>NC_044325.1:107276295-117276295 GCF_007399415.2 Gopherus evgoodei | reverse complement strand
AGGGGGGAGGAGAGAGGACTCCGTGCGCAGGCTCCCCCTCCCTTTCCTGCTGCCTGAACATGGCAATCAGCTGGCTTGCAGCGTTTAGAGGGAGGGGAGGGGAGAGAGGGGGAGAAGCCAGGACGCAGCCTGCAAGTAAAGGGGGAGAAGATGGTGGGGAAGAAGAGGCGGGTCAAGGATGGGGGCTTGGGGGTAGGGGTGGATGTGGGCAGGCCGGGGGTTGAGCTTCCAGCCCCTGGTGCTTGCAGAATAGCGGACGTTGCCCTGGAACCTAACCCACCTATTTACATTAATCTTATGGGGAAGTTGGATTCACTTAACATCGTTTCACTTAAAGTCGCATTTTCAGGAACATAACTACAACGTTAAGTGAGGAGTTACTGTATTATTATCTGTCGTCCCTGTGGTCATACATCCATACAATGGACACTGTAGTCCTAGTCAGACACTGGACAATCAATTCTCCAAGCAAAACTAGGTTTTCTTCTATTGCTTTAGTCTTTTTATTTTAGTCTTCTGTTCTGCTTCATATCAGCAAGACCTGACTTTTTTAACAATTTGGGGACTGGTATTACCCAAAGTTTTGGATAAAGCTAACATTGTCTAGACTTATTGGACCAAATTCTTCCCAGCAATCTGCATAGGAGTATGCAAGAAAACCCACACTGAACAAGGAAGAAGAAGGATCAAAGCTATTTGAATTGATTTCTGGCGTATCTGAAACAGTGGTGTAAGGATACTTCACAAAACTTGGATGAAAAGGAAACAGAGGAGTGTTACCTGACATGGCCTGGAAATCAGAGTTCATGATTCACACTGATATGTACATACTCCCTGGCCAAGGACAGACCATTAATATCTTCCTGTTCAGGTCTAACATAGGGTTTGCCAACCCCATCCCATTCTCTCGGAGATTATTCTCATACTTATTAGGAATAAATTCTCAGTGGGTTGTGTACAGACCTGGTCATGGCAATAACATGGGTGTAATTTGCAGCAGTACAGGACCTATGTACATTTGGGAGCTGTTTATTTGTGTTTCTATGTTCCAGCTGGAATTTGATCCTAGTTTTCAAGTTAAAACTTGCCTTTCATGATCATTGGAATTCTCCTCTGTAGGAACATGTAAGAAAGAGCCAACCATATAACAAAAACAAGACTTGAGGTTATACTACGGCGTGGGCCTGGCCGCCGCTTCCCGCAGCTTCCATTGGCTGGGAACGGCAAACCACAGCCACTGGGAGCTGCAGGCAGCTGTGCAAATGTAAACAAACAGTCTGGCGGCCCACCGGTGGATTACTCTGATGGGCTGCGTTGGGCCTGCAGGCCGCAGGTTGCCCACCACTGAACTAGACCATCCCTGACAGGTGTTTGTCCAACCTGCTCTTAAAAACTTCTAATGATGGGGATTCCACAACTTCCCTTGGAAGCCTGTTTCAGAGCTTAACTACCCTGATAGTCAGAAATGTTTCCTAATATCTAACTAAATCTCCCTTGCTGCAGATTATTCCTTCTTCTCCCACCTTCAGTGGACATGGAAACAGCTGATCACCATCCTCTTTATAACAGCCCTTAACATATTTGCAGAGTGTTATCATGTCTCCCAGCTCAGTCTTCTTTTCTTAAGACTAAACTTGGCCTTTTTTTTTTTAACCTTTCCTCATAGGTCAGGTTTTCTAAAGCTTTCGTCATTTTTGTTACTCTCCTCTGGACTCTCTCCAGTTTTTCCACCTCTTTCTTAAAGTGTGGTGCTCAGAACAGGACACAGTACTCCAGCTGAGGCCTCACCTGTGCTTAGTACAGCGGGACAATTAACATACTTCCTGTGTCTTACATACATCACTCCTGTTAATAAACCCCAGAATGATATTAGCCTTTTTTTGCCACTGCATCACGTTGTTGACTCATATTTAGTTTATGATCCACTATAAACTCTATATCCTTTTCAGAAGTACTACATCTTAGCCAGTTATTCCTCATTTTGTACTTCTGTGTTTGATTTTTCTTCCTAAGTGAAGTACTTTGCCCTAACTTTATTGAATTTAATCTTGTTTAATTTAGACCAGTTCTCCAATTTGTCAAGGTCCTTTTGAATCCTTTCTCCAAAGCACTTCAACCTCTCCCAGCCTGGTATCCTATGTAAATTTAATAAATGCATTCTCCACTCCATTTTTCAAATCACTAATGAAAATATTGAATACTATTGGACCCAGGACTCGCCCCTTCAGGACCGCAGTAGATACACCCTCCCAGTCTGACAGTGAATCATTGATAAACTATTGTTTGAGTATGGTCTTTCAACCAGTTGTGCACCCACCTTATAGTGAATTCATCTAGACCGCATTTCCCTAGTTGGCTTCTGAGAATGTAATGTAGGACACTAATCCAAAGGGGCACCAGACCTGCCATAATAACAGATACAAAATCTGCAGCGATATTTCTACTGCTACAATGATCAATACCACTCACAATACACCTTTCAAGATCCCTGGGTCCTATGCATGCCTATCACAATATGTAGTGTACCTCCTCCAGTGCACTAAATGCCTCAATAACAACTCGGGGGGGAAACGAGAAAATCACTATGCTCCCAAATGAACTCATGCAGAAAAATGATAAATGACCTGAACAAGAGTTCTCTGTAAGCCTGCACACATATACGCACTCTGTTGACTTTGATATTTCGAAATCAGTTGCTATAAGTTTTGTCCAGAGTAGTAGATCTGGGAACCAAATAATGGTCTGGTTCAGTATGAATTAATTTAGACAACTACTTCAATCCTATCACCTTAAACTTTATCTTATTCCTCCCTTGAAACAGGTTTGATTTGTTTTGTTTATTAAAAAAAGACAGTTTCCAGCAGTAGGAACTAGACGACATGTTAATGACTGCTCTTTGGATCAGTCAGAACAATTCATATCTGTTTCACATAGTACAGAACATCCTATACTGCAGTCTGTTTTGTCCATGATTAAAGCTTAAGAAGCTGGAGAAAAGTAATTGTATATTTTGGTATTTACACTGCCAGTATGAGCTTCTATGAGTTCTTTTCTGTGTCATTTACAATCCTAAGTGGTGTTGGGTAAGGTGCAGGGGTGGCGGGGGGGAAGTGGGCTATGCTGTTATTGGAGGAGGCAGATGAGTGTAATGGGAGGAGTGGGAGGGAAGACCCTTCACATGAATATCCAAGTTTATTATTGTTAAAGAACATTTGTGTATAGAGCATAGTGTTTTATATAGCTAGTAAGACAAAGTCCCTGCCCCCAAAAAAGCTTACAGTCTAAATTGGTCATGGCAAGACAGGACCTGAGAGGAGATCAGTATAGGCTAAAGGAGGAGAGAGAAATGGAACATACAGAATAAGAGTACTTGTGGCACCTGTGACAGACCCAGGGCCAGTGGGGTGCAGGAGTCTGTAGAGGGCAAATATACTGATCACTGGATGAGTAGTTTTCTGTTCCCTGAGTGACCAGAGCAGGGGCTGCACTGGAGTAATCAGGAACTTGCTAGAACCAATTAAGGCAGACAGGCTGATTAGATCACCTGCAGCTAATCAAGGCAGGCTAATCAGGGCACCTGGGTTTAAAAAGGAGCTCACTCCAGTCAGGTGGAGAGGAGCCAGAGGAGAGAAGTGCTTGTGAGGAGCTGGGAGCAAGAGGCACAAGGAGCTGAGAGTGAGAGGGTGTGCTACTGGAGGACTAAGGAGTACAAGCGTTATCAGACACCAGGAGGAAGGCTCCTGTGGTGAGGATAAAGAAGGTGTTTGGAGAAGGCCATGGGAAAGTAGCCCAAGGAGTTGTAGCTATCATGCAGCTGTTACAGGAGGCACTATAGACAGCTGCAATCCACAGGGCCCTGGGCTGGAACCCAGAGTAGAGGGCGGGCCAGGTTCCCCCAACCTCCCAGCTCTGATCAGACACAGGAGGAGCTGCCCAGACTGTGGGGAAGATCACTGAGGGTGACAACTCTGCCAATAAGTGCAGGACCCACCAAGGTAGAGA
The DNA here is from genome assembly GCF_007399415.2 of Gopherus evgoodei. Taxonomy (NCBI): domain Eukaryota; kingdom Metazoa; phylum Chordata; order Testudines; family Testudinidae; genus Gopherus; species Gopherus evgoodei. Next base: position 117,272,293 of record NC_044325.1, on the reverse strand, counting down.
AGGAACTTTGTCACAAGGTATGTTACACTATGGGATTATTCGATTTTACATAAACCGGTTTTTTTAAAACAGATTGTATAAAGTAAGTGCATGCGGCCACACTAACCATATTAATTCGGTGGTGTACGTCCATGTACTGAGGTTAGCGTAGATTCTGGAGCGTTGCACTGGGGTAGTTATACGTAGCTATCCCATAGTTCCCGCAATCTCCCCCGCCCATTGGAATTCTGGGTTGAGATCCAAATGCATGGTGGTGCAAAAACAGTGTCGCAGGTGATTCTGGGTAAATGTCATCACTCAATTCTTCCTCCGTGAAAGCAACGGAGACACAGCCAATCTATTTCGCGCCCTTTTTCCCCTGGGATTGCCCTGGCAGACGCCTAGCATGGTAACCATGGGGCCTGTTTTGCCTTTTGTCACTGTCACCGTATGTGTATGGATGCTGCTGACAGAGGCGCTACTGCAGTGCTACACAGCAGCATTCATTTGCCTTTGCAGGGTAACAGAGATGGTTACCATCCCTATTGCACTGTCTGCCATTGTAAATTGGCGATGAGATGACGGTTATCAATCATTTTGTACCTTTTGCAATTGGAAAGTGGCGATGATCTTTATCATCATTTTTGTACGTCTGCTGCTGTCAGGGTGCTCCTGGCTGGCCTCACTGAGGTCGGCCGGGGGTGCATGGACAAAATGGGAATGACTCCCCGGGTCATTCCCTTCTTTAGTTTTGTCTAAAAATAAGAGTCAGTCCTGCCTAGAATATGGGGCAAATCTACTAGAGAGCCAGAGAGCACAGCCTGTCCAGGTCAGAGCCCAGAGATCCCGCAGAAATGATGAGCTGCATGCCATTCTAGGGGGTTGCCCCTGCAACAACCCCACCCATTGCTTCCCTCCTCCACACTGCTCCTGGGCTACCGTGGCAGTGTCTCCCCATTTGTGTGATGAAGTAATAAAGAATGCAGGAATAAGAACACTGACTTTTTAGCGAGATTAAAATGAGGGGGAGGCCAGCCTCAGCTGCTACGATAGTCCAGGCAGGATATTAAAAGGTGAGGGGGAGAGTAGTGCAGCCTCTCGCTGCTATGATAGTCCAGGGAGTACAGAATCTTTTCTTTAGACATGAAGGGTGCGGGGGGGCCGATGGAGCTCAAGCTCAATGCTGTGATGAGGACGGTTACCCACTATTTTGCACCGTCTGCCGGAATGACGGGGGCGTCATTCCCCATTTTTACCCAGGCGCCTCTGGCCGACCTCATCGCAGGCCAGCCAGGAGCACTCACGGGCTGATGACGTTTTCCACTGTTTTGTACTGTCTGCCTTCAGGAAAGGAAGGGGAGGGATGCTGCTGTTCAGTGACGCAGCACCGCATCTACCAGCAGCATGCAGTAGACATACGGTGACATTGAAAAAAGGCTGAGAAATTATTTTTTTCCCTTTTCTTTCACGGGGGGGAGGGGGATAAATTGATGAGATATACCTCTGAACCACCCTGGACAATGTTTTTGACCCTTCAGGCATTGGGAGCTCAGCCAAGAATGCAAATGCTTTTCGGAGACTGCGGGGACTGTGGGATAGCTGGAGTCCTCAGTCCCCCCTCCCTCCACGAGCGTCCATTTGATTCTTTGACTTTCTGTTGCGCTTGTCATGCAGCACTGTGCTGAGTCCCTGCTGTGGCTTCTGTCTATCATAGCCTGGAAATTTTTTCAAAGCTTGTCATTTCATCTTCTGTAATGGAGCTTGATAGAACAGATTTGTCTCCCCATACAGCGATCAGATCCAGTATCTCCCGTACAGTCCATGCTGGAGCTCTTTTTGGATTTGGAACTGCATCGCCACCCGTGCTGGTCAGAGCTCCACACTGGGCAAACAGGAAATGAAATTCAAAAGTTTGCGGGGCTTTTCCTGTCTACCTGGCCAGTGCATCCGAGTTCAGATTGCTTTCCAGAGCAGTCACAATGGTGCACTGTCGGATACCACCCAGAGGCCAGTACCGTCTATTTGCGGCCACACTAACCCTGATCGGACATAGCAATACCGATTTGAGCGCTACTCCTCTCGTCGGGGAGGAGTACAGAAACCGGTTTAAAGAGCCGTTTATATCAATATTAAGGGCCTCTTTGTGTGCACGGGTACAGGGTTAAATTGGTTTAACGCTGCTAAATTCGGTTTAAACGTGTAGTGTAGACCCGGCCACACACCTTAGAGACTAACAAATTTATTTGAGCATAAACTTTAGTGGGCTACAGCCCGCTTCATCGGGCGCACAGAATAGAACATATAGTGAGGAGATATGTATACATACAGAGAACATGAAAAGGTGGGAGTTGCCCAATCAGCTCTAAGAGGCTAATTAATTAAGTCGAACTGTTGTCTGCAGGAGAAAAAAAAATTGTAGTGATAATCAAGATAGCCCATTTAAGACAATTTGACAAGATATTTAACATGGGGGAAATAGATTCAATGTGTGTAATAGAATGAGGTTGAAGTTGCTTGGGTATCATATTCTGTATCAGTTTAGTTTCTGTTTGTTTTTCATCATTTATAGTGCCTTGTAGAAATCCTGCCAACTCTCAAGATAAGTCAAATTAATCTTTGCTAAGAGAATGTAGTAAATACTGAAAAAGAAAACTAGTTCTTGTTCTTGTTTTATTGCTTAGGCCATATCGAAATGGAACTAAACTGGAACCTTGGCAGAGTCTTCCATCCAGGTTCAGCCACAGTCCGGGTGACTGATTTGAGGTGGCAAGGTCTCCTGAATCCTAGCCCATTGGTTAAAGATGATGGAGAGCTACTTATGGATGAATACCTTTCCCCCAGTAAACTGGTGAGTGGCCTCTTGTTTTTGTAATGCAGCTGCGAGGAGCACACTAGCATATAGTCACATTATCCTTGCTTGTTAGCGACTTTAATCAAGATTGCATAAATATGGAATAGCTGTATGTAGCATAATCATAATTCAAACCAAATCTAATTAATTCTTTCTAAAGTTCATTGAGTTCTATCAGAAGAGGGATTTCTACACGGACTGTGTGGTGGAAATTGGAAACGTAATTAATTTAATTTTTATTCCTGAATAGAGTAAAATCATCCAAACGCCACTCTCACTTGCCTATATGTTAGTCTTGAGAGCCAATTATAAAGTACTGAAAGTATTTTAAGTACTTTCTATATTTATCAAAGTGCCTATAGTTTTCTACTTCTCTCAAAGCATAATTGAAAGCCATTATGCTTTTTGACAAGGGAAAATGATCTTGGTGCAGCCTCTTGTAAGAGAATGATGCATTTAAATCTATTGTGAAGAAACCCTTTATTTCACAGTGTGACAGTGCCACCCATAAGGCTTTATTGAATATATAAAACATATTCTAGTTATGTCTATATATGTCTATATACACATAACTAGAATGTGTTTTGTTACATGTGCCATGTGACATATCTCTGTAAAGGTCATGATCTATTAATCCTATTTGTATGCATGTTATCATTTTTGTATTTGAAGTTATTAATGTTGGCTGCATACTTGTTTGATTCAAAGTAGGCTGTAGTGAAGCAGTTGGTCAGCTTCCAGAGAAAAGACTATTCTCAGTAAGTGCCCCATCAAGAAACACTTAAGCCAACAATGAACTTGGAGACACCAATCCACATCTGGAGTTTCCCAGGAATGTGGATTGGCTGATAAGGAACTCAGGGCTGGTCCACACTATGGGGGGGAATCGATCTTAGATACGCAACTTCAGCTACGTGAATAACGTAGCTGAAGTCGAATATCTAAGATCGGATTACTCACTTGTCCACACCTTGCGGGATCGATGTTCGCGGCTCTCCGTGTCGATTCTGGAACTCCGTTGGCGTTGATGGAGTTCCGGAATCGATATAAGCGCGCTCGGGGATCGATATATCGCGTCTAGATGAGACGTGATATATCGATCCCCGAGCAATCGATTTTAACCTGCCGATATGGCGGGTAGTCTGGATGTGGCCTCAGTCATGCATGGACATGTGACTTGCCTGGGTGACTCCAATACTTCATTTTGTAGCTGGACTTTGCATAGGAGGGAGGAGGGGGTCTCCACCCACAAGAGAATGTCTATTTAAGCCCAAGGGAGACCCTCCATTTTGTCTTCAGCTGGCTAAAGAGAGAGCCTCTCCACCCCCAAAGATATCTGAAAGAAACTGGAACAAAGGACAGTGACTGTATGGGGCGTGAGTGGTTGCTGGACCTAGACTAAAAGGAGATTAATCTGTAAAAGGAAGCAGTCTGGAACTGGTGAGGATCTTATCTATATTCAGTTTCTTACTGTATTAGACATAGACTGGCGTGTTTTATTTTATTTTGCTTGGTAATTCACTTTGTTTTGTCTGTTACTACTTGAAACCACTTAAATCCTACTTTCCATATTTAATAAAATTCCTTTTTACTTATTAATTAACCCAGAGTATGTGTTAATACCTGGGTGGGCAAACAGTTGTGCATATCTCTCTATCAGTGTTATAGAGGGTAAACAATTTGAGTTTACCCTCCATAAGCTTTATACAGGGTAAAATGGATTTGTTTGGGTTTAGACCCCATTGGGAGTTGGGCATCTGAGTGTTAAAGACAGGAACACCTCTGTTAGCTGCCTTTAGGTAAACCTACAGCTGTTAGGGGATGTGATTCATACAAGGGTTTGCAGCAGGCTAGCAAGGCTGGCTCAAACCAGGCAGGGTACTGAAGTCCTAAGCTGACGGGGCAGGAAAGCAGGGGCAGAAGTTGTCTTGGCACATCGGATAGCAGCTCTCAAGGGGGGTTCTGTGATCCAACCCATCACACACAGTATATCGTATTTACTGAGTAGTAGTGAAGAACAGAAACCTTTGGGGTTCTGAGAAGCTGAGAAACGCTGCGGTGTGGAGAGGTAAGCAACAGAGAAGTTGCAATAAAGACTGCACCTTTCTGCGTGTCACAGAGCTGAGCTTCATGGCAGAACTTTGTACAGGAGTGATGGGGCTGAGGTTATGTTTTGGACAGGCCAGGGGAGTGGTGGGAATATGGTCATTGCATCTGTGAACTGCCTAGACCCACTGGACCTCAACTCCAGATTTGTGGAAGGGTAAGTCGATGACAACTAAAAAGCCAAATGAGAAATCAGTCATAGCTCTAGGAAGAACAGAAGTCTAACTCTGGTAAGTTTAAGTGCTCTTCTGCATTCTGCTCTACAAAGTACAGTGCAAGCACTCTGCTACTGGCTGTATACAGCAGCTCCTAGAGTCACGTGATTACCTCAGGTTCTAAGCTTTCATTTTAAGAAAGCAAAAGCAATTTTGTAGCCCTCACAGTTGGGAAGAGAAGATTGAACATGTGACCTGAGTGTAATCAATACAGTGATGTTTGCTTGAGTTTGCAGACAGCTTCTGTCAATAGCTCTGAGCGGTGAAGAAGTGCAGTGGACCTGGCCACCTATACAGATCCACCCATCTGCTGTAAGTAGTGAGGAGCACCTCCGCTGCCACCACCTCTCTGGGGTAAGAGGTGAATCCTGTTGTTCCCAGGCGTGAAAGTAACTTAAAGGACTTACTGATATGCTGGAGTCCTGAGTTGGGTGTGGCCTCAACCGGAAGAGACGTGGCCTTTCAAGATTTAAAAGAGCCCCAGGAACTTTAAATTACTCCAGAGCTACCCACTGCAGAGGCGCTGGGAGCCCTGGGGCTGAGAGGCGAATTAAAGGGCCTGGGGCTCTGGCCATCGCGGAGCTCCAGGCCCTTTAAATCACCGCGGGAGCCCTGCGGGCCTCAGGGCTCGGGCTAGGACTGGAGTAGCGGTGGCAGGGCTCCTGCAGTGATTTAAAGGGCCAGGGGCTCTGGCCGCTGTGGCGTTGTCACGAAGTCACCGGGCGATGCTCTGGAACTGCTCCCCACCAAGCCAGTCAGGACTTTGGGGAGCCTCCTCTTCCTTGGAGCAGACTTGTTCAGGGCAAGAAGCTCACACATCTTCACCTCCTGGGTCTCTCCTTGGAGCATTCAGCATCCTCTGCCCCTGCGTGCGCTTCCCACAGCGAGTCCACCCCAGCGGGGTCCTGGGGAAGCCACCGGGTTCTGCACCCCCACTTTGCAGTCAGACATGACTCTCAGCCAGCCAGTAAAACAGAGGTTTATTCGATAACAGGAACAGGGTCTAAAACAGAGCTTGTAGATACAGCGAACCGGACCCCTCAGCTGGGTCCATTCTGGGGGGCAGTGAGCCAGACCCCCAGGTCTGCCTTCCACCCTTGACCCCAGCCAGCTCCAGACTAACAACCCCTCCCAGCCCCTTTCCCGGGCCAGGAGGTCACCTGATCCCTTTGTCTCCAACACCTTCAGCTGGCACCTTTGCAGGGGAGGGGCCCAGGCCATCAGTTGCTAGGAGACAGAGTGTCAGGCATTTAGGTGCACTGGCCCTTTGCTCTGCCAGATACTTAAGAACTGCCATGGGGACACTGAGGCACCAACACAGTACTCAGAGAAAACATTAAGAACTTTCCCAGTTCGTCACAGGCATATATAATTTTTTTTATATAGATAGATAGATAGATAGATGGTGTGGACTAAAAAGTGTCCAGAATTTTATGCAGTGCTGTTGTAGCCAGGTCAGTCCCAGGATATTAGAGAATCAAGGTGGGTGAGGTAATTTATTTTATTGGACCAATTTCTGTTGGTGAGAGAGACAAGCATTAGAGCTACACAGAGTTCTTCACCTTGAATGGTCCCTTAGGGTACGTCCAGACGAGTAGCGATCGACTTATGGAACATGTCCCCGTCGACTCCAGAACTCCTCCAGAGCGAGCAGCGGTAGCAGAATCGACGGGAGAGCCGCAGCCTTCGATCTTGTGCTGTGAGGACGGGAGGTAAGTCGGAATAAGATACGTTGACTTCAGCTACGGTATTCCTATAGCTGAAGTTGCGTATCTTACATCGACGCCCCCTGCCCTTCAGTGTAGACCAGGCCTTAGAATATGTGCTAACTACTTATGCTAGATGATCTGTTCCACCTTGCATTTTGCGGTGGCACTCTAAGTACCTTTCCCAGACCTGAGGAGAAGCTGTCTAGTTCAAAAACTTGTGTCTCTCACCAACAGAAGTTGGTCCAATAAAAGATATTGCCTCACTCACCTTGTCTCTCTAAAGTAGCCTTTTGCTTTCTTAGGGAGCCTTATCCAAACCCACTGAAGTCAATGAAAAGATACCTACGGACTTCAGTGGGTTTTGGATAAGGTTTTAAGACATTACTTCAGCCAGCATGTATCCCGTCTCTTTCCAAAGCCATATTGCTTTTTATTAAACAATAAACTATTGTGAGAAAAGCTTTAATGTTACCATCATCCCTAGCAACTGAAATTTCATTATACACTTTATTTTTTGTATTAACAACCAGTTAGATCCTCCTACAAATATGAATCTCTTCCTTTTTTTCAGATTTCAGAGTGGCAGCCATTTTAGTCTGTAGCAGCAAAAAGAACGAGGAGTATTTTTGGCACCTTAGAGACTAACAAATGTATTTGGGTATAAGCCTTCGTGGGCTAAAACCCACTTCATCGGATGCATACAGTGGAAAATACAGTAGGAAGATACACACCTCTACCTCGATATAACACGACCAGATATAACACGAATTCGAATATAATGCGGCAAAGCAGTGCCCGGGGGGTGGCGTATGCATTCTGGTGGATCAGCGCAAGATCAATATATCCGTTTCACCTATAACTTGGTAATATTTTTTTGGCTCCCGAGAACAGCGTTATATCGAGGTAGACGTGTATATACACAGAGAACATGAAAAAACGGATGTTGCGGCAATATCCTTTTTTTCATGTTCTCTGTGTATATATATCTTCCTACTGTATTTTGTACTGCATGCATCCAGTGAAGTGGGTTTTAGCCCATGAAAGCTTATGCCTAAATACATTTGTTAGTCTCTAAGGTGCCACAAGTACTCCTCGTTCTTTTTTTCCTTTTTTTCAGTGAAGCTAAAGCAGTTTACTTTGTGTCCACTCCCTAGTGGATTGGATCAGGTCCAAGTACTTCAAGGTTGCATGTTTTCATATTGATAGGGAAGCCCACTTATCAGAACAAGTATTAAATGAATGTGTTTTGTCTATCTGATTTCTACTGTATATGGTCACTTATATGCCCTGGAACCTGACTTTTGTGTTGGCATTATTGGAACACACTTCCTCTTCAAAGGAAAAATTATATGACATTGTCAAGGAAACATTAACAATGTTTACAGCTTGTTTTAATAATATATCTAAGTTATCTATCTTTGACCTTATCATTACTCACAGTTGAAACAGCTGCTTCCATAAAGTCACTTCCCTCAGCTTTTTCAAATGTCAAAATAGAGCCACTGCTCAAACACTTTAATCTGAAACAAATCTTCAGGTGGGAAGGTTGTTAAAACAACCACATGCCATTAATTATCAAGATGTGTGAAAGGCTTTGTTTTATTTTTAAAAGTATATTTACAGTATCTTATTCTTATTTGGGGTGTTATTCTGTGTTATAATCTCTGCGTCTTCCAAAAAAAAAATTGAATACAAGAGTGAAATTAAAATAAAATTCTCACACACACACTAAAGCCAGATGTATTTTCATTCATGTAAGAACACGCTTAGGACCTGATCTTTCAAACTGTTGCGTGTGGGCAGACCTCTGCGCCTGCACTGAGCTCCACCAATGGGTCTTTGTACAGACTCAGTAAGTTGCAGGATCAGGAGCCTTATTCCCTCCCCCCCCCCCCCGCACACACACACACACCCCGTGAAGCATTGTGTAAGCCCCCACTGAAATCTGTGATGCTCCATGCAGGCACAGGGATCCAGCTGCACAAAACATGTTGCAGGCTCAGGCTTTACTTCTTGGTTTATAGCTCTACAGGGTGTTCCACTCTTGCATCTGATTCTTGTTTTATGGAGGCACGGTTGGTTTAAGGAAATATTGGAGTTATCTTCGTGGTATAGTTTGATTCTTTTTATTAGGGTTCTCTCTGTGTGAAATCCCCCAGTGAAGATTTCAGATTAAGGATTGGTGAAGAGGCTCTGTTGCTAAAGACTCTCAAAGTGGTGCAATATTTCTGTTGTTTTGCCCCTTTGAAAGGTTTTTTTTTTTTTCTTACGGATGGGAAGAATTTGGCCCAAACTGTTTAACTGTGAGGAAAATACTCAAAGTGTAATGCTTAGGCCTTGGCTACACTGGCGCTTTACAGCGCTGCAACTTTCTCGCTCAGTGGTGTGAAAAAAACACCCCCCAGAGCGCTGCAAGATACAGCGCTGCAAAGTGCCAGTGTAAACAGTTCCACAGCGCTGGGAGCACAGCCGTGCTCCCAGCGCTGCAAGCTAGTCCCCATGAGGAGCTGGAGTACGTGCAGCGCTGGGAGAGCTCTCTCCCAGCGCTTGTGCTGCGACCACACTCGCACTTCAAAGCGCTGCCACGGCAGCGCTTTGAAGTTTCAAGTGTAGGCAAGCCCTAAGTTTGTCAGGTCCATACCACAGACTTCCCATTTGGTTTGGTTCTGTATTGAAAGTAATGGCTGCACCTGGCTTGAATCACTAGTTTGACATTCAATTTTGAGAGACAAACCTTATGTGGGTGTCAGGAAGAATCAGCTCTCCCTTGGCAGATTAAGTCCATTTTAGAAAGTCAAATGCTCTTCCAGATATTTCATATTATTAAAAATAATCTTTTCTGTGACATTCTATATTTTGGGGGAGCGTACTATAACCCCCATATTCCTCATTGTCATATAATCGTGATCTTACATAGAAAGTATCCCTTGTAAGGTATCAGGGGAAAGGTTATGATCTGCTGAAAGTCATTTCTCTATCCATATATGTGTATCATTAATGCACATGAAGTTATGAGAATTGTGTTGTATGGTGGTCACTAAAATATGCTGTAAGTTGGGGAATCAGCCAGACTTTAGTTCCCCAGAGGCAACAGCAAGGAAAGTAACCAATGCCCAGGTGGGGTGTCAAACAGCAAGGGAGCTACAATGCAATGACTCACCTGCATGAGGCCACATCAGAGGAATTGCTCGACCTTGCTTGGAGAGACTCAGCAATGCCCCCAGACATGCCTGGATTTGTGCTCCCCGAGCACATGGACTGAGGATATAAAACAGACAGAGTGGATACATACTGGGCCCATCTCCTGCCCCCACCTTCGCTGCAAGCAACTAAGGGCTTGTCTACACTGGCAATTTACAGCGCTGCAACTTCCTTGCTCAGGGGTGTGAAAAAACACCCCCCTGAGTGCAGCAAGTTTCAGCGCCAGTATAAACAATGCCCCAGCACTGAGAGCCGCACTCCCAGCGCTGGTAGCTATGCTTCTCATTGAGGTGGGGTTTTTTTTAGAGCACTGAGAGAGATCTCTCCTTGTGCTATGTCGCGACCACAAGGCATGTTAAAGCCATGGCAGTGCTTTAGCGGTGCCAGTGTAGACTAGCCCTAAGACACTGAGAAAAAGACAAGACTCCAGCAGAGGAGATTGGCCCAGGTTTAAGGAACAAACCTGTATATTAAGGACTGCAATATCCAGTGGAGTGAGAAAAACTGCTTAATTTAGATGTTGCCTAGTCTAATAGGGTTGAGAGTTTAGACTGCGTGCTTATATTTTCTTTTCTTTTGGTAACCACTCTGACGTTTTGCCTATCACTTAATATCACTTAAAATCTACCTTTTATAGTCAATACATTTGTTTAATTATTTATATGTACTCACTGGTAAAGATAAAGTGGTGGGCAAATCTACTCAGGTTGGCAAAGGCTGGTGTATGTCCATTTTCCATTGTTGAAGTGGTGAACTAATTAATAAATTTGCACTGCCCATCCTATGCAGTGCAAGACAGTATATTCCTGGAGTCCAGTGCTGAGCGATGGGGGGATTTGGCTGGTGCCTTTCTCTGTGTGATTCATGGGTGGGTCTGGAAGCAATCATGCAATCTAGCTGGGTGTGGGGCTCCACATGCTGTTGTGCTGAGTGATAACAACTCCTGGAGGGGTTGCTGCTGTTCACTAGCAAGGCATTGTGAGAGACAGTCCAGGCTGGGAGAGTTCAGGGGGCACAGTCCCAGGCTGCATCCTGGTCCCAGGCTGCACCGTACAGGGATTCCATCACAACTTCTAGTTCTGAATTTCTGATGCTGTCAAGGTTTGTGTGTGTGATCTCTACAGCCGAAAGGAAACATTTTGCTTGTCTTGATTTTTATGGATCTTGCTCCATTACCTTGCCTGATAAATTGCAGCAGTGTTTTGCTCTGCAAAGTGATATACACATATTCAGACGGGGTTGTTACTTCCATTGCTGTAGAGAGGTTGGGATGTATTTCATGTGCTATATGCTCATTCTCTTGGGAGAAAAGAATATATCGGAGGGTCCTGCATCTACAGATTGGATTCTTACTGAACTGACTAAATACTTTCCTTTCCTTTTTTTGCTTGGCTGAAAGTTTGCCTCTAAGGTGAAAACAAAATAAATTTGACAAGAAAGCCACAGATGGAGCAAACAAATGCAAAATCTTGATGAACGATTACAAATGTGGTAAAGGTCTAGAAGAGAGAGGGGGAATTAGTTTCACTGGGATTTTATGACTCTCTGCGCTAGTGTAGCTCACTATGGATGTTAAGGAATCTCTGCGCCAAGACCCCATTTAGTCTGTCTTTTCTTTTATGCATTTTTACCTAATTTTTAATACTGTTAGAAAGTATAGTGAAAGCTTGCATCTGTTGTAATAGAGTGTTTATCCTGCTGTTTAAACATCTGACGTTGCATACTGAAAACATCCTGACAAAAATCTTGATCATTTTGTTCATTAATTAGATTTTGATTTTACACAGTCATGTCTGCTTAGCTAATATACCATAATAACAAATTAAAAATTCTTATCATGTCATATCATGTGAGTTTGTTGCCTCAATGTTGTATCACTGTAGCCTTAACTACTTGGTAGGTAAACAAGGTCAAGAATCATTGCATAACAAGTAGATCTTTTGGTATATCTTTTGATGTATCTACCCATGAGGAGAGGGAGAATCTTTAAAACAAATTAAAAACAAAAACGGATACATTTTTATATCTCTTCCTCACCCATTCTGGCAAAAACCTTGAATGTTGTTGTATACAATTACAACTGAGAATTTATTACAGAAAATATAAGAACTGATACTGGGAGATGCTCAGCACCTCTTGTAAGGTCCTGAGTGCTGTAAATTTCTTTTAGTCAGGGTCATTGAAGGTTCTCAGCAACTCAGCATGGAAAATATGCTGTTGAGTAGTTAAGCATTTAAGCGCCAATCCTGCAGGTTCCATCCTCATCCTAAACTCTGCCACCAGTGCCCTCTCCTACTCTCCACATAAAGATCAGGAAATGCTCCATTCCCACCCATCTTCCTTCCATCCACACTCTTGATTATATGTTGGAGGCCCAGCATCAGCTGGAAGGGAGAGTAGGTAATGCATATGCACAAGGTGGCAGAATGAAAGTTAGTGTAGCGATGCTGGGTGTTTCCAGCCTATACATGGGGGCATATGACAGACAGAGGAAAGGTTCATAATGGGACCTTAACTGAGAATTTCCTGACTTTGTATTGTGTAAATTCTCAATTTATAAAGTTCTAGTAAATTTTTAATTTTAAGAGGAATGAATTATTAGCCTTATAGCAACGTTAACATTTTTTTGTGGGGGAGTTTAAGCTACAGTTGGAAACATGAGCTTAGAATATCTGTGAAAAGCAAAAAACATGAATGGACATAACTCCAGTATTTGCATTCGGGTATGTATTTAGTCAGAAAATAAGCTCATTACTAAGGAATTCCTAAATTTGTCAAATTAAGCAGAACCGGCAGAACAAATGTACAGCTTGGAAAAGCTTCTGTGACAACTGTACACAACTTGCTCTTCAAGCCTTTGTATAGCATCTCTGCTTGTAGAGGAGTACATAAAAAATCTGAGGAATAGCGAAAACATTAGTTGTATGCACTAGTGTTAAACAAATGTTACTTGCAGTTAAGGAATTTATATATAGAGGTTGCAAGAGGGACTAGAATCTAATTTCTTAGCATTCCCAGGTGACTGTTCTGGCAGATGAGAAGCACTGCCAGATCAGAAAAGTTTTATTTTATGTTTTATTTTATTTTAACTCAGAACTCTGTTAAATATTTATTGCCTTTACTTGTCATTAAGAAGAATAGCTTTCTAAACTAGTGCAAACTTTACCATTAAATCCCTGCCAGCCCCTTCTGGTGATAGGAGTGGTGCATAAGACACCATGGAGTATTTTGCTAAAAATACTGGCGGTTTAGATTACTAATTGTCCCTACAGTTTCACATGGGAAAATGCTTTGAGACGTTTGTTCTTTAGGGAGGCACAGAGATGTCACGTGAACTTTATGCATCTTTGTTATACTGACAATACATCAGTACTCAAGGAATTGCAAAGTACTTTTCACAGAAATCTCTCCGTATAAATAAATAGTACATGCTCAGAAATTCATTTGTTTAACCTCTGTTGTATAGAAAACTTAGGGCAGCCCATTGGGTTTGCTCGGCTGGACCAGACAATTGGGTCATGTAATTAAGCATCCCACATCAGAAAGGGATTAATATCTGATTCTTAAGAAAGTAACCTCCTCTGCCCATAAAATACCTAGTTTTTTTGTGCAGTGCTTTATGTGGGTGTGGGATGGGGAATTGTTTCCTGATATAAACAGATGATCATTTTATCCCCTGAGGCACGAATTTTGATTTCTTTAAATTTATCTTTTCTCACAGTGATCATGAATTCATCCAGCCATCTTTCAAAATCAGCTGTTAGACCAGGTTGTCACCCCTTTCTGCTTGCTTTGGCTGGGACAAAGCAACTGAAAACAACTGAAGATTCCTCTGGTGTAAAGGGATCCTCAGGGGGCATAGAGCCTGCATATCTAGCTTTATGCCCTTTCCCTTTCTGGCTCCTGGCACAGTAGACAATACTGGAGAAAAGAGGTATGGCAAGAGTGACTCTGTGCTCCAGCAATTCCTACCTACCAAAATGTCCATTAGACAGGGATGGCTCTAGGCATTTTGCCGCCCCAAGCACGGCAGGCAGGCTGCTTTCGGCGGCTTGCCTGCGGGGGGTCTGCTGGTCCCGCAGCTTCGGTGGACCTCCTGCTGTGGGAGGTCCACCGAAGCCGCGAGACCAGTTGGACCCTCCGCAGGCAAGCCGCCAAAAGCAGCCTGCCTGCCGCCCTCGCAGTGTTGGCAGAGCACCCCTTGCGGCTTGCCGCCCCGAGCATGCACTTGGCTTGCTGGGGCCTGGAGCCGCCCCTGCCGTTAGAGCTGTGGACAGCCATAACTTTGAGTAGCCCTGAGACATCTCTAATTTATGCCAAAAACTGTTTCGGCCCCTGGCTGGCCCGAAGAACAAAGAGGTACAAAAATGACTTAGATCCAGTTTTACCCTACTGTCCACTTTCATCTGCCCCAAACATTTTTCTGCCCCAGCTTAGATCTTGCCCATAGTGCTTGAGCTTTACTTATTATATTTACACTATATTTATAGCAGTAAATTCCACAGGTTGTCTGTATACTGTGTTGTAATGCTCTCCTCAAGGCAGCCCAGAACTATAAGCCATTGTGTTACCCTTCTGCCTTATCAAGAGTGATCTTTGCTGGAGATTACACTGTGTCAGCTTCCTGCCACTTTAGTCTGTCCAGGTCTCCTGCAAACTCCTCAAGACTGCCAGTCTAAACCTTGCTTTGCAAGTAGTAATCAGCAAACCTAAGTTCCTGAGTTCCCCAGAGATGTCTCTCTGTACTCTCCAGTATCTCTCACTGAGCGCTCACAGAAATTACTAAGTTCACTTCCTCTGGAGAAACAGTATACAGTCAGGCTTCAGAGTGGTAGCCGTGTTAGTCTGTATCAGGAAAAACAATGAGGAGTTCTTGTGGCACCTTGGAGACTAACAAATTTATTTGGGCATAAGCTTTCGTGGGCGAAAACCCACTTCATCAGATGCATGGAGTGAAAAATACAGTAAGCTGTATATATATTACAACACATGAAAAGATGGGAGTTGCCTTACCAAGTGAGGGGTCAGTGCTAATGAGGCCAATTCAGTCAAGGTGGAAGTGGCCTATTCTCAACAGTTGACAAGAAGGGGTGAATATAAACAGAGGGAAAATTACTTTTTGCTGTGTTAATGAGGCCAATTCAATCACAGTAGATGTCACCCATTCCTAGGGTGACCAGACATCCCAATAAAATTGGGACTGTCCCGACCAATATTTGGTTGTGATGCAATTTGTCACGATATTTTGCAGCACTCTGCTTTTTTTTTTTTTTTGGCTCCACCGGCGACCCGCCCCCCGCCCTCATGTGTCCCGATATTTTCTTCCTCTCATTTGGTCACTTTACCCATTCGCAACAGTTGACAAGAAGGTGTGAATGTCAACAGAGGGGAAATTACTTTTGTAGTGACCCAGCCACTCCCAGTCTTTATTCAGGCCTAATTTGATGGTATCCAGTTTGCAAATTAATTCCAGCTCTGCAGTTTCTTGTGAAGGTGGTTTTTTGAAGTTTTTTTGTTGAAGAATTGCCACTTTTAAGTCGGAGTGTCCAGGGAGATTGAAGTGCTCTCCTACTGGTTTTTAAATGTTACAATTCTTGATGTCTGATTTGTGTCCATTTATTCTTTTGTGTAACGACTGTCCAGTTTGGCCAATGTACGTCAGAGAGGTATTGCTGGCACATGATGGCATATATCACATTGGTAGATGTGCAAGTGAATGAGCCCCTGATGGTGTGGCTGATGTGGTTAGGTTCTATGACGGTGTCCCTTGAATAGATATGTGGACAGAGTTGGCAACGGGGTTTGTTGCAGGGATTCATTTCTGGGTTAGTGTTTTTGTTGTGTGGTGTGTAGTTGCTGGTGAATATTTGCTTCAGAGTGGGGGGCTGTCTGTAAGCGAGGAGTGGCCTGTGTCCCAGAGTCTGTGAGAGTGAGGGATTGTCCTTCAGGATAGGTTGTAGATCCTTCATGATGCGCTGGAGAGGTTTTAGTTGGGGGCTGTAGGTGACGGCTACTGGCATTCTGTTACTTTCTTTGTGGGGCCTGCCCTGTGGTAGGTGACTTCTGGGTACCCTTTTGGCTCTGTCAATCTGTTTCTTCACTTCACCAGCTGGGTAGTGTAGTTTTAAGAACAGTTGATAGAGATTCTGTTGGTGTTTGTCTCTGTCTGAGGGATAGGAGCAAATGTGGTTGTATCTTAGAGCTTAGCTGTAGACAATGGATTGTGTGATGTGCAGGGCCGGTGCTTCCATTTAGGCGACCTAGGCGGTCGCCTTGGGTGCTGGGATTTGGGGGGGGTGGCATTTTGCCACCCTCGGTGGCAATTCGGTGGCGGGGGGTCCTTCCGCGCTCTGGGTCTTTGGCGGCAATTCTGCGGCGGGTCCTTCACTCACTCTGGGACCCGCCACCAAAGTGCCCTGAAGACCGGGAGCCATGGAAGGACACCCCCCCGCCGCAGAGTTGCCGCCAATGACTGGGAGCACGGAAGGACCCCCGCCTAGGGCTCCAAAAACCCTGGCACTGCTCCTGGTAAAGTGGTCTGGGTGAAAGCTGGGGGCATGTAGATAAGTATAGCAGTCAGTAGGTTTCCGGGAGTGTTTGTTACCATTGCTTATTTGCACTGTAGTGTCCAGGGAGTGGATCTCTTACGTAGACTGGTCCAGGCTGAAGTTGATGATGGGGTGGAAATTGTTGAAATCTTGGTGGAATTCCTTAAGGGACTCCTTCCCACGGGTCCAGATGATGATGTCATCAATGTAGTGCAAGTAGAGCAAGGGAGCTAGGGGACGAGAGCTGAGGAAGTGTTGTTCTAAGTCAGCCATAAAAATATTGTCATACTGTGGGGCCATAGAAGTGCTGCTGACCTTGAAGATATAAATCATCCCCAAATCTGAAATAACTGTGGGTGAGGACAAAGTCAAAGTTCAGCCACCAGGCTTGCCATGACATTACCGGGGATACTGTTCCTGATGGCTTGTAGTCCATCTTTGTGCGGAATGTTGGTGTAGAGAGCTTTTTTGTTAGTCTCTAAGGTGCCACAAAGACTCCTCATTGTTTCTACATCCATAGTGACTAGGGTGGTGTTTTCTGGAAGATCACCAGTGGATTGTAGTTTCCTCAAGAATTCAGTGGTGTATACAGTCAATTGGTTTAATGGAGGACTCACATTTATTTCAATATAACAGCACTAAGATGGTTTATAGTAAAATTATAAATAAGTTTATTAATAAAGAATAAACATTTAAGTGATACTAAGCAGAGGTAAGAGAAACAGAAAATGGTTACAAACAAACAAAAAACACATGCTTTCCATCCAGTGTCTAAATCTTAACTTTAGCAAGTTTGACAAAGTGAGAATGTTCTTAATATTTCCTCTGAATACTATATGGGTGCCTCAGTTTTCCTCTATGCATTTCTTAAGTATCTAGGTGGTGGGATAAGGGTGTGTGATTGTTGCAGAGCCCTAGAGGGCCAGTGTGAGCTGTCTGCACAGAGAATGGCTGACACATTGTCTCCTGGCAAATCGCGCCCTGCAAGGTGCCAACTAAAGGTGTTGGAGAACAAAGAAATCAGGTGGCCTCCTTGCCTGGGAAAGAGACAAAGGCCAGAGTTGGGGCTGGAGGGGGATTCAGTTTGGGGAAACGAAGGGAGACCCAGCACCGTGGACTGGGTTCCCTATCCCCCAAGATGGACCTGACTGAGGGGTCCTGTTGTCTGTACCTACAAGCTCAGTTTTGGACTGTATTCTTGTCGTCTAATAAATCTTCTGTTTTTCTGGCTGGCTGAGAGTCACGGTAAATGGCAGGAAGTGGGGGGTGCAGGGCCCTGACTCCTCTATATTCCATGACAGCAAGCTATATTTTTTTCTTAAACAGTTTCTCACTTACAGCAGCTCCTACCCGTCAGGCCAGGAGGATCACCCATTCACTTGCTTAGAGGGTGCTGTTCCCTGTGTACCCCAGCAATGAATAACTAAAGGGGTTCTCTTCCTTTCTTTTCATAGTCCAGTAAGATTTTGAAAAAAATCTTTGAAAAGTAAACCCAGACCAAGTTCCTCTTCCTGCTGGGTTGTAGACGCCATGCTGTCTTCCTCATCCTTTCGTCAACTTTTTTTTCAATTGGCTTAATCACTTTGTTTACTTTAGATGTAATTGTACTTCCAGTGTCTCTGGCCTCACCTTGCTCAATTTACACTGGAGACACAGGCAAACAGCTGAAACAACTTTCCTTTGTCTAGGGCAGGCTCGATTTATGCATTGTCTCCTAAACATATTTTAAGAATATATTTCCAATGTGCATATTTTATTCTTTATCCACATTGTGCATTGATATTCTTGCCCAGTGTATCACCAGTTTACATATGATACCTTAGAAGATACTTTTTGGACACATATTATGACAACAAAAACAACGAGGAGTTGTTGTGGCACCTTAGAGACTAAGTTTTATTTGGGCATAAGCTTTTGTGGGCTACAGCCCATTTTTTCAGATGCACCAAGTGAAAAATACAGGAGCAGGTATAAATACGTGAATGGATGGGGGTTGCTTTACCTCACACTTGGTAAAGCAACCCCCATCCTTTCATGTATTTATACCTGCTCCTGTATTTTTCACTTCATGCATCTAATGAAGTGGGTTCTAGCCGACAAAAGCTGATGCCCCAATAAAATTGTTAGTCTCTAAGGTGCCGCAAGGACTCCTCGTTGTTTTTACTGATACAAACGAACCAGGCTACTACTCTGAAACCTGTAAGTATACAAATTATGACAGTGTGTGTCAGGTCTGATATGAATTACAGTATAGTGGGCCCTCTGCCAGTGAGCACTGACGGGCTCTTAGCATTTCATTTTATTCTAAATTTTCTCCCTTTTAATTTTGTTGAGTGTCTCCATGTTCTCATATTATGGGCAAGCCTAAAAAGGAGAGAAACTGGTGAGTGTTCAGTATGATCTTCATAATTTTGAATGTCATCATGAAATTCCTTCCCCAACTCTTCTCCTTTCAGGCTCCATAAATCTAGTTGTGACATGTTGATAGGAAAGATGCTTCATATTTCCAACTACTTTAATATTCCATGAAAAAATGCCTTTGGAATAGGAATTTCTCCAACTATTCTTCACAACTCAACTGCCCTCTAACTGCCCTCTCTGCCTTCTGTTTGCTAAAGAGCTTATATGCAGTGTTGTTGTAACCATGCTGGTTCAAAGACTAGAGAGACAAGGTGGGTAAGGAAGTATCTTTAATTGGACCAACTTCTGTTGGTGAGAGAGACAAGTTCAGAGCTCTTCTTCAGGTCTGGGAAACATATTCAGAGTGTCACAGCTAAATACAAGGTGGAACAAATTGTTTAGCAGAAGATTTTGGGGAACCATTCATGGTGAAGTGACCCGTTAGCACGGGGAGGGAAGGGAAGTGGGAGGGGAAGGCAGGTGCAGAGGTGGGGAGATGTTAGTGGGTTATAGATTGTTGTAGTAAGCCATAAATCCATTTTCTTTATTCAGTCTGTGATTTGTGTCTAGCAAAGTTATGAATTTAAGCTTCCAACATCATCTTTAGAGGTGTTGTGCAGGTTTCCTTTGAGGAGGAGGACTGATAGGTCAGATATAAAGTGATCACTTCACCTGCAAGTGAAGATGCTCTCTTGCATACTCTTCCTGTGGTAGCAGTGTCGCTTGCAAGGGGCTTACCTGCTCTGCTGCTGGCTGTCATGCCAGGTACTCTTTCCTCATTGTTGCCTGTTGCACCAGGTGTGTCGTGAGGTTGGTTCCGTGGTGATTTTAGTAAAACATGAACAAATGGAAGAAGCTCAGCTGAGCTGATGGAGTTAAGAACTGGGAGCCAAACAGTTAAAGTATTTGGAAGACTCTCATGAGCATGTTAAATAATAAAGAAAGAAATACTTACATGAGCACAATATGCTCCCCCATGCCCCTATGCTTAGTCTGCATGTTCCTGGCTAGACACACTTGGCATGGAGCCGTAGGTGTAATGATGCTGTCTGTGGTAAGCTTCTCTCAGAGCCCTACACAGAGCAGAAATCTAAGGGGCTTTTTGAGCTGAAATCTGAGCAGGAGTTAATGATGCTAAAAATAAGGCTCTGGCGGAGTCCTGTCAATGGATTTTACTGCATAGCCACAACAAAGGGGAGTCAACAGCAGCACCACTCCTAAGAGAGTCCTGGTGGGAGGTAGAGGCTGGGAAACTGTGCAGAGGGAATGCAGAGGACTAAAGAGAGTCCTTTTCTGCAGATCTTTCAATCTGCTAAATTTACAGGCCTCCTCTGTGAATTGCCACAATCTCCTCCTCACTGAGAGAAGGATCAGAAATGCTAAAGCAGCTGAGCTTCCTAAGCCAGTTTTACCCTTCCATGGGACTGTCACATGGCATCTAGTACTAAACCAGTAGATGCACAAACCATGTTATCTGTTGGAAAAGCTTACTGCAACAGGGAATGTAACAGTGAGGAATTTCTGATTTATTTTGAGGATAACGTCTTTTTGATTTGAAGGAAACTACCTCCATGGAAGCAGGGCAGTTTCTGTGGGAGACAAATATGAGTGCTTCTCTGTGGTGGTTGTGGCAGGGACACTCGCTGAGGTTCTGGATGTGCTTGGGGAGCTTTAGGCTAGCGCTTTACGCCTTTTTACCTCTCGCCTAATAAAGTCTAGTGGGAACAAAATACATTCTATACATTTTAATGGACCCAGTGATCTTAAAACTGTAGTTTAAAAATCAGTTTAACAAATACGCCGCTACCCCGATATAACGTGACCCGATATAACATGAATTTGGATATAATGCGGTAAAGCAGCGCTCGGGGGGGTTGCGCCCTCTGTTGGATCAATGCAAGTTCGATATAACGCGGTTTCACCTATAACGCAGTAAAAATTTTTGGCTCCTGAGGGCAGCATTATATCAAGGTAGAAGTGTACTTAAAACTCAGTTTTGTATTAATAGTGTCTTCTTTTAATGAAGAAAATGTTTAGATGCACTAGGACTGAGTTTGATCCCCTCTCTGTAAGTGGACATGGCCCATTAAAGTTAACCGTGTTGTGCCCACTTATATCACATCTCAGTTTGACCCAGTGAGTGGGAATATTGTAATTCCCACATCTCTGTGTTAAGTGTCTAAAGATATTTTGACACTTAACTCCCAATGAAATCAATGGGAATTAGGTGCCAAATACTTTTGAAGATCAGGGATTACATGCTTGTGTTTTTTCCCAGAACACATAAATAGAAGTGGACTCATACATATTGTCTTTCCATAAATCATTTCCCTGCCATTAATGTTATTCTCTGGATTAAAACAAAATAAACAAAGTATGCTGTAACTTTTTTAATGTTAAAATTTCTCCTATACATGGGGACCAACTAATTGCTTTCTGCTCCCCCATCCTCTTCTTAATACAGAGGCAAAGGACAACCCAGATTGTATAAAGAAGAATGCCAGTATGCATGTGCATGCTGACTGTTGGAGCTTTTGGTTGTTTTGAGCCTGATCCAGTGAGGTATTGAGTGCTTCTTGCAAAGTATGGAATGCTTTCAGTTCGTATTATTTAGCACTTCACCGGATTTAGCCCTCTGACCAAGATCTTCAGAAGTGACTAAATATTTTGGGTGCCCAACTTTATAAAGGAACCTGATTTTCAGAGGGTGCGCGCTCAGCACTTTCTGAAAATCAGGCCCCATTAAGACATTTCACATTGGGCACTTAAAAATCACTAGTCACTTTTTACAGTTTTTTTCCTAAGAGTGTAAACAGCAAAACTATGAAAAAAAATATTATATTCATCTCACTGTATACATGTCCTTGATTGCAGTACGCATCAAGAGTAAAATTCATCCGTGTGCAGAGTCCTAGCACAAAGCTTATGTAGTAGTTGAAACCACAAAATAATGCTTCGGTTAGACTTAACTAGTGTGTAGATCTTGTGCTGGGTCTCAGTGCAAGGGTGAATTTCACCCTGAGTGCAGATTTTTTTGTCACTCTAAACAATACAAGTGTTACATGCAATCCAGAGTGATTTGAAACTACTGGAAGAAATCAATTTAGAATATATTGGAAGATAGCCATTGTGATGTGGAGAACATGCTGCCAAAGTACTGGTTGGAAGCATTTCCACACCCTGTCACCTGCCTTACTGTCTGCGAGTTCACATCTATTTCTTCTTATCTTTACAGAAAGCGCTGACAGGGGTAGATGATCTGCAGCAAGTAAAGGCCCTAGAGATGCGTGTGGACACGAGAGAGAACAGCTTGGGAAACTTTGGTGAGAAAACACTTCATCCTGTGCTTTATCGCTTGCCATTTTATTTATTTTGGCGTGAAGGCGAAGCATGCTGCACATGAGGGGCTGGTGGCTCAGAAGGCAGTGGAATGTGCAAAATAAAGTCTTGTTAGAGATTTTCTTAAAACACAGGCATCAGTCAGCATCTTATCAGCTTTTTACTGTGAAGAGCTGAATAGAACCATAAATATTATATGTAAATAGGATGAACAATACCAGTTCAATTTCAGATCCATTCAGTTTGTGCTGCTTGTAGCTAGGCGATAAGATTTAGCTGATTTTGTTTTTCTGGTGTCTCATGCCTGATTTTATGCTGCTAGGATGAATAATGTTGCACTCAAAGGAAAACAAAAAGGAAAATTCCAGTCTAGTTTAATTACCACTATTCCTGGATGTGATTGTTCAGAGATCTGTGAGCCAGCTTCAAAATCTGCAGTAGTCTTGAAGAGCTGCATTCAACACCCATAGTCTTTAAACTAGCGTGTGCAAGGTTTTCTGGTCCATTAAGGCTGCTCTGTGCTATTCCAGGTGCACAAAACAGCCTAAACTCACCTTAACTGCCCAGTAGAAGATTTTACTTGTAAATGGAAATCTTCTGGTGGCAATAGGTCCATCCTTTTGGTCCCTGATATAAAAGATGTCCGGGGGAAAGGGGTTACAGATAGGGGCCTCTATGTTCCCTGGCTGGTGGAACAGCCCCCTGGGGCCATATGAAATGGGGTGAAAGGTAATGCAGTTCTGAGGCTGCTGATCAGATCAGAAGCTGCACAGTTCCAAGCTTACTTTGGCCACCTTTGGCTTCCCATTCATAGTCCTGCAAAATGTGCATGTTAGCCAGATCAGGCGGTCAGTCGCTTTATTCTTCAATCAATCTGTGGTAGCAGATGCAACAGAACTAATTTCCTCTTGTCCAGTTGTAATCATTGAAGAGTCAAGTGAACAAGGTGTATTTGTTATCTCACTGCTATAGAGATTGGAAGATCCCAGCTCATGCTGACCTGCTTTCTTTTGCATAGAGTCAGTCTGTATCTGCTTACAGTACTTAACTATCTCATCCAGTCCTGTTAAAAATGGCCCATCTACCTATGCTAGAGAATGGGCTTGAGAGAGATTCTATGTGCACCACAATTTTAATGAATGCTGTCAATAGTTGTCACTTATCAGTCTTCTTTCTGTGAATGTCAGTGGGCTTGAGAAGCAGGAAGGAAGGTACTTTGAGAGAACTTCTTGTACAGGAAAGTTTACATTGAGCTTGTCAGCGCCAACTCCTCATTTCTTGTTTAGCCTTTTCTTTCAGAAACATGCTGATTCTTATCATCACCAAAAACATCTCCTCCACCATGTTCCAACACAGAAACTATGGTACAGTGGGATGGTCTTGCTCCCTATACCCAGAGACCAACTCCAGGAAGTATTTTCACTCAATGAACTCCTTCTCACCTGCAGTCCACCAAAGTCTGTGGATGGCCACCTTTAGTATGCAAAGGCTGATCTTTTGAAGGAAGCCTTTTAATTTGCAGAGATTTTTAGATAGTGGTTTGAGAAGTAAGGTTGTACAAGAGTTGTGTTGATTTGTCCAGATATTTTGCACCATTTTCTTTGATAATTTTGATGCACAGATCTTTTTATGACATGCACATGATAATTTAGTGTATAATTAAATCCATCTCCTTTGCAGTTCATAATGCACTCAGATTTCCCTAACGGAGATGATGCACCGCGGGGGACATGCAGGGTCACGTGCCCACCCAGATTTGCTGCTTGGCTTCACACAGAGTGAACATGCTCAGTAACTCTGCTTAAGCCAGCTGTCCTCACTCTCCCCCTCCACTATCGGCAGGCACTGGTTGTCTCCCTAAGGAAATTTCCTTTTGCCATTTCCATTCTTTTCTTCTCCAAAGCTGAGCTTCCATTCCTCCATATTTTTCCATTGTATATGACAAGCCAGTTACAAGACATACATCCTCCATGCCTTTTCAGCAGGGTGGTTGTTTTAAACCTGTAGCCCCTTCCATTGCCTGCTTCAGTCATTATCTCTGCTGTCTGTTCTTCCTCATATGCTTGTGCAAAAAAAAGGATCTATTTATTAGATCTTCCCAATCATTCAGGCTAGAAAGGAAGAACAAAGAAAACTGTTTATTTACCATCTCACTGTTCTCTTTTCCTCTCTCTTATGTTCCCCTCAGGTATAGTTCCCTTTCCCTCCTAGTACTCAAATAAATCTGTCACTCTCCAGTCCCTTCCTTAGACTTTTGCTAACTTTTCTGGATACAGCGCACTATCTCTGGGTTGCATGCAGACACTGTTTAGTCCAAGTCTACACAGGGAGCTGGCCTTTGGATCCTACAAATCCCATAGCTGTACATCCCCACTGACTTTGAGTGCTACAAAATATCAAGCCAATCTGAACTGTAATTTTTCATAAGTAACTTTAGCCCTTTTCCTTCCAAAAACACCCTGGAAAATGGCAATAGGTGGCTAGGTTGGAAAGTTTGCCACTTGGATTATTCTTAAATTTCAGTGGTCATTCATTATCTCCCTCCACCTGACAGCTATACGGGGATGATTTTTTTTTTCTGTTTGGACCTGTGGAATGGGGCCTGGGTTTGAAGGGTTATCCCAGGACAATTTGTCTCTGTGGAAGGGGCAGTGCCACGTAGGCTGCCACTGAAAGTGCCAGACTCACTACAAATACCTGCCCAGCCAACTGCATTTGAACCACTTCTATGCTGAGCAGGTATTGTGGCCTCTGGTAGCTAATGTGAGAGACAGAATAGACGAAGTGAGTCCTGCATTCTAAACCTGACCATGACATTGATTTTTCTCGTTGACCGTAGTCAAATCACTTAACCTCTCTGCTATATAAAGTCACCAGACTTTACATGGAAACCCTCCAGTAGCTAGGGCCCTGGCAGCCCCCAAATCCACAATTTATATGGAGAGCTTCCTCATGAAAATTTTTAAGCATTGATAGCTATGTACAGACCCCAGCAGGAGCACTCAAGATCCACATCTCCCAGAGCACAAGGTTAGGGCGACCTAAAGGTCTCCCCTGTTTATATAAAATTGGTCAGTTCACTTTTGGGGAATGGAGAGCTTTAACAAATAATCCAGTTGACTTTCTCTCAAGTTGTCAGACCAGCCTTATGCACAGTGATATGATCCTGGTGGAGAGGAGCTGGTTATAGCAAAGAAAGGGTGTATGCAAAAGTAGTATAAGATAGTCCATGTAACAACATTTTTGCAAGAGTCTATTTTAAAGTAATTTTGGGCTTTATGCCAGCAGTTGAAAATTAAGCGCCATTATTGTTTCAGGTTGTTGCTGAAGTCTCCCGTGATTTGTTTTCTATGTGTTTTGTTAAGTGGCAGGCAAAAAATTGAACTCTCCTGGCAAGTCTCTTTTCAAGGTCCACAGCATTTGGATTTACTTGTGCACTCTCCTTTAGCTGCACATAGTGTTTAATTTAGAGTAAAGAAGATAGACTATTTTTTTTCTCTGTGTTTACCCCTTCAATTTTGATTGCTGACAGATCTGGAACTGTATTCCTGACCAAGTTATAGAAATCCCTGTTTAAAGTAATGGTGGATACATTCATCTAAGACATTACATGGCTTCTCTTATGGCTAGATGATTTTAATCAAGTTGCCCACAATGCTGTTCATTCTGCTTCAATTGTTACCTTCTGGCAGCCATTCTAAGTTGGATCCATTCATGGATCTTTGCATAAGGAGTCAGGATCATTGAAACAATTAGGGTGTATCTACACTACAGGATTATTCCGATTTTACAGAAACCGTTTTTTAAAACAGATTGTATAAAGTCGAGTGCACGCGGCCACACTAAGCACATTAATTCGAAAGTGTGCATCCATGCACCGAGGCTAGTGTCGATTTCCAGAGCGTTGCACTGTGGGTAACTATCTCATAGCTATCCCATAGTTCCCGCATTCTCCCCCGCCCCTTGGAATTCTGGGTTGAGATCCCAGTGCCTGATGGGGCAAGAAACATTGTCGTGGTTGGTTCTGGGTACAGCCTCACCCCTCCCTCCGTGAAAGCAGCAGACAACCATTTTACGCCTTTTTTCCTGGGTGAACTGTGCAAACGCCATAGCACAGCAAGCATGGACCCTGCTCAGCTCAAGACAGCAATCATGGACATTGTAAACACCTCGCGCATTATCATGTAGTCTATGCTGAACCAGGACGTGCAAAACCAGGCAAGGAGGAGGTGGCTGCGGCAGCGCAGTGATGAGAGTTATGAGGACATTGACACAGAATTCTCTCAAACCGCGGGCCCCTGCGCTTTGGAGATCATGTTGGTAATAGGGCAGGTTCTAGCCATTGAACGCCGATTTTGGGGCCGGGAAACAAGCACAGACTGGTGGGACCACATAGTTTTGCAGGTTTGGGATGATTCCCAGTGACTGTGAAACTTTCGCATGTGTAAGGGCACTTTTATGGAACTTTGTGACTTGCTTTCCCCTGCCCTGAAACGCCAGAATACCAAGATGAGAGCAGCCCTCACAGCTGAGAAGCGAGTGGCAATAGTCCTCTGGAAGCTTGCAAAGCCAGACAGCTACTGGTCAGTCGGGAATCAATTTGGAGTGGGAAAACCTACTGTGGGGGCTGCTGTGATGCAAGTAGCCAAAGCAATCATTAAGATGCTGCTACGAAAGGTTGTGACTCTGGGAAATGTGCAGGTCATAGTGGATGGCTTTGCTGCAATGGGATTCCCTAACTATGGTGGGGCGATAGATGGAACCCATATCCCTATCTTGGCACCGGAGCACCAGGGCACCCAGTACATAAACCGCAAGGGGTACTTTTCAATGGTGCTGCAAGCACTGGTGGATCACAAGGGACGTTTCACCAACATCCACATGGGATGGCCGGGAAGGGTTCATGATGCTCGCATCTTCAGGAACACTACTCTGTTTAAACGGCTGCAGCAAGGGAATTACTTCCCAGACCAGAAAATAACAGTTGGGGATGTTGAAATGCCTATAGTTATCCTGGGTGACCCAGCCTACCCCTTGATGCCATGGCTCATGAAGCCATACACAGGCAGCCTGGACAGTGGTCAGGAGTTGTTCAACTATAGGCTGAGCAAGTGCAGAATGGTGGTAGAATGTGCATTTGGCTGTTTAAAGGTGCACTGGCGCACATTACTGACTCGCTCAGACCTCAGCCAAACCAATGTCCCCTTTGTTATTGCTGCTTGCTGTGTGCTCCACAATCTGTGTGAGAGTAAAGGGGAGACCTTTATGGCGGGGTGGGAGGCTGAGGCAAATCACCTGGCCGCTGATTACGCGCAGCCAGACACCAGGGCGATTAGAAGAGCACACCAGGAAGCAGTGCGCATCAGAGAAGCTTTGAAAACGAGTTTCATCATGGGCCAGGATACGGTGTGACTGCTGTGTTTGTTTCCCCTTGATGACCCCCCCCCGCCCTTGATTGACTCATTCCCTGTAAGCAACCCACCCTCCCCCTTCGATTACAGCTTGCTTAAGGAAATAAAGTCACTATCGTTTAAAAATCATATATTCTTTATTAATTCATTATAAAAGAGGGAGAGAACTAACAAGGTAGCCCAGGTGTGGTTTGGGAGGAGGATAGGAGGGAAGGAAAAGGCCACTAAAAAAATTTCAAAGTAATGACAGCCTTTTGGTTGGGCTGTCCACGGGGGTGGAGTGGGCGGATGCACGGAGCCTCCCCCCACGCGTTCTTACACGTCTGGGTGAGGAAGATATGGAACATGGAGAGTGGTGAGGGTGGTTACACAGGTGCTGCAGCGGCACTCTGTGGATCCTGGTGCTGTTCCTGAAGCTCCACAAGACGCCAGAGCATGTCAGTTTGATCACACAGCAGCCCCAGAGTTGCATCCCGCCACTGCTGATCTTCCTGCCTACACCTCTCATCTCGAATGTCCCTCCTGTCCTCACGTTCACTGGCATCTTTCGTGTAATTTGATACCACATCCTTCCACTCATTCAGATGAACTCTTTCATTGCTGGTCACTTCCATGATTTCCGAGAAAATTTTGTGTCATGTCTTTTTTTTCCGCCGCCTTATCTGAGATAGCCTTCGGGATGGAGTAAGGAGGTTTGAAAAATTTGCAGCTGCATGAGAGAGGCAAAAAAAGGGAGAGAAGTGTTTAAAAAGATACATTTTACAGATCAATGCTTATACTCTTTCACAGTGAACAACACTATTCACCTTACATAGCACATGTGATTTCACTACAAGGTCGCATTTTGCATCTTAATATTGAGTGCCTGGGGGTCTGGTGTTATTGATCTCACAGACGCAGGTCCGGGCAGTAGAATTCAGCTTGCATGCATCCATGGTAAACCATTGTCTTTTGGCTTCTGCAGCCTTCATATACACAGTGCCCTCCTTTCCCAAATACCAAGCAAAGCCCGTTCAGTTCTGCTTCTTTCCTGTTAACATGCAGCAGCAGAAACCACCCCCCCATCCAATTCTCTGGGATGATCGTTTTACCCCTCCCCCCACTGCATGGCTGGTATCATGGAAGATCACTGCTAGCCAAACGCGAAAAAGCTCAGCGCCAATCACCCCCCACCCCCGCTTGGCTACCTGCAAGGAAGGTTTTCTTTTAAGCAACAGGCAAACAGCCCAGTAGGAATGGCCATCTCTGTCCCCTTAATTAAATTCCTGAATTTCAACTAGATTACCATGAACGATATCACTGTCTCCTGAGGATAACACAGCGAGATAAAGAAAGGATGTTGCTTGAATGCCAGCAATCACCGGGACCATACGCAGCTAGGCTTGTTGTACCAATTATATTAGACCAGTAAAAACCAGCAGGATCTTATTAAAGGGGACAAGGCAAGGATGCCACATTTATTATGATAACAATTTATGACTAATAACTAATATCTTAATTCTTATACACACACATTATACCTATTACCTATACACACACACACACACACACACATTCACATTATACCTAATACCTATACACACACATACACTCACACACACACATACACATTCATCAGGTGTTCTGCAGCTGCTGCATAGTTACCAGTCCTGAAGATAGCTTAAGTTCATGGCTTGATTTTGCAGCTTGGGTTCGTAGCTTGTGGCAGCTAACTGGCCAGGAAAGCTGGGCACAAGGCTGAGCTGGATCTCTGTTGGGCAGGCACCGATGTTCTTCCATGTTGGCAGCAGAATGTTACCCAGAGTTTCTCATCTCACCCTTCTTTTTTATAGGCTTTTAGTTTGGATTCAAAGTCTATAGGTCTTGCTGTGTCACGCTGCCTCTAGGTTTAGATTGATCACCCATCAATTGCAGGCGTACTTTCAGCCTTGGACCTGGCTTTGATCTTCCTTCTGTTGTTCTGTTGTCCTTTTCTTTTTAGGGTGGATGCTTCTTACTTTGTTTAGGGCTGTTGTCTAGGTCTTCAGCTGTTGGTATTTGAACTTTATCACATCAGGACAGGCTGGGGCTGGAGGTTGATTCCATCATTCATACATACCTCATTCACACATCTAAACTAAACTAATAAGATTATAGCAGGGTTTGCAAAAATGAAGGTTGGAGGAAGCTTTTACAAAATGGAGTGAGTGTTTTAAAATGGGGTTTGAATTACAATATGGAACAGAAGTTCTTCTTCGAGTGCTTGCTCATATCCATTCGAGTTAGGTGTGCGCGCCGTGCGTGCACGTCTGCCGGAAACTTTTTACCCTAGCAACTCCAGTGGGCCGGCAGGTCGCCCCCTAGAGTGGCGCCACCATGACACCGGATATATACCCCTGCCGGCCCGCCCGCTCCTCAGTTCCTTCTTACCGCCGTGTCAGTTGCTGGAACTGTGGAGTGCGGTTCGCTGACCTCCATGTCCCTAGCTCTCCTCGTCGTTTAGCTTCTAAAACCTTTTTTCTCAGTTAGTTATAGTTACCTTTTCAGTATAGTTGTAGTTAGTTAAGTTTTTGTAAATAGTTATTGAACGTTGCCTGTGGGTGGGCTGTTGCCCTCCCCGGCACCCGGCACCAGGCCCATGCCTGGCTCGCCAGGGTTTAAACAGTGCTCGACTTGCAAGAAGCCGATGCCTACAAGCGACCCCCACGATGCGTGCCTGAAGTGCCTGGGGGAATCGCACATTAGTGACAAGTGCCGCATTTGTAAGGCCTTTAAGCCGCGCACTAAAAGGAGAGAGGCCAACGTCTCCGCGCCCTCCTCATGGAAGCGGCTCTCTCTCCGGCACCAGCAGCGCAGTCCACCGCTTCGGCTCCGGCACCGGACCACACCGGCACCGGAAAGACTCCCCGGCACCGACCATCTCCGGCACCGGGGACAGACCTACGTCCCTCGACGTCTGTCTCCACACTCAGGCAGATCTGAGTGGACCGCCCGGCTCCTACCTTAGCCGTGGCACCGCCTGCAGGACTGTCGACTCCGGGCCCGGAGGGTCCGTCGAATCCAGCTCCTCCTAGCTCCCCAATACGATCGGGTCGAGCTAAGGGTCCCATCAACGCCAGAGACTTTCGCCTCGGCTCGGGACTTGATTGCTCTCACGGAGCCAACTCAACCACAGCTGCCACCTATGGGACACATCGTATCCAAGGGCAAGCCAATGCTTCGTCCGTCCTCTCCCGTGTCCCGATACCAATCACCCCGAAGGCGCGACTGCTCATGCTCGGGGCACCGCTCGGAGTCCCGGCACCGATCGCCCAGACGGTGCCGGTCGTACTCGCGGCACTGTTCACCATCTGGCCGGTCCCGATCGGCCTCATCACACCATCGGCACCGAGCCTCCAGGAGTCGTTCGCCTCGGCGTTCAGCACCACGGTCGACCTCCCGGCACCGAACCGGTGGCAGGTCCCGAACCCGTTCGACCTCCCGGCACTGCGCTGGTAGTAGGTCCCGGTCTCCATTGCCATCTCGGCACCGGGCCTCCAGAAGGTCGCGATCCCACTCTAGACATCGACATCGCTCCCGCTGTAGATCGAGATCTCGGCGCAGGTCATCACGCCGCTCTCGGTCCCGGTCCCGGTATGAGTCACGGCACCGAGCCTCGGCACCGAGGGGAACATCACTCGCGGCACCGGCAGCGCTGTACCATTCCAGCTCAGCGCCTCCCTGGCCTGCTACGGAGCCCTCCGTCTCCTCCCTCGATGATAGTGCCTATGACAAGACACTCGACAGGCACAAGAACCGCTTCCCAGAGCAAGATCGAGGACATCCACAGTGGGGATTCTGGACCCCGTGGGCATACGCCCAGGCACAAGGTCCTCATCACATCACCCCCCGTCCATTGGCGGAGCGTAGACCACCGGAGGCTACAGTGTCCAGGCCACCCCTCTCTCCGCAAACGGAGGACACTTCCCAGGACCCGGAGCTCCCTCAGGATACCGAGGTGCAGCCCCTTGCACAACCCCCCGTGGATACTCTGTTGCCCGGAATCTCCTCATCTTCATCCCCGGATGAGGCGGTGGCCAGTACCTCTTCCTCCAGCCCCCCGCCATTGGATTTAAGGGCACACCAGGATCTCCTCCGCCGAGTGGCTCAAAATCTAAACCTACAGGCGGAGGAGGTAGAGGAAGTGGAGGACCCAGTGGTGAGCATCCTGGCAGCCAATGCGCCAACCAGGGTTGCCTTGCCTTTCATAAAGACCATACAAAATAATGCCAATACCATCTGGCAGTCACCGGCCTCCATTCCCCTGACCGCTCGGGGGGTGGAGCGGAAATACATGGCCCCATCTAAAGGGTATGAATATTTGTACATTCACCCGACTCCCTGCTCATTGGTGGTCCAGTCGGTGAACGACAGGGAGCGCCACGGACAGGAGGCCCCGGCGCCTAAGTCAAAGGAGGCCAGGCGCATGGACCTTTTGGGCCTCAAGGTCTATTCGGCAGGGGCTCTACAGCTCCGCGTATCCAACCAGCAGGCCCTCCTCAGCCGCTACTCCTTTAACACCTGGGTAGCGACGGAGAAGTTTGCGGAACTCTTGCCACAGGACGCACGCCAGGAGTTTT
Source organism: Gopherus evgoodei (assembly GCF_007399415.2). Lineage (NCBI taxonomy): Eukaryota > Metazoa > Chordata > Testudines > Testudinidae > Gopherus > Gopherus evgoodei. Next base: position 117,239,936 of record NC_044325.1, on the reverse strand, counting down.
CCACCATCCTGGACGAGGGCAAGAAGGTGGCGAGAACATCACTCCAGGCCTCCCTTGATGCCGCTGACTCGGCTGCGCGAACCCTGGCTTCCGGGCTCACCATGCGGCGCCTCTCGTGGCTGCAGGTCTCCGGCCTTCTGCCGGAGCTCCAGCACACGATCCAGGACCTCCCCTTCGAAGGCCAGGGTCTGTTCTTGGACAAGACTGACCCTAGGCTGAAGGACCTAAAAGATAATAGGGTCATCATAAAGTCGCTCGGAATGCACACTCTGGCGACCCAACGCAGGTCCTTCAGACAACAAAACCAGCAGCAGCAGCGGCGTCCATACCCCCCATTCCGCCCGAGACGGGACCCTTCGCGACGCCGGGGCAGGAACAACCGCCGCAGGCAGTCGGGGGGTCAGGCGGGACAAAGCCAGGGCTCCACTAAGGCCCCCCCAGGGCCTAAGCCTTCATTTTGAAGGTGCGCCCGAGGGCGCAGTACCAGTTTCCCCTACGGATCCTTTCCCGCAGTTTTCCAACCGCCTTTCCTTTTTCCTCCCGGCGTGGTCCCAAATAACATCGGACCGCTGGGTCCTACGCACGATACAGGACGGTTATCGCCTGCAGTTTTCCTCACCCCCGCCCGCCCACCCTCCTTCCCCGTCCCTCTTCAGGGACCCCTCTCATGAGCAATTCCTCCGTCAGGAAGTGCACACGCTCCTGGCCAAAGGTGCCATAGAGGTGGTTCCAGAGAACCAGAAGGGCAAGGGGTTTTACTCCTGCTATTTCCTGATCCCCAAATCCAAGGGCGGTCTCAGGCCCATCCTCGACCTGCGGGAACTCAACAAGTACATCGTGAAGTTGAAGTTCCGCATGGTGTCCCTTGGAACTATCATCCCGTCCCTGGATCCCGGAGACTGGTACGCCGCCCTCGATATGCAGGACGCCTATTTTCACAGTGCTATCACCCCCCATCACAGGCGTTTCTTCCGCTTTGTGGCCGACCCCCAGCACTATCAATTTGCGGTCCTCCCATTTGGCCTGTCTATGGCCCCACGAGTATTTACAAAATGTATGGCAGTAGTCGTCGCTCACCTCAGACGATGCCATATCCACGTCTTCCCCTACCTGGACGACTGGCTGATCCGGGGTACGTCGGAGCAACAGATCAGAGATCACGTCACCAGGATCAGCACCCTCTTTGCTGCTTTGGGCCTTGTAATCAATGCTGAAAAGTCCACTCTACTCCCCACGCAGCGGATAGAGTTTATCGGAGCTGTTCTAGACTCTGTCCTCGCCAGGGCCTTGTTACCCCTGCCCAGGTTCCGGTCATTGTCAGACATTATTCTCCGGTTGCGAGCGGCCCCGCTGACCTCAATCCGAACGTGTCTGGCCCTATTAGGCCACATGGCCGCCTGCACGTTTGTAACAGCGCACGCCCGTCTCCGCATGAGACCTCTTCAAACATGGCTGATTACTCAATATCGACTGACCAGACGGTCATTGGATACAGTTGTCACCGTCCCTCAGGCGGTGCTGGACTCTCTAACTGGTGGCTGGACCGATCCGTAGTATGTGCGGGGCTCCCGTTCCATCTGCCCCAGCCTTCCGCATCCCTAACCACGGACACTTCCGACCTGGGCTGGGGAGCTCACTGCGGCACTCAGAGAACTCAGGGCTTGTGGACCCCGCAAGAGATCAACCTCCACATCAACGTACGGGAGTTGAGAGCGGTCCTCCTTGCTTGTCAAGCATTTGTCCATCTCCTCCACGGTCGTTGTGTTGCGGTGTTCACCGACAACATGATGACCATGTTCTACATCAACAAGCAGGGCGGCACCAGGTCCTCTCCCCTCTGTCTGGAGGCGATACATCTCTGGGAGTTCTGCATAGCCCATTCTATTCACCTGTCCGCCTCCTACCTTCCCGGAGTGCGGAATACCCTCGCGGATGGCTGAGCAGATCCTTCCTCTCACACGAGTGGTCCCTCCGTCCGGACGTCGCCCTCTCACTCTTCCAGAGGTGGGGTCGTCCCCGGATAGACCTCTTCGCATCCCGGGTGAACAGGAAGTGTCGAACATTCTGCTCCTTCCAGGGTCGGGAGCCCGGGTCTCTCGCGGATGCATTCCTGATCCCTTGGACAACACACCTCCATTATGCTTTCCTGCCCATTCCCCTGATTCACAGAGTTCTAATCAAGGTGCGCAGGGACAAAGCCCCATTGATTCTCATAGCTCCGGCATGGGCCAGACAGCACTGGTACCCCGTGTTGTTGGACCTCTTAGTGACCAACCCTGTTACCCTACCTCTTCATCGGGATCTCATCACGCAGGACCACGGCAGGCTCCGTCACCCGGACCTTCCGTCGCTCCACCTCACGGCGTGGCTCCTCCATGGTTGACTGACTCTGAGTTGCGGTGCTCCACCCCGGTCCGCGAGGTTCTCTTGGGCAGCAGAAAGCCTTCCACCAGAGTGACTTATACAGCCAAGTGGAAGCGCTTCTCCTGCTGGTGTGCAGAGAAAGCTCTTCGTCCTATGGTGGTTCCCGTCACCACTCTTCTGGACTACGTCTGGTCCCTTAAGACCCAGGGGCTGTCATTGTCGTCCCTACGAGTTCACCTCGCTGCCATCTCCGCTTTTTATCCTGGCGTGGACGGCTGTTCTGTTTTCTCTCACCCCATGGTGGCGAGATTCCTGAAGGGGCTGGAGAGGCTCTATCCCCAAATTCGCCCTCCGGCCCCCTCATGGGACCTCAACCTGGTCCTGTCCCGGCTCATGGCCCCTCCTTTCGAGCCATTAGCTACCTGCTCCCTGCTTTACCTCTCATGGAAAACCGCCTTCCTTGTGGCCATTACCTCAGCTAGAAGGGTGTCAGAGCTGAGGGCCCTCACGGTGGACCCACCGTATATGGTCTTCCACAAGGATAAGGTACAGCTGAGGCCACACCCTGCTTTCCTTCCTAAGGTGGTCTCAGCTTTCCATGTCAACCAAGAGATTTTCCTCCCAGTTTTCTTCCCTAAGCCCCATTCGTCCTGCAGGGAGCAGCAGCTCCACTCTCTAGATGTCCGACGGGCGCTAGCCTTTTACATGGACAGGACAAAACCCTTCCGCAGGTCCCCTCAGTTATTCGTGGCAGTAGCGGACAGGGTCAAGGGGCTGCCGATCTCCTCTCAGAGGTTATCGTCATGGGTTACGTCCTGCATCAGGACCTGCTACGACTTGGCCCAACTTCCGTCGGGCCGTGTGACTGCTCACTCTACCAGAGCACAGGCATCCTCGCTGGCCTTCCTCGCCCGAGTGCCCATTCAAGAAATCTGTAGGGCAGCGACCTGGTCATCTGTTCATACATTTGCTTCGCATTATGCCCTCGTCCAGCAGTCAAGAGATGATGATGCTTTTGGATCTGCAGTGCTCCAGGCCGCGACCTCTCACTCCGACCCCACCGCCTAGGTAAGGCTTGGGAATCACCTAACTGGAATGGATATGAGCAAGCACTCGAAGAAGAAAAGACGGTTACTCACCTTTGTAACTGTTGTTCTTCGAGATGTGTTGCTCATATCCATTCCACACCCGCCCTCCTTCCCCACTGTCGGAGTAGCCGGCAAGAAGGAACTGAGGAGCGGGCGGGCCGGCAGGGGTATATATCTGGTGTCATGGTGGCGCCACTCTAGGGGGCGACCTGCCGGCCCACTGGAGTTGCTAGGGTAAAAAGTTTCCGGCAGACGTGCACGGGCGGCGCGCACACCTAACTGGAATGGATATGAGCAACACATCTCGAAGAACAACAGTTACAAAGGTGAGTAACCGTCTTTTACAGTATAGGCAAGTGTAGTGAATGGTGAACAGAAGTTACATTAATTAAGTGAACAATTGAAAACAATTTCATTTATCAGTCCTACAGGCTTTGTCATGCAATGATACCAGATTACTTGCTACATGCATGGTGTGATCAAGTGTCCTACCATGGAGGACGGAATAAGGCTGCCCTGCCCAGAAACCTTCTGCAAAGGCTTTTGGAGTACCTCCAGGAGAGCTTCATGGAGATGTCCCTGGAGGATTTCCGCTCCATCCCCAGACATGTTAACAGACTTTTCCAATAACTGTACTGGCCGCGAATACGTCCCAAGTCCTCAGGGCAAATTAATCATTAAAAAATGCTTGCTTTTAAACCAAGTTTTTTATTTACAAAGGTACACTCGCCAGAGGTTCATGGCTTCATTGTGTGGGATAGTGGCTTGGGAGGGCTGGGAGGGTAATTCCGTCAGGGTGAGAAAAAGCTCCTGGCTGTTGGGGAGAATGGAGTGCTGTGTGCTCTCTGCAAGCTCATTTTCCTCTTCCTCCTCCTCATCTTCCCCGTCCGCAGAATCCTCAGCCATGGCTGAGATTACCACCCGCACCACGGACAGGGGTGGGGCGCTGTTGGCGGACCGCCCTAGAATTGCATGCAGTTCAGCATAGAAGTGGCATGTTTTCGGCCCTGCCCCGGACCTTCCATTTGCTTCTTTGGTTTTCTGGTAGGTTTGTCTGAGCTCCTTAACTTTCACACGGCACTGTACTGAGTCCCTGGTGTGGCCTCTCTGCATCATGGCCTTGGAAATTTTTTCAAATTTTTTTTTCATTTTGTCTTTTGGAACGGAGTTCTGTTAGCATGGAATCCTCTCCCCATATAGCGATCAGATCCAGTACCTCCCGTGCAGTCCATGCTGGAGCTCTTTTTCGATTCTCAGGAGACTGCATAGTTACCTGTGCTGATGAGCTCTGTGTGGTCACCTGTGCTGATGAGCTCTCCATGCTGGTCAAACAAGAAATGAAATTCAAAAGTTCGTGGGGCTTTTCCTGTCTACCTGGCCAGTGCATCCAAGTTCAGATGGCTTTCCAGAGCGGTCACAATGCTGCACTGTGGGATACCGCCCGGAGGCCAATACTGTCGATTTGTGGCCACACTAACCCTAATCTGACATGGCAATACCGATTTCAGCGCTACTCCTCTCGTCGGGGAGGAGTACAGCAACCGGTTTTAAGAGCCCTTTATATCGATATTAAGGGCCTCTTTGTGTGGACGGGTGCAGGGTTAAATCGGTTTAACGCTGCTAAATTCAGTTTAAAAGTGTAGTGTAGTCCAGGCCTTAGACAGACAATGAACTCTTAACATCAGTGAAGCAATTGTATATGTAGTATTAAAACTTAAAGGGAGAGTCTGTAGTATTGGAGAGAGATGTTGTAAAATCCTAGGAAATAAAAATCCTGTTGGGAGAATTTTTCCGTGATGCACGTGGAATGCTTTTTCTGTTAGCTCTCTAAGGAGCCCATGAGAGTTAAACTGTTTAGAAGTTTCCACAGCTCGCATTACCATCAGATAGCTTGTGCCCAAGAGCATAGAATGTCTGAGATGGAGGACTGGGTTAGAGGAAAGATAGATGGAGGGCTATCTCGGCTTGTCATTCTGATTGTCACCCTTTCTACCTTCTTGAATCCCTTTTCCACACTAACCCTATATGCATGGAATAGAATGCCCTTCCTGAGTTAGCCTGCAAGGCCACTCCCGTCCCCTCAGTCACATCTCCACTTAATACCTTTTTCTACTATGAAGCCCATAAGAAATGAGTCAAACACATTTATTGACATACTCTTGTTTTTAATACATTTGTTGCTTAATCATCCTGTGAACTAGCCTTTGCTGAGTAACTGCTTAATTTTACTGGTGTAACCTAAGAAGAAGGATGGCATTGGTCTTGTTAAAGCACGGGACTGGGATTGAAAAGATGTGTCGTGGTTTCTGCTCTGCCATTTACTTCCTTTGTAACCTTGAGCAAGTCATTTAATCTCTCTGCTGTTCAGTTCCCCATCTGTCAGTTGAGGCTACCAATACTTCCTCTTCCTGCTCTTTGCCTGTCCTGTTTATTTAAAATATAAATTCTCTATAGCAGGGACTATCTCATATGTGTCTATTCAATATCTAGCACAATTGGCCCTGATCTTGGTTGGGCCCTCTAGATACTACTATAGGCATGTGCAGCACATTTTCATTAGGGTGTGCACCCAGGGAGCCCTGCCCTAGCCTGCCCCCGCCATGCCCCCATCCACTCCCTCCTACTTCCTTCCCTTGACTTCCCCCCTCAGAACCTCCAACCCCCCCCCCCCCCCCCCGCTCCTTGTCCCCTGACTACTCCCTCCTGGGACCTGAGCCCCTAACTGCCCTCAGGACCCAACCCCCTATCTAAGCCTTCCTGCTCCTTGTCCCCTCACTGCCCCCCTAGGACCTTACCCCCTACCTGTCCCCTGACTGCCCTAACCCTTATCCACACCCCTGCCCCCAACCAGACCCATGGGACTCCCAGGTCTATCCAACCACTCCCCAGCCCCTGACAGGACCCCCCAGAACTCATGACCCATACAAACCCTCCCTGCTCCCTGCCTACCCCAACCCTTCTCCATACCCCTGCCTCCTGACAGGCCCCCCCCGATCTCCCGACTCATCCAACTCCCCCAGCTCTTTGTCCCCAGCTCTTTGTAGCACATCTCCAGAGACCCCCACCCTAACTGCCCCCCCAGGACCTTCCTTGTTCGCTGTCCCCTGACTGTCCTGACCCCTATCCACCTCCCGCCCCCTGACAGACCTCAGGACTCCCATGCCCCATCCAACCCCGCCTGCTTCCTGACTGTTCGCTCCAGAGACCCCCCCGGTCCTACCCCCCCCCCAGGATCCCACCTCCTATCCAACCCAACCTGCTCCCTGTCCCCTGACTGCCCCCCACGCCATATCCAATCCCCCCGGCCCCGGACCCTTTACCATGAGGCTCCTAGCAGCATGTTCTGTTCCACTCAGAGCCAGACACGCTGCCCCAAGGGAGCGGGCATCCCCGCCCCCTCAGAATGCTGCGCGTGCGATGTTATGGTTCTGGATGAGCAGGAAGCATGTCTGGTTCCCCGCGGAGCCAAACACTGCCCCGCAGGAGCGTGCAGCCCCAGCCCCCAGAGCGCTGCGCACGCGGCAGCATGGCTCCAGGGGATGGGGAAGGGGTAGGAGGGGCCGGCGGCTTGCTGCGCTTGGCTGGGCGCTCCGGCCTGGGAGCACAGACCTCGTGGCTTGCCGCACCAGGAGAGTGGGCCCACCCCTATATTAGGGTGTGCCTGGGCACACCCGGCACACCCCGTGCGCACGCCTATGGGTACTACTGTGCTACAAATAATTCTCTTCCAAACCCCTCAACTGTTTTGTTATCTTCTTCCTTGCATCATGTTTGACATTAGATTGCTAGATTTTCAGGGTAGGGATCATGTCTTATTTGTGCTGTGAGGGACATCTAACGTGCTTTTGGTTGCTATAAAATAAGAAGCAACAAGAGAATATAACTTAGTTTCACACAGCGCTTTACATATTTAAAGTGCTCCAAAGACTTTTGCAAAATAATCAGATAAATATTTTCAGTGCGATCTGCAGTGCCTGTATAGAAAAACACAGACGCCAATATGTGGCTGATAATAGCTCTTAAACAGCATTGGACATATCACATAAGTAGCTCATTTGTTGAGAGATGATTCATGGATGTGCTGGGGATGGGAGTATCCCAGGAGGTGCTGGTCAAAATTCTTCCATCAAATAGAAGGGAAAGTTGGAATGATTTCCTTTTTCTGGACTATTATCATTATTTGTATTATCTTAATGCCTTGCCAGAGGTGGCTTATCCCTAGGGCTCACAAAAATACTTTTCAAGAACGTAACTGATTAGCTTTACAATGGCCCATATGGCATCAAACTGATGATGCTTTTCTTATGGTTTGGAGAAAGAGTTCAGGCCGCAAAGTGACTGGAAGGTTTGTACTGGGGAATTCCCCTCTCTAGGGAAATTTCCACCAGTAGAAAACTGGTGGAGGTAGAACCATACCAGGTCTGTTGCTCAACTCTACCAGCTTCTGTGTCTGTCACTTAAATAGAACATTTGTTTCTGACAATTTAAAGGGGTTCTAGTGTACCGTGTTTTATAAAATATGTCATACAACTACACCATATAGTGAAACCAGGATACCCATAGACACCATTTTAAAGTCTTTCCTTCATCTATGATAACTAAAACAAGATACATTGCACTGAATTGTAAGATCTAGAATTATTCAGAGATTAATAGAGATGGTGGCTGAGATACAGAATTTGTACCTGTATCCAAATTGCTCCAAGGTTTAGGGGAGTTTGGTTTTGTGGTTTTGGTTCAGAACTGCCTCTAGAAATAAGTGAAAAGAAAAATGTTCCATGGGATCAGAGTAAAGAATTTAAAATAATTAAATAAAGGTTACTCATGATTATGAAACTTACAAAGCCAAGCAGTAAACGATAGGTTATATGCAGAAAATACATGAAAGTAGATAATAATAACAAAATAAAGGTAGGATTTTTGGAATCTTAGTCAATGCAATTATAACTAAGGCTATGTTTTAGTCACAGATATTTTTAGTAAAAGTCATGGACAAGTCATGGGCAGTAAATAAAAATTCACAGCCTGTGACCTGTCCATGACTTGTACTATATACCCCTGACTAAATTTTGCAGGAGGGGGGCAGGGGCACTGCAAGTGCTTGGGGGGGTCAGCCTGGGGGCGCCGTGAGTACTTGGGGGGCACAGTGGGTGCTCGGGGAGTAGGGTGACCAGATGTCTCAATTGTATAGGGACAGTCCTGATATTTGGGGCTGTCAAAAATATAAAGGGAAGGATAATAACCTTTTATGTATGCAGTAGCATAAAATCCCTCCTGGCAGATGTACTGAGGGGGTTAAGAAGTTCAAATAACCTGGTTGGCACCTGACCAAAAAGACCAATAAGGAAAGAAGATACTTTCAAATCGAGGGTGGGTAGGGGGGACAGGAGTTTTTGTTTGAGCTCTCTTTGTTTGTTCCTTCTCTGGACTGAAAGAGAGACCAGGCAGGTAAAACCGCTCCTGAAAACATACCTGAAATAATACATCTAAAATTGCAGAAATTGTTAGTAAGGGCAAGGAAATGCATTAGATTATCTTTTGTTTTAGCTTGTGAATTTTCCCTATGCTAAGAGGGAGTTTTATTTCTGTTTTTTGTAACTTTGAAGCTGAACCTAGAGGGGAGTTCTCTGTGTTTAAATCTTTTTATTACCCTGTAAAGTTACCTTCCGTCTTGATTTTGCAGATGTGATTCTTTTACTTTTTCTTTACATAAAGTTTTTAAAGAACTTGTTTGATTTTCAGTGTCCTAAAGACAAAAGGTCTGGTTGGTACTTACATTATTCTCAAGCCTCCCCAGGAAAGGGGGTGAAGGGACTTGGGGGAATATTTTGGGGGAACAGGGACTCCAAGTGACCCTTTTCCTGAATTTTTGTGTAAATCACTTATTAGTGGCAGCAATACCATCCCAGGACAAGGAAAGGAATTGTACCTTGGGTAAGTTTTAACCTAAGCTGGTAGAATATAAGCTTAGGGGATCTTTAATGCAGGTCCCCACATCTGTACCCCAGAGTTCAGAGTGGGGAGGGAACCCTGACAGAGGCATTGTCTTATATAGGCTCCTATTCTCCCCTTACCCTGTCCTTACTTTTCACACTTGCTGTCTGGTCACTCTATTGAGGGGGAGCAGTCTGGGATCCCTGCTGGTGCGTGGGGTGTTAGCGGGACGGGCGGGCTCCCTACCTCGCTCCTCGTGGCTCCCCAGAAGCAGCGACATGTCCCTCCCTCAGCTCCTAGCTCTGCGCACTGCCCCCACCCAAGTGCCAACTCCACAGCTCCCGTTGGCAGGGAACTGTGGCCAGTGGGAGCTGCAGGGGGCGGTAACTGTGGGTGGAGGCAGCACACAGATCTAGGAGCTGAGAGGGAGGAACATATTGCTGCTTCCAGGGATCCCCTGAAGATACACACCACCCAGAGCCCTCACCCCCCCATGCCCCAGCCCTGAGCCCCCTCCCTCACTCACCCAAACACCTGCTGCTGCTGTGGGGAGGAGAAGGGCAGTGACCTGGGACTGACCCAGCAGTGGCCAGTGTGGCTGGCCCCGGAGCTGCCCGAGCTCCTCAGGCAGCCCCCAGTTCAGCCGCATTGGCCTCCGCAGAAGTTCCGAAAGTCATGGAACCTGTGACTTCCGTGACCTTCGTGACAAACTTGCTCCCTTAGTTATAACATGATGGGCTTGTGACAAATAAGATGGCACCTTCTGCTGATTGGCTCAAGAATCACATTTAGAAGACTGTACAGTAAGGGGATTTCAGTTCCTCAAATGAAGTATGACTTGGTTGTAAGAAGCATATGCTGCAATTCCATCACCAGTTATTATAAGGTAGGCAACAGCATATAGAGAGAGTTGTAGAAGAGAGAATCAAGAGCGAACTATAAAAAACATGGGGATATGTTGCACAGAGGGAGATAATAATGTAAATCTTCCTTAACTCTTTAGAATTAAGTCATTATTAGTCAATAAGGATATCGAATCAAACTGAGCAACACATGATCACCACCAAGCAAACCTTCTGTTAATGCTTGTTCTTGTCAGGAATGATGCCACATGGTGCTTTTCAGAGGGGAGTTTCAAAGGTTGTAACTGTGAAACCACTGCAGCTAACATCCAAGCTTATACTGAGAGAATGTAGAGGTTGGAATATTGCACAACTGAAATCGTATCATTAACTTTTCAAACATAGTCTAGAGTGTTAGAGGTGGTCAAGACGGGTAAGAAGTGCATCTGAAAAATCTGTGGGCTGCTTGAGCTTGTGAGGTCAGGCATATGTTTCCTATGTTCTTCAACCAGTTCTACAAAATGATTCTTTATTCTGATCCTGCAGGTGCTTATCTCCCTAATCTAAGACAACTGAAATTGAACAACAGTTTACTTGTATCTGTGAGGTAAGAAAGAAACCATAATTGGAATAAACATGAGGAATATGATGCCTTTCCTTTCCCTGTTTGGATGATAAATTATTCGTTTCTGCTGCCTTTATTCCCTCCCACCTCTTAAAAGCAGTATAGGAAAATTCTATTTATGTCCAATAACCTACAGATTTAGGGCCAGGATCTCAGCTGGTATAAATCAGCATAGCTCCAGTGTTACCAATGGTGTTACACTGGTATATCCTAACTGAGGATCTGGAATAAAATGCTGGCCTCATTGACGTCAAAGGGAATTCTGTCATTGACTTCAATTGGGACAGGATTTCGCCCAAGTCTGTAGTGAGATGGGTTATTGTGGTGGAGTATATAAGCCTCACACTGGGACTGAAAGGGTTAAGTAGCCCTGCCCACTCCTCCTGCCGAGCATGCTACAGCTGTAGGTGGGTCTTAAAAGGGAGCCAGACAGCTCAGCAAATGCCTGGCAGGGCAGGGAGAGAAACCTAACCTGAGAGCTCCTAAAGAAGGATGCTCCAGGAGCCTTTCCCTGGGAAAAAGAACCTGCCTTCTGAGCCCAGAGGGGTGGAAGGTTCCATTACTCTTTCTGCACTACCTTGTGTCAAACTGTAAGACTTTGTTGGGAGAGTGGGCGGTAGGAAGTGGCCCAGGGAGGCAGCTTTAAGGCATTCCTGGGTGCTGGACATTGTTGCCTCTTACAGAGTCCTGAGCTGGAGTCCAGGGCCAGGGCTGCCCTACCAACCACGCTTGTTACGAGCATGAAAACCATCACTTCCAGACTCGCTCTTGGGGAAGTAAGGGGAGAGTAGAGACTTGGAAAACACTGCAACTGGGGCTGGATGCCCGCAGGGGGTCAACAGATAGACTGATCCCCCCCAGTTGTGAGGGCGTGGGACCCAATATCTTCCTTGGAGCCTAATTAGTGACCTGACCAGAGTGTCAAATCAACACCCACAAAAAGGCAGACCTCCAAGGGCATAAGAATGGCCAGTGAGAGACACTGGAGGCGGGGTGAGTAGAGACCTAATATCCTAAACTTTAGGCGACAGCAACAGTGAGCACTGCCCAACACAACTTGAAGGAGAATGTGGTCTCTCATCCCAGGTCTTCTGAAGGGCCTTGCAGGTGGGGGAAAGTATGGATCTAGACAACTCGATGAAGTGACGGATGGACAGCCAGCAACTGCAGGCCTCCCAACAGCAGCAGGAACAGAACCAGCTGTTTCAGCAAATGGCTGCCCAACAGTAAGCAGCACACATCAACAGCAACAACAGCAGCTCATCTGGGAGCTTGAGGCAAAACAGCAAGAGCAGCAATAATGCCTGGTCCAGCAGGTGGCAACCCTTTTCTAACTGAGAGAGACTAGCACTCCTGCCCCAAGGTTTCTCATAAAACACACAAAGATAGGACTTCAGGACAACCTGGATGCTTTCCTCTTCAGTTCTGAAAGGGTCACCACAGCAGCTCGATGGCCATCTGTACACTGAGCTATTTTGCTGGCACCTTATCTTACTGGGCTAGCTCAAGCTGTGTATTGGAGCCTCAGCTCTGTGGATACGCAAGACTATGCACAGGTCACGGCGGCTATTTTAGACATCTTTGATATCAATGCCGAGATCCACTGACAGCGCTTTCACTGGGAAAAATTTCTCCGGGGGCCTGACCTTGTGCAGCAGCCCAGAGCTTTAAAAAACATTGTTAGTGGTGACTCCAGTCCAAAAAGCAGACCAGGGAGCTGGTGGCCAAGCAGATCATACTGGAGCAATTTTTGGAAATTCTCCTGGCTGGGGGATGGGAGCAAGTGTTGTGGCACAGGCCTGAGACCTTAACCCTCACAGTACGGCTATCAGAAAACTATATGGCAGCTGCACGCCCAGCCAGTGGAACACCCAGGCCTGAAGATGCTCATTAAGATCTACAGACTGTATAGGCTAAGGATCTCTCAGCCTGGCAATGGGAGCAAGCTCCAAGGAACCAAATACCAAGCCTAGTCCGCCAGATGATCCACAGCTATGGCAAGACCCCAGAAGCCTGGTCTCACTAGGAATAAAGTACTGGGGGAAACCCAATCCTGAAGGAAGGCCCCACTCTGACACCCAGCTTCCCCTAGGGCAGTCAAGGGATAGGGCAAATCCCTTGATCAGAAGTTGTTTTTCACATGGACAGTGAGGACATTTCTGCTGTGACTGCCTCTTAATGGTTAGCAACTCTGAACAGGCATGGACAGCTGATACCATGGCTAGGAAAAGAGGCCTGATCAAGGTATTAGTTCCTGTGTGGGCTACTGGGGTAGAAGTATACTTGGGGTGCAGCCAAACATTGGTTAGGGAACAGCTAACAGTGTCCCCAAAGTTGCCTCCGAATCCTATCTACTTCCAGTGTGTTCATGTGGATATGTGCCCATATCCCACAAAGGAGGTACAGTCAATTGTGGGAAGCCTTACAGGAAGAGTATGAGCAATTGTGGCCTATACACTAGATTACCTGGTGATTTTTGGGCTGGGATTGGGAGTTTTTCAGGGATGTCATGAAGTCATGGGGCAACAACCCCCTGGAAGGGGCAGGCTCTCATGTAGAGGCCCCTGAGTCACAAAAACCTAAAGTTATCAGGAGTCGGAGAGACAGAAGATCCGAGCAAAGGGAGCTCCCGCAGAAGCAGTGCCCTCCCTGCATTCAGGAGAAGCAGAGGATCTCACAGTCCCTAGACTTAAACCTGCTGGCGGCAGATGTAGATTTTGTAACAAACAGAAGGACAACCCAACCCCAAGCAGGGCATATGCTTGCTCTTTATAAATATATCAGAGGGATTAATATTAGGGAGGGAGAGGAATTATTTAAGCTTAGTACCAATGTAGATACAAGAGCAAATGGGTATAAACTGGACACTAGGAAGTTTAGACTTGAAATTAGACGAAGGTTTCTAACCATTAGAGGAGTGAAGTTCTGGAACAGCCTTCCAAGGGGAGTAGTGGGGGCAAAAGACATATCTGGCTTTAAGATTAAGCTTGATAAGTTTATGGAAGGGATGGTATGATGAGATAGCCTAATTTTGGCAATTGATCTTTGATTGTCAGCAGATAAGTATGCCCAGTGGTCGGTGTTGGGATGTTGGATGGGATGGGATCTGAGTTACTGCAGAGAATTCTTTTCTGAGTGCTGGCTAGTGAGTCTTGCCCACATGTTCAGGGTTTAGCTGATCACCATATTTGGGGTCGGGAAGGAATTTTCATCCGGGGCAGATTGCAGAGTCCCTGGAGGTTTTTCGCCTTCCTCTGCAGCGTGGGGCATGAGTCACTTGCTGGTGGATTCTTTGCAGCTTGAGGTCTTCAAACCACAATTTTGAAGACTTCAATAACTCAGACATAGGTTAGGGGTTTGTTATAGAAGTGGATGGGTAGGGTTCTGTGGCTTCCTTTGTGCAGGGGGTCAGACTAGATGATCACATTGGTTCCTTCTGACCCTAGAATCTTTGAGTCTATATGACCAATTTGCCAGTATAAATTGGTGAGATGGTAAATACATGACTGATGAAGCAGTGGTTTTTATTTGAACTCACAGAGGAGAGACTGTATCAGGTGGCGAAGGACCCTCAAATCAGAGAAGTAAGGAGTACAATTTCTTGTCCTGAAGAAATTCTGCCGCAAAGTGCTGCACTGGTGCATGCAATATCTTGGGAACGAAGGAGGCAAGGAAAGACCCTTAAGAGGGTGGCCCTCAAATTTTATTCGTGGGGGCACAAAAAGAGATTAGGGACTGTTGCGCATTGTGCCCAGCATGTCGATGGGCAGGGCCCCAAAATTTCCACCATGGGCGGTGCATGAACCACCAGCTGGGGGAGGCTAGCTTCCAGCCAGGGTCAGATCTAACATTTTTGCTGCCCCAAGCAAAAAAAAAAAAAAGAGCGCCACTCCGCCCCCACGAGTACCGCTCGACCCCTCCCCAAACGTCACATCGAGCCCCCCAAGTCCCTGCCCCCCCAAGCGTCATGTCATGCCGCCTAAGTCTCCGCCCCCACCCCCGCCCCCAGCGCTGCCTGGCTGAACCAAAAAAACCAAAACCAAAGCCTGAGCGCCGCCCCGTCCCAAGGTGCCCCCCAAGCACGTGCTTGGTAGGCTTGTGCCTGGAGCCGGCTCTGCTCCCAGCCTCACCTCTTCCACCTGCAGCCCTGGAGCCAGGCCTCAGAGCAGAAGCAGCGGCCTGGGGGCAGAGTTTTGGGGGGCCATGCCGAGCCTCCCCCAACCTATGATACCTGCCACTCATGAGCTCCACTACTCCCTCTCCCAAAGTGATTGGAGTGCCCTTTGAGAGGATCAGTACGAACCTCATGGGACCACGAATAGAGTGCAGGTACCAGTGCATTCTGGTGATAATAGATTGTGTCACACTGCCCAGAGCCCATCTCCCTTTGCTCAACCACTGCAGCCTCTATCACCACCGAATCAATGAAGGTTTTTGCACAGGTAGATACTGAAGGAGATATTGATTGACCAGGGGATCAACTTTATTTCAAAGCTATTGGGAGAATTGTGTGATCTCTTGAAAATCAAGGTCTTAAAGACATCAGTCTATCACCTTCAGACATATGAGCTGGTGGAGTGCTTCAGTAAGATGCTGAAAGAGAAATTTATGACCTTGGATCCCTGTCATTGGTAGTGATTGCTCCCACCTTGCCTTTTCACGATCAGCGAAGTACCACAGGCATCTATGGGGTCCTTCCCATTAAAAGAAATCTTTCTAATAAGTTTAGCAGATTTGATCAGACAGTTATTAAGAGAATGGATGACATGGAGCCCCATGATGTCATTTGTTTGGAGTCAATTTCAGGCACAAAATGCTCATTCGATCACAAACGTCCTTATACATAGGGGCTCTGAGTCAATGGGAAAATGGTTAAACAAACAGTACTTAAAAATGAAACTCCTCATGTTTCATACTATGTATTTAGTTTTCCTTGTCCCCTTATTAATTATTAGATAAAGCCTATTTTCATGCTGGCCCATCTATACTTACTTGCTTGAAATGCCACATGACTTCAGTCATTTTCATAGCAACCTGCTGTTGAGTCATAAATACAAGATTACAATTTTGCTGCAGGAAAAGATATGTGGTGAAAGGAATGATTTTGTTGAAACATTTCTGCCAATATCTAAGGGAATATGGCAAATATTGCTTTTTGAATTATTGCTTTTTGAATTAAACTTGCATTCTAGTTTGCCTCAGTCAGAAGATCACTTTTTAAACAAAACAGATTTCCAAAAATTTCTTGTCCATGATATTATTCCATAGTAGAGATTTTGTGGAATGTTTGAAGGAAATTAGACAGTGCATAAATGTAATATTAGGGTTCCAAAAATGTGGAATTTTTCAATTCAGGTGTTTTGTTCTGGTTTTTTGCCTTTAATGTTTCAAAACCGGCATGGCCTAGGCACTCAAAATGTGTTTTACTCTATTGCCCTTCACATGGACTGGTGCCTCTTGCTCCTTTTGGAGATTTAGGAGGACAAACTAAGTATTAAAGGGGATTAATTGGAAGAGGTTTGGCCTAAGTTTCAGATTTTAAAAATTGAATTTGTCCCAAAACATGAAATTTTTGATCAAAATTATTTTTCATTGGAAAAATGAAAAATTTGCCCAAAATGATTTTTTTGTTTTGGGCAAAAAGCAACTTTTCCTCAAAAGTTTTGATGAATATATTTTGACCAGCTCTATCAGTTTTGCAAAGTCCTGGTGACTTGAATTGAAGCTTTAGGGAGATTTTTCTCTTGTCGTTGTACATGAGGAATCCAACTCCTGGCATGAAAAGATTTAACAAAATAATTCCTGACACCTGACATTCTTTTGGCCTTAGAAACTATCAAGAGTTAGTCTTTAGTTTAGCAGTAATTTTATCAAATACAATTCATAACTGTTTTGGCATGGATATCTGCTTTAATATTACATGTGACACTTGCCAGGCTCAGAAGTACCAGTAGAAGCCAGCCCACACCTCTTTTAAGTAAGCATGTCTTCTACATGTCAGTTAAATGAAATTGCAGGGAGTAGGCAAAGAAGGGACTAGAACCTGGCAGTGTTCCCAGACCAGAATTCTGCCTGCTTAGTTAAAAACAAGCAGCTCTGCTAGTGCAACATAGCAGTGGCTTTCAGACATTACTTCCCGTCTCCAGCAGCCTGTCTTGGGATAAACCTGGAATACTTAGGGGCCAAGCCCACACAAGCACAGTCTGTCTACTTGAACTATATTTCTGAGCATCTGTATTGTGTCAATTTAATACCTGTTATTACAACATCCTAAAATAAGATGCTGTCATGGGAGCAGCTATGACTGCGATAGTTAATGCTGCATAATGGTTTCCATCCTAGCCCTCTGTTTTTAGTCACTCATAACTGTCCAGAAATTTCACTTTTTGGGTTGAAATTTTCCATGCTTGATCTCTGTCCAAAAGGTGATTTTTTTTTTCTTAAAGAGCAAATAAGAGATTTTATGTTTTTGAGTATGAGGATAGTGGGGGAGAAATTCTCTTTTCTCATTATAAAAAATAATTCCTATGAACTTTTTTGAATAGCCATAAAGCCAGAATGGTTGGGAATAAGAAGCTGAAAACTGGCAGAGGCATTTTTAGTGATAAATTCTAGGTTGTTAAAGATAGACTGAACCACTGTTCAAACAATGAAAATATGGTGAGTATATCATAGAAGTGTGGGGCTGGAAGGGATCTCGAGAAGTCATCCAGTCCAGCCCCCAGCACTGAGGTAGGGCAAGTAAACCTAAACCATCCCTGACAGGTCTTTGTCTAACCTGTTCTTACAAACTTTCAGTGATGTGGATTCCACAACCTCCCTTGGAATTAGAAATCAAACTATCCTTGCAATTAGAATTTTTTTCCGAATAGCTAACTAAATCTCCCTTGCTGCAGATTAAGCTTCTTCCTTCTTGTCCTACCTTAAGTGGACACGGAGAACAATTGATCACAGTCCTCTTTAATACAATCCTTAACATTTTGAAGACTGGAATTTTTTTCCCAGATGTTGCGCATGTCTCTAATGTGATAGAAAGAATATCAGATACTATATTGTATGATATGACAAATAGTGTGTGGTCTTGTAATTAAAGACTGTATCATAATGCATGCACATGAGGAGGCATGATGCATATTGTCACTTTCCAACTTATGTGCTTATCCAGGCAAACTTAAATTTCTCAATGTTTTTGGCTGGAATTTCCTATTTTTTTAAGAGGGAAAATAATAAAAGCATTTTTTAAAATCTGAAAACAAGAGAAGGCCACTTCTGGAAATCAAACCACTTATATTTAGGTGCATAAATGAGAATTAGGAACCTACCTGTAGGCAGTGGTGAGCTGGAGCTGGTTCTCACCAGTTCGCAGGAACCGATTGTTAAATTTAGAAGCCGTTTTAGAACCGGTTGTCCCAGGACAACCGGTTCTAAAAGGGTCACCCTGCCCCGGCTCCAGCTCACCTCTGCTTCCTGGGCTCCTCCCCTGAAGGCTCTGCTCCTGCCTTCTCCTCCCCCTCCCCTGCTTCCCGCGAATCAGATGTTTGTGCAGGAAGCCTGGGACTCGGGAAGGCTCGGAAACAAGAAGCAGGTTGGCAAGGTAAGCTGGGGCGGGGGAACGAGGAGGGATCCAGGGAGGCATGGCGGGGCCCAGCCCAGTCCTGCTCCAGCTGAACAGCCCCAGGCCTGGCCGAGTGGCTCCGGCCCCGGGCCCAGCCGAGTGCCCCGGCTCCGGCCCCGCAGCTCCAGTCCCGACTCCGGGCCTGGGCCCACGGCTCCAGCCGAGTGGTGCCGGCCCCAGGGCCAGAGCCACTCAGCCAGGGCCAGAGCCGGGGCCAGAGCTGCTCAGCCGGGCCCAGGCCAAGCCAGGCCCGGGGTGCTTGGCCGGAGCAGAACTGGGCTGGGCCCCGCCACGCCTTACTGGAGCCCTCCTCACTCCCCCGCCCCAGATTACCTTGCCAAGCCTGGCACCAGCCAAGCAGCTCCCCACCTGGGCCCGGTCCCTGCCAAGCAGCTCTGGCTCAGCCCTGGCCTGGTCCAGTACCCGCAGCCTGGCCTCCAGCGCGGTAAGGGGGCAGAGAGCAGAGAGGGGGTGTTGGAAGAGGGCATGGGAGTTCGGGGGAGTGGTTGGATGGGGTCAGGGTGCTCAGAGGGCAGGGAACAGGGGGATTGAATGAGGGCAAGGGTCCTGGGGGGCAGTCAGGAAGCATCAGAGGTTGGATGCGGCAGTGGGGGCCAGTCAGGGGCAGGGGTTCCACTTCCAGGGGCAGTTGGGGACAGAGAGATGGGGTAGGGGCCCCGGGGGGCCATCAGGAATGAGAAGAGGGGTTGGGGCGGCAGGGGACAGTCAGGGGACAGGGAAGGGGGGTGGATGGGGTAGGGATCTCGGGGTGGCGTCAAAGAATGTGAGGGGTTGGATTGGGCAGGAGTCCCGGGGGGGCACAACCCCCTCGTGAAGTGAAGAGGAGGGAACCGGTTGTTAATTTTTTGACAGCTCATCACTGCCTGTTGGTACCCATTTTTTTAAATCTTGGCATTTAGGTCATCTACCTCACACTGGAGTTAAAGTTGTGTGTGTGATTGTGAGGAAATAGAGGTTGGTTATATAATATGTTGGAACTGAAAAGGAGTTTGATGTGGAGCTGAGGAATCATTTGGGTAGGCTGACGTTTCATTGGTATGGCTCGTGAGTTGAGGTTGATTGTTGGCTTAAAAGGTAATTTCCTGGAATTTTTATGATTCCATTGGTAGGGAATGCAGCTGAGCAACCTTAGCTGTAAATTCATGAGTTGTCTTTTTTGTGGGGGTAGTTTATAAGGTTTGCATTACTTTGGGATACCTCAGAATGGAAGGCACTATATAACTGCAAGCTATTGCTATATACCACATAGGTGGACAATAAATTCTGGTTTATTTGTCAAATAGCTATATTTTTTCAGTTTCAGTGTTTTTCCTACAGAGGTCTTTACTTTTTGAGAATATAGTATATGATGAAAAGGAATTAGTTCAGGTCCTTGTCAATTTGCTACATTACACTGATTTTATGAGGTTCTCACTTATTATCTCTATCCTTCTCGTATCAGCCAAGAAAATCTAGATTTATGAACTGATAATTAAGGAAGAAACATGGAACCTATTCTGAAGAGTGTGAGTTAAAAGACTCTCTTTCACTGTTTTGTGATGACACATTACTTGTCTTCCTAATGATTACAGCAAAAAGAACTATATTTCAAAACTAATGAGCTTTCTTCTAGTTTGGCTAGCAGCCTATATGTTTTATCTAATAGCTTTCATTCTAATTTCAGTGATGAATAAAGAGACGTGTGTAAAATGTTAGACATTTGCCTTCTTGGAAGGCGCTTTTTTTTTTTTTAACTGAAGTTGATTCTTGGTAACTTTGTGCCCATACATTTATAGCACAAGCAATAGTTAACCAGACTGAAAACTCTGCTCTATCAGCTACTGCCCACTACCTCCCATTCAGTTGTAGGGGTTGTAGCTCACGAGACAGCTGGGCTTCTCCAAACCTCACTCTTGCAGTTCCTTACAATAGAGAACTAACATCTGCTGCTTGGGGGCTGAAATTAATGTTACTGCACGTATGTGGTTGAACTGAGACGGGAAAGGTGGGTGCACATCAACAGAGCTCAGAGGATGTGGGAGGGAAGTAGGAACTGAGTAAAGATAATGCAGAACTCTGTAATCCAAATACAGACACATTTAAAATGTATCTGTGCTGCAGTCTGTGTTACATTCGGTTCTGAAGCTGGCCATGCACAACTGAATGAGAGGAAAGTCATGCTGGTGCACTACTGTCCAGTAAAAGTTGCAGGGAGACGAGGAGGTGGCAGTCCTTAACTAAAGGCTCATTCCTGCAAGATTCAGAGCACTACAACTGTTGCCTGCTCTTACACGTTTATCAAGAGTCTCGTGAAACTGGGTGTTTATCTTAAAGTTTAGCTGCTGGAGGCAAGTGATTACATGAGAATCTCCACATTCTTTTTTTTTTTTTTTTAATAAGTCCCGAGCCCTCATGGCTGTGGAGAAAAGCCTGGAAATGTGATGTGAGTGCACCCTAAAGACTTGGGGTGAAAATCTGGTCCCATTGAAGTCAATGAGAATTTTGCCATTGACTTCAGTGAAGCCAAGATTTCACACTCTGAAACCAGAAGGCAAATAAAAAGATGACAAATTTTATCGGTTTTGTATGGTTTTGTTTTTTTAATTTCATGACGTGATGACGTGTAAGCCAATCTGATGATTTGTGGGATGGGAGAGCCAGACTCATGATTTTTCAGTGCTTGGAATAGACAGTATTCCTCTCTGGCCCCAATCCAGCAAAGAATTTAAGCACATGCTTAATTTTAAATGCGTGAATAGTACTGCCAACTTCGGTGGAACTACTCACATTCTTAAAGGTAACCATGTGCTTAAGTGCATTGTTGGAGAGAGTCAAGAGTACTCAGTACCTTGCAAGCTCAAGTGCTAGCATATCGGTTACAGAAGCTTGAAGTATCAGTGCTGTGAAGTGGGATAGTGCAGTACTGCATAGGGAAGGGGTGGGCAAACTTTTAGGCCCAAGGGCCATACTGGGGTTGCAAAACTGTATGGAGGGCTACGTAGGGAAGGCTGTGCCTCCCCAAACAGCCTGACCCCCGCCTTCTACCCGCCTCCTCCCACTTCCTGCCCCTGACTACCCCCCCTCAGAACTCCCGAGCCATCCAACCCCCCTACTTCTTGTCCCCTGACCGCCCCAACCCCATTCACACCCCTGCCCCCTGAGACCCCATGCCTATCCAACCCACCCTGTTCCCCACCCCCTGACTGCCCCCCCATTCAGCCACCCCGTGCTCCCTGTCCTCTGACTGCCCCCCTGGGGCTCCCTGCCCCTTGTACAACCCCCTGGCCCCAGCCCACCTACCACTTACCATGCCGAGCAGAGCATGCAGAGCAGCATGTCTGGCTGCTGCACTGGCCAGAGCCAGACATGCTGCCACTGTACTAGGCAGGAGCATGCAGCTCTGCCGCCCAGCGTGCTGCCCACACAGCAGTGTGGCTCTGCAGGGCCGGGGGGGACAACGTGGCAGGGGCCGGGGGCTCGCCTCCCTGCCCAGGAGCTCAGGGGCTGAGCAGGACGGTCCTGCAGGCCATAGTTTGCCCACCTCTGGCACAGGGGGATAGAAATCCCACCCAAATAAGGGATATTTGGGACAGGTACCTTTGAAATGCGGGCACCATTCTCCCCAGTCTGGTTTTCTGCCTGTTACCTTTCACCTATATCTTTCATTTCCATTATTCTGCTACTTTCCGTTCCCCTTTAACTTTTCCATTTTTGAGATACTACATTTGGTACATAATTTAGATGCTGTACATGCATACAGTAATCCTTCTGCAACAATTCTTAGTGATGGCCTGAGAAATAAATCTCTCTGGATTCTTTTAGAATATGAAAGTTCCAAAATTCTAAAATGTTTTGTAAAATCATTTTCGTTTGCTCTTTTTATTAAAGATAAATATAATTCTTTACATCTTACTGTTACTATTTATTTGCATTGTTGTAGTAGTTGAGAGGTGTGAGTGCCACTGCATGGAGACAGACTCACGAGCTTTCCGGGGACTAGCATGCTACAGTAGCAGCATGGAAGTTATTTATTTTATTAATTTAGCAGCAAAGATGCAGAGCAACTCAGAATAATCTCACTGCCCCTCTGGCTCTTGTCTTAGTCCTCATCTCCAGGGCTTCTCAGTCCTTACATCCTTCCCCAGCTGAGGCGTCTCTGCAGCCAACTCTTGCTTGCTGAAACTCTCCAGCACAGGCTGTCTGCCTGACAGGTGCGGTGGATGCAGCCCTCTCCCAGGCCCTTCCCCATATCTGCTCCTCTCCTTGTTATGATAAACAGCTTCCCAACAGGGGAATCATTGTATGATCATGGGCTTGAGCAGCTACGCTCATGTGAAACCCCGGGTAAGAAATTGTTGAACCCCGGGTCCCATCTTGAGATTCCAGCATCTACACTGTTTTATGTGGGCCCAAATCCAAGCATCCATATCCTAGGCATTCTAGTGCCCTCCCAAAATGTGGCTGCTCTAGCCCTTTGTTTGGGGTGGAGTGGGGGAAAACTTCACAGTCCACCAAACTTGACTGTTCAGAAGACAAAGAAAGTTGGCCCATTGGATTATGGAATACTTTTCACAGATTCTCAGAGCACGAGTCCAGTGAGGCTGCATCTACACTGCAGAGCCATAGGGCTTGAACTTCTAGGTCCTGGCTTGACTCAGGCTCAGACCCTCTACCCACCGTGGAGTCCTGGAACCCTAGGTCTAAGCCCTGAGTTAGTGTGATTTGTGTGTAGATGGAAAGGGGGTTAGGCTTGAGCTTGAGTTCAAATCCTGGGCTAACGTTGCAGTAGAAATACCCTTTGAGAACTTTACTTTCAGGGAGGGTTTGAGGTGAAAGGAATATATGTATGTTGAGGAAGAAATAATGCCTGGATGTTGCACTGTTTTGGTTTTCTGTTTTTATGCTCACACCCAGAACACTCTTATTTACTCCACTGCTTAAGCTCATGCAAGTCCATAATTTCATAAATATTTTGCCACCCCAGGTCACAGCGTGAATGGGAGGTAGGATATCTTGCCCTAGATAATTTGAAAAAATGGTTCATTGTACCATTTCTTTCCAAGTGCTGATATCTCTGCTGCAGCAGGACCATCTGGGAACTAGATTCTGGTATCCCTAGATCCCTGCCACCTCATGGCACTATCTCGCTATCTGAACTCTGGCTAATTATTTTAGTAGTGAACCTCCCAGTAGGATTAGATCATGCTCTCCCAATGAAAAAATGCTTGATTCCCCTTTCAGCATTTCCTGATAATTTTTCCATGGAAGAGAGGGGGAAGTGTTTTCATCATGGAAAAAGCAGGGAAATCAGCCCCCTCTCAAAACTGATCGATTTCCTGAGACCTACTAGAGGCAGGGGCATCGGCATAAAACTTTGAGCCTGTGTACTAATTCAAGGTCCTCTCACTCTGCCTCTTCCACGTATCACTGTCTCTGGAGCCCCTCTTTAAATGGGATTCCGCAGTGCAGAGTGGCTCAATCAAAAGCATACATAGTGTGCTTAGGCTGTATCAGCTGTACGGTTGGTTTCCTGTGGGATCCGTTAAGGGCAATGATGTGAATTTCCTAGCCTGCCCCTTCCTATGTGAAGGGTCTGGGAATAGAAGGATTATGACCTGCCCCTTTGCACACTGAGGGGCAAGACTATCCCCACTCCAGCATTAGTGTCAGGAAGCAAAAACTCTGTATACCCGAACCTCTTCTGGTTCTCACTCTCTGGGTACCCCTTCTCCCTTCCTTTCCTCTTTAATGAAAATGAAACTTTATCATAGCCAAAGAAAATGTTTTAATTGAGCCCAATCATCATTGGTTTGGGTTGTACTTAAAAACATTGATAGTTTACAGTACGTAACTAGTTCAAATGGCCACACTGCAATATGAGTAAATTGAAGGGCCTAGTCTCAGCTGGGCCTGAATCCAATCTCTAATTTTGCAAGGTGCCGTTTTGCACCTCCAACAGATTGTAGACAGAAATTGTGGTATCTCACTATCAAGAGAGGATGCTTTTGGGGTTAAAACACTGGACTGGGATTCAGAAGATCATGTTCAATACCTTGATCAGCCACAATGACCTTAGGTATGTCACTTACTCTCGCTGCACCCCTCTTCCCCATCTGTTAAAAAAAATTGTTATAATTCTCCCTTTGCCTGTCTTGTCTATTTAAATTATAAGCTCTTTGGGTCAGGGACTGTCTCTTTCTCTGTTTGTGTACAGCACCTAGCACGATGGGGCCTTGACCCAGCTGAGGTCTCTGTGCACTACTGTAACACAAATAATAATTGTAATAACTAATGGATTTGTGTCTGCAGACAAGTATTTAGATGCGCAGCTATTACCATTTGCATCTGCAACTTTTCTACCCACTGTATTAGTGTTCACTTATGGGAACTTAGGCCCAAGTGATCTTTTTAGTCAGTGATGAAAGCGAATGGTTACAGTCAATCTTTGAGGAAACTAGGGTGACCAGATGTTCCTATTTTATAGGGACAGTCCCAATATTTGGGGCTTCTTCTTATATAGGCGCCTATTATCCTCCACCCCCTGTGCTGATTTTTCACACTTGCTGTCTGGTCACCCTAGAGGAAATCCAAAGACCTGAGAGTTGGGAAGTAATGGTAATTCGACTGCTGCTGGTAGAGCTGCCCAACCTTAACCATCTCCATAACAGCAGTGGTCCAAGCAGCCATCAGAAAGGTATGTCCTTATATAAACAGGTCAGAAAACCATAACAAGAGTGTAATGGGGGGGTTGTGGGTTGTTTTGATTCTTTCCTCCAGAAGAGCCCGTTGTCTGCAGCTTTTTTTTTTTTTTTTCCGGAAACAGTTACATTGAATAGAAAACTATGAGCTTGAAATGCAAGGGGGAAATGCAGCAATTTAGATTTATTTGCCTAATGGTAAATGGCATGCAACGTAACTAGAGGGTGAGGAGGTGAAGAAGAGATGCAGATAATATATATGATCAGTTCTGAGAGTTTGATTTCTGTAAAATCAGATTTCAATTGATTTAGTGATTTTCATCTTACATGAGTGCATTGCAGCTCAAAGGGAACCTGTTGCTATTCCACAAAAATCACACATGCACGTGTATTTCTTTCCCTGTAGGTCTATCATTTCTGTTTCGCTGTTTGTGACAGCCACGCCGCCACGTGTTGTGATCTTAACAGACTGCACAAGTCAGGCATGGTTGGGATGGGTCAGTACTTGCATAAAATAAATTAATTGACACCTCCATGTAATAGGAAATGGTGTCAGTTCTTTCTGACTCACCACCAATATTCTCTGTGTGGTAGCAGATGATGCTATAGTGCCAATGGAATTGGTATATTTTAGATGAGACAAAAAACAAGGTTCCTCACTACATGTGGCCATTAAAGATACCACAGCACTCTTTGTGACACTGGTGTTCAGGCCACATTCCAGTTTGGGTAATTACATTCTTTTCACCTAAATTCACCCTGGAGTTTCATATGGAAAAGGAATTCTTCACTTCCTTCCTTAAAATGTTATGTAGTACTATGGCACAATGTTAGAACCACCCAGAGATGGCTGGATTTCACTGCTGGAAGAAGTGATCCTTTTTCGTTTAGATCTGCATGTGTTAATTTTGTTGTTCCTATACTCCTGGCTCTTTGTAAAGCTTCACAGTTTTTAGTGTGGCATCTGTAATTAGTTGACACTATACTTTACAAATATTGTATATCTGTAAATACACTAAACAAACTGTGGGTAATCAATGTGTTTATACTTTTAAAAAAAATAATGGTAGCCTCTTTTTAGAAGATTGCAAGAACTTGGTGTTTGAATCTTGGAAGTCTTCCTAACATAATATAGCTATGGTAATTACCACGTCATAATAATAAATGTAAATAATGGCAGAGCTATATTTGCTTCATTGAGGTGCTGGGAACATGTAATCTGGTTTCTTGGTGGTAGAGAGGGCCGGGATAAAATTTTCAAAAGGTCTGTAGGCACCTAAAGATGAAAATAGGCAGCTAGTGTGCCTTTCTGAGTTAGGTCCCTAACTCCCATTGACCTGCTTAGGTGCCTAAATACTTTAGAAACTCTGGCCCCATGCAATTATATGCTGTGCTCACTGTTTTGTACTGTAGAAATTGTGTGATTTCTATTGTGCATCAAGGCCTTGATTCTCCAGTGCTCTGCAGCTGCTTTGTGAAAACCAGGACGTGTTGGGGGCCAAATTGAAAAAATCCAGAAAAAAAACCACTTTTTGGTAAGAAAAACCAAAAAAATTCAGTTTGGGTCAAACAAAACTATTTGTTTAACCCCCACACCACACACAATTGTTTTTTGTTTTGTTTTTTCATTTTAGGTTGTTTTCGGGTGTTTTTCACCCTCTCCCTCTTTTTTATATTTAGCTACATTTCTAAATGAACCACTGTGTTGAAACACAAAGTTTTGACCATTTTGAAACTAAACATTTCTAAATGGAAAGTCAAAAAGGCTTGTTTCAAAATGGCTGAAACAAATGGCTTTGGTTTTTTTTCTCTCCTGTGGCTGAAACTGTTGGCGGAATTTGATCTGAATTTGCAAATAGTTTCAGTGCATTAAAAATGCATTTACTGTCCTCCCAAAAAGTTTCACCCAGCATCAGTCCTTAGTCAAGCAAATCTCCCATTGACTATGATAAATAATCTGGGCTCGGTGGTGTAGAAATAAATCTTCCTTACTGTGAAATTCACAAATACACAGGTGTAATAATTAGATGAAGTAAGGTTTCCATCTCTCTCTTTACATTATAGTCTAACAGCTTAAGTGCCAGTCACAGCCTATTTATGTAGGATTTGTTCGTTTGTTTGTTTCCAGAATTTTTGCATCTTGGAGAATTTTTTTAAATGTTCATCTTAAAACAGTTAACATACATTGAAAGAAAATCATTTCTGTTAAAAAGAACAAGGAGTACTTGTGGCACCTTAGAAACGAACAACTTAATTTTCTTTAATAGAAATAAATAAATAATCTCATTTTCTACCATCTGTACTCTAGCAATGGCTTCAATGGGAATTTTTCCTAACGTCTGGTCTACACTTAAAATTTAAGTCAATATAGCTGTGACGTTATTGACACGAACTGTGACCGTATAGATCATTGTTGCAACCAAGGTCCTATGGTTGCACCAGGTCTTGTACAGAGGAGGTCAAGTGGGGTGTCTGTGGAAAGGTTATAGTTTGCTGGTTATGATTATGCTGTCTGTATATGTGTATCCTTTTTGTATCTGAAGTTATGAATATTGGCTATGTACTTGTATCTCAGTGTGTTTGATTCCAAGCAGCCTCAGTGAAGCATTTGGTAAGCTTCCTGAGAAAGGACTATTTTCAGTAAGTGCCCAATCAAGAAACACTTAACTGATGATTGACTTTGGGAGACACCAATCCACATCTGAGCTTTCCTGGGAACGTTCAAACTAACATGTAATCCAGGGGTCGGCAACCTCTGGCACACAGCTTGCCAGGGTAAGCACCCTGCCGGGCCAGGCCAGTTTGTTTATCTGCTGCGTAGGCAGGTTCGGCAGATCGCGGCTCCCACTGGCCACAGTTCACCGTCTCAGGCCAATGTGGGAGGCCTGAAGCCACGGCCAGCACATCCCTAGCTGGCCAAACCTGCCGACGTGGCAGATAAACAAACTGGCCTGGCCTGGCCTGCTAGGGTGCTTACCCTGGCAAGCTGCATGCCAGAGGTTGCTGACCCCTGATGTAAAAAATGGCATCGGCCTGCAAAAAGCTGAATCATTCATGGACATGTGAATTCCCTGGTGGCTACAAACTCCATCTTGTTGCTGTGACTTTGCAGCATAGATGCACCCTTAGTAAACTAATCCAGTTGGTTTACTTAAAAATTAAAAATTACTTAAAATTTCACAGGAACATCAGTTTGGAAGTCATTGTGCTGCTGCATTGCAGAATTATAGGGAGACATTGAAAATTCATAGAGGGCTTTACGTTATAGCATAGTATGAAACTGCTAGAATTAAACAATCTTGTAAGTGAGAGTCTGTTCAGTCATTTTTAAACGGCTCAACATTTTCAGTCTAGGTTTTAATATCATACCCATCTCTGTGGAATCTAGGTATCTGGTCTCATAGCAATTTATTTTGGTTTTTTGAGATAACATTTATTTACAACTTCCAACAGGACAGAAGTTGAATAGGAATCTAATGACTGGCTTCTTTCTTCTTAATTTTTATATGTTCAGTTGTTCTGGTATTTCATTTTTTCTGATTTTTATGTGTATTAAAGTTGTTGGAACAAAATGAAGTTGTTTTTTTTTTAAATGCCAATGAGCTGTCTCTACAATTGATATTGTGCAATCAAGGCACTTTTACCAAATATTCTTCCTACTTACTCTCTCCAGTATAGAAAGTTTCAGGGGTGTCGATTTTAAAGTGTCAAAACTGTATTAAAGCAAAGTGGAAGCACATCTCTCTTATTTTGCTAAACCTCAAATCTGGAATGCAATGTAAAACAAAGACCCAAAATTAAAAATACAAAGACATTAACCAGGCAGTAAATTGAAAATGTTGAGTTATTTACACTAAAGTAATGCATCCCATTCTGCAACCTTAACTTTATTATTTGTTATTTCCGATGTACATCATTTTCAACAGTTAAAGCGAGGGAATGCCAAATTTCTGTGCATCATAGATAGCTTTGGGGCTAAAAGAGGAGACAGTTGAGATGCAGTTTTATTTACTGTGTATCTAAATTTTCCTCCATTTGAAAGTTCATTTGCCTGTTCAGAATATGTAATGCTGATGTCAAGATGGAGTATTACATATTGAGGTAGACAGCCTTTATGGGCAAAACTCCCCGCCTTTGCCACGAGTGGAAGCATAATGTAGAAGGAAGTCCCAGGGCTGTATCTGGCTTATGAGCCACACTTTAGCAAATCCAGCTATTTTTAAATTTGTGGAAACTCAGTTAAAGCTGTTAGTATTTCATTATTAATACTCGGTTACCTGTTAAAAGACTACCAAGTAGATAAAATGACAAGCAATTTTCAAGATCAAAAGGAAATTAACACAAAATTACATGTACCCCACCCACGCATACATATATTCATGTGTTAGAGAATTATTATTCCTCATTCCAGGTACATCAGCTTTGATCAAGCCAATTATTCTGCTCTGAGTTTTTTGACAACAACTGAAAATGAGAACATTTTAAATTAAAGCTACATTTCAGAGACTTCCCCTTCATAGTACGTTATAACTTATTAAGTCGAACAAAAACTCTTAGTTAATTAAAACACAATTATGACTCCCTACAAAACCATTGTATTGATCAGCTCTCCTAATTTTGTTTGAAACTACCTTGGTTCAGTTAGTTCAGATGAGCAGGATTTCATATAAAATAGGGTTCTACTCTGATATGCTCTGAATTGTGAAACAAAATATTTGCAGATAGTGCTGCAAGTCTTATGTCATGATTGCTATAGTACATGAATATACTACAAAAGTGAAGATAGGTATAGCCCTGAAACACAACTTGGAAGGGTTGGTTGTATCCTTGCTGGCCTCTTCCACTCCTGTCTGCTTCAGCAGAGCAATCCTAGCCTAGTAAAAGATGCTCGGAGAGTTCACTCCTGTGAAAGACAGACTCCTGGGGTGAAATATAGGCCCTGTTGAAGTTAATGGGAGTTTTGCCATTGACTTCAATGAAACTAGGATTTCACCCATGGAGTGCAGAAATGTCTCTAGCTGCCTTGTTCATAACAAATTTGTCTATGGATTAGCCCGATCATTCTTCCACATTAAAGCTACCAATATGGTTGCACAGCCCTGGACAGCAAACACTCAAGACAAGTAACTACCAGCAGCAGTGAGATTCAGAGGAGAAAAACAGTTTGAAGAGAAGATGGACAGTTGTAGATTCTGGGCCAGATCCTCAGCCTCAGATTTGAGTAGTCTAGATGCGTCAGTAATTGGAATCCCTGGTACTGTAGCCATCTCTGCACCTACCCAGCCCCAGGTTAGAGGAAGTGTTGGGAAGAGGGAGTATGGCCAGGGTCCACTCTTCTCCAGTGATCACAGGCTGTTGCAGCAACTCTTTGGGAGCTATTGCTGCTGGCTGCAAATCAGAGCAACTCTGAGGCTGGAGATATAAAGGTCCCCAGTGCAAAGGGTTATGGACTGGGAGCCCGGAAACCAGGGTGCTTTTCCCAAGTGACTGGTGTGTGTCTGGGCAAGTCATTTCCTTCTCAGTGCTTCAGTTTCTGCATCAATAAAATGGAGGATAATGATAATTTGAGCTCTATAGAAGAAAAGCGTTATACAGTGCTTTTGCCCCCACTCCAAATCTGAATGTTTAAACAAGAAGAACCCATACAATATTTCTATTAGGAGAAAAACTGACTGTCATCAACACTTGGAAAATAAAGATTTTAGTTAGTACGAAGGTTGCTTGAAAAACCCTATTAAAAACATTCAGCAACACACTGGGCTGCAGAGATACCCACCAACACCACCTTTTTCATTCACAGTGAAATTCAAGTCTGCATTTGCATGTAAAAAAAGAATAATGGAAATAGAGTTTCACACAACACACTGGTTATTAAACCCAAAGCTTGGGTCAATGCAAGCTTCCTATTCAACTTATGTGACTTGAGCACACTTGCCTTCCCCTGATGTTTTCCACCTGTAAATTTACCAATAGCTCGATAAAGCCTCATTCTCACTTAGTTTTCAGAGTCTGAGGATGATGTTGCAGAACAAGGTTAGGAACACTTGTTAAGAAAAGACTGCTCAGTTCTGAAGGCAAAATGAGGATGAAATATTAGGCATTACAGCAACGTAGCATTTTAGTGTAACAATAGGCTTTTTGCAACAAAAGTCTGGACCTTATTCACCACTGCCTTGCACCAGGGCCAATCATTTGTACCAATGCAAAGTGGGTACAAGGTATTAACATATCAGTATGGGAGTATTTTCCACCCACTGCATTCAGGTGTAGATGACTGCGAGGTACAAGACAAAGGAGAATCATTATTCCCTAATTATATTAGCAAGTATACAAAATATAAAGTAAGCCTCCAATTCTGCCATCAGATCCACTTGGGTAGATCTTTGCCCCTGCATGGAGCCCCTTTGGCTGCAAAGGGACACTGCAGGGACATAAGGATATCCCCTTATCTGCTTGCTGAGATGGGGGCTGTTTCACAGACTTAACAAAACAAGAGAAGCACACAGATGCACACACTGTTTTACAGTTTTGAGTACTTTATAGCCATTAGAGAGAACAATGACACTATTATATAATCTTCCCATTTAAGCATATGTTATTGATTTAAGTAACATACAAACTTTAAACATTTTTGCTTCTGATGTTAGAGTTACCCATACAACCAAACCATTGTATACTGACATATGGACGAGATCTCTGTTATCATTACACTCCTTAATAAATCTCTCTTGATCTCTATAACTCAGTGAGGAGATTTCTTTGTTTTTTCTTAAGCAGGAAGCCAGTAACTTGGTCATTATTTTAAAATCTGTATTTAATGGTGAAAGTTGGCTAATAGCTAGCATATTAATCTTTCGGATGGCCTTCTTTGGAAATGAAAAGAACAGCCTCTAAAATGATTTTGGAAGAATATTGCATGTTAGGATTCACTAAACAAAGATATATGTGTTTAGAAAACAGTTATTGTTTGCAAATTGGGCGACTTAGATGCTTTGTGGTTTAGCTGAATGGTTCTGAATAATTTTGAAATTAAACAGTACAGTGTTCCCACTAATAGACATTTAGGACCTAATTCTGCTCAAGGCTGCATTTGTGTAAGTGTGGAGTAGCTCCGTTAACATCAGTGGACCTTCTCTATACTTACACTGGCAAAACCAAAGCAGAATTTGGCTTTTAAAGTCTGGTCTCCATCCAGTAGAATTTTGGCTCAAGTGAACTAATCCCCAAAGAACCAATGTGCTGGATTAAAAGAAGAAGAAGTTATTGTTTTTCAAAATGTCATTAGTTATTGTAAACCAAACTTGTTTTTTTCCCCTTATTTCAAAGAGTTATGAGCTGTCTGGAGAATTGGATTTCACAAAAGAAATCATGAATGGTTCTGTGCAAGTTGAAGGATGTTGCAATACCCTGACAGGAACATAGTATTGCGGTGGTAGGAATTCTCTGGACAAACCTGTGTGGAGAAAATTGGAGCATAGTTTTCATACTGTTATATTCATTTTCTTCAGCCAAAATCAATTTGAAGTGCAGCTTTAAACTCCCATGAATAGAACTCTCCAGCATTCTTCACTGCCTGTGAAAATGGCAACATAAGTGGCAGTGGCTGTGTGAGTACATATTTTCTTAGCACAAGTTCATTCTATATTTTTGGATAGTAAAGAGCGTGTTTTGGAACTCTGTTCACACTCCTCACACACACAAGCTGAGGCCTGTGCGTGAAATAATGATTGCTTCTGAAAGCTGCTGGTTTGGCACCCCTAGAAACTGTAGTCCTTTCTTCATCACCAGAAGATACAGTATGGGAAGTGGCAGCTTCTCACACATAGCTTTGTCAGTGTCACTCAGAGATGACATGGAAGAAACACTTGCAGGAATGAGAGGGTAGTTTAATCTCTATGCCCCTTCGTTTCTTAGCCTTTCTGCTACTTAATATCATTTGTGGTGATCGGGACACTTATCCACTAGGAACAGAAGTGTCTATTATTATATGTGTTTGTGTGATCCGTGCCTCCTAGAATGGAGTATGGTTTGTCCCAGATCCTGTTTTATACTGTACATAATCATCTGTCTAACTTATCTTCATCATTCATTAGTGCTGGGCCCTACATTTCTTATCTGCCACCTCTCCTAGCTGCCAGAAACACCTCAACCTTTTTGTGGAATTTCATCTCTACCCAGAAATTAAACTATAATGGAGATATTCTATCTCCTAGAACTGGAAGGGACCTTGAAAGGTCATTGAGTCCAGCCCCCTTGCATTCCCTAACAGGACCAAGTACTGATTTTGCCCCAGATCCCTAAGTGGCCCCCTCAAGGATTGAACTCATAACCCTGAGTTTAGCAGGCCAATGCTCAAACCAATTACTTCTCAGTTAGATAATCCCTGCCCCAAAGAGCTGATTTAAATGGTAAGCTCTTTGGGAAAGGTACTGTCTTGTAATCTGTTTGTACAACGCTCTGCACAATGGAGCCCTGGTCTCTGATTTCTGCCTTTTGCTGCTACAGTATATAAATAATAATAATAAACCTAGCACAGTGGTATAAAGGATCATTCTGTATCTTCAACAATCTTCATAAACACTCTTTCCCTAAAAATTGTAATCTTTTCTGGGCCTCCTCACACTAAAATATAATAGAAATGGATTTTTCCTCTTAATTTCCATCATAAATTGTGGTTAGAATGTAAATCTCCTTTTTCTGTTTTTATTAGTGAGGCATCAGTTCTGGCTCTGTAGTTCAGGTTCAGTTGAGCGTTGCACTTAAATATATGAACTTACACACAAAATGTGATCAATACGTGTGCAATATTTCCCAAGACTTGCTAATTCCCACAAACTTGTACATTCCAAATGAAGCAGAGCTGGTTCCAGATGAGGCACTCCCATCTTTTGGAATTTCTTAACTTTTCTTCCAAAAGGTCAACAAAAATGTAGAAATACTTTCAGAAATGCAGGTGCATGCAATTATCTTGTCAGGGGCAGCCTACTCTGAGTTCAACTGCTGTTTTACCTTGCAGTCTTTTAGCAGCAGCATTCTCAGTGGGAATTACAGTGCGTTAATTAATCTGGGAATTTTTTTGATGCTGCAAGCATGAACTTTTTTTTTTTTGCAAATGTGATTCAAAGCTTTCAAAATGATCCTTGTGTTAGCTCAGAAATAAAATATTCGCAGATGTGCCTTGCTGTTACAAGCAGTCTGACTTGACATTGTTTTTTATAGAAGTGATATAAAAATACCCTGGGACAAATTCGGAGCTGCGCCACTCAGGATTCTGGGCAGTTGCAATGGCTGGCACAGCCCACAGCATAAGTTAGAGGAGCCCCATTGCTGTCTCGACTTGCAGTAGCTTCTCTGAACCCAGGACAGACAAAGAACAAAGTGCTCTGGCCAGTCCCCTCCTGCCCTAGAAAATTTGCTGGCATCCCTCTACACTGGATGCTGCATGGAAGGAGTGGCACTGGGTCACTTACTTTAATCCAGTGGTGCCCTTCTGTATTTCCCAGGGTCCAGTTAGCTTTGCTTTGTGCCCCCCTTTGTAAAGGAGAGCACAGACTCTGGCCCAGCGATAGCAAATTGTACATCTTATACAACTAAGGTTCTTGTACTTTATTGTGACTCATTCTTTGATTTGAGTTAATGGTCAGCTTTGCAGCTTTGGACAGTCAGTCAACTTTAGCCCTGTATTTAGGCATTGTAGAAATAATTACGTTTTTATAAAACCCAAAACCAAGAAAAAGGTTTTAATCTGGGTTTTTTAATGCCAAATAAACTGTTTTTGTAAATCAGCAACAGTAACAAAAATTGTCTTGCTAGTGTTTACATCCCAAACATTGCAGCATTCTACATGTGCCTGTGAGCCTGAGACACAGGCTCTGATTCTTTTGTCACACCAGTTCTAACTACATTAGCTTTAAAGGAGTTGCTAGTTGGATAAGAATCAGTTCCAAAAACTATAAACAGAAGCAGAACTGATTTATGTATTTTTATTATCTAGCGTGAACTTTGACAAGTAAGTTAGATTTCTAAAGTTTGCTCAGAGGTAAGAACGTCAAAAAGTAATGTTTATTTTACACAGTGCCCCCTTAAGGCTGTGTCCACACTAGGAAATACATCATGTCTGAAGATGGATTAACTCAGTAGTTCTCAGCCGGGGGTCCATGAGCCCTTTCAGGGAGGCCGCAGAGGCCTGCAGCTGAAACCTGGTGCCCCAAACCTCAGCACTGAAGCTGGGAGCGGTATGGGGCTAAAGCTGGTGGCCCCCCCGCCCCTGCTGGGAGCAGCACGAGGCTGAAGCTGGCGGCCCTCCTCCAAGCCCCCAAAGCTGGGAGTGATGTAGGGCTGAAGCTGGCAAACCTTGCCCCCTCCAAGCTAGGAGCAGCAGGGGGCTAAAGCTGGGAGCCCCAGCACCCCCCCATCCCTGCTGAAGCTGGGAGCCACACTGGGAGCCCCCCTCCTGCCCATACACAGCCCCTAGCTACCCTCTCCCTTCACCCTGAGCTGTGTCCCTGCCCGTACACAGCCCTTAGTTACCCCCTGCCTGCACCCTTAGCTAGCCCCCTGCCCACATACAGCCCCGAGCTACCCCCTACCTGCACCCTGAGCTACCCCCCTGTCCACACACAACCCCTAGCTATCCCCTGCCTGCACCCTGAGCTACCCCCTGCCCACACACAGCCCCTAGCTACCCCCTGCCTGCACCCTGAGCTTACCCCCCTGCCCACACACAGCCCCTAGCTACCCCCTGCCTGCACCCTGAGCTACCCCTCTGCCCACACACAGCCCCTAGCTACCCCCTGCCTGCACCCTGAGCTACCCCCCTGCCCACACACAGCTCTGAGCTACCCCCTACCTGCACCCTGAGTGGTTTTCAAACTTTTTGAACTGAGTCTCCCCTTTGAGTTACATGTTTTGGTTGCATCCCTCCACAGCCCAGACAGGCTAGGTGGCCTGTTGAGTGAGGCTAGGGGTGGAGGTGGTGCTCCTTCCCTGGACCCTGCTGTGCTGAGCTGGCTTGAGCCCCACTCATCCTTGCCCCCCCAAAATAGAAGTAAAACTATGCCTATGTCCAAGGATCCCTGCCTCATCTCCCACTCCCCAGGCCCTGGTGTTTTCATAGCATGTTGAAGGGGACCTCAGCAAGAAAAAGGTTGAGAACCCCTGGATTAACTAACATGTTTTAATTAACACAATATTAAACATGACTTAGCATCTGGAGTAAACAGGGACAATTCATGTTTACAAATGTGAGAGAAGGTCACTTCGGAAGGGACTGGGATTAAACTTGACTAGCTAACACACTTTTAAAACATGACTTGTCCTTGTACACACTACAGGCACAATTATGTTTAACACTGATAACACTGCTGGAGTCGGTGGAGCTCTGTGAGGGTGCTGGGGTCCGCATTGCATAATCATGGCTGAAACTATGAAGTGGTGGCAGTCACTCTAAAACAGTCGTGTAAAAAATAGATGTAAATTAATATATTGTTTGGACTCAGCATCTGTCATTTTAATTCGCAGGAACTCTTAGGAGGCAAACATAATACCAAAAGTTATGATTTGAATAATACACATTCAAATAGAAAGTACAAGACACAAACAAATATTATTTTGGGGTTTTTTTGGCTAAAATTTGGTAAAATATCAAGTTCTGATTGTTTTCCATCTTGTCTTTCACTGCAGCATATGGAGAATTTAACAGAAATAATTTGCTTTCCACTTTAATAGTGTGAAAATGTGAATATCCTGGGTAACCATTTTACATTTACCTGGGTCTGATGATATAGAGAAAAGGAGATTTTCACCCCAAAATAACACCACCCACATTTCTCAAAGGCTAATCAGCGCGTCAATGGGTCATGAAATGAGCAATCCATTTTCTTCATATTAGTCATAATTAACAGGTTTGAGTTTATTGGTATGTTGCTCAGGCAATAAGCATTGCCATGCTTGGTGGCAGCTGCTTCATTTTTACATTGTTTCTCCCCTCCATCCTTTGCTTTTATAATTGTAAATTTCAGTAATATTGCAGTTGGTGCATTCTTGCCTCAAAGAAGACTTGAAATCAGTTACTTTTGAATAAAACAATATACAATGGAAATATTCACTGGAGAGGCTATTTACAAATGCTGGATGGTTGTGATGGCACATTGTGACCCTTTTAGTTCAGAGGCAAACCCTTCTGGATGAACAGACCTAAGCTGGTTCCTGGAAAGAAACCTAACAATTATGCCTCTTCTGCAGGGTCTTATCCAGTACCAGCAGGATTTAAGCAAGTGAGTTTGTTCATCAGATCAGCTTTATGATCCTACGAGTTAAGGAATTGTATTACCTGCTGACATCAGCAGAAATTGGTCAGTGAGTCCACAGAAAGGACTGTAATCTTGATAGTGGAGAAGAATGATTCTTCTGTGCCTATTGTTTACTTTATCGTCGTCATTGCTGTGGCCCAGATTCTCAGCTGGTGTGAACTAAAACCACTCCAGTGTAGTCAAGGCATCTATGCTAATATACATGACGATCTGCCTTTAACAGCAGCAGTGATACAATAAACAATAGAGACATAAAGGAATCACTCTTCTCTGCTACAACGGAAGCCACAGGCTTTGGACTAGAGACTGGTCAGTGATGGTTCTTAGGTTTTGTTGTTTGCTATGTTCTATGAAGAATCTAAAATAAATACAATGACTAGGAAGCGGGGAAAACTTTTTTCATTAGTATTGAGACGATGCAGTGTTTTTTCTATGGTGGGGAAAGTCTGGGGTTGGATACAGTGGTCTCTTCTGGGTTTGTGAAGCCATTGTATCTCATTTACATTTAAATGATATGCACGTGTAGCTCAATGATAGAGAATTGATAGTGCTAAAGACCTTGGGCTTGATTTGTCCCTACTTCTGTACTTTATGTAGCTATTTATGTCTGTGCAAAATCAATGGGACAACTCATGCACAAAGTTAAACATACTTAAGTGCTCTTCTGGATTAGGGTCAGAATGCTTAGAGCGTTACAGAATCAATCCCTTACTCACCTGTTGCTAGGCCTATGAGGTGGACAGATGGAATGGGGTAGATTACCATTTTCTGCTGATCCAAGCAATATTATTTGCTAAAATGATTATCACTTCCAATGCAAGGAGAGGAAAGGTGCCATATAAACTGTGATAAAAGGCAAGAGCAGGGGGTTAAAATCTGATGTATTAATTTGGATTATGCTTATAAAATATGTAGTGAAAACAACAGAAATAAATTCTTACAGAATTTGTAGCATTTATCTAACTTGCTTTGAATTATAGAAAAATCACCAAAGTGTAAACCCTTGGCATAATTTTAAATGGATTTCTTGAATTGGGAGCAGATCTGTTCCATGAGGCGTGTTGTCACCGGAGATGAAAAGTGGGTTTGGGGGAAAAGATTAGAATAAAACAGTTCACTATACAACCTTAATCTCTTTCTTCATCTATGAGAGTTGCACTGTTTCTCTATATTTCCTGCCTGTTGAGGATACAGACTATGGGGCTTGGCTACACTTGCAGGTGTGCAGCGCTGGGAGTTACAGCTGTCTTCGTACAGCTGTGTAGGGAAAGCGCTGGAGTGTGGCCACACTGACAGCTACCAGCGCTGCAGTGTGGCCACATTTGCAGCATTTGCAGCGCTGTTGGGAGTGGTGCATTATGGGCAGCTATGCCACAGAGCACCTCGTCCCATTTTGGCGCCGTGGGTTGTGGGAAGGAGACGGAAGGGTGCGTTCATTCTGCTTCCTGTCCCAACGCCCCCTGATGCATCGCTTCACATCCCAGCAGTCCCTGTTTTTCCATCCACGTTTGGTGCCATTGTGACTCTCCCAAAGGTTTTTGTGCAGCACGATTTCTGTGGGAAATGGAGCCCGAACTGCTGAGGAATATGCTGACGAGTCTCGCCAGCACATCACGTTTGGCAGTTGAGCTATTCCTTAAGCTCCAAAGTGATGAGGAGTCCGACGATGATAGTGAGTCGCCTGACACGTACGACATGAAATTGCTGCTGGCATTCACGGAAATGCTCAGCACCGTGGAACGCCGCTTTTGGACTCAGAAAACAAGCACTGAGTGGTGGGATCACATCGTCATGGAAGTCTGGGATGACGAGCAGTGGCTGCAGAACTTTTGGATGAGAAAAGCCACTTTCATGGGACTGTGTGCTGAGCTCGCCCCCACCCGGCGGCGCAAGGACACGAGATTGAGAGCTGCCCTGCCAGTGGAGAAGTGGGTGGCTATTGCAGTCTGGAAGCTGGCAACTCCAGACAGCTACCGATCGGTCGGGAACCAATTTGGAGTGGGAAAGTCGACCGTTGGGATCGTTTTGATGCAAGTTTGCAGGGCCATTAATCGCATCCTGCTAAGAAGAACCGTGACTCTGGGGAACGTGCAGGACGTTGTGGATGGCTTTGCACAAATGGGTTTCCCTAACTGTGGAGGGGCGATAGATGGGACGCATATTCCTATTCTGGCACCACCCCACCTAGCATCCGAGTACGTTAATCGGAAGGGGTATTTCTCTATGGTTCTCCAGGTGCTTGTAGGTCACTGTGGGCGTTTCATTGACATTAACACATGCTGGCCTGGAAAAGTGCATGATGCACGCATCTTTCGGAACAGTGGCCTGTTCTGGAAGCTGCAGGCTGGGACTTTTTTCCCAGTCCGGAAGATCACAGTAGGGGATGTTGAAATGCCCATTGTGATCCTTGAGACCCGCTTACCCATTAATGCCTTGGCTCATGAAACTATATACAGGGAAGCTTGACAGGAGCAAGGACCGGTTCAACTACAGGCTGAGCTGGTGCCGAATGACTGTGGAGTGTGCTTTTGGCCGTTTAAAAGGGCGCTGGCGATCTCTGTATGGGAAGCTAGACTTGGGGGAAAGCAGCACCCCTGCGGTTATATCCGTGTGCTGTACTCTCCATAATATTTGTGAAGGGAAAGGTGAAACATTCAGTTAGGAATGGGCCTCCGAGGTTCAACGCCTGGAGGCTGAATTTGCACAGCCAGAGAGCAGGGCTATTAGAGAGGCCCAGCACAGGGCTGCAAGGATTAGGGATGCCTTGAGGGAGGAATTTGAGGCTGAAAACCAACAGTAATGTTTGGTGCCTTGCACGGGAGTGAAGTGCAGTGGTTACAATGTTAGTAGGAATCTGTTTTTCCTGAGCTGATTTGCAGTGCCTGTTTCTTTCCTGGGCTACAGTATCTTTGACTTTCTGCAATAATAAAGACTGTTTTAAAAGCCAAGAATTCATTTACTGAAAAGAAAATAACTTTATTGACAGACACACAACATTTTGGGGACCTAAAAGGGCAGGGGGGTGGGGTGGGGAACTGTACAGTCACAGGTTTGAATATGTCCTGTTTGGAGTGCTGTGCAATGACTGCTGCATTTCAGGATGCCTAAACTGCATGGTGATGGGAACTGATTGCAGAGGGTAAGGGTCGTAGTTCTCAGGGCTGGTTGGTGAACGTACAGGTGTTGGAGGCAGCTGGTGGAGGTAAGAACCTGGATGCTGGGGAAGGGGGTTTGGAGCTGACATTGGGGCACAAGGGAAAGAGCTTTGGGACGGGAAGAGCCGGCGCGGTAGTGCTCTGCCTGCATGGCTACGAGCACCTGGACGGAGTCCGCTTGGCGTACCAGGATGCTTATCAGCTGCTTTGTGCTTTTCTTCCTGGCCACTGCATTTCTCTGGCGGATCCTGCTTTCCCTTTTCCTCCAGTCCTGCAGTTTTTTATTCTCTCTGGCAGAGTGATCCATAACTGCTTTCAGCTGGTCGTCTTTGCTTTTTCACGGCTTCTTACGCAGGTTTTGGAGTCTTTGAGCTGTTGATAACACGGGCAGCCGAGAAGTCAAGGTCGCTTGTGGAAAGGCAAAAAAGGCAACACTTAACAGAGGCAGCATTGTTTATATCTCAGACAGTTATTCCCACACAGTGAAGGAGTTTACAGTCTTCACTTTAGCATAATTTTCCCATGCCAAAGAGTGCGCACATAACCCACAGGAGCCCCGAAATGGTGAGTAAGGGGGACTGATTGCTTCAGGGCTGTGCAGGGGTTTCTGTGCGTTGGGGAAAGCAAACAGCTGCAGGGGGCACCTACACTGAACAGTCTCCCAACATTTTCCACAGGAGTTGAACCTGGAAGATATCTCGCTGCTGCGAGTCACCTGGGAAGAGCGGGAGGGTCTTCTACAGCAATGCAGATTCCGCCCTGGCCTCTATGCAGCTTGCCTGTGTGCAGCAATGGTCCCCCCACCCCTCGCGGCACAGTGGCGCAGACCTGTTATCCTGACTGGGACAAGGACCACAGTGGCTCTCCCTTTAAACTTGCGCAAGTGCATTGCCCACACTGTGGCTGAAACTTTTGAAGAGATTACCGAGGCCGATTACTGCAATGTGATAGACCACATCAATGGGCTATTCCACATCTAGGCATGCATGCATGCATCTCTAACCCTTTCTCCTCTTCCGAAACATTTCCATCCTGAAAATACAAGCCGCTTACGGGAACCCACTCCTCTGCTTGTCCTTCAGCAAGTACCAGCTGCTGCGACTGGCTATCTTCCTCCTAACTTGAGAAGAGCTCCTGGCTGCATGCCTCCTGGGACTCCGGGGTGTCTCCCCCAACCCCAGTACCCTCACTCTCGGTTTCCTCCTCCCTCGCTCCTCCTCCCTCTCCACCTGCTCTGAAGTGTCCATCGTGGTCCTTGGATTGCTGGTGGGGTCACCCCCAACTATCGCGTCCAGCTCCTTGTAAAAACGGCAGGTCATGGGGGCAGCGCCGGAGCAATGGTTTCCCTCGTGGGCTTTGCAATAGGCACTCCGCAGCTCCTTCACTTTAACCCTGCACTGCAGCGCGTCCCAGTCATGGCCCCTTTCCAGCATGGCCCTTGATATCTGCCCATAGGTATCGTAATTCCTATGGCTAGAGTGCAGCTGGGACTGCACAGCTTCCTCCCCCCAAACACTGATGAAGTCCAGCAACTCACCATTGCTCCATGCTGGGGCTCATTTGGCGCGTGGAGGTAT
Source organism: Gopherus evgoodei (assembly GCF_007399415.2). Taxonomy (NCBI): domain Eukaryota; kingdom Metazoa; phylum Chordata; order Testudines; family Testudinidae; genus Gopherus; species Gopherus evgoodei. Next base: position 117,197,727 of record NC_044325.1, on the reverse strand, counting down.
GGTCACCTGGAAAGATTCACTGATTGCACTCCACACCTGGCTGAGCAAACAGGAAGGGGATTTTTAAAATTCCCGGGGCATTTAAAGGGCAGGTCACCTGAGGCCAGGGCAGTAGAGTTCGAACTGATGAGCAGAGTGGCTGAGCAGGCATTCTAGGATACCTCTGAATACCCCTGGAGGCCAATAACAGAGCTTTTGGTGACCACACTGGCAGAGCAGCACTGCATCACCAGCGCTGCAGTCGTTATTCCCCAGGCCGTGGTGGAGTACATGCAGTGCTGTAGCTAGGGAGATACAGCGCTGTATGTGCCTTGCAAGTATGGACAGTAAGTTGCAGTGCTGTAAAGCCACCACCAGCGCTGCAACTCTCCAGTGTAGCCAAGCCCTATGAGGAAACAATCAGATTTTCCAATGTGGAAGAAACAAAATGTCTTTTAAATTTCTTTTTCCATTTGAATTGTTTCTCTTACAAGGGACCTTGGAAGCACATTGTCTCATCTCCAAGTATTGTGGATGGCTCGCTGTGGGCTCACAGATTTAGATGGAATCTCTTCCTGCAGCTCTTTGAAAGTAGGTAAAACTAGGTCATTTCAATATGCTCCTATGGTTGATATCTTTTGGTTAATATTTCTCTTTATGTAATTGTACAGTTACTTTTTTTAAAGTTAAGGATTTTGACTGGGCACCTTGAGTTTGTATTTATTACTTTTTGAAGATGCTAAAGCAATTATTTTTTACTACAACACTGTTGTGTGATCCTGAACACACTTACTTATTTCCATGATAGTCTCATTGACTTAAAATGGCAGTAGCCATGATAGGAAACACTGTGCCCAAGCTAGTACCTGATCATTCTAATTGATGTTTCTAGCCCTTTATAGTATGCAATATCCTAAAGATTTGAAGTCAGTAAGTGGCTTAATGTACTTTGGGCAAGTCTGTGGTTTATATGTTCTGTTTACTTCTGTTGAGGAACTCTATATAGCCTATAACAATATTTCTGACCTGAGCCAAGTGAGCTTGCTGGATCATCTTGAGATTCTGGACCTGGAAGGAAACAATATTGAGGACATCAACCAGATTCAGTACCTGGGACTCTGCGGCAAACTGAACAGTCTCACCGTGGAGGGGAATCTTATTTGCCTGAAGCCAAACCCAGAGTCTTCAGAGGTGAGAACCTTTTTCAGATTGCTTCTGTTAAATTTTGCACATGTTTATCTTGAGTTGGTAAATCAGGTATCCACAGAAATACTTCTGTTGTGGTGTTGTTATAGTAGGTCTTTTCTTTCTCCCTTTTCTATTCTATCCTTCTTTCTCTATAGGTTTTTTTTTAAAGGCACTTCCCATGAACACAAGGAAGAATAGAGGAAGCATTAGTATCGATTGACAAGACCTTTTCCCTAATGGTTTCAGGGGAGTGTTGATATTAGTAGGAATCCCTTTCATAGCACATCTACTAATACATGTGGGTATAGGGAAAAATAAACTAGCAAGCAAATTGTTCTGACAAGAATAAACACTTCTCCCACACGCTAGTGGACATATTTGTGCAACATTAAATCTATTACCATCTGCTGCAAACCTGCCCAAGAGTTGCTAGAGTTTAATTTCTTCCTGCGTTCTAGCCAGCCAAACCCCTTTCACTGCTTACCAGGGAGCATGGAGCAGGCTTTTAAGATTTTTTTTTAAAACATCCATTACCTTTTAGCAAGAAAATAATATTTTCTCTGTCCCCATGTCAGTCTTCACAGTGAGCATTCCTCATTTCCATGGCCAGTGGGGCAGCCAAGATCTTTGCACTGAGCCTGTGCTTACGATCAGCCCACCAGAAGAACTTCCCAGAATTCTCTGCCTCAAAGCAGACTCCAGGGCGCCCCTCTGAGCAGAGCTTTCAGAGAGCTTTTGAAAGATTTTTAATTAGCTGTCTCTTAGGTTTCTTTATGGCTTTGAGGGTTTCTTCTCAAAACTGCTAAACTAAAAAAATAGAAAATTCTCGTGGCTTTCTGAGGAGAGTTTGAAGGACAGCACCTCTCCTCCCCTCAGAAATTGCAGAGACAGCGGGCTGCCTGCACCCAGCTCCCAGTCGGCATATGAGCAAGGTCCACACTAAGAGAATTGAGCAGGCCACAGGAACCCAGCTCCTAGACAGCATGTGGGTCTGGTCCAGGCCAAGAGGCATGAGCAGGCAGCAGTGAAACTGGCCCCAGATGGCATATGGGTCAGGCCCACACTGAGAGAGCTGGGCAGGTCACAATTGAACCAGCTTTCAGTTAGCATGTGGGTGAGAGCCACATTGAGAGATTTGAGCAGGCCACAGGGAAGCCTGGCTGAACATGTGGGCAAGGTACACAAAGAGTCAGCTGAACGGGCCACATTGAAGCTCTCTTCACTGAAGCCAAGCCAGAATTAGTGGCATGGAATGAGGGGGAAGATTTTCAAAGTCCCCTGCCTCACCACAGCTTGCATTGCAAAGCACGTATCCTGCATATCTCCCTAAGGAGTGAGGTAGAGCCAATGAGACAAAGATCCCACTGGTATCAGCTAGGCCTTGCAGATAAAACAGATTTACCTGTAAGTTCTCAGCTGCTCTGAAAGGTGCTAGCTCCTGCAGCCTTTCTGGTACTAATGAGTCATTTGTTTTTATTGGAAATGAGATCAATGTCTTTCAGCCAGGACACCAGTTTGCATCTTGTCCTAGTTCAGGGGTCGGCAACCTATGGCAAGCGTGCCAAAGACAGTACGTGAGCCAATTTTTAATGGCACGCTGGGGCCTGCCGGGACTCCAGTGTGCTATTATAAATCCTGCTGGCGCAGCAAGTCGCAGGGTCCGCGCTCCCAGGCCGGAGCGTCGGCTGAGCGCAGCAAGCCGCCAGCCCCTCCCCTGCCTTTCCCCCTTCCACTGGAGTCTTGCCGCCATGCGTGCAGTGCTCTGGGGGCCGGGCTGCATGCTCCTGCAGGGCAGTGTTTGGCTCCATGGGGAGGGAAAGACACTTCCCGCTCATCTGGAGCCCTGCCGCCGCATGTGCAGCCTTCTGAGAGACGGGCCTACGCACGTGGCAGCAGGGCTCCGGATGAGCGGGGAGCCTCCTGGTAACGGGTCCAGGGCCAGGGGGGTTGGATAAGGCGTGGGGGCAGTCAGGGGACGGGGAACAGGGTGGGTTGGATGGGGGGGAGATCCCGGGGGGGTGGTTGGGGCGGGAGTCTGCACTCGTCACACCAAATGGGAGCTGCCCAGGTAAGTGGCCCCACACCCAAACCTCCTGCCCCAACCCTGAGCCCCCTCCCTCAATCTAGCTCCTGGCCAGACCCTTCACCCCCAGCCCTGTGCTTAGTGCACTCCCACCCCCAATTCAGCGCAAAGAGAGGAAAAGAATGGGCCAGAACCAGGGAGAAGTTAGGTACCCACTGTACATGGGCAGAGCCGGGACCCCAGACCAGCAGTGAGGTGAGCAGGTCCAGCAGCCGGGATCTTGGCTGGCAGGAGCTGGCGGATGGAACCCCTGAGCGGCAGTGGGCTGAGTCGCTGAGTCTGGGGTCCCGGCTGCCGACCGCGCACAGCCCACTGCCGGTCTGGGGTTCTGGCCGCCAGACCCTTGCCAGCCAGGGTCCCGGCCGCACGGCCCGCTCAGCCCACTGCCAGCCTAGGTGAACAGAACCCCAGACCGGCAGTGGGCTGAGCGGGCTGGTGGCGTAAGATCAACATTTTAATTTAATTTTAAATGAAGTTTCTTAAACATTTTGAAAACCTTGTTTATTTTACATACAACACTAGTTTAGTTATATAATATATAGACTTGTACAGAGAGACCTTCTAATAAACATTAAAATGTATTACCGGCACACGAAACCTTAAATTAGAGTAAATAAATGAAGACTCAGCACACCACTTCTGAAAGGTTACTGACTACTGCCCTAGTTAGTTTAAAACAATTTTTTTTTAATCGCTTAATATGGTCCCACCCAAGAGTTCTGTATCCTCACATTAGGGGCCAGTCACCCTCAACATTTCTTATCTATCCTTGCAGTGCCTGAGAGGCCTCTGGAAACCAGTCACATTGTCTCTGCTCTTTGGGGACTAAACTTCTCAAACATGAGAGATCATGGAGCTTTGTCAGATAACCCTGCTGCAATGTGTAAAAGCCTCAGCTCCTTGTGCTGTGATTTCAGAAGGATGTCAGCAATACAGTGTAACAACACTAATCTTTCAATTTCTCCTCTTCCTCATCCCCCTCTTTTCATAGCTTTTGGGAGAAACCCAAAATAACCATTTTAAGTTTGAGACTGCATGATTGTTGTCTCTCATTATTACTTTCATATGGGTGTAGTAGTAAAAAGCTGACATGCCAAACCCATGAAAAAATGCAGAAATTGGGCTTGTTTTTGGCTTAATTGGCTTGTGAGTTGCTTGTTGGCTAGTTTTTGGCTTGCAGCTTGTTGCTTGTTGCTTCTTTTTTTTGATTGGCTCCCGGCAAGCAGGGGCAAAGTGGGGAGAGAGTCAGGGGTGCACAGTGGGCCCATCACACTCCCAGACTGCATGCCAGGGGGATCTAGTCACATAGAGCGTTGGAGTTCTTAAGGATTTGCGTGTTTTGGCCTTGTTTTGAAATGAGATTAGCTTGATTTTTGGCTTATTGTGAAAGTCAGGGTGCTTATTTACCACGTGAAAGTTGGCAACTGTGGTAAAAAGCATATTATCACCAGTGTAGAAGAGTAAGGCAAAGCACCTAGAATTAGCAACACACTCATGTGATTATCTGTCCATCCATATTAAATCCTTCTCCTGTCTCTTAAACGACATAAAATACCAATATTCAAGTTGAAATATACCAGCAAAAACTAAAACCTGATATTATTCAGGATTTTGAATTTGGATATCTACCAGATTAATGTGTTAATACAGTGACTCTGGATCATTCTGATAATCTGTTTTGTGGTTTCAAGGAATTTCAAGAGGAAAAGAGACCACCAAAATAAAACTTTAAAGTGGCATGTTAAAGTGAGGAACTCTTTTTTCCACTACATGCATCCAACGAAGTGGGCACTCACCCACGAAAGCTCATGCTTCAAAACATCTGTTAGTCTATAAGGTGCCACAGGACTCTTTGCTGCTTTTACAGAACCAGACTAACACGGCTATGCCTCTGATACTTTTGAAAAGAAGTTATCAAACCTTTTCATAGCGTAGGTCAGGTCTTAATAGAGAGATTGTCGTGTGGACAGGCCCATCCTCTTTGCAGTCAAAATAACCATCTCTCCTCCCTTCCTGTTTGGATTGCATAACATTCCAGTGGCAACTACAGCAATTTTATACATGCAAAAATGATATTAGAAAAATGCTGGATGTGATGTACAGTGCATGCATTTAACAAGTTAATTCCAGTTCTAGAGATGTTGTTGATTCCAGCAGTATTTCCTTTACGGAAAATGGGGTCTGCCATTGGAACAGATAATAGCTCTAATACTGGAATCTTTGAATCTGGAAACTTTAAATCGTGCACTGTAGCATCTTGAGACAATCAGCGGAGTCAGCATAATTCAATCAACAAGTTCTCTGGTGCATCAGGAAGTGCTCTGCAGACCACTGGTGGTTTTTGGATGACAATTTGGAAATCACTGTTTTAGAACGTTTATCCGATAAACTGAATAAATGTATATTCTTTGTAAGCTTTCCATGTACATGGAGTATTGTTATTCTGGGTTAAAACAAATGATCCACCATCATTTTCTTCAGACAGCTGTAATTGCAGGTCTTCATCAATTCTCAAGAGATAAACATGAGATAAACAAATTAGGTTGAATGTTAATTGCAGCATAAGTCTCCCAAGCTATTAGTGGTAGGCTAAAACCAAGATACAGTATTTGTAACCAAGATGTTTTGAGAGGTAATGTATTTTCTAGGAATTGGAGCATTCTACATTGATGTTACAGAGGACCGGTAATGCATGAGTAAGAAAGAAAACAAAAAGATGTCACTATGATTGCAGGGCCAGGCTTAAGGCCGGGAAACGGGGATCACGCCCAGGGCGCCATAGTCAGGGGGGCACCAAATGGGGCTCGGGCTTCCCCTGGCTGGCTGTGGCTGGACTTCTCTCTTCTCTGACCCCTCCCCTGTGCTGGGCCAGTGGGCTTCTCCCTGACCCTGACCCCACCTCTCTGAACCACCTTCACTCACTCCTCAGCCAGTTGGCTGAGGGCTCCGGCTCAGTCCCAGACCCAGGGAGCCCAGAGCAGCGTGGTTGGGGCTGGTCTCTGGCAGTGCAGCCCACCGCTCGCTGTCTGGAGTGGAGCCGAGTCCCTCCCTGCCTGTGGCTCTGCGCTACTCAGTCTCCAGTGTGGGCCAGCCGGGCCAGGGTCAGGAGGAGCGAAACTTCCACATGAGTGAGAGGGGTGGAGCTGGGGCGAAGGGGAGTGGATGGGGAGAGGGAGCTGGGACTTAAAGTGACAGTGCACTCACTGTCTTCAAACTTCCCTAGTACGTGTGTGCACACACACACACGCTCTCACACCCACATACACTCTGTGTCTCTCTGAGTCCCCCAAGGCAGATTGTCACACACACACAGAGTCTCACACTCCCCAACGCACACAATGTCACACAGTCCCCAAACACACAGTCACACACACTGGCTCTGTCTCTGGCTCGCTCTCTCACACACATACACACACTCTCTATCACACACACACACTTGTCTTATTATTGTTGTTATTACTGCTTGGTACTTCCTGTCAAAATGCTCGTGGTGAGCCAGGAGTGGCTAGGGGCTGCCGGAGGGCTATGGGCTCTGGCAAGATACAGCCCCCGTGTGAGAGTGCAAAGCCTGCCTTGAGCCACAGGCACCACAAGCTACCGCAGAAGCAAAGAAGTATGTGTGGCAATATACCATATACTATGCCACCCTTACTTCTGCGCTTCTGCTGACAGTGGTCTAAGAATTTGCTAGTTGTAGCAGTTTCTCATTGTGACGTTATCTGATTAAAACATGACCATGTAGATCATTGTTGCAACCATTGTTACATATTTGCAACAAATCTTATACAAAATGTGACACGTAAGATGTCTATGAAAAGGTTATGATTTGCTGAATATGTTTATGCTATTTGTATATATGTATCATTTTTGTATTTGAAGTTATAAGTATTGGCTCTATACCTGGATTTCAAATGTTTGCTCCTGGGGTAACACCACAAGGTAGTTAGCCAGCACATCTTGAAGGAACTAGTCAAAGTAAGTGGCTCATCAGGGAACACTTAACTAACAATGGACCATGGGAGATGCCCATCTACATTGAATGGACTTTCCTGTGACTTCCATATGAAGTATAGGTAATGGCCTGGAGGTGATGTTGGGAGGGGAGCCCGTAGGAGCCAGGGGTGATAGGGGAGGGGGATGCCAAAATACAAGTTCACCCAGGGTACCATTTTCACTAAGGCCGGCCCTGTTCCTCTGTATCACACGCCATATAACTTCCCCGTTTACTCTAAACCATTCACATCCATAGAATTCATTTGTGTAAGAATTTAAGCTTAAAAACTTAGATAGCATCCTTAAAAGCTCAGTCATGTAGTGCAAGTGTGAGTATTTCAACCCATGCATATAATAATTGTGAAGATTTGTTTCACTTCCTTATGTTTAATTATTGGCTTGATCACATCTGTCACTGAAGGCACCAGCACAGTGTAGTGTTTTAGTTGTCATGTTTTTTCTTTTCAGAGATCCAGTAGGCTGTGCCTTAACAAATTGTTCTACAGTTGTTTTCCTTCTTTGTCGTTTCAGAGGTGTACTTCAGAGGCAGATACTGTAACTATTTATAACTGAAGTGTTTGTTATTGACATTTCATTCCTTGCTGAAGATGTGATTAGAAACAAAAGTCTCTACAAAAATAAATCCATGCCTGCTTCTAGTGGAAAGATCATGTCTTCTTGCCTGTTTTTATTCCCAAAGAGATAATACAGTGCAGTTTCTGTCACTCCATAGTTGTAGTTTACTACAAGAACCTACCAATAGGTACTAGAGCTATAAGGAGTTCATGTCTATCCCCTTTGCTGCCCATCGCCAAATGTAGTAACATATTCAGAAGACATAATTATCACTTGGTGTCTTCAGTCTGTAAAAAAATAAAAGCACTTGTGATAGAGTCATGCCATGGTGGAAGACAGTAGAGGCAACAAATGGCTGATTAATCTGTCTTCTCCTAGAATGACCCTGTCATAAATATAAAGGGAAGAGTAACAACCTTTATGTATGCAGTAACGTAAAATTCCTCCTGGCCAAGTGTACTGAATCATTTTACCTGTAAGGAGTTAAGAACAAACCATATTAGACCAATCTGATAGTTTTCTTTGTTTGGATAACAAGTCTTGTGGATAAGGGAGAAGTGGTGGATGTGGTATACCTAGACTTTAGTAAGGCATTTCATATGGTCTCGCATGATATTCTTATCAATAAACTAGGCAAATACAACTTAGATGGGGCTACTATAAGGTGGGTGCATAACTGGCTGGGTAACCGTACTCAGAGAGTAGTTATTAATGGTTCCCAATCCTGCTGGAAAGGTATAACAAGTGGGGTTCCCCGGGCTCTGTTTTGGGATGGGGTCTGTTCAATATCTTCATCAACGACTTAGATATTGGCATAGAAAGTACGCTTATTAAGTTTGCAGGTGATACCAAACTGGGAGGGATTGCAGCTGCTTTGGAGGACAGGGTCATAATTCAAAATGATCTGGACAAATTGGAGAAATGGTCTGAGGTAAACAGGATGAAGTTTAACAAAGACAAATGCAAAGTGCTCCACTTAGGAAGGAACAATCAGTTTCACACATACAAAATGGGAAGAGACTGTCTAGGAAGGAGTACGGCAGAAAGGGATCTGGGGATTATAGTGGACCAAAGCTAAATATGAGTCAACAGTTTGATGCCGTTGCAAAAAAAAGCAAACATGATTCTGGGATGCATTAACAGGTGTGTTGTGAGCAAGACACGAGAAGTCATTCTTCCGCTTTACTCTGCGCTGGTTAGGCCTCAACTGGAGTATTGTGTCCAGTTCTGGGCACCGCAGTTCAAGAAAGATGTAGAGAAATTGGAGAGGGTCCAGAGAAGAGCAACAAGAATGATTAAAAGTCTTGAGAACATGCCCTGTGAAGGAAGGCTGAAAGAATTGGGTTTGTTTAGTTTGGAAAAGAGAAGACTGAGAGGGGACATGATAGCAGTTTTCAGGTATCTAAAAGGATGTCATCAGGAAGAGGGAGAAAACTTGTTCACCTTAGCCTCTAATGATAGAACAAGAAGCAATGGGCTTAAGCTGCAGCAAGGGAGGTTTAGGTTGGACATTAGGAAAAAGTTCCTAACTGTCAAGGTGGTTAAACACTGGAATAAATTCCGTAGGGAGGTTGTGGAATCTCCGTCTCTGGTGATGAGTAGGTTAGATAAATGTCTATCCGGGATGGTCTAGACAGTATTTGGTCCTGCCATGAGGGCAGGGGACTGGACTCGATGACCTCTTGAGGTCCTTTCCAGTCCTAGAATCTATAGAGCTCAAATAACCTGGTTGGCACTTGACCAAAAGGACCAATAAGGATAGAAGATACTTTCAAATCTGGGGGAGGGGGAGAGGCATTTTCTTGCCTTACTTACAATTTTTGTAATCTTTGATTAATCATTTCAGGTATGTGTTCAGGAGATATTTTACCTGCCTGGTGTGTGTCTCTCTCTGAAGAGGGAACAAACAAAGAGAGCACAAACAAAACCTCCCCCTCACCTCCCCCCCCCCCGGATTTGAAAGTATCTTCTTTCCTTATTGGTCCTTTTGGTCAGATGCCAACCAGGTTATTTGAGCTTCTTAACCCCAAGTGATTCAGTACATCTGGCCAGGAGGGATTTTATGTTGCTGCATACATAAAGGTTGTTACCCTTCCCTTTATATTTATGACAGGGTCATTCTAGGAGAAGATGATTAAACAGCCATTTGTTATCACTACTGATTGGAGGCCTCCTCAGAGAGGCATGTCTTCCACCATGCTCTAAAAGAAGCAACTCACAAATTCACTTTGACCCCTCAGTGGGGAGTTCCACAGCCCTGAGGCCATCACAAAACCCATTCTACCCTCCATTCCTGAGAGTTTCACCCTGGGCTCTGTTCGATGCTTTGTTCCTATAAATGCTTTTGCCAACTGACTGAGGTATAGAAAATTCACCTGGGAGGTAAAAAAAATTGAGGTAGACTTACATTTATGTTCCCCGCTTGGGCAAGTCTAACATTTCAAGCTCCATGCCATACTGTACCCCACAGTACAGCCTCGGTAAGAGCTTATGTATTTTTTTTTTATCTACAAAATGATTAACTAGATTTACTGCTCTTTCTTCAGGCTCCCTGTTTGCTTTGTGTAATTTGATTTTCAGATGACCTCATCTTCCTCTGTCATCTAAACCAAAAGCAACAACCTGGTGATAAATACTGTAGCCCCTATGACAGCTGCTGTTTGCAGTATTGCCATGTGAGTGTAATATGATGCATCTCTCAAACAGGGCAGCGGTATAAACTGTAAACCTATAGCCAGCGCCCTGTACCAAGTACATGTGCTACATGAAGGGATGACGATTGGTTAAGGCTATTCCTAAATTAAGATTAAAGAGTCAGTTAGTCAGGTTGATGTCTGCCTGTTCTTAGTAGCAGCCAGAAAAGATATGCTTTATTTGACAGATACCCTCTGCCAGATTGTGTGTTGCTTTGTGGGAAGGGAATGGACAATTGTTATACATACTGCTACTACAGAAAGATTTCTTTGTGTGAGGACATTACGAGTGGGTAAGGACTTGGCTGACTTGAATTGGTGATATAACATGTAGTATTGTGAAAGATAAAAACTCTATCAGGACCAAACGAGTGACTTATAGGTAAGGCTACATTTTTGTCATGGGTATTTTTAGTAAAAGTCACGGACAGGTCACGGGCACTAAACAAAAATTCATGGCCTGTGACCTGCCCATGACTTTTACTAAAAATACCCATGACTAAAACTTGTGGGGGAGGGCTGCCTGGGGGTGCCTCAGGTGCTGGGGAGGGAGGGCGGCCTAGGTGAGGCAGCCCGGGATCCTGCTGGTGTTAGGACGGGGGTTGGCAGGACTGGCAGGCTCCCTACTTGGCTCTGTGCCACCATCCCCCTACCCCAGCAGCAGCAGCAGAGTTTGGGTGTGGGAGGGTGCAAGGGGTTGTTGGCATGGGATAGGGTGAGGCTAGCTCTGGGTGGCGCTTACCTGGGGGCTCCCCGGAGGTGGTGACATACCCCTCGGTCAGCTGCTAGTCGGAGGCGTGGCCAGGTAGCTCTGCATGCTGCCTCTGCCCAGGGCACCGCCCCCACAGCTCTCTGTGGGCTGAGACTGCCCCAGCAACAGCCGGTGTGACTGGCGCAGGGGCTGCCTGAACTGCCCTCAGGCCAGGTGCACCGGCCGCTGCAGAAGTCACGGAGGTCATGTAAAATCATGGAATCCATGACCTCCATGACAAACTCGCAGCCTTACTTATAGGCAGATGTTTACATTCGGGTGAGCCATCCCCTCACACTCCATCACCAGGACAGTCTTGCTTTGTGCTTTCTTTAAACTGTGAGTGAATTTGAGACAGTCAAACATTGTCTGCTGCCTTCTTGAATCTAAATTTTTTTTAACCAGTGTTGCAAAATGCATGTCCTAACCCACCTGCACGCCTCACTAAATTTTCCCAAAGCTGAGATGCCATGTATAGATGTCTTTGCGGTGTCCTAATCTGTTAGAAATGCCCAGCATTCAGCAGGAGATTCAGAACCATAGTGTAATAACCACTGTATGTAACACTAAACTTCTCTCTCCTACGATTCATAATTCCTCCATCATTGCGATGTGCACGTGGACCATTTCACATCTAATCTGAGATGTCAGTTTATTAGTCCAGAAAAAGCTGCACCCCCTCAACATGTGTCATAACCAGCCTATGTGCATGGGAGGGGTCATTCCAAAATCTCAGAAAAAAAAAACCTAGATACAGTTCATTTGAGCCTTTGTGCATCTGTCCTTGGCATGCGCCCTCTTGCAGGAAAGGGGTTTAGATTTAAATTGAGTCATCTCCTTTAATATACAGAAGCACTCACCGTGCCTCTCAGGGCTGCATGTGCACATGGCTTACAGCTTTGCCTAAAGTCGCAATCTAGTTCTGAAAGATTTGCTCCTTATTGGTCCATCAGACACTGAGTTTGGCAGCCTTCCAGCCCAGGCATATCTTTTTAGTCACACTATGGTCTGAAGTTGATGCTGCAACCAAAGAATTCCAAAAGTAGTGAAAGGGGGGCGCTTATGAGTTGAGTTTGTCCAATCTTCCCTTGGAGAGCAGTGTATTGTTTGCAGTTTTGTATGGCACCCAGATGCTATGGTAATAAGTGCTCATGTAATTGATTAAATACATTGCAAATAAGCCTTTTATTTTGTGCAACTTATGTTGTCAGCTTGAGTAGCAGTCTCATCAGAGAGAAGAATACTGAGATTTGAAATGTGTGGTTACATTTCTATTTATTCTTTGAAGTGGGTTGGTTTGCCCCTTCAAAGCATTCTTCAAACTATCCAGCATTCATACAAAGTGAACAGCTCCATATTGCTTGTCGTAGTCCAGTTTCTCTTGAACAATCTGTTAAAATGACCACATTCTCAATTCTTCCAGGTGCCAGATTATAACTACAGAGCTGAAGTGAAAAAACTCATCCCTCACTTAAAGTATTTGGATGAAATACTAGCAAATCAAATCACCATCCCTCCCTCCAGGAAGATGAACAAGGACTGGCTAATTGTCAAGGAGTCCATTAAGGAGGGCAGTTTAGCCAAAGACATTTCTCGGTTTGGTACGTCAAATTTTTCACCATTTATTGGTGCTGATGTGTAAGAAAGAAAGAGTGCAGCTGGACTCTGAGATCCCAAGCTGAGCTTTCAGGGCTGGGAGATAGGAAACTCAGTCTCTTCACTTGGAAAATGAGCAGATTGGCTATGGAATTCACGGTGGGACAATAAATATGGAACTTTACCGTGTCACTTTCATGGTCATTCTTTGGAATGTAACTGCATTTCAAACTTATGGGCAGAACCTCTGCCCCATTGAGGCTGCGTTATGCTGCTCTTAACCAGCCAGTGGAGGATTCTTCCCTCCTACATTGGGGAATCCTCTGGTACCCTAAGGATGTCATATTGGCTGCTATGCCATTGAGTTGGGTGAATGGCTAGGAGAAATGGAGTATGGCTAGAATGCCTCTGCTCTCCAGTGATTGTCCAAAGGTGGCTATGAAACAATGGGAGTAATTTGGAGCAGCCCTGAGGCTAGCCCTAGGATCAGAGAAATGTAAAAGTGGCTTAAACCACCCAGCATCTGTGATCTGCAGCTGAGGTTCTAGCCCTTAGTATTCTTCTTGTATGTATGCTTTGAACTGAGCAATTCAAGTGAAATCTTGGAAATGAATGTGGTAAACAGTGTGATGGCGCATAAATAGTGACTTATGTAACTACATGACAGTACATTATTTGGCAAAACTGGTTCATAAGAACAACCATACTGCATCAGAACAATGGTCCACCTATCCCAGTATCCTGTCTTCCGACAATGGCCAGTGCCAGATGCTTCAGAGGAAATGAACAAAAAAGGCAATTATGGAGTGTTACATCCTCTGTCATCCAGTCCCAGCTTCTGGCAGTCAGAGGTTTGGGAACACCCAGAGCGTAGGATTGTATCCCTGGTCATCTTGGCCAACAGCCACTGATGGACCTATCTTCCATGAACTTTATCTAATTCTTTCTTGAACCCAGTTATAGTTTTGACCTTCACAACATCACCAGGTAATGAGTTCCGCAGGTTGACTGTGCGTTGTATGAAGAAGTACTTCCTTATCTTTGTTTTAAACCTGCTGCCTGTTAATTTCATTGGGTCACCCTGGTTCACATGTTATGCTTTTATATACTGCATGACATGTGCTTTGCCATGGTCAGTTAAATATTACAAAGTATTTCCTATCACTGCTTCTATTGCTTCCCATTAGTGTGGGCAATATGGTTGGCTTCCTGACTCCCACTGTTGTGGTATGCTTGCCAACTGTGCGCCATTAAAAATATAGTTTATTTTGGAATATGTGCACACACTTGTCATTTATTTTAATCCCGGTGGTCCAAATAATTGGTTATAGTAATAGATATCATAGGAAAAAATCTGTAAAAATATGATCCTTCAGTAATCCCTCTGTTGGCTACATAAGGTTGATTTACAGAAAAATAGTAAAGCAGAAAGAGCATAGAGTGGAACACAGAACAGGGCATTCATATAACTTTATATTCTATTCATGTTTGTATTTTTGTCTTTGACATTAAGCACTCAGGTTAGGAAATTCCAAACATTTTCTCTTCTTTAATAATGTTAAGTTAGCTGCTTTGCACATGCTAGATGTTTTATGGTTTTGCGTTAATAACAAAGGCCAAGATATTTTTAATAGATAGGTGCCTAAAATTAGACTCCTAAATAAATGAGCTGATTATTAAAAGTGTTGAGCACCCAATACTGCTGGACTGTTTTTCTTTTGCCAGCCTATTGCTTAATATTTAAATGGTTTAGAAACTGTGTGAAAAGTGCAGGTGTTCATGCTGGAGGGTGGCCAGATAAGTGTCCCAACATGTGGAAGTGGCAGACACTGTGTGACTGTGCTGGGTGTAATGTTTCCTTTTAAGTTTCTTGAAGCAGGAACTGCATTTTCTTCTGTTCTCTCTAGCACCAAGCATGTTGCCATTGCTTTATCATGACTGTGCAATGGTAGTGTATTTTAAATGTTGCATTCTTAGTTATATCATACTGAAATCTCTCAGATGCTCATCCAGAGGCAACAAGAAGAAGACCTGGCTCTGGTCTGAGACCGACTACAGCTCACTTCATGTCAGCTTCCAGACCCTGGACTGCACAGAGGCCTGCTAGTGCAGGGAGATCTAGCAATGTCCATTTGCTATCCTGTGGTAGCACCCTTCCAGACTCCACTGTCTCTGATGAGATATTCCTAGAAGATGACTCCAGTGACTTGACACATGGTGATGAATTTTCTTTGTCTGTTCTTCCCCCACCCACCCCTCTTTCGACCCCCTCTCAAAGTTCTTCCAGCTTTATAAAAGCACATGTGCTCTCAGTGTCCCCCGTCTAGTACTGACGGCACATTGGATTGTCCATAGGTTTCCAAGTGTGAAGCCCGCACAGTGAGCTTGGGGTGCTTTTTCATTTTCTCCTGAGGCAGAAGCTGAAAGTCCTTTGACGACACCCTCCCATTTTACTCTTTAATCCCCCTTCAAAAGTTGTACATTGCTACAAAGTGCCCTAATGAAAGGCTGGCTATGTCTCCCCACCTGCTATTTGTTAAGCAGTCTCCCCTCAGGTAGGGTTTGTCCTCCTATTTTAATTCAAACCTGTTCTCAGTAGCCCTTATCTCTAGACCCCAAATTGGCTGGGGTCACAGATCTAGTTTATATGAAAACATTCAGAACTATTGGACATATCTTTGTGTTAAAACACTGGAGTAATGTCCTAAGATAAACTGTCCCTACAAACGTCTGGAGTTCAGAAGCTGTGTTACATGCCCCCTTCACAAGTAGGTCATAAGGTCAGCGTACATGGTATGCAAGCTCAGTACTTATATTCCTATGGGGTCATTGCTGTGAGTGAGTGACTGTATCCTTAGTTTCCAGGGCTGCATCTCCCAGTGTGAGGGATCTCGTCACTGATTTAAAATTTCTGGCCTGCTGGCCAGCCCAGAGGTCTAATTGTAGCGCAGTACTCAGCAACCTGGTGGCTGGCTCTCCCCTCCTGGGAATACTGCAGAGTCAGCACCACCCCTAGAAGGAAGTGGAGGACTGTCTGTCACTCTGCAAAAATTTTTCTGTCTAATTCAGGCTCATTGCTGATGACTGAGATTTGGATGTAGCTCCATCCAAGCCCCTCTCAGAGCAGACAATAGTGTAGACAAGGAGCTGGAGAGTGAGGAGATCTTAACGTTAGCTGTAGCAGAGCTGACACTCCGCTGTAATTAAGAGGAAGACAAAGGAGCTTCTGAGGACTACTGGCAGGATGCCCAAGGATGGCTGAATGGGAAATGTCTGGCAGAGTCCTGTTTGATCCAGTTTTGCAGGCTCCCTAGGATTTCTTCGTCAGTTGTCACTGAGAAGGCCAGAGTGCTGCAATCTAATCAGCTCTTCGGATGCTGATTAAGTGTGTCAAGTTGTGTTCATTTGCCCCAATATTTTGAGGCTGTCTTTCCAGAAAACACCAGTTTCTTCTCAGCTCTCTGAGGCAGGTAGTTCAAATGCTTAGCAGTACTAGCTGAGCCAGTGAAGCTGTCCAGAGCCATGAAGCAGCACTTTGCTAGAACTGGATACTCCGCATTTAGCAAAAGAAATGGAGACCAGCTCCAGACAGTTGATGAATGAAACATGTTATATCCTCGAGAACAGAATCTCATCAGGACTGTAAACTGATTTAAGAACTGTACGAAGTGTCAAAAGCTAGTGAGAACTGCTTTGTTTTGTTTCTTTTTGCTAGGAATCAGCCGCGTTATATGTGGGAACCCTATCAAAGCCCTTCGTGCACGGAGACAAAAGCTAGGTGTACGTTATCTTTCCTGTATGCTTTCCATTCCTGCCTGACACACCCAGATCAGATAAGTTCTGCTGAGATAAGCTGAGACCCCTAATATATTTTATGGATTTCCACTTCAGTCTATAGTTGAGAAAACTATGTACAAAAGCAGTGAGTCTTGGAGAAGGCGGGATGTGTGTGTGTCTAAAGGCCCTGATTCAGCAAAGCGCATAAGCATGTGCTTAAGTGTCCTGCTGAGTCAGGAGATATGGAAGGTCAAGTGAGGCATGGAGAAGGGCAGGAGAGGAAACTTGGAGAGCTGGAAGATCAATGGATAAGTAGAGAATAGTGAGGGGGGTCATGAATCTGAGACTTCCAGGCTTCCTGTTCTGGAAGGGATTGGAGAGGTCTGGGAGGGAAGTGTCAACACAAAACAAACCAATTGTGTCATTTAATGAGAAAGTTATCGGATATCAGCTATGATTGTATATAAGAAACAGAGGAGAGAAACAACTGGTAGAGAGAACCGTTACTTTCGCTTTAGGAAATTAAAAACAATGGACTGTAAAAGAACACATGAAAATTACATGCCACATCCTCCATTCCTTACTTACAAAACTTGCATCAACTTCCCTGGGACCTGAGCAAAGCACAGGTGAGGACCACAGGATTTGGTTCTGGCTTACGCTGGAGCCCAGGCTCTGGGAGGGGGAAAGGTCGCAGATCCTGGCCTCCAGCCTGTGCTTGAACATCTACACCACAGTTAAACAGGCCTTTAGCCTGAGCCCCACAAACTCAAGTCAGCTGGCATGGGTCAGCCATGGGTATTTAATTGCAGAATAGACGTACCCTTGTAGGCCCTGGTTCAGCAAATCATGTAAGCGTGTGCTTAACTTTATATGTCCTTTGCTGCATTGGGGCCATGTCACTCACATGATACATAGATCACTACAATGTATATAATTTTACATGTTATCCCTGACAGCAAATATTAGAAAAATCACTGGGGGAGGGCAAATTGAAGTGTCCCTTTTCTCTGCCCCACCCTGCTCAATCAATGAAGCTTTTTGGAATTAATTAAAACAATGAGAATTAATAATAGTGTAGTGTAGCACAGACTGTATAAGGGTACCATAATCACATGCTACATATCACATCCTGCTGAAATGCCTGTCGGTGCAGCTATTACAGGTTCAGGTCAGTGTGCCTAGAGCTACGTATCCATGGGGCCAGAATTAAACGTGTCATTACTCTCCCAGTCATCACAGTGCTGGGTTTCTGGAGTGAATGTATAAGAAATGTAGTATCCTAACAGGAGTTGTAGCTGGGATTATCATATTCAGTACAATTTGAAAAAATATCAAAATAAAGAGCAGGGTCATGGATAAACTGAAAACCCAACCGTTACATCAACATTCTGATGCCCAGAGTTTGGAAACTGCGCCAGAGGGAGAGTTGTTGGCAAAGAGAGGTGAGCAGTAAAGTAAATACCAAGTTATCAGTAGTAACTTTTTTCATTTTATTTTTTAGTCTGTAGCAATGAACCCTTTTCAAATGCCTAGTCCCAAGATGGAGCACACCTATGACTCTGAAGAAGCTGAAGATCTAAGCCGGGAAGATGTCTTTACTGAACTGAGGGCATGGAGAGAGCAGCATAACCAGTAAGAGTTTGGGGTGATTCCTAATGATATTACAATAAAGCAGGGACTCAGTGTTCCACCTACGTAATAAGGTGAACTCTTCAGCCACCTGGTGGCAGTTTGGGGGAATTGCCTTTAATTTTGTAAATTTATATCTAGGCCTGAAGAGACAACACAGTGGAATCTATTTGCAAACTCCATGCTTAGTCGCCCTTTCTGCTGGAAACCGCATGGGAGGGACGAAGCAGGAGGAAATCTCTGGGGCATTGTCCATGTTGATCCTAGGGAGGCCAAGATGTCCATGCTGGTTCTGGGTCTGTGAGCCCTCCATCAGCCCACTTCCTGGCAACCTCCTTAAAGGGACATCCCTATTGAGGGGGTGGGTGGGCAGAGGAAAATTAATACAACCTGGCAAAACTCCATAAAGCAGAAATGGAAAGGTGGACTCCTCCTTCCACAGCCACTACTTATGCCTACTCCTCCCTGAGCCCAGCAGCTACTTCCCATCCCCTCACCATGTGCAGATTCCAGACCTCTGGAGTGCCCTCTGTGTGGCTAGCGGCAAGTTGTGAAGTGTGTGTGGGATCAGTGGGAAATTGTTGCCCTGCAACTAGTTCTAGCAGTGTTCTCCATTAGACAGTAAAGGCAGGATTTGCAAAAGCAGTTGGCATTCACCTAACTAAATGGGAGTTTTCTCACTGACTTCAGTGTGCTTCGGATCAGGCCACTTTATAGACAAAATTCTACTCTGGTGTGCATAGCAGTTCTCTGCACCAGTATTCCATGCACAAAGGCAGAAAATAATATTGAGCTGCACTTCCTCCATGGATCTGAGGGGTGACTATTATCCTAGAGATAAAAATGCCTTTATTTTGACTCTGATGCTCTTCCTTGAAATCTGTCATGTTTCACTTGGCTAATTAAAGGTTGGCTGAATCTGAAACAATAAAAAACAGGCAGTTTAGGTACCTAATTCATAGCCCATTTTTGCATGTGAGATGTATGCCAATCCAGGTGAATGTAAATCCACGTTACCTATATTTGTCTCTAAACAACAGCGACCCCACATGCATGTACAGTACTCAGAACAGTTCATGTGTTCACTCCTCTAAGATAGCACAATGAGGGCCAGCTAAAACCGTAGAGCTTATCATTTGTCAGGTGTCTGCAAATCATTCAGATGGAGAAGGTCCCCCAGGTGCTGAAGATACACAGTGATGAGGAGGAGGATGAAGAATGCAGCATGAGTGACAGCTGTGAGGATGAGCTAAGAGAGACATATGATGAGGACCTAATTGAAAGGATTTCTCCAGATTCCTCCTGCCAGTCTCGTCTTTCCCAGTCCTCCTCAGGTACTGGTCTCACTTAGCCTTCTCACTTTCTAGGGAAGGGATGACATGTATTACTTTTGTCTGTTTCTCCTCCAAGATTACACCTGTCACTTCTGTGGGAAAATCTGGAGGGCATGAATTGAGCTCCTCAGCCACTTTAAAACTCACCACTGAACCCCCGTGGCAGACATCCTCCTCGCATCGAAGGATAGCCGAAGAAAGAATGTAATCATTCATAGTTCCTCTCAGCTACATGAGAAGGAATACAGGAGATGCAATACCTGGGAGTGTGTTTTCTTGTCACCCAAGCAGTATAATAAATTGCATTCAGTTAGGACATACAAGGCTGTATGTCTCTCCCAGAGGTTTAGTGACACAGTTACTCAAAGGCCATTCTTTTGATTGTGTCCTTAGCCTAAATTCTGTACATCAGTCAATTAGGTACAATTTAATCTTTTTATGGCCAGCAGCAAATGGATCTCTACTATATATAGAATATTTCTAAGGATAAACATATACAACATTGCTGTGTCATGCATAGGGCTCTGTTTCCAGTTTTTATTTTATTTAATTTTTCTTAGGAATTTATCAGTTCTTCATCAAGCGCTTGCTCATATCCATTCCAATTAGGTGTGTGTGTGCCGCGTGCACGTCCGTCGGAAGATTTTTACCCTAGCAACACTCGGTGGGTCGGCTGGGCGCCCCCTGGCGTGGCGCCGCAGTGGCACCGAATATATACCCCTGCCGACCCGTCTGCTTCTCAGTTCCTTCTTATCACCCGTGTTGGTCGTTGGAACAGTGGAGCGCAGCTTAGCTGATCTCCACCTCCCTAGCTTTTCACTCATTCTAATACTTATTGTGTATATAGTTTATTCTCTATAGTTCTAGTTAATAGATTTTCGTAAACGTAGTTAGTGTATATAGTTCAGAGGGTCGGGGATTAGCCCTTTCCCTCACCTGGTGCCCAGGTCCATGCCTGGCTCACCAGGTTTCAAACTGCGCTCGGCCTGCCACCGGCCGATGCCCACGGGAGACCCTCACGACTCCTGCCTCAAGTGCTTGGGGGAATCCCACCTTGCAGACAAGTGCCGGATCTGCAAATCGTTCAAGCTGCGGACGAAAAAGGAGCGGGACTTTTGCCTTAAGCAGCTCCTAATGGAGGCAGCCCTCACTCCTCCACCTTTGGCACCTGCTGCCGGACAGTCTGCACCGGGGAGAAGTGCCTCATTGGCACCAGAGAGCGCCAGCACCGCAAAATCATCTCGGCACCAGCCGTCACTGGCCCAGAAACCAGCCTGGCACCGCTCCCTCTCCCCACGTGCCAAAAAGCTCAAAGCTCCTGCGGCCCCACTATCTGCACCGCAGTCTGAGCAGCAATCTAAGTCGGGCCACCCAGCACCAGTAACTGCCGCAGCACCGACAATCTCCGCACCGTTGATTCTGGCCATTCAAGAGCCGTCGAGTCCGGTGCATGACATCTCCCCGGCACATGCCTCGGTAGAGCTTATTGTTCCCACTACGCCAGAGACATTTCCTACGGTGAGGGAACTGATTGCGTTAACGGAGCCCGCCCTGCCTCAACCCCCAGCACCGCTGGTGCGGGTCATTCAATCGACAGGCAAGCCTCCCATGGTAAGACCACCTTCCATCGGCACCACAGGCAGACAGCACTCAAGATCGAGGTCCCCCCAACGTTCTCGATCTTGTCACCGCTCCAGATCCAGGTACTGCTCACAGTCCTGGTACAGATCTCCTCCTCGGTACTGGTCGTACTCGCGGCACCACTCGAGATCCCGCTCACCGGACCGATACTCCAGGCACTGGTCCAGCTCCGGCACCGTTTGCACCACAGCTGCTCTCATCATAGGGCGTCAAGATCCCGGTCGACCTCCTGGCACCGCGCCGGTC
Source organism: Gopherus evgoodei (assembly GCF_007399415.2). Taxonomy (NCBI): domain Eukaryota; kingdom Metazoa; phylum Chordata; order Testudines; family Testudinidae; genus Gopherus; species Gopherus evgoodei. Next base: position 117,176,238 of record NC_044325.1, on the reverse strand, counting down.
GCAGGTCCCGATCACACTCTCGGTACCGGTACAGATCCCAGTACTGCTCTTCGGTGCGGCACGAAATACGGTACCCTAGAGATAGGGCTCATCCTCAAACGGTCTCCACCCCGCCATGGCCATCGTGGCACACATCTGAGTCATTGCATGCTGATAGTGCTGCCTATGGCGATTCAGAGACACACAGCCGTTTTCTCCATGAGGCTCAAGGTCCAGATCTGAGTTACTGCAGAGAATTCTTTTCTGAGTGCTGGCTGGTGAGTCTTGCCCACATGCTCAGGGTTTAGCTGATCGCCATATTTGGGGTCGGGAAGGAATTTTCCTCCAGGGCAGATTGACAGAGGCCCTGGAGGTTTTTCGCCTTCCTCTGCAGTGTGGGGCATGGGTCACTTGCTGGTGGATTCTCTGCAGCTTGAGGTCTTCAAACCACAATTTGAAGACTTCAATAACTCAGACATAGGTTAGGGGTTTGTTATAGAAGTGGATGGGTAGGGTTCTGTGGCCTGCTTTGTGCAGGGGGTCGGACTAGATGATCACATTGGTTCCTTCTGACCCTAGAATCTGTGAGTCTATGAGTCAGACCAAAGTCCTCATCAGTGGTCCTTTTGGACGCCTTGAGCATATCACCAGGCCCAAGGCGAACCCACAGTACCATCACGTTCCGCCCCGTCAGTACATCGCGCACCGGAGGCCACTGTTAGCCGTCCCCCTCCAGCGGGTACAGATCAATCTCCTCAGACACCGGACCCTCAGGTCCTCCTGGACCCTGACGTACCTCCTGACCAAGAGTCCCTACAGGAACCACTCGTACAGGGTCTGTCGTCCTCCTCTTCACCTGACGAGGCAGTGGCCGGTACATCCTCATTGGGCCCACCCCCTATCAACCTCCGAGCTCACCAGGACCTTCTGAGGCGAGTCACCTTAAATATCAATCTCCAGGTGGAGGACGTCCCGGAGGTTGAAGACCTGGTAATAAACATACTGTCAGCGGATGCCCCAACCCTTGTAGCTTTGCCATTTATCCGCTCCATCCAAGCCAAAGCGGACACAATCTGGCAATCTCCGGCGTCTATCCCTCCTATGGTCAGAGGGGTGGAAAGAAAGTACATGGTACCCTCCAAAGGGTACGAATACCTATATACCCACCCTCCTCCTTGCTCCCTTCTGGTTCAATCCGTCAATGAGCGAGAGCGCCATGGCCAGCAAGCCCCTACCCCAAAATCGAGGGAGGCTAGACGGATGGACCTGTTGGGACGTAAAGTCTACTCTGCAGGGGGCCTCCAACTTAGGATGGCGAACCAACAGGCCCTGCTCAGTAGATATAATTATAACACCTGGCAGTCAGTGGGTAAGTTCACTGAACTGGTCCCACAAGACTCCTGCCAGGAATTCCAAGCCCTTCTGGAGGAAGGAAAGAAAGTGGCACGGACTTCCCTGCAGGCATCTCTCGACGCTGCCGATTCGGCAGCCAGAACCGTGACCTCGGGAATCACGATGAGGAGGATCTCATGGCTGCAAGTGTCAGGTCTACCTCCTGAACTGCAACACACCATCCAGGACCTGCCGTTTGAAGGCCAGGGCCTTTTCTCCCAGAAAACAGACCCTAGGCTACAGAGTCTTAAGGACAATCGGGTGATCGTGCGTTCCCTTGGGATGCACACCCCACAAACCCAATGAAGGTCTTTCCGTAGCCAGCCTCAGCGCCCTTAACCCCTGCCCAGACCGCTACAAGACTTTGGAAGAAGGTGTGGTTGCGGAAACCGCAGACAGCAATCTGGGTCCCAAGGTGGCCACAATACCGGTCCCGCCAAACCAGTGCCGGGTCCGAAAGCGAACTTTTGAAGGTGTGCCCGAGAGCAGAGCACCAGTCCTTCCCCAAGATCCCCTTCAGTTTTCCAACCGCCTTGCCTCCTTCCTCCCTGTGTGGTCCCAATTAACCTCGGATCGTTGGGTCCTACGCATGGTGGAATTTGGATACCACCTCCAATTTATTTCACCCCCACCTTCTCACCCCCCCCATCCCTCTTCAGGGACCCCTCTCATGAGCAATTCCTCTGGCAAGAGGTTTGTACGCTCCTCTCGGTCGGAGCTATAGAGGAGGTACCGGAGGAATTAAGGGGCAGGGGATTTTACTCCCGATATTTCCTAATCCCCAAAGCAAAAGAAGGTCTTTCACCCATCCTGGACCTGCGAGGACTCAACATGTTTTTAAAGAAGTTGAAGTTCCACATGGTATCCCTGGGGACCATTATCCCATCCTTGGATCCCGGAGGCTGGTACGCTGCTCTCGACATGAAGGATGCATATTTCCACATTGCTATTTATCCCCTGCACAGACGGTACCTACGGTTTATGGTGCACCGCCAACATTTTCAATTTGCAGTCCTTCCGTTTGGCCTTTCTACAGCCCCTCGCGTCTTTACAGAGTGCATGGCGGTAGTGGCCGCCTTCCTCCGTCGTCGGCAAATACATGTTTTTCCTTACCTAGACGACTGGCTTATTCGAGGGACCTCCAAGGCCCAGGTCAACAGGCACGTAGCCATCATCACGGACCTATTCGAGAGACTGGGCCTGATGATCAATCTAGAGAAGTCTACTCTAGTGCCCACTCAAAGAATAGAATTCATTGGGGCCATTCTAGACTCCAAACTCGCAAAAGCCTGCCTGCCACTGTCCCAGTTTCAGGCACTAGTCTCAATTATAAAAAGCCTCCAAATCTTTCCGACGACCTCGGCTCGCACCTATCTGAGCCTCCTTGGTCACATGGCCACATGTACTTTTGTAACCAAGCACGCCAAACTACGCATGCGTCCCCTTCAAACCTGGCTCGCCTCAGTGTACCGTCCAGGCAGAAATACCATAGACATGGTGGTCACCATTCCTCAGAGCATCTTAGACTCCCTCAACTGGTGGCTAACACCCTCCCTGGTTTGTGCAGGACTGCCATTCCATCCGAGGCAGCCCTCAGTGTCCCTAACGACGGATGCGTCATATCTCGGCTGGGGGGCTCATCTAGACCATCGTCGCACGCAAGGCCTCTGGTCATCTCAAGAGGCCTTGCACATAAACGTCCGGGAGCTGAGAGCAGTCCGCCTGGCGTGCCAGACATTCCTACAACATCTGCAAGGTCATCGTGTTTCAGTGCTTACCGACAACACAACGGCTATGCACTACATAAACAAGCAGGGAGGGACTCGATCCTCCCCCCTTTGTCAGGAGGCAATCCAATTGTGGGAATTTTGCATAGCCCACTCGATAGACCTTGTAGCATCGTTCCTCCCAGGGGTCCGGAACACCCTGGCAGACCATCTCAGCAGATCTTTTCGATCTCACGAGTGGTCGCTTCGCCCGGACATTCTACATTCCATCTTCCAGAAGTGGAGCTTTCCCCACATAGACCTCTTCACTTCCCGTGACAACAGGAAGTGCCAGAAGTTCTGCTCCTTCCAAGGTCTCACCCCGGGCTCGATATCGGACGCCTTCCTAATCTCATGGAAGAACCAGCTGCTGTACGCCTTTCCACCCTTCCCACTGGTGCACAGGGTTCTCTTAAAGCTCCGCAGGGACAGGACTCGCCTGATCCTGATCTCCCCTGTGTGGCCCCAACAACACTGGTACACCACGTTGCTGGACCACTCGATAGCCAACCCGATCCCTCTGTCCCCTCATCAGGATCTTATAATGCAGGACCATGGCAGGCTTCACCACCCAGACCTGCAATCCCTCCATCTCACAGCGTGGCTCCTGCATGGTTAACCCAGTCGGAGTTACGCTGCTCTGCCCCAGTGCAAGAAGTACTCCTGGGTAACAGAAAACCTTCCACCCGGTCTACATACTTGGCCAAGTGGAAGCGATTTTCTTGCTGGTGTCGAACACTGAATGTAACACCCACGGAGGTTCCCATTCCCACTATATTGGACTACCTCTGGTATCTTAAACAGCAAGGCCTCGCTATCTCATCACTGCGAGTGCACTTGGCAGCTATTTCTACTTTCCACCCAGGAGAAGGTACTCATTCCATCTTCTCCCACCCTATGGTCTCGAGGTTCCTCAAAGGTTTGGAGCATCTATACCCCCTAGTACGACGCCCCGCCCCTTCCTGGGACCTCAACTTGGTCCTGACGAGACTTACAACTCCTCCATTCGAGCCATTGGCGACCTGCTCGCTCCTATATTTGTCATGGAAAACAGCCTTCCTTGTGGCCATCACATCGGCTAAGAGATTCTCTGAGCTTCGGGCTCTGATGGTGGACCCCACCTTACACGGTGTTCCACAAAGACAAGGTGCAGTTACGTTCACATCCGGCGTTCCTCCCTAAAGTAGTTTCGGCCTTCCATCTCAACCAGGACATATTCCTCCCGGTCTTCTTTCCTAAACCGCATAGATCTCGTAGAGAGCAGCAGTTGCATTCCCTCGACGTCCGCAGGGCGCTCGCCTTCTACATTGACAGAACGAGACCCTTCCGCAAAACGCCCCAACTTTTTATGGCAGTGGCAGATCGGATGAAAGGCCTACCTGTCTCTTCTCAGAGAATTTCCTCATGGGTAACGGCGTGCATCCGTACTTGCTATGATCTAGCTTGTCTCTCCCGGTCATATTACTGCTCATTCTACCAGGGCTCAGGCCTCGTCGGCCGCCTTCTTGGCTCAAATACCTATCCAGGAGATATGTCGAGCAGCTACATGGTCTTCAGTACACACCTTCATTTCCCATTATGCCCTGGTGCAACAATCCAGAGAGGACACAGCCTTCAGCTCAGCGGTTCTACATTCTGCAGTATCTCTCTCCGACCCCACCATCTAGGTAAGGCTTGGGATTCACCTAGTTGGAATGGATATGAGCAAGCACTCGAAGAAGAAAAGACGGTTACTCACCTATGTAACTGTTTTTCTTTGAGATGTGTTGCTCATATCCATTCCAAAACCCGCCCTCCTTCCCCACTGTTGGAGTAGCCGGCAAGAAGGAACTGAGGAGCGGACAGGTCGGCGGGTATATATTCGGTGCCATAGCAGCGCCACGCCAGGGGGCGCCCAGCCGACCCACCAAGTGTTGCTAGGGTAAAAATCTTGCGACGGACGTGCACGCGGCGCGCACACATCTAATTGGAATGGATATGAGCAACACATCTCGAAGAACAACAGTTACAAAGGTGAGTAACTGTCTTTTTTATTACCGCAACAACAAAAAGAGGTGAAAATCAGTGCAAAAAACTATTAATATTTTTCTGGGTAAATATTTGGGTTCATTTTGGTGGATGGAAAGATGAAAAAAAGTATTCAGTAGATTAATGCTTTGAATTTCGTTCATCAGTGTGGTTTGCTGCAGAACTAAAAGAGAACTCAAAACACAATGCCACCTGTGAATTTAAGAAAACAATATAATCTCTAATCCCCAAATAAAACTTTTGATTTGAATAAACAGTTTACTGTTGTGGACTTAGAACTATTAGCCTATAAATATTTTCATTTACTAATTGGGCCACATCATTTGCAGCACATACACTTAACTTCATCCTTTTCTCCTGTTTTTGTTTTTTGAACACTTTTGAATACTTCCTTGTTTCTGAAACATATTTTGATACAGATTTTAGGTTTCTTCCCATTTTAGTGTGTCAGATCTTTAAACCATTATCTGCTAACAGCTTGAAATGTGTATGTGGTGGGCGTGAAATTCATCAATACGTTCAGATGTGCACACACCTCAGAGCTTGTGTACGTGCCTGTTTGTTTGTAGACTAGACTAATACATAGCCTTATTTCAACAGGCAGCTTTGTATGTACACACAGACTAATGAACTCTCGTAATACATATATCTCATGCAATGTATTGTATTTTCCTAATAAAACAAGTTATTTTTATATATTTGAATGATACAAAAGTAGGGTGGAAATCAGAAAAAAACAGAATGATACTTTTTATAAAACCTGGGAATTTTTCAGTAAAAATTGGTTTAAACCGAAACCGAAGGAGCTTGGTCATAGATCATTATCAGGATTCTTCTCCTTCCATGTGTGTTACAGCTGGGGATCATATGAGCTGAACTATAAATGGTAAAAAGAATATACGAAAACATTCTTAACATTTAGGTGCTTTCCCTTATTCTAATGCTAACGTGAGAGTCGTGTTTGCACTTCTGAGTTTGGTAAAAGTCAGTATCCCTTGATCTTCAATTTTCTTGTGCCTTAAACATCAGTGAGTTGGGATGCACTCCTCTGAAATGCTCAGAGGTCTCCAATCTTATTGGAAGTAACAGGAGTTGAGGGGACTCATCACTTGATCCACTGCCAATTGAAGTGAAAAGCAGTCTTTCCAGTGACACCAATAATCATGGGATTGGCCCATTAAGAGTTAGGTGAACTAGTCATGCCAGGAAATCAGTGTGCTTCCTTGTTATGTTTCAGATTCATCACATGTCCAAGAAAGTGTCTTGCCCGCTAGTCTGAATCGTTCTCTGGTACCTTCTCCTCCAAAGTGCCCCTCACCTGCATCCATACAGGGTGTTGCAGCTAGACCCTCAAAAGTGAGAGACATCAGGGTCAGACGTCTGAAAGTGCCCAACCAGAAAGAAGCAGCTCAGCTGAAGGAATATCCCCAATCAAGAGTTAGCACAGAAATCGCAGCCCAGTTTGTGGGTGAAGAGATTGCTATTCTGAGTCTGCACAGCACACTTGCTGCATGTGAGGCATCGCCACTGAGAGCTGAAGGGAGGTATTGGACCAGCGAGAGTGTTGGCAGGCAAACCAGGAGGCCTATTTCAGGACCAGCAGCTGTTGGATCAACAAGTGTCAGGTATGCTCGCTAGTTAGGTGACTTTTCTATGGCATTCTGGTAAGCATAGAAGGGACCTCACTGGGGGAGAAAAGGTGCAGCCCTGTTGACTCTGATGTATATTACACCACAGAGTACAAACTCTTGGCTAGATGGTATCTACCATATACTCTGTAGAAAGCACGGCTTGGTATCTTGGTGACCTATGCATCATTTAGTCCTTCCAAAACTAAACTAGTACAATCTTACATTACTCATACCTTGGTTACTTCTAACATTCAGTCTCGAGATTAGTCACATCAGAGACACATTTTTTCCTTGAAATTTACAGTAATTCGCTTTAAAAGAAAGTTCAGGGGAAAAGGCCTTTCTAAAAATAAAAGAGGGTGTAAAGTAGATAGGTGTCATGTAAACCAAAGCTGGTTGTGATTGGACCCTTCTATTGCAATATCAGCATCTTATTGCTCAAAATGTGGAAATTTTGATTTCCAGGTAACATAACAGTTGTGGTATAGTATCAACACAGGAGCTGTCCCTTGTACTATTTGTTCGGGTCACTCCAAATGAGAGTGAGCTACTTTCTAAAGCAGAGAAAAGTTTTACTCTGCAATCTAGCTCTTCAATTGCCTGCATGCTACTCCATGTTCCAGCCATACCCAGGTAAAAGACATCTGCTATGCGGCAAGGTAGGATTCCTGCCCACGAAATGCTCGTGGACAATGATGACACAGCAGATATGAGGGGGGCCAGCAGTGAAAGAGTTAAAAATAACCCAAAAAAACAAAGACCCAGTGAATTACATTTTCATATTATGTCCTGATTCGTCTTCTCAGGAGAGAAGTTCAATATCAGCCTTTCTATCAGTCCTTCATCCATATGGAGACTCTGCACATCTGCAGAAATTGGCGAGCAGTCTAGTATTCTCAAAACTGACTGAAGTAGCAGTGTGGACTCCTCAGAGAGTCCTGTTGTGCCAACCTTCCTGTTGTTCCCAGTGCTGGAAGTTCTTGGTGCAGTTCTCAGGTGAATCCAGGGGGCTCACTCAGTTCTCCATAACAACTTGTGCCATCTCACAGTAGCAATTTTTTCTTCCCTTCAGAGCCACTGTGGACAGAAGTCCCCCCAAAGTGATCAACCATCACCAGCCAGTTGTTCGCTCATCCACAAAACCTCCAGAGAGGTTTGCGCTGAGGAATGTGGTCCATCCTCTGACTGCCAAGGCTGCCCTGCAGAGGTTGCCAAGCAGGCCCAGTGTCTCAACAGCTACTCAGAGCAAGATGCCAAAGTAATAGAAAATACCCCAAGTAGCCGTGTATGTTGGAGCTGAGTCGGACAAGCCCACAGTGCTCAGCTGGAGTTTGTGTTCCCCACACTTAGCACCAGCAGCGCTGATGCTGTGTTCTGACTTCTTATGAGAGCCGAATACGTTGATGGAGCTGCACAAGCAGAGCTGTTTGAACTAACAGCTTGATTGGTCTCAGTTAAAGCTACAGCTGGTCAGAAATGCTTGCTTGAAAAAGCACCTTCTAATCAACTCAACAGTTGATCAGCCTCTTATTAAATAAAAAGCAGCTATTTGTATAGTCTTTGTGTACTGAAAGGGACAAGACTTGGCACTTGGCTTCTCTGCATTAATCCCCAGCTATGTTACTAGGGAGCCTGCAGTGATGCCCCCCAGGAAGGGGAAAGTTTGCAGTCCCCTAGACTCTGTGCTTGGCAGCGGGCACCTGAGGGCTCTCAATTTTCCCTCTTGCATTCAGCCCGCAAATACTCATGCACGTGTCAGTCTGCTGTCAGCTAAACAGACTCATTGCATATGCTCCTTGGATTCTATATGTTCAACACACAAGTGGAACAACTGAAAGTGGAGGGGGGATTGCTGCAAAGACCAATTTAAAATGATTGTATTGCAGATGAGTGTACGTGTTCCCTACTTACCTGGGATAGCAGAAGTCCAACATGCAGGAAGTCTGTCTGATTTTAGCACTAATTTCCATTCTCCCATTGACATTTAGCACTTTGATCTGTTTCTAATCTTTCATTGTTCCCCTCAGCTCTATGGCTAAGAGAAGGAATACTGAAGATGCAACTCATTGGAACATCAGTGTGTCAGTCTGCCGTGTCTCTGCTCTGAAGCAACTCTCAGCACTTCCCCAGGACTGCTGTTCTATGACTAGACATCCCAGGTCTGAATTTCACCCAGCGACCTTTGTAAATAAGTTTCATTGGGTCCAGCTGGCTCCCTAGAAAACTCTGTCACCCTGACATTTCAGAGCAAATGAGTGACGAGCAAACAGACATGCAGAATCAAACATTGCCTGTTTATTCTTTCAGAGCAGTTACATTTTCCAAATGCATGTGACTTAATTATTTTAAGTGCTTCATCAGCAACAATGAAGTGGGTAGGGAAGAGCAGCTCTTGTTTTCCATAGGGTGTACATTCTATGTTGGGGTAAGATTTAAAGCACTATGAGCTGATCTAAATGATTGCACACTGTGATATAGGTAAGAATGACTGTGGTGTATGATCTGAGCAATGTCAGGTGTTCTCAAACCAAGCATCAGAAAATCTTTTTTTTTTTCTACCTTCAAATTAATATGTTGCAGATATTTTCTGGGAAACAGTTTATAATACATTAAATTATGCAATTATCCCTTGCATAATTTGTTGCCTTTACCTCACTGCTAATATAAACAAAAGGAATAGGATGTACCATAGAGCCCAAATCCTTCAACTTGGTCCCACTGCTCTGATACCCATTCCCCTTACAAAATAGTTGGAGGAGAAGCCAAGTTCACATTCTCTCAGTGGGCATAAGAAAGAATCATCAATCAGATACAATAAGTATTGAGTGACAAGCGGTTCCCCAAAATCATATGAGTGTTGGAGGGATTCCTAGTCAGTCATTGCCCAACAAAGTGCTTGTGTAGTTAAACTGGCATCTAAAATTGACTCTGTGCCAGTGTCGCTGACCCATGAACAAAATAAATGGACAGTGTGGCTCAATAGGATAGAAGAGAGAAGAATGTTAGGGCCTGATTTTCAGAAGTGCTGAGCACCCCCACTCCTGGGTGAAGTCAGCAGGAGTTGCAGATGCTCAACACTTGTGAAAATGAGGCCCTGCTTATAAAAACTATTGTAAAAGTGAGTGGTCTTTAGGACCACCTGCTCCAAATGGCCCCTAGCTACGCTCTCAATTCGTGCTTGTGACTTTGTATGTGCAGAATCCTACATTCTTATGCATAAATGGGGTTTGGGCTTGCAAATCAGGCAACTGGGTTTGTCTGCCTGATCTGCACACAAACGGCACAGATTTAGAAGCCACTTCTGCAAATGGCTATGGGATTTTTTCCAGGAAAACACAGGCTTGATTCTGTACTTTTATCGTGCAAGGGGCCTCTCCACTGTATTCCTGTGGTGGGGGACAGGGAGAAATGATCACTAATGTTTTTGTCTATGGACTGGTAAGTTAACAAGGAGCATTGTACAGGAGTAGAGTAAGAGACATTTGGGAAGTGCCTTTGTGGGCTTAGTGGTAGCAATCCCTTCCATTTCTGATCTTTGTCATCATTCATCTCAGTTATCCAGACCTTCTCTCCTCCCCAGTAATTCTGCTGTCGTCAGATGAGGAACACATCACCAGCAGACCTTACTCTCAGCCTTCACCATGGGCCTCCTGACTGGAAGAGTGGGAACTGGAGCCACCAAAGGCCGCTCCACAATGATCTTTCCTACAGTGTTATGACTTTGCTCTTTGTGGAGTTCTCAAGTGATAAATAACAGCCTTGAGGGTAGCACATCCTCTCAAAACAGCCACCCCCCCATTACTGACTCTTCTCCCCTTGCTGAAATAAGCCAAGTGGCACCACATTCACTGGAGCAGCATGGCATGTATTTAAGAACCCATGCAAGTTTCCTGTGTCACCTATTAATCAGTGCATCATCTAGCAGGGCAGTATCTCCTAAGCTGCATGTCAGTAGTGGTAGGTGGGTAAGCCATGTGCTTGAAGCCGTATTTAGATCGAGCACTCTTCTGTCCTATCAGCGCCACCGTAGGAATTGTTGTATCCAGAGCTGTCTTGAAGACCTAAAAAGCGAAGTTATCATATGTAATAGGCATGTTATAGCAGATGGGGAGTGCCACTGGGTACCTGGCTGGTGTTTGCCTTTCAAGCTCTAGTGAACACCACTATGGAGTTCATCCATGTCTAATGTTCTCTAATGGGAGGGATTCTTTTATTCCCAGGAGCCTTAGGGTTTCCCCCCCTACTCTGAAATTCAGGACCTAGTCCATTGTGATGGGTCTATCTGCAGCTTGAAAGCTGCTCTTAGAGGACAAGGACAGGAGTATGAATTTACTACGGGCCTTACTATGTCACATTGTGCATCACAATGATGGCATCTGCTCAAATACTGCTGTGATAGAGGCTCATGATGCATCATGGCACGAGGACAGATTGTCCCACACGGACACACCAGGAGGTGCTCCAAACATCCACGATCCAGCACTCTGATGGCACAGAGTCATTATTTTAACTTTGGGGACACACACAGACAAGTGGTTGCCCATCTTCCCTGTGCTTCCCTTTTCTCAGCCTGCTGCTACAGTCACCTTACAGGAGAGTGAGGGTCAGGAGCAAACCCTCTGGAGTGTTGAAGAGGGGGATTGTGCTTCACAGGGGTGACACACTTAGTCTGACTGGACCCACGACTGGCTACGCTCCCAGTCACTGTCACAGGAGACAAGTGAACTATTCTCCCACTCTCCCATAAATAACACCCAGCTTCCATACATTGGTTTGCAGTTGCAGATCTCAAAGTACTTTACAAAGGAGGGTGAGCATTGTCATCCCCATTTTACAGATGGGGAAACTGAGGTAGGTGACGTGACTTACCCAAAGTCTCACAGCAAACCAGTGGCAGAGCTGCTGACTCCCAGGGGCCCACACTGCCTCCTTCCATATGTGGCATAGTTAACTTTTTCACTCCCTGGGAAAATGCTAAGTTCTAGAACGGGGTAAGGGGAGCTCAGATGACAGCAGAGCCAATTAATAGTTGTTGGGGCTTAGTGGACAGTTTTCTATTACTGGTCTGAACTCCGCACTCAGCCTTCAATACATCCTTCCCCAGGGGCCTGACCTCCTGAATACTACATGTAAGCATATGTACAATGGGGTTTAGTGTGTAATGAGACCTGCAGAGCAGCATAATGCCAGCGAGAATGTAACAGCAGGAAGGCTAGTTAAAGAGAGGAAACTTGTAATCACAGCCTGACATACAAAGGAAGAAGATTGGTGGTCTCATCTCTCTTGCTAGCGAATGCCACACCAAAGCGGCAGAGAACTACTGTACAATTATCAGTCCCTGATTCCAGAGCTGGCACAGTGAACAGGCTGTTGCATATCAGGGCTGAGCTGTCCTGGCAGAGCTGTGGGGTCAGAAGCTGACGCTGGTTTTAGCTAGTGTAATACACCCTCCAGCTTTATAACTGCCAACAAAAAAATAAAAAATCCAGGGCCTTGTCTTATCAATCTACTAAGAAATGTCGAGTGGGATGGGATGCATGTGGGGGGGGGGGACATTTGGATTTAATGGAAATGAGATTAGCTGTGGATTTCTCTGTATATTATTTCCCTGATTAGAATCGTGCACTGGCCCCCAGGGCAACGGACGGATCTAAGGGGCCTCTCCCATTCTTTTCATATGAATCTCAGTAGAGTCCCAGTTTAGGATGCTAGTAATCACAGACAGGTCCCGTCAGTCTTGTAACGGGACAAGAACTGCTGATGCCTTTAAGAATCTTTCAGAATTAATGGGATTTGCTCTTTGCTGCCAAATTGATATTTACAGTCTAAGCAGGAGATGGGGGAAAGAACCTCTCCCCCTCTCTAGCCGTTAATAAATCAGCACCAAGGGAAGGAATTTTCTGCCAGACAGCCGAGGCTCCTCAGGACACAAGCTGCTCATTGTGAGTCTGTTCATTTCCCTACAGCGCTTCTTCCTGAGTGCAGCAACAGCAGCCCCTTCCCTCCTGCCACCTCTTTCCTCTTGCCTCGCTGTGATGCCTTCATTTAAGGCTGCTCTGTCCTGGCTGCTTATCTGCTGCTGGCAAAGCCTGCATATTCTGGGACTAGGTCATGCTCTGACGCTGTCACAGATAATAGACATATTGCACCTTCCTCTGCACCTTGCTGCAATGTATTGACAGTTGCTGTATCTTTCTTCATGCCTCTCATGGGCACGAGCAGGCCCAGGCAATGCTTGCCACCGGGGAGCAATGAATATCCTGGGACTGTTGCCAAGCATCTGTCCTGCTCTACAGTCCCTGACCCTGCCACAGGGAGCTCATGGATGCACTGGGTAAGGCAGAACAATAGACTAGCCAGCCGAGGGTGCAGATTTCAAATGGCTAGCTGGGCCCTGCTTCCCCTTTCCAGCTCTGTCTGACATAATGTGCACCTTAAACAACCCATCTCCTCCCACACAGCTCCCCTCCCTCTGTGTCCAGCACTGCCAGAGAGTTACTTACTCTGGGTTTTGGCTCTGCAGTTGGGGGCTGCCTTCCATAAGGAGCAAAATCCTCCTCTTCCTCCTCCTTCTCTTCGCTGGATGAGAAGCATTTCTCCTTGACTGCCATTGAAGAGAGAACCCCAGAGACTTCAGTGGGAGAGGCGTGTGCTCATGAAAACACATTTGAATCGTGAGGAGACTCAGGGGAGTTTCCTAACTTGCTGTTTGGATTAGGTAATGCCAAAAGCCTCCACCAAAGCCAGGGCCGCAGTATGCTCTGCACTGAGGGCACACCCAGAAGCAGGAGCAGTAAATGTCAACCAAGCATTTCAGCCTGTCCTAGGTGGGAAGAGGCAGGGGCCCCACACAGTTCCACCCATTATTCCCCCAAGGCTGTATGTAGGTGTGGAAATGTAGTCTAGTCCAAAATGAGTGCCCTACGTTGCCCCAGAGGTGTCTGCATCTCCCTGCTGGGTGAATAAAACCCTGACATTCTTTCCGTGTACCGGAATGGGGAGCTGGGTTGAAGAGTTTGTTTGGGGGTGTGTGACAGGGTCGTCTTCCCCTTAAGGGCAATAATGCCTCGTGGTCAGCCCAGGGCCGGTGCAAGGAAGTTTCGCGCCCTAGGCAAAACTTCCACCTTGCACCCCCGCAGCCCTGCAGCAGCTCCCCACCCCCCCTCCACCCTGAGGAGTCTCCCCCTGCGGCAGCTCCCCCGCCCCGCCCTGAGGCGCTCCCCCCCACGGCAGCTCCCCACCCCCTGGCCTGGGGAGCCGTGCGGTACCTCCCCACCCCAGCTCACCTCTGCGCTGCATCCTCCTCGAGCACGCTACCCCTGCTCTAATTCTCGTCCCAGGCTTGCGGCGCCAAACAGCTGATTGGCGCCGCAAGCCTGGGAGGCGGGAGAAGTGAAGCAGCGACTGCGCGGTGGAATCCCCAGGCTGCTGGCGACATGCTGACCCAGGGGTACCTCGGAGCTGCCAGTGGTGGCTCAGATTCCCTCTCCCTCCCAGCACAGCGGCTGCTGAAACAGCTTTAAAAAATTTGGGGGGGGTGCCACTTTTTGGTGCCCCAAAATCTTGGCGCTCTAGGCAACTGCCTAGTTCGCCTAAATAGTAGCACCGGCCCTGGGTCAGCCCACCCCACCAGGTGGCGTAGCCCTTAAGGATCTGAGAAGTCCAGTAGATCTACAGAAGGCTCTAATGGGGGATACGGATAGAGAGAAAGCAGTGCTAGGATTGAGTGGTATCTGGGAGGAAATCCCATCACTGTAGTTTTAAGAGATCAGGGTCTTGCTGAAAGGGCAGGGCAGGGCAATGCTAGTCCAGAACTCACTCAGCTCCCAGGAGGAGAGCTGGGGAGACTCCTGCCTAAGGACAGCCTGAAAAGGAGCCACCCAGAGAAGACACCCGGAAGGGTTCCAGAAACAGACTGCTCCTGGGCTTGGGGACACAGAGTCTCCTGAAGGAAGGAGCCAGAGATTTCTGGTTGGACTCAGCCTGAGACAACAAATGTCCCCGGGTGTATCTGAGAAAGCTCCTGCTTGTTCTTTTGGCTCTTGTTAATAACTGAGACCCTTGGAAAGGGGTGTGTGCTTTCATGTAATAGGTTTGTCTGGACTCATTTATAACCCAGGCGAAGGGCAGTGAGGCAGGGCTCACCAGCTGGGCCATGCTCAGCCAATCAGGGATGCACAGGAGAGACCTCCATTCCATCACAGGGGGACTGTGAGAGAGTCCCAAAGCTGGCAGGGGAGGGGCAGAGGGCTGGAGATCTGTGGGAGAGCACAGGAGGGCTATGCTGAGTTGTCGGTGGAACACACTCAGTGCTCTAAAGAAGAGTACATTCACTTTGCCAATGTGAGGCAGCCCCATAGCTGCTGAAAGCTGGTGGAATTCCTGGGAAGTCAGCAGTGCTACACGCCACGGGAGGATCTTCTTGATGTTGATGGTAAAGAGAACTTTACAGTTGCCAGACTGAGGTGTGCCTTCTTTCTGGAACCTGCAGTGGGGTTGTGGGTAAGGGGTGATCATACTTTCCAGTCCTGGGCGAGGGCCTGGTGTTCTGGGCAGAGGAAACAGGCTGAAAGCAGGGAACAGGCACTTTGCAGTCAGCCCTGGGGGTTGGGGAGCCTTTTCATGGCTACCTGATTCACTGTGTGCATCCACTGACATGAAATTGTTTTGTTCAAAATCACCTGAATGCGGGTCGCCTGACACCCAGGGTGAATGCCACTGTGCAAGTCAGTGCTGGATTGGCTGAGCTGGCTTAGTACCAAACTATTTTGTAGGGTAGGTAGCACAGTGCTGCTCTGCACCAACACACCTGATATGGCAGGTAAATTCTGGGCTGAGAAGGAGACAGTCTTGTGAACTGTCTCTCTGGGTGCAGGCTGGATTTTCCTCTTGCCGCCCTTTGAAGGGTCTCCCTGACTGTTGCTGTTTGAAGGACCAACAGGAAAGTGCTTCCTGTCCCTGTGAGGAGAAACAGGACCCATTCACGATGCACCACGTAAGCTGGCTGGGTATCAGTAATCTGTTACTAACACTTTCCATCAGTTTCAGCCAATTCAAGGGAATGTTTCAAACCCTCAGCTACTGGTATGGAAACTCATTTGCAGGGAACCGCCAGCCTTCTGAAATGTGCAATATCAGCTCAGATCAATATTCTGTCTGCTTTGGCGCCCTGCATCTCACCCGTGGAAAGCCCATAATGCACCTTGCCAGTTATGTAATGCTGTCGGTGGGAGAGAATATTCCTGCCTGACCCCAGCAACAGCACCCAGCTGAGCCCTGAAGCATGAATTTCTGTTACACCCATGCTCAGCACAAATATTATCACTGTGACAGCTCAGCTCTTATATCCTGGCCATTTGGGGGTGCCTCCCACTTGACTCAATAAACTCCCTTCTGCCTGTTGGCCAAACTTGGCTTAGCCTCTGTCTCTTCTGATTTCCCAGCTTCAACTTCCTTTACGCTACCGGCTGCTGCTGCATGATTCTCCCTGCCCCCAAGTCCTAATGCAGCGACTAGATCAGGGGCTAAAGGCCTAGCTGAGCCAGAAAAACCTCTAGAGGATCAGACGTTGCACCCCTTGGCCCTGATTTTCAGCTCTTCTGCCCCTCCACTTGCGGCAGAAAGGGGAGAGCTTGGCAAAGGAAGTTTGAAGGCACCGTTTGGTCTTTCCATGTTCTGGGGCCAGGTGGTGGCCTCCCCACCCCTGGGAGTAAGTTAGAGAAGCTCCAGCATATGCTCTGCCTCCCATGGCCTTGAGTGGGTGTTGGGAAGAAGAGACTAGCCTGAGCACAGCGCATTCCAGCCAGCCCGTCTCCACTTCTAGCCTTCCATTCCCCAGCCTGGCCTATCTCCAACCTGCCCTCTCCACTGGGGCCTCCACACCAGCAGTGAGGTCCCTGCCGGGATGGGGTAAAGGAGCCTTTGTGTGACTGAGCATCAGGCCCCTTGTGCCAGGCCTGGGAGAGGAGCTTTGCTGAGCGTTTCGCTCCAGCCAGGGTTTTTACTTTGCCTTCTGCAGTACAGCCGGTGGCCTGCCTGTACTCCCTCTGCGTGGCGCTGCAGGGACCCGGGGCTGAGCCTTCTGGGGCAGAAGTTCTTCTGCTTTCTCCCCTTCTCCAGCGAGTGGGAACTTGTCCACTGAAAGGTCCGTGTTATCCGTGTAGGCCTCTGCGGCCGCTGTGAGTCTGTGAGGGGCTGTGTACCTGGAGAGAGTCTTGAACAGGGCAAAGCAATGAGGGGAGGAAAGGAAAGAGAGAGGATTATTCTCCAGGCCCCTCTACCGGCTGGATTTATTCCTGCTCGGTGCTTGTCATGGCCCCTCCCACAGCCTGTTACTGAAACTCTGACCCCAGTGGGAGCAATAAACTGACCACCACCTGGCAGACTCTGGGGACGGAAGAAAATGCTGCATCTGAGGTCGGGCTTGGCTCTGTAGGGAGGCAAAGGACAACTGCTGACAGTGGAATGACCAGCACAGCCTTGGGGCGGTGTGGTGACCCCAGGGAAGTGGCTGCTGTTTTGCTGTGAAGCCTTAGAACACTGCGAACACCTGCAGATTTCAGGGTCTGTCTTTTGCCCTCCTGGAATCAGAGGGATGTTGTATAACCCAGACATAGCTCCCAGGAGAGGCTCAGTGCCGGGGGACAGGAACAAGGCCACAAGGCGACATCAGTGCAAAAAGGCTGTTGTCAAACTCAGGGCTGCAATTAGCTCTGCTTCCAGCATCCATCTCAGCTCAGATCCCTGAGCTTCCTGTATTTGGACACAAGGGGGCAGCTTTGTTGAGAAGATGACGGCACTGGCAGCTGCTGGGCAGTGTATCTGGAGCAGCACAGGTGTAGCAGGAAAGTCTTCACCAGAGAGATGAAAGCTGGGAAGCTGAAAATCAAAACCTTTTGCTCATGGGAAGGATACCCTGCTTGTGTGCTTCCCCTCCCTGCTGCCAAGGGAAAGCAAAGCAGAGACACACCAGCATGCTGGTGAGCGACAGCTTTACTTCCTGGCCGCTGTCACGCAGCAGGGGCCTGTGTCCACTGCCCCCAGTGGCAGCTGTGACAGATAGAGTGCATGTCTCCTGAAAACTCACTGTAACGGGCCAGAGAATCCCACTGAGGAGGCTGCTCCCTGTACTCACAATCTTCATCCTCCTCCTCCATAATGCTTTGCTATCTAGCTCCATTTATTGGACACCTGGTCATGGCTCCAGGCATCTCAACCACACAACCATGTCCACTTGCACAGTCCCATGGGGAAAAATTGCAGCCAAGCTCCCCACTCCTTGCCTCCTTCTCCCTTCCTCCCCCCAGCGTGCTGCGTCCCTGCTCCTCCAGCACTTCCTGCTGCCTAACAGCTGTTTGGTGGTGCTTAGCGCTTTCCAGGAGGGAGGGGGAAGGAGCAGAGATGTAGCGCGCTCAGGGGGGCACCTGGGGAAGGAGGTGGACTGGGGGCGAGGCAGGCTGAGGGCGGTGCAGGGGTGGGAAGAGGTGGGGGGTGGGTGAGCACCCACCCGGCAGAGGGGAAGTCAGCACTTTAGGAGTGAGTGGCAGGCAGGGGGTGGAGATGCAAGTGGCGGGCGGGTGAGCGAGCAGGCGGGGTGGCAAGCGGTGGGTTGGGGACTAAGGAGGGATGCAGTAAGCCAGCAGCAGCCAGGGGATGAGGAGGGGCATGGTGGGGGGCAGGACCTGGGGCAGAGGGGAGCGGAGTCTGGGAGGAGCGGGGTTGGACTGTGGGTGGGGCTGATGGCACCCCAATGTGTCCCGATATTTTAGTGTGGTGATCTGGTCACCCTAGGCACAGAGTCAGCTCCATGGCAGGCAAACAAAACTCTGGCTGAAACCGACATGCTGTGCTCCAGCCCTGAGAGCTCCACCAGTCACCAGCTGGTCCCAGCATCTGCCTTTTACACTCTCTGTTTTGCTGTATGTCCCAGTTGTACAGACACCTTGGACTGAAATGCGCCACCAGTCAGCACTGTGCAGGGGGCCTCCTGATTCACTGGGTGCACTATATTGAGTTGCTGAGCGGGCTCCAATATCCCAGCAGCACCCTCCACCATGGGACCCACCCCTATTCCCAGCCCAGTGCAGAGGACAGGCCCTGGGTGGGAGTGGAGAGTGAGCCTACCCTGCAGAGGCAGAGGCTCCCCGCTCTGGGCATTAGGAGCTGGTGCACGGGGGTCACAGATCATCAGTTGAGCTCGGTTGGGCCACCCCTCCACCATGCCCCCAAACACCAGGTCACGATGCCCGGAGTGGGAGCCAGCCCCGTGGGACAGGAACCACCGCTGTGGGATGAGTGTGATCCAGCTGCGCCTCCAGCGAGGACCTGCCTTCCGCACTGGCAGCGACAAGAGTCCCTGTGGCAGGGCTAGCCACAGAAAGGGCTGCCCCAGGTACACCAAAGTAAAGAGCATCTCCCCTAAAAGGGGGATTTGCCTCCTTCTGCTAGGAGAAGTCCCAGAAGCTTCCCCCAAGTGTCTCCCTGTTCTGGGGCAAAAGGAGCCAGAGGTGGTGCTAGCCCATTGGGGGCCCTAAGCAGGAATAATTGGGGGCAGCCCCACTAACAACACAAACTAAACAAGTGAGCTGCTTGGGGCCCCAGACAATTACTTAATCTGCTTATGCCTAGCACCAGTTCTGAAAGGAGACTGTTATAAACCCAGTCCCATTTCCCAGCAGGCTTTGTCAAGAACCCAGACTATGACCCTGGCTGCCGTGAGGACTACACTTTCCAGCAAACCCTGAACTAGCTTTGCCCCTCACGAGGGGAAGGAGAGGGGAGATCCCACCCCCCCCCCCAGGCTGGCCATGGGGGAACACAGGTCCTGAAAGCAGTCAGGAGCCTGGGTTTTAACCTATGGCCCAGGCTGCCTGTGAAGAATCACTCCTTACATATTAACCCAACCCTGACATATCAATCAGGTCATCAGCAGGGTCACAGATATGTGTGTGTGGCAGAGATCATCCTGCAGGCATGCTCTCTAGTAGACCCACACTGTCTGGGAAGATTCCCATGATGTGAGCCCACCTTGGGGCCATCAGTTACACCTAACACAGAGAGGTATACAGAGTAATACAGGATCCCTCCCACGCCGGCATCCCCCCAGGTGCAACTCACCTGGCCCTTTGTATTGCTGAGGACTGTGGTGCATTCTGGGCCCGTTCTGAAATACTGCTGGGTCCTCAGTGTCACGTCTGCAGGTTTTTTATGGGTGCAAGCAGCTCCTGCAGCCCAGACCTAAAAACCAGGGCAGACTATTACTGCTGATTATTTGTTTTAGTGAAGCACCTAGGAGCGTTAGTCATGGACCAGGGCCTAATTATGTGCAGTGCTGGACAAACACAGAACAAAAAGACAGCCCCTGCCCCAAAGAGTTTACAGTCGGATGAACATGTCCTGCCCCCGGGAAAGGGAATTGTGTCTGTGCAGCTCCCAGAGCTCACTCCATATCGCTTATGCCAGCACATCCCTTTCCATTAAAGTAGCACCTGGCATTTCAATATCCCCTATCATTGGAGGGCTTTCAAATACCTTCCTGACATTAGCCAGCAGGGCAGCTTGCCTCAGCATAAGCATGGGGGCAAGATTGGGCCCCCAAGGAGCACAACACCCCTGTGTGGTAGGTATGGTTGTTTCCATTTCACAGATGGGGAAAGAGAGCCTCCAAGAAATGACTCGCCAAGGTCACTGTGACGTTGCAGTCTATAGGATTTTATAAAAATTTGATGAGTGAATATAATGTAACTGGAATATGCTTCATGCAAAAGGTCTCTTGTAAGGTATCATTACAAAGCTTATTGTCTGGTGGTCATCCTATTTGTATAAATGTATCATTCTTGTATCTGAAACTAGAAATATTAAATATAACTCTGAGGGCCTATTGTAATTACGCAAAGTGTGGGCCATTAATGGTGGTTTGGAATCTTAATGGCTCCCATCAACCAGGACAATTGACTGGATGGCTCTGTTTTCAGACAAGCCTTCCTGCGAGTTGGGCTGGGAGGCATGAAGCCTTGGGGGTCTTACAGTGACATGGGATCATGTTACATGAACTGGAATCCATCTTTAACCTGGTGCTTTTCCAGTGGGGGGGTGGGTGGGGGGGTGGAACCCAGAGGGACAAAGAATTCCCACCTTATGCAAAAGATATATAAATGGATGGAACAGAACAGAGGAGAGGAGCCATCACGAAGAATCCCCTAGCTACAACCCGAGCTGGAACAAGCGCTGTACCAGGGGAAAGAATTGTGCCCAGGCCTGGAAGGTGTCTAGTCTGAGGAAAAAACTTACTGAAGCATCTCTGAGGGTGAGATTATCTGTATTCGGTTTGATTAGACATAGATTTGCGCATTTTATTTTATTTTGCTTGGTGACTTACTTTGTTCTATCTGTTACCACTTGGAACCACTTAAATCCTACTGTCTGTATGTAATAAAAATCACTTTTTACTTATTAATTAACCTAGAGTATGTATTAATACCCGGGGAAGCAAACAACTGTGCATGTCTCTCTATCAGTGTTATAGAGGGCGAACAATTTATTAGTTTACCCTGTATATGCTTTATACAGGATAAAATGGATTTAGTTGGGTTTAGACCCCATTGGGAGTCGGGCATCTGAGTATTAAAGACAGGAACACTTCTGTTAGCTGCTTTCAGGTAACCCTGCAGCTCTGGGGCAAGTAATTCAGACCCTGAGTCTGTGTTGGAGCAGACAGGAGTGTCTGGCTCAGCAAGACAGGGTGCTGGAGTCCTGAGCTGGCAGGGAAGGCAGGGGTAGAAGTAGTCTTGCCACATCAGGTGGCAGCTCCCAAGAGGGTTTCTGTGATCCAACCCATCACAGTCACACAGTGTGCAGCGGTGGAGCTGGGAATGTAGTCCAAGGCTCCTGCTTTAGCCAGTAGGCTGCCTGCTTTACTCCTTGTGCTGGTAGCCCATGTTCCATGCTCTAGCTCAGGCTGGTGATATCTTTCCATCTGCCTCATAATTTGGCCAGGAGGCTTCCGAAGCTGCTGTGCCCTCACTGATGTGGGGACAGGGTCTGCTGCACTGGGGCCAAGAGTGGTTAAACCGGTAAAGGCCTCTGCAGACACACCGTGTCAAGTGTTGTTTTAAAAGTGGGGAGGGCTGGGCTGGGCAAAACCCTGTTGGGGAAGTGAGCTTCACAGCCCTGGAGCCCCCACAGCTCGGGCTCTGCCACCTCCCACACCCACCTCAGGAGTGCTGGAGGGGGATGCTGCATAGCCTGGCAACTGATTCTTGTATAAAACTCTGTGTGTTGTTTGTGGCTCTTCCCTCACCAGTTTCCCCTTCCCACTGAGTCAGGCATCACTGAGACTGCACCAGGGACATTGTGATTTGAAGAACTCAGCTGGAGGAGGTTCCTTCCGTCCTTTGCTGAACCCTAATGAGTGAGGCAGCCTTTGTCCTGCCCTCACCCTCTTGTTTGTCCTGCAGCAGCATGCAGGGCCCATTCCCTCCCTCCCTCCTTTGCTTGGGGCAGGAAGGGAGGTGTGTGGGGTGGGGTGGGGTGTGGGGGGTGGCTTTAAGCTCCCTTTGCTTTTCTCATTCTCGGGGGCCTACTTGCCCTTGGTATAAGTTAGAGCAGCTGCAGGGCTGCTCTGATTTACACTCTACTTTTCATGCCCCCTCTAGGGGATGCAAGAATAGCCATAGCTCAATGCACTCTAGACACATTCCCTGACAGTGACCAGATGTCCCAATTTTATGGGGACAATCCCGATATTTGGGCCTTTTTCTTATATAGGTGCCTATTACCTTCCACCCCCATCTTGAATTTTCACACTTGCTATCTGGTCCCCCTACATCCCCTCCACACCACAGCCCCCTCTTTCAACAACCCTGGCACATCTGACTTTCCCTTTATGCTGAGGGCTGGGACCAGAGCTGGCCAAGAGCTATGTGATGGGGTGTTCTCCCCACACACCCCTGAAGGGGTTAAGGGGGCTCAGAAGGGGCTAATTAACCCATCAGGCTGAACGTGGGAGAAGACATAGGCTTGACTGACAAGCCTCCAGTGAAGATGGAGCCCATTTGGCCAGGAGTAGATGGGGCTTGTATAAAGCCAGGAAGTGACAGCAGTAGGGGCTGCGTCTCTCTCTGGGCCAAGTGAGGAGAGCCCTGGGGGGAGGGTTTTCTCACAGGGATGGTGGAGCTCGAGAAGCCTGTGAAGGACAGAGTAGGAAGAGGCCCAGGGAAATGGCAGCAAGGGTTGAGATGGTGCAGACCTGGGCTGCTGGTTGTAGGCCCCTGGACTAGAAAGCAGAGCAGTGGGTGGGGCTGGGTTTCCCTACAAGCCATTGGGACAGTGGCACTGCCTAGAAAGGTACCTAGGCTGCTGGTCTGGTGAGACTCTGTTACCCTGGCAGGGGAAAACTCTATAGGAGCTGGCTGGAGACCAAGCCACGAAGGAGAGGCACTGTGACTCCTGGCGAGCAAGAGAGGCAGCAGCGTGAGTGAGCAAAGGAAGGGTGTGTCTGACCAGGAAGAGGAGATGCTGCAGCGGTGAGTACCCTGTTACAAGCCATTATGTCACCTCTACGCCAGCCCTGCACATCCCTTTAAGGGCACTTTATGCCACCAAAGGTGTCAGCAAGGGCTGTAGTGTAATGGAGAATGGGGCCCAGAGTCTCTGGTTTTCTTAGTCACTCAGTTCTCGCGTTTCCAGGCACTGAGCAGGCAGTGCATCATGCCACAAATGGGCCTGCTGCTTACCGTGACATGATGCAGTGCGGGCAGCATGGTGTCTGGGGGGAAGCGATAGATGGACACAGGGTACCCTCCAATCCACTGCTGGATGATGAAGCCACTCAGGTCCACGTCTTGATCCAATGAGGTGTTGAGGATTCGAACGAATTTGCCCTTACAATTCACAGTGGTGATCTTTAGGAATCCTGTGTCCCTAGGAGTCCTGGGGGTGCGGAGACAAATAGAAGGAAAAATGCACCAAAGGAAGAAAGAGGATAGGAGCTTCTCTTCCTCACCTACTGCTAGCAGACAAGGAGAGACTGAGAGAGAGAGACCTATCAGTGTCTCAGCTTAAACTTCTTCTGAAGTAGATAGGAGGAAATTCAATAAGGATAAATGCAAAGTACTCCACTTAGGAAGGAACAATCAACTGACCACATACAAAATGAGAAATGACTGCCTGGAAAGGAGTACTGCAGAAAAGGATCTGGGGATTCTAGTGGATCACAGACTAATAGGAGACAACAGGGTAACGCTGTTGAAAAAGACCCCAAACATCATTCTGGGATGTATTAGCAGGAGTGTTGTAAGCAAGACATGAGAAGTCATTCTTCTGCTCCACTCCGCGCTGATTAGGCCTCAACTGGAGTATTGTGTCCAGTTCTGAGTGCCACATTTCAGAAAAGATATGGACAAATTGGAGAAAGTCCAGAGGAGAGCAACAAAAATTATTAACTGTCTAGAAAACGTGACCTATGAGGGAAAATTGAAAAAATTGAGTTTGTTTAGCCTGGAGAAGAGAAGACAGAGGGGACATGATAAGTGTTCAAGTACATAAAGGCTGTTACAAAGAGGAGGAAGAAAAATTGTTCTCATTAACCTCTACGCATAGGACAAGAAGGGAAGTTTAGTTTGGACATTAGGAAAAACTTTTTAATTGTCAAGGTGGTTAAGCACTGGAATAAATTGCCTAGGGAGGTTGTGGAATCTCCATCCTTGGAGATTTTTAAAAGCAGGTTAGACAAACACTTTGTCAGGGATGGTCTAGTTCAATGGTTCTGAAACTTTTGTACTGGTGACCCCTTTCACACAGCAAGCCTCTGTGTGTGACACCACTCCCCTTTTAAATTAAAAACTCTTCTTTCCATATTTAACACCATTACAAATGCTGGAGACAAAGTGGGGTTTGGGGTAGAGGCTGACCGCTCAAGATCCCCCATGTAATAACCCTGTGACCTCCTGAGGGGTCCCGACCCACAGTTTGAGAACCCCTGGTCTAGTTATTATGTAGTCCTGCCTTCAGTGCAGGGGACTGGACTAGATGAACTCTCAAGGTCTCTTCCAGTCCTACACTTCTATAATTTTTTCTGCTTCCTAGTTACATGACAGCAGCTGCCTGTATCTCTGTCTGATGTTCTCAGAGGTGCCAGGTCATGGCACTCACCTTTCATGTTCTTCGCCTTTGCTCAGATCTGAGGGCATCACAGATGTCTTGCAAACCCCTATCCCACCAAAACTGGCATGAGTGAGATGGCACAGATCCTGGGACTGGTCCGTCTTCAGATCCAGGGCTTTTAAAAGAAAGACACAAACTCAAAATGGTGGTATGGCTACTGAATATTAACATGTGCTAATGTAACCCTCTGAAAGAGGAAACCGTGGTGGAGGTCAGTCTACCCAGTTCTACTCAGAGGTAGGATTGGTTTCAAATAACATCCAATTTACTATGTATATTTGCTTTTTATTTTGGGTTCACAGATTGTAAGGCTAGAAGGGACCATTACGATCCATTAGTTTGATCCATTGCGTAACACAGGCCATAGGATTCTGCTCCGTGATTCTCATGGTAACTTGTGGTGGAACTAGTGTGCATCTTCAGAAAAAGCAGCAAAGAATCCTGTGGCACCTTATAGACTAACAGACGTTTTGGAGCATGAGCTTTCGTGGGTGAATACCCACTTCCTCAGATGCATCTTCAGAAAGATGTTCAAGCCTGATCTGAAGACTCCAGGTGATGGCGAATCGACCATGTCTCCTGGTCAGGTGTCCCAATGGCTAATCCCCCTCCCAGTTAAACGTGCATCTTGTTCCCACCCCCAGCCAGGCTGCAGGTTCAAACACTGCTCGAGGCGCTGACCTTGTGATGTCTGATGCTGTGCTGTTACAGGGGCTGTCCTCGGGAAGAGTCACTACACAAAATATCTGGCTGGATGTGTTAGAAGCCAGTGCCCTGACGGTGCTTTGCCAATGGAGAAGGCCTAATGCTGATGTCCTGGCCAGCATTCCCTCTCCTAGGAGAGACTTCTTCTCAGTGCCTGTGCAGGGGATGTGACACCCATATCCCTTGTGGCCATTCCGA
Organism: Gopherus evgoodei; assembly: GCF_007399415.2. Taxonomy (NCBI): domain Eukaryota; kingdom Metazoa; phylum Chordata; order Testudines; family Testudinidae; genus Gopherus; species Gopherus evgoodei. Next base: position 117,150,377 of record NC_044325.1, on the reverse strand, counting down.
TAGCTGTTTAAGATCCCAGAGGCTCTTGCGAAAGAGTAAGGAACACCGCTGTGTGTTCTGACGAACTTCCCTGCACACTTTGTCCTCCTGCTACTAATGAAAACCTCAGCACAAGTTTACTGTGCTTCAGTGGTTCCAACCTGGGGCCTTTAATGGGTTACAGTATTCAAAGCTGTGAGTGAGCTATTGCTCAGGGCCCCATGGGTGCCAGGTCTTCCTGTGCAGTCCCTCTAATCTCTAACTGGCCAGAGTGCCCTAGGCTCCACTGCAAGCAGCAATCCTGCATTGGCAGGGCCCAGTGCCAGCTAATCAATTCTGTTTTCGGGTATGTCTATGCTTGGAGCTGGGGATGTGATTCCCAGCTGGAGGAGATGTTGTTGCACTAGCTATCAGCGAGCTAACAGGCTAAAAATAGCATAGCAGTGGTGATGTGAGTGGTGGGAGAGGACTCCCTGCTCTGAATACATACCTAGTATCTCTGGGCATGCGCTCAGGGTGGCTAGCCCCTCCTGCTGCTTCTGCTTCTGTGGTGATGAGAGCTAGCACGGGTTTGTCTCCTCTACTGGGAATCATGCCCTCAGCTCCAGATGTAGACATACACTTAGTGTCAAGTGTTTGGTGATGCCTGGTATGTGACAAGTGCTGTAGAAAACAGAGTGTAATAGGTGCCTGGGATGGTCGGTTCTCTCTCCTGACAGTACAATGCAGCTGGGTGGGGTTTTCTGAACTAAGCATAGTTCATTGGGAGGTTAGTTAAAGCTGCCATCAAGTTACAGCTGCTGTAGATCCCAGGAGGTGGCTGCAGGAGCTATTTATATCATGCAAGAAAAGATCATCTTGTGATTAAGGCACTGAACTGGGACTCAGGAGACATCATTAATTCTGAAGTCTGCCACAGACTTCCTGTGTGGTATTGGGGAAGTCATTTAATCTCTCTATATAATGGGCATAATAAAGCTCCCTTTGTCTATTTAGTCTATAAACTCTTTGGAACAGGGGCTGTCTCTTACTATGTGCATGCTCGGCACTTAACACAATGGGGCCTTGATCTTGGATAGGGCATCCAGACAGTAGCATAATAATACTTCAGTAAACTCCCCAGTGTGGTTAAAATATACTGAGGGTATGGCTACACTTGCAGCTGTACAGCACTGCTGCGGGAGCGCTCCCGCGGCAGCGCTTTGAAATGCGAGTGTGGTCGCGGTGCCAGCGCTGGGAGAGAGCTCTCCCAGCGCTGCAGGCACTCCACCTTCCTGGTGGCATTAGCTTACGCTCCCAGCACTGGGGCACTGTTTACACTGGCGCTTTACAGCACTGTAACTTGCTGTGCTCGGGGGGGGGGGGGGGTTCACACCCCTGACCGAGAAAGTTGCAGAGCTGTAAAACGCCAGTGTAGCCAAGGCCTTAGTTCTTGTAGTTTGCCAGCTGGACCCTGACTTCAGTAATGCCAGCGTGACTGTACTGAAATTGGTAGAATAACTGAAAACATTTTTTAACTGTCAGGGGACCACAGTATTGTAACTGGATCCCCCAGGACAGTAGTTATCACATTGTAAAGGAGACATTTAGCATCAACTGTAACTAATTCTCACCCTTTTGGAGGGATTAATCTAGATTACATGAGCCCAGGCCACGTGTCTGCAAGTGATTCCCCTAATGCTAGATTGTATAAAGTGGCAGAATTTAAACTTACAACCAGAGTGTTTGGGCTGGATGTCCTCCCAGGATGGTGGGAGACTGTGGGCCAATACCACAACTTCAGAACTGCTTGGTGCGGAACCAAGATCTGATTTTGGAGAAGAGATCACCTCCCACCAAGAACTTTCTGAGTGTAGTTTCCTCTCCTTTTTCGCTGGTAAACTAGCTAGCTCTTGACTTGAACTCAAGTTGCTAAAATCATTTTTCCATCTGTAAGAAGATAAAACATTCAAGGTCTGGATTGATGTACTGTTATTTATAAAGTTTAGCAATCTCTACCCCAGAAATAGAATGAATTAACTAATGAACTATGGGGGAAGGGAAAGTAATCCTTACTAAATTTGATAAGTAGGAAAAATATCTCGTGTATGTTCTGGCCAGACCCTGGAGGTAGCATATGGTCTATCAGTAGTATATTTAAAGATGAGTTGAATTGCAGACTAAAAGCAAACAACTTCAAAATGTTTTACTGGATGCTTCAGATAGCTCAGAAATGAGAGGCATTCAATACAGAATAAACTTTAAATGTGGCTTTCTACAAAGTCCACATCCTGCCTCATAATGCCCCAACATGCAGTGTGATGGTAACATGCCCACTCCTTACATCTTATTGTGTTTTGTAAAATAAGGGGTTTTCTTAGAAAAATTGCAAAATACAATATACAGGTGCTCCCCTGATTACATAAACCCAACTTACGGAAATCCGGACTTACGGAAAAAAGTTCTGTAAGTTCCGCAAGCTTTTTTTTTTTTTTTGCATAATTGTCGGAGATACGTTCCTGACTTACGCAAAATTCCACTTACGCAAGGCATTCCGGAACACCAAACTAGTTTTCGCACAGCTTGAGTTCCAGCTTCCTTTTCATTGTTTACCAAGGACCACATTCTGTCTGGAACTCTATCCAGCAAACAGACATCTAGTGGCTGAATAATATAATGTAGATAAACCTACATTGCAGCAGCTGTCATCTCCAGTGAGTTCTGTGCTTTACATGATAGCATTAGCGCAATGCATGCTGGGGCTGGAGTGGGGTAGCCTTAACACAGAAGAACTTGAAAAACGGCAAGTTTTAAGCCAATTTTGTGGTCAGTGCCCCTCAGAGACAGTACATAACACTGATGTATCTGGGCTTAAAAATATTGTTTGTACAACCCTTTAAATAATGAGTCAAACATCAATACCTAATCAAATGTATTGCAAAAGCACTTTTTAGTGTGTTAGACAGCTAATAACCAGACAGCTATAGAAAAAGGCAGGTCTATGTCTGCTGACAGGAAAACCCAATGGCTTGCACCAGTGCTTGCTGGATTACTCATATAATGCCATTTTTCCTCATCTCTAGTTTAGTTTCTCCATAGTATGAATCACTACAAAATACACACATACATACACACACACATACACACACACATGCGCGCCACAGTGCTGTGTTGCCTTGACTAGCTTTCTCAAGGGAAACTGAGTTTATGAGCAATGCCTGGAGGTTGGCCGATGCTTGGGGGAAACTTGCCAGTAAGGAGAGGGACACACCCCCATACGTCCACAATGGAAAACAATGAAGCAACAGACCATAGTAGCTATTGTGGCTATTCATTCTGAGAGAGGCACATCCAGGGGCAGAGTGAGGGTTTCCCTAGATACATGGGACCCCTTGTTAAAAAGGATTGATTACAAGGCGGTAGTTCAGTGTGATGGGGTGGTATGCTCCTTAAGAGTGGTGGGGCCTAATGGTCAGCCCACCCCATCACATGGCAAGCCTTTAAGAGTTTGAAATGTCTGACTGTATATACAAGGACTTGGGAAAGCAGAAGTGGTTCTAGGAGTAAGAAGTGTTTCGGAAGGAAATGCCATTACTGTTTCTTTAAGGGCCAGGAGCCTTACAGAGAGGGTGGGGCAAAGCTCCCCTCTCTCCCAGCTGACTGGGGATGAGTTAGGAGAAGGGGAGCAGCGTACATGCTGCCTCTTCCCTGGTAGCAGGGCAGACACCAGGAGACAGCAATAGGATAAGGCTGGCTGAGAAGCCGGAAGGCTCCTTGAGGAAAAGGGGCCAGCTGAGGGAGAAACTGGCTAATCCACAACTCCACTTCAAAGGGGAGAACTGGGGACTCCTGCTTAAGGAAGGGCTGAAAAGGACTAACCCAGAGACAGAACCAGGGAGAGTCCCAGAAACAGACTGCTCGCAGGTGTGGGGAAGCAGAGTCTCCTGAAGGAAGGAGCCAGAGATTGCTGGTAGGGCTGGCCCTAGACCAAATGCTGCTCCAGTTGTGGAGGGTTTTCGCCACCTCACCTCCATTTCGGTGCTACCCACACCACACATACACTTTCACAATTACACAATAAAACAAAGTTCACAATATCACAGCTAGGCTCTCACTTCATTTCACTTAGTTCTTAGTCTCATTGACTGACTGGTGACGTCCCTCCCCTTATATACCCGCCAGGGCATGGCCCACAACATTCTAGGTGGTTTGAGGAAAATGTAGTTCTCAGAAAGTCTTTAAGGCTCCATAAGATTCTACAAAGGTCCAGAATATTCTAGGAGGTTAGTGAAAAATGAACTCACTATGGAATACCTGAAACATTTTACTTCAAACATTCTATTTTCCCTTTTGGCATTAACAACAAAAACAGCACCCAAGCCTGGTGTACCCCAAACCTGGCACTCCAGGTGGTTGCCTGGGTTGCCTGCCCCTAAATCTGGTCCTTGATTGCTGATTGGACTGAGCCTGACACAACAAATGTCCCTGAGTGTATTGGGGTAAGTGCCTATTTATAGCTATGTCAGTCAGTACGTGAAACTTTGGATAGGGGGTGTGCGCGCTGATTACCAAGGTCTAGCCTTGTTTATAACTTAGGTGAAGAGAAGTGAGCCAGGGCTCATTGGTGGCACCATGCCTGGCTGAAAGGGGCAGACTGGGGTGACCTCCATACCATCACACTTGGATAAGGGCATAAGAAGGGGGAGTAAGTGGGGTAGGGTTCCCCAGTGAGGATGGCGGGTGTGAATCTTGCACTCCCTGTAGCAATCCTGTTTCTTCTGTATGTAGCTCACAGTAACAGTGACAGACTAAACACAGTCCTGCTGTAAATCCATTCGGTCTGTTTCTCTCTCATGCACACCAGTGTAAATCAGGAGTGACTCCAACAATCCCAGTGGAGTTTCACTGGGGTAGAACTGGTTTAGGTGTGAATTTGCCACATAGCCTTCACTGGGGTGCCCCCGACCCTAATTATGAAGCCACTAGCAGTGCTGCAAACATCAGTATTGTGGGGATTATCTAATAGCCCTGTGGTAATGGAGAGTAGGAAGGGAACAGTCACTGGCTTTGCCGTACCTGGCCTCTGACTCTGCAGAGGATGTGCCGTAGAGGTTGAATTCTGCTTGAACTACTTCTGATAGCTCGGTTCTTCCATTGTCCTTTTCCATCTCAAGTGTTGTTGGATCTCTGTCCTAAAAAACCAGAAGAAGATGGAGAATCTGCCAATCGCTGTCCAGAACTGCAGTCTGTGTGCCAGGTGGATCTCTGCCAACTGCTAGCCCCTTTGGTGTCCTCTAGATACAAATGCCACAGCCAAGAATAGTGGCAGAATGTCTGTCATGTCTGCTGGGTTCCAAGGCTGCATGGTTCCCTACGAGTTTTTGGACACCCCAAAGATCTTGCTCTGCTACATTCATTGAAAGGGTTGGACAAGGGCCTTACTACCAATGCCAGTCCCAGGAGTGTTTCTCTTCCCCTCCTTGCCCCTCACCAGCTGTTTAATACAATCGCACACCGAAGGCACATCAGGCAGTGAAGTGGAGTCTTTTGGCAGAAGGGTCTTCCAGTCCCTGATCTTGCACTTAACCCTGATTCTACCACCCACCATGGACTTGTGCACTGGACTGACCTTGAAGAATGAATCCAGGAAGCTCATGTGCTTGGGGATCCTTCGCAGCGCCATGTTACTAGGCTCTGCCGCTACGTTGTTGTTTCCTGTCTCTGACCAAAGCTACGTGGAGAAATGCAAGCAGCACATTAACAGAGCCACTCCGTCACTTGTGACCTCTTGAGTCATTTGTCCTGTGTGAGAGTGTTATCCGAGTCCTAACTTCGGTCTTCCTTTCTCATCCCGCCTCCCTCTCCATCAGGTGGGCTCAGGTGCTGCAGCCCCAATGCAGGGCATGCGCTTTGATCCTCTAGCTCATGGAGTCTCATTACGGGGATCAAAACGGGGATCCCAGTGGCATGTGACCGCCTGCCCTTCCTATACTGGTAGATGGTAGGTCCTGGCTCAATGTACGAAAAGTCCCAGGGTGGAGGAGGCCTGATATGAAACAAGCTAAAGCAGTGATCCTCAGCCAACGTCACACCCTCTTTGTGGACACGCTAAAGCACAATCCATGTTCACTTACTCAAGGGTGAGCATTCAGTTCTGTCCTTAAATAACCTCCCACTCCACCCCCAAACACCAGTAATGGCCTTAACTTGGCTGTGAACTGTCTTATTTATGTCTGTGGTTTTGGGATATTTCTGTAAGTGGCTATTTTTTTTTGCCCCCAGAGCAGTCTCTGTGCTTTCTCGTGCAGCTGTAGATCTGTCCAGTGGGGAAGATCATAAAAAGCAATACCAGAATTTAGTGCAGTGTATCACTGTGGGCTGCTATTGGGCCAATCAGGTCTTCACTCTTATCTGTAGGGTGGAAAGCGTGTTTATTCACTTGGCATAGAGCCTGGGAGAAGACCCTGAACAGGACTTCTAACCCCACTGTACCAGAGCCAGACTGCTCTCTGTCCTGTGTCGCCGTACTAGCTGGATATTGCCTTTCAGTTTTTTTAACCATGCTTAAGTTGTCAACCAAAGCAGATGTGAAGAAACAAAATAACATCTCTGAGAATCAAAGGTCTGTCCTGAAAAACACCATGCTGTCTTGTTTTAGACTTGCAGTCTCTATAATCCATGCATGGGCTAGTGGTTACAGCAGGGAACGGGGAATCACAACTTTCTCCTTGACTCTGCTACTGTATGTAATACAGCTACTCCAATTCCCTTTCCTAAAGGACAGTAATGCTTACCTGCCTACCAAGAGTGGGACAAAACTAACTGTCCTGGAAGAGCTTGGAAATCATTGGAGGAAAGGTGCCATCTTTGTGCCAAGTAATAGGATGATTTTGTAGCATGCCCATTGGTGCAACTGTGCTGCCACCTAGTGGGGAGGGTGCCTCACAATCAATTCACTCACAGGTGATGTAGTGTCTCTGCTACTGGGGTCATAAATATTATTACCTCTTGTCAGAAGAAAAACCTGTTGTTTTTGCCAGGCTCCCTTCCCCCAGCTAAGCAGTTAATACAGTATCAGGTAACAGGAGAAGATGGCAATGAGTCGGTGACAATGCTTAAAAGTTTGCAGTCCTGAAAATCCTTGTCTACGGTACAGGAAATATCTCCTGCTGCCAATGGATGTCAGCAATAAGTGCAGTTGTCCCAGTTTAACTGCAAGAGTAGCCAAGCACACACCATGTTCTAGCATCGTTTCAGAAACTGGTTTGTGCTTGGCTATACTTGCAGCTGAGTCATGGCCCACACCCTGTTCAGCTGCACCCATGGGTGCAATTATGATAGTATAAGCAACACCTAAGAGCCACTAGCTCACAGAGGGGGCTTTGCTGTTTTGGTTGTGTTTGTTCTGAATTCCGCTGGGTCTCTACTTCTCTTTCACATTTAACTTATTTTTAAATTCCTGCGTCTCCCATTGCTTAACCCCATTCTCCTGCCTCTCCCTCCAGCCCCCAGCTTGGTTTTCCTCTTGAATCTCAAGGACTAAATTCTAAAGAGTCCAGGCCTGTTTATCCCCTTCTCTTAATGGGCTGAGATGCACTTTGCAGCCCCTCAGAGCTGCTGAAGAGCATACCCCTCACTGGTCCTGCAGGTCATCCTGGGTTGCTTCACTCTTTGCATATTGAGGATCCATCTGCCTTATTCGTGATTGATTATAAGGTTTGAAATATAATCTCCCCCCATTAGTTCAGCTCTGGTTCTGTTTATTTCACTGGGGTGTGTCATGTTTTGACTTCAGATTCCAAAGGATCTCCCACTCCTCTCTTGTGTGTCTGTGTGAAGATGCCCATAATCAGACAGAGCCATCTGCTTTTCCACCACTTTGTTTGTTTTGCCTAAAGTCACAAAGGCTGATTTTAAAAACAGAAGGGAGCTCAGCCATGTGGGGAGAAATAACATGTAAATTCCATATGCAGCAAAGGCTTATTGGATATCTCCCTCTCGTGGCCAAATAGTATAATAAATGTAGGGGTTGATTCTGCTCCCATTGAAATCAATGGCCAAATTCTTACTAACTTCAATTTTGCAGGATTAGCTCCCTCCTTAGCAGTGACGATTATGGACTTGCTTTCAGCCAGTGTGGGATTCTGACACCTCGGCAATGCTGGGTTCATTTTTCAAATTTTATCTTTTTTGGCTTTTCTCACTGGCATTATCTAAATTGCTGAGGTGCCCTAATCTGGCATAGTGTGTTCAGCTCTGACCATCAAGCCTCAAAGGATACCACAAAATTCATTACGGTCAGAGACAGCCGATGAGAAACATGGCAAAACTGCCAAGGAAGCAGAGAGTTTGTTTGCCTTAGAGAGGAGAGGAGTCAAAAGGACCATGAGACACTGTACAAAGTAATGAACGGTACCGAAAAGGCAGATCAGGAAAGTGTTACAAGAAGGGAAAATAAATAGGAGCAAAAGTACAGGCAATGAAATGGAAAGGTGGCAAATCTGAAACTGCTCAGAGGAAATATTTTTTTCCACACACACGCTGCAAGGTTAAGCTGTGGAAGTCACTGTCACAGGATACTGCTGAGGATCCAAAAAAGGGAGATGAGGTCTAGATGGCTAGCAAGTACACCCTGAGTCACAACACAGGATGTTAAACAAACAAGAAATTGGGAGGCTTTCTTGCATCTTCTTCTGAAGCAATGGGTACAGGCCCCAGAAGGGGTATCTGCACTTTTGTCTATTGCACATAGACATGTGTGTATGGTGCTGGCATTAGCGCATTAAAAATCGCTGAATCGATGTTGCAGCAGAGGCTTACGATAGCTACCTGAGCTCGGACCCAGGGTTAGGGTGGGCTTGAGCTCACAGGGCTAGCTCGAGCCTCTGCTGGCACCACGACGTCCACATGCTAGTGTGAGCTCCACTCACCCAAGTCTGTCTGCCTGGGCTGCAAGGCTCCTTGCCAGCTGCAGTGTAGCCATACCCAGAGCCTAGACTAGCCGGATGAGCGCTGGTCCGACTCAGTCTGTTAATTCCTAGGATCCTCTAGTCCTCTTCTGGGGCAAAGAGGGTGGATGGTCCCTAGCAGTCCCCTTTGCAGAGTGGTCCTTAAGCCAAACCCACAGGCTTTCCAGCAACTTTGTGCCACCAGAGCAGACCCCAGCACCTGCCTCTAAGCCTACAGAGAAGTTTTGTTGACTCAGCACATATCTCCTCCTCTCTTGATGGGTTTTAACTCCTCTTTCCACAGCTCTTCTGAGTCCCCTCTGCATAAGCCACACTGCCAGATATGAGGGGAGTCACAGCAAAATGTGCCCAGCTCCCCATGTGCCCTTGCTGCCTGAAGTCATGGGTACTGTCTCCAGCAGCCTGTGGGCCGTATGGCCCAGCTCCGCCTTCTGTTCCTGACCTCTTGTCTCCGTAACTGCTGACAGAGCCACCCTCAGCTGACCTGCCCCATGCAGAAACCTGCCTTAAAGGGGGAACGCCTCAGCTGCTCCTTACAAATCTATTTCCAATTGCAGGGGAGGTATTTTGCCATGATATAAGGGCAGCCCTGGCTGTGACCTGCCCCCACATGCACCCCCACACTATCCTCACCCCTGCTGAATGCCTTCTGCCTGAGCTCTGCTCCGTAACCACATTACATCAAAACTGAGCCATCCAGGGCATGCAGCGCTGTGATTTTCCCTGGCCTGGGGCCATGCCTAGCTTCCATCTGCTTCTGGATTAGAGCGGAACTGCCTACCACATACCATTGCTGTAATGCAATTTGCAGATCCCCCAGCACTGCAGGCTCAAACCTGTTCCAAAGTTCTCGCCCCTTTGCCAAGGTTTCTTTGCCAAATGATCGTTCTAATTCCCAAACAGGAGACACTGTGCTTAGTTAGATTGGCTTTGGAATTTCACACACACATTCCTTATAACAGGGCAGCTGTCCAAGAGTGGGCTAAAGGCTGGATTCTAATACCAATGAAGTCAATGGGAATTTTGCTATTGGCTTCAGTGGGAACCAGTCCAAACTCTAATTTTGCACCTTTCTTATTCCTTTCTGCTCTTGTCTTTTGCTTGTGACGTGCTCTCTCTCTCTCCACGGCTTATGTGCATTTTAGCAGACGGTTATCTGCAGGATCCTTGTCTGTTTGGCCCCTATTCACACTGGTATAGAAACTGATAGCTACAATAGTGCTGGCACAAGGCTATTACTAGCAGGGCTCTAGCACACTTTCCTTGACCAGTGTGTGCAAGTGTTGGTGTTTTTATTTTGTCTGAGGCCATGGCTACACTAGAGAGTTGCAGCGCTGGTGAGGGGGTTACAGCGCTGCAACTTAGGATGTGGCCACACTTGCAAAGCACAGCCAGCACTGCAACTCCCTGGTTGCAGCGCTGGCTGTACACTCGGTCAAGCCTCGGGTGTAGTGATTCCAGCGCTGGTGATCCAGCGCTGGTCAGCAAGTGTGGACCCCACCAGCGCTTTTATTGACCTCTGGGGTATAAGGAGGTATCCCAGAATTCCTGTCCACAACAAACCGGAAGAAAGGGAGAGTTCGGAGTTCAGCCAAACTGCTTATTTAAAAAACAAACACAGCTCTTGTTTGCTGAGTGAGCGGAGGCAGGCAGGGGAATTACTTTGGAATGTTCACAGCTGTTTGCTTGAAGAGAGAAACAGCGCGCTCACAAGGCAAAGGGGGAGGGGGAAGTCCGTGTTGAGCAGATACTTATCTGGTCTGACGGCTATTTAGGAGTACATAATTTGCATTTAGTGAATGAGAGAGGGGGGGGGGAAGGGGGTCAGAACTTCTTCTTCGAGTGATTGCTCATATCCATTCCAGTTAGGTGTACGCGCCGCGCGTGCACATTCGTCGGAAAACTTTTACCCTAGCAACTCAGTGGGCCGGCAGGTCGCCCCCTAGAGTGGCGCCACCATGGCGCTCCATATATACTCCTGCCGGCCCACCCGCTCCTCAGTTCCTTCTTACCGCCCGTGTCGGTCGTTGGAACAGTGGAGCGCGGCTTAGCTGACCTCCACTTCCCTAGCTACTCGTTTTCTCGTATATAATTATGCAGTTATAACACTTTTATATATATATTTGTATGGTTAGTTTAGTTAGCGGGGTTCAGGAAGTAGCCCCTTCCATGAGCCCAGTGCCGGAGCCATGCATGGCTCACCGGGTTTTAAAAAGGGGCCCGGCTTGCCAGAAGCCGCGGCCGAAGAGAGATCTACATGACTCCTGTTGAAGTGCCTCAGGGAATCACACTTGACAGATAAGTGCCCCATTTGCAAGGCTTTTAAGCCGAGAACAAAAAGGTGCGGGACTTTCACTTGCCCCTCCACCTTGGGCGCGGAGCGATGTTCAAGCGGCGGGCAGAAGCGCCTCCTCGGCACCGGACCCCGCCGGTACCACCAAGGCCTTTCGGCACCGACCGTCGCCGGCACCGATGTCGACTCGGCACCGCTCCCTTCTTCCGAGGTCGAGAGAGTCTACGATTCCTGCTGGTGCCTGGCGGCTCCCCGGCACGCGCCGTGGTTGAGCCCCCTGCTCCCGCTACTTCCGTGCCACCGGCATCGCAGCCAGAGAGCTCGCCTCAGTTGCGTTATCCGGCACCGTCACCTGCAGAGGCACCGATGACTTCGGCTCCATCGATTCCAGTCCCCCAGGACCAGGGAATCCGCTGCCTGGCAGCTCCCCGGCTCGCGCCGTGGTAGAGCTTACTGCTCCTGCTGCTTCTGTGCCAGCTGCACCACAGCTAGACAGCTCGTCTAAGATGGCTCGCCCGGCACCGACGACGTCGGCACCGTCGATCCCGGTCCCACGAGGGCCGTAGAATCCGGTGCCTGACGGCTCCCCGGCACGCGCCGTGGTTGAGCGTATTGCTCCTGCTGCTTCCGTGCCAGCGGCACCGCAGCCAGAGAGCTCGTCTACTCGGATCGCCCGGCGCTGACACCTGCTACGACACCGATGACGTCGTCACCGTCGATCCCGGTCCCATAAGGGCCGTAGAATCCGGTGCCTGACGGCTCCCCGGCACGCGCCGTGGTTGAGCGTATTGCTCCTGCTGCTTCCGTGCCAGCGGCACCGCAGCCAGAGGGCTCGTCTACGTCGGATCGCCCGGCACCGACACCTGCTGCGGCACCGATGGCGTCGGCACCGTCGATCCCGGTCCCACACGGGCCGTAGAATCCGGTGCCTGACGGCTCCCCGGCACGCGCCGTGGTTGAGCGTATTGCTCCTGCTGCTTCCGTGCCAGCGGCACCGCAGCCAGAGGGCTCGTCTACGTCGGATCGCCCGGCACCGACACCTGCTGCGGCACCGATGGCGTCGGCACCGTCGATCCCGGTCCCACACGGGCCGTAGAATCCGGTGCCTGAAGGCTCCCCGGCACGCGCCGTGGTTGAGCGTATTGCTCCTGCTGCTTCCGTGCCAACGGCACCGCAGCCAGAGAGCTCGTCTACGTCGGATCGCCCGGCACCGACACCTGCTGCGGCACCGATGACGTCGGCACCGTCGATCCCGGTCCCGCAAGGGCCGTAGTATCCGGTGCCTGACGGCTCCCCGGCACGCACCGTGGTCGAGCTAATGCTCCGGCTGCTTCCGTGCCAACGGCACCGCGGTCAGAGAGCTAGTCTAAGTCGGATCGCCCGGCACCGACACCTGCTGCGGCACCGATGACGTCGGCACCGTCGATCCCGGTCCCGCAAGGGCCGTAGAATCCGGTGCCTGACGGCTCCCAGGCACGCGCCGTGGTTGAGCTCCTGTTCTGGCTGCTTCTATCGGCACCGTCGATTCCAGTCCCACAAGGGCTATCGAATCCGGTGCCCGACGGCTCCCCGGCACGCGCCGTGGTTGAGCGTATTACTCCCGCTGCTTCAGTGCTGACGGCACCGCAGCCAGACAGCTTATCTAACTCGGTTCGCCCGGCACCGGCACCTACCGAAGCTCTGATGACCTCGGTACCGTGGATCCCGGCCCCACGAGGGCCGTCGAATCCGGTGCCTGACAGCTCCCCAGTACGCACTGTGGTTGAGCCTGCTGTTCCCTGCACGCCGGAGATGTTACCAACGGCGAGGGCTCTCAGTGCCATGACAGAGTCAGTGCTGCCTGACCCGGGCACCGCCGGTACGGGTAATACAGTCTCTTCAAGGGACTGTCCCCTGTCAGTACAGCAGAGCGGCACCGTCCATGATCACGGTCCCGCAGACACTCCAAGTCCTGTCGGCACGCTGGACACCACTGGCAGTCCCGGTACTGTTTTCCTCGGTACTGGTCACACTCGCTGCACCGGTCGGTATCCCGTTCGCCGACCCGCTATCGGCACCGTTCCGACATCTGGCACCGGGGCAGGTACCTTGACTCCTGTAGCTCTTCTCCGAGCCTCGAGATCTCGGTCGACCTCCCGACACCGTTCTGGTTGCGGGTCTGGATCTCGTTCCAGGTACCGATACGCCTCCCGATGCCGGTCCCCGGTGCCGAGTTGGGCAAGGTCCGAGTGAGTCAGAGACTCGGCCCGTGCCTTCTTTTAGTACCTCCATGGCCATCCGGACACGCATCCGTGTCATCCCATATGCGCAGATTTTATGCTCAGGACCACGATCCTGATATCATGGCCAGCGGGCGCCAGCCCCGAAGCAGAAAGAGCCTTGGCGAATACAAGGTGTACTCTGCAGGGGCCCTGCGCCTCTGGGTAGCAAAGCAACAAGCCTTGCTTAGCTGCGATAATTATAGCACCTGGGTGGAGGAGTTTCTCCCTCGAACCTCCCACCTAGAGTTCGCTGCCGTCTTGGAGGACGGGGGAAAGAATTTACCCTTTGTTGGTAAAGGCATCTTCGCGGCAGAGACAGCCCCAGACTGCGAAGCCTGCTGGACAATAGGGTCCTAATGCGTCTCAGCGTGTATACGCTTGCGACCAAACGCAGGCCTTTATGGCCCCAGCCGCCATACTCTGTGCCTAGCCAGAGGCAGAACTCTGGAAAACGGCAAGGCCAAGGTGGTCGCAGACAAACGTCAGGCCCCCTAAAAAGCCAGAGTCGAGGTCCCTCGCAATTACCACTGGGACCAAAGACGGACCTTCCAAGGTTCGTCGGAGGGCGGTGTACCAGTCGCAGGACGGGATCCTGATCCCGCTTTCTCCTGGCATGGCCCCAGTTACTTTTAGATCGCTGGGTCCTGCGCACGATGGAGCATAGGTACCACCTTTAAATTGCTCCAGCCCTGTCCCCCTTCAGCGGACGAAAGGGGCTAGGGGTTTTACTCCCGTTATGCCCTAGTTCCCCACTCGAACACAGGTCTCAGACCTCCCTGGTCCTGCATGGACTCAACCGGTTTGGGATAAGGTTGAAGTTCTGCATGGTATCCCTGGGAACCATTATTCCATCCTTGCCTCCTGGGGGCTACTATGCCGCCCTGGATAGGAAGGACGCGTACTTTCGCAATGCCATCTTCCCTCCGCACGGGAGATGCCTCCGCTTTATAGCCAGCGGTGAATACTCCCGGTTTACGGCCATAGTCGCCGCCTACCGTAGCTATGTCGGATATGCGTTTTTCCGTATTGGGACGATTCGCTTATCCGAGGAGACTCTGACACACAACCCACTCAGCCGTGGGCATCGTCACGGTCTTATTCACAGATCAAGGCCTGATGATTACTATAGAGCAATCCACTCTGGTTCCCACGCAGAGGTTGGGCTTCCTAGGGGCTATCTTGGTCTCCTACCTAGCCGGAGCCTGCTTATCGCAACTGCGGTTTTAGGCGATGGCATCAATCATCTGAGGTCTGAAGGCTTTCCCAACGACCTCAGCTCGTTCTTGTCTCAGTCTCCTGGGTCCATGGTTGCCCGCAAGTTTGTATCCAAACACGCCAAGCTCCGCCTCCGTCCTCTCCAAGTCCGGCCCACCTCGGCGTACCGCTTGGACAGGGAGCCAGTGGTCATGGTAGTCACCGTTCCCTCGAACGCCTTAGGCTCCCTAGAGTGGTGGCTAACCCCCTCCTTGGTGTGGACAGGATGCGGTTTCATCCGCCCCAGCCCTCACTGCCCCTGACGGCGGACGCATCATCTCTCTGCTCGAGTGCTCATGGTCACCTCCGAGCTTAAGGCCTTCGGTCTTCTAGGGAGCTGGCATTCCTCATTAATGCCCCAAAAATCAGAGTAGTCCGCCTGGCATGCCAGGGGTTCTAGCGGCAGCTGCGAGGCCGTTGTATCTCGGTGTTTACAGCCAACACAATGCCCAGGTGCTTCATAAGCATTCAGGGGGGACATAGTCCTCCCCCCTTTTTTGTCAGGAGGCCATCCATTTCCGGGTCTTTTGCATGGCCCGCTCGATGGAGCTGGCGACGTCCTTTCTCCCAGGCGTTCGGAACGTCTTATCTCTTTGACTCAGCAGGTCTTTCCTGTCTTACGAGTCATCACTCTGCCCCATGTGAGGCGTCCCGCTTTCCGGAAGTGGAAATGGTTCCTCACACAGACCTGTTCGCTCACCGCGAGTGCAGGAAATGCCAGGTGTTCTGCTCCTTCCAAGGTCTCTCCTCGGAATCGATCTTGGACGCATTCCTGATACCGTGGAACGGCCAACTGCATTATGCCTTCCCGCTGTTCCCACTGGTTCGTTACGTCCTGCTCAAATTCCGCAGGGGCGGAGCGTGCGTCATCATGATCACTCCAGAGTGGTCCAGGCAGCACTGACATACCACGTTGCTCGGCCTGTCAGCCCAGACCTCATCACTCAGGGCAATGACAGGCTTCGTCACTCGGACCTGCAGCCTCTTCGCCTCACGGTGGCTCCTGCGTACCTGAGTTGGGGTGACAGGCAGCCTTCCACCTGGTCAACGTACCGAGCCAGGTGGAAGCGTTTCCTTTACAGCTGCAGTACGCTCGATCTTGCTCCTGCTGAGGTCTCGATCCCCTCTATTTGGCCTGCCTCTGGCCTTCAGCGGCAGGATCTGGCGGTATCATCGCTGAGGATACTCTCAGCAGCCGTCCCTACCTTCCAGCAGGCTAAGATGGACGTTCAGTGTCCCACGCTCTATGGGTTCGAGGTCCCTCAAGGGCTTGGAGCGCTTGCACCCTCGGGTGCGCCGCCCAGCCCCGCCCTGGGGCCTCAACCTAGTCTTGGCCAGACGGGTCTCTGAGATCAGAGCTCTTACGAAGGTTCCACAAAGACAAGGTGCAGTTGTGACCACACCCGGCTTTCCTCCCTAAGGTGTTTTGGCCTTTCATGTTACCCACAGCTCAACGCAATGGGCATAACCGTTGCACTCCTTGGACATCTGTGGAGTGCTCGCATTATGTTGTGCTGACAGAATCATTTCCTAAGGTGCCCCAGCTCTGCCCCGGTAGCGGGCCAAAGGGAGGGCTTGCTTGTTTTCCTCTCAGAGGATCTCATCTTGGGTGATGGCGGACATCCCCACTTGTTCTGATTTGGCTCATATTTCCCCAAGCCACATCACCGTGCATTCTACCAGGGCTCAGGCTTCATCTGCCGCCTTGCTGGCTCGTGTTTCTACCCACGAGACCTGTCGCGAAGCTCCATTGGTCCTCGGTCCTTACCTTTGCTTCGCAGTATGCCCTGGTTCAGCAGTCAAGAGAGGCTGTAGCCTCTGGCTCGGCAGTTTTATTCTGCCACATTTCACTCCGACCCCACCGCCTTTGTAAGGCTTGGGATTCACCTAACTGGAATGGATATGAGCAATCACTCGAAGAAGAAAAGACGGTTACTCACCTTTGTAACTGTTGTTCTTCGAGATGTGTTGCTCATATCCATTCCGCACCCGCCCTCCTTCCCCACTGTCGGAGTAGCCGGCAAGAAGGAACTGAGGAGCGGGTGGGCCGGCAGGAGTATATATGGAGCGCCATGGTGGCGCCACTCTAGGGGGCGACCTGCCGGCCCACTGAGTTGCTAGGGTAAAAGTTTTCCGACGAATGTGCACGCGCGGCGCGTACACCTAACTGGAATGGATATGAGCAACACATCTCGAAGAACAACAGTTACAAAGGTGAGTAACCGTCTTTTTTAAAATGATTGAAGGTAGGCACTGTGTGTCTTCCAGTCCTTAAAACTTGCAAGGCAGGGAGCTGAGAACAGTGTCAACTCCAAAAATCCTTTCTGTCTGTCTCCTCCACGCTCCCTGTCACATTCCACCCCACCCCCCTCTTTTGAAAAGCACGTTGCAGCCACTTGAATGCTGGGATAGCTGCCCACAATGCACCACTCCCAACAGCGCTGCAAATGCTGCAAATGTGGCCACACTGCAGCGCTGGTAGCTGTCAGTGTGGCCACACTGCAGCGCTGGCCCTACACAGCTGTAGGAACACAGCTGTAACTACCAGCGCTGCAGAACTGTAAGTGTAGCCATGGCCTGAGATCTGTGTCGTAAAACCATGCTGTGGATTATATAGGCTGCATAGTTAAGCACCTTCATTTTCAGTTTAAACTGATTTTTACTGAAAAAAATCCCGGGTTCTTCAGTGATGTTTAGTTTTTTTCCAATTTTCACCCTACTTTTGTATCATTCAAATATGTAAAAAAATAACTGTTTTATTAGGAAAATGCAATACGTTGCGTGAGATGTATGCATTATGATAATACATTAGTCTGTGTGTATATGCAAAGCTGCCCGTTGAAGTAAGGCTGTGTATTAGTCTAAAAGAGATGCACAATAAACAAACAGGCACGCACACAAGCTCTGAGGTGCTTGTGCATCTGAATATACTGATGAATCTCACACCCACCACGTACACATTTCAAGCTGTTAGCAGATAACGGTTTAAAAATCTGATCCACTAAAATGAGAGGAAAACGAAAATCTCTGTCAGAATCTGTTTCAGAACACAAGGAAGTATTCAAAAGTGTTCAAAAAACAGGAGAAAAGGATGAAGTTGAGTGTATGTGCTGCAAATAGTGTGGCCCAATTAGTAAATGTAAATATTTATAGGATGCTAGTTCTAAGGCTACAACAGTAAACGATTTATTCAAATGAAAAGTTTTATTTGGGCATTAGAGAGAGATTGTTTTCTTAAACTCACAGGTGGCATTGTGTTTTGAGTTCTGCAGCAAACCACAATGAATTCCATTCATCAAAGCATTAATCTACTGAATACCTTTTTCCCTGTCCACCAAAATAAACCCCAATATTTACCCAGAAAAAAGTTTTTCCACCAATTTTCACCTGTTTTTGTTGCTGTGGTACTAAACACTGATAAACTCCCAGGAAAAATTAAATGAAAATAAAAAAACGAATGGCCCTATGCATAGTTTATGTTTGGCTTGCCTGAGTCTCATTCAACAAAAGGAGATCCTATTAAAACTGGGCCTGGAAACTGAATACTGCGAGCCATAACCTTGTTTAAACGTGACTGGCTTGAGCAGTTATTCTCCCAGTGTGCATATGTGTGAGTGTACATAATACTTCCATTCAGCTTTAAAAGCCCTGTAATGCTGTACACCCTCTGAGAAATTCCATTCTGAATATTCAACAGTCTTGTGTTTCCCATGATTATGTCAGTTAAAATATACACATGAGAAGGTGAGTGTGAGGCAGGGGCAGAGGGAAGAGAGGGAGCAACAGGGAGAGAAGAAGAGAAAATGCAAAGGAAAACAAACTGTTTCCCTATGGAACAGGTATTTATGCACATCCAGTCTTATTTTAAAAACCAAGTATGTTTTGTGGGTATGTGGAGGTGGGGGGATTTAAAAGCAAATCCCCATCAGATACGCTTCAGGCAGTGATTTAAGACATTAAATAATTTAATTTAAAATTAAAAGTGTCACAGTTCACTTGCAAGTTTCAAAATGGAGTTCTGCACTAAAGAGACATTTTTATGCACAGTCGGGACTCCAGGTAATAAGAAATCCCTCCCTCCTCTCTAGTTGCTCCTCTCTAAGATACCTGAGCAGGCATGTGAATTAATTTATCCCACCTCTCCCCTGTGAAGTAGGGAAGTATCATTAGCCCCATTTCACAGATGGGTAAACTGAGGCACCCAGCTTAAGCAACTTGCCCAAGGTCACACAGTATGTCTGAGGCACAGTCCGGAAATCGGCCCTTATCTGATGAGTCCTAGGACTAGTGCTTCCCATGAGCCCATCTAGATATGTGCTAGTTATCCTTAGCAGCAGCCCTACAGCAAGGAGGCCTCTTGATCATTGACTGCTCTTCTGGTCCTCAGTGTCCAGACCTTGCCATGTTAACCATGGCAGCTTAGTGATGCCCTTGGCCAGAAGGTAGTAGACTGGGCACCCTTTCTAGCCATGTACCATTAGGATTATACTGAATATTTCTGTAGCCTGTCCCATCCCCGTGATACCTGACATCCTTTCAGGTCTATACCGGCATCACTGTCGAACCTTACTGAGTTCGGAGTGTCTAGCTGCTCACATTACATGAGGCAATTCAGTCGGAATCCTGTTGTAGGAAGACACTTTCAGCCTGAAGCTTGGAGGTGCTGATCTCCAAGCAGGCAGACTGGCATGCTGCTATTGTTTTTTGTAACTCCACAGCAAGAGGCAAGGATCTGGGTTTGAACTAGAGGTTGAGCTGCAATTGTTCCATGACTATGAACCTATATAGCTGGCAAAGTCAGTTTGAGTCTGTCCAGTGACATCATGGGCTTTGGATCAGGCCTTCAACTAGTGAATAAAAACTATAGAATCATAGAATATCAGGGTTGGAAGGGACCTCAGGAGGTTATCTAGTCCAACCCCCTGCTCAAAGCAGGACCAGTCCCCAACTATATCATCCCAGCCAGGGCCTCGTCAAGCCTGACCTTAAAAACCTCTAAGGCAGGAGATTCCGTCACCTCCCTAGGTAACCCATTTCAGTGCTTCACCGCCTCCTAGTGAAGAAGTTTTTCCTAATATATTACCTAAACCACCCCCACTGCAACTTGAGACCATTACTCCTTGTTCTGTCATCGGGAACCACTGAGAACAGTCTAGATCCATCCTCTTTGGAACCCCCTTTCAGGTAGTTGAAAGCAGCTATCAAATCCCCCCTCATTGGTCTCTTCTGCAGACTAAACAATCTCAGTTCCCTCAGCCTCTCCTTAACACGGCAACCATGCAAAGAACAAATTCTGATCTAATAGCGCCCCTGGCGATGCTGCCAACCTGTGACAAATGAGATTTTAAAAGGATGCTGCTGAGATACAAATCTTGGATTTTTAGTGGTGGAAGAAAGCAAATTTCTTTCCCTGGGTTACTAATGTAGGTTATTAGACTTGGAAAAAAACTAAAAATCAAACTCAGTAACTGACTTCTTACCTGTTACACCATTTCCTTTTCTTTACTCAGACTAGAGAATGAAAATGGACTAGTCAGTTCCCCTTCTTAGTTCTCATTCACCAGCCCAATGCTGTTGTGTTTGGGTTGCAAACAATGCCGGGGAGGTTTAAATGTAAACTCAAATCTTCTAATTAGATTAATGGCATGGAGAAATAAAGCTTGGGAAACCATCACCGTGGAAAAAATGACAGATTGCTTCATACTGGGATCAAGCAGATCTTAGTGTATGGTCACTGTGTTTTTTCTTTTGAACAAAATAAATACAGACAACAATAAGAGGCTCACCAAAAACAAATGGGCCTTTTAAACTTGACAAATATAGAGGGGGAAAGCAGATGAGGAACAGGTCAAATGATTCCTATATGAAGGGATATACTTAGCAGTTGACTATAACTTACGTGCAATTTACAAAAGGAAAATAGCAGAAGAAGGGAACGCTTCCAGAAAGTCTTCTACATGGAAGGCAAAACAACTATTTACATTTGGACACTATGTGCAGCGGTGGGTAACTAGACTTTTATTTGTTTTGTCAATTGTCTAGAAGTCTAAGTGCCTCTTGTGTGGATTTTTGTTAAAGGTTAAATAAGGTGGAATTAGGAGGCGAGAGATACATGGAAATGGTTATGATTAAGATTGATTGTACTGGTGCAGAAGTATGAATGTGTTAGGTAAGGTTAATCAAGATAAACATCTACATAATTTGATATTGTTTTTCAGTATGTTAATGACAAAATGAAAAATGTGTTTTTAAACAAGCTTTTCATTTGAATTGGGGGCAGGGCCATTTCTATGCCTGTTCGATCTCGCAAAACCTCTTTATTATCGTAGTGCATAAAGGCCCCAGCTGAAAGCGGGAGCCCATTGTGCTTGGTGCTGTATGAACACATACTAAGACCCAGCCCCTGAAGTGTGTACACGCTACATTAGACAAGACAGACAAAGGGAGCATTATTATCCCCATTCAACAGATGAGGAACTGAGGCACAGAGAGACAAAGTGATGCAGCCATAGTCGCATAAGATGTTGGTGGCAGGGCCAGAAGTTGAATGCACAGCTCCTGAATCCCAGGCCAGTCAACCCCTGAACCACAAGACCATTCTTCTTCACCAAAAAGACCCAAATTTGTGGGACTAAACTACCAGATTGTAGCTGTAAGACCTGTAAAGAGACACTGACTTCAAAATTCCTTCAGCCGAAGAGTGAGAGATGTTAAAAATTGTTAGCCCAAATGAGCACGTCTCTCTCAAGAGGCCTGATCAAACACCCACTAACGTCCATGAACAGCCTCCCCTTGCCTTCTGTAACCTTTGGATCTCAAGCACTAACAGAGTGAGACTTGGCACATCTCCGGCATTCTTAGAGTTCTTTCTAAGCCACAAGGTGCAACCTAAAGCTATGCACCCACTCCCTCCAGCCGTGTGGCAGACTCTGAATGTATGGCACAGAAACTTCCGTAAGGCCTGTCCACTTGCTCTTTCTTGATAGATCCATTTCTCCTGGAATATTTACACTGGCTCCTAGCCACTTTTCACCCCATTCTAATTGGCCTATAACCAGAGCGGCAAAACTTGACTCTGGGCTCAGATTTTGAAATCTCCAAAATCTGTGGGTGTTTGAATCTGGGCTTCCAGCTCAGGCTCATCTTTTCTGTCTGTCACATGCAAAATGCTTGGGCACTGAATATGGTTGTGTAAAGAAGGTGCAATAGAGGAATATACATGATGATACATATTCCTTCTCCTCTCCCGCTCCGCTCTCCTTGAATTAGCCACTTGGTTGCACTGCTCCTCTGGCTTTATGTACTGATGATAATAAAGTGATTGCTTGTGACAGGCGCTGTTCTTCCCTGATTCAGCCATACACCTTTCCTAACCTTTTCTGCTAAACTCCCAGAGTGCAGCCACACAGGCCTCCCCCTGCGGCTCAAGTGACTGACATCTCACCGCTTCAGCTTAGAGCATTTCTCTTTTCCCAGAGAGGCTTTCACAGCTGATTGCCACTCAGTGTCCCCAGGGAGGCAGGCAGGGACTAGGAGGGTAAATAAAAAGGCCTTCTCAAATCTGCCCCCTACAACAGGCCAGCCATCTTCATTTAGACCTGGCTGGCTCACAGGAGGGGTGGATGGCTCTTCGTTCCCATCTTAATTCTCATTGCTTGTTGGGGCAGGGAATAAAGAGGTTCAGACTCCCTGTAGTGTGCACCACTGCCTGTTACTGGACAAGATCGGTCAGGCCAGCCCCAGAGTGTATCGCTTTGCAAAGGTCTCGCCCTCTGTTGCCTAGGGCCTTGCAATGAGAAGATGTCGTTGCCACTTGAACTCTGAGCAGTAGGCACAGTGCATGCCGTGGATGAATCTGCTGGATCTTTACTGCTTACCTTCCCCCTGCCCAAACTCGGCAACATACTTAAGCACAGGACTACTTTTAAGCACATGGGGGAGAGTCCCACTGAAATCAAAGCTTGAAGTTAGGCCCCTGTTTAAATCTCTTATTGAATCAGGGCCTGAATGAGCTGTGGGGGAAAGGATCTGTTCAGTGCCCAGCCAGTAAAGGGCTCCCTAATCCCTAGCGTCAGGTACAGGAAAAAGAAGCAACATCCAGAAATATCAGGGGATGAGCAGCAGCTTGGAGCCAGAGGTTATGTGGGAACAGGAAGTATCACCAGCTGAGGCTGCTTGCTTTGGGTATGGCTACACTTGGAGCCGTACAGCACTGCCACGGAAGCGCTTTGAAGTGCGAGTGTGGTCGCAGCGCCAGCGCTGGGAGAGAGCTCTCGCAGCATTGCAGGTAGTCCACCTGGTGGGGGGTGTTAAACCCCTGAGCGAGAAAGTTGCAGTTCTGTAAAGCGCCAGTGTAGCCAAGGCCATAGTATCACTTATTTAGTGCTGGCACGTGCAATGCACCCAATAGTTGCGGTCCCTGCCTGCAAGAGCTTGCAATGCAAAGGAAAGCCGTGCAGAGGACAGAAAGCATTGGAAGAACCAGCAATGACTGTCCTTCCGGCATGACTTCAGTTTTAGCCACCTAGGGTGACCAGATGTCCCGATTTTATAGGGACAGTCGTGATTTTTGGAGCTTATTCTTACATAGGCACCTATTCCTCCCCCCCTGGCCTGATTTTTCACACTTGCTATCTGGTCACCCTGTAGTCACCTCTCTCCTCCTTCAGTGTCTTGCAAGCCCCATGTCAGCAGGGAGGGGAGCACCGAGGGTACTGGTATGGCAGACCGCTTGGGCAGGGCAGTGAATCGTATCGGTTCTGGGAATGGCCTAGCTGTTTGTGGGTCAGAAAAGCAGCAGGGCGTTTCTTGTTTTTATGCTACAGAAAGGTGGCCTGGAAGAGAATCTGTGGAGAACAGTTCTCGGGGGGAGGAATCTTCAGGAAAGTGATCAAGCACCAGCTGGAGGACTGGAACACCCAGCCTCTAATGAATTACAGCATGGGAGTGACATGGACTCAGATCTCTGGCTGACCAGTCTGCATGCGAGCCTCCCCCAGCAAGGCCAGAGCGAGTTCAGAGAGCGCCACAGAGGCGAGGCAGCACACAAGGGAACTGCCGCTGAGCCCAGCTCCTTCTGGTGCTGTCTCCTAGAAACGGGGCAGCTCTACAGTGAGGGTGGCTCACACTGACAGCAAGGGGCAGGGTGAGACTCGCATCCCCTCCCCCGGACTGTGCTATTTCTTTGCCTCTACCCCTGCACCACAGGCACCCCTCTTTGTACACCATGGCCCTGACCCTGCCAGGAATGGACGTGGCAGGGGTCAGCATCAGGCTTCTGGGAAGGGACCCTGTGCACTTCCCAGGCCATCCCTCCCTGTCTCTAAGGCTCCACCCAGGAGGAGGGATGAATAGCCCCCATCCCAGCTGGGGGCAATGTGCTCAAGGCCCTGAGGGATGGCAAAGAGTTTGCAGGGAAGCAAGGCTGGAGATCAGGTGGTGATTGACTAGAATCAGGGCCCAGGAGTGTGTGGATGGGGGACAGTGTGGGCGGGAAGAGAGGAGAGCTTGTAGGATAGTGGCCACCCCTTTGCAGAGTGGGTGGGGTTTCTGTCTCTGGGATGATGTGTGTGTTCATTTTAAGAGGATGCTTTGACAGTGCCAGTATCCTTGTCTCCCTGCTGACTGGGCTGGTAAGTCATGGACCGGTGGATTTGTCTGTAGAGCAGGCAATTTAATCTCATTCTAGTCCTGATGCCTGGAGACTGCAGCCTTCATCTCTGACCCCTAGTGCCTTTCACTTCCCACTCCTCCCCTTTCTCCCTCTGTTTCTTTGCACTCAGCTCTCTAAAGCTTTAGTTCCTACCTCGAAACTCTCCATTTCTGGCATATCATCCTGCTTCACACTGGCCTTTGTTCCTTGTGGCTCTTGGAGGCCTTGGGCAGGTCTTCCAGGCTGTGACTTCTTCAGCTTCATGATCTCTTCGTACAGTTGCTGCACCAACAGCTCTGATTTGCAGAGTTTCTCCTTCAAGAGCTGCATCTCCTTTTAAAAAAGGAAAACTGTAAATGCCAAAGCCAACCACTTGGGGCCATATTCCCTGCTGGCAGCACCCCCAGTTCCAGCTCCTATGCGACTCTCATTTTTATCATGGGACACTTCACTCCCGCACCATCAATATCTGTGTCATTTCCCAACTGTTGGAGTGAGCCTGGAAGGTGACAGTCAAATTGGCCTCAGGCCTGTAATGACACCCCGCCCCTGCATTGGGCTGTCAGCAGGGATTGAACCCACTACCTCTAAAGCCCCAGCCACTACCACAAACACACTCTCCTGTAAGCAGCAAGCTACAGCTCACCCAGAAAGAGAAAAGAGATGGATGAGTGGTTTGGCCAATGAAAGGTCAGTCCCAAAAGACATAGTTTGTGTCCCACATGTAGCCTTATGGATGTACTGATTACTGATTAATCTCTTAGACTGCAACAGTGTGCTCCTAGGGTCTCTTAATGCTAATAATATTCCTGATGTTGTAGCCCTCAGGAGACTGAATCTTTAACCAGAGCAGTCTAAGAGGTTAGTCAGTAAGCGGTACACCCATCCATCAGTTCATACTAGCCAGGCTGCAGGTAAGACCCCCCCACAACCCACCTTTTGGGGTCTTTTTGTTATATAGGTTCCTATTACCCTACCTCCACCCCCATCCCGATTTTTCACACTTGCTGTCTGGTCCCCCTACACTCACCTGAGGGTCTTGGACTAGATTGAACATCCAGGGCACAGTCCATCCTATCACAGCTCCCTACATATTTTCTTACGTTCAGTCTATAATAGCTGTGATGGCCTCCGTGCAGAGCATTGCATGGGCCCTGTTGTTAAGCATGACAACAGCTACCTACACAGGACAGTCAGCACACTGATGTGGTTGTTGTTTAAATGTACATGTGTGGATGAGCCAGTTTCTGCTAGAGTGACTCTGAATTTGTTTGTAGTTCTTATCGGTGAATATTGGCCTGTCAGCAGCTCAGCAGTCTGCAGATGTGGCATGGATGTCATTAGACTCATTTTGCCCATTAATGCCCATGCCTGCCTCTTTCAGAACTGATCTCTCTGTCCTCATTTATAAAACAATGGTATAGGGTGTGTCTGCATGCTACTTAGGCCTGGCCTACACCTAAAACTTAGCTCAACACCTATTTACTTTGCTCAGGGGGTTGAAAAATTCAGATGTTGTTGATCTGACCTAAGCCCCAACGTAGACAGCTCTAGGCTAACAGAAGAATTCTTCCGTCAACCTAACTGCAAGGTAGATTTACTACAGAGACAGAAGAACCCCTCCCTCGCTGTAGTAAGTGTCTACACTACAGTGGCATGGTTGCTGTGCTGCAGCTGTGCCACTCTAGTGTTTCTAGTGTATACATAGCCTTAGCTCTGAGAGTTACAGGCGATTTTGTTCTGTTATCCAACTCCACAGTTCTTTCACTACTTCTATTGCTTGTGGGGTGCCCAAGCCCTAGCTAGCCTGGTCCGTCAGGGTATGTCTACACTGCAAAAAAAATGCCAAGTCTCAGAGCCTGCCTGGGTCAACTGACTGGTCTCGCAGGGCTTGGAGTGCCAGGTTAAATATAGCAGTGTAGAAGTTCCTGCTCTGGGCGGAGTCCACGGTCTGAGATCCTCCCTGCTTGCTGGGGTTTTAGTGACTTACCCTCATATGGAGCTCCTTTTCAGCCTGCAATTCAGAGCTCAGTCTGTCTATTTCCTTTTGGAGATGCTCTGGCTGGTCTCCTTTGGTTTGGTACCTGCAGAAACCCACAAGATCATTACACTTCTCTTTCCAATTCCAAACCATGTTCAGAGCTATCTCAATACAATAGACATGTTTCAGCCATTTTAGAGACAACCACTGTGCTTAGTGCCTTATAAATGCCTAGACAGACAGCTAACCCTAATTTCCAGTGTTTCCTTGTGTGTGTGTGTTTCTGCTTCCCTATAGCCAGAGGATGAATGAAATGAGGTCACAGGAATTACCACCATTGTCTCTTTTTGAATTTCTACCTACACTGTCTTTCCATCCCCTGGGTAAGATTGGATAGGGACTCCCTTTCAAATGCATCAACATTGCTCGTGGGTTAGTACTATGATCTTTACATCAGCAATATGATCGTTATGTTCATTACTCTTCTGAGCCCCTTGCAGCTTCCACATCCTCTTCCACCCCTAGCCGTAAAGCAGTTTGCACAAATTTGTATGTGAACTTTTCCTGATGGGGGTGGAATCACTGGGGACTGAAGCCCCCCTCCCTCCAAACTAGTTTTGTGACACATTAACCAAGTTATACCAAGCCAGTTTAAATGCCTGGTGTCCTTATCTTGCAAACTCTGGAGCAATAACAGAAGCTCAGGAGGCTCCAGTATAAAAAGGCCACCCAGAAGGGTAGGAGCAAGAATCCTCTAAAGTTACGTACCTGAGGCAACTTGTGTGCTGAGGCTGAGGCAGATAGTCTGTCTCTGATTATTATTATACTGGATTCAGGGGGAGTTTTATTATAGTTCTGCTACTGTTGATTGTTTTAGGGGAACACCCATTTTCTTTTCAACTTTTCCCCATTTAAAACGTTGCATTGCAGCAGGAGGAGGAGTGATATAGCACAGTGGTTCTCAACCGGGGTATGCGTACCCCTGGGGTACACAGAGGTCTTCTGGGGGTACATCAACTCATCTAGATATTTCCCTAGTTTTATAAGAGGCTACATAAAAAGCACTAGGGAAGCCAGTACAAACTAAAAGTTCTTACAGACAAAATAAGAAAGTATGCCATTTTTCAGTTCTAGTGTGCTCAGACACTTGTATTTTTATGTTGGATTTTGTAAGCTAGTAGTTTTTAAGTGAGGTAAAATTTGGGGTATGCCAGACAAATCAGACTCCTGAAAGGGGTGCAGTAGTTTGGAAAGGTTGAGCACCACCTCAGTGCTAGAGCATTTAACTGCAGATTAAGGGGGCCCCCAGCTTCAAATCCAGATGCCCTCTCAAAGCAAGATGAGTGATCATGGACAGGCTATGCACTCTGACTGGCTCTTGTAACCCCGTCCATCCCATTCTGAGCACACAGGGTCTGGACCTCTGAGCCTCAACACATTCAGTCAGATGGGGCCAGATCAGGGCTGGTGATTAGCAGTCAAGTGATAGGCTCTTACTGTAAGTGACTTGCCCTGGTACAGACGGTGTCGCTGGTGGCCCAGGAAGCTGAGGTGGAAGGGCTGCCTGTGAGCTCTCTGATCAGGTACCAGGAAGCTTGCCATGTTAACAGGAGATGAAACTTGAGTACTGTCTCCTTTGGGAAGGCTGGGAGCCACATAGGGCTTCTGCCCTGTGCTGTTTCTGACTTGTGTCTTCTTGACATCACTTCTGATGTGTTGATGTCACGACTGGTCAGACAGCTTGCCTTTCTGATGGGAACATTGCTCCCAGGCAGGATGTGCTCACTCTTGGCTTTGAGTGCAGCGCGCATGTGATTCAACACGGCTTTTTCTGTAGTATGTTCCTTAAATGCAGGAAACCCAGAGTTGTCAGCGGAGCGGGAGGAAACCGAAAGAATCTGAGGGGTCAAGTCAGCATTTGGAAGCCAAGCCAAAACCACAAGAGTGTGTGTGTATGTGTGTGTGTGTCTGTTGCAGCCGCAAGCATCCCTCTGAGGAAATACTCTGGCAACACAGACTACCACAGTGCCAGCTATGATCCAAGAATGAAAAGGCGAGTGGCTGTACATCAGGTTGAGGTTCAGCCAGGAGGACCCCCGTCAGGTCCAACTCAGACTTTGCCAACTCCAGGGGCTGAGCTGGAATGCACAAAGGACTCACCAAATATGCTTCAAAGAGGGAAGCTCTTTGCAGGCTCTTGTCTCCCGCTGGGTCCTAAAACCAGCCAGGTAAACCATGGCTTACAGATCATTGTGATAACACAGCAAACAGCAGCAGAAAGGCTGTGCTAATCTCCCTCCCTTCCATTTTTTTTGCAGGCACCAGAGGCTCAATTCAACTTTCCCCATGCAGTCATTTACATATGTGCAGAGTCTGTGCAAAGTGGGTATAAAAGCAGGAGAAAATCTGAATGGTAACACTGCACACCCACTCAGGGAAGGTGTCAATGACTACACAAGGTGCAAGGCAAGGGAGGATTACGACTAAGGGGCTTTACAAAGGTGAAGCTGACCCTAAATGTTCCCTGTTCTGTCGAGGTGTTTGTATTGTGCTCATCCCTGCAGTGTCTGAGCACCTGATGATGTGGCTCCAGTTGAATAGCAGTCCCAGAGCGTGAGAACTACACCCACAACCATCACTTGTCAGCACTACTTCAGGCAAACAGGAACACATGTGACTTATGTCAAAGGCCATTTTATAACACAGAGCAGCTCATGCAGCTCTGCTAATAAGCTGAATCCTGGACAGTCCTGGAAGAACTTTTCTGGGATGAGCCGTGATCTAAGGGCAGCAGTGACTGTAATACAATCATTGCTCTTTGCTCACTGCGGTATAGTCATTGCTCCCCAGGCCTATCCAGAATGATCCCATATGCCCTGCTCTGGAGCCCCAAGTGATTTAGGATCTATAAGGCCAGACCCACAGCTGATGTAAATTGTCATAGCTTCCTTGATTTCAGTGGAGCTAGGACTATGTACACCGGCTGAGGAGGTGGCCCATATAGCTGTGTCCTATAATGTATCCATACGGGGTTTCTAGGATACAGGGAGGAAGGGTTTTTTTAATAGGCATGGTAGCTGTTCTCTGCCACATACAGTTTATTCATGTTCTGGATCACAGAGCTTGAATGGCTGTTTATATTTTCACTGCCTCCCTTTCAGAAGGAGCACAGCCTTGTTTGCACGGTGATTCATAGGCAGAGCCATGATGTAGCATGCTCCCTTCCATGCCCTGAGCTCACCGGATTTCCTGGTGGCACGAACTTTGCACCAGAGAGCAGGCTTTCAAATCAGTGGCACCGGCAGGAGCGGGATCCTCTTTTCTGTCATTTCCTGGAAATCTTTCATCTTCCCATCGCAGGCTGCACCAAAACCAAAGTTCCATTTTGTGTTTGTCTTGCAAAGAAATCTCAGAGCTGCCTGGCTTTTTTCCTCTAGGGATTGTGTCTTGTTGAGCAAACAGCCTTTGCTTTTGCTCTAGTCTTGTTTTGGGCTGGTGCTGTATGCAGTTCTTTTCCGCAGTCACATCACTTTCTTTCACTCTGCTCTATTTCCCAGTGAGACAATTCTTGGCTAGCCTCTTGGGCGTTAAAGGCCAGACTTTCAAAAGTGCTCAGCACCCAAAATGAGGAGCAGATTGTCAAATGGGCTCAGCACCAAGGGCAAGTAATGGGAGATGCTGGGTGCTGAGCTCTTTTGAAAATTGAACCTCAATTATGGGTGCGGATGTCCTGGAAATCTGTTCCCACCGGCTTGCTCCTGCTTCCATTGACTAAGCAAATTGACACCTTGATGCACATTAAGTTTGCAGAGTCTCGCATCCATCTGACAGCTGGATTTGCTTCAAGGGTTTGATTTTCAGAGCTGCTGAGCATCTATGGCATTGCTTGGCTTCAGTGGGAGGTGTGGGTGCTCAACACCTCTGAAAATCAGTGCCTGGGTGTATGTATTCTGCATGTGAGCCAAAGGCAGCTGCTATATTTGGGGAGCCAAGAGGGGCTGGGCTAAGCTTTCTCACTCTCACTAGAAGAGATGCTCTGTCTATGTTAGAGTGACTATAGAGTGACTATAGAGTGAAGTAGCTAATCCAGGGGTTGCTGAGTCATCACCTATTAAGGCTGTAGGGCCTGAAATCTGGAGTTGCCATGGAAGTAATCTGACAAATATTTGACAAATATGCAAGATATCATTTGCAAAAATTCTCTGTTCGTCTCCCTCCTTCCCCCAAAGATTTGCTCCCTTCAGTTCTCCCCTGTGCTGCTCTCTTTGACCCCCTTCTCTCATTTCTATTTTCTCCCAGCCCCCTGCAATCTATGGCAGCCTTCTCTATCACTCATGTTTCCTTATACACTGTCCGCCCTACAGTGTGCTCCCTGATTCTAGACACCAGGCCTAGAACGTGACCCCTGAGGCCCCCAACCCACCCATGGCCATTGTAAATCAGGGCCCATAAATTCATGAGATTCACTTAAAAATCATGAGAATGTAAAATAATATCAATACGTTTTGAGGCAGGAGTCTTGTGGCAAAAGTAGCCTGTGCTCATGCATTACTGGTTGTAGTCTAACGCATACACACACAAGGGGGGTGTATCCTAACTTTTGGGTGCTGACTTTGCAACCTTAATAATGTTGTTTGCCCGTAGTTTTCTATGGAGGCGATGTGGATATATAATGGTGAGATGGGCCTTTTCACCCAGGCAGATTCCCCTCCTTTTGCCAGTTTTCGTGTTGTCACTCAGTGGGACTTTGTCACATTTCTCACCACACCAGTGTCTGACCTCAACCCCTTCTTTTCTGCTGTTCACCTTGTGGGGGTTGCGCTCACTCTCTGCCTCATGCTCACTAGCTCCTGCAAAATGAAGGAGAGCCGGGCTGCTGGCTCCTTCTGAGCGGCGCATCTCAGCCCCTGGATTTCCAGGTCCCTCTGATGCAGCAGCAAGCGCAGGACATGGGTGTCATCCGTCTTCTGCAGGCCCTTCGGCTGCACAGGCAGGGCTCTGCAATGGAACCAAAGGATATATAGTTCATTAAAATGATAACAATCCAAACCCATGCTCAGATCACAGGGAGGTTCAAACGTTCTGTGCACCTCTAGAGTATGGGCTGCTTACTCAAGCGATTTAGGAGTCTTAACTTTAGTCATCTGGTTTTGAAAACTTGGCCATGGTACTTTTCATGCATATATGAATTGAACAGCAGATGGGATGGGTAAGTATTATCACCCAGTTTTATAGAGGATGAAATGAGCACAGAGAGGTGAAGTGACAAGCCCAAGGTCACACAGTAAGTCAGTGGCAGAGCAGGAAATAGAATGCAAGTTCCCTTCAGTCTGGTGCCTTATCAGCGTCTGAGTGAAATCTCTGGATGAAGGATCAGAGGGCTGGATTCTATGTTTCATTATAGTCCATGGGCCAGGGTGTAAATTCAAGACTGTATACGCCCCACAGTGCACAATGGCATGCATGCCCACAGGTGTCAGTAGAAGCTTTTCACAGTGATCAAGCAGAGAATATGGTCTCAGTGTAGTAACTAAACCGTTAGTGATTATTTATCATTTGTTTAGTGCCTCACTGAATGAGACAATCTGCTCCCACTGCTACTTCTGTTCTTGTGTCTCTTCTTTCCCCATCCTCCTCTTTCTGTTTATCTCCCTCTTCCTGGTCTTATTAAACTTCCTCTGCAATTTTGTCTGTGTTTCCTTCCCTGAACCATCTCCTCATTCCTTCCTGTGGGCTTCCCTCCCCCTCACCAACTCCCATTCTGGGCACTAAAATGAACAGTGATTCAGTAGTTCATGTGGACACTGAAACATCAACATTTGGGTTTTACAACAGATACTCTGATTAGATGAATAGGTGACTAGGGAATTCACACAGCTGAGTCATTGTTTCAGGCTGTCTGCAGATTCAGGCAGACATCACAGCATCACCTGCACTCAGGATACACTTGCACAGTTACCTTTGCCGCTGTGAAGGCTAGAAACTTTTTTTTGTTTTAAAAGATGAAAACTTAGATTATACAGAATCTGAGTGTCCTGCAAGCTATATAAACACAGTTTGTGGACTGTCTGTCTAATACCCTTGCCTGGAACCTTCCTGAAGATTGCCCCTCACTACCCCTTACTATTCATTGTTGCAGTTTACCAGGAGACAAACCTTTTGAGACATATTAGTGCTGCTTTAGGTGGACAGGCGAAAGCGGGAAAATAAAGGGACCCAGGAGCTCTGGGTATATGATGCTGAAGATCAGGAAGGCAGCCCCAGAAAATAAATAGTAATAAACAGCAAGGGGAAAATGTAATATGTGGGGAAGTGCGGGGTGGATTTTTCTCTTCGCTCCCTGCCTGTTGGAATATTTTCCTATAATCACCTTGACCAGGCAATAAAATAAAACTCTGTTTTCATAATGCTCCTCACTTTCCTCAAAAACTACAGGAAAAAGTCCTTCTGTGGTACCCAGCTTCCCATACTCTTCTCCCTTTTCCACTGGCATGCAGAGCCCATGCATCTGTAATGTCACCACCTCCCTGACAGTATCTGATGCACAGGTCCCTTTCCCCTAAAGGTGTCCAGGTATCCGGGGCCTCTGTAATGTTTCCTCCCCACGTTCAGGTGTAACCCACCACTGTGTGTGTGTCATGTATCCTCTCTGTGTCTGATCCACAGAGTTTAATCACCTGCCACCGCTCCTGGCTAGGAGGATTCCTCTTTTAGTTCAAGGAGCAGAGGCCTGGGCCGAAGGTCCTGGGTTTAAACTCTGCTGTAAACCAGTGATGGGGCTACTACTACACAGGTATCTGTTGTACAGACCTCTTCACCCCTCTGATTCTGTAAAGTCTCTTCCTCATCATGCCCACGTATCTGGCGACAGACCCCTTTCCAATGGCAGTGCCTATGAACCTAGTGCCTCTGCAATGTCCCCTCCCTGCTGCCCAGACTTTGACCACCCTGGCTGGCAGTTCCAGTTCATCCAGTGCCTCTGTAATATTTTGTTCTCATGTGCCTCTATCTGTTTCACAGGCCACTTTCCGATAGGCTGGAATTGCCTATATTCGTGGTGCCTCACTAAGGTCCCCTCCCTACTTGCAGGTACCGATTGTCTCTCTTGTCCGCACAGAGCCAGCTTTGCAGCAGCCTGGATTGCTTGTTGGTTTATTTATTTATTTATCTATTTATTTTTCCCTTCAGAGCCATTCTTTACTCCCATATGTTGTAATAATTACAAGTGATAAGTTAACAGCTGGTCTGCTATTCTGGGCCCAGCAGAGCCGCCCACCTCTTCCTTCCCTCCCTCCCACAGCTCTGGGTCAGCTTTCTGGCTCCAGCAATCAGGGGTTCCTATGATTTCTTAGACCCCGAAGAATCAGAGCTTTTCCTCGATCACCATCTGTCTTCCCCTTTCCCTCCCTCCCTCCCTCCCTCTCGCCATACGGCAAAGTGGTGATTTTGTGATTGTGACATCCATCTGTTGCCATGGAAAAGACTGAAATAGCAAAGGAATGTGACTCCCCTTGCTAGGAGGCCACAAAAAGAGATAGTGAAGGGTATTTTTTACCCCCGTTGGCATCAGCGTCCTTCAGTGTCACTGATGATAACTGAGGGCCTAGTAATAATCCCATGACAGGTGTTGTACAATACTGGGAGTGATTTTGATTGGGTGCTGTCTCCTGGGCCTTGCGTGTCACTTTCTTGACCTGTTGTTAGAGATTGCAAACAAGCAGGTCGAAACAGTCTAAAGCCCTGTGGCCCTGGCATTCAAGTGTGGAATCCCCATCCATGCCCCCAGACCGACCCAATCCAAACACAATTGCTGACAAGATCATGACATTACTATTTATCCAATCGCTTTTCCCCATGGAGCCCCTGAGCACCTTGGCCTAGTACGCAGCTGCTATTGCTCCACTCTCAGAAACTCATGCTAAGACCATCCCGTGAATCAAGTGTCAGGAGCTACTCTCCCACCAGTAGGTGGATCATTTCAGCGATCTACCACCTTGTGAACAGTGTCCCAAAGGACATTCAGGGAACTGGTCTTTTATAGCACAGGGAGGAGCACAATCACCATTAAACATACTCTCTTTGTGGAGATCTTCTAGAATCCCTCATTTACTCCCCCCGTCCATCACAGAATCTAGGGCTAGTCTATATGAGAAGTGCAACGCTGGCGCAGCTGCACTGCATCTGGTGAAGATGTTCTATGTAGATGGGAGAGAGCTCTCCTGTTGACATAATAAAACTACCTCTGCAAGAGGCAGTAGTTATGTCAGTGGGAGAGCGTCTCCCGCCAACATAGTGCTATCCACAGCGGTTCGTAGGTCGGTGTAACTTATGTTGCTCAGTGGGGTGTCTTATTCACACCTCTGAGTGACATAAATTGTACTGTCATAACCTATAGTGTAGACAAGTCCTAGAAATGTAGGCCTGCAAGGGACCTCGAGAGATCATCTAGTCCTTCCACCTATGCTGAAGCAGGACCAAATAAATGTAGACCATCCCTGACAGGTGTCCAATCTGTTCTTAAAAACCTCCAATGGCAGGGTTTCCACAACCTCCCTTGGAAGCCTATTCCAGTCCTTAACTTTTTAACTCAAAAGGTAGTTTTTCCTAATATCTACCTAAATCTCCCTTGCTGCAGATTAAGCTGATTACTTCTCCTACCTTCCTAGACACGGAGAACAATCTCCTTTCTAACAGCCTTCAAAATATTTAAAAACTATTACCAGGTCCTCCAAATCTTCTTTTTTCAGAACTAAACATACCCAGTATTTTTAACCTTTCCTTGTGGGTCAGGTTTTCTACACCTCTTAATAATTGTGTTACTGTCCTCTGGATTCTCTCCAACTTGTCCACATCTTTCCTAAAGTTTGCAGCCCAGAACTGGACACATTGCTCCAGCTGAAGTCTCACCAGTGCCAAGTAGAGTGGGATAATTACTTCCTGTATTAATAACACTCTTGTTAATACACCCCAGAATTATATTAGTGTTTTTCACAACTGCATCTCATTGCTGACTCCAAGAGGTAGCAAAGTTTAGTGGCTCGAGCATCGACCAAGAACGAGGTAGTTCGGAGTTCCAGTCCTGCCTCTGCCATTGAGTCATTATGTTGTCTTAAGTGATTTGCTCAACATCTCTGGGGATAATACTTTGCAAATGAATTGAGAGGGGAGCTGGTTGATATGTGTACAGTGCTTTGGGAATGTAACATATAATGTATGTTTTTAGCAATAGTATTCTCTTAGTTTTAGCACCATGCATTATCCCAGTTATGGATGCTAGACAGGGACCCATGTTCTCTGAGCTATTTGAGGGTGGAAAGATATCAGAACTATCTTGTGAGGATTAACCATCCCATTGTTCAATGACACTCCTGCTGGCTAATTAATGGCCGCATCATTGTTCCTTTTAGACTCAACCCTTGCTCTCAGCTAGAGGAGAGCTGTGTTAGGTGTATGGCCCCGGAAGTGATAAAGAGCCTTTGTATAGGTGCTGGTCTGAAATCATGTGATGTCCAGGTTTCCTTACTTTCAAATAGGCCAAGTTCTCTCTTACGGAAGGTGCTGCGCATTATGGGTGCTCTTATGCAAATGACTTGCTAACATTCTGCATCTGGGGGGAAATGCCAGTAAGCTTGCCTGCTTTTCAGAACTCTCCAGAAACCATGCCTTAAAATGAATAGTGGAAATAAACTCAGGCATGTAAATCCACAACATTGGTTCTCATTTACATGCCTTGTTACAAGGTAACAAGGTGGAGTTTGCTAACAGTGACCAGGAATTTATTTTAATAGCAATCCTCTAGGCCCAATTTTCAAACCAGGGGCTTGAGAGGGAACCTATATCCCATATTAGAGGATTCTAATTGGTGCTTGCCACCAGCTGTGTAAAAAGGGGACTTTCCTGCATGCTGTATATCTGAATGCAGGACTGCCTGTCCTAGTAACTCCCCAATTTTGAAAATTGTATTCCATGTGTTAATTAGAATGGGCAAGTGGTAGGAAATGAGAGCTATGAAGAGAGAGAGGTTTTTGTGGTAGGACATGGTATTGGGACTCAAGAAAATCTGGATACTATTCCCTTCTCTGCCTCAGACTTTTGAGTGGCCTTGGGTATGTCCTTTCACTTTTCAGTGTGTCAATGTAGCCTCTCTAAAATAGGGGTAATACTTACTTCCCACACCAGATTTGTGAAGCAATTGATGGATGTGAAGGGCTTTCAGCTCTTCAGAGGATGCTATTGATATACAAAGCGGGTGTTATGCTGATGGCACATTTGAAAACTTAGCGGCAGAAGGAGTGCATTGATACGTACTTGGGCTGTTGCTCAGGGGCCTCAGAAAGAATCCAATAGCAGCCTGTGCCATCTTCTCCCTGGCCCACATCCTCTCTGGCAGGCTGCATGCTGCTTTCAGTGTCTACGGGAGGATCCTGGTTGTAGATGGTGGTTTTTCCCAGACCCTCACTCCTATTGGAGTGCAGCCTGTGCAGCTTGTCTTCTTTCTGTGTTTCTCCCATGGCTCTAGGATCATCTCCAGGCAGCAAAGGCAAATTCTCTGGAGGCCTCCTAGGAAAGGAGAAATAATTGTGTATAGAAAGTGTCTGTTCCTCCCAAAGGAGCCAATATGATGCCCTTCCTTCTTTCCCTCTCATCATGGACCTCTCTGACATCAGGAAATGATGCTCCAGCTCTCACCTCCACTGATGTATATTATTATTAGCCCCACCTGCTACCACTTGCTTACCATAGGGCCTTAGTCACGAGGAGTAAGACTTTATAAATAATTCCACTGGGATAGATTGTGCCTTTAAGCACAGCCCTGAGCAAGGAGTTCTGCATAAGCGACCCTCAACCAGGAATAGCCCCAGGCGGCATCGTGCCTGAGACATAATTCCTTGCTCCAGGAGAGAGAGGGGTGAGGAGTGGGCTGTACCAGTAGCAAACTTCAACACTCCCTTGCTGGCTCAGCTCCACGGGTTGGGGCATTTGGTGGGGGACCCAAAACTTCTCCCATTCCTTGCCCCTTCCTGCATGCTCCCCACTCCCCTGCTCTAGATGGGAAGTAGAGCCCAGAGCAGGACTATTTTTAATTCTGCTCCCATAAGGTCCCCTGGGATCCTGGTCCCACTGCAGGGCTCTACACTAGTCCTGGGCAGGGCTCTAATGTGGAGTAAAGTGGGAGCTGCGTGCCTGTAGCCCATGCAGCCCCCACAAGGATTTATGGGGGTGGGGAGGGTTCTTAGTCCTTTTACTCCCCTGCATGGGTCTGTAGTCCAAGGGCTTGTCTGTACTTAAAACACTGCAGAGGTGCCACTGTAGACAGTGCTTCAGTAAAGAGACTACCTATGCCCACAGGAGGGCTTCTTCCAACAGTGTAGGTACTCCACCTCCTGGAGAGGCAGTAGCTAGGCTGATGAGAGAATTCATCCATTGCCATAGTGCTGTCTACACGGGGGGTTAGGTCGGTTTAACTGCATCATCCAGGGGTGTGGATTTTTCACAGCCCTGAGCGAAGCAGCTATACCAACCTCATTTTCCAATGAAGACCAGGCTCAAGTCACAGTCTAGCACTCAGTGTAAAGGCTGAGGAGGGTGCTTATTTGCCTCTATTGTCCTTGTTACTAAAAATCAGGAGCATAAGAAACTAGAATACCCAGCTAACCTGAGTCTGAGTTCAGCAAGAACAAAGGCTACTCCAGGTTGGGGGATTAATGAAGATTTTACAAAGTTTCTGTTCACCTACTGCAGCATAGCATTTCCCATTCTCTTATTCTATTAATTATAATTATATATACAAACATGTTGTATAGGCTAATAAAAGATGGATAGTTTCTGCCTTATTGCTTGCGCGGTGTTTGATGTCATCATAATTGTGCACCTGATTCAACAGTGCGTTACTCCAGCTTTACATTACTGTTTCTCCCAATAAAACCGATGTGATGCTGAAGTCATGCAGCTTGGATCACATGCTGTGTGTGCAAATAAAGTGCTTATGAACAGTAATGGAGACTGAAGTCCTCCCTCTACAGAACAGGTGCGGCATGGACAATGAGAGCGCAAACCTTCCCCATGCTATCCAATTAACGGGCCTCAGCTCTGATGTGGGAGACCTCTTGTAAAGTGTCCATGGCTCATTCAGTCCCCAGCCTCCCTGCTGAGACTACCAGCCAGGGTGCTAACTGCTTTCCAGTTGTGGTTTGTGATGTGGACACCTGTCCCTAGGAACTGGACTGAAAGTATCAGACTCATTTCACATATGGGCCACCCAACAGAGAAATTGAACTGCCTAAACTAGGGACAAGGTTGGGTTGAATCGAGGGTCAGAAACACGGGAGGGAAAGATGGTTGATGAGTACAAAATACACAGGTAAGTGGATCTAGTACACGCAAGGAAGAAGAGAGCTCCTATTGTGTGGACAGTGCTTCCAATTTTGTGGACACAATCCATAGCATTTAGACCTGGTCTGTAGAAAAAAACAATTTTGTTATATCGGTGCAGTCCCCTAGTGTGCATTCAGTTATGTCAATAGAAACATGGTTATTTCAATATAACTTGTTCTGATTAAACACTTCTCTGTTGACATAACTGCATCTCTGCTAGGGGGCTGCATTGATTTAATTAATCACTGAATAAACTGAATGTAGGTTAGGCCTTAGACGTCTAAGTGCTATGATTTGTGCCTGTCATTAATAGTGGGTGAAAAATTGGGCCTATAAAAATAGAGGCTGCTTCTTATATCAGGATCTTAATGTCTCCAGAGAGGTCTGTATTCTAAAATAGGTCAGTCTCTGCATGTATGGAGGCAGACGGAACAGGTGCAACCTATGGTTTTCTACCTCTCTGTTGTATATCAGACCTCTAAGAGTCTGGGCTTAATGACACTAAGACCTGCTCTACGCTTAAAAGTTTTATTGGCATAGTTCTGTCAGATAGGAATGTGAAAAACCTCACAGCCCTGTCCACAAGAGCCCTAGTCTAGACACGAGTATACTAGCAAAATGGTCCTTTGGCTGTTGTAGCTTATTTTGTTCGGGGAACTGGGATAAGCGATACCGGCAAAAGAACTCTGTTGCTAAAAGAAGCTGCATCTCCGCTAGGGGTTTTTGCCTGGTTGGCTATACCAGTATAGCTGTACTGCCAACCCCTTTCTAATACAGACAAGACCTAAGACTTGAGTTGTGTTGATGCTCCTTTATTGAGGATTTATATCCTGCCCTTGCAGAGGAATGGACTCCATTGATACATAGGCCTCTTTCCAGTCAGCTCACAGCTGTGTGTCTGGAGGTCTTGTCTTGCCTTAGGCTTTGTCTACACTGGCACTTTGTCAGCAAAACTTTTGTTGTTCAGGAGTGTTAAAAAAACACCACCATCACCACCGCTACCCCCGAATAACAAAAGTTTTACTGACGAGAAGCTTGACAAAGATATAAATCTCCTGCTCATTTTCCCTCAACTTTTGCTCAGCTCTCTCCATTTCCTAGGCCCATTCAGCATTAGGAGCCTAAAAATGACTTTCCGTTCCCTGGGTTTCATGTTTTCCCACCTGTTTTTCACTGTACACCTTCTCTTTTTCAAACAGAAAGAGCTGGGTGTATAACCAGAGGAGGCCTGGAAGCTTTTCTGAAGATATCTAACAGCATCTTTCCCTTCTAAACCTGAAATGCCCAGAATATGGATATTGTTTCCCCTCGCCTGTTTTCCGGGTCATCCAATTTCTCCTCAGAGCTGCTTATCCCCTCAGCTCAGGGAAGACATATCCCTCTTTATCCCACTTGTTTCACCGGCTGCTTTTTGTAACTTATTTTCTAAGTAAGACATTTGGGATTTGACATGAGAGTCCTTATCTCTGAGAGACTGTGTGTTTATTAAAATGACTGTTTTTTTCTCTCAGCTGCTATTTCCTCTGCTAGACTCTGCATACAGGAGGAGATTGCTTAAGCAAGTGAGTCTTCGGCCTCTTATATATTTATCCATTTGAATCCATCTGCGGCAATCTGGGAAGTATCTGGGCAATGTTTTTTGGTAGGTTTTCTTTTTTTCACTTTTTGAATTTTTGTGCTTGATGGGGTGTTTACACCCCAGGTGGGCAGCAAACAGGTTACTGGGAGCTCAAAGACTCAACCAGCTGATTGGTGGCACCTGGAGGGTGCATTAGGTACAGTTCATTAGCAGACCCAGCTGGGTTGTCCCATAAAGGGAGGCACCCAGAGCAGAGAGTGTGAGAAGACCTTGGGATCCTGTCCTGAAAAGGGAGCTCTGGCAAAGGGTCAGGGATGGCAGAGACACAACAGGAGTGGCCTGAGCCCCTGTGGCAGGCCTTGACAAAGGAGCAAGACCCCAGGCCGGCAGCTCTGAGGGTTTGTGCTCTGGAAGAGGAGCAAGGAGCTGGGGAGAACCCAGAGAGACTGAAAGCTCAAGCGTAGGATGGGCAAAGTGGCTTATGCCGTGTGTGGTTCTGTTTGGGGCTTTTC
Organism: Gopherus evgoodei; assembly: GCF_007399415.2. Lineage (NCBI taxonomy): Eukaryota > Metazoa > Chordata > Testudines > Testudinidae > Gopherus > Gopherus evgoodei. The sequence continues at coordinate 117,109,543 of NC_044325.1, read as the reverse complement.
TGTGGGCGAGCACCAGGGAGAAGTCTAGGAATCCCCTGTTCTGAAAGAGCCCTGGAGGGGATGGAACCTGTGTTGGTTACTATTGATGTGCAGGACATTGATTCTCCGGAAGGGGAGGACAGTAGCGCGACCTGGCCTGAGGGCCATATCACCACGCCAGGCTGTAGGCGTCCAGAGGAGGTGAAAGTGTTGCCACGCTGCCTGTCACTGGGAGGGGGCGCTCTGGGATGGTGAGTTTGTCTCATTGTATTTAATGAGATATGAAAACACTGACGAATAATAAGATCAAATTTCACTTGAGGAGAGCAGACATCAAGCTGTCATCATCTCCCAGGCAGCATGTGACCCTCAGCATGCCTTTCCTCTTAAGCCTATCATTTTAATTGAAACACACCCACTCTCCTGCTGGATGTGTAGGTGGTAGTAACTAACACTCCCAAAGTGTCCTTGTGTGCGCTGGATCTTGTGGAAAGACTGGGATGGATTCTTCTTGAGGGGGAAGGCGAGTCGGTCTCTCTTTTGGTTGTTCCCAAGTCTTGGTCAGGAATACAGAGTGGGCAGGTGGCGATGGGTCGGATCTTTCCAGTCTGGGAGTTCCTGGAAAATCTAATTTCTGGTTCAAAGCAATGCTGTGCCAGGTCATTGCCTGTGACTGAAGATCAAAAAAGCTCTGCTGTGGAGCTCTGTCAGCACTGCCGGTGCGGGAGGGTGAGAGTGAGCATAGCTGCTCCGGGTCCTGGCTGTGTGGTGTGCTGTGTGCACGGTGTTTGGTGCCTAGTGAGAAGACACAGGGAGGGGGGCAGGAAGCCTTGAAGTTTGTGTCCCTTTGCTCTTTGGTTGGGATCCGAAATGCTACGCACAATGCACCCTCTGCTTGATTAGCATTAAAGCTGTGAAGAGCCTCTGCTGGACTGTAATTATTACAACAGGGTCCACACAAGTTGGCAGATTCCACTGGGCTCTGCTTTAGTGGAGGTTTTTGTTGAAGGGAGAGGAGAAGTAGGAGCTGGTGGGCAGCTCTTCCCCCTCTAGAAGACAGCAAAGCCCCTTACAAAGAATATGGGACCCTAATTTGAGAAAGTAAGCCCTACTCCTACAAAGTGGAGGGGTTAGCTTATGGCTTACACAAGAGTATATATGATACCTTGCCATCCCATTAAAGTCAGCAACATGTAATTGAAAAGTTAAAGTGTTTGGAATCAGCAGTTTTTGCTGAATACTTTACTGTCTCCACAGTCAGATCCAGGGGGAAGGGCCATGCCTGGTGGGCTAGTGCATAAATACATAAGTACACACAGAGCTGTCATGAGCTTTTGCCACATTGCAGATTCCTTGGCACCTGCACTCATCTTTGGTCTACTAAGTTATGTTTTCACTGCCAAAAACCTGAGTTTTTGCCTGTTAAGGGTATGTCTTCACTAGCAACGTTAAAGCATGTGCTGTGTAGTCATGGAACCAGCCCTGGGAGAAACCACCCCCATGAGGGGAGTAGCTACCAGCGCTGAGGGGCACTGTCTACACTGGCACTTTAGAGCACTGAAACTTGCAGCGCTCAGGGGTTTGTTTTTTCACACCGCTGAGCGAGAAGGTTGCAGTGCTGTAAAGTGGCAGTGTAGACAAGGCCTTACTTAACCTGTGATAAAACCACACCTTTTTGTAGCAGTGAAGACAAAGCCTTAGGTGATAATGAGGTTCTTTGTTCCAGTCTCTTCCCTTGGGAGCATGTGTGAAGAGGTTAAACCACAATTAGCCTGACCTTTAAAAGTCAGATATGTGTAGAAACTAGGAATGAGATGTATTGCCCTGTGCCTTTGGCATCAAAAGAGGGGAATCATTTTATGGCCTTGTCTACAGCAGCAATTTTAGGGAAATCTCCCCAAACTGGGACTAAGAGTGGGAGAGTTACAAGCCACTGTTGTTTTTACTATCATGTTGTCTAGACCTGATCTGTGCAAGTCTAGACAACATGGAAATAAAAATGCCTGCATCAAGACTACACTATTATTATTATTTATCTCTTTATTTGTATTGTGGTAGCACCAATGTGCCCTGGTCCATGTGCCAGCACTCTCACCCTCCCTAATACCATTGTTAGGAGAAAGATAGGAGATCTCCCTAAAATTGCCAGTGTAGATGTAGCCCATCAGGCAGTCTCTGCGCTTAAGATAAGCTCATGATGGACTCTCTGATGTTTTATCACTGTTTGCTCACCTGTTGTGTACTGATACTGGCCAGTTAAGCCTCATATGGTTATTTCATTGTCTAATTTAAAGAAAAGGGTAAAGATTTAATTGCCCCTAGCTGGGGAGGTTTGAAAGAGCCCTGTGTAATCCACTGTTTGTATCACTGTGGTGTGGGGTATACTAAGTGGCTTAATTTCTCTGAGATTTGTGCATGCCCTCTGAAGCGCTGATTTATAATAACTCTTTCACTTATATATAGGGATCTTAAAAATGCCCTAAAAAGAGTTGCAAGGGTTATTACTCCCATTTCACAAAGGGGAAACTGAGGCATGGAGCCATGAAGGCCAACATTTTCTAAAAGGCCACTGATTTTTGCCCAAAAACTGAGGGTATCTCAAATCACTGACTAGTTCTGAAAATTTGAAGGCAGGTGACATGCAAATAACACAGCAAGTGAGTCAGGAATAGATCCCAAATCTCTTAATTCTGTGGGCCTGATTTTCTTCGCACTTACACTCGTGTAAATCATGAGTCGCTCTGCTGAAGTCAGCAGCTGAGACTTGAACCATTTGGTATTGGAGAGAAATATATGAAGAAGTGTCTGTTCCTTGACCCCTTCATGTGGCTTTGTTGTATTTTAGAATTTGAGAAATTGAACTGCTGGCCCTAATGGAGTAAGGTTTATTGTGAGCTTCTGATGTTCCCGTTCTTTGGCTTCCTTGGGATAATTTTCCTTGGCTTCACTAAATCAACATCAAAATGACATCAACTATTGCATTTTTAATTGGATTAGTCCACTATTCCCTACCATAAAATTCTAGGGTAGGCAGATTCTTAACAGGTTATTAAAAATACATAAACAGAACCCTGAAATGAATCCTGGGTCTTTTTACCTTCTGGGTCAAATTCTGAAATCTTTACTTGGTCTTTAGTCAGACAAACCTTCCTTTGGAGTAAAAGGAAGAACTGCAGGGCACAGCCCACAGGTTTTTTATGAATTACGCACACCATTCCTCCCCAGCCTCATTGGTGTATGTTCATGGCTGCATTTTGCAGGTGCCCAAATAACTTCTGTCCATTTGCTGCCTGGATTTACTAATAGCTGTAAGCACATGGGGCTTGCAATGATTTCCTTCTCATTTTAGACTCTCCTGGGATCAGACCAGTGGCCAGTCTAGTCCAGCATCTTGTCACAGATAGTGGCTGTTACCAGCAGCACTTAACTACAGACAAAAACCCTGTGTGTGATCAGTTAGGTGAGGTAATATTTTATTGGACCAACTTCTGGTGGTGAAAGAGGGAGAAACTTTGAGCTACAGAGAGCTCTTCTTCTGGTCTGGGAAAGGAACTCAGTGTGTCAAGATGGAACAGATTGTTCAACATAAATAGTTAGCACCTTAGTTGCCGACTTTCCCTCTTTCCTGTGAGTGCTCAACCACTGCTCTGCCCCCAGCCCTGCCCCCACTCCACCCCTTCCATGAGGCCATGCCCCTTCCCCGCCTCTTCCCACTCCCATTCCAACCCCTTTCCCAGAGTCCCCACCCCAACTCTGCTCCTTCCCTGCCAATATTCCAACTCCTTCCCCAAATCCCTGCCCCAACCCCACCTCTTCCCCGCCTCCTCCCCTGAGTGTGTCTCGTTCCCACTCCTCCCCCCTCCCTCCTGGAGCGTGCTAATGCTGCCAGACAGCTCTTTGGTGGCATCTGGGCAGGAAATGCTGGGAGGCAGGCGGGAGAGCGGGGACACGGTGTGCTCAGGGGAGGAGAAAGAGATGGTGCAGGGAGTGAGGGGGGCTTGGATGCTGGTGGGTGCAGATCACCCACTAATTTTTCCCTGTGGGTGCTCCAGCCCTGGGGCACCCACAGAGTCAGCGTCTATGGTTGGCACATAGTTCAAGGGACCGTTCAAGGTGAAGTGGCCTGTGAACACCTCTGCTATCTATGTGGGACCTTGCAGACAGATGTATCCTATGAGGGTGAGACAAGGAAAAGGAGTTAATTTCCTGTCCTGCATCCCCCCCCATTGTTATCACTTTTTGCCTCTGTACTTACCCACCCATTCTTTATCTGGCTCTTCAAACCAGCTCCAAACAGTTACTGCTATAGGTTGATCTGCAACTAAGAAAAGAAGAAATCTTTATGTTACCAGGTAGGAACCATATTACCTCAGTAAAGTCAATTAGATCATGGAATGACCTCCCAAGTGAAGCCCTAGAACTGAAAGCCTCTTGGGGTATGGCTACACAGTAAAGAAAAACCTGTGGCTGGCCCATGCCACCGGACTTGGGCTTGGAGGGCTTGGGCTGTGGGGCTGTTTCATTACTGCGTAGACTTCTGAGCTTGGGTTGCTGCCCTCCCATCTCACAGGGTCCTACAACCTGGGCTACAGCCTGAGCCCAGAAGTCTACACAGCAATGAAACAGCCCCGGAGCCTGAATCCTGTGAGGCTGAGTCATCTGTCATGGGCCAGCCACAAGTGTCTAGTTGCTGTGTAGACATACCCTTTAGGAGGCAAATTCTCTGTCTACACTAGAAGTTTTTCCTGATGTAGCTACTAACCTGGTCCAAATGCCTACAGTAGATGTGCTGCACTGGTGCAATTTACTCTGGTAAGTTACAGGAAAGTGGGGGTGGGAGGGCCTGAAGAGCTGTGATAATGGCAAACTGCGGAGTTGCCCTACTGAAGAAGGCAATTAGTCTGTCTGCTCTGGTTGCTTCAGAAAAGATGACTCCTCTCCCCATAATGTACCTGGCCTATTCATGCCTGCAGGTTTGTCACGGTAACTCCTGAGGGAAGAGATGATGAAACTTCCTTTTCAGACTCTGCTCCAACCCCTCAGACAGAGAACAACACCTACAAAATCTCCACTAAGCATTCTCAAAACCACGACACCCACATGAAGAAATAAGGAAACAAATCAACAGAGCCAGACATGTACCAGAAGCCTCCTACTGCAAGACAAGGCCAAGAAAGAAACCAACAGGACTCTACTGGCCATCACATACAGTCCCCAGCTAAAACCTCTCCAATGCATCATCAGGGATCTACAATCCATCCTGGACAATGATCCCACACTTTCACAGGCCTTGGGTGGCAGGCCAATCCTCGCCCACAGGCAACCTGCCAACCTGAAACATATTCTCACGAGTAACTACACACCGCACCATAGTAACTCTAACTCAGGAACCAATCCATGCAACAAACCTCAATGCCAACTCTGCCCACATATCTACACCAGCGACACCATCACAGGACCTAACCAAATCAGCCACACCATCACTGGTTCATTCACCTGCACATCAACCAATGTAATATACGCCATCATATGCCAGCAATGCCCCTCTGCTATGTACATTGGACAGTCTCAACGTAAAAGGATAAATGGACACAAATCAGATATTAGGAATGGCAATATACAAAAACCTGTAGGAGAACACTTCAATCTCCCTAGACACACAACAGCAGATTTAAAGGTAGCCATCCTGTAGCAAAAAAACTTCAGGATCAGATTTCAAAAAGAAACTGCTAAGCTTCAGTTCATCTGCAAATTTGACACTATCAGTTCAGGATTAAACAAAGACTATGAATGGCTAGCCAACTACAAAAGCAGTTTCTCCTCCCTTGTTTTTCACACCTCAACTGCTAGAAGAGGGCCTCATCCTCCTTGATTGAACTAACCTCGTTATCTCTAGCCTGATTCTTGCTTACATATTTATACCTGCCTCTGGAAATTTCCACTACATGCATCCAACGAAGTGGGTATTCACCCACGAAAGCTCATGCTCCAATACGTCTGTTAGTCTATAAGGTGCCACAGGATTCTTTGCTGATTTTTCAGACTCTGCACATCTCATTTAATTAACAAAGGAACACTGTCTCTTGTACCTCTGGGAGTAGGGAAGGGTGCATTTCATGTTTCCCTGTATTTTCTGACTTTAGTGAAGACACTACTACAATGATGGGACAGCTTCTCCTGTCGGCAGACTTAGCTACTTTGGAAGGTGGATTATGTCAACAGGAAAAGTTCTCCCATTGGCATAACCCTCCATGTAGGTAGTGCTAAGCTGGTATAACTACATTGCTCAGGGACGTGGATTTTTGACACTCCTAAGCAACATAGTTATTCTGATATAAGTCTATAGTATTGACCTGACCTAAGATCTTGCCTTTGCCATCACAGCCATCAGTAGGCAGCCACTGGTGTGCATCTGATGAAGTGGGTATTCACCCACGAAAGCTCATGCTCCAAAATGTCTGTTAGTCTATAAGGTGCCACAGGATTCTTTGCCACTGGTGTAGTTGCACCAGTGTAAGCCCCTAGTGTAGACAGGCAAAGAAGTTGAATGGTATTGCCACCTTTACCTCTGCACTGCTGCTGGTGGCTGCACTGCCTTCAGAGGTGGGCACCTGGAAAGTGGTCGCTGCTGGAAAGGAGCCCAGAGTTGCTGGGGCTAGGAACCGCCGAGCCTCAAGGTGCTGGGCTTCAACCCTGGTTAGCCCTGGCACAAATTAAGCACTGCTTACTGGATCTTAAGTTCTTGCAATAGCATCAGTTACAATTGAGCTACAAAGCTATTCATTTTGTCATTAGTGATGGAAATGGAGCCAAAAAATGAATGTGAGTGGGAGTAAATGTTGCAAAGTTGACAGTAAAAACTGAGCTTTTAACCCAAACTGCACAGTGGATTTTCTTTTTATTATGCCACTTCATTTAAACACAAAACCATTGTGTTTAATATGCCAAACCACTGTATCCTTCTTTAAGGTCATCATTGTGAGGTACAACTTGGAACCAAAGTACAGTAACTTCAATGCTGCCTAGCCTTCTGGCAGTGTTGCACAATGTGACAAAATTGAAAATCTGACGTCTTCGGATCATATTCAAATGTCATTCTCACAACTGCAGCAGCTGCTTCTCTTCAGATAATATTGGTACTAGCTAAAAAGAAAAAGCCTTTCCTGGATGCTGAGCTTGTGCAGGAGTGCACATTGGAAATGCTGGAGGAGCTTTTTACCAGAGATAAAAACAAAGATGACATTGTGAACCGTGTGAAGCAAGTTCCCCTGTCTGATTCCATGGCAGTGCGAAGAGGAGGTAATATATGAGGATTGTTTGTCAGCACCGCTTTCTGATTTACATAACGCCAAATACATGTCTCTTGTAGTGGACAAATCAAGCAATTTAAATAACACTTCCCAGCTATCGCTGTTTGTTAGCATTTATGATGGTGAAATTTTCAAGGAAGAATTTTTGTGTTTAATACCATTAGAAACCTACACCATAGGAGAGATCATTTTTGAAAAGGTAAAAGGTTGCTTGTTACAGACAGAGGTCCCTCCATGACAGGGAAAGAGAAAGGCTTTGCTTCATGTTTGGCAGCGATACACCCTTCATTAAATACACTTCACTGCATCATTCACCAGAATGTCCTGTGTAATAAGTTGTTTGGGGTCTTTAAAAAAAAAATAGGTATTCTGATGAGATTAGTGAACTATATACACTCAATTTCCAGCTTGCAGCATTGTCTTTTTAAAGCTCTTTTACAAGATGTTTCAGCGGAATGCAGTGACCTGTTGCAGGACAAGGATGGCTGGTAAAATAGGAGGCACGTGTTAGAGAGGTTTTGTGCGCTTCAAAAAGAAACAATAGAATTTCTTTCAGACCACAAGACCAACAAGGCTTGTGAGTTCCTGGAATTTATGAATGATGTCCCCCCCTATGTCATAGGCAGCTTTTCTGTGCGATATTACTGGTCACTTGAATTCCCTTGACTTGCAGCTCCAAGCCTGTACAAGCAGTGCTGAAGATCTGTTTGAAAAAGTGTGTGCCTTTCAGAGGAATCTTGAAATCTTTCAGACAGACTTAACAGGAAAGATGTTGCATTTTCCCACATTATGTTGTTGATACAGATAAAACTTCTGTGAAAATGATGCAAGAATTCCTAAACAATTTGATCAAAAATTTTAAAATGCTATTTGACAATTTTAAAATTCCAAAGGATTTGCTTTGATTTGTTCACAATCTGTTTGTTGTCTCTTCTGCCAATGGACCTTGCCCTTCTGAAGCAAAGAACTGTCTTCATTCAATTGATTAAGGTGCCTTTCAGTTAGAAAGTGTAAGGCCCCAGAGCTCAGATGCCTTGAAGGCAAAATTCAGAGAAGTAGGACTTTGTGATTTCTGGATTCAGTACGCTGACCAATTTCAGAAGAGCCAGAATCTAGCCATCTATCTTGTAATGAGGTTTGGATCAATGTAGCTCTGCAAATCTGGGTTTTCCATGAACATTATAAAACACCAACATGGCAATTGCCTGACAAATGAGCATCTTCACCCTGCATGTGCCTTGTTCTGACCTCCTGTAAACCCTTCTTCACAAAGCTTGCCAGAAATCATCAATGTCACCTCTCCCATTAGAGATCTCCACAAACACAGGTAATATTGTTGATTTATAAACTTTGTTAAAAGATAGAAACACTAATACTTATGTTGTAATCAAGGTCTTTATTTATTGGCAGCTGAAGTTTTTTTTATAATTATTTTGTCAGCCTTCTGTGCAAAAGGCCCATCTCGTGTCATAACTTTCTCAAATTGGCCCGTGGGTAGATCTAATTGAGTATCGCTGTGCTAGATTGTAGTGGTCCCTTCTGACCTTATAATCTATGGATCTAGAGCAGCGTTACCATAATAGAAGCAATAGAATCTAGAGATAATAATAAGGGGAAGAAGATCTTGGTAGGTTTATGGATGGCTTGCAGGTTACTTTAGCTTGTTGCTTGGCAGAGGTTTGGCTTAGAACTGCTCTAGATTGGTTCACATGCAGGGCTGGCTCTAGCCATTTCGCCGCCCCAATCACAGCGGCATGCTGCGGGGAGCACTCTGCCGCTCAGCAGTCCCGCGGCTCCGGTGGACCTCCCGCAGGCGTGCCTGCGGATTCTCCACCGGAGCTGCGGGACCAGTGGACCCTCTGCAGGCACGCCTGCGGGAGGTCCACTGGAGCCACCTGCCGCCCTCTCGGCAACCGGCAGAGCACCCCCCGCGGCATGCCACCCCAAGCACGCGCTTGGCGTGCTGGGGCCTGGAGCCGGCCCTGTTCACATGTCACAGACAGATCTCTGTGAAGTCACTGATTTCTCCCCTGTTGAGCAGCTTTTCAGCCACAGTCTCTCCTCTGAGCTCTGCGTGGAGGCCTTCTTCTCCACCTGTCTGTTCCACAATGATCTGTTGAAAGGTTTTTCCACATTTATTGTGCTTCTTGAGGTTTTATGAGCATGATTATGGGAGGCATAGGAGTGGGAGACAGGAGACTGGTTTCCTAATTCCATCTGTGCTGGAGACTTGCTGAGTGGTCTTGGAGAAATAATTTACAGCTATGTTTTTAAGCTCAGCCACTGATTTTTGGGTGCCTTAATTTCTGGGTGTCCATCTCAAAACACTCTAGGCCCAAGTTACAGAGCTGCTCTGTACCCACAAGTCTTGTTGGTGGCAGCTGGAGTTGTGTGTTCTCAACACTTGGCAAAACTGGAATGAAAGTGTCTCAAGTTGGACATCCAAAAACAGAGGTATTCGAAATCAGTGGCCTTAATCTCTGTGCCTCAATTTCCCTGTTTGTAAAATAGGGATAAGTATGCTTAGTCACCTCTGTGAAGTGCTTGGAGATCCTTGGATGGAAGGCACTATGTAAGTGCTAAGTATTAACATAGTCATTACTAATACAGACTCCCTTAGGGAAACAGGTTATAGAATGTAACACGGTTGTATGGAGATGTAATGGGGTTCTGTAGCAATTACTGTATTCCAAAATAAACTACAGCAGTGAAGAGAAAATGGTAACTTTTCTGTAGACTTTTTTTTTTACATTATCATATAGCAGGGATACAATTATATGCCACTGGATGCCCCAAACGTCTATAGAAAGATTAGTAATTTGATTAAATTCTGTAGGACTTTTTTTTCCTAAGGGCTGCATCTGAATACAGTTTAAATAGCTCAGGCTGGATTGTAAATGTTCCCATTACAAGTAGATGGAACTGCACAGGTGCCTGCCCCACACACTTATGTCCCTGTAACTCACCAGCTGCCAGCTTCTTCTCCTCTGAGGGCTTTGTGATCATAATCATACTGGCTGCATGTCTCTGTCCCTGGGGCCTACTTAGGTCTCTGTTGATGTCACCATAGTAACAGTGTTAAAGGGAGGGGCAGACCACTGAAACCTGTTGCTGAGAGGCAGAGTAGCAGGAAAGAGCCATGTTTGGAGAGCATAAAGCAAAGTCAGTCTAGATCAGATGGGCAGACATGGGTGATCCGCATTCACTGTGTGTTGGAGAGAGATCAGTGGAGGAACTAGTCATGGGAGTAGCAGGGTGATTGGATTGGACGCAGGTTTCTCTGTCAGCTGAAGGTAATGGAGTGGATTAACCCAGTGGCTGCTGTTATGCCAGCTTTGTAGCAGCATAAGCCAAGGGAGCTGGCATCCATGTCCATAATATCTGGAGTTGCAGCCATCTCATAGTATGCTACAGTGGGACATTGTGACATGGCTGCATTGGCTCCTGATATCACAAGCTAATCGTGATGATGGCTAAACAAACCTGGGGAGGGAAAGAACTTCATAGGCCTCGGAATAACATCATAAACAGAAAAAAATCTCTCTCTATCTTCCAGAAAAATCTGGTAGGCCCTGGAACTGGCAGACTCGGATAAGCTGGCAGGAGAAAAGGGATGCAGGAGGAAGACTGTAAGTACTGAATGCTGCTTGCAAAGTGTTACACTTGTATTGCTGGTTCTCTCTTATTTTTTTATCTTATGCTGATCGTCTCATAACAGAGAGCTCCTATCCTGGGTCACTTCCTCTCCCAACCCCCTGTACCTTCCACAGGGCAGTCTGTGTATTCTGGTAGACTGACCATAGTGAGGGAACTACTGTATCCACGCTGGACCTTTGAAAATGTTGGCTGTAGTGGCCATCTTCAGGTAAAGGAGCAGATTTACCCAGGACTGGACAAAATCCAGGAGGCATTTGTTTTCTGGGAGTCAGAATTCACATCTGTCTCACCCAGGTAACGCTCTGTGAATGAGACTTTGCAAGGTCTTTTCACTTAAAAATACAGAGAGAGATGGGTGATGCTTCCTAATTCATGGTTGGTTATGACAGCAACTGGGGCATGCGGCTCTGAGATCAATGGCTTCAAAGCCGGACAAACAATTTCTATTTTCTGGATGGATCTTAAGTGCTCAGGCTTCAGTTTATTTTCATTTATTTTAGGACAGCAGTACCCAAAACTTTTATTTTTTGCAGATCTCCTCCTTTGTTTAGGTGAAGCCCTCTGTATGTTATTAATAGACATGGGCAATCATAGGCAAGGGCACAAACCAAAACCCCCGATCCAGATATCTCTTCCAAATTTGAAGGATTCCTTTCCAAGGCTGGAAAGGCTATCTTAGGGCTTTTCTACACAGGGACATGTACAGGCATTATGAACCCAGTATAATTATACACTGGCCTCTTTCCACCACTCTGGCAGTGAAAGGGGGTATTTGTGTAACTGGAGAATGAGCCTCTAAGTAATTTGCCTAAAGTCACTTAGGATACGAAGCCTGTGTCGCAGCCAGGAATTGTACCCCTTGCCCTGAGTCCTAATCCAGTGATACACCCTTCCAGAAGTTTGGGTCCACGCAAATTATAATGTCAACATACAAACAGATTGGCTATATCACCAGTCAGAGATGCAGAGGGTAGGCTGTGCTAGTCCATAAGAGAGACCAGTCAGCTTTGAAGGGGAGGAAAATCATGGCTTGGCTTTTTCCTCTTGCATCTCTCATCCAAGGGAACTGGGCTGGGTTCCCAGGCCAGACCGAGGTGTTAGCTGGGTCTGGAAAGCAAATGCATCAGGCTGATAAATCAGAGCCATTATAAATTAGAATCAATTTGGCAGACTGGGGGAGTTATGTCCAACTCTAAAAATGAGGAGAGATAGACAGTTAATCTCTGATAGAGGAGAAGAGGTTGGAAAGAAAGGGGAATTCCTTTTGTTAAATGTGGTCCCTTCAAGCCCTTGGCTATGCCCCCTGCTGGCTCTCAGAACTGAAAGGCAGAGAAAAGGACTTGTTGACCTAATGTTAACCTTCAACTGTCAGCCATTCAGCTTGCTGATCCTCACACCCCTCTCCTTAATCCCAAAGGGAGAAGGTACAAAGCCTACCCAGGGACTGTGCCATCTAATTAACATTAGGCTTGAGCAAGATTTTGTCCTTCTTTGTGTTTGCATCAACTGAAATTTAAATGGCGCTTTCGCTTGCTTGTGTTATAGTCTGGGCTGCCACTGGCCTTCATTATGTCATGGCCAGTACATCTAATTCATAGCCAATAACACATACAAAATGTAATGCCACTGAGCTGTAAATCTGTAAGATTATTTAGTAGCAAAATAAAAAACAAATGTTGGTCATTGAGTGGGAGGGGAGGGGAAGGATGGGTAGATCTTATAGGAATGAAGCTGGAAAAGACCTTTGAGGCTGTATGCTCCATCTTTTGGCCAAAACAGGATAGTTTCCCATGGTGATATAGATGAGAGATGGAATGATAGGGACTGATTTCCAGAGATCCTGGACAGCTGCAATTCCCACTGACTTCAGTTGGAGTTACGGATCCTGAGCAGCTTCACAAATGAGGCCATAGTACTTGACTGGCCATTGGTGATCTCATTAAAGGCTGGGAAGGAAAGTAGTCACAGTTCCCCCAAGCTCATTGGGTTGATGCAGGTTAAGCCATGTCAGTTTCATAGCCAACTGTACACAGAGGCCTGATGTGGCTAGCATCACATCTGACTGCCTTTGACTGCCCTAACTTGGTGGAGCAAGTACCCATTTTGAAGCTGGGTGAAGAGAAAGTGGCCTTTCACCATGAGATTGACTCCAACCCATGCCCTTCAGGATGGTAGCAGAGTGCTTTAACCACTGAGCCAGTAGAAATGAAGTGGGAGGAGAAGGAGACAAGGGAAAACGCTGGCCTCTCTAAAGCTCTTTGGTGTCCAGGAAGCAAATTCTGCTCTCATTTATGCTGGGTACAGGTACACTTTAGTGACAGGGGAATAGCTGAGGGAGAACTTGGCCCTACAAATAGAGTGCTCTTATAAGTCACTTTACGGTGGAGTTAAAGCTGCGGCCATATAACTCCGCCTTCCCCACTAGAGCTAGTGAGTACTGCCTTTAATCTTAGCAGGGAGACTGGATGCCCCAGGAGCTTAGTAAATGGTTATAGACTATTTACCTCTCAGCTAGAGATTCAAGAACTTGTAGTGACCAAAAGTTGTTCCCATCTGATGACCATTGAATGGCATGAAAGGAGCTTGATGCTGTTGGTTTGGTTCCCAGTGGACAAGTGTCCTCCTTCCCCAAAGGAGCATTATGTGGCCTCCTTGTTGGTAAACACAGAAGAAGAAGAGGATTGAATGAGCATGAAGACTGAACTCTCCTCTGGACCGTAGAGGTGGTCCCTGTCTGCCAGGTGTGGTGGGACAGTATGAGGAGAATCTTATTCTGCAGTTTCTCATGCCATTCTGGCTCTGAGGATGAACCAGGTGCATTGTATCATAATATCTAGTTAAGGAGGCTGTTACGCTCCCTTGACACACACTAACAGTTTAGTGATGCCAGGATCGTGTGCCTGGATCATTGTGATCCCAGCTTCATGCAGGGTCAAAAACACTAGAATGTGGATTTCTAACACTCTCAACTCAGAACAATCATCACATGGAGAAATGGGCCTGCACCAGAAACCCATGTCTAGACGCTCCTTCCTCGGCTGCAGAACTTTGGGGAAGTTCTGATCCAGGTCTCTCTAATGGGTCTGAATGAAAACCTATAATCTGTTTGGATTCAGACCCACATTTTGCCTCTCTTGCCCATCCTTACTTTGGGGTAAGTCGTTTTCGATTAGCTGCATGCAACTAACAATCTTTTGATGCCATGGGGAAGGGTTGTATTTGGAACATTGATGACTGTGGTCAGTCGATCAGGTTACCTTCCTCGTAGCCTTCCCCTCTGCCCGGCCTCTCCTGTTTCACAGCCTCTAGCTGTGCCAGCTTTCCTGATCCTGTTTGCTTAAGTAATCAGCACTGCATACCATGGGTAATCGGCTTATTTTTTCTCTCTTCATAATTTGTATACAGTTCTCCCTTTCTCTTCTAAAGAGATAATGATGTAGTCTGTTTCTGTGAGCTGTCTGGGTATTTTGCCATGTCCTGACTGCAATAACACTTTTCCCATCGTAAATCCATTTTGTTTTTCTCTATAGACATTCCACTGCAAACACTAGAGAATTGACTCCACAGCCCAATCATGCCTTGACTGGGAGTTGAGGGGAATAAACTAGATGACATAACAGGTCCTTTCCTCTTCAGCTTTTATTTTACCATGGGAAGCTATTTAAAAGATAGGGGGGAAAACCTCAACATAATGACACATTTTTTCCTGGTTTATTCCTTTTGACTTTACTAGACGGGGGGACCCATGCTGGAAAGTTTGGATCTAGTTTCAAACTTCCCTGATGTTTGGAGCTATTTGGGCTACTAAAGAGCTAGCGGCCAGCTGTGACATTTGGATTTTGAGCCTTGCCAAAGCTGATGTTTTAGTTTGAACTCCTTTCCAGGTAAAACTTCTCTTTTATTTCTTTTTCATTCAAATCTTGGCATCTTCCTCTTGCCCAGCAGTAAATCTGCTCTTTCCTCTACACTCTAATCCTTTCCTTGGCTGCTAACGCTATAGTCATCCTTGTTTCAGGGCCTGGCTTCCCACTATTAGATCTTCTTATTGGATTTTTACTCTCCAATCTATTTAGTCTCCTCTGTGTGCTCAATGTAGCCCTTTAACCCTTCAATACTCTTTCATCTCTGCCTCCCAACCTAGGTTCCCGCCTGTGCCCTCCTCATCACATGCATACAGCTCCCATTTGCATTTCTCCAAACAATGTCTTTCATGTTCCCTTCCTTCTCTCCAAATAATCATGCTTAGGTTTGATCTTGTTTTGTCTGGCTCCTTTTTGTAAGTTGCCCAGAGAAGGCTTCTGAACCTGTATCACCATCTCTAATCTCATTTTCTTTGTACACGGTGGGTGGTTTATTGTAATCTCTTTTTCTATTTGTAGGCTGTGCAGCATCACAAAGTTCGAATTGGTTTAAAAAAACCCACATCGTTTTTCAAGAGGACATTGACCAGAGATTTTAGTTCTCTGCAAGAGCCAAAAGGGTCACAATGCTCCTGGAGAGATTTTGGGAAGAGGTTAAGAAAGCTGAGACTCTTTATTTCCCTGTAGAGGACTTGGGGTGATCTGATTTTTTATGGAGCCCTAAGAATTCCTCAGCCTC
Organism: Gopherus evgoodei; assembly: GCF_007399415.2. Classification (NCBI taxonomy): domain Eukaryota; kingdom Metazoa; phylum Chordata; order Testudines; family Testudinidae; genus Gopherus; species Gopherus evgoodei. Next base: position 117,093,998 of record NC_044325.1, on the reverse strand, counting down.
TCTCTGTTTTTCCACTCTTGCTTGCAGCCACTCCGAGCTTATGAGTACTAGACAGAAATCCCTTCTGCACCAGACAATGTGATCTGAAAGAGCGGTCAGCTTTGTCCCAAGATTTCCAGTGGGTGCCTACTGATTTTTAGGTGTCCAGTGTGAGGCACCTTAAAGGGGTCTGATTTTCAGAGGACAAATGCTATGCAGTTTCTGAAAACTGAGCCCCTTTTAGGTATCTCAAGTTGAGCACCCAAAAATAGAGGCACCCAGAATCACTAGTCACTTTTGAAAATCTTGGCTTTGAGCAATTAAAGGCTGTCCATCTGTTTTGTCCTGTGTTGGAATCCATGCCCCAGGCTGGGTGAGAGAGCAAACAATCAAGACCAGAAACCAATCCCCAGTTTCCTGGGGTGCTTTATGGATTAAGTGCTAGACATCCAGATCATCCTTAACAGCCTGGAATTGAACCTCTACACCAAGAAAAAATAAATTATTTTATTCAAATGGAGAACTATGGAGAGGTCTGGGTTCCAATCCTGGCCCTGCATTCAGGCAAGTCTCACTGTACCTTAGTTCCCGATCTGTAAAATAATAATATGTATGATAATAATATCCAGCTCTTATATAGCACTTGTCATTCATAGATCTAAAAATGTTTTACAATGAGGCCAATAGCTTTATCCTGATTTTACAGATAGGAAAACGGAGGCACAGAGCAGGGAAGGGACTTACCCAAGGGCACTCAGTAGGCCAGTGGCCAAGCTGAGACTAGAGTCCAGCTCCCTAAAGTCCTGGCAGGGACTGACTCTTACTGTGTATATGGATAGCACCTGGTGGGAAGGGGTTCTGAGCTCAATTGGGGCCTCATGGAACTGCTGTAACGTGCCGTATCTCTTCTCTGAATAAAGCAAGGATTATTTCAGTACGCAGGGCTGTCTCTTCAGCACCACCTCAGGGCTAAATGTACAGTGATAAATGATGGACCAGATCCTCTGTTGGTGTAAATCAGTTTAGCTTCGTGGAAATCAGTGGAGCTAGGCTGACTTACGCCAGCTGAGAATATGGCCTAAGTTGTCTGTACTCCGTGTGCTGCACAATCGGTGGTGATGTGGCACCAGTGATATCTGTCTTGCCGCCCCCAGGCCCAGAGTGCCTGTTAATGGAATACAGTCTCACTTGGAAGGAATGTGGAAATCCAGCCACTGGATGAATGTCCATTGGTTCTTGGTGCTCTAATCACCCAGCCTGCCTTACAATAGAGGAATAAAGCAGCTGAGACAAACACTTCATATCATTTTGTTTCACAGCCCACACACTGACGCAGCACCATTATTTTTAGACAATCTGTCTCTTTGTTGTGGCATGTCTTTATTCGGACACCGTGGAATGATAAGGATGCTTTATTCTGTGTGTTGGCCAAGGCAGCATGTTTATATTCAGAGGGGTGCTGGTAGTAACAGTGTAAATTGGAACAAGAGCCCTTGTCTCACTGAACAGCCAGAGTGAGTGTGAAACATGGGGAGAAAGAGTCAGACATGCCTATGTTCAAATCCAGAAATACATGATCCATTGCTTACTATGCCTGGCTTTTCATCTTTCTGCTCCGTTGCATCCTGAAACCAGCCAGCCACTCCCTAGGCCTTGATTAGCCCATATCCTCCTCCTTTTTGTGCCTTTCCAGATACTTTGTGATCTCAAAGCCTTTGTCTCTGTAGCACTTATATGTGTTGCTATGGCTAAGGCTGTGATTCACAGCAGTGTTTGCATCTTACCTGAAACTGGAGATATATATGTGTATGTTTGCACTGAGCATTTTCCCACTGTTCAGTTTTATTTACACTGGGGGAAAAATCTCTGGGAAAGAGATCCTACTACAGAGGCAGGTGGTGGTGGCGGGGAGAGAGCTATTATGGAAGGCCTAGTCTGGAGAGGAGAGTGATGAGCAAAAAAAATATACGGAGGAAGGGTCAGTTTGAGTGTGGGTGGCTGGTTGGTGGTGTGTTTGTGAGAGAGCTGCTTTTGATTGAACTGGGACAGGCACATGTTCAAACCCAGACTGGCTTCATGGGAGGAGGAAGGATGTGTATGTAGTGTCTGTATAGGTGGGAGTCATGTGTTCTGACCCACACATCATCCCTCCATAGATCACATTTAGCAATGACTGCAAAACCTTTCTCTCAGGCCTACACTTTCCTAGGAGTCCGTTTGCATATGGTGTAAATGTGGATTGTAGAAAGCTTCTTTTTGGTCATGACTTGCCACAGAGGAAACTGGAGGAGATAAGTATTACCAAGAATGGCTGGGGAGGATGGGAAGAGGAATTCTTCTCAGACACCTTAAGTCCTTTCAATATTTATTGAGTTCCATTTAATGGAAGCGGCACATCTCAAGGTTGCTGATGGCCTGGACCCCAATTATTTTCCGAAAACAAGCCAGTCAGTCAGTGGCATAGCCAGGTTTTAAGTATATAGGGAGCAAACATAAAAAAGGCCCCCTCCCTTGGCTCCTCCTCTGGCCATGCCCCCCTTGGCGCCTCCTCTGGCCACACACCCCCAATTCCTCTCGTTTCCCCCCCAGATTAACCCCGGGGCCAGCTCAGGACTCCTGCGGGCTTCCCAGGGGTGCGGATACCCTCCCGTCCCCGGGAGAGTCTCTCCTGCCCAGCGCGCTTTGCAGGTGTCCCCCGCTGGGCTGTGCTGCCCGGCCCCACCCGCGGGGTCCCGTCTCCCCCATCTCAGGCTCCAGGCCCCTGTGCCGCTCCAGTTCAGACAGCATGGCCTGCGCCCCTGCCCTGGCCCTGAAAACCCCTTGCCCGGACCCCTCAGTGCAAGGCACCGGATCCCCGACGCTCACCTTCCATCCTGCGCCGCCGCCTGTCCCTGGCCTATTCCCGCACTTGGTGTGCTCCACGTGGGGCTCGCCAGCCAGGCGGTCTTAAAGGCGCAGGGGCCCTTTCGCCTCCCCCTGCCCACTGCATTAGCAAGGGGCGGGGAGCGCTTGGCTGCCGAGCCCTGTGAGCCACCGCCGCAGAAGGTGGCTGCAGCGATGTTGGGGCCGTGCTGAGCGTGGGGCGCAATGATCAAGGAGCCAGCCCCCTCGCTCCTCTGGTTTCACCTGCCGCCCCCTCCATGGCTCCTCCGGCTGTGCTGCCGTCAGCACCGGCCTGGCAGGTGCCACTTCTGCGTGTGCCGCCCCCATGGCTCCTCCAGCCGTGCTGCTGCCAGTGCCGGCCCAGCAGGTGCCACTTTTTGAAAACATGTTGAGGGGAAGCGGCTGCTTCCCCTGAACCCCACTAGCTACACTGCTGCAGTCAGTTACAGTCCCACCTAGGTTGTTTTACTGCGTGAGTGCCCCCTTTGTTGCCATGATGACAGCCATATCCTTTGATACTAAGTAGGTGGTTCCCAGTGCTCATACCCCAGCGTGGCAGGTCAGATTCACACTCCAGGAAGTACAGGGTGCATCACCAGCTGACAATGGATTGGTTTTCTTAATTCTGTTTTTCGCTCATCAGCAACTTATTTCCACTCCTAGCTTCTCCCTTCCCATTGTCCTGTCAGCCTGGATAGGACGGAGCAGAGAGGGCCACAGAGAGGACCTTTTGCCTTACCCAGACTGGGGAAAAAAATTGTTAGCTGCAAGTACTTTTACAAATGACCCTCTTTTGTAGTATAGATAGATCCTCTGCCCACCCAACCCCTACTGCCTCCTGTCTCCTTGTGCCTCTGTCTTTCTCTTCACTAGACATGCTACTTGTGGCATATAGGTAGGAGAAAGCATACTGCATTCTGGGCTAACAGAGGGTCCTGCTTAGAAGCCATGCCCATAGCTCACCAAAAGGTTAGCCTGGTAATAGTGCTTTGCATTACCATGGACACCCAAGTAAGATTTCTAGTCCTGCCTCCTCAGGTTACCAGGTGCAGGTAAAGCTACCACGGCAGTATGCTCAGACCCTGAGGGAGAGATACTACATTGTGTTGCTGGCTAAACAAAGATTGATGCTGACGAACACCAAGGGGGAACTTTCTTCAACTTTCCTTAGCCAGTTTGTAGGTGGCTATGAGATTAATTCAAGGACCAGTAACCATAATGATTTATACCAGTAGAGGGTCAAATCCCAGTGTTTTTGAGAAAAGATGGTCTAATGCCTGCGCTACTTGTCTGGTGCTTGGTGGGATCTAAGTTCAATTCCCTCCTCCGCTACAGATTTTCTTGGGCAAGTCACTTAGTCCTGGTCTACACAGGGGGTATTTTGCCATGTCCTGACTGCAATAACACTTTTCCCATCGTAAATCCATTTTGTTTTTCTCTATAGACATTCCACTGCAAACACTAGAGAATTGACTCCACAGCCCAATCAGGCCTTGACTGGGAGTTGAGGGGAATAGACTAGATGACATAACAGGTCCTTTCCTCTTCAGCTTTTATTTTACCATGGGAAGCTATTTAAAAGATAGGGGGGAAAACCTCAACATAATGACACATTCTTTCCTGGTTTATTCCTTTTGACTTTACTAGACGGGGGGACCCATGCTGGAAAGTTTGGATCTAGTTTCAAACTTCCCTGATGTTTGGAGCTATTTGGGCTACTAAAGAGCTAGCGGCCAGCTGTGACATTTGGATTTTGAACCTTGCCAAAGCTGATGTTTTAGTTTGAACTCCTTTCCAGGTAAAACTTCTCTTTTATTTCTTTTTCATTCAAATCTTGGCATCTTCCTCTTGCCCAGCAGTAAATCTGCTCTTACCTCTACACTCTAATCCTTGGCTGCTAACGCTATCGTCATCCTTGTTTCAGGGCCTGGCTTCCTACTATTAGATCTTCTTATTGGATTTTTACCCTCCAATCTATTGATCTAAGTTGTGCAACTTTAGCTATGTGAATAATGTAGTTGAAGTTGACGTACTTAGATCGACTTACCATAGTGTCTTCATTGCAGTGAGTTGACTGCTGCTGCTCCGCGTTTGACTCTGCCTGCGCCTCTTATGGCAGTGGAGTACAGGAGTCGACGTGAGAGCTCTCGGGGGTCGATTTATCATGTCCAGACTAGACACGATAAATCAATCCTCACTGGATCGATCACTGCCCACCGATCTGGTGGATAGTGAAAACATACCCTTAGTCTCTGCGAGTTTGTCCCTTTATCTGCTCCCACGTAGTTAGTTCTGTTCTTCAGAAAAACAACCTCGGTGCTAGCCTCATAGTGTATCAGTTTTGGATCTGATGATTTTATCATTGTTTGTAATAAATTGGCTCAGAATAATGGATCTTTTATGAAAGGCTGACGAAGCTCTTGGGTTGTGTGGATAATATTATTAGAGAAGTTTGCATTGATGGAATAATTCTGAATTACTTCACATAAACATGCATTCAGTTAAGAATTAAATCAATACTTCCTGGGCCCTCTTCCAGATCCGGAGGTGGAGAAGGCACTCTACTTAAGGTTGGGTTTTATTTCTGTCAGCCTGTCTCTATCTCTAAGGGCTTGTGTATACTATCACTTTTGTCGATATAACTTATGTAGCTCAGGACTGTGAAAAAAACACCTCCCTGAGCGACATAAATTACACCGACAGAAGCGCCAGTGTGGACAGCGTTACATCAGCAGGAGTTTCCCACCACTTGGGGAGGTGGTTTTATTATGTCGATAGGAGAGCTCACATCTATTATGTCTCCCTTTGCCAGAGCGTGGCTACGAAAGATCTTACAGCGGCACAGCTGTGCTGCTGTAAGCTCACTAGTTTAGACACGCCCTACTAGTGGTTTCATATCGCTTTTCCAGGGGCTCCCAGGGGGGTTGGCCCCTTAAAGAAAATCACATTGTGATGCTGCATATTGATGTTGAATCTTCACATCACAGCACTGAGTCAGTGCATGAAAGTATTGTGAAGCTTCACCATCATGTTGATGGAGCATTAGCACACCCTACTAATAATGGGCTTTCTTGTGCCAGTCCCAAGGAGCTATGGAGCAGGAGCAGCAATGCTAGTCATGAAACAAACCAGAAGAGCCTGGAAAAACATTACTTACTTTCAGACGTGGATTATTAAATGGATTGATTCCCCCCCATTAAACCTGTCTAATGTTTCATTATTATCCTTTGGCCTTTTGTATAGTAATATTGTAATTGTTGGGAAGGAGGAGGTGTCCTCTAGGGTCCCCATCCATTTGATCTATCTAATCCCCTGTTATAAGGTCTGTCTTGTCTGACTGCCCTATCTTTCTGGCTGAATGGAACTCCTTCTGGAGCACATTAGCTCCACCCCTGACTCATCCACAGGAAGCTGCTCCAGAGCTAAGCCAGACACTCCCTCCCCATTGTCAAATATGTCACATTAGCCACAGCCCTGGAACCTGCTGCACTGACAGCTTGGAACTGAGCTCAGGATGCTGCTCTAGAGACCCCCTTGGTGACAGTGTAACCCGTAAGGAGCATGTGGATATTTGTCTCCCTCTAGGGGCTGCTCCAACATAAGAGGTTTATGAGTCTGCGACTGTTACTTCTGGTTTAAAGAGGTTTATGAGTCATGGTACTATTCTTTTAGCTGAAACAGTAAAGGCTCATGCTTTAGCGCTGAAGGCTCCGATTCCAACCCTGCTGTTGGCCCAAGCAGTGTCAGTTAAACCAGCGTGGTGGAACCGTGGCTTAGCGCGTACAGGTACTTGTAGTGGGGTGGTCACCCGCTCCTGCCCTGAAGGGCTTAAAACAGCCCTTGGAGAGGGCTATGGTAGGGGACACCTGTACTGATTGGAGAAGTAGCCGCAGCTGGGCCATGCCCCAATCAGGCCGCAGCTGGCCCTATAAAAAGGCTGTGAGTCAGGAATTCAAGAGACTCTCTCTCTGGCCTTTGAGAGAGGGGGACCTGGCTGCTGGGGAGATACCTGCAGTGGAGCAGGGCTGGGGGAAGGCCAAGGGAGCTGGGGAGCTCCGTCCTGGAAACCCTCCAGGCTGCGGCCTAATGGAAGACCGAATATGTACTGGGGTTGCAGGGGGCAGCCCAAGGGCAGAGAAGGGCAGCAGGCCCAAACCCACCTCGCCTCAGTTGTAGGCTACTGCCAGTCACCAACTAGCCCCCGTCAGCAGCGACTCCAGGCACCAGCGCTCCAAGCGCATGCCTGGGGCGGCAAGCCGTGAGGTGCGCCCTGCCGGTCTCTGTGAGGGCGGCAGTCAGGCTGCCTTCAGCGGCTTGCCTGCAGGAGGTCTGCCAGTCCCACAGATTTGGTGGCAATTCGACAGCGGGTACGCCGAAGCCGCGGGACCAGCGGACCTCCCACAGGCAAGCCGCCGAAGGCTGCCTGCCTGCCTGCTGTGCTTGGGGCGACAAAAAAGCTAGAGCTTCCCCTGGCCCCCGCTCCCTGGGGCAGGCTGCAGTATAAGTCACTCATCACTGGCAAGGAGGGTTTGGGCCTGCTGCCTTCCTCTGCCCTTGGGCTGCCCCCTGCAATCCCAGTACCTATTCGGCCTTCCACTAGACCGCAGCCTGGAGGGTTTCCAGGCCGGAGTTGCGGTCTAATAACCAACACTCCTCACTGATGGCCGGAGGTTATTTATCTTTCATCATTCACGCCTAATGATGCAATTCATTATGGTGTCATGTTACAACACAATAATGCCCAGCCTGCTTAGCCATTTTATGTAACCATATAATTATAACCTGGGAGGTGGTATTTATATAGCTATATTTATAATAGCATTAATAACACCGCTGCTGTTCTTTAATGTCTGACTGGCTTCACTCTGACAGAAAGGCAGTTCCCTTGTTTCTTTCTCAGCTGCCCCTAGGAAGTTCCTCAGGGCTTGTCTACATCAGAAAGTTGCAGCGCTGGTGAGGGAGTTACAGCGCTGCAACTTTGAGAGTGTCCACATCTGCAGGGCATCACCAGCGCTGCAACTCCCTGTTTGCAGCGCTGGCCGTACTCCCGTTTTGTCTCGGGTGTAGAGGATCCAGCGCTGGTGATCCAGCGCTGGTAATGCAATGTAGACACTCACCAGCGCTTTTCTTGACCTCCGTGGAAGGAGGAAGCCTCTGGTAATCAAGCTGGTTTCCTTTCCCGGTTTGCTCTCTCGGTCCCGGAGCCAGCCAGCAAACCGCAGGGAAGGAGACCTGCTTGCTCGGGGTTCCGGGACCGAGAGAGCAAACCGGGAACGCCGCGGTTTGCTCTCTCGGTCCCGGAGCCAGCCAGCAAACCGCGGGGAAGGAGACCTGCTTGCTCGGGGTTCCGGGACCGAGAGAGCAAACCGGGAACGCCGCGGTTTGCTCTCTCGGTCCCGGAGCCAGCCAGCAAACCGCGGGGAAGGAGACCTGCTTGCTCGGGGTTCCGGGACCGAGAGAGCAAACCGGGAACGCCGCGGTTTGCTCTCTCGGTCCCGGAGCCAGCCAGCAAACCGCGGGGAAGGAGACCTGCTTGCTCGGGGTTCCGGGACCGAGAGAGCAAACCGGGAACGCCGCGGTTTGCTCTCTCGGTCCCGGAGCCAGCCAGCAAACCGCGGGGAAGGAGACCTGCTTGCTCGGGGTTCCGGGACCGAGAGAGCAAACCGGGAACGCCGCGGTTTGCTCTCTCGGTCCCGGAGCCAGCCAGCAAACCGCGGGGAAGGAGACCTGCTTGCTCGGGGTTCCGGGACCGAGAGAGCAAACCGGGAACGCCGCGGTTTGCTCTCTCGGTCCCGGAGCCAGCCAGCAAACCGCGGGGAAGGAGACCTGCTTGCTCGGGGTTCCGGGACCGAGAGAGCAAACCGCGGCGAAGCTGGTTTCCTTTCCCGGTTTGCTCTCTCGGTCCCGGAACCCCGAGCAAGCAGGTCTCCTTCCCCGCGGTTTGCTGGCTGGCTCCGGGACCGAGAGAGCAAACCGCGGCGTTCCCGGTTTGCTCTCTCGGTCCCGGAAGCCCGAGCAAGCAGGTCTCCTTCCCCGCGGTTTGCTGGCTGGCTCCGGGACCGAGAGAGCAAACCGCGGCGTTCCCGGTTTGCTCTCTCGGTCCCGGAACCCCGAGCAAGCAGGTCTCCTTCCCCGCGGTTTGCTGGCTGGCTCCGGGACCGAGAGAGCAAACCGCGGCGTTCCCGGTTTGCTCTCTCGGTCCCGGAACCCCGAGCAAGCAGGTCTCCTTCCCTGCGGTTTGCTGGCTGGCTCCGGGACCGAGAGAGCAAACCGCGGCGAAGCTGGTTTCCTTTCCCGGTTTGCTCTCTCGGTCCCGGAACCCCCCTTGAAGCCGCCCAACAGCGCTGCAGTGTGGCCACATCTAACACCACTTGCAGCGCTGGTTGCTGTAAGTGTGGCCACTCTGCAGCGCTGGCCCTATACAGCTGTACTAATACAGCTGTAACAACCAGCGCTGCAAAATTTTAGATGTAGACATGGCCTCAGACATGCCATTGTTTTATCACTCTGGATTGCTATCATCCCACCTGTGGGGTCATTAATGGGGCTGCTGGCATTATTACCATTCTCCTTTGGTGCTACAGTGGTTGAATTCCTGTGACAGGTTGACTGGCCCCTTTAAAAAGGTGCAGCGTCCAGTACACCTGTGACTACTAGTCAGTTTCCTCCCAGCTGGGCTCAAGAGATGGCCCCTGGGCCATATAAATTGGAGACTGGGTGACTCAGAGCCTGAGAGGAGAGACAGAAGGTGCAGCAGAGAGAGTTGTCAGAGGGAAAGGGCTGCAGGAGACCTGAAGGAGGACAGTAAACTTGAGCTGCAGGTGATAAGCACTGGCCAGAGCAGAATGAGCTGAGGAGCCCTTGATGCATTACAGGAGAGTTTGGGGAGTGACCCCTAGGAAAAAGGGAAAAATCCAGCTCCTCAGGGTTGCTGTGCCAGGAAGCAAGAGTGTTGGTGTGGGATGATGGGCCCTGCTGAGCAGGTGTAGGGATACTTGGAGGAGTGGAACATGGTAGGAAGGGGGAAGCCCTCTGGGTGAACGGCTGTGGGAAGACTGGCCACGCTCAGGCAGTGAGGTCTGGAAACTGGGGTCCTGGATCAGGGGCAAAAGGAATGTGGGAGGGAGAGGGAGAGTGCTGCCGTTGACTCTCAGGTGGGTGACTTGGAGGTCAGATCCCAGGAGATGGGAATGGAAAATCCTCTCTCTGTGTTTGTTTACTGTGAGAATTAGAAAGTAGTTTTATTACAAGGCTTTTGGGGAACTAGTGCACTGGTGTATATGAACACACTATGCCTAGAGGAGGGCTTTGTATGGGTCAGTTAGAGAATGTTCCTTTCATGGGTGGACAAACAAGGGAAACGAAGGCTGGGCCTGACATTGCAAGGTGCTCGTTGCCGTACCACAGCTCCACACCCATTCAGGTTAAACAACGTGATTAAAAAGCATGGGAGCATGAATTCTTACCCCTGTAGCAGTTGGTTTCAGTAGACCCTAATGTCCATAGTTATGCTATGGGAAAAATTTGGTCCTTGTTTTTATGAATGGGATTATCTGGGAATGATCAGACTATAAGGATTGTGTTACCTGTGTACCACTGGCTACTGCCATAGTCATGTTTGGGACAGACAACAACACATCTTATGAAATATCTGAATATGAAATACTCAGGACTGACTGACTGGGAGCCACAAAGAAGATGGTAGGCCACGCTTACACCCACCTAATCCTCAAACTGTTGAGCCTAAAATTACTGCTGAGGCACAATTTAGAGCGGTCTCAGAGATGTGCTATGTTACAGCTGACTGCCTGTGGTCCCAAAGGGCACTTCTGAAAGCCAGGAATTGCCACTCTGGCCATGCTCCCTTTCCCCCTGCTATTTCCCCACACTATGGGAAATGGAAGGGGGTGGTGTGGATTCCTGTATGCTGGGTAAATTGGTACGAAACCACCACAGCAGGAGCTAGTTTGACCCTATATATCTTACAGGGCCACATGCTGAGCCCGGAGGCCAGGGAGGGGGTATGGACATTGGGTTCTGTACAAGTAGTAAAACAGGACCAGCAGGAAAAGGCCTGTTTCTGAACAGCCAGTAAAACTCACTTGTCCATTTCTCTTGCTGGACAGGATGATTCACCCTCATTGTTTTGTTAATTGTTTTAATAGCAGACACAGAGCTCTTTGTTTTCCTGCATTCTGTAACTAACAATGAGGAGGCAGTGAGCAGCATATCATTCTCAGTAACATACCGAGCTGAAGGATGTGCTGGTATGCCTCACTTCTCTGGTATACCCTAGTAAATCAGTGGAATTACGCTAGGATACAGTAGCTAAGGTAATAGAGTGGAGAATCAGGCACATAGACCATTCTGCGTTTAACATAGAGGCTAACCTTATCCCTTCCCCAAGGTTTGGATTTATTAATGAAGAAAACAATAAAATAACATAAGTCATCTCAAATCTCCCCAGGCGTGGCTGTTTCTGTGGATCCTTCCTCCAGACTGCTGAGCCCACACCCTAGATCCTCTCTTCCTGAGAGAGAGCCACCTTCACCTCCCTTCTGTTTGGGGGTGAGGTAAATAAGTCCCATGCATTAGTGAGCCAGCAGAACCTATTTAAGCCTGGGATCAATACCAGCTAACTGGGTGGAGTATTTCAGGTAAACGCTGCCAGCCTATTACAGTCACCAGCTATGGAAGGTTCAAACTTCCCCTATAGAATAACAGAGAGCTAAGCCCCACCGCACTAGCCCACTAGCAGAAGGGGAGAGTGTTTTCTTTAATTTCCAGTGTGCCCTATGGTGAACACCTCATGCATTTGAAGGGGAACAGAATGGCACTAAGGGGTATGTAGCTGAATTGTGCTCTCAACATCACCTGCCTTAGGAGGGATTTGGTATCACTGCTCTGAGTTGTTCAGAAAGCATATTATGGGGTGTATGAGCCAAACAGAAGGACAACAGTGTGGCTACAAGTATCATGTCAGAATGCGCACATGCTGCTGCTGCTCCTGTGTCCCAAGTGAGAGAGGCACAGCTCTGCACCAGACCCAGAAAGCCATACTGCTGAGTGCACGTGTCTGCATTTGTAGCTGTGGGGTAGATACAGGACCCAGAGGAGCTGCAGGTAGATGTGCAGCAGAGGGATGGTCCTTGGAATGGCAAGAACAGTCTGGATCACATCAGTTCCCAAAAGAACTTGCCACCAGAGCCTAGTCAGAGAAAGGTCTCTTCATTCGCAGTCAGGCTGGCTGAGTCATTCGCTCTCCAGGGAAGCAGCTGTTGAAGCTTGGGGTGGAATGAAATGGGGATGTGAAGGAGGATGAGTAGAAAGGCTCAAGCTTTTGAATCCAATGTTGATAGGCATGGGGCAGGCTTTAGTGCACTGGCTCAGCCCCTTCTATTCTCTCTAGCAAGGGGCTTTCTCCTTTCTTTTCTCCCTTCCTCAGGGCTGTAACTGAATAGAATGGGCTTTTCCAGTAATGAGGGAGTGACGGGGAGGGAGATGGAATTGCCCATTCAAAGGCAGTTCCCCCTGGTCCTCTGGACACTGTCATCCTTTTCACTCACACAAATGCTGGCATCACATGACTCACGGCTGAGTGTGCTCCAACCCGAGGTCTGATTGGTCACCAGCTCCTTTTTTGAAAGCCTAGGTGGCCGTGGCAACGAGAAGCAGGCCAGCCATGCTTTCCTGGCCCCCAGAGAGGTGCCGCAGGCGCTGAAGAAAGGCAAGCGGCACGCACCAAGAAGCATCAAGTGGGTCACCAGCCCTTCTCCAGGTACCTGCTTGTGTTAATTCCCAGTTGTCCTCTTCCTTTCTGCTCAAATGTTTGAGTTGCAGTTAGCTTTGTGTCTATTTTGGTGTGATGTGCACATTGTGAGGGGTCCCTATTTGTGTTAACTCGCTTGTCACATCACCCATCTGTTTCCTATTACCAGGAGAGTGCTCTCAGGCCATCCCAAATCTGTACATGAACCTGTTGCAAGAGGCCATTAAAAAAGAAGTCCATTGCCTCAGACTGATGTGCAACAAGAAGTCAGGCAGAATTGTAGTCAAAACTTTAAAATGGTTGAGTAAGAGAGGACTCAGGGCCAGATCCTCAGCAGGCATAAATTGGTCTAAGTCACCACAGCCTCACTGACTTCAGTGCAGCCACACCAGCAGAGGATCTGGTGTGAATGCTTACTAGAGACGACGTTTACTGCAGGTTTGACTGTGGATCAGGGATAGCTCAAGAAGCGGCCACTGAAAAAGGCTTAAAAATACATAGCTATTTTAGGGGTTTCAGGGTTTGTTTTCTGGGTTGTTTTTTTTTTGGAAAGATGAAAATTAGGACTAGCAAATGATGTCAGATTGTTTTTGGTTTGCTTGATTGATCAAAATCCATCAGGACCTCCAGGACTTGCAGTTCTGCTGGATACATTATGCTTCAGAGAAGGTGGATTTGGGCTTAAACAAAAGAAACCTGTCTTGCTGAGAGAGCTTCTCTTGAAAATGATCACTTTAGCACAAACAGAATAAAACCTGTGCCTGTCTAATGTTCTGTTCCTCGGCAGCATGGAGGAGGGCTGAGAAAGGAAGGGCTCAGTTAAATCTAGGGAAGCTGCTGTGATTGTGAGGAGTGCATTGTAAAGAAGGGGCTGTCTGAGAAATCTGGGATGCAGAGTGCAGAAACCAGAGGGTGAGTCCAATCAGCCGTCAGTGAGAATTGCAAGGTGTTGTGCAAAGGAAAAATTCATAGAGCAGCATTTGTGAAAATATGAGCAAGCAAATTAACAGTGTCATCATGCAAGGCTCTTGGGGTTATAAATCCTCTCTTAAGGTTGCCTTCCATCCCAGAAGAGCCCCAATTTGTGCTGAAGGGCTGTTCTGCAGGCCTGGCTTGTGAAAAAAGATGGATGCAGTCCTGAATATATTATGTGACATCATAATGCAGTATCATGACGCATTGCTTCGGTATGTGATGACACTGTCACAATCAAAGATCTTTCTGTTTGCAGCTTATTACTTATATTGCAGTAGCACTTTGAGACTCAGCTCCCATGGTGCTAGGTGCTGTACATACACTTAGTCAGAGACTGTCTTTGCCCTCAAAGAACTTGTAAATAGACAAAACAGAGGGAGTATTATTATTCCACATTTTACAAATGTGGAACCAAGGCACAAGATTTCCCCAACATCACACAGGGAATCCATGGCCTCCTGATTGCTAATTCAGTGCTTTAATCACAAGACCATGCTTCCTCCCTTGGTCAGTTAAAGATCACAGAAGATCACTGTTCCATTGTAACTGATACTATCCACCCAAAGCAGCTCTACGCTTGGAGGCAAACTTGTACTCTATAAGCAAGTTCTCATGTAGTTCTAATGAAGGATTCCTTCATTTTGTGACACACTCATGCACCAGACTGGAAATACGCAGTAGTTTAATTTACATATAAAATATAGTTCTTTAATGGTTTTAAAGGTTAGGCAGCTGGTGTACTGAGACTACTGCCTATCATTGTGACTGATACTGTCTCATTGTTTCCCTGTTTTCACTCCGTCTGTATCCACCTGTTGTCTCTTGCCTTGTACTTACATTGCAAATTCTTCAGGGTAGGGACTGTCTTTCTCTTCAGTGTTTTGTAGAGTGATTAGCACCATGGTGTATGATTGAGGCTGCTAGGCAGTACTGCAATGCAAATAATAAATAATGAATGAAATTGAATATCAGTACAGTTGCCCTGTATTTATTCTAATAGTATATTCAGTTTTATATGGGCTTCAGCTTTTGATATACCAGAAAGTAAGCATGAGTAACACAATTTCTACAAATAAATTGTCAGGAGGAAGTGTCAAGTTGTGGCAGTTGAGCAGGGAGCATTTGTGGCATTAGGAAGTGTAGGTAGGCAGTTTGGGATTGTAGGAGGAGCATATTCGGCAGATGTAAAATAATCAGCAGTGAAATAGTTAACAATGTTGACAAATTATTTTTAGGTTCAGAATAACAATCCACTGGGATTGATTGGCCAGTTCAGCCCCATTTAGTGCTATTTTGTTCAGATTGTCTTCAGATCCAAGCAGACATCATAGCATTCATTTATACTTGGTTCACATTTTCAAGGTGTTTTTTGCAAGCATCAGATCTAGGAAAGGAAGGAAGAGAGCTGAGGTTCTGGAGCAAAGGTTGGATTCCACTACAAATTCTGCTGTCACAGAATACATGGGATTCCAGCAGCCCATGTTGCAGCCCACAAATTTGGTTGTTCCTATTGGGATCCAGGAAGTCAAAGAGTCCTGATAACATGGAAGTTTTGGGGGGTCTGGGAAAGAGCTATAAGAAAACTTGCCACACCAATGGTGGGATAGGCCAAGCACTGAAGAGACTACGGCCATGTCTACATCTAAAACTTTGCAGCGCTGGTTGTTATAGCTGTATTAGTACAGCTGTATAGGGCCAGAGTGTCCACACTTACTGCTAGCTAGAGTGGACACTCTGTATTAGTACAGCTGTATAGGGCCAGCGCTGCCAGCAAACTCATTCTCCAAACGTCTAACCTCGGAGGTCCATTCCTCACTGAACCTTTCACCCTTCCCTTCACAAATATTATGGAGGGTGCAGCACGCGGATATAACTGCGGTAATGCTGCTTTCCATCAAATCTAGCTTCCCGAACAGACTGCCCCAGCAAGCTTTCAAACGGCCAAAAGCACGCTCCACAGTCATTCTACAGCGGCTCAACCTGTAGTTGAAACGTTCCTTGCTCCTGTCAAGCTTCCCTGTATATGGTTTCATGAGCCATGGCATTAATGGGTAAGCGGGGTCTCCCAGAATCACGATGGGCATTTCCACGTCCCCTACTGTTATCTTGTGATCTGGGAAAAAGGTCCCGGCCCTAAGCCTCCTGAACAGGGCACTGTTCCTAAATATGCGTGCAGCGTGCACCTTTCCAGGCCATCCAGAGTAAATGTCAGTGAAATGACCACGGTGATCCACAAGCGCTTGCAGAACCACAGAGAAGTACCCCTTGCGATTAATATACTCCGATGCCAGGTGGGGTGGAGAGATAATAGGAATATGCGTCCCATCTACTGCCCCTCCACAGTTAGGGAAGCCCATTTCTGCAAAGCCATCTAAAATGTCCTGCACGTTCCCAAGAGTCACGGTTCTTCTTGTCAGTGTTCGATTAATGGCCCTGCAAACTTGCATCAGCACCATTCCAACGGTGGACTTTCCCACTCCGAACTGGTTCGCCACCGATCGGAAACAGTCTGGAGTTGCCAGCTTCCAGATTGCAATAGCCACCCGCTTCTCCACAGAAAGGGCATCTCTAAATCTCGTGTTCATGCGCCGCAGGTTGGGGGCGAGATCATCACAAAGTCCCATGAAAGTGGCTTTCCTCATACGAAAGTTCTGCAGCCACTGCTCGTCATCCCATGATTGCAGGACGATGTGATCCCACCACTCAGTGCTGGTTTCCCGAGCCCAAACGCGCCGGTCCACGGAGCAGAGCACGTCTGTTATTGCCACTAGCATTGTACTGTCTGCATATTGATACGATTCAGTACCATCGTCCGACTCCTCAATGTCAGTCACACGCACATTTAGCAGCCTAAGGATTAGATCCACAGTAAGGCAAGATGTGCTGGCAATAGTCATTAGTAAGGTATTCAGTACCTGAGGATCCATTCTTGAAAGATAATGCAGAAAAACCGCTTTAGAGTCACAATGCTGCCACAGTGCTCCGCATGTGTACCAAAGCAACGCTGGCCGTTGGAACAGGAACAGGAAGCAGAAGGACAATCACACTTCCTTCCCCTTCCCACAAGCCCCAGCGCCGCTGTGGGACGAGGTGCCCTGTGGGATAGCCGCCCACAATGCATCACTCCCAACAGCGCTGCAGTGTGGCCACATCTAACAGCACTTGCAGCGCTGCTAGCAGTAAGTGTGGACACTCTGCAGTTTGCTCAGCCAGAGAGCAGGGCTAATAGGGAGGCCCAGGAAAGGGCTTCAAGGATTAGGGATGCTATAAGGGAGCAATTTGATGCTGAGAGCCAGCAGTAATGTTTGGTGCATGTGTTGTGCTTTGCTTTACCTTGCTGTGTATAATTAACCATTTCTATCACCAATAAAACATTTGGAAAGAAATACAAACCAAAACCTTTTATTTGTCATACAGTAAAAAACAGGTAAGGGGGTATGGGAGGTTCACAGTACATTCAGAGGTTTTACTATTTCCTATTTTACTCAATTGTAACCGTCTGATGCAACTCACCATTACTTTGCTGCAGAATGATGGGGGTGGAGTGCACTGGGTAAGAATTAAACATATCTTGGTTACTAGGTGATGTTATAGGTGTTGGGGGCAGCTGATGATAATACGGAACTGGGTGCTGCATAAAGCTATTTTGAGGATACACAGGGGGACAAGGAACAGTGCTTTGGGAAGCCTGTGGGTTATCACGGTATATATTTGCCTGCATGGCTACAAGAGACTCAAAAGACTTGGTTTGGCGAGACAGGAGTCTCATCATCTGCCTGGCTATTCTTTTGGCAGACAATTCCTGTCTCCTGCTTTCAGTCAGCCTCCATTCCTGTACAGTTTTTCTCCACTCCTCAGTCTTCCTACTTTCCCTGTTGTAGTGGTTCAGAACGGTCTTGATCAGCTCCTCTTTTGATTTCCTAGGATTGCGCCTCAAATTCTGCAATCTCCGTGAGGCCGGTGACACAGCTGCATTACTCAAGTTGCCTAGAAAAAATAGAGATAGAGACATGTAATACACAGGGGCATCATTGTTTATTATCAACTTTTGAAGGACATTGGAAACTGTAGGTAGCATCCCTCTCACATACCTCACATAACACTGTAGAGTTCAAGAAATCTAAGACATGTCTAGCAATGGGGTGAGTACTTTTGCTTAAAATTCTCCCATGTTAGTGGGATGCCTTGGTTCCTGCTTGGAAGGGGGGCCGGGTGAGGAAAAAGCACCCCGCAGGGCAGGTTTCACGCTTGGAAGGGGGGGTGGGGGACAGACAGAGCACACCGCAGGGCAGGTTTCACGCTTGGAAGGGGGAATCGGTGAGGAAGAAGCACCCCGCCTGGATGCCTACGTGCTGGGAAGGGCGGGGGGGGGGTGGATTGGGGCAGAGGAAACAGACCGCCTTGCGCTGGGGAGCCGTGCTTCTAGCTACCTGCCCTCAATTATCCCTAAACTATCCACAGGCTTTCATAATGCCAGACATATCACTGCTGCGTGTTACCAAGGAAGAGTGGGAGGGTCTTCTACAGGAATGCGGATACCGCCCTGGCCCCTATGCAGCTCGCCTGTGTGCGGCCATGGTCCCCCCACCCCTCGCTGCACAGTGGATCGGACGAGTTAGCCTGACCGGGACAGGGACCACGGTGGCTCTACCTATAAACTTGCTAAAGCACATTGCCCAAGATCTAGCTGCAACTTTTCAGGAGATTCCTCAGGCAGATTACACAGATGTCATAGATCACATCAATGGGCTATTCCACGTTTAGGCATGCATGCAATCAGCCATAACGAAAATCCTGCTATCACAAAGCATTGCAATCTACTTACCACGAGCACGATCCTCAGCTTCCTCATCAACGTCCGCTTCCAGCTGCTGGGACTGGCTAGTCTCCTCAGGGCTGGAGAAGAGCTCCTGGCTGCCTGTGTCCTGAGACTCCGGGGTGTCCCCCTCAACGCCAGTAGCATCACTGTATTCATCCTCTACACCATCCCCCACTTCTCCCTGCTCTGAACTCTCCATCGTGCTCCTAGGATTCACAGTGGGGTCACACCCAAGAATGGCATCCAGCTCCTTGTAAAACCTGCAGGTTGTGGGGGCTGCTCCTGAGCGTCGGTTTCCCTCACGGGCTTTGCAGTATGCACTCCTCATCTCCTTAATTTTTACTCTGCATTGCAAGGCGTCCCGTTCGTGGCCCCTTCTCATCATGGACTGCGATATCTGACCATAGGTATCGTAGTTTCTCCTTCTGGAGCGCAGCTGTGTTTGAACAGCCTCATCTCCCCACACACTAATTAGATCCTGCAGCTCTGCATTGGTCCATGCTGGGGCTCGTTTGTTGCGTGGAGGCATGGTCGCTGAATGATTGATTGATTAATTGCACTCCACGCCTGACTGAGCAAACAGGAAGGTGATTTTTGAAATTTCCCGGGGCATTTAAAGGAGGGGTCAGGTGAGCACAGGGCAGAGGAGTTTTCTTGATTACCAGAGAGGTATCCTCAGGTATGCTGGGATACCTGCTTATTCCACGGAGGTCAAGAAAAGCGCTGGTAAGTGTCTACACTTGATACCAGCGCTGGATCCTCTACACCCGAGACAAAACGGGAGTACGGCCAGCGCTGCAAACAGGGAGTTGCAGTGCTGGTGATGCCCTGCAGATGTGTACACCTTCAAAGTTGCAGCGCTGTAACTCCCTCACCAGTGCTGCAACTTTCTGATGTAGACAAGCCCTATGTGAGGATACTGTTGAGAAGTAGGCCATTTGTGGTGGTTTTTTGTGAGGGGACATCTGTCAAGTGAATTGAGTCCTCAAATTTACTTCACAATAGCTCATTGAGCAGCCATCCTAGGAAAATAACTTTTGGTTACCATTGCCTGGATTTGAACGAATGATCAAGAAAGAGAAGCCCAGGACCAATTCCTTGAGCCTTCTTATCCCTTATCATTGCTTCTAAATGGCTAATTTATCACCTGTTTTAAATAGCTTCTTTTTTTAGCAACAGAAAAGTGCTTTACACAGTGTTGCCAATGCTCACAATTTTTATTACAAGTCTCATGATATTTGATACATTTTTTAGGAACCCAGGAGCTGGGGTTTTGTGATTAGTGAGACTTTTTTGTTTGTTTTTTTTAATAAAAGCAGATATTAACTTAATAGCCCTCCTGATTCGAGAGAGGAGCTTCAGAATGTGACTCAAGTGGACCCTGAAGGCTCAGAAACCAGATGATTAATGAACTGAGCCCAACATGTGTGTTTTTTTAAATTCCATGATTGTTGGCCTGATTTAGCGTGTTTAATGTTTGAGGTTGGCAATACTGTTCACATCCAGACCAAGACAGACCCTGACCACTTTATCCAATTATGATCTACTTTGTATTCCTGGTGGGTCAAAGAGGTAAAATCTGCTAGATTTCAAGCTATGGACAGTGTTGTAAAATTTAAGAATGAGCTACTAATCCATTCCAGGCAGTAAGCAGGAATTTCAGCTTTGTATTTGGCTGTTCTGTTCTTTTTTAACTGGGGAAGAAAGGCCATCCCAGAGAATCACTAAATAATTTGTCTTTTCTGTTTTTTTTATGGAATAAACACCCACTGCCTCTCATGAAGAAAGTTTGATTTAATTAGGGTGGGATTATAATGTTCCCTGTGCTGTTTGCACCTGATGTAAATATCTCTAGCAAATAATTACTGTAAGAAGACTGGGGCTAATATTGGAGTGAATTTACTAAGTTTTAATGCTGATGTATGCTATTGATTGGAGGAGCTGGCAGTTGTCAGTTTGTAGCATTGGTGATTTGTCACAAGATGATTGAGTGCTAATGAAGAGCTAGTGGACTGGAGAAGTCCGGGTTAATGCACATTACCTAAAGAGGTGTGTAGTCATTTGGACTATAATTCTAAAGGTAACCATATATGAGGAATGATTTGTCGCCTTGTTTAATATTGCTGATATGTTATAGCAATAGCCATTTGAAAGGTGAGCTTGGCAACCAGAAAGGCTAGAGACTGTTTTTTTTTTTAATGAAATGCAGATGTTCCTGACATTCCTCAGGAAAGATTCCTGCTTGCCTTAGGTGCATGGAGCTTTCAAGCACAGGTAGATACCAAAATTTGGGGTACCCCAATCTAAATAGGCTAATACAAGAATGGCCACTCAAGATGCTACCTAGCCTGAGTGTACAGGAGAGCCCAGTATTTTCACCCGTGGTTTTAGGGCTGTCTCTCCTCTCCTCCCCCCGGGTGCTTATATTCATTGCAGCAACTGCAGCTAGCAAGGCAGTCATTCTCCCCTACCACTGGAT
This sequence comes from Gopherus evgoodei, assembly GCF_007399415.2. Classification (NCBI taxonomy): domain Eukaryota; kingdom Metazoa; phylum Chordata; order Testudines; family Testudinidae; genus Gopherus; species Gopherus evgoodei. Next base: position 117,073,094 of record NC_044325.1, on the reverse strand, counting down.
GTTTTCAGTCTGAGTAGGTGCCAGGAGGGAAGCAAGCCCCATGTTCAAAACAGAATTGCCTGCTGCACCCTATTCCACTTTCTGAGACTGGGACCATTCCCTCCCTACGGCTAGTTCTTATGTGGTGCTTTTCACCAGCAAAATCTCAAAGTGGTTTACAGAGGTGGGCATTATCAGGGAAGCTGGGGGGAGGAGGGTGGCAGGCAGTGGGGAACCTACAACATGGGCAAATCTTGAAGCACCCTTTATAGACAGGAGCAACTGGCTGGTTAAGATTGGGGCCATTTGAGATGGTGTGAAGAAAGGAAAGTGTTAACTGAAGATAGCCATGGGGCTGTTACAACTGTCATCACCAGTCTGTCAGTACAGCAGCTAATCAGGTGGATCTGACACTCTGTGATTGCTCTGTAAATTGACTCATTATTTGCAGTTGTCTGCCAGGGCCCTTTCCAATTTGCCTGATTAAGAGGCAAAGAAAAGGAGTGTTTCTCTCTCCTTTTTAACAAGGCTTCTTCCAGCACATGGACAAAATTACACATAAAATAAATCTCTACACTAGGGGCTTGTCTACATCAGAAAGTTGCAGCGCTGGTGAGGGAGTTACAGCGCTGCAACTTTGAAGGTGTACACATCTGCAGGGCACCACCAGCGCTGCAACTCCCTGTTTGCAGCGCTGGCCGTACTCCCGTTTTGTCTCGGGTGTAGAGGATCCAGCGCTGGTGATCCAGCGCTGGTAATCCAATGTAGACAGTTACCAGCGCTTTTCTTGACCTCCGTGGAAGGAGGAAGCCTCTGGTAATCAAGCTGGTTTCCTTTCCCGGTTTGCTCTCTCGGTCCCGGAGCCACCCAGCAAACCGCAGGGAAGGAGACCTGCTTGCTCGGGGTTCCGGGAGCGAGAGAGCAAACCGGGAAAGGAGACCAGCTTCGCCGCGGTTTGCTCTCGCGTTCCCGGAGCCACCCAGCAAACCGCAGGGAAGGAGACCTGCTTGCTCGGGGTTCCGGGACCGAGAGAGCAAACCGGGAAAGGAGACCAGCTTCGCCGCGGTTTGCTCTCGCGTTCCCGGAGCCAGCCAGCAAACCGCAGGGAAGGAGACCTGCTTGCTCGGGGTTCCGGGACCGAGAGAGCAAACCGGGAACGCCGCGGTTTGCTCTCTCGGTCCCGGAGCCACCCAGCAAACCGCAGGGAAGGAGACCTGCTTGCTCGGGGTTCCGGGACCGAGAGAGCAAACCGGGAAAGGAAACCAGCTTCGCCGCGGTTTGCTCTCTCGGTCCCGGAACCCCGAGCAAGCAGGTCTCCTTCCCTGCGGTTTGCTGGCTGGCTCCGGGACCGAGAGAGCAAACCGCGGCGTTCCCGGTTTGCTCTCTCGGTCCCGGAACCCTGAGCAAGCAGGTCTCCTTCCCTGCGGTTTGCTGGCTGGCTCCGGGACCGAGAGAGCAAACCGCGGCGTTCCCGGTTTGCTCTCTCGGTCCCGGAACCCCGAGCAAGCAGGTCTCCTTCCCTGCGGTTTGCTGGGTGGCTCCGGGACCGAGAGAGCAAACCGCAGCGAAGCTGGTTTCCTTTCCCGGTTTGCTCTCTCGGTCCCGGAACCCCCCTTGAAGCCGCCCAACAGCGCTGCAGTGTGGCCACATCTAACACCACTTGCAGCGCTGGTTGCTGTAAGTGTGGCCACTCTGCAGCGCTGGCCCTATACAGCTGTACTAATACAGCTGTAACAACCAGCGCTGCAAAATTTTAGATGTAGACATGGCCTAGGAGATTGTCTTCCTAGATGTTTTGATGCTTATGGGTTGTATGTATTTTTTCCTGAAGGAAAGAGCCCGGTCCTGTTTATGTGACTAAGGGTGGGATCCGCAAGGGCACTGAAGCCTTGCAGTGCCCCCTTAAAGATCTGTTGGCATATTGGGGAGCCATCCTAGTACCCGTGGCTGTTCCCAAGGTTGAACAAAAAAACATTGTTATAGGTGAGGATGAAATGGATGAGTTTGATATGTGACCTCACCCATCTTTTCCCTCTAATATACTGGGACCAATTCAGCTACAAGAACACTGAATACAGTACTTCTAAGGGGTTTTTCCTTCTAAAATTCTGCCCAGCTGAAGGGAAAGAGGTGCAGGTGTGGGCAGCGACCACCACCTTGTGACAGCCTCCATCAAGCTGAAACTGAGAAGTGTGGTTCCACCAAACAAGGGACATAGATGTTATGATGTTGACAGGCTAAAGTCCCTTGAAATACAGAAAGCCTTTGTTCTGCAGTTAAAGAACAAGTTGCAAGCACTTGCAGATGTTGATGAAGAAGAGGGCCACACTATCAGCCAGGACGGTGGAACAAGCCAGAAAATCCGGAATAAAATCAATAAAGCCAGGAACACCTTCAGGAGCTTAAATACAGTCTGGAAATCATCAAAATACAACACTAAAACCAAACTTCAAGATTGATAAGAGCTGTGTATTTTCAACACTACTTTAGAGTGCGGAAGGCTGGGGAATGAGAAAGTATGACATGTCCAAACTGTCTTCATTCCAAACAACCTGCCTCAGAAAAATCCTCTGTATCTTTTGGTCCAGAACAATCTCAAACCAAGATCTATTGACACAGTGCATCCAAGAGAATCTGAGCACCATCATTGCCAGGAGGCATTGGAGATGGATCGGTCATGTGCTTCGGATGGAAACTGATTCCATTGCCAGAGTAGCAATAAGATGGACACCTGAAGGCAAGCAAAAACAAGGCCACCCGAAAACAACATGATGAAGAACTGTAGAAGCAGAGCTAAAAAACCTGGGGCAGAGCTGGGGAACCATCGAAAGGCCCCCCAGAAACAGACAGGAGTGGAGGAGCTTCATCACTGCCCTAAATGCCAGAGGCATCATAGGAACATGATGATGATGATTGATTTTAGATAAACCTGTAAACACACAGGGCCTGAATCTGCTCACTTACACCAGTGTAAATCAAGAACAGCACCCTTGAATCCTGTGGAATTACCCCAGTGTAAAAAAGCAGTGGTGCTGAGAGGAGTTTAAGGTTCCATGCACAGGGTATTTGCAACACTTTTTCTCTTTTTGTGAACTTTCTTGTAAACAGAATTTAGCTTGTGCATATGTTTGATGGGCCACAAATACTACGGGAGTGAATTTGAAGCTTTTAATCAAACACATGTTCATAAATACTATTCTCCCATCTCTGCTACCTACCACCTGCTCTTTTTGCTCCCTGTGTTATATGCAGCTAACTTACTGGAGTACGTAACTAACTTCCTCACGTGCACAAGATAAAGATGATTATTCTAGCAGCAGTGTGGCCTAATGGATAGACTCCCAGACTGGGACTCTGACCTAGGTTCTATTCCCAGCTCTGCTGTGGAGTGACTTCGGGCAAGTCACTTCACCCTTCTGTGCCTTTGTAAAGCACTATCTGAGAGCTAGGTATTTATTATTCTTGCCATAAAGAGGGATGGCCTACTAGTCTGAGCACAAGACTGGAAGCCAGGAACCAGTGAGTGGGTTTTTTTGTTTTTTAATTCCTGGCATCATTACAACTCCCTCTCTGGCATCAGGCAAGTCGCTTAACTTTTCTATGCCTCATTTTTCCCCCCCAGGTGTAATGTGGGAATTAGTATTCCCACATGACAGGAGGGTAGAAATAAGTTAATTAAATATTTCAGAGTGCTTTGATGATGAAAAGCACTAGACATATTATAGTAAGTAGCATATCTAGTAAAACAAACTTAGCTGTGTATCTCACAGACTATGACTAAAGGAGCAAAGAGGCTGCTTTAACCAGGGATGTTAATTAAGAGATTGTCTCAATTATTCCTTCAGTGCACTGTATCCTCCTGGCTGTGTAGTGAATGACATTGTAACAAACTGGCAGAGGAGCTGGAGAAAAGCTTGTCAGCCAAGTGAACTGGAGCAACATATTTAATAGGGAATAGCTTTTCAGAGGACTCCAGTAGGTGCTTGCACTTGGATCTGGCCTGAAATAAATTTAGACTCAACTGTCCTCTCGGTATCCTAAATTTTATGCCTCTCGACACATAGGGCAAATCCAGAAGCTTTCCCTGGTCCCAAGCAGCGTTGCAAGTGGCTCAGTCTGGCATGAATAGTTCCCTGCTGTGATGAAGCTGTCAAGATGCAGAGATTCTTCCTGTTACATCCCCCTGAGCTGGCATCAAAACAGACCTGATCTGGTGGCCCCAGGGACAAACACTCTCGGGGGAGATTGCCATATAGACATACGGGAGACCCAGACTAAAAGTTGCTACTTGTCCTGAATATTATAGGACCTAGAAGGCAGGCTTACAGGAGGTGAACCATGTAGATGCAGGCAAGTACAGTGTGGGGTCCTTTTTCCAGTGCACCTCAATCCAGATCTGCAGCATGCCTTGCTATTCTTGTGCTGGGCCCCCCAACAGGTCTGTCAGTGCACCTCCATCTGGACCTATATCACTTCCTGCTACTCTTGTCCTGAGCCCATGGCACTAATAATGCACCTCAATTCTGACCCAGTGTCATTTGTTACTGCCCGGCCAAGGGGCACCCATTCTCAGAGTACTGACAGAGAAACATGTGCAGCTTGCATATGAGAGACAAGGTGGGTGAGGTAATATCTTCAATTTTGGACCAACTTCTGTTGGTAGAAGCAGCTTTTCTTCAGGTCTGGGAAATTTACACCTCGTAGGCTGCTCTACACTAGGAAATTAAGTCAGTATAACTCTGTCATTCAGGGGTGTGAAAAATCCACCCCCACTCTCCCAAACAACCCAGTTAAACCAACCTAACACCTGGCGTAATCAACATTAGGTCAATGGGAGGATTCTCCTGTCGACCTAGTTATTGCCTCTTGGGACATGGGTGGAGTAGCTACATCACGGGAGAAATTCTTTGGTCAACATAGATAGGAGCATTTTCACTGAAGTGCTATTGAAACTGTAAGTGTAGACAAGCCCTGGGTGTCCAAGCTAAATACAAAGTGGGACAGATTGTTAAACATAAGGGATTAACACATGTTGTAAAAAACTACTTAAATGAAGTGAGCACTTTAAGAGGGTTAGTAGGTGAGAATGTGATTTTTAGCTTCTAGCAGAGTTATGCATTTAAGTTCCCAGGCCTGTCTCCTGAAGGTCATGCGGACAAGTCACAAACCCGGTTGTCAGCTATGTAGATATTCAAAAGACATTTACTCTCAAAATAATGTAGAATAAAAAGAAGCAGAATCACCAATCCCCAAGCCTTTAGAAATCATAGAATATCAGGGTTGGAAGGGACCTCAGGAGGTCATCTAGTCCAACCCCCTGCTCAAAGCAGGACCAATCCCCAGGCAGATTTTTGCCCCAGATCCCTAAATGGCCCCCTCAAGGATTGAACTCACAACCCTGGGTTTAGCAGGCTACTGCTCAAACCATCCAGCCTCTCAGAATCATGATGTGCATTTAAATTTTTTTTTTAATTTGCCTTCTAGTTGCATTTTATTTTGAGCCTTGGAATACACTCAGGTCTTGACAACAAGACCTTTCTCCATTACTATGCAGGCTAAAAGCAAATTTTGTTTTTAGTGAAAGGTGAGATTCCCATGTAATAACAAGCCACCTGGAGCTAGGGCTTTAAGAAAAACACCCAAAATTGTGAGTTGATTGGGGCAGGAGAAGGGGAATAATTATACCATCTGGTGATTCTCCCTGCCTCTAACTCATTAGAGTGAGCAGTACCAGTTCAGAACAGGCACAAGAGCCTGCTCTTCCCTGGGGAGCCTCATGAGTTAGTGTATTTACCACATGCTTTCTCCCATGATCTATGTGCAACAGGCTGGAAGATCATTGGCCCTGCCCGCCCTGCCTGTCAGGCAGATGTTTAAATCAGCGACTGATGTATCGGCTTTTGGATTAAGAAACTGTTTAAAATTGATTCTCAGCTAGGCCCCTCTGTTTTAGCTTTGATGTGATTTCAAGCAACTTTCCTTAAAGTTTTATCTCTTGTTCAGCTATTTGCAGGTCCATAGACAGCTAGGAATGTACTTTCTCCGAAGCAGTAGCCCATGGTACTGATGACCAATACTCCATATACAGTGGGAGTAAAGGACAGAGGTATGTGAAATGAGTTCATTTACTGCTGTTAGGATATAGATATTCAAGCCTGTCTGCAAAGGCCTATATTTTAAGAATTTAGGTGTATTCTTATCATTTAGCAGGTTACAGATGTATAAAAGAAAGAATCAAAATCATTGTCTATTTGTGTAAGGTCCTTCTCTTACTGTGACAGTCTAAGGCTTTGTTTAGTCATATTGAAATAAGGCAATCTGGGGCTGTTAGGAAGATGATCTGATCTATCATCTCCAAAGAAAGGAAAGAGCCTAGAACATGTAAAAGGAAATTTAGTTTGATAGTTTTCTGTCTGGTAAGAACTCACTTATCAATAGACACAGCTGAAAAACCCTTATGTCTGTATAGATGTAGTTGTGAAATCCTTACTTCTGTACTGTTTTGTATGTTTATTTGCATGGTCTCTGGCTGGTTCTGTGATTGTTTGTCTGCAGTATAATTAATATTGCTGGGTGTAACCTAATTAAGGTCATGGGATATAATTGGTTAGCTAATCATGTTACAATATGTTAGGATTGGTTAGGTAAATTTTAGTAGAGTGATTGGTTAAGGTATAGCTAAGAATATTACTATATAAATTAGGGGCAAACAGGAAGTAAGTTGGGATTCGAAAATAAGGAAAAAGGAACTTGGATTTAAACTTGGTGGAAGTTTACCCCTGTCATGGTATAATTCCCCACTCTGAACCTTAACGTCCAAAAGATGGGGTACCTGCCTGAATTCCTCTAAGCTCAATTACCAGCTTAGTACTTGTAGTGCTCCCACCAACCAAGAATTCCAGTGCCTGGTACACGCTGGTCCCCCTAAAACCTTGCCCGGGGACCCCCAAGACCCAGACCCTCTGGATCTTAACACAAGGAAAGTAAACCCTTTCCCCCACCGTTGTCTCTCCCAGGCTTCCCCTCCCTGGGTTACCCTGGAAGATCACTGTGATTCAAACTCCTTGAATCTTGAAACAGAGAGGAAAATTCACCTTCCCCCCTCCTTCTCTCTCCCCCTCCCAGACTCTCCCTGAGACAGTAATCCTAACACAGAGAGAAAATTAACCTCTCTCTCCCCCTTCCCTCCTTTCTCTCCACCAATTCCCTGGTGGATCCAGACCCAGTCCCCTGGGGTCTCACCAGAATAAAAAAACAATCAGGTTCTTAAACAAGAAAAGCTTTTAATTAAAGACAAAAAAAACAGTAAAAATTATCTTTGTAAATTTAAGATGGAATATGTTACAGGGTCTTTCAGCTATAGGCTGGGAGGGTATTCCCAGTGTCTAAGTATTCAAGTACAAATTAAAATCCTTTCAGCAAAATACACATTTGAACTTCTTCCAACCAAATACACATTTGCAAATAAAGAAAACAAACATAAGCCTAACTCGCCTTATCACCTAGTACTTACTATTTTGAATCTATAAGAACCTGTATCAGGGAGATTGGAGAAAAACCTGGTTGTACATCTGGTCACTCTCAGAACCCAGAGAGAACAACAACCAAACACTAACAGCACACACAAAAACTTCCCTCCCTCAAGATTTGAAAGTATCCTGTCCCCTGATTGGTCCTCTGGTCAGGTGACAGCCAGGCTGACTGAACTTGTTAACCCTTTACAATCAAAAGAGACATGAAGGCCTCCTGTTCTATTAACCCTTAACTATCTGTTTATGACAACCCCAATAAACATCGAATTGTTTGCATCTTTGGACTTCGGGTATTGTTGCTCTCTCTTCATGCAAGAAGGACCAGGGAAATGAGAGAGTGAAGGAATAAGCTCTCTGACAACTGCCATCTCTCTGCTTCCCTCCATGGGCCTAATCCTGAAATTTTCATGGGGTTTGGAACGGGCCTTGTATTGCTAAAGAAGAGATTGCACTGATGGAGGTGCAGGAATCAGTTCCCTCTGGGCTTACCCTGTGGCAGTGCGCTGTGCCAGTAAGTGTGGAATCACCACTAGTGCCTGGCATGCTACCATGGCACAGCTCTATTCCTTAAGGGCTTTAAAAGTGTGAGGGTAACTATCCTCTAGAAGAGGGGTGGGCAATAATTTTCGCAAGGGGGTCACTCCATGAATTTTGGTAAGTTGTCACAGGCCGCACATTTCTACTGCATTAATGGAGGGAGGTGCGGGGTTTGGGAGCAGGAGGGGGTTCTGACATGGGGCAGAGGGTTGGGCTGGGGGAGGAGGTGCAAAGTGCAGGCTCTGGCCGGGAGGTGCTTACCACAGGCAGCTCCTGGCTAGCAGCGCAGCAGGATGCTCAGGCAGGCTGCTTGCATGCCATGGCCCCACGCCACTCCCGGAAGTGGCCAGCTGCTGGCACTGTGGCACATCTCTGCATGCCCCTTGAGGGGCAGGGGGCAACAGGTCTCCATGTGCTGCCTGCAAGAACCACCCCTGTAGCTCCCATTAGATGGTTTCCAGCCAATGGGAGCAATGAAGATGGTTTTGGGGGGGGTGGGGCAGTGCATGGAGCTGCTTCACCCCCCATGAGGGGTGCGTAGAGACATGCCAGCAGCAGCCGGCTGCTTCTGGGAGCAGTGTGGGGCTGCAGCAGGCGGGTGGGCTTCAGCAGGCAGCCAGCTTGCCTGAGCACCCCGCTGCGCTGTGGGACTTTTAGTGGCCTGGAGATCGCAAGGGGGCAGCCAAAGAGCATGGTGGGCCACAGAGAAATGTTAGATGGGCTGGATCTGGCCTGTGGGCTGTATTTTTGCCCACCCGTGCTCTCGAAATACCTCCTTCCTCAGAATCCTCTCCTCCTTCTGATCAGCTGGGAATGGGGATAATTTCCAGTCCTGTTGGTGGAATGTATGGTTTGGGTATGGCAACATTACTTAGATAATTGTGGTTGTACTTGGGGTGGAGGGGTAGGAAGGTAGCAATGGAAGACCCTCAAGACAGGGAGATAAAACATGATCTTTATCCACTGCTGTAAGTTGGCCTGAGGGTAACTTTTGATCAATTCTAAATACCTGCTCCCAACTGCTGCCATCCTAAAGTGGAAGGTTCTCCCCATTGATCCTTGAAAGTCTTTATTTTGCTACTTAAAAACCAAATGGCCTAATTTCTGAAAAGTGCCTAGAGATTTTTGGGTACCTCCGTTTTCTGGGCTTATCTTAAATTCTGAGCACTTGCCCTTTGAAAATCAGGGCCCTCTAAGTTGTCTCAAGAATCACTAGTCAATTACACAGGTTCAGTTCTATGCTCTGAACAAAACACCTCCCCGAGTGACATAAGGTACACTGACAGAAGTGCCAGTGTGGACAGCGCTACCGCCTCTCGTTGAGGTGGATTAATTATGTCGATGAGATAACTTCATCTGTTAGCACAGAGCGGCTACAAGTGAGATCTTACAGTGATGCTGCTGTAAGCTCTCTAGTATAGACACAGCCTTAGTCTGTCTGTCTCAGTTCCCCATCTGTAAAATGGGGATAATAGGGAAATGCTATCTCACTGGGGTGTTGAGGGTGAATACATTCACGGTTGTGTGGCACTCAGATACTATGGTTATGAGGGCTCTAAGTACTTCATGTATTTAGAGATATCTGCTTTTTTTTTGCCTAAGCATTACAATGAAAAATGAAGTACATGCCTGAATGTGCATGTAGGCAGTATTTCTATCTCTGCAGTGCTTGTGACATGTACAAATGAAACCATATTTGAGTGTTATGATTTCTGTAGTCACTAGAAAATCCTTAATTAAGAATACAACCTTACAGGGTAGATGTTATAATAAACTGTATTCTCCCTAGGTAACAAATTTTTATTATCTTTGCATTTCCAACTGTTTCAATTACCTGAGACATGGTCATGTGGCCTAACCTAGCACTACATTCTTGACATGGAAAGTAAATGAGGCACATTAATGTTTTTGCCTATTTGCTATTGATTTAAAACCCCTGAGGGTAATGACGTTTTTATAATAAAAGAAATTGCAAAACAGAAAATAAATCCCTGCTCCTCTCTAGTGTGTCTATAATAGTTATTCTCTGTTCCAGTGGGGTGGAAGGCCCCCAACCATAGTATGATCATTCTAGGCCCTGTAAATATATCTACCAAGAGACAAACTTGGCTCTGTAGAACTTTGTCTAAATAGATTAAACAGACAAAGGTTGGGAGAAAGGCAGTAATATTATCCCCATTGCATAGATGGGGGACTGACGTAAGTAACTTGCCTGAGGTCATACAGGCAGTCTGTGGCATAGCTGGAAATTGTACCCAGATCTTCTCAGGAGTTCTACCCTAGTGCCTTAACCAAAACCCCCATCCTACCTAACCTGAAGCATGTTCCACTGAGGAGCTGAGATATCACAGATCGTGAGTGCTAAAACATTCCATTGGAGCAAGAGGCTGCTGGGGGTTGCCTGGCAGGAGCCCAAATAAAGGAGAATTGCCATTAAGGTAGTCAGTGCCCCTTATTAACCTTACTAGAGGGGGCATTCAGTACCCCTGAATGCCGCAAGCAATCTCGTGTTGTATGCATTACTCAAGTCAATATCATCGGAGTCCTCGCTGTCAGTTTGGATCTTAAGGAGTAACTTGACTGCCAAACGTGACGTGCTGGCTGGACTCATCAGCATATTCCTCAGCAGTTCGGGCTCCATTCTTGCAGACCGAAAGGGAAGATAGAGCGTGCAGTACAAAAAAAGTTGAAAGATGGCACCAAATGTGGACGGAAGCACAGGAATTGCTGGGATGCAAACTGATGCATCACAGGGCACTGGGACAGGACCTAGGATGCCCCACCACCCCCTTCCCACAAGCCACAGTGCCAGAATGGGAAGAGGTGCTCCGTGAGATAGCTGCCCATAATGCACTGCTCCCAATGCTGTTGCAAGTCCTGGAAATCTGGCCATGCCAGTGCACTTGCAGCTGTCAGTGTGGACAGACTGCAGCGCTTTCCCTGCTGCACTTTACGAAGGCTGGTTTAACTCAAAGCGCTCTACATTTGCAAGTGTAGCCATGGCCTTATTGATAGGTAAGAAAATTCCAGTTGTAATTTCCCACAATTGTCTCTCTGATATGGGTGAATCTTTCTTTTTGGAATGGGTGTGTAACACCTTCTCTTGAAGATCAAGCCTCTTCTGCTTGGTGATTTACACAGACATAGAGGCTAACAATACAACTGCTCAAATATTACCTTACAGTATGGGATACAGACCACTAAACACTGAAAATGGGGTGGAGATTAAAGTTAATCTAGGCATGGCCCAAAACCTAAACAAATGCTTTGCATCAGTTTTTAATGAGGCTGATGAAGAGCTTGGAGCGGTGGCAGGGTGGATAATAGGAAGGAGGAGATAGAAATTACCACATCCGAGGTGGAAGGCAAACTCAAACATCTTAATGGGACTAAAATGAGGAGTGGGGGTCAGATAATCTGCATCCAAGAATATTAACGGAATTGGCACATGAAATTGCAAACTCAGTAGCAAGCATTTTGTAATGAATCTGTAAACTTGGGGGTTGTACCCTGTGATTGGAGAATTGCTAATATGGTTCCTGGTTTTTAAGAAGGGTGGCGTTGGGGAGTGATCCAGGAAACTACAGGCCTGTTAGTTCAACCTCAGTTGCATGCAAGGTTTTGGAACAAATTTTGAAAGAGAAAGTAGTTAAGGACATAGAGGTTAATGGTAATTTGGATAAAAAAACAACATGGTTCTGAAAAGGTAGATCGTGTCAGACCAACCTAATCTTCTTTGAGAAGATAACTGATTTTTTTAGACAAAGGAAGTGCAGTAGATGTAATCTACCTGGGTTTCAGTAAGGCATTTGATTCAGTTCCACATGGGAAATTGTTAGTTAAATTGGAGAAGATGGAGATTAACATGAGAATTAAGGAGCTGGTTAAAAAGGAGACTACAACGGGTCATACTGAAAGGTGAATTGTCAGACTGGAGGGTGGTTACTAGTGGAGTTCCTGGTTCGGTCTTGGGACCAACCTTATTTAATATTTTTATTACTGATCTTGGCACAAAAAGTGGGAGTGTGCTAATAAAATTTGCAGATGGCACAACGTTGGGAGGTATTACCAATACAGAGGAGGCTAGAAATATCCTACAAGAAGGTCTGGGCAACCTTGTAAACTGAAGTAATAGAAATGGGATGAAACTGAATAGTGCAAAATACAAGGTCATGCACTGAGGGACTAACAACAAGAAATTTTGCTATAAACTGGGGACGTATTAGTGGGAAGTGACAGAGGAGAAAGACCTGTTGTAGTGGTTGATCACGGATGACTATGACTCACCAATAGCTTTAAGCTGGTGGCATAAGTTAGAGCTTCTGCTCTGCAACTTTAATTTACACCAGGACCTGGCAATTCAGGATCAGGGAGCCGCAACTATCTGCTGCTCCCCTTTCCCTGCAGAGCTTGGGCAGGGTGAATCTGCACTGATGTGTTCAGAGATCTGTTTACTCTCATGGAGCTAGTCTGCAGCCTGACACTGACCACAAAATCCTCTCTTTCATCCCTGCCTTCGGTTGTGGAAACGCCATATGCGTCCTCCTCATGGAAACTCCTTTTATATTGTTTTCCTGCCCGGCTCCTTCCCTTGCTGGCTGATGCTGTTGACAAACCTGTGTTGTCTGTGTAAAGGACAAGGCATCAAACTCTCATGGCTGAAAGATTCTAGTTGGACTTTTGCCAGCAAGTGGGTGTAGCAGCTGGCGTGGGAAAGCTTTCCACTTGAGGGGAAGAAGGGAAGGGAAACTAACAAGAGATTTAGCAATCAGATGGCTCCAGACTCATACCTCTCTACCTGCGAGATTGTTGTTAATCATTTGCCCTTTAATAGTAACCCTCTGCCCTTAAATCATAAATCCGTGATGCTTACCTTGCCCTTTCATTCAAGGATCTTAAACATCATTACAGATGTTAATTAATTCTCCCTACCCACCCCTTGCTGATGGGGAAACTGAGCTCACTCTGGCAGAATAGGGAAAGGGAACACAGTAGTTCTCACAGTCAGATCCCTGCTCCAACTTCTAGAGTACCCACACTTCTAAAGTATAAAGAATGGGGGAGGGGTATTAATGTGGCTCACTGGGGCTTGCCTACTGATATCATATAAGGGGGGAAATGTAATGTTTTAAAATAGATAATGGGAGTTGTTCATGCAAAATACAAAAAGAATGTGTCTTTTCACTAGTAGGTTCCTCATTCTCCTAGTGTGTGGAGTAAACTTGTATTTGGCCTAAAGCATAGAATAGAGTCCTGTAAGAGAGGGCAGTGTGGTCTAGTAGCTAGATTGCAGGCTTGGGAGTCAGGAGGCCTGGGTTCTATCCCCAACTCTGCTGCAGACTTACTCTGTTCCCTTGGGCAAGGCACTCCCCTATCTGTGCCTTTAGTTCTCTCTAAGGGCTTGTCTACATCAGAAAGTTGCAGCGCTGGTGAGGGAGTTACAGTGCTGCAACTTTGAAGGTGTACACATCTGCAGGGCATCACCAGCGCTGCAACTCCCTGTTTGCAGCGCTGGCCGTACTCCCGTTTTGTCTCGGGTGTAGAGGATCCAGCGCTGGTGATCCAGCGCTGGTAATCCAATGTAGACACTTACCAGCGCTTTTCTTGACCTCCGTGGAAGGAGGAAGCCTCTGGTAATCAAGCTGGTCTCCTTTCCCGGTTTGCTCTCTCGTTCCCGGAACCCCGAGCAAGCAGGTCTCCTTCCCTGCGGTTTGCAGGGTGGCTCCGGGAACGCGAGAGCAAACCGCGGCGAAGCTGGTCTCCTTTCCCGGTTTGCTCTCTCGTTCCCGGAACCCCGAGCAAGCAGGTCTCCTTCCCTGCGGTTTGCTGGGTGGCTCCGGGAACGCGAGAGCAAACCGCGGCGAAGCTGGTCTCCTTTCCCGGTTTGCTCTCTCGTTCCCGGAACCCCGAGCAAGCAGGTCTCCTTCCCTGCGGTTTGCAGGGTGGTTCGGGGAATGCGAGAGCAAACCGCGGCGAAGCTGGTCTCCTTTCCCGGTTTGCTCTCGCGTTCCCGGAACCCCCCTTGAAGCCGCCCAACAGCGCTGCAGTGTGGCCACATCTAACACCACTTGCAGCGCTGGTTGCTGTAAGTGTGGCCACTCTGCAGCGCTGGCCCTATACAGCTGTACTAATACAGCTGTAACAACCAGCGCTGCAAAATTTTAGATGTAGACATGGCCTCAGTAAAAATGGGGATAAGGCTGCCCTTCCTTTGCAGAAGCTGTTTGAGATCAGGAAGGCACTGTGAAAACAGTAAGCATTACCGGAGAAGTTTTCAAGTGCAATAAAGTACTTGCCAGGGGTGTGTTGCCCCAAGGCTTCAACAATGAGATTGTGCTATAGAAATGTGTGAAATACAACTGTGAACAATGACAAAGTGTAAACATAGGCAAAGCTAATTAATCATAGGAAAGCAATGCCTCAAGGTGTACAGTTAGTCCCAGATCTACATTTAATTGGCCACTCAGATTCCTGCTGTTCCTCTCCCCGACCCCAGAGTCCCACACATTCCCATCACAAAAGCTTTTCCAGGTTTAGCACCCCACCCCTGAATACTTGGCTATGGTATTCATAATGTTACAGATACTACTTGCAGGCCTAAGGGGTTAGCTCTGCTTTGCCAGTTGGCTGCCCTGCCAGATACAGCTATCTCCTTTAAGGATGATTTTCAGAGCCTGTCAGTGGCACTCTTCAATTATCCTGAGTGAGTGCAAGGCTCTCCCTCAAGACCTGAGCATGCTACTCCCCCTGCCTGCACAGTGCGGGAACTTAAGGGAGGGAATCTACCTGGTGTTTCCCAGCCCAGGTACCATAGTGGAGCTCCAGGCCTGAATTCTTCCTTTATAACAAAGTACTTTAATGACCCAACCTGCAATTGTGTTTCATTAAACTCTCCTCTGTCAGTATTGGTAGCTGATCCTAATCATACAGCCTAGCAATGAGAGTTTACACCTGGACACATCTATCCCACCTTTTCCCTTCTTCCCACTCCATGTAGATTCTTTCTGTACCTGGGCACCCAGGGCCTGACTCTCCACTATGGGTTCATAGAATCATAGAATATTAGGGTTGGAAGAGACCTCTGGAGGTCATCTAGTGCAAGCCCCTGCTCAAAGCAGGACCAACCCCAACTAAAGTATCCCAGCCAGGGCTTTGTCAAGCCTGACCTTAAAAACCTCTAAGGATGGAGATTCTACCACCTCCCTAGGTAACCCATGCCAGTGTTTCACCACCTCCTAGTGAAATAGTTTTTCCTAATATCCAACCTAGACCTGCCCCACTGCAACTTGAGACTATTGCTCCTTGTTCTGTCATCTGCCACCACTAAGAACAGCCTAGCTCCATCTTCTTTGGAACGTAATTGAAGGCTGCTATCAACCCCCCCCTCACTCTTCTCTTCTACAGACTAAATAACCCAAGTTCCCTCAGCCTCTCCTCATAAGTCATGTGCCCCTGCCCCCTAATAATTTTTGTTGCCCTCCCCTGGACTCTCTCCAATTTGTTCACATCCCTTCTGTAGTGGGGGGGGGGGGGCAAAACTGGATGCAATACTCCAGGTGTGGCCTCACCAGTGCCGAATAGAGGGGAATAATCACTTCCCTTGATCTGCTGGCCATGTTTCTTCTTGGTAACAAAGGCACACTGCTGACTCGTATCCAGCTTCTCGTCCACTGTAATCCCCAGGTCCTTTTCTGCAGAACTGCTGCTTAGCCAGTTGATCACCAGCCTGTAGCTGTGCATGAGATTCTTCCTTCCTATGTTCAGGACTCTGCACTTGTCCTTGGTGAACCTCATCAGATTTCTTTTGGCCCAATCCTCCAATTTGTCTAGGTCACTCTGGACCCTATCCCTAACCTCCAGCATATCTACCTCTCCCCCCAGCTTAGTGTCACCTGCAAACTTGCTGAGGGTACAAGTCATCCCATCATCCAGATCATTAATAAAGATGTTGAACAAAACCAGCCCCAGGACTGACCACTGGGGCACTCTGCTTGATACCGGCTGCCAGCTAGACGTCAGGCTGTTGATCACTACCCATTGAGCCTGACAATCTAGCCAGTTTTCTATCCACCTTATAATCCATTCATTCAATCCATACTTCTTTAACTTGCTGGCAAGAATACTGTGGGAGACCGTATCAAAAGCTTTGCTAATGTCAAGATATATCACATCCACTGCTTTCCCCATATCCACAGAGCCATTTATCTCAACATAGAAGGCAATCAGGTTGATCAGGCATGACTTGCCCTTGATGAATCCATGTTGACTGTTCCTGATCATCTTCCTCTCCACCAAGTGCTTCAAAATGGTCCTTGAGGATCTGCTCCATGATTTTACCAGGAACTGAAGTGAGGCTGACTGGTCTGTAGTTCCCTGGGTTCTCTTTCTTCCCTTTTTAAAACATGGGCACTATATTTGCCTTTTTCCAATAGTCTTGGACCTTCCCCAATTGCCACGAATTTTCAGAGATAATAGCCAATGGCTCTGCAATCATATCAGCAAACTCCCTCAGGACCCTTGGGTGCATTAGATCTGGACCCTTCATATTTTTGTGAAGTGTGTGTGAAACAGCCCCTAGTCTGATGGAGAATTATAACTGGTAGCACTTTGCACTGTAAATAAATATAAAAATTACATCCTTGGAGAATCAAGCAATATATTCGTTCCCACACTCAGGCCTCAAGCACATGTCTAACTTTAGACACGTAAGTAGTCCTGCCATGGCACAACATGGAAATTAAGTCTTAAAGTTACACACGAGCTTAAGTGCTTTTGCTGGATTGGGGCCTCAGTCCATGAGGAGAGGTACTTCAAATTGCCTCCACCAGTGAGTGGCAAGGATGTGCACTAACCACACTCAGCTCACCTCCTCTAAAGTTAAAATTGTCAAAAAGCTGGAGGCTGGGGGAAGGGAAATTTACATGGCATAAGGACCTGTGTTGGGAGACTGATGATGATAACCTGTTAGCGTGTTATATTTTCAAAAGTGAAAGGTTATTTCTGGAGGCTGAGTGGAGTCCCAGATCAAAGTAGGAGAATAGAGGGTTAGGCTTCATAGACAAGCCATGGCAGGTTAAATGCCTTTACTTCTGCAGAAAGATAGACAAACCAGATCACCCTGGGAAGCCCAGCTCCCAGTGGGGGACAGCTTAGCAATGCCACTGGTATATTTACACACGTGGACAGAGTGAGTGCCAGTCAGTGAGAGTAACTAAGGTTGGGCTTGTGTGGTGCTGCAGTGAAGAAGCTTCTCCATGTTCAGAGGAGAGAGGTCAGGTCTAGATAAACAGTACGTGGTCCCAGTAGCTTTAGTCCCCATCACAGAATCACTGAGGTGGTAAGAAAAACTTTAACAGCTGCAGTGCTGCTTTTGAACCTAACAGTAAAGGATGGGTCAGGAGGTCACTGCTTCAGTGCCCCTGGGAAGGAGAGAACTTTTTCCTGGAAGCCTTTGAAAACCTTAACCAAATTAGCATGACTGCCTTTGCTAAATACTTGAGAAATCCAGATGGCTCAGGTCACAGGCTTCCCTGTAAGCAGAGACACCAATAACTGTTTGCATTCCCATACCCAGCAACATAAGTAATGGTGCTACTTCCTGGGAAGATTATATATATAAAATAGTAGCCAATACATGTGAAAAATAAACACTGGTGGTATTTGGAGTTTCTTCTGATATCCCCTTCTCTGCTCCTTCCTTTCCTCTTTCCCTCCACCTTCACTTCTTCATCTCACCTCCTTTTCCACTATCTCTCCTTTTGCCCTCTTCTCCCTCTACTCTTCCCTATGTCACACAGTTCAACTCATTGCTGGTGGTGGGACTGGGACATCAGTGGGGAGTTCTAATAATGATAGACAAGAGCCTGAATCAAAACTCTAAATCCAAACAACCCCCTCACCTGTAAACTTTGCAGGTGGGAAGTCCTGTAACCCAGATCTGATTTTATTATTATTATTATTATTAATAATTATTTTTTGCTGTCTCCTTTCCTTGTAATGGGATGAACCAAAGCTGATCCAAACTTCTGAGGTGTTTATTCACAATGTGATTAGGATTTGGCCGCTCAGGTCCATCCCCTAACTGGTATTTCAGGTAAATAGCTGATGCAATGGATTGGCAGATGATTAAACCAGTGGCAGTCTAAGAGTGCTACTTATTACACAAAAGTGTGTTCATAGTGTTCCCTCTTCCCCAGTTCCCTTTACTCTGTTTCATTTATCTGCTGGGTCTTGACTGTGAGCTCTGTGTGTCAGGGACTGTTTGCAAAGCACTTGGTGCAGTTGAGCCCACGATCCTTGGCAGGGGCCCCAGGTAGTGCTGTAATACAATAAATATTAACAATATGATAGTGGAGGGGGAAGACATCTAAAATGGCTGCTGGTTTTGTTTGTTAGTACTGATATAGCTCCATCAGTACAAGATGCTGTACAAACACATAAGAAGGTCAGGGTCTCAATATCTGAGGCACTTATACTGTAAAGATCTGATCATGCAGGGCGCTGCTGAGCTCCCTCAGTTCACATTCAAGTCACATGAAATGCTCAGCAATTTTCAGGGACAGGCCGCCCTGAAGTACCACTGAGGGATGAGAGAACTCATATAGCTTTAGGATCAGAAATTCTGTCCTGAGACAAAAACATAATCTAGTGGAGAAAGGCAGAACTAGAACCAAAGGCTGGGAGTTAAGGTCAGTTAAATTCAAGTTAGAAATAATGCCCAAGTTTTTAACAGGGAAGGTGATTAACCTTTGGAACAAATGACCTGGGGATGTGGTGAATTCTCCATCTCTTGAAGTCTTCATGTCAAGACTGGAAGATTTTCTGGAAGATGGTGTTTCTGCCAAACACAAGTTATTGGGTTCAATACAAAGGTCACAGGGTGAAATTCTTTGGCCTGTGTTGTCCAGGAGATCAGACTAGCTGATCATTCTGGTCCCTTCTGGCCTTAAAATCTTTGACTCTGAGACCTGACCTCTGTTTGGTTCTGACAAATTACAGCTTCACAGCTGCTTTGATGTTGTATTACTTTTTATTTTTCATTCCTCTGGTTGTCCTGGAAACAGAGCAAGAAATACTTTTAAACAAGATCATTTACTTTCAAGGTGGCATCTTGCACAGCACACTCTCTGCTGCTTAGTTAAACAAAACAGAATGGTTTTAAATTAAATTTCTCTTTGGGGAGGGGGAGAACAGTTTACCTTTAGGGGGAGAGCTTGTTTTGAGAAACAAGAAAAATGTCACCAAACTTCAAACTTTCCAAAAGTTCTAATGATTCCATGAAACCTAAGTACTCAGTGAGTCCTCTCTACCCAATTATGGGGCAAAGTGAAGGAGGTGAGCGTTGGAAAGCAGGTGAAACACACTGGTTCAAAGGACGAAAGGAAGCCAAATCCTTGTTCCATTGAAGGTAATGGGAGTTTTGTTAATGACTTAGGAAGGATGACTGAGGAACTGAAGTGGTACTTGGGAGTTCAGGCTTAAGTTCCTGAGTCTGCTACAGCTTTCTTGTATAACCTTAAACGTGCCATTTAATCTCGCTGTATATCGTATGTAAAGTGGGGATGATAATACTTCTAATATCTGTCTAGTCTATTTAGGTTTTAAACTCTTTGGAGCAAGGACTGTCTTGCTTTATGACTGTATAGTATCTTGTACAATGGGGGCCTGATCTTAGCTGGAGCCTCTCTAGGTGATACTGCAATGCTAATAATAATGAGAATGACGTCAGTGGCACCGGATTTTGTCTTGTGCAGAAATATGAATTTTTTTTGTGGTCACTGGATCCTCAGTTAAGTCAATCAAAATTACAAGACCTTTATTGCACATCTGTAGAGTACTGGCTTTTAAACTTCACAATTAACATGCTAACTGGTATAGCTTCTCTGTGGAAATAAATTCATTCAGATCAATTTGGGGGAAATTATAGTAGAGCTGCACTTTACAGATGTGTAGGGCTTGTTTGATTAATGCACAGGTTTAAACAGAAAAGCCACTCTGTTTCTGACCTGGGCACTAGTTAGGATGACCAGATGTCCTGATTTTATAGGGACAGTCCCGATTTTGGGGTCTTTTTCTTATATAGGCTCCTATTACCCCACAATCCCTGTCTCGATTTTTCAAATTTGTTGTCTCGTCATCCTAGTGCTAGTTGGCTGGTAGGTGAATCAGAATTTGGGCCATGTGGTCAATCCTTCATGCCACAGGCTGTGTGTGCTGTGGTGGCAGGATGCCCAGCCTCCACTGGGAGCAGCAGGATGTGTCTGACATTGCCGACAAAGAACCCAGGGTTAGCAGGGTCGTGTTTCAGAAAAAGGCATATCCAGTTCTCCTCATATAGAAAGACGAGTCAGATCTCTGCATGGCCTTTCAGTGTGGGGAATAATTGGGGAAAAAATAAGAGCCCATCTGTCCTAATGAAAAACAAACAGCGTGTGTTATTCCTGCCACTTCTTGTCCAGTGATGCCAATCAAGGCCCTGATTGCCAGAAGTCAGCAGAACTGAAACTTTTAAACTGGGCAGAGCTTATGGTGAGACTTCAGTAGGTCAGGCGCCAAGTCCTCAGATACTATGGTGCTCAAATGACTCAGAAACGCCTATAAATAAGACATTATCCATGGATTCACAGAATGGCCCACAGTGAAACAAAACGGATCAGTCCTCGAGGGAACCAAGAAGCCGTATAACATTTTGGTTACCTGGGTTATACTTCCCAGATTGCACTTGTCTGCCTTTAAGGCAGCCTGTCACACAATTACATAGTATGGTTTATTTATTACAAAACCCAAGGTTGCCCGGCCTCACTTCTGGTGTCAGGTTACAGCTCTTAGGTGGGCTTCTCTTCATGGAAAATTTTCACTCCAACATAGCAGATTACCTCTTAGGCTGAGAAAGTGACTGTTTTTGTCTGTTGATGCAAAAGCTTCTTTGGGAACACTTGGATTCTGGTATTTCCTATCTCTTCTAGTGAGGGAAAACCTCCTCTTGGGAACATGCCCTTTCATGTGCTGAGCCAGGCAGCTAGTGTGCTGTGTAATTTATCTGCAGTACATGAAATATAGCTGCTGAGTCAGGAAAGAACTGTGACTCAGAAACTCCAGGAGCATCAGCAGGTCAAGAGATATACTCCCACGGTGAGGAAAAATCCTCTATAAGGGGAAAAAAAGGAAAGTATAGTGCAGTGTGAAATATATAGACAGGGCACCCCACTCCCTAATCAAAGCTGAAATATAATCTCCAGCTCCTGCACTAGGCTGCACTGGTTGGTTGATCAAGAGGCAATAGACACATTTAGGCCATGTCTACATCTAAAATTTTGCAGCGCTGGTTGTTACAGCTGTATTAGTACAGCTGTATAGGGCCAGCGCTGCAGAGTGGCCACACTTACAGCAACCAGCGCTGCAAGTGGTGTTAGATGTGGCCACACTGCAGCGCTGTTGGGCGGCTTCAAAGGGGGTTCCGGGACGAGAGAGCAAACCGGGAAAGGAAACCAGCTTCGCCGCGGTTTGCTCTCTCGGTCCCGGAGCCACCCAGCAAACCGCAGGGAAGGAGACCTGCTTGCTCGGGGTTCCGGGACCGAGAGAGCAAACCGGGAATGCCGCGGTTTGCTCTCTCGGTCCCGGAGCCAGCCAGCAAACCGCAGGGAAGGAGACCTGCTTGCTCGGGGTTCCGGGACCGAGAGAGCAAACCGGGAACGCCGCGGTTTGCTCTCTCGGTCCCGGAGCCAGCCAGCAAACCGCAGGGAAGGAGACCTGCTTGCTCGGGGTTCCGGGACCGAGAGAGCAAACCGGGAACGCCGCGGTTTGCTCTCTCGGTCCCGGAGCCAGCCAGCAAACCGCAGGGAAGGAGACCTGCTTGCTCGGGGTTCCGGGACCGAGAGAGCAAACCGGGAACGCCGCGGTTTGCTCTCTCGGTCCCGGAGCCAGCCAGCAAACCGCAGGGAAGGAGACCTGCTTGCTCGGGGTTCCGGGTCCGAGAGAGCAAACCGCGGCGAAGCTGGTTTCCTTTCCCGGTTTGCTCTCTCGGTCCCGGAACCCCGAGCAAGCAGGTCTCCTTCCCTGCGGTTTGCTGAATGGCTCCGGGACCGAGAGAGCAAACCGCGGCGTTCCCGGTTTGCTCTCTCGGTCCCGGAACCCCGAGCAAGCAGGTCTCCTTCCCTGCGGTTTGCTGGCTGGCTCCGGGACCGAGAGAGCAAACCGCGGCGTTCCCGGTTTGCTCTCTCGGTCCCGGAACCCCGAGCAAGCAGGTCTCCTTCCCTGCGGTTTGCTGGCTGGCTCCGGGACCGAGAGAGCAAACCGCGGCGAAGCTGGTCTCCTTTCCCGGTTTGCTCTCTCGGTCCCGGAACCCCGAGCAAGCAGGTCTCCTTCCCTGCGGTTTGCTGGCTGGCTCCGGGATCGAGAGAGCAAACCGCGGCGAAGCTGGTCTCCTTTCCCGGTTTGCTCTCTCGGTCCCGGAACCCCGAGCAAGCAGGTCTCCTTCCCTGCGGTTTGCTGGCTGGCTCCGGGACCGAGAGAGCAAACCGGGAAAGGAAACCAGCTTGATTACCAGAGGCTTCCTCCTTCCACGGAGGTCAAGAAAAGCGCTGGTAACTGTCTACATTGGATCACCAGCGCTGGATCCTCTACACCCGAGACAAAACAGGAGTACGGCCAGCGCTGCAAACAGGGAGTTGCAGCGCTGGTGGTGCCCTGCAGATGTGTACACCTTCAAAGTTGCAGCGCTGTAACTCCCTCACCAGCGCTGCAACTTTCTGATGTAGACAAGCCCTTAGTGATAAACTTCTGGCACTGCAAAGAGCCTGATTTTTCAGAAGTACTGAGCATACACTGCGCCACTTGAGATCAGAGGGTGCTGAAGCTACTTAGCACATCTGAAAATCAGACTTGCAGTGTTTAATTGTAGAGTTGGTTGAGAAATGGGGTTTTTTCCCCATGAAAAACTTCAATTTTGGCAGAAATTCAAATTCCAAAATATTTGCTTTGGAAATGCTGGTGGGGTGACTCAGGGATATTGTAGTTTATATGTCTCCAGCTCTCATTCTCTTTTATAGACTAAGCTCCCTTGTTGGACTACATCTCCCATGATGCACTGTGGTCTCCCCAGTTGGAGAAAGGAACCCAGTGCATCATGGGAGTCCTTAGCCATGGTGCATTATGGGAGTTACAGTTTGGTCAGGTCTACAGACCTCTATTGGTATAACTACCTTGCTCAGAGGTGTGAAAGAGTCACATCCCTGAGCTATGTAGTTATGCCAACCTAGCCCCCCCAGGTAGACAGCGCTATGTCAAGGGGAGAGTTTCACCAGTTGCACCAGTGCAGCTGCACCATGGTAGCACTGTACATGAAGACAAGCCCTGAGTACCTTTCCCAGACCTGTGGAAGAGCTCTGTGTATCTCAAAAGCTTGTCTCACCAACAGAAGTTGGTCCAATGAAAGATATGACATCATCCACCTTGTCTTTCCAAAATAGTTGTTGAACATAAAGACAGAGGTAAATACAGTTAACATTTTAAACCTGTCTCAGTGGATAGTCTCAATAATACATCAACTTCCAAGTTCAGTGGAATTGGTCATATGCGCAGAAGTACTCGTGCATAAACGTTTGTAGGATTGGGGGTGAAGGGATCATTTTCACCCTGAAAGTGATATGTTTTTATTTTATTGATTGTAAGGTATCACACTGACTTTCTTTAGATTTTAAATCTCTTTTTATTCTTGTTTAAAAAAAAAAAATCAAAGACGTCTGCCATACCTAGTGATGACTGTGAACCTCAGACCATTTAGTGTGGTTCTGATCAAAATCTTCAAAGTGAGTCCAAACAAAAACCAAGATGGAAATCTTATCAGAATAGTCTTTTTTTTTTTTTGGTGCTGGGAGGAGAGTGAGGGGAAGGGGTGGATACACTTCTGTTTCTTCTAGATTGTAAACTCTCCAGGGCAGGGGACTGTCTTATACTATGACAGATGCATTATCTGCACTTTTGCCAGTAATCTCAAAATAGAAACGCACCACAAAACCTTTCAGGGAATAGAAAACCACATAGAAAGTGTACATGTTCCAGTTAATGACACATGGCCTCAGATTCTCTGTTGAACTCCACACCCTTTGCACTTCTCAGGTGGCACAGATGGAGCCCCTGTCAATTGTAAATAGTCAGTGGAGAATTCCCCTCCTGGAATTCCCACTGCTGCTGTAAAGCTCCTGAGGTAGCTGCCCCCCACTGTCCAGCAAGGGGTGGGGAAGGAAAAGGATGTGTCAGAGATGCTTCATAATGCTGTGCTGGTCCTCTGCTGGCTGCTCTAACAGATGCTGGCACTGGTGGCATAGAATCAGAGCACTGGCAATTAGCTCCGACGCTTCCCCAGCAGCAAATTGTTGGCCCACAATCAAGAATCCAGCCCATGCTGTTTAATAACAAAGGGCCTGGTCCACCCCTGCATTTCTCTAATGTCATACTGGTATTATTCCATTTCAGTTGCACCAAAATAAACTGGAGTAATTTAGTGGCGAATCAAATGCAAAGTATCTTGTTTTGGGGGGGAGTTTGGGATTATTTTTTGTAATCTATTGTTTGCTAAAATCAGACAATGAATTTAGCACTGTACCTTTCCTGGAGAGTTAACAATCTTGGATCCCAAACCTGCAATGACTTACTCATGCTTCATGTTAAACATGTGACAGTAATCTTATCAAAACCACTGACTTTGATGAGATGACTTGTATGCTTAATATTAAGCATGGGCATGTAAGCCTTGTCAGGATCAGGGCCAGGGCTGGCTCTAGGTTTTTTGCCTCCCCAAGCAACAACAACAAAACACCAAACCTCCCAGAATGCCGCCCCTGGAATTGTGCCACCCCAAGCACATGCTTGGTTTGCTGGTGCCTAGAGCCGGTCCTGATCAGGGCCTAACAGCCACATAGAGGATCAGATTCCAATGTACTGCTCAACGAGCGCAAGTGTCTTACTCTGCAAGTAGTTCCGTTGATTTGTGGAATCAGGTATGACTCCCCAGGAGTAAGGTTCAGAATCTGGCCCACAGAGAAGATATTGAGATTGTAGGTAGATATTATATGTAGATACTGATATTTCTGTTGTGGGCCTCATGGAAGAAATGGGTCTTCTAAGTGAGAAAATGGTGAGGAGAAATATAACATCCATAGCACCAGGGATTTTCTAAACATTACAATAGCCCTTCACCATGCTGGGAGGCACCTGTATGTTCCTAAACCTGCTCAGCTTGTCTCCTTTCCTCCTTGCATCATGTTTCTTAAGTTTGTAGTGTGTAGACAGCAAAATACCTGAAATGAAGGGCCTGCCCCAAAGTCCTTTAGTCAGGTCTCAGATCTTTTAAAACTCTAATCCTTAAAGGCTTTGGCAGATGATTGGAGTTTAGAAAACCTCAAGTAGGCACATTTCATTCCAAGCAGTTCCTCTCTAAACAGAAATTATTTTCTCAAACCCCATGTAGATCTCTGCCAAGAAAGGCAACAGTTTTATGGCACAGCCCTATCGTTGGAAAAACACAGGCTTTTAATTATTTTTATGGAGCAGGTTTATCTTGCTGTGCTTGACTGTAACTCCCTGTTGGCTTTTTTACTCAGTAATAATCCAAATCAACATGCTGTAGGGATTTCCCTTAAAATTCACAGACTAAAGCCTGTAATTAAGGAATCTGGAATCTTATAAGCCTCTGTGATATGATCAGACTGACATTTTGTAACCCTGGTTTAAGGAACATTTCAGCTGCTTCCCTGAAACATGCTGATAGAAAACTTTCCCATATACCTGCAGGAGCCATATGGAGTCTGAACATTCTAAAACTTGCTCACTGTCACATTGAGATCATTCTCAGCTGATCAGGGGCCCAGTCCTGTGATCTTTGAGTACAAACTGCTTTGATACAGAGAGGGGAGGATGAAGGAAGAAGTTGAATAAAAATATAGGGCTTGGTTCTGCACCACTGAAGTCAATGCAATTTTAAAATCGACAAGGAAATGCTTTGTCCATGCAACTAGCCTGTGGAACAAATTGTCACAAGATCTCATTGCTCCCAAGAGTGTAGCAGGATTCCAAAAAACCCAGGATATTTTTATGGATAAAAAGAACATCCAGAGTTGGAGTAGCAAGGCTGAAAAAGAGTCAGTCAGTTTATGGGCACAAGCCAACCTCTCAGTTATGGAGTTTAGGAGAAAACTTTGTCTGAATACAGATTATGCCATAACCACCTACTGGAGGGTTTCTTACACTTTCCTCTGAAGCAGCTGGTACAAACCACTGGCAGAGACAGAACACTTGTCTAGATAGAGTCACTCAGATCCTGTATGGCAATTCCTGTGCTCATACTGGAAGTCTTCCAACTGACTTAAACGTAAGCAGCACTGGACCCATAAGGACTCCAGGTGCACTTGGTGAAAGCACCAGCTGATTAGCTGGCAGCAGCTCAAATGCGTAACAGGTTGTTTTCTTACAGGTGCAGCTTGGATTACAGCAGAGCACTCCCCGCTTGTGTGGTCATATCAGCTCCAATTACTGTGTCACCTGGTTGCCAATGAGGCCCTGAGCTTGAGTTCTCTGTGTGTGCATTATCTCTGCCATTGTCCTAGAGCTGCTTTGCTTAAAGAACCATTAACCTTTTATGGCCCTGAAGGATCTGAAACCTGGGATTTCTTTAGGCTTTTAAAAAGTTACTAATATTAGTCAATGAAAGTGGATGGCTGGTAATACTGTGACATAGAAAGCAGAGGAAGATTCACCAGAAGTAAAACATCAGAGAATATTTTTGACTTTGAAATGCTAACCAAAGAGATTTATAGTTACACTGCAGGATTGGGCCCTTGATACTAACACTGCATAGATTTAGCTTCAGAGGAGAAGAGGGTGGCCTCATAATTGATTTCTGTACTCAACTATAATGCTTAGCTGCAAGTGGGTGCTGGGTTTTAGTTCCAAAACAACTGGTCTATAAAACTAATTTTGAAGAGTGAAATAAACCTGCAGCACTTTCTAATGAACAACAGCATTGTATTGACATTGCTCTTTGTGTATTGTTTTAACCGATGACCTGGTGTGCTAGTTAACTTCTACTAGAAGGGGATTTGTTTTTTAAACTGAAATGTGGTGTGCTCAAAAAAGGCGCTAGCTTTACAGCCCTGGAAATGGAGGAAGTTTTAAGCGGTGTGGTTATAGCTGTGTCAGTCCCAGAATATTAGAGAGACAAGCCGGGTGAGGTAATACCTTTTATTGAACCAACTCCTGCTGGTGAGAGAGACACGCTTTTCAGCTTAAATGAAGTTCTTCTTAAGCCTTCATGATGCAGTTGGTAGTGCAACAGCAGATGGCTTTGTCTGCGACAGGAAACTGGAATGGTCAGTTTGTACCTGGAAACTGTAAAGTGGCCCAGATTTGCTGTGGTTCACAAACATAGTCTGAATTTCCAGTTTTAGAGTGAAACCCAGAAGTAGGGGAATGTGGCCTGGTTTGGGATTTCTTTATGGTTCTGCATAGATCTTCTCAGCCCTCCCCCCGATCCACTGGGGTGGGAGATGAGGTGGAACAAAGGCCCTACAATGAACAAATAACAATAGGAGGTAATTTAATATACCTAGGATAAATAACATTTTCCATGCCAGGTGAGCATTTTTTCTATTAACTTTTTATTAAACTTTAAAATACACAGAAAAACAAACATAATAAATGGTATATAAACGCCTCATCATATATATCCATGTGCTATCTAATCTTAGCTATACGTTAAACATTTCAGTACATATATAATATGAATGGTTATAATCATAGAAGTGTAGGACTGGAAGAGACCTCAAGAGGTGTAGACCAGTCCCCTGCACTCGTGGCAGGGCTAAGGATTATCTAGACCATACTTGACAGATGTTTGTCTAGCCTGCTCTTAAAAATCTCCAGTGATGGACATTCCGCAACCTCCCTAAATTTATTCCAGGACAGGAAGTTTTTTCCTTATGTCCAACCTAGACAGCCCATTGCTTCTTGTCCTATCCTCAGAGGTTAAGGAGAACAATTTTTCTCCATCTTCCATAGAACAACCTTTTATGTACTTGAAAACTTTTATGATGTCCCCTCTGTCTTCTCTTCTCCAGATTAAACAAACCAAATTTTTTCAATCTTCCCTCAGAGATCATGTTTTCTAGACCTTTAATCATTTTTGTTGCTGTCCTCTGGACTTTCTCCAGTTTGCCCACATCTTTCCGGAAATGTGGTGCCCAGAACTGGACACACTACTGCAGTTGAGGCCTAATCTGAGATAACCAGAACTGCATTCAGTATTCAATATGTGGCTGTCCCATGGATTATTATAGTGGCATCATGATACACTGTCTTATTATATATCCCTTTTCTAATGATCCCTAACATTGTTAGGTTTTTGATTGCCACTGCACATATAGCAGATGTTTGCAGAGAACTATTCACAATGCCTTCAAGATCTTTTTCTTGAGTGGTAACAGTTGATTTAGACCCCCATGATTTTGTATGTATTGTTAGGCTTATGTTTTCCCATCTGCATTTATCAGCATTGAATTTCATCTGCCATTTTGTTGCTCAGCTACCTAGTTTTGTGAGATCCTTTGTATCTCTTCGCAGTTTGCTTTGGACTTGACTATTTTGAGTAACTTTGCTTCATCTGAAAATTTTGCCACCTCAAGTAATTTTGTATCATCTGAAAATTTTACCGTGGATGACAATGATAATGGTGGGAAAGAGACTTTTTCAATGGAAAGCCACACATTGACTTCAGTGGAATTCAGACCAGACCCCCAAATCTGAGTGTAGAAAAGTAAGACATTTGAAAAGTGCAGGAGGGGGACCTTAAAATCCCAGGTGCCTCCATGGAGGCCTTCTTGAGTGAAGAGATTAGGGAGTGTCTGCACTAGAGATGGGACCAAGCTACAGGATAAGGAATACCATTTGGATTGTAAACAGCCCAGTGTTTGGATCTGTGGCTTTTTTGTGGGGAAGAAGAGGCTTTTAAAGATGGGGCATCTGGCCAACTTGGATTGGGATGTGGGTGGGAATTTCCCCCCCCCGACCCAAAGGGGGGAGGCGCTCAGCTGTGGGACTGGCTGAGAAGCCTGTGCCAGCAGCATAAGCCTCTTGCCTTCCGCGGATCTCGCAGCGTAGCTCTGCCCACACCTGCGAGCCCTGGCATGGGAGTGGGCGGAGCCGGGAAGGGGGCGGAGCCGGAGCCGGGCGCAGCGGACCGGGCTGCGCTGTGCAGAGACAGGCTGCAGGTTGCTGAGACTTTCGCAGCGAGGAGTTGCTGCTGCCTGAGCTCCGGCGATCGTAGCTGAGCGGGGCTGACGCGCGTCCCAGTGCGGCGGGAAAGGGACACTCCCCCCCCCCCGCCGTCGCCTCAGGGGCTTGGAGTCGCCTACAGAGGATCGGGGCCGAGCTCCCCCCCAGAAGTTTGCAAAGTGGAGCGGAGCCCCTGTGACCTTGCGCGGAGAGCAGCCCCAGCCTGAGCTGTGTGCACGCGGGGAGGAGGCGCGAGCTGGGTGAGGTGCTCTGCAAAGAGGATTTGCTTTGCTGTTTCTGTCCCGGCTTATGGGAGACGAAATTCAGCCAGGTACGTGCAGTTGCTGCTCGGAGATCGGTCATCCCGCTCGCCTCCCTTGCCCCTGTGGTCTCCCTGTTTTCTTGTACTGTCTCCCCCAGGGCGCAGCCCACACCCAGTATCCCTCTTTTGCCCCCGGCCTCTTAGTGCAATGACTGCCCCTCTGCTTTCTCCGGTGGCCCCCTGGCAACCTGCTTCATTATTTTCTTCTTCCTGGAGGAAACATTCTTTAGCTCTTTCTTTAAAATACTTGTGTATTTAAAAAAAAATCCTTTGTGGGCTTTTAACCTGGCCTGCCTTCTTGTGTGTGGCTCATTCAGCTCCCTACATGCTACTGTTTGAGGTCTAAGTCCCCTTTCATCTCCTGGGCATTGACTGGCTGTTTTTAGATGGAAGTGCAGCCTGCTGTGAAATCAGATTATCTGGAGTTTCTGGTTTATTCTTCTTAAGGCAGAGGAGAGAGGGACACGGCTTGGGGGTGGGGTAGTGGAGGAAGAAATTCATTTATTCTTCTATAAAGGAGTCAAAAGTTCTCAGCCCAGTCTAGGAAGAGCTTTAAATACAACCAATGTTGAAGTTAAAGCCCAGGGTGGGAATTAAGACATCAACAATCACCACCCACCCACGTTTAATGCAGTGGATTGTCTGTCTGAAGCAATTTGCATGTGGCATAATCAGCTGTAGCTCAGAGACCTGCATGCTACACCTTGTGTTTGGCTGACATGTATTTAACCTTTTACTTGCTGTGTAGCTAGCAGTGTGCCTCTCCCTCCCCCCCCCCCCAGTCACTCAGGGTTGATGCATGAATAGAAGATTGTATGTTGGCAAACCTAACAAATGAATAATTCTATTGTATGTGCCTGCTCTGTGCCCCAAGACAGCCCCCAATCTGTGAAATTGTCACTATCTGTGACATTTAGGAGATTTAGTGCCTCCCTGGAATGGGTACAGGTGGCACTGGTTGCTGCAGGTTTAGCACTTGTTGCACAGGCAATTGTATTTACCCTCTGTTGGGCAACAGGATTTTCAGTTGTCTCACAGCTAGCTGTTAAGTTAAAACCAATACCATTTTATGACATAACTTCTTCTGTGCCTTAACTGGACTTGTTGTGGTTTATGCTGCTTAATGGATCTCTTTTCCTTCCACTGCTATTTCACTCCAGTGCCAGACAGAGCAGTAATAGCAGAAATATTGGGGAGAAGGTGAGACCAGTGCAGCTTGACGAATACAGATACTGCAAAATTTGCAGTGAGAGGTGAAACAGCCCCCTGAAGCTGTATCCATTTACCTTCTTTAATGACTCTTTCCATTAAGCTAGGCTACAGCATACCATTGTACCTGTTCTACAAGTCTGTCTTCCTTGTTGCTGCTATGGGGCTTGCCCTGATTCCCTTCTATCCGACTCCTTATTGTCCCAGGCAGTCCCCTGGGTTCTATTCCCAGTTCTGACACTGACTTGCTCTATGACCATGGGCAAATCCTTTGACATATGTTGACAAATATAAAGTAAAACACATTGGAAGGACTAATCTGAATTACTTCTGCACCTTGTATTCCAAATTAATTATAACCTCTCAGGAAAAGAATCGGTGGCATTATGGACAGCTCAGTGAAAACCTCTGTTTAGTGTGCAGTTGCAGTTAACAAAAAAAAGGGGGGGGGAGAACAATGTTAGACTGCATAAGGAATGGGATAGAAAATAAAATTGCAAATATTATTTTAGTATAGAAACCAATGGTACTCCTTGCCCTGTAAATGTGCCACAAGATATCTCTGATGACAAGAGCTTTGACTTTTAAGTCACTTATATAAACATATATGAATGAGAACTTCCACAGTCCTACTTTCTTTGCCTCAGTCTTTCAATCTGTCAAATGGGCATACTACTGAGCTATTTCCCTGGCTGCTAGTTAGGGTCTAATTAACATTTGTAAAGTGCTCTTGAGTTACCCAGATGAAAGGTGCTATAGAAATATAAAAGCTTTGTTCATCATCCATCTGACTATGGGCTCTCCTCTAGCTGCACCCATGATCACACTGCCTGATCTTAGCCTGAACAATATCATGAGTTTCAGAAGCTCTGTCCCTGTTTTGAAAAAGTTCATTTTTTGGTTTGGTTTATTATATAACTGAGGGTGTTTTTTAAAGCCTTTCCAGTGCCAATTGAATGGGTATAACTTTATGCTTAAGATGAAGACCTGACATGTTAGGGGTCCAAAAGTGAGCATTAAAATGGTTGGTCTGCTAGGCGCTTATAAAAGCTTTTGGGGAGGAAGAATAGCCTTGTGGTTATAGCCCTAGACTGGCACTCAGCAGATCTGGGTTAATTTCTGGCTCTGCCACAGATGCCCTGTGTGACATTGAGCAAGATGCTTGATCTCTCTGTGCCTCAGATCCACTGTATGTAAAATCAGAATAATAATGCTGCTTTCCTCCATTCTTTTTGTCTGGATGATCTATTTAGATTGTAAGTTCTTTGGGGCAGGGATGACCTTTTACTATATATTTGTACAACAGTTAAAAAACTGGAGTTGGTTGTTATTCAGACACACAAACCCTGATCGTGGAAACAGTTAAGTCTGTTTAACTCTACTACCTTGAATAGTTCTGTAAAGCTAAGCACTTAAGGGCTTGTCTACATCAGAAAGTTGCAGCGCTGGTGAGGGAGTTACAGCGCTGCAACTTAGGAGGTGTACACATCTGCAGGGCACCACCAGCGCTGCAACTCCCTGTTTGCAGCGCTGGCCGTACTCCCGTTTTGTCTCGAGTGTAGAGGATCCAGCGCTGGTGATCCAGCGCTGGTAATCAAGTATAGACACTTACCAGCGCTTTTCTTGACCTCCGTGGAATAAGCAGGTATCCCAGCATACCTGAGGAAGCCTCTGGTAATCAAGCTGGTCTCCTTCCCCGGCTTGCTCTCGCGTTCCCCGAACAAGCAGGTCTCCTTCCCTGCGGTTTGCTGGGTGGCTCCGGGAACGCGAGAGCAAACCGCGGCGAAGCTGGTCTCCTTTCCCGGTTTGCTCTCTCGTTCCCCGAACCCCCGAGCAAGCAGGTCTCCTTCCCTGAGGTTTGCTGGGTGGTTCCGGGAACGCGAGAGCAAACCGCGGCGAAGCTGGTCTCCTTCCCTGGTTTGCTCTCGCGTTCCCCGAACCCCCATTGAAGCCGCCCAACAGCGCTGCAGTGTGGCCACATCTAACACCACTTGCAGTGCTGGTTGCTGTAAGTGTGGCCACTCTGCAGCGCTGGCCCTATACAGCTGTACTAATACAGCTGTAACAACCAGCGCTGCAAAATTTTAGATGTAGACATGGCCTAAGTGTTTGCAGGGTCCTAATAATAATCACCAATGTGGGTTGGTCCTAATAGAAATGCTTTTGCTTTATGAAATTAATATCTTTATATGTTTTTCCTTCAGTCTTTCATCTTAAATGAATAAACTAAAACTGATCATAAATCTTTACTGGTAGAGAAGCAGGTGCTCCACCATGTGAAGGTCATCCTATCCCCATTACTCGGCCCGCTTATTTATACCCATGAGTGTCTGTAACTTTTTGTATGAGTGATCTACCCTCACTGCTTGCTGACTGTATTTTGATCTCACCCACAGTATACCCCCCCCATTGGGGACATTGCATACCAAAATACTGTCATCCACCTATACTCTGTATGTTACCACTGATGACCAAAAACTGACTTTTCAAACTCTCTGTGTCATCTATTTTTAAACACTTTCTAATAAACTTTTAATTCTGTGGTAGTGCACGGTAGCAACAATGCGGATGCACTAGGTGCTATACAAACATGCAGGAAAACACTGTCCTCTCCAAAAAGCTTGTGTTGTAATTTAATTTAGGAATGTGAAGTAGGTGAATTAGTTTCTGTATCTCTGCTGCATTGCACTTCTCTGAAAATAAGAAATAGGTGCCACCTGCTGGGATTAGCCTTGGGCATTTAAGAAATAAATTGGGAGCAGTCAATCTCTCCAGAGAAATGGTCGGTATTCATTTTATTTGAAAATTCAAGTGGGCAGATTATAAATGCGCAAATGCCATTATTTTCTTCCTTTGCAGTGAAATAACCTCTTCACGAGACCAGCTTCACGAGACCAGCTTCACTGGTGTAAAAAAGAAAAGGGGGGGAAAAAAATGAACGATCCAAACCCTGAGAGCTCATGATTTGTTATTCAGCTTCAGGTGCAGTAATGCATCTCCCATAAAAATTGAAATCTTTTAGTGACAGCTCAGGGTAAAACAACTTGGTGAGCTGTGCAAACTGTCCTAGCCATGACCCTCCTGGCATCGGCAAGATTCTAAGCCCATTTACCATCTGCCCAGCAGTGGCAAAAGCTACTCTGTGCTTGTCCTTGTGCTGTTTAATGTTATGAGCCAGCTTAGGCTCCCCTCTCTCCCCCACCCCCTCTGGTGCAGCTGGACTTGAATTGGAGCAGCGAAAGGCATGTGGGATGAATAAAAAATCATTTTAGTTTTGTCTGCATCATCTTGAGTGATGATATTCTATTATAAATGATAAATCCCTTAAATGTCTTGGAGGCTTTCGCTGGAGCACCAGAGCAGAGTCAGTTGTGATGTAGGAGGGTTCCAGCTGGGTGCTGGAATGAAATCTGTACAGTATCTCCATCTCTAAGGTAACAGAGATTAAAAATTCCCTGTTTGAACTGGATGCCAGGCTGGGCTGTTGTGGGAGCCACCCTGAGTTCAGCAGAGGGTGGGCTTGCTGGCTGGTGGAAGGCATGTTTGACGGGACAGGTGGATGGACTGAAGCTGTCATGGCCAGAGTAGCCCTAGAAGAAGGCTGGTGTTTTCTATATGATCCTTTTCCTATTACTGCCTGTTCAAAGAAAGATGTAAGCATTGAGGTTTCTCCAAATCTCTCAAGTACACATTGTCTAGAAGGAGCTCTTGGGACCAGAGAGAGACTTGCGTGGGGGTGAAGTTTCATAGAAATTGGCCATTATCCGTGTTTGCATCATTACGATTCTTCTCTTCTGCAAAGTATGTTAACGCTCATCATGTTTTTTCATCCTTAGTCCATAATGTGTTGCAGTAGGAATAAACTTGCCTTTTAATTTCCATTGCCTTGTAACTATTGCTTATATTTACAAAAAAAAAATGGTAGATTTGTGAGGGAGGGAGCTGCCCTTTGATATGATACTGTTATAGGGACATAGAGGAGGCCACTTTAGCCTTGAGCACTTCATTGGAACATAGTTAGTGTGTTTGGTAGCATAAACAAACTCCGTTATCACCTGCTAGAAGTAACCACCAGTTTCCTTGCTCTGGTCAGTTTGGGGAGCAGGCGGAGCTGGTTTTAACTCTGGTTTGTTTTCAATGCAGTAGTGTTAGAGACAGTGCAGTTCTACACTACAGAATTAAATCAGTATAACTACATCTCTTGGGGGGTGAAAGATGCACACCCCGGAGTGACCAAGTTATACTGATCTAAGCACTTGTATAGACAGCACTCTGTCGCCAGGAGAGCTGCTCTCGCCGACAGATTTACCACCTCTCGCAGAGGTGGATTAACTATACTGATGAGAGAGCTCTCTCCTGTTGGCATAGAGCATCTTCATTAAAGCATCATAGTGGTGCAGCTGTGCAGATGAAATGTAGACCTGCCTAGAGCATCTGATCCTCAAATGCACTGAGAACTCAGTTTCCTTTAACTGCCATTTGAATTTTGGGTGCTGGCACTTCTGAGAATCAAGCTTATAGTGTGTTGTTTTGGCGGGGTAGGGGAGGTGATTGATAGTGTGTCCCGAAAGGATGGGAAGGACTTCTCATAAATGAGTTTGCATGGATACAGTTGGTGAGGGAGAAAGACGTACTGAACGTTTTTGATGGGCTCATGGAAATGATCCAAAGAGGCATCTCTGAAAAGATGTAACTTTCACCATTCCCTCCAATAACACTGCAAACTCCTAGCACAAATGCTACAGGATTCTGTGATGCCAGTAAGCTCTGGATAAGAGAACTTTGGTGGTCCTAGTGTGCCCACCTCTGAAGAAACTTGTTTGGCAGGCACTGTGCAGTCATAATTTGCAGTGGCTTGACAACTTTAGCTGTCAGCAGGGGAATACTGTGTTGTGCATACTTCCATTAATGTTTCTTCCTTATTCCAGGAGAGTTCAAGTTCCTGTACTTAAAATCCTCGGTGGGGTACTGGGGATGTCCCCAAAGAAGGTTACACACAGTCACTTGTACAAGGAAAGGAAAATGGGGGCTGGATGGATATTGTGTGTGCACGTATGTTGAAAGCTTTATTAGAAGGTTACAGAGGGTAGAATGTTCTCTCTTAAACCCACTTGCCCTGGTTATGTAGCAGTATTTCTCATCTCATTAATGAAAAGGAATGACTCCCCAGAGGGCAGGGGTGTGCAGGGAAATTTTGTAAGACAGGGTGGGAGGCCTCAGATTTTGCTTATTTGAAGACCTTGTGCCTGCTGGAATTCCAGGAATCCTTCACTGTGCTTTGCTGTGCTGTGCTCTCTGTCACAGATATCATGGGCTCCTCTGGGATGTCTTTAAAATAACCCCTATCTTATCTCAGAGCATGATATCTTGTTGACCTTTCAGCTGCCCTTTTTTTTTTTTTTTTTAAAGTGTAGGTTTTACTAAAATTATTTTTCCTCCCTTATTAACAAATTTATGTGAAACTAGCCCTACTGACTAATTGGATACCTTGATCCCATGCTTAATGTGGCCAAGAGAATTCAGGCTTCCTTGCCAACTCTAAATACACTTCAGTCCTACCCTGTGCCTCCCTTGCAGGCCTCTGTGCATTAACCAGTCTTGGGCTGCAGTCTGTGGTCCGGGGTTTCTTAAACAGAGCATGATTGGCAGTCTGAACTGTAATGTGTCTTGTGCATGGGGAAGAGGAGCAAGTGGTTGTTCAGAACAGACACACAATGTTCATGTATGTGCCGACTGAAGATTTAAATTCAGATCTCCAGGCAAATAGCAGCCCACAGCTCCTCCTGACTCCTAAGAAATGTATCTGTTCCTAAATACCTGCAGATGGCTTGGGTAAAAAACTTACAATATGAAAAATCGCCTGCAGAACTTGCCCATTGTGTCCCAATCTTCTGGCAATTGGCTCTGGCTACCTGGCACAATGGATCCAGCACAGTATTTGAGTGAATGATCTGAGGATGCAGTGTCTAGTGCTTTTTCGGTGGTTATGCTGTTCTGCCTTCTTTTGGTTTAGCACAATGAACTTCAGAGTCTCCAGTGTGACATGCAAGGGCATTAGATGTCCAGATAGCGGATTGAGTTCACTTTTTAGCGTTAAGTTCCATTTGTCTGCTGTTCTTGGTATTTTTATTCTGCAATGTTTTTCTGATTTTTCCCCATTGCCTCTGGGCTTATCTACACTAGGAAGTTTTGCAACCTTAACTTATACCAGCATAGTTAGTGGAAATCCTTCCCTAGTATGGATGCAGTTGTATCGGTATAAAAGTATTTATACAAAGATATCTTATACTGGCTCAGGAAGCAAAATAGGCTTTAATGATGTAAAACATCTGTTATGTACTGGTAGAGCTGCAGGCACACTAGGGACTGTACCTGTATAATTATCTTTTGGATACTTTTTTTTTTTTCTCCCTCCAAGCATGCAACTTTGTGAACCCTCCTGTATCTGTTTAAACTTGGCTTATGTTGCTTGAACTTGCTTCTATAAATCGTGAGGGCAAACTAAGCCAATACAAGTGTGTCCATGCACAAAGTTTGACGAAACCACTGCAAGCTTGTGTGTAGACAGGTTCACCTTACAGGTGCAGCTAAACCCTTTTAATAGTGTCTGCACAAGGGTCTCTACTTGTTCCCTGAAACTTGTGTGTGCAAATCAGCCGTACAGGGACCTGTTGGCCCTGGTTCCAAAGGTTCTTGAGAGTAGTTAGTTCCACAGTGAATGACTGTAACAGGCTGCCAGTGTTTGCTTCAAACACCCCACCCTCTTAGCAGGTATTGATTGTGCTGAGTTCTGCTGATTCACTGAGGTAGGTGGCTCGCTCCCCCATCTTGATAGAAGGGAGGTGGGAGTGGCTTTTTGAGGGAGAGGAAAAACTAACTCAAGATTCTTAAACAGCTAGTGGTTTTTGGGTGCCTCAAATTTTAGGTTCCCCATTAAAAGGACCTGGATTTCAGAAAATGCTGAGCTCCATCCCTCTGAAAATTAGGTATCTTTCAAGAACCTCACGCTGGGCACCCAAAATAACAAGATTTTCAAGAAGAGACTTAACCTTAAGGTGTGGGCTGAGCAGACCTGAGCTAGAAACCTGAGAGCAACCAACCTTGGGGAGAAGTCTGGAGCTGAGCTTTGTTTAAAGTAATTAACACCATGAGGTCAAACACTCAAGGTGGTGGTGGTTTTGGGGTGTGTGTGTGTGTGTGTGTGATTGTTTGACCCTAGGCCAGGGTCGGCAACCTTTCAGAAGTGGTGTGCCGAATGGTCATTTATTCACTCTAATTTTAAGGTTTCGCGTGCCATTAATACATTTTAATGTTTTTAGAAGATCTGTTTCTATAAGTCTATAATATATAACTAAACTATTGTTGTATGTAAAGTAAATAAGGTTTTTAAAATGCTTAAGAAGCTTCATTTAAAATTCAATTAAAATGCAGAGCCCCCCGGACCGATGACCAGGACCCGGGCAATGTGAGTACCACGGACAATCAGCTTGTGTGCTGCCTTCGGCACCCGTGCCATAGGTTGCCTACCTCTGCCTTAAGCAGTGTGTGGACGTTTCTTTAGAACGAGTTGGGAGAGGCACCTGCTCATGGTGACGCAAAAGCCTCTCACATTACTTAATGTTAGCTTAGCTACGATGATGAGTCACCTCACTGCCAAGTATTTGGCTCTGAACTTGGCTTCTTCATTCTACAACATCTGAGTCATGTGGTAATGATGTAAAAGTTCCAACCTGGTGACACGCTTCAGATACTTAAGTAGGCACGGCCTATGATAATGGAGATAGACAAGCGATTCAGCTGAGTTTCCTTGAAATAACAATTGAACAGATCTGGCT
The DNA here is from genome assembly GCF_007399415.2 of Gopherus evgoodei. Classification (NCBI taxonomy): domain Eukaryota; kingdom Metazoa; phylum Chordata; order Testudines; family Testudinidae; genus Gopherus; species Gopherus evgoodei. Next base: position 117,034,416 of record NC_044325.1, on the reverse strand, counting down.
AGGTAGAATGATAGGCACACAGGGTACGCATGTTTGTTCAGTGATGAGTCTTGCCTTGAGAGCAGCTATGCATTATATGCTGGGGAGTGTGTGTTCGTGTGTGTCTATTTTATAATGTTCATTCTGATTTAGTCACTGTTAGATCACCAAGAAATTATGGGGAAAGGGGGGATGTTAGAGACAGTAATCTTAAGAGAGATCCATTTTCTTCATTCAGTATTTTACAGCTAGGTTAATTTAAAAAAAAGGTACAGAACATGGTTGGATCAGGGTAACCGGTGCAAGGTGGTGATGGCTAGGCGTGCCTGTAGTAGATTCCTTCTAGATCTATCCAACACAATACAGCAGCTCCTTTGAACAGTTCGTTTTTAATGCAGGTTTGCTTAGGCTAGTTAAAGCAACAGCCGTCCAGAAATATTCTCTATCTTGTGTTTGAATGGAAGTTAAGTTAATGTGTCACCACGAGTTATATGCATGGAAAGAGTCTCTTTCCCCTGCTTCCTAATCCCAGCCTAGACCATGGACTAAAATAGTTTTCCCAAGTCCCGGCCTTGCCGTGTAGGCTGATATTTTACCAGTCTTGCCTTCTTCCTAAGACCAGTTGATGTTCTTACATTTGCTGTACAAAGTACTCCACGTGGTTCTCCGTAGAAAGGTGCGGAAGGAGTTAGATACTCATTGGGCCTCCTCAAGAAACCATTGAAGTTAATGGGAATACTTCATTGATCAAGCCCAGCGTATTTACCTGCCTTTGGCAATTCTGGTTTTCAGTCAAAGGTGTGTGGGCGGGTGTAGTAAAATCAATTTGCATGCTAGTAAGGGGAGTATTGTCTCCACCTATTGAAGTGACATGCTGGTGGGGAATCTGCTTCAGCTATGGAGATTTCTGCATAGCACAGTCTGCTCTCTGCTCCACTGGCGACTTCCTGACTTGAATCTGTCTGACTGTTCTGCTACAGCACAGTAGTGGGAGGAGAAAAGTGTGTATATTTACTCTGTTTACGCCTGTCTGGGTACAGCAAATGCCTATAGGTGGGAGAACCAGACAAGCCTCCAGCTTGTACTTGTAGTTACCCAGAATCAGTATGTGAAGGAAGGTCTTCTAAGAACGCTTCCAGTGTTTTCGTTAGTCTAATTGTTACTATAGGGAATTGTTTCTACCAACAGCTCCCTGAGTGTAGCAAGGGGCACAGTGGGGAATGTTTTATCTTTGCTTGTGGCTGTTCGTGTCACATTGACTATTTCAGGTGGGGAGCTAGATAAAATACATCTGCCATCTCAAAGAATACCCATTTAGTTCAGCACTGTGGCATCTGCCGTCATGTGTTGGTTTGTGTTACAGTCACGCCTAGAAATCCCAGCTAAGATGAGGGATCCATTGTGCTGGCACTGAGCAAACACATAGTAAGAGTCCCTTCCACAAAGAGACAAGACAGAGGTTGTAAGAAGGAGGCAAAGTGACCTGCCCAAGATCACACAGCTGTTTAGTGGCAGTGCTGGGACCAGAACTCGGGTCTCCAGAGTTCTAGCCCCGTGTCTCTTACCCACTGCACCATGGTGCTCTACATCTGTACACGTTCATGTTGCGTTTCATCCAGATTCTACAACAAGGACGGCTAAAGTTATCTGAAAGGCTTGGCTCCTTCCCAACTCTTAGATATATTCATTTATGTGATAATTATTGCTATAATACTTACATTTAACTTTTTTATATAGTCATAGGGCTCTTGAGTGCCTTTGAGTGTTTGTTGCTTACAGTAATTAACTTAATGTTACATTGTTTTTTTTATCATTATTATTTCCAGGTTAGTTTTTCTTGTACCTGTGGGTTCCTCCTTTGGGTTTGTATAAATCTAGATCAAGGCCTTTCTCTTGGTTTGACTGTTTGTTTGTTGTATCCACCCTTTGTCTCTTGTCTTGTAGTTAGGTTGTAACTTCTTGGGCTGGAACACTCTGTGTTCCTAGTTGGTAGATGCACTACTGTACTATCCCTCATCAGGTCTTATCGACACTGGGATTTCAGCCACCTGTGTATCTGTCCCAGTGGTAGATATTACCTGCACTGATGGTTTGCCCCAGTGTAGCTAAACCATGGCCAAAATTTCTGTGGCGGCATGGCCCCTGTATCTTTCCCCAGAACTGATGCTACCATTACCTGTTTGGTTTTGATCTAAGGGGAACAAAACTATATTGTGAAACTGCTTTTAACTCTACTTGAAATCTAGTCTGTTTCAAAAAGAGCACCTGCCCCTGAGGCATCCTGATAATCTTGTGGATTTGAAAACACGTTTTCTTGTATTTTATAGTGGCTTTTCTCTCCCTTTATACTGTGTGAAAGACCCGCACGAACAGGGGAATCGGTGAAATTGACCAGCTACAGTGTGCTTTCAAATGCACAAAGTAAGCTGAGAAATATTTTTTCTCTAATCACTTCCCGTTACAGTAATTTTAGGTGTTTAAACACAACCTTAGTTTAAATATATAATTTTTATATTTCATATTTAAATTTTATATATATCTATTGACTTCAGTTGATGTCCCTTTTATTGAGTATTTAATATCAACCTAGAGAGAGAAACAGTTTTTTAAAAAAAAATGGAAATTGGGGGTAACATTTTCAAAGCTTCTGAGATTTAAGGTCCCAAATACCTGTCACTTTTGAAAACAGGACTTGGGTTCCTAAGTCATTTGCCTTTGAAAATGCTACTCTAGATTTCTGTATGCCCCCAATTCATGCTATGGAGAGGGACTGTGAAGTGCTACACAGTAAACTGTTCTAGTATGGTCTGCATTACCTGGGAACTTTGTAAACTAGCATCTGATCTAATCCTACAGGTGTTTTAATGGCTCAGTGCCAACTTATTCCAGCTGAGGTTCTGGCCCTGAGAACTTTAAAATGCAACACCTACATACTGAGTAGGACTGGTTTGTCCGGTTCTGGAGTAACAGGTCTGTGTACAGCTAAACTAGCATTCAGATGGGTCAGTCTTACAGCCATAAATGTGAGCATTCTCTGTTTTAGCAAAACAGATTCTAAGATTACAAATGCAACATTAAAAAGTGCAGATAAATCAGTGAAGCTGCAATATACGCACAATCTTTGTTGCTTCCATTCAACTTCAAAACACCACCTTGCTGTGAGACTGTGATTTATATTCACTGATTGAAAGCTCTTTTCTTTTTGTACTGCATCCCCTTTTTAACAGTTTATTTTTACGGGGCTGTTAACTGAAACTCAAATGCTGTTGTGGAGGGTGAGATAGCACCAGGCGTTTTTGTGAAAGATAAGGAATTGAATTGCCTCACTGCAGATGCGGTGGGGTTTTAGCTGTTTAAAGAGCCCATTATGTATGTGTATGTTCTGGTTAGGATTTATGCCACCTTCAGATAATTAATCACATGTGAGATACTCTGAAAGCAGAGACTTCAAAAGTACCCAAGTGTCTTTTATCAAAGGTTTCAATCTGGATGAATCCTAGGTCTCTTGTTTACTTGATTGTGTGCATGGCAGAGGGGTAATTGCAACTCTTGGCAAATAGTCATTTTAAAGGCCTCTTTAATCCAAAAAGGTGTGTGTAAATATTCATGAAGGTGTGTGTCTGCATATTTATTGATGAATTCAACAGAGTTTCTTATGAGACACAGATAGCAACTATTCAATTCCTGGCTGCTTTATAAAGAAATTAGAAAATTGTGAACTGTTCTGGAAATACAAAATAATAAAAATTGCACCAATTCTTGGGTAAAATACTCATTCCTCTGCTGCTGCCTTCAATCCAGTTAATAATTAATATGATTGTAGATTCCTGCTCATCTTGGTGACTTATGTTATCCCTGCTTGTGAAGGGAAGGGGAGAGAACAAGGAAATCAGTTACTTCAAAATGAAACAACCTTATTTAGCTTGTAGTCCTTCTAGCTATCCTTGCTAGGTAGCAGAGAATTCTTTGGGCCCTTACTCCATCAAGGAGATCTGCTCCCTTGGTGGCAAGAGATGTGGTTACCGAAACAGCTAATTAACCCCTCTTGGCTTTCTGTATGCTTCACTCATAAGAACGGCCTTACTGAGTCAGACCAATGGTCCATCTAGCCTGTCTTCACATGGTGGCTGGTGCCAGATGCTGTAGCAGGAAGAGGCCCTAAGACAAACCCTGATATCAGAGGTTTGGTATAAGGCAGGACCTGTTCACAGAATCTAGGAAGAACAGGCTGAAATGGTACAAAAACATTCCCCAAGGATAACAGGAACACACTGACCCCTCCTAAAAAAATAAGGTCAGGATAATAGTAAGTAATAAAGATGTTCTGATTGAACCATGTTCAAAGTAATGGGTAATAATAGTCACATCAGGGGACAGTAATTACGTCAGAGGGGCAGTACTAATTTGTTTGTATCAGGATATAAAGATGTATTTCAGAGGGAGTTTCTTTGTCTGGCCTAGAGAGGAATGGAAAGTCCCGCCGTTCACTGAGCTGGTCCTTTGTTATGGGCATACATGTATTAATTGTCTGGTAAAGTCTGCGGGATACTAGTACCATGCTTCCTCAACAATAAACCTGGCTGGGTGCCTTCGTCCCTTAATGGATCTTGTGGTCATTGGGCGGTTTGCTCCAGGTCTGCTGTGCCAACTGTCTGCGCAGTGCTGGGGCAGCACAGAGGGAACACACCCACAGCCAAACATCTTTCAGCATCTAACCACACTGGTGACCCACGACCACTGATTTGGTAAGTAAGCGAGCTGTCCTCTGTAGAAATCATGATCTAACATGTCAGAAAACGACTGCTCAAATACATCTGTCTACCATATATGAACAATTAAGTTGATAGTGAGCTAAAAACCACGGTCAATTAAGTTAAACTTGGCTATGATATAAAAGCAACTGTATTATTGCTGAACATCATTTACAATGTGCATAACATTGCTGAACTGTTTAACCAACACACAGGTAAAAATCAACAAATGGCGGCAAACAACATGAAGGTAAGGAAAAAACAAACTGGTAAATTAAGTTACACAATAGCTAAAAATTCGGCAAACAATTTCCCTGGTAGTACCAGTCACACTGGTTTTTACATTAGCTATTCTCCAGTCATCTGGTACATAGACTGATTTAAGTGATAGGTTACAGACCAGTTTGTAGTTCTGCCATTTCATATTTGAGTTCTTTCAGAACTCTTTGGTGAATACCATCTGGTCCTGGTGCCTTGTTATTGTTTAATATATCAGTTTGTTCCAATACCTCCTTTATTGACACCTCAGTCTCCTCAGATTTGTCACCTAAAAACAATGACTCAGGTGTGGGAATCACCCTCACGTCCTCTGCAGTGAAGACGGATGTAAGGAATTAATTTAGCTTCTCCACAACTGCCTTGTCTTCCTTGAGTGCTCCTTTAGCACCTGGATTTTCTGAAGGCCCCACTGATTGTTTGGCAGGCTTCCTGCTGCTGATGTACTAACATTTTTGTTTTGCTGTTTGTTTTTATGCCTTTTGCAAGTTTTTGTTTTTGTTTTCAAATTCTTTTTTGGGCTGCCTAAGTATACTTTTACGGTTGACTTGCCACAGTTTATCCTCCTTTCTATTTTCCTTAGTGGGATTTGACCTCTGTCATACATTTAATTTCCATGCAGCTTCCAGGCATTTTGCTCTTGGGACTGTTCCTCTTAACTTCCATTTAACTAGCTTCCCCATTTTTGTGTAGTTCATCTTTTTGAAGTTTTAATATTACTGTGGTTGGTTTCTTTGGTATTTTCTCCCTTACGAGGATGTTAAATGTAATTACTTTATGGTTGCTATTACTGAGTGGTTCAGCTATATTCACCTCTTGGACCAGATCATATGCGCCCTTTAGGACTAAATCAAGGATTGCCACTCCCTGTGTTGGTTCCAGGACTAGCTGCTCCAAGAAGGAGTCATTAATGGTCTCTAGACATTTTATGCCTGGTTCCCACTCGGAGGTGATTTGTACCCAGTTGTTATAGGGATAGTTGGAGTGCTCTGTTTTTGTAGCTTTTTCTAATCTCTCTGAGCATTTCACAATTGCTGTCATCATCCAGTCAGGTGGCCGGTAGTATATTCCTACGGCTATCCTCTTGTTATTCAAGCATGGAATTTCTGTTCATAGAAATTCAAGTGATACAATTTGGTTCATTTAAGATTTTTACTATATTTGACTCTCTGCCTTCTTTCACATATAGTGCCACTCCCCAACCAGCATGACCTACTCTGTTATCCTTCTATATTTTGTATCCCTGGTATCACCATGTTCCATTGATTATCATAGTTCCACCAAGTTTCTGCCATACCTATTATATCAATAGCCTCATTTAATACCAGGCACTCAGATTCACTCATCTTAGTATTTAGACTTCTAGCATTTGCATACAAGCGCTTATAAAATGTGCCTGCCTTCGTGTGATGTAACTGAATGGGGCTCATTTTTGTTCGACTGTTTCTCTTCAGTTTCTGCATTATCAACTTCTGTCCTCTCCTCCTCTCTAGGATATAGAGAACCCCTTTTATAAAATCTTCCCCTAAGGCAGCAGTTCTCAACCGGGGGTCTGGCTGAAACCCGGTGCTCCGAGGCCCAAAACACCCCTGTGGGGCTGAAGCCAGCATCTCCCTCTCCTCGGTCTGAAGCCAGGAGAGCGGGCACAGGGCTGAAGCTGACATGCTGCCCCCCACCCCAGCCTCTTCTGAAGCTGGGAGCAGCACAGGGCTGAAGCTGATGGCCACCCTTCCACCGAAGCCGGGAGCCCCAAACACCCACCCACTCCCGTGCTGAAGCTGGGAGCAGTGTCGGCCTGAAACCCCTAGCCCTGGCGCGCCGCGTGGGCAGAAGCCCCAAGCCCATGGGCAGAATTGGGGGGGGCACAATGGTGTTGCCCCCCAAATTGCAGTGCCTTACCCAGAGTGGGGCAGTCCAGGGACAGCTCCATTCTGTGCCGTCCCTCCCTCCCTCCCTTCCCCCCCCCCACTTTCCCACAGTCACCTACAACCTGGCCAGAAGGCTGGGCCTGAGGAGGAAGTAGCCAGAGCCAGGCAGTGCAGGGCAGCTGCTCCTCTAGCTGTGGTGCCATGGAGTGCGCAGCTGTGGCATTCCCCTGTCTGCTGCTGGTGTCTGGGATTGTGGCTGCTCCTCAGCTCCCAGCCCTCTTTGACTCTCACGCACTTGGTAAGAACTGCCCGGGTGGGGGGACCCACTCTGGGGCTGGCAGAGCCTTTGGAGCACAGCCACTGTGGGGGGAGCCCTCCTGGCACACAGCCCCTAGCTATCCTTCTCCCTGCAACCTGAGCTGCCCCCCTGCCTGCACCCTGAATGGTTTTCAAACTTTTTGATCTGAGTCCCCCTTTTGAGTTATATTTTTTGGTTGCATCCCCCCCTACATTCCAGACAGACTGGGTGGCCTGCTGAGGTGAATCGGGGGCGCAGATTGTGCGCCCTCCTGGACCCTGCTGTGCGGAGCTGCCCCTCCCCCCTGGTCCTAAAATAGAAGTCAAACTATGCCTATGCCCAAGGGTCCACCCCCTAACCCGGAGCCCTGAGTCCCCTTCCCAACTCCTGTTGGGCCTTGGAGTTTTTATAGCATGTTGGGGGGGGGGGCCTCTCAGAAAGAAAAAGGTTGAGAACCCCCACCCTAAGGGATGTCTTTGTCCGAACTGCGTGCTTCTCTGCACCTGTTGGCTTTTCCTCAGCCCTTAATTTGAAAACCTCCCCATCAACCTTCTTAATTTTACATCCCAGCAATTTGGCTCTGTTTTGGTTTGGGTGAAGCCCAACCTTTCTGTATAGACTCCTCCTTTCCAGAAAGGCTCCTCAGTGCCTAGTAAACCTAAATCCCTCCTCTCTCTCCATTGTGCCATCCATGGATTGAGACCCTGCAATTCTAAATGGAAATATTTCAGAGAATGCTACCATGGAGGTCTTGGACTTTAATCTCTTACCTAGCAGTCTAAATTTGGTCTCCAACACCTGTTTCCTACCTTTTCTGTACCTATATGTACCGCCACAGCCAGTATCTCCTTCCTGGAACTGCACTTAAGTCTTTATAGATGTCTTCAGATGTTTTCACCTGGCAGGCAGTTCACCATGCTGTTTCCCCAGTCATGGCAGACCCAACTATACATTTCTAATAAGAGTAATAGGGGGAATTCTATTATCTGTCTCTGCCTAATAACAGGGGTCCCCTGCCCTGAAGAGGTAGCCACATTGTGAGAGGATACCATGACATCATTTGGAAGGAGGGTCCCAACTCTGGGATAGTTTTCCTCTGCTCCAGCTTGATGTTCTCCTTCCCTGAAACTTTCATCCTCCTCATTATCACAGAGGCTGTCAGTCTGGGGGATGGGACTGCTCTGCTGTGTCCAGAAAGTCTCATCTTTGTATATCCCTCAGCTCCCCCTGTTCAGCCACTCTTTGGTCTCAAGAGCCCATACTTAGTCTCTGAGGGCCATGAGTTGCTTGCACTGAATGCACACACATGCCACCTGCCTGCAGGGCTCCCATTGGCTCTAAGGGTAGGACTGGCAACTTAAAAACAAAATACAGCCCACTGCCGAATCTGAATAGGGCAGAATTGATATTGTCTCTGACCAGTGCAGGTGATCACTGCCCAAAGACTGTTTCTGGATAGGGCACTGAATTGGCTGTGACTGGGGAGACCTGGGTTTTATTCCAGACTCTGCTTCTGAGCCCCTTTGGGCAAGTCACTTCACTGCTCTATGCCTGTGTTTCCTTATCTGTAAGATGAAGTTACTTCCCCCAAGAGCTATTCGGTATTATGTGTACAGCAAGCACGCTGGGAGCTCCTATTGAATCAGATACAGCTGTTCATGATCTGCCCACTGGACAAAGTATACAACTTTGATGGGTAGCTAGATTCTATCCCAACAAGCCTTAATATACCTTAGTTTAAGTAAGCCTTGCCAGACCCGAGGCAGTACAATGCTTAACTCTTGCTTACTGCGCTTTCAAGGCTTTGAATGTTTCAGTCCATCCATGACATTAAAACCTCCTCGCTTTCCCTTTGGCTAAATGGCTGGGCTGGTCTAATAGGTCTCCCCACATGGGTTGCCTGCCTCTGAAATGAGTTTCGCCTACAATACCTGCTGTCACAGTGCTTGCTGCTTCTCTCTCCTCCTTCACATAGCACGAGTGCCTGCCTCAAATAATGGACACATCTCTCTGGGAGAGAGGGACTTGGAATTTGTGAAAGCAGCAAAGAATCCTGTGGCACCTTATAGACTAACAGATGTTTTGGAGCATGAGCTTTCGTGGGTGAATACCACCCACGAAAGCTCATGCTCCAAAACGTCTGTTAGTCTATAAGGTGCCACAGGATTCTTTGCTGCTTTTACAGATCCAGACTAACACGGCTACCCTCTGATACTTGGAATTTGTGCAAGTTTGTTTCCAGACCAGGATCTTGGAAGAATTTGGTTGCCTAATGCACGAGTAATGCTAGGAGATGTGATTTAATGACTGGGGAGGGGAGCATGTCTGCTCTGTAGGTGACAAGCTTGCAAAATAACCAGGTTGAATAGCTTTTCCCATAGCCCTCAATGGGATGGCTTTAAAATAAACATTCTCTAGACACAGCATCATCAGCACCCTTAGTTTTCCCATTAGTGGCTGGCGGGGGGAAGGGGAGTCCTACCACCAGCATGCCTGATCTGGTGAGCTGCTGAATGTCTTCAGCTTCCACTGAGGGGAAAAAGGAACTGAGCGTGTGCAGCATCTTGCTGGTACAAGCTCTGTGCTGGTCAGTGTCTAGCAGTGAGCCTTGTGAGTTCCAGAGGTGGTTTTTGATCCCTACTTCTGCCACCTTGGGCACTGGGCTTGCCAATGTGGCCGATTGATTCTGTCCTGCTGCTGCACTGGGAGAAGTCTGTTCATGCACCCGTAGGCTCCATCCAAAGCAAGTATAGTTGAGATAGACAAGAATAGTGGGATGAGTGTGCTGGGGAGTCTTATGGAAGTGCTGCCCTTGGCCTCCGGTCCTTCTCCCCGTATTCGACAGGTGACAGACAGAAGTTGCTCTCTTGGCAGAGAACGATCCCTATGTAATGATTACAAGGGAACGTTGGTGAGCCGCATCCTGGTTTTCATTTGTCTCTACAGTTTGCTGTTGGGAACGTGACTAGAACTAACCTTTCTGGTGTATGTAACAGGCAGCTAGTTAGTTTGAATGGCTCGATTTTTTGGGAGCCCAACTTGACACATCTTAAAGGGGCCTGATGGTTCAAAAGGTAGGCGCTCAACGCTTTCTGAAAAACCAACCTCTTCAAGGGGTGTCAAGTTGGGTACTGACAAAGGGCGTGCCTGCCTTGTAGCAGCCTCTTCTGGCCAGTTGTGGCTCAGCTGAGACCTGCCTCAGTTTCCTCTTCACTGGGACTCCCTTAAGTCCACACAGGCCAGAGGTTCAAAAAATTCCCTCTTCTGGGGTCCAGTTTATTAAGTTCTGCAAAAAGTATCTCAAAAGAGAACTCAGGGTATGTCTACATCTACAATTTTGCAGCGCTGGTTGTTACAGCTGTATTAGTACAGCTGTATAGGGCCAGCGCTGCAGAGTGGCCACACTTACAGCAACCAGCGCTGCAAGTGGTGTTAGATGTGGCCACACTGCAGCGCTGTTGGGCGGCTTCAAGGGGGGTTCGGAGAACGCGAGAGCAAACCGGGGAAGGAGACCTGCTTCCCCGCGGTTTGCTCTCGCGTTCCCCGAACCCCCGAGCAAGCAGGTCTCCTTCCCCGCGGTTTGCTCTTGCGTTCCCCGAACCCCCCTGCAAACCGCAGGGAAGGAGACCTGCTTGCTCGGGGGTTTGGGGAACGCGAGAGCAAACCGGGGAAGGAGACCTGCTTGCTCGGGGGTTTGGGGAACGCGAGAGCAAACCGGGGAAGGAGACCTGCTTGCACGGGGGTTCGGGAAACGTGAGAGCAAACCGGGGAAGGAGACCTGCTTCCCTGCGGTTTGCTCTCGTGTTCCCCAAACCCCCCTGCAAACTGCGGGGAAGGAGACCCGCTTGGGGGGGGGGGATTTGGAGAACACCGGAGCAAACCGCGGGGAAGGAGACCTGCTTGATTACCAGAGAGGCTTCCTCAGGTATGCTGGGATACCTGCTTATTCCACGGAGGTCAAGAAAAGCGCTGGTAAGTGTCTACACTTGATTACCAGCGCTGGATCACCAGTGCTGGATCCTCTACACCCGAGACAAAACGGGAGTACGGCCAGCGCTGCAAACGGAGTTGCAGCGCTGGTGATGCCCTGCAGATGTGTACACCTCCTAAGTTGCAGCGCTGTAACCCCCTCACCAGCGCTGCAACTTTGTGATGTAGACAAGCCCTCAGACTTACCAAGTCTTCATCCCAGTTTCAGCTGAGCCCTGAGGATCTATCTCTTCCCTTCAGAGTTCCAACACTCTTCTGTTCTGGTTGGGCAAAGCCCCCTGCATAAGGGTCTGTCTTCCTGTTCTCCCAGCACCTCCTGCCTGTATTTTGCCTCTCTCCACAGGCCTTTCCTGCTGGTGCCTTCCCCCTCAGGGCTCCACAGGAGCCATCTTACTCCCCACGGTGTATGCAAGCATCTGCCTACAGTCTGCAGCTGTCTCCCCCCTTTATAAGGCTCAGGTGTCCTTCCCCAAGTCCTATTGGGCAGTCTAAGTGCATTGGACGTTCCCTCCCAAACGGACCAGTCACTTAGTGACAGGCATCTAAAATTGCTGCTCACTTCCTCTCTGCATTTAGACCTCAAAGTCCATGTTTACTGGGAAATCTCTGATGAGGAAGGGACTTGCCCCTATTTTATCTCCTTTGCATATGATTGCATGGATGATGCAGCTTCTGCTTTGGGAGCTCCTGGGTGGGCCTTCTTCAGAGCGAGTACCAATGCCAGATTTGTGGGGAGAGCATATATTGGGGGAATATTTCTGGAAAAAATGGACTTTTTTGAACCCCTCTAATACTTAAAAAGTCTGTTTTATATGCCCTGCTGGTAAGAGCACCATTGGACAGAAAAGTGCCTGCATATGCATATGCTGATGGATAGCAGACACACCTTTGCCATTTCTACTAGAATTGCTACCTAGACAAGTAATCACTGAGTGCTTAACTATCTGGGAGGGTGCAGTTGCCCTAGGGGAAATCCAGTGCAGAAGTTAAACTGTAGAGTTAAGGGTCTGACTCACGCCATAGAACCATACCTCATTCCTTTCTCTGGCTTCCTTTTTTCTGGTCACATTGCTACCTCTGCTGCACCTGGGAGGACAGGACTGCCATGGTGTCCTGAAGTCAAATTTTAGTCAATTTGGCTAGAGCTGATCATAATGATTACAGCAATAGTTGGTCTGCCAGCAAATCCCCTTGTAAATCTTTATGGCCAATTTCATAATTGTCACTTGTGTGACTCATTCTTCTGACAGGATGGCTTCCATTAATGTGAAATGGGATTTACACAGTGCAGCAAACAGACTCCTCTTCCCACCTTTCAGGCTGATGTGTATGTGTGTGTACACGTGTGTTTGTGTAGACATTCTCTTGTTCACAGTAAATGCAGTTGGGCAGCTTTTTACGTTTTGGAGCATTAAGCAGCGTAAAATAAAATGACTTTTTTTTAAATAGGTCATTGGCTTTCAAAGTTATAGTGTCCTGGTTTGGAGCAACCCTAACATTGTCTAGCTGAGGAATGGAATGGCAAATCATTTTGTGGAGTTGTACCTGTTGTGCATAACATGAAGCAGATTGCAACCACCTTCTTCTCTAACATGGAGGTACAACGTGCGGTGACTGAAGCATTGGTTGCTTGGATCAAGATGTAAGGTTGCATCTGCAGGGCTGGAAAAACATATCTGCCACCTCCTAGCCAGAGGGTAGCTAATAGTCTGTCTAGCGATAGATATGAAAGGCAGAGGAGCTCTAGAGGCTCGGTTCAGGAGCAAACTCTTTGGTACGCTGTGTTTGTACAGTGTGTAGCACAATGGGTCCTGGCCCATGACTAGGACTCCTAAGCAGTATGATAATACAAATAAAAGAACTGCAGTGTTTGCCTTTGTTTGTAGGTTTTCCCAACAGCAGTAGAAAACTGATTAGACATTTGAAGTTTGTTTCTGCCTACAAGATTCTGAACAGAAGCATTGAAACTGAACAGACACTTATTAATTTCACATTGCAGCTTGGCAAAAGATATGCACTGCAGCAGAGGCACTGGCTGTCTGCAGACTCAGGAAGACAGTACTTCATAACCTCCCATTTGAGAACCATGTGGAATTCTATCTTTGCAATTGAAAGGGTTAGAAACTTAAGGCTTGTCTACACAGTGAGCTAATGCATTCTAAGGGGAGGTGTGATTTCTAAAGCACACTACTTTGTTGCACGTTAATTAGTTCACCTAGATACTGCTGGCGTGACTAAACATTCCCTAGTGTGCTTTAACGAAGTGCTGTTTCAAATGACACTTTGTTAAAGTGCACCAGCAGGGCCTACATCGACCAATTAATAGACAACACCTTAATGTGTTTTGGAAACAGCACTCACCACACCATACTGTGTAGACAAGCCTTTAAAAACAAAGAGAGAGAGCCTGGATTTTGCAGGTTGTGATGGTGTAGGCCCCTCACACAGCATGTTAAGCATCCCACTCAGGGCTTGTCTACATCACAAAGTTGCAGCGCTGGTGAGGGGGTTACAGCGCTGCAACTTAGGAGGTGTACACATCTGCAGGGCATCACCAGCGCTGCAACTCCCTGTTTGCAGCGCTGGCCGTACTCCCGTTTTGTCTCGGGTGTAGAGGATCCAGCGCTGGTATCAAGTGTAGACACTTACCAGCGCTTTTCTTGACCTCCGTGGAATAAGCAGGTATCCCAGCATACCTGAGGAAGCCTCTGGTAATCAAGCAGGTCTCCTTCCCTGGTTTGCTCTCGCGTTCCCCGAACCCCCGAGCAAGCAGGTCTCCTTCCCTGCGGTTTGCTCTCGCGTTCCCCGAATCCCCGAGCAAGCAGGTCTCCTTCCCTGCGGTTTGCAGGGGGGTTCGGGGAACGCGAGAGCAAACCGCGGCGAAGCTGGTCTCCTTCCCCGGTTTGCTCTCGCGTTCCCCGAACCCCCGTGCAAGCAGGTCTCCTTCCCTGCGGTTTGCTCTCGCGTTCCCTGAATCCCCGAGCAAGCAGGTCTCCTTCCCTGCGGTTTGCAGGGGGGTTCGGGGAACGCGAGAGCAAACCGCGGCGAAGCTGGTCTCCTTCCCCGGTTTTGCTCTCGCATTCCCCGAACCCCCCCTTGAAGCCGCCCAACAGCGCTGCAGTGTGGCCACATCTAACACCACTTGCAGCGCTGGTTGCTGTAAGTGTGGCCACTCTGCAGCGGTGGCCCTATACAGCTGTACTAATACAGCTGTAACAACCAGCGCTGCAAAATTGTAGATGTAGACATACCCTTAGCCAGGACAAGTTGATTTTTCAGGCACTACCTATATAGATGCTTACTTAGCCCTCATCACTATAGTATCTGAGCCGTAGGTAAGTAGCCTCCTTGTTAAAGAATAACCATGAACTACCCTTTAACCATTCTTGGCCTGTTTGTCTTCAAATATTTAATGTTTGAAATAACTTTCTCTATTTTTATACTGGGACAGTTGCACTATCCCAGGTTTCTGTCCTTGAGTAAGACAATCCATTGAAACAAGATTTTTCAAATCAGTTTCTAGTGATTCAGCAGGTTGTCTTGTTGGGATGTCACTGTCAACTGCAGTTGTGAGATGTGGAGATGCAAGGAAAAGAACCCTCCCTAATCAATCACTGGAGCATCCATGTGCAGCGCCGGCTCCAGGCGCCAGCATTCCAAGCTGGTGCTTGGGGCGGCGTTCTGCAGGGGGCTTTCTGCAGGCAGTCCCTGTTGTTTTGCCCTCAAGCAGTGCGCCTAATTGCTGCTGCAGGCGGGCGGGCGGGGGGGGCAGTCCCTGTGCCCTTCGGGTGGCAGACGCGTTTCCGCAGCGGCAGCAATTTGGCAACAGCTTCTATGTTTAGCTGTCCACGGCGGCTTCAACTAAACATAGACGCTGCCGCCAAATTGCCGCCTCCGTAGAAGCGCACCTGCCGCCCTAAGGGCACACAGACTGCCCCTGCTGCCCACAGCGGCAATTTGGCACACTGCTTGGGGTGGCGAAAACTGTAGAGCCAGCCCTGTCCATGTGGATATTCTGCTGTATCTCGTGGGAGTTACCAACTTAGAAATAATAAAAAGTAGCAAAGTTGTGGACTCTTAATTTGTATGTCACACTTAATTTCGTTACACTGAATGAAGTACTTTGCATTTTAATAGAACAGCTGTGGGTGCTGGTAAGGAGAGTCTTATGTTAGTGCTGGAGATGTGATGTGGTTTATTTTTCAGGTGGGTGGGTGAGTGGGGGTTGTTTGTTAAACCATGGTGGAATATGCCCCTCTGTCTACTCTGGAAGGTCCAAGTCAGCAATTAGCTTCTACTTTCTCTCCGATGGTGACCCAGTTTAGCCAC
The DNA here is from genome assembly GCF_007399415.2 of Gopherus evgoodei. Lineage (NCBI taxonomy): Eukaryota > Metazoa > Chordata > Testudines > Testudinidae > Gopherus > Gopherus evgoodei. The sequence continues at coordinate 117,018,925 of NC_044325.1, read as the reverse complement.
AGCAGCATTATTTACATTCAGGTGCCTCAAATGTTGATATCCTTAATTATTGAAATCCTAACACAGCTCTTAACATCTTCAACCAGGCAAGAAATAGTTAATCCATTATTTTCCTGGCTGTCTCGGTTTAGATTGTTGGAACCTGTAGAACTGCTGCATTCATTAGTCCTGTACAGATATATAGAGATGCACACTGACAGGTTATCTGGCTGCATTCTGCTACCCTGAACACGACGGTCTTGATGCGCTCTCAAGCTACCTCTATAAACTAATGCTACAGGTGACAGAAGCCCTACAAACCTAAAGCATGTTTGCAGCCTTAAGATGAAACTCTTAGACCATTACAGAGTCTTATTTGAACTCTGCCAAGGCCCAGGCTGCATTCTGGATGGTTTTTTTGTTTTGTTTGCTGATTTGTGTGTGTTTTCCTGCTAATTTTTAAACAAGGCCATTTAGAGCTATTTCAGGGCAGTAATAGGAAGAAAGCATCCAGATTTCTGCTCTAAAGAGAACACTTTTAGTGAACAAACTTCTCATGTATTACAGTAAAGCCTATGGGTACCTCTCTACAGCAACTAAACAGCTGCGTCTGATCTGGGTCAGCTGAGTTGGGCTCGTGGGGCTTGGGCTACAGGACTGTAAAATTGCTTTGTATATGCTTGGGCTGGAACCTGAGCTCTGGATCCTGCGAGAGGGGAGGGATCCAGAACCAGAACTCCAGCCTAAGCTCGAACATCTACACTGCAATTTTAAGCCTCCCCTGAGCCTGCTGACCGGGGCCAGCTGTGGGTCTTTCATTGCAGTGTAGACATCCCCTTAAAGCAGTGGTTTTCAATCTTTTTCATTTGTAGACCCCTATATTTCAAATGGAGGTGTGGACCCCTTTGGAAATCTTACACATAGTCTTTGGATCCCCTGGGGGTCTGTGGACTGCAGATTGAAAACCACTGCCTTAGAGGCTCCAACTGAGATCAAGGCTCCCTTGTGCAAGGTGCTGTACAGAAACACATAGTAAGGCAGATGCTGCCCCAAAGTGTTAGCCTAAATAGATAAGACAGACACAAGAAGTATCATCCCCATTTTGCAGATGGGGAGCTGAGGCCCAGAGTGACTGAGTGATTTGCTCAAAGGAAGTCTGGCAGAGCTGGGAATTGAACCACTTTCTCCCGAGTCCCAGCCTAGTGCCGTAATCACAAAACTCTCCTTCCTCTGTGAGCATCCTGACTGATGCTTTGTTGTGTTATTAAGGTTTGTTGGCATCCTTTTGTCTGCGAGATGCGATGGGATGGCAGCCTGTGATGTAGATGAGATGGTTTGCAATGTCTCGTGTAACAGAATAGTCCAATCTGAGATTTGTATTGAGAGATTTGTTATCAAGCAGGAGAAGAGAAATGGTATAAAAAAAGCTGATCGAATTGTTTTCCAAACAGGCTCACTCTGAGCCTCGCATTAATTCCCTGTGTAAGCAGGCAAAGCGCCTCTCCTTCCCATAATCCTGTCTTTAGGAATACGACAGGATCTCTGAAAGAATGGTGCAGCCCCTCAAAGGAAATCCTGAGATCCTTACTTTGTTCTGGTATAGGCAAATTCCCAGCGAAGTAAATCCAAAGTTTGCTTGATTAAGCAGCTTGGATCTGACCCTTTACTCCTGGGAGGGACAGATGAAATGCTCTTTGTGTACTATTCCTTTCAGTCCCACGGGAAACTGGGAGATTATTCCTATGGGTGTGCTGCAGTTTGATTTTATTTCTCCCCTCACCAACCTTTTTAATACTTCAGATAGCGCCCTCGGGCCCAGTCTTTTTTTCTCATGGCATTTCAGTTCCTGGGCAATAGAAACACCACAAGATGTGGCCTTCCTGGCAGATTCTGTGAAATTCCCTACGTTTGCTAATGTCAGTCTAATGAATGTGGAAGGTGTTTAGATAATCTGGTGGTGGGTGGCCGTACAAAACCCCTAAGCTGAGAGAGAGGCTTGGGAAACTGCTGCCAAGATATATGGGGAGACTGGGTCAAAAGCATTCAGCCCCTCATTTTAACAAACTAGGCTTCTGACTGGCTCCCGGGTGTTTGTGTTTGGATTGCTTAACGCTGGCTCTTGTCGGTAGAAATAACTAACAAGGGGATGCTTGTATACAGGGTTCATGTGTATCATGGGGTCATGCTTTGGAATAATATTAGAGGGGCGGGGAGAAGCCTCTGAGTTTCAGTGGTGCTTTGTGACTGGCTGTAAACAATGACCTACCCAATGTGAATGATCCCAAGGCACTGTTGTCTCTTTGCTCTATTATGCAAGGTATGAGTTCGGTGGAGTCCAAGTAACCCTGTTTAATAGCTGCAGATTGAGGATTAGCTCCTTACACAGGCTGCTAGGCAGGGTTCTGCTGGTTTCTGGAGCACAGAAGACTGAGGGGGGCACTAGATGGCTTGTAAACGAATTAAAAGGGTACACCTGTGTTCCCAGACTCTACATGACTTTTTTTTTTTTAAACCCACTTCCTGCCTTTTAGGGATTAATTTGCACCTTGCCAAGGGATTATTTCCCTTCACCTGTGCCTCCGAATGTATGTGGAAATGCAGACTGGGCTAACTGCAGCACAATGCATGACCACATAGGGATCTTAGGTGAGTTTGTCGCTAGCAAACTCCTGGGCAGGGGGATGGCCGCTGGTGGGGAGAGCAGGTGGGTTTGGGCTCTCCCTCAGGAGGAGAGTCCTTAAATGTCCCTTTTGTTTATACTTACCTTTATGCTCCCCACCCCTCCATCCCGGTCACCCCTAACTCTGGGAACACTCTCCCATGCCTGTTACACAAGGCAGCCAGCCTGGCTTCGAAGCTGCCTGCATTCACACACTGAGTGAAGAACAAGGCTGGCTGGGTGAAGAGCCGTCCTCCCCATCACCCAGGGCCCACCGTGTTCAAACTGCTTGTTTAGAGCAGCGATGTTTGACCTTCACAGCCGGGGGTGAAACACTATTTCAGGAAGGTCAAAGGGACACAATCAATACTTGTAACTATTTCTCTGGCCTCTGCCTGAGCCTGTCCTGCTTTCCCTGTAGTTCCCACAGCCCGGGAGGGAAGCTGGCAAGGGAACAACCTGAAGAGCCAGCCACTCCTTTCTCCTCTGTAAGGCAGCAGGCTGCCCATGAGGATGGGAGCTGCTGCCGTGTTCTCCGAGCTCAAACCTGAGCTGCTCTGGGGGCTGCAGGGCAGGTGGGGAGGTCGGCAGTGCCCCCATTTCCTCTCATAGCAATGGGGCTGACTCAACCACTGCAGTTTTAAAAGTTGTGGGGCATGGCACAAGGAGCCCCTTTCAATCCACAATCCGATGTACGTTGTCTAAAAATGGTTGCCCTCAAGGGCTGGAGATTGGACATTTCTTGGGGCAAGGGACGGCCTTTCTCTATGTCCTGTGCTGCACGGGGTTCGGCAGGGCGCAGCACCCTTTAAATTACAGGGAGTCTTGTGGTTCTGCTACAAGATTGTGTGATCGCCAATTGCGCTAGTTTATTTTCTTGTATTTACAAGTAATCTGTCTCCCTGCTAGTGTAGTGGCTATGCAGGATGCTACCTTTTGTACAGGGAGGGGCCTGTGGAAGCATTAAATAACTTTCTGATGTGTCATTGCAAGCAGCTGATTGCAGAGCTCTGACTCATAGTGCCTGGCAGCGTACATACGTGATGTTGGCACATGGCTCCTCTTGTGTTCAGATCTGTCCGCACTCGGCTTTGGCCTGTATTTATGATTTTCCTGCTATTTGAATACATGGAGCTTCTAGTGGCATCTGGTCATTAGTGCGGATTAAATCGCAATCATCTCCACTCCCCCAGCTGTTATGCAGGCTTCCTCCACCAAAAACAGCACCCGACATCCCTGTCCAAGAGTGTTCAGATGGGTCCCTCCTGCACTCCCTCATCACCTACTAACCGAGAGGGTGAATTGCAGATCCCTACTGACATCTTCTGGACTAATGTTATGGCAAAGACCGTGGGCCCTCCACTGCCTGCTCTGTGCTGTTACGATGTTACATAAAGTTTCCCAGGGTTGCTACCACCAGCTCAGCCACATCCGTGTTGGCAGCACACCTATAGACCAGAGCAGATATGTCGCCACCGGCCAGCTGATTGTCTTTGTAGGGGAGGAAGAAACCCACTGCGTTTTATTAGTGGAGAGGAGGTGAAAGGTGTCTTCGGTCAAAGCCCTCCGGAAGCCATCAATGCAAGAAGACGATCCCATCTTTGAACTTGCCTAGGATTTGCTACTTTGTGTTCACAAATGAAGCCATTTTATGGGGTGGTGATGGGCCAGGTAGAAAAACCTCCAGCCTGTGCAAGCTGTTTACTGGGGAAGTGGTGATTGGGGGCTTTGTGCCAGAGAAGAGGAATGTGCTAACATCCAGGATGTTGTGCAGCATTCCCTCCTGTGCCAATGCTAAGCGAGCGCCTCTTGTGTGGTAGGTGTGGATATTGCTGGCTGACCTTTTTCAAAAACGAAGACTCTATCTACACTGGGAATTTGCCATCAAACTCCTAGTCCAGAGAGGCAAAGCCGCTGTTTACCCTGGTGGAACTCACCCACTTGAAGTAGGAGTGAGCTGCAAGCCAGCCTGTTGCAGTTTACCTTGTTTATTACTAGAGGTGTTGCGCTGTTGCAGCTACACCTGCAATCTAGTGAAATATCCAACTATAGACAAGGCCTAAGACTTCATAAGGGTGTATTGGAAACAGTCTAACTTCATATCCCAAAATGATTTGAGTCTCTTCCTCCCTTTTTTTTTAACTTCTGAAAGGATTCTCTTGCCACTAGCTCTTTATATCCCTCCCGTGTTCTCTGCTGTTTAGAATCGCATAAAAAGCAAAACCTTTATGGAAAGTCCATGCTGCAGCTGAGATTATAACCACCCGTAAATGCGTAATTACCTTTCCACCCCCGAGTCCATGGGGGGGGGAGAGGGGGATTTGTGCACTCAAGTTGAAAGCATTATTGCCTTCAAGTAAAAAAGTAATGGACTCTGTCAGTCTGAAGCCACTCGTTTTGAACTGTCAGGTCTAATTAGGGTAGAAAATAAAGACAATCTTTTGTAGCTCCAGGGTACCATGACAGACAGCGCTGAACACAAATGAGCCTGGCTCGAGGGGTGGGGCAAGTGGTGGGAAGTCCAGATTAAAAACCAAGATGAAATGGCTAAGAAAATGCCTGCTGTTATCTGGTGGCCAGGGTGTCGCTTTACCTCCCCCCCTGCCCCCTTTAACCCGCAAGGTGACTGCATCCGCCTCTCCTACTCGTGGCCTGTGACCCTATTTTTAGCGAGAACTCCGGGGCACTCCTGTTGTTCTCTGCTTTGTGCTTTGAAACTACAAACCCCAATCCTCACGACAACTCTGTGCGGGAGGTTGGGAGTAAACCCTCCTTTACAGGTGGGGAAATGAGGCGCATCCAGCTAGTGTTAGAGCTAGACATAGAGTTTCAGAGGTCCGGCTTCCAGATCACAGCTAGATCATGGGTTTCCAACCTGGAGGTCATGACCCCCCATCAGAAGGGTTGCAAGCACGTTTCAGTGGGGTTATGCTCTGTGGTTAGATGGGAGAGGGAGCTGCCAAAACTAGTCTTTGGCAACATAGGGGCACCACACAGAGAGGGTCCAGAACCACCCCCACAAGGCCATGGAACAAACTGCCAAATACTTTCTGGGCTTTATTTTTGCCCTGATCACTGGGACGCTGCCGTTTGTGTTAAGAAGGCCACGTGTGAGGTGTCATGGTTGAAGTACTAGCCATTCAATAGGTCAGTTACGTAGGTGCACTGGTGGGAGGTGACCTGTTTTTTTTAAATGCACTGCATGGAACAGAATGTTCTGGGGGGAAAGCCCAGCGATTTCCATGCTAGAGAGGTTTTGTCTGGGTCCAGTCGGACAGTGGTACAACATTAAAGATGGCTGGAATCGACCTGGAGGCATTACTGTCCAATTTTCAAACACTTGTAACAGGTGTTAGCTGACCCGGACCTATTTTGACCTCTTTCCTCTATCTAAACTCACCCTTAATGTCAACAAGGCCCCTGTGGCCACACCGCAGGAATATACGTGGTGTCAGGAAGTGTGGGGGAGTCAGGGCCCTGCACCCCCCACTTCCTGCGATTCGCTGTGACTCTCAGCCAGCCAGTAAAACAGAAGGTTTATTAGATGACAGGACCTCAGTCCAAAACAGAGCTTGTAGGTATGGACAACAGGACCCTCTCAGTTAAGTCCACCCTGGGGAGCAGAGAGCTTAGACCCCAGCCCTGGGGCTCCCTCTGTTATCCCAGCCAGCTCCAAACTTGAAACCCCCTACAGCAGTCTCATCCAGCCTCTCCCCGGCTCTTCCTCCTGCCTTTGTCCAGTTTTCTGGGCAAAGGTGTCACCTGGCCCCAACCCCACTCCTGAGCTCAGGTATCGTCCCTCAAGTGAAGTCACACCCTGATATCCCCATCACCAATGCATACAGTCCCAGTAAAACTCCCCCGCAACATTCCCAGGTCAATCAGTCCCACTCCATCACACCTGGGTTCTTCAAACCATTCAAAGATACGGCTGCATTGCTTTTGAATGCTTTTGAATGCTGCTTTGCTGTGTATGTGTGGAGGGGAGCAAATTGCTTGGGCGCATGTTGGAGAGGAGCTAGATGGGAGGGCAGATGGTGTTGGAGGGGAGGGTGGATAGCAAGTCTGGGTGTATGGGGAGAGGAAAGCTGGGAAGGGTGTGGTAGGAGAATATTTTGCGATAAGCATGATACTTACAGTACAGTGAATGACATGGCTGGTGGGGTCCTTATGCTAGAGCTCTTCATCTGCTCTAGCCCCAGGATAGAATCCGATGCCTTCTGGAAGACTGACTGTAGTGTGAGTGTTTTCTATGCTAAGAGGGCTTAATGGGTAAATACCTGGATGCAAAGTGGAAAAGGAGCTTGGGTGCTATGGTGATGAAAGGACTTGGAACTTTGACACAGGCACCAACTTTCCAAAGTGCGGGGGTGCTCTGCCCCCAGCTCACCCTTTGGGGGGAAGGCCCCACTGCTGCCCCGCCTCTTCCTGCCCAGTTCCACCCCCTCCCCTGAGAGCACCTTGTCCTCGCTCTGCCCCCCAGCCTCCTGCATGCCATGAAACAGCTGATTACGGCAGGTGGGAGGTGCTGATGGGTGGGGCCCACTGGCGGGCAGGAGGGGGTGGAGGGGAGCTGCTGGTGGGTGCTCACACCCACCACCCCCTCCTCCCCCGCCTGGGTGCTTCCCCCAGAGCACCCACAGAGTCGGCGCCTATGCTTAGCAAGGCAAGGTATCTGAGGCTTTGTCTACACTGGAACTTGGTTGACAAAACCTTTGTTGTTCAGGGGTGTTAAACAACATCGAATGACAAATGTTTTACTGACAAAAAGCGCTGGTGTGAACAGCACTCTGTCAGCACAAGAGCTGTCTCCTGCCGACAAACAGCCACTACGCTGTGCGCCTGTTAGCAGCACGGCTGTGGCGGCACAGCTGTGTCGCTAAAAGGTGAGTAGTGTAGACAAAGCGTAACTGCATCAGGAAGGCATGTCTATTGCAGCAGCAGCAGTGAAGAGGTTAACTTTTACAACCGGAAAGAATGGCAAACTACTACCCAGGGATTTAATCTGCATGTAACAAACAGGACAGCCATAATTTAAAACCTAGGTGCATGCATAGTTCCAATACACAGAAGTTTGTTGGTTGGTGACTGAAGGTGCAAATGAAGAATAGTTTATTCCAGGGCTTGGTTGGCTTTCTGGCTTGCTCTACAATAATTTACCAACAGACCTTGTGTCAAACGGGATGTGATTTCCTCTTCTCCCCCGCCCCACCCTATTATTTTGTATGATCTGTCAGATCAAAGTAAGTTGAGGCTCTCCCAAAGGAGATGGGGGGGAAGAGAGCGGTTTTAATTAACTGCCCCTCCCCTGCATCCAGTTTCATCAGATGATATTTTCCCAGGTCGCTATAGCACTGGCACCTGCTGCGATACTGAATCAATGGTCCCTGTCGTTGTGGTCTCTGCCAGTGGACAATGGAGCGTGATGTGAGTCATGCACCCCCAGCTGAAAGCAAGGACGTGTAACAACATAAAGGCTCATTATCTGCCCATTGAGCCCAAGTGGGAAAGTGGGGACATGGCTATCAATACCCTACTTTCAAAAACAAACCCTCTTTTATAAGCCCCTCACAACCCAACCCCAGACATAAACAACGTGAAAGGGAAAACTCTCTTCTTTGGCCCTTTTGAAGTTGAATTAGATTTGCTTGCTGCAAAGCTATTGTCATTGCTGCGTTCCCCCACCGCTGCCAGGCACTGGCAGAATGATAGCAGCAGCTATTCTCCCACATCAAGCTCACCTCTCAGCAGTCTGGAATGCTCCTCGTGTAGGAGGCTGAACCAAAGTTCACCCCGTTCCACCCAGTGCTCCGGCTTCTGAGTGACCTGCCTGTTCTGTGGAGGATGATTTATATTGCTCTGGCACCCAAAGACTCTGGTTGAGGCACTTTGGTCATGGGTGCTGTATGGACACATTGGAACATAGAGACCTCACCCTGCAGAGCTTACAGTCCGTCAGGTTCAGATACTGTAACTGGACAAGAAAAAATACTTTGTTTTCTGTATGTTTAAAATGAGGAGTGAGGAGATGGCTACATGGTTTTCTGGTGGATAAAGAGAGCTTATCAGAAGGTCAGGTCCCTTTCTAAGCAAAAGAAAGTCATGTCTGAAAACCACCACATTCCAAACATTATCTCTACCTAGTGTAGGCACAGTTAACATGTTGTTAAGGCTGTTAATCTTACTGTGTTCTCTCCTAGGTTGGAAAATATGTTCTTAAACATACCTGTTCCTGAACAAGGCCTCTGGAGGTGTGTCCACATTGCAGTTAGACACCCTGGCCTTTGTCAGCTGACTTGGACTAAGGAATTGTTAAATTGTGGTGTAGACATTAAGGCTCTGGCTGCAGCCTGAGCGCTGAGATCCCGTGAGGTAGGAGGGTCCCACAACCCTTTAGCCTGAGCCCCCACTAGCCCGAGTCTGGCACTGGCCAGAACAGGCATCTAATTGCAGTGTGAACATATCCTAGCTGTCTCTGAATTTCACATTGTGCCTTGTTCAAAACTGACAGTGTAGCCTCCTCTTCCTTCTCCCTGGTATTAAAGGATGTCTTTGAGCTAGGATATACCGAGGCTTGGCTTGGGGGAATTTTTTGAGGGGGGAGGCAGAAGTTTGTGGTGGAAGGAAATGGGTTTGGCACCTTCCAATATAAACAGTAGAAACACCTCCATGATTCTCCCCTGGGAGCAAACAGAGCAGGTCTACACAACACAATTACTTGGGTATAACTATGTCGCTCAGGGGTGTGGAAAAACCCACATTCCTGAGCAACGTAGTTATACCGGCGTAGAAGACAGCACTACATTGGCAGGAGAGCTTCTCCCGCTGACATAGCTACCACCTCTCGCAGAGGTGGATTAACTACTGTCGGCATAGAGTGCCTTCATTAACGCGCTGCAGAGGTGCAGCTGCATTGTGGCAACTGAACTGATTTAGTGTTTTAAGTGTAGACCTGATATTAGTCTAAATTTTCAAAGGCCACATGTTGCCTGCTTAGAGCATACACTGCTGTTGAAAGGAAACAGTCCACTCCTCTCTCTTCTCTTGATGTTTCCTAACCAAACATTATCTTTCCTCCACTGTGCTGAACGCAAGCTGCTTTTTGTAAGACTGCCTTGCAGTGCTGGTCTGCTGATCAATATGGGCTCTTTATAAAGAAGCGTGGAAGTATGTTAGTTTTGGGGAATAAAATACCCACAGAACTACAGAGGTGATGTTCAAAGCTGCCTTGGCCATTTAGACAATCAATTCCTATTAAAATCTCAGCCTGCATTGCTTCTGCAAACATACAAAAAACAGGTGATGCTCAGGGCTTCTCACTGTCACTTCTGTCTTGTGTACTCCAAACACTATTCTGTATGTAACATGGAGTTAATGCCCATTTTGAGGTTCTCAGATGAAAGAGCTTATTATACAAGTGCAGGGAGTTGCTGTTGATCACAGGGCTTGTCTAAACGCAGAGTTTTCACTGACTGACTCATCAGTTAGAGCTGGTTACTTAACTAAGTCCAGCCTCCTTGTAACTGAATGAACTAAAATGTAATTGGTCATTCTGATCTAACAGGGTCTGCACAAGGGGTTTGCACCGATTTTAACTAAATTGATTAAAAGAACAATTTATGTCAAGTAGTCGTGTGTGTGGACCAAGCCTGTGCAAGATGTGCACCGAGGCAGCAGCTGTAGAGGGAGATGTTGGCAGTCCAGTGGCCTGCCTGTAGATTGGGGCGTGAATTCCATTGCCCAGTGAGCACCCCAATAAAAGGCTGATTATCCACAAGCTTTTCTGTGTGTTGAGTTCAAGGCTGCCTGCCTTGGCTGATCTAGCTGTTATTTCAGATTCGGTGAGGACATCAAACCATTGCTAGTGCCCAGAGGCATATCTAATTGGATGTTTAATTTATAAATGCGGCTCTTGTCTGTGTGGGAAGCCTGGGCAGGGATGCTTCATTACTATATGACATGGAGTGTAGGAATGGAAGGAACCCTCCTCCATGTCATCTAGTCTAGTTGCCTTCTATTGCAGGTCACCCCATCATGTAGGACACCAGCACAACTTGTGTATGTAACTAGTGACCCTCGCAGTTGGAGATTATTCACTCTCCAGCAAACACTTGTTAATTTTTATAGTGTCTTGTTCTAACTTTGGAAACCAGCATCTTTTCGATGTGAAGGCCTTGGGCTAAAAAGTTTGCCCACCCCTGCTCTAGAAAGTCATCCAATTGCCTAGTGATGAAACAGATTATCAAGGGATATGGTAAATTTTCCGGTGATGGTTGGACTGTTTTAAAACTTTACATCTAATGGAAGCCTGCATCAGGAGTCTTCCAGCAACTTATGCTTGTTTAGGCTTTATTTTTTGTCCATATGCATGGTTGAAACCGAAACTCCATCATAAGGTAAAATCACTCAACTAGCAGGGTGAAGTGATTTAAAATGAGTTGATTTAAATCATTTGATAGAGATAGCTAGCTAGATATCTGTCATGTTGAGGCTTTATTTAAAAAGAACAAAAACTAACATGCAAATCTGTGCTTTTGCTACTTTCGATTAAAACTTATAATTAACTAAATTATAATGACATTTTTAATGTCATTCCTGCTAATTTATCTTCTTGGAATTTTACCCTAAAACCTTTGAAAATTAACCCCCTGACTCTGCAGACACATAGAGCAGGTACATAATTCATAGTCAAATGAACAGTGCCATTGGAGTGAGTGGGACGACTCATGCTTAAAGTTAAGCATGTTGTGTAATTGTTTACGGCATCTGGGGCTAACGCTGTGTTTTTGCTTCTTTTAATGGTATAAAATCTTTTAACTTAAAATTGTTTTAAAAAGTGCTTCAGTGTTTATTAAAAGCTGTTTAGACTTTTCATAGGTTAACGATGTATTGAGCACTCTTTATACATAACAGACCAAAATTTTCAAAAATTAAGAGCTTATGTTAGGTAATAAAGCAAGTCCTCACTCACCTCTCCAACACCCGAGGTTGTGCGGAGTTGGAATATGGGCCCACAATTCTGTCAGAGACCAGACACAAATGCGTTGATCAACGGGCACACACTACCCCAAAAGCTTTAGAATAAGTGTGGCCCCTTTATTAGGGGTGAGCATCAATATTTATACACAGAAGTAAACAAAGTGATTAATAAAAGATAATGGTCATGCATAATCAATCAAGATTTTACAGGAAGAGCAAGTTTAACAAGTAAATGCATAGAGATAAAGGCTAATGGCTACTTGAGGAAGGGGGTGTCATGAGTAGTTTGCAGGTCAGTGCTTTGTTCAAAAAAAGGTTCAGAAAGGATTATGCAGAGACGGCCAGTCTGGGTGTTTTTTGGCTCCAAAGTTCACCAAAAGTTTAGACCCAACATTCCTCCATTTGTAGCTTTGAGATAACTATTAATCAAAAAGCTACACCCTATTTCAAGATCTCAAGGGCCGCTTGGCAATTTCAGCCTGGGCCAATTCGAAGAGAGTAAGGCTTTTAGCTGAAGTGGGAAAAGAATAAACTGACTTACATGAGTTTATGAGGGAGGGGACACACTGAATACAGCAACACAGTATTATAAGGACTACCATGGCCCCAACAACACCCACCAAGAGGTTTTTAACCCACCCAAATCCGGGCAGCCAATTCCATAAGGCTCCCCACCAATCATAAGGTGGCTGGCCAGAGGAGTAGTTTTTAGCCATTTCCCTTAGGTGTTTGGTACGTTGAAAAGTGTCAGAGTAGGTGTCATTTACAAAAACACAGCATTCTTCATTTATGAGGGCGCAAGTTCCTCCCTGGGCTGCTAACATCATATCTAAAGCCATTCTGTTTTGCAAAGCCAACTGGCGCAGCTGGGACATTTCCCCGGCCTGGTTCTCAAATAGGGTTGCAGTTTCATTGGTCAAAGATTCTAATAGTCCCTGTAGACGGATGATAGCACCCTTCAAGCTAGTGTGACCAGCCCACCGCTGCCAGGACAAACCATCACGGAGATTAATATCTCTGTCAGTTTCACGGATGTTACGAACGTGGGGAAAATGAGGGGGGGTGAGGGAGATCCGAGAAGGCGGTGCTAGCCATGCCAAATAACATGACCCTGCCCAATCAGGGGAGAGGAAATAATAAGCCTTGGGCCCGCACACCCAGTATGTTCCATATAATGCGTTTTGGGTATTCCATTTCTCAAAGTAGGAGGTAACCCACCGCCCGTTGTACCACTGTTCCCCTGGTAACGCAGAGGGGTCGTTGTGTGAACTGCAGAGGCACAATTTGGTAGTGTTGTCCTCAAAGGGCAGTGTAGTACTGCTTGAGCAGTTGTAGAAGGCAATTGTGTATCCTTTAACAATTAGTTGGACACCCTCGAGCTCTGAGCAGGGCTTTTTAAAAACTGACTCTGAAAACCTGCCCCTCCATGAAAAAGTTGAAAAGGTTGGATCGGGGTGAGGGATCCACATATGGGATAAGTGGGATGCGCAAGGCTTGAAGCCAAGATTTTTACTAAAGGCGGTGCCATTAAAATATATGTTGCATTTACTTGTTCCCACAAAAGTTGACCCTTTTTCTTTAACAAAACACAGTGATCCTGTTTGATTGGTTACCCTGAGATATTTGTTAATTGGCACTTCTGTTTTGTCCCATGTAAGATTGGGTTGGACTGGATCTTTTATTCTAGTCGGTGGCATCCAAGTCATATTAGCAGTGGTTAGGGGAATGGGTGTGAAGGGGAGTCCCTGTGCTGCATTTACTGGAAATTGAGTACATACCCAGCAATCACTTCTATTTCCTAAAATACGAGTTTTAACCTCGTGGGAATATCTAATAAAAGCATTATCTTCATAAGCAGAAAATAACCTGAAAAAGCATAAAAAACATACAGTTGTCAGAATAAAGGGTCCTCTCATTTTTTCCGAGTTAATTTAAGTCTAATGTCTGAGAGAGGTAAGCTGGTCCACTGGTCGAAGGCAGTGTCCTCAGTGGTGACAAGAGCTGCTGGTCCGTCACTGTGGTCCACTACGGCTGGCTTGACGTGGGAGTGGTGGATCCAAGATTTGCGTCCTTCCAGGAACACTGCAGTCTGGGTTGTCAAAAGAACCTGGTGGGGTCCAGTAAACCTTGGCTGGAGGGTGTCGTCACGAACGAACTTTTTGGCCCAGACGAAGTCCCCTGGTTGGAACGGGTGGATTTGTTCCTCCAGCGGCACGGTCTGGGAAAACTGCGAGGCTTTCCAAAGGGTACGGAGGCGAGCCTGTAGGGAGAGAAACTGACACGCAGTCATATGATCCCCTCCCAATAGTGAAACATCAGCACGTGGTAGCGCCCCGCCTTTGAAAGGGGGGTGTCCATAGAGCAGTTCAAAGGGGGATAATCCCAATGCGCGGGTTGGGCGAGTACGAAGGTGAAACAGGACCAAGGGAAGTACCTGAGGCCACTTTAATCCTGTTTCCTGACAGTATTTAGCCAATGTAAACTTAAGTTCCCTATTCATACGCTCAACTTTCCCGCTAGACTGGGGGTGGTAGGGTGTATGAAAGGAGTGTGAAATGCCCAGTCCTTGTTCTAAATGGCCAAGGACATGACCAGTAAAGTGAGGTCCGCGATCTGAGTCGAGCACAAGAGGGATGCCAAAACGGGGTACAATATCTCTAAGGAGAATCTTCGCCACTGTGGCAGCAGTACAATTAGCAGTAGGAAAAGCTTCGACCCAGGAAGTCAGAGGGCAAACCAAAACAAGGAGGTGCTTTTTTCCAAAAGCCTTTGGCATATCTGCAAAATCAATTTGAAGATGTTGAAATGGAGCAGCAGGCGGAGGTCTTCCACCCTTAATTTTGTTAAGAGGTGGAGCAGGTCCATTACGCTGACATGTGCTGCATGCTTTCACTATTGATAGGCAATAGGGTTGAATGCCTGGAGCATACCAAAAGCGAGCGATAGTGTCCACGAGGGCGTGCGTGCCGTAGTGACCCCCTTTATCATGGTGCCAGCGAACTGCCACAGGGTATGTGGAGCGAGGGAGGCAGGCTCGGCCATCTGGCATAAGCCAGGTCCCTTTGACCAGAGTGGCCCCGAGGCTTTCCCATGATTTTAGTTCAGCAGCGGGTACTGGTACGGGGTGCGGTGGAGTAAAGGAGGAGGTTGCAATAGCCAATGTGGGCATGGCTAAAGGTAAGGTGGCAGCCTTCTTGGCGGAGGCGTCAGCCAGGGCATTCCCACGGGTAACGGGGCTGCTATCTTTAGTATGGGCCCGGCAGTGAACTACAGCCAGGACAGAGGGTTTTTGGAGGGCGTCCAAAAGCTTGTGGATGAGGGGGAGGTGCTGAATGGGTTTACCGGCAGCTGTCTGGAAACCTCGAAACTTCCAGAGGTGGATATGACAATGCACAACTCCAAAAGCATATTTACTATCAGTAAAAATGGTAACGGTCTTACCAGCGGCCAACTGGCAAGCTCGGGCCAGGGCATAGAGTTCAGCGGCTTGGGCTCCCCAGTTGCCTGGCAGTGAGGCGGCCTCTTGAATGTCCCATTCAGAGGTGACAGCATAACCAGTGAAACGCTTGCCATCAACATAGAAGGAGCTTCCGTCCGAGAAGAGGATGCAATCGGGGTTGTCCAGTGGCACGTCAAACAGGTTGTCTCTTATCTGTAAGATGCTGTAAACTACTTCCACACAGTCGTGCTGGTCCTGGGGGACTGGCAGGTCAGGAAGCAAGGTAGCTGGATTAAGGGGTCCACACCTTTCAAAAATTAGGTTAGTGTCTTCTAAGAGTTCGGCCTCTAGCTGTTGCTGACGATGGGCCGAAAAGACTTGGGTTGTGCCCCTACGCAGAAGGGCTGACAAGGCATGAGAGGTCCAAACCGTGGTAAAATGACCCAGGGTTAGGCTCTTTGCCTTTGTGATCAGCAGGGCAGCTGCTGCCAGAGTCCGGGTGCAGGATGGGGTTCCCTGAGCGACAGGGTCGATTTGCTGAGAGTAAAAAGCAAGCGGGAAATGGTGGGGCCCGCTCAGCTGGGTAAGGACACCACTAGCAATTCCGCCCCTCTCGTGGACAAAAAGGTGAAAGGGTTTGCTGTAATTGGGGGGGCGGAGAGACATGGAGGAGGCCACACTGTCCTTGAGTAACTGAAAGGCTTGAATAGTGTCCGGGGACCACTGCAAAGGGTCAGGAGCAAGGTTAGCAGTGAGTCGGTGGAGCGGTTTGCTTAACTCCCCGCAGGACGGCAACCAGGGGCGACAGAAGCCAATTAATCCTAAGAAACCTCGAAGTTGTTTCTTGGTGTTCGGTAGAGGGCAGTTTTGAATAGTCTTTATGCGGGCTGGGTCCATCTGTCTTCCTTCTGGGGTTAACAGGAAGCCCAGATATCGGACCTTCTGTGAGACCCACTGAATCTTTTTAGGGTCTACCTTGTGGCCTCTGGTGTGTAGGTATAATAAAAGTGCCTTACCATCGATGCGGAGGGCAGCTTCTTCGCGATTACCTAATAGGATGTCATCTACGTATAGGACCAATGTGGATCCCTGCGGACTGGTGAAACCTTCCAAGTCGTGGCGGAGGCACTGGCTGAAAATCGTGGGGCTGTCTCTGTAGCCTTGAGGAAGTCGTTGCCAGACATAACTTTGTCCCTCCCAGGTGAAACCAAAGAGATACTGAGAGTCTGGGTGCACAGGAATGCTGAAAAAAGCTGATTTTAAGTCAATAACAGTGAACCACTCAGCATCCCAGGGGATTTGGCTGATGATAGTAGCTGGGTCAGGAACTACTGCATGAAGAGGGACCACATACTGATTAACAACTCGTAGATCCTGTACAAAGCGCCAACGAACAGGGTCTCTGTCCTTTTTAGGAGGCTTTTTGACAGGCAGTATAGGGGTGTTACAGGGAGTGCGCTGAGGGCGGACTAGCTTTTGTGCAATGAATCCCTCAATAATGGGGCGGATGCCCTCCCGGGCTTCCAGCGACAGGGGGTATTGAGGGACTGACGGGGGGGTTAAGGAAGGCTTTACCTGAATCCTTACGGGCTCTGCCGAAAGGAGCAGGCCAACATCAGTGTCAGAAATTCCCCAGAGGGTTGAAGGCAAGTCAGTGAGGTCAGGGGAGAGAGAGGGGGGTGTTTCCCAATTACCCTGAGTAGGGGCCGAATCTCCTAACACTGTCATCAATAATCCTACCCCTTCAGGAGTGCAGGTTAAAGTAGCCTCAAGCTTACAGAGTAAATCCCGGCCCATCAAAGGGATCGGACAAGCTGGGGAAAAAAGAAAACGGTGAGAAAAACATTTATCAGCATAAGTAACATTCAAAGGCAAAGTGAGTCCCAGAGACTGTGGGTTGCCCTCCACCCCAGTCGCAGTTTTAACCTCAGAGGATAGCCAGGGAGAGGGGGCATGATTTAAAAGAGAGAAAGTAGCCCCAGTATCAATGAGGAAAGAGACAGGCAGTCCCTGGACTGAAAGGGTTAAACGAGGCTCTTCGCTGGGAGGAGAGAAAGTGAGAAAGGAGCCGGCTAAAGACATTAAGGAAATAAGACCATCACATTGTTTGCCTTCGCCCCCGGGGTACCGTCATTGAGGAGGCTGAGTTTGCTGCGGCTGCTGCTGTTTTCCATAGTTGATCCAGGCCTGGGGGATGGGCTGAGCTGGTGGTGCAGGGGTGTATTCCTCACTTGTGTAAGCATCTGCGGATGCAGCCAGACCTTCTGGGCGTCCCCAGGGGCATTCACGTTTAAAGTGACCAGGCTGTCCGCACTGAAAACAATTTCCTGATGGCTGGGGTCGCCAGGACCCTCTTCCCCGGGCACCCTGGAATCCCCTGCCACGGCCACGGCCTTTGCCTCGAACACCACCGTGAAAAGCTAAAGCCATCAGCTTATATTCTTCCTTTTTCTCTTTCTTTTTACTACTTTCCCTTTCTTTCTCCCAGGCAAAATCAGCTACTTCCAACACTGAAGTGACTGACTCACCTCCCCAACCAGGGCGAAACTTTAAGAAGTAATCCCTTACAGGGGGCACCGACTGATTCACAAAAAATGAAATAAGAGTAGGGTGGTCTGCTTCTCTCTCAGGATCCATCTGAGTGAACATTCGGGCCCCCTCCAATAGCCTCGACCAGAACTTTCTGGGCGGCTCATCAGATTCCTGCCGAATCTGCATGAACTTAGCCTGATTAGGCGAGCGGCGAGCCATTTCCTTGAGTCTCTCTAACAATCGCTCTCTATCTGTTCGCAGCTGAGTCAGCCTTAGCTGAGTCCAGTCTAGGGGATTCCAGCCAGCGGCCAGATCCCGCCTATCCATCCAAGTAACATTAGCTGCATTGCTATCTCCCCATGTCCTTTCTGCCATCCACAATCTACTACGTTCTTCTCCAGTCAAAACTCTACTTAACAACTGATCCACATCCGTATAAGTAGGATTATAACTTAAAAACAATCTTTCTAGAAGTTCTATGATCTTTCGGGGATTTTCCCCAAAAGACCCTGACAACTGTCCCCACTCTTTCAAATCCCATTCTAGCCATCCTTTATATTCCACAATACTAGCATGTTGCAATCGTCCATCATTGCTCATATAAGGTTGATCGTGCACCTGTAAAGGCATCTCTATAACCATACTTTTATTATTCGCAAGAGATTTGACAGAGACATCCTCTGGGCTATCCTCAGGGGGGGGGGCATGCACCCTGCTGTACCTGCTTGGACCTAAGCCTAGTAACTACTCCTCCCAAGGTTGGCCCCTCCAATTCCTCCTCATCCTTCTGCACAAATTCCAATCTGGGATCCTGCAGATTCCCCTCTGCTACAAGGAGAGAGTTCCCCTGCGGAGGAATAGGGGCAGGTGCAGAGGGGACCAGCTGACGAGTCAAAACACGCCGTGGTCTACACCCTTCATCGAAATAACCTGGAGGGGGTTCACTCTCGGGAGAGTACCTGACTGCCATAATTTTTAAAGATTTCCACAGCTCTGCTGCTGTGTCCCAACAAAACCAGTAACATAACTGTCCCGGATGGTCTTTTTCGATCTGGCTCTTTACTCCTCTTAAGGCAGCCTGTTCGAAAGAGCCATACGAAGGCCACCTCATCTCCGAGTCGGCCAATACCGCGGTATACCCAGTCCAATTCCTTACACATAGTGTGTACAACTTCTTCCTAGACATTCCTGTCTGTACTGGGAGTTTCCCTTCGTTCCATAACTTATTTACAATCCCCAACGGACTCTCAAGAGGCACGCTAGTCCCTTGACCCATGGTGTCTGACAGGAGCCCTCCAACTGGCGTTTACCCTGCTGTCCAATACACGACCCCTCAATATTGAATTGGCTAGGAGAAATCTCCTGTGGCGCCTTGCCAATTCATATATGAGTGGTCTGACCACTGGACAGAGGTACCGCACCAGAAGGAATCCCGGACGAGCCCCCAAATTGTTAGGTAATAAAGCAAGTCCTCACTCACCTCTCCAACACCCGAGGTTGTGCGGAGTTGGAATATGGGCCCACAATTCTGTCAGAGACCAGACACAAATGCGTTGATCAACGGGCACACACTACCCCAAAAGCTTTAGAATAAGTGTGGCCCCTTTATTAGGGGTGAGCATCAATATTTATACACAGAAGTAAACAAAGTGATTAATAAAAGATAATGGTCATGCATAATCAATCAAGATTTTACAGGAAGAGCAAGTTTAACAAGTAAATGCATAGAGATAAAGGCTAATGGCTACTTGAGGAAGGGGGTGTCATGAGTAGTTTGCAGGTCAGTGCTTTGTTCAAAAAAAGGTTCAGAAAGGATTATGCAGAGACGGCCAGTCTGGGTGTTTTTTGGCTCCAAAGTTCACCAAAAGTTTAGACCCAACACTTAAAATGAAGCTTCTGTCTCATACATAGATGGGTCAGAGTGGGATTTTCCAAAGCAGTTAAGTTACTTAGGAGCACACTGACTTCAAACTGCAAACCTTGATGGAGAACAGCAGAACTGCTCCAACAAGGCTACTTTTCTGACTTGTGGAAGTTCATTATATATAGAAAGGTGATAGTGGCTGAAAATAGAGCATGGGCTATTTGCTTATTGATTTGTGCATTTGGGTTTGTGGTGTTAATAAGGCCCTGGACTTTTCTTGATCAGTGAAGATGAGCATTTGGAGTTTGAAACTTTTTAGTACAATTTCAGATTTTATATAGTGCTTTTTTCCCTGCTGCCAGTTAGGAAACTAATTAAAGAAGCCAGTATAAAACAGCCACATAAGCAATCTAAGGCTCTAAAATGGGAAGAAAGAACTGCTGTATCAACTTGGTAAATAATTGGATTCAAATTTTAAAAAATAACTTTTAAAACTCTTGTTTTATTAAATAAAAATGATGGATTTGTATCCATCCTGTTGGCTAGCTATAGAAACGCGGCCTTGCCCACAAACAGGCACTATACCCTGATGCCTGGCCCACACAAGGAAAATCTTACACAAATTTCCAAATGTTACTGGCACCAGTTTGGCTTCACCAACTTTAGCAAAGTTGGGAGCCCTAATGTGAATGGGTCCCTGGTGTTTTCAGACTCTTGTCTGTTAGACCCACTTTGAGCAGAGTTAGATGACACCATGACGAGACATCGGGGCCATGTCTACACCACTGCTTATATCGGCAAAACTTATGTCGCTCAGGTGTGTTTGTGGGGGGAAAAACACCCTCCAGAGGATATAAGTTATGCCATCCTAAGCAGTAGTGTGCACAGCGCTATGTGAGGAGGAGAACTCTCTCCCATTGGCACAGAACGGCTACATGAACCATTTTACAGCTTTGCAGCTGCATCGCTACAGTTGTGAGCCTACAGTGGCACTAGTGTAGACATGGCCTAACACTGTAGTTGCTGCCACTAGTAAAGCTGCATGAGTGGTGATTTCTGCATCCAACTTGTAGAGAAGGCCAAAGTGGCCACAGCAGCATGATCTGAGGGTATGTCTTCGCTGCGGTTAACTCAGGTGAGTGGCACCTAGGTTAGCCTAGTATAAGCGTGAGCAGCCACACTGCAAAACCACCCTCAAGCTTCATAGATGTCGTGCTCACTTGTGTGTTGCTAGCACTTCTGGAGGCACGTCCTGTAGTTTTTTGTGCTGCAGTAGGCTGAGTGCTCTGATTCTTTCCCATTGAATTATGGGAGAACTTTGGTCTTCCTGGGCTCAGGGGGTACATTCTAAAGACCCCTGTGGCCATTAACTGGGAGTGAGGAGCAAAGTAGAGTGGGGGGAGGGTGAATTTATCTTTCTGGGAAGGCAATTGTGTAATCCCAATTATTTCTCCAGGGATGCTTCTTTTAAAAAAGGATGTGTGTAATGAGTGAGTGTCTGGGAGGATTAACTGCAAAGAAAGCAGTATAGCTAGGCAAGATAAAGAGGTTTGCTTTGTCTGTGATCTGGTTGCTTTAGAAAGCTAGGTCTATTTGAACTGGTTTGATGTTTCCCAGCAACTGGTAATACCTGTTACTTGGGATAGGGGGGCAAGGGCGCTTTTATCTGTGAGACCATGTGTGCGCACACACACCCCTTCTGGTTATGGAAATGTTCCTTTCTAACAAAGTGCTGAGGTTAGTTCAGGAACATGACTTACAGGCGGGGAACTTGGCACAGCTCTTCCTGACTTTTGGGAAGCTTTCCATTAAACCCTATTTAAGATAAGCCCCTTACATGTTTGTGAAAGGATTACTGGACCTTTGTAGCTCAGTTGTTCCACTGTTGGGTTACTAGGGTGGAAGAGAGAAGTGGGGGTGGGGGAGTTCTCTGGCCTGTCCTCTGTGGGAGGTCAGACTGCATCAGAGGTTTTCCCAAACGCTAGGCCTCAACAAGGTTCTAGCTGGGTTCCCAGAGCCAGATGAAGCCATCACTGAACCCTGGCCTAAGCAAACATACACTTCACCCAGCCGCAGGAGAGCGAGCTCCCACTCCACGCTTCCCGCACAGTGGTGGCGCCGATCCCAGGGGCTGAGGCTGCGAGGCCAAAGCCAAGTGGGACTGCGACCCCATGTGCTAGGTCACAAGGCCCAGAGAGGGGAGCCAGGCCCAGCCCTGCAGGGTGAGTGTAGGGCTTGCTCACTCTCCAACCACTCCCGTCTGCACCGTGTCAATGAGGATTGTGGTGCCAGGGTGGAGGGTGCAAATCTGAAATGGTGATTTGCAAAAAAGGACACAATGCAGTTGGTGAGCCACCTTAACAAAAAGTTTGGGAACCCCCAGACTAGATGATCCTAGTGGTTCCATCTGGCCTTAAAATCTGTGTCTGCAGGTTGTCCATTGTGATTCTTTACTGGCTCAGGGCTTGTCTACATCACAAAGTTGCAGCGCTGGTGAGGGAGTTACAGCGCTGCAACTTTGAAGGTGTACACATCTGCAGGGCATCACCAGCGCTGCAACTCCCTGTTTGCAGCGCTGGCCGTACTCCCGTTTTGTCTCGGGTGTAGAGGATCCAGCGCTGGTGATCCAGCGCTGGTAATCCAATGTAAACACTTACCAGCGCTTTTCTTGACCTCCGTGGAAGGAGGAAGCCTCTGGTAATCAAGCTGATCTCCTTTCCCGGTTTGCTCTCTCGTTCCCGGAACCCCGAGCAAGCAGGTAAGGAGAACCGCTTGCTCGGCGGTTCGGGGAACGAGAGAGCAAACCGGGAAAGGAGACCAGCTTTGCCGCGGTTTGCTCTCGCGTTCCTGGAGCCACCCTGCAAACCGCAGGGAAGGAGACCTGCTTGCTCGGGGTTCCGGGAACGAGAGAGCAAACCGGGAAAGGAGACCAGCTTCGCCGCGGTTTGCTCTCCCGTTCCCCGAGCAAGCAGGTCTCCTTCCCTGCGGTTTGCTGGGGGTTCGGGAACGCGAGAGCAAACCGCGGCGAAGCGGGTCTCCTTTCCCGGTTTGCTCTCTAGTTCCCGGAGCCCCGAGCAAGCAGGTCTCCTTCCCTGCGGTTTGCTGGGTGGCTCCGGGAACGCGAGAGCAAACCGGGAAAGGAGACCAGCTTCGCCGCGGTTTGCTCTCCCGTTCCCCGAGCAAGCAGGTCTCCTTCCCTGCGGTTTGCAGGGGGTTCGGGAACGCGAGAGCAAACCGCGGCGAAGTGGGTCTCCTTTCCCGGTTTGCTCTCTCGTTCCCCGAACCCCGAGCAAGCTGGTCTCCTTCCCTGCGGTTTGCAGGGGAGTTCGGGGAACGCGAGAGCAAACCGCGGCGAAGCTGGTCTCCTTTCCCGGTTTGCTCTCCCGTTCCCCGAACCCCCCCTTGAAGCCGCCCAACAGCGCTGCAGTGTGGCCACATCTAACACCACTTGCAGCGCTGGTTGCTGTAAGTGTGGCCACTCTGCAGCGCTGGCCCTATACAGCTGTACTAATACAGCTGTAACTACCAGCGCTGCAAAATTTTAGATGTAGACATGGCCTCATTTTACAAGGAGGATGATGGGAAGAGGGGGGAAGGTAATGCTTTTTTTACAGCTGCATTCACTTGACATATTTTCTTCACCTCTTCCTCTATCAGGATATTCTCTGAATTTTACCAAAGGAGGAGTGGGAGGCGTGGGTGGGTGGGTGGGTGGTGGGGTGAAGGGGTGTCAGTTAGTGGGGTATTTTCAAAGTGCATTAACAGGGTTTTGAAAAGTGCAGACGGATGCAGAGAAATTAAAAGGGCGGGACTGTGGGGTCAGGAGAGCAGAGACATTATTGTCCCAGAGATCAGGGTGGCAACTTCCACGGTTCCCTGTTGAACAGAAATTGTTTGTATTGCCACAGCACCTTGGCACCTCCTGGATTAGGACCCCATTTTGTTAGGTGCTGTACAAACACAGGACAAAAAGCCCGTCCCTGCCCCAAAGAGCTTACAGTTGAAGTTGTCCTCCACATCAACATGTTGGTGACCTAAAGGATAGAGGGAGTTTTTTCTAAAATAAGAGTTCCCTTTTCAAAGTATCCCTTTACAAGGATTTGCACACTGGGAATCACTTCCAGATAACATGTGAGAACTGAAATTCCTCCTTCCGACATCTGGCAGGTGTCACACTGATTGCTAATGGCCAGCTCTGTCTTCCAGTGAGAGTTGCCTCCTTTCTCTTACCTGATTCTGAATTTGACACTTGAGGCAACAAATGATCCAGTGCTTTGGGTGCTGGCCTGGGACTCGGACACTTGGGTTGAATTCTCTTCTCTGCCATGGCCGCCTTGTGTGGTCTTGGGCAAGTCACTTAGCTTCTCTGTTCCTCAGTTCCCCATCTGTAAAATAGCGATAGTAGCACTCTTACCTGCTGGGGGTGTTTGTGGAAAGAGGGTGAGACATTCAGCTACTATGATTAGGGGTCAGGGCCATATAAAGACCTTTTAGATAGATGACAAAGTGGTGTCATAAAAATATAGTTAGGGTTTTTCTGGTCAAGGCACAAGGAGAAACTGGGCTGACTGGGGGATAAAGCTGTTAATTGTAACATGTGCACACACACAGGCACATGAAAATACTGGGGAAGGAGCATTCTTGAATAAAGTTGTTCCTGAGGCCATGTCTACATCTAAAACTTTACAGCGCTGGTTGTTATAGCTGTATAAGTACAGCTGTATAGGGCCAGCGCTGCAGAGTGTCCACACTTACCGCTAGCAGCGCTGCAAGCGCTGCTAGATGTGGCCACACTGCAGCGCTGTTGGGAGTGATGCATTGTGGGCAGCTATCCCACAGGGCACCTCGTCCCAAAGCGGCGCTGGGGCTTGTGGGAAGGGGAAGGAAGTGTGATTGTCCTTCTGCTTCCTGTTCCTGTTCCAACGGCCAGCGTTGCTTTGGTACACATGCGGAGCCCTGTGGCAGCATTGTGACTCTAAAGCGGTTTTTCTGCATTTTCTTTCAAGAATGGATCCTCAGGTACTGAATGCCTTAGTAATGACTATTGCCAGCACATCTCTCCGTACTGTTGATCTAATCCTTAGGCTGCTAAATATGCGTGTGACTGACATTGAGGAGAGGGACGATGGTACTGAATCGCATCAATATGCAGACAGTACAATGTTAGTGGCAATTACAGACGTGCTCTGCTCCGTGAACCGGCGCGTTTGGGCTCGGGAAACCAGCACTGAGTGGTGGGATCACATCGTCCTGCAGTCATGGGATGACGAGCAGTGGCTGCAGAACTTTCGTATGAGGAAAGCCACTTTCATGGGACTTTGTGATGATCTCGCCCCCAACCTGCGGCGCATGAACACGAGATTTAGAGATGCCCTTTCTGTGGAGAAGCGGGTGGCTATTGCAATCTGGAAGCTGGCAACTCCAGACTGTTTCCGATCGGTGGCGAACCAGTTCGGAGTGGGAAAGTCCACCGTTGGAATGGTGCTGATGCAAGTTTGCAGGGCCATTAATCGAACACTGACAAGAAGAACCGTGACTCTTGGGAACGTGCAGGACATTTTAGATGGCTTTGCAGAAATGGGCTTCCCTAACTGTGGAGGGGCAGTAGATGGGACGCATATTCCTATTATCTCTCCACCCCACCTGGCATCGGAGTATATTAATCGCAAGGGGTACTTCTCTGTGGTTCTGCAAGCGCTTGTGGATCACCGTGGGCATTTCACTGACATTTACTCTGGATGGCCTGGAAAGGTGCACGATGCACGCATATTTAGGAACAGTGCCCTGTTCAGGAGGCTTAGGGCCGGGACCTTTTTCCCAGATCACAAGATAACAGTAGGGGAAGTGGAAATGCCCATCGTGATTCTGGGAGACCCCGCTTACCCATTAATGCCATGGCTCATGAAACCATATACGGGGAAGCTTGACAGGAGCAAGGAACTGTTCAACTACAGGTTGAGCCGCTGTAGAATGACTGTGGAGCGTGCTTTTGGCCGTTTGAAAGCCCGCTGGCGCAGTCTGTTCGGGAAGCTAGACTTGATGGAAAGCAGCATTACCGCTGTTATATCCGCGTGCTGC
Source organism: Gopherus evgoodei (assembly GCF_007399415.2). Taxonomy (NCBI): domain Eukaryota; kingdom Metazoa; phylum Chordata; order Testudines; family Testudinidae; genus Gopherus; species Gopherus evgoodei. The sequence continues at coordinate 116,993,395 of NC_044325.1, read as the reverse complement.
ACCCTCCATAATATTTGTGAAGGGAAGGGTGAAAGGTTCAGTGAGGAATGGACCTCCGAGGTTAGACGTTTGGAGAATGAGTTTGCTCAGCCAGAGAGCAGGGCTAATAGGGAGGCCCAGGAAAGGGCTTCAAGGATTAGGGATGCTATAAGGGAGCAATTTGATGCTGAGAGCCAGCAGTAATGTTTGGTGCATGTGTAGTGCTTTGCTTTACCTTGCTGTGTATAAGTAACCATTTATATCACCAATAAAACATAGGGAAAGAAATACAAACCAAATCCTTTTATTTGTCATACAGTAAAAAAACAGGAAAGGGGGTATGGTTGGTTCACAGTACATTCACAGGTTTTACTATTTCCTCTTTTACTCAATTGTAACCGCCTGCTGCAACTCACCATTACTTTGCTGCAGAATGATTGGCGTGGAGTGCACTGGGTAACAATTAAACATATCTTGGTTACTAGGTGATCTTATAGGTGTTGGGGGCAGCTGAGGATAAAAAGGAACTGGGTGCTGCATAAAGGTATTTTGAGGATACACAGGGGGACAAGGAACAGTGTTTTGGGAAGGCTGTGGGATATCACGGTTTATATTTGTCTGCATGGCTACAAGAGACTCAAAAGACTTGGTTTGGCGAAACAGGAGTCTCATCATCTGCCTGGCTATTCTTTTGGCAGACAATTCCTGTCTCCTGCTTTCAGTCACCCTCCATTCCTGTAAACTTTTTCTCCACTCCTCAGTCTTCCTACTTTCCCTGTCGTAGTGGTTCAGAACGGTCTTGATCAGCTCCTCTTTTGATTTTCTAGGATTGCGCCTCAAATTCTGCAACCTACGTGAGGCTGGTGACACAGCTGCATTTCTCGAGTTGTCTAGAAAAAATAGAGATAGAGACATGTAAAACACAGGGGCATCATTGTTTATTATCAACTTTTGAAGGACACTGGAAACTGTAGGTAGCATCCCTCTCACATACCTCACATAACACTGTAGAGCTCAAGAAAGCTAAGACATGTCTAGCTGTGCGGTGAGTACTTTTGCTTAAAATTCTCCCCTGTTAGTGGGATGCCTTGGTTCCTGCTTGGAAGGGGGGCCGGGTGAAAAGCACCCCGTAGGACACGGTTCCCGCCTGGAAGGGGGGTGGGGGATGGACAGAGCACACCGCAGAGCAGGTTTCACGTTTGGAAGGGGGGGTGGGGGACGAGCACACCGCAGAGCAGGTTTCACGTTTGGAAGGGGGGGTGGGGGACGAGCACACCGCAAAGCCGGTTTCACGTTTGGAAGGGGGGGTGGGGGACGAACACACCGCGGAGCAGGTTTCACGTTTGGAAGGGGGGGTGGGGGACGAACACACCGCGGAGCAGGTTTCACGTTTGGAAGGGGGAGTGGGGGACGAGCACACCGCAAAGCCGGTTTCACGTTTGGAAGGGGGGGTGGGGGACGAACACACCGCAGAGCAGGTTTCACGTTTGGAAGGGGGGGTGGGGGACGAGCACACCGCAGAGCAGGTTTCACGTTTGGAAGGGGGGGTGGGGGACGAGCACACCGCAAAGCCGGTTTCACGTTTGGAAGGGGGGGTGGGGGACGAACACACCGCGGAGCAGGTTTCACGTTTGAAAGGGGGGGTGGGGGACGAACACACCGCGGAGCAGGTTTCACGTTTGGAAGGGGGGGTGGGGGACGAGCACACCGCAGAGCAGGTTTCACGTTTGGAAGGGGGGGTGGGGGACGAGCACACCGCAGAGCAGGTTTCACGTTTGGAAGGGGGGGTGGGGGACGAGCACACCGCAAAGCCGGTTTCACGTTTGGAAGGGGGGGTGGGGGACGAACACACCGCAGAGCAGGTGAGGAAGAAGCACCCCGCCTGGATGCCTACGTGCTGGGAAGGGTGTGTGGGGGGGGTGGATTGGGGCAGAGGAAACAGACCGCATTGCGCTGGGGAGCCGTGATTCTAGCTACCTGCCCTCAATTATCCCTAAACTATCCACAGGCTTTCATAATGCCAGACATATCACTGCTGCGTGTTACCAAGGAAGAGCGGGAGGGTCTTCTACAGGAATGTGGATACCGCCCTGGCCCCTATGCAGCTCGCCTGTGTGCGGCCATGGTCCCCCCACCCCTCGCTGCACAGTGGATCGGACGAGTTAGCCTGAACGGGACAGGGACCACGGTGGCTCTACCTATAAACTTGTTAAAGCACATTGCCCAAGATCTAGCTGCAACTTTTCAAGAGATTACTCAGGCAGATTACACAGATGTAATAGATCAAATCAATGGGCTATTCCACGTTTAGGCATGCTGGCAGTCAGCCATAACGAGAATCCTGCTATCACAAAGCATTGCAGTCTACTTACCACGAGCACGACCCTCAGCTTCCTCATCAACGTCCGCTTCCAGCTGCTGGGACTGGCTAGTCTCCTCAGGGCTAGAGAAGAGCTCCTGACTGCCTGTGTCCTGAGACTCCGGGGTGTCCCCCTCAACGCCAGTAGTATCACTGTATTCATCCTCTACACCGTCCCCCACTTCTCCCTGCTCTGAACTCTCCATCGTGGTTCTAGGATTCACGGTGGGGTCACACCCAAGAATGGCATCCAGCTCCTTGTAAAACCTGCAGGTTGTGGGGGCTGCTCCTGAGCGTCGGTTTCCCTCACGGGCTTTGCAGTATGCACTCCTCAACTCCTTAATTTTTACTCTGCATTGCAAGGCGTCCCGTTCGTAGCCCCTTCTCATCATGGACTGCGATATCTGACCATAGGTATCGTAGTTTCTCCTTCTGGAGCGCAGCTGTGCTTGAACAGCCTCATCTCCCCACACACTAATTAGATCCTGCAGCTCTGCATTGGTCCATGCTGGGGCTCGTTTGCTGCGTGGAGGCATGGTCGCTGAATGATTGATTGATTAATTGCACTCCACGCCTGACTGAGCAAACAGGAAGGTGATTTTTTAAATTTCCCGGGGTATTTAAAGGAGGGGTCAGGTGAGCACAGGGCAGAGGAGTTTTCTTGATTACCAGAGAGGTATCCTCAGGTATGCTGGGATACCTGCTTATTCCACGGAGGTCAAGAAAAGCGCTGGTGAGTGTCTACATTGCATTACCAGCGCTGGATCACCAGCGCTGGATCCTCTACACCCGAGACAAAACGGGAGTACGGCCAGCGCTGCAAACAGGGAGTTGCAGCGCTGGTGATCACCTGCAGATGTGTACACCCTCAAAGTTGCAGCGCTGTAACTCCCTCACCAGCGCTGCAACTTTCAGATGTAGACAAGCCCTGAGTCATCTGCCCAGCTAAATCGCTGTATCCCCCCCAAAGCCCAGGTGCTTTGGTGAGTGAGTTTGTTTTCTGAGGCATGCCTGCTTGTATGCATCAGCCCATCAGTTCCTTCCCATCCCTCCTGGGATGCACAATAAAAGGGTATGTCCAATTACACCAGGCGGGGTGGGGGGAAGAAAGAGGCTCCCAGTGAATGCCTGAGCTGTGGGTATTATTGGGGGGAGCGGGGGCAGGGTGGGACTCATTCTGTTCACAAAACAAAACGTTTGCATGGAAATAGCCTGCCGAACCTCTTGAGAATAGCTCCCCTTTGTGCCTCCACCACCACGGAACAAAAGCCAGAAGCCTTTCCCTGAAAGGCCATGTTAAGGCTCTGAGCTGCTTTGTATTCTAAAAGAGGTGTGACTGGGAGGAGGGGAGGCTGCTAAGATCAGGGAGGGCTTTGCAAATGGGAGATACTGGCATTTGATTTCCTGCAGGGTCGGGTGGTATAAATTCTGCTAAAGCCTCTGTCAAACTTCTCCCAGTGCACCTTGCAAAACAGATCAGATTGGAATTCCCTGAAAGGTGATCCTAGTAAAGTACCAGCAGCTCTTCCCAGGCGTTCCAGCCAGTGTTCTGAGCAGGGCTAAGGGCTCAGCAGGCTGGAGGGGTGGATTGCTTCTCCCCACCTCTCCCCCCAGAACAAGTAAGACAAACACCAGCTATCTGTGTAGGCCTGTAAAGCACTGTGGTGCTTCACAGATATATGAGTAAGAGGGGAGACTACCCTGAAGACCTTGGTCGAAGAACCCAGCCCTGCAATGAGCTCTCTGCAAGCAGATTCCTGCATCAGCTCAGAGCCCCAATGATGTTAATGGGGTGCAGTCCATGTGCAGGGAGCCCCACTGAAGTCAGTGGTGCTCTGTGCGTGAAGCTGATTTCGGGAGCAGAGTCTAATTTGGACGAAGGCAGAATGCGAGAGACCATGGAGGGAGGAGGATTAAATCCTATTAGAACAGATGTGATTCACCTGCTGTTTGTCTGGCCTCTGGAGGCTGAGGCCGGTTGAGAGGGGAGGAGTGGAAAGCCAAGTCAAAGGACTGGGTTTTGAGGAAGGATTTGAAAGATGGGCAGAAGATGCCCAGCCCGTAGGAAGGCAGGGGTGAGGGTGTTTAGGGAGTAGCGTGAGTTTGGTGATTGGGTGTCCCTGGGCACACCCTGGTCACTCTTTCCAATGTATTTCTCAGTTTTTTGTACTCCTGACCGCTGTAAACTGCTCACCTGAAAAAGCTGTGTGAGCAGCAGCTGTCCTAATGACACTCTTGATAGGTTGGCTGAGTATACATGCAGGTAGGGGGGGAAAACCCTGCCCCCTAAACCAGGCCTCTTGTATGCTTAGCCCCCCAACCCCACCTCCTAAGCCCTAAAACAAGGGCTTGCCTGCACACAGTTGATTGCACAGGGAAGATTTGGGCAGGGGTGGATTAAGGAGAGGGAGGGTTAGACACAAAAGGATCGAGGCTCATCTTGTTACAAGCTGAGGCTATGCTGAAAAGGCAGTTTGGTGAGCAGAGCCTGTTCTGTCAGCTGGTTTTGTGCCTGAGGAAGGGTGTCTTGGGATTTTTGGTAGATGTGCTTGAAGCAGTCTGAAGAACATAAATGTTCCGTACATGGTAAGAGAGCATGCCCACGTCTGTTGGGAATAGATCAAGGATTGTAACAAAATTGGCAAATGTAGATTGGAGAAGAATTAAGTGGCCCCAGCTGCCCTCTTTCTCCGCCTACTTGTAGGAAGTGAACACGTGCTTAGTAGCTTTAGAAAAGTTTGTGTGATTACTGCTTGAAAGATGTCAACTGTAGAATTGAATAAACTTAACTCATGCAGAAAGCATGTGTCCATCTCTACCGTTTATCTTTCTCCCACTTCTTTCCCTGTCCCCCCAAAAATCCTCTCTGGTGGCCGTGAATCTTGACAGCAGACTAAACCTGTTAACACAAAGACTAATGAGAAAGATAGGGATCCCAGTGTCCTAATGCAAAACACATACCCTTGGAGCTGCTGGGATTCCTTCCAGGGTGCTCTCCCTAGATGTTGCTTGAGAATTTCATCTGTAGTGTGTAGCCTTTGACTAGTGAACGTTAGACAAATTCAAAGGGCCTCCAAACTCATCTCGTGTTCTTCTCTGTCCCCCATTCTAAACCTCTTGCTCCTGAGAGTGGGGTATGGTCTTTGCTGCTGCTACTACAGTTGCTACAGTGTGTACAGCCTGTCAAAGTCAGACTCAGGACTCACAGTTTGTCAGACCACTCTGTTTGTTAGCAAAAGCGCTCTGCTAATACACCCAGAAAATGTGAGTGCTATACAAGACTCACACCACCTTATTTATACAGATAAAAGGGTGCAAAATTAACAAGATTACAAAGGGAGCAGAACTGATAAGTTTACATGGGGCTAGACACATATCTTATGTCCTTATTAACTCTCACTAACTCCTGTTAATGTCCCACTGTTGGTTTAAGTGGACCTATTGTTCAATCCTTAATGTTCCTCTTCCTGACAACTTTATTTCAACATTCATCATTCCTGCTTAAAGGAACATACAGCATTTCTTTAATTCATTCTACTTCTACAATATAATTCGTTCTACTTTCACAAGCCACAGTGGTGCAGCTGTGCTGCTGCAGCTCCCTAGTGTAGACACTTCCTACATTAACAGAAGGAGTTTTTCTATTGATGTAGTTAATCCACTTCTCCAAGAGGCAGTAGCTAGGTTGACCGAAGAATTCTTCCATCAACTTAGCTGCGTCTACACCGGGGAGTAGGTTGACCTAATGATGGTACTCAAGGTGTGAAATTTTTCACAGCTCTGAGTGATGTAGCTAGGAAAATCTGATGTTTCCATGTCGAGCAGGTTGGTCTCTTGCTTGTTGCTATACTGTGGAAATGTCTTGCACTCTCTCCTTCCCTTAATCTCTGTTTGGGAGTCCACAATGGTAGGTCCACTGCCTGTCCGTGTGCTGCTTATAGCTTTTTAAAGCAGCAATGAGAAATTGACCCAATTCTTGTCAGTTTCAGTGCTACCTACAGGATTCTGAATAGCATCCCTGAAAATTGAGGGAATTCTGATCTGGGTTTTACAGCCTGGTGCAAAGCTGTGAATACCAGCAGAGGTACTGGAACTGCATTTGGAAGGTCACCTTCACAAACCTAGAAACTTAATATGGTATCTTATAATGAGAGTTTAAAATTTGATGTTGACAGTACTTATTTGGGAGAGATTGCTATATGACTCGAGTGTTGGATTTTCTTCAACTCCTGTTTCTGGGGAAGATTTAAGAACTTCTGGATAATAGACAGCTGGAGGCCACAAGGAGGGGAGAGTGTGTGCGTTGTTTTTGTTTTAAAGTATCTACAGCTGAGGCAGAGCTAAAATCAAATGTTACTTCTGAAGTACATGATAGAAGTTAAAAATATTACACTTCCACCTACTTCCCCTTACATACCGATTGTAGTTAATATTAAAAAATAACAGACCGTTTTCCTCAGAAAATGTAGCCCAGGAGGAGTCCCAATATTTGCCTCTTCCAAAGTTTACTGCACAAACATCTACAACTATCAAGTAGGTTGTTTCTTTCAGTGCTACTCCATTGTGCTTCCTGTAACCTTGGATTTCACTGTAATGCTGAATTCATTTTATGTCTTTGGCCTTAGCCACATTCACTTTGAAGATCAAATGCTTTCAGTGCAGAATACAATTCACCATTTTAGGCCCAGATAGCTTGTAGCTGAATTTTAGAAGAGCTGGCCAAGAAGCTCTCTGGTCCATTATGTTGATTTTCAGTAGCTCTTGGAATACTGGGGAAGTTCCAGAGGACTGGAATGAAGCTAATGTTGTGTCAACATTTAAAAAGGGTAGACAGGATGACACAGGTAATTACAAGCCTATCAGCCTGATATTGATCCCAGACAAAATAATGTAATGGCTGATATAGGAGCTGATTGATTAAGAATTAAAGGAGGGTAGCTAATGCCAGTCAACATAATTTATGGAAAATAGATCCTGTCAAACTAGCTTGATATTTTTTAACAAGACTAAAATTTTGATTGGTAATAGAGTTGATGTAATATATTTAAACATCTGTAAGGCATTTCACTTGGCACCACATGACATTTTGATTAAGAAATTAGAATGATACAAAATTAACATGGCATACATTAAATGGATTTAAAACTGGCTAACTGACAGGACTCGAAATGTAATTTGTAAATGGGTAGTCATCTCTGAATGGGTACATTTCTAGTGGGGTCTCACAGGGATTGATTCTTGACTCTCTGCCATTACCATCTATATTAATGACCTGGAAGAAAACATAAAATCATCACTGATAGTTTGCAGATGACACACGGACTGGGAGAGTGGTAAATAATGAAGAGGACAGGTCACATGAGAGAGTGATCCAGATTGCTTCATGACCTGGGTGCACATAAACAATCTGTTTGAGAGGCAGTTAGACAGGGGCAGAGCCCTGGTACCCAGGACGAAGTGTTCTTTTTACACCTAGGCCATCAGTGAAGGGCCTTGAGGAGAGAGGTGCTTTGATCAGGGCAGGAGGAAGGGAAAGTGTTTGTGTTAGGTGCTGCATGTTGGCTCGGTTGAGGAGAGGGGAGTCGTGGAGGGACAGGAGAGAGCCTGATCTTGGGACTGGGTGAGGGATGAATTTTAGAAAGGCCTTTAGAGGGAGAAGCAACAAAAAGAACCAGAGAGCGTTTGGGGGCGAGACGAGAAGGAGGCAAAGGCAACCCCAGCATTAGGAGGCTGAGCAATGAGACGTTTTAGAGCAGCGGTTTTCAAACTTTTTTCCTGGGGACCCAATTGAAGAAAATAGTGAAGCTGGGGATGAGGGGTTTCGGGTGTGGGAGGGGCTTCGGGCTGGGCCAGAGGGTTGGGGTGAGGGCTGCAGGGTAGGGTAGGGCCGGGAATGAGGGGTTCAGGGTATTGGAGGGGGCTATAGGCTGTCCCAGGGAGTTGGGATGCAGTAACGGGTCAGGGCTCTGGGCTGGGAGTGCAGACTCTGGGATGGGGCTGGGATGAGGGGTTTCAGGTGCAGTAAGGGTTTCTGGGTTTGGGGGTGCTTAGGGATACGGGGTTGGGGCACAGACTTAGCTCTGGCGGCTCCCGGTCAGCGGGGGTGCAGAGGCAGGCTTCTCGCCTGTCCTGGCACTGCGCTGCGCCTGAAGCGGCCAGCAGCACATCTAGCTCCTAGGCAGAGGCATTAAAGTGGCTCCGCGCGTCTCTTGCCCACAGGCACACGCCCAGCCCCCCACCCACCCCAGCTCTGGCCAGTGGGAGTGCGGAGCTGGTGCTCGGGGCAGGGGCCCCCCGTCTAGAAGCCCAACCCACTGCTGGCAGCTTCCGGGCACAACGCAATAGCGGAGCAGGTAGTTGGGCAGCAGCACTGAAGGAACTTTTAACGTCCCGGTTGGCAGTGTTGACTAGAGCGACCCAGTGCCTGATGTGCCACGACCCAGTACTTGGTCGCAACCCGCACTTTGAAAAACGCTGTTTTAGAGGAGACGATAACAGGGATGCGGAAGAGGGTGTTGGAGGAACGGTGAGTTTAATTTTTGCCACGTTTAGTACAAGGAAGTGGCGGGATCTCCATAAGGATCTGTCTTCAGCTTGGGCAGAGGGCAAGGGTGGGCAGATGGGTTTGAGGCTTTGGTGCACAAGTGGTACAAAACCAGGGCAGTTGATAAGGTCACCTAAGGGCGATTGTAGAGGGCACCAGTGGAGAAGAGAATCAGGAAGAGAATGGAGAGGGCTTCAAGGAGATGTCGGTGGCTGGTGTAGAAGGCAGAAGAGATGATGTATTTGTTTTTGTTTTTTTTCCAAACGACACAATCCGCAAAGTTTTAACTTCTGTGCTTAGGGAGACACGGGAGGTCGGTTTGGTCTGTTCCCTGTCCGTGCTGCCTGCTGGTATTGCTTCCTCACAGAAATATGCCAGGGCGGAGAATCACTGTGCAGGAATGTCTTACCTGGGGTGGGGGAGGGAGTCTTATGCTAGCCATAAACAGAAGAGAATTGTTAGTCACTCTGCTTTGTGATTTAGCTCCAGTTCAGCTGGCTTTTTTTAATCTCTTTTCTTCCCCTTCCCCCACCCCCATTTGTGCCCTGGGAGGGAGACTTCTGGAGGAATGTGGGTTAATGATTGCCAGAGGTAGTCAGCTGGATAGAGCTATAGCAAATGGCAATAGAGCTAGACAATTTTTTCTGACATGCACAAAATAAACTTTGCTACCATGGCATGAAAACAGCTGTGTGTGTCTGGAAGTAGATTGGTACGCACAAGGCTTCCTCGTCGCCTATCGGAGAACGGCAAGTGAGTCTGATTTTTGTGTGTGTTTTGATAGCTATGTCTTCCCTGCAAAACAGCGATACCTGTCAGACTGTAAAATCCTGGTGGAGACAAGGCACAGGTAGTTTGTAATGCAGTGTAGCTAGACAGGGTCAGCTGCAGATGAGGGGTATAGGACTGACCTTGCCTAGCCATATCAAGGTACATACTTTCGGCAGTCATATAGGCACTGCCACGTAACAAGGAACCAGTTTTTGCCGTGAAGACCAAATGTGTGAGCTAATCTCCCTCCTCCACCTGACAGCGAGAGGGTGTGTAGCAACCAGATGGTCTATTCAGTTGTTAAATGCTTTCCAAGAAATTCTGATGCCTCTAACTTGACATTGCTACAGAACAATCCATTTAGGAAATATGACATGCAGGCATGGGAAGGATTACAAATGGATTAAAGGAACACTATCCACTTGAAGTGTAGGTTGAGGTACTACACCTGCCCCAAATCCCTGTGCCTTTTTGAGGGGAGGAGGGGTTAACGTCATATTTATTTAAATGTTTTTCTCTTCTCCGTCACTGACTCAGAGACTTGCACCAACAGTAAACTGTGAAGTGAGCTATTTGATGTATTACCAAGTGTAGAAGATTCGAGGAAGTATTTTTCTCCTCTAATCTTTCAATTGTAGTTTTGTGTGTTATATCGATAGTAGGATAAAAAATATCAACGTGGCGTAAATTGACACTATCCCTTTAAGACAGCAGACCTCCTTGGGGAGGAGAGACTAAGCCAGTCTCTCTACAAGTGACATAAACTCATAATTTTGTGGACCTTGCTCTCCGTTGCCTTCTGAAGCGATACCAGTAGGCTGATAACAAGGTGCTTAGGCACAGTGCAAGCAACGTTGTGGGTTTGGAGGGAGCTCGTCACCACCATCCATCTGAGAAATAATACAGTGAGATAGAAGTCCTAGAAGAAGACCCAGACCATATTTGCAGTCTAGCTGATATTATCTTATGTGAAGGAAATCCATAGTCGCTGAGGTTTCTGTGTGGGCAAATATTGATTCTTCTCCTTCTCCTCCTTTCTTTCCAAGTCCTGTTCCTCCCACGGAGCTGAGAACTTTAATATTTAGCTTGGGGTTCTCTGGCTGGTGTGTCTTCTCTTACCCCGTTCCATGTCTACCCTCATCTTCCCTCCCGTATCGGCTTACTCTCTTGCTCTGCCCCCCATCTCTCATCACATGTATTCTTCCTCCCTCCTGATCGTTTGACTCCTACACTGCCAGGTCTGTTTACTTGGCATCCCTGCTGCTCCATCTTCTCCTCTGCCTGAATCATGCAGAATGAGACTGGGTGAGGGAAAGTCTGGCATGGGCTGATACTGCCTTGGGTGGTATTGACAAGTAGTGGCTTTGGTAGCAAGCCCAGGTGCGGTTCCAATTCTGAGGCATGTGTGTGGCTACGTCATTGCAGGGATGATTGGTACAGGTGGATCCGGAGTCACCCATGAGTCAGTGTCTCCTGAAAAACGTTCTTGGGTTCTGCTCTCAATGTGACTAACCCACTCTGACGAAAGGGTTTTGTGGTGGGCTTGGAAGCAGATGGTACCAGCTGGCGTAGTGTGGCTCTTCCTGTGCTCTGGTTTTGCTTGTGCATGTGGACGTCTGACTTGGGCAGTGCCTTAGAGGATCTGCAGCTTGGATGCCATTATGGAAGACATCCTGGGCTGCAGCTGGGGCAGGTGACTCTTTTAGAGCTTTGTTCCTGCAAAGTTGGCCGTGAAGGAAAGGGTACGAACGAGGAGGATACAATTGCAGACTTAGCGCTGCATCCAGACTAACAGGGATGTCTCCTTTATTCTAACAAAGCACGAAGGGGGAAGCAAGAAATGAGAAAAGTGCTTCTGGCCCAAAGACTGACTCCAGCTACTATTACAATCTCAGAAACCTATGAGAATGGGGTGAAGTAACCAGAGCCAGTCAGCACAGGAGATTGGTAAATAAAAACTAGCATAAATCTTATTCTCTTGCAGACTTTCCCAGCAGTGGAAATACGTATTTCTTGTTCTTGTGCCACTGGATTGTTACTAGGGAGAATGGCCCAGCATGAACCTAGTTTCTTGGTAATGAGGATGGGAAATGTTACAAACTGAAACAAGTCCTTAGTTGTTATGAGTCTGACTTTCCTTGGGGTCACTGGCTGAATGCTGTGCTCTGCATTAAGGTTTGAGGCAATGGCTCAGCACCGGGGCTGGAATCGTGTCAGAGGGATTGCTCTCAGATGCTATAGCCTAAGTGTTGACTGTGCATCCTCCTGAGCAGCGTGACTCGGTAGCTGTGCTTGGGCAGCCGGGCTGCGAGTTTCCATGGGTCATGCTGAATGAGCTGTGACACGAGTGTATTGACTCTCTTCGTGTGGGGAAGAAGGCAGCTGTGATACTAACCACTCACTGTGAAAAGTTGTGCTTGCCTAGTTCAAAAAATACTGCCCAGTCTTTATCTCTGTGCCTACCAGCACAAAAATACAGTGCGGTGGCTGTACACAGACCATCTCCTGAGAGAGGAAGCCAATGGGAATTGAGGATGGTGAGCAACAGGTCCTTGGCCCCCTTCAGAAGGTGCTTGGCATGTTTGGGATTGGGCCTTGTGGGAGAAAACACATCGTGGAGAGTAGCATTGGCACAGCCGAATTTGCAGGAAACCAGAGTGATGCACGCACATAAGCTATGGTGTTCTCCCAAATAAGGGCCAGATCCAAAGGCCATTGAAATAAGGGAACTTCGATTAAGGCCTTAAGTGTTGGGAAAATAGCTTGTCACTATTGGGAGTCTTATGAATATTGCATAGCAGTAAAGCTTTTCAGTTTTCAATACCTCTGTCCATCTTACAGCATCATATTTATCTGCAACTTGCCTCCTCTTAGACACGGTCTGTTTATTTCCATATGAAACTGTTGGCGTTGAGCATCCATTGCCTAATTTAAGGACCATGGTCCCATAGAAACCTGTGGAGAAAAACTGGCGAACTCCTTAGAATCGGAAGAGCCCCACCACAATGCAAGCCTAAAAGAGTCTTTTAGGCTTGCATTGTAATAACTTGCGTTTCTTTAGCATCATCGAGAGCCACCAGTCTGGGAAAGCCTGCGGAACCATTTTTTTCTGACTTCCTATTTGCCATTTATTGCATCACTGTAAAAAACTGACTTTGGGGAGGGTTGACATGATGATTCTTTGACAGAATCATCAAAAATTGGGGTGGAAGGAATCCTCTCCGCAGCAGTGGAGGTCCAGCGAATAGAGCACTGTACTGGGATTTGGGAGACTGGATTCTATTCCCTGTTCTGCCACTGATTTGCTGTATCACCTTGAGCAAGTCACTTCCCCTCTCTGTGCCTCTATTTCCCCTCGCACCAGACAGTGTCTTGTCTATTTAGACTGTAAGCTCTTTGGAGCAGGGATCATCCCGTACTAGTGTATATATAGCACCTAGCACATTAGGACCTTGATCTTAGTTGGGGCTATTAAGCACTGCAGGAATGCAACAAATTATCATCCCAGGTGTGCTGCTTGAATTGGGCTCAGCTGCTTGTTCCGTTGAGGCCTAAGAGTCTATTTGTGTCAGGCTTGTTTTTAAGGCTTTTTGCATGGAAGAAGGCCTAGAAATACATTTTTTAACCAAAGCTAAGTGTCTGTCACATCTAGTTCCCTCATGCAGCCCTCCTCTCATGCACTCGATCGTTGTATGCAGCACGTCCTAATAGAAAGACTGTCCTGTGGACACCATGCCCTCCTGCTGACAGAGTAATAGGCCTGTGGCAACTAAAGCGATGGCTCATGTGGAAAAGCCATGTTAAGAAACTATTTTTAGCTGCCTTTTGTAGAGCTGGAAATGAGAAGGAGCTAGAATCATATGAGCAGCGAGCTCTCCGTAGACCCCAGTCTGAGAGCCTCCTGGGGTAAGCCATGAGAGCTCACCATGTACATTCTCCAAGGCAACCTATAGGCCCCCTGAGCAAATCCAGGGAAAACCAGAGCTGACTTTCTAGGGTTTTAAAAAAGCAAAAGCAGGGTGAGGAAAGTTTTAAAAGACTCATCTTTCAGGCCTGTCTTTGTACATGGTAAAGGGCACAAGCCCAAATATTTAAAATCCTTGGTAGGTCAGTTTAAGTCTTAGGACTGTTCCAGGTGCTTGGCTGTCGGGATCTACAAGAGCCAATTTATCAAAGATTAGTGAGCGTAATGTATACTGCCTACTGGAAAGAAGGTGAAAAACCACAGCATGCTAGGTAACTCTCCGTCCCCTCAGTAGTCTTCATGCTAGCAGATGGTGGTACTATTGCAGAATGTGCAAAACCAAGACAGATCTTACCACATAAAGAACCAGTGATCACACACAAACTAGAATCCATGGGAGACACGTCAAACCCAAGTAGGTCAACTCTAGAACGTGTCTAAGGTGAAACTGAAATGGAGACACCTCCCACCTCAGACGAAATGAGTGTGTGAAAGAGAGACCTCACTTAAAATGAGGAAGAGACTGTATGGCGGGGGTAATTATTTTTTGTCCAGGTCCAGATTTCCTGGGCAAGTATAGGCAAGGTCTAGTGGAGACTGTTACTGCAGGAGAGCAGAAAGGGAAGTGGGAAACTGCTTCACAATGAGCCAGGCCCTACTTGCATTAAAGTCAGCAGCAAAACTCCCATTAACTGGGAGGAGAATTTGGGCCTTGAACATGGATGTGGCAGCTGCTGCCAGAAAATCCGAAATGGGACACATCCTATGAAACCCTTCTCCACGGCCCCTGTAAAGCCTCCCCTGCCCTATGCAGAAACCTAGAGTACTGACACATCTGTCGCTCTGTTGGCGTGACCAGATGTACGTGTCCTTGGGTGAGAGCTTGAAGAAACCACACCTTCATCAAGGCCATTTCTTTGGACTCAGAGCTGGGTTTGGTTTTAGGGAAGATTTCTCCCCCGCCCCCCACTTTCATTCATGAATGAACCAAGCTCTGCTAATACCTCCTCTGCGCAGGTGGTCAGGATTCCTCCATCCCCACCCTCACCCAGGGAGTGATGCATTCAAACAAGCTGCTGAGATGACTGGCAGACTGCTGTCTGAAGGCTGTTCCCACCCTCCTCCACATACTAGCAGTGGCCATAGCCTTGTAAATCAAGGCAGCCATGAAAAGGCTGTCTCTCACATTAATCATCCTGATTACTTCCCTGACCTTGAAAAGGCATCCCCTGAACTAGGGAGGTGGGGTTCATGAGGGGTGGGGGGAAATGCAGATAATGCAAAGAGCTGCTTTGGACTTATGGGTTGTGTGTGTAGTACAGACACCAGTGTCATACGCTGCTCACCCAGTCCCACTCAGCTGGAGTTGAAAAGAGATGCCTTGCTAGCTTTGGCAGGCTCTAGCATGGTGAGAGTAAAGTCTGCCACTCTTTGCTAAAATGGGTGCTGGACCCTGTCTCTGCCAGGGAGACAGCCGTTTTCAGCCCAGTCAGGGAGCTGTGTTTGGTACCCATCATCAAACAGGGTAGGACAGGCCTGGGAGAGAGGCAAGACATGGGGCAGAGGACGAGTAGCAT
The DNA here is from genome assembly GCF_007399415.2 of Gopherus evgoodei. NCBI lineage: Eukaryota > Metazoa > Chordata > Testudines > Testudinidae > Gopherus > Gopherus evgoodei. The sequence continues at coordinate 116,978,201 of NC_044325.1, read as the reverse complement.
CTTCAAAAGCTGCCAGCCATGCAGTGTCTCAGGCTAACCATTCTGTTCAGGTCTTCATGGTTGCTGGGTGATCCCCAGTATTTAACCTGTGCATTTCCAATCCTTCCATGTGATATACATAAAGATGCAAACTTGCTATTGCTAATTGGATCCTGTCAAATCAGACTAACTAACAGGACCAACTAATATGCCCTTAAACACAACTGTCCTTGTCAACAGTAAGGGCAATTTCATGCTAAGTCAAACATGTGCATTAACACACGGGTTCTCAGCCTGGCCTTCGCAACAGCTTTCAGGAGGTTGTGATTGTACTACTTTCTTTGTGGCTAGATGGTAAGGGTGGGGAGATCTTGAAACTTATGGGAGCAGGAGTCCCAGTACCCTTCTCTTCTAACCTGGGGTCAGGGTACTGGAAAAGTTATTCTAAATTGATATTTTCTTCTGCGTATAGACATGACCTCCCAGTGTCTCACTGTAAAGCATTAAGTAGTGAGTTTCACTCAGACACCGATAAACTTGGTGGGGTACTCTGATAAAGGCCTTGTCTACACTACAAAGTTGCAGCACTGGTGAGGGGGTTACAGCGCTGCAACTTAGGATGTGTACACACCTGCAGGGCATTACCAGCGCTGCAACTCCCTATTTGCAGCGCTGGCCGTACACCCGGTCGTGCCTCGGGTGTAGAGGATCCAGCGCTGGATCACCAGCGCTGGTCATCAGGTGTAGACACTCACCAGCATTTTTGTTGACCTCCATGGAATAAGCAGGTATCCCAGCATACCTGAGGAAGCCTCTCTGGTAATTAAGCAAACTCCACTGCCCTCCAAGCAGGTCTCCTTCCCCGCGGTGTGCTCTGGCGTTCCCCGACCCCCCCCTCCAAGCAGGTCTCCTTCCCCGCGGTGTGCTCTGGCGTTTCCCGACCCCCGCTCCAAGCAGGTCTCCTTCCCCACGGTGTGTAACAGCGCTGCAGCGTGGCCACATCTAACACCACTTGCAGCGCTGGTTGCTGTAAGTGTGGCCACTCTGCAGCGCTGGCCCTATACAGCTGTACTAATACAGCTGTAACAACCAGCGCTGCAAAATTGTAGATGTAGACATACCCAAAGACCTTCTACAGTGATGAGTTTGTCAAAGGCAATCTGAGCTCTGAGGTTTTCTTTAGCACACTCCTCTGGTACATGTTGGAAACCTTTTAATGGCTTATGCTGTTCTGTAAAGGTCTCTTTATTCCTCCCAGATAAAGATAACTGGGAGTAAACAATACACTTTTGAAAATACTTATCCCGTCACCTTTACGCCCCACTGCTGGGGTGGGGAGAATGACTGAGAGCTGCTTTTCCTGCTTCAGTTATTGCCTGGAAAATCCCCAGTGAGTTGTTGCCAACTTGTTGGAGTAATTGAAATAAAAAGAGAGAATAAATCCAACTAACTCACGAGAACCCATGCTCTCAGCAGAAATACCTGGGCATTATCGTTGCGGGAGAAAAAAACAGATTTCCAGCCAGAACTAATTGCCAGAAAAAATGCAGCAGCCACTACCCAGCCAGACACTGGGATGCCATCTTATTCTGGGTTCTGTATGTGCTGGACTGGGAAACCGGAACCTCTTTTAAATAGCCTGAACCAGTTTCCAGTAGTAACTTGGTCTGTACTCTGGCTGTTGTGGAAGGGGGTTAATGGAGTTGAGACTCTCTTCTAGGCTAGAGATGAGTCCAAACTATGAAACTCATGTCCAATCTTGCTAAAAGGTCCTATCTTGATCTGAAAGCAGCAGCTTGTGCCCATTTCTAACTCAGCCCCATCCACGCTGGTCACTCACACCATGATAGAACAGCCAGAATTCATCATGGAGTGTTTTAAAACCAGCTCCTTCCAGTCAGATGTAAATTTTTGGGGAGACAAGGGGGCCTGTAGCAGAACTACTTCACTGCTGTGTATAATGTGACTGTCTCCATGAGTTAGTTCCCCTAGTAGCTTTGGCTAACTTAGTTATGTCTGTTTGGTTCCTAGCCCAGTAGGGTATTGATCCTGTGGAACTCTTTGCCAGAGGATGTTGTGAAGGCCAAGACTATAATAAGGTTAAAGAAAGAACTAGATATGTTCATGGAGGATAGGTCCATCAGTGGCTATTGGCAGGGATGGTGTCCCTAGCTTCTGTTTGCCAGAAGCTGGGAATGGGTGACACGGGATGGATCACTTGATGATAACTTGTTCTGTTCATTCCCTCTAGAGCACCTTCATTGTGCCCAGTATGGCTGTTCTTATGTTCTTCAGTGGGTTCCTAAGGGTTACTGTAATAGAAATTAATAACTTTCAAATGTTGCTTCCTTCCCTCATCCCATCCTTGCCCTAAACACAAACCAAGTATTTTTCAAAGTGGTGGTTTTTTTGTTTGTTTGTTTGTTTGTTTTTTAATTCCCTGATCACATACTTCAGCCCTTGCTGGCTTGGGAAACTACTGAAATCCTGTAGGGAAGAGCTATTCCTGGGGTGGTCCTGCCCACCCAACTAGAGCAGAAGGTTGTGGAATCTCCCTCATTCGGCGGGGCTGCCGTCGCCCTTGTGTAGAGCAGAGAGTTCATATCATAGGTGCCAATTCCATGGGTGCTCCTGAGCTGAAGCACCTATGGGGGAGGAAATAATGGGTGCTGAGGACCCACCGGCAGTTCCCCATCGGCTTCACGCCCACTGGCAGACTCCGCCAATCAGCACCTCCCGCCCGCTGCGATCAGAGGAGCAAGGAGCAGTGTGCTCCAGGGGTGGGGGCAGACCCTGGCAGGAAGAGGTGGGGCAGGGATGGGACCTTTTGGGAAGGTGTGGAATGAGGGCAGGGCCTGGGGCAGAGCCAGGAGTTGAGCACCTGCCAGCACATTGGAAAGTCGGTGCCTGTGGTTCAGATAGACTTTGGCTAAGTCTCCAAACATTCTGTAGTTCATCCATCACTTGAAGATACATATGCAGTGCATTCTCTTAAACACTCATGCTTCTAGTTACACCTGCCTTTTCCCAGTCTTCTGGCAACAGCTGTGAATAGTTAAGATGTCAGAGTTAGTCACCTAGAGATAGTGAACCATGAGTTCCTAGGTGTAATGAGAGAGGAATTCAAAGCATTTAGCCAGTTGAGTTGAACCTGCCTCCCCCAACTTTCTAGGCATCTCCGAGCATTGTGTTCTCTTCCTGGGTGAAGCACTATTTCTGGAGTTTGCTTTGGCTGACAGCAGGGGACATTCCAAGGTGTGGCACTGTGTCCAGCAGAATGGCTTTCTAGTTAGGATTCCAGTGTGTGAGTAGCAGCTCAAGGTGTCCTCACTCAGGATTCTTTTCATAGTTTTGATGTGAAGCTGATTCAGACCATATGAATGTTGTTGTTGTTTGATAAGTGGCTCATGTAATCTGTGTCGATTAGTATCGGGCATCTAGTGTGCTTCCTGCCTTGCTTCACCCAGCAAGAACAAGGGAGAAGCGACCTGACATTTTTCATATTTCTAAAGCTAAAAGCAGAAGCTGGAAAACACCTCAGATCTTTTAAATACACCATAAATAAACCAAAACAAGGTGCAGACCCATTATGTATTTGTTTTGCAGAACCACCGAGGGAGCCCAAGTGTCGAGTAGACCCTGGTATACCAGGCACTGTACAAACACAGAACAAAGACAGTCATGTCTTGAGGAGATTGTAATCTAGATATAAGACAAGTGACAACAGGTGGAGACAGACTGACTGGAAGCACAAGGAAACACTGAGGGAGAGCGCATTTTGGCTGGCCAATGTAGACCGAGCCAAATCATGCCAGCACTAGCTAAAATGTTTGCAATGAACAATTTACTCAACTTCTAACCTCTTTATTCGGCTTCCAAATTGCCTGTGAATAGTGAGTTTTACTGGTGAGTCTGTTAATTATTCAGTCACTTTATGGGAACAAATTTTAGCCTACAGGCAGTTGAAAATACCTAGTGATAATTTAGGAAGGATGTGGATAAACTGGAAAAAGTCCAGAGGAGAGCAGCAAAAATGACACAAGGCTTAGGAAACCTGGCCTGTGAGGAAAGGTTAGAAAAAATTGGGCAGGTCTAGTCTTGAGAAAAGAAGACTGAGGTGGGAGATCTGATAAGTTTTCCAATATCAAGGGCTGTTAGAAAGAGGAGGGTGATCAGTTGTTCCCCATGTCCACTGAAGGTAGGACAAGAAACAATGGGCTTAATCTGCAGCAAGGGAGATTTAGAAAAACTTTCTAATGACAAGGGTAGTTAAGCTCTGGAATAGATTTCAAGGGAGGCTGGGGAGTCCCCATCATCAGAAGCTTTTAAAAACAAGTTGGACAAACACCTGGCAGGGATGGTCTAGGTTAACTTGCCCATGCCACAGTTCAGGAGGCTGAACTTGATAACTTTTCAAGGTCCCTTCCAGCCCTACGTATCTACAATTCTATGTTTTTAAACTCTGTGATTGGTCACCCAAGTTTCATGAAATGGTTTCTGCACTCTGATTGGATGACTCTGTGATCACAAGCTTCCTTTAATCTGTGGGATGGGTGTGAACAAAGCCTTGTCCATTTGAATGTTGGCAAACAGCAACTGAAACAGAGCTGCAGGTTTTATTTGCAGCGCTATTTATGGCTGCTGTATACACCCGGAGCCTAGTTAGGATCGAATTATAAACTGTTCAACACAGTTTCTGATCTCAGTCCAGCTTTGTCACGCCAGCTGGCAACATCTGGGCATTGTCCCCTACTCATTCCTATGGTGTCCGAGTGGTAATGAGTTGTTCTAAAATAGGGCATAGACGTTTAAATGTAGTTCTCCCATGGTTAAAATCCCCATGTAGATAGAGGTTCAAAGAAGGAGCAGGGGAAGGTAAGGTAACTAACTGTTAGCTGATACATTAAGTACTTTCTGAAGCTGTCTGGGAGTGGTGGATTATGGAGTCATTGTGACTTGCACGTCTTATCCCCATTTATTGTTCAGGGTGGATGGTGGCCTGTGAAACTGGCAAGGGAAAGACTTGTGTCTAGTAGGACTTAAACCTGAGTGTAGCATATCCCCTGCTTTGACAGTGGCAGTGCTGGCAGCCACAACCAGCTATGAGGAAGCAATTCCAACCAGGATTAATGTGAGAGTGTCAGGTGAAAAGTGCAAGCTAGTGATATCTGTTGGATGCTGGAACTGTTCCCTGAGACCTGCCCATGTTACTGGCTTTACAATGGGATGAACAAATTCCTCTTAACCTAAGCTCAATCCTGGACTCGAGACATCTTTTAAGACAAACTAATTTCTGGTGGTCTTTACAAGAAGCCAGGGAACAGGGCGAGGGGCGAAGAGCTGAGCTGAGTGGCTTCAAGCAGCTGGTTTTAGGTCCAGTAAAGTGTGGGATACCGCTTGCTGCTATGGGATGATCGCACCGAGATGTTGGCATTAAAGGTGTGTTCCCTCTGCCTTTAAAATGTCTTGTATTCTTCTCAAGCTCTTTTTGAAATCAGCTGTGTCAAATGTTAGCTGGTCTTAGGCCCCCGAAACATGGCTCCATTGGCTGGCTAGCTCCCATTCTTGTCATTAACAAATTGCCTCTTGGCTGTTTTGACAAATGGACATTCTGTAGGGGAATCCTGCATGCCTGTTAGTTTGATTGTTGTGAAGTGTTTAGGGGTTGGCACATTATATCAGACAGCACACGTGAAAACAAGCACTTGTTTTCTTTCCCTACAGGGAAGCCACCTTGCGATGGTCCAGAGAATCTAATTTCCCTGCAACTTTGGTGATGGAGCTGAAGGTCTGGGTTGATGGTATCCAGCGAGTTGTGTGTGGCGTCTCAGATCAGACCACATGCCAGGAGGTGGTCATAGCATTGGCACGGGCTATTGGTAAGTAATGTGTTGAATCACCATGTCTAGTGAAGTTTGGTTAATGACTGACTTCAGTTTTTATTGCAATACCTGAGAAAGTGCTTCTGTACATTCTCAAGTCTTTCCTGTGATGTGGTCAAGGATTATTATCCACTTTGGAGCTGGATGAAACTGAGACATACAGATGAAGTAACTTTCCCCAGGGAGTCTCCCAGTGAGTGGCAGAGATGGGACTAGAACCCAGGAGTCCTGACTCCAGTCCCGTGTTGTCACCAACAGCCAACACTATCTCCTGGTGGATTAGTTCTAGAACTCTATTACATTTCTAACACAAAAGGCTTGACCCAGGCCAGTTCTTCTTTGATAACAGGTTTTAACTTTCAACCTTTTAAAAATGTAAGATCACTAAAATAGTCCTGCTTCCACCCCCTCCCCCTACCTCAGAACCCGCCAGTCTCTTCATAATTAAATTTGTGTCCACATTTGCACAGTAAACTCTGGTTGAGGAAGCAGGAGACCTCAGGGTAGCATGAGGCTGTCTTTGCCACAGGGAGGGCACAGCAAAATTCTCTTAGATCTTTCCCACATAAATAGCATGATGCAAACAATCATCTGTGGGATCACAAGTTTGTTTAATTGCATTGGTGGTTACAAATGTACCACTTTTAGAAATTGTCTTCGTATGAGAGGGACATCGCACCACATCAAACTGCTGACTTGCTGGGACCTTCCAGGTGATGGAGGCAGCTTTCGGTTTGAGCCAGTTTCCTCTGTCTGAATTAAACATGTTTGTTCTCCCAAGAAGACTGTGAACTTTACCAGGAGAGAGTACAGCTGACTTGGCAATTTCTGCTCAATGTTACAGCAACTGTAGAGGGGACAGACTAGTGTCTGCTTTGTTGTGAGGTGTTAAAAGTTGGCAGCAATGCCATGGGACTATGTTTATAACCTCCCCTCTGCTTCCCCTGGGTACTGGCCAGTTAACTCTCCTTTTTTCTGCCCGTCCCCTCCCAGTAGAATTCAGATACACTCCTAACTTTCCCTCTATTCCACTCTGGTATATTGTCTTTCCAAATGTAGTCATAAAAGAAGCTTTTGCATCAGAGAATTGTTAATGTCACACATTAATGTGAGCGATAGACATCCTGCCAGGTAGGATATTCTGCTCACTTCTTACCCATCTCTGTCCCCGTGTTTGTGGCTAACTCCCTGTTTGCACTGAAGGTTCCATGCTGGGTTACAGGTGTACTGGGGGTGGGGCCTGAGTTGAAGGAAGGGATTGCATGAGTAATGCATTAATTACTAGAAATGAGAAGGAAGAAGAGTCTGGCATCTCTCTGCATAAATACCTTTTACCCATAGCCGGTCAGATGGGTGTGGGTACCCACCAGTCTGGCTATGGGAGCTACAGTAATGCCACAACTATTGGGCTCCCAGAGGGAAGAGGCAGTTCAAGGAGCAAGGTGGATAATAAAACCTTGTCTTTGAAAACTGCAGAGGCTCTGTTAACATTCTGATTTTACACCTGTTCCGTGGGCTTCCAGCTATGGCAACCTCCTGTCTCTAACAATGCCACTCCACTGGCTTTGATTAGGGGCATAGCTCAGGTTATTTTTCCTTTTTCTAGTGTCTACATAGCAGTGAAACAGCCCTTAGCCTGAGCCTTGCAAGCTGGCATGAGCCAACCACAATGTAGACATAGCCTAGGGGCCTTCCTAAGTGAGAGGCCATGGCAGGTTTTTTTATTATTATTGTTATGGAGCTATACCTATCTCATAGAGCTGGAAGGGACCTAGTATTGTCCCTGACAGATTTTTGCCTCAGATCCCTAAATGGTCCCCTCAAGGATTGAACTCACAACCCAGGGTTTAGCAGGCCAATGCTCAAACCACTGAGTTACCCTACCTCCTAACCCCCACAGTGTAGGGGCTAAACTTGGATCTCCAGAGTTCCAGGCCAGCACCTTAATCACAAGTGTCCTGCACTGAGGGAGGTGAGAAGCCCTGCTGGCTTGTGAGCTCCATAACACTGTACTGGAGAGTGAGCCACACAGCAGGCAGGCGAGGGCTGGGCCGATGTGTTCCTCCCGGCAGCATGCTGAGCAATGCAGAACAGCCCTAGGTTCTGCCTCCCCTGATGTTCAGCGGACACAAACAATAGTCAGTGGCCATGTGCTCTTCTGCAGGCAGAAGCCAGGTCATGGCACCCCATATGAGTCACCCAGCATGTGTTTGCAGTTTCCCTAACTTGAGAAGTGCATGTTAGTGCTGATTGCACTGTTCGAATATCCTGCGGGTAATGGTGAGCGGCGATTCTGTCTAGTGGTTTGGAAATTCACTAAAATTGCAGCTGAAGTTTCCATCAACATGTGCTCCTGCCCTCCACCAGGGTTACATATGCCTCCGAGCTGATGCTGCAGATCAGGTCTCCACCTGCAGCATCATTAGTTGGAAGTGCAAGTAGAGAAGCACCCACATGCTCAGGACCAAAACTTTGTGGGCTAGAAATCTCCTGACTCAATCTCAGAAGCATCAGAAAGTGTTTGAAGCTGAGTTGTGATGTTTCTGCTCCCAGAAAACCTGCTGGCTCATGATCTGTCTTTTAAGCAGACCCAGGTTCTAATCCTTCCTGAGGTCACCCATGTAAAAGGGAACGTTTTAAGACTCGTAATTCCCCACTGGTGGCTGCAGTGGTGGAGATAGTAGTGGAGCTAGGGCGTGGGAATCGTCACCACTAAGTTGTCTAATCCTGAAAGCAGACAAACTGGTGGTATGAGTCCTGGAGCCCCAGCAGTATGTAATCAGTAATTACAGGACTTAATTTTCCTAGTGCAGAAAACACTGCTATTCAGTGGGGAGTCTTCAACGCCTAGGACTTGGAATCAGGGGGTGTCATTTCAGAAGAATTCAGGGGAATGGGGGGCAAAGTTGTCAGTACGTAGAATGTTATATGATTATATTACAGCCTGGAAAGTCGGGGGTGGGTGGGTGGAGTACATTGGCCTATGAAAAGTTGGGGTGGGGGGTGAGATTGATGCCCCTGCTTGGAGTGAAGCCAGATAGGTAACCTTGGGCTAGAAAGGACAGGGGTGCCATAGGCGTGGATGGAGGTGCATTGACACAGCATTGGGAAGAACACATGCTGCCTGTCTGCAACCACTGACATTGGTGGTCTTTGCTGGAAGCAGAAGTCGGTCTCCTCCCCCTCCCTCCCCTCAGGTTCCTGGTTCTTCTTTAAGTGATGATCCCTATTGTTGTCCACTGAGGATGGTGCACATGCATCAGTGGAATACAGGGAGGGGCCGCACATCTCGAAGAATCTCCAGTTACAGGTAAGTTGTCTCCTCTTTGAGTGTGGTGGGGAAGAGCTGCATTAAGGTAAGGGCTGAGAGATGGATGTGTTGCCAGAGGCTCTACATGTTTCTCATGCAGATGGGATCTCGGGTACAGGTTGTGGGAGTGGAGCGGCTGAGCATGATGAAATGTTGCCAAGTGTGATATTCCCCATTTCTCTGTGAGCTCCTAGTGACTCATCTGTTCTCTTCTCAGGCCAGACAGGAAGGTACATTCTCATCCAGAAGCTGCGGGAGAAGGAGAGGCAGCTTCTACCACACGAATGCCCTCTGGAGTCACTGGCCAAGTGTGGACAGTATGCCAACGACGTGCAGTTCATATTGCAGCGGACGGGCCCCAGCCTGGCCGAGCGCCCTTCCTCTGATAGTACCCCCCAGGCTCCCGAGAGGACATTCATCCGGGCCAGCCTTCCCATCAAACCCAGGCCGGTCAGCACAGAGGTGCTGAGGTCCCGGGAGCCTAAAAAGTCTATGACCTTTAACTTGGGCCCCATGGGCTCCAGCGATCGGCTTGCCAAGAGCAAGCTGAGACTGCACAAGAGGGACAGTGTAGACTCAAAGGACAGCACCAGTCGCAGCCATCCATCCAAGGAGGAGCTGTTTAAGACTGTGCTGCACCAGCAGGAGCAGCTGCACTCCTTGGAGGTGCACGGGGATTCCCTGGAAACGGACCTCAGGCACTGGGAGCAGGACAGGGGCTCCAGCCAGGAAGACGAGATCCTTTATCTGGAGCACCTGATCAGGCAGAACGAGATGGAGCTGGGCGAAGAGGAGTTCTGGCAGAGCGAGCTCCACATGGAGAAGGAGTGTGAGAGGGAGCGGCAGGAGAAGGTGAGGAGCCTGCGGGCCACCATGGAGGAGTACACTCAGAAAATCCACGAGCTGACCACCAAGACGGAGGTCCTGGAGAAGGAGATCCAGTTAGAGATGACAGAGAGGGCCAGGTGGGCGAAGGAGGCTCCTGCGGATCTGGAGGACATGGCTGCCAAAATGAAAAGGGATCTGGAAGTCAAGGCCAAGCAGAGCGCCCAGCTGGAGAGCAGCCTGGCAAGCGTGGGGAAAGCCTTGGAAGAAGCTGAAAGAAATTTGCAGGTACAGTTTCAGTAACGCGTGGCCCCCGGGGATCAGCAGTGGAATGCAGCCCTGTTCAGCTCATGCTCTGGCCTTCCTCCCGAGTGAGGCCTACACAAGACTGTTAAGGGAGCTGCCCAGGGACCAGCTGCTGAACCGGGCCTGAAACCCCAGAACCCTCCTGACTGTGCAGATCAGTAGAGAGCTCTTTGTGGCTCTTGACAGGTTGCCATTGGCAGATAGTGGGGGTGGTCTGGGCAATGTTACAACCCCGACAGTTAGGGTTCAATACTACTTGGGTGTATAGAAAGCCACTGAAAGTGCAGAATGGCTGGGAGAATTAATGCACTGGGGCTTGATCCTGCAAGGTGTTGAGCACACTCACCCTGATCCATCACAGCTCTTATGTGCCCGAGTAATCCCACTGAGTTCAGTGGTACCACCCCTGTGGGTCCCTGCTTTGCTGCTCAGTGCCATGTGGGCTCCAGCCCAGAGGAGTTAGCGCTTGGGATAGACACTGCTTAGCAAACCTTACAGTGCAGGGTGTGGGGAGAGGGACTGACTCTCATGAAACACAGCTCCTCCTGAGGTGGCTGGAATGCTCATGGACATGTCCACGCTAGAGAGCGCTCATCGGGTGTGGTCTTTGGAGCAGCATTGGCTTCATGGTGCTGGGTTGTGCCTGCTCGGGCTAGCAGTGGGAACGCTCTATGGTGCTTTCCAACCACACGTCTTGGTGCTTGAGGGGCACACTTGTCCTCTCCCACACTGTGGTATCCAGGATATCCCTTCAGGGAGCACTTATGCAGCAGGTCCTGGGGTGCTGCAGCCTTTTCAATAGCTATAGCAATGCAACAGGGAAGACGGGAGGGAAACAACATTCCTCTTAAAAACTTTAAACCCAGGAAGATTTTAAGAAGCTCAGGGCAAAGCAGGGGGTCCTTTTTTCCTTCTCTTCAGCCTGTTCTCCCTGCCACCACTCCAAGTGAGGATCACAAGTGGAGAGGAAAACTCACTACACCTGCGTCGTATTGACTGCAGTTGCTACAGTGAGCTAGAGCTGCAGGTTAATTAGCTGACTGTGTAAAAAGGACTATTGGGGTGGGAGGGAGAAAATCCAGAAAAGCCGAGGTCAGAGAATTGCCTTGCCCACCAGCATCTTGTAAAATAGCAGGCATAAGAATTTGCATCATTCCCCTCGTGTGTCTGGAAAACCAGTGGGACTGACTGAAAGCTACCCAGGCAGTTGTCGTGGGTGTGCACTTGGGTCTAGTGTTTGTGGACAGTTTTTTTCACAACCGAAGGGAGCCGCTTAGGGTGAAGGGCCTGGTCTCCACCTAAAAATGAGGGCGACCTAGCTGTGTCGCTCCAGGCTGTGAAAACAGGTGCATGACACGTGAAGTTTAGGTCGACAGCGAGGTTGACGGACAGATTCTCCCATTGACCTAGCTGCCACCTGAATTATCTACATAGACGGAAAAACCACTTCCACTGATGTAGGCGGCACCTGCCGGCCAGTGCTACAGCAGCTCGGCCGTGGCGCTGTAGTGTAGACGAACTCTTGATCTGGCTTCCTCGTGCTATTTAAATTGCTGATGAGAGGAGATCCCCGTGCAGACCAGCTCTTGCGCTGTTTTGTCTTTGTTGCCAGTGAAAAGAGACAGACTGAAGCCAAATGCGCTGCCTCACGAACAGCAATGCACCCGGCCTCTCCTCACAGCCACCCAGTGGTGTAAAGGCTTCTGCTCTTCTGGCTTTATGAAGGAATAAGCCAAAGTAGCAGGTGCTGCTGGCATCCAGCCTCCCCAGGAACTCTCCTCTGACTGGTGCTGCTCTTGAGCTCTGCTTGTGGCATAAGGTGCTGGGGGTGGAACTGTGCACACTGACCAGAGGAGGCTCCATCTGGAACTTCCCAAGCCCCTGCCCAGCCACTCTCCACACTGTAGGACGGTACCACTTCGGCTATGTCTACACTGCAGTAAAACGCATGTGCCTGGCCCCGGTCTGCTGGCTGGGGCTCAGGCCGCAGGATAGATGGGTGGGCTCCAGCCTGAGCCCAAAAGTTACACTGCAATTTTATAGCCCTGTAAGCCCAAGTCAGCTGACACGAGCCAGCCCTGGGAGTCTTACTGCAGTGTAGACACCCCTGGAGGCCCCAGCTCAGAGCAGGGACCAGGCGCTGTGCACAGAGAGAGGGAGACAATCCCCACTTCTAAGATGACAATCTCAAGGGAAAAGACACGGGGTGGAACAGGAACCAGGCGCAGAGAGGGGAAGCAACTTACCCAAGGTCAGTGGCAGAGTCCAGCCCTCCTGAGTCTCAGTCTGGACTCCTGTGGTCTGGGCCATGTTACCTCCAGTGGGAGATCTAGATGGCAGCCAGCTCATATTTCTCATTGGGAATGCAGTGCCTTAACAAACTCCTTCAGGCCCAAACCTGGGAGCAGGGCAGCAGCCACTCCATGCAGCAGGGAGGGAGGGAGCAGGGTGTGAATGCTGATGCTGGGCTAGGAGAGCAGCATGGGAGTTGGGCGTATGCTTGGCTTAGAACAAGTCAGCAGCCTCCCTGGCGTGCTGGTGGCACAAGGGCGCTCGGCTGGGTGGATTCTGGGGCCTGAGCGAATAGGTGAGATGGGGGGTGATGTCTATGGAAAAACCCTCCCAGACAGTTTTATTCCTGTTGGTGTAAAAAGGCTCTCATCCCTCCTGAACCCCCTAGGAAAGCAGGGCAGCTCTAATGTGATGCCTGTTACAGATGACGTGTCCCCCCACCACCTCCCAGTCTCTTGTGTTCACCTAACCCCTGCCTGATTTATCGTAAACACTTCTCCTCCCCCAGGACAGAGCAGCATTAGTTGCCCCTTGCTAGGGACGCTTACATTTGCAGCCATCCGAGCATCTTGCATGTTCGTGGGTGGCTCCAAGCTGGTAGCTGCAAACCCTGTTTTGTATTTGTGCTTATAGTTTGCTTAAATAGAAACGCTAAGCACATGGCTTTAGTTTTTCTTCCTTTTCTGTTTAGTAGACACTGGTGCCCTCTTGTGGACATATGGAGAACTGACCGGTCTTAAAATTCCTGCGTTATGATTGGTTTGATTATCCCAGTGCAAAGTGCAGCTTTGCTGGTATAGCTGCATCCACATGTCAGAGCACTTTGCCAGTGCGGGATATCAGTAAAGCGCTCCTAGTGTAGACATAGCCCCAGTCCATCTCCGACGGGAATGTTGTCTTGGCATTCCTGCTGATTAAATACTGACTTTGAACGACGTTATTATTGTCATGAAGTATTGTGATTGTGTGTGACTGACCATCCATGACTAAAGTAGTTTTGCAGTCCAGTTTTGCAGTCCAGCCCAGCAGCAAGTGGGGTAGCCGGAGAGAGGATCCTGTTAGATTCTCCTTCCTCTTCCTTCCACGCTGCCTTATCTCAGAGGAAACCCTAAGACTACTTCCCTGCGACTCTGTTCTCCCACCAGACTGCGTGAAAGTGGAGTGACTGATTCGGGCTGTCGGTCTGTTCACCAACCATGGTGCAGGGACAGAGGGAAATACTAATCCCAGGCTGCAGATGGAGTCAATAGGCTTGAATGTGCCAGTCTTGTCCCGAGATGACCTGTATTCCATTCCGATGCCTCTTGAAACCTTGTTCGCATTACAGCTGACGCTGTGCCAGCTGCAAGTCCGTGCTGAAGATCCTGTAGCCAGGTTTCCCTATTCTTGGTGCACAGGCTGCTAGCTATACAAGGATACTGACCTCCTTTGTAAAGCGCTTTGAGATTGACTGAGGAAAAGTGCTATATAAGAGCTACGTATTAACGAGGATAGTGCTATAGACTATGCTCTGGTAGTGCATAGCATGGTTTGTAACCAAAGCTCTTCAAACCCAAATATAGACAGGACTCAGCTTGGTTTCCCGTGGCCCCTTCTGCCCTGAGGTTGAAATCCAGCCTCTGTTGGTCCAGCTCTGCTCCGTTGTCTTCTCTGGAATAGCACCTAGGTGTAATCTGGATACTATGGTGTAGCCAAACTTGAGGTCTCTCAAGGACACCTGCCTTGCTATACTTCCTTGGTTTTGCAAAGATGAGTCGGAAGGAGAAGGTGGAAGTGGAGGTGGGTGTAGTCAGAGCTCCAAATATGCAGCACCCAGTGAATTCAAAGCATGTGTGGTATCTCTTTGCAGACAGGCTTCTCCACCAGAAGCCTGCAAGGAAGCCTTGAGCAAGAACCCTGCCTGCCTATGCTTGGCTGGCTGGGAAGCATGCTCTGTCTTTATCTGGTTCCGCCCTATGCGAGAGAAAGGAGGGCGAGTGAGACAAGGTGCCTAGTTGAGACTGAGTGCCGTGGGGTATTGTGGCAAGAGGCTCAAATGAGTTTGTGGGAAGGACGCTGCTGGAATTAGAAGGTCTGCCAGGTAGAGGAAGTAGCAGAAGGCCCATTCCAGTGAGTGTGATCAGGTGACTCAGAATAGACTCTCTTTTCTCATGGCTGGATAAGAGCCCCCATAGGAGAAGTGTCAGGTTGGTGTGTTGGTCCCTGTAGCACTCGCTGGTCGTCTCTGGCCCGGGTGCCCTGTCTGCGTTTTAATGTACATTTAAAAATGAACAGCAGGGAAAGTCAGCAATGTGGCCTTCCGAGAACTGGCCTACAAGGGGCTTAATCACCTCTGGCAATGCTGGTTCTCTGTGTCATAGTCAGATCTGGCCTCATAGGTGGAGGACGGCAGGTTCTGTTGTTGGCTTTGGAAGCATCATGCTAGTGCAGCCCAAAAGAGGGTGTGTGAAGTGCTGAGTGGTCACCATGTCTGCACAAGCTGGCGTGTGTTTGGTATTGAGAGGAGTGATGTTATTTGCCCTCTTGGTGGCCCTGCTGTCTCCTGATTTAGGGAGTCGGAGGAGGTAGTAGGATGAAGGGTGAGCAAGGGAAGGGGGATCAGGAGCCTTGCAGGCAGCTTTATCTCTGGAGGTCCCATTGTATTGATACCCTTTCTGCTTGGCAGATGAGGCACAGCTGTGGAGCTTATCCTGTTCACCCTGTATTTTGCAGGCCCAGAATCAAGAGCTGGAGGAGTTAAATAAGGAGCTGAGGCAATGTAATTTGCAGCAATTTATTCAGCAGACGGGAGCCACAGTGACTGTTTTGCAGTCCAGACCTGAGGATGAACCCCAGCTGGATCAAACTAACCACGAACTGCCAGCCTGCCAGAGAAACGGAGGTCAGAACGCAGTTTGGAGACCCATTTATTTAATGAGAGGGGCGCTTGCTTTAAGACCTGCCACCATGCTGGGCTGAAATGCTGCTTTTAAAACCTCCTAACTCCATTCTAACTCTTGTCATCTCCCTGAGATTTCTTTGTCAAGATATCTCTAGCTTTCTCCTTCTATTACCCGCCACTGCCTCCTGTCTGGTTCCTTCACCGCTTGGATGTAGTTCAAATATCGAAGCTGGATGGACTTGACCAAAATACTTCTATAGTTACATGCATTGAGATTAGGGTCACCTGGGCTCCTGCTTCAGTGTCATCCTATCTGCCATGTGGGCTGGGAACAGATTGTCCTCACTGTGGCTGAGCGCATTGTGGGGTTTTTCATCTTTCTTTAGAGCAGAGGGCATAAGGCTCTGCTAGCAGCAGGATCTCGGGCCTAGAGGACCATAGGTCTGGTCTGATCTGACAGATCTGTGCTGCTGTAACTCACTACCTTGGGCGGTGTTAGATGCTGGATTTGGGGGGTTGGCTGCCTACCAGCGTACCCACCCCTTCTACTCCTTTCCTAGAGGGTGCAATTGTGGGACAGTCCGTAGGGCAAGGCTCTCAAACCGTGGTGCATTAAAACAGAAGTGGCTTCAGTGGGCACTGGAGTTATTTGCCCCCTGAAAGACAGGTTGCTTCTACTTAGGGGCCTAAGTATGGCTGTGGGTACTGGCATTGAAAAAGTTATCAGTAGTGGCTCGGTGGGAGTTGTCAGTAAATGAGGGTAATAAGACTGCGGCTGGGCCTCCCCCACTGCATCCACCATTATGTGTGTGGTGGGTAGGGTGAGTGAGAGAGACCCAATTCCCGGCTTCTAGCAGCAGAGACTAGAGGAGACTGTTCCACAGTCCCGTGAGTCTGGGGAGGAGGGTGTTCCCATCTCCTGAGGTGATTGTCCCAGGGCTTCCCACCCCCTTTGGGCAGAAGTGGCCAGCCCTGGAGAGGCATGTGGTATGCTTGAGCCCTCTCTTCGCTGTGGTGCTGCAGAGGCTGTTTCCGCCCAGCCAGGAGGCAAGAAAGAGCTGAAGTGGGGAGAGGCCGTGGCCTCATGCTTCTCTGTTGCCATTGGCAGCTTTGCTCTGGGTCAGTAGCCCAAGTGTCTGAATTGGCCACTCTGTGTTCCAGCCTCTGGACGGCTGAGTGTGACATCACTAAGTGTACGTGTGTGGGTGGAGAAGCAGGTGGCTGAGAAACTGAACCTACCCATAATTCCAAATACCGTGGTAGGTGGCAGGAGGGGGAAAGGAACACAGAGCAGTGACAATTAACTGGGAATCTGCTTCCGTTCAGTTACGGCGCTTTACGTACTGTGGGCCTGATCCTCCCCTGGTGTCAATCCGTGCAGCTCCTCTGACAGCGGTAGAGTTGTGCCTGTTGCACTAGTTGAGAGTCTGGCCCTGTATCTTTTCAACATCTTGCGGTTCCATAGACCAGACTGGTGTCTCCTAATGTGCAGAGACTGAACTTGTCTCTGTTCTGGTTGAGCTGGGACTACAAGGCAAAGATGGGTTCTTCACGCAGCCACATGCAACTTTGGAAGTGGGGAGGGGAGTCCTTTTCCTCAGTGATCTTGGCTGAGGGTATGTCTACATCTACAATTTTGCAGCGCTGGTTGTTACAGCTGTATTAGTACAGCTGTATAGGGCCAGCGCTGCAGAGTGGCCACACTTTCAGCAACCAGCGCTGCAAGTGGTGTTAGATGTGGCCACACTGCAGCGCTGTTGGGCGGCTTCAAGGGGGGTTCGGGGAACGCGAGAGCAAACCGGGGAAGGAGACCAGCTTAGCTGCGGTTTGCTCTCGCGCTCCCCGAACCCCCCTGCAAACCCCAGGGAAGGAGACCTGCTTGCACGGGGGTTCGGGGAACGCGAGAGCAAACCGCAGGGAAGGAGACCTGCTTGCTCGGGGATTCGGGGAACGCGAGAGCAAACCGCAGGGAAGGAGACCTGCTTGCACGGGGGTTCGGGGAATGCGAGAGCAAACCGCAGGGAAGGAGACCTGCTTGCTCGGGGGTTCGGGGAACGCGAGAGCAAACCGGGGAAGGAGACCAGCTTGATTACCAGAGGCTTCCTCAGGTATGCTGGGATACCTGCTTATTCCACGGAGGTCAAGAAAAGCGCTGGTAAGTGTCTACACTTGATTACCAGTGCTGGATCACCAGCGCTGGATCCTCTACACCCGAGACAAAACGGGAGTACTGCCAGCGCTGCAAACAGGGAGTTGCAGCGCTGGTGATGCCCTGCAGATGTGTACACCTCCTAAGTTGCAGCGCTGTAACCCCCTCACCAGCGCTGCAACTTTGTGATGTAGACAAGCCCTGAGTTGTGGCTGCATTCATCCCTAAAGGCAGTTCAGCCTCTTTACACAGGAGGATAACATCAGAAGAGCTCTTGATTCCGAGGCCGAGTGCAGAGACATGAGTGGAGGTGTGAAAAGCTCTTTTGCTGATGGGGAAGGAAGCATTAATGCTGACTAGCTTTCAAAGTGTTACCTGTGGTTTGTAACAAAGGGAGAAACACAGCCCCCTGGGGATTAGATGATGGTTAGTACAGGAAGAGCTGGTATAACGTCTGTCCATTGTGAGTAAAGACATTTATGATATTCGTGCAACTTCCACTATAACTTGCCAAATCTTAGCTGAGGAGGCGTTCACTCGCCGCTGTCACTGTGGATGCTGGCGTACATGAGATTTGTGTGTACTGATGATTCAGATCTAGACTGGAAAACCTGCCTTGACTGCAGCACAAAGCAGAGAGCTCCCACAGTATGAAGGATGTTAACCTGTGCAGCGGGCACAGCACTATAAAGAAAACTTGGTGTGTGGGGTGTGGAAGGCTACAGAGAAATGTTTGAGACAGGGATTATTCACAGGAATCTGAGTTGATAATGGTGGAGGAGGGACATGAAACAAAGGTTTCGTCACTTCTTCCAATAGCACTACTACTTGCTGGGCCATAAAGAAGCTGCTTTAGTGTAGCCTTAAAGGCTTCTCTGAACCATATGAAATGGAGGAGTGATTTAGAAAGAGGACCCCCAAGACTGAAGTCAGGGTAGGCTTTTCTCCACAGCAGTCTAGAAGAGGGGAAGCCCCTTCTGATTCCGCCGTTATTACTGAGAAGAGTCCAGGTGCAGCCCCCAGACACATTTTGCATGAACGTCCCTGCTGGGGAGCTCTGGACTGACCTGTTCCAAGGGTGCTAGCAAAACAAATCCAGCTTGACACTGAACCATGAACTTGTTTCTCCTCCCTAGGCCTTCTCCATCCCAGCACAGACTCTCCTCCTCGACCAAGCGCCAAGCAGTTCCTCGGCCATCCACGGAACCTTCAGAACCCACTGGTGTCCAGCCTGAACCCCGAGGGTGTGTATGTTTGAACTGGCCTAAGCCCTGTTGTGCTCCTAATGCCCAATCTTGCCAAGCAGCCCTGCAAAAAGTCTGGTCTCCTTGCGACGGTGGCAGCTATCGCCTGCGCGGAGGAGGCTGTGACCCAACTCTCAGACCGCTCGGTGTTTCTCTCCTGCTCTCTCCTCCTTTCTCTGGTATTTGATTGCAAAATGAATAGCTCCTCTAAAACAGCAAAGGCTTAGTTGTCCTGCAGTGCCTACCATAAATCCTTGTGCTTTAGGTCCCTTAAATATTAGTTAGTAAGTGGCAACCAGAGCATGAGGGATGGGATGGGGTCTGGTAGCCGTATTACTTGAAATAATGCGCTGTGGGGCCATGGTGCCATGTAGTGCAATAATGCATAAAAAGCATCCTGCTGTGTGATGTCTGTGCTATGAATAGGTGCCAACGTGACCGTGATGCTTATACCTGGCAGCATCCCTTTCTCTGTCTCCCACCACTAGGGAGAAGCTCGCTGCCAGACAAGCGCTGCAGTTGACTTTGCTCCCAAAGCCAGTGTCTTTGCTGTTCAGTTTAAAGGATCATCTCTGCTAGTTCAAGCCTGTTAAAAACTCATTGGGTTGGGATGCTGTGTGCTGAGTACTAGGAGCTTCCTCCCCAGCAAGGGCCAGGCGTTGCTCTGCATGCGCAGCCACGCATTTGCCTGCGCCCCCCACTCCCATGATGCATTGCACTGCCAAAAGGACTCACTTGTGGTTTTATTATGATTCTCTGCAGAGAATCAAGTTATTGCTGGGAGTTGGCCTGACGCCCCCCCTGGAGAGTGTGCCTGCACTTTTCCCCATCCCCGCAGCCTCCTCCAGATTAGCATGAACAAACCTCAGCAGCTATATGCAAAAGAGCCGAAGGACCCCAGACCTTTAGGACTGTCAGAGACTCCACACTTCAAAATTCAACCATGACACCTACTTGCTCCTAGCTAAGATGCTGGGTGCCTGTCTGCATGTTTGCTGCACCAGCACGCACGTCCTCTGCCCTCCTACACATACGAATTGGGGGGCCAGTGAGATGGATCAGAAGCTAAAAAGCTGTGGAGCAAGATGGGAATTCCCATGTGCAATCATTATTGCATCTCTGGCATGCAGACCTCCTTGCACTGGTTAGAAATTCCAACACCCTTGCAGTTGCAGTAGAAATACCAACACTCCATTAGTTGCAATTCAGATCCCCCTGAGAAATGCAGAGACACCCAATCCTTCCGCATAGGGATATGCAGACTATATTTTACTGCAGAGTCTTGGTACCATTTTAACTCTTTTTAGTTCTGATTTTCACAACAAGCTTTTAAAAACTGTAAATAAATTGGTGGTTAGGGAATTAAATGGGGAGGGGGTGGGGAGATGGGTCTTACCCTGGAGGGGGAAGGAGCCAAACAGGGATTTTTATCAGAGACATTAAATCTTTTATCTTGAAGGATGCTGGGGGCCAGTGGCTGAGACTGCAGCATTCTAACCTGACCAACAGGGAAAGAGCCCAGCTGCCTCCACCTCCTCATAATGTGCAGTCCCCTCTCCCAGGCGAACGGACTGCTATGAACTCCACCCATCCATCTGAGACCTTTTCAGGGCACTTAGCCAAGGGGGTAGGCGTGCCACTGCCCCGTGCCATCCATTGCAAATAAAGCACCTTCCTTCGCAGACCAAGCGGTCGCTTCCGAGTCTCCCTCCTTTCTTCACAACTGATTGTGATTTTTTCATCCTTCTGCTGGTCCTGGTGGAGGGGAATGGGGGTCTGCAAAGGAGAGGATTTACGTCCTGGACCAAAGCCCATCTAAGTCAATGGGAGGCTTTCTATTGACCTCAGCGGGCTTGGGATCAAACCCTATAGGAATGTGTCTGTTGCCTGAATTTTCACTGGATGGTGTTTTTTCTTCGTTCATGGGGGGGCAGGGGGCGAGGCATTGCCCAGCTAGTTATTGGGAGGCAGAAATGTGCCTTTGAGGAGGAGGGAGAGCTTCATGCTCTTCCTAGCAGCCCCCTTTGGAACTTGGCATCGAGCCCCACCTGGTTAATTCCAGGAAACCCTGGAGCACCTTCAGAGAGCTGCACAGGGCATGCCAAACCCTTCCCACCCAGCCTAAGGCACTGGAGTGAGTGGGGGAAGAATGACTTTGCACAGATCTTCATAACAGTGTTTTTCTATACCAGGCCTTGGCATCTTGGCCCTCCACCAGAACCAGCTTGGGAACTGTCCAGTTAATTACGCTAATTTAACCTGCACCCTTCTTTTTGGTGCCTGCTCTCTTTAGCAGAAGCAAGTGAATTGTGCTGATCTTTTCTTCGGCCCTTTCCCCCTCTGCTAAACATTTGCCCTTTTTATATCCTAAGAGACGGTGACCATAACATTGGGTCAATATCAGAACACACAGCAGCATACGCTGTCTTGAGTACTTACAGATGCTGCATAACACGAGCATTTCTCCACGTAGTACAGGAAAGATCCGCCTGTAATTCTCCCTTGTAGCATTTTAAGGGTATAAACACCAGACCCGGAATATTGTATCAGCTCATTTCACTAGAGGGAATCATCATGGTGTCTGTAGGTTCATCTCCACTGCCTTTAGATTGAAGGATATACTTTTATATTGCAGATGTATGGTTGCAGCATACATCTTCCTTGTTTCCTTTTCTTCTTAAAAACACTAACCCACCAAGATGGGGTCACTTAGTTTATTTTTGTATGTCTTGCAGTCATATCAACAAGGCAGAGCATCTGGAGGTAGAAAGGCCCAGCCACTGGAGGAGTGATTTGCCTTGCAAGTGTAACTGTATATAAGTAAAACCATGTTCCATATAGATATATCATATTTTTTTTACTCCTTTGTATCATGAATGGATGTTGATGGCCATATGAAGTGTTTTTACAGACTGATGTGTTTTAAATAACAACAAGAACAATTCCATCCCATTTGGATGGAAAAAAAACCTGTTGTGGTTTTTTTTTGAAATGCTTTATCTATTTTAAAAAAAATGAAGATGCTGATATTTCTGGGAATCCAAGTAGCCCTCATAAGATGCATCAAATGACGAAAGACCCTTGTCGATAAAGCAAAGGACTGCCTTTGATGAGAGGTACAAGACTTTTCTGGGCTAAACAAAGGCTAAGCACATAGTGGGTCTTCTGTGCCATGCTCTGATGTTCACTTCCCAGGGGATACTATGTGCTACTGCTGTACAATGAAGGACCCATGGAAGCCAGGATTGTGTCCCATATAACGCACTGTGACTCTCCCGTGGTCGCTTGTGTTAATACCCAACATGTGAGGAAAATGGATGTTTATCGGGAAACGTAACAAACTGCTTGGGAGACGGAGAACTCTATTCGTAGTCTTGCGGAAGCCAAGTTTGTACGATCTGGGGGAGAACTTGTACAAGCTGTTGCTCTTTGGACCAGGCAGCATCATGACTAGGAGCATCTGCCTGATGCTGAACAGAATCAGCAAAGACTTTCCAGATGCGGTATAATGGGACTGAGGGGCAGCTGGTGATGTCTTGTGCCAAGTGCATCATCTTCCAAAAGCATCATTTGCAAAGTAGAGAGGACTTGAGATGGAATAGCTGGAGTGATGTCTAGTTCCTGATGAACCGCAACTCTCATCCTGGGAGTCTTGATATTTGTACTTACATACTGGACCCCTCCTGCTTTCTAAAACACAGTCAGATCATTGAAAAAATAGAGGTAAAAATGTTGATGATTCAATGGCAAACTGGCATACGCATAAAGCTTCCAGTAGGGCTGTCTTTTTGCTACAGGTAGCTTCACCCTGACCTGAGATTCATTGTCCTTCAACCTCTACCCATATAACCCCTCCAGAGATGTCTGCCTCTCTATCTTAAGGCAAGTTCAATAGGTTGCATGTCTGCCTTCCATGGAACTCTGCAAAAGCTTTGTCTGCACCTGGTTCCATATTGCAGAAGCCCAGATGTACATCGAACTGAGCCAGGATTGGAGAGATCTGTGGGTCAGGGGAAAGGAAAGCTGAACACGTGCTCTGTGGGAAGTGTCTTGGCCGTTGTCCCCTAATACTAAAATGCGATAGGTATTATTGCCATTAACGGTATTTCCAGCCATTCACCCTTTTCCTAATGAAAGTACTGAAAAGAGTGGTTCATTGGTCGAGTATTTGCCGCTCTCATTTGTCAAGACAGCTCTCTTGTGCCTGCTCACTGCTTACGTTGGCAAACAAGTTTATTCGGATGGTGGCTTACTGTAACCTGAGCAACCCATTGGTTTTCTGCTGTTGCTGTCACTGCCCTAATTGCCCTAAAATACACAGCGGAGAATCCGAATGCTCCTCCTTGAAAACGCTCTGGTTCAGAATCAGGCTGCTGTTCATGTCATACAATATACATGAGCTAAAAGGGGAGAAGTAGAAGGGAAACAGCCTCTTGCTGCTATTCTGTGCTTATTATGGTAGCACCTATAGGCCCCAGTTGAGATCAGGGTCCCGTTGTGGTAGGTGCTGCACCAGGTGTATGACACAGTTCCTACCCCTAGAAGCTTGCTGCCTGGTCTTTCATTGTGAGTTCTCTTTAAGATTCCAAAGGATAGAATCCAAATATTCCTTCCTCCTTTAAAAATAAATAAATAAATACATTCTAATGCATGCTGCATTAGTAACATTTCTGATATAGATGTGTCCCAAACCAAAGATGACCATTGTGTTCTGTTTCTCCTCTCAGGGTGAGCAACAGGCTGTGTTGCTGGTCTGAGACTTTTAGAAGCAGAGAGAGGAGTTGACTCCAAACATTCTGTAGTGCTCATTCTTCAGTTTTTAGAAACCTCTGCTTTCCAGGGCTGAGTGCTTAGCTTTTCTTGCAGATTTCTGACCCATTCAACTTGAAACTCTCCAGTGGAGGGGAAAAGGGAGGAGGTATGGTCAGAAAAGAGACTGTAAACAGGACATTGGAATTAATATTCATTTTGAGATTCGTTGAGTGTTCCACCCAATTCTAAAAATCAAGCTGAGTTCTCAAATCTTACTCAGTGTACAAATTGGATAGGGTTGACAGGCAAAAACTTGACGTTTGTCTAAACAAAACAGGCTTGAACTGCAAGAGATTGGGAACAGGTGAGCACATCTTGGAAGTTGCTTTTCTCACCATAATCCTATTTTTTAAAGTGTTATCAAAACCTCCATCAGAACAAGCTCTTTAACAAGTGCACGTTATTGGGCTGTGTGATATGGGGAATGATGGACACGCTGTCTAACATTTCATGCTGAATGTTCTTACTTGATGGCCAGTAAAAAATTACTTAAACAAAAAACCCCACCTCTATTTCAACGTTTTTCCATATTTTAATTGTGAATTGGAAATGGGCCAGTCTAGGGAATAGGACTGGATGGTACCTAGATGGCCCCAAAGTCCTGATTTTTGTTTTATAAATGTCCTATTACTGTATACAAAAATGTGACTTGGATGCTGTGTTCTTTGTAAAAACACTTTCTATGTATGAATGTATCCTGTGTTCCCAAACATTGTTTGGTTTAAATAAACGTATAGAAAGGATTTGTGTCAAGTGATTTCCTTAATGTGTGTGACTTCAGACACGTAGTGGGGGCCTCTCTTGCTCTCCCCCAAATGTATGTTTCTTTCAAAAGTTTCTGAACAAGAAGCCTATCCCCCTTCACAAAATTATCCCATTTGCTTTCCATCTTCCCTGCAGAAGCAGCATACTGGAGAATTCGGAAGCCTTCTCTCTCACCCCCTCCACCCCCAATACATACACACACTATATCTGTTACAAGTTCCTAGCATCTGCAACCAAGATCTAGGCCCCACATTGCTAGGTATTGAACATACCCTTAGTGGGAGACCAGCCCTCCCCTGAAAAGTTTTACATTCTAAGGGTGGGATTTTCAAAAGCACTTCAGAGGCAGGAGCATAAATCTCACTGACCTCCAGTGGGGCTTGTGCTTTTAATTCAGGAGCTTCTGAAAATCCCACCCAAAACAAACAAGGCAGGAAGAATACCCCCATTTTACAGATAGGGAACTGAGGCTCGGAGATTAAGTGATTTGCCCAAGGTCTCAGAGTCTGTGGCGCTGCTGGGAACTGAACTCAGGTGTCTTAAGTCCCAGTCCAATCCTTTATCCCTCTGTGTATGAATAAATACACACCCACTATAACATTTCTCGATCTCCTGAACACCCAATGGCTGGCTGGCAGGAATTGGGGCATAGGAAGGTTTAGGGTAGCTGTATTTGATATTAATGCACATGTACTCCAGTAGGACCCTACTGTTCCTCTTGTTGAGCTGGAGAATATCACTACTCTGTATACCAACCCCCCTGTTTGATTTACATTATTGAATTCTATTATGGGGCTCCACTCATCTGAAACTCTGGCCTTTGCATGCACCTAGTTGTCAGCTGTTGAGGGAAGCTGAGCTGCAGACCTGCCCTGCCCTTTAGTCTCTGGTTTCAGGTGTGCTCTGCATCTCCAGTGAGATTACCCTAACCTGGAAGAGTGCTGCGTTTTTCCCCCTCCCCAACCCCCGTGGTTCTCTCTTAACTCTTCCCATCAGCCTCAATGCATCGGACCTCCTAGTGAGGCAGCTGGCAGACTCACTGAGCATGTCATATAATGGAGCTGACCAGGGCAACAGGTAAGGCCTTGTGTAGAAGGAAGAAATGTTGGGAGTGGCAGGGAGTTCTTTATCTTCCCCTGCCCATGAAGGGACAAATTCCCATGTGACTGGAAGTGCCAAGGCCCAGAATTGTAACCTTAAGACAGTGTATGTAGAATGGAGTGATATCTTCATGGTAAGTAAGCAGTTCTTATAATCCCCTTCTTGCCATTCACATGTGCAGTGAATTAGAGCTTTACCTATTTGATGATCATGAGTGTAAAAATTATTTGATGCTGTTTTTTAAAACCCTACAGTGCTTTACAAACAACAGACTAAGATAATCATCACTGAAAAAGCAGCCATCTCTGGGATGAAACATGGCAGCTTTTTAATATTGCACAACACTTTAGGACAGGAACTGAAGAGCACTGTATTAGATGACGACATGCAGGGTGGACTAGGCATGTGATCAGGCGAAGTGGAAACATTTAATTGGCTTCCCTAGGTTTGATTCTTTAAAAAAAATAAATCATACACAAACACACGTGCTCACATTAAATATCCACAAAATGACCCACCACTAATATCTGATCTGAGCCTACTCATCCTCCATCCAGAAAGCCTGAGAACAAAAGCCTTGCGGCAAGAATTAGCAGCAGATCTGGTTTCTCTTGGGCCAAGGTGAAGTGTGAGGTCTGTAATAAAGGATCTTTTCACTGCAGATGCCCTGTCATCAGATCCTGTTTGTTTGAAGCTGGAGGCTGTTCGCTTGAGCACCTCAGTTAGATGCATCTGCCATCCTGTTTCACAAGGTAGGCGAGAAATAGGTGTGTTTATACTTTAAAGGAACTGAAGAGCAAATTTGCAGTAACTGAGTAATTGCAGACAAAATTAATATACTAGAAGAATAAACACTGTTGTGTAGCAAAAGAAAACACAGCGGACACCTTGATTACTTACTATATTACTGACTGCTATGTAATCGGCTACTGAAATGGGTACCTGCAGATCAAAGTCTGGATTTTTCTAGGGAACCAAACCTAGTTAGGTTCCCATCTGCTATTAAATCCCAGTTTAAGCAGCAGCAGGGAGAAAAGCAGAGAAAGAGACAGACTATGGTGCATGTTGCAGACAGACTTCTATAATAAAGCCCTATTTTAGCACTTTTAATCTCTGGTTCAGAAAAATCTGTTTGCCCTGGAACTTTTATTTGGAGGCAGAGGAGAAAGAACATTTCCCCCAAGTTTGAAGAAGAGTCAGACCTGTTCGAGTTGCAGGCTATTAAAAAAAACTTCACTGATTTGAAATGTTGACTTAAGTGTAATGTTTCCTTCCTTTAGTTCGACACCTGCATGTTATTTAACCCCCTCAAACATTCCTTTGAACTGCATGTCTCCAACAACTCATCCACCCACTGGCTATGTAAAATAAATAAATAATTTTGTAATTAAGCAATGTTAACTTCTGGTGAGAGCTTTGGGCTTAATCATGACTAGGTGATTTCAATGGGAGTTTTGTGCCACACTTCAGTGAGAATGTGGAGGAGGGGCCTATGGAGGGGGATGAGTATAGGAGTTCTGGAATCAGTTCTGGTCTTGACTCTGGAGGTGGATGGAGTTTGTTATAGTGACTGGGAAACTTCTTTGTATACATGGTTGCAGACATGATGCTGGTAGAAAAACTTTTAAATCTCATCTTTAAGTCCCCCTCCCCCAAAAAAAAATCCATATGTTTTCAGAGTTTTAGGGTGAAGTCTCATCACCTTTAACATGGTCTGGAACGGATTACTGTGAGATTTAAAATAAAAATAAAAATAACACCAAATATTTTTAAAATGCATCTTACCACATCTTTTTTACAAAATAGACACAAGCAGAGAAATGAATACAGGTCATTTATCGTCTAGAACAGGTGAAAAAATTGTGGAAACTTTTGCCATTGCTTTCTGTAACTTTTCACAGTTTTTCCTGGAAATTAAAAAAAAGTATAATGGATTTTTTGGGCTGCCTGCCTAGTTTGGGGTCACTTGAACTTTTTGTTTCCCTTCCTCAAGAGCTGTGACCTCTTCACTGTTGTGTTGGGAACATGCTGCTGTCACCTGGAAAACATCCTGTTTCACAGGAAATGATCTCCTCGCCTCGTGCTCAGCAGGGACGATTTCTGGAAGTAGTAACAGCAGAAAAACTTTCTAGTAACAACACAACCTTGTAGCTTCCTGCATTGCCTTCTGTATGTAACTCAGAGCAAAGAGTTAGGGTTGGCTGCTTGCTATAGGTGTCTTCTCTGACTTTTTAAACCCCTTTTCATAGACTGATAGAATTTGAGGCCAGCAGAGACCATTGTGATCACTGGTCTGACCTCCTCCAGCATGGGTTGTGCCAATGGCTCAAGGTGGTAGAAAAGCTGTGTGCTGGGCTAGCACCAGCTGGAGCAACTCCTCCAGGGCTGCATCTGCACCAACCATTTTCAGATCTTCTGCCATGGCTGGGCTAGCAGCAGAGCTAGTGCTGAGTAGGAGCATTACTATAGGCCAGGGGCAGGTGTTTGTGGTGTTGGGTCTAGCCAGTGCAATGGAAATACCTGTGCCTGGTGTACACCAGCGCTCCTACTGGTAGAGCTGCACTGGTGATAAACCATTTGTGGAGAAATCCTGAAGGAAGAGGTCATATAAGGAATTGGATATTTGGGAAGGGGAAGGGTTTAGTGGTGGTGTCATGACTTGGACTAATGTTGGCTTACGTGCAAGGACACTGCACCCTTTCCCTCACTGGAATTTCTAATTGGAACATATGAAATTATATGTCATGCTGCTTTTTTCCCCCACTGACTCCCTTTCCTCTTGCATCAGGTGTCTGATAGCTAAGTACCCTGCCATGCTCTCTGCTCCCAAAAGAGGGAGTCCTGCTAGTGTCAAAATACCCACCATCCTTCCAGGCAGTGCTGGCAAAGTAGCAGCATAGCAGGGCTCCAATTAGAGGGTGGCTTCAGACTACAGCAGCTCAGATCCAGATGTGATCAGTTAGTGACTGAACACCTGGGGCCAGCAGCCAGGCAGGTAAAGCAGCATTCTATGGAGCCCCCAAGGGGAAAAGGAGCCATGGTTCAGGCTGGGTCCTGAGCAATTTGCTGCTTGTAACCACTCTTCACATCTTCCTCCAAGGCAGGCTGACTAACTGTGGTCAGGTTTAGCTAATAAACCCTGGGCTCCAGCTGCCATTCTATACAGGCCTCTGCTGTACTGTAGTAAACAAACTCCCTTTAGCCTGATGATTGCAATGGATGTGGGAGGGAAATTCCTCTGGTATGCTGCCTTACAGCTGTGGAGCTGCAGCTTTCACATCTCTGACCTGGGAAAGTGGAGGGGAATCTTCCAAAGCACAATTCCCTGGGACTGTCAATGAGGTCTGTGCTCCTAAATCCCTTAGGCACATTTGAAAATTGCTCTTGGGTTCAGGTACAGCCCCTCACTTGCTTTTAGCTGAACCTAGCCTCATACAAATTTGATGAGAACATTTAGCCCTTTAGCTGGTCCTCCTCTCAAGCCTATGGATGTGCTTAATTTAGAAGTTAGTGTTGCAGGTGGGAATCCTGAGGCACAGCCCGTTAGGGATGTGCCTGTGGAGTTAGAACCCAGGTGGTCTCAATTTCCATCCTGTGCTCTAACTACCAAATCCCATTAACTCAACTGGATGTTCATTACAACACTTGCAGCTTATTGCAAAGCATCAGACCCTCCCATTCCCGCTGGTGGTTTCTGTATCCGATCCACTAGTTACATATCTAGTGTTAAACTTCCAGCAAATCCCCTGCCCCTCTTTAATGTATGTTGCTTTACCATGTACCATGCTGGTGATCAAACTGCTCATCTTGTCTTTGTGTGTTTCTATGCTCCTCTTCCATGTCGCTGCACAGGCCTAGAAGGGGGGCAGATTTCAAGGCCTGCAGTTGAAATGAATGGACATCTCCCTTTGAGGCATGAGCTCTCCGAAGCTGTAGTGACTCTGCAGGGCTGATGGTAATAAGTAGCAAAATCACATAGTCAGTTGAGCAGATGTGACTGACTCCACACAGGGAACAGATCTATTGAGTAGAGAGCTGTCATTTTTACCCATGCACTTTTCTGACCACCCCTTCAGTTTAGGTTCAACATGCTCTGAAACTACTAAGGTAGATTCAGTGTCTGAAGCACTCAGGCTGCATTGGAAAGAAACTGTTTATTGCACACCAGAGACTCACAGGGTTTGTGTATTTAGATGCTGAGTTTCTGCACATGTGGCTGCTGGAGCATGCCCTCTGCTATGCACACATAACTCCCATTGACTTGTGGGGAAGGTTTTGCATGCTATCTCTAAGGGTGGAATTTGGCCCTTTCCTTCCAAAGGCAGATTACCATGGCAAATAGGCTGGCTTTCTCCTAGTAAAGTGCTGCTTGTGGCCAGGTTCTTCTCAGGACAGTACCATTTTCAGATTGAGTAGTTGCTCCAGGTCACTTGAATAAAATCTCTATGAATGAATAGGTAGGGTGGCATAGGTCAGGGATTGGATGGCTGTATAAGCCAAGGAATAATGATTGTGACTTGTGGAAAGGGATGCAGCAGGCATAGAGTGGGACAGAGCTGAACCTCACCACTGAGTCATCAGCCAAGGAGACAGATGCTGCTGGAAAGCAAACAGCTGGAGCACAGCCTCCGATCTGCAGTATGTGCCACAAAAGGAGGGGCAAGCAGGGAGATAGTTCATGAAACACAGGGACAGATGCCCCCGGGGCCTGCAGTGTAAATAAAATCCAAGCCGGGTTTAAGTTCTCAGCCCAGCACATTGCTTTGCATGGCAGAAGCTGAACTCTTCCCATTCATAAAGGAGGGGAGGGTGTTGAGCCTCATGTGCAGGGCTGATCTGAGCAATGGGCTATACCTGTTCTGCATGGGAGGGGAATCCCCTCCAAAAGGGGCAGGCTTGGCTAAAGATTGAGCTTTCTTCTAGAGTAAAAATGAGCTGCCTGGCTGCAAGGTGCTGCCTTACACTCTGTTTTCGCAACCCCCTGCTTCAAACAAGTCTTTTCTTTTACAAATGAGCTATTTCTCAGGTGCCTTTTGTCCTCAAGAAAGTTAGAGCCCTTGTGATTCCTGCTTGAATGTGAGTGACCCAGCTGCATAGTCATTTTTGCAATATGCAAAAACCAGTCCTCTTTTTCTCACCCTCCACTCATCAGCTCACTTGTAATGCTCTCGCTGAAGGCTCCTGCTTGCCCATGCCGTGCCTGGGCTGGATAAAGGGGGCAAGTATATTTCAATTCAGATTAGCTCATGTGCAAAAGGAACTCTGTGTCACTTATAGGGATGGTTTTAAGAAAACTCCACTGGCATGGAAACTCAGCCTTCTCCAAGACTCTAGAGTCTGCTGCATTGCCCTGAATCAGAGCATTTCTAACTCTCCCAGTGGAGTCATCTCTTAAGCATTATTAATCACGACATTGCTGGTTGAAGTGCCCAGCTCCTGTGTTTAGCTCTTGCAGTGGCATGTGGCTCTCAAGGGCCTGATGATTTCATTTATGGGCAAGATGGCTGCAAGTTTGGCTGATAGGAACACTTGATCAGGTGCTCTTTTGCTTACTCCCATAAGTGAGATGCTTGCTCTTGTCATCTCAGAGTCAGCATAGGTATGGAGAGGAGATGGGGGGAGAGGCAGTTTGAAGGCTAAAGTGACCAGCTACATGGTGTTGGATTCCTGCGATGCTGCTAATGGGATCTGTGGGTCTTGTATAAACCGGGTCCAGCACCTGCAAAGGCAGTTGAGTTTAACAAGGTAACAAATGCCTTTGATGAATGACCCTCCTTGTGTCTTACAATGTCATCTGCCATTACAGAGAGGAGTAAGGCCAAGTGGAATAGAAAACATGCCCACCAACTTCCCCTCCCTGAGTGTGTGTGTTAACATCCCTGGAGGATTCTACTGATGGTGGTAGTCTGCATGTTGATTCTTGAATAGCATCTCCCCTGTTAGACAAATGTATATAGATTTCAGTATTACAGTTCCCACTGTTTGGACAACAGGAAAGAGACATGGACAGACTCTCCTCTGCCACTTTTGCAACTCAAAGATTTTTAGATTAGATTGTGCCCCCTTCCTTCCTTTACAAGTGTTGTGTTGATTGCAACCATGTCCATTAAATTCATCTCCCAAAGCACTTTGAAATGGGTTCACTGGGGAGTAGTGAGAGTTATACCTTCACCAGCTACAGTACAGAAAACACAGTTTGGCAAGGGGGAGACAATTATCACAGCAGGGCCCTGACACAATTAGCACCTGGAGTGAATGTAACCGAGGGACTGAATCATGTATTAGTGCAGTGCCTGGAGTCCACCCCGGGCTGTAGTACAACTAGGATGGATTGGCTGGTACAAGGGAGCTCTGATGATCTATATTAATCGTGTCATGACACTTCTATGTTTTAGGGGGAGCTGGTTACAGCATTTTCTCTACCACATTTAGGGCTTTCTCAAGCCCCTGTTTGAATATCAGCTATGACCGAGATGTGTAACAGGGATCTAAACACTCTGATTTGATGTAGACAGAATCCAATCTCATTAGCAGTTCTCTGGTGAAGACCTCTGGTCACAAATTCACACTATCTGACCCTTTTGTAGCTAGTACTGCTGAAATCCTCCCCTGGGGATACATTACTCAGATCTGGCACCTGTCTGGGAGAAGGGCAAAGGTTTTTTGAGCTTTGTTCTTATCAAACTAAATTCTCTAGTCTTGTCTCCGGCTGACTAACTTGTTTAACCTTGGTGCCTTTGTGCTGTAGAGCTCAGAGGCTTGTACTGAAGGAGTACTCCAGGCAGAGTCTCCACTATCCTGCGCACATCCCCCATTCCATTCCAATAAGTGAGCTGAAGTGCCAGAATTCCTCCTAAAGTGTCATCTCTGCAGTTTGCAGTAGCTGGACTTCACTGCCCACCATCCCCTTTGCTGTAATAGCTGGAGCAGGAGTGCTGCTACACAACCCAGATCCACGGCGGTGTTCCCTGTGGTGAGCGTTTGCTTCTAGTTAATGCCTTATGCATTTAACCTAACAAGACTGAACAGCGCCCAGAACTCTTAGGCTAACTAGCCACAGCTCTCTGCCTTTTGGCTCTTACATGCTCTAAGGCTGTATCAATAATACATTTTGCCATTGAATATTTTATTGATGATTTGACTTTTGCTGCTTGCAATTCCCATTTGAAGGCAGCCTGATTGTTCCTAATTAAAATTGCATGCCCTGGGAAAACCCTTTGTGCTACAGTGTAGATGATGCTGTCCTTTTCTAGGCCATGACAGAGCAGCAGCAAGGAATTATCCTGTGTTGCAAGGCTGAAAAATAAAGTGTACTGGGGAGGGAAGAAGGCTGCTCGTGTGGTTAAGGTGGTGTTCTGGGTGTATGTGCAGAGCTGGCTTCTGTTCCCTGCTCTGTCAGATGTACTATGACCATAGGCAATTAGATGGGTGTGCCTCTGTTTCTCCAGCAGGGGAAATGACTTCTTTCCTCCCAAAGCAGGGGGAGGAAGTGTTAATGGATTTCTAGTGGTGATGCATTCAGGTATGTTGTTGTTAAAACTCCATTGAAAAGCTTGTAAATGCAATTAGTGACCTATACCATTTAAACAAAAGAAAAACTTTCTGATGGAGTCTCCATGCTGCTCTGTCAAACCAGCTTCTCTCACACCTGCTGTTTTTTGTGTTAGAATTAATCTCTTTGGCAAAAGGCAAGATGTCTTAACAGGCCAGGGATGAGCCCCAAGGACCACTTCTTTAGTAACATGTAAATCAGGGATTGGCAACTTTTGGCATGTGGCCTGCCAGGTTAAACCCCCTGGCGGGCCGGGCTAGTTTATTTACCTGCTGTATCTGCAGGTTTGGCCAATCACAGCTCCCACTGGCCACAGTTCACCACTCCAGGCCAATGGGGGCTGCAGGAAGCAGCCGACAACGCATCCCTTGGCCTGCAGCCCCCATTGGCCTGGAGCGGCAAACCGAGGCCAGTGGAAGCTGCGATCGGCCAAACCTGCAGATGCAGCAGGTAAATAAGCCGGCCCGGCCCGCCCTGCTAGGGGGGCCTACCCTCACAGGCCCTGTGCCAAAGGTTGCCAATCCCTGATATAAATAGTAAGGGAAATAAACTGATGACAGCAGCTGTATTTGCAAAGCAGAGGGAGAGATTTTTAAAAAACCTCAAGAGCCAGACACCTCTGGGTTAGGACACAAGCATGTCATCACTGATCAAGTCTGCCAGTTACAAGTGAAGTGAGTTTGCCAGTCTCTGCATGGGAAGGCTCTTGCTGATCAGTAGTAAGACAAGCAAGAGATGCCTAGTGCTGTTTAAGGGGGTGGTGGAAGGAGTAAATCTTGCCCCCTGTCTGCCAGTGCTATCTGTCCTTCAGTTAGGAAAAATCCACCCTCTCCCCTCCCTCATTCATTCGGGAAAGCTGATGGCAGCATGGCCATTTTCCCACCAGTTCCTACAAGCTCTGGGGCTAGTGCAGCTGGTTGGCACAGTCAGGAAGAGTATGGCTTCTAGAACAGCTGGGCAGTAGCAGCAGGTGGCTCAGAGCAGCACTTGAATGCATCGGGGAATGTAACCCTCTATGCAACTGCAATCCCTCTTCCTCCCAACATGAGGAAAGACCTGAATTCTCCTTCAAATGTAACAGGAAAAGAGCGCACAAATGTCAGCTAAAAGACAAAATTCCCTCTTGCTATGGACAAATAAAAAACAAGATGTCTGTAAGGAAGAGAGAGAGTGACTAGCTGTTATAGTAATTTTTTCAGGGTGGCTGATGGGTGACTTTAGTGAAACTGGGAGTCTAAAAGGTAGTAAGGAATAGAGAGAAAAATCCCTTGTATTTAAAATGCAGGTAAGCACCTGTCTCAGGTGATGGTGATGACTGTATTATTGTGCAGGCCCAACCCTGGCTTGAATGCTGTTTGTGAGGACAGAAGCATTGATTCCCCCCCCCCCACCCCTGGTCGTTTACCAGTGACAGCATCAGTCACATCTTAACTGTCTAAGGGAGGCCAGAGCACCCAAGGTCTCTCAATGCTGGTGTGCTAAGGCGATAATGCTCATACTTACCATGCTCATATATCCTGCACTACACCACTGGAATGTGCAGCTCAGCCATAAGCCTCATCACCAATGGCCTCAGGACGGTGGTGAGCATGCTCAGCTAAATTAGAAGTGGCAACAATTCTGAAATTAGTCTGATGTTCCCTGGGCTGCATAAAGGTGAAGAAGAAGAAATGGACACCCAACTACAACACCACCAGTTTCCTTGTCTCACAAGTGGGAGGAAAGGTAACAACTTCTGCAACCTCTCCTCATGCCCTCATCCAAGGTGAACTTCCCACTGATGTGGGCTCTCTATGTCCTTGTATTGACAAAAGCTCTCTCCCCTCCATCCCTAGGAGTCAGGCCATGCCAGTTATAAATACAGTATATCCCTGGTATCATGCTATTCTAGGAAGCTAAAAAAGTAATCGACTAATAAATATGTGGACCAAGCTCTAATATGTTCTGAGGATTACCCCATAAGGGGGAACTATGCTGCATGGCAACTGTTTTCCTCTTCTCCCCTTCACCCTATCTGGTGTCCCTTGACAGCTGTCCCACCCAAAGCCAGTTCATCTGGAACATTCACAATGTGTTCCTTCTGGACAACCTGGGGGGCCTTATGGGAGATGCCAGAGTGATTTGGAACTGGTTGGCTGGATC
Organism: Gopherus evgoodei; assembly: GCF_007399415.2. Lineage (NCBI taxonomy): Eukaryota > Metazoa > Chordata > Testudines > Testudinidae > Gopherus > Gopherus evgoodei. Next base: position 116,942,961 of record NC_044325.1, on the reverse strand, counting down.
CATTTGACTAGCAAGCAACTTTTACCTACACCTGGACCTGGTGTGCACTGCATCCCCATGCTTACTCGGGACAGTCAGCAAGCTACAGCCAAGATTGCTCCCGCTCCAGCTCCCACAGAATATAAAACTGCTGCCCAGTACATCCTACAGAGCAAGTTTGACTAAAGCATCCTAGTACATGGCCGCAAACACAGGCAATAGGCATCTTTCAATGTGTTATGAGGGGGTAGAAAATGATGAGTCCAGCAAGAACTCCTGTTTGCTTTAGTTATTTTATAATCTAGGTTGCTTTTGCAACTTCCTGCCATGTCATTAATAGAGGTAACTCCCTGGAGCCCACAACTGCATACTCCTATTTGCATTTTAAAAAGTCAGATCCCTCAGCTGCTTCCTCCCGTTGTGTAACTCAGGGCTTTGCTATTTCCAACGTCCCACCAGGAGGAAGGACTCTGCCTTCCTAACAGAACTTCAAGTCCCTGCTTCTCGTCTGCCCATGTAACCACTGCACCAAGACCCCATGTTGCAGCCACTAATCTTCCTGGCCAGAGAGAAACGGATGGGAATTCCTGGCATAGCTGCTGATTGATCACTCAACAGTGCCTCCCTCTGGCAGAGTCTAATCACTCCCTTCCTGAACTGGGGATGGAGCAGGCTGCGGGCGTGGGGTACCAAGAGTCTGTGTGCTGTCCCCTATGGCGAGTACTGCAATGCATCCCAGCCTGTACCTTGCATTTAAAAACAAACTTAACAGCTACATATTTGTATTTGAAACAGATACTGTATAGGCAGAGCAGTCAGTCATTCTCTAAAAGCCAAAATGACCCTCATCTGCTGATGTAGATCGTACCAGTATCAGCCATTATGCTAATGGATGGTTTCAGTCTGTTGACTCCCAGCTATACTAAAGTCTATTACAAATGCTTTCAGCTCCCCCTGCAATAGAACTAAATCCACAGACTTCCAGGGACAGCCTGAGAGAGCAGGTGCCATATTCAGACAAGCAGACTCTGTCAGAAAGGGCCCTGCCCTGCCCATCAATCCAGAACTACACTGACTTTTTCCAAGCCTAGCTGGCCATGAGTGATATACTGTATTGGATTTACTCTGTTCACCACAGTGGAGGCATTTGATCTTTTTAACCAGATAAAATAAAACCATATAAATAGGTATATCCTAACTGGCCCAGGGTCCACCTAATCCAGCATCTCCAGAATGAATAAGATTCCCATAATGCACCTACAACCTACATCAGTATGGAAATCTCCTAGGTGGAAGTAATCAGAGCCACGGGCAGAATTTTAGTCATCTTGTGTCAAGTACATGATTTTACTTCAAAGGTCAGTGAGTCTGCATGCCACGCACTACACTGGAAATAAGTGCCACCATGACTAGATGCAGAGCTGTACTTGGCAACTCTCCACTCACTAGTGGCATCTAGAAAAGGGAAACGGGTTTAAAATTGTACATCATAAGAGGAGGAAGAGAGGTGACTGGGAAGAGAGAACATGGATGTAAGACAGGATGCAAAGGACACTGAAAGACTACAGAGTAGTCATTACATCCCTTTACTCCTCTCTCCACCCTAGCGTACAGTGGGTTCTGTCTTTTTACTGTAATAGCCAGTCATATATGGGCATCTGTCCACTCTTCCCACAATGAAATTAAGATCAGAAATTTGTAGTATCTTGTCTTACATGCCCACCCAACCTTCAACATAGCACAAGTTACCAAAAAACACTTGTAAAGTCATCTGCCTATCTTATTCCCAGTTCTTATGCCAGGCATTCTGCTTGTTACCCTAAAGCACTTAACAGATTGTTAATGAGCTTATAAGCAATTACTCTAGGCTTTCTGGTTTCTATTAGGTGAAACCAACAGCCACAAAACACATGTTTGTTTCATGCAAACTGCAGTTATGAAGTTGCAGTTTAGTGCTTCCAGCCCCTGGTCTGACCCACTATGGCCATTCTTATGTTCTTAATTCTTGCAAGTAGCTTCTACAGAGTACATTTCTTCAGGATTCAGCATGTTATACAATGCAAGGTGTAGGAAACTAGCAGAACATGCACCCGCTGGCCCCACAGCCTCTCCCAAGTGAGTTACAAGTGCTCCATTTATTGCACCTGGGTGTACAAACCATAGAAGGGGTGATTTGTTTGAGCCATAGAATGAAGATCACTTGATTAACGAAGAACAGAGCAAAGGGAAGTAAAGCGCATACTCATAATTTTCTTCTGATGAAAGTAGATAATCCCCTACCATGGTAAACAGAGACAAAATAGATTCTACCTTGCTTTATGATTTCTTTCAGTGGTTCTTGCTCTGTCCTGGAGGAGTCTGGGAGATTTGCTTAGTGGTTTATGGATGAGCAAGTTTCTCTCCCAATAGAATCTCCTGCCAGCAGATTTTTTTTTTTAAAAAGTATTATATAAACTCATACTTGCACTTATGTAAAAGTAACAGACTCCCTTTTAACTATTGGTTATTCCTAACATACTAGCTTTTCTCTTCATTGATATTCAGATCTAAACACACCTAATATACACCATGGGATTTGCAAGTGGCATGTGCATTACAAACACAAAAGGGTGCTTCCATTTCCTAGCACTAATAGGTGAATTACAAGTCTCCCAGCCTTCTTTGCAAGGCTTTGCAGTCAAAGCAAAATAAATATATTTAAAATATCTGAAGGAAGGATCTTTCTGCTTAAACAGGCTTCACTTCAGCATCCTCCGCTACTACAAGACACTCACTTTGACTGTACAACACGTTGCACCATGTTTCACCCACGGTTTTTAAGACCTTGCTTTAATTTAGCCCTGAACGTTCCTGCTGTAAGTGTGAATTCCATAATACAGTATGTTTAACAATTCTTAATTTTTTATATTATACAAACCCCTGCCCCCCCATGCAACTGACACACAAACACACACAGTTTAACTGGGGATGTATTTTCTCAGCAGAAGTGTCTTTCAGAGTGACTATAACCCACCTACATCAAAGGTTTTTATGCTTCAAAGCTGAGAGGGTCTTTTCAGAACTATTGGAAAGAGGACAGTAAGGTGAACATTTCAGCTTGTTCTAGTATGGACAGACACCTCCCAACACCACACCTTCAGTGCAGCTAGTCCACTCCACTTTCCTACTCAAGCCAACAGACAGTCCACTGCTGCTGAGGCAGTGAAAACAGAGGCAAAAACCCCAGAGGCTTTAATATTATGTAGCAGAGGGCTTGTCTACATCTGAAAGTTGCAGCGCTGGTGAGGGAGTTACAGCGCTGCAACTTTGAGAGTGTCCACATCTGCAGGGCATCACCAGCGCTGCAACTCCCTGTTTGCAGCGCTGGCCGTACTCCCGTTTTGTCTCGGGTGTAGAGGATCCAGCGCTGGTGATCCAGCGCTGGTAATGCAATGTAGACACTCACCAGCGCTTTTCTTGACCTCCGTGGAATAAGCAGGTATCCCAGCATACCTGAGGATACCTCTCTGGTAATCAAGAAAACTCCTCTGCCCTGTGCTCACCTGACCCCTCCTTTAAATACCCCGGGAAATTTAAAAAATCACCTTCCTGTTTGCTCAGTCAGGCGTGGAGTGCAATTAATCAATCAATCATTCAGCGACCATGCCTCCACGCAGCAAACGAGCCCCAGCATGGACCAATGCAGAGCTGCAGGATCTAATTAGTGTGTGGGGAGATGAGGCTGTTCAAGCACAGCTGCGCTCCAGAAGGAGAAACTACGATACCTATGGTCAGATATCGCAGTCCATGATGAGAAGGGGCTACGAACGGGACGCCTTGCAATGCAGAGTAAAAATTAAGGAGTTGAGGAGTGCATACTGCAAAGCCCGTGAGGGAAACCGACGCTCAGGAGCAGCCCCCACAACCTGCAGGTTTTACAAGGAGCTGGATGCCATTCTTGGGTGTGACCCCACCGTGAATCCTAGAACCACGATGGAGAGTTCAGAGCAGGGAGAAGTGGGGGACGGTGTAGAGGATGAATACAGTGATACTACTGGCGTTGAGGGGGACACCCCGGAGTCTCAGGACACAGGCAGTCAGGAGCTCTTCTCTAGCCCTGAGGAGACTAGCCAGTCCCAGCAGCTGGAAGCGGACGTTGATGAGGAAGCTGAGGGTCGTGCTCGTGGTAAGTAGACTGCAATGCTTTGTGATAGCAGGATTCTCGTTATGGCTGACTGCCAGCATGCCTAAACGTGGAATAGCCCATTGATTTGATCTATTACATCTGTGTAATCTGCCTGAGTAATCTCTTGAAAAGTTGCAGCTAGATCTTGGGCAATGTGCTTTAACAAGTTTATAGGTAGAGCCACCGTGGTCCCTGTCCCGTTCAGGCTAACTCGTCCGATCCACTGTGCAGCGAGGGGTGGGGGGACCATGGCCGCACACAGGCGAGCTGCATAGGGGCCAGGGCGGTATCCACATTCCTGTAGAAGACCCTCCCGCTCTTCCTTGGTAACACGCAGCAGTGATATGTCTGGCATTATGAAAGCCTGTGGATAGTTTAGGGATAATTGAGGGCAGGTAGCTAGAATCACGGCTCCCCAGCCCAGCGCAATGCGGTCTGTTTCCTCTGCCCCAATCCACCCCCCCACACACCCTTCCCAGCACGTAGGCATCCAGGCGGGGTGCTTCTTCCTCACCTGCTCTGCGGTGTGTTCGTCCCCCACCCCCCCTTCCAAACGTGAAACCGGCTTTGCGGTGTGCTCGTCCCCCACCCCCCCTTCCAAACGTGAAACCTGCTCTGCGGTGTGTTCGTCCCCCACCCCCCCTTCCAAACGTGAAACCGGCTTTGCGGTGTGCTCGTCCCCCACCCCCCCTTCCAAACGTGAAACCTGCTCTGCGGTGTGCTCGTCCCCCACCCCCCCCTTCCAAACGTGAAACCGGCTTTGCGGTGTGCTCGTCCCCCAACCCCCCTTCCAAACGTGAAACCTGCTCCGCGGTGTGCTCGTCCCCCACCCCCCCTTCCAAACGTGAAACCTGCTCTGCGGTGTGTTCGTCCCCCACCCCCCCCTTCCAAACGTGAAACCGGCTTTGCGGTGTGCTCGTCCCCCAACCCCCCTTCCAAACGTGAAACCTGCTCCGCGGTGTGTTCGTCCCCCACCCCCCCTTCCAAACGTGAAACCTGCTCTGTGGTGTGCTCTGTCCATCCCCCACCCCCCTTCCAGGCGGGAACCGTGTCCTACGGGGTGCTTTTCACCCGGCCCCCCTTCCAAGCAGGAACCAAGGCATCCCACTAACAGGGGAGAATTTTAAGCAAAAGTACTCACCGCACAGCTAGACATGTCTTAGCTTTCTTGAGCTCTACAGTGTTATGTGAGGTATGTGAGAGGGATGCTACCTACAGTTTCCAGTGTCCTTCAAAAGTTGATAATAAACAATGATGCCCCTGTGTTTTACATGTCTCTATCTCTATTTTTTCTAGACAACTCGAGAAATGCAGCTGTGTCACCAGCCTCACGTAGATTGCAGAATTTGAGGCGCAATCCTAGAAAATCAAAAGAGGAGCTGATCAAGACCGTTCTGAACCACTACGACAGGGAAAGTAGGAAGACTGAGGAGTGGAGAAAAAGTTTACAGGAATGGAGGGTGACTGAAAGCAGGAGACAGGAATTGTCTGCCAAAAGAATAGCCAGGCAGATGATGAGACTCCTGTTTCGCCAAACCAAGTCTTTTGAGTCTCTTGTAGCCATGCAGACAAATATAAACCGTGATATCCCACAGCCTTCCCAAAACACTGTTCCTTGTCCCCCTGTGTATCCTCAAAATACCTTTATGCAGCACCCAGTTCCTTTTTATCCTCAGCTGCCCCCAACACCTATAAGATCACCTAGTAACCAAGATATGTTTAATTGTTACCCAGTGCACTCCACGCCAATCATTCTGCAGCAAAGTAATGGTGAGTTGCAGCAGGCGGTTACAATTGAGTAAAAGAGGAAATAGTAAAACCTGTGAATGTACTGTGAACCAACCATACCCCCTTTCCTGTTTTTTACTGTATGACAAATAAAAGGATTTGGTTTGTATTTCTTTCCCTATGTTTTATTGGTGATATAAATGGTTACTTATACACAGCAAGGTAAAGCAAAGCACTACACATGCACCAAACATTACTGCTGGCTCTCAGCATCAAATTGCTCCCTTATAGCATCCCTAATCCTTGAAGCCCTTTCCTGGGCCTCCCTATTAGCCCTGCTCTCTGGCTGAGCAAACTCATTCTCCAAACGTCTAACCTCGGAGGTCCATTCCTCACTGAACCTTTCACCCTTCCCTTCACAAATATTATGGAGGGTGCAGCACGCGGATATAACAGCGGTAATGCTGCTTTCCATCAAGTCTAGCTTCCCGAACAGACTGCGCCAGCGGGCTTTCAAACGGCCAAAAGCACGCTCCACAGTCATTCTACAGCGGCTCAACCTGTAGTTGAACAGTTCCTTGCTCCTGTCAAGCTTCCCCGTATATGGTTTCATGAGCCATGGCATTAATGGGTAAGCGGGGTCTCCCAGAATCACGATGGGCATTTCCACTTCCCCTACTGTTATCTTGTGATCTGGGAAAAAGGTCCCGGCCCTAAGCCTCCTGAACAGGGCACTGTTCCTAAATATGCGTGCATCGTGCACCTTTCCAGGCCATCCAGAGTAAATGTCAGTGAAATGCCCACGGTGATCCACAAGCGCTTGCAGAACCACAGAGAAGTACCCCTTGCGATTAATATACTCCGATGCCAGGTGGGGTGGAGAGATAATAGGAATATGCGTCCCATCTACTGCCCCTCCACAGTTAGGGAAGCCCATTTCTGCAAAGCCATCTAAAATGTCCTGCACGTTCCCAAGAGTCACGGTTCTTCTTGTCAGTGTTCGATTAATGGCCCTGCAAACTTGCATCAGCACCATTCCAACGGTGGACTTTCCCACTCCGAACTGGTTCGCCACCGATCGGAAACAGTCTGGAGTTGCCAGCTTCCAGATTGCAATAGCCACCCGCTTCTCCACAGAAAGGGCATCTCTAAATCTCGTGTTCATGCGCCGCAGGTTGGGGGCGAGATCATCACAAAGTCCCATGAAAGTGGCTTTCCTCATACGAAAGTTCTGCAGCCACTGCTCGTCATCCCATGACTGCAGGACGATGTGATCCCACCACTCAGTGCTGGTTTCCCGAGCCCAAACGCGCCGGTTCACGGAGCAGAGCACGTCTGTAATTGCCACTAACATTGTACTGTCTGCATATTGATGCGATTCAGTACCATCGTCCCTCTCCTCAATGTCAGTCACACGCATATTTAGCAGCCTAAGGATTAGATCAACAGTACGGAGAGATGTGCTGGCAATAGTCATTACTAAGGCATTCAGTACCTGAGGATCCATTCTTGAAAGAAAATGCAGAAAAACCGCTTTAGAGTCACAATGCTGCCACAGGGCTCCGCATGTGTACCAAAGCAACGCTGGCCGTTGGAACAGGAACAGGAAGCAGAAGGACAATCACACTTCCTTCCCCTTCCCACAAGCCCCAGCGCCGCTTTGGGACGAGGTGCCCTGTGGGATAGCTGCCCACAATGCATCACTCCCAACAGCGCTGCAGTGTGGCCACATCTAGCAGCGCTTGCAGCGCTGCTAGCGGTAAGTGTGGACACTCTGCAGCGCTGGCCCTATACAGCTGTACTAATACAGCTATAACAACCAGCGCTGTAAAGTTTTAGATGTAGACATGGCCAGAGATAGTGAAAGGAAGTGATTTACATTTTCAGTTGTTTGGGCCAGCCTATCATGCCTCACAGCTGGATCTGCTTAAGCTTTCACCATCCCAGGGCTATGAATATAATAATGAATGTATACACAGTGATATTGTAGTATTTGAGGACTATTGGCGACAACAGGCTAGTTTGATCAGGTCACTATAATCTTACCATAGAAGTATTATTTCTTAAACCAGCAACACACAATTCTCCATGGGGATATACAAAGGGGGTAGGGGTAGGGAGTTTGTTGCTTCAAACTCCCCACTTATCTTACTGGAGCTGCACAGGATATACAAGTACAAGAATCTTGTAAGTTTGGGGGGAAAATATGATTCTCAAATATGGTATTTTCACTTTGGTATCATAGGTAGAAATGCAGCTACCAACTAAGAGGAAATTGAAATCAACATGTCTGCAAAGATGATATCACACCCAGCAAGTACCAGCCTAGAGAGTCCACACTTTGACACTACAAAGTCTCCTCATGACCAGTCCAAGGGTCTCCTTTTCAGGGTGTTATTGACTATGTACACATATGAAATAAGGAACTGTCCCATTGTATAGGTGTAAGTTTCAGCTGCAGACTTAAGTGGAGGCTTCCATACCACAGCTAAGTTTTGTCATAGTTTGAACTGACAGTCACAGTGAAAGGTGCAAAAGCACCAGGCCTCATCTATACACGCTAGCGTTTTTTCCAGTTTCCCTACTGCTGTGCCCCACCAGCGCAGCTCTGTGGGCAGAAACATTTGTGTAGCTAAGCCACTGACTAGTTGTGGGAAATATAAATACTGATCAGAATAGATGGCCTCAGAAACTGACATCCTCTGTTGTCCACAGAATTGTTGCGCCACAGCTATCTACAGTACAGGAGTCCCCTGCTCTACTCTTCCACTGACCAGCCTCTTAACTGCCCTAGGAGAAGGCAGTTCTCAGTCTCTCTACTGAGCAAGCCAACTTTCGAGAGGGAGGTTTGAGTGTTTGCAGATTCTTCATGGTATATTTGGGGATGGGGGGAACACCCTGGTCCTATTTTTAGGATTACAAGAGAGCCAGGCAGCTATTGTGTAGATGCAGCCACCAGCAGCTGCCAAAGCTGCTCTCCTCCCTTCCAGGGTATTTAGGCTAAGAGGACACAGCTGTGTTTCTGACCCAGCCAGCTGGACTTAGTTACCCTGATCAGAGGACAGAAGAGTTGACTTCCTATCAGGAGAGCAAACATGCTGACTTCAGGATGTGAAGGGAAACTGCTTAGCAAGAATATCTGATCAGGAAGGTACAGACTTACACCTTCTTGCTTTACCTGATTTGTAGCTGTAGGAGAAAGACCTGACTTCAAGCTTTGTGTTATTAACTATGTACAAACAAACCTGAGCCTTTTTGGCTGCTAAAAGAACATCTTTTTCTTTCCCAGGATGAAATGCTCAGTTTCACCCAGGGTCTGGTTGGAATGAGATGGAAAGCACCAAATAATTTCACAGAGGCCACTAAACAGCCATCAGAAAACAATAAGTGGTCTCTACTAACCTGGCTTGGATTCATGAAGTTATCTAGAGGTAAAACAGCCCCACACCACACCCCAAGAGAAAACTCTTTAGCTAGTGAGTTTCCATAATGGAGCAAAACTGAAAGAACTTTATACCAAATGCAATTTGCTTGGTCACTTCCTCTATCCTCTTCACTGTTGCTATTTAATACAGCCACAAAGATCTGAAACTTCCCTCTCATCCCAGCTTTGCTTTCTGTGTGACGCAAGCAATGAAATGCTGATTCTGCATTTGTGACATCACATTCTGTTGCTAGAGAAATGAACAGAGTCACTTGTGTTTATCAGTAAGTCTTCCCCACAGGATCACACCAGGAGAGGAAACTGGCTTGGAAAAGAGCAGAGCCCTCATTTAAGACACAGCCAGCTACAAGAAACTGCAAAGGTGGTAAGAAAAAAAACTGGAAGGTGAAACTGGTTTATGCTTTACCTTTAAACAGATTAAGAGTCTTTAAAGTGACTCACCAGGGCAATACCAGGCATAGTTTATTCTGTTAACACACCCTTGGCCTGCAGGAGTTCAATTAGTCATTGACTGGGTACCAAGATGTCACTGGCTGGCTGAAGAGTTTCTCCAGCTAACATGACTTAAACAAAACCCCAAATCACTAGCTTTTTGGAAGGAATGGGTGAGGTGGAGGGAAGTGAGGTCTCATTTTCAAAGATGTGCTATTGCATTTACAGTCTTCCCAAGAAGACTTTATAACTGCTTCCTGTCACAGCAGCCCTAGCTCATGTCATAATATATACAGTTCACTGGTTCCTTTGTTGCAGAATGGCCCAGAAGCATTAAGTCTTTCCATGCTCTGCCACTGAGAGGTTACTAATTAAAAAAAAAAAAAAAAAGTAGTAAATACACAGAGCATCTGAAAGGTACAGGTATCAAAGGAAACTCATTAAACATAGTACAATCAATGAAATTATTTTAAGAAAAGGTACTGCGCTCCCTCTCAGCTTGAGTTTTAAGGGAAAGAAACAAATTGCGAGCAAACTTTTCTGAAGATTTCACAATAGTTCAGGTTGGTGAATGTGTCGGGGGCTGCTGCTAGGATGCGAACAGCTCTCCTACCATGTTGATGGAAGCTAGTTACAGTCCCCAGGATCCAGTATTGCCTCTTCATGGGGCAGGGTGATGAAGTATATACAGTGATGTCCGAAAAGCAGGTTAGCCGCTGTCACACGCACAGTGGAGTCTTTAACAGCACAATGTGCGTTAGTCAGTGGCTCACCAGCTTCTGGAGGATTAACCCAATGCAGACAGATGCATGCTTCCAGGAAGCCAGAAACAACCTCCCACCCCAGCACACTGATCTGAAACACAGAAGAAACAAATCAGATCCACAACCAGGAAGAGACAAGCTACCATTATGCATTGAGACATGAGTACTATATTTATGACCTTCCCCAGCCTAGGCATAAAACATGTAATCTAGTCAGTCCTTAGAAAACTTTCATGCAGTGCTTGGGTCAGTCACAACTTGCAATGGGGCTGGTGGTTTGTTTGATTAATTTCCTTTTGAGAGTGTCAGTAACAGTCAGGACCCCCATTGCATGACACATACCAAGCTGCGGTCCTTGCCCCAGAGAGTTTACAATCCAATAAAAAAATTTAAATGATGGAAAATCCTCTACTGCATTAGGTCCATGGTCCATCCAGACCAGTATCCTGTTGTCAACAGGAGACAGTACAAGTCTTCAGAGGATGACACAATGCTGTCAGCACTTATCACAGCAGAATCCACTTTAAGCACCCCCTTGGCTAAATGCAACACTTGAATCTCCAAGGTTTCCTATGCATTTTTTAAAAACCTTTTAAAAACACCAGCTGCTCAGATGGACTTTTGCTGATTATTTGTCAAGTTTTACTAGATTATCAACTTTTTTCTTTTTGAAAGGCAAGCTTGGCATTTTTTTTAAATTGATGATTATCATTTTGGGGAGGGGGGGGAGAAGAGGGCAAGGTGCCGCTTGCTTCAGCCGCACTGACACTGGCAGTTCAACGCTTGACATTAGGTTTCGAAGAGCTTCACCCCTAACATTCCCATTGCAAAACTAAAAGCGTATCCGAGTCTGCTCGGGGAGTTTGGAGAGGACACAACACGGGGGGCGGGCGTACTCTGCACACACGGTCCATGGTTTGGAGCATGGGGGGGAGGCATTGCAAAGCCATGATGAGAACCAAGTCCGCTGCCCGGGCGGAGGAAGGGGAGAGCTGGCCCTGGGGAAGAGTCCCTGCCCGGCCGGGGACGCGGAGAGGGCTGGGTTTGCCAGGGCACCCCTCTGGCAGGGAAGCCCCGATGTCTAGCTCTTTGCTCCCTTCTCCAGCAGCGCGCGCTCCCCGGCGGGAGGGCAGCCAGCACTCACCGCCTCTGGTTACCCCTCCTGGAGGGGGCTGCACCCCCAGATAACCGCGCGCCCCGGCCGTGCCCCGCTTCCCAGCCCAGCTCCTCGCTCACCTCAACTTCGGAGGCGCTGGCAGCTCCTGTCTCTGCCTCCCCGGGGCTCGGGCACCCTGCTTCCTGCCCCGGCAGGAGCCTCTAGCAACTTCTCGCCCTCGCCCTCGCCCTCGCCCTGCCCATGCCGCTGCCGTGCAGCCACCCTCTCCCTCGCCCCCATCCCGCTTCATGCAAATCACACATTGTGACGTGCTGCCCCCGCCTGCCAATGGGGAGTGCGCCTGGAAGCCTTGGGGCCACGCCCCCTGCCGCGCCCTCCAATCAGCGGGCGTTCCCGCTGTAAGGCCGGCTCGGCCGGTCCTCCTTTCCCCTCCCCTGCCAGTTACAGTGCAGGGTGAGGGCGCGTTCGGTTCTGCACGTCCTTATTTTAGGGCGGAACCATTTGTACCTGTTGATCCGTCTCTCGCGCCCCCGCCCACATCAGAGCCCAGCTCCCAGCAGTGGACGGCTCCAGCCAGGAGCTGGTTCTCAGGAAAGCGCCCAGTAGGGGGGAAGGACTGCACCCATTGATGTGGTGGTTGCTCCGATCCCTACATTCCCCCCCTTCGCAGGGAGTGCGCAGTGGTACGGCCCATTTGGGCTTTGCCATGAGGACAGTGTCAATGTGCACGTAGCAAGCGCTGCAGCAGCAGTAGCAGGACAAGACCCTAGTGGCGCGAGGTACTGGCTGGGGCTGCCCTGCTGCGCGCCACTAGGGGTCACTCCTGCAGCTGCGCGTGCAGGTTTGCCTGCTGGCTGCAGCGTCCCTAGGCGAAGCTGTCGCCCTGAGCTGCACATCACATTGCGGGGCTGTAGCCTTCTGCTCGTCTCTGGGCAGGGCGCACGTCTGCCTGTGTGACTCGGGGCTATTGAGCGCTAATGATTAAAAGTAAAGTGCAGTCACCTCCGCCACCTGACCTCTGGAGAGGAGGCGGGGAAGGGAGAGATTTTACAGTGCAAGATAGTGCATCTGATTTGCATAGTACCAGTCCCTCCCAAAGCACATCGTAAGGAATCTTGTTTAAAGTGCAATGCATAGTAATCTGCACGGAGAACCGAGACGGTGTAGATTATTTGCACTGCGCTCCAGAGCTCCTATGCATTGTATTAATAGTCCAGTGCAATGTGCTTTGCAGAACTAGTGCAGATATGGGGGGAGGTGGAGAGTGGGACACTGGTGCAGATAATATATGAAGAGGGCATGAAGTATTTGTACAGCAATAATACAATCCTCCAAAGTAATGCTAAAACGGCACTTAATGAGGAGACTTTCAAGTCCCTCATCATCTGATGTATTTTTGTGACTATGCTATATGGACTGTCCACTGGATTGTAAAAATCCTTGGAGCATGCATGGCTGGTGTTTGCAGTATCTCTGCTCCCACCACTAAGCATGTTAGTGGTGCTCAACAAAGTATGATAGGGAAATTGTACAGTACCTATAATTGTGAACTGTATGATTCTATTGGAGAGCACAAATGACACCGATGGTGGGGGGTTGTTATATTTTGAAGGTTTTAATGTGACCAAATAAGTTAGCATTTTCCCAAAAAATATGATGGGCAAATTATAAGACAATCCTTTGAAGGGTCAGATACATTCTCTTTAACCTTTGGGTTTTGATGCTGTCCTCTCAACAATTGTAGCACTTTCCACTTACATGGTATCTTTCACTTGAGAATCTCAAGAGTGCTAAAACAAGAGTTAAGTAAGCCTAACAACACCCTTGTGAAGTAAATTGTACTAGACCAGGTTTATTTTTACGTATAGATGAACTAAGCCCCAAAGAGTACCTTAGTTGAGGTTACACAATGAGGCCATGTCTACATCTAAAATTTTGCAGCGCTGGTTGTTACAGCTGTATTAGTACAGCTGTATAGGGCCAGCGCTGCAGAGTGGCCACACTTACAGCAACCAGCGCTGCAAGTGGTGTTAGATGTGGCCACACTGCAGCGCTGTTGGGCGGCTTCAAGGGGGGTTCCGGGACCGAGAGAGCAAACCGGGAAAGGAAACCAGCTTCGCCGCGGTTTGCTCTCTCGGTCCCGGAGCCAGCCAGCAAACCGCGGGGAAGGAGACCTGCTTGCTCGGGGTTCCGGGACCGAGAGAGCAAACCGGGAACGCCGCGGTTTGCTCTCTCGGTCCCGGAGCCAGCCAGCAAACCGCGGGGAAGGAGACCTGCTTGCTCGGGGTTCCGGGACCGAGAGAGCAAACCGGGAACGCCGCGGTTTGCTCTCTCGGTCCCGGAGCCAGCCAGCAAACCGCAGGGAAGGAGACCTGCTTGCTCGGGGTTCCGGGACCGAGAGAGCAAACCGGGAACGCCGCGGTTTGCTCTCTCGGTCCCGGAGCCAGCCAGCAAACCGCGGGGAAGGAGACCTGCTTGCTCGGGGTTCCGGGACCGAGAGAGTAAACCGCGGCGAAGCTGGTTTCCTTTCCCGGTTTGCTCTCTTGGTCCCGGAACCCCGAGCAAGCAGGTCTCCTTCCCCGCGGTTTGCTGGCTGGCTCCGGGACCGAGAGAGCAAACCGCGGCGTTCCCGGTTTGCTCTCTCGGTCCCGGAACCCCGAGCAAGCAGGTCTCCTTCCCTGCGGTTTGCTGGCTGGCTCCGGGACCGAGAGAGCAAACCGGGAAAGGAAACCAGCTTGATTACCAGAGGCTTCCTCCTTCCACGGAGGTCAAGAAAAGCGCTGGTGAGTGTCTACATTGCATTACCAGCGCTGGATCACCAGCGCTGGATCCTCTACACCCGAGACAAAACGGGAGTACGGCCAGCGCTGCAAACAGGGAGTTGCAGCGCTGGTGATGCCCTGCAGATGTGGACACTCTCAAAGTTGCAGCGCTGTAACTCCCTCACCAGCGCTGCAACTTTCTGATGTAGACAAGCCCTGAGTCAGTGGTAGACTCTGGCATGCAGCTTCAGAATTCTCACTCCCATCCACCCCTGCCGCTCTGACCCTGAAACCACACACTTTCCCTAAAGTTTATTACACTGCACAAATTAGAAACTAACTGATACGCTGCAACACTTCTTTGCTCATCTCACTACCCTCTGTGTCCTGCAGAAGTGCAATCACAACAACCAACTTGAACTTGCAGTTTTTGGGACAGCTGGCAAAGCTAAGAGGTGGTCTTCAGGATCAAGATGAAGCATTGTATTCTGGGCCTTGTATTCTGCAGACCACGTTTCTGTAAGTACTAATGAGGGAAGCTCTGTTCCATTTTATGCAAATTTGGTTTGACCATTAGAGTCTTGTAAAGTTGCCAGTGCTGCCCTCAGCTGGGCAAAGTTTGGGCAATCCCGGCTGAAGCTGGTGAAAAATTAATTAAATGTAGGAAAATGGCCACCCACTCAAACTTCAGAGAAGTTTTTGAATGATAAAAACATGATGAAGTCTCATAAACTCTATATACATTATCACCCTTGCCTGGCTTAGAATCAGCTATAGCATTTTTTTTAAATGTCCATGATTATATTTTATATGTAGGTTTCAGTGGTAGCCGTGTTAGTCTGTATCAGCAAAAAAAATGAGGAATCCTTGTGACGCCTTAGAGGCTAACACATTTACTTGGGCATAAGCTTATAGGTGCCACAAGGACTCTTCATTTTATTTTATATGTAGTGTCCTATTCAGCATTCCTTACTCAAGCAAAATTCCCTTGGGCCCTGATTCAGCTCTCATTTACACTGTTGTATATCCAGAGTAATGCCATGTAAGCCAACAGAGTTATATGGGTGTAAAAGCACTGTGAGATCAGAATCAGGTCCATTGACTTCACTGGGAATTTTGCACAAAATGTAAAGATCCCCCTGCAGAGGTCATCAACAAGATTTGGGGGAAAAAAAGCTTCAGCATCTTCTACCTCTTGAGGAACTTCATTAGCTGGTAGCAAGCTGCTGTCATCTAGTAAATCAATCACTACAGGGGATCAAGGCACAAAGGTTGCCAGAGTGTGTCAGGAACATTCACAGCCAATTCAGAAATTATGACCAAATGATCCTTCACTAATCAGCACACAACACAACAGTAAGGGGAAAAGAGATGTGGTTCAAATGTCCTCAGTCAAGTCCCTTTTCTTATGAAGAATGCCATGGATCTTTATAGACAGGCATCTGGTTAGGTTCCAGGATAAAGGCTTTTGCACAGTAAACTGCACAGATCCAAGTTTATTTTCACTGGAAAGACGAAGGGCTGAGACAACACTGCTGAGAGTTGAATCTGGGGCTCTCAGGATTTCAAACTTGACATTTAACTCACTAGACCATCCCAATTAGGTTGTCTTTGCTAATCTTTGCCCCAGAGATAAATGTTACAGCCATGATGTGAACTCACCAGAATAGGGTTTCTGAGGGGAACGTAGCTGCTGTTCTAATTATCACAGTGCCTAGCTGTGCGTGACACACAGTGGAGAGCAAAGCTTGGAGTAGGTTCAAATCCACAGTGTGAAGACAATAGGTGGTTTTTAGTCAGAAGCCAAAGTACACTTCCTCACTGTGTAACACTAAAGATATTACATGCTGTAATATAGAGAACTGGTGCTAGCCAGTACATGTGCCCCTGAAAGAGGTGGTGCCCATCCACCACTCCAAACAGCAATGACATTTTCTTTTTTTTTTAACTATTTATTTATTTGGGATGCTTTAACAAGTTTACAAATCCTTGCCATGCAAACATCAAAAATGAAACAATGAGTACAATAGGTTTCAGAGTAGCAGCCGTGTTAGTCTGTATCCGCAAAAAGAATAAGAGTACTTGTGGCACCTTAGAGACTAACAAATGAGTACAATAGTTAGCTTTTGTTTACAGAGACATTATACAGAAATACTGTCATCAGAGCTTTCTATTTGATAGAGTATTACCATATTGCAGAGTAAGCATCATCACACTACCTCTGTTGGTTCTAGTGATGTTATTAACAGCAGTGACATCTTCTATGCCATGACTCTCCGATGTGTGGCCAGTTTGGGGGAGTAGAATGAGGCATGTGTACTTCTGTGTGACAACGCAGATAATGGCAATCTCTGGTATTTCCGAGGGTCAGCCAGAGATTATTCAGGGCCTTGGGAACAATCAGATGTATGGATCTGAGGAGTCTGCCTGAGTCTCTGCCCATCTTACAAATACATCAGTCTACGATTCTAGTCAGAATCGAATATGGAATACTGGGGTCAAGGAAGGCACTCGTCATGGGGAGGATCAGGAGGGCTTTGACAGCCAAAAAGAAGACCCTGGGGGGTCATTGGAGAACTCAATTTCCCTCCTCAGCTTCATTTAGCAGCATCTTATGGGGGACTGGCACCTGGCCATTTGTCCTGCTCTCTGCAGCAGCATGCTGGAAACACAGCTGATACTATGAACCTGGCCTATGCCTGACCATGGGGATGAATGCGACAGAGTGCACATCACTGTAAGGGAATCTGCAGGATTAATAGCACTTTATAGGAACAGAGATGGCTGAAGAGCATGTGCTCACTGGTGGCCTTTGGTGTGCCGTCCCTGACTTGGGAAGCCATAGAGTGGACCCAAAAAGCAGGGATTGATATGCTTCTCTGTGCAGTTACTTTGCAGGACACAAACTTGGCTCTTTCCGGCCATTTGCTTTTGGCTTCATTTTGGCAGTTGCATCACATGATTCCATGGTAACTGATTGACCTAAAATTCCTTTTGGATGTTTAACAAAGGGGACTAAATTCAACCACTTATGTAATCTGGTGCAATCTCCTTAGAAGTCAATGGGAGTGCCACTTGCTTGCACCAGGGTTACCTTTGGCCCTGTTTTTGTACACTGAGTGGTTTATTTCTCCATCCTGCCTGAGTTCTGCTTGAGCACAGTGGAAAGGGAACCTAGAAAGCTGGCTGCTGTTTCCTGATCCACAGATGTGCAGCCCCAGTGTAAGAGCCCTTCCCACTACCCTCTCTGTGCCTCACACCTTGAACCTGGGACAGTCCTACAGCTTTCCACGGGCAGAGCTTCCTTGGGCAGGGCCAATTCTCCAGTGGCTCTCTCTCAAAGAGGCTTTAAGGCCACTTTGTGCTGCTATGAAGCAGACCGGAGAATCTGATCCTGATACATATATGCATTCAGAAATGAAGGCTAAAGCAATGATTTGTCTCTTTGCTTTTCTGCCTGAATCTGGCCTGGTTGATCTTGTAAACACAGTAGAAGAGGAACTGAGGAGAATCATGTGAAAGC
Organism: Gopherus evgoodei; assembly: GCF_007399415.2. Lineage (NCBI taxonomy): Eukaryota > Metazoa > Chordata > Testudines > Testudinidae > Gopherus > Gopherus evgoodei. The sequence goes on along the minus strand of NC_044325.1, from coordinate 116,925,046 downwards.
CAACTTGATTAATTCCTCTGCTGTGTTCCCTACTCACAACTTAAGTTCTGACTATGGTTAACAACCTCGGCGTTGGAGTTACTAGAGCCATCCCTCTTTCTGCAAAACTCTTCCCGCCATTGGCTATATTTCACAAGTGCTTCAACCTTTCCTGTGAGTCGAGATGGACCAGTAGATTTCTGTGATGCTGATGTTAGTTTAACTTCCAAGACACACTTCGTCCCCTTTGTGCTATGACAGACCTAAAGTTTTCTCATGTAAAATGTGATCCTTACAAACTGTTGTTATTTATTTATTTATTACTTTATATTGCAGCAGTGCCCCCAGGCCCACATCAGGGATGGAGGCCCCCTTGTGCTAGACACTATAAATCTGCATGCAAGCCTTAGGTGAAAAGCAAAGGAGATCTGGAGTGTGTTTTCAAAGCAGCTCTGGGTGGCTTAGCTGCATGATTCCCACTGTTAATTCAGTAAGTGTTGCACACGACTAAATCTCTGTGCCTCATATTGAAAACATAGTGTAAAGCAGGGGCTGAAACCAAGACAACACAGCAATCTGGAAAGAAGCAGCTCTATTTGCTATATTGGAAAATGGAAGAGGTGTGATTTTAAGGTCCAGTTCTGTATCCACTGATGTAAGCTGAAAGACCCTCCACTGACGTCAAAGGAGGATGGATCTAGCTTTTAGTCTCTGGGACATTCGTGGGAATACCTCAATGTACTTCAATGGAGTAGGACTTGCTAACCCAAATGGAGAATTTGGCCCTTTGTCTCCAGCTCAGTTTCAAATCACATTGAAACCAAGAATTCTCAAAAGATTAAATTTATTTTTAAAGACGATCATTTTTTGGGATGATGGAAGGTGTCCTGTTCTGGTGTAGTCTAGGATAGGAATCAGCATGGCCTCTCTCCTTGCTAGGATCATTGCCAAGCTGAATCTGGTATCAGAACTGGCATAAACAAAGAGGAACAAAATTATTTTGTTTGTTCTGTTAGTAAAAAGAGACCAGGATGGGACTTTTCCTGCTCCCTGTAATAAGAATGATTCTCTCAGTGGGCCACAAATGCTGTTTTGTATCAAAACCGTGCAATTCCAAATTCCTAACAATATCTAATTAATATTTTCATAATGAAGGGCTTATTTTTCTTTTAAAGTGTACAGTGGTTACTAGCTGTTGCTTTAAGGCAGCCTTCTACCCCCTCTTACTTCATCTCTCTCTCAGATCGGTGAGAAAATAATAGAATACACTGGCACATTCACTTAGCTACCTTTGTATCATCAGGGAAGGGAATTCTGTTTCTCTCTTTCATCAGCTTCTGACAAGGTGCCAGCCCAGTGCTGACCCTGGAACATGCCTGTTTCTTGGTTGTATGTGTGCACCTATATGTAATTGCTCTACAGATTTCACAGATCCTGTGCTTTATTTTGCTTCCTTTTTTCATAAATAGGGCAGTTTTCTTGACTGACTCATGGGTAATGTGGGTTCAGTTCCCCTTTCCAATGGACTGTCAAGTTTTAAAGACCGATAGAAGACTGTAGAGGATGAAATAATACAGAAAGAATTATTTTCTCCCTACTTGTGTGATTTCCCCAGCAGGTGAGCCAAATGTTTGAGTTGAGCTCAGCTGTACAGATTTGAGAGGGAAATCTCAAATTTTCAACCAGGAACTAACCTGGGAGTGAGGAATAGCTCAGTGGTTTGAGCATTGGCCTGCTAAATCTAGGGTTGTGAGGTCAGCCCTTGAGTGGGCCATTAAGGGAACTGAGGTAAAAATCTGTCTAGATATTGGTCTTGTTTTGAGCAGGAGGTTGGATTAGATGACCTCCTGAGGTCCCTTCCAACCCTGATATTCTATGATTCTAACCTGGTTGCTTAAAAAAGATAAATAAAAATCTTTAAATATTCTAATATGTTATATTGTGTATTAATTTTATTTCCAGTGAGTTATTTTATGTTAATTTCAGCTTTCACTTCTGTAACATGTCTCGGGGGACCCATTACAATGAAGCCAGACCCCCCATTTCCTGTGACCTTTTGTACAATTTTTAATCAGGATAATCTCAGCAAATGTCTCAGGCTGACATGTCACAGGGAATAATCCTCACCGGCCCATGCGAGCTAACTAGGTTAAAAAAACCTCTCTAGCAAAACAATCTGATGGTGGAAGGGGCATGGTTAGCAATTACCTCAAACACCTCAGCTCCTGGGCCAGGAAAATCAAGGGAGAATGAGAAAGAGGGTTGGGTATAGGTAAAATGATAAAACTATAAAGAAACCAATATAGATCCACACCCCTGTGATGTGATTCACTCTTGTTTCATTTACTTAGTTCCGTAGGTAGTGGGCGTCAATCCTGTAAATAAAGAAAGAGCCTGCTGGTTAACATGGCATCTGATAACACAGCCTACAGTATAAACACAAATTAAGCAAAGCTGCTATCCTGCTGGTTCTGTGTCTTTGTGCATCTGCTAGAAAATAGGAATGCTGCTACTGGCCACTTTCATTAGTAAATGAGAGATAATGTGGGGGAGGGAGGGTCAGCTCAAATCCCAAGCAGAGAGAGAAACAGGATGTCTGACAAGGGAGTTACAGTCCAGCAAATTCAGAGGTGTTCTGAGTGAGAGCTGATAGGCTGATGGTGAACTCCTTGTTGCCAGGGGTCTGACTAGATGGCACAAGGGATTCCTTCCAACCCTTTCATCTATACGTAGAAATACCAGCATTTTCCTTTCAAAATGAGATTCCCCAAACCATAGTCTGGGTTTTTTTTCATGCATGATGGAGCTTACATATCTTTATGGAGTTAGAGAAAGATGCCCGAATGAAGTCCTCTGCTTATCCACTGAACAAACCATGAAAGTCCAAGTTTTCCTGACACAGCCTTTCCTTGTGCCTGAACCTTGTTTGAGGTGGGAGAGGATCACTTCTAGGGAATCAGAGGGAAATTCTGTTTCGTCTTCCTGGTGCGACTGCTGAAAATGCTGGCTCTAAACAAAGGAGGATTTTGCAGTATTGACACCTTGGGGGCCTGATGAACCAGTTTGGGGCCTGATCTAAAATTCTCCAAAGCCAAACTCCTTTCACATTGGACATCAACCTCCAGATGGTAAAAACTTCCAGCCTGGAGTTAAGCTGGTGACCTAGTGTCACGGAGTCAGTGGGGCGATGCTCTGGAACTACTCCATACAAAGCCAGTTAGGACTCTGGGAAGCCTCCTCTCGCTGAGCGTATACTGTTCCAGGGCAAGAAGCTAACACAGCTTCGACCTTCCTGGGTCTGACCTCGGAGAATTCAGCATCCCCTTCCATGCAGTGGGCTTCCTGCAGCCAGGGCCGTCCCACAACATTTTGGCACCTGAGGCGGGAAGCTCAAATGATGCCCTCATGCCCCCACGCTTGGGTCAAAACTTTGAAAGGTCTCAATTCTGCCTTCTTCCTGTTCTACTCCTCTCATGATACTGCTCTGCTACCTACCCCAATAAAGGAGCACTAACAACTTAAAATGCCTTGTTCAAAAATTTTAAGTAACACTTAACTTTCAAATGCCTGCACAGCAAATGTAACTTTTTTTGTCTGCATAGTAAACACTGGCATTTTTATCTGTTTGAATAATCAGAGTGGTGCTTTCCGTGCCTTCTTGGTTGCAAAGATTTGAACTGCTTCCTGAAGGTCCACAGTCTGGGCCAGCTCATGCTCTATTGAGATGGTTGCAAGGCCAACCAGCCTCTCCCGTGTCATTGTGGAACGTAGATGTGTTTTTATTAACTTCAGCTTGGAGAAGCTGCGTTCTCCACTGGCAACTGTTACAGGAAGTGTTTAGAAGTATGCACAGAGCAACAAAAGCATTTGGAAAGAGGGTAGTCATCTTATTGGTGCACATATATTCCAGAACAGCCTTTGGAGTTGATCCTGATTAAATGTATCTTGAAAGAGCTTTCAGTTCATCACCTAAATCACTTGCATCAATATTGCGCATGAAATCATATGTCAACACTGTTTCTAGTGCCCTACATTGCTGGTGTAGGTCTTCTTCGGGTATAGTGAGGAGTTTTGGAATATCATACAACATCCCAAATATACTGCTGGGTCCTTGAGCTGCATGAAACGTTCTTCAACTGACTGTATTGCACAATCTATCACCTAGTTAAAGAATTCAACTTTGAATTGTTGTTTGGGGTCTCTTATGGGATTATCGCATGCCTTGTAATCAAAACGTCTTTTTCTTTGGTGACTCTTGTATTCTTGAATGGGTGGGAAAATAGCTTCAGTGTGAAGTTCCTCTGCCAACTTCTGTGCATTCTTCAAAACGTTTTGAAATCCCTCATCTGACCGGTAAGATTGTAGATATAGTTACCCGAAATTGGGCCAGCTAGTAAGCTTAGGGAGGACTAATGACCCGCCAGAGTTTGGCAGAAAGCAGCACGTTTATTATACTTCCCAGGACAAGCACAGCACTGGAGATGTTAGGATCCTTGAAGGTAAGTTGCCCACAGTGCAGTGATGGATGGTGTAATGAAGGTAAGTCTTCCCGAGGCATGATGAAATGCAACGCAGTGAACCACTGGCCAAGCGGTCCAGGCGAAGGGCCTTTATGGGAGGTACACGCTTGTGAGTGCATTCCTGAACACATGACCCCTTCCCCTTTTAAGGACCTGCTCATCATGGCCTGCGACTAGAGATGATTTGGCCGCATCTGGTTGATCACACTCCACCTAGGGCAGTGTCCATGCACTGGGTGTGTGATCACTGCCTAATTAGAGTCCCAGACACCTTGTCTACCTGGAAGCTCTTCTGATCTTCCAGCTGTTCAAGCAGCCCATTCATCCCACAAGCATTCCAGGAGGGAGGGGGAGAGGGAAAACCACTTCACAGGTATTCAGAGAGGGAGAGGAGACAAAAGGGGTGGGGGAAGTATAACAGACCTTTTGAATATACAGGTTATACATAGCATAGTTATACAGAGCATACAGATCACTGCTGCTCCTACGAGTATGACTTTGCTTTGTCCAGTTGTTCCATTGCTCCAGATATATCAAGGTCAACACCTTGGAGTCTCTTGCTTACAACATTTATTTCAAGCAGTATGTCATGCCACAACACTAATTTGAAGTTATGTGTGTTTCTGGTGATTCCATTTCCCTCTGCCACTGTTCTCCCACGAACAGTTCTTTTCATAGCATTATCCTCCATAATGGCAACTATGGCATCATCTATCTTCCCAATTTGCTGTTTGATAGACTTTATCGCCTCCAGTCAACTTTCCCATCATGTAGATCTCAGTGGTTTCAGTGTCAGAGAGGAAGTTCCCAGATGTTGCTTCAAAATTTGCCACCGATGAGTTGATGCAGAGAAAAATACATAGATACTTTGAATTATATTAAAAAATCCAGCAGCCTCACTAGAAGCTGTTGCTGCATCACTGACCACCAAGTTCAATGAATGAGAACTGCACGAGGGTTGAACTCTCAGATCCCCATGTCTACATTCCTCTGTTCTTTCCTCTCATGTTCGCACCATTATTGTAGCCCTGACCTCTCATATCAGATATCGCAATTCCCATATGTTCCAGCTTTTTAAGAAGCACATTTGTCATACCAACTCCTGTAGTATCATCAATGTCAATAAATTCTAGAAAATGCTCTCTGACAGTCACCATTGCAGGGATATTTTCACTAAGTTCCGTTGTTGTTACAAAACGCACCATTAAAGTAATTTGTTCCGTATGGCTGACGTCAGGTGTGCAGTCCAGAATAACAGAGTAATGTCTTGCTGACTTCAGATCTGCCACAATCTTCTGTTTGACTTTTGTTGCCAATAACTGTACGATCTCATTTTGAATTTTTTCCCAAGGTAGTGGTGTTTGTACATTTCTTGGGTGGTGACTCTTCTTAGATGCTCCTGGAGTACAGCATCAAACTCAGCCATCAACTGCACAATTTGAAGGAAATTTCCATTGTTTGTTACATACAGCTGATCTGAAGTGCCACACAGTGCTAGGTTTTGGGTAGCAAGCATTCTCACAATGGCAATGAGCCTTTTCAAAACATTAAAGTCAGTAAAGAGACTCTGATGCAATCTTCTCTTGATGCTGATCACCTATGGTGGCCTTTAATCTTAGTCTCATCTCAAGATCTTTCCACCTATGGAATGCTCTCTGGTGATTTGCTGCCTTCTCATGGCATGCTAGTTTTCTAGCCAGATTTTTTCCAGTCCTTTTGTGATGTTATCGATATAAACTGGAACCATATAGAACATGGTTTGCAACCAAGGTCCTGTAGTGGCACCAAGTCTTATGTAAAGGGGGTCATATAAGGTGTCTAAGACCAAGTTATGAGTTACTGGTTATGATTATGCTGTCTGTATGTCTGTATCATTTTGTAGTTGAAGTTATAAGTATTGGCTCTATACTGTCTATATTTCAAACTTGTGCTGTGTTACTGGGAAAGATCCGAGACAAGTTGGTGTCAGCTCTGTTTAGCCTGCTTGATGGCCCATTAAGGACCATCACCTATACAATTGTCCCATCTAGAGAAGACAGTTACGCCCTGTGACTCAGCAGGGTGTGCAGAAACTGGCCCATGTGACTGCAAACTCCATTTTGCTGTAACTTTCCACAGCAGGAACAAAGGAGTGTTCTTACACCTGGAAAAGCCTATATAAGGTGGAGGCCTCATCTCCATTTGGTCTTCAGTCCTGCTTCTTACCTCTGGAGGGACTTTGCTACAAAGAGAAGCTCTGCACAAAGGACTGAATGACCAGTCCCAACTGGGGATGTTCTCCAGAGACTTGATTTGAACCTGCAGTTTACTCCATCACTGCTACAAGCCTGAACTAAGAACTTTGCCATTACTGTATGTAATTGATTCCATTTAACCAATTCTAGCTCTCATCTCTATCTTTTTCCTTTTATAAATAAACCTTTAGATTTTAGATTCTAAAGGATTGGCAACAGCGTACTTTGTGGGTAAGATCTGATGTGTATATTGACCTGGATCTGGGGCTTGGTCCTTTGGGATCGAGAGAACCTTTTTCTTTAACTGGGGTGTTGGTTTTCATAACCATTCATCCCCAGGACGGGTGGCACTGGTGGTGATACTGGGAGACTGGAGTGTCTAAGGAAATTGCTTGTGTGACTTGTGGTTAGCCAGTGGGGTGAAACCGAAGTCATTTTTGTCTGGCTGGTTTGGTTTGCCTTAGAGGTGGAAAAACCCCAGCCTAGGGCTGTAACTGCCCTGTTTGAGCAATTGGTCCTGAATTGGCACTCTCAGTTGGGTCCTGCCAGAACCGCATCGTCACACCTTTGTTCCTGTAGAACCCGATGTGGCTGGAACATTAGACTGGAAGAGTTTGCAACAAAAACAGTATGCAGCATTCTGGGTTTTTGAGTACATAAGCCCTAGCCTTTCCACTTTGTTGCCATTGGGGATTTCATGCCAGTAATGTGTTGGATGGAAACTTCTGTTTTCATTGTCTTTGGGGAACATGAATTTTTTCACTTGCTGTGGCCCATGCACTAAAAGGAACTCCCTCAGGCTACTACTCAAGTGGGTCCACAGTCCTGGATCATCTAGCTTTAAGGAACTAAACTCAGCAGCAGCTGTTTCTTGGGCCGCAACCATAATCTTCTCTGATCTACACTTTTCTTGAGGAATGTGTATGGTTACATCCATTTGAGATGGAAATATGGATGCTGCAGTAGCTGCCAGGTCACCTGCACTCTGACTAATTGGAAGATCAGGCATCTCCTCTCCACTCACATCCCCACTGGGGCCAGAAGGCTCACCGTGAACATTTGGGTCTATGTATCTCAGGAGAGCTCCTTCCTGCTTAGATAGAAAATCTTCCTTTGCTTTCTTTCTTTTTCTGAATGCTGCCCACAGAGGGGCATTTTCTTCTTTCACTCACGACTGCTGTTCTGTGCCAGCTATAGTGGCTCTCAACACTCAACTGAAGGGGACAAATAAGCAGGCTGGTAGCAGGGCCTGAGTGAGGGAAGATATCAGTGTCTTAAGGGCCTAACTGGCTCCTACTACTTCAGTTGACTGCCTGTTCTCCTCAAGTGGGTTCAGGGAAGCAGCAGGAAACCGGAAGCTCCTTGAGAAGCTGGTGTTAATCAGTCCAGGCTCCTGGGGGTGTTAGGGAGGCACATAAGAGGCTCCTCCTTCTCTCTCTCCCGGCAGCTCCTGCTGCTTTCTGTTATTTCCTCTCACCTTTTCTCCTGCCTGCCTGTTATGTATCTTGTGCCCTCCTTCCTCCAGTACAGCACTCCAACATCACTTTGCATCTAGAGCAGAGAGAATACATATGCACCAGCAACAGACACAATCTTCTACACTCTGGGTTCTAGTGATGCCCCCCCCCCGCCACCCGCCCACAGTCTGGCACCTGTGGTGACCGCCTCAGTTTGCCTCATGATAAGGCCAGCCCTTCCTTCAGTGAGTCTGCACAGGCGGGGCTCCTGGGGAAGCCAGAGGGCCCTGCACCCCAACTCCACAGTCAGACATGACTCTAAGCCAGTCAGTAAAACAGTACGTTTTATTAGATGACAGGAACACACAGGGCCATCCTTACCCGTATGCAAAGTATGCAGCTGCGTAGGGCACCAGGAAGTTTGCCCTGCCTCTTCCCACCCCTGCTCCACCTCAGCCCACCCCACTCCACGCCTTCTGGAAAGCCTCTGCACCGCCCACTCCACCTCTTCCTGCCCCTGTCCTGCCCTTTCCCCACCCCAGCCCCGCCTCTTCCCACCCCTGCTTCTCCCCAGCCATGCCCCCATGCCTCTGAGGAGTGGAGCAGGGCTGGGTCTGTACACACCGATGGCGGGAAGTGCAGCGGCCTGGCCCCAGTGAGTGCTGGGGGGTTGTTCCCCCCTGTCCCCCCAAGCCAGCCTCCCTCCTCACACAGAGGCCTGGGGCCCTGGCCAGCCTGATCCCCAGCTGAGCCAGCCAGGAAAGCTGCTCCTGCCCCTACCCCACATCTTCTGACCCCTGCTCCGCCCCCACCCTGCCTCTTCCCACCCCTTCGCCTGGCAACATCCCGGGGGACTGCAGCAGGGGTTGGGCCTGCTCTGCACTCACTGGGTGGCGGGAAGTGGAGCGATCCGGCCCCAGCCCGGTCTGCTCTCCCAGTTTCCAGCCACGCTGCCGGTGAGTGCTGGGGGATGGTTTCCCCTATGCCCCCCAGTCCCAAGGCTGGGAGCCAGGAAAGCAGAGCGGGCTGGGACCAGGTCGCTCCACTTCCTGCTGCTCCGTGAGTGCGGGGTCGGGTGGCAGAAAGTGGAGCGACCCGACCCCAACCTGCTCTGCTGGCTTGTGGTGGGGGCGGTTCCGCCCTGCTCTTCAAGCCTGGGACGGAGGTGGAGCAGTGAGGAGAAGGAAGGGGGTGGGATGGGGAGGAGATGGAGTGGTAGGGAAGGGGCATGGGATGGGAAAGAGAAGGTGGCAGGGGAAGCAGGGGCCCAGCATGTAGATCCCGTTGGCAGCAGCTGGGGCTCCCTGTTAAGCAGGGCCATCAAACCCTCACCCTGACAAGCCTCACCTCCCCTGCATCTGTACCACCCTGATGAGCCCCCACCCGACACCCTCCCCACTGAGCCACAACCATCTTCACCTGGACTCCCACCCAAATGAACCCTACCTCTCCTGCATCCAGACACCCCTCTGCTGAGCTCCAACCACTTTCACTTGGTCCCCACGGAGATTCCCATTGCCCTTGCACTTGGAACCTCCCTGTGCATCCAGATCCCCCACTGAGCTGCTTGCACCTAGACTGTCCCCCACAGAACCCTCTTACCCCCATCTGAATACCCCCACACTAAGTCCCTCTGCACTTAGATCCTGCTGTCAGGCTGAGCCTCCCTGCCCACATCTGGTGCGCCTGGCGCAAAAGGGGCAGGGCCCCAGGGTGTTTTTGTGGCAGGCATGGCCCTTGTGCTGTGTCAGGGTCAGGTCAGCCTTACTGCCAAGTCCCTGACCCGGTATTTACCCACCTCTGTGCAGTCAGTGGACTGTACTCCCCACTGCCCTGGTGGAGCTTCCACTTTTTTTTTTTTACAATAAATAAAAGTGAAGAATTTTAAAATATTATGCACAGAATTTGATGCAGAATTCCCTCAGGAATATGGAGCGCTGTACAGCTGTGGTGGCGGGATTGTGAAGGGGGTGCTGGACAGTAGGGGATCACTGGGTGGGAGAGCTGGGCAGGCGGTATGGTGTGCAGGGTGCTGTGCAGTTGTGGTGGAGGTCAGCCTGAGGGGTCTCTGGGCAGGGGGTGCTGGGTATAGGGCTCTGTGGGGGAGGGCTCTGGGCAAGGGGGCACTGGGCATAGGGCTCTGTGGGGGGAAGTCTCTCGGTGAGGGGGTGCTGGACATAAGAGCAGGGGGCAGTGTGGAAGGGGCACTCTGGGCAGTCCTAGCAGTTGTGGGTTTGTAAACAGTGCCCTTGTGCTGGGCTGAGTGGGGCCACTCCTGCTGCACTGTGCCTCATTGCCCCCAACCAGCCCCTCGTTCTGTGGACCCCCCCCTTCACATGCCCTATTTCCCCAATAGGAGCCCACAAACATGTTTGGCACCAGGCCCACAAAAAGCTAATCTGGCCCTGCTAGAAGCTCTATATCCTGTCACCAACCCTTCTCCCTTCTATAGCCAACTGTTAGTATATTGACAGTGCAACAGCCATCTTGAGAGCTTGGGCCCAGCTCCACAGAGGTATACAGGCTCTTAACTTCCATTGATTTCAATGCAAGTTAAGATCCTAATATCTTCGTGAATGTGGGCCCTAGGCAAAGGGACTGCAGCCCCATGCAAGCCCCGTCTACACTAGAGAAACACACTGTGCAACTTTAGCTCTTATCCCACAATGCCTAATGTTTATGATTAGGTATCAAATGTATGTTTGCATCTGTTATATATTTGTTTAGTTGCTCCAGTAACTGCTTTGAAATGTTCTGTCCTACATGGGACTCTGAACTATGCATCATGTGAGGCAGAGGCCACACACTCACACCATCAATGAAGATGTCATGGTAAAGGGTCACCAGCCTTTCCCCAAGTCACTGCCTGCATTGAATCTGGGCCTGGATGAGGCAAGAAGTATATTACTCACTGGTGCTGATTTTGTCCTTTCCGGAGGAGTGCTTGACCCCTGCTCTGCCCCAGGCCCTGCCTCCACTCCACCCCTTCCCCCAAGCCCCTGCCCTGCCTCTTCCTGCCCCATTCTGCCCTCTCCCCTGAGTGCACCTTGCTCTTCCTCCTTCCCCCCAGCACCTCCTGCACGCTGCTAAACAGCTGATCTGGGGGAGGTGCTGGGGGGAGGTGCTGATCAGTGGGGCCGCCGGTGGGTAGGAGGCACTGGGAGCACCCATGGAGTCAGCACCTATGATATTACTACTTAGTCTCTGTTATAACTCTATTTTCTTTTCATTCCCTCCCATGTTTTTTTAGAGGGGAAAGAGGATTGCTCTTGTTTGTAGCTGAACTACCTATTTCCTCCTCACCCTTCCTCCAAGGGATGGGAATGGCCCAGTTCAGGAGGCAAGCTATCCTTCCATAAATCCCAGTAGAGTTCTTCCCTCCCCCAGTTAATACAGTGGGGACCCCAGAGAATGTACCATTAGTGGCATGATAGCTGGGTGCTGGGATACTACGAAGAAGCGATCAGGCTGGCAGTAACTGGGGGTGGGAGGAATGTGAGGTTGCCTTGTTGTGTTATTTTTATCTGTGCCCCCATTCCGCAATTCGCAGGGTGGGGGGAAACACTGATAAAGCAGAATCAGGACTTGTGTAGCAACCTCCATTAAAGTGAGCACCTTGAGGTATCTGTGTCAGCAGACAGACTGCTTATCAGCTTTCGAGTTTTGCTCTTTTCTGTTATTCAGGTGAACTCCCATCAGGTGAGGATGAACTCCCACTCTATGTATTGGTCACATGTTTCCAGTGTGTTGTTAAAACCATATGTTTGCAGCATCCCTTTATGTCCTTCATTGCTGCTCTGGAGTTGAAGGTCTCAGCGACACATAAGTGCAGTGGAGTAGAGGTCAGCTGACTACCACTTAGGTGCTCTCAGACATGCATGCAGCCAGTAGGTGAGTGGTTATCAGCAGTTCTTTTCATCCTGCCTAGTTTCTAGTCTCTGGCTGCATGGAGACAGCTGTGTTCTCTCCTCCGGCTCTGAGCATTAATAGCAGTAGGCTTCTCCCTTCTATAAACGGTGATACGAGAAACAAGGTGGGTGAGGTAATATCTTTTATTGGACCAACTTCTGCTGGTGACAGATACAGGCTTTCGAGCCACACAGAGCTCTTCTTCAGGTCTGGGAAAGATACTCGCGGTGTCGCAGCAAAAGGCAAGGTGGAACAAAACATGGGTGGCAGGTCAACCCCTTATTTGGGGAGGCTAGCCTGCTGGCCCTGTCTTTCCCCTCCATCCTCCCGTAACAGGAGAAGCCCTAAGGGGCCTTCCTGGGACTGGAGGAGGCCTGGTCCGCCCCAGCCATTCCGGGCTGCACCACTGACCCACTGCCCCCGAGTGCCGGGCCAGACCCAATGCCGCTGGCTCCCCCACTCCTGATGGCCTCCCCAGTCGACACCAGCCCCATCTGCCAGCACCAGGCCAAGCCACCAGCCCCCTGGGCACTGAGCTGGCTGCAGCGCCAGACCGAGCCACCGCCCCCCTCCCTGAAGGTCCTCCCCTAGATGAGCCACTGCCCCCCCGAGCACCAGGCCAGCCCCTCAAGTGCCTGGGTCCAGTCGCCCTTGAAGGCCCCTTGCCCCTCGTCCGAACCACTGGCCCGTGCCTAGCCGAGCCTCCTCACTCCCCCCGCCCGCCACTAGCTCTCCGCGTCCCTCCTCACTCCTCTGCCCCCGAGGAGGAGGGATGTGGCAAGCAGTGGGGACCTCCGGGGTGGGATGGGGACTGGAGGAGACATGGCAGGCAGGCAGCAGCAGCAGGTGGTGGGGGCCTCGGGGAAGGGGCGGGACCACTGTGGCCCAGATGTCTGGCGGCTAAGCCTTCCCTGATCTATTATACCTGAGGCCCATGGAACAAAATGCCCTTTGCTGTGACGCTGGGATACCTTTCCCAGCCCTGAGGAAGAGCTCTGTGTGACTTGAAAGCTTGTCTCTCTCACCACACAGGACCGGCGCTAGTGTTGTTAGCGCCCTAGGCGCACGACCATTTCGCCGCCCCACGCGCTGGTCCCGCGGCTCCGGTGGACCTGCCGCAGGCATTCCTGCGGAGGGTCCGCTGGTCTGTGGTTCCGGTGGAGCTGCCGCAGGCCTGCCTGCGGGAGGTCCAACAGAGCCACGGGAGCAGCGGACCCACCGCAAGCACGCCTGCGGCAGGTCCACCGGAGCTGCCTGCCGCCCCCCCCCGGCAAAATGCTGCCCACCAATAATCCTGGTGCCCTAGGCGATTGCCTAGGCCGCCTAAATGGAAGCGCCAGCCCTGCACCAGCAGACTTTGGTCCAATAAAAGATATTACCTCACCCAGCTTGTCTCTAATATCCTGGGACCACCACAGCTACCCCTACACTGCAGATAACATATATTGTCCCTGGGCTAGTCAGATAGGAGGGTGCGGTGTTCTTAATGAGTATGGGAGAGACCTCTAGTGGTGGAGCTAGTGTATTGTCTCCTTTATCATACCCTCAAACGTGTATTTGAGAACATGCGAAGGCCAGAGTTTTCAAAAGATCTCAGCACCCACAATCGCAGCTAGAATTTCATAAGCTCAGGACATCGGATGATCCCCTGTTTTGAAAATCTGGCCATAAGGTCACTATGGGAGCAGCTGTCTACTGAGCCCTTTGGAAAACTTCAGAAGTGCTGAGTCCTTACACCTGCAGTTGACTTCAGTAGAAGTTGTGGGTGCTCAGTAGTATCCCTATAAAACCAGGCCCTAAACATTTATAAGCAGCAATCTGCTTCTCGTTCTTGTTCTTTTCACCATTCTATCTTGCTTCTTCACCATACTCCCACTGTCATTCCCAGTATTGCCAATCCCAGGCATTCAAAAGTCATTAGTCACACTCACAAAAATCATGAGATTGGCTAAAAAATCACAAGAGGTTTTTTTTTCCCCCCTAAAATTGTACATTTTGAGCAGGGTTTGGGGTTTTTTTGCATTCTGGTTTCTGAGCCTTTAGAGTGCATTCGATTAACCTCTCAAGATTTTCTCATGCTCGATAGATTCCAGCAGTTGGGCTTTTAGAAAAATAACAAGTATCACAAGAATTGTGATTAAATCACAAAAGTTGGCAACACTACAATCCTCTTCCTCAGGTAAAAAAATTCCAGGGGCTGAAATCCTAGTAATAAGAAGGTAATGCAAGTTTTGCCATTGACTCCAACAGAACCAGAATTTCATCTTCGATGCCTCCTAGTTTGCAATCTCTGTAGTTATGTCAGGATGTTCATTTTAAAACCTTCCTCCAATTTTCATGTGCTCATAACATTCTGAAAAATGTTGGCGTTGAAACTTTCCATGCTTGGCGTAGCCCAGAGTTGATGATGATGTTTTGACAGGTTGAGGAAAATCTCTTGACCTATCTGAATTACTGGACAGTGAATAAATAGATAGCTAAAATATGTAAGTTTTTTCTTATCTCCAATAACTCAAGTGTCTGAACTCCACCAACCTCTGTGGCCTTGTCTTCACCAGGAAAAAAGTTTGCTCTTATCCTGAGTTATGTAGCTAGAAGCAAAATCCTAGTGATAGGGCAATTTGTAGGTTTCAACTGAGATAGGAGGTCAAGGTCACCTAAGGCTGCCTCAGACTCTTAACTTGACTAGGGATTTCAGGCATTGGTTCTAGGCCTGATGCTGCTCAATATTTTTATCAACAATCTGGAAATAAATATAAAATCACTTCTAAAAAAAATGTGCGGTTGACACAGAGCTTGGCAGAGTGGTAAATAGTGATGAGGACACAGCAGTCGTACGGAGTGATTTGGATCACTGGGTAACCTGGGCCCATTCAAACAAAATGTGTTTTAATACAGTAAAATAAAAGGTCATAGTCTAGGAACAAGGAAAGCAGGCCATATCTACAGAATGAGGACTGTATCCTGGAAAGCTGTAACTCTGAAAAGGTTTTATGGGTCACAATGGACAAACAACTTAATGTGAGCTCCCAGCTTGACACTGTGGCAAAAAGGTCTAATGTGATCCTTGCATGTATAAATGGGTGAGTAAGAGCAAAGAGGTGATTTTATCTTTGCATATAGTATTGGTGAGACTAATATAGGAATGTGGCATACAGTTTTGGTGTCCATATTTGAAGAAAGATGTTGAAAAATTGTAGAGGATTCAGAAGAGAGCTACAAAAATGATTGCAGGCTGGAGAAAATGACATAGTAAGAGGCTTAAAGAGCTCAGTCTGTTATTGAAAAGAAGATCGATAGGTGATTTGAGTGTACAAGCATAAGTACCTTCACAGGGAGTACAAGAAAATGACTCTTTAATCTAGCACCCTGCCCCCCCGCCCAAAAAAAAGGCATAACAAGAACCAGTGGCTGGCGGCTGAAACCAGATAAATTCAAATAAAAAATAAGGCACATTTTTTCCTAAGTGAGAGTGATTAGCCATTGGAACAAACTACCAAGGAGATGATGGATTCTTCATCCTTGGATAAAGACTGAATACCCTTCTGGAAAATATGCTTTAATCAAACACAAGTAACTGGGCTCAAAACAGGGGTAGCTTGGTGAAATTCTATAACCTGTGTAATACAGGACATCAGCCTAGATTTAATGGTCCCCTGGTCTTAAAATCTATGAACAATAGTTATTCAGAAGTCAAGTTAAGATGATTTTTTTTTAATGATATGGGCAAATCCCTTTTGTTTGGTGGATGTTGCCCTTTATTTGCTGGTGTCGTAGGCCTGTAGCCTATATCCTTGAGTAAAGAAAGAAAAGGTAAACGGGGGAGATATTCAACTAGAATGAAGCATCCTAAAGCAGGGGAAAGCAAAATATTTGTAAGTATCTACATGGGGAACAAATATTTAATAATGGGCTCTTCAGTCTAGCAGAGAAAGGTATAACATGATCCAATGGCTGGAAGTTCAAGCTAGACAAATTCAGAATGGACATTAGGTGTAAATTTTTAATTTCTAATTAACCATTGGAACAATTTACCGAAGGTTGTGCTGGATTCTCCATCACTGAACATTTTAAAATGGATGTTTTTCTAAAAGAGCTGCTCTCAGAATAATGCTGTGGAAGTGCTATGGCCTGTGTTACACAGGTCAGACTAGATGATCACAGGTCTGGTCTACTACACTACAGTTAGATCAATGTAAGGCAGCTTACACCAACCTAACTGTAAGCATCTACACTACAACATTGCTACCACTGATATGCCACTGCACCGACCTACTCCACCTCCGTGAGAGGCATACTGCTTAGGTTGATGTAGTTAGGGTGACACAGTGTCCATGTAGACACTGTTACTTACTTCACCTGCTGGCTCTCAGCCCTGCACGGGCTCACAGCTGGAGCCCTTCTGCCTCAGGGCTGGTAGGCCAAGTTGTCAGCCCTGTGCAGGTGGAGGGAGGGGCTCCAACTGTGAGCCCTCCACACATCAGTGCAAGTTCTCCTGGTGAGGAGGGTAGTGTGGACATGAAAAGCTGCAATATTTGCTCCAGTGGCTGTATTTTGACCTCACTTAGACTGACTTAATTTTGTAGCATAGATGAGGACATAATGGTCCCATTTGACCTTGGAACCCATGACCGCATGAGCAATGGGTCCAGCATGTCCTAGGCTGCAGCTCATGTGGCCTGTGGCCATGGCAGATCCCTGCCTGGCAGGCACCACTCACATGCTGGCAGCAAGGCACCTGGCTTGCCCGGCCCAGTTTCTGTGGGCTGTGTACTGAGGATGGGGCAGCGGTGGTGAGCTGTTGGTATCTGGCTCCTACTGGGACAACAAAACCTGTGTGAGGCTCCCCTGCCCACCAGTATTTGCTCGGGCCAGTGCCAGGGTGGGATGATTGGTGTGTGCCCCCCACATGGCAGCCAGCGCTACGGGGGAAACCATCCCTTCCCCCTAGCTAGGGGGAATGCTCCTTAGCAGCAGTTACTGAGCTGCCCTAAATTTGTACATGCAAAATACAACCTAGCTCCCCTGTGCACAGCCCAGGCAGGGCAGAGATACACGCTCCCCCCCCCTTACAGTCACTCAGTGGTTCAGCCCGACAGCCTGCACTGGCTCCTTCACCCCAATGATTCAGTCCGCTGCTTTGCACTCCCCATCCCCTCACCCCCGTCGTAGACTCAATGGTTCGACCCACCAGCTTGTGTCCCCTCCCTTTGGGGGAGCGGAGCTCGCTGCGTGACCCGGAAGTGCTGCGAGCCTGGTTCCGGTGGGGATCACAGCGGCATTGCTCCCCCCTCAGTGTCCCGGCCTAGTCTCCCCTCCCCCCCCGCTCGCCCACTTCTCCCGGTTCCTTGTCAGCCGGGCAGCGCAGCGGCGGCGCGTTCGCTGAGTGAGGCCGCGACGGCGGCGCTGGCTCTTCTCCGGGGGTGAGTCGCTGAGGCCGGGAGCGGAGCGGAGCGCCCCCTCCCCCACCCGGGCGCCCCGCGGGTGGGCAGCCCGCCCTAAGAATCGCGCGCGAGGCGGGGGAGTCTGCTAGCCGCGCTCGGGCTCCGGTGCCTGGCGGCGGGCGGGGATGGGTTGGGAGTTTGGCGTGTTTGGTGCGGGGCTTGTCCTGGCTACTCGTCTTACTTGGCCACGGACAACATCGCTTCCCCGCACCCACCAGCGGGCCTCCGGGCGGGCGGGCGACTCCACCACCAGGTAGCTCCGCTGCATATGCCCCGCTGTCTCTCTAGCTCAGGGTGGGGTGGCGGAGTCCCAGCTCTCGCCAGCTCCTCTTATATAATCGGTAGCAACAGGCCTTGGAGGTGCTGGAGGTTACATTTCCGTAACGCTGTTTTTCTACTAAACCAATGTGTGTGGCAGGGGCCGCGTTTTCTCAGTGTGATTTAGGGGCGGGAATGCAGTTCTGTCAAATCAAAGGCTGGCGATCTGGTTGCTGCCAATCCCATCCAGCAAGGTGGGCTAGGGTTTTAAAAGCTCAGAGCTGCAACTTCTGGGTGTCTCTTACTAAACCTTTAAAATATTATTAGAAAAGCTATCTTATTGTAGTAAATGCAGTATCGAGCCCTTAGGCAGAGAATAGTAACGTAAGTAATTGTCACAAAGCGTGGACCATCACAAAACTGCTTACTTCATTGATATGGGCACTGTGTGGCAGGGCTTTGGAGCTGTGCTCCGGCTCCGCTCCAGGCAAAAAAACTCTGCAGCTCCACTTCTCCGCTCTCCAGCTCTGGGCTCCGCTCCAAAGCCCTGTTGTGTGGCTTGGTCTCAGTGTTTTGAATGTCCTCTGAAGTACAGTTTTAGAATTTACATCCAGTTTTATTGCTGAAAGACTTATTGAGGTGAGTATAGCTTGCCCCTGGGGTGTTGGGTGTAGTAATTGCCCTGTTTGCAGTGCCTCTTACTGATCATATGAAACATACAGAAAGATAAGAAAACTAGCTAGTTTGGTTGATATGATTACATATCATTATTGGATATAGTGTATCTGTATATGTATATGTATGTGTGTGTGATATCAACAGCCAGTGGGAAAAAGCTTCAGTTTTTTGCATGTTTTAAACTATTTTGTAATATTTAGAATTAGTCCACAAGATGGCATCTCAGCTAACTGCATAGGTAAGGCTTGTATGGAACCTGTTTGCCTATGAATGTAAACTTTTCACAACATTTAAATTGTGTCTAGATTTGGAAGGAGACTATTAGTATTAGCACCACAGGGTCAAATTTTTGCATCGGTGTATTCTTCTCAAAGATGAATTACCTTGTGTTATCTAATTTCATTTTAACATTGTTCAGCTAGCAATGGTGCCTTGCATTCAGTGCCTTTCGTTATTTGACTGGAGTGTGATTCTTGCAACTTAAGTTGCTAAATGCAATCTCTGATCTACTGATATGAGAGATAATAATCAAATACTGGTACATAATGATAATTGTTATGAGTATTTATCATAACCTTAGTCCCAGATTTGGACCTTAGCGTCCAAAATATGGGGGTTAGCATGAAAACCTCCAAGCTTAGTTACCAGCTTGGACCTGGTACTTGCTGCCACCACCCAAAAAATTAGAGTGTTTTGGGGCACTCTGGTCCCCCTGAAAAACCTTCCCTGGGGACCCCAAGACCCGAATCCCTTGAGTCTCACAACAAAGGGAAATAATCCTTTTCCCCTTCCCCCCTCCAGGTGCTCCTGGAGAGATACACAGACACAAGCTCTGTGAAACTACACAGAGACCCCCCCTCTCTGTTCCCAATCCTGGAAACAAAAAGTACTTTCCTATTCCCCCCAGAGGGAATGCAAAATCAGGCTAGCAAATCCAACCCACACACAGATCTCCCCGATCTCTTCCTCCCACCAATTCCCTGGTGAGTACAGACTCAATTTCCCTGAAGTAAAGAAAAACTCCAACAGGTCTTAAAAGAAAGCTTTATATAAAAAAGAAAGAAAAAATACAAATGTTCTCTCTGTATTAAGGTGATACAATACAGGGCAATTGCTTAAAAGAATATTGAATAAACAGCCTTATTCAAAAAGAATACAAATCAACGCACTCCAGCACTTATATTCATGCAAATACCAAAGAAAAGAAACCATATAACTTACTATCTGATCTCTTGGTCCTTACACTTAGAAACAAAAGATTAGAAAACAGAACTACTTCTCCAAAGCTCAGAGAAAGCAGGCAGCCAGAAAACAAAGAACTCAGACACACAATTCCCTCCACCCACAGTTGAAAACATCCGGTTTCCTGATTGGTTCTCTGGTCAGGTGTTTCAGGTGAAAGAGACATTAACCCTTAGCTATCTGTTTATGACACGCCCCCCAAATTGCAGACAGTGGGGAAGCTCACTGGCGGCAATTTCCTTCTAGAACTTGAAAATAAACAGATTAATACAACACATAGACCTTTACATATACTCCTAAGTATATAACTAATAGACTTCTACATTTTAAGAACACTTTTTAACTACTGGATTCTGGGAAACTCTCACGGGAGAGTGCATCAGCAACTTTGTTAGAAGCTCCTGTGATGTGTTGAATTTCAAAATCAAAATCTTGGAGAGCTAAACTCCAACGAAGAATATGAGAGATAATAATCAAATACTGGTACATAATGATAATTGTTATGAGTATTATAGCATGATGTTTGCTACATGGATGCAAAGTATTAAGGTAGTTCTGGATGTTTTCACACATCTACAGGAAGCCAGACAATGGCTGTGGATAACCCAATAAGTGATACTTACCAGGTCTTGACCCCTGTATTGTTTTGTTGTTGGTGTCCCCGTCCAAGGGGGACACAACTGATCTGTTTTTGTCCCTATCCATAGAAGGTGGGAGAATGGAAAAGCCTCAGGGGAATGACAGTGGAGAAGCTGTTGGTAAAAGGAGACTCTATAGCAAAGCGTGGTGTGGAGGGGGCTGCTTGCTGCCCTGTCAACCTGTGATTGAAGAGTTCTAATAAATCATGTGCTGTCCCCCTAAAAAAAAAAGAGAGAGAGTTCAGAACCAAAAGAGGAGTGAGTGTGTGTGTGTATGTGCACGCAAGCAAGCAAAAGAATGCGGGACTCTCTGAAGGACACACATCTCTCAGGAGGTTGAGGAAACTGGGGAAGGGTCTTGCTTGCAGGTGGGTATTTTTCCATATATCTGTATATCTCTTTTGCTTTCTCTGAGTGAAGTGTGTAAGGTTTAAAGATGTTTTGTAAAGTCTGTGTTACTTGCTTCAATTCTCATGAGGTCCCTGAAAGGCTAAACAGTAACCCAGAGAGCCCATGGTGGAGCTTGAGGGGGGGACATGCATAAGATACTGGGCAGACTTGAGGCGCTAGCACTAGCTTTGGGGCTCAGGGTAGCTGGACTGTGGGGTCCCACATCCAAGAAGGAGTGGAGTCTGTACCCTGGCATTGGGCCTGAAAGGGCCAGTCAAAGAGATACAGCTGTTTGGACACAGCTTGGATCCAGTATGTTTAAAAGTACATGGGATCAAAGGATTGGGTCCAGTACAGCAGCCTGATGATGGCTTACAAGGGAACACTCAACCAGGGCTGTAACATGCTGGTCTTTCACCTCGGAAGTGTCAGTGGGTTATCTAGTGAAAGCCACTGTAGGCCAGCGAGTAATTAATTAGCAAGTTGCAGACCTCCACTCCTGCCCCTCATGCTATCTAACCCCATGCAAGTTAAGTTAAACTGTGGCTTTCTGGTTCTCTGAGTTCCTGTAATATTTTGAGATCCATTTATTCTTACTACTCTGATTTAGCTGCTTTGGCCTATTTATTAGAGCAGTGGTCCCCAATATGGTGCCTGTGAGTGTCATGGCGCCCGCCAGGGCATCTGTGTGCACCCACATACTGTCCGGTGGACGAGCATCAGCCGAAATGCCACTGAGAAGCAGTGTCGTTCAGAGGTGTCGCTGATGAAATGCTGCTGCTTGTCGGCGGCATTTCGGCGGTGACGCCTATTGACGTTGCTGCTTCTCGGCGGCATTTCAGTGGATGCTCTTCCACCGGCCATTGTCCTCGGTGGCTCGTTATCTGGCGCCCACTAGATGGAAAAGGTTGGGGACCACTGTATTAGAGCATCTAATACTCCTCAGAAGAATGGGAGCCCTTAGAGATCTCACACTAAACAATACTGAGACTGCAATCTTTAGTCAAGATTCAAGTCTTGTGATACATGCACTGATTGCCTTTTCTCATGCTAAAAGCTTGTCAGATGGCTTCTGTCACTGGAAGCCTCTTTAGGCCAGATATTAAAAACCCAAGTCAGATGCTTATGGAGAGATCTGAAATAGTCTCAGATTCCTCATTTTGAGGGAAGAGGTGTCACATATTTTGCAGTTATGGGTTCTGGGACTCTAGGAAATTGATTATGTTGTTCTGCATCATTCTTTACAATTATTTAAAATATAGGCTTTGGTTGGGTGGTTCTAATTCCTAGTATGTTGGCTGCCTGGAATAACGATTTAGACTTATTGTGCTAGTTCTAAAGTTCTGTTGCAAGTTCCAACATTACATATAATGTATGTGAAATTGTATAGGAGTAAACTGTAGATAAACTTTGGGTTAGCAATAACACAATAATTCATCTAATGTATCTAAGTCTATTCTTTTTTTGAGTCAATTTAAGTTCTTGTTGCTTTACATTCAGGATATCATGGTGGTTGTTAACCTCTGTATCTCCAGCCTTTTTCTCAACCTCATGAGTCTTTTTGATCTTTATAACTTTTGTGTGTGTTTCAGTTACTGCAGATTCTGAAACCTGAATCACATCCAGTGATTTTCTGATGTCAGACATTAAGTGGGAACTGCACAATTTCAGTAGTATGAAACCCAAATAAAATAGACATTTCCTGGTTAGTGAAGTCTGGAAGTTACATAATGAGTCTTTAGGAAATTTAAGTTTAGTTGTAGGTGTTCTCTGGTGTATATCTTCCCAATTACTGTCAACAAAACAAAACAAATGATCAAAATAATGGAATTGAAAACCTCAAAGATATGAGAAAATCTAACTGACTTCTGCTTTCTTGTCTTGAGAGTCTCCGTAATCCAGAGTGCTTCTGAAGTAAACTAAAATAAATATTTTCATTTTTTTAAATGAATGCTACACCTAAAGACTGCTCAAAGTACCCAAAATAAGAAGTGACAGTGCTGTTGGATTAAAATGTTGATTTACAAAAATGTCAGGCTCTTGAGTAATTTTTTTAAAATTACCTATTGTACCCCTTTCCCCACAAAACAAGTTCATTCAACATTTGATTTTTTTGTTCGTTCAGAGAACCTCTTGCAAGTACAAGTCTGAAAATCACTTTTTAACTATTTGATAATTAAATGTAAATGATTTAAAACTTTCCATGTTGAGACTAATAAATAACTTTCACAGTAAATTATGGTGTTATTGTATATATTATGGTCGACCTCACAGTGTGCTGTGTGCACACACACCCACAGAAGACAGTCTCTGCGCTAAGTTCACAGTTTATAAACATGAAGACAGTAGAAGAGTGAGGGAAAGGATCAACATACAAGCAGTGATCTGGGCAACTGACATTTACTTATTGTTTTGTATATAAATGTTTTATTAAGATGTTGCAGAGTTCATCTTTTTTATTTATTTTTTTTACAGATATTTGAATGGTTTTTTTTTTTGGAGGGGGGGGTGAGATTATTTCCAGGGCTTATTTAAATTGCTGTACATAAGATGTGTACAAGTTCTGTGAATAGTGCATAAACTATATGCACAGCATTTTTTATGAATTTGAAGTAAATAGTAACACCCTTCTCCCTCTTAGCTTTATTTTTGTGTGTGAGACATTTGTTGGGATTGAAGATAAGGAGGAAGAATGGTGGGAAGGGCTTGGGAGAGTGTGAAGGGGAATATGGAAAGAGGGTGGGAATTCATAGGGGGAGAAGGAGAGAATGATAGGGGACAATGAACAGGTGTAGTGAGATTGAATAACTGAGGAGGTGGACAGGATGCAAGTGGACCAGCACCTAGTGGCAAGACACACTCAAGCAGAAAACATCCGGAGTGCAAGTTTTTTTTAGAGTTAAGTGAATAGCAGGAGGCTGTGAAGGTCTCTTTGGGTTTGGTGTGGTGGTGGATGGATACTGATGGTAATACTGATACAGTGATAGTACTGTGTAAGCTTCCCCAGCTTCAGACTTACTCTACAAAGTCTGCTAGTGCCTCTCCTTCATGACCTGCAAGTGTGGTATTCCAGTACTTCTGCTTTCCAAAAAAGAGACTATTATTTCTGACAGCATGTTTAATTTTGAGGGTCTGGACAGTGTTTAATTAGTCTTCTCTGGTGGCCCAAACCAAATTTGCACCCACATTTCCAGTTGTGAAAGGCTAACATATGTAAATGTACAAATGATATACTCCAGAGCTGGTGACTTAAAAAAAAGATCATCTTGCTCTAAAAGTGGCTAGGCTCAGGCTCAGTGGAGTTGAATTCCAGAAACAATGGACCTGAGTCATTGAGAATATACTGCTTCTTAAATGCATTGAATTGTCATCAGTTTTTCTTTTAAAGGGCAACTGTCGAGTATGATTTTGTTTTTTGTGAACTCCGTTTTTTGCTCTCTTTAGAAACTAGAATCTGTTTTAGCTTCAGTTTGTCACCTTATATTTGCAAAGGCTGTGTCTTCCCCCTTCTCTATCCCAAATTTCTCAAGGAACAAATGCCTATGTGAAGTTTTCTTTCTTGGGGCTTGATTCTGTGTCCTTTATGAATGCAAAGTTCCCATTAACTTAATTGAGTGTTCTGAGTACTGTATGTTGCAAATGCAGCATGTGGCCTTGGTCATAACTGCCATCAGTTATATCAGCTAGGTTTTTGGAGTAACAGTGGCTAATTTGTGCTCTATTTGTATTTCATGGATACTTTTCATTGGAGAAGAGCAGAAATATTGTACAAATTAGATAGTATTAGTGGCTATGTCATTCCAAAGCAATAGAATGAATGAATATATGTACATTTGCAATCAAGAAGACATCTACTTGACCATTCCTTAGAACTATCACTAAAAGTCTGATTCTTACTCTTCCAGTTCACTTCTTGTCTGATATATTTATTTTTGTAATAAGCTTCATAGGGATATTCAAGTTCATTTGTAAGCCATGGGACAGAGAGAAAAGATGGAAACTCATGCTATAAAGAGAGTGGGGAAAGGAGAGAAGGTGAACTTCATGATAAAGCTGAATTTTAGCTATGGATTCCATAACTTTCACTTTTTCTTTAAAATTTTGGACCTCTGATAGTTTGGAAATTGTGTAGAAGGGTGAGTGTGGATGATAACAGTCAAAAGATAAAGAGGAAATACACCCAAGCTATATTGATGCAACATTAAGATGAAAAATTAAAATAAAAGGTCAGGAAGTACAAATATTAAGATTCTTATAGTGATGTGAACTGGGTCACATTGCTCGTCCTGTGTACTTTGTGATGATTCATTTAACAATAATAAAAATATTAACTAAAATACCAAGTTGTACTCTATAAATTTAACAAGAATTTCTAAAAAACCTAACCATCTCAGCAATGTAGCTTGACTAAAGTTGCTCTAGGAATCTTAGCTTTGGAATTTCCCAACTTTACCACAATATTGTGGTTGTATAATTAATGCAACTAGTGTACCATTTAATTATATTTTATATAATGAAGTTGAGACTAATGTTAAATACCTAAATATGCACTGCTGAAACTTTAAAAACTGATAATGGAAACTAGCAGATTTAAAGTGCTTCTTATCCTTTCAGTTACATCACATTGTGATTGCCTTTAACTGAAAGTGATTCGGTCTTCATCAAATGTAAATGTTTTTTAATCACTCCTGTTACTAAATCAGCTAGAAGCCAATGGAACTTTTGACTAAGGATACACTTTTTGCTTTTTTCACTTAACTGTAAAAGCACTCTTTAATGTTTAGTCCTATGGGTTAGTGAAACCTGCATTTTTAAGGCAGTTAATTTAGTGCAGGGTTATGCTACATGGCTTCAAAAGGAAATGACTGAGTGAAGATGTTTAATTCAGGGCACATCATGAACATCTGCATAAAACATACAGTGCTATGATGTTTCAGAGCTTATTTTAGTATCTATTATATGCAGTGTGAAGGTGGGAGGGAGGGAGAATGAGGCAACTAGTTAGAACCTCATTATCACATTCATAAGATAATGTCTATATCCCTTTTCTGAAGAGAGCCTCTAGGAATCCTGACATAACGCACGTCTTTTTAAACAAGATTTCTGTAACCAAGCCAGAGATTAATATATTTAATTGCACAGTAATCTTTGTTTCTTAGTTTGTATTTGTAGCATGTGGAGGAAAAGCAATGGCTTGATTGTCATTAATTATGGATTTGGATCATGGCACATCTCTCAGTGTTTCAGTTTATTACCAGCCTCTACTGACCCACAACAATTAATTTTAGTTGCATTAATGTGCACTAAACCATGTCTCCTTGTTTCTTTGAAAGATTGGTCATGGGATCTGTGGTGTTTTTTTGTTACACCTCATTATGGAGCTGTGCAGGGAAAAGACTTATTTAGACTGTCTGAAACACAATGTTCTTTTGCCTGGTTTTTTGACTTGGAAAAAATATTGAGATTGTGCTTTGGTACTTTAATAGTTTCTTTTCAGTTAGTCCTTGAATGCTGCTGAGAATTGGAATTTATATACTCATATACAAGGGTTGGGTTCCCTTCAAACGAAGTAGTGAGCTGTAGACGTTGATATCTGTAACTTCCTCTAAATGGTCCACTCAGGCCATGGCTACACTGGCGCTTTACAGCGCTGCAACTTTCGCGCTCAGGGGTGTGGAAAAAAACACCCCCCTAAGCGCTGCAAGATACAGTGCTGTAAAGCCTGAGTGTAAATAGTGCCGCAGCGCTGAGAGCGCGGCTCCCAGCACTGCAAGCTACACCCGTAGAGGATGTGGAGTACGTGCAGCACTGGGAGAACTCTCTCCCAGCGCTGGCGCTGCAACCACACTCGAAACTTCAAGTGCAAGTGTAGCCATACCCTCAGTGTCCTTGACATTTGCAAATTGACTTCTTGCCACTCTGAACTTCTAACAACCAAGGAAGCAAAAAAAACCCTTACAGATGTGACTCTTGGATATAACATGGGATACTCTTTTCACTGTTTTTGTTCTCGCTGGTCCAAATGAAGAAATTTTGAATTGTAAGTTTCAGAGGGATAGTCCTGTTAGTCTGGATCTGTAAAATGCAACAAAGAGTCCTGTGGCACCTTAAAGACTAACAGATGGATTGGAGCATGAGCTTTCGTGAGTGAATACCCACTTCATCAGATCAGACATCGGATGAAGTGGGTATTCACCCACTTATGCTGCAATACATCTGTTAGTCTATAAGGTGCCACAGAATTCTTTGTTGAACTGTAAGTGTAAACCAAACTTGAGGAAAAAGCTGCATCTATTTAGCTCATCACAACATTCTAAAATTTTACTTGACAAAATATGGTTCTCTGGGGATCCTCTGTGAAATGAATTGGAAAACAGTTTCTAATTACATTTTGTATCCTTGAATCTAGTGGGCGTGGCCACTTTCAGTAAGTTACTAGTTTGGGAGCCCAGTGTAAAGCCAGTTTCCAGCTTACATAAGTGATAAGTAATCAAAGAAAAATTGTTTTTAAGGAGTAACAATTGAAGTGTTTAATATTTTGCTTTAATGTTAGTAGTCTTATATTGGGATCCTATGGTGCTGTTAGAAATGCCACTTTTCAGCAAGAGGGATGTCAGGTGCAGGACTGAAAAATTTAACTACAAATTTGGGAACAAATTTTACATTCTTCTGATCCATAATGTGTATCTCTGATAATTGGAAAAAGTCACACATTTGAGGGATTTGCATTTTGGCTTTTTCACTTAAAGCATGGTATGCATTTTACTGATGTGTATATACCTCTCTAGATTCACTGTTTCTCATCATGTGCTGAGCAAAAAAAAATATGCTTATTCAAACAGTGAGCTGTCAAACTGTTTGGAACTTTGTGTTTTACTTGAGTCTTCTTTTTTTCAGGGAACTGATTCCCAATGCCCTGCAATGGATGATGACAGTCAGGATGAACTGATAAACAAGAATGCTGCACTAGGCAAAGGCAAAAGATCAAATTTAGTGCTCCTAAGTGAAGCAGGTATCTCAAACCATGCTCTGTACTTGTATACTTCCTGTTTTAGGTTTTAAACAGTGTTTGCCTATCCAAATAAATAGTAGTTATAAATAAATATCTGTTCTGAGGGAGAAAAAACTTAAATCTTTGTGCCATCTCGTAGGTTATGTGCCTCCAGCTGTTGGCTTCTTTACACTACTAGCCAATTAAATGCTGAACAGTGCTGTCACAGCTTGATAATAAATGATACTCAAAAAAGTGCTGCAAAAAGCACCTTGGAAATCTGTTGTTTCAGCTTCTGTATGGATTTGCCCGCAGCAGGATTTCTGATATATATTTGGCTATCCCACATACTTCTTATTTGCAGTATATTCTTAGTGAGGGATCATGTGCAAAGTAAATGCAATTAGTGTTTTCTCTTTTGTCATTTTAAAAGAAAGCAATGATGGAAATAGTGGGGATTCAGAAGACGATACTGGAAGTGAGGAAGAAGATGGCACTGATGAAGATGAGGCTGAGGAGGAGGAGGAAGAAGGTGAAGATGAAGATTTAGAAGGTGAGTCTGTTAAACGTGCTTGTGTATGTTTGTTTGCTTCAAATATTTTTGATGGCTGGAAGAGAGAAACGGGGGTTATGGCTTTCCTTCCAAAAAGTAGCAACAAAATGTAAATCCGATGTTTGTGAGTATTTTCGTGATTCTTTAAAAGAGGAATCTAAGCATTTTTGGCTCTTGTTTGGCTAAAATGCTCGTATTTAAGATAATAAAGTAGAACTTAGTGACTGTTTCCCTTCCTTCAACTGCATCTTGGTAAGAAATGGACTTGAGACACTCTTACACATGCCATATAAATGGATGTTTTTTATTTATTAAATGTTCTATGACACCTGTCACCATTGTATGTTAGTAATACTGTAGTATTACACCTGCTAATTATTCAAAAGTGTTGTGTTTTTTCCCAATTCATTTTTAATTTCTATTCAAATGTAACATCCTTGTTGGCAAAATGATGTTATGGAGGGTGAAGACCCCACACTTATAAACAGCAGACAAACAGAAGCATGCCGCTAACTTACCCAAGGAAAATAATCTAACAATTTTAGGTGATAAGTGGTGCAGAGGAGTCTCTCAAAGTTTCACAGTGGAAATGGTACACTCAAACTAAAGTAGGATTTTGTAACTTCTGTTTCTTTTACATGCAGTGGTAAAATGGGGTGTGTGTCTGTTTGGTTTTGCATTTATTACTCATCTGCCTATACAGATATTACGTGACTGGTTATATTTTTGTCAGTCACTCTGAAAGTAATGGTGAAATGGACTGTCCTCAGGCTAATCTAACTGAAGTCCTGAAAGTGCTGAGTCTATGCTAAGTGCTTTTTAGGGAAATTTGTTAAAGAAATGCAGTTAACAACTATTATACTTGTTGTGCACATATTTAATTAGTTTTGATATCATCCTAATTTCTTTAGTTGTATGTTCTATACCTTTTCCCCACCTGTCTGTCTCCTTATAGCTTGTATTCTCTAGGGCAGAGATTGTTTTCCTTTCTGTCTAGGAAATGCATAATATGTTTTGGGTGCAACCACACTCTAAATAGGCATTAAAAAAAAATTAAAAGAAACAATGCCATGTGGTTTTAAAAAATAAAAAGCTTGCAGCTGTTGTGGAATGTACTCAGTTCTCTGCTGCTGCTAGGCCAATCTTGTGTCCGAGCAATATGTTAAAATTGACAAAAACAGTATTTCCTGGGTATCTTAAAGAACCAGAATCTCGTATATTGCAATAATACTTACTTGCCCAAGTGGCACTGTAACAAAGTAGCAGAGGTGTACTTGTGTCCCAGGTTGCATATTAAATTGCTGTAAGATTGCCAGTAATTCATACTACAGCTTATTACAAAAATCAAGTGTTTTTCGTAAGTATGAGGTTACAAAGCTAAAATTGTGAGCATAACCCTTGGGAACAAAGTGCTGTGATTTTTCAGGTTTTTCAAGGTGTTTGACCTTGACAATGTTCACTTAACACCCCCCCCACACAACAAAAAACTGAAGCAGAGAGAAATTAATAGAATTTCACAATTATGTTGTTGTTGTTGTCTGCTTGTGTAGACTAGTGCTCTACTGAAACTGAGGTTCAACTGGCAGAAAGAAATATTTTAGGATTTTAATTATTTCTTCAGCACATCTTGCAGGTTGCTGGGAGTGGACCAGTGTTTTCCAAGTCACTTTGATTAGATTGAACATGGATTTGATTTGAGCACGTGCCAAAAATATATATTAATCAGTCCTCTAAAATATTGTAGTCATTCTTGAGCCTTGACTCTGAAATATACAATACAATACATGCTATTTTTGTTTTGTGAGGAAAGTATTACACGGTGTTTTGGTGTTATCTGATAGCTGCATTAGCAGCCTTTCTGAAGATGTTATGTGTGTGTTGGACACGAAGCCTTTTTCTCAAAATTATGAATTGAGCAATGCCATGGTATTTGCCTAGAATGAGAATTAATACTAGTTAGTGAGTGATTAGTGATTTTTGGATCTCAAATTTTGGGTGCACAACTGAAGACACCTTAGTAGGCCTGGTGTGTGGTATTTTTCTTTTTTCCCTTTTTCTTTTCTTTTTCTTTTCTTTTCTTTTCGGGGGGGGAGGGAGGGTGAATGACTCTGCACCTCAACGAGACTTTAATGTCCCAAAGTCACTAGTTGCTTCAGAGAAATCTTGTCCCTATTCTGGAATGATTGGGAATATCTGGCAGTGCTCTATACCCTTTACAGTTCCTATGAAAAAGTGAATGAATACTCGTTTTGAAAATTATGCAGAAATGTCACCAACCTGATTTATACGATTTCACTGCCACCAGAGAGGGACTTCTTATTTTGCTGTCTCTCTCCTTTTAATCTTCTGCAAGCGTAATCACAACTCTGATTACCAAGATATTTAAAAGATCCTTTTTTTTAAAAGGAATATCTAGTTTTTAATTAAGTCGAAGGGAAAAATAGGAGAAGAATCAATCTAGCTTGTGATAAAAAGATTGTGTTTACCCTTCCCTCTGAAAAGCAACCCCTCGATCAGGATTCTTTCTGGTTTAATATTTTCCCATGCTGGAACCCTGCAGTACATTAAAGCATTTTTTTTTCTTATTCTCAAGATTCTGAAGATGAGGAGGAAGATGATGACTACGCTGAAGAGGAAGAAATGGAAACTGCTGTTGCGGAAGCAACCGTTTCTCTGAAAACAACGCCACAGACAAATGGAGGGGACATTTCTTCTGATGATGATGCTGAAAACTGCCCCATCTGCCTCAACACCTTTAGGAATCAGGCTGTTGGAACTCCTGAGAGCTGTGCCCATTACTTCTGCTTGGACTGTATTGTGGAGTGGTCTAAAGTAAGTCCTTTTTCTCTGTTCTTGTTTTTTTATCCAAGATAATGTGTTAAGCTTTCACGCCTGTCTGTCTTCTGATCAGCCTGCAGTAATATCTTGGTAAAGATTTATTGAGTTGTGGTAAGGATATCAGCAAGCAGCTGGAATATTCAAATCCATTTTCTTAAGATTTAATTGAGAGCAGTGAATGCAAGATGACAAAGCGCTTCTGCTTCACAGACTCGTGGTAATTGAAAACAGCCCTTTTAAAACTGATTTGAGTTGAGAACTGCTTATGACCCATGCTGATGGGACAGGTACTAAATTTTTTCTTTTTTCCTTCTAGAATGCCAATTCCTGTCCAGTGGATCGAATCCTCTTTAAATATATTTGCATTCGGGTGCGATTTGGTGGTGATATCTTAAAAAAGGTAGACCGTCTACTAACGTTCAAAAAACTAAAGTCAATGTAACCAGAAAACAGTTATCCAGAGATTTTTCTCTCATACAGTTTATTTAATATTCAGTTATTATATGCATTACCTCCATCCTAATTTGATCACTTTTTTGGGAAAGTTTGTTTTTAGCTTTTAAAAATCTTATATTTATACTACTCGATGGTACATCACAAAGTGTGGTGCCTTATTTAAGTCAGAAAGAATGGATATATGCTATGTTTAACTTTCATAACTACCTCTTTTTCAAAATAGGAATTAGATTGTAAACTCTTCTGGACAGAGACCATCTTTGTCTAAGTAGAAAGTGTCTAGAACTGTGTGCATGCTGCTGTAATATAAATAGGAATAAACCCTGGTTAAATGTATGTGGAGAGATAAGGCAATGGATTCTTCTCATTAGCACTGTTTTGTATTGGTAAATAGTTGTACAGGAGGAGATCACGTATCAGATATTGGAGTCTCAATTCCTAGCACCAGAGCTTCAATGTATTGATAACTTCTAATAATTTGTGGTCTTGATGAGTTAGCATTGTCCATTTTTCTTTAATGTGTCAGTCAGCATACTGTCTGTCTTGAAGACACAACCTCTCTTAGAATTCTGGGGATCTGGTGGCATCTTATGATAGTTTATGTATTTCTACTGTGTCTCCTATTTATTTTAATCATATTTGTTTCCGTGGAGTTAATTTGAAATAATCAACTCGTAGTGCTACTTTCATAACTACCAGGGGTATTTCTTTGTGGCATCTCACTAATGTCAAGGAAGTCAGAAACATCTAAACCTGAAATTTTCTTAGTTATACACCTCTTGGGGTTTTCTCATCTCAGACTTATTCAGAATTTGACTTAACTTATTGATTTAAATGGCAATTTTCTGTTGCTGACAATATCCAGTCAAACCCACCACAAATAAGGAAGATGGATGGTGGAAGTTGTAGCACTTACCTCAAAAATGATCATGTTCTAGATACTTTGAATAAAATGGAGGTTCTGTTAGGGTAGAACAGGCGGTCACTGTAGCAATGAACCACTATTGTTGCTGATGTAAGAGTGTGGATAAAAAGAATAGAAGCTTCTACTTAAAATATGAAACTCTCTTGTTTAGATTCCTGTTGAGAATACAAAAGCTCAGGATGGTAATAGCGGGGAGGATGATCCAACTTTTTGTGAGGTGTGTGGCAGAAGTGACAGAGAAGACCGCCTGCTGCTGTGTGATGGCTGTGATGCAGGGTAAGAAAGGTTGAAGGCCTGAGTTTGTGACCGCAAACAAAGGGCTCCCTCTGAGGGAGTGAAGTGGTTATAATTCACAGCTGTTTTTCAGCACACTGATTCTTTGTGGGCTACCATTCATAACGAGGTGATTATTATAGTGGGAGAAGAAAAGGGTCTATTTACCTTTCTCCTCGCTCTCCTTGTTTTTCCTTAATTAGAATAAGCAAAAGGTAGTATCTTCAAGGCAATTTAAACTCTTATTTTAAATATTGGAATACAGATGCATCGTGGTACTTAAATATAGCTTGTTGCTAAACTCTCGTGCAAGGGTTTAAAGCTGTTATACCATTTATATCAACTTTGCAAAATTGTCCATTGATATCCATTCAGTTTGTTAAATTTCAGTAAGTATAGCCTTGTTTGTGCCTTCACAGTCTATAGTCCCCAGGGAATTTAAACATTCATGGTTGGGATTGAGAGGTAGAAGCTATGAGGTCAGGCATATTGCTGAAACACTGAACAAATATAGTAAATATTCATAATTAAAGAACTCCTAACAAAATAAGATTTGATAAGTAGAACTCTTAACTCAAGTCCTTACTTGTGCAAGTCTGTCCTCACTTTGTTTTGTGTTCTAATTATAATTATTATTATTATTATTATTATTATTATTTTTTTTTTAAGTATCAGAGGGGTAGCCGTGTTAGTCTGGATCTGTAAAATCAGCAAAAAGTCCTCAGACTGTTTCCTTTGTTTGACTTGTCTGTTAGTCTATAAGGTGCCACAGGACTCTTTGCTGCTTTTTTTTTTTTTTTTTTTTTTTAGTGACAGTTTCAGCTAATTTTGTATGCAGAGTTGTTGTGGCCATATTGGTCCCAGGGTATTAGAGAGACAACTCGCCAATGGAAACTGGTCCAGTAAAAGATATTACCTCATCCAC
Source organism: Gopherus evgoodei (assembly GCF_007399415.2). Lineage (NCBI taxonomy): Eukaryota > Metazoa > Chordata > Testudines > Testudinidae > Gopherus > Gopherus evgoodei. The sequence goes on along the minus strand of NC_044325.1, from coordinate 116,891,336 downwards.
CTTGTGTCTCAGCTAATTTTGTTTTTCTCAAAATAAGTTTTACTCTTAGAAATATCTGTTCTTTGCAGAACTACAACTTTTCCAGTGCTTTTTTCTCAGAAAATGCTTTTCATCTCTTCTGGCTCTCTCGTAGGACTCTGTGGCTAGGATAAGTCCTAAAGAAATTTAGGATTATTTTCTTCTAATTTTAAGTCTCCTAACTTCTAAGATTACCAGTGTCTCAGTGATCTGAAACAGGAACAATAATTATATTTCCCATTTTTGTTCATTGTTCACCCTTTTATAGCTTGTAACCACATATATAGCGTCATCCTTCTCTTTTAATGGAGAAAGTGTCACGTGCTCCAGGAAAACAGGTCCGGATTTTCTCTCTGTGCAGAAATTGCATGAGAGATTACCTTTGTGGCAAAAAGCATCAGTTACAGAAACATACTAATCTGATAGTTGATTTTGGCTTAAATCTGTGCTGGAGAGAGCCACTAATACAATGTTTAACCTCAGGCATGGAACTCAGTCCAAGCATTTAGCTTTTTAGGTTGGGTAATTCACTGGAAAAAAATCCATTTAACACTGGTTATGTCTTGTAGCCATGTAGTTTGAGTAGAAGCTGCTTCAAAAGATTAAACACTTTACTGACAATCCTGACTTTAGCTAATGCTATGCTGTCTTGTATTAACTGTGTTGAAGATGGAATAGAACCAATAATAAAGGAACAGAATTGCATAATCTTAAAAAGCTTAATGGTACAGCTTCTGTTGACTACAGTTGGTGAGACAATTTGATCTAGTAATTCAAATCACTAGGCAAATAATATTTTAAAGTATTTATTATGGAATGAGCGTTATCCCATTTTTTGTCTTTAAAAATTGAACTGGACATATGCACCTCTGTATAAGGTTATGTGGAGGACTGCAAACTTGGGCCCCAGGTGTGTAGACAGCTCTATATGGGTGAACCCTTGAGAGCGTGTGAAGCTCCTAGCCTGTGCAGTCATACAAGGTGATGGTATTATGGAAAACTTCAACAGACATTAGTCATCTCTGAGTGATGCCTGGATTATATTTGATGTATGGGGCTTGTATTCACAACTACACAATCTAAGAGGCAGGTCCAGTCTGTGATGTATGGCAAAGTAAAGATTTCAACAATACCACTTTTGGAAACCAGCATTATTTCAAGTTAATGTCTGTTTTACCCTTTCCACTGCTTTTAATTTCTCCAGAGCACCTTGAAGTTTTTTTTCCTGCTCTGTATTTGCTATCTCTTTCTGTGAATTTGATCCCAGTCACAACAAGCACCTAACAAAACACGAAGCAACCACTGAGGGTGCAGAATTTTCTAGGCTTAGAACTTGAAGCGATTAAAGGAACTTCTGGAAATCCTGCAAGAATCCATGACACTTGTATAACTATCAGGAAACATTATTGCTTTGGAAACTAATAGAAGCAGCTCCATAGACTCCATGGACTGCAGTTTATAGCAGTGGTTCTCAGAGAATTATTAGATGCCTGTTTGCATAGGAGATGATGACCTTATAGCCCTTGGATGGAATTTAAAAAAAAAACCAAGAAACTTTTTTTCTTTCAGTGTTGATAAGAAGCTCATTGTGTGTTGCTCTTGTATTAGATACCACATGGAATGCCTTAATCCACCTCTGAGTGAGGTACCTGTGGATGAATGGTTTTGTCCAGCATGTGCACCAGCTAATGCTGCTGTTGCTGCTGCTGGTAAGTATTTTGATCAAATCACACTTTTTACCCTGATTCAGATCACGGAAGACAGCTGATCTTTGTAAAAAGATGCTGTCCAGTTGTTTAGGCCCCAGATTTGACACCTCCTCCCCTCGGTTGTTTTGGTGGGCAGCCTCTTTTGGGCTCATTGACTGGGAAAACAGTGTTTGTATATTAAGATTTTATTCAGGGATTGTAAGCTACGGTGTGTTGTCTTGGAAGTAGGTCTATTACTAGCCCTAGCCTGGCTGGGAATGACAGGGTAGAAGCAACTCTTCTCAATGGCCAGCAAATTATCTAACTGGCTGAAGGAGTGACATTATCTGGCTTTGGGTATATTTGTGCTGCCTTCTTTGCCAAAGGGTCAGTTTGCAGAGATGGAGGGGTGTGTGTGTGTGTGTGTGTGTAGCTGGGGGGGCGGGGGAGGAGATGGGATGGATCGATGTCCGGTTCAGAAAACAGAATGAGTATTTTGATTTCGGATTCTATAGTAAAACTTTCAACTCCTTGAAGGAATGTATACTGATAAGTGACCCAGAGGGCTTTTCCTTTTCAGAGACAGACCATGTGAGCGAAGAAGAGGTTGCTGCCCTCATAGCTGATGTCACCCCTACCACCAGTAGGCTACGTCTTAACGTCCGAACTCGAGCAATAGCCAGGACTCGGCAAAGTGAACGAGTTAGGGCAACAGTGAACAGAAACAGAATAACAACTGCACAGCAAATTCAGGTATTGAGAAGTGTCCAGTTAACTTAGAAATATGAACTTAAAATTTATAATCAGGTCTCTGAAAGACTCTCGTAAGAGAGTTAAAACAAGTCCACTCATTACTAGCTCAGCAGGCTTGGTAGCAATTGAAATCTGATTTCCAGGATTCATAAATTCATAGACTCTAGGACTGGAAGGGACCTCGAGATTCCACAACCTCCCTAGGCAATTTATTCCAGTATTTAACCATCCTGACAGTTAGGAACTTTTTCCTAATGTCCAACCTGAACCTCTCTTGCTGCTGTTTAAGCCCATTGCTTCTTGTTCTATCATTAAAGGCTAAAGTGAACAAGTTTTCTCCCTCTTCCTGATGACACCCTTTTAGATACCTGAAAACTGTTATCATGTCCCCTCTCAGTCTTCTCTTTTCCAAACTAACCACACCCAATTTTTTTCAGCCTTCCTTCATAGGTCCTGTTCTCAAGACCTTTAATCATTCTTGTTGCTCTTCTCTGAACCGTTTCCAATTTCTCCACATCTTTCTTGAAATGCAGTGCCCAGAACCCGACACAATACTCCAGTTGAGGCCTAACCAGCGCAGAGTAGAGCGGAAGAATGACTTCTTGTGTCTTGCTAACAACACACGTGTTAATGCATCCCAGAATCACGTTTGCTTTTTTTTGCAACAGCATCACACTGTTGACTCATATTTAGCTTGTGGTCCACTATAACCCCCAGATCTCTTTCTGCCATACTCCTTCCTAGACAGTCTCTTCCCATTCTGTATGTGTGAAACTGATTGTTCCTTCCTAAGTGGAGCACTTTGCATTTGTTTTTATTAAACTTCATCTGGTTTACCTCAGACTATTTCTCCAATTTGTCCAGATCATTTTGAAGTATGACCCTGTCCTCCAAAGCAGTTGCAATCCCTCCCAATTTGGTATCATCTGCAAACTTAATAAACGTAATTTCTATGCCAACATCTAAGTCGTTGATGAAGATATTGAACAGAGCTGGTCCCAAAACAGACCCCTGCAGAACCCCATTTGTTATACCTTTCCAGCAGGGTTGGGAACCATTAACAACTACTCTCTGAGTATGGTTATCCAGCCAGTTACGCACCCACCTTATAGTAGGCCCATCTAAATTGTATTTGCCTACTTTATCTGTAAGAATATCATGCGAGACCGTATTAAATGCCTTACTAAAGTCTAGATATACCACATCCACCGCTTCCCCCTTATCCACAAGACTCGTTATCCTATCAAAGAAAGCTATCAGATTGGTTTGATGCGATTTGTCCTTTACAAATCCATGTTGGCTATTCCCTATCACTTTACCACCTTCTAAGTGTTTGCAGATGATTTCCTTAAATTACTTGCTCCATTATCTTCCTTGGCACAGAAGTTAAACTAACTGGTCTGCAGTTTCCTGGGTTGTTTTTATTTCCCTTATTTAAATGATTGCATTCTGGTAAATTGAGACTAATTACAGTACCAGTTGTGCAATGTGTGAGCAAATTGTATGGATGCAAAATTGATTTGAAAAGTGCGCTAATTTGCATATCTCTCTGGAGACCTGCATTTTAATACTTGAGTCACAAATGGAATTGAATTTACCATCCTGAATCCCCAGAGGATATTAGTCCACAGTGCAAAGTGCTCCCACAGTTGTGCAAAACTCCTAGTTTTTTCTTCCATGGTCATGATTGGAATAATTAAGTTCCATCAGATGAGAACTACTGAAGTGTATTGAAAACTCAGGAAGCTCTTGTATATGCTTTAAGCCAATGCTGTTAGGGCTTCACTTGCATAAACCTTGAAAACTCAAATTCATGCCCCAACCTATCATGGCTTATAGACTGTTCAGAGGTTATTTCTGTACCTGTGATTGGTGGTATATCTTGGGGTTCTTTTTAATGGTTTCAGACACTTAATTTTTTAGTAACACTATAGAGGTTATCCCTTCTCTTTTGTTTGCTGGAAGTACAGGAAAACTGGCAAGTTGCAAAACCCTTTGTGTTTCAGTTGTTAAAAATATCGAAGTTGCAGCCAAAACTTTCTCTACATACTTGCAGAGCTGCAAGTTTTGTCAAGTCAAATTCTACAGAGGCAGTCAAACATAGATAAGAGAGAAGACAGTAGAAAGGAGAGGAAAAAAGAATAGGTTTCTTTTTATAGTCCAGTGGTGGATGAGTGGGTGGTGATTGTCAGTTTGAGGTTGGTGTCAGTTTAAGTGATGCGCAAAGTATCTTATCCTGAGGTCTGGTTTGGAAAAAAACTGGATCAGAGGTGAGGTCCATGTTGGATGATGCGTCTCTTCCCTTCCTCACATCCCCACAGTGGTTAAAGCTGACTATCAGACAAGTCGGTAAAACAAAACCTAGATGAAACCTGAGGAAAAGCCATAGCCTGATGCTCAATAGCCTTGATACCTATAATTAGGAACAAAAAATAAAGAAAAATGAAATAGAGACATAAAGAAGCAACAAAATGACAAAAGCAGAATGAAAGACCAAGACTTTCCCTTCTAAGTTACTCAGTCTAAGATACTTTGTCTCAGTTTCCTGTGGTCTGAGAAGTATATCAGACTGTTAATCACTGTCCTTTCAAAGTTTTCCAGTAGTGCATCTACTCCAAACAATCCTATTTAAAAACAGATCTTGAGCAAACTCAAAGCAATCTGAAATAGAGCAACAAGTCCAGTCATCAAAACAAAGTGCAAACAACGTTCCAGCATGCATTCTTAACATGGTTTAAGTTAAGTGATTTTACGACTTCCCCAAAGAGCCCTAATAAGCCTTAAATTTGTCTCTTTTCTGGAGATATGTCACGTCAGATGGTATGTTGACCCAATTCCTAACTCCCAATATTCAGCCCCTCAAATTTAAAAAGGATCAATAGCACAGTAAAAATCCCACACATTGCTGGATGTACTTTTGGAAAATATAGATGAAAGCAGTTGGTAGATGTTGTTCCCTTTCTCACTCTAGATGCTAACTGCTTAATACAGTTACACTAGAAAAGTGTCTTGAAATCAAAGGTTTTACAGGGTGACTGCTAGTGCTTTTACTCTCTCCCGTACCTGTTGTTTTAGAAATACAGTGTGTAGCTGTCTCCCTGCAGATGAGAGAGGTGGTGCACGGGGACTTAATCGTTGCATAGTAGTGCAAGACTGGGTGCCAAGTACTTCCTGTTCAAGAAACCATTCCGAGCTCCACTTCTCCAATCTGCAGAGATGATTACAAACTTTCCCTAGAAAGGTATTATTGCTCACATCATTTTTTTTTTTAAAAAGCACACCTCTCTTACTCTAGTTGACACTTAGATTTGACCCAAGAGCACAAGTAAAAATCCAATAGCTAAGAGAAGCTCTTCTGCTGTGCCCCTTGTCACATACAGAAGGGTGTTGATTTCAGATTCTCAGATACCTTTGGTATTTGGAGAGGCAGAAACTTCACTCTGTAATTCATGCATTATTCCAGATGTACCCGGTATAGTTAAAATCTGCAATGTTCAGGTACCCCCTACTCCACTCCCCTCCTACCCCCCAACAGAAAATGTTTGTGTGGGGCACATGTTGGCACTCTCAGAGCTTAAAATGCAGTTCTGCCCTAATGAATACCTTTGAAGAAAAAGTTTGGTAGGGTGTTTGACATTTAAAGGATGTTCAGTAGGCTTCAATGCTAACACTACATTGAGATGAAATTTCTTCTGTCAGCTATAGTTTATATTAATTTCCCATTTTGTTTGTTTCTTTACAACCATAAAACGCTCCTAAAGCAGTTTTTCTGTAATGTATATGCTATGTATAGGAGTTTATAGGTAAGTCATTTTTTGTAAGTTTATATATTTTATGTAAATATATACAAAGTGTAATAGGCTGATACACTGTAAGCATTGTATCAGCATGAGTTACTCTAAAGAAGTGCGATAATATCTCTTGTACCACATTTATGGTGGTTTGAAATTGCTTTCCCCCTTGACCCCCCAGTGTAATATGTGGCGTAGAGGTGGTTTTCACAAAACCATAGCACTTAACCAAGCTGATTAGGTTAGAGCAGTAGTTCTCAACCTTTGCATGCTACTGTACCTCTGAAGCTGAAACCCCGCCGCTTGGGGAAGAAGCATGTAACTTAGCTTCACGAAGCTCTCTGTGGCTTGGTTGCCACTCCCTAATGCTAGCCCTGCACTTGCGACTCCCCTGAACCTCTTCCGCCACTCCCGTGTTGAGAAACACTGATCTAGATGAGTTGATGTACCCCTGGAACACATCTGAGTACCCCCAATGGCCCTGGTTGAGAACTACTGGGTTAGAATATGTTGTTTACCTTTTTACTAAAAGGTAATGATAGTTGTGCTACCACTGGACAATTAAGGGAGCTCTCTGTTCTCCTCTGGATGATCAGAGTTCGGGTATATCTACACAACCCACTCCCCTTCCTGGGCTTCAGAGCCTGAGCTCCAGCCTGAGCCACAGCTTCAGAGCGTTGGCTATACAGCTGTTTTTTTAGAGCACTTGTGCAATCCCCACTAGCTGGCATCTGTCAGCCCTGGTTGGGAGCTTGCTTAAAAAGGCTGTGTAGACATACCCTTCGTGTACTGAGCTTCGCACTTCAACTCAGGATCTTCAGGAGCTGGATCTTGGAGTTGAGTGCACACCTCTCGTGCAAGGGAAAAGGGACTTGAGCCATGAAATAGTAGTTCCTGCTTATTGTGAGGAAGTGATAGTGAAGAGGAGTCTCTCTTATCCTTCAGCTGAGCTCCAGGATGTTGGTATTGAGATTTGCTGCCTTTGATGCGTCTGTTGGGTTTTAAGGGGAAATTTTAGTCTGAAAAGTGAGGAAGCTAAGATCTTGGGCCCCACACTGCCTTGACTTTGCTTTCATTTTTGGTCAGTATGGATTAGTCTTGCTTTGGGAGAAGCCAGTGGACAGTTCTGTGGGTTTGGGGAAGCTTCGCAGTGACAATGGATGTGATATTCTCCCACTAGAATAAATCATTGGAGTAAAAATGTCCCTGGCTTCAAACATTGAGGTAGATTTAAAAAGCCATGGCGATTTTCACTTGAGATGCAGCATGTGCTGGTGACACAGGTGACTTAATTTTAAAGGTGAACCATTTCTTGTTGAGAGCCTGATTCATGATGGTCGGGGAAAAGGGAACTTCAGTGCTGGATCACAAAACTATCTCAAACTTTTGTTGCTCATTTATGGTATGTATAACTTATGTGATTTCTTGTTCTGAAATGCAGCATGTGCCAAGGTATCTGATGTCTTCTCTTCTTGATGAAACAATTGAGGCAGTTGCAGCAGGGCTAAGCACAGCAGTATACCAGCGACCTCTGACACCACGGGCTCCAACCAGGCAGAAAAGGAAAACAGGTAAGGGGATCAGAACCCTTCCAGGATTCCTTGTCTACAGAGTAAAAGGTTTGCGCGAACAAAGTATGAGACAAACTGAAAAGAGTACAGCAGATATGTCTGTGTGCCTCCATGATACTGCATGATTACATCACTCTAACGCTTTTAAAGAGAACTTTTATTCAGTTAAAAAACAGTGATGCACTGAAGCCGAGCTTTTATATCCCTACCCTTCCAACTGCACTATTTAATTCCAGTTTAGAATTATTTGCAGCACATCACAACTTTTTCTTTTGTAAACTTGTTTGTAGTCTGTAGGGGAACTCTGCAGGTTTGTGTGTGTGTGCGCATGCACGAGTGAGGGGAAGGGATAGCTCAGTGGTTTGAGCATTGGCCTGCTAAACCCAGGGCTGTGAGTTCAATCCTTGAGGGGGCCACTTAGGGATCTGGGGCAAAAAAATTGGTCCTGCTAATGAAGGCAGGGGGCTGGACTCAATGACCTTTCGAGGTTCCTTCCAGTTCTAGGAGATTGATATATCTACAATTTTTTTTTTTTTTAACACAGTTCTGTCCTTTATTCAAATACTTTGCTATGCTTAACTCTTCAGGTAGAAAGACGAAAGCAGGCAAAAAAAGAACTCGGGCAAAGTCTTCTGTTGGAAAAAAGAGTTCAGGGACACGGATCAAGAGACGTAAGCGTCGAGTAAAGAGGAGAAAGGGGAAGAAGATACGAGTAAGTTCAGATGTTAGTTTATGCTGATCTAAATGATCTCTGCCATTACTTTTAATTTCTCTGGTGTAACGCTGTAAATCTGCTATAAGCCATCGCACACTAAATACATTGTCATAATGGCAGCACGCATGACTTGAATACAGGCAAATTATGTACAATGTATATAATATAGTCCTAGGAGAATGATACTTAACAGAGGAGCTTTTTTCATCTATTTACTACTCAATACTGTCTTCAGTAAATTTAGAACATAAGAGTGGCCATACTGGGTCAGGCCAAAGGTCCATCTAGCCCAATAGCTTGTCTTCCGACAATGGCCAGAGGGAATGAACAGAACAGGTAATCATCAAATGATCCACCCCATCGCCCATTCCCAGCTTCTGGCAAACAGAGGCTAGGGACACCATTCCTGCCCATCCTGGCTAATCGCCATTGATGGGCGTATCCTGCATTAATTTATCTAGTTCTTTTTTGAATCCTGTTATAGTCTTGGCCTTCACAACATCCTCTGGCACAATCTGCCTGGGACTTAACTATCTTGAGTAGTTTTATATCATCTGCAAATTTTGCCACCTCACTGTTTACCCGTTTTTCCAGATCATTTATGAATATGTTGAATAGAGTCGACTGGTCCCAGTACAGACCCCTGGGGAACACCACTATTTACCTCTCCCCATTCTGAAAACTTATTCCTACCCTTTGTTTCTTATCTTTTAACCAGTTACCAGTCCATGAGAGGACCTTCCCTCTTATACCATGAGCGCTTAATGTTGAGAGTGCTACTGTTCCTACTGTAGCACCATATGAAAAGAGCTTCATCATGTTTCTGATCTGGACCAGTAGTGCTAGGGATTGAGCATTCTTCCCCTAACTCTTCCACTGAAATCCCTGGGAAACGAGTTTCTTCACTTCTGCAGTATGGGAGAATGGGAAGTTAGTTTTCTTGAACTAACTTCTACGCATATTTGCGTGGCTTGCTGGCAAACCCTGGAATTAAACATAGGGTTCACTGTATAAACTGAACCCTGCAGATTTCACACTGCTGTCTTGCCAATGAACTGCCACTCTTGTTTGACACCAGTCCACGCTCACTTGAAATGTGAGTCTCCATCATCCTCTGTTCTAAGTCCACTGATTAAGCTATGGAATTTTTGCATCAATATCAAACTTAAGGGTGTGTCTACACTGCAAGTGGTACAGTGTCACAACTGCAGCGCTGCAGCTTGTCATGCTCTGCTTTAAATGGTGATGATTCCCTACAGTTACAACTTTCCCTTGCCACAGTCTTTAGAGTAGTTACGATAATGGAGAGTTTGATAGCATCCCTTTTGAATGACAGACTCTTCTGTTAAGGTATTGTATTTCAGAAATGGAAATGACCACTCAAGTTAATGTAATATGTGCAACTTACCGAGTGTATATGTAAAATTACCCTCATCAACCTATGCAGGTTCCATTATACTGTCTATAATACACTAAATAAAAATAGTAAACAATGTAGTCCTCCCCATATCAGATGTACACTAGTGAGAGAAGTTAGGGCCTCTAACACAGAGCACACTCATGCCCAACACCTGCAGGCCTCGCTCATTCTTAACTTGCTTGCTCTGCAAACTTCACCCCAAATCAAAGTAAAATATCTTTTTGTAAACTGCCACATGCTTTTAGTGCCAGGTATCACCCCCTCTTCCCTTCTTGCACTTGTAGCTAATTTGGATGTTGATAGAAGCCTGTCTTACAATGCATAGTAGTCGTCAACTTTTTTTTCTTCACCTGTCCAGGTGAAAAATGACGTTACTGCTCGCTCCCGTATTGCAAGAACTCTTGGCCTTGGTAGACCTGTACGTGGAGCTTCAATCCCTTCTGTATATAAACCGATAGAACCCTCACTTGGCCTTATGAGAGCAGATATTGGTGCAGCTTCTCTGTCTGTGTTTGGAGATCCCTATGAACTGGACCCATATGACAGGTAAGATCTTGGGGTCAAGACCACAGATCTGATAATTTATCAGATGTTTTTTAATGCTGTTAAAATATTTTAATACTAAATATCTGGATGCCTTCAAAATTAAATATTTCAAATATATATGTTTTTGGAGGGAGGTCAGAATTAAGCCTAAGATTATGTCACAGAGGTCATGGAAGTCACATATTCCGTGAATTCCAGAGATCTCTGTGACATTTTCTGCTTCAGTCCTGGGGCAGTGGAGCTGTCAGGTGGCAGGGGACCCCCCACACCTCTGAGCTGCTGTGGGGGGCAGGTGCTGGATCACCCCCCACCACTGCAGCAGGGCTCAGGCTTGGGGTTGCATCACCCCCTCAGTACTATTTTGTCATTGTTATTTTTAGTAAAAGTCAGGGATAGGTCACAGGCTTCCATGAATTTTTGTTTGTTGTCCATGACCTGTCCCTGACTTTTTAAAAATAATGGTGACAAAATCTTAGCCTTAGTCATAATATTTACCAGTACACCTCTACCCTGCTATAATGCGACCCGATATAACATGGGTTTGCGTATAGTGCGGTAGCAGCGGGGCTCTGGCTGCTGCGGGGAGCCCCGGACCCCTTAAATCACTGGTGGAGCCCTGCTGCTGCCACCCCGGGGCTGTGGCAGTGGGGCTCAGACGGCGCTTTAAAGAGTCTGGCCTCCCTGCAGCAGCTGGAGGCTGGAGCTCTTTAAATCACTGCTGGAGCCCTGCCACCCCTACCTTATATATCGGGGTTTCAGCTATAACATGGTAGGGATTTTTGACTCCCTACGACTGTTATAACGGGGTAGAGGTGTGATATAAAACTGCAGACCAAAAGATGACTAGTGGTTGTGCCCAATTTCAGACCTTTTAGAGGGGCCTGATTTTCAGAAATTGCTGAGGATATCCACCCTCTGAAAATTAGGCCTTTTTAAGAAGTTTTAATGTTGGGCATACAGAAATCATTAGTCGCTTTTGTCATTTGTGTGTGAAGCTACTTAAGTGTCTTTAGAATGTGATTCTTGTTAACTAACTAGTGACTGACTGTGATATTCTTTATTAAGAAGTAGTTAGCAAATTTTGGGGGGTATAATGATGCAGTGCCTTAACTCTAAAAGTACAATGAATCTGTGGAGTTATATGGGTCTCTTCTCTCTCATTCCCTTCAATTTTTAAACCTTGAATCAGAAAAAATCCCGCCAGATCATGTCAAAATGCCACTTCTGAGTCACTTATCTCATGAAGAAATCTGAAACCCCTTTTTAAAGCATAATCTTATATTGAAAAGCATATTTGACCATTGTCATTACAGGGATACTGCCCATTTGAAGTCTAATAGTCTTTAAATTTTTTCTAAAATATGTTTCAGATAAGACACCTTCCCTTGACTATCCCCCTAACTTTTGTAATTTTTATAGTTACGTTTACCTATATGTTTTAAAAAAAAAAAATCTCTCCTGTTGCAGTTTGAGACACCATACAAACAAGCATAAAGAACTATTGTATGCAAAAGTTAGGAAAAAAGTTTCTTCCCTTTATTTTGGTTATGTTCTTTCAGGTCTAGTAGCCTTTACTGTGATGTCAAGAGTAGATAATTGTTTAAACAAGGGTTTTTCAGTTGACTGTTTCTCTTTGTGTTTGTTTGTGTCTGCAGTAATGAAGAGATTCCAGCCAACCCAGCTTCACCTGTGAGCGCTAAAAGGAGAATTCTTTCCCAGTCTGCATTAAGATCTCATCGGCCTGTGGCTAGACCCATTTCTGTGGGACTTTCTGGGTAAGGTAGCCAAATTATTATTATTTTTTTTTTATTGTATGAAACAGACATTATAGAAGGAATCTGGGTCATAAGACTGAGTGAGCTTTTCTGGGTATCCAGAATCAGAGCACATTTTGGCCCTTCTTGGGCAGTTACTAAGGAACTATAACTAAGGCTCCGTGTTTGTCATGGAGATCACAGAAGTCATGGATGTGCCTGGTCTGAGGGCCGCCTGAGCAGCTTGGACAGTCCCCAAGGCAGGCGCACTGGTCGCTGCTGGGGCAGTCTTGGGCCCTCCCCTGCCCCCCAGCAGCAGGAGTTTGGGTGTGGGGGGGCTCAGGGTTGGGGTGTGGGGCAATGCTTACCTTGGGAGGCTCCCCAGAAGGGTGACAGGAACTCCCCTCCCTCAGCTCCTAGCTCCGTATGCTGTCCCTGCCTGCAGGCACTGCCCCTGGAGCTCCCATTGGCCATGGTTCCCAGCCAATGGGAGCTGCAGACCTGGGGCTTGGTGTGGAGCGGAGGCAGCACATGGAGCTAGGAGCTGGGGTTGCTTCCCAGGAGCTGGGTAAGGAGCTTGCCCCAGCCCCACCAACCCTTTGCCCCCACATGCACCTGAGGGCTCCCCCTGGGCCATAGCCCTCCCCCCCAAGAGCACCCGGCATGCCCCCCAGCAGCTGCTGCGTCCCCCTATCATGCCCACCCAGCACCTGCCAGGCCCCCAGGGCCGCCCTCCTGAGCTGCCCGCACCCCCCATTTTAGTCAGAGACATATAGTAAAAGTCTTGGACAGGTCATCACGGGCCAAGAATTTTTGTTTATTGCCTGTGACCTGTCTATGATTTTTACTAAAAATACGTGACTAAAACATAGCCTTAACCATAATACAGTTTACACTAATAACAGTTCAATTAATGTAGTTACATTGAGACACTTGCAGTTGTTGTTGTGTTGTTTTTGTTTTTGTTTTTGTTTTTTTTTAAGGCACTTAGCCTTGTGCTTTGAACTCAACAATGCTTTCTTTGGCTGTTTTTCCTCGTGATTCACTCTGTCTCATTTTTATATCATCCTTGCTTGCTCCTCATTCAGTAGATCTAACTAACATATTGAAATTTCAAATTTGGAAGTTATCCCTTCTTGTTCTGACATGGTCTGGCCATTTTTTACTTTAAATGTTGCACTTTAAACATATGTCTGGGAGCACTGAGCAACCCTGCAGTCTCTTTCAGTTAAAACTTGTGTCTGAGAAGTGATGTGCACCACAAAAAAGGATCCTCATATAGCACTTCAGAAGAGTGGGCACATAACTGGTTCTACACAATGTGGTGCAACAAGCTGCATATAACCTGAGGAGGAGATCAGTAAACTAGCAGATGATTTGGGTGACTAATCTGTTTCCTCTGCCATTGGGTAGAATTTAGAAGGAGACTGAAGAATGAGTGTTCACTTTCAACCTCTGCTTATATGTACTGGGCAGTCAATGATTCAGCTTTCCTCTGTTCAAATAAGCAGCAGAATATTTGGGACAATATCCCTTTAATAAACTAAACAGGGATGGAATGCTGGAGCTGGGACATTCTGTTGAGTTGAATGGAGGAGTTGGCTGAAGGAAATGCAGTGAGAGCTTCAGGATTCCAGTGTGTTGGTGGCGGGGGGAGGGGATGGGGTGTAAGGAGTCCGGGGACAAATTAGGGGTATGAGTGAGAGGAAAAAGGAGAGTTAAAAAAACACTAGAGCAAGGAGAAAGCGAGTGTGGGGGAGGGAAGACAGAGAAAAACACACACACGCACACACACACTACCCCCTACCCCCCACCCCGGAAAAATAAGAGAGCTGCAGGTTGTCATCTCACTGCTCTGGTGGTGTGATGGGTTTACATGGCCGCCTGTCTTTAGTTTATCTTGCTTGAATAATGTGGTTGTGCCTCTTGGCTATTTGGTATTTTTCTCCACTTTCCCACCTCTCGTTTGGAGGAGGAGGTTATGGGAAGTCTCAGTGATCCTGTGGGATGGCTTTGGGGGTAGCTTCTTGTTCAGAAGGCAGAATTATTTACCTGTAATTCAGCATCTCATAGACTCATAGACTCTAGGACTGGAAGAGACCTCGAGGTCATCGAGTCCAGTCCCCTGCCCTCATGGCAGGACCAAATACTGTCTAGACCATCCCGGATAGTCATTTATCTAACCTACTCTTAAATATCTCCAGAGATGGAGATTCCACAACTTCCCTAGGCAATCTACTCCAGTGTTTAACTACCCTGACAGTTAGGAACTTTTTCCTAATGTCCAACCTAAATCTCTCTTGCTGCAGTTTAAGCCCATTGCTTCTTGTTCTATCACTGGAGGCTAAGGTGAACAAGTTTTCTCCCTCCTCCTGATGACACCCTTTTAGATTCCTGAAAACTGCTATCATGTCCCCTCTCAGTCTTCTCTTTCCAAACTAAACACACCCAATTCCTTCAGCCTTCCTTCATAGGTCATGTTCTCAAGACCTTTAATCATTCTTGTTGCTCTTCTTTGGACCCTCTCCAATTTCTCCACATCTTTCTTGAAATGTGGTGCCCAGAACTGGACACAATACTCCAGTTGAGGCCTAACCAGCGCAGAGTAAAGCGGAAGAATGACTTCTCGTGTCTTGTTTACAACACGTGTTAATGCATCCCAGAATCACGTTTGCTTTTTTTGCAACAGTATCACACTGTTGACTCATATTAAGCTTGTGGTCCACTATGACCCCTAGATCTCTTTCTGCCATACTCCTTCCTAGACAGTCTCTTCCCATTCTGTATGTGTGAAACTGATTGTTCCTTCCTACGTGGAGAACTTTGCATTTATCTTTATTGAACTTCATCCTGTTTACCTCAGACCATTTCTCCAATTTGTCCAGATTGTTTTGAATTTTGACCGTGTCCTCCAAAGCAGTTGCAATCCCTCCCAGTTTGGCATCGTCTGCAAACTCAATAAGCGTACTTTCTATGCCAACATTTAAATCGTTGATGAAGATATTGAACAGAGCCGGTCCCAAAACAGACCCCTGCGGAACTCCACTTGTTATACCTTTCCAGCAGGATTGGGAGCCATTAATAACTACTCTCTGAGTATGGTTATCCAGCCAGTTATGCATCCACCTTATAGTAGCCCCATCTAAATTGTACTTTCCTAGTTTATCTATAAGAATATCATGCGAGACCGTATTAAATGCCTTACTAAAGTCTAGGTATATCACATCCACCACTTCTCCCTTATCCACAAGGCTCATTATCCTATCAAAGAACGCTATCAGATTAGTTTGACATGATTTGTTCTTTACAAATTCATGCTGGCTATTCCCTATCACCTTACCACCTTCCAAGTGTTTGCAGATGATTTCTTTAATTACTTGCTCCATTATCTTCCCTGGCACAGAAGTTAAACTAACTGGTCTGTAGTTGCCTGGGTTGTTTTTATTTCCCTTTTTATAGATGGGCACTATATTTGCCCTTTTCCAGTCTTCTGGAATCTCCCCCGTCTCCCATGATTTCCCAAAGATAATAGCTAGAGGCTCAGATACCTCCTCTATTAACTCCTTGAGTATTCTAGGATGCATTTCATCAGGCCCTGGTGACTGCAGGCATCTAACTTTTCCAAGTGATTTTTTACTTGCTGTTTTTTTATTTTATCTTCTAAACCTACCCTCTTCCCATAAGCATTCACTATATTAGACATTCCTTCAGACTTCTCAGTGAAGACCGAAACAAAGAAGTCATTAAGCATCTCTGCCATTTCCAAGTCTCCCGTTACTGTTTCCCCCTCCTCACTGAGCATTGGGCCTACCCTGTCCTTGGTCTTCCTCTTGCTTCTAATGTATTGATAAAAAGTCGTCTTGTTTCCCTTTATTCCCATAGCTAGTTTGAGCTCATTTTGTGCCTTTGCCTTTCTAATCTTACCTCTGCATTCCTGCGTTATTTGCCTATATTCGTCCTTTGTAATCTGACCTAGTTTCCATTTTTTATATGACGCCTTTTTATTTTGTAGGTTACGCAAGATCTCGTGGTTAAGCCATGGTGGTCTTTTGCCACATTTTCTATCTTTCCTAACCATCGGAATAGCTTGCTTTTGGGCCCTTAATAGCGTCCCTTTGAAAAACTGCCAACTCTCCTCAGTTGTTTTTCCCCTCAGTCTCGCTTCCCATGGGACCTTACCTATCAGCTCCCTGAGCTTACCAAAATCCGCCTTCCTGAAATCCATTGTCTCCATTTTGCTGTACTCCCTTCTACCCTTCCTTAGAATTGCAAACTCTATGATTTCATGATCACTTTCACCCAAGCTGCCTTCTACTTTCAAATTCTCAACGAGTTCCTCCCTATTTGTTAAAATCAAGTCTAGAACAGCTTCCCCCCAGTAGCTTTTTCAACTTTCTGAAATAAAAAGTTGTCTGCAATGCAGTCCAGGAACTTATTGGATAGTCTGTGCCCCGCGGTGTTATTTTCCCAACATATATCTGGATAGTTGAAGTCCCCCATCACCACCAAATCTTGGGCTTTGGATGATTTTGTTAGTTGTTTGAAAAAAGCTTCATCCACCTCTTTCACTTGATTAGGTGGCCTGTAGTAGACTCCCAGCACGACATCACCTGTGTTTTTTACCCCTTTTAGCCTAACCCAGAGACACTCAACACTTCCATCTCCTATGTCCATCTCCACCTCAGTCCAAGTGTGTACATTTTTAATATATAAGGCAACACCTGCTCCCTTTTTCCCCTGTCTATCCTTCCTGAGCAAACTATACCCATCCACACCAACATTCCAGTCATGTGTATTATCCCACCAAGTTTCAGTAATGCCAACAATGTCATAGTTGTATGTATTTATTTATTAGCACTTCCAGTTCTTCCTGCTTATTACCCATACTTCTTGCATTTGTATATAGGCATCTAAGATACTGGTTTGATCCTGCCTCCCATCTTTGCCCTGACCCTCCTTTCTCTCTGCCATTATAGCCCACGCTCCCTCCTGTTTCCGACCCATCTCCCAGGTCTTGTTCCCCACTTACCTGTGGGGTTTGCTCACCTGTCCCCGTCGAACCTAGTTTAAAGCCCTCCTTACTAGGTTAGCCAGTCTGTGCGCAAATAAGGCCTTTCCCCTCCTCGAAAGGTGAACGCCATCTCCGCCTAGCAGTCCTTCCTCGAATAGCATCCCGTGGTTGAGGAAGCCAAAGCTCTCCTGGCGACACCATCTTCGCAGTCAGGCATTCACCTCCACGATGCATCTGTCTCTGCCCCGGCCCCTACCTTCGACAGGAAGAATCAAAGAGAATACCACCTGTGCTCCAAACTCCTTAACCTGTACTCCCAGAGCCCTATAGTCACTCTTGATCTGCTCAGTGTCACACCTCACAGTATCATTTGTGCCCACATGGATGAGTAGCATGGGGTAGTAGTCAGAAGGCCGGATAATCCTCGACAATGCCTCTGTAACATCTCGGATACGGGCCCCTGGCAGGCAGCATACCTCCCGGGATGAACAGTCAGGGCGACAGATGCGTGTCTCCGTCCCCCTCAGCAGAGAGTCTCCAACCACCACTACCCTACGTTTCTTATTATCAGAAGACATCACTTGACTGGATTACTGCTCATCTTGCCATCAGAGCTGGGAGGCAAACATTTTTATACTGTGTGGTAGTTCTGTCATACAGGCATATATTTCTGGCATAAATAATACTTTAAAGGTTGGACTGTTGTTTGCTTTGTGCTCATCATGAACTGATGTAGAGTGCCCCAAAAGGCACTGAGGTATTGGCACTTGGTCTGTCCTTCAGATATGCCTACGGGTGCCTCAGTGAGCCAATAATACTTGAGAGTTATGGAAGTTTTAGAAACAAGACCTAAGAGTGTAGGCATCCAGTAAAATGATGTCTCCAGAGGAGACAAAGTATAGGTAAGTAATTTCCCTAATGGTTAGGTAATGCAGGGAGAGGGCCTAGTATTGTCTATAGTTGAGCCCTTAAATTAAATCCAAGAGTCATATTATCATGCACTCCGGTTCCTTTACAATAGGTGCCCATAAACCACTAAGATAACTTAAGTAAATTCTTTGCGATAGTAATTTTAGGTCTGCTGAGAAGTAAACTGGTAGTACTGCTGGAATGGGGAGGAAAGGTCGAGATAGACCAGACCAGCTATGATGGGAGATATGCTTATAGTAAACGTCTGAATGACACATTATGGTTATTAAAAAATGTGTAGCTTGTCAAACAACTGAGTGACACTCCCAAGTATTGTTATTTCAGGTGTTCACTGTGGTGGCTGAAGGCATTTGGCTTTAATTCTGATCTCATGCAGGTGTCTGATATAACCACTCACTTTGCCATTATATGGCACCAATCCAGAGAGTAGGTATTTTGACCACCTCTCAGCAGAGGGAGGCAGAAGCTGAATGCCTTTTGTGAAGCTCACTCTTATAAAGGGAACTGTACTGGCTGAGCACACCAGTCTTTTGCATGCCCCTGATAGCTGATCTTAGTTTCATTGTAATATAATCCATTTGTATAGTCTGAGAGCACTGTAAAGGGAAGGAAAATGTAACCCTTCTGTAACATGCAGGAGAAGTGTGCCTGTCTTGATTCCTGATCAAGAAACTGAAGCTCCCCCTGCGCCTGACCTGTTGGGAAGTATTCTGTCTGGACAGAGCCTCCTCATGATGAGTGGGTCTGATGTAGTCATCAACAGAGATGGTTCACTAACAGCAAAGAGGGCAGGTGAGGGTTTGGCTTCTCAGTTCTTAATTAACTGTTTGATATTTAGTCATATCGGTCTCTATCCTGCAAAAACTACATATGTGCTTAACTTTGAGTATATAAATAAATGTTTATGG
The DNA here is from genome assembly GCF_007399415.2 of Gopherus evgoodei. Taxonomy (NCBI): domain Eukaryota; kingdom Metazoa; phylum Chordata; order Testudines; family Testudinidae; genus Gopherus; species Gopherus evgoodei. The sequence goes on along the minus strand of NC_044325.1, from coordinate 116,872,231 downwards.
GATCAGAGCAGTAGGTACTGACTAGAGTTTTTGACATATATATCCATGCTTCTGTTTTAATTGCATAGTGATAAGGTCATTGGAATAACTGGTTTAATGGGAGGTGGTGGTTGTCACCTGTGTAAGCAGGGCCCTACCAAATTCAGTCTATTTTGCTCGATTTCATGGTCATAGGAATTGAATAGTCATAAATTTAATGATTTCAGCTATTTAAATCTGAAATTTCACAGTGTTGTAATTGTAAGAATCCTGACCCAAAAAGGAGCGGTGTGTGTGTGTGTTTGGGGGGGAGAAGGGGAGGTATCGCAAGGTTGTTGTAGGGGGTGTTATGGTACTGCTACCCTTACTTCTGTGCTGCTGTTGATTGTGGTGCTACCTTCATTGCTGGAGAGTGGTGGCTGCTGGCTGGGAGTCCAACTCTGAAGGCAGAGCCGCTGCCAGCAGCAGCCAAGAAGTAAGGATGGTATGGTACAGTATTGTCCCTTACTCATGCACGGCTGCCTACAGAGCTGGGCCCTCAGTAAGCAGCTGCCACTCTCTGGCCGTCTAGCTCTGAGGGCAGCAGCACAGGAGTATGGGTGGCATGGTATGGTATTACCAGCCTTACTTCTGTGCTGCTGCTGGCAGGGCACTGCTTTCAAAACTGGATACCCAGCCAACAGCCACTGCTCTCTGGCTGCCCAGCTCTGAAGGCAGTGCAGACGTAAGGATGACAATACTGTGACTCCTCTAAAATAACCTTGCAAACCCCTTCCGCCCCTACAATTCCTGTTTGGGTCAGAACTTCCAATTTGAAAAATACTGGTCTCCTCATGTGAAATCTATATAGTATGGGATAAAAGCACACACAAGGCCATATTTCACAGTCCATGACATGTTTTTCATGACCGTGAATTTGGTAGGGCCGTATATGTAAGTACTTTGCTGTAGCTGTTTTGTCATTTGCCACAACTCTCAGTGAATTGGATGAAGCAAAGAGAACTTAAAACCCAATTTTCCTGAAATTTCACATGCTTACTGCCTTCTTATTTGTGAAATACATGGTGAATGTTATGAACAGACAGCTCAAAGTACAGCGATGAGGAGCTGGGCAAGAAAATTAAATTAAATACTTGGTAGAGTAGGTGCTATATTCATATATTCAGGTACATTCACTCTCCTGACTTAATCATTCTTATCTTGGAAAATATCTGTTCATATTGAAATCTTAAACATAATTCTTAAAACTAATTATCCTTTAATTCCCCACATATCACTGTCCTCCACGTATGTTAATCAGTCTCTAGCTAAAAGATTAGAAGCAGTCTTATTATATGGCACTTTGGTGTTTCCAAATGCACTTGCTACTCTACTAGTGATATTTGGTTGCCATAAAGACACCATTGTCCAACATAAGCCTTGAGCATTTACTAAAATGGTACCGGGCGTGGTGGCTTGCTGTTGCCAAGGATGCTTCCACAGGCAAAAATGGAAGATTAAGACTGGTACAGAGTTAATGCTCCTTTAATTTTGGAGTAAAAAGAGTAAATGTTGAAAAGATTCTTTTTCTTTTGTATGTTTTAGTTCCGTCACTGCAGAGAAACTCACTTAGTGACTTGAGAGTGGAAGATGGATCAGGAGAAAATCTTCAACCAAGTACATTGCACTCAGGGACCACAGCAAGCAGCTCCAGTGCAGAACCTTCAGTTTCATTGGGGCTGAATCCTCACACCAGACCCACCTCATCAAGCTTATTTTCAACATCATCCTCGTTAAGCAGGTTCAAGAAGGCAGTGAACCCCACGCAGACCACTGGAAGAGCAGCTGTTAGATTAGAATATTCAATGACTCCTAGATCTGTTCAGACTCTCAGTGTGGCAAATCCGAGCAGACCTGGTCTAAAATCAGATGAAATGCCTAGATTTAATGGGGATTCTAAACATGCAGTGCCCTCTCGCTCCACATCTTTGAAACCCTTCAACAGTAACTCTAATTTGAGTTCAAAAAGTGTAGCTGTGAGACAGCTGCTAAAACCAGCAGCTCCCAAGAGGATTGATATCTCTGAGCTTCCCAGGATACCAAAGATTAAAAAGGAAATCGTCAGCAGGCATTCAGAATCAGAACCTTCAGGGAACCAAAGCTGTGACATCCCCAATTCCTGTATAACCCAGCTGACTGGCAAAGGGAGCACTAATCAGTCAGGAAAAGGGAGCAAGATGGAAAGCAACAAGTCAAATACCAAGGAATCTCAACAACAGACACACACAAGTGGAGGCTCTTTTTCCACAAATACAAGTGTCTATGGAAGTACAACATTGTTGGGGTCATCAAGGAGTAAAGGTGTAAGCTCTTCTTTTGAGAGCTTTAAGATTAATATCCCTGGAAATGCAGGGCATTCCAGCAGACTGTCTAATCCTGGGTTTTGTAATACCTTCCGCCCTGTAGACAACAAAGTGCAACAGAAAGAGAATCCTTCCCCTCTCTTCTCAATTAAAAAACCAAAGCAGATCAAAAGCGAAATATTATACGATCCCTTTGATCCAACAGGCTCAGATTCAAGTTCAACAAACAGCAGTCCTGAAAGGCTTGTCTCAGGAGTGCCGCTAACAAACATCACCAGAACCATTTCGATTGAAAGTCCCAGAATTCAAACATTTCAAACTGTGCGTCGTTTTACCCCTTACACATTAGAAAATATCTTTGGATCGGGTGCTGAATCATCTGATGTTCCATCAAGTAACACAGAGTCTCATGATGATGTGACAATAGAGGGGAGGATTGTGGAACAGATCTCCGATACTGAACAAGAGAAAATGGATGAGGAAGAATCTCAAAGCAGGCCCTGTACTTCATCTGCAGTCAAACGAACTTCTAACCTGGAGTATTTAGAAGAAGAAAGTAGAGAAAGTCCTAGAGTGTTCTTTGATGCAGAAGACCTAGCTAGAGCTAATGTGAAGCTGGAGTCAGATAGCCACTCTAGTAATGATGGGCAAGAAAAAATCCATAAAAGAGAACAAATGGAGAGAGAGTCACATTCCCGATCCCGGTCAAACTCCAGCTCCCGAAGCCGGAAAAAATTGAAAAGAAAAAAGGCAGTCCTCAAAGAACATAAGAGAATCCCATCAAGGTCCAGGTCGAGAACACGCTCGAAGGAAAGAAGCTCCAGGTCCGCCTCTTGGTCAGCTGAAGAGGACTACAGCAAAATGCACAAATTGAAATCCAAGAACAGGAGGTCGTCTAGTGATCGTTCCAGTAGTCATGAACGATCGAAAAAAAAGAAAGCAAAGGATAAAACGAAAGACAAAAAAGCAAAAGGTTCCTGGTCCAGGGACAGAAAGAAATCCAGGTCACGCTCAGGGAGTCCTGACAGTTCTTCTTTTGAGTTTTATGAAAGCCGAAAAAAGAAAAGGCGATCTGGCTCTCGGTCAAGAGGAAGAGAGCGTTCCCGATCAAATAGCACTGAGAGAACTAAAAGGCGGAAGCACAGGAGAGACAAAAGCTATGAGAGATATGATAAAAAAGATGGTAGCTCAAGGCCAAGGGGGAGAGAGAGATCAAGATCCAGGTCACGGGAAAGGAGAAAATGGAGATCTAGGTCACCCTCTGTATCGAGGTCCAAGGAGCACAAAAGCACTAAATCTAGGGGGAAAAGGCCACGATCTAGATCACGCTCCAAGGAAAGAAAGCACAAGCCAAAAGAGGGGTCTTCGCTTTCTCCTCCAGAGAAGGATCAGAGATCGTCAGATGAGAATGTATCCAGTGTTTTTGTACATTGTCATTCTTTGAAACAAGAGCTGGAAGAGCCAGTGCCAGAAGACATTTCCTTAAACCTCCAATCAGCCATCATACCTGAAAAGGAGACTCTGAGAGAGACTGCTATACAACATGAAAATGCTCAAGAAAGTGCAGAGATGGAGCAGATCTCTGAGGAATTTACAAATGAAGCTGCCCTCCCGCTGCCAGAGAACACAAGTTTTCTTGCTTCACATGACAGTATAGATGCTTCCCTTGAGAAGGAATTAATAGATGGGACTGATTCAGCTGTGGTTAGTAGCCAAAATAGTGTGAACCTGGAGGAGACGGCAACTAAAATAGCAGATGTTGAAGAGTGTCCATCTCTAATAGAATCACCTCAAGAGAAGGAAGTTATTGTGCAGGATGAAAGTGAGGCAACACCAACCCAAAGCTTATCTGAAAATAAAGTTGCAGTGTGTGTGAAAGATGCTAATGATGAGTGCCCTGTATTAGATAAAAAAGCCAATGATGTAAATAAGCCTGAGCCGGAGGCAGTACCTCAATGTCCTGTGTTGAAAGCTAAAACACTTGTGAAAAGGGTTACATGGAATTTGCAAGAGGAAGAAAGTGATGCATTGTCTGCTGAAAAAACACCAAGTAAGTTTGTTTGTTTTTGCCCAAAAATAAAAAGTCATAACTAAGGATATAATTTGATCACAGATTCCGTGACTTCAGCAGATCTCTTTGACTGCTTCAGCTCGGGCTTCAGCCCCACCATGACCATACCATGATTTTGTACATTTTTACTATGACTTCTCTGTGAATTTTGCGTAATTTTACTGTGACAAAATCATATCCATAATCGTAATGCACTGAGTATGTTGTCTGTAAGGGACTGTCAGTGAAATAGAAAGCTGTCTTTCACTTCTGAAGTGAAACTCTGAAGAAAAGTCATTGTCATAACTGTATGTGTCTACCCTACAAGCAGCACAGCTGCAACTACACGGCATAGATAGTTGCTGCAGCTATAGAAGGGATTTTTCCATTGCTGTAGTAAACCCACCCTCTTGAGAGGCAGTAGCTAGGTAGTCAGAAGAATTCTTCCATCATCCTGGCTGCATCTACTTGGGAGGTGTGGGGGTAGGGTTAGATTAATTACATCACACAGGGTGTGAAATTTTTCACAGCCCTGTGTGATGTAGCTGGGTCAATCTAATTTTTAGGTGCAGACCAGGTCTCTCATGGTCTAAAGTGACCAGCTCTTCACTCTTGTTAGCCCTGCAGAGCTAACACAGCTAAGATAGATGTAACTGGATTTTGTTCCTCCTTGTGCATCAACTGAATTATTTGACAAGTTCCAATCAGTTATACTTGTTCAAACCCAGTAAAACAATAAGCTTGCACAAGTTTCTCTTGGCTCATAATTGAAAGGCACTGAGATTGTTCAGGTGTAGCCACAGACCTTCTTTGTCCTGCGATGCCTCGGTGCTGGGTATGATTGTGATGGAAGGAATCCAGCTGGACTCGGAGCCCAGGTTGAGTTTGCAAGACTAGGAGAAAAATCCATCTTTTCACTTAGCACATGTGATATGGAAATCATTGAGACAATGTGAACATAGGGCCGTCCCTGTGAGGCTGTTAAACCTCTTACAGAGGAGAACTGCATCACAAACATCTTAATGGGGCATGATTTTCAAGAAGTGATGAGCAACCTCTAAAATTCAGGTGTTTCAAGCTGGTCACCCAAAATCGCTAGTTACTTTTGAAAATGTGGGCTAGTGTGTGTAATCAGATTTTCTTTTTGCATCTGAAAATCCTCACTTAGCAGAATTTGTGAAATATAAAATTGGTCACTGCACAGAATTCTTTCTTAGCCAGTCACATTGCTAGATTTTTGCTTTTCTTACAGCTCACTTTGTACTTGTGATGTATTGGGTTTATCACTGTTCTTAAATGCTTTTTTTCTTGGGAATTTTAGGGGTGCCGTTTTACAAACTTCAGAGAGCAAAGGAAGGGGCCTGGAAAGCAGAGGACTTGAGCCAAACATTAAATCAGGTGCAGTTAAATGAGCCTCCTCCAACCAATTATATGATTCCTGAGCCTATGTTTCCTGATCTAGATTCTTCTCAGGTTGGTTCCCACTCCAGAAGCGAAGTGTCATGGAAGGCCATTCCACCTCATCCGTGACCTCGTTGTGCCCCGCCCCTTCCTCTGCGTGTAGTACATTCCATACAGCCCATGCGCTTCAGCAATCCAGTAACTGCTTATTTCTTCAAACCGTCCTCACACTTATATTTAAAAATCAAAGTTCATTCCTTTACTTTGCAATATACTTATAACTTCTGCTTTCCAGCATTTATTTGCACCCCCTAAATCTTGCTTTTGGGGAACAAATTGTCGTGCTGTAAAACCCAGCTTTCTGGCCACGGTTCATACTATTTATGCTTGTCCATCTGTGCTGCCCACCCTGTGAGAAGTTGAGTAGGAGTAGTGCTGGCTGCTGGAGCACAGAAGTCTTGCTGTGGCATGGAAACCCCAATCCTTTTGACTTAAAGAAATGTTTAGCAGTAAGTCACTTCTCTGTTTCAGTAGGTAAAAGCTGCTTTTAAATTCCCTAAACTCTGCTTTTCTGCACTGTGATATCAAGAAGCATTTGCCAAAGAGTGTCTCTATTTCACAGGTATACAGTCAAAACATACCTTTGACACCACCTCTGCCCTCAAGTCTGCCACCCTATGCACCAGTCAGTCAGCCCACAGTTCAGTTCATAATGCAGGGGAGTCTTCCTCTGCTTGGCTGTGTGGCAGGACAGAGTTTGACTCCAGAGCCAGACAGCCTGGCTACGGCTTCTGAACCAGGAAATCAGACTGCTTCGGTTGGAGACGTGGAAGAGAAAATCAAAGCACCTAAACCTCCTCTGGATAAAACAAAAAATGAAGAAGTGAGTGAAAGCCCTGATATTAACATATATCTAGAGTTGTGTACTCAGGCTGTGCCAATCCCACTGAGGCATTTGTGTGTTGTCATAAATCATGAGCAACACTTCCGTGGCTTATCACTATAATTAGAAATTAGAGATGAATGAGATGTTCTGTTTTGTTTAACTTGCTTTAGGATCACAAATATTATTTCATGCTATGTGACTTCACTGTCCATACTGCCACAGAGTGACTAACTTTGCTTTGGATCACTGTGCTACCTGTGGAACACTGGACCAAGCTCATCTTTGGTTTATCTGGGTCTTCCTCTGTGTGACAACTTTTTTGTGTCAGACCCCTTCCTCGGTCTCTGCCGTAATTAGTTTCACTCTGCAGCTTCTGCTAGACCACAGTAGCAGACCTCTGCTGTAGCTGAATGCTCTTAGAAAGAGGAGGTGAGGCTCTTTTCTGCATAGCCACCTACCCCTCTCCTCTGCCCATCACAGTGAAACTGACTAGGACTGCATCAGTTTCTTGCTTTGATTTGTCGGCATCAGTTTCTCTGCGAGGGGGTTTGAGTGCAATTTAAAACATTTGGGATGCTTGACCTACTACCAAATGCCAAATTCCTGAAAGCCAGAATATTCAAACTTGTATAAATACCTGAATTCATTCTCTTCTGTTTTGAAATGGACATAATTTGGGTACAGCCGAAGTCTAGATCCTTTAGTTAGAGAATCATAGAAATGTAGGGCTGGAGTGGACTTCAGGAAGTTATCTAGTCCATCCCTCTTTGCTGAGGAGGACAAAATTATACCTAGACCATTCCTCACAGGTAGTTTCTCACTTGTTCTTAAAAACCTCCAATGACATAAATTCCACAGCCTCTTTCAGTAACATATTTTAGTACTTAGCAGGAAAAAGTTTCTAATAATAAGGATAACTATCTAACATAACCTAATTTCCTTTGCTGTAGATTAAGTTCATTACTACTTGTCCTACCTACATTATATCCACTGCCACTGCCTTGATGCTGAGTTGGGTTTCTTGATTATATTCACTATCTATCTTTGGGCCTGTAATAGTTATTAACACCGATGTGCAAGTCCTAAAAATCACTTTTACTATATTTACTGCTGAGTCCATTAAAAAAATGGCTTACTAACACTGAAAATCCGTGACTGAGCCGCAATTTTTATGTAGTGTGAATTCAGTTACAACAGAAGAACTGTAAGCTGCTTTTGATGTGATTTGTAATATTTTATCTTGGAGACCTCTCTACTACCCATCTTTTCTGTGTAATGTTAGAGCTATTTGAAGTTGAAGTATTCTCTTCCCAGCTACGATTTGCCTTCATAAACAATCTCAGAGCCTTTTAGGTACTTTTTTTTTTTTTTTTTTTTTTAATCAATGGATGGATGCTTCACATTCAAGGCCCCTGGATTAGGGGAGGTTAGTCCAAAAAAACAAAAACCAATTGAATTGAGGAATGACTGTCAAAATACAGTAGAACCCTCATTTTTCTCAGAGTAATTTAGCACTGAGCAGGGGTTCACTGGAGCAGTAATTGTAGTTTGCACAACGTGTGACTTCCATTCTAGTTCACTATAAGTGGGTTTCACTTCACTTGTAACTCTAAGTCTTGAAATAAATCTTCACTTTGTCAGCTGACTTTTTTAATAGGGCTGGACTCAGGAGGCTGCTTACAGATAATCTTGGGTTACTCATTCTTCATTTGTGCTTTGTAGTATATGAAGAAACTCCACATGCAGGAGAGGGCTGTGGAAGAAGTGAAACTTGCCATTAAGCCCTTTTACCAGAAGAGGGAGATTACCAAGGAGGAATATAAAGATATTCTCCGAAAAGCCGTACAAAAGGTAAAAAAAGAAAGAAAAAAAAAAAAGGAAACGTTGACTTTTAAAACAGAAGGGGAACTGCGGATAGTTAGGTGTCAAAGTTTGGATTACATTTATAAGCTCTTGTAGTTGCATGCTGTAACAGAGTGGCAGATTCTAGAACTCTGCATGGGATCTTTCAAAGCTTTGACATAAGTACTAGGTGTTTTAGGCAGGGCTGATAGAATCACCTATTATTAAAGTTCTATGACACTTCCTATTTTAATACCCTGTTTTTCGAGTCCGAATAACTTTGCCAAGCTTTAACTAGTTGGGCTGAGATTTTCCATGTTGGGAGTCTGCCTCAGGCTGAATTTTCTTTGGAAAATTTCAGCCAAGAGAGTCTCGTTTCCAAGAATGAGTTAGGGAAGTATACGTTGGTTTTTCTCCTGCTAAATTCTGTGATCTTTTCTTGGAACAGCTCATGTCCCCAAGCTTTGCAGCAAGGACTTGAAATTTGGCAGGAGGTCGCCTTTGCATCAAGGATGTGCCTTTTGCCATCCCCCTGAAAATCTGCCCAAGTTGTAAGCCTTTGAAAAATCGCAGTTCGTGCATACTTGGACGACTTTTGTTTTAGCTTCTAAAATGGAAAAAGAATCTAACGTCACTGAGCTAATTTGAGCCTCTCTCAGCCTCTCTTAGTGCTGACCAGGCTGCACATGCACCATCCCCACGGAGTGGCTGAGCATGCTCCCTCCAGCCCAGTGTTCCGGGGCAAAGTCAGACTTTCCTTGAAATGGTTGCTCCCAACTGCTCTGGGGTGGGCAGGGCATTGGCAGTGAGAGCAGGGAGCCTGTCTCTTCTGCACTCTCAGTGACTCCTCCGTGCTGGCATCTATGTAACTTGGAGGAAGCGTCTGATTCAAATACAGAGCGAATAAAAACTGGACTGGGGGAGAGCAAGGTTAGATTCAGGCTTGGAGTCTGAGACTGGGAGGGAATGGTTGGGGTCTGAGATTGGGAGCTGAGATTGGGAGCTGCTGGGGAGGGTAGGCTGAGACTGGTTGGGCAAGGAGACAGTTTTGAAACCAGCGGGAGGGAGACTAGAACTAGGAGCTAATGAGGGAAATGGAGGGGTGGAGAACAAGAGTTGGGGTTGGACCATTGATACTGGATGAGGAGACTGGGCTGGCTAAGCTGGGCAAGGGGCCAGGGATGAGAGATGTAAAAGGAGGCTGAAATTGAATGAGAATGACTGACTGTGAGTGGGAGTCAGTGAGGAGGAAGCGGGAGAGAGTGGATGCGAAACTGGAAGGAGGGAACTGGGAGAGGGAGAGACTGGCAGTGTGTGGGAGAGATTGAGAGTTAGGGAGTTTGGAGACTGTTACTAGGACCGATAGGGCAAGGAGACTGGGGACTGATGAGTGGAACTGTAGATTTGGGGGGGAAAAGGCGAACGGTACTGGAATAGGGAGCCAGGGATATGTAAGAAACTGGACTGGCACAGGGCAGAAGGGATCAGGCTTGCAGGGAAACAGGCAAAATAGTCTGCCTACTAGATGATACTCACCTCCAGATTCTGGAATAGAATCAGAGATTCCTGAGTCTCGCCATCTCTCTGCTGTCAGCAAATATCAGTGAATCCTACTGGCACAGTATGTGTCTCATCCTAGTCTAAGTGCTGGTCCCCATAGAGAGTGACAACTTACTACTATCAGGTCGTCTATTAGGTCTGTGCAGTTGATGTGAAGGTTTTAAACTTGCTGTTGACCCATGGGAGTGTGTACATGATACCACGTAATTGAATTTCTATACTTTGAATTTGCTTTGTTGCAAAACCTAGGAAATTACACACAGACTATTTTTTTAAAAAAACATTAAGGTTGGAAAGTCAAGTACTCAGTTAGGAAATGCCGGAATTTAGATTGCTTATGCAACCTTAATTCATCCCTTTTGTGTGGATTCATTATGATGCAGCCTTTAATTACATGAACATGCAGCACAGTGCTCAGTTCTTGAGCAGCTTTTAATATGCTTACTGTTCTGTGTGGGGCTTTAAAACTTATTTGTTGCTCACTAATCAAATTCTTCTTTCAAGACACAATTATTAATTTCCTCATGGGCTTTAATGGCGTTCGTTACAATAGTATCCAAGTGCTTCACAAATATTATCTTCATAATACCTCTGGGTAGTGGTGAGTGGTATTATCCCCATTTTGCAGATAGGCAACTGAGGCACGAGAAGCCAAAAGAATCCACTATTTTGAGTGCCCAATCTGAGAAACCAAGGAGCTGATTTTTTTTCAGAGTTCTTAGCCTTATATAGCACTTCATACATTCAAATCACAGCCCCTATTGACTTCATGCTCAGCACTTCTGCAAGTCAGCTACTCTGAAATTAAGGAACACATAATTATAGATCACCTGTGAAAAGTTTGGTTTAAGTAACTTGTTCAGCGTTACTGAGAAACTCTGTGGCAAAGGCAGGGATGGAATCCAGTTCTCTAAGGTAGCATTCAACTGCCTTAACCATGAGACTGTCCTTCCTCTTCCTTCAATCTCCTGACTCCTTCATTGCACACATTCCAACTTCTGCAAACATTTAAGCTGGGGATCCTTCAGACAACAGGCTGCTTCACTGCACAACCCTGATTCATTGCTAGAGCAGATCCATCCTGCTCCCTGAATGAGGCAGGAGGCCTGTGGAACATATAATATATGGATCATGGACTTAAAGACCTTATCAAATGCATAAACACAAGGGGGCTGAATTGAGGTTGCACAGGCAACCTGAATTCTGGCATTTCCTAACTTTTGAGCATTTGACTTTGCAACTGTAAAATGTTCTTTTAAATGTAGCTTTTTGTGTTTTTTTTATTTTGGGTCACTCTGAGTCAGGATTTTGAATTCTGCATAGACATGCAGAGATTTTTGCCAAGCCACTTTGACATTATGTCCAATAAGCTTCATTGTAGGTACAAAAGAGGAGTCAAAGTCTTTCTGAAATGATGAGAATCATACTCCAGTGACAGAAATCCTCCAGGGAAAACCTCAGAGGAGCCCTTTCTGTGGAGCAAGCTTAGACTGACATCTTTGTTCTGTTGTTTGAGTTACCACTAAAGCCAGCTAAAGGATAGACTTGGAGTGCACACAGTACTATATGCTGTCTGCTCACATGTTAATTTTTTATGCTTTTTATCAGCTAGTCTTTCATATTACACAATGAATGCATAATTGGGAAAGCGAGTCTGAAGTACAAGTGGTAGTTTGACACCTGTTTCTCACCCTTCTGGACACTTGTAATAATATTTATTAACTGAATGACCTGGTTTTTTGTCCTGTAGATTTGTCATAGCAAAAGTGGAGAAATCAATCCCATGAAGGTGGCCAATTTGGTAAAGGCATATGTTGAGAAATACAAACATATGAGGAAACACAAGAAGACAGACACTGAAGAAGAACTGCACGAAATGGAGAATTGAAGTAAGACCCATCATGAGACAAATTGGGGTTATTCTGGCCAAGGACGTTATTCTGGAGGGAATAAATAGCCTGCAGTTGCATCTCATTGAAAAGAAGACATAAAGAAGCTGGATGTAATAGGATTTGTCTGCCGAAGGAAGCTTGAATTGTTTTCCACGTGGGAATAGAATTTCTTGTCTTGCATGAACTACAGTTGTAGATCCAAACGACAGAAATCAAATGCCCCCAAATCAGCAGCATAGTTCAGCGGAGACTTCGAAAATATTAAACTTTGGGGGCTCTCAAGTTGCGACAGTTTTTAGGGTTTACTTTGATCACATTTTTGGTCTGTGCACCTGTCTTGCTAACAGTTTAAAACTGGACACCATTTTTATATTCAGTACATAAAGAGAGATACTGTTTCCATTGCGTTATTTATCAAACTATGGATTGTCTTTAAAAACTTCTCATACGTTGATTTAATACTTGAAATGTGGTATTTTTAGCCTGCTCGATGGTGAGTGAAACTTTGACTCGCTCTCAGTTGTTCAGGAGTTGCAAAAGTGAGCTAACCTTTATAAATTGTCTTCAGAAAACACGGCTCAAGATGTGGCATTTATTTACATTCTGTTGAAGTATCTTGTTAATGAGAATCTTCATTTTTTTGAAGGGGGGCAGATTATGTTGCAATTTTGTAAATAATGTGCCAATGGCTGTTTTTGCGTTTTACTAAGCTGCCTTTCAGAGAAAACAAAGAGCAAAGATTGTGAATTTTCAATAACAAGCTTGAGGAATGAGAGGGAACGATGTACAAATCAAAAATGTGACAGAATTTATAAAGTTATTTTCAATGGTTTTAGCCATGCAGAAAGTGTCATTTATTTTTCCTTATCTTTGCATCTTACTTTCAGTAGCTGTTCTGTATAAATCTCCACTCTTGGGTCTTAAATAGATCCTGAGGTATCCTTTTAAGGCCTGGCCTACATCTAAATATTAGATTGACCCAGCTACATCATTCAGGGCTATGAAACATTTCACACCATCTGCAAAGTAGTTAGGTTTGCCTAACTCTTTGTGTAGCTATGGATGGTTTGATGGAAGAAGTCTTCTGTTAACCTAGTTACCACCTCTTGGAGAGGTGGAATACCTATATTGATGGAAAAATCCGATGTTGGAAGTATCTACGCTACGGCTACAGTGCTATAGCTGTTCCGCTGTAGTGTAAACATACCCCTTGTGTTGGGTGTGTAATTTCTTGAATTAGTATGTTTCCTATTTTTAGGATGGCTGGTGCTCACGTTATTGAGGAACAATACATGTAATGAGTTCTGAACACCTCGGACGTCTTCGTAATAGCAATGCTTGTCCCTGGGTACTGCAGAATCAGGCTGACCCAAATCTTTTCCAAGACAGATGCCTAGAAAGTAATGGCTGATGAGTGGTTTAAGGTGTTTTTTTTTTTTTGGTGGGTTTAATATGCTGAACTGATCAGTGTCCATGTTGTTGTTTGGGAAGGGGAGGGAATTATATGTTAGGAAGTGATTAGGCTACAGATCAGGAAAGGACTCTCACATAAGAATTAGAATATAATATACGTGACTGTAAGAAGCTGTGGAAGGTAGGAGTAGTAAAAGTTAAGACGAATGCTTATCTAACCTCTTGGAGCATATTTGGATACACTGTGCCTTACTGATGGTGGGTTCATCTGCCAAGAACAAGGCACCCTACAGGTGGTGGTGGTATTATTTTTATTTATTATATAAATAAATCTGAGCCTTTTTTTTTTTTTTGGCCAAGGTGTTTAACTAAAACCTCACATGTGACAGAACTTCCTTAGCCGCTCTTATATTGCCCTTCTGAATATCTTCAGCTATCTTATCTTTCCAGTATTTACCTTGGGCTTTCTTTTCCATCTAAGCTCTGTGGTTGGGTCACGATTCAGAGTTGCTATGTTACTATTTGATTTTAAAATATGAGACACTCCAGATAACACAGGGCTTTACAATGTGTGTAAACAGCCTGGATTTGTGAGGATAATTGCTTAGAGTACAGTACGCCAGCAGTTCTCAAGCGGGGTCTGGGCCCTCCTGGGGAACCCTGAGCAGGTTTCAGGGGGTCCACCAAAATAAACCAAAGAGCAGGGCCAGCATTAGACTTGTTGGGGCCCGGGGGGCCCAGAAAGTTGAAGCCCAATCCCTGCCACCCAGGGCTGAAGCGGGAGCCTGAGCAACTTAGCTTCGCAGGGCTGCCTGTTGTGTCGGGCTTCAGGCCATTCCTCTGCTTGCTACCCCCTAGTGCTGGCCCTGGCTTTTAATCTGTATGTGCAGAAAAACTGTTGTGGCACAGGTGGGCCATGGAATTTTTATGGCATGTTGCGGGGACCTCAGAAGGAAAAAGGGTTGAGAACCCCTGCAGTACTCTACCCTCTTATGCCTTCATTAGCCTTGGTAATTGGTATGTGTATGTAACTGGAAGCTGATTTTGGTTGACTGCAATAGTAGACAAATTAAGTGATTGAAATTTTCAAAGCTCACTAAGGCATCTAGCCACACTACTTCCCATAATTTGAATGCAAATTGTGTGGCTGAACACCCTAGTTGGCTCTGAAAAAATCTCAGCCCATGTTTTTTTTAAGTCCATAGGCACTGCTGCCAGGGGAAAAGGGGAAGAGAGGTCTTCTGTCCTTCTGACCACTTCCCAGAAAATAGCAGCATTCACTAGCTTGTAGATGATCCCGTCAGCACAGCTGCAGGGCTCATGCACAGCTCTCCGATCTGGTCTCCCTTTTATTTGTTTCAGCTCTACATGAAAGTGTGAACATTCTACTTATTTGAATAGGATATTGACCCATTATTAGAAAAACACCCCCAAACCCAGAGCTTGTTAGGCACATTTTTGTTCCCCTTGCTGCAAAGCCGTTACTTTGGTCCTATAGTTCAGGGCCATATGGAAGCAAAAGAATATCTGGACAAGATGTTGAAGTGAGCTCTTGTTCTGAACTCGAGCTTGTAGATTCAATCATTATGTTGGGTGCATATGTACTCTGTGTAACTACTTTTCTGATGAATTGATCACTAAAATGTTCTCACTGGGGGTGCTGAGATGTAAATATTGCCGCCAGACTTTCATAAAAAAAAAAGTGGACTTTTAAACAACTTTTGACTGTTTCTTAATTTGTATTTTCTTGCAGCATCAGTCTTGAACTTGTCAAGAATTGTTCAGAGGTAAATGTGGTGCTATATGTTAAGAGAACATCTGCAATATATTTATTACAATAATAGGTTTGAAATTCATTACGCCTATATATAGGGCCGTACCAAATTCACGGCCATGAAAAATGCGTCACGGACTGTGAAATCTGGTCTTGTGTGCTTTTTACCCTATACTATACAGATTTCATAGAGGAGACCAGCATTTCTCAAATTGGGGATCCTGACCCAAAAGGGTGTTGCAGGGGGCTTGCAAGGTTATTTTAGAGGGGGTTGTAGTATTGCCACCTTTACCTCTGCACTGCCTTCAGAGCTGAGCAGCCAGAGAGTGGCGGCTGTTGGCCAGGTGCCCAGCTTTGAAGGCAGTGCCCCGCCAGCAGCAGTGCAGAAGTAAGGCTGACAATACCATTCCATGCTATCCTTAACTTCTGCACCGCTCCTGGCAGCGGCTCTGTCTTCAGAGCTAGGCTCCCGGCCAGCAGCTACCACTCTCCATGTGCCGAGCACTGAAGGCAGTGCCGCCGGTGGCAGCAGTGCAGAAGTAAGGGTAGCAGTACCGCAACCCCCTTATAATAACATTGCAAGCCTCTCCACCCCCTCCACCACCACAACAACTTTTTGGGTCAAGGCTTCTACAGTTACAACACTGTGAAATTTCAGATTTAAATAGCTGTAATCATGAAATTTACTATTTTTAAATTCCTATGACTGAAATTGACCAAAATGGACCGTGAATTTGGTAGGGGCCCTACTTATATGTGATATCACCCGTGGTAGGATTACATGGTAGAAGGAAAACACATCAAGGCATGCAGTCTGCATTTGCCATGTTCTCAGGTTACAAGATCACAAGTACACTGATAATAGACTCGAACTGCTCTGCCATTGTTTGGAATAAATCCGACAGTGGGAAAATCAGTTGTTGAGATCAACTGCATGAAAAATATGTATAAAATACATAAGGTGTGTGAATTTGTCCTTCTTGCTATATTTAACATACCAGGAAATCTTGTTTCTTACTTAACTACCTCTGTGTTTTTACATTGTTGCATTCTTTTTGACATGAGTTCACAGCTATTTCAACTGAATACTTTATAGATAGATAGTTCAATGGTAATTGGATAAATTTCCCAATTTTATTATGTGGCTTAGAACAACCCTTTCCGTCCCCTTCTTTCCCTTACATCTGTCCAGTTTAAAAAAGAACACTGTCTAAAGAACCACTAACCCAGAGATTCTCAAACTGTGGTCATAGACCACCAGTGGTCCGCGGATAGTTCCCTCTAAGGTGCGCACCTCGATGGCCGCACATGAGAGAACGAAGGGCCATCCACCTAATTAGTGGAGCTGCTCAGGCATGGCTCCACTGATTAGGTGTCTGGACCCTGGAGAAGACCCACATGTAAGGTGAGGTGGAAGGGGGCAGTGGGGTGAGAAGAGGAGGTGGGGGAATTTGGGACGCTGCAGCCGCCAGAGAAGGACAACTTTCCCAGCTCCAGGGCTGTGGCTGCCAGGGAGAGACGGCCCTCCCTCCCAGCCCCAGCGTTGTGGGTGCTGTGGCAGGGGAGACGGGGCACATCCATGGCTTGAGTAAGGTAAGACTACTGATATTAAAATGAGTTATGTGCTTTTATTTGTAGAACAAAAAAACTTTATTATTAAGGGGTTTTTTCTATAGCACTTTTATCCAAAGCGCTTTACAATAGTTAGCTAACGATGTAACCAACATTTGGAAAAATTATGGTCCGCTGAGATCCTCTGCAATTTTCAAGTGGTCCACGAAAAAAAAAAGTTTGAGAACCACTGCACTAACTGAATAAATGCTGTTTAAAGGCAGACACTATATTTAATGAGCCACCACTGTCCTTGCCTTGTACTGGAACTTCCTGACTGCCTTCAACATGTAATGTGTATAGATTCTTTTCAGGAGAAGCAGCAAAGAATCCTGTGGTTCATGCTCCAAAACATCTGTTAGTCTATAAGGTGCCACAGGATTCTTTGCTGCTTTTACAGATCCAGACTAACACGGCTACCCCTCTGATACTTTTCAGGAGAAGGAATTCTTGAAACCAGGTGGCAACAGAGGGGAGCCGGAAAGATTAATCTGCATTTTAACAAACATGGAACCTCTTTCACCACGAGACTCCGTGTCTCTGTCCTCATGGTGGGAAGGAACTTTATCTGGGGTGATCCGCAGGAAAGTGCATTTCAAAAGGGAACTGGATTTTAAAAATGAGGGGCAAAAACACCCTGTGTGTGTATTTCTATATGTACATGCGCACACGCACACACAGACATAAGAATGGCCATACTGGGTCAGTCCAAAGGTCCATCAAGCCCAGTATCCTGTCCTCTGACAGTGGCCAGTGAAAGGTGCTCCAAATGGAATGAGCAGAACAGGTTATCATCAAGTGATCCATGCCGTCACCCATTCCCAGCTTTTGGCAAACAGAGGCCAGGGACACCATTCCTGCCCATCCTGGCTAATAGCCATTGATGGATCTATCTTCCATGAATCTATCAAGCTTCCTTTTGAAACCCGTTATAGTATTTGCCAGAGCGTGTTGAAGGCCAAGAGTTCCAGAGGTAGACCATGTGTTGGGTGAAAAAATACTTCCTTGTGTTTGTTTTAAACCTGCGACCTATTTCATTTGGTGACCCCTTGCTCTTGTATTATGAGAAGTAGTAAATAACATCTCCTTATTTACTTTCTGTATGCACCTGTACCACTCATGATTTTATAGACCTCTAGCATATCCCCCCCTTAGTCGCCTTTTTTCCAAGCTGAAAATACCAGTCTTATTAATCTCTCATATGGAAGCCATTCTGAACCCCTAGTAATTTTTGTTGCCCTTTTCTGAACCTTTTCCCATTCCAATATATCTCTTTTGAGATGGGGCGACCTGTAACTAGACCTGATCGGGAGAACAGAAGGGTGTACTGTCTGCCAAGGGCTAAGATACAGGATGTGGACCTGAGGCTGAATACGATCTTAGCGGGAGCGGGAAAGAATCCGTTGATTATCCTTCATGTGGGAACGAATGATACGGCTAGTTACTCGCTGGACTGTATCAAGGAGGACTATGCCAGACTGGGGAAGAGGCTCAAAGACATCGAGGCTCAGGTGATCTTCAGTGGGATTCTGCCGGTTCCTAGAGCGGGGCGACGAAGGAGTGACAAGATTATGGCGATCAACAGATGGCTTAGGGAGTGGTGTTATAAGGAGGGCTTTGGGATGTACGGTCACTGGGAAGCGTTTACGGATAGACAACTGTTCGCTCAGGATGGACTTCATCTAAGCAAGGAGGGAAATAGAATTCTAGGATGGAGGCTCGCCGACCTCATCAAGAGAGCTTTAAACTAGGAAGTTGGGGGAGATCTCCACGCCGGAATATAACCTGGAGAGGAAAGTAAACAAAGTGAGAGGGGATACCCTTGCGGTCCCAAAATTTGATCCAAGGAGGAATAGTGGAGTAGAAACCAGAGTAACGGGTGATGCTGGTGGTAAAAGGTCTCTGCACGACGGGGGAAAGAATGTCACTGACGCCAAACGCCGAAAATTAAAAGGTCTGTACACTAATGCGAGGAGCCTAGGTAATAAGATGGAGGAACTGGAGTTACTGGTTCCGGAAGTGAAACAGGATATTATAGGGAAAACTGAAACCTGGTGGAATAGTACTCATGACTGGAGCACGGGTATTGAAGGCTATGTGCTGTTTAGAAAGGACAGGAAGAAAGGCAAAGGTGGTGGAGTAGCCTTGTACATCAATGATGAAATTAACTGTAGCGAAATAAGAAGCGATGGAATGGATAAGACAGAGTCTGTCTGGGCAAAAATCACACTGGGTAAAAAAGCAACTAGAGCTTCCCCTGAGATAGTGCTTGGCGTGTGCTACAGACCGCCGGGATCTGACTGGGATATGGCTAGAGACCTGTTTAATGTCTTTAATGAAGTAAACACAAAGGGGAAATGTGTGATTATGGGGGATTTCAACTTCCCGGATATAGACTGGAGGACGAGTGCTTGCAAGAATAATAGGGGTCAGATTTTTCTGGATGTGATAGCGGATGGATTTCTTCATCAAGTAGTTGAAGTACCTACGAGAGGAGATGCCATTTTAGATTTGGTGTTGGTGAGCAGTGAGGACCTCGTAGAAGAAATGGTGGTAGGGGACAACCTTGGTTCGAGTGATCATGAGCTGATTCAGTTCAAACTAGATGGAAGGATAAACAAATGCAGATCTGGGATTAGGGTTTTTGACTTCTCGAGGGCTAATTTTAAGGAGTTAAGGAAATTAGTTAGGGAAGTGGATTGGATGGAGGAATTAGTGGATTTAAATGCGGAGGAGGCCTGGAATTACTTTAAGTCGCAGCTGCGGAGACTGTCAGAAGCCTGCATCCCGAGAAAGGGGAAAAAAAACATGGGCAGGAGTTGTAGGCCAAACTGGATGAGCAAGCAACTCAGAGAGGGGATTAGACAAAAGCAGAAAGCTTACAGGGAGTGGAAGAAAGGCAGGATCAGTAAGGAAAGCTACCTTGGTGAGGTCAGAACATGTAGGGATAAAGTGAGGAAGGCTAAAAGCCGCATTGAACTGGACCTTGCAAAGGGAATCAAAACCAATAGTAAAAGGTTCTACAGCCACATAAATAAGAAGAAAACAAAGAAAGAAGAAGTGGGGCCGCTATACACTGAGGATGGAATGGAGGTTAAGGATAACCTAGGCATGGCCCAACATCTAAACAAGTACTTTGCTTCAGTTTTTAATAAGATTAGTGAGGAACCTTGCGATGATGGAGGGATGATAAACGGGAATGTGGATATGGAAGTGGATATTACCGCAACTGAGGTAGAGGCCGTACTTGAACAGCTCGATGGGACGAAGTCGGAGGGCCCGGACAATCTCCATCCGAGGATATTAAAGGAACTGGCGCGTGAAATTGCGAGCCCGTTAGCGAGAATTTTTAAGCAATCGATAAACTCGGGGGTTATGCCGTATGACTGGAGGATTGCTAATGTAGTTCCTATTTTTAAGAAAGGGAATAAAAGTGATCCGGGTAATTATAGGCCTGTTAGCTTGACGTCCGTAGTATGCAAGGTCTTGGAAAAAATTTTAAGGGAGAAAGTAGTTAAGGACATAGAGGCCAATAGTAATTGGGACGAATTGCAACACGGATTTAGTAAAGGTAGATCGTGTCAAACCAATCTGATCTCCTTCTTTGAGAAGATGACGGATTACTTAGATAAAGGAAATGCGGTAGATATAATTTACCTAGATTTCAGTAAGGCATTCGACACGGTTCCGCACGGGGAACCGTTAGTCAAATTGGAAAAGATGGGAATGAATATGAAAGTTGTAAGGTGGATAAGGAACTGGTTAAAGGGGAGACTCCAGAGGGTCGTATTGAAAGGTGAATTGTCAGGCTGGAAGGAGGTCACTAGTGGAGTCCCTCAAGGATCGGTTTTGGGACCGATCTTATTTAACCTTTTTATTACTGACCTTGGCACAAAGAGCGGGAATGTGCTAATAAAGTTTGCGGATGACACGAAGCTGGGGGGTATTGCTAACACGGAGAAGGACAGGGATACTATTCAGGAAGATCTGAACCACCTTGTAAACTGGAGTAATAGAAATAGGATGAAATACAATAGTGAAAAGTGCAAGGTTATGCATTTAGGAATTAATAATAAGAATTTTGGATATACGTTGGGGGCGCATCAGTTGGAAGCGACGGAGGAGGAGAAGGACCTTGGGGTACTGGTTGATAGCAGGATGACTATGAGTCGCCAATGTGATACGGCTGTTAAAAAAGCAAATGCGATTTTGGGATGCATCAGGCGGGGTATTTCCTGCAAGGATAAGGAGGTGTTAGTACCGTTATACAAGTCGTTGGTGAGACCCCATTTGGAATACTGTGTGCAGTTCTGGTGTCCCATGTTCAAGAAGGATGAATTCAAACTGGAACAGGTTCAGAGACGGGCTACAAGGATGATCCGAGGAATGGAAAAACTGCCTTATGAAAGGAGACTCAAAGAGCTTGGCTTGTTTAGCCTGGCCAAAAGAAGGCTGCGGGGGGATATGCTTGCTCTATATAAATATATCAGGGGGGTTAACGTTACGGAGGGAGAGGAATTATTTAAGTTTAGTACTAATGTAGGCACGAGGACGAATGGGTATAAACTGGATATTAGGAAGTTTAGACTTGAAATTAGACGAAGGTTTCTAACCATTAGGGGAGTGAAGTTCTGGAACAGCCTTCCGAGGGAAGTAGTGGGGGCAAAAGACTTTCCTGGCTTTAAGACAAAGCTTGATAAGTATATGGAGGGGATGTTATGATAGGATCGTTAATTTGGGCAATTGATCTTGGATTACCACCAGATAGGTCTGCTCATTGGTCTGCGGGGAGATGTTGGATGGCATGGGAACTGAGTTACTGCAGAGAATTCCTTCTTGGGTGCTGGCTGGTGACTCTTGCCCACATGCTCAGGGTTTAGCTGATCGCCATATTTGGGGTCGGGAAGGAATTTTCCTCCAGGGCGGATTGGCAGGGGCCCTGGAGGTTTTTCGCCTTCCCCTGCAGCGTGGGGCACGGGTTGCTTGCTGGTGGTTTCTCTGCAGCTTGAGGTCTTCAAACCAATTTTGAGGATTTCAATAACTCGGTCCTGGGATAGGGGTTGTTATAAAATTGGATGGGTGGGGTTCTGTGGCCTGCCTTGTGCAGGAGGTCAGACTAGATGATCAGATTGGTCCCTTCTGACCTATGAGTCTATGAGTCTATCTGCACGCAGTATTCAAGGTGTTGGCGTACCATGGATTTATATAGAGGCAATATATTTTCTGTTTTATTATCTATCCCTTTCTTGATGATTCCCAACATTATGTTCGCTTTTTTGGACTATTGCTGCACATTGAATGGATGATTTCAGAGAACTATCCACAATGACTCCAAGATCTCTTTCTTGAGTGATGATAACTAATTTAGACCCCATCGTATATCTATAGTTAGGATTATGTTTTCCAATGTACATTACTTTGCATTTATCTACATTAAATTTCATATGCCATTTTGTTGCCCAGTCACCCAGTTTTGTGAGGGCCTTTTGTAGTTCTTTGCATTCTGCCTGGGACTTAACTATCTTGAGTAGTTTTGTATCATCTGCAAATTTTGCCACTTCACTGTTTACCCCTTTTCCCAGATTGTTTATGAATATGTTAAAAAGGACTGGGCCCAGTACAGATCCTGGGAGACACCACTATTTACCTCTCTCCATTCTGAAAGTTGACCATTTATTCCTAACCTTTGTTTCCTATCTTTTAACCAGATACCAATCCATGAGAGAACCTTCCCTCTTATCCCATGACTGCTTATTTTGCTTAAGAGCCTTTTGGTGAGGGACCTTGTCAAAGCTTTCTGAAAATCTAAATACACTGTATCCACTGGATCTCCTTTGTCCACATGCTTGTTGACCCCCCTCAGAGAATTCTAGTAGATTGGTGAGGCATGATTTCCCTTTGCAAAAACCATGTTGACTATTTCCCAACAAATTATGTTCATCTATGTGTCTGACAATTTTTTTCTTTACGATAGTTTCAACCAATTTGGTCACCCCTGGAGCCCTTTTTAAAAATTGGCATCACATTAGCTATCCTCCAGTCATTTGGTATAGAAGCTGATTTAAATGATAGGTTACAGATGACAGTTATTAGTCCTGCAGTTTCACATTTGAGTACCTTCAGAATTTTTGGGTGAATACCATCAGGTCCTGGAGACTTATTATTGTTTAGTTTATCAATTTGTTCCAAAACCACCTCTAATACACCTCAATTTGGGACAGTTCCTCAGATCTGTCCCCCAGAAAGAATGGCTCAGGTTTGGGAATCTCCCTCACATCCTCAACAGCGAAGACTTATGCAAAGAATTCCTTTAGTTTCTCCGCAATGGTCTTATCATCCTTGATTGCTCCTTTAGCATCTCAATCATCCAGTGGCCGCACCGGTTGTTTATCAGGCTTTCTGCTTCTGATGCATTTAAAAAAATGTTTGCTATTTTGGAGTCTTTGGCTAGCTGTTCTTCAAATTCTTTTTTGGTCTTTCTAATTATATTTTTACATTTCATTTGCCAGAGTTTATGCTCTTTTCTATTTTCCTCATTAAGATTTATCTTCCTCTTTTTAAAGGATGCCTTTTTGCCTCTCACCACTTCTTTTACTTTGTTGTTACACACGTACATCCGCACCCCTTTGGGAGGGATTCTGACCTGACAATCTGGTCAACCCTGTTGCTGGGAACATGTGGTAGCATTTCACCTTGAACCAAGTCTAGTTTAAGTTTTGGTTACTAGAGAGCATTTTATCTTTTTCTGTTGTAACCCATTTCTGACTTTAATGCTTTACACTTGTACTCACTTAAAATCTGTCTTGTTGGGGTTAAACTTGTTTCATTCTTTAATCAAACTAATCCAGTCTTGTGTTTTAAACTGAATTTTTTGGTAAATCCAATTAAAATAGTGAGTTGTTGTATATTAACCCCTTACGGGGGCAATGAACCTATAATATCTGAACTGTCAAGGAGAGGGCTGGACAGAGCAGAAAACATGTTTTTATGGAAAGTTCAGAACTAGGAGTGTGGTGGGGTCAACCTGCAGGTAGTAGCCAAAGCTGCTGGAAGCCAAAGTGCAGCTGGAGGTTGCTAACAGGCGGCTGGGGTCAGAGTTGCTGGGCTAGGGCTGTAGCTGTACACAGAACTCAGGATGTCACTGGCAGGCTGATTGTGAGTGACTCAAGTTGGGAGCTACAATAGTAAAGCATTGTGAGGCGCCCAAGGTTGCAGGGCAGGTGGTGACACAGCCCCTGACTAGCCTGGGTTGCACCATGAATTGTGATACCCTCCCATCTTGGTATCATCTGCAAACTTGATAAATGTACTTTCTATGCCATCATGCAAATCGTTTATGAAGATATTGAACAGAACTGGACTCAGGACAGATCCCTGTGGGATCCCACTCGATAGCCCTTCACAGTTGACTTCACAGCTTGAACCATTGATAACTACTCTCTGAGTACAATTTTCCAACCAGCTGTGCACCCACCTTATAGTAGGTTCTTCTAGGCTATATTTCCCTAGTTTGTCTCACTTTCTCATAAACCACCTCATGACTTTCTCATAAGCATTGTCAAGCTTTACTAAGGTCGAGATATATCACATCATCTGCTCTCCCTCTACACACAAGGCTTGCATCCTGTCAGATGAGGATATTAGGCTGGTTTGACACGATTTGTTCTTGGCAAATTCATGTTGACTGTTACTTATCACCTTATGTTCTAGATGCTTACACATTGATTATTTTGCTCCATTATCTTTCTGGGTACTGAAGTTAAGCTGACTGGTCTATAATTCCCTCAGTTGTCCTTATTCACATTTTCATAGAGTCATAGGTACTATATTTGCTCTCTGGGATCTCTCCCATCCTCCATGGGTTCTCAAAGATAATTGCTAATGGCTGAGAGATCTTTCAGTGTTCTAGGATGTATTTTTGTCAGGCCCTGACTTAACTTGTCCTTTCTCTATTTCAGCCTCAAATCCTACCCCATTCACACTGCTGTTCACTGTTTAATTACTGTTAACCTTGTTAGTGAAAACTGAAACACAAAAGCATTTTGTCAAGTATCAGAGGGATAGCCGTGTTAGTCTGTATCCATAAAAACAAGGAGTCCGGTGGCACCTTAAAGACTAACAGATTTATTTGGGTACAAGCTTCCGTGGGTAAAAAAAACACTTCTTCAGATAGAAAGCTTATGCCCAAATAAATCTCTTAGTCTTTAAGATGCCACCAGAACCTTCGTTGTTTTAAAAAAGCATTTCCCACTTCAGCTTGTCATAAACAGATAGCTAAGGTTTAATGTCTCTTACACCTGGAAAGAAGTAATCTGAAACACCGGACCAGAGGACCAATCAGGAAACATGACTTTTTCAAATCTGGGTGGAGGGTCTTTTGTGTGAGAGTCCTTTGTTCTTGGTCTTCTGCCTGTCCCTCTCAGCTATAGGAAGGATTTTTCTATTTCCTGCTTTCTAATCTTCTGTTTCCAAGTTGTGAGTACAAAGATAGTTTGTTGTTTTGTATTTACATGTCTATAGTTGCTGGAGTGCTTTGAATTGTATTCTTTTTGAATAAGGCTGTTTATTCAATATTCTTTTAAGCAAATGACCCTGTATTTGTCACCTTAATACAGAGAGACCATTTTTATGTACTTTTCTTTCTTTTTATATGAAGTTTTCTTTTAAGACCTGTTGGAGTTTTCTTTAGTGGGGAACTCCAGGGAATTGAGTCTGCAGCTCACCAGGGAACTGGTGGGAGGAAGAAGTCAGGGGGAAATCTGTGTGTGTTGGATTTACTAGCCTGACTTTGCATTCCCTCTGGGTGAAGAGGGAAGTGCTTGTGTTTCCAGGACTGGAAATAGAGAGGGTGGACTCCCTCTGTTTAGATTCACGGAGTTTGCTTCTGTGTATCTCTCCAGGAACACCTGGAGGGGGGAAGGGGAAAGGTTTATTTCCCTTTGTTGTGAGACTCAAGGGATTTGGGTCTTGGGGTCCCCAGGGAAGGTTTGGGGGGACCAGAGTGCCCCAAAACACTCTAATTTTTTGGGTGGTGGCAGCTTTACCAGGTCCAAGCTGGTAACTAAGCTTGGAGGTTTTCATGCTAACCCCCATATTTTGGACGCTAAGGTCCAAATCTGGGACTAGGTTATGATACAGCTATTGCTTCATTTTCTCTTATTGTCTTTTCCTCCTCGTTGAGTAACGGGCCTGATATTCTTGTTTAGATGTTTCGGATCCTGCTGACAGTGGTTGATGAGGGAGTGGTAACTGTGAAGTTAAGGGCAGGTCCTATTCCAAGCAGACAGTGACTCATAGACTCATAGGTCAGAAGGGACCAATCTGATCATCTAGTCTGACCTCCTGCACAAGGCAGGCCACAGAACCCCACCCATCCAATTTTATAACACCCCCTATCCCAGGACCGAGTTATTGAAATCCTCAAAATTGGTTTGAAGACCTCAAGCTGCAGAGAAACCACCAGCAAGCAACCCGTGCCCCACGCTGCAGGGGAAGGCGAAAAACCTCCAGGGCCCCTGCCAATCCGCTCTGGAGGAAAATTCCTTCCCGACCCCAAATATGGCAATCAGCTAAACCCTGAGCATGTGGGCAAGAGTCACCAGCCAGCACCCAAGAAGGAATTCTCTGCAGTAACTCAGTTCCCATTCCATCCAACATCTCCCCACAGACCATTGAGCAGACCTATCTGGTGGTAATCCAAGATCAATTGCCCAAATTAACGATCCTATCATAACATCCCCTCCATATACTTTGTCTTAAAGCCAGGAAAGTCTTTTGCCCCCACTACTTCCCTCGGAAGGCTGTTCCAGAACTTCACTCCCCTAATGGTTAGAAACCTTCGTCTAATTTCAAGTCTAAACTTCCTAATATCCAGTTTATACCCATTCGTCCTCGTGCCTACATTAGTACTAAACTTAAATAATTCCTCTCCCTCCCTAACGTTAACCCCCCTGATATATTTATATAGAGCAAGCATATCCCCCCGCAGCCTTCTTTTGGCCAGGCTAAACAAGCCAAGCTCTTTGAGTCTCCTTTCATAAGGCAGTTTTTCCATTCCTCGGATCATCCTTGTAGCCCGTCTCTGAACCTGTTCCAGTTTGAATTCATCCTTCTTGAACATGGGACACCAGAACTGCACACAGTATTCCAGATGTGGTCTCACCAACGACTTGTATAACGGTACTTAACACCTCCTTATCCTTGCAGGAAATACCCCGCCTGATGCATCCCAAAATCGCATTTGCTTTTTTAACAGCCGTATCACATTGGCGACTCATAGTCATCCTGCTATCAACCAGTACCCCAAGGTCCTTCTCCTCCTCTGTCGCTTCCAACTGATGCGCCCCCAACGTATATCCAAAATTCTTATTATTAATTCCTAAGTGCATAACCTTGCACTTTTCACTATTAATAAAGAAAGCCGACCCCAGGCCCAAAGGCCGGGTCTTAATCAAGTTAATAATCATATCAAGGCCTTAGGCCTCAATCACACTAACATATAGCAAAGTAAAAACATTGATTTTATACTAACCCTCCTGAGGCTCACTTTCTGATTTTACTATATTATACTATTATGTTAATGCTGCTAAATCACAGAATGCTGCTATAAGGGGTTAAACTGACATAAAGTCCCTTAAAAACCCCATCCATCACTGCCAAATAAACTAACAACTGCTAGGCTATTATAAGTTTATCAAGCAGCTTATGCACACAGAAAATTAACCTCTAATAAACTTGGCTGAACATGCAGTTTGGGCCCAAGTTCCTCAAATTTGCTTAAGAAACATAGCTGCTGACACTGCAAGTAGGCGAAAACCAGGTGTCAAAGTCCTGACATTAACAAAAACCCGTATAAAGGGGAAGTTGCAAAAGGCAGGCTTGCAGATTAGCTCATAACCGGTAAAGTAAAGTAATGGTAAAAGTTTTTGCAGATGGTTAAAAGATGTCATTGTATTAACCAAATATGGTATCCTCGGATGTATAAGCTCATATGGTAATTTGCGGTTTTAAGCTTTATAACCCCAGGTATTATTGCTGTAAGGTAGAGCGACTTCCCTCTTGCTAGAGGTCCTGTCGTCTCTCCCTGCATATATGCTTGTAATCTATGATTAATCAATAAAGGAGCCTCAGGCTGTCTGATCAACTCAACTGACTGGTGGTCAATTTCCCCGACAATTTGGTGCATTGGCCGGGAACCCACAAGAGGGCTTCTCCTGGATCGGAGGACCGCAGGCAGTCTCCTTCCAACCCCCAGGCCCAATTAAAAGGTAAGAGACCTTTTGAAATCTCTATGGGGTTTGGCAGAGGACTAGTCTGTAGGCTCCGGTTTGGGTAAGTCACAAGCTGGGTTCGAACTTTTAGCTATCAGACAGACCAGATGCCCTTTCTCTAAGGTTTCTAAGATTCCAAGGTTTTAGCCTTTCCAGAGGCTCCCGTGGTTTCAAAGGTACCGCTAACAACCCACGGACCACGCTCCTTTTGGTCCGGAGAGTCCTGATCCAGGCGTGGATCAGGGGTCCCCTTCCTACCAGGTCTGATGGGGATCCGGGTTTAATGTTCCAGTGTTCCGTGGTTTCGCCTTGACGTCTGTGTCAAGAAAGTGCCTGTGTCTGTGTGTGTGAGGGCCAAGCGGCCAGAGTGAATGCAGCTGTGGGAAGACGCCCCGAGTCTCCTGCGAAGCGAACGCTCGTGACCGGGAGTGTCTCGAAAGCAAGCCCCACAGCTGAGCTTCTGTATGTGCAGAGATTGTGAAGCTTCCCAGCTGGCAAGCCTTGGTAAGTGGCTAGCCTGTTGGGTGCTTGTGTGTTTCCCCGTCCCTCTTCCCTTCCCTTCCACGACCTATGACCCTGTGACCGCTCCTCGAGCACTGTCCTTACAGGACCGCAGAGTCCCTATTTTGCCCACTGGAGCCATAAGCTCCCTTCCCTTCTCGGAGAGGAGGGAAGCCCCCAGGAAAACCGTACCGCTGAGTCCGTAGCTTCAGAAGCATCGTTGGCTTAAGGCTGGTGCCCTGGGCTAACGACCGGCGTACGGGGACCGCGGGTTCTCCGGAAAGGAGCCCGTCCCATCCTTTACCTCCTTCCTTGTAGGTACCTGCTGTTTGGCGGGTCAGAGAAAGCCTACTCCACCTAGTTCCCCTGCCCAGGGCAGGTAAAGACACCACTGGTGTTAGAACCGTGGTAATCCTAATTAGCGCTTCCCTGGTGTGAAAGGCTTGTGTGAAACAAAGGGCTGAAGTGAAAATGGGGTCTACCCAATCTAAAGGGATCCCAATCCCACCAAAAGGCACTCCTGCTGCTTATATGTATGTGCACCGTGGCCCGTCGACATGTAGATATTTGCAAAAGTGGAATTGGTATACTAGAGACGACCCAAAACTGCAATTTCCTGTGGAGGGCAGTTTTGATCTTGATAGGATTGTGCACCTCAGGGGTGCTCTTGTTGCCAACTCTGTAGGACAGGGACAGTTTGATGCTTATTTTGAATGGCATGATGAAATGGGTAAAAGGCGTCAGGAATCCCAAGTTAGGGGGTTAAAAGATACCCAAGAAAAACTAAAAACCCAACTTAAAGAGGCACAGGAAAAATTAAATAGTGCTCAAAATTTGCTCAGTCCCCCTCCCTTAAACGTAGTTCCCCTCTGCCCGTCTCAAACACGCCCGAAACCAACTGCTCCAAAAAGAATCTACCCTTCACCCCCTTCCGATGAGCTAATTGATCTGTTCTTGGAATGTAGACAGTGGCCCGATAATTCTAATAGGCCGCCCGCTTATAGCCCAGATACTCAGGCAGGGGTTGGGGCTGGACCGGGAGATAGAAGTGAGGCAGAGGACAATCAAGGTAACCATCCAGACACCACATCTCCCTCATCTCCCTCAGGTTCTGATAAACAAACACCTCCCAAGACCCCTTCAGGTGGGTCTACGCCCCGGTCTGATATGTCCGACGACTTAAGGGAAGCTCTAGCTATAGTAGAAGTAGGAGAAAAATGTATAGACGATTGGCAACAGGTATCAGGTGAGGAAAATATAGATTGGGAATGCAAAGAAATTAACTGGGACAAATTATCTCCAGATTCGCCGCTACGGCGGCTGTCAAATACTATAGCAGAGATGAAGCAATTTGTGACATCACCAAAATATGACTCCCTTTTAAATCCCCGCCACCCCCCGGTCTCTGACGACCCTGATGCAGTGGCTTATCGTACCCGCCGTAAGGAGTTTCTGCGAAAGGCTGAAAAAATCCCCAAACCACCTAAATCTGTTCCCCTTTGCCCCCTCCGTCAGCTGCCAGGAGGCCAGGGAGGTTTAATGACAGTACATGCTCCCTGGTCACCAGGTGATCTTTATAACCTTATCGAAAAGTTTCCAAAAATCAGGGAAGATCCCGTTAAATTCCAAGAACAATTGGAAATGATAATCAAGTGCTATAACCCCTCACATGCTGATATGCACCAGCTATTATCGGCTATAGTGCCCAAAGAGACCCTTACTCGCCTCTATGCGAGGGCAAATTGGCCGGATGACCCCAGCCAGATGTCAGAGGCCGATTTGGTCCAAAGAAGAAATAACCTAATTGTTGAAGTTCTCAATGTATGCCCAAGGAAAACGGATTGGGCCAAAATAAATGCCTGTAAACAAAGTAAGGGAGAAAATCCGGCCGATTATATGGAACGTATAAAGCAAGTGTTTAAAAGACATTCAGGGATCAATAATGCAGAACAAACGGCCACACAAGCAGTAGTGGCAGCCTTTGTGCAAGAACTCTTGCCAAAGGTAGAAGAGCAGTTAAGGGTTAATTTAGTGGATTGGGAAGGTAAAAATTTAGAAGAAATTCTGGCAGCTGCACAGCACTTCCACCGCCAGTTAGAAAGAAAGAAAGATGAAACAGAATCTAAACTTATGGCTTTACAAATCCAAAGTATGCAAAACTCTGTTGGAAAAGGGCCCGGAAAAAGGTCAAGACAGGCTGTAACTAAAAATCAACATTTTGCTGGAAGTAGCCCCCTGACTAATCTCAGTTCCACAGCCTGCTTTTCGTGTGGGCAGGTAGGACATTGGAGAGCCAATTGTCCCCAATTAGGGGAAAACCAGTGTCGGTATTGTAAAAAGGAGGGACACCTTATTAAGGATTGTCCCACACGACCCCCTAGACAGTTTCCAAAACAGGAAGGATTGCCTTTTCCTGCTCCACCAGCCCCAGCTCTTAACTACTAGGAAAGCCAGGAGACTAATAACATCGTCGTCGCCCCCCTTGTTCATGTGGATCAAACTGGCCCAACCGTTTCTTGTCTAATAAATGGTGTCCCTACCCCTTGCTTGGTTGATACAGGAGCTTCTAGGTCTACCTTAAAAGCACAAGATTTCCCTACTGTACCTCTTTCCTCTGAAGTCGTAACTGCTGTGGGGGTAGGAAATACTCCTATTCCCCACCCTGTGTCATCTCCTCTATCTATATCTATCGGTCCTCTTTCTGCTGACCATGCCTTCCTCCTCAGTCCATGCTCCCCTGTAAACCTTTTAGGAAAAGATCTATTATGCAAACTTCATTGCACTATCTTTTGCTCCCCAGAAGGGGTCTTTTTAGAGGTCCCAGATCCGGCTCATAATGAGGTTTTAGGTCTCCTCCAAATTGATCCAGCCCCAGATCGGGAACCCGATCCCAGTCTTTTCTTGTTGCAACAGGAACTACTGGCAAGGGTACCCCCTTCACTGTGGGCTAAGCATGCTAACCAAGTAGGACGCATTTGTTCTGCTCAACCTGTTAAAATTCGACTTAATCCAAGCAAACCTCTTCCTAAAGTCCGGCAATATCCCCTCTCTCAGCAAGCTGAGGAGGGGATTCGTCCAGTTCTTTCTGCTCTACTTAAACAGGGGGTCATAGTTCCAACAGTAAGTAAATGTAATACTCCCATTCTACCCGTCCGAAAACCCGGGAAAAACACCTGGCGATTCGTACAGGATCTACGTGCTATTAATGCTGCTGTCCTCCCAACTTTTCCGGTGGTTCCAAATCCTGCTACTATTCTCTCTTGTATACCTCCCACTGCTCAGTACTTTTCTGTAATAGATTTGTGCTCTGCTTTCTTTTCTATTCCTATTCATGTGGATAGTCAGTTTCTTTTTGCATTTACTTATCAGGGAGCTCAATATACTTGGACCAGACTACCCCAAGGTTATACTGAGTCCCCTACTATCTTTTCTCAAATCTTAAAGAAAGATCTAGATGATATCTCATTTCCAAATGGGTCTGTCTTAATACAATATGTAGATGATTTGTTGCTTGCTTCTGACTCTCTGGAAGCTTCAAAAGCGGATACGTTGGTTTTGCTCCAAGCCTTAGCTCAAAAGGGTCATAAGGCTTCAAGGGAAAAGTTACAACTCTGTCTCCCTGTAGTGCATTATCTGGGCCATAATATTTCTGCAGGAAAATGCGCTTTGTCTTCTTCGCGGGTACAGGCAATTCAAAAGATCCCCAGGCCAATTACAAAAAAGCAGCTCAGGGGATTCTTGGGAATGGCAGGCTACTGTAGACAATGGATTCTGGGTTATGCGTCTCTTGTGCGGCCCTTACAAGATTTAACTCTTAATAAGATCTCTGACCCTATTCCATGGCCCACGGAAGCAGAGGAAGCGTTTCAACAAATAAAAATTGCTTTAACCAAAGCCCCTGCTCTCGGTTTACCCGATTATAAAAAACCATTTACTCTCTTCTGTCATGAAAGAGAGGGCTCAGCCCAGGGTGTTCTTACTCAGACTCACGGAGAAAAACACAGACCCATAGCTTACTTTAGTTCTTCATTAGACCCGGTAGCAGCTGGGTTACCCCCCTGCCTCCGGTCTGTTGCAGCAGCTGCAATATTAGTTGAAGCCTCCGCCTCCCTAGTTCTCGGCAGTCCGTTAACTGTTGCAGTTCCTCATGCTGTCACCGCTCTCTTGACTAAAAGCAAAACACAGCATCTTTCAAACTCTAGACTCACTAAGTATAAAATGCTTCTGTTAAATGCTGCAAATGTTACTTTGGCTAAATGTCCGGTACTAAATCCTGCTTCTCTTCTCCCCACGGTAACCGATGGGGAACCCCATGATTGCCTATCTGTAACTGCTGAATTATCTGCTCCCAGATCTGATCTACAGGATATTCCCCTGCAAAATCCCGAGTTGATTTATTATGTAGATGGTTCCTGTTTAAAAAATGCGGAAGGGCAGCTGGTAGCAGGCTATGCTGTATGCGATCAACACAGTACTATAGAAGCATTCTCTCTCCCTTCAGTAAAATCAGCTCAGGTTGCTGAACTGTTTGCTCTTACTCGAGCCTGTTGCTTGGCAACCGAAGCGTCTGTTACTATTTATACTGATTCAAGATATGCTTTTGAAGTAGTACATGATTATGGGCAATTGTGGAAATATAGGGGATTTCTTACTTCTACCGGAGCACCTATTAGCCACGGCCCATATGTCAATGCTCTTTTGTCTGCTTTACAGTTACCGTCTGCTATTGCTGTAGTCAAATGTGCAGCCCATAAAAAACCCCATAACGATGTTACTCAAGGAAATGCACTGGCGGACTCCTCCGCCAGGCAAGCGGCCCTTTCCGGGTCTCCGGCTCCTACTGAAATATTTGCTCTTTGTATGTCCCAGCCCGTCTCTTTAGTTGACTCTTTACAGGACTTAGCACTTACACAGGAGTCAGCATCAGACGATGAGAAAAACTGCTGGAGACAGTCTGGATGTTCCAAACATCCAGAGGATGCCTTGTGGTATGCTCCAGACGGTCGCCTGGTGGCACCCTTGGCTCTGCTCCCACACCTTGCCCGGCTAGCACACGGGCTAGCCCATGTAGGCAAGGAGGGAATGATTGCTTCTGTAGCTAAATATTGGCATGCTCCAAAGTTTACAAGCATTGCCCAGCAATACTGCCAAACATGCCCTATCTGTCTGGCATACAACAGTGGGCGACCGGTTCGAACCACCCAGGCAGCACACCCACCGCCCTGGGGACCGTTTGTAAACATCCAGATAAACTTTATAAGTATGCCTAAGTGTTGTTCATATAAGTATGTACTTGTGTGTGTGTGCATGTATTCTGGATGGGTGGAAGCTTACCCATGCGCCAAGGCAGACTCAACCACTGTAACAAAGAAGTTGCTCAAGGAATTTATTCCTCGCTTTGGTATCCCTGTCTCAATTAACAGTGACAGAGGAACCCATTTTACAGGTCAAATCACTCAACAAATCTGTAAGGCCCTTCATGTGGACCAACGCTTGCACTGTGCTCACCATCCTCAAAGCGCGGGAGCAGTGGAACGCAAAAATGGGGATCTAAAAAACAAGCTAGCAAAGCTGTGTGCAGAGACAGGCCTTAAATGGCCGGATGCACTCCCTCTAGCACTAATGCAAATGAGGAACACCCCCATGCGTAAACATGGGTTGTCTCCCCATGAAATTCTCATGGCTAGACCAATGAGAATGCCAGTGTCTCCGCCCCTATCCCCAAACTCCCAGCATTTGCAACTCAGTGATGAAAATGTACTAGAATACTGCAAGACGCTAACTAGACATGTCAGATTTATTCATTCACAGGTCCAAAGTGCCCTACCAGATCCAGCTGAGACCGCATGCCATCCCTTGGAGCCTGGTGACTGGGTTTACTGTAAGGTGTTCCAACGAAAGTCTGCCTTGGAGCCCAGGTGGAAAGGTCCGTTCCAGGTCTTACTGACTACTCACACTGCAGTAAAGTGCCAAGGACTCCCAAATTGGGTACACGCATCTCACTGCAAGAAGGTAACGCCTCCTTTGGATCCCATCAGTACCCCGGCTGTTCTACAACCTCGGCTGACAACGTCAGCAGGTGAACCTAAGCAAATACCCAAGTATCACCTTCGAGGTCGGCAGGTTACATAAGGCATCATGACCAATCCACAGACCAAGATCAACCAGACTGCTCGAGTGCGAAAGTGGCTGTTGCCCTCTATCTGGTTTATTACCATTCTAATGTTCTTTATGTTTCTTTTGAACATTTATGACTCTTACCTACTCTCAGTTGCTGCCCGAAAGACTACTTCGCTACGTCTCCTGTCAACAGAAAAACCAAAAGCCAAAACAACCACTCCACCCTACCCAATGTGCGGGATAGCAGTTAAAGAAAAGGGAAAAATCACTCCCCGTTCCACTCCGTGTGACGAACAAAACCTTGCTGCCGAACAAAGGAAGAAAGTAAGAAGGTCTCGAGAAGCCTCCACTGCTAAACCCAAAACTCTTACTATAGAGGACGTTAAAAATTGGCCATGGTATAAAAGACGTTACGTGATGTGGTATCAGGGAGGCTCTTGTGGCCGACAGGCTTGGTCATGTGGGGTACATTGGTATTTGGGATTTCTCCCCGGTACAGCTGATTGCAACCCACCACAGGTCCCCTGGCCATGCTACGTCATTCCAGAATTACTAGACCACACTTCCACTGTTCCCCCCACGGTCCCTCCTCTAAGTAATCCTCCCATAATAACCCCATCTATTAGTACCCACCTTGAGCCCCATGCAAATCCATACTTACCCAAAACCTCAACCATCAGGCAATGGCCTAGGCCCTCTTCCACTAATTTGTTTTCCTACTGTCTAACTAAGTTAATTTTCTCCTTGCAGGGTCAAGTGTACCAACGGTATGTTAAATGGAATGCGTTTGGTATGGTATACCTTAGTTATCATAATATAACCTCATATTTAACATACACAGGAGAATCTGACCAAGCCGAAAATTTTATAGACACATGGGACACTGACCATGATATAGACCTTATGCTAATCCCAGGCACATGTTGGCCCCTCACGGACGAGGGTCCCGAATGTTTTGTAGCCACTCATGCCACAAGAACTAATGTTACTGTTAACAGAATATGTTTAGCTGCTGTAGGGTTTGTTTGTGCTCAGGACATTCCCATCACTGAAAACCTGACTTGCACATTACTTCAATACACCCCTTCACACTCAATCAACATCACACTGGCCAAAGAGGGCATTCAGGTACAAAGCCAACAATTGTGGTATGAGCCCTCTGAAAACCCCCATTTATCAGGGTTCAGATGGACAATACTAAATGCTACCTTGGGAACTGTCCATTTCTCCATACCTCTCACTCACTTCCAAATTACTAGTACTTATTCTAATTGCTCTAAGGGTGCGGCTATACGCCTACTAGAGCAGCAGGCTAGACTTGCAGAAACAAGAAAAAGAAGAGATATTGTTGACACTCTACTGCATGGTGCCAACACTGCAGCGTCAGCCTGGACTCTATATAAAACGCAGGAACATGACAGTCATCTGGGACAACTAGACCAAGCTCAGGGGTTTATTTCCGGGGCTCAAATAACTGAGGAGAAGGCCGGTATAGGCGCACTCCATACTATTTCGGCACTAAGTATTGTTACCCAGGACCTACTTAAGCAAATGGTTCACCAGGTCGCCACATCAGGAAAGGCATTGCAATGGGACCAAGCGTGTTCAGAAGTACAGGATTATCTTAACACTATCCTTTTTTCCTTACGTAAGGACCTTGAACAGCAACGCTGGCCCACTGCCCTTACTAATACATCGGGTATACCCCTCGATTTGTGGCCTTGGAGACTTACGTGGAAATTCTCTAAATGGAGGTGTTGGCGCTCACAGTGTTCCTTCCGGGCTTATGGACCCGTGAAAGGATTTTGGGCCCCCACTTACCGTATCCTTCCAGGCCCTTGGGGTGGTTGCTTATGGGACTGGGTAATTCATCGAGATGTTTGGAAAATTAAACCCCCTGGCGGTCCTAACCGCTTCTTAATCGGTGCCCCAGCTATAACCCCTGACCTTTGGATAGGTCTAGGTGATCTTTGGACCTATTGGCCTTTACAACCCCCACAACTGCAATGTTTTAGAAAATTACACCCAGGGGAGGTAGTGACTGTTCATCACCGAGTATGTTGGGAAGGTCTTGGTACTTTACAAGACCTAACCTCCCATGATCTATTATCTGCTAACAGCAGTTGCGTTCATGTTAATTCCTCAATCATACACAATGTGGCCTTTAATCTCCACACCAGCTCAGGCACTCACAACATTTACTGGCCCGCAGAAAAGGATTATCAGGTTTATTTAAAGTTTCAGGTTCCTTTTGATTGGACCTCTGTTGTTCCTGACCGATTCCATTCATTGTTATCCCTCCTACCAGACATTCAATCTATTTCACATTTGCAAACCCAAATTCACTACTTAGAAACTGTTTACCAAGAAGCTTTAAATGCTCTTCAAACGGTTCATTTGGTCTCCACCCTTTGTGTTAAAGGTGATGTTCTGTGTCAGTGCACAAAAAGTTTTCAGTCGCCCCAAAAACACCCTTGGTATGTAGGGCTTCTTTTTGCCATTGGTACCGTTACCTTTGTATGTATTTGCTGTTGGTACATTGAAACCCCCTCCAGTGCTCCCCAGGAAGGTAATCCAGGCCAGGAAACAGTAAATCAACAATTAATTGAAAACATTGCGCAGGAACTTATAAATATTTCAAATTTCGATGAAGTGTTTGCTGCTGAGAAAAGCCCAGTAGCAGCAAACAAAGGAGGGAATTAATAAAGAAAGCCGACCCCAGGCCCAAAGGCCGGGTCTTAATCAAGTTAATAATCATATCAAGGCCTTAGGCCTCAATCACACTAACATATAGCAAAGTAAAAACATTGATTTTATACTAACCCTCCTGAGGCTCACTTTCTGATTTTACTATATTATACTATTATGTTAATGCTGCTAAATCACAGAATGCTGCTATAAGGGGTTAAACTGACATAAAGTCCCTTAAAAACCCCATCCATCACTGCCAAATAAACTAACAACTGCTAGGCTATTATAAGTTTATCAAGCAGCTTATGCACACAGAAAATTAACCTCTAATAAACTTGGCTGAACATGCAGTTTGGGCCCAAGTTCCTCAAATTTGCTTAAGAAACATAGCTGCTGACACTGCAAGTAGGCGAAAACCAGGTGTCAAAGTCCTGACATTAACAAAAACCCGTATAAAGGGGAAGTTGCAAAAGGCAGGCTTGCAGATTAGCTCATAACCGGTAAAGTAAAGTAATGGTAAAAGTTTTTGCAGATGGTTAAAAGATGTCATTGTATTAACCAAATATGGTATCCTCGGATGTATAAGCTCATATGGTAATTTGCGGTTTTAAGCTTTATAACCCCAGGTATTATTGCTGTAAGGTAGAGCGACTTCCCTCTTGCTAGAGGTCCTGTCGTCTCTCCCTGCATATATGCTTGTAATCTATGATTAATCAATAAAGGAGCCTCAGGCTGTCTGATCAACTCAACTGACTGGTGGTCAATTTCCCCGACACTATTGTATTTCATCCTATTTCTATTACTCCAGTTTACAGTGCTCTGGCTTTAAAATGCTGTCTCTTGCTGGGACCTCCTGGGAGAAAAACTTTGTCTATTTTACATGGTCTTGGAAATGCTTGTCAGATGTCCGTTGTATTCTGGGCACATCTGCCGGACATCCACATGTGCTGAACCAGTTATCCTTTTTACCATAGCATAGAGAAGGCTTGTGGCTGGTCTGGACAGTGTGACTTGGGCATGATCTTAGAACTGGCATGTAGACCCTAAGCTCTTCAAGGTAAAAACTGTATGCTATGATTTGTACAGTACTTAGCGCAATCTTCATTCCTGGTTGGTCCCTAGACACTGTTGTGATAAGTTTCCGAAGAATGGCCATCTGTTCCTGAGAATGTGATATCAATTGCCCCAAAGATTGTTGGGGTTTGGGGATAAGTGAGCCATCAGTGGTTAATATGTTTACTGCTTTCCCGTCACGCAGCCACATCACCCTGTCCTGCCTTGCAAAAGGCAGTTCATTAGGAAAGGACAGGACCCCATTTGAGGAGTGAGGAACAGCCAACTTACCAACACCTTTACCTGCAGTCCCTAATAATTGGAACCTGCTGGAAGTGAACAGCTGGGATCTCACGGGAATCTCTCTTTTTACTGTGTGTACTAATGAATACCCAATTCCTTCTCACTGTGCCTTATGCAAGAAGGATGATACAGAGATTTTGAAATCATCTTCTAGGGTGGAGGAGGGAGGGGTCGAAAGAACGTTTCCAAGGGAGGACGGAACTGCAGAAGGCATGTTTGAGCTTCAGAAAGGATCCAGCTGTTGCAGCTGCTGCAGGCCGGCAGGGACAGGATGGCCCAGCACAGAGCCTGTGAGTAGCAAGCAACCCCTTTCCCCTATTGCTGCTGCCCAGCCCTAAACTCCTTGTAGGGGAGGGAGGGAGAAAGTGAGATAGATTTGCCTTTGCATTTCAGAGACTGCTCCAGCAGAGGGGTGTTTGTGGGGAAATGGGGAGAGGCAGATGTATTTTCTCTGCCCTGTGTGGGGCTAGAGCGAGGGGGATGTGGTGGGAAGGGGGAAGGTGTTTTAGTTCTTTTTCAGTGAAGGGTGAGACCTCCCAAGGATCTGCACTGTGAGGAGAGTCATTTGAGTTCATCTCCTGAGCTCCGAGCTGTGTGCGAGGATGAACAACAGCCGTGGGCCTAGACAGGAAGCAGAATGGAGAAGTTGGTTTTGTTTACTTTGGCTTAGAACAGCCCTCTCTGCCCATGTGGAGATCCCTCCCCCAGCATTTACCCCTCTGCTGTAAGTACCCTTCCTATTTGGGCTGGGGATGGCCAGCTAGGCTTCTGCTTGAGGGGTTTAATCCCTCTGAGTCCCTGGGGGTGGTTCTTCACCCAGCTACTCCTCCCACCCAGACCCCTCTGCTCACAACGCTAGTCCCTCTGCAGTTCCCAAGCTGCCACTCCTTGTGTCTGTAACAAGGATACCCCCTGGGCATCCCATTAAATCTGCCTGGGGGTCCTAGACTTTAAGGGCAGTGAGGGTGTGAGGGAAGGTCCTGAACTCATCTCCTGACCACTGAGCATGAATGCATCTAGCTGGCTACAGCTGTAGTGGTGTGCCTACCCTGTGATCCTCTTTTGCCAACGAAGAGAGTGGGTTGGCTCAGTAGTTCCCTGAGGGGAAATCCATTAGTGACTCAGTATGTAGCACTTCTTGCTGAGTCAGCCCTGAGCCAACTTCCCCGGGGGGCCCTGAGCTGTTTGCATGAAAGATCCCATGGCACTTTGGGAGAGAGAGTAGGGCTTCTCTAAAATTGTCTCCTAGTCAAATTTCAAGTCAGGTAATTTAAGGGCTGCTGTGACGAGGATGGTGATCAGTGGACAAGGAGAACAGTTGGATGTCGGATAAGAAGCAATGGGCTTAATCTGCAGCAAGGGAGATTTAGCATAGGTATTAGGAAATGCTTTCTAATGATTGGGGTAGTTAAGCTCTGGAGTAGGCTTGTGGAATCCCTGTTCTTGGAAGTTTGTAAGAGCAGATTGGACAAAAACCTGTCAGGGATGGTCTAGCCCAGCCTCAGCATAGGGGGCTGGGCTGGATGACCTCCCATGATCTCTTCCAGCCCTGCAGTTCTACTCTGCCTCCTCACCTTCCTCTTGCAGCTTCAATCAGACACAATATTCACTTCCTCTTCTAGCCTGTTGTGCTGTGTAAGGGGTGCAGTGCCGGTACTGTGTGCTGCTAAAACAGCTCCCATGCTTCACTGCTACAGCAGCAGCCGCTTTTCATTGATGTGTAAATGATCCTTTAGAGTTTGTGATGGGCTTTAAGAGCCTCAGGGATGAAAAGTGTTACATGAACGTGGGGCTAAAGGAGCTCGGCCACCACCAACATGTTCTTTTCAGGCCCCTAAATGAGCAGCCAGATTTCCAGGCATGAGCACAGTGGGAGCACTCTCAGAAATCCTGCTCACAAGCTGTCATGATCTGTTCCATCCATTAGGTCAGGAGCAAGATGACTGCGTGAGGAAAGTGACTCTCTCCACGATGAGGCTCAGAGTGCTGCCTCCTGCGGTCCTGCAGGACCCCAGAGTGGAGAGCCTGAACCTGGACCGGAACAAGCTGAAACACATCCCCGGGATTTCAAAGCTTGGCAACTTGAGAAAGCTGATCTTGTCCAAGAATGAGATCGCGGACTTCCCTGAGGAAATCCAGAGTCTGGTCCACCTGGAGAAGTTGGAACTGAATCAGAACCAAATCCGGGTCATCCCGGAGGGGATCTTTTCCTGTCTTCCCAGGCTCAAACACTTGCGGCTGAACAACAATCGCCTCAGTGCTTTGCCCAAGGACTTGGCCACCTGCAGCAGCAGCCTCCAGTACCTCAACCTGTCCAACAACTTGTTCCGAGCTGTCCCCCAAGCTGTCCTGGAGCTGGTGAGTTTACAGGAGTTCTATGTGCAGAACAACATGCTGCGCCAGCTCCCCAGGGAGCTGTTCGAAGGGAGGCCGCTGAAGATGTTCAAGGCACATGGGAACCCACTGCAGCAGCCTCCCAACGAAGTCTGCGCTGGGGGAATCCAGCAGATCCTGAGCTATTTCAGCCAATTGCAGAACTGCCAAGGGGAGGAAGACAGGAGGGTGAAGACCATGTTCCTAGGAGCCTCACTGGCAGGAAAATCCACTATCTGTAAGAGCCTGAAGCAGAGGCAAGTGGTTCTGGTGTCTGAGGAGGAGCGAACAGTTGGGATTGAGATCAGCGAATTCCACATCCAGGACTTCACTTTTCTCTTCTGGGACTTTGCTGGGCAGCTAGAGTACTATGTGACCCACCATGTGTTCATCACCCCACAGGCCCTCGTCATCCTGGTCATTAACTTCCAGAAGTAAGTGTTATGCAATGGGTTTGTCTGAAGAGCTCACAATCTAACCAGCTCAGACAGACATGGTGTGTTTGTGGGCGGGGGAAACACAGGCACGGTGCAGGGAAATGACATGGCCAAGGTCCCTCAGTGGCGCTGAGGATAGAACCCAGGGCTCCCAAGGTGCAGTCCTATGTCCTATCCACTAAGCATGCTGCCTGTCCTCTCTGCAATGAGACTGCCAGCCCCTTGGATGGAGATCAAACTCCTTTTACATAAGCCACTGAACAGCCGCTGCATCTAGTGCTGATCGTGGAATGTGTGAGTCTGTACCAGTTGGGCCATGCCTATAAAATGATCACCCAGTCTCATGTATCCAACACCATCTGTTTTAGAGGAAGGTGTTGAGATAACCCACTGTTCAGTGCATATTGTCCTCTTTGCCTTGTCCACAGAGGGAAACAAGTCTGCTACAGACCCCAGTTAGAGGAGACAGTCCTTTAGCTCAAGCTGTAGAGATGTATGCTCTTTACTGTGGCAGCGCTGTGTTCAATCCTCAGGATGACCCCCAGGGCACATTGACACACCCTGCACTGATAGTAACTGGCTGAGAGTTGGTTTGATTGATTTCATTTTTTTTCAGGTACCAGCTCAATAATGACATCTTCCAGGAGCTGGTTGGCTTCTGGATCAATAACCTCTTCATGCGAGTCCCAAACTCTGTGGTCCTGCCTGTGGGAACCCACACAGACTGCTGCACTGAGGAGGAAGTGGAGTTAAAGAAGTGGGACATCATGAGCAAGATCCAGGCCATGCTGGAGGAAAGGAGGGCAAACCTCACCCACTTCATCAACAACTTGGAAAGCAGTGAGGAGTCTGAATTCTACGTGGACCAGTGGGACAGACTGAAGGAGATGGAGAGCTGCACCTTGACTGTAGGGCTATTTGTTGGCTATTACACAGCACCACTGGTGTGCACAATGCTGTACAGGCCAATAGGAGACTTGGTCCCTTCTCCAAGGAGCTTATAGTGCTCATCCCCAGGGAGGTTAACTAAGTATCTGCTTTTAATTTAATCTCTGGATCATGAGCCCATCACCGGTGTACCCTCAGGCTACAAAGAGCCGTTATATGGTGAATTTTGTGGAAATCTGTATTATTAGAGCTGCTTTATTTAAAAACAAGATGGACAAAAAAGGGGGAGGATGGGGGAAATATTTAGCAACAAATTTTGATTCCTTCCCCACTTTTTCATCAAAATTTATCATTTTTTGTCAAATTAAGAGTTTAAAATATTCTGTCCAGCCTGCTCTAGTATTAAGAAATCATTTTTGTTTTGTTTCTCCCCTGACACATTCTGTGTTTCTCTTTTATTCCCTCTCACCCCATCTCTTATTCTTGGGGACATCTTAATGGAAACAGAATCTTTCAAAGCGCTCCTGTGTCTGCTACTTATTTTTCCCATGAAATTAGATCCCTCTGGGACACTGCTATCTATCTAAGGTACCTATATGGGCCCTGTGTAGTAGGAGCAATCTCTAATATTAATCCTTGCAACACTCCTAGGAGGTAGGGAAGTACAATTATCCCCATTTTACAGATGAGAGGTGAGAGACAGAGGAATGACATGACTTGCCCAAGGTCACAGAGAAAGCTGTGGCAGAGCTGGGAACTGAACCTAGGTCTTCCAAGTCCTAGGCCAGCACGCTAACCACTGGGAAATCCTCCTTCTCAGTCCATGATTACTAGCTGCTTAACACCTTTATAAATGACGAACACAACACCCGTCACCACCACAAGCCACCAAAAAATGTCAGCATTTGGCTTTGGTCATCACCTGAAGAGGACTGTGGTACCGTTTATGTATTAGTACATGCTGTCCAGGCTTGAGCTAGACCAGGGGTCGGCAACCTTTCAGAAGTGGTATGACGAGTCTTCATTTATTCACTCTGATTTAAGGTTTCACGTGCCAGTAATACATTTTAACATTCTTAGAAGGTCTCTTTCTATAAGTCTATAATATATAACTAAACTATTGCTGTATGTAAAGTAAATAAGATTTTTAAAATGTTTAAGAAGCTTCATTTAAAATTAAATAAAAATGCAGAGCCCCCCCGGACAGGTGGCCAGGACCCAGGCAGTGTGAATGCCACTGAAAATCAGTTCGCGTGCCGCCAGCGGCATGCGTGCCATAGGTTGCCTACCCCTGAGCTAGACGTATGACCTCTGGTTCGCTTTTCTGCCTTCTGTAGCGTTTCCTAACGGTTTTTTGCTGCATTGTGCTTTAATACTACTGACAGTAACACATGGGAAGAGCTATTTTTTCCTCCATTTCTCTGATTTTTTTCAAAAAAGTCTTATTTATAGCTTTTAACATTGCACTTACTTCATCAGCTTTT
The DNA here is from genome assembly GCF_007399415.2 of Gopherus evgoodei. NCBI lineage: Eukaryota > Metazoa > Chordata > Testudines > Testudinidae > Gopherus > Gopherus evgoodei. The sequence goes on along the minus strand of NC_044325.1, from coordinate 116,828,361 downwards.
CATCAGTTGAATATTCTGTCTGGTCAGTTTCCCTGGTTCCTGTGTAGAGTCAGTCAGTTTCCCCTGTTTGTGTGGGTCTCTTGCACAGCAGCAAGAGAGAGAGAGAAACATTTAAAAACAGTATATAGGCAAGTGTGATTATAAAATCACAACAACTGGCCAGGGAAGGGAGACAGCTCCAGGGCAGGCTTAGTGCCTGCAACTACTTTTAACTGCATTTAATCAAAAAATGGTATAATCCTGTACAGGGCTGGTGCAAGGATGTTTCGCACCCTAGGCGAAACTTCCACCTTGCGCTCCCCCCCCGTGTTCCCCCCTGCCCTGAGGCACCCCCAACCCCACGGCAGCTACCCTCCTCCACCCTGAGGTGCCTCCCTTGCGGCAGCTCCCCACCCCCACCCTCCACCCTGAGGCACCCTGCCCCAACTCACCCCTGCTCCGTGCACGAGCACCCCGAGCACGCCATGGCTGCTTCACTTCTCCTGCCTCCTGATTGGCGCCACAAGCCTGGGAGGTGGGAGAAGTGAAGCAGCCACAGCATGCTCAGATAGGAGGCAGGGCCGGGGTGAGTTGGGGTGAGGAGTTCCCCTGCATGCTGCCCTCCCCCACACTTGTTGCAGGTGGCCCTCCCCGTGCTCCCCTGCCCCAGCTCCCTCCACCTAAATGCCGGTGGCGACTGGGGCAGCAGAAGATCCGGCCACCACGGTCGCTGCCAAAGAAAATGGTACCCCCTAAATCCCAGCACCCTAGGCGACCGCCTAGGTCGCCTAAATGGTAGCACTGGCCCTGATCCTGTATGTAGGAAGAAGGGTGCTATATAGAAACCAAATCCCCTCTCTGTTCCAGCTGGACCATGCATACTGAGTCTTCTGTAGTAACAGAACGCTGTTGAACTGTTTTTCTTTCGTTCCAGATTTTAAACCTTGTTCCCGTCAATTGCACTGATTACTGGGATATTAAAAAACTTGAAACGACTATTTTGGAGCATGTCAAGAATGAAGAAATATTTCCTAACGTTATCCGAGTGCTGCCTCCCATCTATAAGGAAGTGGAAGCTGCAATTGTAGATATTGTGCAGAGTGAGGAGACCGCAGACTATGGTACATATCAATAGATCTTCTCTTCTCCCTGCCAGCCTTCCTCACTGAGAGTTCACTGCTTTAGGGGTCCTACGCCCCACAGCCATCATCTTTTTGCCTAAGGAGGGCTGGCCAAGGACTCCCTCTGGTGCCCGATAAACTCCCTATTCTACTGGAGACGTGTTGGCAGTTCAGAGATTCAACACCGTCTCCAGTCTAGGAGCTAAGCAGGTGGTGGTCTGTAGCAATTCCAGGCAGGGGCAGCAGGTTATATGGGCTCAAGGTGCTCAAGCACCAGGAATATTCAAGGCTGAGGGCTGTGCTCCACCAATATTTGGAGCTGGGTTTCTCCCCTGGCCCTGTCTCAGAGCTTCCCTGCCTGAAAGAAAACAGCCGGTGCCTCTCTCCCTTGTTTTGTGCTGCTTCTGCCTAAGGCTATAGAGATCAGTGGCTGGCAGCCTCTTGGAGCAACGGGGGAGGGGAAGAGGGAGAAGGAGGCACACACATGCTTGGGAGCTCTGTCTCCCACCCCCCCCCCCCTGGCAGCCACGGGCAGCAGCAGGGGAGGCCACAAGGGATGGCAACCGCGCCCCCGCCCCGGTACCCACCATAGGGGAGGCGAGTGGGCTTTCTGGACCTGAAATAGTCCCTAGGAGCATGTGCAGTGACTGTGGTGCAGAGTGAGTGTGCTGCGGGGGGGGGGGGGAGAGGAGGGGTCCCTCCCCTGGAGCTTGCTGCTGCCTGTAAGTGGAGGGGGGGAGTCCTCTCTGGCCCTAGCCCTGGGGCAGCCTGTCTGCATCCCAAGTTCCTTATCCCCAGCCCTGCCTCACCCCAGAGTCTGCACCCCCAGTACCCCACCCTGAGCACCCGCCTGCACTGTGAAGCCCTCATCCCCAGCCCCACCCCAGAGCCCTCACTTGAGGGGAAAAATGTGCAACTTAAATTTGGTGGTCAGTTTGGAGTATCATTGTGTTTAGCACAATACTTGATTATTTTACACCCTTTAACGTATACAGGTATTACAAAGGGGGAATGTTCTTAATGTCTTCTCTGAATTCTGTGTGGGTGCCTCAGTTTCCCCTATGCATTTCTCAAGGATCTAGATGGTGGGATAAGGGTGTGTGGTTGTTGTAGAGCTCTAGAGTGCCAGTGTGATGCCGTCTGCACAGAGAATGGCCGAAACCCTGTCTCCGGGCAACTGATGGCCTGGGCCGCTCTCCTGCAAGGTGCCAACTGAAGGTATTGGAGAACAAAGAGATCAGGTGGCCTCCTAATGCCTGGGAAAGAGACAAAGGCCAGAGGAGGGAGTGTCAGTGCCTGTGCAGATTTCTGGGAAGTGCATGGTGTGGAAGGGGATGCTGGGATGCTTTGGAACTACTCCATACAAAGCCAGTCAGGACTCTGGGGGAGCCTCCTCTCTCTGAGCATACTGTCTCCAGGGCAAGAAGCTTACACCTTCTTGAGTCTGACCTCAGAGCATTCAGCATGCCCTTCCACACTGTGTGCTTTCCACAGTGAGTGTGCCCAGGCAGGTCCTGGGGCAGCCAGAGGTCCCTGCACGCCAACTCTGCAGTCAGACATGACTCTCATCCAGCTGGTAAAACAGAAGGTTTATTAGATGACAGGAACACAGTCTAAAACAGAGCTTGTAGGTACAGAAAACAGGACCCCTCAGTCAGGTCCGTCTTGGAGGGTGGGAAGCATAGACCCAAGTTCTAGGCCTCTCCCCATTTCCCCAGCCAGCTCCAAACTGACACTCCCTCCTCTAGCCTTTGTGTCTCTTCTGGACAAGGAGGCCACCTGATCTTTGTCCTCAACACCTTCAGTTGGCACCTTGCAGGGGAAACTGAGGTACCCACACAGTATTCAGAGAAAACATTAAGAACGTTCCCACTTTGTCACAACAGGTGCAACAAAATGTAATACTGTATATTGAAGCAGGCAAGTGCTGCTTCTGACTTTCCACTTTTAATTGACCCTTGTAATCTTGTAGTGCTGACGCGTTGTAGCTTCATTTTATATCAGTTTACAGAGTGGGAGCAGGGGAGGGGAGGCCCCAACAAAAATTATACAAACCTGCTGCCTATGGACTTCCAGGTGCTGCACAGTTAGGGGGTGAGAGATTGGGACGCAAACCTCATTCCCTTGCAGAGCAGAGCATTAGTATTTAACCATATATCTAGTCAATTCTGTCTTCCATTTATTCTTGTCTCAGCACGATGGGGGCTGCAATTTCACTGGATGTCTAGTAACCAAGGAGCTCTGCTGCTTCTAGCACTATCCCCACAGATGGCCATCCTAGTTATGTTCTAAAATAGCCCACCTTCCATTAGCCTAGACCTAGAGAGGCTCTAGAGATAATGAGCAACTGGAGATTCCGGAGGATCTCCTGGCTGCCATGTAGATCTTTCCTGTGCCTGCTCCTATTGGCTCAACCTACAAGAGCCAGGGGGATGTCAGAAATAGAAGTTAGGCTGAAATGCCATCTCAGCGCTCCAGGCGCTGTTCCTCGTGTGGATTTTCTCTTCCTGCATTGTGTGGATTAAGGGGACGAGTAGCAGCCCAGATGAGGAGTCTCCATGCTGTGTTCACTGGGAGTAAATAAGTTCGTTCTTATTTACATTGGGCTAGAGTGAGCTGCATTAAGTTCCTTAGAGGAACATATTAGCAGTGCACAGCCAAAGCGGGCCAGATCCTGCATTCCTCATGTGAATGGCTAGACTTCAGTGGAGCTATTAGTCTGAGTAGGGACTTTCAGACTAGGTCCATAACAGGGTGGTCTGTGTATTTCAGTAACCTTTTCAAAGAGCCTGGTACATATCTGTCTACATGTGCATATCTACTTACCTCTGGCTTGTTCTGAACACTCCTACCATAGCCCTGCAGTGAAATATCTGAGAGTTAGAAAAGCACCCTGGGTACTGTCATGCAGATAAAGACACTCAGCTTCCTCTGTACTTTGGGATTCCTGTGTCCAGTTCTGCTAGAAGTCACTTTTGACCTGGAGTGGGATTTGCCAAGTCATGGTAAGGTGACCAGACAGCAAGTGTGAAAAATCAGGGCGGGGGTGGGGGAAACTAGGAGCCTATATAAGAGACCCAAAAATTGGGACTGTCCTTATAAAATCAGTCACCCTAAAATATAAATAAATATAAAATATAAATATAAAAATAAAATCTGGTCACTCTAAGTCATGGGTGTTAGCACTGATGTACATTGGCCCTTTTAGGATTCCACCTTGGGCCAGCCCCCACCCACTGACATTTCAGCTGCTGTTCGAAACCCTGTGTTAGTCATTTCCATGTGATCGTGTTCTCTCTCTAGGCATGATGGACCTCAACCACTTACTCTGTGAAATCACCCGCCGAGAGTACCTGAGCCATCTGGGCACAGAGCTTTTCCAGGACATCCTGAGATACCTCCACCGCATTGGGCTGATTATATGGTATGAAGAAATCAAGCAGCTGGAAAGCACAGTCTTTCTCCGGCCCGCCTTTCTGATAACCATGTTCAAGGTGAGTGCATGGGTACCGGTAGAACCCTCTCTCCATGACCAGGTTATTTCTCTGGGAAGCAGCGTCCTGCCTCCCTGCGTGTTCTGTTTCGTGCCACCTTGCATGCCATTGTCCAGGCATAAGAGTGATGGGTGGTTTGGAAAGAATAAGCCTTATTTTGCTCTCCAGCCATACCTCAGTTTCTGGGGCAAGTCTCAGATATGATCGTACACTTTAAGGCCAGTCAGCTGGGTTTCTCAAAGGACTTTGCAAGCAATCAATTACACCTAACAGTTATGTGTGAGAGAGCCAGCATTATAGATAAATGGAAGCAAAATACCTAAGGTCATGCTGCAAATCATGGACTGGAATAGAACCTATGAGTCTTTAATTCCAGTCTCCTGGTCTAACCTCTGTGATGTGGACACTGTCTACTAGGAACTGGACTGAGGCCTCTTATTCATCTTCACAGCCAGCAGATTTCAACATTTTATTAAAGCTCATGTTGAAATTATATAATACACAGATTAAGGAAAGAGTGTTTATACATCTGGGTATAGTGCTTAGATTATCCACAAACACAAAGTTTGGCTTAAAAGTCATAATACATATAGTACATTAACCCAGATTTTGGTGAGTAAGTTTAACAATACAGTTTAGACCCTGCTCGTACCAACCTGGCTTAGATGATCCTCTCCCCAGTCTCTTGGAGCCATCCAATAGCCATTGAATGTATCTTGAAGAGCAAATGAATGCCTCTGATTCAGATTCTCCTCCCCCACCCCCTTTTTAAAAATATCCTTGTAGAGTGTGAACTTACCCCTTCAGTGCCTCCTGCTGGTTGTCCTGGGAATTAGCTCACTGACAGCCAGGAGAGTCCTCTGCAGGCCGGTGATCCACCTGTCACCTGGCCTCCGTGTCCCTCCCTGGACCCTGGTGCCCTGTTAACTGGGGTGCTGCCCCCAAGTAGTAACCACTTTCTCTCAGGGTCTCCCTTTCCTGGAGAACCCCCACCCACTATCCCCACCTCACCTCAGTATATGGCTAGTGCCAGTCATTGTCTAGCCCCTGCACCCTGGGGCAGACTCCAGTATCAGCCTACTCATCACTGGCAAGGAGGGTTTGGACCTGCTGCCTTGGCCTACCCCTGGGCTGCCCTCTGAAACCTCCAGTACTTATTGGCCTTGTGCTAGGCCAGAGCCTGGGGCTCTCCAGGCTGGAGCACCCCAGCAACTCTGCCTTTCCCCAGCCCTGCTCCACTCAAGTACCTTGTCTCTAGCTCCCTGCAGCCAGGCCCTTCTCTCTCTACAGGCAGAGGAAGACTGTTTGGGCTTCTGGCTCAGAGCCTTTTATAGAGGCCAGCTGGGCCTGATTGGGACATGGCCACAGCTGAGCCTGCTTTCCCCCAATCAGCCCAGGCTTCTTGCCCTAGCCACAGCCCTCTCCTGGGCTGTTTTAAGCCCTGAAGGGCAGGAGTGGGTAACCACCCCACTACAGTCCTTTTCAACTCAGTTCAACTACGGCCTCTGTTTTTCCTCATTCTGGTGTGCGCTGTGTAGAAAGGCCCATGTCCCATTCCCTGCGATTGCTGGAGGAGCCTTGTGCCTCTTGTGTTGCTGGGAGATGAGGCTAGGAGGGAGGATAGGATGCTAGCTGAGGACTTGGGAGAACCAGGTTCAATTCTTGCTTGTCTACAGGCTTCCTCTGTGACCTTGGACAAGCTGCTTAGTTTCTCTGTGCTTCAGTTGCCAATGCATAAAATGGGGATTAGAGCACTTCCCTCCCTCATGGGTGTTGTGAGGACAGATACAATAAAGACTGTGAGACCCTCAGATAAAATGGTGATGTGAGTGTTGTAAGTACCTAAGCAAAACTGCATCCATTACTGAATTCTTCCCTGGCTCACTGAGCTTTTGTTTCTTCCCGTTCAGATTCTTGTTAGATATCGCCTGGTGCAGCAGCTGGAGAGCATCTCCATAGACCTGCTGGTGGGAGAACATGCTACTATCCGAGACCAGTCCAACTGGGTGTGGACGTTCAAGTCGAAGGCCATGCTGTGCCAGCGGGCCATGCGAGCCTTGGTCAAGCACCAACTCTACTCAGAAGGGATGAGGGACATCTTTGAGGAGATGGTGGGGCACAAGGCCAAGAAGGGGAAGCTGTTCAGCCTTCTAGAGCATTTTGAGATCTGCCTGGAGGTGAGGAATGCCAAGGACCTCAACCCAGGGGCCAGGGAGTTTGTGCCAGGGAAGCCATGGGAAACAACGCAGGACGGCGGCGAGGCTTATTACTTGTTTCCCACATATCTCAACCAGAGCGAGGAGGTTTCTGAGAGGTGGGGAGGAGATCATCCGGAGGATCTCCATATCCGGGCTTACTTCTCACCTGAGATCCCAGAGGGCTTCTTCCAAAGGTAACGAGCCAGCCTACTTGTGTTAACCATGTGCTGCTGCCTGGCTGCATGTCCTGAGCTGGGGAGCCTGTCAGTGCAGGGATCATTCCTTCTTGTCTGTCTGGGAAGCATGTCATTGGTACTGGTATAAACAAACACAATTCATAGTGATCAAAAGGAAGGTTGGCCTAGTGGTTAAGGCCCTGGACTGGGCCTCGAGATCTGGGCTTAATTCCTAGACTCTCTGTGTGACCTTGGGCAAATCACTTCATCTCTCCAAGCCTCAGTTCTCCATCTGTGAAATGGGTAGAATAATTCTCCCTCTGTTGCTGAATCTCTTTGGGTGTGTACTGCACCTGGCCCAACAAGGTTATGAACTCAACTGAGGCCTGCAGGTGCTACTATCATATTAATTATTAATAGGGCATGTTAGTGTACTGCCCAGGGATTCATACTGCCTGGTTCCCATTTGTGTTGACTGGCGTTGCATATGTAAGTCATTGCATATTGTTTTGGTGATGTGCCCCCCTATGGCTTTATTTCTGTTCATTCAGGTGTCCCAGTCAGGGATGTCCCTAGCTATTTGGGTGCCCTATGCAGCCTCCCCATAGGTGGGCTATGTGGGGCCTCAGGCCTCCCTCCTCCCTCAGCGTCTTGGAGGAAGGAGCTGTGGGGGGCCACTTTTGGGGACCCCACAGGCCCAGAATGGCCCGGGGGATTAGCTGGGGGCTGGGAGCAGTCCGCTGCACTTTCCTTGCCTCGGGCCCAGTCGGCTCTACTCCGCCAGCTCCCAGCCACAGTGCTCCGCTTCCCGCCGCTGGTGAGATCCGTGGTGGTCCTTTCCCCAACCCAAGCCACATGGCTGGGGCCGGGGCAAGGGAAGCGAAGTGGGCTGGGGCCGCGTCTCTCTGCTTTCCACCACCAGTGAGTGCCCTATTTCATGGTGCCCTTTGCAGCTGCATATGCTGTGTATGCCTAAAGTTGGCCCTGGTCCCAGTAATCCTGACAGCCGGGAGCGGGCAAACCACATGAATGTGGAGATTTGTGCTGGGAGGTGGGTACTCTGGAGCATTGGTGTCCTGCCTTTATGGGTCCGCTAAGCCATCTATTAGTGCCTAGAAGAGCTGCACAAAGTAACTGCAGGGACCATTGTGGAGGGGAGAACAGGGAAACTGAGAGGACACTTTCATAATCCCATTTGCTGAGCCATATTCTCTTTCACGATGGCCTAGCACACCCAAACTAATTCCACAGGGCAGCCATTCTACCTAGCGTGAGCTCCTTGGAATCATCCCTTTTGTGGGGGAAAAACCAAACTGCGGATGCCGTGGCGAAGGAGTGCATCTTCTACTTAGCCTCATGAGCTCAGACAGTCCTGGATGACTTGCTGGGTCACTGCCTTCCCCTGTGAGTCTGGCTGCCTGTGACTTGTGAGTAAGCGCAGAAAAAAACCAAATGCAGCTATTTACCTGTCTGGCTGGTCTCTGCTTACAGCCGAGAGGGCAAGGCTGAGAGTCAGAATCATTGTAATACAAGGAAGTTGTAAGCTTCCCTCCTCCGGCAGTTCAGTTGATCTTGTACCCTGTAGGGTAGCCCGTCTCTGAACCTTCACAAACACTGATCTTCACCCGGTCATGGGGACGAGTTTGGACACAATGTGTCGTGATCTGGATTCATCGCCTCTTGAGTTAATGATCAGCCATATCATACCATCCAGTCAGGATCTGGGGTTCCCCAATGTTCAAAGGAACATCTAATTCTATTCTCACTGTATAGGTTTCTATGCTGCACTCATCATTGTAGTATCTGTGTGTCTTCCAGTTGTGCATTAAACAACCTGACTGCATCTGTCACCTGTTGGTTGTTCTCTCATTCTGTTCCCTAAGGGAGAAGCAAGTGCAGTGGAATGTCTTGGTTTGGTGGTAATTAATAGGCCACCAGGCTTCAGTTCATGCAGCTTTTAAAGCATTGAGGGGTTTTAACAACAGCTGGTGGGGAAGGTGGGCCTCTCCGCTGAACAGTGCACCAGAGCCCAGGGCATTTCTTCCCTTCCAGAAAATGAATGGCAGACTCAACTATCGATTCTAAAGTCTCTTATCTCTGCATAAAGAAGTGATTTGTACCCAACGGATCCATGTTGGCAAGGTAGCTTGTTCAAATCAGTGTCATCTTGCTGCGTCAAGAGTGAGAGAAGCAGGAAGAGGCACTCCCCAAGATGCATGTATGAAGCCATCCATAGTAATAATATTGCAGTTTGCCTGTGGGATTGTTAGCTACCCAATGTGTACCAAGCACCCAGGCTGTCCAATGCATGGGGCAGCTATTTACTTTAGGAAGAAGCTTTTGACTGCTGGCCTTTCCAGGGCTAGAAGGGAAGGAAAAGCCAGCAAGAAGGAGAGACAAATGAGTGAGTGAGTTTGTGTGTGTGTGAGAGAAGCCACTCTCATTGCCACTTCAAAAATTATTTTTCCTTCCTTGGTATTCTGCTGTTAATTGATTTGTCTCGTTAGACTGACCTCTTCCATCAGCTCCAATCCTTTCATGTATTTATATCTGCTCCTGTATTTTCCACTCCATGCATCTGATGAAGTGGGTTCTAGCCCATGAAAGCTTATGCCCAAATACATTTATTAATCTCTAAGGTGCCACAAGGACTCCTCGTTGTTTTTGCACTAGGAAAATGTGAGTCTTTGTCATCCTCTAGTGGCTGATCCTCAGAAGAGGTTAGTGCAATGATACCCAGACCTCAGTGGTTCAGGAGTCAAATAAGGGATCAACATTACCCAAAAGAGCCACAGGAGCATGAATTCATTGTTTCATTTACTATAGTACAATATATTCATATTTAAAAGTATAATGGGGAAATATCTAGTGTGTTTATATACACTAAATATTATATACTATATAATATATACTAAGTGTGTGTGTGTGTGTGTGTGTGTGTGCACGTGCACATGCACATGCACATGCTGAATCAATCTCTCTCTCTCAGCAAAATGACTGACCAAATATTGGTATTTTATCAACTGCAATTGGTTAATAAAATAGTGTAAACATCCTGATTGGTTAATAACTATGATTGGTGAATAATTAAATCACAGTGTTCTAATATCATATGCTGCAAAGAGACACAGGAGACGCATTAAAGAGCGAGCCCCTTGTGGCTTGCGAGCTTCAGTCTGAGTATCACTGGGTTAATGATTAGGGCAGCCCAGAAAACATTTCAATTATTGCAAAAAATTCAGAGGTTTTAGAGTTCTGATGTGGAACAGAACCAATACCTTTCAAAATTTGTTGTGCAAAAAGTGACAGAGGCTCCTTCCACCCCAGACTAGCCAATGGTGATTAAGGCACAGATCTGGGATACAGAGATCCAGGTTCAAGACACTACTCTGAATCAGTTAAAGCCAGGGACTTGCCTCACCCCTGAGCTCTGGACTATTCTGGGCACTTGGTCTGATTTTTTTTTACCAGAAATTCCATCCTGGATCTGAGGACCTTTGCTGATGAAAGTTTTGTTGAATCTAGAACATTTTTGCAAAAAGTTTTGGTTCCGATGAATCTGCATGTTGAGTAGAAAAATTCCCAACCAGCTCTCTTAATGGGTCTGCTACAGCTGCTAGTAATGAGACTCAGTCCTTTCACTCCAGTGGTAGAGGCTCATGTTTTTAATACAGTACGAGAGGTCCCTGGTTCAATCCCCATTGTCGTCCCACCTGGGGTTGGCTACATATATTCTGGCAGTAGATGGGGCTTAAAACAGTTTCCATGATACTGGAGCTGGAGGGCAGAACTGTTTCAATCTTTTGGCTGATGTCTCTCTCCAATCTCATTGCAGGCTCATGGTGAAAGCTTGCTCCTTCTACTCGGCCCACTGGGTTGCGAAGGTCACGTGCCTGCTCATATGCAGTGGCAAACCCTTGCTAATCAAAGAGAACAACCGGAAAGGCTATAGTTATATTGAACTCCGGAGCAGAAAGCCAGTGCAAAGGAAAGGTGAGAGGGAAACCCCAGGCACTGTTTTCTCTCTTGAGTATGTTCTCTTTGGCTTCTTGGGCCTGGAAATGGAGGGCAGTTGTCCACTTGCCATCTGCTCTCTTGCACTGCATCCGAACCCCCCTAAACAAACTGGCACCTGTGTTGCATGCTGGGCCAATGCATGTACAGCATTATCCCTACTTATTGGCTTTTGGTTAGCTACAGATTGGTTGTGTCTCCAAGCATTGAACTCTCTGAAGCTCCTTAGCCTAGGGAGGACCATGTGACTTCATAGAATATCAGGGTTGGAAAGGACCTCAGGAGGTCATCTAGTCCAATCTCCTGCTCAAAGCAGGACCAATCCCCAAATGGCCCCCTCAAGGACTGAGTTCCCAACCCTGGGTTTAGCAGGCCAATGCTGAAACCACTGAGCTATCCCTCCTCCCCCTGGCCTGTCCCATTGGAGCATCTCTCTCTAACCTGAGGAAACCCTGATTAATAGAACTTCCAACTTCTTAAAGATTTGGGTGTTCCCAAGATCTTAATGAAATTTGGGGTCCCACAGTGGCTCTCTCAAAATAAATGCAATGGGATGACACAAGACTGATTCCACATTTAAGATCGGGTTGAGCTTTTTCAAAGTAAACTCTTTTTCTCCCTTTCATTAAGTTTTATATTTTACCCTAGAATGAGGAGTGATATCCTCAAATCGCATCTTCCCTGTTCTTGCTGGAGGTTGGAGATAGAATTTTCTCAGCCTTCAAAGGGGAGAGTCAGATTGAAGCTTTCACAAAGAGAACTCCTCTTCTTGATGTTCGAGTTACACAGACATTGACTGGCACAACCATCCCCTCCTAAAAGAGTTTTAAACATTTCCCTCCCTTCCCCCTCCCCCGAAACTGCTCAGTGTCTTGGTGTCATAGGCCTACTAGTTTTCTGCTCCTCACTACCATAATGGCAATAAAAGCAGAAAAATACTTAATAAAAGTTTGAGGCCATGAGCTCTGTCGGGCAGGAACCATCTTTTTGTTCTGTTTATACAGCTCCTAGCACCCCGGGGTTCTGGTCTATGCCTGGGGCTGCTCGGTGTTACGGCAATACAAATAATAAGCAAAGAAGGGCACAACATGGCTTTTGGGGACTGTTTTTTGGTTCACCTTTAAATTGCCCCTCAAGGGTGTCTGGTCTGGATGAATTGGAAAGAACCCAGCTGGTGCAACTGTTGCCTATAACCCAGCCTACAAGTAACCCTTGCTCACCCATTACCATTTGTGGTCTAAATGGGCTAATTCAGTCCAGGTAACTGTGATGATTAACAGCAGCCAGTTCTTTCCCTTCTTCATCTAAAGAATTCCAGTTCACGTGGGATTTTTTCATGGCTATCATCTTCATCATCCGGAGGCTCTCAGAGGAGTGGCCTGGTCTGCACATGTGCATGAAGGCGCCTTGTCGAACGGCAGGATGTCCTGCAGAATTTTTCTGGCCAGATGTGGACGGCAAGAACACAGTGTACGTATGTCCTCTAACCTGTTTTGCCTACAGGAAACACCGGCGGTGGGGTGTGAGCACCTGCTACCACAGTACAAATGGTGATCAGTTCTAAAAAAGACCTGTTCTTTGCTTGTCTGTGATAACCTTCCATCAGAGCAGGGCAAGTCACATTACAAAGGTCTGAATCCTCACTACATGCCAGTGAAGCAAATAACTACTAACCTTATTCTACAGAACAGGAAACAGAAACGCCAAGAGGTTACGGACACAATTTTCAAACTTGGGTGTCCAACACTGGGCACTTAAATGGCTATGCAGCAAAGCACTTAAGTGTGCATTTCACTTTATTATTATTTATTTGTATTGCAGTAGCTCCTAGAAGCCCTGGTCACAGGCTGCATTGTGCTAGGTGCTGTACAAACACAGAACAGACAGTCCCTACCCCCAGACAGCCAAGTAATTCAATACCTAATTATTGCTGAATCAGGCCTTAAATCCATATTTAGGCATCCAAACCAAAGCAGACTGGCTTTCAAAGGAGCGAAGTGCCTCTGAAGTTTCATTGACACCACTGGGAGTTGAGTGCTTCTGAAAATTGATGCGCTTTGATTATGGTGTGTAAATATGGATTATGGGTGGGATTTTTCAAAAGCACTGAGCCTGGCCTAACTCTGCTCCTCTTGAAGTTGATGGTGACTTGAATGGGAACAATGCTGAGCCCTTTTGGAAATGGGCCCCTACATCTGTATTAAAACACCTCGGTTTGAAAACTGTGGTCCTTCTTTGAGTGACCTCTGCATATTCCCACTCCCCTATTGCCATCGGCTTGTGGCCTGGGTGCCTGGGTCCCACAAGCAGGAATATGCAGAGGTTCATCTCAAAAAACTCCATTTGCTGCTATGTAATCTTCATTTTAAATGGCTTGGCAAAGGTCCCTTAGGAAGCCCATGGCAGAGCTGGGAATAAACCCCAGGCTCCCAGTTTAGTACCTCAACTACAAAATCCTCCCTTTAGACCACGGGAAACATTTTCTCTTTCCGGTTTTTGTCCATAACATTTTAGAAAGAGCAATTCGGATTCCAAAAGGGGCATTTCTGAACAGTGTCTTCCATGGCTGTAAAGGTGTTTAGTGGCGCTTTGTTAATTAGTGTTTTTTTTTCTTTTCCTTTCTTTTTATTTTAAGGACGAAGGAAGAAATTAAAACTTGTGGAACATGTGGCCATCGGTTTCGAACTGAGCTGCTTTTACCCAAAGGTACGGGCAGACGGTTGTAATCCTGCTATTGCATAGGGGCCAGTTTAACCCACAAGATGAAGGCAGAAGGATTTCCTTTGTGTCCTTGTACAAGCGGTCATTGAGGGTGTGTCTGCACAGGGATAAAAGCCCCATGGCATGGCCGCGGCTGGCCAGGCTTGTTGGGCTTGGGCTGCAGGGCTAAAAAGTGCTGTGTAGACATTTGGGCTTGAGCTGGAGCTCTGGGACCCTCCCTCTTTGCAGGGTCCCAACATTTGGGCTCCAGTCTGAGCCTGGAAGTCTGCACTGCACTTTTTCAGCCCCAGAGGCTGGGGTCAGCTGCTGTTTTTTTTTTTAATCCCTGTGTTGACACATACCCTGAGTCATCTTTCTGTCCTGTGCTTCCCCATCTGTACACTGGGAGTGCTAATACTTCCTCTGTGTGTCTGCTCCTTGTAGCTCATAAGTTGTTTGGGGCAGGGCCTGTCATTCGCAATGTTTGCACAGTGCCTAGCATAATAGCATCCTTATCTCAGCTGAGTCTTCCAGGTGCACGACTGTAATCAGATAAGCCTGACAATAAGCATGGTCCAGCGGTTACAATAAACACAAGGCCTGGGAATTGGGACACCTGGGTTCTAAATCCTAGGTCTGCCCTGACCCATATAACCTATTTATCCTTAGTTTCACTATCTGTAAAAGGCCCGACAATGCAGTGTCCTACAATCCATCTCTGACAGGCAGCTCCCCTGCGTTAAGAACTGCTTCTAATAACTCCCAAGATTTTCTGAGCAATTTTTTTCACTCTTTTATCTTAAGACAACTGTGACTAGGTGGCCAGTTCTTGCTGGCCCCTTGGCTGTCCCTGCTTATCCGCCTCTCACGTTCTGGGGCAGATGCGCAGCTGGTATAAATCACCCTAACTACACTGAAGTCCAATGGAGCTATGCCAGTTTGCACTGACTGAGGCTCTGCCTCCATTGCCAGGAGGGATTAGTTAATGTGTAAAGCACTTTAGAGGGTCAGTGGGGTAGAGGGTGTTGGGGATTCCTCCATGGCTGTGGCAGGGTGGGCTGATGTCTCCTTCTCTTTCCTTTCAGTTCCAAGTGACCTGGGGGTTCCACAGCCCCCGCCCTCTGCTCACTATTATGTCACTAGCTACGGGACTACAACTTTAGGCCCCAGCAGCATCCATGTGAATCGCCAGGTAACTTGGTGGCAGCTTTGCTCCTTGTGTTTTGTTCTGGGTTTTTGGCTTCTCTATCCTTTTCCTGTTGTGGGGAGCTGGGCTTGTGCTAAGGTGGCCCACGTCAGCTCCTATCATGGTCAATGAGAAGAATGACCCAGTGGTTTAAAGCACTGACTTGGTATTTGGAAGACCCAAGTTCAATTCCCTGCTCTGCTCTGGATTCCTGGTGAGTTTTTGGACAAGTCACTTAGCCTCTTTGTGCCTCAGTTCCCCATCTGTAATATGGAAATAATATCCTATCCCCACTTCCCAGGTAGGGTAGTGATCTGTTGATTGATACACTCAGATACATTGATGATCAGGCCATAGGGATGGATAGATGGAATTTTTCCATTGATTTTAATGGGAATTAAAGCAGGTCCTAGAACAATGAGGGAGCCAGTCAGAAGATACCCACTTTGGAACACTGGTCAGATAGGCTTCGTAGACCCATCTGTTTGAAGCCCAGAACACAGCAATGTGATCTAGCCAGACCGGCTGCATAACACAGCATGGAACCTCACCCTGTGATTCCAATGTCAATCATCCTGTCTCAGCATTTGTCCTTCTTTGTTAAGGAATACAGCTAACTGGAAGGATGCCTTTCTGTTGGTGCCCCTCTTCCTTATCAATTCTTCTGTGTCTATCAGTGTTATTCCTAAATGACTTGAGATGCTGTATGTTTAGGCTGAGATTTCTAAAATAGATGGGGATTTGGGGCATCTAAATCCCCAGGTGGACTTTGAAAGCCCTGTCCTTGATGTATATAAAAAGCACTTGGGCAATGGCATGTTAGATTCTAAATCCATAAATGTCAATTCCTTTAAATGCGTAATCGGTGTGTAATCTGAGCCCATCTTTGCGGTACTAAGCACTATTTAGATCATAGCACCATTGGCATATATGGGGTGACAGGGAAATTATGCCCCAAGGCATTTATATTCTAAGGCCTCATTTCTCCAAGGCTTTACCTCCCCATGGAGATTCCCATGGAATTGTCACACAATGAGCCTGTGAAGGGCCTGAGTTAATGGGGGTTACATAAGGAGCAAAGAGAAATGGCAGTTAAACGCTGTAGCAGCATCACTCTGCCGATGGCCGTGTGGATGGTCAAGCTCCCAGCCTGCCCTTGGTAAAAGCATCGTGCAGTGGCAGCCTTTGGTCATTGTTCCAGGGCAGCCAATAATTTTTCCCAGTTCCCAGCCTGCATAGTTGGGCTGGGCACTAGGAAAACTTGGTTGTGGGCAAGGGGGAGAATGAAGGAAGTGGCTTTTCCTCCCCAAGCCCTCGGTGTGATTTGGAACCCAATATCTATAGACGCTGCTTCAGCAGCCTCTAGGTGGCAGCAATCCCACCACTGCAGGGAGCCCCTGCAGAGCTTGGCCATCTCACATGAGGTGTGAACCCCTTGTGTACTTCTCCCCTCTTGCCCAGCAGAACTGCACTGGTTGCATTACCAACCAAGGGGAACCCTGCTGTCTTGGGAGCTGGATGCACCTTTGAGCATCCTTGGCTGCATGCACACTCACTAAAGGCACTTTTCCAAGTCTTCTCACTGTGGCTGTTGAGTTGGTCAGTGAAGAGGAGCAGGTCTTGCTTCAGGCTTTGGAGACCCCCAGTATAACATGTGCTGCACAGTCTGGCATGTAGAAGCAGCAATCCCCCTGGATTTTTCACTTGGAAGATGGAAATGCTGTGCTGTGAACAGCACCATAGAGCCAAGCTGAGGTTTGGTTTATTTGATTTTACTCAAATTCTGTTTTCCCGTTACTGAACGAGGCAGTGCTCCAGGGACTGGCACAGTGTACCTCTTGCACGCCCAAGGGGAGCTCTGGGGCTGGTAGTCTGACAACTTGGGATTTGGAATTGAAACTCCAGAGCCAAATACTCCCAAACTTTGGCCTGCTTAAACTTCAAGTTTCTTTGCTTTCTAGCAACAGAAGCTGCAACTCTGCAGTTACTCGCTGTCTTTCTTATTTCAGAGTATCTTGGATAAATAACTGGGCCTGCCCAAGAGAGATCCAATGGGAAGGACTTCCTTTTAGCCAAGACTCTTAGTGTGTTGAGCGCCACGCTAAGCAATCTCTTAAGTGCTCTGTACAGCAGGATGCATTTCATTATTTGCAGTGTGTGTACTGGCGGTGTTGTGCAGTAAACGATTTCCACCCACTGGAGGACAATGGAATGTTAGTTTATTTACACAGACACAAGAGCAGAAAAGGGCACTTATCTATGCATCAACACAGGCAAGAAGAGCATTGTGAACAGAGAGCTTCGCTCACATCAGTAGCTGAAAGGTTTGCACTGCCCAGATTACACACGAGAAATGGGCACAAAATCTGAAAACTGACCTGGTGTTAGAAGAGAATTACAGTTCACCTCAATTACAGTTCTAAGAAACATTTCTTAAATCAAGATGGAAAGAAGCTTTCAGATTTGACGACACCTTCAGCATTAGCAGCTGGATCCAACCCCCCCTGAAAGGCTTTGGAAAGTCTCCTGTTAAGCTTTGGATCAAGGCCCTGTTTCTTCACTAATCAGAAGGGTAGCCGTGTTAGTCTGGATCTGTAAAAGCAGCAGAGAATCCTGTGGCACCTTACAGACTAACAGACGTTTTGGAGCATGAGCTTTTGTGGGATGCATCCGATGAAGTGGGTATTCACCCACGAAAGCTCATGCTCCAATACGTCTGTTAGTCTATAAGGTGCCCCAGGACTCTTTGCTGTTTCTTCACTAAGAAACATTATTCATCTCATGCCTGTTAACGAAGAACCAGAACTTCCGGGTCTTTGGATTTGCTGAAAGCATTATTTGTGTTAGGAGCTATGCCAGTTTACAACCTCCGGGGAAGCAGCCTGTTTATTCCATCATATGGGAAGGAGCAGTAATTAACCAAGTATCAAAAAGTACACTAAAAAATCAATATTTAATTAACACACCCTCCTTGATTGCCTCCCAAAGATGCAGTGCAGATGCTGAGCCATGAAATTTGATTTTCTGGCTCAGTATGAAAAAGCTGGTCATTAGTGTCCTTTTATTTCCTCCTACTTCCTTCTGCGTCCAAGTTTTGAAGAGAAGAAAAATGAAAGGCTTTAATGTGTTGCTTTGTATGGAACTCTCATGATCACAACTGGGGTGTGAGAGAACACAATAAATCCCCCTTGAAGGTGTGATGTGAGTTAGGCAATTTTTAAATCAAATCACAAGGGTCATGTTACAAAGGCAAAATTATCTGTAGCACCCAACTCAGATCAGCTTAGCATTTCATAGCAATAGCGAGAGGCCCTCCTACAGTACAGCTTGTACTGCAGCTGCCTCCCTACCCAGTTCATGTCCACACACGCTAATGGCAACATAATCCTGTTGGATACACCATGCTTTGATTTTTCTCGTGAGCATCATTATCAGGCTGTAACTAGGTTCTAAGTGGTCCTTCCTCGTTACAGCAGATAACCACCTAACCGGGTGTGCACTGACAGCCGGTTCTTCTGCCTCCTCGCTGTGTGGGTGGGAGGTCAGCCTGCCCCAAAGCTCATTGTGCCTTATTAAACACCCACAATCTTCTGCCCCTCTCCCCCAGCAGCTGAGGCAGAGTGGGATAGCTGTCCATAATGTACGGCTACAAACATGACTGTGCAGCATGGCATGTGTGGACTAACACCGACATACAGCTGTGCTTGGACAGGAGCGGCACTGTAGATGGGGTGGGGTCGGGAGTAGGTCTCTTGCTCAGTTCCCTGCCAGCACATTCTCAAGATTGGGCTTCTCAAACTTTTTTTGCTGGGACCCTCTGAAAATATTTCAGACTGTAATGAACCCCCTGCCAAAAAAAGTGATGACCCCTCCCATACCATGCCACCCTTACTTCTGCACTGCTGGGCGCCTGGCCAGCAGCCCCTGCTCTCCAGCCACCCAGCTGTGAAGGGCTTGGGCTGACAGCTGGAGCCCTGGCACACCTGGGGGTTGACAGCTGGAGACTTGACACATGCAGGGCTGACAGCTTGCAACCACCCCCCGAAATAATCTTGTGAGCCCCTGAGGGGTCACGATCCCCAGTTTGAGAACCCCTGCTCCAGATGTTCACTCTCTGCCTAAATTAAATTCAGTGGGACAGCTCTGGAGCTGCATTGACTTGGCTGGAGCTAGACATGCTTACATGAGCGAGACTCTGACTCCCTTGCAACATCTAGAGACATTCCATAAAATCCATGACCCTGCTTCCGAGTGACTGGCTTGTGACTCATCCATCCCACTCACACACTGCACTAACATTGCTACACACATTATGCCCTGTCAGGCTACCATCTCATTAACCACGGAGCGTTCTCAGGCTGTGCAATCCTCTCCCAGTTAATGCAATTCTTGCTCTACAGAGAGTGCAAACACCCTGGGGCTGCATGAGACATGATATTAGAAAAACGCATATTAATAAAGTCAAATGTTACTTAAAGTCAACAGCTGAGCTAGAAGCCAGCTCTGGGAGGCCCGAGACCTGCTGCTGCTCTATAGAGGAGATGGAGAAGAGGCTTGGCACATCTTGTCAGTTGTGTGTGGGGCTCTTTTCACCCCTGCTTGCCTTGACCTGCTGCTTTCATGTCTTCCCTCCGCCCGATCCCTTCTCTTGCCCTTGTCCATCTCTTCCTCATGTTATAGGCAAGCAGCCTCTTGAGGCTAATTCACCTCCCCCTGAAAACACTTACTTTGGCCACTGAATTCAAATGGAGCCAGATTAGACCCCTAAAGCTTTTCTGCTAGTGCTGAAACTACTTCTGTGAGGCCAGCAGCAACAAAGACCAACTCCCTTGCGTAGACATGAACTCCAGTACAAGATGTCAGGAGGAGAGCCCCTCTCTAGCCTCAGGCTGGCCGGGAGAGGGCTGGACTGACACACCAACTGAATTAAACCCTAGCCCATGTAAAGGGATTTGTTTCTGTTTGGAAGTTGCAGTATAGCTGCAAAGCCAAAGGCCTCTCTAGCTGCTCAGGTGCTGGTCCTCCAGGTTAGCCCCTGATGGGAACCCGTCAAACAGGTGACATTCCATCCAGGAGCAGGCAATTGTGCACACACCCATAATCACCTACGTTTACGAGTGATTTGCAGGGGGGTTCAGTTTGTGGGTGCTGGCTTGACAGCCTCTGAGAAAGCAGGTGCTCTGCACGTTCTGACAATCAGGCCCTTTTAAAAAATGTCCCCCAAAATCACTTTTGAAAACTTAGGCCAAAGTCCTCAGTGGATGAAACACAGAGCCCCTGTGCTAATAAACGGAAGCTAAAAACCAAACATGCACAACTTACTTATTGCAATCTAATCAGTAAAGAAAACCTAGGGAAAATACCACAGTGGGGCATGTGTTCTATAAACTATACTTTAATATTAGTGCTTAATATTCTGCCAGACACAGCAGGTGAAATCCGGGCTCTTGTGATGTCAATGGCAGGACACCGATTGAATTCAGCAAGGCCAGGATTTCACTCACCCTTTGTAAGGTATGTTGGGCTCCATCAGTGCATAGGTTTGGGAAGACCTGCTTCCCTGATTTCTAACCCCCCCCTCCTCAACCCTTTCTCTTAATGCCCTTGGCTGGTAAAAGGAAGGGCAGAGGATGAGACTTCTTGGAGTCTATTAAGTTTTCTATTTAAATCAAACTTTTAGCTGTCAGTCCTTGAGACACTTGCATTTTTGAGACTTACAGCTCAGTCAGGATGACATGTATAAAGATATAAGCAGCTTTTAAAGGAAAATGAGGAAGCAATCAGAGCTGCTGGTGTGGATGCCAACCTCTGTGTGTGTTTGTGTAATACACGCACACATTGTGATGACTCATTTACTGCCTCGCTCACCCTCAGTTACTAAATTCATGGGATGCAAGAAATTTAAAGTTACATAATATTTAAACTACCCAGAACCACGTTAACACAACAAATATATACAGCTCAGAATTGTGGGGAGGCAAAAAGAGGAAAAGACACTCCTCTTCCTCTTGCTGCTTTCCACAGATATTCAGTGCTCAGATACCACAGTGATACTTGGGTGTCTTAGCAATAGCACAGCTATGCTAGGACATGGAAGGGTCCTAAAGCTAACATCTGTAGTTGGTTTTGGAAGAAAAAATAATGCCCAGTGTGTGATGGCAGTTTCATACAGGTCTCCTGTCAGAGTCCAAACTGCTTGCGTAACGGTAGCCTACAACAGTAGGCCTTCCCATACTGACCCAGTGTTGGTCATGACCTAATGTCTTATGACCCATCCCGCTGCACAAGCTTCATTGCTCTGATTGCACAACATCATTGTGGCAACTAGCACAACTGTTAACATGGGCAAGGCGCTGGCAGTACTTAGTGCCTGTACAGCTGTTTGAAAGGCAATTAATAAATTGAGATTTTTGGCTACGCTGCAGTTAAAAAAACAAGCACCCAGCCTAGACTCTGGGTGCCCTTAACAAGCATTCTGAAACTGTACTAAATAAATAAATAAGAAAGATGAGAGAGAGCAGGAAATAAGGAGGATGGTGTAGTCAGTCAGTGAACCATAGTTTAAGAACTGCTGGCCTATGCCCATTAAAACAACAGGTTTCCCTGAGCACGTATGGTTAGGAAAGTGCCAGCTTTATGGATCTGTGCCTATATATGTGCGTGCTCATCAGATGACGTGCGTGCTGTGGTGCCCAAGGGAAGCGGGACAGAAAAAGGGGTAGGGAGGCGGTATGGTGGACTATCCTACATGAATGTGGAGTGTGTTTCTCTTGTGGGAATGTGCTTTATGGGGCAAGAAGCTGGCAAAGAATGAAGTGAAGTGTTGTTGGTGTGACTTGGTTCAGACAGATGCAGCTCCCTGCTCAAAGATGACAAGGAGTTGTAGGGTGAAGGGGCTCATACAACATGTGCAGGGCCTGAGTGCAGCTGGGCCTGCAGGCTGACCTCAGGCAGAGTGTGTGGAGAGGTTAGAATACAGGGTTGAGCTATAAACTTTAAATTTTCAGCCAGGCACATTTGGGGGCACAAGCTACTTTAAAATGGGACTGATCCTGCTCCCAGGAAAGTCAATGGCAAAATTCCACTAGGAGCAGGACCAGCCTCTGTCATGGCTTCTGGGCCTCCCCTCCGCTACACTGTTCAGGGTGTTACTCATTCTCCTTCTTTTACCTCTATCTCATTGTGGTAAGCGGAGGGCATGAGGCATGGGCCAGGTATTTAAAGCAGCCCACCTAGAGATCCTCAGGTATTTAGGCTCCTAACTTCCATTCAAATCAATGGACATTAGGAGCTGGGCCTTAGTCTATGTCAGACGGATTAGCTCACCTTGTACCAACCCTGTGACCCCAGGAGAGCTGACCAGGGCTATTGTACAATCCACCCCGAGGGCTCCTGCTTCACTCACTTCAGCAACAGGTGATATTAAGGATTTCTCCCCCCCCCCCCATCAACATCCCCATTTCTTTAACAAAAAAACCCCAAACTCAACCTCACTCAGCTTCAAATCCAGCCAGCTCAGCCCACGGAGGCACAAGATCATTACATGGCAGTGCTGTAGATGAGTATCCCCCTGCCCCCCAATGCCCGACTTTCTTGCTGACATCTGGAAACAGGAAGATTCTCTTGCTTTTACCTTCAGAGCACAGTGCCCTGTTTGTTTCAGCTGAGGAAAAAAATCTCTTTTCAATTGGTGGCCCAGAGCGGGGAAGGCTGATCTGTCTCTTGCCGTAATATCTGAGCACCTCACATGCATTTCTCCTCACAACAACTCTGTGAGGTAAGGAATTATTCCCATTTTACAGATGGGGAAAGTGAGGCCCAGATGCAGTGACATGCCAAGGTCACTAAGGAGGCCAGTGGCACAGCAGGGATTGAACCCAGCTTTACTGAGTCCCAGTGATGTGGCTAAGCCACAAGGCCACCCATCATCTTACCCACATGTTTTCTGATGGGAGCAAACTGATGCAAGTGGACGAGGGAAAGGCAGAAGTGTTTTCAGAAGTGCTAGCCAGAGACCTAGGTAAGGACTGGCCAATGCACATGCAGCTTGGGTCCTAGGGTGGGGAGGAGGTTCAGTCAATCTGCATGTTGTACTGCTCAATGAGGTCATACAAGCTGTTGAAGCAGCTGGACAGCTGGAGGCTCACATTCCCGCTGTTCAGGGACGAGGCTCCCTCCCGCAGCACCATGTCATGGAAATACTCACAGAACTTAGGCACCAGCTGCAAGAGAGAAACATACACCCTTCAGGAGGTGTTCACCTGCGCTGCCACATTGCTACGCATTGCCTCTTCTGAATGAGCCACATGAATGGGCCCGTCAGAGCCTCCGTCTGGTCCCCTGCCCCCGGGGGTGACTGCTGGGGGAGACGTGCTCTGTCAGCAATGCCCAGAGACAAGGAAGTGAGGGCTTGGGGTGCAAGAGTGGGGCAAGCTCATCTCTCACCTATGTCTGGCAACCCCAGATGCAGCCCTGTGCAGGCTGACCTTGGCCACAGCCTTTCCGGGCTTGATCCACCTCTTCTTTCCTTTTGCTTATGCTCTGCATCGGGGGCTGCTGTGGAAGCAGCATAGGGCTGGCTCTGTGCCTGGACCAAAGGGGTTTCCTGCACTGGGGCTCTTCCCTAGAAGGCCTTCATGCCTACGCTGCAGCCCCAGCGCATCAGTCTCGGTTCTTATCCTGGTGCCCATCGTGGTAGTGTCAGAGTGCTGAACGGTATGCGTTCCCATGCCTCACGAACAGCAGCGAGCCAGGACTGATGTGTGCATTGGCAGGGCTCATGGGAGGGGAATTTGGGTAGTCAAAGAGGACTAATAATTAAGCTGCAAAGAGATGCTTAGTTACTCTCCCAGGACTGTAAAGCTTTAGAGGCAGAGGAGGATTCCCCACGTCTTTGCAGTGTGGCTATGAAATTAAGTGGGTGGGGATAAATCTCTCCTCGCTGGTTATCCAGGGATTTCCACTCAAGCACTAGCTATTCACCAGCTACACGGACCTTTCCATGCAGAAAGGGGTGCAGCCTCTTAGTGGCTCTACATTAACACTGAAGTCAAACAATGGAGTTGGCCATCAGTGAATGAGCACTAACCACTGAACCATCCTGCCAGAGACTAATGATGCTTGGCATTTAGCTAGCGCGTCCCTCCATAGCTGAGGGAGAACGATGCTTCTTGGCTCACCTTCACCAGGATTAACATGGACTCCTTGGGCTTGGATTTGGAGAAGCACTGCCCAAAGCAAAGGTAGATGGTGAAGTCGGGAGATGCAGCCCTTTGATGTTCCTTAAAATCCTTCAGCTCTGCAAAAGGAACCAGGATGGTTTTAGTATCGCAAGGACAAGGAAGGCATTTGGTTGGCTGGATTAAATAAACTGCCCTGGGATGGTCAGGAGATGGTGGCCATGAGAGGAGCTTTCTGATTAGGAGATTCTGGGGTTCCCTCACCCCTGCTCCTGGCTGTTCTCTGAAGTGCCCAGGCAAAACCTGGAGTCCAGTGCTTATGCAGCCTGGGCTCCGGCCCATGATCAGTATATGTGCCTCAACCATATTGGAGCCCCATGGTGCAAATATATGGTAAATAAAGTCCCTTGGAGTTTATCTTGGCTAATCTAACTACTACCCATAAATCTGGCCCCACAGAGTAAGAACTACCCAGCCGCAGACTCACCCTTTGAGAACACCTCATAGTCGAAGATCTCCATCTCTGTGCCACGTGGCAGCAGCTTGGACTCAGGGTTCTGAGCCATGTTTGCCAGTTGCCTGGAGAGGACCCAGAAGACCTTGCATTTATTCAGGCGCTTGGCATAGATCTTCTTGTGCTTCTGCTCCAGCAGCAGCCCTGCGTTCAGGAGCAGCTGCCTGGTGAACTGGACCTGCTTCTGGTCAGGCAGCTCATCTGGGCTTGGGAAATGGACCACCTGCGCACAGCCTGGGACCATGGTAGGGTCTTCATTATTGTACGTGAACAGGCAGCTGCTGGTGGCCACCTGCACCTCGTGGAGTGACTTCCCTCGGTAATAGATGGTGATGTCCATATTGGGAGGAATGGTTTCTGCAAGAGACGAGGGAATGCTTGGACTCTATAGGAGGGCCTGGCAGGAATAGGTGCTCTCTGGTTCCTAACAGGCTGCTTGTCAATGGCCCAATGTAAAGCTCACTGAAGTCACTTCCACTGACTGCTGGATTAGCCCCTGACATGCTGAGCCCACCGTCCCCACGCCTGGCATCCACTGGTACCCTTGTTGGGAGTCTCAGCAGAGCACTGCCTGAGTGTTATGGTACCCGTTCATCCCTGCAGTTGGTCCCCACTTTCCATACAAATGCCATGTCTATGAACCCCATGGATCCTCCTGAATCCATCTCCACAAGCGGAGACGAGGCTGCTAAGATGTGGACTGGGGTGGGGCAAGGTGTCTATTTCAAACCTGAAGCCGAGATGTCTAAACCTGCAAGAGAAGGGGTGGAGTGGGAAAGGCCAGTGCCATTCGGTTCCAATAGCTGCGTTTTCCTAAAGTGTTGCCTAGTCTGGCCCAGTTCTTGTTCACCTTCAGAGGTAAGAGGCAGGGGTGGGTGACTGATGGACTCTGTGCTTGGGGTAGGCAGCTGGGGTGGCGTCACTGACCTGTATTGTTCCGCGATGGTGCTGTGTTGGGAGGAGGATGCTGCTCTGGGAGAGGGGCAGCAGGCTGGGTGAACCTGTTCTGCTCCAGCACTGCTGGGGCTGCCCACTGATTGGCCGGCTGATAACTGTTCTCTCCCAGGCCATTCAGCGTTGGATAGATCACTGCGTTTCCTGTAGGTGCTTCATTCAGGAAAGTGCTTTGAACGCCAGCGAGGTTATTGTAGTGAGGTCTCCCCTCAAACAGGACTTCCGCTAGGATGGAAAACAACAGGCTTATGAGACAGCTAGGCAGTAATGAACATATTCGTTTCTGCTTAGCTCTGCTCTCCTCACCCACACTGCTCCCTGTGACTAACTGGCCCTTGTATACATGCCACGCAACTGTGCTGTGCTGTGCCCCTATGCCTGGAACCCACCATTGCCTACAGACCTGATCCAATGCCCACAGATACCAATGGGAGTTTCCAGTAGGCCTAGAAGTCCTTCCACTGACTTTAATGGGTATGGATCAGTCCTCAAGTCACTTTTCCACTCTCTTCTAAAGTGCCTGCTGAAACCCCCCTGCTTTGAGCCCTAAACTAACTGTCCAAAAAAAAAAAAGGATAAATTTTTAAAGAGAAGGAAACAACATAATTCTGCACAAAGGGAAGCACTACACAGACACATGTAATGCGTCACTGCTTGGTGGTTTTCCTTTTCCTGCCTCCCATCCTCCACACTACGTAGACTGGAAGCTCTTTGGGACAGACACTTTGTCCCCCTAAAGCACCTCACGGCCTGCTGGTGCGGTATGAATAATTACAAGAGAATGGGGGGAGTTTTACATCTAGCAAAGAGCTTCATTTAACTGCTGAACTGGAGCTGAGCTTTTCGGGCAAACTGGCTTCGCGTGCAGTATCAGCTCTAAATAGGCTTGGCAGAGCTCGTTGTTTATTTCTGATAACTGATGGACAATGGTGATGGTTTATTTTATGCATTTTTTTTTCAGTTTAAATGTTCAGAGTTGTGGGAACTGAAGGGAGGGGGTCAGACAGCAGGGCAGGCCAGGCACTAATTCTTTAATGACCGACCTTGATTTCCAATAACTACAGCTTTATAACTGTTAGAATCACAAATCGTCGACATCACCGGTCAGAATGTCCACAGCCCGTAGCCTTAAGCCAAACGCTAGTAAATGGTTAGGCAGAGTAAGAAAAATGCTGCTTATCTGCATAGTTCAGTTTTTATTGATGGAATATTTATTCCTCGGTTTGTGTGTGTAGAGTGAAATCGATGTCTACCGACATTTACTGGTTAAAAACCTAACCCCCCCGAGCCTAGTTACATATCTGATTCATTTGCTCTTGGGGGAGCATAGCCTTCCATTGTGGGGCTCAATGATCTGACCAGTGCCTGCTTAAACCAGCCAGCTCTCAGATAATGGGGATATACTGACCTGCATTATTAAGAAGCTGACTCATGACAGGAACTGTACTGGATGGGAGGGGCTGCTGTAGAAGTGAGGCAGCAGAAGGGCCATAAGCATTTTGCATGGTTTGGGTCTCAGCCATTGTTTGGGTCACCCACTGGCCAACTGATTGGTGATAGTTCTCCACTGGTCCATTTGCCACTCCGCTCCCCTGCTGTGAGTAGCTATTTTGACCAATATGTTGGTTTGGATAGCCTGGGCTGTCTTCATATGGCACTTCCTCTGATTGGGGGGAAGAAACCCAGTGTTAATTACCAGAGTTGGTTAAGGCACTGCAGCATGCTAGCAACTGCATTAGACAATTCAGTAGCTGCTGCGTGGGCTCTCTCACCTTTTGGAAATGCCGCAAGATCTTCCTATTGGTTAAAGCTTTGCCATCGCAATGCCTTTCCCATGCTTCCCAACCCTACCCGAAACCTCACTTTTGGGAATCCAAACAGGGAGAGGAGAGGGATTTCATTGCCCTGATCTCATGGGTTGATCCACCCAGCTGTAACACACCCGATGTGGGTGAGTGGCTCAGTGCAGGGCCCTTGCTGCCCACTGCTAGCACAGGTCTGGTCTCAGAGTGGGCAGGGTGAACGACCCATGCCGTTTGTTTGAGATGTGATGCCAGAGCTTCCCAGCCTGAAGATCAGAGGTCTCAGAAAGGGCAGGGTGGGAAAGTCCCAATCAAAAATTTGGCTTGCTTTCCATTGCTGAGGCAGGCGTGGAACTTACCCAGCAGGACTCCCATGGTGTCACCAACCCATCTTGCTCTCAAATCATCATGCAAGTCCCCGAAAATAACCATTCCCCTGCCCCCAATTTGGGGCTCTTTTCATTTGTCTCTGAAGTTCACAGTTTCAAGCTGTTCTCTGCAACCATGAGGGCTAGAAACTTATTTCCCATTTTTTAAATGAAAGATGGGAATTTTGTGTCATCACATGACTCCAGGAGCTGGGGCTTTACAAGATAACAAATAGCCCAGGACTCAAAGCTTAAAATCCTGAGAGTGGACAACACTGTTCCCTTATGTGGGGGCGTCCCCAGCAGGAGCCAAAGTCAGCACAGCTGGCTCCTAGATGTCCTCTCAGCAGCGGGCATGCAGGAGGAGGGGGTCACAGCTATGGGGCAGAGAATCAGAATGGCTCTTCATTTTCCTTTCTCCTGGGCTGCCCTGGATGACTGTATGGGGAAGGGGAGGAAGTCCTTTGCCAGGCTCTCCCCCAGGACCCACACCATGCTAGTCAAACTCTTGTCCTGCTTTCCCTATAGCCCCCATCGCCCCATGGGGAAGAGAGCAACCTCTCTTGTTTGTAATGCAGCAGGCAGCCAGCATGGATGCTGCTGAGCAGCTGCAAGGGGAAAGGGAGAGTAGCCGCTCCCTGTGCTTCTGGCTGACACCAGAGCTGCTGAGGGAGATGCAGTGGGTGTTGACTGGGCAGCGGCGCTCCCCTCACCTTGCTGCAGCAACTGGGCTGATACAAACACTGCATTACAAAGTCACATCGTGCCGCTCAGAGACACACGTTCAACGAGGACCAAGTGTGCATTTTCTTCTACACAGTTGCCCTTAGGGAGGGGGACACAATTAAGAGCCCCGAGGGCCATGGGGTGGGCACCTCTGCTTTAGGTCCTCTCCATTGCTGTTGCTTGGATGCTGTACAATAACCTGCCACTTTGTTTCTGAGCCAAGTACATGGGCTGGAGGGAGCAGCTGTTTAGAGGGATACCTCCTAGACACTTTCCTGCAGCCCATCGGCTTCCTGTCTGGGACTGCTGGTGCTGTGGGAGGAGGCTCTGCTGGCGTGCTGGTATGAGATGGTGAAGAACCACAGCTCTCGACCAGCCCATCAGAAGCAAGGGCAGGATTCCCTCATCCCTGGAATACAACGGGACTGTCCCGACGCTCCCCACCCAATGCTTCTAACACAGGCGCAGTATGAGGAGTCCAATGAGAGCCAATTGTATTATGAAGCATAGGTGCCTCTGCTCTGCTCTTTGAGGCCTCAGCCTACCTGAGCGGTGATCTAAACCTCCATCCAGAGCCCACGGCAGCTGCTGCGGGCTGCAGTCGTTCTGGGTTAAGTTGCACTGTTGCAGAATCCACTGGAGTGTGTCGGGGCTGCACTGGTAGCCGTTTGATGCCGAATTATTGGTGGTGTAGCCCTGGGGTGGATTCCTGCCAGGGTCGTAGGCTGGCCTTTCGTTCTGCCCACTATCCATCTCTGTGGAGCAACAAGAGCAGAGGATGATCTCAATCACATGCACTTCTCTATGCGTGTCACAAGTCTTTTCCCCCATGCACCTCTCCACCTGCCCCACTAGAAACTGGTTTTCCTCAGGAGTTCACTTTGCATGGTGGAAGCCTGCAATAGCCCTGCTCCTACCCATGGGGTTTGGCTAGGACCTCACCATGCATGGCCAAAGGGAGCTGATGGAGGTGTGACACTGTTGGCCAAGTCTGTCTCCCCACTGACCTTAGCACCATGGTTGAACCTGCCTGGTGCTATTGCCCCCGATGGCATCGTGCAGAGGTTCTTTGGCAGACTTGTTGCCACTGACCCACCGACTATGGGGTAGTGTCTCTGACTGATTGCTGGGTTGCAAATTGATCTTGAATAGGCTGGTTTTAAAGGCAATCAGACCACGGTCCAACTGCTGGGCACTGAATCTGAACTGAAGTGAACAGGGATTAAACTTGACTGCTTATGCGAGTAAAGGTTTCTCAGCTCTGCCATATTGTTGTTCTCTCCTGACTCCTTCCCTAAGCTCCCACTAGGGTTCCCCAGCATGTATTACATTTACTCACTCCTGTTCTATTTGTTAAGAATTAAATGCAACACAGACATTCCACCAGAATTCCAGACAAAGCTGGAAAAGCCTCAGGGCTCTTGCACTAGGAGGCAAGGGCTTTGAATCAAAGTCTGTATACCTCAGAATAATTTCTGGCTAGTTCATCCTGCTTCCTACCCCAGGGCATGTAGAAATGCTGATAGACTCAACCAAGGTGCTGAATGAGTCAGTGGCAGAGCAGAGTACCCTGGGCTCCCAACTCTTAGTCCAGTGGCCACTAGGCCTTCAGGAAAGGGATCCGATTCGATGAACAAACAATGGAGGAGCACACGGCCATATGCAGCACGATGGTTTCTAGTCTGGGTTTTATCTTCTGGAATTCAATCATTTGTGTTTAAAAAGAAATCAGCAAGTAACTTACCTTGGGGAGGGTTTTCCAGTGACAACATCTCCAAATCTAATTCTATCCGCGGCTGCAAAACAAAGCACGAGACCATTTTCCTTTTGTTTTATTGGATTCATCACAGAGATATGTGAGACACAAAGTGCATCAGTAAAGCAACATCCCCACAATTAGCTGGGCATTTCTAGGCATCCATTCACAGAGAGACTTTGACCGGTGAAGTGGATTCAGGCATGGCCTCACTCTGTCACTAAACTTGCTACTTCCCAGTGGCCCAGCAGAAACATGAGAGTCCCAGCTCTGGCCAGCCTGAGCCAAGGAGATTGGCTACTCCAATGTATGCAAGCCAAATATGCTTTGTGTTCTTGTCTTGAAGAGGCATCCAAGAGGGAGGGGCTGAGAAACTGCTTGACGCAGGGATAAACACCCCTGATGCAAATGGTGTCTTTCTTGTGGACATGAGGGTTTGCAGCTATGGCCACTGGTGGCTGGAATGGAGACAATTCCCCCAGTGTGATCCAGGGGCCATATTCTCAACTGGTGTGAATTAGAGTAGTTCCACAGCAGCCAATAGAATCTTCCCAAGATCTTAGGCCTACATGAGAATGCCGCACCAGGTTAACTTAAAACTGATATCAGCTAAACTGCTACAAACAACCGGGTGGAACTCATTGCTGTTTAAGAGTAGTTTATTCTAGTTTAGCTTTAAACTGATTCCCAATGGACGTAAGCTACACAAACCAAGACTGGTTTAAATGAAACCAGAAGTGTCCGCACGAGGATTTGCCCTCGTTTAGCTTAACTGATTTTGAGTCACACCCTTAGTTAAATTTTAGACTTTTTCCTGTAGACAAGACCTCTGAGAGATGGAAGATTCCTGGAAGAGCTGGAGGGGAGAGAGGGTGTCCTGACTGTTTGGATGTTTTCCTGCCAAAATCAGAACAAGTAAATTTTGTTCCCTCCTCATCTCAATCCACTGTGTGGATGAAAAGGTTACATCAGTAGCAGACAAAAGCCGTTTTCCCCAGCCAAAAACTTTCATTCCATTGTGGAAAACTTTTTTCACACTGTGAGAAGACTTAGCTGGATCATCGTCTGTGATTTCAGCTCAGGAGCTAGCTCCCGTGTGTAGTTCAGTTTGGTATTGCAAACATGAACTCTTGCAAAAAGACATGCATGATCATTTGCCCAGCTGTTTTCCTGGGTCCAGATTCTGTCCCTGCAGTTTACAAGCAACTCCCAGGGACATTGTCTATAGCAGGGGTTGGCAACCTTTCAGAAGTGGTGGGCCAAGTCTTCATTTATTCACTCTGATTTAAGGTTTCGCGAGCCAGTAATACATTTTAACGTTTTTAGAAGGTCTCTCTCTATAAGTATATAACTATAAACTATTGTTGTATGTAAAGTAAATAAAGTTTTAAAAATGTTTAAGAAGCTTCATTTAAAATTAAATTAAAATGCAGAGCCCCCGGGACTGGTGACCAGGATCCGGGCAGTGTGAGTGCTACTGAAAATCAGCTCACGTGCTACCTTTGGTATGTATGCCATAGGTTGCCTATCCCTGGTCTAGGGACACAGTCATATGGAGGGCTCTAGCAGCGACTCTGATTGAGACAGAACTCTGCAGCATGGGGGTGGTGGGAAGGAGTTTATCCATTGTAATTTCCCATGAGCCACATAAATTTAGTGAAACGTTATCAGATTCTGATGATTCCAGGGCTCCTTCAAGCTTAACACTTCCCCAGCTTCTCCCATCCCCAGTTCTGGTACCTGTAGTTGCTGTGGCATACGGTGGTGCAGATTAGGGGCTTCTTCAGAATGGCGGTGGATGTCTTCTTTACTGTCATGCAGGTTATTGTCTAAAAGACAACAGCAAATTACACAGGGATGAGGAGGAAAAAAACAGTGGTTTAGCAAATGGAATTTCTGACACGGGAAGTTAAGCATGATCCATAGTTCCCAGAAGTGGGATTTGCTCAGGTCTTAGGGCCCATATTTTGAAAACTCTTCACTAATTTGGGGTTCCCTCAAGTTTTAGAAGCCCAACTGGAGCCACCAAGGGCCTAACTTCTCAAAAGGGACTGGTGAATTTGAGTGCCCAACTTGAGACACTTTGAAGAGGTCTAGTTTTCGGAGGGCAGATGCAGACCCCTTTCTCAACGTCAGGTCCCTTTATGATGTCTCGAGTTGTGCCCCCAAAAAATCAGTGGGCACTCCTGAAAATGTTGCCCTTAATGCCACCAGGTTATCCGGTTCTTTGTGATCTTTTGGACACTTTGTTGGGAAGCCTTGAAAGCTGCCCTCAGTTACACCTGCGTCACCATAGCCTTCACAGCCCCATTAACTTTACAGGGTAGTGCATGTGTAACTAGGTCAGAGTTTGCTCAGAGCAGAAATCTGCGGGAGAAGGGTAGTGAGATTTCCCTTGGAAAACATTTGGTACTGTTAGCATCTACCCTACCAGCAGGGAGCAGCACTAACACCATGATCTCACTCCAACCATGTCACCCACAGTTCAGGCCACAGGCCCTGATTTTCAAGAGTATTCAGCAGCTCCCATTGACTGAGAAAACTAGGACCTGCTGGGGGATGAGTATTTTTGAAATATTGCCCCCCCTCATGCTCTCTTTTTAAAGGCAGTTGCCTAAAATCCCATCTCTTCTCCCATGACACTGGGGGGGAGAGGGATAGCTCAGTGGTTTGCACACTGGCCTGGTAAACCCAGGGTTGTGAATTCAATCTTTGAAGGGGCCATTTAAGGATCTGGGGTAAAAATCTGTCTGGGGGTTGGTCCTGCTTTGAGCAGGGGGTTGGACTAGATGACCTCCTGAGGTCCCTTCCAACCCTGATATTCTATGATTCTATTTGGACTGGTGCCAGGCAGAGAGTAAAAGAATAGAGCTCCTTGCACAAAATCAGAACAATGTCTGTCTGCACCTGTCTTCAACCTGTATTACCAGCATCCTTACTTTTAGTAGTCAGGGCATTAGCAGCTGTCACAGCATCAGGGCTTGGGCTGATGATTTCATACACTTTGTGAGGGTCCTCGGAGGTCTTTGAGTTATCCTGCACCATCAGGAACATATTTGTGCTTCTCAGGGCACAGCGGAAGTTGGTTTTCCACTTGGCTAGATCTTTCAGCTTTTCATTGTACTTTCCGCTGGTTATGGCCCAGGCCTTTCCATAAAGAGAGGGATGGGGGGAGAGAAGACAGGTGGGAAGGCATTAAAGAAGGGGCAGTCTGTCAGTGCAGTCAAGCAGAAAGCCATTTTGATCTTAGCCTCACGGGCAGCAGGGCATGAAGATCTCTGTACAATTCCTTCCAAGCTCTCCATTAGCACCATTGGTTTTTTAAAGGAGCCTGTCAAACGCTCTGCCGTAAGTGTAAAGCTCCCCAACCTTTCCCTCCCCAACCTCCACTGATACCGCAGCGGTGGAGTAACCTTTTCTGTTTTCATTACTGTGGTCCAGGACTAAAACACAACCCGCAACCCCCACCACCCAAGTGTTTAGAACCTGACCCAACCTTCTCCTAGGCTGCTGAGGTTTCTGGTGCTGATTTTGGCAAGAGTTCAGAAATGTGCTCTGCTTAGGTACATATACAATCTCCCATCATCACAGCATGTTGGACATGGTCCAAATACAGACATGCATCATACAATGCAGCATTGAGTTAAATGGAAAGGAAAGGAGAAATACTAGGAAAAATCATCAGTGGATTTCATTTCCCCCATCCCATTTTCTTATAAGGTACCCCTCAATAGCTGTTGTGCTAGGCTCGTTCCTTACAATAGGCTACTGCTGAACGGGTCTGTATTATTATTTATTGTATAATGGTAGTGTTTGGGGCCCCATTGTGCTGTACATTATACAAATATAGAGTGATAGAGAGGCCCTGCCCTGAATTGCCTACAATGATAGAATATCAGAGATGGAAGGGACCTTAGGAGGTCATCTAGTCCAACCCCCTGCTCAAAGCAGGACCAATCCCCAGACAGATTTTTGCCCCAGATCCTTAAATGGCTCCCACAAGGGTTGAACTCACAACCCTAGCTTTAGCAGGCCAATGCTCAAACCACTGAGCTATCCCTCCCCCAAAGTAGCTTTTCACTCCAGATAGGACTTGAACCCACAATCTCTGGCTTAGAAAGCCAATGCCTTGTTAATACAGCTCTGTCCAACTCTTTGTAACAAGACTCCATTTTCCAAGGCACATGCCAGTTAATTGGCTGCCAAGGGAAAGATCACAAATAAAAGTTAAGCAGAGACAACTGGGAGATTGTTTTTGCCTTTACCAACCATGACACTGCAACGATTGTAATTCTCAGTGTGGTCAGACATCCCAGCTTCAGGATTTTTGAGAGCTATTGCCAGATCAGTCTTTGAAAGGGTGGCATCTAAGGCCTGGTCTGCACAAGAGGGGGGGGATCAATCTAAGTTACGCAACTTCATCTACATGAATAATGTAGCTGAAGTCAACGTACTTAGATCGATTTACTGTGGTGTGTTCACTACGGTGAGTTGACTGCTGCCACTCCCCCGTCGACTCCACCTGCGTCTCTCACGGCGGTGAAGTACAGGATTTGATGGGAGAGCACTCGGGGATTGATTGCTACCTGCCGATCCGGCTGCTAGTGAAGACATACCCTAAGTCTAATCCTACTCTTAGCTGTGCATTGTGCCGGCTGAAACTGACATTCCCATTCTGCAGGAAATTCTGCAATTTCAGGGGGAAAAAATTATTCTGGAATGGAACAAAAAATGCAGGTTTGAAATTTCCCAGGGAAGGAGAATTCTGAAATTTCATTTCAGAAAAGTAACATTCTAAAATGTCATTCCAATGTTTTGACAACCTTTCAATTGCCTGTAAGCTGCAGTCTGCAGGGAATGCCCCATTAAAATGTGGACAGTCCAGGACATTCCAGAAGGGGCAGAAGCCCTATCATGATGTATAGAAACAGGAGGTATTTATTAAAGAAAATAACTCAAACAACAGACAGAAACAAGCTTCCACACTGGTTGAGTTCCAGCTTTGCCTTCTGTTTACCAGGAACCACCCTCTATTTAGAGATGTATTCAGCACATGGAGCCAGCAAGTGACTGGATGATATACTGCAAAGGAACATGTTACAAACCCCACCAGGGTCATTGGAGTCCTCCCACAGCCATGGGAATTGAAGTTGGTCATTATTCTGAGGCCTGGCGTGCATTCTGCCAAGGAACCCTTCTGTGCTCTGATACCCTGGTGGATGGAGACTCCATCGAATGAAAGGGCACTAGCCAACTACTGCCTGGTGCCACACTGTGACCATGCTGCATCCTTACAATGCAAGATCATCACGCAATGACACACCACTTTAAGGCAAATGCCACAGAACAGCATCAGGGCATCAACAGTGATTGTTTTGTCAGTTCCTCTTAATTAATTACCCTGGTGTAAATCCAATGTATGCCCTGGACTGGGACTTGCTTCTGCAGGAAATGATGGTTAGTGGGGATGGGAAAAAAAGCATCATTTGGGATCCTACCTTGAAAATCTTGTAGTCGTTAGGGTTGATATCCTTCCTGGAAGTGTGTTTCCAGGGGATGCGAAACTGAGTGTGGTCCTTGTCTACCCAGCGGAGCCCCTCGTAGTTTTTGCTGTTGATCTGCTTAATCAGCCAGAAGGCAAACCGTAATTTTTGAGAACCCCTGTAATGACAAAGGCAGAGGTTATGCCAGGCCTATTGGTCAATGGCAGATCAAAGACCCACCCCTGCAAACAATCGAGTAATATCAAGGCCGCCAGCGAAGAGCTCTGCTGTTCCAGCTAAGGCTGAACAGTGTGTGCTGCTGAAGAAGAAAATGCAGCCCAAGGAAATGCTGCCTTCTCCCTGGGAATGCATGGGGAGGACAGAACGCCGCGGTCCCTGGAGTGATGAGGGTCCAGGAGCAGAAGGGACACTGGGTGAGGCACCACTGGGAATAGGCATACTGACCTGCAGAGCTAATCCCCAAAACGACCAACAGGAGGCACCAGTGTGGTGAGCCCTGGTAAAGCACCTAGCACTGAGTTCCCATCTCACTTGGGCCCTCTAGGCTCAGATCCTCAATGGTATTTAGGCACCGAGCTACTGTTGATTTCAATAAGAGTTAGAAGCCTAGCTACTTTTTTGGCTCTGGGCCGTGGGCACTGGCACTAAGGGAATACAAATGATAAAGAAAGGGCAGGCAACTCTTAACTTCAAATACTTCACTAAGATGTTCCCATTCCTGTTTCCTGCAGCAGAAAGAAGTGGTCCTATTTCACACCCAGCGCACTTCAACAAACCCGTAATCATGACAGTACTTTTGAATAGCAGTCTCATTTGGCATCCACCATCATTCTGTCGATTCTTTAGCCTGGTCTTACGCACTACAACATTTAAACCTTTGTGAGCACAGTTAAGTTGCAAGCAGAGACCAGGAGGGCCCTTGTCGGATCACCAGCTGCTGTCGGTCAGCATCGCTCTGTTAGCTTGATACCAGTTGAGGATCTGGCCCACCGGCACTAGCACCATTCCAGCCAAATGAGCTTAGACAGTTTGACAAAATGGGGCTCAACGCGGTTTGTCATTTTCTATGCTTGTGGCTTAGCAGCTCTCAGCCCAGGCTGAGGTAACCAGTTGCTGAAAGCCATGCTCAGCATCAGTTTATGCTTGTAGTGGAGACAAGGCCATAAACTGCTCCTTCCCTTTGCAAAGCAGTCCTCGGGCATCCATGTGCCACAGCTGCCAGCCACTTAGATGAATGACAGCGGCCGTTACAGCCCCGAGGGCCAGTCTCCAGCGGTTCCTTGGCAGACATTAGCCAGGCATGGCTGCCTTTGCTGCCAGCATGAGATCAGAAAAAAGGTTGCTGCTGTATGATCCACCTACCCGGGGGGGTGTCCTCTGAGGCCTGCTGGCAATGGTTACAGCCAGACAGTGCAGGTTGCACTACTGCCATTAGCTTGTGTACGTTGCTCATACTGCACTGACCGCACCCGCGTCCAGCTCCCCCAAATCCACTTACCCCTCGCTCTCGGATGCAGCCATCACACAGCCAGTCTCGGGTTAATTGCGGAAGGAAGGGTTGGGGAGTTCACTCCTTTGCTACCAAACGGAATTCTTGTGGATGAATTGGAAACCTCCGAGCAGGACCTGTATGAATGGGAGGGAGAAGCAGGGAGCGTCATTCACATTAGCCGCCATGATGTAACCCCAAATCAACTCCTGTGTTAGCACCCGGAGCCCTCTCCGGGGTACGCCGACAACCACTCGAGCAATGCGACTTGTGGCACTGAGCCCCGAGCCATGGCAGTGTGGATGGGCTGGAGCTCCGCTGCCCAGCAGGAACCCTCAGGAGGCACCAGTCTCAGGGAAAGGGAGAGGCACATGCAGCTGGCAGGCTTTGCTGGCAGATGGAGCCGTTTCTCTTTATACTGCATCTGCAGCCCAGGTGCTGTCCTACAATCCCTCCCTCTAAGAGCTTACAGTCTAACGAACAATACTGCTGATGAGGAACCAATACTTAACCTGACTTGCTGGGATGTTTCTTATAATGCTCCTCTCTGGATTCCTGCTACAAACCACAAGGGAGGGAAGGGGACATGCTGAGCTCCCAACCCTCCTTGACTTTAAGAAAAATCTCCTGCAATTCATGCAACACCTTACCCTTCATAGGCGGCAGCTTTGTATAATTTTTGGTGGTGCCCAAAATGGTGATGCCCACCCCCCCTGCTCCCTCCCTGTAAGCTGATATAAAATGAAGCTACAACGCATCGGCACCACAAGATTACAAGGGTCAATTAAAAGTGGAAAGTCAAAAGCAGCACTTGCCTGCTTCAATATACGGTATTATATTTTGTTGCACCTGTTGTGACAAAGTGGGAATGTTCTTAATGTTTTCTCTGAATACTGTGTGAGTGCCTCAGTTTCCCCTGCAAGATGCCAACTGAAGGTGCTGGGGACAAAGAGATCAGATGGCCTCCTTGTCCAAAAAAGACACAAAGGCTAGAGGAGGGAGTGTCAGTTTGGAGCTGGCTGGGGAAATGGGGAGAGGCCCAGAACTTGGGTCTGTGCTCCCCAACCTCTAAGACGGACCTGACTGAGGGGGCCTGTTTTCTGTACCTACAAGCTCTGTTTTAGACTGTGATCCTGCTGTCTAATAAACCTTCTGTTTTACCAGCTGGCTGAGAGTCACATCTGACTGCAGAGTTGGGGTGCAGAGACTTTTGGTTGCCCCAGGACCTGCCTGAGCACACTCGCTGTGGAAAGCGCACAGTGTGGAAGGGCATGCTGAATGCTCTGAGGTCAGACTCAGGAAGGTGTAAGCTTCTTGTCCTGGAGACAGTATGCTCAAAGAGAGGAGGCTCCCCCAGAGTCCTGACTGGCTTTGTATGGAGTAGTTCCAAAGCATCCCAGCATCCCCTTCCACACCATGAGCTTCCCGGAAGTCCGCACAGGCAAGGCCGGCCTTAGGATTTATGGTGCCCTAGGCGAGATTATTAAACTAGTGCCCCTGTGCCTGATCTGCTCTTAGCAACACAAACATAAGCTTATAGTATTGGAAAACTTGCCACATTCACATTATTAAAACCAGTTTAACTTAATTAAGCACACTGTAATGCTGATGGACTAGCACTAAAGAAGCAGCACTATAGAAAAAATTCTGATATGATAGAATGATGCAAATAATAAATATTTTTTAATTTATCAAAATTTTATTGGAAATCTATATGAAGAGGTATTGAAACAAAGATTTGTTTTTAATTAAAAGCAATCTTTCTGGCTTTTTTGGCTGCAAAATCAATAATAATGTCATCGTATGACAAAGACAAAGTCGTGTCTTGTTCGATTGCAAGAATAGCAAGACCAGTCAAGCGTTCCTGACTCATTGTAGAGCCGAGACAGTTTTTAATGAGCTTTAGTTTTGAGAAACTCCATTCTCCTGATGCTACTGTTACAGGAATTGTCAGTAGAATACGAGTGGCAATGTACACATTAGGATATATGTCAACAAGTTTGCAGGTATGAATAAACTGTACAATGTCCATCACTGATTTTGCATGTGGCAACATTGATGACAGTGTACTCAATTCTTCGTACAGTTCAAGTCCATTTAAATCAAAACTATCACCGTGCTTCAGGAAGCTCTCTAGGTTCTTGCACTTTGTCATTAGTTGCTCTTGTTTTCCTATTTTGTTGAATTTAGTTATGTCATACAAAAATCCAAACTTCTTGGTGTACTTGCAAGGTATTAAACCTTTCATCAACAGCAGATACTGCTTTATCCATCACAACATTAAAAAAATTCAACCTCAAATTTCTTTTCTGGATCGTCTATGGGCATGATCTGCTGTACAGATTCTTCATAAAGAAGTGTCCCTGGCCTTTTTAACTCATATTAACTATGTATTTACTTTATGAAAGTTGGAGAAAACATTGTGAAAATGTAAAACATTGGCTGCCCAACTTCTGGGCTGGCAAAAGTTATACTGACTCACAGGGAAAAAAAAAAGCAGGAGACTCTTAGTACAACATATGGTCACTCTATACCAGGGGTCGGCAACCTTTCAGAAGTGGTGTGCCAAGTTCACTGTAATTTAAGGTTTCTCGTGCCAGTGATACATTTTAATGTTTCTCTCTGTCTATATTATATAAATAAACTATTGTTATTATCTGAGGTCTTGGCCACCGGTCCTGCTCAGGCCACTGCCAGCTGAGTAAATGAAACCCCAAACCGGCAGCGGGCTGGTGGCTGGAACCCTAGACAAGGATCCCAGGCCCTGCTCAGCCCCCTGCTGGTCTGGGGTTCTGACCATCAACTCCTGCCAGCCAGGATCATGGCCGCCAAACCCCCTCAGCCCGCTACCAGCCTGGGATTCTGCTCACCCAGGCTGGCAGGAGGCAGAGTGGGGCTGGCGGCTGAGCTCCTGACTGGCAAGGGGCTGGCAGCCGGAACCCTGGAGTAGCAGTAGGCTGAGTGCTGCTGGCACCCCAGACTGGCAGCAGACTGAGCCACTCAACCCCCCACCGGCCTTGCTCAACCCGCCACCAGCCCACTCAGCCCGCCACCAGCCCACTCAGCCCGCTGCTGGCTGAGTGAATGGAACCCCAGGCTGACAGCAGGTTGAGTGGTTCAACTGGCCTGCTCAGCCCACTGCCAGCCTGGGATTCCTTGGGGGTCCCCAGGCCAGCAGCAGGTGCTGAGTGGGGCCGATGGCTGGTATCCCAGCTGGCAATAGGGCAGCAGCCGGAACCCCAGAGCAGTGATGGGCTGAGCCGCTCAGCCTGCTGCTGCATATCATCAAAAATCAGCTCACCTGCCACCTTTTACACGTGTGCTGTAGGTTGCCGAACCCTGCTTTATACACTAGTAAGGAGATGAGCATATTACAGTTGCTGAAGGGCTCTTATCAGGAGTAACAGGCTCTAGGAAAGTCCGTCAACATTTTTTGTTTCTCTGATGAAAACTGACCCACTCCCTGCCTCAAACCAAACCTGTCACTAATAATTGTCAACAACTTAATTTTCTGTTTTTGGCTAAGATATTGATTTAAAAAAAAATTGAAATTGGATTCAGGATTGTTAGCAAGAATTTTTGGCAAACAAAGTTGTTAAATGACAATCTAAATGGCAACACAGTACTGCTTTCATGCTTGGCTCACCCCCCAGCCTGCTGGTCCAACAGCTGCAGTAGAGGAGGAGATAGGTGGAAAACTGCAGGACCCCAAAATCCACCTCTTGGGGTGCAGAGTGGCAACAGCAGCAGCAAACCCTCAGGTCCAATCACACGCCAATGGGCACCGCCGCCAGCCCAACAGACCACGGTGAAGTTAGCACAGCATCTGATCTCAGGGACGGGGCACCCATGGAGCCACAGCAGCTCATCCTGCCCTGTGTAGCTCCCCCCGGATGAGATGGATCGCTGGCAGCTGCTAGCCCGGGGGAGAGGCGCTCCCCAGCTAGGGTGATAGATCCAGATGTCCTGATTTTATAGGGCCAGTCCCGATATTTGGGGCTTTGTCTTATATAGGCACCAATTACCCCCACCTAGAGTGACCAGACAGAAAGTGTGTAAAATCAGGACAGGGATGGGTGGGGGGGGAGGGGGTAAAAGGAGCCTATATAAGAAAAAGACCCCAAAATTGGGACTGTCCCTATAAAATAGGGATATCTGCTCACCCCACCCCAATCTCCTATCCTGATTTTTCACACATCTGGCTAACCCCAGCCAAGCCCTGTGTGACATTCCAATTCTGGCTGCCTGCCCAGGAAGTGAGTTACTTTCACTTTCGTTCCTCAGCAGGCAGCCAGCC
This sequence comes from Gopherus evgoodei, assembly GCF_007399415.2. Lineage (NCBI taxonomy): Eukaryota > Metazoa > Chordata > Testudines > Testudinidae > Gopherus > Gopherus evgoodei. The sequence continues at coordinate 116,786,904 of NC_044325.1, read as the reverse complement.
AGCCTCCCCTCCCTCCCAGCACCTCACTCAACCCAGCCCTGATGGAGGGGAGGGAGGAGAGAGAGAGGGGTGCTCCTGGGGAGGAGGGAGAAAGGAGGGGGTGCTCCATGGGGCAGGGGGGAGAAGAATGGATGTTATGGGGGACAACAAAGGATACTGGTTCCAGAGCCGCAGAGCCTGCCTCACCTGACCTCAGCCGGGGGGAAAGAGTCACACTCACAGGTGAGCTCCTTTCCCAACCCCCACCCCCTCCCCTTCCCAGAGACCCCAGCAGCCAATCCCATTCCTCAGACTGTGCTGCATTCGGCTCTCTTTAGGACCCAGCAGCCCTGCTTCTACACTGTCTGGGCTGCCTGCAGAGTGAGGCCCTGTGCAGCTGCCCATTCTGCCTATGCCTAAGGACGGTCCTGCGCACAGGCACTGACACTCCCTCCTCTGGCCTTTGTCTCTTTCCCAGGCATTAGGAGGCCACCTGATCTCTTTGTTCTCCAACGCCTTCAGTTGGCACCTTGCAGGAGAGCAGCCCAGGCCATCAGTTGCCCGGAGACAGGGTTTCGGCCATTCTCTGTGCAGATGGCATCACACTGGCACTCTAGGGCTCTACAACAATCACACACCCTTATCCCACCATCTAGATCCTTGAGAAATGCATAGGGGAAACTGAGGCACCCACACAGTAGTCAGAGAAAACATTAAGAACATTCCCACTTTGTTAACACCTGAATACGTTAAAGGGTGTAAAATAATCAAGTATTGTGCTAAACACAATGATACTCCAAACTGACCACCAAATTTAAGTTGCACGTTTTTCCCCTCAAGTGAGGGCTCTGGGGTGGGGCTGGGGATGAGGGCTTCACAGTGCAGGAGGGTGCTCAGGGTGGGGTGCTGGGGGTGCAGACTCTGGGGTGGGGCAGGGCTGGGGATAAGGAACTTGGGATGCAGACAGGCTGCCCCAGGACTAGAGCCAGAGAGGACTCCCCCCCCCACTTACTGGCAGCAGCAAGCTCCAGGGGAGGGACCCTGCTTCTCAACCCCCCCTCACCCCGGCAGCACACTTACTCTGCACCACGGTCACTGCACATACTCCTAAGGCCTCTCTCAGGTCCAGAAAGCCCACTCGTCTCCCCTATGGTGGGTATCGGGGGGGGGTTTGCCATCATGTGTGGCCTCCCCTGCTGCTGCCCCTCACCAGAGCCTCATTGGGGATGGGGGATGGGACTGCCCCTTGCCCAGCAAGGGGCAGGAGTGGGGACTGGAGGGTGGTGGCTGGGGTGGGGGGTAGAGTGTCACAAAATTCACCCAAGCCCCAGCTGCTCAGGTCTAGGAAGCTCCCCTCCTCCATCTCCCCTGTGGTGGGTGGGTGCTGGGGAGCAGGAATGGTGGGCGAACTGCCAGCACATGTGGCTTCCTTCCTCCCCTGCTGCAGCCTGCTGCCCCTCACCCTTGTCTCACTGGGGATGGGCCTGCCCCTTGCCAAGCATTGGGCAGGAGTGGGGGCTGTGGGAGGAGGGGGTGGATCACAGGGTCAAACCTCACCGAAGCCCCAGCAGCTGCTCAGGTGAGTGAGGTCCACCCCAGATGTCCATCTCCTGGCCAGAAGTCCCCTTGGCGTCTCCTCCAGGTGTGTGCCGGGGAACAGGGGAGAGAGCTCCCAAGCACGTGTGTGCCTCCCCCCTCCCCTCTCCCTCTTCCCCTACCCCGGTGCTCCAAGAGGCTGCCAGCTGCTGATCTCTATAGCCTTATGCAGAAGCAACACAAACAAGAGAGAAAGGCACCGGCTGTTTTCTTTCAGGCAGGGAAGCTCCGAGGCGGGGGGACAGGGCCTGCTCCAGGCAGGGCCATGGGAGAAACCCAGCTCCAAATATTGGTGGAGCACAGCCCCCAGCCTTGAATATTCCTGGTGCTCAAGCACCTTGAGCCCATATAACCTGCTGCCCCTGTCTCCACCATATTCCAACGTTACACAAGATCAGTCTCCCTTCCCCCTTTACTTGCTGGTACCCAGCTGGTACCCATCTTCAGTAGAGAAGATAGCTAAGATATCCCAGGATCATGTAAAGTCTGGCTCTTGAGCCAACCTGATCCCATGGCAGCCTGTCTCATCCATGTGATAGCAAATTCCCTGGAGCGCTGAGGTGGTTCAGAAGGTGAAGCCATAAGGTACTTGGGTCAGGAGATGCTAAATTCTAATCCTGATTCAACCACTGATTTGCAGCACCATAGTGAGCAAGCCATAAATACCTCTATATGCCTTAGTTCTCCTGCCCCGAACTTTCTATGCCTTAGTTTCCCAACCTATTGCACATGGGTGCTGCAGAGATTCGTAAGGGATAGTGTAAAGTGCTTTTGCAAATGCAAATTGCAATGCAAGTGCTAACAACTATAAATGCTGAGGAACCAATATAAAAGTTAGCCTGCTATTTGGCATTGCGCAGACAGGAAATAATAGGTATTTAAATATAAGCGCTGAAACACAAGAAGTCTGTATTATTCCTTCTTCCCTGTTCCCTTCTCTGAATTGCAAACATGGTGCAAATCATGAATGCTGACATTCATAGAGGGAGGAAGGGGGAAGCCACAGCTGTAGGCTGAGGTATGAGTCTTGTCTCGTTATAATATATTTAGCATTTTGAGATATACTTCTGTATCCCTTTCATCTGAGGATCTTAAAGGCCTTTGCAGATATAGGTGAACGTGCCTCAGAGCACCTCTGCAAACCACAAGAAAATAGGGAGGAGGAGGAGAAAGAGGGATTTGCAAAGCTACAGTACATGCATAGCCAGGAATCAGAGTGTAAAAAAGGAATTTCTCTAGCTTCCATCCTGCAAGTGAATTTGCAGCACTGCCATAAAATCTCTCTCTCACCCCCCGCCCCCAGTGCAGTGGTTCTTAAACTTTTGTACTGGTGACCCCTTTCACACAGCAAGCCTTTGAGTGCAACCCCCCTTATACATTAAAAACACTTTAAAATATATTGAATACCATTATAAATGCTGGAGGCAAAGCATGGTTTGGAGTGGAGGCTGACAGCTCGTGACCCCCCCATGTAATAACCTCACAACCCCCAGAGGGGTCCCAACCCCCAGTTTAAGAACCCCTGCCCTAGTGCACCCCCCCAGTGCCCGTGCACACACCCCCACACCCGTGTGCACAAACATGCACACGAGAGCATGCACTCTCACCCCCCCGTGTGCGCACACACACACACACAATGTGCACACACTCACACCCCTAGTGCACCAGTTACCAAGAAATCCAGCCAACGTTTGTCTCTCCTGGCGCCCATTCAAAACTGCATTGTTGTTTCCAAAGAAGGCAGCGTTATGAGATTGTGATTAATTCTGCTTGCTTTTCCCCAAGAAGACGCCAAATCTCTTATTTGCAATTCCCTCCTCCTACTTCTCCCCAGCTCTGATCTGTTAATAGAACCTATAAAAAACCAGATCTGTTACCTTTGCTGTTACCAGGGATTTTGTGAATAGTTGAATTATCAAAGTACTTCCAGCAAGGAGTCTCCCTTTTATACTCTTCTGGAACATGTCGTCAGCCCAGCTCATTGGCAACAGAGACCCTGGAATCACAGCCTGTAGCCAATCAGAATGGACCCCGTACTGAGATGGTGGTTAATAAAACAACAACAAGAAACCCCATCAGAGCATGTTTCTAGCATAGCTGTGGTGATGCAAGTGGTTTCTACTGGTCCTGCCCAAATATGGCACTTCCTTTCCTGGAAATCACATGATCTTCTTGAAAGTAAAAGTTTCATTTCTATTAAGCTACAAGGCTCTCTGAAGGCGGAAGGGTCCACCCAATCTGCTGGGCTATGTTTGCAAATGCAAATGCTGCAATCAACAGTCTCAGGGTGCCCTTCTTCTGGATCCCAGCCAGGGACTTCTCCAAAGCTGTTTCAGCAGCACCAGTACCTCCACCAGCCTCATTACTGGGTACTAACATTTTCTGTCTTTCTTTCTTTTTCTTTTCTTTCCATATAAGATTAAATAAAACTGAAAATGGGATGCTTTTTATATCTATAGCTATATCTAATTCATGCAATGTGTCCATCTGTCTTGTTCCGCCATCTCAGAATAGGCACTTTAATCAGAAATCCTGGAAAATGGAGCTGGAACGGATATATTAGATCCTCTAGGCACATCATTGCAGGATTGTTTCTTACGTCATAATTGTTATTTGGCTGTCTGGTGCGGAGTTGTTTTACATCTCCTGAATATGAGTCTTCTGTTATTTCCTGTATCCCTGGATGGAAGCTCGGAAGGAATTGTAGGAAGCGCTGAAGGAAACAGATGTGCTGTAATCCTGTATTAACTGCCCCCAAACTTTATTAGCACAGAGTTATGGTTGCCCAGTGTTGCCTCATGCCCTTCTAGAATGTAGAGGGCAGCTAAACTTAAACCTCTGCAAACCGGCGCATGAAAAGTTAATGTACACACCACCCCTGCAACACAACCTTAGCCTGCAACCTGAAGCTGATCATCGCCACTGGGAATGGCTCCGCAAGAGCGGTAACAGATAGACGTGAAGAATAAATAGGAGACTGTGCTGTTGTTTGTGTTGCACTCCAGATGTGAATTCCAGCATTTATCTGCATGCGCTCCAGCTGCTTTCACGGCCTTATAGGTAGGTGTACTGAATGGTGGAGGGATTAGTTGGAGCAGGCTGGCAGAGCTGACAAGAGATGCATGTCAGTCAGTCAAGGCTTTCCCCTGCCCATGTAATGTCTTCAGAGCTGAGAGATCCCCCCTGTTATATGCAGTCTCCTTGCCACATGCCACATCTTCCTCTAGCAGCAGAGAGTGAGGACCATTGCTTCAGAGCCTACCGACATCATATGTGCCTCTAACAGAAGGGGTCGCTAAGGAGCAGCATACAGCTTGCTATTTCAGGACACCCTCTATTTGCTCATGGGATGGCAATAGTTCATTAGACTGCCAGCCCAGCCCAGCCCAGCATGCAGCCGTTAGACAGCCCGTGTGCATCCTGAAAAAGGATGAGCTCTGTTTGGAAAATGTCCTTGCTTCACAGCACATCCTGGTGCAGCCAATGGCTGCTATGCAGGAGCAGAGCTGGGTGAATGATGCAAAGCACTCCCCAAGAGTATGGGTTTGAATTTCTTAACCAATTCACTTCAACCTTACTTATGCTCTTTTGGTGTTTGTGTCTCCTGCTTCTCAGTTTGTGTTATGTGACACCCCCCCGCCCCTTGCACATCCACAGGAGCCATGAGCCAGCTACTGCTCCCAGCTACGGGGGTTGTCCTTTAGCCTAAGCTGCAAGGGCTCATTCTTTAGCACCGGAGGTGGTGTTGTCAACCCCCAGTGACAGACCAAGGTGGCTGTTACCTTTGCTTTCTGCAAATATTCATGCCATCGAGTTTTGCTGGCACAAATGTTTGTGGAACACGACTATTAGGGTCGTACATAAGATGAGTCATGGAAACGGAATGTTTCATTTGCAGCCGCTAGAATTCCTGCTGGAAGCGCTCGGATGCTCACTCACTCAGGACACGGAATACCATGTGGCTTTTGTGACCAATCCCTACCAAGCAGCACAAGCATGACTCCTGAGTGCTCATGATTAATGCAAGAATTTAGAGACGATTAATTAATGGAGCAGAAGAAATCGCAATCTGAGCATGAGCAGAGAAAAGATGTTACGTTACCCTAGTAGGTTTCATAATGCAAATCATTCACTCGGCCCAAGCTCCAATAATTCAGGGACCAGCTTCACTCTCAGATCGCAGCCCCTGGTTACAGTAAGCCCATATGGAGCAGGGGTTGCAATCCCCTTGCCCCCCTGCCCCAAGTAATCAAAACTAGCTGCTGGAGCAGCCGAAAAATGGATGGCGCCAAGCAGGGGCCAGACAGGAGAGACACAGATTCAGTGATAAACTGTTCAGGGCAGGAGCTACGTCTTGGTCTGTTTGCAGAGTGATTTGCACAATAGGGGTCCCGAGCTGCTTCCATATTGTAAATAGTAGTAATAATAATAATAATGATTCAGTGCTTCTCTGCCTGGATTTCACAGCTGCCCTCCCTGCAGGGGTAAAACTTCCCACTCCAGTGCAACTCCCCCTGCAGATACACCCCTCATGTCTACAGATGGGAATCTGGCCCCTAACTGGGCCATAGTATTTTGCTCTTTATTGCTGCATCCCCTTACAGAATCTTCCTGGGTGAGATTTCGTGCCCTGCTCACAGACACCAGACGAGCCAGCTTCGCCACCTCTCACCTCAGTTCCTAGGCAATGAAAGGTCTTCATTGGCAGTCTGCGAGGCTGGATTCCTGCCCAGCTTTTCCAGGGGAGGTAAGTGCGTGCTCCATCCGGCATAGTAGGTTAACTCGCCTTTGTAGCCACTTTCACAGCTTAGCATCCCTTAATGGCCCCTCCCTCCTTGCTGGGTGACGATGATGGACCCAGCAGGCAAGTTGTGTCAGTGATATGACGCTTTGGCCCTTAGGATGTCTCTGAAGATCCCCATGCTCCCTGTGGTGGTTTTTAGATGTACTCGGCTGATTTGAGCACCTGGAGTACAGGCAGGCAGTCCCCGGGGGGCCTGTACTGCGTCAGCAGGATGTGCATTAAAAACGCATTCAGCTGCCGCTGCACTGGACGTGTTGTAGAGCTGCCTTGAAAAATTGATATGAAAATGGACCAGACCAGGCACAAAATTGAAAGGCTGGACTTGGTGTAAAGGCCCTGAGATTTGGGTTCAGTTCTGGCTGTGCTACAGATTTCTTGTGTGAGTTTGGGTAAATCACATGATCGCTGTGTCTCCGTTTCCCTGATGTGTATTCATGGGGATGCGCCCTTTCTCCCACTTTTTGTCTGTCTTGTGTATTTAAACTGTAAGCTATTCAGGCCACGAACTCATTGTTTGCTGTGTTTATGCATAATGGAGCCCAGATTCTGGCTGAGGCCTCTAGGTTCTTCTCGGACAATACAAATAACAACAACATTCACAACATTTCCTTCCATTGTAATGGAAGGAAAAAGATGGTTTACCTGCCAGTCAGAAAAAAAAATTAGATGCCCTGGGCAAAGGTGAATAAAGGTGGCCAGTTTGCTTTATATTATATGTCTGCAAGGTATGAAAGTGTTAGTGTATGAATGCATCATTTACTTTAAAGAGCATCCATTGCAGAAGGCAGTTCTGTGATACTAGCAAAGTCCTTGATGAGCCCTGTCCAGAGAATCTCTCAGCTTATCACTCATAAAACAGGTCTGTCTACTTGGGATGTAAACTGAATGAACCTTACACTAATGCTGCTGTAGCCTCCTACTAGAAGGCCCTGTGCTCCCTGGGGCCGATCCTCAGCTGCTGTCAGATATCACAGCCCCATTGCAGTCAGTGGAGCTATGTCATCACATTTACATGCTGCCCTCTCTTCCACATTCTCCCACAGGCATCTCTAAAGAACGTCCTCCCCCTACCCCTGTGGCCATCTGGTTTATGGCAAACCCATTGTCCCATCATCACGCCCTCCCACTTCCAATCCCAAAGTTGCTGCCACCCCGCCTTCTTCCCCTTCACAGGACCCAGGAACAGGAAAGAATGTTAATACTTAAAAATGTTTACAGGTTTTACTTTCATTGCCAGCCTGCACAATTCAGAGGGCTGTGGGGCTAGTTTAACCAGCTGTGAGTGGAGAGGCAGCCCCCCTCCTTTATTACAAAGAATGCTGGAGCAGCAGTAAGCTTCTGCAGTTGATCTCAGAGCATGTCCGGGCACTCTAGCAATGGTTTCGGATTTTCCTTGGGTAGGGGAGTTTCCCATTGCTATGCAGCTTTTAACCCCATCCAGCCACCATTCTCTCTTTGAGGCTGCAAACTCTTTCAATCCAGGCAGGGGATTCAGAATTTTTCCTGGTAGTTGAAAATTCCCATGAGATTTTCCTTTTTTTAAATCAAATGTAGTTTCCCAGGATTCTTAATTGTAAGATCAAGTAAGTTACTCTTATGAAGCTGCTCTAAACATAAGCTCTGCTGTCCTGGGGCCCTGGGAAGCAGAGACCAGCCCTAGGGCAGTACACTCTGGCTATGCCTGCCTGATTCACACTCCACACTGGGGGCTGGCAGCCAGTGATTTCCCTACACTCCCCCCCCTGAATTTCCCCCAACCCCCTCCCCCAGTTTTGTGAACTAGTTACATGCCAAACCTGGTGGCTGAACTTTGCGACTTTGTCCTCACCCACAACTATTTCCATATATTGGGGACAATATATACCTTCAAGTCAGCGGCACTGCTATGGGTACCCACATGGCCTCATAGTATGCCAACATTTTTATGGCTGACTTAGAAAAATGCATCCTTAGCTCTTATCCCCTAACGCCCCTACTCTACTTGCACTACATTGATGACATCTTCATCATCTGGACCCATGGAAAAGAAGCCTTTGAGGAATTCCGCCATGATTTCAACAATTTCCATCCCACCATCAACCACAGCCTAGACCAGTCCACACAAGCAGTCCATTTCCTTGACACTACTGTGCTAATAAGTGATGGTCACATAAACACCACCCTATACCGGAAACCTACTGACCACTATACTTACCTACATGCCTCCAACTTCCATCCAGGACACACCACACAATCCATTGTCTACAGCCAAGCTCTAAGATACAACTGCATTTGCTCCAATTCCTCAGACAGAAACAAACACCTACAAGATTTCTATCAAGCATTCTTACAACTACAATACCCACCTGCTGAAATGAAAAAACAGATTGACAGAGCCAGAAGATTACCCAGAAGTCACCTACTACAAGACAGGCCCAACATAGAAAATAACAGAACACCACTAGCCGTCACTTTCAGCCCCCAACCAGGGGCAGCTCCAGGCCCCAGCACGCCAAGCGCATGCTTGGGGCGGCATGCCGTGGGGAGGGGCGCTCTGCCAGTCCCCGGGAGGGCAGCAGGCAGGCCGCCTTCGGCGGCATGCCTGCAGAGGGTCCACTGGTCCCGCAGCTCCAGTGGAGCCGTGGGACTGGCGGACCCTTCATAGGCACTCCTGCAGGAGGTCCACCGGAGCCACGGGACCGGTGACCGGCAGAGTGCCCATCACGCCATGCCGCAGTGCTTGGGGTGATGAAATGTCTAGAGCCGCCCCTGCCCCCAACTAAAACCTCTCCAGCACACCATCAAAGATCTACAACCTATCCTGAGAGATGATCTCTCACTCTCCCAGATCTTGGGAGACTGGCCTGTCCTTGCTTATAGATAGCCCCGCCAATCTGAAGCAAATACTCACCAGCAACCACAGACCACACAACAAAAACACTAACCCAGGAACCTATCCTTGCAACAAAGCCCAATGCCAACTCTGTCCACATATCTATTCAATTGACACCATAATAGGACCTAATCACATCAGCCACGCCATCAGGAGCTCGTTCACCTGCACATCTACCAGTGTGATATATGCCATCATATGCCATCAATGCCCCTCTGCCATGTACACTGGCCAAACAGGACAGTCTCTACGCAAAATGGACACAAATCTGACATCAGGAATCATAACATTCAAAAACCAGTAGGCGAACACTTCAACCTCTTTGGACGTTCAGTAACCGATTTAAAGGTGGCAATTTTGCAACAGAAAAGCTTCAGAAACAGACTCCAACTAGAAACTGCTGAACTTGAATTAATATGCAAACTAGATATAATAAATTTAGGCTTAAATAGAGACTGGGAATGGCTGAGCCATTACACACATTGAATCTATTTCCCCATGTTACGTATCCTCACACCTTCTTGTCGAACTGTCTTAAATGGGCTATCTTTGATTATCACTACAAAAGTTTTTTTTCTCCTGCTGACAATAGTGCATCTTAATTAATTAGCCTCTTAGAGTTGGTTGGGCAACTCCCACCTTTTCATGTTCTCTGTATGTATATATATCTCCTCACTATAAGTTCCATTCTATGCATCCGATGAAGTGGGCACACAAAAGCTTATGCTCAAATACATTTGTTAGTCTCTAACATGCCACAAGTACTCCTGTTCTTTTTTGTAGATACAGACTAACACGCAGGGCAGGTGCAACCTATTAGGTGACCTAGGCGGTCGCCTAGGGCACTAGGATTTGAGGGGGTGGCATTTTCTTCGGCAGTGGCTGGGCCGGCCGAAGATCCAGCCGCCGCGGTCACCACCGGCATTTAGACAGAGGGAGCTGGGGCAGGGGAGCACGAGGAGGGCCACCTGCAGCAAGTAAGGGGGGCGGCATGCAGGGGAACTCCCCATCCCAGCTCACCCCTGCCCCGCCTCCTCCCTGAGCACGCCGTGGCTGCTTCACTTCTCCCGCCTCCCAGGCTTGCGATGCCAATCAGCTTAGGTGCCGCAAGCCTGGGAGGCGGGAGAAGTCAAGGAGCGATGGCGTGCTTGGGAAGGAGGTGGAGCAGGGGAGAGCTGGGGTGGGCATCTGCCGCACAGCTCCCCGGGCCGGGGGGGGAAGCTGCCATGACGGGAGGGGCGCCTCAGTGTGGGGAGGGTGGGGAGCTGCTGCACGGCTCCCGGGGGGGGGAGCTGCCACAGGGAGGGCGCCTCAGGGCGGAGGGGGGGAGATGCCACAGGGGGGGTGCGCCTCAGGGCGGAGGGGGCAGGGAGCCACTGCAGGGCTCAAGGTCAGGGGAGGACGCAAGGTGGAAGTTTCGGCTACGGTGCGAAACATCCTTGCACCAGCCCTGCTAATACGGCTGCTACTCTGAAACATGCCAATTTAGTGACCGTTTAGAAATTTGAATTGAAATTGAAACATTAATACACACTTTTAAAGCATATACAGTGTATGATAAAATATGTGTATCTGAAAGTATAATAGATTTGTAAAGTATGAACATAGACTAGCTTCCTTATACAGCTGTTGTTTTTTATGACAGTGTCAGTGCATTCATTTCGGTGATGTTGGCCAACCTAATAATTTCAAATAATGATTTGTAAACAAAGTCTAAATGAGCTCTTACTGACAGTTAATGATGAGCTGGGGCTGGGAGGAAAGGCTTCAGGACCAAATTGTATTTACATTCACACCTAATCTATCTAGGTATCCAGCAAACAGAGCTGTGTTGCCCAAGTGATAGATTTTGGCTGGGGTTGGCTTACAAGTCACTTTAATGCGGGGTGGAGGTGTGTGTGGGGGAATGAAATGTTATTATTCTTATTGTATGAGTAAAGAGCAGTAGAACTGTACTTAGCCTCTGCTGATTTGAGGGCATCAAGAGAGAGGGTGAGGACCTGCCCCTTTCCACTATTAGGCTCCATAGATAGGCTTTTGTTCTGTTAAGTGACCACTGCAGCTGAAGTCACTGACAATCAGGTCTAAGTGCTTAGTCCTGCTTTGAGGACAGTGTTCCTGTGGGTACAGTTTTTGTCTAAGAGACAGCCCAGACTGCACTAGCAGCGAGGTTCCCCCACTGAGAGCTCAGCTGAAATCACTGAGAGCTGGGTGGAACCTCAAGAAACCAACTCGCAGGTGGCAGCAGAAGGTGACTGTGCAGGGCCATTGGCAACAGAGTGGTGGAGTGAATGGTGGCACAACAAACCGCCATGGCCAGAGCGAACAGTGAGCAGCTGGAGGAATGAGCAAGGAGCTTTCTGGCCCCCCCACCTGGGAGGTATACTCATGTGAAAGCACCTCTGAACGCTGAGTCTCCACTGACCAAGGACAACACTGGTGAGTGGAGTGCGGTGGAGGGAAAAGGGAGGGGCATGTTAAATAAACATTTGTTTGTTGGACTATATTTTAGTCACTTTGCTCCAGAATGCTAGATTTGTGACTGGGAATGGAAACTTATATAAATATGTTTCCTAGTAGGTCAAGATTTTTTAAATGCATTATTTGCCAAGGTTGTTATCTCACATTGTTGCTATCTTGAGAGGTCATTATGTTGGGGAGTTTCTGTACTAAACATTTTTATTATTATAATTAATTTTTACATAAGAACGGTCATCCTGGGTCAGACCAATGGTCCATATAGCCCAGTATCCTGTCTTCCAACAATGGTCAAGGCCAGGTGCTTCGGAGGGAATGAACAGAACAGGTAATCATCAAGTGATTCATCCCCTGTTGCCCATTCCCAGCTTCTGGCAAACAGGCTAGGGACACTATGGTGTTGCATCCCTCCCCATCCTGGCTAATAGCCACTGATGGACCTATTCTCCAGGAATTTATCTAGTTCTTTTTTTAATCCTGTTATAGTTTTGGTCTTCATAGCATCTCCTGGCAAAGAGTTCCATGGGTTGACTTTATATTGTGTGAAGAAGTACTTCCTTTTGTTTTTTTAAAACCTGCTGCCTATTAATTTCATTGGGTGACTGCTATTTCTTGTATTATGTGAAGGATTAAAGAACATTTCCTTATTCACTTTCTTCACACTAGTCAAGATTTTATAGACCTCTATCATATCCCCCCTTAGTCGTCTCTTTTCTAAGCTGAAAATTCCCAGTCATTTTAATTTCTCCTCTTGTTTCATACTCCTAATCATTTTAGCTGCCCATCTCTGTATCTTTTCCATTTCCAATATAGCTTTTTGGGGATGGGGGGACCAGATCTGCACTCAGTATTCAAGATGTACACGTACCATGGATTTATATAGAGGCAATGTGATATTTTCTGTCTTATTATCTATCCCTTTCTTAAAAAAGCAAAGGTTTCAGAGTAGCAGCCGTGTTAGTCTGTATCCGCAAAAAGAACAGGAGTACTTGTAGCACCTTAGAGACTAACAGATTTATTTGAGCATAAGCTTTCGTGGGCTACATCCAAAGAAATGGACTGGAGCCCACAAAAGCTTATGCTCAAATAAATGTGTAAGGCCTTGGCTACACTGGTGTTTTACAGCGCTGCAACTGTCTCGCTCAGGGTGTGAAAAAACAACCCCCTGAGCTCAGCAAGTTACAGCGCTGCAAAGCTTCAGTGTAAACAGTGCCCCAGCGCTGGGAGCGTGGCTCCCAGCACTGTAAGCTAATCCCCTCGGGGAGGTGGAGTACGTGCAGCACTGGGAGAGCTCTCTCCCAGCCCTGGCGCTGCAACCACATTCGCACCTCAAAGCGCAGCTGTGGGAGCGCTTTGGAGTTTCGAGTGTGGCCAAGCCCTTAGTCTCAAAGGTGCCACAAGGACTCCTGTTCTTTTTAAAAAAGCAAACAGAATGTTGGGAATCATTGACTGCCGCTGCACATTGAGTGGATGTTTTCAGAGAATTATCCACAATGACTCCAAGATCTCTTTCTTGAGTGTTAACAGCTAATTCAGACTCCTTCATCTTGTATGTATAGTTGAGATTGTTTTCCAATGTGCGTTACTTTGCGTTTATCAACATTGAATTTCATCTGCCATTTTGTTGCCCAGTCACCCAGTTTTGTGAGATCCCTTTGTAACTCTTCGCAGTCTATCTGGGACTTAACTATCTTGAATAGTTTTGTATCATCTGCCAATTTTGCCACCTCACTGTTTACCCATTTTTCCAGATCGTTTACAAGTATGTTGAACAGTAATGGGCCCAGTACCGACCCCTCAGGGATACCACTATTTATCTCTCTCCAGTCTGAAAACTGATCATTTATTCCTACCCTTTGTTTCTCAACTTTTAACCAGTTACTGATCCATGAGAGGACTTCCCTCTTACCCCATGATGGCTTACTTTTCAAAAGGCAATTTAAATTAAATACATTTAAAATATATATATATACATATATATTTAGAAATCTAGACCTGTTATGTGTTTTGGTGTAACTTGCATTATCCTTATGTTAAATTTGCATTGTCCTAACAAAACATTTACTTTATTCATATCTCTTTTATATATCTCATTGGTCCTGACACCCCCCATCCTCCATAAATTCAAACACCCCCCTAATTTCAATTCCTGGGGAAACCACTGCTGGCAGCAGGGCTGATGCAGAACCTTTTCACCAGTTCTACATGGGCTGGGGAAGCCAGCTGTGCAGGGGGTATTCTCAAGGGCTGGCTTCCACATACGTTAAGCTCCCTTTATGCTGCCAGAGTGGCTTAAAAGGGCCCCAGGATAACTGAGAAGTGCAGGTCCTCTGGTTTCTATTCTCTCAACACTTTGTCCCCAGAACTCCTGCTCTCGTACCAAGAATCTTTCCCAGGGCTGCGGCTGCACTGCTGCTGCTGCTTCCCTTTGTGGTGACCGAAAAGGAGAACTCTTCTTTAACATTACCGCGAGGACCTCATGGCCGGCATCATCGTCGCCGGCTGGGACAGGTGCAAGGGGGGGCAAGTGTTCGCGGTGCCCATGGGCGGGATGATGGTTCTCCAGCCCTTCTCGGTGGGCGGCTCTGGCAGCTCCTACATCTACGGCTTTGTCGACGCCTCCTACAAGCCAGGCATGAGCCGGGAGGAGTGTCTGAGCTTCACGGCCAATGCGCTGGCGCTGGCTATGGAGCGGGACGGCTCCAGCGGTGGGGTGATCCGGCTGGCCGCCATCACAGAGCAGGGCGTGGAGCGCCAGGTCGTCCTGGGCAACCAGCTGCCACGCTTCTCCTCCCCTTGAGGGGGGCCCCACCCCGACACCCCCTGCAACACACGGATTAAACTATGGGAACCCACAAAAAAAAACAAAAAACATTAACTCCTTTGCAGGCTATTGGTGCATTCCTCCTCCCCCCACCCTCCACACTGTCGTGAATCAAGTATTTCATATGTGTCCACTGATCCTGCCACCAGAGATGAAATGTCTTTATAATGGGATGCTGAGGGGGGGACCCCTCTGTCTGCCTTCCCATTTCTGTACAGCTCTTTTCACCCCTGGCAAAGCACCCTGACAGATGCATTACACTGACAATTAACTAACTAAGGCTGCTGGAAGGGAGGTGAGGGTCATTACCCCTGATTTACGGGTGGGTAAACTGAGGCACAGAGCTCTATCACTTGCCCAAGCTTACATGGCAAGTCAGTGGCAGAGCTGGGACTCAGCCCACGTCCAGACTAACCCGCGGCATCGGCAGGTTAAAATCGATTGCTCGGGGATCGATATATCGCGTCTAGTCTGGACGCGATGTATCGATCCCCGAGCGCGCTTACATCGATTCCGGAACTCCATCAACCTGAATGGAGTTCCGGAATCGACACGGAGAGCCGCGGACATCGATGCCGCGCCGTCCAGACGGGTGAGTACCTCGATTTTAGAAATTCGACTTCAGCTACGTTATTCCCGTAGCTGAAGTTGCGTATCTAAAATCGATTTTAATACCTAGTCTGGACGTGGCCTAGAACTCAGAGGCCAGATTCAGATTCACCCTGGGGGAGCAAGTTTGACTCCTTTGCAGCTGCTTCAGTAGAGGAGGGGCAGGTGGGATTCATCCGATGGGAGCCCAGGTGAGATATTGGAACAGTACATCTTCCCTCTATCTGGCCTGGCCTTGGCTGCTCTGGGGTTAGTCTCTTTATAGACCTGTGGCTGATTTCAGACTCCTCAGCAGGGTAACGGTACATCCTTGCGTCTCTGCATCCTTACTCCTCATTGACTTTCTGCACCCGAGGACCCATTACTGTGCACTGAATCTGGCTCCAGGGGTAAAGCAGGCTCCCCAACTTCTGCTCTGACCACACACACCACTCACTTCCCTTGTGGATTGCTGCTGGACCTGATTGTCACACAGCAGTCGTACACGGCTTGACAAGTCCCCAGGTTACTTGATCCTGGATGTTTGTACCCTGACGTTGTTTTAGGGTGTAATGACGCTGCAGCTTCATGGTTCAGTACTATCGGTGTTGTCGTATGATGCCAAAACTCATGGATTCCAGACCTCCTAGGGTGGTCAAAATTTGAGGTGCTCAGCATGCTGGTGAGCATTGCCTATGGACCTCAGTAGAATTATTTTGTCCTACAGGAAAAAATGCTAAGTTTAGTCACCCTGGTGCCTCCCCTCATTTAATCCCTCATTCCGAAATAAGGTATTTGAGCCCCTGCTCCATTAAAATCACACCACTGTAGAAATGGCAGGTGTGATCCAGGGATAAGGTGCAGGCCAGGGCACAAATACACAGTACAGATTCTGTACAGTTGCTACTTCCTGTAACACCTTGGCATTCCATGGATGTTTGCGGCTTGGACTTTGCTCCCAAAGCCTCCACAGTGGGGTTTTGAGTTCTAGATCTAATCGTTCCACAGGAGGTCTGTTGGCAGCACCAACCTCACTATGTGTGTGCAGGGGTGGGAGCGAACTCACATAATGTGGCAGGAAGGATCATGGCAAGTGTTAGCACTGTGGGAAAGTGAGAGCAGAAATAACCACTCCCATGCACCCCGTAGCACATGGGGATCTCAGAGCACCAAACAAACAGTGAGTGAGCCTCACAGCACCCCGTAGGGCAGGTCACTACTACCACCCCCATTTTACAGCAAAGGAAAGGGCCAGATGGTGCCATTTATCCACTGCCCTGTGCTGGAGGCGGTGCTGAACCACCCCTCCCCAGGGAGAGTTCAGGGAGGTACAATCCATTCCTGAGCTCCCTGGCATGCAGGGGGGACACGTGCACTGCACCAGCCCTTAAGAATGCAGCCTGCCCCACACCATGGACTGGTGCAAAGGGGGACAGGGCCATGGCCCTGCATGATGGGTTCCGGGAGAGAAGTCTCCTTGCACTCTCCTGCCCATCCTGTGCAGGGGCCGGGGAAACTGATCCCTAAATGACTTGCCCATGGTGACATCGCAAGTCAGTGGTGGAGTTGGGAATGGAACCCAGCGGCTGTCTCCCTGCCCCTTGCTCTAACCATATCACTATGGGTGGCGCGGGACTCCTCCATTTGGGGATGCTGTGGCCCCACCTGCCCCTTTCCCTGAGGTTTCCCCCCCTCCATCTGCCTCTTGCACCTCTTCCCCTGAGGCCCCTGCCCCACCTGCCTGCCTGCTGACTGGCCAGCTGGCCTGCCCCTCACTACTTGCACGTGCCTCTTCACCCCCATCCCTGAGGTCCCCATTCTGGCAGAGTCGGGACGGGAAAGGGCAGGGCCTCTGGGGGAAAAGAACAATCGGGAGCGGGGCCTTGGGGCAGACCATGGGCTGGGCCACAACCCAGGCACCCTTTCAGTGGCAGGCTGGCTATTTAGGGAGGCTTAGCCTGCCCTGGCCTCTTACACCTGCTGCCCATACATACTACCTCTCTTGGCCTAAGAGAGGATGAGACGCTGAAGTCCCCAAGCAGAGGAGAGGAAATACTGAGTCTCCTCTGTGCCACGGGAAAGTGTGGCAGTTAGGCTGAAGAAGAGAACAGCCCAAGAGAGGTTGTGAGGGGTTCCCCTTCCTGTTCAATAGCGTTTATATTAGAAGAATACAAGGAATCTCTGATGCCACCCACACAGATAGCTCTAAGCTCTCCCACTCCCCACTGCAGGAGGTGGAGCTGGGGAAATTGGCGCTAGTTCCCTCTGACCCAATACAAAGAAATAGAAACTATAACCTTGGAGGCAAGAGACAACCTGATGAAAGGGGAACAATGTTAGCCCAGACATAATGAGAGGGAAGTGATCCCTGGCTTCGCTGTGACACAAATATTCCTGGATGCTGGCCTGCACTTATGCAAGCAGACGCACACATGGCATTAACCCATTCAGCGCTGCACCACATGCAGCTCCCAATGCTGCTCGGAGGTGGTTTACAGGAAGAGGGTTTTGTGTGACATGGGATAAGTGGATGGATGGGAAGTTGTACTTTTCCTGGGCATGAGCCACAACAAAACTGTAGCATGGAATAAGGACACAGTAAAGGTGTCCCGTGTATCCTGATAGTCAGGACTACCCAGGAGTTATTTTGGTGCAAGCCAAAATGGTAATTCTTCACATTTACAATCCTTAAAACCCTTGAAAACACAAATCACTCCACGCAGCACCTTTGTGAGCCAGGTTGGTGGTATTATTTCTATTTTACCGATAGGGAAACTGAGAAGGAAAGTTGAAATGATTTGGCCAGTGCCCCAGAGGAAGTGAATGTCAGCACAGGGCATAGACATTCCTAGCTCCCAGTCCTGTGCTCAGAACACTAGTCCATGGATCTCCCTCGCAGCCTAATGCGAGTCCAGTTAAAATGTATTCAAGTACAACAGTGATGGGGCCAGTGTAGTTCACTAGTTAGAGAGAAGCCAGTCCTAGTGCAATTAATGTTACATGTGTACGAAAGGACAGCGTGACACTCTTATAATACAGTGCTTTTCTTCTGCTGTGTGTGTGAGGGGTGCAGCTAACCCAAGTGTTTGGGGTGCTTTCATTTTCTTGAAAGCATAATTTGTCAGTGCCAACAAAGCACAGGGCAGCGAATGCTGTCAAGTCTATTGGCAGTTGACAAGCCGTGTAAAAAATGCCCAGTATTCAAATACACTTATCACAATAACTTAAAGATGGGAGGATGTGCAGGACTCTGGGAGCTGGTAATGGGACTCAGTCTTTCATTGACACAAGCTCAAGTCTAGTCCTGGGCAGGCCAGCAGTTTCCATTGGACAGTTGTTCATTGGACCAGTGTGAAATGAGCCTAGTTGTCTCCTAACTCCTAGCGGACCAGTCTTCGCAGTTGGTGCTAATTGGCCCATTTGCTAATAGTCTCAGTCAAGTGGCCAAAGGTCAATCTTTCAGTCAGCCTGATGTCACCCCATATACATAATTATCAGGGAGGAGTACCAAGCTCCTAGACCCCCAATCCTTGCTAGTGGGGGGGAGTTCACTCATCTCACCCTCTCCCTTTAAAACAGGCCCCAGCTGCATAGTAGGACTCTCGAGGCCACTCAAAATGGCTTCCAGCATCTGTCCCTGGTTGAGAACTTCACCAGGAGAGTCTCTAAGGGCTTGTCTACATCACAAAATTGCAGCGCTGGTGAGGGGGTTACAGCGCTGCAACTTAGGAGGTGTACACATCTGCAGGGCATCACCAGCGCTGCAACTCCCTGTTTGCAGCGCTGGCCGTACTCCCGTTTTGTCTCGGGTGTAGAGGATCCAGCGCTGGTGATCCAGCGCTGGTAATCAAGTGTAGACACTTACCAGCGCTTTTCTTGACCTCTGTGGAATAAGCAGGTATCCCAGCATACCTGAGGAAGCCTCTGGTAATCAAGCAGGTCTCCTTCCCTGGTTTGCTCTCGCGTTCCCCGAACCCCCGAGCAAGCAGGTCTCCTTCCCTGCGGTTTGCTCTCGCGTTCCCCGAACCCCTGTGCAAGCAGGTCTCCTTCCCTGCGGTTTGCAGGGGGATTCGGGGAACGCGAGAGCAAACCGCGGCGAAGCTGGTCTCCTTCCCCGGTTTGCTCTCGCGTTCCCCGAACCCCCGTGCAAGCAGGTCTCCTTCCCTGCGGTTTGCAGGGGGGTTCGGGGAACGCGAGAGCAAACCGCTGCGAAGCTGGTCTCCTTTCCCGGTTTGCTCTCGCGTTCCCCGAAGCCCCCTTGAAGCCGCCCAACAGCGCTGCAGTGTGGCCACATCTAACACCACTTGCAGCGCTGGTTGCTGTGTGTGTGGCCACTCTGCAGCGCTGGCCCTATACAGCTGTACTAATACAGCTGTAACAACCAGCGCTGCAAAATTGTAGATGTAGACATACCCTTAGAGTGGTAAGTGTTGGAAGCGTGACGGGTACCAGTTACCATGCCATGCATGTTCCTAGCACCGGTATTTCCTTTCAAACATGAGGGAGGGAGGGGATAAGAGAGCAGGGTTGTGTTGCCTGTCCCAGAAAGCATGACCCCCTGGTTTTGTTAATTGGTAGATCCTGTGACTGTTCATTGGGCAGTGAGGATGAAACCTTCTCCAAACCTGGTGGCCATGGGGTCATTGTCTGCATCAGATGCCTGCAAGCAAACTGTGTAACCTTAGAATGTTCCAGAGCTCAGATGTTAGGTAAGAACTTTCTCCTTCCCTGGCAACAGCTCTTGGTTAATTTGACAGCTACCATGTGCCACATAATTACATGCCCTTGCATGATAATGGGAAAACTATGTAGCTCCTGCAAGTACCAGATGCTGTAGCTTTGACCCAACTTTCAGGGAAATATAATGAAGAGCTTGCGAAAGAGGAGCTATTAGAGACCCTTGCTTACATCTCCATCAGGAGAACGATGACTTTAAACCCCTCCCATCCCTTTTCCACCCAACTCTAGCACTGCAGACCAGAGGATGAGAGGGGCTTTGACTACATGTGATGTATAATGGCTTATCCACTGCCATGCCTGTGGGGGTGCAGCAGGGTGTGAGCATACAGGACCTGCCCACCTGATCAGTGTGCAATTGTGTGAGTAACCTGGCTGGAGGAAGAGCGAAGGTGATGATGCATTCAGTCTAAACCAACATGGCTAAATACCCTGCTGATATAGATTGGTGCAGATCCAGTGAGGTTAATAGAGCTGAAATGGTCTACACCAGCAGAGAATCAGGTACAGTAACTCATTTAAAGTAGTCCCGGTTAATGTTTCATTGTTACATTGCTGATCAATTAGGGAACGTGCTCGTTTAAAGTTGTGCAATGGTCCCTTCTAACATCGTTTGGCAGCTGCCTGCTTTGTCTACTGCTTGCAGGAAGAGCCGCCTGTTGCAGCTAGCTGGTGGGGGCTTGGAACCAGGATGGACCGGCAGCCCCCCATCAGCCCCCTGCTCCCCTAAGTTCCTGGTACAGTAGCTGCCCAGCAGACTAGCAATTGCAGCTGTCCCTCCCTCCACTGCCATGTGCTGCTCCTGCCCTCTGCCTTGGATCTGCTCCCCGAGACTCCTGCTTGCTATGGGGGTGAGGGAGGAAGAGAAGGACTAATGGCAGGGTGTCCCCCTCCCCCCTGCTCCTGCACCCCACTTATCCCATCTTCCATAGAGCAGGGGGGATACAGCAGGGCTCAGGATGGAGGGAGCTTGCAGCAGCTGGTCTCAGCAAGCTGATGTAATTAACAAGGCAGTGTACTTAAAGGGGAAATGTGCATATCTCTCTCTCTCTAACATACCCCCTCCCTCCATTCCTGCTGCCTTGTGTAGAGAGAGGGTTAACCCTTGAGGGCTCAGCCAATTGCTAGTTCATCATTTAGCAGTAAGGGAAATATCTCACCCTCTGACTCCTCCACCTCAACCAAGCTTCACAATCATCATCACTGTGTACCGGTATTAAATTGTTTAAAACGTGTGTGTGTGTGTGTGTGTGTGTGTGTGTGTGTGTGTGTGTGTGTGTGTGTGTGTGTGTGTGTGTGTGTGTGTGTGTGAAAAACATTTCCCTGGAACCTAACCCCCTCATTTACATTAATTCTTATGGGGAAATTGGATTCGCTTAACATCGTTTCGCTTAAAGTCGCATTTTTCAGGAACATAACTACGATGTTAAGTGAGGAGTTACCGTATCACCTGTTAAATTCGAGTCCATTAACTCTTATTTCTCAGTGCTGGATTGTTGCCTCTTGCTCTGGGAAGATTCATGTTAGCCACCTATTCTGTTGTACCAGTGGCAGGAATGTGTTTCTCCTAATTCCACAGCAAGCCTTTGTGCAGACAATGCTTTAGGTGCTTAATTCTTCTGTATAAATTGAGCCTTGCTCTGACTTCACCTCTCCACTGCCGTAAATAAACTCTGTGGGTTGATCCAGGTAGTGGTGTGGTCACACCTCATTATACAGGCTTCCAAGCAAAAGAAATCTTATTGATGCCCCAGCAAGCTGGGGCAAGTGCTTGGTACCTGCAAATAAGTGACAATACTGGGAGTCCAGTAAAGGACTGCCCCTCCCTCAGTACACCAGTGTTACGATGAAGACAAGTAATCCCTTAATTCCTGACCAACTTAATCCCTTCACAGATAATCTGAGGTGCTCAGTTACAATTGTGATGTGGGTGGTTATAAGAACCTAGGTCAGCCTGGCTTGCTGTGCTTGTCTCCAGAGCAGCTTGTGGCCTTTGGAATCGAGTTCTGGTTGCTCCGTTAGAAAAGGACGCTTCCCTGAGGGGCCCATTTAGTCTTTCAACAATGAAGATGGAAGGGTTAAAAGTGGTGTCAATGAAAGAGATGAGCAGACACTCTGAACAAGATAGGCATTGGCCTTGAAAACTGTTGCAGCTGTATGGGGGAGGAGAGGAGTTCACTAAAGAAGTTATTCCTGGGATTCAAGGATTCTGCTATTAAGAGTCTAGTTTCTGGAGTCTGTGTTTAGAAGGGGAGACACTGAAAACAGTCTGTGGATAATGTTATACTAACCAGTCATGCCTCCTATGGAGGAGGATTACTATAGCTATGCCTGGGGAAGGAGGTGAATGGGTGAGACATACTTTCCACAGAGTAGCTAAAGATATCAACTTAATTTGGCCCACACAGACTGCAAATAATCCCTGTTAAGAGGTCAAAATTTGGACTTGGGAGTTTAGTTTCAACGTGGTGCTCAACTTTAGTAGACAGCTGGATTTCTCATGTCTGGCTCAATCCTGTAAGGTGCTGAGGACTCTGGCCCCAGTCAGCAAAGCACTTAAGCACTGCAGCGACAAAAGGAAACAGTTGAGTGATGCTCATGATTTACTATTATGATTTATATTTAACCATACTCTCCCCACCCGTCACACACACATATTGGAAAAACAGCACTGTTCAGAGTTTCTGAACTGATGTCGTCGTCCTCTGAGAGTATTTGACGTCATGCCATATGAGTTGATGCAGGAGATGCAGCAAAATGACTGGGTGAGATTTTCAAAGACAGCCAAGTGACTTGGCACAATGGAGTTTCAATGGATTTCTGTTTTTGAGTTGCTTAGGCATTCTTGTAAATCCCACCCATCTTCGGTTTTTTGACCAGGGAATATTTCCAAGATTTATTCATATTAAGGGGCTACTAAATGAAGAGTCTGGAGGGGAGAACATTTCAATGTATGTTCTTCTTGTTAAAAAGACTTGCGTGATTTTCCTTGCAGATTAATTCAGGTGAAAGCCTGCATCTGAGGTTAGTCTATTCATCACACACATTGGCAAAAGATCTAGAACAGAGGTTCTCAAACTGTTGGTTGAGACCCCATTTTAATGAGGTTGCCAACGCTGGTGTTGGCCCTGGACCCCAGCAAGTCTGAAGCCCCAGCCCAAGCCCCATCGCCCAGGGCTAAGGTTACATGCCCCCCTCCCAGGGCAGAAGCTCTTGGGCTTCAGCTTTGCCCCCCTGCCCCACCCGGGGTGGCGGGGCTGAAGTAGGCTCAGTCATCGGTCCCTGCTCCTGGGGTTGTGTAGTAATTCTTGTTGTCAGAAATGAGTCACGATGCAATAAAGTTTGAGAACCGCTGATCTAGAAGATTTTAATGGGAAGTAGCTGCCAACAGGAAGTTTAGGTGGCAGAGAGCTGCTCCAGTGGAGGGGGAATCACAAAATGTGGACCTTGTCTAACAATGCTAATAACTACTGATCTCTTGAGCTAGTTTCTAGGAACAGAGAAGAGACTCAAATAATGCAAATGTGCAGTCCCAGCTCTAAAGAATCCCAAGGAATACTTTAGTCTCTGAGTACTGCCATTTCTTCTCCAGCACGTCAGGATGAGGAACTGAGTTGGACAAAGCAGAGCCATTAGTTCTGCAGACTTCTTCTGGGTTGCTGGCCTGTACACAGTTGTGTTTGATAACTGCATGCCCATGAATGATCACCTTTTTAAACTAAAGGTGACCTGCAAAGGTGTAAGGTGGGAATTCACTTGTTTTGTTTTATTTTTTTCTTATGAAGATTTAAATACCTTCAGTCAAAAAGAGTGGGTGGGGGAGTGGAGAAAGTTGGGGGAGTTTCTGCTTGTTTGATAAAGTGGAAATCTGGTCTCTTCTGCCATGGATGACTGGCAATTGGAGACATAGTGTGGTTGTGACATCATGAGAGATGAGAGAGAAAGCTAAGCTAATGAGAAGTTATGTTTAATTGGACTGTCTGAAACTGATTTGTGTGTGTTTTTTATTAGCACCTGTTTAAGAGCAACACATAACGCTTGAGGGAAAGGTAGTCTTTTCTTAAAGATTCATTTCCCCTTATTTTTAGTTGAGGTGTAACAGCTCACAGCAAACATCACCTGAGACCTCCACCCGCACCCCAAGAAATCCTCTGGCAAAACAAGATGAGATTTGACGTTCTTGATATTTCTAAAATCATAAAAAAAGCTGGAACTCATCTGTTCTTTCTGCTACTTAAACCTTACAGGTGATTTCTTCACTTCATAAAGAACAATGGAGCACAAACCCAATTACAAACAAACCCCCTTGCCTGTTGCCTTTAAGAGATGGGGTTTGAACAGATGCTTGTGTTTACAATTAAGGGCGTTTTCTTGAACTCTTGGATCTCTGGCATGGCTTTATCTCAGTTTGCCAGGTGGCTTGTTGGGATCTTATTTTCCCACTTCTAAAAACACATGGCATCGGGCCCAGATGTGATAAGCTCAGAACTCCTCTTATGATTTATTTTGAATTCGTCTGGTACAGCATGGAGTCTCCCTGGTGCCTTGGCAAGATCATCAGCCTGCTCCAGGCTGGTGACTGATCTCCCAAGGAAAATGTTGTAAGTGCCATTCCTTGAGGTCTCTGTACAGGACAAAGCTCTTTAGAATATACCATAGGGAGTAATCTGCCCAGGCCCTGAGGAATGGACTAGATGATCTAATAGATCAGTCCTTTCTCTTAATGTCTATGTTGCTGATGTAGAGTAAAGCGTTTCTGGGCTTGATTGATTGTTGCAATATGGCTCCATAGCACCATCTTAGCTGGCACAAAGAAGCTGTAGAGCAAGTGTAAGCTGCCCCTCCAAGGAATATACCTGGTGCAGGGGGAAATCTCTGCTGCCTCTGAGGCATTCGTCCCCTGCTCCCCTTCAACTCTGAGTAGGGTGGGCCAGAACAGGAGGGCCGCCTGGCTGGGCTGTTCCTGTGCCCTGGGGATTCTTCTCCCCGTAATGGCAACAGGGGCAAGAGGAGTGTAATTTACACCTGCCATACCCTGTGCCAGGGGCTAAGCCAGCCCCAAGAGATCCTGGGTAGGGGAGGCATAAGGCCCCTTGTCTTTCTCCCTGAATAGTTCTAGCCCAGGTGTGAATCTGTCCCTCTGAGCATCAGCAATGATTTCCCTCTTTCAGTGAGGGGCCCACGGCTCTTGTGCATGTGTTATGGTGCATGTAGCCTACTTTGCATCTGTCCCTGCTCCTGCTTCTCATTCACTAGCTAGTCTATGGGACCATGGCTGCCGCATTCACTCAGTTTGCCCTTCAGCCTCTTTCCCCTTCCACTGCTTCACGCATGAGTAAGAATACAGTGAAACTGTACTGAAGCTGCCCAATTCCCTTAGGGCCTGGCTGGCTTTCATATTGTATGAAATGACTTGCAGCTATTTCCTACAGGGGGTTACCAGTTTTTCGGTCTGCTTCCTCTGCTATTTTTTTGTGGTTAGTGGTCAAATCATCTGATGTGCTGAAATGGGTTAGAGGAATTTGGGGACAACTTTCTATTTTAATGATCCAGTTATTTATATATTTCATGCTTCTTATAGCACTCTGTGCCAACGGAGGAGTTGTCATTGGAGGATCTTAAAGCCCTTCACAAGTTGGAGATATTGGTTGTGTGCTATAGATGAGGAAACTGAGACACATAGCCTCCATGTGACTAGAGTCCTGCACAGTAAATCAGTGGCATTTTGGAGTAGAACCTACATCTCTTGAATCCCATTCTCCAATCATTAGACTCCTTACTTCAGGGGTGACCAACCTGTGGCTCTGGAGCCACATATGGTTCTTCAGAAGTTAATATGCTGCTCCTTGTACAGGCACCGACTCAGGGCTGGAGCTACAGGCACCAACTTTCCAATGGGCCAGGGGATGCTCACTGCTCAACCCCCTGGCTCTGCCACAGGCCCTGCCCCCACTCCACCCCTTCTCATTCCCTCCCCTGAGCCTGTCATGCCCTTGCTCTTCCCTCCTCCCCCCTAGACCCTCCTGCACACCATGAAACAGCTGATCAGGAGGTGTGGGCAGGGAGGGGGAGGCGGAGATCGGCAGGGCTGTCGGTGGGTGGGAAGAGCTCACGGGAGGCTGCTGACGTATTACTGTGGCTCTTTGGCAATGTACATTGGTTAATTCTGGCTCCTTCTTAGGCTCAGATTGGCCACCCCTGCCTTACTTTCATCCTGTCTCCCATTGTAGGTTTAAATTTACCTTCTCACACCTGTCCTCCATGTAATCTATGGATAAATGAGACACAGTCCTGAAGTATTAAATGCTACTGTGCTGGTGATCTGAAAGTCAGGAAGATAGGCTTCATAGGCTACGGCTACGCTATTGAAATTTGACTCCCATCTAGTACAGGCTGATAGGGCTGAGGGCTGTTGTGAACAGCTGGCTACAGGGTGTTCACTATTTTAGATAAAGTGAGTTGAATGGTTATATGAAGTGAGTTTTGTTTCAGCATCTAGCAGACAAGAGTCCATGTCCCCTAAATCACCTGGACAGAGATGTATGCACATTGAGAGCTGGCAAGGATGTTGCAATCCTTGAATTTCAAGAATTTAAAATACTTGGATTATATTCCCTAGTCTAAACTGAAGTGCACCAGGATTCTGTTATCGTTTCACATCCCTGTTTCTCCCACCTGGAAAACACTGGCCATTTTGTTACGGTGCTTTTCTAGCGTTCTCAGTCTTCATCACTTGCAAAGATTCTAGCAGCTTTAGTGTAGGATGCCTGGTTTATTCACGAGTGGCACAACTCTGAGTGCACCTCCTAAACGAGTGCCAATACAATTGTTCTGCTGCATTCTATATGTGTTGCTTGAGATTTTCAAAGCCAACTACCAGGAGATTTAACCATACCATTCCTTAAAATAGGAATTTCATGGCTGAATCTACTAAGTCAGTGGTCCCCAAAGTGTGGGGCATGCCCTCCTTTGGAGGGTACAATGGAACATTCAAGGGGGCCTAGCCTGGGCCAGCCCCCACAGAGGGTGGGAAGGGAGCACGACCTAGCTTCAGTCCCACCCCTAGCCCCAGCTCTGGCTCCAGCCCCAGCCTTGACCCCCCACTCACAGCCCTGCTCTCAGCTGCAGCTCCAGCCCCTGTCCCCCAATCCTAGCCATGGCCTCCTGCTCCCATCCGCGGCTCCTGGGTGGGCATGACCGAAAAAGCTTGGGGACTACTTCCCTAGGTGGTTTTGAAAATCTCATCTTTTTACATATATTTGTGCATGTGTCTTTAGAGTTGCCAGTTTTGGTTGGATGTATTCCTGGGGATTTCATCACATGATATAATCTTTTATTAAAGATTAATCTTTAATTCCTGGAGACTCCAGGCCAATCCTGGGGGGTTGGCAACTGTACATGTCTCTGCTTTGTATTAGGTAGCAGGTATCCTAAATCAAAGCAGTAGCTCAGGCTGAGGCTTACTGAGTGCCTTATTATAAATGCCTTCCGTTAGGGTCATAAAGGACTTTTGATATCAAAAGCAAATGGATCCTGACATTGCTGAGGTTAAATTCTGTACTTCTGTTGATTCAGTCTAGACAGTGACAAATTGCTTAGACGTCTGCATCAAAACGCAACTTGCTGGTCTTGTGGTAAACTGAGCTTCATGGAAAAATTCTAGGGGGAAATCAGGTCATGGGTAAAGGCTATGAAAAGGACGTGATCCATAGCCCATTGAAAAATCCCTGCTGAGTGACTTTTGGATCAAACCCCGCTTGTTAACTTTATTTCTAAGTGTGCTCCAAGGAACAGAAAATTCCCATGCCCGATAAACTTCCAAGACGAAGAGATACTGTGCCTCAAGCTGAGGGAGCAACTCACCGTCACTTCAGCCTGTCTGCTGTGTTATTACAAAGCATCAGCTCCAGGCCAGGTTCTCTTTCAGACTGGTAGGAGTATACATGCACCATGCTTCAACTCTGTACCTGCCCAGGGGTCCGGATGCTCCAGACGCTGCCAGTACCTCTGCATCCAGAACAGTATCTATTCAAACGCCCCTCTTGGCCTACATCTGCTGCTATTGACTTCAGTGGAAATTTTACTATTGACTTTAACTGGAGCAGAAATAGGCCAAGGCTGGGTGTCTTTGATGATCCAGTCCTAGAGCACCTGCAGCATAGGATGCTTTTCGCTTAGCATGAACCCCACGACTTCTCTCTTCCCTAGATGTCAGAACAAATGTCCCCCACAGCACTTCTCAATGGAAGGCCTGTTTGCATGACTGGGGAGCAAAGGTCTCCTGTCCCAGGACTGTCTGGCCATGTTTGAGGAGCACACTCCACAGACCATCGTGGCCAGTGTTTGCTTCAGAGCTTAGTGATGTGTCATGCAGGCAGGCTTGAGTGGTAAGAATGGGTTCAGGTAAATCTGAAACCCCGCCCCCACTCACTGCAAGCTACTGCCTTAAAAGCCCTTCCCTCCTGGGCACTAGATACACTATGTGAATTCTGCCTTCCACCTCCCAAAAACCACACTCTTCTCCCAAACCCTTCTGCCAGGCCTGTTAGGTGAGGTTAGTCCCAGGGGGCAGGAGGAAATATATTCCAAATGGTGTTTGTGGAAGGAGGCGAGGGAACGCTGTATGAAGACTGCCTCTTAAACATGAGTGGGCTGAGGGGGAGCCCTTCATACCCCATCCAGGTCTGTGATAAAGTAGAGATGATCTGGGAGAAGAAGGTGGTGTGGCCCTGTGGCTGCAGGCCTAGCAACATTGTCTGAACTGGCTCTGTGACGGAACTGTGGGTAACTGGCTGCAGTGTGATTGTAAATGAGCTATTCGCTGGTTAGGTTAGGTTAGTTTTCATGCTGTCACTTGGACAGTGTAGGGGTCATTGAATGTGTTATGAGCCTCCGTGATGTCCTGTCCTGTGCCAAATCAAATTTGTTACAGGGTATGAGTCTGTAAAGAAGTCTGATGCCATCCAGTCATCATGTTTTAGGTCTTCCAGGAGGGTCTCTTCCATCCTGCATTCATAGGGGCAAAGTCGAAGATGATTTTCTCAGGAGTGCTGGTAAGCATTTGGAGCAGATACCAATATTACCTTTGAGTGGTGGACCTGCGTAGTTTGAAAATGGATCTCTGTTCAACTTGAATTCATGCCATTTGTTTTTGATCATTCAGAGATACTTCATCAGAATTGTGTTCAATTTTAAGTTCTTTCTTAAAGTTGGCCAATCACAGATGAATCACAGGCGCTCTCGACTCGGTGACTACCACTAAGATGACACAGCCTGCAGCGTGTTCAGAATGGACAACCAGAAGAATTTTGGTCTTACCCCCAATTAATTTTCAGACCAACTCTTGCTACTGAACTTTGCAGGGTTTTAAGTGCTGCAACTAGTTTTTCCATAGATTTGGCAACTAGCACTATGTGAATGGTAAACAGCTGGTCTTAGAGTTGGGCATTTCTCTGCACTTCCCTCTGCGAACTGAAATCTGACCTAACTCTTGAATGATGTGAGAGGGAAATGACTATCCAGTCTGGAAATTGGTCTAAATCAAAATCCTTGACCCAAATATTCTGAACTCTGGTGACATCTGGTTCTGAGTGCCTCAGATGCCCACATCTCTAAGGCCTAAACAAAACCCTGGCAACAGACACCCCAGAGCTAACGATGTCTAGATATAGCCCTGGAACACAGCTTTGGATAAGCCAGTTTCTCATAGTTAGGAGCTAGTGAATGAAGATTAAGGGAGGACAGTCCTGATAAAACAGTCAGCCAGCGGGAATGATTGCACTAAAACACAGCCCCCACTTTATTCCTGCCTATCACATTGACTGAGCCCCAGACACGGTATGAATTTTCACTGGAGCAATGGAAAGAGAGATGGGGGAACCTGTGTAATGGGATCCTGTCTTTGGACTTTTCTTATGCTGAGACTTAATTGATCTCACACCTCCCCAAAATAATGATAATCTTTCCAGGTCTGTTTTGTGTACTCTGCATGTAGGGCTGGATCCCACTCCCACAAAAATCTTAGACTCACATTTATAGATGAGTTGGATGGGCCCATAAAACTGTCAATGTGTGACATGCTGCCAGCCACAGAAGATGGTCACTGTGCTAGATGCTGTCCTCAATAGAGGATGGAGGAGGTGTAATGGCCTAATGTACTTGGTCAGTCAATTTATGTCCTCTCTCTATATTGAAAGGTAAGGAAGTGGGGGTTTCCTTCCATGAGAGAGGTGCTTTTTTTCTTTTTATCATTGGAAATTCTGAGTAGGGGAAGAGGGTGGGATCTCATTCAAAAGGAAACTGCTGCCTAATCTTGTGAAAGCAATGTGTATGGTGCAGCTACATTGTGCCTGAAAGCTCTGCTGACCCAAGTTTCTTCACTGAGGGTTTTGGCTGATACTTGGCAGAGCTAATGCAAGCAGGTGTCCCACCCTCAGTGAACACTGATCTGATAGCTGTGATGAGGCATACAGACTGGAAGCTCTTTCGAAGCCAAGAAGGGAAAAGTGGCCTGGGGTGCTGACCTCAAACGACAATGTGTTCAGTCAAGGGTATGGCAAAAAATAAAACAACCTGCTGACCAGGGTTTCCTTCCATTCAAAGACCAATCAAATTGTGCAGAGATATTGGTAATTTCCCCCATGATAGGCAGAGGGAATGAGTGTACTAGAAAGAGGAAGCTTTACAAGCCCTACAGACTGCAGCTGGCTTATGGTAATTCTCTCTTGGTTCTCCAGCATGCCTCTAGCTGGTCTGGCTTAGGCTGGTCTACACTTAAAACTAGCAGCAAAGAATCCTGTGGCACCTTATAGACTAACAGACGTTTTGGAGCATCAGCTTTCATGGGTGAATACCCACTTTGTCGGATGCATGCATGTATTCACCCATGAAAGCTCATGCTCCAAAACGTCTGTTAGACTATAAGGTGCCAGAGGATTCGTTGCTGCTTTTACAGATCCAGACTAACCCGGCTACCCCTCTGATACTTGACTTAAAACTAGGACTGTCAATTAATCGCAGTTAACTCACGCAATTAACTCAAAAAAATTAATTGCACCATCGTTAAGCAATAGAATATCAATTGAAATGTATTAAATATTTCTGAATGTTTTTCTACATTTTCAAAGATATTGATTTCTATTACAACACAGAATATCAAGTGTCCAGTGCTCACTTTATATTATTTTTATTACAAATATTTACACTGTAAAAATGATAAAAGAAATAGTATTTTTCAATTCACCTCAGACAAGTACTGTAGTGCAATCTATTTATCATGAAAGTGCACCTTACAAATGTAGATTTTTTTTGTTACATAACTGCTCTCAAAAACAAGACGATGTAAACCTTTAGCACCTATAAGTCCACTCAGTCCTTCTTCTCGTTCAGCCAATCGCTAAGACAAACAAGTTGGTTTACATTGACAGGAGATACTTCTGCCTGCTTCTTATTTACAATGTCACCTGAAAGTGAGAACAGGCGTTCCGTGGCACTTCTGTAGCCGGCGTTGCAAGGTATTTACATGCCAGATATGCTAAACATTCGCATGCCCCTTCATGCTTCAGCCACCATTCCAGAGGACATGCTTCCATGCCGATAATGGTTATTAAAAAATAACGCATCAATTAAATTTGTGATAGAACTCCTTGGGGGACAACTATGTCTTCGACTGTTTTACCTCCATTCTGCTATATATTTCATGTTATAGTAGTCTCAGATGATGACCCAGCACATGTTTGTTTTAAGAGCACTTTCACAGCAGATTTGACAAAACACAAAGAAGGTACCAATGTGAGATTTCTAAAAATAGCTACAGCACTTGACCCAAGGTTTAAGAATCTGAAGTGCCTTCCAAAATCTGAGAGGAACGAGGTGTGGAGCATGCTTTCAAAAGTCTTAAAAGACCAACACTCAGAGGTGGAAACTACAGAACCTGAACCACTGAAAAAAAGAATCAACCTTCTGCTGGTGGCATCTGATTCAGATGATGAAAATGAACATGCATTGGTCCACTCTGTTTTGGATTGTTATCAAGCAGAACCCATCAACAGCATGGAGGCATGTCCTATGGAATGGTGGCTGAAGATAAAGGGACATATGAATCTTTAGCGCATCTGGCATGAAAATATCTTGCGACACCTGCCTCCGAATGCCAGTTTTCACTTTCAGGTGACACTGTAAACAAGAAGTGGGCAGCATTATCTCCTGCAAATTGTAACCAAGTTTGTTTGTCTGAGCGTTTGGCTGATGTAGGACTGAGTGGACTTGTAGGCGCTAAAGTTTTACATTGTTTTATTTTTCAATGCAATTTTTTTTGTACATAATTCTACATTTGTTAAGTTTAACTTTAATGATAAAGAGATTGCCTCATACAAGTACTGTAGTGCAAATTGAAAAATGCTATTTCTTTTTTACAGTGCAAATAATAGTAATCAAAAATAAATATAAAGTGGGCACTATACACTTCGTATTCTGTGTTGTAATTGAAATCAATATATTTGAAAACGAAGAAAACATCCAAAAATATTTAAATAAATGGTATTCTATTGTTTAACAATGCAATTGATCGCATAATTAATCACAATTAAATTTTTTAATCGCTTGACAGCCCTACTGAAAACATTACAGCCGCACAGCTGCAGCGCATCAATGTAGGCATTACAGAGACGGGACGGGACGGGGGGCAAGGAGGGTGTTTGACCCTGTGTGCCCTGCCCACCCTCTGATCATGATTTCAGAAATGAAGAGTCATTTCGGAAAAAGACCGTGGCAATAGTGGCAATTTCCAGAAAACACTGGCCCTGCTCCTCACGGGGTTGCTTCTGGAGGCTGTGCTTTTGCATAACTGGAGGTGGGGAATTGCATTCACCTCCTCCTAGAGATTACCCTTGACACTGTTTGTCCCCACGCATCTATTCTTATCTCGTCTTGTCTTGTTCAGTTTAGTTCTTTTGAAGTTCATAATACTTCCCAGCGTCACGTTCCATCTCCCCCGCTAGAGAGAGGTTACATACAATCCTGGCCCAGAATAATGCGTAAACCCTTCATTTAATAGACTCCAAAGAGACTTAGGCTAACGCCTCTCATTGGGGTGGAAGTTTTTTGTCAGCAGGAAAGTGCTCGGTGGATCAGCAGCTTCCCCCTCCCTCCTCACATCTCCGGCCTCCCACAATCAGCTGTTTCATGGCGTGCAGGACGCTGGAAGGGAGGAGGGAGGAACGAGGATGTGGTGCATACGGGGGAGGGGCGGAACTGGGTGGGAAGAGGTGGGATGAGGTGGAGCTTAGAGGGAAGGGGTGGAGTGGGGGCAGGACCTGGAGCAAAGCCAGGGATCAGGCACCTCACGGCATAGTGGAAAGTCGGTGACTGTGCTTTTACTATGAGGGGCAGAGTGCAGCACAGAAAAATGGAGGGAAACCTGCCACTGAAGGGTGTTGGAGGAATATGGCAAGCAACTGAGACAAAAGGATGTTCCTACTGATCTAGAAAATACTGAGACCAAATTCTGACCCTGCTCCAGCACTACCATACAGGCTTATAGGCAATTTAACCAGCCAGCTGGGGCGCAATCTTGATCTGAAAGCCAGAGAGAGAAGATTTATGGAGCCCATAATGTATATTTCAGAGATGACTTTTTGACTCTTAACCAGGCTTTAAACCCTATTTTCGAATCAGCCTTGGTGTGCTGCTGAAAGGACGGTGGATATCTCAGATGGTGTTTGGGCTTGTCAAGAGTTAATCAGAGGCTTGCCTAGAAAATGGCTGGTGAGACAAAGTATGGGTAAAGAATCAGAGCTGGTCGTGAATGTCCCCATATTTTGAGTGTGTTGAATTTTGTGTTCTAGCTTGGCTCATTAGTGAGCAGCCAGTGTGTTTAGAAGTTTGAATACAGAGGGTTTGAGTAGGACTTTAGTGGCACACAGGCCTGGTAGTGTAGGTTCTCTGCACGGGGGTGAATTACAAATCCACATTTTGGGTGTGTGACAAAGTTCCTCCTTTACCTAGGTGGGTCCTGCATTTATTGGCAGATTTGCACACCTCAGTGATCTTCCCCTCTGGTGGAACCCACAGTCTGGGTCAACTCCTTCTGCGTCTGATCAGGAGTTGGGAGGTTTGGGGGAAACCCAGGCCCACCCTCTAGTCTGGGTTCCAGCCCAGGGTCCTGTGGATCGCAGCTGTCTAGAGTGCCTCCTGTAACAGCTGCATGACAGCTACAATTCCCTGGTCTACTTCCCCATGGCCTCCTCCAAACACCTTTATCCTCATCATAGGACCTTCCTCCTGGTGTCTGATAACACTTGTACTCCTTGGTCCTCCAGCAGCACAGCCTCCCATTCCCACTCCCAGCTCCTTGTGCCTCTTGCTCCCAGCTCCTCACACCCAACCCCCCAAAAACTGAAGTGAGCTCCTTTTTAAACCCAAGTGCCCTGATTAGCCTGCCTTGATTGGCTGCAGGTGTTCTAATCATCCTGTCTGCGTTAATTGGTTCTAGCAGGTTCCTGATTACTCTAGTGCAGCCCCTGCTCTGGTCACTCAGGGAACAGAAAACTACTCATCCAGTGACCAGACTCCAGTATCCCACTGGTCTGGGTCTGTCACAGGTGGAAGGCTCCCTTCCACTGAGGTACTGCATCCAGCTATCTTTAAACAACCACTGCCATAAAAACAAACAGAGAAGGGCTGTATTTCCTTGAATATGGCACACACCCATATTGCATACAAAGTTTCTTTTTACCTAGTGCAGTTGTGGCATTCCTCCAAAAAAAAAAAAAAAGCATAACAGCCATCATGGCCAGCGGCCAGTAACAGTGAAACAAACATCTCTTTGAATGAGTCTGGAAGATAGGTCGAAATAAAGAATATCCTATTCCCAAATAAATGCAGAGAATGCAGAGAATTCCGGGGTAAGGGCTCCTGGAGAAATATGAAAATTCCTTGTGATTCATGCAGGTAGATTCAGAAAGTGACTCCTCCTGCTCCACAGCTGAAATTGCTTAAAGGCTTCTTGGCATGCGTGGATAGAAGCAGGAAAAGGTTCTAACCTATTGGTCCTATGTGTCCTACAAATATGTGTCTGTTTATGGAGCACCTTTCGTCAGAAGGATCCTAAAGTAATAGCACTCCATGCATGCCAAGAAGCCTTTAAGCAATTTCAGCTGTGGAGCAGGAGGAGCCACTTTTTGAATCTACCTGCATGAATCACAGGGAATTTTCATATTTCTCCAGAAGCCCTTACCCCGGAATTCTCTGCATTTCCTTATTTGGGAATAGGATATTCTTTATTTCGACCTATCTTCCAGACTCATTCAAAGAGATATTTATTTCACTGTTACTGGCAGCTGGCCATGATGGCTGTTGTGCATTTTTTTTTTTTTGGAGGAATGCCACAACTGCACTAGGTAAAAATAATCTTTGTATGCAATATGGGTGTATGCCATATTCAAGGAAATACAGCCCTTCTCTGTTTGCTTTTATGGCAGTGGTTGTTTAAAGATAGCTGGATGCAGTACCTCAATGGAAGGGAGCCTTCCACCTGTGACAGACCCAGACCAGTGGGATACTGGAGTCTGGTCACTGGATGAGTAGTTTTCTGTTCCCTGAGTGACCAGAGCAGGGGCTGCGCTAGAGTAATCAGGAACCTGCTAGAACCAATATGCAAACTACATATATGCAGGCACTGCTGTCTGCCACAGTAATGATGCTGGCTCTGGGGTGGAAAGGCAGTGACCAACCAGAGCGACACCCAGGGCCGGCTCCAGGCCACAGCGCGCCAAGCGCGTGCTTGGGGCGGCATGCTGCGGGGGGCGCTCTGCCGGTTGCTGGGAGGGCGGCACGCGGCTCCGGTGGACCTCCCGCAGGTGTGCCTTCGGAGGGTCTGCCGGCCCCGTGGCTCCAGTGGAGAATCCGCAAGTACACCTGCGGGAGGTCCACAGGCGCCGCGGGACCAGCGGACCCTCCGCAGAGACACCTATGGGAGGTTCACCTTAGCCGCGGGACCGGCAAGCGGCAGAGCTCCCCGCGTGGCGTGCCACCTTGCTTGGGGTGGCGAAATTGCTAGAGCCAGCCCTGGCGACACCACACAACATTGCCACTGGACACTTGTCCAAGGATGCCAGATTAAAATCTCTACTCTCCCCCGAAGTGTCATGGGGTCTTTAACGGCCAGCCAAAATCTTCAGAATAGGATTTGATCTGCTTCTGGCAGATGGAGGGCTGTGTTCACCCTGTTGGATTTGAACCAGGACTTCCAGGCAATCTGAGTATTTCCAGCCAGACACCAGACAGATAACGAACCCATAAATAATTATAATTATGCTTATTGGTCTACCTCTAACAATCAGATGCAAACCATCTAGGCAGTGTGAATCATTTCTCAGAGCCAGATTCATCTCTACAGTGGCACAGAGACAGAGGTAGATGACTGCCCCTGCCTTATTCAAAGGCTGTAGGGACTGGCACAACCCTGCTTCAGTGGCCCCTATTGGCTTCATAGGAGCGCAGAATAGCCAGGGTGCAGCACTGCCCCTTTCCTCCTCCTCTGGCCCCTGCCCTGGGCCCACTCTAGAAGGAACCATGATTTTGTGGCTCCCCGAGGGACCTTCTTGGTGGCAGTGTCCATTCCAAGAGTCATCAAGGATGAGACTTTGCAGAGGCTAGCTAGACCTAAACCATACTTTCCACAGCTCCTAGCTAAACTGCACAACAATTCAAGACAGGAAGCAAATACTGTATCCAACTGAAACCAGTGGGGAATCTCATCTAGGCAACTGGAATTTGGGGAAACTGCCAGGGCTGCTATGAAAAGTGTTTGGCTCTTTAGTGATCTAGTAACAACCTCATTGTTAGATGTAAGAAAATGCAGAAAGGCTCAACTTGGTTGATTGATATATATGGTACATTCCTATATACCATGATCGACCTGGTACGTTTTGTGGCATTCCTCTAAAGAGGTGTAATAGCTGTCCTGGTTGGTAGCTGTTTACAAAAATCACTTTCTGTTGAATGAGTTGAGGGGAAAGCCTGTATAAGGAATGTTTATGGGTTTTGTTTATTTTAAAATATGGAAATGCCAAATGCTCCAGGAAAATGTCCGAGTCAGTGCCCAAACTCAGAAGGAGTAGCTCGCCTGATACGGAACCAGTGCACCTCTTCTTGCAGCTCCTGGGGATTTTCTTTGCAGTTTCATACTCAGATATTGGGTAGGCATGTCCCTGTTTAGCTTATGAGATCAGATGTGATCACAGTGTGAGACGTGCAGCTACAGGCACAGGTGGGATTCTGCTACATTCTATAGTTCTCAATGTTCAGTGATTTCCAGGTAAACAGCCACAGGCTGTGATCTCTTTAGATTTCCCTGTGACTAAGTGCTCTGAAGCAATCTTGCTCACTGCAACCCTAATACCCCTCAGTGCCAACTGACAAGGGACTGCCGTAAACAGATAGTTAAAGGTTAATGTCTCTCTTACCTGTAAAGGGTTAACAAACAGGGACCCCAAACACCTGACCAGAGGACCAATCAGAAGACAAGATACTTTCAAATCTCATGGGAGGGAAGCCTTTGTTTGTGGGTTTGGGGTTTGGCTTTGTTCTCTCTGGGTCCTGGATGGGACTAGAAGTGCAACCAGGTTTCTGCCAGTCTCCCTGCTACAGTCTCTTATCTATTCAGAATTGTGAGTAAGAACAAAGGCGGTTATAGTCTTTTAATTTGTTTTCTTATTTGCATATGTGTACTTGCTGGAAGTAGCTTAAATTGTGTTTCTGCTGGAGAAAGTTTATTTCTATTGTTTATAAGTTGAAAGACCCTGTAACTGTTTACCATCTAACGTGCAGAGATAAACCTTTTACTTTTTTCTTTCTTTCTTATTAAAAATTTTGCTTTTAAGACCTGTTTAATTTTTTTCTCCTAGTTAAGGTTCAAGGGAATTGGTGGGGAGAAGGGAAAGATAAATTTTCTCTTTGTGTTATATTCACTCACGCAGCTTGTATTGCCTCTGGGTGAGGGGGAAGGTAACACTCCTCTCGGTGTGGTGATTCAAAAAGTTGAATCAGGCGATCTCCTAGTGTTCTCAGGGCGGGAAGGAGCTGGGAGGGAGAAGGGAGGGGGGAGGGAATGGCTTATTTCCCTTTGTTGTGAGACTCAAGGAATCTGGGTCTTGGGGTCCCCTGGGAAGGTTTTGGGGGGACCAGAGGGTATCAGGCCCTAAAAATTCCTGATTGGTGGCAGCCTATCAGATCTAAGCTGGTAATTAAGCTTAGGGGAATTCATGCTAGTACCCATATTTTGGACGCTAAGGTCCAGAATTGGGAATTATACTTGACAGGGACCCACTATACTTCTCTCATGTGAGGCCTGACACACTCACTACCCCTAACACACCGTTGTTCTAAAATGTATCCAGAAGGTGTCTTGTAAGGTATCATATAAAAATTGGTGACATACTGGTCATTAATAGGGCCAGTCTTTTCTGGCAATGAAAACAGAGTCATTTCAGATTTTCAAAGCTTTCTATTTCAGATAGGCATTATGTTAATACAACATATACATGTACTATTTTCCCCCTG
This sequence comes from Gopherus evgoodei, assembly GCF_007399415.2. Taxonomy (NCBI): domain Eukaryota; kingdom Metazoa; phylum Chordata; order Testudines; family Testudinidae; genus Gopherus; species Gopherus evgoodei. Next base: position 116,748,465 of record NC_044325.1, on the reverse strand, counting down.
TATTTCTGATTTTCATTTTGTCATGCAAGCACACCAGTAATTGTGAGTGCTGCTTCGCTGCTGTCACATCGCTGCTCTCTGCCCTTCGTTTTCTTTTTTCCATTGCTGCAACATGACGTGGGCCTTTCATGTCGCCAACTATACGGTCCTTTTTAACATGGCCAAGAACTGCGCTGCAAATTGTACCATATAACTTCCCTCCAGCCACATGGAGCCCATCTTTGCCAAATTCTTTAAGTCTATTCTAAGCCTTAACCATTTTAGGCATCGGTAGTAAATGCCTTTGAAGGGCCAAAGCGCAAGGTGGAAAATCAGAAGGAATCAGCATGCAGGAGGGTCAGGGAGAGGCTCTAGCTGTGAGAGAACAGCACTGAGCCTGCAGGCGGCTGGGGCAAGGTCCAGCTGTGTGCAGGAGTGAGATGTGAGCTGGGTGCCTAGAGCCAGCTGTGTGCTGGAGGGAGGGAGCAGGACCCAGCTGTGTGCAGGGGAGGTGTGCGGGGGAGAGGTGCTGTGGATGTTGCCGAGAGCAGGTGCGAGTGCCGTCCACTCTGCAGCATGGTGAGAGAGCCCAGTGCCCCCCTGCCAACTGCCCTGCCCACCCAGGGGAAGTTCTGTGGTAGTTTTGCTGTGTGAGAAAGGAAGTTGGCAACGAGTCTCAGCACCAGTCAGCCCCCAGCCACTGCCCTGTGCCATTGGGAAGAGGCAGATGTTTCCTGGCAGAAATCTGGCGGACAGCTGTCTCTTGACCCTGTGTGCCCTCACCATGCATTGCCTCTGATTGGTGCTTCCAGAAAGTAAAGATGATTTCAGAAAAAAAGTGGCAATTTCCTGAAAACACTGGCCCCCATCATTAATATTATTGTGTGATGTACGTGCGGTTAGCGTGGAAAGAATGATGTATGTTTGCTGAAAATATGTTCCAAAAATATGTTTGGACCAAGCAATCTGAGGAGAGCGGATAGACAAGCTTGTCATAGACAAAATACTGTTGTTTCCCGTGTTTGCCAGTGTCTCCAGTGTAAATTGAACAAGGTAAGGCCAGAGACAATGGAAGTATAGTTACATCTAAAGTGAACAAAGCAATCAAGCTAAAGCTGGGGAGGAAACAGCTTAGTGAGCATAGCAGGGGGGCCAAGTCTGCACCCTCAGGAAATTTTCCTGGCTCTTGAGACAATGGACTCTGGATAATATAAAGCAGTGGTCTCCAACCTTTTTATGCCCAAGATCACTTTTTGAATCTAAGTGCCACCCAGGATTTACCCGACCCCTTCCCCGAGACCCCACCCCTTCCCCAAAGCCCCACCCCACTCACTCCATCCCCACCCTCACCATTACTCGCTATCCCCCACCCTCACTCACTTTCACCAGGATGGGGCAGGGGGTTGCGGATGGGGTTAGGGAGGGGGTGCGGGCTCTGGGCTGGGGCCAAGGGGTTCGTAGTGTGGGAAGGGGCTCCGGGATGAGCCTGGGGCAGGGGGTTGGGGTGCAGGAGGGGGTGAGGGGTGCAAACTCTAGGAGAGAGTTTAGGTGCAGGAGGGGGTTCTGGGCTGGAGCAGAGGGTTGGGGTGCAGGAGGGGGTGTAGAGTGTGGACTCTGGGAGGGAGTTTGGGTGTGGGGGCAGGGCTGGGGCAGAGTGTTGGAGTGCAGGAGGGGGTACAGGGTGCTGGCTCTGGCAGGGGGTCAGGACTGGGGCTTTAGTGCAGGAGGAGGTTTGGGGTGCAGAAGGGGGTATGGGGTGCTGGCTCCTGGAGGCAGTTTAGGGGGGAGTCCAGGAGAGGGTTTGGGGTGCTGGCTCTGGGAGGGGGCTCAGGGTGGGACTTGGGGTGCAGGAGAGGGTATGGAGTGTTGGATCCGGAAGGGGGATCAGGGCTGGAGGTTGGGGTGTGGCTTCTTGCCGGGCACCCCTTACCTCCAGTGGCTTCTGGTTGGCAGTGGATGCAGCGAGGCTAAGGGCAGGCTCCCTGCCTAGCCTGGCCCCACACTGCTCCCAGAAGGGGCCAACGGACCCCTGCGGCCCCTAGGGAGGGGATGAGGGGCATGTGGCTCTGTGTGCTGTCCCTCTCTGCAAGCACTGACCCCGCAACTCTCCTGGCCAATGGGAGCTTGGGGGTAGTGCTTGCAATCAGGAGCAGCACGCAGAAAACATCCTTTCTCCTCCTATGTTCCTTAGGAAAATTCTGGCAGTAATAGCACCACCCTCTGTGCTGGCCGCTGTAGTGGGGGAGGGTGGAGCAGCTGGGCTCAGCTCTCCTCATTTCCCTCCTAACACCCAATACATAGTCCTAACATCCTCACCCCTCCTCTGGAGGGCCTGCAGCAAGCAGTAGTGGTATAGACTGAATTCCTAAACTGCACGTTCCAGTTTGGCAAAACCTACCTAAGCTCCAGCTACTGCCGGAGAGGATGAAAGCTCACCCAAGCTGGCCGTGCCATCCAAACAGGGTGGGGAGCAAGGTGTACCCAGGGCCGATGAGAGGGGGGGAAGCCTGTACAAATTACTGGGGCCCGGCTTCCCTGACTTTGTTAGCCCTGTTTAGCTGGTCTGCCATTGCTGGGGGGCCCGAAAATTTTTTTTCCCTGGAGTGTAAACCCGCTCTTGGCGGCCCTAGGTGTAGCTGCCTGATGGGTGCGGGGAGTCGGTGACTGTATATATTGATCAGGAGTACCTGCTGGTGGGGGGCAGAAACGGGTCATAGGCAAGGAGGGAGCTGTGTTGACCTGTGCATGTGCTCCTTCACGTATGGCCTCACAAACCTTAGCCCTATCCTTGTAACCTAACTCCTAAGCAACTTATCATGTAGAAATGGAGTCTCTTACACTAAGGCTCAGCACACTGAGAATCGTGGTAGAGGGGACTCTGAATTGGAATCAGAGCATTAGATTGTGCAGAATGTTGTTTGTGTTGCTAGACCCTTGCGATGAGAGCTGGAGGAATCATCGTATAAATAATAACTGACCCCCAACCATCGCCTAAAATGCAAATCAAAACTGAACACTTTTGGAGTCTTAGAAATGTGTGGTTTTGTTACTTCCACTTTCCCCTGAACTTTCTGGTTTACAGTGGCCAGCGGAAGTAAAACTCTGTCCTTGTGATATTTTGGTCAGAACTAGAAAGCACTGGATATCTCATTAGAAAGCCTCGTCCGACGAGCTTTGCAGTCTGATATTACTAGAGCAAAGAAGTTAGCCTGAAAGAAAGAACAGTCTAGCCTTTGTATTACAGTTGCTTCTTAGCTAGGGCCTATTGTATGGCATGTATGAAGGCAGGTTGACAAGATGCCAAAGTGAAGTTTAATTGGCCATGAAAGAATTGCCGCATTCTTCCATAACCTGATTCCTATTAATTACTATGAGAACCATTTCAAACAATGACCTTACAGGTGGAGAGGGTTAACTTCCATCTGGTGTGAGGATTCAGAAACTGCCTGCATTGCTGATGCCCCTTCTGTAGGATTTGTCAGTCATGTCCCCAACTGTTCTGGCAACTGCTGCAATTTACGAGGTATCACAGATTCCCGGTGATGCTCTGGAACTGCTCCCCACAAAGCCAGTCAGGACTTTGGGGAGCCTCCTGTCCCTTGGACCAGACTTTTTCAGGGCAAGAAGCTCACACATCTTCACCTCCTGGGTCTCTCCTTGGAGTATTCAGCATCCTCTGCCCCTCCGTGCGCTTCCCACAACGAGCCCACCCCAGCGGGGTCCTGGGGAAGCCACAGGGTCCTGCACCCACACTTCGCTGTCAGATGTGACTCTTAGCCAACCAGTAAAACAGGTTTATTCGATAACAGGAACACGGTCTAAAACAGAGCTTGTAGGTACTGCTAACCGGACCCCTCGGCTGGGTCCATTCTGGGGCCCAGCGAGGCAGACCCCCACATCTGCCCTCACTCCTCGTCCCAAGCCAGCCCCAGACTGTCAACCCCGTCCATCCCCTCCTCCTCTGCTCAGTTCCTTTTCCGGGCCAGGATATCACCCGACCTCTTTGTCTCCAACATCTCAGCTGGCACCTTTGCTGAGAAGAAGGGGCCCAGGCCATCAGTTACTAGGAGACCGAGTACCAGGCATTTAGGTGCACTGGCTCCTTGCTCTGCAGCAATCACACACCATTATTCCACCACCTAGATACTTAAGAACTGCATAGGGAACACTGAGGCAACAACACAGTATTCAGAAAAAACACTAAGAACATTCCCACTTTGCCGCACAAGGCCGAGGCCTCTGCTGGACCAGGCAGTCCCTACTGCTTCCTATTCAGTTTGTATGGACAGTAGAACCTCAAGAGTTACGCACATCTTGGGAATGGAGGTTGTTCAGAACTCTGAAATGTTCATAACTGAACAAAACATGGTGGTTGTTCTTTCAAAATCTTACAAATGAACATTGCCTTAATACAGCTTAGAAACTTGACTATGCAGAAGAAAAATGCTGCTTTCCCTTTATTTATTTTTTTAGTAGTTTACATTTAATAGAGTACTGTCCTATATTTGCTTTTTTGGGGGGAGTGGAGTGGGGAGGGGTTCATCTCTGCTGCTGCCTGATTATGTACTTCCTGGTTCAAATGAGGTGTGTGGTTGACTGGCCAGTTAGTAACTCTGGTGTTCATAACTCTGAGGTTCTACTGTACTTCAATGGAGATGATGCAGGCCTGGGATTTGGGGCCGCCCAAGTTCCTTGGTAGGTGAAAGAATGCACTGTTGAACGGGATGCCACTCTGGACTCAGATGCTTAACGTTTAAGACCCTGATCTCAGACCTCTTGAAGTGTCCCATTGACCTCCATGGTCTTTGGATCAGAAGACAAAGAGAGGGAGCAGGCAGTCCTGGTAGAGACACATCTCAGTGGCTGGTCAGAGGGCATTGCCCCACCACTCCTGTTGGACCTGTGAATTCTAACATATTTTGCTGCCAATACTGTTTGATAGCTCTGTATCTAGCTTGGTCTTGATTCAGTGTAAGCCTTGTTGGGCTGCTTCAAGTGAAACTGAGTTCCAAGAGGCTGCTGCAGTTTTGTTTTTTAAGGTTGAGGCAAGGAGCTGGAGTTATCTCATCCGTTCCAAAAAAGGGAAACACTGGAGAATCTGGGACTCTCTTGTCAGTTTAAGGCAGGGCCAGCTTCAGGCACCAGTGAAGAAAGCAGGTGCCAGGGGTAGCCAACAGAAAGGGGAGGCACTCTGTCCATGATTGGGGTGGCACATCCGGGTTTTCAGTGGCAATTTGGCAGCAGGCCCTTTACTCCCCTTCTTCTTCAGCAGCACTTCGGCGGCAGCTCAATCAGCCTTTTTTTTTTTCTTCTTCTTCGCCACTTGGGGCTGCAAAAAAGCAGGAGCCAGCCCTGGGTTAAGGGGAAGTGTGTGGTTTCTGTGTAGGAAGTATATGACCATTACATATTCACCACTGGTGCTGAAGTTGCAGAGGAAATGGCCTCCCACTACCTCATGTAGGAAAAGTAGAGAGCTCTGTGACTAGACATTGAAATAGATGAGGGCAGTTGTGGTTAGGTGCTTGATGGAAACGGTCTGATACCACGTTCGCAGAGTCTGTCTGAAGGCTTGAAATCTTAGGACAGGGCTGGCCAAAAACTTTGTATTCAAACTTTTTTTTTTCCCTCCAAAAACTGGGTTTTTGATTCAACAGTTTTTGGGGGCAGAAAATGTCTGTGCACCTCAAACTTTCAAACCTTTTTTTAAAAATGAAAAGTCCAAAATTTTCTTCAGGAACATAAAAAACAGCCATACTTAGTCAGACCAAAGGTCCATCTAGCCCAGTATCCTGCCAGGTGCCCCAGAGGGAATGAACAGAACAGGTAATCATCAAGTGATCCATCCCCTGTCACCCATTCCCAGTTCTGACCAGCTCTGTTAGTCCTGGATTCTGCCACCCTTATTCATATTAAATAGTACCTTACGCCTCTTGAAATCCTACTGCTTTCTATGAGATATCTCGAGGAGTAAGGAAAGCAGTACTGATAGATTAGCAATCAGGAGTCCCTGGCTCTCTGCCTTCAGCTCACACTAGGCCATGCTGTCGCAGTAAGAATCAATACCCCTGTTCCCTTCTGAAAAGGGGCTTAGATCTTTAACAGAGACAAATGGTCTCTGGACCTTAGTTTTGTATGTAAGCATGGTCTGAATGAACTCTCCCCTGACAGCTAGTTGGGGAGGGAACGAGACTTCAGGAGCAAACTGTATGTACATGAACACACCTACTCTGAGTAGGTATCCAGCAGACGGAAGCTGTGTAGCTCCAAGTGATCAGCTTTGGTTGGTGTTGGGTTACAAATCACTTTAGCACTGAATGCAGGGGTAGTGAAATGTTATCAATGTTGTTGTCTTTATTGTCTGAGTAAAGAGGAGCAGAACTGTGCTCAACCTGTCCCAAACGAGGAGGTCATCCTCAGATGAAATAACCTCCTTAAGCCAGGAGCTCAAATGCCAGACCTCTATGAAAGCAGAGAGGGGTTGGGACAAGGGTCCCAGCCAGGAGGGGTGGACTCTCCCTAAGGGACTTGGGTCTGGTTTAACCTGTTCCTCCCCACTCTTCAAAGATAGAGCTAACTGGGCTCCATTAGGAGTCTTTTGTTATTTTAAGTGCTTAAAAGAGCTGACAATCACTTGTGGTGGGAATCACGGCAGAAAGGCAGATGGCAGAAGGTGACCAGTGGAGCAGAACTAGCAGCTGGTGGGGCAGCCAGCAGAGTGGAGCGATCGGCTAGCAGGGTGGCCAGTGGAGGAAGTGCTCAGATGGCAGAGCAAGCAAGGTGCCTTCTTCCCCAGATCCATCTCTGAACCTTGGGTCCTCGCTGACCAAGGACAACCCCTGTGAGTGGCATATGGTGAGTGAGCAGAGAGGGGCACAGAAAAGGAAATTTTGGTTGTAGAACTCAAGAACCTGAGGCAGAAAGCACTGTCCCACTCACTCTGGGGTGAGTATCCTACTCAGTTTTATGATCCTGAATCCTGCTTGTGGCATTTTCCCTAATTAATCAACTTCCCTCCTTTCATTAAAAGTTTCTTTTCTGCACTCAGAATCTGTGCTTGCAAGTGAGGAAGTACTGCCTTTCAGAGGCGCCCCGGGGTGATGTGTAATTTTCCCAGATTACTGGGTGGGGACTCAAGCAAGTTCTGTGTTGCATTGTTGAAAAAGAACCCTAAGATACTGAACCCAGCCCTGGTTGCTGCTAGCTCCACCAGACAGAAGGGTTACATATATCTCATCTGAAAGATGGCAGCTCCAGCAACCCAGCATCTGCTCACTTCTGACTCAGCTAAGGGCACTTGCTGCAGCACACTGGGTTTTCCTTAGAGATCTCCCATCAAACTACTGATGAGGGCTGGAGGATCAGTATATCTCATGGGATTTGGCAGTGAGAGCTCATTCCAAGGTGGTATGGCTGCTTGAGATAAGGCAAAAGCACTCTAATGCTGTTCTACCTTCAGGAAACACCTCTGGACCCCTTCTTCCATCCCCAAAACTGTACGGGGAGCATTTGAAACTCCTGAAATAAACTGGAAATGAAAGTGTCGACAGCTTTTGACTTGCTATTTATTAAAAATCTTTAACATGTTGCAAAACCAGCTCCTTAATGACATATGTTTCAGCAGGTCCAGTTGATGCGGTCACAAGGTAGGCAAGCCTTCACACACAGCTCTTCTAGGGCAAGTTCTTCCTGATTTGGAGAACAGATGTTTGATAGGCTTCTTCCTTTGGGGCTGCATGGCCAAAGTTGTAGCAGCAGGGACTTTGGAAGAGGATGGAGCTTATGAGGAGAGAGAAATACATGAAATGACAACATAGCCTACTGCATAACTCACTTGGCTTTGTTATGTTCATGGCACACAAAAGACGTTAGATAAAAACTCTTGCTGGAAAGTTGCACTGTAACAGAAATTTTTCTGAGAATCATAATGATGACACACAAGAACCCCAAAACAAAGAGAGAACAGGCTGCTCCCTAAAAGAGGCACACTTCACCCCACCTGACTCGAGGCTGTCCGTATGCAGACTCCCTGCTGTTGGGCCTAGATTGCACGCTTCCCTACTGAGCCCCGTAGGCTGCAAGCAGGACCAGGAAACCCTCTGAAATTTCAAGTGACTGATCACAATTTTAATACCATTTTCAATATAACAAGCTTTTGAACAGAAGATTGAAGGTTTTGAGTCCTTTTGTGGTGGGCTAAAGAGGTAACATAGACCAGTGGTTCAGGGCGCTGGCCCAGGCCTCACGAGGACTAAGCTTGATGCCTGACTCCTCTGCTGATGTGCTGTGTGAGACTTCAGGCTGACACTCCGCTTCTCTGTGCTTTAATGTTTCTGATCTGCATCGTCCTCTTATCCTGACTCGACTCTTTATTTGCTGTTTCTTCAGAGATAAAATGCAGAAGTAAATATCCTTATCAGGCCAGTTTCAATTACCCCTCCGTGTTAATGTTGCTCACAAGATTAAACCATAAGGAGGGCCAGAAAAGGAGAGGAAATTAAATGACTGCTGGGTATCATCTCAGTGATAAGGTGCATAGTTTTAAACTTGAGTCCCTTTATTGACATGACAAGATGCTCAGGTACTAGTAAAGTCAGTTTGTGGAGGGCGTGACGATAACATCTACCTCTCACAGTAGAACCAGGAGTACAGTCCAGGTCTTCTGAGGCATAAGTCTAGTGTGCTATCCACTAGGCCACACTGCTCTGAAGAGACACTCAATTCTCATCTCATGTAAATACATGTGGCTCCGTTGAGGTGACTGGTGCTATGCCCATTCATGCCTGATGACAATCTGGCTCCAAGTATCTATTTCCCAGTTTTGTGGTAGTAGTGAAATGCAATGCACTGTGTTTGCTGACTTTTGTATTGCTGTCCATTTCTGGGTTCTGATTATGGCTGGCTGGAAAACAAGAACTCCGTTTTGTCAAAAAGAAGAGGGGGAGGGGATGTTTTGAAATCTGGTTTTGCAATACAAAAATGAGACCATTGGAAAATTGTCATGAAAAATTTGATCATGAGAGAGTGAGCCTCAACCCCAGATGAGCCAACCCCCAGGTTTAGGTCCCTGCTGTGCCTGATTTGGAACAGGGACTTGAAGCTGGGTCTCCCTCTCCCACATCCAGGGCCGGCTCCAGGCCACAGCATGCCAAGCGCATGCTTGGGGTGGCACGCCGTGGGGGGAGCTCTGCCGGTTGATGGGAGGGCTGCAGGCGGCTCTGGTGGAGCTGCCGCAGGCGTGGCTGCGGACTGTCTGCTGCTCCCGCGGCTCCGGTGGACCTCCCGCAGACACGCCTATGGCAGGTCCACTGGAGCCGCGGGACCGGCGAGCGGGAGAGAGCCCCCCGCGGCGTTTCGCAGTGCTTGGGACAGCGAAATTGCTAGAGCCGGCCCTGCCCACATCCTAGGTGAGTGCCCTAACCGTCAGGCTGCTGATTATTCTGGAGTGCCTCACTCCTGAAATTCCACCCTGGTTCTCAGAAAGCTTCACCAAAACAGAGATGTTCCCATGAAATGTTTTGTTTTTGACAAATCGGCATCTTCCACACACCCCTCCCAACACCACCCAAAAATAAAAAAAAATTGCCAAAATTCCTGCCCAGCTCTGGGTCCTGATTCTTTGGCAGCAGGATATGAGTGATTCCCATTGACTTCAATAGCATCGCAATGGGGGAACAAGGCCACTTTTGCCATCTCTACTCTTCTCCTTGAATTTATACAGTTTTTCTTCCTGGTTTTTGAGTGGGGACAGGGATGTTTCTCTTACAGCTTCCAATAGTTTGAGGAAATAGTTTCTCCTTTAGGAGAATGTGTCTCTCAGCTTCTTCACCATGCCAACAAAATATGCACTAGAAATGAGGCCAACACAACCCACCCTCTCAGATCCAAACAACCCCACTCCCTGGAGGATTTGCATCCAAATCTGAATGTTGTGGCTTGGGCCTATCTCTGCTGTGCACGGAGGGGGGGGGGGGGGGGGCTAGATCCAGAGGAACTTCGCTGACTTGTGCTATGTGAGGAATTAGCTCTTAGAACAAAGCCAGAACCTTTGGAAGAGATGATCAGGGCTGTGACCCTGGGTCATTATTCTTCTCATGAAAGAGAATGCGGCAGAGTTCTTTCTGCCCAGGAACTGTACCAACATGGCACTGGTATGTCGGGGGCGGGGAGCATCCCCTGTTCAGCACTATGTTCTAAAAGTAACTCTCTGAATTCTCACTCTCCTGATTTGGGGCTTCCCCCTTTTCAGTTTCAAGCTTCCTCTGAGGCACAGATATAACTACGGCATTGTGCTTCAGTTTCCATGGGTACTTACCAGTCTAATGCTATGCTTGGGGGTCACTCTCTGAGCTACACTCCATTCCTCCTGGCTGCGGATCGGCACTGAGATGTTGGCTAGCTCCCTGTCTCTGAAATGCTGCCTGGAACTCGGGAGAGACTATGCCGAGTACACCTGACTCCAACAGGTGTAAGCAAATGAGACCGAGAATGTCTTGGCAACAATACATCCCCCTGTATTTTAAAGGGCCAGTGTGCTCCCCGGGAAGCTGGCATTAACTGGATCCCTGAGACAGAAGGTTTGCCAGAAGGGAGACTGCAGTGATAGTAAGTGGCTGCATCTTATCTACCAGGGGAGCCTGTGAGACCTGAATCATACAGCTATATGAGACCTGTGTAGCCCAAAGAGGAGGCAGTGCTCGCTAAGGGGGGCTGCAGCCAGGATAAGCACTAATTCAGTGTAGCCCAACCTGCTGTGGCTGCTATGGAGCCAATATTAACGGTCCCCCTATGTAGTGGAAACTCCAGTGTGGGACAGGTGGAGTGACACCCCTGTTTACAAATGGTGTCCACCCATCCACATGGAGCCTAGAGGGCCCAGCTGGTGTAACTTATACCTCCTTGCCCCAGCGTCAGTGAAGTGAGCTCATAAGTAGACTTCCAAAAACAGATCACAGAAAACTTCCCACTTACAAAGTGGACCTGTTTCAGCTGCAGCTCTGCTCCCTGGCAGCAAATAAACAGGCTCAATCCCCTCCAACAGCTTGTCTGAATGGCAGCAGAAGCCTTTCAGCTGTTCTCTCTGTGCCCTGGGGTTCGCATCACACACAGCTCAGACTGCCCCATGATGCAAGGTCCAGGGCACATGGAGAGTCTCTGAAATGCTGAAGGCATCAGCTGCCGTTCAGACAAAGGGAGGCAGGACTCCATGCAGTCATTTACCACACACACACAAATTCCCCCGCTCACACATGGTTATTTTTTTCACTGTGCAATCCCCACTCAGCAAACATTGCTACAGCCCTGCCTACATCTCTCACCTTGTTTACACCAGGGTATTTTAGAAAGAAAAATTCCCATCAGGGCTACCTGGAGTTCAGCGGAATCAGCACTAATGCTTCTGGGGGCAATAGCATGGACATGGTGCTGGCACTTTGCTTCTTGGTCAATTCAACTGACAGTTTGTTGGCGGGTTTGGAAGTTTGCCGACTGGCTGCTGCATTCTTTCCTCCTGCTTTACAGAGACCTTTGCTCCGGTTGTTGTTTTGGTTAAACCACCAGAACCCCTGAAATTTGATGGAGGGAGGTTTTTTATATTTAAAGTTTGGTCTCCTGTGAAGTGCTTCTCTCTGTTCAGACTCTGGCCCTGGTAGAAACCACTTCCACAGTTTCTTTATCTGTGTTTAGGTTAAGGCCCTAACAAGGGGAATCCCTTGCACTTCTGAATTGCCTCATCGGGGAGAGATAACCATCTCTCCATAGTTAATGTGACTGGCTCAGTATTGCCAACTTCAGAAGTGCAAAAATCGTGAGTCAGCAGCAAAATCCATCAGATTTTTGTGTTTTTTGGGGGTCTGTCTTCTGAGTTGTGAACTCCCTTCCTCTCATGTGGCTGAGTGTTGCCAACGCTCACTGTACTCTATGAATTCGGGACTTTGGCCAAACTACAGAAGCTCTTGCTGGGAGCCCCAGCTGAGACCAAATTACACACATCTGTTTGAAATACTGTGGTGTTTCCAGCTTCTTCCCAACCCCCCAAATTCTGATTAAGCCTGTGCCCCACATCTGCCCATCCCCCACCCCAGCAATTAATTATGCCTCCCCAACCCTCACATCAATTCTACCCCCAGAGCATCTCCGCTCCTCTTGCATTTCCCCCACCCCCATCCCCAGACCTGGGAAAGCCCCCCAGGAGTCCTTCACTTCTTCTCACCCAGATGTGGTGTTGCAGGGATGGGGAGGGGAGGGTGGAAGAGTAGAGGTGATGACTCACTTCACAGGAGGGGCAGGGGGAGCAGAGCCACTCTGAGCGGTGGAGTTCTTTCTGCTCCCCCCCCCCCATCATGTGACGGCTGCTCCTTCTCTTCCATCATTTCAGGGGATGGAGTTTTGCAGGGAGGGGATGGGGGGAGAGCTCTGCCTGCCCCCTGCAGCATTCTGATTGGCTGCTCTTCCCCAGGAGGCAGGGAAGTGGGGAAGGCAACTAATAGGAGGATATCTTACCACAATTGTTCAAGCAGGAGCTAAAATTTCTTCCTGGCCATTGGGTGTTTTGGTAACATTGGCCAATTCTGGTTTTTGGGTTTAGCATGTGAGTGCAAGGTGATCAATATACAGAAGGTCAGAGTAGGCGATCTGATAGGCCCTTTTGGTCTGAAACTCTGCCTGTGACTCTATGATACTGCTAGCTTCCTGTTACGATATTCCATGCTCCTAATGTCACTGACCCTCAACCAATCCTTCTGTCTTCTTGTTTGTACTTTCCTGGCAGAGGAGATCTTATTTGGCAATAAAACTTAAGCCAGAGAAATGACAGTTGCAAAGAGAAGTTTAGGATGAAGGGACCAAACGCCTGGAAAATTGTTTTGGCAGAGATATTCTCCCTGCAAAATGCTTAGGACCAGATCCCAACCAAGCCCTTAAATATGATGTTTTTGCACTCTGGGAACTGCCCTAACCAGGCAACCGGAATTCCCAGTGCTTAGGGGGGAATCCCTGAATGCTCTGAGACCAGATTAACTAGTTCTGTGCTACCTGATCCTGACTCCCCCTCCAGCAGGGCTGGCTCTGGCTTTTTTGCTGCCCCAAGCAAAAAAAAAAGGGGAGGGGGGGCGGCCAGAGCAGCAAATCAGGGGAAAAAAACAAACAAAAACACGGCGTGGCCTGAGTGCCAAAGCGGGCAGGGGGTCGGGAAACACAGCACGGCCAGAGCAGCACAGCAAGGGGGTGGGAACAAACAAAAAAACGGTGCGGCTGGAGTGGCAAACCGGGCTGGGGGGGGACGGGACACGGTGCAGCTAAAGCAGCAAAGCTGGAGGGGGAAAACAAAACAAAAACGGCGCGGCTGGCAAAGCAGGGAAAAAAACAAAAGAAAAAACCGTACAGGGCGGCCGGAGCCAGGGTGCAGAGGCACTCCCTGTGCTGCAGAGTGCGTGCCCGATCTAGTGGAGGGGAGGGAGCGGCGGGGAGAGAGAGAAGGGGGCAGCCAGCTCTTCAGCGGGGTGCTCACCATGCCCCCCTGACTGCCACGCTGCCTGCCAGGAGGGCTCCACGCCGCTCCGGTGGGCAGGGAGGGAAGGACGTGGGCTGCCCTGCTGAGTTTGCTGCAGGGCGCTCCCCAACTCTGCGCCGCTGCCCCCTGCAGGGCGGCCAGAGCAGCAAACAAACAAAAACAAGAAAGGCGGCCGTGCTGCCCTAGGTTTGGAGGGAATGCTGCCCCCTAGAATCTGCTGCCCCAAGCACGAGCTTGCTGGGCTGGTGCCTGGAGCCGGCCCTGTCCTCCAGTCCCCACTGCAATAGAGGGGGTTTCCTGGGGCTGGAGGGGGCGTAGCTAAAGCACATCACCCTCTGGCAAAACCAGGGGAAACAGCCCTTCCAGATGGCCTAGGTTAGAGCAACACTGAGAACCAGGTCCCTGGCTAACCCTAGAATCAGGGCCTTAGATGGTGCCACAGGACAGTGGAAAGCCACCACTGCCCCACCCCTCTTCATGTGCAGTGATGGTGGGGGAGAGGGGGAGGATATGGGTGGACTTTTCCAAAGTGCCTAAGGGATTTAGAAGCACCAGTCCCATTGAAAGGCAATCTGACTAGTACCCCTACATCTCTCTAGGCACCTTTTGAGAATGTCCCCAATGGCCCTGAAAATCTACAAGTCCTGAACTCTTCCCCCTTCCTGCTTTGATACACTCTTGTGAAAGGGGAGTATCACATATTTGGAATTCCCTTAGCCCAACCTTGCATAATTGCCCAGAATTTACCAGTCCAGGCACAGAATCAATCTACCTTTCCTTTACCAAGATGAGGATGGGAAATGAAGCAGGTTTTCTTTGCCTCTCTCAAAAGAGTAATTTTGCACAGCTGCCTCAGTCTTCTGAGCCACCCTTGTTTTCTCCATAGGAGAGCTTCATTTTGTGATACTGCTTAAAATGCCTTGACAGATAGAGCTAGTATTTTAAGGAGCTGAACCAAACCTGGTCTAAGTCAGTGCAGTGTTACCAACCCCTAGCATTAAAACAACATGAGTCAACCCACCCATGCCCCCACCACCCAAAATCATGATTTAAAAAAAAATGGGGGGGGGAGTTGTTTAGCACTTAGGGTGCACTTTGGTTACATTTCTAAGCTTTCCTCTGCAACCACCAAGACTAGAATTTTTTTTTTTTAAATTAAAGCTGGCATTCTCCCATAATCATGTGACTCCAGAAGCTTGGACTTTAAGGAAACACAAAATGTAATGAGACGCGATAAAAATCACAAGAGTGGGCAACACTACCCTGGGAATCTTTCCATAGATTTCAGTGGGCTTTGGATTGGGCCTAAAATGAATAAGGGTTCCCCAGGAAGTCCTTTCTGCCTTCTTTTACCAGGCTAGCTAACTCTTTTAAAGGAAATGTTGGTGTAGCCATGTCAGTCCCAGAATATTAAAGCCACAAGGTAGTTGAGGTCATATGTTTGATTGGATCCACTTCCGCTGCTGAGAGAGACAAGAAGAGCTCTGTGTGGCTTGAAAGCTTGTCTCACACACCAACAGAAGTGGGTCTAATCAAAGATATATTGTTGCCCACCTTGTCCCTTTATATGGAGTCAGACTCACCCTGGCCTGTGGCCTAGCAGCTATCCCGCAGCTGGTTCTGATTTGGCAGCTTAATTATAATTAGTGATCCCAGCTGTGAAAGTCAGGACAGCCTACATGAAGAGGGAGACTGCGGTGAGGCTGTAGAGAGGTTCTATTGGTTGAAGAAGGTCACTAGGATGGAGTTGCATGCTATGGTGGGTACCAGGAAGCTAGAGAGAGGTGCTCCAGAGGGACTGGCCTTCCACAGAAGGTGGGTGGAGCTAGGGGAGAGGCTGTGAGGAAGCAGCACAAAGAGGCTTAGGGGTAGAAAGTGGTCCAGGGAAATGGCTGTGTATCTGAAGGAGTAGGCCTAACTGCTTAATACAAGGTCCCTGGCCTGGAGCAGAAGGTGGGCCTATTCCCCTACCAGCCTTGAGGAAGTGGTATGCAAGTCTGATGTAAGGGCTGTTGTGTGTTCAGGGTGGGACTGAAGAGGGAATGTGAAGGACAAGTTGAGGAATGGTCTTAGCCTCTCGTTTTGGGACTTTCATTTGTACTTTTGTTACCCTGGAAGGGGTCTAGATCAAGTGGGACTTAGCCTGAGTCCATCCACAACTTAGCCCCCTGGCTATCTCAGAGTCCTAGTGAAAATTAACAGGGGTTTTAGGGGTGCAGACCTCTGCAGTGCCATACTCTCTGCCATAACACCCCCTGGGATCAGGGCAACTGCTTTCCCCCTGACAGGAGCTAGGCTCCACAATGACTCTGAAGCAAACTGGTATAGAGTGACAGTGATACAGACTAACATGGCTACTCCTGAGACTTGGTAAAGAGTGGTTTCACTGGAACCAAATGAACAGTGCAAAGATTTACAGAACACAATAGCAGAGTAATGAGGAACTAAAACTTAGTGTGAGGGTCAGAGTGACCCTGTTTGGCAGCGGCTGGGCTCATTCCTGTGTTGCTCTGTCATAGCTTTGCAGAAGTGTGAAGTTCTCCTGCTACAGGCAACAGGTGGCAGTTTCTTGTTGGACTCTTAGCTCACAACCTAACTACTTTCTCCACTGTATCATGGCTTCCATCAGTACAAACGTCCCTGGAGGATATCTCAAAACCGCATTGCAACCAGAGAGCATTCTTGCTCACACTAAGGGTACAGCTATGCAGCAGCTGGGAGGTGAGAGTCACAGCTCGGCTACGTGTAGTAGCTCACTTGAATTTGTGCCAGAGAATAGCAATGGGGCTGCAGTGGCATGGGCTCGCTGTCTGAGTATAATCCTGCCTGACCCCTGGGGTACATACCTGGGTGGCTAGGCCCTGTGGCTGCAGCCACACTACTGTTTTTAGTTGCTAGCTCAAGCAGAGGGGTGTGTGTTCATGTACATACCTGAGCTGGGAAATACCTCACAGCTGCTGCTGCATGGACATACCCTAAGAGGACCCCTTCATAATGCTTTGGAAATGGAAAGGGACCATAAAGTGGCTGTGAACTTATGCTGCTAGAGAAGTGTGAAGGGGCCTTCTAGTAATCATAGAATATTAGGGTTGGAAGGGACCTCAGGAGGTCATCTAATCCAACCCCTTGCTCAAAGCAGGACCAATCCCCAGACAGACTTTTACCCCAGTTCCCTAAATGGCCTCCTCAAGGATTGAACTCAACCCTCGGTTTAGCAGGCCAATGCTCAAACCACTTACTCTCTCCCATAGGAACCCCCACACCTGGTAAAGGGGGAACTGCTGGCTGAACCACAGAGTAGAATCATGAGGCCATATTCGTTTGCCTTTAACTCTTAGTAAATTGTGCTTGTGCAAATATCCCCTGCCCTTTCCCCTCCTCCCCACTCAGGTGCAGCATCCCTTGCAGTTGCAGGGGTTTGCACCTCCTGAATCAGTCCCAGGTGTCTGAATAGTCTCTTGCTCCAGGTGTTTGCTGTCTGTGCTATTGCAACTGGACACTGAAACTCAGGCAGCCTTGGCTTGTACAGCTTAAGGTGATTGTTTTACTGACTGGTCAATTTAGATGCTGGGGAAACAGACCTGCACAGCAGACATTTAAAAAAAAAAAAAAAAAAAAAAAAGCTCTGAGGTGGTGGTTACATGCTGATGCCAGGCTTTTGGGGGAGGGGGGTCCCCCCTCTGACATTGCATTTCAGGGTATGTCTACATCTACAATTTTGCAGCGCTGGTTGTTACAGCTGTATTAGTATAGCTGTATAGGGCCAGCGCTGCAGAGTGGTCACACTTACAGCAACCAGCGCTGCAAGTGGTGTTAGATGTGGCCACACTGCAGCGCTGTTGGGCGGCTTCAAGGGGGGGTTAGGGGAACATGAGAGCAAACCGTGGGGAAGCAGGTCTCTTTCCCCGCGGTTTGCTCCAGTGTTCCCCGAACACCCCCCCCCAAGCAGGTTTCCTTCCCCGCGGTTTGCTCCGGTGTTCCCCGAACCCCCCTGCAAGCAGGTCTCCTTCCCAGCGGTTTGCTCCGGTGTTCCCCGACCCCCCCCTGCAAGCAGGTCTCCTTCCCAGCGGTATCCCAGCATACCAGAGGAAGCCTCTCTGGTAATCAAGCAGGTCTCCTTCCCCGCGGTGTGCTGTCACGTTCCCCGAACCCCCCTGCAAACCGCAGGGAAGGAGATCTGCTTGCACAGGGGTTAGGGGAACGCGAGAGCAAACCGCGGGGAAGGAGACCTGCTTCCCCGCGGTTTGCTCTCGCGTTCCCCGAACCCCCCTGCAAATCGCGGGGAAGGAGACCTGCTTGATTACCAGAGAGGCTTCCTCTGGTATGCTGGGATACCTGTTTATTCCACGGAGGTCAAGAAAAACGCTGGTGAGTGTTTACACCTGATGACCAGCGCTGGATCACCAGCGCTGGATCCTCTACACCCGAGTTTCAACGGGTGTACGGCCAACACTGCAAACAGGGAGTTGCAGCGCTGGTGATGCCCTGCAGAT
Source organism: Gopherus evgoodei (assembly GCF_007399415.2). Taxonomy (NCBI): domain Eukaryota; kingdom Metazoa; phylum Chordata; order Testudines; family Testudinidae; genus Gopherus; species Gopherus evgoodei. The sequence continues at coordinate 116,730,486 of NC_044325.1, read as the reverse complement.
GTGTACACCTCCTAAGTTGCAGCGCTATAACTCCCTCACCAGCGCTGCAACTTTGTGGTGTAGACAATGATTCAGTGTTGGGAGACTTCTGCCCTTTTCCTTCCATTGCCACTGGTGCCCCTCTGACCTACAACCCTCCATTCCTGTCCTGCAAATGTGTACATAGTTCCTCTCCAACGTAAGTCTGGCTGATGTCACCTGGGTCACAGCAAGGGCTCATTCTACTTTCAGGGCTTGCTGCAATATCCCTCTGCACGTCATGACATGCTGTGGCAATGAATGGCATCTATTGTCTGCTTGACTTCCATGCTAGGTGTTTGAGCCATGAAATTCCTCTTCACAGTTAGCACTTTTATAGAGACTCAGTGGGGCTGACTAAGCCCTGGCCTACATAAAGGGGTTAGGTCGAATTTAGCTGTATTAGATCAATTTTATAATGAATGTGTCTACACAAGCAACCCCGTTCTGTTGACCTAAAGGGCTCTTAAAATCGACTTCTGAGCTCCTCCCCGGCAAGGGGAGTAGCGCTAAAATCGAACTTGCTGGGTTGCATTTGAGGTAGTGTGGACGCAAATTGAAGGTATTGGCCTCCAGGAGCTATCCCAGAGTGCTCCAGTGTGACCGCTCTGGACAGCACTTTCAACTCCACTGCACTAGCCAGGTACACAGGAAAAGCCCTAGGAACTTTTGGATTTCATTTCCTGTTTGTTCAGCATGGCGAGCTCAGCAGTATTCAGCAGTCCAGGTGACCATGCAGTCCCCCCAGAATTGTAGATCATAGAATGTTTCTACACTCCACCTATCATCTCCATCCCTGAGGTTATCGCAGATTAGAAAGTGAAAAAACCACACTTGTGACTGCATGTTTTCTGAGCTCATGCCGTCCTCCTGCACTGATAGGGCACAGCTTAATTCATGGAGGCATTCAGTGTCAGAGGCCAGGAAAGAATTAAGTGAGCATGAAAAGCAGAGTCAGGACATGATGCTGAGGCTAATGGGGGAGCAAACAGACATGATGAAGCATCTGTTGAAGCTGCAGGAAAGCCACCAAGAGCACAACCCCCTACTGCATCCACTGTATAACCACCTTCCCATACTCCATAGCTTCCTCACCCAGATGCCCAAGAATGCAGGGGGGGGAGGCTCTGGGAACCCAGCCACTCCATTCCAGAGGATGGCCCAAGCAACAGAAGGCTGTCATTCAGTTTGATTTTTAGTGTGGCTACAATAAGCAATGTGGCCTTGTCCTTCCCTCCTCCCCTACCCCACCCAGACTACCATGTCCGTTCTCTCATTTTTTTTAATTAATAAAGAAAGTGCATGGTTTCAAATCAATAGTTACTTTATTTCAAAGCTGGGAGGGTGGTTGGCTTACAGGGAATTAAAATCAACAAAGGGGGTGGGTTTGCATCAAGAAGAAACACACAACTGTCACATTGAAGCCTAGCCAGTCATGAAACTAGTTTTCAAAGCCTCTCTGATGTGCTGCGCTCTTCTAATCACCCTGGTGTCTGGCTGCTCAAAATCAGATGCCAGGTGATTTGCCACAACCTCTCACCCCACCATAAACGTCTCCCCCTTACTCTTACAGATATTATGGAGCACATAGCAAGCAGCAATAACAATGGGAATGGTGGTTGTGCTGAAATCTGACCAGCAGCGCCAGCGAGCTTTTAAAAGTCCAAAGGCACACTCTACTACCATTCTGCTGTTGCTCATGCTTTCTGTGGTATGACATCTGCACGGGTAACCAAGGAAAACAGGCACAAAACAATTGTCTGCTGTTACTTTCATGGAGGGAGGGGTGACTGACAACATGTACCCAAAACTACCCACAACAATGTTTTTGCCCCATCAGGCAGTGGGAGCTTAACCCTGAATTCCAATGGGTGGCGGAGACTGTGGGATAGCTACCCACAGTGCACTGCTCCGTAAGTCAATGCTAGCTGCAGTATTGAGGACACACTCTGCTGACTTAATGTGCTTAGTGGGGACAAAAGCAATCAACTGTATAAAATCGATTTCTAAAAATCAACTTCAATAAAATTGACCTAATTCTATACTGTAGCCATACCCTTAGAGAGAGGTTGCAGGAGCTTCTGCTGACTCTCTTTGTTGGGCTTTGTTCACTCCAGAGTTTCCACGTTTTGGCAGCAAGTCACTCAGCGTGTGAAAATAAGCAAATATGGCTAATGCAAAATTAAGCAGCTCTGCAGCATTACCATTCAGTCTAGAGCTTTCAAATGACTGACTTCCCAACAGAGGGGTCGTTCATGTACAGCGCACCCACCAGGTCCCATCCTTCATTAGCTCTTACTGCCCCGTATCCTACTTGTATCTGTAACAAGCACTGTGGAAGACAAAACCAGCACCCTCTGCTGTATTTATTTGAAATAACAGGCTCTTCATTTTGCTTCAAGCATGAACTTGGGTCTCGGGAACTGCTGAACTAAGCCATCTGCAGGATCTTGTGCCCAGACACAATTCTCACTACGTATAAACTGAGAATGTGAAACTGATCAGGCCTGTCTGGCTGGCCTCAAAGAAGGGTATGTCTACACTGTAGCCTGCTATGAGCTGCTCAGCCCCGGTAGACAGACTCCTGCTAGCAGGGTTTGAGTTACTGAGCTAAAAAGTAGCAATGTGGACATCTCAGGCTCTGAAGCTTAGAAGTGGGTCAGGTGAGCTTGAGAGCCTGAGCTAGAATGTCCACACTGCTAATTTTAGCACACTGAATGCACAGCTATTTGCTTCTTCCTTTCCCCGGAGCTGCTCAGCCCCATGCACCCACCTCTGCTCTTCCTGCCCCCCGCTCTGCCCCTGCCGCACCTCTTCCGACCCAGTTTTGCCCTCTTCCCCAAGCGCTCCCCATACCTGCTCCTCCCCCTCCCAGTGCCTCCTGCACGCTGTGGAACAGCTGATCGTGGTGAGTGGGAGGCACTGTGAGAGAAGGGAAGGAGTTGATCAGGGCTGCCGGGGAAGGGGAGGAGGGGGGGCAGCTGGCTGCTGGTGGGTGCTAAGCACCCACTAATTTTTTTCCGTGGATGCTCCAGCCCTGAACGGAGCCCTGCTAGCATGAGTCTGTCTGCCTACACTGGGAGACTCTCCCAGTTGCAGTATAAACACACCCAAAAGCTAGGGCAGGGGCGTTCTGCTTTTGCAAGCTGCCTGCTTGGATCTGGCAACGAGATGACTTTGTGTATCAGTTCATTCATTAATAAGATGGGTCTATTCTTAAATTCTTCACAACAAGAAGGGACTTCTTTTAACACTGACATATGCACTTCCTGTAACGAGACCCAATAGGAATAAGCCAGGGGCTGAAATGTCTGAGTTGTTCAAGTAGATGTGGGTCTGAGTTGCAAAATCCCAGTGTGGATCCAAAGTTTGGGGGTGTGGTGGCCTAGGCTTCTCTGTGGAATTTCCTGATGTACGATAGGGACTGGCGTCCCTAGAGAAATCCATGTTACAGCCTCCTTTGTCTAGCCTTATTCTTGCCATAGAGGATACCCAAGACTCTGGGAGCTGATGTGCGTGGGCTGGACAACTTTCTTGAAAATGTCCATCTCATTCAAGCCCTGATCCAGCAAAGCACTTAAGCTCAGGTTTCGTTTTAAGGGCCTGGGTCGTCCCATTGACGTCAACAGGTTTTCAGGAATGCTTAAAGTTAAGCAAAGCGTAAATGCTTTGCTGGCAAGGGCCTCCATGAGAATCTGTTGAAAATGATGCGGCTTTGCAGTGGAGGGAGAACAAAGATTTTGTGGTCAGACTGGCCTGACCTTCCCCTGCATGATCTTCCCTTCAATGATGGTCAAGAAACTCAAGACTAGGAGTCAAGAGATGGTTTAATTCCTGGTTCTGACTCTGTGTGAGCCCAGGCAAATCATTTTCTCTCTGTCTAGTTCCCCATCTGTAAATTGGGGAAAATACTTCCTGTCCCTGTAGGGGTGCAGGGAAGTGTTGCTTGTTCATGTCTGCAAAGAGCTGGAATGTGCAATGGAAAGCTGGAGTAATCACTGGGTTATTCTAGTGCCTGCTGTGCTCCCCTCAGTGTAGCTGAGGAAGCTGAGTGGGGATGAATGCTGCAGACAGTGGAGGCAGGAAGTAGAAAGGGACAGGACGGCAGCCTTCAGGTTAAAATATGGGACAGGAAGGCAGCAGAGCTCGGTTTTAGTGCTGGCTCTACCACAACGTTCCTGTGACCTGTCATTTCACTTCTGTGACTTGGTTTCCCTGTTAGGTAGGGGTTAGCTCCGTTTTTTTTTTTTCAAATTCACAAGGGCCTGAGCAGGGCCGGATTAACTTTTTGCGGGCCCTGCGCCAAACATATTTGTGGGCCCCCATTGGGGAAATGGGGCATGTGATGGGGGAGTGGTCCGCAGAGCAAGGGGCTGGTTGGGGCAATGAGGTGCAGTGCAGCAGGAGTGGCCCCACTCAGCCCAGCACAAGGGCACTGTTTACAAACCCACAACTGCTAGATGCACACCGACCTGCCCAGCCCTGTGCTGACAGCGCTCCCCTTCCACACTGTCCCCCTGCCCAGTGCCCTGCCCTTATGCCAGCGCCCCCTCACCCAGAGACTTCCCCACAGATCCCTATGCCCAATGCCCCCAGACCTGCTATGCCCAGCACCCCCTGCCCAGAGACCCCTCCAGCTGATCTCCCACCACAACTGCACAGCACTCTGCATGCCATACTCCCTGCCCAGCTCCCCACCCACAGATCCCCTCCTGTCCATCACCGCTTCACAGTCCCATCATCACAGCTGTACAGTGTCCCATATTCTGCATCAAATTCAGTGCATAATATTTTAAAATTCTGCAATTTTTTTTTTTTTTTTTACAATAAATAAATGTGGAAGCTCCACGGTGGCACTGTGGAGCACAGGCCACTGAGGTGGAAGAATACCCTGCAGCCTCCCCCCCGGGACAGGGACTTGGCAGTGAGGCTGAACCTGACCCTGACACAGCACAAGGGCCAGGCCTGCCACAGAAACACTCTGGGGTCCTGCCCCTTTTACGCCAGGCGTACCAGATGTGGACAGGGAGGCTCAGCCTGGCAGCAGGATCCAAGTGCAGAGGGATCCAGATGGGGGTAAGAGGGTTCTGTGGGGGGCATTCTGGGTGCAGGCAGTTCAGTGGGGGATCTGGATGCACAGGAAGGTTCCTGGTACAGGGGCAATGGGAGTCTGCAGGGGGGACCAAGTGAAAGTGGTTGGAGCTCAGTGGGGGATCTGGGTGCAGCGGAGGTGGGGTTCATTTGGGTGGGTGTTCAGCTGTAGGTGGTTGAGTCTCAGTGGGGAAAGAGTTGGGAGGGGCTCATTGGGGTGGTACAGATGCAGGCATAGGTGCTGACTTTTCGTTTTGCCGGTGGGTGCCCCATCCTGGCCCTGCCCCCTTCCCCAAGGCCCTGCCCTCACTCTGCCCCACTCCACCTCTTTCTGCCCCCTCCTGCTTTGAAGGTGAGGTGTGTGTTTGGGAGGACTCAGCCTCCCCCCAAAATGGGCAATTTTCAGCATATTTATACACTTCTTTCATATTCTGTTATTGAATGTGTGTCTATCATTGGCATCTTAACAATGCAATCATTATTAAAATAGTAATGAAATATATCATTACATTGTCATGAATTACAGTCTATTAAAATCATTACACTCAGCTACAAGCTGTCTTCACTAACATCCCAGTTTAAAGACATTATGTTCACTCTGGGCTTCACACCTGCTTAGGGGCTGTTTGGGAGCTGAGGGCCACTGATGGCTGTGGGAAGAAGGTGGATGGGAGGGACAAGCAGTGGAGAGTCTTTCCCCTCTTTCTGCTGGGTTCCTCTTTCTCCTGGGTCCTTTCGCTCTCCCTGCCCCTTTTCCTTTCTCTTGTTTCTTCTCTAAGTCCTTGCTCCCTTTCCTGATATTTCCTCCTTCTTGCTTCCCACCCATTTCCCTTTTCCCATCTCTCTCTGCTCCCCATCTCCTAGTGGCTCTGTCTAGTGCCTGCTCTCACCCACAGTGGCAGAGGAGGTTCCCTTCTCCTTGGGTGGGAACGGTTGCCTAATGGTTAAGGCACAGGCCTCAGGATCAGGCGTTCTGGGTTTGATTCTCTGCTCAGCCACAGAGTCCCTGCTTAGCCTTGGGAAAGTCACTTCACCTCTGTGTGCCCTAGATCTCACCTGCCAAATGGGGCTAATGCTGACTCTGCCTCCTAGGCTAAATCCATTCATGGTAGTGTGATGATGGGGGCAGGGCAGTACCAAGGTGGGTAGATTTGGGCTGAATTTCTCCACAGCCTGAGAATGAGAGCCAGCTCCATGCAGGTTGAATGGGACAGAGGGGCTCAGGCCAGCTCCACACAGAGTGGGGTTGGAGCTTCAGCCCTGCAGCTTCTGCCACTAGAGTGGCTGAGGCTCCCGAGCCAGGGACTTCAGCCCCACATCTTCTGCCAGAGTCCAGGGCTTCTCCCCCACTTCCCCCGGCTTGGATCCTGCTGGGTCCAGGGCTTCTCCTCCCCCTAATCCACCACTGCACCGAGCCCTAGCCTAGCTGGGCTCCCTTGGGTCACCTGATACCTGCTGTGGCCAGAGTCAAGCCTGGCTGGCAGGGAGCAGCCATACACATGGATGCCATGTCCCTCACCCCAAGAGCTGTGGGGTGGCCCTAGGTGAGCAGGTGCTGGCTGTGCTGCTGCTGCTAGCCCAGCACTCCTGCCCACACCAACCGTAAGGCAGCTGTTTGTTTGTTTGTTTGTTTGTTTTTTTGTGAGACTCACTAAGCCCCTGAGAGACTCAGAGAGGCACAAAACAGTTGATCTGAACCTGCCTGCCAAACAGCTGATTGCAGCTGCCCGCAGGCTACCCATATGAAACAGCTCATCTGCTGAGGCACCTGCAAAACAGTCGGGCTGGCCGGGTCCCCTTCTGACTCTGGGCCCGGTGCTATGGTAAATCCGGTACTGGGTGTGGGAGCAGTAAAGGCCTTCTGCTCTCATTGAACCAAATGACAAAACTCCCGTTGACTGCCATGGTGCAGGATCATGGTGCAGGATTCATTAAGATTTGAGAGGCACTCAGACCACGGAGCTGAGTGCCATAAAAATGCCCATAAATAAGGGCCAAATTATGACATACTTCCTCCTGCTGAATCCTCAGCAGAGAGTCCCACTGAAGACAGAGAGGGGAAGTCATCTTGGCGTGAGGTGCTACCAAAGTGATTAATGCATCCGGTTTAATATCAGTCCTAGGCTAAAGTGGGAGAGATTGGGAGTTTTGGGTAAATTGGGCAGCACAGGAGGAATAAGTGACTCCCAACTCTGTAGAACTGCGGGGAAGGAACATAGAAGATCTCAAGACAGGAGGTGCTGAGCAGGCAGATGGATGAAATTACAGGAACCGGAATGAGTCCTTTTTCAATTTGTCCTGAGTCCAGGAATTAGGTATCATCACAGTACTTCTTCCCTTTCAATATATCTGCACAAAGCTGAGTCACTTGCACCATCTACTGGATTTGCTGTGCATTACCAGTTTGAGGATGTAACGAAAACGCTTCCTAAAAGCAATAACACACATGCAAGAAGAGCGTGTCACTGTGCTGTGAGATGCACATAATTTTTGGGGGGTGGGGAAGAGGGTGGCTGAATAATAATCAAAATGACAATACCCACATAGAGCACCGCCATTTACGCAGAGTTGTGGCATGTTCTGCTAACGTTAAGTAAGGCACGTAAGGGGTACGTAGGTATCGCATTGCTCACCGCTGAAATGCAGCCACCTCTGTTGTGGAATGTGGTGGCTGTTTAAGAGTGCACAGAACACTCTGTGTGACAGGAGGAGATGAATGCTGTTTCCAGCTGAAATGTCTATGGAATTCAGGGATGCAGAATACAATCACAGAGGTTTGGATTTAGCTGGGATGCTGCAGTCCTGCCCTTATTAATAGTGCTGTGTGCTCTGATGACCTGAGTTTAAGACCTGAATTTGTGTGTGATGTGAAGGATAGCTGAAGGTGTGTTTCGCTGAATTTACCACAACATACTCAAAGCATGTACATGTCCCATGTTACTGCATACTTAGTCACTTTATATATTAGGATCCCTATGTGTGACAATTTAATTACTGATATTGGCTGTACATTAGCCTAATCAGTGCACTGTTGCTTTAATATATAAGGTTATTGGTGCAGCATGATGTTAGTTACACGACAGTACATCCATCATGTTGGAGTGGATTGAAAATTCTATTCGGACGCTGAAGAATTCCCAGCTCTCCAACTGGAGTAGGATAGGGTATAAATACCACTGAGAGGATGGAAGATATCTGCTCTTGTGAATGAGTGAGAGAGATTGGCTTGGAAAAGAGTTTATTCATTTTATAGCACATTAATAAAATAGTGGATGAGGGTCTTTGTGCTTTGACCATTGTAACTAGCATTGTATTTTGAACCAGCTTATTTTTGTGGTATGAAAACCGTCTCATTTCGTTTGCTGTCTCATGTTAAGTATTGATACTTGGCACACACCAGTAACCACTTTCATCCAGGAATCTCAAAGCACTGAGTGAATTTACCTTCACAAATATAGGTAGGAGTTAGATAAGTATTAACTCACTTTTCCTACTGAATAAAGTAATCCACAGAGAGTCCACAGCAAGACAAGTGATAGTTTGGGAATAAAACCTGAACTCCTGGTTCACAGTCCCTAATAATTAGATATAGCCACCTTCCAAATAAAAATCCAGGCATCCTGACTCCCGTGGGTCCCAACTATAACCAGTGACACTCCTGATCTGAGCCAGATTTTCAGAACTGCAGGTGCAGAACCACATACCATATTACAGTTTGCAGTTGTGTTAATTTCACATGCAAATTTCACATACATTTTTGCATGCATGTAACCATTGGCACTGCAAATCTGACTTAGTGTTTTCCATGTTCTGCTTTCCGGCTTTTCTTACCAAAAGTTTAAACCATTTTTTCTAACCATGTTTTAATCTTCTGTTTGGGTGTTTCCAGGTGCTTTAGTATTGTGATCAGGTTTGTGCACTCATATGTATGAAAATCAGGGGCATATGCGGCTTCTAATCAATGTATATAGCTCTCAAAGCCATCAAATTGGCGCAAGATCATTCTGTGGATCCAAATAATTTACGAGAGAATATCATGGGCTATTTTCTGTTGTGTATCATTTGTTGTAATCAATCACATTTTTCCTATGTGCAGATTTTGTTTTTCCTGGGGAAGTTCCTGCTAATCTCATAGTTGGGAGGACAGTGTCCTTCATTGGAAAGAATGAGCTGATCATTTGCAACACAATGCTGTTATGGCAGTGATCAGTATCCCCGCAACCATAAGGGGGCAGTAAGTGTATGCACAATTGTTTTGGATAGGCAGGCCAATAATTCATAGCAAATTCTCCATGAGCAGCCTTATGATTTTCTGAAATGCAAATACCTGTTTCAGGAAAATAATGTTTAGTTTGTAAGTTCAGAAATAGTTCATTGATATCTATTTTTAAAACTGCCTAAAGTTAGGCTCCTAAATCCATATTTAGTCACTTGAGTAGAATGGGAGCTGCTGGCTGCTCAATGCTTTTGAATATTGATCAGTTTATTTAGGTGCCTATAAACAGTGTTGGAAACCTGACTTTAGGGCACGCATCTTTTAAATTCCTGGCCTGTATCTGATATCTGAGCACATGGGCTAGTGTTGATTAGACACAGGGCCGGATTAAAACCTTTAGAGGCCCTAAGCACTGAAAAGTTTATGACACCCCCCTACATATGTAATTCAAAATAAAAACAATACTATACCGTAAAATACAATTTTATTTTTTGAAATGACACAAAACTTACATGTATGCTGAAATTAAAATAGCTTCTTTCCAGATTTTCTGATTGCAAAATTATGGATAATTTCATTGAAGGTGACTCGACGAAGCATGTCCGCTTCCATACGCAATAGGGAAAGTGAATCAAGTCTGTCCTGACACATTGTTGTTCTCTGAGGGTTTTTTATTCTTTTCAGCTGAGAAAAAGAGTGTTTTGCAGAGCAGTTAGTAATCATCAATGTTAGAAAACTACGTAGTGCGATCTCTACAATGTGTATTCTGTCTTTCAATATTGTGTCATGAAGATCAATGTGACTGAATTTCATTTTTCGTGTTTCATTAAACTTTGCGCGCATATAACAGTGGAACTGCTGTACTTCTCCACAGAGATTCAGGTTCAAGTCAACAGGGTATGAGTCAACTAGCTTTTGGGAACCTTGTGAATATTGTTCATCAGATTAGTCCAAATCATTTAGAAAAGAAAATCTACTTGATACTTCTTTGTACACTTCACCTCTCCTCTTCATATGAGCTTCAAGTGTATCAATTATAGCTTAGTAAGTAGATACACAAAATTTGTCTCTAGGATTCAATGCTGTTTTTGTTGCACTGCTATCAATTGCTTGTTTCTTCCTGATTTGCTTGTGGGACTGGGCTTCTTTGTAGTTAGTATCAGGCAAGATATCTATTGATAAGTCTTCAAATCTTTTAAAACAATTCCTCAAAGTGTGTAAGTGGTCTGCTAATAATTGACAGAGGTCTGCACATGTTTTCAAATCCAATTCTTTTTCTTGGAGAACTTGACTTGTGTGGTAGAAGTATTGCTGTAAAATTTCATTCCACATGGTCGACATGAATACAAACTCTAGTTCTTGCACCTTGTTTGCAATGTTTTCTGCCTCTCGTATAGTTTCTCCCTTTTGTGATTGGTCTTCAGCTATACTTTCTAATGCATCGACAATCTTTGAGTAGGACTCCAGAATTGCACTTATTGCCTCTGCATGTGCTTCCCAGCAAGTATTAGAAAGAGATTTCAGCGCACGATCATTGCCCAAATATGTTTTAAGAACTGCCCATCGGTGTGTTGAGGCAAAGAAAAATGTATAAAGTAACTGGACTGTTGAGAAAAACCTTACTGCCACCGGACAACAATCAACAGCACTATGGCCAACAAGATTGAGAGAGTGTGCAGCACACGGTATGAATATGGTGTATTTGTTCTGTTCTAAAAGCTTCTTCTGCATTCCTTGATAACGCCCTGACATGTTGGTAGTGTTGTCATAAGATTGACCTCTGCACTTTGAGAAAACTATTTTGCAAACTTGGCACAGATAATGCAGTACTTGAGTTGTCATTTTTTCACCAGTGCGGCTTTTCAAATTGAGGAATGTTATAAATTGTTCAACTGGTTTTCCATCTGTGAGAGACACATATCTTAGTACAATACTCAACTGATCAATATGTGAAAGGCAAATTGAAGTATCCAACAGTACTTATTTCATCCACAATAGCTGAACGAACTTTGTCACTCATTAGACCAATGAGTTCATCACATATTGTCTTGGATAGGTATGATGGGTTACCTTTGCCAGCATTCCCATATTTTGAGATATGGCATGTTAAAAATGGGTCAAACTGAGCCACAAGCTCCAACACTCCTAAGAAATTTCCATTCTGCAATGATCCAGATGGGTCATTTGATCTCTGGAAAGGCAGACCACTCTCAGCTAATGTTTGAATAACAGCTATAACATGCGGCAAAACACATTGCCAGTATTCACGCTCCCCTTTAATTTGTTCTTCCAAATTTTGTGTCAATCCAAAGCCCTGTCTTCGATTTAAATATGTCAACACTGAAATCTCTGTGAGTAATGCTATTTTCATGTTGTTCGATTAAAGCAGTATTCCGCCAGTCACTAAATCCATCTGCAGCAAACTGGGATGTTGAAGGTTTATATGCAGTACACAGACCCTGTTGATGGTGAATACAGTAGCCATTCTCGAGTGTATTTCTCACCATTCGCTTTCATGCCAAAAAAATTTTGTGGACAATATCTTATTTGTTTGCCACTGGTAAATTTCCCACGTGATTTCTCAAATGGCCCAGTGTGGTGTTGACAGTCATTTGGTCCACGATCTATCCAGTAAGCTACATCATCGGTACTGAAATCAACCCACATACCAGGATCTTTTGTCCTATTATTTACAGCATGAGCAGGTTCAATCTCTGACACATCCACACCGTCTAGAACAATGTCTGTTTTTACCACCAGGAGTGGGATGATCAGTTACAGTCTCTGATTTCCTCACATTATTTTGATCTACGTTAGTAGGACACTCCCCTGGCTTAGGTGGGGATAAGTAATACAAGGAGAACAGAAAACCGGGGAACAGTGTGTAGTGGAGTGTAAGGAAGTCCAGCAAAGTTCTGATTTTTCCCATGATTACTACTTCGATGATATTTCAAAAAAAGCAAATATCTTCTTTTTTTTTTTTTTAAACAACACCTCTGTTTTTGGTGCCTCCTGCTTTGCAGGTGCCTTAAACATGTGCTTAGTCTGCCTATTGGGTAATCCAGCCCTGACTGGACACAAGTCACATGGTATCGTTTCTGTTCTCTGGCTGGCTGAGTGTAACTCTTAAAATCAGGTTTCTGGTGAGAACTCACATTTGCCTTCAGCAATTACTTACACAAATACCAAATATTCAGTGAAACTTCTTTAACACACAAATAATCACAGGAACAGCCAGAGTACTTGCTATAAGTGAACTCAGGAAGCAAATTCCTTCTTTCAGTTTCCATTCCACTCTCCTTTTTCTTTATTTGAGCCTCCAAATACCTCAACCCTTTCCGCAGATATTTAGGTTTTAGTTATGGGCATTTTGGACTGAACACCAAAACCTCCTATAGTGGTAAACCTCTTTTTGCCTTGCTACTTCTGTCTAAAATACCTTTAAGGAACTTATGGCATTCTTAGGGGAGTAGTGATGATGAGAAATCCAGGTGTATTTGCATTTAAATACTGCTAGAAAATTCCCTAAATATACTATCGAGAAATTTCACCCTGTGATGGATTATGCCTCTGCATACACACCTTACACACTATTGTAATAATCTTTGTACAAAATATTCCTTGTGAGATATCATTTAAAAACTAGGTTTCAGAGTAGCAGCCGTGTTAGTCTGTATCCGCAAAAAGAACAGAAGTACTTGTAGCACCTTAGAAACTAACAAATTTATTTGGGCATAAGCTTTCGTGGGTTACAGCCCACTTCTTCGGATGCATAGAATGGAACATATAGTGAGGAGATATATATACCCATACAGAGAGCATGAAAAGGTGGGAGTTGTCTAACCAATTCTGAGAGGCCAATTAAGTAAGAGAAAAAAACTTTTGAAGTGATAATCAAGATAGCCCAGTACAGACAGTTTGATAAGAAGTGTGAGAATACTTACAAGGGGAGATAGATTCAATGTTTTTTAATGGCTCAGCCATTCCCAGTCCCTATTCAAGCCTAAATTAATTGTATCTAGTTTGCATATCAATTCCAGCTCAGCAGTTTCTCGTTGGAGTCTGTTTTTGAAGCTTTTTCTATTGCAAAATTGCCACCCGTAGGTCTGTCATTGAATGACCAGACAGGTTAAAGTGTTCTCCTACTGATTTTTGAGTATTATGATTCCTGATGTCAGATTTGTGTCCATTAATTCTTTTGCGTAGAGACTGTCCAGTTTGGCGAATGTATATGGCAGAGGGGCAAATCCTACATGCATGTGAGTAAATTTACTCATGAGAGGAGTCCCACTGACTTAAATGTGGATCATTTGTGCGAGTATAGTTTAATCCTGCAAACACTTATGCACTTGAGAAACTGTTAATAATTCATCAGTATCATATAATGCTGTTAATACACTGGGGATCAAATTCTGTGAGCATCCACTGAAGTCAATGTACCTTTGTGCAAGGGCAACATATGATTCTTTGCACCATTAGTGTGAAAGTTGAATGCACTGGGATGGATTCTTGCCTGTATTGGAACTCTACCTTCTTGATAAAGTCTTGTCTCTCTGATCTGTAGTTTCCTGGTTAATAAAAGGGATCAGGAATCTGGCAGTTGGGCTCTTTGCCACCTGTCATCAGTCAGAAATTTTTCAAGTCGTTATACCACATGAAAGCCGCTCAAAGCTCTATATACAGTAGGCAGCATGACTGATCTGTGCCTAAAATTAGCAGAGTTCTGATGTCGGCTGAGCAGAGCCACGAAAAGAAAACAGTATGGGCCTTTCCTACCCTCACCTCTCTTCTTTTCCCCCATCCCCGCCTCCCCCATGACAAGTATTCTCCTTGTTCCTTTCCATGCTCCCTTGTATTCACCTGCCCACCTTCCTGCCTTTCACTCCATACACACAACTTACAAAAAAGACTATTTGCCTGGCACTGACTCCTCTTCTTCCCCGCCACCACCATCAGTATATCAGGGCTATGCTGGGAACACACTCTATATAGCATCAGCACTGAGTACACTTCTTGTAATCAGCTCTCTATTCTTAGGGTATGTCCAGACTACCCGCTGTATTGGCAGGTAGTGATCGATTTATCGGGGATCGCTATATCATGTCTCATCTAGACGCGATATATCGATCCCCAAACGCGCTCCTGTCAACTCCGGAACTCCATCAGAGCAAGCGGTGGTAGCGGAGTTGAAGGGGGAGCTGTGGACATTGATCCCGCACAGTGAGGATGGGAGGTAAGTCGGAATAAGATACTTCGACTTCAGCTACAGCTGAACTTGCGTATCTTACATCGACACCCCCCCCAGTGTAGACCAGGCCTTACAGTGCATATTTTCCCATGGGATGTAGAGGAAAGCCCCTTTTTTGAGTGAAGCTGGTCTGGGCAAAGCGCTGAAGAATATAAACTAGACAGAGCACAATCTGGCTCTGAACTAGATGATCTAGCAGGGCCTTTTCCATCTCAAAGCACAGGTGTAAACCAGGGTAGCTCCACTGACTTCTGCTAAAAGCTAGGCTGACTTACAGTAGCTGAGGATCTGCTCCTAGAAGGCTGTGACAGAGCCTGAAGTCCAGTGATGATGGAGAGGTTGGTGCACTAGGGGAAGTATCTTTTCAGGTGCTGTGTATTTATACGGCCTACTGTATTTTCCACTCCATGCATCTGATGAAGTGGGTTCTAGCCCACGAAAGCTTATGCCCAAATTAATTTGTTAGTCTCTAAGTGTGCCACAAGAACTCCTCGTTGGCTTTTTTTAGGTGACATGGAAGAGAAGAGATTCTCTCTTGCCCTGCACCTTGTGTTGTCAATTGTTGTGTCCATCCCCCCACCTCACACAAAGGTGGGTTTCAAATGCTACTAAATCAGAATGGTAACTATTGCATCCACTCTTCCCTGGGCCAGTAGCAGCACAAGAATCTGGCCTGGGTTATTTTGGGCCAGTAGCAGGTCAAAAAACAGTAGGACCAGGAGTGAGCCAGAGCCAAAGGGAATGCTGGGACAACTTCCACAGTAAACAATTCTCATCTGGGATTGTATTGCAGTGGAGATGGCTTCCCGTTCCATATCCTCCTATATGATGTTGATTCAAGGTGACAGGCTCAGCAATTTGCTATTGAGAAATTTTTGTGATGTCATGGACGCTTTATGCCTTTACAGCCTGAGATCCTTTTATACAGATGGGACTAATGCTTGTCTTCCGCCATTATCTGATAAACTGTACGTATTCTAAGCCACAGAGACTTCCTTGTCTAACTCCCACCCTCTGCGAGGCAGCTGCTCCATGGAAACCCAGGTGTGGTCATTCAAACACACAGATTCAGCAGCCAAAGTATAGTAGCACCAAGGGATAGTAATAGAGACCAGAGGAGATAGATGAAACAAAATCCAGAAGATGATTTGTCTGCCTGACTTCAGTGGAGCTTGCATGGGTGTAAATGAGTTGGATTTTGCCCCAAATTTGCACCCTAGCTTATCAATGCATGTAAGATTCTGTTTTGCCTTTTGATGATGATAATGAGAGTCTTAAAACAGAATTCTGCTGTCAGCTACACTGGTGTCAATTGGAGTAACCCCACTGAAGCCGGTGGTGTCAGTGAAAGTTCAATTTGGCCACAAGTTTATAAATCAGGAGTGGGTGTGGTTGTGCATTGCTGTCAGACCTCTAAAAAAACAGACTTATCTTGATGAAACCCTGATACCATAGGAAGCAGAACAAGTGGAATAAACCAGAAGTCATGCTCTACTAAGGCCCTGCCCATGATGAATAACTCTCAATGCCATTTGACAAAAGCCAGGTTATTTAATGGTACCAGTCAGTGTCATTGGCACTAACATTGGAAAACGGAGAGCAGCATGCATTTTACCTAGATAGATAATTGGATTCAGACACACAGGTGGTGTAAATTTGGTGTCGCTCCCTGGAAGTCAACAGTGACATTGATTTACACCAGCTGAGAATCTGGTCCAAAGAGTTGATCCCACAGTCTGGAAGCACCTTGTTCCTTGGGGATTCCCAATGGCTGACACAAGGACTAGCTGTGATGGGCCGTAAAGTAAGCAATGGTATAATCACCCCTCCACACTGTAGAAAGATTCATGGCAGTATAAAGGCGGTACTAGAGGAGGGCTATAAGGAGAAGACAAAACCAAGCTTCTGTGAAGCCAAACCATAGAACATAGCAGGAAGTCTGTGGGGTTTTTAAAGTATCCCATGGCAGCGGTTCCCTGCCCCTTTGGGAGGATCTGATCTGCTTTCAGGCTGGTTACTGTACTAAGCCTGTTCAGTTTGGTTCTGATGGTGTTAGATTATTCTGCTTTCCTCCTATAAGAGGCAGAGAGAACCTGCTGGGGCAAGGGATCACTATTGATTTTATTGTGGGTTTAAGTGTAGCTGCTGGAGCCAGTGGGACCAGCCTCTGTCCTGAGATAGGGTTACAAAAGGCCAACACCCATGCCTGGTGATGAGCCAAGAAATAAAGATGACAATCTTATCTGTACTCCTGGATGCCACAGCTTTATTGCAGAGAAATGCGTGATCCATTTGGCTTAGCATGACAGTGATCAGAGAACCATAAAACCACTTTGATCATTATCTCAATATGAAACCAGGAGTCCTCTACTAACTCATGGTCCAGGTCCCCTCTCATTGGCCCAGGTGTGACTCCCACTGAAGAGAGTCGTATACCAGTGTCCCTGTGGATTTGGGAAAGGGCTCTGTGAAGGAGAAGTTACCTTCTTCTGCCCCACCAATAGATGAGATCAATGAACAAGCCAAGTGCAATACTGTTCCCAAAGCAGAGGACTATTTTCCAGTAGTTGCCGGCAGCAGCACATGCTAAAATCCTCTGTAAATTAATAGGTTTAATTCTTCATTGTGGTCTTTATGGTTAGTAAAATGCTGGATCAGGTCTAGGTCCTGCAAACACATGTGTGCTTTGCCCTATTGACTTCACTGGGACTACTCCCACGCATAAACTTAAGCATGTGCCTAAATGTCGGCAGGACTGGGGCCTGGCTTTGGACTCGCTAAGCCATAGTGGGGCACATGCCTGTCCTAAATTGCACCAGTGAAAATCAAGAGTAACGGCATTGATATCACAGCAGTGAGCCCCTGAGAAGAATCAAGTCTTAAATTAAAAACAATAAAGAATAAAATACTCCATTACAGTGTTACCAGTTTGTGTAAATAAACAGTCCTGATGTGGGGAGGATGTGACTAAGCTATGCTACCAACAAGAAATGTGTAATGGTCTTTCTCACTACGCTTGTTTCTATGCTCTCTAGCTCCTCTGGGCAGAGTGAGAGCAGAATGAGCTTGCAGTGAAGGGGGAAGCTGTTAATTTTGCCTGGGGAGTGAATGAGGCTCATTCAGTCTCAGTGGGAAGCTCTGTGCTTGCCTTAGTTTTGTGCCACTAAATGGTGGTGCCTCAGTGGTGTAACTAGCACTGGGATTTAAATGAGATTCAAAGCAAACTTCTGTGGCAATTGCCTGTTTCATGTCAAAACCAATTAAAATGGACTCTAGACTCTGCATCATTTTGAAGCAAAACCTGATGTTGTCACTGGGGACTTCCCCACTAATTAACTTGGGAGGGGTTCATCTGTAGGGAGAGCCCTAGGAAATTCACATCTGTTCAGCCATGTCAAGGGAGGCTTAAGGGTGTCTAGATCACTTCCAATGAGTTCTCCTGATTGCCCCTCAGAAAAACTGGAAGGAGGGGGCAGAAGCATTTTTGGAGCCCCCTGGCTGAAGAAAGACCTGGGAGTAGTGCTGGTGGCCTAATGGCTAAGGCACTGGCCTCTGAAGCTAGGAACTGTGGATTGGACTCTCCTCTGGAGTAAGAAGATATTTGATTTAAATCAATATCCGCTCTGAAGGAGATGGTCTAGCTTAACCCCAAGTTATTGGGCCCAGTGCAGGCATTACTGTGTGAAGCTTTATGGCCTGTGCTATGAAGGTCAGACTAAATAATCACGATGGGCCCAGCTGGCCTTAAAATCTATTTACTCTACACCTGAAGGCAGGAGGGGATCACAGAGCATATGTTTGTGAAATCTGCCAGCCACCATTGTTTGCTAGCAGACCTGTCTCTATCACAGCACAAAGAACCTGGGACCCTTACTCAGAAAAGTGGCTTCAAATTACCCAGTTTCCAGACTGGCAAAATTCACTTTGCTGAGCCTATAAATAAAAGTCATCTCCTGTGTCTGCATCCTGGTCAGGTTTGAGGTTCCCATTCGTTGCTTGGAGCTGAGCTCTGTCTAGAATGAAGGACACCACTGGGTCACCATGCTGACTTCCATGCTCATCCTCCTCATCCTTATCCTCATCACTATCATCTTCCTCTTCAACCTGGTCTTCAATCACTACAACATCATCCTTGGTGTCTGGATCAATTTCATCCTTAAACCACACAGCTTTGTATCCATCGTCCACTGTCTTCTTGTCCTTGGTGAGGATAGATTTCACTTCTTTATCGCTGTTTGTGTTCTTTCCCTCTTTGTTCTCTTCCCCGTCCTTGATGGCGGCGGAAGCTGTTGCGATGCTGCTCTCCACTGTGGGCTCCGGAGGAGGGAAGCCATCTGACTGCCTCTGCACAACAAGGGTACCGTTCTCTGAAGTGTCGCTTCTTAGCGATTCGTTGTCTTTTGTGCTCCAAAGAGGATTTTCATCATCTTGGTAGCCTTGGTTACTGAAATCCTCAACGGGATCCTGGGGGAATGGCAAGAGCAGAAATGTCTCATGATTATAGGGGGAAGAAATGAAATGGGGAAAAAAACATGGGAGCTTGAAATGCTTGGGCACAGCTCTGCGGACATCAGTGGTATTGCAGCCCTGATGTCAGCTGAGGATCAGGCTGCTGAGGGGGCCCAGACAGGAGGCATGCGGTGCGGACTCTATGGGTGGAGCACCCATGGAAAAAAATAGTGGAGGTTTAGCACTCAACGGCCACAGCTGATGGGTGGGTGGGCGGCAGCGGCTGTGCCAATCAGCTGATGGGGTTGGGGAGGGTGGAGGGCAGGAGGAGGCAGGAAGCCTCGGAGAGGAGGCAGGAAGAGGCAGAGTGGGGCAGAATGGGGATGGAGCATCCTCAGGGAAAAGTAAAAGTTGGCGCCTATGCCAAGACATGATTTCCTAGCTCTAAGGCAACCCTGAAATGAACTAGTTACAAATTAACCACTCACTTTGCCTCTCCTTATTCCAACCATATGCTCAGCTTCTTTTCTATAATGCTTGAAGACAATCAATCCAAGCATGAGTAAGGCGATTACCAGCAATACCGCCAATGTGGCGCCTAGAGCAGCCATGTCCTGTGCAGTGTAGCGCAAGTTAGCTCTCTCGTCTTTTGTGCCTGTGAGGAAAACAAATGGATGTTACACTTCTAAGAATCATTCATACGTGGTCTTTAATGCAAGACTTGATTGTAGGAGAAGACGAATTCACTTTTCTAAGATCAAGGACAAAGCTCTCCTGCAGGGTGCAAGGGGTGAAATGGACCCATTTAATCTGACAGGGTGCACTGCAGTGCCGTGCTTGAGGCATCGGCTTTTGGAAGGACTCTGAATGGGACTTCAGAACTTTCAATCAATAAAAAGAGGTGGGAACTTACAAAGGTGAATTTCCCATTTAAACAAATGGGGAATTTTTCCTGGGAAAGAATTGTTGGACTGGGACAGGAGTGTTGCGTTGACATTTTGCTTATCACGTTTAAACCCCAAAGCATCCTTTCCTTAACCACGGCTCCTCATCATGGACCTTGAATGAGGTGGGAGCTAAGGTGCCCAATGCGGTGGGGATCAATACCTGTGGCTTAGCAAAATGTCTGTGGCATGTTCTGTACAGTGCCAGACAAAAGTTTACACCCATGGTGAGAAGGTAGATGGTGGCTGGAGTTTATTACTTTAAGTTTCAAATTTTTAAAAGGCTAGTAGGATCCATTCTCATCCCAGTATCATCTTATTACTGGCTAGACTGTGTAAGTGAATGATCAAATAAACAGTGGTGTTTCCCAGAGCAGAGCTGTGTGACAATTTTTGCTTTACAAATTTCCACCAGCAAAAGAAAACACTTCTTTGTTTTCTTGTGGAAACTGAGGCATCCTTTCTGCAGCATTCTATCCCAGAGATTCAGGGCCAAGTAAAAACAGGGAATAAAAAATTACCAGAATAGCATTCTGATCTCTGTTACATGGCTGCAATCTGCACTGACGTCAGTGGGATCTGAGAAACACCCTTTACCCTCTTGTCTATTAAAGGTGGATTTATTGTGCCATAATACAGCTGCAATGCTGATAAAAGCCATGATACTGCCCACTGTGCTTGTTGCTATGTAAAGCGCAGAGGAAAGTGACTTGGGAGTTGCTTTAAGTTGCACTATTTTAAAGTGTGTTTAATCCTTCATTGATGATGAATTGCCAGCTTTTCCTGGCTGTAAGTTTGGGTTACGCTTTCAGCACTTAGCAGGTACAAGAAGCCTAAGGATCAACATCAAAACTGAGATACCGTACTATACTTCCAGAGGATTCGTCTATTTAGCTTGCTTCTAGGAATATTTGTTTCTTATTCCATTCTCACTTTGAATCGTAAACCAATTTCTTTCAAGTTTCATGATAATTAATAGCATGTTTTGCCCTTTCGCTGGCATGTTTTCATTGTGGACTTTGAATATTACCTGGGCCAGTGACAGCTCCAACAGTTTATTATTAACGTGACAGTGGATGACTAGCACTTGTATGAAATTTTACTACTTAATTGTGTTTGATGCCATGATTAGTGATGGGAAATGCAGCCTGCAGAGCTGATGCAAGACTCCACTCTTTCTGATGAGTTATCCCTTTGGTGCATGTGTCCTAGAAATTAAAGTGTAGTTCAGCATCCACCTCCCGTAAATTGAGTATTATTAAACTGTACTGTAACTTTTCCACTGACTTCTTCAATGGGATTTGGCTCACATCCTTAAAGTACATTCCGGTCCTTAGCATACAAATCCCTTGACTCCAAAGAACAGCCTTGGGGACAGGAATCAAAGCAATTAGACACAGAACAGGCCTATTGGCTCATTCCTCCTTGCCTTTGCTAGTGCTGACTTGGCCCTCTGAAATATACTGTGTATACAGGAAAATAGGGCAGTATTCTGTCACTTTAAGTACCGCAAGCCAGCATATTTTTAGTACAGTAGTGAAACCATTTCATTGCCTAGTTACCAGTATGTTGTTTGTTTGATAAATAGACACTAAGGGCCAAATTTTTAAAGTCACATCTGTGTTTGGGTGCCTTGGTTTCTGATGTTTCAATCTCAGATACTTTAGATACCAAGATTTGAAAATGTTGGCCTAATTCTGGCACTCAATAACTTGCCGGGGTGGGGAGAGGGAAGGTGTGTTTTTGTTTTTCCATCAGAGAGTCTGAAGCACCTGCAACTCCCCCTGAAGTCACTGGGCACTGGAGGTGCTCGGCATTTCTGAAAATAAGGCCCCATCAGTCTAACTGTGGGCATCCAGAAATGGAGGTACCCATTCTGGCCTGGATCTTGGAGAAAAGCACAGGTTGGAGGAGGGAAACATTTGGAGAAGGCAACAAGAACTCCATTTGTGTGCACATGGCTAGAATGCTAGCTGCAGCACCTCTGCAAATAGTTCTCTTCCTAAAGAGCCAGTTTAGTTTTAGAAACATGAACGCCTCTCATGTTGTTACTCAGAATGCAGTATATGAAACCATGGTGACAGCGGTCAATCTAGTGAGACCCACAGCAAGGAAGAGAGTATGATTAACAGGCAAACAAAGCAACACCTAGAAATAGAGCAATCAGGTAGCATAGAGGGACTGGGAAAGCTGGATTTCCACACACAAATCTTTGCACGAGCAGGGAAGCAGTGGAAGCAAGAATTGAGTTCTGTACAGAGCTGACCAAGGAAGATAACTATGAGAAAAAGAAAATAAAACTTTTTTTACTACCTCTTTGGGGATGAGACATGAGTGAGACATTGGAACAGCTGACGAAAGTGTTTGTGTACTGTGGTCTCAAGAATGAGACTGTAGAGACAAGTGATTGTTTATTTTTCACCCAACACCAAGAAGCCGAAAAGAGAATAGATGCTTACACTACAGAGCTGAGAACTCTGGCATCCACATGAAACTTTGGATCCATAATTTAGAGACAGTCGTTTGCGGGACACCTGATTCCAGTTTACAGGAGAGATTGTGAAGGGAAAACAGTCTAGCCCTAGAGAAAGGCTTCTAAATAGCAAGAGCATCTGAACTGTCCAGGGAAAAGAACAAAACAGTGATAGCCATTAGTGCAGAACAAATACACAGACTCAGGAAGCAGGACAGAGACGGGCGGACTGAGAACGTAGGGATCGTTGTCCAGCGTATGTACTGCGCAAAGCAACATAACAAGGAAAAAAGAATTATCCAGCCAATGGGCAGTGTTGTAAGGAGTGTGGGAAACAAGAACCACTTTGTCCCAGAGCTGCAGCTCCCCTGGAAAGAAAGAAGCAGCAGTACATGCTGTGATTTGTGGAGGTAGAGGCTTCCAATGAAGAAAAGTACATCTGCAGTGTGACTCCAGCAACTCCAAAGACTATCTGTCTATGTGCACTGCCAAAGAAGGCTTCAGCCATTCCGCTGCTGTATTTGTGACTATGCTATTAGCACAATGACCAATCTGATTCCAGCTGAATTGTGGAGCCAGCAACAATGTAATCCCAGCAACAGTGAAACAGCAATATTAGACGGGAGAAATGTGGTTTCATTGTACATCACCAGGACTTGGTCATTCTGAGAACAGTAGGCTGTTGATAAAAAAACTTCTTTTGTTTCATGGGTATTGCTTGAAGTCTATAGTAGTTGATGCACAGTAGCACCAGCCCTTGAATATCCTCCACATGAGAGAGGAGGAAGAACAGTCAGTAGGGCCCTGTCCCGCATTTTAACAGAATATAAAGCCATATTTGAAGATGGGCACCTAAAGGGCAAGCTGAAGTTTGAAAACCATCCCCACATGCTGCCGGTGAGATCTCTTAAACAGAGTTTTAGCCCCGAGGAATCCACTGACAGAGCAACTGGCAAGTCTGAAAAGAAGCAAGACTGCACAGAAGCATCATTTCACCAGTTGAAACTAGCACAAAGTGGATCAACAGCCTAGTAGTGGTGAGAGAATCTTCAGGTAAACTGAGGATTTGCAGTGATCCAGATCCACTTAACAGAGCATTGAAAAGAAGTTATTATCCAGTTGAGGACCTGCTACCTGACCTATCCAGGGCAAAAGTCTTCATACTTTGTGATGTTTAGAATGTGCTCTGGCACACTGAGATAGATGAGCCATTCAGCCCCCGACAGTGCTGGCACGAAGCTGTGAGCTGACAGATTCTATACTGTAGCACTATATATATATATATAAATCCCTATTAGTTCTTCACTCTAAAACACAGAAAACCAACAACTGAGAAACTGAAATTTTTCAGAAAACTGAAAATCTCTGAAAGTGAAATAAATTTTCAATAAATTTCTTGTTGGGGGGAAAAAATGTCAAATAAACCCAGAAATTGTTCCATTTCCAAAACCAGCAGAACTGAATTTTTTTCACAAAAACATTTTGCCATTTTTCAAACAGCTCTATTAAAAACACAGACTACATTATTAGTAGGGAGCAATGTAGATAATAATGCAAAATTTAAAAAATTCAAAATGAAAAGTTTCAAAACAAAAAAAATCAAAACATTTTTGTTCCAAAAAATGTCAAAAGGTCCCATTTTGACAATGTCAGAACCATTTTTTCTAATTTTTTTTCTTCTGAAATTTAAATTCTGGCAAAATGTATCTGATTTTACAAAGTGTTTTTTGGTTTTTGACAGAATATGGTTCCATCAAAATTTCTTTGACCAGCTCTGGTCAGCAGCAAGGAAGTGCTACCCCCCTGAGTACTGGTAGAATTGTGAGCTGGAGAGGGGTCTCCGAACCACAATGCCCTTCACGGCTGCATCTGGGGTAGAGCACCTTACACTTAACTGCCTTCAAAGGGCTGTTCCTAAAGTCCCAATCTATTTAGCATGTTTCATCTGAAAGAATTCCAAAGCAATTCACAAACTATATGGACACAGGAGTCCCTTTCTCCAGCACTGAAATGCAGCCGCCTCAGGAATGCAGTAGTTTAACAGCACGGGGCAATATCGTACAACATTTGAGAACAAGACTTGAAGAAGACTGCTGTATGTGGTAAAAGCTGCACTGGGATTTTAGTTAGGCACTAAAAAGTAATTATCCAGATTGGGCTTTCCCCAGGACATGGGGGCTTAGCCCCCCTCCTCTTGCAAAAAGTGCCATGGGACCTTGATGACACCAAGCGGTCAGAGCCTTGCTGTGCACCCCCAAAAAGCGCTATCTTCAGTAGTGCAGTGTTTCCCCAATAGCATACTGCTATGATGAGGAATATTGATCCCAAAGGGTGAGTGCATCCTACTGAGTCACCAATACTGCAGCAGTTCTTGAGACTTCCTTGGAAACCTCTCCCATTTGTAAGAAGGACAAATCAGAAACAGACAGCGAGAATGAAACTGAATTTGCTGAGTGCAGAGATATGGGTGCAGTGGGGTGGGGTGGAAACGCCTTGATTCTGAGTAGCGCACACATCTATCTACCTGTCTGATGGCTGTTTGTGAAGGATGTTTGATGGCCTCGGAGATCTGCTTGCTACTGCAGTTGATGTAAGATGAGGGCTGGACCCGCCAGATGGGGAAGATGGCAGAGCAGTGGATTGAACAGTTCCACCTGGGTTTGTTCCTGTTATAGGGAATTTGGTGGTTCTGGATTCTGAAGGCCCCACTGGATGCATGCTGGATACAGTGCTGGTAGAAGACTTTGTGGTAGCAGGCTTCGTTGTGGTTACAAGAGGAGGGATAAGTGAGCCTGAGGGAGTACCTGTCACAGGCTTTCCGGTGGGCCCAAGTGTTCCAGCACTGCTGGTTGCCACGTTCACTGAAGAAGTGGATTTTGTGGATCCAGAATTGGCCATAGAGGCTGTGTTAGTTACTCCAGGTGGTGAAGCTGATGATGAACCAGAAGGTTTTGGAGTGGTGGTTCCTGTCCCAGCAGCAGCAGAGGTGGTGGTGGTAGGGGTAGGAAGAGTAGTTGTACCTGGAGACCAAACAGGTACCTGAGGTTGTGTTGGTTAACTTTTTAGCTACATGTTACGTTATTTTTGACAATGGCAAAACATGTTATTCATCTGAACAGAGCAAAAGTAAAGCAGGTGACGATTGATACAACAAGCCATACGGTTTCAATATAAATAACCCAGAAAGGTGTGTGTTCTACCGGCTGGAGGAGAAGGAGCTAAAATTTCTCTCTCCTTGCAACCCTTTAAAAGTGGGATTATGTTAATGGGCAGGCAGAATTTTAAACCTACTCAAGTCCAGGACTGGCATGAATGTTAAGAATCAGCAGAAAACTCGTGGAGCCATATTTTAAAAGGGCCTCCAAAATGCACCAGCAATATTTGTGAGTGCAGGCAAATCTGCATTTATAAGGGGACTCCTCCTGCATGCAATTACTGTTTTTGCACATGCAAATACCTGTCTGCACGTGAAGCTGCAGGTGTTTGCTCACACAGATGGGTGTGTCCTCAGACAGCATGGTCATATTTCAGGAAAACCTTTTGCCACTTGGCCTGTCATATCTTTCTGTCATGTCTAAGCATCATTTTGCTGGTGTTGTCCAAATATAGTTATAGTGGTGAGGTAATGCAGGATATCAACTGCAACATTCTGCAAGGTGTAGTAGGATATAAACCAAGAAGGCTGTTTGGCAAGGTGGCCTGGGATTTCTGACCCACTCTGTGTGTTTAATGTGCAATACTCACGCAGACTACAAGGAGCTCACCAAGCTTCAGATCTGATTGACTTGTAAATACTATCTAACAGCAATTGCTAATGAGTATGGGAGGCACAAACTACCTTGTTCCGAAGAGGTTCCGTGATGGCCAGGGGGCCAAGTGATGAGTTCTATGCATTGCCATATGGCTACCCTATTCTGCATGAATCACAGCTCCATATTAGTAAGAGCTAAAGATCCCAGAAGTTAATGTTCCATCTTGACCTGAGCAGGAGGGATCAAGAAGAAGCGCTATTTGCTGGGACCTCTTGGCTTCCCCTCTCTTTTTAAAGGTAAGAGCAGCTGCCATCTGCTCCTTTTTAAGCAAACTAGGAAAAACCTGTTAGCAAGGTACACTTGCGACTCTCACTTGCGCCAACATTCAGCATCCCTCTTCATTCTGACCAATAAAATGAAGCAGTACATGATCCTAGCTCTAGTCACATGGATAAAATACATGGGAAAAGGAAAGTGAGCTGGCGAAGGCTAAATCCCTGACACTTTAGGTGCGGGGAGGTTGAGAGTGCACAATGGCTATTGTGGAGGATAGAATAGAGCCTCCCATGGGATATCAATGGGCTTTGAATTGGGCCCATAGTCTCTAATGTGTGATCTGTGTTCTCTAGATTGCCTGGGGCAATGTAAAATAAATGCCCAACATACCTGTGGAAGGTGTGACCTCCACAGTGATCGAAGTGTTTGCCTTCTGCTGACTCTCCTCATCGACAGCAGTAGCCTATGCAGACATGAGAAGGAGATGATATTGGCTGCTTGCTACATTCATTCATTCTCTGAACATCCCCTGAAGTGAAAGTACTCTGTACACTCCCACAGCACCTCCCACTTGGGGCACTCGGAGCTCTATACATATTCTGTAACAATCTTTGCAGCATCTTTTGCAACTATGAAGTGGGGAAGCATTTTCTTTGTCGTTTTACAGATGGGGACTTTGAAGCATGAAGGGGTAAAGTAACTTGCTCAAATTCACGCAGGAAGTCTGGCAGATCTGGAATCAGAACTCAGATCTCCTGAGTACCAGTCCTGTGCTTTAAACACCAGACCATATTTCCTTCAGAAATGCATCAGGGAACAATCCTGCACTGGTAGAAGGATACACAATGTGACAAAAAAGGCCTATCCTTTAAGAAAACCCAAAGGCATAAATCACCTTTCTTGCTCAGAGAGGGAAAAAAACCAAAAGGCTTTATCAGAGGATTTCAGAGGCCATATTCCCTACAGCTGGTGCATATACCAAATCACCAAAAGTCTTTATCTCTCATCAGTTCCTTTGGACATAGCTCCCAGTTAAGTCATTGGTTACTTTGTGTGTCTATGGAAGGCAGATTCTTAATTTTAAGAAACATTGCCCCTCTTTGTGTAAACCCTTCTATGTGTACGATCGTCCGGAAAAAGCCAGCTCCGAGGAAAAATCCCACACAAAAGAGGGCTCTTAACATGGTTATGACAATAGTAAATAACTTAAAATATTAAGTGCCAGATCCTCAGCTGTTTGAACATGGCACAGCTCCACTCATGCTGACTTACACCCACCAAGGATGAGTCCCTTAGTATTTCATCTTCCCAACAAGAGCTGGTCCATACCCTAAATAGGAACCTGATAGATACGAACAGTGTTAATTGCACAGTCAACCTTTTAGCTGGGTCCTAAAGTCTTCCAAGAAGACAAATCTTGTTTTCTTTTCATTAAATTCTGTGCATATGTAACATCAGGTTTGCAATGATTAGTAGACAGTGGAGCTCACTGAAATCTTTCTGTCAATTTTTTTTCCTGTGGAAAACTGGACTTTTGACTAAACAAAAAATTTTGTGAAAAATGTCTGATTTCTTTGAAACTTGTTAACTTTTCATTGGAAAACTGATATTTTTCTGGTGTTTAGGGTTTTATTTTGTTTTAAATTAGAAGTTGAAATTTTCTACCAAAAAACTCTGGAAAACGTTGGGTGTGTGTGTCCACTGACATTTTCCACGGCCAAAAGGAAAAACCCATTTCTTGAGTGGCTCTAGCAGATAGTCCTGTGTTTTGCAGGCTTCTCAGGCATGTTAGCTCTATGATTCCTGTTACCTTGACCTCCCTATCGCCTCAGCTGTTGTCTCATCATATGTTTCTATTGTAAGGTCTCTGGGGCAGGGACTGCCATTTTTACGATATCTAGCTCTGATCGGGAACCCCATGTACTCTGGGAGCTACTGCAATACAAATAACTATCCTCTGCCTATCAGGAAAGCTGACATACCAACATTGTTATAGTTGCGGCTGACTGCAGCATTGTGTTTGTCAGGACAAGTCCATCTCTGGTTACGGTGAAATCGCTGCTGTTTTGAATGTTGTACGTGATTTGAGGGTTGAGTTTCTGAAAAATTAGATAAGAAAGTGAACTAAGCATCTGCACTGGCTGTCTGTGTTTTCCTTGAAATCGTTGCCCATAACATTGAGGGAAATCCTTACTCCTATAAAAATGGTTCCCTCAGGGTGGAGTTTGTTCCCATGCAAAGAACCAGCACAACCAAATCCTGTTGGGAAGGTTTAAATGGGACAAAAATGTTGCATAAGCCTCATGCTGGGCTCCTGGACTGGGCTGATTGTTGCTGTGTCTATAAAATGTTGTTTCACTGTTAGGTCCTGTTCCTGTCACAGGCTGGCTGGCCTTTTAAAGCAAGCTAGGCTTAGCAGCTGAGCTATCCCACAGCCTCACAGGTGATGCAGTGAATTAGTGATCCCAGCTGGGTGTGATGGAACTAGGGTGACCAGATAGTAAGTGTGAAAAATTGGGATGGGGGTGGGGGGGTAATTGGCACCTATATAAGTAAAAGCCCCAAATATCGGGACTGTCCCTATAAAATCGGGACATCTGGTCACCCTAGATGGAGCTTAATTACAGTGACAGACCCCAGCAGCAGGGCCTCAGAACGAGGTCCATTTAAATGGAGCTGTGAACTCAGCCCTGAGAGGAGATCAGAACAAGGGGAGTTGCCTCTCTGGGAAGGGCCTTGGGGAGTTAAGCTGGAATGCCCACAGGAAGTAGGGTAGGTTCCTATAGGGGAGCTTAAGATAGGGCCTGCAAAGCGCAGGGAGATCCCTGTGGGGAGGTGGAGATGTGGGAGAACCTGCTGGAAGGAAGTAGCATAGGAGAAACTCTGTAGAGGAGCTGAGGGAAGCAGCCAAAAGCAGTAAACGTCAGTGGAGCCCGAGAGGGTATTTATTTGGACTTGAAGAGGAAGGAGGCTGAATTTAAAAGGAGACCTGGCTGGAGGGCCAGGCCATGGAAGACTTGGAGAGAGAGAGGCCATGGCAGGCCTGAAGAAATGGTCAACAAAGGGTGCAAGAGAGACAAAGTCCACCCGATGCAATGCTGCATCCAAGCCTCAGTGAGTGCCCCTGAGGTGAGGGTGCACCATAACAGGTACCCATCCTGTGTTCCTGGCTGCTCTTACGCCAATTAAAACTGTCGATCTCCTCTCTTTACCCAGTATCAATCACTTCATTGCAGACAAATAAATCCCTATCCTCACTTGCTCCTGTCAGTAATGTCCCCCTCAAGCTGAGCCCTCCTTCAAAGTCTGAGCAAATGATGGGCCTTGCAGTGAGACTGAAAGGCTATAAGATCCAGACTCAGGATTTCTGGGCTTCCCTGTCACAGTGGATGTCATCAGCAGCTTTCAATAGGCTTGATCCGGTTTCCACTCAAGTCAGTGGCAAACCCTTCCCTCCCATCCTCCACCCCCAATCCAGATCCACGCATGAAGTATGTAGAGCAACAGACCAGACCCTTCCAGTTCCTTACATTAGGGAAGTCGTCATCAGCTGCAAAGATCTTCAGGGGTATTAAAGGTGCTTTAGAGTCCATGACCAGACTGAGAGTGGCCAGCCCAGCAGACACCGTCCCTGTGTACCTGGAGTTTTCAAAGTATGGTGCGTAGTTATTTTTAGCGATGACCTTGATCTCTACTGTGGTGAAGGAGTATCTCAGTGCATTGTTGGCCTGAGTGGCCTATAGAGAAAGGAGACAATACAGACACACAACTATTGCATTGTTGTTGAGACACAAGAGGTCATGGGGCCAGATCCAAAGTCCATTCAAGTCAAAGGGATTCTTTCTATTGATCAAATGGGCTTTGGATCAGGCCCATGATGGGAGGCTGGGATAGGACTAAGTTAACATTTAGAGCAAGGGACTGATGGTTAGATCTGCTGTGTTCTAGTCCAGTCTCTGCCACTGGCTTTCTCTGTGACCTTGAACAAGTCTCTTAGCCTTCTTGTACCTAAAATTTTCCATCTATCACATGGAGGTGCTTGAGGCTTAATTTATATATGTAAAGTGCCTTCAATTCTTCAATGCCAAGGGCTACAGAAGTGCAAAATATTAATAGGGTAGGATGATCCGAATCAGCAGGCACCGCTATGCTGCGTAACATCAAGAGGTTCCACCAACAGCTGTGTTTACAGCCTGATAATCTAGAGTTTTGCATGTATTTTCTCCCAAAAATGGTTTAAAACTCGTGACTTCCCTTGGATTATATTCTAGTTGGAAAATGAGCTTGTTCATATGGGCTGATTAAATAACTGCCTTTGTGCACACACAGATCATGCCCAAGTCCCCCAGCTCTAGTCCTTTCTGTTAAGCTTATGATAATTTTAACCCAAATAGATGGCTCTTCAGTTACGATTGCTTCCTACGTCCTGATTTGAGGGCACAATCCAGTCATTTTTACACAGGTCAAAATTCCCACTGAAAATCCCAGCAGGATTTTTGCTTGTAGGAACAAAGCACCCGTTTCCAGACACCTGTCGCACACTGGATGCTTTAAGAAGAAAGCACGTGCTTAATTACTCTCCATTACATGCCGAAGCGCTGTGGTTTCCTGGACTCCTAGCACATGTAAAGTTACTGTCCTCCTGGGAGGCCAGAACTCTGGAGCTGAGACCTGGGGTTCTGGAATGTCAACAGACTTACCATGACATGCAAAATGAATGTGTCTGTAGTATTTGCTGCTTTGTTCATAGTTATATTCCCTGTATCACTGTTCAATAAGAATACATCGTCCTTGTTTCCTAAAGAAAATGGGAAGGTTAATTAGGACTAGTATGGACCGTAAGAGATACTTTAAACTTATCTAGAGCTTTAAGAAATGGTGCTGTGGCTCATGTATTTTGCACCTTGGATATTGCAACCCATGACCTCATCTCCTTATCGCCCTGCCAGGCTTTAGGACTGGACACGCATAACATGGACACAATGCGACCTCAAAGTGTGGATTTGGCCTGATGAGAACAACAGGAAGACACATGCAAGCCTGATGAAGGAGGTAGGAGAGCAACGCTTCTTATTTATTTCTATCACAGTAGCACTTAGTGGCCCTAGTTGATGTATGAGCCAGTCTGTGCTAGTACATACATAGAAAGAGTCAGTCCCTACCTCAGAGAGATTACAATCTAACAGGACAAAGGAAGTGCTCTCCTCATTTTACCGGTGGGGGGAAGTGAAGAACAGAGAGACTAAGTGACATGGCTAGGATCACCCAGGAAGTTTGTGGGGCTGAGCCAGGAGTTGAATCTGGATCTCCTGGGTCCCAGTCCAGTGCCTTAGTGACAGCACAAGCCTTGGGAAGCAATGAAGAGATTTTTCACAACACTTTTACAACATCATGTTCCCTACTCCGTTCTGTATTGCCATATGGGTATGCAGATAGGCCACGCCTTACAGAACAATTAAAGAAGATCAGAGAACTAACAATCTGTCTGATATGGATGGATTGTATTTGTCAATCAACCGACCTCCTTTTTAAAAAAACAAAACAAAACAAAAAAACTTTGAAATAATGTGCTGTTCATTCGTTGAGAAATCAGCTGATTATAGTCAAGCCTTATCTTTTGAAATCAAGACTAACACGTGGAATCCCAATCAGAGCTTTTTGCAATGTACAGTTGTGCGAATACAAAATTCTCGACTAAAAATGAAGATTAAGAGGGTTTCAGGAATTTTTGGTTCAGGCAGGTTGAAGACTAGCTGGAATCAGTGTGACTGGAATGGAAAAAGTCAGCCCCAGTCATTAAGATAAAGATCTGTTTCACAGGAGTGGCGCCAGGGTTTTTGGCGCCCTAGGCGGGGGTCCTTCCGCGCTCCCAGTCATTGGCGGCAATTCTGTGGCAAGGGGGGTCCTTCCACGCTCCCGGTCTTTGGGGCACTTCGGCAGTGGGTCCCAGAGCGAGTGAAGGACCCGCTGCAGAATTGCTGACGACGACCCAGAGCATGGAAGGACCCCCCGCCGCTGAATTGCTGCCGCGGGCGGCAAAATGCCTCCCTCCCAAATCCTGGTGCCCTAGGCGACCGCCTAGATCGCCTAAATGGAAGCACTGACCCTGCTGTTTCAACTGAGAGAAAAGAGCCCCCCCAACAAACACTCTGCACGGAGTTCTGGTTGTAGAGATGCGCTTCTTCCTTTCTCCCCATCTCTGCAGTCTAAAGAGACAAGAAACCTATGAGGTTCCCACTGTGTGTCTGTACAGCACCTCGCATAATGGAGGCTCTGAGTCTATCCTGTTGGGGCCTCTAGACACTACAGGAACACAGCCAATTAATTGCGATAATTATTTTTCTGATCTAGAGCTATGTTGCTGTGACTGTATATTATTTCTGAGGTTCCCCCCCACTGGTGGGGGAAACTTGGCAATATTACTGATGGAAATGAATGTTTGGGAAGATAGGAACTTTACTCACCAGCAACAATGCTATACACTATTTTTTCATTCAAAGTGTAGTCAGGGTCAATGGCAGAGAGGGGCCCAGGTTCTAGGCTCAGCGGTTCAGTCTGCAACAACAAGGCAAGACTCTTAAAATCAAAACACTAGATGCCTGCAGAACTTTCCAATCCAAGTGATACTTAGCTCACATGCACTATTGCAGAGAAGAGATGATAGAGAATAGGATTTGGGGTTGTGTAGATCCCTCCTTGCTCTAGGTATGCATCAAAGCAATTAACTCTCTGCTGCTGGGAATTTTCAGTCTCAGTGGTTAACTCAGACTTGCCATTGCACTGACTTGTCCTAATTTATGACTGGAGTCAAAAGTCTGCTCATGACTAAGTGATACAGCCGGTACTGGGCATGGTCCTTAGGGGAGAGGGTGACTTATTGTCAGTGTAACCAGTCTTGTCGCAGCCTTCCCAACATGCATTATTCTGCTGAACATCGTCTCAAATAGTCACTGAGGAAAACAAGCCACGTTTGATTGTAACCATCTTCTGTTAGGTGTGAAGACACAAAAAGAGCTGTCTCATGGAACAGAGCTGAGCAAACCCCACAAAGGGTCCAGTCCTGCAGTCCGTCCTCGGGCAAGAGAGAGATCAATGTGTACAAGATTTTCCAAATGCCTCATGAACTGAGCTGGTCAGTGCTAGATAGGGGTGAAGAGTTGACATTCTAGCATCGTTATTATCGTTCCTCCCTATTGAGAGGGAGCTGCTGGAGCTCGCATTACAAAGCCTTCATTTCCCAAAGGGCTTTTTGAGCAACTGTTTTGCTAAGCACATCCATGCTGACTCTATGCCAATGCTCTTATCTCTCTTAGGATGGTAATACCATGCTGGGAACTCAAGCAACAAGCATGTCTGGTGCAGTATGGTGATGGCGTAGATATGGGCTGCATCACATGGGTGCAGGAGGAGGCACCTCTCCTAAGCAGACAAACAACTTTTTCAGAGAAAAGGCCCTGTATCGAGGCTGGATTGAAGCCCTAGACACACCCTGACATTGGGGTTGTTACCATGGCCTACACCCTAGTAGAGGGGTGAACTAGAGGGGTGGTCCCCTTCATGCTTCCAGCAATGAAAGAGATGGTGGTAGGATGCCTGCCAAATATGGCAAGCCCCTTCCCCAAGGAGTGGGCCTGGTCTGCTCCCTGATGGTGGCTGCTGCAGGACCAGTTGGCTTCCTCCCCGACGACTGTGCTGCAGATTCAGGGAGAAGTCACTGCCTTGACTTATGTGTGGCTCACGTTTTCAAGCTTTTCTGCACCACGATGGTAGCTAGGAACATAATCATATAAAGTTGAGGTTCCAACATCACGTGAATCTGGGAATCAGGGCCTTAGGCCTCTGCTCTGATTTAGCCTGGACCATATTTGTGGTGCTAAAGACCTGTCCTCGGATACAGACTGAAAGCATACGCTCCTGTGTTCGCTGCCTACCGTTTTCTCTGAGATGTTGACCCTTCCAGTGTAGCCACTGCTGATGCAAACTTTCTTGTCTGCGTTAATGAAAGTACATGGCTGGAACCAGGGCGGTTTGGTGTCGGTTTGTTGGATGTCTATGTTTATTGTTGCCGTGGCTGTATTACCATCTGGGTTGCCAGGTGCCCTGTCCTATACAGAAAATCAGAACGTTCCTGTTAGATTCAAGGAATATTTCCAACCGTAGAACCCCCTTTCCTGGAGCCCCTGCAAAATCTGGGCTGGATCCTTAGCTGATATAAACCAGTGTATCTTCATCGATTTTTCAATGGAGCTATGCCAGCTTATACTAGCTGAGAATCTAGACCTGCAACTATTGTTAGTATGACAATTACAGCTATACTGGTGGATAGAATACACACTAGGACGTAGCAGCTGTGAATAATGAGAAGTTTTGCTCACTTATAAAACTCACCCTTGCATACAAGATTAACTGCATAAATTTATATTTATCATAGTCCAGGGTTTTGAGCAAGTAAATGCTTGGGTTATTAATTCCTTGTATGTTAAAGTAGTCAGTTGCTTCCTGAAAAACAAGAGGGTGGGGGGGAGAGAGAGAATGATACCTATCTCAATCACAGACGCATACTCTGAAATACTGTTAGCTGCTTAACATACATAATATCCAAGGCTGGGTATTTATAGGAGAGATACATGCATAGTTCAACTGTTGATGATTTGAACTCTTTGGTCTCTTGCTAGTAAAATGGAATCATCTCTGGTATCTCAGTATGGATCGTTAGTGGAATTTTGAACATTCTTCTCTCAAAATGATCATAGGGCTGAATTCAGAATTAAATCAGTGTAACAGAGAACAAAATTTGGCACATCGCCTTCTACCGTAGTCGGAAATAATGGGCTTGGCTTTGCTTTCACTTACACCAGCGCCTTTCATAGCGTTCTTCCTGATTTATAGCATTCTGAGGCCAGAATCTGGCCTGACAGGTGAACTCATTTACACCTGTTCAACGCCATTAAAATCAGTGAGGTTGCACAAGTGTAACTGATGCAGAACTTTGACCCCCATCTGCCCTTGACATGATTTTCTTATTTTTTTTGTTTGGAATTTTTTTTTATCAATTCCTTTGTTAATTAAAACTTAAAAAAAAAATCAAATAAAATGACAAAACACCACCCTTTATACTCCAGATTGGCATCAGTTTAACTGACTATACATTATCCATTGGTCTTTCAACAAACTCCTTAAAGATGAAGGCTGATCTTATGGCTAAGGCCCTGGACTGGGGCTCAGGGGATCTGGATTCAGTTTCTGGCTTTGCCCGAGACTTCCTGTGTGACCTGGGGCAAATCCCTTAATCCCTCTGTGGCTCAGTTCCCTGTCTGTAAAACTGGGATAATCATACTTCCTTTCCCACTCTGCCTGCTGACCTATTGAGATTCTAAACTCTTCAGGGCAGGGTCTCTCTCTTACTGTGTTTGTAGTACAGCCTAGTACAATTGTTCCCCAACCTGGTATACGTTTCTAGGCGCTACTGTAATGTTGAAGTTGAATAGGTGCTCTGGTAATAATTTTTTTTTAAGTGTGAATTTTTAAAGAATTCAGTATCTAAAACATGATTTCTCTGTTCCACTAGTGCCCTCCTTGCTCTGTCCTGGCCTTAGGTTTCTGGAAATCTCACATGTAATCCAGCAGTTGAAATAACCAACTCTTGTTGAAAGTCCCACTTGCCTCTTGTCTCAAAGTTGGTGCCAGTGTAAATCACTAACAAAGAGTTCTATGTTTTTGCAACAAACATACTCACTGGGGTGATCGCTGTAAGCTCGTATTGTATGTTGTCCAGGTCAGCATCACTAGCAGTTACGCTCGCCTCAGGTATAACGATTGTATTCACTTTTGTATCCTGAAAACAAATATGCATGATTATTTTTTCCATTTTGGCAAATGGTCCTCACTGGTAAATCCTTCCTAGTCCCCTTGTTCTGTATGGGTCAGTGCTCTGGAATTAGAGAGAATCCTCCCACTGCCACCTCTGATCAAGTTTAATTGACATGGTGGTAAAAATGCTGGATGCTTCCAGAGCATTGTCTACATTAGGGCCCTTACCGGTACTGGGGTTGCTGAATTGAGATGGCGCCAGAGGCAGGGGTGGCTCTAGACATTTCGCCGCCCCAAGCACGGCGGCATGCCATGGGGGGCGCTCGGCCAGTCGCCGGTCCCGCGGCTCCAGTGGGCCTCTCGCAGGCGTGCCTGTGGAGGGTCCGCTGGTCATGCGGCTCACCGAAGCAGCGGGACCTGCGGACTCTCCGCAGGCATGCCTGTGGGAGGTCCATCAAAGCCGCAGGACCAGCAGACCCTCCGCAGGCATCCTACTGAAAGCTGTCTGCCTGCCACCCTCTCAGTGACCAGCAGAGTGCCCCCCACGGCTTGCTGCCCCAAGCACGCGCTTCGCGTACTGGGGCCTGGAGCCGCCCCTGGCCAGTGGTGTGTATTCTAAAATTCCCTGGTGTAGATGTGACAGCTGTCATCTTGGCTGGCACACCAGGGACTTAACCAGAGCTGAAATCAGGAGCTGCTATAGCTTGAGCTAAAGAGCCAAGATTCCCAAGCTGTGGCTGCAACAGGTTCCTATTCTCTGATTGGTGTGACCAAGAGGGGCAGGCCTCACGAGAGGACCTGAAGTGTTTTGAAACCTGCCAGGGTCTCTACATGGAAGATGGGTGACACCTGGTGAGCTAAGCCTGCATATAAACTGCCTGTTTTTTAGGATATGTCTTCTCTGTGCAGTGCTTTTGTTCTGACTAAATAGTACTTTGCTTTATGAAGGCTGGCTGGTCTCTGGTGAACCTTGTCCTTGCCCCTGAGAGAGCAGGACTGCAAGTGCTGGGCTAAAGTCAGTTCTGCTGAGGTGATCACAGTGAATTGCAGAAATCTGCAGCCTAAGTCTGAAGGGAGAGGATAGTGAGATCGTGCCCCAAGAAAGTCGACTACTAGAGGCCTGAAACTTGGATGGGATTCCTCAAGGTGGCCAGTAAGAGGTCGGAGATGCAGTTACCTTAGGAAATGTGACCGTCAGCACAGAGGAGGACCTGTAACATGTACTGAGAGGTGGATTTCCGAGACAAAGCCCCTGGAGAGCTGCACATGTAAGGAGTGTCACTGTTGGCTGCAGTTTGCTTTCCTCTGTGTGCTTTGATTTTGGCTAAATAGGTTAAGGACTGATTTCAGAAGTACAGCAACACAGCTGAAGTCAACAGAAGCAGCAATGATTCAGCACTTCTGACAATCAGGTTTAAAATGACTCTGACTGCATGGGCAATAATTCTAACCTGAAATGTCAAGGAAATATTGTCTTCACCTCATGCACGTCCTCTAATGTTCATGGGCGAGAATGGGCTGCATACATGCTTATAAATCACTTTCCTCTTGCCAAGATTAGAGTCCCACATGAACTGGAACTATCTGATCTGTAATCTTCCCTTTATTATAACAACACTTTAATAAAACCCTTACCTCAGGAACCTTTACAGTGAGATTTGTTTCCTTGAATACTGGGCTGTTGTCATTCAAATTGCCAACATATACTAAAACAATCACAGAATGGACCTGGTGGGGAGGTAGGAAGAGGGGAGAAAAATCACTTATAAAGTAAGACCGTTAGGAGCGACACTGACTGGTAGGCATGAGATGGTGTGAGGATCAGAACTGGATCTGGACTATGTGTGCATTTGGGCTGTAGGCTGAATGAAGGCTTGGGTTTGAATTTGGATATGATGGCACTGAAATCTCATGGGCAGTGGGTTTTTTTTGCTCTTTCCAGGAGAAGACAACCATGAGAATGAGCAGTTTCTCACAGAGGGTATGTGCTGGGAATAGTTAACATCCGAGCCAAATGTGGTGTTCTGTTTCTAGTTTCTATCTACCAATATAACAGCATATTAGAAATTATACTCACCTCTACACCCCCTTTCCAGCAAAGCAGGGTTACTAGTAATACATTTTCTGTCTGTGTTTTAAAAACAGAAACAAAATAATTTGTCATTTTAAAAAACATCCATTGTGGCACCAACATTCTCCTCAGGTGTGACTCACTTCAGTCCTGAGGCAACAAAGTAACTGAGCACCTGCTTTTGTGCATTTTAAGCATGAGCTTAAATCCAGTTGGGATTTAGGGACAAGTCTCATTTGAACTCAATGGAATTTAAGTTTATGCTCGAAATAAAGTTAGTGAATAAGTGCTCTGCTTCAGCTGTGTTTATATATATATGTATAATTTCTTTTTTTTAAGATAGATATTTTTCTTTCTTCCTTTTACAGGCCTTCAGTTAGCTTCAGATCTCCATTACACTGGTGTCAATGTGAAATCATACCATTGACTTCAGTGGAGTTACTTTAGATTTACACAGATGCAGATAGGATTGGAGACTTTCCCCATGCATCATGCTAGGGCTTGTCTACACTACCTACCTGATCAGCGGGCAGCGATCCATCCAGTGAGTCGATTATCACGTCTAGTCTAGACACAATAAATGGACTGCCGAGTGCTCTCCCGTTGACTCTGGTACCCCACTAGAGCGAGAGGCTCAGGCAGAGTCGACGGGAGAGCATCAGTGACACCACAGTAAGTAGATCTAAGTACATATTCACGTAGCTGAAGTTGCGTAACTTAGATCGATCCCCCCATAGTGCAGACCAGGCCAAAAGTGGGGCAGTGAGAGAGAGTTCTTTGAGGCTGCTGCTCAGTGAGGTTTCTGTTTATACAGATACCAATTAGCCCAGCCCCTTTCTTCATGGCTACATCTGTTCCCACAGCCAACACCCTGTCTACCTGACTGCAGAATTAACATCCACCCTCCTATAGTGCCCCTTCATTGCTTCCGCATTACAGTGAGTCTAGCTGGAAATTCTCCAGCAGATCCAGGTAAATTAAACCGAAGTTAATATTGAACAGTGAGTACAATGTCCCCCACATAGTCTGTTTTTACAGGAAATTTTTCATTGTTCGATATGCTGCAGATTTGTACATTGGGAAAGGCAGGACTGAATTGCAGAAACTATTGAGAGGGTGGGAAGGAGATGGAGGCTTTTGTTGCTGGGGACAGTTTAGGATTGGCACACTTGCCGGCTATTAAAATAATCGGCAGTGAAATAGTTAACAACGCTGCCATTTAAATTGCCATTAAATTTCCAAATTAGAACTCCACTAAAGTGAACAGAATCATCTCACAGCTCTAGACTGTTATCATTCTGTGTATGTATGTGTACTATATTAAACCAGCCATGGGGAGGATCCGAACTCTACTGAAGTGTATTTACAAGTCTCTGCTTTAAAACGTGCACCATGTTCTCCAGCACACCTTATGGACCTCTTGGAATAGACTTCAGGGGTTGGGAACATAAGAACAGATATACTGGCCAGACCAGTGGTCCATCTAGATGAGTAGTCTGTCTTCTAACAACGGCTGGTGCCATATGCCTCAGAGGGAATGAACAGAAAGGGCAGTTATCTGTTCCCAGCTTCTGGCAGTTATAGGTTTAGGGACACCCAGAGCATGAGCTTGCGTCCTTGACCATCTTGGCTAATGGACATTGATGGATCTATCCTCCATGAACTTATCTAGTTCTTTTTTGAACCCATTTGTACATTTAGCCTTCACAAAATCCTCTAGCAAGGAGTTCCATAAGCTGACTGTGCATTGTATGAAGGTTCTTTGTTTTAAACCAGATGCCTATTAATTTCATTGGGTGACTCCTGGTTCTTGTGTTAAGTGAAGGAGTAAATAACACTTTTTTTCTCCACACCAGTCACAATTTTATAGACCTATATTATATCCCCCCTTAGTTGTCTCTTTTCTAAACTGAACAGGGCAAGTGTATTTAATCTTTCTTCATACAGAAGCTGTTCCATCCCCTAATCATATTTGCCCTTCTCTGTACTTTTCCCAGCTCTAATATATCTTTTTGAGAAGGGGTGGGTGAATAGAACTGACTGCAGTATTCAAAGTATTGGTGTACTGTGGATTTATACAGCCGCATTATGATATTTTCTTTTTATTATCTCTGCACTTGTCAGCTTTCCCCCAGTGCTCACTTGAAAAAGAGAGAGTTGGTGGGGGGAGAAAAGGTTGAATTTACACATACAAGTTCCCTGTTCGGGATACCAAACGTCAGTAAAATAGAAAAGGAGACGCCATTTTAAAAGCCAGCTGTGCTGTGACCGTCAGAGGTATTAGATCATGTCTCTTCCAGGTGACCTGTACTCTGTGAAGAGTGTTTTACAATATTAACTCATCAACTAATTGTCTCTTTTTTCCAAATAAAAACTTACCTCATAATCCAAGGAATCAGTTAGAATCAATTCTGTGCCATTAATGGCAAACCATCTGGAGTCGGAAGAGTTCTCAATTGTTACTGTGACATCAGGCTCCATTGTAATGGTGGTAACAACAGCCCCCAGCAAATTATTCTCATTTATTGTTGGTTCCTTATTTCCTACAGAACATTCTGGAAGAAGCACACAATCATTTGTGTCAGCGTTGGCACAAAATTGTCAGCTAGTTCTCTTTGGATGTTGGAACCGTCAGATTGGATCAGACTTAAGGTCCAGCTAGGTCAGTATCCTGTTGCTGGCAGTGGCTAGCACCAGCTGCTTCAGAGGATGGTGCGAAACCCCCTGCGACAGGCTGTTATGGAATAGCTCGCTCATAGGGAAAATTTCCTCTGTGCTTGTAGGACTCAACAAATGTGGACTTACCTGTGGTGCTCTGTGCAAGAACTTGTGTTAAGGGCAATAGCAGAAGGAACGCAGCAGCAGGGAACTGATTAGAAACCGCCATGCTGGAAGCAGAAGGAAGCCCACGTCTTTGGGCAAATGTAATCCACCACCTTTTTTCTCCGTATTGTCACTGAAGCATGCTCACCCATTCACTGCCCCAGGAAGAAAAGAACACTGCATGTCTGGAGCAGACACCCACCTGCTGCACTTCAACCTTTGCCTCCCTGCTTTATTGTTTAACTTATTTATGACTTATTTACTGGTTCCTGTTTTCAGAATGTGATAGGTGGTGAATTCCACATTCTTCTTGGCTCTGGATCTCTGGATTTTTAGCTGCATTAGGATTTGGTGTTGAATACCCCCCAAATAAACACGGGGGCAGGGACGCTTTGGCACCTGTTAAGTTGACTGTCAGTGGCAGGTGTGATTATAATCACCAGAGCGCCTGCTGGAGTGTCGTACTGAGCCAATGATTTGGAGCAGGGCTGCACTTCAGATGTACCATAGAGACTCTCTGCTTCATGGTAGGGTGACCAGATGTCCCGTTTTTAAAGAGACAGTCCTGTTTTTTGGGACTTTTTCTTATATAGAAGCCTATTACCTTTCACTCCCTGTCCTGTTTTTTTCATAGTTGCTAGCTGGTTACCCTACTTCATGGGGAGGTTTCACGGTAGAAATAATATGGGCTTAAGCAAATCTTCTGTGTCAGATCTCAATTTGCTACTGGCCAGCACTGTCCTATGCAGCCCACATCAGGTCTGTGCTCTGCTGCATAGCAAGCTGTGTTCTCAGGTCCGGTGCAACCATTTAGGTGACCTAGGCGGTTGCCTAGGGTGCTAGGATTTGGGGGGTGCCGTTTTCTTTGGCAGCGACCGCGGCGGCCAGATCTTCAGCCGCCCTGATCGCCGCCGGCATTTAGGCGGAGGGAGCTGGGGCAGGGGAGCGTGAGGAGGGCTGCCTGCAGCAAATAAGGGGAGGGGAGTGGCAGGCAGGGGAACTCCCCGCCCCAGCTCTCCCCTGCCCCATCTCCTCCCTGAGCATGCCGTGGCTGCTTCACTTCTCCCTCCTCCCAGGCTTGCGGCGGCTAAGCTGATTGGCAGCGCAAGCCTGAGAGGTGGGAGAAGTGAAGCAGCAATGGCGTGTTCGGGGTGCTCGTGCGCGGAGCAGGGGTGAGCTGGGGCGGGGGGGGTGCCTCAAGGTGAAGGGTGGGGAGCGTAGTTGTCTGACCTCAGGGCGGAGGGGGGGAGCTGAGGCGGGGGGGGGCCTCAGGGCGGGGGCAGGGGAGGGGAGGGCCCAAGGTGGAAGTTTCGCCTAGGCACAAAACATCCTTGCACCGGCCCTGCGTGTTCTCCAGCACATTCTCTATGCTCTCCTCCTGCCAGGGCTGGCTCTACTGTTTTTGCTGCCCCAAGCAGT
This sequence comes from Gopherus evgoodei, assembly GCF_007399415.2. Taxonomy (NCBI): domain Eukaryota; kingdom Metazoa; phylum Chordata; order Testudines; family Testudinidae; genus Gopherus; species Gopherus evgoodei. Next base: position 116,687,896 of record NC_044325.1, on the reverse strand, counting down.
GCACTGAATTGCCGCCGCGGAAGGTGGGGGCAATCCATGTGCCCTTAGGGCTGCACGTGTGTTTCTGCGGTGGTGGCAATTCAGTAGCAGCTTCTGTCTTCAGCCGGAAGACAAAAGCTGCGCCGCCGCAGACAGCTGAACATAGAAGCTGCCACGGAAACACATGTGCCGCCCTAATGGCACACTGACTTCCCCCGCCATCCGCGGTGGCAATTCAGCGAGCTGCTTGGGGGCAAAAACACACTGACTGCCACCTCTTGCAGACTGCCACCCCAAGCACCTGCTTGGAATGCTGGTGCCTGGAGCTGGCCCTGCCTCCTGCTTCTTATTACAATGTGTTGCATAGCTCTCTGGGATGTTTAACTACAGTGAAAGATCTTGGTAGTGCAATGGATTGGGAGCCAGAACTCCTGCTTTGTTTGGACCAGCAGGAAGCCTCTGTTTTCCTACTAGTTCTACCGCTTCTTTCTTTGGTGGTCTGGAGCAAATCTGCTCCTCTGTGTCCCCCCCACCACACACACACATTTGTAAAATGTTCATAAACTTATCTGCTTCAGAGGGATGTTAGAAGGCCTAAATTTTCAAAAGTGACAAGTATTTTTGGCTGCCCGACCTGAGATGCCTTTGAGGGAGGCTGATTTTCAGAGAGCTGGTGCTCAGCACTTTATGAAAATCAGCGCTCTTTAAACTGTTTCAAGCTGGGCACCCAGAATTGCTGATCACTTTTACAAATGCTGTAGGTTGCCGTATCTGCAAAGTATTTTGCGACCCTGGGCTGAAAGGCACTGGAGAATTCAGAGTATTTGAATTCTATCATAGGACGTTTCCTTTTGTCTCTCTTTAAAACTACTGGAGTGTGAATAGGTCAGTGACTGCTGTCGATCCCCATATGATCATGCACCATGTCAGAGCCTAACGAGTGATGGAGTTACTAACAAAAAGATGCTATTTAGTGAGAAGATTGCACAATAGAGGAATATATGTTTTAAAATCTCATTTGTATAAAGAGGCTTTCTCTGCATTATGGTAACACCCTGTTAAATAGAGAACTGATATTACTGTCTGATGTTTCTCTGAACAAAAGCTCACTGTTGTAATCACTATTGTTTTGTCTCTTATATTTACTCGGCAAGGATTTGTAAACCTAAAACTTTCTAAATAGGTTTTAAAAAATCTTATTAAAAGGATCATTTAAGTGAAAGGGTGAATGCCTGGAAGCTAAAGCAGAAGAATGCATGCACTATTGATTTACTGCAGTGGTTCTCAACCAGGGGTACATGTACCTCTTGGGGCACGCAGAGATTTTCCAGGGGGTCCATCAACTCCTCTAGATATTTGCCCAGTTTTACAACAGGCTACATAAAAAACACTAGCGATGTCAGTACAAACTAAAATTTCATACAGACAACCACTTGTTTATACTGCTCTTTAACCTATACACTGAAATGTAAGTACAATATTTATATTCTAAATGATTTATTTTATAATTATATTGTAAAAATGAGAGTCATCAGTGTTTCAGTGATAGTGTGCTGTGACACTTTTGTATTTTTGTGTCTGATTTTGTAAGCAAGTAGTTTTTAAGTGAGGGGTAACTTGCGGGCGCACAAGATAAATCAGACTCCTGAAAAGGGTACAGTAGTCTGGAAAGGTTGAGTGCCACTGATTTTACTGCACTTGAAGAGGAGGATTGGTCTTGTGGCTAAAGCATTGGGCTGGGAAAATGAGAGAGGATGGCTCTCTGTTTAAGGTCCTGGACTGTCACTCAGGAAATCAGGGTTTAATGCCTTGCTCTGTCAGAGTCCCTGGGTGACCCTGGGCAAGTCACTTAAACTCTCTCTGCCTCAGTTCTTCATCTGTAAAATGGGGATAATAAACCTCCTTTTTTCCCGTCATGTCTATTTAAATTGTAAGCTCCTAAGGGTAGGGACTGTCTCTTACTATGTGTATGTACAGCACCTAGCACACTGAGGCCCTCATTTCAGGCCTGGTCTACACTAAAAAGTTAGATTGACCCAGCTACATCACTCAGATGTGAAAAATCCACACTCCTGAGTGACGTAGTTAAGCCAACCTAACCCCGGTTGTAGACAATCTTCTGTCAACTTCTCACAGAGGCAGATTACTTATGCCAATGAGTGAAACCTTCCTTTCAGCGTAGTTAGTGTCTACATTGAACTGCTACAGCAGTGAAGCTGCAGCATTTCAAGTACAAGCCCTTAGGTGAAATCTTGAGGTACTACCATAATACAAATAAAACAACTTTTAGCTTTTCTTCCCTGCCTTTCCTGTGGATTTTCATCTGACTGCTTATGACTTACCAGGGTACAATCTGGACTGTGGAACAGCTGTGTTCCCTCAATTCTCCAGCCAGGGATGCCTTTTACACAGCTTCGCTGTGAGAGCAAATGCTGCTGGTCAGCTCACACATAGCCTCCAGCATGTAAATTACTCCCAGCTATTCTGTATGAGTGCTATGGACAGCTACTCATGCATTACACTCAAGAGCAACACCAGCAATTCCCAGCCCCAGATGTTACCCCAGAAACATGTGTTTTGTACAGCCCAGCCCTCTCCCAGACAATACAAGCTCCTATAAATCCATCATTTCATTAATAGAAAATTATATGCACAAATTCTGTTATCTCAAGTAGGATTTCCCCAAACACTTCAGTCCAAACACACTGGTTTAGATAAAATAATAAAGCAAGTTTATTAACTACAGACAGACTTTAAGTGGTTACAAGTAATGAGGCATAAAAGTCTGAACTGGTTACAAAGAAATTAAAGGTAAAACGCAGCTAATACCTAACTTAACTAGCTACATGAATTCAAAGCAAAAGATCTCTCAGCACATGCTTCAGCAGTCTTACTGGCTGAATTCGTTTCAGACAGGATCCCTCCCTCAGTCCAGAGCTGTTACTTTGTTCCCTAGGTATTGTGGTTGCCGAGGATGGAGAGAAAGGAAGGAATATTTTGGGGGCACCTGTTCCCCATTCTTATTCCCTTCTTTGAGAATCATCTCCAGCTGGAGTTCAGGAGACAAAGTGTCAATTTCTCACTTATGCCGTTTTTCCTGCTGAGGGATGGCCACTTAACCAGGTGATGGTCCATTTGATTTTGTTGATACCTTGCTGAGGCATCAGTTTGCCTTTTGTCTCAGAGGCCATGGCTACACTGGCGCTTTACAGCACTACAACTTTCACTCTCAGGGGTGTGAAAAAAACACCCCCCTGAGCGCTGCAAGATACAGCGCTGTAAAGCCTCAGTGTAAACAGTGCCGCAGCGCTGGGAGCGTGGCTGCCAGCGCTGCAAGCTACACCTGTACAGAATGTGGAGAACGTGCAGCACTGGGAGAGCTCTCTCCCAGCGCTGGCGCTGCAACCACACTCGAAACTCAGCGCTTTGAAGTGCAAGTGTAGCCATGAGGAACTGGTTTGTGGCTGTTTCCCCAGATCTGGAATATGTCTCAGTAATGTCATACAGTAGAATTTTTTATAACTTTACCTACAATGTTGCCACACTTATTTTACCAGGGCAATAATGACCAGTGAATTATCCGTTTTCAAATGATACCTCACAAGGCATACTTTGTACAAAATTCACCATAGTCTTGTAAAAGGGGTGAAATTGTGGTTACAGGCTGTCACACTGCACATGGCAAACTTTTCCTAAGAGGAATTTTACAGTAATGTTTTGTGGCTTGTGCTTGAAGATCAGCAAAGCTTTTATTATACCCAGAATTCTGCATTCTCATAACAAGCCATTGTCCTCAAGCATTAATTCCTTTTAATGTTTCTTTGTGTGGTGCACACATTGGCTAAAGATGTTTAAAAGGATTGATTGCTGTAGTGAGCCGGTCACGCAGCAGACTGGATTCTCTGTGGAATGCTCGGTATTTACTTCACAAGAAAAGGCTGCCACTTTCAGGATAGAGGTCTTGGGGGCTGCGGAGAATATGGTGGATTTTGTTAGTAAGGTATGATTCATTTATGAGAATCATTAATAGAAAAAAATTCACTGAGAATGAGACTAGATGAGTGTGAAAATAGGCTTAATCTCAGTAACGGAATGGTGAGGTAACAAAGTACCTTACAAAGCGAGGAACTTGAGAGCTTGCTGTGAAATGGTTGATCGATTGTTCATTTGAAGCTTGTTACTTTCCTGACTCTTTGCAATTTGTATCTTAGGATGATATCTATGACTAAACCTTTATTATGTCCCCTCTGCAATCAGGGTCCCATTGTGCTGGGCACTGTGCATACACACACAATGACATACTCTCAGGGCCAGATGACCCTTTTGTGTGCCCCGGTAGTGGGGTCCCCCACACTCCACCTGCATTCTGCCCCGAGGCCCCACCCCTACTCGACCTCTTCCCCCAAGGCCCCGCCCAGCACTTGCAAGGTGGGGAGGGGGCGGAAAGGAGTGAGCGATGGCTGTGACCTCTGGGGGGAAGAGGCTGAGGAGGGACAGGGCCTTGGAGCAGAGCAGAGGGTGGGCCTGGCACCATTGAACCCGGTACTGGATACTCTGACCTGAAGAGTTAAACATGGGGAAATAAGGTGAATAGATGAGGTGTGGGAGCTGGTTGAAAATCTTTGTTTCTGTACACTTCTTCCATGGAAAACTGGGATTTTGATTAAACAAAACCTTTGGAAAATGGCTGCTTTCTCCAAATTTCTGGGGGTTTTTTGTATAAAAAGCCAAAAAAAAAAAAAAGGGGGTTTCAGCACTTTTATGGTTTAATGGAAATTCGAAACTGTCAGCTAAAATTTGAACAAAACTTCTTGTTTTAATCAGTCTTCCCTGTGGGGCGGGAACTCATTTCCCAGTGACTTCTAAGTGTCTGTCTTCACTTATGACTTGGCTACACTTGCAAGTTACAGCGCATTAAAGGAGCCCCGGGCAGACTAGCTCACTACCCCCCACACTGGCAAGGCATGTATGGTGCTCTGACTCCACGGCTAGAGCGCTCCTGGTGCTCTACCTCGGCAAGTAGACTAATGTTTGATGTGCCTCCGCTGGAGCACCCCAGCGTCAGTGTGAACGAGGTGTTGCATTACTGCACTCTGATCAGCCTCCAGAAATGTCCCATAATCCCCTTAAATCAAGTGGCCACTCTTGCCATTGTTTTGGATATGCCCTTTGACGGCTCCATTTGACAGCCGGCATGCTTATCTGCTCCGAGACAAAGCAACCATTACTGTGGAATGCTGTGTGTGAGAGAGAGAGGCTCTGGGGGGGGGGGGGCTGGGAGGTCTGCTGCTGTCTGAACTTACAAGATAGCATGCTGACATGCTCTCAGCCCCCCCAAAACCCAATATCTCTCCCCCCACATACACACAACACACTCCCTGTCACACTCCACCCTACACCAACCCCCATTTGAAAAGCACGTTGCAGGCATGCTGGGATAGCTACCACAATGCACTGCTCTCTGTGGCCATTGCAAGAGCTGCTAATGTGGCCACACCAGTGCACTGTCAGCTGTCAGTGTGGACAGACTGCAGCACTTTTCCTATTGCGCTCTACGAACGCTGGTTTAACTCAAAGCGCTCTACATCTGCAAGTGTAGCCATGCCCTGAGAGTTAACCTGGGCTCTCACTTGGGTGTCACCCTTAGCCTCTCTCCCTTCCACACACGTGTTGCTCACTGGAGTTTAGTGGTTTAGTGAATTTAGTTTCAGCCCAGACTGACTGACTTGCCTAGGGCTTTAGGCTAAAACCTGAATGCTGCTTTACCCCTGGCCGGTAACCTGCCCACACTGCAGTGCGGATGCAGGCTAAATCCCTGAGTGCTGCTGATAGTCCTCCAGTGCCTTCCTACAATTCCCCGTGTCCCAGAAGGACAAACTGTCTCCTAAAATTCACTGGGGAAGAATTGGAGAGGATCAGTTTACTGCAGCGCAGAGAACTATGGGATGTTTCCCCAGAAACCGTAGTGACCCATGTGGGTGGGCACAGAACCAGTGAGGGGATGGTAGCTCGAGTAGGGGTTTGCAGTGGGGCTGCTTAAGCCTGGGTAGAAAAGACAGACCCTTAAGTGACTTCCCCAAGGTCATACAAGTAGTCTCTGATGTGAACCCAGGTTTCCAGAGTCCCAGTCAAGTGGCTTAACTGCTGGAACATCCTTCTTCTATAACTCTGACTAAGGAGAGTATACACTATACTAAAACAATCATCAGTTTAGCCACAAGTAGTGGAGTTTCTTCTTGCTGAAAAGACCAGGATCTTTGCAGTCTTCCTCCCCACCCCTGCTACAGGTTTGGTTTAGTTTTGCTCTTGGCTTTTGGAGATTACATTTCACCATGTCTTTTACCTGCAATGATTAGGTCACTTCTTATTTCTGCTGTGGAGTTTGAAAGCAATTTCTCATAATGGGGTTTTCAATACAGAAAGGAGTATGGGAAATCTAATTTGAAACTCTCTTCTCAATATGCACCCCACTTGGCAAACATTATGGGCATTCTTCTGTCCTGAGGATTATTTTTTGGTGGGGAGGGCTGAGTAATACATGCTTTTTTGCCTTGTGTTTTGCATGGAGTCCTCTGCTTCTTTACATGCTGCTGGTGGTGATTTCCAATCTAACAACAATTCTGAATCTGATATTTGCTTCTTTCATCTTAATCCTTGTTCTACACTTGGCAATATAACAGCACATCATTTTTACATCATTTTTCTTTCTTTTCCTCTGTCTCTTAGGTGCCTGCATCATTCAAAACTCAGGGTATGTCTACATCTACAATTTTGCAGCGCTGGTTGTTACAGCTGTATTAGTACAGCTGTATAGGGCCAGCGCTGCAGAGTGGTCACACTTACAGCAACCAGCGCTGCAAGTGGTGTTAGATGTGGCCACACTGCAGCGCTGTTGGGCGGCTTCAAGGGGGGTTAGGGGAACGCGAGAGCAAACCGTGGGGAAGCAGGTCTCCTTCCCTGCGGTTTGCTCCAGTGTTCCCCGAACACCCCCCCCCCAAGCAGGTCTCCTTCCCCGCGGTTTGTTCTCGCGTTCCCCAAACCCCCGTGCAAGCAGGTCTCCTTCCCAGCGGTTTGCTCCGGTGTTCCCCGAACCCCCCTGCAAGCAGGTCTCCTTCCCAGCGGTGTGCTGTCGCGTTCCCCGAACCCCCGTGCAAGCAGGTCTCCTTCCCAGCGGTTTGCTCCGGTGTTCCCCGAAGCCCCCTGCAAGCAGGTCTCCTTCCCAGCGGTTTGCTCCGGTGTTCCCCGAACCCCCCTGCAAGCAGGTCTCCTTCCCAGCGGTTTGCTCCGGTGTTTTTTGAACCCCCGTGCAAGCATATCTCCTTCCCCGCGGTGTGCTGTCGCGTTCCCCGAACCCCCCTGCAAACCGCGGGGAAGGAGATCTGCTTGCACGGGGGTTAGGGGAACGCGAGAGCAAACCGCGGGGAAGGAGACCTGCTTGATTACCAGAGAGGCTTCCTCTGGTATGCTGGGATACCTGTTTATTCCACGGAGGTCAAGAAAAATGCTGGTGAGTGTTTACACCTGATGACCAGCGCTGGATCACCATCGCTGGATCCTGTACACCCGAGTTTCAACGGGTGTACGGCCAGCGCTGCAAACAGGGAGTTGCAGCGCTGGTGATGCCCTGCAGATGTGTATACCTCCTAAGTTGCAGCGCTATAACTCCCTCACCAGCGCTGCAACTTTGTGGTGTAGACAAGGCCTCAGCTTGTCTTTTCGTGGGAGACAGAGACAGAATCATATAAACAGGAATGTGACTTCATTCCCTCTGACCTTAAAGTCTATGAGTCTATGAGTCTATGAGTGCAGAATGACAATGCCTTGTATTCACTGCTCTTCACCTGGGCTAAAATGTTCAAACTTGGGGACCTAAAGTTAGGCCTTATCTGCACTTGGGGATAACCCTGATTCATACATCGGTAGCCAGCACTAGTGCTGGCCCTTAACTGTAGATCTAATCAGGATAATTCTTGTAATCGGGGTAAACGCCAATAAGCTCAGCTGGTCCACTGAGGCACCTTCCTCACCAGGAATGTAATCATCTCTTAAATTTGCTTTTCAGCCATTGAGTTAGCTGGCACCGTGCTAACTGGCCAGTTTAGGGCAGTGCAAGTCCCATTCAGCATCATGTCTAGCTGGCACAATGCAGAATCTGACTTGACTGACTGATCACCGCAGACAAGGGCAAGGTTAGCATTATGCCAGCTAACTCAATTGTTAAAGCATGTTTAAACATGATTTCCTAGTGAAAACAAACTCTTAGGGTTTAACACTAGAACAATTGCTGGACCCTGGCTGAATTCAGGCTATGTCTGAATATAAGCAAGCTTTGAAGAGTCCAGTTCCGTGTTTTAGGCACTTAATTAAACATTTAGGGCTGAATTTCAATGGGCTTAGGGCACCTAATTCACTTACGCTGCTCTGAAAATCCCAGTCAAGGTGCTGTCAAAGCCAGGTTTGAAAATTTTAGCCATGCTGCTTTTAGTTATTTAATCACATAAATATTTCCAAATATTCCTTTGAGATTTTTCTAACGTTTTGGTAATAGAAAGTTACAGCAGCATGGTTTCCCACATGCTGCAATAAATGGAAGCTGGCCTGTGAGACATGGAAATGGTACTTTAGTGCTACATTAAGGGAAAGGACATATGTTTGTGTAAGACTAACTGCTTTGTAAATGTCTCTGAAAGAAAAATGAATGGTAATTTTCTGATGAGCTACATCATAAACAGTCTTGTAGGCAACAAGGAATGATCTTTACAGTATGTAAATGGCTATTAGCCAGGATGGGTAAGGAATGGTGTCCCTAACCTCTGTTTATCAGAGGGTGGAGATGGATGTCAGGAGAGAGATCTCTTAATCATTGCCTGTTAGGTTCATTCCCTCTGGGGCACCTGGCATTGGCCACTGTTGGCAGACAGGATACTGGGCTAGATGGACCTTTGTTTAGAGATGATAGTTGAATTTAGTTCTTTTTGCATTAGAAGTAGGTCCCCTGATCTTTACAAGAAAACAGCATCAAAACCATGCAGTGTGACATAAGCAGCATGTACAAACTTGAGTATTGAGAATGAATTTCTGCTTTTCAGTTGGCTATAGTGCCTGTCTCTAACTGCTAGAAGACCAGTCCTGTAAACAGAAGGGCAGAATGGACTGGAAATTGATCCATATGTAGCTGCCATCAGTGTAGTATAGTTCTCACGGAGATCTTTGTCACAAAACCCACCACCTATCTGACGTTTTCTGCTTAAACAAAAGCACTGATCTCTTTGTCTGTGTGATGTCTCCTGCTCTGTCTTTCTAACATTGGGGAATCAGAGTAAAAGTGAGACCTTGATGAACAAAGAGGGTCAGATCTTCAGCTGGGCTAAATCTACTGACTTCACTAGACCGCTGTGTGTGCGTGTGTGCGTGTGCGCGTGTGCATGCGCATACACATATATAGTTATGCGGGAGAGAGGGAAGGACAATTCTTGTCCTGACCTAGCAATCCCCACAGTGCTATGCATAGCAGCCTTCCTCCTGTAGTCTCAACTGCTTCCTGGTACTTGACCAGAGGAACCAAAACACAAGCCAAAGCACAACAGCTGCTGAAGAATCTTTATTAAAGTTAGAAACAGACAGGCCTGGAACAAAGTACTGTGTAAGCTGCTTCCATCATTCATGCACTATCTACTAACCCCACCCTCTATTTTACACCAATACACACAGTGCCCTTGATTACATGCTTTACTGTTATTTTGGCGGTTTCTGATCCCATCATTTACCCTTGAACCAGATTCAAAAGCTTCCTTATTTATTTGTAAGCCGCACACGGAACCCACCCCACCATGCTGCAGTTTATGGAGAGGTTTGGCTGCTGTTGTCCCCTTCACTTCTTGTCTAGAACAGGCACTTCTGCCTTCATCTCTTCAATCAGTGGTTTGGAGGCTGGGCAAATGTATTGGCCGATCATCTGAGTGGCTTCTCTTGCATCATTCTTGGACAGGCTGTAGTAGGACAAACAACAGGGAAGTATCTGAGATTCCACAGGGGAAGTGGACTAGAGGATGGCGACGAGACTGAGTTGCAAAGTTAAGGAAAAAAGTAAAATGAAACACCTGCCAGTTACCCCAAATTATCACCGCCCGCCTGATGGTGGCAGACTATAGCCAGAGTAGGTCCTGTTGTACTAGGCACTGCACAAACACAAAATAAGAGGCAATTGCTGTCCCAAAATACTTACTACCCAAAAGGACAAACTGGGCAAAGGGTGGGAGAAGGCAAGTATTATCCTCATTTTACAGATGGAGGAGCTAAGGCACAGCGAGGCCATGTCTACACTGCAGGGACTATAGCGGCATAGCTACAGCATCATAGCTATGCTGCGAAAACCCTGTGGTATAGACACATCCTACTGAGACAGAAGAGGCTTTTCCTCTACTATAGGAACACCACCTCCCTGAGCGACAGTAGCTAGACTGATGGGAAGCATTCTTCTGTCAATATAGCTTCGGCCACACCAGGGATTAGGTTGGCATAGCTTTGGCACTCTAGGGGTGTGGATTTTTCACACCCCTGAGATCCATCACCATGGTGACCTGAATTTTGAGTGTAGACCAGGCTACATGACTTGCCCAAGATCACACAGGAAGTCTGTGGCAGAACCAGAAACTTAGTGTAGATCTCCTGAGTCCCTGTCCAGTTCCTTAACCACAAGACCACCCTTCTCTCTCCTAAGGGGACTGGGATGGTTGATAAAATGCCAATAAGAAAAAAGAGACCACCTTTGTGGCAATGCCAGTAACTTTAAACATTAAATAAGAATGACCTGGCTCAGAATATTTCAAATTCAGAAAAACTAAATAAAGATGCTATAGAAATTGAGTTAGAATAGTTAGACTTTTCTACAAGAAGTAGAAGATGGTTTGGTCCAGAATGTTAGATCTAGCCTCTTTACAATCAGAGAAATATTTTATTTCCCCCCATATTATTTAGTTTTAATAACAACCTCATACAGGATGGGGTTTTTTTGCCATCGATCGCAAAGATTGATGTCAGAAGGTGAAACTGAGTGTCGTATACGCTTAGATCTCCTAAAGCAAAACATCAGAATTAGCCTGAAGAATTGCATAGAATTTAAGTGTATTTCTATGGTGATAGCTACATGCTGACTACATGCATCCGATGAAGTGGGCTGTAGCCCACAAAAGATTATGCTGAAATAAATTTGTAAGTCTCTAAGGTGCCACAAGTACTCCTGTTCTTTTTGCCGATACAGACTAACACGGCTGCTACTCTGAATGCTGACTTGTGTTTCAGCTATGGAATTGTCCCTAATCCCTATGCAAACAACTTCTCATACATGCAGGCCTTTGCAGGATGACACTGGATGTAAAAATTTGTGACAGACCCAAAATAAGAGACAAAGCAACAGTAAAACATTCCAGGAGGAGATGAGCAATGATGCAAGTTTGATTTAGTTAAAAATGTGTTTAAAACTTTCTCTGGATCAGATCCTCAATTGCTGTAAGTCCATGGAGGGCAATTGAGCTATTTTGATTCATACAGCTGAGACTCGGTCCCAGCAGCTTTAGTGTTAAATGTCACTGATGATAATAGTGCGGTACACCAAGGTTCTGTGTAAAGTTCAGGCTGTGACCCTGTGAATGCTGGCTTGTGGGAATAGTCCCATTGGGATTCATGTGAGCAGAACCCTTGATAAGTATTTGCAGGCTCAAGCCTCAACTTTGAGTCTAAAATGAGTGACATATATTACCCAGGCATGAGATGTCACCATCTAGCATGAAGAATAGGCCCTTAAAGAAACAATAGCCTGGGTTTTCCCCAAGTATTAACTATTCCTCTGGGACCATCCTCCTCTCTCCCATCTCCTGCACTTCGTCCACTCTAAAAATCCCAGGAACCTTAAAAGGACACATCACAAAACAGGTGTTGACTAACCTCCTTGTCCCTGCTACCCTTAAGGGGATTGTCCCCCTGTTACAAGCTCATGTAAACCTCACTAAGACCCTGATTCAGCAAAGCACTTAAGACCACTGAAGTCAACATGACTTATAGCTCAGTGGTTTGAGGGTTGTGAGTGCAATCCTTGAGGGGGACATTTGGGGATTGGTCCTGCTTTGAGCAGGGGGTTGGACTAGATGATCTCCTGAGGTCCCTTCCAACCCTAATAATCTACGATTCTATGTACAGAATCCAGTTCATTTTCCTCTCTTGTACATTGTCTTTTGAGGCTAACCATTGCCTCTATGAGAATTTAATAGCGATCCTATCGCAGGATCACATTTACAATATGAGACCTAAGGAATTGGCCTTAGTTGCATTACAATTAACCCCCATTTTTTCAAAACACTACAAACCTTAATTACCATCCCTTGAGACCATTGCCACAGAACTTGTCAGCTCAGCTGTGCATTTTTTCCCTCATTTTGAAACTATGGGCTCAAGACCCAGTTCTGCAAAGCTCATAAAGGTAAGATTTTTCCAAAGTGACTTAGGGCTTGTCTACATCACAAAGTTGCAGCGCTGGTGAGGGGGTTACAGCGCTGCAACTTAGGAGGTGTACACATCTGCAGGGCATCACCAGCGCTGCAACTCCCTGTTTGCAGCGCTGGCCGTACTCCCTTTTTGTCTCGGGTGTAGAGGATCCAGCGCTGGTGATCCAGCGCTGGTAATCAAGTGTAGACACTTACCAGCGCTTTTCTTGACCTCCGTGGAATAAGCAGGTATCCCAGCATACCTGAGGAAGCCTCTGGTAATCAAGCTGGTCTCCTTCCCCGGTTTGCTCTCACGTTCCCCGAACCCCGAGCAAGCAGGTCTCCTTCCCTGCGGTTTGCAGGGGGGTTCGGGGAACGCGAGAGCAAACCGCGGCAAAGCTGGTCTCCTTCCCCGGTTTGCTCTCGCGTTCCCCGAACCTCCGTGCAAGCAGGTCTCCTTCCCTGCGGTTTGCAGGGGGGTTCGGGGAACGCGAGAGCAAACCGCGGCAAAGCTGGTCTCCTCCCCCGGTTTGCTCTTGCGTTCCCCGAATCCCCGAGCAAGCAGGTCTTCTTCCCTGCGGTTTGCAGGGGGGTTCGGGGAATGCGAGAGCAAACCGCGGCAAAGCTGGTCTCCTTCCCCGGTTTGCTCTCGCGTTCCCCGAACCTCCGTGCAAGCAGGTCTCCTTCCCTGCGGTTTGCTCTTGCGTTCCCCGAATCCCCGAGCAAGCAGGTCTCCTTCCCTGCGGTTTGCAGGGGGGTTCGGGGAACGCGAGAGCAAACCGCGGCAAAGCTGGTCTCCTTCCCCGGTTTGCTCTCGCGTTCCCCGAACCTCCGTGCAAGCAGGTCTCCTTCCCTGCGGTTTGCAGGGGGGTTCGGGGAACGCGAGAGCAAACCGCGGCGAAGCTGGTCTCCTTCACCGGTTTGCTCTCGCGTTCCCCGAACCCCCCTTGAAGCCACCCAACAGCGCTGCAGTATGGCCATATCTAACACCACTTGCAGTGCTGGTTGCTGTAAGTGTGGCCACTCTGCAGCGCTGGCCCTATACAGCTGTACTAATACAGCTGTAACAACCAGCGCTGCAAAATTTTAGATGTAGACATACCCTTAGAGTCAGATTTCAAAGGTATTTAAGTGCCTAAAGATGCTGAGAGGCTCCCAGTGGGATTTTGAAAAGCAGCTAAGCCTAACTAATAACTGAAATCAACTGGCCTTAGGCATCTAAGATGCTTTGAGAATGCCTAAAGTGCCTAGGCACCTATCTGCATCTTTAAATGCCCAAATAACTTTGTAAATGCAGTCCTATGTCATGTGGTCAATAGGATTAGTGCTCCTAAATCACAAAGGTGCTTTTGTAAATCCCATGCTAAACACATGCACAGCTTTGCTCATGTGAATCATTCCATTGAAGCCAATGGAAGGAAAAGAGGGGGGACCGAAGGCATGGCAGGCTTGGGGGAAGGAGCAGGAGCCTTGGGGGAAGGGGTGGAGTGAGGGCTGGTCCTGGGGCAGAGTAGGGGGTTGAGCAGTGAGCTCCCCACAGCACATTGGAGTGTTGGTGGCTGTAGCTCCAGCCCTGGAGTCAGCATCTATGCAAGGAGACACGTATTAACCTCTGAAGAGCTGCATGTGGCTCGGGAGCCACTCAGATGCTATGATAATGAAGGCGATAGAAGTACCACGATAAGTCTAGGTTATCCTTGTTGATAGAGTAGAAACACACCGTACATACCTATCATTCAGAAAGCTCTGGTATAACCACATGAAGCAAAAGTCATCGTAAGGGCTGCCAGTCTCATGTGTCCTTGGTATATCTATATGGATTAATCCTTCAGAGCCGTCCACCTCATCACTGATTTGGAGGAGAGGTGGGAAGAATACTGTTAATGTCACCCATGCTACTTGCTTGTAGGGAATGTTTTTCAAGCAAAAGCTGAGCTGCTGTGAACAAGAGGTTGTGATCTGACAACTTGAGTAATGCCAGTTCCTGAAGGTTACACTGATTCCCCTGTATCTTAATATACAGTGACAGCCTGTTTCCTTCTGTTTCCAAAGGATGCCATGATATATGGCACCCTAGTGTTTCTTAAACCAGAGAAGTATAGTAAAGAAAACAGCTACAACAACTGACACAAACAAAACAAGTTCCCATACAGCTTGAGTCCCAGTTTAGGCTCCCTTATTTAGCAAGGACTGCATGCTGCCTGGAACGCTATATAGCACACAGAGACATTTAGCAGCTGAATAATACACTGCAAGTAAGCATGGCATTACAGGGGCTATCTCCATTGTGTTCACAGATTAGCACCAATTGCCTTGCCACCTCCTGCTAGGCTGCAGTTGTGACATGTAGAAGCAATGACTTCTGATGCCATATCAAACTGACCTCCCCAATACTGCCTGATTATTGATGGGACGTGCTGTAGCTGGGCGTGAAGGCCTCTTGCAGTGGTGACATAGGTGAAGTGAAGGCACATGTGGAAGGCACATATACACCTCTACCACAATATATTGCAACCTGATATAACATAAATTCGGATATAAGGTGGTAAAGCAGTGCTCCGGGGGCGGGGTGGGGCTGCACACTCTGGTGGATCAAAGCAAGTTTGATTTAACGCGTTTCACCTATAACACGTTAAGATTTTTTGGCTCCTGAGGACAGCGTTATATCGAGGTAGAGGTGTAATTGAAAATTTTTATTAATTTTCTAGGGCAAAAAGTTTTGGGTCTTTAAATAACTTGCTGCTGCTATTCTGGGAGCTCAATTCTGTTCTGGGGAGAGGAAGCCAATATAGCAAAGACAAACAGCAATGCTGGTAGATGCTTCCTCTCAAACAGAAATCTACTTTGCTGATCCTCTGAATAGGGGAAAATTGTGCTCAGATCTCCCTGGCTGCTGACGGCAGTATATGTACTAGCCAGCTGGAGTAGGGGGCTGGATATGCTCAACAATGAAGCCGGCATTCCTCCCAGTGTATTCCTGTGTAGTGTGGAAGGATTCTGCCTTATTTGTAGTATTGAAGCAAGAGGAATGATTTTTCCTTCTATGACCATCTTCCCCTTGCACACTAGCAGAGGACAGGCTATAGTTAGATAGCTGAATCCTCCTATGCTAATGATTGTATTGGTCAAAATATCAGGTCTACTTCAAGTACGTATAGGTGCACTGTAGGGGTCAAAGAACCAGACAGTGTCTCTAGCTACACCTCAGCTGGGGAACAGGAGTGGCAGCAGAGAGAGGCGGTTAGAGTTGGTTTTGTGTGGCTTATCTGTCTCCTAATATACGGGACACATTTACATAAATATGAAATTTGAGACATGGAAATAAAAATCCAGGATTATCATAACCTCATCTGACACAACAGGAATGATAAGGCAAGGAAACAGTGGCCTAAATCTTGCAACATGTCTTTATAAACTGACCTTCTAATCCATTGTAGATGTTAGCTCTGGAGAAAGATGCACAGTATCCTTATATGCCTAGAGTTACTGTATGGGTCAATGGTCACAAACAGGGATGAGCAGGAGAGAAGAGATGGGGAAATAGTGATGCCCCGAGAAAAGACCACCAAAGGATGGCTTGCTATGTCCCTCAGTAGCCCTGCCAGTGGGAGTTCCTTTCCCTTCCCTTGACCAGGTATGGTCCGTGGGGATTACTTAGTGGAGAGACCAAGCCTGAGGCTTTGCAGTATCAAAAAGGTACAGCAAAGTAAGGAAATAATATTGAGTTTTCCCCTTACCTTCCTCTGAGATTCTGTACGTGGTGCAGGAAAGCCTTTAGTTTAGTGAGCTTCTCTTTGGAGCCCAAGTCATTTTCAGCATGATCAATAAAGCCAGAGTCTTCCACCTGCTCCTTCAGTCCAGATGATTCGGGGACACTATTACACAAGAGTACAAATATACAAAGCTAAGGCTTATTCTTCCATCTGCACATTACTTACCTACTTGATTCTTGCAATATTCCTCCTTAACTTGCTGTCCTACCAGTTCTTAAAGACAATGATCCTCAGCTGGTGTATATTGGGAAAGCTCCACTGAAGTCAGATTTATATCAGCTGAGGTGCTGACTTTTATGTGAAAATGCCTACATAGAAATATAGGATTGGAAGGAACCTCAAGTGGTCATCTGGGCCCACTCATACCCTCCCCACACTGAGGCAGGACCAAGTAAACCTAGTCCATCCCTGACCAGTGTTTTGTCTAACCTGTTCTTTAAAAACGTCCAATGATGGGGATTCCACAACCTCCCTTGGTAACCTATTCGAGTGCTTAATTATTCTTGTGAAAAAGTGACCAAAAATTAGTGAGAATTTTTTTCCTAATATTCAACCTAAATCTCCCATGCTGTAAAAAAGCTTAAAGCATGCCAAAACTCAGCTCAATCGTTGTGCTGAATGTTATCTTTGTAACAAGCTGAGATAAACATGTATCCTGCTCAACTCAGGCAACAAATTTTAGTTCAGATTGGCTTGTTCAGGTGCCCTAAAGATCACTGATAATGGTCTGCACCAGTAAATTATGGAACTGTTTAGCAATGAGCTGATATGTTGATTCAGCTCAGACTTTACCAAGGTTAGCCTTATTTTTAACAAGGGCTGAGATCCAGCAAATCCCAGGGAGTTTAGTGGGAGCTGCAGGTGTTCTGCACTGCTGGGAGACAAAGCAAGTGTTTGAAGGATAACATTGCTTCTCAATATTGCCTCTCTTCCTCTGCAGCATGGGTATGGGTCACATGATGGGATCATGTGGGCACATCTCACCCAATCAATTCCCTGCCATTGTAGGGGCCTCACATAGTGGTGCACCTCAGTCTCTCCTGTTCTTTGCCTTTGGCACACTACAGCTTAGTCAAACCAAAGCATTTCAGGAAATGAAAATCACTGGGCTCAATGGAGGGATATTTGGGTGGAATTTCATGAGCTGTGCTATACAGGAGGTCAGACTAGATGATCTAATGGTCCCGTCTAGGCTTAAACTCTATGAAACCTATGAAAATCCCCTTCCTTGTTGCCTAGCTCATTGTGACGAGACCCTGGCCCAGATTCTCAATGGAGTATGCCGATTTACATCCTCTTGAAGATGTGGTCCTCTGTTTTTAATACATCTTATCCTTGTGTCACCTATCCCAGCTCCATTCTACATCCTAATTGGTTTTCCAGAACGTAAATTCTTCACAGTAGGCAGCCAACCTAGGGAGGAGTGACTTAACTTCCGCGCCATCATCCCCAAGAGCACCCATACAGCATCTTGAAACTAAAATCTAATGCATCTGCAGGGATCACACTAGAGGTGAACCTCACAGGAAAAACAAAATGCCTCCAGGGTGGGAACTGGGAAGGAAGTATTTTGTTATCTGCGGAGGCTCTATCCTTGAGGAAAAGGCCAGGACTGAATTAGGCCTTAATGCTTCCATTGATCTTTGTGCTCTAGTTATTTGCTAGAGCCCAGGGGTGGGGCGGGGGTGGATAGTATTGTACTAAGCGTCTAGTCACCTGACTTAGATTGGGGCCCATTGCAATAGGTATTGCATAGACACACATGACCTGACTGACTTCAGGGGGAGCTCGGTAGCTCAACACCTCGGCTGATAGAAAAAGACAGTCTCTGCTCTCTGTAGCTGAAAATTGATATAAAAGGCAAGACTTGACAGGTGGGGCAATGGAAAAGGCATTTGACGGGTACTTGGGAGATCTCTGTTCTGTTCCCAGCTCTGCTACAGACCTACCATGTGACCTTGGGCAAATCATTTCACCTCTGTTTGCCCACCCACCGTGTGTCTGCCTGGTTTATTTAGACTGTAAGCTTTTCAGGACAAACTCTCTCTCTTATTCTCTGTAACTGCAGACGCATCTTATGATGAGATGTGTTGGGCAACCTTAATATGTGATGCTACCAGCGTTGCCATTAATAACACATAAGTGGGCAGGGTAATGTTGCAGAGGGGTGTTTACATGCCTGTGACTGTACATCAGACACAGGCAGTCAGGGTAGGCTCTGCAGTAGTAGTGAATGGGTGGGGAAAATACAGAGCTAGCTCTGGTGTCTGAAGCTTTCAGAAGTCCGGGAAGTACATACTGCTCTCTCTCCCTGGAGGATGGGCATCTGTCACTCTGCATTCTGGCTGCCTGTTTTCTAGCTGTAAGCTGACGCCTGTAACAGATTGAATTGCCAATAAGTCACTTTCCTTTCCCAGTATATGCATTTGTTACCTGCGCTTGTAGCCCACCAGAGACTTGATTAGTTTCTGAACCTGAGCGTTTCCTCTCATCTTGCTGAGTTCGCTGGTGAACATGCCATCAGAGTGCCTCTGGTACCTGCGCTTCCGGAAAGAGAGAAAACAAATGTGCTTGCCCTGAGACTGCTCTCTCTCTTCTAAGGGACTTGGATTGCATCTGTAATTGCTGCACAGGTGGGCCTTTCCTGCTCAGATAGGCTCCTGCTCCCAACACTGTGTATTAGGATTGACCCACGGGATCAGAACTTAAAGGAGAGACAAGTTGCCTCTCTTGTGTGTATTAATTATGCACTGACATAGGTAACTGAAAAGGAACAGTTCTGTACTGGCATACGGCTTACTCTAGATGACATATGATCAAGTCAGCTGTTTGTATTTAGAAAGGATGATCAATTTTTTTAAAAATAAAGGTGCTATTCCCCTCCTCACCCCCACCCCCCACAAAAACATCATCTAGTTGCATAAAAACAATGAGAAGTCCAGTGGCACCTTAAAAACTAACAAATTACCCACAAAAGCTTATGCCAAAATAAATTTCTTAGTCTTTAAGGTGCCACCAGACTCCTCATTGTTTGTGTGGATACAAACTAATACAGCTACCACTCTGATATCTAGCAAAAAGAACAGGAGTACTTGTGGCACCTTAGAGACTAACATATTTATTTGAGCATAAGCTTTTGTGGGCTATAGTCCACTTATCTAGTTGCATGAATTTTGAGGGAGTTAAATGGTGTGTCACTTCCCCCTGTTCCTTAACGATAGCTTTGAAATGTTGGCATCTGTATAAAGTTACAAACCTTGGGCTAGATTGTCCCTTTACCACCTGCCCTGGATAAGTGGCTATGCGCAGCTGTGTGGCCCAGGAGCACACCAGGGAGGGAATTGTGACTCTCAGACTTGCTCCACGGAGGAAGCAGCCTGCTACTGGACTACACCATTAGAGCAGTTCCCTTCCCCCTTCACACCAGCTCAGCTCAGCCTATGGGGGTTCAGAGCCAAGGCTGCACCACTCCCTGCTCCTTCCCACCCCCTACCTGCTCTGGAAGGGGAGGACTGGCCCTGCAGAAGCTGCTCTCCCACCAGTGCTGTGACCTGAAATGTTGGTATCCCATGTAGGGGAGTAAGGGAGCACCATACCTTATTATTTGTATTGCAGTGGTGTCTAGGAGCCCTCGTCACGGACCGAGACTCCATTGTGCTAGGCACTGCCCAGACAGAGCAAAAATAAAAAGGTCCCTGCCCCAAGGGACATACAGGGTAAGAAACCCTTCTAAGGGATAACTTTTTTCCCCCAGGTGTGCAGCCACATTGGGTGAGTGATGATTTAGCCCCTTAGTCTTACATGCGATGAAGAGGAGAAGGCAGCAGACTGTCTCTGCTTTTTCCCTTGTTACTTCAGGCTTGGAATTGTAAGTGTAAAGCAACACACCACGCCTCCATTGGCATAGACACCCAAGGGGAAAGGAGAAGTCCTTATTCCAGCCCTCCTCAGGCAAAACTCCTTCCCAGTGTGTTCAGAGGGAGCTACGCCTGAGTAGGCTCTGCAGGGCTGACGAATGAGCTCTCTAGAGTCAGACCTGGTTGCATGCAAGGCAGGGTTTGTCCCTGAAGCACTAGGGCTGGATTCTGCCCCATGCTGGCTCCCCTTTGGGCTGCTCTGGCTACCAAAGGATTCACCTAGAGAATTTGAAGCTGTCCTGAAGCAGCAGTTGGGGCTTCCCGTGTGGAAGGTAATCACCTGTGGCTTAGCTGGCTTTATGCCACTCTCTCCTAGCCCCCCTCTTGTTGGATGTAATGAGCCATTAAGAGCCCCTTGTGGGGTCAATTCCAGTGTGTTAGAGCAGCCCTGAGACCGCTTTAGCTTTTGCAGCAGCTGAGCTGGCTTCTGGGTGCCATCGGGATGGAGGTTTCAGGAACCCAAGGTGCACCTGAGGATCTGGCCTCACATTTGGAATCAGGCTCCAGAGAAGACCAGGCACTTTGCTTGCTAGTATTTGACTGGCTTGCTCTCTAGACCAAGCTATAGTCTCTTTAAGGCTCATCCTGATCTTTTTACACTTTGGAGTTCAGAGGTCACAACAGAACGAAGCAGGGAAGAACCAGTATTTTTTACCTTTGATTGAGGCCCACGAGAGATTTGACTAACTTCTGCACATAGGCATTTTCATTCATCTTGCTGAGTTCACTGTTAAATACCCCGTCGGCATGTCTCTGAGCCCTGGGAGTTTAGAACAGAAAACCAAAATGGGCACAATGCCATGCTTTGGATGGAGTGGGTGTTTAAAACCATACCTTTGGGAGAGGGGGGAAGCTGGGAGGCAGGACCACAGCTAGCCATTAATAGAAATCATAATTACCTTGGCCCACAATGTGAAACGGAAGCGTTCCAAGTAGGGGTGAAGGAAGGAGGGTGAAAAGGCAAAAGTTCAAAACATAAAAGGAGCAAATATTTAGAGATTTAAATATATTTTAAACTAATCAGAAAATTAAAATGTCTTATGTTCCTTTCTAGCTAGATTTAGAAGAGCCTGCCCATCACCACGTGTGATGGAATACACCCTGTGTTCACACCCTACACACTGGTGTAGTAATCTTTCTATAAAGTATGCCTTGTGAGATATCATTTGAAAACTCATAATCTGCTGGTCAGTTGTCGTGGTAAAATGAGTGTGGCAACATTGTGTGTGATGTTATAAGTTTCCCTGTATGATGTTATTAACACATGTTCCAAATCCCATAGCACTGCCCAGGCAGAAGTCAGGTCTGTCCTAAACCAAGGAATGTGTGCTTGCCTGACTTTCCATTTAAGCAGTAAACAGAGCCATCAAGCAGGGCGGGAAAACAAAGGAAGTTCAACAGGTGATTTAAAAACCAACAAGGAATATCCTTCCACACAGAGTGTTTGTGGTCTTGGTCACAGCTGGGAATGTTTTTCCCAGGGGGACTGAAATTATAAAAAGGAGGGACAAACATCCCCAAGGCTTCCTGTGTGATGGTGGGTGAGTTGCTTAGCCTTTCTGTGCTGTAGTTCCCCATCTGTAAAATGGGGAAGGTACTGTCCTATCTCCACAGGGATGCTGTGAGGAGAAATACAACAAAGACTCTGAGGTGGTAGGGTAATAGGATACATATAAGTACCTGAGAGCAGGGGTGCTGGAACAATTTGTACAGTGGAAGTGCTGAGAGCCACTGAACCAAACTGTAAGCCCTGTATATAATGGAAACCTCTTCAAGTCAGGGGGTGCTGCAGCACCCTTCACCCCACACCCCTAGTTCCAGCACCTGTGCCTGAGAGAGATGGGATTCTCAAGATTGGGCCACTAGAGTGTCTCTTTGGGGCAAGGATCTCTACAGGTCTACTGAAATATCTGGCATGCTTTGGCATTATGTAAATCAGGTAATGATACTTGGTGTAGCAAAGAACTTCTTCAAAACAAAAAACACACCTCACTTAAATGAATGTTTCACTGTAAAGAAATGTCCAGTGTGCACATACTATCACCCCTGAGGGGCTGTAGGGTCAGACCCTCAGGGGCTCTACTTCAGTGGAGTCTCACTGATTTACCGTGGCTGAGGGCCTGGCACTACCAATGTTTTGTCAGCAGTTGGTTGGACTAAACTAAACTAATCTATACAAAGGCGTATACTCTTAGCATGGAATAAGCGTATGCACACAGGGAGCAAGTGCAGAATAGCTACTGTGATTTAAATTAACACCCTAGTTATTTTGTACTAATTTCCCCATGAATTCATTATGTAGACAAGACCTAATTTAGTTACACTGGTGCAAACTTGTATGTAGGCACTTAAATTGGTTGAAGAGTGAGTGGGTCATTTCAGTTTAGCTTATTCTGTTCTGACTGCCAAAATAAGAGTGTCCACACAAAATCTTGCACTGGTTTAACCAAATCAGTTAAAAAAAAAAAACAGTTGCAACTTCTGTATGTAGACAAGACCTTAGTTTTCTAGCTGCTGGATCCTTTGAACAGAAAGTCATGGAAAGAAGAAGGGAAATGGAGTCCCAAAAGGATTCTTACCTCTCCAGAGCAGGAAACGTTGCTGAGAGCTGAGACAGGACAACCACAGAAATAACTAGCTGCCAGAGTCCAGTCAGCAGGGAGGCCATGATGTCTCCTGAAATGAAGCACTAGGTTTTGTGATCAGTAAAATTAATGACCCTGTTATTTGTTTGGAACAATTTACCGATTGCACAGCGCCAGATATTGCTGTATTGCTACTCTAATAACACCATTGCAATGACATAAGGTGGTTCTTGCCAACAGAGAGAGCATTCTGTGAAACGTAAAAGATGAACAGACCCAAATAATTTGCCCAGTCAGTAAATTACAAGCTGTTTGTATTCTATACGCCCCAGTGAAACCACAGGTTGGATGTTTTAATGTTGGGATTCAGCGCAATGTAGAATGACTAGACTGGTAATACATCTGGGCCATAACACAATGGAGCAAATCCCACTCTGTTGTAACTGGATCTAAGTCAAAACTCCAGGGATGAATTTGGCCATATATTTAGAAATGGGAGGATTAAAAAAAAAATTCACTACCACTGAACACATTCAGCTGTCAAAATACCTATAAGAAATCCAAGTCTAATATTTCAAACTGTCAGGCAAAAAAGCATATGCAACACTATAATTCATCTGCACAAGCTGGGGGTTTGCCAGTGCTCATAGCCATGTGCAAGCATCCACTTGACACTAGAAAGGGGTGAGTAGCCAGTCTCAGCATCTGCATCTTCAAGGAAAATCTTCAGGCAGATGTTTATACATGTATTGTTTAATTTTTTTAAAAACTCTGAAGATGATCACCTGCAGTTGGAGCATGAGATGTTTTATGGACATTGGGGTATAGCCATAGCATAAATAAGGACAAAATCCCTCAGAGAAGGCAAGATCAAAGGAAAGCCAAGGGAGGAGAAGCATGTTCTACTCCATGCTGATGAAATGGAGAAGGAGGAAGTGAACAGTGACAGCCTGCAGTGAGTGCTTAATACATGAGAGGTTCCTTTCAGTGAGCTCTGTCTAAGCTGGCTAAATATGTACTGGCCTCCCTGTTCCCCAGAATCCCACAGAAAGAATACCTCAGCTTCACTAAATTCTAGTTAGAGGGATCACCCCTTAACCAGCAGACACCCAAACAGCTCCTTTCCGAAGCCCATGCCATCAGAACAAATTCCTTTAGCTTACTGCCCATCTCATGAATGGGAATGTGTCTCATATATAAGCAGTGGCCCATTCCCCTTGTATATGCTTATTTTCTGCAGCCTGCTTCTCCGGCTGTCGTCATCCTGAGCTGTACTTGTTATGCACTGCAGGTGAGTTCACAATTTTATTGAACTTACACATTTACGAATGGTGCTATGTGTTCTTATATGCCAGTAGATGGCACACTTTCTATTAATTATATCCATATCTCACCATTATGTGGGACTTTCACATAGAACCCGTGAAACATTCCCCAGTCTCTTTCTGTACCTTGTTCTGAGAGTTTACAAAAAAGGAAGCAGACACATGCACTAATCTAGACTTTACATTGCTCATCAATGGTGTTTAGAAAGGAAGGATGGTCAACTGGTTAGGGCTTGGGAAACCTGGAGTCTAGTCCCTGCTCCATCACTGATTTCTTGTTGTGAACCTGGCAAATTACTTTACCTCTCTGTGCCGCTGTTCTCATCTGTAAAATGCAAATAATACTTCTCTACCTCACAGAGGTGAGCTGAGGAAAAGTAAAGATTGTAATGTGCTCAGCTACTGTGGTGCCATATAAGTCCCTTGGATAGATAAATTAAACCACTACCCAGATCAAAGATATCATGATTTTCTGCTTGCAAAGAAATAGATCCTAAATGTCAAAATAACACACGTTATTTTCTTCCAAATGTCTTGGGTTCAGAACCCTCAGTACATATCTGTGTGTGTGAGAGCTAACAGCAGAATACGTCTGCAGAATTCTGGGTCCTCATGCTTGGATGCTCATATCAGAATCTGAGCAGATAGTATGGAAGATATTACTTAAGGTAGCATCCAGTTTGCTAGGAGAGCTGTGAGGAGGACAGAAGTTCTGTTTCACAAAGGATTTTGAAATTTGCCTTTGTTCCCAATCAGAATGAAAACCAAACATTTTTTAAATTGTTTCTGAAGGAAATGCTAATACAAATTTTAAAAAATTCAAACCAAAAAGCCCCTTCAAAACAAAAAATCAAAATGTATTGTTCTGAAAATGTCAAAATGGGACATTGTTGGAACTTTTGCCCCATTTTTGTTCTGAAACAAAATTCCAGCGAAATCAATCTAGTTTTCAATGTCAACAGAACCATATATCCTGACAGAATATGGTTCCCTTGCAATTCCTCTGAGGAGTTTACTATCCAAGGAGAAAGAAGTAGAGAGAACCAAATGGAACAATGGACAATTTGCATGCAACATACATGGAAACTAACTAGATTCACCATAAGCAACACAACATGTGCAGAGGGGAGGGACCTTGCAGATGAGTTCTGAGAGGTTGTACTCTGCACAGGCTGCCCCATGGAAGAAGGCACAGAGGATGGCCACACTGTAGCAGACCTTAAGGTGGCCATCCTGCAGCAAAAAAACTTCAGGACCAGACTTCAAAGAGAAACTGCTGAGCTTCAGTTCATCTGCAAATTTGACACCATCAGCTCAGGATTAAATAAAGACTGTGAATGGCTTGCCAATTACAAAACCAGTTTCTCCTCCCTTGGTTTTCACACCTCAACTGCTAGAACAGGGCCTCATCCTCCCTGATTGAACTACCTCATTATCTCTAGCTTGCCTGCATATATATACCTGCCCCTGGAAATTTCCACTACATGCATCTGATGAAGTGGGTATTCACCCACGAAAGCTCATGCTCCAAAACGTCTGTTAGACTATAAGGTGCCACAGGATTCTTTGCTGCTTTTACAGATCCAGACTAACACGGCTACCCCTCTGATACCCCTCTGTCTAGTTCACCTCCCATTCAGCACCATTAACAAATGTCAGCATAGATTTTCAATACTTACTGTGCTATGTTCACACAGGGTTTCTTCACTCTCTCACACCCGCGATATGCCACTAATCCATCGTTGCCTGCATCCCTATAAATATTCAGCCCTTATCAGGTGCACTAAATTAGGTAAAGATGGAAATGAGAGTAACATTTATTAATGGCATTGATATCCTGGCAGAAATGTATTTTTCATTGCATTGTAAACCCAAGCAGGTAGGTACAGCGGTTTGATTGACCATTTTGCTAGTGTATGTTGGTTCCTGTTTCGGGCATATAATAAAACTAATTTGTCAGACAAACATCCCTGGACTGATACTGATGATATCAGTAATGACTAATTGGTTTTGAATGTCACCAGCATGACCTCTCTTAGCTTTAAGTACCTGCTTGATGGGACTTTAATACAGTTTCCCTCCTTTTCATTAGAGTTTTGTTTGCAAATAGCCGAGAGAGAGTGTGTGTGTGTACATACAAGGAACGCTCTTGATATGTGGACATATATTAGAATAATTTGCATGAAGTAATTGTCAAGATTCAGTATCTGTACAGTGGGTGAGGTTCTGGAACACCCTCCAAGTAGTAGTTGTGGAGGCAAACAACGTAACTGAGAGCTGGAAAAATTTATGAGTGCAGTTGCCTGATGGAGTTGCTTGTAATGGTGGGGGGCCGGGCTGGGACTCACTTACGTTCCTAAAGCTCATGCTTCAAAGTTTCAACTGGCCACCAGCAGGGGTCAGGAAGAGATTCCCCCCACCCCCCCTTATCCCCCAAATGTCTTCTGTGAGGGATTTTTATGTCCTTCCTCTGAAGCATCAGGAATGGCCACAGCTGTAAGTGGGATATTGATGAAGTTGGCCGGGGCTCTGGGGTGATAGTGAGGTGATGGGCTGGCTGGTCCCTGCTCACATGTGCAGGGTCTAACTGACAGCCATAGGTGGGGCTGGGAAAGAGCCCCCAGATCAGCTTGGCAGTGAGCGTGGCGCGGGAGGAGTGGGTTCATCCTTCTCTGCAGCATGTGGGTGGTTCGCTTGTCAGCATTATCTGAGTATATCTCACTCATTGCCCTGCCACTGTAGGGGCCTTGGGCACTGGTGCACCTTGATCCCATCTATCTCTGCCTCTGTCACATTATAATGTAGTCTCCTGTGGGCTGTAATACTTTGGTCTAATTTCAGTTGCTGGGTTTAGTGTGCAGGAGCTGGCTAGTGTTGGTGACCTGTGATACACAGGGGAGGTTGGACTAGATGATCTAGTGGTCTCTTCCAGTCTTAAACTCTGACTCATTTGAGGGCAAACCTTGACTGGTCTTAAGTAGGAATAACCCTGGCTTTGGAATAACAAGGTTGTTACTGCTGAGACTGGAGTTGCCTGGACAGACCTGGGAAGTGTCAATTCCTGGAATAGCAGAGTTTACTGCAGCTCAGCAGTGGGCTGCCTAGTTAGAATTGTGTGGGAATTGGGCATGGGCCTAATCAAGATACACTGATGTCAGTGGAAAGACTCCCATTGACTTCTGTGCCCTTTGGATCAGGCTAGGTTCAGTCAATGTTCTTAAAGGGCTGGAAAGAGAGAGAAAATAGAATTATGCCCTTTCTTTGCATCTTCATGACATTTTAGGTAGCTTGAAAGTCTTTTTCATTGAAAAGAACAAATCTCCTTGTCCTCTACCACAGAAGTTTGAGGAATATTAAGTCTTGGCTTCCCTGTTTTTTTTTCTGGAGGATTCTTTGGAGGAGTAGAGGATTGGAGTTTTCTCAGCTCCCAGTTGAAGAGATGGCAAGGACGTGAATTTTCACAAAGAGATCCTTTATCCTGACTGTTTGGCACACATTAGAGTTAACTGAGAGTTAACAAAAACAAACAGATAACAGAGTTGTAAATAATCTGATAGCAGGCCAGAATGTGACTCTAGGAGTTTGGCTACACTTGCAGCTGTACGGTACTGGGAGTTAAAGCTGTCTTCGTACAGCTGTGTAGGGAAAGCGCTGTAGTGTGGCCACATTGACAGCTACCAGCGCTGCAGTGAGGCCACATTTGCAGCATTTGCAGCGGTGTTGGGAGTGGTGCATTATGGGCAGCTGTCTCAGCATTCAAGTGGCTGCAACGTGCTTTTCAAAAGAGGGGGGTGGGGTGGAGTGTGACAGGGAGCGTGGGGCAGACAGAGAGAGTGGATTTTTGGAGCTGACACTGTGTCATCTCCCTGCCTTGCAAGTTCTAAGGACTTGAAGATACACAGCACCAACCTTCAATCATTTTAAAAGTTTTGACCCCTTCGCCCACCCCTCTCTCATTCACTAAATGCAAATAGCCTTCAGACCAGATAAGCAGCTGCTCCAAAACAGACCCCCGCTCCCCCTCTCCGGGCTGTTTCTCTCCTCAGGCAAACACTAGCTGTGGACATTCATCCCCCTGCCTGCCTCTGCTCGAGCAAGCAGTAGCTGTGTTTGTTTTTTAGATAAGCAACTCCGGGAGCCCCGAGTTCACAACAAAACAAAGAGTGTTATCTTTACTTAAAAAGCATTATGGGAAAGTTCCGGAGGTCAGTTACAGCGTAGTCAGATTAATCACTGTTTACACTGGCACCCCAGCGCTGCAAGAGCAGTGCTATAGGGCTTGGCTACACTGGAGAATTGCAGCGCTGGTGGTGGCTTTACAGCGCTGCAACTAACACACCGTCCACACTTGCAAGGCACATCCAGCGCTGTATTTCCCTGGATACAGTGCTGGCTGTACTCTACCTCTGCCTGGGGAATAACGACTGCAGCGCTGGTGATGCAGCACTGCTCTGCCAGTGTGGCCACCAAAAGCGCTGTTATTGCTCTCCAGAGGTATTTGGAAGTATCCCAGAATGCCTGTTCAGCCACTCTGCTCATCAGTTCAAACTCTACTGCCCGGGCCTCAGGTGACCTGCCCTTTAAATGCCCCGGGAATTTTTAAAATCCCCTTCCTGTTTGCTTAGCCAGGTGTGGAGTGCAATCAGTGAATCTTTCCAGGCGACCATGCCTCCACGCGCCAAATGAGCCCCAGCATGGAGCAATGGTGAGTTGCTGGACTTCATCAGTGTTTGGGGGGAGGAAGCTGTGCAGTCCCAGCTGCGCTCTAGCCGTAGGAATTACGATACCTATGGGCAGATATCGAAGGATATGATGGAAAGGGGCCATGACCAGGACGTGCTGCAGTGCAGGGTTAAAGTGAAGGAGCTGCGGAGTGCCTATTGCAAAGCCCGTGAGGGAAACCGCCGCTCTGGTGCTGCCCCCACGACCTGCCATTTTTACAAAGAGCTGGATGCGATACTTGGGGGTGACCCCACCGCCAATCCGAGGACCACGATGGACACTTCAGAGCGGGGAGGGGAAGCAGAGGAGGACGGGGGGGAGGAGGAAACCAAGAGTGAGGGTACTGGGATGGGGGGAGACACCCCGGAGTCCCAGGAAGCATGCAGCCAGGAGCTTTTCTCAAGCCAGGAGGAAGGTAGCCAGTCGCAGCAGCCGGTACTTGCTGAAGGACAAGCAGAGGAGTGGGTTCCCAGTAAGTGGCTTGTATTTTCAGGATGGAAATGTTTCGGAAGAGGAGGAAGGGTTAGAGCTGCATGCATGCATGCCTAGATGTGGAATAGCCCATTGATGTGGTCTATCACGTTGCGGTAATTGGCCTCAGTAATCTCTTCAAAAGTTTCAGCCAGAGCATGGGCAAAGTGCTTGTGCAAGTTTATTGAGAAAGCCACTGTGATCCTTGTCCCAGTCAGGCTAACGCGTCCATGCCACTGTGCCGCGAGGGGTGGGGGGACCTTTCCTGCACACAGGAAAGCTGCATAGGGGCCAGGGCGGAATCCACATTGCTGTAGAAGACCCTCCCGCTCTTCCCTGGTGACCCGCAGTAGCAAGATATCTTGCAGGATCAACTCCTGTTGAAAATGTTGGGAGACTGTTCAGTGTAGGTGCCCCCTGCAGCTGTTTGCTTTCCCCAATGCACAGAAACCCCAGTACATCCCAGAAGCAATCATTCCCCCTTTCCAGGTGACCCGCAGCAGCGAGATATCTTGCAGCATCAACTCCTGTTGAAAATGTTGGGAGACTGTTCAGTGTAGGTGCCCCCTGCAGCCGTTTGCTTTCCCCAATGCACAAAAACCCCAGTACAGCCCAGAAGCAATCAATCAGTCCCCCTTACTCACCATTTCAGGGCTCCTTTGGGTTATGTGCGCTCTCTTTGGCATGGGAAAATTATGCTATTGTGAAGACGGTAAACTCCTTCACTGTGTGGGAATAACTGTCTGAGATATAAACTGTCTGAGATATAAACAATGCTGCCTCTGTTAACTGTTGCCATTTTTGCCTTTCTACAAGCAACCTTGACTTCTCGGATGCCCGTATTATCAACAGCTGAAAGACTCCAAAACCTCCGGAAGAAGCCGCGAAAAAGCAAAGACGACCTGCTGCAAGCAGTTATGGATCACTCTGCCAGAGAGAATAAAAAACTGCAGGACTGGAGGCAAAGGGAAAGCAGGATCCGCCGGAGAAACGCAGCGGCCAGGAAGAAAAGCACAAAGCAGCTGATAAGCATCCTGGCTCGGCAAGTGGATTCTATCCAGGCGCTCGTAGACATTCAGGCAGAGTACTACCATGCCAACCTGCCCCCCCCCACCCCGTGCCAAAGGTCTTTCACTTGTGCCCCAATGTCAGCTCAAAACCCCCTTCCCCAGCATCCAGGTTCTTACCACTACCACCAGCTGCCTCCAATACCTGTACATTCACCAACCAGCCCTGAGAACTACGACCCTTACCCTCTGCACTCAACCTCCATCACCATGCAGTATAGGCATCCTGAAGTGCAGCAATCATTGCACAGCACTCCAGACAGGACATATTCAAACCTGTGACTGTACAGTTCCCCACCACAGCCCCCTACCCTTTTAGGTTCCCAAAATGTTGTGTGTCTGTCAATAAAGTTATTTTCTTTTCAATAAATGAATTCTTGGCTTTGAAAACAGCCTTTATTATTGCAGAAAGTAAAAAGATACCTTAGCCCAGGAAAGAAACAGGCACTGCAAATCAGCTTAGGAAAAACAGATTCCTACTAACATTGTAACCACTGCACTTCACTCCCGTGCAAGGCACCAAACATTACTGTTGGTTTTCAGCCTCAAATTCCTCCCTCAAGGCATCCCTAATCCTTGAAGCCCTGTGCTGGGCCTCTCTAGTAGCCCTGCTTTCTGGCTGCAAATTCAGCCTCCAAGCGTTGAACCTCGGAGGTCCATGCCTGACTGAATGTTTCAACCTTCCCTTCACAAATATTATGGAGGGTACAGCACCCGGATATAACCGCAGGGATGCTGCTTTCCCCCAAGTCTAGGTTCCCATACAGAGATCTCCAGCGCCCTTTTAAACGGCCAAAAGCACACTCCACAGTCATTTGGCACCCGCTCAGCCTGTAGTTGAACTGGTCCTTGCTCCTGTCAAGCTTCCCTGTATATGGTTTCATGAGCCAAGGCATTAACAGGTAAGCGGGGTCTCCAAGGATCACAATGGGCATTTCAACGTCCCCTACTGCGATCTTCCAGTCTGGGGAAAAAGTTCCTGCGTGCAGCTTCCTGAACAGGCCAGTGTTCCGAAAGATGCGTGTGTAAGCAGAGTCAGGATGAGCTCTACCCTTCTAGGCCAGTCTGTGTTAATGTCAATGAAACGCCCACGGCGAACCACAAGCGCCTGGAGAACTATAGAGAAATACCCCTTCCAAATAACATACTCGGATGCTAGGTGGGGTGGTGCCAGAATAGGAATATGCGTCCCATCTATCGCCCCTCCACAGTTAGGGAAACCCATTTGTGCAAAGCCATCCACAATGTCCTGCACATTCCCCAGAGTCACGGTTCTTCTTAGCAGGATGCGATTAATGGCCCTGCAAACTTGCATCAAAACGATCCCAATGGTCAACTTTCCCACTTCAAACTGGTTCCTGACCGATCGGTAGCTGTCTGGAGTTGCCAGCTTCCAGATTGCAATAGCCACCCGCTTCTCCACCGGCAGGGCAGCTCTCAATCTCGTGTCCCTGCGCCGCAGGGTGGGGGCGAGCTCAGCACACAGTCCCATGAAAGTGGCTTTTCTCATCCGAAAGTTCTGCAGCCACTGCTCGTCATCCCAGACTTCTGTGACGATGTGATCCCACCACTCAGTGCTTGTTTCCCAAGCCCAAAAGCGGCGTTCCACGGTGCTGAGCATTTCCGTGAATGCCAGAAGCAATGTCGCGTTGCACGCATCAGGCGACTCGCTATCATCGTCAGAGTCCTCATCGCTTTGGATCATAAGGAATAGCTCAACTGCCAAACGTGATGTGCTGGTGAGACTCATCAGCATACTCCTCAGCAGTTTGGGCTCCATTGCCCACAGAAATCGCACTGCACAGAAACCGTTGAGAGAGTCAAGATGGCGCCAAACATGGACGGAAAAACAGGGATTGCTGGGATGTGAAGCGATGCATCACGGGGTGTTGGGATAGGAAGCAGAATGACCTGCACCCTCCGCCTCCTTCCCACAACCCACGGCGCCAAAATGGGACGAGGTGCTCTGTGGGATAGCTGCCCATAATGCACCACTCCCAACAGTGCAGCAAATGCTGCAAATGTGGCCACACTGCAGCGCTGGTAGCTGTCAGTGTGGCCACACTGCAGTGCTTTCCGTACACAGCTGTACGAAGACAGCTGTAACTCCCAGCGCTGCACACCTGCAAGTGTAGCCAAGGCCTTAGTCGTTATTCCCCAGGCCGAGGTGGAGTACAGTCAGCGCTGTAGCCAGGGAAATACAGCGCTGTATGTGCCTTGCCAGTGTGGACGGGGAGTAAGTTGCAGCGCTGTAAAGCCACCACCAGCACTGTAACTCTCAAGTGTAGCCAAGCCCAAAGGCACAGCCGTGAACAGGGAACAGTGTGTAAATTTCACCACCCTCGGAGGAGCCCTTGGAGGCATTTTGACTCAGACACCCTTCTTAGGCACAGGAGCTGAAACATGGATGTACAAACCAAGAAGAAAAAACGCTTTCTGGCTTCTTTTAACATCAGAGGTAGCTAAAAAGGACCCAAGCAATTTTCTCCTTTTCCAGGGCTCCTTTAATAGTCCTGAATTTCACAACACCTTTGATGGCGCTCGATTAGTGTTTTGCAAAGCTCTTTGAAGCACTCAGATGAAAAGCACAAGGAAAAGATTCATCATGATAATTAATTAAATGGCCTCATGATGGCAGCAGAGGGCGAGTAGTAGGAGAGAGCTTTTGGATGCTTGAAGAGTGACTGCCTGAGAACTGGGGTAACTGGATTCACCTACCTTCCTACTAAAAATACATTTTCCCTTCTCACCAATACCAAATGTAAGGGCTGTGGAAAGCTGGAGAATGCAGAGAGTTCTTTCAGCATCTGTGGATTCAAAGGAAGTCTTTAAATAGAGGAGTTTTTCTCTCCTTTAAAAGTTCCCCTGTTGTAGGAAACTCTCTTTATAGCATGAAATCCCCTAGCTTTTCTGAAATGGCCTCCTCTCTGGGTGAGAGGAGTCCCCAAAGGGCATCCTAGAAGATGTGCCAAACCCATGGAGTACTGAAATGCCACCTCTGGCCACCATCCTCATTTTTAATACGGAAGTGCCACTCCCAACTTGCAGTGTTACGAGTTGAGGTGAAAGCTCTGGCTCCTTGAGACTGTAATAATTAGTGGGATTTCTGTAGCACCTCAAGGCCCCCAGACTCGATCAGGGCTCCATTATGCAAGGTGCTATGCAAACATATAATAAGACACTCTCCCTGTCCAAAGAGTTTACAATCAGAATAGACAAGACAAAGGGAGGATTGTTATTCCCATTTTACAGAGGGGAACTGAGGCACAGAGAGATTAAGTGACTTGCCCAAGGAGACACGTGGAATATGGCAGAGGCAGGAATTGAAACCCACATCTCCTGAACACTAGTCCAGTGCCGTAACTGAAAGACTCTCCTTCCTGTCATGAGTTCGTGGTACAAAGACTTATGCAGCAAAAAAAAGTACATGTGGCTATTTGAATGGCTGTAGGATGCTATTAGACACAAGGACCTGTGCAAAGTGCAGTGGATATATCAATAAAACAGATCCCAAAATGAAAAGCTTACTGACAAGAAAAGAAATGACTTCTTACTCCAAAATTAACGCCCAATCCTGCTCACACTGAAATCAATGACATAACTCTCACTGACTTCAGAGGGAACACTAACAGGACTATATTTCCACAGAGCAGGGATTTAAAGGATGGGAGAATGTACCAATCTAAGCCACGGCCAGATTCTTAGCTGATGTAAAATGATGTAATCAGTGAGACATTGCCGATTTACCCCAGCTGCAGATCTTGCCCCATATCTTCCTCTCCCCATTTGAGGTAGCATTTGAACTTGGAGATTCCCAGTGAGGCACAGGGAATTTGATTAATTCTTGGTTGTAATCACCATAATCTAACCCAAAAGCACTGTACAGGCATCATTACAGTGAAAAGCTTCCACTTTAAAGAATGACAAAAGAAATGAAAATTATAGCCCCTGCCTGATTCCTGCTCTTCAAATACTGAACGTGCACACTAAGAAGCATGAAATCTGCAATCTGTGGCCAGGGCTGAATTTATACTTTCTTGATGACTGTCGTGCATATCTACAATCCACTTATCAGGGTCCAACCAGCCTCATGTTTGCCCAAGTCAGCCTCTGTCTGGGAAAAGGATGAAAATGATTTGCTTGGTGATTTCACATGGGATGGCTTTTCTTATCTTTTGCAAAGAAAAGGGTTAAAAGCATCATGTCTTTTTTTATGGGGGCTGGTGTTAGCAGAAACTGACAGTAAACCACTGGTGGCCATTGCCAGAAGGGACCTGTCAAACACCCCCCAAGAATACAGAGATTATTTTTTCAGCTACAAACGTAGCAAATTGAACACAAACGGGGACAATTTGGTGGTCACATACACGTGCTAAAGAATTTTGACAGAAGGGCAGTGGAGCGAAATCTGGAGCTAGGTATAGTACATGTTAAATCTGATTCAACAAAACCTGTCCAGTATCAGATGAAATGTGTACTGTGATTGCTAGGCCTACATCTGGAGCTCTCAGTATGAAATGGGTTGTTATTTAAAGTCACTAGATGGTGTTACAGGAAAATGTTTAAAAGGATCAATTAAGGTAATTTAGGGATTGAAGAAGCTAAGAGAAGGTCCAAAGACATTTTATACTGGCCTCAAATGAACAGCAACGTTGAAGAAGCTGTCAAGGTTTGTCGTATATGCCAAAAATACAGACCAACTCAAGCAAAAGAGCCTATATTAGTGGCACAGGAAAAATTGCCCCCCTGGAGCAAACAAAGTAGGCATAGATTTATTTACATTGTCTGGAAAGAAAAATATGTACTTGTCCTAGACTGTTATTCTCACTTCCCTGAGATAGCCTCACTGGACGATACTACAGCTAAACAGGCGATTATACATGTCAAATCAGTTTCTGTGAGACATGGTATATCTGACATAGTAATGTCTGACAATAGCCTGCAGTTTAGTGGGCATGATTTTAAAGTGAAGTATGGGTTTCAATATGTAATCTCTTGTCCCCATTATGCCCAACAGGTTGGTGGAAAATGGTGTCATAATAACAAAGCACCTACTGGAAAAGGCTGCAGAGTCAGCTTCTGATCGTTATTTAGCCCTGTTAAATGATCGAACGGACCAAGTGAAGGGTGAGTTGTCACCTACTGACATGTTCAACAGAAAACTGAAAACAAAAATGCCTGCACTGTTAGAAACTGATGCCAGAGCACTGGGGGCTTGAAGACATATACATGGATATGGCTAAACAAAAACAATATGATTTTATGTCCTGGGAGCTGCCACCACGTAATGAAAATGACACTTGTGCATATCTATGGCAGGAAATGGATACAAACACAAGTGGTATCACAAGAGGCAGCCCAGGATCATATGAGGTTGGAACCCCAGATGAGTACATACTGCAGTGCAATAGACGACATCTTTTCCAAATCCCAGAAGGGAGGGAGATAAGCAGCACTGAGAAAGTCTCAGACAGATGACAACCAGGGCTGGTGCAACCATTTAGTCAACCGCTTTGCTGGGATTTGGGGGGCACCATTTTCTTCGGCAATGACCGTGGTGGCCAGATCTTCGGCCGCCCCGGTCGCTGCCAGCATTTAGTTAAGCAGCCACGGTGTGCTCAGGGTGGAGGCAGGGAGGAGGGTGGGGGTGGGAAGCTGCCGCGGGGGGGGGGGCGCCTCAGGGCAAAGGGGGGAGCTGCCGCGGGGGGGGCATCTCAGGGTGTGGGGGGCGCAAATGGAAGTTTCGCCTAGGGCACGAAACATCTTGCACCGGCCGTGATGACAACCACAGCAGGTTAAGATGGCTAGCCCCAGGAAACGGCACAACCAGACTTCATGGACTTACTGCTTCCGGACAGTAATGGGGCTGACATCTCAAGGGAGCCCAACAGGTCTATGCAATGGCACAGTGCACCTCAGAGACTACTGAACATTGCTACTTAGTTTAGTTAGTAGGCAGGCTATAACTATTTGACTTTCTATATTATTGATGTTGATTGTTATGTTTGTCTGTGGAAGGGAGATATGGGGAACTGTACCTTTAAGAGGTTCTGGCAAGAGCCCATTGGAACCCATTGTGATTAATAGATTTATAGATTCCAAGGCCAGAAGGGACCGTTGAGCTCATTTAGTGTGACCTCCTGAATAACACAGGCCAGAGACCTTCCCCAGAATGATTCCTAGGGCATGTCTTTTAGACAAACATTCAATCTAGATTTAAAAATGGGCAGATAAGGAGACTCCACCATGATTCTTGATAAATTGTTCCAATGGTTACTTTCATTGTTAAAAATGTATGGCTGATTTTCAGTCAGAATTTAGCCAGAATTCTATCTTCAACTTCCACTCCCTGGATTGTACTATACTTTTCTCTGCTAGACTGAAGAGCCCGTTATTAAATTTTTATTCCCTATGTAGATACTCATAGACTGTAATCAAGTCACCACTTAACCTTCTATTTGTTAAGCTAAATAGACTGAGGTCCCTGAGTGTATCACTATAAAGGCAGGTTTTCTAATCCTTTAATCATTCTCGTGGCGCTTCTCTGCACCCTCTCCAATTTATCAACATCCTTCTTGAATTGTGGACACCTTAACTGGACACAGTGTTCCAGCAGCAGCCACACCAGTGCCAGATACAAAGGTAAAACAGCCTTTCTACTCTCGTTCATGATTCTCCTGTTCATGCATCCCAGGATTGCATTAGCCGTTTTGGCCACAGCATCACTCTGGAAGCTCGTGTTCAGCTGATGATCCACCATGACCCCAAAATCATTTTTAGAGTCATTGCTTCTCAGAATGGAGTCCTCCATCTTCTAAGTATGGCCTACATTCTTTGTTCCTAGATGTATTCATTTCCATTTAGCCATATTAAAACCATATTGTTTGCTTGCACCCAGTTTACCAAGAGATCCAGATCACTCTGTGTCAGTGACCTGTCCTCTTCACTTCATTATTTACTCAATTTACCACTCCCACAATTTTTGTGTCATCTGCAAACTTTACCAGTGCTGATTTTAGGTTTTCTTCCAGGTCATAATTAAAAATGTTAAATAGTGTATGGCCAAGAATCAGTCCCTACAGGATCCCACTAGAAACCTACCTGTTTGATGATGATTCCCTATTTACACCTACATTTTAAGACTTATCAGTTAGCCAGTTTTTAATCCATTTAATGTGTGCCGAGCTAATTTTATGTCGTTCTAGTTTTTTAATCAATATGTCATGCAGTACCAAGTCAAATGCCTCACAGAAATCTCAGTGTATTACATCGACTCTGTTACCTTTATCAACCAAACTTGTAATCTCATCTAAAAAAGATCTCAAGTTAGTTTGATGTTATGCAGAGGCTCACATTACACAGTGCTGATCAATCAGAACTCACGATATGTCTAGGCTGAGAGAAAAAACCTGGAGCATCATTTCAGAGCCTGGGGCATCTGACTCAGGTTTGTGGGGCTAGGCCTGTGAGGCTAAAAATTACAGTGTAGATGTTCAGGCTCAGATTGCAGCCTGGGCTCTGAGACCCTCCTACCTCACCGGATCCCGAAGTCTGGTTCCAGCCCAAGCAGACATGTGTGCATTGCAATTTTAGCCCCGCAGCCCGAGACCTGCGAGCCCGAGACAGCTGACCCAGGCCAGCCTTGGTGCTGCTGGGGGTCTTTTATTGTATCTTAGATATTCTTTTAGACATTGAGTGAAGCACAGCTCTGTGAGACTCCTTGGCTTGGAGTGACTACAGAACACAACGGTGGGTTAAATTCCTGGCCCTGGGTGACTTCATTACTTTCAATAAGCCTTCGTCAGCGCCTAACTCACTTAGGGACTTTTGAAAATGTTACCTTTAGGGCCTAAAATCTCCTCTCATTTACACTGGAGTTATTTCACTGAAGTCAACAGAGTTATACTCGTGTAAAGTTGCAGTGTGGGAGGTCTAGGCTGGATATTAGGAAACTGTTTCACTAGGAGGTGGTGAAGCACTGGAACGGGTTACCTAGGGAGGTGGTGGAATCTCCTTCCTTAGAGGTTTTTAAGGCCTATCTTGTCAAAGCCCTGGCTGGGATGATTTAGTTGGAGTTAGTCCTGCTTTGAGCAGGGAGTTGGATTATTTGACCTCCTGAGGTCTCTTCCAACCCTGATGTTCTATGATTCTAAAACCAGCAGAACTGAGAGAATAATCAGGCTCTCAATCTGTTTCTCACCTCCCCATCTGTAAATGGAATATGATAATACTTGTCCACTTAGACTGCAAGCTCTTTGGGTCAGGGATGGTCTCTTGCTGTGGGTCTGTACAACACCTGGCATGATGAAGCTTTGATCCCATTTGAGGTCTCCGGGTGCTACTGTAATACATGTCATAAGTGCTGCCCTCCCTGACTCTTACCAGCCTGGCTGGGGCCTGCAGTCTTGTTAGATAATTAGAGCCCTGCATTTAATCTGGCTGTTGGGACAAAGCATCACGACACAGTGAAATCATTGCACACAGCAGCATGGGGATGTGATGCTGCACGTGATGCAATATGATTATTGTGCCATCCCCAGAAAGAAAATTAATTTGATAATTGGCTTTTGTGGCACTGGGCAGCACAATACAGCAGCGGGCCCATAATAAAGAACTCCTTGAAGTAAATGGAAAAACCCTCTTGATTTCAGTGGGCTTTGCATCAGGCCTTAGTGAAGGGTGTGTTGTCCTGTGTTGGCGACTAGGGAGGTTACCATCTGTAGAGCAACTGATAGCTTTGCACAGTCTCCTCCGGAATCCTGCCCTTGCTGGGATCACTGATAGTCTGAGCATGTGTCATAAACAGATAGCTAAGGGTTAATGACTCTTTCACCTATAAAAGGGTTAACAAACAGTAACCTGAAACACCTGACCAGAGGACCAATCAGGAAACAAGACTTTTTCAAATCTGGGTGGAGGGAAGCTTTGGGTGTGAGTTCGTTGTTCTTTGTCTTGTGTCCGTGCCCTCTCGGCTCTGAGAGTGATTTTTCTATCTCCAGGCTTTCTAATCTTCTGTTTCCAAGTTGTAAGTACAAAGATAGTAAGACAATAGGTTTATATATTTTTTTGTATTTACATGTGTGTAGTTGCTGGAATGTGTTAAATTGTATTCTTTTTGGATAAGGCTGTTTATTCATTTTTTTTCCTTTAAGCAATTAACCCTGTATATTGTCACCTTAATACAGAGACCATTTTATGTCCTTTTTCTTTCTTTTTATATAAAGCTTTCTTTTTAAGACCTGTTTGAGTATTTTTCACTGGTTAAGGCTAAGAAACAAAGGGAGGGGGAAAGTCTCTTTGTGTTAGATTTACTAAGCCTGACTTTGCATACTCTCTGGGTGAAGGGGGGAGAGAGGTTAGATCTCTCGGTACTTGTGTTTCAAGGACTTGAAGCAGGGAGGGTGGAATCCCTTTGTTTAGATTCACGGAGCTTGAATCTGTATATCTCTCTAGGAACCCAGGGAGGGAACACCTGGAGGGGAAGAGGGAGAAGGGAAGTGGGTTATTTCCCTTTGTGGTGAGACTCAAGGAATCTGGGTCTTGGGGTCCCCTGGGAAGGTTTTGGGGAGACCACGGTGAGCTAGGCACTGTATAATTCCTGGCTGGTGGCAGCAATTACCAGGTCCAAGCTGGTAACTAAGCTTGGAGGTTTTTCATGCTAACACCCATATTTTGGACTCTAAGGTCCAGATCTGGGAAGAAATGTTATGACAGCACGTGCACGGAAAGCATGGAGAGACCTGACATAATCTTCATGACTTAAATCCAATTAACGTGAGCTAATAAGGCTGCAAATGTTTGGAGTGCTGAAGCTGGCTTCCCACTCAGCTGGAGAAATGAGGCCCTACAGCTGAGACAAGGGACAGCCTTGTTTGTGTGGGGAAGAGGCAGTGGAGTGGAATGGGAGGGTGGGTCAGGCTGACCAGAGTGAAAACATTGCTCTGTATTTCTGTAATGAACAGCAAACAGAGGGTTCTCTTGGCAGAGAAGGAGCCTGTCTATTGATCAAAGACATGGGACTGGGGGTCAGGAGAGCTCGGTTCTATTCGCAGCTCTGACACTGGCTCCCTGTGTGACCTTGGGCAAGTCACTTTGCCTCTGTGCCTCAGTTTTACCATCTATAAAAATGAAGTTGATGATGATAATGATTAGTCTTCTCGGGATTTTAAGTTTCACAGGGAGCGTCTTCCATCAGAAACTATTTAATGTCCCCTCGGGAGAATGGCATGCTCCCATTTCACTACCCACAACCTCCCTCAAGCCAGCACTGCCCTGCAGTGTCAGCATGCAGGGGGCAGGCTGAGGTCATTAACTTAGCTATAAGGGGATCAAGCATTCAGGCCATGGCTACACTAGGGAATTTTACTGAGCAAATACCAGTGGGGCCCTAGTGTAGATATGGCTCCAGTAGCTCCCAGGATTTTTATCATTATGTCAATTAAACCCACTGATGGTGTTAAAATGTATCCAGCTGCAAGAACCTGGTGCCAGTAGGAATTCTTTGGTAAAAAGTCCTAGTGTAGACAAGACTGAAGAGACTGAGTGCAGGAAGGGGCTAAACATTTAGGCAGCTACTCCAAGAGGTTTACGAGAGGGGGAGAGAAAAGTCGTTCATGGAGAAAAGTAGTTGAAGAGAGAAGAGGGTCAAGACTGATTAATAAAAAAAGTACAGTAACCCTGGCAAGGGGCCTGATTCAGCTCCCATGGACGTCTATGGAAAGACCCCCACTGACGACAGTGGATGTTGGATCATGCTCATGGTAGGCTGTCAAATGAGGAGTAGTGGCTTAAATGGGATATTCAGTCCTGAAGACAGCCTACCCCCGAAAAGCCCTCTCCCTGACACATATCCCGTCCTGATTCATGTGCAGGATTGTACATCCGGAAGAGCAGCTTTATGTGTTAGGCTGCCTCTGCTACTGACATCGGGACTCGGCACCAGTCCTGCCAGCCCTCGCTTGTGTGCACAGTTCCTGGCCTTGGCATGAAGGGCAGCACAGCCATCAGTCAATGTGTTTAAGGCTGTTTGACCCCAGGAAATCTTGATGCCAATTGGCAGAGACCCCAGGAGTCATGGGGCATAGGGATCCCTGGGTTCACCAAAAGGATATTGTGTAAGGTCTGTAAAGAAAGCCTGTGACAAACCAATCATCATATTCATTGCAAGATGCCTCTATGGGGAATATGTGAGGAGTTATGGATATATGCTGGAAAATGATGTTCTCTAAGCCTTCTAATTAGTTAAAGGGAGGTCACTCAAAGGTATGTACCCTATGACAAACTTCTCCAGACAGGAGGTGGGAAACAGTTATCTCCCTGCTGGACCACAGTGTATTGTGTGTCTCACAATAGAAATCTATCTGCAGACTGAGCCAAATGCTGCTGAAGAGCTTAGGGCAACTTCAAAAGGATTAAAAAACAGTGGGGAGGGATAGCTCAGTGCTTTGAGCATTACCCTGCTAAACCTAGAGTTGTGAGCTCAGTCCTTGAGGGGGCTATTCAGAAATCTGGGGCAAAAATGTGTCTGGGGATGGGTCCTGCTTTGACTAGGGGGTTAGACTAGATGACTTCCTGAGGTCCCTTCCAACCCTGATAAAGTGAAGATCAGTGGTCCAGTCTGGTATACCTATGTGTGCACAAAGACACTCTGGTATCCTTCAATCAGAGAAGACAAGCTGTCAGTGGGCTTGATCTTATCAAAAGTGGGCTCTCAGCCAACCTGGCTGAAAATGCTGGGAAAAGTACTTGGAGTAAGCTCTCTCATAGGAGATAAGGAATGTCTTGTGAGTTAAGTTTAGGCTGTAGAAAGCATGTTATGGTTTTATTGTATATGGAACTGTTTGTTTCCAGTGTTGGTATTTACTGTCATTTGAATCTCTCTGTTCTTTGATAACAAACTTATTCTCATTTTCACTCTAACTATTGCTGAGTGCTGTGTGTTAAGCGGAGTGGTCATCACGAGTTAAAACCTGTACGCTGGTGTGTGCTGTTCCTTTGGGAGGAGCAAATCTGAGAGCTCTGTGAGTGCTCAATGGTGGATCCGGGACTGGGCACTCCAGGGGGATGTTTGGAGGACTCAGGGGTTGGTGGGTGCCCATTGCTACCCTGTACAGAGAGTGCGGAGACCTGGAAGCCATCGCTTGTGTTGCCAGAGGCTGGGGGTTTCAGGGACCTGACCCACAGCAGGTTCAGACAAGACCTCCTCACGCTAAGGGCAGGTGATAGCAAGGTGCCTCTCAACCTGTGGGAGCATCACAAAGGCCTTGATGCTGCTCCCACTGAGCTTCTCTTGAGGCAGGAGGGAACAGGAGTGGGCTCTGTAAGGGACACTAAGGAACAAGTGTGGCAGCGGGCTGGCTTTGCAGCCTCAAAAGCTGGCATGCTGCCAGTCCTGACTCTAGCAGCAGAAGATTTTTGTACAGTGCAATGACCAAATTATATAGTGTGTTGGGCAAGGCACGCTGCTGGCGGAGAGGAAATTCCATGCTGGGTAATTCCCTTGCAAACCTTGAAATTGAGCCAGTTGGTCTCACACTGGAACAGTGCCTGCTGGAAGTGCCGAGCCCAGAGAGGAGAATATGCATTTCTCCGTTCCAAAAGGAAGGATGGCTCTGTGCTGAGTGCACTGGATTGGGACTTAGGGATTTATACCATCACCCATCACCATGGCTTCTGGGCGCCTTCCATGTTAAATCAATAGCAATAGCCAAGTCTCTAGTGGAATCCCATTGGAGTCTCCAACTCTTCTCACCTTTCACAGTAAAACTGTGCTTGGAGAAGCCTTTTTGTTTTAATTTTTTTCCATTAATGTACTTTGAACACTGATTTGTTTCAGGCCTGTTGGTTTTGGGTCGGTTGTGGTTTAGGAGTTAAACAGCCCCTTAGCCCAAACCCGACGAGCCTGTGTCAGCTGGCCCGGGCCTGCCAGCTGCAGACGTCTAATTGCAATGTAGACATACTCTCAGTCTCTCCAAGCCAACAGCAGCCTGGAAGGAAATAGTGATGAGGACTATGCTTTCCCTACTCTGGCGGCAGCACTGTGGTATTGACTAGGTGGCCTGGTGGTCCATTTCTCCAAGCAGCCCAGAGGGGCCAGCAGAAAAGCCTGCTGTGCAGAGACAGAAGCTGAGCTCACATAGAATCATAGGGTTGGAAGAGACCTCAGGAGGTCATCTAGTCCAACCCCCTGCTCAAAGCAGGACCAACACCAAATCCCCCCTCACTCTTCTCTTCTGCAGACTAAACAAGCCCAGTACCCTCAGCTTCTCCTCCTAAGTCGTGCCCCAGGCCCCTGATCATTTTCTTTGCCCTCCACTGGACTATCTCCAATTTGTCCACATCCTTTCTGTAGTGAAGGGCCCAAAACTGAATGCAATACTCCAGTTGTGGCCTCACAAGTGCCAAATAGAGGGGAATAATCACTTCCCTCCATCTGCTGGCAATGCTTCATGCTGCCACCAGAAAAAAATAAACTGGAGCATTAATTTTCCAGCTGGTTTGCTGCTCATGAAATAGGCAGGGCATCCACAGTGCTGCCAGTTCCTGTGATTTTGTTACAAGTCTCATGATATTTTTCTCAAAACCCCAGCTCCAATGGTTGTGTGAGAATCTCAGCTTTCATTTAAGAACAAAGTCTCTAGCCTGAAAACATGACCTAAGTGCACTCTAACGACTCAGAACCAGACGGAAAAGAAAAAGAACCCAACACTTGTTGTTTTGTAAAAATCACATGATTGTTAAATTGAT
Source organism: Gopherus evgoodei (assembly GCF_007399415.2). Taxonomy (NCBI): domain Eukaryota; kingdom Metazoa; phylum Chordata; order Testudines; family Testudinidae; genus Gopherus; species Gopherus evgoodei. The sequence continues at coordinate 116,643,832 of NC_044325.1, read as the reverse complement.
CTCATGAATTTTCTAGGTCAGACTCTTTAATTTTGAATGCTTGGGTCTGGCAATACTGCATCTATCACTGCTTTCTGACCTTTTATTTGAAATCAGAGGATGGTATCAGAGTAATTATCAAACTAATACACCCTCTATTTGGGGACTGCATCCTAATCTTGCAGGAAGATGGACTCAATAATCTAATAAGTCTTTTCCATCTCTATGATGATCTCTCTGTCATGAAAGAAGCATAGCTGTATATAATAGGACAGGGGTCAGCAACCTCTGGCATGCGGCTCTCCAGGGTAAGCACCCTGGCAGGCCGGGCCAGTTTGTTTATCTGCCACGTCAGCAGGTTCGGCCGAATGCGGTTCCCACTGGCTGCGGTTCACCATCCCAGGCCAATGGGGGCTGTGGGAAGCACCGCGGGCGGAGGGATGTGCTGACTGCGGCTTCCTGCAGCCCCCATTGGCCTGGAGCAGCGAACTGCAGCCAGTGGGAGCCACGATCGGCCTAACCTGCCGATGTGGCAGGTAAACAAACTGACCCTGCCCACCAGGGTGCTTACCCAGGTGAGCTGCGTGCCAGAGGTTGCTGACCCTTGTAATAGGACAAGTGGCATGACAGCCAGTTTAAATGGGATTGCACTGGGTCTTGCATTTGCCCTGAATGCAGTGAGGGCAGTGGCCACCCTCGCTTCTTCTGGCAGAGAGTTCCATATCCTTGGTCTGGCTCCTGTGACGACGCTGTCTCCAACAGCTGCGCTCCTCCCCCAACTGCTCGACAGTGGAGAGACATCTCTTAAGCAGCCAGGACCAATCCCAGCTGCCAAACTCTCCCACAACCCCCAGAGATGAGCAGATACAACCTGTGCCTCCTCCATCACACAGCCTCTAGGAGATGTCCCCCAACCTGACCCTCTTTCCCACTCCAACGTCTTCCTCCTCCCTCAGCTTGTGATTTGTATTTAGCAGCACCCAGGAGCCCTAGATATGGATCATGACCGCACTGTGCCAGGTACTGTACAAACACAGGACAAAAGGTGGCCCCTGCCCCAAAGCGCTTACACTCTAAGGTAAGTTAGAGTTCAAGGTTTTCTTGTTTCAAAAAACTGCTTTTCAATTATCTGTTTAAAAAAAAAACAAACCCAGCCACCAGGCTGGTATATTTATAGAGGACGTGACAGCATCTGTTAGACAATTTGTGTTAGTGTGAAGCTGTGGATCACGGTGCAAAGCAGTTCTCTCCTTTAGTAATATCCACAAAGGTTCGTTGCCAGTAATACTGCCTGAGTGACTGCACCTGCAGAAGGTGTTACAGACTCCAGCAATGCTGTGCAAAGCACTTGAGAACAGAAGTGCTGGAACAAATTCTATAGTGGGGGTATTGCCATTGAACCAAACTGCAAATCTTCTATCTGATGGAAACCACTTCAAGCCAGGGGGTGCAGCAGCTTGCCCAGCACCCCTAGTTCCAGCACTTATGCTTAAGAAATATGGCTTTAAACACCACTCCCCAAAACCAAAACCAAGTAACCTACATATTAGAAGAAATAGAGAGTTAATGGACTATAGACACAGCACTACTCTGGCAGTGTTAAGAGGGAGTTAACTGGTGTAAAGAGGCCATAGTGCAAACAGCAATCAGCCCCAATGGCCGCATAAGACTGACGCATGCAAGATCAGAACTGGGCTGACAGTCACAGTGCATGAATCCATTCTGACACCAACGGCACAAATTCAGGGTTCAGAATGGACTCTGCTCAGACCTCAAACCTGTAAAGTGTCTCTCCAAAGAGTCTGAGGTTCAAGATCGGTTCACCCAGTAACTGGAAAGAACCTTACTGTGCTACCTCAGTCCTATGTTCTGAAAAAGTGAAAGCTAATTGGGAGGGGATGGTCACATGGCTAAACCCCTCGTACAGTTCTGAAGATGTGTCCTGTTGGGGACTGAGGAACCACAGCATCTGCTCTCACTTGGACTCCCTTGACACCGAGTGTCCAAAGAGCGCTCAATACAGCAGACAAAGCAGGCTTGAAGCCTGAGCGTTTCTCCCTGACATCTCTCAAACTGATCTTCTGCGTGACTTTCTCTCCAGCCATGTTAATGAAACACAGCTGCAGGCCAGAACATTAGTTGTAACAATGTACATAAGAGTGGCCCTACTGGGTCAGACCAAGGGTCAATCTAGCCCAGTATCCTGTCTTCAACAATGGCCAATGCCAGGTGCCCCAGAGGGAATGAACAGAACAGGTAATCATCAAGTGATCCATTCCCTGACACCCATTCCCAGCTTCTGGCAAGCAAAGGCTAGGGACACCTTAAATCAGAGGTGGCCAACCAGAGCCTGAGAAGGAGCCAGAATTTACCAATGTACATTGCCAAAGAGCCACAGTAACATGTCAGCAGCTCCCCATAAGCTGTCCCCACCCCCGCTCCCAGTTCCTCCCATCCACCGGCAGCCCCACCTGTCAGCGCCTCCCCCTACCTTCCTGCACCTCCCGATTAGCTGTTTTGTGGCATGCAGGAGGCTCTGGGGGAAGGGGGAGGAGCGAGGACATGACAGGCTGAGGGAGGGGGTAGGAAAAGGTGCAGCGGGGGCAGGCCCTGTGGCAGAGCCAGGCAGGGTTAAGCAGTGAGCACCCCCCTGTAGCTCCAGCCCTGGAGTCGGTGCTATACAAGGAGCCACATATTAACTTCTGGAGAGCTGCATGTGGCTCCGGAGCCACAGGTTGGCGCACCCCTGCCTTAAATGTATCACCTTAAGGTTCTCCAACTCCTCCAGCCAGCTGGAACACAGGACAGTGAATCGTGCAGCCCTGCCCTCAGCCTATGGTGTTCCTGTGTTGTGGCTGCCGTGATGCTGCTAGTTTGTGGCTTTGATTTTATCAAGGTTAAATGAACTTTCAGAGACCTAATCAATGTGATTAGCTGCAAGTGGAAAGTGGAGTCACGCGATGCACAGCCACATAGTGATGATTCTCAGTGCCGCTGTCTTTCATTTTTCGAGAAAGCACTGAGCAAATCCAGACTCTTCAAAATGTCTCATGCTGTGCATCTAAAAACACTAGTTGCTTTTGAAAATGTTGGCCTGTTCCTCTATGAGTGAGTAGCTTTCTTGACTGGCTGACGTATTTTTATGGTAATTTTTTGTCATCTGTCAGGTTGTCTCACACCGATCCCCTTCAATGGAACATCTAAGTATTGGCAATACTCACCCAGCTGGCAATCCTGAGACTTAGCAGTTGTGAGTTATGACTGTTTGTGAGATCACACCAACTAGACATGCTGTAGTTTGAGTTCAGAATGATGGCTCAGCCCCTTTTCAAGCCCTGGGTTATAAATCTTTGCTGTGACCTTTCTGTATTGCCAACTCTCATGATTTTTTAATGAGTTCCATCATAATTATTGTTTTCCTTAAAGCTCCAGCTCCTGGAGTCAAGCGGCTGGGTGATGATTTCAGCCTTCACTCTTAAGGAAAAAGTAAGTTTCTAGATATCATGGCTGTGGAGAAAGCTTCGAAATGGGAACCCAGTGCACCCTAAAGGCTCAGCAAGAGGAAGGCAAATAAAAAGGTCACCACATCTGTTATCTTTACATAATCTCAGGATTTTAATGCTAATCTCATGATTTTTGGTGAGCCTGACTCATTTGGGGTTGGTAATACTGCAGACCCCAGACTGTGCCTCTCAAATATCAATTATTTCAAGGAATCTCGCTCATTTTAGTACCAAAGTTACCAGACAAATGTCATGCAACCCTCACTTTTATTGTTGAAAAAATATTTGCCGCAGAAATCATCATACAACTGGGGATATGTAGAGTTATCTGCACTAAAGGAAGGGATCCCCTACAGTATTTTAAGTTTCCTACATGTATAACATTTATGTTCCTTCTTTTGGGTCTTTGTCCCACATTGCACCGTGTGTTTGGACCTTGGCAGGTTGAGAGGTAACACCCATGGCACTGGGCCATTATAAATCCAGGGTAACTCCATTGGTGTAAAATTACTCTGGCTTTACACTTTTGTAACTGAGATCTGGATGTAGCGCTCCGGGTTTTAACTTGTGCTCAGTCACTGCTGGCCATCATCGTTCCTCACACTCTCCCTCCATTCCCTTATAATACGATATGCTGCTGAAATGTCTACAAACTCAACATCTCCCCATACCAGTCAGGTCACTGCGGTAGTCGGGGCCATTGGTACCACACTGGTCTTTGTTGTAGCAATGCAGCTGTGTGGGGAAGCATCTTGCTAACCAGGAGCCACAATAATACCTTGCTGTGGATTCTATCCCAGCATTTGGAATCACCCTGCACTACTCAAATGGGAATCATCAGCTTTCTGCTTGGCTTGAGGGGTGTGATTCTGCCTAATCGGAGCATTTGGGTTGTACTTTGTCATGATTTATAGGGGTTTCACTGGTCTTTCAACAGAAACCAATAGGGAGGATGAATGGTCTGATGGTTTGCATGCTAGTCTGGGACTTGAGAGAGCTGCATTCAGTTCCTTGCTCTGCCCCTGTCTTCTTGTGGGACCTTAGGCAAGTCATTTAGTCTCCCTGGGTGTGCCTCAGTTCCCCGTCTGTACAATGGAAAGAACAGTTCTCCCCTGCCTGAGTGCTCTGATACGGCACTCATGTGGGCCATAGAAGTACCTTATCCTAGACAGATATGGGCTGGTCCTTGTACTCCTTCCATCTGTTTGCCAAATCCAAACGGTGTGTCTCTTGTCACTTAGATGATCGGCTGTTTGAGGTAGGGACTCTGTTTTCATTCTCTGTGTGTACATCTCCTAGCACAATGGGGCCCTATCCCTGACTGGGGCCTTGGCACTACCACAGTGCAAATACTCCATAACAAGGTCATGACTCCCAGCCTAGCTTTGTGCCCACCAAATGCCAGGCTAGCATATTGAGGTCAGATAGTACTAGGGACTGCCTGGCTAAATCCTTTCTATGTAAAAGTAAAATACCCTTTAATCAGCTTAAGAGAAGTGGGGAGAGAATAACTTTATTTTACAAAAAGCCCAGCAGGAACCTGCCGGTGACTGTGCTCTTGGCCAGGAGCGGATTGCACTCATTTTCAGGAAAGCTCCAGCGGCCACATAAGAAAGGGCCCTAATTGGAATAAGGGGATTGGAGGATTTAGCTTTTCAAATGTGCCTTTATTGCACAGAATGGTTTCAGGAGTGGCATTAATCTTTAACACTTGATTTCTGGGTTCTGCTGCAGTAGTGTGGGTGGGGGGAGGGATAGGAGAGTGAACAGAGAAAACTGCAGGGATGTAGAAGGATAATTTCCAATAGCCCTTGCCCCTGCTCTGTGGCACCAAGTGTCTGCAGGGAGGATACGTACACGGCAGACCAGACTCCAGGGGAAAAGGGATCTCACTAAACTGGGTGACTGAGCAACAACATGGCAGCTGAAATTCAATTTTAAGTTCAAAGTAATGCTAATTGGAAAACAATCCCAACAATACGTACAAAATGATGGGGTTTGAATTAGCCATTACCACTCAAGAAAGAGATATTGGAATCATCATGGACAGTTTCTCTGCAAACATCTGCTCAGTGTGCAATGGCAGTCAAAAAAGTGAACAAAATGTTAGGGACTATTAGGAAAGGGATAGATAAGAAGTCAGAAAATAGCATAATGCCTCCATATAAATCCATGGTACGCCCACACCTTGAATACTGTGTGCCATTCTGGTCAGGTCACCCCATCTCCAAACAAGATATATTAGATTTGAAAAAGATTTGAAAAAGAGAAAAGCAATAAAAATGATTACGGTTATGGAACAGCTTCCAAACAAGAAGAGATTAAAAAGACTGGAACTGTTCAGCTTAAAAAAGAGACGAGCAAGGGGGGATATGACAGAGGTCTATAAAATCATGAATGGTGTGAAGAAAGTGAATAGGGAAGTGTTATTTTCCCCTTCACATAACACAAAAACCAGATGTCCCCCAATGAAATTAATAGGCAGCAGGTTTAAAACTAACATAAGGAAGAATTTATTCACGCAACGCACGGTCAACCTGTGGAACTTATTGCCAGGAGATGTTGTGAAGGCCAAAAGTAAAACTGGGTTCAAAAAAGAACTAGTTAAGTTCCTGGAGGATAGGTCCATTAATAGCTACTAGCCAAGATGGTCCGGGATGCAACCCCGTGCTCTGGGTGTCCCTAAACCTGTAACAGCCAGAAGCTGGGACTGGATGACGGGATGGATCACTTGATAATTGCCCTGTTCTGTTCATTCCCTCTGAAGCATCTAACACTGACCACTGCCAGAAGACAGGAGGCTGGGCTAAATGGACCACTGGTCTGAGCCAATATGGCTACTCTTTTGTTCTTAAGGACCAAGTTAGGGATGAATACACTGGGAAATAGTGTCTTGGAGGATTTCCATCCCTCTGTGGGATTATTTCAATGTGCCATGTCCCAGCTGTGAGCTCTGCTGGAAGCTTCCTCCTCCAAAGGATTTGGATTCCAGCATCTTAGGGGGCATTTCCCTCCCTTTCTCCCCATCAACGGTAGCATCAAATGCACGTTCAGGTCTTTCAGTAATCTTAGCGCTGAAGAGGCTGCACTGTCTCCTACCCTGTGCAGTTTAAAATTGCAGGCATCGTGCTGGAGGCTAGGGCCTTTCTGCTGGTACTTCCCTAATGTGTCTGTTTAGCACTGTGAGGAGGAGAGGGGAGGAAGCCTGAAGCCTGGTTTCTTGCGCCAAGTTCCACCCTATAATGTTTTTGCAGACTTTGGGACTTCTTTTGGTGCAGAGACACCTGATCCCACTAGCTAGAGCCAGGCATGCTGTGGGTAGGAGCTGTGTGCAAAGTTCCCACACATGACTCTGGATCTCAGTCATGAATTGCAGCCTCCTGTCCTGAGCCCCAACACAGCTCTGCCAATGCGCCTCAGTTTTAATCCCTCTTGCCCTTCCTTTGGTGCCTCCCCACAGCTCTGCCATTGTGCCCCCTTACTATTTGGCATCACCCCCCTACTGCTCCCATCCTGGGCCCCTACACAGCTCTGGGAATGCAATTCCTACAAGGCCTGCAACCCCCCTGTCGCTGGTCTCCTGAGTCCTGTCAGTGTATGGGCCTGTGACATGCACCAACCCCTGCTGGAGGACATGGCTGTATGTGCAAAAGTGTGGTGGGTTGCACCCCACTTGCAAGTCACACAACAGTAACTTCACCCATGTGACTGTCCCAGTGACTCTCAGACCTTCCCATCTTCACTTGTTCTTCTTCTCAGCCTTGAAAGCCCCTCCCCTACTTCAGTGACCCTCCTTTTGGCTGAAGAAGGATGGATGTTGTTCCCAACATGACCAGCAGGGTCACTGCCAGCCCAGGAGAAAATGGCAAAGTTTAAGCGTCAATCACAGAACCCCCTTGGTAGCTCTCAGTGCTACAACTATGGGCTTGTCTACACTTCAAATGCTACAGTGATACAGCTGCACAACTGGAGCGCTTCAGATTTCTCCCTTTGGCATAGGTATTCCACCTCCCTGAGAGGCAGTCGATGGAAGAATTCTTCTGTTGGTCTAGCACTGTTTACAATTGGCTTATCTACATTGCTCAGTGGTGCAGATTTTTCACACCCCTGAGTGACATAGTTAAGCCAACATAATTTGCTAGCACAGACCAGGCCTAGATTGCAAATTGCAGAAGGTTTCAGGGTCCTTCACACAAAAGCTGCTTTGCACCAGCTTGGGGGCTGGCCCTTGATATTTAGGGGTAGTATCATCACCTGAGAGCTACTCTGCTGAAACTGCTTAAGTGGGGTTTGATAATCCATCCCGCTGCCCAGAGTGCAATTAAAACAGATGGTGCCATGTTGTTTCCCATTGTCATTCGGAATGGCTAAGGAAAGGTGAGGATGGGAATGCAATCTCCTGTAAAAAACGGAGCTAACTGTGTGATGGCACGTGTATAACTCAGTGACATGTTCTTAAAAAGACAGATGGTGAAAGCAAGCAGGATGTGCAGGCAGCAGGCAGAGTTGCAAGGGCTAAGTAATGAAGAATAAAAGCCATGCGGAAGTAGGGCTGGAGGGAAGGGTGGTGCTTTGACTCCGAGGAGGTGAGTGGAACTCTGGTGACTGCTCCAAAGCTGCTGTCAAAGGCACCAATTGTGCAAAAGGCAGATTTGCCCAAACTGGTCTGTTCTGTTGTGGATGGAGTGTATTAAAGCTGGAGAAATGGCCTCTTAGTCTCACCAGATACATAGGAAACACATAGGCAGAGAGAATTCATCCCTCTCCTACCTCCTCATTAATGAAATCAGTGCTACTGTTTGTGTTTCCGCACTTTAACGTCTTTGCTTGCTGGCCATTCTGTGTTCCTCTCCAGCCTCTTTGTGCTGCTCCAGTGGCATCAAAGGGGCTGTGAAGGTAATGGAACCTGCCCCCCCAGGATTACCCCAGTGCAAGGTCGGGGGAGCATGTCCAGGATGACATGGAATTGTTATGTCTGCTCTATACCACTTCCTTTTGCAGCCCCCAGTGTAGGGCAGGGTGTCAGTGGCCAGAAAGGTTTGGAGTGGGCATGGCCAGACCACACTGCACACCAGCTAATCCCAGCTGGTGCAACAGCTTCTAATGGGTTGTTACAAGCATGGAGGCAGCATTACACTGATGGGGGGGGCAGATCCCCCAGCAGGGTCCTGAATATGGAAGGCACAAAGAAAGGAACCCCCCAGCTGTCCTGTCCAGCCCCTTTTCACTGCAGATGTGACCTGAATTGTTTAAAAATGGGCTTGCCCGGCTCTGGTCTTATTTCAGATTAGAAGACGACAACAGGTGGGGAACATGAAGGGTGTTTTTCTGAAGATGTACAGAGGAATTATTGATTTGGTAGCTCCTTGGATCCTGATTTTGAAGCAGCGAGGCTGGATTCCATCTGCCATTGAAGTTTTATGCTTTTGACTTCTGCTGCAGTAACGGGATAATGCTTTTATTTTTCCCTTTGGAGGTGATGCTTTGTTGCAACATGGATGTTTGAATTTAGGCTTTTGTACTGGTTTGTTTAGGGTTTTTTGGTTGTGCTCAGCTTCTGACTTGCTCATAGATTTGCTCAGCTTCTTCTTTCTTTTTTTGCCTCTTTCTTTAGCTCTGTGGTATTTCCCCTTGGTTTTGGTCAAGGCCTTTAGACATGGGAAGCACATCTTTGATGTGTATGTAGCACAATCTTGATTCTCCACTGGTACATTTGCCTCCTTTATGTCCGTGGATTCATGTTGATTTATTTTTAAATCAACAACAAAAAATGTTAATTGGTGAATAACAGAGAAAAATGCTTCTTAGCTGCAGTGAAAAGGCAAAGGTTTGGATGCTTGAAAGAACAACTATTCACATATTCAAATATGGCCAAGCTATTAGCCTCTGAAAAATCTCAGTTTGCGCATGCTCAGTAGCTACTTGTTAGAGTTTGGCTGCTAAATGTGCAGAAGATTCTGTCTGCACTGAGGATGTTCTAGCCTGGAACTGCTGGGGCTGAGCAAGACTTTCCCTGAAATGCCTTCTCCTGTCCACCAGGGGCACAGGTATTGTGAGAGGGAGACTAGTTCACCTGTGCTCTAAATGCTCCTCATGCTGACAGTCCAGGCAATGGAGGAGGGACCTGCCTGACTCAAATGCAGAGGGGACAATAGTCAGATCCTGGGGAGGAGTCTGTGGAGGTTGGAATAAAGAGCCTAGGAGGAGGGGAGGGACAGGGAGGCTGGAAGCTAGTGGGTGAGGGGGGAGACGGATATTTCACAAAGAGCTAAGAAGGTAGAAATGGGACTAGTTGGACAAGGAGCCTGGGGTAAGATTGGGATGAGGAGCCTGGAACTGGGAACCCTGATATTCTATGATTCTAAGGGAAGACTGAAACTTGGCTGAGGAACCTAGGAAGAGTAGGACTAGCTGGCAAGGAAGCTGAATGGTAGAGGCTGGGTCTAGCTAGGTGAGGAGATTGGGCTGGAATTGGAAGCTGGGCTCTGGGGCGGGAGAATAGGACAAGGAACCAGAAGGGAGAGGAAGAGGCAGGACTAGGACAGGGATGAGCTGGAGGGAATGGGGCAGAAGGAATTAGGCTTCGGGTGAAGAAAGGCAGAAGGGTCCATGACCACAGAACCCAAGATTCCTGAGTCTCACCATCTCTCTGCTGTGAGCAGTTTCCTGTGAAACCCACTAACAAAGTGTGTGTGTCTGATTTCCGCTTTGGGCTGGTCCACGCAGAAGATGATAACCTGCTACTGCTATTGTTACTCAAGTGGCAGAGGTCTGTGCTGTGGATCTAAAGGTTCCAGCCTTGCTGATGAACCATGTGGGAGTCAATATGATGCCTCATGGCTGCTCTTCCTTGTACTGGCCATAATAGATCCCTTGGGGCAATGTGGTGGTTCAGGCTTGCTGGAGCACGGTATCCCCACCCTACTGCTGGGGTGTAGAACACACTATGCAAGCTTCACACCAACTGGGATACCCAAAAGAAGGGGAACCCAATCCTCAGTTGGCTGTTTAAACCAGCTTGTCCGTCCTCTTTGGGCCACCAGGGCAGTGAAAAGAGCAAGGGGGCAGGCTGAGTATTTGGCCCATTGCATCCGTGCCACTGAGTACCAACCACATCCTCTCACTGTAATTGTAAGCTCAGCCTTGATGTCGCTCACATCCCCTTGGGCCTTTTCCTCAAGCCCTTTGCCAAGCGTGAGATCATACTGATGTGTACTTCTCCATATCCCTGGGTAACGTCGTCCACTCCCATGAGGACAAATCTTAGCACTAACCAGACTTGTGCATACTTCACCGCTGGTGCTATATGCTGCCTCCTGTCCTTGCATTTGGATGTTCTCCTAGCTGTTAAGAACAATGACAGCAGGACTATCTCTCTTTACACATCTGTATGGTGCCGAGTGCCTTGCTGGTGCAATACAAATCATAAAAACAACAAGGAGTCCTGTGGCACCTTAAAGATTAATAGATTTTTTCAGGCATAAGCCTTCATGGGTTAAAAACTCACTTCTTCAGATGCATGGCATGAGCAATGGGGTCTCCATGCATCTGAAGAAGTGAGTTTTTTACCCACAAAAGCTAATGCCCGACTAAATCTGTTAGTCTTTAAGGTGCCAACGGACTCTTCGATATTTTTGTAGATACAGACTAACAGAGCTACTCCCTGATACAAATAACATAGGCACTCATATATGTATGTCTCTTCTGGTTCTCCATGGCAGAGCTGTGGATTAATGCTTCCCACTGGTCTAGCACTACAGGAGGGATAGCATCTGTAATGTGATCCTCACTGTTTGCTGCATGGGGAAGAGGATATATAACTTTGGAGAATTAATTCTCATTATACCACGATATGCTCCTCTTCTGGCTGGCGGGAAATCCTGCCCCAGCTGGTCCAGGGTGTGCCGCTCCAGCAAAAACCAAAATGGCTACAAATAGCTGCTAACTGCTTTTGGGTTTATTATGACTGCATCCCTGTCTAAAGTGCGTTCATAACCTCAAGAGAGAGAAATATCTGACTGTGAAGGGATTGGCTTTGCAAAAATGATAGTTTTTGGCAGAAAAAGCATAGTTAGATGCTCAATCGGTGTGTTGCAAAGTCTGCAGCCCCTTAAATTCAGCTGCATTTCCAGTCTCCAGCTGCTTCCCTTTACATGCTTACTCGGTACAAGTCTGTATTGTTGCTGAGGTCTGCCAGCGGCTCTATAGTTAAGCTTGCAATTTTCAGTTTGAAAAGTCACCTTAGTGACCACACCTAATTGTTTGTTATTTATTTGTATTGTGGAAGTGCCTACAGACCCACTTTGTGCTAGGCGCTATAGAAACACAAGACAAAAGAGACAGTCGCTGCCCCAAAGGCATTAAAGTCTAAGCAACTGTTTCCAATCATCAATATGCAAACCCTAATATCAAGATTCATCTAAATGACTAGCGATTTTGCTTCCTAACTTGTGACACCATAAGGGGTCTGATTTCAGAGGTGAAGTGCTTGGCATTAAAAAACAACAACAGGCCTCTCTATCTGTTAGCTAAAGGAGATCTCCTCTGGCTGTGAGATGGTAGTAGACTGTGTAGTGACTGACATCAGCCTTTAGGGGAGACGGTCTCACTTGCTCAGCCAGGGTATGGCATATAGTCAGTGGGTCCTGCTTACTGATTGAAGACTGTTGGTAAGACATTAGGATCTGATGCTTAAAGCTGGTCAAAAAACACGGAATGAAACATCAACTTTTTTTCAAAAAAATTGTCCCTTTTTAGGTTCAAATCAAAGTTTGCCTAAGTTACAAAAGTCAGAAAATTTTGACAAGCTCACAGATGTCAACAAAACGAGGGGGGAAGATTATTAACATTCATCAAAAATCATTCCCCATTATTTTAATCTAAATTCAAAAATGTTCACTGAAATTTGACAAATTTTGACTGGCTCCTTCTCACCACAGGAGATTTTGTAAGTTGGTGAACCAGTACAGTCATAGGTTTTGAAGATTTAATGCCAGATGGAACCAATAGGTCTAGTCTGACCTCCTGTATTGCACATGCCATAGAATTTTACGCAGTTACTTCTGTACAGAGCCAAGTTACTTGTGTTTGACTAAGACAGATGTTGCAGAAAGGCATCTGGTCTTGGTTTGAAGACATCAAGAGATGGAGAATGCACCACTTCCCTGGGTAGTTTGTTCCAGCGGTGAATCACTCTCACTATTCATTTTGTGCCTTATGTCTAATTTAAATTTGTCATGATTTAGCAGAATTGTGAAAGTTGAAAGATCTGTTCAGAGTACATTGAAAACCCTTCTTCCGTTGCCGGAGGAGTCAGGTGTTCTTAAAACAGCAAAGAGTTCATGCATTTTATTTTCAAATAGGTAGGAGGGAGCTGGCAACTCCAACAAAGACCAGCCTGAAATGCACTGTCCTGCTTATTGTAGATTTACGTGGAAAAGAACGGTAGGCAGATTGCATAACAGGAGCAATTTTGCAGATGATGCTTTCCCAAAGAGATGAGGTTGGATTTCTCTAGCTAAATGTATCAGATAAAAGGCATAGGCTTGACCTTAAGAGCACTCTATCCTCTTTTCATTGTTCTATATGATTAAGCTAGCACAATCCTTTTGCCCACATATAAGAATACCATTCACCATCCCACTTAAGGCATTTGCATGGTTTTACTGAAAATTGGGAAAGGGAAGGAGAGTCTCTTCCCCCCCCCAACCGCCCGTCTCTTAACATTCAATACCTTAAATGCAATGAATAAATAACTAGATAAATAAGGAGTTCTCTGTTTTCCTGTAAACCCTGCCAGTTCTCTGTCTTTGCATTCTTGCCGCTCATTCAAACTGGCTCATGATCAAATCCTCCATTACTTGTCTCAGGTAAGCCTGCCAGGCCTACTTTCTTTTATTGGACCAACTTCTGTTGGTGAGAGAGGCAAGCTGTCAAGCTTACAGAGAGCTCTTCTTCAGGTCTGGGACAGACAGGGCTACAACTACACTGTACAGACCTTCTTTCAGCACTTTGGCATGTTGTCAGATGCCAACTTCTTGGTAGCGACTTGGCCATTCTGATGTCATGACACCAGACTTCCTCTGAGCAGCCAACAGCAGATCTGATTTCTCAGGCATGACAGGAGAGGTCCCTCAGGGTGTGTTGGAGCTGCAGAGCTGTATATACACCTTTGTGCTCAGGACACACCTGGAATGAGTTGTAGTGGAAGGCAGTGAAGCCAGTTTCCTTCACACCCTGCACTGTCCATTCCATTTTCTCTGGGCAGGCTCTCTCAGTTAACCTCGGTTTCTTTTTCTGGCTTCTCCAAACTGACTGACGAATGGGCTATTGCTGTCTTTTCAGGGGAAGACAGAGGGAGAGAACTTCTGTCAAGTGCCTTGACATCTTCAGCTGAGGTCAAATAGCCTGGCATCCTTCACCAGCCATTTTAAAAAATAAAGAATTTGGACACACACAGAAATAGAAGGAAGTGAATGGTGTTTTTCCAGGACGCCAGCCTGAATGTGGAAAGAGTAAAACAAGCCCCCACTGTTACAGAACCTGGGTGGGTGTAGCATTTAGCGGGTGCCTGATTCCTGCAATTTACTGAAAATTACAACCATGCACACTGCTCATTTTTCAACCCACAATCAGTCATCTCCTGTCCCTCGGCATTGCTGGCTTCACACTCCACGGCTGCCTCTGAGGCCCCCAGCCGTGTTCTATTTAAAAACACACCGCAGATGGGGCGTTCATTTAGAATGCAGCTTTTCTGAGGAGAACTCTTCCATTCCAAGGGGATGTGGCTGGCAACAGCCCTGTTTAACTTCCTCCTCATTCATTCCTGCCCCGGGGAGCCTGCTTTTCAATATGCCGGCTGCCACTGCTGCTCTGTTGGCATCATTGTCTTCGAAAAAGCTTTGGGTGCCAGCTGAAGCTGTGTTGCTAAGACCACCCCTCCCTTCCCAAATCCATGCTTCGATCCTGAGCTGCTTCTGTCAGAAAGTACATCAGCCACGGCTTTGCTGGGGCAGAGCTAACCAGTCAAACATTCTCTTCCAGGTGCCTGTGATTTAAGAGCATCTTCTCCATGCTGGCTGTCCTCCAACAGCTTCCTCACGCTATTGTGCTAGCACAGGGCCATCAGTCTCCATTGCAATCCCTCTCCCTGGGATATTGTCTGCTTGCTATGGATGTTTGCTGACTGGCCCTGCTGTTCTGGACATCTCCTCTGCTTTCCATCTCTCCTAGAACCTAGGCTTTCCTCTTTCCTAGGGCATTTGAGGCAACCTGGAGTTTTGCCTGGGAATAGAATTGATGAGCATGACTGAACCTCTAGTTAGGAAAACCATTCAGCCATGCAAAGACATAATGGCACCAAAAAGCAGCCCAGCCACACTGGAAAAGGACTGTTTCAATGGTCAAGTTAAACATCAGCACCATTTCTCCACTAATGGCACACTACTAGTCGAGAACCACCCAACCCTGTTGTCAGTAGGACCTCACTAGTGGGTGAGGAAGAATCAGCTGGCTCTTCTGCTGGTGCTGAAGTTGCCCTGCCCAATCACAAAACAGCTCTTCTGCCTAGACTCATTAAAGTCATAGATTGTGCCTCATGTACCCATTCTCTTCAACAGGTGGGATCCACAGCTGGGCTATGTCTCCTACTATGAGCCATGCCCAGGGATTCCATGACTGACAGCTTCCCTCACCGAAAGGGAGACTGGGGTGCATTATATGAGATGTAGTCTAGCTGGGGGCCCTGGCCTATAGAGGAGAATGGGGACATAAGGAGCAAACTATAACTCCCATTTTCAATGGAAAACTTTGGTTTTGGCCCAAAAAAATTTTTTTTCTGAAAACTCAAATTTTCCCAAGGAGAATGTTGATGAAAACTTTTTTTTTTAATTGAAAATTTCAATGGGGGAAAAAAATTGGACCAGCTCTATTTGCAATGCTGATAGCTGAGGGAAGTGCAGCGAATCCCTACCCTGAAAGCACCAGCCCCCTTCTTCACCCCGGAGCACCTGTATAGTGCTTCTCTGTAGTGGGGAGTGGTGATCACATTATCAGTGGATTCTTCATGCACTTGATGGGAAAAATCTAGCTCTTAACAGGTGATAGCCACAAGAAACCTTTGAGCTTCCAGCTCCTCCACTGACCTGACTTAGCCAATGCCCCTTCCCAGTTCAGTGCTCCCATGTGGGTTTGTGAATCTTTAGCCCTAATTCTTTCCTATTTATCTTCACCACAGAAATGGAGAGATACCCTTTTTTCAGATGGGTGAGTTGTTGTGGAGGAACGTGGAAGAAGTGAGTTGTTTCTTAATACTTACTGCTGGTGAGAAGTGACGTGCGACGGCATTTTTTAATAAGGCCTGCAACAAAATTTTAGGGGACAGATAAAAAGATTTTTTTCTAAAGTATTAATAAACCAAATGCATTCATTTTGGCAAATACTAGTAGTCAAATATAATGAAAGCTAAGAATAGACAAATATGTGGTTTCTTATTCTTTCTACTGAAATAAAAAATCCATTCTTCTTTTTTAAGAAATTCCTCAGTGACCAAGTCATGGAAATCTGGTAAGATGTGCAGATACCTATCTTTGTTTTATCATGGACAATTAAATTCTACACTTGCATGCCTTTATGGGCCTCCAGACAAAAGTTCATTAGATAAACTCACCTCAAGAACTCCGTAATGTTTTCATAAAGCTATTCTCAACTGATCTTATCTGCATGTGGATGTTTTAGCAGCTGCATGGTATTAAAATGCAGACCTCAAACAGCAATGTTAAATATCTATAGTGCACTTAATCTAATCATCTGCCAGAAATATACAAAGACATGATGTCTCATTAATGAGTATTCAATCATTGAATCATGCAAAGAGTGCTGTTCCTTTCTTTACTTACATAATGGCAAGTCCCCACTAAAATCTTGGGTATTCAATTCTACATTTGCATGCCTTCTTAGTGACGGTCCACAAAATGGCATCCTCCACGTGGTGTGACCTCACACATATGGTGCATGTGAAGTCACGTTGCATGGAGGATTATGCATCCTCTATGTGTGTTCATGGGCTAGATGGAATTGTCCTGTAGGTTGCCAATTGGACCAAGTAGGCATCAGTTGTGCATTCAATGCATTTATTGTGTACATAGAAAGCATGCCTCTGTTGGTGAGATGTGCCCTGCAGACTAAAGTGTGTGATAGATAATTCCCTTCCCTTCAGACCATGTTATAGCTTGCTCTAATGGCTCCATGGCTGCTACATTGCTGGCCCTCTGCTCCACGCATTGCATGAATACTAGGGTACATAGAACAACAGCCCATGAATGTTTAATTGGCGTGGCACATTCCTGGTGTTTGCTGTGTGACATCAAACTGCCAATGAGTAGTACTACCTGTCTTCACTGCTCTAGCTGTCTGGTAAGAATAATGTTTTCTTTCCTTGCCTGTCTGGATATGGCTGGAGATAAGCCAACAGCCAACAGTTCCTATTTGCCAGTGATATTCAAACAGCAGATGAACAGCAGCAATGGCTTTAATTTATTGTTCCATATTTTTTTTTGGTTCACAAGCAATAAATATAAGTAAAAGCCCTGCTAATGGGAACAGTGCCATATCCATCAAAGCATATGTTCCTCCTGGGAGAGAAGGGGCTTGCATAATCTCCAGCGCACGGGTCCATGAGAGGAAGCATCAGATGGTGGTCACAGAACAATGCTTACTGTAAGGAGATGCAGGGCCAGCGTTTCCATTTAGGTGACCTAGGCGGTCACCTAGGGCACCAGGATTTGGGAGGGCGGCATTTTGCAGGCCTCGGCAGCAGAGGGTCCTTCCGCGCTCTGGGTCTTCGCTGGCAATTCTGCAGCGGGTCCTTCACACGCTCCGGGACCTGCCACTGAAGTGCCCTGAAGACCGGGAGCACAGAAGGCCCCGCCCCCACCACAGAATTGCCGCCGACTGGGAGCACAGAAGGACCCCTGCCTAGGGTACCAAAAACCCTGGCGCCGCTCCTGAGGAGATGTGGGACCAGTCCTGACTTGCTGTGTGAGATTGAGCAATCCATGTTAACTGTATTGTGCCTCAGTGTGTCCATCTGTAAAACAGAGGAAATAATGTGTCCCCCACAGGAGTGAAGCTTAACTGA
Source organism: Gopherus evgoodei (assembly GCF_007399415.2). Classification (NCBI taxonomy): domain Eukaryota; kingdom Metazoa; phylum Chordata; order Testudines; family Testudinidae; genus Gopherus; species Gopherus evgoodei. Next base: position 116,626,213 of record NC_044325.1, on the reverse strand, counting down.
ACAGACACTAGTAACTGACTGGCTTTGAGATCCACTGGTGGGAGGTGCTAATGCAGTGCAGTTAGCTCATTCCTCCCCTCATGATAGAATGTGCCTAGTCAAGCAACAGCTCATTATATATAGTTATTTGTCTGTCTTGTAAACTCTTTGGCGCAAGACCTGTCTTCTCTTATGTGTTTATACAGTGTCTAGCATAATGGAGGCCCCAATCCTGGCTTGAGGCCTTTATGTATTACTGTAATACAGTTTGGCTTAGCCTGGACTGCTTTGCCTATGGGCTCAAAATGCTTTGGTTTCACAATCAGCCTGAAAAAGACAGAGGTCATGTACCAGCCAACACCAGACCACCAGCATCATGAGCACCATGATCCCATCATCACAGCTGGCAACACACCCCTCAACGCCATCAGGAAATTCTGCTACCTGGGTAGTCTACTTTCCAGCAACATCATGATGGAGGATGAGATCATTCGGTGCTTGGCAAAGGCCAGCTTGGCATCTGGCAGCCTCATCCACAGCAGCTCTGGAGGAAGCATGGAGTCTGCCTCAGAACCAAGATAAAAATCTACCTGTTGTACTCACCTCACTCCTCGACAGCTGCAAGACATGGACACTCTAGTGATGCCACATCAAACATCTGGAGAGCTTCCACCTTCTCTGCCTAAGATCCATCTGCAACATCAACAGGACAGAATCCCCAACACTGAAGTCTTGGAGAGGTGCCAAATCCCCAGCATGGACAGCATGCTCATCAGGCTCAACTTTGCTGGGAGACATGTGGTCCACGTGGCGTGTCCCGCATACTAAAAGTGCTGCTCTGCAGCCAGCTGAGCATAGAAACCCGCTCTAAGGATCGACTCATCCTCAGATATAAAGACACCTTGAAGGCCAACCTCAGTGCATGCAAGATAGGCATTAAAACCTAGGAACATGTTGCACTGCATAGCCCCAGATTGAGAGGTCGGTGCTATGAGGCCATGTCCACTTTCGAGGAGTGGCATGTGAGGTCTCTGCAGGAGAAAAGAGCACGTCGTAAGGTCAGTACCTCAAACCCTCCTGCCAACGGCAACTACACTTGCAAGACATGCAACTGCACTTGCAAATCCAGGATTGGATTTGTATCTCATGTGCTAAGCCATAAAAACAAATAAACCCAGAACCCAAGCCAATACTAGTTGAACATTCATCTGTCGAAGCAATGGAAGAATCCATTCACCCAATACAATTATTTAATAATGATTAATAGTAATTACTAATCATGCCACAACATCACAGAACCCTGCATTGCTTGTTAAACATAGCAGGCTAGACCTCTATATAGCTATACTACCTCAACATATTCTACTTCCACATTGTCTAATTTAGAGAATCTGAATGCATCAGGGGGATAAAAGTTGTTTTTTTTTTTAAAGCTGATTAAAGCTGATTTTTTAATTTAAATTATATACAGGTTGATTTTTTAGAAAAGCCCATTTAAAATTAAATTTGAAAATTGACAACCTACATTGACTTACATTGATTACAATCTATTAAAATCATTTAAAGAAAAAATAATATTAAGCAGTACCTATTTCCTGCCAAGTTTTAAAGAACGTCACCCCACTGAACTGGTGGAAGTCACTGGCTAAGTATCTAGAGCCAGAAATTGCTGAAGTGCTAAACCAGCTTTTCACAGCCGGAACCCCTTCTGCAGGTAGAGAGAGAATATTTTCTTCATTTCAGTTTATTTGACAGTTCAGTATAATGACTCATTCAATCAAAGTTAAGAACTCAATGGGGAGTTGAAAAAGTCAGAAAACTTGTTTTCCTCTTCCAGTCTATGATTAAAAACTAGCATAGGGGATAGAGTCACAAAGGGATTTAGGGGCCTAACTGCCACTTTTGTGGACAAATAATTTTAAAGTCCTTGGAACAGGGGGACTGGATCCTGGTTCCATCCACTCCAAGCTAAGTGCTCTACCCACCTGGCTACAAAGTTGTTTGCTTCTTTGCGTTGCTGTCTTTCTCTCTCTCTCTGCCCCAATGATTTTTCATTATTTATTCACAGTGGAACAGCTTCAGCAGGAGAGACTGAGGGCTCCCAGTTAGAATATCCCAGAGTCCAGTGGTTAAAGCACTTACCTGATAGCTGGGTGAGATCCCCTCTTCAAATCCTTCCTCCCCCTCAGCTGGACACGGGACTTGAACCAGCAGTCTCCCACATCCCAGATGAGTACACTAACCACCGGGCATTATAAGGAAGCTTCCTCCACCCTGAGCTTCCTGCTAAAACAGTGTAGGTCCCTAACCCCAAGTGAGGGTTTGCACCTGAGGGCTTGTCTACACTAAAAAACGTACAGCCACCGCACTAATGAAAGCGGTGGTTCACGTCCACACTTGCTCCTTCTGTCAGCTGTGCACATCTCACCAGGAGCACTTCCACTGACTGAAGTGGGGCATTGTGGGGCACTGACAGCTGAAGCCTGGCAGCCCTGGGGCTGACAGCCTCAGCCCCACATATGGCTCACAGCTGCCCTCTTCTCCTCTTCCTTCCCACCCCCCGGGTGCTGACAGCCCAGGAGAACCTCTCTCATTGGTGCAGGTAATGTCTACACTGATGCTGATTAAAATCAATGATTTAAATCACTTTGATTTAAATGTATCCATCCTGGAACCCACCCCCTTTATTTTTTGTCCCCCAGTGCCTTGGATGAAATTTATCCCTGTGCAGAGGGTTAGCAGAAGAGATGTGCACCACTTATGCCCTTCTTAAGATTTATGTTGAAGGCACAGGTCTTGTGCTGGCCCAATGCACAGAAGTAAATTTCACCCTATTTGACAATGTTGACTTTTAAGAGTCTGTTGCAAGATACTTTGTGCACGCCCAGCCTTTTCTCTTAGGCAGGGGTAGTCAACTACTTTTTGTCAGGGTCCAAATTTCTTGGTCAAGGTATAGTCAAGATCTAGACTTCAGAGAAATTAATAAAAATAAAACAACAAGAATAATAATTCAATAAAAAGATTTCAAGATCTGTTCAAAAGTGTCTGATTGTCTGGATTTGGCCCACAGTCTGCCTATTGACTACCCCTGCCCTTAGGAGTCTGTAATGATGAATCTGCCAGGCAAGGTCTCAGTGCTCCTTTGAACTCTAATCATTAATGATGTCAAAGATAGGAAGTGATATTGATGGGAGTGTAGAACCTTTTCACAATGAGGTTACTGATATGAACTGAGCACAGGTGGGAAGAGACTGAAAGTTATCACCTGTGGGCTGTTTGGTGGCCCAAGGGAAATGAATTGTGGTAATTTCAATCCTGCTTTTGTGGACAGACATTCACATCACACAAATCACAATCATATACATTGTGGGTCTTTAGTCTCCTTCTCCACTTGAACCTAAACTAGTTTTCTCCTTGCTGAAGAAGAAGCCTGTGTCTTTTGGGCCTTCAGGGTTTCATTATATGATAAATTGATTTTCTGGGTGGGTTTGCCTCTCTCTGTATGGGGTCAAATCCTCAGCTGGTGGAAATCAACAAAGTTCTATTGCCTTCAGTAGAATTGTGCTGATTTGCACTGGCTTGAAGTTCTGACCTCAGGCACGTGAACAAGGAAGGGAAGTGGATGGTCTCACATTACGGGAGGGGAGCTGGCATCCTGCCCTGGCACACACAGACATCCTGGCCTCTGAGTCCCTAGCAGGGCCGGTGCAACCCATTAGGCGTCCTAGGCGGTCGCCCAGGGCGCTAGCATTTGGGGGGGGCGGCATTTCTGGTCCTTCAGCAGCAACCATGACGGTTGGATCTTCAGCTGCCCCGGTAGTCGCTGGGATTTAGGCGGAGAGACCTGGGGCAGGGGGGCGCAGGGAAGGCTACTTGCAGCAAGTAAGGGAAGCGCGGCACACAGGGGAACCACTCCCTGCCCCAGCTCACCTCTGCTCCGCCTCCTCCCCTGAGCACGCCGCCCTGCTCTGCTTCTCTCCTTCCCAGGCTTGCGGTGCCAAACAGCTGATTGGCGCCGCAAGCCTGGGAGGCGGAAGAAGTGGAGCAGCAACGGCTTGCTCAGGGAGGAGGCGGCGAAGAGGTGAGCTGGGGTGGGGAGCTGCCACACCGCTCCCCGGGCTGGGAAGAGCTGCCGCGGGTGGGGGGTAGGGGGCACCTCAGGGTGGGGGGGCAGCTGCCGCAGGGGGGAGGCCTCAGGGCGGAGAGGGGCACGGAGAGCTGCCACAGGGCTTGGAGGGGGGCACAAGGTGGAAGTTTCGCTTAGGGTGTGAAACATCCCTGCACCCACCCTGGTCCCTAGGGAACAATGTGACCTACTGAAGTGTGATATGGAGAAAGAGGAGTATGGGTAGCCCCAAACCAGCCTTTCACAGGGTGTGGTAATCCCTTTAAGATAGTTAGGCATGGCATTGACTAGCCAGCCTCCTGTGGGTGAGAAAAATGGCCAATAGCAGCTCAGGTGAAAGGAGAGCTGCAGGAGACCCTGAATCCGGGAAAGGGCCTTGCCACACGTGCTAATGGAAAGGCCTGACTCAGAATATCTGCTGTGTAGGGAGCTGCAGAGGCCTTAGGAGGGACCAGGCCTGGTTTCCCTGTTTTGGCTGATAATGATGTGTTTGCTTTTTGAACTGCACACATCTCTCTGGTAAATGGGGAGGAAATACCATTACCGGTGGAAGCTTCATTGATGCAGCTGCCTGAGGAAGCTTCATTGAAGCTACCGGTGGAAGCTTCATTGATGCAGTTGGCCTGCTGCCTTACCCAGGAATGGGGAAACTGAGGTAGACATAGGGTCTGATTCCAGGCTTTGGGGAGACTCTGCTGTACAGTACATGTCGCCATCAACAGTGTGAACATTGCTACTGTTAAGAGAGGCAGCGATATGTGCCCTCATCAGCATCTCTTTGCCCTGAGCCATCCTGCCAGGTCACAGCCTAATGGAAACTTAAATCCTTTTGCAAGAGGTATATCAAAGCAGAAAGGTGTGTTCAAAACCTCTGACCGCTTCAGGACACTTCCCCTGTGAGCTTGTAAACATGCACTATCATCGCTTAAACTTCCTGATCCCCTCAAACTGTTCCAGTACAGAATACTCCTTGGCTTCCTTGAGAAAAAAAACACAACAGATGACAGGGCCCCAGATTCCATCACTCAAATGGGGAACCATACTGAGTCCCTGGAGGGGACAGTCTTTAGGACAAAGGTCGCCGGCTAGTAGTTTGGGCATTGGAATATACTAATAGCTTGTCGTCACTATTTTAGGGCAGCCACTCTAAAAGTGAAAGGAATTCAGCCTGTTATTGATCCGAAGAAAGTTCTTTCATATTTTAAGACAAGAAGACAAATGCTTCTTTCTCTAGAGAGCCTCTTAACGCATGCTGAGCACCAGATATTGCAGAGGGTCAGATGGTTGTCATCTTTTTATATATGACTCACAAAAGCATGACAAGGTTATGCATTTCACTGTTGTTGCTATTATGTCCTTGGATTGTGGAAGTGCCTAGAGGCCCCATGGGGCTAGGTGCTGTATGCACACAGAATGAATAGCTGGTTCCTGCCCCACAGTATCTAAAATTGAAGGGCCAGTTTATGAACCTATTAGTCATCTTGGTGAGCAGTCACTCACACAACAGTCCCATTAAAGTCAATGGAACTACTTATGTAATGGCTCACCAGTGGGAAGCAAGGGGCTCTGTTTGTCAAGAGACAACAGGTGCATAAAGTGAACAGACAGGAGGGAAGGGGGAGGACACATTAACAATGCATTGATTGATCGATGTGATAAACAGTGGTCACAGCACATCAGCTACCTATTCATTGTAAATGGTTTTGTAGGCATCTCAAAAGAGGTAAATTTTAAGGCTTATATTAGCCATGTGCAGCTCAAATGTTAGGGAAGACAGGACTGTTCTTATTCCAAGTCATTTGATGGAAGAAGTGTGTACCCAGTGCAATAAGGTAATTACTTTGCATTTACATAGTGTCTTTCATCCATGGAGACTGAAGCTCTTTCTTTGGCTACACTGGCACTTTACACACACATAGCTTCCCTATCCGTCCTATACTCAAAAGAGTAAAACACCAACCAAGATTATGACAGAACTCTTTTTGGTGTGCATTTTCATTCAGTAGCTCCTCAATACACACTAGCAATAATCATCTTCATCAAAGAAACCTTCAGACAAGATTTAGAAATCATACATTTAGTCTCCTCAGGATTGAAATGCTTTAGTCTAACTAAAGTCATTGGGCTCACAATAGGGGTAGCTGGGTTAAAGGTACAGTAATAGCTTACAGCACACCAGAGGTCTGAGTAGATCTAACAGTCCCTTCTGGCTGTAAAGTGTATGAAACAAGTCAAGTGTCATTACTGGGACATCTGAGAAGTCAGTAGCCCAGCGTTCAACAGAAATAACCCCGTCTTTGAAACCTCCTGTGTTCAGAAAGTGTCAAGGCCTGGACAACTTGATGAAAGAGAATTTCAGAATATCTCATCTTAAAACACTGACTGCCGATGGACTTAATGTGGAGGACAACTGCATAATTTGGCCTTTTCATGCTACGTACTTTGCAGTGTTTCTTTTAACAAGAGTTTCTGTTTCACCAGTCTCACATCCAGCAACATATTTTATAAAATCTGTGAGCAGCATTGAGCAGCCACTATTTAACACACGCACACCCTGTCGCCACCCCAAAAAAATGCCACTGTGTTTTTTTCTCCCGCTCTCATGTAGAATTCTCACACTCCACCATTCTCTTAGATTTCACTAATCTGAACTATGGGATGACCATCATTTAGACCTGGACCAGTGACAGATTCAGATTCTGGGCCAAGGCCCATGGAAGTGAATGGAAAAGGCTCCCATTGGCTTCAAAGGACTTTGGATTGAGCCCTTGAAGCCCAATAACTCCTGAACTGCAATGGCTAGAAATAGGAGCTGGGAATCTCCACTTTTTAGTGGTACAAGGCTTGTGCATCCATCCCTGGGAGATTGTGATACCAGGCTTTAAAAATACAGACTTACAGAGAATCTCTATCAAGCTCAAACCATATTTTTGGTTATCACTGCGCTGTCCCTCCAAGGTCTGCCTAGTTGGCCTCATGGTCCTATGTTGCCTGATTGCAGAAGCAGAAAAATATGAAAACGTGTACCAATAGAAAATGCTGCATTCTACAAGAGGTGTCAGATTTTTTTGGGTAAAATCTGAGGGATATACAGCCAGCCAGCCAGAGGCACTATGGCCCTCTAGGCTCCCAGAGTCATGAGATTATGTCAGAATCTCAGCCTGTTTTTTTTTTTTTTTAAACATGACTGTGAAGAAAAGCTTGAAAAGTGACTCAGGTGTAACTGGTGCAGTGACATCTGCCTAAGTCTGCTGGCAGCCCAAACCAATAGCTCTGAAAAGTGCAAACTGCCCCAAGCATCTCAGTGAGGCATTAAATTGAAGACTTACTACTCTGGGGCCCTGGCTAACACCACCCTCACAGAGGAGGATGCTGGAGGAGAAAGCAGCAGGCCCAGCCCACCCACTAAAGCAGAACTGGTGGTTGAGTACTGGGTAGCCTCTGAGCTGCTCTAAGAGAAAGCAGATCCCTACTGCTGCTGAGGGAGAAGCCGGGTCTCATTCCATTGCCCCTGCCAGTCTGGGAGGGGAGGTCCCCACCATCACTGCAAAGAGTGCGGGGGAGGGGGGGCACACAGGGATGGAGCCAGGGGGTTCCTCATGTCATAGAGTGTCTAGGGCCACAGATTGCCTTAAAGTGGCCCCGCATATGCAATACACATGGTGAGAGGCCGATGGTTCTCTCAGACTCCTACCAAGAGAACCTGTAGACCATGCTACAGTGTAGAGAATTCCCTGATTATAAAAGGCCTGATCCTCAGCTGGTAGAAATAGGTTCAGCTCCATTCATTTCAATTGAGTTAAATGCACAGCCCCCAGCTCCGGATCTGGGTCAGAGTGAGCTCTCTGGACTTTTTACTGACTCACTATAGCTCTTGGACAGCACTCTTTATCTGCAGAACTCAGAGCACTTCCTCCCAGGAAGGTAGCCTTAATCTGTTTATCTCCTCTGAAGTATGTGGCATTGGCCACTGTCAGAAGACAGGAGACTGGGCTAGGTGGAGCAGTATGGCTGTTCTTATGATCTCCTCTTTCAAACTTGGGAAACTGAGGCAGAGAGAAGTGTAGAAGCCTATTGCAGTGGTGCCTGTAGCCCTGATCCTGCAGCCTGCTCTATGGGGAATAGAAATTTCCCTGCACAAAACAGCTTTTTGAATTCGGGGCGTAAGTACTGACATAGTGTGGTAATGAACAATAATCACAACATCTCATGTAATGAGGATATCCAGTTTCCTCTGTTATAGCCTCCTTCAGAGTGTAATTAGCCAACACATGGTGAGTTTCACACCGCTTAAAGAGGTATCACAGTAGCTGTTCACCAGTAGTGCAAATCTCCTCTGTAATTTCTTTGCATTTGTTTTTCATTGGCATTTTTTAGTTTAAATACAAATATTGTCTTGTTTCATTATTCAGCCATCCACAAAGGAGACAATGATACATTTTGACACTAGACTTTCTTGGCCTAGGAATTAATGAGTAATGAATACAGAGGTGCTAATAGCTATACACAGAAAAGTACAGCTAAGCCAAGTAACAACATAGCAACAATAAAAATAACAGTAGTGTGGAAGTAAAACGTTGGCATGATATTTTGGCTGCGTGGTTAAAAAGCATAATGAGTCCGGATTTGATGGGAACTGGAGCTATATAAATACCTTAGGATAGAGGGCAGGTTTGGAAAAAAGATAATTGAGGTCGAAATTAACAATAGAATATTTCTCAGGCCACTTTGCTGCACAGGGCTCCCCTTGGCTGCACGAGTTTTGCCCCCGAGTAGGACTGAGACAATATAAATGGATTTCCACTCAGTCGAATGAGGGATCAGTGTTTCGTTACGTCTATGTGAATGGGGCGGGTAAACCGAACCCCAAGTCTGCTGGCGCTAACCCCGTCACTGCCTAGGGAGATGTGGGGAGAGGATGCCGTGGAGCACGGATTAAGATCTCGGAAAGAGCTGGAGGGTTTTGCCGCAGCTTTGTTACAGGCACCATGTCCCTGTTGGGACACTTGTCCCGGGGGGAGGATCTCTCGCCGCGGAGCTGCTGCCCCTCGAGGCACTGCTGGCTCCCCCGTGGGGAAAGAGGGAAGAGTCTCAGGTCGTGGCACAGGGGACTCCTGGGACTGACCCAGGGCAGGTAGCAGCGAGCTGGCTGCAGGAGAAGGGGAATTTACGGCGGGATGAAGCTGTACAACGCCCCTTCTCCGCCCACGTGGCTGCGGCCACCCTCGCTGCTCCAGCCGGAGCTGCCGCCCCAGCCCTTTTCATAAGCCAGCCGCGCTCAGCGGCTCTGGAGCTCCGGCACCTGCCGCAGCCCCCGGTTGGGGTCACGGGGTGCAGGGCCGAGCGCCAGGAGCGGGCTTGGAGAGCGCCCGGGAGCCGGCGGCCGCGCCCCACGCCTGGAAGCAGCTGAGCGGGGGGAACACGCGGGCAGCTCCGCCTTCGCGGCTACTCGCGTGCGGCCCGGGCCGCTGCCTGCAGCGCGGGGAGGGAAAAGTTGAGTCTGCGGGGCAGGGACTTCTCCGGGCGCGGGAACTCTGCGGGGAGCAGGGGCCGCGCCGCTGCCGCCTCGTCGGAGCCGAGCTGACTCGCCTGCTGGCTCCCACCGCAAGCGGGACGGGCGCGGAGCCCCGCCCAGCCAGCAGCCGGGCGCCGTGAGCCCCGCCGCTGCACAGACCCCGCACGCGGCTCCGCGGGACCCCATGAGCCTCCCCCGGCCGGAGCTGCTCCACGGCCCGGCGGCTGCGGCGGGGGCTGCCCCGGGACGGGCAGGCGGTCATGCCGGGCAACGGCAGCGGGGAGCTGGGCAACGCCACCGCGCCGGGAGCGGCGCCCGGCTACAACTTCGCCGCCTTGGTCTTCGGCGTCTCGCTCATCCTCTGCGTGCTGGGCGGGAACCTGCTGGTCTGCCTGAGCGTCTGCTCCGAGCGCGCCCTCAAGACCACCACCAACTACTTCATCGTCAGCCTGGCCGTGGCCGACCTGCTGCTGGCCCTGCTCGTCCTGCCCCTCTACGTCTACTCCGAGGTGAGTCAGGCCCTCCAGCAGGGGCCTCTGCGGGCACAGAGCCCGGCCCCCCGGCTTGTGCCCCCTGGGTGCTTCCCCGCCGCCTTGCGCCTCCACTGGGTCCCTGGGTTTGTAACTGCTGCATCCCTGGGGTTGTAACTGCTGCATCCCCTCTCCCAGCCCCGCTAGTGCGGCCAGGCTGTGCCTGGCTCTTCTGACTCTGCTCTGCGGCTTGAGCTGCGTCCGCACTGCAGAATGACAGGGCTTGGAGCCCAGTCACAGCTGGAATGTGGAATGATCCCCCTAGAAGCTGGGGGCTGAGTGATTCCTGTCTCAAGTCAGATTGATTTGTGTGTGTGGCGGGGATCAAACCTGAGTCAGAGCCCAGGCCTGATGTGCAGTGCAGACATAGCCTCCAGGGCTAGTCCCACCAGGCTGGGGTGAGGGATTATGTTATCCCTAGGGTCGTGTGTGTTTGTTTTAGGGTTCCAAATCAAAAGTAAAACACGGTTTCTGGAGCTTCTTTCAAGATGTGTCCACTCTGCCCCACTGAAATGCAAGGGCAGGCGCATGGATTTGAAACATCTCAGCAATTGGAGTGAGCATCTCGCTGTAGATATTTGGATGGATGATTTATTTTGGTTGCATGAGTGGTGGCCGGTTTTGCGGAATATCTGATATCTGTGTCTGTAGGAGAAATCTGCTAGTAGTAGCCCAGTCAAAAATACTTCATGAGAGTAACTTTTTTCTGCTCTGTGTGGGGCTGGGGAGTGAAGAGTAGCAAATGTGTAACAGACTGAATGTCAGGCCTGTGTTAATTAGAAACTCTGATACAGCATATGCCTGATACTATTATGTTATCTCAACAGAACTGTTATGATTAAAAAGAGCCCTTAATTTCCTAAACTTGGTTATAGCATACGCAAGAAGGATAAGCTATAGAGCTGGGATGTTTTGACTTGCAGGTGTGAATAGAAATAGTTATCCTTCAGTAAAGCTCATCAAAGTCAATTAGGGTGACCAGATGTCCCAATTTTATATGAGCACCTATTACTCCCCGACCGGATTTTTCACATTTGCTGTCTGGTCTAGGGCTGCCCAGAGAATTCAGGGGGCCTGGGACAAAGCAGGGGAGCTGCAGTGCTTGTACTCATCTGGTGGCGGTCCGGGTCCTGGGTGGCATTTCAGCGGCGGGGGGCCCTTCAGTCGCTCTGCGTCTTTGGCAGCACTGAAGGGCCCCCTGCTGCTGAAATGCCGCTGAAGACCTGAACCACTGCCGGGCCAGGGCTCGCGGGGCCCCTCTGGGGCCTGGGGCAAATTGCCCCACTTGCCCCCCGGGCGGCCCTGGTCTGGTCACCCTAAAGTCAATTGAAGGACTCCCACAGCCCATAAAAGTAAATGCTCAGGCACTTAAGCTAGTGTTTGGATGTGCCCAAATCGTTTGAGAGACAGCAGTTTTTTGCTCCAAGGGTGCATATTGTGGGGGAGGGCAGCCCAGAGAGAATTGCTGGAAGGCCCAGCAGGGCTTGGAGACATGAGTAAGGCCAGGAAGCCCAGGTTAAAGTGATCAAGCAGCCGTGTCCTCCCTCTCCCCTCCTCTTGTCTGAAATCCCTGAGGGCACAGCACACAGAGTGAGAACACTTTTGTGCTCCTGCATGCGCACACACGAGTGAGAGACAGAGGCTTTACTGAGGGATTATAGGATTAGTTTGGTGCTGGAGGAGAAGGGTTAAAGTGGGGGTTAGGAGAGCTGGACAGGGTTAGGGCACACATTGATGGTGTCAGGAAAACTGGAGGTTGCAGGCAAGGAGACACTGCCATCCAGCGCCTGACCCTGAGGAAAATCAGGGAAAGGAGGCAGCAGGCTAGGGAGGGCGAGGCTGAGAGTTCAGGGTGCCCTTACCTTCCTTGCAACATCCATGGAATGCTGAGCACTTTCTCTGATCTTCCTGAGGCAAGGGTCATTCAGAAATGCAAGCTCAGCTGCAAAGCCATCCGCTGTGAGCTCGTGACACTCACCTAGAAGATCCCGGTGCTCTGCTTCCCATACAGCATCATTGCAGACCAGATTGTTAAAGGTATCTAGGCCTTGCTGCACTCATTGTTGCAATGCCTAACTGATTTAGGAGCCTAAATCTATCCTTCAAAAGGGATTTAGGCATTTAGGAGCCTAAATTCTAATGACAGCTGGTCACTGATTTAGGAGTCTAAATCCTATGTGTTGCAATGCTGAGCACAGCAATGACTAAATACCTTTAAAAATCTGGACCTATGTGACTTAGCCCCTTCAGTGCCATTTCAAAACTGATTTAGGCACCTAAGTCCCATTGACTTTCAATGAGATTTAGGTTCCTAAGTGCTTATGGTCGCAGTTTCTGGAGCTGGGATTTCTCTTGCTCTCTCATCCTCTCTGTAGTTTTCCCCATTACTTTTGCCAGCTCCAAATGCTGTGGCACTTAACCCTCACCACAGTTGCTTGAAAATAACTTGGCCCTAACACTAGATCTAGTGCAATGTGCTAGTTTACATATGTCTGTGAATCTAGAAGGCATTTCCATTCAGCTCGGAGTACCTGGGGAATTTCCATGCATTGGATGCATTTGAAAATCCCATGAGTGCTGGATCCTGACAACTTGGGTGCAGCCAAATACCAGTTTTGAAAATTCCCAACTCCCATGTGAGCCCCTCAGTGGTGATCCCACTAACTAATTGTGCTTCCACAAGCTTTTGAAAACATTGATGCTTCATGGGTGCTGACCATCCACAAACCAATATCAGCATTTAAAATCAGGCTGGAGTTCTAGAAGTGTCCCTTATCTGCCTCCTGCTGCATTCCTACAGCATTTGAAAGCAGCATGGGAAAACTGTGTGTTTTAATATTACTTTAAAAAATCAGTGATCACCCTTTTCCTACCACACACATTCAGACTAATTTCAGAGACTTTTCTAGCAATTCAGGTGCTGGGGCAAACAGCAGACTGTTCCAGCAGGCTACAGGTGTCTCATAGCTGAAGTATGTTAAGTGATTTTTTGGGAGTGAGTGTGTAACATCTAGATATAGGGAGAACAGCAGCAGTACTGAAACAGCATAGCATCATAGAGCAGCAAGGCTTTTAGAGTCCCTTTGGCTGGGCTGGAAGTACTTGGACAGCTAGGGCTGGGCACATAGTAGTGGGAGCAGGTTTTCCAAGAAAAACCTTCACCCACATTCTGTTTTAAAAGTTTACTTTCTTGTCTGAGTGCTCAAAGGGGCTTTTGAAAAGTCCCCACTACTACTTGTTCAAGAGGTGACCCCAAGTCTTCTGCCTCCCAGTCCTCTGCTCTAAATTAGTGATCATGCTGTCTCACACTCAGAATATGGCCTTGTCTGCATGCAAATTTGCACCAGTTTAAAAGACAATTTTCATTAAACTGAGTCAATTTAATAGGGCTAGTCTTGTTATATTATCCCACCCAGACATCAGTGCATCTAGAGGTTTGTTTCTTACACTATCTTGCTGGAATATATTTTACATGGGGGAGCGTGTGAGAATGAATATGGGGTGCTTGATTTTCAGCGCTTGATTTCCCCCCCCCCCTTTGTTTCAGTCCAGGTTAATTCAAACTGCCCCACCAAAGTGGGCCAAGTTATGCTTAGAGATATGCTGGAGTAAATCATGGCAGTAATCCATTGAAATCAGTGGTGTTATACTAGTTTAAATCCAGGAGTAACAATTAACGTTTTGGCTGAGTAGGTTTTTTGTAGTGAAGCGAACATCAAATCTAACAATCTCAAACTTTGGAGCGGAGATTAAAAATTGGATCTGAAACTTTCAGCTCAGATACATCACTTGCCATAGAAACTAATGCCCTCATGGTCTTTCTTTGATTCACATGTCACTTAGGGTACGTCTGCACTACAGGATTATTCCGATTTTATATAAACCGGTTTTGTAAAACAGATTGTATAAAGTCGAGTGCACGCGGCCACACAAAGCACAATAATTCGGCGGTGTGCATCCATGTACCAAGGCTAGCGTCAATTTCTGGAGCGTTGCACTGTGGGTAGCTATCCTGTAGCTATTCCATAGTTCCCGCAGTATCCCCTGCTCATTGGAATTCTGGGTTGAGATCCCAATATACGATGGTGCAAAAACAGTGTCGTGGGTGATTCTGAGTAAATGTCGTCACTCAATCCTTCCTCTGTGAAAGCAACGGCAGACAATCATTTCGCGCCTTTTTTCCCTGGATTGCCCTGGCAGACGTCATAGCAGGGCAACCATGGAGGCCGTTTGCCTTTTGTCACTGTCACTGTATGTGTATTGGATGCTGCTGACAGAGGTGGTACTGCAGGGCTACACAGCAGCATTCATTTGCCTTTGCAAGGTAGCAGAGACGATTACCGTCTGCCATGCCATTGTAAACTGGCGATGAGATGACGGTTATCAGTCGTTCTGTACCATCTGCTGCTATCATGGGTGCTCCTGGCTGGCCTTCGCTGAGGTCAGCTGGGGGCGCAAAGACAAAAATGGGAATGAGTCCCCGGGTCATTCCCTCCTTTATGTTTTATCTAAAAATAGTCAGTCCTGCCTAGAATATGAGGCAAATGTACTAGAGAACCAGTGTACCAGAGAGCACAGCCGCTCCGTGTCAGATCCTGCAGAAATGATGAGCTGCATGCTATTCTAGGGGTGCCCCTGCAACAACCCCAGCCGTTGCTTCCGTCCTCCCCCAACCCTCCTGGGCTACCATTGCAGTGTCCCCCCATTTGTGTGATGACGTAATAAAGAATGCAGGAATAAGAAACACTGACTTTTTAGTAAGATTAAATGAGGGGGAGGCAGCCTCCAGCTGCTATGATAATCCAGGCAGTACAGAATCTTTTCTTTAGACATGAAAGGGGGGGGGGGCTAATGGAGCTCAGCCCCCAGTTGCTATGATGAAGATGGTTACCAGCCGTTCTGTACCATCTGCCGGGAATGACCAGGAGTCATTCCTATTTTTATCAAGGCGCCCTTGGCCAACCTCACCGAGGCCAGCCAGGAGCACTCGCAGGATGACGAGGATGGCTATCAGTCCTTTTGTACTGTACCATCTGCCACCGGGGAGGGGTGGGGAGGGGAGAGGATGCTGCTGTTCAGTGCCGCAGCACCGTGTCTACCAGCAGTATGCAGTAGATATAGGGTGACATTGAAAGAAGTCAAGAAACAATTTTTTTCCCTTTTCTTTCACTGGAGGGAGGAGTAAATTGACGAGAGATACCCTGAACCACCCCGGACAATGTGTTTGACCCTACAGGCATTGGGAGCTCAGCCAAGAGTGCAAATACTTTTCGGAGACTGCGGGGACTGTGGGATAGCTGGAGTCCTCAGTACCCCCTCCCTCCCTCCATGAGCATCCATTTGATTCTTTGGCTTTCCGTTACGCTTATCACATAGGCCACAGCACACTGCTATGTCTATCATAGCCTGGAGATTTTTTTCAAATGCTTTGTCATTTCATCTTCTGTAACGGAGCTATGATAGAACAGATTTGTCTGTCATACAGCGATCAGATCCAGTATCTCCTGTACGGTCCATGCTGGAGCTCTTTTTGGATTTGGGACTGCATCGCCACCTGTGCTGATCAGAGCTGCACACTGGGCAAACAGGAAATGCAATTCAAAAGTTTGCGGGGGTTTTCCTGTCTACCTGGCCAGTGCATCCGAGTTCAGATGGCTTTCCAGAGCAGTCACAATGGTGCACTGTGGGATACCGCCCGGTGGCCAATATCGTCGATTTGCGGCCACATTAACCCTAATCTGACATGGCAATCCAATTTCAGCGCTACTCCTCTCGTCAGGGAGGAGTACAGAAACCGGTTTAAAGAGCCCTTTATATCAATATTAAGGGCCTCGTGTGGACGGGTGCAGAATTAAATCAGTTTAACGCTGCTAAATTTGGTTTAAACGCGTAGTGTACGGCAGGCCTATAGGAAGGAAAGGTGAGCAGACGCTGCAGGTCAGAGAGATGAGGGGGTGGAGTGTGAAGCAATTATCACTATCTGTTTTTAAAATTCAGTAGCTTTCTCTTGCCTCCAGTGTAAATTCTATTGGTATTTGATGTGTGGTGACAACAACATGCAATAGTTTGAATTTAGATCCTGCCTCCATCTCATGCAGTGATGAGTGAATCATCAGTGGTTAGCTGAGGCAGCCCTCCTGAGAGGTTTTATGCCTCTTGTTCGGTTTAGGTTCCTGAGTGCACAACAGAGCCGTAACAAGGAATTTTTGCGCCTGAGGCAAGGGCGGGCTCCAGGCTTCAGGCTCTTCAGCTATTCAGCCGCGGGTCCCTGAGTCCCTGTCGGCGGCAGGTCCTTCCCTCTGAATTGCTGCTGCCGCTTCATTCATTCTTTGGTGGCAATTTGTCGGTGGGTCCTTCCCTCTGAGAGGGACTCAGGGACCCGCCACCAAATTGCGGCCAAAGGAGCGGCGGCAGTAGAGCTGCTGCCGAAGCGCCGCCTATCGCGGTAGAGCTGCACCCCTCCGCTTTGTGTGTCCGAGGCAAGTGCCTCACTCTCCTTGTCCTTGTTACGGCACCGCTGCACACATATCCCTTTATCTAAATAAATCAGTGTGGATTTCCCCCCCTCAACAGGACAGGCCTGAGCAGCTTGCAGTTTCTTGTTGAAATGCAGGAACCTCTTATTTCTGATTTTTAGAGACATTGGTGGTTCTGTCGATAATGTGGTTGAGGTTCACAGAGCTGATTAAAAGATTTAGACATAATTGGGGGTGAAATCCTGGTCTGACTAAGTCAGTGGGAGTTTCGCTGTTGTCTTCAATGGGTTTCACCTGTGATTCCCTTAATTCTTTCTTTCTCCTACCTTTTTGTCTGTGATATATTTAAAGCAGGAATTCTCTCGCGATGTGCCTGTTTTGCCGGAGGGGGTGGCAGGCGGCTCCGGTGGAGCTGCTGCAGTCGTGCCTGTGGAGGGTCTGCTGGTCCCGTGGCTCCGGTGGGCCTCCCGCAGGCACCACTATGGCAGCTCCACCAGAGCCATGGACCAGCAGACCCTCCGCAGGCACGACTGTGGCAGCTCCACTGGAGCCGCGGGACCAGGGTGCGGGGTGGCGAAATTGCCATATGCCTAGGGTGCTAAAACCCCTAGAGCCGGTCCTGCCTAGCACAATGGGGCCCTGAACTCAGTTGAGGCTTCTGGCTATTACAACAACAATAAATCAAAAGAGCTAGTTGAAGTTGTTGACATGGGCTGTGTTTCTGTATCTCAAACGCAACTTTCTTTATTACAACTAAAACTCTAGTCCTCAGGAGAGGATTAAGGCGGTTGCACGTTATTGACTGACTGAAGTTAGGCCCTGTGCTCAGTTTGATGGCATTTCTCTGTCTGTCTTTAACATGATAACTTTTGAAAACCACATCTGATCAATTCCAGAATTTCAGGAAATGCTTTAGGCATTCTCATCAAAATCAATAGGATTCTGCATAGGAACTAGAAAAGCCATTTTCACTCTTTTTTAGCAGGACTGCACTGGGGTGTGGCCAGGCTTGGCAGCATAATTGCACCAGTTGCTGTGATGACCTCACTGGCTGTTGCCATGGGAACCAAATCATGAAGCATTTCTAGGTGAAATCACAAGGATGAGGTCAGGTGGGTGTAGTCTTGGGCAGAACCCCAGGAGAAACAAGGCAGGGCATCCCCAAGTCTTAACCTGTTGGCTTGGTGAGATGGAGGATGCAGCTGGATTTTGGGTTTGTTGAGACCCAACTGTTCCAGAGGGAGCAAGGACAGTGTATGCAGCTTGGGGAGATCATGCCCTGGGTAAGAGCCTGACCAGGGGATTGTGGGAGTGGCTGGGCCAGTTGCAGCTCTGTGACTGAGTGAACCCAGGAAGAGAGAGGGCACCAGCTATCAGTCCTTCCGTTTTAATCTGGGGTGGGTAGAAAGGTATTTGGAAGGGGGAGAAAAAGGAGACGCACATACTTGGCATGGGGTAGAGGTTGAATGGGGAACCCTAATATGGGGGAGCAGAAAATGGGGGGGACACATGGAGCCTCTGACATAAGGCAGGGTGTGTGTACTACTTAGCATATGCACAACGTGCCTCAGGTGTCATGTGACCAGGATTCATCACTGTATTTGGTTCACCGGTTGGACCGTTAACTTCCTCAGCCCAGGCTGAGTACTGACTGGGTGTGCGATGGGAATGTTGATCCATGACCCCGGGTGGCAGGGGGGTGTAAAAAGAACTTTAAACTCACAATTTAAAAGAAGTAAGTCCCTACATAGGTGTATTTATCATTTCTTGAATTTTACACTTTGCTATCATACCACAAACAAAATTGATATCTATAAAGACTAAGGGTATGTCTACATCTACAATTTTGCAGCGCTGGTTGTTACAGCTGTTTTAGTACAGCTGTATAGGGCCAGCGCTGCAGAGTGGTCACACTTACAGCAACCAGCGCTGCAGTGTGGCCACATCTAACACCACTTGCAGCGCTGTTGGGCGGCTTCAAGGGGGGTTAGGGGAACGCGAGAGCAAACCGCGGGGAAGCAGGTCTCCTTCCCCGCAGTTTGCTCCAGTGTTCCCCGAACACCCCCCCCCCCCCCAAGCAGGTCTCCTTCCCCGCGGTGTGCTGTCGCGTTCCCCGAACCCCCGTGCAAGCAGGTCTCCTTCCCAGCGGTTTGCTCCGGTGTTCCCCGAACCCCCCTGCAAGAAGGCCTCCTTCCCAGCGGTGTGCTGTCGCGTTCCCCGAACCCCCGTGCAAGCAGGTCTCCTTCCCAGCGGTTTGCTCCGGTGTTTTTTGAACCCCCGTGCAAGCAGATCTCCTTCCCTGTGGTGTGCTGTCGCGTTCCCTGAACCCCTCTGCAAACCGCAGGGAAGGAGACCTGCTTGATTACCAGAGAGGCTTCCTCTGGTATGCTGGGATACCTGTTTATTCCACGGAGGTCAAGAAAAACGCTGGTGAGTGTTTACACCTGATGACCAGTGCTGGATCACCAGCGCTGGATCCTCTACACCCGAGTTTCAACGGGTGTACGGCCAGCGCTGCAAACAGGGAGTTGCAGCGCTGGTGATGCCCTGCAGATGTGTACACCTCCTAAGTTGCAGCGCTATAACTCCCTCACCAGCGCTGCAACTTTGTGGTGTAGACAAGGCCAAAGTGACAATCCAAATGCTGTTCATGTGAAACTCCTCCTTAGTGAGCTACCAATGAGTGCCATGCAATTGCCCATGCTATGGAAACTACACGATATTGAAATCCAATTCTGTGAGGTGACCAACAGCATCATGCAAAAATAAAATAAAGGATTGTCTTAGACAACTTCACAATCAAATTGATGTTTAGTTGAGCATTCTGTAAAATTGCTAGAGGTTGTACATAGATTCTATACATAGACTTTTTTGTTTGTTTTTGTTTTCAGAAAATCTGAAACGCCATTTGCACTTCAAGTTGACTAACCCATAAAGCTCAGCCTACAGAAGCAATGAAGTGTGCAGCCCTCCCTCAGGCTGAATTTAAAAAAAAAAAAAATGAATAGTACCTAGGTCTACAGTTACAGTAAAGCTGTTTCTCAGAACAGATTTAGGGAAAATAACCTTGTTCTGAGAAATAGCGTAACCATTT
This sequence comes from Gopherus evgoodei, assembly GCF_007399415.2. NCBI lineage: Eukaryota > Metazoa > Chordata > Testudines > Testudinidae > Gopherus > Gopherus evgoodei. The sequence continues at coordinate 116,606,493 of NC_044325.1, read as the reverse complement.
TAACATATAAAAAAAAAATCAGCTCAAATAGTTTGTCTAGCAGAGTTAGAAGCACTTGAAAACGGGGTCTTATAATGTTAAGGTTGCCTAACTTTCCTACTTGTGCTGTTTATAACAACTGAGAAAAGAAAAGGTTGATGTAACGGTGGTGAGTTGTAAAGACTTTATGGCGAGTTTGGGATGACTGCATTATTCATGGCTGGCGAAATGTGGTGTTTTTTCAGTAATGTCGAGAGGCCATGTGACACAGAGGCCCATTCGTGGTTCACTGTTCTGTGTCAGCAACTTTTGTGAGGCCTGACATACTCACTACACCTAACACACTGTTGTCATGATATTTATCCAAAAGGTGGCGTGTAATATATCATTGGAAAACTACAAACTCGCTGGTCATTAATATTCTTGCATGATGTATGTATGGTAAACCCATAAAGGACTTTACAGATCAGGGGTTGGTAACCTACAGCATGCATGCCAAAGGTGGAATGCATGCTGATTTTTAGTGGTATGCTGCTGCCAGCTGCCAGCCCCGCTCAGCCCACTGCCGGCCTGGATGGATGGAACCTGGTCGGCAGTGGGCTGAGTGGGGCCAGCTGCTGGGACCCTGGCTGGCAGGGACTGGTGGACGGAACCCCAGACCGGCAGCAGGCTGAGCAGCTCAGCCCGCTGCTGGTCTGGGGTTCCATCTGCTGTCCACACTGCCAGTCTGGCATGCAAAACCTTAAATTAATGAAGACTTGGCACACCACATCTCAAAAGTTGCCAACCCCTGTTATAGATATATGCTGAAAATACATGAATTAAATGTGTTTAAACCAGGGGTCGGCAACCTTTCAGAAATGGTGTGCCAAGTCTTCATTTATTCACTCTAATTTAAGGTTTTGCGTGCCAATAATACATTTTAACGTTTTTAGAAGGTCTCTTTCTATAAGTCTATAATATATAACTAAACTATTGTATGTAAAGTAAATAAGGTTTTTAAAATGTTTAAGAAGCTTCATTTTAAAACTAAATTAAAATGCAGAGCCCCCTGGACTAGTGGCCAGCACCCGACCAGTGTGAGTGCCTCCGAAAATCAGCTCACGTGCTGCAGGTTGCCTACCCCTGGTTTAAACCATGCACATCAGGGAGAGTTGATAAATAAGTTTCTCCAGACAAAGGATACATGATTTCAAAGATTTACTGAACTATTAAAAAAAAAAAGGAGTAGGAGTACGGACTCCATAGTTGTCCATCACTTGGGGGACTCAAGTGGCTAGAGCTCTTGAAATCACAGAATGCTATGTCCTTTAACCAAGGGGGCTGAAGTCTCTGAGAACTGAGTTTAGGTGAGAAACCTGCTTAGGCAAAGATTTTAACTTGCTGAAATTGTTTTAGTCTTAGAAGCATATTTTTACTTTTTTTTGCTTGTAACCCTTTCTGTCTTTATTCCTTAAGAACATAAGAACAGCAATACTGGGTCAGACCAAAGGTCCATCTAGCCCAGTATCCTGTCTTCCGACAGTGGCCAATGCCAGGTGCCCCAGAGGGAATGAACGGAACAGGTAGTCATCAAGTGATCCATTCCCTGTAGCCCATTTCCAGCTTCTGCCAAACAGAGGCTAGGTGCACCATCCTTGCCCATCCTCCATGAACTTATCTAGTTCTCTCTTTTTAACCCTGTTACAGTCTTGGCCTTCACAACATCCTCTGGCAAGAAGTTTCACGGGTTGACCGTGTGTGAAGAAATACTTCCTTTTGTTTGTTTTAAACATGCTGCCTATTAATTTAATTTGGTGATCCCTAGTTCTTGTATTATGAGAAGGCGTAAATAACATTTCCTTATTTACTTTCTCCACACCAGTCATGATTTTATAGACCTCTGTCATATCCCCCGCTTAGTCATCACTTTTCCAAGATGAAAAGTCTCATTCTTAATCTCTCCTCATACGGAAGCTATTCCATACCCCTAATCATTTTTTGTCACCCTTTTCTGAACCTTTTCCCATTCCAGTATATCTTTTTTGAGATGAGGCAACCACATCTGCACTGAGTATTCAAGATGTGGGCGTACCATGGATTTATATAGAGGCAATGAGATATTTTCTGTCTTATTCTCTATCTCTCTTTATGATTCCCAACATTTTGTTCACTTCTTTGACTGCTGCTGCACATTGAGTGGATGTTTTCAGAGAACTATCCACAATGACTTCAAGATCTCGTTCTTGAGTGTTAACAGCTAATATAGACCCAATCACTTTATTTGCGTAATTGGGATTGTTTTCCAATGTATATTTGCATTTATCACCATGGAATTTTGTCTGCCATTTTGTTGTCCAGTCACCCAGTTTTGTGAGATCCCTTTGTAGTTCTTTGCCATCTGCTTAGAACTATTGGAGACAGTTAAGTCCAATCTCATACTTCATATCACTTAAACCTATGGCTTTTTGTTTAATAAACTTATTTTCATTCTATTATAAAACAATCCTTGAAGCGGCCAGGATATCCGGCAGCAGCTCCTGGGAGGGAAGGGTCTCCACATGCTGCCCTCACCTGCAGGCACCAGCCCCTGCAGCTCCTATTGGCAGAATGGCCAATTGGACCCAGATCCCATAGGCTCAGTCCAGTCACTTAACCACACAACTATCCTTCTCCTTGTACCACAGGTTGTTGTAAAGCTCTGCCAATAAAACCTTCATTCTACCACTTGCATCTTGTATCTGTCTCACATTGTTTCAGAAAAGAATTATTTTAGACATTGGAGGGGGTGGTGGTGGTTGTTGTGTTTAAGCTGTTTGGATCCCCACCCCACATACTCTACTTTTCCTGTCAGATTTACCTGCCTTAGCACCATGAGTCAACTCTTGAGAGCTTTGCAAGAGAGAACAACACTCTGTAACTAACTGAGCAGCTATGCTTCTAGAGAAGTTTTCTATAAATCCTAATGTTGTGACACAAGGTTTGATATCTTGCAACTGACCAGGGCTAGAAGCCTTATCCTGATGGACAGGAGTGGGAAATGCCAGCTCCCCAGTGGGACAAAGCATCCATTTCTCACCCTAATGGCTCATGAGATAGCGGATCATAGATTATTGCCTGTCTGTCAGACACCTCAAACCAGTAGTCTTAGGAGTGGAAGGGACTAATTTCTGCAAGCAGATTTGTGTGGCTTGGTTACGTAAACTACTTTGTCTCTTAGCTCTTTGTAATTGATTAAGGAGGAAAGGAAGATTTTCAGCGGATCTGCTAAACTTAACATGCTCTGACTACAGGTCATCAGTTTTGGAGCCAAGGCATTTCTGGGTCTCTTGGGTGATTCTTGGAACAAAGTACTTCTCAACCATTTATTACCTATTTCTTTAGACTGGAGTTAGATACTGTGGCTTTCTGTATGGTATAAAAGAGCATCTTGCTTGGTATGTGTCTCGTGTGTTTGTTCACCTATTAGAGAACTTTTCTCTTGAAGTCCTGGATGAAAAACGAGAACATTTCCCTCCAGTATTTCCCATGGCTTTTGGGAGACTTGTACTCTTTCACTGATAACACTTAAAGATTCAATCAGAATAATGCAGTCTTAATGGGGAAAACAAATTCATTCATCCCTAGAATTCTAAGGATATTTGTAATCTGGAGCCAGAATGGTTCTGAGGTGGTGGTGAAGACTAGTTGTTATAGTCCAAAGCCTAGATTTTAAAAGTGACTATATTTGGGGTGCCTCAGTTTGAGTCCCTAACCTGAGACAACTTAAAGGGGCCTGATTATTCAGAAAGTGCTGAGCACTCGCCTTCTGAAAGTCAACCCCTTCAATGTGTCTCAAGCTGGACAGCCAAAAATTACTAGTCACTTAAAAAGAAAACACACACACAAAAAAACTTGGCCGCAAAGATTAGACATGGGAAAGGACCTTGGGCAAATTGCTGATGGTCCTTGTTTCTTCCAGCCAACTTGCTCTTCCTTCAGTCCTGTAAGAGGCTGGTTCTGGCTGACGCTTTCCTGAGGAAAGAGGACATTTGCACTACAGATCAGAAAAATATCTGTCTTCTAGAGTGAACAGTTTGTTCGGGTTAGTCAACAAGAGAGCTCCAGCAGTAGCTGCCCCCAGTGTATCTGGCATGTAAACATGTAAACTGAGCTTGCTAGAAGCTCAGATCCTGTAAATTACACCTTCACAAGCTTCGTGTATAAATCTTTTTACTGGTGTAATTTTTGCATTGGTCCTTTAGGCGGTGAGGATGTCAGTCTCTCTCTCAACGTGACTTACTGCAGTCACCATATTGTTAGTCAAAGAGGACTAGAGGCAGCTCCTTTCAGAATCCATCAGTGCTGCTCCTTATTCATCCAAAGAGGCCATTGTTATGTGGTGCAGGACATCTTGGGTTGGCTCCACAAAGGGGACTTAGACTCTGCATGATGTTTAGGTGCCCTGCTACATGGCAAATCCATAGCCCTGAGCTAAGCACCTAGGCTGCTTACGCATTACGTGCCTAAGAATGGGAGTCACAAAAACTAGCATGCTGAGTGGGGAGCCACCTAAGCTAGCCAGGAAGAAATGCCATGGAGAGGCACATGGCCTATGCCACTCCTCTTTAAGGGAGTTAGGTACTTAAGTGCAGGCAGAAGGGGTCATATCCCTCCACGTTGGATTCACAGCCATGACTAAGCCAGTCATCCCTTTCTTGCAAACAATGACGGGCCAGAGAGAGCGAGTGACTCTATAGCCCAGTAGTTGGGGCACTCACCTAGGACACCCACATTCCAGTTCCTGCTTCAATGACTATTTAATTGTGTCTATATAAAGTGGAACAGCTTCAACAGGAGAGATTGAGAAAGACCCACCCCAGAATATCCTATAGCCCAGAGGTTACAGCACTCACCCAAGAAATGGGAGTTCAAGTCCCTGCTCCCAGTCACGCAGAGTAGGGACTTGAATCTGTGTCTCCTTTGCCTTGGGTGAAGGATACAATCATTGGGATAAAGGGGGCAGCAGCACCACCTCAGGCTTCTGCCAGATCAGGCCATGCGGACGAGTTAGATGAGAGAGTGCCTACTGGGAGGATCCCACCGGGACTTCGATGCTGAGCTGTGTTAGGAGGCGTCAGGATCTGGGCAGCTTTGTGAACACCCGCTGGCAGAAATGTAGGCACCTCTAGGGCTAGGGAGCAGCTGAGTGGGGATTCTGAGGATCTAAATTTTGGACTTGGACACCTAAACTGGCAGTTTGGCACTTAATCCCTCTGTGGATCTAGCCCTTTATTTCATCCTCCTTCTTTACTTCTTCTGTTAGCCCAGCAAGCAAGGCACCAGGAGTCCAGCCTGGGCCTCCAACCTGGCAAGGCAGAGTAAAGCATCTAGCTCTGGGGCTGACACACATACCTTCATTCCCTCCCCTCCCCCACCCCCAAGATTTCATTAGCTTTGTTGCTTCTCAGTGGATAGCCAGTGTGGGATTGCTGCTGACATTAGGGTTCATGTTTGTTCATGAGAAGGCACATTCACCGAGATCAGTCCAGCTCTCTTCAGAGAGGAGTCTCGGATCCAAGAGATCAAGGTAATCTGAGTTGTTTCCCTGTCTCATGATTTGTCGTAGGATCTTGGGGTGGCTGCACATGATACAGCGGGTTTGGCAGCTGATGTTCTGATAGGAGTTGCCAGATTGGATCAGACCTGTGGTCCGTCTAGTCCAGTGTCTTGTTTCTGACTGTGGTCAGCACCAGATGCTTCAGAGGATGTTTTGATATATTCATAAATTGAGTCTTAAGGCCAGAGGGGACCACTGTGTTCATCTAGTCTGATCTCCTTTATAGCACAGGCCTCAAAACCTCCCTGAAAAAAGGTGTGAGAAACCCTATACTGGATAATTATGGAAGACCCTGCCTATAAAGAAAGCTGCTTTCTAACCCCAGTCAACTAGAGATTGACTTATGCCTTGAAGCATCTAGCTTTATGTGCCTTCCAATACACCAGACTGTCAGTGAATCCTGTTAAAGGCAGTGTGTGTCACCTCTGCCAAACACAGACCTATGGCTACCCATCTTCTAAGGCCTTGGCTACACTCACACTTTACAGCGCTGCGACTGGGGTGTGAAAAAACACCCCCCTGAGCGCTGCAAGATACAGCGCTGTAAAGCGTCAGTGTAATCAGGGCAGCAGCGCTGGGAGCGCGGCTCCCAGCGCTGCACGCTACACTCGTAAGGGATGTGGTTTACATGCAGCGCTGGGAGAGCTCTCTCCCAGCGCTGCCACTCTGACTACACTCACACTTCAAAGCGCTGCCGCGGCCGCGCTCCCGCAGCACTGCCAGGGCAGCGCTTTGAAATTCCAAATGTAGCCATACCCTAAGAAGTGATGTTAAGACAACTAAAGCTCTTTGAATAGGGACTAGTTAATTAGCCTGGCCTCTCATTAGCCTTCAGCAGGCTGGTTATTGATGCAACTCTTGCAAGAGCTGTGCAAACCACGCCTAGAGAATTTTGTAAGACCTATTGAATGGGATTTGGGGTTGGGGGGTGGCGGCTGGGGGAACCCACTTCTACATTGAGTTCCATTATCTGCTCTGCGTGAAGAGAATGTTCACTAAAAAGAGATCCAGCTTTGGCAGAAAAGCTGCTAATATTTCCCATGGAAAAAACAGAACACTTTTCCCCGTTAAAAAGCAGAAAATAAAAGCGGGTGGAAACTAAGTTGCCTTTAAGCACTATTTAAAGGAGGCCTAAGCCATATAAGATCTTTAAAGCTTTACACTGTGTGCCTTGACAGGCTAATCTCCTGCAACCTAGTGTAATTAGGTAGCAATTAATCACATGACCCAATGAAGCAAGTTCTGTCTCTATTAATTCCAAGTCAGTCAAGTATCCAAGAGGCAGTTGGAGGTGTCTTAGCTAATGCATCCGGAGGGTCATGCTGCATGGCAACAAGTCATTCTTAAATGCTGCTAATACCACATGGAAAACAGACTTTTTCTATTTAGAAGTGATTCACCTTTATATTTTCTTGTCTCCTTCTCTGCTGGAGCCTAGAGAGGAACTAAAACCCTAGGCTGAGACCTTTCAGAAGTGACTAGTGATTTTAGGTCCCCAACTTGAGGCTTCTTAAAGGGGCCTGATTTTCAGAAAGTGCTGAGCTCCTGCCCTTTGAGAATCAGGTCCCTTTAAAGCTGGGCATACCAAAAATGAGGTGCCCAAAACTCACAGGGACTTTTGAAAACCTTGGCCCTCAGATCCGAACTTCCTGTCTTTCTAATAGTCAGACCTAGCCCCCAGGATGTGAATGTGGCAAGACTTGAGGGTTTGACTTGAGGACTGAATCAAAATGCCTTCCCAATGCCCAAGGTGTTGGTGTTTGTATTTGGCCAGTTCTAGAGAGAGGTTCAAAACATTAAGTCTGATCTGAACCTTCATCTGGCTCCAAGGTTCTGGTGAGGGTGTTTGCACAAAAATAACCATTTCCCTGGAGTCCATCTAGTCCTACTCCTCAGCAGAAATCACAACCTTGCACTGACATCACAACTGATTGCTATTAATCCTTGTGCAGCTCCCTTCCCTTGTAAACTATGTGTTTGGGAAGGATTCTGAATACAGTAGAACCTTGAAATTGCAAAGAATTCAGGGGACCACCTACAATGTTAATAAAATCAAAGCTCTGATGGGAACTAAACTTTGAACCTATTACTTCTAAAGAGAGCAGAGTTCTTACGTGTGCAAAATCTTAGACCTAGCTTCATGGACCATCCTTCTAACTAGAGCAAGGGAAGGAAAGTTATCAGAACTTGGGATGGAGGCATTTCGATTAAACAATTCCTTAAACTGAGTTAATAAAATCGAAGCTTTTCAGCAGATGTTTGTTGATGGTTTTCCATGGGGCATCGGCATCTCTTTAACTTTGCAGGAATACCTGAGAAATGGCAATGTAGTATTTATTTGGTCTGAGGCTTACTGGGTTGCCTGAATGAGACTTGCCCAGTGACAGCGAGCAGCTTCCAACTGGGGATTTCCCTGCCTCTCCTTCAAACTTTGTCCCTTCCTATTCTGGGGGACTTCAAAGGGATATGGTATTAATGTCGTTGCTTCTGTTGAAAAGGATGGTGCATGAGCATAGGGTTTAGACTTTCACACATCAAAGCTCAACTCAGAGATGAAGGGATTCAAAGTTTAGTTCCCATTGTTTGCATTTATAGTGGACCTCACTGAGATCCGGGGCATCTGTCTGGAGAATGGGAGAACCAGAGCATTACTATCACGAATCATAATTTGGTTGCTGGTTTGCTCCTGGGGCAGCACAACTGTGCTGGTAGTTATACAGGGCTTGTGGTTAAACCACACTTTGACCCCAGAGAAAGGGACAACTAAGCATCAATAAAAGTGGCAAAATCTGACTTGGGGTGCTCAGTCTGGAGCAAGATTTGCATTATATAATTGTAATTCCCCTCGATCTTCTGTCGCGTGCAATGGAGGCTGGGGTGCAAGGTGCATTGGTCCATTAGACACTAGTGTATGTATTTTATCTGTATTTATATATAAAAGGACATTTTTTACAAAAAGTATTTACTTGGATGGCCCCTTGCCCACCCCTCCATGACTGAAGATGTTTGTGCTTTACCAAAAAACAGCCCAGTTTCTCCTTTCGACCCCTGTCCATGGTCTGGGGGACACATCTTGTAAATGACCTGCAATGTTGCAGAGTCAGCCTTGAGATATCACTGAAGGATGGACAAAGAGAGGGGAAGAGGGGTTGGGAAGGAGCAGAATCTTGTTCAGATATACAGAGTATGTACAGCAGTTGGCATACATGCCAGTCTGGCTCTGAGACAGTCCCCTATTACTGTGCCGGGGAGGATTCCCTGGTGCAAAAGTCCCCCTCTATAGCAAACAACGGGCAAGACTGAGTGTGTACTTTCAGCACTGAGCAAGGGAAAGCATGAAGCTCTACCACCCCAGCAAGCCAAAGCGATTCCAAGTCTCAGTTCCCTTTGAGCCTGCTTGCCACCTTGTATCCAGTCTTCTCCACCTCCGGCCCTGCCCACATTCTCACCTGAAAGGAGTGTCAGACATGGAGCAGCTGCTCTTCCTGCCCACCCCCGGGTCCCTGATCTGGGGAAGCCCTGTACAATCACACAGCAGGAGGAACCTTATGCCCCCTGACTTCCTTGCACAGCCCTGCAGGGCTCAGTCACAATCATTGAAGCTAGAGCTGAAAGAGCCCTAGTGGCTCACCCAACCTGTCTCTTTGCCAGACTCTTCCTGTGACATTCCCAAGGAAGCTGGGAGTCTCAGATTTCAGTGAAATGGTTTTCTTTACCAAACCCCTCCCCCCTCCCCCCCAACGACATAAGGGATGAGGCCTGGTCTTAGAGAGAGCGCCTAACTTGATCCAAGTAAGTCTCTAGTCTCCCTCCCGTGAGATACCTGCACTCGCCCCAGGATGGTGCTGTGCCGTAATTCCTGATGCTGCATATTTTGTTCACCTGTCCCAAGAAATGGAGTCTCTGTCACTAGCTCAAGGAAACTGTTCCACATGCTAAAATATCTCAGTGCCAGGAAGCTGTTCCTGATATCCAGTCTAAATTCCTGCCTTTCTGAGCACCATTCCATTGCTCCTAGTTCTACCCTTGCATATCCTGCTAAATAACTCCTCTTCCTCTCCCAGGAGCATACAGATTCTTAGCATGTCTCAACGGTGTTTAGCTCTTTCCTTAAAAATACTTAGCTCTTTATCTTCCCCCAGACGCTATCTCTAGCTCTTCAGCTCCCACAATCATTTTTGTTGCTGTTTTCTCAACTCCCTCCAGTTCCATCAATATCTTCCTGCTAATGCAGTAGCTGAATGAAATATTCAGGCAGCCACTGCACCAGGGCTATATAAGAGAGTGACTGTTACTCCTCAGCTTGGCAATGGGATGTTTCCGCAGTATAATAAGCGGACAAGCGGTTGTGCCTTAGCAAATGTCATAGTTAACAGCGCGCTATGAGATTTGTGTAACTCTGTGCTGTTTTCAGCTCACGTCATCCGCTTTTCCGGCCACACTCGGGTCTCAAAATGCCATTGGCTCACCTGCAATGGGAAGTGAAACTAGGACACTCGGATGTTACTGAGTGGGTAATTAGGCGTCATATGGGGAGATAAATGGTCACCAAATATTCAGCCTCTGTGCTGATGTTAGAGCCCCATAGACAATATGGGCTTCCGGACTTCAGTCAGTCTGCACTCAGGTTCAGTGCCTGTGGGGACTAGCTCTCAGATTCTGACTGCATCTGAAAGCATAAACGTCCCCAGGTGAGGATGAAAATTGGGCAGGGACTGTGCTTTGCACGGCACCTAGCACGCACATGTGCGCTACTGGAAGCAAATAACACTCATGGAGAGCAGGGAACTTCTGGAGCTTGCAGTCCTGATTCTGGTCTCAGACTGATGTAATTCCATCAGCCTCAGTGGGGTTACTCCTGATTTAGGGCTTCAATGGGAGTCTTTTCGATATATTCCAGTGGCATTGTATCAGGCCCTTTATACTGGTCAGTGAGATCAGAATCAGGCCTCATATCTCCAGGCAGAACTAAGTGAGAGATCACTGGTCAAAATAACCTGGTTCCTTCAGAGAGAGAGGAGCAGATGCAATGGGTGTGAAGATAAAGGTTGCTTATTGGAGAAGTCATAGAATATCAGGGTTGGAAGGGATCTCAGGAGGTCATTTAGTCCAACCCGCTGCTCAAAGCAGGACCAATCCCCAACCTTTTTTTTTTTTTTTTTTTTTTTTTACCCCAGATCTCTAAGTGGCCCTCTCAAGGATTGAGCTCACAACCCTAGGTTTAGTAGGCCAATGCTCAGACCACTGAGCAAACCCTTGCTGGGACATTGGCAGCTCTACCCTAGCACAGTCAGAGAGCACAACCTCTGCGCTTCAAACATCTGGCTTATTCTAGATCGTGGTGTTAGCATGCCATGGCTTCAGAAAAAAATGTACAGCATGTGGTAAGGTAAGAAATACATAAATACATTACTGAATTGCTAAGTGACCCTGATGCTGTGATTAGATTTAAAACTTGTTTAAACAGAAAGAAAACTCACTCTCTATGCAAAGGAATAAATGGACACAAATCAGATGTCAAGAATTATTATAACATTCAAAAACCAGTCAGAGAACACTTCAACCTCCCTGGCCACTCAATTAAGGGACCTCAAAGTCACAGTACTCCAACAAAAAAAGCTTCAAAAACAGACTCCAATGAGAAACTGCAGAATTGGAATTAATTTGCAAACTGGACGCCATTAAATTAGGCTTGAATAAAGACTGGAAGTGGATTGGTCATTACACAAAGTAAAAACTATTTCCCTGTGCAAAATTTCCCTCGCCGACTATTACTCAGACCGTCTTGTCAACTGTTAGAAATGGGCCATCCTGATTATCACTACAAACTTTTTTTTTTCTCCTGCTGATAATAGCCCACCTTAATTGATTACTCTCCTTACAGTTGGTATGGCAACACCCATTTTTTCATGTTCTGTGTGTGTGTGTGTATATATATATATATCTTCCTACTTTATTTTCCACTGCATGCATCCGATGAAGTGGGTTTTAGCCCACAAAAGTTTATGCTCAAATAAATTTGTTAGTCTCTAAGGTGCCGCAAGTACTCCTGTTCTTTTCACGCAATACTTATATTGCAGAAAGGTCAAAAGAGCCTTGTAAATGACAAAAGCTCTCAATTTAAAACCATATTATGATCCATATTATTTGAAATTACACATGTTGTTTGCTAAGCTTAGTGTTTTGTTTGTAAGGGGACATTGGTTCTGTTAGCTGACCGTTAACTTTTCCAAAAACTGAGGGCTTGTCTACACTTAAGCAGCTGCGTGGCACTTCAGTGAAGATGCTGCCTATGTTGATGGCAGGGATTCTCCTACCTGCGCAGGTACTCCACCTCCCCGAGAGGCGGTAGTGTAGCTATGTGATGGGAGAAGCCCTCCCATTTACCTAACGTTGTCTATGTGGGGAGTTAGGTCGCTATAACATAGTTATGGGTATAACATAATTATACCCATGTAAATTGCATAGACCAGCTCTGAGACTAGAGAATTGCATTGCAAATTAATGCCTAGGAAGGGTATTATTCCTAGTAATGTGTTATCCATCGTAACCCTGAAACTCCACCTTGATCAGCGAATTACAGAGACAAGTCCCTTCTGCACTGCTCATGTCGATGCAAGCATCAGCTCAAGGCTGGTCCAAAGTTCCTTGAATGTCTCCTTTCCATCAAGCCCACCCATCCGTGTAGGTGATTGTCAGCTGGCTGCTTAAAGCTGTTTGAAAATTCGGAAAATGGGTTCATAAAGAAATTCAAAATGTTTTTTTCCCCTTTCTGCAGGGTTCAGAAAGGACCCATTTTCCATAAATGCTTTTCGCAACCTGATCAATTCAACTGTTTGGGGGATGGTCCATTGTGGGGTATATACTCTGCAAAGTTTATACTCCAGCCAATCTGTGCTAGACAAATGTGGCCAAGTTCTGGAATGAAAATTGCTGCTGGCACTTTTCCTCTGCCCCGCACTAAGGATGGTGGCTGTGATCACACCAAGAGAGATTATGTTGTTCATTTCCCCAAAACTAGAACTGCTTTAGCATACTCCCAGAGGGGCTGCTCGTTATCTAGTGTGGCAGGGTAAAATAATTGTGTAGTAATGAGTAGTAATTTATCTGTGTAGTTATTTACAAATGGAGCATTCATACTTAGACCAAGTAAAAGAGGAATCACTTTTTGGGGTTGAGGATCTGTAAATTAACTAGGGAACCCATCTCAGATTAAATCGGTTACCTCTTTGTTCTGAGGGCTCAGGGGTGGTGGTTATGGACCCTGATGAAAAATGACTTTCAGGTGGGTTTCCCCCCACTCCTTTTAGCAGTGGTTGTATTGTATCCCAGTTCTGCTGGGTGGTGTTTTGGGTGGAAACATTAACCTTACCTTAGCATGAACCTCCAGCCAGTCTAAAAATTAAGGGATAACAAAGCTGTGATCTACAACATGTGAATAAACCACTTGCGTGGACGTCAACTCAGTGGGGGATTGTAGCTAGGACAGAGAAGGGATTATCTGATTTTAAACCTTTTTTTTTTCTTCCCCTCTAGGACAATCTCAGACCTTGTGAATGTGTCTAGGATCCCCTATTAAAACATGTTGAAGTGATACTTATAGTTCCAGGGTGCACAGATCCCTACTAATCGCACAAGCCTGAGCAGTCTGGCCCCCTGAATCTGAGCTGGGGTGGCTAGCTCAAGCTGCTGCCTGAGTTGCAATATCCGCACAGCTGTTTTTTAGCGAGGAGCGAGAGTCTGTCTACCCATAATGACCTGCAAAGCCCTGTGCGGCATCAGGGACTGACATGCACTGACTGCCCCTCTCTTTGCCCTCAGTTCCAGGGAGGAGTGTGGGCCTTGAGCACGGGTCTGTGTGACGCACTGATGACCATGGATGTGATGCTGTGCACGGCCTCTATCTTCAACCTCTGTGCTATCAGCGTGGATCGGTAAGCACATCCCCCAGCTACTTAGCCCATCCGAGCTTGTCTGTTGTCTGGGCTTTACAACCCTTCCCCCGGGAAATCATTGAAGGGATGTTTCTCCACCTGCCTTCTGTATTGAAGCGGTGCTGAGGTCAGATGGGCTGGGACTTTCCTCATTGCCATGCAGGGAGTCCCTAGCCCTGTTCCCCCTGGGGAAGTCCCTCTTGGATTGAATCTGTTTCCCCTATCTCCAGCCTCAGTTTTGGTGGAGATTTGCTCCCTCATCTCTCCAAGGCTTGGAGTCCAAGCAGTCTGGGAGCAGTTAATAGTGATGCCAAAGGCAGAAACCGGGCTGATGAGAGCTGTCCCTTATTGGGTTTGACTTGAGAGAGTGAACTATGTCTAGAATAAGCCTTCAGCCACTTGGATTCCAGAGTTCTGCCCTAATTCCCAGATCAGAGGACCAAGCTGAGGTAAGCGGAGCGTTAAGTCTCAGGGCCCCTTCAGTCCTGGCCTCTCTGCTTGGATGGCCAAGGGGTGTGGTGTAGACACCAGTCCATTAGAAGCTGGATTTAGACCTAACATGCTTCACACAGGCCACCAAACAGCTGTTGGATGCCGTCTTTGTTTTTGAGGCTGGGAAAGCTGCTACGCCCAACACCACTTGCAGATATCGCCTGTTCCTTGGTGGCAAGGCTCCATGTTGGCTTTCTGCCTATCACTTTGAAATAAACAGAGCAGAACCCAGCGTAGCAGGTCGGGATGATTTGGATGGCAGTGGCAGGATATTGCTGCATCACAAAAGGCTGTTTATTGTTCAGGAAGGTTGTCCTTCCTGGGGATTTGGAGGTGACAGTCGATTCCTGAACAGAAATAAGTTAGCTGGGCCAGTGAAGGAATGAGTAAGAAACAGCTGGGAAGTGATCAATTGGTCATAGAGTGCCCTTTGCAGAGCTCAGCTCCCTCTTTGCTCTGTGGTCCCAGTGCTCCAAACACCAGCCTGACCTCCTCCTGGCAGCACACGTGTAACAAGAATAGCTCCCTACAAGATTTAATTACAGCCCCAGGCGCTCATTTCATTTACATTTCAATAGGCTGGCTATGGCATGTCAGCAAAATAAGAGTTGAGAACCTATTTACGGAGGATTAATAACTCTGTCCGAGGGTACATTTGCTACATTGCTATTGCAAGCTGTGGCTTTTAATCCATGGTCAGTGTCTTAAACACCATGGGTTATTGCACATACATCATCTGTCTCATGAATTGAAGTGACAACAGCTGTCTGGAACCCGAGGTGAGGAAAGGAGAAGCTTTTCTGGCTCAGAACTGACTGATCCACATTAATAACCTGGCCACCGCCATCTGGCACATGCTTGGTGACCTACAGTAAAATGCACTATCCCCTCCACGCTGCAGAGGCTTTATATTGAGGGAGTCTTGGTGAGGTGAACGCCAAAATCCCAGGTAGTGGTGAGGCACACAGGCAAAGCATTCTGTATAAAGCAGTTCGTGTGGGCGGATGTGTATTACACTGCTGTGTGGGAAGCTCAACCTGGGAATGATATGGCCACCCTCTTTCTAGGGGAGAAAGCGGCAATTGTGGGAACTTTTAGTAATGATTAGGGTGAGGGGAAGGCAGCTGAGAAAGTTCCCCTTTCCTGTTGTCAGGGAGCCATGCTATTCTCTTCTGCAGTGCAGCGTGGGAAATAAATACCATGTGGGGGGTGGGAGTTGGCAGTGAGATCAGGAGCTCATGCACTGAGTAGCACTTGTGGGTATGATGCACCATATTCTTGGGAATGATGAGGGGAGAGGCAGTGCCACCACATAGGGCTTCAGCAGCCAGTCTGCTAGAGGGAGTGATGGCCTGGGAAGGAACTGAGCATCCCTAGATGGAGAATAGGGGTGATGAAGGAGGCGGGTGTCAGAGTGGGGTCAGGGAAGAACTAACTGAGGGAGCAGCTACCCTAGAACAAAGCAGTGAATGTCGCCCAAACAAATGGCTGGACTTCACCTTCCCTCCCGTCCTTTGATCACCAAACATGGCCCCCCAAAATGGCAGGAGTAACAGATGTTAAGGCCAGAAGGGACCATGGGATGACCGACCAACCAGCCTGAGCTCCTGCACAAGTCATAGAATCTCACCCAGGGATGAGATGAGATTTGTCCTGTCCTGAAGAGACGCTAAAGCCCTGCTTATGTTAAGGGAATTCACACCAGTGTAACATCATGGATGTAGAGACAGCAGCACAAACCCCTATTATGCCACAGTGCACAGGCACCATGGGGGGCTAATGCTGGTGCAGCTGGATCTCGGCTGCTGTTCCACTTTGTGCCAGTGCCATGTGAGTTATGAGGATTTGGGTACATCAACGTAGCAATACTGCTGGGAATGGCCTAGTGGTAGATGAGGCTTAGTGGTCTGATGGTGTTCTCCTAAACGTGCAGGGGAAGAAGGGGTCCCAACCAACAGCAGGATCTCAGCCTGGTGCGGGGCTGGGTGTGGAAGAACATTGACTGATTGCTCCATTTACTGTCAGAGTCATTGCGCAGGCAACTCACTCAGTGATCGATGGGAGAAGAGGACATGCTCTGCTAGCACCACTCTCCCAGCTCAGGGCAGCTCCATGCTACCAGCCTTGACCCTGTTTTCTCTATGTCACAGGTTCATCGCCGTTTCCATCCCGCTGAACTACAACCGGCAGCAGATCGACCTGCGGCAGCTGATCCTCATCTCCACCACTTGGATCTTTGCTTTCGCCGTGGCATCCCCAGTCATCTTCGGCCTCAACAACGTCCCAGACAGGGACCCCACCTTGTGTCAGCTGGAGGATAACAACTACATTGTTTACTCCTCCATCTGCTCCTTCTTCATCCCCTGTCCGGTCATGCTGGTCCTCTACTGTGCCATGTTCCAGGGACTGAAGCGGTGGGAGGAGGCCAGGAAAGCCAAGCTGAAGAGCAGCGTGTATGCGGGTGGCCAGAAGCTGTGCTGCCCACCTCCCCTCCTGGAGAGGAAGCAGGCTGAGATCAAGCTGCAGGAGTGCAGTCTGTATGACCGCTCCGAGTGCTCTTTCCCCATGGGGTACATGATGAACAGTGGCATCCAGACTGTCTCCTGCCCTCACCTCAAGTACTCCCACCCAGCACACAAACAGAAACAGGCCAAGATCAATGGCCGTGAGAGGAAGGCTATGAAGGTGCTGCCGGTTGTGGTCGGTAAGTGGATGTTCCTCATTACATGGCTGCTAGAACAGTGGGGGGGAGGGGGGTTTATTCTGGGACTGGGATTTTCAGAAAGGCTTTGTATGTTGGGGGCTGTCTGTGTTTAAAAATTGGTCTCTGATTCAGGTGTTGTCTTGAATATCTGCCCCCAATTGTCAGCTTTTTTAAGCATCTGTAAATGTAGTCATGAGTGCATTTGAAAATCTGGCCCCAGGTGGGCTCTTGTATTTTAACAGGGCACCACTAGCCTTCTTCCCACCCACCCCTTAGCCAGGATTAGCACTTGATTGTCTCAGGAACATCTGGACTAAGATCTCACCTGGTGTTCCAGTCTCATGTCTGCTTCAGATGCAGCTGTCATGCTTAATTCTTCAGCGTGATTCACACCAATGGGGAGCACGCCAGACTCTTCTGTTCCAGCTCTGCAGTGTTCTCCTTGGGTGCAAGACTGGCAAGGAAGACAGGGGCCCCAATATGCCCTTAATGCAGCACTCCCAGCATGGTGAGAATACTGGCTGCTGTACTGGGAGGAAGAAACATATCACCAGTTCTCTGATCTCATGCCCAAAGGGCTAGGCTGAGATCTATTTGCTAATGGGGATTGGGTAGTGAACAGAAAAGCTTCCCTAAGCAGCAAAGATGGAAGTATTTGAATCCTTTTGTTTAATGCAAGGATCCCATGATGATCAGCACACGGTAGGTGATTGTCCATCCCAGGGAGCTGGCTATGGACAGGACAGGGTCCCTGCGATTCCCAAGCCTGACAGCAGCACTGTGCTCCAGAAAGTGAGCTTGCATTTAAACAAACACACGGGCTTCAATGGGCAGAAGCAACTAGTGAGTTTTGGTAGGTTTAGTCTCTAATGCACGATGACTCGTTGGCCTTGGTAGGATGGACTGTGTGGTATTTCTAGCCTGTCTGGAAGTGTACAGTACTGAAAGCCTCAAGAAAAGGCCTAGAGGTTTGGATAATTAGTTTTGCTAAGTATCTGTACTTCGAAGTGCAACTGAGGGCCAGGTCCCAGCGTGGCTTGGGCAGATGGTCCGGGGGTGTAAGGTGCCCCCTTGTTTTCCCACCTCAACTACCTGCACTGCAGGACAGAGGTAGTTGCTACCAAGCTGCTACATCCTCCCCTGGGTAGGTAGGTGGGGAGTAGGCAGGGGTGGGTGAGGCATAGGTGGGGCCAAGGTCTCCATTCCCCCCCCCCATGCTTTGCCAGGTGCAGGGCACTCCTCCTCCCACCCCCACCAAAGTGGGGGTGAACGAGGCAGAGTCAGCGTCTTGTGCTGCCCCCTGTGTGGGGTGAAGGGCAGAGCTATGATTTAGCCCTGCAGTTTTGGAAGTTTGATTGATTGATCATCATGACTAATCAAGCACCTAGAACTAGAAATAATTCTCTAGCCATCCTGGCTCAACTGCTGTGACCTGCAGTGCAATAGGTGAGGGAAGCAAAGCTGCTCTGACCAGGGCTAATCCTATCTCATCTCCCCTGTCTGAAAATACTCATACTACTCCCACATGGAAATCCATGCTGGCCTCTCTTGTTATGGCTAATGATGATGCTTATCCTAAAACCTTTACAGCTCTTTAATCTGATAGTGTCTATCTGTGCCTTCAGCTGTCTTTTATTGGACCAGTTTCTGTTGGTGAGAGAGACAAGTTTTTGAGCTTACCCCAGAGCTCTTCTTCAGGTCTAAGGGGAACTCCCAGCATCACAACAAAGCACAAGGGGGGACAAATTGTTTAGCATAAGTAGTTGGCACATATTGTAAGGGACCATTCAGGATAGAATGGTCCATTAACAACTCTGCAGTCAGAGGACAAAAAGAGAGGGTTAGTGGGTTACAGATTGTTGTAATAAGCCAGAAATCCATTGTCTCTGTTCAGTCCATGAAGGCCAGGGCTACACTACAGATATTTATTGATATAACCATGTTGCTTGGGTGTGAAAAATCCACATCCCCGAGCAACGTACTTATACCAGGCTAATGCCCGATATAGAGCTTCTCCCATCAACATAGCTACCGCCTCTTGCGGGCGTAGATTAACTGTGCCGCCAGGAGCGTCTTCACTTAAAATGCTGCATCAGCACCTATGCACTGCTGTAGCACTTTGTGTGCAGACCTGCTCTAGCAGAGGAATGAATTCAGGCTCTCAAGCTTGTCTTGTGAAATTGTTGTGCAGGTTTCCTTTGAGGATGAGGGCTGACAGGCCCGATATAGAGGGATCGCTTTGTGAAAAGTGTTCACCTGCAGGTGATAGTGCTTGTCTTTTACCCTTTTCTTGTGTGAGTTCATTCCACAGACAGCGCAGTGATTGTCTGGCATAGAGAAAGCCCCTGGCTGGAAGCCAGAATAATTCAAACTGGAAATGGACAAAACTTTTTACTACTAAGGAGCAGGGATGTGGTGGCGTCTTTACATCAGAGTTGGCTTGCTGGCTAAAAGCTAGGCAAGAGATGGTCCTGTTGGGCTTTAAAATCTGTGAATCCCGAAAAGCTAATGACTCAAGGGCCTTTTCTGCCCTTATTTGTCTCCTTGAAGGCTTTTCTGTTACGTGAGGACTAAACACTCAAGCATCAGTATCATGACTATTCACCACATGCTGCAGAAGATACATTTGGTTCAAGAGCCATTTCCTATTGAAATGGACTGTACATAAAGGCAGGAATTCGATGATGTAGCAGGACAACTTATTCCACCACTCAGACCATGTCTACACTACCACTTAAGTCAGCAAAACTTGTCACTCAATGGCGTGAACCCTCCCCCCGGCCTCCCAGCGACAAGTTTCACCGGCATAAGTGGTGGTGTGCACAGCTGCTACTGCTCCTGGAGGTGGTAGTAATTATGACAATGGGAGAGCTCTCTCCTGTCGCCATAGAGCGGCTACGCAAGCGATTGTACAGCAGTGCATCTGAATCAGTACAGCCGGGCCGCTGTAAGCTTGCTAGTTTAGACATGGTGTTATTGCTCAGCCTCCTGTCTGGGCACAAGGGCACAATGCCAGGATGCAGACTGGGGTATGTGTCCGTAGGTCCCTGTGGGTCTAGAGCAGAGGTGGGCAAACTTTTTGGCCTGAGGGCCACATTGGGGTATGGAAATTGTGTGGCAGGCCATCAATGCTCATGAAATTGGGGGTAGGGACACAGGAAGAGGTGTGGGCTCTGGGGTGGGGCCAGAAATGAGGAGTTCAGGGTGCAGGGTGGGGCTCTAGGGTGGGGTACCAGGGGGTGGTGGTAAAGGCTCTGGCATGGGGCTGAGGATGAGGGGTTTGGGGTGCAGGAAGGGGCTCCAGGCTGGGACCATTGGGTTCAGAGGGTGGGAGGGGGATCAGGGATGGGGCAGGCTGTTGTGGCATGAGGGGCTGCGGGCTTGGGGGGGGGGGGCGGGGGATCAGGGACTTGGAGTGCAAGAGGGGGCTCTGGGCTGGGATTGAGGGGTTCAGAGGGGGCATCGGGGCTATGGCAGGGTATTGGGGTACAGAGGCGGGCTCAGGGTGCAGGCTTCAGGCGGCGCTTACTGCAAGCAGCTGCTGAAAGCATGTCCACCATCTGGCTCCAAGGTACAGCCAGGCGACTCTGCGCGCTGCCCTGTCTGCAAGCACCACCCTTGCAGCTCCCATTGGCTGGGAACTGTGGCCCATGGGAGCTGCGGGGGCGGTGCCTGCAGACTGGACAGAGTGCAGAGCCGCCTGGCCATGTCTCCACGAACTACATAGGAGCTAGAGGGGGGTCGTGCTGTCTGTTTTCTGGGAGCCATGCGGAGCGGGACAAGCCTCTGACCCTGCTCCCTGGCTGGAGCTGAGGGCTAGATTAAATAGTCTGAAGGGCCGGATGTGACCCACAGGCTGTAGTTTGTCCACCCCTGGTCTAGAGGGTGGGGATCAGTTTGTTCTTGAAGTAGCTTTCCATGAAGGCCAGGAGTCCAGCTGTTTTTGTAATTGATCCATGCACTACCAACAGAGAGATTTTGAGTAATTCCAAGAAAGTGTCACATACAACTGTGTGCAGCAGCGCTGAGACCCTCATCACAGGTGTGTCAAAGGGCCACAAAGACAGTGGGGTTGCACTCCATCCCCCTCCACTGTTCTGTCCTGCATGCTCAAGAAGTCACTGTTTTTAATAACAAAAATCTCTCACTGGTTCAAGAGACTAAGAATATGTCTACATCTACAATTTTGCAGCGCTGGTTGTTACAGCTGTATTAGTACAGCTGTATAGGGCCAGCGCTGCAGAGTGGCCACACTTACAGCAACCAGCGCTGCAAGTGGTGTTAGATGTGGCCACACTGCAGCGCTGTTGGGCGGCTTCAAGGGGGGTTTGGGGAACGCGAGAGCAAACCGGGGAAGGAGACCTGCTTGATTACCAGAGGCTTCCTCAGGTATGCTGGGATACCTGCTTATTCCACGGAGGTCAAGAAAAGTGCTGGTAAGTCTCTACACTTGATTACCAGCACTGGATCACCAGTGCTGGATCCTCTACACCCGAGACAAAACAGGAGTACGGCCAGCGCTGCAAACAGGGAGTTGCAGCGCTGGTGATGCCCTGCAGATGTGTACACCTCCTAAGTTGCAGCACTGTAACCCCCTCACCAGCGCTGCAACTTTGTGATGTAGACAAGCCCTAGGAGAGAATGTTGATTTTTTTTTAGGCCTTCCAGGCAGCAAAGCTAAGGAACAAAGCCACCCCCCTCAGAACTGCCAGACTCAACCCACATTCCAGCCTATTGTAATGTTTTATGCTCTTCCAACTGCCAAATTGTGTGTGTCAGATCCTGAAATGCTTTACAGTGATAAGAAAACCAGCTTAAGCCTCTAGTTAACTGTAATCAGATGCGCATTACAGGCCCTTTGATCAGCTAAGCATGACTCAGGGTAGTTTGTGTCTCAACTATGCAAAACCTGAGCTGAAGGAGTAGTGCATGGATGGCTGCAATCCAAACCAAGCCAGTGGGACAGCAGGTCAGATGAGTTTTAGTGGAGGAAACTTGGAAGCTGGCACTTCACATGACCTTTGCTAGGGGAAATCCACCTAAATGCTTCTGTAGGTTGTGAGCATCTGCCACACAGTTATGAATTTAAACTACCCTACCTCCAAGGGATGGTAGCGCCTTTGCCAGCTAAGGCACAGAGAGCGATTCAGTGACGAGCCCAGGGTCTCACAGGTCCGTTATAGCAGAGCTGTGACTTGAGGGCCACCCTGCTGTGGACCAGGCCCGTGCCTGAGCAGTAAGCCCAGGCTTCCTCCCTCAGCCCATCTGCTTGGGGCCTGTTCTGTCCTGCTCATCGGTCACTATAAATGGGGTAAAATTCAGCCCACCACGAGTGCCTCCCTCTTTGCAGTAAAAGGGCCTGGAAACAGCAAGGTAGCCAGAGCTGCCCTTTGATCAAAGGGGGTGAAATCCTCTCCCCCAAAAGGCTCTGAACTCAACGCTCTGCAAGAGGGCAGTCTTCAGGGACAACTGCTTCCCTGCCTTATGGGCCCTGGAGCACAGCTCCTCTGTCGGGGATGGAGTAACAACAGTTCATCACTTAAAATCCAGTCTACTGTGATGGGGGCAAGTCCAGTCCATCCCGGAGCAGGTGGATACATGGACCCGTCTCCCTGGAGGGAGGGACTGCCCTAGAGGCTAGTGAAGCCCTAAATTCCTGCTGGTGCAGGGTTGCAGAATCAGACACCCCCTAGGTGGGAGCTGAATAGGGCTGCATCTGATTTTCACTGTCCTGGCGAGCGCAGTGCCAGCCTGCTCATGCAGAGGGCCACATTTCTCTGGCAGTAGAAGCTGAGAAAGCACAGCAGAGTGGGCATGAGATGAAGTAAGGAGCATGCTTGCTCCTGAGATGATTTCACCAAACACGGTGTTGTTGTAACCTCGAGGCCAATAATTCCTTGTGCAGCAGCCACCATTGCTGCTGCTGTAGGTCAGAGGCTGAGCCTCAGAATGTGATCGCTTTCCTCTTGTTACAGCTAGAGAAATATACTGCATATTGACACGGGCCTCTGTAATATATTCAGCAGCAACTTGGCTACCACCAAAACATCCCACCCCCACCAGACGTAAAATGCTGTGCTCAGATACTGCTGCACAGCTCCCCAGTGTAGTCACAGGTGTGTAGCCAAGGGCAGTACCTGCCCTCCAGTTTCCACTCGTTCCACCTTCTCACCTGCCCTCATTCAACCCACACATCTAGTCAAAGAGTTGAGTTGTTTCTGTAAGGAGAAACTGACGATGGAGGCAGGGAGTCCTTTGATGCTCTTGGGTTTATTATGAACACAAGAGAGCTTCTTTGCTTGTAGTCCAAAGCCTCTTTAGTCAGCACCAGAGCAGAAGCCCCTTTTCCCAACTTCTGTCAGGGTCACACTGTGTGACCCTGGCAGAAGTCTGGAACACACCCTACTTCTCCAATCTGTTCTTTCGCTTATGCTCCCCTATCCCCCAACAATACCCAGCAAACCACTCTGCCCAGGGTAGCAGATTTCTGGACAGCCTTGCGTCTGCCTGTGGTTTGGGGCTGGAGACTGCTATTTCAGTCATGTACATTGTGAACGAAAGGCAGCAGTTACACTCAACCTGTAACCACAAGGTTGAACCCAATACCCTGACAGTTATTTTTCTCTAAGCTGTGGGTTCTCAACTTGGGGGTCATGAAAAAGTCAGTGGATCTTAACCATCCTGCCGTGGAAAAGGTTGAAAACCCCTGCTCAAGGTGATTGATGGGTTTCCCCTCCTTTTGATGTCCAAGTTGATGCTGGCACCACACTTGATCTGTGCCTGTAATGATGCAGGAAGAGATGGCTAGAGAGGTTGCTTAATGCTTGTCCTGGTTTCCACTTCCTCCATTTGGGTCCGATATATGTCTCTCTGTCCATCTCTGTAATGCCTTCTTTAGCCCCAAAACCCTACTAAGCCAGACAGGTGCATGGCAATTCTGTAATAGCACAATACAATTTCAGGATCTCATGCTGTTTGGATGCTGGCTTACCTGCTGTGTTGTCTGTATCAATACTATACCCAGAGGTACAGTCTGTAATATGTATTTGACAATAATGCGTAGACTTCATGATACAGACACGTTGTAAGAGACAGTTCCTCTCAAGACACAAATAGTGGGAGGGAATTTCACAGAGAAATAAAGTGACTTGGCCCAGGTCTCCTCATTTAGCCTGTGACCCTTCCACTGGGTTACACAGCCTCATCTATCAACCCACGAGCTACATATACCACCCCACCTCCATGGTACTTGTGTGCAGTGTCTGACTTTGCTGTCTGTTCTCTTTCACAGGCGCTTTCCTCTGCTGCTGGACACCCTTCTTTGTAGTACATATAACAAGAGCCCTGTGCAAATCCTGCACCATCCCCAGTCAGGTCACCAGCATTGTCACCTGGCTGGGCTACGTCAACAGTGCCCTTAACCCCATCATCTACACCATCTTCAACACAGAGTTCAGGAAATTCTTCCGCAAAGCTTTGCACTTCTTCTGCTGAGATTGGTGCCTGCTGGAGTCAGAGAGGAACTAAAGCACAGGGCACAGCAGGGAGTAAAGATGACCCAGTGGGTTTTTTTGTATAGCCCATTAAAGTTTGATTTCTTGCTACGTTCCTGTGTTTTACACTTTTTTTTCCATGCACGCTGAAAGCACAACAGCCTGCCCCAATCCTGGGAGGAATTGTCCATGGAGTCTAGTACCCCCAGCCTGATGCACTTGTTAATAGGCAGGAATAAAAATTGGGCCTCTGGTCAGTTTGCAGTGCAAAAATCTGGAAGCTGCCAAACGAGAGAGACTGTGTAACAGCCAAAGTGGCCTATGGTCTGTTGTTCTGGCTCTTCCACGAGCCAGTGCCCAGTACTGAAGAGGAAGGCGTGAGACTGTCAGACGGTGCCTCTCCAGACCCTTGGGGGAAGACAAGAGGGGTCCAATTTCTTCCTACACCCCCTTTGCTTTGAGGGATACCTCAGCATCCTGGTGGATAGACATTCAAGTGCACTAGCCCTAGGGTGCTCACTATAGCATTTAGCAAGTTGACCAGGTGACCTACTGTAGAGGGAAGGAGGTGCAAGTTTAAATACTAACATTATCGTCCCTTATTGGCACTGCTGCAGTGTAACTCCCCAGTGGGGATTATGTACTGATCAGGGAAATAGCACAGAATATTTGAAAGTGCAGGTTGATGTGTCAGAGCACAAGAGAAAATATTTTAAACCCTGATGATTGCCATCTCGATTAAACCATTCTGGCTGAGCACTCCTTGCTCGCTGGGAGCATAGTTAGTGCCTGTGCTGTGCCAGACGTGAAGCTGGCAAAGTGCAGAGCAAGGTGAATGCTACTCGCCCTCAAAAGCGACAGAGTTACTGCTCCCCTGGAGAAATCCTGGCCCCCTCTGGCTCTCTGCTACATTGGGGCCCTCCAGCCCCACTGCACAATGACAGGCCTCCAGGGCAGATTCTTAGCCACACTGTGAAACTATCTGCTTTGTTGCAGCCAGCATCCATCTGTCCAATCACAGATTCTCCTGCCAATTTCAAGGCAGACTGTCAAGAAGCAGGGCAGGGATCCCAAACTGGTTGTATGTTCTATAATTACATGTTATGGGGTTGGTGAACTCCTAAAGCACTTTAACAGTCCTACTAAGGTGTCACAGACACCCCTTGTGCTTTCCACTCTATTTTGCTACCCAGGCAAGCTGACCTTAGTAATAGATGGTTGCTAGACACCAAAGATCACAAAATAGTCAGGTTACTCCCAGTCCCAAAGGACCAGTCACTTATCCCAGGTCAACTGAACTCAAACCAAAGACAATGCTTGTAGCAAGCCCGGTAAATAACAAAAGATTAACTAAGAAAACAAATTATAGTTATTACAAGCTTAAAGCAGGCAAACCAGGATGATATACAGGAAGATCTGGATGACCTTGTAAACTGGAGTAATAGTAATAGGATGAAATTTAATAGTGAAAAGTGCAAGGTCATGCATTTAGGGATTAATAACAAGAACTATTGTTATAAGCTGGCGAGGCATCAGTTGGAAGTAACAGAGGCGGAGAAGGACCTCGGCGTATTGGTTGATCACAGGATGGACTATGAGCTGCTAATGTGATACGGCTGTGAAAAAAGCTAATGCGGTCTTGGGATGCATCAGGCGAGATATTTCCAGCAAAGATAAGGAGGTGTTAGTACCATTATACAAGGCACTGGTGAGACCTCATCTGGAATACTGTGTGCAGTTCTGGTCTCCCATGTTTAAGAAGGATGAATTGAGACTGGAATGGGTACAGAGAGGGGCTACTAGAATGATCCGAGGAATGGAAAACCTGTCATATGAAAGGAGACTCAAAGAGCTTGGCTTGTTTAGCCTAACTAAAAGAAGGCTAAGGGGAGATATGATTGCTCTCCATAAATATATCAGAGGAATAAATCCCAGGGAGCAAGAGGAATTATTTAAGCTCAGTACCAATGTGGACACAAGAACAAATGGATATAAACTGGCTATCAGGAAGTTTAGACTTGAAGTTAGATGAAGGCTTCTAACCATCAGAGGAGTGAAGTTCTGGAACAGCCTTCCAAGGGGAGTAGTGGGGGCAAAAGACATATCTGGCTTCAAGACTAAGCTTGATAAATTTATGGAGGGGATGGTATGATGGGCTAGCCTAATTTTGGCAATTAATTCATCTTTGACTATTAGCGGTAAATGTGCTCAGTGGCTTGTGATGAGATGGGGTGGGTTCTGAGTTACTACAGATAATTCTTTCCTGGGTGTCTGGCTGGTGAGTCTTACGCACCTGCTCAGGGTTTAGCTGATCGCCCTATCTGGGATCCGGAAGGAATTTTCCTCCAGGGCAGATTGGCAGAAGCCCTGGGTTTTTTTGCCTTCCTCTGCAGCCGTGGGCATGGGTCACTTGCTGGAACGTTCTCTGCACCTTGAAGTCTTTAAACTATGATTTGAGGATTTCGATGGCTCAGACACAGGTTTGATAGAGGAGTGGGTGGGTGAGATTCTGTGGCCTGCATTGTGGAGGAGATCAGACTGGATGATCATAATGGTCCCTTCTGACCTTAAAGTCTGTGATCTTATGAACATATACTAGGGCTATCAAGCAATTAATCATGATTAAACAATAATAGAATATCATTTATTTAAATATTTTTGGATGTTTTTTATATTTTAAAATATTGATTTCAATTAACACAATACAAAGTGTACAGTGCTCACTTTATTTTTGATTAAATATTTGCACTGTAAAAACCAAAAGAAAATATTTTTCAATTCACCTCATAAAAAAACCATAGTGCAATCTCTTTATTATGAAAGTTGAACTTACAAATGTAGAATTATGTACAAAAAATAACTGCATTCAAAAATAAAACAGTAAAACTTTACAGCCTACAACTCCACTCACTCCTACTTCTTGTTCAGCCAATCGATAAGAGAAACAAGTGTGTTTACATTTACAGGAGATAATGCTGCCCACGTCTTATTTACATCACATGACAGTGAGAACAGGCATTCCCATGGCACTTTTGCAGCTGGCATTACAAGGTATTTACGTGCCAGATATGCTAAACATTCATATGCCTCTTCATGCTTCAACCACTATTCCAGAGGACATGCTTCCATGCTGATGATGCTTTTTAAAAAAATAATACATCAATTAAATTTGTGACTGAACTCCTAGGAGGAGAGCTGTATGTCTCGTGCTCCATAGTTTTACCCGCATTCTGCCATATATTCTGTGTTACGGTAGTCTCAGCTGACAACCCAGTGTATGTGATTTAAGAACACTTTCACTGCAGATTTGACAAAAGCACAAAGAAGGTTCCAATATCAAATTTCTAAAGATAGCTACAGCACTCAACCCAAGGTTTAAGAATCTGAAGGGCCAAGGTGTGGAGCATGTTTTCAGAAGCCTTAAAAGAGCAACACGCTGATGCAGAAATTACAGAACTGGAACCACCAATCAACCAACCTTCAACTGGTGGCATCCGACTCATCAGCATGGATGCATGTCCTCTGGAACAGTGGTTGAAACATGAAGGGACATATGAATCTTTAGCACATCTGGCACATAAACAGCTTGCAACGTGAGCTACAACAGTGCCATGCAAACACTTGTTCTCACTTTCAGGTGACACTAAACAAGAAGTGGGCAGCATTATCTCCTGTAAATGTAAACAAACTTGTTTCTCTTATCAATTGGCTGCACAAGAAGTAGGACTGAGTGGATCTGTAGGCACTCATGTTTTATATTTTGTTTTGAGTGCAGTTATGTAACGAAAAAAAAATCTACATTTGTAAGTTGCACTTTCACAATAAAGAGATTGCACGACAGTACTTGTATGACGTGAATTGAAAAATACTATTTCTTTTGTTTTTATTTCATTATTTGACCTGTAAAAATGACAAAGTAATATAAAGTGAGGAGTGTACACTTTGTATTCTGTGTTGTAGCTGAAATCAATATATTTGAAAATGTAGAAATACATCAAAAATATTTAATAAATTTCAATTGGTATTCTATTGTTTAACAGTGCAATTAATCACGATTAATTTTGAGTTAATTGTGTGAGTTACCTACGCTTAATCAACAACCCTAATATACACACAAATGAGTTACAGTCTAAGATTCCAAAAGGTGACAGAGTTGTAGTAATCTGTCAGCTCTGCATGACTGATTGCGGGGGAGGGGGGGGGGGAATCTCTGCTTTGGTTTTGTAGCTCCAGCTCTGTGTGAGTCCAAACAGCAAAAAGAGAGGAAAATTTTCTTGTCAGCTATTTGTATTGCCTTCTGCCAGAATTCAAGCTGATGGGAGGAGCCCTTTTGCACCTCTCTATATGGGTGTGATGTCCCAAAATGACCCATTTAGTATTGATGGGCAGGAGATAAGCTTGTCTGACCAGGGTTCATAGTTACAAAGCAAAAATTTAAATATTATGTTATAGCATGTGATAAAGACATTGTAAGTGAGATTAATGCAGCAATTTACAAGCATATCAAAGCATATCACACTGTCACAAGTCCAATCCCCATCTTAAACATACTAACACATGAGTGAAAC
Organism: Gopherus evgoodei; assembly: GCF_007399415.2. Lineage (NCBI taxonomy): Eukaryota > Metazoa > Chordata > Testudines > Testudinidae > Gopherus > Gopherus evgoodei. The sequence goes on along the minus strand of NC_044325.1, from coordinate 116,577,745 downwards.
AGACTAGTTTCCAGCAATGCATTCTTCAGTGCTTAGATGAGGCCTAAAGCCTTGGCAAGAGCTGGCACCAGGTCTTCCAGCATCACTCAAGGTTTCTGACAGGAGATAAAACATAAAAAAGAGCAACATCAGATTCAGCACAGCCCACTTAGTGCCGTGTCAGAGAGCTGTGCCCTAGCAAACAGAGCCAGGAACAGGTCAGTTCTAATCCCAGTTCTGTCACTGATTGATTTACACTGACACACCCCTTATGGTGGCCTGATTTACCAGAGGCATTGAGCAGCTCAAGTTCTCCTTTGAACTCGATGGGAGCTTCAGGTGTTCAACACCACTGAACATTGGCCCACAATTACCTCTCTATACCTTGACTTCCCCAGCTGTGAAAGAGGGAGAATCCTTGTTACCTCACTGGAGGCAGGGGGCATGGAGAGTGTCCGTGTTATACCAACTATATTAGACCAGTAAAAACCAGCAGGATCTTATTAAAGGGGACAAGGCAAAGATGCCACATTTATTATAACAATTTATGACTAACAACTAATATCTTAATTTTTATACACACACATTATACCTATTACCTATATACACACACACACCCATCAGATGTTCTGCGACTGCTGCATAGTTACCAGTCCTGATACACACACACATTATACCTAATACCTATACACACACACACACACACACACACACACACACACACATTCACCAGGTGTTCTGCAGCTGCTGCATAGTTACCAGTCCTGAAGATAGCTTAAGTTCATGGCTTGATTTTGTAGCTTGGGTTTGTAGCTTGTGGCGGCTAACTGGCCAGGAAAGCTGGGCACAAGGCTGAGCTGGATCTCTGTTGGGCAGGCACTGATGTCCTTCCATGTTGGCAGCAGAATGTTACCCAGAGTCTCTCATCTCATCCTTCTTTTTTATAGGTTTTTAGTTTGGATTCAAAGTCTATAGGTCTTGCTGTGTCACGCTGCCTCTGGGTTTAGATTGATCAGCCATCAATTGCAGGCGTGACTTTCAGCCTTGGACCTGGCTTTGATCTTCCTTCTGTTGTCCTTTTCTTTTTAGGGTGGATGCTTCTTACTTTGTTTAGGGCTGTTGTCTAGGTCTTCAGCCGTTGGTATTTGAACTTTATCTCATCAGGACAGGCTGGGGCTGGAGGTTGATTCCATCATTCATACATACCTCATTCACACATCTAAACTATGATTCCATCATTCATACATACCTCATTCACACATCTAAACTAAACTAAACTAAGATTACAGCAGCGTTTGCAAAAATGAAGGTTGGAGGAAGCTTTTACAAAATGGAGTGAGTGTTTTAAAATGGGGTTTGAATTACAATATGGAACAGAAGTTACAGTATAGGCAAGTGTAGTGAATGGTGAACAGAAGTTACATTAATAAAGTGAACAATTGAAAACAATTTCATTTATCAGTTCTACATCCGTGCGTGTGAGTGATGACTATAAATGCTGAGCATTAGGCTCTGGGCACTGAAAATGACATAAAAGGGAGAACAAACAAAATACAAGGGCTCTGCTTCTGTGAGATGGGGAATTGCCCTGCCCCAGAGAGGATTTTAGTCAGTACCACAGCCAGCAGCCTGTTGCATATGAAGCTGTTAAATGCTTTGCCTTTCATTAGACTCCAGATGTTTGTTTCCCCCGAACTCTCACAGCTGGATGTTCCATTCTTTCTAATGAGCTCCTGAAATACTAAGCAAATTCTCTCATGAGAGGGACCCTGCTGCTTCCTGACAAACACACAGGGGTGGTAAGTAGTGGAAGAAAGCCAATCTGCAGGCTAGCTAAAGCTCTTTTCTAATTAGCTGTCAGCTTTGCAAAGAGGGCCAGGCTCAGCGATAAACCAATGCTCTCATTTTTATAACAGATTACCCCAGGGCTTACTCCCAACACACTCAGTCCCTGAAAAGTTTCTTTTTATGCCATATACTTATCAGGACTGTCACATCTGGTCTCCTCTGCCTTTGCTGGAGAGTTTTGGAGATTCATTGGGCGAATTCACACCCTAATGGAAGGGGCTAGGAGCACTGAACACCTAATGCAGACTAGTGTTAATTAGGCATTGGAGTTAAATGGGCATTAAGGTTTTATGTCCACTAAAACCAGCAGCCCCTCTCAATGGCTACCCTATAAAGCTCCCAGAGTTTAATTCATGATCCAGAAAGCCTTGTCTACACTTGCACTTTCACCAGTGCTAGCACTGGTTCAGCTGACACGGAGGTAGCATGAAATTCCCATTAGTGGGAAAGTTGGAGGAGAATTCCTGTCATCGTTTTCTACTGTAAAAAGCAAGCACTTTTTTCCCCTTCATTAAACTCAGGCTTGCTTATCCATCCTAAAGCAGCACAAAAAAAGGGCACAAGCCCGTTTACTTATTTTTGCAGCTCACTTTTAAAAGTGACCAGAACAGTGCTTAAAATGACACAAACTCTGAACAACCCAGAGAGGCAGACTGAAAAACCTCCAATTTGCAATGTAAAGCAGTAGCTGGAAATCAGCTCCTTCCCTTCCCTCCCCTCCCCTGGCTGGTCTTTGTCTTTGCTGAGTTTGAAGACACTACAGCCATCACCTTCCGTAGTGAGGTTACAGCTAGACACTAACAATTTGCCCCCTCAGCCAGGGATACACATGACCTACCATCCCTAACCATCAAATCCTCCGTCCCCACATATCCAGCAGCTCTGCCATCCTATCCCTGGCCTAATATCCCTTCACCACCATGCTTCCCCTATCCCTGTACCTCACTGAGACGGCTCCTCTTCCTCACCATAGAACTGGCAGGTGGTTGTCCTGTGCGTGGGTCCCCTGTGGGGCAGGGCTGGGAAGCGAACACAGGATGGAGGTGCTCTCACCTACCTGTTGGGGGAGGGCTGAGAGAGGGAAGCAGCTCTCCTTTGGCCATTGGGTGTGTGGACAGAGAGCTTCAGGCCCTATCCCTGTACCAGTTTGGCCTCAGTTCTCCTCCTTTCACACAGCTGGAGCAACCAGTGTGGCCACCGGGGGGTGGGGAAGGGGGGGAGATAGCATGGTGCACCCCCAATGCACGTTGAGCAGCTGGAGGCCTTTGTAACAGCTGCTGCACTCGCACTGGGAGAGCTGAACACTTCACTGAGCAGAGCCAGCTCTACCGTTCTGAGTGGGCTGCGACACATTTTTCTGTTAACTCCCACGCTGTGTCCCAGAGTCTGTCCGGACTCCCTCCCTTGTCCCCCACACCCCTCACTGCACTCGCTGCTGACAGAATCCCAGGACATTCTTCCCCACTGCTCCCCCCGCTTAGCCCTCATGCTGGTGTTAGGTAATAAAGCAAGTCCTCACTCACCTCTCCAGCACCCGAGTTCGTGCGGAGTTGGTATGGGGCACACAATTCTGTCAGAGACCAGACACCAATGCGTTGATCAACGGGCTCACACTATCCTTAGCTCTCAAAGCTTTAGATTAAGTGTGGCCCCTTTATTAGGGGTGGGCATCAATATTTATACACAGAAGTAAACAAAGTGATTAACAAAAGATAATGGTCATGCATAATCAATCAAGATTTTACAGGAAAAGCAAGTTTAACAAGTAAATGCATAGAGATAAAGGCTAATGGCTACTTGAGAAAGGGGGTGTCATGAGTAGTTTGCAGGTCAGTGCTTTGTTCGATAAAGGGTTCAGAAAGGATTATGCAGAGACGGCCAGTCTGGGTGTGTTTTGGCTCCCCAAAGTTCACCAAAACTTTAGACCCAACATTCCTCCATTTGTAGCTTTGAGATAACTATTAATCAAAAAGCTACACCCTATTTCAAGATCTCAAGGGCCGCTTGGCAATTTCAGCCTGGGCCAATTCGAAGAGAGTAAGGCTTTTAGCTGAAGTGGGAAAAGAATAAACTGACTTACATGAGTTTATGAGGGAGGGGACACACTGAATACAGCAACACAGTATTATAAGGACTACTATGGCCCCAACAACACCCACCAAGAGGTTTTTAACCCACCCAAGTCCGGGCAGCCAATTCCATAAGGCTCCCCACCAATCATAAGGTGGCTGGCCAGAGGAGTAGTTTTTAGCCATTTCCCTTAGGTGTTTGGTACGTTGAAAAGTGTCAGAGTAGGTGTCATTTACAAAAACACAGCATTCTTCATTTATGAGGGCGCAAGTTCCTCCCTGGGCTGCTAACATCATATCTAAAGCCATTCTGTTTTGCAAAGCTAACTGGCGCAGCTGGGACATTTCCCCGGCCTGATTTTCAAATAGGGTTGCAGTTTCATTTGTCAAAGATTCTAATAGTCCCTGTAGACGGATGATAGCGCCCTTCAAGCTAGTGTGACCAGCCCACCGCTGCCAGGACAAACCATCACGGAGATTAATATCTCTGTCAGTTTCACGGATGTTACGAACGTGGGGAAAATGAGGGGAAGTGAGGGAGATGCGAGAAGGCGGTGCTAGCCATGCCAAATAACATGACCCTGCCCAATCAGGGGAGAGAAAATAATAAGCCTTGGGCCCGCACACCCAGTATGTTCCATATAATGCGTTTTGGGTATTCCATTTCTCAAAGTAGGAGGTAACCCACCACCCGTTGTACCACTGTTCCCCTGGTAACGCAGAGGGGTCGTTGTGTGAACTGCAGAGGCACAATTTGGTAGTGTTGTCCTCAAAGGGCAGTGTATTACTGCTTGAGCAGTTGTAGAAGGCAATTGTGTATCCTTTAACAATTAGTTGGACACCCTCGAGATCTGAGCAGGGCTTTTTAAAAACTGACTCTGAAAACCTGCCCCTCCATGAAAAAGTTGAAAAGGTTGGATCGGGGTGAGGGATCCACATATGGGATAAGTGGGATGCGCAAGGCTTGAAGCCAAGATTTTTACTAAAGGTGGTGCCATTAAAATATATGTTGCATTTACTTGTTCCCACAAAGTTGACCCTTTTTCTTTAACAAAACACAGTGATCCTGTTTGATTGGTTACCCTGAGATATTTGTTAATTGGCACTCCTGTTTTGTCCCATGTAAGATTGGGTTGGACTGGATTTTTTATTCTAGTCGGTGGCATCCAAGTCATATTAGCAGTGGTTAGGGGAATGGGTGTGAAGGGGAGTCCCTGTGCTGCATTTATTGGAAATTGAGTACATACCCAGCAATCACTTCTATTTCCTAAAATACGAGTTTTAACCTCGTGGGAATATCTAATAAAAGCATTATCTTCATAAGCAGAAAATAAACTAAAAAAGCATAAAAAAAAACATACAGTTGTCAGAATAAAGGGTCCTCTCATTTTTTTCGAGTCAATTTAAGTCTAATGTCTGAGAGAGGTAGGCTGGTCCACTGGTCGAAGGCAGTGTCCTCAGTGGTGACAAGAGCTGCTGGTCCGTCACTGTGGTCCACTACGGCTGGCTTGACGTGGGAGTGGTGGATCCAAGATTTGCGTCCTTCCAGGAACACTGCAGTCTGGGTTGTCAAAAGAACCTGGTGGGGTCCAGTAAACCTTGGCTGGAGGGTGTCGTCACGAACGAACTTTTTGGCCCAGACGAAGTCCCCTGGTTGGAACGGGTGGATTTGTTCCTCCAGCGGCATGGTCTGGGAAAACTGCGAGGCTTTCCAAAGGGTACGGAGGCGAGCCTGTAGGGAGAGAAACTGACACGCGGTCATATGATCCCCTCCCAATAGTGAAACATCAGCACGTGGTAGCACCCCGCCTTTGAAAGGGGGGTATCCATAGAGCAGTTCAAAGGGGGATAATCCCAATGCGCGGGTTGGGCGAGTACGAAGGTGAAACAGGACCAAGGGAAGTACCTGAGGCCACTTTAATCCTGTTTCCTGACAGTATTTAGCCAATGTAAACTTAAGTTCCCTATTCATACGCTCAACTTTCCCGCTAGACTGGGGGTGGTAGGGTGTATGAAAGGAGTGTGAAATGCCCAGTCCTTGTTCTAAACGGCCAAGGACATGACCAGTAAAGTGAGGTCCGCGATCTGAGTCGAGCACAAGAGGGATGCCAAAACGGGGTACAATATCTCTAAGGAGAATCTTCGCCACTGTGGCAGCAGTACAATTAGCAGTAGGAAAAGCTTCGACCCAGGAAGTCAGAGGGCAAACCAAAACAAGGAGGTGCTTTTTCCCAAAAGCCTTTGGCATATCTGCAAAGTCAATTTGAAGATGTTGAAATGGAGCAGCAGGCGGAGGTCTTCCACCCTTAATTTTATTAAGAGGCGGAGCAGGTCCATTACGCTGACATGTGCTGCATGCTTTCACTATTGATAGGCAATAGGGTTGAATGCCTGGAGCATACCAAAAGCGAGCGATAGTGTCCACGAGGGCGTGCGTGCCGTAGTGACCCCCTTTATCATGGTGCCAGCGAACTGCCACGGGGTATGTGGAGCGAGGGAGGCAGGCTCGGCCATCTGGCATAAGCCAGGTCCCTTTGACCAGAGTGGCCCCGAGGCTTTCCCACGACTGTAGTTCAGCAGCGGGTACTGGTACGGGGTGTGGTGGAGTAAAGGAGGAGGTTGCAATAGCCAATGTGGGCATGGCTAAAGGTAAGGTGGCAGCCTTCTTGGCGGAGGCGTCAGCCAGGGCATTCCCATGGGTAACGGGGCTACTATCTTTAGTATGGGCCCGGCAGTGAACTACAGCCAGGACAGAGGGTTTTTGGAGGGCGTCCAAAAGCTTGTGGATGAGGGGGAGGTGCTGAATGGGTTTACCGGCAGCTGTCTGGAAACCTCGAAACTTCCAGAGGTGGATATGACAATGCACAACTCCAAAAGCATATTTGCTATCAGTAAAAATGGTAACGGTCTTACCAGCGGCCAACTGGCAAGCTCGGGCCAGGGCATAGAGTTCAGCGGCTTGGGCTCCCCAGTTGCCTGGCAGTGAGGCGGCCTCTTGAATGTCCCATTCAGAGGTGACAGCATAACCTGTGAAACGCTTGCCATCAACATAGAAGGAGCTTCCGTCCGAGAAGAGGATGCAATCGGGATTGTCCAGTGGCACGTCAAACAGGTTGTCCCTTATCTGTAAGATGCTGGAAACTACTTCCACACAGTCGTGCTGATCCTGGAGGACTGGCAGGTCAGGAAGCAAGGTAGCTGGATTAAGGGGTCCACACCTTTCAAAAATTAGGTTAGTGTCTTCTAAGAGTTCGGCCTCTAGCTGTTGCTGACGATGGGCCGAAAAGACTTGGGTTGTGCCCCTACGCAGAAGGGCTGACAAGGCATGGAGAGGTCCAAACCGTGGTAAAATGACCCAGAGTTAGGCTCTTTGCCTTTGTGATCAGCAGGGCAGCTGCTGCCAGAGTCCAGGTGCAGGATGGGGTTCCCTGAGCGACAGGGTCGATTTGCTGAGAGTAAAAAGCAAGCGGGAAATGGTGGGGCCCGCTCAGCTGGGTAAGGACACCACTAGCAATTCCGCCCCTCTCGTGGACAAAAAGGTGAAAGGGTTTGCTGTAATTGGGGGGGCGGAGAGACATGGAGGAGGCCACACTGTCCTTGAGTAACTGAAAGGCTTGAATAGTGTCCGGGGACCACTGCAAAGGGTCAGGAGCAAGGTTAGCAGTGAGTTGGTGGAGCGGTTTGCTTAACTCCCCGCAGGACGGCAACCAGGGGCGACAGAAGCCAATTAATCCTAAGAAACCTCGAAGTTGTTTCTTGGTGTTCGGTAGAGGGCAGTTTTGAATAGTCTTTATGCGGGCTGGGTCCATCTGTCTTCCCTCTGGAGTTAACAGGAAGCCCAGATATCGGACCTTCTGTGAGACCCACTGAATCTTTTTAGGGTCTACCTTGTGGCCTCTGGTGTGTAGGTATAATAAAAGTGCCTTACCATCAATGCGGAGGGCAGCTTCTTCGTGATTACCTAATAGGATGTCATCTACGTATAGGACCAATGTGGATCCCTGCGGACTGGTGAAACCTTCCAAGTCGTGGCGGAGGCACTGGCTGAAAATCGTGGGGCTGTCTCTGTAGCCTTGAGGAAGTCGTTGCCAGACATAACTTTGTCCCTCCCAGGTGAAACCAAAGAGATACTGAGAGTCTGGGTGCACAGGAATGCTGAAAAAAGCTGATTTTAAGTCAATAACAGTGAACCACTCAGCATCCCAGGGGATTTGGCTGATGATAGTAGCTGGGTCAGGAACTACTGCATGAAGAGGGACCACATACTGATTAACAACTCGTAGATCCTGTACAAAGCGCCAACGAACAGGGCCTCCGTCCTTTTTAGGAGGCTTTTTGACAGGCAGTATAGGGGTGTTACAGGGAGTGCGCTGAGGGCGGACTAGCTTTTGTGCAATGAATCCCTCGATAATGGGGCGGATGCCCTCCCGGGCTTCCAGCGACAGGGGGTATTGAGGGACTGACGGGGGGGTTAAGGAAGGCTTTACCTGAATCCTTACGGGCTCTGCCGAAAGGAGCAGGCCAACATCAGTGTCAGAAATTCCCCAGAGGGTTGGAGGCAAGTCAGTGAGGTCAGGGGAGAGAGAGGGGGGTGTTTCCCAATTACCCTGAGTAGGGGCCGAATCTCCTAACACTGTCATCAATAATCCTACCCCTTCAGGAGTGCAGGTTAAAGTAGCCTCAAGCTTACAGAGTAAATCCCGGCCCATCAAAGGGATCGGACAAGCTGTGGAAAAAAGAAAACGGTGAGGAAAACATTTATCAGCATAAACAACATTCAAAGGCAAAGTGAGTTCCAGAGACTGTGGGTTGCCCTCCACCCCAGTCGCAGTTTTAACCTCAGAGGATAGCCAGGGAGAGGGGGCATGATTTAAAAGAGAGAAAGTAGCCCCAGTATCAATGAGGAAAGAGACAGGCAGTCCCTGGACTGAAAGGGTTAAACGAGGCTCTTTGCTGGGAGGGGAGAAAGTGAGAAAGGAGCCGGCTAAAGACATTAAGGAAATAAGACCATCACATTGTTTGCCTTCGCCCCCGGGGTACCGTCATTGTCGGCTCTTATGCTGCTGAGTTTGCTGCGGCTGCTGCTGTTTCCCGTAGTTGATCCAGGCCTGGGGAATGGGCTGAGCTGGTGGTGCAGGGGTGTATTCCTCACTTGTGTAAGCATCTGCGGATGCAACCAGACCCTCTGGGCGTCCCCAGGGGCATTCACGTTTAAAGTGACCGGGCTGTCCGCACTGAAAACAATTTCCTGATGGCTGGGGTCGCCAGGACCCTCTTCCCCGAGCACCCTGGAATCCCCTGCCACGGCCACGGCCTTTGCCTCGAACACCGCCGTGAAAAGCTAAAGCCATCAGCTTATATTCTTCCTTTTTCTCTTTCTTTTTACTACTTTCCCTTTCTTTCTCCCAGGCAAAATCAGCTACGTCCAACACTGAAGTGACTGACTCACCTCCCCAACCAGGGCGAAACTTTAAGAAGTAATCCCTTACAGGGGGCACCGACTGATTCACAAAAAATGAAATAAGAGTAGGGTGGTCTGCTTCTCTCTCAGGATCCATCTGAGTGAACATTCGGGCCCCCTCCAATAGCCTCGACCAGAACTTTCTGGGCGGCTCATCAGATTCCTGCCGAATCTGCATGAACTTAGCCTGATTAGGCGAGCGGCGAGCCATTTCCTTGAGTCTCTCTAACAATCGCTCTCGATCTGTTCGCAGCTGAGTCAGCCTTGGCTGAGTCCAGTCTAGGGGATTCCAGCCAGCGGCCAGATCCCGCCTATCCATCCAAGTAAGATTAACTGCATTGCTATCTCCCCATGTCCTTTCTGCCATCCACAATCTACTACGTTCCTCTCCGGTCAAAACTCTACTTAACAACTGATCCACATCCGTATAAGTAGGATTATAACTTAAAAACAATCTTTCTAGAAGTTCTATGATCTTTCGGGGATTTTCCCCAAAAGACCCTGACAACTGTCCCCACTCTTTCAAGTCCCATTCTAGCCATCCTTTATATTCCACAATATTAGCATGTTGTAACCGTCCATCATTGCCCATATAAGGTTGATCGTGCACCTGTAAAGGCATCTCTCTAACTATACTTTTATTACTCGCAAGAGATTTGACGGTGACATCCTCTGGGCTATCCTCAGGCGGGGGGCATGCACCCTGCCGTACCTGCTTGGACATTAGCCTAGTAACCACTCCTCCCGAGGTTTGCCCCTCCAATTCCTCCTCATCCTTCTGCAGAAATTCCAATCTGGTATCCTGCAGATTCCCCTCTGCTACAAGGAGAGAGTCCCCCTGCGGAGGAATAGGGGCAGGTGCAGAGGGGACCAGCTGACGAGTCAAAACACGCCGTGGTCTACACCCTTCATCGAAATAACCTGGAGGGGGTTCACTCTCGGGAGAGTACCTGACTGCCATAATTTTTAAAGATTTCCACAGCTCTGCTGCTGTGTCCCAACAAAACCAGTAACATAACTGTCCCGGATGGTCTTTTTCGATCTGGCTCTTTACTCCTCTTAAGGCAGCCTGTTCGAAAGAGCCATACGAAGGCCACCTCATCTCCGGGTCGGCCAATACCGCGGTATACCCAGTCCAATTCCTTACACATAGTGTGTACAACTTCTTCCTAGACATTCCTGTCTGTACTGGGAGTTTCCCTTCGTTCCATAACTTATTTACAATCCCCAACGGACTCTCAAGAGGCACGCTAGTCCCTTGACCCATGGTGTCTGACAGGAGCCCTCCAACTGGTGTTTACCCTGCTGTCCAATACACGACCCCTCAATATTGAATTGGCTGGGAGAAATCTCCTGTGGCACCTTGCCAATTCATATATGAGTGGTCTGACCACTGGACAGAGGTACCGCACCAGAAGGAATCCCGGACGAGCCCCCAAATTGTTAGGTAATAAAGCAAGTCCTCACTCACCTCTCCAGCACCCGAGTTCGTGCGGAGTTGGTATAGGGCACACAATTCTGTCAGAGACCAGACACCAATGCGTTGATCAACGGGCTCACACTATCCTTAGCTCTCAAAGCTTTAGATTAAGTGTGGCCCCTTTATTAGGGGTGAGCATCAATATTTATACACAGAAGTAAACAAAGTGATTAACAAAAGATAATGGTCATGCATAATCAATCAAGATTTTACAGGAAAAGCAAGTTTAACAAGTAAATGCATAGAGATAAAGGCTAATGGCTACTTGAGAAAGGGGGTGTCATGAGTAGTTTGCAGGTCAGTGCTTTGTTCGATAAAGGGTTCAGAAAGGATTATGCAGAGACGGCCAGTCTGGGTGTGTTTTGGCTCCCCAAAGTTCACCAAAAGTTTAGACCCAACACTGGGAACCCATCTCAGAGCAGAAAGGTGGCAAACCAGAACAGCCAGCCATGCCTCAGCCAGTTCCCACTGCAGAATGGGATTTTTCAACACGTGGAAGGAGAAGCTCGACTGTGGCCCATGAAAGGATCTTAATAAAATCATAAAAGACAAAAACCAAACAGACCAGAAAACCAGAAAGATGTATCCACATTCCCAACACAGGCTTCCCCAGGCAGGGCCCCAAAGTACTTTGAAGGGCCATGTCGGCTCTTATGCTGCTTTGGCTGCAGACGTACCACAAGAACACTTGCTTCCTGAGCCACAATGGGCCAAATCCATCCGTAGTGCAACTCTATTAACTTCTCCCAGGGCTGGAGAGAGTTTGGCCCACTTTGCCGTGCGCCGGCACTCTGATAGCAGCCTCAGAATTAATTCCCTCGTTGCCTGAAGCTGGGCAGAGGCGCTGCAGTCATTAGTGGCATGCCGGGGGTGGTGGTAAGATTTTCCTTTTGCAATTTGAGTGACACAGTCGTGTCCCTGTCAGCTTCCCCCAACACAGCAGGTGCCTTTATGTGCAGCTAATTCTAGCGGCTGAGATAATCTGAGTGTGCAGCCTCACAACATCCCGGCAGGAGGGACTTCATGCAGTGCCACAAGTGTTCCAGAAAATGCTTAGCATCTCCCATGCGTTATTTCCCGCTGAGTTTAGATTAGATGTTTGACTGGTGTTTCCAGCCTTTTAATCCAAATGATTTTGCAAATAAGAAACTCGGGTCTGTGGGAAGCCTGGCAGGGGAAAGCAGGAAACTGGGGCTGGAATGAAGGGATATGAAAATAGTTTACCAATAAAAAGACAGAGGAGACAGTGGGGTCAAGTGGTTAGAGCAGGGGAATGGGGGTGAGTCAGAACACCAAGGGTGAAATCCTGGCCCCATTGAAGTCAATGGGAGTTTTGCCATTAACTTCAGCAGGTCCTCAGTTTCATCACTGGATTCTATCTATGGCTTCACCACTAATACACGATGTTAGCTTGAACAAGTTGCAAAGTTTGTGCCTCAGTTTCCCCATCTATAAAATAGGGATAATACCTTGGTCAAGTTAAGTTGAATTCACATGTGCAGAGAGCCTCGATGTTCTTGCAGGGAAGGCTCGGCAAATTCAAGATATTATTAAATCATTTGAAATATACTGCAATACTCAACAGATAAGCAACCAAGCAATGAAGAACTATAAATCAATCATGGAGTTAAAATGACGTAACTATGAACAGGGACCAAAGTCTGCTCAGTGGCAGCACTGTATATCAAGAGTATAATTGTCATGGAATTCAGTGGAGTTACTCCAGATTTACACCATGGTAACAAATTAGAATATCTTACTGATATACTGTGTTTGGGCAAAACAGTAGAACATTTTTATTTTCACCTTGTTGCACATTTGTTGTGCTTAGATTATAAAGGTTTTCATTTGACATGAGTATAAGAAGAAACCATTTTACGATCACTATCAAGGAGTGAGCTTTGCACTCCTACAGATCTAACATTAAGAAAACTAGAAGAGACAAAGAGGAATTTTCAGAAACTGACTCTTTTAAAGATCTAAAAAATTAGACAATACAATAGCTAAGCTAACGTGGAGAAAGCTCTTTTTAAACTATCCAACTTGGACCAGGTGTAGGACGTTTCCTATATTTTATGGCCAAGACTTTCAAAAATGACTCAGTTTTGGATGCCCAATTTCAGATGCCTTAAAGGAGTCTGATCCTCAGATAGTAGACACAACACATTGGCTGAAAAATCTGAACCCTTTAATGTGTCTAAAGTTGGAGACCCAAAAATTGAGTCACTCCAAATAACTAGTTACTTTTGAAAACCCTGGTGTATAAATAACAGGAGTACTTGTGGCACCTTAGAGACTAACAAATTTATTTCAGCATAAGCTTTCGTGGGCTACAGCCCACTTCATCAGATGCATAGAACGGAACACACATCCTATGCATCTGAAGAAGTGGGCTGTAGCCCACGAAAGCTTATGCTGAAATAAATTTGTTAGTCTCTAAGGTGCCACAAGTACTCCTGTTCTTTCTACGGATACAGACTAACACAGCTGCTACTCTGAAACCTGGTGTATAAAGCACAGTATACTCTGGCACTGCATTGGGCATTTTAAAATGAAAAAGTCATATTCAAAATATTTGTGTAATATGTTGGATAAGGGTGCAAGAGCCTAAAAACCTCACATGCTCTATATGAAGCACTTATTTCACTACCTTGGAAAGAATTCTTCACAGTTAGAAATTGATTTTCAGAAGGGGGGGCTCCCATCGGTGGGTACCATTTGTGCCTGCATTTCAACTGCAAGGACAAATCAAATAGCCTAGACGTGCCAAATACTCAGTTTTATGCCTGGAAATCATTTTGTGGGCTCTCACAAACAGGGATGCTCCGGACTTCAGCTTGGCTCACGCTATACCCCTTAATATAGATATTGCATACACACAGAATTATCATGCTCTGCCCACTTTTCCAGTTGCTCTACGTTGACACGCTGGGTTCATCCTCCATCATATTACAACTGAATAGACAATCTTATACCTCACATGAATAAGCTGGAATTTTAGTCCCCATCCGATAAAGGCCAGAGTCTCTCACCAATCATGGGAGATCTGATGGGAACAGAAAACATGTAGTTCTCACATATGCTAAATGCTCCTTTTAAGCCTCATTAAAATGAGCCATTTTTACTGTTCATCAGATAATGGTCAAAGTCCCACAAACACAGTTAATGGCCCTGGTGGTCTTTCCTCTCAGAAAGTCAGAGAGAGAAATAGTTTCCTGCTGCTATTGTTGGAGGAACAGACCCATCTGTTGTGATTTACAGAGAAATATAACTGTGTAAGGAACTGCAAAATAACCTTTCAACGGGGCATAACAAGGCACTTATAAAAGCTACATTGTGCTGTCAGTTCATAAGAATGTAGGATTTTCCATATTAGAATAGCCCACAAGTCCCATATCTTATCAGTGACCAATATCTGATTAATCAGAGGAAGACAAAAATCCCATCATTTACGTGCTCAAATATGTATGTTTCTGCCAAAATGTAAACTGGAGGAACTGATAATTTGTAAGTAAAAATCTTTACTTACAAATTATCAGTACCTCCAGTTTACATTTTGCCCCTATCATAAACAGATAGTTAAGGGTTAATGTCTCTCTTACCTGTAAAGGGTTAACAAACTGGGACCCCAAACACCTGACCAGAGGACCAATCAGGAGACAAAATAATTTAAAATCTCGTGGGAGGGAAGCCTTTGTTTGTGGGTTTTGGGTTTGGCTTTGTTCTCTCTGAGGCCTTGGTTACACTCACACTTTATAGCGCTGCAACTGGGGTGTGAAAAAACACCCCCCTGAGCGCTGCAAGATACAGTGCTGTAAAGTGTCAGTGTAATCAGGGCCATACCCTGAGTCTTGGACGGGGCTAGAGGTGTAACAAGGTTTCTGCCAATCTCCCTGCTACAGTCTCTTATCTGTTCAGAATTGTAAGTAAAAAAGGCAGTCATAGTCTTTTGTTTTCTTTTTCATTTGCATATGTGTACTTGCTGGAAGCAGCTTAAATTGTGTTTCTGCTGGAGAAAGTTTCTTTCTATTGTTTATAAGTTGAAAGACCCTGTAACTTTTACCATCTAAAGTGCAGAGATAAACCTGTTACTTTTTTCTTTCTTTTTTTATTAAAAGCTTTGCTTTAAAACCTGTTTAAGTGTTTTCTCATAGTTAAGGCTCAAAGAAGCTTGAGTCTGTATTGCCGGAGGGGGAAGGAAATGGTTTATTCCCCTTTGTTGTGAGACTCAGGGTATGTCTACATCTACAATTTTGCAGCGCTGGTTGTTACAGCTGTATTAGTACAGCTGTATAGGGCCAGCGCTGCAGAGTGGCCACACTTACAGCAACCAGCGCTGCAAGTGGTGTTAGATGTGGCCACACTGCAGCGCTGTTGGGCGGCTTCAAGGGGGGTTCGGGGAATGCGAAAGCAAACCGCGGGGAAGCAGGTCTCCTTCCCCAGTTTGCTCCAGTGTTCCCCGACCCCCCGAGCAAGCAGGTCTCCTTCCCCGCGGTTTACTCTCGCGTTCCCCGAACCCCCGAGCAAGCAGGTCTCCTTCCCAGCGGTTTGCTCTCGCGTTCCCCGAACCCCCGAGCAAGCAGATCTCCTTCCCCGCGGTTTGCTCTCGCATTCCCCAACCCCCCCTGCAAACGGCGGGGAAGACCTGCTTGCTCGGGGGTGCGGGGAAGGAGACCTGCTTGCACGGGGGTTCGGGGAACGCGAGAGCAAACCGGGGAAGGAGACCTGCTTCCCCGCGGTTTGCTCTCGCGTTCCCCGAACCCCCGAGCAAGCAGATCTCCTTCCCCGCGGTTTGCTCTCGCGTTCCCCAAACCCCCGAGCAAGCAGATCTCCTTCCCCGCGGTTTGCTCTCGCGTTCCCTGAACCCCCCTGCAAACGGCGGGGAAGGAGACCTGCTTGCTCGGGGGTGCGGGGAAGGAGACTTGCACACGGGTTCGGGGAACGCGAGAGCAAACTGGGGAAGGAGACCTGCTTCCCCGCGGTTTGCTCTCGCGTTCCCCGAACCCCCGAGCAAGCAGATCTCCTTCCCCGTGGTTTGCTCTCGCGTTCCCCGAACCCCCGAGCAAGCAGATTTCCTTCCCCGCGGTTTGCTCTCGCGTTCCCCGAACCCCCCTGCAAACGGCGGGGAAGGAGACCTGCTTGCTCGGGGGTGCGGGGAAGGAGACCTACTTGCACGGGGGTTAGGGGAACGCGAGAGCAAACCGGGGAAGGAGACCTGCTTCCCCGCGGTTTGCTCTCGCGTCCTCGAACCCCCCTGCAAACCGCTGGGAAGGAGACCCGCTTGGGGGGGGGATTCGGAGAACACTGGAGCAAACCGCGGGGAAGGAGACCTGCTTGATTACCGGAGAGGCTTCCGAAGGGATGCTGGGATACCTGCTTATTCCACGGAGGTCAAGAAAAGCGCTGGTAAGTGTCTACACTTGATTACCAGCGCTGGATCACCAGCGCTGGATCCTCTACACCCGAGACAAAACGGGAGTACGGCCAGCGCTGCAAACAGGGAGTTGCAGCGCTGGTGATGCCCTGCAGATGTGTACACCTCCTAAGTTGCAGCGCTGTAACCCCCTCACCAGCGCTGCAACTTTGTGATGTAGACAAGCCCTCAGGGAATTTGGGTCTTGGGACCCCCAGGGAAGATTTTTGGGGGAGACTAGAGTCGATCAGGCGCTCTACTCTAAGTCCTAATTGGTGGCAACCTATCAGACCTAAGCTGGTAATTAAGCTTAGGGGAATTCATGCTAATACCCATATTTTGGACGCTAAGGTCCAGAATTGGGAATTATATTATGACAGCCCCGTTGAAAGGTTATTTTGCAGTTCCTTACACAGTTATATTTCTCTGTAAATCACAACAGATGGGTCTATTCCTCCAACAATAGCAGTAGGAAACTCTCTCTCTCTTTGGTGGTGGATAAAGACCCTTACAATATAATGAACCTGACAGGGGTAAAAACAACAACAAAAAAGCCATGAAAATAGTTATTTCAAGTCTAAAAGCAAAAGTGCATGTATAGTCTTCAGTACCAACACTCAAAGGTGCTATTTTCAAACTAATCTTCCTGTTACCTAAGGCCTCTCTTCTGTGCTCTGGTGTGAGACGCTGTGGAAAGGCACAGTTGCACTTTATCTTATTTTGGCAGAATAAACAATGTCTTGACCAAGAGCTTTACTAACTTGAAGCCACAACTTTGCTCTAGTGAACTCAGAAGTATCTCAAGAAAGTTTTGCGTTGATTAAGCAGATGGGGAACCAACCCAAGAAGAATGGGAACCAAGCACAGTTTAGATCCTGAAAAGGAACAAGCCGAGCCAACCTGAATATGCTCCAATTACTGTGAGAAGTCACAGAATATTTCCTTTTCCCCATTATGTTCTGGATTGAGATCAATGACTCTCTTCAGGCAGACCACCAGCCAGCCGTCCGTTAGCGACTGATAATCACTACCACTGACCTGCGTTGGATTTCAGTCCTCCTCCTATGGGAACGGGCTCCATGTTCCATCACAACTATCTTCCAAACCAGGGGCAGGCAGGCTTTCAGAAGTGCTGGGCCGAGTCTTCATTTATTCACTTGGATTTAAGGTTTCGTGTGCCAGTTATGCATTTTAATGGTTTTTAGGTGGTCTCTCTCTGTAAGTTTATATATTATATAACTAAACTACTGTTGTATGTAAAATAAACGAGGTTTTCAATATGTTTAAGAAGCTTCATTTAAAATTAAATTAAAATGTTGATCTTACGCCACCGACCCGCTCAGCCCGCTGCTGGTCTGGGGTTCTGTTCACCTAGGCCGGCAGTGGGCTAAGCAGGGCATGCGGCCGGGATCCCAGCTAGGAAGGGTCTGGCAGCCAGAACCCCAGACCGGTAGTGGGCTGTGCGGGGCCGGCAGCCAGAACCCCAGACCGGCAGTGGACTGAGCAGGGCGTGCGGCCAGGACCCCAGCTGGGAAGGGTCTGGCATCCAGAACCCCAGACCGGCAGTGGGCTGAGCGGGGCCAGCAGCCGGGACCCCAGACCAGCAGTGTGCTGAGCGGCTCAGCCCACTGCCGCTCAGGGGTTCCATCCTCCGGCTCCTGCCAGCCGGGATGCCGGCTGCTGGACCCGCTCAGCCCAGTGCCGGTCTGGGGTCCCGGCCCTGCCCACATACAGTGGCTACCTACCTTCTCTCTGGTCTGGCCCATGCTCTTCCTCTCTCTGCACTGAACTGAGGGTGGGAGTGCACTGAGCATAGGGCTGGGGGTGAAGGGTCTGGCCAGGAGCTAGAATGAGGGTGGGCGCTCAGGATTGGGGCAGGAGGTTTGGGTGTGGGGCACTTACCTGGGCAGCTCCCATTTGGTGCTAAGGGTGCAGATGGGAATGTGGGGGTGCAAGAGTCAGGATGTGGGGGGTGCAGGGAGTGTGGGGGGCTGGGTATGTGCGGGGGGCAAGAGTCAGGGCAGAGAGCTGGGGGCATGTGAAGGGAGTGCAGCGTCAGGGCAGTGGGTGGAGGGGCTGGGGGCATGTGAAGGGGGTGCAGGTGTCAGGGCAGTGGGTGGGGGGGCTGGGTATGTGTGGGGGTACCAGAGTCAGGGCAGATTACGTTAGAGCCAGACCGAATGAAGGGCCTACCTGTCTCCTCCCAGAGGATCTCATCTTGGGTGACAGCGTGCATCCGTACTTGTTATGACTTGGCTCATGTTCCCTCGAGCCACCTCACCGCTTGTTCTACCAGAGCTCAGGCTTCATCTGCCGCCTTCCTGGCTCATGTACCCATCCAGGAGATATGTCACTCAGCTACCTGGTCCTCGGTCCACACCTTTGCCTCTCATTACGCTCTGGTTCAACAGTCCAGAGAAGGGGCAGCCTTTGGCTCAGCAGTTTTGCATTCTGCAACATCTCACTCCGACCCCACCGCCTAGGTAAGGCTTGGGAATCACTTAATTGGAATCGATATGAGCAAGCACTCGAAGAAGAAAAGACGGTTACTCACCTTTGTAACTGTTGTTCTTCGAGATGTGTTGCTCATATCCACTCCAAACCTGCCCTCCTTCCCCTCTGTCGGAGTAGCCAGCAAGAAGGAACTGAAGGGCCATTGAGTCGGCAGGTGTATATATCCAGCGCCATAGCGGTGCCACTCCAGGGGGCGCCCAGCCGACCCACCAAGTGTTGCTAGGGTAAAAATCTTCTGACGAGCGTGCACACGGCGCGCGCACACCTAATTGGAATCGATATGAGCAAGCACTCGAAGAAGAACTTAAGGATTCATAGATTCTAAGGCCAGAAAGGACCATTATGATCATCTAGTCTGACCTCCTGCATAACAGGTCATGGAATTTCTCTGAACAATTCTTGCATCAGTCCCCTCACTTTTGCCTATGTGTCAGTCTACTGACTGGAACTGTGCTTCAGTTTTAAGCCAGGACATCAGCCCTATGATGAGTGACACTAGTTCATGTTCAATGAACAGAAACAATGGCTAAGGCACACCAGTAGAAGGTTCCAGGCCTGGATCAAAGAAATCCCTGAGAAAGAGTTTTTCATGGGTTGTGGCAAGCCTCAGCTCAGTGTATTACTCTTAACAGGGAGTCCAGGACACTTAGCCTGGCTAGTCTAAGTCACTAAAAGAGATTTAGTTGAATTAGCCACTTTTGTAGAGACTTATTTCACTTACTTAGCCATTCAGCATTTTGTTTTAATAGTTGCAGTGAAGCCCTGATGTCAGTACACTAATGCCAGGAAAGAAACCATTTTCTTACTTTGGCTCAGATAGATCTGATTTTGGCAAGACAGCTGCCACAAAAAGGCAGCTGAGAAACACCAGTGTCATGAAGCTTCACCTTACTGTGCTGAGCAAAATAGGTCCACGCTGTCCGTTTAACAGCGCTCTGGCAAATACACTTGGCGTAAAAAGGAATGTTACAGATATGCATTTTCATGATTTCACTGTATTTTGTTTAACAATATGACATCTTCTGTCTATAAACACGTGCAGAATTTCCAGTATGTAAAATTTTGCCCTGAAGGCAAAGGCAAAAATGAATCAGAAAAAGGGCTTCTAATGACAGAATATAGTTTATGATGTATGTTTTTAAAGACAATTAAATTAAACAAATGAAGGAAGATTTGTTTTTTCAAATGAGAGGTAGGGTGGCATGGGGTGAAATGGAACACTGGCACATCGTAACTTTCACTCCAACCACTGTAGATGGCCCTCAAGAGAAATGGCTCTAACGTAATCTGCAACGGAGAGGTTTCTAAGTCTTGAAAGCTTAACTTTACAGTCCAAAATTCCTTAAAACGAGGGTGGTCTCCTGAACAGCAAGTCTAGTTATTTTTCCCAGATCACGTATCTTTAGTGTCTCCTTTGCTACGATTTTGTGTAGGCCTCCAAAATGCAAATGATGTCACAGTGCTCAAGCGTTTTCATAAGACGAGCTCATCGAAGAGAAGAGTTCAGTTTCCAGACACCCAACAATATGAGCTCCCATCCAGTTTGCTGATCCAGCCAAGCACCTTCCCTTGTTCTTTGCTGGGACCTTACAGAAGTAGATTTTTCAGACTGCGACTTTCTCCATGACACTGTCTGTGACGTGCACCTCATCCGCTTGCACTGTGACTGTGGCCGACTGACCACACATGTGCTGGTGATCCTTCCAATCCTGCAAAGGAGCACGCAGAGAGAATGTGAAAAAAGAGAGCATCGGGAGACTGTGAGTATATCTAAACGGCAAAAAAAAAACCCCAAACCTATGGCAGTTACTCTCAGAGCCCAGCTCAACTAACTTGGGCTTCAGAGACTGGGCTCCAGCCAGAGCCTCTACACTGCTCTGTTTAGCCCTGCTATGCAAGTGTAAGTCAGTTGACGCAGGCTCTGAGATTCATCACTGTGGGTCTTTTCTGCTATGTAGATGTACCCTGTATGATCTCGTGAAAGCCAACAGCAGTAACAGATATGGACTTGGGATAACTTATTTGTATAGAATGTCTGTTTCCTCAAAGAATCTCTAAATATTTATCAAGCTTTATAAACCGTATTAAGGAACCACTTCCCCTGACACTGGGGTGAAATGCAGCAGCTGCTTAACAGTGCACAGAAAACAATATCAATTTAGGAGAGGACATAAGGAACAAAGTGTCCGACCAAAATCACAAAGGGAATTTAAATAGGCAGAGGGTCAATTCCCCCAATTGGAATTTAGTCAGGAAACAAGTCAGCTACCCCACCATTGTGAAAAACATGTCAGGAGTTTTAATTATCACAAAATGGTGAGGACCTTGGTTGTAACCTGCATCTGAAAAACAACCCAACACACTTCTAGCATTGTGCTAGGGCACTGATTCACTATGAACAGGGGAAAGTTGGCCTTGGCCAATACCCGTTTCTGATAATATCCTTTCTCACCTGCTGGTCTCCTATTCAGATATTGATCAAATCCAACCTGCTTAGCTCATGAGATGTGATGGGATCACAGCCCAGGAGGGGAAAGAGGCAGATCATAAATGAACTAGTCTAATATTTACCAGCAAGAGTTTGGGGTTGCAGCTATCAATAGCTGGATTAAACTACCCTACTGTATTATTTTTTCAGCATCAGCAGCATGCGAGGTGTTTTGTTCGTTTGGAGCAGGCACCTGCACTGTCTAGCAAGAAAGTGAAATTGTGACTGTTCGGTATTGCCTACATTTTAGATTGAACAGCTTGTGTCACGTTGTTTGTGTTACATTGAGGCAATCTGGTGGGACTGCTGCCCTGAGATTCTCAAGAAAATGACATCTAGATTCTGCTGCAATATTCTGCTAAACATTCATTCATTTTTTGACTATTTTAACAATTGCATTCTAAGTGGAAAATGCAGCAGTAATTACTATTCAAATGAAAACCAGGCAAACAGGATGCAAGAAGAGCATTAATTTATTTAGTGTTAAAAAAACTGATTGTTTATTCTCACTGCATTTGACTTCAACCAACTGGACTGAATTAGGACATGCTCCAAGAACATAACTTTGGCTAAATCAAATTTTTGGTTCACCTTTAAGTTCTGGCAAGAAATAGGTACAGAATGTGCCAGTAAACAGAATGTGAGGAACACATGGCACAGAAGATTTGAAAATTTTATTAAAACTAATGTTAAAATTGTATAATACATAGGTTAAGACAAGGGTGTCTGTACATCTGGGTATAGTGCTTAAATTATCTAAGGTTGGTTTAAAAGTCATATAAAACCACCTCACCTTTTCATATTTGTTTTTCCCTCCTGGGAAATCCTGAGTTATTTCTTGGTTTGCTTAAACCATGCCACAATCCATGTATTTGTATTATCACCAATGGCAGAGATCTCATGCTATCTATGGTATCAGTAACACCACAGACGAATGTATTTTGGCAACTTGTTAACAAAGCAGGAAAAGCCAGGGGAGGGTATACATTAAATGTTGTTTCTGTGCCTTTGTGACATTTTGGGGATCACTCAGACCAGTGAGAGGTTCTATCACCAACTGCCCTGTCACCTTGAGTGCCTCAGTGTGATGCTGCTATGACTCAGAGCCCTGACACCAGCAGCCAGCCTACAAGCATACAGGCCTGATCCTGGCATCCCCCAGCCTAGCTATGCCTTGCAGCCCTTCTGATCCAGAATCTCCCCAAATCCATCTACCCTATGTTGTTAACTCCCAGACACTCAGACTTCTCCCCTTTGGTTCGTCATCCCTGATGGAGTGAAACCTGTCCCCGTTAGCCAATCATTGTGGGCCACACTCCCCACAGTTTAACAACAGAGACCTGTTTGGGGTAAAAATCAACAAAAGGTTTATTTAATAGAAAAACGCAAGCTGTCACAGCCTCACGCTCCTGACAGTTCACTTGGTGAGGGGGGGTCAGGACCCGTGTCAGGCCTTACCTGGATTTTCATTTTGCCTTGGAATTCACCTTGAACAGGCGAGTTGCCAATCTTAGAAAACCCTCTTCAAATATTACAAACAGGGGCGTGTGGCAACATCAATGAACACGTAACTGACACATGGGCACAGGTTAAGTGTGCATGGGGCACACATCAGGGTGCAATGAAGGTTGTGTGTTACACCACGAGGGAGATTAATGTGTTGTGTGGTGTGTTTCCTTTATCAGTTGGCACTTGAAGGAGGTTTCTAATGACAATGCAGAGTCTGCTGCAGTCAGTGGAAATGTGTCGTGTGTGCATTAGGGAGCAGTTAACTTATTGCCTTGTTTTTTAGGGATTGCATGATGAGGGATGTCACTTTTAACTACTCAATCTCTTTTTAAAGGACAGTTTAGTTTCTGCGATACAGATAAGTGATGCACATAAACAGAAGAACTTCACTGAAAATGGTCTCATTTTCCTCACCTCCACTGCGGCTTCTCTCTGATTGGCAGGGTCTGCTTGGTACACTGCCCCAGCATGCTCTCTGCTGGTGACGTCACAACCATCACAGCTCAGCACTGGAACATGCAGGCAGGCTGCCTATAGGGACACACATGTCCCAGTTGTAAATTTGTCTTTTAAAAAAATATGATTGACAAACTTACAAGAGGCGACAGACCCTGGGGATAGTAAACAGAAAAAACACGAACCACCTAAAAAATGTGGGAAAAGCTCCCCAACAACAAGAATGACCACACTCTTACAGGCAGCCTGTATGTTCTCAGTCATGGGTGTAATGCTGAGTGCCTGCTGAGGTTACAGTGTGAACAGCAGCCAGTGATCTGTCAGGTCTGCAATCTGTAGACTTGATTAGAAGATAAGCTCACACACACTAATATGCTGGGCTGCCCTCTTTACCCTGCTTATTTGGGGGTATTCAGTATATGCTTGCACCTCTTTCGCCAGCTATGCTGACTGCCTTTAGACAATGGAGGTGTCTGTGACTTATAAAGAATCCATTACCTTCCTCTGGCAGAAAGTTGAGCAGTAATTGACTTTATGGCATCCAGTGCACTCATTCATTGCCTCTCGACCACAGTTTACACAGGACTGCTGCAAAAAAAAAAAAAAAAAGGACAGAGTGGCCAGGTCAGGGATGATAAAAAGCTAGATGTCTTCAACTCAAACAGTAGTCTGGTTACACAGGCTGAAGCTCACAGCAGTGCAAAGGAAAAACCAGCACAATGGCTCAGGGAACAGTTTTGGAAATCCACTCTCCCTTCCATCTTAGCCTAAGTCACTTCAGAAAGCAAAACAACTTTGAGCCAGCATAGCGATTTCCTAGTACTCCAACCTGCTGCCTTTCTGAAGAGCAAACAAAGCTATGAATCAGACCCTGGGACACTGGGGAAACCTTGCAATACATCACACACAGGTTCCCCTCACCGTATTTTACTTAAGCTGACCTGATGCATCTGAACAGGCAGTCAGCCAATGGAGGTAAATAGTATATACAACTGTTCATTACAGTGGATTCCTCTCAGAATCCACTAACAAGCTCTTTACAGTCTCTCTCTAGGCAGAAGTTTAACCCTTCAGCTGCCTTCAGATAAACTCAGGGTTTAACAAGAATGGACCAGGGCTTAGAAAAGGGAACTTCATCTAAATTAGCTCCAGGTAAGTTTTAAGTACGCATTGCTCTCGGGGAGCCTTCACACACAGATATACTCTAACCCCCAGCTGGGCTTCCCAATTTTCATTACAGATACGTAACAAAAACTTCTATTTTACCAGTGTGCTTAGCTCCTTTACACCAGTTTATTGCTGGCTCTGACTGTAATAGAAAGGTGTACATGGAAGTTCAAATAGCTGGCTCACACGCCATATTTAATTTTCCCTGATTTTCACAAGAGGAAGAGGGGTCCCGCATACATGGAACGTTATGGAAGCAACATCTAGGCACATGAAGGCAAAATGAGGACTGACTTTCTGCCTTCCTTGCTTTACTGATTGAAGAGAACATGATTGCTGTTATGATCAAAACAGCAATTTCCTAACAGGAAAGAGAGACAGAGGGAAAAAGGCTATTTTAGAAGCATAGACCCAGAACCTGGGGATAACTTCACCATCTCTCTTCATACAGAAAGGACGAATGGATTATGTAACTCCAAAATATTTATGAAACTAGGTGTTGATGTCCATTACTTTATCCTTCTCTCAATAAAACTCCAATTAAAAATGAAAAGAGTTTTACAGTAACTCCTCACTTAATGTCGTAGTTATGTTCCTGAAAAATGCAACTTTAAGCAAAACGATGTTAAGCGAATCCAATTTCCCCATAAGAATTCATGTAAAGGGGGGGTTAGGTTCTAGGGAAATTGTTTTCACCAGACAAAAGACTATATCTATCTATCTATCTATCTATCTATTTATCCACACACACACACAGTATGAGTTTTAAACAAACAATTTAATACTGGTACACAGTGATGATGATTGTGAAACTTGGTTGAGGTGGAGGAGTCAGAGGATGGGATATTTCCCTTACCGCTAAATGATGAACTAGCAATTGGCTGAGCCCTCAAGGGTTAACCCTCTCTCTACACAAGGCAGCAGGAATGGAGGGAGATATGCGCATTTCCCTTAAGTACACTGTCCTGTTAATTAGATCAACTTGCTGATAGGCAGCTGCTGCAAGCTCCCTCTGTCCTGGTCTGTCCCTCCTGCTCCATGGAAGATGGGGTAAGTGGGGTGGAGGAACAGGGGGGGAGGGAGACACCCTGACATTAGCTCCCCTCTTCCTTCCCTCCCCCCTGAACTGCAGGCAGCTGCTGCACAGGGAACTTAGGGGAGCAGGGAGTTGATAGGGGGCTACCAGTCCACCCTGGTTCCAAGCCCCCACCAATTAGCTGCAATGGGCGGCTCTTCCTGGAAGCAGTGGACAAAGCAGGTGGCTGCCAAACACCTTAGAAGGGAGCATTGCACAACTTTAAACGAGCATGTTCCTAGTTGATCAGCATGAAACAAGGTTTATCTGGACGACTTTAAGTGAGGAGTTACTGTATATTTACGTGGGAGGATCATTTAACCCGGGCAGTCAGGGTACATTTTTACAGCTCATTCAGTTTCCAACTCATCAAATTACTGACATGTCATTAGCAAGTCGGAGCAGCGGTATAATGCCATCACAGGAAGTAGTTCTTGGCTGTGAATATATTGTCACACTGCGGCAACATTAACATAAGCCATATTTAGTTTAGCTGCTTCCTCTCTCTTTCAGGCACATCTGATTTAACATTCAGGCCCCTATTAACACTCAGCTGATTCACACTGTCTGTTTGCATCTTTTCTGCATACCTAGAAATAAAGCCAGTGCAATAAAACTATATTTAGAGAGTGCTAATATTCAGACATAAATGCATAAAAACCAAGGAGAGAGTTAAAGCTCCCATACCTCGTGTGAACTCATCCCCACTGATCCTTAGGGTATGGCTACATTTGGAATTTCAAAGCGCTGCCCCGGCAGCGCTGCGGGAGCGGGGCCGCGGCAGCGCTTTGAAGTGTGAGTGTAGTCAGAGCGGCAGCGCTGGGAGAGAGCTCTCCCAGCGCTGCATGTAAACCACATCCCTTACGGGTGTAGCGTGCAGCGCTGGAAGCCGCGCTTCCAGCGCTGCTGCCCTGATTACACTGACGCTTTACAGCGCTGTATCTTGCAGCGCTCAGGGGTGTGTTTTTTCACACCCCAGTTGCAGCGCTGTAAAGTGTGAGTGTAGCCAAGGCCTTAGCAAAGTTAGTCACTACCACACACAGTACTATGAGATACTGAAAAATAAACTAATACACAGAGAGCATAAATATTATGAGAGGCCTGTCGAGTCGTCCAGAGACAATGCTGTGTCCTCTTAATGAGGAGATCTAATTTGAATCCCAACTCAAAGCCCTACTCCCAAAGCTGCCAGGAATGTAGAGAGATGTAAAGGTGATGGCCAACTCACAGAGTGAGAGGTCAGCTTCCTATTCTTCACCAGCAGTACCTGCTATGCTAACACAGCTGCGGAGGGACTCAGTTCAGCCTGTCTGGCCAGAGCACAGTGGTGAAATGAGGCTTAAGAACATGAAAAGCCATGTGAAAAGAACACCGGATTTGCCAGATCATATTGCTGGCCCATCTAGCTCGATATCCTTATGCCTGCTAGAGGACAAAACCAGAAACTTCAGAGAGAAATTAAATAAACCTGATAGACATGGCTATGCAAACACTCACTGCGCTCCATTGTGTCGCACACCATGCGTCCGTGTGGACCCAGCTGACGCACACTACAAGTTCCCTAGTGCACTTTGTTGCACCACAAAGCACGCAGTAAGTATTTGTGAGGACAAGCCCTGTATCTTTAACTGAGAAAGGACAAAGAAGCAACTACACGCCTAAAGAACACTCTTAAAGCATGTGACATTTACAGCTGGGATTTCAAGGCTGCAACAGCAGCTTTGTTCTTACCTTGATGATGATTTCTGTTTTACCATCAACATCTTCCGTTTGTTGAAATAACTGGTTTTGATATTGCTGCAATGAAAGAGACATTGGCACCATTACTTAGTATATGCATCATGGTTGTGAGGTGTGGCAGCACAGGGAGCTGTTTATATCAAATGATAAGTGTGTCTCGGCGTGATGGTAATATAAATAATAAAAGATACCATTACTTGAGCTCATTCTGCTCCACTACTGGATTGGGGGCATCTGAATGAGCCATTACCATTCCTTAAAAGGAGGTGACACTGTGGGGTCCACTCGTGGTAAACAAAAGAGCCTGCACCACGATGCGTTGCTTTGATCAGACATCCTGGTTAACTGCTCATGTAACTGTCAAGTAATGGCAATGTTAAAGCAATCCCACTTCTCCCCTCCACCCAAACAGGAGCTCATCCGTTAACAGGGTGTCTGAGGGCATGTCTACACTAGGGGTGCATGACATTGTATATATGCTTCCCACACTGATGGAAGGGGTTTTTCCATCGATTTAGATAACTCACCTCCCCGAGCGGCAGTAGCTAGGTTGATGAAAGAATTCTTCTATCAATCTAGCCATGTCTACACTGGAGGTTAGGTTGGCTTAACTACAGCACTCAGGGGTGTGAACACTCCTATACACATGTAGCTAGATCAATCTAAATTGTAAGTGTAGACCAGGGCTTAGTCTTGCATGACATGACACTTAGGGCTTGTCTACATCAGAAAGTTGCAGCGCTGGTGAGGGAGTTACAGCGCTGCAACTTTGAAGGTGTACACATCTGCAGGGCATCACCAGCGCTGCAACTCCCTGTTTGCAGCGCTGGCCGTACTCCCGTTTTGTCTCGGGTGTAGAGGATCCAGCGCTGGGGATCCAGCGCTGGTAATCCAATGTAGACACTTACCAGCGCTTTTCTTGACCTTCGTGGAAGGAGGAAGCCTCTGGTAATCAAGCTGGTCTCCTTTCCCGGTTTGCTCTCTCGTTCCCGGAACCCCGAGCAAGCAGGTCTCCTTCCCTGCGGTTTGCAGGGTGGTTCGGGGAACGCGAGAGCAAACCGCGGCGAAGCTGGTCTCCTTTCCCGGTTTGCTCTCTCGTTCCCGGAACCCCGAGCAAGCAGGTCTCCTTCCCTGCGGTTTGCTGGGTGGCTCCGGGAACGCGAGAGCAAACCGCGGCGAAGCTGGTCTCCTTTCCCGGTTTGCTCTCGCGTTCCCGGAACCCCCCTTGAAGCCGCCCAACAGCGCTGCAGTGTGGCCACATCTAACACCACTTGCAGCGCTGGTTGCTGTAAGTGTGGCCACTCTGCAGCGCTGGCCCTATACAGCTGTACTAATACAGCTGTAACAACCAGCGCTGCAAAATTTTAGATGTAGACATGGCCTCACAGAAGAAGCAGTGCGGGTAACAATGGTATACGGCTAAAGGCATTTAATGACCACTAACTTGAGTCAAATTTCCCTCAGACCACTAAAAACCCACATCTACACTGCAATAAAAACCTGCCGAACTGAGTCTCAAGAGCCTGAGGCAACTGACATGGGCTAGGAGTGAAGTGTAGACAGTTGGCCTCGGGCTGGAGCCTGGGCTCTGATACCCCATGCGGAGGGACGGTCTCAGAGACTGGGCTCCAGCCTGAGCCTGAATGTATACACTGCAATTTTTAGCCCCACAAACCTGAATCAACTGACCCGGGCCAGCCGAGGCTGTGTCACGGTTTTTTATTGCAGTGTAGACATACCCAGGGAGACCAGATAGACTCTGGAGGAATGAAATAGCCCATAAATGAGAACAGGAAAACAAAAAACAGACAAAATAAATGTCCCCCAAAATACAAAAACAAAAGTGGGGGTAAAGGCTCCACTGCAGTCCAGCTACCCTAGTAGAACTAAAGGCCAATCTAGTCAAGTAAAAGAACATGCATGCAAAATCCTATGGATTTATTATAATCTTCACACTAACCAAGTAGACACATTTGGCAAGGACAGACTGCCAAGCTGGATTTTTTTAAATATTAGGCCAGGTCTGTAACTTGGTTTCTCTGAGAGGCAGCGTTAGAGCCATCTGCTCTGCTGTCTCATATTTGCTGGCATACAAGTAGTAACCTGTTCCAAAGAAGTTCGCACTGGGTGTATCTCAGGGGACTTTGAGTCCCTCCCCCCCCATCAGTTTCTGAGTACAACAGATGTTCTCTTTCCCGCCCCACCCCATCCCCAACCTCCCGTGGGCCCACATAAGGAAGGAATGAAACCAGATTAGATTCAGTACTGACCCAGAGTTAAACCTCAGGGGAAGTTAAAAAAACCCATTATATACCACCATAAAGAAAAGTAGGTTTATCTGAGAGTAGGTCCCCAGCGCTTAAACAGATTAAGGGCTTAATTTCAGATCATCTTTATGACCTGGCATCAAGGCATTTATGTTCCTGTGAAACCACAACCTTAGAAATCCTTAAGTCACCATGACATGAAATCAAATTAAGAAACTCTGGGGAGCTGAAGAATAATAGATGAAAATATCTCACCCCTTATAGCAAGGGGCTTGGTTTAGCTCTGGCTTTATTAAATTAAGAGACTCAATCTGTCTATGTAGCATGCAAAGTACCAGGCACAGAATCTTTAATACTTCTAGTCATGCTTAGACACAAGTAAACAGAGTCGTACTTGCAGCAGAATTTAATACGTACAATTTCCTGCTTAGAATTTGATGCCAAAATTTTGCTCAAGCTAAAGGCAACCTCAGTGGAACAGCAAAAATAATTGCTACTTAGAGATTTTGTTTCTACTTTGGAGTCAGTTTTAAGCAGAATGACCTTTCCTGGGCAAAGGGTGACCTCAAGTCTTGAGACAGACTGGAACGTCAATGTGCACCAGCTGAGAATCTGTGTCTGACCTCCACATTCTAGCTAGTATTTGCTCTTTTGCCACCTTACCAGATATTTATTTGCGCAAAAGGCGAAGAATCATACTGGAAAGAAAATGCATGTTCTTCCAAGAAGGTTAAAACAGGCCTTCTAGTATCAAGTGGAAGGCAAATTACCTATGATAATAACAATTAGCTAACGTGAAGTGTGGGAAAATGCCATACTGCTTCTGTAATTGTATTATTTTATTATTATTATTATTTGCACCTAATGCTCTGATCTGTATGACAGCAATTAAGAACATAAGAATGGCCATGCTGGGTCAGACCAAAGGTCCATCTAGCTCAGTATCCTGTCTATTGACAGGGCCAATGCTAGGTGCCCCAGAGGGAATGAGCAGAACAGGTAATCATCAAGTGATCCATCCCGTCACTCATTTCCAGCTTCTGGCAAAGAGAGGCTAGAGACACCATTCCTGTCCATCCTGGCCAATAGCCATTGATGGACCTATCCTCCATGATCTTATCAAGTTCCTTTTTGAACTCTGTTATAGACTCGGCCTTCACAACTCCTCTGGCAAGGAGTTCCACAGGTTGACTGTGCATTCCTTTTGCTTGTTTTGAACCTGCTGCCTATTAATTTCATTTGGTGACCCCTAGTTCTTATGTTATGAGAAGTAGTTAATAACACTTCATTATTTACTTTCTCCACACCAGTCAGGATTTTACAGACCTCTATCATATTCCCCCTTAGTTGTCTCTTTTCCAAGCTGAGAAGTCCCAGTCTTATTCATCTCTCTTCATATAGCAACCGTTCCTAACCCTAATCATTTTTGTTTCCCTTTTCTGAATCTTTTCCAACTCCACTATATCTTTTTTGAGATTAAGTGATGCATGTTAAATATTCCCCTCCAATCCATGCACACACAAGCGCAGTCCCAACCAGCCACAACAAACCCCATAGCAATGGTCTACACAGTCACACAAACGGATGCACAATGCTGATAGCCAATGAATTCTAGCTCTAGGGGCTGCCACAGGCTGTGAGCTCCATAGCGGAGGACTTCTTCCCTGTCTAATTTTCAGTTAAGAGTTATAGGATAGCCACCAGGAAGCACATCTGTCAGGTACTCCTCCAGTCCCCATCCCTTCCTGAAGTCTGCAGATGAAGTTATTTTCACCTCCATTTTATTTATTTGAATCAGGAGTCCTCCAATTATGGGCCACAAATCATCAGCGGTCTGGAGAAACTGAGACACTTCAGACCCAAGCAGAGGGAAATTGGGTGTGGAACTGAACCAAGAGCAAGAATCTCTCTCTTACAATATGGTCTCCAGAAAAATTTGGAGAACCACTGATCTGAACTGCACCTATTGTCCTATGTAGCATAATCCATATACTAACTACTTTCTGTGTACAGCTAGATTCCTAAAATGCCTGCCCCTTTTCCATTTAAATTTCATGCCCTCCTGCCCTGAACTGTTTCAATCTTTCTGGGAAAACAATTCAGATAATCCAGCTGTTAAATGATCTAATCTTCAGCCTGGTCCTTAAAAGTAGTATCCCCTCTAGCACTATTATATTGAAAGGATGGGACTTTTTCTATTGTTTTTCTACATTAATTCACAGAGGAATGATATTTTATATGCATATCTTTGGCTTAGGGTCTTGGAATTTTTTAATGGCTTAAACAGTATTCGTTTTGCACAGAATATGGGAAAGGATTTTTGGTGGGTTTACATGTTCTCTAAAACCTGCTCGAACTAAATGGCAGCTTAACAAACACTAAAAATATTAGATTTTGCAGGCGTTTCGGGCTTTGTGTAAAGTTGTGCCTTTCAACCATTCCTTTTGGGCTTATCCTGAAAGATACTAAGCACCTCCTATGAAATGTTGAGCATCCTCAACCTTTAAATGCAGAGTATCCCCCACCATTACCCTACTCTTTTTAAACAAAAAGATGCAGTAAAACCAGAATTCAGTGACCAATCAAATGTAGTTTTTTTAAGGGTCTTTCAATAAGGGTGGCTGAGAATTTTACTTGACTAAAAAACAGGAATATCAAAATATGAAATATCAAATCATACTTCCTGGATACCAATAAATATTTTATTGTTTAAAACACAAATACTGAGATACTTTCATTTTTATACAAACACATGAAATACCAATAGTTGATAAAAAGAATTTTCTTTAATGTGTGAGATCACTTTTAGCCAAAACATAGATCTGTCTGTCACTCACAATAAGCTGACCATATGTAAATGATGTCTGGTGTTTCCATGTGAAAACATACTGCCATACACAGAACTAAAGTATCAGCTGCATGCACACCAAAGGTTCACATATGCCGGGTGTGCCTTATGGGCATTGAGGTCCAAAGCATTAAAATAGAGGTCAGTCTCATATCTGGGACTAGTTCTGGGGGGGGGGGGGTCTCCGATTGCAGAAAGATAGTAGAAGTGGTCTCAGTTTAGAAAATCCTTGGGGTGATGCATAAAAAAGTGGCTTTTAACACTGGTTTCATTAGTTTTAAAATGCTGGAGTTATTTAAACTTTGAAACTCAGACATGATCAACACTGCATATGTGTATCAATGCTCTGGACCAGTAACACCACATTACAGTGAACTTGTAATGGTTCTAGTAGACTGACAACATACCCTAACCATTTGTAGCACTGATGCAGTACTACCTGCGTGAGACACTCCCGTGTGCAAACTGAGACAGTTCCTTTGGAGCAGTTACTGTTACAGTAGGGATGCGACAGTAAATGGTGGAATCTTATTTTTCAGCTTTAAAAAAACTTGTCTGATTAATACATAGGTTCTCAATAGGGGGAGGGAGGTGTCAGACTTTTTAGGGGGCAAGGCCATGGATGCCAGAGATAAGGGGGCCAAAGAGCCATTCTTCTTCTTCCCTCCCCCTTTCCCCCCGCTTTTGAGAACCTGAACACCTGAACTCAGCGATGATGCAACATGGGGGAGTCCAGAACCACTCTCCTCCGACCAGAGCTGGGAGGCATGGGACGGCAGAGACCCTTCCTTGCTGGCATAAAGGAGGAAAGGCTGAGCCAAATCTGAGTGAGTGGATTTATAGTCTGGTGTACAGGGTTGCAGCATCACTCCATTTTAAAAGGTAAGTGATGTTCTTATAGTACCCTTTGACATGTATTTTGATGAAGTAGTAATCTGATCGGAACAAACACATTAGCAACAGTAGGTGGCAGTATCCTTCTTGCTATTGTAAAGGGTGGATTTTCAAGTTAAATATATATATATATATAGCTAAGGTGGGGTGTGATTCAAAAAATGGTTGGGAATGGCCTGGCTTAATACTTTGTACTTCTATAGTGCCTTCCATCCAGGGCTCTCTCAAAACTTTTCAAACACTTGTTAAGACTTCACCAAATCTCTGTGAAGTACATACTATTGTTATTTTATTGATGAGGAAACTGAGGCACAGAGCAGTTAAGTGACTTACCCAAGGTCACATAAGAAATTTGTGGCAGAGCTGGAAATAGAACCTGGAACTGGAATAGACTCCCAGTCCTGCACTTTACCCACCAAACCATGCTTCTTAAGCCAATTTATATCAACTAAAAAAAAAAACAAAACAAAAACAAAACAAAAGGACAGTGAAAATTCGTCCCTGAACATATATGTAGACTTTAAAATTACAATTATATCTTGAAAGAAAATATTTGAGATGTTCAGCTTACAAGTTTGGAGTTTGTGATTCTACATTTCCATTGTAACAGCTGAGGGCTTCACAAACATCTAAACAGCATTTTCCTGCTATGAGCATGAGATCTGTGATGCTATCATTGGTCAGAGGCAAACATCTGAACACAGGATTTGGGAGATACATGATAGAGGAATGGCTTCTCAAATATTCCTTTTAAATACGTGAATGTGTGTTGTCTACATATATATTCCATTACTGTATCTGGATGATTTTTTTTTCGGAAAGCTGTAAAGTCCAGCCTTAAACCCCCACACTGACTTGAACGACCTAGTGTCTAGCAATTGCCACAGGTTCCTAAGTATGCCCAGTGATCTAACACTCCTGCCCAACTCAGACACAACAGACCAATTTAAGGAATGAACTGCAGCCTAAAGCCTGTTTTGCTGGCTTTCATCAATTTATATGACACAATGCTGAATATATTTTTATTTGCTACATTTAGCAAGTCCCCTTTCCCAAAAATTCTCTCTGCAACCTCCACCCCCCTTAAAAAAAGATTTAAAAAAATGCATTCCAGAGACTCAGATGAACCATCATCAGACAGTAACATTACTACAGCCTATCAGAAGGAAAGTCTATGTCAATAATTTGACTGCACACATTTTTTCAACCAATGGTCAAGTAACAAATGAAGACCTATCCTCAGCACAAATCTCTCTTTCAGTCCATAAGGACTGGAAGTGGAAGTCTGTCTTTCACATGGTTATGAATTCTACAGATCTCAACACAAGAAAAGCAAATACCCCTTTACTGTACATGGCATAGCTTGATTCCCTTCAGCAACACCAATGAAATTACGGTCCTTTGGAAACGGTATGGTTCATTTGCAATATTTAAGGATCAGCCAGTCTTTAATAGTGATATCTATGTGTTATACACGATTACCGGCTCTCAACAGGGCTTCATTATTTCTCACTATCCAAAAGACTATATCAAAGGTAATACAGGGTAAGCTTTCCAGTTTGCTTTCTTCTCCTGCCAGTGAATGTACACATCAGCTAAACTATGCATTACATATAAGGTGTCAAATGCCAATATAAGAGTCAGGTTGCTGAACAGAGCAACAGTTCTGCAGATGTGCAAAGAGTGAAGCTTGTATTAACAGCTGTAGCAGCAAAGCTTGTTACTGAACAACCTATTACTGGAAGCAGGCTGATTTCCAATCTAGCAGATTTTTTCTTTAATCCTATGTGCCAAATCCATATTCCAGGAAGATCTGACACCATAGCTCTGTTCTGGTTTAATCCCTTATTTGGGCTTGCTCTGCATTTCTTATCTAATGAAAAGATCTTTCATTTCAAAATACTTAAAATGTAACACTGCAAAGAGATTGCACAAAACTGATGGTGATCCTGAACAGGGGTGAGACAGCTACTACATTCAACATTTCTGGTACTGCAGGCCCATAAGTAAATTAGTATTTTTTTCTGGTTAGGTAAAGGGATCTGTGCAGCCACAAAAAGTAAGAGTTTTACAATTGTTATTAAGGGTCAATACAAATGACAACACCACCTACACAATTTCTCAAAAGAATACAGTCCCACTCAGCAGCACAAGTATCAATAACATATTACAAAATAAGAATATAAGTGCCAGAGATGGTACAGCTGGGGGTGTATGTTACTGAGAAAAAATCACTCTCTCACACAGGCTCACAGTAGTTGCCCTGTAAATTAGCACTCTGAACTGCTGTGCAGCCGCTGGATTTGATCCCTCACTTCCTGTGCCAGCAGAGAATAGGAGCAGCATAGAGAAGTGAGTAAACGCGGCCCTGGCAGGAGTGTAGCAGTCTGTATTGCCATCAGAGATGCCTTTATATAAAGTGAGCGTAGCATCAATGGCCTTCTAATGAGAGCCCCAACCAGCCTTCTTCATCTGGGAGCCCTGAGAGAAGACAGGGCATAAACTGGAGAGGGGGAAAACAAACAAACAGACAACAAATTATAAAAACAACAAAAACAGCTGTGCCTGCAAACAACATATCTCCTCAAAGACTTGTGGGTCGGATTCTCCAATGCCTCATACCCTGTGTAGTCCTTACACCTTTGTAACATGGGTGCTAAATCAGAAAAATAGCATTTGATACCCACTGTGAACAGGTGTAAAAGACTACACCAGGTGGAATGAAGTGGAGACTTAACACCCCTCCCCATGTATGTGTTAATCAAGAAAGAATAATCTGTTTCCCAGTACAAACACAAGTCAGTTTTATTAAAGTAACTAAAATCCTGCTCAGACTGTCCTGCGAGCTCTCTGCTCTAGCATCGAAGTCCTGCCAGATACGGTCTTTCATGGATTCTCTCTACACCCTTATCTAGGAGACCCACAGGGCTGGAGTCAGCAATGGCTCTGAGAGTACCAGAAGTTTGTATCCATGGCAACAGATGCAAGCTACACTTTGTTATCTCAACAGTAAATAAGACAATTTGCTGAATAAACATTATGTCCAATGTAAACTCCCCCCCCCCCCAAAAAAAAACAAAAACAAAAACAAAACAAAACAACCCACTTCACTCAGCAACATGCCACTGCCCCATCCCTTGCTCCTCTAGCAGGAAGTCAGCAGCTTGAGTAGCATCTGTTAAATGTTTCCTAGCTTGCCATAAAGAAAGCAGAATAACTGTCTAGTTAAGCAGTCGGAGCTTTTGTTATTTCTTAGTTGTGTGGTATGTAGGTCTTGCATGAAATCAGCAGTCTCTTCCCAGACACCAACTGATCCTTGATGCCAGGGCTCAGAATCTGTGATCATTGAAGCAAGAGTTTAAACTATTTCCATAGCACCCTCAGCTTCTTAGAATCCCAGAATGTCCTCTTCCCCCACTACAAGACACAAGTAACTGAGTGACTTCAACAGAATTTACGAGGATGGATGCTGCAGGGGTGATGAATAGGACTCAAGGTTTCTGAGACTATGCTCATTAGTCAGTCTTTCACTCCAACCACAAGGGAAGCTGAGTAAGGTAGCACTTTGCTCACTTAGTAGTCATAAACAAAGATAATACAGACTCAAGCAATGTCATCTCCTCCAGCATTGTTACCTCTTTCCTCTCCACATCAGCTTGGATTTTCGCTTGAGTAACAGCAGCCTCCCGGAAGGAGGAGCTGGCCTGTTTAGCCTGTTCAATCAGGGTCTTCAGTTGCTGGGCTGTGTTCAGTAAGGAGTTGACCATCTCCTCCAGGTATAGCCAGCTCCGTTGCTCTGTCATCTCTAGTCCATTCACTACTGAGGGGGATATGGCTTTGGTGGGGGTAGTAGGTGGCACAGCCAGGGCAGGAAGGGACGTCAACACTGAATATTAAGAAAACAAAACAAAGCACACTGGATTGAAGTGTTTCAACTCCACAAGATGGTTCTTTTCATATCTCAACCAGAAGTACAATGTAACCAAGACCCAGTTAAACAAATAGAATTAAGCCTCCCAACAGAGCAGTGACAGAGGGGTGTAGTGATCCCTTGTGGAGCTTTCAAACTTGAGGGCTGAAGAACATATGCTCTTGAAACACTTAACTCAGGGTCTGTAAAGCCTATGACTTATTAGGAGGAGGAATTAGCTACAGTGCTACTCTAGTGAAGCCTAATGCAGTCAAACTTGACAGATGAGCTTTTTGGAACCTAGGTAGGCATGGAAGACAGATTGGGGCCCTAAGAGAAGCACATTAATTGGCTGTTTCTGCTACAATGATCAGCAATAAAATAGTTAAGGTTGATATTTGTCATCTTTGAGTTTCTCAGTTAGCTATATACACCTCTACCTCGATATAACGCTGTCCTCGAGAGCCAAAAAATCTTAAGAGCATTATAGGTGAAACCGCATTATACTGAACTTGCTTTGATCCTCTGGAATGCACAGCCCTGCCCCTCCGGAGCGCTGCTTTACTGAGGCCATGGCTACACTTACAGTTCTGCAGCGCTGGTAGTTACAGCTGTGTTCCTACAGCTGTGTAGGGCCAGCGCTGCAGTGTGGCCACACTGACAGCTACCAGCGCTGCAGTGTGGCCACATTTGCAGCATTTGCAGCGCTGTTGGGAGTGGTGCATTGTGGGCAGCTATCCCAGCATTCAAGTGGCTGCAACGTGCTTTTCAAAAGGGGGGGAGTGGAATGTGACAGGGAGCGTGGGGGAGACAGAGAGAGTGGATATTTGGAGCTGACACTGTTCTCAGCTCCCTGCCTTGCAAGTTGTAAGGACTGGAAGATACACAGTGCCTACCTTCAATCATTTTAAAAGTTTTGACCTTTCCCCCACCTGTCTCTTATTCACTAAATGCTAATTATGCATTCCTAAATAGCCATCAGATCACATAAACAGTTGCTCAACATTACCCTCCCCCCTCTCTCCTCAAGCAAACAGCTTTGAACATTCCAAAGCAATTCTCCTGCCTTCGCTGGCTCGCTCGCTGGAGCACAGAGCAGCTGTGTTTGTTTTTTAGCAAGTAGCTATGGGGAGATCGGAGTTCAGCCATTCTCCTGGTTTGTTGTGGACAGGAATTCTGGGATACCTCCTTATACCCCGGAGGCCAATAAAAGCGCTGGTGGTGTCCACACTTGCTGACCAGCGCTGCATCACAAGCGCTGGAATCGCTACACCCGAGGCAAACCAGGTGTACAGCCAGCGCTGCATCCAGGGAGTTGCAGCGCTGGCCGTGCTTTGCAAGTGTGGCCACATCCTGAGTTGCAGCGCTGTAACCCCCTCACCAGCGCAGCAACTCTCCAGTGTAGCCAAGCCCTGAGTTATATCCGAATTTGTGTTATATTGGGTCGCATTATATTGAGGTAGAGGTGTATTAAGATATATGTGTGTGGTGGAGGTAGTTCACGCTCACAGCTGTTGTTTCAGGCTGTCTGCAAAACTCAAGATGACAAACTGCATTTGTTTACATCTGATTCACATTTCAGAGGATTGCTTCATAACCATGAGGGCTAGAAACATTTTTTTTTTTTTGCTGTTGTTTTAAATGATAGCCTAGATTCCGGAACATAACTCTGCAGCATAATTCTGAGAAAAATCCCTGGCCACAAAAGCCACAGGACCCTGAATATACTGAAAAGATCTTTGAGGGATGAAATTCCCATTCTTGGAAAGTATCAGACTTCTTCTAGAAACCTTATGGAGGAGGATAAAGGTGCAATGAGACAGGCAGACTTGTACTGTAGCCAAAATATTTGAAATTGGAGCATGCTGAAAGTTAACCACCTACATTCATATTTAAGTAGGTAAGCAAGGTCTAATTTTCAGAGATGCTCCGTTAATGTCGGTAGGAGCTGGGAGTATTCAGCTCCTCTGAAAATCAGGTCTCTTATTTAATTGCCTAAAATGGAAGTAGGTGACGAATATCAGAGATCCATACTTGAGAATGCTAGTCTGTAACTATGCCCTTCATAAAATGAGTTGAGCAGGGTCACATAAGATTGTGTGTGTCTATTCAGATGGCATAGACTCTTGTTCCTAGCTTCACACATGGAATCAGCCAGGTGAGCCACCTTAGCAGGAACAGGATGACAACAAGAGCCCTTCTAGCTTACAGAAGACACAGAGAAATGATTATCCTCAAACTCTCATCACCACTGGGTAACTGGAAGGACAGGCAGGCTCGAATTGTAGGTTATAGTTTTATTTGTTATAAGCAGATGGGGCTGTGACCTGAGAAGTGCAATCATATGTTACAGAGCCATGAATAAGCAGGAGCACATGCAACAGCCAGGACTATCCTTATTTGCCTTATTCTCACATGAAGAAATTAGTTAGGAGAGAGTTAAGGCTGACGGTGTTGCAGAGGAGTGCAGCCAACCCCTTCTCCCATTAAAAACACACACACACACACAATTCTATACCTTTGAAAAATATCCCTAAATGTAAGAACATCTGGAAACTACGTTCAGGCAGTCAGGCAATGCCCCACTGCCACATATTCCTTCTTCACTCACTGTCATCTGAACTAACCCAAAGCAAAGCAGGGACCACAAATTCTTACGCATTGTTTTTGCAAGTGTTCAAAATGTCAAACTGACTCATTTAACATGTGGGAGCCTGGCTGCACTAGCATTCACTGTAGCATGGAATGTTTAATCAAAATATGAGATTAATATAGACTATAGCTGCACCATCCCAAAATTTATATTCTAAATCTCTCTGGGAGTCTAATTATGGCTAAATCAGGCACACATGCTACAACAAAGGTGTATTAGAAAGAACAAAACATCACTTTTCTTTGCTCCTTGCTATGACTTTTTCATATTTACCATATTGCTAAAAAGGCCTACAAAGGAATTCAGCAAAATCCCACAA
Source organism: Gopherus evgoodei (assembly GCF_007399415.2). Taxonomy (NCBI): domain Eukaryota; kingdom Metazoa; phylum Chordata; order Testudines; family Testudinidae; genus Gopherus; species Gopherus evgoodei. The sequence goes on along the minus strand of NC_044325.1, from coordinate 116,537,655 downwards.
ACTTTCAAAATACATTAGCTATCCATATATGTATTTCTGTTGTGTCAGTCACAGGAAGAGTATCTAGGAGTGTCAAAAACGGCCAAATGAACTGCAGTGATAAGATGAAAACTGAATTAATCCCAGATTTACAAGGTAAACAGCCGCTCCTGCTATTTATCAGGCTGTGGATGGGGGGCATCCAGTACTGAAATAAGTTTACTTTAACTGTTAAACATTATTCCACTGGTTCACTGAAGGTAGCTCGGTATGAACCATTCAGTTACACATGATACCTTGCAATCCACAGCCACCTGTGACCTGGCTGAGTGCACCCAGGAGCCTCTCATTTGCATCTCTTTAGATCCAATAACTTTCAGCACTGTCACAGATTTCTAGCTTCCTCTCCAATTGGATACACTCCTGAATGCACTGTGCTGTTGAAGTTACCTTCACCGGGGAACCTCGTCAGAGCTGCTCACTGGCTAGAAGGGACGATTAAGTGCCCCCTTGGTTATATTGCACAGTTTCACAAATAGTGTTCTTCAACACATTCAGCTCCCAGTGAAATCTTACTCAACTTGAGGAATCCTCCTTTTAATCATTTTAGAATGAGCATCTAAAAATCCACCCAAAAATGTCCTTACTCAATCAGATCTGTTAGCTATCAAAGTGTGGCAACACAATCTGGTACTCTATTTCAAGAATTTTTCCCTGTCAATATATTCACAAAGTCTCTTGCTGTTATATTTGGCTATTAACAGAAACAACCCATGGTGACTAGGATTCACAGAACAAGCAAACAAGCAGAGGCTTCAGCTTTAGCAGGCTAGTGTGAAAGTAGAATGAATTATATTGTAAAAATAGAAAGAATTAAAGAAATGCTGTGTGTACCTTTAAGCAAAAGAGCTGAAATGCTGCAATCCAGGTGTCAGGAATGCAGACATAAGGTAAAACAATTGGGCACTTAAGGGCAATTGGTGAAGAATTAGCCTTAGATCGATAAGAGTTAGTAAGGAAGTAGGATATGCATGCTGTGCCCCAGGTAAATTTTACAGTTTTGCTCTCTTTGTCCCTTTGTTTAGCTCCCGCCCTTTTATCTGTATAAATAAGATAGTTTGTGTCTTACATGGTGCTCACCTTATCTGGTGTTATTAGCAGAGCGCTGTGTTAATAAAACAGAGTGGTCTGACAAACTGTGAGTCCTGAGTCTAACTTTGACAATTTGGAGGTCTCACTGAGATGGCAACCGTCTTCACTGGGGCTGTGTGATTCCTGACCGTTTTTGTAGGATGACCATGGCAGCCGGCACCTGGGCATTTGGCCCGAGCGGAACAACACCAGAACGGAAAGGCGCATGGCCACAGTGAAGTCTATGCCATCGAACCTGTTGGTTCCCACTCTGTTCTGGTAGGGATCACGAGATCTGACATCAGGAATCTGGTCAGGTAATTATTTCTGTGTTTTGTCCAGACTGAGGACTGTCCTGTCTTTGTGTCTATCCGTCCTCCCTGTGGAGTGTTTGAGTCTGGGTGCTGTCTCCATCCGGGGATCGGCCGACCAAGGGGTTCCTGTCCCCGCGGTCTGAGTGAGTGGAATCTGCACAATTGCAGCCGCACTGCACCTTGGGTAAAACCTTTGGAGTGAAAGCAAGGGTGATTGAGGCAGTAGCCTGTGGGCTCCTTATGTGTGTTGCACCGGGCATCACTCTGACGAACCCGAATTTCCTTCTTGTGCAATTGGTGTGTAAAGTCCTCCTGTATGGGTAACCAGAAGTCTAAGTTGGGACAGTTCCCTAAACGAACGCCGGCTCACTTATGTATTTAGGATGGGCCCAGACTCCTATAAAAAGTGTCTGGACTCCTGTAAATTTTTGGAAAAATGGTCTAGGCTAACTCAGGGGGATCCCAAAACTCAGTGGCCACTGTTAAAATCTTGGAACAAAGACCGAGAGGACGACTTAAAGGACAAACTTGGCCAACCTAAAACTAAATTGGCTAAAGGAGAGGTTAATTGTTTCATGCAGTGGTGGGAAGAGGCAAATCGTAGGTGGACAAAATCAAAACCTGCCTCTCTCAAATATTCAAATAATAAGTTAAAAGCTTTATTAAAAGCCTCCTCTCCCACCACCAGACTGAGCACTCCCCTTTACCCCGTTCTCCAAACCCCAGATCGATCACAACCCCCTTCATACTCCCATCTCATTGTAAAAAGGACAAAAATCCCCTTGTTCTGTTTCCCTTTGTTGTCTGCCTCAAAAATTGATTCTTTAGTGTTCCACTACCAATTCAGCACGGAGGGTGGGCTCCTCAACTAGCCCCCACCCTTCCTGGTCCCTTTCCTTGAACATTTCTTTCAAAATATCACTCACAAAAATGGTTCATTGGGGGAAAAAAAAGCAGGATCGGGCCCAGACAAGCAGGCAAGCAACAGATTAAGAAACTGAAAAACAGGTTGGAAGCCTTAAGGGCATAGTGTCAGGAATAAGAAAAGCTGTAAGTTCAGGCATGACCCCCTGGAACAATACTTAAAATCGTGAAATCTGAGGTGATAAAGGTGTCATTTTGGGTGATAAACAAGTGATTTAAGGAAAGAGAGTGAAAAGTTAACTCTACAGAGGCTGGAGAGAATTAAGCAGTTAAACTTTATGAAAATGTTAAAAAGGACTATGTTAAAAAGAGAGAGAATTCTTGGTTTGGGCCCTTTTCCAAAAGAATGCCTGTAAATAATCCAAATATATATACAGCTATGTAAAAATAAAGCAGTGTAAAGGAATGTTAAGGAAAAGAAAATGTGTATCTATCTATCTGTCTGTAAAAATATGTAAAGTTCTAAGAATCTAAACCAGCACATCTGGTTTGTAAAACTCTTGTTTTTTAGGTGTAAGATAAATTGGTTTTGTTTTTGTTTTTAATGCCACTAAAAATTCATTTGACTCTTTAATTCAAAGTTGCCAAACTGGCAGACCTTTTTGCAAGACACCAGGTAATTAGTGTTGTTTGGCTTTGGGATTTAGCGTTTAACCCTTAAGGGGTAACTTGATTCTTTACAAAATTTAAAATGTTTTTAAATAAAGACCAAGTCATGGCTGCAATAGGGCAGTCAAAATTAGGAGAATAGGAAGAGATTCTGGAGTCTTTTTGTTTGGTTGTTTTTTTTGGTAACAATAGCAGATAAGAGCTGTAGTGAAAGAATAAGAAATTAACAGTGCCCCTCTGAGGCAACAGCAGAGATGAGGTGCACAAAACAAAAAGCAGCAATGTTAAAAACACTGAGCCTTAAGACGGCTCTGTATAATCAGACTGTCACTTTGATAAGGGTACTTGAAAACTCTAGGAACAAAAGAAACCGTTACACCTTATGTAAAAATTGATATGGCTAATGTTTTAAAAAGTTATAGTACAGAAGAAATGTGCATTTTCCCTAGGACGTGCAGTGTATATTGTAGAAATGGGTAAAAGAAATGCAAATGAAATGTTCTGCTGAATTAAAATCCTATTAGGGCTCCAAAAAGAGCTGCAATAGGCTGTGTTTTCTTTTTCAGATCCCTGTGTGTTAAGACAGAGCCTCTGAGCTCTGCTGATGGCTTTGAATCCAAAAGCCAAGTCTGTGTTGATGCAAATTACCTAACTGATAAAGAAAGGTGAGAACTGCCAGCACAAAAGAAGCTGCAAATAAAAAACATACCTGGTCAGCAAACAAATTGCCTAAATAAAAGGCATGGTATAACAAGATACCTTTAATAGATTTATTGCTAATGTTATTGTTAATATTAAACATTGAAATAAATTTAATGTTAGTAAGTACCCCTGTAACAACGTATAGTGTGTATGATTTTTGGAAAACTCCTTTAAGGTAATATGGTGGTAATGCTTCTCAGCTATTACCTGAGAATAAACTTAAAGCTTAACACAGTAGGAAAAACATTACGAACTTGATCTGCTATATAAGAGGAAAATAACTAAACAGTGGAATAATTTCCCCATAACCCTTAAAAGTAGAAGCCGTAAAAATCTGGCCTGCCTATTTTAAAAAAAAAACAAAACAGGAAAATATGGGGGTAATTCCTCTGTTTTGCCTGCAATCAACAAGGGTATTTGTAAAAGAATGGAATCTTTAAGCAATAATCAATGCCACCCTAAAAGGAGTAGAAAAATGTTATTTGTCTTTCAGAAAATCCAAAGTACTGTATAATGGGCTGTGTGTATGTGTTAATTCTTGGGGAAAAGTGTTTAAAAAAACGTTAGCAACCCATCAGAAGACAAATGTAAATGTAATGTAAGTACTGTGTTTACCAATAACCACATTTATTATTTGCCACAACAACAAAAAAAGAAAGTCTCAGCTTACTGTAAGCACTGATTTAGCTGAGTTTTCTATCAATCTTGGCACTGAATGGCAAACAGTTACCAATCATCTGTTAAAAGGTAAAAAGGTAACATAGTTCCTAGGGAAAAAAAAACAATGTGGGAAACAGGACCATTCATATTATACATGCAAATGGGGACATGTTAAGAATTGCCACTGCAGAAAGACATAACAGCTTACCATTGGTATAACATATTTTCTGGATGGTCTCCCACAACTGCTGGCATACTAATGATACTACCCCTAATTGTTTTTGGTTTTAAATTGTATGTGTTTAACTGAAATATTTAAAATTTGCTGGTGGATAAAACGAATGTATGCAAAGCTAGAGCCACAGGCCCAAATCACCTCCCAGTTTCTATTACATGGACTAAATAAGAAGTGACACTAGCGATTGATAATCTTAGTGTCAAAAGGGGGATATGTAGGAAAAGGATTTTATAATGTTCCATAAGAATTAATGCATAATTTGATTTCATCCTGCTAGCCACCTTTTTGAATAGCAGAAAGAAATGACCCTCTGGGACTATAAGATTCTGTTTTCCCATATGCATTACAAATTGGGCCCTCTCTAACTCTTTAAGATTTAGTTAGTAAGAGACAGGATTCTCTATTGTGTCTATGGCCTGGTCTATACTACACGTTTATACTGATTTTAGGAGCGTTAAACCGATTTAACGCTGCACCCGTCTACACAACGAGGCCCTATATATCGATATAAAGGGCTCTTTAAACCGATTTCTGTACTCCTCTCCGACAAGAGGAGTAGCGCTGAAATCGGTATTACCATATCGGATTAGGGCTAGTATGGCCGCAAACCGACGGTATTGGCCTCCGGGCGGTATCCCACAGTGCACCACTGTGACCGCTCTGGAAAGTGATCTGAACTTGGATGCACTGGCCAGGCAGACAGGAAAAGCCCCGCGAACTTTTGAATTGCATTTCCTGTTTGCCCAGCGTGGAGCTCTGATCAGCACGGGTGGCGATGCAGTCCCAAATCCAAAAAGAGCTCCAGCGTGGACCGTACGGGAGATACTGGATCTGATCGCTGTATGGGGAAGACAAATCTGTTCTATCAGAGCTCCGTTACAGAAGACGAAATGCCAAAGCATTTGAAAAAAATCTCCAGGCTATGATACGGAGTCCACAGCACAGTGCTGTGTGACAAGCGTAAAGGAAAGCCAAAGAATCAAATGGACACTCATGGAGGAAGCGAGGGGGGACTGAGGACTCCAGCTATCCCACAGTCCCTGCAGTCTCAGAAAAGTATTTGCATTCTTGGCTGAGCTCCCAAAGCCTGTAGGGTCAAACACATTGTCCGGGGTGGTTCAGGATATATCTCGTCAATTTACTCCCCTTCCCTCCCCCTGTGAAAGAAAAGGGAAAAAAATTGTTTCTTGACTTTTTTCAATGTCACCCTATGTCTACTGCATGCTGCTGGTAGACGCGGTGTTGTGGCACTGAACAGCAGCATCCTCTCCCCTCCCTTCCCCGGTGGCAGATGGTACAGTGCAGCAGGACTAACAGCCATCCTCGTCATCATCCCGTGAGTGCTCCTGGCTGGCCTCAGGTGAGGTCGGCCGTGGGCGCCTGGGTAAAAATAGGAATGACTCCCGGTTATTCCCGGCAGATGGTACAGAACGGCTGGTAACTATCCTCATCATAGCAACTGGGGGCTGAACTCCATCAGCCCCCCCCCACCCCCGTTTCATGTCTAAAGAAAAGATTCTGTACTGCCTGGACTATCATAGCAGCAGGATGCTGGGCTCCTCTCCCCAACACCCTTTAATGTCCTGCCTGGACTATCATAGCAGCTGGAGGCTGCCTCCCTCTCATTTTATCTCACTAAAAAGTCAGTGTTTCTTATTCCTGCATTCTTTATTACTTCATCACACAAATGGGTGGGGGGGACCCTGCAACGGCAGCCCAGAAGGGTTGGGGGAGGAGGGAAACAACGGATGGGGTTGTTGCAGGGGCACCCCCTACAATGGCATGCAGCTCATCATTTCTGTGGGATCTGACACGGAGCGGCTGTGCTCTCTGGTTCTCTAGTACACTTGCCCCATATTCTAGGCGGGACTGACTATTTTTAGATTCAACATAAAGGAGGGAATGACCCGGGGCGTCATTCCCATTTTTATCTTTGTGCCCCTGGCTGACCTCAGCGAAGGCCAGCCAGGAGCACCCATGACAGCAGCAGATGGTACAGAACGAGTGATAACCGTCATCTCATCGCCAATTTACAATGGCACAGCAGACGGTACAGAATGACTGGTAACCGTCTCTGCTACCTTGCAAAGGCAAATGAATGCTGCTGTGTAGCGCTGCAGTACTGCCTCTGTCAGCAGCATTCAGTACACATACAGTGACAAAAGGGACAACGGGCTCCATGGTTGCCATGCTATGGCGTCTGCCAGTGCAATCCAGGGAAAAAGGGCGCGAAATGATTGTCTGCCGTTGCTTTCATGGAGGAAGGATTGAGTGACGACATTTACCCAGAATCACCCGCAACACTGAAAATCAACCTTCTGCTGGTGGCATCTGACTCATGATGAAAATGAACATGCGTCAGTCCGCGCTGCTTTGGATCATTATCAAGCAGAACCCACCATCAGCAAGGAAGCATGTCCTCTGGAATGGTGGTTGAAGCATGAAGGGACATAAGAATCTTTAGTGCATCTGGCACGCAAATATCTTGTGGCACCGGTTACAACAGTGCCATGTGAACGCTTATTCTCACTTTCAGGTGACATTATAAAGAAGAAACAGGCAGCACTATCTCCTGCAAATTGTAACCAAACTTGTTTGTCTGAGCAATTGGCTGAGGTAGGACTTAGTGGACTTGCAGGCTCTAAAATTTTACATGGTTTTATTTTTGAATGATGGGTTTTTTTACGTAATTCTATATTTGTAAGTTCTACTTTCATGATAAAGAGATTGCACTACAGTACTTGTATTAGATTTACTGAAAAATAATATTTCTTTGGGTTTTTTACAGTGCAAATATTTGTAATAAAAAATAAGGTGAGTACACTTTGTATTCTGTGTTGTAAAGGAAATCAATATATTTGAAAATGTAGAAAACATCCAAAAATATTTACTACATTCCAATTGGTATTCTATTGCTTAACAGTGTAATTAATCGTGATTATTTTTTTTAGTCACTTGACAGCTCTAGTAAATACCATCATTGTTAAAAAACATACAATGGCACATTTATACACTAGTGACAGAAGCATTTCTACAAATACCATTGGTCACAGAGCAATGTCCAACACAGCTGGAAATAACAGTGTTAAGGACATAATAACAGTGTTTTCAATTCCCACCACTGTCTGATGATAGCCTTTGAAAAGGGTCAGAATAAGATTTTTCTCCCTACCGAGTTTGTCTCTCCATTTGGCATAGGCAGATCCTCCTCCACCTCCTGCATGATGAATACACCTGAACGTAACAGTGCTTTCCATAACAACTTCAGGCTAAGTCTTCATCTAGTGCAGCAGCATTGTGAAGGTTAGCTCAGCTCTGAAGAGAGTATTTGTCAGAGTAAATGCTGCTGCAGGGTACAAAATATTGTTTTCACTAAAATGGTGGCTACCAGCTCTAGAGTTATGATAGAAAGTTTACTACAGGGGAAGTTCTTGAAAATAAAGCAACACACGAGGACTGAAATCTTCAAAGCATCTAAAGGATCTGGATGTACAATTCCCTGTAACTTTAATGGGAACTGGACTTTGAAAAACTCAGCATAGGTATTTGGAATCATAGGGATATAGTCATTAGATACTAACAGCCCTCTTCAGGTTGTCAAGCTAATTTCCCGAAGGAGGCTGTGATCTCTTCAGCAGTGGTGAAAGCAAAGCCAAGGAAAAGAAGTCTTTGTCCTCTTTTGCTTCAGACTGGGAAAACAGAACTTAGCACAGTGGAACCTAGCTATAAGAGACTCAAATACAGTGAAACACCATTTATAGGTCCCAATGCAGGAAAGCATTTCTGTCCATTTTATGCATGGGCTTATGCCCTAAGCCAGGGGTTCTCAAATAGGGGGCTGTGAGCTGTCAGCCTCCACCCCAAACCCCGCTTTGCCTCCAGCATTTATAATGGTGTTAAACATATAAAAAAGTATTTTTAGTTTATTGGCGGGGGGCAGTTGCACTCAGGCTTGCTGTGTGAAAGAGGTCACCAGTACAAAAGTTTGAGAACCACTGCCGGAAACACATAACTTCAAAGTAAGCACAAGCTTAAGTGCTGTCCTGAATAGGAATGGGTTTATGTGCTTTCCTGAACTGGGGCTGTACTGAAGTAAACAAAGTCCTCAATTGCTTCAGTACAGCGCAGCAATGTGTGCAATGCAGTTCTGATTGTAGTGAACCTCGACTTAATGAAGTTCTTTTCAAGAAAAGTGATTTCACTGCATTGAATACTGAATATTCAGTAAGTCAGGGACTGAAATAAATGCAATAGCATGTTAGCAATTTTCAGGTCATAATTTATCACTTGATATACAAACAACAAGAGCAAGACAAATCTTCCATGAATTTAGATGAGGTTAGTACTTCCTGAAAATCAGAAGTAGCCAACTGTATGATATGGTATGTTGGACAAGTGACCTTTACTGACAAGTAGCACTGCAAGTGTAGGAACATGAAGCAGATAACTGACATTTTGCCCTAAAGTCCTTATTAAGACAGTAAATTAAACAGATGTTTGCACACTATAATCTCAGTACTATTTGTATTTACAGACAGAAAGGAGACCTGCCCTCTTTCATAAGAGATTGTTTGCTAACAACGTCTTCCAATGCTGGATTTTCCACACAACAAGGACTACAGTTTGACATTTGATAACACTATCTAATAGGAAGTATTTGTGCTCTCTCAGTGTTAGCATACGACTCAGTAAATGCCAGTCAATGTTTACAAACTTCATTCACTTCCTTTCTGAAAAGACCAATATTTAATCAATAGACTCAAGCCCTGAAAGAGAAGCAAAGATTTAAATTTTGACAGAGCAGAAATTTATCACATTGCTCCACCCAGCAGCGCTAAGTTTAGCTGTAAAATGTTATATGCTACTTTGGAATTAAAGCGAATCAAAATCTGTCTGGAAAGATATATTAAAAAGTTATCCCAATGCACACAAGTTAGCCATCTAACAGAATCATTTTGCAGTTAACAAAAACTCTCACATGCCTACAAACTGATCAGCAGAGGCCTAGCTTCACTTTAAAAATATTGTTATTAACATCTTGTATTACAGGCCACAACTCCAAAAAAAGTGAATACAGGCATTGCAAACATGCTTCCTATCCTGAAATATCTGTGCCATGACACTGTGCCAAAGCCCGACTTCTATCAAAACAGAAAGCAAATACTGAATAATATGAGCGGCCTAGTAATTATTTTATCAAATCTTTGCTTTGTAACGCGGACTTCAGTTTATCTGATAAAAGCACTAAAAAACAGAAAGACCTGATGTGGGTTAAAAAGGGAAGAGGAAATTAATTTTTCCTTCTGGTATACAAGCTGGCTGGCTCATTTCTGTATTTACATATCCATTTCTTGGAAGATAAAAGAATTAATAAAAGGGCTTAAAAACTGTTCACCTTCAGCTCTCCAGTGTCAATAACCTCAGCATTTCATTAGATGCCACATGAATACACGTCCATTTGACTCCTTCCTGAATGGCTTCATAGACTCAGAAATTAGAGAAGCAAAAGGCCCATTAGGACATCTAATCCAGCAACCAGCCAGAGCAGAGTACTTGCCTACTGTATGCTTGTTGTCCAGCTTCATTTTAAAGCAGTGTCCCCCAAACTTTTCAGGGTAGTGCTCCCCTTACTCCCGTCTGCACTCCACGACTGCCAGGGAGGTGGGGAGGAACTGGACATGGATAGGGGTAAAGTGGCTGTAGCTGGAGCTGGGAATGGAGACCTGAACAGGGGCCGAGGCTGGGGTCAAAGCCGCGGCCAGGCTGTGGTGGAGGCCAGCAGCTGCAGCCAAGGCTGGGGGCGGAGCAGGGTTGGTGGTGCTCCCTCTCCGTTCCCCATGGGGCTGGCCCAGGCCCTGCTGTGCCCCCCCACCCGTGGAGGGGAGGAGGGAGGAGACATCCAACAATTTGGGGACCGCTGTTTTAAAAAGGGACACCATGAACTTCTGTCTGTTACAAGTGACGTGTAAGATTAAGTGGAAGAGATCAGTATTAGAGACCACTCCTTACACCCGAATGTAAAAGTTACATTAATACAACATTAAGTTTGCAGCAAATAATTATATAAAGCATTCAGAAACCCACTGAGCATGCTTAGATGTGATTTTTCAATTGCTTATTCATTTTGGTTTTAAATTGCACCTATCCAACCCTACCATAGGCTATAGACCAGTTAGGAGGAGGATGAAGGGCACAGTTGTGAGAGTCAGGCATTCTGGGTTCTTAGTCCTGGTTCTGCCACTAATTTGTTAAGTGACTGGACAAGTCATTTAACCACAGTTTTCCACATCTACAGAATGATGACACTTTCCGAGCTTATAGGGTGTTGTAAGGGTTATTTGTATGTAAAATGCTTTAAGATACTCAGAGGAAAGGCACAATAGAAAAGTGCAAAATGCTATTACATGTTTCCCAGTCACAGGAAAAATGGCTGAAGTTTGAGACAGGGGCCAGACTTTTAAACAATAAATTTAAATTCACCTTTCAGTGAAAGATATCAACCACTTATTCCAATGGAAATTTGCGTTCCAGTGATCAATATACTCCTTACCAATTCTTATGCAGAATGGCTCTATGGAACACTATGGGCCCACTCCCGCTCCTACTGAAGCCTGGTCTCAGCTGGGGCCTCTAGGTGCTACTGCAATACATATAAATAACAGCAGCATATCTCCTCTTAATTTCAACAGGCACAAGCTCTGTGAGCATAAAGCATTTTGCCAACATTTGGTGACTAAGCTCTTGAAATCCCACCACGTACACAGCTTTTCCACAATACCTATAAATGATAAGCCACCCTAAATTACTATATTAGAAAAACTTACACCGAAGTGTAGGGGACACAGCATCTGTAAGATGCCACCTTACTTGTCAGTATAATAATTTAATTATTTTCAAACCAAGTTCTCTCCCAGCAACGAGAACGGGAATTCAAGAGGTATAAGCATTGTGAAGGAGGGATATGTTCAGATCACATAAATTTTTTTGCCGTTTTTTCAGAGAGATACTTTTAAGCAGTACAGATGGAAAGTTGTTTTGCTAATAGTGTAATTCTGTTTAAATAAAGACAGGTCAAGTTTCTTGATAGATAACCAAAGTATGGATTCTTGTGCTATCTATTTTACCAGAACTTCTGTACTGATTATTGGAACTAGTAAGACAAAACATTGCCGTTCAAAAGATCTATGCTAATTTTTGGAACTAATAAGTAGAAAATAAATCTTTTTTCTGTACAAAATACTATAATTACATTGACTTCAGAAGACAAATATATAAATGGCACAAGTCAGTCATATTCAGATCTTATCCTACATACACTAAAATATCATTGCTACGCTGGCATTGGGTCATTAGTGCTGTATGGAAGGACCCTGGTACACTAGAGAATACACATTTTGGGAAAATAAAAGGTTATCAGCCAAGAATTCAGACTTTATACCTAGAAAACTTATGCTGCTCCCAATCTGCATAGTTGCAATGTTTTGGAAATAGCTCCTCCTCTTTCAAATCCAGTAAACACGTTCCCCAGTCTTCAGTTATACCATAAAACCTGTCAGTTGTCATTCCTGAGGGAGTGGTTAAAAGGAGCGAAGTGCATCACACAGTTACCAAGCTGTGTAACTCCCAGTTTGCTTTTGACAGGTTGAGCTTTTCTTGACAGGTTGACTATGTGTCAAGTTTTACTGAATCAAATCCCTGTTTTACAACGGCTGTTTTGGTGTAAAAGATAGCTTGTGAGGCAAACAAGGAAATACTCCCCATTCCTTTAGAAGGAATCCTTCATACAAGCACCGCTTTTCTTCCACGTGGAAGGAGAGGGTCAGCTACCTCCGCTCTACTGTCTCCAACATGTCTCACCTACAATTCTATAGTCTGCAAAGGCCTCGCTGTGCATTCTGTGACTGATGCTGGGAAAGGGGATGAAGACAGACTGACCAGAGGAATGGGAGAGGACAGCAGATGCACTTTGTCCATTGCCCAGACTTGGAGAAATCAAGTGAAAAAAATAACACATCCCCGAGTCTGTATGAAGTTTTTGGTGTGGTAACTGCAGCTAAAAGAAACCTAGCAGCATGACTCCCACAACTCCAGGGAGCCAGGAGGGGGGGATCCTAAAAGGGTCATACTCAATGCAAGAGGGAATGATCTGGGCCAGTGTTTTTCGTCTTAGAAGGCACAGCATAGTTTCACTGAGCAATAAACATGAACTATTCTATATTTAGGAGGGTCAAGGCCTATTCTTAAGGCAATAATACTGTTGTTTTCCTTTCTCCCAATGGAAAGCAATCCCAGTTCAGTGACCATCAATGGAACTGAAAGCAGTGTCCCAATCTATCACTTTCAAAAACACCTGTTTATCGGTTATGTAGGATTTTTTGGGATGCCTCTTTCAACAAAGAGGACATTAAAGGGCGCAATATTGTTATAGCCCTGTCAGTACCAGGATATTAGAGACAAGGTGAGTGAGGTACAAGCTTTCGAGTTTACACAGAGCTCTTCTTTAGGTATTTATGTAAGCTCGAACGCTTCTCTCTCTCACCAGTAGAAGTTGGTCCAATAAAAGATATTATCTCCCCCATTATTGTCTGTCTCTGACATTAAAAGGTTTTTAGATTTTCATAAGAGGCAGAGTAGGGGCATGCACCTGTTATGCCTGCAAAACTCAAGTTTAGGTATGTGCTTTTTTTGAGGGAAAATCTACTATGCTTTCTTTTTATAGTGTGATTCTAATGTTCTGTCCACACTACAACTTTCAAGCCCAGTTAAGGAAACCAAAACAATTTATAAAAAGAGCTGCACAATCAGTTTTTACAAAACTATTTTTGAACTTCGACCGGGGAGACAGACAATCTAACACAACACAGTTGTCATGTGGAAAGAGCTTTGTAGCATTTGCTGCAGAAGTCCACCTGTTCTCCCCAAAACTCCCACAATACACAGTAAGATACCAACGAAGGTTACATCTCTTTCCAAACCAGGAAGTACATACACACAACTTTGGCAAGACTGCACATTCCAACTAATGCAGTTATCATTTAAACTTTCTGAGATAAATGTATTAAACCTACAGAAAAAAATATACAGCAAAATAGACAACAAAAAAGCAAACCAACTTATCCTCAACTTTGTTAAGTCACTAAATGCCTGATTTACATCTTGCACCTTTATTCTCATCTTCTCAACATGACAAAGCTGCAGAAGGCAAATCATGTTCTCAGCAGACTAGATCCCTGATCTGCAGCGAAACCTGCTAAACCACAAATATCATTCTGGGATGGTACATCTCATAGTCTCAAGGGACGGAGAATTGATTTGGGGGCATGGAATCATAAGATTATACCTGGGGAAAAAAAAAAGAAAAACCTCCCAGGAAGGTGACTGAAAACCTGCTGATCCACAGAAAGGAATGGGAATTTTAGAGTCAGCTGCATGTGAATTTGTATTTGGAGAGTGAGAAAGGGTACCTCAAATACAGGACTTTATTAGTCAAAATCAGCAAAGCTCCTGGCTGACAACATCGAAACACAGCTCCGTGAAAAGGTGCTAAAGGAAACCTCTATCAGATTTAGGAAGTGGGATTTTAATGTAAGCCTGTGTGATTAAAAAAAAAATAAAAAAAATGGTTCTTAAGGTTTCAAGGGAGAAGTGGAAAACCTTCTACAAAGAACAGATTTCTGCCCTCTCTCATTTTTAACCTCAGTCCAGCTAAGGAACAGAGGAGTAAATTTACTTCTTTGTACGATCATTAGCTAAAGAAAAAGTTGAGGTTATGGGGTAAGCCCAGGTGCTGCAAACAGTGTTTTATTTTAGAGAGACTAAACTTACCTATTTTGGGATGGGAAGTTGGCAGTGCAGCTTCTGGAAAAGGTGAAATCTGACAATTGTCCTGATAACTTGGATAGTGAGGTTCTGGATGACTGACACGGCACGGCTGTTGGACAGTAGTATCTTGAACTATTGGAAGAAGAAACGGTATTATAAACCCATAAAGTACTTGTTATACATTGCTTTGACATTTTTTGTATTTAGATTGATGTGGGTTTCCAAAATCTGTGGTAACTATACGCATTATGAATGCTTCCGGAAACAGTGATGTGATTTGCATGGGCACCAGATTTGTATGATTTTGGTGGTGCTCAGAACAGGTCCAAGCAGAGCCATCCTGTCCACTTTGTGGGGACCCGCGCTCTGGGGAGATGAGGGGTCCAGGGCAGCAATGAGCGACCCGGCCCCAACCCACTCTGCCGGCTCCTGGCATCGCTTGGAGGAGGGAGTGGAAGCAGGAAAGAGGCGGGGCGAGGGCTTAGGGGAAAGAGGTGGAATGGTGGCAGGGAGAGGGCGAAGCAGAAGCGGGAAGAGGCAAGGCGGAGCGGCGCAGGGTAGGTTGGGTCACTTGCTGCTGCAGATGCAAGGACCCCACTAATCCCCCAGGCCGCTCGGGACCCTGTGTCCCCCTGAAGCACAGGGCTCCCCAAAGCGCGGGGCCCAGGGTGGTTGCCCCAGTCAGTCCTATGAAAATTTAAGCCGAAACATTGGTGGAGCCCGGGCACCACGGGCCCATATAACTTGCTGCCTATGATGATTTCACATTGTTGCCAGACAAACAGTCCATCCACGTGAGTCTCCACTGTCACTTTGTAAGGTTTCTACAAAGACTATCATCTTTCCCCTCCAAACTTACTTCTACATTGTCAAAATCATCCAAAGATTCCAAAATGCTTGATAAAGGTTTTATGATTCTGAAAGATGGCACGGTACAGATGTTCAGGACTTGCCCAAGGTCACACAGTAATTCTAAGGTGGGGCTGACACTAGAACCCAGGTCTCCTGGCTGCCCATTTTGTCTTCTAGACACTATGCCATGGTAAGCAAGCATGGTGCTGAACTGCAAGGTTCTGAAATCTCTCACACCACACCTTAAATAGGTTTGCAGTATACTAGAGCAGTGGTTCTCAACCTATTTACCACTGTGGGCCGCATATGCAGCTTTCCATGTGTTATGTGGGCCATATGACCCTGACTTCACACGGGCCACAGCTGTGTGCTCATTGGGACACAAGCAGCGGGTTGAGAACCACTGTACTAGAGTGATTCAGAATACTCTATTCTCCTCATTCTCTTCTCTTTTTATGTTGTGCACCTCAATGTTGCAAAGAATGCAAAAGCCTGTATTAAACTACAGGAGAGAAAGTTAATAAAGCCCAAATACATAATCTAGCTCAAAACTCACATCTCTCCTGGCAGATTGAATTATCTTATGTTCTACTCCCTCTGTGCACAGTGTTTCTTCTCCAACTATCTGAAAGCCACCGCATTGCGTAACAGTTCACTAGCCAACCTCTCTCTGGAGAAAAATGTCTGGTGGGGCTTCATATGAAGGCTGTTATATGAAAAGAACTGTTGTACAATACACTGTACATAACTCAAGTTAAAGTCTAGTAGCTAATAATCACTTAGGAATAAATAACTCTTATAACAGCAACAATATGCAACCATATTTCTCATTTTCAATATGCTTTAAATAATACACTGATATAATACACTCTCATATAGCACTTATCATTAGACCTCACAGCACTCTACAAAAGGAGGTTAGTAACAGTAGCCCCATTTTACAGGTGGGGGAACTGAGGCACAGAGCAGTAAAATGACTTGCCCAAGGTCACACAGCAGGCCAGCAGGAGTGACATGGGTCTTGTGCGTCCCATTCCAGTGCCCTCTCCACCATACCACACTGCCCCTCAAACATTATCTCACCATGTTCTATCACCATACCGTTATATCTTAAAGTAAATGTCCCACACCAGTTTTGCACCCACCAAAACTTGGCCATGCAAAAAACTGTTTGCACAAAAAGTGGACACACAGGACTTCAGGAGATATTCTGAGCATGGCTGAGGCCCTTTCAGAAGTTTTGCCCATAATATGGTAACTACATTTCAGTGTCACTATTCTACACATTGCAAGGTTAATACAAATAAAAAACTTTAGTTCCACTGAAGTTGCCTTCAGACTGTATATCTTTTGTATGTAGTAGTGATAGTGTGCATAGGTTAGAGCAGTGGTTCTCAACCAGGGGTACATGTACCTCTTGGGGCACGCAGAAGTCTTCCAGGGGGTACATCAACTCATCTAGATATTTGCCTAGTTTTACAACAGGCTACAGAAAAAGCACTAGCGAAGTCAGTACAAACTAAAATTTCATACAGACAATGACTTGTTTATATTGCTATACATACTATACACTGAAATGTAAGTACAATATTTATATTCCAATTGATTTACTTTAGAATTCTATGGTAAAATGAGGAAGTCAGCAGTTTTTCAGTAAAATGCTAACACTTTTGTATTTTTATGTCTGATTTTGTAAGCAAGAACTTTTTAAGTGAGGTGAAACTTGGGGGTATGCAAGACAAATCAGACTCCTGACAGGAGTACAGTAGTTTGGAACGGTTGAGAGCCACTGGGCTAGAGGCACAGAGTTTAAGACCAGAAGGGACCTCCAGATCATCTAGCCTGACCTGTATATTACAGGCCACCTACACTGTACAGCACCCACACACTAAACCGAGCAACTGAAATGAGACTAAAACTACTGTATTACAGGATACTAGACTATTACGTGACACACACACAGAGTATAGGCGGGACCAAGCTGTACCAGTGCCCAAGGCCCCTGAAATTGCAGGGAAATGATTGAGATATACCCAGAGAATACTGCAAGTGAGCCACACCCCATGCTGCAGAAGGTGGCAAAAAACACCTTAGGTTTTACAATGAACACGTACAAAGAAGACTTTAAAAAAAAATGCAGGATACACATAACTTGGACTTTATTTAATCCAAATTGTAAAGCAAGAGACACTATGCTATTGTTGGGTATGTTTTTAACATTGGTATTTGTTCCTTCTTCAGAACTATTTGAATTGCCAGATGAGCTATTAATTCATTACACTGTTTTACCTTCCACTGTGCAGGCCTTCAAGTAATACTTAAATCATCATTGAAAGAGTAGGGGGAAAATATTTCTATTTTTTCAGTTTACTCTGGAGATGAGACAGCATTTTTCATCCAGTTGGTTTCATTGCACACACAGTTTTCCCTTTTGAGGGGTTGTTTTTTCAGAGTAAAAGGGGAAGAAGAAAACAAAAAAGTGGAAGATGTGTCTGTACAAAACACAAAAATTACCAAGGAGGATGCAGTATTTTTAACTTATTTTATGAAATTGACAAGATTTCAAACTGACGTTGTCATTTTGAGGAAAAGAGAATTAATGACCTATACCCTTTGGTTAAGCCCTTGAAGAAAAGTCTCACAGCTGCTTTCAAAGCCCTTCCTCTTTTGGCAATGGGAGTTCAGAACCCCACACACGTCACTACTGCAAACTGCATGTGTGTTTTGAGGACTTACCAGTGGCGCCAGCAAATACATCACCCTGGGATGGACTTTCTGAGATGATAGCTGTGGCCTCCACAGTTGATGCACGGTCGAAGGTCAGAGCACCAGAAGTAGTGATCTGTCCTGAAGGAGTCACGGTGACTGGAAATAGCAGAAGCACTTTCATAATTAGTGCTCAACTCTGAAGCCTTGGTTGTTTAGCTGTTGATCTCCCTGTTCTGAATCATCCTAAGTCACAGAATTCACAGATCAGTAACTGACCTGTGTTATCAATATTTGGATAACACCTCCATCGCATAGAATGGTAAATGGAAACAAAAATCTCATTTTGGCTTCTGAATTCATTGTGCACACATCAGCTTCCCAGAGTTATGGCTCATTTTAATCTCTGAAGTGTGATGCCCAGATCAGTCCTGCACAGTTTTATTCCTACTGCATTACAATCATTTCAAATCACTACACAAGTGATGCCGCAACACAGAAGCCAACTGAAAATAAAGCAACAGGGCTAGGAAATCCAGTAAGGCAGATCTCTAATTCATGGAAACTTTAGTGAGAGCAGCTATTACTGGTCTGAGAAACTAGACTCACCTCAATATACTTCCACTATAGTTTGGTTCTTTGGACTAATATTACCGTATTTCCCTTAAAAGGAACAACGAACAATATGCAATGCTAAAGCCACAAAATCCT
The DNA here is from genome assembly GCF_007399415.2 of Gopherus evgoodei. Lineage (NCBI taxonomy): Eukaryota > Metazoa > Chordata > Testudines > Testudinidae > Gopherus > Gopherus evgoodei. The sequence goes on along the minus strand of NC_044325.1, from coordinate 116,519,007 downwards.
TCCAATACCAAAATTCCAAACACAGTGGACTAAGGTGTTTAGAAAGATCTTAAAACAAACCTATCTTTTTAAACTCCCCTAATCAAGCCCAAGGAACGGAACCCACATGCCATCTTGGACTCACTCCTGTGCCTATTGTTATGTTCAGATAGATCTTTTCACAAAAACACACACACAAGTTTGAGAAATGGCTGCAGATACTCATTCTTGCAAGGACCGGTTACAAGATGGTGGTTACAACTAGCAACATTCACATAGGTTCATCTTAATTTCAGAAGCTCATTTGAGCATGTCAGAGAGCCAGGAACTGTGTTCAATTGTGTTTTTAAAACAAAAAACTGTTCAACAAAAACCAGTTTCTGAACCCCCTGAGCACAAGGCTTTAATCATGAGACTGAAGTCTGCAGGATTCTGCAACAGACCAAGTCAACTCACATGCTGGACCTCTTTCCTTAAAATGGAACTGCTTTACATTTCAATCAAACTTCCACTTCATTGCCATATACTGCTATGGTCTATATTTTTTTCCTCAGTATTGTTGACAGTTAGCTATTTTTCTTGGCTAATAAAAATTTTCTTTCAGACAATACGGGAATGTCTCTTCCTGCTCAACTCATTCAGTAATATTGCAATCCAAATACTGAGACTTCAATACCAGAAAGTCACATATACTGAACTATGACATCATTGAAGGTATCAGGAAATGGAAGCAGACCGTTTATAAAAGTGAACCTTTGTTTTCACACAAGTATCTTGGTAATAAAAAACACTGAGAAACAAAATACAGAAAGATTACATGGTATCTAGATAGAACTTAAATTTAATATATTCTGAGAAACCTGTTTGAAGGTGAAGATGGCCCATGCAGCAGTTCTCACTAAAAACTTCCAGATCAGAGACCATTCCAGCAGCTGATAATATTTTAGTATGTTTCAAGAAACAGTGTGAAGCTAATAATACAGACCCTGCCTGCTCTTGGAAAGCAAAAGACCAGCATAAGGAATGGAACCTGAGTCTCCTGAAGAGCACAAAAGGGTAAATTTTCAAAGTACTATTGCTTAACTCCCACTGAAAGTCAAAATCAACAGGTGTTAGGCACCTAGTTCTGGAAAATCTACCTCTAACCTCTACAGAATGAGGCCAGGGCTCCAAAGCTTTTGATAGCCCACTGGACCAAAAGACAAGGACGGAATGGAAATCCAGGTTTCCCGTGCAGCAAGAAAAAAATACAACCCAAGTTTTATCAAACACAAAAGGTTTTCAAGATTCTTAAAAAAATATTTTCCTACAAACAGACTGAACATTTTTCTACTGTGTTTGCAACTCAACTATTGCAACACTGTACTCATGCACAAGAACTAAGAAATGAAACTGACTAATCAGACCAGTCTAGTTTCACTGTCCAATCAAAATGACATACCAAAATTAAACTAACAATCAAATTTATTAAAGCCTTTCTGATTGGATTCTCTAGGATGTCATTAATATGGAAATCAAGCAAAAAAGACAAAATATGATTTATTGATCATGACAATGCTCCTCTAATAAAGAACTGGCAGGTCTATTCCAGAAGGGAACTTACAAGTGGTAGCAGCTGTAGCAGGAAGCAGGGTGATGTTTTTGGGAGAGTCCTTTTTCACTGGAGTTGTAGGCAATTCGTTTTCTTTTTTTCGCCTTTTATAAGGGACAAACAGTCGTACTGGGCCACTCTGAGAGAAAGAGAAATGAGCAGTTATTATAGGAGCTTTCTTATTAAGACTCTTTGTCCTTTTTCATCTTGATCATGTTTGCTCTAACTCTCCAGACACAGCTGGGAGCATACTGTTTTATATGTAGCAGCTCTTCCTGAGGAACACAGAGCTAACAAATCATTGGGCTCTCCTGCTGCTGCATTTTGTCAAAGTGCCAATTAAGACTACAGCAGAGATATTTGCTTCTTCTCGCCAGGTCAAAGAGAACAGTTAAGATGCACAATATTTAAGGTATTATTGAGCTCAAACCTTTCAATACAGCTGGTGGTGTCACTCCATAATCAGCACTAAAGATGATCAAAATTGAAGGCTAAGATATCATCAGTCTCAGCAAAGAGCATATCCCCAAACCAGCTACCCACTTGTACCAACAAAATCTCTGCCTTCTCACTCCCATTATGTTACTCACTCATTTCACACAAAATGCCCGCTCCAGCTAAAAGGGCCCAGACTCAGCATCTTACCATCATTATCTAAGGAGCAGCTCTGAACTTCAAACAGAGGGATTTCATTACCCCTTTCCTTACTCTAGTCATGACCAAAGCACACTGCATCCACAACACTCCCAACCCCTTCCTGTCTCAGGTTGCTGATGACTTAAACTCTGATGGCCATGTGACAGCCTACTGATTATCATTAGAAAACGAAGCCAATACTGAAAGTTCTCAAATTAGTGGCTGTAAACTTGCAACTCACCAAGGTCATGTCATCACAGCAGGCGGCACACGTGCATGAGGCAGCATGAGGATTTAAAATCCCATCCTGAAATTGGGAAGTTACCAGGACAGCATTAAAAGAGTCACAAATCACCCAAAGCATGAACATTACTCTAGCAAATGGTTCAGGCTCTCCTGAAATCTGTCCAGTCCCTGAAGACCCTGCCTAGCAGTAAAAAGGACAACTCTTCAGAAACAAAAAGGGAATGGTGGGGAATATAGCAAGGGAAGAACTCCAAAAGCAAAGACAAAGGGCAGGTGAATGTGTTTAGAATAGTATAAAGGACCTCTGCCCAATTGTCTGTTTAATAAGAATGTCCATAAAGAATGGGCTTCCCTTGTAACACTATGGGATGTAAAATATCTGGAGAAAACCTAGTAAGAAGCAAGGGAACCACTTGTCCCAGCCAAACAACAGTAAATGAAGTCCGATTATAGAATTACAAGGTGGTAATACAGGTGGGGAGCCTTTAAGGCTACCATTTCCCCATTTCTGCCATATGAAGTTCACTGCTGGAACTTAACCCATGGTAGCTTTTAAACTGGAATAAACCCTTTTTGAGCTTAACAAACATTTGGACTGACTTAACTTGGGAACCTGGCTAGGGGTTCTACCCCTTGGGTCTCAGCAAAACCAAATCATTGTTAATGAAGTGCCCTGTTGTAACATCATTTCTCTTTAATACTTCTGTGATTAGGTTAGCGTTCTCCCCCCTACACCCCACGACTCATCCCTTTGACAGAACACAAGCATTTGGCCAGGACGTTGGAGAGACAGACACTGCCATCCCTTCCCCTGAAGCAGAGACAAGCACAGGATTGATCTTACATGAATAAGGCACTGCAGTGGCCTCCCTGCATAGCGGATGCTTCTTTTCCAATCTTTGCTGCTGGCTCTTCCTGCCATGGCTTCAAACTCAGTGGGGCTGTACCAGTTCTCCCCTTGCTTAATACATCGGCCCCGGCCTCCTGAAACAAGACAAGAGAAGAATAACTTTTTCACTTTTCTGAAGATGTAAGCACTGAAACCACCAGGTGATGAAGCAGTTAATCCATATCATGTAAATATCTGGCACACTAGTCTAGTAGTTCCCACCCTATTAGAATAATTGTACTCATTTAAGACCTTGGTTGTATTAACCAGTGCTTACCACCTCCTGTTTGTTTGTGTGTGCTTAGGCTGCTCCATATCCTACTCTCATTAGCACCTAGATCCAAGCTGGAAGAATGCACTCCTCTGTGGCACGTACAAAGCTTTCCAAGCAAATGCCATCAACTTCTCCAGAAGTAGTGCTCTCCTTTACTTTTATTTTTAAGTTTCTAGCCTTTATGGTTGTGAAGAAAAGCTTCCATATGTGAACAAAAGAGCAGCCATGGATGCCTGAATCTGCAGGCAGACAGCTCCAGTGCCTCTATGCTGCTTGTGGCTATGTCAAGATTCAGCATCTGACACAACCAAAGAATCTCTGTGGGAGTCAGGCTTCCTACTCTCCAAAGGAACAGAGTGGGATAGCAAGAGGCCAAAGCACCCAAGAAGAGCAATATCCAAAAGAAGACTGGCTTGGAAATTCTCCCTTCCCTTCATAACAGGTTTGTAAGAGCAGCACAATTAAAACAAGCACACACCAAACAAAGATGTACGAATCACCATCCCTCTCTTGTGGAAGGCAGGAAGGGCCTTTTTACCTGAACCAAGCCTGTTTTTATACAGGATTCCACTGATATTCCGGCATCGCACAGGGAGTTCACTGTCATACACTGATGGGTCCCAGTTATACTTTGTGCCATTTTTTTCTTGACCAGGTGTTAAGGGAGTGGGAGGAGACTGAGAACCTTTGGGTTAAGAAAAGAAAGATGAAACATACTAAATGCCCACCAAACACAGCTTTGGAGTTTTAATATCTGTGACACCCAGACTGTAATGCAATTAACTCAGCCAGCTCATGACTGTCCATAATGAGCAGAGAATCATACTAAATGATGTAATTTAATTTAGGGTATGTTAACAGCGTCTTTCAGACCAATGAGATTGTTTAAGGTGCTTCTAGGAGCCCTGGTTAGGTATAACGTTATAAAACAGAAAGAAAATAAAGGAGGCTAAATTGTAGAATCACAGAAGTGTAGGACTGGAAGGGGCCGCAACAGATTATCTAGTCCAGTCCCCTGCACTCAAGACAGGACTATTTTAACAACTAGACCATTCCTAGCAGGTGTTTGTCTAATCTGTTCTTAAAAATCTCCAGTGCCGGAGATTCCATAGCCTCCCTAGGCAATTTGTTCCAGTGCTTAATCACCCTGACAGCTAGAAAGTTTTTCCTGATGTCCAACCTAAACCACCCTTGCTGCAATTTAAGCCCTTTGCTTCTTGTTTTATCTTCAGAGGTTAATGAGAACAATTTTTGACCCTCCTCCTTGTAACAACCTTTTGTGTGTTTGAAAACTGTTACATCTCCCATCACTCTTCTCTTTTCCAGATTAAACAAACCCAATTTTTTCAGTCTTCCCTCATAGGTCATGTTTTCCAGACCTTTCATCATTCTGTTGCTCTCCTCTGGACTTTCTCCAGTTTGTTCTTTTCTGAAATGTGGCACCCAGAACTGGACACAATACTCCAGCTGAGGCCTAATCAACACAGTGTAGAGCGGAAGAATTTCTTCACATGTCTTGCTTACAACATTCCTTCTGATACATCCTAGAATATTGTTTGCTGTTTTTGAACAGCGTTACACTGTTGACTCATATTTAGCTTATGATCCACTGTGAGCCCCAGATCCCTTTCTGAAGTACTACTTCCTAGGCAGTCATTTCCCACTTTGTATGTGTGCATTAGGAAATGTATCTTAACAATGAGTTCAAATGGACAGTGAAATAGTCTCCTGGGAAAATGATGAAACTCCCATTACTTCACACACAACACAGTCAACCTGTGGCACTCTTTCCAGAGGATGTTGTGAAGGCCAAGACACCAACAGGGTTAAAAAAAAAACTAGATAAGTTCATGGAGGATAGGTCCATCAATGTCTATTAGCCAGGATGGGCAGGGATGGTGTCTCTAGCCTCTGTTTGTCAGAAGCTGAGAATGGGCGACAGGGGATGGATCACTTGAGGATTACTTGTTCTGTTCCACTCCCTCTGAAACGCCACTGTTGGAAGACAGGATACTGGACTAGATGGACCATTGATCTGACTCAGTATGGCCGTTCTTATTTGAGTCATTTAAAACTGCAATGGCTATGGGAGGATGGATATATTATGTATTTTCCATATCCTGTTTCTAGGAAATGTGACTTTTAATGTTAAAGAGTTGTTGTGCCACCTTGTGCACAGAAAGAAGACTGCAGCTGCCAGTGCACACACTTGAATTAAGAAATAATCTTTAGAAACAAAGAAACAGTGCTATCTTGACATTCAAATGTCAACAAAAGGTCTTGGTGGAATCATGACCATTTGCAAAGTTTAAAATATAAATGAGTCCAGAACTAGGAGACGGAACTTATCAAGGTTGCCATCCTTTTCCAATATCAATAGTTACAATGAAAAATTCATTTTCCTGGGTGGAATGCAGAGACAAGTGAACATGAGAAAAATAAAGAAAAGGCGAGATTTTCTTGAGTGTGCTTGCGAAAGCACACTCAAAAAATGAGTGAAAGAAATATAGAAGAAATGGGGAGAAAATAATCTTCCTCTACTCTCAAGAAGTACTTGGCTTTTGGATCTACCAACAGAATTTCAAGAGGTGACAGTCAATGCTTATAACATGATTTCTAAGAGTTACAAGAGACAGTTTCTAGTTCTCAATACAGAAATAGGAAATATAAGGCTAACTCATCTGAGTGATGTTTAAAAAACAAAGCAGGATTGTGTTATACCTGGTGTGAGAGGTGCAGAGGGCCCCTTCAGCCCTGTGGTTTCTACAATGCTGCCATCTGTGTGAACCACTATCAAAGTGGCTTTTTCTGTATTCAAGCTGTCCCCAATTTGAAGAGCTGTTCTGCCAGACTACAAAATAATAAAGAGTTTTAATTAATATAATTAAAATCTCAGATATTTTTATGCCTCTCAGATTCTTCTCTCTGGATCCCTACAACTCTAATCAGCATGGAAGTAGCTAAGATAGGGATGTGTGCTTTCAAGTCAACCAAATTCTGGCTTCAGAACAGTGAATCCAAGGCTATATGCTTCAGTTCACCAGAACTACATGGGAGGACATATTCAGAGTGAGCTAGCTGTGTAACTCTTAACTTTATTGCTGGTTATGTGGCTAAATTCCTGCATATTGCAATGAAGAGTCCCCCTTTGATCTTAACACAGCCTGAACATCAGAGTTGTACTTATCCTGAGATATTACATAGGGCATTATCAACATAGGGCCCACAACATCCTAAAGGAATTACAACAAAACACACAAAAAACCCTTAACTTACCAGCACATGTCCGGATATAGATGCAGCATTTGCCACTGATGTGGTGAAGACATTGTCTGCAGAGGCACCCACATTGGCTACCGTTACTGTTGTCACTTCTAGAACATAAAACAGAAGTGAACTTAATATACTGCTGTATTCACAGAACCTGATAAAAGCTAAAAGGGGAGAAAATACAATTGTGTTTTCCCCCCCCCTATATTATTTTCAATTTTTTTCCAGGTTCTCCTTCCCACCCGTTGAGAATAAGATCATCCACAGAGGACATACACAACTTCACTTCTAAGGTCACCTCTGGAAATCTTTTCAAAGAATCTAAACTAGAAATAAATATCTTTCTGATTATTGCTATTTATCTTCAAAACTGCCTTGGGCTTATCATTTGAACACTGTTGAGGCTGAGACAGTATTTAACAGCATGTGATTAACTAGGAGGAAAAATGAAGCTGCTTCAGTGCGCATGAGAACTGTAAAAGGGGATTGACTTACAAACCTAAAGATAAAAGGAAGAGAAAACCTCAGACTCTCTGCCTGTCTCAGGGCTTGTCTACATCAGAAAGTTGTAGCGCTGGTGAGGGAGTTACAGCGCTGCAACTTAGGAGGTGTACACATCTGCAGGGCACCACCAGCGCTGCAACTCCCTGTTTGCAGCGCTGGCCGTACTCCCGTTTTGTCTCGGGTGTAGAGGATCCAGCGCTGGTGATCCAGCGCTGGTAATCAAGTATAGACACTTACCAGCGCTTTTCTTGACCTCCGTGGAATAAGCAGGTATCCCAGCATACCTGAGGAAGCCTCTGGTAATCAAACTGGTCTCCTTCCCCAGCTTGCTCTCGCGTTCCCCGAACCCCGAGCAAGCAGGTCTCCTTCCCTGAGGTTTGCTGGGTGGTTCGGGGAACGTGAGAGCAAACTGCGGCGAAGCTGGTCTCCTTCCCCGGTTTGCTCTCGCGTTCCCCGAACAAGCAGGTCTCCTTCCCTGCGGTTTGCAGGGTGGTTCGGGGGAACGCTAGAGCAAACCGCGGCGAAGCTGGTCTCCTTTCCCGGTTTTGCTCTCTCGTTCCCCGAACCCCGAGCAAGCAGGTCTCCTTCCCTGCGGTTTGCAGGGTGGTTCGGGGAACTGCAAGAGCAAACCGCGGCGAAGCTGGTCTCCTTCCCGGTTTGCTCTCGCGTTCCCCGAACCCCCCTTGAAGCCGCCCAACAGCGCTGCAGTGTGGCCACATCTAACACCACTTGCAGCGCTGGTTGCTGTAAGTGTGGCCACTCTGCAGCGCTGGCCCTATACAGCTGTACTAATACAGCTGTAACAACCAGCGCTGCAAAATTGTAGATGTAGACATGGCCTCAGTCTATAAATTAATTGCTACCACTTCAATAATATCATGATAGAGCCAGCTAGCACATCAGCTAGAAAGTATCCAATTTTTAAAATTATATTTTGCATAAAATTTGATAGCATATTTAGTTATGGAAAGTCTACCAGATTGTCTCTCTTCTGCTGCTGTCTATAAAAATTTGCTTTTTTAAGGAAAATTTGGTACAAGCTAATAGATGCTCATGATTTATATCAACTTCTGTTTATGCATAAGTTACAAGATATATACAAACCCTTATGAAAGCTCAGCTTCTTAACTAAGGGAATCCAAGTTGGGTGTTGTATGGCATATATGTGCGGCTTCACAAAGTAAGATCCTACAAGTCCTCTGAGTCTGACACACTTGTAAAGTAGAGACACAAGGTGGGTGAGGTAATGTCTTTTATTGGACCAACTTTTGTTGGTGAGATAGACAAGCTTTCAAGACACTCAGGGCTCTTCTTCAGGTCCTGTCTCTCTAATATCCTGGGACTGACACTGCTACAACTATTCTACATATAAAATTTGTAAAGTAACAGCTGTTTAGAGCACATACAGAATACTTAGGCCATGGCTACACTGGTGCTTTACAGCGCTGCAACTTTCGTGCTCGAGTGTGAAAAAACTACCCACCTGAGCGCTGCAAGATACAGTGCTGTAAAGCCTCAGTGTAAACAGTGCCGCAGCGCTGGGAGCGCAGCTCCCAGCACTGCAGGCTACACCTGTAGAGGATGTGGAGTACGTGCAGCGCTGGGAAAGCTCTCTCCCAGCGCTGGAGCTGCGACCACACTCAAAACTTCAAAGTGCTGCCGTGCAAGTGTAGCCATACCCTTAGGCTGAATCCTGCTGCCATATTTCATGGCGTACACACAAAAAATGATTTCTGTATTCCAGGAATGGAAAGGCATGAAAAACAACACCCAGACGTGCAACAAGACTGACAGCTAATTATGGGTAATTGTGGATGCATTAGATTTTTATCGGTAAATGTCAATTTTACTTTTCACACACAAACTAAGGAAAATTTTTTCATCATAACTGCAATTTACAAATAGTCAAAGTAAGACATATGCTGCTTGACAGCTTATTACAGTTTAAGGATATTTACTTTGTATACTTTGACGTGTAATGTTCACAATTTTTTGTGTTAATGGTTGTAAATCTTTACTTTTTGCATCTCAATGTCTACTGTCATTAAACAATTACTGTCTGATCCCTCCCGTAATTTCTCACAACTAAGAAAATTTGAATAGATAAAAATAAAAAATAAAAATTGATATTAACCACTGAAATTATGTAAAAAATTAAAATTGAATTCTATTAAGCCTGATTATGGGCTAAAATCTCCGCTCCTGGCTGCATGGCAGCTCGTCTCCAATATTTTGCATTTGTTTAGGGAGGCAAAACTCCCAGTGAGAGATCTGTGCACACACAGTGAGCAGAAGGTCAAAGTCAAGATGTGATGTGCAGAAAGAAGCCTCTTACTCAAGGGGGAAAACAGTGTATCGTTTACTTGTGAAGGCAGGATGTTGCCATTGCATCTGAAGAAGTGGGTTTTTTACCCACGAAAGCTTATGCACAAATAAATCTGTTAGTCTTTAAGGTGCCACCGGACTCCTCAGTGTTTTTGTGAAGGCAGTGTGGACTGAAACACTAAGCAAAAGGTAGGGTTATCCTGATGTCTGTATCATGTGATGAAACCTCCAGGAATAAGTCCAACCAAAATTGGCAACCTTAGCAAAAGGTTGGGAGTCTGACAGTATTTACTTCTAATTCTGAATTTGCTATTTATTTGGCCTGGGACAAGTTACTTCACCGGTCTGGCTCCCCAGCTGTAAAACAAAGATAACCATGTAGCTCGGCTGGGAGGACTTAATGTCAGGAGCTGTGGCACTGATAAGATGCACGGTGGTGGGTGACCATGTGGGTGGGAGGACTTAATGTCAGGAGCTGTGGCACTGATAAGATGCACGGTGGTGGGTGACCATGTGGGTAATGAGCATCCTGGGACAGACTGGCTGGGGGAATGAGGTAGAGAGCAGCAAGTCAAACTCAGCAGTGCGGCTGAACCCAGGTGGCCCTTTCCCAGTTTTATAGGGACACTCCTGATTCCGGGGTCTTTTTCTTATACAGGCTTCTATTACCCCCACCCCGTCCTGATTTTTCACACTTTAGGTCTGGTCACCCTACTGGAGTAGCTCCACGCAGGTGAAACCACCAGGACCCCATCTCCGCTCGGCTCACACCCTGTGCACAACTCTGACTGCGGGCTTGGCTCACCCGCGGGAACTGCCAGCCCGTCGCGCGCGGGGCTGCTGGTCTGTACCAGCCACAGCGCGTGCCAGCGCCACAGGCGCGCGCGCGCGCGGGGCGCTCTGTGCGCATGCGCCGCGCTCTGACCTGCGAAGGCGGCGGCCTCGTCCGCGCTCGGCAGGGACTCGGCTCCCATGTCGATGTGTTCGGCATCCGCCGCCATCACGGTCACTGCCGTCACTTGCGCCGCTGCCTCCTCCTCCTCGGGCTCCGCCTCTAAGCCCGCCGCCTCCGCCCGCTGGTGCTCGGATCCTTCCGCGGCCACTGCTGCGGCCACCGCCGCCGCAGCTACCGCCGCCGCCTCGGCCAAGCCCAGCTGCTTCGCCGCCGAGTCCGAGTCCTCCATCCGAGCCCGCCCGAGGCGGCCGTAGCCGGGGACCGAGAGGAGCCGAGCCCGGCCCGAGCGGGCTCGAGCCCTCTCCGATCTCACACGAGCCCGATTCTCAGCTCCTCGGGCGCGGCGCCGCGCTACCCCTTGGATGCACTGTTTCCCCGAGCGATCCCGAGTCCTTCCGAAAATAGCCGAGCGCTGCCGAGAGCGAGCTGTAGAACTGTACAGGGCCTGACCGAGTGGTCTCGAGTCTGTCCGAGCTCGGCCGAGTGCCGCTCCTGCCGAAGGAGCTGATCTCGACTGAATCCCCTGCCCCTCCCGGGTGACCCGAATGCGGACCGATCCGGGCACCCGAGGGGAGCCGAACCCCTGCGAGTCCTCGCCCGTCTCACCCGAGCGTCGCCCGAACAGCAATCCCAGCCGGGTGGGACGGAGGGACCCGAACCTGCCCGAGGAGATCGGAGGCTAGAGCCGATTAGAGTCGAGCCTGCCCGAGTCCTCCCAGCTCGTCCCCATAGCCGCGGGGAGCCGAGCCGAGCCGAGCCCCGTCCGATCTCACCCGAACGGCCGGGCTGGCCGGGGAGCCGAACGGACAGCGCCCGAGTCAGCCCGAAGCAGAACGAACACGGCCGAGCGCGCGGGACGCCCGAAGGCCGCAGGGCTGAAGGGGAAGTGGCGGGCTCCTCTCCTCCCTCACAGCACGCGAGAATAAGCGGCAATGGCCGAAGGCGCCCGAAGCCCCAGTGGCGCACGGGATGCCGGGATGCTGGAGGACTGAGAGGTGGCGAAGGGAGGGGAGAGAGAGGGGGGAGGACATGGCTGCTGTTAGGAGAGGTGAGTGGACGCGTTGCCATCGTTACCGCGAGCTCCGTGGCCGATGGGTCGGGGGTGACGGTTCCCAGCCAGACGGAGTGCGGGGGGCGGGGGCAGTGTGGGGTTGCCCCTTCGGGATGATGGGCCTCGTCCCTCTGTTGCAGTGTTGCCATGGTTACTGCACGGCCCTGGTTACGTGACAATCAACGCCAGCCGGCGCGCGGCGCCAGGAGGCGATGGGGGTTATTACCGCGAACGATGCGGTACCGTTCACTACACGGCGGCGACGGACTCCGGTGGACCCCGTGGGGGAGGAGGCAGCGCTGGTCAGTGTGAAACTTAAAACTGGTGGAGACGAGCGTTCAGACGGGAAGGGAATGTGAAGCGATTCCGGAGTCAGCCCCAGGATCTCGCGGGGGGCAGAAGGAGGGTCGCTGCGACCTCCTTTCCAGGAGAGACAGGCTGAGTGAGCCCTGGCTCGTCTTAGCCCGGCTCGCTCCCACGCTCACGGAACAGCCTCGCAGGCCCCTCTCCTGCACTTCGACCCCTGAGCAAGCCTTGCCTGCAAGCGGCTATCGGAAAGCGGGGCGGGTCCGGGGCGGTCAGTGCCTGAGGGGAGTCAGAGGAGAAAGGTGTCCGGGTGATGGGTGTCTAGGGGGTTCAGGGAGCTGGAGTGTGGCCGAAGGATGCAGGGCACTAAGAAGAGGGCTGTTGTGTGTCTAGGGAGCTCCGGGGATGCAGGGGACTGAGGAGAGAGAGATGGGGGGTGTCTAAGGGGACAGTGGGTGGTGAGTATGTGGAAGAGGCAGGGGTTAGCTGGTGTCTGGAAGAGATGGCGAGAAAGGAGTGCCCCATGTTCATTCTCACCAGTCCCCAGTGCGTACCCCTGTTGTGAGTACCAGATGGCTGCAAAGGCACAACCAGAATTTTATTGAGGGGACCCAGGAGGGGCTCACTGCATATGGGGTTCCCCTCCTTCTCTCCCCACCCCTCGCCTTTCTCTAGGAGAGACCTGGAGTGGTGTGGACTCCCTTCCCCACACCAGGGAGACCTAGACCAGTGGGAACTTTTGTTGTGCCCCTTGCCTGCCTGCTTCTGACTCTTACTTGCTGAACTCAGCTAAACTGTTTAGAGCCAGAGGCTCCATGCTCTGCACTGCTGCATCCCAAGCCTCAGCAAAGGGGACAGGTTGGCTTTGCTTCATTGGAGGTCACAAGCACCCCCAGCGTCTGCCCTTCCACTGTGTGCAGCCTCCCACTTCAGGGTAGGGGCTGCCTGGTGTGCCTCCCTCTGACCTGTTCAAATCTATGCAAGCTACATCCCTTCACCACTTGCAGAGGGCCTTGCCTCTTGCTTACAATCACAGCTGGGCAGGAAAAAGTTTTCCTGTCTCAGGAAATTTTTTGACACTGAAAAATGTTCCCACCCCAAATTGGACCAACATCTTGAAAACGGTCATGAACCACACCATACCCCTCCCCCTCCATTTCAATTGGGGTCAATGAAAACATTTTGGTTTTGACCATTTTTACTTTTTTGCTTTTCTAACTAAAAAGTCATTTAGAACCAGAAAACTGGAATTTTTTGTTTCAAAAATTATTTGTTTAGGCTATTTGGATTTTTTCAACTTTTTGTAGTCACGAAATTCATCAAAACCAACCATTTTCCCACAGACAGTTTCAGTTTTGACTAAACAGCATTTTCCAATAAAAAATTAGGTTGAAAAATTCCCAATCAGCTCTACTAACGTTATCGCTGAATTCTGCCTAGGGATGTGCTTGGTAGGCTCAGCGGCTGCTGCACTAGTGGTGAATCTATCCCACTAAGCATAACTGAATTGTCAGTATCCTGACTAGCTTGTCATGCTTTCTTTGTATGAGTTCTTCTGGCAACGTGAACAACACAGCATGGATATTTTGTTTAATTTGTTCTCCGTGTGGGATACTCTATAACAGAGGTGGGCAAACTACGGCCTGCGGGCCACATCCGGCCTATGGGACCGTCCTACCCGGCCCTTGAGCTCCCGGCCAGGGAGGTTAGCCCCCAGCCCGTCCCTTGCTGTCCCCGCTCACCCACAGCCATGCCACCACGTGGGCAGCGCTCTGGATGGCGGGGTTGCGCACTCCTGCCGAGCAGCATGGCAGCATATCTTGCTCTGGCCGGGCGGCAAGGCTGCCAGACATGCTGCTCTGAGCGGCATGGTAAGGGGGCCGGGGGGCAGTCAGGAGAGAGGGAGCAGGGGGCGGTTGAATGAGGCGTAGGTTCTGGGCGGCAGTCAGAGGATGGGGGAGTTGGATAAGCATGAGAGTCCCAGGGGGCATGTCAGGGGGTGGGGGTGTCGATAGGGCATGGGGATGGGAAATGAGGGGTTGGATAAGCATGGGAGTCCCGAGGGGCCTGGCAGGGGTATGGATAAGGATCAGGGCAATCGGGACTGGGAGCAGGGGGGTTGGATTGGGGGTGGGGTCCCGGGGGCAGTTAGGGGTCTGGGGTATGGATAAGGGGCGGGGCAGTCAGGGAGCAGGGGAGGGTTGAATGGGGGGGTCCCAGGAGGGGTAGTTGGGGGACAAGGAGCGAGGGAGTTCTGAGGGGGGCAGGAAGTGGGAGGGCGTGGAGGCCAGGCTGTTTGGGGAGGCACAGCCTTCCCTACCCAGCCCTCCATACAGTTTTGCAACCTCAGTGTGGCCCTTGGGCCAAAAAGTTTGCACACCCCTGCTTTATAACATATAATGAAGTAAAGCAAGGGAAAGAGATGCTGCACCAGTGAAATAACTGTAGCTGGGATGAATGCATTATTAACTATCGATCTGTACAATTTTATCCCATGCCATACATTTTGTAATGGCAAAACTCTCCTTGACTTCAGTAGTAGCAGAATTTGCTTATTACAGCATTCCTGGCTACTTTTAGAGTGAGTTAATCAGTATTATGTTGTTTTTAATTATTTTAATTTAATATGAATAAAATAAATGTAAACAGTTACACCCAGCCTCCCAACTGACCTTTGCTGAGGGGGGCATCCTTCATTTTGATTAGTAACAATATTTTATACTTATATTAGCACCTTCCTGATGAGTATTTCAAAGCACTTGACAAACACTAATGAATGAAGCCTCTCAATATCTTTGTGACACAGGTAAATTATCTTCATTTTACATATGTAGAAACAAGTACAAAGGACCAGATATTGCTGTGTATCAGTTTAAATCCAGAAGGACTCTCACCAAATCAGTAGAGTTTCCCTTGATTTAGAGTGGTGTAACTGAGAGCAGATTTTTGACCCAGAGACAGTACGTGGCTTGTCCAAAGTGACATGACATAAGTTAATAAGTTAGCTAGAAATAGAAACCAAGACTCCTGGTCCTCTTCTCATGGCGTACTCCTATACTAGCAAAAGTAGGATCTGTATTATAGCAGCTGCTAACAACGGTGCAAGTGGATGAGTGCTAAGCTGCTAGTAGATCTGGTTACACCTGCTATTCTCTCAGGCCATGTCTACATCTAAAATTTTGCAGCGCTGGTTGTTACAGCTGTATTAGTACAGCTGTATAGGGCCAGCGCTGCAGAGTGGCCACACTTACAGCAACCAGCGCTGCAAGTGGTGTTAGATGTGGCCACACTGCAGTGCTGTTGGGCGGCTTCAAGGTGGGTTCCGGGAACGCGAGAGCAAACCGGGGAAGGAGACCAGCTTCGCCGCAGTTTGCTCTCTCGTTCCCCGAACCGCCGAGCAAGCGGTTCTCCTTCCCTGCGGTTTGCAGGGTGGCTCCGGGAACGCGAGAGCAAACCGCGGCGAAGCTGGTCTCCTTTCCCGGTTTGCTCTCTCGTTCCCCGAACCGCCGAGCAAGCGGTTCTCCTTCCCTGCGGTTTGCAGGGTGGCTCCGGGAACGAGAGAGCAAACCGGGAAAGGAGACCAGCTTCGCCGCGGTTTGCTCTCGCGTTCCCGGAGCCACCCTGCAAACCGCAGGGAAGGAGACCTGCTTGCTCGGCGGTTCGGGGAACGAGAGAGCAAACCGGGAAAGGAGACCAGCTTCGCCGCGGTTTGCTCTCGCGTTCCCGGAGCCACCCTGCAAACCGCAGGGAAGGAGACCTGCTTGCTCGGCGGTTCGGGGAACGAGAGAGCAAACCGGGAAAGGAGACCAGCTTCGCCGCGGTTTGCTCTCGCGTTCCCGGAGCCACCCTGCAAACCGCAGGGAAGGAGACCTGCTTGCTCGGGGTTCCGGGAACGAGAGAGCAAACCGGGAAAGGAGACCAGCTTGATTACCAGAGGCTTCCTCCTTCCACGGAGGTCAAGAAAAGCGCTGGTAAGTGTCTACATTGGATTACCAGCGCTGGATCACCAGCGCTGGATCCTCTACACCCGAGACAAAACGGGAGTACGGCCAGCGCTGCAAACGGAGTTGCAGCGCTGGTGATGCCCTGCAGATGTGTACACCTTCAAAGTTGCAGCGCTGTAACTCCCTCACCAGCGCTGCAACTTTCTGATGTAGACAAGCCCTCAGTGTTGTAAGTACTTCATTAAAAAAAAGCCTAACAATGCCCTTTTAATAACATTGCAAAGTCAAGCACTCAGAAGTGGGAAATACCAGTTTTAAGGATGGTTATGCAACCTTAATTCAGCTCCCTTGTGCATATGCATTATGATACCGTATTTTATTACATGATCACATACTATTTTTTCTTATAGTATTGCCACAGCTTCCCAGAGTGTGCTCCGTCATTCTTTGGGGATGGTGCATGTGCAGTCCAATCATACATGGGAGCTGCCAGGGGCTGGAGCATGTGCAATACAAACAAAATCTGTGGAGAATTTAGTAGCCAATGTCCAAGGAGACTCAGTTGATTATGTGTGAACTGAGATTTTTCAGTGACTCATAACTTGGTCCTACTTGGGTGTTTTTTTCACAGCAACAGCAAAAGGCACATTCCTGATAGCAGGTGACCCCCTGTCAGATGTCCAGTCCCAATCCAAAGCAAGGAGGTGTGAAAGCCTCTTAAAAAATGAGAATAATCTTACAACCAGTTCATTAACATGGGCAACATGAATTTTTCAGTGCTCTCATTCTCCAAAAACAACCACCATTTTAGCTGAAAGTTAAAAAATAAATAAATAAATAAATTCAGTTTGAGGTAGATGCCTGGCATGGAAAATTTTGACCTGAATGGTTTAAGTTTGGCAAAGATATAAGTAAGTGAAAACAGAGTCTTGTAATGGGAAGTGTTGGGCAAACCTAGTTATAGGCACAGGCTACCTGCGCCCTGATACATTTTTGGCATCAGAAATGCTAAATCCTGAAACAGATTTGTAGAAAATGGGCCAAATTCTGTCTTCAAATATACATGCGCACAGTGTTCTTTAAGAAAATTTGCAGGGGCTACATTTAAAAAACTCAGTTGTTTGGAACAGACTTTATGGACCTGGTTCTGTATTTGTTCAGTATATCAAACTCCCAGTAAAGTCAGTGGGATTCTGCTTATGGAGTATCTGCATGATCCAGCACGAGGGGCACAATTTTCAAAATGTTTCTTAAGACACACATGCAGCTCAGGCATATGCACATGCAAACAGGCCCTCAGAACCATGCTCCTAAGAGCTCACTCGTATATATGAATGTGGGATTTGCACCATGTTTGTATCCTTTCTTGAAAACTGGAGTTAGTGAGCCAGATTCATCCCTGGTATAAACCCATTGTCTTCACTGGAGTTACATCAAAGATAGAGTCGGCCCATATTTAAGCATCGTTATTTAGGCCATTGAAAGCAAAGTGATCTTGCACTTGGCAGTCTGAACTAATTTAGAATAATTGAAAATTAGATGTCAAGTTTCTTAATGGAGTGGATATGTTATTACTAGATTACGAACTACTATATAATTACAATACCCTATCTCACAAGTGTGTGTTGTCAGGCATAAGCAATTAATATTGGTGAAATGTACTGAGATTCTATAGATGCTAAGTAGGATTATTAGATATTATATCATTTGTCCTTGGTACAAATGTAGGAATATGGTTAATGTCTACTTGTGGACTAATGACAATGGTATACGGTTTTGTGTTTAGAGCAGAGAACTGGGAATCAGCACTCTGGGTTCTATACTCAGCTCTTTCACTGACACTGTGTGATCTTTTTTTGGGCAAAAAATTGTACTGCTTTATCTAGCCCAGTATAATTAAAGTAATACAACCTCTGTAGTATGGAGTCAGTTATAGAAGTGTGTGACCAGAGTCCCAGGGGAGTCACACGGAGGTTACTCAATTAGGGTGAACTGCAAAGAATGGGGCAGACAATCCCCAAAGCTGGTGAATATTCCAATACTTAGATTTACCAAGTCAGCACAAAACCGCTTCCATAATACTTTACGGTTACTCAGAAGCCAACAACACAGTTTCCTTAAAGTAACCCAGCCTTAGGCCTCCACCCAGACTCCCAAGTCAAATATGATGAAGATTACTGAAAATCTTATTAATCATATAATAAAGTTCTACCAATCCCAAAGGATCAGAAACGTTATCTCCCAGATTAATGAATATTTCAGATCTTACCCAAATACATGTTTACAGCCAATTCTTATTAACTAACCTAAAATTTATTTAAAAAGAAAAGAGAGAGAATATTGGGTAAAATATCAGTATGCATACAGACTTGAGTACAGTTCTGAGATCAGATTCTTAATAGAGATGGTGAGCTTTGTAGTTGCAAAGAGTTCTTTCAGAATTAGTCCAAGGCTATGGTCCTATGTCCATATTCAGGGTGACCCAGATGGGACTCTCGAGATCTCAGTCTTGGGACTTAAGCTTCCCCTGCATGAAGCATCAAGCAGATCTGAGATAAAAAGGATCAAGACCCAAGACATTTTTATATAGTACCAGGCCTTCTTTTGATAGCTCGGAGTCTTTAGGTGAACAATAGGCAATCATGGAGACTTTGAAGTAGACCTGTTTCCTAAGCATCACCGGTAATTAGCTACATGGATTAACATAAGGCAGTTGCGTGTTTTCCACCATTCACAGGTGACTTGCTATACATTTCAAAGAGAGATGAATACAGTGATATCACTGTTTACAGTTCATTTAAATGATATTTCCTTTTGATGTCTGAATTAACAGAATACAGCATAGACAGGAACTCTTGATTACATTGTTAACCTCTAACAATATATATGTAAACGCACAAAACCACAAACATTATCTACCAATATGTCCCTAAAAGTTGAATCTGGGTCAATTATCCTGCAAGCTGCTAAACCCTTTCTGGCCATGTGTCATACGGTGTATCTTAGGCTTGTTTACAGATGGAATTCCAGAATAAGAGCTATCTCTACTCCAGAATAAGGGTATCCACACGTGGAGTTATTGCACTTTAAATTAACACTCTACCTTAAGATGAAACAAGTTTCAAGTGTAGACAAGCCCTTTTTCCTGTTTGGGGAGTAAGCGATCCACACTAGAGGTTATTCTGGTATAACTATTTTAGTAAGAAATCACACCCTTAACTGACATATTTATATCAATAAAAAATTTGCATGTAGCCCAGTCCTTAGGCCCTGATCCTGCAAAGACTTCCACATCAGCTTAACTTTACATGTTGTAAGTAGTCCCATTGAAGTCAATGTGTAAAAGTAAGCAGCAGAGGCATAAATCTTTGTAGGATGAGTGCCTTAATCACAAAGTGCCTTAATTTTGCCTTCTGAAAAATGGGGCTAATAATACTCACAAGAGATTCTCAATTCTGTATGTACCTAAGAGGGATAACAATGGACAAGTGAGCTTTCATTAGGTCAATACTGCCACACTTCAAGAAAATTTAAATTTGGGTTTACAGGGAAGTTAGATTAGACACTTTCAGAAGAATTATTGCTTGGCTCATACTTTTTTTTTTTTAATTGCATTGTGTTAAGGATTTATCTGGGCTTTCAATGACTGGTTGTAAGGAGAGTATGGTTAGAAGGAAGTATCATTTGAGATGGGGATAGGGGCAACATTGTGGTGGTTGGGGCCATGGGTTTGACTTAATCAACCTTTGGTTGTAATTTAACAACAGATGACATTCTGATTCCCACACATGCTTCCCTGGTTCTTGTACAGTTCAGAAATGGAAATGTCATCAGGTGATTCATAATGAGTGCTGTGAAGGTACAGATACACAATAGTATTTAGTATCTATATAATGCTTAAAGTTTTCAAAGAGAAGGTGGGTTCTCTCCATGAAGGTTTCACAAAATGACTTTAGGGTTAATGTATCCTAAAACAAGTTATTTTCTAAATCTGAAGTAGCTGATGTGGAAAAATTTCAGTCATTTGTGCATTTTGCAACATTGTTGGTAGCAAAAATGTAGGCTGATTTTTTCCTAATTACTCCTTATTTTCCCTCCGATGGCAGGAAGAACTTCATCAGTTGTATCCTTTTGGACATCCCATCCCTTGCACTTGGGGATGACATGCAAGATCGCTGTCTAATAAGTTTGCACAATGTTTATATTAGCATTGTTTTCACTGGTATCCTTTTTTGTGTGGCATCAACCATCAACACCATCTGTTTGAGCTACTATTGGTAGGTGATAGCTTCTAAAGGTATGTCTTCACAGCAGAGTTATCCCAGGCTTCTACTTGGGTATTGCTGCTACCCCAGCACCCATACACACATGAAGACCTCTTGCATGAATATACTTATGCTTTCAGCCTGGGCTAGCTGGCTGGTCTGGTGCTATAGGCTGACTGTCAGGTTCTGCTTTCACTGGGACTGGTAAACCCACCCATTTTGCAATCAGGGCGCATCAAATGCCAATAGTCTGACTCCTCTGATGCTTTCCCAAAATTCCCTCTCCCCCATGTGTTGAAAAGGACAGACAAGTTCTCTTACAGTTTACTGGGAAAGAATCATAGAGTGGGTCAGCTTACAGCAAAGCTAAGAACCATAGGATATGCCCCTAGAAGTCCTAGCAACACATGAATCAGTGTGGAGCAGTAACTCAGGAATGGTTTTGCAATGCGGCTGCTCACATCCAGGGTAGATTAAGCTAGGGGCTGTTCATCTGAAAGAAGACATACCCTAAATCAGTGATGTGTAGAGGAGTAATGGAAAGAGAGTTGAAACAAAAAACAGTCACCATAGATCCATGGTCTAGAGAGGTGTATGTGGGAGATTAGAGGAGAAGGAAGGAGTGACTGTTTGGTCCATACTAACAATCTAAACAATTAGGTTTGTAGACTGAGCCACATGAAATCCATGCAGCACACACCCCTGAGATTTGACATTACATAGCTGACAAGAGGCACCAAAAGAGCATTGTAGCACACTCTTTGTCTCTCTTTCCTCTCTGGTTAATTCCTGGTGCTCCACCCTCCCTCCTCCGCCACATCCCCAGGGTAACCTCCTAAGAAAAGAGCCAGACACCTTATTCTTCAAAGACTTCTGCTACTGGAATTTCTCCAGCATTTTTGCTCCACCTTCAACCAGAAAAACAGGAAAACCAAGTTCTGCCTCATTAAAATTAACATGCTTACTTGCTTGGGAACTGGACTACGCCCAGGACTTGCAGGGTTTCTCATCCAAAACTGGGTGGGCACGAACGCTAAAATAATTTGTATGTTAATTTAATATCATCTTAAACCTGGGAGACAATAGAACTAAATGGCCACTAGAAGAAATCCATGCCAAATTCTCTCTTAGTTGAAATAGGTGCAGCTCCATGACAGCAGCAGAGATTTTGGCACCTGTATTTTATTGAAGGCGTTGTCAGCATTTGAAATGTAGATCATATTTGGCTCCTGTGGTCCCCCCCCCCATTAAACAATGCATAATAAACAAATGAAAGAGACTACCAAGGAAATTCAAATGAAATACACACCTGCTGGCTAGAAGACTCTTTCCCCACCATACACTCTTGTAATATTGATCTGTCTGAAAAATTGGTGAGAAAGGCTGATCCAGAGGCTAGGGCACTAGCCAAAGATTTAAGAGACCTGGATTCAAGATCCTGTTCTACCATGTTCTACCACAGACTTCCTGCGCGACCTTATGCAAATCACTATTTGCCTAGTGCATCAGTTCCTCAGCTGTAAAATTAGGAATAATAGGGTTCACCGGAGTGTTGTGAGAATAATACCCTAGAGATTGTGAGGTGCTCAGATACTATGCTAATAGGGCCATGTTAACACATAATCTAGCTAGAACTACGTATTAAAACAGACAAGAAACCAAAAAGCTATTGTCATAAATTCATAGTATTTGGAATCTCAACCGATTTTAGGTATTTCCATTATATCAACAACCTTGATATCTTAAGTGCCAATAGAAACATGTACATGCATAGATTGCTATGGAAAATAAGGGATAGTAGCATTTTGACATTAATATGCTGTGACCGATAGTTTATAAAATAGATTGACTGCATTCCTGTTAAAGATCCTTAATAACATTCGTCAGCTGTCGTCTGTTCCCTTACAGATCCTGTTCTATTTAAATGGATTTTATTACATCTTTTATTTCTTGGCAACGCTTCTAATGATTATTTATAAAAGTAAGTTACTTTATACATACTCTAAACACAAAACTCAGATGTGTGCATGTGATATTGTGATGACTTGATGTACTTAGTGGTTCTGGTTTGTTTATGCTTTGTTATTCAACAGGTCAAGTTTTCAGTTATCCGGATAATTACTTGGCTCTTGATCTTGCGCTGCTGTTCATTATGGCCATTCTAGAAGCAATCCGATTATACTTGGGTATGTTAATCTTAATTATCATTGTACACTTTAAGATGGAATGTTTGCCTCATAGTCTTTACACATGAATCATGTTATGAATGTGGATGTCAAAACTTGCTGATTTAGCAACGTAACCTGTTATTTTACAGACTGTTAAACATGTATGTTGTTAAACATTAATTGAGCGATTGATCTGTATTGCCAAAAGGGCAAATGATAATAGCTATATATTGGTTAAATATAATTTTTTATTACCACTAAAAAGGGACAGATTCACAGATAACAAGAACTGCTGGAAATGTAACACTAGAGTACTGCTGAACTATTTATAAGTGTGTATGTTGTGGGAGAGAATCAAGCTCAAAATGCAGAGGCCCTGATTCTACTGAAGGGCTCCTTTACGCTGCTCCAGCAGCAAAAAACCAGTCAAGTGGCTGGAAATAGCTCCCAGGGATTCCCCAGTACAGAAGATTTAATTGAGCAACCTAGAGCTGCCACAATTGTTCCACACTCCTCCTCCTTGCAGCCCTCATTTCTTCCAGCACTACACTTGGAGGGCAGGGTATGGGGCAGGAGGGACTCTCACCTTGACTGTGGCCCCTTTGCATTAGGTTAATGGACTAGAGTGGCATAAACGCAGTGGTGAGCTGGAGCCGGTTCCCACCGGTTCACAGGAACCGGTTATTAAATTTAGAAGCCCTTTTCGAAAAGGGCTTTTAAATTTATAAAAAGCTCCAACAGCTCCCTGCCCTTCCCCCAGCACCAGCTCACCTCACTCCACCTCTGCCTCCTTCCCTGAACGCTCCTCCGACTTCTCCTCCCCCTCCCCAGCATCCCGCAAATCCGCTGTTTGCTCAGGAAGCCTGGGAGGGGTGAGAAGGAAGCAGCGGCTTCCCACAGGTGAACTGGGGCAGAGGGGTGGGGGGTGCGAGCGGGAGGAGGGCTCCAGGCGCCACACGGCTCCAGCCTGGCCTCGGACTGTGACCCCGACCCCAGCCGGCACATGTCCGGCCCCGGCTTTGACTGCAGCATGCCGGGCGGCGCAGCTCCGGCCCAGCCCTGATCTCGGCTGGGCGGCGCGGCTCTGGCCTAGCCCCTGGGCCTGGCCCCGACCTTGGCCGGGAGGCGCGGCTCTGGGCCCGGTCCTGGTCGGGCGGCGCAGCTCCGGCCCGGCCCCGGTCCTGGCTCCGGGCGGCCCAGCTCTGGCCCCTGGGCCCAGCCCCGGCCGAGCGCCGTGGCTCTGACCGAGTGGCTCTGGTTCCAACCTCGGCCCCGGCCAAGCCACCCTGGCCCAGCCCGGTCCCCACCTCCAGGCAGCGGGGTAAGGGGGCAGGGAGCAGGTGTTGGATAGAGTACAGGGGAGTTGGGGGGGTGGATTAGTGTCGGGGCGGTCAGAGGGCAGGAAACGGGGATTGAATGGGGGCAAGGATCCCGGGGAGGGCAGTCAGGAAGGAGCAGGGGTTGGATGGCGTGGCGGGGGGCAGTCAGGGATAGGGATTCCAGGGACAGTCAGGGGACAGAGAGAAGGGGTGGTTGGATGGTGCAGGGGTCCCGGGGTGCCATCAGGAATGAGAGGAGGGGTTGGATGGGGTGGCAGGGACAGTCACGGGACAGGGAAGGAGGGTGGATGGGGTGGGCTGTCAAGGAACATGGGGGCTTGGATGGGGCAGGAGTCCCGGGGGTGGCGGCACGACCCCCTCGTGGGGTGAGGAGGAGGGAACCAGTTAATATTTTGGCAGCTCATCACTGCATAAAGGAACATATAAGCCTTGGTTCCAACCCCCACTGTAGGCTTTACTGAGTCAGTCCAAAGGGTTGTGTGTGTTTGTTGGGGTTGAGGATTAATTTTTTTATATGCCAGATGTTCTTGAGACATTTATACCAGCATACACCATGGGCTGCTGCTGAATTCAGCTAGGTTACATCAGGGCTGAATATAGCCTATTGTCTTCATTTTATAGCTAAAATATACCTAAAAGAAAATTCTCTGTAGATATTCTCAGAGCCTGTTCAATAAAAATATTCTATAAATAGAAAAATAAGTTCCAAGTCTGAGTCAATTAAAAATGAATAACAAAACTATTGACCCTAAAACTGGCTTGGATATAAGGTACAAAATTTTAACAAAAATACTTAACAATCGGAACAGATGACTAAGAGATGTGGTATATTCTCCATTACTTGAAATATTAAAATCGTATTTGGATCTCTTTAAAAAAGATACACCCTAGTCCAGTGGTTCTCAAACTTTTTTTTCCACGTACCACTTGAAAATTGCTGAGGGTCTCGGCAGACCACTTAATGATCTTTCCAAATGTTGTTTATACTCTTAGCTAACTACTGTAAAGCGCTTTGCATAAAAGCACTATATTTATATATAAAAAACTTAATAATAATTAACTTTTTTTGTTCTACACATAAAAGCACACAACTCATTTTTTAATATCAGTAGTCTTACCTTTCTAATGTGATGGATGTGCCCTCTCCCCCCTGCCACGGCAGCTCCCGAGCTGAGGCTGAGAAGGGAGGGTGTCTCTCCTCCGCCACAACACCCACAGAGCTGAGGCTGGGAAGGAGGGATGTCTCTCTCTCTCTCCTCAACAGCCACAGTTCTGGAGCTGGGGAGTGTTGCCTCTTTCTCTGGCCACCATAGCCCTGCACATCCCAAATTCCCCCCACTCCCTTTTCTCACCCCATGCCCCCTCCCACCTACCCCCTATTCCCCCTAAGGCCACCACCTCACCTTACATGTGTGTCTTCTCCAGGGTCCAAGCACCTAATTAGTGAAGCCATGCCTGCACGGCTCCGCTAATTGGGTGGCTCTTCGTTCTCTTGTGTGCGGCCGCCCAGGCGCACACCTTAGAGGGAACTATCTGTGGACCACCTGAATGGAGCTCGCGGAACACTGGTGGTCCGTGGACCACACTTTGAGAACCTCTGCTCTAGTCAACAAGTTGTCAGGCTAGATGCAGGAACAATGTGGTGAAATTTAACGGCCTTTCAAGCACCAGGCCAGACTAGATGATCGTAATGATTACATCTAACTTTAAATTCTATTAATCTGGGGGAAATAATGTAGGAGTTGTGCTTAGGGCTTGTCCACATGTGCTGTGTGGATTTTCCACACTCCTGAGCAATGTAGTTATATCGACATAAGTCTGTAGTGGAGACCAAGTCTTAGAGTACCGGTAGATTGTCTTTTCTCCAAACTACCATCCTGGTCAGTGTTAAAATGACCGTGCTCATCTGTCTTTGGTTTTGTTCTTAAGCTTACAGACAATGGCCTCGATTCAGGAAGGCATTTAAGCATGTGCTCGACTCTAAGCATGTACTTACAGTTAAGCATGTGTTTAAGTGCCCTTACTGAACAGAGCTGCTCTCAAAGGGTACGTCTTCACTACCCGCTGTATCGGCGGGTAGCAATCGATTGCTCGGGGATCGATATATCACATCTCATCTAGACACGATATATCGATCCCCGAACATGCTTATATCGATTCTGTAACTCCACCAACCCGAGCAGAGTTGCGGAATCGACAGGGGGCGCCGCGGACATCGATCCTGCGCCATGAGGACAGTGAGTAATTCGATCTTACTTCGACTTCAGCTACATTATTCACATAGCTGAAGTTGCGTATATAAGATCGATTTTCCACCGTAGTGTAGACCAGCCCAAAGACATTGTCCCTGTAAACCGTCAAAGATTCATGTAACCCTTTTGTTTCCTCAAGGTACAAAGGGTAACCTGACAGAAGAAGAGGTTCCACTAGGGGTCAGTCTCGTGATTACTGTTTGCAGCATAATGTTGTCTGTCTACTTCCTGGTGTGGGAGACTTACGTGCTAAAAGCAGACGTCATAATTAATGCTATTCTTCTTTTTATGTATGGACTTGAGGGACTACTACAGATTATAGCCATTGCTGCATTCGTCAGCTAAATCTCTGCTGCTCAGAGTTGTAAGGTACATCTGCTTCCAACATTTCTTCAGTAAAGAGACAACATGCATCTTTAAAGTCTAAACGTATTTGGTTTCACTTTCTCCAGTGTAAAATATTGTGAAGAAACTCATCCTTATATTACAGGGTTTAATATAGCCCTACTCCAAATCGATCTTATATATGCAACTTCAAGCCCCCCATGAATAACCAGCTAAAATATCCTGTACAGTAGCACTGTTCCACTGTTTGACTAAGTAGTTCATTTAGTGGCAATGGCCCTGCTTCAGGAAAACACTTAAGCACATGCTCCGCTTTAAATCTGAGTAATTTCATTGTAGTCAATGGGAGTGCTTCTGGGCTTAAGGTTACACACATAATCAAGCGTATTCCTGCATTGGGTCCATGTCCTGACCTGCTGTGCCTAAACATGTACATGTGTATTTAATCAAAATTCTGCATCAGATATTTGTATCCAAATTAGAACAAATATAAACCAGCATATTACTCTAGTTGTATGTTGGTGCAATACCCAGGGCCAGCTCCAGGGTTTTCGCCACCCCAAGCGGCAAAAAAAAAAAAAAGAAGAAGTCGGGATCAGCAGCAGCTCCACCGCGCCGCTTTCTTCTTTGGCGGCAGGTCCTTCCCTCCAAGAGGGACCAAGGGACCCGCCGCCGAATTGCCACCGAAGTGCCCAATCTGCCACCCCTTCCCCTTGGCCGCCCCAAGCACCTGCTTGCTGAGCGGGTGCCTGGAGCTAGCCCTGGCAATGCCATTGATTTTAATGAAATCAAACTGGCATAAAACTGGAGTAATATAGAGGAGAATCCGGCCTGTCTATATTAAAAGAAAATACTGTGGGATCAATTCTGTACTACCAGGTACAGGGTTGTATTTGAGGGCAGAATTTTGTCCTGTTGTCCTTATTCTGATCTCACTTGTGCCTTTTACACCTTCGTAACTGACTTCAGTGGAGTTATTCTGATTGATACCAGTGTGCGAGGGAGCCGAATCAAGTCTCCTATATGCACAAGGGAGCTGTGTTATGGCTGTTGTGGGAACTACAGGTCCAACCACTCCTCATTTCCACTAAGGCCACATCTCTGCTTTGGCAATGTAAAGGATGGGGCTTTAAAATGGGCATGAATGTTACCTCCCCTTTGTACTACCAGAGCAGTGTAGAATGACCTTTTTATAAATAAGAATTAGTCCTTGATTTTTCCTTTTGAAAGATCAGCTTTAATGTTGTGTAAGGTTTTTATTGTCTCTATATGATGTATCTATTTTTATACCTTTCCTTTCCTGTTTGGTTAAGTCACTATTTTAAAATCTGTTTGACTAAATGCGAGCTAAGATTTTACAGATGACCATGGGTTTTTGTAACAGTGTCATCATTGGGTTTTTTGCACATAATTATAGCCTTCCTATTCATGTTTTATTTTTGTATCAATTTAAAAAAAATAAAGAATTCATTACACTCTCATTCTGTTTGCAAGTGCAAAATACTTTGGAGACCAGCTTCTAGAGTATGGCTAAGCCGCACAGAGCACAAGTTAGGGGGCTTAGGTAGAGTGTGTGGAAAGGACTCCTTTGATTTTGCTGCTTCTATGTGCAGGCCAGTTCACCTGTACACTGGGAGAGCATCCTGAGGTCTGCTTTAATTTACGCCAGGCTGCGGTGACTGCAGGGGGCTGAAAATGCAGCCAGGGACTGGTGTTGCCTGATAGTGGCGCAGCCACACACCCTTTCCCCTGCTCTGACGGCAGCAGGGGGACAGTGATGTAAGAGCCCACGTGGCAGCACTGTGCCACCAAAGGATCAATCTTAAAGTAGGGAAATCATCCATGAGCTAGTTAACATCTGCTTCAGAGCCAGATTATACCTACAATGTAACTAACATCAAAATCTGCATTTCTCCAGGCAAATCTCCTGGGGATGAAATCTTGGCCCCGTTAAAGCCAATGGCAAAATTTCCCATTGATTTCAGTAGAGTCAGGATTTCACCCCAAAGTCAATGCGAGAACTGTGGAAGTGCATCCTAAGAGGCAGCCAGGGCCGGTGCAACCATTTAGGCGAACTAGGTGGTTGCCTAGGGCGCCAAGATTTGAGGGTGCCAAAAAGCGGCGCCCCCCCCCCAAAATTTTAATGGTTGCAGCCACTGCTGCTGGAGAGGTAGTCTGAGCTGCCCGCAGCAGCAGCTGCCTGCCGCCAGCAGCCCAGTGCACCCCCCCCCGGGGTCAGCGCACCGCCGCGGCAGCCCAGGGCGCCCCCCCGGGTCAGGGCGCCACTGTGGCAGCCTGGCAGCCCAGGGCGCCCCCGGGGTCAGGGCGCCACCGCGGCAGCCCGGCAGCCCAGGGCGCCCCTGGGCTCAGCGCGCCGCTGGGGCAGCCCGGGGGGCCCCTGAGGTCAGGGAGCTGCCACGGCAGCCCGGCAGCCCACGGCACCCCCCGGGTCAGGGAGCCGCCGCAGCAGCCCGGCAGCCCAGGGCGCCCCCGGGGTCAGGGCGCCGCCGCGGCAGCCCAGCAGCCCAGGGTGCCCCGGGGTTCAGCGCGCCGCCGCAGCAACCCAGAGGTTCGGGCTGACGGCGGCTGCGCTGACCCAGGGGAATCCCTGAGCTGCAGGCAGAGGCTCAGAATCCCTCTCCCTCTGCAGTTTTTCTCATTGCCGGCGGGGGCACCGGCGGCTGGGCAGAGCTGCGCAGCTCTGCTTAGGGCACGTGGCAGGGGCCCTGTGACAGCGGCACAACACCAGGGCTTCGCTTCTGAAGAAAAGCGGCGGCTGCCCCCTGGCTCAGCCTCCACATCAGCCCCAGTGAGGGGCACGGAGAAGAAAAGAGTCTCAGCAGTGGTCTGGTGGAGCGGAGGAAGAAAGAGGACCCCAACGCTGATGCATTGGGCAAGGTAAGCAAGTGCCTCCCCACAGGTCGGCCTCAGGTGCCTGTGCTCCTGCCCCCTTGGTCCTTGGCTGGTCCCTGCTCCTGCTCCCCTTGTGCCTGGACGGCTGGAGAGAACAGCAGCCTGCAGAGCTGAGCTGCCCCAGTGCCCTCAGGCACCCCCCTGACCCCATCCCCCCCACAGCCCTGACCCCCAGCTCCGAGCCTAGTCCTTCTGAGCTGGAAACCCCCTCGACCTCATCCCTCCACAGCCCTTACCCCCAGCTCCGAGCCCAGTCCCTCTGAGCTGGAAACCCCCTTGACCCCATCCCCCCCACATCCCTGACCCCCAGCTCCGAGCCCAGCCCCTCTGAGCTGGAAACCCCCTCGACCCCATCCCCCCCACAGCCCTGACCCCCAGCTCCGAGCCCAGTCCCTCTGAGCTGGAACCCCCCTGACCCCATCCCCCCAACAGCCCTGACCCCCAGCTCTGAGCCCAGCCCCTCTGAGCTGGACACTCCCCTGACCCTATCTCCCCATATCCCTGAGCCCAGCCCCTGTGAGCTGGGCACCCCTGAACCCAGAGCCCAGCTCCCCACCCAGCCGTGGGCAACAACAGCACCACCCCCAGACAACGACGGCCCATTGGTACCAACTATCACAATCACCCAGCAACTGCCCATTATGTAATTGCAAATGTATACAGACTATTACAGCTTTTAATATTTTTAAATAATGTATTTAGTTTATTTTCAAATTATTACAAATTAATTTTTGAATGTATTTCACTAGTTATTTTTTACATTTCCTAATACATGTTACTATAGTATTGCAAATGTTTTATGGAAGGGGCCCCGATTTTGCTTTGCCCAAGGCCCCCTGAGTCCTCTGGGCGGCCCTGTCTGAGTTTTAAGCCCTGCTGCTGTGTTTTGCCTGCAACAGGCAGGCCTAAGCCTGTGAGTGACCTCCATAGCAGCTGCCTGAAGAAGTGCTTGGGGGAATCATGCAGAAGGAGCATGATATTTGTTTGAGTTCTCTCCTCATGGAGGCTGTGCTCCACTTGGTGCAGGACAGCAGTCTCAGCAGGACTCTAGGCCCAGCACCTTGCCTCAGTTTGTAGATTTGTAGTGCACCCATCACCGGGCTCAGTCTGGCACCGCTACCCCTCACCAGTGCCCAAGAAGCAGTCAAAAAAGTTGGATGGACTGGTTAGGTTAGTTGTCATGCTGTTGCTTGGCCAGTGTAGAGACCACTGAATGCATAGTATTCCTCTATGATGTTCTGTCCTGAGCAAAATTGGCATGTTATGAGGTAGTGCCTGTGAGGGACAGGCGTCTGTTTCTGTATCCAGCCATCATGTCTTAGGTCTTCTTAGGGGGGAGCTTTTCCATCCTGCTTTCATTGGTGACATCTGTGATGCTCTGGTAGACAGCTATGAAGACAATACTCTGACAGGATCATCTGGCAATACATCACGAGTTGATGAAAAGGCTCTTACAAAAGCCATTTCTAGTTTCAAGTTTCTTGTTTCTCTTGTTTTGTGGTATGACATTGTTTGAGATCAACATAACTAGCAAACAACTTCAGGCAAAAGAATTTGATATATGAGATGCCATTAATCAACTTGGAGAAACCAAGAAGTTTCTTGTG
Organism: Gopherus evgoodei; assembly: GCF_007399415.2. Lineage (NCBI taxonomy): Eukaryota > Metazoa > Chordata > Testudines > Testudinidae > Gopherus > Gopherus evgoodei. The sequence goes on along the minus strand of NC_044325.1, from coordinate 116,488,147 downwards.
GGCCGCAGAAGTGATGCAGCCTTTGAGAAAACATTGGTAGATGCAGGTGAACTTGCGGAGGAGTTGGATGTACCGGCACTTTTTGAACCAGATCCAATCCGTATTAGAAAGAAAAGGAAGCAGTTCACATATGAAGCAGATGACGAACCTATTTATGATCCGAAAGAAAAATTCAAAGTGAACTTTTACTTTGCAGTCATTGACACAGCAATACATTCGGTTGAAGAAAGATTCACATTGATGCAGCAAATTAGTTCAGTATTTGGCTTCATATTTGATGTTTACAGTACAGTTTGCAAAATAAAACACCAAAGCAAATTATGGAACATTGCTTGAATCTGGAGAAAACTTTGCAACATGGTGAATACAAAGATATTGATGCCTTTGACTTGTGCAGTGAATTGCAAGCTATTGCAAGACGAGTCCAAAGGAGTTCATCACTGCAAGATGTATTGAACTTCATATGGGAAAATAAGCTGACAGATAGTGTCCCTAACACAGTTATTGCTCTTCGCATCCTCTCGACTCCCAGTTTCTGTGGCCAGTGGTGAGCGAAGCTTCTTGAAGCTCAAGTTGATAAAAACATATATGCGAACATCAATGTTGCAACAAAGACTTGTTGGGCTATCTACCTTGTCAATAGAACATGACATTGCTCACAGCATTGACTTGGAGGAACTTGTTTCTAAATTTGCCAAACTTAAAGCGCGGAAACATAAATTCTAAATTATAACATGTTACTCTGTGACCGTGTATTGTGTATAATGTATGCGATTTGGGGGGGGTGGGGGACGCAAGATGGAAGTTTCGCCTAGGGCGCAAAATATCCTTGCACCAGCCCTGGAGGCAGCAGATAAACTGAGTGACTGAATGCTTTCATGCTTAATCTGCATAAGTCAAATGGCAATCCTTTTGTTCTTCTCCATTTGCCTGGCATAATGGAATCTGTCCTGTCATACACTTTCTATTAATAAAGTAAAATGCACAACCTATAACACTGCTGCACCCACCCTACGCATGATGAAAGCATACCATGCATATTTATACCTTGTTTTATTGTATGTGCGTAAATAAATGCATGTTCATTTCCTGGTATTTACTTATGCCCATCTCAGGCAAAGGTAGAAATATAGGGGCACTTAACAGAATCCAAAGGAAAAACGATGTAAACAAAAGCACAGTTACTTGATTGTCTCTATTAGAGCAGACAGCGATAGCACACCTTATAGTTAACTCTGAGTTCCTGGATTAGCTTCCCTCTTTTACTTGCCTCTGGTGGTCTGAAAGGGTGGCTGCAAACAGAGCACATTAGACTAGTCCAGCTAGAGGTAACAAATGTCTAACTTCATTAATGATTTAAATACACTTGTTCTCTTGTTTCCAAGTGTTGTCTTGAGTCCCACAATTAATGCCTAAAGTCATGTGCCCTCTGGTACAGATAAAGTACCCATCCAATGTCTCCTGGTGTTCTATGCTCTTTGTAACCTTTTTCGCCATAGATGTAGAGCCCCTACATAGATGTGATACGCTGTCACCTGTATGCATTATTCTCTGTACAGACTGTCAGTCGTTTCGAAATTCTCTCTGAAAGAAACTCGTGGAACACTTAAGAAAACGAATAACCCGAGAAGTCAACTAAGGCCTGGTCGACCCGCCCTCACATGGGTGTAGTTAAACTAGGGCAATCCTCTGTGTCACCACTCGTATTTTGGTTAGAGTGGGTATATTTTTGGCTTAGCTTCAACTTGTTCCCAATGTACTTAAGGTGAATTGAAGCCATTCTTAAATCAAAATAAGTGACCACATGGGAGTTTAACTAAACTGATTTAAATTCACACCTTTAGTTAAGCCAGTGTGATTATCCTTGTAGATAAACCCTAAACTCTCAAGCAGCACCAAATACTCAGAGCAGGGTCTAATGTTCCAGAAAGGGATTCTGAGCCCTACTGCACTATTAATAATATTAGCTTGGCACACCCAGCTCTCTGGGTCAAAGGCTGAGCTCACTGATTATATTGGCTATGGGTGGAGAGAGAAGGAACAAGATTGTAGAAGTGGGAGGCTAGTGATGATGGAGTTAAAAGTCCTACTACCTCTTTTCTCCTGTCTTGCTAGTGCAGCCTCAATCCACTGCCCATGTTCGTGATTCGGCTGTTGTCACATCTCATCTTTTACCTGATCTCATTCACTCATTTTTACCCTGAAATTGTGGATGCCTACAGCAAGGGCGGGGGGGGGGCATTCTCTCCGTAAGTTGTGTGTTATTGCTTGAGCATGTTTAAACAGAAGTGCTGGAGTCGTGAGAGCCAGGCTTCTCCTCAATTGCACACGGCTAGGGCAAAGTTTTGGTACGAGGGGACTGTGAAATTACCAGGGTTTCTGGATGACAATATGAACTAGAGGATTTATACCATCCATGGAATGTTAAGTAGTTATGCTTTTATGCCCTCTTGTATGTCACCTTCATGCACTGAACAATCTCCTGGATAGCATGTGCCAAGCACTCTCCCTCTCACACTTCAAAACATCCATGGGTTCCATGAAGCCAGCCAAGCCGTAATGCTCACACTCATCTCTCTGGTTGCTATTGCTACTGTGCCCGTTCCTATATTTAATCTCAGTCTTACAATGAGCTCTGTCCAAGCAGATCATTGCCTGTGTGTGGAGCTCCTTTCAGGATCAGGGCCATAGCCTTAACTCTTTGGGACAGAAATTTGTTATCTTTATTTGGTACATTGTACCTGCTGTACAGCATGATGTACAGTTATATTGCGAGAGAGAATATTTTGGATTTCCTCTAGTATCCCAGCAACAGCAAAACAGGAATATCCTGTTAAACAGAAAGGGTGGTGGACAAGTCAATACTGTCTTTCACTAGAGGGAGCCAAGTTTTGATTAATATATTTTATTTGCAGTTAAAAATAATACTGACAGACAAGCTCTCAGGCTCTGCAAGTCCTTCCTCTGAGTCAGTGGAGAAAAACATAGGAAAAAGGCTGGCGAGGTTCCTATATTTGACTTTATTTCTGCTGATTTAAAGGTGCCCTCTAATGGATGAAATGGCACTTGTGCTATTTTCATATTCTTTATGGAGCTGAAAGGTTTTTTGTTTTGTTTTGTTTTTTTTAAAAAGCTTCTACTTGATAGAAAGGAGTGTAAAAGGCCAACTGTTTTCCCCTTTGCAGGGCACCTTTAAAAGGGACTGATCTTAGAGGCTGGGAGACAAATTGTTTAATTCACTAGCCTTCAGTGTTGGAGTTCAAAGTTCATATCTTCTTATTTAGGTCAACATTTCAAATGCGGCTGGTGGTTTCAAACTAGGGCCTGATCCAAAGCCCCCTCGAAGTCAATGGAGGTCTTCCCATTGGCACCATGGGGTTTGGATCAGGCCCCTAATCCCTAGTGGAGCTCTCTTCATGTCACAAAATCACCACACAATTGTCTGCTCAGAAGTCTAGGAACCGACTGGCATGGGTTATATAGTAAGTGCACGAGCAGAGCTGGGTGGGAAAGCTTACTCTGTACTTGCATTGTGCCTGGCATTAGTCAGAGCTGTTAGTCTCTTGAGGTCACCTGTTAGCTTGTTTCTCTCTGATGTTGCAATGCCAGTGAGGAGGAGGAGGATGCAGCAATGACCAAGGGCAGTGTTAAGGACAGGAGGAAAAGATCCAAAGGTTATATAATCCCCATTCAGATGTTGGCAGGGAGGGATTAGCCCTCCCCACTTAGAGCAAGGGTGGGCAAACTTTTTGGCCTGAGGGCCACATTGGGGTTGCAAAACAGTTTGGAGGGCTGGGTAGGGAAGGCTGTGCCTCCCCAAACAGCCTGGCCCCCACCCCCATCCAACCCCTCCCACTTCCCACCTCCTGACTGCTCCCCTCAGAAGTCCCAGCCCATCCAACCCCCTGCTCCTTGTCCCCTAACCACCACCTCCCAGGACCCAACCACCTATCCAACCCTCCCTGTCCCCTGACTGCCCTGATTCCTATTCACACCCCTGCCCCCTGACAGGCCCCCCGGGACTCCCACACTTATCCAACTCCCCGTTCCCCATCCCCTGACACCCCTACCAGAACCTCTGCCCCTACTCCCTGTGCCCCAGGACACCCTACTCCTTACCCAGTCCCCCCGGGCCCGGCCCCCTTACCATGACACTCAGAGCAGCATGTCTGGCGGCTGCCCGGCCAGAGCCAGACACGCTGCTGCTCTGCCCTGCAGGAGCACTCAGGCCCGCCATCCAGAGCGCTGCCCACGTGGCGGCGTAGCAGCGGGGGAGGGACGGAGGCTAACCTCCCCGGCCGGGAGCTCAAAGGCCAGGCAGAATGGTCCCGCGGGCGATAAATTGCCCACCTCTGACTTAGAGGAAGTACAGTTGCCTTCCCTGAGTGCAGGGATTTACAAATAGCTGGGCTGGTCCAGCTGAGGGAATTCATTTTATATCCCCCAATGTTGCTTCTCGGGACACCCAGGGCTGTGTTACCTTTTTACCACCTGCCTCAAGCATGATGGAGCCTGACCTGTACTAGCTGGGTATTAGCTCCCTTACACAACCAGCCTGTCAACCACTCAGGCACTCTCCTTTGGGCTACACCAACCCTATCTTCACTTTTGCAGGTTGACAAGAGATGCACTTCAGCCCCCAGGTCCCTTTGAAGTGTCCCTGTGTGGTCTCTAGCCCCTGATCACTGAGTACCCACAGAAATCTCACATCCTCTGTTCCCAAAGAACAGCGTACCACAGTTCACTGCTTTACCTTATACCATTATGCACAGCACTTGTGTTCAATTATAAAACAAAAGGAAGTTTGTTGAAGAACAAATAAAGATTCAAATAAAAACCAAAGTGAGAGATAGGGACAAATGGTTACATATAAAACAAAATCATACCATGCATTCTAGAGACTAAACCTAACCAAGCTAACCTATCTAAAGCAGATTCTCTCTCCCAAACTTCTTTCCAGTGTTTTCAGCCAAGCCTGGCTGAGATCTCTTTTTCATCTTGCAAACCCACTGCCAGGTTATTTCCTAGCTAAAGGGTGCCAGAGTGTCCCTCTGCACTGCCAAATATACCAGAACAGACCTTTGATGTTCACCTTCAACTAGGGTCTTTCACCTGCTGTTTACCTCTTCCTGTTAGTTTCCTTCTGAAGTCTCCACCAGCTCTTCATTAGCATTTTTAGTATGCCAGTAGACTCCTACTGTATGACATAAAATACACAGTGGTCCATCATGGAGATAAGTGCCCATTCCCTACTGAGAAAAGTTTGTCTCAAGACAAACTACATTTGAGTAACCTGCTTTTAACTACAGACCTAGAGAACTTAGAATCATAGATTAGATTAGAATCATAGATTATTATTAGGTTTGGAAGGGACCTCAGAAGATCATCTAGTTCAACCCCCTGCTCTAAGCAGGACCAATCCCCAACTAAATCCCCAAATGGCCCCCTCAAGGACTAAACTCACAACTCTGGGTTTAGCAGGCCAATGCTCAAACCACTGAGCTATCCCTCCCCCCATAAGTGGTAGTATATACCCATATAACTCCTCACACATTTTCTGTACATATACGATGATGATGATCAGTGTAACACAGGCTTTCAGCGGAGACCTTACATGACCCCTTTTGATGAACCCCTGGGATCCCTGTGCCCCTTGTATCCCTGTGCCCTCTGCCAGTTGGCATGGAGTCCTTGGGTTACACCCCCTCTAGCACAATACATGGCGGACATGCTGTAAGGAGTTGAGACCAGAGTCTAACTGAGATTTAGGGAGGAATGAACTCTAAGGAAAAGGCTAGAGATGAGTGGAGAACCAGGAGAGCATAGATGGGTGTGTCTGATTCTCTGGCCCCTGGCTGCAGGGAGCTATACTTTAGATCTCTTCTCTGAACTGAGCTCACAAGCTTTGCTTTATACCTTTACTTTGGTTGCAGAAAGCCCAGTAACAGGCCTGATCTACACTTAAAAGCTAGGTAGACATAGCTATGGTTCTTCGGTGTGAAAAATTCACACCCCTGAGTGCTGTAGCTAAGCCAAGCTAACCCCCAGTGTAGACGTGGGTAGGTCGATGGGAGAATTCATCTGCCAGCATAATTACAGCCACTCAGGGAGGTGGATTACTGTCCTGCAGTGATGGAAAACCACCTTCTTTCAGCATAGGAGGCATCTACACTACAGGAGCAACGATGACATAACTACAGCACTGCAGCTGTGTCACTGTAACACTCATAGATCCAGCTATGCTTCTGCTTAGCCCTTGAAGAGTCAGAACGTTCCCATTTACTTTGCTATTTTACAACAAAGCAGATCACAGTGATAGTTAAACTCCTTTCCTGATTCAGCGGGCCTGTCACATGCCACAATTCTGCCTCATCAAGGAAATCAGCATAAGGAAGAACACTGTAACCTACAGTGTAGGCCACTGTAGTCACTGCCTTCCTGCATACTCCTGGGGCTTGATTCTCCACGGCCCTTGCGCTGTCTCATTTATATCAATGCAAACTGGGTGTAAAACGCTACCATTCTGACATGCTGGCATTTCATACCCTCTTTGCACTCATATAAATTACTGTTGAGGACCAAGCCCCGCACCTCAGAACATCTTTCTAAGCAGTAACACACTTTTTGATCTGTTCTTGCTATCTGGAGCATGGGCATGGCATAATCAAGCCACTGATAATATTTGCAAATGTACAAGCCTGCCGGAGTGTATAATTATATGGGCCAGCCCTTTTGAAACAGGCCAAGCAAGTGTGGTGAAAACTGCCTTAAAAATGAAGAGGAACGCATATTTTAAGACGCTTAGATCAAGTGTTGGGTGTTGTTTATGCTGCAGGGAAAAGGCCTTTGTTCTCAGCCATCCTGGGGTGTTTGCTGCCAGCATGAAACGACCAATACCTAGAAGCAAGTTAGTCTCCAGGGGTTTAGCACTGAGAGATATTTTTGAGAGATATTCCAGGCCTTGTTGTTTCATGGGCTGCCTTCGTTTGCAAGCAACAATAAAACTGAAAAATGAAATACAAACAAAGCTCTGCATTCCTCAAGAACTCATAAGCTGCTTTATCGACAACAAAGCAAGATTTGTGTTTATCTGCCTGTGGGAATTTAGTATCGGGGAGCCGTGTTAGTCTGGATCTGTAAAAAGCGACAGAGTCCTGTGGCATCTTATAGACTAACAGACGTATTGGAGCATGAGCTTTTGTGGGTGAATACCCACTTCATCAGATGCATGACGAAGTGGGTATTCACCCACGAAAACTTATGCTCCAGTATGTCTGTTAGTCTATAAGGTGCCATAGGACTTTTTGTGGGAATTTAGTACACTTTATTTGTAGGAACATAGGAGTTGCCATACCAGATCAGACCAGGGCCAACCTAGTCAAGAACCCCATTAAACTATCTAGCAGGGGTAACAATAGTAGCAAAAATGCAGCAGCTCAGGCTTCAGCATGGACTAGCAACCTGCGAAGCCTGCCAGGGCCCTAGTTGCTAGTCTATGCTAAAGCCCATGCTGCCATCAGGTAGCCAAGCTCAGTAGATGAAAGCCAGCATGGGTAAGCCTACCTACATTACAAACACACTTTTACTTTCCAGTGCAGACATGCTTTGACAAGGAGGCAGCACCAGTTGCTGAAGAGGAAGGTGCAGGAAACCCTGCACTCAGGAGCTATGGGATAACCTGCCCCAAGAGGGACTGTTCCCTCCTAAGCTCTAATAGTTTGAGGATGGCTCCTGCCATAGAGCAGGAGGGTTCTTATCCCTGCCCAAACTCTTGGTTTTTTTAAATATTTACTATTCTAGCTCAGGATGTTCTTATTAGCCATATAAGTCTCTAATCCCTTTTTGAGTCCCACCAAGAACTTGGCCTCAATGGTTTGTGGCGGTCAGTTCCACAGGTTATCTGTTGATTGTGTGGAAAAGCCTTTCTTTTTTTCAATTTAAATTTAGTGCCTTTCCTTTAATTGAATGTCCCCTTGTAATAAGAGAATGGCCACTGCAATTCGCCCTCTCTACCTTTTCTATACAATTGTCTGATACAAATTTACATTACCTTCTTCCTCCTTCATGCTTAACCGGAGTTCATTTCATTTCATGAAGGTGTGAACCGCCTGCCCCTGCAGCCCCAAACTCTCCTCAGTGCTTAGTGATCATTTTCTGGTTTATACCACCGGAGGTGGACAATCAAAGCTGTCACATTCTTGACTTTGCTGATACGCAACGTGCTGATTATTTCCAGCTCTGGCATTAGGGCACAATCCAAAGCCCACTGAAATCGTGAAAAGATTCCCACTGACTTCAACTGAGGTTGGATCAGGCCTTTAGACTACTTCCTAATCCTCTAAGTCACTCCTTGCCCTTCCAGTTTTCAATTCCTTTCCTTTTCCTTTAGGCTAAACACTCATTATTTACTAGGGTAGTGGCACTCCCAGGAGTCTATACAGATAGCCTAAAGCCATGTACCTTTTCCCATAGGGTAAGGGTTCTCAACCTTTTTCTTTCCAAGGCCTTTCCAACGTGCTATAAAAACTCCACAGCCCATTTTTGCCACAGCAACTGTTTTTCTGCATATAAAAGCCAGGACCAGCGTTAGGGGGTAGCCAGTGGGACAACTGCCCGGAGCCCCATGCCACAGGAGGCACCATAAAGCTAAGTTGCTCAGGCTTCAGCTTCAGCCCAAGGGTGGCAGGGCTTGGGGCCTCAGGTTTCGGCCTCATGAGGTGGGGCTTCAGCTCTCTGCTCTGAACCTTAGCAAGTCTAATGCCAACCCTGTTTGGCGGACCCCCTGAAGCCCACTCATGGCCCCCCAGAGGGCCCGAGACCCCTGGTTGAGAACCACTGTTATAGGATATAGCATTTCACAGTGACTCATGTGGCTATCTCCATAATTTATGTGTAGCATAGTGTGATGTTCCCCTGGTGTTACCCAGACCGGTGATCTGCTAGGTCACTCCAATCCTTGACTCTGGGCGCCAGCCTTACCCTGCTCTGCTGTGAGAACCCCCACTCCTGGGCAGTTCATGCACAGCCTCTGGCATGTAAGTTGCTCCATGGATTGTGCAACCGAATGACACTAGCCAATATCTCCGGTCCCGGACACAACCCTAGGAATCTCCATCTTGCAGTGTCCAGTTATGCCCGCTGGACACTGCACACTTATATAAAGTTTGTCAATTTAACAAAGAAATTGATATGCACCAGGCTTGTTATCCCAAGGAGAATCTCTGACATGCTTTAAACCAAACATACTGCTTCAGGTAGAATAAACAAACAAATCTATTAACTATAAAAAATAGATTTTGAGTGATTATACGTCAAAGCACAACATGTCGGATTTGGTCAAATGAAACAAAAGCAAAACGCATTCTAAGCTGATCTTCACACTTCCAGTGCCCTTACAAACTTCGATGCTTCTCACCGCAGGCTGGCTGGTTGCCCTTCAGCCAGGCTCTCCCCTTTGATCAGCACTTCAGTTGCTTGGTGGTGATGTCTGTAGATGGAGATGGAAGAGAGAGGAGGAGCATGGCAAACGTCTCTCCCTTTTATCATGTTCTTTCTTCCTTCTTGGCTTTGGCCTCCCCCCCACTTCAGTGTTACCTCATCACAGTCCCAAACTGACCAAAGGAAGTGGGGTGACTCACTCAAGAGTCCAACAGATCTTTTGTTGTTGCCTAGGCCAGTGTCCTTTGTTCCTGTGAGGCTGGGCTGGGTTTGTTCCATACATGCCCTGATGAGGTGTTAACTGCCTCTGTGCTCTGGACAGTTTTTGCATGGGCTTGCTTTAAGCCACGAGGACACATTTTCAGCCTCATAACTATATATATGAAATTACAACCTATAACATTACTGTAATAACAATTACTATAACATCACTTATCAGAGGGGTAGCCGTGTTAGTCTGGATCTGTAAAAGCAGCGAAGAATCCTGTGGCACCTTATAGACTAACAGACGTTTTGGAGCATGAGCTTTCGTGGGTGAATACCCACTTCCTCAGATGCATGTAGTGTAAATTTCCAGGGGCAGGTATATATATGCTAGCAAGCAAGCTAGAGATAACGAGGTCAGTTCAATCAGGGAGGATGAGGCCCTGTTCTAGCAGTTGAGATGTGAAAACCAAGAGAGGAGAAACTGGTTCTGTAGTTGGCAAGCCATTCACAGTCTTTGTTCAATCCTGGGCTGATGGTGTCAAATTTGCAGATGAACTGAAGCTCAGCAGTTTCTCTTTGAAGTCTGGTCCTGAAGTTTTTTTGCTGCAGGATGGCCACCTTAAGGTCTGCTATAGTGTGGCCAGGGAGGTTGAAGTGCTCTCCTACAGGTTTTTGTATATTGCCATTCCTAATGTCTGATTTGTGTCTATTTATCCTTTTCCGTAGAGACTGTCCAGTTTGCCCGATGTACATAGCAGAGGGGCATTGCTGGCATATGATGGCGTATATTACATTGGTGGATGTACAGGTGAATGAACCAGTGATGGTGTAGCTGATCTGGTTAGGTCCTGTGATGGTGTCGCTGGTGTAGATATGTGGGCAGAGTTGGCATCGAGGTTTGTTGCATGGATTGGTTCCTGAGCTAGAGTTATTATGGTGCGGTGTGCAGTTACTGGTGAGAATATGTTTCAGGTTGGCAGGTTGTCTGTGGGCAAGGACTGGCCTGCCACCCAAGGCCTGTGAAAGTGTGGGATCATTGTCCAGGATGGGTTGTAGATCCTTGATGATGCGTTGGAGGGGTTTTAGCTGGGGGTGGTATGTGACGGCCAGTGGAGTCCTGTTGGTTTCTTTGTTGCGTTTGTCTTGCAGTACGAGGCTTCTGGGTACACGTCTGGCTCTGCTGATCTGTTTCCTTATTTCCTCATGTGGGTATTGTAGTTTTGAGAATGCTTGGTGGAGATTTTGTAGGTGTTGGTCTCTGTCTGAGGGGTTAGAGCAATGCGGTTGTACCTCAGTGCTTGGCTGTAGACAATGGATCGTGTGATATGTCCGGAATGGAAGCTGGAGGCATGAAGGTAGGCATAGCGGTCAGTATGTTTTCGATATAGGATGCTGTTAATGTGACCATCACTTATTTGCACCGTGATGTCAAGAAAGTGGACCTCCCGTGTAGATTGGTCCAGGCTGAGGTTGATGGTGGGGTGGAAGCTGTTGAAATCGTGGTGGAATTTTTCCAGAGTCTCCTTCCCATGGGTCCAGATGATGAAGATGTCATCAATGTAGTGTAGGTAGAGAAGGGGCATGAGTGGACGAGAGCTGAGGAAGCGTTGTTCCAGGTCGGCCATAAAGATATTGGCATATTGTGGGGCCATGCGGGTGCCCATAGCAGTGCCACTGATCTGGAGATATATATTGTTATCAAATTTGAAATAGTTGTGTGTAAGTATAAAGGCACAGAGCTCAGCAGCCCGTTGTGCTGTGGCATCATCAGGTATAGTGTTCCTGACAGCTTGTATTCCATCTGTGTGTGGGATGTTTGTGTAGAGAGCCTCTACATCCATGGTGGCTAGGATGGTGTTTTCTGGGAGGTGACCAATGCATTGTAGTTTCCTCAGGAAATCAGTGGTGTCACGGAGGTAGCTGGGAGTGCTGGTGGCATAGGGTCTGAGTAGAAAGTCCATATATCCAGACAGTCCTTCAGTGAGAGTGCCAATGCCCGAGATGATGGGACGTCCAGGATTTCCGAGTTTGTGGATCTTGGGTAGTATAACGTCACTATAACAACAATGCTCAGTGCATCATGAGCCTTCCGAAGACAGTCGACATGACAAACTTTGCATTGGATACCATACAATTATATTATAAAGATGAATATGGGGGTGTAGGGTGTTCCCAAGAGGTACAGAACACCACACATATGCAGCCAGAATGGGATATCTTAGTGTGTTAAGCTTAAAGTGTGTTGTCCCTAGAATCCCTGAAACTACAGGGGTGCATCCTGGGAAGGTCAACTCAGCCATTAATCACTCTGAAGTATGTCAAAGGTACATAATACAGGTTACTGAGAAAGGACCTCGTATGAAATTTTAAAGCAGGAGGTACTATTCACTTTCTGGACGAGATTAAAGATCCCAAGATGCTTCTCATAAAAGAGTAGAGGCTGTTTCCAGTGAGCTGGCTAAGCCGTCCCCTCCCTGTTATATGTGGTGGTTATTATCTATCTGCCTCTTGCCCTCTACCCTAGGGGTGGCTTCATTTTAATGGTGTTGTAATATATACAGGGTTTACGAAGCATTTTTTAGGAAAATAAAGGAATCATTGTGTGTCTTATATACACACACAAGGTATGTCTCACTATTTGTATTGGTGGTGAAAGAGGATATTCTTCTTTTAAAGCTGGGCTTCTAAAATGATAACTGTCATTCAGTAAACTGAATCTCTATCAGTCCAGCCTTGCTGTGTGCACCTTGTCATGCGACATTCCACTGGTGAGAACTCAGCAGGGGCGTTTTCTCTCCAGGTAGTACTGCACATATGCAAGGTAGAAAGCTGAAAATCAAGTCCCCTCCCGTAACATGCCAGGGCAGGAAAACACTATGTGACAAGATTGGACCCCAGGAGCTCAGGCTATTACTACCAGACCAGTGAAATGGCACAAATGTTTTGCTCATCTGTTTCCTGACTGCAAGAAAGGTGTGTGATATCATGGAATGTGTCAACACTCGGGCCCCATTATACATGGTTTGAGTAAGTCGCCAGTGTGAACTGACCAGCCCCTCAGCTGGTGGCACTATCTTAAAATTGCGTGTTATTGCATAGCTGAAATGAGAGACTTGGTAGGAAAGGTACAGAGACACTTCTTTTAAAGTAATAATAGTTTACAAATATAGAACCAGATTTCCCAGAGTTTGGTTCCCATTCAGACACCAAAATAAGTGCCCAGATTTTCCAAATGGAGCTCAGCATGCGGGATAGGCACCTTCTCTCCGAGGACCCAAAAGCACAATTCACATGTCCTCTCTTCCTATTTTGTCAAAAGATACATCAGAATAGCCCAGTAACAGAAGCATAGTTTCAGGGTAAGCATTGTCTGCCCATGATGGGAGGGGAGTGCCTTGTACCATCCTTTAAGGATCTCCCCTGGCCTTTGAAGAAGAGGAGGAACATTGGAAAATTTGAAGGGACTTTTTGGTTTCCAAAGGAATCCCTCTCCCAGAACATAAGAAAAGTTCTACCTGCAGTACGGAGACCTGGGTTCTAGTTCCACCTCTAGAAGTGATGCATTATATAACCTTTGACAACTACTCTCTGCCTCGGTTTCCCCACCAGACAGATGGAGACAGGAATGTGTCCCATTCTTTGTGAAGTGGGGTATTTAAGCTCCAATTATATTGAAACCAATGGGTCTTCTCATGGGACTCAGGCCATGTCTGCAAGCTGTGCTGCTGTAGCCCTGTACGTACACACTTGCTACAGTGACAGAAGGGGTGTTTTCTGTTGCTGAATAAATCAAACCCCTCAAGAGGTGGTAGCTAGGTCGACAGATGAATTGTTCAATAAATCTAGAGGTGTCTATATGGGGGCTTAGGTCAGTTTAACTGTGTTGGTCAGGGGTGTGAAAAAATTTTCACGCCCCTGAGAGATGTAGCTAGTGTAACCTAAGTTTTAGATGTAAACCAGGCCTAAAGATTAGGATGTGTGGAAGAGTTTCCAGGATCAGAGCCTGAGGAGGTACCACTTCCGAAGCATGAGAATACACAAACTTCCCAATGGTGCAGTAATATATACTCTGATGCCCAGTAAACACTTAAAAAAAAAATCCCTCATCTGTCCAGCCAAGTGTTTTATTTCCCTTCCTTCCAACCACAGATTTAATGAATCCTGAAAATAGTCACCTATAAGCAGAACCGTTACTAAAGTGGTTTTCCCAAGTGTTCTGCTTGGTGCCATCAGCCCTTCAACAGTCATGGTGGATCCTCTGTGTCCATAGAGTAGGAGTTGAGTGAATTGCATGCCTCTGAAAACTCTCTCCTGACCTGATCTGGCATTCCTTGTTCACCCAAAATTCTCAATAAACTCAATGGGGAACTGATCCCACTCCCATTTACATGGGTGTTAATCTGGAGTAACTCCTGATGTTAGTTATGACAGTGCAAATGCAAAGTAAGAGCAGAATGAACAGGAGTACTTGTGGCACCTTAAAGACTAACAAATAAATCCATTTGTTAGTCTCTAAGGTGCCACAAGAACTCCTGTTCTTTTTGCGGATACAGACTAACACAGCTGCTACAGACTAACTTGTCAAAAGAGCAGAATGTGTCTCTAGGTGGTTTGAGAGGGGTGCACAAGGACTGGGATCAGGCCCCTGCTGGCTCCCATATAATTAGGAGGAGGTGCGATTACCAGTGCTCGTTCATCTTGTATGGAACACTAACACAGCACTGAAGCTGGAACAGCGACTGGGAGCCCAAGCCGCCCGTGTAAACCCATTGATTTCAATGCACAAAACTAGCATGACAGTAGAATCAGCCCTTGCCTCCCTGCACTTCATATCTACCCCTTGACTTCAGTAGGCTTTGCATCGGGCCCTGTGTGCATTTGCCCAAAATGGAGGCTATTTGTCCACATCCTCTGCCTCACTGCAAATTTCCACATTGAAGATGCCAAGGCTGGGAGGCCCTTAATTACCCAAGCAGGAAAAAACACCTAGGGAGACAGAGTGAGCCTGTGAGCCAATGGAAAGCTTGGGAGAGGTGGCTCATGCTTCACAAAAGACTCCTTGTTCCCCCAACTGAACAGCCAGGTCAGTAATTTCCCCTCCTCATTCTCTTACGCCCCTGCTGCCCAAATCTTCCCAGATGACAGAAAACAGAAATAGCGTCTGCCTCAAAGCCCTTCCTGGCCTTAGCCCAGGCAGCATGGAGCCCTCTCCCCCGCTGTGCCAGGTGTCAGCAGAGATGCCCAGCACTGGAGGGAGCTCCGGGGATGCTGCCTGACAGCCAGGGCCTCAAGCTCCTAGTTACACAGTAACCTGTTGTCTGGTTGTGGCTCCACCTCTCCCTGCCTCCCAGCCCTCCCCTCCTTGTGCTGTTCCTCCTCTGCCCAGACGCCTGTCACCTGCTCTCAGTGAAGCTCGGGAGACTGAAGTGGAAGACAGGGCAGAGTGAATATAATAAGGAGCCACCCTGGAAAATTAGGTGGGTTCCCTCCTTCTCTGTTAAACTATTCAGCTAAAAGCCTCTGGGACACTGGGGCTGCATCCACATCAGCCAAAGCACTTTGCTGAGGGAAAAGCAGCGGGGCACCTGGTGTGCTGAGAATGGCAGCGAGATTTCCCTAACAGGGCACAGCTAACTGGGAGAGGAAATAGGGACCAGGAAACAGCAGAGGCTTCTCAGCACTGGTAAGTCTCACCTCTTAGTTCTCCACAGTCCATTATTCTCTGTGACATGTGCCTACTTCAAAGAATGGGGCCATGCAGCTGGGGAAGCGTGTGCGTTTGGGGCAGGGAAAGGTGGTAAGAATTTAGTGCTGGGAGACATTAAAGAGAGGGATTTCTCTAAAGGAAAAAGCAGCAGTTTTCCCAGTGTTTTCCTTTTCTCACCCTTTCCTGCCCAGTGTCCTACCTCCAGTAGGTGGCACTTTCTTGGCAGATGATGGCTGTTTGGCAGAGAAGAGGCTTTTTAATGAAGTCTGAAGATGGTATTTTTGTGTCGCTCTGTTTGTTTGCAAACAAACGTTGGGGTTTCCTCCTCTCCGGAGAGGTTGGAAGGAATTTTCCCTGCTTCATATTTGGGTCCTTTCCTACTTGCTGGTTTGCTGGGTCGTCCCACAGCACACAATTTTACACAGTACTTAAAAATCTAG
Source organism: Gopherus evgoodei (assembly GCF_007399415.2). Taxonomy (NCBI): domain Eukaryota; kingdom Metazoa; phylum Chordata; order Testudines; family Testudinidae; genus Gopherus; species Gopherus evgoodei. The sequence continues at coordinate 116,472,355 of NC_044325.1, read as the reverse complement.
TGGGAGTAATTTTTGAGCTGCGGGGCTCACCCATGACTGTGCAGGCTCTCTGAAATCTTTCATTCTATACCTGTAGCAAGAGATATTGTCCATATATTCTCCCCGTTTTGCTTATTTGGATGTTAAATGTCCTCAGGGGGACATTTGGCGAGACTAGATTTCTTTGAAGTGTCGACTGATGTATTTTTAAACTCTGGGAATTATTCCTCATATTGTGAAACAGTCACGCAGTAAAATACGATGCTACGTCTCCTATAATTACGGCCATTCCGTGTGATTCTGCCTTTGCTGGGCTGCTTTGAAAATGTTCCAAGAACTGTCTGGAAGATTAAACAGGGACAGGTCCTTCAGTTCTTGCTCATTTAAAAATCCTATTGCAGTCACTGAGCTGCCACTGCAGGGTTTGCCCCGCACTGAGGCCACTTTCCATGTCAGGGAAAGCAATTTAAGTGAGAGGGCCAGATCCTCAACTGGTGTAAACTGTCTTACCTGCATTGAAGTCAATGGAGCTACTGCTGTCCACCACCTAAGAAGCTATCTGTGAGCCTTCTTGGTGTCAAACAAATACAGCTAGTATGGGCTCCAAGAATTCCTCAGTAAAGCTTGCCGTTGTGTGTTCAAAGTTCCATTTAGTTGTGTGATCAAGTGATTTTCTTGGGCACAGAAAAGAATGGTTCAGGAGAAAAAGAGATCCTGATAACTAAGCTCTTTGGAGATACGGACCTTTTAAAAAGGCTCTGTCATAACAAGGGAGATTGAAAGCCACGGACTTTGCTATGGAAATGCAAATAAATGCAGTAGAAACTGTCATGCCAGGCAGCATATTGTTCTCATTTAAACAAGAGACATTTAGAGTAATATAAATTATTTAATTACCACCCTAGATTTGCGGTCAGACCTGAACCTGATCCTCAGCTGGTGTCCAAAACTGGTTGTCTAGTATAGGTTGGTCTTTATGATAAAGCAGAACCAAACTGCACTGGAAACCACATGGGGATACTTTATTTGTATAGTGATAGGGCCTAAGAGCCCCAGTCATGGACCTGCCCCTCCATTGTGCTAGGCACTGTACAAACCTTAAAGTGATTGCTTGGGATGAGGTTTTGCTTTCTAGTGCCAGGTGCTGCTTAATGCAGGTGCATGATTATTTGTCTGACATCTTAAAGATCTGATCATTAGGGTTTGGAGTATAGCACTTGAAAGCTGAATCCACGCTAAAGGAACAGACTAGGCAGAATCTGCTATGGGTATAAATCAGCTGTGGTAGTGAATTGAGCTATGCCAATTTGCTCCAGCTGAGGATCTGACCCCTGGATCACACAAACCACTTTCCTTTGTGCGTTGCAGCCCTTTAGATGGGCTTGTGACTGTCCAGGTTCCTTATTTGGGATGACGGAAATTTAAGAGGCCTCAAAGTTCTAAAGGCCCCAAATGCTTCAAAAAATATTCCAGAGGTTTTGTCAGATTAAGGAAGAAGTGAAATATATCACTGTATTGTCAGTGTGTGTGGCGGTGGGGTTGAGGAATGTCTATAGGAAACAACCCAGAGCACCACATGTGATCAATTAATTATTCTGGGGCATGAAAAAAAATCCCACACTGGGATGGTGGGGGAATGAAGTGCAATTGTAATCTCACTGAATTATTGCCTGGATGATTCTCTCAGGGCTGAATCCCTCAGCTATGTCCTCCTGTCTGTCTCTCTTCCTTTTTCCCTCTCTCTGCTCCCTCTCTCCCCCACATCCTAGTCTCTCTCTCTTCTGTGAATGCTGATTCCGGGAAGGTCAAGTGGTTTTACTGACAACCATTTTCTCCTAGCACAGGGCCAAATTCTGCCCTGACTCACACCTTGCACAAATTTATAATTTCAGCATGACCTGTAATAAAGCTACCTGCTGATTCTACCCAAATATACACAAACCTGCCAGCCTTCCAAACATCTCCTCTGACGGTCCCCAGAGGCTGTGCCTTTGAAAGACTGTGGACTTTATGGAATAACAACATGTCTAGGGATTATTTCCCACCCTGCAATAAAACACACCCAAATGGCCCAACCTTTGCAACTGTTCTTCCTGGAATGTCGTCACAATGGCAGTGCAAAGCATATCTAACACTGCAACATCACTCCTTTGCCAAGGTATTCACATCAGGTCTTGTTTGACCCATGTTCATTAGATAGATAGCAAAGTGCCCACATTACTAGCTAAGGGCCTTCAAAACCTCTCACCTGATCTTTGAGATACCTCTTTCTTCCTCTCCCATTCTACTCATCTGTAATAAGAGGCCTTACTGAAAAGCTTTTATAAACAACATGCATATGATTATGCTACTCCTAATCTGAAATTCTCTAGCCACAGAATAGGTAGTGGAAGCTCCCAAACCCTACCCCACCTATATTACAGCAGGGACTCTGGACCCCAGCCAAGAATGAGCTAGACATTATGCAATCTGAGGCCAAGCTGGAAACAAACTTAGCTCCTGACTCCCAGTCCAGTGCCCTACCCACATGACCATGTGTCCTATTTATCTTATCTTTGGGAGTTGCCACTGCTAGAGGGGAGTTTGAGTCTCCAGACCCATTCAATCATTGGCCTCTCTGTCGAGATGCATTTTAGGGTCAGTGGTCGTGGGGTGGACACTTGTCCACTGGAAGCTAGACTGAGACATTTCGTGTGTCTTTCATATACCTTTAAGGAGCTGACAATTCACCCTACCTGCACTGGATTTGAACAGACAACCTTGGGGCAAATATATCCAATTACCCATCCCTAAAACAGCTAGTCACTGCAAACAGGGAGTTTAACTTTCAACTGAAGCACCTTAGGAGCCGGTAATGCATGCAACTCTGATTGCTCTGATACTGCACAGAAAAGGCCCCTTTTGCTAGACAGATTTGTATGCAAAGGGAAAGCTTTTCCCTTTGAAAGGAAGCAAATGGTTTCCATTCACATTATGCACCTCTTTGGTGGCAGAGTGATTTGTAATCCTCTTTTGGTGAAACGCAGGATGCAGAGGATAAGCTGATCTGTTTTCTTCCCCAGGTCATCTGGATAAATGAGTAGGAATCACAACTAAAAAAGGGAAATAATCTGCCCTGAAAGTGTCCATGCAGCACAACAATTTGGAAGCCTCACACAGTTAGTTTTGGTTGCATAATGAATGCACTTAGGTTCCCCCCGGGCTACAGCTCATCAGTGTTCACAGCACCACTACTGAAACAGGCTTGTTCCTCACAGGACTCTAGAGACATTTCCTTAGCTTGTGGGGATGGGAATATTTTTTCTGACAGACTCGTTATAAACCATGCTCTGGACTACAGAGTAGGAGGATCATTATTCCATACCATGATTCTCAGAAAAACTGTTCCTGTCCACACCAGCCATGCTAACACCCTGCTAGCAAAAGTCACATAGAAAGAGCAAGGGATGTATTTTCTGAGGCAAAGGAAGCTGCTCATTCTGTGATGCTCTCCTCACCAGTGTGGGTCTGATGTTTTCAGAGGAAATACAGTTCTTGGTTAGGGGCACCAGTTTTCTCAGTCTGCTCCTCCCACCAGCAGGCTCCTGTTGCTTCCACAGGAGAAGACTCTATTTGATTTCGATGGGCTTGAGATCAGGCCCTGTTGGTCTCCCACTTAGGCAGAGGATGTATCCCTGATAGATGAGAATGGCCCTACTTTCAGGCTTGTCCAGGTATCCTGGTTATTCTACAACAATAGGTGTTGTGTCCCAGTTGTTTCCCACACTTACATACTTGTGTGGCAGGGCCTCTAGCTAGTTAAGCCAGTGAAACTGACCGCAGGCAGGCCGAGTGCATCTGTGCCTCAGATTTGTCATGCTGTCCTCTCCAAGGCTCTATAGCGAACCCCCTGCCTGCCCCAGCTAAAGTGCTGCCAAAATCCTCCTGCCCGCGCTTTCCGGACACCCCACCAGAACCATGCCCTGCCCCCACACCAGCTACAGCTGACTGGGGCTTTCCACCATGAAAATGGGGGTCACTCAACTCCTGCTGCTCCCACTCCTCCCGCCTTCTCACTGGCTGAAGAAGAAAAATAATGACTTCATTGCTGTAGCTCTCAGGGTATGTCTACATCTAAAATTTTGCAGCGCTGGTTGTTACAGCTGTATTAGTACAGCTGTATAGGGCCAGCGCTGCAGAGTGGCCACACTTACAGCAACCAGCGCTGCAAGTGGTGTTAGATGTGGCCATACTGCAGCGCTGTTGGGCGGCTTCAAGGGAGGTTCGGGGAATGCGAGAGCAAACCGGGAAAGGAGACCAGCTTTGCCGCGGTTTGCTCTCGCGTTCCCCGAACCCCCCTGCAAACCGCAGGGAAGGAGACCTGCTTACACGGAGGTTTGGGGAACGCGAGAGCAAACCGGGGAAGGAGACCAGCTTCGCCGCGGTTTGCTCTCGCGTTCCCCGAACCCCCCTGCAAACCACAGGGAAGGAGACCTGCTTGTTCGGGGGACGCGAGAGCAAACCGGGGAAGGAGACCAGCTTCGCCGCGGTTTGCTCTCGCGTTCCCCGAACCCCCCTGCAAACCGCAGGGAAGGAGACCTGCTTGCACGGAGGTTCGGGGAACGCGAGAGCAGGGAAGGAGACCAGCATTGCCGCGGTTTGCTCTCGCGTTCCCCGAACCCCCCTGCAAACCGCAGGGAAGGAGACCTGCTTGTTCGGGGAACGCGAGAGCAAACCGGGGAAGGAGACCAGCTTCGCCGCGGTTTGCTCTCGCGTTCCCCGAACCCCCCTGCAAACCGCAGGGAAGGAGACCTGCTTGCTCGGGGTTCGGGGAACGCGAGAACAAACCGGGAAAGGAGACCAGCTTGATTACCAGAGACTTCCTCAGGTATGCTGGGATACCTGCTTATTCCACGGAGGTCAAGAAAAGCGCTGGTAAGTGTCTACACTTGATTACCAGCGCTGGATCACAAGCGCTGGATCCTCTACACCCGAGACAAAACGGGAGTACGGCCAGCGCTGCAAACAGGGAGTTGCAGCGCTGGTGATGCCCTGCAGATGTGTACACCTCCTAAGTTGCAGCGCTGTAACCCCCTCACCAGCGCTGCAACTTTGTGATGTAGACAAGCCCTCAGCCTCCCTGCTTTGAATGCTTGGGGCTGCCTGCCACCTGCTCTGTATGTCTGTAGGAGCAGCTCTGCTCTCCACTGCAGCCAGGCAAACCATCTCGACCCTACATTTGCTTAAACCATGTAGTAGAATAGTGCATCTAACCCAAGTAGGGCTGGAAAAGGTGTGTGTGTTGGGGGGGAGGGGAAAGGGGGACATGGCTATTCTGCTCTGGCCAACTGGTGTGAATTACAACAGCTGTTGTTATGGCAACTAGGGATCATTAAGGGTGAAGGGGTGTCCCAGCCATGCTCCTTTTTCCAAACCGTCTCCCCACGCGGGCTGCATGGAGTTGCTGGCAAGATTTCTCCTCCATGGCTGGGGCTGGAATCCTTCTGTGGCCATTTAAAGAGGCTTTAGGGGAGCTTTGCCCTGGTGGAGCAGCATACAGCTGCTTTGACACAGCGGAAAATCTGGATTTTAAACCACAGGGACCAATTACAGCCTTTGCATAAGAGGGCAACTCCCACTAGAGCCAATGAGAAATGCACCCAGCTGGATATGGCACTAAAAAGAATATTACAAGCTTCATTAGGATTTGTTCTTTCAATGCAAATTCCCAAGGAGGACAGCAAATTTCTCCTTCATTCTTGACCCCAATTCTGGTATCAGCTCAAAATAGTCTCTTTTATTTTCTCTGAATTATTTCTTCCTGTTTTCTTTTTCTCAGTTGTTTATTGCCTTATCAGTCCCAAATTGTCCAGATTTATATCCCACAAGGGGTAAAGTGCAGTCCATTTGCATGGCAGTAAACCAAAGTACCATCCATCCAGCAGTGAAATTCACCAGCGCTGTGTAACTCCGAAAGCAAAATACTCTCCATAGGAAGAAAGATGCTAATGGAAAAGCACAGTCCTCCAGACCAACACTCCCCATAACCAGCACAGTTTACATCCTACCCCAGACAACCTTCCTTTTGCCAAGGACAGCTGAATGGGAATCATCTTGGAGCTTAAGTATAAGAGTCCCTGAGTCACACTTTGTAGCGAAGACTACATTACAACTCAAGACGATCATTACAATGGTTTTCATTGGTATAAGGAACAAAAGTGCTGTGTTTATGAACGACAGACATGGGCCAAAGCTGGACCCTCTTTGAATTTTATGGGAGTTGGGTGATAGGAGGTTTGGAGTGAGATGCCAGCATCCAAATGTGCCCCAGTGGTTTTGGTTCCTGTTTAGTTCCAAAGCCAGAGCCACTGTAATGATCCCATTCAGATGCAGCTTGTCTCTCGACAGCTCCTGCTATCGTGAATCTTTTGCCCTAGGTGGCAGAACTCTCTCACAAATAATTGATCTCACAAGGTTTCTGGGTTAGTGACTCCAACCTTTAACTCTCCCCCAAGTCAGCCTTCAACCTAAACAATGACCGAAACAATCTGGATCCTGCCTCATCAGTCCAGCTCTATTGACTTCATGAGCGGATTTTCTTAACCAATCAGACTACTTGCTTTCTCCTTGGTAATTGCTGCAAGTGGGACTTCTCTGCGATTCCTTCACATCCTCACTTTAATATTTCTGATACTAACCTGCTGGAACTAAGGAATTCACATACTGATGGCAGGTGCTGGTGCTTAGCATAGTCAAGGCCTTTCTGATCGATACTGTGGGCCACAGCCTATGCTGATTTACCCCTAGTTCAACTCCAAAGGGCCAAACTCTGATCTCTGTTACATGGACTTCAGCAGAATTGATCCAGATTTACACTAATGTGAGATTCGAATCAGGCCCATAGATGTGAGGGTATGTCTACATCTAAAATTTTGCAGCGCTGGTTGTTACAGCTGTATTAGTACAGCCGTATAGGGCCAGCGCTGCAGAGTGGCCACACTTACAGCAACCAGCGCTGCAAGTGGTGTTAGATGTGGCCACACTGCAGCGCTGTTGGGCGGCTTCAAGGGGGGTTCGGGGAACGCGAGAGCAAACCGGGAAAGGAGACCAGCTTCGCCGCGGTTTGCTCTCGCGTTCCCCGAACCCCCCTGCAAACCGCAGGGAAGGAGACCTGCTTGCACGGAGGTTTGGGGAACGCGAGAGCAAACCGGGGAAGTAGACCAGCTTCGCCGCGGTTTGCTCTCGCATTCCCCGAACCTCCCTGCAAACCGCAGGGAAGGAGACCTGCTTGCACGGGGGTTCGGGGAACGCGAGAGCAAACCGGGAAAGGAGACCAGCTTCGCCGCGGTTTGCTCTCGCGTTCCCCGAACCCCCCTGCAAACCGGGGAAGGAGACCTGCTTGATTACCAGATGCTTCCTCAGGTATGCTGGGATACCTGCTTATTCCACGGAGGTCAAGAAAAGCGCTGGTAAGTGTCTACACTTGATTACCAGCGCTGGATCACCAGCGCTGGATCCTCTACACCCGAGACAAAACGGGAGTACGGCCAGCGCTGCAAACAGGGAGTTGCAGCGCTGGTGATGCCCTGCAGATGTGTACACCTCCTAAGTTGCAGCACTGTAACCACCTCACCAGCGCTGCAACTTTGTGATGTAGACAAGCCCTCAGTGTGGTTACCTGGGGAATTAGGCTTTGATCCAGAAAAGCACTGAAGCACGTTCTTAACTTTTAGTGTGTGAGTAGTCCCATTGACTTCAAGGAGGGTTTAAAATCTGTCCCCAAATTCAGACCCACTACTGGATAGTTCCTGTGTCTATAATGGGCTGATCGAAAATCCCATATCAGCACACCTCCAAATTTTCATGGTGGGTGAAATCAGCAGGCTGCAGGCCTGGTCTCTCTTTCATGGTGATATAAACGAGGAGTAACTTTATTGAAATCTACACATCAGAGCCTCCGCATGGCTCCAATGGAACTGCATCAACTGATGTCAGCTGAAGATCTGGCCTTATAGTTTTACATCCGTGCAAAACCAATGCTAGTGAGAGGAGAGTCGGGGCTGGTATCCAGATCCAGATTTGCTGTAATCAGGCAGTATCTTGGAGTCCCAGGCAGTACCATATGTGATTCAAATTAAACCTGAAGTAGGCTGGCATGTAAGGAATGTGGAAAAGTGGTTTTTTGCCCTGGAAATGAGGAGGGAGGAGTAAACATGTCATAAAAGGCTCAGGGCACTGATTTCAGTTCACTGATCAATCTCAATTGGGGCTCAACATTGAAGAAAACATCCAAAGGTTAATTACTCCTGCCGGTCACAGCTGCTTTAAAAAAACAAAACAAAACAAAAACAAACCAAAGCTTAATTAGCTGCAATAAGCAGCAACCTAGCCAACTAAGACTCAAGAGAACTAAAACTGGACAGGAGCAGATTTAGCAGGACAGAGAGACCAAAATGCACAGTATTGTGATTATAGCTACCACTTGCCAGTGTGTGCAGATGACACCTTGGGAGTGCTCAGCTGATTTGGTGATCCTGTCACGCGTGGGATGGATTGGGAGGACCCTTTTCCTGCTGTGTCTCCATGTGACAACGGGTGTTCAAATTTTAATAAGTAATTACATCAAAGTGAATAACTTGTCATCCTAGCTGGAGTTGGCCATAACAATGATCTAGAAAATGAAGCACTAAAAACATTTATGGGCAGCTGTCCATGGCTGTGTGTCCTTATTAACAGCTTCCTTAGCCAGTGGATGGGGTGCAGAAAAACAGTAGTCCTGATTACTATTCAGAGAGAACGTTGGGTGAGTTTAATTACAGTCTGGAAAATCTACCTGAATCAATCCCTGCCCTAAAGGGTTTTGTCTTGTCTACTCTGAAGTGCCCCAAAAGCTGAGGTTTCTGCCTCTTCCCTTGGGAAGCCATTCCACTGCCTGACAGTTCTCACTGAGCCAGATTCTCCACTGCTATTTAGCCTCAGGCTGCACAGGCTGTATTAACTGGCTTAGGTTACTGTGCCCTTAAAACAGTCACCGCTAACTCTCCCTTCAGCTCCAGGAGACCATCAGTCTGAGGCTAAACGGTGTCTTTGGCCATGTCTACATCTAAAATTTTGCAGCGCTGGTTGTTACAGCTGTATTAGTACAGCTGTATAGGGCCAGCGCTGCAGAGTGGCCACACTTACAGCAACCAGCGCTGCAAGTGGTGTTAGATGTGGCCACACTGCAGCGCTGTTGGGCAGCTTCAAGGGGGGTTCGAGGAACGCGAGAGCAAACCGGGGAAGGAGACCAGCTTCGCCGCGGTTTGCTCTCGCGTTCCCCGAACCCCCCTGCAAACCGCAGGGAAGGAGACCTGCTTGCTCGGGGGTTCGGGGAATGAGAGAGCAAACCGGGAAAGGAGACCAGCTTCGCCGCGGTTTGCTCTCGCGTTCCCCGAACCACCCTGCAAACCGCAGGGAAGGAGACCTGCTTGTTCGGGGAACGCGAGAGCAAACCGGGGAAGGAGACCAGCTTCGCCGCGGTTTGCTCTCGCGTTCCCGGAACCACCCAGCAAACCTCAGGGAAGGAGACCTGCTGTTCAGGGAACGCGAGAGCAAACCGGGGAAGGAGACCAGCTTGATTACCAGAGGCTTCCTCAGGTATGCTGGGATACCTGCTTGTTCCACGGAGGTCAAGAAAAGTGCTGGTAAGTGTCTATACTTGATTACCAGCGCTGGATCACCAGCGCTGGATCCTCTACACCCGAGACAAAACGGGAGTACGGCCAGCGCTGCAAACAGGGAGTTGCAGCGCTGGTGGTGCCCTGCAGATGTGTACACCTCCTAAGTTGCAGCGCTGTAACTCCCTCACCGGCGCTGCAACTTTCTGATGTAGACAAGCCCTTTGTTGCCAGGCTCTTCCCTGGCGGCTCCAGGAGTTCAGAAAGGCCAATTGTGCTTACGCTGCTGCCCTGCATGGTTTTAAAAGTGCATTTCCATTAGATGAGCATCAGTCTTGATCCCCTCATTCCCTGCCCACCTGTCCCCTGGGAACTAGCACAAGGGTGTCGAACAAGGGTGCTCCTCTTTTGTGCCCACAGGCAGAGCTTTACCTGTGACACCTTTCGGGGCTGGAAAATAGGGCCAAGCCTCTGCGCAGACATACAAGAGACCTGGTAGCTCAGAGGGGACAACTTTGGGGGAAGCTGATAAAGGCCTGATGGGTTCATTGATTGCAAGGGGTTTGGTGCATCCTACGTCTGTGAGGTAGTATTTGTGCTGCATAGATGACTTTTCCACCCCTACTGGACTATTGCCCACTATTGTCCACTCCGCTGGGTTCCTCCTCCGCCAGCTAGCGTGTTGCAGCAGGCACCTACCACAACTTCTACTGTTTGGCCCAAGAACAAAAGCTCTGATAAGAAGCCAGGGGAAATCACATGGCTGATGTTCTGTGACACAGAGCAAGATCCCCAACATGGGTCCAGAGCTCAAATACAATGACAGCTTTTTTCCCCTTGTTCCAGGTTAATTATTTATGCCGCGGTTGTTAAAATGCTTCTGCATCATTAAGATTAGAAATGGCCCTTTTAAGCTGCCTGGACAAATCCAGCAACACACATCCTTCCATGTGAAATGAAACAAAGGGCAAAGAAAACAGACTTCATTTGGAAGGTCTATCGGGGGATCATTCTGGTTACTGTGTAACTCACTGTTCAGTATGTGTTATACATCCCCCTTTGGGCCTGATCCACAGAGAATACATTTCCGACAGCTTCTAGCTAGAGGAACTAGTTCTGCTTTAGCTCTAACTGTAGAGGCTCACACTCTTTGCTGTGTAGGTCCAGGAACTAGTTCTCAGTGCCAACTAAAATGCCAATCATTACAACTGCACACTAGATTCAAGCTACTAGAGAGAATTCAGAGCTTTAGCCTGTCTTTTAAGCAGACCAGATTGCAGAGTTCAAATTCAAATGTGAGCGAAATGGGCGTCTCATTAGAACATCATTCCAGCTCACACTTGGTGTGAACATAAGCCACAGCTCTAAAAATTCTCCTTAACAGAATGAGCCAAATACTAAAACATGGCCAGAAACTACCTGCAGAACCATACACTAGGCTTTGAACAAAGGCAGGCAATGCATCAGCCGGTACTGGAATCTGGGATTAGGGTTCAGCCCAATCTGTGACACACTTTGGTGTTGGGAGTGTTGAGATCCGGATCCAAACTGTATGCCTTGGACACACCATCTCCCTCTCCAGGTATGGCCCCATTACCATAATATCCAAGCACCTCCCGATCTTTAATGTAATTATCCTCACAATAGACCTGTGAGCTAGGGAAGTTGCATTATCTCCATTTTACAGATGGCAATTGAGGCAGAGTAGCTAAGTGATTTGCCTAAGGCTACATAAGAAGTCTGTGGTGCAGCAGGGAACTGAACCTCTGACCCATCCTTCCTGCCTTAGCACCTTTTAAATGGCACACTGAACTAGTTCTCCCCCACTTTGTCTATTGAGTATATGCTCCTTGTATATTAACACAGAGATGCGGTGCAGTGACATGACAGGCTGCAATAGATGAGGGCAATCTTTGTAGAGCTATACTGAAGCATTTAACGGTAATTCAGGATTTCAGAAAATGGGATCCCTGTTCCACATTCTGGTTCTAATCCCAACTCCTGTCATCAGAGAGACTGAGGGCTCGTCCAGACTAGGGGGGGAAAATCGATCTTAGATACGCAACTTCAGCTACGTGAATAACATAGCTGAAGTCGAATATCTAAGATCGAATTACTCACCCGTCCAGACGGCGCGGGATTGATGTCCGCAGCTCTCCGTGTCGATTCCGGAACTCCGTTGGGGTTGATGGAGTTCCGGAATCGATATAAGCGCGCTCGGGGATCGATATATCGTGTCTAGATTAGACGTGATATATTGATCCCCAAGCAATTGATTTTAACCCGCCGATACGGCGGGGTAGTCTGGATGAGGGCTGAAACAAGCACCATATAGGGATGATCTATGATTCAGGCATAGCTGGCTGGTACCACAATGCCTCTGTGTTTGCACCTTTGGCAGATGTGTTCCTTAATCAATAGCTGGAAGTGACGATTGAAGAAATAAAATGACTTCAACGAAATTCAATAGGACTCACCTGACTGAAAGCCAGCACTCTGCTTCCATCGCACTTTGAAAACCAAAACCTTCACTTATCCTCATTTTCAGTCGACAGTCTGTTGTTGCTCTTATTCCTGTGTTTGGAAACAAACAAAGTTAGTTATTCCCGGAGCTCTGACTTGGAAGAGGATGTCATGCGTAGAGATGGTCACAAGTTTTCCATTGACAAATTCCATTTTGTCAAAATTGAAAGTTTTCCTGTTGATTGGTTTCTTAACAAAATTTTGCCACAAAGAACAAACAAAACCAAAACAAAAAAGCATTTTGCTGTCAAAACATTCCCTTTTGACGTTAACAGAATGGAACATTTTGATTTTTGTTTCAAAATGACTCATTTTAAAATTAATATTATAAATTAAAAAAATAAATAAAACCTGTTGAAAGTGGAACACAACTTTTTGATTTGATCGAAATGGAACATTTTAATTGAGCCAAAATGACAGCTTTTCAAAAACTGCATTTGGTGAGACTTTTTTTGTCATCATTTAATTTTGGAATAAAAACAAATTTCAAAAAAGTTTCCTGCAGAATGGAAATTCTTGAGTTTCAACCAGCTTGAGTAACGACCACAGATCCAGATTACTGGGGTTCTGCCGCCAGCAATATTTTTAGAGACTCCTTACAAAACCCGAGAGGAATGATAGTGTTGTGATTAAGACTGGAACGCAGAAGATCTGGATTCAGTACAGTTTTATTTTGTCTTATTAGCATCGTATACCCCCTTTGTACTGGTGTAAAGCAACAGAGAATCTGACCCACCATCATGAAAAAAAGGACACAGTGAAGACGTTGCTGGAATACAGTAAACTGATGTTGTACAAATGCAGTGAAAACATGTATTTGTACAGTAAATTGGGCAGTGCAGTTTAGGTTGTTGCTGAGACCAAGAATTTAGCACCATTCAAAGAGAGATTGGACATTTACATGGATAACACGACTATCCAAAGTTATAATAGTTAATGCTAACAGAAAGTCTGAAAGGGATATTGAGCCCCATCCTGCAGGTTTAAACCAATCTCTAACTATTAGGGATTAAGGAGACCTTCCTGGGAGGTTTAGACTATGTCTACGTATAGTGGAGTTTCCTGCACCTTCTACTGCTGACCACTGTCAGAAACAGGATAGTGGACTAGATGGACCACACGTCTGATCCAATATAGTAATTCTTATGCTCCTGTGTTGACTGGGATCCCCCCACATATCTACCACACAGTCAAGCACAAACACTGGGACTTGTTCCCCTGTGGATGCTGAGGGCCAAGTTCAGTGGAATTACATAAGCGGAGGAGTCAATGGACTAGGTCAGTGGAGTTATGCCAGCTGATAATTTGGCCCTTAGACACATTGATATTTGTTTACGGGATGTAATCTACATCCAACAGATTCCCACTGCCTTCTGATCCTGCCAGCCAAATCAGTCTGGCCAGATGAGCTCCCCGACCCCTTGCAGAGCCATCTACCTCCATAGGAGGAATCTGACCACAAGGGGTGAGGAAACCTAACACAACTCCAAACAAAAATCCATTCATTCTCGCTGGCTGCAGCTGTAAATGGAGCTGGCTGTCATAGGCACCTCTTGTGCAGTGGTGCAAGGAAGACTGGCAGGCATGAAATATTAACAGCAGAAGTGTGTCGGGCACACAGGAGGAGCAGCTGCAGGGATATCACCTTACAGAAATGCCACATCATTCAAAGCCATGCTACCCTACAGGTCCATGCTGGGTGTGGCATATTGTTGATCAGCTCCAGCCAGCTGCAAGACTTCCTCCAACTCACTAATGTCAAACAGAAGCCCAAGCCATGGATGGCTCCCAAATCTATTGATTCCCGGAGGGGTTCTGGGGAGTAGGGTTTCCAGAGCTCATCAGTGCCACTCCACACATTGTTCAGGGCTGAATGGGCTGCTTCAGTAGCACTCTCAGCCCCTGCCAGGCCTAGGGCTGAGACTCACACCCTCCCCCCATGTGGTTGTGCTGCCACCAGACCAGCTCAAACAATGTCTTGTTTGTTTTATAGGGACACTCCCGGCTGAGTTCCTAAGTGCCAGGTTTCAGCCCAAAGTGAATTGTTAGCAAGTGTCCAAAAATATATAGACAGGACGTGAGTAAGAAATAAAAACGGAGCGGGAGGAGAGGGAGAGGAAAACAGCAATAGTTAGCTTACAGACTGAAAAAAGCCCTAAAGTGCCAGACATGCTTTCAAGAGATGAAACATCTAAATCCTCCAACCCCCAGCGAAAAAACGCTCAAAATTCCCACGCTTGTAAATGGAATTTATTGATGCAACAGTTTACCCCAACTGAAGGCATCTGTGAACTGCCTGAGACCCCCCCTGGAAAGGGGAGGGGGGTGACCCCAGGGCAGGTGAAGCAGCTACTCCCTTGTAGGGCCAGACAGGGGAATGTTTGCAGCTTTATTCCAATAAGGGCGTTGGGAGAGCCTGACAGAGGCTTCTCAACTCAACAGACTGAAGAAGCCAGCAGCTTAACAAGAAAGGGACCCTGAGAAATGGAGAACATCTCCTTAAGTAGGAGGGGCCAGATTCACCAATCTGGATTTGCACCCAGCTGCACTCCCATTGACATCAATCAGGGTGTGTGAGTCAGCACTGAACCTGGTCCAGAGAGTCCATCCCCCCGGGGAGGCAGGCCAGCCAGCAGGCACTTGTAAATTCTTAATGCTAAGCCCTAGGCCTTGCATTTACTGCCCCGCCTTGCAGAGGGCATTCTTCTGTTAACCAATGGGTGTAAGCAATGTCTCCATCCCTGGTTTCAGTCTTTCATGGAGAGACTTTATCCCTTTGCAAGCCTGAGGCAAGTGAGTCCAGCTTTAACACTCACCTTTGGGGGAGTGTCAGAAACATCCTTAGCAGCCAACCTCTCAGATGGAGCTGGTGGAAAAGAATTGCAACAGCCTCCTAGTCACACACAGCTCACTGAGCTCAACCCTATCAATAAATCATCTGATGGGCGTGGGGTCCTAGTGTAGACAGGGCCTTTGCTGGGGAGCAGAATGTTGCAATGCATTTGCCTGCCAGCTCTATTAAGAGCAGCTTTATGGATCACTTATGAAATCAGATAAACTGGTGTTGAGGGCCAGAGGTATTTTATACACAAGGGAATCTCTCCCGAGGGCAAACTAGAGATTATTGTGTTAACATGTTAACTTGGCCTCCAGCACGTGTGTTAAGTAGTGATTTTAATTAAATATTTATGCAGGTAAATGATTAGCTTAAAATAACCATCACTAAGGCCTGGTCTACACTATGCGTTTAAACCGAATTTAGCAGCGTTAAACCGATTTAACCCTGCACCCGTCCACACAACGAGGCCCTTAATATCGATATAAAGGGCTCTTTAAACCGGTTTCTGTACTCCTCCCCGACGAGAGCAGTAGCACTGAAATCGGTATTGCCATGTCAGATTAGGCTTAGTGTGACCGCAAATTGACGGTATTGGCCTCCGGGCGGTATCCCACAGTGCACCATTGTGACCGCTCTGGAAAGCCATCTGAATTTGGATGCACTGGCCAGGTAGACAGGAAAAGTCCAGCAAACTTTTTAATTGCATTTCTTGTTTGGCCAGTGTGGAGCTCTGATCAGCACAGGTGGCGATGCAGTCCCAAATCCAAAAAGAGCTCCAGCATGGACCATACAGGAGATACTGGATTTGATCACTGTATGGGGAGACAAATCTGTTCTATCTGAGCTCCATTATAGAAGACGAAATGACAAAGCATTTGAAAAAAATATCCAGGCTATGATAGACAGAGGCCATAGCACAGTGCTGTGTGACAAGCGTAACGGAAAGCCAAAGAATCAAATGGATGATCATGGAGGAAGGGAGGGGGGACTGAGGGCTCCAGCTATCCCACAGTCCCCGCAGTCTCTGAAAAGTATTTGCATTCTTGGCTGAGCTCCCAATGCCTGTAGGGTCAAACACATTGTCCAGAGTGGTTCAGGGCATATCTCATCAATTTACCTCCCCACCCCACCCCCCCACGAAAGAAAAGGGAAAAAAATCGTTTCCTGACTTTTTTCAATGTCACCCTATGTCTACTGCATGCTACTGGTAGATGGGGTGTTGCGGCACTGAACAGCAGCATCCTCTCCCCTCCCCTCCCCTCCCCTCCTCAGTGGCAGACGGTATTGTACAAAAGGACTGACAGCCGTCCTTGTCATCATTCCGTGAGTGCTCCTGGCTGGCCTCAGGTGAGGTCGGCCGTGGGTGCCTGGGTAAAAATAGGAATGACTCCCGGTTATTCCCGGCAGATGGTACAGAATGGCTGGTAACCGTCCTCATCATAGCAACTGGGGGCTGAGCTCCATCAGTGCCCCCCTTTCATGTCTAAAGAAAAGATTCTGTACTGCCTGGACTATCAAAGCAGCGGGAGGCTGGGCTCCTCTCCCCACCACCATTTAATGTCCTGCCTGGACTATCATAGCAGCTGGAGGCTGCCTCTGCCTCATTTTATCTCACTAAAAATTCAGTGTTTCTTATTCCTGCATTCTTTATTACTTCATCATACAAATGGGGGGACACTGCCACGGTAGCCCAGGAGTGTTGGGGGAGAAGGGAAGCAAAGGGTGGGGTTGTTGCAGAGGCACCCCCTAGAATGGCATGCAGCTCATCATTTCTGCAGGATCTGACACGGAGTGGCTGTGCTCTCTGGTTCTCTGATGCACTGGCTCTCTAGTACACTTGCCCCATATTCTAGGCAGGACTGACTCTATTTTTAGATAAAACATAAAGGAGGGAATGACCTGGGGAGTCATTCCCATTTTTGTCTTTGCACCCCCGGCCGACCTCAGCGAATGCCAGCCAGGAACACCCATGACAGCAGCAGACGGTACAGAACGAGTGATAACCATCATCTCATTGCTAATTTACAGTGGCATAGCAGACGGTACAGAATGACTGGTAACCATCTCTGCTACCTTGCAAAGGCAAATGAATGCTGCTATGTAGCACTGCAGTACCGCCTCTGTCGGCGGCATCCAGTACAATACGGTGACAATGACAAAAGGGAAAACAGGCTCCAGGGCAATCCAGGGAAAAAGGGAGCGAAATGATTGTCTGCGGTTGCTTTCACAGAGGAAGGAATGAATGACGACATTTACCCAGAATCACCCGCGACACTGTTTTTGTACCATCATGCATTGGGATCTCAACCCAGAATTCCAATGGGCGGGGGACACTGCGGGAACTATGGGATAGCTACGAGATAGCTACCCACAGTGCAACGTTCCAGAAATCGACGCTAGCCTCGGTACATGGACGCACACCACCGAATTAATGTGCTTAGTGTGGCCACGTGCACTCGACTTTATACAATCTGTTTTACAAAACCGGTTTATGTAAAATCAGAATAATCCTGTAGTGTAGACGTACCCTAAGAAGCCAATCACTGACCTACCATATGGCTGTAGCTGCAGTAACAGTTATTACTCTCTATATAAGGAAAGAACTGTGATCTGTCATGTCACTGTGCAGTGACTGTGGGCTTTTAAGTGATAAGTGCTCTCACTGATGTGCAGCCTGCCTGAGAGTAAAGCTGTTGAAGGAAGCAAGGTTTTGCATTTTCTGATTGATGTGCTTAAATAGTGCAGTTTGGGGCATTAAATAACAATGCATCAAGGGTATATTCCACCCTATTTCAAGTGAGGATCTCAGAACTCTTGAGAATTCTTTTACTAAGGCTTACAGCCCCCACTATCAGGTAGATCAGTATATTATACCCTTTTCTTAAAATGGAGGCATAGCACCTTCAAGCAACTTACCCAAAGTTATACAGTGAGTCAGAGACAGAGCTGGGAGTCCTGACATTCTGTCTTCCACTCCAGCCACTAGACCACACCATCACATACATGCCACTGCTTGTCATAGCTCTTAGCTGCTTTAGAAGTCAAGTGCATCCTAGCTTGGAGAAGCCAAACGGCAAATGTGATGCAATTCTGGCTCCTGGGGGAGGTGCATGCGAGGAAAAGCTCTTCAAATGTGAACACTGAGCCAGGAGACATGGACACCTTGCCATTCGTACAGACACTCTCTACACTTCGCGTGAACACAGAGCCCCTCATTCAGTGCCATGTTAGGAGTTTGGCTGGAGTAGAACATTATGTTCCTCTGGAGTTTTTCTTGCTACTCAGGAGGTAGACAGTGCTCTACTCATTAGAATACGAGTCTCACACGCACAGCCATTCCCTATTTTGATTGGCCCAGTCTCTGATTTATAATGTAAACACAAAGTGCACCAGAGGGGGAAAAAAGGGGCTTTAGGATTCTTTTCATCTTGAGACTTCAGGTCTGATGCTGCTCCCATTGAAAGTAACGAGACTGTTCCCACTGACTTCTCTGATGAGCCAGCCCTTAGTATATAATGCCAGGTTGGAAAGAGAGAATTAACTGTCCTGGATTCATGGTTCTGAGTCAGGAGTGGGGGAGGGAGAAATATTCCCATTTGTGCTATTCGGATGTGAGAGCATTTCACTCTGAAATCGCCAGTGCACCTCCTAAGCAAGCATCTGCCCTTTCTGGCGCTAAGGGGTCTGGATCCAAAGCCCAGTGAAGTCAATGGAAAGATTCCTGCTGACTTGGATGGGCTTTGAATCAGGCTCTCGGTTTCTCCCAGCCACCTGAGTCAGACTTGCTGCTGAAATTAGGAATGTTTCCAAAGGTCTCTTGGTCTGTTCCCATCTGTTGTGGACTCTGTGCTAATTATAGGGCACGGTGGCAGGTTTCACTAACTGCAGAATGGGAGAGGGGAAAACCAAAACCAGAGAACATTTCAAAGCTTTGGGCAAGAAAAAGCTACGGCACTCTCCACAAACAAAGGCACTGAGCCATTCCCAGGGAGCCTGGGGAACCTGGAGCTGTTTTTCCATATCAATGACTCATATTACAGACCCACCTTTCTGACACTTTTGATTTGGGTCTTTTAAAAAGATTGTAATGAACTTTTCTATACAATGCCCGTTTATTTATCTGAGCCTGCATTCCCAAAAGCTCCCCTGATTTTGGGTGTCTCCATTATGGGTTACCTCCATCTTGAGGTACCTAGGGCCTGATTTTCAGAGCACTCACACCTCCCATTGATTTCACCTGGAATGTGGGGGCTCAGACTCAAATCAAGCCCCAGGGCTCTCAAGGGGGCACCCTAAAGCAGTGAAAATGTAGGCCTTAGCTCTCATTATTATTATTATAAAGTAACAGATGTTAAGGCAATCAGGATTTTAGAAAGGATCACTGTGTTCCTCTAGCGGATGTTCTCCATAACACAGGTAGGCCATACCATCCAGAGATTCCTGCATCAAGCCCTTATTAGATCCTCAGGAACTGATTAAGGCAGGATCCTAAGGCTTCAAACCCTGCATTCCAAGGGACCCCAGAAGAAGCAGGAAGAAGGCAGTGATGCAGTGCAGGGATGACCGCTGCGGTCAGTGGACTGCCTCCCCAGGAATGGAAAGAAACAAGACCTTATCAGAGGGGCTTGGGGGAAGGGGTATGTTTAAATCAGACGCCATATAAAATTGGAGTTGTGCTCTTCCAGTTATTTAAAATCACCTTCAGGCCTTCGCAACGAGAGGGCCTGATTCACCCTTGGCCTGCACTGTGTGTAGTCACACCAGGGCGCAATGAGTGTAGAATGCCACCAGATCAGAATGGTCGTGCTCCATGCCCACTTTGCTCTGGGTTAAGTGACTCCTGAGGGTGCCAGGCAATGGAGAGTCAGGCCCAGCATGGCTACCAGCTTTTCTGCACCCTTAGCATTTCTGCCCAGTGCATGGAGAGAGAAAACAAAAAGAGTAAGAATAGGAGAGAATTTCAAAAGCCAGGAAAGAAAGTGCCCAGTTCTGAGCCAAAACTGTTTAACCCTGATAGAAGCACAGATGATGTGCAACATGGCATCCTTGGCAAGGCGCGTGATCAGCATACACACGACAAGCTGAAACCTGCTCTGTTTTTTCCTTAACTTGGATTTGACAGGGCTGTTCATACAGAGGCACAGGATAAATTCAGATGATATGAATCAGCTCAGAGACTGGAGAATCTGCCCTCTGCTAATTCTCCTTTCAGACTGACACTGAAGTCAACATCCAAACTTCTCCCAAGATCTTTTAGATTCCACACTTTCCCCAGATATTTATAGATCAGCAATGCTGACAGGAACGTGCATGCAGCCAGTTCTGTCATGTTCTTGAGGACAGATTCATCTTCTGGCAGGAATATTCTTTTGTTAGTAGTAGTAGTAGTAGTATACACTATTATTTTGGTCTCTTCACCAGCTTTGGGCTCAAACCTGTGAGCTGCTGAGGGCCTTCAACTCCCATTGACCGCACTGGGCAGTGAGAGCTTCCAGCACTCTGCAGGAATGGACTTGAGCTATATCTATCTAGATTAAGTGTGGCTTGCAGGTTGACAAGGGAGGGGAAATAGAACTCCTTCCAAGCGCTTTGTGAATTTCGTGTAAAGATTCTGCAAATACTGGCATGTTCTGAGCGCTGGTGGTGCTCTTTGGTATCAGTTTATGTTTTCAATGCATTAACAGTAGCTTGCAAGATCAGGCTTTAGGGCATGGCTACACTGGAGAGTTGCAGCGCTGGTGAGGGGGTTACAGTGCTGCAACTCACTCTGTGTCCACACTTGCAAAGCACGGCCAGCGCTGCAACTCCCTGGTTGTAGCGCTGGCTATACACCTGGTTTGCCTCGGGTGTAGCGATTCCAGCGCTGGTGATGCAGCACTGGTCATCAAGTGTAGCCACCAAAAGCACTGTTATTAGCCTCCAGGGTATTAGGAGGTATCCCAGAATTCCTGTCCACAACAAACCGGAAGAATGGCTGAACTCCGATCTCCCCGTAGCTACTTAGCTAAAAAACAAACACAGCTGCTCTTTGCTCCAGCAAGCGAGTGAGCGGAGGCAGGGGAATTGCTTTGGAATGTTCACAGCTGTTTGCTTGAGGAGAGAGGGGAGGGGGTAGTCCGTGCTGAGCAGCTGCTTATATGGTCTAAAGACTATTTAGGAGTGCATAATTTGCATTTAGTGAATAAGAGAGGGGTGGGGGAAAGGTCAAAACTTTTTAAATGATTGAAGGTTGGTGCTGTGTATCTTCCAGTCCTTAGAACTTGCAAGGCAGGGAGCTGACACAGTGTCAGCTTCAAAAATCCACTCTCTGTCTCCCCCACGCTCCCTGTCACACTCCACCCCATCCCCCTCTTTTGAAAAGCACGCTGCAGCCACTTGAACGCTGGGATAGCTGCCCACAATGCACCACTCCCAACAGCGCTGCAAATGCTGCAAATGTGGCCACACTGCAGCGCTGGTAGCTTTCAGTGTGGCCACATTGCAGCGCTTTCCCTACACAGCTGTACGAACACAGCTGTAACTCCCAGCGCTGCACATCTCCAAGTGTAGCCATACCCTTTGTCTCTAACCCCTTCTGTTGATCCACATTAAGGAGGGCAGCCACAGAGGCAGTCCCTGTCTGAGCTCTAATCCAATCTGGCAGCAACCTCGCAGTCCCTCCCCCGAGGGAGCAATCCATGCCAAACCCAGCCCCAGGAGAAACACATGGGTGGTTTACTTTCAATGCTGGGAAGTTCACTCCACCTAAGCCTTTTCTCAGGAAACTTTTTTTTTTTTATTTTAGTACAAATCCTGAGTTTATTATTGTTTCTGAGGAGCTTAGAAAACAGAGGGTTTGGGTTCTTTGGAGAATTCTTCAGCTCTGGTAGCATAATAGTAGCATAACAATGTAGGTTAACTGTGGAAGAGAGACATTTTGGGGACTGCTGATCTACCCTACCATGTGCAGTCAAGGGGAGATCAGCCTTGGTTTCTGATCCGACTCACACTTTGCAGTCAGTGGGAAGATCTGATGATCTGCAATATACCTACGATATGGGTAGGTATGTGGGGCAGGAGAGATTTGACATAGGGAGGGCTGAGGATGCTCCTGTTGGAGGTGTC
This sequence comes from Gopherus evgoodei, assembly GCF_007399415.2. Lineage (NCBI taxonomy): Eukaryota > Metazoa > Chordata > Testudines > Testudinidae > Gopherus > Gopherus evgoodei. The sequence continues at coordinate 116,450,275 of NC_044325.1, read as the reverse complement.
AGTGCTGAGCACTGCTGGGCAGCAGAGCCCAGGGAAGTGAGTGTGATGAGGTGGGACAAGGAGCTGCTGCAGTCCTGTGAAGATGGACTGATTCTTGGAGGAGGGGGAGATATTTAATATGGGACAAACCTGGACCATCACAGAGTCTTGATCCTCTACTGTCACCCCATCAAATACAGTCCACTATCTTGCTCCTGGTTCTGAGCTGCAAGGGAGCAGCCCCAGGAGGGAGCTGGGTGGGGTTCTGAGGACTGTCAGTATGAAAAGAATGGTCAGTATGAAAAGAACGCTCCCTGCATTCAGACTAGACACCCAGAGACGTTTCCTCCCCAGCCTTAGGGTTCTTTCGGACACACCTGTGCCATTCTGAAATCCAGAGCACTGTGGTGGCTGCCAGTGACTGCGGTCACCTCCCCACCAGGAAGGAATATTTTTAGCTGTGTGTTTATCTGCTGTAGAATCTCAGAAATGTGAAATATTTAATTTGGAGAACAGGGAGTGTTTGTTTCAGGTTCCTAGCAGGACCCACTCACTCCTCTAGTCGCATCGAAGTGCCACACACACAGGCTGGCTATACTCTCACACTCACCTAGGTGTGTTCTCACACAAGCAATAGGCCAAGATCTTCCAAAAACAACTAACAATTGTGAGTGCCTCAGTCTTTAGGTGTCCAGTTATAGACTCCTCATAGGGGCCTGATTTTCACAAGCTGGAGGTGTGACACTTCCTGAAAATCTGGACCCTTTCAGGCAGTTCAAGTTGGGTGCCTCACAATTGAGGCACATCAAATTACTAGCCCCTTAAACAGGTTTGCCAGTCTTCCCCTCATGTGAAAGTAGGAGCCATCAGAACCACTTTTTAAAAAAAATCCATCCAAAACGAGCACCGACCCCCACAGATCTGCTCATGAGAAAAACAAACAAAATTTGAGAGGGCACATTTTGGAAAACAGTTTTTGAAAAACTTGACCCTAATGTTGCAGAGAAGATTTACAACAACAACAACGAAAAGATTGAAGCACATTTGCGTCTTTGCCCAAAGGCCAACACCTGAGTGCTGGGTGCTGGTCTCCCTTGCAGCTGCTGACTTCTCTTCCATCTAAAACAAGACATACCTTTCTTGAATGTTGTGACAAAGTGGGAATGTTCTTGATGTGTTCTTTGAATACTGAGTGGGGAGTATTGACCTGGGAAGGTTGCAGGGGAGTTTTGCTGGGACTGTCTGCATTGGGGAAGCGGGGATATCTGAGCATGTAACATGAGAACCCAGGAGCGGGGTTGGAGGCCAGGTAACACCTCTGACCGGAAATTGGACAAAGGACACAAAGACTGGGGGAGAAGCCAGGGGGAGGCTGAGTGAGACGGCTGGAGGGAATTTCAGTTCAGAGCTGGCTGGGAAATGGAGAGGGAAGCCCCGATGGGGCTTGGGCTTCCCAACGGGGCTGTGGCCTCCCTGGGGCCCCCAGACTGACCTAACTAAAGGGGGTCCTGTTGTGTGTACTGGCAAGACCTGTTTTGGACTGTGTTCCTGTTGTCTAAATAAACCTTTTGTTTTACTGGCTGGCTGAGAGTCACTGTGAATCGCAGGAAGCCGGGGGTACAGGGCCTTGTCTCCCCCACACTCCGTGACAAATGTGAATCATTTTCTTCTTCATTTGTTTTTGTTTAGACAGATGGATTTTTTGGTGGTGGGTAACAGAGCCCTTCACTTCTTGTTCACATGTCCAAATCCAGCTTAGGTTGGTAGTGGCGGAAATTTATTACCATCACATGGCTGTTAGTCAGCGTGTGTGAAATAAACCAGTTATCTCAGACCAGTACCTAGTGTATTGGTCTCAACATCACAGAAACCACACCGCAGTTGGCACTAACAAGCACTCTCGTTGGCAAACCCAGCAGAACCATGATGGGGAAACAGTGGAAGATGGTTCTATCACGAAGGCATTAGATGGAGGCTCAGGAGAGTTGGGTTCAATTCTTGGCTCTGCAATGAACTCCTTGTGTGATTTGGCAAGTCACTCAATGCCTCATCCCTGCCCACTCGTAAAACAAGGCTAATACTTCCCCCAGGAGTGCTGTGAGGATGAACGCATTAACGTTTTCCAGGAGCCCAGTAATGGGGCAGGGGGGATGTAATAGGCCATGGAAGATGGGACAACACTCTTGCCTCTGGAAATGGACAGCCCTGGCTGTGGCAGATGTGTGCTGGTACAGCATCATAGGGCAGCTTGTACAGCTGCTGGCTGTGCTGTAACTGTTCTTGTGGGCACAGGCAGATTTAGGCATCATTTAGGCACTAATTAGGCACTTTCCCCAGCGCTACATATGCTTCCAAAACTGTCCAGCAGCACGAACAGATGGAGCTTTGTTCTCCTGGGTACTTCAAGAGATAACATCATGTGATCAACAGCTAAAGATTCTAACTGGAGCCTGGTGTTATTTGCTCAGGCTTTCCCTAATCTAGCATTCTTGTGTGATCCTTTCTATCGGCACTGACCACAAATGTGGCCACCAAAGGCAGAGTAAGGTTAGACTCGCCCCCTGCGCGGGCCCCAAGGGCAGCATTTCTGTCACAAACATCTCATCATCGCCAACTCTTTTCCACTAATAACATTTGGTCCTTGTGCAGGGTCTCCTCTCTCTGAGGATCAGGAAGTATTTCCTATGCATTCATTAATTATGCCTGACAGCATCCATGGAAGGTGCCAGCCCTGCTCTCACTGCCCAGACCTCTCTCCTGCCTGTGTCCGTTATCTCTTTCACCCACTTTGAAGGAAGAGAGGGAGGGAACTTGGCATTGACGGCAACATGAGAGCTGGCCCATGTCATGCCAGGCTCCCTTCGCTCCTGCTGACACCCACAGGTTCCATTTCAGCTAGAGTGATCACATGGCAGTACCTAACATGCTAAAGCTCCAACCCCGACTAGGATTCTGTTCAGATTTCCATTACATTTCAGTCCCACCCTTTGGTGAGACTTTAGAAAATGCATCATCTCTTAGGGACAATTCAACATTTCCTGGACCAGAAAATACGCAAAGAAGGGCTTCAGACAGCTGACTTAATTAACCCCTTTCTGTGCTTGCTCCAGTTAACCCAGCTCATACTGAATATGATATGCCAGCTCCACCTAGGAAAACACGATCCGCCCCTCGGGGCTGATCCATCAGATAGGCGCCATCACGCCAGTCACACAGACGTTTCAGTTGCAAGGCTGATGAAGACAAGGACATGGTCTGTTGGCAGCGAAAGGGTTGAACTCCAATGTGAAGCTCTCAGCATTACTCCTTAGCTAGTTCACATTTTGGAGATAGGAGTTTTGCTTCAGTCCTAGCAGCAATCAACCCTTTACATTAGGGCAGTGTGGACTAGTGGATACGGCACTGAACTGGGACCCAGGAGACCTCAGCTCCACTGCTGACCTGCTGGGTGATCTGGGACAAGTCACTTCACCCATCTGCCTTGTCTATTTAGGTTGTAAGCTCTTTGGGGCGGAGACTGTGTGTGTACGGAGATTAGCCCAAAGGGACCCTAATCTCTGTGGGTGCCTCTGAACACAACTGTAATCCAAATAACGAATAGGAATTAAGATATGTATTCAAATGTTGCAGCTTTGGCCAATCTACAGCAGATCTGTAGGTTTTCTAGCCATTTTTAATCAACGGATTCACTTCCTGCCAACCCTTTTCTATTGTAGGACTATATGGGAAGTGGCATTAGCCTGCTTGGTTGGAGTGGCTTCATCTCATGCCCCAGTAACATGGCTACATATTCAGTTCAATTTCATTTGACTGTTTGCTCTGCTTATGATGAGTCTTTTTTTAGGGAGGCCTTCCCATCTGAGCTATATAGGGATATTCCTATTTAGAGAGATACTACCCTAGACAGCAATACTATGCCAGGCAGTATGACCTGCAGTGGCTAGAGCACTCAGGAAACCTGCATTCTGTTCCTAGCTCTGCCACTGGCCTGTCTGTTACCATGAACAAATCATTCTCTGTGCCTCTGTTTCCCCATCTGTCAAATGGGGGTGGATGATACTGATGTGGCAAACTGGAAATGTTTTTAATGTTTTCTCTGAATACTGTGTTGGTGCCTCAGTGTCCCCTATGCAGTTCTTAAGTATCTAAGTGGTGGAATAAGGGTGTGTGATTGCTACAGAGCAAAGGGCCAGTGCACCTAAGTTCCTGGCACTCTGTCTCCTAGCAACTGATGGCCTGGGCCCCTTCTCTGCAAAGGTGACAATTGAAGGTGTCGGAGACAAAAAGGTCAGGTGACCTCCTGGCCCGGGAAAGGAACTGAACAGAGGAGGAGGGGCTGGAGGGGGTTAGCAGTCTGGGACTGGCTGGGGACGAGGAGTGAAGTGCAGATGTGGGGGTCTGGCTCACTGCCCCCCAGAATGGACCCAGCCGAATGGTCCAGTTCGCGGTACCTAGAAGCTCTGTTTTAGACCGTGTTCCTGTCATCAAATAAACCTCTGTTTTACTGGCTGGCTGAGAGTCATGTCTGACTGCTAAGTCGGGGTGCAGGACCCTGTGGCTTCCCCAGGACCCCGCTGGGGCGGGCTCGATGTGCGAAGCGCATGGAGGGACATATGCTGAATGCTCCAAGGAGAGACCCAGGAGGTGAAGACGTGTGAGCTTCTTGCCCTGAAAAAGTCTGCTCCAAGGGAGAGGAGGCTCCCCAAAATCCTGACTGGCTTTGTGGGGAGCAGTTCCAGAGCATCGCCCAGGGACTCCATGACAACTGACTAGTGCCATGTGGAGGACAGAATGCCATTTCATGAAGGCTTTTGAGATTTTGAAATTTGGCTTCCTTGCAAATCAGAATGAAAAACCAAAAATGTCAAAGTTTTCCAGGAAAGAAAATTCCAAACAAAATTGATTATGGGTCAATCAAAGGCTTTCATTTTGAAAAGACTGAAATGTGTTGTTTAAGTTTTGACTTTAACTGAGTATTAGAACACAAAATTTCAAAATAAAAAGTAATTTCAAAACGAAAAATCATTTCATTCCAAAAAGGTCGAAATGGGGTGTTTCAACATTGTCAGAACTTTTTATTCCAGTTTTCTTCAGAAAGGAAATTCCAGCAAAATCAACCCAATTTCATGAAGCATTTTGATTGAGTTGGAATTGAATATTTTGATGGAATATGCTTCTGTAGAAGTTTCTCCGTCCAGCTCTAATATGTGCCACCTTTACAAAGCACTTTAAGATGAATAGCACTATATAAGAATGAGGTGTTATTACTATTCCTATACACTACACCAGCATTGCTCAGCCTTTCCAGGTTGGCAAGCCTTTATCCGAAGTCAAAATTTTTCACGACCCTCTCACATTTATTATAAAAGTAAGAATAAAAAAGTATCAATATTCAATGCCTCGCAATGCCCATGATTGCCTTTTGTGATCCCACCCTCTTGGCAGTCACAATCAATGGGCTTTGAAAAACACTGCCCTACCCCATCAGATAAATCAACCTGGGATAGTTCACCAAAACAGAATAATAGAATCACAGAAATGTAGGGTTGGCGGGGACCTCAAGAAGTCATCTAATCCAGCGGTTCTCAAACAGTGGCTTCGGACTCCAAAGTGGGTCACAACCCTGTTTTAATGGGGTCGTCAGAGCTGGCATTAGAATTGCTGGCCTGTAACCTGAGCCCCAAGCCCAAGCCCAAGCCCCACCGGTTCAGCCGTGGGTGGTGGGTCTCAGGTTACAGCCCCCAAATTGGGGCTGAAGCCCTTGGGCTTTGGTCCCCCACTCCTGGGGTTGTGTAGTAATTTTTGTTGTCAGAAGGGGGTCGCAGTGCAATGAAACTAATCCATCACCTTGTCCTGAGTCAGAATTCAATATACCTAGACCATTTATGACAGGTATTTGTCTAACCTGTTCTTAAAAACCTCCAAAGACAGTAATTGTGCAATCTCTGTAGGAACCAATTCCAGTGCTTAACTATCTGTATAGTTAGAACTTTTCCCCTAATATCTAACCTAAATCTCCACTGCTGCAAACTAAGACAGGAGACACAGAGAACAATTGATCTCTCTCCTCTGTATGACAACCTTTTACATATTTGAAGTTATGTCTCCCCTCAGTCTTCTTTTCTCAAGACTAAGCATGCTCAATTATTTCAACCTTTCCTGAGAGTCATGTCTTCTAAATCTTCTATAATATTTGTTCTCCTCTGGACTCTCTCTAGTTTGTTCACATCTGTCTAAAAGCATGGTGCCCAAAACTGGACTCCAGCTGAGACCTCACCAGTGCTGAGCAGAGCGGGACACCGCCTATGTCTTATATATGACACTCCCACTAATACATCCCAGACTGACAGTTGCCTTTTAAGCAACAGCATCACACTATTAACTCAGTGATCCACTATAACCGCCAAATCCTGCAGTACTGCTGCCTAGCCACTTATTTCCGATTTTGTATTTGTGCATTTGATTTTTTCTAAGTGTAGTACTTTGCACTTGTCTTTGTTGAAGTTCGTCTTGTTCATGTCTGACCAATTCTCCAGTATAAAATGATTATTTTGAATTGCAATCCTGCCCTTCAAAGTGCTTGCAAACCCTTCCAGCTTGGTGGCATCTGCAAATTTTATAAGTATACTCTCCCCAGCCCCATCCTCCAAATTATTAATGAAAATATTGAATAGTACTGGTCCCAAGACAGACCACTGTGGGACCCAACTAGATATATCCCTGTTTGACAGCAAACCATTGATAACTACTTTTTGAGTGCAGTTTTGCAACCAGCTGTGCACCCATCTAATAGTAATTTCATCTCGACCTGATTTCCCTAGTTTGCTTAAAGAATATAATGTGTCAAAAGCCTTACTAGAGTCCAGAGTCACATCTACTGCTACTTTAAATACTGATTTAAACAAAGGCAAATTTCCTACTGAGGGAGATGAGAAACGGAAGGTCTAGGGAGGAAACAACAGAAGCAAATAGTGGCAGAGACAAAGCGATCCGGATACACAATGTTCTAATAATCATATTACTGAATTTGCCTCTTGTTTCTTTTTAAAATGCACACACCAGCGCCCCATGAAATATGTAGCAAACAACCGCACCCATTAGGAAGATAAAGAGAGATTTCAGGAATTCTTTCATCCGGAAAGCATGAGTGAGAAACAAAGTGAAAGCAAGCAGAACCCAGAGCAAGAGCTGGAGGCTGCACCAGTACTGGAGGCTTTGGAGATGCCCTCCAGAGAGGAAAGAACACAAGGGGAAGGGGGGGAGGGCTTGATCACAGGCCCCAGTGCTCACACATTTTCTTTGGTCCATGTCTATATTCAAAGCTGAAACAGTTTAACTGTAAATCTATTTAAAACCCCCTGACATTCGGTTTATCGCAATTTAGCTCAATAATAATCATACCACCCCCTAACTCTTGCATAGTGCTTTTCACCTACAGATAAGGAATTCAGTTTAACTGATATAAGCCAGGTTTAAAATCAAATTCAGAGTATTCACAAAAGAAGATTTTGCCTAGATTTAACTAACTTGGTTAGACATCACACCCTAAGGCCACGTCCAGACTAGATATTAAAATCGATTTTAGATACGCAACTTCAGCTACGGGAATAATGTAGCTGAAGTCGAATTTCTAAAATCGAGGTACTCACCTGTCTGGACGGCGCTGCATCGATGTCCGCGGGTCTCCGTGTCGATTCCGGAACTCCGTTCGGGTTGATGGAGTTCCGGAATCGATGTAAGCGCGCTCGGGGATCGATACATTGCGTCCAGACTAGACGCGATATATCGATCCCCGAGCAATCGATTTTAACCCGCCGATGCCGCGGGTTAGTCTGGATGAGGGCTCAGTTACATATAGACAAGACCTATTGGTGAGAAGTATTAGCAGCATAATCACATGAGACTTCATCATAATGAAATAGTTTGGGGGTGGGAAATCAGGCAAGGGTTAAATACTACTAATAAATAATAGTAATAATGCTGCATTAAATGAGAGGGATGGAAGTACTGAAACACGTGCCTGCTAGCTCCCTGGGCTCTTTGCGTGTTTCCTGTTTTGTGTTCTTTTAGACTGCAAGCTCATTGGGCGGAGGGCTCTCTCTCAGTGTACCTAGCACTGGGGCTATTGGCAGCTACCACAATATAAATAATTATAATAATAGATAGATTCATAGATTCCAAGGCCAGAATAGACCACTATGATCATCTAGTTTGCCCTCCTGTGTAACACAGGCCTTCCCCAAAATGATTCCTAGAGCGTGTCTTTTAGAAAAACATCCAGTCTTGATTTAACAATTGTCAGTGATGGAGAAACCACCATGACCCTTGGTCAATTGTTCCAATGGTTAATTACTCTCACTGTTAAAAATTGACATCGTATATCTAGTCCAAATTTGTCTAGCTTCAACTTCTAGCCATTGGATCGCCTCTGTCTGCCAGATTGAAGAGCCCATTATTAAATATTTGTTCCCCATATAAATACTTATAGACTGTAAACAAGCCACCCCTTCATCTTCTTTGTTAATTTAAATAGATCAAACTCCTTGAGTCTATTAGTGTAAGGCATGCTTTCTAATTCTCTAATCATTCCTGTGGCTCTTTTCTGAACTGTCTCCAATTTATCAACATCCTTCTTGATTTGTAGGCACCACCAGAGCTGGAGATAGTATTCCACCAGCCCTCACACCAGTGTCAAATACAGAGGGAAAATAACCTTTCTACTCCTACTCGAGATTCCCCTGTTTATGCATTTTAGGATCGTATTAGCATTTTTGGCCCCAGATATACTTTGGGAGCTCATGCTTAGTTGATCCTGATCCCTATATAGATACAGGGAATCATTCAACAACTAGCGAAGTCACTTCCGGGGTGGAATGTGGCACTATGATCTGTATTAATTAACCTAATATAACACCAGCTCTCCTGTCCATCTGCAGGGACTGACCCTCGGACCTTGGCTCTAAAAAGCAGGAGCCCTGACTGCTCGAATTACAGGAGCTTGTGCAGTTTGAGTGGTGTTGCACTCTCATTAGCCACTAGAGGGAGACAAAGCATCACTCTCTATTAGCGTGGGTTACACCCACAAATACCTGAGGTGGCTAGGCACCTGGTATGCTGTGACTGCTGCTTAGTACACTCCTCATTATTCTCACTGTCACCTCATGCTCCCCATGTCTGCTTGTTGAATCCACCTGTTGCCTCTCATCACACAGTTAGAGTGTAAGCTCTTTCAGGCATAGATCAGTGCATGTGTGTGTGTGTGTGTACACACAGTACCTCGCACAATGGGACCCTGATTCCTGATGGGCAGCCCAAGCCTTCCATTGACTTCAGTGAGTTCTGGATCAGGCCCTTAGCATGTGCCACTCATTCTACCGTAACTGCACTCTGTTACTGAAGTGGCTGTCACAGCATGACAACTCACCTTTAAGGAAGTCAGTGGCATCTTTCTACTCTAGATAAATGCAGGGAATTTACATGTGACACTCTCATCAAAATGCCAGCAATGGCTATGCATGTGAATCCCACACTCAGCCAGATGAAACTTTATGAAGCCTTCATGTGTGCATGGAGCTTACAGCAAGTTAGGGTTGCCAATTTTGGTTGGACGTATTCCTGGAGGTTTCATCATACGACATAATCTTTAATGAAAGATGAATCTTTAATTGCTGGAGATTCCAGGCCAATCCTGGAGAGTTGGCAACCTTAACAGCAAGTTTTAATAGGTGGCAGATGGCTCTGACTTCCTTTGAGGCTCCTGCTAGACCATTATGCAGGATGAATTCTTTGGCTGTTCTCCTGGGTGCAATGGCTTATTCCCCTGGTGCTCCACTGTTATCAACCATGAGTTAAAAATCATTTCATTTTATGGCTTGTCCAGATTCAGTAGAACTCCACATAGCTTCTCTCTGGGAGCTTGTATAAAGCTCTGCCCAGGGCTGTCCTTAGGATTTATGGGGCCCGAGGCAGTATTATTAAACTGGTGCCCCTATGCCAGATGGCAGCCCAAGCTCACAGCCTGGTCGGGGAGGGGGAGGAGGGACTTGACAGCAAAGGATAATGAGATGCCCAGCCTGCCTCATGATGGCAGAGAGTCACAGTTCCCCGCAGAGACTTCCATGCACTCTCCCTCATGCAGAATGGACATGAAGAAAGTACCTAATTAAAAGCACTAAAATTTGGGAATAAAAAATGTCAGTCACAGGTTTTTTGATATGCCCTGAAGTTTGTCAGAAACTTCATAGTAAGGGTGAGTCAGCTGTCCTGCTGAATACAACATTACATATTATGGAACACATGATGCAGCTCTTCTCTGTTTTACATTTTCTTCATCAGTATTTCTAAGTTGAATTTATATTTTAAATGTACTCAAATCTTAAGCCAGCATTCCAGATTACTACATATTTAACTCACTGAAACAAAGACGTTCTTTTAAATTAATCAGAGAGGTTTAGTGTGTTCATAACAATGTTCATTGCTTTTGGAAAAAGGGAACAGTAATTTACTTTGTGTGATCTCCATAACAAGAGACATGGTTATGAAATTTCACCAACTTTAAAAAAATATGTTTCCAAAGATTTTAGGTATAACAAGGATTTTGTCTTACTAAGGTACTGATTTTGCTGGAGGGTTCTTTTAAAACTAGTTTGTCGGACAGTCAGAAGTAAAGAAAGGGAACTCTTTGTCCAGCTATCTGGAAGGGAAGGACTGTTGTCCCTTTAAGGGCTCTCTTCAGTGGGGAGTAGGGGGAGAGGTGGTGAAGGGATGGACAGAAAGGACAGGAAGACTTGGAAGCACTTTTTTTTTTAACTATAGTAATTAAAATGTGTATTTTAGATAAGGGAGGTCTTCTGAAGGATTTATTTAAAAAAACTATGTGTGAAGATCCACACATTTAAGGCTAAAGATGATTGTGCATCTAAAACTCTATGCAAGCATTTTTTAGAAATGTGATTTTATAATCTTCACCAGCTCACTAATGAAATATTTTTAAAGCAAATTTTAAACTAAGGTCCTGTAGACTGACATGTTCTGTGTAAATATTACATTAATGCACAACTGTTTTTGTCAGTAAAGTCAGAAACTGACAGTAAAAAATTTTATTTGGGCATAAGCTTTTGTGGACATCTGATGAAATGGGTTCTAGTCCACAAAAGCTTATGCCCAAATAATTTGTTAGTCTTTGAGGTGACACAAGGACTCGTCCTTGTTTTTGCTGATACAGACTTAGGCCATGTCTACATCTAAAATTTTGCAGCGCTGGTTGTTACAGCTGTATTAGTACAGCTGTATAGGGCCAGCGCTGCAGAGTGGCCACACTTACAGCAACCAGCGCTGCAAGTGGTGTTAGATGTGGCCACACTGCAGCGCTGTTGGGCGGCTTCAAGGGGGGTTCCGGGAACGCGAGAGCAAACCGGGGAAGGAGACCAGCTTCGCCGCGGTTTGCTCTCGCGTTCCCGGAGCCACCCTGCAAACCGCAGGGAAGGAGACCTGCTTGCTCGGGGTTCCGGGAACGAGAGAGCAAACCGCGGCGAAGCTGGTCTCCTTCCCCGGCTTGCTCTCTCGTTCCCGGAACCCCGAGCAAGCAGGTCTCCTTCCCTGCGGTTTGCAGGGTGGCTCCGGGAACGCGAGAGCAAACCACGGCGAAGCTGGTCTCCTTTCCCGGTTTGCTCTCTCGTTCCCCGAACCGCCGAGCAAGCGGTTCTCCTTCCCTGCGGTTTGCAGGGTGGCTCCGGGAACGAGAGAGCAAACCGGGAAAGGAGACCAGCTTCGCCGCGGTTTGCTCTCGCGTTCCCGGAGCCACCCTGCAAACCGCAGGGAAGGAGAACCGCTTGCTCGGCGGTTCGGGGAACGAGAGAGCAAACCGGGAAAGGAGACCAGCTTTGCCGCGGTTTGCTCTCGCGTTCCCGGAGCCACCCTGCAAACCGCAGGGAAGGAGACCTGCTTGCTCGGGGTTCCGGGAACGAGAGAGCAAACCGGGAAAGGAGACCAGCTTCGCCGCGGTTTGCTCTCGCGTTCCCGGAGCCACCCTGCAAACCGCAGGGAAGGAGACCTGCTTGCTCGGGGTTCCGGGAACGAGAGAGCAAGCCGGGGAAGGAGACCAGCTTCGCCGCGGTTTGCTCTCTCGTTCCCGGAACCCCGAGCAAGCAGGTCTCCTTCCCTGCGGTTTGCAGGGTGGCTCCGGGAATGCGAGAGCAAACCGCGGCGAAGCTGGTCTCCTTTCCCGGTTTGCTCTCTCGTTCCCTGAACCGCCGAGCAAGCGGTTCTCCTTCCCTGCGGTTTGCAGGGTGGCTCCGGGAACGAGAGAGCAAACCGGGAAAGGAGACCAGCTTCGCCGCGGTTTGCTCTCGCGTTCCCGGAGCCACCCTGCAAACCGCAGGGAAGGAGAACCGCTTGCTCGGCGGTTCGGGGAACGAGAGAGCAAACCGGGAAAGGAGACCAGCTTCGCCGCGGTTTGCTCTCGCGTTCCCGGAGCCACCCTGCAAACCGCAGGGAAGGAGACCTGCTTGCTCGGGGTTCCGGGAACGAGAGAGCAAACCGGGAAAGGAGACCAGCTTCGCCGCGGTTTGCTCTCGCGTTCCCGGAGCCACCCTGCAAACCGCAGGGAAGGAGACCTGCTTGCTCGGGGTTCCGGGAACGAGAGAGCAAGCCGGGGAAGGAGACCAGCTTCGCCGCGGTTTGCTCTCTCGTTCCCGGAACCCCGAGCAAGCAGGTCTCCTTCCCTGCGGTTTGCAGGGTGGCTCCGGGAACGCGAGAGCAAACCGCGGCGAAGCTGGTCTCCTTTCCCGGTTTGCTCTCTCGTTCCCTGAACCGCCGAGCAAGCGGTTCTCCTTCCCTGCGGTTTGCAGGGTGGCTCCGGGAACGAGAGAGCAAACCGGGAAAGGAGACCAGCTTCGCCGCGGTTTGCTCTCGCGTTCCCGGAGCCACCCTGCAAACCGCAGGGAAGGAGAACCGCTTGCTCGGCGGTTCGGGGAACGAGAGAGCAAACCGGGAAAGGAGACCAGCTTTGCCGCGGTTTGCTCTCGCGTTCCCGGAGCCACCCTGCAAACCGCAGGGAAGGAGACCTGCTTGCTCGGGGTTCCGGGAACGAGAGAGCAAACCGGGAAAGGAGACCAGCTTCGCCGCGGTTTGCTCTCGCGTTCCCGGAGCCACCCTGCAAACCGCAGGGAAGGAGACCTGCTTGCTCGGGGTTCCGGGAACGAGAGAGCAAGCCGGGGAAGGAGACCAGCTTCGCCGCGGTTTGCTCTCTCGTTCCCGGAACCCCGAGCAAGCAGGTCTCCTTCCCTGCGGTTTGCAGGGTGGCTCCGGGAATGCGAGAGCAAACCGCGGCGAAGCTGGTCTCCTTTCCCGGTTTGCTCTCTCGTTCCCTGAACCGCCGAGCAAGCGGTTCTCCTTCCCTGCGGTTTGCAGGGTGGCTCCGGGAACGAGAGAGCAAACCTGGAAAGGAGACCAGCTTCGCCGCGGTTTGCTCTCGCGTTCCCGGAGCCACCCTGCAAACCGCAGGGAAGGAGAACCGCTTGCTCGGCGGTTCGGGGAACGAGAGAGCAAACCGGGAAAGGAGACCAGCTTCGCCGCGGTTTGCTCTCGCGTTCCCGGAGCCACCCTGCAAACCGCAGGGAAGGAGACCTGCTTGCTCGGGGTTCCGGGAACGAGAGAGCAAACCGGGAAAGGAGACCAGCTTCGCCGCGGTTTGCTCTCGCGTTCCCGGAGCCACCCTGCAAACCGCAGGGAAGGAGACCTGCTTGCTCGGGGTTCCGGGAACGAGAGAGCAAGCCGGGGAAGGAGACCAGCTTCGCCGCGGTTTGCTCTCTCGTTCCCGGAACCCCGAGCAAGCAGGTCTCCTTCCCTGCGGTTTGCAGGGTGGCTCCGGGAACGCGAGAGCAAACCGCGGCGAAGCTGGTCTCCTTTCCCGGTTTGCTCTCTCGTTCCCTGAACCGCCGAGCAAGCGGTTCTCCTTCCCTGCGGTTTGCAGGGTGGCTCCGGGAACGAGAGAGCAAACCGGGAAAGGAGACCAGCTTCGCCGCGGTTTGCTCTCGCGTTCCCGGAGCCACCCTGCAAACCGCAGGGAAGGAGAACCGCTTGCTCGGCGGTTCGGGGAACGAGAGAGCAAACCAGGAAAGGAGACCAGCTTCGCCGCGGTTTGCTCTCGCGTTCCCGGAGCCACCCTGCAAACCGCAGGGAAGGAGACCTGCTTGCTCGGGGTTCCGGGAACGAGAGAGCAAACCGGGAAAGGAGACCAGCTTGATTACCAGAGGCTTCCTCCTTCCACGGAGGTCAAGAAAAGCGCTGGTAAGTGTCTACATTGGATTACCAGCGCTGGATCACCAGCGCTGGATCCTCTACACCCGAGACAAAACGGGAGTACGGCCAGTGCTGCAAACAGGGAGTTGCAGCGCTGGTGATGCCCTGCAGATGTGTACACCTTCAAAGTTGCAGCGCTGTAACTCTCTCACCAGCGCTGCAACTTTCTGATGTAGCCAAGCCCTAACAGGACTACCACTCTGAAATCTGTCAGTATATACCTTGGGGTTGGCAAATGCCTGTTAAATGGCTTTATTACCCCTTGAATGTCTCTTTAACAGTTTCAATGTTGTGCTAATAGGTCTGGCAGGCTGGAGGTTTTTTCACTTTTAACTACTAGATTCCCTCCCAAGGAAGACTCACCAGGCTAGAGCAGCCATCTGTGGGAGCCTGCAGGAAGGGTCAAAACAGGGATAGGAAAACAAGAGGGTGGACACTAAGACCCAGTGGTGCCCCAAATTTTCAGGTGCCCTATGCAGCTGCCTATGTTGCCTATGCCTAAGGACGGCCCTGCTGTTACCTCAGAAACCAGATGGGATGTGATTGAATCTAGCCCTATAATGGGAGGAGAAAGGGAGGTAGATCTCACAGCATTGCGCTGAGAGAATTTATGAAGCAACACAAGTGCTACAGTTCTCAAGGTGACCCCTCTGTCAATCAGCTCCCCCATTAGAGCTTTCTGTTCTAGGATCCTGGAGGTAAACTGCCAACTCCCTGGGCCAAATCCTGCTCTCATTTACACCCATGCAACACTTTGGACTTCAGAGAGGTTGCATTAAGTTGCGACCATGGTGCAGTGGTTTCAGGGGAGGTATGAACTGCACATAAAACAGTCCTAAAATGAACAGAAGACAGGGGAGGGATAGTTCAGTGGTTTGAGCACTGGCCTACTAAACTCAGGGTTGTGAGCTCAGCCCTTGAGGGGGCCACTTAGGGATCTGGGGCAAAATCAGTACTTGGTCCTGCTAGTGATGGCAGGGGCTGAACTCAATGACCTTTCGGGGTCCCTTCCCATTCTATGAGATAGATATATCTCCGTATATTATTATTAACTGGGGTTTATAGAGCGCAGCCCATTCTCCAGCAATCCTAAAGCACTGCACAAAGAGATCCATCAGATATCAGCAGTGTGGAGATTGTAAAGAGACAGCAGCTGCCCTTGTGAGCTCAGCAGCAATTCACGCATACACAGGCACTGGAACTGGCTTTAAAAGGCTTTACCTTCTACCTGGGCAGAGATGAGCAGAGGGAACCTTGGATTAATCTGTCATCTAAATGACAGATCTCTAACACTGCAGCAGCCTTTAATGATACTGTGCTGTAATGCCAGCAGCAAGTCATAAAACAACAACATAGAACAAACTGAAAGCATTAGGTTAGGAATGGGCCTACAACCTGCTGTGGAATTTGAATCCAGGACTTTTGTCGGTGTGTGTGCACACATTAGGTGTTCTATATAGGGAGATATAGCAATACAAACAGATGTGGGGTCGGGAGAGGTTATGGAAGCACATTAGGTGCATCTAAATACTATTGTCTGCACACGCTATTGACTGTGGGCACAGAATCAAAGGCTGGAGCCCCAGATGCCGAACGAAGTCTGATTGTGAAGTGTGGTTCACACCCAGGCAAACATTTCATCAGGTCAAACAAGTGGAATGCGGAATGTGCTAACTGCAACTCCTTTGTTTCTGTTACAGTTTAATGTCTTGGACAGCAACATGAGTCTCAAAGGATCTACCAGCAGCCAGCCTGGCTCTGCAAAGTAAGAACCTGAATGACAAAGTTTGGCTGAATGGCTCATCCCCAGGAACTGCAATAGATTATTACCTGCCACCACAAACACATTTCCTTCCACTCCTGGTTCTCCCCTAAGAGAGGGACTCCACTTTCTCCTGCTCACTTACTTGGGTCTCCCCAGCTAGGGCCAGGGAAGATTCCACCTTGCCATGTCCCAATGCAGTCTAAACCAAACATGCTCACGCATGCCATCATGCATCAAGGCTTTCCCAAAAAGCGCCATGTGGTTTGATCGACATTCTAGAGGGAAGAGAAACCTATGTCTGGTTGCCCTGTTTCTGTAGTGCTAGGGTTCGTTCAGGTGCCCACAATCTCTATGGGGCAGATTCAAATTATACTCTGCCTGGATCTACAAAATCTCTCCCTTCTCTCCCTGAAAGCTTCAGCCAATACTGGACAGCAGGGTGCATGTGGCAGTACACTACACAACTCTGAGCTGCTGCCTGCCCCAGGAGGGGGGAACCAGGACACAGCTCACTATCCTGGCTGGCCTCATTGCTATAGCATCCCCTGGCATCAGGATGTGGCACTGCAGGGTACTTTGCTGCTTATGCCCCCTGTTGACCACCTGTGCTGGCCTCATGATGGCCTGTTGCTGTTTGGATTTTGTCTGGCCAACACCTCTCAAATTCAGCCCCTTTCCAGGGTAACAGAAATCCAACTGTAAGTCCAAATAAATACCCAGACTAATAGTTCTTCTGCTCCTCTCAGGCAACCTGGAAGTTCTCTGCCCCCCTGCACCTGGTCCCAGCAATTTCTCCTATTCTGCTTCCTCCCCGCGGCAGGTCTCCTCCACTGCGTCCCCTCCCTCAGGGATCTCCCTGCTCCTCACAGGCCCTACCTCATAATCCCCCACAGGAACCTGACCTGCTCCTTGAGTTGTGTCCTCCAGCCTAAGTTCCCCAGGCACTTCTGAGAAAGGGGACTCTCCTGGCTCCTCTCTGAATTGAGTTCACAGCTCTGTTTACATAGTCCTCTTCTGATCCTTCACAGCTGGGACCAGGCGTTATAATTAAGTCTCCCTCACATTCAGCTGGGGAATAGCTGTTTGGTCACAGGCAAGGCTGAGCCCGGTTTGCCTTAAAGGGCCAGCCAGCCTGTGACAAACCCCTACAGACTAGAAGGGACCAACGGATGCTGGGAGAACAAAAAGAGAAAAATGGGTGAGAGTCAGTGGTGGAAGATCCATACATATGTTGTCTTAGGCAGAGGGTCCTCTGCCCTTTTTGGTCTGACCTGCCTGAAGGGAAAGCCAGTGGGCTACTCCTTGGAGTGAGTGAAACCTCAAACAGGAGTAGGTCAGATCCCCTCCCCTCACGAAAATTAGGTCTCTCCAACAGACTGTGCAAACATGATGGCATTCGAGCTTCCTGCAAGGCATCCCAGCTTGTTGCAATCAGAGGCGTCACTGGAGAATTGGTGTCAGTGACTGATACTCCTTCAGCTCACCAGGAAGGGTCCTGATAACTACCTCACTTACACACTAACGCAAGCTGATGTGAAAAACCCATTGCCATTTGCCATTAAGCTGGTTTGAAAAGCCCGTCGTCGTTTGCCATTCAAGCACTAGACCAGATCAACTGGTTACCCTCCATGTTGCTCAAATGAATCCAGTAAAAACAAAACACAAAAAACCCACAACTTTTTGAGATTTATTGTTTATTTGCTCCTTTTCTTTCCTTTTGCAGCAGCAGCTTGGGCAAAGCAGATGGTGCTTCGAGAATGAGTGCAAAAGATTTATACGGTAAGTCACTGCCACTGATACACTAGGCTGCTGCTGAGATTTGCCTGAGTAAAGACTGCCAGGTTCAAACTGGTAGAAGGGAAAGCTGAAGGCATCGTTATTGCATGGCTTCCTCTTCGTATCTCATGGTAGGACAGTGTGGGGCGGTTGTGAGAGGAACTGACATGGACACGTCACAATTCACCTTTAAGGGGCTTCTCACTTTCCAATGAAGCATCCAGTAGAAGAAACTACTGCAGGCAGGATGCCAGACTAGACAAGCCATGGGTCTGTTCCAATACTGTTTCCTATACTTCTCCATGCTGAGGTGCTATGTGGCAGAAAACAGGCAGACGACATCTGTTTTCCTATACATCATGTTTACAGCAGGTTTTCATGACATGGTGGCAGAATGGCACATGTTCTCTCTGCACTAGTGGTCATGCCATTGCAACTACTCTGATAGAGGCTGCCACCCCCATATTAATTTTGCTAATGTTACAAGCCTGTGCAAAACAGACACACTTCCACAGGATCCCTAACGTTCTCTGGCTGATTTAGCCAGACAACCAGGTTCTCAAAAGTGCGAAGCTAAAAAAGACTGTTGTGAGCAGGTTAATGATTATACTCATTAATTACTCAGTACACCATGAAAAGTCAATGCTCTCTGAAGCTTTCAAAGAGAGAGTTTACAAAGGGATTATTTTCTAGAGGGCAAGAAGAGTTTCAGATTAACATGCCGGGCCAGATCCTCAGCTGGTGTAAACTGACATAGCCACATTGAAGTCAATGGACCTACGTATAAAAGCATTGTATCAGAGCTAGTAATCATCAACATTACTCATGGATCTCAGCTGATTTACACTAGCTGAGGATCTGGTCCACACTATGTAGTGATTGCCTGAACAAGCAAGGGGAGGTGAGAAGAGAAATCTTCTCCACACAGTTCAGCTAGGAGGATAAAAGCTCTTTAGTTTGGGGTACTCTAGTTGTGGTTTGGAAAGCCTTCCGTGTGTAGAATTCTCACTGACTTCATTAGCCCGATCCAGCCACAGGTACGCAACATTAGTTTTGTGAGTGCAGTGTGATGGGTGCAGATATAAAAGCCAGAATAGAACAGAACATGGCTTTTCTGATTTTGCTTTCCAGCTGCAAAATTACTAAACAACCTTGTGGAATTCTGGCAATTCTTCTGTTCTGGGTTTTTGTAGACTATCAAAGCATTCCAGCAATTCAATGAGTTGCTCAGACTTGATTAGAAACTTGCCTTTGCCTACTGGTTGCCTGAGATATTTTCACTGTAAGGTGATCGTGGTCACAGGTGGGGTGCCTGGGATATTTGTCGCTCTAGAGTGACCTCTGTTGCAGACTGGTTGCCTGGAGATTTGTCACTGTAAAATGACCTCAACCTGGGACAGTGTCACCGTGAGTGACCTCCTTGGCTGAAGGGCTGAGTACTTAGCTTAGCGGATAAAGTGTTGAACAAAGTAATCATAAATAATTTAGATTAGCTGCAAGGGACCAATACACAGAAGTAAAGGGAGGAGATAAATTCAGTGCTATTTGCACCACTCACTGACTATTTGTGGCCTAATTTCTGTCTGGGGAGAAAATGCAGGGGTTATTCTATTGGTCACTTGTCTAGTGATTAAATAACATGTGCTTGAGTGGGGAAAAGAAGTGCTGATGCATTGGACTAGTTGGACCTTATTCTCATTTGTACTAAGGCCCCTTTACACAGTGTAAGGGGGCCATAGTGCCCCTCTGTTATGTTTTGTAACTCCTATGTTATTGTGTTTTTAACTATATGTTGAAGGTACCCAGAGCTTGGCTAGGGGAGGGTAGTTTTTGGTGGTGCAAAGATTTCAGTCTAAAAGCCTTCTACAGTAAATACCTTGATCTTATTTTAGCCTCTTCTGAATACTGGTCAAAATAAAAATTAAACTGAAAGTTGAACATAACTTGAACATAACGTATTTTAAACATTTCATGTACTAAGGCCACTTTCCTTAAGGCAGATATCCACCAACCAGGGCCGATGCAAGGATGTTTCGCGCCCTAGGCAAAACTTCCACTTTGCGCCCTCCCCTTCCCCCAGCGTCCCCGCCCTGAGGCACCCCCCTGCGGCAGCTTCCCCTCTCTGCCCTGAGGCGCCCCCCTTGCGGCAGCTCCCCACAGCCCACCCCCCGCCCTGAGGCACCCCCCCGCCCCAGCTCACCCCTGCTCCGCGCAAGAGCACAAGCACCCCAAGCACGCCGTCGCTGCTTCACTTCTCCCGCCTCCCAGGCTTGTGGCACCTAAGCTGATTGGTGCCGCAAGCCTGGGAGGCGGGAAAAGTGAAGCAGCCACATCATGCTCGGGGAGGAGGCGGGGCAGGGGTGAGCTGGGGTGGGGAGTTCCCCTGTGTGCTGCCCTCTACCACCTTACTTGCTGCAGGTGGCCCTCTCCGCGCTCCCCTGCCCCAACTCCCTCCGCCTAAATGCTGGCGGCGACTGGGGCGGCCAAAGATCTGGCCGCTGCAGTTGCTGCTGGAGAAAATGGCACCCCCCGACCCTGCAAATCCTAGCACCAAATGGTTGCACCGGCCCTGCCACCAACCATGTGAATGCATCACAGAACTGAGACTTGTTATTAGGTAATCAACATGCGGATGTTAAAATACTGGCTCTATGCCCTTCCATAGGGACACTGGCAGCTCTAAAATAGCTTTACTGCCCACAACTGGAGGTGGAAAATAAGTAGCCAATGGTTTGGCAAACACTCCCAAAGCATCCATACTCTCTGTAAAACAAATTTGTTCTCAAAAACAAACATCAATCACAACTTCGGTGAAAAGTGCCTTACTTTTTTGTGAAGCTGCCCCAAAAGCAATTAGGGTGACCAGATGTCCCGATTTTATAGAGACAGTCCCAATATTTGAGGCTTTTTCTTATATAGGCTCCTATTACCCCCCACCATCTGTCCCGATTTTTCACACTTGCTGTCTGGTCACCCTAAAAGCAATTCTTGTTACAAATTCACTGACACTGAGAGGTTAAATGACAAGTACTGGCATCCCACAGCAGGTCTGTGGCAGAGCTGGGAATAGGATCCAGGGCTCTGCCCTCCCAGCCTCCTGCTAGACTACACTGCTTGTATATGAATGAGGTAAGCCTTCTGTGTGCTTACTTTTCTGCCAAAAAACCCTCAGTAGCTGGACACCTACCTGTCTCTCCCGCTTTGACCTGTATAGGCAACACTTTATAAATGTCATTTAGGATGTCAGAGGCACTGTACCCAAGTAAATAGAGTACTGAACTCAGACTTGGGAGACCTAGATGCTATTTGTAGCTTGGCCAGCAGCCTGCTAGATCATCTTGGGCAAATCACATTACTGCTCTGTGCCTCAGTTTCCCTGCCCGTGAAATGGGGATGATGACAATCACCTTCTTTGTAATTCACTTTTTAATAGTAAATCTCAAAACACTGTACAAAGGAGGCAAGTGTTGCATTAACCCTCTTTCTTTTTGCATTTAGTTACCTTCAATCTGATGGGGATTTAAATAGGCTGATTCTAATAGCACTAAGAGGAATTTCTCCCACACATCCATACTCAGACCCTATTCACTGACAAAATAACAATAATTAATAATAATAATGCAAAAAAACCCCAAACAAAATCCCGAGGTTAATGCAACATTAAATGTTAGACTGTAAGAACATAAGTGTGGCCATACTGGGTCAGAACAAAGGTCCATCTAGCCCAGTATCCTGTCTACCGACAATGGACAGTGCCAGGTGCTTCAGAGGGAATGAACAGAACAGGTAGTCATCAAGTGATCCATTCCAGTCGCCTATTCTCAGCTTCTGTTGTAAAATCAAACACTCAAAAGTCAGGAAATTCTGAAAGTTACGTTTTCTCCTACAATGTAAAGTTGGCCACCTACTCATCCTGTCTGCCTAGTATGAATTCCTAGACATAAGTTTACACTTAACAGGAAGGATTAGGGTGACCAGATGTCCTGATTTTATAGGGATAGTCACGTTTTGGGGGTCTATTTCTTATATAGTCTCTTATTTCCCCCCGCCCCCGTCCCGATTTTTCACACTTGCTGTCTGGTCACCCTAGAAAGGATAGGAAAAGAGAATACCACGGGCAGAATCACTGGTACAATCCGGCTGCTTTGCATCACCAGGCATCCAGAGTATATCAGCAAACCTGGCCCTGTATATGTGCCTTGTGTGTGAACAGTTTATGGTCAGCATTTCCTTCAGAGTCAACTAGCATAGCCATGCCATGATCAGATGAATGATCCCTCACCCAGTTTGCACGAACAGAGGGTGGATGGGTTGCTCCCAGCTGTTGGTGAGCTTATCTCCAGGTCATCATGGGTACCACAGAGTCATCACTCTTAAAGAGTAAAACACAGTCTCTCCTTTGCTCAGCCCCAAGTTCTGGAAGGGTCTCTGGCCACATTTTTAGAACGCACCTTGGCTACCCAGACAGCAGGTAGGAGGACAGGTAGCTATCATGTTGCTGCCTTATTCACCGCACAGGGCAGCCAGCTGACTAAATGTTAATGTCCACCATGAATAAATAAAGCTGCTTCTCTGCTTACTGGCTTCTGTTCTGAACCTAGATGAAAGGACATTGAGGGAAATCCATTGTATTCCTGACAATCCCTAGAGAAAGGCTGGGAAGGAAGTACTTTAAAATAATGAGTAGTTTACACAACAGGCTTATTGCTGACTTTGTGGTTGCATTAGCCAGCAGCCTCCTACTGATCTAAATTGTTTTCAAGGCTTAATAAATAATACTGTACCCATTCAAGGGTCATGCACTGAACCCAGGGGAAAAAGGGACTGATCCTAAGATCCTAAGATAACAAACTAAGGGAGGGGGTCTCTCTATTGACTTCAGTGGGCTTTGAATCAGGCTGTAAGATAATAGTCTAGTCTATATAAGTACTTATACTGTGATCATCTAAGCACCTTCCAGTAGTACATTAAGCAGCATGACTCACATCAGTCACCCATTCCCGATTGTCTGTAGACTATACTGATCTATTTGTGCCTAGGGAAGAACTAACTAATGCCTATAAAATGGAAGGGGTATTTCACAGCCTGTAACTGTGCTCATAGCAAGAAGTTTCTGTGCTGTCTTATCATGGAGTCCAAGCTTTGAGAGTGCTGAGCACTTTGCCTGCTGCAGATTAACCAGCTGATGAAACAGTTAACTTGAGGAGTGACAACCTGGCAGCTGTGATCACTCGATACCAAAAGCAGTTTGTAACTGAAGAAAGGTTTCTAGGCTGTAACAGAACACTGGGCAAGACAGGCCCAGTCATTCCCACCTGCCTGGCTTAGGCAAATGACACCATCTGCCTGGAGGTGCTTTGTTTCAGGCAGGGGTTCTCAACCTTTTTCTTTCCAAGGCCCCACCAACATGCTATAAAGCTCCACGGCCCACCTGTGCCACAACAACTGGTTTTCTGCAAGTAAAACCCAGAGCTGGCATTAGGAGGTAGCATGCAGGGCAACTGCCCGGGGCCCCACAGCACAGGGGCCCCCTTGAAGCGAAGTTGCTCAGGCTTCAGCTTCAGCCCCAAGTGGCAGGGTTCATGGACCCCGGGCTTCAGCCCCTTGCAGTGGGGCTCCGGCTTTCTGCCCTGGGCCCCAGCAAATCCAACGCTGGCCCTGCTTGGTGGCCCCCCTGAAACCTGCTTGTGGGCCTCCAGGGGGCCCCAGACCCTTGGTTGAGAACCACTGGCTTAAGGCACAGGTTGATGTGCTGTAGCCAGGAGACTCTGAACAGAGGCAGACTGCACCCAATCTATAGTGATCCATTGGCAGCACAGTTTCCATGGAGAAGTGCCACTGTAGGATCCCTGGCACATAAGAGACCTCATGTCCTCATTGGCTGAGTGGAATGTACTACAGGTCAAAGATTAAATTACAACCCGACTGATCACAAGACTGGTTTCCACAGCTACACAGCCACTGTATCCAGAGCAAAGCTGATTTCAGTTATCCAACAGCCAGAGACCTTTGGGAGACTTGAGTTCAATATCTGAGCCTAGCAGATAGTTGCATGGGCTGGGAGCTCTGCAGAGGGAAGTGAGTGATCTGAATTGGAAAGAAGGTTTGGTTGAGTTGAGTGTGCATGAACTAAGGATCAGCTCAATTTGTATTTTTCCCAAGCTGACATGCCTCTCCCTAGACAGAGCAGAGCGCAGCAAAGTGCTAGATAAGTGGCAGTTGTTGGTTCTCAAGACCAGAACAAAACGTTTAATGGGATCATCAAGGTTGTGATTTTGCAATTGGCTGCGCACATGCAGAGCCCTGTGCCCATGTGGAGCCCAGGAGTCTATTTGCATGGACCAGTTTTCAGGATCAGGGTTCTACTGAATAACTGCACAGTCCTAGAGTCATCATCTTTGTCCTCCACCTACCCCAATTTTGACTGCTTTTGCCCCTCATTTTGAGTGTGCCTACACTGCAATCTGCGGTGTGACTGCAGCACAGGTAGGTGTGCCCACTTCAGCACAGTCTAGCAACGTGAATACATATCCATGGTCCCTGGTGTGCTTGAACAGCCCACGCTGCTGCATCCACGCTTCTGGTTTTATCCATGCGAGCGCTGGTATGTCTACCCTGCTGCAGCCTCACTTTGGACTGTAGAGTAGACATACTCTTTGTGTCTTCTGTGAATTTATCTTGTACTCTCCTCTGGGCGGGGACTGTCTCTTTATCTGTTCTCTTGAGGAACCTAACATGCTATCAGACACTCGAAAATAATGACGTCAATTCCAGCTCTGTTATAAACATGGGGTGGGGACGAGAATCAGTGTTCAACTAACTGGTGGAACTGAACAAACAGGCCATAAAAGAAATGTCATTTTCTAACATCTAACAGGGGCTGATAAACAGCAGCATAAGTGAAAATAAAGGGCCCAGTTGATCCTTAGCTGGTATAAATTGGCACAGATCCATTGACATTGGTGGTGTTACGTGTGTTCACACCAGCCAAAGTTCTGGCTCCAAAAGCACAAAGCTCTAAAAATTGCCTTGAAACTATCTTTTTCATAAAGCTGGGTAGAAAATAGCCATTAGTTATTGATTAGTTAGCATACTGGACAACAGGGGTGATTATTCAGCATTAGTGACTGGTTATCTGCTGTATAGAACCATGGGCTTGTTAATTATTTTAGCTGAACTACATGTGACATTCACATGAATATAAATGGATACACTGCAACTGCGCTCATGAAATATTTCCTCTTCCCCCCCCCCCGCCGACCCCCAAAAATTCCACATCTTTCACACTGGTTTAATATGTGTAGTTAACATCTGTAATGTAAGACAAAGAGCATTGATGCAATAAACGGAGCTCAACCAACATTTGTGTTTAGTGGATTTAGGCCATGATTCAGGAAAACACCTACGCACAAGCGTAAGGCCATCCCAGTTCAGGATGTAACCGACACCGTAACCAACACATGCGCTACCTGAACTTAAGCTCATGCTTAAAAGTAAACCACATGCTTAAGCCCTGTCTTGAATTGGAATGCTTTTCTGAATCAAGGCCTTAATTTGGCTCCCAGTTTTGGGTCCCAGAGACCACCAAAGAGCAGACTTTGATAAGTTACTGCTATTCACATTAGCAAGAAATCTCTTCCCATCCCACAAAATGAATGCAGCACTCAAAAGTACACTGGCTATTAAGAGCCTTGGAGACTTAACCTAATTTCTCACTCCAGCTCATTTATCTCCTCGGGCCCCTTCTTTCTTGGTTATTTGCCCTGAATGGTGATGGGTGGGGAGGTGTCAGTGAAGTACATGCTTAAGTTTGCTTCCAATAGGTACAAGGAAGAGAGAAAAACATGTCTCTTTGTGACCGTACACTTATGAGAGGATTCATGCACTTTCTGTTTAGCAGTGTCTAGTGGGTAGAGCACTGAAAAGAGAATCAAGACTCAGAGTACAATCTGTATAGTGGGGGTGCTGAGAGCCATTGAACCAAACTGTAAACCTGTTATATAATGGAAACCACTTAAAGCCAGAGGTGTGGCAGCACCCCCAGTTCCAGCACCTAGGTCAAGATTCCAGGATTCAGTTTCCCTTTCTGTCACTGGACTTGGGTTAGTCACTTAATATTTCTGTATGCCTGTTTCCACATCCATAGCGGTGACTGTCACAATTCATTAACTTGACTAGGGGGAAGCAGTGGTATTTCCATGAATAAAAAGTCAGTATACACACTGGTGCATACTTTTGTCATCAGCATTAAAAGAACTGGGCTGCAATTCAGGTTATAGTGACTGAACAAACTGCCAGCAGAGGTTCTCTGTTGAAACAATCATTTTAAAGGAATGATGTCAGAGGTCCAGAAAAAAATAAGTCACTTCCCTAGTAAGGAAGAATTGCTGTCCACTAATTCCATTGCAGCTTATCAGCAGCCACTCATTTTGTATATGTAACATGATTGGTCAGTATTATTATTTAATAGGAATTGACTGATTTAGCATGACTTTTTTCAGCAAATTGCAAGCCAGGATTTTCTCATGACTAAGTTACATTCCAGGGTGTTGCAAACATTTGTCTCAGAGCGTGGCCAGCCTGAGCACAAGGACTGCTCCCTGAATGTGCCCCCTGGGGCACAAGTCAACCCATGGGAGGCTGGGAGAGGGCAGAGCCATGGGGTTTACGCTTCTCACTTGGGATTCTGACTCTTCCCCTGGGGCAGAGTCACTCCACACTGCCCCCAATGCAGGGCTGTGGCTAAATCTGGCTCTTAATATCTGGGAAGTGCTTTGAGACCCTTGGGCATAGGGCACAATTAAAGTAACAACATTGTCTCCAGTGGTTCCCTACCCTCTCGTTATGATTGACATGGGTAGTTTTCTGGCTCCATATATGCCCACCCCACCCCACCCCAGTGCCTAAAGTCTCTAACCAATAAAATGCTGTTCATGTTCACCTTTATGGGTCTGAATATTTTAGTCTCACTATGATAATTTCTGCCTAGCCCAGTAAGAACAATACTCAGGAGCAAGAACGCTGTACTCATCAGGATTGATGCAACATTCTCCCACCTGCTGGCCATGCAATTCCTACCTCTAGCTCTGATCAGGGGTCCAACAGTTAGTGCACTGGTCTGGGAACCAGGAGACCTGGGATGCATTTTACCAACCTGTTTGCATCCACTTGACAGCAAAGAGTCTGCTCCAATCTGCAGCAGGCAGCTCTCCACTCTGATCAGCATTCAGAGCCCTGCATTGCTTGGCCAAGTCACTTCAGCTCTCTGTGCTTTCCTCCCACTCTTGATCTGTCTTGTCTATTTAGACTGCAAACAGCTTCAGGGCAAGGATTGTCTCTCACTATGTTTGTGCAGTGCCTGTCACAATGGGGCTCAAATCTCTTTTGGGGATGCTAGGCTGAGGCCACAGGTTGCCCATCACTGCTCTACTGTGTGTAAATAGTAAGCAAGAGGACAGCCTTTTGAAGCTGTGCCACTTAAACTTTCCCAGGGCCTGGTTGCTGTGTGTTTATGCCCCCGTGGAAGTCGGTGCTGGAGTTGATCTGGTTTCATGGAGCTGTGCCACTGGAATGCCTGAGGCACACTAATTCCATCTTTCCCCACAGGCTTTGAATGACTACATTGTTCACATATACGTATCCAGCTGGGCCACTGCAGTGTCTCTCTTCATGTTTCCTTTCCTATCACAGATCCCAGCTTCATGTTACCCCTTGCTTTCCCCTGCTGCAGTGCAGCTCTCCTCTTACTGACAACCTTTCCTCTTAAAGCCTCAGTCACCCTTTCCTTTTTACCTACGCCATCTGAAAATGGAGCTTTTTGAAAGAAGGCGGCAGCATCCTTTGGGCAGTAATCTAGCTGTTTGCCCGTGGTGGGTGTACCTCCATGTGCGTACTCAGTTCAGCTCCCGTAGGCTTGGATAGGTATCTGAATGCACCCAAATCCACGTTCATCACCCTGCTGCCCCATTATCGGTATGACAGTAGCATCTCTAGGGGCCCTAACCAAAGGCCAGTAACTATGCTAGGGACAGATAGGGAACAAGAAAATAGCTTCTTTCCCAGAGAGCTCACTGTGTGAAGCAGCAGAGTAGCTACTGTTGTGCAGTAAGGTTGTGGGAAATGGTGGGAGAATTCAGACAGCAATGCAGGGCCCTGAAAGGTATGTCCACACTTACCTCCGGAGCAAGCAATCCAGCAGGGGTCCCCGTCTCCCGTTGACTCCGGTACTCCACCGGGGGAGTGGCAGCAGTCAACCTACTGCAGTGAAGACACCGCAGTAAGTAGCTCTAAGTATGTCAACTTCAACTACGCTATTTTCGTAGCTGAAGTTGCGTAACTTAGACCAACTTATCTCGCTCCTCTTCCCCGCCCCCAGTGTAGATCAGGCCTGAATGCTGAACAGAGAGCTTCCTGCTGCAGGCAGAAGCAGATTCTGGTTTCTGTGCTGCTAGGTAGAAGCAAAGTGTGTATTTGTTTGACCCAAGTTCTCCTTACATTAATAGGGAGAGCACCACACAGTCTAGGACATAAAAGAGCATTCTGTGCTTCCCAGCCTTCTCCCTCTCCCTCCCTCCCTCCAATACCTTTCTCCAGCTTCCTCAATTGCAAACAGGTCCCTGCTGCTCCCTCATGTCCCTCACCAATGTGCTCCCCTTTTTAGGATGGGCATGGGTAGTTTTCTGGCTCCGTATGCCCTCCCTAGAGAGCCTAATGTTTCTAGCCAAATACAATGCTGTTTACTTCCCTATGATCCAAATTCTGCCCTCGGTTACACACACCCAAATCTCACTGAGTTGCAGGTGTAGCCAGGGGCAGAAGCTGGCCTGCTGTTAATATTCCCTAGCGGGAGAGAGAGCTCTGCGTTCTAACCCCCTCTCTCCTGGCCTCTGGCTGGCTGCTTTCTTCAACCTGTGTGTGTTCAGCCATGTTCCACAGCCCATTGCTGCTTGTCTCTCTGGAGATGCCCCAGAGCTCCTGAGATCTGCTGAGACCTCTAAAGGCTGGTAGTTCTGGTGGGACAGCTATCCAAGCTGATGTGAACCCCAGAAAGTATTACTCTAGCTCTGATTCTTTTTCAAGCCAGTCCATCAATCCTATTGTTTCATCTTGAAGCCACAGTCGGATGATATTAGGTCAGACTCGCTGCTGCAGCTGAGAACTGCTCAGCACAACAGGTTGGGGAGCTCCCTAATTCTTTGCCCAGAGTTGCCCTGATCACTGCCCTGACACAGGCTAGAGCAGCCCATCAGCTGGCAGTAGTCCCCAAGTGACCACTGTGACTACATCACAGATATTCAGGTAATGGTGGACCTGTGAAGTTGTTCTGACTCTTGCAACCCCAGCCTTGATCCCCAGGTTTCTCTTCTGCACAGTTCAAAGGGGAGTGGACAGGATTTCTTTCCAAAGTTTTATAATAGTACAAGCAAGACTTTTTTCTCATTGTAACTTTTAAAAAACAAACACTGGCTTTTTTACTGGAATGAAAAGTATTGGGAAAACATTCATTTTGGTCAAAAATTTCCTTCTGTTATTCTGCTGTTAAAAACAAAAAACAGTTTTTTCAATTCAAATTTTTGTTTTTTGATAAAAACATTCAGTTTTTGAAATTTTTTTCCACTCCCCCCCAAAAAAATTATACTGAAAACTGGTTTCAAAATTAAAAATATTTCTGTTTCATTTTCCCCCCACATATAATCCCTGAAAAATGTTTGTGGGAAATCTAGAAAAAATAATATTTTCAATTTTCTTGCAAAAAAGTAACTGGCAGTTTTTCATTCAGCTCTACTTATAAGACAGGAGGCTATCTCTGTATCTAAGCTTACATGACCAAGGATGTTTTTTTTCACTGGGTTGCTTATTCTCTAGTAAGTTATTTTCCACCACTTGGCTTCTTGTCCCCAGGTCACAGCATGGGGTGCTACTGTAAATACTGCCTTCCATCCTTACATGCTGTGACAAGTTAAGAGGCAGAGGTGCAGTGTTATTGATTGCACAAAGCCCTTGCACAATCAGGAGGCTGGCCCTGTTTTTATTTGCTCTCACAGAGTGGGTTATATCTGCAGCTAATAAAAAAGGAATATGAGCACTTGAAATTGCTCTGGTGGTAAACACAAAGCATGAGGAGCGGGAATTTAGTTATGAAACTCCAACTAACAGCTACTGACATGCTGTCTATAATTATTGTTACAAAGTTTTCATACCTTTGGGCGTCATCCAAAACTCACAGCAGTCAACGGAAGCCTTCCCATTGATTTCCAGTGGGTTTTGGAACAGGCCCTTCATCACCAACTAAAAGTAATAGTTTCACAAGGCACAGATCCCCAGCATGACCACAGCAGAGATATACAATTTCTCTCACAGAATTGTTAGGGCCAGGTCAAGATGTATCAGTCCGCTAAGCAAAAATGTGAGTTGATGCTTTTAAAAAGTGCTGCAGAGCTGCTTCTAAGAAGGTGCAATGCATTGTGGGGAATATTTTTCTGTCTTTCTCCTTTAAAAGGTACCTTGATAAAATGTAAGTGGACCTGCCTGAAAATGGTGCCAACTATGGATTTACTTTTCATTACGTTTGAACAATCCCAGATTTTATCTGTCTCGCAGGTGAGCACTGATGTCACAGTGTGCAGTCTAGCCACGCATACTGTGTCCTGCACCTGTGTGTTACGGCTACACTTGGAAGGCTTTGCTGGTGTAGCTATATCAGTCTACCAAAGTACTCCTAGTGTGGATGCAGCTTTTGCCAGTAGTGCTTATTCTGTCCCTCCTGAGCAAATAAGCTATACCAGCAAAAGTGCAGTTTTGCTCATATAACTGTGTCTACACTAGGGACTTCTGCTGGTACAGCTATGTCACTTGCAAATCACAACCCTTCACACTCCTGGAGCTAGGCTGACAGAAATTTGTTGTATAAACCTGACCTAGGAGTAACCACTAACCTGTTGTGTGTGAGGCAGCACTATTCAGTGATATGTAACTGGATTGCTTTTCTGACCCAGTAATCAGTTACTAACAGTAGATTCAATTTGATCAGTATCTTTAACAATCCAGCTCTGCAAAATGCCCATGGTTGTTTTAACATTATGCAGAGCATTTGTCGTCTTGCTTCGTCTCTGTGAGCCTCCTTTGAAGGACTGTGCCCCGACCTGTTGTTTTGGCACAAATGCCAAGAGCCATGCTAAACACTCATGTTACCACAAAGTGTATACACTGGTAAAGTCTCAAAACTGCACGTTCCAGAAGACTACTTCCAAAAGTTGCCTGACTAGGCAGGCTAGGCAGGCTTCTAGCAGGCCCCAGAATACAGAGGATCTCAGAGGTCATTCCGATCCTCATGCTGCCATTTTCCACTGTTTTAATCACAAGTCTCATAAGGTTTGGTGTGTTTTTCCTTAAAGACCCAGCTCCTGGAGTCATGGGAGAATCTCAGCTTTCACTTAAAACAAAAATATGGGGGAAGAGCTTGGGAAAGTACATGCTCAAAAAGCAGAAGGCAAATAAAAGAAACCTGAACTTCACACTTTTAAAAAAAATCTCGTGATTGTTAAGCCTGATTCAGGGGCCTGACTCCTGACGTAGGACTTTGTGGGGTTGGCAGGACTGCTGCCTACTGCATCCCCACAGTGAGTGAGTGTAGCTCAGATGGCCTGGAGAAGTTGCCCTGCTCCCTGCCCCTAATACTAAAATCACAGTCTGTTGTTCAAGATGAGCGCTTTGAACCTGGCCTTCCACTGCCTTATATCATTTACACCTGTGCAAAGGGAGTGTGAAACACTGCCAGATCAGAATGCTGGGACTCTCTCTGGAGTCCATGGCACTGGATTCCTGGTTATCCCCTGCAGAACTTCTCAGCAATGTGCATGTCTCTCCAGAGTTTAGAAGTAGTGCAGGGACAGACACAGAGCTCAGCTGCTCTGCCATGGCCTCAAGTCCCTAAGATATTTCTAAACTCCTTAAGAATAGGCATGGAGCTCAGTGGTTCCTACCCTGTCGGCTGAGCTCAGAATCTCTGCAAGGGCCATTTTCTGGTCATTGGGAAGGCCTCTGCAATCAGCAAGAGAAGCTGCTCATCAAGCGGGCTTCAAAACCTTACAGGGATTTGCTCTGTATCCGTGGCTAAAATTTCCATGACAATCCCCTGCCCTAGAGGTGGCTGCCTATTAGTGGTTCTTTGTATATCTAGTTTGCAAAGTGCTACAAGATGAAAGGCGCAAGGTAAATATGATTACTGGTTAGGCTGCATTACAAGTGTCACTTAGTTGACAGAATAGTCAGTTCTCTACGCTTCTGCATCTGTGGCGGCCCCTTATTATTCCCTCTCCTCCTCAATGCCTTCTGCTAGTAACAGCAAAATCCAATGTGAGAGAAGAGACAGGGAGCCTCCTTTGTGATGGAAGCCAAATTAACCAGATTAGGAGGTTTGGGATGGAGAGTTTGGGGTGCATTCATCTCACATGTGACTGGGGACAAATGTAACGGACACCAAGACTGAGTGTGGCCCTTCGTGTACAGCCACTTGGCCATTAAGTTTCTGTTTATAGCAATGGCACAAATGCAAATGGAATGGAAAGAGATGATATCTGGGAACCGATCATCTCTTTGGATCCTGTCGCTAGCAGGCTGCTCTCTGGCTTCTGAAATTCGTTACTCTTTGGAGGTCTACAAAATATATGCCCCATATCCAGGAGCAGGGGGGAAATAGAGCCAGTGGCATACCAGCATGAATGCTGTAGAAGCCCAACGTTCAGAAAAGGCAAAGCAAGTTAAAGTAAATAGCAATCTTTTTTGCTATTATGATTTCTTACAGCCTCCGCTGTGCTGTCATCATCCATTAACAGCCTTTTGGAATCAGTGGGGTTGTTGGGACATACCCAGGCCATGCTTGATTAATAATTATTCCTATTACAATAGCATCTAAAGACTCCAAGTGTGATCAGGACCCTGTTGTGCTAGGTGCTGTACATACACATTGGAAGAGAGATCCCTGCCTCAAAGAGCTTAAAAGATTAAGAAGACAAAAGGTGGGGGAATGGAAGCCTAATTATCCCCACAGATGCCCAGGTAGCTTCAGTGACTTGTCCCAGGCTACGCAGTAACTCTATGGCTGAGCTGAGAATTGAACCACAACCCAGTCCAGTGCCTTAACCACATGACCATCCTTCCTCTCCTGCATTTTGTCTGGATGCTGCACTGCGTATGAATGGCAGGAGTCATCCAGTAAAAGAGAATGGATCAAATTCTGCTCTCACACTGATGTAAAGCTTAAGCAATTCCCTGACTTCAATGAAGTTACTCTGGATTTATACCAGCTCAGTTGTTTTCCTGTCTCCCTCTGGCTTTGTGTGTGTTACAGTGGCATCCAGCTGAGTGTGCAACACACACATTGCATGCCCCTGGACTGGCTGTGCCTGAAGGTTGATTTAGTCTAGCTCCAATGTGCAAGGAGCATATTTTATTCTACAAAATGGCATCCTCTGCATAGTGTGACCTTGCATGCCTCATATATGCCAGGTCACGCCGCACAGCGGATGCCATTTTGCATGCAAGCGTTGAACTGCATGCCGCCACTGTGTTGCCATAAGTAAAGAAGAAGGGGAAAAATAGAGCAGTGGTTACTGCAGGTTTATGCTGAGTGGATCAGAGATTACGAATTGCCAGCTTTTATCAACATGCTCCTTTCCCTTGTGGAGTTTGCCATAGTCACCTCAGAACTCTGAGACTTTCCTTCCCAATCCCCCTCACTAACACTTCACAGCCCCCTATAGGGCATCAGAGCTATTATCTTTCAAGTCAAAGAATACAGGAGAACTTCTTTGGAGCCAATTGATGCACCTCTGTCCAGTCAGCAAGAGGGTACCAGTAATGCAAAAAAATTCCTTCCTCCAGGTTGTACTGTTTTTGTAGCACCTGTACCCTGGACTGTTTCAGGAAATAGAGACCATGTGTGCAACCAAAGCATCCCAAACGGCAATTTAAAGCAAAGCTATTGGCCATCAAGCTATTGGTTAGATATTGCACAATACTTTACTTCAGCACTGAAAGGAATAATTTTGAGTATTGCACATGGGTTGGTCGCAGTGCCATAAGTCCACTATTGCCCTAGCAGATCTAGAGCGAGGGTAAAAGCAAGAGTCTGGAAGCCAGCAGATTTAGGGTACGCCTTCACTGCAGTTAACTCTGGTGATCAGACCCCAGGTGACTAGCACTTGGGGGGTGAGCAGCCACACTGCAAGTCTTACCTCAGTCACTGTGTCCTCACTAGTGCTGCAGTCACCTGTATGCGTTGCTAGGGCGTTTCGGGGCACATCCCTATGGTTCTCAGCACTGCAGTAAAATGAGCTGCTCTGAATTGTTGAAGAACTTGTCTGTCCTCCTGGGCACACAGAGAGCATTGTGGGAAGGGCATTAAATGACTATCAGTACTCAGAGGTTCAGCCTGTGTTATCATTGCAAAGTAGGCAGGTTACCAGCCCAAGTGATAGTGGCACTCGGGCTCTATTTCCTAGCCTCAGCCAGGCCAGCTAGCTACGGTTGAAAGCACCATTAAATCCAGTGAGAGGATTTTGTGTGTGGATGGGAGGGGGTTGGAGCAACACAGGAGTAAGAACCCAGGTTATCTCTGCAGCAAAGGCATAATCTTAGAGCCTGATCCAGGCTGTGACAGTGAATTACCATGTAACCCTGGGAAAGTCACTTACATTGCCATTTCTTTCCCACAGCCTATCGGATGGGGAAAGTGTAACTACTTCACCTCTTAGAGATGTTGTAAGGACTGGATAATGTTTGTAAAGTATTTTGAACTTCTCCAGTGGAAGGTGCTGGAGGAACGCGAAGGATTCTGTTATTAGAGGTATCTGATAACCCAGAAGGACACAGATAAATTAGCTAATGTTACGGATAGTCCAGCTTTCCCCTGTATAAAATTAAGCAGGTTGAGGACGGAGCTGTGCCGAACAGCAGCTTGGGAAACACTAATGAGAAAGTTGCTGGCTTCAAAGCCTTGTCTGTTATAGTGGTTGAACCTAAAAGTGTGATTTTTAAACCATCATCATTAGACCAGTATAAGTCCCTGTGTGGACACTATTTTGGTTTAAGAGATGCTTATTTCAGCTCAGCATAAGTTGACTGAGAACAAGTTTACGCTAAACCAAAATCAGAGTATCCACACAAGGCTTTGCATCAGATTAACTATATTGGTTTAACCTCCCTATTCCCATATTAAACTGACTCACCTTTCCTATGTAGACATGGCCTGTGATGGTGAGGCTACTACAGTCTACTGCTGTTTTTCTGCTTAGAATCTTATATCTGTGATTAAACAGAAGTGAAGCGCTCAAGCATGCCCCAAATGGAAGCTTTGCAATTCTCCAGTACTAAACATATTGGCATCCTCCTCATTCAGTGTGTCTGTTTTCAGGCAGATTAGTTACGCTTTGAAGTTGGGAGGGGTTGGGCAGGATCAACAGCAAGGTGAAAGGGGATCTTGGAAGAGAAGTAAACAGAAGCCTAAGGTAAAGAGCCAGACAAACATACGTACAACACACACCCCAATCCACCTCCTGAGCAGCTGTCAAAGTGTTGGTTTTAGAAGATCCTCACTTGAATGACATCTAAGCACAGCATCTCACAAAGCCAGGTTGTCCTTGTTCTATGGACCTTAAAGGTAACACAAACATACCGCCCTGGAGAATCAACAAAAGGAGCTTGAAAGTTTTGGTTTTCCTTTCATTTTATTTTTGCAGCTGCTTGGTATTGTGAGCAGAGCAGTGGAGATGCAGCACTGATTAGACAGCAGAAGAGGCCCCCTGAAGTTGTTCAGCACCTGCATAAATTATCAAAGTGACAGCTTTGTACTGACAAAGAAAAGCCTCTCCAATGAGAGGTGAGCCTGGTCAGCAATCCATCCCTGCTGGAGATGCAGGCAGAGAGGTAGAGCTAGTCCTAGAGCAGCACATCTGACCTGATCAGGGAATAGGACCTGATGCAAAGCCAGCTGAAGTCAACGGAAAGCTCTGCCACTGATTGCAGTGGGCTTTAGGTGGGTCCCTAGATGTATAGTAATCAGATGGCATTGGTGAAGGAAAGGGAGAACATAGAAAAGTTTGAGGTTTCATCAAAGCCTTAGAACTTTTCAGGAAGTTCTACAGATTTCTCAAAATATTTCAAAATTTTGTTTTGGGAAGGTGAGATAATGGATTTGCCTTGCCCCACTTCCCAAATACAGCAAACACTTCAGAGACTTGGGATTACATAGCTCATTAAGTTCTAAATGATGAGTTCTAAGCTCTCCTCTCTCTACAGCAGGTGTTGCAACCTGCATGGAATTTGGAGGAAGGAGCACAGGTTGCAGGAGGGAAGAATTTGAAGGAGGCACTGAGAAGCCAGTCTGTGTGCACATGGCTGGAAAGTCAGCTGCAGTTATGGCAACTCTGTAAATAGTTCCCCTAAAAAAGAGCTAGTTTTGTGTTTGAAACAGAGTTCTCTCATATTGTACAGCTCATATTACATGGCACATGAAACAGCAGAGACCAACCATTGTCCTTGGAAATGGGTGTTGAGGTCCCTGCTATATAATTAACAACAACTATGAGAAAATAAAAGGGAGGAGAGGATGAGCATACTTGCACATGGAGAGCTAGTTGTATGCAGAACCATACATGGTGAAGAGAGGCACCACACAAGCTTTCCCACGCAGCTCTGCCCATTCACTCTCCCTGAACTCATCAGCCCATCCTATTCAAAACATGCCCTACCGCAGCTCTGCCAATGCACCTCAGTCCTCTTATGTAGCACCCCCTGCTATTCCATTGGTAGGCCCTTATCCAGTTCAGCTAGAACTTTACAGACAGGGAAGTATGAGATAAACCTGTTCTAATGTTAAAAAGTTTTATTTTCTAGACCTGACAATTTGGCCTGTTTCACCAGTAGTAAATTCATTTTAAAAGGAAGGCACACAATGTCCCAAGATCCAAATTGATTTTTATCCCACACAGACTTGGTGTTCTCATTTTTATTATTTAGGTCAGAAATGCTGAATTATACAACTGCCGCTATGGAAAAGTCTTATTCGGGTTAGACATTAATCCCAGAGCCTGGTAACTTTGTGCACAAAACTTGAGTGCCTCATTGTGCCTTTTCATTCAAGCTGGGGCAGGTTGTGATTAAAACGGAGACAACAGAAACGGAACATTTCTATAGATGTAGGACACAAATAGGGAACAGGGACACAGAGAGATTAACTGTTTTATCCAAGGTCATTCTGGATGTCAGAGCTGGGAATTGAACCCAGCTCTCCTTAATCAGCACCTTAATCACAAAAACATCCTTCCTCCAAATAAACCTCTGGCACAGTTCTAACATTATAAAAACATACCGAGTCTGAAGTTTATAGTCTTACTCATTTATGCTTTTGCCAGTGCATCCAGAGTAAACTCGTCTATTTGTGTACACCTACCAGTTAAGGACCAGTGGGAGCTGCTGTTGCTCTGTTAAGTAGCTCCAGAGATAAAACACATGGAAACATGTGTAATGTAGGCTTATAGGTCTCCTCCCAGGCTCAAAATAAAAAAAAAGTCATTAAAAATCAGCTATCACCAACCCACACAAGGGTATGATTGAAAGATGGTGCATCTTGTTCTATTTCCACCTCCATGTTCCTTCCTCAGGATGTTTACGATGTCCCAGCACTACCAGTTAGCTTTGTTGTTAATAAAAACT
This sequence comes from Gopherus evgoodei, assembly GCF_007399415.2. NCBI lineage: Eukaryota > Metazoa > Chordata > Testudines > Testudinidae > Gopherus > Gopherus evgoodei. Next base: position 116,412,741 of record NC_044325.1, on the reverse strand, counting down.
AAAAATGTTTTTCCGTTGGCCAAGCAGCCAGAAACACTAGTCACAGGCTGTGGTTCCCTGACAACCAGCCCAACCAAGATCTAGTGAGGAAGAATGGTTAACAGCCAACTCAGTTTTGTGAGATGGATTATAGGGAACCAGATTAGACTACCAACCCGCCCTGGCTAAGCAGTGATGCAAAGCTAGCTAAATCCTTCAGCATGATGGCAAGAAGGGGTCTTCAGTCCTTCACCCCACAGTGAGTTGAGAGCCTCAGCCTCAGCAGAATTGATGTGGTTAGCACCTAGGGAAGGCGGCATGGGTGAGGCGAATGTTGCTATAGAGAGCCACCTGCTGGCCAGTTCTGCCTGGCAGGCTGGAGAAAAAAATGCTTGAGGTGAATTCGGAAAAAGGTTTACATGGGAGAGGCAAGACAAAGAACAAAAACGGCGTTAAGGGCTCAGGTTTGACCTGCACCATCTATGCCCTGGATTTTGTTACTGTTATTAGCATGACAGTAGCACCTAGAAGCTCCAGCTGAGATCTGAGGTCTCCTTGCGTTTGTACAGTGCAGTCCCTAACACATAGTAAGCTACTGTCCTGAAAAGCTTACAATCTAAGGTCCTGTCTGCATGAGAAAGTTAACACTGATTAACTTGAAATAGTTTTTAAGTTCCCACGTGGACACTTATTTTGGTTTAAGCGTGGCTTATCTTGATTACTTAACCCAACTGATAACTAACCGCCTTATGCTAAACCAAAATAAACTGAAATAACAGGATCCACACAGCCTTTCACACAGGTGTAACTAAAGTGGTTTAAAAACTGGTGCAGCTTTCTCATGAAGACTGGTCTTAATAGACAAGACAGTTAACCCTCTGCTACAGATGGGAATGAAGGAATAGACACACTAATGACTTGCCCAGGGTCAATTCTCTGGTAAAAGCAGGGGAATGAACCCAGGTCTCCTGCATGCTATTTCAGTGTGGCAAGACTACCCTTGCTCTCATTCAAGAAGCTTGTTGTGAAGTCTGTACTTTTACCGGCTTTCCCACTGTCTTTTCATTTGCAAATCCCACCTTTGCAAAGGTGAATAGTGCTAAGACATCAATAGCCTCATTATTTGAATTTAGAAACAACATTTGAACACAGATTTCTCCACTGCCCATTACCAAGTTCCTGAGTTGTCTTTTGCTTGTCTCCCACCCATGAGGTCCGGAGGTCATATGAGGGAGGGAACACAGTGGCACAGGATAGAGGTTGACTAATATTTTCCAATAGTTAAAACCACAAGATTCTTCATACATGGTGCCTAGAGAGAGTAGTGACGGGTGCATTAGAAACACTGTATATTAGATTAGGTTCTCACTGATAAATCATGGTCATTTTTCATCAGTACATTCTGTGGATTGGAAACTCATATTTGACCTGTAAGTAGAGCTGGTCAAAAAACAGAATTTCCATACTATGGGAAATTCCAAGATAACTTTTCATTCCGAATCAGCAGCAAGAGTCAAAAATTCCATCAGAACAAGCATTCCTCCTCCCCCCATAAATTTGATTTGAAACCAGCAAATTGTTTTATTTCTGCAATATCATTTTGATAATGTCAAAACAATATGAAATATTACATATTGGAGTATAATATAATTCACCAGTAACTGCGCACCACACCATAGTAATCTAGCTCAGGAACCAATCCATGCAACAAACCTCGATGCCAACTCTGCCCACATATCTAAACCAGTGACACCATCACAGGACCTAACCAGATCAGCCACACCATCACCGGTTCATTCACCTGCACGTCCACCAATGTAATATACGCCATCATATGCCAGCAATGCCCCTCTGCTATGTACATCGGCCAAACTGGACAGTCGCTACGGAAAAGGATAAACGGACATAAATCAGATATTAGGAATGGCAATATACAAAAACCTGTAGGAGAACACTTCAACCTCCCTGGCCACACTATAGCAGACCTTAAGGTGGCCATCCTGCAGCAAAAAAACTTCAGGACCAGACTTCAAAGAGAAACTGCTGAGCTTCAGTTCATCTGCAGATTTGACACCATCAGCTCAGGATTAAACAAAGACTGTGAATGGCTTGCCAACTACAAAACCAGTTTCTCCTCCCTTGGTTTTCACACCTCAACTGCTAGAACAGGGGTTCTCATCCTCCCTGATTGAACTAACCTTATTATCTTTAGCTTGCCTGCATATATATATACCTGCCCCTGGAAATTTCCACTACATTCATCTGACGAAGTGGGTATTTACCCACAAAAGCTCATGCTCAAAACTTCTGTTAGTATATAAGGTGCCACAGGATTCTTTGCTGCTTTTATAATATAATTGTAATTCTAATAGCCAAACTGAAATTAACTGAAATGTTAATCAAAACAAAATGTTACGACACTATTGAAATGAGAAAGTAAACAATTCATTTAGACTTTGTCCCCACTGAAAAATTCCTGAGAATTGCCATGTTCCCACAAAACATTTAGATTTTGACAAAACTGCATTTTCCAATGAAAAAAATTGTTCCATCAAAAATATTTTGGACTAGCTCTACCTGCAGGCCCTTTGGGGCAGGGACACTTCATTTAGTGTCTTCCACAGATTAGCAAACACTGTTGATGCTTAACCTATAATATTGCTCAGACACCACTGAGATGGAATACAGTGTATTGTAACAACATAGGGCACAGTTTAGTAGTCCAGGAGAAAACGGGAGATACACAGTGCAGTGAGAGAGACCCATACTCTGCTTGCTGAACCAGCCCTGGCAGCTAAGTCTGCAGCTGCCTACCATAGCATAGGAGTGATTTGGACTGTCAGTAAGAGAGGCCTGCAGGTGGTGGCATTGGCCAGCTCCATTTGTGTATTAGGCGCAAGCAACCAGTCAGAGGTAAGATACCCCCTGAGCATACAGGTGCCTCTGGCCACAGGGCTGGTAGCACATGCACAGATGTGGAAGGACACAAATCCTACTTCTGAAAGTCATGGCACTTGGATACCAGGTACAGTAGAAATCCCAAATATAGATTTTAACATATAAACTCACTGGACAAAATACCAAGGCACCACCTGGCCATTGAAACTCCAGACCAGCAGTGTCCCCTCCCTTTGCAGAGTGGCTGCTTGGGAGCGAGAGGGGAAGGAGGCTTTGGTGCAAAGGAGGACACCACACCCAGGTATCGTAGGGCTGAGACAAAGGCTCAGACTGTGCCTTTGCAGTTTGTTACACCGGCAGTTGGCACGGAACAGGGAAATTATTGAGTGATCCATCTCCTGTCATCCACTCCCATCATATGGCCGCCAGAGGTTCGGGGACACCCAGAGCTTGGGGTTACATCCCTGACCATCTTGGCTAATAGCCACTGATTGACCTGTCCTCCAGGAACATATCTCAATCTTTTTTTAACCCATTTGTACTTTTGGCCTTCACAACATGCCCTGGCAATGAGTCCCACAGGTTAACAATGCATCGTGTGCAGAAGTACTTCCTTATGTTTCTTTTAAACTTGCTGCGTATTAATTTTCATTGGGGACCTCTGGTTCTTGAGTTATGTGAAAGAGTAAATAACACTTTCTTATTCACTTTCTCCACTCTAGTCATGATTTTACAGACCTTGGTCATATCCCCCCCTTAGTCATCTCTTTTCCAAGCTGAACAGTCCCAGTCTTTTTAACTTTCCTCATACGGAAGCTGTTCCATCCCCCTAATCAGTTTTGTTGCCCATCTCTACACCTTTTCCGATTCTAATAGATCTTTTTGGAGATGGGGCAACCACATCTGCACACAGTATTCAAAGTGTGGGTGTACTGTGGATTTTATATAGTGGTTTTATGCTATTTTTTGTCTTTTTATCTTTCCCTTTCTTAAGGGTTCCTAATATTCTGCTAGATTTTTTGACTGTCACTGCACATTGAGCTGATATTTTCAGAGAACTATCCATAATGACACCAAGATCTCTTTCTTCAGTGATAACAGCTAATTTAGACCCGATCATTTTGAAATAGGTAGTTGGGATTATGTTTTCCAACATGCATAACTTTGCATTTATAAGCACTGAATTTCACCTACCATTTTATTGTCCACTGTTTTGTGAGATCCCTTAATTAAGTCCGAAGCAGACTACAAGAGTTACGATCTTGAGTAATTTTGTGTCATCTGCAAACTTTTTCACCTCAGTCTTTACCCCTTTTCCCAGGTTATTTATGAATATGTTGAACAGCATGGTCCAAGTACTGATTCCCGGGGGACCCTGCTATTTATCTCTCCCCACAGTGAAAACTGACCATTTACTCCTACCCTTCGTTTCCTGTCTTTTAGCCAATTACTGATTCATGAGAGTACCTTCCCTCTTATCTTATGATTGCTTACTTTGCTTAACAGCCTTAGGTGAATGACCTTGTCAAAAGCTTTCTGAAAGTCCAAGTACACTCTGTACACTGGATCACCCTTCTCCACGTTTGTTGAGCTTCTCAAAGAATTCTAATAGGTGAGGCATAATTTCTGTTTACAAAACCCGTGTTGACTCTTCCCCAACAAATCACGTTAATCTATGTATCTGATAATTCTGTTCTTTATTATAGTTTCAGTCAGTTTGCCTGGAACTGAAATTAGGCTTACCAGCCTCTAATTTCCAAGATTGCCTCTGGTGCCTTTTTAAAAAACTGGCATCACATTAGCTGTCCTCCAGTCATCTGGTACAGAAACGGATTTAAGTGTTAAATTACATATCACAGTCTGTAGTTCTACAATTTCATATTTGAGTTCCTTTAGAACTCTTGGGTGTACACCATCTGGTCCTGGTAACTTATTACTGTTTAATTTATCAATTTGCTTTATTTGGGATATACATTTAATTTGAACCTCCATTGTGGTGTCTTTAAAAAGTTTCCATGCAGCTTGCAGGCATTTCATTCTTGTGACTGTTCCTTTTAATTTCTGTTTAACTAGTGTCCTCATTTTTGTGTTGTTCCCCATTTTGAAGTTAAATGCTACTGTGGCTTCTTTGGTATCTTCCCCACCACAAGGATGTTAATTTTAATTACATTATGGTCGCTATTACCAAGTGGTCCATCTATATTCACCTCTTGGACCAGCACTTGTACCCTACTTAGGATTAAAACAATTGCTTCTCCCCTTGTGGGTTGTTTGCTGGAACTCTGTTGTTTGGTCTTTGTGAGTAATGTATGGATGAAGAACAAGGATGGCCTGAAGAACCTGCTGAATCAGTTTCTTGTTAGCACTCAACTATTGACATATTTTGAAAAAAATCTAAAGAAGTGACTGGCCAGCTAACTTGGTAGATACTGTAGCATACAACCACATGAATTGGGAGATGCCATGGGATTGAGGTTTCCCAGGCTGGTGGGGTTTGAGAGCATTGCTTGGCACTTCTCCCAGTCATCAGAAAGGGAAAGGCAATATTAGCTCATGTCCACATTGAAGCAGTTCCTTTACTGGTAGATTTGGACATTAATTGCTTGGACCATTGGGCCTTTGTTCTATTGGGACTCCCTGCTTTTCACCTGTGTCCATTCCAATTTATCTTATCCTGCTGGACTTTCTGTATAACCCCCTCCTCGTGGGCAGTGTGTGAACTGCCAACTGGGGGAGGCTAGCCCCTAGCCCCGCCCTTTCTGCTCAAGGCCCTACCCCTTCTGCCCCCCAGAGCTCAGAGCCCCCACCACCATGGCCACTGGCCCAGTCCCACCCCAGGCTAGCCCCTTAGTCCCAAAGGAGTACTGGGAGGGCGGGTGGCAGGCGGCCCCAGCCCCAAAGGAGTGCCAGGAGCGTGGATGGCATGCAGCTGCAGCCCCCTCCAACCCCAGAGTGCGAGAGTGTGGGTGGTGCACAGCCCCAGCCTCCCCAGCCAGAGCACTGGGGGTTGGAGGACTGGAGCCACACACAGGGAGTGGTAGTAAGCAGGGGGCGGGGCCACACCTGGCTGTTTGGGGAGGCATAGCCTCCCCCAGCCTATGTAACCCACCACCCATGCCCCAACTCAAATCTCTGTACCATCCTTCTGCCTCCTTCTGCATCATATTCAGCTTCCTTCTCCTCGCTTCAGGGTTCTGCAGAGTTCTGCTCCTGCCTGCTTCTCAGCTCTCATTTCCTCCTCTGTCTTGTCACTCAGTGCATTGCTAGCATCACTATACCTTGCTGTCTCCTTCCACTCCTGATGCTGGGCCATTTCCTGTCCATGCTTGGAGCCGCCTCCTTACTCTGGAGCACCCAAGCACTCTTTTCACTGTTCCTCCAAACACCCTGCCTGCTTACTACTGCTAATCTCTGCTTGGGTGTTCCTTATGGTCACTGCCGCACCTGATCATGATACGATAGGTGCATGCCTGTCTATAAATAAACATATGAAGCAACACAATTCCTGTTACAAAAGCTTGTTGTGTGAAAGCAAGCCAGATGCTCTGCACATGATTCTCCCCTTCCCCTTGTCTGGGCATCCCTCTCCCTATCCCATCCCCTCCTTCCTCCTCCATGTTTGATACTCACTCTTTTAGGCTACACACACACCACAGCTTACGTCGGTATAAATTATGTTCCGTAGGAGTGTGAAAAAACCAGCCCCCTGAGCTGATAAGTAAGTTACACTAAGTGTCGGTGTAGACAGCACAATGCCGGCGGGAGACGCTCTCCTGCTGACATAGCTACTGCTGCTCACTGGGACTGGAGTAATTGACGGGAAAGCTCTCTCCCGTCAGCTTAGAGCGTCTGCACTAGCAGCACAGCTGCATTGGTGCAGCTGCCCCACTGTAAACTCCGTAGCGTAGCCATAGCCTTAATTTATGGTCTGATTCCGTTCCCATTGAAGACAATAGGAGTTTACTGTTGACTTTAGTAGGAGCTGGACTGGATTCTTGGATAATGAGTTCCTCAGGGTGGGGAGCTTGCAGTTTTTTTTAATTTGTAAAGCCCTGTGGCACTTGTGACACTAAATAAATAGCAGCAGCTGGAAGGTAAGCTCTAGAAAGTTGTAATTTTAAAATTCATATACTTCTTGACATATTTAATGCAAGGGACAGATGTGAAATAATTAACGCTCAAAACAGCCCTATAAGTAGTGATATCCCCATTTCACAGATGGGGAAAACAGACTGAGAGGTAAAGTGACTCACCCATGGCCATACAGCAAGCAGTGGCAGAGCCAGGATTAGAAGTCAAGATCTGTCAACTCCTAGAGCTATGCTCTTTCCTGGAGACCACAATGCTTGGGATTATACAATAGGGAAAACAGCTGCTAGGAATGGAAGTGTGGGAGATGAAGCCCATGCACACAGACTGCTTGTTGGAGTAGCTTAAAAGATGCAAAGCACACCAATTTAGTCTGATGGGGGGGAGAATAAACCCACTCCTTTACACACTATGAGATTGCATTGAGAGGATGTGAGCATCATCAGGCATCAAGACTTTTTGATGTAACTATTGTAGCTCTCAAGGTTAACCCCTAAACGTGATGATTAATGCTGCTCAAAAAACTGACATTTAAAGTTTTTTTTCAAATCCCCTCCCAGTACATTTTTCAGAGTTTAAAAAAAAAAACCTATTTTCAGTTTTCCAAAATTTTATTGAAAGTATTATTGATGTCTTTGAAAATATAAAAAAAAAAAAAAAAAGTTTTGATTTTTTTTTTATTTGGACAGAAACAATTTGGTAAATTTGACCTGAATCTGCATTAAAAAAAAGTTTTGTCAGATGTTTTGCCCAGTTGTAATGTAGAGTTTTTGTGCAGGGTGGTGGGTGTTCATAATTTCCTTTTCAGATCAATTTTGCTTTGTGGCCCTGAGCCAGGTTTCTCAGGCAGGGGAGCCATAACTCACCAGCTCTCTTCTGATAACCTCATAGTTTATTTGGATTTTTAAGTTTCATTTCCTTGACAAACAAGCACTCTGCCCTTGGCTTTCAGAAATCAAGTTACCAGTAATATGAAAATCCAGATGAGTTGCTTGTGAGTCTCTGTAATAAAGATTAATATATTTTTCTACACATGCCCTGTTTCCAATGGATTTGATTAATCCAATGAATTCAGAAGGAGTGAAAAAGGCAGTAGAGCCAGTCATGTGAACTACGTCCTTGGATCCTATTTCACTGATAAATGAACATTAAATGCAAGGCTTGTTTTCTTCTTTTTTCAGAACAAAGGAAAAAGTACTCCAACTCCAATGTAATTATGCATGAGACATCACAGTACCATGTACAGGTGAGTTTGCACAGAGCCTTTACGGGAATAAGCAATAAACTGCATCAGTGATGGGTGCTGATAAGGACACCTGGTTCATTTATATCATGACCCTTGCTTAATTCACTATGCATGACTCATCATGGAACCTAATTACTTCAGAGGCCAATTAGAAGCCTTTCTATGAATGAGCAAAGGTCACCCTACTCACAGGAAGTCCTGAATAGTGTCTGACAATGAAACCTCTTGAACTGCATTCTCCTTTCTCCAGTATTTGGGACATAGTCCGCTAGTTCTTTTTATCTTTTCCTTTGCCCGATGCCTTTTGAGGGCTAACTGAAACGTACTGTTACAACCTGGCCCACTCCATGCAGTCACCAGTCTGTTGACAGTGGACTTGTGCTTCCAAGCCAACTGAGTCTGGGTAGAGAGTCTAGTCACTGTTTCTTAGGACTTTCTTAGGAATTTCTAAACCACAGTGATTTTACTCTTAAAGCACCCAACAGTTAGAGATCTTTGAAACTAACAAGAGTACTAAAACAGATCTCCCCCCTTCTGTGATTCCATGATTTGTCTATGTTTCAGGCTGGGCAGGGTTCCTCCTGCCCTCCAAAGTCCTTCTTACATGTGGCGATGGTTAGCTCCTCCACAGAGCTGCACCCCCTCTTAAGTAGGTCTCCAGGCGTACATCTACACTTCATTATAAACCCAGATCTGCGGGACTGAGGCTTGTGGACTTGGTGTTTCCGAGCCAATGCTTGGGCATCCACCCTGCCTCGGTTTACAATTGCTGGATCCAGGTCTCACAGCTGTGCTAACAAGTCCATAATGCACTACACTGATCTTCTGACTTGCCTCTGCAGCTGACAGGGCTGGACCAATGTCTTGGGGGAGGGATAGCTCAGTGGTTTGAGCATTGGCCCGCTAAACCCAGGGTTGAGAGTTCAATCCTTGATGGGGCCATTTAGAGATATGGGGCAAAAATCTGTTGGATGATCTAATTGGGGATAGGTCCTGCTTTGAGCAGGGAATTGGACTAGATGATCTCCTGAGGTTCCTTCCAACCCTGATATTCTATGATTGGATGACTCAGAGCCACCCCTCCTAACAGGGTCCTAGAACCCAGGTCCTGTATGCATGCTGATCTGTGTCAGCCAGATTTGTGAGTGTGGACTCAGGCTCACACTGCATCAGAGTCCAGTCTGAGCGTGCGACATTGAGATATGCTGTCTCTCTGCCAAGTGTTCCAGTGTGAAGCTCCAGCCTCTCCCTCCGTCATGCTTGACTCAGCTGAGTAGAAAAGGACATTATTCCAAGGGGATTGGCCAGGAGTTGAGAGTCATTCAAAGTCATTAGCGCCAGGTGACTCACAGTGATAGTGCTTCACTGAGATATCTGCTTTCCCGAGCATGGGAATAGCATGCTGAGCTAACATCACGGCAGACACCTCCTTGTGGACCACTTGCTGAAGAGCCATTGCAAAGGGTCAGTGGTGGCGGGGGTCCCAAGGCACCGCCTCTCTCTGGTGGCAGTAGGGCCTCATGGCCAGGGTCCAAGATGCCTCCCTCTCTCTGGCAGCAGTAATGCCTCATGGCAAGGACCCAGTAGCCACCGCAGCCAGCAGCTATATCGCCCAAGGGCAAGAGTCCAAGTAGGCTGCTTTCCTTACTTGCTAGGGTGCCATGTGGTGGATGTGCGGAGGGTAGAGGAACTCCAGCTCACCCTAGTCCAGCTGCTTCTGACCTAGGGCCTTTCAAAACCAGTTACCCTGGTACAAGGCTCAGGGCTCCATATCCCCAAATGCATTCCCTGGGTCACTTCCTACCCTTTGCTCTATCTCTGGGATCCCCTCGAGTGCATCATCTCCTTCAGTCCCCGTGGTCGAAAGGCTTCCTGCAGCATAGCTAGGGAGCGCAGCCTCAGCGGTCTGGAGTCCCGGTGGCTTCTCAGCAGGAGTCCGCAGCTCGCATCCATTCTCCTCCTCAGCCAGCCCACACTGAGCTGAGCAGCTTCCTTTTATATTCTCCCTCCGCTAGGCACATGCCCACAAGAATGAGGGAGCATGGTCTCTTGGGCCCAAAGCCAGTTTTTAACCCTGGTGTCACCAGTGTAGGGTTGATACGCCCCATCACAGCCATAGCATTCTGGTTCAATACCAAGCATGCATCACTAAGTTCTCTGGATGAGTTTCTCTAGCTTGCCCAGATAATGCCAAAGCACTGCCCTCTGTAGCAACTAACTCAGCAGTTTTAGCATGGTAGCCTGTTACCAAGGTTCAGGCCTGTCACAGCAGCTTGATCCCCCTGAGCTTATCTAGAGACCTTCAGTTCTGTAAGACAACTCTATCAGCATTTGGCCGGCAGGCTGATGTCAAGGCAAAGACTAGGCCTCTTGGAGCTTGCTGGCTCAGCAGCTCATTTGCTAATCCGAAGCCAAGAAAGCCTCTGTGAAAGTCACAGCCAGAGCACCAGTGGTTAAAATAGGTCCACACAGGTGAGGTGAGTGCAACCATTGTGGTGGTTGCAGATTGTCATAGGTACTGAGGTTTGCAGTGTTGTTGTAGCCATGTTGGTCCCAGGAGATCAGAGACACAAGATGGCTGAGGCATTATAGGAACTGGTCCAATAAATATATTAACTCACCTGCCTTGACTCATAAGTATTGACATCACATTATGAGAGGACTTTGTGTCATTGCATGTGATAGGACATGGCATGTGGAAGAGAACGGAACAAAGGAATCAGCATAGCTGAAAGGAATCCATGTCCCCAAGAAGGCCTGGAGCCAGACAAAGAGTGTGTGTGTATGTGTTTGGGGGGGGGAAACACTTGTTCTCCCAGCCTCTCTTTCCACTCTGTAGTGCCAAGAAGGGAGAGACAACTGACAAGGCCACTCTGTCTAAGGGAGGGGAAGTCAGCAGCAGGGTCTCTCTTCCTTGCTCCCCGAGGGGAGAGAGAGCTGAGTGAAACAGGATCTGTCTCTCCCCCCATGCCCAAAGGCATAGGAGGAACCAGCAAGGCATGAGGAGGAGGCAGACTAGGCCTCCCAGCCTGGACAGTCCTCCTCCCACCAGATGCGGATGCTGCTGCTCTGCCTAGTGGCGGGAAAGACTCAGAGACCCATCAACTTCCCAGCCAGGCACCAGCCTGTCCTGCTGCTCCCACTTCAGATTCTCCCTCACATCACCAGCCAGTGAAGAGACAGGAAGGGGGGGAGCTCTGGGAGAGTCGAGTTCTCCTAAGCCTAGAAGAGAAAAGGCCTAAGCTCTCACTCTCTCTGCCTTAAGCCAAGCAAGGGGAGCTGTGCTCCCTCATATGATCCCCCACTTTAAACTCTGGTTGATTGGCACAAGCTTATAAATTGAGAGTCCTATAGCGATTGCTGAAATCCATCTGCCAGAACAAGAGGGCCCCACTGAGCGTGACCTCCCACCAGGATTGATACAGGGGCTCCCTCTCTATCTGTTGTTGCTTTACCATGGTGTGTCCTACTCAGTTATTTCCAAACCTGTTTGACAGCAAGGTAGCAGCGCTCCCACCTTCCATTGTTACAGACATTCCACTGCCAAAAGAGGAGCCAGCCTCGTCAGAGAGATGATCTCTGCTCTGCTGAGCCCTGAAATGTAGCATTTTGGTGGTGATCCTGTCTGGGAACATCAGGCAATTTCTCCATAACACCAAGATTTGGGTCTCCCTGTCATGTCAGATTTTAAAGCCCAAAGGGACCATTATGATCATTTAGTCTGATCTTCTGCAGAACACCAGCCGCTAAGCTTCACCCAGCCACAACTCAATCTGCTAGGCAGAGGGTCAGCATCTACAGGCAACACGAGAGTAACAGCCTCACTGCTGTTCTTTGCCCATCACTATGGGGGTGCTGTTTGAAGAGGTGCACTGGGGAGGAAAAGCATTCTGCCCAGGGTCATCATGACCCTATCTGGGGCCTATTAATAGGTTGTGGGGGATCATGGCCATCCTCCCTTATGTGGCTAGACAAAAAGGGGGATGGGAGCATCCTGAAAAATATTTGTTGCAAAATAGCCTTATCAGTGTGGAAAAGGTAGAGAATCACTGAGATAGAGGACATGGAGAGCCTAACACAGGTGTGTTTGGTTCAGCCATCTCACTGCTATCAAGCTGCATTTTAAATAATTATTTTCTAACTTGTTGAAAATTAGGAAAACCATAGACGTGAACTAAAAAGCTAGAGCAGGCAGCAGAATCTGATGATGCATGGCCTGTCAAATCTGCAGAATGGTGACCAGCCATCCTCTGCTGTGCGCAGTAGCTAAGGCCTCATAGCAATACTGTTCTAGGGGGACTCTAGGGAGACTGTTGCTTCAGAAGATATCCCTGCCAGTTTAACATTGAATTGGGTATTGGAGGCTGAAGCAAGGGCAGGCTGCCAATGGCCTCTCATGGGATGTGTGGATCCAAGTGAAAGGTCTGTGCTTGCTCCTTAGCTCCCTGAGGTGGAATGGTATTACAGAAGCAACACAATCAGCAGACAGTGTAGAGGAAGTATCTCTTGCTGTGCTGGGGCAACACCTTCTGCTTGATGCAGAAGTGACATTGAGCATCTAGCCCTGCCCGGAGGTTGTCAGGTGGAGGAGGAAATGGGTTGATCCCCGTGGACTGTTTCCAGTCCACAAGAAATAAAAAGGTATCTAAAACCAGTTGGCCACTTGTCATATATTTTAAATGCATGAGGAAGGAAAAATAGGGAGATGGATTTTTGAGATAGGAAATAACTTATCAGAGGTTCCTATATACTAAAAGGAATATCCTTCTCTCTGCTGTGGAGGCCTGATCCTGCAAAGCACTTAAGCACCTACTTAACTTTAAGCAGGTACCTGAGCAGTCCCATTGATTTCAATGAGACTACTCAGCTGCTTAAAGTTAAGCTCCGACTTAAGTGCTCTATTGGATTGGGGCCTTTTTGTCTTGTATAATTAAAGTTCAGAATAAGTAACCTGATGGCTAAGAGCCCCACTTTTACAGTTGGTCACCGATGTGCATCTTGATTTACACTTAAGAAAAGGTCCCTAACACGTGACAAGAATATTAAATCACAATTTCAACTAGACCTTACTCTAGAAAAAGTGTGGTGTATAACTGCACCAGAGGTGTATAAACTTTGTACTGTCCATATTGTCATGAATGACAGTATAATAAAACCTTGAAATGGCTTCATTTCCCACTGGCCAGTCATTTTTATATGCACACTTGTATAGACACATGCTACACATCATAAGCTGAATGACTAAAGCAAGGGTCGGCAACCTTTCAGAAGTGGTGTGCCAAGTCTTCATTTATTCATTCTAAATTAAGGTTTTGCATGCCAGTAATACATTTTAATGTTTTTAGAAAGTTTCTTTCTATAGGTCTATAATATATAACTAAACTATTGTTGTATGTAAAGTAAATAATGTTTTTAAAATGTTTAAGAAGCTTCATTTAAAAGTAAATTAAAATGCAGAGCCCCCCCAGACCGGTGGCCAGGACCTGCGCAGTGTGAGTGCCACTAAAAATCAGCTCGCGTGCCACCTTCGGCATGCGTGCCATAGGTTGCCTACCCCTGGACTAAAGGTTCATTTTTCTTCACATCCTTTTTCATAGGTCTCAGATGCCATATTTTCAATCTGGTTTTTATTTTAAGCTATTATTAGAAGCCCCACAGTGTTGTGTACCAAAAGGAAGTCACGGTGGCAGAGAAGAGACTTTAAACAGTGACACACAGGTCAGCCCCCGTTAGTTATGTTTCATGTCACCCAGGTGTGAGGCCCCACCTTGAATGCTGATCAGAGCAAATAGGTTTTATTGCCACAAGGTGCATGTGTTTTCATAAAAAATGAGTTGGCCTTTTATATGCATAGCAGCGATTTGTATGCTGATAAAACTCTTGTTACTAAATTGCAATCATGGTCCATTCCTACAGTATATATTGGATCTGAATCACTTTAGGGGTGACAGATATTACATTTTGCTTTTAGGCTTTCAAAATTTCTTAAAATGAGATAAATACAAGACAGTAGCAAACTCTTCCCCCTTCTCCAGTAGCTTAAACAAAATAATTGGTCCAGTATCTAGAGAAGACTGAATGATTGGAAGGGGGTGGGGGCATTAATCTACCAATACATGCTATGACAATCATATGAGCAACTATAACCCCAATAAATATTTATATAATCAACAGCAAATCGCAGAGGAATTTATGAAGTCTGTAAAACAGGTCGATGAATGCCATAGAGCTGATTAGAATTCCAGACTGCAAAACAGTGCAATTCACTGTTCGGAATTCAGTTTTGTCACCTCAGTAACATAAATATAGATAACATTATTGCCTTTCTGAAATAACATTTGGTATAACATTTTATAATTACCACAAAACACCTGAGGGTGTTAATTCTCACCTGACTGCATGGCCAGTCATGGCTTTCAGCAACAGCTGCTCAGAGCACACTTGCCATAGTTTCATTTATGTCAGGCCTGATTCAGTGCCCAATGAAGACAATGGGAGTCTTTTCCTTCCTTCGAGGGGTGTTGAAATGGGTGCCTATTAAGTGCTAGGGATTTTACACACTTTCCTCCCTCCATCCAATCCCCCATCTTGGCCTGTCTTTCTCACATCTCCTCATGGATGTCTAGCTATCAACTTAAATGCAACATGACCAAAACTGAGCTTTTCATCTTGTTCTCCCCAAACTCTCCCCACTCTCTGTCACCATGGATACAACCACCATCCTTCTAGTCACTCATGCAGGCATCATCTTCGACTTGACCCCCTCTAGACCCACACGTCCAGGCGTCTCAGTCTTCCTGCATCTTCATATATAACATTTCTAAGATCTGGGCTTTTCTGTCTGTCCAGACTACCAGTGCTCTTGTCTAGGCTGTTCTCTCATGCCTTGGCACCTCTAATCTCTTCCTCTCTGACCTCATCTGCAACAAACTTGTCCTTCTCGGATCCATTTAAAATGCTAGTGCCTGGATGATTTTCCTAGCACATGGTTCTAACTACATGAACCTCCTTCTTTGAGCCCTTCCACTGACTCCTCCTCCTCCTCCATATCCAACACAAGCATCTCATCTTCACTTTGGGGGCCCTTTGGCTTTTAGCACCACCGTACACAGCGGATCTCTTAGCTTAGTTCCATGCTGAGCCACCTGAGTCAATCAGTGAGGCCAGCCTTTATTACTGAGTAGTACACTTCTCACTCAGACACCTTTGTGACATCTCCCATGCCACCCTTTCCAGGTGGGCAAATCCATCAAGCTATTATCTTCTCCTCCTCCTTGAGACTCACCTCTATCACGATGCATTGCCTTCAGAACACTGCTGACAATGGCTAGCCAGGCAAGGGGTGACTGCTATGTATTATGCTCATACTCATCCTCCCCAGGCACCCCATATGTCTATTTTATTCATCTGTGGTGTTCCATCATAATTCTAGACTATGAACTCTCTGGGGTAATGAGCTCCTTATCCTTGACTGAGGCCCCTCACCACCACTGTAATACAAGCAATAATAATATGAAATGATATCTACTCCAAAGAGCTTACATTCTACCCCGACAGACAAGGAACAGGGGAAAAGGAGAGCAAGGACCAATGCACACTGTCTTCTCTGAGGGTGAGATTCATTGCTCTGCAGGGAGTCTATGCAGTAGTGATAACCTATTTTTCTCCCTTACAGCTTAAATAGACCATTGCTTTAAAAATGTTACTGGTTTTTCCAGCTCTTTATGTGATACCAGATTGCAGCCAGAGATCTAGTTGCATGCCTCTTGTGAAAGGTCAGAAGGTTCCATGGCTTTCACTGGAATCATTGCAGAATGCCAGACAATATTATCCAGTAACTATGGAATTTATTTGTGTCACCGCTACATTCTCTGCAGTCAAACAACATTAGCCCAGGAATTTCCCAATGCTCTTCCTATGGTGCACTTGCACCTTATCTGCTTGTGAAGCATCTGTAAGTGATACTGGATTTTGTTTTTTAGGCCTTTGAGTTGGGTCATCCATTGTTCATCAGCTAATGTTACTCAGAACAAGGTTACTAAGGAGAACTGTGCAGACCAGAGGCCCCCTCAGCAGCACTGGCATCCAAGATAATTACTTGTGATCCCCTCCTCTCGCTCTCATTCCAACTACCTGTATACACAGAAGAGTTACCGTGGCACGAAGGGGTGACCTGGAGGTGAAGAGCTCTGTATTCCTTCATCAATCCCCTGTGTAGGGCCAGCTTTATAAGCAGTATAAGTGGCTGCCTAGAGGGCAGTCGGTCTCACCTTTTTCCATACTGTGACTCCATGTTATTAAAAATAAATAAATACATTCATGATTCCTCTCCCATTGAGCCATAAAAAAATGGAGGGGGATTGTGCCCCACCCTGGGCCAGTTCACACACAGCTTGGGGTTAAAAATCTATGGTTCAGAGTGCCATATCTAGGAGGTATTGTGACAAAGCATGGAGTCTTCGCAACTAGCCAGTTGGAATTGCTACACTGGATACTGTCTCTATAAGGGTAGCTGGAATGGGAGCCCAGTGGGATGGGAAGGAAGGAGTAAGAATTATATACCTATGCTGCCAATGCTGCTGAGGGGCAGTCTTGCCCTGATCCACACAATCCCCCTCTTAGTAATCTTTATTCTGTGCTACGTGATTGAACAATAGAGGATGCAATGCACAGACCTAGAAAATAGAATCCAGTGTTCTGTACAGAAGTTTCATGAGCAGATAAGGTGTAAGTGCAACACAGAGAATACTGGAAAACTCCTGAGCTAAATGTTGTTTGGCTGGAGGAAATGGAGCAGTCACACAAATTAATTCCATAGTTACCAGATAATATTGTGTAGTGTTTTCCAATAATTCCAGTCCAAGTGAGGGAACTTCTGCCTTTTCATGAGAGGCATGGATATAAATCTGTTTTGCTCTACAATGCGTTTTTCTCCTCAGTCTTCTACTTATTCTGCCACCTTGACCTTAGACTGGTAACCCCGCCCTCCCCAACCCATGATAATAATGTTCAAATGATGACCATAGCACAGTGACATTTGGTTTAAATGTCTCAGCACTGGGAAAAGCTACAGATTTTTCTGCCAATACAGAAGTTCCCATTTTTCCAAACTCTTCATGGTGGGCAGGAGGGGCAGAAGACATTTAGCCACAGAATGAGCTGAGCTGTTTTTCTAATCCTGCTTCAGTCAGGTTTATGAATTTTACATACAGACATCTGTTTATTTTTGGTGCCTCATGCTTTCCCCTGAGCTAGGGCCAGATTCTGCAAGGTGCTGACCACTCTCAGTTCTCACTGTTCACCCACAGAAGAGCTGGTTAGGTAAAAAACAAAACAAAAACAGTTAAACTACATATTTTGATTTTATGAAAATTGTGTCAAAATATTTCCGGTTTTTTAAAAAGTTTTGAAATGTCATTGATGGTTTCCAAATCCCCCAAAATGTTGACCCTCATGAAGCATTTAGTCCCTCATAGAGTTTGGACAAGAATAGATCCATCTTCATATTATAAGGAGGAGTTTACGACTTACATCAAACAAATAGTTTCAAAAAATACTGGATAGTTCCAAACACTCTGGTTTTCCTATTTGTCCTACTATTTACCCAAGAAAAAGGAGAAGGAATGTTAGGAGAGAGAGTCAAGTCCTCATCCAGCATCTTCTGCCTTAGAATTCTTTCTGCTTTGAATTCTAATGACTGTCCCAGAATGCCATTGTTGCAAACCTAACAGTCCATCCCTCACAATGGTCATCTCCCCCCTTCCAATCCTATTTTTGCTCCCAGAACACCTTCTGCCTTTTTGGCAACATGGTGTGGGAGCTGCCAAGATTCTCAGCTAGCCTCACCTCTTAAGCTATGTCTACACTACCACGGTAAGTCGACCTATGCTACAAAACTCCAGCTACATGAATAACGTAGCTGGAGTCGATGTACCTTAGGTCGAGTTACCATGGGGTCTGCACCACGGAGGGTGGGGGGGGTCAAAGGGAGAAAATCTCCCGTTGACTTACCTTACTCTTCTCATCAGAGGTAGAGTACAGGGGCTTACTGGAGAGCTATCTGCAGTCGATTTAGCGGGTCTTCACTAGATCCGCTAACTTGACCACCCGTGGATTGATCTCAGAGTGTCAAACCTGGCTGTAGTGTAGACCTGCCCCTAGTCTCTGTCTACACCACGAAGATGTGATTGTTGTATGGGTAGGCATACCCATGCTAGCTTTGATCTAGTTGGGACAAATAACAATAGGAGCATAGATATGCTGGCATAAGCTTCTGCATGGGCTAACAACCAGAGTACATACCCATGGTACCTAAAAGACTTACACTCTGGTTGCTAGTCCATGCAATCATATCTACACTGTTACTGTAACCCAGGCTGGTTAGATTAAAGTTAACACGGGTATGCTTACTCATGCTACCATCACACCTTCACTTGCAGTGTAGACATGAGTTTCCTCACATGAATTTGTTTGGTTTCTAACACTTTGTGTTAGAATTACTTCAGTAGTATTCACTGTATCAAAATCCGGTTTTGTCCCTCTTTTTGCCGTGCTAAATAGTGATCAAGCAAAAAAAGCCGTAATAACAGGCAGTGCTAACCCATGGTTCCATTGTAACATTCAGTGCAGGAATACAGGCCCAAGCTTTCTGTTGTGCCTGAGTCTGCTGAGTGGAACAGAGACTATGCCTCAAACACACCCAAATCCTCCACCACTGGCTGCAACAGAAGCTGTCTTCTTAGGACCAGGATATGCTGGCTCTAACTCTCGTAGTGATTCCCCAACACTGTAGGAATCTTCAGTGATGGAGACTGGGCCAGTTATCATCCACTTTGCACTCCTAGGGACAGAGCAGGGGAGACTATTGATTTTGGTTCATGATTTACCCACCTGCCCCCACTGTTATAAGAACACATGGCCTGATTCTTCTGTCACTCCTGCTAGTATAGACCAGCAGCAAATGCACTGAAATCAGCTGAGCTGTACTCCTGTAAAACCAGTGAGTGCAGAATCAGCCCCACAGTCTCTCCAGATGATACATTAGTGTGTAACTAGTAGGAGAGAAGGTAAGCCTCCTCGCTTCTATTGCCTCGCAATTCCCTCTGGTGGCAGTTAAGTCACTGGGAAGCATTATCTAGCTTGGTGAGAGAACAGGTGTTCTGCCTGTGAACAGTGGCAAGTAAAGAGAGACTAGGGGCTGGTCTACACTACGGGGGGAAATCAATCTAAGATACGCAACTTCAGCTACGTGAATAACGTAGCTGAAGTCGAATATCTAAGATCGGATTACTCACCCGTCCTCACCGCGCGGGATCGATGTCCGCGGCTCCCCCGTCGATTCCGCAACTCCGTTGGGGTTGGTGGAGTTCTGGAATCAATATAAGTGCGCTCGGGGATCGATATATTGCGTCTAGATGAGATGCGATATATCGACCCCCGAGCAATCGATTTTAACCCGCCGATACGGCGGGTAGTCTAGACGTAGCTTAGGATAGGAAAGCGAGAACCAACTTTCACTGAAAGGGTGGAATTCACAGGCTAGAGGAAACAAATGCCATTTTTATGCAGAATACATCTCCCCTCCGTTTATCTCCTCCACTTCCCAGCATGGTACTTTCTTTTATGCATAGCATCAATAGCAGCCTAAAGCCCAGAGGTACAGCACAATTATGCAGACACCAAAGTTCAGAGGCCTTGAGTAAGTGTGATTGTATCCAAGTGCAATGTTTAATGGCTTCATTGCATGCTTACGAAAATGGTAGGATGTGCTTAGACCTGGATGGAAGTGCCTGCAATTGCAGTCATGTCTGGGATTATGCTACCTGATCAGAGCTGCCTTCAGTCCAAAGTATAGAATTTACACAACGTGCAAGAGGAGGTGATGACTGAATTCAGTTTGTTATAGGGACGGAGCTCGTGTATAAGCGCTATAGAAGCTGGGTGCAGGTTTCTCTGGATTTGGGAGGAAGGAAAACTGGGGAACTCCTGTGATGCCACCAGTGCTTAATTTGTAATGAAAGAGCTGCTCAAGCAGGGTTTTTTGTTTGTTTTTTTAAATTTCCATAATTAACACGGCAAGTCCAGAGGTGCCAGAGCTATGAATTGCCAAGTCTAGAGGTGCAGGGAGTCAGCTCTCACAAGCCCTGGCACAAATTAAGCACTGAATGCCACAGTGCAGAGCTGAAGTGACAGCAAAACACGGTGGGGAGGGGATGGGTGGGATATGAAAACAGGGAGAATTCCTTTTCTGTAGCTGAGCTGGGATGCAGAATCTGGCAGGTTCTGAGACCTTTTATATAAATAGGTACTACAGAGTGCATTGGAAGTCACGGGCCACTTTCATGATCTAAAGCACCAGAATGACTATAGCGTTACTGCAGTATCTGGGCCACTACCATAGAATGCCGTTGCATTTTTGCTAAGGAACATGGAAGAGCAGAGGAATGCAGTGGAATTCCGAGTTGGGGCGTACAGGAAAGCAGGAGTGTGCCCTGCAGGATAAGTCCAACAAGTCCGTTGCATTTGGGGCTTCCTTCCTTCCTAAAATGGAGCAGTAAGGAACACTAAATCCTGCAGAAGCTCCCCCGACCCTTTACAAAAACCCCTATTGTAACCAGAGATGCCAGTTTCCATTAAGGTCTCAGAACTCAAGGAAAAGTCATGCCACTGCGTATGGCGTCATTTTGGTTCCGTGGTACAAGAGGTGATTTAGCAGGCTGGGGTAGAGTTAGGAGTCAGGTTAAAGGCTACCCTATCTGCTGGGTAGCTTTGCAGTGTAGAGAGCTTTGTGGTATAGCTGCAGCGTGGGTGGGACTGACCCTGGACAGACAGTCCAGACAGAGCCTACAGATCACTTTAATCCCATTTAAATCCCATAGGGTTTAAATGGTGTCTGCATAGCTCCTGTCTGGACCATCTGTGCGGGGCAAATTTCCTTCTGTGAGATCTACTATACAAAGAGAGATTTCAGAGTGGTAGCTGTGTTAGGCTGTATCAGCAAAAAGAACAAGGAGTCCTTGTGGCACTTTACAGACTAACAAATTTATTTGGGCATAAGCTTTCGTGGTCCTCATTCTTTATACAAAAGAGAGAAAACACTGAATGTGTTCAGTCTGGGGAATGATTTCAGACCTAATCCAGCAGATCACTTAAGCACAAGCTGAATGTTGAGCGCATGAGCAGTCCAGGAAAACAATGTGACTAGTCAGGTACTTAGAATGAAACACATGTTTAAGTGCTTTGCTGGATTGGCGCCTTAAAACATGTTCTGCTAAATCTGCAAGTGATGGAATTTAGGGCATGTTTACATGGGAATGCTCTGGGAAAGTTAAGTCACATTAACTGAATGTATGCTTTAACTTTACATTACAGCCTTCAGTTAATGTGGCTTAACTTTCCCAGAGCATTCCCATGTAGACATGCCTTTCTGTGCTGTGAAATCCTATCATGTAGCAATGCTTTCCTCAGGAGTCCATTAGGTATTGGCACTGACATAATGATGGTTCATAACAGAGAACAGGCCATTACCTGACAGCACCATGTGACTGCTTCTCATGTGAGTTGCTGCAGGCTGTGAGGAGCCTACATAATCTAGCCTAGGGGTCAGCAACCTTTCAGAAGTGGTGTGCCGAGTCTTCATTTATTCACTCTAATTTAAGGTTTTGCGTGCCAGTAATACATTTTAATGTTTTTAAAAGGTCTCTTTCTATAAGTCTGACATATAACTAAACTATTGTTGTATGTAAAGTAAATTAATTTTTGAAAGTATTTAAGAAGCTTCATTTAAAATTAAATTAAAATGCAGAGCCCCTCGGACTGGTGGCCAGGACCCAGGCAGTGTGAGTGCCATTGAAAATCAGCTCGTGTGCCACTATGGCATGCATGCCATAGGTTACCTACCCCTGATCTAGCCCAACTTCTGAGATAGGATGCACACTCTCATATACTGTAAATCTCTCTTGCAGCCTACAAAGTGTGTGTAACACTGTGCCCCGCTGGGTTGTCAGTATCCATGATTGAACCTGGAACCTCTGGATTTAGCACATAAATCTCTACTGCCCAAGCTAAAAAACCATCCGCTTCTTAGCCAAGGCCGTAGCAGGCTCATCAACTTCTCTATGCAGCCCAGCCATTACCAAAGGGGGACAAAGTGCTGTAGTGAGTGGGTGTGGGGCAGACATGGCTCATTAACAGCTCTGCAGAGCTAAGCTGACTTGAGGTCACCCTCACTCTTATTAGCCTGACACCTCTCCTGTGTGTGTTCTCCCCACTGCCCCCACAGCACTTAGCCACATTCATCATGGATAAAAGTGAAGCCAGTGTGACAGTGGATGACGCCATCAGGAAGCTGATGCAGCTCAACTCTAAAGAGAAGATCTGGGCCCAGGAGATGCTGTTGCAAGTGAATGACAAGTCCATTCGACTGCTAGACTGCGAGTCACAGGTAGGTCATGAACTTTCTCCTCCAAGGCAAGATGCAAAATGGGCAATAGACTGCATTCAAAAGTATGCCACTTTCCAGCTGGCTGAGGAGGGGTAACATGCTTTTCCAGGACTACTAAACTGGGAAGAATTGATACAAAAAACCACAACAGGGACTGGCTGATTTTAACCAAAGGACAGAAGGGTTTCTCTAGAGTTTGAGTGCACAGCAAGGTGGGACTGAACTAATTAACCAAACTCTCAGCTCCTTGCTGCTACACTCAGGGGTGAACGATAAGTCAGACCTCAGTGGAAGTGACAGGCTAAGGGAGATTGACGGGTCCAGTCAGGATTTCACAAAATGGTTTGGGTGGAATTCATAGTTGTTAACGATTTGTATTTCTGTAGCTCTAGGAGCCCCCAACAGAGATTGATACACACACACACACACACACACACACACCACTCTTCCTGCCCCCAAGGGTGTACAAGCTAAATAGCCAAGCCAAAAGGTGGGCGGAAGGTCTTATTATCCCATTTAATAACAGGGAACTGAGGCATGGACACACTTGCCCAAGGTTACCCAGGGAGCATGTGACAAAGCCAAGAACAAAGCCCAGTTGTCCCAAGTCCCAGTCCAGTGCCTTAATCACAACAGCATCCTTCCTCTTGGTGCTCCCAACCCAGCCCCATTTGCCTGTGTTGCCGCAAGCCCAACACTGCTAGTTCACTGCTGCAGGTGGAGCACAGCAACGAGGTGACCTCTGTAGCACCAATATCAATGTGCTGTGTTGCAAGCCCAAGAAGCAGCCTGTGCTCTGGGACCTCATCCCCAGAAAGCACGGTGGGAAACTCCACCTCCTTCTAGTTGGTCTCTAGTTCCAAGGCTCATTTGTCTTCCCCAAACATTGATGGGACGGTCTTCAGTATCAGACACAGAACTGTGGGGACATGGACCGCCGGGAGGCACCTGTCCTGTGAGGTCTCCTCCTATTTGCAGCAGTGACTGCATGAGGCAATGCCGGGGATGGCGAGGGGCTATTTTAACACCACTCCTGTTTGCATGATGCCCTGCCCATTGTCTTACAGGAGGAGCTGGAGGACTTTCCCCTGCCAACGGTCCAGCTCTGCCAAACTGTGCTGAATCAGATGCGCTACACCTCCATCCTCCTGCTGGTGTGCCAGGACTCCGAGCAGCACAAGCCCGATATCCACTTCTTCAACTGCGACGAGGTGGAGGTGAGCAGGGAGGGAAAGCGAGAGGAGCTCTAGGCGGCAGAAGTCACTGCTGCTTGGGGCTAGATTTCCAAACCTTCCCCCTGCTTGGGCATGTCAAGAGAAAAAACCAAACCAGAACTGTGGGCGCAAATGACGGTGCAAGCCTCCATGTGTGGGAGCAAATGCAGACTGGATGCACAGACGCACAGTCTGCATGAGCTTATCCTAAGCTGGCTCAAGTAAGGGTGAAGCGCATGCAGAGCAATGAATGTTGTCATGCAAGGGTAGTTTATATTGATCATTGCCTTTCATTCCACCCTGTCTAACAGACTAAGAGCAGAGACATTTCACCAGAGTACGAATTACAGCAGCAATGCTTCCCATCACTCCTTTTAGCGGGTAGGACTGGAGAGCATTCTGCCTGCCTTAACTGCAACGCCTGGCCTGTCATTTACTGCTGCTGGAGATCCCCTTCTCAGTCATAGCAGTGTAAATTGGTGCAGATCCACTGAAGTTAGTGCAACTGGAACGCAAGAGAATTATGTCAATATATCTGGAATTACTGGGAGGTTTTCCCTGCACCCCTGTCCATTCTGGACCCTCAGTTGCCTCTTGCAATCCTATCCCTTCCTCTTCCAGAGAGCCAGCATGCACCTGTGTAGCTTTGTCATCAGGCACACAGTCAGGAGTGCAGTCAGGAAGTGCTCTCCTTATCTATGTGGAGATTTCAGCCCCACTAACTGCAGCTGCCAGTGAGCAGTAGCAGTGCCTTCAGCTGCACTAATACAAACCTCTAGCGTAAGCTCAGTTTACCCTAGGGCAACACAATTTGTATCCTAGTTCCAAATCAAAAGGTGCAAATCACCTGCGTAAGCATGTAACTACCCTAGCGGTTTGCACAGACACTAGTGGCTGAAATCCTAGGACATACGATGTCCAAGACTGCCCAAATCCTGCTGCTTCATAGCTAGTCACTTGAAACTAGTTCACCTGCTTGAGAACCGGATCCTTTCACCTGCACCAGTATTCACACTGGCTGCTCAGATAGAGGCAGTGAGAGCACTACACAGTGAAACTGCCAAGTGCTGAGTTGACTTGTAATGCAATATGAGCACGTAGCCGGTGACATTCTCAGCCAGCTATTTCCCCATCATGCCACCTACATCCTCCAGTTCATTCAAAGCAAAGCCTTTATGAGATCACTGTTTTGTGTTTGAGGCGGAGATGGTCCACGAGGACATAGAAAGTGCACTCGCCGATCACAAGCAGGGAAAGAAGATACGGCCGCAGACGCTCAAGTAAGTGCTGCAGACAGATGGGAACAAATGCCCCCTGCTCTCATCAGCTACATAGAAAACAGAACACAAAGGCAGACAAGGCTGTCCTGGATCAGTTTGAATCCAGAGACAGGTTACAGTCAGGCTGGGATTTGAGATTAGGGTTCCAGGTCAAATGAGAGTTGGAGTTTGTTGGCAGTGAAATCTTGCACACTATTCTTGGGAGATTTTGTCACATCTGAATGAGAGCAGGAAAATAGGCTCCCTCCTGGTTTTGGATCTAACCCAGAAATGAACTAAAAGGAGAGGTTCAAATAAAGCAATTCACGTTTATCACATACCTCCGTTTAAAACAAACAAACACACACACACACACACCCTCAAAGGGCTTTGATTTAGATCAGGGGTCGGCATCCTTTCAGAATTGGTGTGCCGAGTCTTCATTTATTCACTCTAATTTAAGGTTTTGCGTGCCAGTAATACATTTTAATGTTTTTAGAAGGTCTCTTTCCATAAATCTATAATATATAAACTAAATTATTGTTGTATATAAGTAAATAAGGTTTTAAAAATGTTTAAGAAGCTTAATTTAAAATTAAATTAAAATGCAGAGCCTCCCAGACTAGTGGCCAGGACCTGGGCAGTCTGAGTGCCACTGAAAATCAGCTTGTGTGCTGCCTTCGGCACGCATGCCATAGGTTGCCTACCCCTGAATTAGATGCTCTGCTTTAGGTCCATCTACAGTTAAAGTGTTTGGGAGGACACAGGTAAAAGGCTAAAGTCAGACCTGGTGTAAGCTGACTCAGTTCCATTGCAATTTACAAAGGGTCTGAATTTCTTCAAAGTTTATCCCTCTTTTCACTGTCTGGAAATGGGAACTGCAGGCACTTTGATAGATAAATGTTCTTGTTTCACCAGGATTCCGCTACCTTCTGTCCAAATGCCATTTGGTAACTTTTACAGCAATACTCTTTGGTGAATCACAAATGATATTCTGGCTGCTGTGATACAATAGGGGGCTCTAGTTTATTCTCCGCTCCACACGAGGAATCCCACTAGCATCATAAAATATTCTTCTGCTTCAAGACACCAGGTGAAACTGCCTACACCAATATGAGTCAGCCTTTTCTGAAAGTGTGATCCCTACAGACCAGTGGCTCTCAGCCTTTCTAGACTACTGTACCCCTTTCAGGAGTTTGATTGGTCTTGCATACCCCCCAAGTTTCACTTCACTTAAAAAGGACTTGCTTACCAAATCAGACATAGAAATACAAAAAAGTGTCACAGCACACTATTCCTGACAAATTGCTGACTTTCTCATTTTTACCATAATTATAAAATAAATCATTGACAATATATATATTCCACTTGCATTTCAGTGTGTAGTATATAGAACAGTATAAACAAGTTATTGTCTGTATGAAATTGTAGTTTTTACTGACTTCCCTAGTGCTTTTTATGTAGCTTGTTGTAAAACTAGGCAAATATCTAGATGAGTTGATGTACCCCTGGAAGATCTCTGTGTACCCCCAGGGGGTACCCCTGTTTGAGAACCACTGCTATAGACCAAACAGGAGGGAAGTCAATGTAATCCATTAACATCTAATGTTCTTTTATCATAGAAACTTACCAGAAATGCACATTGCATCCCCTCTCCCCGTGTAGACCAGGCCTAACGGAGTGGGTCTTTTAGCTCAAGCAGCAGAGAGACACTCACGTGTTAAGATCCAGACATATCAGGTTTGATCCTCACTGCCGATGGCCTATCCACTGGTGCAACATTGCACAAGCCCTGTGCACAAGGGTGAATTTCAGGCAAAACAAAACAACACAGACTGAGTTTCCCTTCCCTGCTCTAACTGGGCACTCTCTTGAGAACAGGAAAGGTTGCTATTGGTGGTAGGATTAATTGCTTTTGTATTCTTTACCCTGCAGAGTAAACCAAGAGAAAATAAAGCAGCGACAATCTATACTCCCACCGTCTCAAGGGCCAGCTCCTATCCCTATCCAGCACGAGATGCGAGGCTCATCGATGAACCACAGGAACCGGGTGGCTCCCCCACCAGAGCATAATGAACCAGGTACTGGAGTCCTTCAGTGGCTCTGTAATATGAATATGTGACTAATGCAAACAGTTACGCAGGCTGACTCCCATCCTGGACCTCTAAAAATATCCTGAACTCATTTTGGGTCTGATGTCATAACACGAGAAAGCAAATGTCATTTCACAGAGTTTCAAAGTGGTCTCCATAGAACTGGAAAACAAACACCCTTTGTTTATGCATTTCAAAAATGCAACCAACTGTGCATATTTCTACCTGCCAGGCTAGCAACTGGTAACCTGACCAGTGTGAGTGGGCTCAATGAATCAAAGGCCTGGAAGCTGCTTTTGAGGTCATTTTATAATCATTTGTATTATGTATTCAAGTATTAATATGTATTAAAGACTCAGTAGAGCCAGGACTTCACCCAGAGAGACTAAGTGACTGGCCCAAGATCCTACAGGGGGTCTGCAGCAGAGCCTGGGATAGAACTAAGGTCTCCTAAGTACCAGGCTAGTGCCTTACACACAAGACCATCCTTCCTTCATTAGGCCTGATATTTCGTTTCACTTTGATCAGGAAGACGTTTATTTTCCTCTCAGAAAGAAGTTCCCAAAGCCCGTGCCACCTCCCGCACCTTAACCTCCAGCCCTGAACCCCCTTGCTGTACCCAAACTCCCTCCCAGAGCACATGTTCCGTGCCCCAAACCCTGGCCCTGAGCACCTTCCCGCATCCAAATTCCCTCTCTCTTAGTTAACCAGAATTTTTTGCTTACTGGCACCCCCAACACACTGGATAACAAAGCTTCTACTGCACACAAAGTTGTAGAAAGGTAGGGCTGGAAGGGACCTTGAGAGGTCACACAGTCCATCCCCTATGTGCTGAGAGAGAATCAAGTAAAACTAGTCCAACCTTCACAGGCGTTTTTCTAACCTGTTCTTAAAAACCCCAATGACGAGGATTCTACAACCTCCCTTGAAAACCTATTCCAGTACTTAACTATCCTTATACACCTCTACCCCACTATGTCCTCGGGAGTCAAAACATCTTATGTTATAGGTGAAACTGTGTTATATCGAACTTGCTTTGAGCCGCCAGAGTGCGCAGCCCCGCCCCCCCGGAGTGCTGCTTTACTGCATTATATCTGAATTCACGTTGTATCAGGTCACATTCTATCGGGGTAGAGGTGTAGTTAGAAGGTTTTTCCTAATACCTAACCTAAATCTCCTTGCTGCAGACTAAGAGGATTACTCCTTAGCCTACCTTCAGAGGACAGAGAGAACAATCTATCATCGTCCTTTTTATGACAGCCTGAGGGTTCTTTTCCCAGACTTCTTTTCTGAAGACTAAATATACCCTGTATTTTCAGCCTTTCCTCATAAATCAGGTTTTCTAAATCTTTTATCATTTTTGTTGCTCTCCTCTGGACTCTCTCCAATTTGCCCACATCTTTCTAAAGTTTGGCACCCAAAAAATGGACATAACAAGTAGAGCAGGTCAATTACCTTCCATGTCATATATATGACACTTCTTTTCGGACATCCCAGCATGATATTTACCATTTTCACAACTGCATCACATTGTTGACTCATTCAATCTGTGATCCATTATATCTCCCAAATCCTTTCTGCAATACTACTTAGACAGTTATTCCCCATTTTGTAGCTCAGCATTTGACTTTTTCTTCCTAAGGCCTAGTCTACACTGGGGGGGACGGGGGAGGGAGGGGAATCGATCTAAGTTATGCAACTTCAGCTATGTGAATAACGTAGCTGAAGTTGACATATTTAGACTTCCTCGCCGCGGTGTTTTCACTGCGGTGAGTGTGCTGTCACTCCCCCGTTGACTCTGCCTGCGCCTCTCATGGTGGTGGTGTACAGGAGTCGGCGGGAGAGTGCTTGGGGGTCGATTTATTGCAATAAATCGACCCCCGCTGGATCGATCGCTGCCCGCCGATCCAGCGGATAGTGTAGACATACCGTAAGTGTAGTACTTTGTACTTATCTTTATTGAATTTCATCGCTGACCAATTCTCCAATTTATCAAGGTCCTGAGGAGACAAAATACTCTTTCCCAGTGATGGACAGTAGAGGACAAACAGTTGATCTGCTCTCCTGTGTAAAGAAACAGTATTTTAGAATCAGCTTTGCATAATGAAAATAATACGCAGCTTGGATTAGAAGATAGAAATTTGATTAATTTTTTAAGCAACTGATGTACACACTGTACATACTGGATTTAGAATGTCTTGTTCCTGGATTCAGAAACATCTCCAGGATAAAAAGGAAAATAATATTTATTACTTGTATAATTGCAGTACCTAGTGGCTTCAATCAATATCAGAGTCTCATTGTGACAGATGCTGTATAAACACTCATTAAGAGACAGTACCTGTCCCAGAGAGCTTTACAATCAAAATAGACAAGACAGAAAAAGAAAGCATTACTATCTCCATTACATGGTAAACTAGGTCTTTTCCAGCTCTCATTTCTATGATCCTAAGCTATTCTGGTATATTTTTTTCCAGCTCTCTCAGCTCAAATATGTAAATTACACGCTTGGATGATGTAGCTGGTGTTGGTGTCCCAAGATATGCACAGAAACATAGAACTTACAAATGTAGCCCCAGGAGCAGTAACCATACATCATGCTGCTGTCACATTTCATAGAAGTACTGTCATCACAGAGAGCACTCTGTTCAGGATTCAAAACCACGACCGGATACACATGAGCAAACTGGAGCTGAAAATACAAATAACCTGCTGCTGCTGTTCCATAGCAAACCAAGCAGCACAAGACCAGAAAATACCATCCAAGCTATAGCTTAAACAGAGGTTGTCTATCACTCTCCACACCACCAACCTGATCCATCTTCCACTCCAAGGAGCACAATGATAGGCCCAAGACATAATCTTTTATTATGCTACATTTCTCATTTAGCTGACTTCATTGCGGTAATGTGACTCCAGCCAGCTGCGTCCCCTTTGCTTCCCAGGTGTAATCCTCAGATACATGACTAGCTGGATAGACCACTGTGAAGACATAGGCCTCAATCCTGCAAAGAGCTCTATGCAGGTGGATTAAGTCAGTGTGTGCAGCAGTCTGCTCATGCAGAGATCACTGATGTCAATGGGTCCTTAAACTGTAGAGATCACTAGCTCATTACAAACTGGCAAACATGCATGCTGGCAGACTGCCACATGCAAAGGGGCCACAGCTCAAAATCCTAAATAGTTGGCACTGGCCACAGATTGCAAAGACAAGACTTTGGAATATGTTAGCAACCGACCTCTTCTGGGACAGTTTCTTTCAATGAGATATTTCAATGGGACTTCAAAAATGCCAAGGAAGATTGTTTTTATCATTCATTATATTCTTGGCGTGAAACTGATCTCTGTGGTTTCCCCACCCCTCTACCTAATAATGTCTATGATGTAGTCCCATTAGGCAGGATCTGAAGAGCATTTAGTGGCATTTTGTTTCTGGTTCCACAAATTGCTTCCTTTACTATAGTATCAGAGGGGTAGCCGTGTTAGCCTAGATCTGTAAAAGCAGCAAAGAGTTCTGTGGCACCTTATAGACTAACAGACGTCTGCTAGTCTATAAGGTGCCACAGGACTCTTTGCTGCTTTTCCTTATTATTTTTTCCAATACCAATTTCACTGAGAAGCTTGGTATCCCCTCCCCAGCCACAAGCACAGCTATGTCTAAACTCTCCTTGCTAACTTTACCCCTTCACGTCATGGTCAGACGGACTGTTCCATGGCCAATCTGGATTATAGTCACCAGCTACATCACACAGCATAGTCAAGTGTATGTCTTTTCCTACCTTCATAGATGAGGACAGAACTGTGCACCTTCTCCAGAAATACAAGCTCTGGTCCCTTCACCTGAAGCAGGATCTTTAACAGCTGTTATTAGGGTTTTACACAACAGAGGTTGCAGCCACTGGAGGGCAAGATAGTCACACCTGAGCAGGTCTGCCATTCTATCCACCCAAGGACAGTGGTGTACAGACACTAGACAATGCACTGCTAGGTCTCCCACTGAACATGCTTGTTAATTATTTGCTTTACAGTAACACCCTGGGGCCCACTTAGTACTGGAGATGCATTGTACAGGGCTGGACATTTTAGAGTTAAGCCTCTTGTATTTTCATAGGCAACACTTCTGGTGCACATCTTTGTCATAAAATGGCCACGACCCACACACCCTTGACTCTGCTCTTCACAGTACATTCCAAATGCTTTATGGAATTCTCGGAATCTGTCCACTACATCAACAGGCACTGCTAAAGTTCAGGGACCGTGTCCAGATAAAATGGAGTCCGGCATGTATCAGTGGGACAGTACAATATCTTGAATGTAGATGCCTCACTGAACCAGTTCACCATTAAGACATAATTCAGTGCTTTCTCTAGAACACCTGTCCAAACTAGTCACCTAATCCCTTCAATTAGGGATGACATGCAGGCAGTTTTTGTGGTTCTCTGCCAAAACAATCTCCCAGTACTCTCATATTATATATTCTGTGAATCTGTCTGAACTCCTATGGCACTTGCTAAAGGAGCCTTCTGAGACTTTGAACTCTTGTTTCCTGAACTTAGTCATTATTCTTTTAAACAAAAAAGCTGACCCAGAAACTACTTATTCTGAAATACTGATATGTCATTGACCAGTCTGTCATCTGAAAGCCTACGGACTACCTGTGTCTTTGTTTTTATTTACTCCAGAGTGAGCTTTTGCAAGTTAAACAGAATTACATCTTGAGGCAGCACATACAAGTCTGCACAGAGCTCCTCTGATCTTTGTACAAGCATGTATAAAATATCAGTCAAGCAGAAATCCTGGCACACTGGGACTAGCAGACTAGCCTTTGCATTTATTTGTGTCTTTTCTTTTCTTCAGTCTTACCATCCCTTGTATTTTTGATCTTTTGCCCATGTGACAATAGAAGCTTCTGCTGATGGATGGTGTGGATGTGTATTTCAATCAACCTTGACCTAAGAGTGCATGTGGCAGCTCACATTATGTTGCTCACAGGTGTCAAGAGACTACAGGTTTGATCTCCAGCAGACCAGTCAAGTAACAGTGAAGTCAATGGAGCTACAGCTGAGGATGTGGCTTCAGTAGCTACAACTAACTGGCTATTGTTTCCTATGATTCATGCACTGTTTGAATTTGCAAGCTGACAAATCAATACACAGATATTGCAGACAGGTGCTACACCTCTGAATGGCTTAATTAGCACTGTTGATCTCCTAGCTGAATGTTCTCTGCATTCCCATAGACAAATTTTTGTAACCCAGCATAAATTAACATGCAAAACCCAATCAAGTTTTATCACTCAGTTGGGTACAATGCCTTTATTATTTGTTGGGAGTGCACCCCTGTTTTCATCCTTTTGATTGTTAACACCCTGCCATTTGCTTGCTTGGCAGAATTTGAACGACCCAGCTCCAGCTCCCAGGAGCATGAAGAGTCCCGAGCGATCTTAGCACAGAAGATTGAAAAAGAAACGGTTGGTAGCAGGAGTTGGGCATCCATAACAGGCAAAGCGATATGGGGAGAAAGGGAAGAAATTTGTCCTTCATGGACAAATTGTATGCAATTTAATCATTTAAAACAGGCACCTAAATACCCACCAAGAGGAGATGGACAAGAGAGAAGATGATGCATAGGTCAGATTGTGCCATTTGTACTTGCCTTACTCATTGAGTAGTTGGGACTTTACAAAGAATGAGGTACTAACTTGATATGGAAAAGAGTGCCCAGATTAGGCCCAGAGATGCTATTCATGCAGTTTATTTTTTCCAGTTGCCATGCAGTCGGCCAGATACCACACTGATAGATGCAGTAGAAAAGAAGTGCCTAAACACAGAATTTTGTGCCTGGAAATCACACTGTTGGAAAAAGGTCAATTCCACTTTATTTCATGCCTTGATAAACAGCCCCTCCAGAGGCTCTAAGGAAGTGATCACTAGACCCTGGGACTGAGGCCCTGGTGGAAGTTATACTTCAGTGCTTGGGCTCCTAAGTCTGATGCAGTAGCCGCTCTTTTGCCCTGGGTTCAGCATTTTTGTCTCTTTGCTCCATTCACAGCAAATCCTGAACTGCACTCTGGATGATATTGAGATGTTTGTTGCCCGGCTTCAGAAAGCAGCAGAGGCATTCAAACAGCTGAACCAGCGGAAGAAAGGGAAGAAGAGCAAGAAGAAAGCGCCAGCAGGTATAGTCAATCAACCAGCATAATACGCAAGTGGGTGAACAAGAGGGCTCAGTTAATGACTTGGGAGGAAATCTAAGCAGGCACAAATTGGCGACTTCCTGAAGCCTTCAAGTTCAGGTTCAGTGACATAACAATACATTCAGCACCATTCTATAACTCCAGCTTAGTAAGCAAAGATTGCAGCATGGAGAAAAGATGTTCGCTGTGTCTTTATTATGTATGTGCTGCCCTGCTAGGGCTCCTGAAATCCAATGAGCCAAATAACACCTTGTCGTTAAAACCAATTACTTTAATTCATTGTAAATTTGAAAGCATGCTTTGCTCAAATAATCTTTCTTCTCAACTTCTTTTCAGAGGGGGTACTGACTCTTAGAGCCAGGCCTCCAACAGAGGCTGAGTTCATTGACTGCTTCCAGAAAACCAAGCTGGCTCTCAACCTCCTGGTAAGGTGCAAATGTATTTCATTCCCTTTCTATGCTGCACTAAGAGTGCTGTATGCCTATAGAACACAACTACTATGCATGTACTTTGGAAAACAAATGTGATCTCTCAAAACCAACAGAAAATAATATTGAAGCACCTGCTTTATTTCCTCCTGCTTATTTTACTACAGGGATGGGGTGGGACATATTCTAGACTCCTGCATCATAGTCACTTGCTGACAAAATCCTGGTTAAAGCTTTTATATAATGTTTCTTGAAGCAGGTTTCTAATGGTAAAAAGGAGGAAGGTCCAGGCACAAAAATATTGTTACCACTTTTGACCTGAGCTTCTAGTCAAAGTTCAACCCTGAAGTTTGTTCTGGTAGGGGGGGAGAATTGAAGGATGGAGTCGAGTACCTTTGAGGCAATCGTGTTTAATTACATGGAACGCACAAAGTATGGTTGCCTGAAAACAGGAGGAACCAAACAACAAAAGACAGTGTCCTTGCTCACAGCACCAAACTTCTTTCAGCTGGCACCTCCCCAACGGCACACGCTTTCTCTCTCAGCTTTTCCCAGGATTGTGTTACCCACTGCTTGCTAGGCCGCTGTCTGTCTCACTATTCCATCCACACACACTTACCCAAGGGAAATGAGCTGTGGAGCGCACCGCCCAGATGGTCAGTGTTACTGGGCGGGCTCACGTATCCCATTTAGTCTTAGGCAGGACGGCTCAGCTGTCTCTCAAAGCTATATTACATGAGGGGTGGAGATCACAACAGTTTAAATGAGGTTTAACCCAGCCCTCAACAATACGTACATATTTGCAGGCCAACATTTGCGTGAGCACAGTTGTCATAGCCGTGCACGCAAATGGGCCGTTAAACATCTAGATACTCATTTGTGCACAAGTCAGTGTTTTTGCACATACACTTCCACTTGCTGCCTTTAAAAAAAAAATCTGACTAGTTATGCAATTTTTCTACTTCTCTGTTTCGATGGGGGGCAGGAAAGGAAAGAGGTTTTAAATAGGAAAGAAAAAACCATTGTGCTTTAACATGATTCACATCGGACACTTTATGTATAGCGTTACTTTGTATGAGCTGCTAAAATATTGGCCCATGTGGAGTCCATAGGTAACTGAGCATACCTGTGCTTCTAATTTTTCCCCCAAATGCTTTATAAAGCTCTTACTTTCCATTTCTCCTCTGGATGAGTTGCCCTGTTACAAACAGTAGAGCCAGGTACTACCAAGCGTGAAGATGTACCAAATGCTGCTGATTCTGATTAACTATACATAGTAGAAAAGCAGGGTAATGACTCTGTTTGAATCAATTTGTCATTTCATAGCACTCTAACCAAGCTTGTCCAATGAACCAGATCTAGCAAGATTAGTTTTAAGGAAGTTATTTGCAGAGAAACCACAGACTGTAAACAAGTCTAGGGCAACTAGCAGACCAACTTCAGACTTTTCTACTGCAACTGAATATTAATGCACATTCTCCCACCCGAGAATGAGCTGGCAATGCCAGCAAACCCCACCACTCCTCCCCTTAGTGACCATCACTCGTGGGTAAGAGCCCTGGGGAAAACTCTGATAGGATAACTAACATCAAAGGTCAGATTATGAATCCCACCACAAAGCTCACTTTGTGCATCCAGGGCAGCAAGAAATGTCCCTAAAAACTGTGCTAAAGAGGTGGCCGAGGATTCACCTGGAATACAGGAATCCTTAGCTGGCATGACTGGATTTACCCCAATCTTCCCTGATTCCCTCAGCCAGCAGGGGCTAAGGAGGAAGTATGACAGAAGAGGCAGGGTCAGGGCAGAATTCTGGTCTAGCTGTTAAATCAGTCCTGAAGCTGCTGTTAGCTTGTGCTGGAGGCCTGCCCACAATCAAGGGAGGTTTAGATTGGGGTCTCAAACTCAAATGACCATGAGGGCCACGAGGACTAATACATTGGCCCAAGGGCCACATTACTAACACCTCCTCCCCGCCGCCCTCAGCCCCATCCCCACTCTACCTCTTCCATGAAGCCCCTCCCCTGCCCCGCCTCTTCCCACCCCTTCCCTGCTCCCCTACCAACCCCTTCCCCAAAATCCCCACCCCAACTCCACCCCCTCCCTGTCCCCAAGGGGTGCAGGAGGGGTGTGGCACGGGGATTCAGGGCAGGGGGTCAGGGTGCAGGGTATGGCAGGGGGTCAGGGTGCGGCAGGGGGCTCAGAGCAGTGGGTTGGGGTGCAGGAGGGGTGTGGGAGAGGGTCAGGGTGCAGGATGCGGCAAGAGGCTCAGGGCAGGGGGGTTGACTGCTGGAGGGGCTAGGGGGCAGGCTGGCCCAGCGCACACCAGGGGCAGGGCAGGCTCCCTGCCTGCCTGCCTGCCTGCCCTGCCCCCTCGCTGCTCCGCTCCGGGAAGCGGCTGGAACGTGGGGGAGCAAGAACACAGGGTGTGTGTTGCAGTTGCTTCAGGCACCACCCCCCACATCTCCCATTGGCTGGGAACGGGGAACTGCTGGGAGCGGTGCCTGAAGCAACAGCAACACACACCCCTGCGCCTCTCTCCCCCTACTTTCTTTCTGCTTCCCGGAGCAGCCTCGGGGCAGGGCAGGCAGGCAGCCTGCCCTGCCCCCAGTGCGCGCCGGGCCAGAGCCGCTGTAGGTAAACACTGGGGGAGGACAGAGGGACCGCGAGGAGCTTGCAGGCCGCAGAAAATAATCTTGCGGGGCAGCCTGTGGGCCGCGTGTTTGAGACCTCTGGTTTAGAGCCACCTTTTCTCCACCCCGCCTCTAGGATTAAGCTACATAAGAGGAGGAGGAATTATTTAGTTTGCTCCA
Source organism: Gopherus evgoodei (assembly GCF_007399415.2). NCBI lineage: Eukaryota > Metazoa > Chordata > Testudines > Testudinidae > Gopherus > Gopherus evgoodei. The sequence continues at coordinate 116,376,086 of NC_044325.1, read as the reverse complement.
CAGAATGAGGGCTCAGGTTAGGAAAAATGGGATGTAATTAAGTGAAGCAAAATGTAGGCTGAATACCAGGGGAGATCACTGAGCTACAAGTTCTGTACGATTGGGGAATGATCACCTAAGGGAAGTAGTGGAAGTACCATCTCTTGAGTCATTTTAAAAAGTCTGGACTGGAGGATATTGTAGAGAACATTCCTGCACCAGTTCTCTAGGAGTGACCTAGTAAGTCTTTTCCATTGCTAATTTTTCTGACTCTGATAGAAATAATCACTCTGGCTCTTCAACTTTGCTTCGTTGGAGGAAAAGTGAGACCAGAAGCATTGAGATGTTCCAGTTAGAATGTAAACAGTTTGGGACTAGGGTCAGCTCTATTAGGCATTTCTACAGTGCCTAGAAGTTAGACAAAAAACCTACACACATGCTAATAGCTTGCCAGAGATTACCTCCAATTCCAGCAAGGGCTCTGATAGGTGATCAGCCCTTCAAACTGCACACAGGAGTTTTTCTGTGGCTACAAGATCATAACAGCTTTCAGTGCACTGTGGGTTTTTGATCTTCAGAGCCTATGAATAGCTAATCAGTCAGACAATGGCGCTCTCCTCAGGGAGTAGCTTCAAAAGGTTGAGTCTGGAGGTGGGAATTTTCATTCACTTCCCTCCAGGTGTTTTCTAGGAAACCCACTTAACTTTGTTTGTCCCAAAAATTCCTTCTTGTCTTCATTGTTTAAAATAGTCCTCTGAAGCTCATAACACTTCCCAGAGTTTACACTGGTCATGTCTTCCTCCTAGACAATTTGTATACAATCCCACATCCACATATAAATTTTGCATTTACAATACAATGGAGTCCAAATCTACTGAAACTTAATTCAATAAGATCTCCCAAAGATATTGAAGGAAATTGCTATATGCATCACAAGTGCCTTAAACTGGTAGAGTTTATTCCTCTTCCCATATGGGAATAGTTATACTGATATAAAAGCACTTTTATACCAGTATAACTCCATCCATGCTAGGGGGTTTGTACCACTTTACTATACTGGCATTATTAGCTCCATACAACTTGTGGGTTTATATGAGCCCTTAGTCATAGACACAAATTGCTGCCCTGAAGGAACGTAAAGGGGAAGTAGCAATGAAAATATTAATAAATTAAACTAGCCCCAATAGAAACACAGCATTTGCAGAATTCCAGGTTGCGTAACAGCACACGCTTTAGGAGATGTCACTTCACTTAGTAGGTTTATATACATCAATTCTTTTTTACATTTTCTTCTCCACATTAATATTTAAAAACACACACCGCCAGCCTAACGTTACTTAGAACCTACATAGCACTTCCCCTGAATGAATCTGTCCTCACATCTCACTTGGGAATTGGGCAGCTCCATTTTGCATATGGAAACACTGAAGCAGAGAGGTTAAGTGATTTACCCAAGACCGCAGAGTGGGATTTGATGCTAGAGCTGGGACTAAATGCAGCTGTTTCTGGCTCCTAGGGCTGTGCTCAGATGAGCTCATCTCTCTCTCACAACAGGATGCATGCAGCAGAAATAATTTAAGGATTTTAGCACACGCAGAGCCACAGTACCTTGCAGTTCCACTGAGAGATCTAATTTTCCATTGTAGCAACACCAACAATTTGTGAGAGAGAGAGAAAATAAAGGAGGCATAGACTGAAGTGGTGTCACTACGTCTCCCATTGATTGCTGCAAAAATACACTTGATCATCATAATTTAATCCCAGGCATTTGTTCTTCTTTGCAACACAGCCCATTTCAAAAGGCAGAGCATTTAGGTCTTGTCTATGCTTGGGATTCTGCAATCAGTGGCCATCAACTTCTCTAGATACATTGGTGCAAACCCCCATGTCTACACTACAGCAGTGCAGCTGTGCCAATGTAGCATAGATGCTTCCCACATGGACGGAAGGGGTTTTTCCATCGCTGTAGTAAATCCACCTCTCCAAGAAGTGGTAGCTAGGTCGACAGAAGAATTTTTTCCCATTAGCCTAGTTGCATGTCTACAGTGGGATTTAGGTTGACTTAATGATGTCACACACGGCCTTGAACGATGCAGCTAGGTCTACCTAAGTTTTAGCTGGAACCCAAGCCACAGTGAAGAATTTTCCCTGTTGGTAATTTGCTGAATACATTTGCAGGGCACCTAGCTCACAATGGGGTCAAATGCCTAAATACCTCTGAAGTTCTAGACCTTTCTTTCTACCCAGGAATTTATGGGTCAGGTTTTCAAAAATGACCAATGCTTTTGGGTTCCCAACTCAAAACACCTTGAAAGGTTGTGATTTTCAGAGGGCAGATGCTTGGCACTTTCTGAAAAATCAGGCCCCTTTATGGGTTCTCAAAATGGACACCAAAGAAAAGAAAAAGAAAAAAGAATCGAGTCACCCAAAATCATTATGTCACTTGGGCTAGGTCTCATGATTGGAAGCTAACCATTTATTTTTTTAGTTCTCAGTCTCCTACAGTAAGGGAAAGTATCAGAAAACAGTAATCTCTCTACATCACAGATGATAGGAACCAAAAGCCAGGTTTGGATTAATCTGGGAGTCTTCTCTCTTTTCAGGCCAAATTGAGAAAGCATATCCAGAACCCAAGTGCTTCAGAACTAGTGCATTTCCTGTTTGGGCCACTGGAACTGGTAACCCTTTAAATACAATTCTTATTCTTACTAATGTCCCTATGTAAAAAGTAGCACTAGCAGAGAATAAGAGGCAGACAGAAAGATACTGGACATGATCTGGCTAAGGGCAGGTGCGCCAGTATTAGGTGTACTCGTGTAAGATAAGAAGTTACAAGCAGCACAAGGGGCATAGAACCTGATCCTGCATTAGTGATCACCATTGTACCAGTGCCAATCGTGGGCATATAGCTCCCCACATTATCCCAGAATACTAGCAGGTGCAAATATAACCACTGTTTGAGGCATGTTGTGTGTTCTCCATCGTCTAGTACAGCTCCTGCTCAAAAGATTCAGTCCTTTAGTTCAAACTATAGAGTCTTGTGTTCTTAGCATTGGCAGTCCCTGATCATGACCAAGACGGCGGCCATTGCATAAAGTCAGAGAGGCAAGCCAAGCTTGCTAGATTAGGAGAGCACTGAAACCCCATTTCCTTAAAGGCAACAATCACCTATTTTTACCCGGGGCACTTGCAGAGAGCATGTGGGGATTCAGACTACTGTGCAAAACTGCACAACGAATTCACAGCCAAACCTTGAAACAGCGCAACATTCATCTGGGTTCAGGTTTAATTACAAACTTGAACGTGACTCAAACTATTCACGAGGATTGCGAGCCTTTTCAGACTTTGGGCCTATGGTCGTGAGAACAAAATATGGTTCCAATCTGGAGTGGCCCTGGGCCCCAATTTCAAGCAAATATCACTCATTATTAGCCCTGAAATACTATGAGGGATTCCCAGTTTCAACCAGAAACCCAGAGAAATTGATTTTCAGTTTGAGATTGTGGGATTTGTTCATGAAGTGAAAGTTTGTAACTGGTATTGTGTGTATGTGTGTGCGTGACTTAGATCCTCCATAGCTGTGGAGGCCCTGAACTCGCAAGGTCTGTCGTCAGCCCGCTTCTCTCTAAAGATACCACAGATTTCCTGAGAGGACACCTGACACCGAAAGAGATGATGCTCTGGGAGTCCATTGGAGAGACGTGGACCAGATCCAGGTAAGAGTCAGGCTGGGCAAAGGGACAATCAGCAGATTTCCAAGTTCTAAGAACAATTCAGAGCAGCATTTCGTTTCTGTAGCCCATTCAGGGGGGCTGAGTGTGAGAGCAGGATTTTGTCCAATAGGTTAAAACACTAGGGACCTGATTCACTGTTGTCCTGCACCTGTGTGGCAATTTACACCCTCTGCACTGATGTAAGTAATGTCAGTGGGTACAGGGCAATGGGGACTTGGGTCCTAGAAATGTACCATTTGAGGATCTGACACTGCATATAATTTTTCCCTCCCATCTTTTAAGAGCGGAATGGCCTAGAGAGTCTGTTGTCCCAACCTACATCCCAAAATTCCGCAATGGATGGGAGCCACCCCTGGAAATCTTCCGTGGAGCCCCATGGGAAATAGACGTTGGACATTTACAAGAGGAGGTAGGTCTCATGCCTCAAGTCATCTTCCTTTTCTACTAACTTACTTGGCCAGCGGGCCAGATCCTCTGCTATCCCAGTTTACACGAGCTACAGATCTGGTCCTGCATTTTGAAGATTACCTCAGGGACAAATACCAGGTTCATGGCAAGAGCCTTGCTGTTTTTCAGCTGGGTTGATGCAGATGTGAGATCTACTGAGTTTATTGAGATGAGGCAAAGGGCTTTATTCTCCACTCCATTACTGCAGTGAAATGCCATTGAATTCAGTGGAGTTCACCAGTTTTATGCTGGTGTGAGCAGGGAATCAGATGCAAAGAGTCAGTGGGTTGGTTGGATGAGAACCCAGGTTCCTAGCTCTCTGTTGCCAGTACTAAATCTCTTAGGGCAGGTCTGCACTGCAAAAAAAACCCAAAAAACAACACAACACCCAAAAACCTGCAGCAGTGTATCTCAGAGCCCAGCTCTATAGATTCAGGCTCATACTCCAGTGCTAAAAATAGCAGTGTAGATGTTCCGAATCGGGCTCTGAGACCCACCCCCATTGGTGGGTTTCAGAACTCAAGCAGGAACATCTAGTGCATTTTTATAGCTGTAGTGCAAGCCGAAGTCTGAGCACCTGGGCTCTGAGACTCATTGCAGTGGGTGTTTTTTGCAGAGTAGACTTACCCATAGCATATACACCTTACAGAGCAGAGGCCTGTCACTGTGCAGCTTGCTGACTTGCCCTATTGCTGAAACCCTCTTAACAAGTTATTCTTGATTCTTCCTGAAAATAACAGGCTCTGGCTAGAGAATGTTGGACTTATTCTATACTGGACCCTGGAGCTGTCATGATCAACAGCAATATTTTAATCCAGAAATCCAGTTACCATCTACAGTATCCTGGCCTCTTCAGCAGTAGCCCAGGAATCACACCATACTTCAAGGGTGGCGGTGCCGCCATCAGGTGCTTCCCAAATATACAAGATATTGGTTGATCTAACTGTGCTACAATGTAGATTGTGATGGTGTCTGAAATACAGTGAATGGGTCGATCAAGAGCTGAATTTGTTCTTACTCATCTGAATAAACTATAGAAACTCAGAAATACATTCATGGATTTTAAGGCCAGAAGGGAACACTGATCAACCAGCCTGACCTGTATGACACAGACCTTAGCATTTCACCCAGTGGAGGGAATTATTCTTCCCTACAACGTAAGCAAGCCACAAAGAAGAAAAATAACTTGTGCTTCCTCTAAAGCAGGGATCAGCAACCTTTGGCATGCGGCTCACTAGGGTAAGCACCCTGGCGGGAAAAGCCGGTTTGTTTACCTGCTGCGTCCACAGGTTTGGCTGATCGTGGCCCCCGTTGGCCACAGTTCACCACTCCAGGCCAACTGGAGTGGCAGGAAGCGGCGCGGGCTGATGGATGTGCTGGCTGCCACTTCCCACCATTCCCATTGGCCTAGGACGGTGAACCGCGGCCAGTGGGAGCTGTGATTGGCCAAACCTGCAGACGCGGCAGGTAAACAAACCAGCCTGGCCCGCCAAGGTGCTACGCTCTGGCAAGCCACTTGCCAGACGTTGCTGACCCCTGCTCTAGAGCATCTCTTTTTGAAAGACAGCCAATCTTGATTTAAAGACTCCAGGCGATGATAAGTTTACCTTCCTGTATCTCATGCAGATTTACTCTCTTTTAGTAACACTATGACTCCATTTTATCTTTTCAGCTGTCATCAGCCAATGGATATCCTTATCGTAACTCATCGATAAAACGTGGACAGACACCTGAGCAAACACAAGCAGTTACTCAACATGTAAATAGGTAATGTACTAGTCCCGGTGCTTGGCACAATGAAGCCTTGATCCTTGATTGGTGGCCCCAGGCATTATCACAATACAAAAATAAATACTAAAATATTTGGCCCCCCCACCGCCTTTGGTATCTCTTTGCTATCATTGATTCATGCTAGTTGTCTACATCCAGAGATGTCAAATAATTATTCATGCATGTACTGCCTGCCTGAAAAGCATTTTAATAAGCACATATGCAAGGAAATGGGTTACACCCAAGTGTATTTCATCCTTGTAGAGAAAGAATTATCAGCTTGATTTATCAGTCAGTCAATATGTTTTTATTTCAGACCATCATGCTTGACATTAAGAAGTTGGTAGAGGTTCTGTTTCCCCGCTTATTGTCCTGTGTTTGGGATACTCTGTTGCAATGTTTGTTCACGTGGAACAGTTGTATGGCTACATAAGTTAGTTTGCTCCATTATATTCATTCCCCCTGGTATTACGTATTTAGGGAAAAACACTTTAAGGATAGAATACATGCAAAAACCTACAGATGGTCAAGATTTTTCTGCTGAGATTTTTGTTGTTGAACAATGCAGTATTTTGAAAAAAAAGTAGTGTGATTTCCACATTTTTAATTTTTAATGAAATGAAAAATTCCAAATAAAAAATGTTTTGTCTGATATGGGAATTTTCATTTTGCTTTTTGACAAACCAAAATTGTTTCAGATTCCTTTCCCATCAACAAATTGAAACTTTCCCCAAAATATTCTAAATGAAGTAGTTTTGTTTAAAAAAAAAATAAAATTCATCCAGCTCTATACAACAGCTAGGCATTTATCATCATTATTATTATCACAACATCTTATCTGTTGCGATTTTAAAACTGTTTGTCATGGAGATGAGGATGGGCCAACCCCAGAACTCCAGTGCTGAAACCCCCAGATCCAAACTCTGGAAAAGCTCAGATCTGAATCAGATCTAAAACTTCAGGATTCAGAATTTTTTCCAATGAGCCAAACCAGAAAGTCAGATTAAGTACATGAATAATTATTTTTTATTTTGCAGTGTTTTATTGATAGAACATCAATTTGTAGCAGCCACAGTTATAAAAGAAATCTCTTAAAAAGTTTTGATGCAAGAAGAATTTATTCTAACAGACATTTAGATCTTTTATCAGTAAATTCCCACAAGCAAGATTCGCTATCCTTATGTTTCTCTTGTTTTACCAACTCTTCCACCTTTCAGATAGGATTATATTTAGCAGCATCCATGACACAGCTGTCATCATATAGGCCTTGATTCCAGCTAAGCACATGCTTAAGTACTTTCCTGAATCAGGGCCAGGTCTACACTAAAAAAGGTTTGCTGGTATAACCTTCCTAGTGTAAACATGGCTTGTTCTAGCAAAAAAAGTCTTATACAACTATCCTGAGCAAAATAAGCAATACAAGCAAAAGCACTAGGGTTTTTGCTAGTATAAAAGTGTGTGTGTGTCACACACACACACACACCCCACTCCTCCGGCCGCTTAGCTGGCACTGCTATACCAGCAAAAGTTCTACTGTAGACCTGGTCTTAGTAACGGCGGGCAAAAAAACTGCTGTGGGTTCCTCTGCAGTAAAACTCAAGTGCCAGCCCTTCCCCTGGTGACTCACTTTGCTGCTGGCATGCTACAAAAATACAACACAAAACATTCCTCCCTCTCCCTGCCTTCAGGGCAACTGCTGGGAAAGGTTACCGCTCCCTTTTCTGTCTAGCAGATTCAGGCTGCCAATGAATTGATTCCAAACCCCAGCCAACGCCACAGACTTGCTATTGACAGACTGTACAAGGCTATAATTATTATGACAATTTATTGCCTGGAACACAAGTTCTCCCAGGCAAGGAAGACTAGAAGCAATATCTTATGATGGACCTCACAGCTGGCTCTCTGTAGGCCGCTGCTCACACATATGGTCCATTTTATTCATATATGCTTAAGAGCCATCATCTTTTGTACTTGGCATAGACCTTCCAATTACCAGTTTTTGAGTGGGGAGGGGGTGGTTTGGGACATACTAGAATAATAAATAAATAAATAAAAAATCATGACACTGAGGATGTGTTTCCATAACAACATGCTGGTTATAAGCCAATCAAAAGTTAGGACTGTGGGGTAAACAAACCTTTTGGGGAAGAATTATTACTAGACACTCCAAAACCACACAATGGTAACTTCCCCCTCCTCAAGATAAGGAGCCTGCTTCTCTCTTGAGAAGTTATTTACCCCGTACAGAGTGGTAGTGGTTTACACCCATTTTGCACATGTGTAAATGGCTACCCAGGGTGCCAAAGCACTATAGAATCAGGCCCATGAAGTCTACTCAGATTTATGGCATGAACAGCTGACATGCTCTGATTGGCTGGCTACTATAACTTTATTTCAGTACAGTAAATTCAAGGGTTTTCTGTGTCTCCACAACATTTTCTTAGTCCTCACTTCAGCATAGAAACTACTAAAATGGAGAATAAAACTGTCTTTTTGTATGGGTCTGCTTACATCAACCTCACAGCTATGCACTGGTCATTGGTTGAAGAGCCTGCACTTTGCATTTGTGCAGGACTTTTTACTGTAACGTGATGGAAAATTTGTTCACTTCGTGGTCACAAGTAAATGCGACTTGTCCAGGGCGATTGCCCCATTAACAATGTACAGTCTCTTCAGCTGCATGCTAACATAATTACTACAAATACCAGTTCCTCCAGCACTGGCATTATTGACATGGCTGTCAGAGGAGCCCTGATTATAACCTCATTTTGTCTTTTAAAGGAATTTTGAGGCACAAGGGATGGCCCAGCCGAAGAAATATGCCAAAATCCGCTATGATTTCACTGCTCGAAATGCCAATGAACTCTCAGTGCTGAAGGATGAAGTCCTGGAGGTAAGTTAATAAACTCAGGATCAAATTTTTATAGTCCCTGCTTTCTAGAGAGGGAAAGAAGATGCACCAAGAGACTGAAAAATCCCAAATAGTTTTCCTCTGGAAGTTATGAATGGCAACATGACATTTCATTTGGATAGTAAGCTTTAAATCTGAGTAAGAAAAGGATGGCTGGTACTTTTCCAGTGCCTTAGTGCATGGGTTCAGCTGAGATTTGAGACCAAACTCTGGTTTAAAAAAAAACAGCAGCAAAGAAAAGAAAACCATATCATTATAATACAATGTCTGACAACATACTGAGCCCAATTTCCAAGCACAGGGCTCAGCCTGGCAGCAATCACTGAGCACTCTGGCCTGAATGCAGCAAAGCACTTAAATCTTTGCTTAATACGCTCACCTTTACGCATGTGAGTAGCCCCACTAAAATTCACTGTTTGCTGCAAGAAGGGTCTTTCTGCCTTAAGTTTCAGTATGATGGTGAACTCAGGGACTATTTTCCACTAAAACATAATACAGAATTTTTAACCACTACCAGTCTTCCTCATTGCGACACACTTCGCTGTCACAAAATACATGATATGACTTTAGTCTACATGTTAAGGCTACATTGGATTAAGAGACAGACTTCTGTTAAATATGTATCTGGAATAATTGTATAGTTGCTTCACATTGGGTTAGCAAATCTGTAGATTAGGAAAACTGACATTTTAAAACCTTGTTTCTCAGATATAACTATATTAAAATCTTAATGCAAATAAACACTGAAGCACAGGCATGTGGTTCAGAAATCTTTGGGTTAAGGACAGTTTTCACACATGATTTTTTAATTGGAGTTCAAAATAGAACAAGCCTGTAAGAAGAGACAGGTCATGACGCAAAGAGGAAGATATTCTAATAACAATACACCATCTTTTCCATGTCCTGTTTATGTAATGGATGGGCTGTAATCAGGTTATATGAAAATCCTGCAGGCATTTTTTCCACCTTCAGCAGGATTCACTGCTGAAGAGCATTTTTTTTTAAATGTAAAAGCAAGGCAAGCATTTCTGGACACCATGATCTCTCTCATCAAGTAAAGCTTTAAAAAACAACATGCAAGTTAAGCAGGAGCTAGGGGTTCCTACAGACACTAGATACATTTTTCCTCAGCATTGTTGCCCAATAGACCACTATTACAATTGTTTTATCAATCCTTTTCAGGGAGTGTTTATTAATGTGACATTGGAATTTAATGTTACATGAATCTGTTGTGGTTTCCTTGCCTGTATTACAAAGCTCCAATATAATTGTATGTTTTTTCCACTGCAAGCCCATGTGAAGATGTGAAACTTTTGTTACCTTGCACTTGTCATGAATGCCTGATGGGCTCAATGGCTGAAGTACTTTTTCCCCTCACAGGTGTTGGAAGATAATAAGCAGTGGTGGAAACTGCTAAACCGGAGTGGGCAGGCTGGTTATGTCCCCTATAACATCCTGGATGTGGTGAAACTGGAAGATTATGAACAGCTCTATAGTCAGGTGATGTTTCATTGGTGATCAGCTGCAGTGCATAATCAGCCTCTGCTTATGGCTAGCTTCAGTAGGCATAAAAAAAAGAAGGGGTGGGGAAGATACCTGTAGGCCTCTTAATACACCCTCTCCCTGTCTGTATAGGTTTTCATGCATTGTGCTGTCTTCACAACTAAATGTTATTAGGAAGTTAATGCTCTATTTAGACACCTCACAGCTGGTGTAGAAGGTGAAGTGATTAAGTAAAGCTAAACAATGAAGACCCAATTAGGTGTTCAGCAGAAAGCCAGAAACCTCTGTGAAAACAGCTTCTGGGCCCTTGAAGGAGATACAACTCCACACTCAGCTCCTAGAGGATTAGCTTATAACTTGAGACAGAATTTTTCTCTTTATGTACAATCCTGTAGTTTCTTTGTTTTCATAGATGTGCCTTACAACAGAGGTTCTCAACCTTTTTCTTTCTAAGCTCCCCTCCCCCTATATACTATACTCCATGGCACACCTGTGCCACAATAACTGGTTGTCTGCATATAAAAGCAGGGCCAATGTTCAGGGGTAGCAGTCAGGGCAATTTCCTGGGACCGCATGCCACAGGGGTGCCCATGAAGCTACATTGCTCAGGCTTCAGCTTCAGCCGTGGATGGCAGGGCTCAAGGACTTGGGCTTCAGACCCATGCGGTGGGGCTTCAGCTTTCCACCTTGGGCCCCAGCGAGTATAATGTTGGCCCTGCTTGGAGGTCCTCCTGAAACCTACTCGAGGGCCCTGGACCTCTAGCTAAGAACCACTGTCTCACATCACCAAGAAAAACTTCAGAGAAGCCATACTCACTTAGCAAAAGGCCTGAGTCATCATTGCTCTGCACTATGTTGTCACTGAGTCCATTGCAATGTGGGAGTAAACTACCAGCTGTGACTCAATGGCATTTCGCAACCACCATGCACTGGTTGAAATGCCTGTGCAAGCTGCAAGGCAATAACAAATCAGGCCTTTGGTTTTGTTCCTGAGCCAGCTAGCCCCCTCCACCAGCTTGCAGACATTTTGCACATCTCTAGGCTTCCATTCCAGGATCTCAAAGTAATTTAGAGATGTTAATGAACTAGCCCTTGTAATGTTGCTGGGAGGGTGGGTCATTATCATGACCATCATAGGCATAATGACATGAGGAGACAGGAACAAAGCCCCAGATTCTCAAAGTGATTTAGGCACACAACTCTCATTGAAATCAGTGGGAATTAGGTGCCTAAATACCATTAAGGAACTGAGCCAAGGTGCTTAAGGGTCTGATTTCCTGGGGACTAAGGCCCTGCAGCTCCCATTGATTTGACCTGGAGCAGTGGGTGCTCACCACTTCTGAGAATCAGGTCTTTAGGCCCCAATCCTGCAAACACTTATGCAGGTGCTTAACTTTACTACTGTGAGTGGTCCCACTGAAAGAAAGAGGTCACTCACCAAGTCAGTGACAGAGCCGCTAATAGCATCTAGCTCTCCAACTTCCTAGTCCTGTGGCTTAACCACTAGATTATATCACTCCCTGTCAAGATATCCTCATGGTCATCTGTTCTCTTTTCTGTTATTACTAATTATTAATTAACTTTTATACAGTGGTAACCATGAGAGCAACCATGTCAGGGCTCCGTTGTGCTAGGCACAGTATAAATATATAGTAAAATGATAGTCCCTGTCCCAAAGAGTTTACAAGATTGAACAGATGAGTGACACAAGTGAGTCAGGGTTGGCGAAACTAGGATAATAAAGATAATAGGAGGCATGCAATTCTTAGCCAATCAGAAATCACAAATTGCCACCTGCCATCTCTTACAAATGAGTGGCAGTAGAATTTCACATGCTTTTGAGTTTTAAGCATAATGATTTTCTTTTCTGTGGTTATATGGCCATGTCACAGAACTTCATGTACTGATGAAAGGCTCTCGCCAAGCTAGTGCTAATGATGAATTATTTATCTAAAATGGGAGTGGAAGGTCTGGGCAGACAATAAATTCAGTATTGTCAGTCCCAGGTATTAAAAACCCTGGAGTGCAAGATGAGATAGACTGGGGTGCAGTGAGATTGATTTAAAAATCATGAGCTATTAAAAATATCATACAATTTCTTTGCTGTATGGATTCTGAGCCTTAGGGGCCACTCATGTCACATTTTCTGGCTTTTCAACACAGTCATAAGTGCAGGAGACTAACCTTTCATTTAAAAAAAGTGAGATTCTCACAAAATCTCACAAAACAGCTAGAGTGGAGACTTTCAGAAAATTATTCATTATTGCAAGGTGCATGATAAAATCCTGAGAGTTAGCAGCACTGTAAATTATAGCTCTGTGGCAAGTCAATAAGCAATGAACTTTGGGCTTTGCAGAGCCAACAGTACATGATCACATTTAGCTTGGCATTATTTTGCAACACAATGGTGAGGCCTTCTTGCAACCTGAGGTACACCGCTAGCTCGATATAACATGACCTGATATAACACGAATTCGGATATAATGTGGTAAAACAGTACTCCGGGGGGGAGGGCTGTGCACTCTGGTGGATCAAATCAAGTTCAGTACAACACAGTTTCACCTATAACGTGGTAAGATTTTTTGGCTCCCAAAGACAGCATTGTATCGAGGTAGAAATGTAGCAGGTGACAATAGCATGTGAATATTCACGCCTTGGCTTATGGAGATCCTTGATACAATTTCACTGGATGGTGTAAAACAGAATTAAATGGAAGCTGGTCAAGTACAGTTTCTCATAATTACATGTTAACTTCAATAGAGCTAGACCAGTTTACAGAACAGCTGAGGATCTGGGCCACTGTGCTCTAATCTACTATAGTTGTGGGGGGGACAAATATTCAATAATGCTGAAAAAATATTTTACTTAATAAAAACCCTTTTATTTTTTATTCTAACCAGAAGTACAAAGGAGACTTGAGTCCGAGAGGAATTGGCCCTGCCAGCCCTACCCATAGGATTCCTGGTAGCTACGCTGGTGATAAATGGGGAAGTGAAATGTTAGCTGGGAACTCTCCTCACAATGCCAAAGAACGTAAGTGCATAGTATCAGGGTTCTTACTGTTCACCACAACTCAGACATGTATATTGTTTCACAATACACAGTCCACAGAACTTGGTACTGCCGTTCTGGAACTTAGATTTAAGCTGAGAAGCTTCCACCAGTGTGTTCTCTCCTTTGTTTATGTTGGGTGCTAGTGGATTTCTTCTTAGAATCATAGAATATCAGGGTTGGAAGGGACCTCAGGAGGTCATCTAGTCCAACCCCCAAATCCCCAACTACATCATCCCAGCCAGGGCTTTGTGAAGGCAGACCTTAAAAACCTCTAAGGCAGGAGATTCCACCACCTCCTTAGGTAACCCATTCCAGTGCTTCACCACCCTCCTTCTTTATTTACTTTTCTAAAACTGTTCATCTGTCTTAATTTCCTTAGTATCCTTAAGGAGGAGGGATAGCTCAGTGGTTTTGAGCGTTGGCCTGCTAAACCCAGGGTTGTGAGCTCAATCCTTGAGAGGGCCACTTAGGGATCTGGGGCAAAAATCAGTATTTGGTCCTGCCTAGTGAAGGCAGGGGGCTGGACTCAATGACCTTTCAAGGTCCCTTCTAGTTCTAGGAGACAGGATATCTCCAATTATTATTTTATTTTTATTAGTCACTGTGTATATGGGCCTAAATCTATGCACCTAAATCCATATTTAAATACCTAAAATGACATAGGCAGCAGAAAAAGGGGAAAGATCTTCACCTCCACTCAGGCCTCTTTGTACCATATAAAAGGGCCAGTGCAGCACACAGGGGCTGTAAGAACTCTAGTTCTGGCCAGGGGAGGATTCCCCCAGTGCAGTCACTATGGAAGACAGCCAGGAAGCTGCTTTCTGAGACTCCCTGTACAAATCCTGGTCTAGGGGGCCTGCCAGGGCTGTGGCCATAAGAGGCACAATGAGGCAGGGTCACAACACTGTTGAGATTCTGGGCTATGCTGTGGCCCACAGAGCAGCCCTGAGGAAGCTGCTGCAACTTAAACCGGCCTGCAAGACTGTGCAAACTATATTGTGGGCCCCACAACAGCCCCGAATGAGGAGTGGCTTAAAAACACCTTAACCTCTCCTCCCCCTGCGCAGCAAGGTGTGTGCTGCACCAATCTCACTCCCCCTGTGTTTAGTTGCCTACTAAGTGGCCATTCAGGTACCTACTACTATATGTTGCAGCAACCATATCTTCCCCCACTATTTTTTTCTTTATCTTTTCTTTTACATATTCTCTACTGTACTAAAACTGTAGTACTCAGCACAGTCCCATGCATTCTGTGTGTGGTTATTGCAAAATAAACAACCCCGGTCTTCTTTAATTGTCATATATGTACAATGTCATCACTTTAAAAGCGTGCTGGACTTCTGGCTCCAAAAGGACTCATCCTGCTCTTTGGAATTTTCCACCAAGCACTTTTCAGTAATAGTTTCCCAACCAGTTCTGACTTTAGTAAAGTAAAGCTCCAGCCAGCTAAAAGTAAGGTGGACTACGGGTATGTGTTCATTTTTCTCACGCCTTACAAATCATGGCTTGGTTTATATTGCCCCTTAGAATACACACTTATGAAATAAAATTTAATCGTTCCCCATCAAGTTTGTCATTATGTACCATGAAAGAGAAGAGTTTCTTTACCAACTGGAAATTATACAGCTTTAATAATGACAATCATGTTGGGAACTAGAAATCCCATCACAACAATTTGTTCCAATGAGAACTGAATAAACGCCATTCAATTATTACCACCATGTAAAAAAAAAAAAGAGACAGATCCCTCAGTTATTAGTTAGAGACAGGTAAGACACAGGAGGATGGATTTACCCTATGTCCATGTCATTAATGTCCAGTCCTGATATGGTGGCTAGTAACTACATAACACAATGCCATCTCTGCTGTCTGTCTCCTTGCTCTCAGGATCGCCAACTATTCCAAGACTCTCCAATTAGCCCTCCAGGAGTTGCTTTAGAACTTATGCTAGGATTTTGGCATTGCAGGATTAATGGACACAATACCTGCACCCAACCACTCACTCATCTTAGGAGCAAGTGACCCTATGACTGGTTCTCAATTAGCTTTCTGAAAACTAAAATCCGCCTAAAACTCTGCTACAAGGACTTGTGTCTGGCTGTTATTTTGCATTCCCTCCCTCGGAAGAGATATTGTGGAAATACAGCATTTAAAAGCACGGAAGAAGGTTTTCAGACCTCAAAAACTGAAAAAGAAATTTGAAAAGATAGGCGCCAGCTTTGGGGCCTGTGGGGCATGAGAGAACCCTACAGTTGGTTCAGCATGTTACTACTAAAGTGATGGCACATCAAATGTTTCCTTTACACTTTGTTCCTGAAGCAGGTTTCATGGTCAAAATGTCATGTCTCGCCCACCCCGCAAAGCACTTAAGCACCTTCTTTAAAGTTAACCACATGATTAAGTTTTCCTGATTTCCTATCTTGAGCATGTTTTTTTACAGAGTTAATAGAGCTGCAGAGTCAAATTCTGCCTTTATTTACATCTTATGCAACCCCATTGATTTTCACTAGTTGTGATTTAAGACAGAATTTCGCCTCCGGTCTCTAATTTGTCACCTGAAAGTGTGCTTCATTTTCCAGAACTTATCCATCATATGGACGAGGTGAATGATGAGCTGCTGAAGAAGATCACAACTAGTAAAGTTCAGCCCCACCAAAGAAACTTTAAGGTGGAGAAGACGCAGCAAGTTGGCGTGCCCCTGACGTTTGAGTCAAGCGCTGAAGAGGTCAAAGCATGGCTGGAAGCAAATTCCTTCAGCAAAGGGTAAATCTGCACAGCTGCTATGTGAGATGCTGAACTTTCATTGAAAGGGGGGAAGAAGGAGGCTTTTGACATTTTTACTAGATTACAGGATGCTTATGTTTGTTTAATTTATAAAGCCTGTGAGCAAGCAACACTTCTACCCTGCTCTTAACACAGTCAGTACGCACAGTCAGTACAGAGTCCGAACTACTCCCAGGGGTTTTGTTTTGCTGACAAAGAGACAATCAATGTAACACAAATACCAGCCGGTGTCTTCTCTCTAGATGTGACTACTTCTAAAGTTCCTCCCTGAGGACTGTTCAATCTCTACACCACCTCTTCAGGGGAGCACTCCCACCTCCCTTATATCCCAGGTGGATCAAGCAAGCCACCTGTGGTTAGCAGAACCCAGTTAGCATCTCCCAGTAGGATCGACCCTGGATGACAGGTGTTTTCCTTTTAACTAACCCTTACTGCTGAGAATCCCAAAGGACTTTGCAAAAGTAGTTAATTTACAGATGGGAACACTGGGGCACCGAAAAGTTATGGGCCAGATTTTTAAAGGTATTTAGATGCATAGAGATAGAGAGGCACCTGGCAGGATATTGAAAAAGTTCAGTTGCCTAACTCTATTTAGTATCAATAGGAGTTAGTTAGTATCTTAGGTAGTTCCAGAAAATCTCACTAGATCCCATCTATACCTTTAGGTACCTAAGTACCTTTAAAAATCTGGTCTCAAGTGACTTGCTCAAGACTGCAGAGCGAGTCAATATAAGAACTAGGGTTAGAACTGGATCCCATGTCTGGGCTGTAATTCCTAAACACCTCTTACCTAGGGATTATAATTAAGTATATAATAACTAAATATGGGCTGCTAACTTTTCATAATAATATTAAATATATATGGAGACAGAGCCTAATCTCATGTGTTGACTACTCATGGAGTGGACACTGCCATAATAGAGTAAACTTTCATAGACTTCTCACTCCATTTTTCTCCTTTTGACCCATTTGTATCACGTGCCTTTCATTACCTGTGTTTTTCTAGGACTGTGGAACATCTTGGCATACTTACAGGGGCCCAGCTTTTCTCTCTGAATAAGGAGGAATTGAAGAAAGTGTGTCATGAAGGAGGCAGGGTATACAGTAAAATTACAGTGCAAAAATCTCTCCTGGAGGTAAGAAGTTTTCCCACAAAATCCTATTAGTATGGAACCCAGTAGCACAAAATACTAGCAAGCTCTATTAAAACGGCATTTTAAGAAACACAGTTATATTAACCAAGATAAGAGGCCTGCTGAACACTCATTTTAGCATAAAAACAATAGAAATCTTGCAAAAACTACAATTTAGAAACACTGGGCCAGATCCTCAGCTGGTGCAAATCAACCTAGTTTAATGGAAAGATCTGGGCTATTAACTTATACCCTATCTCCTTGAAAGCAGCTCCACTTTGACAGCATTCTATATCACTTATTTAGGATAAGCTGTAAGCCGCTTTTTGAGGTTCAAACTCTTTATGCTTTGTTGCCCTTCCAGAAATGCGGAGGGGATTCAGAGCTTCAAGAAATTATGAAACGTCGCCAAGAGAGGAGTGATTCTGCTCTTTAAAGTTCTATCTGCTTTTTTCAACTATTAGTCATAGTCATGCAGAAAAAGGGAATAACAGCACCGATCCCTGATCAAAATGAAAGAGACTACAGACCATCACCTACCAGAATAACTGCCAGCAAACTGACAATTCCTGGAACACTGTTGATAAGGAGGATACTCATTCACCAATATGCTATCATGCTGGGAGAGAAGTTTTAGTATTGCATGAAATATTATTTTTATATCTATATATTTTATACAGAAATTTTGTGTGTATGCAGTCCAGAGCATGAGCAGGATCTGAATTCATGGGATTCTAAATGTACGAGGCAAGGCTGGATTCAAGTTTAAAAAAACACACACACACACACACACCCAGAACCTCATAATATACTGCTATATGGCTCTCCATTGATCTGATAAAGCTCTAAAAAGAAGGCTAGAAATAATTCTCCCAACAAAGGACTGCTTGAATGCTTAGAGTTTCTGTACCATAAAGGCTACAGCTTTTTTCCCCCTTGTTTCCTTCTTGGCTGTGGCAGAAACACTAAGCAACAGTATCCTGAGTTTCCCTGTTCATGAAAGCCCAGCAGCAGTTAAGTTTCCTCCCACACTTCTACCCCTGTGCTTCTCTCAAGCCTTAAACATTTTAAAACAAGGGCTGGGCTGTCTGTATCTGAAGATGAAATTACAACAGTGTGTAACAGATTTTAGGGTTGGATCACCCTGTTTAAATATATATACACAAAGCTACTGCTTTCTTTGAGGGACAGGGAGTGTTTTAATTAAACACTAAAGAGCAGTGAGTAGTACCCTTAAATTATTTGAATTTGCCAATTGGGAAGCTGTGTGCAACTACATTCACCCACACAATGGCTACCAGTGGATGCGGGCTAGTGCGACTATGCAGCAGTTTGACTTGGCATTGATCCCAACCGGCAAACCACAATATTGTCAAACCCAAGACTTCAACAATCAGAAGATAAATCTATAAAACTTACTCCCCATTCTCTATCCATGTAGCCCTGTGCTCTGCTTTATTAATATAACAATCTGGCACAAAGAGTGAACATCTAGGAAATTAAATGGAAGTTGGGATGGCCATTTCACACACAATTAAAAAAAATCTTTGGAAAAAAGGTCTGAAAAATTGCTTAATTTAGCAAATACATTTATTAGTACTTTACTTCCTGTTTTTCCTAATGCTGTTAAATATCTATATTGCACTGACAGGCTTTGAGATTATGTATATATAAATGACGAAGCCAAGGTCCCTGCCCAAAGTAACGTATAATCAAGTAATTGTGAAGTGATAAATTAACAACACATTTTAAAAATCAAAGCAAGTATAAAATATATTTCCTGGATTTTAGCATGCACAGTGAAATTGGCACATTTCCAGTCAATAAACATATATACACCTTTTCCTTACTTTTTCACCAGCCTTACAAAGTGGGAAGGATAAATAAATTTACAGGTACTGCTCATTGTCTGAGATGGTAATAATAAAACTGGAGTAACTTTGATCTATTCTTTCCTTTATCCACATTAACTTTGGTTAATGGAAATTCTCGCTCTGATCTTGCAAAGACTTACACTAGTGTTTACTTTACACTGAGTTTACACACATTGACTTCAGTGGGAATACTCACCATGCATTAAGTTAAGCACACGCATAAGCCTTTGCAGGAAGGGGCCCATGCTTGTATATTTAATCAAATACAGAATGATTCATCATACTGAACTGTATGTACCTGTAAATGGAGGAGTAAGTGCGGGAGTTGGTTTCGATATTAAAAGAATACCGACGCATTATTTGGTTTTTTGTAACATGTTTCTAAATGGATGATTTATTTTTAAATAAAGCCTTAGACAATACCATCATTAGCACCAGTGGGGATAAAATAATGACAGAGCAACAGTTAGAGAAAATCATCAGTGCAGAGAAGACACTAGATTGTGAGGATAATATTCTTTCCCACATCAGCAGTTACTTACCAAGGTAGCTGGAATTTGAAAAGGGCACTGATTTGGTTCAGGGAGGAATGAAAGAGATCATTCTTCTAGAGAACCATCAGCTTTTGACTGGGGTAGAGGGAAAGCAAGCATTAATACTGGAAAATGATAACAGCGGTTTAAGGATGGCAGGTTAAATGAATTCTAGAAAAACAAAAATAAACCAGAAGGTGAGCTAAGAACCATAACACACCATTTTTCTCTTTATGTATAAAGGAAACAAAATCACCCACAATTACAACTATTTGGATTTATATTAGCAGTCCATTCAACAGTTCTGTAAAGAATTGTTGCCAAAGCTGACAGCAACTATTAAAATGCTAAACCACATCATAGGTTTAGTATCCATATGAACTATGCATCTGATATATTTGTACTGTCTGCAGATAAAACTATAATGTACATGAATGTGATTGAACTAAGGATAAAATGATATAACCATGCACTGTTTTAAGATTTATTAAAATAGTTAAATTATAATGCTTTCTTGCTCTTAAATTGATATGAGCGAAAAGGAGAATTTGGGAGCAGATGGCTGGTTTTTCAAACGTTTTGTTGCAGCAAGCCTCTCGATGTACAGCAACAGTAGAGCTGTGGGTAGCCTGTTTCTTCTTGTTTGTCAGCAAGTAATGATCAAAAGTGAGACCACTTCAGCATAATGATCAATCAAAACTAGAAATGGTGCAAAACCTACTTCTGAAAGAGCCCAAACTGCGGGAAAATTAGGATCTGGATCCAAACTGCATCCTCTGATACTTGGAGGGAAGAACCTCTTTCACCTCCAGAAGAGGCCATTTGGAGAGTATAGCTGTATTTGTAAGTGCAGAGCTTCAGATGTACTGCATTTCATACAAGCAGATTGATGCTAATGATGCCCAAACCTAGAGGAGCACAGCAGGCAGTGGAGAGGTATCCCTGTCCTGAGCTTGCAGATTCTGACAAAGAGTCTGTGATCAATGAGGAGTATAAGTTTTCTACCAATAATCATGAAATATGAGAATCCCAAAACACTAATGTTTCTTTCACCAATATCATTTTTCTGTCTTGGACAAGGAGTGGGAGGTTTATGCAGTGGAGTATTCTGACACATCAAGCAAATTATGGGAAATCACTGTCACAACTCTCACAGATGAGGCATTACAAGATAAAATCAAGGGAAAGGTATGATCAGAGTATCTAAGAGAGGCTCCATTGCTAAGGCTATGTTTTAGTAACGGGCATTTTTTGTAAAAGTCATGGGCAGGTCATGGGCAGTAAACAAAAATTCACAGCCTGTGGCCTGTCCATGACTTGTACTATATACCCCTAACTAAAACTTGGGTGCTTGGCGGGGGGGGGACGGGACCCTGGGACCCCCACTGATACTAGGGAGGGCAGCACACAGCCCAGGACCCCTGCTGCTGCTGGGGGGGAGGGGTTTGGCAGGCTCCCTACCTGGCTCTGTGCGGCTCCCTGGAAGCGGCGACATGTCCCTCGGCTCCTAGGTGGAGGCGTGGCCAGGGGGGTTCCACATGCTGCCCCCATCCAGAGTGTCGGCTCTGCAGCTCCCATTGGCCTGGAACCGCAGCCAATGGGAACTGTGGGGGCGGCACCTGCAGGCAGGGCTATCCTTACCCATACCCAAAGTACGCCTCTGCGTAGGGCACCAAGAAATTTGGGGCACCAAATTTCCTGGTGCCCTATGCAGCTGCGTGCTGCTCCACCTCTTCCCCATGACCCCCACCCCTGCTCTGCCCCAGTCCCAGCTATTCCCATCCCTGCCCCACCCACACTCCACTCCTTCCCCTGAGGACTGCAGAAGGGGTCCAGCTTACCCTGCACTCACTGGGTGGTGGGAAATGGAGCAACCCAGCCCCAGCCCGCTCCGTGGCTTCCAGATGTGCCGCCAGCTTGTGCTGGGGGGTGGTTTCCCCCCACCCCCCAAGCCTGCTTCTGCCCCCCCGAGGCCTGGGGCAACCCCGCCCCCCCAAAGGAGGGCTGCGTAGGGCACCAAAATGGCTAGGGACGGCCCATCTGCATCTTGGCGATGCTCCAAACCCCCAGAGCCAGACAGAAAGGGCCAGCTGTAAAAGGGGCAGATATCTGAAACAGGCCTTCCCTACAATCTGCTTCCTTTCACCATGCCAGCTCACTCTCTGCCTGAAGTTACCAAATACACAGGAGCACTTGATTAATTGCCCAATGCAACTTCACCTGTTATTAACAGCATAGTAACTCTGAGTCCTTTGATAGATCTTTATTCTTTCCCCATAGATCCCCTCAAGAATTAGCTACCCACTACCCCAAACATAGGCATACCAGCTTTCTCCCATCAGCAGGGTGGGGGCATCTTCCCCAACGAAGGGGCATCTTGTCCTGTCCCATAAAAGGACATCCAACCACCCTGGTGCCAGGGAACGGAGGAGCACCACTTTTCCCTCCACATCAATGGGAAGCCAAATTCCCTGTTCCTCTATGGAGAAGAGCATCTGCTTTCATCTCAATAAAACAGAGGGTTTGTAACACTCACCACCACCTGCTTTTAGTGTAAGAAATCTTGTCCATGACTGCAGTGGATCAGCTTCCTGAAACCCCCAGCCTCTGGCAGTAAAAGCACTGCCTTTCAGGCCTCCCTCTTGCTGTACAGGTAGTGATAAGTACACTCCAGCCTCATGTCCTTGGAGCATTTCTGGCAGTGTCCAGCCCCTTATCCACTGAACACTCACATAGTTGCCAGGCCTGCTATTCTCAAACGAACAGCAGTGCACACCAGTTTGTAAGATTCAACTCAGGAGCACCACTTTGGTTAACACCACAGCAGGAGCGTAGCTGGCGGGGGGAGCGGGGCAGCAGCCACTCCCCCATCGAGCACAAGTGGAGCCTTTTTAATTTAAAAAAAAAAAAAAGGCACCACCCACTTTTACTGACAGGGCGGTGCTCCAGGTCTTCAGTGGTACTTCGCCAGCAGGCCCTTCGCTAGCTCCGCATGTCTTCAGAGGCACTGAAGCTTCATCACTGAAATGCTGCCGAAGACCCGCGGAGCGAGTGAAGGTCCCGCTGCCAAGATGCCACTGAAGACCCAGAGCACCGCTCCGTCAGTAAAAGCACCACGGTGAGGAGGCGCCTTTTTTTCTTTCCCCGCTCCCGCTGTTCCCTCCACCTGGCTACGCCACTGCACAGAGATATATTTACAATGAAAACAAGAATAAGTTTATTGTCAAAGAACAGAGATCCAAGTGATTGTAGGAATATTGGAAACAAATGGTTAGCTATAAAACAAAACCATAACACACTTTCTAGAGACTAACCTTGCCTAACAAGCTATCCTCCTGTCTAAAGGATCTGATTTCACACAGAGTTCTTTCCAAATTTTTCAGCCAACAGTGGTTGACACCCCCTTTCATGAAGTAAACATACTGTTTACTTCTTAGATCTGTAGGTTTCAACCTTTTTCCATTTGCAGACCCCCTAAAAGATTTCTAATGGAGGTGCAGAACCCTTTGG
The DNA here is from genome assembly GCF_007399415.2 of Gopherus evgoodei. Lineage (NCBI taxonomy): Eukaryota > Metazoa > Chordata > Testudines > Testudinidae > Gopherus > Gopherus evgoodei. The sequence goes on along the minus strand of NC_044325.1, from coordinate 116,352,854 downwards.
AAATCTTAGGCATAGACTGCGGCATTCACAGGTTGAAAACCACTGCTGTAGGTGAAGGATGCCAGGGTGTCTTCTTTGTCCCCTAACTACATGAAAAGTTGATGTGTATCTCAAGGTAGGGATCCCTCCCCTCTACCGGTTAGTTCTCCTGTTACTGTTTCCTCTTTGAAGTTTCCACAACCCTTCCTGAGCATCCAGTTCAGGCCGGTGAGCTGAGCCCCGTTGTGAAACACACAACCACGTCACCAGCCAGCCAGGTGAACCTCCCTGGTGTGGGGAAAACAGGGTTTCTGTCCGTTCCTGCTGACCAGGGCCCAGCCACAGCCCTTTACAGGTAACTTCCCGGGCAGCTACCTAACTGCTCACGCACCAGCCGCAGCCCCAGCAGACACAGTGTCACACCCGTCACTTACGGGAGGACCCACGTGACACCCTCGGGCAGAGGCCAGACCCTGGACAGCCCTGCGCGCCCTTATGACCCGCTGCCTCCTCTCTTGGGGGAGGTGTAGCTCTCCTCTCGCCCCGCCCCCACAGTTCCCCCTGCCCCGTCTGATAGGGTGAACCGTCACCAACTCATGCTCAGGAGCCTCCGGTATGTATTAACTGTCATACGCCACCTACTCACCCAATCAGATGCCTTCTTCCCTCTCCTGTCGTGATTGGCTAGTTCCCGCTCTCTTCGCTGTTGATTGGCTACTGCCTCTCCCCCCCCCCACGGTCGTGAATGGCTGTCAGGGCGGGGGCGCGCGCGTCGCCGCAGGTGTCGCCCTTCGCGGGCGCCGTCTCCTCCCCCTGGCGCTACTGTAGGACGTCGGCTGCGGCGGGCGCGCGCTGGGTGGCCTTTGGCAGGTATATAAAGGGTCTCCGGGCCGGTGCCCCTGGCGGATTATGTCAGTGTCCCCCGTGAAGCGGCCGAAGATGGAGTCCGCGCTGGAGCAGCTTAAGCAGCACACCACGGTGGTGGCGGACACCGGCGACTTCCATGGTGAGATCACACCCCGCCCCCGCGAGGCATGAGGGGCCCGTTACCCCCATTAGGGCGGGGGGTGGTCCCAGTCCCCCATGGCTGACTCCTCCCCCTGACAGGGGCAGTGGGCGAGCCCGCCCCCTCCTCCCCACACACACACACACGCGGGGGAGGGGAGCCGAGCCCGGAGTTCTGGCGGGCTCGGCTCTGGCGAGGGGGAGGCTTGGCGGGAAGGCGGCTGCTCCAGGGGTCTGATCGCTGGGCAGGACGTGCGCGCTCCCCGGAACCACTGGGTGCCGCCGCCCCTCCTGAGGCAGGCGGTTGGGGGCCTAGTCCTTCCTCCCCAGCTCTGTAAGGGCCAGGCCCTCCGGCTCATTCCCTCCCCTGTGCCCAGGGCAGGGGATGGGGCTGCCTCTGCCTCTCCCCTGACTCAGATCGTGGGGTCTCAGTATGAAGTGGGTTGGGGGGTTGGGAGCGCAGCAGCAGGGCAGGGGATACCTCATGGGGGGGCGGGGTCTGGCAGGCAGGTGGAGGCCTTGCTTTGCTTTAACTGGTGCTGCCTGTAAGGGGAAGCAAGGTCCGGATCACTTGTTACTAATAGCCCCTTCCTCGCATTGACTCCCTGTTTGGCAAAGTGTAACCATCCTATTGAGTTTGGGGGTCTTAGTGAATATGGGAAATGCTGATTCCACTCACCAACAGCCTCACGTGTTAAGTGAGCGAAACATAAATGGAACACTGAACTTTCACCATGAGAGATAGCATGTAGTCAGAATGAAATATTGAGTGGGAATTAATCATTCTCTGATGGAAGGGAAGACTTAGGATAGGCTATGTCTACACTACCACTTATGTCAGCAAATATCCCACCTCCCTGAGCAACATAAATTACATCTGCATAAGTGGTAGTGTGCACAGTGCTATGTCAGTGAGAGAACTTCTACCCCTGGCATAGCTACTACTGCTATTCTTTGGGGGTGACTTAATTATGTCACTGGGAGCAGCTACACAAGAGATCTTACAGTATAGGTACAGCAGTGCCACTGGCAGCTCTCTAGAGTAGACATAATCTAAGTATTTTGGTCTAAATTGTAATCTACTTGGAGAACATAGCCAAGTTTAACAGAGGGTTTTTTTATTACAAGGTTAAGTTCTTTGCCTAAAGCTGTCTTGTTACTTGTGTGCTGTTATGAAAGACTGAAATGTCCCAGTTGCTTAATGTGTGATGGGTGGTGAGTTTGCAGATTGAGAGGATAAGAGCCTTCTGCAAATTGTGGTCAGTCTTGCAGGACACAGTGGGATCCTATGGTTATATGGCAGTGCAATTTGCTAATACAGAGAAGTTGGACTCAACACAAGAACACAGAACAAAACTATATAAATGCATCAGGAATTGAAGACTTCACAACAGGAGAAGGGCCTTCACCACAACACCAGCCTAGTAGCAGAAATCACACATGCTTAATACCGTCTTTTCTACCCACTTCCTTTGACTCACTTGGGAAGTCAGCCTTCCTATGATTCAGCTGCTTCACATGTAAAATGAGGGTAATATCTGCCTCATGCTGATAATTAGCTTTGTAAAATAATTCTGGCTCTCTGGATGGAAGGGACTGTAGAAATCCAAAGTACTAATATGAAATGGTTAGCAGTGTATGTGTGGGTACAGGTGTGTTACTGGAAATATGTGGCCTCACTGCAATAACCTGTGTACTGCTCCTATAAACAAATGTCATAAGTATGACCTACTAGCACTGACCTTTGAACTAGGATCTTGAAAAGTTGTTTGCATTATTAAAATGCAAAAACGTGGTTGTTTCAAGGTGTAAATGATTGTAGCTCTACTCTTTTAGTTACTGTTGCAGCAGAACTCCTGAGTGCAGCTATCTTTAAATTGATAATGGAAACAAGTGAAGGGCTCTGAGCTAGCATTTATTACCATCAACAAGTAGTTAATTTTTATATGTACCATAAATCTTGTTTAAATTATCCATTTGGGAAACTAATGGCCCTTGGTACTTTTAACACCCTGATTCTGATTCAAATTTCATTCCTGCTCAAATCAGGGTTTGGTAAATTGGAAATATTTCTAATTTTTTATAATAGGTTTATAAACGAGGCTTATTTTTACAAGACTGGCTGTCTTCATTTCTCTTCAGAAAGCTGTTACATTTTATTTACTTGGCTGGTTTTGATTTTTTTAATGGCTTCCTGTATAGTTTTCTCATGGTGAAACAACAGTGGAGAGGCAGAGAGGAGTTAATGTAAGAGGAATTTTGTTTCACTTAGCATGAAAATGAGTAAACACTCTTGTTGCTTAATTTAAAAAGGGCGGGGCTAGATTTTTTTCTGTACAAGAGATCTTAAACACAAATGATTTTGCTACAGGATTTAAGGAGTACTGTATAATATAGTGTACTCAGTACACTTAAAATTGAGGATTTGCTTCACCAACTTCAGTGACATACAGATGCTCTGCCAAGACTGGACTTATGCAAATTTGCACTTACGGAAAAAGTTCCATAAGCCAGAAATAGGATTTTCAAGTTGCGGAAATTTTTATGTAATGTACATGTATGTGTTTCCGACTATGCAAAACTTGAGTTATGCAATTGTTCCATTCCAGAAAGCCTTGCATAAGTTGGGGGTTATCTGTATATGCAGGCTTAGTTAACTTAGTCTTGAATCATGTTTTACCTTTGTGTCCAAAGGTCTTCAGTAATGGGAGTCTTATATTTAGTGACTTCTATTAAGACCAAGAGTATAGTACAGTAGTTTTGGTACAGTACTTGGGTTTCATCTAAGATTCAGAAAAAAGTAGGGGAACAAGTAATTGGTGGAGTTCAGTATTGGTGACCCAAAGTCAAAAAGACAAAGTAAAAATACTTTTGAGTATTTTGAAGGCATTAGAGTAGGTTATACAAACCTGTTAACTCCTGATATGGGGTGCTGGCTTCTGAGCAACTTAATTGACCCCAAGAGTAGGCCTTGTGTGGTAGAGGACCATAGGGCAAAAGAATATAGAAAGAGCAGCCACAGCAAGGTTCCTGCAGCATGAATTCAGTAGTGCTGAAGGTAGCTGAAAGAGCAGACTTTGCTGATGGGAATTGTTACTAAAAGTAAATAAATACGAGCAGTGAACAGTGGGTACAAATATGAGCAGGGAGCAGTAGAAGTTTAAGTGGAACAGGCTCATAACAATTTTCAGGGGAAGGCAACTACTGTGACCACAAGGATTTTAAGGGAGGATTTCTCAGGCTCTGATTTGGCCAGGACACACGTCCACTCTAATCCCTGGCCAGAGGTGATCAAGAGCCACATGAGATCTTTAATTCCCCTGATACCTTGGTTTTGTCTAATTGGACAAAACTTTAATGCATGTAAAATTTTGAACCAATTTGGCTTTTTTATACAAGCCACAGTCCTCACAGGAGATGTCTAGGTGCTATGGGGACAAGGGATTAACTCTCCTGAGCCTTGAAAGTCCCAAGGAGGTAGCCAAGTCAGTCTCATAACTTTTGTACAAAGAAAAAGTAATTCTTACAATGGAGCTGTGTTCTGAATCCAGATGTAACCCATATATTTTACATTAATACATGAATTATTCATGTATAACTCGAATATCTGCTGATTTCTGAATCTTCAGCACTATCAAGTATGGCTAGAGGTGGCCATTAACAGAATGTCTAGGATCTAATGTCTGAGGGTATGGGAATTTAAAACATTGACTCTGTAGCCTTGTCAACAGATATGTATTTCATACTGTAGTCAGCAACAGGTGCTGAGCACAATCTAGCTGCAAGTTTTAACCATGCACTCTAAAACCATTCTGTAGTTTGTCCTTGGCTACATTTGCGGTTAGTGCTTGGTACTGGTTCAGCTGCAGCTGTTGTTGACACCAGTCACCAGCAGTGTGTATTTTTTTCCAAAAGTGTTGATAAATATTTATTGCACTATATAGTAGGGAAAATTTCTGGTCTAAGGAGCAAAGGACCATTCTAGTCCTGACCATCTGTGTGCTTCCAGTGAAACATTGGGCCAGGTGCCTCTTGTCTCCATCTGCAGAAAAGCAGTGTTCCCAGCAAAAGCAAAGAACACCTGATAAATTATGAAACTTAGGCCTTGGCTACACTGATGCTTTACAGTACTGCAACTTTCTCGCTCGGGGTGTGGAAAAAAGCCACACACACACTCCTCCTGAGCGCTGCAAGATACAGCACCGTAAAGCGCCAGTGTAAGCAGTGCTGCAGCTCCCAGCGCTGCAGGCTAATCCCCATGAGGAAGTGGAGTACATGCAGCACTGGGAGAGCTCTCTTCCAGCGCTGGCGCTGCGACCACACTCAAAACTTCAAAGCGCTCCCGCGGCAGCACTTTGAAGTTTCGAGTGTAGCCATACCCCTAGTTTCAGTCTGCTGCTCTTGTTGGTGTGGCAGTATGGGCCAGAACAGCACATACTTATTCTTCTGCACAGTTCTCCAACCAGTCAACATTAAACAGATTTTGTAGCAGTGAGCAGGATTCAGAATCCGCATTTAAACCTTTGCTGAAAACTTGTTCTGGAAGGCTGAAATGTAACCCCTTATTATAGGGAGCGAACTTTTGAACTCTACCTTCAATTGTGTTATCATAATTAGAGACTAGAAAGTGCCAAATGACACTGCTTCTATAGGTAGGGGATACTGGAAAAATCAGTCCTTATCATATATCCAGATGACATGTCAGAAGTCATATGTTTGCTTGTAATCTTTAGCATAACTGAGTTGTACAGACTTCAGTAACACATGACAAGCAGTATATATGTTGCTAGAGTCCTGTAAGATAGTTTATCCAGAAGTGTATTGCAAATACATAGGATGCTGAAGAGGATAAATGAGCTTTATCAGTACTTACCCATCTTGGAGTTGCATTGTGTTGTCAGATAAAACATGGACGATGAACGTAAAACTGGAAAAAAGATATCTGAAGGACCTATGCGTAAGATGAACATGTACAGAGAATCAAGATCTTTACTTAAAGGAAGCTGCTAGGAAAATGTAGCTTTCTGTACAATGTTTCTGAGCGCTATCTGTAGAAATTAAGTAGAATTTTCTAAAATGAAATTTTCCTCTTGGAATGCAAAGTGTTCAGAAAAACAAATTGGTAATTTTTTCATAATTTTGATATTTTAGCTTTTTCAAGATACCTTATGTCCTCTACAGTGACCTCTGCTTATAAAGCTATTTGAGGCAAACATTGCATGCCAGACTGTTCAGCTACTCAGGCATGTTAGAACCAGACAGTGTACAGTAAAAACCACTTTGTGGTAAACATATGTCATCTGAAACAGAGGTTCTCAACCTTTTTCTTTGAGGACCCGCCCCCCAACATGCTATTAAACTCCATGGCCCACTTGTATTGTCATAACAGCTTTTCTGCATGTAAAAGCCAGGGACCGCATTAGAGGGTAGCCAGCAGGCCAATTGCCTGTAGTTGTCATGCCCCAGGAGCCCCTGCAAAGCTACATTTCTCAGGCTTCGGCTTCAGCCTCAGGTGGTGGGGCTCAGGGCCCAGGTTTCAATCCCAGGCTTTGGCTTTCTGCACTAGGCCCCAATGAGTCTAATGCTTCCCCTGCTTGGTGGCCCCCTGAAACCTAGATAAGATAGATAAGTAACTTCTACAGTGTCTTGACCAATAGTTTGTTACTCTTTGGAAACAGTAGAGCTTAAGTACTAAATAAACCTTGCTTGATCACTGTAGCTTTCAGTCATCGCTTTGTACAGTGGTTCTCAAACTTTTGTATTGGTGACCCCTTTCACACAGCAAGCCTCTGAGTATGACCCCCTGAGTTTGAGACTCTGGTATAGACTCTTTTTTGGCACCATTCCCCAGACTTGCAGGCAGCCTCTTAACTGCACCATTCCTGCCTTAAGAAAACACTTAACTCTGATACAGATTTTATTGCTTAAGAGGCATGTTAACTGATCCTACAGTAGTAGGATCATACTTGATTGGTCAGGCTGGGTAACCTGTTTTAAACTAGCAATCTTTATTTTTGTAGCAATTGATCAGTACAAGCCTCTGGATGCTACTACAAACCCATCCTTGATACTAGCTGCAGCTCAAATGCCAGCTTACCAGGAATTAGTAGAGGATGCTATTGAGTATGGAAAAAAACTTGGTGGGTAAGTAAGACCATTAATTTAATTGGGCTTACAGTTATGACAACTGATGCTTTATGTAACTATTTGCAGTAGCAGCTATAGTGTTTGGCCTTTTCATAACCTAAGCAAACACATGAGTTTTGCTCCTAGAACTTAGTCTAGAAGACTAGCTAACAAAGCGTAGGTAAAGGGATGCAACATACACATCAGCAAAGATGGTGACAGGCTACATGTGATAGGTGTATAACCCAGTGTGAGGTTTTGTCCTCAGCACTGTAAAGACTACCCCAATGAGTAGTTTCTGGTAAACATTATGGGTATATCTACCTAGCAAAGAAAAATCCATGGCTTGCCTGTGCCAGCTGACTCTGGCTCATGGGGCTCTGGTTATGAAGTTATTTCACTGCTGTGTAGACTTCTAGGCTCAGGGTGGAGCCCAGTAGCTCCAGGAACCTGAAAGGTGAAGGGGACTCACAGGATCCTGAAGGCCAGGTTCCAGCCTGAGCCCAGAAGCCCACAGAACAATGAAACAGCCCTGTAGTCTGAGCTTGTTGGCTGGCACAGACCAGTCGTGGGTGTCCAGATGCTGTGTAGACGTACCCTGTGAAGCAAAGTGAGTCTTCATTCTAATTTAGATCCCTTTTGAAGTAGCTTTGTGGGCTTGCTCAGGGAAAGCATTCCATGAATAGATAGCATCATGAAAGAAAGCACAGATGTTTGTGGGAGAAACAAATGGCATATGGATTCTGGTAGTATTGGTGAAGCATAGATGGGACAAAAGACTAGAGTGGATAAATAAAGAATGGGAGAATTTTTCTGATTTAAAGGCTTGAACTGTATGTGGAGAGAGACAGTCTTAGGATACTAGCTGCAGTCTCTCACATTTCACTAATTACATTTTCATTCTCTCAGGTCAGAAGACGAACAGGTCCAAAATGCAAGTGACAAACTTTTTGTGTTGTTTGGGGCAGAAATACTGAAGAGGATACCAGGTCGTGTGTCCACAGAAGTAGATGCAAGGTTTGGTTTTTCTGAACCAGAGCAAGATTTGTAGGCATCTTGTATGCAATTTGTAACTAGGGTGTTACAAATTCAGCAGATTAGGAACAGTGAAATGTTCGGAGTTTAAATCGCTACCTTTTTTGTTTAATTGAACTGTGAAGTCAGTTTGCCTGTCTAGGTTTTTACTGCATGCTAGACAAAACTAAGTATGAAATGGGGTTAATCTTCAAGGCAGTTGTAAATAGGGTTCACTTTCGACGTAGTTAAGGCACAGATCACATTCTCAATCTATCCACCATTCTTGGACTTAAATTCAGGCATCTGATTTAAACATAAGAGTTGAGTTTCTTTTCTTTGCCCTTCTCCCACCAAAATGTACAAAATGGTACACTATGGCTTTTGTTTTTAACATGCACAAGGGGTAAGGCCTGTTAACCTCCTTGATTCTTTTCTGCCTTTTCAGCATCTAAATTCTTTATGAAAATTAAAGCAATAACTTTAATTTTCCCTGAGAAACATCTTTGGTTTTGTTGAGCTCTGGGCCCACTTAATCCTAGAGAATCTGTTACAATTTGGGTCACTTTAACTACAGCCCCAAATAGAAAAGCTATTTATTGGGACTTAAATTTAAATACAGGAGGCAGGATAGTTCTTCTGGTTATGGCTAAATTAGAGACACTGATAGCCACTGTTACTCCATGTGAGAGCATGCATCATTGTCTACCATTATCTGTTGGTGGAAGCTAGAAAAAGATGGATCTGGGATATAGACACAAGATGACAAATGTTTGACTTGGATCAATGTCTTTGTTTCACAGGTTGTCCTTTGATAAGGAAGGAATGATTAAGAGAGCTAAGCGCCTCATTGACCTTTATAAGGAAGCAGGAATTGGTAAAGATCGCATTCTCATAAAACTGTCATCAACGTGGGAGGGGATTCAGGCAGGCAAGTAAGTGTCTGTAGCTGGCATTTATTTTTAATTTATATAATGCTTCTAATGGCTGGTCATGAAAATTTTAAAAAATCCTATCAATGTGACTGTTTTGAGAACCATGCACCAGTAAATTCAGTTAGTGGGGTTAAATCTAACATGAGCAAGACTTTTTTTATTCATGGGACTAATATGCTTATTCTAGTACTAGATCATTGCTTTTGAGCTCTAACATGTTAGTTCAGTAATTAACTAGTGACATTTAACTTTATGAAGTTATTAAACTAATTTGATTGTAGATAGAATGGAGTCTGTCCTCCCCCTCCATTCAAAGATGACCCTTTTTTTTTTTTGCAGGGTTCTGGAAGAAGAGTATGGAATCCATTGCAACATGACCTTACTCTTCTCCTTTGCTCAGGCAGTGGCCTGTGCTGAAGCTGGGGTCACCCTAATTTCCCCCTTTGTAGGGCGTATCCTGGATTGGCATGTTGCAAACACAGACAAGAAGACTTTTGAGCCCTCAGAGGACCCAGGTAAGCTTGCCTCTGAATGTAATTGGGGAAAATTCACTACGTTACTTTTTAAATCTTCTCTTACGAATGCTCCTCTAGAAAACACAGTATTGGGTACTAAAACTTCTCTGATTTAAGAATCTTTGCATTTTAAAACTTATTGTCTTGAAAATCACCAGTGTTTTCTTCATAGGGGTGAAGAGTGTCACTAAAATCTATAATTACTACAAAAAGTTTGGCTACAAAACTATTGTGATGGGTGCTTCATTCCGAAACACTGGGGAGATTAAAGCACTGACAGGCTGTGACTATCTTACCATTTCACCTAAGCTTCTGGGAGAGCTCAGTAAAGAGAACACCAAGCTAACTCCCACACTCAGTGCTAAAGATGGTAAGTCAGTTTTCTTTCCTTGTATAATACAGACTTGTTCCATAATCCCAAGACTCCTCTTTACTACTGAACATAGCTGATATATGGAAGAAGCCAGCTTTGGTAAGTGGTAGTACATAACTTCAGCTTAAACTTAATGTTTCTTGCCTCCATCCAAACACTTTTTTTTAAAGGGGTAAGACTTAGCTCATCTACAGTAACTGCCTTGTACTGTCTTCATGACCACCATGGCTATCAGCAGTCCTTGTGGCACTGCTGTTGAGGGAATCAAGGCTTTTCTATACCTTTTTGATCTAGTATGTAGCCATTTATATTCAGTTTACTTAATATCTTGGGTCCTTTTGCATGCATTAGCCAGCAACTACCCCAGATTAAAGTCAAGATGTCCGATTCAGTTTAAACAGTGATACTTCAATTAAAAAAAAAATTGGGGTGGGAGGGAGAAACCACCTCTAATTTGTATCCTGGGACTTGAAGGATTTCACAAAATCCTTCCAGCAAGAAACTTTAACACTAATTTTGCACGAATGGAATTCATCTGAAGGACTTCAGGTAAGGCTAGAAAAAGATCATATGCCTATACAACAGTCAACATTTGAAACCCAGAGTTTTTAAAAACCAGTCTCTCTTGAAATGGTACTAAAGTGTTGCAACTTATTTGGTTTAGCAATGTTTTGCTGTGGTGGTTCTTGCATGTGGTCCTGGTAGCTGTACCACTCCTTTTTCCTTCCTCTTAGCTTTATAAACAAATAGTAAATTACAAAATTCAGACTGGGAATTGTGCACAGCTGCAATCATGAGCTCTATTAAAGGCTCTAAGCAGTGGGCAGGCTTGTTATCAATTGAGCTTTTTGTTAGGCATCTGCTGAATAATTGGAACCAATTGTTTGCTTGAGTCCTTGCTCATGCCCACAGTGTCTTGTGTAACATTTTTGTACTGTGGGCTGAAAGTTTAGTGCCATTAGGAGCTAGATACAAACATGAGAAACAAATGCCCTAGCCTAAAATTTAGACTAGCAGGATAACTTCCCTTAAGATAAGAGTTCAGAATCAACAATATCCGATTTACTCCCCAAAATGTGTCTCAGACAACCTTGTCAGCAGTGTGTGTGGGGAGGGAGAGGAGAATTTCAAACTTCAGCTAATGGGAGACTACATCAGGGAGTTTAAGGAACATTTATTATTTTTGGATAGCAATCTTGTATTTGAATGAAGGATTTTGCCTTTTGAGATTGTTACAACTCCCTTTTTTGTATAGCTCAGACATCTAACCTTGAGAAGATTCACATGGATGAGAAGACATTCCGCTGGGAACATAATGAAGACCAAATGGCTGTGGAGAAATTATCAGATGGGATCAGGAAATTTGCTGCTGATGCAGTTAAATTGGAGAGAATGTTGAAGGTAATTCAGCATAGAATTCAGCAATTTATATGCCCCCTTTCCAGACCTTTCAGAATGACACCAGCTGACCCACAAGTGAAGTGTGGTGCTGTCTTTATTCTTAAAACAGTGTTTATTGTATACAAATTGTGATAAGTATTGTCTCCATTCCTATGTGCAAAGGTGGTTTGCTGCCTAGATAGCATATGAAACACATACATTGGAATGAATACCCAGTATATGTAATTATGTCTTGTTATACCTCCTGTGAGCACTGACTAATGCAAGATGTAAACAAACATGAATGTTATCCCAAGTGCCCAGCAGTATTTAGACTGCACTACGGCTAGATGAGTCAGCAGGTGACATTCTGAGGAGTTTGTATGGCTATCAGAAATTCCTGACATAGAATCTGAAAATTAAGTTTCTGCCTCAAATCAGTAATATTCTATATCAGTATTGGTGTCTGAGGTACACTAAAATGCAGTACTTCTATAGCGATTAGGTGTAACTTTGGCAGTAAAACACTTATTTACAGGATGCATAGGGGAAAATGTTGATTAAGGTCCATTTTTGTATAGTCTCAACTATTTTAAAATACCAGTTGAAATAATTAGGTGAATTTAATAGCATCTTGACTTAATCTGCATGTATATTTTCATAGCAGTTGTAGACACTGCTAATGTTGACTGCATAATTACTATTGTGCTGGCTTAGTCTAGTGTCAAAGCACTACAGTTTCCAGACTTATTTAGGACTATTGGAAATTTTAACTGCAGATTATTCTTTTTCCTAGGAACGAATGTTCAGTACTAAAAATGGAAAGTAGAGAAACCAAAATTCCTGCTGTATTGTGGAGACTGAGTGGAATTATTAAAAATGGATATACAAATATCTGTATGTAAAGTCTTTTATGCTGTGTATGGAGAGTTCTGTATTCCATGCTTTTATCAATTTGCAAAGGGACAAGACTTTCAATATGTAGCAATTTTGGCAATGTAATAAAATACTTTATGTAATGAATTTCACTATTGTGCACTTATTTAGATCAATATTTACATTGCTGTACACCTTGCTGCTGCTTTTCAGCTTAAGCCACTCACTTTCACTAGAATTCTCAGCAAGTAGCTAACAATTTTTAAACCCTTAAATGTACCTCCCAGATGATCCTAGGGAAACAAGTATTTTATCCTTGAAGTACTTACACAGCCTTCAAAATCACAGTATGTATGAGTGCCTTTTCAATACAATAACTAATCAAACTTACTGCCCCAGGCTAGGAAGATCTATTAAGTTTTAAAGATCAAACACATACTCAATAGATTTTCAGTAAGATCATGAATTGTTTTTGTATCATTCTGGAAGTGGGGTGAAGTTGTCACTTGTAGCTGGATTTCCTGAATCCCAGTCCAGCAGCCTGTCCAAATACCTCTTATTGTAAGTGGACTTAAAGAAACAAACCAAGAGATGTACTCTTAGAACATGTGGCTGTGAAAGTAAGCATGGAATAGCAGCTTCAGAATTATGTAGAAGCTGAGCCTCTAGGTTTTCCTCACTCCTTCCACTGAAAATGACAGTTACTCTCAACTACTGATCTAAAAGCACTTAGAAGTATAAGGTAACAGTTCTGAGGTGCTACCCCATTCTATAGCTGAAGAATAGGGTTAAGACTCACTCAGACCTAAATGAATTAGCAGAGCTAGGTATAGAAGCAGTAAGAGCAAGTATTTTATTCCTTGGGGGTATTTTGAGACTGCCAGTTTTCCATTGCACTGTGTGCATGCCCTAGCTCTAGCAAACATTTGAGGCAGCCTGTGCAGTTGTCCTGGCCCTGTATAATGCAGGGCCTAAACATCTGCACTGTGGTGATATCTCAGACCTTTCCCCACTTGCTGTTAAGAAATCTTACATAGCAATTCAGTAAAGCCACTGACATTTGCAGTTGACTCTAATCATTACCTCACCCCCTTTCCTTATGTATTGGACTAATTACTGTCACTCAGACAAGCTTTTTAGCTGACACAGAGCTCTGATTTACCCCAGTAAAGGCACTAGAAGCCTGCAGAAAGAGCAGGCATTTTATGGTACAAGGCAGTGAAAGTCAGTTAAATCAAAGTTGCAAGCTTGACTTCTGCTGCTCCAGTACAAGCATTCTAGCACAAATTTTAGTCCCACTCTACCACTTAACTGACCAAAAATTAGACAGAGGTAATCAGAATCAGTCCATGCTGCGTACAGCTTAAGATATTTAAAAGCTTTTTATAAGTACACAGAAACTTTGACTTGACACTCAAAATCCATGCAACTCTAAACAATCAAGATAGGTCCCCAAAGCTGCTGAAATTATTCAAACACCACTCCAACCTGCTCACTTTACAGCTTTCTATTAACTTAAAATTCTGGAACAAACTACTTCATTGCTATTGCATAATGAGTGAACAGTTCCAACTACTCCATCTCAGTAAGGTTCCTTTTTCCATTCTGAACAGCTCCCTGTTATTTCCTCTCCTTCCACAAAAATGAAGCCATTATAGCAGAAGAGCATTACTCCCATTCTTCTAAAGAAAGGGCTGTTCCTACTACAACACTTGTTAAACTCTTGTTTTCTCTGCAGAATGCTCAGTGGAGCTCAATCAGTGCTTAACACCTGTCCTTTTTGCTGTATTTTTCTCTTCTGGTTCATAATTAAATCTGCCTCCTGCCTTACTAGTTTATAGGGGTCCAATTATGTCAGGAGGATGTGGCCCTAGGTTAACTGTTCCCTGATTAAACTGATAACACAGTAAATTGTATTTGAACTTTCAGCCTCCCAAGAAGCAGCACTAAACTTGTATGTCAAGAACATTCTGCTCTGTTATACCCATGCATTCACATTGAACAGTACAAGGGGGGAAAAACCCAATGAGTAACAGGACTAGTCATTGTTGTCATTAGGTGACTGTGCAAAAGGTTGACAACCTAATTTAGCTAAGGCCAGAGCAGGGAATGCTCCTCTTATGTTGGTGTTAGCACAATTCTGCTAGAGAAGAAAATGCTCAGGCACCCCTAGCAGCACAAGACATGCAAGGGCCCAAATTTTTCCACTGACTGTGTACGTGTAACTCACTAACTTCACTGGGCCTTATCTACATTCAGGTGCTAGCACTATGGACAAAGAAGGCTGACTGGTAATTTCCTTGCATTCTGTAATTCAGCCACACTCAGAATCATAGAGCCTTTGCTGATCTCCATTAATGTTTTTAGAGGCAGCTCCAATTCCCATTGAGACTTAATAGTAAGACTCCCATTAACTTATATGAATTAGTTTGGGTGCAGAGAATGGGTACTCAACTTCAAGTGCACCTGTGTTTTTGATCAGAGACTTTGCAGTAAGCAGTGGCTGCTCAGCCTAGGCGTCCACATGCCTATACTGAGGATATATAGAGCTGCATGGAAAAATTGCATTCCTTCTCAGCCACCCTTCAGCATGAGATGAAGGATTGAGTATCCCAGCTTTATTCTAGGCATAGTTAAGCTTGCCTTGCTGTATCTTTTCTGTGGATAAATAGGTCAAAAGCCAACACCTTAAAAAGAGAAAAACCAAGCCCCTGAAAGGCAAAATCCTACTGCTTTTCCCAACTGAAGGCTTAGCCAAGCTTTTAAAGGAGAGTTTGCCAACTGCTTGTACTTAAACATTAAAAATAAATTTAGGACTCTCATCATGCAGGCCTTAGGTTTGCAGGCTGTACTTTGAGAATCAGGGCAGTCCCATAGATTTCAGAATGGCAGACACCTGCAAGCAAGAGCCAAGGCCCAGGAATTTAGCTCTCCCGCAGGACAGTAAGCAACACTGCACTAAGAAGCTTCCCAAGCCCCAGAACTATTGCCATTCTCTGCCAAAGCCACTCCCCTCCCTTGGATGACCTTGGGCAAGCCACTTAATTTTTGTGCCCTGCATAAAACCTATTTTTCTGTCTGGTCTCTTCAGAACATGAGCTCCTTGGGGTAGGGTCCACCTTTTTGTTGTGTGTCTGTAGAGCACCTAGCTAGCTCAGTAGGGTCCTGGTTCATAACTCAGGCTCCTGAACACTGCCACAATACACCACTAGAAATACTTCCAGAGATGTGCGTCACTGCAGCAAGGTCTTTCAAAGAAAATAGGACAATGAGGTTTTCCTCAGAGTCAAGACACACACAAACTTTCAGGCCTTTTGTGAACCAGCCCACAGTTCCAGAGGCACCAAGCTTGAACCAACTGCCTACCAAACCCAGGGCAGGTCATGTAAAAAAGTAGACAACTTTCTGAGAGCTAGCACAGGTTTTAGGCATCTGCAAACCTTTGGAGTTTATCCTCTGCTAAAAAATGAGCTGAACCTAAATTATAGTGAGGCAAAATAGTGAGGGAGAATCTTCAGAAAACAAATCAGTAGGTTCCTGCTTTTGATGTAGTTCCTTCATCAAGTGGTTTTTTTACTTCAGTTCTAGAATATACATTGAGGGAGTAATGCTCAGTTCCTACTAAGCTACTTTGTAAACTCTGAATTTTTTTTATTTAGATAGATAGATATAGGGAAGGGATAGCTCAGTGGTTTGAGCATTAGCCTGCTAAAACCAGGGTTGTGAGTTTAATCCTTGAGGGGGCCACTTAGGGATCTGGGGCAAATATCTGCCTGGGGATTGGTTCTGTTTTGAGCAGGGGGTTGGACTAGATGACCTCCTAAGGTCCCTTTCAACCCTGATATTCTATGATTCTAAAACACATAGCCTTAGGCCACATGATAAGTGAGGTACACAGTCCATTATGACTGCTTTCAACAAGAGACAGAGGCCTTTGTTCACACACAATGCTCAGCAAAGTTGAGGATTTGGCCACAGATTTTTAAAAGCTAGATGTGTGCAAATACACAATCATAGTTGTGCTTTTCCTCTTGCTTCCTCCTGAGAGCCACCAGTGTTTGCTGTGAGGGTCTTATTTACATAAAGCAAAGCAGTGGCAATACACACCATTAGTAGCAAACCAGGAATCCCATGCTATGGGGGGGGTTTAGAGTTTGGGAGTACTGGTTTAAGGACTTGACAATATGGTGCTGTGATTCCTTCATGTACCTTCTACAAACCTAAACAATGCAAACTAATGGCACCACAGCAGTAAGACATCATTGGTTCCTACCAGTGGGCACAGTAGTACACTATCACAATGCAATCTGACCTGCCTTAACACCCTTGAACGCAGTGGGAGGTTTGGGTATGGAAGGCATACAGGGTAAGGCCTCTAAAGTCACTAAGGATGGAGACACTGCTACACTGGAAGAGACCATTCATCCAGCTAATCTAGTATCCTGTCTCCAGTAATGTTTTTTAGAGAAAGTCTATAAAGCACATGGACATTTTTGCAAAAGGAGGAAAAGTTCCCTTCTGAGCCCTCCACAAGTTACCTCCTCTGGAGGGGAAAGAGCTATTCATGCTCATAAAACAGGGTAATCCATCTCTGAACCTAGCTCGCCAGGGGCTTGATCCAAATCCCATTGATGTTAACAGGAATCATACCATTGATTACACTGAGCTGGGAATCAGGCCCTGTTTGATGTTCCTGTGCCAGTGGATTCCACAGGTTACTTATATGGTTTTAAAGAAATGTATCAATGAATTTAAAATGGGATTGAGCCCTGGGGCCTGACAGTGGAAGAAGTACAGCATAAACAACTGCAATGCAAGTTTCCTGGTCCTGCCCCAACAATGCATTTCATCTTTGACCATCTTGAGAGACAAAATGGTAGTTCTTTCTCCACATCCACCCCATTCTTTGGTTCTCTGCTGCCTGGACCAGCTAGCATCATGGTTTGTGTGACACCTTACCATCGAGAACAGGATTAAAATCACTAATGTGTTTCATCTAGACCAGAGTCATCATGTAGGAACAACATTTGGTCATTGTCAAACTGGTCAGGAGAGAAACCCCGTTACCCATAAGCTTTAGCACTCCAGTCCCCTCCCTCTTTCTTCCCTGTTCACAGTGTATTCCATTTCTATTTCATTGACCATCCTTGCATTGTAGGACAAGGTAAACAGGAGCACTGAATGGCCTTGGTAACATTCCCTGGGTTCAGCTGGTCAAAACTGGTAGAACTCCGTTGAAGTTAATGTAGTGATTACAATTTAAACTTGCTGAATATTGGGCTTATTTATCAAATCACATGCAGCTCTTCAGAATGAGAAGGGTTAAGGTCATTGTAAAGTAGGATGGGGGATTCACATGGACATGGCTAAGCCCTTCTTTCAAACAGAAATAGACATTGAACAGAAAAATCTCAGGTGACAGATCTGACCTGCAGATGGATTGCTGCAGTCCTTTCAAACAGTGTGAGGAATGTTTTTTCCATTACAAGTAATTTAGCTTTTGCAAAGTCACTGTATCATATGTCAGGCAATCAAATGATCATGACAGCTAACCCCTTACATGCCTGTTACGAAGCTAAACATGAGCTGTGATATTTGGCCTTAGAGTCACGTTTCCAGCTTCTGGGTTGGGCTCATCTCTAGTCAATTCTTTTCTTTTTCCCTACCAAACTCCAGGCCCTCTTCTACTATTGTGGATTTCTGGAAGCTGCTCTCAGATTTGCTATATACTTATTCCAGTGTACCAGATGTACTGTGGAATTGGCACTGTATGGAAATAAACACCATGGATTGTGTCCTCTCTCTGCCTCCTCCCGCCTTTACAGTACCAGGACACATGAAAGCCACCGCTGCATGAGCTACATCCATCATACAGCTCATACACAAAAATCTTTAGCCTGCCTTTAGATAATGACCATAGACAGTGCTAGGACTCTTCTGTTGAGCCGTGGTGCACCATGGGGGTGTCTGGATCATCTCTCATTTACAATTAAACAAAATCATAAGTTGAGCTTGGCTGGCATCCAGTCTCCTTTCCCCATTTCCCAGAGCTGCATGCACTGCCTCTGCTCCAATCAGAACTCAAAAGCCTCCATGTGCTGGAGCTCAGCTCGAGCCCTTAAATAGCTCTTTAATAAGGAAACAGCTGTTAAGGTCCATGGATCAGAGATGCTGCCATAAGTTCACCTGTCAGATCCCTTTCTCTCCTTTCGTTGTCACAACAGTGGTGCACTTCACCAGAGTCTCTTGGTCCCTGTTGTTTTCATCTGGGAGTTGTATGCTCAATATCTCTGGCCAGCACACAAGCAGCACAGAGCATGGAGATTCTGGGAAGGTCTGAGTCCTTTTCCCTCTGGATAACTGTGCTGTCCTTTGGAAGGGTTCTCTCTGTGGATTTCTCTTACCTGGGATCCTCCCTGAGCCTGCAGTCCTCCTTCCAGGAGAACACAACACAGGTGGGTTCCTTCTCATTTAGTGGATTTTGCATCTTTTGTTACTAAACAGAAACCCAGTTGGGGTTCCTGGGACTTTATACTATGATGTTACTATTTAACTGGCTGCCTAATCAAACCCTGTGTTTTGCTGGTACATAGAGCTTTAGGGTGGGATTTTCAAGAGCACTCAAAATGTCTTAGGAGCTCAAGTTCCATTGAGATTTCATTCCCTTTGATACATATTACCAGGGGCTGGATTTCAAAAACCCCATCCGTAATTGTAATCAGTTATGCAGTGAATACTGTGCAACAAAGTATGTAATGCCAGGTGATGTCTTCCATTCCCAGAGCACAGGTGGCAGGAGCAGGCTGCATACCTGGTAAGGTTGCAGTTTTTATGCAAATGATGTAATAGATTTAAAAGACCCTGCACTGTGCTGCTCCCACAGCTCTGAAGCTTTTTCAGTCGGAAGAATGTAGCAACTACTCAGGAATCCAGACTCAAGAGTCTCCCAGCCCATCTGGGCTGACCATATGAGGAAACAGAAACTCAAGGAGAACCCTCTGCTTCTGGCGCCCAACCCCAGAGCACAAACTGGCTGGGCTGGGGTGCTGACACCACAATGTAGTGCTGTGATGTAATGATCACTGTATCACAGCAGGGCTCAAATCAGCTTTGATGACTTTTGCAGCTAGATCCAGAATTTAACCAAATTCTCCCAGCCCTAAAAAGGAGCATGTGGATTAGGTCCCATCTTCCCAGGGTTATCTCACACAGCCCTGGCCTGCCCCAGTTTGTCTTTTGCCAGCTCTCATTACTTCAGGCTTCTTCTATTTAGCAGATGGAGTCTTCATCTTCTTTATTTACCCATCAGTCTAGTTACTGATCCTAAAGGAGTCCCTCTGTTCCACTTCTACACCTTGTCTTATGCTCTTGTACTGTGCTGTTTACAGGAAAAAAAATCCATTATCCACATGGCTCACCTCAACCCTCCAGAATTTCACCCAGCTGCCAGTACTGAGCAGTGTGCACACCCACATGTCACATAAGCTCCTAGAAAGATCAATTTGGGAACAGGATGGAAGCATTCCTGACTGATTGATATTCTCATGGGTGTTTGTTTAGTCTCTTCTTCCAGTCTGGAAGAGACAAAGCCATCATCTTGGCTGTGTTACAGGGCTCACAAGAGCAGGAGGTGTCATTTTAAAGCAGAAGCCAGCTGAACAGCAAAACTATTTAAGAGTTACAAGCTCTTGGCCAGGTGTAACTGGGTCTCAGTGAAGCAAAGCTATTTTCCAGCAGCTGAGCATCCAGCCCTATGTTTTAAATAGTGCAGGGCTCTGTCGCATCTCCTGCTGCAGTGTGTATATTAACTGATGCCCGTGCTTATGAAGCACAGAAATCAAGAGAAACCACATTACGCATGAAGCACCAGTGAATATACTGGACCAGATCCTCATCTGGTGTATGTCAGAATAGCTCTATTGAAATCAATGGGAGTTAGGTACCTAAATACCTTTGAGGATCTGGGCATCGGTGCCCACTGGGCTGTGGAGGGGATGGGGGTAAATGTGTGACCAGAGGGGATTATTCATAGTTGGAGGATGATTTTGCAGAACATGTATCAACCTTTCCAGAAGCACATGGGAAGACTTTAAAGCAGTGATCCCCAAACTTCTGAGGGTCACGCCCCCCTCACCCCTGTCCACGCACCCTCCCACCCCCAGGAGCTGAGGCCAGAAATGAGGCCACTGCTTGGGGGAGGGGAAGATACAGACAGGGGCAAGGGGGCTGAGGCTGAGTCTGGGGTTGGCAGCTGGGCCTGCGACCAGGTGTGGCTCTGCTCCCAACCTTTCCCCCAGCCTCAGCCCCGGGCTGGGAATGGCGCTGCAGCCAGCGGCCATGGCTGGCACAGAACTGAAAGCGGAGCCACACGGAGACTGGGGACTAGGCTGGGAGAGGGACCAGAGCAGAGCTAGGGGTGGGGAAGGGCTGAGTGATGCTCCTTCCCTGCTGCGCCCCCCCCAGACAGTCCTCCGTGCCCCTGGGGGGCCATGCCCCACTTTGGGGACCTCTGCTTTAAAGACATCTCATGAACATTTGACTGTTCAGTGTGTGCCTGATCTCTAAAAGGTAGAAGCCCATTTGCCTGGGCAACTGCATTTGCTAGCACAAGTACCACAAGTGCACTCGTGCACAGGGCACCAGCCAGTGCCAACAGCCAGATGGGCATCTTGCAGGCAAATGTATGTGTGTTTACCCCATCTGCAACCAGTTACTGTATTTGCACATGCCAGTCTCTGCCCTCTGGCTTAGAAAATTCAGCCCTGAATCTACAACCTGCTGCTAATCAAAACTCAGCTACAGCAGATCTCTGAATTTATAGCTGGCTAACTTCACATAGGGCAGGGATCCCGCTCCCCACTCTGCAAATATTCCTCTGAGATTGGAAGTGAAGGAATGAAGTGCTGTAAGAGTCTCTTATGCTGTAAGGGGATGCTGTATTAATTGTTCACATGCCATTGCCAGGTACTTTTATATTACCAAAGGATTGCTTCTCCTTGTTCCAGTACCAAAGATGGGATTTGCAGGGCTGTGACTTGCACTTCCAGGGTCCCTTCCACAGGTTTACAGAACTCCACAGCCCTGTGCCAGCTAGAGGGAGAGGCGGCTATCTTCCCCGCTTCCCCTGGATCCTTCCCCATGAGGTAAGGTGGGTGGTGTGTGTTAACGTTTTCGGTGAATGTAGCACTGGTGAAAAGTGCTTGGCTGACACGTACAGAGCATGGCAGGGCCAGCTTCCCCACACACTGCCCCACCAGCTTGCCTCAGCCAGACCTTCAGGCAACCCTTTGAGGGTTGGAAAAGCCAAATCCAGCCGTTTGCTTCTCTGCTCAGATTGGGGTGGGTAGGTGGGTTTGTGATGCTAGCCAGGAACAGCCTTTGCCTTACTTGCTGAAGATGTGGGGAGAGATAGCCACATCAGAGCTATTGTTTGGGTAGCAAGCCTGAAGTATTGTCCCAAACTGATGCATCAGTAGAAGAGGTTTTGGAACAAACTGATAAATTAAACAGTGACCAGGACCAGATGGTATTCACCCAAGAGTTCTGAAGGAACTCGGATATGAAATTGCAGAACTAACAACTGTGGTATGTAACTTAAATCAGCCTCTGTACCAGATGTTTGGAGTATAGCTAATGTAACACCAATTTTTTAAAAAGGGTCCAAAGGAGATCTTGACAATTACAGGCCAGTAAGCCTAACTTTAGTATCAGGCAAATTGATTGAAACTATACCACAGAACGGAATTATCAGACAAATACATGAACATGATATGTTGAGGGAAGAGTAATGTGGCTTTTGTAAAGGGAAATCATGCCTCACTAATCTATTAGAATTCTTTGAAGGAGTCAAAAAGCACATGGATAAGGGTGATCCAGTTGATATAGTGTATCTGGAGTTTCAGAAAACCTTTGAAAAGGTCCCTCACCAAAGCCTGTTAAGGAAACTAAGTAGCCATGTGATAAGAGGGAAGGTCCTCTTATGGATCAGTAACTGGTTGAAAGACTGGAAACAAAGGAAAGGAATAAATGGAGAGGTGAACAGCATGGACCCCCCAGGATCTGTGCAGTTCAACATATTAATTAATGATCTAAAAAAGGGGGTCAACGGTGAAGTGGAAAAGTTTGCAGATGAGGCAAAATTTTTCAAGATAGTGAAGTTCAAAGCACACTTTGAGGCATTACAGAGGGATCTCCTACAACTGGGTTTCCAGACAACAACATAGCAAATGAAATTCAGCATTGAAAAGTGCAAAGTAATGAACATTGAAAAAAATAATCCCAACGGTGAACTGCAGCTACTGGAAGCTGCAGGTGACCATGCCTGTGGATGGTCAATGTAAACAGTGTCTCGTGGCCTACCATGGATTACTCTGACGGGCCGCAGGTTGCCCACCACTGCTGTAGATAGTTCTCTGAAAACTTCCACTCAATGCATAGCAGCAGTAGTCAAAAAGGCAAACAATATGGCAGAAACTATTAGAAGGGGGTAGAAAATAAGACAAAAATATGATGCCACTATATAAATCTGTGGTGCCCAAAGCCCATACCTTGAATACTGTGTCCAGAGCTGGTTGCCCCACCTCAGAAGGATATAGTGGAAGTAGAAAAGGTTCAGTGAAGGGCAACAAAGATGATCAAGGGTATGGAATCACTCCCTCAGTCTCTCCTGTTGAAGCCATTTGGAGCAGGGGACTGGATTGTGCATTTCCCATGTCGCAGGTGAGTGCTCTGATCAGCAGGCTACAAAGGCCTTCTCATGCTTGGTCTCTCTCTCTGTGTGTGGTCCAATCAGTTTGTCACTCAGTGGAACAGCTTCAACAGAAGTGGTCAAGAGAGGCTATATCAGAATATCTTGTAGCTCAGAGGTTAGAGCACTTGCCTAAGAGGTGGGAGATGTGTTCAAATCCCTTGTCCCCCCCTCAGGCAGAGGGGGGACTTGAAATGGGGGTCTCTCATATCCCAAGTGAATGCCTTAACTGCTGGGCTAAAAGTTACAAGGGAAGGCCTCCCCCGAACCCACTGCACCTGTCTGGTTCTTGCAAAAAGAGGTCCCTATCTCCAAGTGAGGGTTTGCAGCTGAGAATCCCAAGCAGAGGGAGGTGCCTCTCACAGCCAAAACTTGAGTACCTATCTCCGTGACAGGGACAGGGTTTAGCACTCTTCCCACTGGTTATCTTAGGTGCCCTCTTTTGTGAATTGCAGTTATTTTCCATAAGCTTAAAAGTTTGGCATGGCAACTCTGAACATCACATCTTAGTGTCTTTGAGTCTAGACCCTGCTCTCTCCATTCCTCAGTTCCTCACCAGTTAAATGGAACTGATAATACTCCCTTTCTCCCACCGTCTGTCTTCCCTATGTAAATGGTAAACCCTTCTCCTACTAGGTGTATGTACAGAGCCAAGCACAACGGGGCTCTGATTTCAGCTGGGGCCTGGAAGTGCTATTGTAATACAAAACAGCAGTGCACAGCATTCTACTACAGTGATATCAAGCAATATGCCCCTCCCTCCTTCTCCCAAACCACCTTCTTCTGGTGCATCAGGCACTGCTCCCCACTCGCAGGATGGCAAATCCTATATCCACTGAGACACCAAACAGCAGCACAGTGACTACAAGGCAACAGAGATCACGATTGCACCATTCACTTACAGGATCTCATGGACAACTGACAATATGATCAGCCAATGTGGCTCCCATGAAACACTGCCACTCCACTCCCACAGAGTGACAGCTAGTTGCAGCCACAAGGGCCATTGTAGTGATTAGCTGTTCCAAGGCAGGCCTATTGTCATTTGCATTTTTGTCCAAAGGCATGATGGGTTCTGTTGGCTGTTCAGGTTCACTGCGTTTCTTGTACTGACTTTTTATTTTAGCTACTCTGGAAAGGTTCAGCACTTGGACTAGGTTTAATGTCACTCGTATTTGAAGTAAGGTTTAAGTCAAGGTCCCTAGTAACTATCTTAACCAGGAGTAGCTGAAGCAGACAGCTTCCCTGGAAATTGGTGTGAGGGACTCAGGCAGGGATGAATGCTAATTGTGTATCATTTCCTCTTGGTACAACTGTGTGGCAGGATTAAAGAGCGAGGTGGGGTGATTTGCATGTAACAGGAGTTCTGACAGTGCGGGCCAGATCCTCCACTGATTTCAGTCATCCTGCCTCTGCTAAAGTCAGTGGAGCTACACAGACTTACAGCAACTGGGGACCTGGCCCTAGGCTTCCCCCCTGCTCCTCCCCTTCTGTCATCTTCAAATCAGGAGTTGGTTTTTCTGGAAGATGGGCTTTAGCCAAATAAGTGACTGGGCTCAGTACAGGAGGGGCAGGGTGAAATTCTCTGGCCTGTGGTACACAGAAGGTCAGACTACATGGACTGATAGTCCTTTCTGGCCTTAGAATAGATAAGAAATACAGAAGCATCAAAAAATGTACCTTGGAAGGATATCTTTGACTATTGCTCTAACCCTGGGTGACATCTTAGCATTCTCATCTCCACACCATGGACTCCCAGCTGCTTTCCAAATGTCCAAGACCAAAATTAATCATTTCCAGTGCAGAACCACCTGCTCTCTCCAATCCAATGTCAGAGAACTCACTCCCCCAGTAAACACCCTGAAATGCTCCTAACGCTGGACAAATCTAAAGGGTTTAACTAACTGCCTCCAGCTCCCAGACAGGTAATTCCAGCCCCTAGACAAGGGTTTCCAGATCCTCAGTGTTAAAGGAGTGTGACACCCCCAAAACATCTGTGCTCAAGCCGGGGGTGGCTCAGGAGGTTGTCAACAGCCACTTTGGACCCTTGCAGTGCTAGGGCATTGGTCAATAGTGACTTGCAGCCATTTGCCAATAGCCATTCCAGGACCCACATAAAGCAAGATCATGATCTCAGGCCAGGCCTTCAGGGGTACTGCCTCGCATCTAGGAGCCCCGGCATGGACCAGGACCCCACCATGCTAGGTGCTGTAGAAACAGAACAAAAAGATGGTCCCTGCTCTAAAGAGGTTACAACACCCATTCCCATGACTGGCTCTAATTAGCAGCCTTAGCTCAGATGCCAAGAATCAGCAAGGCTCTAGAGACTGAACCAGTCACCCAGTGAAGTGATGGCAGGCAAAGGATAAAGTGAGGGAGGACCGGAGGCAGCACAGCTCCCCCTTTGCTCCCTGGCTTGGGTCCCCAGCACTTCCCAATTGCTTCTTTGGGTGTGGCATTGAGTGGCTGCCTCTCCTACTCCACTTTCCTTTAGCACAGCTGGGACTCAATGACAGGGCACTGCTGGGAGATGCTTGCCCTGCTGTATCCCACACTTTGCCTGTTCTGGGAATCAGCAGACATCCTCCTCCAGAGCTGGCCTCTGTCACCAGCAGAATAATTTAAAGTTATTATATGAGAAGGTTACTCTAAAGCAATAACGCAAACAGACTCCCTAGATAATTGATAGCAGACGATGCTAAATAAAGAAACAATTACAAAAAATGATCCTCCTATAAATAGATATTGCCTCTAATACGGATGAAGTCTAAATAATGGCCATTTAATAGTCCTGGGCCCAAAGCACTTCCTGGTGGCTAATGACCATCTGGACATCAGGATAGCTTGAAATGAAATGAAGTACCACTCAGCCCATCACATATGAATTCCCCAGGAAATGTCTCGTACTGAGACCAATAGTTCTAATGCAGCTATGCGCTAGGGGCCTGATGCTGTGAGATGCCCAGCCAGTGTTGGGCTCCCAACCCCCAAGTGAGGGTTGAGGGCTCTTAGGCCCAGATTTTTAAAAGGTATTTAGGCATTTCTTCATTCAGCGTTGCAAGATGTAAGGTCCAGATCCTCAGGCCTAAGACACTTTTAGATGACAAAGTCCAATTTTTCAAAAGCAGAGCAAGGCCTAAATACCTTTAAATATCTGGGCCTTGGCAGCTTGCAGGATCAGGCCCTAGTATCATAGGAAGAAAATGGGCATAGCTAGTATTTTTAAAGTAGCACTGAACTGAGCACTCAGCTGATTTTAAACCTCTCTCCAGGGAACTCAAATAAAACCATCACATCCCTTTTCATTTGTGAAAAAAACCCTAGTTTCTTTTCCCTTCATTTACAATGAAGCTGAATTTAACACAGCCAATCTGTTGTGGAGCCAACATATGCCACAGCCATCTCACCTCAAAGCAATTTGGTTCGTATCCCATCCTGTTAACTTCTGCTGTTCCCAGAACTGCCCTGTTAGTTCACTGCTGCTGAAGAGGCAGCAGAGAAAGATGGGTTTTTGTAGGACCCATCACAAAAGCAGCTCACACCATCTCAGCAGTGAGACACGGGAATGCAATAAGAAAAGAAACCATAGTGAGTCTGGAGAACTCAGTACACTCAAATAATATTCAAGTAGGTCAAATCTCCTTTTCAAAAGGAAGGGCCAAATTTTGCACATATTTTAAGCCACTGGTCAGTAGGGTTGTAGAGAATTTTCCCCAACAGGAAATGGAAACATAATTGAACTAGATTTTACATGGTTTTTCTCTCATGTAGACAGCTTTCCCCATGGTTCGATGATGATGATGGGGAGGAGGAGTTTGGACACAGTAGTAGGGGAAAAGATCACTTTCCAGGAATGGACAAGTCAAATTGTTGTTTGATTTACAGCTAATCATGCAGAGGCTTTAAAATATTCCACCTTGTACATTCCTCTGTGTTCCTCTAGGCTCTCCAGCTGCTGCTGGTCCCAGACTGTGCTCTCTCCCAGTCAGGATAACAACTCCAGTGTCCAGTTTGAGATGGTGATGACTTATACCCTGGGTGCCCGCTCTGATACAGGATCAACAAACACCTCTCCGCAGACTCCGCTTCTGCCTCCTCTCAGGTAACTCCTTTCCATTCAGTACACCGCATGTCAGCTACAAGCGGTACTAAGAATGGCAGAGTCCAATCTACTAATGCTTTACTCAGCTGTGCCCAGTGACAGAGATGGCCATTTCCTGCCATATCCTTGGAAACAACATATGGAATTAAGTTTAGGTCTCTTTGAGGTCCATTGCACTAAATGCAAAGATTATGTATTATTATGGGCCAGGATTGCATGTAAACTCTCTAGGCAGGAGATGGGATATAAGGCCTGGATGTTCAAAGGATTGTATTGAACAGTGTGCCAGGCATGAATGGACTTTTGGGATAATGTGTGTGAAATGGATTTTCTAAGAAATATCTAGGGGGAGGTTAATGCAATCCCCCACCTTCGGTCATGCAAAAATTCAGTGTTTTGAAGCTATGCTCTGAGGTGTGGACCTTTGCTGATCCCCTGTTACAGCAAGCCCAGATCAGAGGCCCAAGCTATATAAAGGAAAATCATGGATAGTTCATCCTGTTCTGAATCTGAGACAGTTATGAACTTGTGCCACAGCAAAAACTCAGCTGTGGGTATTGAAGGACTGATATGTACCTAAGCCCAAGGCTGGAGTTGGGGTGATCTCTGATAAGCTTTTTGGCATTTGTATTATTGTTTTTAGTACGTTTTCTCTGTATGCTTTCACCTTAAGAATAAATGTGCTTGCTTAGGAAGAGCTGTGTGGTTATTCAGAACCACTGGCAACTACACTGCTCATAGCTGTTGAAGAGAAACCAAAAGCACAGACACTGGTCTACTTAGGCAGTCTGGCTTGCTGGGGATACCAGTGTAGGCAGGGAACTGTGTAGCCTGGAAAACCCCCAGTCAAGAGGGGGAAGGCAGGTCTCTGCCCAGGACAGGTGATGGCTGAGGAGCAGGGAGACTAGAGTGGGTGCCTTTGGTACACCATGGCGGGGGAATACAGGTGCAGTTGCCCTGAACCATGACACCCCCCTTTCAAATGTTTCTTCCTATAACACTAATACAACAGGGTGAGAAATTCTGATCTCAGCACAGGACACTGGCAGCAGCATTCATCATGATAAGCTGTCAATACGCCACAAAGCTCTCATGTTTCTTTAGTAGCATTAGGCTGTGTATCCTCTGTAAGCTGAAGCACTAGTTACAAGATCTCACACATACGTGCGCACACATGGTAGATGTGTCAGCACTGGAGGCTAGGGAGCAGTATTTAGCCAGTTGAGGGAGACATGACACACCAGATCAGATCTGATATTTCACCCAAAGAAGGCATCAGTACCCATAGGGAGGCAGTGTGGTGTAATGGATAGAGCACTAGACTGGGACTCAGGAGACATGGGTTCTATTTCCAGGTCTGCCACAAGCCTGCTGGATGACCTTGAGCAAGTCACTTCACCTCCCTGTACCTCAGTTTTCCCAACTGTACAATGAGGAGAATGATATTGGCAGTTGTGAAGTGCTTGAAGATCTACCGATTAAGAGTGCTATATAAGACCTGTGTACAGTTATTATAGGAGGCAGGCCCATAAACACAGAACTTTGATAGCTCATATTTATATAATACTTTCCATTTCAAAGGATCCCAAAGAGCTTTACTAAGTTTTTCTATAAACTATAGATAGAAGTATCATTCCATTCACCACTGAAATGCAGCCACTTCTGGGAGTGGAAGTGGCAAGTATTTAACAGTGCACATTAACGTCACACATTCATACACATGTAACTACAGCTAGTCAGATAATAGGAACCATTTTTGAAAAAGGCTCATTGAAAGCATTCACTTTCAAAAAACCAAAACCCCAACACAGGCAGCCATGCAAAAACGAAAGGGCTCAATGGAGAACGAAATACAAAATCAGGTAGAGAGAGTTCTTCAAAACCATGGTGTTTGTTTTCACAGAGTTCCCCAAAACT
Organism: Gopherus evgoodei; assembly: GCF_007399415.2. Taxonomy (NCBI): domain Eukaryota; kingdom Metazoa; phylum Chordata; order Testudines; family Testudinidae; genus Gopherus; species Gopherus evgoodei. The sequence goes on along the minus strand of NC_044325.1, from coordinate 116,323,885 downwards.
GTGCTACAGTGTATAATCTGAGTGTCTCAGACCAAGATGGGGATGTAGTGAGGTGCCGATATGGGCGTCGAGAGGAGCTTGCCTGTGCTTTCTGCAAGAAGTACCCTTTTCTGCATTTGGATGAGGCAAGTATGTAGGTCCTGTGCCCTCACACCCAGCAGCAGAAGCAACCAGGCAATAGTGGGACCAGTGATGTGATATACTTATAAGAGAACTTGAGGTGGTCAGTAGTGAGGTGTCATTGCAGCCTGACACAAATGCAGCTGAAACCTTGTTTAACCCAGTAGTAAAAGTCCACAGTAGTTAGTAATGGGCAAGCAGCAAAAAGTACAGAGGTTTGTCTCAGCTTAGACAATATCAGTGGTCAACTCCAACTCCTCTTACTAACAGACAAGCCGTCCGCCTTGAGAGGAGTCAAGAATGTGCAGAGTGAGCAGGATTTATCTGAAGTTTGAATACTCACTGTAACAAGTTCCCTTACCTTCATTCATTGCTGCCTCAGTTTCCCTCTGCCAGCACCTTGGGTTGTTTTATAGGCTGCTATCTTCAGTGCACTTGGAGCAGGGAGATGACCTAGCTAAGTCACAAAGTCCACCCCATCTGAGGTGGGACAAGAAGTCCACCGAAAACCAATTTTCCACCTAGCCTCTTGCTGTTTCCAAGGCCTTCCCGGCGCTGTTGACTCAGGCCCAGAGGAAAAGGGCATCTTCCTACCAATACAGGGAGCCCCAGCCTGGGCCATTACCTACAGGCAGCCACTCAGGCTTGAGCCCCACACTGCACTATACTGCCCACATCTCTTCCTCCAGCCCCCTGTTCCCTGGGTCCCTTTGAAGTCAGCCTAGAAGAGCCTCCCAGCCATTTCCCAAGCTTCCTGCAGTGCTGCTAACTCTCACGGTATTTGGTGGCTTTTCAGAAGCCCCAGCTCCCTGGAATCATGAGATTAGGTGAGACTCTCAGTTTTCATTATTTTTTTTTAAAGGGTAAGTTTTTAGCCTTCGTAGTTGTGCAGAAGCACGCAGCAATGGGAAGGAAGCACCCTGCAGGCTCACGAGCCAGAAGGCAAATTAACAGCACCCCAGATTTATCACTTTTAAACCAATCTCAGGCTTTTTGAATGTTTGGGGCTAGCAATGCTGCCTGGACACTATAGCAAGTCCCACCACTGACCCTACTTTACCCCTACATATACTGAGAGTGAAAGGAAGACATCTGCTTTTATAGCAGGCCCTGCCTCTAGCCTGCAGTCACATGACCCCAGTCCATGAGCCTGCCCAATCAACTTGCTCCCTTTGAACAGTGGCATCACCTGGGGACTCAGTCTCATGATTCGTGAGAAAACCAAACACTGGTGGAGCTCCCTCCCTTAAAAGGCCAGCTCCTGCTATCACACTCAGCCAAAACATTATCATTGTTGCATTAGGTACAGTAGCACTGAAAGGCCTCAGCCTATGTCAGGGCCTCATGCCGCTGGGTGCTGTACATGCAGAGTAAGAGACAGCCCCTGCTCCAAACTGTGTGATCTAAATAGACAAGCCAGGCAAAGGAAGCCTTGTCATCATCCCCATTTTACACCTGGGGAGCTGAGGTGCCAAGAGATTAAGAGCCAGGTTTTTAGAGGTATTTAGGTGCCTAATGGTGCTGATAGGTGGGATTTTCAAAATGCTCAGCAGTGGCATGCCATGACATTTCAGGAAGGCATGCAGTGCTACATTCGCATGCCCTAGCAGGGGCGCTGGAACCATTTGTATAGTGGGGGTGCTGAGAGCCATTGAACCAAACTGTAAACCCTGTGTATGATAGAAACCACTTCAAGCCACAGGGTGTGGCAGCACTCCCCACTCTAGTTCCAGCATCTGCGTGCCCTAGGGGGGTCCGAAATGGCATTCACCATGCACTATGACCTCCCATGAATGGTGCATGGGAGGTCATGCTGGGCAGAGGAGACCATTTTGTTCTACAATGCACTTTGGGAGGCCAAACAGGATTGGCCTGAGGGCTGCCAGTTGGACCCCATTTTGGGGAAATGTAGGGTATGAAATGCATGCCTTGCACACACAGATGGCACACAACTGCTGCCTAGGCACTTGAAATCACTGTTGAAACCCCCGCTAGGCATCCATCTATGACTTTAGGTGACTAAGTACTTTTGACAAATCTGGTTCTAAGAGACTTGTCCAAGGTCATTCTGAGAGTCCAGTAATAGAGCCAGAAATTGAACCCCACTTTCATGGGTCCTACCACAGTGCCTTAACCACACCAGGAATCATACTCAGATCTCCTGGGTCCTTCCTTAACTTTGTTTAAATCTCAAAAGAGGCTTGGTTTGAGATTTGAGAGCATTTTTTTCTCTTAACCTGTTCACTCCTTTTTTAATTATCATATGGAGATACACCTATCTCATACAACTGGAAGGGACCCTGAGAGGTCACTGAGTCCAGCCCCCTGCCTTCCCTAGCAGGACCAAGTACTTCTAACAGCAATAGGCAGTGTTCCTGATGGAACACACCAAGCTCTTGTTGGTCTTATCCATCTCTCAGCTGGATGAGTCCATGTTCTGAACAGAGACAACATCTCAACGTGGCAGCTCATTTGGCAAGTCTAGGAGGTACCCCTGTTCACATCTGGAGAGCAGAAATACGTCCCAGAGATCTCCAAGCCAATTCTGGCCAAGTGTGACAAAAGTGTAAAGTTGGAACCGGGGAAGATTTTCTTGGTATCTTCATTCAAGTGACAAGTACCAAGCAGAAGCAAGGTGGCTGTGTCTTCCTACGTCCAACACGTGCAGTACTTACTACAACAAGGCCCTGACCTTAACTGGGGCCTTTGACTGTTATTGCAGTACAAAATTAAAAAGATAATAATAATACAGTAATAATCTGATAACCTAATATTTTAGTTTCTCTATATGCACATTTTAAAATGGTATTTTAATTGCAGTTCTCAGGCAGTTAAATATTTGATAGTAATATAATTTAAAAAAGAGTCCATCAGGAAGGCACTAGCCTTTTAATATACTCAGTAAAAAGCAGCCAAGTCCATAGCTTAGGAGTTCCTGTCTGAGGCACTACTATTATTATTATTTGTTAATTTTTATTACAATGCACTGAATAGCCCCAGCCATGAACCAGGACCCCACTGTGCAAGATGCTGTACAAATAGAACACAAAGATACTGCCCGCCCTAAAGTGTTTACTCTAATGCCGCTGCCCAGCACCCAAAATCTAACCACTCCTTCAGGTTCTCACTTCTTTGAATTCACACTGAGAGCCTTGTTTTTGGGCCTTCTGCTCTAGTCTGCATGTCTTTGAAATGGGCTCCATTGCAGAGATGAACACAAGGCGCAGCAGCCACAATGCTCACTGCTCCAATCCACCATGTACATTGCTTCATGTGAGCTGAGACTGGCACCGAAGGGCTAAAATTGAGGCCCTGTAGCCTGCACAACTTCTGACTGATCTTTTTTTGGCTTCAGGAAGGATGCACCCTTACGTATGATGGAATGGGCTCCGAAGGCACCCACCCGGTGGAGCTGATGGCGGAGGATTTCCCCAGGAAAATGGTGGTCCTGAAGTTTGAGGATGAGATGCATGAGATTCATCCATACAATGCTTCAGGAGGGGGTGGGAACCAAGCCCTAAGTTCTGTCCCACTTCAGTTCACCTTAACAGGTAACAGTGCCAGTCCCAAGTATGTGCACTAAGGATTGAAGTGTTATCCCAGGGAACTTCTTCCCCAATTAACTGCCATCACCTATCCAAGTTGTGAAATAAATAAATAAATATACACCTTTCCTGTGTCTATCTATCTATTGGGAATTTTCTCAGACAAACATTGACTTACTAGGAAATCTTATACGGAAACAGAATTTGTCTCCCTAACGATTAGTTCCTTCTGCTTATCTCACAATGTGATGTCACATCTTCTTTGTATTTCATCAGAACTATTAGCAGAGCTGTGGTATCAAAATTTTACATTAGAATCATAGAATAGACTCAAAGAATATCAGGACCTCAGGAAGTCATCTAGTCCAACCCCCTGCTCAAAGCAGGGCCAATTCCCAACTAAATCATCCCAGCCAGGACTTTGTCAAGCCTGACTTTAAAAACCTCTAAGGAAGGAGATTCTACCACCTCCCTAGGTAACTCGCCCTAGGTAACCTCAAAGGCATTCATAACATCTTAGTTATTGTAATAACCAGTTAAGATGTCATCACCTTCTGCCTATGACATTATATGTTACTATTAATACCTGATGATGTCACAGGTTTGTCCACTTCAGGTTTTTTAAACAAGAGGAGAACATTTGTATGAGGGAGAGGGAATCAAGGTCTGCCATTCATCTCAGAAACTAGTTTAATGATTTGAGGAACAAACATCAAATCAGTTACTGGATCTTGGGGAGATCAATTATGTACTAAAATAATTGAAATAGAAATAAATCTATTTCTGTTATAACTTAGAGCAATAGCTCAGCATTCCTGTCAGCCTATATCCTCTGTCAGAGATATCCTCTGGTGTTCATCCTGAATTATATTCAGATGAGCCAGGATGCCCATCAGGATGGAGAATGGAAGGAGGATATTGGAGATGTCTGTATTACTGTAGGTAGGCTGTCCCAGGTCCTCAAAGGTGTTTAGGTACCTAACTCCCATGATACAGTAAGGGAATACACCTTTAAGGATGGGGGTTGGGAAGACATAGATGTCCTCTCCTATAATGGATCAAAGGAATTATTGGGATGTGAGTGTGTTGGGAGGGGGATGAAAAGGGTCTCAGTAGAAGAAAGGAAGTGGCTTTAAGATAACATGTTCCTGTTTTGTTTCCCAGTGGAGAAGCCAGTAGAGGACTGTGCCTTTGGAATTAGAAGGCCAATATTTATCAGCCCAACCCCTATCGATGGGGACAGGATCAGTGTGCTGCCCTACGAGGACATTTCCTTCACAGTGATGGCTGTCAGCGCAAGAGAAAGGTGACTGAAATGGAAGAGAGGCTGCACAGTTAAACTGAACCCCACAACAGGACCAAGGCCTTCCAAGCTCAGAGAACACAACGCCAGCCCTTTCAGGCTTCATCATTGCTAACATGATGCGCATTCATAGAGTGGTCCTGCAAGGCACCTGAGTGTCCTTAACTCCCACTGGCTCAGCAGGCACCAGAACCTTACAGGATCTGCAGCCACACTCAGCAAACCAATATGTGTGGCAGGTCTGCACTAGAATTTAGTGTTGAGAGTTAACACATGTTAAAGCATGGCTCAGACTGGGGAAAACTGCACTGCAGCCACTTATTCTGTGGGTAGTGGAGGAGGACTTCATTCTCCAAGGCTAGCAGCTCGGTACCTTCCACAGGACCAGTTGCTCTGCAATAAGGGGATAAATAAATGCCATACACTGATGTGCCAACTTGATTTCTGGTTTGTAATGCCTGTAGGACAGTGCTTTGTGACTGTGACTAACGTGCAGTATCACTTCAATATCTGATGTCTACTTAATACAGGGACTATATTGTGCCCTGGCCAACAGTTTAGATGGATGATCTAATTGGCCTTTCCCTCAACCATTACTGATCCAATACACTGACAATAAATTGACCATCTTTTTATTTCCTATCTGGTGAGCATAGACAGATGTTATGCATCTGTAGGGCCTGATCCAAAACTCACTGGTCAATGGGAGTCTCTTCACTGACTTCAGGGGGCTTTAAATCAGACCCTACATTTCCTGAGTACATTTATTGTGGGGTGATGCTCAGACTGTTAGTTCTTCATTAGGCCTGTTAATAACATGCTGTTAGAGCTCTCTCTTTCTTGTACTGCATCTGCTGTGGCAGCGATTGGATTGCATGTAATGACATGTCTTACCCTGGGGGATTATAGGTGCTTTGTGGGCAGAGCTGGGGCAGCAGATCAGCCAGCATTGACTGCAGTGGAAGTGGGAGCTCCCATTCTTTTTCTATTCCTTTCTGCAGAGGGGTGTTGGGCTCTGTAACTTTGCCCTGAACGCCTTGGAAAGGCCATTCAAAATGATATTCTCTAGCACTTATTCAAAAGCAAACCCTACCTTACCCAGTGCATGGGCTGCAAGATAAACTAAATATGCCTGGTATTTTATGCCCACCTTAGAGACCTGTAGGATAGCGGCAGTACCAGTGCAGACAAGTTTTGCACAGCATTATTCATGACCCTGCACAGAAGGCACAGGCATGCAGCTGAATTAATAAATCCAGCCTGATGGCAATCGGTACTGCATCTATGTCATTATCTGCTGCACTGACATGATCTGCCCTCTCAATTCTGTGCATGATTCCAGTGTCAGGCTCACATCTGGATGATCCTTGGGGCTTGAAATGCAACCCTTTTCTCTTTTCGGGCAGGATGGCGGACTTGCAGGTTCTGGGTCCTTACGGGCTACACACACTGGGTCCATGGATGACAGATGATCTCTGCACTGTCTCTGTGAATATCACTTGGGAGAGCAGGAACCCTGCAAGATCGCACCAGGTTCCTGTATGTTTTGTGGCCAGCACGTTGTCCGGGTGAGAACTACCAAAGACTATTGTGAGCACAGCTGTTCTGCATTAATTTCAGTGTAACTAGGGTAGCTTAAGGTCTGACCTGCTCTGCTTGGCAGGTGACTTTATCTTCTTTGCTTCTTCTTTGGTGTCTAGGTTACAGTCTGAGCTCAGATGCATTTGGATTGTGCAGAGTGAGTATCTGGGAAGGGTTGTTTCCTGTCATCTCTCATATTTTCCCCATCAGTCTGTGTGGTAATTGCAAATCCCTCCCCATTAGGGCAGCAATCTGGTCAGTTCTACATGCAGAAATGCAGATTTCACAGGAAGAACCGTATATCCTTGCTGCAGCTTGAGCCCATTTCAATCACAAGACACTGCTGGATGTTCAGTGTGATGTTACATTGCAGGGATGAATGGGAGCCTTCTCCCCTGGGTCAGTCTCAGCTCCTCTGAAGCAGCCTAAGGGGAGTAAAATCACATTCCTTACTTCCAAGTGATGTGTCACTCCAGTGAACTCCTTTCCCCTAGTGCCCTTACCACATTGCTGCTGGTTGCATGTTTGTCTAGGACAGCAGGAGATCTGTATAACCTTCAGGCTGATTCACCATAAAACTAGGAACTCATCAAACTAAACTAAACTGCTGTCCTGGCCCCTTACCCCCCAGGGTTGTGAGTGACTATCCCAGATATGGTATCTTGCTGCTGATTTACACAGCAGGGTGGGCTGGCTCTAGGTTTTGTGCACAGGAAGAGGTGCAGGTGGCAGGCAGGCAGACATACATAACCCATGGGAGAGGGAGTATTTAGCTGGGTAGATTAGGGTTGGGGGATTAGCCATTAGGGTGACGCATGTAGGATAATTGTGGCGGGGGTGGGGTCTATGTCAGTGTGGCTGGGTACGTTATTATAGGGCACTGGGCAATGTTCCCTCTAATTTTTGACAGGCTGTGTGAGCAAAAAATTTCTTCTGTGCAAATTTTTGTGCATATGGTGTTTCGCCCATGTGTGCATGGTTTAGGATCTGTGTGCGCACACACACACAGCTTAGAGGGAACAGTGGCACTGGGGTGGGGAAGCCAAGGCTTCTGTCACTGGCTGAAGGTTTGAAAGGTGGGCATAAGAGGAGTGTAGACACCTCACTTCATGGCTAGCAAGCCTAACCTCCTCTTCTCCGTGGTTCTGGAGAGTGGGGCTTAATGCAACAGCAACCATAGCACATGGCAAGGACCAGCTATGTCTGCAACCTCCTGCTCACTAGCTGAGTTTAATATTAATTGTAGATGAATACCTATTGCATACTATTGCCAAAGGGGGTGGTTTAATTGGTTTTTCCTCTTCCCCTCTCTTGCAGAAGCTGCAGATTACCCACAGGGCACAGGTAAATAAAAGTAGCATGTAAGATGCTAGGAATTAGTAGAGGGAAGTTTACTTGCAAACCCTAACACTTTGCTTATGCGTTTAATCTTTTATTCATCAAGTGTGGCACTGGCGGAGTATAAATGTAGAGGTTTGTGTGGTGCAAGGGCACCACCTTGTGGGGTTTTTGAAAAATCCTAGTCTGCCTTAGATTCTCCAGGCCATATAGAGCTGCTTTGTCTATTTAAAAAAAGTAATCCAAAATCAAAGAGGTCTCAGCTTTCTCTTATGTTTGCAGAAGCTGCAGATTTTGCTCGATTGTGCCCAGCCCTGTGTCGATGGGCAAGGGTGAGAGGAAGAGGGTGCAGGAAACCTCCCTCCTTGTATCCCTAAGAAGGGGGCTGGCTGGGCACAATCCACTGAGAAAGAGTTGCTGCTACATGGTATTGCTATCAACCCCACTAGCCTTTCGGGGAAGAGGCCACCTACCACAACAGTGCTGGGGGAAAGGCAGAATTGCCAAGATCCAAGACTAGAGGAACCACTGCTGATTCAATATGGCAATTCCTATTTTCTGTTGGGTTCCCAACGAAGATCACTAGCTCATCCCTAGGACCAAGTGTAATAGCCCAAACCTCCAAGCACCTTCACAGAGCTGCCATTAAAAAGAAAGAAAGAAACAAACAAAAACCTGACAGAGAAATAGTTCCTCCTTTCCTGAAAATGTAGAATGTCTCCAAAAATGACACTGGGCCTAGGTTAGCGATTCTTTAATGTTGAAGAAACATTGCAGAGAGTCAAGAAAGGGGGAGCCAAAGAAGTGATACTGGAAGATTCCGAGGACAAGGTGTACAGCCTCAGGCTCTCCGCAGTAGCCGACACCGTTCCTGAGCTGCTTTACCACTTTGCCCCTTCTTCTACCACTATAGCTGTTAGCTCAGTCCTGCCACACCCTTGGGCTCTTGGGAGATACTGGGACGAGAACCCAAAGTGTTCCACAGGCTGCGATACTGTGCAAATAGGGTATAAGGGCTCCTCTGTCAGCTCCTCCAGAATGGACACATTAGAAACATGAAGGACACACCTCCCATCCGTCTCCTTCAAATTAATACAGGTACTTCCCTCACTGACACAGAGAAAAAGAATACACATCCCTGCCTCTTCCTACATACCCAGAGAGCTGCGCAGGCACACACCCATACTTACATTAGTGCCATCCATGTTTTCACACATCACACACTTCCGAAAAGTGAGTGACCTGGCTTCTAGCTTCCTCCTCCCACAGAACATGTAAAACATGAAAGAGATACTCTCCTCCATCCAGCTCCTGAAAATTAACTCCTCTATTTCTACAAGTCACTCCCCACCCTGCACATGCACAGAAATACAGGCACAAACAATGCTGCACAAAAACGTCTGCAGCAGAGCTGGTTGGAAAACGGGATAATATTTTCACAAAAATAGTCTGTTTCATACACATCCCAAATTCAGGAATATGAAGGAGAGCGAGCGACACAAACGGCAAAACTGCCGTGTGTATCCAAGGGGAAAATTCTGCCACAGAACCATGAATAGTCACAATTCCCAGGCTGGTAGAGGAGGCTTGGAGCTATATTGCTGACTGTGAAGGTTGCTAGAACTTAAAGCCAGCTGTCCTTGTTTCTAGGGGTGTTTGTAACTTGCGATGTGAAGCTATGCCACAGCTTGAACAGGTCCAGGCTATGCCCTTCAGGGTGCAGGTCCTTCAAAAGCAATGATTCGCCATGGAAGATACTAGAAACAAAGATCCATCGGATCACCGCTGGGCCAATCCAGATCACCAAGGGCCCTTCCAACGGTAAGAGGTCATTCGATTTCTGAGGCATTTGTTACTTAATAGGGTCTTCTAAAACAGGCTGCGAGAGGGAAGGCTGGGAGCAGTTGATGTATTATCCCAAAGCACCAACCTCACCACTGAGAATATAGGATTGTAGAACTTGTAGCCCTTATGTAACAGAAACAAGCAGCAGCTCGCTCTAGGGGTGCACCTGTTGCACAGGGTTCCATGCCACCACAAAGACTTTGGTTTTTGAGGACTGCAATGATCATCAAGCACATGATTTTACAAAAATGGCAGAGTGGGCTTATGCCCAGAATTTACAGCAGTGGTATTTGGAACTGTCTGAGCTGGCGGTCACTCTAGGTTTTGACTTCCAAGCAGGGCAATCTCTAGGGCACCACAACGTCCACAGTAATGGGGGAGCCATAGGCAATGGTGCAGACAACCCCTCAAAATTGGAGGGAGGTTGTCACTTGTAAAATATTAGATAGTCCTCATTTTAGTGTTTTGTTTTTTTTTAAACAAAAATGGGATCATCCCAATGTCCGTTAGTGTGTGAATCAGGTTTACATAGCCAAAAGTCCCCAGGATTGTTTTGGGCATTGCAGCATTGTGATTATATGTTCGTTGGTAGCATCACAATGTTGCATAATCGCATCAAGATACTAGATCACAACATGAAAATATAAAACTCAGAGGGGAATGGGCTAGCTGATTCTATACCACTGGGCAGAGCAGTACCAGGTACCAAATACTCCCCATGTGCCCATATCAGCCCTCTTATCTGACAAAAAGCTTCTACGAGCCATAGTAATCAATGCCGAATACATGAGTATACAAGCTACAGGGGATGCAGTAGCCAGATAACAGTCCTCTAGTCTCCCGGTAGCACTATAGGGGTAAGGAAGGGATGTATAGGGATCATTCCATCAATCACTGAAAGAAAGCCACTCCTTTCTTAGCCATCAGCAGAAGAATTTGGTGTGGCTCCAAAGTGTAGATGTAGTGAGACGGCAAAATGTACATGCCACCCACTACCAATGAAGCACAAACTGCCATATTAACGTTCTTTTCCTTTAGCTGCTGCTTTGGAGACTCCAGGTGGACCTGTACATCTTGAAATATAGAGAGATATTAATACAAATAATGATTTCCATTGGTGGGGCATGGAAGGCGTTATTGCGTGTGCGTGAGAGCATGGGAGCAACCTTATTATGGAAAAATTCTAAACAGCAACAAACATCTATAAAAGGAGAGCAGCCTTTTCTCAAGAGCTTCCACCTACACTAGAGCTTCAACCTGCACCCTCTGACAGACCAGCTAGTTAGAGTTTAAAGTAGCACCTAACTCACACTAGAGATTTTTGTATGCGGACAGCTGGCAGGCTGGGGACAACTCTTGAGTTATACTGGTGCCTCACTTTCATGAATACCACAATGCACCCCCAAATACCATTTGAACACTAGAGCTTGTTGGCAGCTTATTGGATTTTTGCCCCTCTGTGTTTCTTTTCCAGAGACAGAGACAGGGTATCAAAATAAACCAACGGTTAGCACTTTGGTGCTTAGAAGAGGTTTAGAACATTTCACAAGGGTGAGGCCTGTCCTACAACTTCCAGCACTTAAAATCTGATGGTTCTCCCCTGGAGGTTCCTGAATACATTTCTCACATCTGCCTCCGTTCCCTCCTCCCTGCAGGTACCAACTACACTGCCTTAGTGGTTGGGATAGTGCTGGGCTGCACAGTGGTGTGTATCGTCTTTCTGCTGTTGAAGAAGTCCTTTGTGGGGGTGCCATACAGGAATGTATCCCTAAGAATATGAGACTATCACAGCAAAGGGCATTTTGAGAGGAATTCTAAAGCCACTTGATAACTAACCCCATACCAGATCCAAAGCAGCAATAAAATGACTATGGAAGAGTTCAATTTTCTTCATTCCACAAAGGGCCAGTTACAATGTTAGCAGATGTCTCAACTACCATTGCAGTGGAATCATAAAAGTTTCTTTGTTCAGGTGAGGCACTGCCTTGGGCAAAGTAAGTGTCTTTTACATTTGCAGGGCTGCTACAATGTCTGCAGCTGTGTTTTAGTATGCCAATAAGCCAAAAGAAAACTGGATTTTAAAAGTATTACAAGTCTAATTTTAAACTGAGAAAAAGATGGAAATACACACTGAAAGTTATTATTCAGTATCCACCACTCAATTTGGTGAAGTCCAAGTGTGAGAACAAGACCGACACTAAGAAATAACAAAAAAAACCCAGCAGATATGTTCAGACAATGCGAGAGCCTTTTCTTTAGAGTGACACTGGCACTGTTTTTTTGACATTTTTACAATATTAAAAGTACACTTGCTATTTGTGAGGCATAGGGACAAATTTAAGTCTCTACTGATGGAAACTTGACACACATAATAAAGGTTGCTGCTTGGATGCGAGAGCTGAGATGCCTACTATGCATACTTCTCAACCTGCCAAGACCCAAACAGAGAACAATACTCTGCATAACAACATGTGGCAGATTCAAAAAGGGACAAAAATTATTCAGGTAGGAAACTTCAAATGCCATGGGATATTTTATTTTTTTTAGCAACACTTTTTTCACAACCGCAGTTTCATGATTATTTATGTCTGATGTAAATACACTTTCAAGAATAAAATGAGGGGGATGCCAAATTTGTGTGGCACATGTTTAACTTTGGGACTAAATGAGGGACAGCTGAGAGATGCTCCAATAGCTGGGCACATAACAATGACTTAAGTTTTCATTTCTTTCTCTGTGCCTGTACTTCAACTTTGTTTGCATTTAACTAATTTCAAAATGAATGGGAATGTTAAACACGACAGTAGTTTTGGTGCCAAGAACATACTATATAGACATTTGAGAAGCAAATTCAAGAGATGTTGCTGTTTTCAAAACATTTTCCAATAGTTCTTCAATTATGAAAACTGTAACTTTGAGACTATCAGCCCCTCCAGGGGCGAGGGGACCAGAGTGTTTGTCAGGAGACAGAAGCTGATGAAAAGTGACATCAGCTCTCTGTGCTCTGGTATGTGTGAGGGAAAGGAGGGGATAAATGGCACTAACTTTTGTAACAATGTTCACCCTAACATATTTTAGTAATGCAATGATACAGCAACCACATTTCTAAATAAATCAAATATATTTCACCATCTGAAATCACTGCAATGTTTTCTCAGTCCAGGATTTCTTCCAAAATTTAAAAAAGCCTGAGCCAAACAGTATCCGCAGCTTCCTTTGTGCAGTTACCTCTACCCCTTTTTCATCCTGTTACCCCTTTTGTTGCTCCACTCAGCAGAAGCTGGTGTCCTTGCACTTTTATCCAGTGACCAAAGAACAGGAAGACTCCTCCCAAAGCTAACATGCTATCTGGACATGTTTTGTAAGACAGCCTGACATTCTTTCCACCCCAGTGTAGACACTCACTACAGTGACAGGAGGGGTTCTTCCATCACTGTAGTAGTAAATGCACTTCCGTGAGAGGAGGTACCTAGGTAGACGGAAGAATTCTTCTGTCAGCCTAGCACTGTCTACAGCCCTGAGTTTAAATTGGTCGCATCATATGAAAACTGTATTTTTTAAAAATAGTGTCAGCGTCAGTCGTTCACTATGTGTCACTAAAATTTCTAAGGCTATCACTTGGTAGTCCACCATGAACATTAGGGTGAGGGGTTCCTTCTCAAAATCACTTACCTACTTTGCTATTAGAAATCAGGTCACTATCAAACAGCCAATGTTCTTTTTTCATCAGACAGTGCAAGCAGACATTATGCATCACCTATTCAGCCACTTCTTGTTAGGGCATGAAATGCCTACTCCCTGCTCTGCAATAAAAATGGCTCCAATATGGGGACTATTTAGATCAGACAGAAAAAGGGCACAGAAGAGGGAATCATGAAATATAGGGAAGATGCCTCTTCTAGTCCCATAATGTGAGAACAAGGAGGCACTCAAAAATATTAGGTAGTACAGTTAACATATACATATTTTTTACAATGATTAACCTGGAAAACTTCCTCGTATAGGTGCATACAAAGTTTAGTAGATAGTCACAAGAGGCAAAAGAAATAGATAAGCAGTGTCAAGGTCTTTTCCCCACTTTGAATTTTAGCGTCCAAAAAGTGGGGACCTCCATGATCACTTTTAAGCTTAATTACTAGCTTAAATTTAGTACGCTGCCACCAGCCAAAATATGGCTCACTTCCTGTTCCCCCAAAACCTTCCCTGGGAAACCCAAGACCCCAACCCCTTGGGTCTTAAAACAAGGAGAAACAAACCATTCCTCCTCCTATCCCCCCCAGACTTTCCCCTCCGTGGGTTGCCTTGGGAAGCTATACAGATCCAAACTCCTTGGATCTTAAAACAAAGAGGAATTAACCATTCCCTTCCTCCTTTCCCCCCACCAATCCCTGGTGAGTTTAGACTCAATCCCTTGGATTCCAAAACAAGGAAAAATCAATCAGGTTCTTAAAAAGAAAGCTTTTAATTAAAGAAAGAAAAAGTAAGAAATTATCTCTGTAAAATCAGGATGGTAAATGCTTACAGGGTATTCAGATTCATATAGACTAGAGGGACTTCCCCCCACCCAGTCTGAGATTCAAAGCTACAGCAAACAGAGGTAAAAATCCTTCCAGCAAAACACACATTTACAAGTTAAGAAAACAAAACAAGACTAATCTGCCTTTCCTGGCTAGTACTTACTATTTTGAAACATGAGAGACTGATTTAGAAAGATTGGAGAAAACCTGGGTATATGTCTGGTCCCTCTTAGCCCCAAGAGCAAACGAACAAAAAAAAAAACCAGCACAAACAAAAACTTCCCTCCACCAAGATTTGAAAGTATCTTGTCCCCCCACTGGTCCTCTGGTCAGGTGTCAGCCAGGTTCACTGAGCTTAACTCTTTACAGGTAAAAGAGACATTAACCCTTAACCATCTGTTAATGACAAGCAGCTACAACTGGAAGTGTTACGATGGATAGTTACCTTTTTAATACTTTGAGCTCATCTAGCATCTTCAATCCAAGGGTCACCAAACACATTGCCAATTAGGAATCAAGCCTCAGCACTCCCGTGAGATAGCAACATGGTCGTAAGTCCCTTGTTTCAGAGAGGGAACTGAGATGTTAAGTTTGCACAAAATCAGGTAGGAAGCCCAAGGCACAGCTTGAAATAGAACCCAGTTTACTACCAAAATCCAATCAAAAACTATTTTTAATTAAGTTATGTTTCACTTTGTGCTTTCAAAACCACAAGTTATTGCCATCACACTTCTAGTTCAAGCTGCCATTGGGGAAAAAAATAGTACTTGGGACTCTAATTCTGGGTGAAATCAGCCTTGGTGAAATAACAAGTCTTCTCTACTGGCCCCTAAATGTTTCAGTTAAGAAAAATAAAAGCAGAAAAGACTGGCAGTCTTGAGAGCAACTTTCAGTTTCCTGCTCTTAGAGAACTAGGTTTCTCTCAACTGCTTTTAAAATGGGGGTGGAGGGAGAGACGAAGGGAGAGGCAGGAATATGGACTATCAAAGCTGGGAACATTCTAGAGAGAGATGGGAGGCAGCGTAGGCTGGTGCAGTATTTCTCAAACTTGTTTGATCGCACTCCCCTTCTTTGTGTCTGTAGTAGTTTATGCCCCCTCCTCCTGCCACACAAGTATACATACACACCGATTAAAAAAACAAACCACCCCCCAATATGCAGCTCTCACTTAAATATTAAAAACAGTAAGGCTTCAATTCAAACAGAGCAATGATCCATAGTAATAAGAGCAAAGGCAAAACAGCGATTGTGCTTGATGCTTACAGTTAAATGTGCACGCAGTGTCATAGCAAACAGATTAATATACAGATGGCAGCAACTTTGTATGATGCAAGGTTAACAGAAACCCATCAATATGAACAGTGCCATCTAGCGTCAAATACACAGCGCCATCTGAGGAGCTACAATGTCTGGAGGAATGAGCTTTGCTAATTATTCACTGCTGTGGGCAAAATGTGCGCAGTAAGTCTTTCCCCCCCTAAAACTGCTCATGTGCTGCCCTCGCCCCCAGGGCCTGCCTCCCAGTTTGAGAACCTCTGGTCTAGTGGACAGGGCTTTGTTTTGTCTATTTAGACTGTAAGTTCTTTGAGGCAGAGCCTATCTCTTGCTCTGTGTGAGTACATCACCCAGCACAATGGGGCCCCAATCTCTGTCCTGGTCTATTCTAGAGTTAGGTAGACGCAAAACAGCTTATGTAAGCATCTACAGTAAAAATTTCACTCCCACAGACATAACTGGCCCGTTACACTGACTTAACTCCACCTCCATGAGAGGCGTCGAGTCAATGGCGATGTAGTTAGGTTGACGCAGCGTGAGCGTAGATACCGTGTTGCTTACATCGACTGTTGCTGGCTTTCAGAAGCTGTCCCATACTGCCCCACCTCTGCATGCTACCGAAATAGACGTTCCACATCATTTCACTGGATGGTCCACCAAAAACTGTAGCTGAGACATATGTTCTGGCAGCAGAGAAGAAACTAAAAGAAAATTCTTGACAGAAGCTGACAGGGATGAAGATTTAACAAACATTTCCATCATAAGTGCAAATCTAAAAGCAGGGCTTCAGTTTACAACACAGACAGAAAGCCTGGAAACCCCCATAGCAAATTATTTAAACTCACACACCAGTTCTGAGAGGAAGTAGAGCTAATAAACATTTCCCCTCAGAAAAGGAAACAAGGCTGGTCTGCCAGATCACTATGATTACAGCATCTCATGCTCCCTTTAAGAAAAAATTAAACCAGGAGAAACTTCATGAGTCCTGTTCCCTAGAGAATACTGCAGAAAAGGGTGGTCTCAATTTCAGTCATGGAAAAAAACAACCATGAATGCATCCACCTTCTGGCAACAGCTTTCACATGGTTAGGACTAAGGTGGAGGGAAAACCCTTCTTCGTGGGCTGATGGTCCCTTTCATTTTTTAAATGGATGGAAAGGAACAAATAACATGCTCAATATGAAATGCAAAGAGAATGAGTCATTGATCTACTAAGAAACTATGTGCAGGATGAAATCTATTTGGTCTAAGTAAATTCATTTCTAAATTTTTACTTCTGTAATAAAATTAATTCCAAGAACAGACAATCGCACTGTACTTGCCAGAGATCAATATTTCTGACAATCCAAACAATACAAATTCATAATACATGCTGCACAAGACAGTACTGCAAATGACTTTTTAGAGGGTCCTTTAAAACAACCTTTGAGCAGATTTTTTAAAGAAGTGCATTAACCTGAATACACAATGAGAAAAGAGCATATTATGTCAATGGTATCGTCAAGGTGAGCTGCTTCAGACTCAATTGTTCAAGTTGCACTCATGCAGGATTTATCTAAGCATTTTCCTTTATATCTCAAATCTGTCACACTTTCAAAAATCCATTTAGAGAGTCTGGAGCCAACTTTGTGACTCATTGGACAGAGGTATAGAATAGACTTCAAACTGCAATTCAATGCAGCATTAATTGTGGAGTTTGATATTTGAACCACAGGCACCAGCTGATAAATGAATGGACCTAAACTGCGAGTATTCCAGAACTGTTTTGCTATGGAGTTGGATTATCAGGTTCCCAACTAAGGGCTGACATCATATAGCCCTGGAGTGGGATCTCTGCCCTTTAGCACAAGGAGAAGTGTTGGTACTATAAATATATATGCTCTTTTTAGGATGTTTTCCCATGTAAAATGTAGAAACCTCTTTTTTCAAGGGCAGGGGGGATAAAATCTGCAAGAAAAGTTTCACTACCAGA
Source organism: Gopherus evgoodei (assembly GCF_007399415.2). Lineage (NCBI taxonomy): Eukaryota > Metazoa > Chordata > Testudines > Testudinidae > Gopherus > Gopherus evgoodei. Next base: position 116,306,389 of record NC_044325.1, on the reverse strand, counting down.
AAGATAAGTGAGACTATTTCAGGATCATGTTTAAGGAGTGACACACGTAAATGCTTTCTTGTTCACAAGCTTTATCCACTCTGCATGTACATTGGTACCACCTCTTCATGATCACAGAATCAACAGAAGTGCTGATGGCCCTCTTCATCAGCAAGACATCCTATTCACAGACAAGAAAATCTTCAGTCTCTCTGGCTCTTCATCCATTCCAGCTACAAGGAGGCCGGCTCCTTCATTTCCTGCTGAATGAAACACATCCAACAGCATGACATGGCTAGCTAGCCCACAGCTGGAAAGGAACTTCTAACTGATATTCACCTAATCCCATCCAGATTTTTGTTATTTGCAGTCTTTCGTATTGGCAGATCCAAGAAATAAACAAATTAAACCACCAACCTATTAACAAATATCTGAAATCTGTTTGTTCCTACTATACACAATATATGGAGCTGCCCAAATACTGAGTTATCAAAGCTCAAAGTGTGACAGATCTTGCAATCCCATGCAGTATTTTGGGGGGACACTGTAGTAAATTTACAAATGGTTTATTCATGATTGTGTTCTTTTCCATGGTGGAGGGTTACCGCAGCTCCTACAGAAACTTAAAACCAGTGGGTGGTGATTAAGGTGAGTCACTGAGACTAAACAACTTTAGAAAGGTACTGCCCCCATGGTGGTTTGCATATACTGGCTCATGATGAGTTTTCCAGAGATTAAGAGCTTATCTACACTACCAAGTTTTGTTGACAAAACTTGTTGACACCCAAAAGTCGCCAAAGGGTTTTCACACTTGCTCCCTCTGTCAACAGATCTCGTACACACTGGGGGCACCATCATCGACAGGCTGAGCAATGCACCATGGGTATGTTTCCCACAGTGCAGTGTTGTGGGAAGGAAGAGCTGATAGCTGCGCATTTTGGGATTCTCTCCAAATTCTCCCACAGCCCCCTCAGCTGCCGAGAGCAGCATCATGAGCAGCTCTGGGAGCTCTCCGTGCCATGCTGCTGTGTTCCTAGTGCCGGGCAGAACAGGAGCATTCCAATTATTTGCATTTTGTTCCTCAAGCGGAGCAGCCCATAGATACTTCCTGGAGCACTGAAAGGGGAGGGGCGCCTGCCTGCAAGGCAGCAGAGATCAAAACACTGAGCAGAGCAATCAGGGCAGGCATTGTGGGATACTGGCGGAAGCCAGTTCTGTCGACAAAAATAATCAGCAGTGTCTACACTGACTCTTTGTCGACAAAAAAGGGAGGGGAAAAGATAAAAGTCTCTCATAGGAATGCAAGTTTTTTGTCGCCAAAACCGGGCATTTTCACGACAAAAGTCCCATTGTAGTGTGCGCGCTCTTGCTCTTTTGTCACCAAAAGGCAGTTTTTGGTGACAAAACTTAGTAGTATAGACAAGGCCTAAGAGACAAGATTTTGGTATAAAAGGATGAGCTTGAACTAACACAGGGCTTCTTTCTGATTCAGCAAATGGACAGGAGCTTATCTCCAAGGAGGACCCCCAACCCTTGTGAAAGGATTGGAATGATTTTGGCCTACAAGGGTCCAATAAAATTGATGGGTGACTCCTGGTATGTTTAAATCCGTGTATTGCTTTTATTATGCTTTTACTGCAATGCTTATTCCTTAATAATAAAGGTGCTTGCTTAGCAAGAACTGTGTGGTAATTTTTAACTGTTGTCAATAAACTGTTCACAGCCCTAAGTGAGAAAGCAAAGCACAGGTGCTGGCCTTTAGACATATTGGCTAGCTGGTGATATCAGAGTGTCAGGCAGGAGAGCTATGCACCTTTAAAACCCCCTGGTCAGAAGGCAGTGGGACAAGAGTCCCTGCCCTGACACAAGTGGCAGCTGGGAACATGATACCCAACTGGGAACCCTTGGAGTGGACCATGGGGGAATACAGGTGACATTCCCCTGAAACTGTGACACTAAGAATTTACACATAAAAAATTTCTCCTAATGAAAAGACTGAGTGAACCCAAATTCCATATTTCCCTTTATCAGTCTGCGTGTGTAGCTGTGCATTTCAAACCCAATAACTGTAAGTCAAAAATGCTGTTAGTAAAAGGAAATTAAGACACAAGAGACATTTAAAAAGACTTATTTCTGCTCTTATATCAGAAAAATTGTTGTCTTTGTGGCACTATTCAGAGTTATTCCTGAAACATAAATATTTCTGGTCAAAGAATCCATTCCCACGGTCCTTTACCCATATTTCCTCACCTGCCATTGCAGAGATTAATAAGGTTCTGGACTGCTATAACAGTGGAATTCTCATTCTGTCCTGTAACAAGGTGCCTGTCCAGAACTATGTGTACGGCATCTGGCTTGCTGGCTGAATCAGAGAAAAATATTCAAATACTGATGTCATAATTTCTTCATAATTTCTATTTCACACAACCAATGAGACTGCAGTACAGAAGTTAACTTTTTCAAATAGACATAGTGTTTGGTGACTAATTGATATGCTGAGCTGTCTACAAAATAGAGATAAACCTGACCCTCCAATCAAAAGCTTCCTGAGGATTTCAACAGGAATTGCCTGCATGGAATGATAGACAGATTGGCCCTTTATTTGTACCAGTCCTCTATCAAGTTCCCTGAGTATTTCATGAGGCTATCCTGGGAAACAAATTTTGAAGTGCATTTCTTTAGCTTCCATTCACCCATGCAATGCATTATAAATACCTCTCATGGAAGAAACCAAGGTTAGCAATCACTGCCTTACAAAGAGCCTGCAATGATACAGATTTTCTGTCCAGTGAAAATACTAGCAAATACAGTATATCAGGATAACATGTTGGTATTTCACCAACCCCTTTGATCTTTTGTCCTTGATGAAACTTTTTTACATACTATTATGAAATTCCATTAAACTGTCATTCTTTTTCTGTATTCCACCCCCTTCCTGACAACTGATGATGATAATCCAAATGCGTGGGTGGGTATAAATGGCTTAGTTCTGAACATACTCCTCCTGCTGCTCAATCCACTCAGTAAAGCTTCAGCCAAATCTGTATGACATCACAAGTAGTCACCATGACTGTGACATCAGATGCTGGAATATCATTACTGAACTAATCAGGAAAAGTCAGCTAATTAGAAAGGAGAAAGCTGCTATTTAAACACACAAAAGGCTTGATTGGCAGAGTAATGGAAAAACATTTTTAACTTTCCAGGTCTTTTAGCATGTGTTGCATTTTATTTTAACAGAGTGTAACAGAGCACATTCTGTAATGGTCCTTCTCACATGTGTGGCAAAGGTATAAAACAGGGGTGAGCAAACTTTTTGGCCTCAGGGCCACAGCTGGGTGGGGAAATTGCATGCGAGGCCATGAATGTAGGGCTGGGGCAGAGATTTGGGGTGCGGTGTGCAGAAAGGGGTGCGGTGTGCAGGAGGGGGCTCAGGAGAAGGTGTTAGGGTGCAGGATGGGTGCGGGGTGTACGAGGGGGCTCAGGGCAAGGGGTTGGGGTGCTGGAATGATGTGGGGTGTTGCAGGGGGCTCAGGGTAGGGGGTTGAGGTGCAGAAGAGGTGCGGAAGGAGGCTCAGGGCAGGGAGAGCGGGGGTGTGGTCTCCAGTCCAGGGCCACTTACCTTGAGTGGCTCCAGGGTGGCAGCACTGCACAGCGGGCTAAGGCAGGCTCCCTGCCTGCCCTGCGCTGCTCCCAGAAGTGGCTGGTACCACATCCCTGCAGTCCCGGGCGGGGCAGAGGGCTCCGCACACTGCCCTCCCCTGGAGGTACCTCCCCCAAAGCTCCCATTGGCTGTGGTTCCCCGTTCCTGGCCAATGGGAGCTGCAGGGGGCAGTGCCTGCAGGCAAGGGCAGCGCACAGAGCCCTCTGCCCCCTGCTCTCTCAGGGGCTACAGGGACGTGGTGCCAGCCACTTCGGTAGCGATGCCAGGGAGCCCGCTTTAGCCCCGTTGTGCCACAGGGATGGCAATCCCACGGGCCGGATCCAGTCTGTGGGCTGTAGTTTGCCAACCCCGACATAAAAGCTCTTTCACCCACCAACAATCATTCATAAGACATGAAGGGCTAACAATCAGAAAGTGACATACCACTAAAAGTCGCTCCAGAATCTTTCACAAAGTCCTCCACAATAATGGACAAACTGGCAAAACTGGGCTGCCTTATCAGCTCATACACAGAGGGCTGAAAAAAAACAAGAGAGTAAGATAAATCTGCTTAGCTTTTACATAAGACAGATCCAATCAAAACCAGTAAGGAAAATATTTGATTACAATCTATTCTTCTACCCACTTCCTTCTTCCAAAAAATTTTAAATAAAAGCATGCAACTGAAGTTATTTTTGGAGTAGTTAAAAAATAAAACCCAAACCCCAAAATATCCAATATCCTACAGATATCCAAATTAGGGACCAAACACTCATGGGAGTCAATCTTAGTCTGCATAAAAAGGTTAAGCACACAAGTACATCATAGTGACTCCAACAGTATATGACTAAGAATTTGAGGCTTCTGTCTATTTTTGGATTTGGGTGTTGGCACTATCTGAGAACGTCACACTTAATTTGAATAGCAATGCAATGTCCCCAGAGGATGTCATGGGTTTTTCTGCTCTTCTCCCTTCTCTGATTCTGCAGTCTCTGCAAATCTTAAATAATGAGAGGTGAAAACAGTCGGCCAGCGTCAGGGAAGGCGTAGAACATCATGCCCAGAAACCAGGAGAGAAGCTTCTGAGAAAACAATAGTTGACTGAGAACTGCATTATACCAATGCATCCTCAAGCTCTGTAATTATAAATATAATTCCACTTAAGTAAACTTCCAATTGATTACTTTCAAGTTGTTTTGCAATAATGGTAATAGAAAGCTATCTCTGACAAAAGTTTGTTACTTGACCTCTATCAGCATTAAATCCAGCATAATCACCTACATGAAGAGATAAGCAAAGCTTTGTATCCACAAAACATGATAAATTGGGATGGAATTACAGACTGTGTTGTTTTGTAAAAAGCTAGAAAGCTTGGGGCCATTTTGTAGCTACAGTGAAATACTCCATGAGTATGTTTAGTTGGAATTCTGTAATTCTGGATGTTAAAAGGCATTTGACTCCACCTCATGATTTGTAACACCCCAAGACATGGTGCTATTCCAGCCTGACACATTGTACATTACATCTGCTTACTTACTCACACAGGTGTTAGTTTTCCTATCGTGTTGTATCTTAATGGAATCCACATGGGGATATTTTTGAACCCTAGCACTTTATAAAGTTAAAATAAATACACCACACAAACAAGAAGGTAACCCACGATGGGCAGGCAGGTATATCAACAATTCTCAAATCATGACATTGGGCGTCACAGAACCAATCCAAGACCTTAATGCAAATGTGAGAAAAATTACCTTTCAAATAAAACACAGCCTGACCTTCAGTTCTTTATCGTCTAGAAGGTGTTCACACTCAACCATTCATGCACACAAAATCATCACACATAAGACGTACTTTTTCTTAAACAAAAGATTATTGGACAAGCCCTTTACCCTGTCCCATGAGCGATCTGCCTTCTGTTAGCTACTGCTGTGGCACTTTTACCTGCAGTGCTGGTGAAAGGGAGGTAAAAAGATAGCTCTCCACTTTGCTGCTTTTGGGGTCAGCCCATTCAACCATAATATAAAGGAACTTCCCACTTCTGCATTCACACAACAGCATGACACTGACAACTAATTTAACAGCAAAAAATATATGCCTGTATCCAGAAAACAACATGCAGGAGATTAACCACACCAAAATGTTGCCTAATCGTGTTCTCTAAACTGCAGAGCCCAGTTACTTGGATTCCGTGCAGGACACAGTGTTTGTGTCTGATTGCACATTTCAATGTAAAACTGCATCATCATTTTAAACAAATCTGCATCTTTAATGACAATAACTAGGCCACAATGCACATATTACATTAAAAGTATCAGCGTATACTGTGGTATCAAATATATATGCACCAGGAGTCCGCGTTACAGCTTCTGAGGAAGCCATAACTTTTAATTTCCTGACTCTGTGTGTAAATTTTCAACTACAAAAGTTAATAATAATAGGTATATCTCCATATATTATATTATCTCATAGAACTGGAAGGGACCCTGACAAGTCAATGAGTCCAGCCCCCTGCCTTCACTAGCAGGACCAAGTACTGATTTTTCCCCAGATCCCTAAGTAGCCCCCTCAAGGACTGAACTCACAACCGTGGGTTTAGCAGGCCAATGCTCAAACCACTGAGCTATCTCTCCCATTTAAGTTGCATTAAAAATGTTTATACTCATTTATCAATAAAATGCATAATAGAGCCTGCACAGATAGGTGACAGTCTGTGCGTGATCTGAGACATTACAGCCTAAAGCACAACAGGATAAGCAAGAGATCAATAATGGCAGCCTGAGTTTGAATTTATTTTAGTTTGTACAAATAGCTTTTTCTGAGTTAGATTCCTTTAACATGCAAAAATCATTCACAGAAATAAAATTCAAGAGCAGTGTTATGGCACCAAATTGAATAACCACAGTATTAAAGCCATGAACTATCAGCTAGAGAGGTTTTATCACCTTCATTTAGTATTTATTAAATACTGAGACCGACAGCACTCACCAGAGCAAGGCTGAATTGCAGCAGAGCCCTCACGTGCAGTCTTGGGCCCCTACACAGCTCACCATCCTGGCCTACAGCACCCCCTGCCAATGACAGTCCTGCAGCTCTTGAATAACAAGTTGTTGAACATGTCAGACTGATTATTTTGATTTGGCCCAAAGTCTCTTAAGACCGAGGATGACACCAAAATCCCTGGCACTACCACACTAAATTACACTGCCCCATGCACAGTGAAATCCTCACTTTGGGAGAAGTTTGCTTCACAGTACCTACCCCTGTCAGGCTGTATCCCTGAAATACCCACGATTTATCCTCATTTGTGGCACAGCATAAAGCAGCAACTCCATGTCCCACAGCACAAATAGGCTCTAAAAAACAAAGAGAATTAAGAAATTCATTTAATTATAAATATCCTGAAAGTGAGAACAGCCAAAATAATATCCTTTAAGGTACTGTATATTACCTTTCTGAAAACAATGTTATGAGGCATTGTTTGCATTCTCTTTGGCTTTACTGTTTTCTCTGTGCACCAATTTACGACTTTAGGGACCAATCCTTCAGAGTTACATATGTGCTTAACAGAGGTAGTTCCAACAGGGCTATTCACACTCAAGTGCTTAAATTAAAGCACATGTGTGATTATTTGCAGAACGAGGAACTTATTGAAGAGGATTCTGGAATACTGTGCAACTGGCTATGAACTAAAAGTTCCATCTAACTCACAGGGAGCATCACTCCAGTTTTGGACATTGGTAAGGCAGAGGAATTCTCTTCTCACTCTCAAAAGCATTCAAAACACCTTATTTTTATCTCTTTTCACAAGAAAGGTTTTGCTATTTTTTAAGTGAAAGGACACACTGATCTAGAGCAGTTTCCCAGTTCTGATGCTGCTGCACTCTTCCAGCTGTGTAAGTAATTTGAAGTTTGCTGGTCCCATCACCACTTCTTCCATTACAATGCCTACAAATGATCACTGCAAGATAAATGGACTTTTGCATGGACCAAGAATGAAGTAATGAATTACATACAGACTCTGGATTTTATTAAAGATGCCCAATAGGGTTTACCTACTGTTCTCATTGCTGAAGTGCTGCAATATCCTAGCTAGGTATCCACTGTTTGCAAGGTCAGTCAAAGCCCCAGGACAGTTAGGAATCAACAGGGCATGGTATCTAGCACCTAGTCAGGAAGAGAGAATAATACAAGTTTGAACCATATTAATAGGCAAAAATATCTGAGCATGATTTCTTTCCAACATTTATTTGACAAAACAAAAACTACTCCACAAAAAAGTCAGTCACACAGCACAATATATAAAAACATGTCCCAAAGAAATTAAATAAAAATAAAATACCTATGTGGCTCACTATAAAGTCCAGAGCTCGGGAAGGAGAAAGAGATATTCTTAACAAGCCAAAGATTTACCATTCTTCCTTCTGCTAAAGCAGAAGCCCTTTAATTGACCCCATAGTTACCAGTATGCCTAGGTTAGCATACCCTTTCTTCAGGAGCAAATGTATGTCGCCAAAATATTGGCTTTTTATTAGTCTAACGTTTTCACTGCTTGCCCATGACATGCTAAGAAAAAAATTAAGATGCAAAAAAACCCAAAAACAAACAAAAGAAAAAACCCAAACCACACCTCTGTTTGAGAATTTTTTAGCACAACTTTGATTCAATTGTGGGAAAGACATCTCAAGCCTAGTGCTTATTCCCAATCTACATTAGGGAGTAGAGGTCCGCTGCAATACTAGACAGGCCCCGTATCTTGGCTGAAATGCATGGCAAAATCCATGATGAGAAAGATAAATTCAAGCTCCTGGTCCTCATTTCCAACAAGGCTCTGCCCCATCTCACTTCTTGCCTACATCAGTTCCTCAGTCTGACTTTACAGCCCCTCATGCTTCTTCCACAGTGTATAAGCTTCTCTCCTTATTGATCCTTTTGACTTCTTTGCCCACTCCTGACTTTAAATCTTCTTTCATGAACAACCTATCATTTAGCATATCATAAACCTTCTCCCATTCTTCCTTAATAAATTTTCTTAAGACCCAGTTCATCTAGCTACAACACACTCAGTAATTTTCCTGTATTCTATTGCACTGCATCCACGTGCCTTTATATTGTAAGTGCTTGGAGAAAGGTACTCTGTTAGGCATATTCTGCCTGAACAGTGCTGAGTACACATGTTAATAAAAACAGAAGAAAAGACATTTTATAGTTTCATCTCTTCCTGTAGTTTTTGTCTCAGTGATTAGTTATGCAGTCTGTTTGCAACAGATGATGCAGCTTCTCCAGACCATTTTAAGAAGGAATAGCCGGAGCAATTAGAGTGGGAAGACAACAGTGATGCCCATTCTGCAAATTGACAGACCATCTCCAAAAACACAGGTCCCATCACATTTTTTGCTCCTTTCTTCCCACAGGTTTAGCACTCAGAAGCATTTGTTTTCACAATATAAAAGGGAGACATGAAAGGCTAACCTCAAAGTTACTCACCATCAATTGACTCTAACTTGGCAGGATTTGCATAAGATTTCATTCGGAAGTCCTGTATCCAACGCATGTTGCTCTCATTCACATCAACAAAGTCAATTAACTTCCCCTAGTTGAATCATTGTTCAAAGATAGTGGTTAATATCACTACACAGCTTTTTGTTTAGCTTGCTTCTAAGTATGTGGAGTTTCTTTTTTACAGGGACTTTAGTGCTCATTGGAACTAAAAGTTCTCTCTTTGCCCACAGAGAAGGTCTTTCTCTCTCCAAGATGACTTTACCCTGAAATCAAGAAGCCATATCTAACAGGAGGTCTATAATACAAACTTTTGTAGAAACAGAGGTGTCTGTTAGGAGTGCTATGCCAGCAAAAGCCTCTAACAGACATGTTTTCGTCAGTATCACATATTTTGCTCAGGGGGTCTGAAATAAGCTATACTGGCAAAAGCTAGTATACCACTATAGGTATACTGGCAAAGTATTATTAGTGTAGACCTGGCCTCTGTTTGAGAAGAGGATATTTCATCTTCCAGGGCCCAATTAATCCCTAGCCTTTTAGAGGTAGAAATCAGAGTACTGATTAGCGCCAAACTATGATGCAGATTTGTGTGACCTGTTAGAAATGAACTTGTTTCAGTAATAAAATGGTAATGATTTTCTGTCACTTCTGTCCTGGACTGGATTTTAACTGGTGATCCAGAGACAAAGGCCTCTCCCAGTAGTATGGCTGTATATTTGTCATTTTGACAAATTATGTGAATTTTTCCATTAAAAGACTTTTTCACTCTGTTCTGCCTATTACAGAGCTAAAGCTCTTCCATGAATTTCTACACAATTGGCTCTTTTCAATTTTTTGTAGTTAGTCATGTTTTTATGTTTTTAAAACTATCAGTGACAGTTATTGTATTGGAAAATGATGTTTAAACTACAAGTGTTGCATTTGTTTGTTGTGAGGAGCACAACAAGCAACCAGACTTAACTATTACTAATTTCTCAAGAGTGATGTCAGAAGTTTGAACTTCATCCTGTTAGAAGCAGAGAAAACATCAAGCATTTGTCAGATGGCAATTTTTAATCCGTTAGCCCACAATGAATTTGAACTACTGACCCAGAAGTGAGCAGATTTACTTCCTATTATCAGTTTCCTGACATATGTAGTTATCCAATTCAATGTATTTTACAATAAACTCATTTAGAAATTTCTGAAAAACTTGTTAATCAAAATAAAAGTGATATGAACAACTAAATTTTTAAATAAGCCCAAAGGATATTACATATGGCTCAACGGTCCACTCCAGATTTTGCCTGATGAGAACAGGTAAACATAGCCAGAGATCGAGCAATACTGGGGAAAGTGTCCCTTTAGTTAATGAGTTCTGTGTTGTTAGTTTTTATACATGCATTTAGAGATAGTTGGATCGGCACATTTTATTTCAGTTTACTTGTTTGTATCTGAGGTAATAAGACAAAAATCTCAGTGCCAAATGAAAGCGAGTTATTTTCTTATTAACTTTGCAGGAAGGCAATTTAAGTTTGGACTGTGGGAAACAACTTTTCATTATATGCAACTGAACAGAAGTGTTACACCGGTACTTTTTGCCAGACTAAATGCAAAAGTTACTTAGCTGTCCTTTTATGATCCATTTGATACTTTGCAATCAATTACACACATTTGTTTTTCCAATAATTCATACACTCGAGCTAGGGAAATATTAGACTCAATATCAGAACTTAAGGCCTTGATCCTGTGCAAGCACACACAATGTTTTTATTAAAGGTTTTAACATCTTAAATGAAAATGAAGAATCTTTAATGAAGACGTCCTTTAACTTCAATGACTAACGTGGTCAAAGTGTTAGCAAAAAACACAAAGGGTCAGATTTTCTGAAGGAATTCCAATCCCTCTGCGCCATCTAGAAAACAGCCAGATCTGACAGCTGAGAATTCCTCTGGTGTACAGGAACTCTCAGCTGGTGCAAAGATGGCATACCCGCCTCCTATGCTAAACACACACACACTCCTGTCGCCCCAGCATAGGGACAGAGGCAGAGGAGCATGGCCAGAGCTGGTTATCGTATGGCTATATCCAAATGGGGTAGTAAACACTGTGGACTGTTGCCAGTGATGCAAGTTAGAGCTGTCCCCAGTTGCTCTAAATTATGCCAGGACAGGAACAGATCAACCCTGAGAATCATGGAGATGCAACAGGCTTCCTGAGGGCTTCCCTTGGCTGTACCAAGCAGAAACTATGTGCAGCAGAGAATCTGGGTCAAACAGTTTTTAAAAGTCTGAAAAACCCCTTCCCATTTCTATTGCTCAATTTTTACTATCTTGATTCTTATGATGTCATCATTTTCCTAGTTCTCTAGTCAGAATCTTCCACAGCCAGAAAGACCAAAACATCTTGTATACAAAACAAGCAACAAAAGATTTTGTTGCTGTTTTTTGAGGGGATGAGAGGGGGAGAAGGAAGTTGATTTTTCAAACCTTCTTTCTACAACATAAAGAAGAAAAAGAGAGCACAATCTCTATGTTTTTTTCCCTTTGTAGATTCCCCTTTACAATTCTTGCAGTATTTCAGGAAGCATCCTTCAGAACAGGGGTGGGCAAACTTTTTGGCTGGAGGGCCACTTCTGGTATGGAACTTGTATGGTGGGCCATGAATGCTCACAAAATTGGGGGCTGGGGTATGGAAGGGGGTGAGGGCTCCAGCTGGTGATGTGGGCTCTGGGGGTGGGGTGGGGTTGGGGGTACAGGACGTTGCTCCGGGCTGGGACCGAGGGGTTCGAGGACAGGAAGGGGATCAGGGCTGGGGCAGGGGGTCAGAGTGCGGGAGGAAGTCTGGGATGCAGGCTCCAGACAGCGCTTACTTCAAGCAGCTCCCAGGAGCAGCAGCATATCCCCCCTCCAGCGCCCATGGTTCCCTACAGGGACAGAGCTTGGGGCGAGGGCAGCATGCAGAGCCCCCTGGCTGCCCCTACATGTAGGAGCCACAGGGGGGACATCCCATTGCTTCCAGGACTTGTGCAGAGAGGGGCAAGCCCCCGACCCCAGTCCCTGGCTGGAGTGCCAGAGCGGGGCAAGTTCTGGACTCTGCTCCCAAGCAGGAGCTCGAGGGCCGGATTAAAATGTCTGGAGGGCTGGATGTGTCCCCTGGGCCGTAGTTTGCCCTGCTTTAGAACGTAAAAAACAAAAGGACTTTATAATTATTAATTAATTAATGTACCAGCATAGACCCCAATCCTACAAACACTTATGCATGGGTTTATCTCTATGCATGAGTGTTCTCATTGAAGTTAAGCATGTATGTAAGAGTTTAAAGGTCAAGGGCCTTCATCTGTAAAGATGACCAGAATTCTCTCAAAGGGCTACCATACTTTTTCATTACTAGTTTATACATTAATGGAGGATTGGTTGTTTTCAGACCATCATAGTTTGTACGTGTCAATTGCTGTTCTCTCACACTTACCCCTGGAGTGGCAACTTGTAGATTAAAAGCAGCGCTAGCCAGTGTAAAAGAATGAAGAAAGGATTGGGCAGACACACCTGGAAAATAGAGTTGGACAACTTAAGGAAAGAATCATCATATCTTAAACCCAGCTACACTGTACAGTACATAGTTCACCAAGTGGCCTCTGTTAAATGAGCCTTCAAGTCACTAAAAGACGCCTGTGGCCTAGGGGCATTTTTAATAACACAAGGAGAAATATTCACAAAAATAATGTATCATACTCACACTCTACACTTGATGTTAGTATTTTAATAATGGCATTAGAAAATGTAATGCTCTGAAAAACAGGAACAGTACAAGCAGAGTCAGTGTTAATGAAATTAGAGAGAGCAACAAAATCCAAAGCCCCAGACTAATGAAAAATTAGTTAAGAACGTTAAGAATGGCCATACTGGGTTAGACCAAAGGTCCATTCAGCCCCAGTATCTTGTGTGCCAACAGTGGTCAATGCCAGGTGCCCCAGAGGGAAAGAACCTAACAGGTAATGATCAAGTGATCTCTCTCCTGCCATCCATCTCCACCCTCTGACAAACAGAGGCTAGGGACACCATTCCTTACCCATCCTGGCTAATAGCCATTAATTGACTTAACCTCTATGAATTTATCTAGTTCTCTTTTAAACCCTGATATAGTCCAAGCCTTCACAACCTCCTCAGGCAAGGAGTTCCACAGGTCGACTGCGCACTGTGTGAAGAATGTCCTTTTTATTTGTTTTAAACTTGCTGCCCATTAATTTCATTTGGTGGCCCCCAGTTCTTGTATTATGGGAATAAGTATATAACTTTTCCTTATCCACTTTCTCCACATCACTCATGATTTTATATACCTCTATCATATCCCCCCCAGTCCCCTCTTTTCCAAGCTGAAAAGTCTTAGCCTCTTTAATCTCTCCTCATATGGGACCCATTACAAACCCCTAATCATTTTAGTTGCCCTTCTCTGAACTTTTTCTAGTGCCAGTATATCTTTTTTGAGATGAGGAGACCACATCTGTACGCAGTATTCAAGATGTGGGCGTACCATCAATTTATATAAGGGCAATAATATATTCTCCTTCTTATTCTCTATCCCCTTTTTAACTATTCCTAACATCCTGTTTGCTTTTTTGACTGCATCTGCACACTGCATGGACATCTTCAGAGAACTATCCACGATGACTCCAAGATCTTTTTCCTGATTTGTTGCAGCTAAATTAGCCCCCATCATATTGTGTGTATAGTTGGGGTTATTTTTTCCAATGTGCATTGAAAAAGGCTCCAAGAAAGGCACTGACTGTGCCATCTTCAGATATTTCTAAAAGAATGACCCCTGGCATCTGACGTAGCAGGATAAAGAACTATGGGAAAGGATCATGCCTGGACATGTTAATTATAGAAATCTTAAGTTCTGCTCAAAGCACGTTCCAGCCATTAAGGTATTTTTACAGCCTGCAACAGCACAGTAGCTGAGCCTTTCACAAGGCATTAATGAACTCATTCTCATCACACTACTGGAAGGCAGGGAAGTATTATTATCCTTGGTTTACAGACGGGGAACTGAGGCATAGAAAGATTAAGTGACTTGCCTATGGACACACAGGAAGTCTGACAAAGCTGCCTATTGAACCCATCTCATGATTGTTCAGCACCTGAACCACCAGACCAACCTTCCTCTGAAGGCCCTTAGTGTTTGTTCCTGACTTTCTTCTGCTGGAAGCGATTAATAAATCTCTCTCCAATCAGCTGTGTGCGCAAGCTCAGTTTGCCAGCCAGGTCTACCACCCAGCATCTCCATTTCCTCCCGGACAGCCTGGACCCCCGGGGGGCTGGCACAGACCCTCACCTGCCCCAGAGCCGAGGGCAGCGGGCTCACCCCGGGCAAGTACTACCCGGTCCGTCGCTGCCAGCGGTGTGGAGGCGGTGTCCGGGCTGGGAAGCAGGAGGCGGAGCAGGGCCCTGGCACAGGGAGCGGGGCGGCTCCGGACGAGGCGGCCGGACGCCAGCGCCAGGCCGGCCAGGGCCGGCTCCCGCCGCAGGGGCGGCCCAGCTCTCGGTCCCCTTCCCGGGCCGTGACTCACCCGCGGAGGCCGCGCTGGCGATGATGAGGCAGGCGGGCTTCCCGGGCCGCTCCGACATGGCGCTGGCGGGGCCCGGCGGCGGCTGCCTCCGCATATGGACGGGCCGGGGCGACGGCCCCAGAGGATGGGCCCCGGCCCGGCCGGCCGCACCGCGCAGGCGCCGCGACGGCGCCGGTTAGAGCGGGGGGCGGGGCCTCGCCCGACCCCGCCCGGCTGTTTCCCATCACACCCGCGGAGCGCCCGGGCCCACGGGGCAGAGGGGTGGGGCCGAGAGGGGGTGTCATTGGCCGGGGGGAGGGGACAAGAAAGGGGCTGTGGTGCCCGCGGGTGCGGGACAATCATTGGCGGGGTCTGTGGGGCTGGGGACCGTACAAAGGCGGGACACCCCCCTCCCCCCGTTAGCATTGCTAAGGTTGCAAAGTGAAGCGCTCAAAGTTAGGAGATGCCCAGAATGAACACTGCTGGTTGCAGGGGTCCTGCAGCTGACAGCCTCCTTCCCTACACAACCTGATTCAGCCCCACAGCAGGGGCATCCTGTGCACTGAGTGGTTGGGGTCCTGGGGAGAAATGAAAACCCTGTGATCATGTAATTAATGAGGACAGTAGCCTAAGGCAAACACGTGAGGGGTCAAAATTAATGCTGCACAAGGGTAATCTTAATTCTGTCATTTTCCAACTTCAAGGGCTTGAGTTTGTAAGTTTAATGTTCTTTTTAGGTGGGGCTGTTCTTGTTTTGTTTTCTTTGTTGTGTAATTTCCTAGCTTTTAAAAAAGCAAACTGAAAAAACAGTAGCTCCATCATGTAGAAACACTGAATTACATGCCCCCCTGGCTCCTTGTCCCAGTCTCCCCCCCACCTGCCCTTCTTGGGCCTCTTGTTCCAGTCCTTAACTCCTCAGCTCCACCTCATAGTCCAGCTGCTCATCCCAAACCCACACTGTACCTTGGCTCCTCATCCCACACCCAATATTGTGGTTCCACATCCCAGTTCCAGTCCACTCCCTGGCTTCTCAGTGCAGTTCCTCTGCCCAGCACCACATCAGCCCTTAGCTGCCAAGAGTAGCCATAGCAATTTGCAGCAACAATCCTGCTAAGCATCTGCAGTCTTTGGTAGGTGCATACTCAGTCTTTGTGTGGAGAATGGAATTGGTACAGCCGCAGGCAGAGTCTGGTCATAGGTAGAAGCTGTAATGGGAAGGCTGGAGCATAGTCGGTGCAGATGGAATCTGCAGAGAATTTAGCAAACTCTAAAGTCTCTAGTAGGCAGGTGCAAACTGAGATTTCGAGAGCCACTTCACTTGGTCAAATTTTGGACATACTGTGACATTGCACTCTATAAGATTTTATAAATATATGGTAATGAGTGAATATAATGTAAATGGAATATGCTTCATGCAAAAGGACTCTTGTAAGGTATCATTACAAAGCTTATGATCTACTGAGTGTGCTCATCCTATTTGTATAAATGTATCACTCTTGTATCTAAAACTAGAAATATGAAATATAACTCTGAGGGCCTATTGTAATTATGCAAAGTGTGGGCCATTAATGGTGGTTTGGAATCTTGATGGCTCCCATCAACCAGGAAAATTGACCATGGATGGCTCTGTTTGCAGGCAAGCCTTCCTGTGAGTCAGGCTGGGAGAAATGAAGGCTTGAAGTTTTACCGTGACATGTGATCATCAGGGCCGACGCTACCATTTAGGCAGCCTAGGCAATCACCTAAGGCGCCAGAATAAATGGTGGGCGCCGTTTTGCTGGAGGGGACGGCCGGCGGCTCCGGTGGAGCTGCCACAGAGGTGCCTGCGGAGGGTCTGGTGCTCCGTGGCTCCGGTGGAGCTGCCGCAGTCGTGCCTGCAGACAGTCGGCTGCTCGCGCGGCTCCGGTGGACCGCCCGCAGGCACGACTGCGGCAGCTTCATCGGAGCCGCGGGACCAGCGCGTGGGGCGGCGAAATTGCCGTCCCCTAGGGCGCTCAAACCCCTAGCGCCAGTCCTGGTGATCATGTCACCTGAACTGGAAGCCATCTTTAACCTGGTATCTTTCCATTGAGAAGGAGCGGGTGGGAACCCAGAGAGGGACAAAGGATTCCCACCTAATGCAAAAGACATATAAATGGGTGGAACAGAACAAAGGGAGAGCCATCATGAAGAATCCCCTAGCTACCACCTGAGCTGGAACAAGAGCTGTACCAGGGGAAAGAATTGTGCCTAGGCCTGGAAGATGTCCGTACAGTCTGAGGAAAAAATGTACTGAAGCATCTCTAAGGGTGAGATTATCTGAATTCAGTTTGATTAGACATAGATTTGCGCATTGTATTTTATTTTGCTTGGTGACTTACTTAGTTCTGTCTGTTATTACTTGGAACCACTTAAATCCTACTTTCTGTATGTAATAAAATCACTTTTTCCTTATTAATTAACTCAGAATATATATTAATACCTGGGTGGCAAACAGCTGTGCATATGTCTCTATCAGTATTGTAGAGGGTGAACAATTTAGGAGTTTACCCTGCATAAGCTTTCTACAGGGTGAAACGGATTTATTTGGGTTTAGACCCCACTGGGAGTTGAGCATCTCAGTGTTAAAGACAAGAACATTTCTATTAGCTGCTTTCACGTAAACCTGCAGCTGTTAGGGGATGTGATTCAGACCTGGGTCTGAAGTCCTAAGCTGACCGGGCAGGAAAACAGGGACAGAAGTAGTCTTGGTACATTAGTTGGCAGCTCCCAAGGGGGGTTCTGTGATCCAACCCATCACACATATTTTCACAGGAATGTTGAAAACTACATATTTGACATGAGCTACTCCCCTTCCCACATCCAGTTTCTACTTCAATACATAAGAGGTGCTGGAGCTTCTCAGTGAAATGATTGTTAGGATTTTTTAACATGGACAAAACAAGGTATTTTCCTTGAGCCTTTTCTTTGGAAACAGTTAAACTATTTTTGCTGAAGATTTCCAGAAATAAATTCAGCCTGAGGCAGATACCCAGCAGGAAAAATTCAGCTCAAACAGTTAAAATTTGGCAAAGTTATAAGTAATTTTAAAGAAGGCCTTGAAATAGAAAGGATCAGATAAACTTATCTACAGGCAGTGCTACCTGCACCCCTGTAATAACAAAGGCTTACATTTTCAAACCTAGATGCTTACAGCTAGGCAACTAAATCCATATTTAGGCCTCTAAATAAGTATCCTGGGGCCAGATTTTCTGAAGTACTAATCATCCACAACTCCAATTTAAGTCACTAGGAGCTATAGATGGTCAATTCCTCTGAAAATCAGGCCAGTTATTTAGGTGCCTAAATTTTAAATATGGATTCAGGTGCCTAACTTTAGGCATCAAGTTTTAAAATCCAAAGCTATGATACTTTGCTAAACGCCCTTGCAAAATTGTCATTAACTCTGTATTTCTTTTCCCAGCATCACTGATCAGCAAGGTATTTGCATTCTCAATTTCAAGGCCTTAGAGGCAGGTGATCAAGGCAGTTCTTCTGGATTCCAACTTCAGGGGGGCGACAAGTCGACATCGAGGGCGCTACGTTGCTTGGCTACACAGCTGTTTGTTTTTTTCCCCCTTTCTCTTTCTCTCTCTCTCTCTCTGCTTGGCCACTTTGTTTTTGTTTTTTGCTCAACTGCTTCTCTCGGGGGGCACCAAAAATGTTTTCCACTCTGGGCAGCAGAACATCTAGGGCCAGCCTTGTTTCAAACCCTCTGGATTTTTCTCTTCTGCAACTGCATGCTCAAAGCAAGGAGGGAGATAATGAGTCCTACAGTGTCAGTTGACTTCAGTGGAAGTTGTGGGTGCTTGGCCTCTTCAAAAACCAGAAATGTTATTTAAATGTCTAAATATGGATTAAGACATCTACCTTTAGACACCCACATATGAAAGTATTTACCCTAAATGTCTCACCCAAAGAGATACAGCTAGAAATTGAACCCACAAAAGAGGGGGATTCCCATTCCCTTGCTCTAACCTCAAGAGCAAAATTCTTTCAGGATTGTGTACTTGAATTTGAAGAATCATTTGCTTTTCATTTGAAATTCTCCTGGTGCTGATATTCTCCAAACTCAGGCTTGGAAAGTCTGGAATTGTCCTGTTTAGGTGGTGGACACCAAATCAGACTGAGCTCAAATACCTTATTATGCATTATAAGGCACGTAGCAACCATTACGCTATCATATTTTATCATGTCAATCATGCAGTGCTTTTCACACACTCAGGCAAGGAGGAAACAATCTCACTTTCTTGACCCAAAGCAATTTTTCATTTATTGGAATTTAATACTTATTGTATTTTATTCCTAATATATTCCAGTGAACCTCTTGGTGAGAGGGGTGGCGGGACAGGGACAGAAAGGAACAGCCATTTTGCTCTCCCTGCATCCTTTAAGAAGCTGCGGTTGCTATCAAAATTTCTCAATGATGAGGTTATAAAATATCTTAGAGAACTAACCTATCAAGCTGCTATGGCAGTTGAAAGAGTGAAGATTGAAATTTGTGGATCCAGGACTCGAGTGATTACATTGAGCCAATAAAACAAACATCAGAATTGTAAACTAAGTAAACAAATATTTGTCCTAGAACCATCTTTCCCATTCTTCATATATACAGCTGTAGTGCCTCACTTGTGTACTGTACGCTTTTAATTTTTAATGACTTGTTAGTCTTTGAGGAAGATGTTCATTTATTGTAAAAATCATTCTTTTTGGTGGCATATCTCACAAAAGAAAATCTTATTTCTATAAATTGTGTGCAGTAACAGTTTCCAGATTTGCATTTTTTCCAGTATTATTTATGTTCATTCATTAGGCTTATTCTCTTCTATAGTACATTAGCAAATAAAAGCATCAGTGTCAATACACAAGGGCTTAAAAGAAAGAGAGAGAGAGAGAGAAACATCATTTTCTTTTATTATTTTGTTTATGTGAGGAAACCTGTTTTGTAATGTTATATATTATTTTCTGCTTCCAGTTGTAAAGCAAGCTTCACTCTCATGATGTAGCCAGAGATACAATGTATGATGTCATAGGACTTATTTGTGGAGTGTTTGCTTCTTTTCCTAATAGGGTTATAACCCTTAAATACAAAACCTTAACAGTCACCTGAACAGTATTGAGACATAATAGCTTCTCAAAGGCATGAAATGTGCAACAATCAGATGTGCTGAGCCTTTGATATAAAAACAAGTTTGATGAAGTTGGATACATGTTGCTTGTTATGCATATCTGTTGAAGATGGAACCTGAAAACCTTATTAGAGTATGTTATTGATCACGTTGTATGAAAGACAAAATTGGAAAGGATCCACAACTCTTTTTCCTTACTTATTTCCATTCTTTTAAGGTTTTGGGTGGGTGGAATATATCTTGATGCAACCTGAACTGCCACTAAAGGTAATCTTTGTTTGCCAGTGGGACTTTACAGGGAGCATCCTGGTATCTGAATTCAGTTTACTCTTTCTTTGTGTTTCTTTACTTTTTATAATTTTTCAATTATTTAGTTCCTAAATTATTGCATTAACTTGATGTCCATATATAGCTTTCCACTAGGCTAGGGTTCCCAGCCCACCTAAATTTCTCACCTCTTCTCTCTCTCACATACTCCCTTATAGCTTAATTTTGTGGAGGCATTGAGCACCTGCATCTCTCATGGATTTTAGTTATAGTTGCAGGTGCTAAGTACCTCTGAAACAATAGGTCATTAATTCCTAACACATTGGCCTTTGAGCCCAGTAGATGTGTGGCCAGATCCCCAATCAGTATTGCTCCATTGACTTCCATCAATTTACACTAGTTGATGATCTGACCCTTGTGTATAAATCTTGCCTTGGGCTACAAGTGAAATGATTCTGGTGGGTCTTATTCTAATTCCTAATTTGCGTCAATCACAAAACCAGCACACAGTTTGGTAAAATAAAGCCAGATATTCTCTGGTTCTGCTAAAGCATATTCTCACCAGTAACTGCACACCGCACCATAGTAACTCTAGCTCAAGACACCAGCGACACCATCACAGGACCTAACCAGATCAGCCACACCATCACCGTTCATTCACCTGCACGTCCACTAATGTAATATATGCCATCATAT
The DNA here is from genome assembly GCF_007399415.2 of Gopherus evgoodei. Lineage (NCBI taxonomy): Eukaryota > Metazoa > Chordata > Testudines > Testudinidae > Gopherus > Gopherus evgoodei. Next base: position 116,285,628 of record NC_044325.1, on the reverse strand, counting down.
GCCAGCAATGCCCCTCTGCTATGTACATCGGCCAAACTGGACAGTCGCTACGGAAAAGGATAAACGGACACAAATCAGATATTAGGAATGGCAATATACAAAAACCTGTGGGAGAACACTTCAACCTCCCTGGCCACACTATAGCAGACCTTAAGGTGGCCATCCTGCAGCAAAAAAACTTCAGGACCAGACTTCAAAGAGAAACTGCTGAGCTTCAGTTCATCTGCAAATTTGACACCATCAGCTCAGGATTTAACAAAGACTGTGAATGGCTTGCCAATTACAAAACCAGTTTCTCCTCCCTTGGTTTTTGCACCTCAACTGCTAGAACAGGGCGTCATCGTCCCTGATTGAACCTACCTCATTATCTCTAGCTTGCCTGCATATATATACCTGCTCCTGGAAATTTCCACTACATGCATCTGACGAAGTGGGTATTCACCCACGAAAGCTCATGCTCCAAAATGTCTGTTAGTCTATAAGGTGCCACAGGATTCTTCGCTGCTTTTGCAGATCCAGACTAACACGGCTACCCCTCTGATACTTGGTTCTGCTAAATTACCCTCAGCTCAGCATGGGCTGCAGGGGCAAAAATGGCTTTAAAGGGGACTTTCAGTCCCCTGATCCTAGGGCTGTCTAGTCACTGGTCAGGTCCCGGGGTAAAGGACTGCTCTACGTTACACCCAGCTACTATGGCCTCAAGAAGCTGTTGGGAATGCCAGGAATTGCCAAATTGTAGAGATGCCCTGGAGACTCCTCACTCTTTACTCCAGATTGCTCACTGGCCCTGGGTCTGAGACAGAGATTGCCTTCCACTGGCCAGTTAAGCTGGCTTGATGGTTGCTTTGTGCATGGGCCACAGGGCAGAGTAGCCTTAATGGAGCAAACACTCTGGCCTATTGTCTCCACTCAGTCGATCTTTGCTAATCTACAGGTTTTAAAAATCAAAAATCAGAGTGCAAACTGATACATCAGATTGTGGCCTGACTAGATTGATCAATGAGATGAATGTGGCCACAGTTCTAGCTTCCCCTGCCTTTTTTCCAACTGGTTAGTCATATATACCCCATTCACCTGGCATAAAATACAGATGGTCCTGCAATGGTTTATGTGGTGGGTGTAAAAAAACAATTTTTTGGTGGTGTGATTGTAGTTGTGTTCATCCCAGTCCTGAAGATCTCAAGGTCAAAAGCTTATCTCTTTCACCAATAGAAGTTGGTTCAATAAGAGAGATTATCTCATCCATCTAGTCTCTCCAAAAAGAAAAAAAGAAAACTTGTTCAGCATCTAGTCAGCGCCAGTTGCTAAGAGGTTAAATCACACAATGATGTCACAGTCTGTGATGTTCCATTGTTCACTGGGTGCCAATGTGTCAATTTTATCGGATCACATGACTGGCTGGTTCTGAAGATGATCTGCTGTTGACTTCTCTTTCCAATAAGCTCTAGATCAACATTTAGATTTCTCTATGCTGGATTTGGCTGGTTAGTAACTGTGAGTAAAGCCATTCTATAAGTATCTAGATGACTATGAAACATACCTGCTACTGTACCATGTCAGGCAGGCCATTCCTTTTATTAGGGTTTTGATGTTATGATTTTATTTAACCAATTGGGTGCTGCCTCAATAGGTACATTGAGCAAAACATAGCTGCAGTGCAGCTCAGAGCATCACTTTCAGCGTGTCACGTCATATTCTTCTGCCAAACAGCGACTGGAGCTGGGAATAGCAGTGAAAGGGCTATTTTCATGTAAGAAAATCATCATAAGGGGAGCGTCTGGATTTCTGAGAGAACCTTTTAAATCATGATGTTTTCATTTCAGAAAAAAATCCAGCAGTACTAGAAATCTAGAAACATTAGGCTCCATATCTTGTGGTAGAGTTGTGAGGCACAGGGTCAAAGAACAATTTCCTTCAGCACTCAAGAACTGAATGTATGTGTTTATTTATAGCATATCTTTGCAACTGCTCGCCCCATAATATTTAATTGTCTTTTAAAATAATTCTTGGTTTTGTTTCAATTGGAAGAAAGAACGAAGTGTAAGGCATTTATTATTCAAGAGTTTACAAGGGCAGTAAGCACAGAGACAGGTCTAAGCCACAAAGCTTAGAAGTGAGCCTGCCTCAGTTCATTATAAAGGTTGGGGGCTAGTCACAAAGTCTGAATCCAAATTCACACTTTCCAAAAGTTCCAGGGTGAGTTCAGAGCCCAAGTTTTGTCAACCTCTGAAAATGGGAATAAAATCAATAGTATATAGTATTTGCCCTACAGGATCAGAACATTGATCTATTAAATCCAGTATCCTGCCTCTGGCAGTGGTCAATACTTGATGCTTTAGCAGAAAGCCTCATTTCTGCACTTATCCCATTAGCCACTGCCATTATGTATCAAGAGAGGAGGGTAAAGAGGAAGGATTCCTTCCCATACTTTTAATTTCTGCTCAAATTTGCAGTTCAGCATGTTCTTCTTGCAAATATAGCCAGCAAGATAACAGCCATCTGCGATGCTATCAACCTTTCTCTGGGGGAGGCGGAGCACATTGTCAGTCATGTAGACCTTTGAGTCGAGTGATTAAAAGGGACAGTTGGAAAACATGACTCAATGAAGTTACTGAGCTGTCTATATTGTGTGTTATCCCCCACGCAGGAGGTCAGTTTCAGCCCACAATTAGTATGGCTTTCGTGAGTTTCCCCACACTCCAGAGAGTAAAAAGGGATGAATTCTTTGAACAAGGTAAAACCATTAGTGCTCCCTAAACTTCTTCAATAAGCTTTGGATCTGGCCCCTTCTTGCTAACTATCTGATAGCGCTGTTGTGAGGATTAATCAGATAAGGGGGAATTCACTACTGTTCAGAAGGCTAGAACAAGGGTTATGTACCACTTAGTTTCTTGTGCCACAGTAGGGTGAATTTTACTCTTAGGGCATGGTTATACTTGTGAGTTACAGCGCATTAAAGCAGCCCAGAATGCTCTAACTCATGACGCGTCCACACTGGCAAGGCATGTAGAGCACCTGGACTCTGCGGCTAGAGCGCTCCTGGTAATCCACCTCGGAAAGTGGAATAACGTTTGATGTGCCCCTGCTGGAGTGCCGTGGCTCCAGTGTGGATGCGCTGGTCTGTTAATGAGCTCTGCTCGGCCTCCAGAAGTGTCCCACAATGCCTATTCTAGCCACTGTGGTCATCACTTTGAATTCTACTGCCCTGCCCTCAGGTGACCAATCGTCAGACCCGCCCTTTAAATTCTCTGGAAATTTTGAAAATCCCCTTCCTGTTTGCTCAGCCAGGCGTTGAGTGTTCTCAGTGAATCTTTCCAGGTGACCATGCGATCCCCAGTATGGAGCAATGGTGAGGTGCTGGACCTCATCAGTGTTTGGGTGGAAGAAGCTGCCCAGTCCCAGCTGCGCTCCAGCCATAGGAATTACGATACCTTCAGGCAGATATCAAGGGACATGATGAAAAGGGGCCATGATTGGGACACACTGCACTGCAGGATTAAAGTGAAGGAGCTGTGGAATGCCTACCGCAAAGCCTGCAAGGCAAGCTGCCGCTCTGGTGGTGCCCCCGCGACCTGCCATTTCTGCAAGGAGACGCGAAACTTGGGGGCGACCCCACCTCCACTCCAAGGACCACCATGGACACTTCAGAGTCCAGTTCAACAAGGCAGGAGGAGGAGGAGAAAAGTGGGAGCGAGGGTGCTAAGAAGGAAGAAGACACCCTGGAATCCCTAGATGCATGCAGCCAGGAGCTGTTCTCAAGCCAGGAAGAAGGTTGCCAGTTGTGGTGGCCGGTGCTTGGGGAAGGATAGACACCAGAGGATGTTCCCAGTAAGTGGCTTTTATTTTGGGAAGGAAGTTATTCATTGCAGGCTTTTGGGACGACGAGGGTTAGGGCTGCATGCATGCCTAAATGTGGAATGGGGCATTGATGTACTCTCTCACATTGCAGTAATCGGCCTCAGTAATCCCTTCAAAGGTCTCATCCAGGAGTTGGGCAATGAGCTTGTGCAGGTTTCTTGGGAGAGCCATTGTGGTCCTTGTCCCAGTCAGGCCAATATGTCCCCCCACTGTATCATGAGGGGTGGGGGGACCATTGCTGCACACAGGCAAGCTGCATATGGGCCAGGGTGAAAGCCGCATTGCAGTAGAAGACCCTCCCTTGCTTCCCAGGTCTCCCTCAGCAGTGAGATATCTTTCAGGACGAACTCCTATGGAAAATGTGGGGACAGTGTTCGGTATAGGGGCCCCCTGCAGCTGTTGGCTCTCCCCAAGGCCCAGAAACTCCGAGGACAGTACAACCGTGAAACAATCAGTCCCCCTTGACCCTGTGCTTACTCACCATTTCGGGGTTCCCATGGGTTAAGTGCACTCGCATTGGAAGGGGAAATTATGCTATTGTGTAATCTGTGCTTGCCCTTAAGTATGGGGGAATCATTGGTCTGTCTTGTGTGAACAATGCTGCCTCTGTTAAGTGTTGCATTTTGCCTTTATAGATGCAACCTTGAGATCTCAGCCATCTGTGTTATCACCAGCCAAAAGACTCCAAAGAATTAGGAAGAGGCCACTTAGAAGCAAGAAGACATGCTACATGAAGTAATGCAGCAGTCCCTTAACGAGAATCTAAAAGCGCAGGAGTGGAGAAAGAGTGAAAGGAGGATTCACCAGCAGAATGAGGAGCGTTGGCACAAAAGCATGGAACTTCGGCAGCAAAGCACAGATTGTCTGATAAGCTTCATGGAGCGCCAAGCGGACTCGATCCAGGTGCTCATAGCCATGCAGGCAGAGCACTGCCGCACCAGCACCCCCTGTCCCAAAACTCTTTCCCTTGTGCCCCAATGTCACCTCCAACCCACTTTCCCCAACATCTGGGTTCTTATCGCCACCAGCTGCCTCCAACACCTGTAGCTTCACCACCCAGCCCTGAAAACTATGACCCTTACCCACTGCGCTTAACACCCATCACCATGCATTATAGCCATCCTGAAGTGCAGCACTCATTGCACAGCACTCCAGATGGGAAGGCTGAGTATGATAACAGGACATATGCAAATCTGTGATTGTACCGTTCCCCACCCCACCCTCTTGCCCTTTCTGTTTCCCAAGCAGTTGTGTTTCTTTTCCATAAATGATTTTTTATCTTTTCAATAAATCGATTTTTTGGCTTTGAAAATATTCATTATTATTGCATAAAGTAAAAGATAACTTAGCCCAGGAAAGCAACAGGCACTGCAATTCAGCGTAGCAAACACAGGTTCCTACTAACATTGGAATCACTGCACTTCAGTCCTGTGCAGGGCACCAGACATTACTGGTGGCTTTCAGCCTCAAATTGCTCCCTCAAGGCATCTCTAATCCTTGCAGCCCTGCGCTGGGCCCCTCTAATAGCCCTGCTCTATGGCTGTTCAAATTCAGCCTCCAGGTGTTGAACCTCCAAGTTCCATGCCTGAGTGAATCTTTCACCCTTCCCTTCACAAATGTTATGGAGGGTACAGCATGCGATATAACCGCAGGGATGTTTTCATTGGCCAGGTCCAGCTTCCCATACAGAGAGTGCCAGCGGTCCTTTAAACGGCCAAAAGCATACTCCACAGTCATTCTGCACCGGCTCATCCTGTTTCTGAACCCTCCTTGTTGCTGTCACGGCTCCCTGTGAAGGGTTTCATGAGCCATGGCATAAGGGTAAGCAGGGTTTCCAAGGATCACAGTGGGCATTTCGACTTCCTCGATGGTGATCTTCTCATCTGGGAAAAAAGTCCTGGCTTACAGCTTCCTGAATAGGCCATGTTCCGAAAGATGCATGCGTCATGCACCTTTCCAGGCCTGCCTGCATTAATGTCAATGAAATGCCCACAGTGATCCACAAGCACCTGGAGAACCATAGAGAAATACCCTTTCCAATTAACATACTCGGAGGCTAGGTGGGCTGGTGCCAGAACTGGAATATGCATCCCATCTATCGCCCCTCCGCAGTTAGGGAAACCCATTTGTGCAAAGCCAGACACAATATCATGCATGTTACCCAGAGTCATGGTTCTTCTGAGCAGGATGCAATTAATGCTCTGCAAACTTGCATCAACATGATTCCAGTGGTTGACTTTCCCACTCCAAACTGGTTAGCGACTGATGGGTAGCTGTCTGGAGTTGCCAGCTTCCAGATTGCAATAGCCACCCACTTCTCCACCATCAGGGCAGCTCTCAATCTCGTGTCCATGTGCTGCATAATGGGGGCGAGCTCCTCACACAGTCCCATGAAAGAGGCTCTTCTCATCTGAAAGTTCTGCAGCCACTGCTCGTCATCCCAGACTTGCAGGATGATGTGATCCCACCACACAATGCTTGTTTCCTGAGCCCAAAAGTGGCGTTTCACGGTGGTGAGCATGTCTGTGAATGGCACAAGCAATCTCATGCTGTATGCGTTACTTGAGTCCATATCATCATCAGAGTCCTCACTGTCAGTATGGGTCTTAAGGAGTAACTCGACTTCCAAACATGGCATGGTGGCGAGACTCTTCAGAAAATCCCTCAGCAGTTTGGGCTCCATTCCCACAGACCGAAAGGGAAGACAGAGCACGCAGTACAAAAAACATTGAAAGATGGCTCCAATGTGGATGGAAGCACAGGGATTGCTGCGATGCAAATCGATGCATCACGGGGCATTGGGACAGGACCCAGAATGCCCTGCATTCCCCGCCCCCTTCCCACAAGCCACAGCACCAGAATGGGAAGAGGTGCTCTGCGGGATAGCTGCCCATAATGCACTGCTCCCAATGCCACTGCAAGTGCCGCAAATGTGGCCAGGCCAATGAGCTTGCAGCTGTTAGTGTGGACAGACTACAGCGCTTTCCCTACTGCGTGCTACGAAGGTTGGTTTAACTCAAAGCGCTCTACATTTGCAAGTGTAGCCATGCCATCAGTAAAAGTATTTGTACAGTGTTTTGAAGATGTGAAGTACTAAATAAGTACCAAGTGTGATGATGCACTCCATAATGTTTCATGGAAATATGCTCATGAGTGTGAATATGATATAACTGGAATATCCTTTATGCAAAAGATCTCATGTAAGGTATCATAACAAAGGTTATAACCTATTGAATATATTCCTCCTATTTGTATGCATGTATCATCCTTGTATCTGAAGCTAGAAATATGAAGTATAACTCTGAGGTCCCACTATAATTATGAAAAGTGTGGGCTATTAATGGTGGTTTAGAATCTTGATGGCTCCCATTGACTAGGACAATTGTTGTAAATGGCTCTGCTTACCTGCAAACCTTCCTGTGTACGTGTGTGCCAGTCCATGGCTAAAGAAGAATGAGGTCTCATGAGACATGTGACCAGGTCACATGATACTGGACTCCATCTTAAATCTGGTACTTTTCCATTTAGAAGGAGGGGTGGGGACCCAGAGAGACAAAAGATTCCCGCCTTGTGCCAAAGCTATAAAAGGGGATGGAACAGGACAAAGAGAGCTCCCAGTCATGAGAAAGCTCCTGCTTTTCACCTAAGGGCTTGGCTACACTCGAAACTTCAAAGCGCTGCTGCGGGAGCTCTGCCGCAGCAGCACTTTGAAGTGTGAGTGTGGTCCCAGCACTGCATGTACTCCACCTACTCCTGGGATTTAGCTTACAGCGCTGGGAGCCGCACTCCCAGAGCTACGGCACTGTTTACACTGGCGCTTTACAGCGCTGTATCTTGCAGCACTGGGGGGGTGTTTTTTTCACACCCCTGAGCGAGAAAGTTGCAGCGCTGTAAAGTGCCAGTGTAGCCAAGGCCTAACATGCCTGCTGGAACTAACAAGGACTGTACCAGGGGAAAGGATTGGGTCCAGACTAGGAAGGAGTCTAGTCTGTGAAAAGTTTCAGAGGAGTTGCCATGTTAATCTGTATCAGCAAAAACAGCAAGGAGTCCTTGTGGCACCTTAGAGCCTAACAAATTTATTTGGGCATAAGCTTTTGTGGGCTAGAACCCACTTCATCAGATGCATGGAGTGAAAAATACAGTAGGCAGTATAAATATACAACACATGAAAAGATGGGATTTGCCTTACCAAGTGTGGCGGGGTCAGTGCTAATGAAATCTGATCCACCCTGATTGAATTGGCATCTCCCTACTTTTCTGTGGTACTGCAAGTGCTGAGGCTCACCAGGACAGTCAGGGAAGGTGCATGAGCCACATATCTTTAAGAACACAGGCCCGTTTAGCAGGGCCAGCCCACAACATTTTGGCATCTGAGACAGGGAGCTCAAATGATGCCCCCATGCCCCCACGCTCAGGCCAAAACTTTGAATTCTGCCTTCTTCCTGTTCTACTCCTCTTGCGGTACTGCTCTGCTACCTACCCCAATAAAGGAGAACAACAACTTAAAATGCCTTGTTCAAAAATTTTAAGTAAAACACTTAACTTTTAAACACCTGAATAGCAAATGTAATTTTTCTTGTCTGCATAGTAAACACTGGCATTTTTATCTGTTTGAATAATCAAAGTGGTGCTTTCCCTGCCTTCTTGGTTGTAAAGATTTGAACTGTTTCCTGAAAGTCCACAGTCTGGGCCAACTCATGCTCTATTGAGATGGTTGAAAGGCCGACCATCCTCTCCTGTGTCACTGTGGAGCGTAGATGTGTTTTTATTAACTTCAGCTTGGAGAAGCTGCATTCTCCACTGGCAACTGTTACAGGAAGTGTTAGAAGTATGCACAGAGCAACAGAAGCATTTGGAAAGAGGGTAGTCGTCTTATTTGTGCACATAAATTCCAGAACAGCCTTTGGAGTTGATCCTGCCGAAATGTATTTTGAAAGGGCTTTCAGTTCATCACCTAAATCACTCACATCAATATTGAGCATGTCATCATGTGTCAATACTATCTCTAGTGCCCTGCATTGCTGGTGTAGGTCTTCTTCAGGTAGAGTGAAGAGTTTTGGAATATCATACAACATCCCAAATATACTGCTGTGTTCCTTGAGCTGCATGGAACGTTCTTCAACTGACTGTATTGCAATATCTAGCACCTGGTTAAAGAATTCAACTTTGAATTGTTATTCGGAGTCTCTTATGGGATTATCCTGTGCCTTGTAATAAAAATGTCTTCTTTGGTGACTCTTGTATTCTTGAATGGGTGGGAAAATAGCTTCAGTGTGAAGTTCCTCTGCCAACTTCTGTGCACTCTTCAAAATGTTTTGAAATCCCTCATCTGACTGTAGGTATGACTTTGCTTTGTCCAGTTGTTCCATTGCTCCAGATATATCAAGGTCAACACCTTGGAGTCTCTTGCTTACAACATTTATTTCAAATAGTATGTTATGCCACAACATTAAGCCACACAGAAATTTGAAGTTACGTATGTTTCTGGTGATTACAGTTCCCTCTGCTACTGTTCTCCCATGAACAGTTCCTGTCATAGCATTATCCTTCATAATGGCAACTGTGGCATCATCTATCTTCCCAATTTGGTGTTTGATAGGCTTTATCGCCTCCACTTGACTTTCCCATCATGTGGCACTCAGTGGTTTCAGTGTCAGAGAAGATGTTCCCAGATGTTGCTTCAAAATTTGTCATTGATGAGTTGATGCAGAGAAAAATACATAGATGCTTTGAATTACATTAAAAAATTCAGCAGCCTCACTAAAAGCTAATGCTGCATCACTGACCACCAAGTTCAATGAATGAGAACTGTATAGGACAAAAAAAACTTGAGGGTTTAAGTCTCAGATCCATGTCTGCACTCCCCTATTCTTTCCTCTCATGTTGGCACCATTATCATAGCCCTGATCTCTCATGTCAGCTATCACAATTCCCGTATCTTCCAGCTTTTTAAGAAGCACATTTCTCATACCAGCTCCTGTAGTAACATCAATGTCAATAAATTCTAGAAAATGCTCTCTGACAGTCACCATTGCAGGGACATTTTCACTAGGCTCTGTTGTTGTTACAAAACGCACCATTAAAGTCATTTGTTCCATATGGCTGATGTCAGGTGTGCAGTCCAGAATAACAGAGTAATATCTTGCTGACTTCAGATCTGCCACAATCTTCTGTTTGACTTTTGTTGCCAGTAACTGTATGATCTCATTTTGAATTGTTTTTCCAAGGTAGTGGTGTGGGTACATTCTCAGGTGGTGACTCTTCTTAGATGCTCCTGGAGTGCATCAAACTCCGCCATCAGCTCCACAATTTTAAGGAAGTTTCCATGGTTTGTCATACACAGCTGATCTGAAGTGCCATGCAGTGCTAGGTTTTGGGTAGCAAGCATTCTCACAATGGCAATGAGCCTTTTCAGAACATTTTGCCTGTCAAGACACTCTAATGCAATCTTCTCTTGATGCCGATCATCTATGGTGGCCTTTAACCTTAGTCTCATCTCAAGCTCTTTCCGCCTATGGAATGCTCTCTGGTGATTTGCTGCCTTCTCATGGCATGCCAACTTTCTAGCCAGATTTTTCCAGTCCTTTGTTCCTGTAGAACCCAATGTGGCAGGAACATTAGACTGGAAGAGTTTGCTACAGAAACAGTATGCAGCATTCTGGGCTTTTGAGTACATAAGCCATGGCCTCTCCAATTTGTCACCATGGGGGATTTCACGCCAGTAATATGTTGGATGGAAATTTCTATTTTCATTGTCTTTGGGGAACATGAAGTTTTTCACTTGCTGTGGCCCAGGCAGTACAAGGAAGTCCCTCAGGCTGCTGCTCAAATGAGTCCACAGTCCTGGACCATCTAGACTTAAGGAACTAAACTCAGCAGCAGCTGTTTCTTGCGCCTCCACCACACTCTTCTCTGATCTACACTTTTCTTCAGGAATGTGCCTGGTTACATCCATTTGAGATGGAGATATGGATGCTGCAGTAGCTGCCAGGTCACCTGCACTCTGTTTAACTGGAAGATCAGGCATCTCCTCACCCCTCACATCCTCACTGGGGCCGGAAGACTCACCATGAACATTTGTGTCTATGTGTCTCGGGAGAGCTCCTTCCTGCTTAGATAGAACAGCTTCCTTTGGGGCAGCATTCAGAAAAAGAAAGCAAACAGAGGGGCATTTTCTTCTTTCACTCATGACTGCTGTTCTGTGCCAGCTATAGTGACTCTCAACACTCAGTTGAAGGGGACAAATAAATAGGCTGGTAGCAGGGCCTGAGTGAGGGAAGATATCAGCGTCTTAAGGGCCTAACTGGCTCCTGCTACTTCAGTTGACTGCCTGTTCTCCTCAAGTGGGTTCAGGGAAGAAGCAGGAAACAGGAAGCTGCCTGAGAAGCTGGTGTTAATCAGTCCAGGCTCCTGGGGGTACTAGAAAGGTACATAAGAGGCTTCTCCTCCTCTCTCTCCCTGCAGCTTCTGCTGCTTTCTGTTATTCCCTCTCACCTTTTCTCCTGCCTGCCTGTTATATCTCTTGTGCCCTTCTTCCTCCAGCACAGCACTCCACCATCTCTGTGCTTCTAGAGCAGAGAGAATACATATGCACCAGCAGCAGACACAATTTTTTACATTCTGGGTCCTAGTGGCACCCCTCCCCAGTGTGGCACCTAAGGCAGCCGCCTCAGTTCGCTCATGGTAAGGCCAGCCCCACCGTTCAGAAAGCTGCAAGAAGGGACTTTCTTTTCAGACCAAAGGATTACCACTGAGAGATGTTGAAATGCCAGTAGTGATCCTGGAAGACTCAGCCTACTCTTCACTCTTGTGGCTCATGAAGCCATACACCAGCCACCTCGACAGCAGCAACTACAGACTCAACAGATGCAGAATGAGCCTTTGGCCATTTGAAAGGCCGCTGGTGTTGTCTACTCATGAGATTAGATCTCAGTGGAAAAAAAAGTCCCCATGGTTATAGCTGCCTTCTGTGTGCTTCATAATATCTGTGAAGCAAAGGGGGAAAGTTTCCACCGAGTGGAAGTGAAATGGTCGTCTGCTGATTTTGAGCAGCCAGCTACCAGGGCTATAATGGTATGGTAGGAGGGAGAACAGCAAAATAAAGACAATGGATTTCAAGAGGGCAGACTTTAGCAAACTGCCTGCAGCGCTGGAGCAGGGCCGAGCCGTGTGGTGCAGCCCGCGACCCAGCACCCCAGCTGCAACGTCGGAGTGGGGCCAAGCTGCATGGTGCAGCCCGCAACCCAGTGCCCCAGCCAGAGCGCCGGAGTTAGGCTGAGCCACGTGGCGTGGCCACCGACCCAGTGCCCCAGCCACAGCGCCAGAGCAGGGCCAAGCTGCGTGATGTGGCCACCAACCCAGCATCCCAGCCAGAGCACCATAGCAGCCCCCTACCCAGCACCCCAGCCTGAGCACCGGAGCAGCCCCCAACCCAACGTCCTGGCTGGAGCACCAGAGCAGGCCGAACTGCGTGGTGCAGCCCGTGACCCAGTGCCCCAGCCAGAGCACTGGAGCAGGGCCGAGTCGCGTGGTGCGGCCCCCGACCCCACTCCCCAGCGGATCAAGCAGATAAAGCCTGCTGGCCTTAGTTTGCCCACTCCTGTGCTAGCATCTCCTGCTGCACATCTCTCCCCTTTTCCTGTGCTCTCCAAACTATCCCTGTCCATTCTGTCCACAAAGGTGATCCTCCAAACCCTGTGCTCAGTAGCCCAACCACCATAAGTCTTGCAGGATCTTTTGGAACATGTCATCCTGCATCCTCTTCCTTCTCCCCCTTGTCTGGCTGAGCCGCTCTGCTGGTGTGGATAGAAAGCCCTCAAGGCCACATTTCCGTTGCAAGAAATACAATGCACAGAGGTAAATATACTCACAATCGTACAAGATACATGGAAATGTGGTATACTGAACTCGCTCCTCTTGAGCCACGCAAGTTGCAAGCACCACGTTCTTACTTCTCCTTGGGATTCATAGAGCACAGTTACAGTCTCAGCCATGGTGAGTATGGCCTGGAGGGGAGAAGGAGTGAGTTGGGACAGTGGTGGGGGGTTAGTTCACGAGCATGAGTATCTGCAGATAGGGCAAATGAACTGAATGCTGGCACTATTTTCCTCTGGCAGTGGTGATCTTAGCTGATATTTCATTTCTGAGGGTAACAGCTCTTGCTCACTTCTGGCTGTAGACCAGGGCTATATGCTGCTAGCCTGAGTGGTGCAATGGTGCCTGCTGGAGTAATTGGTGAGTGGTGTGAGAAAGAGTCCTACCACGGCAGAAGAAACCAGAAACCTTCAGCAGAGGATTGCAGACTACCTTCAGGAAACTTTCCTCATGATCTCTATGGAGGATTCACGGGACATTCTGGTGCACATAAATAAACTGTTTTGCATGGCTTCCTGTGCCTAACTGTACAGGGGAATGAGAAGCACATAACCAATAGAGATAGAGTTGCTATTTCACTACCTCTTCTAGCATGATTTAAAAAAAAAAAAGAGTAAATGAACAGATGTGTCCCTGCAATATCAAAGCAAGCTGCATACTTACTAGAGGTTCCTGCCCCTGCATCAGGCTCTCCCATGCTGCACTGTAGGGACTGCCTGGATTGCTCTGGAATTAAAAAAACAGGTCCTGGCTTGTGGCGCCACTGGATCCCCCAGTTGCCTGGCCACCTGTACTTCTTCTCCTCCTTGTCCAATCAACTGTGGGAGCTGCTGTGCTCCAAGTGTGCAAGGACATTAATCGACTTCTGCTACGAGGGGTAGTGAGTCTGGGAAATGTGCAGGACATAGTGGATGGTTTTGCTGCGATGGGGTTCCCTAATTATGGTGGGGCAATAGATGGCATGCATATCCCCATCTTGGCACCAAACCACCTTGCCAAAGAGTTCATAAACCAAAAGGGATACTTTTCAATGGTGTTGCAAGCACTGGCGGATGGTTGGGAAAGGTTCATGACGCATTCATCTTTAGGAACTCGGGTCTGTTAAAAAAGCTGCAATCTGGGACTTTCTTTCCAGACCACAAAATGAACAATGATGATGTTGAGATGCCCATAGTTATCTTGGGGGATGCAACCTACCCATTGCTCCCATGGCTCATGAAGCCATACACCGGCAGTCTGTACAGCAGTAAGGAACGATTCAACTATAGGCTCAGCAAGTGCAGAATGGTGGTCGAATGTGCCTTTGGTCATTTGAAAGGGCGCTGGAGAAGTTTACTAACGAGGTTGGATCTTAGTGAAGAGAACATCCCTCTGGTTATAGCTGCCTGCTAAGTGCTCCATAATATCTGTGAAAAAAATGGGGGAAATTTTCCACGGGGGTGGGCAGTTGAGACAGATCACATGGCAGCCATTTTTGAGCAGCTAGACACCAGGGCAATAAGAAGAGCGCAGCAAGGGGTGCTGCAAATCTGTGAGACTTTGAAAAGCTGTTTCAATAATGAGTCACAGCAATGTGAGCTGCTTGTCTGCATTGTGCTTTCCCAACCTTCACCTGCCTTGTATCACCGTCCCTGTTAAGCCAACCCCCCACCCAAGCCCACTGCTTCTACTCAATAAAGAATGTTTATTTCTCAAATCCATCTACTTTATTTAACAAACATAAGTAAAGAGGGAGAACAGGAAAAAAAATAACCTTGGGGGAAAGAGGTTGTAAAGTTGGAACCGGAGAAATGTTTTCAGCTGTGTAACATAACACCACACTCCAGACCATCAAAGGTCTGAGAATGGGTGCCTTCCATTCCTTGTACCCTCCCACCTGTGTTAAATGAAAGGGATAATGGACTTTTCGCCCATGCCTCATGGAACGTTTTGGGGAGGGTGATTCTGCCAGGCCATGCTGGCTGGCTGTCCACCAAAGTCTATAGAGGGACTCTACCCTCCTGCTTCTGTTCCTGCAGTTCAACTGGATTCCTCAACATGTCTGCTTGGTCCCCTCATAATCCGAAGCATCTCATCCTGCACTGCACGCTCTTGCTCATTGGAAGCTTTCCTGCTGTCCATGTCAATGTCTAAGTTCTCAGACAGTGAAATCCTCCACGCTCTCAGCTCTGTCTCAGCTGTCCCAGAGGCATTCATTATCTCTGTGAACATCTCCTCCCGCATTCTCTTTCTCCTCCTAATCAGTGAATGCCTGCTTTCGAGTGTTGACACACCAAAGGACACATTTCCAGCTGTCAGTTGTGGGAAAAAATAAAGGACCCAGTGTACATCAATAAAATGTTTCCAAGGCCGTTTTCATTTTTAAAAAAATCCTTATTACACTAGGTACAAGCCATAACATAATCAGAATCTGTAACTGTTCACTGCGCCGTTTTGCTGTTCCAGCCATGGTGAGTAAACTCCTCCCCCCAAGTCATGCATGACCACACTTTTAATGAAGTTTATGGCAGGCTCATGTCAGAAGCAGAGGTAGTTAGTCAAACAATGGCCCTTCCCCGTAGTACCACAGGAAGCTGTTAACAAATGGGGTGTGAATGGGAATGTTTTCACTCCCAAATTGCGGAATCTCACATGTGGGGCTCCAGTTCCCTATCAGCCACTTTAAACTACTTGCTGACCCATGAAGAGCACAGTAAAGGCACATTAGTGGCCACTTGGTTTGGCTATCCAGAATGTGTGAGGGGGCCTACATGCCCTTTTTTTTTCTTGTAAGAGCACTTTTAGTGAGAATTTCCCCCATTTCCCCAAGGGGACCATAGGTGATATCAGTCTCCTGAGGGTAACAGAGGTGGAAAAGAAGGAGATGCTGCAAGTGTCTGGGTATCAACCCGGTCCTTATGGTGCTATTCTATGTACCGCAATGATGCCAGCAGAATTAATTCAGGAGTTGCATGGGAAAGTGTCTTACCATGGTGGAAGAAATAAAACTGCCCCGCCCAGAAACCTTTTGCAAAGGATTGCAGAGTACCTCCATGAAAGTTTCCTAGAGATATCCATGGAGGATTTCCGGGCTATCCCAGTCCACATAAACAGTCTTTTCCAGGGCTCCCCCTCTGTGTAGCCGGAGCAGCCTCTTGTAAGCAGAGAACCACAGCACCTCATTTTTTCTTCACAGTAAACATGCAATACCGCTGAACGTGTGTGCTTGCTAAAGTTTAACTAGACTTCCATTGTAACTGTATACTCACCAGAGGTGCCTTCCCCGGCATCACAGTCGGACACTGTGATGTCCTGCGACCCATAGGGCTCCAGGGTTAAAAATATTTCCTGGCTCTCGGGGAGAATGGATCCACTGCTTGTCTGTCTCCCAGTCTCCTCCTCCTCTACCATATCATCCTCCTTGTTGTCCCTAGACTAACACACCTATGAGGTATCTATGTTGCTTGTGGGGGTGCTGGTAGGGTCACCCCCGAGAATCGCATGCAGCTTATTGTAGAACCAGTGTGTGTGGGGTTCAGCACCAGAATGACTGTTCGCCTCCCTTGCCTTCTGGTACGCTTGGTGAAGTTCTTTTATTTTCACATGATGCTGCTGTATGTCCCTCATGTAGCCCTTTTCCCCCATTCCACAAGCAATCTTCTGCTAGATTGATGCTCTGCCTGCACAAACTCTTCTCTCCACACAGCGATGAGCTCCACCACCTCTTGTGCAGACCAGGCTGGAGCACGTTTGGGGCATTTAATCTCCATGATCAGCTGTGCTCAAGCTGACATGTTCCAAATGCTGATCAAACAGGAAATGGGAAATCAAAAATTCCCAGGGTTTAGTTGGGGAGGGGCTGTTTCCTGTGTACCTGGCTGCAGTGCAGCAGAGTTGAGAATGATCTCCAGAGCAGTCACAGATGAGCATTCTGGGACACCACCTGGAGGCCAATTAAGTTGAATTAAGCTGTGTCTGCACTAGCTTGCAGTCGACCCATGAAAATCGAATTAAGCGCTATGCCTCTTGCAGAAGTGGATTACAGAAGTTGACATTAAAGGCAACTTAGGTCAAAGGAAGCCACCTTGAGTTGACCTGTTAATGTATATGTCTACACTACCAGGTCCTTTTTGATGACCCAACTTTTTAGTGTAGACCAGGCCTTACTCAGTTCCTCAGCTGTAAAATGAGAATAATACTTCCTTTCTCCCACCCTTTGGCTTGTCTGTTTAGATTGCGTACTCTTCAGGGCCAGGATGGTCTGTTACCGTGTATGTTCACAGGGCTCAGCACAATGGGGCCGTAGTTTTGGTTAGGACCTTAGGTAGTATTGTAATATAAATAATAATGGTGTACAACCAGATTCTGGTCTCTCCCAGTATGAAGTTGTTCAAACATTCCCCATTCCTCCTGGCTTGAAAGAGAGGCATTTGGCCAGGCCTGGAGGGGAAGAGGATGAAGTGCTGGCAAAAATGCTTTAAAAAGAACAAGCTTTGACACCAGCAATTTGTTGCCGTATAAGACACAGGTTGGGGTTTGTATTTACAGGTGTGTGGAAAGGCCAATCTGCAACTAATCATTTCCCTGTCTTTTTTTAATTTTCAGCTGGAAAGTACATTTTAGGTGCTGTGATTGCTGCATGCATTTTTTGGGGCTTGGTGTATGCTTTACTCATGTGGTTCTATAGATGGTAAGTGCCTAGTGTGCTACAAGTGTTACACATCACACTATCAGTTTTAGTTGTGAAAATATATATATAAAAAGCGAGCTTTTAAAGTAAGTAATCAAAGAAACCAGAATGTCACTGCGCCAGGGAGAATAGAATATTCAGAGACTTCCCTAGGAACTATTTTATGGGGTGAAAGAATATCCATTGGGTAACCACAATAACGTCCTTCCAACAGAGTGCTAATGCCAGTTAATTCACAGCTGTTGGGTGATAAGGAGCGATGAGGCTTGCTACGTACCAGAGGTGCCTGCATTAGGCAGCATCTGCACCATACAGTCACTGTCCATCATACCATATCTGACATATCCATGCTTAGATATATACAGAGCCAGCTCTAGGCACTAACGCAGTAAGCAGGTGCCTGGGGCTGCCAACGGAGCGGGACGGCATGTCCAGCTCTTTGCTGGCAATTCGGTGGCGGGCCCTTCAGTCCCTCTCGGAGGATAGGACCTGCTACCGAATTGCCGCCGAAGAATGAAGCGGTGGCGGTAGAGCTGCCACGAATCGTGGCTTTTATTTTTTTCCCCCCACACTTAGACTGCAAAAGTGCTGGAGCTGGCCCTGGGTATATATCTCCTCTGCTGGACACGAGTGCTGCATTTATTACTGCTGTGTTCCAAAATCATTACACAAATGGCTTTAGTCATAGAAAAGCCATCATGGAATGACAAAGTAATGGATTTTATCCTTCATGTATCCCTTGGCTGATGATGGACTTGATTTTGTAGCTACATTGAGACCTATGCTCTCTAATAGGCTGAGCCCCTTGTAATGTCATTTCAAAATTACCTACATTTTTGTTTTCTATAGCTAAGACATTTCCAGGGAAACAATAGACTCTAGAACCTACAGTCTATTATAAGGGTGATGGCCCCCATCTGTGCTAACACATGGGCGATTGAGCCAGGGACCTGCAGAGCTAAAAGGAGAGCTGCTACAGGTTCAGCTAACACTTTCTAGCTCAGAGCGCTAGCAGATCCATGTCACCTGTGGATCAGGCACAGATGGCTGAGGAGCACACAGCAGTAGGCTACACCTTTTTGACTTTACTAGTAAGGCAATTATTGAGCCCAGTTCCTAAGCTGAACTGCCCTTGGCTCTGGACCTGAGTGGGGGTGGACAGGAGGGACTATACTGTACATTTGCACTTCTTTTATTCTGGGCCTGGCCAGGGAACTGTGTGCCCCCTGGCACAACTCTGAGCAGCTGCTGGGCTACTCGAATGTGCACCTTGCTGCAGCTGTCCCCAAAGGTCCTTTCCACTAGCCATGAATAGACTCTAGCGCAGGAGCACCATAGTACTCAGTCCACTCCCCAGGCAATGGGCTGGTGACCTAGAACTGCTAAACTTGGCACTACACCACTCCAGGGTTTCCCCTACATCAGTTCCAAATAGATCTATAGCTACTACTAGGGCTGATTTAGCTGTGAGATTAGTACATTCTAAGGCTAGACTTTAAGGGTCAAATTATCCCTGATTTATATTCTGTTAACCCCCTCTAAAGACAATGATACTGCAGTAAGGGCAAAAGTCTGCAGTTTTAGGTCCATCCTTCACTTGGACTCCTTTTTCGCACTTGCATCACTGTGGGCAGAATTACTATTACTTAGACTTTTAAGTACACAACTGTGCCTGAAAGTCAGGTGCTTAGATGCCCCAAATGACCATGATTGAATTCATACCTGTTTATACCTGTCATCAGCTGGTGCAAAGGGGGTTGCTGGATTTGGACTGCTTTGTGCTCCTTTGTGGAACTTTCCTACTATGCAGAATGGAGTTGGTCTAATGATCTGGTAGAACCGTGGTTCTCAACCTGAGGTCTGTGGACCCCAGGGGATCCATGGACTACGTCTAAGAGGTCTGTGAAAGACTTAGACTGAAAACTGACTGTACAGAATTCAAGTATATATACAGACAATAGATTTCCAAAGGGGTCCACTCTGCCATTTGATATGTTTTAGGGGACTGCAAATAAAAAAAGGTGGAGAACCACTGCGTTAGAACACGCATCAGAAAAAGAAAGCGATTAAATTAGAGGCAACTAGATATTAAACAAAAAAAGGTGATAAACAACAAGGTGTGATATTAATGTTGGTTGTTGTTATTGTTTCTAACTCCTATTTAGGAAGTGTGAAAAAGAAGAAAAGAAAAGGAAGGATGGAAGCTGCAGGAGCTGAGTATCAGTTTATGGTTTCCTCAAAAAAACCCGAACAACCAATGACTTTTTCCTTGAATTATGATGAGGCAAAGCCAGTAATTTAGTTACACCGTGAATAAACAGTGCAAATCTAGTGCTAGCTGAATGTGGCAGCGTTGCCATCCCAGTTTGCTCCCTCCTGCAGGGGCTAGATCTGTGCTCACTTTCTCCACCAGCTTGTGGCAGGGCTGGTCTCTGCAGCACCCCGCTCATGGCCCACCATGGCATTGTTCACCCTTCCTCAGTTTTCCCCACACAGGAGACATTACTGCATAGGAGAGTTTATTAGCACCACTCAACAAGGTATAGGTAACAAACTTTGACAATAGTACTAAGAGCAATACAAACAAAAGAGTTTTCTGCTCCTTCTGGACTCAGCTGTCGGTTCTTTCCCACTCTCCTACAGAGCACTGACTCTCAGGGCTTTTCCCCTGTAGGGGTCTCTCTTCTTCCAGGGCCAGTCACAGGAGTGAGTAAGCAAGCTTTCCTCTGTCCTCCTCCAGGCTACCTGCCTGGCAGTTACCCTTCTCAAGGGCCTACAAGAAGAGCTAACTAACCTTCTGCAGCATCTCCACCTCCTGAGTTCATAGCAATTTGTAGCTATCCCCTCACCCCTTTCTAATGATTAAACAGGGCCATCTGATCCCTAGCTGATCAGGATTGAGTGGAAAGGTAGCTGATCTATCATAGGTGGGGCTGGGCCCAACTCCCATTAAAGGGACAGCCAACCTGTAACACAGATGTTCAGAACTTTAGTTTGGGTAGCTCTCAACACATCCCTACTCCTGTGCTTTTAGGCCAACTCCTTCCCTCCACCGGTGCACAGCAGCCAGCCATGTATTCCGGAGAAGTAGAGAGAGATCTTCAATCATATGTCTGAAAGGCTATGTTCAGTGACACTGAGAAGTGTGGTCCACTGAGGAAAGTCAATACATGGAGGAGACAGAAGCAGCCTGAATTGAGAGTGAAGTGTTTTCTTCCCCGTATGTATCTTTTAAGAGAAATACCTGTGGAGAACGCTTTTTAAAGAGATACCCATCCAGAATAGCGCAGCTTCTCTCTACTCAGTTTTGCATTAAGGACTTGTCTATGGTTTTGTCTGTACTTAGGATTACCATTGATTCAGTAACTGGTAACTAGTATCTTGCTCAGATGTAAACCTCAGGCATAGGCAAGGAAAACTGCAATTTCACCAGCTGAGCTGATTGTACTTTTCAGGCAGGATAACTGGCGTAAACTGGCTTTTCTTGCTTCCACCTTCAGTTTGCTTCAGTGTAGCTACACTGATTGCTGGCCGGTGGTTGCTGAAACTCAAGTACAGACAAGGCTTGAGGTACAAGGAAGAAATTACCTGAAGTCATACACAGGTGGCACAACCGTCCAGATCGGATCCTATTCGACTCCTGCGTCCCAACCATTCACTGTAGCATTGAGAACATATGTGGACACCTCAAGAAGACTACAGAGCACAGTGTCATTCTAAAGGTGCAGACTCTAAGGCTGTTGAAATATTTGATTTTCCAAGAGATTTTTAACTGCTCCAAGCCCTTGCATTTCGCTTAGAATTAGAATATGCAATTTGTTGGCGAAATGTCAGTTTTAAGTGGAACACTCACCCAACTCCCAAAGTAAAACTAAGCCCGGTCCATGCAACCAGACTCTCAGACAAAAGTTTGGGAAAACAGAGGAGCCTTGCAGTGTGCCCTGGAGGTCTTTTAAATAACAGATTTGGTCAGACTTTTAGGACTAGTGTGGCAGCAACTGAGACAGATCTGGAAAGGAGCATAAAGGTGGTTTTCAGGCATCTTTTATCTCCCATCCCAGTTCTGGGGCCACTAGGCTGGTCCCAAGAGCTGTTACAGGGGGCTGCTGCACCAATCTTACACCATCCTGAAATTTCTCCATGCTGGGGAAGTCTTTGAGTAGCCATTTAAGCTGGCTTTGGGACTGCTAATGTGCTAGTGGATCACCACAAACTCACCAGAGCAGGGACCAAGATCTGGCCCTTTTCCGCTAATGAAACAGCATTGCTTCCTAAATAACAGCTCCTGTGAATTATATGAAAAACCCTGGAACCATGTTTCTAGAATGAAGTGCTTAGTTAATGTAGCTTTCCACTGCCAGGGCTGGATCTCTCCTGGAACAGTGGCTCTGCGATGCTGAACACTAATGGATGCTGCAGCAAGAACTATTTGCTCTAGAACCTTATCTACTCCTGTGGCTCATAACAGGACCTTACATTTTCAAACATGGTTACAGGTGACATTGGTTTCAGATTGGTTCTTGGGGGTCCTCTTATTAATGTTCAGCCATCAAGCTAAAGGGAGGATTTCTCGGTCTCAAATGGAGTTCACTTTCTCCATGGATGTTGATAAATCACTCCTCAAAGAGAGGTGCTCAGTATAGCATACAGACTCAGCATATATATTTCCATAATAAACATACTCACTAGAATTTTCAGGAGCAAACGAGCACTCAGGAACGGCACTCACCAGCAGTTTGTTCGCTAAGCGATGTTGCTTCTAGCCTTGGTTCTGAGAAAGCCTTTTGGTTTGAATGAGAAAACAACTGAACAGATTTCCCCAGACCTTCACCCCACCTCCTCTCTACAGGAGGCACAATCCTGACTTACCCAGGCTAAAGGGGATAATTTGTGCAGAAGTCCCTCACCCAACCCCTCTGCTCCAAACTATGAGTGAAACTTCCAAGTTGGAACACTGCCTCCTGCTACAATATCTTTACTTTTAACTCCTGGCTCCACTGAAGTCATGTTGCTTCTGTTGTTCTGCAAGTAGCCATGTAAGGGCTGCATTTCTATTTCCTCTTTGACAAAGTTATTCCCTACCCTACTGCCAGGTGGTAGGCTGTTCAGGCTGCCTAATCAAAGGGCAAGTCACCTCCTCTTTGGCTAAGTGTCCATATTGGCTTATATGCTCTAACCAGGGATGGTGGGTAAAGCCAGGCCTCCTCCCACCCCAGTCAAACACCAGGTAAATGGCTTCTCATAAGCAGGGTTCAGACCCACACAGGAAGAATGTGATTTAGTGGCAGACAAGCTTGTAGATAATAAAGGCTTCCTTATAGCTGAAGTTTTTGAGTGCTCAGAAGGCTCTCCTTATATGTTGAATTTGATAAGGCTTCTCCAGCCAAAGACTATCCCTGAGCCTTTTACCTGGTCCCAGGGGAATCCAGTACCTGACTTCTCATAGACTCTTGCCCAGAAGCAATTAGATTTTTGCAGAGGCTCCCAGCCAAGGCTCTTTAGTGCCTCCAGATGCTGCCATGGATGATGTAAGTCTCATCAATAATCACTTAAGCTTCTGAAGTTCTCTCTTTGCTTCCTCTGGGCCAGATTGTGAACTCCTTGCTCCCATTGGTGAGCAGCTGCTCCTGGGAGTAATCAGAGTGAAATCAATGGGATGACCCAGGTGAGTAATTTTTCATCAGTGGCAGTAAGGTGAGAGAGGTGGAGGTGCCACAACTAAGCTTGAAGGAAATTAGATTATTTGCCCAGGAAAACATCACACTGCAGGTGGGTGAAAAGTCAAGACTTAACAGCTCCTAGCAGGAGGGAAAAGATGGTCTTGTAGTTAAGGCAACAGACAGTGATGCGGGAGACTTGGGTTCATGGATTTCTGTTGTGACTTTGGGGTCTGCATCTCAGTTCCTTAATTATAAAATGGGGCTAATAATGCTTCCTCTGTCCATCTGTCTTATGTATCAGAGGGGTAGCCGTGTTGGTCTGGATCTGTAAAAGCAGTAAAGAATCCTGTGGCACCTTATAGACTAACAGACGTTTTGGAGCATGAGCTTTCGTGGGTGAATACTCAGACATGCATCTGAGGAAGTGGGTATTCACCCACGAAAGCTCAAGCTCCAAAACGTCTGTTAGTCTATAAGGTGCCACAGGATTCTTTGCTGCTTTTACATCTGTCTTATGTAGATTGTAAGTGCTTCAGGGCAGTGACAGTCTCATATGATATGTATATATAGTACCTAGCACTATGGGTCCCTGAGCTCCGTTGAGGGTCTCTAGGCATGACTAACAGTATTAACCATAGAGATGGGTATTTATCCCTCAGGAGCGAGAGAAGGAATGGCCAGTTTCACTCACACACCCAAATACACAGAGATGGTCACGTTAGCATTATACAGTATGTCTATATATATATATATATAAATATATATATATATGTATATAATTTATTTCACACAATCCTGATAAGAGTTACAGGTGTATTTGGAATCATTTACAGTTTCACAGCATATGGAGTGGCCATACAGCTTCTGATGTGAGTAACATACAGTGCGTAGAGAGTACACATTTCCAATCCACCCGCCCGCCATTCACACAATGGGTTTCAAAGCTAATACTAGATTCAGCTACGTAGGAAGCCTTGAGAATGCTAGGATACAGCGTTGGGTGTCATACAACACTGTAAGTCACAATGGGACAAGCTAAACTACTTTAATTTTCAATCTAGTATTTCTAGTCTACCTGCATTATTGCATTTATACGCTTTTTTTTTTAAAGTCAAAGTAAAGAGAATACTATATGGGAAAGGAAAAATTCTTTACTATTTTAGGATTTGAGCTGCAGCCCATACAAAGTGTCCATAGAAGCATAGACAAGATTATAAATTCAAAAAGGTATAAATTAGCTGTATAGCTTTTGTGTATAGTTAGGTGTCCATTTTCCCTGGGAAATGTACCCAGCAGCATATTGTCTCCGAAAGCAACAAAATCAAATCTGTATGTTAAACACAGATAATTGTGTGTTAATCAGTAGGTCTGTACAGGGAAAAAATCAAGGTGTCACTCTGATAATTACTATTAGTTGGAAAACTTTTAGGGCTTGATCCAAAGCCAATGGAAAGACTCCCACTGACCTCAGCTATGGTTGCAAACTAACATGGCTTCACCCAGTAATGTGCTGGACTGTTTCTATTGACTTCAAGGGACTTTGGATCAGGCTCTTAAGAATTACTAGTTAAAAAAAATCACCTTTAATCAGACCAGTACGTTTCCTTTATATACCTTTAGTTTCTCCGATACCTCAAAGAACCTGAACTTACCTTAGCAGATGGTGGAGTATTTTGCATAGCTGGGATTGCACGTTTTAAAGATTTCTTTGAAAAGGTTCCTAACCAGTGATTCAGGAAAAGGCCACAAGGTTAAGACGGGCCGCTCAAAACTTAATAAAGACAAACAATGTCCTTTTTTTTTTAAAAGAAAGGCAGTGGGAAGATGCTGTCCTTGTTTTGTCGACTCACCCTAGAAACTTTGGACTGTTTGACACTACAGCGATAGAGTCTGGCACATATACAGGGCTTCATGAAGATAGGCAGAATTTAAAGTTTCCCTCTCACTGCTGGGCACTGTTGCTCCATAGCATCAACGTGCAAGGACAGATCAAGGCAGAAACTTTGATTCTTGGGATCCTGACTCAAATCCCTAAGTGGGCCAGATACAACTGTTAAAACCAAGGTGAGCTGGAATGGGAAGATGGCTATACAGGGAAGATTGCAGACTCTAGTCTACGTGAGGGAAGTAGCGATGGGTGGCATGTGACTATGTTGTGGATCCTAACCTCATTTTATCCTAATTCTGTATGTGCCGGCAAAGCCAGTTCTATTTTATCAGTGAAAAGTAGTGTAGAACAGCAGATTCTGCTCCCATTGCTTGTGGTAAACTGGGTCACATTACTACATATCAGGTGAGTCACCGACAGCGTTTGACAGAATGGAGATTTTAAGATGGGGCAATGCAGCAGTGGAAGATAGAGCCACATCTGTGAGTAGCTAAGACCAGTAACCTTCCATAGTGTTTGCCTGCTCTGAAATTCATCTAATTGGAAAAACTGTTGTTTCAAGGCAATGTGAACTTGCCATGTGATGAGCGCATCTTCACATTAACATATCCCCATGGGACAACACAATCTGAACAGTCCACCAAAAATGAAAGAAAGCTTGCACACTTTTCTGTGCCCAGCTGATGCACCAACTTCAAACCTGTTCTGTTGTGGCAGGAAAATACAGCATGTGCCATGCACATTAGCAGATTTCCAAGGCCCGCTATGATCCATGCCATGAACCTAGATCAAAATCAGGCCTCAAGTCTTTTGTCAACAAAATATATTTAATTTCTTTCATCTCTGCACTCAGATAACTGAAGGACCAATAGCACTGGCTTGAGCCATGCACAGAGCATGCAATACTGTGCTAGGATCCCTCTCACAGCTTTGCCAGTGCATCTCAATCCTGATCTGCAATCTTTCCTCAGTGCTTCAGTTAAGGGCCTCTCTTGAACAGAGTGTCAATCATGTAGAGAGTGAGTCACTGGTGTGCAATAATGAGGACTAGAATGAGACTAACAGTGTCCCCAACTTCCATTGACTTCAATGGAAGTTGAGGAAACTCATCACCTTGCAGATTTGGGCCATAATATTTACTTGTAACTTGGATAATTATAGCAGATTAAAAGCTTGTGCTCCCCCCCACCTGTGACATATAGCCCGTGAGTATTCCATCTATATATTAAATGGCATAACTTTTGCAATTCTTTGGGTGGACTGTTAAAACTCTACTCCTGCTTTTGACAGGCACAGAAATCTGGTTTCAGCATAGCCTTGGTGAGAGCACACTTGGAAAATTGCTTGGGAAGATTATAGGAATGCTAAATAAAATGCAAAGAAGGGAAGCGAGTATTATTCCAAAATTGGAGAATAAGCCATTAAGTATCAGGAAACAAATGTACCGGATTAGATTCTCATCTGACGTAAATCAGTGTAACACCATTCAAGTCAATGGGCTATGCCAATTTATTCCAGCTGAGGATCTGGCCCATATAAACTAGAAATGAGATTTGGAGCAATGGAGGGAACTTGGCCATAGCCTATGAATACCTAATAGTTAATGGAAGTGCAGAATTTATTCTCCAGTGATGGCTGGAAAAAGGGCAAAAACCTGCAGCTAATGAGGAAAAGTTCTTAACTGTATGAGAAAATTGTGCAATGAAATGATCTTCTCAATGGCACATGGTCAAAGCACCATCATTATGGAATGACATAGTGAGTAGTCCTGTGAGGACATTGGACTGAAGGACACACGTGGCCTTCAGTGGGTCTACTGTCTATGGGCCAGACTGCAATATCCTTAGGCTACAGAGTACCTTACATTGTGATTAGTCCCTCTGAAGTCAATGGGAAAAGGTGCTACTCTGTGTAATCACGGCTAGGAAAGTCTAGCCCAAGGAGAGGAACATAACATATAATTTATGTCATTTGATAGTCTAGTTAAGGTATCACCTCATCTTCTGCCACAAATTAAACATAATAGCTAAGGTTTTCAGCCTACACTCAATGCTCTTAACATAATTGGACGTGCTGTTAAACGTAATAAGCAGTATTTGCAACAGATGGACTTTGGTGAAGGATTAAACTAAAATCATGATTGGCTTGGAAGAGTTTTTTTAATCAATGGGCCAAGAAAACATCATTTCTTGATGATCCAAGTCCTTAGATTATTTAAGGATTGTTTTAAAATAAATTGTATTTTTGAGCTAGGAGTAATTCACTAGATGTAAATGGAGCAGTAGGTTTGATTGCACTATGTGAGAAGGACACTCTTTATAGTCTCTGCTTATGGCTTCCCTGGCAGTCCATGAGATCGAAGAATAGAACCTGAAGTATGTGAAAGCGCCACATGTAGAATCCTTTAAGAATCAAACCTAATGGTTGTTTCCTCCATTTTCTTTGAGTGAAATTAATCCAGCACGGAGGGACCATGCCACGCACTACCACAATACAAATAATTAAGAATAGAAAATGGGAAAGTAACTCTAACAGCCCGATCCACAGCCTCTTGAAATTAGTGGAAAGACTCCCCTTCATGTTTTTTGGATCACCCCCAAAGCCCTGATTCAGCAAAGCACTTAAGCATGTAACATTGAAGACAGTGGGTCTACTTAAAGTTAAGCATGTGCTTAAGTGCTTTTGGTGAATCAGGGCCTACGTGAGACAGAAATCACCTGACAGAATACATTCTTACCATGCTGAAAATGCTGTCAGAGCATCCCTCATGCTCAGATTTGATTCTATCCTACAGCAAAACTATTAAGAGACATGGGCCTTATCCAAAGCCCATTGAAGTCAACAGAAGTCTTTCCATTGACTTCAGTGGGCTTTGGGTCAGGCCCCATCAGAGGAAATGTGGTCAATTTCAGCTTTACAGAGCTTGGGATAGGGAAAACCCTGTACTAAATTGTCCAAGAGATAAAAGCTACATTCTTGCATTAGGTCGAGAGGAGTGGTTTCTTCAGAATAGAATACAGTAATTGAATCTATTGTTTTAAAGATAAGCTGCATTTTCTACTGCAGTGTTTGTATAATTAATCTATCAAATTTCTAATTTATAAACAGCATCAATAAGAGTAAACTAGCAATCTAGATCCCTACAAATCCCCAAGCCAGAATCTTAACAGTTTCAAGCTTTAATTCGTTCTCATTGAGGAGATGTCACTAAAAGGACCTCATATTACAGCAAACACAACACAAAACATCAAGTGAATAAAGGCATGTGCTCAGTGCTCCCGCAAAACAGGACAACTATTTATTTAGCACAGCAAGTTCATTCGTTAGCCTTTTGCCTCGTGACAAATGTGGGTTTCAATCTGTCGTAGGTTCCAAGCAAGAGATAATTTGCTCTTCTCAGTCTAGTTCTCACTGGACTTGTGCTCAACAGGAAACCACCATGCAGTGCGGCACAAAGATATAACAGGCAGCATCTGCTAAAAGCGGTAGAGGCAAGTCAGGACTGAAGGGCATAGAAACCCTGTGTGTTTAGGAAGCTTGCATGGCACCTCCTTGTGATCTACCAGACTCAAACCAGCACTAGTTCCACTACAACACAACACATTCCAAAATACTTCAAAAGAGGAAGTACTTTTTTGAATGCAAGTAGCCCACGTGACTATTAGGGGAAGGTGGGGAAGACAGTAATTTTTAGCTTGTAGCACAACGGGGATGCTATACATTCAGGAGTTTCCTAGCCAGACATTCTCTTAGTGGTTAGAAACCATGACCAAAAATGTTGCTTGGGGCATTGCATGGCAGAATGCGAATGGTACAAAAAAGAAAACACGGACACTTTGTGTGAATGCAGGTGCACAAATAAAGGGTTGTCTCAATATTTTTCTTTACAAAAAATATGGGGGGTGTGGCTTTACAAAGACTGCAGTAAACTGTAATATATACATGTAATATTCTTCAAGAAGGAAGTGGGGTTGTACACATCCGCACAAAAATGGGTGTTTTCAGACCAGCAAAGGAGCTGGGTTCTTGAGAAGGAGTAATGGACAGTGGACAACAGTACCGAGCAATCACATAAGTGAATGATTCCCTTATAGACCTAACCTATTTCTTCACGGCCATAAATATGATTGAGGGCAAGGTTATTTTTCAAGATGACGAGTTCTTGTCCTGCCACCCTCGTGGTCTCCCATGTCTCAATTACCTCTCTGGCATATTTCAGGAGGAATTATTGGCTTAGAACTAGAGATGAGCCTGCATACAAATCACATCTCTGAATGGTTTGGGGAACAGTTCGGATCTGGATGGAAGTTTTGCAGCTCAGGCCCCTCCCAACTCAGAACTTTTTTTTCTCAGTTTTCCAAAAGTTAATGCAGTCAAATTAAAATACTTTTAAAAGGAGAGAGAGAGGCTCCTGTGAAGCATCCAGTGTTTCCTTTTCCTCCTTAAATTTCTGTCTACCCTGGTTAGTTCAGAGCAGAAAGTAGCTAGATCTGTGATTTTTATCACACACTCCACTGGAAAAAACACATCTGCCAGAACTAAATGGGAGGGCAACAAATAAGGAAACATAGACTCATAGACTCTAGGACTGGAAGGGACCTCGAGAGGTCATCGAGTCCAGTCCCCTGCCCTCATGGCAGGACCAAATACTGTCTAGACCATCCCTAAAAGACATTTATCTAACCTACTCTTAAATATCTCCAGAGATGGAGATTTCACAACTTCTCTAGGCAATTTATTCCAGAGTTTAACTACCCTGACAGTTAGGAACTTTTTCCTAATGTCCAACCTAAATCTCCCTTGCTGCAGTTTAAGCCCATTGCTTCTTGTTCAATCATTGGAGGCTAAGGTGAACAAGGTTTCTCCCTCCTCCTGATGACACCCTTTTAGATACCTGAAAACTACTATCATGTCCCCTCTCAGTCTTCTCTTTTCCAAACTAAATAAACCCAATTCTTTCAGCCTTCCTTCATAGGTCATGTTCTCAAGAGCTTTAATCATTCTTGTTGTTCTTCTCTGGACCCTCTCCAATTTCTCCACATCTTTCTTGAAATGCGGTGCCCAGAACTGGACACAATACTCCAGTTGAGGCCTAACCAGCGCAGAGTAACATCTCTTGAAATAATTTACACTTGAAACTAGAAATCAAATCTCTGCTTCATAAGTTACAGGAGTCACTAGCCCTGCATTGGCATGAGACAGGCTAGACAATTATTATAATCTCTTCTCCTTCTCAGATGTCTATACTTCGCACTTCCCCCTTTTCACCCTATCCTCATCCCAGCTTACAATAATAAATTAACATCTCAGCATCTGCAAAACATCATGGGGACAAATTAGCTCCCCAACAAGGAAAGGTTATTAAAGAAACAACCAGCCAAACAACCTTCTGGATAAATAACAACAAGGAATCCCCCATGATGTAGTTAGTATATTCTTACTAAGGTTTTCCCAGAGCCTTCTCAGTACAGAAGGGATTGTATTACAAGGTGAAATTATAAGTTCTGTCCATAATACAGGTGAAACAGTGCTAGCACCTATAAAGTTTAAGCATGGTGGTTGTTAGCACTTGTTTCAACAATGGGGCAAACCTGATCATATTGCATCAGTCTGTGCAATGGAAAAGAACATATGCAGGTTAAAACTCAGAAACACACAATAGTTTGGAAACCAGGAGATAGAATTTTATGCCCAAAGAGGCCGCATACATCTGGGAATATTGTAGAAAAGATGGTGAAAAATCTAACTGCAGGAATAGAAGGGAATTTGTAAAGAAGCTGTGCCCAAATATTCTGGTGAGCCACATGCACTCAGTAGGCCAAATTCTTCAAGGACCCTGAGTTAGAAATATAGGAATTGCCAGACTGGATCAGATATGTGGTCTATCCAGTCCAATATCTTGTCAATCACCAGTGGCCAATACTAGATGTATCAGTGGAAGATGCAAGAAATCTGGGGTAAAAAACTAAGAGACTTGGCATAATTGATGCTTCATCCAGCCCTTATACTGGTTTATACTCCCAGGTGCTCAGGCTCCCTTCCAGACATGTAACTTACACCCCACTTTCTACACTCTCTCTGAATTTGAACCGGTTTCTCTGGCTTTTGTATAGTATCTTTGCCAATCATTGGTGCAAAACTGTGACATTCCTGTGTACCACTCACCGGTTAGCAGGTACTACTGCTGAGCTCCAATGACTCATTGGGTTATTCTGTTTCAATTCTGGCTCCATTTAAAACAAAAAATTGGTTAAAGAATCCTTTCCATACTATAGCAGCAGCAGCAAATGGGGGTCATAATGGAAGTTCTGAGTCTGGAAAGGTCACTCATCCCTCAGAAGAGTTGTGTGTCCCATTTTCTCAGAATGTAGTAAATGGAGCCTCCATCTACCTTCTCCCTTACTTCTCCTTTCCTACCCACAGTCTGGTTTTAGATCTCACCCCTTCCTCACCCCTTCCGCCCCCGCCCCAGCAAAGAAACCAGGCTGTTTCCAAGTTTTGGGAAATTGTTTCCACTTTCAAGACATGGATGTTTCACATTTTCCTGGTAGACTCAAATTAAGGGGTAGAAGATCTCTCCAAGCACCATCTGTTTTAATCACTTTTGCACATGGTTTTCCCAGCATAAAGGGGATCATGTATGTCATTCCCATAATGCTTCATTTGCTGCTCGCCCTTAAAGCCCAGTTCTTGTTTGCCTTTTCTTCTACCACACGCAAGGAGAGATCAGCCTTTGATGGAATAACACCAGGATTAAGGGCCTGAGCCAAAGCCCACTGAAGTCAATGGAAAAACTCCAATGGACATCAGTGCAGTTTGGATTGGGCCCTTAGTGCACTACTGAAGCCAGTTTAAGTTTATCAGACTCTGTATTATGTCCAAAACAGTCTATCACCCTCTAGGGCAGGAATGCCCAAACTCTGTCCCATTGGCCTTATCTGCATTGGCAAATGGCTGGGTGCCTGGGGCTGCCCCCAATATACATAAAATGGAGCAGATTGAAACTATCCTCGGTATGACTAAAGATGAGATGGGACCCCAAGCCTTGTATGTTGCCTCCATGAGCTGCAAACTGCACTGTAGATCTCAGTGAGACATATTTGCTCCTTGAGCTTCACTGTAGCTACTGGCTTGCATCTCTGACAGAGAAAAGGTTCTATAATGCCATGTGGTCCACACTCTTCTATATCACAAAGTCAGCTCACCTCCAGCTATGGGTTACTCCTGTCTTGTCTGTTTTTAAAGGTTGGGTGATAAGTATTAGGAACATCATGTATCTATTAGGCCGTAAGCTTGGAGCTGCCTTCTTACATGTCTGCAAAGCGCCCAGCACAAGTTGGGGTACAATATTAATAATAAACCACAATAATTGATGAACTGGGTCTTAGTACTATTCCCTTTCCTCTTCTCTACCACAACCCAATTAAAAAACATCAACGTGAATAGAGCAGGGACTCAGGATGGGATGTAGAACACCTCTGCTTGGAAATGCTGGGACTATGGGAAAGTGGGGAGTCTCCTGGCGAGGAGCGTGGGGGAGGGGACACCAGCATTTACACTGATCAGAAGAAGCTGTAATCTATACACAGTTGTACAAGCCAAGTTATATTACACGAAAGCACATATTGAGTGCATGGAGTACCCATACTGGTCAAACTGGCACAGCTCCTTTGGAACAAGACTTTTGGCGTAGTTGTTGGTGCTGTAGTTACCCTATCTAGTGCTCTCTCTATATATGTATAGATATGTATAGAATTTACTGCATGCATGTATTTCAGAAGAAACTGTACAGTTGATTATATTTCTCTCCCCCAACCCTTTCTCGGTCTTCATTTTTTCCGGGCTAGGAACGCCACTCCCAGAATTATAGCAACAGCAGCCACCACCACGCCTCCAACAATGGCCAATGGCTTCATGTTGTCAAAGACACTGCCTGAGGATTCCTCCGTGCCGTTTCCCTTGTGCTCAGAGTCAGGGGACTGGCCGGTGGCCTCTTGCACCTCCGGGGCTGCAGGGTTGGGTTTCAGATTGCTGTGGTTATTCAGCGCAGTGGCCTCGCTGGCTGCCTTCTTCGTTGTGGCCATAGGGGTGGGCTGCTCCTTGGAGGGGGTTTCTTTCTTGTCTGCATTCATAGCAGGCCCGGGGATGGGCTTCTCTGGCTTTCCAGAGCTGGCGGCCTTGGCATCAGGTTTGCTTCCACTTCGGGTGCTTCCTTTAGATTCCATCCCTAGGAGTGCTGTTGGGAGGGGGAGTGACCTGATCTTCACAGGGCCAGCTCTCAAGATATTACTACTAGTTATATGTACCCACGTTGCTTTCACCTGGTCTAGGCAGGCTGATAGATCAACCTCAAATGGATCCCCCTGTAGCCGTCGTCCCAGCAACCTTCTCACTCAGCCAATATTTCACCAGGACATGATACGGAACCTGGAAGAAAAACAGAAAATGAGCGGTGAGTGAAGAGGATGCACAGAGTGCTAGATACAAGAGCCACTGAGAGCACGTTTTACAGTCAGAACCACTCTACTTGTAGGTTGCAGTGAAACTGTAGACAAGTTGTATAGATTGGGGCAGTGATTTCCTTTTATTTTAGGGGGGCTTTGAAGGATTAGATTTTTATCAGTAGAGGTCAATAAACACTGATTTCACCACATACAGACAGACAGACTAAAAAAATATTTCCATTGCTAATAATCAAATTTTGCAGATAGGCAAAGGAAGAAAAATGCTTATTGTTCTCAAGGAGGAGGGAGAAAAATTGTTTTCAACCTCTGAGGATAGAAGCAATGGGCTTAAATTGCAGCAGGGGTAGCTTAGATTGGACTTAGGAAAAACTTCCTGCTAGGTGGTTAAGCACTGGAATAAATTGCCTATGGAGGTTGTGGAATCTCCACCACTGGAGGTTTTTAAGAGCAGGTTAGACAAACACCTGTCAATGATGGTCTAGATAAGAGTTAGTCCTGCCAGGAAAAAAAACAACCAACCAAAAAAACCTTCTACGTCCATGAATGCCCTACCAAATTCACCATCCATTTTGGTCAGTGTCACGGCCATAGGATTTTAAAAACAGTAAATTTCATGATTTCAGCTATTTAAATCTGAAATGTCATGGTTTTGTAATTGTAGGGGTCCTGACCCAGAAAGGGGTGTGGGAAGGTTGTAAGTGTATTGTAGGGGGGTTGCAGTACTTCTGCCATTACTTCTGCACTGCTGTTGGCGGCGGCGCTACCTTCAGAGCTGGGCAGCTGGAGAGCGGCGGCTGCTAGCTGGAAGCCCAGCTGAGCTCTGAAGGCAGAGCTTCCACCAGCAGATCGCAGAAGTAAGGCTGGTCTGGTATAGTATTACCACCCTTACTTTTGCGCTGCTGCCTGCAGAACTGGGCCCTCAGTCAGCAGCCGCCACTCTCCGGTTGCCCAGCTCTGAAGGCAGCAGAGCAGAATTAAGGATGGCATGGTATGGTATTGCTACCCTTACTTCTGTGCTGCTGCTGGCAGGGCACTGCCTTGAGAGCTAGGCACCTGGCCAACAGCTGCCGCTCTCCGGCCACCCAGCTCTGAAGGCAGCACAGCCTCCTAAAATAACCTTGCCACCCCCTGCAACTCCCTTTTGGGTCAGAATCCCCAGCTTGGGAAACACTGGTCTCCCCCATGAAATCTGTATAGTACAGGGTAAAAGCACACAAACGACCAGATGTCACGGTGGTAGACCACATTTCATGGTCGGTGATGTGTTTTTTACGGCCATGAATTTGGTGGAGCCCTACCCAGGAGGCACAAATGACAAGTGGACAGAGCACGAGAGAGATCAGTGGGGACTCAGGCTGGTGTTACAGCTTCCATGTGATGGAAGGAACAGAGAAGCTGCTGCCAGCCAGCTCTGTGCCAGAGCTGCAGCGGGGATGCTGGTGTCAGTGATGCTTCTGGGAAATAATGAGTATACAGGAGGCAGCTGTCAGACCTGAGCAGCCTTCTTCATTACCTCCCCGCTGACCTTCAACGCTTCCAGGGTCCTGTGGAGAGCTTTCTGCCAGCTAAGTGAAATATGAGCTTATTAACACAGCCAGCTCAGAAGAGGAGGTTCACGTGGAAACCTCCCCAGCCAGAGGGCTTCATTTGTAGCACTTTTGTTCTGAGATGACCCACCGAGTTCAAAAATCTCATCAATGATGGTGTGTGGGAGGGTTAAAAACCCTCTAATTCTCCTGTTTATAAGGGGCTGCAGCAAGTGATGACATTTCTGTGCAATGTGCTTCCCCCTCTCTGGGAAACATTTAGAATAATTAGCACTTTACACCCTACCACAAAGTGAGGCTGGGTTGGAATAAAGCTATATAGAAGGGTGCAGGGACTGGGCTTACCAAAGGAAAATAAGCCAACTACTTGTCACCTGGTTTTAGGTAGAAACCTCCTATTCCACAGCTGTCCACTATGCGCTTTCTTGCGTGGTGGCCAACATTTTGCCCAACATGGAACCAGGCACCTCCCTGTATCCTGAGTTCTGTAACTGGCACACATTCTCAGTGGATCAGGTATGGAGTGGGAGGTGTAACACCAGCCGCTTACATGCTTCTTCCAGAGAGAAGCAGCTTCTGTGCAACCAAAGCCCACTGAGCTTCTCAAAACCCAGACAGCCATCAACTTGGCCAACACCAGGGATTGAACCAGGAAGCTCCAGAGCTGAAAGCAGAAGTCTGCAGCTTGAGCTAAAAAGCAAACTTCTCAAGCCGGAGGCTGTAATAGACCCATATCCTCTGTGGATCAGGCACAGAGAAGGACACAATATACTCTGACCAGTGGGGTCAAACTTTCACCAGCCTCTGAAGTATTTGGTACTGGCCACTGTCAGAGACATATGAATATAGGAATTGCCATACCGGTGCTTCATCTAAACCCAGTATCCGGTTTCTGATAATGACAAATACCAGCTACTGCAGAGGAAGGTGCAAGAGACCCTAAAATGGCCAATAATAGAATATTGCATCTGACCAAGTGAGTAGTCACTCACGAAAGCTTATGCTCCAATATGTCTGTTAGTCTATAAGGTGCCACAGAACTCTTTGTTGCTTTTTAATAATAGAATAAACTATCCATAAAAGAAATTTCCTCCTGTCTCCCTAAATTAAAGGTTGGCTTATGCCCTAGAACATGAGGGCCTGTATCCCTTCTATTTTCCCCCCTCTTTTTCATAATCCTTACTCTGGATATTCTTGTTATCTGTATACATTTTTGAATCCAGCTATGCTCATGGGCTCAATGATGTCCTGTGGCAATGAGTTCCACAGACTAATTCTGCATTGTGGAAAAAAAAAAGTATTTCCTTTTATCATTTGCTGCCTTTTTAGTTTCACCAAATGCCCAAGATGCCAGTCTAGATGGACCACTGCTCTGGGCCTGCAATTCCTGCGTTCTTATAGCGGGCTGAATCAACCCCATAAAAACTTTTGGGCCATTTAAGGTCTGGATCTGAATGCAAATTCTGAGGTCTGAGTCCATCTCTAACCATAGTACAAGCAAAAAAATATATAAAAATAAAGGATGGAGGTAGCTAAAAATACAATACTAAGAATGTAGCATCAACACAAGTCCATTTCTGAAGTGACTTCAATTCACTATGAAAGGTGCCAGAGTGACAGCCCTGGAGTTGGACATTTGTTTTTCCAAGGAATACGTACAGCTCAGGCTGCAGCAATGTAACCTTCCCCCAGCCTACCCTGCCTCAGCTCTGATCTAGAAGGGCCACTTGTGTGGTCAGCACAGCTGGTGTGTATGTAATGCAGGCTTCGCACAAATTCAATCGTGAGGCCCTGCTAAGGTTCTTAGTCATGCTGTGGACACCCAGCCTACAGGAACCAGAGTGAAACCCCCAAACTCGCTTCATATAAAGTCAACAAACAGCCATGAGCTGATACAATTGTTGGCCACGGCCACTCTGCTTGTTTCCACACTGGTGGTGACAGAGAAGTGAAAGGCTCCATATGCCGCTGCCAGTCTTCACAGCCATTCTGGCCACATTCAGAATAATTGGTCATCTTCTATTAATTTCCCAACCCACTCTAGTCCCAGGCTCCTTAAACAAGGAATAAAACGCAATAATCTTTCAGCGTAGATCAAATCCAGCTACCAAACTGGAGTAACAGGTATATATGGGCCAGATCCCCACCTGGTGTCAATTGGCATAGTTCCTCTAACCATAATTGATCTACACAGATTGACATTGTCAGAGGATCTAGCCCACAATATTAATGGTTGCGCCAGACACAAAATGAGCAAATGATGATCACTCGTACTATTGAAAATATAAAAAAGTTAAGATTTCCACTCCAAACTCAAAAGGCCAGAACCACTCACCTGGAGCACTCCGTTGGAGGTGGATTGGAAAACCAGGACATCAAAGCCCTGCAAATGTTTTTGCAGAACAGAATTGTGTTAAAGTGACTAATATGGATTGAAAAGCTGTTTTTCAGTTTGGGTCTCTCTCTCTTTCTCTCTCTCTCTCTCTCTGTGTGACCAGAGAGCCCTGGAATTCAGGAACCTCTGGTCAAAAACAATGCTGAAATCTGTATGTTTCCATGACACATTTGGCTTTGACAGAACAGCATATTTCAACAAAAAGACACTCGGTTAGAAATGTTCTAACCAGCTGCACTCATGACAAAGAGAGAAAACTTCTCTCCTGCTGGAAAACCAGCCTACGTGGAATGACTAGTGCCAAGGGATATGGCTATGTGATGGTTTCAATCACCGCAGTCATTCTCACTAGAGCCATTGGGAATCTCTCCACTCTTGAATTTTAACAAAGAAGAAGGTCATTCATTTGACAATGTTTGAAAAGTATCATGAGGCTGACTGGACTGGGACTCGGGAGAGCTGGATTCAGTCCCCAGCTCTGCCCCTGATTCCCTGTGTGATCTGGGGTAAATCACTTAATCTCCGTGCATCAGTGCCCCATCCATCCTGTCTCTCACCCTTTGTCTGTAATCTCTTTGGAGTAGTGTCCGAGTCTCACTAGGGCCTAGTACAATGGGCCCCCGACCTCAGCTGGACCCTGGAGGCATTAGTGTAATATAAATAATATGAATAAAATGTTCATTCCTTTTATGCCTGTCACCCTCTCCTTGACTAATGCAACCTGCAGATGTTTTTCACTCTGTCTTCACAACATGCTAGAAGGCCCACATCACAGAACTGCCCTGTGTCATTTCAGACCTTGGTCTCAGCTGGATGAGTGGAGCAGCCAGGAGATTGAAATGCCCTTTATCCCTGAAGAGGGCAGGCACCCAAGGTGATGACTGCAGCAAAGATGATAGGGTAGTTTGTAGAGGAGACAGTTGCGTATTCACTTACAGGCACCTGCACTGCCCTTCTGTCTCCCAGCTCAGAACACCAGCCCTCAACAGTGCTGAAGAGCCGTGCTCCTCTCTCACCAGCAAAAAATTTAACTCCCCTTTTTCTAATGCTCTCCAACCTTCTGGATAGCAGGCTCCCTGCTATCCTTTGAGCTGGCTTAAACCCTCTCTCTTCTCCTCCTTTGTTCCCACTCCAGCAAAGCACTTCAGCGCCTGCTTCACTTTGAGCAACTGTCAGGGCCGGTGCAACCATTTAAGCGGACTAGGCAGTTGCCTAGGGCGCCGAGATTTGAGGGCGCCAAAAAGCACCCCCCAATTTTTTTTAAATGGTTGAGCATCCGCTGCTGCTGGGACAGAAAGGGAGTCTGAGCTGCCAGCGGCAGCCGGCAGCCCAGGGTGTCCCTTGGGTCAGGGCGCCTCCGCGGCAGCCAGCAGTCCAGGGCGTCCCCTGGGTCAGGGCGCCTCCGCGGCAGCCCGCAGTCCAGGGCGTCCCCTGGGTCAGGGCGCCTCCGCGGCAGCCCGCAGTCCAGGGCGTCCCCTGGGTCAGGGCGCCTCCGCGGCAGCCCGCAGTCCAGGGTGTTTCCTGGGTCAGGGCGCCGCCCCGGCAGCCGGCAGTCCAGGGTGTCCCCTGGGTCAGGGCGCCACCCCGGCAGCCGGCAGTCCAGGGTGTCCCCTGGGTCAGGGTGCCTCCGTGGCAGCCCACAGTCCAGGGTGTCCCCTGGGTCATGGCGCCGCCCCGGCAGCCGGCAGTCCAGGATGTCCCCTGGGTCAGTGCGCCGCCCCGGCAGCTGGCAGCCCAGCAGCGGGGGTCCCCTGGCCCAGGGAAACCCCGGGCTGCTGGCTGCCGCGGAGGTGCACTGACCCTGGGTCAGGGTGCCGCTGCAGCAGCCAGCAGTCCAGGGTGTCCGGAGGGGGTGGCAGGCAGCTCCCGTGGAGCTGCCGCAGTCGTGCCTGCGGGCGGGCGGGCGGGCGGGCGGGCGGTCGGCTGCTCGCGCGGCTCCGGTGGACCTCCCGCAGACACCACTGCAGCAGCTCCACCAGAGCCGTGGGACCAGCGTGCGGGGCAGTGAAATTGCCGTCCGCCTAGGGCGCTCAAAACCCTAGCGCCAGTCCTGGCACCTGTGCTGTCCAGCTGAAGTCAATAGGCTTAAATTTAAGCAAGTACCTAAGAGAAAAACCTCAGGGCCTTTATCTCTTAAGCTTTCTTCTTTCTCTCTCTCTCTCAGTCTCCTAGATTGTTTTTCTCTAACTACCTGTTCCTCCATCTTCCTCTTTTTTCTTTATTCCTTATTATAGACATTTGTTTCTCTCTCTCTCTCTCTCTTCTTCTCCGCCCACTCCTCCTCCTTCCAGCTCTGCATCTCTCTCTGCCTCCTACACAGCTGACTGTGCTTGCAAACAGGTTGCACAAAAGGCATAGGGTTCTCTTCTCATCACTTCTTTGTTTAAGAACCAGTACTGTTTCAAGGGGTCTGGCCTGCCAAGAAAGCAGCTTCCTAGCTTTTTCCTTGGGAAAAGGGTCTGCAAAGTGGGAGACAAGATAATAACACTAATGACAAAGAAAAAAGAAACCCCTTCCAAATTTCTGCCTCCCTGGAAAGTCTTCAGCATCAGTCTTTGATGCTGCAGCTTCTCCAAGGTCAATGCAGTAAGAGCCATGCAGTGCTGCTGATGTAACTGCCAATCCCAGCCAATAGAATAGGGCCTGTATCAGGAATGAAGCTCTACCCAGCACCCCACTTGCTCACAGAATTACATCTGAGCCCCCAGAGGATTAGAAACTAAATCTATTCCTGCGTCCCCTGCCTGAGCGGACGAAAGATCCATCCATCCTGTACCAAACAGAATGGATGAGTCACTGTTAGCTTTACTGTAATGTGCCAAAATTATAAAAGGCCTGTTTCTCACCTCTCCACCCCCAAGCCTTGCTGATTTTAGGTTAGAAATAAAGGCAGTCGTAATTGCAGGGTGGAGTAGACACTGCAATACAGGCTCATGTGGGGATCTCTTTTCCAGTGTGCTGATGGGGCTATGTGAATGGAGTACAAGTTGTGTGGACTCCCTGATAGTCCATTGCTAAAGGCATGGATTTTGTTTCCATTCTTGCTATAGTTGTGGCATGCAGACAGAGAAACTGGATAAACATAAAATACGCTTGCAGGTAGGTTGCAACATAACTTACTTCAGGGGTGGCCAACCTGTGGCTCCGGAGCCACATGCAGCTCTTCAGAAGTTAATATGCGGCTCCTTGTACAGGCACCAACTCTGGGGCTGGAGCTACAGGCGCCAACTTTCCAATGTGCCAAGGGGTCCTCACTGCTCAACCCTGGTTCTGCCACAAGCTCTGCCCCCACTCCACCACTTCCCACCTCCTCCCCTGAGCCTGCTGTGCCCTCGTTCCTCCTCCTCCCCTCTAGAGCCTCCTGCATGCCACAGAACAGCTGATCAGGAGGTGCGGGGAGAGAGGGGGAGGCGTTGATCCACAGGGCTGCTGGTGGGTGGGAGATGCTGGGAGCAGAGAGCTGATGGGGGGTTGCTGACGTATTACTGTGGCTCTTTGGCAATGTACATTGGTAAATTCTGGCTCCTTCTCAGGCTCAGGATGGCCATCCCTGCACTACTTTATTTCTTAGGTTCTGTCTACACTATAGCTGCTACAGCAGAACAGCTACAGCACTGTTGTGTAGATGCTTCCTACCATGTTGGAAGGGATTTTTCTGTTGATATAGTTGATCCATCTCTCTGAGAGGCTGTAGCTAAGTCAATGGAAGAATCCTTCCATCAACCCAGCCACGTCTACACCAGGGGTTAGGTCATTCTAATGGTGCTCAGGGCACAACATATTTCGCAGTCCTGAGTGGTATAGTTAGGTTGATTTAATCAAGGGTAGACCAGGCCTTAGAATTCAGAATAATGCACAAGAAGACTAAAACAGAGAGAGAGACAAAGCCAGCTGCTGACTAACCACTTCTAGGCCCAGATCACATGCTTCTCTGTCTGCAAACAGACCAGGAAAACCTCCTGAAACTGAAAACGATCACCTACAATTTTCAATACACCACAATTCCATATAGCCCCAACTTCCATATTAGGGTAGGCCATGGTGTCACATTAGTACAGGCCATTGTAGTGTGCTAGTATTCATAATCTAATGGAATAATTAAAAATCATCCTCAGGCGCTGACTCAGATTATGCACCAGCACAAGGGAGTAAGAGCCCCCTCCCGGTTGCCTCCCTACTTGGGCTTCCCAGACCTCAGGTTCAGGCTCATGGGAGTCAGAAGCTACTAAACCTTTTCCTCACACCCTGGAGCAGGTGGGCAGTGAGTGGGGCTTTGGTGCCAAACCCCCATTCACTGGCCAGAGTAGCTGAGTCAGCACCAGAGAAATATAGTAATTTCCTGCCCATATAGACCAGCAAACAATCATGACCCCAGAGGGAGGAACCGGGCAGGAATTGTGCCTTAGAGGGGTGTCTCTGAGTCACAGTCCCTCGTGGCTTTTCCTGGGATGCTGCTTAGTGCCGTGTCTAAAGGTACAATCTAGTTCACTGGTATCACTAATAGAACAATAACCTTCATCCCAAAGAGTAGATCAGCTATGGCCCAACTCTGTATTGTGTAATGTAAAGATACAATAGTTTGCCTGCACACTGCACAATCCAGGAGTGGGGCCTGTGTACATACGGTATCTCTGAAACACAGCAGCCAACCAATGCACAGTGTGCTGCAAAGCATTGGAAAAAGGAGGAAACCTGGGCTAAGCACAACAGGGCAAACCCCTACTCTTCCTATAAAGTCACATAGGATCGTCAGTCTCCAGGCAGAGCAGGAAGGACCTCAGTTTTGCAGATCTTGCCCTAAAATCCCTATATTAAGATGCATGGAACTCAAGCTATCTTCCATAGAAGGATGAAATGCTAAATCAATGCTGCTAAGATCTGAACCTACAGTTCCAGGCAATCCCAATATTTAATACCCAGGAGGAGCCTTTTTCAGCCAGCACTTTCACCCTTAGCTAAAGAAGACCTGAAGCAGAAAGTCTGAGCCTTAAAAATTCAGCCCTGTGCAGAGATCCATGCACCACTTAAGCTTTGAAAATAGGGCTTAAGTAGCACCAAAATACCCCTTTCTTCCAACACTATGCAGCACCCTGTGCAGCAGTTGGCTGCACTACCAAGGCCTTGATCCCCTGTGGTGCAACATGGGGTGGACTGCTACACACATAGGCTATACACTGCAGGGTCAGGATGACCATAGTTTGGGATGAAAGGTGTTGTATAAGTGACTGATATTGTTTTGTTATTAATGCTACTAATGAGCTACATTGTGCCTTTAGGCACAGCTGCGAGCAAGTGGCGTAGCCTTAAGACACTCTGTGATGCAGAACCACGCCTCAGAATTTCAGCCAGATTGCTTAAATCAAGAATCTTTCCCCAAAACAATTGCTCTCCATAGCATTGGAAATTCTCTGGCATGAGTGTGAGCTATACAATGATTTATTTATCTGGATTTAGACAGATTCTAGAAGAGCACATTGCAGGTACCATCAACATCACATAAAAATACCCCAGAATAACCATCAACAGTAACAGAAACATGGTAATGCCATTCAGCGTGGCCCACAACCAACGGATAAGGCCACTTATCCA
This sequence comes from Gopherus evgoodei, assembly GCF_007399415.2. Classification (NCBI taxonomy): domain Eukaryota; kingdom Metazoa; phylum Chordata; order Testudines; family Testudinidae; genus Gopherus; species Gopherus evgoodei. The sequence goes on along the minus strand of NC_044325.1, from coordinate 116,242,683 downwards.
CTCAACTCATCCGCCTTCCTCACCAATGGTTTGTTGCCCCTACAGCCTGTTTCCAAATGCCTGGGAAAGAAGACATGTCCTGAAGATCATTGGGTTTGGCTTTTTCAGACAAAGGGGTGGTAGTGGAAGAAATTAGAGAAGTGCAGGGCTCCCCACGGAGAATGCCCAGCCAGTAGCCCCTTCTCATTCATGCCAATGCGGCTCCCGCCCTTAGCCATGGGGGCATGTCAGGGAAAAGAGTGATCTCTCAGGGAAATAGGTAGATACATAATACTATGGCTTAACGTTGAGGGTCTCCATGGAGGTTGTGAACATTGACAACTCCCATTGAAATTGCTTATTTCTCATTGTTTGAAGTCAATGAGAGTTGAGAGTGTTTGCACTATTGGGCCATTTATATCTATGGGTTATGCTATCGCCTGACTACTGAGAACAGAGATTTATTCTCCTCACAGTAGCTCGGTTACCAATATGTAGTTTTCAAAACAAGTAAGCCATCGCCACACGTCCTTCGCTCTTATACCAACTTAGGCTGTTTTTCAGTTGCCTAGGGGAATACGGATGCCCAATGTCAATTAATTTCAATAGCTTCCCAAATCCTGTAGGTGGCTTTGAAAATCAGTCGCCATCATTTAAATCAAAGCTAACCTTCTGTGACATGAAGGGCCACATTTTCAAATGGGCTGTTTCCATTTTGAGGATGCAATTTGCACATGAAAAAGTTGGCACCCAAATATCCAAGTACTTGATCTGCTTTGTAGGTGCAAGTCAGGGGACTTAAGGTGAAAGTATTTAGATTTTGTTCCCACAACAGGGATGTTGGGACTCATCCCCTTTGAAAAAGCACCCCAAAGAGAACAACTTCCTGCAAACATCAGGTCAGCTTTGCAAGGACAGATAGGTTGCTCGCGGGCTAAAAAGCAAAGCATGGTCTAGTTGTTAGGGAATAGGCCTGTAACTGGGGAAACCTATCCCTGCCACTGACTTCCCGTGTGACTGTTGGCAAATCAAGTAATCTCTCTGTCTTGGTTTCCCCCATGTGAAAAATGAGAATACCACTACCTACCTCACTGAGGTTTGGCAAGGCTAACCCTGATGTGTATAAAAGGCTTTAAGAACCTCAGATGGAAGATACCATCGTAGAAGTAGAAAAGCAGAGGGCTCCTAGGTGCTACAGTAATACAAACAAATTGCAATCATGATGAATGATTACCATCACCAAAGAGGTATTTTCTGAGGAGCCAGCAGGAGACTGAAAACCATCTGTAGCATTTGATCAATATAACTGCAGAATGTGCTGTGGAATACAGCAAACAAAACGTGGCCCTCCTCACAACACTAGATTTCTCTAAAGTGCTTTGAACCAAATGCTCTGCCAGAGGGCGATACCGTTTCATTTTGTCATGTGAGGGGAGCAAGTAAACCTGGGCCAAATTTAGTTCGTAACTAAATCTGAAACTACCTCGGTTTTGTTTTGTAGCAACGAGGAAACTAAGCTCAGGCTGGCTGAAAGGGAGATAGAGGGTCACTGACCTTTCAGGCAAACCTGACCCAATTTCAGACTAACCAGGGGCAGAGTTAAGATTTCCAAGAGAAACCACGTGAATCTGGAAAGCACACATGACTGCTGAGAAACCAGCATGGTCAAGGCTTCCACTGAGTTTTGCTTTGAGATTTTACAGTTTGATCAAAACTGAAGCTCATCCCAAAACTTGGGGATGTGAACCCAGCAAGTGTAACCCCTAGCAAATACTCCCATGATAACACCAAGCTTTACAAGCGCCAAGAATTAGAGATGTGGTTACACAAGGCTTCATCAAAAAGCTCCAGGGCCCTTCTGTGAGAAGACAGGGATTGATCATATCATGAGAAACCAAAGCAACAGGTGTTTTTCCAAGAATCTGCCTCCTTTTTCCTTCACTTTGTGACATTATTCCTTCCCTCCTGCAGACACCTTTGCTCATGTGTCATTAGGGGTCAAATAGGTGGGGCAACAGCATAGAAGGCACAACACCTGGGTTCTGGTCCCAACCCTACCATGAATTCAGTGTGACTTTAGGCAAGTCACTTCATTTCTCTATACCTCAGTTTCTCCCACTGCAAAATGGGGACGATGATGTGTATGCACATTTGTAAAAACAGTTTGAGAGCTACAGCTGACAGGTGCCAAGCACGTCATTATCAGTCAGCCATCTACACTGTTCACCTCAGACAGTGAGCTGCCGATGGGAAAGGACAGATTTTGCAGGTGTGGCTCGTTGGGCATGCAAAAGCAATGAGATGACCAGGTAACTACTGAGGCTTTCCTGATGGTCAGCGACCTGAGGGCACATCCTCACTGAGGCAGGGTCCTCACTGGACAGTGCTGTGCTGGATACAATGAGTTCTTTGAAGTGCTGTCCTTGGCCCAGCACCATCCCCTCAGCCCTGCTCCCGTCTGGGCCCTTGGAGAGCTAGGAGGGTTTTGGTGGTTGCATCTGATGTAATGGTAACCCCAGGCTGGGTGCCATCTGCATCTTGCTGCCATTTCAGTCCATACCGCTTCACAGTGTCCCCTAGTGTCTTCATCTTGCATTCATGTGCTCATCTCTTAGGGTTTTTAGGGGAGGATTGTGATCCCCCCAGCCCAGGCTTAGATGCCAAGTGTTCTGCCCACATGCCCTCCCCCAGCATCCTGGAAGCTATCCTTAGCACTATGTGGTGCCCCTCCTATTCCTTAAGACAATGTGAATATCAGTTACACAGAGAAGGGGGACAGACAGATCGCATTGCATTGGGGAGAAATGAACAGCATAATTGATTTGTGCGGGAGCTGAGCTCACACAGCAGCTGTGCTCAGTGGAAAAAGAGAAGCCCTCGTTCCCCACCGTGTCCATTAACCTGTGTGCAAAACAAATAGACCTTTGCTTTGCCTACAGAAATAGGATTCCCTCACCTCAACCAGGTGTCAATAGCGATTCCGCTTGGAGGCTTTGTTTGCACTGGGGATTAGCCTTGGTTGTAGTGATTAGTGATCAGCCGCACAGGTGCATGCCCCTAGCAGATCTAGAAAGCCACAATTTACACTGTGTTGTAATTCACCTCTGCTGGCCATTGTGCCAGCCAGGGGTTTTCTGAGCTACACGACGGGTTTGACTGATTCAGCTACACTAGTTGCTGGTGATGGATTGCTGAAATCAGAGTCATCCCCAGAATAGAGAAGACCTGAATTTAATATGGCTGAAAAGGACCAAAGGCAAGTGAGGGCCTAACTCTGCTCTCATTGAAGTCAATGGGAAATTTGCCATTAGTTTCAATAGGGGTAGTTTGGGCCCTTGTTTTTCTTATCTTAGCCCATAGGTAACAGCTGAGAGGACTGAGCAAAGGACAGGGCTCCAGGAGAAAACTGGTTCTAGCACAGACATCCGTCACGGCCTTGGGAAAGTCACTTAAAATCTGTGCGCCTCAGATAGGAAGGATGGTCCAATGATTTAGGTACTAGCCTGCAACTGGAGAGACCCGGGTTCAGATCCCTGCTGTGTCACAGCCTTCTTACGTGACTGTGGGGAAGACACTTAGTTGCTCTGTGGCTCAGGTCCCCATTTGCAAAAGGGGATTGGACACTTCCCTACCTCCCGGGGCTGTTTTGAGGATAAATACACTGAAGGTCAACAGGTGCTCAGATACTGCAGTGATGGGGGGCTAGAGAGAGAGCTATAAGCCAGAGTTACTAACCCTTAGCTGTCTCAGAAGGGTATTTCTGAGGATTAAGCCATTAATGTTTGTGTGATGATGTTGAGTTACTGTAAATATGATAAAAACTTCACATACAGAGTTTGCATTTAATGCACTGGCTAATGGCCCAACTTCCCTAAAGGAGGTTGCTTAAATCCCCATCTATTTTTAATGTCCTGTGGACAGTAAAAGCTATTAAAGTGAAATGTAACATACATCAGATGTCTCTGTTCACAGCTCTTTCAAAGGCCTCAGCAGCAGACTCTTAAATGCTAAAAGGGACTTTATTTAGTATATAGTTGCCCCCATGAAATCCCAGCATCTTCCCCAGTGCCCCCACCATTCAGTGGATGTTATGGGTCCCCATGTAGTGGTTGGCCCACAGAGATTATCACAGCTACCAGTCAGGGAAGTTTGTCCTATGTACTCAAGCCAGAGCAATTCATGCTTTTGGTCCTGGAGACCTTGAGTTCAGACCCCAATAACAACCTGCCACAGGAGTTTTTACACTTGAATATTGTACAACCAGGTCCTTCTAAAGCAACTTCTCCATCAATGTGAAAGGTGAGTTGCTTAATCACACTAGAAATGTTCTGATTGTGCAAACCTAGTTTCCTTAAGTGTTCTGAATTAATAATCCCGGCCGCATGGGAGGAGGTAGCATTCCTACCCTGCTCCTAGTACAATAAACACACCAGGTTCAAACGTACTTTCTTCCTTTCTGAGGTGCCTGTGTTCTTAACTATGATAACAATGAGCAGGTTTACTTCCTGCCAGAGCTTAGTGGTTCCTAGGATGGCTTCTTGCAGGACTTTTCCATCTCTGCCTCTCATTTCCTCTGCCTCTGGGAGTTACCAATGCTTTTATACCCTGGGCTGATGCACTGAGGATGTTCAGTGACAGCGCAGACTATTTGCCCTACCCTCAGGTCAGGCTGATTTCCATACCTGGCAGCCAGGCAGGGCCCTGGGAAGGGAAAGATCTTGGGCTATTATTTTCCCTTCTGCAGCCATTTCTGAGGTGAATTTTCCCCCGTCACAAGGAGTAGCTTATATGACTGTTGAGTGTCCATGGACTGGCAGCTGGGGAGACCCTTTGAGTCTACTCAACTCCTAGCATGTTATCTCTGAGCAGCTCAATTTCAGTCCACCGGAAGTCTATGGAGACTCATACTGCTTTAAGTCTGTCAGGTCAGCGGTCCCAGGTCTGGTGATACAGCACTTTCAAGATGCTTTTTCCACCCACTTCATAATGGAGGCCTATTGAGAGCAGACCCATGATCATTAGAACAGCATAGGTGCAGTAAGCACCCTCATTAGTTCATGTCCAGCTTGTAAGTAGCTGGCCTTTTACAGCATGGGCATTCACAGATACAAGTTCTCATCACTGATGTGTGCTGTGTGTTGCTTCTGCAGATTGTCTCTGAAAACATCTGCTCAATGTATAGCAAAAAAGCTAACAATGTCAGGAACCATTAGGAAAGGAATAAATAAGAGAGTAAATATCATAATGCCACTATATAAATCCCCGGTATGCTCACACCCTGAATACTGCATGCAGTTCTGTTCAACCCATCTCAAAAAGATACAATGGTATAGGAAAAAGTACAGAGAAGGGCAACAAAAATATTCAAGGGTCTGGAACAGCTTCTGTATCAGGAGAGATTAAGAGGACTGGGAGTCGGGACTGTTCAGCTTGGAAAAGAGATGACTAAAAGGGGATATGACAGAGGTCTATCAAATCATGACTGGTGTGAAGAAAACGAATAGGGAAGTTTTATTTACCCATTCACGTAAAACAGGGGTTCTCAAACTTTTGCACTGGTGACCCCTTTCACACAGCAAACCTCTGAGTGCAACCTCCCTTTTTATTAAAAATACATACAAATATGTTTAACACAATTATAAATGCTGGAGAAAAAGTGGGGCTTAGGGTGGCGGCTGACAGCTCACAACCCCCTATGTAATACCCTCCCGACCCCCAAGGGATCCCAACCACCAATTTGAGAATCCCTGACATAAAACAAGACCCCAAGGTCACTCAATGAAATTAATAGGCAGCACATTTAAAATAAAGAAAAGGAAGTATTCCTTCACACAACATGCAGTCAACCTGTGGAACTCATTGCCAGGGCATATTGCGAAGACCAAAAGTAACCCTAATAATAATCTATTATTCTAATCTATAACCGGGTACATAAAAGAACTAGATAAATTCATGAGGTCAGGTCCATCAATGGCTATTAGCCAAGATGGTCAGTGATGCAAGCCCATGCTCTGGGTCTCCCTAAGCCTCTGACTGGGATGCCAGGATTGGATGACAGGGGATGGATCATTTGATAATTGCCATTTTATTTATTCCCTTTAAAGCATCTGGCATTGGCCACTGTCACAAGACAGGATACTGGGCTACATGGACTGTTATCTGACCCAGTATGGCCATTCTTATGTTCTCATGCATACTACAGCTTTAAATTTCAAGCACTCTCTCTGTAAATTGAGACAGCAGCCATTTTGTTTTCAGAATGGCTACAGTCTGTACATAAGAGGGACACACACTGTGCTGTCATGGAGATTTTACTTTTGTTCTTTTCTTGGTTTGGTGTTCGTGTGTGTGTGTGGTTTTGTTAATTCTAAAACATAGTTCCTTCCAACTGACATGTTTAGGTGTTCTTTGTGTATAGAAAAACGGAATTCCACTTCCACCATCTTGTTATAAACTTGTGGCAAGAAGCAATAAAGAAGCTCTTAGTCTTGCTCTGTTAATTTGAGGAGGTGAAGACTCAGGGTTTCACTGTTTAAATACTCTGCCATTTGGGAGACTGGAACAGGAAACACAAGTTGGCTATTTCCTGTCATATCAGCAGTAAATAATTCCACCAGGTCTCCCAAGGACATGAAATGTATATATGGCTAGTTATGCCAAAAGGCAGCCTCAGCTCAACTTTCTTTCCTACAAATGTGAAAAAAAAAATTACTATAACAAAACCTCAACCAACCAATCTTTTAGATTTCTATAGCACCATGCAAATCTTTAAGCACTTTCCAAATTCTACAGAAGTGACCCAATTCACTGCTGCCATATACCTGGGGTGGATATAAAATGTGCAAGGTGGATGTAAAAATCCCCCAAAAGGTTTTCTTTTATGCTTAAAAATGTCATTACTTTAACATCTGCTATCCTAGGGCCTCTCACAACTAGAATCAATGTCTTCATTGCACCTTGGAAAGCTGGAAATCTTCCTTTATCCAGCGGGATAAATCTCTGGTTTCTAGACCTTAAGAGTCATGAGATATTAGACTTTAAACCTGCCCCTGGACCAGGACTGAATATTGCTCATTCTGAGCCTTGAAGCAATGTAATATTTTGAGAATTTGGAGGAAAGAAGGAAACTGGTGCGCAGGTTGATTTGTTTTTAAATGGTGGCTGTCTTGGACAGTGCAGGGATCTGGAATGTTGGAAGTAATCCTAGAGGAGATGGATTAATGGGCAGAGTGCAAATGAGGCAGTCAAAGGCACATGACCAAGAATATTTACCATGTGGCTATCAACCCCAGAAATGTGGTGTATTGACACCCAATGGATCCCTTCAACAGAGCTACTGCAGTCCAGACTACCACCATGCTACGCAGCAGTATGGGTGAGGAGGGGAAGGAAGTTTTACCAGATCACACTGACTGATACGAAAACTGCTGTGAGGACCTTCATTGTCAAGGCAGAGATGGAACCTCTGTTTTTGCCATCGCATCTTGAAGGCTTCACTTTCAGGGATCTCCATTTATTTACCTGAGACGCTGGAGGAACTTGATGGTCCCTGCTAGAATTTGCACCTCTGGTCACAGCCTGGTAAACCTGAGGCTTAGACCATTGAGCCAGCCCGACATCCTGACCGTATTCTCATCCCCTAGAGCTTTGTCTGTTACCTTATTACCTGGCAGCCTTCATTATGCACGGTGATTGCTCCTGCCTATTTAACAGACATACCCTCTTTACTTCTTGGTGACATCTGGCATTTCCCCAGCGCTCCCCAGAGCCAGCCAGAAAACGCTAGCCTCCGAGGCTTGCACTCCTGAAGAAAAACAATGCTTATGTTTCTGTGGATATGCTCTTGATTTCTGGGAGATCTGCAGGAAGGTATAATTAACAGAGGAGGATGGAGAAGCCACCAATGTCTTGAAGCCCATTGAGGAGTCACCCCAACAGCTTTCCTTTGCTATTGCACATTAGAGGCCATTTATATTCTTTTAACCTTGACCTATTAAGTCAATGTCAATTGCAAAGCCTCCTTTATAGCCAGTCATTCCCCCTTCCTGTTTTTAGCCTCATGCCATGTTGTGTCCGACTCTGCTCAGTGTTTCCCTCAGTGTGGGAAGCTAGGTGCTCAAAGAGTCTCAGGAAAAGCTCACCTCTGCTCACCAGTGGCTATGTTCCCTGCTTCGTAGTTTCCTTTGGCAGCTTCAGAAGGGAAAAACCAGCCTCTCATACAGTACATGAGCCTGATGAGGGCAATCACTCGAGATTTTCTGCTCAGTAATGGGTTTGCAGTGCTGATGCAATTGTAACCTACCAGCCAGAGTCAGTGTGTTACATGTCCCCCTCAGCATTCAGTTCACAGAGCATATGAATGTGTTATGGCTCCCTGCTGCAGTATCTCGCTCTTTAGCTCTAGCTGTAAACTCTCCTGATAGTTCTGGGAGGTCTCTGGTGCATCAGCCAAGATGGTGGGTGTCCATAGGTGCTGGAACTGGGGGTGCCAGTGCACCCCCAGCTTGAAGTGGTTTACAGGGTTCAATGGCTCTCAGCACCCCCACTATATGAATTGTTCCCAAGCCCTTGTGGGTGTCCCAGAAATTGGGATCCTGCTCCCTTTGAGATCAGTGGCAAAACTCAGCAAGGATGGGACTCAGTTCCTTTGTTATGCATTATGATCTACACGTCAGGCTTGCAGCGTAACCTGTGTGCTACTTCTCTGACTGATTTCATAAGATTCTTCCTGGGTGCTCAACCCTGAATTGCGAATTGTCATTTCCAAGGGATTGACAACACTTTATCCCCCTTCATGAAGCCCTTCCTAGTCCTCAAGTCTGCTTCTTGATTGTGAATCAGCAGACTCTTCTCCCTCCCAAGTACAGTGAATCACAGACCAAAGGGGAAGGACAATCTCAGACACTGCAAAATAAAATATAATAATAATACAAAATGCCTCTGACAGCTCTGTTTAGCTTATTAATGTTCCTAATAATTAGACCCTTCTGTTCTCCCTTAATTGAGTTCTGGACTATGTAATGCCCTGTCTGTGTCACCAGCAATTCCCCTATTAGCTGTGCTGTGACAGACAAAAAGACTGGACGAGCGATTTTCAATGGACAAAACAAGATCCCAAATTTTACACTCCGTGGATGACAGACACGGGCCTAAATCCATCCCTCTGCATTTGAAATAAATGAATCCACTGCGGATACGGATTCAGACTGAGGCTAGGACTGGTAGCTGAGAAGAGCACGCATCCCCCGGGGCAATGCACACTTGTGATTTACCAAGCTAAGCAACAAAAGATTTGCACTCTCTCTTTCTCTGACACTGTGCTAATGCCAAAAGGATCTACTGAAGAGCATGTGACCAGCCTCCATTGCCTTATAACTCTATGTTAATTGTAACCCACGCAATAAACATGTCAATAAAATATCCCCGCTCCTGGCTGCAATGATTTTCCCGACTCCCAGCTAGAGGCTTGACCAAACAGAATAGATACCATTGTGACAGAGCGCTAGCCGAACTGTGGCCCTGGCAGCCAGCCAGAGGAGTGCGTGGTAATAAAGGAACAAGACTCCCAGAGAATGTGCAGGTCTATGAGAGCATGGGATTGTCCTTGGCACGTCTCTACCATGCAACACGGTTAAAAGACTAATCGTGTTGGGAGCCTAGCCCATGTCCCTCACCCAGAAAGGAAAAAAGAAAACAATGAAGGTCAAAACCGTGAAGGTCAAACTTCTAGATGGTGAATAGTGAGGACCACCGAACAGACTGAGTCATCTCAATCCCTCCTCTGTCTCCTTATGCCATCCCTACACCAACCCCTCCTTCAGATGGAAATGCCATGGGCAGACCTAGGCTCTTGCCCCCTGCTACCTCCATGCAGGAGAAGTTTGCCCAGGATGGCATTGATTCGTGGATAATAACCGTCTCCTACCTACCTCCGGGCTCCATCAGAACCAGGATCATACAGATATGCACACACAGCTTAATTAGGAGCAAAGAGACCAAATCAACAGGCATTTTCACACTTCTCTTTGTCTATGTATCCTCACAATAGAGGAAGCAAAAGCATCTGAATAGATAGAAACCTCTTCTAAAACATTCCAGAAACTGTACATTAGGAATCAGATGGTAAGAATAATGTGTGTTTAAAGAGAGTGACATTTCCCTACAATGATCAATATATTGGTGCCTCTTTGCAGCCAACAGGCTAGGTGATTCCAACTTTGTCTGTGTCCTTGCTATGTCCCCCTCATTTGTTATAACCTGCTACGACAGTTTAAATGAAGCTATATTGTAGCTAGCATCTGTAGTCCATCTCCTTTTCTTTGGCAGACTGACACATAGCTGTTTCTAGCACAATGGGTGGGGGAGGGAGATCCAAAGATTTTTTTTTTCAAAATGTCAATAGCAACTAATTGGGTTGATGGGAATTTCAAAGTGTATTTGTTTGTTTAGCATCCTGCCTGCAGGATTAATGACTAATTAAACAGAGAAATGAAACAGTCAATGCAGAATGCAAATGAGAATGAACAAGATAATCCATTCAAGACAAAAAAAAAATGTACAGCTAGAATCCAAAACAAAAGGCTGGCAATTGGTTTTCAAAAGACCCCCATTTCCTTTATTTTTTCCCTCTATTGAAGAGATTTTAGCTGATGTTACAGTTTAGGAAATCCATTTCTTTTTTAATCTAGCCAGCTGTGTTTTTATTTTTGTTAAACCCAGGTCTGTATTTCCAGCATGTTGCTGCTGCTCTCCCTTTCTAATCTGGTTTTAGGACAAATGCTAAATGTTCCCCTCAGAAATCACAGCAGAAATTCTTGGGAGCATCCACAGCAATAATTATGCAATAGGGGTACCTCCTGCAAACCAAGCAAGGGAAGGAAATAAGCAAGTGACACAGAGTCATGCAGTTTGTCCATCTGGATTTTAGGCACATGCAGCGCTCACACTTGTGTGAATGTCTCCCTTCGCTATCTGACCTTCAGGGAGCAAAGCATGACATAGAAGAGCGGGGTTGGGAACGGAAGGCATTCAAAGAGAGCTCTCATCTACATTCACTGTTGTTTTGGCCAGACTGCCCTGCCTATGTGGGTAGAGACAAATGCATCAATAGACAATTACTGGCAGTCCAAACACATTTGGCATGGCAGTCCCATGACCACCCTCACACAGAGAGCTGCAGAAATGAGCACACACACCTTTAACAGGCAGATCCAGCTCTCTCTCTCTATATATATATTCATCTCCCCCCCTCACACACACACTGCCTTCCACAGACTCAGGCTTGTGTGCTCCTCTCTCCCTCCTTGAGTCTGGCATGTATGGAAGGGTAGGTAAGAAAAGCAGCAGCCCCTACCTTCTCTCCCCAGACTGTTGTTCGTACAAGTCACACCTTGAAAGCTGGATGTTCTGCAGAGAGGACAGAAGAGGGGGGAAAAAAAAGGCTACTTGGGAGTTTCCCACAATGCATCGTTGCAGTCTGCATGAAGCTGAGGAGATGAGATGGGAGGGAGAGTGGGCGGACCAATCAGAAGAGAGGGGCCAGGATGCTGGAGGAAGAACAGATGCTGAGGACTGGCCAAGAGGGGGGAAATGGGGAGATTAAGAGTGTGTCATCTCAGTCTCCTGGGTCCTTATTACTCCCCCAGGAATGTGGAATCTGGGTCACTGCCTCAGGAATCCTTTTCTCTCCCAGACCAGCTGATTGCTCGCAGCCAGGACTGGCTCTGTAGCTAGGGGCTCTCCCCACAGCGCAGCGCTGAACTCCTGCCTGCCATGAGGAGCAGCAGCTGCTGCATTGTCTCTCTCCGTTTGGAATCCCGAGCATGCTTGCAGCAAACTGGGTTCCTCGTGGTTAAGAACACTGAGGGGTGGTGGTGGAGGGTACATGGAGAGTGTTATTCTGTATTGCTCAATAAAACAAGACCCCCTCATGGTGACTGTGTGAGAGAGTGAAGGGGAAAGGGGGGTTAATCCAGATCATCAAAGCTGGATCCTCCACACCAAAGAAATGGATTCCCAAGCATGTATGCCTGCTGGGGGCAGGGGATGCATTGCAATATGGATTGTCATATACAACTGGATTCCTAAGGGACAGTGTGGGGAGGGAGGGGGTATCAAGGGAAGAAAGATTGCTAAGGGTATGGCTGTGTGGGTAGAAATCCATTTGTTAAGGAAGGACGCATCAAAGCTCACCAAATGTGTGTTCGAGTAACCCCTCACTGCACGTCTGTGCAGGTGCATATGTTTTTGTTTACTCCATGGAAGGAAGAAGAAATCACATGGGATTGCTGTGCACTCTTTATGCTGGATTTATTCTGTGTCCAGGTCCTTTATCCCACTCACTCACTCTCAACCCCTTCACCCGGAGAGCCTGACCCTCGTGCAGCAATACAAGTTTTCCAGAGTGGAGCCTGCCCCCACCTTCCTGACAAAAGCAGAGAAAGTCCCGAACAAACCAGTTCCAGGTTTTCCCCCCAAGACGCTCTGCAGAGCATTTTGCCAGCCATTTCCTAGATCTCCAGCCAGGCCCACTGGATTCAGTCGGGCTGCTAGTTCCTTACCCTGAAAATTGATTCTCAGTATGTTAATTTAAAAAGCTCCCAGGGCCCTGACACACACAGCGTCGTGCGGGGACACTGTGGTTGTTTGCTTTAATAAGCATGGAACTGTGAGCATGGGATTCCTGCTGTGATGTGATGGCATGGAGCACAGTGAGAGTTGTAACAAGCTGGGCCAACATTTCAATGGGAACCACAAGTGCTCAACATCTTGGACAGTCAGCTCACCTTGTGAGACACATACATACTGATTTAGTCAATTAACCACAGGCAGCCCAATCGGAAAATGTGGGCCTTGCTGTATTCCAGACAAATAATGCACAGAACTGGCCCCTCCCAGCAGCTGGGAAATGGAAACTCTGCTGCTTACTGGTTCTACTTGGCTTCCTTGTTCACTGATGTCACCTTTTCTCAGCCAATAGGGGAACTCTGGCAGGAATAGTGCCTGCCATTTCAGAGAAGCATAGGGGAACATTTCCTTCTCTTTCCAAAGTGCTCACCCTCAAAATGGACAAAACTCATCCCATGCATAAACACCATTCAAATCAACAGTCATAAAACAGAACCATCACTTTAAAGTCTTACGTTAATGCTGCATAGTTTCTGGCAGCTCCAGGGGCAACTGAGACTATTTCAAACTTTATTTTTAAGTTCATGCTGTTTTCTCCTCTTATATAGGGCAGCTGAGTAGCAGAACAAGGAAAAGTGTCACGAGATTGAGCACAAAGAGTGAACGAGGTGAACCAGATCCTCAGTTTGGTAATGCTAAAGCACCATTGCTCCATTGACTTCAATATAAAGCATCACCTCCTGCAGTATATTTTACTGAACATACAAATCCACATACATGAAACCTACCAGAAACATCAATGGCTTGAAAGTGGAACCTCAGCCCTCACTGAGGAGAATGTGTTTGCTGAATCTACGCTGTATCGTGCTGGATTCCCGTACTCCATTCCTACACTTGGGCCACGCACAGGGGTGGCGAGATGGATAAAGATATCTTTAAGCCCTCTTTGTACCCACTGTATTCTAGCGCCTGCCTGGCTCCCTGGGTAAGTTAGAGCAGCCCCAGCCCTGGCATGCAGGAAGCAGAGATTAGCTGTAGTGCAGTGCACTCTGGCCATGACTAGTTCTGGTCCCAGTATAGAGCCCTTATACCAGCTCTACATCAGCTGGGATGTATCAACAGGGGCGCACTTCTACCCCTTTCAGGCTCCTTTGCAGCATAAAGGAATCTTAGTGTATATGAGAATCAGTCAGGCCCATCAATGGCCCCTTGCTGGCCTGCATGTGTGTAGTTCTATGGTGTTTAGTGCTCAGTATTCATTCTCTCTCGCTCCTTCATAGGAGATACCTATAGAATCTAGTAAGCATGTTCATCTGGCTTGCAGTTTTCTTACTCTGATTTGGAGTTTGTTAGATTTAATCAATAACAATACTTATAACAAAGAGGAAGCTCGAGTGCTGAACACTCAAGGGAGAATAGCTTGAACAGTGTTTGCACCATTCGCATTTAGAAAATCCCTCTTTGTACCACGAAGCATGGAAGAGCCTCTATAAATTAGATCCATTTCCTGCTGTTCTGAGAGTAGCCGTAAGCAGGTCACGTCTTGCTAATGCGAAGTACAAAATAGCAAAGCATGGTGGAGGCCAGGAGTACTGATTCAGATAGAGCAGGGGCAAGGCGAAACCAGTGCTCTCCATGAGCTTAAAATGTATCTTAATTATGGCCTATGAAATCTACATTCACAGCAAAATGAGGTACAAAATCTCAGATGGATGGTCAGAAGCCGAAGGGAGGGGAGGCACTAAGAGGCTGAGGTCCTATGGAATGGTGAGTCCCTCCCCATGCGCTACTGCTGATCAATCTGTAAAAGTACCTGCCTCCTGGCTGCATAGGGCTCCTGCTGCTGCTAACTGGGAAACTGAGTTTTGACATGGTCATGGGGGGCGGGAGGGGAAAGAGAGCAGCCCTGTCTTGACCACGTTAGAAGCGACAACAGCCATATAGATGGGGCTGTCAGAGAGAACACAATGCACTACAGTGTTCCCACAGTAGCTTGCAGAGAGCTGATTTTCCAGGCAAACTCATACAGTGGAAGGCTGTTTTTAAAACCTTCTAGTGCCTTGGGAAATTGTTACGAGCTGCATGAGGCTGGGTGGAGCTTAATCCTGCCCCACTGAAGATCATGGGAATTTGGCCTTTGACATCCTTAGCTCACTGTAGCTTTTTCTTAATGAGAGGTACTTCTGGAGCCTGAGTCATTGGGAGGAGTGACTCCTACCAACCGTGGACAGGAATTTGCTTGATGTTTCTGTAACATGTACCCAGCTGTCACAAGGATGGGTTGAATAGAAAAACTGATCTAAAGGGGGAAAATTTAGCCATTTGTTGTAGCAGTCTAATTAATGGGATATAGTTATACTAGTGTACCACATGAGGTGTTATACCAGTATATTTACAGCTGTATTGTTAGACTGGTATAGTTATGCCACTTCCCCAGCTACAGAAGCCTGAAATCCTTACCATCTGCAAAGGGGCTAGGATTGCAAACCTGCTATTCTGCAGCTGGCCAGAAGATGGCAGCCACACAGATAATGAACAGAAGCCAGGCATTTTTGTCAGAACATACAAGGTGGCTTTGCTGCTTTAGGGGAGAGCTGCAGAGATCATCACAGAGAAGGGAGAGAGATCTGACTCTGGTCTCGTGCTGCTGTACCCCCACTGGCTTCTGGGAGCTACTCCTGATTTCCACTAGGGTAAATACGAGAAGGCTCACTGCCAAAAAATTAAGAGGCGGATTTGCCTCCGATTTCACAGTGGTACTATGTCACAGCCCCACTGTCAAGGGGAGGGAGGGAGGGAGGCAAGGTGATGGCTAGGGAGATGGTAGAGCTGCAGCTCTGGGACCAGGGCCAGCTCCAGGCACCAGTGAAGTAAGCAGGTGCCTGGGACAGCCAATAAAAAGGGGTGGCATGTTTGTTACTGGGGCGTCATGCTTCTTTATTCGGCAGCAATTCAGCGGTGGGTACCGCTCCACTTCTTCGGCAGAAATTCGGTGGCAGGTCCTTCTGTTCTCTTCTTTCTTCGGCAGCAGCTCTTCGGCGGGATGACTTGGCGGGAAAACAAAAAAGAAAAACCCACTTGGGGCAGCAAAAAAGCTGGAGCCGGCCCTGTCTGGGACATGGTCCAACCACTCTTACAGTCATGTTTCCATAGAAGCGGCACACATCTTGTTTCACGCAGTACAGTCTCATAAGGAACCACGTCACGTGTTCATGGCCTGCCCTGCCGCACACACAACGTGTTAGAGTAACTTCATGGCCAGGGTGAAAAGCGAGATGTCATTTTTTCTAGTGGATTTTTAGTTCTCTTGAAGGTGCAGGACTATAGCGCCACCGGGAGGCAAGCTGAGTGCAGGGCCGTCATATGCCGCTATCCCTGCACAGGTTTGGAAACGCACTTATCCCAAACTGCACTGCTCCTGCTATCCCAGTGTGGTGGTATTACTACTACCAGTACGTCATCTCTAGGCAGCTAACCTAATCCTCTTCAATCACGGATCTGCAAAGACTCCCTGCTTTCCTCGTCCTGCCTCCTTTCCCCTTTAGCATGACTTCCCTCCCATACACATCTTAGCTTTCACCCAAAACACCTCCTAATAGTGCACTACTGGGCCCTCACAAGCCAGGCTCATGCACCTCATTCTTGGGTTCAGCTTCTGATCCCAGTTACAGTCCCACTTTTCTTTTTTCAAATGAAGCTATTCTCAATTTACACCAGTGTAACAGACCAGAATTTGGCCAGTGATCAACAACATCCCCTTTTATTAGTAATATTAAGGTAGTACAGAAAGGCCCCAGTTGAGGTCAAGGCCCATTGTGCAAGGTGCTGTGCACAGTGAGAGATGGCCTCTGCCCTGACGAGTTTACAATCCATGTAGACAAGACAGGTAAGAGGTTTGAGGGGGAAACAGAGGCACAGATATACTTTGCCCAGGGTCACACACTAGATCAGTGGCAGAGGCAACAACAGAACCAGAGTCTCCTAACTCCTAGGCCTGTGTCCTGTCCACTAGACAACACTGTCTCTCCACTTGATCTCCTCCCTAGCATTAACTAAGTAGATCATGCTTACCTGTGGAGCAATTGTGATATGGTCAAACCTCTATAATGAGCTAGACAGACACACCACACTCATAGCACAGCAGGTATGTCCTGACTATTTCTATTAGCTGCAGTTGTTCAAATCCCTACCTCTATATCCCTCAGTTGGCTTTCCTGGGCACTCAGACACAACCCCCCTTCCTCCCTCATAACAAGAAAACCAGCAGAAAAAGAAATAGAAACACCTAATCATAGGCCAGCACCAATAGGGATGGGAAAGGTGGGCTAGCAAATTGGGATACTGAGCTGGGACTCAGGAGATCTGGGCTCAGCTCCTGGCTCTACCACAGACACCCCCATGCCTCACTTCCCCATTGGCTAAATGAGAATATACTTTCCTACCTCACAGGTGTCTCTCAAAAAGTCTATTAGCAACCAGAAGCACTCAGATACTATGGCAATAGGGCCAGATAAGCAGACAGATCACACATCCGCCCTGAGCAACAGAGGGGATCCAGTTATATTTATAATATTTATTTTACAAGACAATACACACAAAGTTACAATATTTTTAAAAACCTCTTCAAATAGGAAAAAAAATTCTCCCCCTTAAAGCAGCAGTTTTTAAACAGTACAGGTATGGCCCAGGATCCTACAGTAACAGGATACAATGTTATATGGTGTTATTGAAAAACCACCAAAAGTCGAGGACTGTACGCATTAAAGAGAACAGCAAAACTTTAACACACACATGGAATGGTCAAACATTACTACGCGGAACATGGAACTGAACCAGCCGGTTTTTAAATGATGGAATGTGGGTCTCCCCCTTTTAACACCAAGAAATAAATAATAAATCTACACAGAAAATAGTCCAATCAGTCAAAACACTCTTAACCAAGATTAGTGTTGCTGAATGGGATAGGTTATATGGGGATCTATTGGTTTTTTCCATGTTCCTGATTAGCTACTGCTTAAGAACTACACCAAGAAAATAAAGAGAACTGGAAATGAAAAGACGAGCTCTTCATTAGCAGAAGCTGCCGGGCACACTCAGAACAGCACGGAATCATGCCAGCATTGGGAATGCCAAACTTGACAAGAACCTTGCATAAAACAGCAAATATTAGCAAATTGGGTAATGACAAAGAAGCCCAGTTTCATAGCTTGGCTCCCTTAATGCCTCAGGAGCAACAGATAGAACCTTGGACGCCAAACCACAGACACCAACAATGCACTCCACAGCAGGAATCGTTCACTTCATCACTGTGACACCACACAGAGGGCCACATTTGGGGAGGAAAGAGAGGTGACGCAAACAGAGGGGGATTTTATGATGCTGGTCCCTTTGGCGCTGTCCAATGCCCAGTCAAGACAATGGAAGGACTCTCATTGACTTCAGTGGGCTTTGGAAGGGTCATGGGTTCAGCTTTCCCTTCCAAGGTGTGTGTGTGTGGGGAAATGTCTTAGAACAAAAAGAGAAGACATCACACACACAGTAAATACAGTGCAGAGCTGTGCAAACCCTGACACATACACAAAGCGTGCATGCAGATTGTACCTGCACACCGCCGGCCAATTCTACTCTCACACATACCTTCACCTCCCGTTCATTGGGCACATCTACTGTGTATGAAGTGGATGTGTGACATGTGCCTGGATCGCTGCATGGGATAGGAGAGCCTTCCAGGCACAAGCAGGGCCAAAGGAAGAGTATCTAACCAAAGTCATGCATGTCTTGCACATCCTCTCCTTGGATTTGCTCGTCATTACTTTATTTCAGCAAGGAAAATATCCCTTCCTTTCTCCCACATGGGTTTGATCCAAAGCCTATTGTAGTTGGTGGGAGTCTTTCCAGGGACTGCAGCCAGCTTTGGATGAGGCCTCACAATTTGTGCCCTGCACACAAGTCACTGTCTGGCCTACTCCTGATTTTCCAGGTGTCTAGTTTTTGTCAAGAATGGTCATGTTTTTTCAGCTTTTTATGGATCGCTCCACTATAGCAAATCCCAAGTCTGCCTCTTCTCAGTCTAGTCTAGGAACAGCAACACTTAGCTTCTGTTTGGAAAGTGCTGCCTACAAATGCTAATTCAGTCTCAACACCCTGTGAGGTAGGAGAAATTATCTATTTTACCAATGAAAAAAGGGGAGGCAGCAAGTTTAAGCGACCTGACCAAGATCACAGAGGGAGGGAAGTGTCAGAGCTGAGATTACAGCTTATAAATTCCTGGCTCTTGGGCCAATGCTCAGACCACCCCTTGCCTGCCAAACTGTCTGAAGCAATAGTGGGATGTCTAGCACTTTTCAGGGAGGGTGACCGCACACAAACAGACACATGCAAAACACTGGCTTTTGTGTGGCAGTGGTTTTCTTCAACTGTACCTTCATCAATGGGCATTTTCCAGTGTTTGTAGGATCCAGGAATGAAGAGTATGACAGGGCCAGAATAGTATGGGAACAAATTTCTTCTCTGAAGAAATTAAGACCCACCGATATTAGTCTCCAGAAAAGGCTGTGATACAGTTGTGCCTTTAAACGACTCTCAGGACTCCCTGCTTCCCTTCCAGAATTGCAAATCTAGAGCAGCCACTGGCTGACACTAAACAGACTGCACTGTCCAGAGGGAGCAGTGTCTCTCCAGAGGGTTTGTGCTCTAGATCAGAAGCATACACACTCTTGGACAGAGAATGGAGCACATTTAGCATGAAGGGTTTGGGGGAAGAGGACTCCAAGTATCCAGCCTGCTCTGCACACTCTCATTCAAAATATTTGCTCCAGATACCAAAAGGCAGCAGCACTTCTGCTGTTCCTCAGGCACAACAACCGCACACACAAGCTACAGGACATTTTGTTGCGGTCCCGGATTCTTGCTTGCCTCAGAGAGCTTAGTGCATGGCACATACAGTAGGATAGGAGGGAGTGAAATCCTGTTTCCATGGAAACAGGAGTCTGGCTCCAGTTCCCGAGAGAAATCAGTTCTACTCTGAACCAGAAAGCATTTTGTGTCTGGCTTCGTTAATTCTTCTGGGGTCAGGTGCTGGGTTGACAGCTCTGGAGGATGGAGTCCCCTGTTTACCCACAGCGTTCCTCAAAGGCAGCTTTGGAGCTCAATTTTTACCGTTACCTTAGTGGAGGCCAAGCCTGCAGAGTCAAAAGCTCACGTAACCCAGGGTATCATTCCAGGTATCACATTAGTCACCTTCTCCTGAGGCTCAACATAGTCCCCAAAAGCCATGAAAATGGGAGAAGGGTGGGACCCCTTCCACACCAAAGCATGAGTCAGGGAGAATCTAGCTGTAGGAGGGAGAAAAGTGAATCCAAACACACACACACACACACACACACACACACCCTTCCTGTGATGTGGCGGATTCCGACAGTGGACTCTAGGCTCAGTGAAGGATGAGCGTAGGCAACAGTCAATTGTAGCACAAAATACATAGTCCATGAAAGCTAGCAATATACTGAATGGAAATCCAGACCCTCTCGCTCGTGGGTGAGACCTATCACTGAGCCCCACAATATTCAAAATAGGTTATGGCATATGAGTAACTTGAGGAAAAAGAAGTCTTTCACTGCACACAAACCTACATTGATAGTATAGCTCACTCCATCCTAGAGATGTACAGCAAAACATCCCCTTCTCTTGTGCCAGCCTGCTTCCCCCACACACGTGCCAGGGAAAGACCAGCTATCCTTTGAGGGATCCATTTAGTGAAAACCTTTATACCTGCCCTTGCTGCTGTCAGGCTCCGGTTCCTAGGATCATCAGTACCAAAGTAGAGCTTCCTAGAGGTGTCCCCCTCATGTGGAAGTTGTGCTTACTGAAGCAGCACTGGGCCTCCACTCAGTTCCTGTTTGCCTGCACAGCTCATGTCAGTGAGGTAACTGGGTACTGTGCAGTTTGACAGAAGATAAAGGGCCTGCTCCTGCACCCACAGAAACCAAAGGTGAAACATCCAGGAGCAGGACAGAACCCATAACACAGGGCATTTGGCCTTCAAGCCTGGACCCATCCACACAAGCTTTGCCACTCCCCAGTGTTGGCAGGATCAAACTCTTCGCTGCTATAGCAAAGGCTTCTTCAGAGTCATGTCTTTTTAGTCCCTTCTATACACCTCCTCTCAGGTCTGGTACTTGCTGTATAGCCAGTCCCCCTCCTCTCTGTGCAGAGTCTCTTCTCATTTCAGCTCCCCTGTGCCACGTTACATACTACCTCCACATTCCCTCTGCCAACCGCCATCAGGTCCCTTCCACACAATCCCCCCCTTTACTTTTCTCCCTAGGCCCTTGTATTCACTACTCCCTTCTTTCAATCAGAAGTTTTCATGGACTCCTCCAGCTTCTATGGTCTCATTTTCAGAGAGGCTGAATAGAGCTGGTCAAAAACAAAAAACAAAATGAAAACAAAAAACCCACCACACACACCCCAAAACACAAAAACAAAGTTTTTCACTAAGTGTCCATGGAAAATTTAATCATTTTGTAAAAAATAAAATAAAAATGTCCCCAAATCTAACTATTTCATCCAAAGAAGAAAACATTTCAAGTCGGGTATGCTGCCATTGTGCCTCATGGAGCTGTAGTTTGATTTCTTCATGTCCCCTTTCTCCTCTGTGAACCAGGCTCTCCAGCCATACTACATCTCCCATGATGTGCCCTGGCCAAGGACTTATGATGCACCCAGCTCTCCTCACCATGAGGAGAGACTGTTGTGCATCATGGGAGATGCAGTGATACCAAGAAGCCCAGTCTCTACAAGACAATGGGAACACGAGGCACTCAAACTGACTCCCATGAGGCACCATGGCAATATTTACAAACCAAAATATTCTGGTTACACACACACACACACACACACACACACACACACACACTCTCTCTCAATTTTCCATGGGGAAAAAAGCCCATTCTGACCAGCTCTAGTGCTGAACCTTCAACCTTAGAGTTAATGGGAACAGCAGGTACCAAGTGCCACTGAACATCAGAACCCTTCTGTAGCCACTCCCTATCCCCTACCCTCCAAAAAACCTTTTCTACCATCACCAGACTCAAGCGCCATGGCTCCCCCCCTCCAGTTCTCTGTGCCTCTTCCAGTTCCTGCTCGAGTGCCATGTACCATGGCCTCAGTTTGTTATTAACCTGCACTCACACGGCTGCTTTAAAAAACAAAAAAAAAAATCCAAGCCAACGGCTCCTTTTTTGGTGAGTGCACAACAACAAAACACACATTTAACGTGTCACATGCCTCACAAAGTCCATTGGGGACAACAGCACGCATGTCCTACAAAAGCCCATAGACAGCCTGAGGTTCCCAAAAGCATCAGCAATATTTGCAGGCCAGTCAACAGTTTGCTCTGCTCTCCCTGAACTTTGCAGGAATGCAAGAGATTTCACACCCTGTACATCTGATTAGTTAGGAATGGATGAGACTAAGGACAAGTGAACATCAGGCTAGAGTGGAATATCCCAGCTGGTCTCATTACGGTGACTTAGAGAACCTATTGCAAACAATCTGTACATCCAGAAGAAGCAGTGGCTACATAGTGCAGATTTAAGAAAAAAATTCTGCTTTGTGCATGTTCATTGCAAAGTAAAGGCCAGATCCTCAGCTGATGTGATAGCCAGAATGGAGCCATGCTAATTTACATTATCGTTCTTGCATCCCGTCAGGTTTCCACAAGACACATGAAATTTAATTGGGCCTGAATGCTCAGTTCAATTCATATTTGAATAACAGTCAACCCTTCTTGTAATACCCGTAAGCTGCATTCTGTAGTATCTTCCAGCTGATTATCTCAAGAGACAAACGGATTAAGCCTTACCATGTCTGCAAGGTAGGCAAGGATTTTTCCCCATCTTACTGGGGCTCTTGAATTAGCAGCAGAGCCAGGTGGATCCCAGAATTCCCATCTCCCATTCCTGTGATTAGCCACTACACCACACTCACTCACCCTTAGGGGTCAGTTACAAACCACCTCACCTGATTCTATCATCTAGTCTAAAAAGTCTATTGACAAAGGAGACTAATCTGTTCAAGGTGCCTATGCTCAGGGCACATCACACAGATGAACTGTGTATAATGAAGCTACAATGACTGTTGCAGTGGCCATAGCTGATGGAAACTGCAGCATTCAGCCACTGTAATGCTGTGACCTCTGCTTTGTTTTTCCATATGTCATAGAATTCTGGCCTTCAATGATTCACTTAACTGCAAGGATCTTACACACACTGGCATTAAGGGTCTGTCTACATTGGGCAGATTTGTTAACTGCTCTCAAGTCAGCACAGCTAAATCGGTTTTAAAACCCGATCAGAGCAGTAGCCTTGACCACTTGGCCTTCTAACTGGGTCAGGCTGCCTTAACTGCTTCAGTCCAGGGCTAGGCAATGGTTCCCGGCTATTTCATTAAAAAAAAAAAAAAAAAGTTGGTCTAGCTTAACTGGTTAGACAATTTCTCCAGTGTAGACAGCCCTTGTGGGGTAGGCCACAGGCAGAGCTGGATGGCAAAGACAGCCTGACAGACTCCTAGTGCTGCATGCACTACAAAAAGTCACTGTGGTGGGACAAAGGGGTAATAGACCTGGACTACAGATCTTGGCTCACAGGTTTTTGGAGCCAATACTCTCATGTTTGCCTTTGGATTTTGTAACTGTGTCCTGATAGGCCAAACCTCTTGGCCTCTACTGCAAGGCTTAGGGCAGACATTGGGACATCCATGGGTCCCCATTCCAACCAAGCACCTGAAGCAGAGTATCATGGGGCACGAGGCTCTGCATGCATACACAGCTAGGTGATCAGCAACTAGTGCTCCCAAAAGCTATTTGGAAAAGCCACAAGCACCCTCAATCATAGACCACTACAAAGCAGTTAAAGGAAGCAGAAATCCATGTCAAAGCACCATCTCAAAACTTATGTTATCTTGCTGATCACTAGCACTGGTCCACACATCATGCTTTTCCTCTTCCCCTACCATGGAGGCCCTTTTCCTGCTGACTCCAGGAACACTGAATGGCGAGGACAGTGTCAGATCTCCTAGAAGAGAGTCACAATTACCAGTCAGCTTAGCCTGCTGGATGCTCATTACACCGGGTGAGTCTGCATTTTGAGAGACTAAATTATTTCTGTCTGTGTTTCCCACACCACCTCTTAGCTACTCTGAGACATCTGCAAGGGAAATACTCAAAATTGCTAGGTCTAAACACTGGCTTTTGTTGATGGGGTCCCAAGCCAAAGTCTTGGCTGTCAGGATCCCAGCCACGTCTATTAGTTATAAATTTAGAATGAATATTTTTGAAAGTAGCCTGATTTTAGGTACCTACTTTGAGATGTCGTGAGCCAAATTTCCAGAGGCACCAATGACTTCAATTAGAATTTGGGGTGCTCAGCTCTTCCAAAAAAACCTCAGGCCCAAACTACCCGAGTTTGGGCACCCAAGAACCAAGCAGCCAAAATCAGAGGTCACTTCTGAAAATTTTAGCCTTCCTGTTTCTAAGATGGAAAGAAACAAGCCAAAGATGTTTCACAGTGCGGCACACACAAACCTGGAGGTGCATATATCAGAAAGGGACAATAGCAGGCACGTCCTACAAAAGCAACAGGCTGGGCATTCTATGCCCATGCACAAGCATAGTCCACAGAAACACCAGTATCAGAGGCTTAACACTCTCTTGGAACCTTCAAGAGGTTGTTCCAGGGAATCCATTTTAGGTGTAATCATCACAGCCACTGATCTCCCTCTTGCAACAGGTAATCTCTTCACGAGCATTCAGCTTCAACACACTAGTGTGCTTCTGTCTGAGCCCCTGAGCCAGCCAGTGTTGCAACCTCAAATCAAGTTCCCAACCAGAAAAGCAGTTGCCAGAAGAATCACCAGCAAATAAAGTCATGGGATCATGGGAAATAGATCACCGCTTTCCCATACAGAAAAAAAGTCAGCATTTCTGCATTCTAGGCCTCCATTGCTGGAGTGACAGGAGACTGTCTCCAGGGAAACAGGGATGTGAGCAGGTCCTTTTAACATACAGTATTAAATACATTTTTTTAAAAAAAGTCTCCCCTCCCCTGTACCAGTCTCAGACCCTGCCCCAGGCCTCTCCCTCCCCAACAGACAGAACACACTGCTGAAAGCTGTAGCGCACACACTGGTACAATGATGGTGCCAGACACATGCTTTGCTGAGTTCATGAAGCCAGTGAAAAGGGGATTTGGGTATAAACCCAACATTCCTGGCTTCCAGAGTGTTTGGGTATGTTCTGAAAACCTTGTGAGACATGGGCCTGCAAGCTCCCTGCTGGGTCATTGGGTGGTACTCAATCTGACACTGGAATGAAGATACAGGACTCGCCTTGAACTCTTTACCCTGATCCTGCTCTCCTTCTTCAAGCAAAGCTTTGCAAGGATGGGAGCTGCACTCCTGCCTGCTATTAATCCAATCTCAGGCCCTTAATAGGGGTGGGTTCTGCACTTGGACTTGGCAAGGTGGCCATAGGGTGTTAGCTAGTCATTGAGCACTGCAGTTCCCCAATGGCCCTAGCTACACCAGCTGCAAGGAAGTGCTGGCCCTTTTGGTAATGCCCAGCGGGAAGGGGGTGGGGCAGAGTGTATGGAACTAACAGGGAGTCACGCTTCTGTTAATGGAAACTTCTACAGTTTGGGCTCTAGAGCTGCACTAAGGCCTTGTCCACACGGGGATATTAACCACTGGTGCCAAGTCCTAGCGTACACGCGATCTACACCAGTGCAACTGATTCCACTGTAATCAATGGGCTACAGCTGCCAATACCAATGCTGATTGCTCCCCTCCACAGCTGGAATGATCAGAATAAACAGGCACCTGCAGCATTCATGGGTGGCACCAGGCAGCCCTACCAGGAAGGGACAGGGCTTAGCCTTGGGGGGGTTGGAATTAAATGCTAATGTAAGCGTTTCTGACTTGACGGGCTGCAGGGTCACCAGCTAGACAGTTACTGCAGTAACACCAGAGCCCCCCTTTGAAATTCCAGATCTCAGGCAGATGCAATTGCTCCCGAGTTCAGAATTTTACAGGTCCCTCCTTAAGTCTCTTGGCACTAAAGAGGATTCCTCACTAGGCTGAAGCAGCGCGAGTTCATCAGCACCAAGAACTTCAGCTCACAAAGGCCCCACGCTGACATACCACACAGGGCTCGCTGGGTGCAGTCATTCTGCTGAAATTCAAAAATAAAAACTGGGGCGGTGGCGGGGGAAGATGAGAGAAAGGAAGGGATATTTCCATGGATCTTTGTCTGAGGCCATAAAGCAGCATTTTCCAGGCCCTTTTCCGTGCCCAATAACCATGGCAACAACATTGCTGGTCCACATTGCAGTGTGAACCCAAATGGGAGCAAAGCAGACAGCTGGGAGCACAGATATCCATAGTAAGAGCAGCATCTCTTAGGGGGAGAGGCTGCTTCAAACCTGTATTTGCCACAGAGCTCTTTGTTTCCTTCTGAAACAGATTTACTGGCAGTGTATTTTTAACTCCAAATTGTAAGTTTCATATACAGTAATATATTGGCTGTGGGGGGCGCGGGAGGGGAGAAAATCACCATTTGAACGTTAAAATTTGGTCACAAAATACAAAAAAGAACGAGGCTGGTGTTCCTTTTGGATTCTTTATGATGTACAGAGAAGGCCTGCTTTAAAGAGGAAGAGACGATCACTTGCTCTTTATCTTTTAAATATCAGGAATTTCAGCTAGGGGGTTTCCCTGGTCTTGCTGGATGACATCTGGGAAGCTAGTAGGATGTTTAGTCTGAAATCTCATACCATAACTGACAGGGTTAAACAAAAACTTCCTTTCTCCAAAATGTAAGTTAGTTGTTAACATTAAATGGGTGTTAACACAAAGAAAAAAATTTTAAACTAGTAAAGAAAACCTTTCCTATCAACTGTCCAACTTTCACTCTCATGGGACACCACCATTTCACTAGCTCTCCTATCATCACTCTTCCAGCCTAGATGAGGATCTGAATCTTGCATGCAAAAACCAAGCAGAAAAAAAAAATCCTTAAAAACTTCCGACACCTTTCAGGCCTTCATTATACACCATAAAACAGGATAAGAGTCACCCTATGGAAGAAAAAAGAAAAGCTTTTCTTTAAGTGCAACTCAGAAAATTCCAGAGCAACACAGATATCATAGCACTGATCACAAAAGATTGTTATGAACAGAGAGGTCATCTATGCAGATTCCCTTTTCTACATAGCAGAGTCATTTTTTGTGTCTCTCATAGGCAAAAGTGAGAAATTCGCTGTGTAACAACTTTCTCTACATTAAAAGGTACATGATCAGGACAATTGGCCTCCAATTTAGGTTTTACAAAGAAAAAAGTTTTACAAAACCCAAATAAAGAGTGTTGAAGTACACAGATTTCAAGGGGAATCTTTTTTTTTTTTTTAATTATTCTTCTTCATCTGAAACACAAACAGCACCATGATGCTAGTGATGGGGAAGCAGAAAGTGAAGTAGACTATAAACAAAAAGTGAAACTGACCAGTTTAGTTTACATGTTGAAATGGAATGAAGTGCAATAACAAAGCACACCAGATTTTCAGTTCTTTCCCTTGTGAGAATTCAAAGTGATATTGTGAATATAGATAAAGAAAAGGTTTGGGTTTTTTAAAAACATTCGTGTCCCTTTAACAGAATCTGTATGTGTCTAGGGTTGCCAGCCAGTTATCCAGTCAATGACTACCACCCCAAAGTGAGCAGTAAGTCTGGCTATCATCCTCAATCCCACAACTGGACACACAGAGGCAGGCTCTTGTGCCAGTGTGGATCCGACTGAAGTCATACTGCCTCTCTGTATGTACTTCAGAGAAAACATCATAGCAAAACCAGACGTGGCCTTTGAAAGGTAAGGGTACATCTAGACTACCTGCCGTATTGGCGGGTAGTGATTGATCCCCAAACATGCTCCCGTCGACTCTGGAACTTCACCAGTATGAACGGCGGCAGTGGAGTCGACAGGGGGAGCCACGGACGTTGATCCCGCGCTGTTAGGACGAGAGGTAAATCGATCTAAGATACTTTGACTTTAGCTATGTGAATAGCATAGCTGAAGTCAAAGTATCTTAGATCGATCCCCATTGTGCAGACCAGCCCTAAGTCATATGGAATTAGGTTCCTGTGGAACTAAAACAGATGCCCTGGCCTCATTTCTTTTCCACATCCCAATTTTGGTCTGGATAAAGAAGTTGGCAACTCAATCCCCAAGTACATTGAGCCAGATCCTCAGCTGATGTACACAATCATAGTCTCACTGATTTCAATAGAGCTCACCGACTTCAAAGGATCTACAATCATTTACACCAGCTGAGGACGTGGCCTATCCTGATCTTTAGCCAAAAGGCCTGACTCTGAGACCATCTTTTTAAGTGACCCTTTGTGAGTGCAAACAACCACAGGAAAGGAGGAGAGGAATGCATCTTAGAGACAGGCCAAAAGACACACAACCAGTACTCTAGGTAGAGCAACTGCTTGACACATTAGAGCTGGACTGATTTAAGGAATGTAATTGGATTTGGTTTTCCTGTATAAATAAAAAGTTGATCCCATGTCATTAAATTCTCCCCTCTCCCGCTTGTAGCTCGTAGCTAAACACTCATGCACCTGAAGACATTCACGCATGATCCCACAGACATACTCTTTCAGAGTAGACGTGTTGCAAATACGTGAAGTGTACATCTCCCTCCACATAGGCCCCATGGCCCCTATTTAAGAGGGAAGTCCCTTTGATTAAAATAAAATTAAAAAAAAAACAACAAAACAAAAAACAAAAACAACAAAAAAACCTTCCCCCTCCTCTGATCTCCAAGAAGTTCATCCAAGTCCAGCTGATTTTAGGGGAGTTTCAGGACAGGTCCTTATAAAGAAACTTTTTGATTGCGGCATCTACCTGCTTCCTCTACTGACAATATGGGTCCCCTTTTAGAAGGTGTGCTGGGGCCTTATCTTCCCAGAGGCCTGGTACATCAGAAGAGGGACTAGGGGAACAAAGTCTGGTACTTTGCTCCTTTCTTGACTACCTGGTAATTCAGAAGGTGTGGTCAGTTTCTTCCCCCCCCATTGCTGGGAGAAGGTCCGGGGTCTGTGAGCCCAGTCTGTGCTAACCAGTGTCTTTAAGAATGACAATTAAAAATAATAGATATGCATAATTAAGCATTGTCCTGGAGGGCCAGAAGGGGTAGGGGCATATCGAGAGGTGGAACGGACTTTTTGTTTGGGAGACGACCTTCACCCTCGAGGCTGCTGCTTTAACCCTTTGTGCTGTTGCTCAGAAACCATCGACGACGACGAATGCTGGATGAATTCTGACCAGCAGTGAGCGCGCATGAGGATTAATCCCGGCGCTTCGGAAGCATGTCTAGGAAGAATTCTGCGATGCCTATGAAATAGACGACTTGTGCAATGCCGAAGAGTGGGGCGATGACCAAGGCTCTGCAATACGCCCCCTTCAGGAAGGCCAGGGGCCCTTCCTTCTGCCAGATTTTCCTACAGAGGCACAGAGACAGACAGCATGAGTTGATCCCACCCATTGCCCATAATAGTGTCACTTGTGCTAACACAAATATTTCCCAAAGTAATTTATTGTCTTTGTCACCAGAATCAAGATGCTCAGAGTCCAACTGATCGCCATATGTGGGGTTGGGAGGGAATTTTCCTTGGGTCAGACTGACAGACACCTTGGGCGGAGTTTTGCCTTCCTCTGCAGCATGGGGCTTGGGTCCCTTGCAGGTTTAAATTAGCTAAGTGGTGAATTCTCTGTGACTTGAAGTCTTTAAACCAGGATTTGAGGACTGCAGTAACTCAGCCAGAGGTTTTAAGTCTATTACAGGAGTGGGTGGTGAGGTTCTGTAGCCTGCAATGTACAGGAGTTCCTATAAGGCAGGATCACAGAGGAAATGGTAGCTGCTGCAGATCTCACTCTTAACTGTTTTAGGGTTTTATAGTGCTGCCCATCCTAGGATCTGGGCACTTTCTCATGTTAAAACCAAGAGCAATAGCGATACCCCCAGTCAAGTCCACAGAGTCTTTTATTCTCTTCTTTTCTGCTTGGGGCTGTGTATTTGTTTCTGAGGTTATTGCTTTTTGGGGAAGGAGGTGGTTGGGGTTTTCTGGTAGAAGTGGACCCCTTCCCTATTAGCCTTCCCCAAGGACAGGATAAAACCCTTTTAGGCTTTCAGATAAAACAATTAAAAAGAAGCCCTTGGTGCCTCAACTCCCTCCCATTGCCAAGCAGCAGGCAGTGAAAGATGCCTGTAACAGACACATTGCAACCAGATCTTCTGGTAATCATTGAGGAGACCTTTTACCTGGTGCAGTCTAGGATTCCTGAGTATGTGTCCTCATTCACTCCCCTTTTCAAGGACTGCAGCCTTGTCTTGATTACTGAGGACAGAGAGAAGGAGAAAAGAAGCTTTAAGAACCCTATTCATACAGGCCATGGGCTGCCTCTGGTTCTTTCCCTCCCAAAGATTCAATTACAAGCTTTAGTAGGCAAGAGTGATCATTTAGGGTCTAGCAAAGCCAAATTCAGATTTCTGGGATTATGATCACAGATGAGATTAATCAGAATATCAGAAAACTAGGGAAAATCTTAACTGTTCCTTTACAAATGGATTTTAAAATCCCCACACAAAACACAAGGAACACGATTTTCCACACTGACTCTGATTTATGGGTGTCCAGAGCTCTTAAGGAGCCAGATTTTCAAAAGGCCAGCACTTTCTGAAAGTCAGCCCAGTGTGCAATTGGGCACTCCAAAAAACTGAGGCACCAAAAACAAACAAACAAACAAACAAAAACAAACTCCCAGTCACTGGTCATTCTTAAATCTTGGTAATATACGATTATGGGAGGGAAAATGACTTCCTATTGTTTCTCACAGGTCAGCCCTGCAGACAGAGGCGAGACCAAGCGGTGTTATTGGAAGACATACACAGTCTAATAGATAACAAGGTAATGGCTTCCCAGGTGCTCACAGTGGTTTTACATAAGCCTGAATACACAAAGGTGCGAACCATGCACACACACACACAATGGTTTCTACACAGAAACACATCTATCACAGAGACGTGATAATGGCCACTTCTGGTCCTCTGCACCGAGAGTCCCCCCTCCATCTGGTTTAGCGCACACACGCGCGCGCGCACACACGCGCGCGCACACGCACACGCACACACACGCACACACACGCACACACACGCACCAAGCACTCCATTGAGCAGGGGGTGAGGTAAAGGGAAAGCTCCACTCCTTCTCAGCTGGAAGCAGTGGGCAAGCTCTCTCTCCTGAGTTTGCGGGGGACGGTGGGGGAGCTCTGACCTCAGAGATCTCCCTCTTATACTCCTGAGGGCATCCTGCGCTCAAAGAATTATAAATTCTGAGCACAATATTTTAAAAAATTCTGCAAGTTATATTTGTCAATTAATAAATGCAGAGGCTCCAGCATGGTAGTGGGGAGCACTGGTCACTGGCTGCACAAAGGTGGGAGATCACCCTGTAGCCTCTCCACCCTCCACCCCTGAGACACAGACTCAGTGGTGAGGCTGCACCCGACCCTGACACAGCACAAGGCCTGGGCCTGCCCCAGAAACACCCTAGGGCCCTACCTCTCTGCACCCGGTGTGGGGCAGGCAGGCTCAACCAGGCAGGATCCAAATGTGAAGGGGTTCAGTGGGGCCCAGGTAGGGGATGAGAGGATTGTGTGTGGGACAATCTGGGTGCAGGCAGCTCAGTGAGGCGGTGGGGTCTAGGGGTGTGTGGGGGATCTGGGTACACAGAGGCTCATTGCGGGGGTTCCTGGTGAAAGTGGTTGGGGCTCAGCAGAGAGGTCTGGGTGTGGGGGTCCCAGCAGGGGGGATCTGGGTGCTGGGGGAGAGGGGCTTGGTGGGATTCTGGACGGAGCTAGTTGGGGGTCTGGACGTGGGGACTAAGGGTGGTGCAATGGGTGGGGCTCATCAGGGTGGGGGTTTGAGTGTAGGGAGCTCGGGGGGGGTGGTCTGGGTGCACGGGGTCCAGGTGTAGGGGGGCTCCAGATGCAGGGTTGAGGTTTAGTGGGGTAGAGTTCAGGTATGGAAGGCTAGGGGGTTCTGAGTGTACAGGATGAGGCTTGACGGGGTGTCTGGTATGGGAGGTCTCGATGCATGGAGGTTGGGCATATGGGGGGAGCAGCTGCCTGTATAATGACCCCTCCCCCCTGCAGCTGCGCAGCTATGGGAACAGGAAGCAGGGGAGGATGCAGAGCTTCCTGCAGCTGGGGGAAGTTTCTGGGGGTGGGTCTGACACAGCCCCAGCCACTCCTTGCAGGGGAAGAGGAAGTCCCATCCTCTCCTGCCTCCAATCAGCCCAGTCTAGCAGCTGATTCCGGCTCAGAGTAGGAGCCACTGGCTGGGGTGTCCCCAGCCCTGCAGTGATTTACCTCTCCACCAGCTACTCCAGGTGCCTGAAACGACATACCTGCGCTGCTAGGGAGTGGTGCTTGACTGCTCTCACAGCTTCCCTGTCCAAAAGAGTCATTTTTCTGTGGGGAAGCGAAGAAATCTGCGGAGGTGAATTCTGCACACACGCAGTGGCACAGAATTCCCCCAGGAGTATTCTTATGCCTTTTTCCAGGCTTGTGACATAAGGATTCTTTCAAATCTGGCTGAGGAGTTCATGGGGCTGTGAGCCTATCTCCTTGCTAGTTCCTTCAGCTCACCAGAGGGACACACAGCCTCCAGTTCTCCCACCTCTCTATGGAGAGAAAAGGGAGATCCTGCCACTTCCCCTCCCCTACACAGAATGGCCCTGTCAGTGCTCGCTCTTCTGGTACTACACAGAGGGGTGCATGGGTGAGATGGAGGCATAAGGGATGTCCCCCTAACACACAAGCCATCTCCTTCCCACACTCCCCCAGTGTTTGGCTGATTCTGGGGCTGCTTGGGGACATGGACTCCCTTTGAGTCCTTCACCCTGTTCCCCATGCCACATCTCATCCTACAAGGGGGCATGGGGCCACTTCAATGTTTGACACCAACATCATGGCAATACAGCCACCATAAGTGGTGAGTTCCTCCTCCTCCTCACTCGATTCATCGTACCCACTGCCCATGAGGGGGCGGGAGTTCTGCGACTGGGTGTCCGTGAAACTCCTCGTCACAACCCTCAGGCTGACAGCTTCTCCCTCGACTCAGGACTCACCATCACACGGATTCACAGCCACCGCTGCCGTGCTGCCCGCCAGGCACCCGGATAGGAAGGACACGTAGAACGGGGCCTTGACATCAGGGCTCTTCTGGCCCAGCTTGTTTAGGTTCGCAAACAACGGGAAGTAAACGATGGAAAACGGGACATCTCTGTAATGGAGGGATGGGGAGAAGAATGATCAGCAAAGCTGCACCACCAGACCAAGCAGCCAGTCACGGCAGGAAGGACTGGGAGCTTCACAGGTCAACAATGGTGCCAGGCCAGGCCTCTTTCCCAGCTACTGGAATGACGTGCGAGGGGGTTTGAGAAAAAAAAAGGACATTCCCTCTGCAGTCTCTATATCCCACAGACAAGAGTCAGAGGGCAGATCCTCAGCAGGTATAATTCAGCACAGCTCTGCCAGAGCCAAGGGAGCTTCGCCTATTTACTCCAGCTGAGGATCTGGCCCAGCATGTCCAGAGTTCTCATTTTTTAAACGAGTTTTAAAGTCCCTCCTCCTCCTGCCCAGTGAGTCCCATTGGGTGTTACCACCAGTAATTAGTGAGTCAGTCACCTGAGAAGATAAGAGCTATGACAGAGCCACTCTCTACACTGGCTTCCTATGGATCAAATCAAGCTCAAAGTTTCAGTCCTTAACATCTTCAAGGCACTCCATGGATGGGGCCCAGGATAGCCAAAAGATCACCTAAGGCTCCGGGGGGAAGACTTGGCCCAATGGAAGTCTCTACAATAAGGGTGAAGCTCGCCTGCATGGAAGATGGAACTTTCCCAAGGGCTGATCCGAGACTGGGGAACGAACTCCTCAGGCACTAAGGACCATCACAAGGCTCACCACCTTCTGCTCCAAGAGCAAGGTGCATTTCTTATAACCTGCCTACTCTAACATGAATACAGAGCCACAAGTGTATTAACAAAGCAAAGCAAGACAAAAACCACCCTACCAAAACAAAACACTCCACTGCACATATTTTCCAAGGGCAGAGGATGAGAGAACTAACAACATGTGACAGATATCAGTCACATCTCTGCATGCACAACTACAGTGATCAGTGAAGTACAAGAACCTATGTAGACTAGAAGGCAGGCAGGCTAAAAAGAATTCTCATTCTTTCTCTCTGCCCAACACAAAAGCACTAGGGGCCTTACTCTCCATTCATGTACTTCATTTCTACACCAGGGGAACTCCAGTATCACACTGATCTATGGGAGAGGAGAATTGGGTGCTGGATACACACATTTTTGCTAATGACCCAGATGATAATAGAGTTATCCAGTAAACAGTCCCCAGTGCAGCAGCAGCACCATCGCAAGGAGCAGGGTTTGGGAGGATTACTTCAGTCTTTTATACATGAAGGTGCTCTGAGTTTCAGCAAGCACAACCTTACCTTAGCAGCGTGGCCCCAAGGCCCTTGTAAAGCCCCGCGATGCCTTTGCTCCGAAGTAGTTCCCTGGTGATTTGCGTCGCCGTGGTCCGTGTCTCCACTACTGACTCTGCTGCCCCAGCACTAGTGGTGGAGGAGAGCTGAGCTTGTGCTGCCATTAGCTTCTTCTGGGCCGCTGCATGGGAGTGACAGTGTTATTTATAAACATGTGCTATGAAAAACACAACTTTCAATTACTGCACAGCACCAGTGCCAAGCTCAAACCCAACTCTGCCACCACACCTCAGTCCTGACCTGTAACATCGCTCCTGCAGTTCCACTCCTGGGTCTCTCCTAGGCAGACATGGTAAATCATGCCAGGCTTGCGTGGTGTGGAGAACTGACCGCTATAGACTAAGCTGAGTACAAGAGATCAATGCAACAGGAACTTAAAAACCTATTGGGACACAGGTCTTCAGAGGGGAAAGGCCACCAAAGAACCCTAAAAATAAAAAATGCTCATTCCTAATACCTTTCCTTAAACAACCACATTAAAATAAAACTGAATAGCGCCCTGAAATAAAGTACCCTAGATCTATGCACTATGCTACCTATCTCCCATTACCTTTCAAGCCCTAATGAACTTCTACTTTTTGGTCAGTAGATGGAGCACATGTCGATCCCTAGGCCATTCTGCAGCTCCCATACATACACTCTGCATCGCAACACAGAAACTAGGCCTTGACTGTTCACAGTAGTGGTAATCTTTTTCAAACCCCCTGTAAACAGTTTACACACACACCCCAGAGCAATGTTTGCATTAAAATTGGCAAGGGAAGGTTCTTGGGGAGGAAGAGGAAAAGAGAAACTATAACTCTCTGGTCTCATGGGACGTTTGAGTTATGGGGTCCCACAATTAGGGTGTGATGTTACCATGTGTAATCATAATGGTACCTCCACAGAAGAAAGTCCCTGGACGTGCAGTTATGTACACATCACACTGGGCATACAGTCTCCCCTGGGACGCTGGGTATGACAATTTAGCTGCTTTGCAGAATTGTAACCCTACAGGTAATATGGATGCCAAGCTGGAAGAATCCTGATCTAAGCTGGCCGCAGCCTGGAGCCAAAAATACTTCCTGATGGGAGAATGCGTGGGAGCGACTGTGGGTCAGCTGAGTAGCACCATTAATACTCTACCTGATGGGCATCATTTAGGGGATTTTAGGACCTATGCAGCATTTCTGGTGGGACTCCAGAAGAGATTTAGGTTTTTAGCAACACTTCTCTCCTTTCCACAGATTCTGTTGTTCTAAGTAATTATATTATTCTATTTACATTATTTCTGTGAAGACACTAGTACCAACCCATGGTGGACAGCAGGTGCATAACTAACAGCTCTGTCACACGTCTCACGTGGGCTGCAATAGGACTTCTACACAGTCTTAACTCCCTTCCCCATCCCCAGCGCTGCCCACGAATCCCAGAACTGACACACCACCACCCTGGTTTGTACTCATGATCCCCTCTTCCCCTCCCTGCAGCTCTGAAAATGCATCCCAGTCCTGACCTGCAACACCACTTGCTACCCCACTCCTGGGTTCCACTCCTGGGTTCCACAGTTCTGCCTATGAACCTCGACCTTTACCTGCAGCACCCTTTGCTATTCTAGCCCTAGGCCTCTCCTGAGCAAAGAACACCAAAGGTGCCAAATGATACCATGCTTCTCTATTAGAGACTAAGCTGAAATTGAATTCCATTCCCTGACTACATGTGCCTTTGTTTGTCCCTTTCTGTGAGCTGATTACGCGCACACTAGCCCTGAACCAGGAGTTCTCCTTTCACTCTGACAAGAGAGTTTGCAATTTCCTCTCAACCTCATGAGTCAGAGACTCCGCTCCGAGATCAGAGAGGAAACTGGTACCCAGAGAGACGAGGAGGATAAGGGATAATGACAGAGTCCCACATGAAGAGGAGGACTGAAATGGTCCCTCCCTCCCCGCAAGAGCAGCATGCCTCACATGGGGAACTTCGGTCGCTGTTCAAAAAAAGCCGATTGACTCTTGTTCTTATTCCCTCACAAGAAAAACAGATGAACTGCACTATGGGACTTTTACAGGCGACAAGCCACTTGAGACGGGCTGGGGGAGGAGGGGATAACAGGGTGAGACACACCGAGGGGAAGTATTACAGGACAAGCACAAGGGGAAGTTAAACCCTTCTCCTGTGGCATTAACTGATGAGTTTTAATAATTCGTGAGCTGAATGCGATCATCTCTACAGCATGCACAGCAGCCCATCTATCCCCTCCTATGACATAAGCACAGGTAATGAAAAGTGCTTCCTTGTGCCACTAGAGGGGGCTCTAAGAGGCCAGTGAAAAAAGCCTGCAAGGAAGAGCATGGGGAAAGCTCTGCTCCAGCTTAAGACCCCTCTGCGGAAGGAAGCAGTGACCTCTACACTCATTTCCTCCCCTTCTCCCACAGTCTCACTCTCCCAACCCCCACTGCCCGCCTGTTGTACAAGGAGAGAAGAGATGTGCAAGGTACCAATTCGGCCTGCATCCTGCAGCTGGATTTTGAGCATCTCCATGGGAGTAGTGACAATCACCTGGCAGGTGCCCGCCCCGCAGCCGGCCAGCATCTCTTTCAGCAGCGTCAGCTTCTTCCTGCCCAGCAAAAGACAGATTCAGTCAGAAGATCTGACTCAGAGTAACGTGCCTCTGAAACAACACAGACAGCTGGGTTCCTCAGAGAGACGCCCGCTCTTCATCCCCACCATGCAAGGCTCCATCCCCACCATGATGGAATTAGAGGACAGATGGTCCTGGGCCACAGCACTGATGCACAGGATGGGATGCAAAGTGGAGGTGGTCTGTAATGGGCACAATGAGTCAGCTGGTGTCAAAGGCTAGGTGTTTTGGTCCAGCATAATCTGCTCTGGAGCAGGGGAGCTCACAGCTCCCCCATCCACTGAGCTCCCGGGAAAGTCAGAAGTACCAGAAGTTACCACAGGGCCATTAGCCTTTAATGACCTGCAGCTGCAGAGGTCAGCAACCAGGAATATGTTCTCCTTCTCCTCCTCCAAAAAGCCAGAACCCCACAAAACAGAGTCAAGACTTCAAAAAGGAACTGCTGAGTTGGGGTGTTCAACTTAAGACACCTTACTGAGACCTAATGTGCACAAAGTGCTGGGCACCAGCCCTTTGAGAATCAGGTCTCCTCAAGGCACCAAAGATGGGCACCCAAGATCACTATCAAAAAGTTTTCTAAGAAAAAAAATCAAATCAGCCAGAGGTTTGTTGACTGCCATAGCAGGCACCCTCACTTAGGGCTGGTTTACTCTAAAAGATTAGGTTGGTTTAACTAGTTCGCTCAGGGGTGAGAGCAGCATTGTCAAGCTGACCTAAATCCCCATGTAGACAGCACTAGGTCAATAGAAGAACTCTTTCGCTGACCTAACTACCACTTCTTGGGCAACTGGATTACCTACACCGACAGGAGACTCCATCCCATCAGCACAGGTACCATCTACACTGAAGCACTATAGTGGTGCAGCTGTAGCGTTTTAAGGTGTTGTCTACATTTACATGAGACTCAGTGTCAAGGTGTTATCCCAAAATTTGTCCTACCTTAAAAAAAGTTAAAATAATAATCTGATAAAGAGTCCTCTGTATCCTAAATATTTACTATAAAAATCTACCATGGTGAAAAATAAACAGCCAAAACACTATTTTTTAATGGGAGCTACTCTAAAGCAATGCTTTTGCTCCTCCTGATGGCTCTATGGCAATATTTCACTGACACACTATTCCATGGTGGTACTGATACCATTGATGATACAGACACAAAGTAAATTTGGGTTAGCAAGACTTACGGCTGCATTTATATAAATACAACCCCATTCGCTTGTTAACAGAACCATAACAATATCCCACTGCATTGACCCAAACACTTTAACAACAGCCATTGTGTTTTGAGGGTTAACTCCAGCTCTCTACAAAAGAGGGGAGGATCTTGAACAGTTTCCAAGCAGAATAAGAACAAAACACATTAGTATGTGATTGGGGAGTGGGGGTGGGATATCAGGTTTATTTTAAAGCCTCTAAGAGAGTCTTATAAGTAATAAGATGTATAAA
Source organism: Gopherus evgoodei (assembly GCF_007399415.2). Classification (NCBI taxonomy): domain Eukaryota; kingdom Metazoa; phylum Chordata; order Testudines; family Testudinidae; genus Gopherus; species Gopherus evgoodei. The sequence goes on along the minus strand of NC_044325.1, from coordinate 116,204,326 downwards.
TGTTGTGTGACATTCTCTGGGCTATGCCAGCCCTTCCTTCGCCTTGCCGGTTAACAAGAGGTAAACCCCAATCCCCAAGTCCCTTTGAATTGCTCCCCTGTGATATTCCCACCCCTGACACTGGCTACTCACATAAATCCCAGACCCCCTGCACCCAAAGGTGCAATGTACCCCGGTTTAGCTGTAAACCACCCAGCACTTGTGAGCATTTATAATAAAACAAATGAAGGTTTATTTATGAATAAAAATTTAAATAGAAACAAGAGTGCTGGAAACAAGTAGTTACATTAAAAAAAAAAAGTCAAAAAACACGAACATGGGTCTACACTTATCAAGTGTTCCCTTTCCTATCTAATAAAGGGAATTTCCTCCCAAAGTTCAGTCTACTGCAGAGCTGGCTGGTTTCTCAAGAAACAGCATCCAAAATCCAGGCACGGATTTTCTTCAGTGAACGGATACAAAGTGCCTTATCCTACATTGTGTGACACTGAAAACAGACTGGTTTCTATTCACAGGCAGGGCAAACCCGTGCTTGCTGCAGTTTCTTTTTTACCTTTCCATGGTTTCAATTGTTTGTCACAGTCTCTGACAGTTTTCTATTGACTGTGGCAAGGGTAGACACAGAACCTTGCATTACCTTGCTGGCTGATTAGGGAGGGGTGACAACTATCTTTTGTTTGACTGGGTCATCACTGAGACACAGTACCTCCTGGTGTGTGTTGGAGCAGAAATTAGTCAACGTACTTTCAATATTCCCAATATACATCATTATTCCTTAAACATTAAGCGCGCATACATCTCGCAACCATTATGAGTCTTGAGATACCTTACATGCTACTCTTCATGAATAAATAGCCTGTGAGATTTGTTGGCGTGGTGAATCTGTCAGGTCTTAGGTTACAGCTGTTTGCAAAGAACAGGAGAACCTCTGCCAACAGATCTCTGTGTCACATATTTAACTTAATGGGCCAGACCCTCAGATGTTGCAAACTCAGCACAACTCCACCGGTTTAAGTGGAGCAATGCTGGATTTACAATAACAAATAATGGTTTGAAAGCATCCTTCAAGCCCAGGCTATAAAGGAGCTCATGGAGGTGTCACACTGTTTCCGCACCACCACTTCAAACAAAATACAGTGCACTTAGCACAGCTCAGAGATCCAGTGAGTTGTCAGCATCTTATGCCATAGGGAAGAATCAGGTAGCATGAGAAATAGCCTCACTCCCCTCTCCTAAGCAACATTCTCCCCCCCCCCCCCCACTCCTTTAAAGCTCCCTCAAGGCTAAATTCACCTATCCAGTGACGTGACAGGATTGCTAGTCAGGCTGCTATCCACAACTAATCCCCCCACAGCCTGTATGTCAGCTGTTCAGATTTCTCTACTTCACATCTGCTCCGGGGGAGGATGTCAGGGGAGGGGATTATGGGCATAAGGCCACAGTGAAGATTATCAGTGACTAAAGATAGATTTCCCCCTTGAGAATGAAGGAAGGAATTTCTCACTGAGTTTCCTTCTCAAAGCCCCCTGGGCACAGGATGATCAATGAGTCGCTGAATTATTAGACAGTCACCTGCAGAGAGTCTGGGTCCACATGGACCTTTTCTCCCCTTCGTTGAGGTGTTTTAGGAGACTTTTGGTATGGCTACACTTGAAATTTCAAAGCGCTGCCGCAGCTCTCCCAGCGCTGCACGTAAACCACATCCCTTACGGGTATAGCTTGCAGTGCTGGGAGCCGCGATCCCAGTGCTGCAGCACTGATTACACTGAGGCTTTACAGCGCTGTATCTTGCAGCGCTCAGGGGGGTGTTTCTTCACACCCCTGAGCGCAAAAGTTGCAGCGCTGTAAAGTGCCAGTGTAGCCAAGGCCTCAGTGAGGAAGTGGTTGTTTTCCTAGGGCAGTTGTCCCTCACCGCTGGATTGAGGGCTCTGAATTCTTGGGAGAGCTATTCAGCAAGCCTCTGATTGTACAGCAGCCCAAGAAGCAAGGTCCTCACCCCTTTCAGTCGCTCAGGAGCCAGGCAGGGTTGTGTGCAATTAAAGGTGAATGTCAAACAAACATTCCATGTTCTATCAGCATCACCAGAACAAGCAGATTCCGCCCACTACCACCTGCACACTAAGCATAGGGCCAGCACCTCCACTGGTGTATGTCAGTATGACTCCACTGGCTTCTATGTCGCTATGCTGACAACACCAGCTGAGGATCTGTGCATACACCATTTTTAGAAGCCACCAGCTCCGTCTATGCATCGCCCTAGGCGCCTAAATACTACAGTAAACAGGGAATTGTGGACCAGATCCTCAGCTGGTTTAAACTGGGGTAGAGCAACTGAGTTCAAGAGGAGTCTCACTTAATTTACCCCAATGGCAGTCTGACCCTATCAACGCAGAGACCATGTACCATTCCTGCACCTAGTGTAAAAATATAATACCTTCTAGCAAGCATGAGTCAGGGTTGAGTACTCTGGTGGGGAAACCATCCATTTGAATTTCCTGACATACCGTATGTCATAAAAACTGCAACCATAAGGCACTGTGTTCCATCCTCAAAAACAGCTGAATGGTGGCCTTCACACCATCCTCATAAGCACACACGCCAGCTTGAGACGAAGAATGAGGATTTTTAACCTGAGTCAGTGATCTCGAGAAGGCTATAAGCAACTGGAACTGTGGTTTCAAAACCAAAGAGCGAACCACAGTAGCGTCACTGCAGAGTTCGCACTGTGATGGCGAGAGTTAAAAAAGTAACATTACAACCACTTCTCTCTCTGACAGATACGTTCTGTTCCTCAACTGCCTGTTACGTCAATCTCTTTTTAATCCCCTCACCCCACATCTGCCCCCCTTTAGGGCAGTACTAACACTTGGCTTCCAGAACTAGCAATGCAATCTCCAGGGCAGTGCACTTGGCATGCAGTTTAGAAATGAGAGAGGCCAGGGCAGCATTGTCCCAAGCGTTGCTCCAGCTCAGTGGTCACACCACTGCGGAAATGTGACCTAGCCGTCTCTCCAGCCAGACAGAGGGGCAGCCAGGCCAAATGGAGCTGTGACCTGGTGCATGGGGAGTCTGTTCCTGCATGGCAGAGCACAGGGGAATGCACTCAGATCTCGACTCCTGGCAGCACCAGCTCATGCACCATGTGGGTGAGAGAGAAATATCCCAAGTAGTATCTGAATTGGCACCCTGCTGTGTAGCATTGGTGGGCACGGGGTTAAACAGCGGTCATGTTCCAGCCTAGTGGTGACAGTACTTCCGTGGTTGGAGAAAAGATGGATGAGAGAGACACAATGTATAAATATAAACACAGCCCTCCTCAGAAGAACTCACCTCTGGGGTGGAACAGAACAACTGTTTAACCACACATCAACACTACACAAAATATACAAGGCTGATCCAAAGGCCACTGGAGTCAATGGGAGTCTTGCCACGGGCTTTGGATCAGACTCCTAGTACATTTGAACTTTTTGGGAAGAGTGCAAGACATTATAAAATAAAGAGGAGTCAGTGTCAAACTTGGGATCTGATGGAAAGAAGTATTCCCACCAGGAGCCAGCAGAACGGTCGGGGTGCCTGCTATTCTAGAAGAATTAGTCCCCAGCACATACTGGGAACTAAAATAACTCACATTTCTCTTCACCGAGCAAGACAATCCTCTGTACACAGTGCAAGAGGGGGAAAAAAATACCCATTTCCCTGCAGAATTCACTTCTGTCAGCAAAGAAGCAATTAACTCAATTGTGCTGGGCTTGCTAGGAACCAAAAATCACTGGATCAGCAGCTTTCCAGCCCTGCTCCAGAACAGCAAACAAAGCGAAGGTCAAGATAAAACAACAAATCCCTCTCTCACCCCTATGGGTGGTATGTGTATTCCTCAAACTCAGGTTCTCTACCACAGGCCTGGGAGTTTGAGGGTTCTGTGCAGTATCTTAGCTGTTCCTAGCACTGCACTCTTCTGGACAGAGAGCTCTGATGTTGTTCCTGGGATCTGTTGGAGCCACTCACCCAGCTTAGGAGTCACAGCCCCGAGTGCTCCTACCACCACTGGGACCACTTTGGCCTTCACTTTCCACATCCTCTTTAGTTCCTCTTTCAGGCCTTGGTACTTCTCCAGCTTCTCATATTCCTTCTTCCTGATGTTGCTGTCACTTGGCACTGCTATATCTATCACCATCGCTGTCTTCTGGCACTGCTATATCTATCACCATCGCTGTCTTCTGGTCCTTATCTATTACCACGATGTCTGGTTGATTGGCCAGTAGCTGCTTGTCCGTCTGGATCTGGAAGTCCCACAGAATCTTAGCCCTGCTATTCTCCACAACCTTCTGTGGAATCTCCCATCTGGTCTTGGGAGGATCTAGCCCATATGCTGTGCAGATGTTCCTGTACACAATGCCAGCCACTTGGTTGTGCCGTTCAGTGTATGCTGTTCCTGCCTACATCTTACATCCTGCCACTATGTGTTGGACTGTCTCTGAGGCCTCTCTGCACAGCCTGCACCTTGGGTCCTCTCTAGTGTGGTAGACCCCTGCTTCAATGGATCTGGTGCTCAGTGCCTGTTCCTGTGCTGCTATAATCAGTGCCTCGGTGCTGTCTTTCAGTCCAGCCCTTTCCAGACACTGGTAGGATTTCCCAATGTCAGCCACCTCAGCTATCTGTCGATGGTACATCCCATGCAGGATCTTGTCTTGCCACGGCACTTCTTCTGCTTGGTCTTCCTCCCATGTCTGCTGCTGCCTCAGGCATTCTCTCAGCAGCTCATCTTTGGGGGCCATCTTACTGATGTACTCCTGGATGCATCGGGTTTCGTCCAGGACAGTGGCTTTGACGCTCACCAAGCCCCGCCCGCCTTCTTTCCGGCCGGTATACAGTCTCTGGGTGTTGGACTTGGGGTGGAAACCTCCATGCACTGTGAGGAGCTTCCGGGTCTTCACATCGGCAACCTCCATGTCCTCCTTTGGCCAGCTCACTATATCGGCAGGGTATCTGATAACCAGCAGGGCGTATCTGTTAATGACGTGGATCTTGTTTTTCCCACTGAGCTGGCTCTTCAGGACCTGTCTTACCTTTGATGATACTTGGATGTTGCTGTCTTCCTTGCCTCCTCATCGTGGTTTCCATGTGACTGTTGGACGCCAAGGTACTTGTAGCTGGTCTGTATGTCTGCTATGTGGCCCGCTGGTAGTTCCACCCCATCAGTCTTGATTACCTTCCCTCTCTTCACTACCATCCGGCCACACTTCTCCAGTCCGAATGACATCCCGATATCCTCACTGTAAATACGCGTCAGGTGGATTAGCGAGTCGATGTCTCGTTCATTCTTAGCATACAGCTTGATGTCATCCATGTAGAGGTGGCGGCTGATGGTAGTTCCACTCCTAAACCCATACCCATATCCAGTCCTTGTAATTATCTGGCTGAGGGGGTTTAAGCCTATGCAGAACAGCAGTGGAGACAGTGCATCACCCTGGCATATGCCGCACTTGATGGCCACTTGTGCAAGCTGCCTTGAGTTGATTTCCAGTGTTGTCTTCCATAGTCCCACTGAGTTCTTGAGGAAGGTCCTTAGTATCCTATTGACTTTGTATAGCAGCAGACATTCACAGATCCACATGTGCGGCATTGAATCGTCGGCTTTCCTGTAGTCAATCCAGGCTGTGCTCAGATTGGTCTGTCTAGACCTTGAGTCTTGGGTGACTGCTCTATCTATGAGCAACTGGTGTTTTGAGTCTCTGGTGTTGTTCCCAATGCCCTTCTGAGCTGTGCTCATGTACTGGCCCATATGGTCCTGTAGCTTGGCGGCTATGATACCTGATAGGATTTTCCATGTTGTGGGGAGGCAGGTTATTGGCCGGTAGTTGGATGGTTCTATTCCCTTGCAGGGGTCTTTCATGATCAGCACTGTCCTTCCTTGTGTTAGCCAGTCTGGGTGGGAGCCTGCTGCCAGCAGCTGGTTCATCTGTGCTGCTAGGCGTTCATGCACTGCTGTTAGTTTCTTTAGCCAGTAGGTGTGGTCCAGGTGCTGTCCAGCTCTTCATGTTCTTGACCCGCTGCTGGATGTCTTCTACTGTGATGGTAACTGGTTTCTGTTCTGGGAGACTGCTGTGCTCTGTTCTCAAGTCCTGCAGCCACTGTGCACTGGTGTTATGAGTCTTCTCTTTCTCCCATATGTTCTTCCAGTACTGTTCAGTTTCTGCTGCTGGTGGCTCTGCTGTTATTGTGCTGTTGCACTGTAATTGGGAGTACACCTTAGATGGTTCTTTAGAGAACAGGGCATTTACTTTTTTGGCCTCTGTTTCTCTAGTGTATCTCCTTAGCCTGGTAGCCAGTGTTGTGAGCCTTTGTTTAGCAGTCTCTAGGGCTTCAGATGGAGTCAGGCCCGTGTATTTTTTCAGTAGCCGAGTCTTATCCTTAATCTCTACACCCTTCTGTAGTTCCACCAGCTGATTAACTTCTCTCCGAGTCGCCTTGGTCTTATCCTCCAACCTCATTTTCCAGGGTGGGTACATACTGTTGTTCTTCTTGATCGTGTATATATATATATATATATATATATATATATATATATATATATATATATATATATATATATATATATATATATATATATATATATATATATATATATATATATCTATCTCAAAGGGGAGGGGAGGGTAATCAATTCTGAGAATGTGCCTTGGAGAGGAGCATTCAGCAAGCCAGCCGGCCAGATATTCTGTAAGCAAAGCACACCTTTTATAACAAACCGAGACAATTTTCAACCCACTGAGGCCAAAATACTGGGCAGAGCCTAAATATGAGACAACCTACATAAAAGACGGTTACTCACCTTTGTAACTATTGTTCTTCAAGATGTGTTGCTCATATCCATTCCAATTAGGTGTGCGCATGCCACGTGCACGTTCGTCAGAAGATTTGACCCAGGTGGGTCAACTGGGCGCCCCCTGGAGTGGCGCTGCTATGGCGCCAGATATATACTCCTGCCGACCCAACCGCCTTCTTGCCGGCTACTCCAACAGTGGGGAAGGAGGGCATGTTTGGAATGGATATGAGCAACACATCTCGAAGAACAACAGTTACAAAGGTAAGTAACCGTCTTTTCCTCTTCAAGTGCTTGCTCATATCTATTCCAATTAGGTGATTCCCAAGCTTACCTAGGTGGTGGGATCGGAGTGAGATGTTGCAGAATGCAAAATTGCTGAGCCAAAGGCTGCATCATCTCTGGACTGTTGAACCAGAGCATAATGCGAAGCAAAGGTGGGGACCGAGGACCAGGTATCAGTGTGACATATCTCCTGGATAGGTACATGAGCCAGGAAGGCGGCAGATGAAGCGGCAGATGAAGCCTGAGCTCTGGTAGAATGCACGGTGATGTGGCTTGGGGAAATATGAGCCAAATCATAACAAATGTGGATGCACGCCGTCACCCAAGATGAGATCCTCTGAGAGGAAACAGGTAGGCCTTTCATTTGGTCTGCTATCGCGACAAAGAGTTGGGGCGTTTTACGAAAGAGTTTTGTCCGCTCAATACAAAATGCGAGAGCTCTACGGACGTCCAGGGAGTGTAATTGTTGCTCCCGTCGTGCTGAGTGTGGCTTCGGCAAGAAGACCGGGAGAAAGATGTCCTGGTTAACATGAAAGGTGGAAACCACCTTAGGGAGGAATGCCTGGTGTGGTCGCAATTGCACCTTGTCCTTGTGGAACACAGTGTATAACAGATCCACCGTAAGAGCCCTAAGCTCGGAGACTCGTCTGGCCAATGTAATGGCTATGAGGAAAGCTGTCTTCCAAGACAGGTATAGTATCGAGCAGTTGCTAACGGTTCGAATGGGGGAGACATAAGTCTGGTTAAAACCAGGTTGAGGTCCCAGGTTGGGGCTGGGCGGCGTACTTGGGGGTATAAACGCTCTAAGCCCTTGAGGAACCTCAAAAACAATAGGGTGTGAGAACACGGAACGGCCACTTTTGCCTGGGTGGAAGGTAGAGATGGCTGCCAAGTGTATCTGTCATAAACAGATAGCTAAGGGTTAATGTCTCTTTCACCTGAAACACCTGACCAGAGAACCAATCAGGAAACCGGATTTTTTCAACTTTGGGTGGAGGGAATTGTGTGTCTGAGTCTTTTGTCTGTCTGCCTGTTTCCTCTGAGCTTTGGAGAAGTAGTTCTATTTTCTAGTCTTCTGTTTCTAAGTGTAAGGACAAAGAGATCAGATAGTAAGTTCTATGGTTTCTTTTCTTTGGTATTTGCATGAATATAAGTGCTGGAGTGCTTTGATTTGTATTCTTTTTGAATAAGGCTGTTTATTCAATATTCTTTTAAGCAATTGACCCTGTGTTGTATCATCTTAATACAGAGAGAACATTTGTATTTTTTCTTTCTTTTTAGATAAAGTTTTCTTTTAAGACCTGTTGGAGTTTTTCTTTACTTCAGGGAAATTGAGTCTGTACTCACCAGGGAATTGGTGGGAGGAAGAAATCAGGGGAGTTCTGTGTGTTGGATTGCTAGCCTGATTTTGCATTCCCTCTGGGGGGAATAGGAAAGCACTTTTGTTTCCAGGATTGGGAACAGAGAGGGGGGAGTCTCTGTGTAGTTTCACAGAGCTTGTGTCTGTGTATCTCTCCAGGAGCACCTGGAGGGGGGAAGGGAAACAGGATTATTTCCCTTTGTTGTGAGACTCAAGGGATTTGGGTCTTGGGGTCCCCAGGGAAGGTTTTTCAGGGGGACCAGAGTGCCCCAAAACACTCTAATTTTTTGGGTGGTGGCAGCAAGTACCAGGTCCAAGCTGGTAACTAAGCTTGGAGGCTTTCATGCTAACCCCCATATTTTGGACGCTAAGGTCCAAATCTGGGAATAAGGTTATGTCATGGTGTAGCAGCGGTGGGATCTAGACAGAATCCAGAAGCCAGTAGGAATATTATATTTTTCTTTTCTCTACTAAGGGCTTTTTAGCAGAGAGAAACAGTTTGGTTTTAAAAGGGAACCAGAGAGAATTTTTTTTTTCTGCTCTCTCTAGCAGTTTGTGGTTTGCATGTTAAGCGAGAAGACTGTTGAGGGTCTTTTGTCATGCAATAGCCCTCCCATTAGGTGGCAAGTACCAGCACTTATATGCATGCAAATAAAGTGGTTTTTCTGGTTTCCCTAAATTGAACATTAGCTAGAGAGAGAAAAGGAAAAAAGCACTGTTGCTAGGCAGACTTCAGGAGGCAACAGAGCCTGCAGTGCAGAAGATAAACACCGGAGGGCACCCCAACACAAGAAAGCAGGAATCATGACTTCTAAGGCAAAAATGGAGGCCGAAGACCAAATCAAAGAAGCTGAACACAGGCGACAACTAGAAATAAAACAAAAAGAGATGGAGCTGAAAGAAAAGGAAGAAAGCATCAAACAGGCAGCCCAAGAGGCAGCACACAAAAGAAAACTAGAAGAAGAAGAGGTGGCCTACCGAAGGAAACAAGCAGAAGATGAGTTGGCCCACAGAAGGAAGCAAGAAGAAGAAGAGGCGGCCCACCGCCGAGACATGGAAAAACAACAAAAAGAAATGGAAAAACAACAAAAGAAAATGAAGAGAAGGAAAAGCAGAGAAAACATGAACTGGAGTTGGCAAAAGCTGGGCTGCATGTGCCAGCCAACCCTAACAACCCGGCGCCCATTATTGCTCCACAGCACAGGAAATTTCCCACCTACAAGGCAGGTGATGACACCGAGGCCTTCCTGGAAAATTTTGAAAGAGCCTGTCTTGGGTACAGCATCCCCGAAGACCAGTACATGGTAGAATTAAGGCCACACCTCAGTGGACCTTTAGCAGAGGTGGCAGCTGAAATGCCCAAGCCGCAAATGAATGACTATAAACTTTTTCAAACCAAGGCCAGATACCGGATGGGGATAACCCCAGATCATGCCCGTCGGCGCTTCAGAACCCAAAAGTGGAAACCAGAGGTGTCATTTCCCAAACACGCCTACTACATTGCAAAAAACTATGAGGCCTGGTTAACAGGAAACAACATTCAAACCTTGGAAGAAGTGAACCTCCTCATACAAATGGAGCAGTTCTTGGATGGTGTTCCTGAAGACATCACACGGTACATACAAGATAGAAATCCCAAAACTATCGCTGAGGCGGGGGAGATTGGAGCCAAATGGATGGAACTGGCAGAAAGCAAAAAAGCTACTGTCAAGGGGAACGATTACCCCAGGGGGCACACAGACCATAAACCCTACAACCGAGGACAGCCAAAGACCCTACATACCACCCAAGTAAAGCCACAGATACCCTACTCTTCAACCTCACCAGTCTCCAGTAACTCACCTCGGCCCAGTGACCCATCAGATGGAAGATGCTTTAAGTGTAATGAACTGGGACATATCAAGGCCAACTGTCCCAAGAACACCATGCGAGTGCAATTCATTACACCACCATCACCCCAAAGATCCCCAGGCCCAGATGCCTCTCAAATACCCTTGGAGCGAAGGGAAAATTTGAGAGTGGGCGGAAAGAAGGTTACTGCGTGGAGAGACACGGGGGCACAAGTGTCAGCTATCCACCAATCCTTCGTTGACCCCAAATTCATCAACCCAAAGGCCAAAGTTACAATTTACCCCTTCATGTCACAAGCTGTAGACTTGCCTACAGCTCAACTGCCTGTCCAGTACAAAGGCTGGTCAGGAATGTGGACTTTTGCAGTCTATGACAATTATCCTATCCCCATGCTACTGGGGGAAGACTTGGCCAACCAGGTGAGGCGGGCCAAGAGAGTGGGAATGGTTACCCGTAGCCAAACCAGGCAAGCTTCCAGACCCATTCCTGTTCCTGAGCCGTCCACAGAGGCCCCGTCTGTGTTACCAGAGACCCAGACAGAGGTAGTGGACCCGGATTCCATGCCTACCACTGAAACAGCCACAGCATCTCCAGTCCCAGGCCCGGAACTGGAACAGCAACCAGCACCAGCAAGTGCAACCACATCTTCAAACTCAACGCCAGAGGGCGCCAGCGAGCCAGAACTGACAGAAGCACACGACAGCCATACCCAAAAGGCTCAGCCAGAGCCTGAAATACCCTCAGGTGCACCAGCGGAGAGCGGTTCACCAGCAACGGAAACAACCCCATCACCTACATCGCTTCCAGAGGGACCAAGCCCAAGTCCACAGTCTGAGGAAGAACTGGTGACCCCAGCCTCAAGGGAACAGTTCCAGGCTGAGCAGGAAGCAGATGACAGCCTTCAGAAAGCGTGGGCGGCGGCACGGAGCACCCCACCGCCTCTCAGCTCTTCTAATCGATCCCGGTTTGTTATAGACCAAGGACTTTTATACAAGGAAATTCTTTCTGGTGGACACCGGGAGGAATGGCAGCCGCAAAAACAGTTGGTGGTTCCAACTAAGTACCGGGGGAAGCTCTTAAGCTTAGCCCATGATCATCCCAGTGGCCATGCTGGGGTGAACCGAACCAAGGACCGGTTGGGGAAGTCCTTCCACTGGGAGGGGATGGGCAAGGATGTTGCCAAGTATGTCCGGTCTTGTGAGGTATGCCAAAGAGTGGGTAAGCCTCAAGATCAGGTCAAGGCCCCTCTCCAGCCACTCCCCATAATTGAGGTCCCCTTTCAGCGAGTAGCTGTGGATATTCTGGGCCCTTTTCCAAAAAGGACGCCCAGAGGAAAACAGTACGTACTGACTTTAGTGGACTTTGCTACCCGATGGCCAGAAGCAGTAGCTCTAGGCAACACCAGGGCTAACACTGTGTGCCTGGCCCTAACAGACATCTTTGCCAGGGTAGGTTGGCCCTCCGACATCCTTACAGATTCAGGGGCTAATTTCCTGGCAGGGACCATGGAAAAACTGTGGGAAACTCATGGGGTGAATCACTTGGTTGCCACCCCGTACCACCATCAAACCAATGGCCTGGTGGAAAGGTTCAATGGAACTTTGGGGGCCATGATACAAAAATTCATCAACGAATTCTCCAATAATTGGGACCTAGTGTTGCAGCAGTTGCTGTTTGCCTACAGGGCTGTACCACATCCCAGTTTAGGGTTTTCACCATTTGAACTTGTGTATGGTCACGAGGTTAAGGGGCCATTACAGTTGGTGAAGCAGCAATGGGAGGGGTTTACGCCTTCTCCAGGAACTAACATTCTGGACTTTGTAAGCAACCTACAAAGCACCCTCCGACACTCTTTAGCCCTTGCTAGAGAGAACCTAAAGGATGCTCAAGAAGAGCAAAAGGCCTGGTATGACAGACATGCCAGAGAACGTTCCTTCAAGGTAGGAGACCAGGTTATGGTCTTGAAGGCGCAACAGGCCCATAAGATGGAAGCATCATGGGAAGGGCCATTCACGGTCCAAGAGCGCCTGGGAGCTGTAAACTACCTCATAGCATTTCCCAATTCCTCACTAAAGCCTAAAGTGTACCATGTTAATTCTCTCAAGCCTTTCTATTCCAGAGACTTACAGGTTTGTCAGTTTACAGTCCAGGGAGATGATGCTGAGTGGCCTGACGGTGTCTACTACGACGGGAAAAAAGACGGTGGCGTGGAAGAGGTGAACCTCTCAATCACCCTGGAACGTCTGCAGCGGCAACAAATCAAGGAGCTGTGCACTAGCTTCGCCCCATTGTTCTCAGCCACCCCAGGACGGACTGAACGGGCATACCACTCCATTGATACAGGTAATGCTCACCCAATCAGAACCCCACCCTACCGGGTGTCTCCTCATGCCCAAGCTGCTATAGAACGGGAGATCCAGAACATGCTACAGATGGGTATAATCCGCCCATCTACCAGTGCATGGGCATCTCCAGTGGTTCTGGTACCCAAACCAGATGGGGAAATACGCTTTTGCGTGGACTACCGTAAGCTAAATGCGGTAACTCGTCCGGACAACTATCCAATGCCACGCACTGATGAGCTATTGGAAAAGTTGGGACGTGCCCAGTTCATCTCTACAATAGACTTAACCAAGGGGTACTGGCAAGTACCGCTAGATGAACCTGCCAAGGAGAGGTCAGCATTCGTCACCCATGCGGGGGTGTATGAATTCAATGTCCTTCCTTTCGGCCTTCGAAATGCACCCGCCACCTTCCAGAGGCTGGTAGACGGTCTACTAGCTGGACTGGGAGAATTTGCAGTTGCCTACCTCGATGATGTGGCCATTTTTTCAAACTCCTGGCCCGAACACCTACTACACCTGGAAAAGGTCTTTGAGCGCATCAGGCAGGCAGGACTAACTGTTAAGGCCAAAAAGTGTCAAATAGGCCAAAACAGAGTGACTTACCTGGGGCACCAGGTGGGTCGAGGAACCATAAACCCCCTACAGGCCAAAGTGGATGCTATCCAAAAGTGGCCTGTCCCAAGGTCAAAGAAACAGGTCCAATCCTTCTTAGGCTTGGCCGGATACTACAGGCGATTTGTACCACACTACAGCCAAATCGCTGCCCCATTGACCGACCTAACCAAAAAGACCCAGCCAAATGCCGTTAAGTGGACTGATGAGTGTCAAAAAGCCTTTACCCAGCTTAAGGCAACGCTCATGTCTGACCCTGTGCTCAGGGCCCCGGACTTTGACAAGCCATTCCTAGTAACCACAGATGCATCTGAGCGTGGTATAGGAGCAGTGCTCATGCAGGAAGCAACAGATCACAACTTCCATCCTGTCGTGTTCCTCAGCAAGAAACTGTCTGAGAGGGAAAGTCACTGGTCAGTCAGTGAAAAGGAATGCTATGCCATTGTGTACGCCCTGGAAAAGCTACGCCCATATGTTTGGGGACGGCGGTTCCAACTACAAACTGACCATGCTGCACTAAAGTGGCTTCATACTGCCAAGGGGAACAACAAGAAACTTCTTCGTTGGAGTTTAGCTCTCCAAGATTTTGATTTTGAAATTCAACACATCACAGGAGCTTCTAACAAAGTTGCTGATGCACTCTCCCGTGAGAGTTTCCCAGAACCCAGTAGTTAAAAAGTGTTCTTAAAATGTAAAAGTCTGTTAGTTATATACTTAGTGGTATATGTAAAGGTGCATGTGTTGTATTACCCTGGTTATTTTCAAGTTCTAGAAGGAAATTGCCGCCAGTGAGCTTCCCCACTGTCTGCAATTTGGGGGGCGTGTCATAAACAGATAGCTAAGGGTTAATGTCTCTTTCACCAGAAACACCTGACCAGAGAACCAATCAGGAAACCGGATTTTTTCAACTTTGGGTGGAGGGAATTGTGTGTCTGAGTCTTTTGTCTGTCTGCCTGTTTCCTCTGAGCTTTGGAGAAGTAGTTCTATTTTCTAGTCTTCTGTTTCTAAGTGTAAGGACAAAGAGATCAGATAGTAAGTTCTATGGTTTCTTTTCTTTGGTATTTGCATGAATATAAGTGCTGGAGTGCTTTGATTTGTATTCTTTTTGAATAAGGCTGTTTATTCAATATTCTTTTAAGCAATTGACCCTGTGTTGTATCATCTTAATACAGAGAGAACATTTGTATTTTTTCTTTCTTTTTAGATAAAGTTTTCTTTTAAGACCTGTTGGAGTTTTTCTTTACTTCAGGGAAATTGAGTCTGTACTCACCAGGGAATTGGTGGGAGGAAGAAATCAGGGGAGTTCTGTGTGTTGGATTGCTAGCCTGATTTTGCATTCCCTCTGGGGGGAATAGGAAAGTACTTTTGTTTCCAGGATTGGGAACAGAGAGGGGGGAGTCTCTGTGTAGTTTCACAGAGCTTGTGTCTGTGTATCTCTCCAGGAGCACCTGGAGGGGGGAAGGGAAACAGGATTATTTCCCTTTGTTGTGAGACTCAAGGGATTTGGGTCTTGGGGTCCCCAGGGAAGGTTTTTCAGGGGGACCAGAGTGCCCCAAAACACTCTAATTTTTTGGGTGGTGGCAGCAAGTACCAGGTCCAAGCTGGTAACTAAGCTTGGAGGCTTTCATGCTAACCCCCATATTTTGGACGCTAAGGTCCAAATCTGGGAATAAGGTTATGTCAGTATCCTCAGTGATGATACTGCTAGGCCCTGCTGTTTGAGAGACCTGAGGTAGTCCAAAATAGAGGGGATCGAGACCTCAGTGGGAGTAAGATTAAGCATTTCGCACCAGCAGGAGAAACATTTCCACTTGGCTAGATGCGTTGACCAAGTGGAAGGTTTCCTGCTATCCTGGAGAACTTGTCGTACTAATGCAGAGCAATGTAACTCTGATTGGTTTAGCCACGCAGCAGCCATGCTGTGAGGTGAAGGGCCTGCAGGTCCGGGTGGCGAAGTCTGCCGGGGTCCTGAGTTATGAGGTCTGGGTAGAGTGGCAGAGTAATTGGGTTGGCTATCGACAGGTCGAGCAACGTGGTGTACCACTGCTGCCTGGGCCACGCTGGAGCAATCATGATGATGTGCGCTCTGTCCCTGAGGAGTTTTAGCAGGACCTTGTGAACAGCGGGAACGGTGGGAAGGCATAAAGGAGCTGGCTCTTCCACGGCATCAGGAAAGCGTCCGAGATCGATCCCGGGGAGAGACCTTGGAAGGAGCAGAACATCTGGCATTTCCTGTTCTCGTGGGAAGCGTACAGGCCTATGTGGGAAAATCTCCACTTCTGGAAAACAGAATGAATAACATCTGGGTGGATCGACCACTCATGAGACAGGAAAGACCTGCTGAGTCGATCCGCCAGAGTGTTCTGAACGCCTGGGAGAAAGGACGCTACCAGATCTATCGAGTGGGCTATGCAAAAAAGTCCCAGAGTTGGATGGCCTCCTGACAAAGGGGGGAGGATCGTGTCCCTCCCTGTTTCTTTATGTAGTACATGGCTGTTGTGTTGTCTGTAAACACTGAGAACCAACAGCCTTGCAACTGTTGCTGGAACACCTGGCATGCCAGGCGGACTGCTCTCAGTTCTCGGACATTTATGTGTCATGCCAGCTCCTGAGATGACCAAAGGCCTTGAGTACGAAGGTGACAGAGGTGAGCAACCCAGCCGAGACATGACGGGTCTGTCGTCAGGGACATTGAGGGTTGGGGCGGATGGAATGGCAGCCCTGCACACACCAGCGAGGGAGTTAGCCACCATTCTACGGAGCCTAGGGTGCTCGGGGGAATGGTGACTATTGTGTCTATTGGGTCCCTGCGAGGGCAGTATACTGAGCTGAGCCGAAACTTGGAGAGGACGGAGGCGGAGCCTGGCGTGTTTGGTTACAAAGATGCAGGCAGCCATGTAACCCAGGAGACCGAGACAAGTGCAAGCCGAGGTCGTCGGGAAATTCTGTAGACCTCGGATGATTGTTGCCATCGCCTGAAACCGTGGTAAGCAGGCTGTGGCTAGATTGGAGTCCAGGATAGCTCCTATGAAGTCTAACCTCTGCGTGGGAACCAGAGTGGATTTTTCTATATTGATCATCAGGCCTAGACGTGTGAATAGGTCCTTGACGATGCCCACATGCTGAGTGACTTGTGTCTTGGAGGCCCTCGGATGAGCCAATCGTCCAGATACGGAAAAACGTGTATCCGACGTCAGCAGGCGACGACTACAGCTATATACTTTGTAAATACCCTTGGGGCTGTGGAAACGCCAAATGGCAGGATGGTAAACTGGAAGTGCTGACGGTTGGCTACAAAGCAGAGGTATTGCCTGTGCGGAGGAAAGATGGCGATGTGAAAGTACGCGTCCTTCATATTGAGGGCTGCATATTAGTCTCCATGATCCAAGGATGGGATAATGGTCCCCAGGGATACCACGCGGAACTTCAACTTTATCATAAACTGGTTGAGTCCTTGCAGGTCTAGGATAGGTCTGAGACCACCCTTCGACTTGGGGATTAGGAAATAACGGGAGTAAAACCTCTTTCATCTATTGGTACCTCCTCTATAACTCCTATGGCGAGGAGCATACACACCTCTTGTAAGAGGAATTGCTCGTGAGAGGGGTCCCTGAAGAGGGACAGGGTTGGAGGGTGGGAAGGCGGGATTGAAATAAATTGGAGGTGGTACCCATACTCCATTGTGTGTAGGACCCAGCGATCTGAAGTTAACTGGGACCAAGCCGGGAGGAAGTAAGAGAGATGGTTGGAGAAGGGAGGAGAGGGATCCTGGCCTGTAACTGGTACGCTGCCCTTGGGCGCACCTTCCAAAAGTTCCTCTTTGGTCCCGGTGGTGGCTTTGAGGGACCTTGATTTTGGCCCCCTTGGGGTCCTGACGGTCATCTGCGACCACCTCGGCCGCACCGCCTGCCAAAGTTCTGTCTTTGTCTAGGCACAGAATATGGGTGGTGAGGCTGGGGACAGAAAGACCTGCGTTGGGTCACCGGCGTATGCATACCGAGAGAGCGCATTATGACCCTGTTGTCCTTCAGGCTTTGCAGCCTGGGGTCAGTATTTCCCGAGAAGAGGCCTTTACCATCAAATGGCAAGTCCTGAACGGTATACTGCAGCTCCGGTGGGAGGCTTGAAACCTGAAGCCATGAGATGCGCCTCATGGCAACACCCGAGGCCAGAGTCCTGACTGCTGAGTCGGCTGCATCCAACGAGGCCTGGAGGAAAGTTCTGGCCACCTTTTTCCCTTCCTCCAAGAGGGCAGCGAACTCTTGGCAGGAGTCTTGAGGGAGAAGCTCCATAAACTGACCCACAGCCACCCAGGTGTTATAATTATAGTGGCTAAGCAAGGCTTGTTGATTTGCCACCCGGAGCTGTAGGGCACCTGCCGAGTACACTTTGCAGCCGAGTAAGTCCATTCGCCTAGCCTCCTTCGATTTCGGGGCTGGGCCTGCTGGCCATGGCATTCCCTCTCATTAATAGACCTGACGACTAGTGAGCAGGGAGGAGGATGGACATACAAGTACTCGTACCATTTAGAGGGCACCATATATTTACACTCACCTCCCCTGGCCGCAGGAGGGATCGAGGCTGGGGACTGCCATATAGTATTGGGATTGGCCTGGATGATCTGAATAAACGGTAGGGCCACTCTAGTGGGGGCATCCGCCGATAGAATGTCCGCTACCGGGTCCTCTACCTCCGGGACCTCCTCCACCTGGAGGTTCATATTGAGCGCTACCCTCCTTAGGAGGTCCTGATGGGCTCTCAGGTTGATTGGAGGAGGGCCCAAAGAGAGGATGTTCCTGCCACCGCCTCATCTGGAGAAGAGGAAGAGGAGATGCAGGCGATGACCGGGTCCTGTGTGGCCTCTTGCTCTTGGACGACCTCCTGCTCCAGTGGAACCTGGGAGTCTGATGAGTGAACTGGAGCTTCCTCCATAGCAGTTGGAGGGGGACGGCTAACCATCGCCTCTGGCACTCAGTGCTCTGATGAGACAGAGCGGGACGGAACTACTGGTACACCTTGGTCCTGTTGGTACGCCCAAAGTGTCCAGAAAGACCACTGATGGGGTCCTTGGTCCTGGGCCTCTTGGAAGACTCTGGTGGGCACTTCAGAATCATGGTCCTGAGCATAAGAGTTGTCCACATGGGACGACACTGATGCGTGTCTGGATGGCCATGGAGGTGCTGAAAAGCCCTGGGCAGAGTCTCTGTCTCTAGTGGACTTTGTTCTACTCGACACCGGGGACCAGTACCGGGAGGCATACTGGTACCGGGAACGAGATCAGGACCTGCGACCGGAGCGGTGCTGGGAGGTCGACCGAAATCTCGAGGCTCGAAGTCAGGAGCGGCTACAGAAGTCATGGTGCCTGGAACGGTGCTGGGAGCAGGAACGGTGCCAAGAGTAGCGGGCCGGCAAACGGGATACTGACCGGTGCTGCGAGTGTGACCGGTACCGAGGAGGAGAAGAACGGTGCTGGGACTGCAAGCGGCATCAGGAGCGGGAGCGCCAACGGGACCTGGAACGTCCGCGGGACCGTGATCGTGAACGGTGCCGCTCTGCTGTGTCAACAGAGGATGGTCTTACCAAGATAGACTTGCCAATAGACTGTATTACGCACACTGGCGGTGCCGGGGATTGAAGCAGCGTCGACTGTCATGGCAATCAGATCCCTCGCCGTTGAGAATGTCTCCGGCGGGGATGGAATAGTAAGCTCAACCACGGCTCGCGCCAGGGAGCTGACAGGCACCGGACTCGACGGCCCTTGTAGGACCAGAAATCGACGGTGCCGATGTCATCGGTGCCACAGCAGGTGTCAGTGCCAGGCAATCCGACTTAGACGGGCTCTCTGGCTGCAGTGCAAGTGGCACGGAAGCAGCGATGCCAAGTCAACTTCGGTGCCAGCGACAGCCGGTGCTGAGAGGGCTTGGCAGTACCGGCGCAGTCTGGTGCTGAGGAGGCAGTTCTGCCCGCCGATTGACCAGCGCTCGGTGCCGAAGGCGGAGGGGTAAGAGCCGCCTCCATGAGGAGCTGCTTTAGCTGAAAGTCCCACTCCTTTTTTGTTATTGGCGTAAAAGCCTTGCAAATGCAACACTTATCTGTCAAGTGAGATTCCCCGAGGCACTTAAGGCAGGAGTCATGTGGATCTCCTGTCGGCATCGGCTTATGACAGGCCAAGCACGGTTTGAAACCCGGTGAACCGGGCATGGGCCCCGGCACCGGGTGCGGGGAAGGGGCTAATCCCCAAACCCCTCAACTATACACTAACTATGAACGATAAAAATTAACGAACTATATAACTTTGAACTATATACACAAAAAAATAACTAGAGAACTACGAGTAGCTAGGGAGGTGAAGGTCAATAAAACCGCACTATACTGTTCCAATAACCGACACAGGCGGTAAGAAGGAACTGAAGGACCGTTGGGTCAGCAGGGGTATATATCCGGCGCCACAGCGGCGCCACTCCAGGGGGCATCCAGCCAACCTACCGAGTGTTGCTAGGGTAAAAATCTTCCGACGAACGTGCACGTGCGCACACCTAATTGGAATGGATATGAGCAAGCACTCGAAGAACTGCCACCACCCACCACAGCTGTACAGCACGCTGAGTTTAAGAGACAAGAGATGAAACCTGTGGGGCAGCTTAAAGGCTGCTTTCAGTGCAAATGCTTTGTAGAGGCTGAGATTCAAGGCTAAGATTTCCAGAAGTGACTGTTGAGTGAGAGTGCCTGGCATGAGACACCTTAAAGGGGCCCAATTCTCAGATGGGTGCTTATCACCCAAGCTCTGAAAAAATCCAGTCCTTTAAAACAGTTCTCAAGTTGGACACCCACAAATGAAACATTTTAAGTATATGCTGGTGGCCCCGTTACTGTCAAGGGTTCTTATGCACATGTTTAAGTGCTTTCCTCAATGGGGCCCTAGCAACTCCTCTCCTGTTTACATATTGCTTTGCTCTGGAGGACAAATGCATCTTATCGACTGGTGTATGTACCTGGGTCTCCCACTGCGGGAAAGAGCACGCAGAGACTTCCAGCTTCAGGGAGGTGCAGGAAGAACATCTTTCTCCATTCTCTGTAGACTGGGAACCCCATAGTCTCCCTCTCCTGCCTTCTCCTAGTCCGAGGGGCCTCAGAAAGGACAGACGCATAAGAGGAGCAGAGTGAGAACCCTCATGTGGCTCCTCTGTCTACATAGTTCTTGGAGCCCCAGAGAATTTCCTAGCTGAGACACCAAAATCAGAGGATGACATCAGTTCTAATGATGGGGATGAGGCACAATCAGAAGAGACTCAGAATTCCCTTCAAGGTTTTTTTTGCATCTGAGACACACACAGCACGCCCCAAGCAGAACAAAACCAGGTCAGCTGCAACCTGGAGGATATTACAGCATCCTCTAGGCTGGTTTCTACTTGGAAGAGATCTTACAAGCATGAGGCCTGCTGCACCCAGCTGCCCATGGTGGACTCCTTGGCTGGACACAGTGAGGGGTAAAAAGAAGCTTTTCTTTTGTAAAGTCAAACAAAGAAACAAAAGCACAGAGGGAAATGCGGCAATAGCCAATCCCAGATCATGAGACCCCCACATACACCTTAAAGTGCCCCCAGGATTTCAAGTACAGTCTCAGTCAGCCTTTTGTGACTGTCAGTGACTGGGACATACACAGTCATGCCTAGTGGTCAGAGCAGGAGTCAGCCCAGGGGTTAGAGCAGGAGACGGTAACCAGGAACCAGAGCCCTGGGTCAGTCCAAGTGAGAAATCAGAAGTTGGAGCTGAGGGTCAGAGCTGGGTTACTTGCAGTGCGGTAAGGCAAGGCTGGGAACACTGAATTGCAGGACCCATCGCAGCCATAGGCAAATGCTTGGCACAGCCACTGAACTGCTCTGGGTTTAAGAGCCGGCCCGGTAACCCTTTTAACCAATCAGGCCATCTACTACAGGCCTCCTGTGCTCAATAGGTTGCCTGGGGACTGGCTCTGCAGCAAACCGTGACTCCTGACATAATCCACATCTTTGAAGCAATTAATTTTTGCTGGTCACTCAAGGCAGGTTTACTGTAAGTCTGCAATTTTCTATGGAAAATAAAGATATCCGGGTGCTCTGCAGATTGCAGTGTCACTTAAGGATAGGTTGTTTGGGGTCATATGGCATCTGCCATGATACAGGACGGGGACACACAACCACCTTTATTTACGTGTGTGCGCACTTCTTATCAGACAAGCAATGCTGACTCATGCAAATCCTGAGCATACTTCCAGCTAGGTAGCCACTGGCAGATCTACAGTTAAGACCTTCAAATTCAAACTGCCAGAGAAGATCTTTGCAGCTCCCGCAGTCAGACAAAGAAGAGAAGCTGCAATCGCGTCACTAGGCTGGGCATCAGCCAAAGCCAATGTGTGTTTTAAGAGCACTGTAGCTACACATACAGAACAACTAACTGTTCCAGCAAATATGACCTGTTCCATTAATGCAAGACCTCCAGGGCCACTTTCCTACACCATGTAAAACTAAACTCCAGACAAAGGCCCTTGGACTAGAATAAACCACCTCAAACATATGCCTTTGAAGAGTTCGCATGATACTTACAATCCTTGTAATCACACATGCAGGAGTGGAGGTGCCTTCACCTGCCATGCAGCGTGCAGCCTTGCCTTTCTACAAGATAGCAGTTTGTTATTCGTGTCTAGGTCTTGTATCAAGAGCTCGCCCAAGGTGCTGCTGATCAACAGCCCTGGAGTTCTTGATTTAGTCACAAACCAGGGGGCACTGGCTGAGCCATGTTAACAGGGCAGGGTGGATGCAGCTCACACTGGCGCTGGCACTGCTGTCCCTTGCTCTGTGATTAAGCACAGTAATTCAGTCTGCTGGGTTGCCAGCCCTGCCCGACAAGCCTGGATTGCAGGGAAGGGGGCAGAGGAGACAGCATTTCCCCCCCAAAGGAATAGAGCTGCCTTGATGGAAAAATTCACCACAGCAAGCAGTTTGAGGAAAGGGATGAAACACAAGGTGAACAAGGGAGGAGTTGTAGGGGGCATACGTTTGGCTTCATGAACAGGGCAAAATGGTCCCTGTCAATCATCTTATAGTTAACCATGGGTCTGTCATAGCTCAGAGAAGGTCCAGTGAATGGTAAGGCAGCAGCATGGGAAGAGCACTATAAATGGACAAGCTCTTTTGATAGGTTGCACTCTCTCCATCCCAAGGCACTTAAGAGTTACAGGGCAAAAAGGATGCTATGCAGCAGCTTCTGCTGGTCCTTATGCTACCCAGGAGACATTACTGCCCATTCAGCCACCTCCTGCTTTCCATACATAATACAAGGACCTTCCAGACCTCACTCCATTTTAAAATCAGATCTAAATCTGAGCACCTCCCACAGACATGGGATAGTCAATATTCTGTAAGAGACAGCCTAGAAGAGCCCTCTTTCCACAGAGGAGAGGAGAGATATTCCCATCTCTCTAGGGACACGGGTAAACTACCCACCACCACCACCACATCTGGGCATCAACTGACACTTCCTGCTTTCGAACCAGGACTCTTCTCCTGCCCCCGAGTTCTCCAGCTGACTGGAAACACACTGCTCCAGAGCAAACACCTCACTGCATTTCTTCCCTGGCCTAGACTCTCACTCCCCAACTCCAGCCAGCAACCACCCGCTGCTGCAGGGCAGGGCATGCAGCAGGCTGAGCCAGCACCTTCCCTTTCCCCCTCTCTCTTGAAGGGGGATCCAAGGACAGCGTGGCAGAAAAACACCTCCCTTAATCCACAAGGTCAGCACAAAAGGAAGAAATACTATTCAAATCCCACAGAGCTTCAAAGCTCATCCAGGGCCAGCAGGAACCGTTCACATTTCTCACACAGGCAGGACCAGCTCTGGTTCCCCAATAGCCTATTCATGCTCAAGGCTGTCACCTTGGCTGAGCATCAGAGTGGGTTGTGAAGGAGCTTTGCCAGCAGCAAAGACTGTACACAGTGCCTTTCCCCAGCACTGCAAGGGAAATGAGAAGAGGCAGGGGAGGGAGGGGCAACACGCACTGACTCAGCACGACAGCTCGGCCTCCGTGTTTGGTGGTCTGGGACCTTTTATTTGAATGCAACAGATTAGGACTGAGTGGCATCTTCCATACTTTATTCATTCCCAGCGGTATCTAACTGGGAGCACTGTCCAGTACAGCCCCAGAGTCCCCGTGCGATCCATTACTATAGTGCATGCCATGGCACTGGGGCCAGGCAGCTGTTCATCACTTTAGGGAGTGTGTATATAGTGTTATATCTGCAGTATTTCACAATGAAAATGAAGAGGGGCTGGTAGCACTGGCTACTATCAGGCACACAGTGGGAGTAAGGGCTCTCCCAACTCCCCATCCTGCTCTAACACAGCAGAGTCTTAAGTTAGATCCCTGCTGGCTATACTAGTCCTAGGCCTCTCTCAAGCAGAGCCTGCCAAAATCACTCCCCGCCACCCACTGCCTTGCGTTTACGCCCATCACTAAACCACTAGGCAATTCATAGCTGAGACCACATGCAATTGGATTCTCATGCCACCTAGACCAGACTCCAAACAAGCTATCCGGAGCCAAGTGAGAAACTGCACCAGCTATTTCACTATCTCCAAGAAAGATTCCAAGACAGTTTGAGTTGGAATATGAAAGCTCGCAGCTAACTGCAGAAATGGAGCTTTTCCCCAAGTTAATGCAGTGCCTGTCCCTGACACAGTATGCATTCAGGAGCAGCAGAAGTTACATGGAGAGGCCTCTTTATCCTAACGACAACAACCCCACACACTCTGATTCAACCACAGCACTGCCCACCTTCTCCTTTATGCAAGGGAGCCAGGAGCCTAAGAGAAATCAAAACTGGAAGTTCGCTCTCAAAGCTGCAGACAAAAGACCTACTACACTGCTGTACATGACTCCAAACACAAGTCACGTTAACCAGCTGCATCCCAGCCTATGCACTGCCTGGGGCTGCTTGTCACAACAAGTCAGACAGTCTCGGGGTGCATGGAAAAATCAAGGTACACTCCTTTCCTCTTCTATTCAAAGCTCTAGTGCCTTCATGGGTAGGATCCAGCCTTCCTAATGATGAAAGACTCAGGGTTAAACACTGATCTGCCAGGATGCTAGGTACATTGAAGTGTAGGCTTGCCAGAGGATGCTATTTCTCTGCCAGTCTCAACTGATCGCTCTCTGGATCACCTGGTTGAAGATACTCCAAGGGTAAATGGCTAGCAGCCCCAGGCCATTCATCCTTCCTTTCAACGTGATCCTTCAAACTGGTGAAGGCTTCACAGGCTTTGGGTGCCTCTGATCCTCAGATAACCCAACGTTAATAGCAAGTTAACAATCTGCAACATCTGGGCTCAGACCCAATGCAATCACAGCTCTGTCTCAACTCCAAGCTTCAGATTTAGCTACTTGGAACAAGGAAAGATTCTCTCCCTGTTTGCACATAGCACAGAATAGCCACAGCTACTGAAAAAGAAACTTAAAATCTAAGGAAAAAAAACCCATGATGAGTAATTACAGGACTATTGGTTGGTGAATCATAATGTTCATACATGAGGATCCATAACTTCTTGTTCTGGGGTTAAGTCACTGAAAAATCACATTATGTAAAAGGCATAATGGGCCAGACCCTCAGCAGGGGTAAGTCAGCATGGTTCCATTGAAGTCAATGAGCTACACTGATTACACCACCAAAGGATCTGGCCCTGTACATTATGTGGAGCTGATGAATCGAAGAATTGGTAATGGGATATGGACCTTTTCAGCTGTAGGTTCCTAGAGCAAATACAGCTCAGGTAGTCAGCGGTCAAGAGCTGTGACCCTATACAGGACTATTGTTTACTGGCTCATGTGAAACAGGAATCTAATTCCCAGGGGACGGACATCCACACCACAGAAGTCCCTACCACAGATGGCTCCCTTATCAGCTGGGTCAGAGAGGTCAAGGACTAAATGGGCCACAGACCCGGAACTGTCCCCTGGACTGGAGCAGCAATATCTTAGCAAAAACAAGCAGTAACTACTCAATGGATACAGGACTTCAGACTTCATAGCGATCAATTTGGCACCTTCCACTGGCACTAGGTTCACATGAACAAAAACATTAAATGAAGCCTGTTTTACTGACTTGTGACCTTTACATGCAGGTGAAGTAGCAAATGCCAATTATCGGAGAATCAAAATTCACTCCCTCTGCCCAGCTGCCAAATATCTTCAAAGAAATCAAACTCCATGAGAATGCAAAGCCACGAGCTGGTGCTAAGATTGGGGTCTGAGACCATCCAGAACTCGACTTACCACCTGCTCAAAAATATAATCATTACAAGGGTGGGAAGAGCAGAGGAGTGTCCAATATGGGCTTGAGAAGGTGGGACCATCTCAGCAGTTACGTGACCAGTCGCTGATGCTGTGTTCCTGTGCAGATGTTTTCTGTGGAAATTCTGGCTGAGATCTGGGACTATTTCTGGGAGCTTCAATAAAACCCTCCAGGGAAGGGCTTTTCATTTTCAGTTCTAAAACACAGTGCACACAGAATGCTAGTGCTGGCTGAACTGGTTCAAAAATTAAAATCACATTTAGAACAGCAAGTTGCCCAACTGCACATCACCAAGTTATTCAGAGCAGACCAGCCCCAGTGAGCCCACATCCTAGCACAAATCCCGTTCCAGCACTGCCAGTGGTGCAAGCCATCCACTCACCCATCTTTGGAGAGATGATACCGGAAGAAGTCATTGGCCGCTAGCTTGATGGCCTTTTCTGGTGTCACTAGAGTCAGGTTCACCGCAGCCCCTGGGAAAGAAACAAGAGGAAGGGAACACTAGCAGCAGGAAAGACTTGTTATCTAGACACATTCAGGAGTGCAGTGGATAAGCTTTAGTGGAGTTGAAGTCAAAACCGGGCTAGGAACAAAAGGGGGAAAAGGTTTCAAAAGTGCCCAAGGGATTTAGACACACAAATGCCACTGAAAGTCAACAAATGGGCTCTTTTGAAAACCTCCCTGAAGCATCTCAGTTCCACTTTAAACAAACTTTTTATAATTCCCATGGCATTGGTGCAGCCCACCTCCCTCTCTCTCACAAAATTATCCCACTGAAGTCAAAGGAAAGACTCCCATAGACTCCAGCAGGCTTTGGATCAGGCCGCCCAAGGAGGAAGGACACATTTTATTAGCCCTGCAGGCAGCCGTTAATGACTCTTCCCAGCTGGGAAGCATCAAGCCCCCCAGAACAAGACTGCCACACTTAATTTGCCTGCAAGTCAGATAACATGTACAGGCCAGGGCCTGATCCAAAGCCCTCTGAAGTCCATAAGAGTCTCTCCAGAGACTTCAGTGGCTTTGGATCAGGCCCTTGGCTAGGCGGTTGCACTTATATTTCCTTATTGTCAGTGTCATCCTTCCAGCAGCCTCCCACTGCGCTTCACTCCTTGTCTGTAAGACATCACATCAGAGTTCCCGGACCAGTCCCAACCGGAGTAAGGAGACTGCCTCCCTCTGAGCTGGTACATAAACTGCGCTTCATACTCACTGGACTTTTAAGTATGCTATTATTGAGAGCAACAAATGGCAAATCCCTATATTGTGGCTGCCACAATGAATGGCATGCCCTGCTCTATCTCAGACTGACAGCTATGGAGACCAGTATTAGTGAAACACAGGGGCACCCTAACAGTATTTAAGTCACTCTGAAAGGGAAAATAAAACAGTTTTTGCTCAGGCCAGGGTGCAGCAAGTTGTAATGTTTGGTTTGTTGCTTCAGAGCATTGAGCTTCCTAGAGACCTTTGTGTCAAAAGGGACCTCCAAGGGTCATGTTGTCCATTCCCATCCTGCACCAGGGCAGGATCGATCCCTAAGTCACCCTCAAGAGAGGGCACCCAGTTTAGGCCTGTAGTGGGTTGATCATCCTGCTCCGGCCCTAGAAGGGTACAAGTAGCCCTGGAAACGGCTGCAGCTCAAAGCTGGCTGATTGGGAAAGCAGCCACAGCTGTAGCTGGCTTAATAAGGGCCCAGCTGGCCCTTATAAAAGGGCAATGGGCCAGGAGCAAACAGACTCTAGCTTTGAGAGGGAGGGACCTGGCTGCAGAGAGCTGAGAGAGAGAAAGTACCTTAAGTGGAGCAGGGCTGGGGGGAAGGCCAAGGGAGCTGGGGAGCTCCAGCTGGGAAACCCCCTAGGCTGCGGCCCAGTGGAAGGCCAACTGGGGTTGCAGGGGGCAGCCCACGGGTAGGCAGAGGCGGCAGACCCAAACCCAACCTTGCCTATGATGAATGGCTTGCACTGCAGTCTGCCCCAGTGCGTGGGCGCAAGTTGGGGACTAGCAGTAAACTACGACTGAGGCGAGATGGGGGTAGTGGGTGGGGGTTCCCGAGTGGGGAGACCCAGAGACTGTGGGGTACTTCTAGAGGGCAGCACCCCAGCCTGAAAGGGGCACCGGGGTCCTAGAGGGACTCAGGCCAAGTAACAAGTGGGACACTTGCCTGCAGGGGGCACTCTGGATGCTGGTGAGTTAATTCCCTGAATGACCAGCAGGAGGCGCTGCAGGGGTGAGTCACGCACCCTCACAAGGCCATCAGGCTCTCTGGCACCCACAATACTTGGGAAATGTCTCTCTCATTCACAAAGCATTTTACAGAACAAAGCCCTACCGCATGCCTGTGAGGAAGTGCTATCCCCATTTTAGGGATGGGGGCACCCAGGCAAAGAAAGGTCAAGGCCTATATTTTCAAAAAGATCCACTGATCTCAGGTGCCAAACCTGACATACCTCCTGATTTTCATAGGTAATGAGCACCTAGAAATTCAGCCAGAGTCAATGAAAACTGCGGGTGCTCAGCACCTCTAAAAATTTGGCCCCATGTTTCTTATAGTAGGCACCCAAAAACCACATTGCAGAACCCAAAATTAGCAGGCACTTTTGGAAAATGGAAGCCCTCAAGAACTCACCCAAGGTCACAGAGTGAACTAGGGTCAGAGCTGGGACCAGAACTCTGGAATCCCTGGCTCCAGGTCCTGTGCTCAGGCAACACCTCTCTCCACACTATGAAAAATCATCCCTGTAAGCAAAGAGCTTTCACTGGGGTTCCTGCCAGATAGGACATGCTTACGAGCCTCTCTCCAGCTACCATGAGTCTATGTTCGCAGGCAAAATCTTAAACACCTTCCTGGCAAGAGACAGGCCTGGTCTACACTTGGGGGGGGGTGGGTGTCGATGTAAGATACATCAACTTCAGCTACGGGAATACCGTAGCTGAAGTTGATGTATCTTATTCCAACTTACCTCCCATCCTCACGGCGCGGGATCAATGTCCGCGGCTCCCTGTGTCGACTCCGCTACCGCCGCTTGCTCCGGTGGAGTTCCGGAGTCGACAGGAGTGAGTTTGGGGATCGATATATCGTGTCTAGATGAGACGCGATATATCGATCCCTGAAAAAAAATCGATTGCTGCCCGCAGATACGGCGGGTAGTCTGGACATACTCAAAGAGAGATCAATCTCCTCACTTCACCTCATCAATGAGCAACCATCAGATGGCAGTAACTTCCACAAGCATTACATCCAGGAGATCCTGAGCCAGGTCTCTCACACTCTTACTGAGACTCTTGCAACCTCCTCGTGAGGCCAGACATTGGTTCAATCCCAGGGGCGAGTGTGTATGATCAATAATTGCAAACTTGACTCTCTGGTGACACACACCTGACCCCCACCACTGATGCATGAATGTTTTCTCTTGGATTTCCCTAGTGCCGCTCCCCAGAGTAAGACAGGGCAGCATGTTCACAAGGTCCCATTCTCAGATGTGTGCGCCTAAGGTAAGTTCCTATTTGAGTGCCCAAATGCAAGAGCTGGATAATTAACCAAGTTAAAAAAAACAACAACACCACCACCACCACCCACAGAGTGTTAAGAAGAGATTCTTGCAGCTGAGAAATACACCTCCTCACCTTCCACCCTATGTCACTAAATAACATTACCTAGGTAAAAGAAAGAAAACCAAATAGCCACCTCCCAATTTAATATCTGTGCAGATGCTTTGGGGGAAAAAAACTGAATGACACCAGAAGGTGGGAAATGGGAGAGCGCTGACAAACATGGAAGCCCCCCAAACTAATGAGGGTGTTTCAGATCAATATTATCTCCCAATCGCAAATCAATTGGAAGAAAACCCCCACTACATGTAAAAAATTAATAGACCTAGGATTTCTGCTAAACCTTTGACATTTTCAGCAAAGCTGCTTAAGAGACTATAGATAATCCTTGTTCTCAGTAATCCACAAGACCTTCCAAATCACCACAGGAGGAAGAAATTGAGGACTTCAGCAACCTCTACAGTACCCAAATATGCCATCCCCCACAAAATATTTTGCATATCCAGAATACACAGATGTTTTTTCTAACCCAAGTTAACTCGTTGGAGCTGTCCATGGACTATAAATAAAGCAACAGGATCTCTACGGGTATGTCTGCACTGCATAGTAAACCCGAGTCTGTGTGACCGGTGCCGGCAAACCCATTCTTTCCAAGCTCACCTTTGAGCAACCGCACTGTATTGCTATGCACAACAACTCATACCCATACCAGCACATCCATGCAGTGGTACACAGACATGCCACTCTAGGGATTAGTTCATGGTGTACTGTGGAAAAAAAACTTGACAGCAAAGGATTGGGAGGCAGGATAAACCACTACCATAAAACAAAAAGGTTTAAAAAGGTGAGAAATCCCATAAACTTCAGCATGCAATTAAGAGTAACTGCCCGACCCTTTCGTAGCCCTAATAAATCTTTTATGTGGGCCTTCCATTTACAAAATCCTCCAGGCATTGTTATAAAATATATTTTATCATAAAATCCTGTGTCCTAGCAGCAACATGCAAAGTGCTCCAGAGTCAAGTTGCCTTTTTTTTTTTTCCCCTAAAATAAAAATAATCACTGATCCAGGATCAAGGCTTAGAAATATACTGGTCCTGAAAAATGTTTGTATTAGTCCTAAGAGTATCTAGCCCTCTCCAGTCACTAGGTGCAACTCTACAAAGCAGTGGTTTCCAGAGCTAGAAAAGAGAGATAGTGGCCATTAAAATCAAATCCCAAGTGAAGTGACACACAAGAAAGCATGATGGTAATCGGAACGATGGGTATTTCAGTCTGAGCTTTCATGATCTGCCAGAGTTCAAAATTAATACTGTAAACCATTGAACAGCTGAGATTCCCACAACAGTCTTAACGCCCACATGACTGTGACTCAGTAGTTACATACCTGATGTTTTATGATCAGAAAAACAAAACTTAGCAAGAGGTATGTAAATCCAGCTCAGCTTTCCCACCAGCAGTGTTTTTTGGGTAGGCATGTTATACTGGAGTGGCCTTGCTTTGCATTCAGCTTGCAGGGTTTCATATTTTGGGAAGTCTGACATTCTGTTGCATGCAGATATTATGTGAATGCAACAAGGTGAAAGAACTTGGATGAAGTGGAACATCTGAAGACCTTCCAGCAAGGAAAATTAAGGGTAAAAAAATAAACTCAAACCAGCTTAGTACTGCAGAACCAATACATTACGTGCAGCTGGGTGATCCAGGGAGGTCAGAGGAGAGTAGGGTGTTGCCATACATGCACACCTCTGCTGCATTCTCCTTGGGAAAGGAGAGGACAGAGGGTG
This sequence comes from Gopherus evgoodei, assembly GCF_007399415.2. Lineage (NCBI taxonomy): Eukaryota > Metazoa > Chordata > Testudines > Testudinidae > Gopherus > Gopherus evgoodei. The sequence continues at coordinate 116,173,394 of NC_044325.1, read as the reverse complement.
AGCAATATAAAAATAGCCACAAAAATATAAATAGCATACGTTAAGGCAATGTCTTTTGGACATGACCTCAGCAGCCTGGAATAGTTTTGGCAGGTATCATGCAAGCCAGGGGATGCCACGGAGGGTATTCTTAGCAGGAGTCCCAGAAGGCTGTCCAGTTTGCATGTGGAAGACTGAAGCACTATTGTCATGCTGCAGTTTGGAGACAGCTTGGCACAGCGACAGCATCATGCTCAAAGTCCAAAGTGACTCAGGAACAGAGCAGGCTGGGAGGCACAGGATGGGCTTATCTGACTAGCTGCCAAGAATTCTACCGGGACCCAAAGAAGGCCACATGTTAGAGTGTATGTGAGCAAGTGGAATTCCACCTTCCTTTTTGTTACAGTGAAGGACATATGTAACAAACAAAATCAATAGGCTTGGATCAGACCATTGGACCCCTTAACAAAAATGTTGGGTTCTCCTTGTAACAGGTTACACAGCTACTTCTGGGTCAAAGAAGTCACAGCGCACATCTGTCCTGTGATAGATCACATGGAAACTGCTCTGATAATAAAGGCTCCTCTTACCTCTCTAGCTATATTCGGTACTTTTACGCCCTGCCCCCACCACCACCACATCACAATATTCAATGCACTTATCCTCCCAATGCCCCTGCATGGTAGAGTGCAGTGCTATTACCCCTGTATTACAGATGGGGAATGGCAGCACAGAGACACTTAGGGTATGTACATCACAGCAGCACAACTATGGCACTACAGCTGTGCTGCTGTAGTGTAGATGCCTCTTGCGGAAGCGATTTTTCCAATCACTATAGTTAATCTGCCTGTCCGAGAGGCAGTAGCTGGAGCAAGAATTCTTCCGTCGAGCCAGCTGCATCTGCACTAGGGGATAGATCAGCCTGCGTCGCACAGGGTGTGATGTTTTTCACAGCCCTGAATGATGTAGCTAGGTTGACCTACGTTTTAGATGTGGGCCAGGCCCCGGTGACTTGCCCAAAGTCATCCAGTAAACAACTGCAGCAAGAAAGCAGCCCAGACACTGCCATAATATTTGTCCTGTTGGTAGAGCTGGACTGAAGCATTGTTAAGTCAACAAAGCCACCTGTCAGAGCCACTTGTCATCCTGCAGCTCCTGTTTTTCTCCTACATAGGACCCTGCTGTTCAGTCAGGGACTGAGAGATACCAGCAGTAAACACCATGCTTTTGAGCACAGCCGGATGTGGCAGGCTGGATGATTTAGGGATTGGCAAGGAGAGGATATGGAGCCTTTCGCCCTAACTCAGATTGGGAGTAACAGGAGTCCACCTCCTGTGCTGGCTGCTCCCACACACACAGGAGAGGGTTAGTAGGGCATTTTGGGTTTGGAACAAGGGGCTAGATTGCTCTAAGATGGTGCAGGGGAACGTAAAGCTATTTGACACTCCTTGCCCTCTTTCAGTTGTTTCCACTCTGGTTGAATTCTCCCCTTAACAGAGGCAGAGCTGAGCCCCCAGCTGCGCTGACCATGCTCTATCCATGGCCACACTGCTCCCATGCAAACCTGTAACAGAGGGGAAGCTGTAGCCATTTCTCAACACCACTACCTCCTACTTCCAATCAGTGAACACTCCGCCACCGGTGGCCTACAGCATGGCTAGCAGTGGCCAAATCCAGGCTTAGACCTGGGGGCGAGTTTGGGCCCGGTATGTTTCTGCATGGTTTTGATAGGATGACGATGACTTCTGCGTGTTTTTACATCTGATTTTAAAATAATAATAATAATAATAATAATAATACACAGCTTTGTTAGAGCTGGATCCAGTTAGCTCTGACATCACCCTGTTTGCTGCAATGTATTTACCAAGGATACAAAGCACCCTAGAAATCCAGCCCTTGGAGATGCGAATGTCATTTCCTTTGGAATATTTCTTTAAGATCAAATTTGCTAAGGTTCTGTTAGGTTAATGGCCTCCCTGTCTATGCACTGCTTCCAAAGCCACCACCACCACCACCAGCCAATCCGTAACCAGAATCCAACCCGCCGCCCCCTTTTCCTCCCATCAATAACCTGGGTCAGAGAATGCTGCTCTCAGCAGCCAATCCACTGTTCTTATTATATCAAACCACAGTATTCCTGTTTCCCTGGTAACCTAACAAAGAACTGGCAAGATATAGCATGCCCAGGAGCTGCAAAACTCAAAGATCTCTGGAGTCCCACTAACAAAGGGAGCGAGGATTCACTTAATCAAGTAATCCGAGAACCTGTTCTTTATCTGTACCAGTGAATAGATACTATGATGATTGCAAATATTTCTGAGGTATTTATATAGCACCATATACTTGCAGCTAGATACCAGTTATAGAGTTTAAGACTATACAGGCCCACCAGATCACCTAGTCTGAGATCCTGTACATCACAGGCCCCCAGCACCACCTAAGACCTGCACATGAAACCCTACGACCAGAATTAGAGCAATGTATTATCGTGCACAGGAGACTAAGCTATTATGTGCCACAGGCGGAGAAAAAAAAGGGACCGAAGTGCACCAATGTCCAATGGCAGTGAATTGATTGAGATACACCCAGATAATCCCAGCAAGTGACCTGCATGTCATGCTGCAGAGGAAGGCGAAACCCAATCCCCCACCCCCTAAGATCAGTGCCAATCTGACTGGGGGGGGAGGCGGGGAATTCCTTCCTGACCCCACCTATGGCGATCAGTTAGACCCTGAGCATGTGGGCAAAAAACCAGCCAGCTAGCATCTGAGAGAGAGAATCCTGGGTGCCATGTCAGATCACTGGCCCATCCTGTGCAGTGTCTCACCTCTAGCAAAGGCCATCCCTGATGCTTCAGAGGAAGGAAACCACACACACAATCCCTTCCTGACCCCTGCAGGTGACCAACTAAAGCCCAGAAACACGAGCTCTAGGAACATAAGAAACTGGAAGGCCGCAGAATCTTGCCCTTCTCATCACAAGCAACCCCAGCATATAATCCCACTGCCAAATTTGTCCAGCTTTCTGTTAAAACAACATAAATTGTTTGGCCCCACAACTTTTAGTGGGAGGCTCTTCCACAACCTGACCCCTCTGATAGTCAGGAACTTTCTTATTTCCAGCCTGAATTTGTTCATAGCCAGTTTAGAACACATGCTAAAAAGCTCACCAGAGGTCACCCCAGCTCCAACCTTGGGCTCTGGTAAATTTTAGTCCTTCAAAACCCCAAACTGGGTTTCCCCCGCAGTTACAAGTTCCTCCGTCTTAAATCCACAGCTGGGCAGATCAGCCATTTCTTTATACAGCTTGGGCCTTTGTTCTTGGCCTTCTGTAATAGGTAATCAGCAGACAGACAGATCTCTCCTCTGGGCTGGGTTTTTGCATAACCGGAGTTTGGGAATTTGCATTAACCTCTCCCAAGTGGATTTCCTGAGGAATCCCTAAACGCTTATAGTCCCAAAAGTCCATACTTAACCAGCACATTTTCAGTATGGTCTTTTGAACTCCCAAGTCTCTCCCGACACACCCCCCACCGAGAGGTTACATACACTCCAGGCCCATAATAATACATAAACTTTATCCTTGGAAGACCTTATTTGGAAACTTCAGGAAATCGCCATAGCTGTCTCAGTCTGCCAGAAAATCTCCAAGTTTTATGTATAAAACAAAGAAGTAACATTTGTCAGTGGAGTTCTCTCTAGAGGTGCTTGTGGAACTCACTGCCAATTATTGAGGCCAAGAGAAGATTGGGACATACTCACTTCCTTTGTAAAATGCTCTGAGACCTATTGATGGAAAGCATTACATGAGAGCTAGGTATTATTTGTATGGACAATGAGACCAGCCAGTAGTTATAATAGTAAATATAACAAAACAAGGGCTTAGGAAGGGATATAAACCCATTTGTTTCTGGACATGAACCAACCTCTCAGTTTATGGGCATTAGGAGGAATTTTCACTGTGGACATATTACCCCATAACTCCCTTCCTCTGAAGCATCTGGCACTGGCCACTGACACAGACAGGGTACTGGACTGGGTGAATCAGAGAGTCTAGTCAGCCTGGCAATACCCGTGTTTCTGTATATTGAGCCCTCGATTTTTAGGTGAGACTTTTTCAATCAATTAAATCAGTTCAGGGCACCTCTAATACCTCACTCCATAAAGAGAGGCAAGTGGCTTTGTTTTTATTTCACCTGCAGTCACAACAGTGTTTCAGGCTAGGACGGATAAGTCAGATGCTGCACTTCTGCTCTGCCTCCAGCCCTTACCTCTGTACATGCCGAAGTAACCTTCTGACCGGATTGTCTTAATGAGGCAGTCAGACCTGCAAACAAGAGACACAGATAAAACCTCAGGAGTTCAAAGGTGGAGAGGGAGGAATCTAACCAAGCAATCTGCATTTACAGTTTGTCAGCCAAAGTCCAGGCAGAGAGGAGAAGAGCCTCAGCCATGGACACCATTGTGAGAGCTCCAGTAGCACTTCTGTCCTTGGCACACAGGGGCTTTGAAATACTGGCTCACCTCGTACACAGAAAACAAATTTGCTTTCTACAAATTCAGAAGGGAAAAATGTTAATTGGAGGAGCTGCTCGTTAACCAGATGGGAGCCCCAAAACAATAGCGCAACATGTTTCAGTGATCAGATCTGCTCAAGGAAGGAAAATAAAGAGCTGGGTTTGAAGCTGAAGTTTTGCACAGCCACCCTAACCTGCCTTGTCACTTTAATGAACTCAGGATGTTGGGGGCTGTTTTCAAAACTAGTGGAAAAATTACTGCATAGGGCCCAATCCAATGCCTAATGAAGTCCATGGAAAGAATTCCATTATCTACAGTGGACTTTGGATCAGACTCATATGCACTGAGCAAAAACTGCATGTTTCAGGTGTATCTTGTTTCCCCAATAACACAAGATCCACATGCACTGTGACCTGAACCCAAAAAGCCTCCCAGGCTCCCTGTTAAGAATAATCCACTATCTCCTGCTGCCACTGAAATCAATGGCTATTTGGTCACTGACTTCAGCAGGAACAGAGCCAGACCTCAAACTTCCACTGAGTGGATCTCTAGGAACTGAGAAGGGTCATCTTCAGAGCTATCTTGAAAGAACTTGGAAAGCCATAAACCGACTACCCCTCTGTGCAACAAGCCAGTATTAACAAGGGACAATACTATCCTATCCGCAGCTTCACGACCCCTTCCCAGTAAGTCAGACTGGCATTAGATAGTGGCAAGTGTAAACGTGTTACTGGTTGAGTTTAAATGTCACTCTGTGTTTATTTCAAGCCTGAACAAATAAGACACCTGTGCGTGTTCGCAGCCCCACTGTGCTAGGCGCTGCTCACACACACAGTAACAGGCAGCCTCTGCCACAAAGAGCTTGTAATGAGAATAGATGAAGCAAAGGAGATATGGTTATCCCCATTTTACACTTGGGAAACTGAGGCAGGGGCATATTAAATGGCAATTTCACAGGGGCAGTCTATAGCAGAGCAGAGAGTTGAACCCAGCTCTTGATTCACAGGCCATGTTTTGACCATAATCCCAGCCTTCCTCCCAGCTCTGGTGTAAGAGAATGCACTGCTTCTAGGGGTGAAAAAATTAATATAATGCAAGACACACAAGTAAAAATACACCCAGCAGGGACCTTACCTGTGGAGTTTCAGCCTGGGCTATTTATTTATTTATTTATTTATTTTAATTACAGCTCCTTTGGATGGCTGATTTTACGAGAGTTAAACTCCGAGAAATGCTGATGTCACCATAAGTGTGTGTTGAGGGCAGGGAAAGTTGAGAATTCCACCCAGCCAGATCAGGAAGTCCCAGCTGAGCCCGTCTGGGCAAGGCAGTACTTACATGCTGGTGTACATCCGCTGGCCATTTTGCTGGTTCTGCAGGCGAGTTTTTGCCAAGTCAATGGGAAATACACAGGTAACTCCAATCAGCCCAGCTATCCCTCCATTGATCAGCTTGGCAGGTAAACTGCAGAGGGAAGAAAAAACAGACAGATGCATTGGCAACAAGATATCGAAAGGGAAAGAGGAATAAAGAACGAGGACCTTCACCAGGAGTGCTATGAGCTGAAATAAACCAAAGCTTCTCACAAGCAAATAATCACAATATATTGCACTTGGCGCTTTCCACTTAACACACAAAGTGCTCTGCTGCGGGTATAACTGGTCTCATTTTACAGATAGGGAAACTGACGCATGGAATCCAAGCTCAAATACTGACTCAAGAATGCCTGGGTCCTACACACAAGGCACATTACCATGCTCTAGCCACTAAGAAACAATGAGGGGGAATAGTTTTGAGGCATTTTCAGCCGTCATATTGCAGGAAGTGGTCACAAAGTACTGGGATCCTTCCAGCTCCACAGGGGAGGGCTGGCTTTGTGGGTGAGGCCCAGAGTGGGATTTTGAAGATCTGGATTCGATACCCTGCTCTGCCACAGACTCCTCGTATGATCCTGGGCAAGTCATTAAATCTCTGACAGATGGGGAACTGAGGCACAACTAGGAAGGATTATCATCCCCACTTCCTACTCTTTATCCCTTGTCTGTTTACACTGTCTCACGCTCACCATGTGTGCGTGCAGCACCTAAAACAATGGGACCCTGATCTCTGTGAAGGCCTCTAGATGAGACCATAATACAAAAAATAAACATTATATATAGCTGCTGTTCAACGCTGCCCCCTTTGTGTGACCTTTTGTTGTAGACTTGGGGAAACCTAGTCATGAAATCTAGAACCCACCAGCAGATGGGAGGAGGTAGGACTAGAGAGTCTGTGCCTTTCCTCTTTGCCTTCTCTGTGCATTGAGTGCTCATCACTTCTGTCCTCCAGCACAGAAGATCGAGCAGAGAGCTCCCATCCAGGTTTGGCTCTTGTTGCTTCTGGCCAGCCAGCAGGTGGCACTGCTGAGCCATACAACACTCCCCACTGAGCTGTGGCTTCAGGTGGTTTGGGATTCATTCGGAAACCCAAAAGCGGCTGAGTGAGGTAAAGCCTTTGCCAGATAAGCAGAAAACATGCCCCACTTTTCCAGACAGCTGCCAGAAAATAGAGCCATGGGCCCAGATTTGGGGAAAACCACCTGCTTTGGCCCAGGATTCAGGGAAATACTTGCCCAGGCCCACTAATAGAAACATTGGGAATGAAAGTTCAGGGTGCAAGGCTTTCTATAGTCACTCAAGAGCCAATGCCCTGTCAGACCAATGGGGTCAGTGTAGACTGACCTCGTTTAAAGGATCTGATGTCTCACTAACCATTAGGATTAGAAATGAATGTTTTACAACAGCAGAGGAAAGCTGGCATCAGACATGCACCTAACCAGTGATTCATGACACGTCAGCCGCTAACATCATGTGGGAAAGACCAGTGCAAAGGAGCTTCGTTGGCAGGCTAGCCCTACATACTTTCAGAACCAGTAAGACATTTCAAACACAGCTCCTGTGATCAGAGAAGACTCTGTGCATGCGAGGAATGAGATTCCTGATATATCAATCAGTGACACAACAGTCAGTGGAGCCACATAGACAGAGGTTAACCTGAGTGCATGTGGATACAGAGGAGTGAGATTACACATAGCAAAGAAAACGGACAAAAGCAGTCTGTATTGTGGAGGGGGTCTGACTTGAGCTTTTTCACCCGCCTTTTTTATTTCTAAGCAGCTCTCCCTGGTATCTACGTGCACCTCAGTTTTAAAGCCGATCTACCAGTCTGCTTAGCAAGGGTCCAGCACTCTTTCAATTACTTGGAATATCTGACATTTAAAAACCTAATGAATCACTGATGTCAGAGACAGAGGATGCCTATTAGATCCTTCCAGGGCTTTCTGTCCAGCAAAGGGCAAAATACAGACCCTTGAACAGAGGATAAATCAGCTATTAAACTGATGACTGATAAGCACTCCTGATCACAGATAAACAGACCGAGAAACAACCAATCCCGCGTGGCTGCCTCAGAGGCCCCTCCCTTCTGAAGAATAAAGAACAGTGCACACAGGATGCCAGCAGGCAGGGCCATCAGCGGTGCACTGCTCTGAACGGAGGAAGTGGAAGGGATAAGTTGCTGGAGCGAAGCAAGGGGAGCAGAAAGGCCTATTAACTCCTCCGTTGCTCAGATGCATTCCAGAGGGCTCAATAATGGATGAAGGCTGCCCGACAGCAGAGACCAGGCTTCAGAAGCTGTCCAGCTACAGGTATTCTGGAAGGTCTGCCTCTCTGCTACAGGCCTGATGGAAACCCTCTGAGGGCAGGTCCAGACTAGGGGGGCGGAAAATCGATCTTAGATACGCAACTTCAGCTACGTGAATAACGTAGCTGAAGTCGAATATCTAAGATCGGATTACTCACCCGTCCAGACGGCGCGGGATCGATGTTCGCGGCTCTCCCTGTCGATTCCGGAACTCCGTTGGGGTTGATGGAGTTCTGGAATCGATGTAAGCGCACTCGGGGATCGATATATCGCGTCTAGATTAGACGCGATATATCGATCCCCGAGCAATCGATTTTAACCCGCCGATATGGCGGGTAGTCTGGACGTGGCCTGAGACTAAGGCGGTCCAGGGCATGAAAGACAGTATGTATGTGTGTTGGGGGGACCTCATGGTAAAGGCCTCATAGCAGCGTATAGAAGGAAGTAACCTTGGCTTTCTATACATGCACAGCGACATGACTATAAAACTTTTGCAAAGCTAAACTTCCTGGGAGGGATTCCAGGGCTGGAAAGATGCATGTGACAGGACAGGTGTCCCAATAGGAAGAGTCAGACTCCTATATAAAATCCTAGGGCTGTGGTGAGGGGGGAAAATAAGGGTTAGATGCCCTCTAGGCCCTGCCTCTCCTACCTTTCACCCCATAGATCAGACAGGTGGACCTGAGCCATTTCGTGGCACTTTTTGTATGGGACAATACAGCGTCATTCTGAAAAGGCACTCAACGTTGTAGAGCACAGCTGTTCTCTTGGCACTAGATTTTCAGCTGAACCTCAGCCCCCATTCTGTGTTTACATGTACTCTCCTATTGCCTCTACAATAAATCAGAGGTGCAAACAGAAAAATCAATAGTTCGACATTTTAACTCTCCCATTTGCAGAGCCACAAAGGAAGCTGAACATCTTGCATATACAATTTCCAACATGTGCACTCAAAAAAAAATTATATATATATATATATATATATATATATATATATATATATATATATATATATAAACTAAAATGCATTCACAAAGCAGAGGCACCTTTCAAAGTTTTAGTTTCCTGAGGAAGACACTCTGTTGCCAATAGCTATATTGGCATCTTCTCAACACTAGTTCTCAGGGCCCTCACACACAATTCTTCCAGTAGGACCCACCCTGAGCACTGAGGCTAGAGAAAAGATAGTACCTTAGACAGGTCACCATTACAGGGCATAGCATTAGTGAAGTAAGGCCAAGACACCAGTGAAAGGAAAAAGAGGGAACATTAAAGCCAGGTGAACTGAGCTCAGCTGATGCAAAGGACATTATTGCCTGGATCTGTTCATGTAGCTAATGAAGGATGGGAGCCTGACACCTAAATGTGATTTCAAAGCATCTGCTGGTAAATCACAATCCCGAGGAGAGTCGCACTGGGAACTGGGGCAGCCCCAATCCTAACTCTGGCAATCTGATGCAATAAGGAGAAATTATCACTAAGAAGAAACCAAGTGGGAGCGAGGAACCCAGCCCCATAGCTAGCACAGTATATAGTAGAATACGGGCACAAGGCATGACAAGCTCCCGCATTTCAGTGTGGACCCTAGCACCACCACACAAAAGAGGACAAACTAGAAGGCTTGGGCATGCTGACACATGCAGAGAGCATGAGGCCATGTGCAATTTGCAAGTGACAGCTGCGAGAAGCTTCTCCCCACCCCTGTTATTTGAAGGCAGGAAAGCATTGCTCAATACACCTATTCATCTATTCCAGTTCCTCCAGGATCATCACCTAGAAGAGGAGAACATGCACAGAGACTTGCATGGTCAAAATAGTTCAAAAAAGAATTAGTTAAGTTAATGGAGGATAGGTCCATCAATGGCTATTAGCCAGGATGGGCCGGGATGGTGTCCCTAGCCTCTGTTTACCAGAGGCTGGGAATGGGCGACAGGAGATGGATCACTTGATTATCAGTTCTGTTCATTCCCTCTGGGGCACCTGGCATTGGCCACTGTCAGCAGACAGGACACTGGGCTGGATGGACCTTTAGTCTGACCTAGTATGGCAGCTCTTATGTTAAATAATCATTCTCTAGCATCTCCCAGATGAGTTTCGCAAAAGCACTTTACACACACAAATGGATCTAGCTTCACAGCACCTATGTTAGGTGGGTATTATCCTCCAATTTACAGATGGGGAAATTGAGGCACAGAGAGGCAGGATGACCTGTGGTTAAGGCAGTGGAACTAGGATGATCTAGGTTCAAGTCCCAGCTCCACCACAGACTTTCCTGTGTGATCTTGAGCAAGTCACTCAAATTTCTTTGACTTAGTTCCCCATCTGTAAAATAGCAATACTACTAACTTCCTCCCACCCTTTCTCGGTCTTGTCTATTTAGGCTGTAAACTCTTCTGGGCAGGTACCATCTCTTACCATGTGTATGCATAGCCCCTACTGCTTTCGGGAACTATAAGTGCTACTGTAATATAAACAGAGATTAAATAATTTCACAAGTTTATACAGCAAGTGGATCGCAGATGTGGGAACAGACCCGTCAGCCTCTAGGGATTAAAATACAGGACTGGGATATGAGAGAGTTAGGAGAAGTTCCTCATCGTTCTGTGCTCCATGTGCCGGAACTGCCACGGACAGAGCGGTGGGCTGAGAAGACATGCTGGGTGACAGCATGCAGAGGAGTATTCCTCTCTGCCATAGAATTAAAGTGTCCTGCATAGCCACCTCCAACCTGGTTAGCTGGAGCAACGGCTGAAGTCCGCAACTGCTGACACACGTGATTCACTCTATGGGGGCAATCAGGCATGAACAGCCATGTGGCCTAGCAGAGATGAATCTGGGCTTGCAATTCAGACTAAGGAAAGAATACATACAAACACCGTAATGCTCCTGGAATCAGTTAATGGATGAGACACCCCGCTCGGGGGTTAAACATGCAATGATGTTTTCTAGCTGCTGTTTGCTCTGCCTGGGACCCTTTTCCATCAGCTATCTGTGCCTTGCAGGAAAATAGAACAATCCTGACAAGTCCCAATAAGGGCAGCTCTTTTCTCGCCCACCGTCAACACAACCAAATCAAGAGAACATCATTATCTGACCCAAGCTAGCCCTCCCACCCTGTTCAAAGGTGCTCTTGCGAGACAATGCATTGGGGAGGTCAGGTGTTAGAAAAGGGGCACTGACAATGGGACTACAGTGAAGTTCTGGAGCCAGACAGTCACCTTTCATCAGAAAAAAATTTATGAACAGAAAGTATAAACTCCGCCCACACTAACAAAGCTACACTCACCCTTGGGACCATGCTGGGACAGCCATCATGGTTCCTGGAAGGCCAACAGCATGATCCACAACAATCCAAAGCATACTGCAGATTATGTGTGTCCTTCAGGCAGGTAATAGTTCTGGGACAAGCCAGGAGCAAAGTCTGCAAGCTGCCTGCTGTGTCCTCAAATCATCTAGTTGTTTTAAACCTGGTAGCATCAGTGCTTGGACACCAAGGTGCCTATGATTAGATGGACAGACTAAGCTATAGGAAGAGGAAGATTGGGAACAATACACAGCAGTAACCTAACAGAAAATGTCAGATCCTAAGCTGGTGCCTGTCGGCATTGCTCCTTTGACATTAGCGTATTCAAGTCAACAGAACGACCCCAATTGAAACCCGCTGTGGAACTGGCCTTCAAAAGGAGAGGAGGGAAATAAGGAAGAATGAATTGGGAGGCTGGGGGGTGTATAGATAAAAACAGGAAGTAGGGAGTGTAGGGCAGGATGAAAGGAAGAGACAATAGAAAGAGGACACAAGAAAGGAGAGAGGGGAGTTGTGACACCAAGCACCCCTGTATTCACACACTACAAACTGCTGTGATAATCTTTGTACAAAATATGCCTTGTGAGGTATCACTTGAAAACTAACAACTCGCTGATCATATAATATTGAGTGATGTATGTATGTGATGTGTACTAGAGTTATAAACATATGCTGCAATAATGACTGAATGTGTGTAAACCAGGTATGGCAGAGGGAACAAAGGAATGTGTATTTACCTCAACTGACACATAAGCAGTAAATAGGATCATCAAGGCAGCAGGAGGAGGAAATGGCAGGAAACAGAACAATTTGTATTTGAGCTAATAAGCAGGAGGAAGAAAAAGCATGGAACTTCCTTCACCAGACAGCTTGAATAAACTTTACTTTGGAGAGAACCTCCAGAAGAATCCATTGCCAAGGTTTACTGGTCTATAAAGACAGGAGGACTGAACCCCAAGTGATAAGCAACTGAATCAACTGATTGCACTTTTATACTATAGTAATATTGTGTGCCTAGAGTTAGGTCTGTTCTGATAGTGAACCACAGACACACTGGTGATTAAGAGCATTGTGAAAAGTATGTACTAACCCTACATGAGGAAATATGGATACTGAATGATACTATGTTTTAGAGACTGTCCAGACAAAAGAAGCAGGAGGTTCCCTCCTAGGCAGGAGGGAATGTCATAGCTATTACCTGTCTCCTATGTAAATCAAGCATGGTGGAATCAAAACAATGGAAGCTCTATTTACATACAGGGGATAGGAAGGCCATAGGGAGGGAAAAAACAGCATGAGGTCATCCTGTCTCTTGAAACAAAGTCACTGAACTCTGGAAGAGATAAGCAGAGAGACAGAAGCCATCTTTGGCTTCCATCACTAGACAGACACAATGAAGCAGAGCTCTGGCACACTGAGATAGATGGGTCCTTCAGCCAAGGCCAGGTCCAAGGCTCTGGAAAATGAATGAAGGTAGACATCATCTTGAACAAAGCCTGTATCTTGCTAGATTACATTTTTGACGTGTTTTCACTTTTATTTGCATGTGACTATCTCTAACTTTATTCCTTTTACTTGGCATCACTTCATCTATGTTTTGTTGTTAATAAATTTGTTTATATTTTTACTATCAACTAGCTCAGTGCTGTGTTTTAAGGGCATGGTGTATTTACCCCAGTTAAATTAATAAGCAGTGATGTACTTGTGTGTCTTCAGAGGAAGAAATGAAACTTATTATTTCTCTGAACTGTCCAGGAGAGGACTGGACATTACAGAGCACAGGGTTTGGGGAAAATTTGGGACTAATGAATGTGTTGGGGTCAACCTACAAGCAGTAATTTTAGGTTGCATTAACAGAGGCATAGCATGCAAGTCACGGGAGGTGATGGTACTGCTCTACTCGGTGCTGGTGATGCCTCAACTGGAGTACGGTGTCCAATTTTGGTGACCAATGTATAGAAAGGATGTAGAGAAAATGGGAAAGATCCAGAGGTGAGCAACAAAGATGATCAAAGGGATGGAAGGCAAGCTATAAGCAAAGGCAGAAGGAACTGGGTATATTTATTTTGGAAAAAGAGATTAAGAGGGGATATGACAGCAGTCTTCAGATACGTGAAAGGCTGCCACAAAAAAGATGAAGAAAAGTTGCTCTTTCTTGCCACAGTGAGCAGGATAACAGGTAATGGGTTCAAACTACATGCATAGCAGATTTAGATTAAATCTCAGGAAAAGGTTCCTAACTTTAAGAACAGCAGGGGAATGGAACAGATGCCTCGGGAGATTGTGGAAGCTCCTTCACTGATGGTTTTCAAAAGGAGGCTCCATAGCCACCTGTCTTGGATGGTTTAGACACAACAAATCCTGCAGCTTGGCAGGGGATTACACTAGCTGACCCTTGAGGCCCCTTCTAACCCCGTGGTTCTATGAACCAAGGCTGGTGAAAGCCAGAGTGGGACTGTGGGGCTGTAGACAGGCTGCGAGGGTTAGAGCTACTGAACCAGGGGTATCTAGCACACAGACACTCAGGGCATGACCTGCATGCTTGTAGGCTTGTTGTGAGCATCCCAGGTTGGGAGATACAGCAGCAAAGCATTGTGAGGCACCCAAGGTTGCAGGGAAAGTGGTGACACAGCCCCTCATTGGTCTGGATTGCACCCTGAACCCCATCACAGAAGTGGGAGAAAAGAGTCACAGATTTTAGAGGCTGGAAGAGATCATCGGATCATCTAGACTTGTACATCGGGTGAGATTCTCTGGCCCACAGTTACTCCTAACAAAAGGAACAGCAAAACTTTTTACCTGATCTGTTTATCAGCCATTTAATTCAGACGGGATCCTGTTAAAAATCAATTTGCTCCTCCTGAATGTCCCTTAACTTCTTCTTTTTATCCCCCTCAGTCCTGGCAAGTGGTTCTCCTGAGAAGAGTGAGACAGAAACACCAAGGAGACAAGATTGAGAACAGGACTTTACATTCCCCCAAAAGCCCAAACCTTAGTAGGCAGAGTACACAGGCTCCCTCCCCCACCCCGCTCAAGGACTGCCCAGTCTGTACTTGGTGCCTAGCCGGTGCCTCATGCACACAGCACGACACACTCCAACGACAGAGACTAAGCGAGTGCCTGCATCCAGGCCCCTGACCCTGACCCTGGGGAAGTCACTGGCCCCAATCCCAGAGACTCCTGCGAGCAGTTCCCAGACACAGATTATTCAGAGAGGAAGGAGGATTAGTCACATGATCTCACTCTTATTTTTAAAAGTACATTTTACAAATAAGACTTTCCCTCTGCCACACACAGAAGGAACAGTAAAGCAGCTGCAAGGCTGTGAAATCATCGCACCCACCCACCCACCCACCCCATGGTCTCTAGCTGGCTGCCAAGAGCACCATGCTTCAGCGCCTGAGTGAGGGAGGAAGGATGGCAGCCAGACGCTGCAAGCGCCCTGCAGGGCTTAAAGGGACAGCAGCCTGTTTTGCAGCTGTCTGCTCTTGGGAGCAGGTGGAAGGGGGTGTGTGTCAGACTTCCACACCATCTGGTCTCACAGGGAGGAGCCTGTTCTCTCTATTATGCTGCCCCACAGAGTTACCAGGGAGATGCTGGAACCCAGCCCAGGAAGGAACTCAACCCCCAAAAGGTGGACATTTTAAATATTCAGCATTTAGATTCCTTTAATATTTGTCACTTCTTGCCACCTACTCCTCATCCCTGAAAGCTGGTCCCCAGCTCCCATCTGGTAATGCAGGGCTGCTCATTGGCAGCTTCCTTTTCAGTTACCTGGGGAGTAGCAACCCATAGGCCGGAAACAAACTGTTTGTTCTCTGGTTTGGCAATGAAATTACCCATGAGTCCTTTCAACACACACACACACACACACACACACACACCTTTATAGTCTGTAAGGAGACTTTAAAGCAGTGTTTCTCAACAGGGATACACCTTGGGGGTATGCAGAGATCTTTCAGGGGTACGTCAGCTCATCTAGATATTTGCCCATGTTTTACAAATGGCTACATAAAAGCACTACTGAAGTCAGTGCAAACTAAAATTTCATACAAACATTGACTTGTTTATACTGTTCCCTATACGATTCACTGAAATGTAAGTACAATATTTATATTCCAATTGATTTATTTATAATTATGTGGGGAAGAATGAGAGAGTAAGCAATTTTTCGTAATAGGGTGCTGACATGTTTGTATGTGTGTGTCTGATTTTGTAAGCAAGTCGTTTAAGTGAAGTGAAATTGGGGATACGCAAGACAAATCAGACTTCTGACAGGGGTACAGTAATCTGGAAAGGTTGAGACCACTGCTTTAAAGGCTAACATTGCATTTTCATTGCAGGGTACAATTTCATGACTCTTCATGTTTGCAACAAGGAGGCATTCACAGAGCTGCATGGAGCCAGCTACAGTGCAGGCAGGCACTGCACAAGATTCCACACACAGACACTGTTTTGCTAGCCCACCTCAGTCTTGACCTACAATCCCCACTTTCTTCCTGATGACCCAACTGGGGGTGTCTCTCGGGCAGAGACTTCTAGCTTCAGTGACAGGCCTGGTGGTATCTGCACAGCCATCCACATCAATTAGGCTGAGCTTTCAAATCCATTTGCACTTTGAGATCCAGGACTCTCATGAAACCATGAAAGGCCAGTGCACTAACCCACTGGGGAATGGTGCTTTGTCTAATATATTCAGCTCTGATGTCACTCACCTGCATGTCTTCTGGAATTTCTTTTCAGACAACCAGTCTTCTTCAAAATTAGTGAATGACAAATGAGAATATACTAAAAATCCCTATAAACTAAGGCCTTGACTACACACCAAACTTGTAGCATTTAGTTAAAATGGTTGCAATCTTCTGTGTGGACACATTTTCATTTAGCTTAAACTGCTTCTCAAGTCACTAAGCTAAACAGACACAAGTCACTCAAACTAAAATGAGTGTATACACACAAAGGGGTTTGCACCAGCTTACCTTCATATCTTTTGTTAAATTGGCAAACCTCCATGTAAGCAAACCCTAAACCATGAAAACTCACCAGTAACAAATACAATAAACAGGGTGTTCCCTTATATGGATAGAAGAGGCCTACCCAATTCCACACACAGTCCTCATATAGCTCTGTTGCCATCACAGAGGCATTAGTTTCACAAATTCTTTTCACAATAGGGCTTTTACCCATAATACATGGTCCCACTACTGCTGCATACTAGTCAGCTGCTGACCTCCACTCCAGAGGCAGCTGCATTTCAGATATGCTACATAATATGTATAACAGTTCAACACTGTAAAGTTGAACACACCTCTACCCCGATATAACATTGTCCTGGGGAGCCAAAACATCTTACCACGTTATAGGTGAAACCACATTATATCGAACTTGCTTTGATCTGCCGGAGTGCACAGCCCTGCCCCCTGGAGCACTGCTTTACTGCATTATATCTAAATTCGTGTTATATCGGGGTAGAGGTGTATTTACATTTTGATCGGTCGAGAGGAAAAATGGATGCTCAGGAGACAGTTGACCATGTAACTTCTTGATTTCCCAAGACAGTGGGGATGGCATAGAGCAAAGACGGTTTTGTAGCTAAGACACTAGATTAGGAATCGAAAACCTGGGTTCAGCTCCCAGCTCTGCTATACATTGTGTGTGTGAGAGAGACTTAGGGAAAGTCACTTAAGTTCTGTTCCCCGTCTCTGAAATGAGAGCTGATGCTATTTCCTCCTTCCTCCCCACCAATTAGATTGTCAGTTCTTCAGGGCAGGTACAGTCTGTGTGCTAGGCATGCCCAGCACCTAGCACAGGGGAGCCCTGCACCTCCAGAACTACCAGAGCCAAAGGGCACGTTAGGGAAGACTAACCACACCTGGCGATTGAGCATTAAACCATGACGGAAGGCAGGCTTATCCCAGCTTTGTTTGGAAAGGGCTTCGGCTGATGCCAATTTGCAAAGCAGCCCCAAATGCCCATTTAAACTCCACTAGTGCACTTCACTGTATTCTCTGGAATCCCATCATTCATTTTAAGGTATGAAATAAAGTTCCATGTCCTGTGGTTGGGAAGATCCCAGCACTGTGCCAGATTCCAGTTCCTCTAATTAGCTCCATCCAGGGAGCAAGGCGAAATTCAGGCTAGGAAAAAGGGCCACAGGGAGAGGATCCCATCCCTGGGAAATTCCGCAGGAGGTTAACACACTCAACAGGGAAACAGAGGAATAAAACAGAACTAAGAAAAATCTGTGTCAAGCACAGGGCTCTTCATAACCAACAACGCAAAACAATTAAGTGAAGCTTCTGAAGCACAGCAAGTGCCCAGACAGACTCCTGGGGCATATTTCAGGGATTCAGACTCCTAGATTCATTCTCGCCTTCATAGTCAGGACTCATCTATGCTTAGAACACTACAGTGCCTCCCAGTGTAAACACTTCTGACACTGACGGGAGGGCTTCTCCCATCAGCGAAGGTAATCTGTCTCCCTGAGAGGCAGGAGCTATGTCAACAGAAGAATGTCGACAGATGTGGCCTAGCACTGTCTACATGGGGATTTATGTCAGCTTAATTGCATGGCTCAGGGGTATGGATTTTTCATACCCCTAAGCGACGTTGCTCAGTCAAGCTAATTTTCTGGTACAGACCAGCCCTAAATTCCTGCCCTGCAGCTGGATTGTGTCTGCAGCAAGACAGATGGTGCTAAGGAAAGTTTCCCTGGAAACCACCACATGGTCACTCCAAAATGCTACAGCCAGCCATGCGAGTCACACCAAACACTGAGACCACTTTCCTGCAGCCCAGGTAACAAAGGGGTTCTGCAAAGGACTGGAGGTAAGCAGGGATAGGAAACTAGGAAAATCCAAGAACTCTCTAACCCAAAGGTCGGCAACCTTTCAGAAGAGGTGTGCCGAGTCTTCATTTATTCACTCTAATTTAAGGTTTCACATGCCAATAATACATTTTAACTTTTTTAGAAGGCATCTTTCTAGGAGTCTATAATATATAACTAAACTATTGTTGTATGTAAAGTAAATAAGGTTTCAGAATGTTTAAGCTTCATTTAAAATTAAATAAAAATACAGAGCCCCCTGGACTGGTGGCCAGGACCTGGGCAGTGTGAGTGCCACTGAAAATCAGCTCTCGTGCCACCTTCTGCACCCGTGCCATAGGTTGCCTACCCCTGTTCTAACCTGTAACACCAGAGAAAGAGTGGGGGAGACCATCTCCTGCCCCTCAAATGGCAGAGAGGAGTGTACCATTCAGCACGCGGAGGTGTTTTCTACGGGGTCCTTCCTTTAAGCAGGACTAGCCAATGAGCCCTAAACAGCAGCAGTTCCTAAACTTTACAAGCCATGCCTTATTAAGTAGGAAGAACCGCCCATGGGATGAATTATGGGGTATTCATTTTCACCTAGCCTGTTAATGCAGCCAGGCATGGATTAATGCTCCATTATTCACGCACTGGGATCTCCCTTTTATGTTTATTAACATGATCGAGCAGATTAGTTTTAGCATGACAGGCACATCCTTCACTGTTTGAGGATGCACTAGAGTTCTAGCCAGATAATCCTAGGGAGGGACCCTGGGACACAGTACATTAACAGCACACTCATTAAGGGTATATATGCTGCATTACAGCCAATGCCACAGTATAGACAATCGCTCAAGTTTCATCTGCCTATTTTATAAATGCCTGTATATGGTTAACACAATAATTCAATGCTGGGCCCAGTACTAGTCTACTAGACCACGAATGGTTCTCAATCTTTTCCCAAGCCAGAACCATCTCAAGACAGCAACCCCATCTTACCAGACCCCCTTTCCAGCCAGCCCCAGCCCCATTTAGCAATCTGGGGAGGGCAAGTGTTCATGATAACCCAGGCTAAGGTGCTAGAACATGGGTATACACTTCTGGAGTGCTGGAGTCCCTAGTGAATGCTTCTGCAGCTGTAGCTCATTCTGTTCCCACAACTTCCCAACAGCCCTGAGCCACCCTGGTTCGTTGACAATTGGCGTAGCTGCATCAGGGCAAACTCCCAGCATACACCTGGTTTATACTGGCTTCAAACCAGAATAAAACTGCACTCTGACATATTGCAGCACATTGGTGTAAATCATGTCTACAAAGGATTTGCCCTGGTGTGAAGCTGCACCTCAGGCTAAAGTCCTAGTGTAGCCAAGGGTCACATTCCAAAGATCAAATTATCCCTTCCCTCACCTTCTCTCACACACACACACTTTCTGCAGTCATTCCCACTAATTCCAGTCATGCCTGTGAGGGATCACAGCTGTCCAGTGCATTGTCCTCCCTTCCTCCCAAGGAAACACCCTGCTGCTTAATGCCAAGAACAGAACTCTAACCCAAGGTACGGAGATCCCTATGGGAACTGGAGCTTGTGAACCCAGCATCTTGTGCTGGCTGCATTGGATCAGATCACTGCCCTGCATTACAGCTACAAATGGCTCCCTTTGCATTTCTTTGAGAGAGAGGGAGTTACACACCAAACCAATTTCAAAAAAAATAAAGCAAGTCCTACCTCTCTCTGCCACCCACACCTCAAACCCCATCCAGGGGACCTCTCTAGCAAGTCTGTGCCTCACTTTTAACCTATCTTTTCCAACATCTAGTTCCCCAAAACAGCCCCACAGAGATGGAACCACCACACCCGGCTACATCAGGTAGCACCACAACACAAACCCAGTCGGTTTCAAATGCCACTGTGCCCCCTCCCCCTCATGCAGTCTACAAGGAGGAAATATTCACAGAAGATAAATTAATATATTCCTTTCATACGATCTCTCTCCCTCCACATGCACTGATCTCTGATGTACTATCCACAGCTGAATACCCCTTGCATCAAATTTTACCCTTTCAAGCCAGCGAGCAGTTTTCTTCAGGGACTGCAACCTTAGTACCTCCGACCCCTGTGGTGCAAGTGACCCCTGTGCACCTGGCTGGCTATTAACCTTTGTTTCCCTTCACCTTATCACGTGAAAGAAAGTGCTTTATCACTTAATCACAGTCCACTGTGTGCGCAAATGCTCTTTGTGCAAACAGACCACTATGTGGAGAGAGGCAAGGGGGAGGAACAGGAATGGAAGAAGTTTCCTGGGACCCTCAGGTACTTCCAATGACCTTACCAGGTGATCAAAGACACTTGTGTAGTGCATGTCCCATTCAAAGGAAACCGTAGCCAGCTGATTCTCACCACAGCCCTCGGAGACAGGTTAATAAATATGGTTGTCCCCGTGGGTAAAATGAGGTGGCAGGGCTTGAATGGCATGCACAAGGCAGCAGAACTGTCACCATGGAGTCAGCACTCAGGAGTTCCCGACCCTCAGGCCCATGCTCCTGCCATCAGGCCATTCCCCACTACTCCATCTAGAACACTAACCAGGCCTGGATTCAGTTGATACAGTTGCATCACCTGAAGAGTTGGGGGCTCCCAATCTATAGTCTCCTTCAGACCCATCTGCTCACTTCCCTCCAGAGCCATTAGATTTGCCAAGTTTCATAGAATATCAGGGTTGGAAGGGACCTCAGGAGGTCATCTAGTCCAACTCCCTGCTCGAAGCAGGACCAAGCCCCAAGTTTGGCAACCCCCATTCAAAGCACAGGGCCCAGATCAGCTGATCTGTCTGAACCTGCCTGAACCCACCAACACTGCTGAAGGGACAGTGCATTAATGTCCAGGTGTATTGTGGAGAGCCCCAGAACCACTTGGCTATTTTGGGGCATCATCTAACCCACCTTTACACTGTGAGGAGGACAGCAGACAGTCATTCTCCAGAGACAGCAGTCTCACCTGGCCGAGACGCCACTTTTGGTGTTGCAGAATAGATCAGCAAAACCTGCACTTGTCACCAAGGTCTCTTCTGCAGAGCCTGCACCTGGCCCCTACCAAACATCTGACTAACCCATGGAGTCAGTTTTTAAACCAAGGAAGCTCTCCTGCACACCTGTTCCCAGCTCAAGAGGATTCCAACCAGAGCCCAATCTTCAGAAATTCTCCCGCCAACATAGCACTGTCATACTGGTCCTTAAATTGGCATAAGTTATGTACCAAGGGGAGGGGGGCTAATTCATACCCATGAGTAACATAACTTATGTTGACTTAAGCTGTAGGGTAGCCATACTCTCAGGCTGTATCTACATTATGAAGTTTTGTTGCCAAAAACTGCTTTTTGGCAACAAAACGGTGAGAGCGTACACAGTGTAAGGCAACATGACTTTTGTCAGGAAAAATGCCCGGTTTAGGCGACAATAACCTTCCACCCCACAAGAGACTTTTTTCCTTTCCCCTCCCTTTTTCGACAAAGAGCCAGTGTAGATACTGCTGTTTGTTTCGTCAACAGAACTGGCTTCTGCCAGTATCCCACAATGCCTGTCCTGATCCCTCTGCTCAGTGTTTTGACCTTTGCTGCCCTGCAAGCATGCGCCCCTTCCCTTTCAAAGCTGCAGGGGTGCTGCTCTTTAGGGAACAAAGAGCAAATCATTGGAATGCTCCTATTCTGCCTGGCCCTAGGGACACAGAGTTTTCACCCCAGATGGGACACAGAGGCAGGCAGATTGCAGTCACGGGAGGGTGTTTGTGAGGGGAAACTGCTGTGCTGCTTTGCCATTCCTCAGCACCGAGAGCTCACAAAGCTACCCAATGTGTGCACGCAATCAGCTCCGCCTTCCCACAACATACCCACGGTGCATTTCTCACACTGTCAATGAGGGTGCCCACAATGTGGACATGATCTGTCAATAGAGGGAGCAAGTGTGAACACTCTTTGGTGATTTTTGTTTTGTTGACTTTTGGGCGTCGACATAAGTTTTGTCATCAAACCTTGATAGTGCAGACAAAGCCTTAGTCTTTGGGCCACTTGAGTGGAGACTGTTAATCTTGTTACTTTATTTGAAAATGTTTTGTGATGTGCAAAGACTGGGACTAGGAGGAGTCCAGATTCATTTTTCCTGGTTACTCAAGACAAGTTTTGCAGCTAGACCTTGGGAGGAAACTAGCCCACTGAACACACTGAGCTGGTGTGTCTCTAATCAGCAACGACACCTGTTAATTGTCCAGTACAAATCAGACACTAACCTGAATGTCAGGAAAGGGCAGGTGGAAAGAGCTAACACTCAGATAGCTGAATCAATCCAAACCAGGTATGGATCACTGGGATTGTATGTAGCTTATGAACAGAGACGTCCTCTTTCCTGGGAAGTAGGTTTAATACCAAGAAGCAGTGTTCAGACTCAAAGAGTGACTGTGCGGAAGAGATGGAAACTGCAGGAACAGTCGGGGAGCATAGGGATCAGCCATGAGGTGGGAAGATTTTACACACAACAGCACTGTAGCCTGGGCCTGCAGGATGCAATGGCTCATGAGAAGCGAGGTGGTGATCTAAGCCCAGCTCCTAGGTGTGCTCAGCACAACTGGCACAAGTGAAAGCGGTCACCGCAGAGAAGCCAACTCTACTGAGATAGCTAGAAAACAACCTTCAGGGCATGGCTACCCATAGCATCCTGCCTCCCTGCAGGGTACAGCTCTGGGGATCCTTGCTTTGCTGATGCTTCTGCTATGATTAAAGAGAGGCCTTCAGTCTCCAGGGCTACTAGGCCAGCACCTCTAATTAGCACTAAATTAGATCACACACCCCCACTCTCTCACCATTTATCCAAGCAAGGATGTCCTGGGTTAATCCCCACAATTCCTGGGGCTGAAGGCATTTGACCCATCACTTGATGCCTCTCAATCCATCCCAAGCCTGCAGTTAGGGATGTGGTTATGGTATCCTATTACACTGTATCCATATGCATATTTTACAAAGTGAAGTCCTTTCCAATAATATTGAGATGCAGATACCCTGCCAAGCTTCACTAACTAGTAAGGCGACCACATAGTTACTGCAATGACATTTTAGGAATGTAAATTAACTGAAAACATTTCCAGAGAGAAGTCTTCTAGCCTCCCACCGTATAATAGACCACTGTGTACTGGCACTGAGAAATCTCTCCCAGGGGCTCCTGGTGAATCAGACACTGCTCTCACTTGATACTTTAAATACTCTGTATTTCCTTCCTGTGCGCCATCTGCCTTTCAGACTGTAGACTCTGTGCAGCAGAGTGAGTCGCACACAGGGCTGGGCACCTCACGGGGCTTAGATAATAAAACACCGATGCCCCCTGAACCACTTGATGGCAATACAGGGTCACATCTCTCCACAGCCCAAACACCAAATGCTGCATTTATAAAATACTGTTGGGGATGCAGATGTGAACTCATCACCTGTCATCAGAAGCACAAAGGTTATGGGCTGATCATCTCTGTACAGGCTGTGCCTTTAAGTAACAGAAAGCAGGGCATGAATCTCACTCCCCTCTACTCCCCGCCTTTGCTTTTAGGCAGATACAGACCAAAGTCCCTGAAAGTAGAGGGGAGGGGGAAGGCGTCAAGCCAAGCAGCTTTCTGATTGGCTGCTGGGAAACAGGGGGCAGCGCAGGCACTGGAAGGCCTCTACCCACCAGAGCTGCAGGGATGCTGCTTAATCAGCAGCTCACAGCAGGCTGCTCCCTAGCCCTGCAAGAATGGCATTCCTACCACAGACTAGGCCTGCAGCACCTCTCCACCTCATCTCCTTTACAAGGCTTTTCTCCCCTGTTTTTCAAATGGGCGATCCCCATAGGCTGTCCGAACTCACACAAGGGAGGGGCTGCCCGTCAGTCCCAAGTCAGAAATGATGTCAGGGCAGATTTGCTGTCAAAACTTGAGGCTGGAGACTTGCAAAACAGCAAGTCACAGTTTGCCCAGATCTCCTGCCGCCACCTCCCCCATTAGCACTCTAAACAGACTTATCTCAGGGTTCCTAAACCTGTTCCAGGCTATGTTGCAACCAAAAAGTCTCAGGGGACCCACCCTTCCCATCTAGCCATAAAGACGAAAAAAAATTAAGTGTGGTCTTGTGCTCGCAGGGGTGGGAGAGGGGGTCACAACCCCCAGGCTGAGAACCTGCATGTTCTAAAGGCATTCAGTTCTGCAGACTCACTTTGTGCTTCTCAGACATGCCAGGATTTCTGAGCATGTAAAACTAGTGGCTGGAGCACATGACTGGCAGCTGGAATGGCTGAAGTGTAATTCCATCTTTGCCACTGACTCACTGTGTCATCTGGGCAAGTCCCTTCACCTCCCTGCCCCAGATTTTAAAGACTGAGTTGTGATTTGCTGAGCACCCCCAAAAGATCAGGCCCCCTGTAAGGCATCTCAAGTTGGGCTTTCAAAAATTGAGGCACCTCAAAAATCAATAGTCACTTTTGAAAATCCTGGTTTCTGTATCCCCATCTGTAAAATGAGAATAAGAATGCTTTGCTTATACAGGTGCTGAGAGGCTTAATTCATAGATATTTATAATGCACTGGGACCGCTGGATGAAATGTGCTATGAGGGTAATGAAGACAGAATCATTTCTCCTGTGTGCGGCACTCAACTAGTTAATAAACTGATGATTCCACCTACCAGGTCCTCTCCCCTGTCCAGAACTGTGAGAGGGAAAGGGCCGCGACAGTGCCCGGTGTCAGCAACGTGGGAGGGAGACAATTTTCACACTGGATTGTTCTTCCTTCTTCTGTGTGATCCAAGGATCCAATGGCTGGTACATATCTCCAGATCCCATTCTGTGGACACACTACAAATACTTCCCCAATCCCTCCCAACCCCCCAGGAGCTTTAATTTTCTTCTCTAAAAGGAAACCAAGACCGACCTTTTCTCCCTGGCATTTCTGCAGCAAGCAACGCAAACAGAGATTCCAGATGGGGCATGGTTCACATAACAACTGCTGCTGCTTGTATTATTTGTACTGTGGTAGCACCTAGCCGCCCCAGCCATAGGCCATGACCTTACAGTGCTAAGCACTGTACGAATGGGGGGGGGGGAGGAGAGAAGAGTCCATGAGTCAAAGAGCTTACAATCTAACTAAACTCTGCATTGAAGGAGGGAGATCAGGCTGACCTAAAGGAAGACCCAGATTGCTAACAAACCCATCTTTTGCAAGCTGCTCTGCACCCCCAGCAGGTTAGAAAGGGCGCCCTGAATACTCATGTTCTTATATTGGCATCTATCAGCACAGCACCTGAGCACTTCCCATTGAGTTCAGTCAAAGTTGAGGCTGTTTAGCACCTTGGAGAAACTTCTCAAAAGCCTCCGAGAAAAACCAAATGCTCTTCTCGTTAGTTGGTGGGACTGTCTCTTTATAAGGACAAGACTGAGCCATGCGCCCCATAAGCCACTCACCTCAGCACAGGCAGAACTAGTGAGGATAAGCAGTGGCTGCTTCACCTCAGCGGAGAGAGGTTATCCGATGTATACTTTTCTCTGCTGTTGCTCCATACGTGAGGCCTTGCTGAGACTTCTCCATGTGTCAATACAACCCCTTTTGGTGGCCCAGTGAGCAGCAACTCATGGAAGAGGAGCCCAGTCCAGAGGAAGTCATCACACTGCTTTCAGTGCAAAACAGTCACTTTCAGGCCAGCCACATTCCAGAATGGTTAGCAGGAGTACACAGCAGGGCTTGTAAAAGGCGTCCTATCAGCCAGGCAACCGCAGACTGGTTAGTCTGGGGTAAGTCTATATTGCAATCACAGGATTTAACTGCAGCTCAAGCTGACAAATCTAAGCTAGCTTGGGTCCCAGAACTTCGAAGCCACAGCAGCTTAAGTTTCAGCCCAGGCTGTATAAACCCACCCAGAACTCATGGAACTAGTTCACATTGCTCCGGCTTCTTCGCTCCAGGATGTGGGCTAGATAGATAAAAGCTAGATCAGATATGCCAGCCCAAGCTGCAATCATTCCTGGTGACTGCAGGACAGAAATACCTCCCCAGACTGAAGGATAGAAAGGCCTGAAGAGCAGGTCTGCCTCAATCTGAAATGAACTCCAGCTATATCTGAAAAGCTTGACTGCACTGGGAAACGGCTCCAATCCAGTAACCAGAAGCCAGAAATTAGTGTACCTGCATTTAAACGGAGGTATAATTAATAAGAGTATTGCAGTAGCACTTAGGGGTTCCAAGTGAGATCAGAGCCCAGTTGTGCTAGGTGCTGTACAGACCCATAGTGAAAGACAGTCCCTGACCTGAAGAGCTCATACTCTACATAACAAATGGTTGGGGCTGGGGGGGGGGGGAAGAAGCAGCATGCAAACACAGCTGGTCAGTGACAGAGGTGAAAACAGAACCTTGAAATCAGGGTTCTGTGAGAACTCAGAACTCCCCCAACATCCACTAGACAGTGTTGTCCCCCAGTTCACTGGTGCAAATCCCAGTTTGTTCTTATCAACACTTTGCACTGGTGCTGACCACCCGTGAAGCTTCCCCAATTACCATGTCAGGGCTATCTGCTAGCACTGGCAAGCTCCAAGACACCAAGAAGATATATAGAAATCAGGACTGTCAAGCAGTGAGAATTTTAATGGAGGGAGTTTTCAAAAATAAGTACAAGTGAGACTGCAGTTCAGTGAGACCTTCACAGAGTGGAGTTCTGCTACATAAGAGGGAGACATTTTAAATGCTCTCTTACAAATTAAAGCATCTTCCCTCAGATGAGCAAGACTTGACAGGTGTAAAAATATCCACAGTGTCTCTCACAAAAAAAGAAATGTCGCTAGAATTATGAAGACTTACAGAACCTGTGCCAACTCCCATTAAAAAACATTCTAAGAGAAGTATTAAAAAAAAAAAAATTCTAGGCAAGGCAGTTTGGTCCAACGGATAAGACGACAGACTAGGTCTCTGGAGATGTGGGTTTTATTCTTTGCTCCGCCAATGATTTGCTGTGTGACCTTGGGCAAATCACTTTTTCTCCTCTCACCCTATGTTTTGTCTATTTAGGCTGTAAGCTCTTCAGGGCACAGATAGTCTCTTATTGTGTGTAAGTACAGCACCTCCTACAACAGAACCCTGGTTTCGGTTGGTGTCTCTGATGCTCCTGTAACATACATCATAATTCTTAGAGCTATAGACACCAAGGTTGTGCCATTCATGTACAAAGGCAATTCCAATATTGATTCAATGTGTGACTTCCAGGAAAGCTAGAAATGATACATGTGACCATAGGGTTACAGAGCCAGTAGGACATTTCACGTGCATCTCTTCTTGCAAAATACTCAGACACACTGTGACACAAGGTCAGAGCTGTAACACAGCACCAGAAGTTGAGGCACCGCATTTTGTTTTAAACCAACCTTAAAGCAATTAGGAACAGTAAGGAAAGTCCTCTGAATTGCAAAACCTAATACATATTCCTTTTCCGTTTCTTGGCAACCATAGTGATTTTAAAACATAAATACATTTAATTCACTATGGTTGCCAAGAGATGAAATTTGTTAAAAGGGTGGCCAAAAAAAAGTTTATAAGGTCCTACATTATTTTGTGCCTGATGATCCAGCAGAGGGAGCAGAAGTTAAACTAACCAACCCCATCCCCAGTGTTGTCCCAGTACACAAGCCAGGAGCTAAACAAAAGAGAACCATTATGGCTTGAAATTTACGAGAAGCTTGGAAAGAAAGGGGACCAGTGAATGGTGAAACTGAAGTTTGCTAAATGGAAAAACAAAGCTGTTAAGAGAAGGCATTTCTTTTTCAATATTCTGAGAGGGTCTGACAGGCCATGTAGAACAAAACCCAAAATGGATAGACACAGACACACCACCTGACTGGGGTCCTTTAACTAGCTAATTTAGGAAGGGTTTGGCATAGATGCAGAGTGAGTGGCTTAGACCATTTATTCAGATTCTTGTGGGTACCGAAAGACAGACAAGGGGCTACTGGCAGGGGTATACGAAGAGCAGGGCCATGAGCGCCAGGAAAAAAAAAAAAAAGTTTCCTCAGTGCTTTCACACAATAGACATATAAAAGCAAGTCATTAAAAACCCAAGAAGCCTGGTATGAAGAGGGTCTCCCTCCAGTTCATTACTTATAGTGGGAACATGCTGAAGCGACCTGCCACCCAACTGAGATCTCCAGGAATGAAAGGCCCCATTCATTCCCCATGAGTGACAAAATAAGGATCCTGGCTCATAGCCGGCTGCTGTACTCCAAAAACGGCTTCAGAGGCCCTGTCAAGAAGAATAAACTTCACTTCTTGCAGGAATCCCTGCATCATCTCATCAGGAGCAGCGCCTAACGCCCTCAGAATGGCTTCTCAGGGCTACATGCTCTCCAGTAAGCTTCCATAGAGAGGCACTGGGGCTCAATGCACCAGCCTTTCACCTCTGCAGTCCTGGGTTTAACTACAAATGGTCATGAGCGTCAGACTCCATCTTAGGCCCTACTGGCACACAACTGGCAGCCTTGACTCAGGAGAGTATTAAGGTTAGACTAGCAGTGCATGCTACTGGTCAGGGTTGGGGTGCATTGGTGGAGACGGGCAGGATGGGATGGCTGGGGGGTGCTTTAGATCAGTGTTGGGGTGCTTTGGCAGAGCTGTGGGAGGGGACCAGAGCAGGGGATTGTGCAGGTCAGGGTTGAGGGGCATAAGCTGAACTGGGATAGCTAGGAGCCCTGCAGCGAGAGTTTGTACAAAGGAAGCTCACCTTTTGGCTGTTGGCCAGAGTCAAGGAATCTCATAGTCTGGTATAAGGCTTTTTAAAGTTGTTTTCCTTCTTAAAAAACCTTTTGCCCCCTATGTTATCCCTTTTGGCAGATGCTGAATGACAGCACCAAATGCCAGAAAGTCTCTGCTATTACTACAAATATTCCAATGCTACAAATCAGGCAGCAAGAGCTCTGACACCCAGCTACGGCTGCAGCACTGCACCAAAAGAAAGGAACACGGGATCGATACTTTCTGTTAACCTCACCCACATCTCTGGGACCCATCTTTCCCTGCCTTGTCCCAAACCTGGCATTTCCCTCCATCCCCACAAGCAGACATTCTCCAACAGGATCACCACCACAGGCAATGCCATTTCACTCACCACACACACACACCCCCAATGAGATTTCCACTGCAGTGGAAGAGAACAATGTTCCCCTATGTGACCCAACTGAACACACTTCTATTTCCCTTTGGGGCTAAAAGGGATGGGTCTCCATTTTTTCTGCCTCACCCTATCTTATACTACTAAATGCTGGTAAGCCAACTCCTCCACTAAATTGCCCACCCTCTTCACAACTTTGACAACTTAGGCCAGGTCTATGCTAAAAAGTTGGGTTGATCCAGCTCCATCGCTCAGGGGTGTGAAAAATCCACACTCCTGAGCAATGTTGTTAAACTGGCCTAAGCCCTGCTGTAGACAGTGGTAGGTCAAGGAAAAAACCTCTCAGAGAGGTGGGTTTGCTACAGGGATGGAAGAACCTCTTGCGTTGCAGTGGTGAGTGTTTACGCAGCTGCATTGTGGCACCTGTGGGGCTCTAACATTTCTAATATACACATGGCCTTACTGTGGGCCCAATGAAGCCATGATTCTTTGCATACAGACTCATGTAAATAGAGATGGAAAAAGATATATTAGATCATTTATGCTAGTCCATTCCCCTGCCAGCTCAAGATTCAATTCTTTATTTCAAAGTTTTTAAAAGCAAATGCTTTTTTTTTTTTTCCCCTCCCTGTGGTCTGTGTTCTGCAGGAGGACTAGATGATCAGATTGGTTCCTTCTGGCTTTAAAAAAAGTCTATTAACATATATTGAAAGTGTTATCGGAAATATCTTGTGAATTAGTTATTCAGCAAATTCCCAATAAAACTTTATCTCTTGCACATGTTGGTATTTCACCAGAATTATGAGCTCTGTTCTCACACACACACACCCCACTTCAAAACTGGATGATCCTGAGTCACCACCTAGACATCTGGCAGGAACAACTGGGGTGCACTCCTGCCAAGCAGAGAAGAGGATATCGTTATTAGGCAATAGGATCTGCTTAACCTGGCTACTAAGACACACGTTTGTGTGTGCTTTACTGACCTAATAAGGCATGTACAAATAATATTAATTCAAACAATCCCTGTGTGCCCAAGGGAAAGGGCAGAACAAACCCAGTTGTGAGTGGTATCGAGGAATGACACAAAAGTAAAACAATCTTGTCTAGACTAGGATTTAAAGGTCTGATATTAGATCATGTTATCTAGTGCACTCTAGCCAATGCCTTTCAAAACTCTAGACAAAACAACTATATATTAATAGCACCTGCTAAACTGGTTGATTTAACTTGGTAACTCTTACATCTTTTAACCCTAGTCTAGACAATGCCTCTATAAACTAGAGCTATCTAAGTAAAACCTAGGGGGACCCTACCCCTGAAATCCCATCCCGAGTGTCTACCTGAGAGTGATTTGAAAGGCAACGGGCCTTCTGCTCCTAAATAATTTGGGTACTTTCAAAAATCCCATCCCAGGGGTGAGAAGCAGCAGCCTACATGCTTTTTTTTTTTTTTTAAATCACCACCAATTTGGGGGCAGATTCTAATCTTCAATCAGCGTAACAGGGTGTGTGGATGTTCAGCATAATGCTAATAGCTTGCACTTCTCTAATGCACTCCAACTAGGGAGCTCAAAGCAGTTTATCATCTACCTTAGGGTTTTATACTGCTGCAGTATCAGAGCACTGTCCATGTATAAAGAAATAGCAACAGCGAAAGCTTATATTCAAATAAATTTGTTAGTCTCTAAGGTGCCACAAGTACTACTGTTGTTTTAGCCACATCCCTTGTGCACTGAATGGGGTCTCTAGCTCTTATGCCTTTTCAGCATCAAAACTCTGCGTGGGGTACAGGGGTTTTTTTGGGGGAGGGAGGGGTCATTTTGTTGGCAGTTTAGGGATAGAAGGGAGTCAAAAACAGTTTCAAATCACTATTCTTCCCTCAACTCCCCAGCCACGGTACACACAGACTCAACGCTTCACATGCACTCAGGTCCCAGAAGTGCCACAGACATGTCCACTTTCACCTTTAAACGGTATAAAGGAGAGGGGAATGGAAGCACAAAGAGGCCTGGCAATGTTATCAGATGGGGAAGGGAGAGGATCCTAGGGGGCATTGGGAGACATACAGCAATGGGGACTGCACGAGGAGAGAATTTAAAAAGGAGTCCTTTGGACATCATTACCATAAGCTGCAGTACTACTTTGGGTAGACCTCAGGGTTCCACATTGAGCAGCTAGCTGCCAATCACCTGTCTGAGTCTCAGGGGTTTGATACCATACAAAAGGAAGGGGGCTGATGCAGACACAGACACAGAGGGCAACTGACCTTGATCAATGATCCCAATCCCTTATACCAGGGGTAGGCAATAATTTTCACAGGGGGGCCACTCCACGAATTTTGGTAAGTCACCACAGGCTGCACATTTCTACTACATTAATGGAGGGGATGCAGGGTCTTGGAGGGAGTTTGGTGCAGGAGGGGGTTCTGACTCAGGGCAGGAGGTTGGGGTGCAGGAGGGGGTGTGAGGTACAGGTTCTGGCCGGGAAGTGCTTACCACAGGTGATTCCTGGCCAGTGGCACAGCGGGGTGCTCAGGCAAGCTGCTGCATGCATGCATACCATAGACCCATGCCACTCCCAGAAGCAGCAGGATGCTGGCACATCTCTGAGGGCCTCTTGGTGGCGGGCAGCAGGTCATCATGCACTGCTCACGCCCACAAGCACTGCCCCCACAGTGAGCTGTGAGGACAGTGCTGGGGGCAGGAGCAGAGGCAGAGCTGCCTCCCCACCACCACCATCCAGGAGCGGCCTGGGGCCATGGCTGAGCACCCTGCTGCACTGCAAAGATCGTGAGGGGCAGGTAGAGAGCCCGGCGGGCCAGACAGAAATGTTAGATGGGCCAGATCAGGCTCACCTTTTTCCTACCCCTGCCTTATACTGAACCCTACTGTTTAACCGGGGGGGGGGGGATCTCCCACCTCGGTTCACATGCCCACCTGGGAATGGGTATCTGTAGGAGGTGGGGAAGGGGATTAAATTGTTTTATTAGCCTTCTAGACTTGAAAAACAGATCAGGATTTCCTGAGCAGAGGCCTGACACCTCCTCTCCCCTGGCAGGAAAAGCAGGCAATCCCAGCAGCCTCTCTTCTCTCTAATACAGAGGTAGCAAATCCATGAACTCTATCACTAGAGAAGTGTTTCTGACAGCTCTGCTCACACCAGGGCTATATTTGTTGAGTGCTGTCACCTCCCCCTAGTGCATGCAATAGTGGGGAGGGAGGAAGAGCAGAGGAGGTTGGTCATAT
Source organism: Gopherus evgoodei (assembly GCF_007399415.2). NCBI lineage: Eukaryota > Metazoa > Chordata > Testudines > Testudinidae > Gopherus > Gopherus evgoodei. The sequence goes on along the minus strand of NC_044325.1, from coordinate 116,140,709 downwards.
TTCTTCACACCTCCAAGGAAACGCATACACAGAGCACTTTCCAAAGCATGCCCATGTTTGTACGGTCCCTAGGGGCCTAGGAGACTGAATGGAGTAAGTCTCCCCCGGCCCACTTTGTTCCTCTGCCACAAGCACCTGGTTATGCACAGAACTGATGCTTCGTAGGCCTGAAAAAAAGTCATACCAGCTCTTGAGAAGGAACAGAGCACAGGAATTGTAAAGTGTCTTAAAGAAAAAAGTGCTGACATTTACCCTCCCATAAAATACCACAGAATCATAGGACTGGAAGGGATCTCAAGAGGTCATCTAGTCCAGTCCTCTGCACTCATGGCAGGACTAACTATTATCTAGACTACGATAGTTCCAAGGCTGTGAACGAGCACTCATATGACGCAGTACATTCATGAACAGAGGCAGTTCCAGTACTGACTCCACATGACCTTCCCTGGAAAGCTAGAGAGGGGACGCGTGACCATGCACTTACAGGGCAACCACCTTTATGTTTGTGACCTGCCTTGCAAAATCCTACTATTGCCGTGCAAGGTCACAGCTGCATCCCATGATCCATGCCCCGAGCAATGTAGTAAAGTTGACCACCTCCGGTGTAGACAGCACTGGGCGGACAGAAGAATTCCTCTTTCCCATCAGGAGAGCCTCTCCTGTCGCTCTAGCGAGCGTCTATACTGAACCACTACAGCGCTGCTGCTGTAGTGCTTCAAGTGTAGACGAGCCCTTAGTTTTAACCAATCTTAAAGCAGTTAAGATCTGGTAGGAAGACATTCTTTGACCTTAAATACTTACATGGGGTGCTCTTTGTTTAAACAACAAACAACAAAACAAAAAACAATCACAATCATCACTGTTTGCCAAGAAATAAGAAAAATAGCCATTGTTTATATAGGGCCTACAACATTTTGCATTCTGCTCCCGCAGAAGGTGCATCAGAAGTCACCTGCCTGTGACCTTGCCATACACAACACTTAGACTCACACGGTGCCCCCCAGATCTATAGGGTGCCTTCTCCAGAAAGGAGGGTGTGGGGAAAAGAGGCCCTGTTAAAAATAACTGCCTTTCTGAGTTGTGCGATTAGGTTTATATACTAACACAACAGCCACCACACTGAAACTCTCTGGGAGAACAAAGTCTTCCCATAACATTCAAACAGTGCAGCCCTTTGAGCCCAGTGTTCAGAGGGAGCTTGCACAGTGTAATTAAAGGCTTGTCTACATATGTGGTTATTCTGGTTTATCTTATACTGGTATCACTTCCCATGTAGACACTCACTCTAGCCAAAGAGGGCTTTTTTCCTGATTTAGCTTATGTCACTTTGGAAGCCATATATGCTAAACTGGAAAAAGCCACCTTTATTCTGCAATTAGGAGTGTCAACCTGGGGAGTTGAGAGAGATGTAACTGCACCAGCATAACTATATCAGCATACAGCTCCGGGGGGCAGGGGGGGAGAAGGGATAATTCCTAAGAGGGAAAACACTATACACATGGGGAGGGGGAGCAAAAGCAACACAGGCCATGTCTACATCTAAAATTTTGCAGCGCTGGTTGTTACAGCTGTATTAGTACAGCTGTATAGGGCCAGCGCTGCAGAGTGGCCACACTTACAGCAACCAGCGCTGCAAGTGGTGTTAGATGTGGCCACACTGCAGCGCTGTTGGGCGGCTTCAAGGGGGGTTCGGGGAACGCGAGAGCAAACCGGGAAAGGAGACCAGCTTCGCCGCGGTTTGCTCTCGCGTTCCCCGAACCCCCCTGCAAACCGCAGGGAAGGAGACCTGCTTGCTCGGGGGTTCGGGGAACGCGAGAGCAAACCGGGAAAGGAGACCAGCTTCGCCGCGGTTTGCTCTCGCGTTCCCCGAACCACCCTGCAAACCGCAGGGAAGGAGACCTGCTTGCTCGGGGTTCCGGGAACGCGAGAGCAAGCCGGGGAAGGAGACCAGCTTGATTACCAGAGGCTTCCTCCTTCCACGGAGGTCAAGAAAAGCGCTGGTAAGTGTCTACATTGGATTACTAGCGCTGGATCACCAGCGCTGGATCCTCTACACCCGAGACAAAACGGGAGTACGGCCAGCGCTGCAAACAGGGAGTTGCAGTGCTGGTGATGCCCTGCAGATGTGTACACCTTCAAAGTTGCAGTGCTGTAACTCCCTCACCAGCGCTGCAACTTTCTGATGTAGACAAGCCCACAGTCTCCTACCTCATCACATGAGGAAGAGAGAAACAGCCTCCCCAAGATTTCCCTCATTCCTTCCAACAAAGAGACAGAAGCGGGACGGAGGGGGGAGTGTTTTTTCACAACTGCCTGAGGAGGCAGCCTTAGTTTGCATGATCTGCTTTCCAAAGTGAGGGCTTGTTCTGCAGTCAATACAGTACCCTCAAGTGAGAGAGACTGAGGCCTGGTCTATATTAGGAAATTACGTCAGTGTAACAACATTGCTGAGGGGTGTGAAAAATCCACACTCCTGAGCGATGCAGTTAAACTGACCTAACCCCCAGCGCAGACAGTGCTAGGAGAATTCTTCTATTGTCCTAGCCTACCTCCCTGCAGTAAGGCGGAGTACCTTCGCAGAAGAGAGAAACCCTCCAGTCAGCATAGACGGTCTCTTCACTGAAGCACTAGAGAGGCATCACTGCAGCATTTTAAGTGTAGACAAGCCCTGAGGCAGGAAGGCCTTTTGAACCTAGTACTTGCTTTCTGCATCAAGAAAAAAAAAAAAAGAGACATTTTCTTCTGAGGGGTGGGGAGGATCATTATGAGCTAAATATAAAGAAATCTGAAGGAAAAAAATTTGATGCAACTAAGGACAGATTTTTATTAAATTTTTCATTTTAGAGGAAGTACTTGTAGTAAGCATGAGAACAGCCATATAGAAAGTAGTGCTGCCTGCCACAGGATATAAATAACTCCAGCTGTTAGTCTCTAAGACGCCACAAGTACTCATTGTTTTTGCTGATACAGACTAAACACAGCTACCGCTCTGAAACCAGTTGAAGATGTAATACTAATTCTGGTATCGTGGAGCACAGCTTGGACTCTATAAAAGGACTTATAATTGGAAATCCAGAGACAGCCCATTGGGCCTGCATTTCCCACTGCAGGGTTCAGCAGAGATTGACAGCTGCCTCCAACAGTCCTCCTGGAAAAGCAGCAAACACATGATTTGCCTGCAGAACTCTCTGCCACAAGATGTCATTGAAGCCAAGAGCTCAGCAGCATTCAGAGAAGGACTGGACCTTTATATGACTAACAAGGGCATCCAGAGTAACACCAGTAAAGGTTAAGGAAACTCAAGCAAGAGTTGCGAAAGAGTATAAACTCTCAGGCATCAGCCTCTAGCAATTGGGTGTTGGAAGGGAACTGTTCCTACAGGGCAGGTTATCCCATAACTGAACCGCACCTCTCTCTGAAACAGCTGGCACACCCCACTGATGGAGAGGAATACTGGACTTTATAGGGCACTGGTTTAATCCAATATGGCAGTCTGAATGTTCTTCACCGCTCAGAAGGGGCCATACCTGCTCTACCCTTCAACAGAGAACAGAGCTGTAGGGGTGGGGATACAGGATGGCACAAGAGTCTATTGAGTCCACCAAGCCCTTTGTTTCATGGGTACAGGAGCCATACCTGCTCCTCTCCAACATCACAAATCACATGGTTCCCCTCCCATCGCCACCATTTGCTGACGCTGCCTAGGAACACAACAAAATGGCTCCTATCTAAGTGCATTTCAAACAGGGATGCACTGGTTACTTCCTCCCTAAAGAGGTTAGTGGTTACACAGGGGAAGCCTCTGGATACTATCTCTATGCCAACCATTGTCATTTCCAAGGCGACTACAACAGCGCAAATCCAGTTGACTCTGGATTCTCTAGCATAAAGTGATTCATTGAAGTTCTCTCTCACATCAGGCACTGTGAAATTGCAGTCTCTTTGGTGGTCTTTAAAGCAGACAAGCTGTTTAGCTATTTCCAGTATATGATAAAAACTACAAACAAAACACGCAGACAGTCCTGGATATAGGATCTTTTCTTGCTTTAAGCACATTTTGTATATGTATATTTTGAGTGAAAGTAGATGTGGGACACATTTTACACATCAATAATCAGATGAGACTATTATGTGTGAAATTACACATGTACTGGCCAAGGGCCCCCCAGCATTCCCCAGGTACATCCAGAATAATTTGTCTATGACATGATTGCTGATCCTCAATAAATAGGTTCTGCGTAATACATATATTTACACATACCACTGAGAATCTTCAAGGGTTTTTACAAAATTATCCCCTTGTTCAAAGCTTGCACAAGAACCCTGCTCTCTCAATTCCCAGCCCTGTGCTGTAGCCTCTAAACCAGGGTTTCTCACCCTTTTTGATAACAGTGACCCACTTGCTGCCTTCCTAAACTGTGTCAGGGAGCTCTCAGGGACCAGCACTGGTCCACTCATTGAGAAACACTGCTCTACACCACCCGGTCTACAGTATACAATAACCATGCTATTAAAATTGATATTAGCTCTCATAAGACAACTGGGTTAACAATAGAGTAAGGATGGTCTCACAGTTAAGGAAACAGACTGGGTGCTCTGCCGCAGACTTCCTGACCTTTGGCAAATCACTTGGCCTCTGTGCTTCAGTTTCCCATCTGGAAAATGGGCATATTGATACTCCCTTTCTCCCACAATGTCTATTTACATGACAAGTGCTTCAGGGATTGTCTTACTATGTGCTTGTACAGCACCTGACATAACAGGACCCTGATCTCAGCTGGGAGGTCTAGGCACTAGTTTTAACAACTTTGTGTGACACTAACAAAATTGTTATGACTTTCCAGCAGATCAGAATGTACCATACCCATAGGTCTGGGTTAAACAATCCTTTGGGATCAGCAAATCCATATGTAGGAGGTATCACTTCTGCACTGAGCTGACAGATGAACGTTTTGACACCAAGATGCCTGGGTACACATATGCCCATCTGAGCAGGCTGTGCACATACTTGCAAAGTGTCATCCTGTCTGCCACAATCTGAATATGAATTACCACGATCTGCCTGGAAGGAGCAGCTCAAGGATGCCTTTGCACTGCTGCTGATAATAAGCATGCCCATCCCTTCAATGCTATACAAGCCCAAGAGGGGTACAAACATCCCATGCCACGTCCTTCACATAGCAAAGGGATCACCAGCAGTGAGCAGAGCTTGGCTCATGCATACGCCCACACACCAGGCACAGCAGTCACTGCACTATCTTTTCTTCCAGAGCCAAATTCAGACCATCTGTTGAAATATATCTGCAAATCACTTCTTCCTTCAGTTAGAGCTGGAGGCTGGTTGTGGTTATGTATCTACAGCACTTGTCCCTGTAGGATCTGAGCCCTTTCTGTTGCACTCTTAATTATATTCCGTTGCACTTTTAAGAACAGGAGAGAGAGAGAGGTTGGTGCATCCCCATCCCTCCATTTTTGCAAAACTTACGCTGAAAGACAAAAGCTACATGGGTCAAGCAAACTTCTGACTGCAAACCAAATGATAAGACGACTGATCCCATAGATTATCCAGCCAACGAGGGTCAGACCAATGCAGTGTAATTTTGCACAGGCACAGGTTTATAACTGATTTAAAATGCTCCCATAAAACAGCCAGGTCCAGTGAATGACACAGGCTAACAAGAATGCCCACTACATATGCACACAGGCTGAGAGCTTTTTCACCAATGGATTGAAAAGGAAGCTTATGGGCAATATGCGGGATGGTTACATGTGGGATGGTTACAATGTTGCTGTAGTTGTGTTGGTCCCAGAATACCAGACAGACTGAATAATGGGAGGTAATGACTTTTATTAGACCAACTTCTATTGGTGGAAGGGTCAAGATTTCAAGCTTCGTAGAGCATTTGAGGAAGAGCTCTGTGAAGCTCGAAAGCTTGTCCCTTCCACCAACAGAAGCTTGTCTAATAAAAGTCATTACCTTACCTATCTGGTCTCTAAAATGCAAGATGCAGGTTTGTTTTGAAGGAGCAATGTAAAACCGGAGAGGGAAGTGAAACGACCAAAAAGGGAGATCACGCTTTAATGCAACAGACCTAAGGTACTTACCTGGCCTATCATTACTATAGTATCTATGCACCTCACCATCTTTAGTGCATTAGCCTCAGAATACCCGTAAGGCAGGGCCATGCGGTTATCCCAGTTTTACAGATGGAGATTGGAGATACTGGAAGACCAAGATCTGCAAAAGGTATTTAGGCACCTACCTCCCACTGACATCAATGGGAGTTAGGCATCTAAAGTGATTTGCCCAAGGTCACACAGGAAGTCTGTGGCAGAGCAAATAATTGAACCAGGGTGTCCCAAGTCCTACCCTCACCCCCGCCCTCAACTGGCCATCCTTCATCCTACTGGACTATCCCTCTTCTTCATCAGACATTGAGACAAAACTACTTTTCTTAAGCTTTCCCACGGCTGGGGTAGGGAGGATGGTGTTACTGGATACCATACTGGACCTCAGGAGACCCAGATTCAATTCCCAATTGAAGACCCCCTGTGCAACTCTGGCCAAGTTGTTTCATCTACCCTGTCTCAGCTCCCTATTTGTAAAAATGGGGTGTTGTGAGGAGAAAAATCTATTAATTGTGAGGGGCACAAATACTCCAGTAGATGGCCATACAAGTACCTAGATAAATTGCAACATTGATACTAGTGCTGGAAACTCTAATTCAGACAAGGCGCTGTCAGTACTCCTGTTTCCACCAAAGCATCATTTCGCTCTGCTAGAAGGAAGGTCAGACTACTGTTCAAAACTTCAGGGGTCCTGTTTGCACTAGTACTGATCCCATGCCATATGTTTTGGGGCCATATTGCACTAAGTCTATGTAACACTGTAGGCTGGGGACTGCATACAGCTCCAGAGGGGAGGGGGACCCGAACTCCTGAAGTAACAAAAAACAGTGGAAGGTGCATCAGTCAGGTTGTAAATGCCTTCAGAGAGGTACCACTCCCAGGAATGGTTTGCATACATTGGTTCAAACAGGGTTGTTAGTGACCTACCAAAAAAAAAGGGGGGGAGCATCTCTGGCATAAAAAGTCTGCCTTTAAAGTAAATCAGAGCCTTCTTTCTGATCCAGCAAAATGGACAGGCCCTTCTATCTGGGGAGGAGGAGGGCAGGGGAGGGGGCGCGGGACAGCCATTAGAGCAGGGTTGGGAAGACTTCGGCCTGTTAGGGCCCCACAGAACTGATGGGTGGCTCCTGGTAGGTTTAAAATCAGTCAGTTTGTTTTCTCTGTAATGCTTTTACCTTAAGATAAAAGGTGCTTACATAGAAAGAGCTGTGTGGTAATTGGAACTGCTGACAACACACCATTCATAGCCCTTGGAGAGAAAGCAAAGCACAGGCACTGGCTGTTAGGCAGACAGCTCCATTGGGACATCACAGTGTTAGGCAGGGGGATGTGCAGCCTTAAAACCTCCATTCAGAAGAGAGCAGGATGGGGGTCCCTGCCCAGAGACAGGTGATGACTGTAGACCTGATGAGGCATTTCTGAAGTGGACCGTGGAGGGAGATGGATAGAGGTGCAGTTACCCTGAAACTGCAACTGCCCCCACAAATGGAGCTGCAACAGTTGGAAATTTTAAACAGCTTATTATTGCCACAGCCACACACAAGAGTACTTGCAGTTGCATCAGTGCCATTACTTGTGCATTATTGCATGTGCTTGGAGCCAGGCTTTCCCCATCTCAGTTTACATCAAGTCACTCTGCAGGGTTGCAGCATTATTGTAGATTGAAGGTAGAAAGGCAGGACAGTCCAGTGATTAGGGCACTAGCCTGAGACTTCAGAGACCCAGGCACAAGTCTCTGTTCCACCCTAGACTTCCTGTGTGACCTTGGGCAAGTTATTTAACCTCTCTGAGCCTTAGTTATCCCCACCGCATGGAAGGGCAACAGCAGTTCCCTACCTCACAGGGGTGCTGGGCGGATAAATACGTTGTGCGGGGCTCAGATACCAAAGAAACGGGCTCCATTACAAGTATCTAAGATTGAAAGTGATGGCACTACAGCTGCACTGTTGCACCTGCTCCTTCTACCCCATTCCCAGTGTGCTTCAATAACCATTTCATGCAGTGTGCAAGACTTCCTCATCTGGAAGAGTGCAGTTTTCCCTGTTCTGTGTATATAAGTTTCCCACTGTAGACTGTGCAGAGCGTACACTTGAAAGGCTCAGAGAATACGGTAGTGAAATACACATTTTTCAAGCTAGCTGCTACTGTATACACTGGGGGAGAGACACAGATCATCATATGGGTGAGACGCTAGATTTTTCCCTGCCCTGGCACAAGGGTGCTAACCACCTTGCCAATGTCTTTCATGGCACAGTAGTGTTTGAACCCTGATTTTATACACTGCCAGAAATGTTACCATATCTCATGAGACACCAAGCCATCCTGGGGCATGTTTCTTAGACAGGGCATATTTCTCCAGGTGGCTCCATACCTGGCATGTTACCTCCCCCTTTGTCATTGGCCCGGTTGCACTGGCCATTGGACAAGTGAAAGGAGCCAGATTAATGGAGGTGTCTGAAATCTCTTCTGCCATGGAATTAGTATGCGACAGACAGCAGCAATGCCTTCGCCAGGCCCTGCTCATACCACCTGCTCTAGGGGAAGAAGGGCTACTCAGGCTTCGTTCCCCCTTTCAATCCTTGCCTGCTCTGTAAGAGTGCCCACAAGTGCCAGTCACAATTGGCATGCTAGTGGGCCGGTGGGCTTTCTTGCTTCACACCGGCCCCCAAACTCCTGCTGCGCAGTAACTAACTCCAGTTGTTAATGCCCTGAGCTGGATTGAAACCAGACATCTTGAAGTGAAAGGCTCCCTGGGAGCCTGATCAAATACATCTGTCACTGACACCAGTGAGCCTCTGAGCAGGTTTTGTCTCCCCCTCCCAACAGCCTTGGTAAAAAAACCACACCAAGACCCCAGCTACATTGATACAGTAGCCACGTGTGACAGTGCTGTTCAGACATGGTCTTTAATGAACCATGCTGTAGATACTGTTTGGCTAGCACCTAAAGACCAATCCCCCAAAAAAACTTAGAACCATGCCTTAAAAGTGGGGGGGGGGCACACATCGGGGGCTGGCTCCAAAACAATTTCTAACATGGCTTGGCCCAGTTCACACAAGTTGGACCAAACCATGGGCTTGGACCACGCCATCAGCTATTAGGCACAACCTTACAGCCCCACGTTATGGCCTGGCTTGCCAGGAGCCCCTTTTTCAACCTAAAGAGGAAGGATGAACTTGTGGGTAAGGCACTGGACTAGTGCACAGGAGCTCCAAGTTCAATTCCCAGCTCTGTAGAACTTATTTCCTATGTGACCACTGAATAGGTTGGTGCTTCAGTTTCCCTGCCCCCCCCCCATCTGCAAAATGAAAAGTGGGCATTCTTCCTCCCCCAGTACGGAGAGCTCACTGTACAGTTCACTTTCCCCTTCCCTTCACCATAACAGTAGGAACAATCAGCTGTTTAAATAGATTGAGTTACTCACAAGATCCTGTATTCGCCTTCTGCCAAGATCAGGCTTTCCACCCCCCTTTCCATGCTAGTTTATAGGCAAAGCAGAACTTGTCTGGGAGCTGGAACTAAAAGTAACAGTTTCGGATTCACAGTGCCTCAGAGACAGCTAATAAATCTGCTTGGAAGGGGAAGAACAAAAATGCAGCTAAAGTGGCCTCGCCCAACTGGAAGAGCAGAGACTGTATTGCCACTGCATGCAGTGAGTGCAGGCGTCTTGTATGAGACGTCAGAGGGAGAGGAACGTGGCAGCAGCAAGAGGTGGCCTCTGTATCCCAGGGTGGGGATGCAGAATGCGTGCGTGTCCAGGGCTTGAAAAAAATCTACCCACTACCAGGCACAAGTAGGCAACTTCCTCAGGTGATCCTACATTAGCCACTGTGGCAAGATTAAAGCTCTCTTTAAACAGAAATTTTCTTCTCCCTTATGCAGTGCAGGTGGGGAGGGGGGAGGAGGAGAAGGGAAAGGAGAGGGGGCTGCTCTCCTCCAACAGCAGCCAGATAACATGGAGCAAGGGCTTAAATTAACTGGGCACCTCCTTTTCAGGCAGGAAACAGTCTTGCTGTTAAGCCAGTGGACTGGGATTTTGGAAATCTGAGTTCGATTCCTGGCGCTGACAAACTTCCTTTATGACCTTGAGCAAGTTTCTGTATGCCTTGGTTCCCCATCTATAAACAAGGGGGATAATCCTTCATTTCTCCCACCCTCTGTCTATATTATCTACTTAGACTGTAAGTTCTTTAGAGCAGAGAAATTGTTTCTCACTAAGTATATGTACAGTCCCTTGCACAATGGGGCTCAGGTATTGGCTGAGGCCCCCCTGTGACACTGCAATGCAAAAAGTAATAATGCCCAGAGCATATCTAAACACAGTCCAGCAGTCTAGCCTCTGTCCAGCAAAGCACAAACTGATTGGACTTAAACACACGCTTTAGTGTTTTGTTGAATTTGATCACTAAACAAGAATCTCAACAGTTGGAGAGGTGGAGGGATGGGCTTCCAGCAGGTCATTGCTCCTGAACCTGGTTGGTACCAACCCCTCTTTTCTTTCCTGTAGGCCTCTGACTAGCAAGCACATGGTAAATTGTTCACACCTAGGGAAGAGGGAGAGTTGGGCCAGGAAATCTTAATACCTCACAGGCTAACAGACCGCACTGGCAGAACGTTGGCACAGGAATGCCTGAAAGCATGTGGTCATTCAACTTCATTATAGGGACAACAGCACCAAGCAGTGGAAAACAAGGGCAGGAGCTAATTACAGTATAAAAAGGTTTTAAATGAAACAAACATCAAATCGCATTGCTGTCCCCCCCTACAAAGAGACTGCATTGGGCTGCTCTAATCTGAGACCTCAATAGCACCATTTTAAAAAAAAAATCATTCATATATCCTCTGACACGAAGTCGAAGAATAAACACGCACTCCAGCATGCACACCCCTTCTCGAGCAATAATTGCTGCAGAAGCAGCTGTCATGGGAAAAAGTAAGTATTTCAAGAGTTTAATATTTGCAGACATGTAAAGGAAGTTGCCCAAAGGAGAAAACAAGCCACTGACAGCGAGAGCTTTAAAATCAGAATCCATATTGTTTCATTTGGGGTGATGTTGCAAAGTTCAAGCTGCAGCACACACAGTTTTGCTACCTGGCAAAGCCAAGCAATTCAATTTTATCTCTGCCTTTAAGTAACCTGAACAAAGAGATTTGCCTCCATGCTGGTGAGTGATGGGAGCCCAGGGCAGAGCAAAGCTACATATTCGTAGTTAGGTTTTCTGGGTTTGTGCAAAGCAGTGTTATTTATGAAGTGCTACCATGTTATTTTTATTAGCATGTAGCACAGGTAAAAGATCCCAGCCTATTTGAAGACTGGGAGTAATGGGTGAGGCCCACCTAAACAATGGAAGCTCCCTCCCAGATGACAGCAGGGCCACACAGAACCCAGCCTTGCAGACTGCAGTCCTCTGGTTTACCCACAGACCAATCACAAGCAGCAGCATTGCAAGGGAATGCACACTGCCTGCCAAAATTCCTCAGCTCTGACCTGGTATCCCTCCTGCACAAGAGAAGGGTGATCTGTCTCCTGGCCCATTCAGTCCTTCACCTCTGTTGAGATAGCCTTAGCTGGCTCTGTTATTGGCTACGATGCTTTCAGTAAAGTGAAGTGGAGTGAGACTAGCAAACTCATTTAACATCTGACATCCAAAGCAACTCTTGATCGCTAATGACCTGGCCTAGATTTGAACTCATGATGCAGAGATGAAAGTCTGCGGCTTATTACCAGACCCCTGCAGCATCAACTCCACTATGCATATATATTTTTTCAGACTGTAGCAGGGACAGCTACGGGCTACCATTAGTGATAACTAGGAACTGTGCATGCAAGTCCTAACCACTCCCCATGAAACATTCAGCACACCCTTCTGTCATGGCAGCAACTGAAAATCTGAATGTCGAGTATCTCAGCAATAAACTGAGACAGACTGCGACAGGACAGAGTGAGGCACACCACACAACTTAGGGGGCAGGGGAAAAGAACACCCACAACACACAAAGAACATTCACATCAGCTGAAGATTGGACTCACACTGAAGGAGAGGCCAGAGAATGAGTTTTCAGAGCTACAGGCATCACTGAAACAAGAGAAGCTTGAATTATTCCATTACTTAATGTCCCCAGGAAACCAGTAGGGCTCACTAATTATTGATAGCCTCTTTAAAGCCTTGCAGAGAGTGTTGTGGAATCAGATATGCTTGCACTCTTTCACACCCTGCCTCATTCTTCCTCCAGCTAAATACTTTGTGCATTATTACATTCTTACTTTCTGGTACCTATGGAAATTCACAGCTAGGTTGGATGACGACAGCAGTGGTGAATCTCACTACAATTCCCTTCCTTAAGGGCTTATGACTTCTGTAGGGTACAGTCATACAGGAAAACCCAAGCACAGGATAATTTCATCCTGCAGAATATAGAGTTCAGGAGGAAACAAATTTTGGTCTTGTCTACGCTGGGTATTTATCTTGAGGACAGCCAGCAGTATAGCTGCACCAGTTCGGACAGGCAAAGTTGCTATTTGCACCAATTGGTCTTACCTCAGATAGGCCAGAGAGAGTCCTTGAAAGTTATTTACATGAGGGAAAAAAAAAAAAAACAAAAACCACACACAAACCAAAAACAACCAAACACAGAAAGCCATACTGACACACAACATGCTACATACTAAGCACACAACACAAAGTAATAATAGAACAACAAAAGAAAAATATGCTGCCAAACAGACTGATGTTTGCAGCTCATTTAGCTTTCCAGGTAAATGCCTTGGTACCATCCATATCAGAGGTCGGCAACCTATGGCACACGTGCCAAAGACAGTATGCAAGCCGATTTTTAATACCACGCTGTGGCTGCCACTGGCCCTGGCAGTGGGCTGATCGGGGCCGACACCTGGGACCCTGGCAGGCAGCAGCGTGCCATTAAAAATCCTGCCCGGCTCAGCCCGCTCTTCTCCACCCCCCACCTACCACTCTCTCTGGCGGGGGCAGGGAGCAGAAGCTTGGTCCTACCGGCTGCTACCATAGGGCAGGCTCTGCCAGCAGACAAGCTCCCTCTTCCTCCAGCATGCTGCTTCGTGCCCTGCCTCCTCTCCCTCCCTGCCAACAATGGCCCTTCCGAGGGAGTGGAGAAGAGGAGCCCCAGCACCCTCGCTGCTCAGACCGGGAAGGAGGCGGAGAAGAGGGAGGAGCGGGGGCTTGGGGAAGGGGGGTGGAATCAGGGTATATCCCTCCAGCCCCCTGCCATGAGCCGCTCAGGGCAGGGTGCTGGGACCACCACCCCCCCGATCCCAGCCCACCCCCCCCCACCCTCTGCCCTGATCCCTGTACTCCACCCCCCACAACCCCAGCCCTGACTCTGGCACCCCCCACACATACCAAGCCCCCCCAAACCCCATGCCCTGACTCCTGCACTCCCACCATCCCCACCCAGAGCACCAAACGGGAGCTCCGGCACACTCCAGCACTCCCCACATTCCCATCTGCTCCCCTCACACCAAATGGGAGCTGCCCGGATAAGCGCTCCACACCCAAACCTCCTGCCCCAACCCTGAGCCCCCTCCCTCATTCTAGCTCCTTGCCAGACCCTTCACCTCCAGCCCTGTGCTCAGTGGAGAGAGAAAGAAAGAGAATGGGCCAGAACCAGGGAGAAGGTAGGTACTCATTCCATGTGGGCAGGGCCGGGACCCCAGACTGGCAGTGGGCCTAATGGGGCCGGCAGCCGGGACCCTGGCTGGCAGGAGCCAGCAGATGGAACCCCAGACCTGCTGCTGGTCTGCTCAGCCCACCGCCGGTCTGGGGTTCTGGCTGCCAGCCCCTTGCCAGCTGGGGTCCCAGCCGCCTGTCCCACTCAGCCCATTGCCAGCCTAGGTGAACAGAACCCCAGACCAGCAGCGGGCTGAGCAGGCCAGCAGCATACGATCAGCATTTTAATTTAATTTTAAATGAAGCCTCTTAAACATTTTGAAAACCTTGTTTATTTTACATACAACAGGATTTTAGTTATATAATATTGACTTATAGAGAGAGACCTTCTGAAAAATGTTAAAATGTATTACCAGCACACGAAACCTTAAATTAGAGTGAATAAATGAAGACTCAGCACAGAACTTCTGAAAGGTTGCCGACCCCGATCTATCTCAAGATTTGTAGAAGGTCAGTATCACCTTGGTATCTGAGCACCTGCACTACACCTAAGAAAACACTGCTGTGCAGATGTGAACAGCTAAGTTAGTTTGGCAGTTAATTGCCCCATTCTCTGAAGTGCACCTAAGAAAAGTGGGCTGCCACAGCTTAGTATAATACATGGGTCCTCCCTTTTATCAATGTTAATGCAGTTATAAGAGAACTGAAAAGTGTTACATGCATACACAGCATCTTATATATAGTTATAGAAGGGAAAGCATCTGACATACAATATGCTATTCCTCAATAATTAAAGTCTGCCATAATGGATACGTACAAGGAGGTAGAATTAAGTTTACATAGGCAATTGTAACATTAGGCTCTCAAAATCTGGAAGTGCCTGGTCATGAAATGAATATTCTCTTTGCATACTGTTTGGATTTCTATTTGTACTTCAATATAGATTAATGGTTCTCACACTATGGAACAGATCCTCAGTGGTGCAAACAGGAGTTGCTCAACTGACTTCCCAGAATCATGCCTATTTACACCAGCTGAGGATCTTTCTCCCAATCTATGGAACATCAGTGGTGGGCAGTGCCATTTCCCCGGGAAAGTTTTTAGAAAGGCAAATGGGAGTGGGGGGTAGGTCCTTGAGAGGCTGTGTCTGTCTCTGATAAAGCGGTCCAGAGAATGAGAAATAATGGCAATGATTCTGAACAGACTTATGCTCTGCAGTAACATGTATACAAAATATATTAAGTGCGCTCACTAGAGAGTTCGGCCAGCCCTGAGCATTCCAAACCAAAGCTTGTTACATATTATCTCCACAGCTTGGGACAATTTCACAAAATATTTTGAATTTCTCTCTTCACAAACATAGGCCTCTGACTTTACACACTGGAGGGGCCTGACTCACAGTTATGCTACTGACCTTTTATGCCACTCTGGCAGCATACATGAGGGACCTTAAAGTGGGTGCTAACAGCCCCCTGAAAATACATCAGGTGCAGAGGGCCTCCCTGGCACTGAGGAGTCAGTGGAAGGGTTCTGCACTAACCCTGTTCCTAGATGCCCCAGACACAGACAGGAGATGAGAAATATGTTGGGGGTGTGGCCAGGGCACAATGTTCTAAGAAACAGACTATCCAGAACACAGAGTGTATGCTGGAGTAGCCCTGTGACTGCTCTAATTTAGACCAGTGGTCAGGCAGGTCCCCGTATGGCTCCAAAATTCAGAGTGTCAACTGAAAAGGAAGCTGTAGGTCTAGTTATATTTAAACCAATTACTACACCTTGGCAGATCGTGCAGCTTATAAATCACAGTCCTGCTGCAGATACCGAGCTGAAGGAATTTGTGCAGGAACCACCTGAGGCGCTCTAAAGAGAGATGAATGGAGTGATGTCCAGATAATGGCAGTTGGGTAATGTGGTGTGGGTAGCTGTCTGAAGGGAAAAGGGTGGAGAGGTGCTGAAGTGGAGCCTCTTGAGTCTGGTCTTTCCCAAGGTAACCCAGTGAGTGAGGCCCACTTGAGCCAGAGGGCCCAGAAAAGGAAGCACTGTTTAGCTGAAGTGAGAGCCAGCCTGGCAGGGTTCCTCAGAAAACCTCACCACCAGTTTGCTTAGGGGAGCAGAGTGCACTCAGGTGGAGTGGATGTGGATAGCTCTTCCCTTTGCCAAGGCAGTTGGAGCCACCTACCTCTCACCACAGCTGCCTCACCAAAGTGTGCCACTTCTCCACAGTTGCCACGCACTTGGTAATTATCCCATAATAGAGAGAGATTGTGTGTCTTCAGCTAGTTCTAGGGGATGAAGTCTGGGTTGGGCTCTCAGCCCAGTGAAGATTCAGCCAAGTCTGCAAGATGGCTGCCATCTGGGACAACGCAGGTATTGAAACAGGGAGTTCCAAAGACTCAGGCTTTGGACTTTACAACTTGAGCTGTAGAGCCAGATCCTCAGGCTTGCACAGCATCATCTCTTGTGGCTGGGCAAGGATGAGGGGAGGATATACAGGGACGTTGTGTAACACCTGGATGCACCCTCCCAAGAGTGGGTTATCGATTGGTCACTCCTTCTCTGTGGGACCTCTCCAGTTCCTTGGGGTTATTTGGTTGCAGTGAAAAGATGATCCCTTGATACTTCTGAGATTTTAATAATCTATTTTAAATTTTTTGTACCGCCAGGACACACATCCCAGCAAGACTATTCCATGTAGTAAGCACTGTACCCCATCCTAAGCATCACTCCAGCAAGGAAGTGTTGACCACTTATTTTCAGGTGTCAGCTCTCATCTTTCACTCCACTCCAGCTCTGCACATTTCCCCTCTCTGCTTTCTCTTCTGCTGCCCCAACTCCAGAAAGCTCCCTCTCTGCTTGGCCTCCCTCTGAAGTATTTCACAATATTCATCATGACAGATGTTATGCAAGAGAATTCTTGTACATGCATGTGAAATATGAGGCTTGTACCCTAGTGCACTAGAGATCAGTGAAGTTCTCCTTAGAGATGAGCCTGAACCAAAGCCCCAGACCCAAACAGCTCCCAAACTTTGAGGACGTATAAAATCAAAACATTTACCTCAAGCCTCTCTCAAGCTATGACACATGCCAAGCTATCATTGCATAGATAGAAATCTAGAATATGGGATCAGACAAAACAAGAGCTGGGACCTATTTCCATGCTCACAAGCTTCAAGTCCTTTGCGCTGACCAGGAAGTCATGCAAATGTTATCCATTGCCAATACCCAAATGAATGGGAAGGGCAGTAAGGGAAGCGAATGGGCCTGATCAGATTATCATTTATACTGATCGGTTAACCAAACACTGTATATATCCCTTTCGGGATGGTGACAGGAAATCTGACTTGGTCTCTGGTGTCTTGATAGGATATTAAGAAGGTTGCTAGATCTAAAAATTGACCATTGATGTTACTGGACCATACTCCCATATTACAATTCTTCTAAAGTCTGGATTTGATCCATGTTTTACCTCCTCCTGCAAATAATGGAATCATTGTGATTCTCCACATAAGCAGCCTTACTCCAAGTCCCATTGTAAAACAAACTGGCCCACACATAGTGATAAGAGATAACATGACTTACAGGTTGGATTTTAACCCAAATAAAATAATGCACAGCTGAAATCCTGAAGATAAGAATTTCAGTGTGGGGCAACTGTCAAGGGAGGTAATTCCCGATTAAAGACTTGTACTTACTTTCTGGGGCATAGGTTAGAATAACTCTTTTTGTAAGGAGTCTGCTATGGCCTTGCTTTCAAGGCTACCCAGCTGAGCTAGCCCCATAGGCAGCAAGTCTAGAGAAATTAGCTAATGTCAGAATCCTCTCACAAGATTCTGAAGGATCTGTTATTTACCACTTTATTTTGATGACCCATTGAGTATCTATTTGCAGCTAGCTTTATTTAAAGCCATCTACAGAGAGTAACATTGATCAGAATCATTGCCGCTGCAGCCTGAAATAGCAGCTACCACCATGCTGCTATTTGTATTACAGTAGCAGCTAGACTGATGCAGTAGTGGCTCAGAGATTGATGCACCTTGTGTTTGTGCAGCCCCTTGCACAAACACACACACCTTAGTAAGAGATGGCCCCTGCCCCAAAAAGGTTACACTCTAAATGGGCAAGGGAGAGAACGGAAAGGAGGGGAAACAGACACTGAGAGTGAAGCAACTCACCCAAGGACACAGCAGGTCAGTAGACGAGAACAGAACCCAAGTATCCTAAGTCCCAGACCAGGGCTTCTATCCACTGGAGAATTTAAACAAATAAAAAAAAAAAATAGATAAACCAAGTAAATGCACCTTGCACTCTACCCTGAAGCTTGCTAGACTCCAGCAGACTGTCAGGAAGTATGAATTAAAAAGGTAAGAAATCTTGATTGAGAAAGGCTGGGTGCTTTGGAAAGTTTGGTTTAATATAATGACACACACACAGCCACAGTCTTAATGTGGTAGAAGTCAGAAGAAACCAACATTCACCTCCTGCATTCCCTGTATTTTTCCATCAGTCCATAGAGAGACTTACAAACATTCATTAATTAAGCTTCATCACCACACAGCTGAGATGGATCAGACCACAAATTAGTCATTCCCAGCTCACTGATGGGGGACTTGAGGCCCAGGAAAGTGAAGGGACTCGCCCAAGGTCACAGACAAGTCAGTGTCACATCCAGGAACAGAAACCCAGAGTCTTACCTCATAGTCCCTGCCACAACCACTGGGTACCTTCCAGACACCCTGTGAGTGCAAAACTACAGGAACAAAGCAACAAATCAGGTCTTGGAACATGCAATGCTCAACTCACTGGTTTCCTCTTATCTCCTGCGAGTGCAGGGAGGGGAAGCAGCTTTGGGAAAGAAGCAGCAACAGGAATGTGCCCAACTTTCCAGTACACCATGGGTGAGCCACACTGACTGGGGGAGGTGGACGGGTCCCAGTGACACCTCCTCACTGGAAATGCTGCTGCCCTGGAGCAGACAGGTTGAGATGCAGTTCACGGTAAAGCAAGCAACATTTACAAAAAGGGGGTGTAATGCAACATACTGGGGGTGGAGGTACCTCGAGTGGAGCTAGGGGAGATTATGCCCCACCTCGTAGCAGTAGAGGAGTTCACTGCAGCGAATAGCATGTAAGCCCACTGTTTGTCTCTGCATTACAGAGGGAGAAAAGAAACACACACACAGCGGCAGCCTAATCCCTGCCCGGCTGCAAGCCAATGCACAGCGAAGGGGCACTCGCAAACCCTAGTGCATTTGCACAGCACTGACCGCGGCGCTCCCCCAGGCGAAGGCAGACGCCGGGTCCCAGCGCTGGCGAAGGGGAGGCTGGAAACAGGACGGACATGAGCCTCCCACATCCCTCCCCTAGGGAGGCTGCGGAGCCGTGGGGAGGGGCGTTCAGTGGCACTTACCGGGCTCCCCGCGAGCCGCTGCTCTGCTTCTGCCTGGGATGGAGAAGCAGCAGCCTCCCTGTGTCCCTCTCGCTGGCTTTCCCTTTAACTGGCGCAAAGCAGGATGTCTGCACGGTTCCTTTCCCAGCCCCACAAGGCAGCTCGCCTCCGCCCCCTTTGGCCGCTTTGCAGAGCTACAAGCTCGCTCTGTTCTAGTCCCCAGCAGGAGGTTTCACGTGAAATCGTCCACGTCAGTAGAAAGTCTCCATGACTAACACACACACACCATGGGTGCATTGCTGCTGCTGCAATAGCACGAGGCCGCTAACGCCACCTGCGGGCATCAGGGATGAGATTAGATGGTCCGTCACCCCCCCCTCCCCCGGCACATGGTCCTTGCTATGCAAGAGCTGCCTTTCCGGGAAAAGGGAAAATCATCTTCCTTTTCTGCAATGCCTTTGACAGAAATGTTCATTGCAAAGGGAGGGGAATTTATAAACAAACAAGGCTACTGAACGGCCCAGCAGCTTGGGCTCAAGCTATGCAGCCTGAATTTCAGAGGGGCAGAGCACTTATCCCTAGGGTTTGGTCAATCATGGATTTTTCGGTTCGCTGGCCATTCTAAAAAGTCAGGAGAGGAAATTTGTGCCTCAGGCCCAACAAAACATTGTGTTTTGATTTTTGTCGTTTTCAATGTTTTTTATTTTAAAATAAAAATTAGATTAAAAAACATTTTGTTTCAAAGAGCTCCATGTGAAACAATGTGGCGCTCTTGACACAAATTTGCAAAACATTTGGGGATCACCCAATCTGCATTTTTTCCCCCAAAAAACTAGTTTTGTTCCAAAAATGTCACTCGCTCTACTTGCAGCCACATACTACAAAAGGAGAACTTGCACTGACTGTCCATGTGAATAAATACAGCCCCTGCAAGGTGGGCACAGCAACGGAGAGCATAGGCCACTAGCTCCACAGCAATGGGGGGTCACCCTGCAGACCTCCCCTCCCTCCCCCCCGCAGGGCACAGATTCAGCAGCAAGGCTGCACTCAACCCTGACACAGCACAAGAGCCGAGTCTGCCCCAGAAACACCCTTCCCCTCGGTGCTGGAGGTAGCGAGCAAGAGGAACAGAGTCCCGCACATATGCCCAGCCCCAGTCCCCCAAGCAGTGATTTATGTTGCTGGCAACTGCTCCCCATGCCCTAACCGATGCACCCACTAGGGACCACTCCAGGAGAGGGTGTGTGACCTCTCACAGCTTCCTTTTGCTTTCCCATCAGAATCTATTGTTCTGCGGGAAAACAAACAAAAAATCTATAGTGGACATGAATTCTGAATGTGCACAGTGGCAACGAATTCCCCCCTTGGAGGATAAATGCCTACAATGTCAGGATATTACCTGACCCTCTCTGAGTTCAGTGCTCTTAAAGACTAAGATTTATTTGGGCATAAGCTTTCACGGGTAAAAAACCCCTCCCTTCTTCAGAAGTTTTTTTACCCGTGCCTCACTTCTTCAGAAGTTTTTTTACCTGTGAAAGCTTATGCTCAAATTAATCTGTTAGTCTTTAAAGTGCCACCAGACTCGTTGTTGTTTTTGCGGATACAGACTAACACGGCTACCCCCTCATATTTGCTCCTAGGAGGTAATCATAAAAGCTTAGAGCTAGAAGGGACCTAGAGATGTCAAATCCACCCCTCTGCCCTGAGGCAGGACTAAATAACCCTTCATGACATAAAACCACCATGTCCCAACAAAACATCTGCAGAGTGTGACAAGAAGACCTATCCTGCTGTTGCAACATAGTGTCTGGAGCCACTCATCACTGTCAAGGCTCTTCAAGGGTTCTCCCAACAAAGCGCTGTCCCTTTAAGAGCCGGATAGGATGGGATCAGAGGGATCCACCCCCAAAAATCGAGACACTAGGTGGTCTCCGTGCCATTACAGCAGAGCGCAGCCAAGCTGTATCTTTGGGGGAGTGACAAGAAACAGTAGCTAGCCTCTCAGCACTCACAGGGCACAGCCCTCTTAAAGAAACAGCACTGAAACACGTGTGTACACACCCACACAGAGCAAACCCCTTGCAGGAAAGCGAACCTTCCTTTTTGTTCAGCAGAAGTCGCCCAAGGAGGTAAAAGAAGCACCCGGGGGGAAGAAGGCAGACTGGGCTCTCTCCTTTGAAGTGGCTCTTCCTTCTCGCTCATTCTGTGCTTTCCCTTTGACAAAAGCATGGGGGGGATTCAGCTGCAGCGGTTCGCTCACTCAGAGCTTGCAGCGATCTGTACTTACACTGGGAGCACGTGTCAGACTCTGGCTGGATTCAGACTCCCCACTAGCGCGGGGTTGAGTCATAACCCTGCAGCATCAGAAAGGCTGGATACCTGCCGCTGCATTCTCTCTTGATGAGTCACTTTCGTGTACTCCTGCCAGAAAGCACCCTTTCTGGCTGCAAAAGTGGGTGGTGCCCAGATTAGCATAGGCTGGGAGAGAGTGACTCACAAATCAGCTAAAGGCTGTCTTTCTCTCATCAGCAGCACCTGTGGAACTAGGACTCTGCAGCCAAGGCTGCATCTGTACAGGCACCTTACTCAAAACAGCAGAGTTCAGAGCAGTAGACTAACAAATGTATTGGTGCATGAGCTGTCCTGGGTAAATACCCACTTTGTGGGATGCATGTAGCGGAAATTTCCAGAGGCAGGTATAAATATGCAAGCAAGAATCAGGCTAGAAATAACGAGATTAGTTCAATCAGGGAGGATGAGGGCCTTTTCTAGCAGTTGAGGTGTGAACACAAAGAGAGGAGAAACTGCTTTTGTAGTTGGCTAGCCATTCAGTCTTTGTTTAATGCTGTGCTGATGGTGGCAAATTTGCAGATGAACTGAAGTTCAGCAGTTTCTCTTTGAAGTCTGGTCCTGAAGTTTTTTTGCCGCTGGATGGCTACCTTTAAATCTGCTATTGTGTGGCCAGGGCGATTGACGTGTTCTCCTACAGGTTTTCGTATATTGCCATTCCTAATATCTGATTTGTGTCCTTTTATCCTTTTATGTAGGGACTGTCCAGTTTGGCCAATATACATAGCAGAGGGGCATTGCTGGCACATGATGGCGTATATTACATTGGTGGACGTGCAGGTGAATGAACCGGTGATGGTGTGGCTGATCTGTTTAGGTCCTGTGATGGTATCGCTATGTGGGCGGAGTTGGCATCGAGGTTTGTTGCATGGATTGGTTCCTGAGCTAGAGTTAGTATGGTGCAGTGTGCAGTTACTGGTGAGAATATGCTTCAGGTTGGGAGGTTGTCTGTGGGCGAGGACTGGCCTGCCATCCAAGGCCTGTGAAAGTGAGGGATCATTGTCCAGGATGGGTAGTAGATTACTGATGATGCATTGGAGAGGTTTTAGCTGGGGACTGTATGTGATGGCCAGTGGAGTTCTGTTGGTTTCTTTCTTGGGCTTGTCTTTCTGTAGGAGGCTTCTGGGTACACGTCTGGCTCTGTTGATCTGTTTCCTTATTTCCTCGTGCGGGTATTGTAGTTTTGAGAATGCTTGGTGGAGATTTTGTAGGTGTTGGTCTCTGTCTGAGGGGTTGAAGCAGATGCAGTTGTACCTCAGTGCTTGGTTATAGACAATGGATCATGTGGTGTGTCTGGGATGGAAGCTGGAGGCATGAAGGTAGGTATAGCAGTCGGTGGGTTTTCAGTATAGGGTGGTGTTAACATGACCATTACTTATTTGCACCGTGGTGTCTAGGAAGTGGACCTCCCGCGTAGATTGGTCCAGGCTGAGGTTAATGGTGGGGTGGGAGCTGTTGAAATCGTAGTGGAATTTTTCCAGGGTTTCCTTCCCATGGGTCCAGATGATGAATATGTCATCAATGTAGCATAGGTAGAGAAGGGGCATGAGTGGACGAGAGCTGAGGAAGCGTTCCAGGTCAGTCATAAAAATGTTGGCATATTGTGTGGCCATGTGGGTGCCCACAGCGGTGCCACTGGTCTGGAGGTATATATTGTCATCAAATTTGAAATAATTCTGTGTGAGGATAAAGTCACAGAGCTCAGCAACCAGTTGTGCTGTGGCATCATCAGGGATACTGTTCCTGACAGCTTGTATTCCATCTGTGTGTGGGATGTTTGTGTAGAAAGCCTCTACATCCATGGTGGCTACGGTGGTGTTTTCATCAACCTCAGCCTGGACCAATCTACACGGGAGGTCCACTTCCTAGACACCAGGTTCCTGAATAGCACCAGTTTATTCTGTGTAATAAGCAACAAATCCTATCTTGACTGATGGGACTTAGTCACCATTTCAATAGAGAAGAGAGCACCTAGGGAGTCCTTCTCCTCCTTTCCCCATGGGCAAACCTGGGGCATTTAGCCTCTTGTGCTGCAGCATAAAGGATCTGGATCTCCTCCTCATGGAATTCCTCTGGGTATCACAGGGCTGATATAACAGCCCTTCACTGCTCCCCCACTTGTATCCTTGGTATTGAGGTGTGCTGAGATATAGCCAGACTGCTCTGATCTCCAGCTGTTCTGGGCTGCTGGATGATCCTTTTGGGGGCCGTTGCTCTAATGCATACCTAGGTTGCAGCTCCTGGGGCTGATTTGGCTCTGACAGCCCCAGAATTACACAGCTACAAGTGTAGCACAAAGCTGTCTTCTCTTCCACTGCCACATGCACCACCAGCCTGGGCTGTGCCTTCTGAGAAGTGCATCCCAGAATCAGGGCCTACAGTTGTGAACTGAAGCACTGATCTCCTACTCGATGGTACAGAGCATATTCTCACAGCACTGAGGCCACAGGGACATGGTGCCGACTGCTTCTGGGAGCACCACGGGGCCAGGGAAGGCAGGGAGCCTGCCTTAGCCCTGCTGCGCCATGGGGCTGGTAATCCCCTGGGCCGCCTTGAAAGCCCTAACAGGCTGGATCTGGCCCGCAGGCTGGATCTGGCCCTCCCCTGCTCTAGAAGTACCTTCTGCGGCTAAGACTTGGCTCCATTTTGCCCACCCATCTCTTAATACCTGTCTTGAAAATTTTGTCATGCTTTTGCCAAATCCACAGATCAGTGTTACAGATGTCAACTACTACCCAGTAAATCTAATTTCAATCCCTAGTAAAATAACAGAACAAATATTAGGAGAAACAAACCTGTAAACACCTGTAGAATAATAAAAGCATCCTTATGGCAAAATTCATAACCTCTGGCAATCACTGAAAAACTTCTTGCCTCCTGAACCAATGTGCCTGTGTCACACGTTGCTCAAAGGCTCCCTGGGACAAATTTTGCTGTCAATTCCACTGGTGTAAACCAAGAGTGATGCCAGTGGGACCACTTCAGATTTGCACTGGTGTCACTGACATTGGAATCTGCCTCTTGGTCTGTAGAAGTCAGAAGTGACTTTTGTTTTTCTTCAGTCAGTTAACTGGTGACACACTGGGATGACTGGCCACAGTGCTTAATTTGTAATGAGGTGCCAGGGCTCAGCCGTGACACAAATTAAGCACTGACTGGCAGATCAGATGGCTACTTTACCAAGAAGGTAGATTTACTTTTTGCAACTCTCCTGAATACCGGTTTCTTTTATGAAGCCGGAGATGGTGGTAAGTAGTGTTTAGCAAGTGAAGTTTTCTGTTGATTTTTTTCCCATTTTTAATCGGAACAGATGGAGTTTGATTTTCTCACACTCATTATGTGTTGAGAATAACAACTCTTAGATCAGTGCTGAGGAGGCGGAAAGGGGTCACCATACAGCCCTGCAAATGCTTTTGCAGTCTGGACTTGGCTGTATAGAAATTCAGCTTGGAATTAGGGTGACCAGACAGCAAATGTGAAAAATCGGGACAAGGGTGGGAGGTAATAGGAGCCTATATAAGAAAAAGACCCCAAAATAGAGACTGTCCCTATAAAATTGGAACATCTGGTGACCCTACTTGGAATGCAGAGCAAAGACAATTGGGACATGAGGTATTGATTAGACCCTCATCATGTGATGGACCTTCAGCTGGTGAGCCATACGCAGCATGCACTTCAGAAGCACAAATTGCTTCAGATGCACAAATGACGCCAGACAAATTGGATTGCTTTCTCAGATAGAATTGCAAAGGCTTACTGTACCAGATGCCTTACTGAGACCCAAGCTGTATTCCATCCTCTGCATGCCTGGTTCTCTGCTTAGCTATACCGGTCAGTGCAACTCCATGGGCAGTGGATTTACTCCTGATTTACACCCGTGGAAGTGAGAGCAAAAATCAGTCTCTGTGTCTTCTCAAAGCCTTACCTCTACAATTCATTCTGCTGGCACTGTCACGTGGATTGAAAACTGAGCGAATGCCATCAGAGCTATAAACAGCAATGTATCAAGGGAGCTGCAGCAAGCCTAGTTGTCAGGTCCTGTTTTATTTACCATCTTTGCTAAGAGGGAGTGAAACAGCATGTTAATGACATTCAGAGTTGATGCTGAATTTAGTGGTGATGTGAACAGAGGGCAGAGAAATAGTACACAGGGACTTTGAGTTTGTACCCATTCCCACTGAAGTCATTCTAAATTCTTCCCATTAATGTCCCTGGGCTCTGCACTGGGCCCCCAGTAAGGGTCAGACATGGGGACATGAACTAAGAAACTAACAGAGCTGCTCAAAAACCAGGAACGTTTTTGTGAGAAACTTGCCCCTTCTTTATTATTGAAAAATGTTGAATTTTGAAAAATTTCCACCAGCCCTAGAAAATAAGCCTCGGTGTGGGAAAATCCAAGCTAACATAGCAACAGGAAAATAGCCTCTAAGCTAGACAGGCAGCAGGAAGGAGGGACCTGAGGTGGGCACGTAACAGACTGCAAATATTTGAGATGGTGACACACAAGAGAGCAAGAGGAGTTAGTTATCATAAAAGGCGTAAGGGCAGAAGTGATGGGAGGCTGTCACGAACAGGAAAACATAGGTCGGGCAGAGCATGAGAAAATATAGTGTAGAGACTGTTGTGCATAGGCAGAGGCTCACCCTAGAGCAGGGTTAGTCAATAGGTGGACCACGGGCCAAATCTGGACTACCAGACGTTTGAAAAGACTGTAAACATCTTTTAATTTACTTATCATGATTGTTATTATTGTCTCTGGAGTCTGGATCTTGGCTATACCTTGAGCAAGGAATTTGGACCTTTCCCAAAAAAATAATTGATTGCCCCTGCTCTAAGGCTGGGTGGCCTTCTGGTTAAAGCCCGGGGCTAGGACTCAGGAGATCTGGGTTTAAGTCTTGCTTTGCCACAGATTCTCTGTGGGACTTCACCTGAACCTCTGTGTCTCAGTTCCCCATCTGCAAAATGGAAATAATGCTTCTGTGCCCATTTTGATTGTAAGAGCTTTGGGGCAGCCCAGTCTCACTTCATGTATATAAAGTGCTTAGTGTAATGGTGCCCCAATCTTGGTTGGTGCCACTAGGTGTTGATGCAATCACAATACTATGCTTAATGCTCCTAGGACATGGTGTTTCTAAACCAATGACCTATTATGTTTTTTCCCATCTCTGATTTGTTTGTTGCTGTAACAAGTGGGTACTGGGACTCAGCCTGGGAGTATTGGTACTGGGGTATATTTAGTGTTGCTTTCACTAGACAGCCCTGTTCCAGAGCAAACTGAAGTCACATCACAATACAGTGTAATATTACAAATTGGAAGAGAGACTTCTGTGGCCCAAAGATACTGATGTAGGGCACAGAGCAAATGGTCACCACTTGTCCATCTTCCTCAATTTCCTGCTCTGTAAACTGCAGCTAATATTCGATTTTACAAGGGTGTTGTGAAGCTTACTTAATGTTAATCCCTAGCAGGGTGTATGCAGGGATTACGCCCCGAACACCTGGATCTAAAACTTCTACTGCTTGAGCTAAAGGAGGAACTCCATTTGTTTGGCGATGGTAGCAGCCTTACCAATCACTTATGTCGGGATGGGCAAACTACAGCCCCGGGGCTGAATTTGGCTCTCCAGATGTTTTAATTTGGCCCTCGAGCTCTGGCCAGGGAGCAGGGTCTGGAGCTTGCTCTGCTCTGGTTCTCCAGCTGGGAGTGGGGTTGAGGGCTTGTCCCACTTCGAGTGGCTCCTAGAAGCAGTAGCATGTCCCCTCTCTGGCTCCTACGTGTAGGGACAGCCAGGGTGCTCCGCATGCTGCCCCACCCCAAGCGCTGCCCCTGCAGCTCCCATTGGCTGGGAACCACAGCCAATGGGAGCTGCAAGGGGGATCCTGAGGATGAGGTAGTGCACAGAGCTGCCTGGTCGCACCTCCATGTAGGAGCTGGATGGGGGACAGGCCGCTGCTTCTGGGAGCTCCTTAAGGTAAGTGCCACCTGGAGGCTTCACCCCTGACCTCCTCCTGTGCCCTGACCCCCTGCCCCAGCCCTAGCCCTGATCCCCCTCCTGCCCTCAAACCCCTTGGTTCCAGCCAACAGCACCCTCCTGCACCCCCAACCCCACCCCAGAGCCCGCACCTAGCCGGAGCCCTCACCTGTTCCCGCACTCCAACCCCCAATTTTGTGAGCATTCATGGCCCCCCATACAATTTCCATATCCTTGAGCCAAAAAGTTTCCCCGTCCCTGACTTACATAGTCCTGCCCCTAGAGAGAGATAAGAGATGCACATTGAGAAGGTGGGAATTAGATTCATATATGTAAAGCGCTTTGAGATCTTTCTTAAGGTGCACTGCACCTTTAAATGCCATAAATCTATTTGGCCAAGTGGACTCAGCCTAGGGATGAATTGTGCTTAGCATACATACTGCACTGCGGACATTACTTTTTATGGTAATTGCCATCCTGGGGACCACGTGTACTTTCATCTAGCAAGGAAGGGGTTAAAACGGTTATGATTTAAAGTGCTCTCTCAATACTGCAGTCACTGTACTTCTTTTTTTGGCTCCGCTACATAAAAAGTCGGTCCTGTTCAAGCTGGGTCTGAAACCTGCATGTAGCAAGTGTCCCACTTCCTCTGACAGCTGCAAAGAAAAGAAACAGAGGAAAGAGGATGCAGATTCAGCCAACCCCAAAGCTGTTGCCAAGGTTTCCTGTTCTAAGCGAATGTGAATTCTTTCTTCTGAAAGCCTGGAGAGAAATTTTAAACCATTCTGTACAAGGGAGAGCTTAAAGATCAGTCGCACCTTGAAATGGATTTGATGGTTTGTTTTTTTTAAAGGTGTCACTGTGTTTAAGATCATTGCCCTGGAGCAAATAATAAATGAGACTAGCAAATATGTTCAAATAAAAACTATTCACTCAGCCTCCAGACTGATCTTTATTTGTAATAGGGGTAGCACCATGTTAGGAGTTATTTAAGGACATCTAACTACTGGACTAGTGCAATTGCAGGGAAAATCAATTTAATTACCTTCTGTTAAACCTATTGGATAGGTCCAGGCAGTCCAGTTAAATGTGATTTGTACCAGGGAAAACCATGTGTCTCTGAGATTCACAGAAAATATAAAGGCATGAAAGAGCTCTCAATTTTTTTTTTCTGTTAAAAATTCAAGTCTTATCCCCACTATTTTTCCTGGAAGACTCTATGGATGACTGGAGAACCAATGCTATAACAACATCTCAGGTACTGACAAAATGAATGCCGATTAATTGAGAAAAGAAAGGAGTTTTACTGAGACTGTTCAGAAGTCATCATTTTTCAATTTCATATTTTTACAACTCATCAAATTTTTAGTAAGTTTTGGGATTCCAGGGAAATTCCAGAAGCCTGGAAGAGTGCTAATGTCACACCAATATTAAAAAAGGGCAACGGTTATAGGCCCCTTAGCCTGACATCAGTCTCAGGTAAAAATTATACAGAATTCAGCTGATAGGGAATTGAAGGATAAGAATATAATTACTGCCCTCAACAGGGTTTTGAAGAAAATAGGCCTTGTCAGACAAACCTGAATTCATTCTTTGAGGTTACAAATTTGGTTGATAGAGGTAATTATGTAGCTGTTACAGACTTAGACTTTTGGAAGGCATTTGATTAAAAAATTAGCATGATACATGATCAATAAAGCACATGTTAAATGGATTAAAACTGGCTAACTGACAGATCTCAAAAAGTAGCTGTCAATGGGGAATCATTATTGAATGAGGGCATTTCTAGCAGGGTTCGACAGAGCTTAGTTCTAAGCCCGCCCCTATTCAGCATTTTCATCAGTGACTGGAAGTAAATATAAAAGCACTGCTGATAATATGTGTGGAGAATACAAAGACTGGTAAATGATGAGGAGACAGGGGTGCCATGCAGCATGAGCTGGATTGCTTGGTAACCTAGGCCCATTCAAACAAACTGTGTTTTAATAAAGCCAAACACAGAGTTATGCATCTAGGAATGAGGAATGCTAGCCATACCCACAGAATGGAGGACTGGATCCTGAAAAAGATTGACTCTGATAAGGATTTAGGGGTCATAGAGGACAAGAAGCTCAGCATGGGCTCTCAGAGCATTGCCGTGGCAAAAAGCACTAATGTGAGCCATGGATATATAGAAAAGAGGAGTAGGAAGAGGAAGGTGATTTTACCTCTGAATACCGCATTGGTGAGAGAGATGCCGGAGCACTGCCTACAATTCTGGTGCCCACACGTTAAAAAGAGATTGGAAAGGGCAGGCGAGAATGCCTTCCCATAAGAGACTTAAAGAGCTCAGTGTTTACCTTATAGAAAAGAAGCTTGAGAGGTGATGTGATATAGTAGGTCAGTACCTTGATGGGTAGAAAATACCAAGCACTAAAGAACTCTTTTAATTTAGCAGAGAAAGGAGATAAAAAGGAACAATGCCTAGAAGCTGAAGCCAGATACATTTTTTAAATTGTGATTCAGATGATTAACCATTGAAACAAACCACCCAGGGAAGTGGTGAATTCCCTGTATTTTGAGATCTTCACATCAAGAGTGGATGCCTTTCTGGCAGATATGCTTTAGCCAAACAACCTATAGTGCTTAGGACAGGGGTGATTGGATGAAATTTAATGACCTGTGATATACAGGAAGGCAAAGTAGATGAGCAAATGTCCCCTTCTGCCTTTAAACTCTATTAATTAATCATAAGAACGGCCAGACCAAAGGTCCATCTAGCCCAGTATCCTGTCTTCTGGCAGTGGCCAATGCCAGGTGCCCCAGAGGGAATGAACAGAACAGGTAATAGAGTGATCCATCCCCCGTCGCTCATTCCCAGCTTCTGGCAAACAGAGGTTAGGGACACCATCCCTGCCCATCCTGGCTAATAGTCATTGATGGACCTATCCTCCATGAACTTATCTAGTTCTTTTTTTTAATCATAGTTATTATTACCTATTTAATTCAAAAACCTAACACACTAGAAAAAATATCTCTCTGTTAAAGATTGAACAGAAATCCTCATTCAATTAAGGGATGAGAAACTTCCTCTTCTTTCCAGCCAAAACAGGGAAACAAGACAGGACATCCAAGAAATTAGAACAAAATAAAATGCAAGAAAAACTCTTCCAGGTCTCCTTTATTGATCATAAAGCAGCAAAAAAGGGCCTGGACTCTCAATGTTCTCCCCTTTGTAGGTGACCTTTAAAACTGAACTAGCAAGATCCAAGTTCGCTGTGGGTTCCCTATGAATCTACATGATACTACCACAAAAGTAGCACCCAAGTTGGCCTGTAAAATGGGCAGCTCCCTCTGAAGGAGCAGCATGCACACTACAAATACCCAAGTAAACATTTAAAGATGTAACCATAATCTCCAGGACTGTATGTATTGTGGAAGCATCAATAGGTCTAGTTACAGACCAAGGCCCCTGTTGTACTAGGCCCTGTAGCTATATTAGTAAAAAGGCAGCTCTTGTCCCCAAAAACCTACACCTCCATGGAGCTAATGAATATAGAATCACAGAAATGTAGGACTGGAAGGGACCAGCAAGGTCATCCAGTCCAGCCAAGTAAACCTAGACCATCCCTGATAGGTATTTGTCCAAGCTCTTCTTAAAAACCTCCAATGATGGGGATTCCACAACCTCCCTTGGTTGACTTAACTACTCTTACAGTTGGAAATTTTTTTCTAATATCTAACCTAAATCTCCCTTGCTGCAGATTAAGCCCATTGCTTCTTGTCCTACCTTCAGTGGACATGGTGAATAGTTGATCATCGTCCTCTTTATAGCAATCCCAACCATATTTATAGACTATTATCAGTCCCTCCACAGTCTTCTTTTCTCAGTACTAAACATGCCCTTTTAAAAACTTTTTTTCATAGGTCAGATTTTCTAAACTTTTTATTATTTTGTGGCTGTCGTCTGGACTCTTTTCAGTTTGTCCACATCTTTACTAGTGTGGTACCTAGAACTGGACACAATACTCCAGCTGAGGCCTCACCACTGCAGAGCAGATAGGGACAATTACCTCTTGTGTCTCCCATACAACACTCCTGTTAATGAGATTAGCCTTGTTTGCAGCTGCATCACATTGTTGACCCATATTCAATCTGTGATCCACTATAATCCCCCGTATCCTTTTCAGCAGTACCACCACCCAGCCAGTTTTGTAGTTGTGCATTTGATTTTTCCTTCCTAAATAAAGTACTTTGCCCTTATCTTTACTGAATTTCATCTTGTTCATTTCAGACCAAACTCTCCAATTTGCCAAGGCCATTTTGAATTGCGTATCTAGTATCTGTAGCAACTGCCTTGCGTTGGACTCCTGTGTTCCCATAGAAATTTTGATGGGCAGCAAAAGGGTTGATTTTTTTCCTCTTTTGATATTCTCAAGTATTGGTCCACATGCAGGGAGATGCCAACAAGGAGTCCCACATGCAGGTTAGAAAGAGAAATAAGCAGTGGTCTCCACTGTGCTCTTATCTCCCAGTCCCAGATAAAGAAGTTAAGCAGTTTGTTTTATTGAGTGCTGATGAATGGAGTTGACTTGGCTGAGAATTTGGGCTCAGGTTCCCATTCCCAAAGCATGGAGTTGGAAGCAGTATACTGCCACCTATTGTCAAGAGGGTGTTAGTTCAAGCCTAATCCTCTGATGCATTCATTTGGCTTATTACTTTGAAGAGGGATAGGAGGTCCAAGTTAGGCCCAATATGAAGATCACTGAAGTGCAAGCCTTTGGCTGTTGCTGAGTGGAGCAGCAGAGGGAATCCTGCCCTCTTTAGCTGTTATCATTGTGTACCAGAAAGGAAAGAAAGAAATTCATTAGCGATTCACAGGCCACGCTTCCACCACAGCTGCAGTCCAAAACGCCTTCCTCTTGCCCAGACTTTGTCTTGTCCCGACCCTACTTGACCCCAGAGAGAGGGAGTCAAGTGTTGCAACATTTCACTCAGCAGGAGAGATGATAGGAGGGCATCACAGCGCTGAAGGGAAACCAGACGTCCTTGCCAGTCCTCAGAAGTGCTGTAGCAGGTGAGGGGAAGGATGGTTCTGAAAAAGAGATCCGGGCCCTCTAGCCAGCATGGAGACCACCATCAAACCACAGCTGGAGGTGGCTCCCAGAAGGGGAAGGAACGGAGACAAATTCCTTTTGGGAGAGAACAAGCTGAGTTCCACTGTGGTTAGTGCAAGAGAGAGGATTTTCAAAGGTAGAACGCCCATTGACTTCAAAAGGAGCGAGGTTAGGCCAACAGTGAGCACTTTTGAAACACTCCCCCGCCCCATAGGTCCTAATCCTAAACCCCTTTAACTACCCTCTCGTATGGCCCCAAATGAAGCATCACTGAGTACCACTCTGCAAAACGCACATTAAAGAACTCCATGCATGTCCACATATTTATCCACAGAGCCTGAAAAGCATTCTGGGTAGAGCTATGCAAACTGGTATTCCAAGCCACCCACTTGGCTTTAGGACGTCCAGGTCCTGATCTCCATCCCTTTCTGGAGCTTGTTTGTGGATCCCTCATTCAAGCAGCTGGTAAGTAATGAGAGAAATTTGTATTTGATATGAACATTATTAATGGCACAGGGTGGTGAGTTTGCTCCAGTGCTGTTGAAACAGGAGTCCCAGAAGCAAAAGTTTAAAGCACCCTCTGAAAGTGAAATAGTGTAACCCATACCTTTCTGGGGCTAAGCTACACCTGATGCTCCAAGCCAGCCTTGGTCCCAGTGAGCCCAGGAAAGAGACGGAAGGGGTCCCCACAGTTATTTCAATGCCCTCTTAGTTTGAGCTCCCAAGCCCCTGCTTTAAGAAGCTAATGGATTCATTTGTGACCATCTTGGTTTTCAAGCCATTGCTGATACTCAGCAGCTATCCATTGCACCATGTACTGTTTAAGCAGCAATGTCCTCATTTCTGTGCTTGGGCTATTCTTGTAAGGGATATTTGGTTAGGAGCTACTGTACAGTTGCTTGGCTCAGTACTCACTAAGCAATACTGAGAGGGGGAATAAAGCAAGGCTACACTGGGAGTTCAAAAGAGAGTCTTCCTCAGGGGCTAGAGACATGAGGCAGCAGGTGCTACCACCACCAGTAGTGCTACAAACTGTTTTCACTTTCAGCCCAAACTACAGAACAACCCAAGCTCATCTCAGTGCAGAAAATAAAAATCACACGTTTATCTTTCTCTCCAAACTGCAACCTAGAACACTGCAGATAAATCAAAACCACGGAGCCCTGGTGAAAGGTTGGAATCTGCGGGAAGCACAAGCAGTTATAGCAGGAACAAAGGAGAGGCAAGAGGGAACACAGGGGGGAAATCAAAGCAGTATGTTAGATGTCTGTGTACGAATACAAAATGTATGGGGAATAAACAGGAAGAACTAGAAATACTAGTGAATAATCACAATTACGGCATAACTGGCATCACAGAGACATGGTGGGATAATTCACATGACTGGATTATTGGTAAAGAAGGGTACAGCTTGTTCAGGAAGGACGAGCAGAGATAAAAGGGAGGAAGTGTTGCCTTGTATGTCAAAGATCTATACACTTGCACTGAGGTTGAGATGGAAATAGGAGATAGTCTTGTTGAAAGTCTCTGGATAAGGATAAAGAAGGTAAAAAAACAAGGGTGATGTCATGATAGGGGTCTACTCCAGACCATAGGCACTGACTCCGTGGGTGCTCAGCGCCCACTGGCAGCTTCCCCCCCGCCCAGCTCACCTCTGCCTCTGCTCTGCCTCCACCTCCTCCCCTGAGTGGGCTGCGTGCCAACTTTTCCCCACTAGCTCCCAGTGCTTGCACCGCAAAACAGCTGTTTCACATGGCTGAGAGGGAGGGGGGAGGAGAGGGAATGTGGCACTCTTGGGGAAGAGGCAGGGCCGGGGCAGGGATTTGGGGAAGGGGTCCAATAGGGGCAGGGAGGGGGGGAATTGGGACAGGGACTTTGGGGAAGGAGTTGGAATGGGGGCGGGGCCAGGAAAAGGGGGGCACGAGCACCTTCCGGCACCGGGGAAAGTTGGTACATATGCTCCAGACTACCTAACTAGGAAGAAGAGATGGATGAGGCTTTTAAAAAACAAAATAAACTAACAATCATCCAAAGCACAGGACTTGGTGATGAGGGCGGGCTTCAACTACCCAGACCTCTGTTGGGAAAATAACACAGCAGGGTACAGATTATCCAACAAGTTTGTCAAATGGATTGGAGACAATTTTTTATTTCAGAAGGTGGAGAAAGCAACTAGGGGAGAGACTCTTCTAGATTTGAATTTGACGGACAGGATCTGGTTGAGAATTTGAAAGTGGAAAGGCGCTTGGGTAGAAGTGATCATGAAATGGTAGAGTTCACAATTCTAAGGAATAGTAGGAGGGAAAAAACAGCTGAATAAAGATAATGGATTTCAAGAAGGCAGACTTTAGAAAATTCAGTAGTAGGTAAGTAGGATCCCATGGGAAGCAAGTCCACGTGGGAAAACAGTTTGAGAGAGTTTGAAAAACTGCCAAGAGACATTATTAAGGGCACAAGAGCAGACTATACCACTGCGTAAGAAAGACAGGAAGTACGGCTTAACCAAGTGATCTTTAATGATCTGAAACTCAAAGAAGAGTCTCACAAACAGTGGAAACTAGGTCAAATGATAAAGGATGAATATAAGAAAACTACTAGAAGCATGTAGGGACAAAGTTAGAAAGGCCAAGGCACGGAATAAGATTAAGCTAGCTAGAGACATGAAGGGTAACAAGAAAACATTCTACAAACACATTAGAAACAAGAGAAAGACCAATGACAGGGTCGGCCCATTTCTCAATGGGGGGAGAAGGACAATAACAGAAAATGGAAAAATGGCAGAAGTTCAAAATGGCCTTTTTGTTTCCGTTTTTACCAAAAAGGTTAGTAGAGATTGGACATCTGACATAGATCCTACCTCATTTTCACTGGCATTCACTGAGGCTAAAATAGAGAAAGAACAAGTTAAAAATTACTTAGACAAGTTTGATGTCCTGTGGACCTGATGAAATACATCCTGGAATACTCAAGGAGCTGACTGAGGAGCTATTTGAGCCATTAGCAATTATCTTCAAGAACTGATGGAAGATGGAAGAATTCCAGAGGAGTGGGAGAGGGTAAATATAGTGCCAATCTATAAAAAGGTAAATAAGTGCAACCTGAGGAATTACAGCTTAGTCAGCATAATTTTAATATCCAGAAAGAAAATGGAGCAAATAATCAAACCACCAATTTGCAAACATCTAGAACAGGCGTTGGCAACCTTTCAGAAATGCTGTGCCGAGTCTTCATTTATTCACTCTAATTTAAAGTTTCGCGTGCTGGCAATACATTTTAATGTTTTTAGAAGGTCTCTCTCTCTCTAAGTCTATATTATATAACTAAACTATTGTTGTATTTAAAGTAAATACGTTTTTTAAAATATTTAAGAACCTTCATTTAAAATAAAATTAAAATGCTAATCTTATCTGTTTAGTGTGATCCTTTTCCTTGCTGAGTTTTCCAATGTGTGCCACAGCAGGCAGTGGCTGAGGCCTGGAGCAGAACCCTGGGCTGGCTGCCAGTACCCCAGGCCAGCAGTGGGCTGAGTGGGGTCAGAAGTCTGGACACTGGCTGGCAGGGAGGCTGGTTCCGGCAGGGGTAAAAGTAACTTAAATTTCTTACAGGTACTGTCATATTCAACCCCCCTCGGGGGTGAGGAGCTCAGGGACTGGGATGTGTGCAGGGGAGCACTCAGAGCAAGGGGTTGGGGTGTTGGGGGGGGATCAGGACGGGGTGGGGATGTGGATGGTGCAGGAGTCAGGGCTGGGAGCATGGGATGTGTAGGAATCAGGGCTGGGTGGCGTAGGGGTTCAGGGCAGGAGATTGGGGAGTGTAAGGGGAAGTCCTGGGGGAACGGGGACTTGGGGCTGGCGTGGGACAGTCCCTGTTGCGGCTAGGTTACTTGGATGGTGGATGGGTCCCTGCCCCACGCTGTTCCTGTTTCTGTCAAGGGAGCTGTGGGCCAGCTGTGTGGGGGCACTGCATCTGCAGGCAAATGGGGGGCGGCAGCAGAAGACCAGGCCCGCTCCAGGCACCAGCCCAGCAAGCAGGTGCTTGGGGCAGCCAGAGTCAGACATGCCCCGCCCTCCTCGGCAGTGGGTCCCTCACTGAGGGAAGAACCAGCCGCAGAAGACTGAAGCGGCTGCGGTAGAGCTGCCACAGATAGCGACTTTTTTTTTCTGCTCTAGGCGGCAAAAACACTGGAGCCGGCCCTGCAGAAGACTCTCTGGCCTGCCACTCCCTTCCCCTAGGGGCCACAGGGATGGCATGTCCCTGCAGTGCCCTGGTGTCCAGCCACAGTGGCAAGTGGATTCCAGTTCCGGCTACTGGCCTCTTGCCAGCCAGGGTCTCAGCCGCTGGCCTGCTCAGCCCACTGCCAGCCTGCGGTTCCGTTCACCCAGGCTGGCGGAGGGCTGAGTGGGGCCAGCGGGCAGGACCTTGGCGTGCCATTAAAAATCGGCTAGCGTGCCACCTTTGGCACGTGCCATAGGTTGCCGACCCCTGATCTAGAAGATAATAAAGGTGATCAGTAACGGTCAACATGGATTTGTCAAGAACAAATCATGTCAAACCAACCTAACAGCTTTCTTTGACAGGGTAACAAACCTTGTAGATAGGGGGGAAGCAGTAGATGTGATATATTTTGACTTTAGAGTAAAGCTTTTGATACAGTGTCCCATGACCTTCTCATAAGCAAACTAGGGAAATATAACCTGGATGGAACTACTATAAGGTGGGTGTATAACTGGCTGGAAAACCATTATCAGTGGTTCATAGTCATGGTGGAAGTGCATAATGAGTGGGGTCCCACAAGGATCAGTCCTGGGCCCAGTTCTGGTCGATATCTTCATAAATGATTTAGCTAATAGCATAGAGAGTACACTGATTATGTTTGCAGATGATACCAAGATGGGAGGGATTGCAAGTGCTTTGGAGGATAGAGTTGAAATTCAAATTGGTCTGAAATAAATAGTATGAAATTAAATAAGGACAAATACAAAGTATTCCATTTAGGAAGGAACAATCAGATGCACACATACAAAATGGGAAATGACTGCCTAGGACGGAGTACTGTGGAAGGGGATCTGGGGTCATGGTGGCTCACAAGCTACAGATGAGTCAACAGGGTAACACTGTTGCAAAAAAAGCAAACAGCAGTCTGGTATGTATCAGGCGTGTAGTCTCTAAGGTGCCACAAGTACTCCTATTCTTTTTGTGGATACAAACTAACACGGCTACTACTCTGAGAGATAAAAGAAGTAATTCTTCCATTGTACTCCGTGCTGATTAGGCCTCAACTGGCGTATTGTGTCTAGTTCTGGGTGCCACATTTCAGGAAAGATGGGGACAAATTGGAGAAAGTCCAGAGGAGAGCAACAAAAATGATTAAGCGTCTAGAAAACAGGACCTATGAGGAAAGCTTGAAAAAGCTGGGGATGTTTAGGCTGGAGAAGGGAAAAGACAGGGGACACGATAACAGTTTTCAAGTACAGAAAAGGTTGTTACAAGTGTGACGGTGCCCCCCCCATAAGGCTTTATTGAAATATGCTTATGAATGTATATATGACATAACTTGAATATGTTTTATGCTACATATACCACATAATGTATCTCTGAAAAGGTTAAGATCTACTGAATCAATTAATCCTATTTGTATGCATGTATCATTTTTGTATTTGAAGTTATTAATATTGGCTGTGTACTGGCTTGATTTTTACGTAGCCTTTGTAAAGCATTTGGTCAGCTTCTTGAGAAAGGAATGTGCAAATTAAGTGCCCAAGCAAGAAGCACTTAAGTGACAATGGATCTTGAAAGGCTCCAATCCACATAAGAAGTCTACATGAAGACATTCAAAGTAGCAGGTAAGTAATGGCTGCTGACTGTAAAAACTGTAGTCAAACTTATTCCTTCCTCTTCTCCCATTACCCTGTATTCATAAGTGAATATAGCAGTGATCCGTTTGTCTCTGGATTCACGCTCTCCATAGA
The DNA here is from genome assembly GCF_007399415.2 of Gopherus evgoodei. Classification (NCBI taxonomy): domain Eukaryota; kingdom Metazoa; phylum Chordata; order Testudines; family Testudinidae; genus Gopherus; species Gopherus evgoodei. Next base: position 116,102,166 of record NC_044325.1, on the reverse strand, counting down.
AACTAGGCTATTGGTGGTGCAGAAAAGTAAGTTGCCAGTCTATTGGACCTCAGAGAAGAAGAGAGGGCCTTGGAAAGTGTTCACTCACAGGAATATCATTGGTCTCCGCTCAGAAAAGGGATGGGATAAAGGTACAGGAATGGGTTTGGGGTCAAAGGGACAATACAAGGGAACCACTGGGGTCTCCAAGCACGGAACTCTCACCAAGCCTGGCCTATTTAAGCTCTAGTAAATGGGCAGAGCCCCCAAAGAAAAAACCCAACCACCTCTCTCTTGACAGAGGGGCAGGGCCATAACACAGAATTCAGCTAAATGCAGGAGAAACAGCACAGGGGTGGGCTGGCCGGTCAAAGGGCCAAGGCAAGGGAATGAGAAGAGGGCCCTTAGCAGACTATCGAGGATGGGGAAAGGTGCCAGACTGAGGGCCCCAGAAGGCCTGTATTCATCTACAGCATGTGTAGTGTCAGCCAGCATGACCCTCGACCTCTAGGGGGCAGAGGAGAGTTCAGCAATTGTAACAGTAAGTTTAATGACTGGGATGCCTGTTCTCTCTGAACTGCACCCAGGCCACCAGCACCCCCCACGCTGACCCCCAAAAACAGGAATCACATGGGGATTTCCCATCAGTACAAATGGGTTAAATGCAAAGGCACTACACAGCACTGAAGCTCTCCATCTCCACCATCCTTACTTCCAGTGAATACCACAGTAGTAACACTGCCATTATTCTGAGGCACTTAACTCTTCCTGGAGGAATTGCCTTTCCATAGCCATACCTTCATGATCCCATTGTTTTCCTCCTCAGCACACACCCTAATTCCAGCAGTTTTTCCAACAGGCATCAACTAAATGGATGGATTTTGTTGTTGAAAGTTTAACGGTAAAAATTATGGCAGAAGGAAACCCATGTGGAGTCCAGCTGAGCAATGGGGCAGAGATGGGTTCTCTGACACCCATCTTTCTGTTCAGTGGGGATTCCCTTTCTGCTCTCCCAGAACCTGCAGATCTATCTTTCCACTCCCTGCAGTCATACAGTACAACTGCTAAAAGGTCAGCAGAGGCTCCTTGGGGCATGAGCCCAATCTGCTCCTTGGAGCATCTGACCTGCATGGGGAAGATGTCCAGCTAAAGTGGTAGATTCCATGGATGTCAGAGATGAGGGTGCAATGGAACCTAAGAGTTAGTTGGAGACAAGGCAGTTTCCGTGGGAAGGGTTGGTTGGGAGCCTATGGGCCTCACAGGAATAGTAACAGACTGCTGGGGGCAGGGAAACAAGCATCCAGAAGCAAGTACAAGATGTCATTCCTGCACGCAGAGTTACTATGGTCACTGGGTGAGGGATAGGGACCCAGAGTCCACAGTGGAAACTTGACAGAATGGAAATGGCAGAATTCTCTATAGTAATAATATAGAAAAGGCAAAAATGATCCATAAATATTTCTGTAATGGATCTGGGAAAAAACATGATAGTCTCATCACGTGATGATAACACTTTCCATTCCACTGGTATTTCTGGATATGTTAAACAAGCAGCTATTACAGTTAGAAATTTATAAATCAATGGTGTAATGTTGCACTCCAGTGTTTTATGGAAATATGTTTATAAGTGTGAATATGATGTAACTGGAATATGCTTCATGCAAAAAGCCTCTTGTAAGGTATCATTACAAAGTTTATAATCTACTAAGTGTATGCGTCCTATTTGTATGAATGCACCATTCTTGTATCTAAAACTAGAAATATGAAGTATTACTCTGAGGACCTTTTGTAATTATACCAAGTGTGGACTATTAATGGTGGCTTAGGATCTTGATGGCTCCCATTATCTATAACAATTGGTTGTAAATGGCTCTATTTACTTGTAAGCCTTCCTGTGTTCATGTGAGTCAGGCCAGAAAGAATAGAGGCTTGGGGTCTCACAGGATATGTGACTATATCACCTGGTACTGGAATCTATCTTAAACCTGGTGCTTTTCCATTTATAAGGAGGGGTGGGGATTCAGAGAGACAAAAGATTCCTGCTTTGTGCCAAAGCTATAAAAGGGGGTGGAACAGAACAAAGGAGGTGGTAGTCATGAGAAAACCTTAATTACCACCTGAACTGGAACTAACAAGAACTGTACCAGAGGAAAGGATTGGGCCTAGACTAAGAAGGTGTCTAGTCTGTGAAAGAAGCTTATTGGAACATCGCTGAGGGTGAGATTTACCTGTATTCAGTTTCTTAAGTGTATTAGGCTTAGACTTGCATGTTCTGTTTTATTTTGCTTGGTAACTTACTTTGTTTTGGTTCAGAGTGGTAGCCCTGTTAGTCTGTATCAACAAAAAGAAGAGTACTTGTGGCACCTTAGAGACTAACGAATTTTCCACGAGTACGCCTCTTCCTTTTTACTTTGTTCCGTCTGTTATTACTAGGAACCACTTAAATCCTACTTTTTATATTTAATAAAAATTAGTTTTGTTTATTAACCTAAAGTAATTAATATCTAGGGGATCAAACAACTGTACATCTCTCTCACTCAATGTTATAGAGGGTGGACAATGTATGAGTTTACCATCTATAAGCTTTATACAGAGTACAACAGATTTATTTGGGGTTTGGATCCCATTGGGAACTGGGTGTCTTTGTGCTGGAGACAGGTAACCTGCTGAGTAGTTTTCACTTAAAGCCTGGGTCTGTGTTGCATTAAATGATGATAATATAATTAATAATCAACATGGGTTTATGAAAAACAGATTGTCAAATTAACTTGATATCTTTTTCTATAGGATTACAAATTTGGTTGATAAAGGTAATAGTGCCAATGTAATAGACTTCCATAAGGCATTTTACTTAGTACCACATGACATGTTGATTAAAAAAAGCAGCAGCTAGAATATAAAATTAATATGGCACATATTAAATGGATTAAAATCTGGCTAACTGACAGATCTCAAAATGTAATTGTTAACAGGGTAATCATCATTGAGATAGTATGCTTCTAGTGGGGTCCCGCAGAGATCTGTTCTTGGTCCTATAACATTTTTACCAACGAGCTGGAAGATGACAAAAATCATCACTGATAAAAGTTTGCAGAGGACACAAAAATTGGGTGAGTGGTAAATAATGAGGAGGCTGGTCACTAATTCAGAGCAATCTGGATCACCTGATAAAATGCATATTATTTGCTTGTGCCCAGGTTAATACAACTAAATGTAAATGTCTGCATCTAGGAATAAAGAATATCAGCCATACTTACATGATGGGAGACTCTATCCTGGGAAGCAGTGACTCTGAAAAAAATCTGGGGGTTTTGGTGGATAATCAGCTGAACATGAGCTCCCAGTGCGATCCTGGGATGCATAAATAGGGGAATCTCAAATAGGAGTAAAGCAGCTATTTTATCTATTTGGCACTGGCGTAACCACTGCTGGAACACGGTGTCCTGTTCCAGGGTCCACAATTCAAGAAGGATGTTGATAAATTGGAGAGAGTTCACAGAAGAGCCGCAAGAAAAGGATAAGAAAATCTGCCTTATAATGATAGACCTAAGGAGCTCAATCTATTTAGTTTAAAGAGAAAGTTAAGGGGTGATTTGATTACAGTCAGTAACTACATGGGGAACCAAATATTTAGTAATGGGCTCTTTTGTCTAGCAGAGAAAGGCATTGCACGATTCAATGACTGAAAATTGAAGCTAGACACACTCAGACTCGATACAAGACAAATTTTTAATGGTAGGCGTAATTACCCAATGGAACAATTTCTCCAGGGTTGTGGGGGATTCTTCATCGCTGACCATTTCGTATCAGGATTGGATGCTTCTCTAAAAAGACATGCATGCTCAAGGAATTATTTTGGGGAACTTCTATGGCTTGCATTATACAGGCCAGACTAGATGGGCACGCTGTTCTCTGCTGACACTGGAATCTATTAATCTAGCCCCACTACAGGTACCAGTGACAGGGTAGGGGGTTATCCTTAGCTGAACAATGATACCAGAGACATTTTTGGTGAATGCATTTAATGCTCCTGGAACTGAAGTTGAGCAGCTCAATCATAGGTGCCGATTTCTCTGCTGTCCGGTAGGTGCTCAACCCACGCTCTGCTCTCAGCCCTGCCCCCACCCGTTCCCCAAACTCCCCGTCCCAACTCCACCCTCTCCCTGCCAATATTCCAACTCCTTCTCCAAATTCCCACCCTAGCCCTGCTTCCTCCCCAAAATGCACCAGGATCCCGCTCCTCTCCCTCACTCCCAGAGCATGCTAATACTGCCAATACAGTGCGTTGCGGGTGGGGGGAAAGGACGGGAGCTTGACTGCTGGTGGGTGCAGAGTACCCACTAATTTTTCCCATAAATGCTCCAGCCCCAGAGCACCAACAGAGTCAGCGCCTATGAGCTCAATCCAATACCAGAATGGGGCTTGACCCAAAGCCCTGGAGAGAGTGAAGGTGGCTTCATGCTACTATTAGATCTCCTGAATTGGCTGACGGCCACTTTAGTTTTTGGCAGCCCTCTTAGCATTATTAATGATTTCATATCAATAATGCCGTCCATCCTATATACTCCCATTTCATTGAGTAGAAGTTCTTGTATGCCTGGTGACAGTCTCAATGAATACAATAAAGTAGTTTATATAAAACCTCACTAGATGGCACTGTTGCTCTAGCAAAAATAAAAGCTCTTCAAGTAATATCAGCCTTCAGCCCATGCGATGAGAGCTGGTCAACAGTTTAGGAGAGGAGCAGTTTATAGAAAGCTTTGCTGCCCCCCAAAATGAGCTTTTGGTAAAACTAAAGTTATTTGTGGAAAATTTCAATTCCTATGACAAAAATATCCCACCCCCTGGGGAATTTCTAAATAGAATTTTTTGTTTCAACTTAAAATATTGTTTTGGGTGTCAGATGTTGAAAATTTTCCTTTTCTTCTTTCAGGGATTTCTTCCCTTTCCCCCTTTGTACACCCCATTTTTCTCCACTGAAAAGAGGTGGAGAAAGGTTAAAAAAAAGTCTCAGGAAAGGGGTGAATAAAACTCACCAAAAATCCCAAACCTAACTATTCTGTTTTTAAAGTTCCTGTGGATAACCATTTTTTCCTACAGGAAAAAGGTGGGTTGTTCCACCAGCTCTCAGTGCAGCCTTGATTATACAAACCTTGCTTTTTGGAAGTAGGGCTACAGGCCCCAGTTTGAAGCTCCAGATTTCAAAGAGGTGGTGCTCAGTAACTGATCAGGGAGGTTCAAGGATCCACATGTTCCTGATGCTCTTCCCAAGCTCAGATGCATCATAGGTCAGCACCTCAGACTCCACTGGTCCCAGTCATTTGAAGGTTCTGGGTGCTGGATAATCACAACCGTACTGTATGTAGTTTGCATATGGAACACTGCATGCTTGCTCTGCACTAGTCCTCTGCAGCAGAGCACTTTACAAAAGGCCAAATGATGCTGATGATTGCATGTTAGAGCACAGAAGTTACAAGTGCATTGCCAATAGAGAATTCTAACTGGAGCTAGCTGTCATATTTCCAGCAAGAATGGGGGGAGGAAGTTAAGTGAAAAATAGCTTTTATGAAAAATAGTTCAAGGAAAGCTTGCATGTTTTCAAAAATTGACCTCAAGTTATACATTTTAATTTTGGTTTGTTTCTAAAACAAACTGTTTTTATAGGATTCCCTCCCCTTCCCCCACAGTTCTCTTATTTTCCCTTGTCGTCTTCTTTAGCAGTGGAAAAATCAATTGGGAGGTGGAGGGAGATAGGAATCAGAATTTTTCATTTAGATTAGAATCAAAATGATTTTTTTTGTTTGAAAACAAAAACAAAAATTTCAAAAAATAGAAAGTTTTCATTTAATGTAACAGTTTTCCTGGAGAACATTTACTATTTTTCGAGCAGTCTCACTTGTAATGGCTTTTGTCATTTTAAGGGATTTGCTATAGTGGTGGTTCTCAAAGTTCTGCATTGGTGATACACTCAGCAGCTTGCTCCGTGAAAGGTAACCCCTCTCCTCCATAAATTAAAAAAAAATCTTTTTTCATGTTTAACATTATAAATGATGGAGGCAAAGCGAGATTTGAGAGTGGAGGCTGACAGCTTGCAACCCCCACATAATAACTCACAAACCCTAATATGGTTCAGTTCTTATGGGGATGATTTCGATAGTTAACCCAGGCGCTTCCTTAACGATTACTTCTAACCCCACTTCTCATCCACACACACAGCCTCTCACCTGAATTTAGTGGTGTTTTAAATCTGGAGAGGCTGGCATGTGAGGGGGGAGGGGCTTGATTCATTAGACCTCAGGTTCTGTTTTCCCTCAAGCTAGCAATCCACCAGTTTTGCAAGGAGGACACAGGCTGTTACTTAAATGCTAATAATCCTCCCGTGCCCTTCACATGATTCCCATGTGCCCAATACAACAGACAAGTTCTCCCACAATTCACGGGGAAAGTATCATAGGAACAGCTTAGCTCACTGCAGCACAAAAAAAACATGGGATATGACTCCAGAAGTCCTAGCAACACACAGGGGTGAGTGCAGCACCAAGGATGACACAGAATGAACCACACATGACAGATGTTAATCACAGGGGTTAGTGCACAACCGGAAGGTGCTCAGATACTACAGGGTAAAGATGGTACAAGAACTTCAATAGAATAGATTTACAATCAGCATACACAGGAAGGAGTTGAGTTTAACACTGTTTCAGCAGGGTTTACTCACCACAACTCAGCCCTGTCTATACTGACTGCTAAGAGGGATTTAGCATCATGCTGGTTACCACAACTCGTACCTAATTTTCCTCATGAAGAGGAGCCCATTACAGGGATGGGGACTGAATAATACTTAACAGAGTTCCTGAAACATGTGACAGCCTTTGGGCTGTAATGCAGACCAGGAACATAGTCAAAGCACAACTCACTCGCCTCTACAAGACAAAGTCATGATATAACCAGATCCCACAATGCAACTGTTTGCCTACAGCATAGACAGGGCCTTAGCGCGCCTTCTCTAGAACAGACTTGTGAGCTAGACTAGGGTAAGTCCTTACATGATTAGCTGCTATATATACACTGCAGCCCACGCGGCATTGTTACCCATCATGTACTTACAAGATACAACATGATTAAAGTTTCTTTTATTACAAATTAGGGCAACATGCCCAAGTGCATGACTCCAAAGCTGGAGCAAAGAACAGTAACTTCCCAGACCAGACAGAAATGACACACAACATATTATAAAACTAACAGGAAGAAGAGGTTAGTCATTTTGTGCAGTACATGCGGTTCTTCAAGAAGTGTCCCTACGACTCTCGAGCCCTTGATCGGAGAGTTCCAGTTAGCAGTATCCATTCATACACCCTATGCCTCCTCATCCTGGATACCGAGGCTATACAGGAGTGTGCGAGTGAACTGCCCTCAATTCCTTCTCCACCCAGACATCACCTAAAGATCAGTCCAAAGAAGAGGGAAAGGGGCAGGGGAGATGGGTAGTGGAGCACCCATAGAGAAGACACCTCAAAGAACCACAGTTACTGCACAAAGTGAGTGACCTCTTCTTTGAGGAGTGTCCTTATGGGTGTTCCACTCCAAGTGACTTCTGAGCAGTCTTGCCAGATGGAGGAGGGAGTTTCAGAACAGAGTCCAGAACTGCAGATAGTACTGCAAAACCGAGTTCCCATGCTGGATCTAGAACATAACGGTCACACTGGGTCAGACCATGGTCCCTCTAGCCCAGTATCCCATCTTACAAAAAATGGCCAATGCCAGATGCTTCAGAGGAAATGAACAGAACAGGGCAATTATCCTGTCATCCACTCCTAGCATCTGGCAATCAGAGGCTAGGGATGCCCCAGAGCATGGGGTTGCATTCCTGACCTTCTTGGCTAATAACCACTGACGGATCTTTCCTCCAAGAACTTATCTAGTTCTTTTTTGAACCCTATTATAGTTTTGGCTTTCACAACATCTCCTGGCAATGGAGTTCCACAGGTTGATGGAGCACTGTGTGAAGAAATACTTCCTTTAGTTTGTTTTAACCTGCTCACTATTAATTTCCTTGGGTGATCCCTGGTTCTTGTGTTACGTGAAGGGCTAAACAACACTTCCTTATTCACTTTCTCCACATCAGTCATGATTGTATAGACCTCTATCATATCCCTCTTAGTTTCCCCTAGTCTTAGATGAAAAGTTCCAGTCTTTTTTAATCTCTCCTCATACCGAAGCTGTTCCATACCTCTAATAATTTGTGTTATCATTCTCTGTACCTTTTCCAATTCTTATATATCAGTTTCGAGATGGGGTGACCAAAATGGCACATAGTATTCAAGGTGTGAGTGAACCATTTGTTAGCTTTTTTGACTGCTGCTGCACATTGAGTAGATGTTTTCAGAGACCTATCTACAATGATTCCAAGATTTATTTTGAGTGGTAACAGCTAAGTTAGACCCCATCATTTTGTATGAGTAGTTGGGATTGGGTTTTCCAATGTATTTTACTTGGCAGATGAAATTCAATGTTGATAAATGCAAATTTGTTGCCCAGTCACCCAGTTTTGTGAGATCCCTTTGAAACTCTCTGCAGTCTGCTTTGGACTTAACTATCTTGAGTAATTTTGTATTGTAGGCAAAATTTGCCACCTCACTGCTTGCCATTTTTTCCAAATCATTTATGAATATGTTGAACAGCACTGGTCCTAGTACAGATTCCTGGGAGTGGCATGCAAGGTTGGTTCCACCCCACCCTGGATAATGAGCTCAATCTTCCCTATGTCTTTCAGAAAATGAGTTCCTGAAGGTATATGCCAGAACTCTGAACAGAAATAGAAGAAACTGACGAAGTCTCCTTCATCCTCCTCCATCTCATCCAGGGGAGGAGTACCTGCACAAAACAGTGGAGAGTCCTGTGGTGCCAGAGGATGGTAGTCCAGGGTCTCTTTACAGGGAGATGCTTGGTACCCATAAGAAGTGGAGACTCCAGTTCTTCTGTTATCGACAGGTCTTTATTATATCTGAACTCTTATGCTATCGAATAGGGAATCACTACCAATGGAGTAGCTATGGCCATGGTTGCTGAAGCCAACAGTACTGCTGATGGTGGGCATTCCAAAGTAGACGCAGATGGTATCTGGCGCTGCCCCTTGCCCGGTGCTGAGGGTGCTGCATTTATGGGTCCCAAAGGCTGGGCTGACTTCAATGGTGCCAGTCCCAAGTGTCTATTCTTGCTCTCCTTGCTGTAGAAGGTCCCGAGGCTCTAACACAGCAGTGTCTCCCCTTCGTGCTCTGGGACTTTTCCTTGAGTATTCGCAGTGCTGTAGAGTCCTTCAGCTTAACGGTATCTAGTAAAGAGATTGAGGCTTCAGAGACCATAGATCTTGCCAGGGACGTGGTCTTTCTTGGAGCTGGCTCCTTGAGGAGAGAATCCACACTCCTCTTTTTGGAAGCCTTCCCTGAAGCCTCCAAAGTCTTCCTTTTCTTTGAGGAAGCCTGTGCTGAGGTAGAAGCAGGGCCAGACCTGTCCGGAGACAGATGTATGTTGGTGAGGGTGGGGGTGACGCCTGACCTGACTCAGAAGCTAGCTGAAGGGAGCAATCCATCATTAACAGTCTGAGTTTTATCTTTCTGGTTTTCCGTGCCCTGCATTTGAGGGCCAGGCAGAAGTTGCATTTCTGAGAGACATGGGACTCCTCCAAGTAATGGACACCCTTACAGCGGTCATTGCTCACAGGGATAGCCTCTCAGCAGGAGAGGCAACATCTGAAACCTGGCAAGCCAGCTATACCCTGCCAGGAAAAAAAATAAAAAAGTCTCTCCAGAGGGTAAGAAAGGAGTAAAACAATCCTGTACTGACTATAACTATGCTAACAACTAGATTAAGAGAGTTTATCACTATAGAAATATTAGAAGAGCCAAGGCACACTCAAGGTGGGCACACCAGGCTTACTCTCAGAGCAACGTGACTGAGAAGGAACAAAGGGCACTTCACACACACATACACCCCCTCCACCCCTCGGTTTCTGGCATGAGGAGGCATAGGGCGCATATATGGGCCGAACAGATACTGCTAACTGAAAATATCCAATCAAGGGCTCAGGAGGCACATGTGCACCTGAAGTGATGCACCCACAGGGATACTACTTGAAGAAATAAGCTTTAAAGCGGCACTGCAAACCTGGGTTCTATTCCCATTTCTCCCACTGTCCAGCTGTGTGACCTTGGGCAAGTCACTTCCTCTCTCTATGCCCGTTCCCTCTCCCGCCTCTTGTCTGTGTATATTGTAAGCTCTTCTTATGAGTTTGTACAGTGCTTGATCTCAGTTGGGGGCTTAAGTGCTACTTAATACAAACAACACCAAACAATAACAAAATTCCAATTTCTATAGAATAAAGTAGCATTGACTATATCACATTAAGCCACTGGTCTACCTAGCCCACCATCCTGTCTCTGACACTGGCTAGTATCAGTTGCTTCAGAAGATACAAGAAGCCCAAGAGGACAATTATGGAGTCACTTCCCCCAGGGTGAAGTTTTCTCCTAATTCCCACTGGTTAGTGTTTAAACTTTAGCATTCAATATATCAAAGGAGATTAATGGTTTTTCTGCCTCCTTGTTAATATTTATAAGTCTTCTATGCAAATCAGACCGACTCTGAGGTAGACTCAGTGAAAGTGACGATGCACAAAGAGGCTAAAAACCTACCCCCAGAGAAATCAGTGGGTTTTGCCAACTTCTTCCAGCTGAATGGTAATAGCAGGTGTCATAAACAGATAGAGGCATTAACCCTTAACTTTCACCGGTAAAGGGTTAAGAAGTTCACCTAGCCAGCGGACACCTGACCAGAGGAACAAGATGTTTCAGAAGGAAGGAGGGAAGTTTTCCTTTGTTTAGAGTTTCAGCTCGAGTGAAAAAGATCAAGGAACCAGCCTCTTATCAGAGTAGTAAGTTTTAGAAAGGGATAAATAGGTTTATATTTATTTTCTTTATAACTTGTCTTGGTACCATTAAGGGAATTATCAAAATTGGGTATTTGGATATATTTTTTTGTGCACCTAAGTTTTTGCTCAGGGGAACATCCTCTGTGTTTTGAACCTGTTGTCTGAGAGAGTAGCTGGTGTGCTAATCTCTCCCAGAGGATTTTCTTTTACCTTTCTTTTCTTTAATTAAAAGCCTTTTTCTTAATACCTGATTGATTTTTTCCTTGTTTTTAGATCCAAGGGGGTTGGATCTGGATCCACCAGGAGCTGGTGGGAGAAAGGAGGAGGGATGGTTAATTTCTCCTTGTTTTAAGATCCAAGGGGTTTGGATCTGTGTTCACCAGGAAATTGGTGAAGACTGTCAAGACTACCCAGGGAAGGAAAGTAGTGCTTGGGGTGGTGGCAGCGATACCACATCTAAGCTGGTAATTAAGCTTAGAAGTGTCCATGCAGGTCCCCACATCTGCACCCTAAAGTTCAGAGTGGGGAAGGAACCTTGACAGTAGGTATAAGAATTATAGATAGAACTGTGATTTTTCGAGTTGATGCTATACCTTCAAGTATTGCTCCCAGGATTCAGTATATGCCATTCAAGTTGGTCTCTTAAGGAGAACCCTCAATAAAAGAGGGATTCCAGTGGCTTTTGCGGGAGTCCATGGAAAGTCTCCTATTGTCTTTAGTTCAGGCCCATTATGAGATGAGTTGGAGACCTGGGAAAGTCCACAGAGAATTCTCATTTACACGATACTCAGATTAGGAGGGTTAAAGGTGAGGTCAGCACCATTCCATCTAGATCCCACAATGCTCTGCTCTGTCCTGCAGCTCTTAAAAAGCCACATGAATATTGTGCTTTTCATCCCACAGTGCTTTGAAAACTATACATAGGAGTGAGTGCTGTGACCTCTGAGCTGAGCCTCACCTCCTGCTCGGTACTGCAGAGTCCCACCACACAAACAGTGTAAGAGAGGAAGTGGAGAATACAGTATCCACTTGAAACTGCTGGGAAACTTTAAAGAGGCAACTTAGAATCCAAATTGGCATCTGGCCAGGACAGTGGGTTCAACCTCCTTATTTATTACAGAAAGTAAAATGGAACCTACGGTCAAAAACTGCCAGGTTTTAGGTCTTGTCCAGAAGACCTCCAGCCCCACAGAGCCCTAGAGTTGGGCAAAAAAAATTGAGCCTTTTAAAAAAAAAAAATAATTGCAAAATGGTTTTTGAACAAAACAAGAAGTTGGAAAAACTGGAAAATTTCTACCAACGAAGAACAAAAACTACCCACACACAAAAATTCCCTTCCCTCCCCCAAAAAAACAGTTCTTTTTCAGGGTTTGGTTGTTTGTGGAAAGAAAGACATGTTTTCACAGGAAATGTAGGGGAAATGAAAACGTTGCTAAATTTCCCACTCTAAAGACTGTGAAGTGCTCAGATATTATGGTAATGGGGACCACATTGGTACCTAAAATAGATAGTGGAGGTCCCCCATCCAACTACTGACCCAACCTTTGCTTGGAGATCTGGGAGGATCACAGCACAAGCTAGTATAGTGGGATTCCCCCATTAAGTTTTACATTAAACACCAGAACACAAATGAATCTGTCCTTACAGAAATGCTGAAGGAACCGATGTGATGGGGAATGTTCATATCCCAAATCATTTGCAGAACATAGGTTTAGGCATAAGTTATATATAAATATATTATTAAAAGCAGTGTTCTCCATTAATTAACTGCTATAAATTTCTCCATGTCCCTAACATCTAAAGCCAGAGGGCCTGAACGCAGGACTCACCAGTCTCTCTCATATACTGGGAAGTTGGCATGTATGGACTGAACAGAAGTCACACATTAGCATACCCTTCGCAGAGCATGGTAGATTAGTAGTGGATGATCACAATCCAGCTGGTGCCCCCCAGCGCCCATGGCAGATGGTGGCATGTGGATTAGTTGGGAGTTTCCCAGGCAGCCATGCCACCTCGTGCACAGGGGAAGGAGTCACCACAGTAAGAAGCAGAGTTCCTTCTGTTGGCCGCTACACCATGGCTACGCAGAGTCTTCAGTATTGCTCTCCTGGTCCAGGCCCACCCGGCGGATGGACGCCCTGTATTTCTGCCTTCCCAGCTCGATGACAGTTTCAATCTCATCTGCAATGTCCTGGCGGCCGCTCTCCTTCATGGCTGTGATCAGCTTCTCCACGCAGTTGTGGTCCTCAGAGTTTTGCTGGGCCCAGGAGAAGAGCATGTTCAGGATCTGACTATCCAGGTCCTCCCTGAGAGCAAGAAGCACAAAAACAACAAACCCACCATCCCTCATGGCATTTACTTGAGTCTGTGACTGGGTCCAGACCCTATAAAGTGCCATCATGCCACCGTAAGATGCCTCAGGGGGACTATCTTCTCACTACCCAACCCTTGTTTTTGGCTGAAAACCAAACTATTTTGATTTGACAATGCTGCCTCAAGCTTCCATTGTCAACAGGCTCAACTCCCTGGTCAGACTACATCTCCCAGGATGCACCAGAGTCTCCCTTCTTAAGAGAGATGAGGTAATGCATCATGAGAGTCCCTAACCATGGTGGATGATGGGAGATATAATCCTACCTGGGACCCCTGCCCATAAAGATAGGGCATAGGAGGCAGCCAAACTACAACTCCCATGAGACACTATAGGGGCATTTCCAAAGTGACATATTTCAGTTTTCAGACAAAATATTTTAGGTTTTTGATATTTAAAACAAAATCAAAACATGTGACTTTTAAGTGAAAAACCCAATTTTTCCACCAGCCCTAGTGAAGATACTCCTACCTGAAGATGTGTTAATCCCTGGGGCCACCATATTGACCTCTGCACACATGGCTCACCTGTGGTTGTATCCTATTCGTTCGATCTGCTGATAGGGCAGCCCCAGGTTCAAGCCAATAGTTTGCCAGTCAGCTCCAATGCGCCCAGCAATACCAAGCAGATTAGCTTGTGTCAGGTAGCCAGTCTCGGCATTCCCCAGGTTCAGAGGAGGGAGGGAGAAGCCATTCTTGGGCTCTGAATGATCACCCGAGTGGGATTTCAGTTTCTGTTTAATGGAAGAGAATGACAGAAATACTCCTGGCTGAAATGATTTCCTTTTAAAGGGGCAGTGCCAAGTCATCTAGTTGAACTTTACTTGCCCAAGGTGCAGAGGCAGATTTAACGTGGACTCTAGGGAACCAATTGTGCAAAGTACTGACCACCCACTGTTTAATGGACTCCAGTGAGAGCTATGGTGCCCAGCACCTCTGCAATCTGTCCCCAGAGCACCCACAACCACAGCCTGAAGCAGGAAATCCCTCCTTGCCCTGTCTTTGGAGATTCACTTTTCATTACCAATTGTTTCTGCAAGCATATGTCCCACAGCATTCAGAGAGCTCTTGCTGTAGGCCTCAAACCGAGGCTGGGCATGTACCAGAAGTGGGACCGCATCCACAGCGCTTACTTTGGGGTAAGCCTTACAGTGATGTTCAAAGAACGACAGATATTTACTGATTTGAGCCTGCTCAAGAGAAACAAAACTTGCCATGACACAGCTTGGCCAGCCAGGTCCCTTTAAAGCACCCTTGGCTCATTCCAGCACACTTCAACACAATGGTTTCATCAAAACTCCTTTGAGCTGCCATGCACTGGACAATCCACCTTCCCAATAAATACCCATTCACCAGGGTATTCATATGCAAGACAGAAACAATGCTCAGTTGTAACCAGCTTCCTCCACCTCGAGCACCCTCATTCACTCAGAGCAACAATCTGTTCTCTGCGACATTTCATCACATCAGTGCCAGCTCAGAACGGTGCAAAATGGAAGGTGGATAAACTAGAGATATGGGGAACATTCGAGTTACACACTTCCCTGGGGAGGAGTGGAGCACTCTCTTGGTGGAGAAAGATGCACAGAAAGTGCCCATGGCCATTTACAAGAGCTTTAGAAAGCTTGTGCAATTGTGCCTGGTCACCTTCAAGTGATCTCACCACCAGCACCCTACCCCTCACACTTAAGACACATGAAAACAAATGCACAGCTATTCTGTCCTTCCCCCTTACACTCACATGGCTGCATGCACATACACTTCCCTTTTTCAAAGGAAAATAAATTCTTCATTTTCCATCATGCAGTTTCTGCAGACAACGCCTCTGGCTGTAGTCCATCCCACTCTTTTCAGGGCTAAGTACGGGAGGCTTCAGCTTAGCAGACAGACAAGTGTTTCCCCATCCATGGTCCACCTAAGGGAAAGCAAAATAAGTACTCACAGGCAGTTTGATTGGCAGAGTAGCCAGCCAGTGGGAGTCAGGCCCTTTCCTCTCTTGGTGGCATCTTCAGGGACATTGTCTGGAACTTCGCCACGATAGAAGGAGACCTCACAAGCAGGGGAGATCACAAAGTAAGATCTAGATAACATTTCAATGGCCATGCTATCTATGTGGCTTGTTTTCCATTTGGCAAGAATTATGTAGGACATTTCCCACCCGACCCTACAGGAGACCACACAATCCCCACTTGGAGTGCCATCTGCAGTTTGATTGAGTGGGTGCCATTAACAATAATACAAGGATCCACCTCAGAGTCCAGCCCCTTCTCCCTTACTGCTAACGGATCAAGAGTTAATGGCAGTCATTAACTCTTGGTCCGTTAGCAGTAAGGGAAAAGGGCACCAGCCTGGGTAATGGGTGACCATTAGTATTCAAGCCACTCTCTCCCCTGTGGGCATATTTTACAGGTCAGTCTTTGGGTGCGGAAAAGCAGGAACTCGATTCACTGACGTACTCAAGGCTGAGGCACTGAGGCAAAGGGTGCCACAAGACAGCCGATGACTGCAGAAAAAGGAAAACAAGGTTCTTGGGCTGGTGAGTACTATCCCCAGAAACTCACCTGCCCTCTCACTGCTTGGCCTTTCCTATCCACTTCAGCAGTCACATAGATTTCCTTCATGTTCTTCAAGTGGGAGTAAAAGATGAATGAGATGCGTCCATCCACACAGTCTGGGCGGTCTGAGCGGAGCCAGGGAAAACAAAATCAATCAGTGCACTGAAAACCTTCCTGCTCCTAGGCAAGGCTACACCAGCCGCTTCCCAGACCAAAACCCACTTCTCCCCATTTTCTGGTTCATCCCCTTCTGGGACAGGACTGCCACCTGTGACCATGGAGAACGCAGATCATGCAGGAGCAAAGAAAATCACCCACCGGAGAAAGAGGAGTTGCAAGGAGTGTGAAGGTGGCAGGTGAAGATGTTGAGGTTAAATATTGCATCTGTCCTTCCCAGAACAGATCACTATTGAGCAGGGAAACCAGCTGGAAACTTACTTGTTTACACAAGATAAACCATCTGTCTTTTTTATATTTCCTTAACAGGGAGGTGGAGGGGGGGAATATGCGTAGGGATAAAGGAAAAAAATAATGCTGCACATGTTGCCTTAGGACTCCTATACTGTACCATCCTGCCAAATGCCTGTGACAAAGGGTAAGCAAGGGCTTCTGGTGCCTTGAGTCTAGGCTACCGAGTCCTGTGTGAGTCAGTAGTAAAAGGTCTGATTGTGGGATCATCTACCCCAGGGCCAAATCGAGAGTGACTCTGTTGTCTTTGATGTGTCACAATGGAATTACACCAGGGTATCAGAGATCAGGAGCAAGCTCAGAGTGCAGCTCTGACACCCCTTCCCATCTGGCTGCCCCAGGATACAGTCGTGTAGTTTTAGTCCCATCACCTGTAAGCGGAGTTAGTGAAAGGGGGAAATAAAATGAGGACAGCCAGCAATACAAATAAGCATTTCAACTCCACACAGGGAGTTCTCTGGGCTGGACTGTTCCAAGGACTTTCTCTCCATAGAAATGGCTTTGTATGTAGACCACATCAGAAATGGATGAAACTTGTTAGATCAGCTAGCGTGTGCTAGTATACAGATCATGTACACCGCTTACCTATAGAATAAATACAGTGCACTAGACTGTAGCTCTCTGGGGCTTGTTGTGGTTTGCTATGAGGAGAGCAGAGTTCACATGGTCCTGGAAGCAGTGATTCCTTAGGGAGAATTCACTACCAAAAGCATGTCCTGCAGGCTTCTCACTCTGTCTCCAGAGAGCAGAAGGACCACTGCATTGCCCATCGGTTGATCAGCACAGGCAGCAGTGGTAAGCTCCATTTGTCAGACAGCACTAAGCAAATACAGAATGGGAGGGAACTGAAGGTGAAAGCGACAGAGGAAAAAGGGAGGGCAGATTGGACAAGAAGGCTCCGCCATACCGGCATCGATGTTGATGCCTCGCTCGAAGGCTGCAAAGAACTGCTCTCCCTCAAACAATTCCACAATGTCAGAGGGTTCCGGGCCCTGGTAGCGGTCATGAAGCTTTCCCAGAACAGGATCGACCTACCAGGGATGAAAGCGACATGGGGGTTTGTTTAGGCTTTGCACATTCACTGCCCCTCCACCCACTGACATAGGTCCAAGACATTTTTCTCTTGCACTTTCAATGGAAAGAGATTATTTTTCCAAGAGAAAAACAAAAACAAAAAACCACCATTCCCCTAAAGTCTAATCTGTCATTAAAAAAGTGACTGTAGCTAGAATCACATTGCTCCCCTGGCATGCTTATAAAACCAGTGAGTTCATGCACACACAGTGTGCTCCACGGTTTGTGGTGGGGCAGAAGCAACTACTTATGTTTGCCTTGCTATCAGCAGGACCAAATACCAGCATGGTCTGAACTATTCCAACCCACAGTGAACTAGTGCCTGTCATAACATTTCTTCCCAGATCTGGACCTTAGCGTCCAAAATATGGATGTTAGCATGAAAACCTCCAAGCTTAGTTACCAGCTTGGACCTGGTAATTGCTGCCACCAGCCAGGAATTATACAGTGCCTAGCTCACTGTGGTCTCCCCAAACCTTCCCTGGGGGACCCCCAGACTCAGATGCTTGAGTCTTACAACAAAGGGAAATAACCCCCTCCCCTTGTTTCCTTGGTACTTCCTCCCAGCTCCCTTCCCTGGACAACCCTAGGAGATTCCCTGCTTCCAGTCCTGGAAACACAAGTACCGAGAGATCTAATCTCTCCCCCTCACCCAGAGGGTATGCAAAGTCAGGCTTAGTAAATCTAACACAAAGAGATTTTCCCCTTGACTTCTTCCTCCCACCAATTCCCTGGTGAGCTGCAGACTCAATTCCCTGGAGTCCCCACTAAAGAAAACCTCCACAGGTCTTAAAAAGAAAGCTTTATATAAAAAGAGTGAAAAAGGACATAATATT
Source organism: Gopherus evgoodei (assembly GCF_007399415.2). Lineage (NCBI taxonomy): Eukaryota > Metazoa > Chordata > Testudines > Testudinidae > Gopherus > Gopherus evgoodei. The sequence goes on along the minus strand of NC_044325.1, from coordinate 116,083,957 downwards.
AGTCTCTGTATCAAGGTGGCAATATACAGGGTCAATTGCTTAAAGGGAAAAAATGAATAAACAGCCTTATCCAAAAGAATACTATTCAAAACAGTCCACAACTACACCATGTAAATACAAAAAAACCAATATAACCTATTGTCTACTATCCTTGTACTTACAACTTGGAAACAGAAGATTAGAAAGCCAGGAGATAGAAAGATCACTCTCAGAGCCAAGAGGGTCAGACCCAAGACAAAGAACTCACACCCAAAACTTCCCTCCACCCAGATTTGAAAAAGTCTTGTTTCCTGATTGGTCCTCTGGTCAGGTGTTTCAGGTTCCCTGTGTTAACCCTTTACAGGTAAAAGAACATTAACCCTTAGCTATCTGTTTATGACACGCCCCCATATTGTAGACAGTGGGGAACCTCACTTGCGGCGATTTCCTCCTAGAACTTTAAAATAAACAGATTAATACAACACATGCACCTTTACATATACCACTAAGTATATAACTAACAGACTTTTACATTTTAAGAACACTTTTTAACTACTGGATTCTGGGAAACTTTCACGGGAGAGTGCATCAGCTACTTGTTGGAAGCTCCTAAAATATGCTGAATTTCAAAATCAAAAATCTTGGAGAGCTAAACTCCAACGAAGAAGGTTCTTGTGGCTTCATACTGCCAAGGGGAACAACTTTAGCACAGCATGGTCAGTTTGTAGCTGGAACCGCCATCCCCAAACATATGGGCGTAGCTTTTCCAGGGCGTACACAATGGCATAGCACTCCTTTTCACTGACTGACCAGTGACTTCCCTCTCAGACAGTTTCTTGCTGAGAAACAGGACAGGATGGAAGTTGTGATCCGTTGCTTCCTGCATGAGAACTGCTCCTATACCACGCTCAGATGCATCCGTGGTTACTAGGAATGGCTTGTCAAAGTCCGGGCCTGAGTACAGGGTCAGACATGACGTCGCCTTAAGTTGGGTAAAGGCCTTTTGACACTCATCAGTCCACTTAACTGCATTTCGCTGGGTCTTTTTGGTCAGGTCGGTCAGTGGGGCAGCGATTTGGCTGTAGTGTGCTACAAATCGCCTGTAGTACCCGGCCAAGCCTAAGAAGGATTGAACCTGTTTCTTTGACTTTGGGACAGGCCACTTTTGGATAGCATCCACCTTGGCCTGTAGGGGGTTTATGGTTCCTCGACCCACCTGGTGTCCCAGGTAAGTCACTCTGTTTTGGCCTATTTGACACTTTTTGGCCTTAACAGTTAGTCCTGCCTGCCTGATGCGCTCAAAGACCTTTTCCAGGTATAGTAGGTGTTCGGGCCAGGAGTCTGAAAAAATGGCCACATCATCGAGGTAAGCAACTGCATATTCTCCCAGTCCTGCTAGTAGACCATCTACCAGCCTCTGGAAGGTGGCGGGTGCATTTCGCAGCCCGAAAGGAAGGACATTAAATTCATACACCCCGCATGGGTGACCGAATGCTGATCTTTCCTTGGCAGGTTCATCTAGCAGTACTTGCCAGTACCCCTTGGTTAAGTCTATTGTAGAGATGAACTGGGCACGTCCCAACTTCTCCAATAGCTCATCAGTGCGTGGCATTGGATAGCTGTCCAGACGAGTTACCGCATTTAGCTTATGGTAGTCCACGCAAAAGCTTATTTCACCATCTGGTTTGGGTACCAGAACCACTGGAGATGCCCATGCACTGGTAGATGAGCGGATTATACACATCTGTAGCATGTTCTGGATCTCCCGTTCTATAGCAGCTTGGGCATGAGGAGACACCTGGTAGGGTGGGGTTCTAATTGGGTGAGCATTACCTGTGTCAATGGAGTGGTATGCCCGTTCAGTCTGTCCTGGGGTGGCTAAGAACAATGGGGTGAAGCTAGTGCACAGCTCCTCGATTTGTTGCCGCTGCAGACGTTCCAGGGTGATTGAGAGGTTCACCTCTTCCACGCCACCATCTTTTTTCCCTTCGTAGTAGACACCTTCAGGCCACTCAGCATCATTTCCCTGGACTGTAAACTGACAAACCTGTAAGTCTCTGGAATAGAAAGGCTTGAGAGAATTAACATGGTACACTCTGGGCTTTAGTGAGGAATTGGGAAATGCTATGAGGTAGTTAACAGCTCCCAGGCGCTCTTGGACCGTGAATGGCCCTTCCCATGATGCTTCCATCTTATGGGCCTGTTACGCCTTTAAGACCATAATCTGGTTTCCTACCTTGAAGGAACATTCTCTGGTATGTTTGTCATACCAGGCCTTTTGCTCTTCCTGAGCATCCTTTAGGTTTTCTTTAGCAAGGGCTAAAGAGTGTCAGAGGGTATTTTGTAGGTTGCTTACAAAGTCCAGAATGTTAGTCCCTGGAGAAGGGGTAAACCCCTCCCATTGCTGCTTCACCAACTGTAATGGCCCCTTAATCTCATGGCTATACACAAGTTCAAATGGTGAAAACCCTAAACTGGGATGTGGTACAGCCCTGTAGGCAAACAGCAACTGCTGCAACACTAGGTCCCAATTATTGGAGTGTTCGTTGACGAATTTACGTATCATGGACCCCAAAGTTCCATTAAACCTTTCCACCAGGCCATTGGTTTGATGGTGGTACGGGGTGGCAACCAAGTGGTTCACCCTATGAGTTTCCCACAGTTTTTGCATGGTCCCTGCCAGGAAATTAGATCCTGAATCTGTAAGGATGTTGGAGGGCCAACCTACCCTGGCAAAAATGTCTGTTAGGGCCTGACACACAGCGTTACCCCTGGTGTTGCCTAGAGCTACTGCTTCCGGCCATCGGGTAGCAAAGTCCACTAAAGTCAGTACGTACTGCTTTCCTCTGGGCGTCTTTTTTGGGAAAGGACCCAAAATATCCACAGCTACTCGCTGAAATGGGACCTCAATTATGGGGAGTGGCTGGAGAGGGACCTTGACCAGGTCTTGGGGTTTCCCCACTCTTTGGCATACCTCACAAGACCGGACATACTTGGCAACGTCCTTGCCCATCCCCTCCCAGTGGAAGGACTTCCCCAGTCTGTCTTTGGTTCTGTTCACCCCAGCATGGCCACTGGGATGATTATGCGCTAAGCTTAAGAGCTTCCCCCGGTACTTAGTTGGAACCACCAACTGTTTTTGCGGCTGCCATTCTTCCTGGTGTCCACCAGAAAGAATCTCCTTGTATAAAAGTCCTTGGTCTATAACAAACCGGGATCGGTGAGAAGAGCTGAGAGGTGGTGGGGTGCTCCGTGCTGCAGCCCAAGCTTTCTGAACGCTATCATCTGCTTCCTGCTCAGTCTGGAACTGTTCCCTTGAGGCTGGGGTCCACAGTTCTTCCTCAGATTGGGGACTTGGGCTTGGTCCCTCTGAATCGATGTAGGTGATGGGGTTGTTTCCGTTGCTGGTGAACCGCTCTCCACTGGTGCACCTGAGGGTGTTTCAGGCTCGGCTGAGCCTTTTGGGTATGGCTGTCTGCTTCTTCTGCCAGTTCAGGCTCGCTGGCACCCTATGGTGTTGGTGGTTGAAGATGGATTTGCAAGCACTGTCGTCAGTGCTGGCAACGGTTCTGGTGCTGACTGCTTTTCCAGTTCCTGGTCTGGGACTGGAAGCACTGTGGCTGTTTCAGTGGTTGGCATGGAATCCTAGTCCACTACCTCTGTCTGGGTCTCTAGTAACACAGACGAGGCGTCTGTGGACGGCTCAGGAACAGGAATGGGTCGGAAGCTTGCCGGGTTTGGCTACATGTAACCATTCCCACTCGCTTGGCCCGCTTCACCTGGTTGGCCAAGTCTTCCCCCAGTAGCATGGGGATGGAATAATTGTCATAGACTGCAAAAGTCCACATTCCCTGACCAGCCTTTGTACTGGACAGGCAGTTCAGCTGTAGGCAAGTCTACAGCTTGTGACATGAAGGGGTAAATTGTCACTTGGGCCTTTGGGTTGATGAATTTGGGGTCGACGAAGGATGGTGGATAGCTGACACTTGTGCCCCTGTGTCTCTCCACGCAGTAACCTTCTTTCCGCCACTCTCAAAACTTCCTTTCGCTCTAAGGGTATTTGAGAGGCATCTGGGCCTGGGGATCTTTGGTGTGATGGTGGTGTAATGAACTGCACTCGGTTGGCGTTCTTTGGGCATTTGGCCTTGATATGTCCCAGTTCATTACACTTAAAGCATCCTCCAGCTGACTGGTCACTGGGTCGAGGTGGGTTACAGGATACTGGTGAGGTGGAAGAATAGGGTGTCTGTGGCTTTCCTTGGGTTGTAGGTGGGGTCTTTGACTGCCCTCGGTTGTAGGGTTTATTGTCGGTGTGCCCTCTGGGGTATTCGTTCCCCTTGACAGTAGCTTTCTTGCTTTCTGCCACTTCCATCCATCTGGCTCCAATCTCCCCCGCCTCGGTGAGATTTTTGGGTTTTCCATCTTGTATGTACCGTGTTATGTCCTCAGGAACACCATCCAAGAACTGTTCCATTTGTATGAGGAGGTGCAGTTCGTCTATGGATTTAACATTGGTTCCTGATATCCAGGCCTCATAATTCTTTCCAGTGTAGTAGGTGTGTTTGGGAAATGACACATCTGGTTTCCACTTTTGGGTTCTGAAACGCCGACGGGCATGATCCGGGGTTATCCCCATTCTGTATCTGGCCTTGGTTTGAAAAAGTTTATAGTCGTTCATTTTCTCCTTAGGCATTTCAGCTGCCACCTCTGCTAAAGGTCCACTGAGCTGTGGCCTCAATTCTACCATGTACTGGTCTTCAGGGATGCTGTACCCAAGACAGGCCCTTTCAAAATTTTCTAAGAAGGCTCAGTGTCATCACCTGCCTTGTAGGTGGGAAATTTCTTGGGATGTGGACCATAATGGCGAAGGGTTGTTAGGATTGGCTGGAGCATGCTGCCCAGCCTGCGCTAACTCCAGTTCATGTTTTCTCTGTTTTTCCCTCTCTTCCCTTTCTTGTTGTTGTTTTTCCATTTCTCGGCGGTAGGCTGCCTCTTCTTCTGCTTGTTTCGTTTTGTGGGCCACCTCTTCTTCTTGTAGTTTTCTGTGGTGGGCTGCATTTTTGGCGTCTTCTTGTTTTTGTAGCCTTTCCATCTCTTGTTTGTGAGTTGCCTCATCTCTGGCCATTTGTGTTCTTAGTAGTTCTATCTGTTTTTCCACTGCTTCCAGCTGTACTGCTTCTGGTTTTCATGACATTCTGGTTCCTGTTTTCTTGTGTTGGGGTGCCCTCTGGTGTTTATTGTCTGAACTGCAGGTTCTCTGTTGCCTCCTGGGGTCTGCCTAGCAACAGTGCCTTTTTCCCTTTCTTCCTCTAGCTAATCTTTTAAATGTAAAGTAAACCAGAAAAAAACCACGTTTATTTGCATGTGTATTGTGCTGGGTACTTGACTCTCAATCGGAGTGCTATTGTCTCACAAAAGACCCTTAATAGTTCCTTAATGGTTCCTTGCTTAATATGCAAGCTACTGCCAGGAGAGAACAGAAAAATAAATTTCTCTCTGGTTCCTTTTAAAACCAAACCCTCTCTGCTTAAAAGCCCCTAGCAGAGAAAAGGAAAATATAATAATCCTACTGGCTTCTGGATTTTATCTTTCCACACCACTGCACACCATGTCATAACATTTCTTCCCAGATCTGGACCTTAGCGTCCAAAATATGGATGTTAGCATGAAAACCTCCAAGCTTAGTTACCAGCTTGGACCTGGTAATTGCTGCCACCAGCCAGGAATTATACAGTGCCTAGCTCACTGTGGTCTCCCCAAAACCTTCCCTGGGGGACCCCCAGACTCAGATGCCTTGAGTCTTACAACAAAGGGAAATAACCCCCTCCCCTTGTTTCCTTGGTACTTCCTCCCAGGCTCCCTTCCCTGGACGACCCTAGGAGATTCCCTGCTTCCAGTCCTGGAAACACAAGTACCGAGAGATCTAATCTCTCCCCCTCACCCAGAGGGTATGCAAAGTCAGGCTTAGTAAATCTAACACAAAGAGATTTTCCCCTTGACTTCTTCCTCCCACCAATTCCCTGGTGAGCTGCAGACTCAATTCCCTGGAGTCCCCACTAAAGAAAAACTCCAACAGGTCTTAAAAAGAAAGCTTTATATAAAAAGAGTGAAAAAGGACATAATATATAGTCTCTGTATCAAGGTGGCAATATACAGGGTCAATTGCTTAAAGGGAAAAAGTGAATAAACAGCCTTATCCAAAAAGAATACAATTCAAAACACTCCAGCAACTACACACATGTAAATACAGAAAAAACCAATATAAACCTATTGTCTTACTATCCTTGTACTTACAACTTGGAAACAGAAGATTAGAAAGCCAGGAGATAGAAAGATCACTCTCAGAGCCGAGAGGGTCAGACTCAAGGCAAAGAACTCACACCCAAAACTTCCCTCCACCCAGATTTGAAAAAGTCTTGTTTCCTGATTGGTCCTCTGGTCAGGTGTTTCAGGTTCCCTGTGTTAACCCTTTACGGTAAAAACATTAACCCTTAGCTATCTGTTTATGACAGTGCCAGAGTGGATGGTACTGCCCAAGTCCAGCTGGCCCTCCTTTTCTTACATGAGCAGGGTGCTGATGCATATCAATTGTAAACTGGCTGGTCTAATTCCATTTTCAGCTCTGGGGAAGGAAGCAGAGTGTCTAAGCTAAAAACAAGTTGGGCCAAACTTCTGTTTAGCTCAGACTCTCTCGACTTTCTTCCCCAGACCTGAAGAACTACTCTGCGTAGCTGGAATGCTTGTACCTTTCACCCACAGAAGTTGGTCCAATAAAGGATATTACCATGCCTACTTTGTCTCTCATATCATAGAATATCAGGGTTGGAAGGAACCTCAGGAGGCCATCTAGTCCAACCCCCTGTTCAGAGCAAGACCAATTCCCAACTAAATCATCCCAGCCAGGGCTCTGTCAAGCCTGACCTTAAAAACCTTTAAGGAAGGACATTCCACCACCTCCCTAGGTAACCCATTCCAGTGCTTCATCACTCTCTGAGTGAAAAAGTTTTTCCTAATATTCAACCTAAACCTCCTCCACTGCAACTTGAGATCATTACTCCTTCTTCTGTCATCAGATACCACAGAGAACAGTCTAGATCCTGGGACCAACGTGACAACAACAATGCTGCAATCAAAGTCCTTTGGCATCATTAGAAACTGTAGTGTCTGGGTGTTAGAGCAGACTGATTTTACCTGTCAGTAACCCTTCAAAACCAAGAAGTTATTCACTCTCCTCTTCCCTGAACGTTTAGTCGTGGGCAGATCTTTTGCACACTACTCCTGTACTGCAATGCCACTTAGCTGAGGCCAGGATTGTTGTGCCTCTGCTGAAAGCCTCATCATGGGGTAGCGGCATGCAAATACCCAAAGATTATAAACTCTTACTTCTCAAAGATAGGTTGAGTTAGGCTGATGCTGTGCAGCATATCTCATCCTGCACATGGATTTGTAATATCCTACGAGTGAACTCTGGGACCAACTTCCTTGTTAGGAAAACAGAATCCTGGCGCCACTGAAGTCAAACAGGAGTCTTGCTATTTTAGCTTCACTGAAACCAGGATTTCACCCCTGATGCCCAAGGCTTGAAGTTTCCCTTCCGGTGTTTACCTATGTGTTTTATTTCAATACTGGAGCCCAATGCACAAGAATTACATGTAAGTGGGACCAGCCCAGGGGATTATAACAGGACAGCACAGCTTTCACCCTTAAGTTGCTGAACTAGACTGGTGATCACTGCACCAGACAGCAGTGTATTTCACACAGGTATCCCCAGCACAAAAACCCACCACTGCAACAAGAACCCTCAATCATCAATCACCCCTCTCCAACAGCTCTGGATTGAGGCCCTTGGCAGGGCAGCGCGTGCAGTACCTTGTTCTTGGGGACACACTGCAGCAAGACTTGCTCTGGGTCCTTCTTCCTCTGCAGCGCTATGAAGTTCACCTGGTACAGGCGCAGCCTCTCGTACACCTTCCTGGCAATGCCACCGACGTAGGTCTTGGTGGTATACCACAGCCAGTACCTGGGGAAGGGAGCAAATAGGGAGGGATTCCTCTGCCAGCAGAGAAGCCAAGGGCAAGGATGGGAACCTGGGGGGGTGGATCTGAAAGTGACACTTCCTTTTTATCAAAGGGGAAAAGACAACAATTAGGAAAAAAATCTGAATTTTGAGGAAGCTTAGTTGCAGGCACCATCCTGTCCCCTTGACACAGGTTATCCTCCAAAAAGCAGATTCCCAGCCCAAGAGTGAGAGAACTTACAAATGAGGGGCAAAGGTTGCATCAGCCACCTATGGACGAGGGAAGGATTCCAGCAGCTGGGAGGAGTGGTGACCAGGAACTTTACTACTGAATGGGTATCAGTTCTGAGTGGGAATGGACTAGCTTGAGCAGGCCCCTTTAAAGCAACCTGGGCCTACAAGGGAAACCACGAATCTACTCGCTGCAATCGGGGTGGGACGTGAAGGGAGGAGAAATAGAACATTCCTCCCCTGTCCCCTGACACAAAACCAGCTTTTTTTTCCAGTGCGGCTCTACTGTGTACTGAGGAACTGGGAGTATTAACTGGAGGTATAAAGCTATGGCATTCTATCCTTCTGAAGGAGAAAGAAGAACCCTGGGAAGGTGGTGGAAGGGAAACTGGCAACAGCAGCAGCACGGCCCCTGGTCTGGGGAAAGGCGCAGCTGTACACCTTCTAGTTTCTCCTTCAAACACTGTCTGTGAGTGGGTCAGAGCTCACCAGGAGAAGTGGGTGACTTCAAACCGCACGTAAAGGTGGGTGAACTCCAGAACCACCTGATTGGTGATGTCATCCCAGGTCTGGGCTTGCAGGTTGCCGTGAAGAAGATGCAGCCTGGAGCGATTTAGGGTGAGACCTACAATCAAGAGACACAAGCCTGTTTAGTTTTAGATGAACACGGATTTTTTTTGCCTCACTTGTTGCTTTACAAATCCAAGTGCAGAGCAGCTAGAGCATTAGGTAAGAGTTTTTTTTCCCCCTCTTCCTTCCTTAAAAGCCACAAATGCTTACATTTGGGAATGCCAAATTCTGGCTCACCTAGGGCACCCCTTTGAAAAATATCCTGAATATCTGATTTGCTGTTCCAGTGGGACTCCTAGCCTTAACGTGCCAGCCACTTGATTACCTTCTAAGCAGATAGATTCCATGACCTAAGAGGTATTTTTCTACCTCTGACTCCTATATGTTTGTACAGCACCTGGCACAAAAAAGGCCCCAATCCTGACAGGGGCCCCCCCATGTGTCCCAGGGTCCTCTTGATGCCAACTGGCAGGGGGCACAGGAGGTGCCTAGGATTTTAAAAGGGCTTCCCTGGGCCCAATGTCTACATAATCGAGTGCCAAAGGGTGGCACATGAAGTCTCTACCAACAACCAGTAACACAGCAATCATCCTAATCACTGAGATATATGTACAAATACTATTTAAGGAGTTATGTATCCATACTTAAAAATACATTCCTAAGGTATGCAAGTTATGACAGGTCACCAGAAGGTGATAAACGTGCTCCTGTCAGGAAGGAGGGAAGAGACATGTATCTGTCTAGTCATGTGTGTATTGTCCATGTCCTAGTGAAGAACTGAACCAAATGTTAAACGATTGTGAAGTTGACATGAAAAAAATCTCACAGGGGAAAAACAAAAACAAAAAACAAAACAAAACCAGCATGGGGAGCATCCTGTTTATAAGTAAAGACAATGGAGTTGTGGAGGTATCACTGGGGGTACAGAGTTACACCCGGGATCTTTCACTGAAAGGGTAAACTGAAGGGCGCAGCCAAGCCTGGCTGAAATACACTGGAAATATTTGGGGGGAGCCTAGCTCTAGAAGACATAAAAAGTACCTAGTTAAATAAGCCTAGGTTCTAGAATGCAAGTTATTTTACTGTATAGGCAACTATTTGTTTCTAATAAGCTGAGACTTGCTGTCATATGACTCTTCTCTGTGTTAAATACACTTGTACTTGTTTTCACTGTAATCATCTCTACATGCTGCGTGATAAGGTGAGGTGGAACTGGCAAGCTGGAAGATGGGGGGGTACTGTTCCTTTGGGAGCAGTGGATCTATGAATTCTGTGAGTCTCCAGTGGAACAGGGGTTGGAAACTGCAGGGTGATGCTCTGAGGACTCAGGGGCTGGCATGTGCCTATCACTAACCTGCAGAGGGATAGCGGAGCCCTTGTGGGCTGAGAGGGAAGTGCTTGTGTTGCCCATGGTTAGAGTTGGGGAGCTGACCCATGGCAAATTCAGACAAAGTTTCCTCACACTAAGGGCAGGGGGAAGCGAGGTACCCCACAACCCTGAGTACCCCTGGGAAGGTCACAGCCTGTTGTGCGCTACACTAATAGAAACAACCAGAAAGCCAAGAGAGATCAAAGGAAAACCGGAATTAATAGACTTAGACAAGCGAAACATCTCCATTTGCTAGCGTTCCTTCCTAGGCACCACCTCCATCTCATCCAGAAAAATGTCTCTGTGAGCAGGAAATCAATTTAACCAAAGATAAATTAAATTGTCAAGGCAATTGTCTGTGTGTGCCATTTCAGTTGGCTGCATTAGGCCTCATTTCCTGTCCTAAGCTACAAGAAGGGAAGTTCGAGCCTCAGTGAATAGTGACTATGTTATACTCCCATGCAGCCAGCAACAGGCACTCTGGGAAAAGCTACAAATTGGCTTCTAGCTAGGTTGTTAATGCTCTGGGGCAAGAACTGTCTCTCCTATAACTCATCTGGACAGTGCCTGGACAGAGCCTAGCACAATCTCAATTAGGGTTCTTGTGTGATACTGTAATAATCATTCTAGACTGGGGAATGGTGGCTGCATAGCTTTACAGCTCCCCCTCACCTCCTATAGTCCATAACCATCAGCAACTGAATCACTTCTCCTCCCCCACATATAACATTCATCAGAGATTATTCTACAACTCTTCTTTTAATTTAAATACCATTACGGATGCTGCTCCATCTCCAGATTTTCTATAAAATCCCCAAAAGCAGAAGCAGTCAGACAACCCTCTGGCAGCCAAGATGGCTGAGCAAGGAGATGCTGCCCCTCTATGACCAGCAACACCAAGGGATCAAATCAGGGACTCAGGAAACAAAAAGACAAAAATATTTTCTAAAAAAAAATATCTTTCTATATGCCAATGACATTCTCACAGTTATTAAAAATTCCAGATCCATTCCAAACATCCTACAAATAATCAACTTTAGCAAATTCTCTGGTTACAGGACAAACTGGGATAAATCTGAAGCAGTGAAGATCCCAGGAGATCTAGTTGTAAGTGGCTTCTCCTATAGGGACATGTGGATGTTAACAGACAAACCTCAGATATCTTGGCATCCTATTCCCAAAGGAAATTAAACACAGTCAAGGATAACCTCACCCAATTAGCCACGTAAATAATAAGCAATTTAAATAGATGACAGGCACTACCTCTCCCCTTTGGGGGAAAAAAACAAACAATTAAAATGAATGCCCTTCTCAGGAGCCTGTATTCAGAATTCCCTCCTTATCCATAGTCCTCCTTTTTATTTTATCAAAATTGACATGGTCAGGTCCTTTCTGCGAGATGCTGGTAACAAACTAAAAGTAGCCTTGCAGAGAGTACAGCTCCCTGTCAAAACACGTGGTTTGAGATTTCCCCAACTTTAAACTTTACCATCTGCCAGACATTCTTAGCCACGCAGCACAGTGGCTCCTTCCCTCATGCTGTTGAGTCCCATACTGGCTCCAGCTGGAAGCAGAATTGGTTGCTCCTTTTCCTCTTTCCCTTTCCCCATGGTGCTGCACTCACATTAATTACCAATCTGCTAAAGAAGGAGCTATTGTGGAGGCAAAAATACCCCGCGTAGCAAGTGTACTGAATTTAAAAACAACCCCCTTCTACATACCAGGATCTCTGGTCTCTGTCTAACCTGAAACTCTAGCAAGCAACCCCATCATTTGGAGAGCCTGGATTAGGAAAGGGATTTTGACTATCAATATTAAAAGAAAGGTTCAGTCTAGAGCCTAAGAAGAAGTGGCAATATATCCAACTTAAACACACCATCTCCCATCTGTTTGGCCTTTGATACCTGCAATGCCTCTGACCCACCTGAACTGCTTGCATATCTCCAAATATTACTCCAATTGACAAGATCTATGGCACACTATATGCACACTTAGCCAGCAAATTTGAATTAAATATAGATTGGAGGAGGAACTAGGCCAATTATTGTCTGCTCAACAACAGAAACAAATTTTAGCCAGTACTTCAAACTGTTCCTTGGACCTCCATTTAAGATTAATCCAGCAGAAAATCATACAGAGGATGTTTTGGATCACTCTCCCACTCTTCAAAACAGGTGCCACTAAGTCAGACAAATGCTGGCGCTGTGATTCAACAAGTGCTAATTTAACCCATGTGCTCTGGGAATGTGTATGTTTTGGGGAGAGTTAATTTTTTCCAATGAAATAAAATTGGGTTACCAGCTAAACATGTACTTTTAAACCTAATGGATGTTAACTAGAAGCACCTGAAAAACTGTGGCTAAGTACAGCACTAATAATTGCTCAAAGGCTATACTACAAAAATGCACATTAAAAAAAAAAAAAACCCAACAATTGAAGACTGGAGCACAGACATTGTAAGCCTGGCTACCATGATGGGCTGAGATTTTCAAAACAGATTAAAGCACTGCTTAAAATCAATGGGAACTGGGAATCCAAAATAGCCATAATATTTTTGCTGAATACGTTGTGAAATGTACCAGAGATCACCCTTATTGGTCTAGATCCTGTATTAAAAGACCACTTCCCAAACATCACCAGGATGTACCCAGTCCAGTTTTGCTTCACCTTTATTAGGCGAATGTTGCAGCTAAACAGCAGCTTGTCAGTCCGATGTTGGTTCACAATATAATCAATCCGTATTCTGCGCACTGCTGGAACCTACATCTTTACATTTCCTGAACTGCCAGTGTTGGAAAGCCTGATTCTACCTCAAACTCCAATGGAGTCACTCATGATTCACACCGAGATCAGAATCAGGGACCAAAACCATTGCTTTCATTTACTCTTGTGCATTTAAACAGTATGTAATATTTGTTAAGTATTTAGGGAGACAGAAGGCATTAAATCAAAAGAGAGTGTTTTCTGTAGATGGCAAAGTATAAGTGTTTTCCCACCTCCCCAACCTCGTTTGATCAGTTACTCTGGAATAAGGGAGGAATATCTTGTTTCCATGGGATGGCATTGGTGTCAGTATTCCTTTATGATGAAAGAGGACCTATCCCACCAATACTCTTCAGAAAGCAGCGGGAAACATTAGCAGCCTATTACAGTTCTTCTACTACTTATATACTAAGCTTTGTGGTTAGGAACATCAGGGTCCAATGCACAAACACTGAAAGGTGACGTTTGTTCACAGTTTAGTTTATTACCTCAGTTCCCTGGGGGAAATTGAAAGACAACCTTCCAATTACTGTGATTTTAGCACAGAAGCTTTCCATTGGCATTTCTGGGCATATACTAACCTGTAACCCCTGGAGGTAGCGGGAGCTGAATTTTAACTGGCCTGAGGAAATCCACAGTGGAATTCTGAGAGAGGCAGAGTAGGGGACCAGCTCTGGACTGTGGATCATCCGTGATCTCTGCCAGCTCCTCTGCTGACACTGGCAACACCTGGTGGTTGAACAATAATCAAATCATCTTAACATCTGATGCCTGAATACCGGAGTTCATTGAGGCAGAAAGAAGACAATTGCCCTGTGATGTTATCTGATTAAAATATGGCAATATCAATCATTGTTGCAACCACTGTTATATATTTGCAACAAATCTTGTACAAAGGTTGTCAAGTGAGGTGTCTGTGAAGAGGTTATGATTTGCTGGTTATGATTATGCCATCTGTATGCATGTATCATTTTTGTATTTGAAATTATGAGTATTGACTCTATACCTGGATGTCAAATGTTTGCTCCTGGGGTAACGCCCACAAGATGTTTAGCCAGCATATCTTGAAGGGACTACTTAAATTAAGTGGCTCATCAAGAAACACTTAACTGACAATGGACCATGGGAGACCCCCATCTACACTGAATGGACTGTCCTGTGGACATTCCATCTGAAGTATAGGCAATGGCTTCCTGCAATGACTAGGTGAAATGCATGGACATGTGACTTGTCCATGTGACTCCAACCACCATCTTGTTACTGTAAGTTTCAAGAGTAAGAACAATAAGATTCTTGCCACATGGCAGAAGAGATAAAAGGCCCTGGAAACTCCTCCATTTTGCCTCTTTCCTGCACAAACCTCTGGACTATGTTAATGGGAGCATTCTAACCAATGGACAGATGACTTTCCAATGATTTGGAAGCAGCCAGAGACTTGACTTACCAAGCCAGCAGTTTATTCCATCACTGCTGCAAGCCTGAACCAAGGAGGTTCATGTATTTGATTCCTCTAACCAATTTTAACTCATTTTTCTTTCTTTTTATGAATAAACCTTTTGATACTGAAGGACGGGTACCAGCATGATTTTGGGGTAAGATTTAAGTTATATATTAACCTGCGTGTGTGGCTGGTCCTTTGGGATCAGAAGAATCTTTTATTTGAAGAGATTGGTTTTAAAGAACCATTCATCTCCAAATCTAGTGTTTTCCGTGGTAATACAAGGACTGGAATACCTAAGGAAACTGCTTTTATGACTTCTTGTTAGCTAGTGTGGTGAAGCAGACGTTTACTTTTGTTGCCAGTTTGTTATTCTGTGAGGGATTAGACACTCCAAGACTGGTGGATCTGCCATATTTCTCAAAAGTTAGTCCTGAATTTGGCATTCTCAGTTGTGAAATGCTAAGGGAAAATTAGAGAGGCTATCAAAATTAAAACTCAATAATAGTGGGGGATTTCAATTATTTCCATATTGACTGGGAACATGTCACCTCGGGACGAAATGCAGAGACAAAATTTTTTGATACTTTAAATGACTGCTTCATGGAGCAGCTGGTACGGGAACCCACAAGGGGCGAGGCAACTCTAGATTTAGTCCTGAGTGGAGGCAGGAGCTGGTCCAAGAGGTAACTATAACAGGACTGCTTTGGAATAGTGACCATAGTATAATAACATTTAAGATCCTTGTGGTGGGAAGAACATCTCAGCTGTGGCATTTAATTTCAAAAAGGGGAACCACGCAGAAATGAAGAGGTTAGTTAAACAGAAATTAAAAGATACAGTGACTAAAGTGAAATCCCTGCAAGTTGCATGGGCGCTTTTTAAAGACATCATAATAGAGGCCCAACTTCAATATATACCCCAAATTAAGAAACAAAGTAAAAGAACTAATAAACAGCCACCATGGTTTAATAACCATGTAAAAGAAGCAGTGAGAGATAAAAAGACTTCCTTTAAAAAGTGGAAGTCAAATCATAGTGAGGTAAATAGAAATGAGCATAAACACTGCCAAATTAAATGTAAAAATATAGTAAGAAAAGCCAAAGAGGAGTTTGAACAATGGCTAGGCAAAAACTCAAAAGGTAATAACAAAATGTTTTTAAGTACGTCAGAAGCAGGAAGCATGCTAAACAAGCAGTGGGGCCACTGGATGATTGAGATACAAAGGAATGCTTAAGATGATAAAGTCATTGCAGAGAAACTAAATGGATTCTTTGCTTCAGTCTTCATGGCTGAGGATGTTAGGGAGATTCTCAAACTGGAGCCAGCTTTTGCAGGTGAGAAATCTGAGGAACTGTGACAGATCGAAGTGTCACTAGAGGAGGTTTTGGAATTAATTGATAAACTTAACATTAACAAGTCACCAGGACCGGATGGCATTCACCAAAGGTTCTGAAAGAACTCAAAGGTGAAGTTGCAGAACTATTAACTAGGGTCCTTTAAATCGGTCTCTGTACCCAATGACTGGGAGAAAGCTAATGTAACACCAATATTTAAAAGGGGCTCTAGAGGTGATCCCGGCAATTACAGACTGGTAAGTCTAATGTCAGCACCAGGCAAATTAGTCGAAACAGTAAAGAATAAAATTGTCAGACACCTAGAAGAACAAATTGTTGGGCAAAAAAGTTAACATGGTTTCTGTAAAGGAAAATCATGTCTTACTAATCTATTAGAGTTCTTTAAAGGGGTCAACAAACATGTGGACAAGGGGGATCCGGTGGACAGAGTGTACTTAGATTTCCAGAAAGCCTTTGACAAGGTCCCTCACCAAAGGCTCTTACATAAATTAGAGTTGTCATGGGCTAGGAGGGAAGGTCCTTTCATGGACTGAAAACTTGTTCCCTGTCTTTTAACCAAAGGTAGGAATTAATGGTAAATTCTCAGAATGGAGAGGGGTAACTAGTGGTGTTCCCCAAGGGTCAGTCCTAGGACCAATCCTATTCAACTTTTTCATAAATGATCTGCAGAAAGGGGTAACAATGAGGTGGCAAAGTTTGCAGATGATACTAAACTGCTCAAGATAGTTAAGACCAAAGCGAACTTCAAAAAGATCTCACAAAACTAAGTGATTGGGCAACAAAATGACACATGAAATTTAATGTGGATAAATGTAAAGTAATGTACATTGGAAAAAATAACCCCAACTATACATACAATATGATGGGGGCTAATTTAGCTACAACAAATCAGGAAAAAGATCTTGGAGTCATCGTGGATAGTTCTTTGAAGATGTCCATGCAGTGTGCAGAGGCGGTCAAAAAAGCAAACAGGATGTTAGGAATCATTAAAAAGGGGATAGAGAATAAGACTGAGAATATATTATTGCCCTTATATAAAAATCGATGGTACGCCCACATCTTGAATACTGTGTACAGATGTGGGCTCCTCATCTCAAAAAAAGATATGCTGGCACTAGAAAAAGTTCAGAGAAGGGCAACTAAAATGATTAGGGGTTTGGAATGGGTCCCATATGAGGAGAGATTAAAGAGACTATGACTTTTCATCTTGGAAAAGAGGAGACTAAGGAGGGATATGATAGAGGTATATAAAATCATGACTGATGTTGAGAAAGTGGATAAGGAAAAGTTATTTACTTATTCCCATAATACAAGAACTGGGGCCACCAAATGAAATTAATGGGCAGCAGGTTTAAAACAAGTAAAAAGGAAGTTCTTCTTCATACGGCACAGTGTCAGCTTGTGGAAATCCTTGCCTGAGGAGGTTGTGAAGGCTAGGACTATAACAGTATTTAAAAGAAAACTGGATCAATTCATGGAGGTTAAGTCCATTAATGGCTATTAGCCAGGATGGGTAAGGAACGGTATCTCTAGACTCTGTCAGAGAGTGGAGATGGATGGCAGGAGAGAGATCACTTGATCATTACCTGTTAGGTTCACTCCCTCTGGGGCACCTGGCATTGACCACTGTCGGTAGATGGACCCTTGGTCTGACGCAGTATGGCCGTTCTTATGTTCTTATGACCCAAGGCGGCACGGTTACAGGCCCCAACTGCTCAAATGCCAGGCCTGACTGAGTGGCACAGGATGGCTGCCAAGTGGGAGTGTGAATCCTAATCACCGAACCATATTCTGCTCAGAGTTATACTGGTGTAAACTTAGCAAACAGGGCCCTGATCCTGATTGAGTCTTCTTGATGCTACTGTCACACATTTAATTAAACAGCTACCACAACCACCTCGCACTAACTTTAACGGCGCTGCTTCAGAGTTAGAACAGCATGAATACGAGTAAAGTTTAACCCTTTGAATCTCACTCGCATGACAGACCAGCTCAGCTTTTCATTCTTGGAGACTAAGCAAGAGACTAAAGCTGCACGTCCCTTGACAGTGCTGCCTGCTGGCTTATCAAGAGCCTTAGTAGCAGAGCTTTGAGCAGAACCCCATTCAGCCTTCCCCACAGAAGGACAGAGGGGCCAGGACTGTATCAAAGACGGCTGTATGGGAGAGGGGAAAGAGACAGGTTTGTTTGTGTTTTTTTTAAACAGGGTACAGGATTAGTTTTGCCAGCTCCTCTGTCTTACAGGCCCTAGACTGTGATCTGCCTAGATACAGTTATAGCCTTGAAAGGTCAAAGCCTTGGAGAATGTGGCAGGAGGTGGGGGACACAAAGGGAAGAACACTGCAAATTATTGCCATAATGCATGAGTGCAGAGCTCCTCAGCACCCAGCACACAAATGGAGGCCAGTGGCAGCTGCAGGCATTCATTCAGCACTGAGATGTGAGGTACTCAGGGCCCAACCTAACACCTATTGACTCCACTGAGTGTTAAACCAGGCCCTACCTCAGCAAGATGTGCTATGTTTCTCAAATGTGGTCACTACAGGCTTTTATCATGGTCACAACCTCCTGAGCAATAATGGGGGAGGGCCAGGGGGGCGCGGAAGGAATGGGGGGCTCTGCAAGGACGGGATGGGCCCTTCCCGCATCTGGAGTCACAAACACTGGAAGAGCAGTCAGCGTGAGTTCCCCATCTTCCCGTGGGCCTCAGGCTATTGGCTTCAGCCCTGGGGTGGCAGGCAGCAGGCTCCAGCCACTGGTCTTTGGGCTCAACAACCCCCATCATCACCCCTGGCCCTCGCTGCCTCCCTCCCCACCCAAGGCTTAATTTGTCCTCCAGCTTGCCAGGGCTGAGTAAGTCTGCTGTGAAAAAATTACATCTGTATGTTTGTTAATATCACTTTTCACTGCTCCCAGCTAGCTAACAAGTCTGCTGCTGTGAAAATTGACATTAACAATCATACAAATATCACTTTTCACAGAAGCAAACCTACTTGCTACCAATTCTTAAACAAAAACAAAAAACAGCAACCAAAAAGCAAAAGAAACAGCAACAAAAAAAAAGACAAGAACATGCAAAGCACCTTTTTTGTGTTTCTATTCTGTTTATGTCCAGTAAAGAAGAGAGACAACTGTTCATTGTTATTATTGAGTCTGCAAAAAAACCACCTTATTACAACAATGATTTGGACTTGTATGTGCGCATATTTATTTGTTTTTCCTGAAATTAACTAAGTTTTTCAGAAAATTGTCATCGCGGCCACCAACAAGAGTAGGTGGCTACATTCTGAGGCCACCGAAATCTGTTGGGAGAAACCTAACAAGTTAAAATATTTCACATATGGCCTATGTGAGTGCTAACCCCTGCCAGACAACTAATGACCCAGTTCATTTCACAGTGGGGGAAACTGAGATAGGGACACTCTAAAGCCAAGTCAGACCCAGTTCCCAGGCTGATGCTTGGCTCATCCTTCTTTCTCATTTAGTGCATGTATCCTATTGCCTACTCATCTCCAGCATAGGCCAGCAGTAATACCAGAGCTTGTGTTTTAGTTTTAACATGCACACACACCTGCAATGTGACGCTCCGAGTCTCCTCTGTGACTCCAGGAGGGAAGGTCACTTTGATGCTTGGATCCACAGTGGAAAAAAGCAACGTCCCCTCTGATGGGACACTGCATTTATTCTCCACAAGCCGAGAGACGACCAGGAACCAGGAGAAATGGGGGATGCTACAGCAAGCCATGTGCTTCTGTTACAAAAAGGTGGGGAACAAGGAAAACACAGCTGAGTGACATGTTACAGTATCTTTCAGACACACTGATTGACACCAGTTGAAGTCAATGGAGTCACTGAAAAAAAATAAATCAATGGCTCACAATGTTTCTTCGGTATATATGCAGATGTATTGCACACATTTAGATGCAAAGCACCACCACCAATAAAGCCTATTTTCTTAAAGGCCTGAGAAGATATTTTTCACCATCAGAGCTGGCATTTGAGGTGACTTTTCATACCCCACTCCTGGTGTAAGTCACACTGCACAGACTGCAGAAGCAGCCTAGACATTTTGGACATGAGAGCCTACGGCACATGTTGTGCTCCCGGGATTGATTGCTGGTAGGGTAGTAGGGAGAGCACAGACTGAATTTAGCACAGTACCCTGCAGCACTTCACAAAACAAGGAGTAAGATGAGGTTCCACCCCAGCAGATCTTTCAGTCCAATGCTAAATTGAGATGGAAAATTGCATTCCGGAGCTTGTAGTCTCTAGGGCAGGAGTAGGCAACCTATGGCACACGTGCCAAAGGCAGCACACAAGTTGATTTTCAGTGGCACTCACATTGCCCTGGTCCTGGCCACCGGTCTGCGGGTGCTCTGCATTTTAATTTAATTTTCAATGAAGCTTCTTAAACATTTTAAAAATCTTATTTACTTTACATACAATATAGTTTAGTTATATATTATAGACTTATAGAAGAGACCTTCTAAAAATGTTAAAATGTATGACTGGCACGTGAAACCTTAAATCAGAGTGAATAAATGAAGACTCGGCACAGCACTTCTGAAAGGTTGCTGACCCCTACGCTAGGACAACATTTCTCAAATGCAGCACCAGGGGCTTTTCATGTGGCCACGACAGCCTCCTGGGTGGTGATGGGATGGGGCAAAGCATCAGACCCTCCCCTTCCTCCTTGTTGCTCCTGGACACAACGCTGCAGGAGCAAGGTGAGTTCTTGACCCATCTTGGGTGGAGGGGATTTGAGCAGCAGGCTCCAGTGGTGGGACTTCAGGAACCTGGCCGTGAAGCCCTGGGCTCCGACCACGGGTACTGACCCCGCCCCAGCTCTGGCCACACAGCCCTGATCTCAAGGTGTGGGGCTTCAGCCTCCAGCCCCCGGTTCCAGCCGTGTGGCGGCAGACGCTGGCCACAGATGCCAACTCCCAGCCCCCAGAAGCAGGGCAATGGGACTCCAAGCATTGGGATTGGGCGCCAGTCCTTGGCTCTGTCCACAGGCAGCAGGTGCTGACCCCTGGCTCCAGCATGGAGCTTCAGTTGGCCTCTAGCCCCCAGTTCCAGCCGTGCGGTAGCAGGCTCTGGCCCCAGCGACACGGCCCTGGCACCTGGTGCTGATCCCCTGTCCCAGCTGCAAGGCAGCAAACACTGACCCATAGCTCTGTTCCCAGGTTCCAGCCATGTGGTGGCAGGAGCTGACCCTGGGTGCCAACCCCTGGCCTTGGCCATGTAGCAGCAAGCACTCTCTCCAGCCACGCAGCATCAAGTGCTGACTCCTGGCTCCAGCCACACTCTCCTGGGCTCTGGCACTCAGTTCTGGGCTCTGGCCGTGCAGTGGCAGACACTAGCCCTGCGCGCTGACCCACAGCTCCGGCTGCGTGGCAGCAGCCCGCGATCCTTAGCTCCAGCCATGCAGTTCCTGTCCCCAGCTCTGGGTTCTGGCCGCGGGCACTAAGCCCTGGCCCTGGCCGCATGGCAGCAGACACCAGGCCCTGGCTCTGGCCACGCAACAGTGGGGTCCAACACCTACCTCCATTGTCCCTGGCTCCTACTACCTCCCATGGTCCTGTATCCATTCCCCCCACACCCTGGACCCTTCTGCTTTCCTGGCCTTGCATCCATCCCTGCCCCATTGCCACAGACCCCCTCTGGCTCCCCCTTCAGCCTCTCCATCTGGGGCTCAATGGGTCCTGGGGCTTGCTGTGAAAAGTGAAATTTGTATGTTTGTTAATATCACAGCACACTTAGCAGCTGCCTGGAGGGCTATCAAAAGTAATCAGTGATATTAACAAATATCACTTTTCACAGCAAGCCCAAGGACCCACTAAGCCCTGGATGGGACAGGAGGGCCAAAAGGTGAGGCAGCATTATTTTTGTTATTGAGTCTGTCAAAAAACCCTACAAATACACAATGCAGGGATTTGGATGTGAATCTGTGCATATTTAATTGTTTTTCCTAAAGTTAATTAATTATTTTAGGTTAAAATAAAAAGTGTCAGTGGGGCCACCACTGAGAGACCCTGCTATAGTAGCTACATCCCTCTGTATTAGAGATGAGGGCTGCAGGTGCAATCCCTTTATACCAACTGGACACACATCTCAGGTTCATGAGAAGCTTCCAAGCTAGCCCTGGAGACTGGAAAAAGTCAAGCCCTGCCCCTGCTGTAGGGCAAGTCACATCTCCTGCCTATGACCAGGAGTTAATCCAGCTTGCTCACCTTCGGCTTTCCTCTCCGCTCCACCTTGGTTTGCAGGTCACTCCAGCTCTGCCCGTTGAAGGTCCGAACTACCACTTCTCGCTCACGCAGCGTCTGAGGGGAGGCGTAAGGCATCCAGATCTGCACCTCCTGGCAGGGGACAACAGGGTATTGCCATGAGACACCAACAGAACAGCACCCCTACTCTAGAGACAAGCAGGGGAAGCCAATGCGATGGGGTGTGACAAGCCTCCATGCTCTCCACTCCCCGCAGGAGGCCCCATTGCTCTGCTACCCACCACCCCTGGAAACAGCGTTCTGCGAGGAAAAGAGCAGTGAGCACTAGATCTCTAGGCTTACCTAGGGAAGCATCGCAGGAACAGCCATTGTGAGAACAATAAAAGCTTCTTCTCCATCAACACCCAATCAAGGCCAAAAGAAAAGGAGCTGCCTGCTGCTAGCAAGGTAGCTCCTGGCTGGAGATGGTGGTATGAGGAGAGATGCTCCCTAGACTACAGGCCAGGGCCCACTGCTGGCTACAAATCAGCAGGTGGAGCTCAGGAAGAACCCTGCTGATTTAATTCTGGAGAGGGAATTAAGCCCCAGAAAGGTAAGAAACCATCTGATTTATGAGTGGCCCTGAAGGGCAAGGAACTGCTTCCATCCAAGTTGGCTGTACCCTAGAAAGGATCTGAGCTGCGTGACCCGGCCAAGCCACAGAAGACCCACAGAGGTAGGCTGACAGCCTGCCAGGGGCATTGGGAGCTGACAAGGCCAGCAACACCACACCCAGACACTGGGGGATGCTCACAGGAGTAAGTGCAATCTACCACAGGCAGATTTTAGGCAGAGTGGGGAGTGGTTATGAAAACTGATCTCTCCTGCAGCCCACCAGCCCTGAAGTCAGCTAGAACAGCTGCCCCCAGTTTCCTGGCTACGCTCCAGACAATGCTTAGGTGGGGATGTTGTGCAATGGTTTCCCAGAAAGGCCAGTGAGCTCCTCTTGGCCAAGACTGGCTTCACAGGGGTATTCGTGTAAGCGTCCATCAATGGGTCCTTTTCCTGGCAGATGGAGGTCACCCCCAGGAGCAAGCTCTCCCCTTAGGAGGAGTTCATGAGCTGGAAGGGAGGAGGTTCTCATTCAGAGAACAGCCTGCATCATAGCAGAAGGGACGGGAAAAGTGTGAGGACAGCGTGCTGCTGAGGGAGGAGACACTGTCCTTTTGGGGATTTGCCCTAGTGCTGAGAATCCCTTTCAAGTTTGATCCTTGGGGCTATTTACAAGCAGTGATTTGTGGTTCACGGATCCCAGCAGTCAACATAGTGAGGCCTGGCAGCCCCACCACATGATCCTTTCAGGCCACAAACAAGGATTTTCTGGCCAGTCATATTTGCATATATGGACCCATGATGAGCTATAAACACACACACAGTTCTGCTCAGCCCCATCCTGCCCATCATGCATTCTTACCTGCTGGAATACAATCCCATGAGGCCGCAGCTCCAGGACTTCACTCAGCAGGATGTCATGGTGCCTCAGTTTCACCCACTGTGGGTCAGGCGACAGCGTTTGGAAATGGATTGTTAATGAGGTGGTGGCAGCACCCGGGGGGAAGTAAAACTGGATGCCGCAGGCCAGGATGACTTTGCAGCCATCAGAGGTCACAGTAAAGCTTACGAAAAAGAAGAGATGCATGAATAACATCTTGCAATGACTCACATTCATTGTGTATACAGTGTTGCTGTAGCCATGTGGGTCCCAGGATACTAGAGAGACAGAGTGGGTGAGGTCTTATCTTTTATTGGATCAACTTAATCTGTAATGCACTAACCCCCCTTTTTATCCTATGACTATAGGGGTGTTAATGGGCCACTTCAACATGACTGGTCCCTTAGAATATGCACTAACTACTTTTGATTAAAAAAAACTCTGTTCCATCTTGCGTGTAGCTGTGACACTCCTCAGACCTGAGGAAGAGCTCTGTGTAGCGTGAAAGCTGGTTGCTCTCACCAACAGGCGCTGATCCAATAAAAGATATTACTTCACCCAACTTGTCTTCCAGTGACACCACACGCCATTCAACTATTGCTTTCCTGTGTTTGTGACTGGCAAGAGGAACTCCCTGCATGTAATGGAGTAAAACTCTGACTTGTCTATTTGGACTGGAAACAATTTGGGGCAGAGACATCCCAAATAATGTGTATGTACAGCACCTCGCAGAATGAGACCCTAATCTTAACTGGGGCATCTAAGTGCTACTGCAATACAAAATAATAAATAGTAACAAAAACAATAGAGACACTGTGTGAAATACCTGTCCTCACTGGGTACAAGGAACACTCTTCCTAGCTCTCCTGAGCTGGATTCATCTGCAGTGAATCAGAAGAAATGAAATGAACAGGGGTGGGTAGCATGCAGATTGTCCATTGATTTGAGGGGTACAGGTGATAAAGGAGTATTCCTCTTGCAACACTGTGCTCATCAGGGGCTGGATCCAAATTCCAGTGAAGTTAGTGCAACATTTTCCATACTCCCCCCAGGCTTTGGATTGGGTTCCAAAGGAGGATGGACAGAGGTCAGTGAACTTTTGATGCATCTCTTTTCCCGCACTTAGCAGCCGTTGGCCAGGCTGTACTGGCATCGCTGACTCTTCCCTACCCCTGCCTATTTACGATCTAAATAGCAGATGCTCTTGGGGATCTTTTTGCTTGCAGCTTGAGGACCTTCCCAAGAGGCTGACTTCCTTTTGACCATTGACTTTCCCACAACCCCCACCTCTGCATCACCAGCAACACCTTTCCAATGATCAGGCTGAGCAAAAGCATCTCCAGAGATTTTTTTACACCTTAGAACTGACTAAAAAATTAGAATCCTTCCCACAGAACTAGCACAGCCTGTAATTGAAGACACAGGCAACCTAGTGTAGGAACTCCTGAATAGCCATCTTCTCCCTTATACACCCTCTAGTACAGGGTTCGACAACCTTTCAGAAGTGGTGTGCCATGCCTTCATTTATTCACTCTAATTTAAAGGTTCTGCTTGCCAGTAATACATTTAAAAGGTTTTTAGAAGGTCTCTTTCTGTAAGTCTATAATATATAACTAAATTGTTATATGTAAAGCAAATAAGGTTTTTTAAGTGTTTAAAGAAGCTTCATTTAAAATTAAATTAAAATGCAGAGCCCCCCGGACTGGTGGCCAGGACCTGGGCAGCGTCAGTGCCACTGAAAATCAGCTTGCGTGCCGCCTTCGGCACACGTGCCATAGGCTGCCTATCCCTGCGCTAGTACAATGAAGCCCACATCTAACTTAGATTTTAAACTCTGAGCGAGGGGCTCACTCTTCTGTTTGTCTGTGCAGTGCAAAATACACCTGCAATGATGCCATATCAATAATGATCCATTTTCTCCCCCTCATCTCCATCAATCACATTCACACACCAGCTTGTGACACTTGCTAGAGCCTGGGAGCAGCTATCTGAGATCCAGTCAAGCCAGAGATGCAATTACCAGATTGCAGAGGGATCTCAGGTTCTCCTAGCGGATTGCCACGCAGGTGCACAAAGGGAGAGTGCTGGATCTCAGGAGGGATGGAGCGGAGCCTGTTGTTCTGCAAGTCAAGCCTGGACAAGTTGGGAAGGCTGGCAAGGGATGCGGGGACAGTCACCAGGAGATTGCTGTGAAGACGCAGCTGCTGCAGAGACTGTAAATTGGCTGCAAGTTAGAACAAGAAGAAAAATTGCTCCCCCCTTGGTAAATACATGAATACTGATTCTAACAACCCCCAACAACATACACATCCATCCCCAATTCCCCTTAGCAAGCACCTAGAGCGTGACCCCAGCCTGCCTGCACCAGACCCCCAAAACACACACACAAAGCATAGATATATTTAAATCATGAGAGAGGAACAAAGCTCACGAGTTCAGAGAATTAGCAGGTTGGGAGAGCAGTAAGTTCTTTGGGACAGGGACTGTCCTTTTGTTCTGTTTATACAGAGTCTAGTTCAATGGGGTTCCGGTCCATGCATAGGATTCTAGATGCTACAGCAATATAACAACCACAGCGGAAACCTGGGCACAGTAATACAAAAATCAAAGCTGTGGAAATAGGCCCATTCAGAATCTCAGAGTCCAGCACTGAACGGTTTTCTGGATTGGTCTGGACTCAACACAGATGTCATTTAAAACCAAACAACCCATCAATATAATTAGCCCTCAGTGTGTTGCCTCATATCAGCAACTGCAGAGAAGCTGGGATCCTCTCAGGAGCCAGTGCCCTAGCCTGCCAAAGGGCTGGATCCTCAGCTGATGTATGTCAGTTTGAAGGCAATGGCATTGTCCAATCCTGACTTATAACAACTCAGGATCTGGCCCAGAGTCTTCTGAATCTTCAAAGTGCTCGGTTTGCTCACTGACTAAATTGACAGGGCTCCATATAGACAATATCCTGCTCCTAGAAAGTTGTGCAAGAGATACCTCCTGATCCACAGCCCTGCTTGGGGGTGATGAAGTAAGGGGGTCAGTGACAGACACTGAATCCCATTTAAAGGTTAGGTGTTACATGTCTTTCTGTTCAAAGACTCCCTAAAACCCACCCATTCCATGTCAGGAGCAAGGGACATTCATTCTCTTTCTTCCAGGTGCAACTCTTACCAAGTGAGTCAGGGACACGCATCAATTGATTCCCTGAGAGATCCAGCTCCATGCAGTTATACAGACACCCGATCTCGTCGGGAAGTGATTGCAGGGCGTTTTCAGACAGGTCCAGTCTCTGCAGCACTGCCAGCTCCCCAATACTCCGTGGTAAATCCCGGAGCTGGTTTTTCATGGCAGAGAAGAAAGTCAGCTTACTGAGCTGGCCAAAGTCTTCGGGCAGCTCCACCAGGCTGTTGTGGCACACCAAGAGCACACGGAGGCTGGCAAGGTTAGTGACACAGCTGGGTAACCTGGAGAAGCTATTAAAGCTGAGATCCAGATGAGTGAGACATAGCAGACTCCCAAAATCTTCTGGCAAGGTTGTCAGGGAACCCTGCTGACAAGCACCGAATTCATCCTGGGCATGCCCACCTGGGGGCACGGAAAAGCAGAGAGAAAGGATTCCATGTTACATGGGTTCTGCTAAACTAGCATCAGATAGGCATGTACAGCTCCCTCTGAAATCAACAGCATGGCAAACTGGAAGTTCAAACAATGTTTATCAGGGCTGCAGGGATTGGTGCATGCAAGGTGTATACATGGCCTAATGGCTAGGGCACTCAAGTGTGACTCAGGAGACCTGGGTTCTATTCCCAGCACTGTCACTGGGTGAATCACCTATATGACTTCACCTCTCTGCATCTCAGTTTCTCCATCTGTAAAATGGGCTGTATCAATTGTGGAGAGGGGGAGTTCTGTGGAGCAGGATATCTGCACTGTACATATGAGGGGTCTGTTTTATCAGTCATTCTTTTTCCAGTCCAATCTGACCCCTGGATGTTGAACACCTAAAATGCTGGTATTTTAACACCCAAGGAGAGGAGAGATTTATCTGGTACACAGTGGGAGAAGGGAGAACTAGGAGTTATAGGATGCACTTAAGAAAGAGGCAATTTTAGCTGAAGATGAGAAAATTTCCCTGAGAAGGAGGCATATTTGGCTGTCGCACAGTTTCCCCAAGGGAAAGGATAGAAGCTTCACTGCTTGGGACATTCAAAACTAGCCTGAACAGCAGCACATTAGTGATAACCCATACTGGCAGGGCAGAGGACTACATGGTCTAATAGCTTTCCCTACCTCTAACTTCAACAGTTCTAGGTTTGATGGGAGGTATGCTCAGGTATTTAAGGGCAAGTTTGGCTCCAAATAACAAATCCAGCACATTCAAAAGGTTTTCTGACTTGCTTGAGACTACCAGGGCAAGTGACCCATGGGTGGGGGGGGGGGGAGAAAGGAGTGGCAGCCATATGATTTAAATTCACACTTCCATAAACATACCAATATCCTCCCTCCTACTTACCACCCTCCTGCAGTGCAATTTTAAATACTTACATTAGGGGATACCACAGGATTTTTTGTTGTATAATCGTAGAAAGATTAATATTTGAAAAACCCTGGATTAGCAAATAGTACGGTTTAAATAAGGAATTCTTAGCGAACCAAGTTTTTCTACTTTTTTTTCCAGTATCTGAGCACTTCACAGCATAAATCTATGGGAGGTAAGGAAGTATTAATATGCCCATTCTACAGATGGGAAAACAGAGACCCAGATCCACAAAGGTATTTAGACTTCTAACTTCTCTTGATTTCAAATACCTTTGTGGATCCGGGCCAGAGATACTTGCTTAAGGTCACATTCTGGTGGAGCAGGGGAAATTCACCTGAGAGTCAGGAGACCTAGTTCATGTCCTGACCACTGGACCATCCTTCCTCTCTGATATGCACATACAGTTCCCCCCAGAAGACTGGGTGGTTCAACATTTTTCCAAGATTGCTAAAGACACACCATTCATATTCACAGCCTCCTAGCATACAAAAACTGGGATGCCAAAGAAGCAATACAATGGTCAACAGGTATTTATTGAATGTCATCATGCCATTGGCTACAAGTCATAGGCAAATCCACGCCAATACTTTTTGTGCTCCTGATAAGTTAGTTTCTTTGCTGTTCCTTCTCAAACCATGTTCCCAGCTTGTGCTGCAGGGCACAGGACGAGGGTCTGTTCAGAAAGCTACAGCAGAACAAAATGCAGTGAAAGGAATCATTACATCTCAAGGGGGGGGGGGAGGAATAATCACCAACAATTATTTCAGTCAGACTCTCCACAACTAAAGATCCAACCCAGTCTCCATTCAAGTGACATTTAAACAAAAGGCTGCACCTGTCAGACTGAATCAAGTGAGGAAAGTGGTCCCCAACAGCTGTGGAAACAAAGGATGGTAATAACAGCCCCTATGCTGGATCTTCCTGAATCTGCATGCTGCTCCCCTTAAGGCTAACAGACCCAAAGCCGCTGCAAGGGGCTCTAGTGCACAATGGAAACCATAAAGCGCATCCATCCC
The DNA here is from genome assembly GCF_007399415.2 of Gopherus evgoodei. Taxonomy (NCBI): domain Eukaryota; kingdom Metazoa; phylum Chordata; order Testudines; family Testudinidae; genus Gopherus; species Gopherus evgoodei. The sequence goes on along the minus strand of NC_044325.1, from coordinate 116,054,981 downwards.
ATAGGAGAAGAGAAAAAAAGCCAAGCCCGGATGAATGGGCAAGGATGCTTCTCTGTGTCTTACCTTTGAGCACCAGGGACTTCAGGCACTTCAGGACAGGAAGGCTGCCCAGCGTGGAGTCTATGAGGGTCTCATTGCAGTTCAGCCGCAGGAATTCCACCTGGGCCATCTCTTCCCTTCGTTTCTCAAACAGCTCGAGGAACTGGCGACAGCCATCGGGGTACACATCCAGGTTCAGCCTGTTGCCTGCAAGGCGGCAGCCCTCAAGTGCGGCAGTCACAAAACTGCCCTCCCCCAAAGCCTCCCCAACCTCCGGCAGCTCTGCCATCTTCTGCTGTTAGTCCACTGGGGCCGGAGCATGTTTTGACTTGCCAGGCAGGCAGGCACTGGCAGTGCCACAAGGCAGCCGTGATGACGAGAAAAGAGGCTCTGAAAGGGGACAGAAGCACACAGTGAAGCCCTACTGCCTCTGCAGAGCCCAGCTAGAAGAAGCTTGTAAACACAGCATCTTCCAACCACAACAAGATGCATGGGGATTTACATACAGTACATCACTATGGATTTTATGGGCAGTTGGTATAGACTTTAAGGCCAGAAGGGACCATCGTGACTATCTAGTAAGTCTGACCTCCTGCACATTGCAGGCCACAGAACCTCACCCACACATTCCTAAAATAGACCCCTGAATTCTGGCAGGGTTACTGAAGTCCTCAAATCATGGTTTAAAAGACTTCTAGTTACAGAGTATCCACCACTTACATAAACCAGCAAATGACTGTCCCCCATGCTACAGAGGAAGGTGAAACCCCAGCAGGATCTCTGCCAATCTGAACCAGGGGAAAATTCTTTCCTGACCCCAAATATGGTGATCAGTTAGACTCTGAGCATGTAGGCAAGACCCACCAGCCAGAAACCTGAGAATGAGTTACTACAGAGAACTCTGAGCCCTCTCCATCTAGTGTCTCATCACCAGCCATTGGAAATATTAGCTGATCTGCCACTACTAGCAGCAATGTGCTAGGTATAGCAATGAGGTACAACAGCCACTTTGGTGCATCCCCTCCATCTGGCCAGAAAACAGAGTCATCTCCAGAAATGTAGAGGGTGTAATCAAAGGAGAAAGCTTGCTTAGGATAGTAATACCTAACTCTTCTATAGCACTTTTCATCAGTAGGTCTCAAAGTGCCTTACAAAGGAGATCAGTACTATTATTCTCATTTTATAGACAAGGAAACAAAGGCACAGAGGCAAAGCAACTTGCCCAAGGTCACCAGCAGGTCAAGGGCAAAGCCAGGAGACCTGGGTTCTGTGCGTAAGTCCTGGGCCAGCATCTGATCCAATAAGCCAGACTACTGTTGTGTAACTAGGAGCAATGAGATGAAATTGCAGAGAAGAGAAAGTGGAAGTGGATTGGCTCACATCAACATAAGGACTAGGGAATACAACTTGTGATGTAACTATGTAGTGATGCAATGAAAAAAACCCAACACATCACATTAATGCACTAGCTGGGACCAGGAATGCCATGGGGGAAGCACACACAACCTTACATGTTATGAGAGGGGAGAAGAGAGAAGTATCAGAGGGGTAGCCATGTTAGTCTGGATCTGTAAAAGCAGCAAAGAATCCTGTGGCACCTTATAGACTAACAGACGTTTTGGAGCATGAGCTTTTGTGGGTGAATTGCTGCTTTTGGAGAAGTGGGAAAGACCAATGGGGATAAATTCTCCATTGCCCCCTTCACCTTGTGTGGTCATCTATACCACTGGTTTTCAGCCTTTTATTCCATTTGCAAACCCCTACAAGAGGGCATGCAGACTGTGTTTGAATCATTAGACATAGTTTGCAGGCCCCACCAGAGCTACATGGGCCACAGGTTGAAACCCACTGATCTACCTGTGGAATCTGAATGCGAAATACAACTAGTCATTCTGCTTTGCTAGCAGTTACACAGGTGTTACCATTAAGCCCTACATTTCAAAGGAGTTCAGTTCTATTAGCCTCATTTTACAGAAGGGGAAAGTGAGGCACAGGGAGGGAAGGAACTTGCCCAAGATCATCCCGCAAGCCCATGGCAGAGCCAGAAATGGAACGTGGCTCTCCTGAGTCCCAGCCTAGTGCTCTACCCACTGTACTGCCTCCCTGCAAGGCCCATAGCCACGGGGAGTTCAGTCCCATAGAGCTGTTTGGTAACACTCTGGAAAGCCCAGACGCTGCAGCGATGGGCTCTTGAGGGAGGAGCCAGCGCTGCTTCACCTACGGTTGAGGGGACGCAGGCTGCGGAGAGGGACAAGGGACATTTCGGAGGAAGGGAACTAAACTAGCTCAGCCATGAGCCACAGCAGGGCGGGGCGGGACACGGTCTCATCGGCTCCGCAGTCGCAGGAAACGCACAGAGGCCAATAACAGAGCCCTTGTGCCCCCCGCCACCCGGCTGCGGGTATCGGGGGGCAAAGTCAGAGCCCGGGGGGGTAACGCTGCCTCACTACACCCCGCCTCCCGACGCTGCCTGGGGCAGGGGAGAGGGCTCCTGCGAGCCCCGCTTCCGCCGCCCAGCGTACTTGGTGGAAGTTGGGAGGCGGCGCGGAGCAGCGCCCCTTAGCCCCGCCACAGCCCCACGTGGCCGCGGGCCCCGCGCAGCTCTTACCCGGGCTACAGAAGACGGGCCCGGGACAGGGCTCGCCCCAGCCAGGGCCCCCCGCGCGGCCAGGAGCCTGGACTGCACCCGGCAGCACCGCGAGTTGGAGCCCGCCCCGCTCTTAAAGGGACAGTCCGGGGGGGGGGGGGGGAAGCGATCTGCAGCCAAGTGTGGCGCATCCTAGGGCCCGGCCCCTCCCGGCTGGTCCAGGCACCTGTGCGCCAGGCGGCTGTTCGCGGCTTGAGGAAGCGGGAAACAGGCAGCTTTGCTCGGCCACATGTGCAGACGCTGGTGCACGGACCTGTTGGATCACCCCCCTCCTAAAGCAGCAGCGCGCACACACCGGGGGGGGGGTGTGGCATTTATATTTGTGGGAGGAGGGTACCACTGGAGTTACACTTCCAAACCAAGCCGATTTAGCCAGCAATGAGTTTGCATCCTCCTCCTTTCTGCCAGTGAATATATTGAAGTGTAAAGTCCCAGAGCCTTTCCAGTCCCAGCGTGAACAGCCACACTGCAATTTACAGCCTGAGTCAGCTAACATAGACCAACAGGCATTTTATTATTGTCCAGGTAGACATATGTTTTTCCCTCTGAGATGGTAAACAGTATAATTGCTCACAGCTAAATTACCACACAACTATTTCTAAGGAAGCACATTCTCCGTGTAAAAGCACTAGAGAGAAAATATATGAAAAATAATAAAAGAAGCTACCCACCTGCTATAAGCTTACCGGAGATCACCCCAGCTCCAGCAAGGGCTCTGGTAGGAGTCAATCCTTCAAACCGCACCAAAAGATTTTCTTGTGGTTACAAATTCACAATGGCTTTGGCTCAGAACAAGCACCCCATGAATCTGTGAGTCTCTCCTTTATCCAATTTGGGTCTTTGATATGCAGAGCGTGCCACAAGGACTCATTGTTTCAGGCAGACAATGGAATTCTCCTCAATTATTTCCTAGGAAATGCATTCAGCTGAAAACATCCCCCTGAGCACAGCAAGTTTCAGCGCTGTAAAGTGCCAGTGTAGACAGCGCACCAGCGCTGGAAGCACAGCTACGCCCCTTTGACCACAAAAGCTGCATTAAAGTGCTGGTGCTTTAGCGTTGCCAATGTAGACTAGCCCTAAATCTTGTCTGGTCTGTTTTTTCAAGAGAGTCCTTTGAAGCTCATAACACTTCCCAAGCTTTGCATTAGTCCTGTCTCCTCCTTAAAGACATTACACACAGTTCCACAGCAATATATAAACTTTTGCATTTTTAATACAATGAACTCCTAAGATATTTAAACTTCAATCAGTAAGGTTTAAATTCTAGGGTCATTTGGGGTTACGTGTAACAGACCAGTGCTTTGTCTGATTGTCTAGATCAGTAGTTCTCAAACTTTTGTACTGGTGACCCCTTTCACACAGCAAGCCTGAGTGTGACCCCCTGTCCTAAACAGATGGTTAAGGGTTAATGTCTCTTTTACCTGTAAAGGGTTAACTAGCTCAGTAAACCTGGAACACCTGACCAGAGGACCAATCAGGAGACAAGATACTTTCAAATCTCGGTGGAGGGAAACCTTTGTCTGTGCTTTTTGGTTTTTTTCTTTGTTCCCTCTGGGTTCTGAGAGGGACCAGACATGCATACAGACTCTCCAATTTTCTGAAACAGTCTCTCCTGTTCAATTTAGTAAGTACCAGTTAGAAAGGTGGTTTAGTCTTTTGATTGTTTTCTTTATTTGCAAATGTGTATTTTTGCTGGAAGAATTGTATCTCTGTTTGCTGCAACGTGTAATTGTGCTGGGGGAAGGATTCTCTCTAGTGTCTATAAGCTGAAAGACCCTGTAACATTTTCCATCTTGATTTTACAGAGACAATCTTTACTTTTTTCTTTCTTATTAAAAGCTTTTTCTTTTGAAGAACCTGACTGTTTTTTCATTCTTGTGTGAGATCCAAGGGGAGGGAGTCTGCACTCACCAGAGAATTGGTGGGAGAAAGGAGAGAAGGGGGGGGAAGGAAAAGCCTGATTTCTCTGTGTTAGGATTACTGTCTCTCTCAGGGAGAGTCTGGGAGGGGGAGAGAAGGGAGGGAAGGTGAATTTCTTCTCTGTTTTAAGATTCAAGGAATTGAATCACAGGGATCTCCCAGTGTTATCCAGGGAGGGGAGAATCTGGGAGGAAGAAAGGAGGGGTATGGTTTATTTCCCTTTGTTTTGAGATCCGAAGGCTTTGGGGGCCAGAAAGTGCCCCAAAACACTATATTTTTGGGTGGTGGCAGCTCTACCATTTCTAAGCTAGTAATTAAGCTTAGGGGGGTTCATGCAGGTACCCCATCTTTTGGATGCTAAGGTTCAGAGTGGGGGTTCATACCTTCCCATGGTGGTAGCCGTGGGATAAATAGAATCCAAAAGCCAGTAGGATTATTTTTTTCTCTTTTCTCTCTGCTAGCTGTTTGTAAGCAGAGAAGAGGGGGATTTTTAAAACTACAGCCAGGGAAATTTTGTTTTTCCTCTCTTCTTTCTGGCTGCTAAGGTAGACAGACTGAAAGCAGAAGGTGTTAAGTTCTTAACGAGGGTCTTTTGTTAGACAAAGCAGGCTTAAGCTGTCAGCAGCAGACAACCAGCAAAAGACATTTGCAAATTAATTGTTTTTTTCTTTCTAACTCTAGGGGTATAGTAATAGTTAGAAGTCTCTGTTGCTAAGCAATCCTGAGCTGCAGCATCCCAGACACTCAACAGCAGAGGGAGCAACCAGCACAAAAAAGCAGGAGCCATGCATTCCAAAAAAGCCATTAGATAGGAACAAGCAAAGCTAGAAGCCATAGAAAGAGACAACGAACATAAATGAAAGGTGGAACTAATAAATGCAGAAATAGCCAGGGAAGAGGCAGCCCACAAAAGAGAGCAAGAAGCCAAAGAGGCGGACCGCAAAAGAAAAATACAGCTCCAAAGGGAGGCACACCAGTAGGCCCTGGAATTAGAACAGGCTAAGCAGAAGAACACAGCCAATCCTAACAACCCTTCAGCAGTTATTGTTCCCCATCCCAAGAAATTCCCCACCTACAAGGCAGGTGATGACACTGAGGCCTTCTTAGAAAATTTTGAAAGGGCCTGCCTTGGGTACAGCATCTCTGAAGACCACTATATGGTAGAACTGAGGCCACAGCCAGTGGACCCTTAGCAGAGGTGGCAGCTGAAATGCCTAAGGAACACATGAACGACTACAAACTTTTTCAAACCAAGGCCAGAATCCGAATGGGACTAACACCTCAGCATGCCCGTCAGAGGTTCAGAGCCCTAAGGTGGAAACCAGATGTATCATTTCCCCAACATGCCCACCACATTGGAAAGAATTGGGATGCCTGGATATCAGGAACAAAGGTTAAAACTCTAGAAGAGCTATCCCTCCTGATGCAAATGGAATAGTTCTTAGAGGGTGTTCCTGAGGAAATAGAAAGGTACATCCTAGATGGAAAGCCCAAAACTGTAACCGAGGCAGGGGAGATTGGAGCCAGATGGGTGGAAGTGGCTGAAAAGAAAAAAAGCCACTGTCAAGGGGAGTGAATATCACCGGGGGCAAACAGACACTAAACCCTATCAACGAGGGCAACCCAAGACCCCACCTACAACCTAAGGAAAGCCCCAGGCTCCCTATTCTCCCACCTCACCAGTCTCCAGTAACCCACCTCGGCCCAGTGACCAGTCAGTTGGACGATGCTTTAAATGTAATGAACTGGGACATATAATGGCCAACTGCCCCAAGAACCCCAACTGGCTGCAGTTCATTACACCACCATCACACCAAAGATCCCCAGGCCCAGATGCCTCTCAAATACCCTCGGAGCAAAGGGAAATTTTGAGAGTGGACAGAAAGAAGGTTATCGCGTGGAGAGACACGGGGGCACAAGTGTCAGCTATCCACCAATCCTTAGTGGACCCTAAATTCATCAACCCAAAGGCCCAAGTGACAATTTACCCATTCATTTCAAAAGCTGTAGACTTGCATACAATGTCTATGACAATTATTCCATCCCCATGCTACTGGGGGAAGACTTGGCCAACCAGGTAAAGCAAGCCAAGAGGGTGGGAATGGTTACACGCAGGCAAGCTTCCAGACCCATTCCTGTTCCTGAACCGTCCACAAGGGCCCTGTCTGTGTTACCAGAGACCCAGACAGATGTGGTGGACCTGGATCCCCTGCAAATGATGGCAACAGCCACAGTGCCTCCAGTCCCGGACCTGGAACTAGAAAAGCAACCAGCACCAGAACCGTTGCCAGCACTGACGCCAGTGCTTGCAAATCCATCTTTGACCCCAATACCAGAGGGCGCCAGCGAGCCTGAACTGGCAGAAGCAGCAGACAACCATACCCAAGAGGCTCAGCCAGAGCCTGAAATACCACCTGGTTCACCAGCAATGAAAACAACCCCATCACCTTCATCACGTCCAGAGGAACCAAGCCCAAGTCCACAGTCTAAGGAGGAACTGGTGTCTCCAGCCTCAAGGGAACAGTTCCGGACTGAGCAGGAAGCAGATGACAGTCTTCAGAAAGCTTGGGCGGTGGCACGGAGCACCTCACCACCTCTCAGCTTTTCTAACCGATCCCGGTTTGTTGTAGAACAAGGACTTTTATACAAGGAGACTCTTTCTGGTGGACACCAGGAAGACTGGGATCCGCAGAAACAGTTGGTGGTTCCAACTAAGTACCAGGAGAAGCTCTTAAGCTTAGCCCATGATCATCCCAGTGGCCATGCTGGGGTGAACAGAACCAAAGACAGGTTGGGGAAGTCCTTCCACTGGGAGGGGATGGGCAAGGATGTCCAGTCTTGTGAGGTGTGCCAAAGAGTGGGAAAGCCCCAAGACCAGGTCAAGGCCCCTCTCCAGCCACTCCCCATAATTGAGGTCCCATTTCAGCGAGTAGCTATGAATATTCTGGGTCCTTTCCCAAAAAAGACCCCCAGAGGAAAGCAGTACATACTGACTTTCGTGGACTTTGCTATCCGATGGCCGGAAGCAGTAACTCTAAGCAACACCAGGCTAACACTGTGTGCTGGGCCCTAACGCACATTTTTGCCAGGGTAGGTTGGCCCTCTGACATCCTTACAGATTCAGGATCTAATTTCCTGGCAGGAACCATGAAAGATCTGTGGGAAACTCATGGGGTGAATCACTTGGTTGCCACCCCTTACCACCATCAAACCAATGGCCTGGTGGAAAAGTTTAATGGAACTTTGGGGGCCATGATACATAAATTCGTGAATGAACACTCCAGTGACTGGGACCTAGTGTTGCAGCAGTTGCTCTTTGCCTACAGGGCTGTACCACATCCCAGTTTAGGGTTTTCACTGTTTGAACTTGTGTATGGCCACGAGGTTAAGGGGCCATTACAGTTGGTGAAGCAGCAATGGGATGGGTATACGCCTTCTCCAGGAACTAACATTCTGGACTTTGTAAGCAACCTACAAAGCACCCTCTGACACTCTTTAGCCCTTGCTAAAGAAAACCTAAAGGATGACCAAAAAAAGCAAAAGGCCTGGTATGATAGACATACCAGAGAGCGTTCCTTCAAGGTAGGAGACCAGGTTATAGTCTTGAAGGCACAACAGGCCCATAAGATGGAAGCATCATGGGAAGGGCCATTCACGGTCCAAGAGTGCCTGGGAGCTGTTAACTACCTCATAGCATTTCCCAATTCCTCCCTAAAGCCCAAAGTGTACCATGTAAATTCTCTCAAGCCCTTTTATTCCAGAGGCTTACAGGTTTGTCAGTTTACAGCCCAGGGAGGAGATGACGCTGAGTGGCCTGAAGGTGTCTACTACGAAGGAAAGAGTGACGGTGGTGTGCAAGAGGTGAACCTCTCCACAACCTTGGAACATCTGCAGCGGCAACAAATCAAGGAGCTGTGCACTGGCTTCGCCCCATTGTTCTCAGCCATCCCAGGACGGACTGAACGGGCATACCACTCCATTGACACAGGTAATCCTCACCCAATTAGAACCCCACCCTACCGGGTGTCTCCTCATGCCCAAGCTGCTATAGAACGGGAGATCCAAAACATGCTACAGATGGGTATAATCCGCTCATCTACCAGTGCATGGGCATCTCCAGTGGTTCTGGTACCCAAACCAGATGGGGAAATATGCTTGTGCGTGGACTACCATAAGCTAAATGCGGTAACTCGTCTGGACAACTATCCAATGCCACGCACCGATGAGCTATTGGAGAAGTTGGGACGTGCATAGTTCATATCTACAATAGACTTAACCAAAGGGTACTCGCAAGTACCGCTAGATGAACCTGCCAAGGAAAGGTCACCATTCATCACCCATGCAGGGGTGTATGAATTTAATGTGCTTCCTTTAAGGGTGCGAAATGCACCCGCCACCTTCCAAAGGCTGGTAGCAGGATTGGGAGAATATGCAGTTGCCTACCTCGATTATGTGGCCATTTTTTCTGATTCATGGCCCGAACACCTAGAACACCTGGAAAAAGTCTTTGAATGCATCAGGCAGGCAGGACTAACTGTTAAGGCCAAAAAGTGTCAAATAGGCCAAAACAGACTGACTTACCTGGGACACCAGGTGGATCGAGGAACCATAAACCCCCTACAGGCCAAGGTGGATGCTATCCAAAAGTGGCCTGTCCCAAAGTCAAAGAAGCAGGTCCAATCCTTCTTAGGCTTGGCCGGGTATTACAGGCGATTTGTACCACACTACAGCCAAATCGCTGCCCCACTGACCGACCTGACCAAAAAGACCCAGCCGAATGCAGTTAAGTGGACTGATGAGTGTCAGAAGGCCTTTACCCAGCTTAAGGTGACGCTCAATGTCTGACCCTGTGCTAAGGGCCCTGGACTTTAACAAACCATTCCTAGTAACCACAGATGCATCTGAGTGTGGTGTAGGAGCAGTTCTAATGCAGGAAGGACCGGATCACAACTTCCATCCTGTCATGTTTCTCAGCAAGAAACTGTCTGAGAGGGAAAGCCACTGGTCCATCAGTGAAAAGGAATGCTACGCCATTGTGTACGCCCTGGAAAAGCTACGCCCACAGGTTTGGGGATGGCGGTTCCAGCTACAAACCAACCATGCTGCGCTAAAATGGCTTCATACTGCCAAGGGAAACAACAAAAAACTGTTTCAATGGAGTTTAGCTCTCCAACATTTTGATTTTGAAATTCAACACATTTCAGGAGCTTCTAATAAAGTAGCTGATGCTCTCTCCTGTGAAAGTTTCCCAGAATCAACTGGTTAAGAATTGTCCTTCAAATGTAGAAAGTCTTGTAGTTTACATACTTAGTAGTATATGTAAAGGTACCTGTGTTGGATTAATCTGTTTGTTCTAAAGTTCTAGGAAGAAATCACCGCCAGTGAGGTTCCCCACTGTCTGCGATTTGGGGGGAGTGTCATAAACAGATGGTTAAGGGTTAATGTCTCTTTTACCTGTAAAGGGTTAACTAGCTCAGTAAACCTGGAACACCTGACCAGAGGACCAATCAGGAGACAAGATACTTTCAAATCTCGGTGGAGGGAAGCCTTTGTCTGTGCTTTTTGGTTTTTTTCTTTGTTCTCTCTGGGTTCTGAGAGGGACCAGACATGTATACAGACTCTCCAATTTTCTGAAACAGCCTCTCCTGTTCAATTTAGTAAGTACCAGTTAGAAAGGCGGTTTAGTCTTTTGATTGTTTTCTTTATTTGCAAATGTGTATTTTTGCTGGAAGAATTGTATCTCTGTTTGCTGCAACGTGTAATTGTGCTGGGGGAAGGATTCTCTCTAGTGTCTATTAGCTGAAAGACCCTGTAACATTTTCCATCTTGATTTTACAGAGACAATCTTTACTTTTTTCTTTCTTATTAAAAGTTTTTTTCTTTTGAAGAACCTGATTGTTTTTTTTATTCTTGTGTGAGACCCAAGGGGAAGGAGTCTGCACTCACCAGGGAATTGGTGGCAGAAAGGAGAGAAGGGGGGGGAAGGAAAAGTCTGATTTCTCTCTGTGTTAGGATTACTGTCTCTCTCAGGGAGAGTCTGGGAGGGGGAGAGAAGGGGGGGGAAGGTGAATTTCTTCTTTGTTTTAAGATTCAAGGAATTGAATCACAGGGATCTCCCAGTGTTATCCAGGGAGGAGCGAATCGGGAGGAAGAAAGGAGGGGAATGGTTTATTTCCCTTTGTTTTGAGATCCAAGGGGTTTGGGTCTTGGGGTCCCCAGGAAGGGTTTGGGGGCCAGAAAGTGCCCCAAAACACTATATTTTTGGGTGGTGGCAGCTCTACCATTTCTAAGCTAGTAATTAAGCTTAGGGGGGTTCATGTAGGTACCCTATCTTTTGGACACTAAGGTTCAGAGTGGGGGTTCATACCTTAACACCCCCCCATACATTAAGAACATTTTAATATATTAACACCATTATAAATGCTGGAGGAAAAGTGGGGTTTGGGGTGGAGGCTGACACCTTTTGACCCCCCCCATGTAATAACCTAGTGACCCCCTGAGGGGTCTTCACCCCAGTTTGAGAATCCCTGGTCTAGATGCACTGTTAATACACATAAGCTGTATGGGTTTGTGCTTTAAACTCTTTCCAAGCCCCCTTTCAATCTATTTGATATAGGAAGTCCAACCCCTTGTACCTATTCTTCAGATGCAAGTGGTTTATTTACAGGTATTTATCCACTATTCAGGGGTCAAAATGCTTCTTCTCTGCATCTCATTTATGCAGTCACTTTATTTTACACTCCCTATGGTGTCAATAGGTGCCCTGATGCTAAAGCTGTAGCAAATGACCATGGTGAAATACCAGTAGAGCTGGATTTCTGTCTCTTCAATTTTCCCACAAAACTCTGTTCCTCATGTACCCCTGCACAAAGAAACATGCTCATGCTGCCATCAGACCACTGTGTAAGGTCCTTATGCTCCCCTTTCTGTTTTCTTTTTTGTTGTTGTACTCTGAAACAGACCTATGTAAAATGGTTACTTTCTTATTCAACAGATCGTTGTTTAGTTTACTTCAGGGGTCAAAATTAATGTTAACTCTTCAGAGCCTACCTAGCTGAGAGCAGGAGCTGAATTCTATCCTGGCTCATGCATCATCTACAGACTATTAATTAAATTCCAATTACCATGTCAGGTCTCCTGCTCCAAGTTTATCTGTATAACCCAACTGAAGTTAGTGGAGCTGCACAGATGTAGTAATGTCTGACAATGGGGCTTTATTCAAGATGTATGATCCAGGAAGAACCTGCTGACTGCACTTTCAGTTTGTAGGGCTATCAGTTAGAAAAAGTAGTTTTTACTTGTAAAGTGAGCAAACTTTCTCTGGAAATCATTGTGAATATAGCTGGCTGAAAATGTAGTAATGACAGTTTTTTTTTCTTTCATTTCAAGCTTTTCACAAAACTTCTTTTTTCATGACAAACCTTAAAATGGGAATTTGTCTAAAAGTCTTTAACTTTAGTAGGTTAAAAAATACTCCACCATAATTAAAATATTTTCCATCACAAAATGTTACATATCAAATTGGTCACGAACCAGTCTGATCAGTTTTTAGTGCAGGAATAACGCCCTCAGTGCAGTTTTTACAGCTTCAGAGCAGAACTGCCCTTGGTTTATTTGCAGGCTAGTCAAAGAACAGATGTACTAATCAACATTGCTTTTTTTTCCTATTTCACTTCCTAAATTTAAGGGGCAGTTTTGCCCTCACAAATGAATGTTTGCTCACTTCTTTTTTTATAAACATTGTAAGGTTGCAAGTTTATTCTTGCAATTAGAACTGAGCAAAGCAACACTTTTTGTCAGCTTGATTTTGACATTATTTGAAGAAATCAGTTTGATTGTTTTGTGAAGTTTGAACTTTTTTTATTAAATTATTTTCACTTTGAACTTTTCAATCTAAAATAAAATGTTTGTTTTTTATTTTTGAGGTAGATTTCCATTTTAAACTGTCATGGGGGGAAAAAGATAAACTTTGCAAACCCAAGTTGCTACTGGAGGGTTTTTCCTGGATCAGACCGCTGATGACTCTGCATAATGCCATGTTCTGACTCAGTCTAAGCATGGCACATATGTTGTTATCAACTTGTAAGTAGCAAGTAATGGAGGATTTCCTATAATTGCAGGTTTCTGAGCAGCACATCTATACCCTGGGCCACCATTGTACTGCTGTGCAATGGGAAATGTTTGTCCACCTGGGATATGCAAGTGACATATGGTTCCCAGTTCCCACCCTCCTTCTGTTCAAAGGTAAACATGGGTTCAGCGGTGCCTCCAGGAAGGTTTGTGATCTTGGAGGTAGCAACAGGATAGCGGTCTTCAAATACGTGCGAAGCTGCCATAAAAAAAAGGAGAAAAATTGTTCTCTTGCCACAGAGGGCAGGACAAGAGGTAATGGGTTCAACCTACAGCATAGCAGATTTGGATTAAATCTCAGAAAAAACTTCCTAACTGTAAGAACAGTAGGAAAATGGAAAAAAACTCCCTAGGGAAGTTGTGGAATCGCCTTCACTGGAGGTTTTCAAAAGGAAGCTGGATAGCAATTTGTCTTGGATGGTTTAAACACAACATATCCTGCATCTTGGCAGGGGATTAGACTAGATGACCCTTGCAGCCCCTTCTAACTCTATTATTCTAATGAAGTTATACACACAGCAATTGTTTATTTTAATTTACCATGTTGCTTTTCTGAAGCTTTACTTCAGTCAAATAGTCCAGTGTCTGTGCTGCTGATAGAAGGCACCTAGTTCCAGTAGCTTGTAACTTGGAAGTGCTTATAACTGTGTATCAGTTTTATTTCCCGTATCCAGGATAGGTACGCCATGAGCAGTGGCAGTAATTTTCCCTGAAATACTTCCACCATTGTGTTTCAATCTTAACTGGGGCTTCTGTGTGTTATAGCAATATTAATAAGTGAGTCTCCATGCCTATTTTAGTCCTTAGCTTCTTTGCCAAGATTGCGAACCATGATGATGAGCCACAGTTCTTGCTATGTGGATTCTTGTCTGCTAGAAAATTGGCCAGAAACAGTCAACTTTTTTTGCACACATCCATCAGGAGGTGATAATTTTCAGTTACTGCTAATTCAAGATGGATTTGAAGCAGAAAATTAAACTTCCTTATCCTGTCAACAATTCCTTCAGCCATCCAGTCTCCAGAAAATAAGTATGCAATGGGTGTGATTCTTCTCTCACTTGCCAGGACTTTATGATGACTGGAGGTGCTCTGGATTTGATAATGTGATAATGAATTAATTACTTGGGTAATGGGGTGGAGAGTATGCTCATAAAATCTGCAGATGACACCAAGCTGGGAGGGGTTGCCATCACTTGGAGGGTAGCCTTAAAATTGACAATAATCTTGACAATTTGGAGAATTAGTCTAAAATAGTAAAATGAAATTCAATAAAAACAAGGGCAAAATACTGCTCTTAAGAAGGAGAACTCGAATGCACAAATACAAATGGGGAACAGCTGGGCTATGCAGCAGTACTGCTTAAAAGGATCTGGGTGTTATAGTGCAGTGGATCTCAACCCTTCCAGATTACTGTACCTCTTTCAGGAGTCTGATTTGTTTCCCCAAGTCTTACCTTACTTAAACTATTTGCTTACAAAATTAAAAAGTGTCACTGCACACTTACTGAATTGCCTACTTTCTCATTTGTACTGTATAATTAAATCAATTGGAATAAAAATACTGTACTTACATTTCAGTGTGTAGTAAATAGAGCAGTATAAACAAGTAACTTTATGAAATTTTAGTTTGTACTGACTTCACTAATGCTTGTTATGAAGCCTATAGTAAAAGTAGGCAAATATCTAGATGAGTTGATGTACCTCTGGGAGGACCTCTCCATACCCCCTGGGGTTTGCATACCCTTGGTTGAGAACCACTGCTATTCAGTAGTAGATCACAAATTGAATGAGTCAGTAGTGTGATCAGTTCTGAAAAGGCTAATATCGTTGTGGACTGTATTAACAGGAACATTGTATGTAAGACTTGAGAGGATAACTGTCCCGCTCTATTCAGCGCTAGTGAGGCCTTAGCTGGAATTCCGTCTCCAATTCTGGGTGCCACACTTCCATAAAGATATGGAGAGAGTCCAGAGGAGACCTGCAAAAATGTTAAAAGGTTTAGAAAATCTGACTTATGAAGAAAAGATTAAATAATGCTTGGCATGTTTAATCTTAAGACGAAAAGGGGGAACTGAAAAGTCTTCAGCTATGTTAACTTTTTATAACGAGGACTGTGATTAATTGTTCACCATGTCCACTGAAGGTAGGACAAGAAGTAATTGGCTTAATCTGCAACAAAGGAGGTTTAGGTTCAATATTAGGAGACACTTAAGTCTTGTCTATACTGGCACTTCACAGTGCTGCAACTTACTCACTCACGGGTGTGAAAAAATACCCCTCTCAGCACTCAAACGTGCAGTGTTCTAAAGTGCCAGTGTAGACAGTGCACCAGCGCTGGGAGCTGCACTCATGGAGGTGAGGTGTTTTTTTCTTTTTCTTTTTTTTTAAAGCACTGGGAGAGCTCTCTCCCAGTGCTATGCTGCAACTACACATGCCACGTTAAAGCGTTGCCACAGCAGCACTTTCATGTTGCCAGTGAAGATGTGCTCTTTGTCACTATCATGGTAGTTAAGCACTGAAATAGGCTTTCAGTGGAGGCTGTAGAATTCCTGTAACTGAAAGTTTTTAAGTACACACCTGCAGATGTTCTAAATGTACTTGGACTCCTGCCTCACTATAGGGGTTGGATTGATGACTTCTCAAGGTCCTTTCCAGGCCATTTTTGGTGAGACAAACCTGTCTGTGTATTTACCAGTAGGAGAATCAGAGGCCATGACTAACCATCTGAAAAAAATAATCAAACTAGAGCTGAAACACAGCAATTTTCTTATGTAGAAGGGAATGGGAAACCTAGAAACTGTCCTATTTTAGTCTCTTACAATAAAAGGGAGGAGGGACCCTCCTTGTGGGGAGAACTCTTTGAAAGGGTGTAACTTCCTTATCACTGGATACTAACCCCAGCTATGGGATTGTTTTGGTTTTTTGTTTTTTTCCCCTGACCCTGGGTAGAGCAGTGCGGATAGGAAATAAAAATGGGCCTTTTCCAAGCCCTCCTGTGCGTGGAGACTTAGTTACAATTCTCAGCCAAGGAGGTGACCCACGTCTGCCCGGGCTGGCCCCAGCGCTCTATGGGGGGCTGTTGGCTGTGGAAACCAGGCCCATTGGAGGAGATGTACCATGATGTGAGCACTCAGTGGGTCGAGCTGCTGTACGGCAGCCAAGAAGGAGTGAGTGCTGGGGGGAATCGCCTGCCCCCCTGCTCTGCCCTCTCTGCAGCCCCACTATGCCACAGCTTGTCAGGCTGTAAGGGGAAGGTCCCCTGCCTACTCTGCTCCTCAGTGAGCCTGGTGCTAGGGTGCTGCCCGCGCCCAGCACAGGCAGGAGGCCTTGGCACCCCTGGGTAACATCTCAGCCTGTTTGTGCTGCTCTCCTGGCCCACTAGAGCGGCTGGCGCACGTGCCATGCCTGGGCGTGCCTCCCACCCCAGTGTTTGCTTTAACCTCTAGTGTCATGGCGGCCGCAGCCCTGGTAACAATCTCACTGCTCATTGGCTCGCTGCCCGCCTCGGTTCGTCCAATGGCAGAGCTGGTTGGGGGGGGCGTTGGGAAAAGGAAGAACTGGCTGTCTAGGCCCTTCCCTTTCCCTTTAGCCGCCGGGCCGTTGTAGCGTGTGCACGTCGCTCGGTCCAGCTCCCGTCCTATCCCCACTCGGTGAAGTAAGTGTGCGGACCCCCGACCCTTCCCTCTAGTGAGCGCGGCCGGAGCCCCCTGCCCTTGCCATGAGCGGGGCTGGGGCGAGACCATGCGGAGCCGGGGGGAGGGCGGAAGGAGCGATGCAGCCATGTGCCCTGCCGCGCCGGGCCTGGGGCGCTGGGGGGAGGGGCACCTGGGGGGTTGGGATCGCAGCGAGGGGGGATTTAATGGGGTTGGGGGGGCAGTGCTGGGACCGCAGCGGGATGCCACTGGGACGGGAGCGGGGGTACAGAGGGATTTCCCAGGGCCGAGGGGGATGGGAACCTGGGCCAGGGAGCGTAGCAAAGTGGGGGGCGGTCACTGGGGAGCCTCTGCCATCAGCGTCGTGCCCGAGCACCTGCCCCTTGTAGCCCCTGCCCGCACAGCTGGGGGAGCCTCCTCTCCTGGGCTCGCTGAGCCCCTCCTAGGCAAGGCCGCGCCTGCCAGGGCCATGTCCAGCTGGGCACGGGCTGCCCCCGCCTCCATTCAGTATTTTCGGCTTGAGATGGGCTCTTACCCTGCGGGATCTGGTCAGAAAGGTGCCGAGTTGCTGCCTGCTCAAATTCTCTCCCCCACCCTTCCTCTGGTGTCGCTATTAATGGCTGGAAGTGTAGCGTTGTCTATGTACTAACTTTCATAGTGGCTTTAGGTAAAAGCTATTTATTTTAGGACACTTAAAACCAACTGTCTTGACTAACAGCTTCTCTAAGGCCTTGTCTTCATGGGGGGGTGGGGAAGGGACGTGTGTTCTTAACTGGAGGTAACATTCTAGGGAAGATGAGGTAATTTTGTAGTTCTCATATAACTTAGCAGTTAAAGACTAGGCTCCCCCAGAACTCAATCTACTAGCTCACGAAAACTGCCTCATCTTCACTAGGATTTTATCTTGTTAGCTAACTCAAGCTAAGAACACACTTTTCTTTTTTGTAACTAGGACAGGGCTCCAGAGAGCTGGGAACAAGTTGCTGGCTTCTAAAATCTGTAACATGATCCATAATAAAGATTTTAATTCTCTTTCAGAATGCGTTACGTTGCAGCTTATCTTCTGGCCGTCCTTGGGGGCAACGAGTCCCCCGCTTCAAAGGACTTGAAGAAGATTCTTGACAGTGTAGGCATTGAGACGGATGATGAACGCCTGAACAAGGTGACAGTGCAGTAGCTGACCATGTAATATCCAAATGGGAGCCACTTCTGTATTCGCTTGGCTATGAATCTTATCTTAATCCAAGGGATATTAAAAATATGTTTCTTTCCAAGTATGGGTATATGTGGTTATGGTTTCTCAAGTGCCAGTTGCCCAATAAAAAGTATTTGGGGGTAGATTTCTGTAGAGCTCAGGCTCTCTTATTTATAAAAGTTCAAACTGAATAACCTCACTGGACAGAGCTAATACAAGTTGTGTTTCTAACTGATTGGTCTCTGTAATTAGGGAGACGGGTGATATCCTGGAACTGAGACAGCTACAACTACACTGCATACAACAGGGTCTGTCTAATGGCTCTTATCAGAGGCAAGTAGTTGCCTGGTTAGCGGTCACCAGTGGCAAAAAAAAAAATTCCAGTGAGAGATAGTGTTCAATTTGCAGTTATGCCTGGCCTCAAAATAAATGGATATAATTCTAGTGGAGGGTTACACATTTCCGGCAAAAGGCAGAACATAAGAGCTCCAGCCCAGTATCCTGTCCTCTGACAGTGGCCAATGCCCGATGCCTCAGGGAATGAACAGAACAGTTAATCATCAAGTGATCCATCCCTGTCACCCATTCCCGGTTTCTAACAACATTATTGCATTACATTTATGGTGTGCCAAGTGTATACACAGTATTTTCCATAAAACACAAAAGCCCTTGTCGCTGCTACAAGGAACATATGTCAAATATCAGGGAGTAGCCATGTTAGTCTGTATCCACAAAACCAACGAGGAGTCCAGTGGCACCTTAAAGAGTAACAGATTTATTTGGGCATAAGCTTTCATGGGTAAAACGCCCACTTCAGATGCATGGAGTGAAAATTACAGATGCAGGCATTATTATACTGACACATGAAGAGAAGGGAGTCAAATAGTCATACATAGTCTCTTCTGGCCTCAAACTCTACTATATCATCTAGTTCAGGCTTCGGCAACCTTTCAGAAGTGATGTGCTGAGTCTTCATTCATTCACTCTAATTTAAGGTTTCGTGTGCAGTAATACATTTTAACGTTCTTAGAAGGTCTCTTTCTATAAGTCTATAATATATAACTAAACTATTGTATGTAAAATAAATAAGATTTTTTAAATGTTTAAGAAGCTTCATTTAAAATTAAATAAAATGCAAAGCCCCCCGGACCAGTGTCAGGACCCAGGCAGTGTGAGTGCCACTGAAAATCAGCTCACATGCCACATTCGGCACCTGTGCCATAGGTTGCCTACCCCTGATCTAGTTGGACCTCCTGTATATCAGAGGCCACTAATACAAGCTGGCACTCGCACCATAAATCTAACAACTTGAATTAGACCAAAGTATTACAGCCCTCAGGAGACAAACCATTGTGTGCTACAGGCAGAGCATAGGCGACACTGAGATGGACCAATGCTTGAGGCCCCTGCAATGGCAGGGAAGTAAATGAGAGAGACCCAGATGATACCATATCTAGGAAAAAATAGATTCTGCAGGGTTAATGTCAGCGAAGCGAGATTTAAATACTTCTCAGTGTGGAGGAGCTTTCATTCTTTGTGTGTTTGTTTTAAAGGGTGTTGAAAAGAAAACAGTTGATGAAATTCTATAAGATTTTTTTGAAATGAGAAATCCTCTTATTTGCAGACACTGTGTCAGATACTACAAGAGATGCATTAAAAGAGATGATATTGGGGAAACTAGGTTTTTCAGATGGATTTCTGAAGATTACAACTATACAATCAACAGAATGGTTAGTTCTCTGCAACCAGAATCCATGCAGTACTAGGATATAGTTCTGCACTCTGAAATAGAGATTTTTATTCTGTTGTGTGTTTCAATTTGATCCTCTTTTTTAAATTATGGTTTCCAGGGCCTTCATAAACTCTTTCACTGATCATCTCTTTCCCACAGTGTTATGTTGGAATTCGTTCTTGTTGTTATTGACTTATCTGTATTTGTTAACACTGACTGGATCTAGAGGATTCTTCAAACACACCTTTCAGAGTAAATAAACACAAACATGGCAATTCACATATTGCATGCTTCACTTGAGCAGGAGATTAGTTGTTTGTTTAGATATGTCTCTATCACTGAGCTGCAATGTACTTTTGACATTACAGTTCCTATCTTTAGACTCTTGCCTCCATTGTTTGTTTACATTGGTTTGTGACTGTCCGTTATCCTGCACTGCTATCCAATAGCTGAAACGCAGCTGGAGGAGCTGCAGCACCCTTGACCTTTAATGCTTGTTTCTGAGATGGTGGCAGTTTGTTTTTCTGTTTAATCTTTCCCAGCCTGGACTCCAACTTTGATAGTAAAATTTCCATTCCAGTGAAAAGCCTAAATGATCAGCTGGGCTTTAGCATATGTCAGAGTACTGAGGAATGCACAGCACTTTAGGATACTGGTTCAGGATCCCGTGCTGCAGAGCGTGCACATGGAAGGGGGTACAGCATCTGTCTAATAAATGCCTAACAAACCATTGCAGAGGGTCTGTTTTGGGAGTTGTAGGAGGCTTCTGTGTTCTTTATTGCTGTCAGCTTCCTGAATTCATTGTGAACTCAGAGAAATGGATTTTATGAGGACATGACTACAGAAAAGCACAGGTGCTCCAGTGTGTCAGTCTTCAGTTTTCATCTCATGGCACACTTAGTGTTTGTTTTTGTTTCCAACTGTGGACTTGTTTGGATTTCAGTGTCCTCCAGAGTGGATTGATTTTAAAATCATAGATTTTAATCTTGTTTTGTATTTTTCGTTTTTCTCCTAAAAAGAAATTGATATGGTAACCATTGAAATATGTTGATTTGTTACTGAATATAGCTTTTATACTAAATTTGGTCCTGCTTTTTGCTAACCATGTGGACATATTATATTTACATAAGCAGTTATATAGGTTAACTTGCATTTATTTTTACCTTTTTATGTTAGAGAATGATGAATGACCCTTCTTATTTACTAGATTAATTTTTTACCTGTGGCTCTATTTGGATGGAAATTAAAATTCAGTTAAAAAAAGCACAAAAACGGGATTTAATTTTTGATTTAAAAAAAAATATCTTGATGTGCTTGATACCTAAGGAAGAAAGCTTATCAAAACATGTTTTGCAGTTAAAACTGATTTATTAAACATAGGAAATATTATCTATAGTTGTTGAACTGAACTGATTATTTCTGGTCACTGTGTTTTTAGAACTAGTAGATCTCCTCACACCTCACTTTTATTCATAGATTGGAAGAAGAAAACAAGTTTTCCTGCTTCTTAAGCTTCCAATTGGTTTCTTAACTTTGAATGAACTAGCCGTTGAACCAAACTAGGGGAATAAAGTGAAATGAATATTCTCTGTAGAGAGGATCCTGCTGTCAAAATCTGGTTTAGCGCTTCAGCGAACTCCGGTTCCTGGTGCTTAACCAGTGCTTTTCCCCAGTTCAGTGGGTTGACTTTCTTTAAAACTTCAACAGCAAACATGTACTACTTAATACTGTTTTTGTAATTATTTAAATTATTTTAATAGATCATAAGTTTAGGTTTTAACATACCTTGTCAATTTAAAGTTTAATTTTAAATAAGTTATTTAAAAAAAAACTTATTCATTGTTTTTCCCGAGAAAAATATGGCAAGATGGAATCTTACAAGCAGCTGGTTAGGTTGTATTGCACAGAAGCCTGATTGAATAGCGCTTAAAATAGCTTATCAAACAATTTGTTTTAATACTTTGTATGTAATTTCCATAGGTTATTGGTGAACTGAACGGAAAAAATATAGAGGATGTCATTGCTCAGGGTAAGTACAATCTCATGGTGTTGACATTTATGATGATTGCCTCTCTAGTTCAGTCACTAATTTAAAGACCGTTAAGACCAGAGAATTACCAGATTTTTTTTTTTCTCGTTTTGTTTTTTCCTCATTAAATCAGACTTGCTTTAGAGGGCTCTCAGTTAAGATACAAATGTGATAAATCATATAATGGGTAGGGGTCCATCCTAATGCCTGCAGGTCAGTGCCAGTACCTGCTAGGTTTCGCTTGTGGACCAGATTAAACTGGAAAGTGCTCTTAAATATGAGTTTACAGTTAGTCTGCTCGTAACAAGAGTTTTCTGGACATGTTGCTAGGTGGGAGAATGAGCCAGACTTTAGCATTCTAATTTGTAGTTCTTGGTTTACCCAATTGTGGTTTTGAACTTTCTCAGAGAGGTCACTTCATTAATTAAACACTTCATTCACAAGCCTTCTGCTCTTTATTTCAGAGAGACCTAGAAATGATAAATCTTACTGAGAGAGAACACTGAAGTGAAAAATCACATTTTATTTTCAATGCAAAATTAATAAATATAAATTTAGAAAGGCACAACAATTTGAATGTTCCACTTGTGGAATATTTTGCTCTGACCAAATATGTTGTTTTTAGATAGCATGCGGAATACTTCAAGTAGCCCAAAGCTCTCTAATGATTTAATCCCCATTCCTTCAAACGCTTAAGCAGATATTTTTGTAACTTTACTCACATGCCTAAGTGCTCACAGGATCAGGCCTTAATGATTATCAGTAAGTACAGCCGCTATTAGATACTTCTGTGAATGTTGTATAAAGACCTGAGAGAGCCTTTATGCATGCACAGACTTAAAATGATTTAGTTGTCTGCTGATGGAATTTAATTTTATTATTTAGAAATAGTTGTTCCCTAATTTTATTTTAGAAATACAGTAGAATCTCAGTTACGAACTGACCGGTCAACCACACACCTCATTTGGAACCAGAAGTACATAATCAGGCAGCGGCAGAGACCCAATAAAAAACAAACAAAAAAAAATACAGTACTGTGTTAAATGTAAACTATATTTTTAAAAAAGGGAAAGCAGATTTTTTCTGCATAATAATGTTTCAAAGCTGTATTAAGTCAGTGTTCAGTTGTAAACTTTTGAAAGAGCCATAATGTTTTGTTCAGTGTTATGAACATTTCAGAGTTAAACAGCCCCCATTCCCGAAATGTTTGTAACCGAGGTTCTACTGTATGTGGCTTCCTAGAATGTGTCATGATTATAAAACATGTTTATTTTGCTAGTTATAGGAATCTGAAATTCTAAGGAATTATTTAGAAATTGATTCTTAGAAATGGAGTACAGGCAAAAAGACTGGATAAGCAAACTTTGATAGCAGAGGGAGTCAGTATTCACAGGGGAAAAGGCAGAGAGCTAACTTTTCAGAAATTGGAGACATTAAGCAGTAGTGAGTTCACTAATCTCAAAGGTCCCCATCTGTAATGTAATTCCTACTGTGCTGGAGGGGCCTGGTTATTACACAGTACTCCTTGGAACAGCTAAAATGTTGTTTGGTCTCCTTCTATACATGGGAATCTAATCATGTTCCCAAACAGTGCTGCATTCCTGCAAAGTCCAAGGTTGTAGCACATTGTAGACAACATAGAATAGGCAGGACCCAGAGAGGTCATACTGGAAATGCTCTTCTCGAAGGATACCTTTTTCTTTATTTGGTAAAGTTTGCTTGCTGTTGATGTCTGTCTTTTTAATATGGATTTAGAGAGCTTGGGGGATTTTGTAGGCAAAAAAATTCTGCCCAAAACTATTATCAACACTAGGTTGATTTTGTTGTTGTTGTAGGCTAGCTGCCCAGTGTTTCAGTCTTAAACTCTGAATCTTGTTGTAGAATGTGCTATATTTTAAACAAACAAAAATACCCGGAACCCTGTTGTTCCTTGCAAGTGGCTAGCGTGGGTTAATTTGTCAAAGGCTAGCCTGTAATCACATCTCTTATGTATTTTTATATATTTTTCTCATTCATTTCATCCTATCATAGACATGTTCATATACCATATTGACTAGGTGCCCTCTTTAACTACATAACTTTTTGGTTCGGCATGTTGCAGTATTTGCAGGGCCAGGTCTCCTAAGTGCTTAATTACTATTCCCTACCCTTTTGTTCCCTACAGGTAATGGCAAACTTGCCAGCATGCCCGTTGGTGGAGCTGTAGCAGTTTCAGCTGGACCAGCTTCTGCTGCTCCTGCTGCTGCACCTGCTGCTGGTGAGTATACATTAAAATCTTAGTGCCATAATTCCCATCATGTAAATTTAGGAAGCTTTTTTTCCTTCTTTTATTGTAGTTTGGCTTCTTGTCCTGAGATTGATATATTAACTGACATGGTTTAACACTAAAAACAATCTCTGCACTGTACCTGGGAATGAACTGTGGTGTGCCTAACTGTGGTTAGTTAAAACCAGCCAACCAGTAGGAGATATACACAGTTGCTTGCTCCTCACCTTCATTAATTTGTTCTGGTTTAAGTCTGTAAAGCCAAAATGGACCCTCAGGTATGTGTTTGCAACTCCTGTGGATGTAACTGAGAGTTGTGCATGTCTCTGAAGGCAAAAGTTGGCGCTTAATCTTTAAGAAACTGAATCCATTAGTGCCGCACAGAGTAGATATGGAGACTGAAACTTAAAGGGGTGACTTGTGTCCATTTAATTGGAAGATATGCTTCCATGAAGAGAGCGTGTTTTGGGATCTCCTCACACCTGCAATGTCCAAAATGTACTGTAAATATTCTCAGATGAGAGTAAACCCTGTTTAAATGTCTTCTCTGTACAGCTGAGGAGAAGAAAGAAGAGAAGAAGGAGGAGTCTGAGGAATCTGACGATGACATGGGATTTGGCCTATTTGATTAAACTTTTGTTACAGAAGCTAATAAAACATTTTGTTTAAAATGGATGTTGAGGTGTTTTGTTATAATAACCCTAGTGCCCCTGGAGTTTTCTCTCTTGTCTAAGAACAGGGATCTGGATTTGGGCTTTGTTTAAAGGGAAAAAAAAATCTTAACCTCATTCATTCTGCATGTAGGTGAAGCCAATTAAACTTGTGCTCCTGTATCACTTAGATGCCTTTGAAACCCCACCCTGAGGCACCTAAACATGCACTGGATGCTAAATCATGTTGTGAAACCCAATGGGCAGAAAATTAGAATTAGCTTGTAAATTCTATTGCATCACTTCAAAGCTAACTCTCATAAATGATTATATTCTGTAAATGAGCAAAATGGCACTGATTTCTTTGCTGATTTAGATCTTATTCCAAGACTTGTGCATTCCTTTCCACTTGCGTATTGCCTACAATGCTGTCAGTAACACATTCTGTAGGGATTTCACTTCCATCTCCGACAGATCTCTAAAAGCAATGCATACCTCAACTTCATCAATTGTGCAAACACAAAATCTTAAATCACTTCATAGCTTTGATATGAATTATATTAGCAGTCCTCAAAGTGTGGGTCGTGACCCCATTTTAATGGGATTATCAGGGCTGGGGTTAGACTTGCTAGGGCCCAGGGTTTAGGCATTGGTCCCCTCTCTAGGAGTTGTGTAGTAATTTGTTGTCAGAAGTGGGTCACAGAGCAGTGAAGTTTAAGAATCTCTGACCACAGATTGACTTGCGTTCCATGTGTTTGGGAAGTTATTGTGGCTAACACTGCTGAAGTGATGTTGTCTTGCCTACATATGGGTATAGCTGAGATGTACAACTTGTATTCTTAAAATGGTACAACCCATCCACTGGAGGATGCAATTCTAGGTTGGTATAAAGGTTCTTATACCAATAAAGCTTATTCCTGTATGGGAAGGGGAGTAAGTTCAGTGTAAGATGCCTTTAGAGCTGTATAACCATCCACATTAGGGATTATATATGTATAATTTTCAGGAAAATATACCTCTAACCAGCATAGTTATACTGATAGAAAATCTGTGTGTAGACCAGGCTCAAATAAGAAAGGCAGTGTTATGTGGGGGATAGGATTGTGTTTTGTCAAATTATGGTACCATTTTCAAAAGGTCTGTAGTAACTTGGGCACTGAAGTTCCACTGACAGTCACAAGTATTTAGGTGCCTAACTTGCTTACCATTACCATTAGAGACCTAGGTTTCATGCATGCAGCGTCCTTGCATAGGCTCTGTGCTAACTTATTTTAAACACAGGGAATTTAACAGCTCTTCGTTGACTGTCTTCTAGGTTAAAGTTCATGAGCTTGGCCAATATTAAGTGTAGTTTACATGGAAATTTAAACAGGTGAGTTTTGAAATGACTTCCTCTTTCCCAGCTCAAAGACCTTTCTTCTAGGTTGCCTGTCTGACTCATGCAAAGCAGAGCCAACTTACTTTAAATCTTTTTGTTAAGGCTAAAACATTATAAAATATTCTGTAATAACTGCTCAATTATCAGTTATTCATAGATAATCCGCATAAGATGACCAATATTGTGGTCAACGGACATGCCCCAAAAGTGTTGGATTTTTTTATAAAAGGATACAAAGAAAAGAGTGAAAATTTGCCAAAAAGGAGGGTTTTTTTTACTTTATTCTCCCCATTTTTCATCAGCCCACTATGAGAAGATAAAGCAGTGCTCACAAATAACTGACTGGGTTTTGCCATTTCAATGAGATTAAAACAAAACAAAAGTTTTAAGTTCCCGCTGAACTGAAATCTGGAGATGCAACTTTAACTATGCTACAGTTCCAATGTAATAAATAGCCATTGCATGCCCTGGACAAACTGGTGTCAAGGCAAGATGTATCCATAACAAGTGAAACCGGTATCAGTTTCTGGATAGATTTAAGATGCATAGCACCGCAGATCACATTATAATGGTTGCACAGGAGAGGATGAAGGCACAGTTGACCATTGCAAATGTCTATGAGATAAACAGGCACACCCTCTTGCTTGTATGTAATTGGAAAAAAGCTGATTGTGGCTGTAGCCTGTACCTGACTTTCTAATAGCAGCTGGAAGGCCAGCTAGTCTTCCTAGGTTGCTCACTTGCCCCACAAATGCTGGGCTAGCTCAGGGCTGGGCAAACTGGGGGCCAGATAGCCCCTGGGCTGGGAGGCTAGCCCCTGGTCCCTCCCTGCTGTCTCCCTTCTCTCCCACAGCTTCAGCTCGCTTGCTCTATTGCCGGTGCAATGCTCTGGGCTGGGAGCTCCTGGGGCAGTGCAGCTGCAGAGCCTGGCCTGACCCAGTGCTCTGTGCTGCATGCTGGCGGCAGCCTGGTCTGGCTCCTGCCGGGTGGCGTGGCTGTAGTGCCACTGGTGCTCTAGGCAGCACAGTAAGGGGGCAGGGAGTTGGGGGGGGGGGTTGGATAGAGGAAAGGGGAGTTTGGGGTAGGGGTGTGCATAGGGGGCAGGGAGGAGATGTGGTTGAATGGGGGCAGGGGGTAGTCAGGGCAGGGAGAAGGGGTGGTTGGATGGGGCAGGGATCTGGGGGGGGGAAGGGCATCAGGAATGAGAGGAGGGGTTGGATGGGACTGCAGGGGTCCAGGGGCAGTCAGGGGACAGGGGTCCCAGAGGGACTGTCAGGGAATGTGGGGGTTGGAAACAGCAGCTGAGGCACTTGTCGCTTCTGGCTGGTCAGAAAATAAAAGAGCTGGGCCCCATCAACATAGTGAAGGGACAGAAATGTCCACCTTGTCAAGGTTTTTTCCCCACTCTGAACTTTAGGGTACAGATGTGGGGGACCTGCATGGATCCTTCTAAGCTTCATGACTAGCTTAGATCTGGTACCACTGCCACCACCCAGAATTTCAGTGTCTGGGGCACTTTCTGTCCCCCCAAAACTTTTCCCTCGCTGGGTTGCCGTGAGAGGCTTCAACACTTCCCTGGTGAACACAGATCCAAACCCTTTGGATCTTAAAACAAGGAGGAATTAACCATCCCCCCACCAATCCCTGGTGAGTCCAGACCCAATCCCCTTGGATCTTAAAACAAGGAAAAATCAAGCAGATTCTTAAAAGAGAAAGCTTTTAATTAAAGAAAGAAAGATAAAAATCATCTCTGTAAAATCAGGATGGAAAATGCTTTACAGGGTACTCAGATTCATGTAGCCCAGAGGAAACCCCCTCTAGCCTTAGGTTCAAAGTTACAGCAAACAGAGGTAAAATCCTTCCAGCAAAAAGAAACATTTACAAGTTGAGGAAACAAAAATAAGACTAACACTCCTTTCCTGGCTAATTACTTACAAGTTTGAAAAACATGAGAGACTGATTCAGAAAGATTTGAAGAGCCTGGATGTACGTCTGGTCCCTTTTAGTCCCAAGAGCGAACAGCCCCAAAAACAAAAAGCACAAAGACTTCCCTCCACCAAGATTTGAAAGTATCTTGTCCCCCTATTGGTCCTCTGGGCAGGTGTCAGCCAGGTTTACTGAGCTTCTTAATCCTTTACAGGTAAAAGAGACATTAACCCTTAACTATCTGTTTATGACACACCTCCTCACCAACCCTTGTACAGGTGACAAGATGGAATCCTGTAGCAGTCCCTGGGAGGGCCCCACCAGCAGCCTTTGAGATCCCTTAGTCATACAAGAATGATCCCACCCCAAAGCAACTCCATTCACTCCTGGTACATCCCCCAACTGAGTCCACACACCTCAGATCAACAGTATCAAAGGCAGCTGATAGTTTTAAGAATGTCAGGGCGGAGATGCAATCTTTACCCATTGCCAGGAGATTATCTACGGATGTAACAAGAGCTGGTCTGTCCCATGCCACCAAATTAACAAGTGTCCAAAGGTACTTCAGCCACCTGATTGTCACCATTTGTTCAATAACTGTAACCAGAAAAGGCAGCTGAGATACAGACTGATAACTGGCCTAGCCGAGTCTCAATGGCTCCTCGTCTATCACTTTGTATGAGCTATGCTCTGCACAAGAGGCCTAACTGCTCCAAATGTCCTTCTCCCATTCTTCACCTGTCCTCCTATGCTGTTCTTTAGGCCTGGAACTATCAACCCAACCTGATGTATTGGCCATCTACCATGTACTTCAAAACCCTCCTGAAAATGCAGCATTCCTGCTAAACCTTATGCAACTAATCTGACCTGGAAAACATACTCTCAGGTTTGTGTGTTTAAAAACCAACTGATTACATCACACCACTTTGTGATAAATATATAATCAGATCACTTGGTGCTCTGTTTGGCTGCAGCATGTGGATAGTCTATGATAAACCCCTGGGTGCAGAGACCACTTCTGTATTCTGAACATACCAGCACTTGTAAAATACTGCATTGGTGGAGTTCCCAGATTACCCTCAAGGTGGCAATACACTTTACATAACATTCCATGAAGCTTACAGAGGGAGGGGGACTTACCTATGTTTTAAGCAATTAGCTGTGCAGGAAGTTTGCATGCCTGTTTCACAATTCAATAACAAACCATCTAGTCTGTCTTGTGAAATGATAAAAGTTTACTCCAAAGAAGGAAGCAAAGTATTTTCATCTATTCTCCCCAACTCCCAGTCTTTCTAGTTGCCACTGAACTGGTTTATAATCAGAGTGCTATATCTGGAAATCTCCATCAGCTTCCTCTAATGCACTGGGCCAAATTAATCATAGTTCTAACTCCATTGACTTCAGCAGGTGTCTACCAATGAGCAATTTGGCCCATTGCTTTGTCTCTATAGATGCTATTCTGTATTTTCAGTTGTAGCTTCCTTCTTCACAGTCATAATGCTTCTTGCATGAATCATCATAAAAGCTGCTTTAAAAGATAAGGACAAGGGCTTGTTCCTACTGAAACCAAAGGTAAGGCCCAGAAGGTTGTGGAATATTGTATACACTATAATCCTCTGAAGCTATCCCTTTCTCTTCATGTATCCCAATGTCAGGAACAGGGCTTACTTTGGTACATCCTATGGCACAAGCTCTGTTCCAAAGGTAGTGATGTCAGCAATATTGGGAAAGGAAGGAGAACCAAATCTTTATCCTGGAAGTTATGGTGGTAACTGATTACCATAAAATACCTAGCAAGGGAGAGTGCTCTGCTAATAAGGTTGGTGGTGAGAGATGGAAACTTTCATCTCTGGGATATTAGTTCTACTCCAGTTCAGCACTGATGGAAAATCATTTCTTGAAAGCACCTCAGAGCAGGAAGCATGACATCATCTCTATTTGGAAACTATCAGGTATATCCCAGGTGCTACTGGAAATAGTAATTAGGTGATAGCTCTGTGGTGGCATCTGTGAAGTCAATTAGTGCTCTCCATTGAGTCACTGAGGGTAGGTCTACACTGCACCTGGGAGCAAGCCTCCCGGCTCAGGTGAACAGACTCAAGCTAGCATGCTAAAAATAGTAATGTGGCACTTGTGGCTGGGGTGGAGACTGGTTAACTACAGAAGCTCAGAGACAGGGTGGGCTTAAGAGTCTGAGCTGCTGCCTGAGCCACAACATCCACACTTCTACTTTTAGCACGGTAGCTTGAGCCCATCTTGCATGAGTCTGACTACCCAGGCTATTGCTCCAGCTGACACTTAACTGCATTACATTTGGGTTTGTTTTTTAAAGGAAAAAGTAGTTGTAAGAACAAATATTGCCATACTATGAAAGCAAAGACACTGTCCTGGCATAAACTAGTGAAGCAGAGCTGTGTTATGAAGGTCTAATACACAGTCACAATGCACAAAGGCAATCCTAAAATAGGGAAAAAGTCAACTGGAGTCTTTTCCCTCAGCTTTAGTAAGAGTTGGATCAGGCCCTGGATTGTCTAAAGGAACATTGTGTAGTCAAGCTGTAACATATGAATGTAATAAAAAAGAGAGGCTGACATTGTGTATGTCCGGTACCATAATAATAGCATCATGTTAATTGTTTGTAACTCAGATGACTAACAAGAATGTAATGAAAAGGTTGCAGAAAAAGCTTTCTCATTGCATACTGAGCATTCAATGGGCATGAATGAACATGCAATTTTTGATGAGCATCCAACATGTCAGAAAGGCAATGGTGTAAAGCCTGCTGACACAACATGTTTGAGGGTCACACAGATTTCCCTACCACTGGTTGCTTACTGAAAAATCACGGGCTTTGTGGGATTACCACCTGGGAGAAAAACATCATCATTATTTTGTTTGCCAACATTTTCTTACCAGCTAAAGAATCCAGGAAGTGTTCAGCAAGAAATTACCGTTTACACTGTTTATTGCAAAAATCATAACAATGTTGTGCTATTTTGCCAGGCAATAATAAGTGCTAAGTCATATAACCTTGAAGGACAAAGACTGAGTGATGTAAATATCTGAGATGATTCTCAACTGTTGCAGCCCCAGCACTATTGTTTTTCTCCTTCAGATACAGACTGAACCCTGCAGTTTACAAGGTGCAGAAAAACAGGCAGAAGCAACATTAGCCCAAGAGGAAAGTTGGTCTTTTGGTTGAAGCACTGAGCTAGAATTCAAGGGATCTGGATTTAAGTCCCAACTCCTATGGCCTGGTCTACACTACGCGTTTAAACCAAATTTAGCAGCGTTAAACCTTTATTGGTGCTTAATTTGCTGCACCTGTCCACACAACGAGTCCCTTTATATCGATATAAAAGGCTCTTTAAACCGGTTTCTGTACTCCTCCCCGACGAGAGGAGTAGCGCTGAAATCGGTATTGCCATGTCGGATTAGGGTTAGTGTGGCCGCAAATCGATGGTATTGGCCTCCGAGCGGTATTCCACAGTGCACCATTGTGACTGCTCTGGAAAGCAATCTGAACTCGGATGCACTGGCCAGGTAGACAGGAAAAGCCCCGCAAACTTTTGAATTTCATTTCCTGTTTGCCCAGCGTGGAGCTCTGATCAGCACAGGTGGCGATGCAGTCCCAAATCCAAAAAGAGCTCCAGCATGGACTGTATGGGAGATACTGGATCTGATCGCTGTAGGGGGAGACAAATCTGTTCTATCACAGCTCTGTTACAGAAGACAAAATGACAAAGCATTTGAAAAAATCTCCAGGCTATGATAGACAGAGGCCACACCATAGTGCTGTGTGACAAGCATATCAGAAAGCCAAAGAATCAAATGGACGCTCATGGAGGGAGGGAGGGAGGGGGTACTGAGGACTCCAGCTATCCCACAGTCCCTGCAGTCTCCAAAAAGCATTTGCATTCTTGGCTGACCTCCCAATGCCTGAAGGGTCAAAAACATTTTCCCAGGTGTTTCAGGGTATATGTCGTCAATTTATACCCTTCCCCCCCCCAAAAGAAATGGGAAAAAAAACGTTTCTTGCCTTCTTTCAGTGTCACCCTATGTCTACTGCATGCTACTGGTAAACAGGGTGCTGCAGCGCTGAACACCAGCTTCCCCTTCCCGATGGCAGATGGTACAATAGGACTGCTATCCATTGTCATTATCAGCCTGTGAGTGCTCCTGGCTGGCCTCGGTGAGGTCAGCTGAGGGCACTGGGTAAAAATGGGAATGACTCCCGGTCATCCCCAGCAGATGATACAGAACAGCTGGTAACCATCTTCATCATAGCAACCAGAGGCTGAGCTCTATCAGCCTCCCCCTTTCATGTCTAAAGAAAAGATTCTGTACTGCCCGGACTATCATAGCAGCTGGAGGCTTCCTCCCCCTCATTTTATCTCACTAAAAAGTCAGTGTTTCTTATTCCTGCATTCTTTATCACTTCATCGCACAAATGGGGGGACACTGCCACAGTAGCCCAGGAGGGTTGGGGGAGGAGGGAAGCAATGGGTGGGTTGTTGCAGGGGCACCACCGAGAATGGCATGCAGCTCATCGTTTCTGCGGGATCTCTGGGGCTCTGACACGGAGCGGCTGTGCTCTCTGGTTCTCTAGTACACTTGCCCCATGTTCTAGGCAGGACTGACTATTTTTAGACAAAACATAAAGAAGGGAATGACCTGGGGAGTCATTCCCATTTTTGTCCATGCGCCCCCGGCCGACCTCAGCGAGGCCAGCCAGGAGCACCCATGACAGCAGCAGATGGTACAGAATGACTGATAACCATCATCTCATTGCCAGTTTACAATGGCAGACAGTGCAATAGGGATGGTAATTGTCTCTGTTACCTTGCAAAGGCAAATGAATGCTGCTGTGTAGCACTGCAGTACCGCATCTGTCAGCAGCATCCAGTACACATACAGTGATAGTGACAAAAGGCAAAACGGGCTCCAGGGTTGCCATGCTATGACATCTGCCAGGGCAATCCAGGGAAAAAGGGCACGAAATGATTGTCTGCCATTGTTTTCACGGAGGAAGGATTGAGTGACGACATTTACCCAGAATCACCCGCGACACTGTTTTTGCACCATCAAGCATTGGAATCTCAACCCAGAATTCCAGTGGTCAGGGGAGATTGCGGGAACTATGGGATAGCTACAGGATAGCTATCCACAGTGCAATGCTCCGGAAATCGACGCTAGCCTCAGTACACGGACGCAAACTGCCGAATTAATGTGCTTAGAGTGGCCACATGCACTCGATTTTATACAATCTGTTTTACAAAACCAGTTTATGTAAAATCAGAATAATCCCATAGTGTAGACATACTCTATGTGATGTTGAGGCAGTTACTTAACCCTCTGTGCCTCAGTTCTCCTCTGTAAAATGTGGCTAGGAACGTTTCCTTTGGCTTTGCCTATAGCAGAAAGGTTTTTTTTCAGTATAACCTAAAGCAAGGGTGGGCAAACTATGGCCCATGGGACTGTCCTGCCCGGCTCCCGAGCTCCTGGCCTGGGAGGCTCATCCCCGGCCCCTTCCCTGCTGTCCCCCTGCCCCCACAGGCTCAGCTCTCTCACTCCACCGCCAGTGCAATGCTCTGGGCAGCGGAGCTTGAGCTCCTGGGGCAGCGCACCTGCAGAGCCCAGCCTGACCCAGTGCTCTGTGCTGTGTGGTGGCGGCGGCAGCGTGGCCCAGCTCCAGCTGGGCGGCGTGGCTGTAGTGCTGCCAGCCACTGGTGCTCCAGGCAGCACGGTAAGGGGGCAGGGAGCGGGGGTGGGGGCGGTTTGGATAGGGGGCAGGGAAGTTCGGGGTGGTGGTCAGGGGGTGGGGGTGTGGATGGTGGTCGGGGGGGAAACAGAGGGTTGAATGGGGGCAGGGGTCCCAGGAGGCAGTCAGGAAGGGGGGGGGTGTTGGATGGGGCGGCATGGATCTGAGGGCAGTCAGGATAGGGAGCAGGGGTGTGAGTGGATGGGACAGGGGTCCCAGAGGGGCCGTCAGGGAATGGGGGGGTTGGATGGCGCAGGAGTCCTGCAGGGGAGGGAGGAGGGCAGATAGGAAGTGGGGGCCAGGACATGACCCCATCCCCTAACCAGCCCTCCATACAATTTACTAAACCCGATGCGGCCCTCAGGCCAAAAAGTTTGCCCGGCCCTGACCTAAAGTATGAATTTAAACCAATACACTTACACCTCTCAGGGATGGTCTAAATAATACTTAGTCCTGCCATGAGTGCAGGGGATTGGACTAGATGGCCTCTCGAGGTCCCATCCAGTCCAATGATTCTTTGATTCTGTGACATGGGGTCACAAATTGAGCTAGCCCTTTAAGAAGGTTGGGGTGCACTTGTCCCAGCTTAGCTCTCCTCCCCAGATGAAGGAGCTCAGTGCTGAACTCATGTGACAAAGGGCCTGTGACTAAACCAGGCTTGTTGGGGCTGGGGAGTGAACAGCCTGTGGAGCATGAGCAGGGAGGAATTGCAAACAGCAGTAGACCTGGGAGATCAGAGGAAGTCAGAATTAGTGGTTTATAAAGAGTGGGAGGAGAGTGAATCTAGGAAGAGGCCCTGGGAAATCGAAGCTCCACAATGAGGCTATCGGAGGGAGGTTAGATAACCCTGTTATGGAGTGTTCCCAGGATCGGGAACCTGTAGTAGAGAGTGGATGTGGGTGCCCCCATACTGCTGTCATGTGTGAGGAGGATGGAAAGACTGTATTGTCATCTAGTGAGGTGATGTGGTAAGCCCTGTGACCAAGGGAGGATGACAGGTCTGACTAGTGCCCAGCACCTAAAGAGTTGGATGCCAGTGGTTGGCTGAAGTGAGGGAAACTGAGGCAGCAGATGGGCCTCAAGCCAAGCTGTGTAGCTTCCTGCTGCAACCTGTGTAATCCCTATATAGCTGTTCTTATTACGGTATAAGTCTCTGGGGTTAGTTTATGTGGCTTAGGGAGGGGGTTAAGCTAAACCAAAAATAGCTACTCTGACTCTGGAATAAGAGTGTCCACATGGACAGTTATGCTGGCATAAATGGAGAAATTCTCCTGTGTAGACAAGCTTTTCATCTTTCTTGTCTGTGAGCTCATTAGGGCACAGGCTAACTTTTAGGTTTTGTCTACATGGGAACACATCACCAGTTATATGCATATCAGTGTTTCATTTTTTTCTTGATCCTGAAACCAGTGAAGCCAATGTCAGTTAGGATACTTGATTCCCTCACTGCAAGTGTTCCTAACCTGACTTTATTGGTGCTTAATTTGCTGCTGTTCTGATTTTTTTTCACTCTCCTTTAATGCCTCTCTAAATAAGCAGTTACACAAGTGATCTAAAAAAGTACAGTTTAGGGCTGGGAGTCTTTTCTATTTCCTGTAGTGTTAATTTTGGTCTCCCATCAGCACTTCTCATCCTCACATTGTTGTGCCATTTAGCTGCGGGCCATAAATATGGCTCACACATTCCAGGATCTTTCTGGGCCTGTGTGCTGAGGTAGTGCTGAGATAGTACTTTGTCATGCTGTCTATTGGACAATCCGATAAAGGCAGCTGATCCAATGCCCATGGGAGTCAATGACAGTCTTTCTACTGACTTTGTCTGGCTTTGGGTCAGGCCCAAAACATGTTGTCCCAGAGATGACTTACTACTGTATTACCCATCACTCCCTGCCCTCCCACAAAAAATGAAGAACGTGGACACATGGATCCCCTTGCATCCCATACTTTGCGTTCTCTTCCACTGAAGGAGATAATCCTCTCTTGTCCAAGTTTGTTGGCACTGCCTTCCAAGAACTTCCTTGTGCTATCCCTCTGGATCAGTGACCTCCAAGAAGCAGAGTCCCTGGGGAAGGCAAGCTACAGCACTAAAGCACTCAATTGGAGCCTGTGTCTCGATTACTTTACAGCAAATCTGCTATTATAAAGAGCACCACCACCCCTCAGAGGCACAACCGCTGCCTGGTCCATCCAGCTAATTATAGGAAATCGGGAAGAATTGCTGTGTAATTACTCACGGGACTTGGTCTTCCTATTGGCAGCACAATGCTGATCCTGCATTCCTTAGTCCGTCAACCCCCTCTGTTGGTTTCAAAGTGTGTGTGGGGTGACCAGAATAAGGGTCATAGGACTGGGTCTCATGAGTGTGCTTCTGTCAGTTCCATATATCCTGGAATTTCCAGCACAGTTTCTGTTTTTTCTGACCGGCGATAGAAGTGGCAGGGAAATGGAAAAAATCTTCTGCAAACGTTGTGAATTTTCCTTGCTCCCCCATTTTTCTTCAAAATGTTCCCACTAGTGCTTTGCTTCGGGCTCTGATCCTGGGAGTTCCGAAGTCCCACAGCACACATTGACTTCAGTGATGGTTGTGGGCACTTGACATCAGGCTCATAGTTTCTGTTATAATGGGGCAATAGCTCCACCATAGTTGAGAACGACTTACGGTTTAACCGCTGACTCTGCTATGTGCTCTAAATACCACAGGCTGTGCGGTGCCTCAATAGAGTTCATCCTAGGGTCTACATTTGAGTCATTGGAACAAGAGGGTCCTGAGACACCCCCCAAAAAATCACATCCAGATTTTACAGTTACGTCTTATTCTTCACAATAAGCTCAAACTATTGCACTCATCCACCCCAGTTTTAGTCAGCTGGTGTCCAGCACCCACTGCCTCTCTGAGGAAGCAATACAGGCATTAGCACCTCTGCTTACAGAGCACTTCTGAGCAGAGGTGCAAACTACATGGAAGCTATGGGGAACACTCTCAGCTCTTAGTACCCAAGAACCATGAGTCTGAATTTGTTCCTTGGGATATTTGCATGCTGTGTACAACCTGCCTTTGCTTGGAAACTGGGGCCACAACAGGGCTCTCCTTGGAAGTGCGAGTGATGTTCATTATTTTGAGGGAGATCAGCCCCCCACAACTGTACCCTCAATTCCATCTACCTGTCTATGAAAGTCCTGCCCTGGGCTCATGTGGGCAGCAGTATGTGGAGTATGAAGCGTGGTATGATGTGTGGGGCTGGGCTGATCCGGAAGAGATTAGGTGCCACATAAAAATGACATCAGCAGGCTGGTGCAAGAATCCCAGCCAGGATGAATCAGTTTTCTGCTGGTAGAGCTCCTACTAGATAGCTTTCAGCATGATAGACTAGAATTTTGCAGGCCCCTGGAACAGGTCTGCTGGATGCACACACCAGGGACACAGCATTGCAGGAGGGTGGAGGGAAGGAATATGGAGAATAGGCATGCATAGTGTGTGGGACAGGCACTTAGGACTTGTCTACACTGGGGAAACTATTTGAATTAAAGTAAGGTATGAACTTAAAGTGCAAGATCTATTCCGGAATAAATCCATGTGTAGACAAACTGTAAGGCAGGGAGACAGGGATGAGAACATCCATTAAAATGAATGGAGCAGTTCACAGCTTAGAACTATTTTTAGGCTTCATTAAGTGCCATGAAGAGTACTTTTTAAACTGAGAACATCCTTTGAGATGAATGGGACCATTTCACATCTCTGCTTCCAAACCTGCAGGTAGATGTGCAGATCCCCTTCCCCATATGAGGCCCAGACCTGGGGTAGGAACTCTGGATTACCTCTCTCCTCCATTTTGATGCCACCAGCTCTGATGTGCAGTGCTATGGCCCCTCCAAGCTTACCACGGTCAGGGAGAGATGGAATTTGGTAGGTGAGTGATGGAGGTGAGTGCCCAGAGGCACAAAACCAGCTTAGCAGTGTTTGTGAAGCAAATTCAGCATAATTTGATCAAATGTTTCCTAAGATGCAGCCCCACCAACATGAGATGCTCCTAATTATCAGAATGCTCTAGAGTCCATGTGTGCAGCTATACTGGCATAATAATAATATATGAAGATATACCTATCTCACAGAACTGGAAGGGACCTTGAAAGGTTATCAAGTCCAGTCCCCTGCCTTCATTAGGCAGGACCAAGTACTGTCCCTGACAGTTGTGTTTTTTTGCCCCAGATCCCTAAATGGCCCCCTCAAGGACTGAACTCAGAACGCTGGGTTTAGCAGGCCAATGCTCAAACCACTGAGCACTGATTGCAACAGAGTCTGGGATTTGTGGTAAAAATTTGGGGCCAGTGGAAGGGGGATCCATGTGCATAGGACAATTATCTTGAATATTGGTATGGCACAATAGGAGCCAGGGTATACATTATGGTGCAAATTTGGTCAAAGGGTTCCTCAGATACAGTCCCCACCCCACTAAGGACTTCATTTTAATATTAAAATTACTCTAAAATCCACAGGCAGGGGAGTGAGGTGGCAGCGTTGAAAACCAGCGTTCTGCAACAGGGCATAGGATCATAGGAGAAGGGGGAGAGCACCCATTGAGATAATAAATGGAAATATACCTATCTCATAGAACTGGAAGGTCATAGAATCTAGCCTCCTGCCTTCACTAGCAGGACCAAGTACTGATTTTGCCCCAGATTCCTAAGTGGCCCCCTCAAGGATTGAAATCACAACCCTAGGTTGAGCTGAATGAGGTGGTTCATGTCTCCCACAGCTGATATGTCATTTCCATGGATGAATGGGGAGGTTCAAGTCTGCAATTCTCCTGTGCTATGCAGAGCCTCTTCCCACTCTGTTAGTCCCCAAAGTGGAATATGGAGTCTTGGGCTTCCCTCCCCTTTTCTGCCTCCAGCTGGTGCCTGTGCTCCTGCAGCTACTGCTTTTCCTTCTTCCCATAGTCCCTCCAGCTGATGTAGAGATTAGCCACACCAACGATCTGGATCCTCCTTTTAGAGGGTGATGTGTATGTTTCCATGTGTGGTCATCTCACTGATGATGTGCAGGAAAATGGGGGCTGGGTAAGCAAGGGGAGGCCAGCTACAGATAGGGCAAGTGGGGCTATTTGCCCCAGGCCCTGGACCCCACAGGGGCCCCCACTAGAATATAGTATTCTATAGTATTGCAACTTTTTTTATGGAAGGGGCTCCCAAAATTGCTTGCCTCAGGCCCCCTGAATCCTCTGGGCAGCCCTGGCTATAGAGAGCAAAAGCAACACTACACACACACACACACACACACACACACACACACACACACACACACACACACACACACACACACACATTTTTTTCTTTATTCATCAGCAACACACACAAACAATCCACCCCACAATATACACACCTCACTGCATTATCCTGTACTCCCACAATACACACACAACCCACCCCCAACTCCAAAACCCTGTATGCCCACAACATCCCCCCACTCCAAAACTACTACTCCCAGATACGCAAACCACCCCAGAATACACACACAACATGCCACAACAACCCTAACCCATCGCTCACACCACCAGAACGCTACACCCCACAAAAACACATGCGCACCAGGCCAAAGCTCTTCATCCCCTTCACACACACCCCATCACACAATCCTCAAAACACACAAGCGTCATCACAATACACACGCACATACACAGAGGTGCCTAGCTAGACTTCCTCTGGGCAGTGAGTGGATCTCTTGTCATCAGTCTGGGCCGAACGCCTCCGGAGCTGGCAGCCATAACTGCGGAGCGCACCCCAGCGAGCCATATGTGCATTCCAGATGTGCGTTCCACAGCTGCGCGCCCAGCTCCCTCCCCTTGGGCTGCCCTTTCAGAAGAGAGCCGTGAAAGGGCGCTCCTCAATCATGCAATAGATCAATTTGGCACACTAGCCAGGAGAAAGCAGATCGTGAGTGTTTTCCACCGCAAACCCCATCCCTCCCGATTTGCAACCCCATGGACCAGGCAGCAGCAAGTCTTGAGCAGGAGCCCAGATAGTTACACTGCCTGGTGGAAACTGCACCTAGTTGCAAAACGGGAGGGTTTCTAAACGCGTCGGCACACCGGCAGCTGCAGCTGGCGCCGGTGCCGAGCGAGAAGTCCTCCCCCAAGCATTTTTTTTCCACTCAGAAGCCTCTTTGCATAGCCCCACCCGGCGGTATAGGCTCACCCCCGCTGCTATTAGCCGTTGCAGGAGTCTCCTCCCTCCGGCCCCTTGCATTTGGCGCGGGATTGGCTGCTCCGGCCCCACCGCTGACAAGCCGGAGCCCCTCCCCTGCCAGACCCGCATCCGATATAACACTGTCACCCTCCCCTCTGTGCTGCTCATCAGGTGCAGGCAGCGGTGGGGGAGCAGGCGGAGGA
This sequence comes from Gopherus evgoodei, assembly GCF_007399415.2. Taxonomy (NCBI): domain Eukaryota; kingdom Metazoa; phylum Chordata; order Testudines; family Testudinidae; genus Gopherus; species Gopherus evgoodei. The sequence continues at coordinate 116,015,271 of NC_044325.1, read as the reverse complement.
AGAGGGCAGAGCAGGAAGGGACCGGCACAGGAAGGAAGGCAGGCGCAGCGCATCCATTCCCCTTTATCCCGGGCCACGGCCGGCAAAGCCCAGTAGAATGTGAGCGGGAAGAACGACGCACGCGGATCGGGGGTGCCACAACTTCTCCTGCCCCTAGATCGCTCTTGCCGGGCTTGCCCCCCCGCTCCGGTCCTCCGCTCGTATTGCCCAGGCGGGGCGCGGGGCGTTTGTCCGCTGAGGGCTTGGCGAGCCTCGGCTGCCCTCTGCCCCGTCCCCCACCCATCTCTCTCCCCCTGGAGGCGCTGCCAGGCGGGGAGGCGATGTTCCCTCTGGACTCCCCCTGGAGTATCTCCTTCGCAGGCTGCGGGTTCCTGGGGGTGTACCACATCGGGGTGGCCAGCTGCCTCCAGGAGCATGCCCCCTTCCTGGTAGCCAATGCCAAGACGATCTACGGAGCCTCCGCTGGAGCGCTGACTGCCACGGCCCTGGTCACTGGAGCCTGCTTGGGTGAGGAGTTCATAGCTTTGGGGTGCGCGGTGGTGAGAAGTCAAATAGCCTGTCCCCGCTGCTAGTGCAGGGCGGATCCGGCCTTATGCCTTCCCAGCCATGTAAAGTAGGGCCGGTATGTGTGTGTGTGTGTCAACCTGGGGTTGTGACTCGCGCGTGTGTGTCATAAACGGGGTGTGTGGTGGCAGAGGAGGGGACGTTCATAAGCCTGCTCTAGAGCCAAGCTAGATGGGAGGTGGGCCATGAGATGGAAAAGTTTGAGATCGATTGGACAAGAGAAGGCCGCTAAGGGATCCTCTCTGTTCATCACAGGAACAAAAAATACACTCGAATATGCAAACTATTTTGCCCCCAGGCGATCCCTTTTGCTGGTAAATTCTGTGCTGCATATAAGCAGTTTTTGTTTTTGTTTTTTAATGTAGAAGCTCTTTGAACCAGGGACTAGCTGTCTCTTGTGGCTCCTCTCCATGGGGAAATGGAACGGCATTACTGTTGTGGAATAAGCTGTTTGGGAACAGCTCCCCCAATGGACACTTTTCTGGAATAAATGGACTATTTTACAAGAGAGTGCCCACACAGGATCTCTTTTTCTTAAATCATATGTATCCACCTCTAGGGAACTGCTTCTCCTCTATTCTCCTTCCAAAATATTCTTTCAAGTTACTTTATGTTTCTTTTTACATAAGACCGAGCAGGAGCACGGACTAAAACCAAAGAGGGACATTCCATTTGAAATGGAAAGTGAAAACACATCCATAAACAACAAGACTAATATGGGTTATGTGGATAGACTTCAGTGAAGCTGGTTTTTCACAGATCAGCTTCTTTGTAAGTGATCACTATGGGCCTGATATAGCCCATGAAAACTTATACAAGGATGCCTAGTGACTATGTTGGCCCTGTAGTGAATGTCAATTTATAGTATAGTTAATGGGAGTCTTTAGGGCAGAGGTGGGCAAAGTTTTTGGCCTGAGGGCCACATCTGGGAATAGAAAATGTATAGTGGGCCATAAATGCTCATGAAATTGGGGTTGGGGTGTGGGAGGGGTGAGGGCTCCGGCTAGGGATTAGGAGTTTGGGTTTAGGAGGGTGCTCTGGGCTGGGATTGAGGGTTTGGAGGATGTGAGGAGTATCAGGGCTGGGGCAGCGGGTTGGGACATGGGGAGAGGCTCAGGGGTGGAGGCTCCAAGTGGTGCTTACCTCAAGCAGCTCCCGGAAGCAGCTGCATGTCCCACCTTAGCTAGGCCAGGCGGGTCTGCACTCTGCCAGGTCTACATGCACCACCTCTGCAGCTCCTGGCCAATGGGAGCTGTGGGGGTGGCTCTTGGAGTAGGGGCAGTATGGAGAGTGGAGCCCCCTGGCTACATGTAGGAGCTGGAGGGGGGCCATACTGCTGCTTCTGAGAGCTGCGTGGAGCAGCCCCCAACCCTGCTCCCAGGCTGTAGCGCCGGAGCAGGAAAAGCCCCGGGTCCTGCTCCCCAGTGGGTGCTCAAGGGCCAGATTAAAACGACTGTTGGGCCGGATCCAGCCCACGGGCCCTAGTTTGCCCACCCCTGCTTTAGAGCATGTGTTGCAACGAGATTGTTTTGTACATTGTAATGCATTGATAAAATGTGGAACTTTCATTCAACTTTGTTCTGAAAAGGTACTTTTGTTATAACATCGTCACATTAGATGGGAACTGCTGTGCATTCATGGTACTGGACTAGCATTATGGCTGTGATGCAGATTGATCAAAGCCAATTAATATAGGAAATTAAGCATGACTTTTTTTTTTTTTTAATAAACCTGTGTCGTTGGACCACAGTGGCACAGGCTAAGCAAAGATTCAGCATTCTGTAACTTCAGTGTAGTTAAAAGAAACATACTCATTGCTCGTTGTCACTCTTTCCCCACCGTGTGGGGATGGAAACTTACAGCCGATGAGTTCCTAATGGCTTTGTACTGGAAGCAGAAAAGTGGCTGGAGAAAAAGTGGGGGCAGCATATAATGTGCTTATGAGTTTGGCCACCCATGCTGATTATCTGTGTCTCCAAGAAACCAGGAAATCTCTTTAAATAGAAAGGCTGACAAGGGGATAATCACCTTTCTAAACCTGCTCTTTTGCAGTATTCAACCTTCTGCTTAGATGTTTCCTCTGGAACGTAAAAGGAAATGTAGCTTTACAGAATATCTCCTTCACAGGTGCACAAGTCAGCAAGTTTTGTTTTATTTGTGTGTGCCATGGACAACAACCAAGTGAGATCATAGGGGGCCTTGCGGCTGTTCATTCCGGAACTGCTAATGAGACCCTATAATACAAGGTGTTCAGTGATGTTGTCAAGGCTGATTCCCCACTCTGGCACTTCAAATGCTGAAGGTGGGGAGTCCACAAGGATATTAAAAATTAATACTGGCCACTCCAGGCTCGTATTAAACTCCCAAGGTGACAGCTTCTCTCTGACCTTGGCTTGGTAAACGCTGCCACCACTGGAATGCAAAACCCCTTTCGGAACCTAGGAAGATGCACTTGGGAATTCCTTCCTGTGGGGTACCCTCAAGCCCTGTCACCCACCCCCTTTCAGGGAAGAACTGAGAAAGGAAATTAGCTGTTGCTGCCAGCTAATTAAACAACATATGCACAAACCTCTTAGGACACCAAAAATCTGTTCTTAAAATAAAATAAAAAAAAAATCTGGAACTTAGGCTTTTTGCTAGAGTTTTTTAAAAGAGCAATTCCAAAAAATTAAGCACCCAAAATAGCTTTCTTTGGGGTTCATCTTAAAGGTTACAAGCAAACCAAAGCATCTGGGGTTATCACAGGGGAGTCCATTAGCCATAAGAAATAAACAGAAATAACCCTATTCACATCTTTTTAAACATTCCGGATATACTTACACATTTGGGAGTTCCAAATAAGTAGTTCTAGGTATGATCTGATTTATGATTGTCCCTGGCTTAAAGCTTCTCATAGCATAACTGCTCCTTGTTCCCCTGTTTCCTAGAGAAAAGCAGACACAAAGGGGAAGTTGTGGGGTTTATTTATGTATTTATTTATTCAATTTCGTTTTCTCCCCATTTTTTTTAAAGTTCTAGTCTTCCCATTGGCTCTTTTGGTCAGGTGCCCACTCAGTTTCCTTTCACTGGTGGACGTTTTTAACCTTTTACAGGTAAAGCAAGCAGAGAACAGCCACCATGAGGGACTTATAGCTAACTGGCTGGCTGGGCGTCCCCGCCTCTTCATTTATCACAGATGCCATAGATAAAATGTCCAGGAAACTTTAGTCACTTGGTGGACTGGACTGCCAGACCTATATAGCTAAGAAGTGCCCCCATGTGCAACATGCAGCAGTATAATGGATTTTAAAATGTTATATGTAACTAAACTGAGGAGTGTGTGTGTAATATATAATATGAGGCGTATTTTGTGTTTGGCTGCGAAGAATTCAGAGGTGAAGGGGTTAACAATGGCTTACAAGCATCTGCCTCTTTGTACTGAACTATCACGCTCTAAACCTGGGCACAATAAGAATTGATTCTACTCACCGTTTGTCGTCCTCTCCTTTCCCTTGACCCCTGGATGTAAGGCCTTTTTAACGGTTCTGTCTGTTCTGGGGGACCTGCTGTGGTTTTGGAGTGGGGGTCCTACATGCAATGGATCAGGCCAACTTATGTGGCAAGACCAAACCATGTTTTACGTACATTGGGGACCTGAAGGCCAGTGGCTCTCAACCTTTCCAGAGTACTGTACCCTTTCAGGAGTCTGATTTGTTTTGCAAAGCCCCAAGTTGCACCTCACTTAAACTGCTTGCTTACAAAAGCAAACCTCAAAATACAAAAGTGTCACGGATGGTATTACTGAAAATGGCTGACTTTCTCATTTTTACCATAGAATTATAAAAGAAATTGGAATATAAATATTGTACTGACATGTCCTTGTATAGAGCATATAAACAAGTCATATGAAATTTTAGTTTGTACTGACTTTGTACCCCTCATTGAGAACCACAGCTATAGACTGTAACTGGTTTTCTCTCAACATGACTACTTCCACAGTGAGGACGAGCCTAGATATAACTGCACCCTATGGGACCTTAAACACTTACTTGTTGGGAGTTTGCCAGAATGTACCTTGGGTGGGGAGTATACGGGCCATCCAAACTGCAGTCTGGGACTGTAGCCTTGCTCCTTGTGCCATTTGCTCTGGTGGAGGGGGTAGGACTTCTTTAATCTATCACTTCCCATGGAGGAATCAGTCTAGAGAGAACTGCCACTGACAGGGATGCCCTTGATGCAGTTGCTTCTCTGTCAGCCACAACTTTGTTCAATGGCAGAACAATTAAGCCATGTCTATACGTACAGCGCTGCAGCGGCTCAGTTGTGCCAATACAGCTCTGCTGCTGCAGTGCATGAGGTGAAGATGCTCTATGCTGATGGGAGAGAGCTCTCCCATGGTCATAACACCTCTCCCCCCCACCTCCACAAGTGGCAGAAGCTATATCAGCTGAAGAAGCTCTTCTGCCAACATAGTGTTGTGCACACAAGCTCTTAACGTTGGTGTAACTTATGTCACTCAGGGGAGTGGTTTATAAGTTACGCCGACATAGGCTGTAGGGCAGACATAGCCTTAGATTCTACTCGGAGAATCCCATTGCCACCTATTCTGCAGGAGAACTGGTGTAAACAAGAAACTGGGTGCCAGGAACTCCTGAGTACTGCGTCTGGTTCTGACACAGATTCCCTTTGTAGCCTCAAGCAAGTCACTTATCCTGTCTATCTCTATTACTACTGTTTGTATTCCGGTAACACCTACAGTATGTCAGGTGCTGTCTGCACACAGTCCCTGCCCCAAAGAATTCATAATCAGGGACTTCTATAAACTAGGATTAATAATATTTATTTGCCTATATCCTGGGGGGCATTGGGGAAAAAGTGCTGAGGAGAGACAAGCCTAAAACCAGATCCTCAGCTGGTGTGAATCAACACAACTCCATTGAAGTCAATGAAGCTAAGTTGATTTATCCCTGCAGAGAATCAGTACCTAGAGCGAAACCCTTCTGTGTTCTGTAGGGTGGTTTGAAATCTGATCTGAACTTGGCATCTCTAGTCTATTTCTGTAGCTGAGTGTGGAGCTCTGTAGGAAATGACAGGTGCCACTTTCCTGTTAATGGGAGGGCAGAAAAGTCAGCAGAATGCAAGGTGGCTGACTCTGGTTTGCCACTGAAGGTAAAAGTGGCCATGGTGCCCAGATGGTGCATTTCCAACAGTCTCTGCACCTCATCCCTGTTGTAAACACTTGACTCTGAACTCTAGACTGTAGTTCAGGGGTTAGGCTTAGGGAGTGCATGAACTGAATCACTAATGGGAGAGGACACAAAGGTTGCAGATTCCTGCACTTGTCAGCAAAACAGCTTTTCCTGGAACAAGCTATCAGTGGCTGCATGACAACTGCAGGAGGCTGGGTGGTAGCAGGTGCTTTAGGGTACCAGTTGCTCAGGGTTCTAATGCTAATTGTGGCAACTGTCCTGTGGTGCTTTCTAGTCTTCAGATTAGAACACTAAGCCCTGTTTGTTTGCCTGCAGATATGATTTGAGGCTATGGTACATCTGTGCCTTGCCTCTGAATTCAGCTGGACCCCATCATGCCATGTTAAATGTTGTCTGGGCAGGGTGAGGTTCTTTTGTACGTTAGAGCATTTTACCTGATTTCATTCTGTCTCAAAAGTCCTGATCAAAGTCAGTGGAAAGACTCCTTCTGCAAGCTTCATTGGGCTTTGAGTCAAAGCCCCAAGTCCCCTATTGCCAGGCTTCTGTTAGTAGCAACATCTTCCCAGTCTGTACTTGGTCCCTGCAGCATGTAACTATCATAGTCTCAGATTGCCTCCAGCTTGTCACTGGGTTGATTCCCCATCATTCCTGAATTCGGAGCAATTTATTTGTATTATGGTTGAGCACCAGTCAAGATCAAGGCCTCAGTGTGGTGGGTGCTGTACAAATATGGAACAGAGTCCCTGACCGAAGACCTGTTACTTTAAACAGGGGCAAGATGCCACAGGTGAGTGAGGAACACAAGGCAAAGACAAGGGTGATAGTGGCAGGAACACAGTTGTGTATATTAGCTCTGTGTGCAAATAGCTGTAGGTAGAATGAACCACTTTTTAAAATGTAGCCATGTCTGGGTCAGAGAGGAGAAAGCTGCTTGGTTTTAAACAGTGGGGAAGTGAGATAGGGCAAACTTGGATATGAACTCAAGGGCAGAACTCTGTTCTTAGTGCCATGGACTCATTAAACTGGGGACCTTCCCTACTCTTCAGTAAAATCTCTCCTGACCACCTTTGAGTGACGTATAACCATCTCCAATATTCCCATAGCATAGCTGATAGATCTGCCTTAGAGGGATGACTGGCAATATCAAACTCTTCTGGAATTTGAACCTGTGGTTCTAGAGAACCTTGGCATTTTAAACCTGATGCTTAGACCAGCAGATCATCCCTTCTGGCTTATGTAACCTATAATGTCCATGGACCTGTAACCATCTCCAGTATTCCTGTAACCTGCAACTGCTGTCCTGTAGAGAAGCATAAAGAAATGCAGATTGGCTCTGCTAAATCAGCCACTTTTTCAAGGAGGAGGTGGGTTTATTGTACTCACCTGGCTACCACGAAAACACGTTATCAGTGGGAGCCTCAATGATTCACCTGAAGCATAAATCAGCTGTGATACTATCAGCAACTGCCATAAAGCATGTGAAGACATCACCAGTAATGAAAATCCTGCGCACACTGCTGTGAGCCAACATAGAGGAGGCCACAGATTTATAAGCAGGATAATATTGTTTGCTCATGACATTCTTTAAGAGGTTGTCCTTAGGTTAGAGGCTATACAAAGGTTTTATTGGTGTCATAGTTAAGACCTTTTGTCCCAGTCTTGATCTGGGACTAGGCAATGGCTATTTGATGTTCAGTTATTTGCGCTCAGGAGATAACACAACAAGCTGTCATGTGACCACAAGAAAGAACACTGCTCAACACCAGAGACCTTTGTGGGGGCAGCACATTTTTCTTCTTTCTGCTGAGGTTCACTGAGGTCAATGGACAATAATAACCCCTTACTAAAAAGGACACCTAGGGAGTTTGTTCATAGAGTGCACACACAATGGCTTATCAACAGACAGCAGAGGTTACTATGTGTGTGGAAAATGTTGGCCCAAATCCTCTGTTAATATAAATAGGCAAAGCTGCTCTGAAGTCAAAGTGACCCCCATCTTACATTAGATGATGTCTGGCTGGTGAAGTGCAGATTGGGAGGCAATAGTCTATGACTTTCTGTGCAATCATGGAAAGAGGAAGGGAAATGGGACAGCCTGAAGCCATTTCTGCCTGAAAAGGAGATCCCCACCAAAGGTACAAATTGCGTAGTTGTGGCATGTGGACAGCTTCTTAAGATACTGGGAAGAACTTGTATGGAAATCTGTAATTGTGCATGGTGCAGGGCCCCTCAAACTTTAATTAGCTGCTATGGCCTTGTTTGGAAGAACTGCCACCTTGCATCTACCTGAAAATACTCCATCGGTTGTTCCCCCGCCCCTTTTTTCCTTTCCCAGCAATCAGTAGAACATACTCCAGAATCAGTAGAGGTGAAGCCCTGAGTCTTAAATTATGATGGTATGATGCATCCACACAGACACCATCTGCATGCCATCAAATCTGTCAGTTGGCATATATATTTGGCTTGCAGACTGACAGTTTCCCTCCCACCCTGGTTCCATAGGTCCTGCACTTGCTGCACCCTCACTAGTCTCCCCAGCTGGAAAAAGATGACACCAATGATGATAGATTATCATTACTTGCTCACCTCTAGAGAAATCCTTTTGAGATCCTGTGAGGCCTGCTTATAATATGGAAAGTCTTTTTTCTTTTGCCATTAGCCACTGCTAATGCATGTCAGGTGAGCATTTTATCTGAAGAGGAATGGTAATTCTATTTCATTGACCTTTCAAAGGATTATGTCAAGACTGGGCTCCTCCAGACTGAATCAGTCCTTTTCTCCCCCAAAATCTCTTCTGAGTCTGAAAACTTTAGGCTTGTGAGCTATGTGTGTCTGTCTGTTTGTCCAGTAGCCAGTTGGACCACTTCCTCTAAATTGGGTGACTCAACCACATTCACTTCCAAAGCACTGGGTTTGCAGATGATTGTGGTTGGGCTCTTGCCTTACACTCCCTCTCCACTCAGCTCAGACTCTCTGGGCCTGACTCTCTTGCTGCCTTGCGTCTTCTGTCATTTACACACCTGCAAAGTGGGTGTAATATACCTGACCAGCATGAGTGAGTGAAGCCTTCTGATGTAGATGTGTATTGCACAAACCCCATACAGCAGTAAGGGACCATGCAAGTGGCAAAGCAGTGGAGAATCAGGCTCTCTGTTCACTTGAGCTGGCAGGGTTTGGAAACTGACAAGAATCCTACTGTCAAAGAGCACTATCTTTGGGAGTTTCAGCACCCCCTCAGCTCACAAGAATGGAGCAAAGACAGTGGGTGGCATTATGTGTGTGCTGCTCCCCAGGCAAAATACAGCTGATTCCTGAATGCTGAGCCTGCTGGCATTCTGTCACACTGGTGGCTTTTCTTCATAGCCTCTAAACTTGCCCACTTCTGTAACCTTTTGGCTCCCTCGCTCCTTCAGTTGCTAAGCATGCCTGGTGGCACAGAAGGGAGGGGAGCTGGATTGTAGCCTAGGATCTCCCAGAATCCTGGAGATTTGGGAGTGGTCACTCTGTAGCACTCTTGTCAGGCTGTCTGGCTTGTCAAGCAGTAACAAGTATATTAAAGGGGTTGGCTGATAGTTTCTCCTTCCTCATCTTTTTTTTTTTTTTTGTTAACTACTCTGTGGCTTTTGTGGGTAAGCTTGATCCTGCTGGAAATTTGTTAGTCTCTGAACTGCCACAAGTACTCCTGTTCTTTTTGCATATACAGACTAACGCAGCTGTTACTCTGAAAAGTGATTAGAATGTCCTGTGATGACCTTTCTAAGATGGCTTCTGGAAGGGAGGCATTAATCCACTCAATTAGAACTTACATGTGATGCTGAGGACTGGCCTGCCAAGACACCTCTTAACAAAATCAACCTGAAGATTCTCACTCCGATTTCCCAGGCAGAAGAATAAAAAGAGGTCTGTCTGATCATGTTCAAGGCTGGTCCTATTGGCATCCAGGAGGTGGGTGGGCGAAGCCCGCCCACTTCTAAAGGACCTCCCCCCAGCCTAAAGGGAGGATCCACAGGTCTGCAACACTAACTGATTTCGTGGGACAACTAATGAAAAAAGCAGGATCGGGAGTGAAGTCATAGGGCTAAACGAAGGGAACCTAATGGGGACACCGAACAGAACCCTGGACAACGCCCACTGCTCCTCGAAGGCATCAAGGGAGCCAGTGGACGCCGCCCAGAGGAGCTCTGCTCGGATGCGTGAACAGACAGAGGAGTAGAAATAGGCCCCACAGTCGCAGGAAATCCCGTATGTTCAAGGCTGGTTGTGGGCACAGCCAACAACTTGCAACATCTGTTCACAGTACTGCGCAGGCTGCATGGAACATGTTTCTGTGGAAAGTGATCTCCAACTAAAATGCCTAAACAAAAAGACATTGATGTGAACCCAGCAGGGATTAATTAGGGCAGGTAACTTGCCTGGTCTAATCAGTGCCTGGAGGGGTGAGGTGTGGAAGTCTGTTGCCATTGCATTTCAGGTGCAGCCTTCTGGGGCTTTGTAACTACCTGTGATCAGACTGCAGGAGGGGGGAGTCTTTTAGCATTTCCTGGATCCCACTAGGATCAGACTGCAGGAGCTTCAGGCTCTTAAAGGAATGATCCCCAGACTATGAATGGAAGAGTAGGGACTTCACTGCAGACTGGTCTGTTGGGAGGCCAATCTGAGGAGCGCTATAATTAGAAGCTCATTGCAACCTGCTGGCCACTTCCCATAGCCTACAGCTACATTACTCATCCTCATGATGCAAAGGATCACTACAGGAGGATGACTCTTCTCTGCCTCCCCACAACATGGCTAAGGGATTTGGATGCAGATCTGTCTCCAAGTCATGATTTTCCCCTCTTAAGTCTTGGACCTTATCCGTGCTGGGAGGTTTGCCTTGATTCCAGCCAAGGCCAACCAGTTCAGTGGAACAAATACTTACTGTTGTTACTGTGAAGCATATCTGCTGTGATGGAACCAGGATGAGCTACACCAGCACAAATAGTGGCTTTTCCCTGCCTATGCTGGTGCAGGTGTAGCTGTCGTAATGGCTGCAGTCTGGCAAGTGCCCAGTGTATAAAGCCCTGGTGAATGTGTTTTGAGCAGCCATTTTTCCAGAGCCTTGGTTGAGTGAGAAACCTTGATTATTGTTCCTTGCTGTGAAGCAGAAGGGAAAATGGGTTCACACCACAAAGAGTCTCTTGGAGTTTTTAAAGACCCCTATTTGGAAGTAGGATTTGACGGCTGCAGGATCATTTGGAGCTTTAGCGTGGTGCAATGTCTTGGAGACTTTCTCCCCTGCCAATTATCATGGTTGAGGAGTGTGCAGAAACTGATGAAAGATTGTAATGATTAGGTGAGCCCTTCAGCAATCCCCAAAGCAAGGCCAGCATGACCTACCCCAATTCACCTCTTAGTGGGGTCTCTGGATGCAGCTTATTTAGGGCTTGGCTACACAGGAAGGTTATGCTGGCATATGATAGGGTGTGAATTTTAAACCACAATAGTTAAATTAGTATAACTCCCTGTGCGGATGCTCTTATTCTGAAAGAAGAGTGTGCATGGAAGAGCTACCAGTATAGTTCTATTCTCCCATGTTGAAAAGCCCTAAGTCTCCTACAATACATGCATGTACAGAGAAGCCAATTCCAGGCACATTCTTGGCTCCATGAGGGCTCTGCTCTGCCTGGCTAGACTCTCTGCTGTCTAACTCCTCAGGCTTCTATCCTGTTTAACAGCCTTGTAGGAGGAGCAGAGGGTTTGCTCTTAAATGGGGCTGCATGCTATGCTTTGTGACCAGTACGCTCAGATCTCAGTTGGTTAGAAACATCAGTCTTTTTTTTTTTTGTGCCCAAGAATCAGCAGCTTGTGGGCCATGGTGATAATCTTACCTTCACCTTTGGGTATTGTAGTATCAGGACCCCAAGAGAACCTGCTAACCTTTCAGCCCTTCCTCCCCACCTCCATAAATAAATTCCATGTGGAAAGGTATTCCTCGCAAAGCTAAATGTGTCCCTGGTCTCCTCCAAGGGTGACTGAGAGCAAAATTTCTCATTATGACTTGATTGCTGTTAGTTTGCCCTGAACGACCTAATGCCGCTGGAGAAAAGTTGGCTGGTGTAAGGTTGCCTGTAATGCATATCCACACGATAGAAGGGCAAAGAGGACATAGCAAGCAGGGCCATAACGGGCACAGAGGCAGGCACTTTGCATAACATAAGGTGGCTGGCATAGAGTGACAACTGGAAAAGCTGATCTCTTGTGCACAGAATGTGCTTGGAGCCTAACACACTGCTCCTTAAGGGCCCTGTATTTTCATGAGGGAGAGAATATAATATAATATACACACACACCAATTTTCTATGCTCTTTGCCGTCTTTTATCCTAAAGATAAATGATGCAGATTGTGTATTCTTAGTGTGTATGAAAACTGTAACCCCCCTTGTCTCCTTCAAACATGTAGTTATCTGAAGAATACTGTCTTCTGTGTGGTGGTCCTGGTGCAGTGCTAATTAATGAGAATTGGTGCAAGCTCTTGAAGTCTATTGTTCTTATTGTGGTAGGTGCTGATCTTGGTTGGGAGGCTCTAGCAAAAGGAGACCTCTGTACATGCACATACTAAGGGACGAGTCCTTGTGCTAAAGAAATTACAGCCCCTAAAGAGACTATTCAGACACAGGAAGCATTACTAGCCCCCTTTTTATTGAGATTAATGACTCTCCTGAGTCACAGTGAGATTAGTGACTCTCCTGAGCTCACAAGAGTCTGTAGCAGAACTAGGAATCGAGCACAAGTCTTCTTAGGCCTAGTTCAGTGCTTTAGGCACAAGTCCATCCTTTCTATCTGGGGAATGCGAAACTTTTTTTTTCTTTTTTTCTTTCTTTTTTTTTTTTTCTCTACATTCAATGGGATTTGGGTTAGGCCGCTAATCCCTGGGATAGATATATTTTTAAACCATGACCACATGGGCCTGGGTGGGGTGGGAGGAAGAATGGCCAGGAAAGTAACTTAACTCACTTGGTAATCGGACACAGCCAGCATGACTCCTGAATTTGTGCTCATCCCTCGTGGTCTAGTTGTTGTTAACTCCCCAGACCCAGTCAGTACAGGGCCCTGATCTCTACAGAAGCAGTTTGGCTTTCTCCAGTCCGAGTGAGTGACAGGAAAAAACGAGCTGATAAGGGCTGATTCTCATCAGCTGACTGACGAGGGTAGAAATGACCTTTGTCCTTGCTGCTTTCTAAGGCAGATTGCCCTGTGAGCTCTGCAGGGGTGGAGGTGGGCATGTGCTGTGTATAGTAGTTCTGCTTCCCCTGGGGTTTTGAGGCTACATCAAATCTGTCAAGTACTCGGTGGATTTTTCTGTGCTACTGTCTGCCCCTGAAAATGGGCACAGACTGACTGCTGCTGCTTTGCATCTCTCCTGCCTTGAAATGGAAATAGAGTTTTTTGCAGAAAGGCTGTCCGCTTTCACTGCAGCTTCTCGAACAGCCGCACCAATGCTACAGGGCAGACACCCAGCTGTGTAAATCCATGCAGCTTGGCTGACTTACACCAGTTGAAGAGCTGGGCTTAGCTTTTTGTGTGTTGGGCTTTTTCTCCCAAAGCAAGACTCTTCTGTGTCATAACCCTATGGCATCTATGCCTTGGGGCGAGAGCATGTAGCTGATATCTCCTGTAGTGGAGGTGCACCAGTGTGACACAATTGTACCAGGACACCAGCTTTCACTGTACTGATATTAGCTTGTCCTGCAGACCTGTCAGCTGAGCACCTGATTCTTCACTGCCTCCAACCTTAGGTAGTTACTTAACCCCATGTGAAGTGGTGTCACCCACTAGTGAGTTAGAGTGGTAGCATTTTTACCTGCACCTGACACTCATTGAATGAAATGAGAAACTAGTCCAATGTTACACTGGTGGTGCAACATCATTGGTTTTAGTCGAGTTGCTCCAGATTTGTACTGCAAGAGGATTCCCACTTTGCCCTGTGTGTGGTCATTTATGCCTGTGCAAGGCAGTAGCAAATCAGGCCATTAACTCCCCTGGAGTTTTTGTGTGTGTGTGTGTGTGTGTGTGTGTGTGTGTGTGTGTGTGTGTGTGTGTGTGTGTGTCCTGTCTTCCCGCTTCTGGCATTTGCAGCAGGTATGCTGTATGAGGGTGTCATAAACAGATAGTTACAGGTTAATGCCTCTTTTACCTGTAAAGGGTTAACAAGTTCAGTAAACCTGGCTGACATCTGACCAGAGGACCAATAAGGAGACAAGATACTTTCAAATCTTGGTGGAGGGAAGTCTTTGTTTGTGCTCTTTGTTTTGGGTGTTCTTCGCTCTTGGGACTAAGAGGGACCAGACGTCCATTCAGGCTCTCCAAATCTTTCTGAATCAGTCTCTCATGTTTCAAAATTGTAAGTAACAGCCAGGCAAGGCAGATTAGTTTTATTTTTGTTTTCTCAACTTGTAAATGTCCTTTTTTGCTGAGAGGATTTTACCTCTGTTTGCTGTAACTTTGAACTTAAGGCTAGAGGGGGTTCCTCTGGGCTTTACGAATTTGATTACCCTGTAAAGTATTTTCTATCCTGATTTTACAGAGATGATTTTTTTTAACTTTTCTTTCTTTAATTAAAAGCTTTCTTTTTAAGAATCTGATTGATTTTTCCTTGTTTTAAGATCCAGGGGGTTTGGATCTGTGTTCACCAGGGAATTGGTGAAGCCTCTCAAGGCTGCCCAGGGAGGGGAAGGTTTTGGAGGGGGACAAGAAGTGCTCCAGACACTGAAATTTCTGGATGGTGGCAGAGTTACGAGATCTAAGCTAATAATTAAGCTTAGAAGTGTCCATGCAGGTCCCCACATTTGTACCCTAAAGTTCAGAATGGGGAAGGAACCTTGACAGAGGGTCAGCAAAGAAATGAGCATTGCAGTGCACTGGGCGTGCAGCTCCTGATTGATCACATCTCCTATAGATGCCACATGGCAGAAAGTTCTGATCTCTCCTTAACCCAGGAGCTGGGATCAGAACAGAATGGCTTACTAGTGCTGTGCAGTGCCTTGGACTCCTAATGTAAAAGTTTAGATGTAAAACGTAACAAAGAATGGCAGCTTGTACAGTTTACCTGCCTGCTCCCATTAGCTCTCCCAAGTTTGTTTAGCTGAAAAAACACAACTGAATTCCTGTTAGCCCTTTGTGGTCGATATCTATTGCCTTGCACTCTGGCAAAGTTGCCAGCTGAGTTCCATCTAAGCAAGGCAAACAGCTGTGCTTACGTATGGACTACTGTGCTGTGTATGCAGGGTGGGAGGTGACAGAATGTGGGATGATTGTGGCTGAAGCACTGCCCTGGGACCCAGGAGATGGAAGTCCAATTGTCAGCTCTGCCATGCCCTGTGTCTTTAGGCAGGTCACGTGAAGCCAGACTCCTAGTACTTGGCACCTATAGTCTGGGCCAGACGTTCCAGAAGAGCTCAGCATAGTCAGGAGCTGCGGGGGGACTAGTGTAGAGAGAGAGAACTGATGCACTATTGGGAGAGAGTGCTATGGATGGGAATCATTGGAGAGAGCTGGCCAGAGCAGAGAAGCCCTGGTGAGAAGGCTTGTGCCCCTCGGTAAACAGGGCCGCCCAGAGGATTCAGGGGGCCTGGGGCAAAGCAATTTTGGGGGCCCCTTCCATAAAAAAAAATTGCAATACTATATTCTCGTGGTGGCCCCTGCAGGGCCCAGGCAAATTTCCCCACTTGCTCCCTGCCAGAGGCAGCCCTGGGAAAAATAAACCTTCCGCATCTTGGCACAAATCCAGCTTTGAGAAAACTTCTTTCCAGGGTATCGCTGGTTCTCAGCATCAGCTAGTGCTAAAAGGCACTAAAGCTCATTAAAAGGGCTGGACAAATATTTTCCGTCAAAACTATTTTTGGATTGAAAACTAGGGGTTTTTAAAAAGCAAAAAAAAATCATGGCCAATGTCTGCTTTCCTTCAAAATTTGTTGTGGTTTTTTTTAATTAAAAAGCTGACATTAGTCTACCAAAACCTGAATATGGTTTCGGGTTTCAGAAGTGTGCAGCCAAATGTTTGCTGCTTGCTGTGTTTGATTGTTTAAAGAAACACTAAAAAATTCTGCTTAAAAAGATCCAAAACTTTTGAACCACCTCAGCTTGTGACCAAACGCCTGAGCCCATCCAGTCAGAGATTTTTCCAGGTTTCTCATACTCTGCTGGCTTTCTTGACTCATATCTGTCTCCATAACTTTGGGTTCATTTAGGTTAGAACATAAGAACAGCCATACTGGGTCAAACCAAAGGTCCATCCAGCCCAGTATCCTGTCTACCGACAATGGCCCATGCCAAGTGCCCCAGAGGGAGTGAACCTACAGGTAATGATCAAGTGATCTCTCCCCTGCTATCCATCTCCACCCTCTGACAAATAGAGGCTAGGGACACCATTCGTTACCCATCCTGGCTAATAGCCACTAATGGACTTAACCTCCATGAATTCATCTGTTTCCTAGAGACTGGCTCCATGGGGTCCCTCACAAACTGGAGACGGTTACTGTGGGTTTGTCTTTAGTATAGCTTATGTACATACTCCACGAACTGAGCATTCGAGCTTATTCCAGAATCTGGGATGAGCCTGTGTTGTGAAAACTGACATGCTCAAAATAGCAAAAACATGTGAACGGACACAGGGTGCTAAAATTAAATTAACCCAGGGGCTCTCAAACGGGGGTCGGGACCCCTCAGGGGGTCACAAGGTTATTACTGGGGATTGTGAGCTGTCAACCTCCACCTCAAACCCTGCTTTGCCTCCAGCATTTATAATAGTGTTAAATATACAAAAAAGTGTTTTCAATGTATGGAGGGGGAGTCGCAGTCAGAGATTTGCTATGTGAATGGGGTCACCAGGACAAAAAAGTTTGAGAACCACTGAATTAAATCCTCTGAAGCCTCAGGGAATGCCGGGGGGGGGGGGGGAGGAAGGTGTCTCCCTTGGTAGGGTCAGGAAGGAGGTAGGTGGTGTAGGATATTGCTCTTCTCATGTGATCCCTCCCCCAGTGGCTAATTTTAAATGAAGCTACTCTCCCCTGACATGAATCTCCCTATGGCACTGAAATTAAATATAGACTGTAATTTGGCATTTGAGAAGTAAAATGGATGGTAGCCCTAATGGAAAAGCTAACAGCTTGGCTCTTCTGCAAGCCTCAAACTGCTGAATGAACTTTAGAGTAGGGAAGGCTGTGCCTCCCAAACAGCCTGGCCCTGCCCCCTATCTGACCCCCCTACTTCCTGCCACCCAACTGCCCACCCTCCTCAGAATCCCCGACCTATCCTGTTCCTTGCCCCCCTCACCATCCCCAAGAGACCCACCACCACCACCCCGGGACCCCACCCCTGCTCCCTGTCCCCTGACTGCCCCAACCCCTATCTACCCCCCCCCCACTGAGTCTTGACAAACCCCCGGAACACTCACAATCCAACCCCCCCATTCCCTGTCCCCTGACCGCCCCCCCCACCTCTGCCCTCTCTCTGTGCCCTGACTGTCCCCAGGACTTCCTGCCCCTTAGCCAACCCCCCCCCCCCGGCTCCGGCCCCTTACTCCTGGTGCCCCACTCACCCGGAGCCTTAGCGCGTCGTATCCAGCAGTGTCCCTGAACAGTGGTGCAGCATGGCTCAGGTGGGGCTCCTGAGCTCCGCCCCGTTCAGAACCACATGGGTAAGGGGTCGGGGCTGGGAGCTCAGGAGCCCCGCCAGAGCCACAGTGCACTGCTGTTCAGGGACGCTGCTGGATCCGTTGAGGCTCTGGGTGAGGGGCAGAGGCGGGGTCGGGCTAGGGCGGGAGCCTCGCCCGTTCTCTTGGGGTCCCTTGCAGAGCCCGGGGCCTGGGGCAAATTGCCCCACTACCCCCCCCCCCGGGCGGCCCTGTCGGTAAAGGGGAAGAACCAGCTCAGCCAGTGCAGGCCGAGCCCAGGAACAAGAGAGTTGATTTGGGAAGGAGGTTCCCATGAGTAGGGGCAGGACTTATCAGTGACAGGGTCTCAGGAGCAGGACACTGCAGAGAGCCCTCTTGCAGAAGGTCTAAGTTCGTGGGCTGTGGGAGAGGAGTTGGAGCAGCCTGGAGAACTTTCAGAGGCAGAGAGGCCCTGGAAGAGGGGCAGAGGAATTGAGGTAGGACTGTTTGACTCTCTGGTGGGTAGCCTGGAGACAGTATCTGGAGTGCAGCTGAGAACTGCTACATTTTAATCTGTTTTACGTTGTGGTTTTGAGAATAGTCATAATCTGAAGGATCTGCTGATAGTTGCGTCTATACTAAAAAAATTATGCCCAGAAGCAGGGCTAGAATTGGGATGGTAATGTTGCTGTCTTCGGCCGAGGAGATGAGTCAGTTTGATTGGTGGTAGAGAAGATAGGGAA
Source organism: Gopherus evgoodei (assembly GCF_007399415.2). Taxonomy (NCBI): domain Eukaryota; kingdom Metazoa; phylum Chordata; order Testudines; family Testudinidae; genus Gopherus; species Gopherus evgoodei. The sequence goes on along the minus strand of NC_044325.1, from coordinate 115,997,146 downwards.
ACACAGTCAGCTCCAGGGACTGTAGGAGAAACTGAGGCAGTATTTGTCTGTCTCCCCAGAGGAGGGCACCCTGGTGGGGAGAAGTCTGCTATAGAGGGTAACCATACTTGCTTATCTAGATAGGGGAACTGTAACAGATCTCTTGTTCTGCTCTCATTGGAAACTAGAGGGAAATGAGCCTAAAAATTCAAGGAAAAAAGCAGGCTATTATTTATGGCCTATGGCCAGGCTTTCTAGGAACCCTCCTTCGCGGAACTGTTTGTACAGTGCTATATCTGAGTTCTGCACAGGCCCTCTGACGAATGAAGCATTTACTATAGGAATAGCTGACTGTGCAACAAGGCTGACCTATGGATTGACCTTGGGGGTCTGTATTTCCTATGTCTACAGTTTAGAAAAGCCTCCTTTCCCATATGCTCATTGGGAACAGTCAGCCAATCACCATCTCATTAACAGGTGCCAAAGCAATGGGGTGGGGTGGGGTGTGGGGAGGGACTGAATCGATTTAAAAAAAAAAAAGTCCCAAGAAACACTTTGTACTAGTATGACACTCCTTAACATGCTTGGGTTTCATAGGCGTGATAATACCAAATGCCAGCAAAAGGTTCATGCTATTTCTAACTCCTCTGACAAGACTCTGGAAATATTATTTTAAATAGTTTATAATGTAAGGATTTATACAATTTCCAGACAGCAAACAAAATTGAAAAGGTGTAGAACACTAATGCCTGTGAGAAATCCGACACTCACCCCTCCGCCCAAACAAGATACAGTACATGGTTCTGGGATGCAGGAAGCAGTCGCTGCAGAAAAGCCATGTATAACACTCGGTATCATACAATCCCTGCTCTAGAGATGGGAAAACTGAGGCAGACACAGTAAGGGATACATTGTTTTTTCAGGTGATCTGCTGCCTGGTCTTCACCTGCAGATGGACCAAAAATACACATGTGGGTGCTGTGAGCACCACCCCAGCCCCACATGTACAGTACACTACAGGTGCAAACCCCTGATAATTCCACTGTTCTGCGTATGCAGTTGTTAGTATAGATACAGGTGTCTGTTCTTGTGAAATGCAGGTGTAAGCGTGTGCACATGCCTGGGGGAGGTTAAGGCCTGACAACCTGGCCCTCAGTGACACGTCCAAGGTCATGCAAGTATCTGTGGCAGAACCAGGATTGGAACCCAGTTTGCCTCCCTTCCCCTTCTGGATTCCCTAGCTTTAACCGCTGTTAAACATTGTAAAAAGTCTAGCCAAATCCACTGCTTCTCGCCCTAAGGCACCCAGGAGAAAGTGACAGCAGGAATAAAAGCAGCAGGGAGAGCCTGCAAGAGACAGCTAATGAAGGGGCTGCACTCTCCCAGTTACACTGCAGTGTGATTCCCTGGGTTACTGTATGAGAGGCAGAAATGGCTTAATCTTGGAATTCAGGGAATGGTTCTGATGCTGTCCCTGGATCTCTTGTCAGTTGCAGACTTGGCTTCATTTTATGTAGGCACAATTTTTTCCTCTCCGAGCTATCTGTTGGGGGCAGACTGGCTGGGCCATGTGAGCTGTTGGTGGTACACAGTGTGAACATTGTTTTCCTGTTGATGAGTACAGGAAAGGGGAAGTGGCTTTCAAAACAAGTTGAAAAACATCACCAGCTGTGACTTCTCTTCTCTTCCTTCCCCTTCCCCCAAATCCCAGGCACTGCCTCAGCACAGGAGGCTGGGCTAGATGACCACTCGAGGACCTTTCCAGCCCTAAATTTCACTTTCACACAGAATCACAGAGTCTGGTTCTCAGCTCTGTTTCCTGCTAGCATGGATGTATCCTTGAAGGGCTCCTTAACGTAATTCCTGTCCCATAGGGATGTACTGAGCACATCTCTTGGGTCATCTCCTCAGCTGGTGTAAACTGGCTTAGCTCCACTTGCCTCAGCTGAAGATCTGGCCCTTGGCTCCTACCATCTCCTGGGACAGGTGGCAGAAATCAAACTGCTCCATCAGTGGATGTTAACAGTGACAGAAAACAAAGCAAACTATGATCATCTTCCACAAGCAGAATTTACTAACTGTCCCACCCAAAGCAAATTGAACTGTTCTTTAATTTGCAGCCATGCAAGGTACTTATAAGTGATGAACAGAGACCATTCTGGCAATCAAGCTGCCCAAGGAAAAGTTCCATAAGCCAATCTTCTCTTCCTGTGAAATTCCCATGTTGTTGATTTGCAAATCCTGTTGCTGTGAATCTTGTTTACATCTCAAGCTGGCCAAGAAATGGTTTTCCAGTCCCTGGAGAGATTGATATTTCAAAATCTTTCCCCATCCTGAATCTGGATGAAAAGTCAATCTTAAAAGTTTTCATGAACCAATCCAAAGAATTTCTGGTCGGGTCAATCAAAATGTTGTTTAATTTCACCTTCTTGTTTTTCACTTTGTTTTGAAATTTTAGGTTTTTTTAATACTAAAGTCACTTGGAACTGAAAAAATGTTTTATCTCATGTCAAAATAGGATGTTTGGAAACTTTGACTCGGGAGATTCATTGCAATTGACCCTTTCCCACCAACAGTTTTGGTTTGACAGATTAGTATTCTGATTTCTAGCTGCTGCTCAAAACCCCCTCAGTTGGAAAATTCCAGATCAGCTCTGTTTAGAACATTTTAAATGGAAACATAACCATCCTAGTGACAACTGGGGAAACAGCATGTAACGCTTACCATCACTATTCAGAAAGCTGGTGAGTGTAACAACATGGACCCCCATGTGGAGTGAGCAGAGCACAATTCAGTTCTACATCGTTTGCTTCCAGGGGAAAAGCAGACAAACCCTCCGAAAAGTTGCTCTGAGCAGGAGAGAGAGAAGGGGAAAGTAGTGGAGAGGACCAGTAATGCTTCACCAGAACCAGGGAAGGCAATAAGGCAACTCCTGTAATTCTGGAGGACGGGTCTGCTTTGGGGGCAGGGGGTGGGCAGGAGGAGGAGAACGTACATTCTGCTCCTTATTACGAGAGGCTAATCAGGGAAGGTGGGAATGTGGACATCTGATCAGACCCTCTGTTACGGTGTCTGTACTACAGCAGCATGTAAATGGGGCCCTGATCTTGGTTGGGACTTTGAGTGCTGTGTACACACGTTGGAAGGCAGCACCTGCCCTGAAGAGTTTATATTCTAAATAGCCAAGGAAGATCATAGTGTTTGACTAATGTCCCGCTGCTCATGCCATTCCCTATGCAGAGGAGAACTCACTTGAATGCTCTTGGTGACCGTGGAGTGACGGACTGACAGCAGTTCTTCTGCAGGGGTAAAGCCAAGGGCAGCAAAATGGGTCTGAATGTATTAGAAATGGTAAAGCTGCACCCAAACTAGCCATGCTGGTGCCTAGCACTGGTGTTGGCAGAGGTGGAGGGGCTAGCATAGGCCAATCTCTGGCCTGTCCAGCACTGCCCCTGACTTCATGAAATGCCTGAATTCTATCTGAAGTCCTTAAATCTATCTTGAGGGGCTACTATCCATTTCTTACCCCTCCCCTGGGGATGGGTGACAGACAGAGAGGGTATTACAGAGCCATCCGTTCCTCACTCTTTAGCCTCATCCTTTCTGGCTACACTGGAAACCAAGCACAGTGATGCCATAAACTTTTCCTTTACTCGTGGTTCTATCCAGTGTCAAATTGCTTCTCCACCCAAGTCCTAAGTTCATGCTCCTTGTGCGCCAACTGCTCTAGCTAATGGAACAGGAATGTCCCTGGCATAGAGTGGTGCTCTTTATACCGAGATGGAGCCTTTCCAAGGAGAGCCACAACTGACAGCAGGAATGGCTTTAGGCTAATGTTAAATCTCGTCTTTCATTCTCCTGGACGCTCTGTTCCTATCTTTTTATTTGCAGTCATTCTTCCATTTTGTTTTTTATTCACTTAAATATTTTGCAGGTTAAATGTACTTCTCTGATTAAGAGAGCAGATGTTAATTAGGTCTGGTGACACTTTGCTTTCTTTATTACTATACCATATGCCCTTGATTCAAGGTGCTGCTTTTAGGCCATTTTCAGCATTAGAACTGGAACTATCATCCCCTTTCCCCACCCCAAACCATATTGCAGAAGTGTAGTTAGATTGTCCTTGACCCCTGGTAGTGTGCTTGGTCTCACTGGAGAGCATAGGCTTGTAGGCTTCTTTAGATCTCTGTAAAATAGCTTTCTCCTATTCTTCCATTTCCTCTTCCCCACTTCTCCTGGCAGCTTGAGGCCCAGTTCTCTGTGGTCTTGTGCACTGTGTTCCTTTACTTGCCCTTTGTGCTAATGTGTGAATGACCACACAATGTGCTGGGCAATGGGGACTTCTGGTATGGAAGTGGGAACCAGACTGCAGCAGCTTCACAGGTGGTGAGGTCTACACCATGTCTAGCTATATAGTAACTTATGTGGAATCAGGTTTGGTGTAGCTGGGAATCAGGCTAAGAACAAGCAGACCAGCCCCACAGCTAGTACTAATTCACCCCTTTGGAGCCTCTACACAGAGGCTAAGGTCTAAGCGGGCCTGGAAACTGAAATATGGCCTTTCCTCAGAGCTGATTCTGCCATGGCACAGGGATATTTAGGACATCATTCTCCAGGGCTGTCAGTCTGGCACTTCTCAGATGCTACCATGTCCTGGGATTCCAGTAGGCAGGTGCTGTTCAGGAGCATTCAGATTTGCACAGAGGACCAAATGAGGGTGTTAGGGGAGAGGAGTTTATTTATAACTAAAGCTAGTCCAGTTTTTTTTTATTGACCTGTCTTTTAGTGGAAAATGACTTTTTCATGAGACAGACTATCTACATATGTCCATAGGCACAACCAGCAGCAGACAGAAGTGGCATACAGGTCAGGTTGTTCTATACCAAGACTCACAGAAATCCAAGGGAGCCTGTAATGGAGCAACAACTCACTGCTGCAGTGCCTCCGGCTGGTCATCCTGGGAATTAGCTCTGTCCACTTAGGAGCGCCCTCTGCAGGCCAGTGTCTCACTTGCCACCTGCCCTGGTGTCCCTCCCAGACCCCTGTGTCCCTTTTCTTGGGGTTCTGCCCCCTGCAGTACCCCACAGTCTTGCTGGGTCTCCCCTCCCTGGGGACCTCCCCAACATGCTATCCCCACTTCACCTCAGTCTTTGGCTACTGCCAGTCACCATCTAGCCTCTGCTCACTGGGGCGGACTGCAGTATAATTGCCACTCATCATTGGCAAGGAGGGTTTGGATCTGCTGCCTCTGCCTACCGTTAGGTTGCCCCTCTGCAACCCCAGTACCTTCTCAGCTTTAACAAGACCTGCAGCCTGGGAGTTTTCCAGGCCAGAGCTCCTCTGGCCTTTCCCCAGCCCTGCTCAGCCACCAGGCCCCTCCCTCTCAACATTCAGAGAAAGACTGACTTTTTATAGTGCCAGCTGTGGCCTGATTGAGGCATGGCCCCAGCTGAGGCTGCTTAGCCAATCAGCCTTTCCCTAGCCACAGCCCTCTCCAGGGCTGTTCTTAACCCCTCCGGGCAGGGGCAGGGTGACCACCCCACTACAGAGCCTTTCCACTGGCTTCTGTTGGCATTAGATTGGGCCCAATAATGAGGCTAATGCTAAAGTGCAAACATCTATTGCAGGCTAGTTGGTACGTGGGGGGTGGGGCTTCCTCCCCTCCACTCTTTCCTTGCTGTTTGGCCTTCACCAGCTCTCTCTGATCATCCTCACTGAGAGTCCCTAGCAAAACCCAAAACAGAACTTTGTTTTGCGCTTTCCTGGATCAGTGTCTCTGGTTGTCATGGGAGTATAACACCCACCGATTTATGTTCAGATGCCTTCACAGCTGTCACCTGTCCTGTGACAATGACCACCCAAATGAATGCACCTGATCCCCTTTGGCATGACCTCTGTACTGGCCCTGATTCCGAGAAAGCCCCTGGCTCTGGAGTTCACTCTGCCCATCTCTCCCCAAGGGGGTCTTTATCCTCCAGTGCTGTCATGCCCAAGTTTTGAGGGTAACGGCGGCTTTTAAATGAGGTAGCTTAATAATCACTTTTCATATACTTACAACTTGCTGTGTGTAAGGGCTCAAAGAATAGCTAGCTCACAAGGACCAGTTACCCTTCATGGCTCATCTAACGTAACGTGGTGAGCTTAGCACTGGTGAAAAGTGCTGTATTGACAGCCTTGGAAACTAATGTTTCTGTCCAGGGAACAAATCCAGTATGGGCAGCAGCAGTGCAAACAGCTCCCAGTGCTGCTCCATCAAGCTTTCTCACCCCTGCTGGGGCACTGGGCTTGCTGCTCTTGATCGACAGACCCTCTATCCAACTTCTTTGCTTACACTGTGGTGTCAGCCCATGGCACTGGTTGCTGTGTAGGGTGACCAGATGTCTCGATTTTATAGGGACAGCCCTGATATTTGAGGCTTTGGCTTATATAGGCGCCTGTTACCCCCACCCCCGTCCTGATTTTTCACACTTGCTGTCTGGTCACCGTACTGCTGTGGGAGGGCATAAGGACCATTTATCAAATGGTCGGGTAATTGATGTGACTAGTAATAAGCCTCTGGCTATGCAAGTTGCGATAAGAATAATCCAATCTCATGCTTCTGCTTTTTAGCTGTTTCTTGTGGCATTCTGGAAGCTTCTCTTCCCCCTCGACCTCTGTACAGCATTGCACAATTAGTCTTGCATGGCATGCTAAGACCCCTCCCTTTGCAGGCTCAGGTGCTGGTCTTTGCCAAAGGCAGGATACCAGGCTAGATTAACTCACTGGCCTGATCATGATACACTTCTCTTTTTTTTTTATACACTGATGCTCTTCGTCTAAATGACTGAAGGAAACAACAAAACAAGGGAGAACTAAAGTATTTCTCTGAGGATAGGGCAAGAAGCAATGGACTTAAATTTCAGCAAGGGAGGTTTAGGCTGGACATTGGGAAAAGCTTTCTAGCTGTCAGGGTGGTTAAGCACTAGAATAAATTGTGTAGGGAGGTTGTGGAATCTCCATCACTGGGGATTTTTAAGAGCAGGTTGGATGAACACCTGTCAGGGATGGTCTAGATAATACTTAGTCCTGCCATGAGTGCAGGGGACTGGACTAGATGACCTCTTGAGGTCCCTTCCAGTTCTATAATTCTATGAAAGTGAAGTGTCCGATGAGAGAGCTCAGTATGGCCCATCCTACCATTGTCTGTAATAGCTCAAAATAAGCTAAGAAGCCCACAGCTTACTGCAGTTTCACCTCAGTACTTAGGCACTGAATAATGTTAAAGGAGGCAGGAGAAGTCCCCAAAGATGATGTCCACTCTCAGTCCTGCAGGGTTCCAGTTCACTATGTTTTTGCACCCCATATTCCATGTATCTGAGGTTTTAAGGCTTCTGAGTTTTAAAGATTTCTGCTGTGCCCTGTTTGGAGAGTGGGGGAAGGGATTGGTGGGGGAGGAAAAGGATTTCTCACCTCTTCTCGTTAGTGTTGCCTCATTCCCTATCTTCCTCATTTTACCTCCTGCCCCCTTCCCTCCATGTCACACCAGGCCCTATTTTATAAATGTCTGGGGGAGGGAGGGAGGAACAGGGGGCCATATCTCAGCTTAACCTAGCATTTGCTGGTCAATCTCTGCTTTTAAAAAAAAAAAATTCCCACCCAGATGTTTTGCTAATCAATAACTGGCTAAAGTACCAACAATATTTGCGCTAACTGTGCGTGTGTTCTCTCTGAGCCAGCAAACTGAAGCGCTGGCTCTAAGAACTCTTCTGGTCTGTAAACATCTCTTGTTGCGTAATCCTCCCTATGTGGGTCTTTAGCACTCTGCCCCTCTCATTCCCTGCGCAGGCATTCAAATCCAGAGTGCAGGAAGCACAGCAAGGGAGGTTGGTGTTCCTGGCTCAACCCATAGTTTCCCAACATGCACATCCCAGAATTGACCCTGTTTTGTGTGGGGGCTGGATGGCCTTGTGATTAAGGCACCGGACTGGAACTTGGGAGATTTGGGTTCATCTCAGCTCTGCCATAGATTTCTTGTATGATGTTGGGCAAATCACTTAACCACTGTTTTTCCCCCTCAGAAAAATAGGCCTAATATACCTGTCCCTTACAGGAGTATTTGGGGCACTTGGATACTATGGTGGTGGTTATGTTATAATAACCTAAACAGAATACCAATGACCTTCTAGGTTAGGATTGTATGCTGTGGTTTTCAACAGGGGTCCAAGGCCCCCTTGGGGGCCATGAGCAGGTTTCAGTGCATCCCCCAAAATAAACCAGAAAGCAGGGCTGGCATTAGTCGCCAGGGCCCAGGGAAGAAAGCCAAAGCCTGAGCCCCACCGCCTAGGGCCAAGCTGAAGCCTGAACTCTGCCACATGGGAATGAAGCCAAGTTAGCTTTGCAGCGCCCTCAGTGGCATGCGGCTGTGGACAGTTGCCCTGCTTGCTACCTCCTAATGCTGGCCCTGGCTTTTAATCTACTGGATATGCAGAAAAACACTTTTTGTGGCACAGGTGGGCCACCAAGTTTTAATAGCATGGGGGTGGGGCTCAGAAAGAAAAAGGTTGAGCACCCCTGGTATATAACACTCCCTCTAAGGCTACCAGCTTTAGATAGGCAGGGATAGATTGGGTGGGTGTGGCTGATTCATACTGGACTGAGATCAGAAATGAAGCCACGCACTGAATGCTGGTCTTAGAGCGAGCAGGACAAAGGGTTGATAGTGCTGAAACCTGCTTCACCGATGGGAGCTCAGACTGTCTGTTCTGCTCTGTTACAGCCTAACAGCTTCCAAATTCCACTTAAAAATGGGAACCTCTTTATTTATAAATATTCAGTGACGTTCAAGGGCCTAATCCTGCACCCACTGAAGTCACTGGCAAAGGTCCTATTGACTCAATGGTGTGGAATTGGCTTCCAATTGCTTTTAACCATGAAAGAGTAGTGTGTATATGTGCTAACTGGCTTTTCATTTCCTGGGTTCAATGGGGAATGTCACAATACCTCCGGGCTCTGATGATGTGATTGCTTGTTGCTTATTAGCAAATTGTAATCCTTTTTATTCCACGCCAAATGTTTCCCTCCTGCAGCTGGAGGGTGGGGGTGGCACTGGATTTTGAGCTGATTTTTAACTTGGTCTCTGCCTTCCTCCTCTTCAAATTGAACAAACAGTTCCTGAATGAAGCTGAAGGTCTATTTTATGAGAGTCCTTCACCCCTTCCCCCACAACATAAAGCTTCATTCCTGATTTTGTCCCCTCTCCCTCTGTCTCTGAGAGTATCTCTTATTCTGCAGGTAAGGCAAAGGCTCTTGTTTCCCAGCTCTACTAGAAGAGGCTTGTGGGGATGGCAGTTTGTACATGCAAACAGCAGCACTGCAGCCTGGTTTTAGATAGCAGCCTGAGCCAAACCAATGCCCGCTTTGCCTCTGTTCCCATCACTCTCTTTTAGCAGAGCTTTGATGCTCCTCCCAAACAGGGTTGCTTGAGGCAGCTCAGCAGAATCAGCTGCTCCTTCCTTCCATCTGCAGGGAGATGGCTGTGTCCCTCTCCAGTGCCAACTAGGTCACTGTGCTACAGTTGAAGCAGGCTGTCTAATCCCTGCTTCCCATTGGGTCCTTCTCCAGAGCAGCTCAAGTTAGTTGGGGTGGAACCGCTCTGCAGGGAAAGTGTCACTAGGTCACGCTGTCGGACTGTAACAGCGCTCAGCAAATCATCTCCTAGACCGTGGCTCCTTCCTCAGCTGAACCTTTTCTAAATGTTCCATTCTAGGCCTGGAACTGTGGAAGGATTTTAATCACAACTCTCCCTCCTCTACTAAAAGAGGGAGACCAGTCCCTGGCTTGACTGAGCAGTGCTCCCCACCTCACCCCACCACTTCTGTGGGGAGCACTCCTCCTTCTGTTTCAGCCTAACTTAGCCACTGGTTTAATGTCTCTGCTAGAGCAGAGCCTTGCAAACTGCTCTATCTTGGCATTTACCTTTCCGCCATGCATCCGTCTCCGCTGGAGAACCGGCAGGGTTTGCAGGGCAGGGTGATGGAGCGGCTCCGGAAATGGACAGGACTCCTCCGATGCCTTTCCCTTCCAGGGGAGGGCACTGGTGCTCAGTCAACTAGTCCTGTACATGCTCTGGTACCGGCTCAACACCCTGGTTCCGGCCCCAGTTTTCCTGGCCGACCTCCGGAAGGTGGTTCTGGAGTCCTTTTGGCAGGAATGCGCTGGGTCTCTGCAGGGGTCCTTCACCTGCCCCTGGAGGAGGGAGGGCAGGGCCTGAAGTGCCTATGTACTCAGGTCCACGTCTTCCGCCTCCAGGCCCTGCAGCGGCTTCTTTATGGTGCAGGTAGTCTGGCGTGGAGAGTACTGGCGCACGCCTTCCTGTGCCACTTCCGAGGGCTCCAATACGACCGGCAGCTCCTTTATCTCGATCCGAGGGGTCTTCTGCGAGACCTCTCTGGGCTGCCGGTCTTCTACCAGGAACTCCATGATAGCAGTTTTCAGGTATCTAAAAGGGTGTCATCAAGAGGAGGGAGAAAACTTGTTCACCTTAGCCTCTAATGATAGAACAAGAAGCAATGGGCTTAAACTGCAGCAAGGGAGATTTAGGTTGGACATCAGGAAAAAGTTCCTAACTGTCAGAGTAGTTAAATACTGGAATAAATTGCCTAGGGAGGTTGTGGAATCTCCATCTCTGGAGATATTTAAGAGTAGGTTAGATAAATGTCTATCAGGGATGGTCTAGACAGTATTTGGTCCTGCCATGAGGGCAGGGAACTGGACTCGATGACCTCTCGAGGTCCCTTCCAGTCCTAGAGTCTAGGAATCTATGAATCCTCCAGACCTAGAAGCTGTTCTCTGTGACCAGGTCCGTGGCAGCCACCGAAGGGGCAGATCTCCTCTCGGAGCCCCTGCTACACAACCCCCAGCTCCGTGTGCAGGTGGCAGAGTCCCCCGCGGTGCGCCAGAGGTTGGTCCTGGCAGAAGCTACCAGGGTCGGAGACCTCCTGGACTACAACCGGGAAGACTGGCTGGATCCCCTGACGCTCGCTCGACGTATGGGGCTCTCCAGACCGTGTACTCCCCGGTGCGTACTACAGGAGGTGAAGGCCGCTCTGCCGCCTGCTGCTGGGGCTTACCTCGACCAGGTCCTGTGAGAGGGCACACCCCACCCACCCTCCACCCCAGGCCCTCCGGACCTTTTCATCAGGCCCCTGCCCCGTGGATCCGGCCAGCCCCCCTGCTCCTTCTCCACAAGCCAGCTGCACGATCTGCAGCCGGTCCGCTTCCAAACCGCGCCAAGGAAACATCTCTACACGCTCGTGCTCCACACCCTTCACTTCCTCACCCTCGTGTCCCACCCTGACACAAAGTGGCGGGACCTCCTGCCACCTCTGGAAGGTGAGGAGCCCCCGTGGGCCAGCCTGTACTCTACCCTGGTCCCGAGGCCCGCCAGGGATATCAGTTGGCGGCTTCTTCATGGGGCTGTGAGCAGGGACATGTATTTGGCGCGGTTTACCCCTGTCCCAGACACCTGCCCCTTCTGCGGCGTGAGGGATTCCCTGGCGCACGTTTACTTAGAGTGCGCCAGGTTGCAGCCCCTATACCAGCTCCTCACCAATATACTCTTTGGTTTCTGGCTTCACTTTTCCCCTCCCCTCCTTCTCTATGCACTCCCTATCCGTGGCCCCACAAAGTCGCGGGACCTCCTGGTCAACCTCCTCCTTGCCCTGGCTAAAATGGCCATCTACGCAACCAGGGAGAGGAGGTTGGCTGATGGGGACTCCTGTGACTGTGGGGCTTGTTTCCGATCCTTAGTTCGTTCACGCATCTGGGCAGAGTTCCTCTGGGCGGCGTCCACTGGCTCCCTTAATGCCTTTGAGGAGCAGTGGGCGTTGTCCGGGATTCTCTGCTCGGTGTCCCCGTCAGGCTCCTTTCTTATGACCCTCTGATTGCACTACTGCCCCTGTTCTTTATTAGTTGTCCCCTGGAATCAGTTGGGTTCTGAGGTCCTGTAGATCCTCCCCTTAGGCTTGGGGGGCAGCGGGGATCTGTTAGCCATGGGCAGGCTTCCGCCCGCCCAGTTCCCAGAAACCTAATAGGTATGGGGTGGAGTAAGTGACTAGAGAAGCATTATTTACCCTTTCCCACAATACAAAAAAAATACCTGGGATATGGAGCCTTTCCTTTCTAGACCCCTCATTCAAGTCCAACCTAGGGTCATTAGTGTCTGTTTCCTTGCCTTCCTGGTGATATGGGTTGATGGTCACATACGAGGTCTTGGTGGCCAGCTGACCTCTGGCCCTCTGGAGAGGCTGAATCTCCAATCTGTGTGGAAGGGGGAGCAAGGTGAAGTGGTAAATCTAGAGAGGTAGGGTCTGAGCAGAGTTCTGGGAGCAAGGGCTTACTGTGTATGAATCTCAGCTTTGCCATGAGCATGCGCTTGCATGCACTCTCTCCTTCTTTCTTTCTCCAATGTCTTAGGCAATCACTTGGCCCCAAACTTTTTTCCTAAAGCTGTGCTAATTTTAGGTACCTCAGTCATTTAGGTGCCTGACCTGAAAGCCTTAGGACTTGATCTACAGAAGTGCAGAACACATGCACTCTGAAAATTGAGGCCCAAGTGTCTCTGGTTGGGCACCTAAATAACTGCGATATACAAGTTTTAAAGACCTATTGCTTTGGAAAGTGGTGGCCTATACCTCCCTGCCTCAGTTTTCCCATCTGAGATGTGGGTAGTGCTCACAGAGTTGTGAGGATAATTTATGATTAGAAAGCACTCGCTGTTTCTATTAGTAGCAGGACACTTCATTCCTGCGTTGTGCAGGAGGTCAGACTAGATGATCATAATGGTCACTTCTGACCTTAAAGTCTGAGTCTGAGTCTAAGCTAGGCAATTTCCCTCAAAAGGCACTTCCTTGTAGGTCTGTCCACGGGCATAAGCAGGGGTGGCCCAGCAGCTGGTTTCAATAAAGATGCACCTGCCAGACCTACATTTGGCTAGTAAAGGGCCATACTGGAAAGCTGAGGGGCTAGGTAAACTGTGGAGCTTATCCCCACATGTCAGGCTAACAGAAACCAGATGAATGAGAGAGCTCAGTGGTTTGAGCATTGGCCTGCTAAACCCAGGGTTGTGAGCCCAATCTTTGATGGGGCCATTTAGGGATATGGGGCAAAAATTGGTTCGATGATTTAATTGGGGATCGGGCCTGCTTTAAGCAGGGGGTTGGACTAGATGATCTCTTGAGGTCCCTTCCCACCCTGATAGTCTATGAAAAATAAGGGGAATTTGCCCGCAATCTGGAGGAGGGGAATGTGATAGGCAATGCAGTTAACTGAGGTGACATTTGTATAACACTGATCCTATCCCCAAGGCTTGGCTTGTCAGATGCCAGTTAACAAGCCACAAGTAGAGCTGGTCCAGAATTTTTTGCCCATGATTTGTTTTAAAGAGAAAATGAAAGTTTCAAATTGAAACCTCCCACAGAATTTCCATTTTTGACTAAACTAACCCCCTTCCCACCCAGTCGGGGTGTGTGTGTGAAGAAAATGTTTCAGGTTGATTTCACCTGAATAGGAACATTTCAGTTTGAACTGAACCAAGCTGTTTCCCATGATGCACTGCAACTTCCCCTCTGACCAAGTCACATGGTACATCGTGGAAGGTATAGTGCAGCCAAGGATCCTAATCAGTAAGGGAGAATGGGGACAAGGAATACCAGAATTACAAATTCTGTAAGGCACAACTGCCTCTTACATGGATGCTGTGTCAAACTGACTTGGAATGTTTTGATACTTCCAAAATAAAACTTTGTAAAGAAACTTTTCTTTCCATTAAAAATAACCTTGATTTCCAATTTTTGTCCCAATTGGGAATGAAAACAAGTGTTGAAATATCAATTTCCCACAGGACTGAAATGCCAAATTTCACTTTGCTCTACCTGCAGGAATGTATGGGATGGCAGTAAAGTTGAGCCAGTAGGGATGATACCTGTGTGTTGTCTTAAGGACTGGCCTCTTGGGTTGACTCAGTCTGTGCTACGGGGATAATGCACCAGTGCAACCAGGCAGTGCAGTATACAGAGGTGGGGTGGGATGGAAATATTTCTAATCTCAAGGCAGATCACCTGATGCTCTGAAGAATGCGTCTCATTTACCTCTATCTTAAGCTGCATAATTACAGATGTTGTTAATGGTCATAAAACTAACCAATCTGGCTCCAGTATGTGTCTCAGTGACCTCCCATCACACAAGGTGACTGTCCGCTGTGTGAGGTTTTTCCTCTCCCTGGTTCTAAGACTACCTGCCTTGAGTTTCACGGTGCATCTTCTAACTCTTTGCTGTCTGACTTGGTTGTAGGTGAGGCAGGTGCTAATATTATTCAGGTCTCAAAAGAAGCCCGAAAGAGGTTCCTAGGCCCTCTACACCCATCCTTCAACTTGGTGAAAATCATCCGCAGCTGCCTGTACAAGACCCTGCCGGACAATGGGCACGAAGTGGCTAGAGGACGCTTGGGCATCTCGCTGACGCGGGTCTCTGATGGAGAGAATGTGATACTGTCGGAGTTCAATTCCAAAGAGGAGCTGATTCAGGTGAGGTGGGGAAATTATCACCTGAGCAGTGGAATGGGGATGTCTGCAGGCTCCCTCCTCTGTCGGAGAATTGCTGAAGAGTTGGTCTTTGTTCCAAAATTCTGTCACGTTAGAGCACAACCACAGCCAAGACCATCTGAACAGGTTGCTGGTGGTCGATAGACCATCTCCCTTCAAGTAATCCAGCAGGTGGCTGAGCCACTAGAAGAACTGAGCCTGGCTTTTTTACAAAAATATTTCCTATCTCTTATGCTGGGTTTGTGTGCTCTCTTTCAGGCCTGTGTTTGCAGCACCTTCATCCCGGTGTACTGTGGGTTGATCCCGCCAAGCCTGCAGGGCGTGGTAAGTAGTCCTCATGACATTCCCCTTGTGAGGAGTTGTGTGCAAAACAGCGAGACACCTAGAAATAGCCATGACGGATCATGCTGATAGTCCACTAGTCCTGAGTCCAGCAGTGTCTGGTAACATACTTAAAAGAGTTGCAAGTAACTCTGAGATCAATTATTTATGGAATACCTTGCCCATAATGGAAGCTGCTTCCTAACCCCATCAGTGAGTGATTAGCTTATGCCCTGAAGCCTGAAGGTTTGTATTCTTTAGATATGTTTTTAGTCCTACCTACAGCTGGCTGGTAATGTTCCATCAGTCCTTTTTCAATGGGCTTTTGACAAAACAAAACTTTTCACAAAGTATTTTCTTACTTTGAAAATAAACTTCCACTGAAAACAAGAGGGGAAAATTTCAGCCAAGAAGTTTTTGCTTGCCTGGAGGCCATGTTTAAATTTTAAGAATCATAGAAACTTTCCGTGGAACACTTGCTGACAAGCTCTAATCCTTTCAACTGCTACTGTGGTTATCTTCATTATAAGTACAAGTATCTAATCCCTTTTGAATCCTACTAAGCCCTTGATCGCAGTGATATCTCATGGTAGGGAGTTCCGCAGGCTAATTATGCACTGGGAGATCATTTTTTCTCTGTTAGGTGGAAATATTATGCCTTTCACTTTCATTGGGAGCCACTTGCTGTTTTATGAGAAGGAAATTAGGAGTACCTTATTTTAACTCCTTTCTGTCATTTTTCTTTTTTTTTAATTTTGTACACCTCTTTCATGTCTCTTCTCTAAAATAGACATTCAGTCTGTCCTTTTGGAAATCTCCGCCTTTAACTATTTCTCACCTTCTATAAATGCCTGTTTCTGCTATAGCCTTCCTGAGATACGGTGACTAGAACCGAACAGGATACTCCAGATGAGGGTATGGCATTAACTTATATCAGGATTTCACATTTTCATTATCTTCTACTGAATTCTTTATGCACTTTGCTGTTTGACCGCCACTACGCATTTGGCAGAGATTTGCATGGAGCAGCCCACCAGGATAATCAGGCATCTTCTCTGAGTGGCTGCAATTAATTTGGAACATATTTAATGCCTTCAGTCCCACCCCTGCCCAGCAGAGGAAAGACTAAAATGTCCATAGGAAGGGTTTGTGTGTGTGTGGAGAGACAGCTGGCTGCCCCAACCTATGGAATCATTTTCTTATGGTGCAGAGAAATCACCTGACATGGCTATGATCAACCAGTTGCTACTCTGTACTGGAGGTTTGGAAGTGTGAGGCCTACAAAGCCCAGCCCAGTTAGCAGATGTGGGCTGCTTTTATCCTTAATAGCTGTCCTTGAGCTGGGTGAATTGCCTTGGGACATTGTCATCTGATGCTCCTTGCTGTTTTGACACAGAAGCCCTTAAAACAACAATCATACTTCAGTCAGTGCCATAACAAGGGGAGTCTGTTAAAATGCCAGAGTGGCTCTCTTCCCTCCTTGCTAACTGGGGAGTGTTAGTTGGAACTGGGCAGAGGTAGGGGGATTCCCTAAGGGAAAAAGGGGTGGGAGGTGGAAGTGCGTCTCTTGCTATGTAAATGCTGCCCAGGGCATGGGAGGTGAATCAGAATTATCTTGTACAGGCCAGGATTGGGCCTAGCTGTTCATAGGAAGTGGAATGTGCTGACCTGCTACAACAGGCTTGGGAGGAAACTGCATTGCAAAACTGCGAGTGCAACCTGCTGTATGTAATACTCCTCCTGTGGCTCGGGTTAGCTGCAAAAACAGAACAGAGGTTAAGGCTTTTGCTGCAGCCAATGATGTATAGCAGTGGAATTGTTCTGCTTTAGGGTGTTAGCGCCATCCCTGCCAAGGGCAACCGTATGGTTGAATTTGCTGTGTCATCATCCTGGAGACCTGGCAATGGCGGCTGCTGCTGCTCTCACTTTCCCTGTCTACTTGGGGTGGACACCTAACCCTACCAACACCTGATGATTTATCAGATTATTGCTTTGGCTTCCTGGTAGAGCTGGCCTGACTCCACAGGACTTGCCAAATTCCCAAGGAATGCTGCCTGGTTAATCAGTGATAGAAATTGCAGATAATCCAGTCGGTTTAGTCATCTAAGCCAACCTCTTTCCCGCCGGCTTTTCCCTTGTAGGATTTTCTCAAGTGCCTTGTCTGGTCTAATTCATGATCACTTACCTAGGAGGCTTTCTTTCTACCATTTCTGGTGGGGATACTGTTCCACAGGCTGAGACCTCTTCTGTGAACACATTTGTCCTGGGCTTCTGTTTAAACATGGCTGCTTTCTTCAGATGCCTCTGGTGGGGATCACCCTGGACAGTTTCTCTCCCTCCTTGGGCTTTGCACCTTTCTAGGTCCAAGTACTTACTATTCCTACACACAAAGGACAGTCCCTGCCCTGAAGAGCTTACAGCCTAAACAAACACAGAAGTGTTATCTTCCTTTACAGATGGGAAACTGAGGCCCAAGAGAGTTGAAGTGACTTGCACAAGGTCATACAGGCAGTCTGTATCAGAGCAGGGATTTGAACCCAGCTCTCCTGAGTGCACAGCCAGTGCCTCCATTACAAGGCCAGCCTCCCTCTCATAGGGCATAGATGTCTCCCTCTTTGTTATGCAAGCAGTGTGGGCAGGGAGGAGGAAGGAGGCACAAAGCTAATCCGAGCAATTGCTGCCCTTTCAGAGAAGTGATTGAAGTGGTAGCATGTGCCTAGGCTGACCCCTAGGGAATGTGAATGGCAGAGGGGAGTGATGCTGGGTCTGGTTGGTGATGCATGAGAACTTGCTGATTGTGCCATTCTGCGGTGGCGCATCTCTGCCAAAACCCTTCATTCCAAAACCACATTAAATACTCAAGGCTTTTTTTCCCTCTAATGTTCTGGATGAGCTGTGTTCTTGGAAGTTAAAGATGTTTTGTCTTTTTGCCACTTGGTTTTGCTGATGTATCAAGAACATAACTTTTCATGGGGTCAAGGTCTCTTATTTGGAGGGACAGATGGAATGAAGTGTATTCCCACACCCACTTCCTGCAATATGGTTGTGGCTCTCCTGGATACCCTTTGGAGTTGGAGGGTTAACTCTCTAGTGTGTATGAGGGGAATATACTTAGCACCTGAATTTCATGGCACCCAGCATGCTGATGATGAGAGGTGGAGAACACAGCAAGGACATGGTCACCATTTGCCACGCACCACCTTGCCACCCTGGCAAAAAGAGTGCGTGAGCATATGAGAAAAGGGCTACAGATGCTCATACACAATACACTGCTCCCAAGCCCACCCTGACAACTCCAGTACAAAATCAGGTCATCAAACTGCACAGCCCTATCTCTTCCCCCATCTCGCAGAACTACCCCAGTAGTTACTCAGACAGATGTAGCCCAGGGACTCCCCTTACAGCCTGCGAGGTATAACAACATGTAGGCCATGTGTGCATCTCCCATAAGTCCTTCATAGTGTTCCTGCACTGTTAGGCCCCTCAGACTGTTTCTTGTGTGATTCAGCGCTCTAGAGGCTTCTCCTCCTTCTATCATAAAGCAGCAATGTCCCAAGCCTGCACTTGTGGTGCTGTAACCACCTGTCAGTGCCAGTATCCTGCTGGCACCAGAGCAGGCCCATGACTGTGCAGCAGGTACAATATTCAGGGGGAGGTATATGAGGAGGCTATGATTTGTGCTTCAGTGAGCAGCTCTTCTGGCCCTAGTGCCTGTAGCAGAGGGGACAGAGACAGCAAAGACATTTCTTGGATATTCTTAACCCAACAAAAGCCACCTTATGTAAAATTACCCACCCACCATGGCCCTATTTGTAATGCCGAACACGGCCTGGGCCTTGCAGCCACAGGCTCCATGGGAGCTGCGTAGGCCGGTGACAAGGAAGAGCCATGTCACCAGGTGGAATATTTCAGGGTGTTCTCTATGACCAGGTTTCAGACTAGTTCCTTTCCTTGCTCCCTTCGGTCCCAGTTCTCCCAGTAAAAGCTCCCGGTTTTGCTGTTGAGGAGACCACCAGCCACTAAACATTCCTCACCCTGCTGGGTTGGGCCTGTTGCTTTCCTGGTGTGCATCCAAAGGAATTCCATGGGTCTCCCTTTATTGGGGCAATGGGGGAGAGGGGGGTTGAACACAGCCCCTTGCTGTGCCCTTGTTTGCTGATGGCTCCATTTCAGCAGGAGCTAAGTGAGGGGCATGACAATTCCAATTCCCAGCAGTGAAAATGGAAAGAAGCAACCAACCCAGTCTTCTCTGGGTGTGCGCTGTATCTGTGAGCTACGCAAACAAGTAGGCTCCCACTATGAGATCGGCTGAGGCAGCAGGTTCTGGGGAGATGAGACATAAAAGGAGGGAAAAGGGGCCCAGAACTAACTCCTGGCCAGTTGGCCAGTGGAAAGAAATGGAGTTTGTAACATGCCTTGGATGGGATCCAGAGATCGATCCTTCTCCACAAAAGAGGACCCTTGACTGAGACACCTGGCCCTGCCCCAATCCTGGCTGCTCCTAAGGACTGAGAGCAAACCTGTCTAGCTGGGTAGGAAGAGAGAGAGGGGGGATTTCTGAAGGACTTGGAGCCTAGATTAGAATAGGCTGTGTAGAGCAAGGCTGGGTTTGCACAGGAGTAGTGTTGGCTAGAGATGGGCACCGTGGCAAAGGTGCCTCTGCAGATGAGCCTGAACTAGGAACACTCAGTAGCAGTCAACCAGATGGCAGGGTGTGTAGACCCGCATATAGGTTCCTTTTGATGAAAGAGACCCACTGCACCATCACCTTTGCAGCAGTAAAACACCCTTTTTTGGAGCCATTACTTTATATTGCCACCTGCAGGAAAGCATCTGCTTCTTCACCCTGGCTACAAAACCACTGGCAGTGTCATGGTCTACACCAGTGGCTCTCAACCTTTCAGGACTACTGTACCTCTTTCAGGAGTCTGATTTGTCTTGCATACCCCCACATTTCATCTCACTTCAAACTACTTGCTTTCAAAATCAGACACAAAATACAAAAGTGTCACAGCACACTATTAAAGAACAATGGCTGACCCTCATTTTTACCACAGAATTATAAAATAAATCAATTGGAATATAAATATTGTACTTACATTTAAGTGAATTGTAAAAGCAGCAAAGAGTCCTGTGGCACCTTATAGACTAACAGATGTTTTGGAGCATGAGCTTTCGTGGGTGAATACCTACTTCGTCGGATGCAAGTGGGTATTCACCCACGAAAGCTCATGCTCCAAAATGTCTGTTCATCTATAAGGTGCCACAGGACTCTTTGCTGCTTTTACAGATCCAGACTAACACGGCTATCCCTCTGATATTTCAGTGAATTGTATCTAGAGCAGTATAAACAAGTCATGTGACATTTTAGTTTGTACCGTCTTAGCTAGTGCTTTTTATGCAGCCTGTTGTAAAACTAAGCAAATCTGTAGATGAGGTGATGTACTCCTTGAAGACCTCTGTGTTACCCCTAGGGCAGTGGTTCCCAAACTTTAACAACCTGTGAACCCCTTTCACTCAAATGTCAAATCTCACAAACCCCTTCCTAAAAATAAATATTTCCAGGGATTTTCTCCTTTACCTGAGTATAAATTATAAAAGCAGTGATCTTGGAAATATAAAATTTGTTTTTGAGACATACTTATTACACACTAATTATTATTTATCATTACAGTATTTTTATTACATTATGAAAATGGGAACACTTTTCCAAGATCTCACTTTCATAGCTTGTATCACTTTGAATAAGCCTGTTATAAGACAAGGCTCTTATGTTTCATCAAGGAGTATCAGATTTGAAAAAGTATGAAGGTATTTAGGAAGCCAACTCAGAGTTCCTCCTATACAAGCATTCAGGTCTTGAGCAGTCCAGGCAAACAACACACGTAACAACAAAGCTTAAACTTGTTCTTCATAATAATTTTAAAAACAATACTAGTTGCCTATTTCATTTTAAAAACAGCAAAAAATATCCACCTCCCTTTACATTTCTTATATGGAGTCTTGAAGTTTAAATCTCCTCAGTGTGATAGATATGCTTGCTTTGATCTGCTTAGCTCTTGGCAGTCCAGGGGTCTGGGCTGCTGGCCCCATGCTACCTGGGGTCCCCAGGGACAGCTCTGTCCGCCATTAGGCAATTTTTTCCCGAGAAACCCCTCTAATATTTTGCGAACCCCCAGGGGTTCATGAACCCCACTTTGGGAACCACTGCCCTAGGGATATGTGTACCCCTCGTTGAGAACAACTGGTCTAAACTCTTATTATACTACCGTAGTGCCTAGGAACTGTGGTCATGACCCAGAACCCTATGGTACTAGGCATTGTACAAACACAGAACAAAAAGATAGTCCCTGGCCTAAGGTAGTCAAACATTCAGCAACCTCTCATATTGTAAAGCAGACTCCTCTAGCTACTCTCCTGCCTTCCCTTCTCCCCCTGAAATTGTGGGGTTAGCATGTCTCTCCACCTCTGGCTGTACAGGGGGACCCTTCAAATGAGCTGCTGCCAGGGTAGGGAATGGTACCGAATAGCTGCAGCTGGCTTCAGGCTGGGGATAGAGGAGAACTGTTTGTGAAATACCAGGTGGAGTTGCAGGGCCCTCCCTAGCGTCTTGAGGCTGGGTTCACTAATGCCCAGGCAGTGCCCTGTGCAAGGGTCATTTATTGGTATTCCGTGCTGTGTTTTCCCCCCTGAGTTTTGTCTGTTCCCTCTTTTATCTCTCTCCCACCTTGATATTGCTGACTCCTGCACAGTTACCGAGTTCCACCTATCTGGTGTGTCGAGATGCCAGTGTCCACTCAGTAAACACCCCCCAGCCCATTCGCTAATTGCGTTGCTGTTGGAGCCATTGCATGCATTGCCTGTAAAAACCGTTGGGGAATCCAGCCTCTCCTTGAACTCTTACTTTTAGGGCCTTTGCATCAGAATTGCCCTGCAAACTTAACAATAAAAAACCTGGGGGAAAGCAACACCCTGGGCTATCTCAAAGGAGTATGCTGTACAGCCCAGAGTCACGATCCATGAGATCACCTGGTGAGCAAAAGCACTCAGTCCAGGCGGGAGTAGGAACCATGCAGGTGAACTTGTTCACCAGGGCCCTGGGAGCCTGCTGGAGAAGTTCAGCATGTGCTGTGTGTTCCCCAATGGAAGTAGGTGAAAGGCCATCTGTGGAGACAGAATTTTTTCTGGCCTGTTACATAAGGACATTAATAACAGTGTCAGCAGGGGGCTGATGGGAGCTGTGCAGAGATAAGCCACTTGTTTCCCTTCCAGCTGGAGAGAACAAAATGTAAAACATTTTCTCTTGCCTCTCCTCTCCTCTCCCCCACCCCCAACATCCAACCCTCCCCGGCATTGCACAGCAAAAGATCCACCCTTGTTATGGGCCTGTCAGAAAAGGGAGCCAGAACTCGAGTGTCCTGTTAAGGGGCTGGGCTGACTTCCAAAAGGTCTTGTTGTTATGCTAGTCTGCTCTCAGCCTTGCAGTCCTTTTAATGGGCTGCTCAATGGAGCTATGCGTGGGCATTTCCCTCTTCCTACCAGCATCTCCTTAGTCTTGCTTGGGTTCTGCTCTAGCCAACTATTTGTGGTCCAGGCATTCCTTTTTGTTAGTCAGCTGCCCAGACAGAAGGGTCTGTGACACCGAGGCTGACCCTGCAGCTCTCTGCAAGTCAATGGGAGCCTTATCTGAGAGATTATAGGTTCCTACCT
This sequence comes from Gopherus evgoodei, assembly GCF_007399415.2. Lineage (NCBI taxonomy): Eukaryota > Metazoa > Chordata > Testudines > Testudinidae > Gopherus > Gopherus evgoodei. The sequence continues at coordinate 115,974,557 of NC_044325.1, read as the reverse complement.
TGTTGTTTTGCAGGAGTCTCTTCTGTCTTATTGCTCTGTCAGCCTAGCCAGTAACATATCCCTTTAGCATCTGGATACTCCTTGCTGGGCCATCACAAAGGCACATTACGGGAGTCGTCTTGTTCAGTCTACGGTTGTGCCAAAGCAAAAGGATGCTTTGAATTGACCCAGTTAGCTAATCTGAATGTGCCAAAGCTGTCTCTCCACCAAGGATAATTAGCAGTAACTGTCGCCATTAAAAGAGCATGTTTATTGTGCGCAAAACCAGAGAACCCTCCTATTCCACTCCTATGCCAAAGCTAAACCTAGCCAGCCGATGGGTTCCTTTAAAAGGGTTTTAAATGGGCACGTATGTGACTTTTACAGCTGAGCAGACAAATTGGCAGCAAAAAGTCTATGCTTTAATTTTTTTTATCGCCCAATAATCCACCAGCAGGCTTCTGTATTTACTAACTCATTTGTTCTAAAATGATTAGATGTGTGGTTTATAGGAATGCTCAAAGTACAGACTTCCTTGCAAACTAGTCATGGTGAATGTAGCTTAGCTTAATGCCACCTGCACTGTGATTGGTCACCTGAGTCATTTCTGCTCCTTGATTGGATGGTTCCCAAGCCCCCAAAGAGCACTGATTATGGTTTCTGGTGCAAATACTTTTGAATCCGTATTCACAAGGGGTGACCTTTTTCCTGTCTCCACAAACATTCCTGTGTGACTAAAAATTCACTCAGGTGAATAGGCACAGAAAAAGCCAGTTAGAAAGAATCAAGAAATTCCTAGATGGGAAGTAATGGCTGTCAGTCCAGTCACTGTTAGTGAAAACTCTGTTTGTAGTACTCTCCTGGCTTGTGAGTATGCACAATAGGGATGCAGAGCATTGATAGAAACTGGCTTATGGAGGGAGTGGTGGGGGTGGAAAAACCGTATCAATCATTTATGTTTCCTTCCCTCTAGAGGTACGTTGATGGAGGGATTTCAGACAACTTGCCGCAATACGAGCTGAAGAACACTATCACGGTGTCTCCGTTCTCAGGCGAGAGTGACATCTGCCCCCGGGACAGCTCCACAAACATTCATGAGCTGAGAGTCACCAACACCAGCATCCAGTTCAACCTTCGCAACCTCTACCGCCTCTCAAAAGCCTTGTTCCCTCCAGAGCCTCAGGTGAGCGCCCTGTTGGGGCAGCAGAATGCTGATTGTGCACCGCAGCTTGGTGGGTAAAGCTCTGGCTCCTATGTTTGCATTGACATTTAAGCCCCCGGAGTCCATCCCATCACCATTTAAACAAGCTACACTGGTGTTTTTCCTCCTGGGAAATCCTGAATCCTGGCGCTGGTGGAAACCCTGAAAATATCCTCCTGTGGGTGGCTTTTGATTTAATTGGCACCATGCAAGAAATGGGTACCACTTCTGAACAAGGATGGACATGCACCCAGGACCAATCCGCCCCTGCATTTTCAAAGCCAGTCTGGAACCTTTAGGCGTAGGATTAAGCATCATCTTGCCATTGGTGACTCAGAGTGACTGTCCTTCAACCAGCTGATAGGCACTGTCATTTTGAGTGTGCTTGTTTGGTACAAGTGCCATGACTAGCTTGGACAGCGTGAGCTGTCTCTCTCTCTCTCTGATTCACATGTGCTGCCCACCCCCCTCCTGCTCTCTGGAGGGCTTCATAAGGGCAGATATCCAGTGGACAGTCCTGGCTTCTGTTGGTAAAGGATTCCACAACTTACCTACCAATCAGAGCAGCTTACCAGGGAGGCCAAGAAATACTTTAGTGCTATGCATCGATGTGACATGACCACTGTGAACTTGGATCAGAGAGAGTTGGCTCTTGAGGTGCAAATGGCCATGCAGGTGGTGCCTCCTTTCCCATGGTGTCCCCTTGCCCCCAAGACTGTTTTTGACCCTTCTCTCCCCCCTTTGCTGCTCAAGTGCCAGGGTGGGGAGCAGATGAAGAGGTTGGCAGGAATGAGTTTGTGAGAGGGGGAAGGATAAGCAATGAACCTCCTGATCAGGTGGGGCAGGATGGGGAGAGAATTCTTGCATTTCCTCTAGAAATCCCAGCCCAGGATTGAAATCTGCACCACACTCCACCCGACCAAACAACCTTGCACTCAAACTCCCCAGAGACCCACTCTGTGTCTCCATGCAGGTGCTCCGGGACATGTGCAAGCAGGGCTACCGGGATGCGCTGCACTTCCTGAAGAAGAATGGTAAGGCACCAGGCTACCTCCTTGCTTTGACTGCATTTGCTTATGTTAAAGGGATACTGTCTGACTCGGTTAACCCCTTCTGTGCCAGGCCATGGGGTTTAACTGTAAGTTGTTGGTGCTGGGGAGGGATATGCAGGAAAACTCGGGGCCAAATTGGTTCCTAGTGTAACTGCAATGAAGTCGGGGTTACACCAGGTGTGAATTTGACCTCTGACGCTTCAAAGCCTGTAAGCAATTAAATAAACAAAAGTGTGTCTCAGCACTTTAGGGAACAGAGCTCTAGTAGCCTCTGCCTTGATGCAGAGAGACGCTCCTGCTCCAAGTTTACTGGCATCCTGTGTTAACACTGCTTTCATGACATGCTGCATGTGCCTATGGTGCCACCTTGCGGCCAGCCTATAGCAGATCAAGCTTACTCATTCATTTTGTCCTGTATGCCCCCCTGCCCCCCGCCCCGGCCCCAATGGACTTTAAGGAAACAAAGGCAGTGTCTCTGTTACATTACTGGATGCTGCTGCTTTGGGTAGGGTGACCAGACAGAAAGTGTGAAAAATCGGGACGGGGTGGTGGGTAATAGGTGCTTATATAAGAAAAAGCCCCAAAAATTGGGACTGTCCCTATAAAATCAGGACATCTGGTCACCCTAGCTCTGGTGGGAAGCTGTGCTTTCTACCAGCACAGTGCATCAGTATGGGAGGCCTGCACCAGTGAAGTGTGGTTACACTGGCGCAAATGACCTTTGTATAGGCAGGGTCTGCCAATGGTGAAGTTACAATTAAGTAGAGTCTTGCAGGGTGAGCTGGATCTATGCCATACGGTAAATCGGAGAGGTTTGGATTAAGCATGGGTCTGATACACCTGTATGGGTTTGAATTCTGCCTATGACTCGAATATAGAGCAATAAAAAAGTTATGAGAGCAATAACCTACGGTATTTCTAGAGTGTACTGGGAGGCGTTAGCTTATCTGGCTGAGAAAGGCACTCCAGCTTCACATCGTTCCCTAGGTGAGCAGGTATCTAATATACCTTGCTATGCATCATAACACGGGTAGCCAAAATGGCTGCCCGCGGTTGGTGATAGAAAGCTTATTTCATGGCTGTAATGTTAATCCCCCACCTCGTGGCATCAGATGAGGTGAAATCTAGCACGGTAACCAATCGGCAAGCAAAACAACTGGCTAAATTGCCACAGTCCCACCACTCACCTTCCCTCCCCAGGGCTCCTTCACCGCCCACGGCCCTCACGCCCTCTAATTGCCGTTGAGAACTCTTCAGGGGAGAGAGACCCAGAGGAGGAGGAGGAGATAGGAGCTGAAGACCAGCTGAGGGAGAACGCTGCCCTGGCTGCTGTCGAAGACCACATCTTTGAACACCTGCCACCCAGACTGAACCAAGGTATGGTCCCTAGGAGGACAGTGCAGACTTCTGGCTGCTCCAGTGGAAAACTCTCTCCTCTCTAAGCTGACCAGCATAGCTCACTGGTCTGTTGGGATGTGAGTGTTGCTTGTTGACCACCATGTTAGCTGATGTATCACATATTGAACTGGAGAACCTCCTCCGCTAAAACCTGGAACCTCTACACCTTGAGCTAAAAAGCCAGAGTCTGTAGTTGAGTCATACAGGACACACATTATGTATAGACTAGGCATCAAGGAGCGGGGCAGGAGGTCATGTGCAACAGATCCTGCCTAGTGGGTTCTGCTTGCACACCACTTTCTGGGGGACCATAGAGACTACAGCCTGGTCTACACTAAAATGTTAGGTTGACACAGCTATAGCACTCTGGGCTGTGAAAACTCCACACCCTCCAGCACCGTGGCTGCGTCAGCCTAACCCCCAATGTAGACTCAACTAGGCTGGTGGAAGAATGCTCCCATTGACCTACCTACTGTCTCTCAGGGAGGTGGTGTTGCTACCCTGCGGGAAAAAACCCTTCTGTCACTGTCAGTTGCTTCTACGCCACTTAGCTCTGCCAGAGGGTCCCCGTCATACAGATGTGGCCTAAGTGAGCTGGAGCAGGAACTCACTCACTAGGAAAGGAGGTTTCTGGATTTTGCTCCTCATGAGCCAGGTGAAGCCAAATGCTTGAACTCTTTATCTCCTCGTTTGAAACAGCACATGCTCTGAGTGAGACTTTCCCTGAGGGGGGTAATTTTTGAAGCTCATGTAGCACTGGAGAGGGGGTGGTGGACAATCATGCTGCATTTGCCATGTATCTGGTCTGACCCATGTTGTTCTCTATCCTCAGCCCTTTTGGAAGCTTGCACTGAGAGAAGGGGCCTGTTAGTTGGCATCACCAACTTGTTGCCTGTGCGCTTGGCCTCTGCCATGATGCTCCCCTACACACTGCCTGTGGAATCAGCTGTCTCCTTCACAGTCAGGTAAACCTCCCACCCGTTCGCTTGGTAGCGCTGTGTAGCATGTGATGTGGCCTTTAGGGCATGGATATAGGACAGGGCGAGGATCTATTCCAGCCCTCCTGTGTACAACAGCTGCTTAGGACAGGAACTGAAGTAGTCTTTGTCGGCCACTGTGTTGGGACTTCAGCCATAGGCCATCTGATTCACTAGGTTGAAGAGAGCTGGGTGTTTTTGGAAACTTGCTCTGAGAGTTGTAGTAAACTTCCCCACAGCAGCTAATACGGGAGTGGAAGGAAACAAGAGCAAAACTAGGGTATAGAGGGGTGGCGTTAGCATAGTCCCATCCCTCCTGATTGTTAATGTGGGGGTGGGATGAGTCCTAGAAGGTTTAACATGCCATTGTGGTCTGATTGGGGAAGGGAGGGAGAGGAGGATAATTTTGGATTTGAATTTTGACCTTATTTTGCCACCCTAGGGAGAAGGGGAGAGCAACAAGTCCCAGTGGTTTGTTAGTATTGGTGTAAAGCACTGACTCACTGCATGAAAACAGTGTTTCTGGCTGGAAGAAGGCAATAGAAGCAGAGGAAAACCACTTTCCAAACCTCTAAGAAGGCTTAAAAATGTAGGGAATTCAGGGATTGAATAGGGAATAGAATATTGAATGTGAAGTGGCCTTTCATCTCTTAGTTACCTCCTCCATGGAGTTCATGAACTAAAGTTGCATGAAATGGCAACATAAAGGAGCTGCCGACTGTCATGCCTCCAGGGGAGAAATCCATGTATATCTTGTTGCTCCAGGCAAAACTAGGGTGTGCTTCATCAATGAAGTGATGGAAGCGCTATCATTCAAGTCATTTGATATGAAGCTTTGGAAAATGGTCTTGCATTGGCCCTGCTGAGCTAGGACTAGAGGGTCTGCAAGATGTCTGAAGAAGTGGCCTCTCAGCTAATTGTTCTCTTTATGTCCCTCCTCTCCTGTTCAGGTTGCTGGAATGGCTGCCAGATGTCCCTGAGGACATTAGGTGGATGAAGGAGCAGACGAGTAATCTATGCACCTATCTCATGAGGGAAGCCAAGAAGAAACTGGGAAGCCATCTCTCAGCCAGGTTCTTCTGCTTTCCTCCCAGCCTTCCCTCTGCAGCCATCTAGGGGTGGGTATGGCCTGTGGCGGGGGGGACACCCGTTTCACCTTCAGCTGTGTCACTCTTACTGAATCGACTTGGAGCAAATCAAGAGACCTTGTCTGTTGGGTTGCTTAGTCCTGGGGTAAAGTTCTCTCCCTCCTTCCCTCCCTCCCAGGATGATACTGTATTGAAACGCTCAGGTACCATAGGTATAAAAGCTGTACTCACTTGTTCATCCGGCTCCATTTCATAGAAGACGCAGTGATGCCCGTCTGCATGGCAGTTGCCAGCTTAAGGACTCCGGAGCCTCAAGGCTTCCTCTGAAGATAATTCAGCTCAAGTGCCATTTCTGCTTAGAAGCCTATGACTGGAGTAGCATGGGACAGTACTAGGGTAGCCAGGGTATTCCAGGTCAGAATGGAGTACAGCTGGGTGGGAAACCAGTTTCTCGTCCCACGAAAACTTTGGAGATTTCAAAACAAATTCCCATTCTGCACTGGAACAAAACCGAGGTGCGTGTGACTGTGAGAGAGAGACTCCTCACAGGGAGTCCTGGTGGGGAGGACGCTCATCTTGGATGTGGGAGACCGAGGTTCAAGTCTTGACTCTGAATCGGGCAGAGCAGCAATTTTAACGTGGGTCTCCCAACGGAATGCCCGAAACACCAAGCTGTTGGTCATTCTGGGATACAGCTCTTTCTTTGTCTCTGGCTTTATTCAGAAATTCTATCCTGGACTTAGGAAACCTTCCCAACTAAAGGGAACTTTCCCATGGAAAGTTTCCGTTTTGACAAATCTGGACTTTCCAGCAGAAAACGATTTTGTCAAATAATTCCCAGCCATCTCTAGTGTTGAGATACTTGGGGAGAGCTCCAGTACTGCCTGTCCGCATGGGCCAGTACGTGGGCCGAGGTTGAGGTGAGAATATAATGCTTTATCTAAATAATATTCCTTGTGGCATGGAAAAGCCTAGAGGTCCCAAAGGAAATCAGGATTTCATTGTGCTCAATGCTGTACGTACACCTAGTAAGAGTCAGCCCCTATCCAGAAGGGTTTAAAGTCTAAATACGCAAGATAGACAAAGGGTGGGGACAGATATGGATGGGTACAGAGGTGAAGTGGTTTGCTCAAAGTCACACAAGCAGGTTGGTGGCATAACCGGGAAGAGAACTTAGGTCTCCCAACTCTCTGTCCAGTGCCCTGGCCACTGCACTGTGCTGTCTAAGCGGTGCTACCCTCATGTATTTAAGTTGTAACTGGTGTTCTTTGCCTTTCAGGCTTTACTACCATTTTGAGCTCCGAAGGACCCAGAGCCTGCCAATCCCTTTGGCCTCTACGTACAGCGAGGTGCTGCCCCAGTGGATGCGGAGCAACCTCTCCCTGATGGACGTTAAGATGAAGTGGGAGGAATACCAGCGCCAGCTCATGCTGGGATTGTTCTGCATCAACGTGGACATGCAGGCCTCCATCTTCCCACCAGAGGGGCTGCAGATGAGATTCTCGCCGGCAGACCATGTGCAAGAGAGCCTGCCACTCTTCTGAGCCCCTGCACCGCAGCCAGGAGGAGGAGGGCGCATGGGGTCAGACCTGCATCTCGGCAACCTGCCACCTTTGATTCTTGCAAGCCTGTGATGGGAGCTTCCTCATGAACAAAGCTGTGGCATCCAGTGTAGCCAATTGCTACTTGCCTGACCAGGGGAGGGGCACAGTGTTAAAGTGAACACGTTTGCTGATGATGACCACTTAGAGATGTGTATCAGCACCCAGCATGGGGGAGGTGGCAGTCCCTGGCTGTGCTGTAACGGTCCCAGTGGGCTTCTCCAGGAGACATACCTGGAGGATCTAGCCTAGATCAGGACGTCGCTCATGCTCCGGAGCTTGTTTTGTCTCCGGTTTTAGATCTACACATTTGTGGCTTTGTTTGTTTATTTGTTTTAGTTTTAAACAACCTAGCACCCTGTGGCTCTTCACTGTTTGTGCTACCAAAAGGTAAAGCAGCCCATAGTGCCGGAGCAGCTATCGTATGGGCCCAAACCGCCTCTCAGCTCTCCTTCACTGGAGCCAAATTCTGACCTCTGTCCTCACTCGGAGCCAGCTCTGACCCTGCTGCTGTTAATGTAGATTTCATTGGCATTGGGACTGCAGAGTTACAGGAGAGAACTGGATACCCACAGTTGTTGCTCTAAGCTTCCTTCATCTCTTCTTGGACTCTCTGCCTCTCTCCTTTAGGGATCTTCGTCTCCATTGAGCTGCGGAGGCCTGAGATCTGTAGTGATAAAACTGGCTGGGAAATTTATTTTTAGGGGTGGGGTGGGAGGGAGACATGAGATGTTCAGCTGAGATTTTTCAGATTTAGGTGCCTGATTCCCATTCATTTAAACTGAATGAGCCTTAGGTGGCTTTGCGAAATCTCAGCCTTCCTTCCCTGGATTGGCCCAAAGGCTGCTGTTGGGGAGGGAATGCGAAGCGCTTGTAGGAAGGCTGAAGGTGAAGAATGCACAGTGCATGTTGTGTCCAAGTGGCTTGTGGTGGAATGTCGCAGCAGGTACCCTGAAGGTGGTCGTCTGGGGGGGATGGGTTTCAGCTCCATGGGATCACAGAGCCGGAGAACCCTGAAACGAAATTCCCCGCTGGTGCAAATGGATGGAAGTCTGTTGTAGCCAGTGACGTTGCACCTGCATATGCTTGTGGTGAGTTTGGACTTTAGTGAAGGAGCTGACGTTGGATGATGCAGATTGCTGGTCCCAGAGATGCCGCTCTGTCAGCTCCCCAAGCGGGAGCTGTGTGCCCCTCATTCTGACTGAAGGTGGCGCTGCCCTGAAGGTGACAGCATCGTGTGAGCGAGAGGAACAAGGAAGTTGGGGAGGTGAAGTAAGACATGCCAAATTCGTGTGCAGGCCCCTGTATCTTTATTTTGTCACTTAAAAGATGAGTCAGTGGGGTTATACCAGAGCTGAACTCTGCCCAGTGTTTGGAAGGGTGTTGCCTTGAAATATGCAGTGTCCCAAGGTAACCCAGTAGCATTCCATTGCATATATGCTTCTAGCAAAGCTGTTTCTTTGGCACATTCTCCGTGAGAGGATGGGTGTCTAGTCCCGCCTGTTGCTTGCCTCACTGCTCAGTGGGAGGGGGAGATATGGATTCGAGTGGGGATTGTATGTACTGAAAAAGCCAAAATCCTAACACTGTGACTGTGTCTGCGTCACACAACCATCTTCAAGGTTCCTCTCCTTGCAATGCCTCTGGCTGTGTGGGGCTTCTTTCTACCTCTGCTAGCACAAACAATCTGCAATAGGCCAAAACAATTGCATGTGTCCTTTTTGGGAGGTAGGGACACGGAGTGCCTAAAGTTCAGCTATATACTGTATACATAGAATAGTGACTTGTACAAGGTTCTCAAATGCCACTTTAAAAAAAAAAAAAGGAGATGCACCCAGAAACTCTGGTGATTGGCACGTGATAAATAACTAACAGCTAGAAAGTCCAGGAGAGCACACCTGTCATGGGCCAGATGAGAAAAGGTGTGTCTCTTCCTGAAGGTGAGGTTGCATGCTGCTGTCTAGCAGCCGTGGCCTGTGTGATATGCTTGGTATGAGTGGGAGTGTCTGCCTCTATTAAAAGGAGCATTGCCGTAAATTGCCGTAATGCCTGTAATGATGTGCACCATAGAGACCTTCTGGCAGAAAGCAGCCAGGAGCTCACCAGGTAACCACAGCTTTCATTTTGTGATTTCCATCTGCAAGCAGGACTCTGAGGGTGGAGCGTCCCTGGTGGTGGTAGACCTGTCTGTTCCCACAAGACACTGGTCTGGAAACAAGTTTGTGTGATTTAGAGTGTCCCCTTGCCAACCTTCAAGTGACACTACCTGCATAGCGCAAGTGCCTTCTCAGTTTATGAAATGGGCCTAGTATTTGTCTCTGCAATAGTCCAATCTAGCCAGTTTTCCCCCATTCTGTATTTGTGCATTTGTTTTTTCTTCCCTAAGCATAACACCTTACATTTGTCTTTGTTTAATTTCATTTTGTTGTCCATAGCCCAGTTCTCCAATTTATCAAAATCGCTCTGAATTTTAGCTCTATCCTCCAAAGTGTGGGCAATCACCCCCAACCCCATTTTATGCCCTATATCATTCCATTAATCATTACTCTTTGTTTGCAGTTGTTTAACCAATTATGTATCCATTTATAGTAATTTCACTGAGACCACATTTCTCTGGTCTGCCTATCAGAATGTCACGTACTGTCAAAAGCCTTGTTGAAGTCCAGGTATATTATGTCCATCGCATTCCCCCTAAAACCAGTTACCCTGTCAAAGAAGGAGATCAAGCTGGTTTGGCACGAATTGTTCTTGGTGAATCCATGCTGGCTGCAAATCCTCCAGGTATTTGCAAATTGAATGTTTTATACATTGTTCTAGTAGCTTCCAAGGTATCAAAGTCAGGCTAACTGATCTATAGTTCCCTGTCTCCTTTTCCCCGCTTTTAAAGATGGGCACTACATTAGCCCTTCTCTAGTTTTCCGGGACCTTTCCTGTCATCCATGAGTTTGTAAATATTATTGCCACTGGCTCTGAGATTTCTTCAGCTTATTCCTTCAGTGCCCTCAAGTGAATAGCATCAGGCCCCATTGATTTGAATTCATTCAGATTGATCAGAAGATCTCTGACGTGTTCTTTACTTATCCCGATCTGCATCCCTTCCCCTTTATTGTCTATGGTAACTTGGCTAGTCGTCTGATCACATTATTTTTTGTGAGAAGACTGAAGCAAAGTAGGAGCAGTTCTGCCTAATTATCATCTGATACCAGCTCACCTTCTCCAGCGAACCCACACCATCCCTGATCTTTCTTTTATGTCTGACATATTTGAAGAGCCCCTTCTTGTTATCTCTAACATTCCTTGCCAGCTGTAACTCATTCTTTGGTTAGACAAACATTGATCAGCCCAAAATCTGAAGTGCCCAACACAAGAGGACACTTTGAAAACTTGGCTTGAGAGAAACTAACTTTAATGTGCATCACGCAGTGGTTCAAAGCCCTTGAATGTGGTGATGCTGGTCCTAGTCAGCGTGTGGCTTTAAGAAATGAGAGAGAACCGTTATTACATTGAGCCAATCACCTGGGATCCAGTGCAGGGTACTTCTCTACAGCAGATTGCTAGTGCTGTGTCTAATGTTCTGAGCCACATAGCTTCCACCACTTTCATACCAAAGTTGTGTGTCTTTGAGGATCCTTTTTGCTTTCTGTAATGTCAAGCTTATTAATACAGCACCTTAGCCCACGTGCACAAGAAAATAAATATACTTTATGTAAATACCACTTGCTGCTTGTAATGAGGCACATAATGAACTTGTGTATATAACCAATGACTAAATTACGCTGTGCTGTACAGTTATTTTGTTATGCACAACACTGCATGTCTTCTGAACTTGCTCTGTAAGCCACGATGAATGTACTGTATGCTGGGTTTGTGTGGGGGTCTGCCTCAATGCTAATATTATTGCAAGTGGCTCTTAAAGGGGAGAGGATGCACAACTCTTCTCTGATATTCAGTGGTCCTGCGATCGCTCCCTTCTGGAAGATCCTAGAAGGCCAGAGAAACTTAGCTGTCTCCAGTCATCTAGGTCATCCCTCTGCCAATGCAGGGCTGTTACCAGCCTACAATAGAGAGTCTTCCTACTTCTGCCTGGTTTTCAGTGACTTCACTGATGAGACTTCCAGCACCTCCCATGGGAGAAAGGGCTCTTGTGTTCACTGGGGTGTGTGGAAAAGATTCCTGCTGTCTGCCTTTCGCAGTCTCTCTCTAGTCAATGCTATGTTGAGCTTTGCAAGGGTCCCATGAGCTTGCCATTCAGAGTGCATAAATATTTTCTCATATGGACATGGCATTTGATTTAGGAGGAGATAAGGAAACAATGGACTAGCTTGGTCAGTCACATGCATCTGCCAGTTCAGCATTGTGCTGGACTCCACCATCTGCCTTCTTTACACCATGTTCCCAGCCATTCCCTTCCTTGTTGCACTCCCCATCACACTCCCTACCTCTCCCTTTCCACTCTCCCTGTGGAATCTGCCTTTCTGAATGCGGCTGGAGTGAGTTGTTTCTCAATATGCTTCATATCGGGAGGGAAACGAGAAATCTATCTGCCACCATCCCACCCTGGTGCAAGGCTCCACTACAGTAAATCTCTAATCCATTAGCACCCTTGCCCTGCATTGATACACTCAGGCTTTCCTACAAAGTGCAGGGAACCGCAGATGCCAAGTACAGGTCTAGAAATAAAAGTTTTCTGTTTCAGTGTTTCGCTTGCAGTGTATAGATGAGAACTCTGTATGCCAGCTCCTCCCGAGAGCTCACCTGCTGATGAGGTGTGCTAGTGCAGAGCATATAGAGAGTAAACGTAGAGTACTGCAGGAAGTCAGAGCAGCGATTAGACCAGTGACAACATAAGCAATTGATTTATTTACACAGCAGTGTTATTAAGTAGCAGTCAGTCACTTGAACGTTCAGCATTAAAATGTTGATGCCTTTTTTCCCCCTTCTGTTCTTGTTTTCTAATGTTTTGCTGAAGAAAGTGTAACTATTTATTTTGGCAAAAATATACCTCTAATAAAAACTTCCTAAAAATTCTCAGCTGGGATGGTGGCTTGCTTGCTTCTCTTTTCTACTAAAAGTTTATGAAAGATGTACATTGGAAATTTTGGGCTGCACCCAGTTCAAGTTCTAGGCAGCCTAATGGGAGCCGCCACTCTTGAGTGCATTGGAGGGAGTGTGGCCCAGTGCCTAGTGCACATGCCTGGGATTCAGGAGACCTGGTTTCTATTCTCTGCTCTTACTAACTCTTTGGCAAGTTGCTAAGAATAAGTGGGGGTGTGGGAACCTGGGGCAGCCTCCCCCCCGAATGGCTGCTGCTTCCTGTTATTTTGGAATTGGCGAAATGGTTCTTTGGAGTACAGCTCAAACTCATTTGACATAAAAAGCGTGTGTGAGATTGTGAGTTCCCTTGGTTCCTGCTGCATAGAGAGAGCCCAGATGCAGGTCCTGTTCAGCCTCCACAATCCGCTAACTGGTGCCAATCACCAGGCTCTTCAAAGGGTTAAAAAAAATTGTAACGAAAGCTAAGAGTCTCCTTTACATTTCAACTTCCCCTGCTTCCAAACAAGGGAGAAGAGGGTGGTTTCAGAGTGGACAGACAACAGCGCTGCTCCTTCCACTGAATGGTAGATGCCCGGGAGTAAAATCTTGGCTTCATTGACGTCAATGAGAGTTTTGCCATTGACTTCAATGGGGCCAAGATTTCACCCCAGGGTTTAATAAGTGGTACCAATTCTTGTGATATTTGAAGTGTCAGCTTTTTAAAGCCCCAGCTCCTGGAGTCATTTGATTATATTAGATTCTGACCTTTCTTTTAAAGGCTCTGGCACTCTGGTGGAGAAAAGTTTGAAAATGTAATCTAAGTCCGTCCAAAAGGCTCCAAATTTAAAAAATATAAAAAATACAAGGCAAAAAAGAGCCCCAAAACTTGTCAGGGTTAAAATAATGAGATTATTTTAAAAGATCTCATCATTTGTGATGGCCTGACTCCTAATTTTCAAACCCTTTGAGTTTGCCAATACTGACAACAGTAAAATAATTTTGTGCACTTCATGTGATACAGAGGGATGTGCAGGTTCAACATCCAGCAGGGGTGGAAATTGGGGCCATATTTTACATTCTGTAGTCCTGCACAACAGATCGAACAACGTTTTTGCCTTTAATGATAGTGCTGGATTCTTCGGAACAACCCAATATCCAAGTCCTGTGCATGGCATCCATGCACAGAATTTATAGTCATTCAATAAGGTCTTTGTGACACCTGAGATGCCTTTTATTCTTGGATGCAGATTGTGAGCGGAGTGGGGTGTGGGGTGGGGGGACCTGTGAGAATTGCCATTTAGCTGAACACCGATGATGCTTTGCCCAGGTACTGTTTCATCCTCAGGTTGCTGTTGCTTTTTTTCCTGATATTTTTCTTGTTGGCCATTCCCACATTCTTTGGACAGAGGAAAAAGGAGGTGAAACAGAGGGATGTGTCTGAATACTTCATGTAATTTTCAGGACAAGTGAGGTGGGAGGGATCCTTTAAAAAATTTTGCCCAATTCTTACTCTAGGTTAAGGTATCAGGAAATGCATCATCCCAAGCAATTTTGGGGCAGATTGTAGTACCCTTAGTTATCCTGGACTGTTTGATACACCACAAGTAGTAGTAGTAATAGCATTTAGCTCTTTTGAGCTATAGATCTCAAATTTCTTTACAATGAAAGTCAGTATCCATATCCCCATTTTACAGATGGGAAAAATGAGATATGGGAGGTGTACTTGCCCAGGAGGCCGATAAGAGCCCAGAGTAGAAATAATCTCTCCCTGCATCCTAGTCTAGAGCTCTATCCTCTCAGTCTAGGTCACTCTGCCTCAAATCAGTGGGGCTACTTGTGGAGGAATGTACTATTTAGCATAAGTAAAAGCATCACAATCTGACTCTTAGCAAAGAGATGTATAATTCTCACAAACTAGGATGTGTAGTGTATGACAGATGTACAAGTATAATATGACAGAGCAACCCATATTCTCTAAGGATCTAATTTGGCCATATAAAATCCACTCGGAGCTGAATCAGAATAATCATCATTCCAGAACATTTTTTCCCTATATACTAATTGAGGCTCTGATCCTCTAAGATGCTCAACTCTACCTTCTTACATCCCACAATTGTTTATACTATGCACCTATTTTCCATGCTAATAGATCAAGAGAGCTGTACAGGGGGGAAAGAGTTAAACTTCCCCTTGAAAATGCATATTTATTGGTGTGTGTTCCATTCCGCACATTGTCATCGCTTGGAAAATTTAGATGGGACATTGGGATGTTTTCTACAGGCTCATGTCACTTTTAGGAAATCTCTCCTGATTTCCCCCCAAAATACTGCTCCCTCCTCTCTCTCAAAAGGCCCTTATTAATTGGAAACCTTGTTAAACAGGAATTAGAGTTAGTTTTAGGCTTGCAACTAACACAGGACAGGACCGAGGTTGGATGGCCTCACTACAGATTGCGGATGAGTACGATCTGGCCAGGCTAATTTGTGTATATTCAAACTTTCCAAGTGTTCCATTGACCTGCTGCTCTTGCTAGTTTCACAGGTTTGCCCTGTCCTGTTCATTGGTCACCCTTCGTTTCCATAGTTTGCGGCGGGGGGGCAGATTGAGATGAAGGGTTTGTTAATTTCATCCCGTTGACATCTGGCCGGCCCGTGGGCTTTCTTCCCCCTCGCGTCACGCGTGTGAGCCCTTCAGACCGATTCCCTTTCGCTGCTTCCACGCCTCCCTCCCCGAAGCGGCTGCTGGCTCCCTCCTTGGCTCGCCTTTCAGTGTCTCAGCCTGGGGACAATTCGATTAAACACACAGCCCCGCGGATAGTTTGTGTGTCCCCTCCCCCCGCCTCTGTCTGTTCTCCATGGATTTCCACTCGGGGCGCTCTCCCTGCGCACGGGGTGGAAAAAGCAATAACTCCGCGTGGGCATTGCAAGGTCAGCGGGGCCAAACGCCTTCAGCCTCCCGCGGCTGCTCCAGCCCCGCAGCCGGGCTCGTGTGGGGGCACCCGCAGAGCCAGCCCCAGCGGCAGAGGCTGCAGTGGGGGGCCGGGCCAGGGCTGGCAGCGCTGCGCCTGCAAACCAGCAGCCAGCGGGTTAAGGCGCCTGGCGTGTGTGGGGCTGCGAAAGTTCAGCAGGGGAGGTTTGCCTTGGCTCCTGGCCCTGCTGGGCTCCTGGCATTTCCGGGTTTAGACGCCTCCAGCTGCAAGCACCGAGCCGCTGCGCTCTGCAGCCGCAGGTAACGCTCCAGCTCCAGCTCCCCGGCCCGGAGCCCAGGCGCCAGGTAAGCGGAGAGCAGCCGGCAGCTTCTGCCCTTCCCCTGCGCGTGCCGCCTGGCTCCAGCAGCAATCCCCGGGGCGTATGTGTCCGATGGAGGGATCATGCTTTTCTGAGCGCAGTCTCCAGACTCCCAGGCTACTCTTCTCTCTGCCCTTCCTGTGCCTTCGCTTCTAAATCCCAAAGTCTGGCGGCTAAAGTAGGTTTCAGTCAACACTAGGGGGCTGGATCTTGTCAGCCCAAGAAGCAGGGGGGCGTTTTCCCTGACAGCTCTGCCCTGGGGTGCTCGCCCTGGAGCCAGTGCTATTCAGTGTGGCTCTGCCCCTTTGGCGGGAACTGGGGGTATCAGATTTCCCAGCTCCTGCCATTTCCAGGGGCCTCACTTCAGAATTCTATTGATCAGTGGCCCCCACACGTTCTCTCCCCACCCGCCCCCCGTTTTCTCTTGCCCTATGTTATTTCCATCAGGCAGGCTGAGTTATGAGCCAGTGACACATGCTTGTAAAACTCTCATTCCATCAGGCTCCCTCTGCCCAATGCGTGTCCTTAATTTTTGGCTCTCCATTTGCCCCTGGCAGCATAGGTGCTGGAACTAGGGGTGCTGGGGGTGCTGCAGCACCCCCTGACTTGAAGTGGTTTCCATCATATACAGGTTTGCAGTTTAGTTCAATGGCTCTCAACACACCCACTATACAAATGGTTCCAGTGACCGTGCCTGGCAGGTTAGTGGAAGATAATTATTCCCAGGGAAACACTGGTTAGTGTTGTGAAAGGTTAAGGGGGTAGTTAATTACACTCTGGGGGTGACCAAGGAATGCCACCAGCTGTATAGAGATACAACAGGCCTAATCTACTCTATTTGGAGGCTGTATATCAGTGTCTCTTCTCAGACTGAGAAATCATTCAGAGCTTTTACTGCTTTAGCCTCTGTATAGACTCCCTTTCCCTCCCCACTCCTATCAGTGCTGCTGCTTGGCTGAGTGTTTATATTGTATCACTAATGTATGATTACCCTGAAATTGTGAGTGGCTTCTTGGTGTAGGAGGATGTTTTATACAGAGCATTGTCTCACTCATTCATTATAAGTGTACTTTTGCTTGTTGTTTTGACTTAAGCCTTTAGCTCAGGTCCTGCAGCAATAACCATGGAGAGCAACAAGAGAGGACATTTTTGAGCCTTTTATTCTCCCTGAGCTGGAGAACGATAATAGTTCAGTACTTGTGATTCTAAAATCTTTATGAAAAGATTGTGGACTGGAGCTGCTTCTGGGTTTTTAGAAGGGTACATTTATGTCCCTATTCACGGCTCCCTGCTTCTCATCCTGTACATTTCCTGTAGGGCAGAGAGGTGATTATGACAGTTTAAAGCTGGAGGTATTGACTGGTCATAAGCCATTAAAAGTGACTATTCTGAAGGCAGCTCCCAACAGAGTCCAGCGAGAGAAATGTGTAGACAGGGGATTAGGACAAAATCGTTGGCAAAAATCAGTCACAGAGCTTCACTCTCATGCAGACTAGTCAATGGAACACCCTGTTACTTGCTCTTAAAAAAATGCTTTATGCTTTACTCTGCGTTTATCTGAAAGCTTGCAGTGTGAGGTATGTATGTATGTGGGGAAAGTTGGCCTAATACTGCACTGGGATGATTTTGGGAATGTTCTTGCTCATTCAGAATTAAATACGTCCCTCTTCCTAGTCACCGAAGGGCTCTTCTTACCCTGTCTGCCTAACTATTATTAGTAAAAGATGGCACCCTCCCTGGTTTAAGCCCTCTTCCCTCCCAAATACTGCTTTCTGGTAGGGTGATTAAATGTGGCTCTAGCCCTATAGGAGGGAGCAAACTGTGAGGCTAAGTGCATGGGACTGGGAGTTCTGCTATTGCTTTTGCATTTGTATATAGCACTATGGAGCGCATGGCACTTTACAGACAACAGAGATGTGGGCTCCGACCAGAGGAGTTTACAATGTAGGCCCTGGATGCTGCAAGTCATTGTGTGCAGGCAAAGCTCCCGCTGACTTCAATGGGGGGGGGGCCCTTCCCTCCTCCTTTTTCCAATATCTACATGCAAACCGGGTGATGATCCGCCTCCTCTCTTCATGAAGCCTCCTCCCTTGCCAGTGTCTGGATGCAGATGACCTTCAGTGTGCAGAAGGGGATGATGCATGGGTGGGGTGTTGGTAACAGCTGTAATGGTTCTCTGCTAGCTGAACTTTCCAAGTCAGAGCCAGGAAAGCGTGGCACTTGACAAAGGAAAGCCCCGTCTTTGAACCCTGGTGCCTTCCTCTCATCCACACACGAGTATGGATGACTGCAGTGACTGTGTATGTAACCTCCGATCCTTCCTGTGGGGCTTCCTGAAAGCAGCAGGGGAAAGAGGCCAATGACTGCAAGCCTCAGATCCATGTAAATGTCAGTGAATCTTGGCTAGGAATCTCCTGCAGAGACATAATAAGCTGGGAGTGTCTCTCTTGGCTATCCAAGACTTTCTGGTGGAGATGTCCAGGAGTTTGCTGGTGTGAGCTGAGGAATGTGTCCTTTACACACCTCACATGCATAAAGAAAACATCTAAACCGCTAGAACCTCTTACTAAACTGGTTTACCCTGAATTCTGGGTGTAATTCAAACCTTCCTGTCCCTTTTTTAATATAGATTTTTGTTGAGATCATACTACTAAGGAAACATATACTTTAAAAAATATGCATTCTGTGCTGCTAAAAAGGTGCTGGCTGGACAGCCCAGGAGACTGGAACATAGCAATTGCCATACCTGATCAGACCAGTGCTCCATCTAATCCCAAACACTGCCTCTGACACCAGCTGCTTCAGCGGAAGGTGAAAGGAACCCTGCAGTAGGCAAATGTGGAGTAATCTCTCCCCCCTACAAGGCTCAGCCTAATGTCTAGACAGATTTAAGACCTGAAGCATGAAGATTTAGATCCCTTCCGACATCTGAATTGATGAAGTTCTGTATTGATTCATAGGATAGATGGTTGCCTGTTTGTATTCTTCAGCCACGATATGTGGAAACTACCTCAGTGGGTGAAAGATCTGTTTACTCCCAGAGCCTCTCAGTCTTCGTTGTCAGTATCAATAGAGAGACCAGTCAATCAATTTATACTGTCTGCCATAAGCGCTGACTTCCCCTCTTTCCTGTGGGTGCTCGGCCCCTGTCTGTTCCCGCCCCTACTTTGCCTCTTCTCTGCCCCTATTCCAACTCCTTCCCCAATCCCCACTGTGGTCCCACCTCTTCCCCGCCTCCTCCCCTGAGTGCGCCTCATTCCCGCTCCTCCCCCTCTCTCCTGGAGCATGCTAACCCTGCCAAACAGCTTTTGGCGGTGGCCTGGTGGGAAGCGCTGGGAGGTAGGTGGTGGAGCGGGGGTGCGGCATACTCCAGGAGGAGGTGGTGGGGCGGGGAGGGGAGCTGGGCTGCCAGTGGGTGCAGAGCACCCACTAATTTTTCCCCGTGGGTGCTCTGGGGCTGGAGCACCCATGGAGTCGATGCCTATGCTGTCTGCCACTAGTGAGCAGAAAATTTTCTTATGTAAGTGAAGGGCCCTTGCCATCAATTTCTGCAGAATATAAGCTATTAAAAAAAAACTTCTACTATCTGTTGCAAAGATTAATTTCCAAATGAGAACTAGATGTACCATCTTCCTTAGTCTGCAGACAGAAGACAGCTCCCTGTTTCTCTGCTATTGCTCATAGCTTTGCCAAGAAGCAGCAGAGAAAAAATATGGGATCTGATCAATTGATAGTGAAACAAATCATACCAGTACCAAATTCATTACCCATGTGACATTTTTCATGCTGAGAAGACTTTACAGATATCAGTAATTGCAACTGATTTGACATATAGTAGGACAGAGTTACTTTCCCCAGTACAATGGCAAAAATCTCATACATGGGATTCACCAACTAAACCTTTTCTGGTCTGTTGATGGGACTACCCTAGGGGCTGAATCCCATTTAATCTACTTGAAGGTGCTTAGCTTGGCTTTAGAGAGACTGGACAAGGTCCTCAACTGGTATAAATGTGCACAGCTCCACTGACTTCAGGTGAGCTATGGCAGATTACACCAGCCGTGGATCTCTGTGCAGAGACTAAGGTGCACATTTTGTTTCACTAAATATTTGAATCTTGAGCAATTGGTTTTACTGCAACATAAAAAAGAGCAGCACTATGAATATTGGCCGGCTTCTCTTTCCTTTGATTGTCACTGCGCTTACTGTAAGGTCTGGTGAAGCCTATAAGAGTGAAATGGAGATGATGCAACCTGGATATGTTCTGATCATCTTGACTGTGCATCTGTGCAGGGAGTCCTGAGGTGGCTTCAGTGAGTGGGGTACATTATTAATGTACAGCATTGTATGTATTCATTGAACAGGGATACCTGTGGTGTGAAAAATGTTTCTCTGGAGTCTGGACCTTGACTATACCTTGACCAAGAAGTTTGGACCTTGACAAAAATAATTGACTACTCCTGTTCTAGGGCACATTGCATGTTGCCAGCTCAAAACATTAAAAAAAAATCATGAATTGGGCACCTAAAATCATGAGAATTTTCAAAATAAGCTGTGGGGTTCATTTCCTCTGTTTTCTGGTCTCTGAGCCTTTCCCGGGCCCTCAGATCATGTGTTCAAGCTTTCCTCTGCAACCAGAAGAGCTAGAGACATTTTTTTTCATTTTTAAAATGAAATCACATGACTCCAGAGCTGGACTTCCAGAAAACCAGCACATATTGCGAGACTTGTGATAAAATCATGAGAGCTGACAACACTGCACCCCTCAGGCTGGCATCTGTTGTGGGTTGTGTGGAGATTCTGGCCCTGTGAACTTTGAGTCAGAGCTCTGTTGAATTCTCCTGGCCCTAACCCAGGTTGGGAGAATGAATTTTGCATCCCTCAGATGCTGGTAGGTATGCAGGCTTTCCCAGCAGGTGTTCCCCCTTTGCCTCCTGTGGCAGTGCTTCATGACTCATGTCTAGAATGTTGGCATAGACTCCAAGAATGCTTTATTTGACTCATAGTTTGTTCGTGGAGGGGGATGTTTATTGCTAGCATGCTAAATTTAGGCATTGATGTTCTGAGCTGATAGGCAAGGCTGGAGGAGACATAAGTGATAGATTATGTCTGCATGGGAGGATGTTACTAGCATCCATATCTCGTTCTCGAATGGTATGTCTGTCTACAGAGTACTCAGGGCCCTGGATGGGATTGTACTCAGGTGGCTATCTGTCCAGCCACCCATGCTGTCTGTATGTGTGCAGGTGTGATTTTTTTATATATATATCTATAGCAATATCTAGTGATAGACACACCCTTAGAATGTGTATATACTGCAGTCATGAGGAATGATTGCAGCTTGAGAAAACATACTTAAGCTAGCCTTAAGCTAGCTAGCTCAGCCCCTGGAACAGGAAAGCCCCAGCAGTGAGGGCTGTACAGGCCCGGCCAGATCTCTGAGGAATTACTCATGGGGCTAGCAGAGTTCATGGTGGTGGGGAGAAAGACACCCCTGTCTATGAGAAGTAGCTGACAAAGTATTGAATCCTCTGACATACACTCAGACGGTCCCAGAACGTGGCCAGATGGAGACCAATGAGCTTACTCTAGGCCTGGGGATGTCATGGCAATGTAGCATGGGGTAGCTGTCACGTGTCTGTGTTGAGGAGGTACTTACTTGAAAGGATCAGTGAATGTATGAATACGTTGAGAGTTTTTGTGCCATTTTTAAATTATTATCCTTCTGGGTGTATATGATATCAGGTGAGTAACTCCTGTGATAGGGAGGGTGTTGCTGTATACAGGAGGAAGTTGTTCTCTTAGGTACTTACATGGCCCACATCGCTATAGTATCTGAGCATTTCACAGTCCTTAATGTATTATTTTCACAACACCCATGTAAGGTAGGGCAATGCTACCATCCCCATTTTATAGCTGGAGACCTGGGCCACAGAGAGGCTAAGTGACTAGCCCGAGGTCACATAGGGATTCTGTGGCAGAGCAGGCAATTGAACCTCCCAAGAGCCAGGGTAGCACATTAACCATTGGACCATCCGTCTACCTTGCTTGGAGAGTTGTTTTGATTAACAGATATTGGTTACTATACGACATGGTTCATCATCACCATTTACATTTCTGTCTGACAGTCTAAATGTACACCAAGTAGTCTGGATCAAAGTGCAAGAATCTTAATTATTTGTCTTCCTGATCTGAGTTTTTGTAGGGGGAAACTTCTGATGTAACTCTCAATGTCTCAGTACTAGAATATTGGGACTTATTGATCTAATGTGCTAACGTCAAAGCAGGGGTCCTATAAATAAAAGGAAAGCAAATTGGCATCTTGCTAAGGAACAGCAGAAAAGAAAAAACAAATCAACTGTGGTCGTTTCCGCAGAGGTTAGGATGAAGCTAGACAAAGTCTTACTAAGCAAGAGATTCTATTTAGTTCTCTGGTTTCTTTCTTTTTTTTTTTTGCTGGCTCCCGGAAGATTGGAGAGTTGCATACATTTTCTGCATGGTTCTTTATCCTGTATTGTATCATGTGAGTAAATGCTGTGTTCATTAAGCTGTAAATGACTGGGTGTAACATGATGCCACTATTGGGATGAAAATCTTTACTTGGAGTGAATTGGCTGCCTTCATAAAAGAATGTAAACCTAACTCAGTGCGGGGTTTTCTGTATATGTGCATCTACTCTTTCCTGGTCCTAATCTAAAGGTACGGAGTATGGTGACTGCTCAAAGTGTCTGGAGAAATCCAGCTGCACAACCATCGCAAATACAGCTGAGACGCAGAGGCAAAAGTAAGAGGACATCTGTGAAAATTTTGGAGCTGCACAGCTCCGCCTTTTTGGCCGATGTGGTGAGAGTGCCCCCTCCTGGCTGCTTGTGTGAGACTGGGAAGGTTGGTGATGGTTCATACCAAAGCACTGGGGACGTACTGGGGGGAAAGGATGGAGGGTGTATGCAGATTTTCCTTTTCTATCATAGCAGATTCTAGGGTTGCCAATTTTGGTTGGATGTATTCCTGGAGGTTTCATCAAATGACATAATCTTTAATAAAAAATTAATCTTTAATTCCTAGAGACTCCAGGACAATTCTAGAGGATTGGCAACCCTAGTAGATTCCCATGCTAATGCTCTTCATTGGAAATCTTTTACATTAAAATTCCCTAATTTAGCCAGACTGAATCCAGCTCCCCTCCTAGGCGCAATCTTGCAAATAACCAGGCTGAGACTGGCCTATCCTAGATGAGGCAAAATGCATTTAATCCTTCTCAGCTCTAGCAGTCATGGCTACATTCTAGCTTGGATTTGTGGGCCGTTCTGGACTAGCTGGGACCTGAGAGGTAGGTGTGAATGCGACGTACCCCTCCTGGGAAATCGCAGGGGACCATGATAGGTTGTAGCTCTGAATTGGCAAGGCAGATGGGGGCGGGGAACCCTCCCGCAGGTGATACCACTACTGACAGGGCAGTGGCTGCTTGCTCTTATCTTTGTTTCCTAGCACGAAGAGGGGGAGCAAGTGTTGCCAATGCCCATGTCAGGGAAGGGGGATTAAAATTCAGTTTTAAAATGTTCCCAAGATCATCAGACCTTGGGAGTGTTTAATTAATTTAATGATGGCTTTCTAGAGAATAACCGGGGAGGGGGGATTGGCTATCACCTGACAAGGGCCATGTAACCTTACCCAATAACTTTTCACCTGTGGTAGTTTGTAAGAAAAATCCTGCCACAAATGCCTGAGTCTGGCTTCCCATCTCTTAGACACAATGGCAGCTTTCAGGTCCAACAGCAACCTGTTTCTCTGCAGTTTTTCCCTTCTTACCTAAAGAGAATTCCCCAGTGTCTCTAATCTACCTCTAAACTGGTACTTAAAAGTCTAGCAGGACCAGAGTGAGCTGATCAGATGGTAAGATACAGCCCCATTCTGCCCCTTTCACTTGTGGGTTAGTAGCTGTAAGCTCCAGTATGGATGGATAATAGGTTTAAATTCTTTGCTCTGTCAGTGGAAATATTTGGCTCATCCTGTTGCTTTCCATGCAAATCTGGCTGCTGATTTAAGCTGCCATGTCAAAGTGATCCATTTACATTTTTTCCCCTCCAATAAGATGTGAACCAGAGTTGCATAGAATTTAAAGGTAAGACCTCAGCAGCTGTGTGAGCGGGATAAGGCCTGGACTGATGACAGAAAGAAATGCTCATGGTCCCTCATACCTGATCCTGGTCTCTTTAGCTTGTTTGTGCTGGTGAAGTAAATCGTTCATGTCGGCCCAGCTTTGCGATACTCTGTTAGCTTCTTGAACTGCTCCCTTCCAGTAATGGACCATTCAATGGTGTAGGTCCTGCATAATCCATTGATCAATCTAGGAATTTATGGTCCTCTTTCCCATAGTTCCCCAGTGCCTCATGATTATTAATGGATGTTATCTTCACAATACCCCTGTGAGGTAGGGATGGATTGTTCCCATTTTAAAGATGAGGAGCTGAGGCATAGAGAGAGGGAGATTAAATGTCTTGTCCAAGGTCACATGAGAAGTGAATTGAAATCTCCCAGGGTAGTGTCTGAGTCACAGGGCTATCCAGTATAAAAAACACACCCACCCACACTCCTTTCTCTGTGTTTGGGGGGTGAGAAGAGGAAAGTGAGAAGAGAGAAATTGCATTGAACAAACTCTAACAGAATATCAAAGTGGCAGTGTTAGAACTATAGAAAGTCCCCTGAGAGACATTCATGAGATTGAGTTGCACACTGTATGTTTTAATTCACATTTTTAAAAAGATGTCGCTTACTGTAGAATTGCTGTCCAGACATTCCTTAACATTTTTAATCCCCTCTAGTCTTCATTTTTCTCTGGTACTGGCTGCCACTGGTTCTGTTGAGCTGGAGTAGCGAGAAAGGGTGATCTTGGTGTGTATGTTACTTCAATGATTCTCTCTTAGATTTGTGCCAAAACATTTTAGGTGCGCAACTGGAGATGCCTTAAAAAACCCTGGTTTTTTTTAGAGGGTGAGTGCTCTGCCCTTTCTGAAAATCAGGTCCTTTTAAGTTGAGCTGAGCAACCAAAACTTGGAGGCACCCAGTCACTGCTTCCTTCAGAAAAATCCTTGCTGTTGACCTGATTTAGGACAGCTCTAATAAAACCCGTACAGTTGAATCAGTAGTATGAATTCTACCTGGAAATCCATTTGCCCTAAGAACAAAATTTAAAAATCCATAAACAAAACGCTTTAACTAAATCAAAAACCTTTTTGGCCTCAGTGGATGAACTCTCTTCCCTTTAAGCAAGTACCATGAAAAACACCGGATGAGCAATGTGGTTGAATTAGCATTACTATGGAAACCTTAACTTTGCATTTCCTGACCTTTATCCATGTAACCCTAATGGTGCATTAACGTGGCTTTGATTTTTGTTATGGTTTTACTTAATAAGCTCGGTGTTTCAGTGTGCAAAGCTCAAGACTAGCTTCAGGGAAACCTAGTATTTTTAACGTGGTTCAGATTTATAAAGGAATCTAGGAGGGGACTATGCTGTGGGTTTATTTGCATTATGTTTGTGCCTAGAGGCTCCAGCTGAGATCAGGGGTCCACTGTGTTAGGCACTGAACATGAGCTTGCCCCAAGGAGCTTACAGTCCTGAATTTGAAATGACGAGAGCCACGCTGGTGAGGAGAGGTGTAAGAAGATGCCTTTAATCAGTAACGGCTGATTTTGTAATCTCATGGGCATGTGTGGCAAGTTTGTAGAAATTTTGGTGGTGCCCAGAACCCGCCCCCCAACTCCACCCCCCCAAACTCTGCCCCCACTTGCCTAAGGCTCTGGAAGGGGTTTGGTGGGGAAGGTCTGGGGTGCAGATCCTGGGCTGGGGATTGGGGTGCAGGGTGCAGGCTTTGGGATGGAGTTTGGGTGCTGGGTGCAGGCTCCGGGTTGGGGCAGGGGGTGGGTGTGCAGGAGGGGGTGAGTGGTGCAGGCTTTGGGAGGGAGTTTGGGGATAGGAAGGGGTGTGTGGGAAAGGGGAGGTGGTGCATGCTCTGGGAGGGAGTTTGGGGATAGGAGGGAGTGCAGGGATGAGGGCTGTGGGGCTGAGGATGAGAGATTCATGATGCAGAATGGGGCACAGGGCTAGGGCAGAGGGTTGGGGTGTGGGGTGAGGGCTCTGGGGCTGAGAATGAGGGGTTCATGCTGTGGGGGGGCTCAGGGCTGGGGCAGAGGATCAGGGTGCAGAGGGATTGGGGTTGGGGCTGAGGGGTTCATGCTGCGGGGGGTGCTCAGAGCTGGGGCAGAGGATCAGGGTGCAGAGGGATGAGGGTTGGGGCTGAGGATGAGGGGTTCATGCTGCGGGGGGAGGCTCAGAGCTGGAGCAGAGGATCAGGGTGCAGGGAATGAGGGTTAGAGCTGAAGATGAGGGATTCATGATGTGGGGGTGCTCAGCGCTGAGGCAGAGGATTAGGGTGCAGGGGGATGAGGGTTTGGGGTTTTGGAGAGGCTCAGGACTAGGGCCGAAGGGCAGGGTAAGGGCAGCCTGCCCTGCCAGTAGGGGATGGCAGGCACTAGAACTCTAGGGCAGCAGACAGCAGTTCTTCTGGGAGCCGCTCTACTCCGGCAGCAGAAGCAGGCAGGGGAGAGGCGTGCGCTGCTTTCTCTCAGGCAGGGACGCGGCGGGGCAGTGGGAGAGACCTGCGGGGGCCAGGGCCCGATCCAGACAGGGCCGGGGGGGAGACCCAGCTCCAAATATTGCTGGAGCAGGGCCCCCAGCCCTGAATATTCCTGGTGCTCGAGCACCGCAAACATATATAACCTGCCGCCTACGCTCATGGGCAGATGCTTGCGACTCTTTGGAGTCCCTTTGACTCCAGTGGGGTTCTGCATGATTAAAGGGGTCCATTCTTCTAGAGTGGACTACAGGATCAGGATGTAAGGCCTGTCCACATATTGATGATTCTGTGAATTAAGAATATTTTTTGTTCATCTTTCCTCACTTCCCATAGGTGAGATAGCAAAAGTCGGGGGGTTGGTTTTGGGGTGGTTTGTGGCTTGGGTGTGCATGTGTTGTGTGGGGGGGGTTCAACTGGTTGGTTGAAGGAGGGTTTGGGTTCAGGTGGTGACTTGGCAAATGGGTTTGGGGAGGGCATGCCATGTATTTGGGCAAAATGGAAAAAGGCACAGGCAGGAATAGGAGAGGGACTGAAAGGGGTATCATAAATGGAGTCACTGGCACTGTATCCAAAACATACACTGGCTCATCCTAGAGCTAGAGAACTATGCACCTAACCAGTGTACCTGGATCTGGAGGTTAATATGACTTGGGTCTACCAACATGTGCAAATCACCCTGGCTGCATGTCTCCACTAGAGACAACCATAGTTTCTGTAAAAGCAGCAAAGAATCCTGTGGCACGCTCCAAAACGTCTGTTAGTCTATAAGGTGCCACAGGATTCTTTGCTGCTTTTACAGATCCAGACTAACACGGCTACCCTCTGATACTTGACATAGTTTCTGTGTGTAACCTAAACCTGTCTCTCCTGACTGAGCTAGTGTGTGAGTCCCCCCACACACATACCTGTGCTGCAGTCATTTGAAGACACGTGTGCCCGTGGGTGACAGCCTTTGCGACTGGATCAGTACCTCCTCTCTTCCACTTTGGAGTCTGGGCCATTAGATCATGCTTGAGAAATTCCCTCAGAAGGACCCGCATTTACCTTTGCTCTCCATAGGTCATGTTATCCTTGGTTCCTGCAGGTATGGGGATTATTTGCAGTCCACAAATCCTCCCTCCACAGGCTGTAAATCACATAACTGATAAAAAGCCTTTTCTTTTGATTAATCTACTGGCTGGAATCTCTGAGCTGGTAACGTTTTGAAGAATGTTTTATCTCTAAGGAGCTGGACACTTCCACCCATCCGGTCACTCTTTGTACATCAGGACTTGTGTTTGCTGGACAAATATTAAGCTTGAGGGCTGCTGTGGAGATATGTTGGAAACTGAAGGGGATTAAACCTGACCACACAATGGTGAGTTGCCCTGTCGGGGCCTCAGTGTGTTTTTTCCTTCTGGCCCTGTGATAAGGCCCCAGCCCAGCTAATCGGAGCAGAGAAGGCCAAGGACATCTTTGTATTGGCGTGAAGCCCTGAAGCTGCTGTCTTTAATAACAAACCAGAGTCCCGGTTCAGCATCACAAATTGGCCGGGGCTGGCTTTTTCTTTCCAGTGGAGAAAACTGGAGGGAGGGGAAGGCTCTGGATGGTGCCAGGAGAGAGGAGATCAGCAAAGGCTGGTTTTAATAGAGAACTCATGGGGACAGGGCTGGCGCTTCCATTTAGGCGACCTAGGCAGTCGCCTAGGGCGCCAGGATTTGGGGAGGCGGCATTTTGCTGCCCTCGGCGGCAATTCAGCGGCGGGGGGTCCTTCTGCGCTCTGGGTCTTCGGCGGCAGTTCTGCAGCAAGTCCTTCACTCGCGCTGGGACCTACCACCGAAGTGCCCCGAAGACCAGGAGCGCGGAAGGATCCCTCTGCTGCAGAATTGCCGCCAACGAGCGGGAGCGCGGAAGGACCCCTGCCTAAGGTGCCAAAAACCCTGGCGCCGCTCCTGCATGGGGATGTATGTTCCACTTTACTCTGCTGTGGAGGACCAGTCCCTGTTTAGACAAATGTTTAATGTTTCTTCCTCTCTCACCCCAAAGCTCTATGTGTTTCTCTTTGTAAGCAGGTAGCAAAGCACAAAACATGGGGACAAACATGGGACAGAATTTCCAAAGGGAATTAGGCACCTACTGAAATTCCAGAGGAGATGGGTTCTCTTAGGCTGCTTTGGAAATCTAAGCCATGGCTGTCTGACTCCATGCTCTTACCTCTTTGCATTTCCCACCTTGTCTGAGGAAGCCCTTCTGAAACAGAGAAGGACAGAAGCCCTCCTCATTCAGAACATAAACCAGCCACTAATGAATGGAGGTTAGGAGGGAACTTTCTCTGGGGCTTGGGACGGGTTATCCCATTACTGCCACCTTCAGAATGTCTTGCATCTTCCTCTGAAGCAGCTGGTATTGCCCATTGTCTGAGACAAGATGGATGTACTGTAACATCTGTGTTCCTAAAGGAAACAGCTTACCCCAGAGCAAAATACCCTATAACTTGATCCATTATTGAGCTCTGCCTTCTAGTCTGCTTCTGATCTGATGATTCATTTTGATGGCACTGATGTGTGTATCCCTCTCTCAATTCCTTCCCTGCTTTTAGATTTGGAATGTTGGCAGGTCCAGGAGTGAGAAGTGAAGGACAATTCCTGTCTTTCTCTGAAGAGTTACAGGAACATCTGAAGCCCTGGGGGGTGGGGTAGAGTGGGTGGGGGGCGAATGGTGACAATGGGAAAGAGCTTCACAGAGAATTGTTATCCCAAAAGCTGCCCTGTGTCTCTGCTTCATTGCAGAGCTCCTGCCTAGAATCTTCCCTAGCTCCCTTGGCTTCTTGCTTTGTACTTAAAGAAACAGTACACAAATGGGATGGGGATTTGGATAAGTGGAAGAAAACTGCCTGGTGCCGCTACCAATAAATAAATAAATTAAATAGTGGTGGCCATTGCTATCTGCGGAGGCAGACTTATTGATTATGTTTTTGATTAATCATTAGGGTAGCTGCGTTTCAAACAACTGTGGCACTTTTGTGGCAACACCTGATAGGTTCCCAAAATACTCTTATAAAACTCTTATAAACACTAGATCTGGTTAGGAAAAAAAATTGTTGAATATTTTGACTTTTTTGGCAAAAATTCAAAAGCTGAAATTTCAGCCAAACCTCAAAAATTTTGACTTGGATATGCTGTTGCAATTCCTCATCTCCCTGTTGCCCTTTATAAACTGTGGGCCACAGCTGGACTACATCTCCCATGATGCACCACAGCTAGCGACTCCTCCGATATACTGCCAACCAGGGCCGGCTCTAGATTTTTTGCCGCCCCAAGCAAAAAAAATTTTTGGCTGCCTCCCATCCCATCTCTGAGCTCTCCCCTACACCCCCCTGCTGCCCCAGCCCTGGGATCTCCTCCCCCCACACCCAGACCCCCTGCCGCCCCAGCGCTGGGCTTCCCCCTTCCCTTCCCACCAGTGCCCTCCCCCCCTGCTGCCCCAGCCCTGGGCTCCCCCGTTTCATCCCACCAGTGCCCCCCCTACACACCTCCTGCTGTCCCAGCCCTGGGCTCTCCCTCCCCCACCTGCACCCTCCTTCCGCTGCAGCCCTGGGTCACTGGTAACTCGCTCCCAGGGCGGTTCATTCAGCAGGAATTTTGGATGTGCACAAAGCACAGACAGGATTGGTTCTCATATGGTTACAGAACTGCAGTAAAGTGGAACAATTTTCAGCTTGTGTGATTGGAGGATATCTGGATGCATATTATAAGACTGTCCTCCATAAATGAGGAAAAGTTGAGGTGCCTTTATTATTCTTTTGTTCCACTCTTTCTTTCTATGGGGAATTTGCCAATACAATATCACTGTCTTCCTTTTAAACAAACAAACAAACAAACAAAAGGTAATAGCTGTTGAAAATAGCTGTTCCAGTCCTAATAATCACTGGGAAGCATTTCTTGCTCAATTTTATCCTCCTTTTTCTACAGCAAGTTACAGTGGATCAGTATATTTGATTTGGGAGAAATGAAGTAACAGCTGCCCAAATTGAGACTGAGCACTCCTGAATTTTGAGGTGTTCGAATCTGGAAGGCAGGTGCTGGGGGTGGGAGCTGTGACTCCATGGGGGAGCACGGCAGCATATATGCAGCAGCGTGTCTGGTGCTGCACGGAGCTAGACACACTGGTCTGAGTGGCACAGTAAGGGGGCTGTGGGGTTGGAGAAGGGGTAAGGGGTTCTGGGGGGCGCAGTCAAGGGACAGGGAGCAGGGGAGGTTGGATGGGGCAGAGGTTTGGGGGGAAGTCAGGGGAAGGGAGAACGGGGGGTTAGATGGGTCAAGGGTTCGGGGGGCAGTCAGGGGACAGGCAGCAGTTGGATAGGCATGGGAGTCCCAGGGGTTTGTCAGGGGACAGGTAGGGGGTGGGGTCCTAGGGAAGAAGTTGGGGGGGCTCAGGAGGAGGCAGTTGAGGACAAGGAGAAGGGAGGCTTAGATAGGGGGTGGGGCCCTGGGGAGAAGTTAGGGGCAGGGATCCTCGGAGGGGGCAATCAGGGGACAAGGACCAGCGGCGCTTAGATAGAGAGTGGGGTCCTGGGGAGAAGTTAGGGGCAGGGGTCCCGGGAGGGGGTCATCAGAGGACAGGGAGCAAGGGGGGTTGGATGGGTTGGGGTTTCTGTGGGGGGCAGTTGGAGGGGGTGGATGGTGGCAGGGTGGGGCTTCCCTCCCTGTGGAGTGTCCTGTTTTTTGAATGTTAAAATATGGTATCCCTACCTTCCACAGTGCAACTCTCCGCTCACAGCACGCTGCCTTATGAGGTCCCTCCTTCCTTTCCAGTTGGTAGTGGCGAAGGGCATGCTGGGAAATATAGTTCTTTCCCTGCTCTGGGGCTGGCTTTATAGGCAGGGAGCTAACCAAGGAACTACAGCTCCCAGAGCCCCCTGTTGGTTCTCAGCTCCCATGCTGGATCCCTGCCGCCCCTGCAAATGGGCTGCCCCAAGCAGGTGCTTGCTTTGCTGGTGCCTAGAGCCACCCCTGCAGCCAACTTTCTCCAAGAGGGTGAGACCTTGGTGCATTGCATGAGATGTAGCCTGACCTTTGAGACCAGCCCATAGAGGAGAATGGATGCATGAAACAACTGACCTATAATTCCCATGAGACATTGTGGTAGAAAGTCAAATAAAAATATGTAAGTCTTCAGACTACAGCTGTCGATTAATAGCAGTTAACTTGCGATAAACTCAAAAAAATTAATCGTGATTAATTGTACTGGTAAACAATAGAATACTAATTGAAATTTATTAAATATTTTGGATATTTTTCTATATTTTGTAAATATACTGATTTCTATTGCAACACAGAATACAAAGTGTACAGTGTTCACTTTATATTATTTTTTATTACAAATATTTGTACTGTAAAAATAAAAGAAATAGTATTTTTCAATTCACCTCATACAAGTACTGTAGTGCAATCTCTTTATTGTGAAAGTGTAACTTACAAATGTAGATTTCTTTTTGGTTACACAACTGCATTAAAAAATAAAATAATGTAAAACTTTAGCTCCTACAAGTCCACTCAGTCCTACTTGTTCAGCCAATTGCTAAGACAAAAAGTCTGTTTACATTTATGGGGGATACTGCTTCCTGCTTCTTATTTACAATGTCACCTACAAGTGAGAACAAGCATTCGCATGGCACTTTTGTAGCCGATGTTGCAAGGTATTTACTTGCCGGGTATGCAAAACTTTCTTATGCCCCTTCATGCTTCGGCCACCATTCCAGAGGACATGCTTCCATGCTGATGATGCTTGTTTGCTATTGAAATGCCTTGTGCTGAAAAGTTACGCTTTCTAGGAGCCTTGTAAACCGCAAAAGGGAGAGGTTGATACAAAACCAAGCACAGAGTTGGGGAAGGTGGTGGTGTCTGGAAACCCTCTTCTGCTTTTAATTTTTGCAAACCATTGCTGGCTTTTGAATCCATCACAAAGGCTGGGAATAGCAAATGAATGGTTCTGTTCATGCTGCGCGTTAGGCTGTGTGAGACCATCTCCCTTCCCCTGTGTGGCACTTGCAGCCTGGAAAACATTATGGTGAAGAGACCCTCCAATTCATTCTGTCCATTTCTAAAGAGACATGAAATGAACGTGCTGGAGTGAGGGAATTTGGATGCAGTGTCTCTTAACTATCTGCCTACCCTGTATCTCCAGCATCCCATGTAGTGATGTGACTCATGCCAGGTTCTGTGGAGAGCTTGTAGAGATCTGCTGGACAGGCCATCTCTGTACAGCAAATACATTAAATAACCATTGTGACCCTTGGGAAGCTTGGAATGTAGTTTGTTGTTGTTAGTTCCTAGAGGGCCTAACTAAGATCAGGGCCTCGTTGTGCTAGGCACTGTACGTATGCCCAGTGAGAGACAGTCCCTGCCCCAAAAGATTTGCAGTCTAAATAGACGAGCCAGAGAAAGGGTGGGAGAAAGGAATAATATCATTTCCTGGTTTACAGATGGGAAACTGAGGCACAGCGAGACTGAGAGGGATTTTCAAAAGCGCTCTACTTTGGCCTAACCCTGCTCCCGTGCAAGCCAACTCCCATGGATGTCAGTAGAGCAATGTTAGGCCAAAGCTCAGTGATTTGAACATCTCGCAAGTTATTTTCATAAGGTTGAACAGGAAGTCAGAGTGGGGACTCGAACCCACCGCTCTTAAGTTGCAGTTCAGTGCTTTAGCCACGAGGTCAGCATTCCTCAAGATGTGAGGGGCCAACGGTTTGATTTGATATAGTAAATGCCATGATCTTGTAGCCCAGCTGTGCCATGTACCACGCAAGCTGTGCATCCTGACAGGGAATGTGACCCCTGTTCACACTCAGAGGTTAGCTGGGGGAACGGGGGGCACTCCACCCCTTTCTTTTAACTGGATCCTTCCAGTGCTGAATAATTAAAAGACCAATAGTTGATCAGTGGTCTTAGCTTTATGTAAATGCAGAACCTAGAGTGAAGGCAGGTGTGTGTGTGTGTGAACCCTGAACCTGTTCTGCTTATAAAAAAGCAGCCTCCTGTGTAATATACTCTTAGTGACCTTGAAGTATGTTCAGGATGTAGTACAGGATGTCCAGCATTTTTTTAAAATTATTATTGTGGTAACAAGAGGAGCCTCTCTCTCTCCAATGTGACATTTCTCCACATTGGACAGCGTCCAAGTGTGTGTGGCAAGGCAGTAACTGCTTTCCCCTGGGCAATGAAATAACCTGCTGCACATGAAAGAGACTGGTGCGCTGGCAGGACGCAAGAGGAGTCTCGCAGATGCTGACGTGCCCCTGCTGAGCTCCGGTAGCTGAGCTGGTGGCAGTCATGTGTTAAGTTTTCCTGGATGGCACATCGCCTGTTGATTAACAAGTAGCCCGGGCCCAACAGAGTGGCGCTGGCTCTTGCTCTTTGGAGCTTTCATGAAGTGCTCTGGGTACAGACTGACTTTCTTTGCTCAGAGAGCTAGATCCTCAGCTGGGGTAAGTCCGCAAAGCTCCGCTGAAGTCAACAGAGCTATGTCAATTCATCTCCAGTGAGGAGGAGCTGGCCCTGTGTTATTGTCTCACCTGCCTGGGAATGGAACTGAGAGAGCTTTGAGTTAATGGCTTGGAGGCTTGTCTAGTGCTACTGAAGCTTCGCTTCTTCAAGCTTGCTGCACTGTACCCTGCCGAGAGAGAGCGAGCGCTATGCAATAGGGTTCTCTTTAATCCTAGCCCTGCAGGCCACCATAAGTTGGGATTGTCTGGGAAAAGGCAGCCGTGCTTGGTCATGAAACCCCAATGTTGTTGGTGCTAAACCTTCATCCTCTTAAAGTTCCAGGTCTCCCCCTCCTCCACTCCTAGGGTGACCAGACAGCAAATGTGAAAAATCAGGACAGGGTGTGTGTGTGTGTGTGTGTGGCGGGGGCGGGGGGTGTAATAGGTGCTTATATAAGAAAAAGACCCCAAAATCAGGACTGTCCCTATGAAATCGAGACATCTGGTCACCCTACCCACCACCCCGTAGAATCTTCTTCCTGTCACTGTGACACTCCTCTAGCAAGTAATGCTCAGCTGCCTCTCCTATTTAGCCATCACTAATCGTGCAAAACAAGATTAGCCATTTATCAGCTGATGGGGCATCTGCCATAGAGTGAGCAAGTTCTTTACCCTGGCACATTGCTGTATTCAAAACAAAGCCCAATCCTAATTTCATAATTTTTGTTATTGAATTAACAATCTTGTGCAAACTCCTCCTAGACTGGTATGCGCTGAAGGTCATTAGGAAAGAAATAATGATTTCCCATACGTTTCAAATAATGTCGTGGATCTGATCGATGACCTCAGTGCCTCAGGCACCTCCATTAGTGATCATTAAATTGTCAAAGAACTTTACAGCATCATTGCCGGTAAAGCAACTTCGGATGTTTCTCAGCCCCTCCATTATTAAATTGAATGAATGGGCTTTATTTGCTCATTCTTGGCTATCGTGTCCTTTGTAGATCTAGGGTCTGCTCCCAAACCCATTGAAATCCGTGCAAGTCTTTCTACTGAATTCAAAGGACATTGCATCAGGCCCTTAAAGTAGCTGTTAAAGCATCACACAGCATGCATGTGTTGATGTGGCATTATTTCCTTAAAGATCTTTATTTTATTTTAAAGAACTGAGTCATCTGAACTATAAATCCACATTAAAGCGAAACACGGTTTGAACTGTTTTCAGTGAGTTGTTTCAATGTATTTGATGCTACAATTACTGTCATATTACTTATAGTCTGAAAAAAGCATCTGCATACCATTTTAATTATATCAGTAGCCTGTACACTATTAGTTGTATCTGGTGAAATGGCATAAACTGTGCTAGTGTCATGTAAGGGAAATAGAGACAAATTTTTGGCCCCAAATTTAGGTTTTATATATTTTGAAAACAAATGATAAAATATATAATATCAAAGCGGCCACAATTTTAATAAAAACAACAGCTTCTAATAGAAACAGTTGTGCCAAAATGAGCATTCCCTCTCACTGTTTGCAATCCAAACGTTGTGTGATGCACAAGGTGTAATTGATTAGAAACAGAAGTGAAACTGGCTTGTCTGTTCATGATCCTAAAAGAGAGTGCTAAATGTCAAGAGACTGTTTCTTCTATTCTAATATCCTGAGAGTTTGCTTGTAACAGAACGTATTCTTAATATTGATTTTAACTTCATATCCCTTTGGGTCAGAACATTAATCAGTGGATACACTTTTAAGTATATAATATGTACTGATTTTCTGAAATAAGGAGCCATTATATTTATTTGTTACCAAGCTTCTACTATTTATAGACAGGAATATAGAATCAGTGTATCAAACTGTGTGATAAGCTCTCAAGGAGAGAACTTTATTGGCAAAGATCATGTCAAAGTATAGGTTGTTGTTGCAAGCAAAGGAAATTCCATGCTTGTGTTCAGATTAAGGTAGAGCGTCACTAGTCAAACAAACCGCCGTGTAGTTGTAACAGCTTTTTTACTGTAACTACGCAGCAAATAGGGCTCTTTTCTCTCTTTCTTTAAATGTCCATGGGATAAAGTAAGGGGGAGAGATGGAGAGACCGGGATGGGCGTCAGCTTTATTTATTTGTTATTGGTTGCACTATTTCTTCAATGGCAAGGCCTTTTCCGGCTGTCTGTGTATTCTGTGAATAAGCCAGTTTATCTTTCTGGCTTGTTCCATTATGTAGTTATCAATAAAGGTTGCAGCAGTATTAGCACAGCCTGCTACCCAGTTGGGCTAATCTTCTTCGGCTGAGCAAACACCACAAAGGTTCCTGGATTCTTTCCTGTTTCCTTAAAGACATACAATCAACCTGAAATCTAGTCAATTAGAAATAGAAGAGAAAGCTGTAGAGATGTAGTTCCAGATATTATACCTGCTCCTGAGTCCCTAGGCCAACTTTTGTGGAGGTGTTTGTTTGCTTATTTTTTCTTTTTAAAATTTGTTTCCCTGTTTTTAATGGATTCCCCCCCCCCCTTTTGTCGCTGTACGAAAAAAACAACAACAAATGAAGAACGGGGACACTAACTGCTCATATAGGGGAAAAAATGATTTTTGTAACTTTTAGTCTTTCGAGACAGTGGGGCTGAGATTTTCAAGGCAGCCTCAGATTAATGGGATCCAAATTCCTTAGGCAGTTTTGAAAACCTCAGCCTACATACATACAGGGGGAAATCGGTTTAGGGCATTGATGTTTGTGGTTCTTTTGCTGGACTTCTCTGAATCTTTTAAACTGACCTGTTCCAATAGACTTATGGGGCTTTACTTTCATCAGGGTATTCAAGGTACATGGTTTTGTATGTGACCAGGGTAATAATCTCCAGTACCTATAGCTGTCTGACTAGGGTACAAATCCCCAACCATTGTATAGCTGACTGCATATTGCATCTGTGGATGTCACTATGCTCTGCCTATACCAATGACACTGTTTCCATAGTAACCAATGTAACTTCAAAGGGGGCAGGGGGAAAAAGCAGAGAAGAGTGAGGAATAAGTAAAGCAAGTGGCATAAACTCTCTATGACATGGTATAAGGACCTATAAAGTTTTTTTTTTGCCTCTTGCCTTAAAACCAACATGTGACTGCACTGCTCACCAGTAATACAACGATCCCAAATGCATGCAATACAAACCTTATACGATGCCACACTATCATAAGACACACATTCCAACAGTGCAGCTGCTTTAAGAGACTATTTCAGCATGTACATTTTAGCACTTAGAAGAGAGGAAGTGTTATTTTTCAGGTAGCATATGCAGACTTAACATTGCCCCTTTCGTGCCTGGGCATTACAATACATGCTGCTATTATTTCTACACAGCCCCTGGCTCGTTCAATGCTCACGTTAAAGGATCATATGGAATGGTCAATGCGCAACTGAGCACATTGCATAGAATGTGATGGTACTGCCTAAATGTTTTAATGTGAACCTAAACTACTTGCTGTGCAATCTTCTTTTCTTACTAGTCTGATCCAGCAAAGCACTTATGCAGGTGTTTTACTTTAAGCCTGACTGCACACTTAATATCAAACAAGTGTTACTGAATTTGGGCTTTGGTGCATTGGGAGATATCGTCTTAAAAACATTATTAAGAAAACTCATGGACACGTATGAACCCTTGCAACTCTCAGGCAAACCGTAACTATATTCCTGGAGCACAGAAAGTCACATGTTCTCCTCAAACACCTCCCCCCTGCTGAGTGTCAGCTTTCTAGCCTAAACCCCTTTGGCACTGCAGCTGGGGTTTTGTTGTTGCTGGGTATTTTTAAAGTCGCAAGAATTGCTTTATAATAGGAAAAGGGGTTTTCTCCTCTCCTCTCCTCATTCTCAACAAATGGCTGGATTGTTTTTAACAGAAAACTGAAAAATCACCTTTGGGGAGAGACGAGGCAAGGTCAGAGTTATGCCACTCTTGATTTTCCAATCATAACATTTCCCTACAAGCAGCTCTGCACTTTCTCTCATGGCACCCCTTGAGGAGCTCTCTGCAAATATCTAGGAATGAAAACAACACACATTCTGAACATACACACGCGCACATACTAATCCTGGTTCTGAACACTGACAATGGGCAAGTCATTCAGCCAGCCCTTATCTGCAAAACAGTGATTGACCAGTGACCGACCTCATTGGGCCATTGGGAGCTCTGAAGATAAATAACGCCTGCAAGGACTTATAGTGAATAAAGACACCCTGCTTTCCTTTCCACCTTCTCCTGCCTTGACTGGACATGAAGAATTCCACGGTGTAATTCCTTATAGGCTGTGAAAGAGACAGCACATGTACACAGAGCAGAGCTCACAGGTCACATCCACCCTGTGGTAGCATTAAAGTAGATGAGCTTCTAGTAGCCGCCAGCATTTTAATCACATCACCTACATCTATTTTCAAGCCTCCTACTGACACAAGACCCTACCCCACAGCATTATTCAAATCAAAAGAGAATAGTGACAAAGACTGATACTTTTGGATGTCAACTCCTAACAATTAGGAAGGGTTTTCTTTGTACTCCCGAAGTAGCCATGTACAAACACACCGATAGGCAGTCCTTGCCCCGAAGTACTTCCAGCCTAAATAGATAAGACAGACCCAAGCAGTGATGGAATACAGGCACAGAACTGCCAAGCAGTCAGAAACCATGAGTCGGGCACCAAAAAAGGAGACTGGTTTAAAAATCTTGAGATTTTTTTCCCCACCAAAAAATAAGAGCTTTGGGGGATTTTTTTTCTTTGCCTTCTGGTTTGTGAGCCTTCAGGTGTGCTCAGCTCACACCTTCAACCTTTTCTCTTCAAACATAAGGGCTAGAAACTTACCATTACTATTTTTTTTTTTAAATGAAAGCTGGGATTCTCTCTTAATCCTCTGTCTCCAGGAAGTGGGGCTTCAAATAAAACACCAGCTATTATGAGACTCATGACAGAAGTGGCAGAAGGTCCCTGAAAGTGGGCGGGTGTCCACTGGCACCCGAACCATGGCCCTGCTCCCCCTTTCACTGCCCCTTCTCCCTGAGCCCCCACCCTCACACTGCCCTTTCCCCAAAGGCCCCACTCCCATGCTGTCTCTTCCCCCCCAAGGCCCTGCCTCCTGCTTGCTCCTCTTTGCTCCCTCCCCCTGTTGCTCACCCTTATGGCCAGGAAAAAGTGTGGGGGCCATGCCCCCCTGGCTCCCCCTGTTCCAGTGTCCCTGACTCATGATAAACTCATGAGAGTTGGCAATGCGGCAAGCACAGGGAGGTGAAGTGATTTGCCCCAGGTCACGCAGCAGGGCAGAGGTAGGCCCAGAATGGTCCCCCACCCTCTAGCCCACACTGCCTCTCTGGCATCGCTCAGCCCGTCTGGAAGCCAGTTTCATGTTGTTTAGTGCTGACTCTTTATAATGATTAACTAAACGGCATGGGGGTGTGGGATTAAAGCCCCACTTACACTCTGTGTGGACTTTCTGCCTCAGTAAAGCAAGGCCTGCAAGTAGCACCTTGACTGGCAATTGATTCTGCTGTGTCTAGGAATGAACACTCAGTTCTGAGCTAAGGCCTGGGGCCTTCTTGCTAAGGAAGCTGCCCGCACAGGATCCAGTGACTGTCTTTGCTGCCTTCTGGGCCAGAACAAAGCCTGTGGCAGGTAACAGCTGCTGTAACCCGCAAGGCTTGGGTCCCGCTCAGCCCAGGTTTACGAGGTGTGCTGTGCTCACAGGCAGGACTGGCTCTAGGCACCAGCAAACCAAGCACGTGCTTGTGGTGGCACATTTTCAGGGGGTAGCATTCCGGCCAAACTTATTTTTTTTTTGCTTTTTGCTTCGGGCGGCAAAAGCCTAGAACCAGCCCTGGCAGCAGCATTGCGTCGTGCATGGGGGGCACCCTGGGGCCACTGCGGTTCACGCTGCGGGGCAGCAGCACCTGCACCTTGTGGCTGGACCGGGTAGGCTCCAAATGGGGGCATTTGGGCCATGGAGCACATGGAGCTGCCTGCAGGTGCTGCAGGGTGGCCGCTCCCCAGCGCCGCAGCTGGGGCTGAGCAAAGAAGCCTGAGCCACCCAGGGACTGCGGCAGGGCAGCCAGTAGCAGTAGCAGGGCCATAGAGAGCGGGGTGCTGCTGTATGGGGCTTCACTCCCTCTGGGGCTACCCTGCCCCGGCTCCTCAGCCCCCTGCCGGGGTGGTCCCCCCAGGGCCGGCTCCAGGGGTTTTGCCACCCCAAGCAGCTTAAAAAAAAAAAAGGCATGATCTCGATCTTCAGCAATTCAGTGGGAGGTCCTTCGCTCCAAGCAGGAGTGAGGGACCCTCCGCCAAATTGTCGCTGAATACCTGGATGTGCCGCCCCTCTCCGGAGTGGCCGCCCCAAGCACCTGCTTGCTAAGCTGGTCCCCGGAGCCAGCTCTGGGTCCCCCGGCTCTGCCCTCCTGGGTCCTGGCCAGTCCTGGAGGCAGGAGCCCTTGCTGGAGGGACCCTGGGCTGAGGCACGGCCCAGGAGCCCTGCTGCTTACCCCAGTCCTGCCGGTGCCGGACTGGCTGGAGGCAAGGTGGGAGCGGGTGGAGTCAGCACTGGTGGGGGGGAGACCAGGGCTAGGGTGGCAGGGGGGAGAGCCCAGCACTGGGGCAGCAGGGGGTGGGGGGGGAGAGAGAGTCCAGTGCTGGGGCGGCAGGGGGTGCAGGTAGGGGAGGGCACTGGTAGTGGGAGGGTGAGAACCCAGAACTGGGGTTTGGGGCAGCAAAATTTTTTTTGCTTGAGGTGGCAAAAAACCTAGAGCCGGCCCTGCTCATGGGTCTGCCCTTGAGAACTGTGCAGCTAGTTGACTCGGAGCTTGTCCTGCACCACATTGCCAACAACTATCTAGCAGGGAAAGCGTCTGTCTGGTTTACACCAGCAGAACCAGAGTCCCATCCAGGCATCAGTAAGGTCTCTCCTCCTTCAGTCCAGATGCCCCAGTACCAGCTTAGACTTAGATGACAGTCCTCACCCAGGATCATCTAAATGAATTTCCTACCCAGCTGGCATGGGAGCAATGTAATCCTGAGGATGCTCCTGTCCTTCCCTAGTGTATGTATCTCATTCTAAACTATAGTAAAATGTCATGTTGTTTGTTGGTTCACATCCTGAAGGCATGGGCCTCATTGGGGCAAGCCACTTGGCTTGAGGTGAAGCACTAGGTGCTGGGACCTGTAGTCTCTGCGGGCTGCTCCTTGGCACTAAAGATGAAGGCACCTGTTCTGTTGATGCAAGCTAGCTGTTGCTCTTGGGCTCCCAGCAAGCTAACAGTTCTGGCCAACTGAGGGGCAGAACTTGGATACCACTGGGCTAAAACCCAGTCATCTCTGAGTTCTTTTGCCCCAAAGAGCCCCAGTCTCTGTACACAAGTGAAGAAGAACTTCTTAATAAATGGTCATGTAGAGAAAAGTCACTGAAAGTTTTGAGTGGTTTGCTTACCATGTTCCCTTTTATTTAGTATGTTTTTATTTCTGTTCAAGTCAGCCAGGGTCACATGAAGACCAGAGCCAATGGATCATTCTACATAAGAGAGAACTCTCTCGAAATGCAGAATTAATTAGCTAACTCTTTAGCTGGGTGATTGAAACCCTTTCAGATTCACTTTGCCAGAAGCAAGTCCCAGGTCTTCTAATTAGAAGGCTTTTAGCTCTGCTAATTACTTCAGAACTATAATAAAATGGGTTTTTTTGATAAAATGATAAAGAGCTGGGGGTGGAGGGTAGCAATTTATCTTGGAGATGGTTGATTCCAGCTCTTGAATAGGTCTCATAATTGGGCAAGAATATCCTGCCTCTTCAATCTTTTATGTACCAAAGAAAAGTGCCTTGGGCTCATTATCCATGTGAGCTGCTCCCACTTTTGAAATGGAAATGATTAATCTCCTAACAAGGAAAATGAGGCCTTGTGTGTGCTGGCAGTGATGGAAGAGATCCCACCACTGCCTGCACGCACAACAGAGTGGGCTTTTTTTGTCATAAGAGCATAAGAACATGCCCTGTCACCCAATCCCAGCTTCTGGCAAACAGAGGCCAGGGACGCTATTCCTGCCCATCCTGGCTAATAGCCATTGATTAACCTATTTTCCATTAATCTATCTAGCTCCCTTTTAAACCCTGTTATAATATTGGCCTTCACAATGCCCTTTGGTAAGGAGTTCCAGAGGTTGACGGTGTGTTGCATGAAAAAAGACTTTCTTGTGTTTGTTTTAAACCTGCAACCTATTAATTTCATTTGGTGGCCCCTTGTTCTTCTCATAATGCAAGGAGTAAATAACACTTCCTTATTTACTATCTCTATACCACTCATGATGTTATAGACTTCTATCATATCCCCACTTAGTCGCCTCTTTTCCAAGCTGAAAAGTCCCAGTCTTATTAATCTCTTCTCATATGGAAGCTGTTCCATACCTCTAATCATTTTTGTTCTTTTCTGAACCTTTTCCGATTCCAATATATCTTTTTTGAGATGGAGCGATCACATCTGCATGCAATATTCAAGGTGTGGGCATACCATGGATTTATATAGAGGCAACAAAAAGGTTGAGGTTGAAAAAGCTAGTAGGGGGAAGCTGTTCTAGACTTGATTTTAACAAATAGGGAGGAACTCATTGAGAATTTGAAAGTAGAAGGAAGCTTGGGTGAAAGTAATCATGAAATCAGAGAGTTTGCAATTCTAAGGAAGGGTAGAAGGGAGTACAGCAAAATAGAGACCATGGATTTCAGGAAGGCGGATTTTGGTAAGCTCAGAGAGCTGATAGGTAAGGTCCCATGGGAATCAAGACTGAGGGGAAAAACAACTGAGGAGAGTTGGCAGTTTTTCAAAGGGACACTATTAAGGGCCCAAAAGCAAGCTATTCCGATGGGTAGGAAAGATAGAAAATGTGGCAAAAGACCATCTTGGCTTAACCACGAGATCTTGCATGACCTATGAAATAAAAAGAAGCCATAAAAAATGGAAAGTAGGTCAGATTACAAAGGATGAATATAGGCAAACAACACAGGAATGCAAGGGGCAAGATTAGAAAAGCAAAGGCACAAAATGAGCTCAAACTAGCTATGGGAATAAAGGGAAACAAGAAGACTTTTTATCAATACATTAGAAGCAAGAGGAAGACCAAGGACAGGGTAGGCCCACTGCTCAGTGAGGAGGAAGAAACAGTAACAGGAAACTTGGAAATGGCAGAGATGCTTAATGACTTCTTTGTTTCGGTCTTCACTGAGAAGTCTGAAGGAATGTCTAACATAGTGAATGCTTATGGGAAGGGGGTAGGTTTAGAAGATAAAATAAAAAAAGAGCAAGTTAAAAATCACTTAGGAAAGTTAGATGCCTGCAAGTCACCAGGGCCCGATGAAATGCATCCTAGAATACTCAAGGAGTTAATAGAGGAGGTATCTGAGCCTCTAGCTATTATCTTTGGAAAGTCATGGGAGACGGGGGAGATTCCAGAAGACTGGAAAAGAGCAAATATAGTGCCCATCTATAAAAAGGGAAATAAAAACAACCCAGGAAACTACAGACCAGTTAGTTTAACTTCTGTGCCAGGGAAGATAATGGAGCAAGTAATTAAAGAAATCATCTGCAAACACTTGGAAGGTGGTAAGGTGATAGCGAATAGCCAGCATGGATTTGTAAAGAACAAATCGTGTCAAACCAATCTGATAGCTTTCTTTGATAGGATAACGAGTCTTGTGGATAAGGGAGAAGCGGTGGATGTGGTATACCTAGACTTTAGTAAGGCATTTGATACGGTCTCGCATGATATCCTTATCGATAAACTAGGCAAATACAATTTAGATGGGGCTACTATAAGGTGGGTGCATAACTGGCTGGATAACCGTACTCAGAGAGTAGTTATTAATGGCTCCCAATCCTGCTGGAAAGGTATAACAAGTGGGGTTCCACAGGGGTCTGTTTTGGGACCGGCTCTGTTCAATATCTTCATCAATGACTTAGATGTTGGCATAGAAAGTACGCTTATTAAGTTTGCAGATGATACCAAACTGGGAGGGATTGCAGCTGCTCTGGAGGACAGGGTCAAAATTCAGAATGATCTGGACAAATTGGAGAAATGGTCTGAGGTAAACCGGATGAAGTTCAATAAAGACAAATGCAAAGTGCTCCACTTAGGAAGGAACAATCAGTTTCACACATACAGAATGGGAAGAGACTGTCTAGGAAGGAGTACGGCAGAAAGAGATCTAGGGGTCATAGTGGACCACAAGCTAAATATGAGTCAACAG
Organism: Gopherus evgoodei; assembly: GCF_007399415.2. Classification (NCBI taxonomy): domain Eukaryota; kingdom Metazoa; phylum Chordata; order Testudines; family Testudinidae; genus Gopherus; species Gopherus evgoodei. The sequence goes on along the minus strand of NC_044325.1, from coordinate 115,930,584 downwards.
TGTGATACTGTTGCAAAAAAAGCAAACGTGATTCTGGGATGCATTAACAGGCGTGTTGTAAACAAGACACGAGATGTCATTCTTCCGCTCCACTCTGCGCTGCTTAGGCCTCAACTGGAGTATTGTGTCCAGTTCTGGGCACGGCATTTCAAGAAATACATGGAGAAATTGGAGAGGGTCCAGAGAAGAGCAACAAGAATGATTAAAGGTCTTGAGAACATGATCTATGAAAGAAGGCTGAAAGAATTGGGTTTATTTAGTTTGGAAAAGAGAAGACTGAGAGGGGACATGATAGCAGTTTTCAGGTATCTAAAAGGGTGTCATCAGGAGGAGGGAGAAAACTTGTTCACCTTAGCCTCTAATGATAGAACAAGAAGCAATGGGCTTAAACTGCAGCAAGGGAGATTTAGGTTGGACATTAGGAAAAAGTTCCTAACTGTCAGGGTAGTTAAACACTGAAATAAATTGCCTAGGGAGGTTGTGGAATCTTCATCTCTGGAGATATTTAAGAGTAGGTTAGATAAATGTCTATCAGGGATGGTCTAGCCAGTATTTAGTCCTGCCATGAGGGCAGGGGACTGGACTCGATGACCTCTCGAGGTCCCTTCCAGTCCTAGAGTCTATGAATATGATATTTTCTGTCTTATTATCTATCCCTTTCTTAATGATTCCCAACATTCTGTTTGCTTTTTTGACTGCCGCTGAACATTAATAGAATATCAGGGTTGGAAGGGACCTCAGCAGGTCACCTAGTCCAACCCCCTGCTCAAAGCAGGACCAATCGCCAGATCCCTAAATGGCCCCCTTAAGGATTGAACTCACAACCGTGGGTTTAGCAGGCCAGTGCTCAAACCACTGAATTGAGTGGATGATTTCAGAAAACTATCCACAATGACTCCAAGATCTCTTTCTTGAGTGGTAACAGCTAATTTAGACCCCATCATTGTATATGTATAGTTAGATTATGTTTTCCAATGTGCATTACTTTGCATTTATCAACATTAAATTTCATCTGCCATTTTGTTGCTCAGTCACCCGGTTTTGTGAGAACCTTTTGTAGTTCTTCGCAGTCTGCCTGGGACTTAATTATCTTGAGTAGTTTTGTATCATCTGCAAATTTTGCCACCTCACTGTTTACCCCTTTTTCCAGATTGTTTATGAACATATTAAATAGGATTGGGCCCAGTACAGATCCCTGCAGGACATCACTATTTACCTCTGACCATTTATTCTTACCCTTTGTTTCCTATCTTTTAACCAGTTACCAATCCATGAGAGAACCTTCCCTCTTATCCCAAGACTGCTTATTTTGCTTAAGAGTCTTTGAGTGAGGGACCTTATCAAAGGCTTTCTGAAAATCTAAATCCACTATATCTCCTTTGTCCGCATGCTTGTTGACCCCCTCAAAGAATTCTAGTAGATTGGCGAGGCATGATTTCCCTTTACAAAAACTATGTTGATTATTTCCCAACAAATTATGTTAATCTGTCTGACAATTTTGTTTTTTACGATAGTTTCAGCCAGTTTGCTCAGTTCTGAAGTGAGGATTACTGGCCTGTAGTTGCCAGGGTCACCTCTGGAGCCCTTTTAAAAAATTGGCATGTCATTAGCTATCCTCCAGTCATTTGGTACAGAAGCTGATTTAAATGATAGGTTACAGAAGACAGTTAGTAGTCCTGCAGTTTCACATTTGAGTTCCTTCAGAACTCTTGGGTGAATACCATCAGGTCCTGGAGACTTATTACTGTTTAGTTTATCAGTTTGTTCCAAAACCTCCTCTAATGACACCTCAATTTGGGACTGTTCCTCAGATCTGTCACCCAAAAAGAATGGCTCAGGTTTGGGAATCTCCCTCACATCCTCAACAGTGAAAACTGATGCAAAGAATTCATTTAGTTTCTCCGCAATGGCCTTATCATCTTTGAGTGCTTCTATAGCATCTCGATTGTCCAGTGGTCCTACTGGTTGTTTAGCAGGCTTTCTGCTTCTGATGTATTTAAAAATTTTTTTTGCTATTACTTTTGGAGTCTTTGGCTAGCTTCTTCTTCAAATTCTTTTTTTGGTCTTTCTAATTATATTTTTACACTTCATTTGCCAGAGTTTATGCTCTTTTCTATTTTCCTCATTAGGATTTATCTTCCACTTTTTAAAGGATGCCTTTTGCTTCTCACTGCTTCTTTTACTTTGGGCTCTTTTTTGGTTCTTTTACTATGTTTTTTTAAATTGGGGTATTTAAGCTGAGCCTCTATTACGGTTTCTTTAAAAAGTTTCCACACAGCTTGCGGGGATTTTATTTTTGGTGCTATACCTTTTAATTTCTGTTTCACTAACCTCCTCATTTTTGTGTAGTTCCCCTTTCTGAAATTAAATGCTACAATGTTGGGCCGCTGTGGAGTTTTCCCCGCCACAAGGATGTTAAATTTAATTGTATTATGGTCACTAATAGCAAGTGGCCCAGCTTTATTTGCCTCTTGGACCTGATCCTGTGCTCCACTTAGGACTAAATCAAGAATTGCCTCTCTTGTGGGTCCAGGACCAGCTGTTCCAAGAAGCAGTCATTTAAGGTGTCAAGAAACTTTGTCAGCATCCCTTCCTGAGGTGATGTGTACCCAGTCAATGTGGGGATAGTTGAAAGCCCCCATTATTAATTATTATTATTGAGTTTTTTATTTTAATAGCCTCTCTAATCTCCCTGAGCATTTCAGAGTCACTAACACCATCCTGGTCATGTGGTCTGTAATGTAGCTATACTGCTATATTAGTTCCTTTAAGATTTTTACTTTGATTCTACACTTTCTTTCACATATAGTGCCACTCCTCCACCAGCATGACCTGTTCTATCCTTCCAATATATTTTGTACCCTGGTATTACTGTCCCATTGATTATTCTCTTTCCACCAGGTTTCTGTGATCCCTATTATATCAATATCCTCTTTTAATACTAGGCACTATAGTTCACCCATCTTATTATTTAGACTTCTAGCATTGGTATATAAGCATTTAAATTTTTTTTCATTTTTTGGCTGTCCCCTATTACATGACATAATTGAATGGGACTTTTTTTCACATATTTGTTTTGTTCCTCGTTACCTCCCATCTGCACAATGCTGATACTGCTCTTCCTCTTGTCATGCAATCCCTTCTCTCCAACACATCACCAGCCATGGTACCCTCCTACTCTGGCTGGTGTTGCCACTCATCAGTAAGAAGACAGAATTACGTTTGTGTCAGCTTCAGAATCACCCAGTGCTCTCTCAAACAGCAAAGCCATCTTCTCACACCCCAAGGAGAGCAAACTCTCTGTTCCCTACAGGGTGACATTCTGAAGATGACATTGGACTCAGGGGTGGCTCTACTTATTTTGCTGCCTCAAGCACGGCAGGCAGGCGGCTTTCGGCAGCTTGCCTGCGGGAGGTCCGCTGGTCCCGCGCCTTTGGCAGCCGAATTGCCTCCGAGGCCGCAGGACCAGCGGACCTCCTGCAGGCATACCACTGAAAGCCGCCTGACTGCTGCCCTCACGGCAACCGGCAGGCCGCCCCCGGCACGTGCTTGATGCGCTGGTGCCTGGAGCCGCCCCTGATTGGACTCCAATAAGACTCCAATCAGCTACGCTAACAGATGCATGAGGTTGGCACTGTCAGACTCACCACTCTCCAACCTGTCATTTGCAAAGGCCCAGATTATGTGGTGCTTGAAACCCTAGGCATGACTGTAACAAGCAGACTCACTCTCGCAGCGCCCCCTGCTGGTGTCTTCGGGGAATTGGCTCTGGAGCACCCTCTGCAGGCCGGTGATCCACGTGTCCTCTGGCCCCGTGTCCCCCCCTGGACCCGGTGCCCTTTTACCTGGGGGCTGCCCCCTGGCAATAACCCCTTTCTCTGAGGGTTTCCCCTTCCCAGGGACCCCCACCCTCTATTCCCACTTTGCCTCAGTATATGGCTACTGCTCAGTCTCCATCTAGCCCCCGTTCACTGGGCAGACTGCAGTATCAGCCACTCATCATAGGCAACGGGGTTTGGACTGGCTGCCTTTACCTGCTCTCCGGCTGCCCCTCTGCACGCCCAGTACCTAGGAGGCCTAGACCTAGGCCCTACAGCCTGGAGAGTTGCTGGTCTAGGGTTTCCCTGCTTTTAAGGCCTTTCCCCAGCCCTGCCTTCCTCTAGGTCCCCTGGGTGAGTTCCCAAGCAACCAAGCCTGTCTCCCTCTCCAGTCAGAGAGAGACTGTTTTCTTCTGGCTCCCCTGGCCCTCCTATAAGGTCCTGTTGCTCCGTTTGGGGTGTGGCCACAGCTGCAGCCACTTCCCCAATCAAAGCAGCCTAAAGGCTGCTTTCCCCAGCCACAGCCCCCTCTAAGGGCTGTTTTTAACCCCTTGTGGGCAGGAGCAGGGGTTGACCCTGCTACAATGACATTTTTTACTTTACACCGCTCTGAGTGTGAATTTAGTCCACCACGCTATTGACCAAATCTTGTCCCTCAGGCTAAGAGGAAGATAATCCTTTTCCAGTCTGTTTTAGAAGAACATTGGTAGTAGTGATGACTCTCTATTAAATCTTTTAACTTTCCTATGTGATTGGAGACACCAAGGAAATCACCCACTTATGAAACAGTGATCTGGATGAGCTCTTCTCTCCTGGGAGCTTCTGCAGTATAGCCTATTACCACCCATAATTATCACCCATCAATGTATAGCCATATAACCTGTCTCGTTAGACATTCATAAAGCTACACGGTCCAAGGGTGGTTTTTGTGAGTGCCAACCCTGCTGTCTCAACCCAGAATGTGAAAAGCAAGCTGAGTTCTTTCTGTAAAGATCCTGCAGTCAGGAATGAGTTAACAGTGAAGATAATGATACATAAGCTGGAATAGAGTCCAACTCAATCGCCAAATGTTATATTGGCTCTACAGGACTACAAGAACAATAAGTATAAAGGCTTATTATAGTAAACGGGAGTGGCGTTGGGAGGTTAATGAATGCAACTGTAAAGACAGATACAAACAAATGGGTTTCCACACAGCTCAACTTCCAGTTTAGTTTCCATTGTTTACCAGGGATCACTGCTTGTCTGGAGATCTATACAGCACACAGAGACATCTGAATAATATACTGTAAATAAATATGTTGTCATGGTTGCTGCTAAAAATCAGGAGACCTGATTCTGAAGGCTCTCAGGGAAGAAATCTCTTAGGTAAAAATGGCACCTTTTTGCTCAGTCATTTTTCAGAGCACAGCCACATTTTAACTCTCCAAATAGCAATAATGAGCAAAAAGTCAATAGTGTGGTACATAACTGCCTAGTCCTTTTGTGTTAGTGTCAGTTACTTCTTGCTTACGTACGTGACATTCTTTGTCCTTCCAGCGTATCAAGAGTGCAAGCAAAAATTCACTCAGCTATTGTTCTTGCATCTGTACAATGGTTTTAATTTCTTGAAAATTAAATACATTCCTTGGCTAGTGCTGTTAAATCTGTCTCCATCCTCTTGTCCCACTCACTCCTCCCCTACAATGCGGAGTTGAAATCTAAAGCAATTTGGTTCAGGAAGGCTTAAAATGTATTACTGGTAACAAGGAAAAACAGTCTATAGGGAACTGATCTGAACCTCTCACTTGGAAGGTGGTGTGTTTGTGTGTGTGTGTACACACACGGTATCACAGTAGCAATACTATAGTCAAGTTGATGCCTTTATTTTTAGATCCTCATAACTTATTGGAAATTGCTTTCAATGGCAGCTGAAGTTTGTGTGTGTGTGTGTGTGTGTGTTTCTTTCTACAAAATTAACATTTTATCTTAAAATTCTATTTGGCAGCTTTTGAGTTCTCAGAACATGTAGGCTTGGGGATAAGAAGGAAAAGTGGCCCCTGTAAGGAAGGATTATTATGCCATTGTATATGTGGGAAATTAAGGCACAGAAACTAAAGTGACTTGCCCATGGCAGAACCAGGAATTGCACCCAGCTCTCCTGAGTCCTAGTCCAGTGCCTTAAACAATATCCAGCCCTTCTTGAAAATTGCTGGGTCCTTCCTGTACCATCTTCTCTTAGTTCGTGATCCCATCCTGATTAATCTTTTCTGGCAACCAACTGTTGCCAATGGAGAATTGTGACTTCACTGCAAGACTGAGCCAAAGATGTGCATGTCTTTGTGTGAAGACACGGCAAGAGCCGACCACACTGCAGTCAGCAGCATTAGCTCTCTGATATCAGTTCAGCAATGCCTGCGCCTTGTTTGTAGCTTGCAGCTCTTTGTGAGGCAATCAGAGGTATTGGCCTCTCTCCGTCTGAGGCCTCTTCTTCTGCCTCCCCAGTGACCCCAGTCAGAGACCTGAGAGGCTCTCAGTACTGTGCTTCTGACCAAGGAGGCGTTACTGGGTAACCTGCAGTGAGTTGGCGTCTCTCTGAAGCCTGTGTGTGGTGGGTTGGAGCACCTGTGAACTGCAGTTCATTTTAATTTAACTGTTTCGGCTTCCTCCACCACAGCTGTTGGACCCTGGCCGGGAGAGCTTTGGGAAGATGAACCAGAGAGGAAAGCTCCTGGATGCCCTCTGGGAGGAAGAGGAAGAGGAAGAGGATGGGGTGGTTGCCAGTGCCTCCTCCAGCCTCCGCCTGAGTGAAGCAGGGGATGTGCAGGTGGAGATGCTGGAAAAGGCCAGGGAGCTCTTTCAGTTGTGTGACAAGGAGGAGAAGGGTTTCATCACCAAGCTGGACATGCAGGTAAGGAGAAGAATCCCTCCTGCTCTGCTTCCGGGCAGGAAGCTGTGGAAGCAGGTGAGCCAGAAGACTGCACTCCAGGGGGACTGCTTTACCACACACTGCTGGGTGCTCTTGGTTAGGCCATGTATAACCTCTGTTGTCTTATGGCCCCTCTCAAGTGGACAGCACCAGTAGCACTTTGATGGAAATTTCTAATTTTGGGGTGGAGAAGGAGGAAAGTTGTCAGAATTTTTCCAAAAATGTGCCCCCTTTACCATCACCATTACCCCGGCCTACTCTAGAGCACGGGGCGGGGGGGGGAGGAGGGAGAGGGATTTCTTCTACAAAAATATTGTGTCCCATATCCCGACCACGGCCCCCATAACAGGACACACCGTTCGATTTTTCTCACCTTGGTTGTACCTCTGTCTGTGGATGGTTTGTCTCCTTTGAAAACTAACTCCAGGACTGAATTATGACTGTGATCTGGAGAGAGGCATCTCTCTGCTGTCTATTTTGACTTAAAATCTTGAGGTGTTGATGCTCCGAGAGAGCCACAGCCAGCTCTCCTCAGTCAGAATGACAGGAAAAGCCCAGTAGATGACAGAGGACAACTAAAAACATAACAGGTGGTCCTGGAAGAAGTTTGGGGATGATCCTGGAAGAATGCTCCTCAGAACCAAGTAACCTGTAGAAAGCAAAATACCCTCTGCACAGTCCTTCCCATTAATCCAGTTCCCTGTGCTGATGAGCATTTCAAACTACTGCATACTGGCTCAGCTGCATTGCCTTAACAGTTGTAGCCTCTCACTCCCAGTAGGGTGGGTGTAAGACCACTGATCCAAGCCCAGTGGGAGTCATTGGAAAGACTTGAGTTGGGCTGTACGTGGGTCCAGAGTTTGGTATTTATTTTGTCCCTCCTTCTGTCTGTCCAGCGGCTGCAGAGTGAACTGCCCCTGACCCCAGAACAGCTGGAGGCTGTCTTTGACAGCCTGGAGCAGGACAATAATGGGTACCTGACACCTGTCGAGTTCAGCATGGGACTAGGTAAGAGCAGCAGGTACACGTGGGTAATGCAGTGTGTATGTGTTGAAACATATATAGGAGAGATGGAGCAGAACTCACTGGCTCTAAACACTCACCTGCCAACTGCCTGCAACCAGTTAGCCCAATCCTTCTTGTTTCTTTTCCACCCTATGCTAATATTAACTTTTCTTGTGTGTGTATATCATAACCCTGAGATGTCTCCCAACCCTCCTAAGCATTCCTGTCATTCCAGTCCTGTAGAACATTCCTTTTCTCAGCTTCTGCAGTACTTCCTTATAACTGCCAGCCACATCTCTGAACCTCTCTGATAGGAGACAGTTGGTGGGGATAACTGGCCACATGCCATGCCTGGGCTTCCCTCTGGTGTTCCCAGCAGGCAGGAAATCCAAGGTCAAGCGGCTGCATAAGGAACATTATTTTATGAGGGGACAAAATCCGCACCTTGGAAATCAGATCTATGCATATATTTCAAGGCCAGAGGGGACCATTGTGATCAACTGATCTGATCATCTGTATAACACGAGCCATAGAACTTCCCCACAGTAATTCCAAGAGAATATCTTTTAAACAAACATCCAATCTTGATTTAAAAATGGCCAGTGTTGGCAAATCCGTCATCCTTCTTGGTAAGCTGTTCCCATGGTTAATTACACTCACTAGTAGAAATTTGTGCCTTTATGGATTTATATGATGCAGCACTTCAGCTGTCATGTGTGCTGATGGAAGTGCTGTTGGTTTGATAATACAGTGAAGAGAAATGACGCCCTGCTTTCCTGTTGGTTACAGTACTCTTTATTAGCCACTTAGAAAATGCTGGTACTATATAAACAGGTCCACAGTAGCAGCTGCTGATGCAGCTCAAGAGACAACTGATAAGGGAGAGGAATGTTTATAACATAATGACCTCCATGACCTCCACTCCATTCCTCCGGCTGGTCATGAAGTCTTAGAAAATACTCTCCCGGTTGGCTTTGATCGTTTAAATAAGAGGCATCTCCGTCTGTGTTGGGTTGTGTGGCTAGGCTACGTGGACAGTTTAATGGCTCGGAGCAAAGGGATAATGTATGAATCAGGGCTGTGAATTTCCAAAAGTGATTGGGAATTTGGGATACTTCAACTTGAGATGAAAAATAACAAATAAATAAAAACAGTATGAAATAAAATAACTAATAAATAAAAACAAAAAATAGCAAGAGGATCAAAATATGCTACTATGGCTAAACAATAGTGTAAAAGAAGCAGATAGGGTCAAAAAGACATCCTTTAAAAACAGAAAGTCAAATCCTGGTGAGGAAAATAGAAAGGAGCATAAACTCGAGCAAGTCAAGTATAATTAGGCAGGCTAGAAAAGAATTTGAAGAGCAATTAGCAAAAGAGACACAGACTAACAGCAAAAGCATTTTTTTTAATACATCAAAGGAGGAAGCCTTCCAAATAATTAGTGGGCCACTGGACAATAGAGGTGCTAAAAGAGCACTTGCGGAAGACAAGGAGAAGCAAAATGAATTCTTTGCGTTGGTCTTCACCATAGAGGATGTGAGGGAGATTCCCACATCTGAGCCATTCTTTTTAGGTCACAAATCTGAGGAACTGTCCTAGATTGAGAAGTCAGTAGATGAGGTTTGGAACAAATTGATAAATTAAACAGTAATAAGTCAGCAGGACCAAATGGTATTCACCCAAGAGTTCTGAAGGAACTCAAATATGAAACTGCAGAACTATTAACTGTGGTATGTAACCTGTTACTTAAATCAGCTTCTGTATCAGATGACTGGAGAATAGCTAATGTGACATGGATTTTTTTTTAAAAGGCTCCAGAAATTATTCTGGCAAGTAAAGGCTGGTAAGCCTGATTTTAGTACCAGGCAAATTGGTTGAAGGAACAGATATATTTGTTGAAAGAACAGATATATCAGACATGTAGATGCACATGTTGGGGGAGAGTCAACACAGCTCTTGTAAAGGGAAATCATACCTCACCAATCTATTCGAATTCTTTGAGGGTACCATGAAGCATGTGGACAATAGTGATCCAGTTAATACAGTGTACATGAACTTTCAGAAAGCCTTTGACAAAGTCCCACACAAAAGGCTCTTAAATAAAGAAAGCAGTATTGGGATAAGAGGGAATGTCCTGTCATGGATCAGTAACTGCTGAAAAAACAAGCAACAAAGGGGAGGAATAAATGATCAGTTTTCACATTGGGGAGAGGTAATGCACATTGGAAAACGTAATCCCAATTATATATACAAAATGGTGGGATCTAAATTAGCTGTTATCACTGAAGGAAGAGATCTTGGCATCATTGTGGATAGTTTTCTGAAAACATCTGTTCAATGTGCAGCAGCACCCAAAAAAGCTAACAATGTTCGGAACCGTTAGGATAGGGATAGATAATAAGACTAAAAAAATCATAATGCTAGTATCTAAATCACACTTTTAATACTGCATGTAGTTCTGTTCACCCCATCTCAAAAAAGATATATTAGAATTGGAGAAAATATAGAGAAAGGCACCAAAAACAATTTGGGGTCTGGAGCAGCTACTGTATGAGGAGAGTTTAAAAAGACCGGACTGTTTAGCTTAGAAAAGAGATGACTAAAGGGGGATATGATAGAAGTCTATAAAATCATGAATGGTGTGGAGAAAGTGAATACAGAAGTGTTATTTACTCCTTCACACCAAGCACCCAATGAAATTAATAGGCATCAGGTTTAAAACAAACATACAGAAGTACTTCTTCACTCAAAGCACAGTCAACCTGTGGAACTCCTTGCCAGAGGATGTTGTGAAGGCCAAAACTATAATGGGGTTCAAAAAAGAACTAGATAAGTTCGTGGAGGATTGGTCCATCGATGGCTATTTGCCAAAATGCTCAGGGATGTAGCCCCATGCTCTGGGTGTCCCTAAGCCTTTAATTGCCAGAAGCTGGGACTGGACAACAGGGGATGGATCACTCGCTAATTGCCCTGTTCTGTTCATTATCTCTGAAGCAATTGACACCACCCACTGTCAGAAGACTGGATGCAGGACAGATGAACCACTGGTCTGACCCAATGTGGCCATTTATATATTCTTATGAGATACTCTAAAGGTCCTGGTTTTAAGAGGACGGATACTCAGTGTTTTCCCTTGTCTCAAGTTGGGTATCCAAAAATGGAGCACTCAGAATTGGTAACCACTTATGAAAATCTTGGCCCAAGTGTGTGTGTTACCATCTCCTTAATCTAAAGGAGACCTTTCTCTCAAGACAAGGTCATGTTGATTCTACGAGCCCACTTACTCCATCAAAATTAACACAACAGACAGTGAGCCTGATTTATTGCTCTGTTACTCCAGCTTTACTCTAGTCTGGCCCATTGAAACTGGTGTAAAACTGGAGTGGCTTGGTGGCCAATCAGGCACTGTGTCTTTAAGAGGAAATTTAAGAGACACCTCAAGGAATAGGCCTGGACAGCAGGAAGAGTCTCCGGTATAGAGTGTTTTGGTTTATAAAAAAACTGCAGAAACACACAAGTATATTTACAAATGTCTAACCTGACCCAGCTTCTGTGTGTCCTGGTACTTCCTGTGTTCTGCATCTTTTGCATTTAAGCTCTATGGATCAGGGACTCTTTATATGAGTAACTGGCATGTGGCACATGGTTGGCCAGATAACAATAATGGAGATAAGCAGTGCTAGGTACTCTGCTCTCCGGCATTGCTCCTAGGTTTATGGGTTAATACCAGCAGGCCTTCCTTCCATACCAGACTTGGCACTGTATGCTGGCATCAAACCTGTAGGGTTACAGCAGTCACTTCAAGTGCAGAGAGTTAAACTGCTGCTACTACAGAAGGATACACTTATTACAGTGCAACCCACCTATTTCCTGAACATGTTCCACATGTCAGAGAATGACAACTGCCCAGACATGTTTATGGCCTTCCACTCATAAGAGAATTGATACTGAAGTTTTCATAGTCTATGAATTGGCACAAAGGGCACTGATCAAGGCTATTAGGGGCAGGCTGAGAGGAATGACAGGATCTCATTCAAAATAAAACAAAACATTGTGCTTGACTGTAGTGTGTCTCATACAAATGACACACCAAAACGCTGTCTATAGGTAATGGAAAAGATGCAGTAGACATATGGTCTGAGCATGCAGCTTGGAGCCAGGAACGATTGAGTTAAGATTCTACTCTGCTATTGACTTGAGGCACAGAGGGGTTAGGTCAGAGGTGGACAAACTACGGCCCGTGGGCCACATCTGGCCCATGGGACTGTCTTGCCTGGCCCCCGAGCTAGCCCCAGTCCCTCCCCCACTGCTCCCCCTCCACCACAGCCTCAACTCACTCGTGCCGTCACTGGCGCAATGCTCTGGGCGGTGGGGCTGTGAGCTCCTGGGGCAGTGCAGCTGCAGAGCCCAGCCTGACCCAGTCTCTGTGCTGTGAGGTGGCGGTGGCAGCATAGCGCCGCCAGCCACCGGTGCTCCAGGCAGTGCAGTAAGGGGGCACGGAGCAGGGCGGTTGAATAGAGGGCAGAGGAGTTCAGGGTGGTGGTCAGGAGGCGGGGGTGTGGATAGGGGTCGGGGCAGTCAGAGGGCGGGGGAACAGGGAGGTTGAATGGGGGCACGGGTCCCAGGAGGGCAGTCAGGAAGGAGGGGGGTTGGATGGGGCAGCAGGGGGCAGTAGGGGCAGGAGTTCCGGGGGCAGTCAGGGGACAGGGAGAAGGGGTGGTTGGATGGGGCAGGGGTCCCGGGGGTGGCCATCAGGAATGAGAGGAGGGGTTGGATGGGGCAGCTGGGGTCCAGGGGTGGTCAGAAGACAGGGACCAGGAGTGTATGGATGGGGCAGGGATCCCAGAGGGGCCATCAGGAAATGGGGGGGCTGGATGGGGCAGGAGTCCTGGAGGGGGGCCACGACCCTCTTCCTTAACCGGCCCTCCATACAATTTATGAAACCCGATGCGGCCCTCAGGCCAAAATGTTTGCCCACCCCTGGGTTAGGTGGTTTCCCCAGAGTCATGAATATATTTCAGGACAGGGATTAGAACCCAGAAGTTCTTGGACCAGGAAACTAGACACTGCCTCCCTGTGCCTCTGCTTGCTTATCTTTAAGTCCAGACTGGATGTATTTTTAAAGCTAGAATCATGGAAATGCAAGGCTGGAAGGGACCTAGAGAAGTCATCTAGTCCATCCCTCTGTGCTGAGGCAGGACCAAGTAAACCTACACCAGCCCTGAGCACTGTTTGTCTAACCTGTTCTTAAAAGCTTCCAATGATGTGGAATTCACAATCTCCTTGAAAGCCAATTCCCTGAGCATTAACTACCCTTATACCAAGAAGTGTTTCCTAGTATCTAACCAAACTCTCCCTTGTTACAGATTAAGCCCATTGCTTCTTGTCCTACCTTCAGCTGACATGAAAGAAAAATTGATCACTGTCCTCTTTATAACAGCACTTAACATATTTGAAGACTGTTATTAGGTTCCCCCCACATCAGCCATCTTTTCGCAAGACTAAACATGTCCAGTTTTGACTTTTTTCATAAGTCAGGTTTTCTAAACTTTTTATCATTTTTGTTGTCCTCTGGACTTTCTCCAATTTGTCCACATCTTTCCTAAAGTACAGTGCCCGGAACAGGACACAGTGCTCCAGCTGAGGCCTCACTAGTGCCGAATAGAGTGGAATAATCATTTTCCGTGTTTTACATACAACACTCCCGTTAATGCAGCCCAGAATGATATTAGCCAACTGCATCACATTATTGACCCATATTCAGTCTTGATCCATTATAACTCCAAGATCCTTTTCAGCACCACCTGGCCAATTATTCCCAATTTTGTAGCTGTGCATTTGATTTTTTTCCTTCCTAAGTGAAGTACTTTGCATTTATCTTTACTGAATTTCATCTTGGTGAATTCAGACCAATTGTGAAGGTCTTGCCAAGGTTTCAGGGTTGTTTTGAATTCTAAACCTATTCTCCAAAATGCTTGCAACTCCTTGTTGTCAGTAGCTACCGGTGTGGTACTCTGCTCTTGTTCGATGATAACAGTCGGCTGCATACGTGTTCCCTCTGTGTGCTGCCCCAGTTCTGCACAGATAGCTGACACAGCAGACCCCCAGAGAACCATCAAAGACCACAGACTCTAGTAAGGTACGAGGGAACCTGAGCCAGGTTATTGTCAAACAAAGCACAGTAATAGTTTCCCGTAGACTCTACAGGACATACTATGAATTTGTGCCCCCAGCAATGGACCGGCTCAGTCAGTGGTGGGACTTTCCACTGCCTCGTAGGCCAGACAAGGATGTACACTCCAGGACCTACTTTTATACAGTTACAGGACAGATTCCTCATCCCTACTGATGTATTGAAGTACAACCCCTTGGGTCATTAGGGTGTTGTCTCTTCCTTTGATCATGTTGTTTCAAACAGATCTATCCATCATGCTGTCCTTTTGACCCTGTCTTTAAGATGCACCTGCCTATTCCTTGTTATCTCTGTGGAGTGTTCTGATGCCATCTTGGCACAAGTTCCTCATATTAGCACTTACGTGTGGATGCACCTGCTTCTAGCAGCCCTCTTCTCGCCAACTTCTGTGAGTGGGGCCTGCCTCTGGCTCACAGCCCAGCTTTTGCTTAGCAATGCCTGGAAGTACTTTGATTCAGGCTTCAGGCCTCAGACTGGGCCTCTCACATAAGAGTTTATGTTCAAGGGCCTCATCTTACTACATCCTTCCCAGCTTGGTGTCATCTGCAAATTTTATAAGCATTCTTTCCACTCTGGTATCCAAGTCATTAGTGAAAATATTGAATAGTACTGGACTCAGGACTGACGCCTGCAGGACCCTTCTAGATATGCCATCCCAGTTTGACAGGGACCCATTGATGACTACTCTCTGAGTGTGTTTTTTTTCAACCATTTGTGCATCTACCTTGTATTAATTTAATCTAGACTGCTTTTCCCTAGTTTGCTTCTGAGAATGTCACGTGGGACTGAGGGCTTGTCTTCGTTATGGGGGTAAATTGACCTAAGTTACACTACTCCAGCTACGTGAATAACATAACTGGAGTCGATGTAACTTAGGTCGATTTACTGCAGTGTCTTCACTGTGCTGAATCAATGGGAGATGCTTTCCTGTCAACTTCCCTTACTCCTCTAGGGGAGGTAGAGTACCGGGTTGACCGGAGAGCGCTCTGCCGTCGATTTAGCGGGCCTTCATTAGACCCGCTAAATTGATGCATGCTGCATTGATTGCAGCGGCCTCGATCTGTGACGACAAGCCCTGAGTCAAAAGGCTCACTAAAATCAAGATATATCCTGTCTTCTGCTTCTCCCCCATCCACCAGGCCAGTAACCCTGTTAAAGAAGGAAATCCTGTTAAAGTAACCCTGTTAAAGAGGGAAATGATTTGTTCTTGACAAATCCATGCTGACTATTCCTTACAACTTTATTATCCTCTAGGTGCTTATAAATTGAGTGTTCAATTGTTTGTTCCAGTATCTTTCCTGGTACTGAAGTTACACTATAACTCCAACATAAGTGATGGGCTTGATGCAGGAATCAGCGGGTGAGGCCTTCCAGCCTATGCTATACAAGAGGGCAGATCAGATTATCATAATGGTCCCTTTTGGCATTAAAATCTTTTTTTTTTTCCTAGCGAGAGCTGCTTGATGTATTCCTTTAGGAAGAATTTCGTCCTCACTCTTTTCCATCTCAACTCCCAATAAATGCCACCTTCCTAGTGTAGTGCTCCGGATGAACAGAGACCCGAGGAGGAGGGGGCCTTGTTCAGAGAGCTGTCCCCATTTTGTTCAGCATAGTACTTGGGGAGATGAGCTGGGTGAAAGGAGAATTACTAATATTACAGTAGAACCTCTAGAGGTCCCAAGTGAGATAAGAGAGAGTCTGTGCTAGGCACTGTATAAGCACATACTGAGAGACAGGCACTGCCTCAAAGACCTTTAATCTAAATAGACAAGGTAGACACAGGGCAGGAGAAAGGAAGGATTTTTATCTCCATTTTACAGACTGGGAAACTGAGGCACAGAACAATTCAGTGACTTGCCTGAGATCACATAAGGTGCTTGTGCCAGAGCTGGGACTTGAACCCCCAATGCCACTCCACTGCCTTAAGTGGAGACCCGTCCTTCCATTCTTATCATACTGAACTGTGGTGTAATGAATTGAATGCTAAACACACATCAGCTGAAAGTCCTGAGTTGCTGAACCTCCAGTAGGGGGGCGTGATTCAGCTCTTACTGAATACCGACCAATTTCCTCCACTTCATAATGATACAAGAACAGGCTGTTTGTTTGCTATCTGAGGGCAGTATTTAATAGGCACCATTGGATTTGGCCATCTCTAATGGAGCTGGTTCAGGCTGCCTCTCAAAGAGCTTGCCTAGTGCTAAATACAGTGTGACCTTCTGCTCCCTCTTCCCTCCTCCCCCTTCCTGCAGGGAAATTCATAGGGATTGAGCTGTATCAAGGATCTGGGAGCACAGATCACTCCAGACATGAGGAGACCTTTGAGTCAGGCTGGTCAGACGACTTGGACCAGACAGATGACGAAGAGGAGAAGCGATTTTGTTCAATGATGGAGCAGCTTGGAGCAGCCCAGGTCTTTGAAGAGTAAGTCTCAAATCCTGTTCTGATCTGATTTTACAGTAGCTAAACCTCAGTGCTTCAGCACAGACCGAGAGAAATTGACCTGGCACTGCTGGTTATCTTCAAGGACGTACTTTCAGAAGTGTTGCCTTGGCACTTTGTATCCCAACCTTGTTTCATGTGCTGCATTAGAAATGTCAGGGAGTCTGGGATATCTAGCCTGAATATTTACCAGCAGCCTTTAATGCAGCACTTTTCCCAAAGAACTTTGCAGGCTATAGACTCATGTTTCAGCTATGAAATATTGCTTTTGTCAGGATGGCAACCAATTGGTGCACAGTTTGCAGCACAACCATGGGCATGG
This sequence comes from Gopherus evgoodei, assembly GCF_007399415.2. Taxonomy (NCBI): domain Eukaryota; kingdom Metazoa; phylum Chordata; order Testudines; family Testudinidae; genus Gopherus; species Gopherus evgoodei. Next base: position 115,913,893 of record NC_044325.1, on the reverse strand, counting down.
GGAGGATTTAGGCAAAGAGATGATTTCTTTGTGTTTCCAAAAGTACCTTCAACAGCCATGCAGAAGATCTTAGTCTTTAAGGTCTTATTTGTAGATTGTTGCACAATGCAGTGCCTGGAGCTTGACTGGTCCACCTAGAAAGATGAGGGAGTAAATTGACCCTGTTGGGACTTGAATCTGAACAGATCTGGGTAATTCAGATCTGATGCATACATCATTAGCCATCCCCTCAGATGGAACATTCACCCCAGGACAGATCATTCTTTGAAATAAATAGCTATGCATTCCTCAGCTGGTAGGATTTTTTTTCTGCCTCGTTTTCAGGATTCTCTTTTAAATATGAACAGGAGTAGGTTGGGCTGGATCCTAGGCCAGGCTGCTGCTCCAAAGAGCAGGGCACAGTGGACATACATGCACAGCTTAAATGTGACTCGTATGATTGGATACATCACAAACCATGATAGGTAGAAAAAGCTGCCATACATCAGTCAAAAGCTGGAGTGTCCAACTTTCCAGTGATGTAGATCATCAGTCTCTACCCTCATTGGTTCATCTGAGATATTCCTTGAAATGGTCACTGATCCACCAGCCCAGGCAAAAGTTTATTTGGCCCAGAGAAATAGTTTTTAAATTAAACATTTGCCCTAAACCCCAACAGAAGTGACCACCTTGCCTAAAGAAATATAACTTCTTCACTAGGCTATGGTGGCATGGTCTTCGGTTACCATCCACAGGAATTTAGATGTACCATGCTGCAGGCATCCCCATGGACAACCTTGCCTGATTTAAGAGAAGAGCTTATAAACAGGCAACGTTCCAAACAGATGGTAAATGCCAAAAATGCTGCAGTGAATAAAATGATACCAGCTTCATTCCTATTTTATTTCTTTTGAAATCTGACAGCTTCTTTTAGACTAGGCTTGTATATCTGTCTAAGCACCACTTAATCACTTGCAACAGGGTAAATGTGTCCCTTAATTTCCTGTTTTTTGTCATGAGACCTGAGTTCAATTTCCAGCTCTACCACTGCTTTGTTGGGTGATTTTTGGCAAGTTTCTTCCTGCCCCATGCCTCAGTTTCTCCATCTGTAAAATGGGGAGAATGATACTGATCTGCTTTATGAAGTACTTTTGGGTCCACTGATGAAAAGTGCTATAGAAGAGCTAGGTCTTATTATTTTAAAGTGAGAGTGCTAAGATTTAGTCTACGTTTTTTGGACTGTCTTATTATTTGTACTGCATTAGTGCGTCAGGCTTGGACCAGGACCCCATTGCACTAGGCACTGTACAAGCAAAGACCAAAAGGACAGTCCCTGCCCCAAAGATGTTTTCTCCAGAAATAGTGCACAGAAGTAATTTCCGGCCCTCCCTACCTCTCACTCTATTGGTGAGCAGCATTTCATAGAATCATGGAATCATAGAATATCTGGTCCAATGCCCTGCTCAAAGCAGGACCAATCATCCCAGCCAGGACTTTGTCAAGCCTGGCCTTAAAAACCTCTAAGGAAGGAGATTCCACCACCTTCCTAGGTAACCCGTTCCAGTGCTTCACCTCCTCCTAGTGAAAAAGTTTTTCCTAATATCCAACCTAAACCACCTCCACTGCAACTTGAGATCATTACTTGACACCATTTTAAGATGCCTATTTCATTTTGAGAAGGGCTGTGGGTTTAGGAGAGATTATCCCATTCCCACAGGGCTATGGAGACCTCTTCCATATTTTTCCCATCATGCACAAAGAAACAGTAAGTTAAGATGCATGGTTCTAGTGGTGAAAAATAATAATAAATCCTAGCTGTTATATTGTGCTTTTCATCAGTAGATCTCAAAGCTCTTTACAAAGGAGGTCAGCATCATTATTCCCCTTTTACAGATGAAGGACACTGAAGTACAGAGGGGTGAGGAGATTTCCCCAAGGTCACCTAGGAGAGTGGCAGAGGCAGGAATAGAACCAGGTCTTCTAAGTCCCAATCCAGTTCTCTATCCACTAGTCCACACTGCTCTAAAGAGACACCAGAGTTTGAATGCTTGGGTCATTTTGAGACGGGGTGTTTCATCTCAGTTTTTTGTTAAAAGTATCATAAAGGAACTGGAAGGCATGACTGCTATATCTGACACTAGCATGGGATGGGACTTTGTTCAAGGTACTTCACCTCCCTGTGCCTCCGTTTCCCCACCTGTAAAACGATGGGGTAATGCTGATCTACTTCACAGTAGCTGTGTGATAATTAATATATGTAAAGTAGCTCTAAAATCATTGCCTTATAATAATTTAAAACCTCATGATTTATTGCGGGGGGGGGCCTGATTCGTGATTTTCTTTCCCAATGCTTGGCATTGGCAATGCTGAGTTAGCTTTATAGGGTGGTTTTGGGATGACTTACCTCATTCTGGCCACCCACTACTTCATAGTCTTTATTCCCGGTCATGGTCCACCCCCCACACTTCAGTATTACGGGCCCATCCAATACAACTTCTGAGGTCAATGGAGGGCAGCCCTTCTCTTCTTGAACATGTGTAAGTTGGAAGGAATACCAATCCTGTGACAACATGGAAACTCCCTGGCTCTCCTTCTCTTATCTTTGCTCCAGTCAGAGTGAGGTTCGGGAACTCTGGACTCGTCTCCGGAAAGAACGGCCAGATCTTTTGGCCAGCTTTGAGGAGTTCCTGTTCCATGTTTCATCGTACATCAGGGAGGTGCATTATGAGAAGGAATCCATGGAGCAGGCATTGAAGAGGTAAGAAGGCCTCCATGGCAGCGGGGAACCAGCTGGTACTCATTTAGATGCGACCTGACCCATTGCTTTATCCCCAAACACAGGGAGAAACTGGTGGAGGCTGGGATTAAGGAGTAAAAGACTTCTGTGCTACATATAACGCTGCATTGACTCTCTTAGCCCATTCCCTCCAGATTAGACATTAACGTCTAGCAAGAATCCTAGCTCCAATTTATGTGGTTTTCTCCTTGTAGAGAGGAAGGATGGTCTAGTGATTAGGGCTCCAGTGTAGGACTTGGGCGACCTCTGTCACTGAATTCCTATGTGACCTTGGGCAAGTCATGTGCCTCAGTTCCCCATCTGTAATATGGGGATAATCATGCTGCCCGACCTCACAGGAATGATGGGATAAATATTTTAGAGATGGTGAGATACTCAGATACTATGCTGATGGAAGCCATATTAAGTACTCTAATAAATAAAACTTTGTGCAAATAAATATACTCCCATGGATCTCCAGTGGCCATGGAATCCCTTATCAGTGCATTTGAGCCCAGGTGCTTCGGAATGGGGCAATACCCATAAGCTATTAGTGTGGATTCTAAATTAAATCTGTATCCTCCTATTTGAGAGAGAAGATTTCCCACTCCCTCTGTTTCTTTATTTCTCCTTGTTTTCCTTTCACATTCATTCTCAGTCTCCCTCCATCACACACTTTTTCTCCTTGGTAGGAAGGAGACAGACCATGACAGAGAAGTCAGGTGTCTCTATGAAGAAATGGAGCAACAGATCAAAGCGGAAAAGGACCGACTGGTTTGCCAGGTGAATCCTCCTTACATGTGCTCAGTTGGGCATGCATTTTGATTCCTAAATGAGACAAATATTTGGTTTCCTCTACATTTGTAAGGGAGGTGACCCTGTTGCCTCTGCTCCCCATGTGACTTCTTTTGAAATCTTCAGTAACTTAGTTCTTTTACTGGTCCAAGGATCTATGCTAGCTGGAGGAGAGTTGGCCAGGACACTCCCTGTTGCAGTGCTCATGGTGCATCTCTGCACAGAACCTCAGTTAATATGCTCTGGCACTGACAACAGCTACAGTCTAATCTGGGCTTCGTTTTTATCTCTGCCTTGTTGGGAGGTTGTGGTCTCTGCTCTCAAGGGGCCTGAAGAACACCCTTTTGTTTTCAATGCAGAAGATGTTAATTGTGGAGTGCCCTTTTCCCATCTGTGAAATTAGTCAGCTTGAGAGTGTCTGTTGAGATTTGATTTGATCAGGGGGAATTTAGCATCCAGGAAGACTATAAAGACAACTAGAAGCATGTTCTAAAAGAACTGCTGTGTGTCTTCTGCCCTGCCCTGCTCTTTTATGAGCAACTCCTCTGCAATGAGGCTGTTGGAAGAAAGGGACGGGTGTTCCTTGTAAATCTTCTTCAGTGCGAGGCAAAAAATAGTTCAATCCTTGAGGGGGCCATTTAGGGATCTGGGACAAAAATCTGTCTGGGGATTGGTCCTGCTTTGGGCAGGGGGTTGGACTAGATGACTTCCTGAAGTCCCTTCCAACCCTGATATTCTGTGATTCTATTCCATGATTCTAAATAAATAGAGTTGGGAAAGGGATGGGCCAAGGGACCGCCAACAAGCTTGGATGTTCCCCAGGGAGCCTCAACCACCATGTGAGAAACTAGCTTCAATACCAGGCTTACTGGAGAGCCCTAGAACTTTCCTGTCTCTGAAGCAGAAGGGGGTTGTGGTAGGTCATTTAGCAGCAGGCTCCTGGGCAAAAATTATATTCTGTTCCCTGGTATTGGGAAATGTCATTCCAGGGTTCTGTGGACAGCATCAAAATCTGTGGGTCTTTCCTCTGTGCAGGAATCGCTGAGGCACGACAGGAGCAACCTGCTGCAGAAGGAGCTGCGCAGCAAGGAGCAGGAGCTTGAGAAAATCCTCTACCGGCAAAAAAAGGTAACCTGGCCCAGAGCCTTCCTGAAGAAACAGACGCCCTACAGTGTCTTTCTTTAATTCCTTTTTAACTACCCTTGGCAACCTTGAAAGCCACCCCCCTGCTTCTGAAGTCGTGCTGAGAGTGGGTGATAATTGGCTACATTGCACCAGTCAGTCCAGTTCCTTCCTACTACTCCAGCAGGGCTCTGCCCTGAGCATTTTTGCTGGTTACCACAGTTCATTTTAAAATGCTACTTTATTCATTTCCCATCCGTTTTGGAATCTTTTCTTCTTCCTGCAGGATAATTTACAATAAAGCGTGTGTGTGTGTATGTGTATATCCTTCCAGAATTCTGACCAGCGAAGCTGTGCTGTAGAAGCAATTCATGCATAAGCACACCAGCAGCAATTCCCCTTAACCTCTGTGGTTTGCGTTTTCTATTTCCTTCAGAATAACTTGTGGAGTAAATTGCTGCAGCTGGATTTAAAAAGTGTTTGGATAATTTTATGCTAGTCCAGTTGTATGTGCTGAAATTGGGGTGCTCCTGTCTCATTCTTCACGGCGGGGTAATCAATAGGCAGACCATGGGTCGAATCCAGACTGCAAGATACTTTTGAATCGACCCTGAAATCTTTTTATTTACTCATTATTATCATTATTGTTGTTTTTTTATTAGTATTATTTTCTCTGGAATCTGGACCTTGACTATACTTTGACCAAGAAATTTATACCTTGACAAAAAATAGATTACCCCTGCTTCATGGTATTGGTTGATCGTCCATCGGGCCACGAAGGAATCTTCTCACCTGTTCATGTACCTTCACAAGTGACCATGTGCATTATAGTGGCCTTTGCTTTCCTCTGAAGCATGAGTATAGGAGGTGTTGTGGTCATGTCAGCAGTGTCCTAGACTGGGAGTTGGGATGCCTGAGTTCTTTACCCAGCTCTGGTGCTGATGTAGGTGACCATGGGTAATTGACTTAACCTCTCTATAACTCACATACTTGCCTTCCTTTGTAAAGTGCTTTGGGAGCTATGGATTTAAAGCTTTCTGGGAAAGTTTATACCAAACTAGATGGACCCTCAAAGCAATCTAATATGGTAAATCCCATACTGAGATGCATGCAAATCTCCTGTGTTGCTTCAGACTATATGTATTCCATTCTGTCATGATGTAGCTTTCAGAACCAGGAGCATGGGTTTAACCCCAAGCATATCTACTAGTCTGTCAGTGAATCCAGTGGTATTGGGCCAGCATTCCTACATTCTGCTCTTATAGGCTTCTGGTGTTTGACTTCAGACACCAAAAATAGGGGATCCCACTTTAATTTAGCCCAGCCTCCCACTCACTAGAGGTACTAGTACTCTGTGACCTACAGGCACCAAATGTTGGCCTGACTCCAACACTGCTATAATCTTAGTTTCAGCCAGCTAGTCCCCTTTCTATCAAGATAAGGAAGGGCAACTGTGTTTACCCTCCTCATTATTGTTGGGCTACATCATCTTAAAAGAGCGTAGTGAAGAAGTAAGTGCTCTGGGTCATGTAACGCTATGCTGCCTAGGTAATCGTCGTGTCAATATTTGCACAGGGTGTGCTCAGCTCCTTATACGATGAATGATATCATTCTGTATGTAAACTGGATGAGAGGGTCTTGCTTTGATCTAATGACCTGACGAGGACTTTCTAAAGTGGTGTCATGAATAGTAGCCATGTTCTTCAGTGCCTATTAGACCTGTGCCCTTCCCCTCTCTGCCTCGCCGTGCATACACAGTGAATATGTGTATCGGGGTGCGAATGGAGAATAGAGTCCCAGGGCCAGATCCTCAGCTGGTGTAAATTGGCATAACTCTACTGATTTCAGTGGAGTTGGGCCAACTTATGTCCTCTGAGGATCTGGCCCCAAATCTCGAACTGCTTCAAAGGCCATGCTCTTACTGAATGACCTTGGCTGGCAACAGCATTTGGATAAAGCACTCTGCATCTTACATTAGGAATCTATTACAGTTCCTAATGCTGAGGTAAAAATACAGGGGAGCCTCACTCGCTTCCACACGATAAATGAGATGGTAAGCAAAACATGCAAAGCATTTTGAAAAAGGGATAAACAGTGAGATGGCAAAATTTGCAAACAATACCAAACTACTGAACATAGTTAAGTCCAAAGGAGACTGTGAAGAGTTACAAAGGAATCTCACAAAACTGGGTGACTGGAGAACAAAATGGCAGAATAAATTCAGTATTGATAAATGCAAAGCAATGCACATTGGAAAACATCCCAACGATACATATAAAATGATGGGGTCTAACTTAGCAGTTACCACTCAAGAAAGTGATCTTGGAGTCACTATGGGTAGTTCTCTGACAACATCCACTCAATGTGCAGCAGCAGTCAAAAAAGCTAACAGAATGTTCAGAACCATTAAGAAAGGGATAGAGAATAAGACAGAACATATCATAATGCCATTATATAAATCCATAGTACACCTCGCACCTTGAATATTGAATGCAGTTCTGATCACCTCACCTCAAAAAGTATATATTAGAATTGGAAAAGGTACAGAGAAGGATAACAAAAATGATTAGGGATATGGAACAGCTTCCATATGAGGAGAAATTAAAAAGACTGGGACTTCTCAGTTTGAAAAAGAGACAACTAAAGGGGAATATGCTAGAGATCTATAAAATCATGACTGGTGTGGAGAAAGTGAATAGGGAAGTGTTATTTACACCTTCACATTAGACAAGAGCCAGAGGTCCCCCAATGAAATTAATAAGCAACAAGTTTAAAACAAACAAAAGGAAGTACTTCTTCACACAACGCACAGTCAATCTGTGGAACTCATTACCAGAGGATGTTGTGAAGGCCAAAACTATAACTGATTTCAAAAAAGAACTAGATAAGTTCATGGAGGATAGGTCCATCAATGGCTATTAGCCAAGATGGTCAGGGATGCGACCCATGCTCTGGGTGTCCCTACCCTCTGATTGCCAGAAGCTGGGAGAGACTGACAGGAGATGAATCACTCAATGCTTGCCTGTTCTGTTCATTCCCTCTGAAACCCCTGATATTGGCTATTGTTGGAAGACAGGATTCTGGGCTAGCTGGACCATTGTCTGACCCAGTATAGCTGTTATTAGGTTATTTTCAGAACCAGGATAGATGTTGTCTATGAATAAAAGTGAGATATACTTCTCTGGTTGCTCTTTCAAGCTCATCCATCTAGGAGTGTGAGGGTGTGTGTGTGTTTAAAGCTCTGTAGATATTTTTCTGACTAGGAACTGCCCATAGATGATAACCTATATCAGCAGATAACCATGATGCAGGTCATACACTGTAGCACACTATAAACAGTGCAGTCAGTGTCCAGAGGATGTTCTAAAGTCCAAGTGTACTATCTGATGGCACCAAAGTCCAAGTTAGGGAGGGAAGAGGCATTTTCAGGTGAGTGGAGGGAGGGTATCAAATCAAACAGATAACAGGACCTTATCTGATGTCCACTCACTATTGGGCATGAGGGGTCTTCTACCTCTTTCCTTGGTGGGGATAAAGGCCCCTTAACCAAGGGGATAGGGCTAGCAGAAAGAATAAATATATCATGCCAGAGACACTTATGATCTGGTGACTACCAGGACTGAAGGAGTGGATAGGCCATCCCCAAATCCTCTTGGAGAGAATGCATTTGCAGTTCTGGTCCATGGACTGTGAAGCTAAAACTAACAGAGAAGTGGATGCAGAATATCTGTCTGATCTGCTTCATCTCCACCATTGAATAACCAGGGGAGAAAAATCCTTCCCATGACTGGGAAAATTGTGGCCCTTACTGGCACAATGAGACTGAAAGATAACTCTCCCACCTGTGAGGGGGTACTCTCAAAGAATGAAATCGCCAGTCTGTAATTGACAGACTTCATTTCCTTTCCACATGGTCCATCTCCTCTTCCTTAGTAAACTGTTAGTTAACTCCTCTGCTAAATGTCTGGGGTCTCACACAGGGGAATGTGTCCAGCATGCCCTGTGTATCCTGCATGGAAAACTCAGGCTTTTTTAAGGTGGGTGGTTTCATACCTTTGCACAGATAAATGCAATAACCTTGAGTGGAGGTTGCTAATGTATGGATCATCATGACTAAACCCACAGCTAGGGGGGAAGGTGGGGACAGCAAGTCTAGTGACAAAACAAGGGGAGGCTCTATGTTTGAGTCTCGAGCTCTATGTGTTGATATGGACGTAGTGATGTGATCCAACCCCCACTAAAGTCAATGGGAAGACTCCTACTGTCTGCAATAGGCTTTAGGTCAGGCCCGAAGAGCATGGCGGCAGCACTCTTGCAATGCAGGGAAAAGGCGAGGAAGCACCTTGTGACACGCTATGGGGATGGCCTGTCTCCCTGATGCTTGAGGTGACAGAGACGCAGGCTGAGTAGCGCAGCTGCATATAAGCTGATTGCTCTGTTCCCCTTGCCCTGATTTTCATTTATGCAGCAGTGATGGCCCTAATCTTGCCTTGCACAGCAAGACCCTCGTGTTCAATGGCTGTCTCTCCTAAAGCAGCTCCCAGTTTTACTCTCCTCCCTCTGCTTGAGAGCTCCCTCCTTGCAAATTACCTGCCTGGCACCTGCTGACTTGATCCAGGGAGAACTCATGCCAGTCAGAGGTGCTCATGTCAGTGCCAGCCATGCTAGATGGCAGAGCTGCTGCTCTGGGAGGAGACTTCCTAGTGGTCATATTGAAGTAGCAATATTTTTATATATCTATTGCCATAAGTATTCCTGGCTCAGTGTAGCGGACAAACTGCCTCAAACCAATAGCACATCCCTGCCCTGAAAAAATTGCTGTCTTAAAGTACAAGCTCATTGGATTCAGCTTAGACACAAAGTGCCATGCAGTCATCGCAGCTGGTATTAGGGCTCAAACTTTTTTGGATGAAAAAATAGGGTTTTCAGCTAAGTAAAAAATTTGTACTGAAAGCATCTCTGTGCTTCCAGCAACACATTTCAATGCTTTTGTGGAAAAGGGAAATCTTTTCTGTTTTCAACCCAACATGGTTTTGGTTTTGGTTTTGTTTGTTTGTTAATAAAAAATCAAAATTTTACACAAGGGGAAGAAGGACCCAACTTCCAACTTGGTCTATCTGGAATTCTTTGTGGAATTGCTAGGTTTTCAGAAATGGTTTGTCGGAGATGAGAGGGGCTTAACTGGAAATCCATGGACTAGGCAAATCTGCAGCAAGCAAAATATCAGAGGCATTTCGCTCACTGTGTGTCTTCTGGGTTTTCCTTTGTGTAGATTCCACAACCAGACCGGCTAATGATTCTGCTTTAGATACGTACAAACTAATTCTTGTTCAGGGCTATGGTAGGGTCCCAGCTAGTCACATGTCTTGAACAGCACCAAGCAGCTTTATCTAATCGAGGATCAACAAGCATGGAGGAATGTTGGCCATCTGTTAGATAAGGAGGTTTGGAGAGATGGGGTTCAGTAACTGGGATTGACTGAGTCTGCTCCAGATCCTTCGCAAGCTAAAATATTTAATCTTCGAGGCTGTCTGTAAGGCTCCGTATGTGGCCTTCCAAGAAATCCAGAATGAATGGCCCATGTTCAAACATATCCCTAGCAATCCAGTGTTTGCACACAACATCTGTCTCCATCTGGCCCGGTACAGCAGGTGCAGCATACCATGTTGTAGAGGAGAGCCAGGCTTCACCAGCATCGTTGAATGTTTACATTCCATGGGAGTCTTCTGTTGAGAGATGGCCATGCATGAGATCCTGCCTTATCTCTCTCTATCTTGCTTTCAGATAAGGGTCTGACTTAACTTTGCAGCAAGAAGGCAGTTCAGCGTACACATCCCCTCCTAGAGAGGCCCTAGCAAGGTTGGCATGTACATGAGATGAGATCTCACCTTGTTCTTAACTTGACCGTGTGCCTCTGTAATGTAGCGCACATCTACTTGTCTCCATGGGGTGTGCTTGCCTGTGACATTCTGGTGCATGAAGGCCAGTCAGGGATAGCCCCTGCCAAAGTGCTGTAAACTTTCTCACAAGGCCACCCAGAGGATTCAGGGGGCCAAGGGCAAAGCAATTTTGGGAGCTCCTTCCATAAAAAATGTTGCACTACTATAGAATACTATATTTTTGTGGGGGCCCCTGCGGGGCCCAGGGCCTGGGCAAATTGCCCCACTTGCCCCCTCCCCTCCCCTGGGCAGCCCTGCTTTCTTGTTCCAGTTTGTGAGCGGGCAGCTGCAAGATGAGATTTAAGGGGTATTTTGAATGAGCTCCAGGCAACTTCCAGTTCCCTGCTCTAATCATTTCACTCATTGCCTCTGCCAAGCAAACACCTAACCTGAAACTCTCAGACCTCAATGAACATCTGAGACCACTGCCTATCACGCTGACCAATGTTGTCTTGTTGTTTCCTGGTGCTCCCCGTGTGTCTGCTGTATCCATCTGTTGTTTCTTGTTGTATACTTTCATCGTAAACTCTTGGGGGCAGTGGCTCTTTTTGTTCTGTTTGTATAGCACCTGGCAGCCTGGGTTCCTGGGCCATGACTGAGCTGCAAGGTGCTACTGTAATACAACCAGTAAATAATAATGTCCTATTCTTGGTGTGAGATGAGCAGAGTTACTGCTGCTTCTCCCACCTTACTCTTCCCCTTTCTCCTTTGATATTGCCGTTCCACAGTGGGGTGCGATTGTGCCACATTTGTGTGCTGTGACGTATCGGTTCAGGGGGGTCAGCACAGGATAGTCGGCTTTGAAATACCCAGCTTGTGTCTTTACGTCACACTGAGTGTAATGCTATCCACGTTCTTCTGGGCAGCTTACCTGGAGCAGCTCCTCATTAGCACATTGTGTATATGCTTTTCTGGCCCGTTGTATGACCATGGCTTCCTGAATCTGGCAGGTGGCTCTTACTATTCTTTGTCTGCCTTTTTCCTCTTTCCCAGCTGGAACATCAAATACAATCTCTGAACTCTGAGCAGCTGGAGACCCGGCTGCAGAACGAGCGGCTCCAGCTTCTCAATGAAAACCTCCTGGAGCAGCTGGAGAGAAGCAAGTGGGAGCTGGAGGTGGCCAAGGGGCATCTGGAGCGTCTCCAGAAGGAGGCTCAGTGTGAGGAGGAACAGAAAGACAGGTATGGCTGGATAGCAGTTACAGAATGTGCAGTGGAAGCTGGTAGCTGCTTGTGCAACATGACTTACCTGGTATCCAGTAAGAGGAGCTGTCTACCGGTTAAGGAACAGCACTTCAAAGCTGGAGACCTGGGCTCTATTACTGACTCTGTCATGAGCTCAATACCTGATCCTGGGGAAGACAAGTAATCAACTCCTGTGGTGGTTTTCTCATTGATAAAACATGTCTAATACTAATAGTGCCCTGCTAGGGGAATTGTGAGGCTAAATTAATGTGTTAATTGATGCTTGGCTGGAAAGCACTGTACAAGGGCAAAGAATTGTTATTTTGATTTAAAGCAGTAGGGGGGTTTCTTTCATGTGCTCTCCAGTTTATTGTAGCCTCAGCTAGAGAGGTTACAATAATTATATTGCAGCCACTGTGGGGTGCATCTCTTCAGCCTTTACCTAATAATAAGACTTAGTTCTTACATAGCAGCTTTTCATCTCATGATGCACTAACAAACAAAGGCATGTATCATTATGAGTCATGACCAATGGGTCTCAAACCTGGGCCCACAAGGTTCTCTGGGAGCCGCCACACTCCACCTGGCAGCAGCTTATGTGGGACCTACAAAGTCTGGCTCCAGTGTGGCCCTCTGATCCTATGTAAGCCAGCAGCAGGAACCTGTCTGAACAACTGGGCACCATCCTGCTCTGGACTGCATGCCTTGTGCTTCCTGATCCATTTTCTGGCATCTCCATCTAGTTTGACTCTTAGCATCTGACTTGCGGTTCCTGAACCTCCAGCTTGTCACCTCCCAGTATCCTGACCCAGCCAACTCTTAAGTTCTATATTGTGACTGTAAACTCTGGCTTTAATTACTAGTTTGGGCTGCCTATGGCCCAGCCATGACATTATCCCTATTTTTACAAATGGAGTAACTGAGATACTGAGAAGGAAAGTGACTTGCCCAAGGACACACAGTAGGCTTGTGGCAGAGCTCGGAGTAGAACTCAGGTCTGCTAGCTCCAAAGCCAATGCACTATCCACTGAACTATCTTTGAAGCTGGCAGGCTTGTACCTTTAGCAACATCACCTGTGTGTGCATAAGAGACAGTGCCATTGTGGGGCGGGTGGATTTTTCATCCTTTCTAGTATTTTGCTTAACCTTGTTTCTTTTTCTTTCTCATTTTCTTTTCCCCTCCCTTTACACAGGGATGTGTTCAGAGTCTCTAAGAATATGCAGAAAGAGAAACAAAGTCTTCTTCGACAGCTGGAGCTCCTCAGGTAAGGAGGGTGTTGAGAAACTGCTACTTCCTTAGACAGGAGACTTGAGAAGAGGTGGAAAGGTCAGAGATGTTATCCACCCCACAGACAGAAATAAGTTCAAAACTCCAGCAGTGCCCAAGCATGCTTGTTTGCTCTGGAAGAGCAAATTGACATCCAGAATTAGTGACTCTTTGGTGTGGGAGTTGGGAATCCTCCAACCAATAGCCAGAGGGATTTGGGCTGGTTCATAGCGCTGGTCCTCTTCTGGCTAGCTTGTTTCCAGATGTGCCAACGCTGCTGAAGCACCGTACAGATTCTTTGTCTCTCCAGGAAGCTGTAATAATATTTAATGTACTGTGATGGCATCCATAGATTCACTGAGGGGCCAGTATGATCATCTAGCTTGACCTCCTGCATAGCCCAGGCCATAGGTTGTCACCCAGCGATTCATCCAGGGGAGGAGATTATTCTTTCCTCCTGTTTAAGGGAATACTATGGAGTCCCATCGTTATCTGGAGTGAGACCACCACCTAACCCATCTGGCAGGAAGGGCATCCTTATTTCCCTAATTAGCTCTCCAATGTTGGTGTCTGCCCTGCTCCCAAGGAGAACTTGGTAACCACTCTGCTTTTCTCTCTCACCTTCCTTTGGAGCAGAGAGATGAACAAGAAGCTTCGGGATGACAGAGATGCCTTTGAAGCCAAGAAGCTGGTTAGTCTAAGAAAGAAAATCCTAATCCCCAACCACCGCCCTTTCAGCTGCTGCTGTTATTGTCACCACTCGGGGGTCCTGCACTTCCACGGGGGACACTGACCCAAGCACCCGAGGCCTGGTGTGGCACCTTAGACTTCCACACACTTCTCCCGTTCTGGAGAGCACTGTGCGGATTGCATTCAGGCCCGTGGGAAGTTGCTGCTGGAGTACACTGCCCTGTGGCTGTGGTGAAGGGGGAGCCCAGGAGTGGGGATCAGGGTGTTTGTGTTTGAGCCAGGGAGTTCAAGGCCTGGAGGGCACTGGTGCTGAATCCCATGCCAGAGGTCAGGCTGTGTTAGCCTGAATGGTGATGAGCGGGTAGAGTCCAGAGAGATTGTCTGCCTGCTGGCATCCATCTCTGCAGCCTCCAGGCCCCATTGGAGGTTATAGCAAGTAGTACTGCCTAGGCCCTCCATCCTTCGTGCCAGCTGCTGCCAGCCTGGTCCTGGTCCCAGCCCCATCCCTGTCAAATGTGCCGCACAGACATGAGGCAGCAAGCCCACAAGGAGGGGGTTGGGGCTCAGACCCCGTAAAGGACAGGGAACAGTATCACTAGGTTCACTGTGGGCCTCATCCGCATCACCTTTGCCCACAGTCTGATCGTCTTCAAGATGCAGCCTTGGGTGGGGGGTGAGCAGAGCTAGTGGCACCATATGATGCATAGGGCAGGCAGGCTCACCGGCATCCCAGCTTTTACTTAAAGGCTGGATGGCATCCCAGACTAGCAAGAGCCTGTGGTGTAAGTGCACATCTTTGTGGGCCCTTCGTTCACCCTGCAGCAAAGCTCCTTTCCCCTCCCCTTCACCCACACTTAGATCCATCCTTGCAACCAGGGGTCATCTTCCCCCAGCCCTGCCACCGTGTTCCATTGGTGAAGACATGGAGGGGACAGCCTTCCAGCAATGTCAATGAGCGTGCAAGGAGGCAAAGCAGAGGGCTGGGGTAAGGAGGATCCAACATGTCCAAGCCAGACTGGCACTTGGGTAGGGGCCAGTAAAACCAGCAAGACCAGCATGATGACATGTGAATGGAAGCATGGTGGGGTCAGTTCCAGAGATCCCATCTACGCTTTGGCTGTGAGCTGCTCCTCCAGGAAGAAAGGGTGGAGTAAAATCCAAAGAAGGAGGGGCTTTTTTCAGAAAGTAATTGCATTGACTATTTCCTTTAGGGCTCAGGGGGCAGGATTTGTTTCTGAATCCTGCATGGGGATTTGCTGAAGCTGCTAATAGCATGCATGAGTGTCGTGGTGCCAACTGGTGGTGGGTAGCTAGCCACGATCTAGGCCATAGCTGGAATCCACCCTATCAGAGCACACAGTTCCAGGCAGCGTTCCAGCTCTGCCTGTGTCTTGGGTGTAAAGTGTTAGCTAAGCCATCTGGAGGAGGTACCAGCTCACCTCTTCCAGAGTAACAGGAGTCCCTGCTGCACCAAGAGATGATATGCAGTCATTCAGGATATCCAGTCCACCTGCTGGCTTTATCATAGGGATCACGTGCCATTGGCATGTTAGCTTACTGTCCTCTCCTGGAAAAATAACCTAATAAAACCAGATCACTTTATTGCAGAGTCCAATGCAAATAGGGGGAAAATGGTGCTTTTACCTTTTTCACTATATTCTGTTTCAATGCCAGGCCTTTCCATCACAACTACCCAGGCTTCTGAGCTCCAGTGGTGGTTGGGATGATAACCACCCTCTGGGCATCCTAGCGTTTCTTCTTAATGATCTGTTGTGTCAAGGAAACTTTCCCTGCCCCCCAGCTCCTGTTCCCTTGATTTCAAAGTGGGGTAGTTGTACTGGTACAAGGCACTTGTGATACCAGTGCAACTTGTTTGCACTGGGTTCAATGGCATTGGTGCAAATATTTGAATAATCTCCCACGGTGGACAAGGCTTTAGTATCCCCTCCCTGTGCCTGGAGAGGTTCAGCTCAGTTTTCAGCCTGTTGTGATATTACCATTTTGGTCCTCCACCAATATGAAGGAAGTTAGGGCCTGGTATTTCTGATGTTAAATAAAATGGGGGAAAGGACCCCCTTTGAGGCAGACTATATAGCCTAAAGGGCAGAAACAGAATCTGTTTGTTTTGTTTTGTTTTAGAGCCATTCAGAGGAATACTACAGACCCACCTCCACCCTAAGATATTTCTGCCCCAGAACTGTTGAGCTCCTCTCTCTTAGCTGGGCTTTTTAAAAAGTATTTTACTTGATGGGGTTGATGGCAATAGGAAAAAAGTTAGCAACTTATTCAAGAAACAGCTACGGACGCCTTTGAAGAGGTCAGAAAATGCTTCTGTACTGAACATAGCACACCTGAGGCACAGACTGTATTAGAGAATGGAATCTGTCCCAGAGCCCCTGCCTGGGCGTTGCATTGAAACCTCAGCCACACCCAAAACGACAGCTCAGGAGAAAACACTGATCCGTTTCTTGCCATATTTCTTTATTTTAGGCATTTTGGGGCCAGATCCTCATCAGGTGTAAATTAGCAGAGTTCAAATGAAGTCAGTGAGGCTTATATCAGACCCATTTTTCTAGCCCTGTATGTGAAATGTTACTGTATAGAGTTAGCAACCAAAACCTCAGTTACACATAGGCTTAGATTCACCATAGATTGCTGTTAAAATCTGCTCCAGAAGAAAAGCCAGTTCAGCATTCAGGCAGGACCAGGCCACTTCAGCTGTTACAACAATAGTTGAGTTTCTTATTTTGAACTATTCAAACATTTAGCTATTGTTTGTGTGTGTGTGAGTGTGCATGCATCTATATGTAATATAGATGACAGAATATGTATTTAAAATCATGAGCCAGGTGCTGTGGTATGGCTGATGCACAGAGTCCAGCTCAGGAGTATGAGCACAAAGGTGGCATAAAGCTCACCTGGCATGCCCTGCTCCTGCTGTAGCTCTGTCCAGGGCAGATCCCCTTGTGCTGCAGTAGAGCAACCTGAGGGCTGCTCTGACTTGTGCCAGCTGTAACAGACCCATGAGGCTGAAATGCGGCCTAAGACAGCATGGCTCACAGGTGCTGCCTTTACCCTTCCCCCTCCTATGGTGGTAGCAGCTAGGGGGAATGATGTAAGAACCCTCACATCAGCTGTGTACCACCGGCCAATCAACTTCGTGCTGCTTTAAGAGCAGATCATATACTGGTGGTTTGGTGCAAAGAAAATCTATCCCTCAAGAGAGAACTGGTAACCTGGGCAGGTTATAATAAGAACTGCATTCAAAGTTGGAGGCATGCATTCTAGACACGGGGCTTTCTTTCCACACAGTGAACCCCTAGCTGGCGGTGGGTGCGGGGACTTCAGCCTTCCCAGCCTAATGTTTCTATTAATATTTGACCAGTGGAAACAGCTTGCTGCTGTTAAACCCAGGGATTCTGGTGGTCAACCAATCCACATCTCATTTCAATATGAAGTAATTAAAGGCCTGTGAGGCTGCCAGGGACATTGATTGACCACACCTCCCTTACAGGGACTCTGCCTACTGGATGGCGATGCAAGTTCTAGCCATAGGCAGCACCAATGGGGCCTTTTCTACCTGCCCTTTTCTGTGGTTCTGGCACATGTGTTTAAACACAGCCCCTCATGGAGAGGGACTAGATCTATTTTTTAAATACGCAAAAATAATTTAACATTTTAGCTCTTTGTAAATCTTAGGAAGGACGGGATAATGTGATTTCTGTGAAATGAAGGTGCAAGGAACAGGCACATGGGCTAGAGTGAGGGATATGGGACTGTATGTGCCTAATTGCAACAAGAAGCCTGATCCTCTGCACTCTTTTAGGACGGCTTTTATCCCTCATTCTTCCTAAAAGCTTCTAACGTTGCCATAGGCATATTTGTGCAATCCAGGCTAACATGGTGTGACTTTGCATCGCCCTCTAGTGGCTCGACCACACACGCAGGTTTATTAACAAACAGTTGATCCTTCGGCAGAAGCAGTACAGGTTTGTGCTTTTAGATTCAGAAGTCCCAGGTTTGATCCCCAGCCGTGTTGTTATATTTGTGGTGTGTGTGTTAGCAAAGATGCTGTCCTGATCAGGCAAGATTCCTCTATTCACCACTAGTAAGGCACTGGGACCTAGGCTGCCAGGGCATGCCAGCGGTGGAATGTGAATGAGAAGTAGAGGACATGCCTTCCCTCCCCCTCCTCCTCCCATAGTAAGTCTGTGTGTTCTGTTGTCTTCATGGCATTGTGTGTTGTACAGTTGTGATGTCATGTTTGTGTCTGTACCATCGATGTGAAGAGCCAAAGTTACACGAAGCCAACAAGCCAATAAAAGCCTGACGAACCAATGAAAAAAAAAATCCCAGCAACTGTCTCTCTTTTTTTAGAAATAGGTATTTATTTAGTAGGTAACGTTTACTCTCTGGGTAGGGCTGGTTGGTAACAGATTACCCAGGAGTCACCTGAGCTCCAAAGGTGACCGACGGGCTCTGCGGGATTGCCCGAGGCCCATGTGACACATGGGATGGAATGGCTACACGGTTCCAGGCGTTGAGAGAATGCACTCAAATTTCAACTGCTATTCCCAGTCGGACCCCTGCATGTTTTCTCGTCCTGCTGTGGCTGAGTGTCTCCAGAGTTTTGCTTCACCCTGGGAGGAACACTTGCACCACATTCTAATATGAGCTTTATGAAGTGGGTTACCAAGGGTGCTTTGAGCCCTTACAGGGGGGGATAGGTGGTCTGTGGCTGTCTGAGAATCAGGACCTCCTGATGTAAACTAGCCCCTGGCAGAGCTCCTTTTTTATAACCAGATGCCATCAGCCCTAGGGCATGACATGGTGTATATTTAAATCCCTTTCCTTTGCCATGTTCTGGAAATAGAAACAGAAGCTCTTTTTGCTGGTTTCCACTGAGGTAGGATCTGGCCCCAAATGTTTATCTTCTGTGGTAATATTTTTTCAACTCACAGTTCAGCTTAGCTCTGTAGGCAAGGGAGGCCGTTGACTCCAGAGGACTATTTTAAAATACCACCAATTTAGAGTTCTTGTCCCCTGAGAAGCTACTGTCTACATTTGATTATATTTTTAAAAATTGCCTTGGGATGAGATTTGGGGGGAAGGGTTGTTTGAAGCTGAGGTGTGGGAGGGTTTCTTACTGGGTGGGGGCAGGTAAAGACCCCAGTTTAGGCTGTGTGCATGTGAAGCACAACCCCTGGGAGCACTTAGCATGAGCCATTTGCAGGGGTTCTCTAGGCCAAGAATTCCTGCTCCTGTGGATGTAGGGTAGGTTATAAACCACTTCCACATCCTCGCCCCTCCCCCTCCCCCTCAAAATCTCGTGTTTTGTGCTGTAGGCCTCCAAATGATGTGTAACCTGGAAGAGAGACCTCACCCCTCCCCTAAACCAGCATATGGAGCACATTTCCTCATCTGTGCCTTGTCTCTTTTGTTGTGGGTGGGGGGTGGATGAGGGCCAGCTGGGTGAAGAGAGGCAAACTGCTCCAGTGGTTAACATGCTAGCCTGGATTCAGTTTTCCTGCTCTGTCAAAGAACCCCAGCCTGACCTCGGGCAAGTCACTGAGGCTTTCTTTGTGGGAACGTCCCTACCTCACAGGCGTGTTAGTTTACTTTAATAATTTTTTTCCATGCTCTCTGGGAAGCTGGCTGCAGGGAAGGGGCCAGTCAGACAAGGATAAATATGAGAAATGCCATTAAAAAGCAGCAATGATGTGGTATTAATTTAGATGGAATAGAGGGGCCCAAAGGTATTAACATAACCCAGTCATATCCAGCATTAAACAGTGTTTGGGAGTGTTATACTGAGACCTCAGCCTGCTTAGCACCATTGGAAACATACCATTAAAAATCCTTTTAACCTTTAGTTAAAGATAAAGAAAAGAAAAAAAACGGAACAATGAAAGCCTTTGAAATGTAAAGCATTAAATAAGGGCTTGATTTTAAGAACATCCCTTAGTCCCTTTCCCTTTAGCTGGAGTGCGATTTTAGAAGGGTAAAAACCCTGTGTTTGACAATCTCTGAGGTGGGATCAAAGACAGTCAGAACTGCCCTTCTGGGTAAAAGAGACGTTAGTTGAGATGAGCTAGAGCCAGGGGCGGCTCTATGTATTTTGCTGCCCCAAGCACGGCAGGTGGGCGGCTTTCAGTAGCGTGCCCGCAGGAGGTCCACCAGTCCCGTGCCTTCAGCGTACCTGCCGCCAAATTGCCGCTGAAGCCACGGGATCGATGGACCTCCCGCAGGCATGCCACCGAAAGCAGCCTGACTACTGCCCTCACAGCGACCGGCAGGCCGCCACCCACGGCTTGCCGCCCCAGGCACGCGCTTGGTGCGCTGGTGCCTGGAGCCGCCACGGGCTAGAGCTGTGCCTGCCACTGTTAATCTGATCCCATTTCACCTCAGCGGTGGCTGGGATTCTGCTATAGCTGGTAGGCATGGTGATGTCACCTGGGTCCCTCCCTCTGGCCTGGTGTGGGCAAGACATCACTCAGGATTAGGATGACAAAGGTGTGGGGTCCCAGGAAACAATAGGGGTGGCAGCGATGATGGTGAAGCTAGCTCCAGTAGCCTCCATCTCTTCTATTTTCTCCCCCCAAAGTTTCTCTCTTTAAGGACCCACAAAGGGAATAGTGAGTGGAATAGCCCATCCCCTCGTTGTTTGGTCCATCCATTTGGCAGAATAGCTACCACACCGATTTTGGTCCATTGCTTTCCAAGTTCCCATCTTCTGTTGTTACCAAGCATGAGTTCAGCATAGTTCTAGCAATGTGGCCTTTTTGGTTTGAACTTGGTTAGTCTCTGGTTCTCTTGCACCTATTTATAACAGTCATTGCTAACAACTGGACCGACTTTCCACCAACATTTGTTATTACAGGTCATTGTAACATCTTGTGAACTTTCATGCATGTCTTACAAATGAGCTTTCACCTCTGGTAACTTTGTCGGCCCAATTATCACAACAGCTGCCAAGTAAAATATTCTCCTTAGACACACATGCACGTTGCTATCAAAGCCTCTATTGGAGAAGTGATTTTTCTCACCTGCTGTTCCTATGGAGTTCGTGTGGCTTTCTGCATAGTACAAGCAGGAGGAAGTCTTTACACGGATCCCCTTTGAGCACCAATCTCTCTCCATCTGCTGCAGTACCTACATGGGATGGGACTAGGCGAACAGGTGTGCCACAGTTGTGATTAAGAACAATGTGTGCATTAACCACAACCTCTAGCTTTATGAGACACTGATCCATACCGAATGACAGTGTGATTCCCTACTTAATGGGAAATGTCCATTTGCCATAATCCTTCCAATCATGACACTGCCTTTACCATCTCAAAGTATGAAAAATCATAAGAAGGGCCCAAATTCAGCTACCTACTTTGGCTCATGCTGAGAATAAGGCTGGTGATTTTCACTGGGACCATTCATGTGCTTAAAGCTAGGTGTATGCTTACGTACCTTCCTGACTCAGGGCCCAGAAATGTCATGTATCGGTTACCATGAAAATCTCCTGATGCTCTCCATTATGCCTTCAGATTGCATATAATTCTTTAACCTCTCTTGCATGTCCACCCAAAGTGGTTGGCTATTGGTTGGCCTCAATTGCTGTACATCCCAAAGCCTTGAAAGGGTTGAAAACCCATCTCCCTTGTGAGGCTGGAGCTGCCATTCACTCAGTGGGGTTTGAGCTGGTGTCATCTGGTGCTTGGTCATTTGGCAGATGGATCCTAATTGCTCTTTTCATCCCCTCTCTTTAATGTCCAGGCACCTCAGAGCAAAAGGCCCCGGTTGAAGAAAGGGTCAGTGATAGGCAAATACGTGTTGGAGGACAAGCCGGTCAAACGGTTAGACAGGAATCTGTGTCGTGTTAGTCGCATGCCATAAGTCTGTGGTCACCTTAGCCAGCCTATTGGCCCAGCTGTGTTCTGTATCTGCCGCCTCCCCCTCCCTCGCCCCACAGTGTGGGCCAATGATGGATTAACTGTTGGAGATTACTGGGTTGCAGCTTGATAAGGACAGGAGCTGCTAGCCGTGTTCTTTGTCTACACATGGGGCTTGCACTGGTGAGGCAACATGGGTGGCTGACTACCAATTGTTGAAATCAAGGCAAATTCCCCATGTAGGCAAAGCTACAGCACTGACTTCCCTTCAATGGTTGTCCCTTTAAAGCAATGATGCTACTAAAGTGATTGAATTACTTAAATCACATGGGCTAATTTTAAGAAATAATCTGCAATTGTGAGGGCCCAATTTTGTCCCTGCAGCTAGAAGAGTCTGCAGTTAACTCCTGGTGTGCATGCTCCTTTAGCCACTAGCCTGTTCACCAGACTCTGCATGCAAACCCCCCTTTTTCCTCTGCAGCCTTAGTGGCCACGTATTTAAGCCCCTGGTAAAAGTCTGGCTTACAACATCTGAGCAAATCATCTGCTGGGAATTTGAACAAGCTGGAGAGGATCCCTGAGTCTCTTGCTGAGATTCTGCCCAATGGGACCAGATGGGCCTGGTGATATTGTCCTCCCATTCCTCTCAAGAGCTGTTCCTTTGGAGATCCGACACACAGTTGCTGGCATGTGATGATCCAAAGGGCTTAGCAGGAGCAGAGGCTTGGAGATTGAGGTGGTGTGGGAAAGGGGGGTGTGTGCTTGATCATCTTTCTGTTCCCATTCCTGCTGTCGAGCATGTTGCTTAAGAATTACTGTAACCTAAGGAGAGCCTGTAAACTTGCAACTGCTCCACTCCACCTGAGGTGGTGGTTTGCCTTGGCATTGATGAAAACTCTTCTGTGAAGTAGGGTGATCAGAACTTCTGGTCAAAAAGGGACCCTGGCGGCTCCCATCAGCACCACCAACCAGGCTGTTAAAAGTCCGGTTGGTGATGCTGCAGGGCTAAGGCAGTCTAGTGCCTACCTGTCCTGGGGCATTGTGCTGGGCCCCAGAAGTGGACAGCAGATCTGGCTCCTAGGTGGGGGGGCCATGGGGCTCCACATGCTGCCCCTGCCCCGAGCACCAGCCAATGGGAGCTGGGGGGGCAGTGTCTGTGGGCGAGAGCAGTGCATGCCGTGGAGCCTCCTGCCTCTCCCTATGCCCCTCCTAGGAGCCGGACCTACTGGCCGCTTCTGGGGCACAGCATGGTGCCCCAAGACAGGCAGGCAGCCTGCCTTGGCTCCGAAGCACCGACACCCAAGGTAAGCCCATACTCCAACCCCCTGCCCCAGCCCTGAGCCTCCTCATCCCCAGCTCCACCCCAGAGCCCACCCCTCAGCCCAGAACTCTGACCCTCTCCCGCACCCCAGTGCCCACACCCCCACCCCAGACCCCTTACCCCCTGCACCTCACCCCCTGCCCCAGCCCAGAGCCCCCTCCCCCACCCTGAACACCTCATCCCCAGCCTCACCCCAGAGCCCTCACTCCCTCCTGCACCCCAGCCCTCTGCCACAGCCCCTCCTTACTCCAAACCCCTCATCCCCAGCCCAACCCCAGAACTTGCACTCCCAGCTGGCACCCTCATCCCCTCCTACACCCCAACTCCCTGCCCCAGCCCAGAGCCTCCACCTGCACCCTGAACCCCTCATTTCTGACCCCACCTTGGAGCCCACACCCCCATTTAGAGCCCTCACCCTTTCCTGCACCCCAACCCCCTGCCCCAGCCCAGTGAAAGTGAGTGAGGGTGGGGAGTGCGAGAGACTGAGGGAGGGGAATGTAGTGAGCGGGGGTGGATAGGGCCTTGGGAAAGGGCAGAGCAGGGGCGGGACTTCAGGGCGGAGCGAGGCTAGGGTGTTCGGTTTGTGTCAATAGAAAGTTGGCAACCCTACTCTGAAGAGGCCTTTGCCTCTCAACCCCATATTCCAGCCAGTCATGCTTGTGTATCTTTAGGGTGTAGAGGGAGGGTCATGCACATTTCTATTCTCTAAGAGCTGGAGCCCATGTGTGAGCTTTCTCCTGATGGGAATTTCATTTGGTCAACTATTCTCCATCACTTCCAGTCTGTCCATCCTACAATACAGGGAGGAAAATGAATGCACTTAGCAGGTAATGAATGTTCACAGCCCTAGTGGTACCGGCCACATGCAAGCTTAGGGGAGAGGGAAAAGAGCTGGACTCCTGGCCCACCCACTAGTGCCTGGTATTAAATGCGAGCTCGTACAATTGTGAGCATGCTACCCTAGGATTAGGTTGTAAAGTAGCCTGCACGTCTCCCCTGGCCCCACCTTGTTTAGATCTAGTCCAGTGTCCATGGAAGCTAAAGGAAATCTTTCCATTGAGTTCAGGGGGCACTGGATCAAGCACTTACTTCAGTTGTACATCTTCCCTTTCCCTTCTTCTAGGTCCTTAACAATGGTGAGCCTACCTGGCCATAGAACACATAATAGCGCTCAGCAACTCATGTGTGCTCCAAGTGCTAATGAGTCCTCTGTACCTAGCGAATTATTCCAAAGGTGGCTGCTCTCCCTGCCGTCCTATTAACAGCATATATGACAGGTTGCACAGGGCAGCCTGCCCTAAGGCCATATAATCCTCCCTCTTAGTGGAGATATGGCTTCAAACACACGCAGTGGATGGCAGTCATGCAGCCATTTCACAGCTACATCAGAGTGGGTGATGACCCACTAGACCTTCCCTAGGGAAAAGCTTCGCTGCAGTTGAGAGCTTATAGTTGGGAAGCAGCCGGCTCTGAAGAATAACCGTCTGTCCGAGCCCAGATCTTTGATTTCCTCCTTCCCTAGGACAGTTGAATGTGGTGTTGAAACCATTTTTTAGAACTGGTTGCAGAGCTAACCAGTAAATCATAACAGTGTTGGGTTGGAAAGGACCATGAGAAGTCACCAAGTTCAGCCCCCTGTACTTGGGGGGGGGGTGTATGTGAGCACTCAGCTGAACTGTGGCTGCTAATAATGGACGTGTTCTAAGGCACACACGTTTGATGAAGTTAGAAATTGAAAAACGGAGTCATCTTGCAGTGTCTTGTTTTTCCTCACCCCCTCTCCCCGTTCCTTTCACCCCTGTTTTCCCTTTCCTTTTCCTGTGGCAATAGGAAAAAAGGAATGGACAAGGTGGGGGGTCAGAACCAAGAACTGAAAGAAAACAAAACAAAAAAACCTCCAAAAAACCAACCCAGCAAAAAGAAATTTTCTATTAAAAAAAATCACAAAAATTTTCAAATAAACCAAACATCACTCTTTTTTGGAAACCTGCCACATAGGATTGGCTGCAATTTGTTTTCTTGAAATCCTCCCCTTTTTTTCTTTTAAGCCACTCTAATTACAACACAGACAGTTGCCATAAGAAGCTGTTTGAAATCGACGCTTGGTCAGCCTGACCGTACCCCTGCTGGTGCCACCATCTCTGAGTTTCCTTTTAGTTTTGCTCCATTAAGAGGCCTTGAACCTTTATAACATGTGGGTAAGATCCATGGTCTCAGACCCCAGTCTTGCAAACACTTAAACATGTGCATAAGTGTTTGCAGAACTGGGAGGTATGTGCTGTGGCCTCTCACCTCCCTCCTCCCCTAGGGGGCACTGTTGGTCTTGGTCTTGGTGTGTGTGTCCCAATCAATATTCTGTGTGCTCTAACTTGGTCACATTGATCATTTCTGGCTCCCTTCATCCCATCCCATCTCTGGGGCACATATGGGTCTTGGCAGTCAGCTGGTTCCTGGGGATCTTCCTCTCACTTTCCTGGAGGACATGACTGTGGAAGACCCCAATAAGAAGAACTGTAAATACTTCCTGGCCACCACAACGGCACTGAAGAAGGGGAAAGCAAGCAGAATGAGCTTTGGAGAGGGCCGCACCGCAGGCTGCAAGCGAGAGCGGCAGCAAATGGCAGGGGCTGGCAGGCACCCAAAGATGGCTCTGAAGGGTGATATCAACTGGAGGCAAACAGCAGATGAATTGGATCATGATGCCCCATTGTCCCCCAGAGAGCAGCCCATTGGCACTGAAACCATGGTAAGTCTAATAATTTAGGGCTCTTCCTTTTCCCTCACATGCTACCAGGGGATGGGGGGATGGGGGAAGATTGAGTTTTTGTGAACCTTACCACCCACCTCCAACCTCCATTGGTCTACTACACCAGATGTAGTTCTGGCCCATAAAGCACAACTCAGACCTTGGTTTCTATAAACTCTCTTCTTCTCTTCTCTTCCCACCCTGTTTTCCCCAAATTCAGGCACCTGAACCAGTCAGCTCTTCTCCAGAACGTCTCTTCAAAGTGATGTTTGTGGGCAACTCTGGCATAGGCAAGAGCTCCTTCATCCATTGCTTTTGTTACGACAGGTTCTTGGCTGAGATCAGTGCAACCATTGGTAAGTGAAAGGGCTCCCCCGTGCTGCTAGGTCACAGCGGTGTGAACCTCTGGCCTGGGAAACGGCCGACTCTAGCCATTTCGCCGCCCCAAGCACAGTGGCACGCCACTGGGGGGCGCTCTACTGCTTGCCGGTTCCGCGGCTCTGGTGGACCTCCCACAGGCGTGCCTGCGGATGCTCCACCGGAGTCGCGGGACCAGCGGACCCTCCGCAGGGATGCCTACGGGAGGTCCACCGGAGCCGCCTGCCGCACTCCTGGCAACGGGCAGAATGTCCCCGGCAGCATGCCGCCCCAGCTGGGGCTTGGAGCCAGCCCTGCTGGGAAATGAGGGACAGAATGACACGTCAAAAAAGGAAGCTTGAAATGATCCCACTGTTGTGTCTCTTATCCGTGGCAGTGCAGAGTTACCCATAAGAACCATTTCCTTCAGCATTAGCGGTAATTTCTCTCTCCTGTATGTTCCACACAGCACTGAACATGTTGTCAACACTGAGAAATAATAGCCAAGATCTTCCAAAAATGATTAGTGATTCGGGGATGCCCAACCTGAGACACCTTAAAGATCTTCAGAAGATGGGTTGCTGATCTCTGAATTATCCAGGGAGCTGTCTGACCTATTTCTGGGGAAAAGAGATAGTTGGGAAGGATTGGTGTCTTCACTGTAACGTTATTTCTTTAGACTGCAGGAGCACCCAAAATGAGCTGGGCCTTTCCCCAACACAAAGGAAGACAGAGTCCCTGCCCCTACAATTTTATTTCACTGAAGTAATTTGGCTGATCCTTTCTATAGGCCTCTTTTCCCTGTTTTCCCCTGCCCCATCCTGCAATTACCATGTGCTGTTGCCTCCCCTACAGGTATTGATTACCAGGTGAAGAGTTTAATGGTGGATAACACACAGGTGGCCTTGCAGCTGTGGGACACAGCGGGCCAGGAGAGGTAAATGAAGCACTTGGTTTCCATGCTAGGATTTCATGCTGCCAGGCATGTAACAGTAAGTGCTGAGAGTGGCTACTGAGCTTGTGGGCAGGATATGGGAAGAGGGAACAGACCTGTATCAGGTCCCAAGGAATGTAATGTTCATTTTAACCTTATAGGGATTGTTAGCTGGCACCAGAAGGTTCTGCCATCAGTGTCTGTATCACAATTCCTTGCAGGAGATCTATAGGATCTGTGGTTCCCAAGCAGGTTGTGGAGGGGATGATTCTGAGTGTCATGGGAAGGGTGTGAATTTCAATACACTTGGAGTACTTGTCCATATATTTAAGGTTGTGGCCAGCCTTGTCATTAGCACCAGGATACAAACTTGCTCTGTGCCTCGATGTGCACCTGAAAAACAGGGCAGGTGGCACTCGAAACAGCTCCTGATGCTTCCAGGAACGTTGGGAAGTAATTTTATGTAACAATGGCCCTGGCTGGGATTGAATTTAGGACCTCTGGATTTAAAAGCACCAACCTCTATTTCTTAAGATAAAGCATTAGCTTTTTTAGCTTAGAGCCAGTAACACGAAGGCTACGTCCAGACTACCCGCCGTATCGGTGGGTTAAAATCGATTGCTAGACGCGATATATCGATCCCCAAGGGCGCTTATATCGATTCTGGAACTCCATCAACCCCAACGGAGTTGCGGAATCGACAGGGAGAGCCACGAACATCGATCCCGCGCGGTGAGGACGGGTGAGTAATCCGACCTTAGATATTCGACTTCAGCTATGTTATTCACGTAGCTGAAGTTGCGTATCTAAGATCGATTACCCCCGTAGTGTGGACCAGCCCAATGATAAACCTCTTCTGTGGTCTAGCCGCTAGAGGGGACAAAGAACCACACTGTGTTAGAGTAAGCTACGTTTATTTACTATTGCTACTCCTGTTTAATTATGCTGTGTTTTCAAATCTGAGTTTACCACTTTAAGGGGGACACTTAATTTCATGGAGTGTGGCGTAAATGCACTGATTGTCTCAAACATTGTGCATTTTTTCTCTAAATATGCTGCAATGTCAGAAATATCTCATGATGAGGTTGAGTCACAGGGGTGGTGTGAGCCTATGCTGGCCACTAACAATGATACAAGCCTCATCTCAGCCAATCAGATTTTGCAGTCCAGAAGTGCCATATACTTGGTTTTTATAAATAGAGACTGCCCCAAATCAGACATATGTAAAGAAGCAAAATTTCCATTTAAACAAGTTCTTGTAGCCATATTTACGCCAAGGCAGAGCTGTCAGGTGATAATTGTTTCTAACCTAGTTGTAACATGCTTTCCTTGAATCACTGGGGGACCCCACTTCAGGAAATCATCCTTCCTCAGGAGAGCACTCGAGCATGTGTGTAAATTTCCTTTGAAATCAATGGGTCTTTAGCATGTGCTTATAAGTAAGCACGTGGCTTTACTGCTTTCCTGAATCAGGACCTTGGAATGGTGCAAAAATCTTCCTTAGCTCTGAAAATATCGATGTAACAGCTCCTAACTGGCAGCACCCAGACAATGCTTGCTGTTAGCAAGGGGGACACACTCCTCCACATGTGGGAGAATTTCTTGATGATCTCTTTTGGCCCATAGAAGCAAATAACCACTACATGTGGTCATCACTCCACTGTCTAGTGTGCTCTTTAGTGTCAAAGGTGTTGCTGGAACTCCAGAGACACACTATTGGCTCTCTCAAATGGAGAGTTTTCTGGTCGCCAGCTCTTAGGGTAAACAACGCCCCCCACAGGCCATAGAAGACAACATGCTCCAAGGGAAGCATTATTTAGTTTAGAAACATCACTTCCTACTGCATGTTCCTCTAGCCTTTAGCCAAGAGACTGGACTTACTTGTCAGTCTGTGTCCTAAAGTGTCCTTCTAATAAAGCACTGATATGTGGAGATCTTGCTATCTCTGCTGTGTTTAACTCAGTGAACAGTGTGCCTGAACTAGAATGTATGTTCCCCAAAATACATACTTACCCAAGCTGCTGGACTTTCTCCCAGAACTCAAATCTATCTGCCGAGTCATCCATGAGGTGGCTGCTTTGTATGAGACATTTGCAAACTGGGGTGAAATAAGATGAAGGCTTTGTTCCTGGTGTGGCTGCATTGGTGAGAGTCCTCATATAGACATGGTTTATTCTGGGTCAATGCTGTTTGCTCTGGTGTAGATAAACCAGTGGCTGAAATCCCAATGTAGAAAAGGTCCAAGTTACAGATCCACCAAAACCTCACTGTGCAGAGATTTCCCTGCCTCCAGCCCCAGATTTCCCCATGACAAATCCTTCATCTTCTTCCCTGATCACATCCAAATGGACTCTTCTCCCAGTCCTCTTCCCCCTAACCCAGGCATGGTTTTCCTTCCTGCTTCCTAAACACCATTCTTCTGGACAGATGGTAGTTTACCGATTGAGTCACTGCTGCCTTGGGCCCCTCCAAGGAGATGGAATCTCAAGAGTCCGAGACACCTGCCTTCATCGCCCCTGTTTGTTAATGGGAATCACAGCAGGGGTTCTCAAGCTAGGGGTCAGGTCCCCTCAGGGGGTTGCAAGGTTATTACATAGGGAGTCGCGAGCTGTCAGCCTCCACCCCAAACCCTGCTTTGCCTCCAGCATTTATAATGGTGTTAAATATATAAAAAAAAATTTTTAATGGATAAGGTGGGGTCACACTTAGAGGCCTCCTCTGTGAAAGGGGTCACCAGCACAAAAGTCTGAGAATCCCTGCTCTAGAAAGACTGAGCCTCCTGCAGCTGCCACCAGGCCCTGCAAAGAGAATCCATGTTAAGAAAGGTATAGTTTGTTTGCTTGTTAATGGCTGAATGGATGCTGGAAGTGTCTTCGGTTTCATTTGACTTCAGGTTTCGGAGCATCACCAAGCAGTATTTCCGGAAGGTGGATGGTATCTTTGTGATGTATGACATCACTGATGAGTGCTCCTTCATGGCAGTGCAGAACTGGATGAGTAGCATCCAGGTAAGAGCGAGACACGTTTGGGTTTGTTTTTGACATGCCGGCATTGCTCAAGATTCTCCTTTTACTGTAATGACCCCGCATGGACCTGCCCTAGAAAGGAGACCATTCAAAGCAGCCATGTTGTATGCTAGTAAAGGCCTGGAAGGTCCTAAGGTCTGTAAGGTATTCAAACAGTACTAACCATAATAGCAGACATAGATAGCTAAGATTTAGTTTGGGTGATTGTAGTAGATAGGAATTGGGTAGTATTCTGTTCGGTTATTTGGAAGCCACTAGTGGGCCTCCTTGTCTTCTGTTGCAGAAGTCACTAAAACCTAGCAGAGCAACAGTGTATTTATGTAGCTAAGTGTAGCATGTTTGTATATATTTAGTAAACTTGATTATTTGGAACTCAGCTGTTTCCTAATATTCTTACTGTTGTGCAGAGAGCAAAGACATGATAATGGTCTGTTTTGATCAAAAGCCCTTTGAGGCAGAGACTGTCTCCTACTATGTGTATGTGCAGCACCTAACACAATGAGGACCTGACCTCAATTTAGAACCTCTATGCATTAATGTAACACTAATAATAAATACATTGTCTTCCAACCCCTTTTCCAGTTTGTTGTAACTTTCACAAACATATTATTTTGGAGCGACGTTATTCTGCAAAAATCTCAATTGATTTGCAAGAGGTTTTTGTGTGTGTGTGTGTGTGTGTGAAAGTTTGAAAGCAAAATCATTTCAGATATATTTGAGTTGTGGGGAGAGGAAAGGGATGAATACTTCCCCTATATGTTCTGAGTAGATATTTTGTCTATGGGTGATGCAAAGCAGAAGCTGAGAATGTCAAACTTTGCTTGTTTTGTAGATCACCCTGAGACATAAAAATCAAGCCAAGGTTGAAATAAATCTGCTCAGTTTTTATTAATAACATCAGCAAGTTTGTGCATACCCATTAGAAATAGTTTGGTCATTTTTCCCCAAGGAATTTTAAGGATTCAAGGCCAAGATTTTCAAAAATGTCTAGTGATTTCAGGTGCTTTTTTTTTTTTTTTAAATCCAGCCTGAAACCTGAAAGGGGCCTAATTTTCAGAATGTGCTGAGTACCTGCCCTGAAAATCAGGCCACTGTGGGCACCCAAAAATGGAGGCATCTAAAATCTCTAGTCACATCTGAGAATTTGGCCCATATTTTTCACCTGACTCTAAGCCTCAGTAGTTCAAATGTTGTGGATGGTGCAGAGTAGAATACTTAAGTTCGGAGATGATCCAGGGTCAAATGCTGAAGTTCTTATTCAAGTTGACTTCCAGTGAAGTTATAGGGAGGTTTTACCTAAATAAGGGACTTCAAATGTGACCCCTGAATGACAGCTGCTACTAAAATGCTATGTGAGGGCTCAAATTTGCTTACCCTGTTTAGCCTGTGGATTTTCAGTTAAGGATGACTGGGTTCAGCAGGCATCAAGCTGAATGGCTCCAGACCAAGGAAATTCAGGCTCTACAGGAAAAACTGGCAGGTCTTTTAAATTCTCATTGGGCAGATTCTTTCTTCTTTTAAAAAGCCAGTGAAACTAAATACAACTCCTCTTCCCCCCTTTAAAATTCCATTTCCTCCCTAGCCCACTCACCGAAACCCTGGCATTAAGGTTTGATAAATCAACCACTTGGAATCAGCATGTTCCCATAGTTTCACTTCCTTTCCCAGTGTCACTTGAAGAGCTTGCAGAACAATTCCTAAATAAATGAAATCTCCTGGCATGCTGGCAGGTCCCATGGGGTTTGCTCCTGCTTTCACGGAAGTCAACGGCAAGGCTTCTGTTCATGTTGGCAGGAGCAGTATCCAGCCCCAAGATACTCCTGTCTTCCAGACGGTTCTCACGGGGGCCTTGCTCTGTCTACCCTACAGGAAGGGATTGAGGATGGGGCCATGATCTTTCTACTTGGAAACAAAATGGATGCAGCAGAGAGAGAGACCCAGCATGTGCCCAAGATGGAGGGGGAAAGGCTGGCGAAGGTGCGGCTCTGTATGCTACTCCTTGCTCCAAAGGTTTTGTAGATTTCGCTCTGGTCTGGTTTGCTTGCTCTCTGCCATATTTAGGAAATGGGAGGGGACTCTCCTATGCTCACAGCTATTGCAGAGTATGGTTCTGCCCCTGTCATAAACAGATAGCTAAGGGTTAATGTCTCTTTCACCTGAAGCACCTGACCAGAGGACCAATCAGGAAACCGGATTTTTCAACTTTGGGTGGAGGGAATTTTGTGTCTGAGGTCTTTGTTTTCTGGCTGCCTGCTTTCTCTGAGCTTTGGAGAAGTAGTTTCTGTTTTCTAATCTTCTGTTTCTAAGTGTAAGGACAACTATATGGTTTCTTTGTCCTTACACTTAGAAACAGAAGATTAGAAAACAGAAACTACTTCTCCAAAGCTCAGAGAAAGCAGGCAGCCAGAAAACAAAGACCTCAGACACAAAATTCCCTCCACCCAAAGTTGAAAAATCCGGTTTCCTGATTGGTCCTCTGGTCAGGTGCTTCAGGTGAAAGAGACATTAACCCTTAGCTATCTGTTTATGACAGCCCCCCCAACAGCCAAGCTCCCCTAGACTTCAGTGGTGCAGGGTGAAATCCTTAAATGATAATTAAGACAACTATTTTTTTCACTGAGGTCGTGGAAGTCATGGAATCTGTGACTTCCGGCAACCTCCATGAATTCAGCCCTGTCGGCCAGAAGCTGTGGGGGTTTCCAGCTGCCATGGGAGGTGGGGCCGCAGCTCTTGGTCGCCACAGACAGCGGGGGTCCTTCAGAGCTCCCGGCTGCCATGGGTGGTGGGGGTACCCCAGAACTCTGAGCCAGGGGACCCTGGAGCTCCAAGCCTGCATAGGCGGTGGGAGCCCCCAGAGCTCAAAGTGGCCCCCACAACTGCCCAACCTCTGCAGGCGGTGTGGGGACCCCTCAACTGGACTCCCCATTTTGTCACAGATATTTTTAGTAAAAGTCAGGAACACGTCATGGGCTTCCATTAATTTTTCTTTATAGCTCGTGATCTGTCCATGACTTTTACTAAAAATATCCGTGACGAAATCTTAGCCTTAATGATAATATCAAGTGGCCAGCTTGTGATGGACCCTGACTCTGGAAGAACTCTTTGTGCTTGGGTCGGTGCATCCTTAAAGTGAATTTGACCCCTCAGGGTGAGGATGCAGCCCACAGCATTCCTTTGAAATAGTGACCGTTTAACCAGGGATCTAGCAAGTCTGCCAGTCCACGCTCTTGGCATACCCTAGTTTTGCCAGGAATGCACTGGTTGATTATGAAATGAGAATTTATTTTCCAGGTTTCAATGTCTAGTGGTCCCTGCCTCCCCTTAGCCAAAAAGATTCCTGCACTGGGCCTTGCTGCATTGAATTGTGTAGTGGAGCAGGAGGTGCTCCAGATTGCACCTGACCAGGATCTTGTCTCTCCCAGATTCCACTGCATGGCAGCACAAACAGGCCAGTGAGGGGACATTTCCCCCTGTCCTTCCAGCAGCTAAAAGACCCAACCCAGTGCTCCCCTGGGCTGCTAGAGCTTTGACACACTCTTGATGCCAGGGCCCCAACTAGACCTGTGTGTGTGTGTGTGTGTGTGTGTGTGTGTGTGTGTGTGTGTGTGTGTGTGTGTGTGTGTGTGTGTGTGAGAGAGAGAGAGAGAGAGAGAGAGAGACTAGGTGTGATGGGTGGTGGGGGTTGACAGCGGCAGAAGTTATCTTCTCACTCTCCTTTCCTGCAGGAATACAAGGCTGTCTTTTATGAGTGCAGTGCTATGACTGGCTATAACATCCTGGAGCCCATGTTACATATGGCAAGGTGAGTGGAGCGGAACAGCATCACCCTGGTACCTTTTTCAGCCATGGCCAAGCTGCTACAATCTCTCTCAGGTACAGGCAAGGAGAAGGGGGGTTCATCTGAGGTAGAACTTGGTCCCAAAAGAGAAGCTGGGGTAGCACATTGTTTTTGGTAACTCAACAGACTGAGGTGTTAACATGCCAGAGGAGTGGTTGTTGTCTTCCCCTGTGTGTGGAAAGCACCTTGTTTGGACACTGTCACATCCTAAGGAAAGATCAGAGCTTGTCAAAATGTTTGGACTACTTTTGTTTTGGTTTTGTGGCCAAAAAAGGCCTTTTAAAAAAATCCCCAAATTAAATTTCTAGGTTTTTCTATGGAAACTGGACAATTTTAATTTTTAGTTTTCATTTTTTCCTTTCTCCTCCCTTTCTTCTGCTTTTTTCATATTTCTTTTTTAGTGGTCAAATGGGAAAAGGGCAGGGAAACAAAAAATGTCAAATCTGAAAAAATTTCATTTTTAAATTGTTTCAAAAAATTCACAAACATTTTTTGGGGAAACAAAGAAAAAGAATTTATCTTTGAAACACAAAAGTTTGTAACATCTTTTTACAATTTTTGACCCACTCTAGTAACTAACAGTTTATTAAGCTGTGTTTCTAATGTAGTGTAATATTACCACCTAGCTCTTATAGGGTGCCTTTCATCAGTAGACCTCAAAGTGCTTTACAAAGGATGAAGCATTCCCATTTTACAGATGGGAAAACTGAGGCACACTACTTGTCCAAGGTCACCCAGTAGGCTAGTGGCAGAGCCAGCAATAGATCCCACATCTTTTGAGTCATAGGCCAGTGCCCTACCCACCATAACACACTGCCTCCTCTAGTAGATGCTACTTCCTACTCTGCATCGATTTGGAATTTCTCACCAATATTGTCTGTTTGTCTGTCTTTTATGTAGTCCAACTCCAAAAGAAGACCCGCTCTCACTATTTCCCTTCACTCTTCAACATCTAGTTTATTCTTGCCTGATGGGGACCAGGAAGCAGGCAATATCAGACTGCTGTGTTCTTGAACTGCTAATGTGTTGATCATTCCAGGCTGCTGACAGCTCAAGAGGACAAGCAGAGGGAAAGTGCCCTGCACCTGGAAGAGTACCACAAGAGGAAGGGATGCTGCATGTGATGAAGTAAAGAGCATTCCTCAGGAGCATGTGGGGGCTGCACATGGCTGGCTGGTTATCAGCTCCATAGGGACTCAGGAAGGTGCAAGCTTGTCCCAAGAAGGAACATCCAGACGTTAAAATGAAGCAAGCTTGTTGCAACAGAATAATTCTAATCTCCCTCCCCACCTCTATCCCTATGCTCTCATACAACTGCAGCATTCCCCTCCTCCCCCAACTCCAGGGACATACTGCTTGAGATGTTGCATTGGCTTCACAGAAACTGGTTCTCCCCTTTGCTTGTTCCTTTTGTGTCACACACAGGTGAACGGAGGGCACCTCTAACACTCCGTTTTAAATAAGCTAAAGCAATGTCCAGCTGTGTAATAAAGAGATGATTATTTTAAACTTGGAAACAGCACTGGGAGTGTTGGTGTGTCTTAAAGGCAATGTTTGCTTGGCCTTTGGGAGCAGACTGACTAATCAGAGTTACTCAACTATGTAACCTGTGCTAGGAGAGCATGGCTCTTTGTCTCCTTCTAATGACTGCGCCACTTAAAAGGTGTCTGAGTCTAGAGAGGTAGGCCTTTAGTTCAGTAGTTTTCAAACTTTTTTTTTGGTGACGCTGTTGAAGAAAATTGTTGATGCCTGCGACCCAACGGAGCTGGGGATGAGGGGTTCAGGGTGTGGGAGTGGGTTCTGGGCTGGTATAGGGGGCTGGGGTGCAGGAGGGGGTCAGGTCTCTGGGCTGGAGGTGCAGGCTCTGGGATGAGGCTGGGGATGAGCGGTTTGGGGTGCAGGAAGGGGCTCCGGGTTGGGGGGAGGCTCAGGGCTGGGACAAGGGATTGGGTCACAGGGTTGGGGTGTGGGCTTCTCTCGGGCAGCTCCCAGTCAGTGGCGCAGTGGGGATACTAAGGCAGGCTTCCTGCCTGTCCTGGCACTGCGGACTGCACTGCACCCTGCAGGCCAATGAGAGTGCGGAACCAGTGCTCAGGGTGGAGGCAGTGCACAGAGCCCGTTGGCCCCACCACCACCACCGGGGAGCCGGACCTTCTGCTAGCCGCTTCCGGGGCACAGTGTGGTGTCAGAACAGGTAAGGTCTAGCCTGCCTTAGCCAGGCAGCACCGCCAATGGGACTTTTAACAGCCCGATCAGCAGTGCTGACCGTAGCCACCACGCCCCAGTGCCTGACATTCTGCAACCCAGTACTGGGTTGCAACCCACAGTTTGAAAACCACTGCTTTAGTTCAAGTAGTGAATGCTTATAGCTCTGAAGGTGCCTGGTTCAAACCCCAGCGTCAACCCAAACAGCATTGGTTCTATCTGGCTTTTGCACTTGTGTTTTTTGAAGGGAGGTGTAGGCCTCATGGCATTTTGATCTAAGGTTATAATTAAACCTTTTTTGCTGCTTTCTAGGTAGGAACATGGACATGTTATGGTCCTAACATCTGTTGTTAATCTTTCAACTAAAGCCAGCTGAGAAGATGACACTGGAGTAGTTGACACTAGCTTTCTTCTTTGCTCAATGCACATGGATTCTGCTGGTGAAGTTTGGAGGATAGCACAGAGCTGCCCAAACTCAAGCCCCTGATTGAGCAAACCTCTGAACTCGGGGGAAATTCAGCCTGGGATTGTAGCTAGCCTGGGACTTTAAGGATTGGGTCTAGCTGCCGTTGATGCCAGGCTGCCAAACTCCAGAGGGTTAGGACCTGTGGCAAATTCACAGAGCTCTGCAACCCTTTCATGCCTGAGGCTATGTTGCAGCTATCCTGGGAAGAAGCCTGTCTGTCACTTGCTGGCTGCAGCTCCTGAATAGCTCAGGAGGGGGTCACCTCCTGATTCCTGAATAGCTCTACTTGCTATCCCTATAGAGCACACCCGGCACTAAGGCCCTTGTGCCCTGCTTCAGGTATCAGTGAAGCAGGAGCAGTAAGCAAACAAGTGGCATTTCACTCCACCCCTGGTGGACAGGGCCCCAGGCTGGTTGCTGCTAGTTCAACAGCATTGTCTGACCCTGGTGTAGAGAAGTTGCTTGGCGTGTTGCAGTTGTGTCACTGCAACTGCTACCGACACGTTTTGCTACCATGAACAGCCACTGGCCTGTAAGGACACCCTCTTTTACAGCTTTGTCATAATATGCTACTGTCAATGGTAGTCTGTGGGTAGTGTCAGAATTTGCTACTTGTTTCTGACACTGCCCCAGCAGGTTTATCAAAGGATCAGGCGTTTGTGTTCCTGTATTTCCAAGTCAGGAATGGTTTAATGGGAAGGGTCAGATCTCACAGCCGTAGCTCAGTCTCGCAGGGGAAGGGATGAAACAACAGGGAACATTTTCGAGAGCACTTAGATGGCAGCCCCATTTTACAAAAGAGAATTTAGCACATAAGCCCCCTTTCCATTCAGTGAGACTTAGACTCCTAAGTGCCTCAGGTCTGCGCTGCACACTGGTTTTGTATCACAATAACTCTGTCAGTTGGCGGGGGGGGGGGGGGCAGGAGGGGAGCTCGTTACTAGTATACACAAATCAGTAGAACCCCTGGTGTGGTCACAGTTACGCTGGGATAAGGGCACTTATACCACTACAGCTGTTCCCCTTCCTTTACAGGACTAAATTCTGCTGGTTTTAAACCTTTATCCTGGTATAACTGAGTCCACACTATGGGGGTGGGTTGTAACACCTTAAGCACTAAAATGGCACAACGTTTGTGTGTGGACAAGGATGAAGTCGCTTTTGAAAATGTCTCTTAGGCTCCCAAATCACTTTTGGAAAATTGACCAAACATAGCTAAGCCCAGAACTCAGCCTGCCCCCTGTGGTACATAACCATAATACATTATGTGCCCCCAAAGATACAGCCTGTGGTTAGAATATCTGTCACAATCACATCTTTTAAATGTGATGTATAATAATAACAAGCCAAATCAGGGCAAGCTGATTTGTAGGGTGACACATAAGTTTTGAACTCACCCTTTGTCTTTTATGTTTCCATCTGAATTTTACTAGTGCATCCTGCCATGTTTTTAATGTCACGTCAGGGATACTAACAGATATGCACTGAAATAAAAATAACCACTTTGGAAGGCCATTCGTCTTCCCCTAGGATGCCCTGCTTAGCCAAGAAATTTCATATTTTTTCTGTTCCTTCAAAATCTTTTATTATTTTATTCCATAATGGAGGGTAATTTGCCTTTAAAAGCTTTTCATGTATCACCACAGTAATTCTTCCTAAATATTGTAAAGATTCCCTTTACCCATTTAAATGTATGTAGCTGACATATCCTTTGGGGGATATTAGGTCCTAAAATTTCAGATGTATCATAGTTTATTTTGAAGCTTGATACCTGATCTTTGTTTTGTTTCCCCTTAGCAACCTCCTTGGATTTATCTCTGTGCAGTCAGGCGGGATCATATTAAACACATACACTGAGGTGTAGATGATATTCATAAACAGTAATACAGACATCTCCCTCAATCTCTACAAGGCACATCCTGCCAGGCCCACGGTACACGATAAAGGGCAGATTGGCTGCCATCAAAAGAGTGTCACCGAGAAACCACAGGGCAGAACAGTACTAAGAAAAATACTCTGGAAGAGGGGCAAAGGAGGGTCCTCTGTTATTATGGTGCCATTGGAAAGACTCTCATTGGCTTTGATGGGCTTTGGATCAGGCTCTAATTTCTCAAAGGAAACCCAGCCTTGATTTGCCAAGACTGTAGCGCACTAATTCCATATGAGAAAATGACTTTTCTTAGCCATCAGCCCCAGTGACAGTGTTAGCTTTCCACTTTTTTAATTAGCATAATGAAGCTTTAGTATTTGTTGTGTGCTCTGAGAGCTATTTACAGCCTGTAGAGCTGTTGCTCAGGGAATCGTAGCTTGCCCTTGTGCTGCTAACACTCATTGTTTTGTCACCATTCATTGCTGCTGTTATATAACTCAAACTGATTGCACTTCAGGCCTGTCCTTCTGTTTCCTCTCTTCCTGCCTTACCCTTCCCTTTCCTGGAGATGTGGGCACTGCCCATCCTGAATTATTAGCAGCTCTGAAAAATATCTGAACAAGCCGTAGAAGATCTGGGCCTTATGTCTTGGTGGTTCTGACATTTTAAACCTTAGTTGGCATGTGTAATGAGTCTTTTCAGTTGTGAAACTTACTTATATAGTGAAACGTGCTATTAGCACATGTTGAGCCTGGACACAGCCTGGACCCTGCTCTAGGGGATTTTGGGGGGATGGAGAGATATGGGGTTCTATGCAGATATCATTCATGTCTGATCTATATATCAAATGTTTGTGTCGTGGACTCTTCCCTTCCTCTTCTGGACTGCTCAGACCCATCTCCCCTCCCACTCCCATTCATAAGCCTGTAGCATCTCTGGGATGACCATAGCAGTGGCTGATGTAGAAAAAACAAGGTAAGGAAAGTATTTTTAGCTGCTTTTAGTGCAAGGTAGCAGGTGGAAACAAGTCTGAGACCTAGCACCATGTGACCAGCCTGTTCTCTGCAGATCACCAACAAGTGTTCCTGTTTAGGGACCTGTCATAA
This sequence comes from Gopherus evgoodei, assembly GCF_007399415.2. Taxonomy (NCBI): domain Eukaryota; kingdom Metazoa; phylum Chordata; order Testudines; family Testudinidae; genus Gopherus; species Gopherus evgoodei. The sequence goes on along the minus strand of NC_044325.1, from coordinate 115,874,389 downwards.
GTAGATTGTTAAGGGTTAATGTCTCTTGTACCTGTAAAGAGCTACAAGCAGGGAACTGGACACCTGACCAGAAGACCAATTAGAAAACAAGATACTTTTAAATTTGGGTGGAGGGAAACTTTTGTGTGTGTTCTTTGTGTTTTGTGTGTTCTTCTCTCAGGGGGTCTGAGAGAGACCAGACATTACTACAGGCTCTCTAAGTTTCTTTTCATATAGTAAGTAAAAACAGGCGGTTTAGGCTTTTTGATTGTTTTTACCCTATTTGCAATTGTGGATCTGACTGGTTAACTTTTATATGTGTAGTTGCTGGGAATATTCTGATTTGTATTGGTACTGGGGGGAAAGTCTCTTTCTGGTGTCTGTAAGCTATAGGACCCTGTAAGATTTACATCTTGAAGTTACAGAGATAATTCTTTACTTTTTCCTTCCTTTTATTAAAAGCTTTCTTTTTTTTTTAGAGAACCTGATTGATTTTTTCTTCCTTGTTTCCCTTGTGTTATTCCAGGGGATTGGGATAACTCACCAGGACGAGTGGGGGGGGGGGAAGACGGGAGGGGGAGAGATAGAATCTCTCTTTATTTTCCTTGAATCTGTTTGCCTCTTTGTGGAAGGGAAGGGAGATGCTTCTCTGTATGGTGATTTAGAGGTTAGATCAGTATCTCTCAGGATAGCCCAGGGAGGGAAATTCTGAGAGGGGGAAAGGTGGGGGGAATGGTTTATTTCTCCTTGTTTTAAGAACCCAAGGGATCTGGGTTCTTGGGGTCCCCAGGGAAGGTTGGGGAGGTCAGAGTGCCCCAAAACACTATATTTTTGGGTGGTGGCAGTGCTATCAGATCTAAGCTGGTAATTAAGCTTAGAGGATTCAGGTGCTAGTATCTCATTTTCTGAACTCTAAGGTTCAGATCTGAGAAGGAATGCTATGATAGGACCACACATCTAAGAGTGAAGCTCAAGCTGCAAGGGACCCTTCTGCATGAACTTAAAGGCTCCCAACCATTGCAGCCCCCATCACTGCATGTTACCAAGAGGTCAACCAAATTTCACCTTCTATACACTTTAAAAATAAATAAATGCCTCAGCCCTAATATTTGGTTGGCCTGATAGCTTCCTTGCTAATGGCCTGATCCCTCCCATGCCACAGCAATGACTCAGGCTTCTGTGGCGACTGCTGGTGGTCAGAACTCCCCAAGAATGTCCTGGGTAGGGAACGCCTTCTGAGTCACCTACAACGCAGCTGCAGCACAGGCTTTCCTTAGAAACATCCCTCTGCATTTGGATTCTGGAAGGGATGAGAACATTTATCTCTAAGGAAATGGAAGCTGTGACTAGAGGGAGTAGCCAAACATCTAAGTCTGCTGGAATAACAACAAGGAGTCCGGTGGCACCTTAAAGACTAACAGATTTATTTGGGCATAAGCTTTCTTGGGTGAAAAACCACTTCTCCAGATGCATGGAGTGAAAATTACAGATACAGGCATAAATATACTGGTACATGAAGAGAAGGGAGTTACCTTACAAGTGGAGACCCAGTGCTGACAAGGCCAATTCAGTCAAGGTGCATGTGGTCCATCCTGGGTAACTCCCTTCTTTTCATGTGGAAGTGGTCAATGCCTAAGAGGCCATAAACGTATCTGTCCCATGTGATGTGTACAGCCCCCAAGCTCTGTTGAGACCTCTAGGCACTAGTGTAATACTAAATAATAAGAGGTGGGTTTGTGACAAATTTAGTTTGGAGAACATTTTCAAAGAGCGTCCTCTTTCTTATGGGTAGAAGAGAATGTTAGGTACAAGAGTGGTGGGCTTAGTGCTGGAGACCATTTCATAAGCTCCCAACAATGCCAGCCCTTTGAGTCGGGGCTCATCTTGTTTCCAGGTGAAGTGAGAAAACCCCATAGCATGAGGCTGGAGATTTTGCTGCTCACTCTCATGTGGCTCTTGCTATATTTCAGCCAGAATCCCAAGCAGCTAAAGCATGGGGGGGGGGGGGCGAAGGAAAACACACACATACCTCACCCCAGTGCTATTTCCCAGTGATTTAGCAGCTGTATTTTGATCTCATGTTGTGGTTCCCTAGAGTGGAGATGCGTTGTAAAGGCTAACGCCATGTGCCTGGGCTATGACAGCCTGGTGTATAACGGGGTGAACACATGACCCAGCAGTTACAAGCAAACTGCACTTTTCCAGCTGCCAGTGAGGGACCAAGCAACTCAACGGCCTCTCCCTGAAGCACAAAAGCCGCCAGTGACAGAGTGACTTAGGGACCCCTGTCTCAGACGCCATTTTACTGGTAGTTTCCTGGCTGCATCCCCAGCTGCTGAAAACCTGCACAGCTCCATTGACTTCAATGGAGTTACACCACTGTATAGCTGCTGAGGGTCTGGTCCTCTGTTAGCTGAGATGTAAATCTATGGTCTGGAGCACCCATACCCTTGAAAGCTCCCATGGTCTAAATGCCTTTCAGGATCTGAGATTGCTGTTCTAGGCTAATAGAGACAAATACCACTCTATAGATTTTCTGGCCCTAGGTTATGAAGAGCCTTGGTCAAAGTCCTCAGGCAGACCTCTGTAACCTGCATAGCATACAGGTAAACCTCTGCCCATATCAGTCCAAAGGCACCCAGACCCTTACAATTTGGCTGCCCTAGGTAATTGCCTGTGTGATAGAGTGTAGCCAGATTTTAAGGTTTAACTGTATGCTATGCAGGTTACATCCTCTGGAATGGAAGCTGAGAAGTTTGCAACTGGTGGAGTGATACAACCAGGTGGCTTTGACAACAGGTAAAGGGGTTGGCTCAGGACACTTGTCTCTGAGGCAGTGCAGGAATGTGGGGTCTCGCACATTCATCTTTAAAGGTTATAAGTCATGGTTTGGATCTTTAGGACAGGCAGATCCTATTGGGGTGTTAACAGATCCAGAGCCCCAGAAATGTTGGACAATTTATTGCTTCATGCATGGCACATGGTTGGGTGCCACCCTTGGGTCTAGTTTTAATAATATTTTAAAAATCCCATGCATTCTTTTAACAAGAGTTAGATGTGTTTTTCATATTGCCCTGGCCAAATTCCAGCTTGGTTATTTACGTTGTGTACCATTCAAATTGGAGAAGTTATTACTCACTTCCATTTCTAGCACAGGAAATGTGTTAAAGGGACTTTATCACATCCAAGCATTCAACACAGCCAGGCAACATTGTGAGGTGACACTGGGTCTCTCTGAGGCTGCATAGGCAGTGTAAGTGCTAGAGAGTGTTTCACACTGTGTATGCAAATACAGCTGGTTGGAAAATGGATTCTTTCTCTGCAGAATTTCAACTTCTGTGGGAGGAAAAACAACAACAACAAAAAATCCACCCATACCTGATGAAAACTGCAAACTTTTTGTTTTTTTGCTGAAATATCTAAAATTTGGAGGGAAATAGACACTTTACACAATATCTCTAGTTTCACCAAAAACCTAGATTTTCATCAAAGACATTTCAAAGGAAGATTTTCTACCAGCCCAATTTTCAAGCTATTACTGGAAGTTGCAGCACAAAAGAATGAAAAAGGGGATGACCCTGATTCTGAGTAACACAAATGGTGATCTCTGCCCAGAGCTGGTCCACCATCAAACTGGCTGCATTTTCCTGGTAGGGGAGTGACCCATGCGCACAACCTATAAAGCATTTTGGTATCATAACATTAAAAACCCTTTCTCCTTCAGGCTGGGAAATATATGTTGTCTCTTCTAAGAGTGCAGCTGTGTACACAAGTACAGGCAGAGAAGCATGAGGAGAAAATACAGCCGCTCCAGTGAATAGACAAGGTCACACAAAGTTTTGTACATTGGCAAGAGGAATTTAGGAGTGTTCAGCTTCTTCCAGTTTAATAATCTGATGATTAAAAAGTGGATTATCCTGACAGTGTTCCTTTTGAGAAACCAAACCAGAGGTTAAGAAAAGGCCCCAGTTTTTAAATTTAAAACTAGAACTTTCCCATGGGACAAAGATCATCATCCTGAAGGTTTCGAACATTTTGTTCTCTGCCGCTGATAAAAATGGTGCTTGAGGGATGCAGATTAAGCAACCCCATCTTGGGAGTTTGGGAAATGGTGGGGAGTAGAGGGCTATATTTACTACACTAATGTGGGCTCTGATTCCCCAGTGCCTGCACCTGACACAATCATTTTTCCACCTGTGCAAAGCGGGCATCACAGAGTATCATTCTGACATAGCAACATTCTACCTCCCTATCACACTCACTCTGTCCGGGGGGGGGGGGGGGGTGAGAGTGGAGTGGAGACTCAGGCCTCAGATATACTGAGGCACTATGGTAGTAGATTCAGTCCTCACTCTGAAGTCAATATAATTACTTAGAGAGTGCTTGTTAGGTGGACATAGCTCTTAAAAAATAACCCTGCCCAAAGCAGCTTAAATCTAAGCTCCCATTCCTGCAAATACCTGCATTCATGTGATTAGTCCCTCTGAAGTCAGTGAGACTAGTCATGTGAGTAAAGTTATACATACAGAATCTTAGAAATGTAGGGGGACCTCAAGAGGTCACCTAGTCCCGCCCCTTTGCTGAGTCAGGACCAAGTAAACCTCCTAGACCATCCCTGACAGTTGTTTGTCTAGTCTGTTCTTAGAAACCTCCAGGGACAGGAAGATCACAGCCTCCCTTGATAGCCTGTTCCAGTACTTAACTGTCCATATAGTAGAAAGCCTTGCCTACTCCCTAACCTAATAGGTCAGGTTTCCAAACCTTTTATTACTTTGGTTGCTCTCTTCTGGACCCTCTTCAAACATCCACATCTTTCTCAAAGTGTGGCCCCCAAAACTTGATGCAATGCTGCAGCTGAGGCCTCAACAGCGCTGAGCAGTGCAGGACAATTACCTGCTGTGTCTTAGATACAACACTCCCATTAGCCTTTTTTGCCATGACATCACATTCTTGTCTCCTATTCAATTTGTGATCTGTTAGAACCCCCAGAACCTTTCTGGGCAGTACTACCTCCCAGCCAGTTATTCCCCATTTGTTACTTGTGCATTTGATTTATCCTTCCTAGGTATAGCACTTTGCACTTGTCTTTATTGAATTTCATCTTGTTTATTTCAGACCAATTATCCAATTTGCCATAGTTATTTTGCACTCTAATCCTGTCCTCCAAAGTTCTTGCAATGCCTCCCAGCTTGGTGTTATCTGTATGTTTCATAAGTGTACTCTCCAACCCATTATCCAAGTCATTAGCAAAAATATTGACTAGTACCACACCCAGGACAGACCCTTGCGAGACCCCACTAGATACATTCTCACAATTTGACAGCAAACCATTGACAACTTCTTCTTTCCCAATCAGCAAACTGACCAGCTCAGTCTGGGTTTTTTAATGTTTTCCTCTACTTACCATCTCCCTTTACCTCTCCTAGAGTTGGGGGAGAGGAAGGGAGGTGAATGGGTAATCAGTAATCCAGGTGCTGGCCTTAGGACTAAGTATTATGGAAGTGGAGGTGATGAGGCACTTACTGCTGAGAAAGTTAAAAAGGACCAGCTGGAAGCTACCCCTTGAAACATTTGTTGGCTCAGACAACAGGCTACTCTGAGGAAATGGTGTGAAAACCTTAGAGGTGAAATATTTGACTTACTCTTGTCTTTTCTTTAGTTCTTTTGCATGAAGGAATTGTGTCCTCTAGGAGAGGATTTCTGTCCTGGGGTAGTATGATGTTGGGAGGGATTTAATAAGCAACAGGAAGGCCATAAAGAAAAGGCTTTGTAAGGGGAAAAGCTACTGCTGTAATATTTTTTGCTGCCAAAGGGGGCAGGCATAGCATCCTTCTCTAAACTCTGACTTGGGAGATGGCTGTCTCTGTCTAGCATGAGTTTATGCTCTTAGCATAGGTCTGCTGGATCAGACACAATTGCACTTTGACACTAGTGACCCAGTATAGGTGTCGTTTGTGTAATGGTGAATATGTATGGTGGCTGAAGAGACTGCACCATGCTCTTGCTAACTGAACAGCTACCTTGAACTGACTCTGTATTTCAGACTTATGCTCTTGTGTTGAGTGCCTAAATAAGTGGCCTGGCTCCTTCCTTCCTTTTTCACCTTCAGTTAAGTCTCTTTGGACTCGGTGAGCTCTATGCATGCAATGCTTCTAATAACCTGTAATTCTGGGTGCTTCTTATGAGTGCTCAGAGTGAGCTGTTAAATCCATACAAATCTGAAATTTTCACCTTGGTTCATAGTGGGCATGCTCCATGGCTTAACACAGGCCTTCACAGAGTCTGTTCCTGCCCCACAATTGTTTCCCACCTTTATCCTATAACTAGTTCTCTATGTACTAGGGGTCTCCATGTCACTACAGCAGATGTCATATCAAGAAGGGCCTGGGGGCTTTCAAATTCCAAGGTGTAGGGTAAGACCATCATTTTTAATATTCAGTCTTATGGTTCCCCCCTCAACCAGGTGTTATGCTGACTAGTAGCTCCTGATGTCTGTCTCTGGCAAAGTGAGAGCCCCAAACATAGGTCTGGAGCTCTGCTTCAAGGCAGTGTAATGAGTAGCACCCCCAGCTGTCACAAATAATCCTTGGTGTGGTTCTACCTTGCTCATTGCTGGGTGCAGGTGCTGAAACCCCTGAAGCATCTGCCCCTTTCCCATAGCAAAAATAGCTACTGATAAAGAAAGACTAAAGGGGCAGGGGAACCTCTTCTCAGGCCATCTGCCATAATAGAAAAGCTCTCCTTTCACAGATGGGGTCAGCAAAAAGCACTGGAAGGCCAAGTCTACAACTCTCCAAGAGCTATAAGTGTGTCTGAATGAGGCTTAAATATGGCTTGTCTAGCTAGTATGGACATGGGATGGAGAGGGATGGAGGTTCTTGGTTTGGGAGGGAGGGAGGAAAAACAGAGAAGATCTACAGGAAGAGCCTAATCCCTCAGCTTTCCGAGCAGACTCTTCCACTCCTGTTCCTTTGTCTCTACTGATAATCTGTTTTATCAGCCGTGTGGGAAACTGTCTCCAGTAAAGGATAAGGCCTTCAGGGTATGAACTTAACAACCTAGCTGGGCTTCTCTACAGGACAGTGGTGCAGTAGGTGTTCAGAGAAGCTATGAAAAAGAAGGGTTGGGGCAGATAAACTAGTTCTCCTCTGTAAAGGACACAGACCAGAAGAGCAATACCTGTTCCTTCACATACTGGACACTAGCTGGCACCCCGACTTGGACACCAGAACTTCTCTAATGAAAGCTACTGCCCAGGGCCCTTACCCTTTAACTTCCTGTGCTTATGACCTAGGCTCTCACTTATTGCACAGGCTATGAGTTGTGACTAACAGGCCCAATGGTGTACAACATCCTTCCTGCTTCCAAGGTGAAGAGTAATAGTAATTGTGCTGCTACATTGTCCTCCGCTAACCATTTTACCATGTTTAGAGTGTTGGAATGTTGGTTTGCTCCTACTTTGGGGCTTCTATCTAATTTAACACATGCTCTCAAGTTTCCTGTCTCCAGTGCCAATGCAGCACCGGGTGACAGTTCACTCTTTCTTCTAGCTTATTGACAGAATGTCTGGACATGGCAAGAGGAAGGCAAAGCCCTGGTCTTCAAGATCCCAGTCAAAGAGGGCTGGTTTGCAATTCCCCGTGAGCCGTGTCCACCGGTATCTGAAGAAGGGGCACTATGCCGTGAGAATAAGCCCCAGTGCTGCAGTCTACCTGGCCTCTGTGCTACAGTACCTGAGTGCCGAAGTGCTGGAGGCAGCAGGGTACGTGACCCAGGCAAAGGGGTACCACCGCATCATACCAAGGCACATCCTTTTGGGCATTAAGTGTGACGACGAACTGCATAAACTGTTCAACCATGTGACTATTCCACAAGGAGGTGTCCCACCCAGAATTGAGAAGCCGCTTCTGACCAAGAAAACCAACAAAAAGTCTACGCATAGAAAGAGAGCTGCCCCCTGCTAGCTCCTCTCCAACTGCAGCTGAGCCTTGAAATGAGAGGTGGGGTCTGGCTCACTGAGAGTGGATTTCTGTGCTACAGGCTTCACTTAGTGCACTTGGTTTGTGTGTTGCTGCTAAAGAATATTTATTCAGATTGGTGGTTTGTATAATCTTTGGTGTATGAACTACAGGTTTATTAGACTATCTGGCTCTTGTGATTGCTATTTATGCAGTAGATTGTAATAAAGAATCCAGCTCTGGTCTGTATGATTTAGAGAAAAACGGTAGTGTCCTGGTCTAGCGCCTTAGCCACAGGAGACCTGGTTTCAGTCCTGATGGAGACAGGCAGAACTGTTCCTTGGGTACAGCAAACTGGGGCAACTGCTCTGGGCCCCGTGCTCTGGAGGGGCCCTGCAGGCCACCAGTGTGATTGGTTGGTGCCGGGTTCAGGTGGTCCCAGACATGACAGATTGTCACTTCCATACTGGGCCCCCTTCCCTCCACAGCGATGGCCCTGAATACAGGCTTTATTGTGCTCTCTTGAACAAGTTATTTTGGCCCAGATCCTCAAAGGTATTTAGGTACCTCCCTTGAGGATCTAGAGCTTTAATCTCTGCCTTAGAATTATCCCTATTTTATAGGGGAGGAACTTTCTATTTGTCTACTTAGAGAAGTGCCTTGTATAAGGGGACCCTAATCTCAATTGGAGGGCCTTCAGGTGCCCCCATAATACAACCAGTACTAGGATCTGGAGGAAAGGAGGCCCCTGCAGAAAACTGGCATTTCCACAATCCTACAGCAGGGGAGTGGGGAGAAGGGCTATCCTGATACAAGGAAGGCAGAGAGGCCTTGTAAGAGGCATCGTGGTGGTCTTGCCTCCTCAGCTAATGACACTAATGTGCCGTGAGCAAGTCTACCCTAAACATAGGTGAGAATGTTCAATTGTCCCAGAACAAGGTAGGTAGAGACTGAATCATGTGGTTACTGCCAGATGGCAGTCTGGTGTAAGACTAGGTTGACTCCTCCCTGGGCCTTGTCCTAAGCATGTGCAGAGGGTGTATTATTGCTACCTGCTCAATCTGCTGTGTCCAAGTATGGTTACCTTCAAACAGGACAGCATCTGACCTTACCCAGGCACTGACATATCTGTGTGCTCCTCTTTCCAGTTGTCCCTAGTGTAGCCATTTTCTATTTTCCCCCACTCTTCCCTTTCTTCATTTCATGCTCACTTCTGCTCTGGCTCCAGACTCTAACCTCCTCCCACAGCCCTGTCTGCTTTATCTTCACATTCTTTCCCTGCCCTCCTGCTCCTCATCCTTCTCTTCCCCCTTCCACCTACCACTGATCTGAAAGAAGTCGAGGATGGTTCTTTTCCTCCTGCTATATACACAGTGCTTCAAACACGTTGGACAGGAAGGGGACTCTCCCTGACTCAGGAAAGGAGGTGGGGGAACCTGGCTCTCCGAAGCTCTGCACCCCTCCACAATCTCATTACAGTGTGGTTCCCCCACCCTTACTTTGACCATGCATGCACTTAAAATCTGCCTCTTCATTCCTAGTCATCACTTCTTCCTTAATTTTACTACCTCTTTGATCTGTGGATGGAGAAGGCTCCCTCTTTCTCTCCTGTGGACCAATAAGAATCTACTGTGCAAGGCTCCCACCAAGGGCTGGTCTAGTGTCTGGCTGGAAGCTAGTCTTCCAAATAAATATCATCCCATGGAGATACTATGTTGAAAAATGAATAGTGATGATGCAAACTAACTGGATTTATTCTTTTACAAATCTAGGTAGGCCTTGATAAGCTAGTTGACTTGGGCCATAGACTCAGGTCAAGTGTAGTATGTCGTCAAGGCTGATTTCCCACTCTGATACTTCAAGTGCTGAAGGTGGGGAGCCCACAAGGATTTTAAAAATTAATATTGGCCACTCCAGGCTCGTATTAAACTCCCAAGGTTACAGCTTCTCTCTGACCTTGGCTTGGTAAATGCAAAACCCCTTTCAGATCCCAGGAAGGTGCACTTGGGAATTCCTGTGGGGTACCCTCAAGTCCTTTTTACACACACACACACCACACACACGAGGAAGAGATGAGAAAGAAAACAAAGGAAACTAGCTGTTGCCACCAGCTAATTTAGCAACATACACAAACCTATTAGGACACCTAAAATCCAATCCTGTTCTTAAATGTAAATTTTATTAAAAACAAAAAGAAAGAAAATACTTCTGGAATTTAGGCTTTTGCTAGCTTTTAAAAGAGCAATTCCAAAAATTAAGCACCCAAAATAGCTTGCTTGGGAGTTCATCTTAAAGGTTACAAGCACACAAAAGCACCTGGGATTAGCACAGAGGAGTCCACAAGCCTTACAGAAAATAAAAGAAAGAAACCTAATCGCATCTGTCCAAACATTCCCTGTCCTAATAAATCCTTCTAGGCATGGATGATGAATGTTCATACCTGGTCCAAACTTTTCACAACATTCCAGCTGCCCCTGTCTCTTCAGCCCAGAGAGAACAACAGAGAGACAAAAGGGAAAACTTTCTTCCCATTTTAAAAAGTTCTAGCCTTCCCATTCACTCTTTTGCTCAGGTGCCCACACCCTTTTTGCTATATGGGGGACTTTTTAACCCTTTACAGGTAAAGCAAGCAGCCACCAAGAGGGACTAAACGGCTGGCTGGCTGTCCATAAAAGGGAGCTACCCCCTCTCCCTTCATTTATCACATATGAATTTATTATTCTGCTCCTTGCTGGAAGGAGAGAGAACTCTATTCTGACCCAGAGGTGAAGATCCAGTTATGAGGTAACCATCCAATAGATATAGCTGCAAATGAATTTTCCTCTTCTCTCCCCCAAAAGTTTGCAAATAAAAGAATATCAGACTTTACATTGTAGTGTACCTAGGCCCCTCGCTTACCAGTGTATTCTAAGGAAGGAAAGAGGATTGGACAAGGGTCTATCTGTGTTCCAGTTCCTTATATGGAGGCATGTCCTAATGCTGAGGCATTTAGGCTAAAAGCTTTTTGGGAAATAATGGAGGGATGAGGCAATCTGCCAGTCTGACATGATTTCTAGGCTTCACTGTAGAAACCTCCTTAGCGAGTGTCTTTTAAACAAGTACACTTGTGGCTGGAGCCTCTAGAAGGGCACAGCCTTTGTCTAGACCCTATTAATTTTGCTGATATGACACAAAGGGGGACAGTGATGTAACTTGTATGTATGACAGCAATGCCTGTACAGTATTGGCAACCCTGAGCATTCCAAAATCATGCCTTAGGCCCCCCCAAAATCATGCATGCATTTTAAAAAGTCACGAAACTGTGTGTTTTGCTTGCTTGATTGTTCTGGTTTTTAGCCTGTAAGGGGCACTTGAGTAACCTCTTCAATCTTTTGTGTGTAACTAGGGTGACCAGTCAGCAAGTGTGAACAATCGGGAGGGGGGTGGGAGGTAACAGGAGCCTATACAAGAAAAAGACCCCAAAATCAGGACTGGCCCTATAAAATTGGGACATCTGTTCACCATATGTGTAAGTGGGAGGGCTAGAAACTTACCTTTATTTTAAATGAAAGATGAGATTCTCATGGAATCCTATGAGTCCAGGACCTGGGGCTTTAAGGAAAGCACCAAATAGCATGATACTCACAATAAAATACAGGAAGTTGGCAGCTACTAGCCTGGGAAGGGAGATAATGGGGGCAATTACAGTGGGGGGTTGGTAAAGATCTCTTGGAGAAGCAGAGCTACACTGAATCATATAATCATAGCATATCAGGGTTGGAAGGGACCTCAGGAGGTCATCTAGTCCAACCCCCTGCTCAAAGCAGGACCAATTCCCAACTAAATCACCCCAGCCAGGGCTTTGTCAAGCCTGACCTTAAAAACCTCTAAGGAAGGAGATTCCACCACCTCCCTAGGTAATCCATTTCAGTGCTTCACCGCTCTCTGAGTGAAAAAGTTTTTCCTAATATCCAACCTAAACCTCCCTCACTGCAACTTGAGACCATTACTCCTTGTTCTGTTATCGAGTAAAAGGATGGGGATAGCCAGAATTGATGTGGGGGTTGGTGGGCTGAATAAGTCTTGGGGTGAGGGGGACAGGCAGAGGTGGGGTGCAGAATTAACTGGAATCTTGGGACTTGGGTAGAAGTGAGGAGTCCTACAGGCACACAGGGAGAGCTCCTCTGGGGTGAGTGGGTGTGCAAAAATTGTTACTCTATAAATTTTGTGTTGGCAATGCTGTTCTTGCCATGTCCACAGTGTGTGTGTGGGATCATTGAACAGACCCAAAACCGCAATCTCTCTCTTTAAAAACAACAAAAACACCCCTCAATTTTGGGGGCCTGACTCATGACATCTGAGCTCCTGCAGCTGGGTATGTTGCACAAGGGACCGTGTAGGTTATCAGGTTCGTACACGGTTCAGAAACTTTTCTGAAGTGCTGAATGCTGGCGGCTCCCATTGGGCATCCACAACTGTCACCAATGTGCATCAAAAATCACAGGCTAAGCATTTTCCTCCCTCTCTTCTTTATCTTCTCCTGCCCACTCCCTGCGCCAGCTGTTTAGAGGGTTAAGTCTGATCCTCAAAGTGCACTGGCCACTTAGGAATGTAGCAGAAAAGTGTGTGGGGGTACATGTGTGTACACCCAGGCAAAACCCAGAACAAATGTTTTGTTGTACAGCTGACTTTTCTTGAGGTTTAAGTATCTGGTAACTTTCAATGACCAGTTTGCCTGGGCCTTTTGAATAATAATAAAGTTTAAATTAAAACAGAAAGAGGGGTGTGTCTTATTCTCTGATTATGGATTCACTGTATTGCTGAGTGCAGTGTTGTTGTAGCCATGTGAGTCCCAGGCTATTAGAGGGACAAGGTGGGTGAGATTATAGCTTTTATTGGCCCAAATTCTGTGGGTGAGAGAGAGAAGTTCTCAAGCTGATACAGACCTGCTCTGCCTCCAGAGCACACTAGGCAGTTCTAGTCCCTCTGCCCACTAGAGGTCTCTGGGTTATGGGAGAGACGGATCAGAGTTTATTCAAACAGTTAAGCATTGGAGCAGCCGCAGGCTGGAGCTCCGGGGACTGGGAGGGGTTTGGAGCAGCGGCTGCAAAGCAGGGCTCGCGCTGCGTGTTTTCACTGCCGCCGCCGCCGCAGCAGCTCCGCCGGAGAGAAGGTGGGACTCGCTCTCCTGCCTCCGTGGGTCGGGACTCCGCTCGCCAGGTAAAGGGGGCGCGGGGCTCGCCTGAGTCCCTTTGTCTGTCTGCAGGGGAGAAGCGCGCAATGGCCAAAGCAAGGTGCCGCTGGCTGGGGGAGCGCACCTGAAACAGCAGCACCAAAGGAAGCCCTATCCTTCCCCCCCGGGCTTTCCAGGGCTAGCAGGGGAGCATCGGAGTCCGCGTTTGTTGGGCTTAGTCAGAGATAGGCATGTGAAAGGTTCTCCGGGGATTTCCCCAAGGGAGGGGGCCGTGGTGCAGCACCTTCCCGGGTGTGTTTCCTAGCCACCCAAGCCGCGTTTTGTTTACATGGGGGCGGCTAAACTCTTCCCCAGCCCCTCGCCTCGCACGGGGACTCGCCTCCAGTGTTGGAAAAAGCTGTTTGGGAAGTGCCGAGCTCTCCCTGCTGCACGGCACTTTTTACTGGCGCTTTCAACTGGAACAAACTCGGCGAGGTGCAAAAATTACAAGTTTGTGGGGTTTTCCGCCCCACGTCGTGAATCAAGGGGCTGGCTCAGACAGTGACTCGAGAGCGATCCCAGCGCCCTGGGGCAGTGCCCCGCTGTTCCCTTGGAGGCCACGCATTTCCATGCAGCCTAGGAGCTGCCTCGTGAGAAATCCGGGCTTTTCCCTCTTAATTTCTCCAGAGCCCCAGGGCGCCCATGTCGGTGATCTCCTGTGGCCGGCTCTAGGGCTTTAACCACCAGACTATTTTCCTCCCTATTGAGAGGCAAGTTGCTATGTTGTGGTTGCCTCTTTTTTTTTTTTTTTTTCCCACATGACTTTCTCTATCGCTAGCAAATCCTTAGGTGTTGTCTTGCTACAGGGGTTCGGTGTAGTTTCTTGACTTTGTTGCACAGAGCTTCTCTCTCTTCACTTCTGGTTTGTTTATGGCTCCCCTTCTGTGTAAATAAGATTTGGCCTTCAGGTTGAAATCCTGGTGAAATCCGGGGCAGAGGGGGATATTTACCAGGAAATCCAATGAATTGTTATGCTCCACATGCTGCTTATGTGTTTTTCCTGTCTCCCATTTTGAAACTGGCAGGAGCTGTGCTGGCTGTGTGTCACTTTAGCACCATCCTGTTGCTTGACTGCAGAGCATTCCCCAGCAGGCTTGGCTTCATGGCATCTAGTGAAAAGGATAGACAGTAGTCAGGATGTCTTGATCATAGAAGCCCTTGATAATGAATCCATCCCATTGCAGCAGCTTGTTGGTGTTGGGGAGGAGTATATTTAACTGAGAAACTTCTGGATGCCCTATTATAAACCCTGTAATTTATTTCTGTCCTCTCCCCCCACTTGCTCTGGGGTTTCACAAGGTGCTAAAGATCAGCCCTTCCCACCGATCAAGGGTTTAATTAAAGGTCACAGAGGTGATGCATGGTGGCAGCCATTTTGCTAAAGTTATGCCATACAAGATAACAGTTGGGATCCCAGTATCAGAAAACTGGCTTCTGCAGTCCATGATGTTTTAACAGTGGCTTAGGTTCTGAGGGAGGCTTCTAGTGTGACAGATATAATCTAGTTAACATGCAGACCAAAGGTGCTCTCATTTGTTTAAATCAACATGAAGACAGAGCAGAAAGGTCTGCCTCATCCCTGCCCCTGGACTTCGGCAGTCTCTAAAAATGGCTGCTCCCGATGGAGGAGACTCAGAAAAGAGCCTTCTGAGTTAAAACCTCAGCCTCAGGGTATTAGTTTGCAGTGAAGGTAGGAAAACAACCCCTTATAGCATCTAGCACATAGTTTGCCTTTAGGCCTGTGGGTTACCATAATGCTCCTGTTAACGTGCCTCTTGCCATAGGCTAGGGAAAGTGGAGTTCAGGGCAAATTGGGTGCAGCCTTTGTATGCAGTGACTGATCTGCAACTCTATTTGATCTAACAAACTGGATAAGATTTCATAGACTTGGATCACAGTGGTGTCTTTTTTACTTAGGCTGTCAAATGTCACATCTACTACTGGGTTTATACGTTGCTAACCCAATGGGGCTGCATTCTTGGGTGGCACTTTTAGGCACTATTGTAAATCAACATGATTAACAAACCCAGTGCCTCCAGCAGTAAAGGGAATTGTTCTTTTCTGTTAGAGAAGTGAATGCTACTGAGTTCAGCAGCTCACTGTGGTAACAGACTACCACACTGTGACCAGAAGAGCTAAGCTGCTTTTTGAAATGTAGCTTCTGACCCACAAAGCCCCTCTCATACTACGGCCTTTTCCCTCCATAGTTACAATATTCTTCACTGCCTGACCTGAAATTGTTGTGTATCATTTGCAGAAGCTTGCGAAACAGCTTCTGAGTGTTCTCTAGCTGGCCACTTTACCATGCCAGATCAATTAGTCCATGTCTCCATGTGTTTAGTGTCTTGAAAGGCAATAGAGAAGTCCAAAAGAGCCTATTTAGTTCAGTCTCGCAGAGTCACCATGAGACTTTCCACTCCCACAGCTTGGTACAAAGGCCTTGCAGCACTGGTGTAGTTTTGAGATAAGTTACTAGGCTCCTCCTTTGATTTCTTCTTTCGGTTCTCAAGCGGTTCTGCATTCACTCATTCCTGCTCTGCTCAGTTCAGCTGCACCCTTCATGCTTTCAATTCCTGCCCCATGCCCTCTTTGCCAGAGTGGGTGGGCAGCAAAGTCTCCCTTCCCCTTGGTGTTGAGCTTCTTGAGGCCAGATGTGTTTCAGAAATATTTGGTCTAATGGTTTCAACTCCGTGCAGGCAATATAGAGGGAACAGAGCACTGATTAGCATGAATGAATAGCAAAATTGGCCAGATTGCACCCTGCTCTGGGGGCTGTTTGGGTTAAAGGAACCATCTTGTGGGCATCCTGTGCTGAGCATTTGTATGGCACTTGCCATCTTCAAAACACTTAAGCCTGCTGACGTGCCTGCAGGGTAGGGAAGTATTGTTGCAATTTTATGGATAAGGAAACTGAGGCAGACAAATTAAGTAACTTGCCTAAAGCTGCTGCAAAGTCAGTGTTACAGCTAAGATGAGAACAACCGAGTTCGTGGCTTCTAGAGTTGTGCTCAGAGCACATCTCTGAGATGACATTATCCTGTAAAGTGTGTGGCAGCTGCACTTAAGGTCACATGCATCCTTGCAGTGCGGTGGCCAGGGGGATGATATTGTACTGCTGTCATGAAACCAGTGGTTTTTGTAATCAAAGTGCTATGGGTGTCTCACCTCCGTCAAGCTCTCTGGCAGGCCCAGATCTCCCTGCACAGCACTGTCTGCTCTTGCTGATCAAATACAGTAACTGTGGTGATGACCTTTGCTAGCACAGACACACTCTCTCTCTCTCTCTCCCTTGCCTAGATGCAGCCTGGGCTGTTCTCTGAGTATATTTCTTCCCCACCTGGCCCCATCTCCTCAGTCTGGAAATGATTTACAGACCCTGCCTGAATGCAGGCATGCTCCTACTCAGCCTCCTGCTATGCCGATTAACATCGCCTCTCCTGAAGCATAATGAAGTGCTTACTGTCTGAATCCTGGCTCCACAAGGAACATTTCCAGTGTGGCCTCCCTAGGCTTAAATGAGAGATCCTTTAGGAGGGGATGAAGAGAAGCTGCCACCTTTCTTTGTAGAGGAAAACAGTGTTTCTGACTTGGGTGGCTGATGCAGGGCTAATATGGTCCTCTTGTGGGGCTTTCAAGATGCAGATTGGATTATACAAAGCTAATCATAATTGTAGCTCAATTGCTGTAGCTGCTCACTCTGTGAGAACGTTACACAGTCTGCAACTGCGTATTTGCTCGCCCTCAGAAAACTCATCCCCTTTATGTTGTTCCAAGCTAGGTGGCCAAAAATCAGGGTACCTAAAAATCTCTAATTAGTTCTGAAAATTTTGGCCCTTTGTTTCCTGAATTCTCCTCCACTTGATATGGTGAGCTACTTCCTTCTGCCTCTGGCTAAATATGCATGTGTTCTATTAAATGTGAGTGTTACTTTAAAACTCCCCTCAGCAAGAGATTTTTGGGAAGAAAAACGGCTGGCTGGATATCTCCACCCTCCGTGCGTCTTTTACCAATATTAGCGGGAAGCAAACTGTCCTGTCAGATCTCTCCATGCATCTCATTGTAGCTTCCTCACCTGGCTTCCAGCTGTGGTGCTGTCCTCAATGCTCTTTCACCCCTATGGCATGTTAGTTTATAGCAGGTAGAGTCCGGTGCATGTAATACAGTGCGACACTTCCCATAGGTAGCACACACAAGCTGAAGAAAGAGTAGGATCAGAAAGGAAAAGAGCTGCATTTACATATATTTCCTTTCTTGCTCCATGCCCTGCAAGCCCTGTTGGCATTCCTGCCATTCTCTCTCTGTTTTTGCTTCCCGTCTCACCCACCCGCCCAGTTACTTAAGGGAGTCAAGAGCCTTCTGCTGTCTACCTACTTCTAGTCTCGATGGCCAGTTACCTCCAGGGGCTGCTGCTGCATCTGGGCTGTGTCCCCCAGACAAGTTTGGGTTAGAGAACTGGTGTCAGCCAGAATGAAGCAGGGTGGCTCCACTAATATGTCAGGCCCCTCCCTACCATAGCTGTTCCAGTGGGATCCCACCAAGATCAGGAAATTAAGTTAGTCTTGACAGTTTCAAAACTTCAGGAGCCTGAGGGTTGAGATTAGATCTCCCTTCATCTCTCACATTCCCTCTTTCCCCTCAATGTCCTCTCAGCTGTTGCGACCCATCTATACCTCTTAATTTCTTACACCTCATGTGTTCCTTTCCCTGCTGCACCTTCTGACTGCAGCCAAACCTAATAAATGAAGCAAATCCTACTTTGCAACATGGCCATGCTGTCCCTTCCTCCCCTGTATGTGCCCTTTTGGGAGCCTGGTGACTGTGTGTACGTAGCCATCCTGGGTGGGGGTTTGCAAACTTCTCTATTTGGGGAAAAGCTCCCACCCATCATGGTGCCCTGAGTTGGGGTTCACTCACATATTGGGTGGGACGAGGCCTGGAGGGGATGGGGAACTGCAGATTGAGAATAAGGTTCCTTGGCAGAAGTGCAGGTAGAGTCTTAGGTCTTCATTCCATATGATGCTAAGGGAGTTCGCACCCAACCGCTGTTTAGAAGTGTCAGAGCTCTGTTATGCGTGTAAGTGACCATATGTTCTCATTTCCTGCTCCATCCTGGTGCCTAAGCCTGTGCCAGTAACCTGCTCATACCAGCATGTTGGATTGTTCTGTTCATGATCTCAGCAGCTTGACATGCAGAGAAAGCTACTTCAGTCAGTCATGTTAACCCTGTGCCCTGGCTACTGTGTAATAAACTACTGCACAACAAAGGAAAGGCAGCAGGACTATGATTATTAAAGACCCTGTGGTACTTTATGCAAGAATCAGGGCCTTCACTTTGGTGTCAAAGCCACATTGCGACTTGATTAGCTCCATCCTCATTTCCACCTTAAATTCTCCTTGCAGGTCTAGGTGATGGGATTCTTCACTTTCTGTAAACTGTTGTTTGATGGTGCTGCTCCGTTCTACTCTAGCAATGGCTACAATTCAGCGATTGGTGAAATAATCCCTGTGGGTGACTGAAAGTACGTTTGGGTCTCGGAGGCATATAATAAAATGTAGCTGTCAACTTCTGCTTCGGGGCTCATGCCGATTGCTACCCACACAAGTTAAGGTTATTCCATCCTCAGATACAGCTGGTACCATCCAGCATAGGCTCCAACTCCGGGGGTGCTCTGAGGCACCCATGGGGAAAAAAATAGTGTGTGAGCAGGGGTGGGAAGGGGTGGGGCTGGGACCTTGGGGTAAAACTGGGGTGGAACATCCCCAGAAAAGTAAAAAGTCAGCTCCTACGCTGTCCAGCGTTGGAGACGGGATACTGGACAGGATGGGCCATCAATCTGATCCGACAGGGCAATTCTGGCATAGGATAGTACGTACTATGGAGTCTAATAACAAAGTTACCCCTTTTGCCCAGTGGAGTTGGGTCACCCACCCATGCTACTGTCAGTTGTGTGTTGCACCTAGGCCACTGGGGAAAAGGGAATGAGAAATACAGTAAGTGCAGGACCAGAGAGGGTGTCAGCCAGACTTGTGGGTTGATCTTGGCAGCAGTATCTGATCTGTAGGAACAAATAGAGCTGAAAGCTGTGAACAAAGTAGTTGCTTGGCATTAGATGCTGTGGGGGGAAAGGGAGGTTAATCTGGTGCTGGAGCCCAATATTAAAGGTGCAAAGTCTGCTCCCCAGGCCCCCCGCCCGATGCATATAATATTCAGTGCACTTTTTTCATGTCCCCTCAGGGGGCAGATAAACTGTATAAGCTTGAGTGTACAGAGCATGTATTCAAGGGAGGAAGGGCATTGGAAGAGATGTTGGCCTGTGTGTGTCCATTCATGCACTGATGCTGCTCCTAGAGTTCCAGCCTGAAAGACTCATGTTCTCAAAAAAGGTGCCAGTGTATGCAGTTGAAATTACAACTGCAACGTGTGCGCACGCGCACACACCCACCCACTCAGGTGAGTGCAGGAGCAGAGTGGGCAGGGAAGAAGAGAAGAACTTTGAGAGACTTGGTTGCTAATGTATTTGAAATCTGAATCTGACAAATGAGCAAGGTGAATGTGGCTGATGTCAGCCAACTGTGTTACAGGGCTCTGCTACATCACAGTGCCACATTCCTTATCTGTATCTGAAGCCGGGTTTGGGCTGCATTGAATGATACCGAGCCATAGAAAGCTGGGAGGAGTGTGGGTCCTTATGTGTGAGATGAAGAGCATTCTCCCTGGCAGAAGTTCAGAGCCATTAACAGGCTGATCAGCATCTTCTCTGAAAATAATTAGCTGCTGTTAAAGGTTTTTAATAAAAGTGGGAATCTGTAAATGTAAGGACTTAAGCTGCTATGAGATGCAATCAGAACTGTGTCCTGGGCCTCTTTGCTTCTCAGTTACCAAAGCGCTATCACTGTACTAAATCCCCTTCAATGTACAACGTATAAACCTGCTGAAGAGGATGTGGTTAGATGTTTGGCTGTGTGTGTGTGTGTGTCTGTTCTCCCTGTGCGCTGTCCCAGCTCTGTGCAGACAACTGTCACAGCAGACCTTGAGCGAACCGATCAATGACCACAAGATCCATTAAGGTACGAAGGCATCCAACCAGCTTTATTGCCAACAAAGCATGGTCCTATCTTGGTTCAATTTCTGTCTCTGCCACAGACTTCTTTTTCACCTTGGGTAAATCGCTTAATCGCTCTGTGCTTCAGTTCTCTGTCTGGAAAATGAGGATGGATAATACTTTCTTTGTCTGTCTTGTCTATTCGTATCAAAAGCTCTCCAGGGCAGGGACTGTCTCTTACTCTGTGTACACACAGTGCCAAGCACAATCGCACTGTGAGCTCAGATACCATATACAAATGATAATAAACTTATGTCAGTTTAGCACATTTCATCCACACAGAATGCAGTGAAAATAGTGGGACAGGATGAACTGGAGGCAGGAATTTCTGGTGACTTTTTAAAATGTGTGTGCTGTGGATCTTTCTGTTTTAAAGTGGCTGATTAGTGACCCCTAAACTCTAAAAGCAGATGTAGCCTTTGGTGTGTGCAGAGCTGTGTTTCAAAGGTGCTTTGGTCTCCAATGAAGGTAACACAAGAGTGGAAGAAATACAGTGGAAGAAAGACTTCAGCAGATTCTCCATGCTGTGTAGAACCAAGCATTTTGGACATGTTGTCCAGCCAGCAGCATAGTTTAGGTGCCAGGAGCAGTGGGAGTGAGTCATGAGTTGTGAATCACTCTTGGTATCTTGCATTGGCCTCCGTGGAATCTGTAAGGGAAGAATTAACATCCATCTCCCCCGACAACTGCGCCTTGCTGTTTAATTGTTTACTTTCTTTCTTGAGGGCTGCACCCTGAACTCCCCTGGATGTCATGGGGAGCTGTGCATGCAGTCGCAGAGGAGTGTCTGGGGCTCTTAGAACACAAGCACAAACTAAATGCCACCTCTGAGCAGGAGGTGCTTTAGATCAGGAGTCTCAAACATGTGGCCTGCGGGCCACATGTGGCCCGCCAAGCTCTCCTTCCCCCCCTGGAGTTATTTTCTGAGGCCCTCCTGCCCCCCAGTATGCTGGGTCCTTGCTCCTCTGCCTGACTCCCAGTGCTTTCCCGCCACCAAACAGCTGTTTGGCGGTGCTTAGGACTTTCTGGGGGAGGGGGCAGGGACACAGCGTGCTCAGGGGAGAGGAGGTGGAGAAGAGGCAGGGCTGGGGCAGGGATTTGGTGAAGGGGTTGGAATAGGGGCAGGAAGGAGGTAGAGTTGGGGTGGTACTTTGGGGAAGGGGTGGGAAGAGATGGGTCAGGGATGGGGCCTCATGGATGGTTTCTCTGATGCAGCCCTCGGGCCAGTGTACTAGTCCACATGTGGCCCTCATGGTGATTTGAGTTTGAGATCCCTGCTTTAGATAGAACTGATCACATAGTGGGTTGAGGTGCCACAAACACTCTGAGCAGTGTTGTCTTTAAAAAAAAAACCAAGACTCTGTTTTGATTCCCGCCCTTTTCTCCCTGTTTGGTTCTCTGTCTTTTAATTAAATAACTGCATAACTACAGGAAAACATTTGGCTTTGTGTTTGCAGATTCCTCTGCAGTGGCAGTAAATCAAGCACTGGAGTGGGAAGGGATGAACTCAAAGGTGTATTGAAATGCAGCTAAATAAGAGGCAGAGCGGCCCTCTAGACTTAAGCTGTATTTTGGGTTCTGTAGGCCCACTGACACCTGTCACCTTGTAATCCCAGGAAGCCCACACAGTGGTATGCAAGGGAGTTTAGGAACCTCTCCTCCTTCAGGGGGGCACATCACTTTGAGTCCTCTCCCACCCTTGGCCTTGTCTATGCCAGGGATTTCCAACCACTGAGCCAGCTGCACCAGTGCAAATCCCTAGCTTCCCATGTCTAGTGTAGCTGCTCTGATGCTGAAATAAGGACCAATCCACACCGTAGACAAGGTCTTTCTCTGTGTTTGGGGAGGAGAAACCATTAGGCTGCTTTCCCTTGAGCCTGTGGCTGCTATGTGAGCCAGGAGGTTGGGTTATCAGTATTGTAGGAAACCTGCTGCTGTAGTGGCTGGAGAAGGTTGCGGTGCTCCCTGGGCCTGGTCCTCAGATGCAAGCTGTGGGATGTGTAGCAAACGCTGCCCCTCTTCACCATCCACTCCCGAGGGATTGTCCGCACCAGGAGTTATGCTAGTGTAACTCTATCAGTGTAATTATACTGGTATAATTATTCCTGTGTAACAGGTGAAACTGTCCCTTATAGACAAGCCCTGAGAGTGTTAAATATCTGTGGTCAAGGGGAGAGGAGCCAGCACACAACCCATAGCCATTAATATTGCAGCAAGGTTGTATTTCATCCCCCACCCTGCTTGGGCCAGCCTGTACTTGTGTTCCTCTTATCTCCCTGTTCAGATTCTTTCCTTCTCTGTGTCTGTGCTGAAATAATTAGAGTCCAGGTTGATTGTAGGGGCCTTCTAGACAGATGCCGTTTTGTAACTTGTGTGAGGCAGACATGAGGAGTTGGTTCAGTTGTACTACTATGGCCCTGATCCTGCTGCCATTGCAATCAGTAGCAACACACTCATCCACTCATTTCAGCAGGAATGGGATTAGATCCTGTGTGAGGTTGTCATGGCTACTTCCAGCATGAAGTTTAGATTTAAACCTACCTTTGCAGAAGTGACTAGTGGCTTGGGTTGTTTGTTTTGTGTGTGTGTGGTTTTTTTGTTTGTTTATGAGCCTCATTTTTCAGTTGCTCAATTTGAGAGGTTTTAAAAGGGCCTGACTTTCAGAAAGTGCTGAGCTCCTGCCCTCTTTAAAAAAAATAGGCCCCTTCAGATTATCACCATGCTGGGCACCCAAAAATGGAGGCGCCTAAAAATCACTGGTCATGTCTGGACATTTTGGCTGTAGCTTTCCTGAAAATTCTCGCTATTTTTGTCTAAAACTGAGGACTGGAAAGATCCCATTCTTAATACTGAGATCTTAAAGGCCAAATTTAAACACTGCAGCTCTGGTTGTTCCCCCAGCCCCACTGATGCCATGGAGACATGCTGGGAAGTGGACAGTGAGCCTGCATTACCTTGGACAGTTGTCACATTGGCAGAGTTCCCTTTGAACTCTGCTAGTATTTAATGAGCTTAAAGAATCAAGCAGAGCCATCTGCAAGAGCAGAACCATTGGAACAAACTACCAGGCATGTGGTGGATTCTCCATCTCTTCATGCCTTCAGAAAGGCATCCAGTCTTGACTTGGAAGATTATGCTTTAGTCAAATCAGTTATTGAGCTCAATAGAGGGTTGCTAGGTGAGATCATCTGGCCTGTGTTATGCAAGAGATCAGACTAGATGAGTGGTTTTCAACCTGTGGTGTGTCCACGGACTAAGGTTTCCAGAAGGATCTGCACCTCCATTTGAAATTTTTTTTTTAGGGGTCTACAAATGAAGAAAGGTTGAAAATCACTGGACTAGATGATCTAATGGTCCCTTCTGGCCATAAACTATATGGGGAGAAAATAGAGGGAGTGAACCCAAAACTGCTTTTATACTTCATCTGTGATGAGGCTACCTCCTTCCTTATGGGGTAACCAGAGAGAGATGGAAGGATGGAGCATGTCGGCTAGCTGCAGAAATCCAGTCCAGGATTTCCCAGCCATAATCAGAGTGCTGACTAGCAGACTGCTCTGGAATGCAGTGGATCTCTTCTCTCAACTACAGATCAGTGGTATGTTAATTCTCAATAAGGACAGTGATTTGCTGAGATGGATTCAAAGTCTACTTTGCACCAAAGTATACTTCTAAAACTGCATCCGGTCTGCGAGGCGTGGCACCACCTTAACTGTACCGGTATAGTTAAATCAGCACAAAGTCGTGTGTCGACAATTTCCTGGTGACAGAGCATTCACTGGCTCCTGTAGGGACAGTGGAATACGAATGGGGGCAGAGAGGGAGTATGGCATCTTTCAGAGGAACTTGAGTTACACTTGTTTGAGCGTGCTGTTCCCCCACCCCTCCTAACATTGGCACTCAGCCAGCCTGTAATTGCCTTTAAACAGCCCATGCCTTCTCCTTGTTTATTCACATGCTGATGCTTCCCTGTGATGTGTGCAGGCTGCTCTACAAACAGCTGAGTAAATGGTTTTGTGCAGCCATTAAAGTTTGCTTCAAAAGAGGGGGGGAGGGAGGGACGGAAGGGACTTATTTCTAGCAATGGGGTGTTAATTTTGGTTCTAAAGAGGATTATTGTAGAGGCAGCTCAGTACTGAGTTTGCTGTACATAACAGGTTGCTGTTGCTACAGCAGAGAGAGAGAGGCTCCTACTGCTTCAGGAAATGAACTATCATTTAATTTGCCTTTGAACAGTCTCAGTATTTGATCTGTCTTTTTAGTAAATGATCTCAACTGTGGAAAAGAGGGAGAGAGATACTCAAAGCCTTAATAATAGCCAGAGATACTCAGGCTTCAAAAAAACTGAGCCCTCAGAGAAATGGAAACCAGAGAAATATAGAAATGATAGATGGAAAAGACCTCCTAGCCCATGAAGGTTCTAACTACGCTATCGTTTTTAGAAGAGCTTGTCACTAATTAGGGACATAGTTGATTCTAAACATGTCAGGGCTCCCATGCCACGTGGCTGAATATTGAAATAGTAACCATGTGCCATCCTTGTCGGTAGCTGTGGCTATCAATGGCTGTCATCCTGTAATCGCAAACATGGCACTGTTAACTCTGTAAAGGTGATTGTGACGGTTCGGTCACAGAGGCCCCCTTGGGACTGTCACCTAATGTGCTGATACTACCTCTGAGCCCATTTTCCCTGCCAGCTTTGGACTTCAGAACCTTCTCTTGATGAGCCAGATATGCAAATCTGCAACACAGACCCAGGGTCTGAACCGCGCCCCCCAAAACTGCAGATTTAACTGAAAACAGTTTAGCAAGTACTCCTGTCTCCAGCACCCCGACACACCCACTTCCCAATGGGATCCAAACCCCACATAAATCCGTTTTACTCTCTATAAAGCTTATGCAGAGTAAACTCATAAGTTGTCCGCCTTCTATAACACCAGTAGAGAGAGATGCACAGCTGTTTACTCCTCCAGGTATTAATCACTTACTTTGGGTCAATTAATAAACAAAATTAGTTTATTAAGTATAAAAAGTAGGATTTCAGTGGTTTCATGTAATTTACCAAGCGAAATAAAACAAAACACGTAAGTCTAAACCTAATACATTAAGAAACTGATTACAGATGAAATCTCACCCTCAGAGATGTTCCAATAAGCTTCTTTCACAGACTGGACTTCTTCCTAGCCTGGGCCGAATCCTTTCCCCGGTACAATCCTTGTTAGTTCCAGCTCGGGTGGTAACTAGGGGATTTCTTCATGACTGGCAGCCCTCTTTGTTCTGTTCCATCCCCTTTTATATCTTTGGCACAAGGCGGGAATCCTTTGTCTCTCTCTGGGTTCCCACCCCCTCCTAAATAGAAAAGCACCAGATTAAAGTCGGATTCCAGTTCAAGTGACATGATCACATGTCACTGTGTGGCCATGGCTACACTCACACTTTACAGCACTGCAACTTTCGCGCTCACGGGTGTGAAAAAACACCCCCCTGAGCTCTGCAAGATACAGCGCTGTAATGCCTCAGTGTAATCAGGGCGGCTCCCAGCGCTGCACGCTACACCCGTAAAGGATGTGGTTTACATGCAGCGCTGGGAAATCTCTCTCCCAGCGCTGCCGCTCCGACTACACTCACACTTCAAAGCGCTGCCGCGGCAGCGCTCCCGCAGCGCTGCCGGGGCAGCGCTTTGAAATTCCAAATGTAGCTATACCCTAAGACCCCAGCCTTCATTCTTCCAGCGCTGGGCTGCACTTACCCACGCAGTTTTGCAAGTAAACAGAGCCATTCACAACCAATTGTCCTAGTTAATGGGAACCATCAAGATTCCAAGCCACCATTAATGGCCCACACTTTGCATAATTACAATAAGACTTCAGAGTAGTACTTCATATTTCTAGTTTTAGATACAAGAATGATACAGTCATACAAATAGGATGACCACACTCAGTAGATTATAAGCTTTGTAATGATACCTTACAAGAAACCTTTTGTATAAAGCATATTCCAGTTAAATCATATTCACACTCATAACACATTTTTATAAAGCATTATGGAGTGTAACGTCACAGTGATCTCCAAATTATCTGTGTAACCACGTTGGCGGATCCTCCGTACCCCACTGCACTGACAGCAGGGAAAATCCCAGAGTGCATTGCCCCATGCGTGGGTGTTTTGCATGCAGAGTTTCCTGCTAATGTGCTATGAGCTAATGACCCTGCTTTTTCCAGGGATGTAGGCAGTGTTGTTGTAGCCAGGTCAGTCCAAAGATATTAGTGAGACAAGATAGGTGAGGGAATATCTTTTTCAGGGCTTTGGAGCGGAGCCCGGAGCTGGAGCGCGGAGGAGCTCCAGAGCAGAGGAGCTGCAGGTTTTTGCCTGGAGCTGGAGCAGAGCTGGAGCACAGCTCCAAAGCCCTGATCTTTTTTATTTTATTTTATTATTTTTTTGACGAACTTCTGTCGGTGAGAGAGAGAGGCTTTTGAGCCACACAGAGCTCTACAAGTCTGGGCTCTCTGTGGCTTTAAAGCTTCTCTCTCTCACCAACAGAAGATGGTCCAATAAAATATATTCCCTCACCCACCTTTTCAAATGCACACTCAGTGGAGTTAGTTGGCACCAGGACTGGATTACTTGGCACCAGGTGTCTGAAGTTATGAAATTTGACACCCTAGTATCATTTATCAAATCTCTTCTCCATTGCTTCATAAACACTGCCCCACTGTGCAGAACTGAATACTGGGGCTGGCAGCAAGTGGAGGGATCCATACTATGGATTCAGAGGTGTGAGCCAAGATTTTCACGTCACACATTCTTGCTGCAGAGAGAGTGAAATAATAGTAAGGACTCTGCCATGGCAGAACAAACTTAAAAGTAAACTCAGAATCAACGGGCTGGCTGCATTCTAAGCAGCTATGTGCTCCTTACTGCATTGCCTATAATCATGTATGCTCACATGGTCACTGTATAGGGGAAGTCTACATGAGGGAGCTTGACTTCATTAGTTCTCCCTTCTTTTAAAGAGGAAGGACCGTCTAGTGATTGAGGAATTAGCTTGTGACTCCAGGTTGAATTCCCTGCTTTCCCATTGTCCTGTGTAATATTGGACAAGTCACTTAGGCTTTGTCTATACTACCAAGTTTTGTCGACAAAGGTGATGTCGACACTCAAAAATTGGTGTAATGAAAATTGGAATCACATGTTCACACTCACTCCCTCTGTCAACAGAGCACATCCACAGTTGGGGCACTGTCATTGACAGTTTGAGCAATGCACCTTCTATCGCTAGGTATTGAGGGAAGGCGAAGCAGGTCGTGGTACATCTTGGGACTGGGCTCTATGTCCCATGATGCATTGCTTTCTGTCCCAGCACTCCATGGACTTCCAGGTTTCTTTCATGGTATTTTTCAATGGCCCTTCTTTGCTATGCACCCAGCATCTATGTGAGAAGGAATGGATCCTGCACTGCTCTCCTATGCTCTATTAACTGTCATGAACACATCGCAGATGGCAGTGCAGTTAATCATGAAGTTCCTAACTAAAGAAGACTCCCAGGCGCCTGATATGCTGTGTGTTATGGATAGGAGCAACTTTAGATTGCTTTTGGCATTCACAGAACAGCTGCATAGGGTAGGCTGTCGCTTCTGGGCTTGGGGAAACAAGCAATGAACGGTGGGAGTGTATCGTCATGCAGGTGTGAGATGGTGAACAGTGGCTACAGAACTTTCGGATGCAGAAAGCCACCTTTCTGGAACTGTGTGCAAAGCTCGCCCCTGCACTGTGGCGCAAGGACAACAAAATGAGAGCCGGCCTATCAGTAGAGAAGCGTGTGGCAATTGCTGTGTGAAAACTGGTGACTCTAGACTGCTACTGGTTGGTTGCGAACCAATTTGGAGTGGAGAAGTTGACCGCTGGGGCTGCGTTAATGTAAAAATGCAAGGCAATAAATCACATCCTGTGACGAAGGACCTTGACTCTGGGAAACGTGCATGAAATAGTGAATGAATTTGCTTAAATGGGTTTCCCTAACTGTGTAGGAGCGATAGCTCAGACATTCCAGTTTTGCCACCAGACCACCTTGCGACTGAGTACATCAATAGGAAGGGGTACTTCTCCATGGTGTTACAGGCGTTTGTGGATCACCATGGGCATTTCACTGACATCAACACAGTGTGGTCTGGGAAGATGCATGACACATGCATGTTCAGGAACACTGACCTGTACAGAAAGTTGCAAGTGGAGACTTTTCTTTCCAAACCAGAAGATTACATGGGGAAATGTTGAAATGCCCACAGTGATCCTGGGAGACTTGGCGTACCCCTTACAGCCGTGGCTCATGAAACCTTACACGGGACACCTGGACAGCAGGAAGGAGTGGTTCAGCGACAGGCTGAGTAGTGCTGGATGACAGTTGAATGTGCCTTTGGCAGATTAAAGGCGTGCTGATGATGCCTTTGTGGCAGTTTAGACCATAATGAGGACAATATTCCCATGGTCACAGCTGCCTGCTGTACGTTGCATACTTTTTGTGAAGCTAAGGGTGAAAGATTTGCTCAGGGGTGGAGTGCTGAGGCAGACTTCTTGGCTGCTGATTTTAAGCAGCCAGATACCAGGGCTATCAGAGGAGCCCAGATTGGGCAATTTGAATCAGGGAGGCTTTGAGGCAACACTTTGAAAATGAGAACCAGTAATGTGTATATCTGTGAGTGGTGCTTCAATGTTACATTACATGTAGTTTTCCTAGGAAGCAAAGGTGATATTTCAGGCCTTACATTCCAATAAGCAAATGATTAAACTGCCTGTATGTGTATTGGTAGTGCCTGCTATCTCAATTTGTAGGAAATAAAATAAAGACAAGTTACCATTTGAAAACTTTGCTTGTATTGCAAAAGAAACAAAACACACACACACACACACACACATACACACACACACACAGGTGCCTGCTGGGAAAGGAGGAACCAGGAAAGGGCAGATTTTCACAGCTGTGTGTAGGTCTAGCCATCATTGTGAAAGTTGTCTGAGGGGGTGGAGTGAAGGGGAAACTGAGAAGTCTGGGGCAGTGGAAAAGAAAGTGTGGGCGGAGTCGGGAGGGGGCATAGAAAAGAGTTTTGAATGTGCTGCGGGGAGGGGGAGCACCAATCGGCTGAGTCTGCAGCATTATTAAGGACTTCAGCATCTGTGTTTGCTCCTCCATTACTTTAATCATCTGCTCAGTTGCGTCTTTAACAAACTCCTGACTCTCTTTTCTGTCCTGCTGTTCAGCTTCCCAGCACTCCTTGTGTTCCCTTTTCTCTGCATTGGAACAGAGCAATTCCTCCCAGAACATATCTTCTTTGCTCTGTCCTGGGTGCTTTTTTATCTGGCAGGGACATTCGGCCGGGGTCCA
This sequence comes from Gopherus evgoodei, assembly GCF_007399415.2. NCBI lineage: Eukaryota > Metazoa > Chordata > Testudines > Testudinidae > Gopherus > Gopherus evgoodei. The sequence goes on along the minus strand of NC_044325.1, from coordinate 115,844,761 downwards.
TGGGTTGTTCCTGAAGGCCGCATCTGCCGAAGCACATGGGACAATGCAGAGAAGTGGGATTGTTAAATTCACACACAGCATTGAAATATTTCAGTTAAATACATCTTTTGCAACATAACAATCACTTTCTCACTAACCCTTGGCAAGCACACATTTCTGCGGGGTTGAGGGGGAAATGGTGCTGCACATGGGGGAGGAAAAGAGCACACACACTGCAAGGGTTATGGTGCAGCCAAGTAGGGAAAAAAATCTAAAATTCCCCACACTTTTCCACAGGTGGGGGGTCTTCTAGCAGACATCTCACTGCTAAAAGTAAACAGGGAAACGAGGGCACATCTACTCCATGCTTGTGGCTTCTGCCACGCTCCCTATGCTGTTCACCTGTGTGCCACTTTGGTCCCTGCACAAGTGATTGCCGAATGGTGTGGGAAAGTGTTCTACAGTGGGGGAAGGAACAAAGCTGCTCTCCCATGGAACCTTCAGCAGAGGCTTGCCAGTTACCTCCAGGGAACTTTCCTGGAGATCTCTCTGGAGGATTCCCGTGAGATCTTGGCATGCATCAACACCTTATTCTGCTGTACCAATTAGCTACACAGGGAAATGTCCAGCTCACAGAAACACAGCCAGCCTTCCACATTTCTATACCCTGAACTCACCTCCACACTACGCAAATCACAGCCACTTACCGGGCATCTCCTCTCCTGCTTCTTGCTCTCCAGAGAGCAACTTCTGAGACTAGCTAGACACCTCTGGAGTGGAGAACAGTTCCTGGCTGCATGCCTCACTGGGTGGCCCTGCTGGGAGCTCCATATTGTCATCTAACTCCATCTCTTCATCAATAACTTCATCCTCCAGGTGAGATCCTCTTTCCACCACCACCAGGCCTACTGAAGTATCCATGGGGCTCTTGGTGGTGAAGGTGAGGTCACCACTGAGAACACCAGCTCCTTATAGAACCAGCAGGTCTTAGGTGAAGCACCAAAGCAACGGTTTGCCTCCTTCACCTTATGGTACGCCTGCCTCAGCTCCTTTATCTTCACTCTGCACTGCAGCATGGCCCAATCATAGCCCTTTTCACACAAGCCTCGAGAAATGTGCTCCTAGGTATCCCAATTCCTATGACTCAAGCACAGCTGTGACTGCACAGCCTCCTCTGTCCATTTACTGATCAGATCATCCAATAGCTGCGCAGTGGTCCAAGCAGGAGAGCGTTTGCTGTGATAACCTGCGATCACCTGAGAAGATGTGATGAGACCTCTTGGAATTTCAAAAATTCCTGGGGCTTCTAAGAAGGAGGGCAGATGGTTGTTTACATGGCTGTAGGACAGTGAAGTTCAAACTGCTGACCATGATGGACATTGTGAGACATCTCAGGGCGGCCAATTAAAGCAATGAAATCAAGCGTAGTGTCTACACTGGCACTTTGAGAAAAATGTAGAGGAGAAGGATTTGTGTCTCTCCTCAGGGTGGTTGTATTTTATTGCATCACAGTGTGTACAATTGACTGTTTTGTCAACAAAACTTGGTAGTGCAGACAAGGCTTTAGTCTGCCTGCGCCTTAGTTCCTATCTGTTAAATGGGGACAGTGGTGCTCTACCTCACAGGAGTGTTGTGAGGATAAATACACTAATGGCGCTGAGGTGCCCTGCCCAGTTGCTATGACGACTCTGGGGGCTATAGAAGCACCTTAGCAGCTATCTCCTCTTCCAGGTTCCTGAAAATATTTTTTATTGCTGTGATTCCAAGTCCAATAACTGACTGTTTGAATATCACTGTGTGATAGCTAACTGCCAGCATTGGGGCACACCTAACACTGCATGTGGCTCCAGAATCTGCTGATAACTGTCTTGGGGAGTGGGATGATGTTGAGAGATCGGTGAATAATAAATAGAAGCACCTTCTGTAAGAGTTCTGTGGACTCAGTTCACCTAATGGTGTTTACCTGCTGAGCTTAAGAGTTACAACACAGTTTGGCTAGCTAGCGTGGATGAGGTGAAACTGGCTTGTGAAAGGAGCTTGATGTACACTAGAGAAATTCAGCTGGTTAAGGCCCTTAGAATATTTGTTAAGCATTGCGCCCACACAGAAATTCCCCTAACTGTCCACAGGTGGGTTACAAACGGTCTGAACTAATTTAGTGCCATCATGGACTCGGAAGCTGAAAGGATTCAACTAGCCCTACCGCAGTGCACTGGGGACCTTGGGGGATCGCCCAGATGCACTAACTGTGGGAATTGAGTGAGAATGATTAGGGAATTGATCAGGACATTAGTCTGTATGAAGGGAGGCATAACTTACATGGATTTAGCATGGTGAATGTGGATGCACTAAATAGCTTATGATTAAACTGGCATAATGCACTGGATTTGGTTCTCTAGTGTAGGCAAGAGCCCTGCTTTTTACCTAAGGGCTTTGAGTAGAGTTGGATAGCATGGCGTTAAAAACACCAGAGGCTGGACTACCTGAGCGCTCCCTGTCCAGGCTACCACTGCCACCATGACTGAGCTACACCAGTAGTAACAATGGGGAACTTTAGAGGGAAAAGGTAGTGTAACCACAGCAGGTTTGTTTTGTCTGTTAGCTGAGACTGACCTAAATTATCTGTCGCAAGGAGCTCTTTGCAAACACACAGTAGACCCTGAGCTCTGGCACTTCTAGTGAAGAGTGAAAAGCTTTTTATTATCTCTCTTTTCAGCTCAGTGGCTGGTGAAGTGGTTCCTGTGTATAAATAGTATAAAGTGCTCTGGGATCCTTTGGGATGAAAGGAGCTTTATTTCAGACACAATGATGAGGTTTGCACAGAAGAGCTTTCAGTAATCCACGCATGGAGTGCCCATCTCCAAACCTGCTCTGTCTGCAGCCCTGTATTTTGCACGATATACCACCTTCAGCTGTTTTGGAATCTGTTTTGAGGGACCTGTTGCTTTCCAAAGGATCAGGTTCTGGGAGCTGTGGCCTGTAGCCACCTGGCCTAGGGTTGCCAATCCTCAAGGATTGCCCTGGAGTTTTCACAAATGAAAGATGAGTCTTCAACTAAATCTTTAACTAAAGGTTATGTCATATGATGAGCTCTCCAGGAATACGTCCTGCCACGGCAGCCCCCGAGCTGGGGCTGGGAAGGAGAGGAGTATCTCCCTGATAGCCGCAGCCAGGGAAAGTCACCTCTTTCTCTGGCCGCTGCAGCCCTGCATGTCCCAATTTCCCCCCATTCCATCTACTTATCACACCACCCCCACTCACCTACCCTCTATTCTCCCCAAGACCACCACCTCACCTTACATATGCGTCTTCTCAGGGGCCAGGCACCTAATTAGTGGAGCCACGCCTGTGCGGCTCCACTAATTAGGTGAATGGCCCTTCATTCTATCATGTGTGGCCACCCAGGCGCACACCTTAGAGGGAACTATCCGCGGACCAGCTGAATGGAGCTCGTGGACCAGTGGTGGTCCATGGACCACAATTTGAGAACCTCTGCACTAGATCATGCTTCCATTAAAGAGGAGTCAGAAAGGAGGCAGGGGGAATTCAGCTCCATGTCCATTCTGTACGTCTACCCCTTGAGTAGCTTCCTTGTCTCATATAGTTCAAGGGTTTGATCACACTCATGCTTTTCACCAGCCCTAGAGGAATTGGTGGCTTGACTTTCAAGTGTGTTCTAACTGGTTGAAATGAAAAACGCATTTTGCATCCTGGAGACGATTATCCTCTTGCAAGGGGAAAGAGCACAGGGGCAGCACCATGCTGAGCTTCAACAAAGGGTAGAACACAGCTGAAGTTCCTGAAGATGTCGGCCCAGTATGTCATAAAGGGACAGGACTGGACATTTGGCTCATGAGTTGCTGCACTGTCTGAGCCTCAGTCAAGAGTCCGTGAGCTATTAGAACTAGTGAGTGCAGACAGCCAGGGGAAAGATCTGGTGGAGACCTGTGTATACATGTAATGACTCTGAATCTAGCTGAGCTAGACCGAAAGGCTGGTCCTAGCAAATCAGAGCCCTTGTCTGGAGTGCTGGGCATTGAGGTCGGCAGCTTTACATCAGGGAGGAGGAGAAAGCAGGCAGTGGTGCTCTGTCAGTCAGTGTCAGTCTGCTGGTGTATAGAGCGTCTGGAGAAGAGTTTGGCAATCTTTTTCATTTTTTTTTTTAAATTTTATTTATTTTAACATTGGTAATGTTGCCCTTTGTTTTTAAATGGCTCTCCTAGGAACACAGACAGAAGAGTTAGGAAGGTTCCTCCTAGCTCACCCAGCCCAGCTCCCTGACAATGCAGGATTATTTTCTAGCTTAGTTTATATTCCAGTACTTTTTTCCAGGCGAGTTGCGAGTGTCTCAGATGTTGGGACTGCTCTCACTTCTCTTGGGAGACTGTTCCACGATCTAAGACTTCGTCTATATTATCGATTACTTCGGTATAGCTCATGTTGCTCTTCACACCCCTGAGCAACACAAGTTATATCGACCTAAGCACTGGTGTGGATAGTGCCAGGTTGGTGGGAAAGCTTCTTCCACCGACATAGCTACCACCTCTTGCAGAGGCAGCAGTTGCTAAGCTGACATGTCTCCCATCAGCTTAGGTTGCCCTGCTGTAGCTCTTGTGGTGGAGACAGCTGGACTGCTGTAGTGTAGATATGGTCTAGTAGACTGTTCGCTGTCAGGAAGTTAACTCTGCCCCTTCCAGGGTTTTGGGTTTGTTTTTTTTGGCAGGGATTGGGAGGAAGAAGAAGAATAACGGATGTTGGAGGTACATGAGATTTTATCCCTCATACTTCCTGTGTACCAGTTTATCCCTTATACTTCCTGTGGGTCCTATTCAAACTCCTAATAACTTCAAGGGGCGTCTGCCTGAGTAAAAACTGGATGAGAACCTGGGGTTTTGGCCTTTTGGTAATACTTAACCCTTTTCTTCCAGGTGTTTAGCAAACACCAATCCTTATAACATCCGAGCAAGGCAGGTTAGTATTAATGAAAACCAAGAGTTGAAGTGACTTGCCCCAAGCTACAAAGTGAGTTAATGTCACAGCCAGGAGTAGAATGCTGGGGGTCCTGATCCTGTGCTCAAACTGCTGGATCACACCACCTTTGCAGGGGATAAATCAATGCCAAAGCCCCATCCTCATGCCCAGCAGCATTGCCAGCAGGGGCAGAGATTTCAGGAGAGAGAAAAACTCCTGCATGTGGAATCCTCAGTGTTTCTGCATTGCCCAGCATTATGAGAAAAATCTCAGACTCACTTGTCTCCTATTGTTCTGCAACTAGGAGTGTGACTTTAAAGACAACAGAAGTAAAGGGTGTTCTATTCTGGGATGGGGAAGGAAAGCAGTGGGAGTAGAGACTAGTCAGCTCAGCCGTTAACACTATACTTCTGTTCTCCTTTAACTCCCTGAACCCCAGGCAATATTTTTGTTTGAGGGGGATTTGTGCCAACTGCTTACAAGTAGGAATTCCAGTTCCCCAACTGTTTCTCCATAAGCAGCTAAAGGGCAAGGCAGGGCATGGGGTGGGGTGGGGTGGAGTTGTGGGGAAGAAACTCTTACTGGGAGGATACATTAATATTAGCTTTTGAGAGAGGGAGACTGATCATGGGAGGATGGGGATTTTTTTATTCTGTTTTGTACGGCATCTAGCACGATGGGGTCCTGGTCTGCAATATAAATAAGTGGCTTTCGGTGAATTCCTGCCTCCTGCTCACCTTTCATGTCCTGCGGTTTGTGACTCAGGATTCTCAAGCCTTGCCAAATGCAGCTTATCGAGAGCCTCGGGGCTGCACCTGATTTGGGCTGTAATTAATTGTAGCCATTCTTAGTCTTTCTGTAAAGATGCACCCCATGGAGACTTCAAGTCCCCCCATGCGCTGCTCTTTCTGGAGAACAGGCAAGTTGTTTAAACTCCTCCTTATTTCCTCCCCTTCCAAAAAAAAAAAAGAAAGAAAAGTTGGAGCTGGCTGCCCATTTGAATTCACAGCGAAAGTCCTGTAGGGTTTCATAGCGAAGACTCCAGGAGAGGTCTGCAGAAATGTAATAGTGTTGTACAGAAATTTATTCTCAAAAGCCTGTAATATTTAATGGAGAATTAGATCCTTTCTGGAGGGCCTGTCAGTTCACAATTGGGGGAAGAGGCCTTAGGCAGGGTGGGGAGGCAGTGGCTGGTAAATCACAGTGGTGAGCTATGTCCAGGCAGTACAGCTTGGGCTTATGTCAGGATTGAGAGGCCTTTCCAGCTGAGAGAGGGACTGTGGTGCTGAGCGTGATATAAAAACCTAGACAGACAGGGGAAGTCTGACCGGAGCCAGACCTGGATCAGCAGTTCTACTGGGCTGCCATTAGCCTGCTAATAAGATCACTCATTGGTAACTAGCGCTTGGACAGAGACTTGCTTGGCACATAGGCCCCAATTCTTGGTCCCCCAACTCCTGTGCTTGGGACAGAGCTGGGGCTGAGAAGAGGTGACTTTAAACCACTGTTGTGCTCTGCATGTTTTGGAGCAGCCGGGGGCCCTTCCTGGCTCCAGGTGTCCGCCTCAGAACTGTTCTATCTGTGTTACTTTCTGGAGCTCCTTATGAGCTGCGGCAATTGGTGAATAACTGTAGATCTGTGTGTTCTGGCCATGTGCCCCATTCCCACCCATGCTTTCCCACTTCCGCCCACTCCATACTCCTGGCCCAATTCTGACATGCCCTCTGTGCCATGGGCTGGAAGCAGAGCTGGCTTGGAGTTCTTATGCCAGCTCTACACTGGCTGGGGTGTCTTCCTGTGCATGGCATATTCTCCATGGGCTTTCTCAGGGAACCATTTCCACCCCTTTTTAGGCTCCTTTGTGTTGCCAGAGTGCACCTATGCTGTGGTTTAGGCAGCCTTGACCGAAACAATAGCTGGGTTTACGTAATGTTACAGACATGTGAATATAAACCCAGTGACTGCTGCCCCTTTCTGGCAGCTTCCAGCACTAGAGGCCTACCATCGTATCTCCCAGAGCTGCAACAGGGGCCTCCCTCTTTTCCTCCTCCCAACACACACGCATGTAGCATGGTTTGTGAGCGGACACTGATGTTACAGAATGAAGGCTTGGTGGAAAGACAAGCTATTAGCTCTTTCATATAGGGAAAGGGAATAATTTTTTGCTGAGGGCTGTCTTCCTTCTTTTTCAGTTGTTCTCTTTCCTGTATCCCATTGAAGACAAGAGCAGGAGAAGGAGGAAGACGTCCCTGTGGAGAACTAAGAGGTCTCATTTGTGCTCCAACTTTTACTCACTCTGAGAGGTCAGTGGTAGCCATGTTTGTTCCCCCTTGAACGTCTGCTTTAGACAGATAATAGCATTTTGCATTTATGCGTTGCAGAGCACTTCACAAGCAGCTGGCGGGAAGGCTGTATTTAATGGTTCAGAGCTGTTTTCTGTGCCATAAGGCACCCAAGGGCAGAGGTGATAAGCAGCAGGATACATTTTTTTAAATAAATCCTAGCTGGTAGATCAGGAAGTGCTGGTGAGATTTTCATTTGGCATAGAGAGGTTAAGGGCTGGATTTTCAGAAGTGCTGAACACCTGTAATTGCCCTTCGGCCTCTCGGAAAATTAGGCCTTAAGTGATTTATCCAAGCACAGCAAGTGGTTGGCAAAACCAGAACTAGAACTTAGTCTCAACTGAGGACTAGACTCTCCTATCTTCTGCATTACGTATGTGGGTGAAGATGGGCTATGAAGTCCACTATGGACCTTACAGTACAGCTGCACTGCATCTGTCCAGCACTTAGCTACTGTGACCATCGTTGCCACCAAAAAGTTGAACAGCTACATACGCTTATTTTCTGTCTGACTTGTGTAAACTGGGGAGACAATAAAGACACATCATTGGGCACACCCTGGACATGAATATCCTCCAGTTGCTATTCATTAAGTGTTGCCTTTTATGGCCTGGGAGTTATTTAATTTACGTAGGTTAAGAAACAATGCCTTACCTTCCCATCCATTAGACATAGCTTCAGGGCAGGTTATGCAGAAAAGTCTTCAGAACTGGCTTGCTTTCTTTGCTGTCTAATTGACTCCTGTTACTGGGCAAGTATAGGCAGATAGACACTTTGTGTGTGTGACTAAACAAGTGCCTATAACCTGTTTGAATGTGGGTGCATGTATTTTCATAGCCTTGGCCTGTGCACATACATAGATCAGCCAACAAAATCCAGTTGGGCTGAGGTGGGACCCTGTAACCAGACCTTGAGATGCAGATGCCTCAACATAGGGTAATGGATGCTACAGTACTATGTTTAGGGCTGGATTTTCAAGTGCCACAGTTGGGGTTATTTTGAAAAGTGCTCTGCTCCCACTGTGTTACTTACGGCCATATTGTTGGAGGAGCTCAGCACCCAGCATGCCAAGCGCTATTGAAAACCAGGCACCAAAGGATCATTTTAATGCTCCACATTGCTCCAGGGCTTTCCCAGCGATGATGCACTTAAACATCATGGAAGGTATGGATGCTCACCGCTGCTCAGGATCAGCTTCTTAACTGCTTGGGCAAGAGGTTCAATTCAGATGTATCTTTCCTTTGTCTGTTTCCCTGAAGATGGGTATTGCTTCCCACAGGGCAGCCTGGAATAGCTTCTTGCAGAGAGTTAGTCTACTCTGTGGGATACAAGGAAAATAAAATGCATTACACACAAAAGGGAAGGTCCAGAAACAACCACGTGTTTCCATGAATAGTTTCCTTAGCTAGTCACCAAGCATGCAGGAGCAGCCTGTACTGGCTAGGAGGGATAGATCAAACGAAAGACAGCAGTGATTGCTCTATGATTCACTGGCTACCACCCTTCCATGAATCATTGTGCTGCATAAACCTGCAGCTGTTCTCTGCGTGTTCTTTGAAAATAAACAGAGAGGAGGACCTCTTGTGTGCTTTTACTGCTCCTCTTGTCAAAACGGTTGAGCTTAGTTCTGTGAGATCCTCTGAAAAGTCCTTACCTAAGGCTTGATAAAAACCTGTGTGTCTGAGAGGGAAATTCCCAGGAGGCCTTGGGCAGTGGCAGAGGTTTTGGTGTAGAGGGTTTGTAGTGACTCTAAATCAACCCTGGGTGAGGCAGAGTCTAAGTTGAATGTCCACTTCCCTCCCCGCCCCCGCCCCCCTCATACGCACAACAAGATTCTGGCAAGTCTGACATCTCCCACTTTAAATACACGGGACCCTTGGGAGGTGTCAATCAGCAGGGGATCTGGCCCAGGGCAGGGAGAGCGAAATACTGAAAAGGCAACCCAGCAACAGTAACAGGCTGTACCTTTTGCAGTTTGGCAGTGAAGATGCCATCAAAGAGCCCCTGCGCCGCCTCCCTGCCCTTGTTTTTTGTTTTTTTTTTTTGGTTTGTTTTTTTAATGGAAAAGTGCAATCATCTAGTTAGATTGGGTGAAGTGAAAATCTGATCCCATGGAGCTCGGAGGACGTGGGCGCATTGTTCGAGATACACCGCATATCCTCAGCAGGTGCCAATCAGCCAAGGGAACTGTACTGATTTACACCCACTGAGGATCTGGCTCACAGTGATAACTTGCCAGTATTCAATAATGACAAAAATCAAAGTCTCCTATCCAGATCTCATTATTTATTATGGTGTTGTTAGGTAATAAAGCAAGTCCTCACTCACCTCTCCAACACCCAAGCTCGTGCGGAGTTGGAATTTTGGGCACACAATTCTGTCAGAGACCAGACACTAATGCGTTGATCAACGGGCTCACACTACCCCAAAAGCTTTAGAATAAGTGTGGCGCCTTTATTAGGGGTGAGCATCAATATTTATACACAGAAGTAAACAGAGTGATTAATAAAAGATAATGGTCATGCATAATCAATCAAGATTTTACAGGAAGAGCAAGTTTAACAAGTAAATGCATAGAGATAAAGGCTAATGGCTACTTGAGGAAGGGGGTGTCATGAGTAGTTTGCAGGTCAGTGCTTTGTTCAAAAAAAGGTTCAGAAAGGATTATGCAGAGACGGCCAGTCTGGGTGTTTTTTGGCTCCAAAGTTCACCAAAAGTTTAGACCCAACATTCCTCCATTTGTAGCTTTGAGATAACTATTAATCAAAAAGCTACACCCTATTTCAAGATCTCAAGGGCCGCTTGGCAATTTCAGCCTGGGCCAATTCGAAGAGAGTAAGGCTTTTAGCTGAAGTGGGAAAAGAATAAACTGACTTACATGAGTTTATGAGGGAGGGGACACACTGAATACAGCAACACAGTATTATAAGGACTACCATGGCCCCAACAACACCCACCAAGAGGTTTTTAACCCACCCAAATCCGGGCAGCCAATTTCATAAGGCTCCCCACCAATCATAAGGTGGCTGGCCAGAGGAGTAGTTTTTAGCCATTTCCCTTAGGTGTTTGGTACGTTGAAAAGTGTCAGAGTAGGTGTCATTTACAAAAACACAGCATTCTTCATTTATGAGGGCGCAAGTTCCTCCCTGGGCTGCTAACATCATATCTAAAGCCATTCTGTTTTGCAAAGCCAACTGGCGCAGCTGGGACATTTCCCCGGCCTGGTTCTCAAATAGGGTTGCAGTTTCATTGGTCAAAGATTCTAATAGTCCCTGTAGACGGATGATGGCACCCTTCAAGCTAGTGTGACCAGCCCACCGCTGCCAGGACAAACCATCACGGAGATTAATATCTCTGTCAGTTTCACGGATGTTACGAACGTGGGGAAAATGAGGGGGAGTGAGGGAGATCCGAGAAGGCGGTGCTAGCCATGCCAAATAACATGACCCTGCCCAATCAGGGGAGAGAAAATAATAAGCCTTGGGCCCGCACACCCAGTATGTTCCATATAATGCGTTTTGGGTATTCCATTTCTCAAAGTAGGAGGTAACCCACCACCCGTTGTACCACTGTTCCCCTGGTAACGCAGAGGGGTCGTTGTGTGAACTGCAGAGGCACAATTTGGTAGTGTTGTCCTCAAAGGGCAGTGTAGTACTGCTTGAGCAGTTGTAGAAGGCAATTGTGTATCCTTTAACAATTAGTTGGACACCCTCGAGATCTGAGCAGGGCTTTTTAAAAACTGACTCTGAAAACCTGCCCCTCCATGAAAAAGTTGAAAAGGTTGGATCGGGGTGAGGGATCCACATATGGGATAAGTGGGATGCGCAAGGCTTGAAGCCAAGATTTTTACTAAAGGCGGTGCCATTAAAATATATGTTGCATTTACTTGTTCCCACAAAAGTTGACCCTTTTTCTTTAACAAAACACAGTGATCCTGTTTGATTGGTTACCCTGAGATATTTGTTAATTGGCACTTCTGTTTTGTCCCATGTAAGATTGGGTTGGACTGGATTTTTTATTCTAGTCGGTGGCATCCAAGTCATATTAGCAGTGGTTAGGGGAATGGGTGTGAAGGGGAGTCCCTGTGCTGCATTTACTGGAAATTGAGTACATACCCAGCAATCACTTCTATTTCCTAAAATACGAGTTTTAACCTCGTGGGAATATCTAATAAAAGCATTATCTTCATAAGCAGAAAATAAACTGAAAAAGCATAAAAAACATACAGTTGTCAGAATAAAGGGTCCTCTCATTTTTTCCGAGTTAATTTAAGTCTAATGTCTGAGAGAGGTAAGCTGGTCCACTGGTCGAAGGCAGTGTCCTCAGTGGTGACAAGAGCTGCTGGTCCGTCACTGTGGTCCACTACGGCTGGCTTGACGTGGGAGTGGTGGATCCAAGATTTGCGTCCTTCCAGGAACACTGCAGTCTGGGTTGTCAAAAGAACCTGGTGGGGTCCAGTAAACCTTGGCTGGAGGGTGTCGTCACGAACGAACTTTTTGGCCCAGACGAAGTCCCCTGGTTGGAATGGGTGGATTTGTTCCTCCAGCGGCACGGTCTGGGAAAACTGCGAGGCTTTCCAAAGGGTACGGAGGCGAGCCTGTAGGGAGAGAAACTGACACGCAGTCATATGATCCCCTCCCAATAGTGAAACATCAGCACGTGGTAGCGCCCCGCCTTTGAAAGGGGGGTGTCCATAGAGCAGTTCAAAGGGGGATAATCCCAATGCGCGGGTTGGGCGAGTACGAAGGTGAAACAGGACCAAGGGAAGTACCTGAGGCCACTTTAATCCTGTTTCCTGACAGTATTTAGCCAATGTAAACTTAAGTTCCCTATTCATACGCTCAACTTTCCCGCTAGACTGGGGGTGGTAGGGTGTATGAAAGGAGTGTGAAATGCCCAGTCCTTGTTCTAAACGGCCAAGGACATGACCAGTAAAGTGAGGTCCGCGATCTGAGTCGAGCACAAGAGGGATGCCAAAACGGGGTACAATATCTCTAAGGAGAATCTTCGCCACTGTGGCAGCAGTACAATTAGCAGTAGGAAAAGCTTCGACCCAGGAAGTCAGAGGGAAAACCAAAACAAGGAGGTGCTTTTTCCCAAAAGCCTTTGGCATATCTGCAAAATCAATTTGAAGATGTTGAAATGGAGCAGCAGGCGGAGGTCTTCCACCCTTAATTTTGTTAAGAGGTGGAGCAGGTCCATTACGCTGACATGTGCTGCATGCTTTCACTATTGATAGGCAATAGGGTTGAATGCCTGGAGCATACCAAAAGCGAGCGATAGTGTCCACGAGGGCGTGCGTGCCGTAGTGACCCCCTTTATCATGGTGCCAGCGAACTGCCACGGGGTATGTGGAGCGAGGGAGGCAGGCTCGGCCATCTGGCATAAGCCAGGTCCCTTTGACCAGAGTGGCCCCGAGGCTTTCCCATGATTTTAGTTCAGCAGCGGGTACTGGTACGGGGTGCGGTGGAGTAAAGGAGGAGGTTGCAATAGCCAATGTGGGCATGGCTAAAGGTAAGGTGGCAGCCTTCTTGGCGGAGGCGTCAGCCAGGGCATTCCCACGGGTAACGGGGCTGCTATCTTTAGTATGGGCCCGGCAGTGAACTACAGCCAGGACAGAGGGTTTTTGGAGGGCGTCCAAAAGCTTGTGGATGAGGGGGAGGTGCTGAATGGGTTTACCGGCAGCTGTCTGGAAACCTCGAAACTTTCAGAGGTGGATATGACAATGCACAACTCCAAAAGCATATTTGCTATCAGTAAAAATGGTAACGGTCTTACCAGCGGCCAACTGGCAAGCTCGGGCCAGGGCATAGAGTTCAGCGGCTTGGGCTCCCCAGTTGCCTGGCAGTGAGGCGGCCTCTTGAATGTCCCATTCAGAGGTGACAGCATAACCAGTGAAACGCTTGCCATCAACATAGAAGGAGCTTCCGTCCGAGAAGAGGATGCAATCGGGGTTGTCCAGTGGCACGTCAAACAGGTTGTCTCTTATCTGTAAGATGCTGTAAACTACTTCCACACAGTCGTGCTGGTCCTGGGGGACTGGCAGGTCAGGAAGCAAGGTAGCTGGATTAAGGGGTCCACACCTTTCAAAAATTAGGTTAGTGTCTTCTAAGAGTTCGGCCTCTAGCTGTTGCTGACGATGGGCCGAAAAGACTTGGGTTGTGCCCCTACGCAGAAGGGCTGACAAGGCATGAGAGGTCCAAACCGTGGTAAAATGACCCAGGGTTAGGCTCTTTGCCTTTGTGATCAGCAGGGCAGCTGCTGCCAGAGTCCGGGTGCAGGATGGGGTTCCCTGAGCGACAGGGTCGATTTGCTGAGAGTAAAAAGCAAGCGGGAAATGGTGGGGCCCGCTCAGCTGCGTAAGGACACCACTAGCAATTCCGCCCCTCTCGTGGACAAAAAGGTGAAAGGGTTTGCTGTAATTGGGGGGGCGGAGAGACATGGAGGAGGCCACACTGTCCTTGAGTAACTGAAAGGCTTGAATAGTGTCCGGGGACCACTGCAAAGGGTTAGGAGCAAGGTTAGCAGTGAGTCGGTGGAGCGGTTTGCTTAACTCCCCGCAGGACGGCAACCAGGGGCGACAGAAGCCAATTAATCCTAAGAAACCTCGAAGTTGTTTCTTGGTGTTCGGTAGAGGGCAGTTTTGAATAGTCTTTATGCGGGCTGGGTCCATCTGTCTTCCTTCTGGGGTTAACAGGAAGCCCAGATATCGGACCTTCTGTGAGACCCACTGAATCTTTTTAGGGTCTACCTTGTGGCCTCTGGTGTGTAGGTATAATAAAAGTGCCTTACCATCGATGCGGAGGGCAGCTTCTTCGCGATTACCTAATAGGATGTCATCTACGTATAGGACCAATGTGGATCCCTGCGGACTGGTGAAACCTTCCAAGTCGTGGCGGAGGCACTGGCTGAAAATCGTGGGGCTGGCTCTGTAGCCTTGAGGAAGTCGTTGCCAGACATAACTTTGTCCCTCCCAGGTGAAACCAAAGAGATACTGAGAGTCTGGGTGCACAGGAATGCTGAAAAAAGCTGATTTTAAGTCAATAACAGTGAACCACTCAGCATCCCAGGGGATTTGGCTGATGATAGTAGCTGGGTCAGGAACTACTGCATGAAGAGGGACCACATACTGATTAACAACTCGTAGATCCTGTACAAAGCGCCAACGAACAGGGTCTCCGTCCTTTTTAGGAGGCTTTTTGACAGGCAGTATAGGGGTGTTACAGGGAGTGCGCTGAGGGCGGACTAGCTTTTGTGCAATGAATCCCTCAATAATGGGGCGGATGCCCTCCCGGGCTTCCAGAGACAGGGGGTATTGAGGGACTGACGGGGGGGTTAAGGAAGGCTTCACCTGAATCCTTACGAGTTCTGCCGAAAGGAGCAGGCCAACATCAGTGTCAGAAATTCCCCAGAGGGTTGAAGGCAAGTCAGTGAGGTCAGGGGAGAGAGAGAGAGGTGTTTCCCAATTACCCTGAGTAGGGGCCGAATCGCCTAACACTGTCATCAATAATCCTACCCCTTCAGGAGTGCAGGTTAAAGTAGCCTCAAGCTTACAGAGTAAATCCCGGCCCATTAAAGGGATCGGACAAGCTGGGGAAAAAAGAAAACGGTGAGGAAAACATTTATCAGCATAAATAACATTCAAAGGCAAAGTGAGTCCCAGAGACTGTGGGTTGCCCTCCACCCCAGTCGCAGTTTTAACCTCAGAGGATAGCCAGGAAGAGGGGGCATGATTTAAAAGAGAGAAAGTAGCCCCAGTATCAATGAGGAAAGAGACAGGCAGTCCCTGGACTGAAAGGGTTAAACGAGGCTCTTTGCTGGGAGGGGAGAAAGTGAGAAAGGAGCCGGCTAAAGACATTAAGGAAATAAGACCATCACATTGTTTGCCTTCGCCCCCGGGGTACCGTCATTGAGGAGGCTGAGTTTGCTGCGGCTGCTGCTGTTTCCCGTAGTTGATCCAGGCCTGGGGGATGGGCTGAGCTGGTGGTGCAGGGGTGTATTCTTCACTTGTATAAGCATCTGCGGATGCAACCAGACCCTCTGGGCGTCCCCAGGGGCATTCACGTTTAAAGTGACCAGGCTGTCCGCACTGAAAACAATTTCCTGATGGCTGGGGTCGCCAGGACCCTCTTCCCCGGGCATCCTGGAATCCCCTGCCACGGCCACGGCCTTTGCCTCGAACACCACCGTGAAAAGCTAAAGCCATCAGCTTATATTCTTCCTTTTTCTCTTTCTTTTTACTACTTTCCCTTTCTTTCTCCCAGGCAAAATCAGCTACTTCCAACACTGAAGTGACTGACTCACCTCCCCAACCAGGGCGAAACTTTAAGAAGTAATCCCTTACAGGGGGCACCGACTGATTCACAAAAAATGAAATAAGAGTAGGGTGGTCTGCTTCTCTCTCAGGATCCATCTGAGTGAACATTCGGGCCCCCTCCAATAGCCTCGACCAGAACTTTCTGGGCGGCTCATCAGATTCCTGCCGAATCTGCATGAACTTAGCCTGATTAGGCGAGCGGCGAGCCATTTCCTTGAGTCTCTCTAACAATCGCTCTCTATCTGTTCGCAGCTGAGTCAGCCTTAGCTGAGTCCAGTCTAGGGGATTCCAGCCAGCGGCCAGATCCCGCCTATCCATCCAAGTAAGATTAGCTGCATTGCTATCTCCCCATGTCCTTTCTGCCATCCACAATCTACTACGTTCTTCTCCGGTCAAAACTCTACTTAACAACTGATCCACATCCGTATAAGTAGGATTATAACTTAAAAACAATCTTTCTAGAAGTTCTATGATCTTTCGGGGATTTTCCCCAAAAGACCCTGACAACTGTCCCCACTCTTTCAAATCCCATTCTAGCCATCCTTTATATTCCACAATACTAGCATGTTGCAATCGTCCATCATTGCCCATATAAGGTTGATCGTGCACCTGTAAAGGCATCTCTCTAACTATACTTTTATTATTCGCAAGAGATTTGACGGAGACATCCTCTGGGCTATCCTCAGGGGGGGGGCATGCACCCTGCTGTACCTGCTTGGACCTAAGCCTAGTAACTACTCCTCCCGAGGTTTGCCCCTCCAATTCCTCCTCATCCTTCTGCACAAATTCCAATCTGGGATCCTGCAGATTCCCCTCTGCTACAAGGAGAGAGTCCCCCTGCGGAGGAATAGGGGCAGGTGCAGAGGGGACCAGCTGACGAGTCAAAACACGCCGTGGTCTACACCCTTCATCGAAATAACCTGGAGGGGGTTCACTCTCGGGAGAGTACCTGACTGCCATAATTTTTAAAGATTTCCACAGCTCTGCTGCTGTGTCCCAACAAAACCAGTAACATAACTGTCCCGGATGGTCTTTTTCGATCTGGCTCTTTACTCCTCTTAAGGCAGCCTGCTCGAAAGAGCCATACGAAGGCCACCTCATTTCCGAGTCGGCCAATACCGCGGTATACCCAGTCCAATTCCTTACACATAGTGTGTACAACTTCTTCCTAGACATTCCTGTCTGTACTGGGAGTTTCCCTTCGTTCCATAACTTATTTACAATCCCCAACGGACTCTCAAGAGGCACGCTAGTCCCTTGACCCATGGTGTCTGACAGGAGCCCTCCAACTGGCGTTTACCCTGCTGTCCAATACACGACCCCTCAATATTGAATTGGCTAGGAGAAATCTCCTGTGGCGCCTTGCCAATTCATATATGAGTGGTCTGACCACTGGACAGAGGTACCGCACCAGAAGGAATCCCGGACGAGCCCCCAAATTGTTAGGTAATAAAGCAAGTCCTCACTCACCTCTCCAGCACCCGAGTTCGTGCGGAGTTGGTATGGGCACACAATTCTGTCAGAGACCAGACACTAATGCGTTGATCAACGGGCTCACACTACCCCAAAAGCTTTAGAATAAGTGTGGCGCCTTTATTAGGGGTGAGCATCAATATTTATACACAGAAGTAAACAAAGTGATTAATAAAAGATAATGGTCATGCATAATCAATCAAGATTTTACAGGAAGAGCAAGTTTAACAAGTAAATGCATAGAGATAAAGGCTAATGGCTACTTGAGGAAGGGGGTGTCATGAGTAGTTTGCAGGTCAGTGCTTTGTTCAAAAAAAGGTTCAGAAAGGATTATGCAGAGACGGCCAGTCTGGGTGTTTTTTGGCTCCAAAGTTCACCAAAAGTTTAGACCCAACAGTGTTACAGTAACACCTAGAGGCCACAGTGAAACTCAGGGCCCCATTGTGCTAGGCTTAGTATACACTCACACACACAGAGTAAGAGTTTACAATCTCAGTAGACAAGACAGACAAATGCTGAGAGGGGAAACAGAGATATTGAGCATGACTTGCCCAAGGTGTCACAGCAGGACTGTGGCAAAACCAGGAATAGAGCCATGGTCTCCTGACTCCCAGACCAGTGCAATAGCTACTAAACTTCAACACCCCTCTTCAAATGATACCCTCCTCCAGGCAGCCCAGAACCATGAGCCACTGTGTTACTCCTCTGCCTTAGCCAGGGTGTGCTTTGTGGGGAGTTACTGTGTCACACCAGTCTGTCCTCTTCACCCGCAAGCTCCTTGAGACTCTGCCAGTTTTAACCTTGCTTTGCAGATAGCAGTCAGTGCACCCCAGTAACTGAATTCCTCAGAGACTTCTGTCATTTCCAGTCCCTCTCACTAGATACTCAGAAATTATTACGTTTGCTGCCCTGAAAGAGGCGATGTACACACCAGTCTGCTAGATTAGCTAAGGAGTCTCTCTATATTTAATATAACAGCACTAAGATAGCTTAGAGTAAAACTAAGAATAAGTTTATTAATAAAGAACAGAGATTTAATTGATTCCAGCCAAGAATAAAAGAGAGCAAAAAGGGTTACAAATATTACCTCTTTTCTAGAGCCTAAAATGTAATTCCTTAAAAGTTATACCTTTGCTTAAAATGGTTTGTCACTTACAGCAAGTTATCAGCAGTTTCTGCTCTTCAGGCCAAGAAGATTCACCATTCACAGGCTTTGGCTACACTGGTGCTTTACAGCACTGCACCTTTCTCGCTCAGGGATGTGAAAAAACACCCCCCTGAGCACAGCAAGTTACAGCGCTGTAAAGCGCCAGTGTAAACAGTGCCCCAGCACTGAGAGCTGTGCTCTCAGTGCTGTAAGCTAATCCCCACGGGGAGGTAGAGTACCTGCAGTGCTGGGAGAGCTCTCTCTGAGCGCTGGCGCCGCAACCACACTTGCAGTTCAAAGCGCTGCCATGGGAGCGCTCCTGCAGCAGCGCTTTGAAGTTGCAAGTGTAGCCATACCCACAGGCTCAGAGGTTGCTGTTCCCCTAGTGATGGATAACTAGAATGTCTTTTTGTTCCCTTTACATTTTCTGTTGTTCATTGTCTTTGTCTCAAGAGCCAGGAAGACTTCTTGGGCATGCAGACTTTGCTCACTAAACTGTTTCCTCCTCCTCCTCCTCCACTTGATTGCATTGTTTACCTTTTGTGTAAATGTACTTTCATTGTTCTCTGCCTGTAATCAAGCCAGTCAGACAGTGAAATCCCCATGCCTTTGGCTAGGGGAGACTTGCTGTATACACTGCCTCCAAAACACATTTGAAGAATGTGTTTCTAGCATACCCACACCCAATTCTTTATATACAATCTCTACCTACGTCATGCAGTGATTTTTGGGATCAGCGTGTTACCAGTTTACATCTGGTACCTTACGTGGACACCATTTAATATTATGTCATCACAGGGTGTTGGGGGTAATGAGTGTGTCAGGCCTGAGACTATTTATGTTATAGTGGGGCCTTTGCCAGTGAGCATTGAGGGGCTCTTAGGGTCACATCCAGTTTCCTGCTCAAGCTTATCTCTCCCAGTGATACCTCATCCTGGGGCATCCAACTGATTCCTGGGAAGGGAAGGAAAGGCCTGCCTTTCCCCCCCCTTCTCTTTATTAGTTGCTGTACATACGTTATAAGGATACACTGTAAAATGCTGTATGGGGTGAGGACACCCTGCTGCGCCTCTCAGGAATCTCTTTCTCCTGATATGTGGCAGGCAGAAAAGCAATTCCCTGATACCGTTTCCATTGAGTGTTCAGCATAGGCCTTGGCTTCAGAGGGAATTGAGAGAGAGACCCCCACACAAACACACCCCTTCCTGGAGGCACCTCACTAGGGGTAGGATGCTGATGAGGACAAAGAAACAAAACGCTCCTCCTCGCTACAGGTCGTTGTCATAGCAGCTTGGATTTTGGGAGAGTGTAGGGGAAATGTAATGCTGGTGGAAGTAAATCACTGGTAGCTTGATCCAAGAATAGCTGGGATAATTGCTCAGCAAGCTTCCCTCTCACATAGATCTGCCTTCACCAAACCTTAACCCACTACCCCCGTGCTATTTCATTCCTGCATCCCCTTATGCAGCTCGGCCAGTTCACCTCAGCTTTGACTCCGCTTCATCTCTTTACTCTTTCTAGTTTCTCACCGTCTCCTCCCCCGCACCCCCCCCCCCCAGTGCTATTACATCTCAATCCCAAAGCCTGCTGCTCCTCCTCCTGTTTTTGGTTTGGATCTTCTCCTGGGGGAAAATAGCCACTTGTGTTGCCTCATATCCTACTGTTGGGTGGATTCACGATGTGACTAAATATCTACTAGGGACTAAGACATATTTCCATCACTGATTTTAGTGGACACTTACATCAGGTTGCTGTATGTGAAAGACCAATACACCAACCTGCTGTGGTTGTTCTTTCTAACTAAAGCTGATGCAGTATCAGGTGACTGCATAACATGGTTCTTTGTGGGGGAAAGAAAATGTTGCAGGGGGCATCTATATCCTGGGATCCTATGAGGGAAAGGAGTGGGCTCCAGAGTTGGGTGCTGGATGGCTCAGGGGATTAGCAAGGGTCTGTTGCAGACCTTTCACATCTAGGTTGCTAGTTCAAATCTTACACATCTTGGCATCAGCTGTTACAATTCCCTGGATATTCAGTGAAATGAGTTTGTTGATCTCAGGAGCATTCGCATCGCAATTTGCACCCCATGGCCCCTTTCCTGGCAGTCTTAGGGAACAGGCCAAGGACAGCTTAGGCCCTAGAGACTGAATTTTGCGCACAGACTGGCTAACCTAGTAAGGAGGGCTTTAAACTAGGTTCGACGGGGACAGGTGAGCAAAGCCCACAGGTAAGTGGGGAACAAGACCTGGGAGATGGGTTGGAAACAGGAGGGAGCACGGGCTATAATGGCAAAGAGAAAGGAGGGTCAGGGCAAAGCTGGGAGGCAAGATCAAACCAGTATCTAAGATGGCTATATACAAATGCAAGAAGTATGGATAATAAGCAGGAAGAACTGGAAGTGCTAATAAATAAATACAACTATGACATTGTTGGCATTACTGAAACTTGGTGGGATAATACACATGACTGGAATGTTGGTGTGGATGGGTGTAGTTTGCTCAGGAAGGATAGACGGGAAAAAGGGAGGAGGTGTTGCCTTATATATTAAAAATGTACACACTTGGACTGAGGTAGAGATGGACATAGGAGATGGGAGTGTTGAGAGTCTCTGGGTTAGGCTAAAAGGGGTAAAAAACACGGGTGATGTCGTGCTGGGAGTCTACTACAGGCCACCTAATCAGGTGGAAGAGGTGGATGAAACTTTTTTCAAACAACTAACAAAATCATCCAAAGCCCAAGATTTGGTGGAGATGGGGGACTTCAACTATCCAGATACTTGTTGGGAAAATAACACCGCAAGGCACAGACTATCCAATAAGTTCCTGGACTGCATTGCAGACAACTTTTTATTTCAGAAAGTTGAAAAAGCTACTAGGGGGGAAGCTGTTCTAGACTTGATTTTAACAAATAGGGAAGAACTCGTTGAGAATTTGAAAGCAGAAGGAAGCTTGGGTGAAAGTGATCATGAAATCAGAGAGTTTGCCATTCTAAGGAAGGGTAGAAGGGAGTACAGCAAAATAGAGACAATGGATTTCAGGAAGGCAGATTTTGGTAAGCTCAGAGAGCTGATAGGTAAGGTCCCATGGGAATCAAGACTGAGGGGAAAAACAACTGAGGAGAGTTGGCAGTTTTTCAAAGGGACGCTATTAAGGGCCCAAAAGCAAGCTATTCCGATGGTTAGGTAAGATAGAAAATGTGGCAAAAGACCACCTTGGCTTAACCACGAGATCTTGCGTGACCTACAAAATAAAAAGGCGTCATATAAAAAATGGAAACTAGGTCAGATTACAAAGGACGAATATAGGCAAATAACACAGGAATGCAGAGGCAAGATTAGAAAGGAAAAGGCACAAAATGAGCTCAAACTAGCTATGGGAATAAAGGGAAACAAGAAGACTTTTTATCAATACATTAGAAGCAAGAGGAAGACCAAGGACAGGGTAGGCCCACTGCTCAGTGAGGAGGGGCAAACAGTAACGGGAGACTTGGAAATGGCAGAGATGCTTAATGACTTCTTTGTTTCGGTCTTCACTGAGAAGTCTGAAGGAATGTCTAATATAGTGAATGCTTACGGGAAGAGGGTAGGTTTAGAAGATAAAATAAAAAAAGAGCAAGTAAAAAATCACTTAGAAAAGTTAGTTGCCTGCAAGTCACCAAAGCCTGATGAAATGCATCCTAGAATACTCAAGGAGTTAATAGAGGAGGTATCTGAGCCTCTAGCTATTATCTTTGGGAAATCATGGGAGACGGGGGAGATTCCAGAAGACTGGAAGGGGACAAATATAGTGCCCATCTATAAAAAGGGAAATAAAAACAACCCAGGAAACTACAGACCAGTTAGTTTAACTTCTGTGCCAGGGAAGATAATGGAGCAGATAATTAAAGAAATCATCTGCAAACACTTGGAAGGTGGTAAGGTGATAGGGAATAGCCAGCATGGATTTGTAAAGAACAAATCATATCAAACTAATCTGATAGCATTCTTTGATAGGATAACGAGCCTTGTGGATAAGGGAGAAGCGGTGGATGTGATATACCTAGACTTTAGTAAGGCATTTGATATGGTCTCGCATGATATTCTTATAGATAAACTAGGAAAGTACAATTTAGATGGGGCTACTATAAGGTGGGTGCATAACTGGCTGGATAACCGTACTCAGAGAGTGGTTATTAATGGCTCCCAATCCTGCTGGAAAGGTATAACAAGTGGGGTTCCGTAGGGGTCTGTTTTGGGACCGGCTCTGTTGAATATCTTCATCAACGATTTAGATGTTGGCATAGAAAGTACGCTTATTAAGTTTGCGGACGATACCAAACTGGGAGGGATTGCAACTGCTTTGGAGGACAGGGTCAAAATTCAAAACGATCTGGACAAATTGGAGAAATGTTCTGAGGTAAACAGGATGAAGTTCAATAAGATAAATGCAAAGTGCTCCACTTAGGAAGGAACAATCAGTTTCACACATACAGAATGGGAGGAGACTGTCTAGGAAGGAGTATGGCAGAAAGAGATCTAAGGGTCATAGTGGACCACAAGTTTAATATGAGTCAACAGTGTGATACTGTTGCAAAAAAAGCAAACGTGATTCTGGGATGCATTAACAGGCGTGTTGTAAACAAGACACGAGATGTCATTCTTCCGCTCCACTCTGCGCTGGTTAGGCCTCAACTGGAGTATTGTGTCCAGTTCTGGGCACCGCATTTCAAGAAATACATGGAGAAATTGGAGAGGGTCCAGAGAAGAGCAACAAGAATGATTAAAGGTCTTGAGAACATGACCTATGAAAGAAGGCTGAAAGAATTGGGTTTGTTTAGTTTGGAAAAGAGAAGACTGAGAGGGGACATGATAGCAGTTTTCAGGTATCTAAAAGGGTGTCATCAGGAGGAGGGAGAAAACTTGTTCACCTTAGCCTCCAATGATAGAACAAGAAGCAATGGGCTTAAACTGCAGCAAGGGAGATTTAGGTTGGACATTAGGAAAAAGTTCCTAACTGTCAGGGTAGTTAAACACTGGAATAGATTGCCTATGGAAGTTGTGGAATCTCCATCTCTGGAGATATTTAAGAGTAGGTTAGATAAATGTCTATTAGGGATGGTCTAGACAGTATTTGTTCCTGGCATGAGGGCAGGGGACTGGACTCGATGACCTCTCGAGGTCCCTTCCAGTCCTAGAGTCTGAGTCTATAATTACCTAGAGATTGTCTAGGCAGGTGTAGGCTGAGGCACACGGATAGCACAGTGTGTAGAAACTAGCCTTGCTGTTGCTGCTGTAAGTGTTCTGTGGCTAAACAAAGATTTTAGGACTTAAAATTTTTCACCTTCCAAGAACCTGAAATTCAAAGGAACATTGTTTGAAAGGAGGGAAAAAACCCTCTGATATTACAAGGCTATTCAGAGTGGATCCACTCCCCCGTGCTTTCATTCAGCCATCTGGTAATTAATCTTCTCTAAGGGCATGTTTACACTGGCAGAGTTACAGTGCCGGGAGTTACAGCGCCGCTTAGAGAGTGCTGAAGGGAAACTGGTATTTGTGTGATCACACCGTCAGCTGCCTGTGATATAGCGTGTTCACACTTGCGGCACTTGCAGCGGTATTTGGAGCAGTGCATTCTGGGCAGCTATCCCACAGGGAATCTTTCTCTTCTGCCGCTAAGAATTGTGTGAAGATGGAGGGGGTCACAGGGCATCCTGGGTCCTGTCCCAGTGCCCCCTGGTGCATTGCTTCTTATCCCAGTAATCCCTGTGCTTCCGTCTGCATTTGGCGCCATCTTTCAGCGGTGTCTGTATTGCGTGCCCTGCCTCTTCGGGCTGCAGGAATGGATCCCAAGCTGTTGACCAGTGTGCTGCTTGCTCTAACCAACATGTCATGAGTGGCAGTGAAGTTATTCTTTAAACTACAAAGGCAAGAGGAATATGACTTTGATCTTGTCACACATAGTAGCTACAACTCAAGATTGATTGTGGCGTTCACGGAGGAGCTGACCACAGTGGAACACCACTTTTGGGCTCGGGAAACAAGCACTGAGTGGTGGGATTGCATCATCATGCACATCTGGGATGATGAGCAGTGGCTGCAGAACTTTCAGATGAGGAAAACCACATTAATGGGACTGTGATGAGCTCGCCCCAGCCCTGCAGTGCAAGGACAGAAGAGTGAGAGCTGCCCTGTCGTTGGAGAAGCGTGTGGCGATTGCACTGTGGAAGCTGGCTACTGCAGACTGCTACTGATCGGTCGCTAATCAGTTCAGAATGGAAAAGTCTATCGTTGGACTCATGTTGACAGAAGTCTGCAAGTCCTTTAATCCCATCCTGCTCTGAAAGACTGTGATTCTGGGCATCGTGCATGACATTGTAGATGGTTTTGCACAAATGGGCTTCCCTAACTGTGGACAGTATCAGAGGGGTAGCCGTGTTAGTCTGGATCTGTAAAAGCAGCAAAGAGTCCTGTGGCACCTTATAGACTAACAGACGTTTTGGAGCATGAGCTTTCGTGGGTGAATACCCACTTCGTCAGATGCAAGATGCCACAGGATTCTTTGTTGCCCTAACTGTGGAGGGGCAATAGATGGCAGGCATATTCCAGTTTTGGCACTAGGCCACCAAGTACATTAATCGGAAGGGGTTTTTCTCCCATGGTTCTCCAGGTGCTTGTGGATCACCGTGCATTTCACAGGCATTAATGCAGCCTGGTCTGGAAAGGTGCATGACACCCACACCTTTCGGAACACTGGCCTGTGCAGGAAGCTGCAAGCAGGGACTTTCTTCCTGGCCCAGAAGATCATCATAGGGGAAGTCAAAATGCCCATTGCAATCCTGGGAGACCCCACCTACCCTTAATGCCGTGACTTATGAAGCCATACACAGAGCAACTTGACAGCAGCGAGGCGCAGTTCAACAGCAGGCTGAGCAAGTGCAGAATGACTGGAGTGTGCTTTTGGCCGTTTAAAAGCCTGCTGGCGCTGCCTGTATAGGAATCTGGATCTGGCTGATGACAGTATTCCTATGCTTAATAATGTGCTGTACACTCCATAACTGTGGAGGGAAGGGTGAAAGCTTCACTCAGGGCTGGAGGCTTAGCGCCTGGAAACTGAGTTTGAACAGCCAGAGACCAGGGCTATTAGATGGGCACAGCGCGGGGCCATAAGGATCAGGGATGCCTTAAAGCAGCAATTTAAAGCTGAAAACCACTCATATTTGTTGCTATGCTCAGGACTGCAGTGCTTGTAATGCTAGGATGTGACTGGTGCACATGATGCAATAAGGGAGTTTAACATAATTGTATGTTGCTTTGCAGGGCTCTTTATTCTATTAATTGAAAGCAAAAAGATTGTTTTCAAACCAACACAATTCTTTTATTAGAAAGCAGCAACCGGAGGAGAGAGTCAAGCCAAAAAGAAATCAGCAGTGAGGGGCATGGGAGAAGGGAAGGTGTCAGGAGGAGGTAGGGCCCCAGGATGGCTAAAGATTTGTGTGTGTCCAGGGATCATATCCAGCCTCCTCCTGTGGAGTACAATGCAGCAGGTACTGTGCTTCAATAGGACCAAACTGCAGAGGGATGGGTGTTGAGTGCAGTGGATAGTGGGAGTCCGCAGTGCTGGACTGTGCTGGGGGGAGGAGTGAAATGCTGCCAGACTGGAGCCAGGAGGTTGGTAAGAGTGTGTTGGCGGTGTCTGAGGGGTGCATGGGAAAGAGATTTGCTATAGTGGCTGCAGGGGAGGGCGAGCGTGGAGCTGCTTGGTTTGCAGTGCTAGTAGGGCCTGGAGCGTGTCTGCTTGATGCTCCATAACCTTTAAGAGCCCCTCCATGGCTTCATTCTGGCATGCTGCGATCGCCTTTCGGTCCCTTTTCTCACTGTCCCACCGCTCCTTCAATTCCTGTTTCTTGGTGGCGGAGTGCATCATAACATCATGCAGAAAGTCCTCCTTAGTTCTTCTTGTCCGTTTTCTAATTCTTCACAGCCGTTCAGCTGCCGATAACAAAGAGGGAGGCTGGGCTCCCATGGTTATCTCTGTGAAGTTTAAACGCAACATTTTACAGAAGCAGTATTGTTTGCAACACAGAGAACACTGATTCAGGGATTTAAAACAGTCAGTTCTCACACACCTGTCACTAACTGGCTGACCCCAGGCAAGCACACATAAGCCACAAGACCCCCGAAATGGTGAGTAGCCTCAGGAGCAGAGAAAATCACTCTTCCCGGACCCTGCTGTACACTGGGCACATGGCTCTTGGGGAGAACCAGCACTGTATGGGGGGCCTGATAATCATTCCTTTGCCCACACATTCCACAGGATGTGATCATTATGGAAGATATCTTGCTGCTCAGGGTGAGCAGGGAATCAAGGGAGGGTCTTCTCTAAGACTGTGACATCTACCTTGGCCCTTATGTGGTTTGCCTGTGTACAGCAATTGTTCCCACCCCCTTGTGATGGCACAGTGGCACAGGAAAGTTACTGTTAATGGGGCAAGAAACAAAGCAGCTCTGCTGGAGAACCTGTGGCAGTGGATTGCCCAGTATCTCCATGAGAGTTTCCTGGAGATCTCTGACGGAGATTCCCGTGAAGGGAGGGAGTCAATCAACAGCCTGTTCTTCTGCTCAGACTAGGCGTGTGGTGGGAGAAAAGCCTGCTTTCCGCAACCCTCCTTCCCCCAACAAATTGCTTCAGCAATTCCCAAAATCAAATCCACTTACCAGGGGCCTCCTCTCCTGTTTTTTGCTTCTCCAACATCTGACAGCTGTGACTGGCTAGCCTCTGGGGTACAAATGAGCTCCTGGCTGCATGCATCTCTGACCTCCGAGTCATCCTCTGCTTCTGGGTCCCCCCCACATCCTTGTCCAAGATTTCCTCCTCCTGGCTTGGTCCACTTTCGACTGGCACGTGAGCCACCGAAGTATCCACAGTGGTCTTCGCAGTGGAGGTAGGGTTGCCGCCGAGTATTGCATCCAGCTCTTCGTAGAACTGGCAGCTCGTGAGCACAGCACCGGAGTGGCAGTTTGCCTCCCACACCTTGTGGTAGGCGTTCTGCAGCTCCTTCATTTTGACCCTGCACTGCAATGTGTCCTGGTCATGGCCCCTTTCTGTCATGCATTGTGAAATCTGTCCATAGGTATCAATTCCTCTGGCTGGAGCACAGCTGGGACTCCACAGCCTCCTGTCCCCAAATGCTCATGAGATCTAGCAACTCGGCATTGCTCCAAGTGGGGAATTGCCTGGTGCATGGAGCAGACATGGCCACCTGGAAAGATGCACTGAGACCACTGCATGCGTCACCGAGCAAACAGGAAGGGGACTTTCAAAATTCCAAAGGAATTTACAGGGTGGGGATGACGGTTGGTCACCTGAGGGGAAGGCAGTAGAGTTCAAACTGATGACCAGAGAGGTGAGATCAGGCATTGTGAGACACCTCCTGGGGGCCAATCGCAGTGCTGTAATCGACCAGGGTGTCTACATTGGCACTGCAGCGCTGTAGCCCCGGCACAGACAGCTCTACGCCTTTCGTCGGGGTGGCTTTTTTATAGCACCACGACTGTGTAGTTTCTGTGCACTAAGTGGCTTGGCAGTGTGTACACCTCAGGAGTTACAGCGCAGAAAGCTGCTTTACTGCGCAGAAACTTACCAGTGTAGACAGTGGAGTTGGCCAGAGGCCAGGAGAAAAGAACCTGGTGGTTATTCTCCCTTATAAATACCTTATTCTCCCTTATAAATACCTTAATCTCAGAGCCACTCCCCTCTCATATGAAGTGACCTTCTCTTGCCAACTATGGTGTCAGATCCTCTTCTAGGGGAAAATGTTTTCTTGTGAAATCAAGACAGGCAGGGGCAGATCAGCTTTGCGGATGGACGCATTCCCATTGCTGCCTTCCTATGGGTCTGATTTGCTGGCTCCTAAAGCATGGGCCTATCCTGGATGTTTGCTGACCGGAGAAAAGCAAAGGGAAATTTCTCCCTGCAGTGGGCTGACCTGCCTTTCCTAAGGGCTTGTCTACATGTACAGCTCGAGAGCTGCACCGCTGTAGCGCTTTAGTGAACACACAACTGTGCTGATAGGAGAGCTTCTTCCATCAGCATAGTCAATCCACCGCCATGAGAGGCAGGAGAAACCCTCCTGTTGACACAACACTGTCTACACCAGGGGTTAGGTCACTATAATTGCATTGCTTGGGGGGTGCAATGACCAGCAGAACATATGAAACCAATTTGTATGTGCTTCTCCCTCCTAGTACTTGTTAAAATTGACCTTGGGAGCCAGAGCTGGCTCTTGGAAAGGGCTTAGGGCCTTCATCATCTATAGGAGAAGCAGGCTGGCCCAGAGCTGGAAAGGGATAACATACATTTAGTAAAGCTATATTTTAGTCATGGGTGTTTTTTAGTAAAACTCATGGACAGGTCATGGACAGTTTTTAAAAAATAAATAAAATTCATGGCCCATGATCTGTCCATGACTTTTACTATACCCCTGACTAAATCTTGTGCCCTCTGGGTGGAGGGGAAGGCGGCCCAGAAGCACCACGGGCACTCTTGCAGACAGGGCGACCCATGATCTCTGCTGGTGCTGGGGGGTTGGGGTTGGCAGGGCTGGCAGGATCCCTACCTGGTTCTGCGCAGCTCCCTGGAAGCAGGGACATGTCCCTCGGCTCCTAGGCACAGGGGCAGTCAGGGGGTTCCATGCATTGCCCCTGCCCTGAGCACTGGCTCTGCAGCTCCCATTGGCCGCGGTTGTGGGTGGAGGCAGTGTGCAGAGCCCCTGGTCCCGCCACCTAGGAGCTCAGGGACACGTCGCTGCTTCCAGCAGCCCCCCGAGGTGAGCACCGCCTGGAGCCCTTGCCCCAACCCCCTGCCCCAGCCCTGAACCCCCTTTTGCACCCAAACTCTTGCTGCTGTTGGGGAGGAGGGGCACAGTGGCCCAAGACTGCCCCGAGCTGCTCAGGCAGCCCCCTGGACAGCTGCACTGGACACTTCAGAAGTGTCAGAGGTTTGGGAAAATCACAGAATCAGTGACCTCCATGACAGGCTCAGAGCCTTAACAATTAGCCATTGGAACCCATTGCAATAGGATATCTCTTGGGTCAAATGCTTTGCAGGATTCCAAAAAAGGATTCAATGTTTGTTTGGCTAACAAGTCCAGAGTTATAATAGGCAGGAGTTCAGAAGGGTTATACATTTTCCTGCTTAAAGGTTTACGGCAACCTGTATTAAATTACAGAGGTTAGGAGGGAACTTTTCTAGGGGTCAGATATCCCATAATTGCGAACTGCAGGATTTCTTGCTCCTTCCTCTGAAGCAGCTGGTGCTGCCTACTGTTGGAGACAGGATACTGGACTCAATCGGCCAGGGGTCTGATCCAGTCTGGTGATCCCCAAGAGAAGTGTTGACATAAAGGATTTAGGCTCAGGCAGAAGGGAAAGTAGTTGGTACAATAGTTCCGGCTGGAGACGGTTGTTGAATGTAAGGAAGAATTCCCAGGAAGGGACTGAGTCATCTGGCCACTGTCTAGGATGGGAGGATTCTTATCCTGAGGGTGAATCACACTTGTATAGTGCTTACTCCTTCAGGTCCACAAAATTCCTCTCCGTTCCCTGACATTCTTATGGAGTGATTCCTGTTTCATCTGGTGAGAGGGTGTGGTTTTGAACAGGCATGGGACTTACGTTTCCTTTGTTCAAATAGGGGAAAAAATGAAAAGTGGGGAGGAGCATGTGTCCATTTTCTTCCTGAGATGTTTCCTTAGTGATGTTTGGGGTTGCTATTACAGTAGGCAATACACTGCCCTAGTCAGGATTAGAGTCCCATTGTGCTCGGTGCTGTCAAACGTGGGTTGCCTGGTCCCTACCCCAAAGACAGTGCGGTCCAATTGCAGATGAGCCATAAGAAATGTGCCTAACAAATGTAAGGAGGAGTGGATGGGGGATAACACAATAAAATGAGATGATTACACAGCCTCTCTCTGATTCTGTCAGGAGGGATAGAATGCAATCAGGATGCAGGAGTTTTCATTTTACAGCTCTTTCTGGAGTCTCATCAGTCACCATGCTGGGGTTCCTTGGTTGGGCACCTCAGCACAGACTTTGAGGAGCTATTGCTGTTTGCAAGAGGAGAGCAGTGATGCCTCCTTTGGGGGAGATGGGAAAACTAACAGGCTTTTCTTCTTGTATCACATTTCAGAGACCTGCTGAGCCGGGAAGATGCGTGAGTACACGGAAAAGAAGGAGACGTGCGGCACTATCTGCCTCAAATACCTGCTCTTCATCTTTAACTTCTTCTTCTGGGTAATGTGCCAGCTCCCCCAACGCATTTGTGTGCCTCACCACATCCCTCGTTGAGGGCTACATCTGTTGTTTCAGTGGCCAGTGGGGTGGAATGGATAGCATGGGTGAAATCTTGGCCCCACTGAAGACAATGGCAAAAATGCTCCTTGACTTCAGTGAGTCCCAGATTTCACCTCAGGTATCTAACTAGACCCAAGCTGCCAACACAGGGTGGAAGGACTATAACCTGTCTGACCAGGAGTAGGCCCTGAAATGATCACATATCAACAGCCGTGGGTGGCCTGAAAAAGTGCTGTTTTGCCCACTTCAGGGGAGGGTGATCCAGGGCACAATTCTTAAGGCATCAGATACTCCAGGGTAGCCCATAGACAAAGGACATCTTTCAGTTCCTCTCTCGTTCTGCCCCATGGCATAGCACAGACTGGCAGTGGAATGAAGATGGCTAGGCTGGGATTATGGGGGTTGTCGCTGCGGTTATGTCTACACTAGAGTTTTTACCAAGGGACCAGCCTATTGTCAGCTACAGACATTTGTGGGCTAGAAGAAGCGACTGGGGAGGGTCCAGACTAGCCTTTACAGAGGAATGAATTATGAACTGCCTCAGTGAATTGGCACCCAGATAAAAACCTCTAGGGAACACAAGGCCCATAAAGAGGAAGGGAAGCCGGAAGGAGAGAAGTTGGCTCATCCAATGTGCCCCTACTGCGGGGGTATTCTTGTGCTAATGTTCATTCTCACTGGAGTTTAGCTAACCAGAGTTCCCACTTTTTATAGCCTTGCCCCTCAGTGGTTCTGTCCCGGAGGGAGGTAGACACAGCTGTTGTTTCGAAGCAGTCAGTATCACTCCTGGATCAGCCAGCAAGGGTGTAAAGCAAAGCGTACCCTCCCTCTCCTCTTCTCCATTCCCTAGCATCTAGTCAGCTCTCAAGCAATCATGAAAGCCAAGAGCCTGGTTAAGGTTGGAAACTTAGAACTCCAGTTACGAAGTTCCCCGCCTGGCGTGAGCAAACCTCCAGCCAGCTGTCAACCCCTTCCAGCTGGAATACTGTGTCTTGACTCCCTGGAACCTCCCAGGGCCCTTGAGAGACTGGGGAGAGAGGAAGGATCGGCTTCATTTAAAGCCTGATCAGAGCCCACTGAAATCAGTGGCAGTCTTTCCCTTGAATAGGTTTTTGATCAGGCTCTCTGTCAGCGAGCTGAAATCTGATCCATGTGGCCCAGCAGGGGATGCCACTCCTGAAAGGGAGGAAGTGCCTACCTCAGATTCATCTGACCTGCTTGCTTCTCTCTTTCTTTATTAAGTTGGCAGGTGGGGCGGTGATGGCGGTAGGTATCTGGACTCTGGCTGAGAAGAGCGACTACATCAGTCTCCTGTCCTCCAACACGTATATGGCGACTGCCTACATCCTGGTGGTGGCGGGGATCGTCGTCATGATTACTGGCATCCTCGGGTGCTGCGCCACTTTCAAAGAGCGGCGGAATCTGCTGAGAGTGGTAGGTTTCCTATTTGCCTTAGGACAGCGCTGGGCACCAAACGTCTTGTGCGTGTTGGGAGAGAGCTGCATCTCTGTTCCTCTGGACCTGGAGAGACGTACCAGAGACTCCCTGACTGGCCCACTCTCCCTGTTTGGGGTGGATGGTCTCTATTACAGAGGAGACTTTCCTTTCTTTCTGTCCCTCTCAGAGAATGTATTGGTTTCTGTGTGTTTCAGAAGGTGCTAAATAATAAATATACAGTACTTTTTATCTGAGCATGTCAAAACATTTCCAAGCAGAGGAAGTGTTCAGGCTGGTAGGAAAAAAAAGAGATTAAGTTTGGGAGAGAAGGCAGGGTGGGACATTTAAAACCAACAAACAAGTAATTGTAATTCCACTTGATTCAAAGCAAAAGATTTGTTTTGATTGGTTTGTTGAGCATTGCAAAATTTCAAACAGTACACAGATTTTCACACACACTGTTTATTTATTTATTGGTCAAACAAACAAAAAAATCACTTGACAGTTTTGACCAGCCCTAATAAATCTCAGGTCTGGGCTACACTGCAGACCTATATTGGTGAACAACGTTGCTCAAGGGTGTGAAAAATCCACACCCCAGAGTGACACAGTTATACCAACCAAACCCTCCATGTAGACAGCACTACATCGGCAGGAGAGCTTCTCCTGTCGACATAGCTACTGCCTCTCAGGGAGGTGGATTAGACAGGAGAGCTCTCTCCTATTGGCATAGAGCAGAGGTGGGCAAACTACAGCCGGCCCACAGGGCCGCCTGCCTGGCCCCATAGCTCCTGGCCAGGGAGGCTAGCCCCTGACCCCTCTCCCGCTGTCCCCACTCCCCTGCAGCTACTGCACACTGTGTCACCAGTGCTCTGGCCCGCCGCTCCTACCGGGTGGCGTGGCTGCGAGCTCCTGCTCTCTGAGCAGCATGATAAAGGGGCCGGGGGGTTGGATAAGGGGCAAGAGGTCCCAGGGGACAGTCAGGGGATGTTGGATAGGTGTGGGAATCTGGGGGGGCGGCTGTCGGGGACAGAGGTGTGGCTAGGGTAGGGTAACCAGAGGGCAAGTGTGAAAAATCGGGATGGGAATGGGGGGTAATAGGTACCTATATAAGAAAAAGCCCCGAAAATCAGACTGTCCCTATAAAATCAGGACATCTGGTCACACTAGGCTAGTGGGGCGGTGGGGGCCAGGCTGTTTGCGGTGCACAGCCTTCCCTACCCGGCCCTCCAGACAGTTTCACAACACGGATGTGGCCCTCAGGCCAAAAAGTTTGCCCACCACCGGTTTAGAGCGTCTTCAGTAAAGCACTGCCGCAGCCCAGCTGTGCCGACGCAGTGTTTTAAGCAGACTGCCCTAATTCTCACCTGCTCTCTCTCAAGTCTCCTTTATGGCCCAGAAGGTGGCAGTGGTTCATCAGGCAGCCCATCTGCAGTGGTCAGTGTCGGACTGAAAGCAAAGGGCCCTTAATTGTCATTTCATAGTAGCAAAAGGGGACACTTCCACTTGAGCCTTAACCGTTCCCTCAGTTTTGCAAACGGCTGCTGGCCCGAATGTCCCATCGAGTGGAGTGGAGACTGGGGCGGGGATAGGGAGAGGGGCCACAGTGAACAATAGCGACCATACATACCCTCTGGCTGTGATACCACTTTGTGGGGTCGGGGTGTGAACTGAAAATACAAGGTGGTGGAAAATGCCCTAAAAGGCCTGTGACGAGCTCTCGGGGTCTCTTGTTGGTAGCTCATTCATTTGGTTCTTGAGGGATGGTATTTGGCCCCTGGCCCGCAGCAGTTCGTTTTGGCCCTGGCACAATTATTCACTGCCCTAAAGAGCTCTATTCATCTCTCTTTGTGTGTGTGTCCCCCTCCTCCCTCCCAAAGTTACAGATGAAAATCTGGTGGGTTTTCTTTGTTATTCTGACACAGAAAACTAATAATTGTCTCATGGAAACAAAAGGTGGTTCTCTGTTTTTCTTTCCCGCTCTGAGTGGCTGCCTGTGACAGATCTATTGTCTCTCCTCTCCGCTGGCTTAGTTGATACTAAGTAAACCACAGAAAGAAATATTTTGTGCTGGGCAGGGCTGGGTTGGTCTGGCTGGAGGTTCCTGCCAGCTCTGAGCTCAGCCAGTAATCCCAACATCTTCATAACAAAGACAAAGGCGTCTGTGCCAGCCCATCCCAATTTCTGTCTGTACCAAAGGGCCATGTATATAGCGAGGTGTGCTGCGATGGGGAGTGTCCTGTAATTTTCTGAATCCAGAGGTTCTTTAAAGCAAGTTGCAAGAATAATTTCAGATGGGAGGTGAGGATATATGTGCATGTGGGTGGAGGGGATTGATCCAGGAAGCTATATTCTGGCTTCTTTTATAGCTACTGGTGAGTTTTCACTCCCAGTTCAAGGCTTTCCTCTGTGTTTCATTTCTCATTGCTGATTACCAGGATATTTTTGTGTCTAGAGCATTTTTCTCTTTCGCAGCCAGCCAGATTCACTCAGGGATGCCACAGTGAGCCAAGCACTTGTGACACCACAGTTGCTTCCGTGGGTTCCAGGCCTGCAGCCTGTTGACATCAGTGAGAGACGCTCCCATGAGCAAGAGCTACAGGATCAGGCCCACAGTGATGAACTGTGATGTCATAAAATCTGGCTTGTTATAGTTCACTCTGATTCTGCGTTTCAGGTCCTCTTCCCGCCCCCATCCCACCTCCCCAATGGTGCAGCAGGCCAAGGAATCGTCTGGTCCCTAGCCCAGGCTAGAGCAGTCCCGAGGCCTGCTGTTACTGGAGCTCAGATTCTGTAGCCATTCTAACAATCAATCAGGGTACAGAGATGTTCAGGTTGCACACCCAACACACCCTGGGATGTCCCTATCCTATAGACTGCAAAGGTGTAGGGTTGCCACCTAGGATTCCCTCTTTTCCAAGGAAATGGCCGTTGAGCTAACTTTCATTATGTTTTACACTGCTGGGATAGCATAAAGCAGGGAGAAACGTAACTGAGAATCAGGAACATAATGTATATGTCACTGATGGTGTACACAGCTCATTACAAGCAGTAGAGTGATCATGGGTCTTAACTATTATGTAGAGACAAACATAGTGCACATGATAAAAGTAGGAGCCCATCAGGGGTCACCAAATGAAATTAAGAGGCAGCAGGTTTAAAACAAGCAAACAGAAATATTTCTGTGGAACTCTGCCAGAGGATGTTGTGAAGGCCAAGACTATAACAGGGTTAAAAAAAACTAGATACATTCATGGAGGATTGGTCCATCAGTGGCTATTAGCCATGATGGGCAGGGATGGTGTCCCTAGCCTCTGTTTGCCAGAAGCTGGGAATGGGTGACAGGGGATGGATCTCTTGATGATTACCTGTTCTGTTCATTCCCTCTGGGGCACCAGGCATTGGCCACCGTCGGAAGACAAGATACTGGGCTAGATGGACCTCTGGTCTGACCCAGTATGGCCGCTCTTATGTAGGACAGAAGAGCTGAATATAAAAGATAGCCCTTGTTTTTCCCACATAGATATGCCTCTCTCGAATATTTACATACATTGGGAAAGAGAATTGGTGGAAAGCATTTTGCTGCTATTATTTAGATTACAGCTGTGTTCAGAGGCTACAGCTAGGCTGGTGCCCCATTTACAAGGTGCTGTACGAAGAGTAAGAGACAGTTCCTGCTCCCAGAGAACATGATCTAAATAGATAAGATGTAACAGGTAAATGAAACAACCAGGCAGGGCTAACAATAACAACAAGATGTTTTAGCGCAGGCTAGCTGAGTGCACAGGTGGTAACTGTAGTAACCTTCGCTCTATATAGGCTTTGATAAAACCTGTTTGCTAAAAAGTGGGAAGGCTCTTTAAGATAATATGGTGAGCTGAGGCCCTGTGATACATGCCAGCTGCACTGGAATGCCTTTGACATCAGTGCAGAAAATACCCCGTACGCAGAAAATAGGTGAAGGAAAGAGAAACTTTCCAGTTAATTGGTTGTTTTCTTTCCCCTAATGCAGCAGCCTGACAGCACCATGATGTCAGAGGTATTACGTAACCGGGCTCCCACAAAAGAAAGAAACCTTTTGTTTAGGAGTGTTCCTCTCCTTTTCTGTCACTTTCAGCCTCCCATTAGTGTGGCGCCCAGCCTTTGGTTATCCAGCACTCCATCGGGTGACTCATTCCCATGGTATGAATGGGTACCTTGTACAAGCATGTGCAGACACTTGCAATGTTCAGCTGAGAGCCAGTGGGGGAGTTTAGGGCTGGGAGTGAATGCCTGAGATTGTACACTCCTATTAAAGCCCAGCCTGCGGATAAAACCCAGTTGTCCCTCCCATGCAGCTGCTGAATCCCGGCAGAGGGTGAAAGAGGAAATCTGACCCAATGGACAAGGATTCTTAGTTGGCATAATCTCACTGGGGCAAAGCATTTTGATTACCTGTGTCCTTTGACAAGAGAGGGAGCACAGTGAGAAACAGAGGGGTCACTCAGAAAAGACAAGCTGTGATGCAAAAGCAAATGTGTTGCCTCCAGTTTTTTGCTTTTCCTAGCAGGGTTTTATGGTGGTCTGTTTTTTGTAACATATAGATGCATTTATTTGATGCTAACCAGGGATTTTTGGGGACAGGGGTGTAGTAATACATGGTGTTCTGTAATTCAGGACTGAGGGACATTTGGGGCCCAAAGACTGGAATTCCAGGGAATCCCACCAAACAGAGAGAAGGTGCATTGGCAGAGGGGCCTGACTCTTTGAAGGGCTGCAGGTTCTTAATGGGACTTTGCTGGTACAGCTAGATATCAAATCCTATAGTGAGTGATTTTCCCATGCAGAACCGCATGAGGCTGCAAGGAGAACAGCCATCAGGACTGGGGCAAACATGGGACATTCCAGCATGACTTCTTTTTGTGAAATAAGCTAGTGCGCACGGGGCAATGTCTCTGTCTGGTTCCTAGTGGAGTAAATCACCATCAGAACTGACACTACCTGACAATGGTAGCAAAGGGCCGCAGTTAGAATGAGTATGTGACAGTCCCTAGAAGAGTATCCCCAGCTCTGGGTAAAGGTCTCTGGTGGGGCAATGTGTGTGTCCGTTGCTAGGCAGCACAGACTGCTTCAGAGAATGATGAAAGAGCCCCTAGAGAATAGACAATTATGGATTAACTTGCTCACACTGATAGTTTCCTCCTAACACCTTTGAGATATGCCCTGAAATATGAAAATTTAGTTCTCTTATACATTTTTTTTTTATCCTACCTAATGTGACTGAGGATGTTCTTATCCAATCAGTGTCCTATCTCTTTTGGAATCATGCTAAACTCTTGCCTTCGTGATACATTGTAACAGAGAGTTCCTCACACTAAGCAGGCATCATGTAAAAAGAGAACTCCTTATATCAATAGATGTTGCTTTTCAATTTCATTGGTTACCCTCATGTTCTTGAAGTAGGAAAAAGGGTAAATAGGAGCCTGTCTCCTCCAGTTCAGGTGTAATTTCTATCTTGCCCTTTGTTAGATACACTTATATCACTACTACTCTCATCTTTCCTTCCTCATTTACTTCCTACTCTTTGATAAACCCTCTTGTTGCTGCCTGTCTTAAATTACCTTATAACCTTCTCCAAGCCCCTGACACAGATCAAGTCCTTTGAGAGCTGCTGTAATACAAAGAATAATACTGATAAATGTAAGCCTTTTTCCTGATCATCTAAATTTAACTTCCAGGACTTCTCTCCCACCCTTCCTGATGCTCTCTTTTAACATACACGATTTTACCATTGTTTTGCAGTACTTCATATTGCTGCTGTGTATTTTCCTGCTTGAGATCATTGCTGGAATCCTGGCCTATATCTACTACCAACAGGTAAGTGGATGTTGAACTAAGAGGATCAATCCAGAGAGAGCAGGAGCAGCTACTTATCACCCAATTTCTATTTAGAGATTGGGCCTAAACCAACATTTCAAGGGCTTTGAATCTGTGGTTTGGTTTGGACCCATCTATTCCTCACCCCAGCTTGATTCCCTCCTTACTCACATCTCCCAATATACAAAATGCAGCAGGTTATAAATCGTATTTAACAAGGCCTTAGTCTGTTACGTGTGTATTTGGGAGTCAGGTGAAGTTCAGCTCCTTCCTACGCATCATCTTTTCTCCCCCCTCCCTCTGTGAAGAGAGCTGTCAGAGTGAATTATCTTGTTTCTAGTACAGAGGATCAGCCTGAAGATTTTTCTGATGTCCAGAGAGGTAACACAGGCAATTGTAATTACAGTTGTGCCATCTATTATGTCCATGAAGCAGAACATAAGAATGGCCCATCTAGCCCAGTATCCTGTCTTCTGACAGCAGTCATCAATGGCAGATGCTTCAAAGGGAATGAGCAATCATCAAGTGATCCACCCCTGTTGATCAATTCCAGCATCTGGTAGTCACAGGCTTAGGGATGCCCAGAATATGGGGTTGGTCCTTGAACGTCTTTGTTAATAGCCAAGCAGAAACGCTCCCTGCTAAACCCAGGAAGCTCATGGATGGGAAATTGGTCCATCTGGGGATAGAGCAACACCGCCACAGCTCAAAATATCCCATAGGGTCTGCTGCAGTCGTAGATAACTGAGCTTGAGATCCCCACGAGGGAGCGATGGCTTCACATTATCATGCTGGATATGGCTGATGAGAGGAATACCACTTGGGAGGCTCCCTCAGATGAGGCTTCTCTCCCTCACCCTTTGAGGGAGGCTGGGTGTCTGAAGAGGGCAGACTGCTGGAGATGTCTGAGGAGGCATCTTACAGGGAAGTGTACATTGCAGAGCGTTACAGGTGTTTTCAGTGTGCTCACATACTGTAGGCTTCCCTGGATTACACCCTTAAGCTGGGAACTTTCATCCTGCTTCAGGGCCCCCAGACTTTTCCCCCCACCTCCCACAAAGGTGGCATTAGCAGTTTGCCTGTAGCCAAAGAGCTACGCCTCATTTGTATCAAGTGTAATACATTCCAACTGCATCTGTCTTTAATATGGAGGATCGGCCCCATGGACACTATTGGACCCAGAAAGCCATGCTTCATCTGGACCTGAGCAAAAACTAAAGTAACGCATGGCAATGGATGAAATGGTGGAAACTTATTGGATCACGGTGGAGCGTGACATGCTGGGATTGTAGTCTCTCTGGCAGAGCTGCAGGCTGCTTTGTAGATCACCCACCGGCATTTGGCTTACTAGCTGCACTTATCCCTCCCCACCACCTCCCCCTTATGTAAAAGTCCTTCATTCCTTGGGCTCCGTCTGCTTTCTCTCTTTGCAGCTGGTTTTCTTTCTCCCCTTCCCTTGCTGTCGTGTCCAGTGCGTGCATATAAACTGTGTTTCTTTTGCTGTCTTTGTTCCATGCTGCAGTTCTTCCCCGTGAGCCTGCAGGTAACTGCTTTTATCCTGACTAATATTTCCGCTAGTGAAGTCTGTCTCTTTGTTTGCCGTTGGTGCCCATGAGCTGCCAAACTTTTCTTCTTGTCTTTGCTGCTCTAAATATTTTGCGCCTCTAAAGAGCCCAAGATCTCAAAGCATTTTGCAAACGTTAATGAATGAAGTCTCGCATCATCTCTGGGAGGTCAGTGTTACCACCCCAGTTGACAGAAGAGGGATGAGAACCACTACTACATTCAGCAGATTTGAAGTGGTGAGGGGGGAACTCAGGCCATATTCCCCCAACTCGGTGTAACCAAAACATTCTTTTTCTGCATTCTACCCTACAATGATTGCTTGTTACTAAGAAATACATGTACATAGAGAAGCTTTTTCCCTATCTGGCCTTTCCCCCTGTTTGGTTTATTCAGCGATGCCATCTACACGCGTGATGACATTGTTCAGGAGCATGGGAGAATTGTGATTTCACAGCCACTGGATTATGGCATTGTTACTGAATGGACCAGGCAGGAGGAGGCTGATTAGAAAGGAGGCAGATTTTAGCTATATTTGTCTAACCGCAAGGATGGGCAGGAAAATACCAGAAAAGGACATGGAAGTCTGATGGTGCATCAGCCAGCTAGACAGAGAGAAGTTTGTGGATACGTTAGTGTGAGTGTGTCACTGTAAAGGACACTTTCATGCTTGGCATGCTCCAAATATCAGGCCCTCTTTGTGAGCAATGTCATTCTGGCTTTCTGAACCTATCTTTAGTATGACAAGGGCTGCTGCAATCTGGGAGGTAGGAGTCTTAAGATCCCTCCTCGTGCTCTCAGTCTCCTTGTGCAACATCCCTGTCAATCCCTGATATAAAAGGTATTTAGACTGCACAACTTCAGCCCAGCAGGTTCAGGGCTCTGAATTCCTAATACTCCTAGCCAGATCCTTTTGGATTTAGTTCTCCGTCAGCCCTGTTTCCAGAGGTGTGAGGGCCCCTTTGATCCTAGATCCCTTTCAACGTGGAGGCAGCCCATGCTGGGCTTGCAGGGGAGAATGATGTTTAAAGAGTCAGGAGAGGCAGAAATAAGTGCTTGTGCTTTCTTGGAACCAATAGGGTCTACACTGGAGGTGGGGTTATAGCTTCCACAAAGTTCTCTGCTGTTCTCCAGGAGTGAAGATGATAAAAAATATAAAGAGGTGATGATAAGGAAGGTGTCTGCCTCATGATTTCACCTCCGCTACCCCTTTTGTTTAGCTGAGTATGGAGCTGAAGCAAAACCTGAAGGAGACCATGACCCAGAAGTATCGGAAGGAGGGCGAGGAGGGCGTGACCAGCGCAGTGGACAAATTGCAGCAGGAGGTAGGCCTCAGACACAGAGAGAATTAAACCTATGATAGAGCTAAAAATTATACCATCTTTAGATCATTGGCTCCTTATCATTTAAAGAGATAATGGTGTTCCCCATGTCACGCTATCTGGAGTGGTCAATGACTGTGAGCACCCGCCTCAGAGCAAACTGTCAAAAAGCAAGGCAGAGACCCCAAACTTGTGGTATGTTCTGTAATTGGATTTCACCAAAGCAGTAACAGATGTGAACTCCTGGATCTTGTACTAGTCTTACCATGAAGTGACAGATAGTAGCCTTGGGCATTCCGGTCTATCTCGCCACCCAGGCAAGCCAGACTTAGTGACAAGAGGTCACTTACACCAAAAATCACTAAATATTAGGTTGCTTCCAGTCCCAAGAGAATGCTTTTGTTTCCTAGGTCCAGCCCTTACGAGAATCCAAATCGCAAAGATATAACCATTTTTTCTTGTGAACATCTTTATATGCCCTTCCCCCATAGTTCAAACTGATAGGATGAGTGTTCCTCACCTAACTTCTTCATGGGTGGATGGGGTGATCAACAAAGTTTTTGTCCTATGTTGGCCCATTTAGTCTTGATAGTCCTTCTTGATGGGCGGGGGAACCACATTTATTGCCTAGGTTCACCAGATCAGAGCAGGCATTTTTACAATTATAAAGCAAAACTTTCATATTACCTTATAGCATGGGATTCGGGCATTACAAATAAGATTAATGCATGCAGCAAGTTACGAGCATTCCATTGAGTCCAAACATTAAACACATCCTTACAAATCTAGTGCCTACCTTGAAGAATATTAACATACAAGGTGAGTGGGTCTGGTTTCCACTGTGAATTTGTCAGTGATCAGTTGACGCCTCCAGCGTTGGCAAGAGTGGCACCTGGCTTACCAACATCACACCCCACTGTCCCCAACTCTGGCAGGATGGATATGATGCTGTATCTGCTGTCACAGAGACTGGGACTCCTGCTCTCTGAGCAGTGTGATAGCTTGAAAGGGGATGATATTCACATCACTTGCTGAATGAACTAGGGCTGGCCAGTTCAGTATTGATAGCTGCTTCCAACAGGTTGTCTACAGGATGGAAGTGGAGGAGTTTGGGGGGAATTGCTGATGTTAATTAAGCTTCCTGATACCCCGAAGAGTGAAGTATAATGACTGAAGTGTCCTGTTGCTCCAGGCACTGCCAGAGAGTTGGAGGACTGAGCAATCGGAATGGCTGAATAGTCTTGATAACTTCATAGTCAAGTACCTCTCAGCCCCTCCCCAGGAGACATGTCCCTTGCTATAGACTTGAATTTACCTCCAACCCACACCAGCCTGATGTCCCACTGCCTGATTCTCACTTCTGTTACGATACGTGTCCATGAGACATGCAGGCTCACTGACGTGAGGTTCTCAGGAAGAGTTGTACAGGCTTTAGAATGGACTCCCACGTTGCCAGGGTGGCCTGCCGTAGCGCTTTCTCACATTCCCCATTCTGGTCTGTTTTTTCATGCCTCATGTTAAGGTGTTGAGCGGCTCGGTGTGTATTCTAGTGCTTGGTGTCTCCTGATTCCGTTCTTGAGGTATGGAATCCATGGAGCTGAGGGCTTGGGGCCTGTTCAGGTCACAAGTGGAAAGAGATCCAGTCTTCAGCAGTCAAAGCCCTGCTGTTTGTCAATGAATAATACTAACCGGCAGTTCTATAGTGCTTCCTGTCTGAGGACCCCAGAGCAATGCACAAACGTTAATCTGGGCCTTGCCACTGTCGAGTGAGTATTTTACAGGTGAGGAAGCAGAGGCAAAGTGGGGCTAAGTAACTCACTCAGTGCCCTGTGTGATGGTGGTAGGAATTGAGCTCTCCTCTCCTGATTGTCAGTCCTTGTCCACAAGCCTACCTTTCCCCTCATCATTGCCATCAGGGTGTGAGTGCGCTGAGGGGCACATGGATGCAGCCCTCTATGGTCTGAGGGCATGAGTTGTTCCCATAAGCGGGATGAGAGACAGACAGCTGTGTGGGGACCCACACAGAGAACAAGCTCATTCTGCTGACTGCAGCTACTCGCTAGGCTGTGGGTGTGCTGAACAGCAGAGTTGCTCGCAGTTACCTGTCCTTTGATTCAACGCAAGCATGATTGGTGCTGTTCACTTTTGTTGTCAAGACCAGACGGAGCTGCAGACGAGGCCCATCTCTGTA
This sequence comes from Gopherus evgoodei, assembly GCF_007399415.2. Lineage (NCBI taxonomy): Eukaryota > Metazoa > Chordata > Testudines > Testudinidae > Gopherus > Gopherus evgoodei. The sequence continues at coordinate 115,801,835 of NC_044325.1, read as the reverse complement.
CAGAGAAGTAAGTGGCTAAAAGAAAGTCATTGCGGATATTTAAGGGACATTTTTAGGAACCTTAGACACAAAAGTCGCTCATAATTATAGCAGCTCATAAAAACACAGGCAGACATAAGCAGCTGGACTGGCCGATTGACAATGTAACTAGGAGCTTGGTGAGGATGGATGTAGGGGATGGTGCTGTGCTTTCTGGTGACAAACTGCAGACTCGTCCTGTGCTTTTGTGTGCATACAGTTCAAGTGCTGCGGCAGCAATAATGCTTCAGACTGGAGTGAGAGCATCTGGATCAAATCCGCGGAGGCCGGAGGCCGGAAATTCCCAGACAGCTGTTGTAAGACGATAACAGAGGGGTGTGGCCGGAGAGACCATCCTTCCAACATCTACAAGGAGGTAAAGAACAGGCTGACGTCAACATTCCCAGGATCACACTGTGGGGGACCTGCTGGACAGACTGGTTTGGTGCTTGCTTAGGGCTGAATGCAAAGCCTACTAAAGTCAGGGGGTGGGCAGAGACTTTCCACTGAAGACTTTAGTTTGCTAACTTTGTTCCCCACCCCCAATCCCAAATGCACCCATCCAGGGAGGAGAGGGAAAGGATACTGTTAACCTTTAAGCACCAGGAATCAGCGTGTCTTCACTCCAGCCACAAGAGCATTATGACAAGTGCTGTACTAATCACAGATGTCATGGGTGTGGGATCAGAGCTGATGTTCTGAGTAAGCATGGTACTAGTTACCTAGGTAGCACCTTGCCAATGGGACATTTAAAGTAAGTGCAGAAATTGCCTTCAGGCATTAAAAAGCTCGAGAAGCATGTTAAAGAAACTCGCAGCATTACTAGCAGGGAACTTGGTTATGGGTGGGGAACATGATGCTGACAAGAACTGCACCCAGGGTCGGCCCTTCCATTTAGGCGACCCAGGCAGTCGCCTAGGGCACCAGACTTTGGGAGGGCGGCATTTTGCCGCCCTCAGTAGCAATTTGGTGGCAGGGGGGTCCTTCCGCGCTCCGGGTCTTTGGCAGCAATTCTGCGGCGGGTCCTTCACTCGCTCGGGGACCCGCCGCAGAAGTGCCCCGAAGACCAAGAGCACGGAAGGACCCTCCCCCCCGCAGAATTGCCGCCAATGACCGGGAGTGCAGAAGGACCCCCACCTAGGGCACCAAAAACCCTGGCGCCGCTCCTGACTGCACCCCAGGAAATGGGGAAGGGAAGAATAGGAAGCATGTTGCTGATGGGGAAAAGTCAGGCTGTCCTAGTGCTTTTCTCTTCAGTTCCAGGCGGGAAACCTGGGTTTGAGTCCCACGATGCATGTGTCATCTCAGCAGCTTTGGCTTTGGTAGGCTTTGAATGGAGTCCCATTCAGCCTCATCTGGAAGGGTGCTTGGTGCTAGGATGGTAGGGTGGATGGATTGGCCTCCAGCATGAAGGAAAGAGGTCAGAAGAGGAGGGAAAGGGGGTGTCGTAGGGTCAAATGAGTAGAGTCCCTGTTGGCTAGAGCAGAGCTAGGCTAGGCTAGGCTAGGGAAACCCCTCTTTACTCTGACTGACAAACAAAATAATCATCAAATGAGCAGAGCACACAAATGGGTAGCTAAGCACTCATCTACCTCACTCATGGAGGGGTGAGGCCTTGCAGGGGGAATTGATTCGGGCACCCACAGTATTGTTGCCCCTTTTTGACCCGAGTGGCTAGTCACATTTTGGGGCCCTGAGGATGTTCCAGTTAGAAGTGGGAAGTGATGGAGTCCGGTATTCTCTTTAATGCAATCATGTTTATTTACAAGGAGCGCACCAAGTCCTGCTTCTCTTCACACAGGAGGAACTGGGAACAAAAGGAGCCGTTTATTAGTTAACCACCCCAAGAGAAACCCCAAAGCTCTCTCTAGCTTTCCCCAAAGTCACGCAGGCTATTCCTTGCTTGGCTTTCTTGCTTTTGGCCTCTGCCTCCCTCTCCATTCTTGTCTGTTCTCAGTACCGAGTGGAACCCTGCTCCCACATGGGGCAAGCTTCTGGGCAGGCTCTAATAGGCCTTGTTTTAGATGTGTACCTGTAGCTGTCTCTTGCAGCTATTGTTCACATATAGGTTGAATGAGGTTTTAACTAAGCCTATAGCAAAGTTTCACCTGGCTCATAACAGTATAAATAAATTTGTCTCACCCACGAAAGCTCATGCTCCAAAACGTCTGTTAGTCTATAAGGTGCCACAGGATTCTTTGCTTCTTTAACCTAGGGACTGTTCACTAGCTTTCTAGCCTGAGTTTCCCAGCAGCATAGCCAGCGCCTTAACCTGTGGAGTCAGCACCGTGGCTGACTGCCTTGAGACAGGAAATTAGAGGTCCAACCATGGACCAAGCAAGGCCTATGCCTCTCCACCCCCCACCCCCTCTGCCTGTATGTTACACTCCTGGCCCCTCCCTCCATCTCTCTCTGTAAGTTGTAAGCTCTCTGGGGTAGGAGCCTTGTTACCCTCTGTTTGGAAGCTGCCCTGCCCCACCCCACAGAAGATCTGCCTCACTAGATTAACCCACTTAATCATTTAAAGACCCTTGGATCAATATTCAGCCAATCCTGTTGCTGCTTCTGTGTCAGCAATGACTTGGCAGGGCTGGGAGGGGAACAGGCTGCCAGCCAAGGACACAATTACAAGATGGAGGTTTCAGAGTAGCAGCTGTGTTAGTCTGTATCCACAAAAAGAACAGGAGTACTTGTAGCACCTTAAAGACCAACACATTTATTTGAGCATAAGCTTTCGTGGGCTAAAACCCACTTCATCGGATGCATAGACTGGCACATACAGCAAGAAGATAGATATTTATACATACAGAGAACATGAAAAGGTGGAAGTAGCCCTACCAACTGTAAGAGGCCAGTCAATTGAGATGAGCTTTTTGGGCCCATGCTGCCCCATCTCACCGCTCTTAGAAACAATCCTACATGGAATTCTCCTTTAAAGGGCAGCTGCTGTTTCAGGAGACCTTGTGACTGGTCCCAACTGCAGTTCCTGGAGACCGGGCAAGGGCTTCTTTGCCCTTTGTTAGGTCAAAGGCATTACAGTCGTAGGGTGGCGCCTTTGGGGTCACTGGGTATTGATGCAGTAACCCCTGCAGGCAAGTTCTGGCAAGGATGAGGCCTTCCAAATAGCTTGGAGAAAGATTTCCTCTCTGCCACCAGAACTCAACTCCACCCCAGGCGTACGGGAGGTCACGACCTCACCCACCTCTGGCTGCAGGGCTGAAGTTGGTCTCTGTGATGTTGGTCTCTTGCCTCCCCATCGCCTGTGCCCAGCTGGGCTGCTCTCTCAGCCTAAACTCTGCAGTCACTGCCTTGCTCACTTGCCATTTGTAAAGCTGTTGCCTGGACCTATTGAAGCCTGCTAGCCATTTCTGCCAGGCTCCCTGCTATAACAGTGCTTACTGTCCATGCTGCACTGTTACATTCCGTATCTGTAACAAGGGTGGAAATGTAGATTATGAGCTCTCTGTATGCTGCCTGCACAGCACCTAACACGATGGACATAGATGCCTGACTGGGGTCCCTGGATGCCACCATAACACAGATAAGAATAAATTGTATTAAGGAATCCGTCTTGTTAGTTTTCACTCCCATTCATTCACCCACCTTCCAGGGTTGCAGACGTTGTAATGCATGAGGGGGCAAGGGATAAAACAAAAACTAACTCCTGTCTATTCTTCCCGTTCCCCCTCACAGGGTGGCTGCATCACTAAATTGGAAAACTTCATCCAGGAACACCTGAAAATTATTGGAGCGGTGGGGATTGGCATTGCTTGTGTTCAGGTAAAGGGACTGACTGCTCGGGAGTGAGGAAGCTTGGCCTACGTTAGAAGGACCCTAGGACAGTGAAGCAGCATCTGCTGAGCCCAGAGCATGGCTAAGAAGTTACAGCACTGATTCACTGGAAGTTTGGTGTGTGGGTCTCCACAAACTGCTAATCTAAACTTGTGGGATCCAAGGTACAGATGCCCTGAGCTAGTTTCCTTTCCTTGTGTCTATAAAAACGGATGATTTAACTATGCTTCCAAGAGAGAAATTCTGAGGCTAAAACCCAGTGCAGTGGGCTGGGGAGAGCTGAGCTCTGGGTTTGCTTTGAAATGTGGACACGACCTGGGTCCTGCTGTTACCTATTGCAGAGTGAGGGAGACCTCTAGTGGGGACCCCCCACAATTATCAGCATAGATGTTGCCAAACCAGAGTAGTTTTGTGCCTCATATTTTTCCCTTTGCTTTGTCACCAGAGGTGAATGGTGCTGTTGTCTTGATACCACTGTGAGGATAATGTGAAAAGGGGACACACATTCCAGGGCCGGTACATTATCCTTTTAGCCTGCCTGTGTCTTAGAGGAAAGGTGCAGGGTATTCTCTCTGGTTAAAGATTCAGGCTTTCCCAGGGGAGCAACAGTGGGATATGATCTCAGTTCCCCTTTTTCTGGCTAGTAACCGAATTGCACCAGTTGCATGTCTGTGGCTGGTTGTAGGGGGGAGATGCCCTGCTTTGCTCATTGTCTCCTGTTGTTTTATTGAAACACAGAGCTTGCGTTTCCCAAATGCTCATCTAATCCACTGAGCACCCATTGCAATCAGGGTCCAATAGGAACGTTATGAACTGCTTTCTCCTCATCCTCTCCACATTCAGAATGACCCCTCCCCTTCCAGGGTTCCTGGAAGTGCAATCAATTCTCAGATGCTTTAAAGCCTATGGTGCCTGATTTTTCAGAGGTGCTGAATACATGCAGCTCCCAGCAACTTCAGCTGGGGTTATGGGTGCTCAGCACTTCTGAAGATCAAGTCCTGTCAAACAGAGGAGTCAAACTGGCCTCTGTGAGAAGACCCAACTGGCTGATAGCTGTTAACCCGTTAGGGTACATAGATCCATCTTTACACAGCTGCCCTTAAGCACACATCATGTTTCTCCATCTCTTATCTCCTCACCCTTTAGATCTTTGGAATGATCTTCACCTGCTGCTTGTACAAGAGTTTAAAGTCAGAACCATACTAGGAGCACCAGGAAATCCATCAGCTCCCCCTCTACCACTACCCTCAATGTCTGTCCACCCCACCAGCTTCTATCCAACAGCAAAGAAACATCAGTATCTCGAGGACTTGCCTTCCTTATGAGGTGACTCTTGGATCATCCAGCACCTACCCTGCCTCTGCCAGAGAAGGCCACCCTCCTTGAGGTGGCACAGGACGGCCAGGAGTTCAGGGGGTTCCCTGTGTGTTCTAGAGCAATTGAACTGCAGATTTCACTCTGCTAGAAGCTTTAACAAACCAGGCCCATGTTGCAACCTCAGAGAGAAATCATCCAAGTCCATTGGGGCCCAGCTGTTGAGGAATTGGGATTCCACACAAGAACAATGGTTTGCTCTGGCTGATAGATCACTCAGCAGCCTGTGCACCAACCATGAGGACGGATGATGTCTCTGTGCTGGGTGGGAGCCCACATCAATTCTCACATCCAGAAAGTTCCCCTTGGGCCATGCCCATGGCCTAACAGAGCTATATTCCATCTCTACCTGCTTTTGTCAGTTGCTGCCATCACCTCTCTCCATCTCCCCAGCAGGAGGGTGACCTGCCAGAACTCTGATCTTGCCTGAGGTGTGGCCGGCTGGGATTACCTTGCCCCTTCTTCCTCAGAGCCTCCATCCCACGTAGAGCCCATTGGGGGAACAGGGGATCTTTGCCTTCAGTGACTGGAGAGAGTGTGTTCAATCATTTTCTGATTCTCTGCGATTTATATTTTATATAGTGGCTTCCAGTGTAAATAGGAAAAATTAACTTGTCTCCTCTTGTGCTCCCTATCTGACAGGCCCTACAGTGGGCCATGAGGGGAATGTGTTGTACCTTGCTGCATATGGGTATTTAAATCCTTTACCCTTTCAGTTGCCGGAATGGCCTACTGAAACACCACTCCCCAGAGAAACCCTCTTATGTGACGAGATACTCCCCAGCTGTATGGATTAATTCCTGCCCAAGAGAGACAGGTGTGGATGCTGCAAAGGAAATGCACTAAGGGTTTTGTACAGGCCTCCCTGGATCTCATTAATCAGTTATACTCTAATTAAATCTATAACCCTGCTTTCTCATTCCTCTCACCCAATAGCCTGCAGGATCAGCTTCATCTGACTGCAAAACAGACTTGGTAAATTGGTAGTACCAGGGGATGCTAGTTAACTGTCTGGTTAGTGTAAATGTATCATGGCTTCACTAGAATCCATGGCACTTTTCAGGGGAAAAGACGTCTGTTGCCAACATAGTCTTTCCCTATGGCTATGAACCATGATGCCAACTGGGTCCTAGCTTGAATTACTGGCAGCTGCTGTGCTGCCCAGGGATATTACTTTGAATCGCCGGTGTTCCATCGGTGCTTCCAAAGGATAGACCCGGCACTCGGGCACCTGGCAGGCTTTGCCCACACAAGTCAGTGCAGCTGTGAAATTTACATAGCGCCTTTAGAAACGCATGGGTGAAAATTGGGTCCTCGAATGCCCTAACTGGTAATTAGCTCTGAAGTGAAACTAAATCAGGATTGAATGCCTTTCTAAAAAAAAATGCGCTCAAGCTCAACCATCAGAGATAAGTTTGATGCAGGAGTGTTTCCCATCATAAGCACGGTCCGTAACCCCCTTCCATCCCAGGAATTCACTATATGAACCTAGCACAGCATCCTATGCATGGTGACCCCTACTCCAAAGGATTTACTACACCACCCAGCACAGCAACAGATTCACTGCATTCCCTGGAGTTGGATCCTAGATGCTCTGAATAAGTTTTACTTCATAAAGATCTCTGTGGTCCTGGTGCTAGAGGGGAGAAATCACAAGCTACTAAGGCATGTAATTTATCCCTGATGATCAGCAACTGCAAATCCCATCCCCCAAACTGGTTATTCCCCTCTCAGTCCCTTCAGAAGTTGGCCAGGAACAGCAGATCCAGGGTGAAGTGGAAAAAGAGTGAAGTGAAAGCACATGTTGGGTTCTGCAGAAAAGTGAATAACAGGGCTGTGTGGATTGGCCTTGGAAGTCCCAGCCTAAGAGTGTCCGTGGATCCTTGGAGAGACTTCCTCTGTCAGTAAGAGTGAACAGAGGTGGAGTGTGGGTTGGGAAAGTGCATTCACTGCAGGAGACAGTGTAAACTGAGTGTCTTATTCCCTTCCTTGGCCTTTTGTTATGGAGTTTGTTGTGACTCTGGGCACATTCTGAGCCCGGCAGCCAGACAGTTAACAGTTGTGGAATCTCCCACAGGGCCTGCTTTGCTCCATGTACAAGAAGCCTCCCGGTAAGAGGTTTAAAAGGCGTGGGGAAAAAAATATCAGGGCAGGTGAAACTGGGAATCCCCAATGCAGTAGCAACACGAAATAATTCTAGATGCTAACAAAGAGCATGGGGGAGGGGTATTTTTGCCCCTGGGGTGGTGGAAGGGGGGAAGAGAACCTAAATTATTACAAACACTCTAAAGGATAAAACTCTAAATTAATTGCTCGTTTAACATTTCAGTTCCTGAGAAGTTGACTGTTAACAAAAAGGAAAATACTGAGCACGTTGCTTGAAGCAGTAGTTCTAGTTACTTAAGTGTGTATTGCTAGTTGTCTATACCCACTCCCTGGAAGGCATACTGTCCAGAGGGAGGGAGTGACCAGGTTTTTGTCTGCTGAGCTGTTTTATATTCCCCCATGTAATATTCATGGGTTTGTGTTTTTTTTATAACTCAGTTTAAGTTGCTAGTCAATAAACAATAAAGCTAAAGCCTCTCTACTTATCCTTTGTAACAATACCAAAGAGATAACATGCAGTAGTTGTTGTCCCAGCAGGGCTGCAGGGTCTACAGTGACGGGAAGGGTCTCAGAGAAAACTAGCCAAAGCTGGAAGCAAAGGTTCTAAGTCTGGGGACTTGTCTACATCACAAAGTTGCAGCGCTGGTGAGGGGGTTACAGCGCTGCAACTTAGGAGGTGTACACATCTGCAGGGCATCACCAGCGCTGCAACTCCCTGTTTGCAGCGCTGGCCGTACTCCCGTTTTGTCTCGGGTGTAGAGGATCCAGCGCTGGTGATCCAGCGCTGGTAATCAAGTGTAGACACTTACCAGCGCTTTTCTTGACCTCCGTGGAATAAGCAGGTATCCCAGCATACCTGAGGAAGCCTCTCTGGTAATCAAGCAGGTATCCTTCCCCGCGATTTGCTCCGGTGTTCTCCGAATCCCCCCCAAGCGGGTCTCCTTCCCAGCGGTTTGCAGGGGGGTTCGGGGAATGCGAGAGCAAACCGTGGGGAAGCAGGTCTCCTTCCCCGGTTTGCTCTCGCGTTTCCCGCACCCCCGAGCAAGCAGGTCTCCTTCCCCGCCGTTTGCAGGGGGGTTTGGGGAACGCGAGAGCAAACCGCAGGGAAGGAGATCTGCTTGCTCGGGGGTTCGGGGAACGCGAGAGCAAACCGCGGGGAAGGAGAGCTGCTTGCTCAGGGGTTCGGGGAACACTGGAGCAAAACCGGGGAAGGAGACCTGCTTTCCCACGGTTTGCTCTCGCGTTCCCCGAACCCCCCTTGAAGCCGCCCAACAGCGCTGCAGTGTGGCCACATCTAACACCACTTGCAGCGCTGGTTGCTGTAAGTGTGGCCACTCTGCAGCGCTGGCCCTATACAGCTGTACTAATACAGCTGTAACAACCAGCGCTACAAAATTGTAGATGTAGACATACCCTGGGAGTTCACGATCTTCAGAGGGGTTGCAAACAAATGTGAGGAAATCTCAACAACCCTGCCCTTCTCATATTGCTAAGTGGGAGTGGGGGTCTCCATCTGGAAAAGCACTGATCTACAGGAGCTGGTTTTCAGAGTGCTGAACAACCATGGGTCCTGGGAGCTGTTGATGCTCAGCGCTCCTGGATATCCGATCCTGCACAGTGCGGAGAGCCACTAACCCCCATTGAAGCCAATACAAGTTTAGGGCACTTGGCACCTCCTGTTTCCCAACAAGTGACCTGATCAGAGCTCCTAGAAGTCTATGGGAAAACTCCCAATGGCTTCACTGGGCTTTGGATCAGGCCCATGCTGAAGCATGTGTCTCGGGGCACCAGTGCGCATAGTATACAGTACACTCTCTGTAAATAACAAGGGCTGAATAAATAGCATGGGACAGGATTAAAAAACCTGCTGGACTCAGCTGGTCCTTCAACCTGATCAAGCTGATCTGGGAGAATAAAGTGGGAAGCAGGAGACAAATGAGTTCCATGGCGCTGTTTAGCCAGCTTGATAGGAGTCCAGTCCTGCAAGGTGCAGAGCAACCACAGCTCCTAAGGTAGCTGAGGCCCCAGCAGCTCATGGAGTCAGGCCCTGAGTGAGCGCACACAGTGTGCCGCCTGCTCTGCTTCACATTCATTGCCCTAGTGGGAATGGCCCTGCTGTCCATGACATGCAAAGACTGACAGCTGAGGCAAGCTAGGGGGCAGCTCCTATCCAGCCCAGTGGCTAGTGCTGCTGCCTCTGGCCTGCCAGGGGCTGTGTTCAAGTCCTGGCAGCAGTAACAGGCAGGATGTGCATGAGCAGTGAGTCCAACCCCTGGCCAGAGAGCCCTGTTCCATGGTTAATTCTGCTTGACCATCTGACCACCAGCTGCACCCACCCACCCATGCACACTACACTTAACAAGTCCTCCACGTCTGGTACAGGGGCTTGCACTGGCTACCGCAGGTCAGTGGAATCCAGCACCAGTGTGGTGCCATACAATGAGCTCTGCTTCTGTCTTGGAGCCTGTGCTGCAGGGATGCATTGCTGTGTCTATGGCCTGGGCACATCTGTGCCCTTGGCATAGGTCACAGCTGTCTAGCTTCAGCCCTGGACGTGTGCATGGAGAGTGCAAGAGCAGACAAGTCTGGCAGCCTCTTTGCAGCCTAGCTTTGAGCTCACCCTGCGTTTGTCTTCGGAATTGAAAATGCCAGCCGTAAACCACAAGTGCCCCCCTTATTAGCCCTGTGCAGATGTGACAGGAGCAAAAGCCTGGAGAAATGTCCTCCTGCCATTAACATGTCTGACCACAGAATGGCACTGTGCATCCCACATAAAGTGTATCACATGAAGCATTGCTGCCTCCCAGCTAACTGAGCTGGGCCTAATGCAAATGGTGCAGCTTTTAGGGTTTACGTGCCAGGTGCCTCGCCAGACATGAAGAGAGTGTATTGCACATAACTCCAGAAGAGTCGAAGTGGAGAGGCCTCTGCTTCCCTCCTCCGATGGAAGGAAGTTAGTTGCAGCTCTAGAAAAATGTGCATTTTCACATCACATGGTAGATTCTGTTATTGCAGACTGCGCTGAGGTTGGCCTGGGGGTGTGGGGAAATGTTGCAATGTATTCAGGCCTAAAAGGGGGGACGCGAGAGCAAAAGCCTGTTCAAACCACCTTATGTAATAAATACAGTTCTTGGTTCACCCTCTGCCTGGCCTTCCCTCATGTTCCTAGCTTTGTTTTCTCCCTGGGCAGTTCACATGCATTGGAACTGGCCCAGCCAGCAGTATCACACAACACTTCCTCCACTGAGCGCCATCGGCTTGGGGTGAGCTCATTCACTTGCACTTCCTGAGCTCACGGCAGGCCAGTTACACTTTATTGTTAGGCCTATCACTTGGAGCCCAATGGGCACACAAGAACATTTCTGGTCCTTTTGGGAGTGTTGGAAAACACACCACTCTTCCTGGGATAGTCCTCATCTTCACACCTCAGGATAACCCTGCTGTCCTACCCCATTGCCATATGCTTCACACTAACCCAACTGCCCCTTCTCCAACCCCGTTGTCCTCTCCCCAGTGCCGTCTGCCCATACTAACCCAGCTACCCCCTCCGCATTGCTGTATGCCTCACACTAACCCAGCTACCCCCTCCGCATTGCTGTATGCCTCACACTAACCCAGCTACCCCCTCCGCATTGCTGTATGCCTCACACTAACCCAGCTACCCCCTCCGCATTGCTGTATGCCTCACACTAACCCAGCTACCCCCTCCGCATTGCTGTATGCCTCACACTAACCCAGCTACCCCCTCTGCATTGCTGTATGCCTCACACTAACCCAGCTACCCCCTCCGCATTGCTGTATGCCTCACACTAACCCAGCTACCCCCTCCGCATTGCTGTATGCCTCACACTAACCCAGCTACCCCCTCCGCATTGCTGTATGCCTCACACTAACCCAGCTACCCCCTCCGCATTGCTGTATGCCTCACACTAACCCAGCTACCCCCTCCGCATTGCTGTATGCCTCACACTAACCCAGCTACCCCCTCCGCATTGCTGTATGCCTCACACTAACCCAGCTACCCCCTCCGCATTGCTGTATGCCTCACACTAACTCAATTGCCTTCTCACCATCTCCCAGGAGATGCCAAGAACATGTATTGGGATCTCTGCAGAGAGCCCCACTCCTCCCATGTCTCCTACTTAATCTGGAGGGTTACTCAAGAGACTTGTAAAGCTTGTTTCTTTTGCAGCCTATGAATTCTCTCCTTGGCATTGTTCTTGGCTGCTGCTTCCCCTGGCGCCTGTGCACAGACACTAGACCCCCCCCCCCATCTCCATCCCCACTTACTCCCTCTCTTTGACCATGGGGCTGCCCATGATATCGTTCATCCCCTCAATCAAACAGGAATTATTTTGTGGCAGTCGAAGGGCCCGTGTTATACAGGTCCGATGAGATGATCACAGTGCTTCCTTCTGGCCTTCGAATCTATGAATCTGCCTCATGCTGCTCTGCACTCCTCTTAGTGCTCTGAGTGGGTTCAGCCGTGCACACTGCTTCATGGAGGACGTGATATTGCAAGCGCCTTAGTTGCAGAACGATGCTTTTAGCCATGAGTGATGTTTTGTATAACTGTTTTTGTACTAATGTGGATGGCGGCAGACCCGACATTGGGAATTGCGAGATGTTAGCTCCTTATCAGGGCACCTGTTAGCATTTCACTGCCAGCCGCCTGTCTTTGGTTCGTGGTGCACTGGTTAGCACAGCTGGCACAGGGACCGAGGTGCTGCACATGCATGACGCATTGGTTAGCATTGGCCAGGTGTTTGCCTGTGAGGTGCAAGTGTTGCTCACTGCACCGCTGGCTAACATTGCTCGCACGCGGCCCTGGGACCTGCTATGAGATGCTAATATAGCAACTGGAGTTTTACTATTCTGCTATTTGTAACCTGGCCTATTTCCGTGCTATTAAAATGCAGCTGTTAAAACCTCCAACTGTGTCGCTTTCCTCTTTGGAGAGAGGTTACTGCAGGAAAAACTAGCTAATAAAGCTGCTCTGTTTAAAAGCCGCATCATGACTAGGGGCTGTGGCTGTGTTGGTGATATCTCCTGGCTTGCTGGGAGGGGAGGAGGAATAGATAACAGAAGATCTATGCAGAGTCCCTAGAAAAGGTAAATTTTGGGGAGGTTTTATTCACTCAAACAAGCTATAGTCATATGAACAGCAGGGATGGCTGGTGCCCAGCGAATGTATTCAATGAATCATTGTTCAACCATTAGGCATACAGGGGTTTTAAATCTTCTTACTCACCATAAAAGAAGCCTGTTTCCTGGCATCGTAACTACTGCCTACATTAAGGGAAAGAAATTCACACACTGAGCACATTAAGATCAGTTGCTTTCTCTTTCTAATCGCTGCTCCGTGGTACAGACAATAGCTTTTCAGTGCTGGGCATTTCCAGCACTCCTTGCTAGCAGCCGGCACTATTATTCACACTGAAGGAGAGATTCCTGCATGGCCGGGAGAGTGAGCTATGTTTCCGCATGAAATGCTGGTTCCTCTCAAGTGCTAACACTCTTGCAAACATACCCCGGGGCAGGATTTCCCAAAGCTGAGCCACCATCAGGAAAACAAATCCACTAGCACCCCCTTTCAGTTCTGCCAGGTGCTGCAAAAGGCCTACCCAAAATAAGGGCTCACTCAGATTGTGTAGGTCTTCACAATATATGTCCTCTCTATTGTCACACGTTTTGGAGAGCAGTGATATAGTTAACAATGGTGGTATGTAAAGTACCATCATTAGCTTCTGAATTAGCTCTCATAAGAACAGTTGTACTGGGTCAGACCAAAGGTCCATCTAGCCCAGTATCCTGTCTACTGACAGTGGCCAATGCCAGGTGCCCCAAAGGAAGTGAACCTAACAGGTAATGATCAAGTGATCTCTCTCCTGCCATCCATCTCCACCCTCTGACAAACAGAGGCTAGGGACACCATTCCTTACCCATCCTGGCTAATAGCCATTAATGGACTTAACCTCCATGAATTGATTCAGTTTTCTTTTAAATGCTATTATAGTCCTAGCCTTCACAACCTCCTCAGGCAAGGAGTTCCACAAGTTGACTGTGTGCTGTGTGAAGAACTTCCTTTTATTTGTTTTAAACCTGCTACCTATTAATTTCATTTAGTGACCCCCTAGTTCTTGTATTATGGGAATAAGTAAATAACTTTTCCTTATCTACTTTCTCCACATCATTCATGATTTTATATACTCTATCATATCCCCCCTTAGTCTCCTCTTTTCCAAGCTGAAAAGTCCTAGCCTCTTTAATCTCTCCTCATATGGGACTTATTCCAAACCCCTAATCATTTTAGTTGCCCTTCTCTGAACCTTTTCTACTGCCAGTATAGTCACTCAGTGAGGAGAACAGAACAGCTTGGTCTTCAGCACTATTGTTTCAGGCTCTCTGCAGACTCAGGCAGACACTGCGGCATTAGTTACACTTAGGTTACGTGTTGAAGGTTTTCTTTGCAATTGTAACAGCTCGAGATGAACTCTTTTTAAAATGAAGCTGAGACTTTGGAGAACAATTGAGAAGCCTGGCTCACCTGTTGGCTCACTCTATGTGCCCTTCAGGGTGGGAGTGCCCTTAATGCCGTGCTGGGGATTTACTCAGTGCTGACTAAGAGGGAAGACTGCCCTGGACTGATTCGCAAGCATTATTTCTTACAGCACATGAGTGTTCTTGAAGGTCTCCATCCAAGCACTGACCTCCCTTGACCCTGCTTAGACAAGGAGCTGCACAAATAAGATATGTAATGTGCAGCCTATTTCCTTCAAACTGTTCCCCCAAAATGCTTTACAGAGTTAACTGCTGTAATGAATTGGCTGGCCTATTCTGTCCTCATTTAGAACTGCTCAGCTGTGTGTCCTAGGCTATATACTGGTAGCAGCTGTAACGGATTAGATCACAGAAACCCCCTTGGGAGCTGCCACCTGATGTGCCAAGACTATGTATTCCCTGCCAGCTCAGGACTCCAGCACCCTGTCTTGCGGAGCCAGACACTCCCGTCTGCTCCAACACAGACCTAGGGTCTGAATTACTTGCCCCAAAGCTGCAGGTTTACTTTAAAGCAGCTCACAGAAGCGTGCTTGTCTTTAACACTCAGATGCCCAACTCCCAGCGGGGTCTAAAGCCAAATAAATCTGCTTTACCTTGTATGAAGCTTATGCAGGGTAAACTCATAAATTGTTCGTTCCCTGTAACACTGACAGAGAGACATGCATGGCTGTTTGCTCCCCCAGGTATTAATACAAACTCTGAGTCAATTAATAAGTAAAAAGTGATTTTATTACATACAGACAGTAGGATTTAAGTGGTTCCAAGTAGTAACAGACAGAACAAAGTAAGTCACCAAGCAAAATAAAATGAAATGCACAAATCTATGTCTAATCAAACTGAATACGGATAATCTCACCCTCAGAGATGCTTCAGTAAGTTTTTACCTCAGCCTGGACACCTTCCAGGCCTGGGCACAATTCTTTCCCTGGTACAGCTCTTGTTCCAGCTCAGGTGGTAGCTAGGGGAATTCTTCATGATGGTTCCTCTCTTCTATTTGTTCTGTTCCACCCCTTTATATATCTTTTGCATAAGGCGGGTATCCTTTGTCCCTCTGAGTTTCCACACACACACACACACCCCCAGGGCCAATGGGATGGGGGGAAGCTGGCACAAATTACGGGGGCCCAGTGGTCCGGGAGGGGGCCCGGGGCCTGGCTTCATTGGCCCTGTTTAGCCTGTCTGCCCTTGCTGAGGAGGCCAGAAAATTTTTTTTCACCAGCGCCTGAACCTGCTCTTGGCAGCCCTGCCCATCACTAGAAAAGCACCAGGTTAAAGATGGATTCCAGTTCATGTAACATGATCACATGTCACTGTAAGACCCCAGACTTCATTCCTCCCAGCCTGACTCACAGGAAGGCTTGCCTGCAAACAGACCCATCCAGTCAATTGTTCTGGTTATGGGAGCCAATAAAGATTCCAAACCACCATTAATGGCCCACGCTTTGTAAAATTACAATAGGCCCTCAGAGTTATATTTCATATTTCTAGTTTCAGATACAAGAGTGATACATTTATACAAATAGGATGAGCACACTCAGTAGACAATAAGCTTTGTAATGATACCTTACAAGAGACCTTTTGCATGAAGCATATTCCAGTTACATTATATTCACTTATTAGCAACTTTTTATAAAATCGTATAGATTGCAACGTCACAGCAGTTAATGGAGATTCTTTTTCAAAACAGGGACTACGGTTCTTTGCTTTGAAAACAGGAGGAGGAGCTGGGTGAAATCCCTGCTGCTATTGTGAAATGCTTGGGGCCACGGTGTACAGTGTAGTGACAAACACCCTGTCCCAGGCAGCTGCAGATTTGTTACAATATAGTAGCAGAGGCAAGAAGGAAAAGCGAGGTTTTCGGATCAGTTCTTCTCCCACTCATCAGATGCCTCTGGCTCTCCCGCCATCCAGCCCAATTTTCCATTATTCTGGCTGCCCAATCAGCAGGGGCAACACTTACCTGTCGTGTTGTTGCATGGGGAGGTTGGGGGAGGGAAAGGAGTTTGTGGTGGAAGCAGCAGAGCAACTTGTTTCCTAATTTGCTCAGAATGCAGGTTCCCACTAAAATGGCTACCCACTAAGTGGTCACCATAGAAACCTGCTCAGGTTCTCAAAGAAGCACTGCTCCCTGCAGGGAGAGGGACTCACTTCTACCAGGAGTTTTAGCTGACCTGTTCTTACACACTGGCTGCTCCCTTACCTGAGGGATATCTAGGCCTGCTGCCTCTCCCAGGAATATCCAAGCTCATCGGCAGGTCATTCCACATCACACACATTGTTTTCTCTCCAAGCTGACATGCCCGGTTTAATTTTCAAGCCAGGGCTCTGGCCACTCTGAAGCACTATAAATAATCCTGCCCTATATCTTTATATTAAAACCTTTCACACTGGTAATGGAAACATTATCCTAGCTGCTTCCCAAGGCCCTTTCATTGAAGGGAATCTCATAATCATTTATTAAGGCTCATAGCACCCATGCGAGGTATTATCTCCATTTTACTGAAGGGGAAACCGAGGCACAAAGCGGCCAAATCTTATCCAAGACCACACAGCAAGTCAGAAGCAAAGCAGGCAATGGAATCCAGAGGTCCTGAATCACAGTCATATGTGTGGATTTTCTGTAGGATCCAGTATTATAAAATGCTGTAGTGTAATCGTTGGACCACATGTCCTGAGATACGGAGCTATTGCTTAGCTTTGGTATGCCTCTCTGTTCCTTTTCCTCCAAGATCTGCCTATTTAATCCACATTTAGGCCTCTCTTCACAGTTCAGATCTTCTAAACCTTTAACCTCCTTGCTTTGGATTTTCTAAGCTGTTGATGCCTGTTTTGTAATGTGGGGTACCAAAATGTAGACTGAGTGGAGTGACAGTCTTATGGGTAAGACTGGGCTGGGACTCAGGAGATCGGGATCAGTTCCTGGTTCTGCCACAGCCTCCCCTTTCTTCCTTTTGCCTGTCTTGTCTATTTAGAGTTCTAGTGTCTATCTGTATGAGTACGTGCAGCACCCAACACACCAAAGCCGCTAGGCTCTATTTCAGTACAAATAATAAATCCTATCTAACCAAGGTTGTGAAAAGAGCCATCCTTACCCCTCTATTCCTACAGGTACCAACCCTGATTATATGGCGCTGAAGGGCATTTTTATCTTTTTTTTCCATCAGTGTCACACTGCAGACTAGCCCCACCCCTGCATTCGTTTTCCACATTGCTCCTCTTGAGACAGCACTCTCCTGTTATATGTGTCTATGCTTGTGCATCACATAGTATTATACATTTAGCTGCCTCAGACCTCATCACATTTCGACTTGCCTATCTCTCCTTGTCACACTGTAATTTCCATTCAGCCTCCTCTGTTTTTTCAGTCCCTTCCAGTTTTGTCTGATCCGCAAATGTGATCAATAGTGTAATTTATTCCCTCCCCACCCCCCCGGGCCATTCTTTAAATAATATCAACCCAAGACTGAGCTGATACGTCTTTGCTTCATACCTCATGCTATGTTGATGGGGTTTGGCTCAGGGTTAATTTATTTATGGTCTGTCAGGTCTATAGCCATGTGGCAATTGTCTCAAAAGGAATATTTCAATGATTTAGCCAGATTTCAGAATCATACACCCCTGCATCAAATAGAATGGCGCTGGATTTTTAAAATACAAACCTCCCGCAATAAAACTTTTTATTTAACTGTGGCTAAAGTACTGGACAGAGAGTCAGGAGATTTGAGTTCATTTGCCAGCTCTGCCACAGATTTGGCCAAGTCAAAAGATTTCTGTGCCCGTTTGTGCACCTAGAAAAAGGGGACAGATTGTCAGATGTGCTCAGCACTTGCCAGCTTCCTCTGTTCTCTATGGAGCTGAGGAGGGATCAGCACCTTAGGCATCTAAACCCAGATTTTCCCAAATGGGAGCTGAGCTCACCTGAAAATCTGGCCCCACTCGTAGATGCAGCTGGGTCCTTTTGAAAAATCTGGGCGTTAGTCTTTCCGTGCCTCTGTTTCCCATTTGTACAGACAGGGCTACGGATATTTCCTTTGTCTTGTCCCTTTAACTTGTCAGGTTTCTCTTACCATGTGCATGCACAAGGTCTAGCCCAACTCTTATCTGTCGGGGGACCTGAAAGTGCTACTGTAATAGAAATAATAATAAAAATTATTGCACCAAAACGGTTATGTAGCCATGAAAATGCTGAACTTCAACAGCATTTCTATTACATTGATTTCAATCGGGAAAACACATCTAGTTTCAGCAACTATTTCAAGTTTTGTTCGGTGGCAAATATCATTTTGCTTTGAGTTAATTCAGAACATTTCTGGAATTTGTATATGAACAGAGATAAACTGTATTCTCCACACACCCTTGGAAAGTGCTTCTCTTTCCATTGTACTAGTCCTCAGCTGAGATGGGGTCCTGTTGCGCTAGGGGCTGTGCACGCACATTGTAGCACAGTGTCATCTTGTGGGCCCTGCAGGTATCTAGCAGGAAGTAGGCTAGAGATAGAGTGGCAACAGTTTAGAGTTTTTCTGAGGAAGATACTGAATCTGTCATCATCCTTTACGTTGCAGATGCAATTGTTAAAGAAAAGAAATTGCACTGACAGCTGAGACTCATTGCTTCTCAGGAACTCTGCCAGTAGAATAAATGACAGTCCATACCCCAATAGCTTGCAGTCCAAGTTAACGCCTCTGAACTGCTTTCCGGTTATCTACAAGGATGAGAGGAAAGGAGAGATCTCCCTGTTCATCTGCTTGAAAACAGGCTAAGGAGAATATTCCAGGTGTGGCACCTTCAGGTGATTAGCTTGTCTTTGGTACCCTCCCTAACAGGAAGTTTCTCCTAGCAAGGTGTCCATATGCTCTAATGAGCTCCATGCTGGGGCAGGGAGGATATTGAGCTTATTGCCAAGATAAGGTCTTGGTCTGTGGGAAGACTAGAGCAAAGAAGCAGAGTGGAGTGTATGTGCTTGATAATCAACTGACACCTTATTTCTGTGTGTGTGAAAGGAGCATTGAGGAAGCAGGAAAGAGAAGAAGAGGGGATGTAGGAAAGGATGAGTAGGAACGGGAAGTGGATTTTTCCAGTGTCTCCTTAAACATCTCTTGTATAAGGTAAGTGCCATTAAGTCCCCTCTTTGGGGGTGGGGAGATATAGAAACTTTCCTCCCAAGTTCAGCTATTTCTCAGGATTGTGGCTGACTCTATGTGATGACTTTGCAGTCAGTCTCTCCCATGGAAGTGTTGAAACTTGTACTTGGATCTTCTTAGCAACTAGTTTATTTATATGACCATTTCTCTCTACAGCACTGGATAACGGGAAACTCTCCGATGTCTTCTAATCAAAAGACAAGTGATCCCAATCTGCTATTTTTCCACAAGAGATTCTGCCTAAAGCCTGTCTTCATCTAGCTATATTAAATTCTCTTCATTCCCTTTGTCAGCTAAATCTGCAATTTTGTCAAGGGAGGCAATCAGGTTTGTCTCATAGGATCTGTTCTTTATGAACCTGTGTTGCTTATCGCTCATCATGTTGTTCTCTCATAAGGGACTGACATTGATTCCCTTACTGTATTCGCCTGACTTGAAAATGCACTTGCTTGCAACAAGTGAGTGAAACCGACAAGTGGGTGTGCAGACCTTGCCAGAGATCAGTGACCCCTGCTGGAAGCACCCTTGGCAGAGTGAAGAGAGAGCTGTTCATGTATCAGGGGCAACTCTGACTTCCTTTTTATTAGTGATCACTTCTAAAGGCGTGATTCAAAGGCCAAGGAAAGATTCCCACTGACCTCAGTGAGCTTTAGATCAGGCCGTAAATCCCCTAGTGCCTCACTTCTTAACTATTTAAAACAGGGAATTTGTTCTCTCATCAGCTGCAAGTCTTGCCCTCTTGTTTCTCATGTATGTTAGTCGGTAGATATCCTGGTAATTAACAAACCACCTGTGGTTTATAGGATGCCAACAATTAATTCTCTTTCCTTTTTCTCCGTTCCTGCTCCACAGAGCTTCACGTCTGACTCCACTGCTGTTCTCAATCTGTATTCCACTGCCAGAGTCAATATTTCTCTTATATGTGGACCATGTGCAGGCTATTGCTGTATACAATGAGAAACTTAAAGTGAGGCAACTGCGTTATTGAAGCAGTTCTTAGACCTTCTGCTGTGTGTAATCCACTAACTTTTAATAGTAACATCTTAGGATGTGTAGTGCTTCAGAACACAATGGGCCTACTTTTTGCAAGGGCTAAGCACATTGTGGGCTGTGCTTTCTTGACAGTCTGGCCATGAGCATCACAATGGGAGCTCCTGGGCACTAAGTGCTATTGAACACCTGGCCTTGATTTATGTCCCTAAACAGGAGCGGATATCTCTTGAATGTCAGGCCCTAACTGTGGATGGTGAGCCCTTGGAAATCTGTCCCCCTACAAACATTGAATAACAACTCTCCCAACATCTCGGAGGAGAGAGGTAAATGGATTTATTCCCTCCATAGATTGGGAGAGCTAGGTAAAGTGACATGCCCGAGGCAACATTATGAATCAGTGATAGAGTGACAGATTTAGAATGCAGGCGTTCCTTAAATTCTGAGTCTTTTTTTTATGATTTCTTTCCCATTACTACAGTCCCCCTCTGCACTCCACCCTTCCCTAGTCAGCAGCTGTCAGAAGCTGGGGAACCCAGCTGTTTTCTTGTCATCTGGTCCATGGGATTAAATTCACTCTGTACAGCATTTGTCTACAAGTGTCTTGGGGACCCAGGGCTCAGTCACTGCCTGAAGTAGCTTCTCCTGGTGCTGGTGTAATTTGGTCACTGACATGACTTTAATCCAACCCTTAAGTATGCATTTGTTTCCAGTAAGCCTTTGAGTACAGCCAAGTCCTTTTTATATTGAAATCCAGGATCCTCCATAACATTTTATTATGAGGTTTGCTATTTTTGGAGCTGCAGTTACCCTGTTATGAGCAAGGCATATAACATCTTTTGATATGAAATCATTAAGGGCACAGCAGAGTTCATTACAGAGGCATTTCACTGTATTAAGAACAAATCAATACCACATACTAATATATCAACATGATACCTGGCTTCAGTTATGAATAGTGCAGCTAGAATGGAGACAATATTCTCTTGGCCCATGTGCTCCTCTTCCAATATATTACTTGTTGTGTTTTCCCTAGTTGTTGTGATGGATTTCTATTTGGACATGATCCAATGGCTGTTTTTTGAGATATTTGAACACTATATTTTTAAGTCATAGGAGAAAGATATAGCAAATGTATCTTCCTGATCAAGCAAGGATGCAGGTAGACCTCCATTGATTTCAACTGAGCTCCATGGGGGTCCTTCCAGAGAGAGATCATTGGAGGACTGGGGTCCAAAGCATCATCTTTTCATGCTTGGCTCATGCACATTTCCCTAAGTAATAAATAACTACGGAGCAAGCATTAGAAACTTCAGCCTAGGAGAGGATTTTGAAGGGAGGGAAGAGGGGAAGTTATAAAACATTTTAAGCAGAAGGGAGGGCACTGCTGGCAGTGAATTCTCTGGAAGGGTCACTTTCCTTTGGAATGATCTGCCCTGGATCAAGATCTGAATTAGCTGTCCTTCTGGGCATGCTGTACAGCCTTTCTAGTTGAGTCGGCATTGGCAGAGGGCTGAGGTGGTACAGAGTGGTCTTTCTGTCTACTGGTAAGGTGTTTGTGGGGATGGGGCAAAGGGCATTCTAAACTGTATTATTAATATGACTAAATGGTGGGCAGAATTCTTTCCAAGGAAATCAACAGTAAGTCTATCCCATAAAAAGAATTGGAACTCTGGCCTCCCCCAGCCACCTGCCTTCCAGAATTTCTCCAGAACCATCAAGCCCTGCTCTTGTGCATCTTGAAACGTTCCCTTTTGTAGCTGACCCAGTGACTTTTTTTTTTCCCCACCGCCATAACGTTTCTCGTGCTCATCACAGTGTCTGATGTCGATGTGAATCTCCTGCAGCAGTAACTTGCTTGGGGTAACTCAATAATCCCTAGAGGATGATAGGGGTGGCTTTGTTGGGCAAACAAACAATTATTCAACAGTGGATTTTAATTATTTTTTGCCTCTTGAAATTATGCTTAATGGAGAACAGCAGCCATTTGTCAAGGCCACACTTAACACTGACTGGAACCAAAGGGGGCTTTCTTAAAGCCACGCTGACAATAAAAAATCAAGTTAGCAGTGCTTGGTGCTGTAGGCTTTCTCCATAATGATCTGACACGCTCAAGCCATTATTAACTTAATGCTTTCATTTACTAGATCATTCCTGGAGGAAGCCCTCCTGGTCTATCGACTATTGCCAGTTAGAAAAAAGTACAGTTAATAGCTTGGGTTGCACTGGGAAAGGCCTACGGCTCAAGACAAAGTTAATTCAATTTCGTTTTGTTAAATTTCTGGCACGAACTTAAGCAAAGCCTCTTGTTCTACACTTCCGGCCCAGGTATTCAGTATTTTATTATTGTGAATTTATTTGTAAGCTTAATCAGGGCCGTCCTTAGGATTTATGGGGCCCTACGCAGTATTATTAAACTGGTGCCCCTATGCCGGATGGCAGCCCAAGCTCACAGCCTGGTGGGGGAGGGGGAGGAGGGACTTGACAGCAAAGGATAATGAGATGCCCAGCCTGCCTCATGGTGGCGGAGTCACAGTTCCCCGCAGAGACTTCCATGCACTCTCCCTCATGCAGAATGGACATGAAGAAAGTACCTAATTAAAAGCACTAAAATTTGGGAATAAAAAATGTCAGTCACAGGTTTTTTGATATGCCCTGAAGTTTGTCAGAGATTTATTTGCAAAAACTTCATAGTAAGGGTGAGTCAGCTGTCCTGCTGAATACAACATTACATATAATGGAATACCTGATGCAGCTCTTCTCTGTTTTACATTTTCTTCATCAGTATTTCTAAGTTGAATTTATATTTTAAATGTACTCAAATCTTAAGCCAGCATTCCAGATTACTACATATTTAACTCACTGAAACAAAGACATTCTTTTAAATTAATCAGAGAGGTTTAGTGTGTTCATAACAATGTTCATTGCTTTTAGAAAAAGGGAACAGTAATTTACTTCGTGTGATCTCCATAACAAGAGACATGGTTATGAAATTTCACCAACTTAAAAAAAATATGTTTCCAAAGATTTTAGGTATAACAAGGATTTTGTCTTACTAAGGTACTGATTTTGCTGGAGGGTTCTTTTAAAACTAGTTTGTCGGATAGTCAGAAGTAAAGAAAGGGAACTCTTTGTCCAGCGATCTGGAAGGGAAGGACTGTTGTCCCTTTAAGGGCTCTCTTCAGTGGGGAGTGGGGGGAGAGGTGGTGAAGGGATGGACAGAAAGGACAGGAAGACTTGGAAGCACTTTTTTTTTTAACTATAGTAATTAAAATGTGTATTTTAGATAAGGGAGGTCTTTTGAAGGATTTATTTAAAAAAATGTGTGTGAAGATCCACACATTTAAGGCTAAAGATGATTGTGCATCTAAAACTCTATGCAAGCATTTTTTAGAAATGTGATTTTATAATCTTCACCAGCTCACTAATGAAATATTTTTAAAGCAAATTTTAAACTAAGGTCCTGTAGACTGACATGTTCTGTGTAAATATTACATTAATGCACAACTGTTTTTGTCAGTAAAGTCAGAAACTGACAGTAAAAAATTTATTTGGGCATAAGCTTTCGTGGACATCTGATGAAATGGGTTCTAGTCCACAAAAGCTTATGCCCAAATAATTTGTTAGTCTTTGAGGTGACACAAGGACTCGTCCTTGTTTTTGCTGATACAGACATAGGGTATGGCTACATTTGGAATTTCAAAGTGCTGCCGCGGCAGCGCTGCCACGGCAGCGCTTTGAAGTGTGAGTGTAGTCAGAGCGGCAGCGCTGGGAGAGAGCTCTCCCAGCGCTGCATGTAAACCACATCCCTTACAGGTGTAGCGTGCAGCGCTGGGAGCCGCGCTCCCAGCGCTGCTGCCCTGATTACACTGACACTTTACAGCGCTGTATCTTGCAGCGCTCAGGGGGGTGTTTTTTCACACCCCAGTTGCAGCGCTGTAAAGTGTGAGTGTAGCCAAGCCCTAACAGGACTACCACTCTGAAACCTGTCAGTATATACCTTGGGGTTGGCAAATGCCTGTTAAATGGCTTTATTACCTCTTGAATGTCTCTTTAACAGTTTCAATGTTGTGCTAATAGGTCTGGCAGGCTGGAGGTTTTTTCACTTTTAACTACTAGATTCCCTCCCAAGGAAGACTCACCAGGCTAGAGCAGCCATCTGTGTGAGCCTGCAGGAAGGGTCAGAACAGGGATAGGAAAACAAGAGGGTGGACACTAAGCCCCAGTGGTGCCCCAAATTTTCAGGTGCCCTACGCAGCTGCCTATGTTGCCTATGCCTAAGGACGGCCCTGAGCTTAATTATAAAAGTACTGAACTTCCAATTTTTCAGGGCACTGTCAGCTTTAGGGCTTCTGTATATTAGACAATGTTACTGCGTTTAAAGACAATTGGTAAGAGTTGTGTTAGCTGGCATGGTACTAACTGGTCACTGCAGACAAAGACAAGTTCTGTTTCAGCAACCCAGGGTTTAATAGTGAATAGTTGACACAGTGCTGAACATAGTTTGCCCTGTTTTGTGACGACTAGTCAGTTACATTTAGCACCACTCATCTCATCTCATTCCTATCTGAACAAGGCTAACACTAGTAATATAGACAGGCCTTAGTGAAAACCCCCATAGCTTGTAGTAGTCACAGCAGTCTGTGAATAAACAAGTTGAGATCACTAGGCTATAACTTGATAGATTTTAGACTAGCAAGGACTACTGTGATGATAATATAACTGAAATCTTGCATAGACTTTCAAGCCCAACAACTATTCATTGAACTTGAGTATCTCTTCTAGAAAGAGATCCCATCTTGATTTAAAGACTCCACCTGTTAGAGAACTTATGAGGTTTTTCTCCTTTCCCACTAGCAGTTTTTAAACAAGTTATTTAATAAGGGAAAGCAGGAAATATATCTAGAAAGGGATAGTTAAAGTGGTTAACCTACCTGTCGTGTTCTGCACTGTGTGTCTGCCAACCCAGAGGTAGGGCTTCTGTACACAATTAAATTCCCAGTAAAAGCTCCATCCAATATTGCAGGAGTGCACAGTGCGGTGCCCAGGGGCTGAACACAACCCATAGAGGAATAATAGAACCTAGTTCCTGGCTGTGCTGTAATTGCAGAATGAGTATGAAGCTGATCAACTTACTGCAAGTGAGTATTGCAGTCTTCAAAAAGCCACTTCTATTTATCAGTCTGGAAAGATACAAGTAGAAACAAATGTTAGGACTATTACATCAGCTGAAGACTTTTCTATGGTATTTGTCACAATGGTGTCTGAAAGCCTCATAAACTAGCTAGCTGTCTCACAAGTGGGAGAAATTGAGGCACAGAGGAATTAGGTGACTCGTCTAAGCTCACGTAGGAAATCTGTCCTTGGCTCTGCTACTGCACTCAGACCTCTTGAGACCCAGCCCAGTACCTTAGCTACAAGCCTGTCCTTCCTTCCCCATAGCTGTGCATATTTACTGCTTGTTTTTAAGTTATACATATGAGTATGCTAATTAGGTGGGGTCTTTCTGCTCTTGGCAAGTAGTTCACATGGTCTTCATTGGGGCAGAGATATGGGAAACATCCCAGATAAAGCAATGGGCATCCTGCTTGTCAAGGGATGATCAGATTGGGCTGTTGGGCCACACTCAAAGCTCACTGAGGTCAGCATCCCAGATCAGGTCCCTAAAGAGAGGTATTGATGATGATTTTGTTTAATACACATGGCATATTTAAAGCATTGAGATACCATGGTATTAAGAAGAGCATAATATTGAGGTAGAACACATTCAAATCCAGGGGTTTAGTGCAGGCCCTTGTTTAGTTAATTTCAAGTAGACAGACATGGCGCTGATGCTGAGCAAAGTGTGGATCCTAACTTTTTGGCTCAGGGCCTTTTTGTTTAAAACAACAGGCCTAAATTTTTCAAAAGCAACTAGTGACTTTTGGGGTGCCCAATTTAAGGCACTTTGTAGAGGGGTCTGATATTTAGAAAGTCCTAAGCATCTGCCCCCTGAAACCCAGGCCCCTTCAAGTTGCCTCCTATTGGGCATGCAAAGTCACTAGTCACTTCTGGAAAACCTAGGCCATAGCCCATAACATTTGTTTTTTTAGGAGTGTTAACTATGTTTATTCCTTGCATGCCCAACAGCTGATATGCTTCCTTTGATCACCATTAGGTCTGCCCCCAAAAGCAGAAAATAACCAACCGTTTTTTTTAAAAGCTCTTGCTCTTACATTTGAGAAGGATAAATAAAGGATTTTCCTGCATCTATTTCTGATTCAGCTTTTACAAGGCATTATGATTACATTCAGCACAGCACATGTAGAGTAGGTACCACAAAAAAGTGGGTCAGGCTATGGAAATCCTGTGTGCTGCTCTGGGGTGCTGCATCTTGGTTATAGTTATATAAAAGGGCGTTATGAAAGGAGGTGTCTGACTGGCTCACTGAGGCTTTGACTGTGTGTATCGCTCTGTAAATAGGGTGCCAGAGCCACAGCAGGTGCAAACTTCTCTACAAAGTGCTGGTATGTAAAGATCTTCCCAGGGCCGCCCAGAGGATTCAGGAGGCCTGGGGTCTTTGGTGGTGGAGGGAATTGCTGCCGAAGACCTGGCACTTTGGTGGTGGGTCCCGGGGCAGCAGGACACCCCGCTGTGGGTCTTTGGGGCACTTTAGCGGTGGGTCCTGAAGTGGAAGGACCCCCCGCCGCCGAATTGCTGCCCAAGACCTGGAGCGGAAGAAGCTCCGGGGGCCTGGGTCCCATGACAGTTTTCTGGGGCCCCTGGAGCGAGTAAAGGATCCTGCTCCAGGGGCCCCAAAAAACTCTCATGGGGGCCCCTGCAGGGCCCGGGGCCTCGGGCAAATTGCCCTACTGCCCCCCTCCCCCCGGGTGGCCCTGGATCCTCCTAGGAATGCTCCTGTGTTAATCTCGAGTGGAGGTGCAGATCTCTAGCATAAAGGGCTACGTTATATCTTCTTTCATCAACAGTATCAAAGTCCAGGTTGAATTTGCAGGACTGGCAGCTGGAAAATCACGTAAACCCTTTGGCCTTAATCCACATTTGCTAAAATCTAGGGTTTGGGGAGAGAGTGAGTGTTTGAGTAGCCTAGTGGTTAGGGCATCCACTTGGGAGGTGGGAGACTCAGAGTCCAGTCCCCCTGCTTCAATCACTTTCCAATTGTTTATCCCCAGCGGAACAACTTCGACAGAAGAGACTGAGGGAGCCCCACATCAGAAATCCCATAGTCAGTGGTTAAAGCACTAAAGAGGCTTTCTGGATCACGGTGTTGTTCCTGTGACTTCCCCTCTCCCCCAACCTGTCCCTAAAGGTTAGGCACAGGGATGCTCAGTGTTGCACTACACAAGTTCCTTTGGATCTGGGTCTTAGTGTCTATGGCACAACTTCACAAGCTGCTGCTGCATTATATTCTCAGTCTTTTTGCTACCTCATAGTCCTCTTATGTCTTGTCTCTTACATTTTTTCATTTGGCTAGGTACAATACAACCTTAAATTTTCTTCCTAAAAAGCTTTGCTTCAGAGGGATAAAAGCATGTCTTTTTGTCTGAGTAGCTGGGAAAACACTATAGATGGCTCTCAGGCCACAGACTGTATTAAGAACAGTATCAGAAGAAAGTTGGAGAACTCTTGTTTCCTTACTGCTTATGGCTTTAGTCCTATTTTGTAAGGACTCTATGCTAGTTTCTTCATACCGATGAGATCAGCCTCTAGGTTTTCTAATTAGCTAACTAAATACAGATTCTTCCTTAGCTGTAGTCCCAAAATTAGCAAAGTATAGGTTAAGAGATTGAGCTAAGACTTCAATTTTGAAGCTAAGTACTTCATATGCCCCTGTTGCATCTTCTAGTGTTTTGTTTTTTTTTTGCTCATTCCTGCTCAGCACCTTCCACCTTCTTTATTCCTAAAGCTCCAGGGTTCCAGTACATTGTCCATTTGTGTGGACAATGTACTCATGACAGATCATTTTCCATGCTGATATCAAATCTCAGGATGTTTGGCAGATCCAGGATCTTAGCTAGGATTATGGTGCGGACAGGTTGTCTGAGGTGCTGTATTATTTTTTTTTCCCCAGTGCTTGTTTACTGTGACTTACCCTTCCCACCTTTTTTTTTTTAAGCAAAAGGTCCAGTCTTTGACTGGAAGAGACTCAGTTTGGAGTCATAAGGTAGGAAAGTCCAAGATTTAAGCACAAACACAATGGGAGGTCAAGAGAAGCATGTCTGTTGAGCCCCCCTCCACATCTTTTGAACTAAATCTTGTGATTTTAAGAAATGAATCACTACTTCCATTGTAGGACCTACACAAACAGAGCTCTAGAGCTGCTGCCTCTATTATCACACTACATTGTGTTGCATCTGTTCTCAAAGAAAACAGACTTGTGTCCCCAAGAGGACTTCTCTAAAAAGCATGTAAAAACAGGACATTTACTAAATATCACAGGAATTACCTGAAATAAATCCGTTAGCTCATTTAATCCAGCCCCTGCACACTAGTGTGCAGGATTGTTCTCCAATGGAAGAGTCTACTTTTGAAAAGGTATCTAATGTACACAACCGTGTCCCTTTAACCATGAAGCCTTAAACAGAATGTTTTTAATGTATTTTCCTAGATATGGCAGACGTGCAGAACATAAGCTATCCAATTGTGAAACACAAATGCCAAAACTAATCACTTAATGCCCTTTGCATTAGGATAAAGCATGTGTTTTAAAATACAGCAGTCCACATTAAGCAGTTTTTCATTTGGAAAACTGTCAGAAATAAACTAAAAAGGAAGTTTAAACTATAAAGATTCCTGGGACTGATCAATATAGCTAAAACCGTGGTAACTTCTCTTTTATAGTATCAGAGGGGTAGCCGTGTTAGTCTGGATCTGTAAAAGCAGCAAAGAGTCCTGTGGTACCTTACAGACTAACAGACGTATTGGAGCATGAGCTTTCATGGGTGAATATCCACTTCGTCGAATGCATTTGTCTCTTTTATAGAGAATTGTTAACGCTCAATGAAAGATATTGTGGCAAAACTGGACCATTGTAGTGAGGCAGTTGTGCCCAGTAATAGCCCTAGTTATTAAACAGCACTCATCTAGAAACCAGATTTTGTTTAACCCAACTTTGCAGTTTCTTTATGGGGAAAAAAATCCAGTTACTTTTTACTCAGCAGCTGAGCTGTATGTGCCAAGAAAGCAAATGTTGCCAAGGAATATGGGCTCTAAATTAGAGAATTATTGTATTATCTTCTCCAGTTTATCTTCTAGCAACCTAGTGTGGCTGTGAATTGTGTCTTGACATTTGCATATAGGCTGAAGCTGCATTCTCAAGGGGAGTTCTAGGCATGCACACAATGCAGGACCTGTGCCTCTTACTCTTTGTGGGTGGTGAGGGGGGGAAATTGTATGAGGAAACTAAGTCTTTCAGTCAGTAGAGATACAGGTGCCACACTGAGAAGGGTGCAGTAAGAAGTATAGTTCTTCCTTTAGCTATGATACTAAATTGATGTCTCTTCTGACAGCATCCCAAGGTTAAGGGGTGACTATCCTCCAGACTTGTGGTGGAAAGACTTACCTAACAGTCACTCTTTCTTAGAGAGGTAACAGCCAAGATTTATGTGAGTTACTGCTGAGGACCCAGTGTTCAGTCCTGCAAGCTGAGCATTCTGGCCCTGATTCAGGAAAGCAGTTAAGTACATACATTACATTAAGATGCGAATTGGCCCACTGCCTTCAATAGGACTGCTCTGTATTCTTAAATTGAGCACCTGACTACCTGCTTTACTGAATCAGGTGGAGGGTGCTCAGTACCTTGCAGGATCAAGGCCATAGACCTCTGTCCTGCCAATACTAATATGCATTCTCAACTTCACTTAAATTGTTAATTGGCTTTAGAGGGACAACTCACAAGTTAAGCCTGTTAAGTGTGTGCAGGATCAGGGCTATAATTGTTGCTCCCTTTGCTTTTCCATGGTCAATGTTCTAAACTAACTGAAGCATAGGTGCTCCCAAACTTAATTCTAGGGAAGGCCATCTGCCTCCTTCACAGGGGTAGGAAATACCCGCTACTATCACTGACAGTGAAGAGGAATGTCTGCTCTTGCAAAATGACCTCTTCTTACACAGTACTTATTTTCCTTACTCTGGTGGAACTCAGAACTTCAGACCCAGCCTCTTCACTGTACACTAGTGTAGACAACTGCTCAGAAAAGGAACAATTTAGCTCAGTGGTTTGAGCATTGGCCTGCTAAACCCAGGGTTGTGAGCTCAATCTTTGAGGGGGCTGCTTAGGGATCTGGGGCAAAAATCAGTACTTGGTCCTGCTAGTGAAGGCAGGGGGCTGGACTCGATGACCAGTCAAGGTCTCTTCCAGTTCTAGGAGATAGGATATCTCCAATTATTATTATAATTTCATCTCAGCATTGAGTGGTGTTTTAACTTTAACACAAGGAATAAGGAATTTCAAGTTTAGTGGACACTAAAAGCCTAATCCAGAAACTGAAATTGGATTGGGGAAAGGGAATAACTAAATACAATTCTGTAATAATCACTAAACAACTTGGCTACATTTCATAACAAAATTTATTAAATACTGTTACTGGGTGAAAATTTCTTAAAAGGACTGAAGGAAAGGGAAACTGCCTACTTGACTGTCAGGCATCCTTCCATCCATACTTTAATTAAACTCCAATGCTGGACTGTAAGTGGATTTCATCTTTCAAATGCTTCCTTGGAAGAGATTAGTGGCTGGAAAGTGAAATCCTTCAGTGGCTGGTGTATGAATGGCTTGCATCTCTCTAACTCCTAAACAGTCCAGTTGGAGGCTTGCTAGTGGTGCTTTTTGGTCCATATGGCTGCAGTATGAAACCATCCACCCACTGCTTATTTCTCCAGAGGGGCATAATTCAAGAGCTTCTCAATCAGATCCACGTGGGCTAGCAGCATGCGACGGCAACAGTATCTCTTCAATCCCAGGGCGTCCAGGGCATCCCTGACAATGAACAAATGACATAGTGAAAAAGCATTCCTTAGAATAGTAGCATTGAAAGTGGCCCTAAGCGACATACTTAAAACTTAAAATTTAAGAGTGACAATATACTTTAAACTAGAGTGACACTAGAAACACAGGAGTAGTTAGCAGCTTTTAAGAGGTCCTGCTCAGTCCTGGACAGGGATCTTATTTGTGTTAATGTTCTTTTCAGTGTTGTTGCTGAGCAGGATACATAGCTGAAGCCTGCTCTTCCTGTCAGACTAATTAAAGAAGGGGGTCCAACCCTTTCTGTGGAACTGAAGTTAAACACAGAGTCAAACTGACATTGATATTTCCACCCTCTTCTTACAGGTGGTAAATCTGACTGCCTAATTCCCATGGGGACACAATTAACTGCCTTTGGAAATCCAAACGCTCTGTGTCTAGTTCAGAAGGATTCTCTCCACTATGAAAGACCACGTCAAACTCAACCCATGACCAGTCTGCTGAATGCAAGTTTTTCCAGCGAGGAAACATCTTTTTAGACTTCATGGTTGTGAACATGACTTTTAAATAAGCCCATGCTTACAGTATTATAACTGAGTAAGGGGACTTGGTTTCACTATTGCTGCAATTGGTAGCATAGAGAGTGACCTACTCTGGTTTAAAAATCTGGATGACCAGAAACATTACCCTGGTAACAGGGATGCTGTTTAGAAACTTGTACTGTAACAGCATCCCCGCTACTGTGATAAAAGCCTTAAACTGTCTGGGATTTTAAGCCAGTTACTTGAATATAGTTTGGTCACATCTATACTAACTAGGAACCCGGCTAGTGTAGTCATAGCCCAAGTTCTAGAGCCAGAGGCCCTTCTTCTGATATTACAATGGTGTAACTCCACAAAGTTGAATTGCTCCAGATTTACACTACTGAGATCAGAACCAGGTCCACAATATGTCAAAACAGTCCTATCAAGTCTCAAACATACATTTCTGCCACATACAAATAGTTCATGATGGCTTTGACATTCCTCTAAGTAGAGTTACTTAAATTGAAGACTGAAAAAACAAATACACTCTCTTGGAACTGAATGGTAATTAGTAAGCTACCACTGAAAAGAGCCATGATAAATAGCTATTAAAATGAGCATTATAAAAAAATTCTTAGAAGCCTGCTCTGTATCGTTACTATAGGCTATAATTAACACTGTAACACAAATTGCCATAATTTCTTTCCTGGACCTGTAGTATCCGAGCTCAACAACATTCATTGGTGTGATCTTTCTGGAAGGGCACTTGCAAGTATGCACTCCAGGATAGCAATGGGATTTAGGAAAAGTAATGCCTGGCACATTCATCGAACACAACTGACAAATGAGAAATAAAATCTCAGTTGTGAGATAAGTCTTTTCTACAACCTTGGCAAGAAGCTCTGAAGAGGCTAAAGGGGTGGATTAGGAATCCCCATGTGTTTAAAGGCTAGTCAAGGGAAGATTTTAGTTTTTTTTTTTTTTAAACTAATCTCAGCTTCGTAGTCTCTCTGGTAAAGCTGGGAGTCTTAAGCCCCAAACTTCATTGAAAGCTGGATTTGTTAGAAATTGTCTTAATGGGAAACAGACTATGCAGAATAAACACTGGAAGTAGTAATACATAATGAATTGTCAAATGCATAATGAATTATTTTTTCTGATCTGCCAATTGTACATAACAGTTGGTAAAAAATTACAAATGATTTATGTGATTTACTTTTAAATGACTTACCAAAGGAAAGATTATTTTCAGTGCAGAGTGTTATGTTTCCTAATGTTCAAGCAGACACTTAGGATCTGTCTGGTACATAATTGAGATTTATAGTGTGACTTGAGAGAAGTCTCCTTCAAGTTTAGTTCTTGGGCAGCTCCAAGTAGACTGTGTTAAATGTGGAGTAGCGTTATGGTTATCAACCAAATATTGAGAGAGAATTATGTGATTTATCATTTCATCTGAAGAATAGAACATACTCCCAAAAAACCCTCAGTCAGCTCTCAAAAATGACTAGCAAATTTGGGTGTCCAACTTGAGACACCTTAAAAAGGGCTTGACTTTCAGAAATTACATACTTCAACACACAGCTCAAGTGGGTAGATACGCAAAATTACTAGTTACTTTTGACAATCTTGGCCTCCACTTATCATTTCCTCCTCTTTCATGTATTTTCCAGTTGCAGTGCTGATGTAACAAACTGCTAGCAAAGTTGAATTCAGTTTTTTCTCCCCCATACAGTATTCATCTAAGGGCACTGCTACACTAGAGAGTATACAGAGGCGCTAGTGGCTGTAAATGTAGCTGCTCTATGCCAGTGACAGAGAGCTCTTCCACTGGCTTAACTACTCCTGTTCCTGTGAACGGCAGTAGCTTGTTGGCAGGAGAAGCTCTCCCGCTGACATAGGGCCATCCACACCAATACTGATGTTGGTATAAATTATGTCACTCAGGGGGTAGTTTATTCACACCCTGAGTGATGTAAGTTATGCCAACATAAGCTGTAGTGTAGACATAGCCTGAGATTGTTGGGTCTTTACTCAAGCCTCTGATCATCCCTTTGGCTAGGTGGCAGAAG
Organism: Gopherus evgoodei; assembly: GCF_007399415.2. Classification (NCBI taxonomy): domain Eukaryota; kingdom Metazoa; phylum Chordata; order Testudines; family Testudinidae; genus Gopherus; species Gopherus evgoodei. Next base: position 115,768,297 of record NC_044325.1, on the reverse strand, counting down.
GATTCACTAGGTGACATTACAGCTTTTTTCTGCCTGTATGGTTGAATGAACAGTGGTGTGGCTTTGTGGTGAAGTCTCCATTATAGCTCCCCCTTCAGCTATTAGAAAAAGCACTGGACAGAAAGGGTTGTTTTTCTAAGCTGCTGAACACTTACTGACTTCAATAAGAGATGTGAGTGCCAAGTATAACTGAAAAATCAAGTGGTGGGTGCCCTCGTTCATTTTACAGACAAGATGTAGGAGGGCTGGTGAAAACTCTTATAACCCTGCAGGAAACTTAACAAGCGGGGAAAGCAGTCAAGTGGCAAACTAGGGCCTGTGAATATTTACACACATACTTTAGGCACTACCCCAATGAAGTCCATAGATGAATACTGAGGGCCTGTCTATGCTACAAAATAAGGTCAATCTACAGCCACCGCAGCAATTAAATCGGCTGTTGGTGTCCATGCTACCCTCCTTCTGCCAGTGGTGTACATCTTCACCAGGAGCGCTTGCTCCAACTGCAGTGGGGCATTGTGGAGCACTGACAGCTAGAGCCGGTGGCACTGTGTGCCCAGGGTGGGGATCAATTTTACAGCAGGAGCTTGCCAGAAGTGAATTGACATTCTTGTCAGTTTCACGGCTGCTGTTTCACATTTCCTCTCCAGCTCCCCTTGAGGCCAATGCCCTGCTGACAGTGCAGGGCAGGAGGGGGAAGAGCTGTGAACCTGGTGGCTGACTGTTAGCAATGGGGCCAGGTCTCCAGTGTCTACATGGACACTGCACCACCCTAGCTACATCAACCTAAGCTCCACATCTCTCGTGAAGGTGGTGTTATTAAGTCAATGTAGTCGGCAATTTACATCAGCAGGAGCAGTATCTTAATATAAGTCAACATAAGATGCCTTATGTCAATCTATCTCTGTAGCATAGACCATGTCTGGCTAAGTCTTTGCAAGATTAGGGCCAAGGAACATAAAGAAATACTTACCCTTCTGTGTACTCTGCTTGCAGAAGGCCAAGATATGCCTCCCACTTATTTCCAACTATTTTGCCGCAAGTGAAGCATCTGACTGGGATAATCATTTTCTTGCAGTAACTGTCAAAACATTAACCAAATAACCTGTTTATCACTTGGGAATACATGTCAGAATGCATTTGATGCATCTATAAAATATCACCATGGAAGTTTTTCACATAGGGCAAAAGGGAATGTGGGAACTCCAGAACTGCACCACAGCTGGAAGGGTCAGCTCCACCACTCAAGTATAAACATTCTCCTTTTGTTTATTTTAATGTTACTACTGGATTGATTAACCTATTAATATTATAGAGCAGCTGTATGCCAAGTTTCAGCCCACATGCAGTTTTAACACAATCCCCTGAGGGTCGGTCTGCACTTACCACAGTGTGCAGAGTACAGGCATTACACACTTACCTCCACACTGCCATGAAAGGCAGTCTGCATTTCTATCCTCCATGTGGTATGTACACAGTGCAGGGAATGGCCCCAGCAGCTTCCCCACTGCTGGAGCCTTTCCCTATTGCGGGAGCGGAAAGGCTCCGGGAGCGGGATGGTAAATTTACTAAAAAGAGCCACGTAGGAGGCACTCTGAGGCACCTAAAGAACCTGCGTAGGGCCCTTTAGAGTATATCTACACTGCCCACATTACAGCACAGCCAAGGCCACAATGCTATGACATGGGCAGTATAGGGGATGTCTACACTACCCACGTTAGCGTGCGGCCATGGTAGTGCTGTGACATGGGCAGTGTAGACAGTGCTTTCTTGCTGGGCAAGAGTTCTCCGGGCAACAAAACCCCCCGCTCCTAACAGCAGTGGTAGCTTTATCGCCAGGCGCACTGTCTATACTGGTGCTTTTCAGCGCTAAAACTTTTGTCACTCAGGAGGATGTTTTTTCATACCAATGAACGACTAGTTTTTGCCCTGAAAATGGCAGCGTAGACACAGCCTCACTCGTTTAAGCCGCTTACACCGGTGGTATATGGCGTCTGCGCTCTAGGCGCTGCCCTGCGAGACATACCTTGGATTAGTAATAATTAAAAAAAGGGGGGGGGGGCGGCATCTGAGTGGATCAAGTGCCAGGGAACAGGAGCTCCGCGCTACAGCGGTGCTAGAACCAGGGCTGCAAGCTGCGACTCCGGGCTTGTTTGTTTACAGGAGAAACAAGAAGGTTCACGGTGGGGACCTGGGCCGCGGCGCCTGGTTCCAGGGGCCGCTTCCTAACACTCCCCCTCCCCGGGGCCGCGCACGGGACAGGGCCCCGCCTTACACCCACCCCGCACATGGATGCGCCGGCCCAGCACCATCTCCCTGTCCCGCCTGCGGGGACGGCGCGCGCCGGGAGCGCTCGTTGCGGGCGGAATGGGGGGAGGGGACACTCGGGGCTCCCTGGCCAAGTACTGTACCAAGCGCGCGCGCGAAGCCGGGGGCGGCTACGGGTCGCGCGAAGCCGGGGGAGACCCCGGTGGGTGTCTGCAGGGAAGAGGCGCGGGCCGGTCCCAGGTGGTTGGCTCCGGGCGAGGGAATCGCTCCTGGGAAGGGGGTGGTGACGGTGGGGCCCGCTCCGCGGCCCGGAGACCAGGCAGAGGAAGTTGGCGCCCTCCCCGAGTTAGTGGGTCCAGTTACCTCAGCAGAGCCTGCACCGCCTCCGGTAGCTTCACCCCGCGCGCCGCTGCTGCTCCTCCAACGGCAGTTGCCCTGCTGTCGGCGATACCACTATACCTGATTTGGCGGGGGAGAGGGTCGGTGACGAGACACAAGGCACAATGCAACCAGGGATAATAGTGATCTACAGCATAACGCATGTCTGTGTGGGGAGATAACCACCCCCCCGACTTCACGATGGTATATCCCAAATCGACGGCACCTCGGTTGGCTCAAGATAGCGTCGTTCAGGGAGGGTTCGCGATTCGCGTGCGCTGAGTGGCAGCTGGCGCTGTCGAAGCGTAGAGCGCCCAGCAGCAGCTGGAGCAGCGGAGCACAGAGGCTGGAGGTTGCGGCGGTGGTGCAGTGTCAGGTATCTCTCTTCACTCCTAACGATTCCCATGCGCTCTCTGCAGACACTTGTTGCTTGGGCTTTAATAACGGGATGTAAAAGAAGTCAGATTTCTCCTCCTCCCATCTCCCAGCCCAGCTAGTGCTTGGGTTAGTGCATGAGTGGAAAGTGCAACTGGTGGCTGCAGCTCAGCACCAACAAGTTGTGCCTGCTCGCGGGGGGAGCAGGGAGGAGAGGTAGAGCTGAAGAGGGGCTTCTCTTGGTTGGTTCAGGGCATTCATCACCTGTTGTTGTTTCGGGGTGAGGTAGGGCAGGGCACGGGGTGTTTCTGTTTTGGGCTCTGCTAGTTGTAGATTCCTTTTTTGCAATGCAAGAAATGCCCCTAGGGTTCTGTAGTAGTTTGCAAGGACGTGCCCCCAAGGCTGCTTGGAAGCCGTGATGACCAGCTGAGATTTAAAAACAAGCAAACGAACCCCCCCCCCCAAAAAAAAACCCCACAGAGTGCAAAATCCCTTATCCTAACGGGGAGAGACTTAAAAAACACCCACACAAAATCTGTCCTTGGAAATTAATCCGACCTGATTTCACAATGCTGTCTAGTATTTTACTAATATGGTGCTTTTGATTCGAAAGGGAGTCTCTGTCCAAGTGAGTGACACTTGATAGATCTGATACTTGATGTCATAAAAAAATTATTATTTATAAATACAAATCTCTCAAGCTGAAGTAACCATTCCAAAGGTCAATGGAGGTGTGCCCCAAGGCACCCTACATTTGCAGGAAGGGAAGTCTGATATTCTGCTTTGTATTTTAATAATTTTTCTATTAAAAGTGAAGTTCCTGAATCTGGTTGCCTACAAGCAATTGTGGAGGCATGTGCACAAATAAAGTCATATACTCTGCCAATTTAAAAACAGATATCAATTATTGGTAGCAAGCAAATGTGTTTATCTGTTACTAATAGCACACACAAGTTTTAAAAAATAAATAATTTTAAAAAATCCAAGTTCTTTGCCACTCTGTTTAGTTTTTACACTTCTCTCAGCTTGTGTGAAGAAAATCACTGTGGTTTGTTTTACTCTTGTTTATTGTCAGTTTCACTTCCATGTTCCTAATGATGAATTTCTTATGCAGCAGGGGGATGTTTACTGGTTTAAAACAACTGTTTTCATTTAAATTAAAACAAAATGGGGAGTGTTCTAATTATTTTATGTTGGTAAGAGAGTTTATTTTTACATAATCTAAACAAGAGCCAAATTAAACTTGAAAATGGCCCTGTAAGGGACAGATGTTAATATGGCTCATGTTGTTAATGTAAATTTAAAAGACAATGTGTGGCCAAAGTAAGAATGTTCCAATTTAACACTGGCACACACCAGTCTTGGCTCATTTCCTTTGTGCTAAGGCAGTAGAGCACCATCTAGCACTGCTAGAAAGCTGCTGCAATATCTAGGGAAATGAGCAGGGAAAGAAAGGGTCATGCCCCACTGAGGAGGAGTTGAGGGGTTGGTGTAGACAAGGTGACAAATGATCTCATTGTGTACCCCAAAAACTAGAGACTTTTGGTAATGTGTAAAGATGCATCTTAAATTGTTTTGTTTGTTGTAAGTTAAACATGTGAGTAATGTGAGGAAGTGTATTAGTAGCCGAGTATATGTGCTTAAAATGTAAATGGGTATGGCTGCTGCCAGCATTAGGGGCACATCTTGTTGTTTTTTTGGGGGGGGTGAGGATTGTGAGGTAGAGAATCAAGTCTGACTCTTGACAATTCTTGCTGTCTGCTTGTTACAACGTTAACATTATGCTAATTTTCTTTATTTAAAATGGTAATTTTCTTTAGTTTCTGAGATTTGATACAATGCACAATGTGGAGCCATTACTGTCCAGCATATAAATAATTGTCTTAATGCACAATTTATGTTAATACATCTTGCATGACTCTTATTTTGAAAACATAGATTATTGACCCAATCAATACGCAGAAACTCCAGACCCAGTTTGAACTGTAGAAGAGCAAATACTTCCATTGTAACAAATGAGGTTTGGGATTATAAAACCACTTATAAACAATTCTAAGCACCAGCGAAGCGACTATGATTTTTGCAGTTCCAGGAACAATAATTATCTTTAGCTGTGAACAGAATGAATTGACTTGGCATCGGTGGCAGATGAACTGCTGAGAGCCGTAGATTCTGAGGCCAATGAGAACTGTGTGTGTGTTCATTATTTATTTTTCTCCTTTGATTTTTTTTTTTTTTTGTGAACTTAGAGATTGTGACTTGATACCTTTTCAGAACTGGGGCTCTACAGAAATTCTCTCGCTGAACTGCGAAGAGAAGTGTTTGTATTTGCAAGCAGAAAGTAGGAAGTGAGAGTGGGAAAGACAGGTGCTCTTGCTGGTGGTTTGTGACAGAGTGGTAACCCTTCAGGTAGGTCAAGGCTTTACTGTTAAGTTGTGGAAATGTGTTTATTAATTTTAAGGAAGACAAAATTGAATTTTAACCTGACAGCAACTTTCGGACTTAAATTCTCAGACATTACTTCATTTGCATCTTCATCAAGAAAACATTACTATGCTTTAGACGTGGTATTAATTTTAACATCTGATCTGTACTGTGTGTACAGCCTACCCTGGCTGGATGAGGGGCTTAATGATCTAATAGATTTTATGTCCTCCTTTGATGTTGTGAAACTTAAGGATTGTTATGTTCTGTGAACTGTAGAGATTTCTATGTTTGAGAACATTTTATGCTGCACGTTGTGTATCCTGTTATTCTGAGCATATTTGCTTGCCAAGCCACAACGGGCTGTTTAAAAGATTTGTGTGTTTAAAAAGCAGAGTCAGTAATTTACGAATCTTGGCACATTTTTGTTAAGGTGATTCCTTGCTACTTCATTGGGTGGATAGCTGCATCCCATGGGATTTCCAGCTCCTCTACCCTTAAATGTTTTATATGTTCTAATACTAACCCATGCTCTTTGGCACTAAATCAAATTGGGTCTTACTTGTAAAATATCTCCTTTTGCAAGTATTGGAGTTCTCTGTGCCCCTAGAAGTGTGTAGTTATATCTCACATGCCAAGAAGTTTTCACACTGTATCATTCCCCAGGCCTTCCACCACTTTAAGTAAGTGGCAGCCCCCTGATCTTTGTGTCTTTGAACTGTTATCAAAGGTTGCAGAATGCTTCATATGGCTCAGAACTAATGACCCTGTCAGAGTGCTCCTCAACAATGGGCATAAGAGGGTCGTCTAGATAGAATTGGAACAGGTGGCGGATTGTGGACTAGTTTCTTATTTTTGTTTGATTGAATAAATTGCTTCTCTCTGATGAGTAAAGATGTGTGACACGAGACCCTTTCCCCTACCGCCAACACATTTTTGGAGGGGCATCTCTTAAAGCAAACTTTGCCATTTGTGCTACTTTGTTATGAAATTACAGACATCTGTATAACCCATTCTCTGATTAATGTGCTAGACATTATGTACGTATAGACAGGAGCGGCACCAGGGTTTTTGGCGCCCTAGGTGGGGGTCCTTCCACGCTCCCGGTTGTTGGCGGCAATTCTGCTGCGGGGGGAGGGGGGGCGGAATCCTTCCGTGCTCCCGGTCTTTGGGGCACTTCGGCGGCGGGTCCCGGAGTGAGTGAAGGATCCGCCGCAGAATTGCTGCCGCTGACCCAGAGCATGGAAGGACCCCCCGCCGCCAAATTGCTGCCGAGGTCGGCAAATGCCACCCTCCCAAATCCTGGCGCCCTAGGCGACTGCCTAGGTCGCCTAAATGAAAGCGTCGGCCCTGCGTATAGATTCTCTTTGATGCTGGCATAGCTTGTGAAGGCTACTTGTACTTACCTTGGTGTGAACACTGTAGGGGTTGAACACATATTGAGGACTTTGGATGGATGTAGACCTGCAAAGTACAGCTAGGCATAGGGTATAAAACACTCATAGCGATGAATACTTATATTATACATGTTTGATACAAGGCAGATGCTCCTTCCTACTCTTTTTCATAAAGCACTTTCTGTGGAATACTGTAGTCTGTTGTTCCAGCAGCCACTCCGTTGCCCGGGGCACCTTTGCTTCTCAAGTGAGAGGGTTAAGAATATTCAGCCAATTAAGTGACCTGCCTGGCTGAACCATCTCTAAAGTGTTTTCATAATGTGTGAGGGCAAGTGACTTTCTGTATCTAGCCATGTTGAAAGGCTGCATCTCCTGTGACCTTCTCCTTTTGTAGTTGTACTGCAGAATGGTGGCTTGATAGATGCCTGCTCCGCCTGCTGGTAAAGCTGAGAAACTAAAGCATGTATCTGAAGGTTTCCTTTTCATTATCCTCTGAGGAGGGAGGGAGGGTGTCTGTGTAATAGAGATTGTACTCTCTTGCAGGTATAGGGTGACCAGATGTCCTGATTTTATAGGGACAGTCCTGATTTGGGGGGCTTTTTCTTATATAGGCACCTATTACCCCCCATTCCCATCCTGATTTTTCACACTTGCCCTCTGGTAGATAGGTACAATTTTAAACCAGCACCCTTTAAAAAATCTGTGGACATTTGGCACTTTGTCTAATTAGAAACAGAAGGTCCACTTCCTGCTTTCTCCTTTGGTCATTCAGAGAAGAAATATCTTTATTGAAGTGTTTGGTCCATCTCAGGGAGAGTTGGTTCATCAGAAGTGTCAATCTGATGCCTTAAACACGGGTGGTATCCTCTCAGTGCCACACTACTGACTCTTAAAGGAATCAAGGGGTATGTCTACATCTACAATTTTGCAGCGCTGGTTGTTACAGCTGTATTAGTACAGCTGTATAGGACCAGCGCTGCAGAGTGGCCACACTTACAGCAACCAGCGCTGCAAGTGGTGTTAGATGTGGCCACACTGCAGCGCTGTTGGGCGGCTTCAAGGGGGGTTCGGGGAACGCAAGAGCAAACCACAGGGAAGGAGACCTGCTTGCACGGGGGTTCGGGGAACGCGAGAGCAAACCGCAGGGAAGGAGACCTGCTTGCACGGGGGTTCGGGGAACGCGAGAGCAAACCGGGGAAGGAGACCTGCTTCCCCGCGGTTTGCTCTCGAGTTCCCTGAACCCCCCTGCAAACCGCAGGGAAGGAGACCTGCTTGCACGGGGGTTCGGGGAACGCGAGAGCAAACCGCAGGGAAGGAGACCTGCTTGCACGGGGGTTCGGGGAGCGCGAGAGCAAACCGGGGAAGGAGACCTGCTTGATTACCAGAGAGGCTTCCTCAGGTATGCTGCGATACCTGCTTATTCCACGGAGGTCAAGAAAAGCGCTGGTAAGTGTCTACACTTGATTACCAGCGCTGGATCACCAGTGCTGGATCCTCTACACCCGAGACAAAACGGGAGTACGGCCAGCGCTGCAAACAGGGAGTTGCAGCGCTGGTGATGCCCTGCAGATGTGTACACCTCCTAAGTTGCAGCGCTGTAACCCCCTCACCAGCGCTGCAACTTTGTGATGTAGACAAGCCCAAGGAGAGTGAAAAATCTTAGAAGAAAAAAGTGTGTGAATTTTAGGGATCAGAGGTTGCAGGCAGGGAGCGGAGGAGAAAGGAATTGCTGGTTTCTTCTTTCACTCTCCCACCTTCAAAGTGTCTACACTACAAAGTTGAGTCGACATCGAGCCTCTGATTTAAGCAAGTTGATCTTGCGTGTCCACGGTACATTCATTGTGTTGGCGGAGTGCATCCTCACTAGCAGGACTTGCATTGATGCATGGAACACTGCACTGTGGGTAGCTGTCCCACAGTGCACACAGCCAAGTAGAATTTTGGGTTGGTCTTGCAGTGCCTTGTGGGACCAAAACATTGGTGCAGGTGGTTATGGAAACATGGTGATGCACTTACCTCCCTTCCTCCCTCCCTCCTTGAAATCAACAGCAAACAAACCAGCCTTTTTCGTAAGCCTGGGTTACCTGTGCGGACGCCATAGCACGATAAACATGGACCCTGCTCAGCTGTACACTGCTGATGTGAGCATTACAAACACCTTGCGGTATTTACACAGCTGATGCATGAGCTGTCGCACAGAACAATGTGATGCCACGCAAGCAGGAAGACATAGAGCAGAGCAATTCGCAGTTGTTGGTGGCAGTCATGCATTACCTTGACATGGTTCAGCGCAGTTTCTGGGCCCGAGAAACAAGCATTGACTGGTGGGAGGGCATCTTTGTGCAGCTATGGGGTGATGAGAAGTGACTGCAGAACTTCTGAATGTGTAAGGCCACTTTTCAGGAATTGTATAAAGAGCTTTCCCCAGCTCTGAAGCGCAGCTATACTAAAACGAGAGCTGCTTTGACACTGGAGAAGTGAGTGGCGATAGCTGTGTGGAAGCTTGCAACCCCAGACTGCTACCGGTCAGTGGTGCATCAGTTTGGAGTGAGTAAATCTACCGTGAGATCTGTTGTGATCCAAGTTTTCAGGGCCATTAACAGACTTCTGCTAAGAAGGGTAGTGACTTTGGGTAACGTGCAGGATATAGTGGATGGTTTTGGCGTGATGGGGTTCCCTAACGGTGGGAGGGCTATAGATGGAAGGCATATCCCTGTCTTGGTAGACCACCTTCCCAACGACTAAATAAACTGAAAGGGGTATTTCTCAATGGTGTTGTAAGCGCTGGTGGATCACAATGGCCATTTCACTGACATCAATATGGGATGGTCGGGAAAGGTGCATGATGTGCACATCTTTAGGAACACAGGTCTGTTCAGAAAGCTGCAAGTAGAGATTTTCTTTTCAGACTGCAAAATAACCATTGGTGATGTTGAAATGCGAATTGTGATCCTGGGAGACCCAGCCTACCTCTTGCTTCCGTGGCTCATGAAGCCATACCACGGCAGCCTGGACAGCAGTAAGGACTGGTTCAACGATAGGCTGAGCAAGTGCATAATAGTGGTGGAATGTGCCTTTGGATGTTTAAAAGGTTGCTGATGCTGTCTGCTTACTAGGTTAGACCTCAGTGAAAGCAATATCCCCATTGTTATTGCGGCCTGCTGTATGCTTAATAATATCAGTGAAACAAAGAGAGAAAAGTTTCTGCTGGGGTGAGGGATTGAGGCAGATTGCCTGGCAGCCAATTTTGAGCAGCCAGACACTAAGGCAATAAGAAGAACATATTGAGGTGCTCTGTGTTTCTGTGAGGCTTTGAAAGCCAATTTCAGCAATGAGTCAGAGTAATGTGACACTTATCTGTGTTATTCCTTACCAAACTGTCCCCTCCATTGCATTTTGTCTCCTATAAACTCCACTCCCACCAACCAAGCCTTTTCTCCTCAGTCTGTTAAGTTTTACTATGCACACAAACACACTGAGACAGCAAAGAAAAGTAAGATAACCTGGGGTAAAAGGGCTGATAACACTGTGAGGGGGAGAAACCAAGGAAAGCTTGCTTACAGGTGCACTGCAGTAACAATGAAAGATATGGGAATGGCCACCTTCTGGTGCTTGTACCCTTGCCTGGTGTTGAGTGCAAGGAACACTGAACTTTCTGCCTTGCCTCATAGGACATTTGGGGAAGGATGATGTAGAACTGAGCAAAGATGGCAGCAGGTTCAGCATAGGCTGCAGAGGGACTTTAGTGGACGAAATAAGGCAGCCCTTCCCAGAAACCTTCTGTAAAGGATTGCAGAGTACCTCCATGAAAGCTTCCTAGAGATCTCCCTGGAGGATCCCCATGCACATAAATAGTCTTTTTTGGAGAGCACCCTCTGCGTAGCTGGAATGGCCACTGATATTCACTCCACCTACTTTTTTTGGTCAGATTAAACATAAAAAATAATAGCATGTAACCTCTACAGTTTGATTGGAAATGTGTACTCACCAGAGGTGCCTTCCCCGGCATCATGCTCCACCACCAACTGGTCCTGTGAAGTGTTGGGCTCTAGGATTAAAAACAGTTCTTGGCTGTAGGGCAGAATGGATCCTCTGCTTGCCTGCCTCACATTCTCCTCCTCATCGACATTGTCCTCCTCATTGTTGATTGAGGTTGCCCAGGGCTCCTGGGAGGTAGCCATGGAGTTTTTGGGATAATACTGGGGCCAATAATTGCGTGCAGCTCCTCATGAAAATGGCATGTCTGTGGCGCAGAACCAAAATGACTGTTTGCCTCCCTTGTCTTCTGGTATGCTTGCCAAAGCTCCTTTATTTTCATGCGGCACTGCTGTGTGTCCCTGGGGTAGCCCTTCTCCCCCATCCTCCGTGCAATTGTGGCATAGATGTCAATGTTTCTTCTGTTGGATCGGAGCTCTGCCTGCACAGATTCTTCTCCCCACACAGCAATAAGATCCACCACCACCTGTGTGCTCCATGCTGTAGCATGTTTGCGGCCTTCAGTCTCCATGCTCAACTGTGCTGGTGAGTTCTCCACACTGATGAAACAGGAAATGAAAATTCAAATGTTTCCTGTGTACCTAGCTGACGTGCAGTGGAGTTGAAAGCGCTTTCCAGAGTGGTCACAGTGGAGCACTGTGGGACACCTCCTGGAGGCCAATTTGTTCGAATTACACAATGCATTGTTGACACTATCCCCACGTCGACCTGCGGATGTCGAATCAAGGGCTGTGCCTCTCGCGGAGGTGGCGTACAGAAGTCGACTTTACAGGCCACTTAGGTCAGCGGAAGAGACTTAGTAGTACAGACACATACGTTACTAGGTTTACTTAATGCGGCTTATGTCGACCCAAGTTTGAAATGTAGACCAGTCTCTGCCTACAAAGGATTTACCTTCGGTTACCACTAGGCCTTGTGTACCACACGGTAGTGCCTCTCACTCACTGACATTCCGTCCAAGCAGGGATGAATGTGACTACTTCTGCAACTAGTCAGCACTGCTTTGGAAGGGGCCAGAAGGCTTGCTGCACAGTAACTCCACCCCCCCTCGCTTAATTTCTCCCCTCACCCCACATAAGACATGAGAGTGTTTGTTTTTCTTTTCCTCCTAAGCACTCCACCCTCTGCTGGTTAAGGTGGAAAGGTCAGAGCTGAAAGCTTGACTGGATGCCCTTTACACCAACGGCTGACTGGGAAACTTGCCCTTTTTGCCCTCACTTGATGTATCTTCTGCATCTGACAATGGAGTGATGGCAGAAGGTCAGAACAAAAGGAAGGAATGATGATAGAAGGAATGAATGGTCTACTCTGCTGGGCTTCTGGATGCATTGCATTGTTTAACAGCTCCATCAGGCCTCCCCCCCCCCCCCACACAGCCCATGCACTGTTTAATAGCTGACCGGGCCCCTGGATTTAGTGAAACGAATTCAGAAGCTGCTGAACCTGTAGAAAGAGGGGAAATATGACTATAAGCTAGGGAATATAACTTCAGATTTCATAGTGATACAGAAAAGCCTGATACTGCTGATTTCATTAAAAGCAACATTTGCAGCTTCAAAGCAGGGTTTAATACTTAGTGTATTTTTAAAAAATATGTTGACCTTATCTGGTAAGCCTGTAATATTTGTTGTAATGAAGAGCAGCTGCTGAATAAATACGTATAATATCCATTGCCAATTCAGAAAGCTGTGCCGAGACCTTGACTTGTTTGAAGTGGGGCTGCTATTAAAGGCAGGTGGCATGCTGTTTATTCTACACCTTGTTAATTGCATTTTTTTCCCAGTGTAATTGGCTCCTAATGGGGGCGGAATGAACTCAATTTTGCACACATAAACTTCATTAGTGACGACCGATGGAAAGGATTCAAAGAGTTGCTTTCTATTATCGGCATAATGTCCTTTTTATATAAAAAATATATGTTGAGTAGCAGATGTTAAAATCCCCAGGTTTTAGGAAAATAAAACCTGTGACAGTCCCACCAACACATCCCAAATGTATATATTTCACTGTAATGCTGTGTAAAACGTGCTGGATGTAAAGTTTGTTCTATTATTCATGTAAAGATTTATTTTATTTTTAGATTGTAATCTCTTTGGGACAGGGACTGTTTTTTTTGTTTGTTTGTTTGTTTGTTTTGGGTCATGTTAGTACAGCACCTAGCACATTGGGGTCCTGGTCTATGACTGCAACGTCTATGTGCTACTGCAATACAAATAATTAATACTAACTGTTTTAAAAGATCCCTTTGGAAAGTGGCAAAAATTACTGCATTTCTTGTCAATCTGTGGAGACAAGGGTTCTGATTTTGGGCGGGAACAGAGGATGGGAACCAAACTGGCATTAAGCTGTGTTCTGTGGCAAGTTGTCGCCTCTGGTGTAAGTCTGAGCTGCCTGAGGGATGCTGTAATTTGACTTGTTTCCCCAGGCCCACAATGGGTCTTGGCCCTGAGATTAGAGAGTAGCTATAGAGCAGTATACTCTGCCCATGCCCCTCCCCAATATGAGCCCTTATGCCAGCTTTATTCTGTCTGGGAACACCTTTTGCACAGGGAGCATTCTCAGAGGGTACTTTACACTCATTTTAATAAGATTTTTTTATTTTGACAGTGTCATAAAGGGACGTTAACATAACTGAGAATCAGGAGTTGTCCATTGGATGAGTGACATCATAAAGAAGTTTTTGTCACAGAAACTATTGTGAAAGGGTGCTTGCAAAAAGCGCCGTAGGTAGTGTGTGTGTGTGTGTGTGTGTGTGTGTGTGTGTGTGTGTGTGTGTGTATAATATATATAATTCTAGATCTGCCTTTCCCTGCAATGGTCTGTGTTACGTCTCACAGAAGAAGTGAGATGGGAGAGGACATAAACAGAACCCCATGAGGATCCCACCCGCACTCCTCAATTTCCCCAGGTGCAGATGTTTAACCTGTTCAGTGCTGCATTGATCTGATATGTTTGGTTTCAGCAAGGTTGTTTCAAGGCAAAACTAATTTTTGCCTGTCTTAGTCTTGTTTGTGCAGTGAGGTGACTGACATGCCTTACGAAGAAAAGTCTTGATGACAGGAATATATCGCTAGCTAAGTGACTATTTCATGTAAAAAACCCGCGAACAAAAAACTCCAAAAACTCAGTAATATCCCATGGCAACATTTTAGTCAATAACACTGCTCCAGCTGTCCATCAGCTCTGCCATTTCCTGCAAGTGTCCTCAGATGTCATAATAATTATTCTCCTTCATGGGGTTACTTTGTTACATTTTGATAGCACCTTTCCTTCCAAAGAACCCAAAAGTGATTAGCAACTCATGGTCTTGATTCTGCCAGGCATGAGTAAGCGTGTGTAGGATTGGTCTCCAAGAGCTTGATTGTGTTCCTGGAAATCAGAAGCATATCTAATAGAAGCAGAAACGTTCATACAGTACCATGGAACCATGGCCATCTTCTGAGTGGAAAGGTCCTAGCCACATTAATAACGAGTATGTACAGTACTAAGGCGAGAGAAATATTTTGGTTAAGGATACTACAGCAAAACATGGTTCTTTTAAACAGGTGCTCTGGTTTTCTGAGCTCATTAATGATTGCACAAAATATCAGAGCTTTGCTGGTTTCTTTCAAGATCTTATGAGAGAGACCCCCTATATGTGATACTGAATGTGTGTCTTGGAATGGTGAATTACTGAGTCCCTAATGGGATAGTATCTTGTGGTTCCAGAGGATTTTTGTGATTGCATTTCAAGCCTGATGTTAGGCCATCCTCTCTGCATATCTTCTATGAAGAATCCTTCTAGCCCCTTGCAAGACTGCATAGCAACATTAGGAGTGGGAACTCCAACTGTAAGAAGGAGTCAGTTGTGGCTGAATCCGTGGATCTGGGGTTGGAGGAGGCCCATGGACCCTAATATTTGGATTCAAGCTCCCGGAACTAGGGAAGAAGTAGCATTGGTAGGGCAAGGAGCTCAGCAGGCAAATTCACCTTGTGAAATGTTCCCATGCTGTGCTCAGATTGTGATGCTGTATGGAAGCTTCAGGCCAGAAGCTTCCCCTGCCAATGTGCAAGAGGCCTGTCACATCTTGATGAGAGATGATCCTCTTTCTAAGCAGCCATCCCTGTCGGGAAGCAGAGCCTGAAGTCTTGTGGTGAAGTGGGATTCCAGCAATCGGCATGAAAAAAGGTGTAAACACAAAGGAGATAATATATCACTCGGATGAAATGGGCCATTGCACGTCCAGGTTTGTTCCGTCCATAAGGAACGTTCCGTTTATTGAGTTGCTGCTTTGTTTTGTTTTTTAAATTAAAAAACAATCAAATGTTTCATAAAATATTAACAGGCGCTGCTTTGGCATCACTCATCAGATTAAGCATGTTACTTTGTGTGCCCTTAGGGTGATAAATCTGCTCAGTTTGGTGGTTCTGTCACCTTAAGAATGCATTAAGGCGACATGCTTGGTCTCACAAAAGGCGCTGAAGCTATTGCATTGCAGAAACAGTAACTGTAGGGGTCCAGCACTTAAAGTGCGGATATTAAATTGAAATTTAGCAGAGGGATAGTCCATTGAATCACTCTTCTTGTATTCATTTTTTTTAATGAACTTTATGGTATTCAAGTGGTGGCTGCACATGCACAGTAACTACTCTGCAAAAGGGTTTTTATTGCACTTACTTATCTGATGGCCAGGAACTGTTATGTTCGAATGGGTAAAGAGAGAAAAAAGGCTATTTAATCCTTCCCACACCTTTATAAATATGGATTCCGAAGCTGATTTGGTCTCTAGTGAGTGTTTCTCTCCTTCTGCCCCTTTCAAAGTGCCACTACTAGGATTTTGCACTGGTGTAACAAGGGGCTGCAGGTCATGATATGAGATGGTTTGAGGGGGGTCGGGTGTGGTAGGAGCGGGGAGACCCCAGAACTGTAATAGTACATGGAGGGAATTTGACAGCTTACTAGTGAGATGCATTTGGGGCCTCAGGGGATGTTGCATTAGGGATTGAGATGCATTGACAGAGCTGTTCAGGGGAAGCTTTCACAAAGCTTTCCAACAGTGTGATCAGCTCCACCCAGTGGTACAAGCCAGCCCCCTCCCCGCCCTTTTTTTTTTTTTTTGCAAGTGTGTGGTGATATAGTAGGGGGAGGGAACTTGCTGAGTTATATACAGTACCTTGAGTAACTGTTGTATCATATCATTAATTCTAAAGGAACTCTTACCTGGTAGAGTGAATTAAGGACTGAGAGTCAACTTTGAATTTCCTGGCTGTCAGTGTGTGTCACCTCTTTAAACATTCTAAGTAGTAGTGTGGTATTTGTGGCGTGTTCTAACTCTTGCATTCCCAGGGTGTGTGATTAAATCATACACCCGAGCACATCATGGAACAGTTATTTAAGAGTTTGTACTTAAGGGCAGGCTCTACTCCATCTGATCTGATATGCTGCTGCAGATACACTTGCCTGTGGTAAGTAGGAATAATAAAAAAGAGAGCCTTTAATCATATGCCCCGATCAGCACATTGTCTGTAAAGATGGATAATCCCTTTCAGAACAGTAAATTGATAGTTGGTAGCCAGCTATGCTCAGGGGCTGAGTATTTTGCATTCATGTTTGGTCTGAGTAAAACGGCAACCTTGATCAAATTTTATGTTTATCTGTTAGCTACCTTCCACTCCTGGCCAGCCAAAACTGAGGCAAGATCTCCTCCTTCTTCTCACCTGCCCCTTCCAAAATTAAATATGAAAAGCCACTGAAATTTCTTTGGAGAGTATTTTCTTCATCTCCACCCAGGATATACCTGGCATTGTGAGTAACCCTGAACGTCTTTCATGTCTTAGCCCTGGTCTGCGCCACGAGTTTAGGTCGAATTTAGCAGCGTTAGATCGATTTAACCCTGCATCCAGCCACAAGACAAAGCCTTTTTTGTCAACTTAAATGGCTCTTAAAATTGATTTCTGTAATCCTCTCCAACCGAGGGGATTAGCGCTGAAATCGGCATTGCCGGGTTGAAGTTGGGGTAGTGTGGACGCTATTAGACGGTATTGGCCTCCAGGAGCTATCCCAGAGTGCTCCATTGTGACTTCTCTGGACAGCACTTTCAACTCAGATGCACTAGCCAGGTACACAACAAAAGTCCTGGGAACTTTTGAATTTCATTTCTTGTTTGGCCAGTGTGGCAAGCTCATCAGCACAGGTGACCATGCAGTCCCAGAATCGCAAAAGAGCTCCAGCATGGTCAGAACAGGAGGCACTGGATCTGATCGCTGTTTGGGGAGATGAATCCATGCTATCAGAACTCCATTCCAAAAGACAAAAATGCCAAAATATTTGAAAAAATTTCCAAGGGCATAATGGACAGAGACTACAACAGGGACCCACAGCAGTGCCGTGTGAAAATTAAGGAGCTCAGGCAAGCCTACCAAAAAACCAAAGAGGCAAACGGTTGCTCCAGGTCAGAGCCCCAGATAACTTCGCTTCTGTGATGAGCTGCATGCAGTCGAGGGGGGGGAGCCCTACCACTACCCCACCCGTCCATGGACACCTGCAAGGAGGGAGTCTCATGCAACAGAGGAGGAGGATTTTGGGGATGCGGAAGATAAGGATAGTACATAGCATGCAAGTGGAGAAACCATTCTCCCCAACAGCCAGGAACTGTTTATCACCCTGGAGCCAATACGCTCCCTACCCTCCCAAAGCAGGCTCATGGACCATGAAGCTGGAGAAGGCGCCTCTGGTGAGTGTACCTTTTGTAAATATAATGCATGGTTTAAAAGCAAGCGTGTTTAATGATTAATTTGCCCTGAAGACTTGGGATGCATTCGCGGCCAGTACAGCCCCTCCTTTTAAATGGCCAACCAAATAGGTGCTTGGTATGGGAAAGGAGGGTGCTGATGTTTGAAACCATTCCCACATGTTATGAAGGTGGAAGAAGCTGAAAGGCTGTGGCTTACCATGGCGGCCTGCAAGCTGAATTCTGTTGCCTGGCCCTGCGTGTGTGATCACTCACACCAAACTGGCAGGCCCTCAATATAAGAGGCAAAATGCGACCTTGTAGTGAAAGCACATGTGCTATGTAATGTTAACAGCTTGGTTCGCTGCCCACCCATTGTTCTCTAAAATGTGTCTTTTTAAATACTACTCTCCCTTTTTTTCCTCTCGCAGCTGCAAATGTTTGAACGCTCCCTCCTATTATCTCCGTCCCAGAGGCTAGAGCAGATAAGAAGGTGAAAAAAATGCACTTGCGATGAAATGTTCTCTGAGCTCTTGCAGTCCCCCTGCAATGAAAGAGCTCAGCAGAATGTGTGGAGGCAAACAATATCAGAGTCCAGGACAGCAGAAAATGAATGCGAGGACATGAGGGACGAACGAGAAGAGAGGTGGTGGCATCGCGATGAGAGGAGGCAGGAAAAAATGCCGAGGCCGCTGTGGGATCAAACTGATATGCTCCGGAGGCAGGAAAGGCAGCAGGAGCACAGACCGCCACTGCTGCCCCTGTGTAACTGCCTGCCCTCCTTCCTAAATTCCTTAGCCTCCTCATCCAGACGCCCAAGAACGTGGGGTGGAGAGGGGATGTTTCTGGGCACCCACCACTCCACCCGAGAGGACTGCCCAAGCAACAGAAGGCTCGCATTCAATAAGTTTTGAAGTGAAGTATTGCCTTGTCTTTCCCTCCTTCCCTCATCCACCACCCCACCTGGTGCTTCCCTCCTCTCTCACCCCTCCCGGGCTACCTTGGCAGTTATCCCCCTATTCATGTGATGAATTGATAAAGAATGCATGATTTTGAAACAATAATGACTTTATTGCCTCTGCAAGTGGTGATTGAAGGGGGGAGGGCGGTTGGCTTACAGGGAAGTAGAGTGAACCAAGGGGGTGATTTTCATCAAGGAGAAACAAACAGAACTATCACTCCGTAACCTGGCCAGTCATGAAACTGGTTTTCAAAGCTTTTATGATGCACAGCGCACCCTGCGGTGCTCTTCTAATTGCCCCAGTGTCTGGCTTCATGTAATCAGCAGCCAGGTGATTTGCCCCAACCTCCCACCCTGCCATAAATGTTTCCCCCTTACTCTCACAGGTACTGTGGAATACAGAGCAAGTGGCAATAACAATTGGAATACTGGTTTCGCTGAGATCTAATCGCGTCAGTAAACTGCGTCCGCACACTTTTAAATGTCCAAATGCACATTCTATTACCATTCTGCACTTGCTCAGCCTATAGTTGAACTGCTCCTTACTACCGTCCAGGGTGCCTATGTATGGCTTCATGAGCCATGGCGTTAAGGGGTAGGCTGGGTCCCCAAGGTTAGCTATAGGCATTTCAACGTCCCCAACAGTTATTTTCTGGTCTGGAAAGTAAATCCCTTCCGGCAGCTGTTCTAACAGACCAGAGTTCCTGAAAATGCGAGTGTCATGTACCTTTCCCAGCCATCCCACGTTGATGTCAGTGAAATGTCCCTTGTGATCCGCCAGTGCTTGTAGCACCATTGAAAAGTACCCCCTGCGGTTTATGTACTGGCTGCCAAGGTGGTCCGGTCTCAAGATAAGGATATATGTTTTGTCCATTGCCCCACCACAGTTAGGGAATCCCATTGTAGCAAAGCCATCCGCTATGACCTGCACATTGCCCAGAGTCACTACTCTTGATAGCAGCAGCTCAGTGACTGCGTTGGTTACTTGGATCACGCAGCCACTCCAAATTGATTCCTGACTGACCGGTAGCTGTCTGGCGTTGCAAACTTCCAGAGGTCTATCGCCACTTGCTTCTCAACTGTGAGGGCTGCTCTCATCTTGGTATTCTTGTGCTTCAGGGCAGGGGAAAGCAAGTCACAAAGTTCCACGAAAGTGCCCTTATTCATGTGAAAGTTTGACAGCCACTGGGAGTCATCACAGACCTGCAACACTATGCAGTCCCACCAGGCTGTGCTTGTTTCCTGAGTCCAGAATCAGCATTCCATGGCATGAACCTGCCCCATTACCACAATGATGTCCAAATTGCCAGGGCCCATGCTTTGAGAGAAGTCTGTGTCCATGTCCTCATCACTATCATGATCATGCTGTCGTCGCCTCCTCATTTGCTTTTGCAGGTTCTGGTTCTGCACATACTCCAGGATAATGCGCAAGGTCTTTACAAAGCTCACAACAGCAGTGGTGAGCTGAGTGGGCTCCATGCTTGCCATGGTATGGTGTCTTCAGGAGAGCAGAGTTGCATCCGAAGCAGTGGATGATGATGGATGCCACGAAAATAGATATTTATACCGAACGACGAGAGGACCTGCGAGGTGGATTCATGGCACTAGGAGAGCAGAGTTGCAGTGGAAGCGGTGGTTGGATGATGATGATTAGCAGTACTCCTGCATCGTCTGCTGAAAGCAGTATGGCATCTGCATGGAAAAAAGGTGTGAAACGATTATCTGCCTTTGCTTTCACGGATAGAGAGGTGACTGACGACATGTACCCCAAACCACCTGCGACAATGTTTTTGCCCCATCAGGCATTGGGAGCTCAACCCACAATTCCAATGGGCAGGGGAGACTGCTGGAACAGTGGGATAGCTATGAAAGTCCGATGCTAGCCATGGTACTGTGGATGCACTCGACCGACTTAATGCGGTTAGTGGGGACGCACACAATCGACTGTATAAAATCGACATTATAAATTCGACCTAATTTCGTAGTGTAGACATACCCTTAGTCAATTTATGCTAGACCAGTGATACTCAGACTGTCGCTTTCAAGCCCCAAGTGGCTCTTTAATGTGTCCCCTACGGCTCTTTGCAGTGCATGATATTAAAACAGTGTGATTTAATTATTAACTCAACAGGATGCTTTTACTCTTAACTAATTAAGTTATCGACTTGTGCTAACTTATTACTTTATTTGCTGTCAGAATAATATATAGATATAAACTAAATATTTTCCCTGTCATTCACACTACTGTGGCTCTTTTGGGTAATGTTGATCACTAATTTGGCTCCTGAACCACTGAGATCTGAATGTTACTGTGCTAGCTAGACTGTAACTCCAAGGCAACCTAGGTCAGTTTTTTTTTTTTAAACAGAGGCTGTGGGTATTGTAATGAATAGAGCCCTGGACTGGAAGGTGAGACCTCGGTTCTGTTCCTACCTCCGCCGCTCACCCGCTGTGTGACCTTGGGCAAGTCACCTCTGCTTTCTGTGTCTTGGTTTCCCCAATCGTAAAAGGGAATAACATTTACCCTGTAAAATGCTTTGAGACCTGATATGCCTCCTCACAACTGGAGGCCAGGAGCAATCTCCCCTACTGGATTGGATTTAAAGCAGGCTCAGGAAGGAAGGAAGAAACCAGTTCCCAAGGGGGCTCAGTTCAAGGCAGCGATTTTCAACATTTTGTTTGGTGGCCCACAAAATGAAAAACTTCCCATATCCCACAATCTTCTGTGGTTGCCGAAGAGTGTAGGATGTTGGTCACAGGATGATTTTTTCAGCCATTTTGTTGGAGGCGCTTGCAGTGTAGGGGATCTGGAGGTGATTCTTGAGCATTGGACCGTATCGGGAGGCTGCAGAGCTGTCTCAAATGCCCCTTGGAGCATTGTTTCTCCCAGTCTAGTGCTAAACTGTATCTGAGGGAAACTTTACCCCAGGAGAAGGGGGCACTTGGATGACTGGGCATCTGAGAGCCAAAGCCACTTGGAGGGCAAGGTTAGCCTAACTCCAGCAGGAGGGGATGTCGTTTGGATAGCCACTTGGTCTCAGCTCAGGCTCTGGAGCACAGTTTTCCTCTCCTGAACACCATGTATGCTTTTGAAATCCCAGTGATTCTTGGAGTTCATCTGCAGACTCTTATTGTTCTGTTAGAATAGTTTTGTTTGCTTTTAATGTTTGTAAAGGGTTGTTTTTGCAGCATCCTGCATTTTGAACTGTATTTTGGGCTGGGTAGTAGGGCTATGTTTCAGTGGAAATTACATCTTCTACTCACCATTATGCTCTGCTACAGGATTGAAGTTGCACTGCCTTCTGAGTATCCCACTCTCAGTCCCTGCCACAGATCCTGGAAGCAATTGTTCTGTGAGGCTTCAAAAGGCCTTTGGGAATTCCTTGGGGAGCCCAAGGGAATTGTAGAAGAGGTCAAACTCCCATAAATCCCTGGGAAAACTCTCATAAGCCTGGTGCATGCTAGTGCCATCCATATTACATCCAAGTCTTTTTCTTAAAATGGCATCCAGGGTGAGCTCTTAGTTATTGCTTCTTGGCAGCAGGGAAGGTTTTATGTTGTTGTTGATTTGTATTGTGGTGGCACCAAGGATCCCCAGTCAGGGCCCCGGACCCTGTTGTGCTAGGTGCTGTACAAACAGAACAAACAGAGGTCCCTGCTCCAAAGAGCTTGCAGTCTAAGGGCTTGGCTACACTTGTGAGTTAGAGTGCATTAAAGCAGCCCCAGGAACCCTGACTCATGATGCATCCACACCAGCAAGGCACATAGAGCGCCCGGGCTCCACGGCTGGAGCGCTCCTGATAATCCACCTCTATGAGGAGTGTAACGCTTGCTGCGCTCTGGCTAGAGCACTGCGGCGCCAGTGTGGACGCCCTGGTTTATTCATGCAGTCCGATCAGCCTCCAGAAGTGTCCCACAATGCCTGTTCTAGCCACTCTGGTCATCACTTTGAACTGTACTGCCCTTCCCTCAGGTGATCAAGCATCAGACATGCCCTTTAAATTCTCTGGGAATTTTGAAAAAGCTTGTTTGCTCAGCAAGGTGTGGAGTGCTCTCAGCAAATCTTTCCAGGAGGCCATGCCTCCATGTGCCAGGCGATCCCCAGTATGGAGCTATGACAAGGTGCTGGACGTCATCAGTGTTTAGGGGGAGGAAGCTGTCCAGTCCCACCTGCACTCCAGCCACAGGAATTACGATACCTTCGGGCAGATATCATGATGGAAAGGGGCCATGACCTGGACACAGTGTGAGGTTAAAGTGAAGGAACTGCAGAATGCGTACCGCAAAGCACACAAGGCAAATTGCTGCTCCGGTGCTGCCCCCATGACCTGCCGTTTCTACAAAGAGCTGGATGCAATACATGGCGACCTCACCTCCCACTCTGAAGACAACCATGGACGCTAAAGAGCCCAGTTCAACAAGGCAGGAGGAGGAGGAAAGCAGGAGCGAGGGTGCTGAGGAGGATGGAGAGACCCTGGCGTCCTTACATGCATGCAGCCAGGAGCTGTTTTCAAGCCAGGAGGAAGGTAGCTAGTCGCAGCGGATGGCACTTGGGGAAGAACAGACACCAGAGAAGGTGCCTGGTAAGCAGCTTTTATTTTGGGAAGAAAATTGTTTGGTGCGGGCTCTTGGGGTGAGGAGGGTTAGGGCTGCATGCATGCCTAGATTTGGAATAGGGTGTTGATGTGCTCTCTCACATCACAGTAATCAGCCTCCGTGATCTCTTCAGAGGTCTCATGCAGAAGCTGGGCAATCCGCTTGTGCAGGTTCCTTGGCATAGATACTGTCAGGCTCCTTGTCCCAGTAAGGCTAACATGTCCGCACCATTGTGCCGTGACAGGTGGGGGGACCATTGCTGCACACAGGCAAGCTGCATATGGGCCAGGACAGAAGCTGCATTGCAGTAGAAGACCATCCCTTGCTTCCCAGGTCACCCTCAGTAGTGAGATATCTTCCAGGACGAACTCATCCTGTGGAAAATGTGGGGACAGTGTTCAGTATAGGGGCACCCTGCAGCTGCTGGCTCTCCCCAAGGCACAGAACCCCAGAGGACAGTACATATGTGAAACAATCAGTCCCCCTTTCCCCTGTGCTTACTCACCATTTTGGGACTCCTGTGGGTTGTGTGTGCTCGCTTCAGGATGGGCAAATTATGCTATTGTGTACACTGTTTATCTTTAAGTACGGCCGAATCATTGCTCTGTCTGGTGTGAACAATGCTGCCTCTATTAAGTGTTGCATTTTGGCTTTACAGATACAACCTTGAGATCCCAGTCATTGTCCTTATCAACGGCTGAAAGACTCCAAAGAATCAGGAAGAGTCCGCGAAGAAGCAAAGAGGACATGCTGCATGAAGTAAAGCAGCAGTCCCTTAATGAAAATCAAAAGTACAGGAGTGGCGGGAATGTGAAAGGAGGGTCCGCCAGCAGAATGCGGATCGCTGGCACCAAAAAATGCTAAGCATCGTGGAGCGCCAAACGGACTCAGTACAGGAGCTCGTAACAATGCAGGCGGAGCACTTCCTTGCCTTTCCCCCCTGCAGCCCTTGTCCCAAAACATAAGAACATATACACAAAAATGGCCATACTGGGTCAGACCAAAGGTCCATTCAGCCCAGTATCCTGTCTGCCAACAGTGGCCAGTGCCAGGTGCCCCAGAGAGAGTGAACCTAACAGGTAATGATCAAGTGATCTCTCTCCTGACATCCATCTCCACCCTCTGACAAACAAAGGCTAGGGACACTATTCCTTACCCATCATGGCTAATAACCATTAATGGACTTAACCTCCATGAATTTATCTAGTTCTCTTTTAAACCCTGTTATAGTCCTAGCCTTCACAACCTCCTCAGGCAAGGAGTTCCACAGGTTGACTGTGCACTGTGTGAAGAAGAACTTCCTTTTATTTGTTTTAAACCTGCTGCCCATTAATGTCATTTGGTGGCCCCTAGTTCTTATATTATGGGAACAAGTAAATAACTTTTCTTTATTCACTTTCTCCACACCATTCATGATTTTATATACGTCTATCATATCCCCCCTTAGTCTCCTCTTTTCCCTAGCCTCTTTAAACTCTCCTCATATGGGACTTGTTCCAAACCCCTAATCATTTTAGTTGCCCTTCTCTGAACTTTTTCTAATGCCAGTATATCTTTTTAGAGATGAGGAGACCACATCTGTATGCAATATTCAAGAAGTGGGCGTACCATGGATTTATATAAGGGCAATAAGATATTCTCCGTCTTATTCTCTATCCCTTTTTCAATGATTCCTAACATCTTGTTTGCTTTTTTGACTGCTGCTGCACACTGCGTGGACATCTTCAGAGAACTATCCACGATGATTCCAAGATCTCTTTCCTGATTAGTTGTAGCTAAATTAGCCCCCATCATATTATATGTATAGTTGGAGTTATTTTTTCCAATGTGCATTACTTTACATTTATCCACATTAAATTTCATTTGCCATTTTGTTGCCCAATCACTTAGTTTTGTGAGATCTTTTTGAAGTTCTTCATAGTCCGCTTTGGTCTCAACTGTCTTGAGCAGTTTAGTATCATCTGCAAACTTTGCCAACTCACTGTTTACCTCTGTCTCCAGATAATTTATGAATAAGTTTAATAGGATTGGTCCTACAATTGACCCTTGGGGAACACCACTAGTTACCCCTCTCCATTCTGAAAATTTACCATTTATTCCTACCCTTTGTTCCCTGTCTTTTAACCAGTTCTCAGTCCATGAAATGATCTTCCCTCTTATCCTATGACAACTTAATTTACATAAGAACCTTTGGTGAGGGAACTTGTCAAAGGCTTTCTGGAAATTTAAGTACATTGAGTCCACTTGATCCCCTTTGTCCACATGTTTGTTGACCCCTTCAAAGAATCATAGACTATCAGGGTTGGAAGGGACCTCAGGAGATCATCTAATCCAACCCCCTGCTCAAAGCAGGACCAATCCCCATAACTCTAACAGATTAGTAAGACATGATTTCCCTGTACAGAAACCATATTGACTTTTACCCAACAAGTTACGTTCTTCTATGTGTCTGACAATTTTATTCTTTATTATTGTTTCAACTAATTTGCCCGGTACTGACATTAGACTTACCAGTCTGTAATTGCCCTTTTTAAATATTGGCGTTACATTAGCTATCTTCCGGTCATTGTGTACAGAAGCTGATTTAAAGGACAGGTTACAAACCGCAGTTAATAGTTCCGCAACTTCACATTTGAGTTCTTTCGGAACTCTTGGGTGACTGCCATCTGGTCCCAGTGACTTGCTAATGTTAAGTTTATCAATTAATTCCAAAACCTCCTCTAGTGACACTTGAATCTGTGACAATTCCTCAGATTTGTCACCTACAAAGGATGGCTCAGGTTTGGGAACCTCCCTAACATCCTCAGCCATGAAGACTGAAGCAAAGAATTCATTTAGTTTCTCTGCAGTACCTTTATTGTCTTTAAGTGCTCCTTTTATATCTTGATCCTTCTGTGGCCCCACTGGTTGTTTACCTGGCTTCCTGCTTCTATTGTATTTAAAAAACATTTTATTACCTTTTTGAGTTTTTGGCTAGCTGTTCTTCAAACTCCTTTCTGGCATTTCTTACACTTAATTTTGCTCTTTCCCTTGTGCTCCCATGTCACTGCCAACCCATTTTCCACAATATCTGGGTTCTTATCACCACCAGCTGCCTCCAACACCTGTAGCTTCACCACCCAGCTCTGCAAACTACGACCCTTACCCACCGCACTCAACCCCCATCACCATGCATTTTAGCCAGCCTGAAGTGCAGCATTCATTGCACGGCACTCCAGACAGGAAGACTGAGTATGATAACAGGACATATGCAAATCTGTGATTGCCCTGTTCCCCACCCCACCCCCTTCTCTCCTCCTAAACAGCACAGATGTGTCATGCCCTTTCTGTTTCCCAAGCAGTTGTGTTTCTTTTCAATAAGTGATTTTTTTGCATCAACATGATTCTAACGGTCAACTTTACAACTCAAACTGTTAGTGGCCGATCGGTAGCTGTCTGGAGTGGCCAGGTTCCAGATTGCAGTAGTCACCCGCTTCTCCACCAACAGGGCAGCCCTCAATCTCGTGTCCTTGCGCCGCAGGGTGGGGGCGAGCTCAGCACACAGTCCCATGAAAGTGACTTTTCTCATCCAAAAGTTCTGCAGCCACTGCTCATCATCCCAGACTTGCATGATGATGTGATCCCACCACTCAGTGCTTGCTTCCCGAGCCCAAAAGCGGCATTCCACGATGGTGAGCATATCCGTGAATGCCACAAGCAATCTTGTGTCGTATGCGTTATGCAAGTCGACATCATCCTCTGATTCCTCATTGTCAGTTTGTAGCTTAAGGAGTAACTCAACTGAAATTCATTATGTGCTGGTGATACCCATCAGCATATTCCTCAGCAGTTCGGGCTTCATTCCCGCAGACCGAAAGGGAAGACAGAGCATGCAGTACAAAAAACGTTGAAAGACGGCACCAAATGTGGACGGAAGCACAGGGATTGCTGGGATGCGAAGTGATGCATCACGGGGCATTGGGACAGGACCCAGAATGCCCCACACCCTTCTGCCCCTTCCCACAAGCCACAGCGCCAGAATGGGAAGAGGTGCTCTGTGGGATAGCTGCCCATAATGCACTGCTCCCAATGCTGCTGCAAGTGCCGCAAATGTGGCCACGCCAGTGCGCTTGAAGCTGACTGCGTGAACACACTGCAGCGCTTTCCCTGCTGCACTCTCCGAGGGCTGGTTTAACTCACTGCGCTCTACATCTGCAAGTGTAGCCATGCCAAAGTGTTGTTTGTTCTCCAGCTCCCTTCCCTGTCCCCTTCAATCCAGCTAATCCAGGCACAATCCGGGGATGTTAGTTATTTAACATTTATACTGCTGTAGCACTTGCAGACATCAAGCAGGCCGAGGCTCCATTTGTTATGTGAGGTGTTGGTTCTGAAGTGGAGCTGTGTTACGCACCCAGAGCTGACTGTGTTTTACGGACTCAGTGGTGGTTTGTTAGGGTGAGGAATATTGATTTGCTGGCCTCTTGTGTTTGTTTTTAGCTGCCTCTCTCATAGGTGATTGGTGTTATGAGTCAATTTTCACATCTCCCAGAGAGCTCAACTCTGACCTGTTGTTTGTACTGTATCTTCAAAGTAGAGGCTGGTTTCTTATTCACTTGTCTGCATGTCTAGTCAGTGGTACAATGTCAGAAGGGGGTTATTTGAATTGCAACAGTCCGAGAAAAATAGCATTCACTAGTTTTCTTCTGCTGTCAAATTCAGGGCTGTTCCCTTCAGCATATGATGTAGGGTTTTGTCTAGTCCTATTCTGAACATCCAGTGATGAGGCTTTCACTTCTCTTGGCAGGACTATTCCACAACTGAATGATGTACGCTCTTTGGATGTTGGTAACTAGTCCAAATTTTCCTTTTACTCATTTCTTCCATTACCCCAAGTTATAACCCAGTGATACTTCAGAGTGCGGTTCTTTGCAGCACATGCTATTAAAACACAGTGTGATTTAGTTATTAACCAATCAGAATGCTTTCACTTTCTTATTAACGAGTAAAGTTATCAACTTGTGCTAAATTATTAACCTCTGCTGTGGGGGAAAAAAAAGATATATAAAACTAAATATTTCCCCTGTCATACTGTTTAAACATGGATAATACTATAGTAAATTAAACAATGAATTCACACTGCTGTGGCTTTTTTTTTTTCTTTTTTGTTGATCGTTCATTTGGCTTCTGAACCACTGAGCTCTCACTGTTATAATCCATTGTAAATCTAGAGGAGTTAAAGAAATTCCTGATTCTGAATAGTGGATGTTTAAAAATTATTTGAATGTGCATTTAAAAAAAAAATGGTGCACAATACCTCTTTCTGTCCCTCCTTGGGGATTCAGCTGGGATCAAATCCAAGCAAAGCCATGTGAGATCCCAGTAGGGAAAAGTGCAGTGTAAATAAGAAGTAGAAAAGTTGGTCTAAGCTTGAGCTTGGCTTTGACTTTACCTTCTTTGAATACATGCCAGCAATGGAGGAGCAGAACTATGGCAAACATTTAGCTTACTGCTGTACAGTCCATGGAGGGAGAACTGTAATCCTGCTGTGACAGACATGGCAATTACCTGCAATATCTTTGGGAGATCTTACAGTATTATGTTTATGTATCATTGTGGGCCAAGGATTTTATGTAATTCTGTAGAGGAGGGTGACCACAGACCCTCCATAAACTAAGCACAGTGGGGGTGATTAGTCAAACTCACTTGAGCTGTAACACGTCCAGAGAGGTAACACCTCCTGGGAAGGCTCATGTATGGAGATTCAGACTGGATTCTCCAGAGACCAACAGACACAGAAGGGACATTTAGATAAATAGCATGAAATTAAACTGACTCTGGGTCATCTTTCTGATCTAGAAAATTGAGAGAATCTTCTGCCAAAGGGTGAGAGGTTGGGGGCAATCCTCGTGGAAGGACTGACACTGACCAGAGTCGTGGTGGGGGTGGTTTCTGGTAAACTTCTTAGCGTCTGTAGTTTCTTTTACTATTTTAATGTTTTTCTTTGTAATGCTTTCACCTTAGGAATAAATATGCTTACTTAGAAAGGGTTGTTTAGCAGCTTACAACTGCTGGCAACTACAGCTACTTGTAGCCTCTGAAGAGAAAGCAAATTACAGACGCAGGCCTGTTTAGACAATCTGGCTCGCTGGGTATATCACAGTGTAGACAGGAAACTGTGCAGCCTGGAAAAACATCAGGAGGGAGGGAGAGAGATGTGGGTCTTCCCACCTCCCACGCCTTCCGAGAGGTGATGGCTGAGGATCCAGGAGCCTAGAGTGGGTTCCCTTGAGGGATCATGGAAGGGGAATACAGGTGCAGTTGCCCTGAACTGTGCTACCTGTGACATATACTGCAACTGTCAGCATTGAAAAATTGGGTGCCAGTTACAACCATGCTGTGCAGTTCAACAGCATCATTCTGCCAGCACTGTAATGTCTCTGCTCTTGCTTGCAGGGGAACTCATTTGGCCCCAAGGCTTGGTTCTGCCTGTGCCCTGCATTTCTCTGATATAGTAGCAACTGTACTTGAAATATTTAAAATCCAAACAAAGTTTCTAACTTTTTGGAGACTTACGTTGGGTTTGGGCTACCATAGTGATAAATAACGGTTTGTGCAGTTAAGTGAACATGAACAACAGAGCTGTATGTAGTTCTGAATTTCTGTTGAGGACAAGGAGTAAGGAATTGATTTAAGAGCAAGAAATGGAAGTGAAAACTTCAGAGAATCTATGATACCAAACCCCCCAGGTTGAAATCTGAAGTATCATTGGGTTTGTCATGGAAATATCAGGGAGGTGGGAGGGTGGAAAGGGAAGAGGGAATCAAAAGTCAGGGAGAATATGAAAAAACAAACCAGGGTTGAACTCTTCTTTGGAAGGGCAAATAACAAGAACAGATCATGTGTTGTGATTTGCCCTTAGATTCAGTGGGTACAGTCCTACAGGGCACTGAGCCCACAGTGGGGGATGCAGGCAGAAACGGGCTCCACATCTGTCCTGCACTGACTTGTAATGGCCACTTCTGAGCCATTGTGCCAACCAGTGTCACTGGAGCACAGTGCAGTGTGATTCCCAGCCTCTGCCATGCCCCCTGCACTGGTGGGCGAGAGGAACAGGATGGGCTGCACAGAAACAGCTATGCCAGCTTGACAACAGCCAAGAATTCCTCCATGACTGGGGGGTTTCCTTTACTGCCCATTTAGGGCAGCTTAACATCCCTTTGCGCTGCTCTGATGCTATGAAGTGTCTGGGGTTGAAGTTCCGGTCCTGTGTTTGGAAACCCTACCAGGATCACCCAGTTCAAGCTTTTCCTGTTCCTGGGGAGTCAAATATGCTTGTTGGCCTTGAGATTGTGAGCTGCCAGGGTGCTCCAGCATAGTCCCCTAAAGTGGGAGGCCTCTTGTCTGTGACTCTCCTGCCAAAGGAGTGAAATTACCCTCCATCTCCCATCCCACAGGCTGAGAGTGGGCCAGAGTGGCTTTCGCTCTCTGTGCCAATGGAGAGAATTTGGGCTGGCCCCATACGAGGGCGGGGTGAAGAGAGGCAGTGTTTTGTAACCTTTTACATAAGGCTGGTGCTGCTGAAAACAAATTGAGGCACTTCCACGGTATTGGATGCTGCTCCTCGGCAGATCCAAGAGTGAGTCGATCTGCAAGGCAGTGAAATTGAGAATGATGCTCGACTCCCTTACAAACCTTGTTGAAAGGGAAGGATCTAAGCCATCCTTCCCCTCCCTGCCAGAGTGGCCAGGAATCCCTTCCCTCTGTCTCCCCTCCAGTGTGTTCATAACGCCATGGGCAGCGTGCAGTGAGCCAACTTATTTTCAATGAGGGAAGGTGCTGTTTTCCTTGCACTCCTCATGGAAAAGGAGGTGAAATTGTGCACATCTGGTACTTTGCCCCAGAGACCCTTTGGGCTGCCCAGTCCCATTTCTCAAATCTGTCTTCTCTTTTTAAAGCCTTCCCAGCATTCAGACTGATAAACAAACCAAAAGACAGAGCCCTGGTGCCGTGTAGAAGGGAGTCTTCCCTTTTCCCGTTCTTCGCTGCTTGCATTCCACTGGTGAAGCAGAACAGGGGCAGCCAGGGGATGGGTGTGCACAGTGGCAGAGAGCAAGTGCCTCAACTTTGTGAGTCACGGTGTGTGGTTGATAGACGGCTCAACGAGGGCTGACCTAGGGAAGTAAACCCGAGCGCAGAGAAACATACTCTATAAACAGCTGGAAAGGGAAGACATCAGGCAACCTAGCCCCTCCTCCTGCCTGCTTTTGCTTTACTATTAGCAGCTGCAGAAGCAGCTTGGGCATGTGATTGAAGAGAGTTAGCAGGAGAGATTGCTCAATTGCCTTTGTTGTTGTTTTTTTCCGTGCTTAAGAGAAGACTCCCTTTAGTGACCCCGAGAGGTCTGGGCTGGCTGTTTACTTTCTCTCCCATCTCACTTCAGAGTCATGTGGTAAGTTGTCATGAGGCAGCCTGTTGCACTTCTCACACATTTTTTTTTTTGCCTTTACTTTAGTGGTCCCTCCTCTGTGTGTTGTTGGATTTATACAGCTGCTGCTATCTCTTGCTGTGAGTTTTCTGCAGTACACTTTCATCTTTCTTCCCTTCTTGCCTAGTAGAGAAAATGAGTTCATATGGGGCAAGGAGAGAAGAAATGTGAAATCCTCAGTGGTTTATTCCCATGTTGTCAGCCAGACTTAGCCAGTTCATATAAAAGAATAATTATACCTAGCTCTTGTATTGCACTTTTCATCTGTAGGTCTCAGAGCACTTTACAGAGGACGTCAGTACCGTTCCCATTTTACAGATAGGGAAACTGAGGTAAAGTGATTTCACTAAGGTAACCTAGCAGGTCAGTGGCACAGCCAGGAATAGAAACCCAGGTCTCCTGAGTCCCAGTCCAGTGCTTTTATCCACTAAGCCCTGGTCTACACTATGAGTTTAGGTCAAATTTAGCAGCGTTAGATCGATTTAACCCTGCACCCATCCACACGACAATGCCATTTTTGTCGAATTAAAGGGCTTCTAAAATCCATTTCTGTACTCCTCCCCGATGAGGGAATTAGCGCTGAAATCGACCTTGCTGGGTTGAATTTGGGGTAGTGTGAACGCAATTCGATGGTATTGGCCTCTGGGAGCTATCCCAGAGTGCTCCATTGTGACTGCTCTGGACAGTACTCTCAACTCAGATGCTCTGGCCAGGTAGACAGGAAAAGCCCCAAGAACTTTTGAATTTCATTTCCTGTTTGGCCAGCGTGAGGCGCTGATTAGCACAGGTGACCATGCAGAGCTCATCAGCATAGGTGACCGTGGAGTCCCAGAATCGCAAAAGAACTCCACCATGGACTGAATGGGAGGTACTGCATCTGATGGCTGTATGGGGAGATGAATCTGTGCTATCAGAACTCCGTTCCAAAGACGAAATGCTGGAATATTTGAAAAAATCTCCAAGGGCATGCAGGACAGAGGTTATAACAAGGACCCGCGGCAGTACCACGTGAAACTTAAGGAGCTCAGGCAAGCCTACCAAAGAACCAGAGAAGCAAACGGTCACTCCGGGTCAGAGCCCCAGACGTGCAGCTTCTATGATGATCTGCATGCCATTCTAGGGGGTGCCCCTACAACTATCCCACCCCTGTGCTTCCCTCCTCCCCCACCCCTCCCGGGTTACCTTGGCAGTTATCCCCTCATTTGTGTGATGAATTAATAAAGAATGCATGAATTTGAAACAACAGTGACTTTATTGCCTCTGCAAATGGAGATCAAAGGGGCAAGGGGAGGGCAGTTGGCTTACAGGGAAGTAGAGTGAACCAAGGGGGCGAGTTTTCATTAAGGTGAAACAAACAGAACTGTCATACCATAGCCTGGCGACCCATGAAACTGGTTTTCAAAGCTGCTCTGATGCACAGCGCGCCCTGCTGTGCTCTTCTAACCGCCCTGGTGTCTGGCTGCACGTAATCAGTGGCCAGGCGATTTGCCTGAACCTCACACCCCACCATAAACGTTTTCCCCCTTACTCTCACAGATATTGTGGAGCACACAGCAAGCAGTAATAGCGATGGGAATATTGGTTTCGCTGAGGTCTAACCGAGTCAGTAAACTGCTTCAGCGCACTTTCAAACGTCCAAAGGCACATTCTAGCACCATTCTGCACTTGCTTAGCCTATAGTTGAACTGCTCCTTACTATTGTCCAGGCTTCATGAGCCATGGGAGCAAGGGATAGGCTGGGGTAGATGTGACTGTGTGGTGCTGTCGACTGGGAGAGCAGCCTGAGGCAGAAGCCTCCAGCTGGCATGATATTCCAGGCAGGACTGAATCTCCATTAGATGAAACTTAAAGAAGAGAATGATCTGGAGTCATTCCCATTTTTGTCCAGGCACTCCCGACCAACCTCACTGAGGCTGGTCAGGAGCACTCATGTCTGCTCAGGTGCCCCCGACAACCTAACCGATGTCAGCCAGGAGCACCCGTGGGACGACGGCGATGGTTAGCAGTCGTATTGCACCGTTTGCCATCCGCAAGACAAGGCAAGGGGATGCTGCTATGTAGCACTGCAGTACCGCCTCTGCCAGCAGCACCCAGGACTTACAGTGACAGTGAGCTGAGTGTGCTCCGTGCTTGCCTTGGTATGTCATCTGCACGGTTAACCCAGGAAAAAAGCTGAGAAACGATTTTTTGCTGTTGCTTTCATGGAGGGAGAGAGGGAGAGGGGCCTGACAACATGTACTCAGAACCACTCGTGACAATGTTTTTGCCCCATCAGGCACTGGGAGCTCAACCCAGAATTCCAATGGGCGGCGGAGATTGTGGGAACTATGAGATAGCTATCACGGTGCAACGCTCCGAAAGTCGACGCTAGCCTCGGTACTGTGGACACACACTGCTGACTTAATGCGCTTAGTAGGGACACGCACAATTGACTGTATCAAATTGATTTCTAAAAGATCGACTTCTATTAAATCAACCTAATTTTGTAGTGTAGACATACTCTAAGTCACACTGCCTCCCTTATGTGGGTGTTCACTTATTTCCTTCCAATCTATGTATCTGAGTTAACTGTGTGGTGAACACCAGCCACATACTATGCTGGTGGTTGGGTTACTCACAATATTGCACTGCTGAGCTTTCTAGTGTAAGGTAGCAGGAAACGAACCCTCATAAGTCTCCTATGGTAGAAAGATCACGGAAGGGTCACTGATTCATGTTAGACCGATTGTTACCCTGATGTTTGTCCCTTGCTATGATGCAGTTGCAGTTTCCCAAAACCCTTGAGTAAATTACATCAGCAGCAAAAAACTAGACTTACCGCTGCTGAAACTTGGCTGCAGGGCTGGCTTTGCTTCTGCGTAGATACATGCATGGGTTTAAAACAAAAAGGTTTTTTCCACTTGCTGGTGTAGAGGGGCCAGAAAGGTGCTCAGAATGTTAGGCATTTCTGTATCCATCTGGAGGTGAATGTGAATGGTGAAGACAGGATAATTGGAACTAATAGTAGCATTCAGAACATAACAAATCCCCAGCTAAGCAGGTCGGTGTTACATTGATATTAAACACCTGGTTGTATCTAATAGAGCTGTTTCTAATACACCTAGTGCTGGAGAATCTAGGTGACATGCACAGTATGTATTGTTTGACTGCGATTTCTCAATCTCTGTGGAGTGCAAAGCTGAAGGAAAGTTCACTTACGCTAAAGGGACATGTTCAAAGTTGGTGAGTTCCAAATTTAAGTTTCATTTCCTTTCTCTGGTTATACAGTAGAGCACCATCTAGCTACACTGCTGGTAAACTGAAACGTGGCTCTGTCCCCTGTGTTTTGCAGGCATATCTCTACTAAATGCTGGGATTGGGCACTTGGAGTCCTTTAAGCCTCCTCCTCTACATTAGGAGACTTACGTGTTGCTGACTGTCAACAATGAATGCTGATGAACCAGTGCTGAAAACTGATAACTGCAAATGTAGACAGGACCAAATTGCATTCCACACCGTTTCAGAAATGGCACTTGAGTGTTGCCCTGAGCTCAGTTGCAGACATCAGATAAGGCAGGGTCTTATCCAGAGGGGCTTACATTATAAATGGAAAAAAACCTGCGCCCGAGGGAGAGAGAATCGTATACAAAGGGAGCGAGATGAAGTGTGGCATGTGGCTTATCAGATTTTTTATTTTCCTTTCCCTGCATCATCTTGCCATCTGTCCCTGATCCACCCTACTTCTCAAATCCAGCATCAATTCTCCTCACCTCCCTGTCCCTCTCCCACATCAGAGATCACAGACTGGGCCCAAGAAGGTTGTCAGGAGGGATTTAAAGTAAGTAGATAATCAGGAACAGCTTTCAGTAGTTCCAAATGTCTGGAGTGTCTAAAGGTGGTGGAGCTACTGGGGGTAGGACTAAGGTTCTTATGCCCTCCCTTTCCCTACACTTTAATTATATATGTTAGTGATTATATTATTCAGCTATTAGGCATCTCTGTTCTGTATAGAACTCCAGCCAGGATGTGGTCCCTGGTAAACAAGGGACCAAAACTGGGGGTAAAGCTATATGGAAGCCTGCATGTTTGTCTGTAGTTTGTAGCTGTTTTGTTTAATCAATGCCTCCTGTTTTAAAAAGGTCTATGGTTTTCTATATCATGACACTCCCCAAGAATCCCAGTGGGGCTCCAGCTGTTTTCCCCACTCTTGAATGTGGGAGTGGTTAGCTGTGTGGTTAGATAGGTATCTGGGGGTAAAACAAATAGAATACTCACCAGCACAGACTGAATCCTACCATTCTTCTAGTCGTCTTCAGAGGAACCTGTATTACCCTGCTTTGGTTTGGCCTTAAGCACTGTTTCTGAATACTGTACATCCATCATCTAGCACTGAGCTGTGCAGAAGGTCCAAGAAAGTGGAGTGTTAGCCTTGCAGCTTTGCCACCTTCCTCTAATTGATTTAACTTTTTTCTTTCTCTTTAAACTGTGACAGGCTGGCTCTCACATGCCGCCTCAAGTAGATAATTAATCTTTCTCTCAACTGGGCTTAGTTGGCCACATTATTTTCCTTGATTGTTTGTTTGAAAAGAGAGGTGCTTTTCCATTACACTAGGAGAGGTAGAAGGCTACCTGTTACAGGCATCCTGTTCTCTGCCTAAGAAGTGCCATAGCAGATTGTAAAGCTTCCTTACAGTTGCCTGACTGTATCTGTATACTTAAGATAAATTTCTCATGCACTGAACTGCAGTGAGTATCTAATTAAAGAGTGGGGAAAGTCTAGCTTTCAAGGGCAGCGTTTTGTGTGCGTGTTGTGCAGTCTGTACAAGGAAGAGTTGGCCTCTCAGTTCTTCACATTCATGCCGAGGAAAGATTAGCATAAAGGCCCCAGCCCATGCTACAGCTTTCACAGATTTTGTAACCATTTAGGGGCTTGGGTCACTATAGCTGTTTACAAGTAATATGATTTAGTTTGACTCCACATAGTGGTGTTTCCTGCCATTACAGTCGTATTTGCGGTCAATATCGAACACGCTGCCTGACCGTATTTGTATTGGTGCATGCTGGGGAAATCAGGGCCACGGTCCCACAGTGCGTCATCTGAGAGTAAAGGATATGCAGACAATGGAACCAGCAGTGGATTCTGGGATGTCCTATCACACAGTTGGGAGGAAAGAAGATTGGCCAGACTTCTTAGACCTGCTGATCACACGTGCATCTGCAATGCAATGCAAAAAAAAAAAAAAAGGGGGGGGCAAAACAAAACGCCACCAGTATGCAGGACTGATTGCAGGCCTAGGCTTCTAGCAAGAATGACACACTGTCAGGTGCCATGGTTAATAACAACCATGTGTTGTGTGAACTTTCACTATGTTTAGAGACAACCATGCAGCAACTGCTTACAGGCTCAGTTGAAAGTTGATGACAGAGCCATAGCATTATGGCTCTGTCAAGTGTCTATATGTCTGGTGGTGGTAATTTTTCATTTTTTTTCTGGATAGATTGGTTCTAGGACAGAGGTTCTTAACCTGGGGCAAATGACCAGATATGAGGGGCAATGATCTCCCAGCTATTTCCATATTACAGCATGAGGAAGAGGAAGGGGGTTCCTGACTAAATAAGGTGGTATTCCTGGGGCTCCCAGTATGGAAAAGACTGAAAACTACTGGTTTGGAACCATGATCGTCAGACTTTGTTCCTGTTGTGGACCATAGAGACAGGTACCTTGTCATAGGCTCCTCTAAATCTCTTTCCCATCCCTTCCCTGTGGAAACTCTTAATACTTGATTGCATGAAACTGTCATAGCAGGACTAGAAAAAATTACTTTGGTTCTAGTGTGGTTTCCCTCTCTCTCCCATTTTGAATCTACACTGTGTATTCCCTTTCCATGGATCCAGCAGTTTATATTTTAATAGTACCAAATCTCGCCTAGCTGTCTGCAGTTAATGAACTGGCTGTAATGTTGCTAAATTACTGTGTCACCACCCTGTCTCAACTAAAGAAGTGGTTTGGCCGTTGAAAGGCATAATGTAAACTCATTAAAATTCTTTGTTTTTATGGTTGGGAGCAAATAACGTTATGAAAAGACAGGTTTCAGAGAGGCAGCCATGTTAGTCTGTATCCGTAAAAAGAACAGGAGTACTTGTGACACCTTAGAGACTAACAAATGTATTTCAGCATAAGCTTTTGTGGGCTACAGCTCACTTCTTCGGATGTGTGTTCCATTCTTTGCATCCAAAGAAGTGAGCTGTAGCCCACGAAAGCTTATGCTAAAATACATTTGTTAGTCTCTAAGGTGCCACAAGTACTCCTGTTCTTTTTGTTATGAAAAGAGACGTTTACAACAAAAAATAAAGGATTTTTATAGCATCTGCCAAATACATGGCGACAGCCAGGGCGCTGAAATGGATGTAGATTGCAATTATAAAACTGTTTTACCCATTCCTAAGGAGGAGAGAGGAAAGGAAAGCCAGGAGGAAGAAGCTGGGTGGGGAAGAAGGGAAGGCTCATGTTCCCCAGTCTGTTATTGAAAACAAGTACCTCGCTTTCTGATCATCATGCAGCTGGTGAATTGTTCGATCACATGAGCTTCTATTCAGCAAAGTGCTTCCGCACGTGTTTATGGATGTCTCTGCTTAGCAAAGTGCTTGAGGTCAGATTTTCAAAGGCATTTAGGTGCCTGTAACTGTGTGAGACTCACCCCTGTGGTGCCTCCTGCTGGTACTGTCGGGGAATTAGCTCTCCAGCCTCCAGAGCACCCTCTGTCGGCTAGTGTCTTGCTACTGCTGGGCCCCCGTGTCTCTCCCTGCTCCCGGTGCCCCTTTCCACTGGGGTGCTGCCCCCTGTCAATAACCCCACAGTCTCTGGGTCTCCCCCTTCCAGGGGAACCCCTATCCTCACCTCACCTCAGTATACGGCTACTGCCCAGTCTCCATCTAGCCCCTGTTCACTGGGGCGGACTGCAGTATATAAGCCACTCATCACAGGCAAGGGGGTTTTGGACCTGCTGCCTCTGTCTACCCTTGGGCAGCCCCTGCAACCCAGTACCTCTTCGGCCTTATACTAGGCATGCAGCCTGGGGGGTTACCAAGCCAGAACCCCCCAGCTCCTCTGGCCTTCCCCCAATCCTGCTCCACCTCAGGTATTCAGGTACGCTCCCCAGCAGCCAGGCTCCTCCCTCTCAAAGGTTAGAGAGAGAGTGTCTGTTTGTGCTCTTGGGCCACTGCCCTCTTATAAGGGCCAGCTGGGCCCTCATTAACCAGCCTCGACCTGATTGAGGCATGGCACCCAGGTGAGGCTGCTTTCCCCAATCAGCCCCGCTTTTCCTTCCCTGCCACAGCCCTCTCTCCAGGCTGTTTTAAGCCTTTTAAGACAGGAGTGGGTGACCACCCCGCTACAGTGCCTAACAATGAAGATAGGCACTGAATAGGATTTTCAAAAGCGCCTAACTGGGTTAGGCGCCAGACTCTCAATAAAGTCAATGGAAATTAGGTGCCTAACCTGCTTTGGGGTTTTTGAAAATCATACTAGTCGCATAAATATCTTTGAAAATCTGGCCATTATGCATCTGCTTACTACTTTCCCTATTTAGCAGAGCACTTCAGTACATGCTTCAATGCTTTTCTGAACCGTGGCCCTTTTGGGAAAACAATTGACAGATTTTAGGATAAGAAATATTAAAATATGGACTCTATATGTGCTATGTGGAAAATGAAGGGACCATTGGGCTTAGCAAGTGCTTAAGTGCTTTGCTGAATAGGGGCGGGGGCTGATCATTCAGGGCCATGGGGCCTGGTCCGAAATCCACCGGCACCCATGCAAGACTCACGTTGACTTCATTGGGCTTTGGATCAGACCTATGGAGATGCTGTTCTTCAAAGCACTTTGTGGCTCATGCATTCTGGTGAAATGTGCTCTAGAACTTGAAGGTGTGGTGGGTAGTGATCAGATAGATGAGCTCTTGAATTACAAAATGATATCATTGCATTTCTGACGTAGATGAATTGGGAAGGGACTTGGTGGATGCCACAGTGCCGTTCAGATCTGTGCATGTTTTACAGTGGAGCAGAGTTGTTGTGAGCACCATAGATCACGGGTAAGTGGAACCTCAGCTAATGAAGAGCTCTGTTGTATTCCTTTCCCTCCAATGTTTCTTTCCAAACTTAATTTTCTTTGATTCTGCATATTATCTGTCATTTATATTTACTGAAGGCTTGGAGTTCTGTGCTGGCAGGTGGCTGTTTTAGTGGATGGTGCTGGTTGCTACTACTTTGTGTTGATATAATGCCTGGAGGCCCCAACTGAAATCAGGTCCCATTGTGCTTGGTACTGTATACAGAGAGAGATTGTGTCCCTGGCTTCAAGAATGTACAGTCTAAACAGACAAAGTTTGAGTGGGGAAACAGAGGCAGAGAGCAAGATGAGATGACTTGCACACAGTTGGTGAGTGGTGGAGCTCGGATTAGAATCCAAGTCTCCTGAGTCTTAGCCCAGTGCCCTGTCCACTGGGCAATGCTGTCTCCCAGCTGTGGATAGTAAATCACAGCTGCCAGGAGAGGGAGAACTTGAGAAGCAAGCATGGCACCAGGCTTTTTTTCTTTGGTAGTGATGGCTGGCCAGTTGATCTTGGATTTCTGGCCCCTTTTATATTTCAGTTGCTGCTCTCAATGTCTAGCTGGTGCAACCAGAGCAGTCTATGGGAATGAGTCAGAGGATCTCTGAACCTGGGCCTACAAATAAGTTTAAAATAAATACAACTATAAATTACTTCATGCCCCTCTTAGAATCTGGGAACTTATCCAGATTCTTGTGGACATTCCAGGAACTCAATGAACAAAGTTAGGAGGAGGAATGCTTACAACTGTCCTGTTGAGATTTCCAAAATTGTGCCGGGCTCTGGATCTGTTTGAAATTAAAGAATGTCTCTCTGTATTTACTTCTTGTATGAAAGGGTTGTTAGTGCAACAGAAACCCATTTCACCTAAACCATTGAATTAGTTGAGGAAAACCAGATAAATGCTACATGCAAGTAAAAAGATTACTTCACCATTGGCTTCTTCTTGCCCTTTTAACCTATAATCACTTCCCTTTGGAAAAAAATAGCTCCACATTCCTCAGAGTGCTGCTGTTAGCCACTTTTCCCCAAAGGTGGGCAGGAGAGGATTTGCTGCTGCTTGGGCTTATGATTGGATGAGGCCACTTGAAAAACAGCTTTCCTAACCAATCTGTCTTAGTGAGGGAGCTTCTTTTTGCCAACAGGTTCCCCGCTGCTTCTCAAGGGCCGCTTCCAGATATCCTTCAACAAGAGTCATGACTAAGCTTGGGATAAAAGAGGGATTGTCTTGGTCACCAAAGGGGACTTTAAATACATTCTGGGGATCCATCATCACTTAAAAATCACCTCCCTCTTACAAGGCACGTGGGCCAGATTTTCAAAAGGGGTCTGCTCCCATTTAGTAATAATGTAGGCACCTAGCTAAATGGCCAGGTTTCCAGAAGAGCTCCGTACATTGGGTGTTGTTTTTTGTTTTTTTAAATCTCTCCATAAGTGTCTCAATGGAAGCTGCTGGGTGTTGAGCATCTCTGCAAATCTTGTTCTTGTTGGGGAGTTGTATAGTTACTGGTTCTCTAGCTATGTAATTCCCCTGGGCAGACGTTTTCCATGGAAATTTTAGATAGACTTAACACTGGCTGAGATTTCAGACTAGTGTGGGAAACTTTAAAAACACTTGCCCCCCCTATACAGTGTGTTCATTTTCATTTACTTGAAACAATAAGATAAAATCCAGCCTTCGGCTTAAAATAACAAACGCTTTCTGGCAAACTTTCCTGCAAAGAACCCAGGCAATGTTGCTAGTCGGACAGCAGCCAGAGGACAAGATCAGACTCCATGCATGCTAGAATCCAAGATATTGTGCTCATTATGCTGTTACTAGCTTTGCAAATAAAACTTCACAGACTGGGCCACAAAGACTTTTCTTTATTCAGCCTGGTTTGTTTTGTTTCTTGCCCACCAATACCTGGGTCCAATATCCTAATTTAAAGGGAGACTTTCAGTTTAAAAATAATGCATGTTAAAAAACAAAAATTCTTACGTGTGTTACCAGTAGTGTAGATTAGTCAGAATTATTCTCTTGAACAATGGAAAATATGCTAGTCGGTGTCCTTTTTGGGGTCACTTAAATAAGTTTTGGAAGTGATATAAAACCTTATGCGTCACAGTTTAAACCCGTTTCTAACTATATGGAACTGGGATGGGATTTCCATGGGGGAAGATTATCCCATATCTGCCTTCTGCAGGGTGTCTTGAACCTTTCTCTGAAGCAGCTTGTGACCTCCAGCAGCGGTAGAGGATGCTGGACTAGGTGGACCTTGGGTCTGATCAGTATGGAGAGTCCTATATCCCTTCTGGTTCTCATGAACTGTCACAGAGCTGAAGTGTCTTGGGTGCTGTTGCTGCAAGGCAATGTTTAAATACTAAGTGTTTTTTAAAAAACACACATCTGTTTCCGTTTAAACAAAAACAATCAATTCTAGTAACAAGTTTTGTTTAAAAACATTTTGCAAATAAAAGGATTTAGAAGCTGTATATACTTAGTGTCAGAGGGGTAGCCGTGTTAGTCTGGATCTGTAAAAGCAGCAAAGAACCCTGTGACACCTTATAGACTAACAGATGTTTTGGAGCATGAGCTTTCGTGGGTAAATACTCACTTTGTCAGATGCATGTAGTGGAAATTTCCAGGGGCAGGTATATTTATGCAAGCAAGCTAAAGATAATGAGGTTAGTTCAATCAGGGAGGATGAGGCCCTGTTCTAGCAGTTGAGGTGAGAAAACCAAGGGAGGAGAAACTGGTTCTGTAGTTGGCAAGCCATTCACAGTCTTTGTTTAATCCTGAGCTGATGGTGTCAAATTTGCAGATGAACTGAAGTTCAGCAGTTTTCTTTGAAGTCTGGTCCTGAAGTTTTTTTACTGCAGGATGGCCACCTTAAGGTCTGCTATAGTGTGGCCAGGGAGGTTGAAGTGTTCTCCTACAGGTTTTTGTATATTGCCATTCCTAATATCTGATTTGTGTCCATTTATCCTTTTCCATAGAGACTGTCCAGTTTGGCCAATTTACATAGCAGAGGGGCATTGCTGGCATATGATGGCATATATTACATTGGTGGATGTGCAGGTGAATAAACCGGTGATGGTGTGGCTGATCTGGTTAGGTCCTGTGATGGTGTTGCTGGTGCAGATATGTGGGCAGAGCTGGCATCGAGGTTTGTTGCATGGATTGGTTCCTGAGCTAGAGTTACTATGGTGCGGTGTGCAGGTACTGGTGAGAATATGTTTGAGGTTGGCAGGTTGTCTGTGGGTGAGGACTGGCCTGCCACCCAAGGCCTGTGAAAGTGTGGGGTCATTGTCCAGGATGGGTTGTAGATCCCTGATGATGCGTTGAAGGGGTTTTAGCTGCGGACTGTATGTGATGGCCGATGGAGTCCTGTTGGTTTCTTTCTTGGGTTTGTCTTGCAGTAGGAGGCTTCTGG
Organism: Gopherus evgoodei; assembly: GCF_007399415.2. Lineage (NCBI taxonomy): Eukaryota > Metazoa > Chordata > Testudines > Testudinidae > Gopherus > Gopherus evgoodei. The sequence continues at coordinate 115,725,222 of NC_044325.1, read as the reverse complement.
GTACACGTCTGGCTCTGTTGATCTGTTTCCTTATTTCCTCATGCGGGTATTGTAGTTTTGAGAATGCTTGGTGGAGATTTTGTAGGTGTGGGTCTCTGTCTGAGGGGTTAGAGCAGATGCGGTTGTACCTCAGTGCTTGGCTGTAGACAATGGATCGTGTGATGTGCCCGGGATGGAAGCTGGAGGCATGAAGGTAGGCATAGCGGTTGGTAGGTTTTCGGTAGAGGGTGGTGTTAATGTGACTATCACTTATTTGCAGAGTGGTGTCTAGGAAGTGGACCATATTTTTATGGCTGACCTGGAACAATGCTTCCTCAGCTCTCATCCATTCATGCCCCTTCTCTACCTACACTACACTGATGACATCTTCATCATCTGGACCCATGGGAAGGAGACTCTGGAAAAATTCCACCCCGATTTCAACAGCTTCCACCCCACCATCAACCTCAGCCTGGACTAATCTACACGGGAGGTCCACTTCCTAGACACCACCGTGCAAATAAGTGATGGTCACATTAACACTACCCTATATAGTCCCCAGATAAAACCCCTCCAGTGCATCATCAGGGATCTACAACCCATCCTGGACAATGACCCCACACTTTCACAGGCCTTGAGTGGCAGGCCAGTCCTCGCCCACAGACAACCTGCCAACCTGAAACATATTCTCACTTGTAACTGCACACCGCACCATAGTATCTCTAGCTCAGGAACCAATCCATGCAACAAACCTCGATGCCAACTCTGCCCACATATCTGCACCAGCAACACCATCACAGGATCTAACCAGATCAGCCACACCGTCACCGGTTTATTCACCTGCACGTCCACCAATGTAATATACGCCATCATATGCCAGCAATGCCCCTCTGCTATGTACAATGGCCAAACTGGACAGTGTCTATGGAAAAGGATAAATGGACACAAATCAGATATTAGGAGTGGCAATATACAAAAACCTGTAGGAGAACACTTCAACCTCCCTGGCCACACTATAGCAGACCTTAAGGTGGCCATCCTGCAGCAAAAAAACTTCAGGACCAGACTTCGAAGAAAAACTGCTGAGCTTCAGTTCGTCTGCAAATTTGATACCATCAGCTCAGGATTAAACAAAGACTGTGAATCGCTTGCCAACTACAGAACCAGTTTCTCCTCCCTTGGTTTTCACACCTCAACTGCTAGAACAGGGCCTCATCCTCCCTGATTGAACTAACCTCATTATCTCTAGCTTGCTTGCATAAATATACTTGCCCCTGGAAATTTCCACTACATGCATCTGACAAAGTGGGTATTCACCCACGAAAGCTCATGTTCCAAAACGTCAGTTAATCTATAAGGGGCCACAGGATTCTTTGCTGCTTGTATATACATACCAGACCAAACCAGTGCCACATCAAGGCCAGTGTGAAGAGTATCATGGTCACACGTAGCGCATAACTTTCTTTTAACATGTCCTTTTTGCCTATACCAAACCTGTTGATGGTGTCTCTATAAAGGAAGATTGAGCAGTTTATACCATAGGCTCCTATCCCACAGTGAACTCCCTGGGAGTAGATTCAGTGCCCAAATGGAGAGCTACTGAAGTCACTTGCTATCTCAGGGTCTTAGATGTTATATTTACTGATGAGAGCATACGTACAGAAGAAACTGAACTTTCAAAACTTTTCACCAGCAATAAAAATATGTACCTCTGTTTTAATATTGTCATAATGCCAAATCATCCTTGTGCCTCTCATTGGGAATTATCTTGTTACTGCTGTTTTCCAGTAGGAAGACCAGTTTTGAATTTGAGACAAGGGAAGTGCATTTCCCGGGTCAAATGTAGCAATGAGGCTAAAGACTTTCACATTTGCTAGGATAAATTTATGTAGTTACACAGGCAAAGGAAATCTTGTCTCGTGAGTGTTGGAAAGGGCATGTGACATAGCAAAATGTTTCTCTTGTTGAGGTTCGATGTCAGCAATAATAAGGTCTTAACATTGTTGACGGATCAGATTGTATGTGTAAATTTTTGCATTGTGATTGGCTTTGGCTGAATTCAGTGAAAAATATTATTTGCCTGTCAGCCAATCGGATAGCATATGAATATCTCCTTTGTGTCTCACTCATTAAAGAGGAATAATTTTTCTGTGAGGAAAATATAGTCCTCATGAAAAATTATAGCTTTCTTCATGAACACCACTACTTGCAAATAAGTTTTATGAAATGAAACAAATTGTGTGCTTCAGGAAGGAGACATCTAGCTCAAGATTTTTAAAAATATACCAAATACCGTATAAAATATTGTGTGCGTGTACATAGAATCTTTGTGATGATCTGCCACTCTCTGATCTAAGTGGATTTATTTTCCATATGGATCAGCACAGAAGTCTCTTCCTTGAGTTTCTACCTCTATTGCTGCCTTTTATCTTTCTGCTCAAGAATTTGGACAGAGATGGGAGGCAAAGCAGCTTCCCTTATCTCTTAGGGGATGTTGCTGGAGTGCAGAAAGGGCAAGGAGTTGTAAAGCTTGTCTTGTCTCTTGGGATTCTACCACTTGCATGCCAGATTGCTAGGAAATCCATTATGTTTTCTAGTTAGTAGAATCACTAGGGACTAATTGTTTGCATTTTGTGTCTGGAGTAGTGTACAGGATGTCCATTTTCCTCCAGTCCAAAAAAGTCACCCCTTCTTCAAGAATTTATCTTGCTTGCAATTTGAGAGAATTTGAGACCCTATCCAAAGTTAATTCCTCCTGCCGTATGGTGTCAGGGCACCCCACCGGGCACATCTATCTTTTCTCTCTAGTACTCTGGAACATGCCAGTAGAATCATAGAATATCAGGGTTGGAAGGGACCTTGGGAGGTCATCTAGTCCAACCCCCTGCTCAAAGCAGGACCCATCCCAATACAGATTTTTGCCCCAGATACCTAAGTGACCCCTTCAAGGATTGAACTCACAATCCTGAGTTTAGCAGGCCAATGCTCAAACCACTGAGCTATCCCTCCCCCTGTTGCATGTTTTTTTGTGTAGCGCTCATTTCAGATATCTCACACAGTCCTGTCATCATGGCATCTTGCCAGCTACTGTATATTTAAGAAGTTACAATGGGGCAGTAATTATAACTTAACCCACTTAAATGACAGCAAAGTTGCCTTCATGCTAGCGTAATTTATGGCGACTAAGTCTCTTTGTGATCACCTATAGTTCTGGAAAAAGTAATCTGGCAAGATGACATGATGTGTCATCTGATTTGCATGTGGGCAGTTAAAATGCATAACAAGCTATACTCCTTTCTCATTCCTGTAGCTCTTTATCCAGGTGGAACTCTCCTGCCCTCAGTAACGTCATTCAGCTTTGAAATACAGCTCCAGCCTTGCAGTGCACAGACCGATCGGGTGCCTCACATTTTTGATTTCCCATGTAACTCCATGTATGCTTTATCTAAAGAGCGCCCTGTGTCCTGAGGATTTTGAGCCTGTATCCTTGTGTCTCTCTCAGACATTTTGCCTTGAGACTCTAGCTCACTGGACTCAGGTGAGCTTTGACTTTAAACCAAAAAGTCATTTTCAGGCTGTTTGGATGAGAAATACAGCAACCCAGAGATGGAAAATAAAAGCTCTTAAGTAGAGAGATCATGAGAGTGCATTTGATGTGTTTAAAGGAGTTCTGCAAGGAAAAACAAATTGGCTTTTTGTACCTTTTTCTGATGTAAATATAAGGTCTGAAATGATTTTTTTTTAAAACAATTTTCTGCTTGATTTTTACATTGGAATGTAGGTCTTGCCTACACTGTTTTTCCTAGAAGACTTTGTGGATGACAAAAACTATTAGGATTGTAGAAGTACAGAGATCATGCAAGTGATCTTTATTTTAGGCTATTGAGAACTAATTGCTTTTGTTAACACGTGTCTAACTCTTATGCCTAATGAACCGCTAGGAGAAGAAATATCATTGTTAAAGTTTGAATATCCTCACTCCTTGGATTAAGGGCTAAGAAAGCTCCTAATATGCATCTCATATCCTCTAATGAATACCATAGTAAAAGAGACTTGGCATTCTTGGTATTTTGAAGGTGAAAACAAATAAATAAAGAAGCAACAACAAAAATAGGGAATGTGGGGGGGACACAAACCCAGTTTCTTCCCATCTGTTTGAGGACACGAGTGGTGGTTTATTTTCCAAAGAGCACTCTAGGATGGAGATCTTTGATCTACAAAAATGATATCCTGATAGTGTTTTCATAATTGATTTAGTTTGACTTGCTCATTTGCATGTGTTTTGGGGGTGGAAAGAGAGGGAGGGGCTTTTTGCAGCTAGGGAAATGGAAAACAGTGGCATTTCAAGTAAGTTTGCTGCATGCAAAGGTGACCAGCTGTTTTATCCCCCTACTTTGTCACGAGATAATGGGGCTATAAAAGTGTTAATACCTATTGCCATTTATAGACTTGGTTTAAGTTACTGTAATGTGTATGGTCACTGGAGCTGATAATTGAAAAACAGCTTCCTTTTATGAACATAAAAGCAGAGTCCACAAGTGGTATTGCTCTAAGGTTACTGCTGTATATACCAACTAAAGAAATGGTAGGACTATAGTCACTGTTCGCTTTTCTTTGGAATCACTATAGTTTGTCAGTGGTAAAACATTGGACTATTGTTGTCCCTTGTAATTAGCTGATCAGTACAACACATTGGGAATGGTCAGGCAATGCCCAAGTTCAGTAATATTACAGTTTTGCTCTATTAAAAATATTCAGCTTCTTAGGCTGATCTGTCTATAAAAGAACCAGTTGTCATTATAATGACCTAAAGCAGTTGGGATTGTTTCACATACCGAATGAAAACAAGTGATTTAATGTTTTCATTCCCGTTAACTTTCTGTGCAGAGAGAGATTCCGGATTACAGCTTTTGCTTGCTCTTTCCACCACCCCTTTCCATTTTAATAATGTGCTTTAGTTAGTTACCAATTCTCTAGGCACTTCAGTAGGACAGACCAACTCACAATGGCACAAGCAGTGTGCGTGGCTATTATTTAATTGTTTTTGTACACAGAAATGTTGAGCTGGTTGCCATTTAGCTTGGTACCTACATTCAAATATGCAGGTTTTTTAAAATAAATCCATTAGTTCCTCTGATCAGAGCCAAAGATTTCACCCAGGGACTCGGGGAGTTGGCATAGAAGGAATTTTTGGCTCCTATTGTTTGGACTGTTCATAGTCTGCTCCCCACATTTCCAAGTGATGGCAAAGTACCAGGTTTGTTCAAAGGCTTCACTGGTCAATGAATTTGTTCTTTTATTTTCTTTAATTGTAAGCTAATTGAGTGCTTGCAAAGAGCACCAAATTGACAGCCCCGGAGATTCACGTCTTTAAGTCCTCGATGCAGGTATAATATAGGTGGCTGCAACAGTGTAAGCTCCCCAACACTTCCCTGCAAAAGTGCTTCACCCCTGACACACCCCTCTAGGTGTTAGGTGTACATGCTTTTCTGCTCAGAGGTTCCATAGAGGATGCCTCCTCCTCTCCCCAGTTTTAATGTGGACACATGGTTAGTAGGAATAGAACTGAGACTAGAGCTGGTCAAAATCCTCCCAATATCAATTTTTTGACAATTTTTTTGTCACATCTTTGACTTTTAATGGGGAGAACCCCAAGTTTTTTAAAAATTATGTGTGTGTATGGGGTGGGGATTTGACCTGCTATTGGACTGTTGGAATTTTTAGATTTGGTTTTTAAATTTGAATTTTATAAAACCAGTTCAAACAGCAATTTGCACAGTTTATCTCCTGCCCTTCTCTCTCTCCCTCCACCTCCCTGGGCTGTAATGGAGTTCACCAAACTTGTTTCATGTTGGCCGCTGAACAATAGTGACTTTTTGTTATTGTTCTGAACTAGTCATACTGTACACTGTCCCATTATCAGTCCTCTGAGCTGTCCAGTTGGAGCTAGAGGGAAGCGTTAGCTCAATGACAAAACTATTTAGTTTAAATGTGTGTAGTGTTTGTCATTGTAAAGATGAGTGCAGTATTGTTGTAGCCATGTTAGTCCCAGGATATTAGAGAGACAAGGTGGGTGAGGTAGTATCTTTTATTGGGCCAACTTCTGTTGGTAAAGATGAGTAATTCTAGACAATACTAGTGTAGCACCGTAGGTATTTCAGTAAGTGGCAATAACTTGTGTGGTTAGCTTTGGTAAATGGACATATGCTCCTTGTGCTTCCTGATATGAGACTTTCTCTGCATGGAGTGAAGGAGGGAATTCCTTTTCCCCAGGGGTTCTCTAAGCTGCATGGATTTCAGCCTTGGGAAAAAAATGTAGGAACTGAAGTCCCCTCTGGCCCCATCCAGCACGTAGTCAATCAAGGAGTTGATGGTGGGATATATGATGCAGCACACTTGTGGGTGCCAAATCACACCACATCTTGGATGGTGAGACTGTTTCTATGGCCAATAGGACTTGCTCTATCACAAGCTCTGTAAGACACAGAGGTGGAGGGAATCTCTAAGTTTGCTTTTTTTCTTGTTATTCCGGGCATCAACTTCCAGTTCAGTCTTTGGTGGATTCTCTGCAAAAGATCCCTCTGAGCCCAGGACATGTTACTATAGGACCAGGATTCTGTCACCTCTGAAACTGAAGGGTGACTTGTTTTGGTACTCTTTTCTTTTTCACTTCATCTGCTGTTGCTCTTTCTGTTCCTGAATGGGCATTCGCCCAGTAAAGGGAAGAAGGCATGGCTAGATTTTCACAATCAAGAAAAGAAAGGAGTTTTTAAATAAGTTTCTTTCCTCTAGAGCTATTGGCATATATTCAGTTTCCCACAAACAATATGGATCTCGTGAGACACAGAAATTAGTTCCTTTTAGGCTATATTTCCTTCCCACCCCACCCCACTAGCTGCATAATTGAATCTTGTTTTGCCTTTGTGCTCTGTAGAAAGTCTGGACTGCTATTTTTTCTGCATCTGATGTAAAACAGTTCTTCTACTGGACTGTTTACTATTATTATTACTTCATGCAGGCTTGAAAAATTTGTGTAGTTCCTACTTGCCTAAAGACTAAATCTACAAAATCCTGGATGAAAAATACCTGCATCACAACATCCTCCCCAAACAACACGGATGTTATTTATGTTGCCATATCTTCACTCCCCCACCAATAAATCAATTCTAGATGCCCCCCCACCCCCCAAAAATCTGCTGAAGCCCCTTCTCCTAGGTAATAATTTCTGGGCTCCACCTCTTAAATATGGCCTCCCTGCTATTAAATTGTAGGCTCTTCCCTAGTCCATATTATGTAGTGAACTTTTGACTCTGCCCACTGATGTGTTCTGGGCACTCCCAATCTCTGCTGAATTCTGAACTCTTCCATGACCTCCGAGAGAATATAGTGAAGGCCCTTCTCTGCTATTAACGAATGCTAGATTTCCATCCCTCTTTGCAGGCCACTTCTGGGGTTGCTCCTCTCCTGAGCACACAGGAGGCTGTCTGCCTATTAGCTCTTCCACACAGACCTCTTTTCTCCTTGTTCCCCTCTCCTCCAGGAAAAGCAGTGGTAGCTCCTGTTCCCTCCTTTCTGCTCCATTTCCTTGCTGCCCCCCTCCCTTCATGAAAAGGAGCATGTATCTCTTTGCACTGCTTCCTAGTGGGGAAAACGGAGGGGACCTTTGGAAAAAAAAAAGAAAACTGGTCTCTTGAGGCTGGAGTGTCTGGTGGAGTCACTTTGCTGTGGTGCAGGAATTCTGTTCTGCGGGGCTAGTCTATAGCAGAGTGACCCCACTGGTCAGACATCCAGATGTTCAAGAGACTGACTTGCTTACTTTGTCCAAGTTTCCTTTGTTCTCTTTGACTTTCACCTTCCTCTAGAGCAGATCCACCACGGCACCTGTAACAGGAAGGGATGCCGGGAGCAGAGCAGCCCCCGAGCTGCTCTTTCTCTTTCAGAAGCTAATGTATCGGAGACGTCATTTTTCCTGTGAGAGAAGTGGAGGAAGGAGCAGAGCTATCTGACATGCAGGCAATGCTGTGGAGGTGCTGCAGTATGGCTTTGGGAATGGATAGATGGGTGCCTGCTAGAGGATCATGTCTTTCCAGCTTATTGTCAGGAAACTGCTTCAGAGGAAATTGCTTTCCTGACTTGCCCCCCAGATAAGTGTTGGGCCTTCAGGAACAGGATGAAGAAGGTTATCAGGAGGTGTTGCTGGCATGAGGCAAACTGAGAAATAAGTCTCCTGGATCATCATTTCTTTCTCTTCAGTCTATATTACTAGCAGCACTCAAGAGTTTGTCAGCTCTTGCTCTTCATCTGACATCTGCACACCTCTTCCTCTATATGTAACATTGCTACCTACACCCGTGTTCACTTTCACCAGTGGCACTGTGCAGCTTGTCTGTATGCTGGCTGATCTATGTTCCCCTCCAAAGGCCCATGAGTGTGGGTAGACTTATGCCGTCTGAATGCCAACATAACATTTTTAATTTCCTTGGGGCAATATCTATTATACTTATTGGCTGGTTCTTTATAAAACCTTTTATGAACACATTCTCAGATCTCTCTGGCTAGCTGTCCCAGGTTTGTTAGTGGTTCTGTTAGGTCAAACACTGATCTTGGTTACACCAGAGCAAACCCCACTCATGTCGGTGGGATTGAATCAGTGTAATCGAGAGCAGAATTTGGCCCATTGTGTATAATACCATGTCTGCTGTGTGGGATTATGGTTCTGCTGAGAGCGGAGGGTAACTACAGATTGGCCGTTCTAGGTAGAAATATTACATTGCTTGTTTCACGGTTATTCCCCAAGGCAAACAAGCTGTTGCATGCCATCTGACCGCCATCTGACCACCAGGGGAAACAGTTGATGACAAATGTTGATAGCTGTGTTGTTACAAAGTTGGGAGAAGAACTTCCCCATGCCTTTAAAAAAATGTTGCCCCCGGAAGCTAAAAGTACTATATCATGATGGCATATATGGGGTAATACTTGGCTACCACCACCAATGTAACAGAGATAGTAAATGACACCACAGAAGTATGGCTGTTGAGGGGATGGCATATGAAGCAGGACCTGATGAACTCCTACGAAATAAAGATCCTAGGCCCGGATCCAGCAGAGTACTTGAGTACAAAGTACAGAAGACTGGAAGGGGGCAAATATAGTGCCCATCAATAAAAAGGGAAATAAAAACAACCCAGGAAACTACAGACCAGTTAGTTTAACTTCTGTACCAGGGAAGATAATGGAGCAGGTAATTAAAGAAATCATCTGCAAACACTTGGAAAGTGGTAAGGTGATAGGGAATAGCCAGCATGGATTTGTAAAGAACAAATCGTGTCTAACTAATCTGATAACATTCTTTGATAGGATAACGAGCCTTGTGGATAAGGGAGAAGCGGTGGATGTGATATATCTAGACTTTAATAAGGCATTTGATATGGTCTCGCATGATATTCTTATAGATAAACTAGGAAAGTACAATTTAGATGGGGCTACTATAAGGTGGGTGCATAACTGGCTGGATAACCGTACTCAGAGAGTAGTTATTAATGGCTCCCAATCCTGCTGGAAAGGTATAACAAGTGGGGTTCCGCAGGGGTCTGTTTTGGGACCGGCTCTGTTCAATATCTTCATCAACGATTTAGATGTTGGCATAGAAAGTACGCTTATTAAGTTTGCGGACGATACCAAACTGGGAGGGATTGCAACTGCTTTGGAGGACAGGGTCAAAATTCAAAATGATCTGGACAAATTGGAGAAATGGTCTGAGGTAAACAGGATGAAGTTCAATAAGATAAATGCAAAGTGCTCCACTTAGGAAGGAACAATCAGTTTCACACATACAGAATGGGAAGAGACTGTCTAGGAAGGAGTATGGCAGAAAGAGATCTAGGGGTCATAGTAGACCACAAGCTTAATATGAGTCAACAGTGTGATACTGTTGCAAAAAAAGCAAACGTGATTCTGGGATGCATTAACAGGTGTGTTGTAAACAAGACACGAGAAGTCATTCTTCCGCTTTACTCTGCGCTGGTTAGGCCTCAACTGGAGTATTGTGTCCAGTTCTGGGCACCGCATTTCAAGAAAGATGTGGAGAAATTGGAGAGGGTCCAGAGAAGAGCAGCAAGAATGATGAAAGGTCTTGAGAACATGACCTATGAAGGAAGGCTGAAGGAATTGGGTTTGTTTAGTTTGGAAAAGAGAAGACTGAGAGGGGACATGACAGCAGTTTTCAGGTATCTAAGAGGGTGTCATCAGGAGGAGGGAGAAAACTTGTTCACCTTAGCCTCCAATGATAGAACAAGAAGCAATGGGCTTAAACTGCAGCAAGGGAGATTTAGATTGGACATTAGGAAAAAGTTCCTAACTGTCAGGGTAGTTAAACACTGGAATAAATTGCCTAGGGAAGTTGTGGAATCTCCATCTCTGGAGATATTTAAGAGTAGTTAGATAAATGTCTATTAGGGATGGTCTAGACAGTATTTGTTCCTGCCATGAGGACAGGGGACTGGACTCGATGACCTCTCGAGGTCCCTTCCAGTCCTAGAGTCTATGAGTCTATGTGGCTTCAGTGGGATTATTAATTTACTTTGCTGGATCAGGGGCTATATCCTGCGAATCTCCTTAGTGCAAAAAACAAAGGAAGAAAACTCCGGAAAAATGAGCTATCAGCAGAAATCACAATATTTGTTTTAGTTTTCAGCCTTTCAGATGAGATTAAAATAATACAGGATGCAGGAATAACATAGTCAAGATATTCATTCAGGCCCTTCTCTATTTTGTATCATATATAGATGTGACTAGAGCTCCATATTCTGTCAGCTGGACAGCAGGGTTTGAAGACCTTCTCATATGCAGAAATCTGAATATAAAAATACTTGCCACTCTCATAAGTATCTTCTATCTAGGCCCCTCAAGGCAAAATCAAAAGTGGGCTGGCATTAGCAGTAAAGTTTGTTAGACAGAAATACTGCTTAATATCTGAGAGAAATATGTCATTAAACCTGAAGTAGAATTATGTCTTGCCATTTCTAAAGAACATAGGGAGAAACTAGTTGCAGTACAGACCTGAGATAAAATAGTTTTATAACTCTGAGGCTGCTGTCGTATTTATGATACTGTAATTTACCTCTTTTGTCCTCTGCTTCCTTTCTAGAGGGTTGTTGATCTACAGGAATGTATTTGTCTGGAAGAGGAAAAGGGTTTGATTTACTGAGGTACCTTCTGTCTTGGAGCAAGGAGCAGTTCTCCAATTTCTTGCCTTACACCTGAAAAGCATTTACTTCTCTTTTGTTATGGGTTTCTCTGTCTCAAGCTACCCTTCTGTTTTTGTACCTGTTTAGAAACAAGCATCCAAATTATGACCTCCAAGCAAGCTACATTGGGGAATCATAATCTAGTTTTTCCTTCAAATGGTCAATCATGAAAATTACAATTCTAAGGCTGGCTACTTGAGACCTTAGGATGATCTGTTCTGATGGTCTACCCCGAAAAGGTGATGCAGAGAGAGAATATTGGGTTATCTAACAAACTGCTCTGGAGGGCTTAGAGAATTTGGCAGAGTGTAATTTCTCCATGATCCAGGGCTAATGTGAAAGTGGTATGGAATCTTTACTAACCAAGTGGCAAGGACTTTGGTCTTATGTCTTCCTTAAAAAAAAAAAACCCAAAAAAAACCCCAACAACAAAACCTGCATGCCCCAGTAACACAGTGCTCTCAACACCAGCTTTGGATATTGGTTCAGCATTGGTGGTTGTTTCCTGAATAAACACCGCTCCTTGAGGGTAGTGACTAAGTCCTGGCTAAGATGCAAGAAGTGACTGGAGATAATCAAGGCAATGCCTTGATAGACAATGTGGGGATGGTAAGGACTGGCCTGATCCTGATGGTATAGTGATTAATGCTCTATATCATCAAGTTGGAGAGTCAGGTGAGATTATCTTTCAGACTCTTTTTCATGGGTTTGAGATTGCTGCAGCAGCATGGTGTTAGCAGGATGGAATGTCCTATGTCAACCCACAGTGGTCTTCTCTGTCTGATTTGAGGAAATTCCTTAGCATTGGCCTCTCCTGGGAGTCCCCCTCAGAGTCATCAGCCAGAAGGATAATAGCCACAGATTGCAATACATGATCTTGGGGAAGGAGGCACTAAGGGGGTGTCAGTGAGCAAAAGAGCCCTTCTGGGTTCTGGCAGGAGTGTTGAAGGAACCCCTGAAGGGGTATGTGGATATGAGAATTGCACACTGGGCCAGGTACTCCTCTGGTGTAGCTTAATTGAAGTCACTGTTTTGTGTAGAATGGTATCCACCTTTCACTAGTTCTAGCTGACTGAAAAATATGCCGTCACGGACTAGTAGAACTTGGATGTGTCATTTCACCTTCTTGTACCTTTATTTAATCCAGCTAGATAGAGTAAAAAGGAGGGCCTTGATAAGGAACAGACACCTCCACTTTAAATATCCTGAGTACACATATTACAACTAGGCTGACTTTGATGTTATGGGGGTAGGGGAGAACAATGTTTACTCCCCACAGGAAAGCCCCTTGCTCAGACCTTGGGGGAGGAAGTGACTTAGACTCATAGGTCAGAAGGGACCAATATGATCATCTAGTCTGACCTCCTGCACAAGGCAGGCCACAGAACCCTACCCATCCATTTTTATAACAACCACTAACCCAGGACTGAGTTATTGAAATCCTCAAAACTGGTTTGAAGACCTCAAACTGCAGAGAATTCACCAGCAAGCGACCCATGCCCCACGCTGCAGAGGAAGGCGAAAAACCTCCAGGGCCCCTGCCAATCCGCCCTGGAGGAAAATTCCTTCCCGACCCCAAATATGGCGATCAGCTAAACCCTGAGCATGTGGGCAAGACTCACCCACCAGCACCCAAGAAGGAATTCTCTGCAGTAACTCAGTTCCCATCCCATCCAACATCTCCCTGCAAACCACTGAGCAGACTTATCAGGTGATAATCCAAGATCAATTGCCCAAATTAAACTATCCCATCATAACATCACCTCCATATACTTATCAAGTTTAGTCTTGAAGCCGGATAAGTCTTTTGCCCCCACTACTTCCCTCGGAAGGCTGTTCCAAAACTTCACTCCCCTAATGGTTAGAAACCTTTGTCTAATTTCAAGTCTAAACTTCCTAATATCCAGTTTGTACCCATTCGTCCTCGTGCCTACATTAGTACTAAACTTAAATAATTCCTCTCCCTCCCTAACGTTAACCCCCCTGATATATTTATATAGAGCAAGCATATCCCCCCGCAGCCTTCTTTTGTGTTGGTGTGTGTTGACTTCTGAGGCCAAGCAAGGGAAATGCCAATCTACTCAACCCAGTTAGGCCAACAGAAGACACTGTGATGGCTAGGCTAGGCTTTATGCCTTGAGGGAACTTAGATGTCCTGTTTTATCTTTAACTTCCAGGCTAGAGACACACACTCACCCCAGTTGGGGGTGGAGGTGGGTGTGTGAGAGGGAGAGATATCTCGGGAGTTCTGATGTCATGGTTGCCATGACAGCCAAATCTTCAGTGGTTTGTCATATCCTAGGAATCCTGAAGAAGTGACCCGAATCATTTGCAATATTTTTATATCGTTCGGGGTGACTGAAAATTTTACAAGGAAAACACTTGTATTATTTACATTATAATCATAAAATCGTAGGACTGGAAGGGACCTCGAAAGGTCATCTAGTCCAGTCCCCTGCACATTTCATACAAACAGCACATCTTATCCCAAAGCGCCTCATACATAAAGCATTACTGAAACCCAGCTGCCTCTGAGATGGAAGGCAGCAACCAACCAACTGTAACACAACAGAGCAGTGGGCGAAGAAAGGGGAATTCTGACCAGGAACACTGCTCCCTGCACAGGCAGTACTTTTTTGTTTTTGTTTAAAGGTAACTTGAATTCACTTATGTGCTACAGTCAGATCAAAATTCTAGGTGAATTCTTCCCATATTTCTATCCCCGTCTCTCAATCTTCCTGAATGTGTTGCCTGACCCCATCATGTACTACAGTTTGTTTGTTCCTCCAGAACGGACTCAACCAAGACTTATCTTGGAGAGGGAGAGAAGTTGGGTGAGGTGGTATCTTTCATTGGAGAGGGATTCATTTAATGAATACTACAGAGGTAGGGGCAATGTAAAGTGTGGTACATTATGGACTTGTCATCTGTGCAGATAAGATGGTGATAGACACTGGACCCTGGTGGGTAGCAGATGTTTTAAACTGTAGAACTTCTTCAATGCCTTTTGTGCTTAATGGCTCGGGGCAGAGTTTGGACCTCCCATGATCTCTCACTTCCTGCACTGACAATGCCAGTGCTGTTCATAGGATCTCTGCCCTCTGGCTCAACAGAGACAGTAGATGTGCTTCTGTGAATGTCTTTTCTGTGAAGTTAAGTCAGTTCCTTAAGTTTTCATTGTTACTGTGTTTAAAAAAAATAATTTATCTCTGACCTCCCTATGGAGCTTAATTGTAACTAAAAAAAAATCTTATTGTTTAATGTTAAATCTGGAGCCAGCATTAAAACTGCTGGAGCCCCAAGGTCTTTTTTGGCTACTACTTTCCATCAGTAGGATGGGTTGTCATAAACAGATTGCTAAGGGTTAATGTCTCTTTCACCTGGAAAGGAGTAACCTGAAACACCTGACCAGAGGACCAATCAGGAAACAAGACTTTTTCAAATCTGGGTGGAGGGAAGTTTTGGGTGTGAGTTCTTTGTCTTCTGCCTGTACTCTCTCGGCTATGAGAGGATTTTTCTGCCTCCTGCTTTTCTAATCTTCTGTTTCCCAGTTGTAAGTACAAAAGATAAGATAGTGATTTATATGGTTTTTATTTTGTATTTACATGTGTGCACTTGCTGGAGTGTTTTGAAGTGTGTTCTTTTTGAATAAGGCTGTTTGTTCATATTTCTTTTAAGCAATTGACCTTGTATTTGTCACCTTAATACAGAGAGACCATTTTTATGTATTTTTTCTTTCTTTTTATATAAAGCTTTCTTTTTAAGACCTGTTGAAGTTTTTCTTTAGTGGGGGACTCCAGGGAATTGAGTCTGTAGCTCACCAGGGAACTGGTGGGAGGAAGGAGTCAGGGGGAAAAATCCCTTTGTGTTAGATTTACTAAGCCTGACTTTGCATACCCTCTGGGTGAAGAGGGAAGTACTTGTGTTTCCAGGACTGGAAATAGGGAGGGTGGAGTCCCTCTGTTTAGATTCACGGAGCTTGTTTCTGTGAATCTCTCCAGGAACCCAGGGAGGGAACACCTGGAAGGGAGAAGTGGGGGAAAGGGTTTATTCCCCTTTGTTGTAAGACTCAAGGAATTTGGGTCTTGGGGTCCCCAGGGAAGGTTTTTGGGGGGACCAGAGTGCCCCAAAACACTCTAATTTTTTGGGTGGTGGCAGCTTTACCAGGTCCAAGCTGGTAACTAAGCTTGGAGGTTTTCATGCTAACACCCATATTTTGGACGCTAAGGTCCAAATCTGGGAATATGTTATGACATGGGTCAATATCTTCCATATAGTAACTCCATCAACTGGCAGATGTATTCTACAGTCACTTATGCATACTATTTCTCAGGCTATCAGTTGCAGGCCTGGGGTTCTAAAGAAGCAGTATGTTCAATAGAGCTGGTTGTATTTTTTACCTCTGTGGAAAATTTCAACTTTTCAATGAAAAACTGAAAATTTCTGGCCAAACACTGGACATTTTTGCGGTTTGGTAAAAAAACCCGAAAGTTTTTGGTGTTCAAGTTATTGTTTTTTTGATGAAAATTCAAATTTTTCTGCAGAGGACAGATTTTCTTTCCACAAAAAATTTTGGTTAGTTGAAAATCTGTCCATCGCCAAACGGTTACAATGGAAAATTTTTGACCAGCCCTTGTGTTCTGTTCTTAGAAAGAAGTGTATTGTGTCCATCAACAGTGCTAGATATTGGGACATCATTTGCTATTGACTCTTTGTAGGACAGGAAATATTCTTATAGAAGCTTTTTAGAATTGACTGGCCTGTTTATGCTGCAAAAATTGATTTATATTTTTTACATTTCATACAAGCATCCTTATATTGTTTCATTTCCCATTTTTAGAACTTAATTCTTTATTTTGCAGTCTAGATTGAGGATTTTCAATTTAAAGACCTATTGAAAATCCTGGCTTACATGCACAATTTAATATTACACTAAGATACAATCAAACATTTCATCTAACTTTTAAGAAGTATTATATGCTTGTCTGCCTTAGGCATGAGTGTGGGGATAAGGATGTGAGCAGATGGAGAGCTGAGGCCAAGATGGATAAAGACAACATTATGGAGGTGGAGAAGGCATAGTTCTAGGTCAAGGAGAACTTCAGAGTTTGATACGTGTGGCAAGAAAATCTAAGAGATGGGGAGAAGAAGTTAAGTGGAGGGAAATATTGATGTTAAATTAATAGTCTTCCTATATAATATTCCTGTAGCCTGTCCAAAGATCCCAAAGCATTTTGCAAGCATTAATTATTGCATTGTTTGTATTACAGTAATGCCTAGAGGCCTTAAAAACTAAAAGAAACAGACTTGACAAAAGCTCTGGGGTGAGGACCATGGTCAACAACTCTGCTCCTCTGGCCCATTGGAACTCCGTGCCACCAGGGAGGGTAGAGCTTATCTGTGCATGTCCCACAGGAACTAAGAATCATCACAGTAGTAGTAATAATACCACCTAGCTCTTACATAGGGCCTTTCATCAGCATGTCTCAAAACACTTTACAAAGGAAGTACCAGTATTACCCCCACTTTACACATGGGAAAATAGGCACGGAAAGGGGGAGTGATTTGCCCAAGGTTACCCTGCAGGTCAGTGGCAGAGCTGGGAATAGAATCCAGATCTTCTGAGTCCTGCAAATCTCACCACCCTCACAGCAAGTGCCAAATGAGGTTCTTTAGTCTGCCTTCTCCTTATAGAGAAACAGAGCAGAATTACATTTAAAAACCAAAACTAAACCCCAAAATCATACCAAAATAAAATGCTCCACTGCACATACAATTCTTCCCCTGGGGAGAGGAATAAAATGAATCACACATGTCAGATGTTAGTCATGGCACTTAATGCATTACGAGAGATCCTTGGATCCTACAGTGATGTGATCACAGTGTAAGAACCTGTATGGAATAGAACAGAGGGGATTGATGTGCCAGCAGATTACACGTTTGATATTCAGTGCAGGATGTTTCAAAAGCATAGAAATGTATAATCCCTGGACCAGAGGGATCAGTGTGTACCAGCCTGCACCATCTCTCTATATACACAGAGCATCTTCCAGCTCTGTACAACACAGCTCCTAGAGATGCTGCTGCAGGGAGGCAGCTCCCTTTTGGATTGCCTGACATAAGTGGCCTGTCACACAGCCCACTGCAGAAAGGATAAGCAGTTGGTACACATCTCTCCCAGCTTGATTCACTGAGCCTCGTTTTTCTTCTTCTGTGAATAAAACTTGTTTTAATATAGAATAGGATTTTCAGAGGCCTATGGGGTTTAGGCACCACATTCTGTTGACTTTTCTTGGGATTTGGGTACCTAACCTTCAGGCTCCTTTGAAAATCCTAGCCATAACATTTTGTTCTTCTCTAGCACCTTTCATCTCAGGAGCACAGAATGCTATATGAGCAATTTCTGATGCCCCGCAGGTAAGGGAGATGCATGGCTCCTTTCATCTATTGCTGAAGAGTTGCTGTTGGCTGTTGCAGCTGTTCAACAGCAACAGAGAAATACTGTGTAACAATGTAGGACAGGAAGTGAAGAATACTGTATCTAAACTGGGGCGGAGGAAGCTGGGTATGTAGAATGTAATTACTAGGGTTGGAATTTTCCCAGGACCGTAAGGTTAACATCTTTTGCAAAAAGTGCCATGGGATCCTTAATAACCATGGGTGGCCAGGATCTGTGTTTCACAAATCATTCACTAGAAAGCTATTTCATATGCTGTTTGCGTGTTTAAATTGAAATAAATGTTAATTATTCATGTGCTGAGGGCTTCAGTGCCAGTTAGGTCAAGTTTGGTCTAGTCCAGAAAAAGGTTTTCTCTCTGTTTTCCCTAACTAGGGCAACCATGTTTAACTTGTGGTTGTGTGTTTAAAAAAATGGTTTCCTGATGTATGGTAGAAGTGAATAGACCCAGTATAGAAGTTTTATATTGAAATATTTAATGGCTTGATATTGGGAAAACACAGAGCCACCACAGTTCTCATTTAAGTTAATGGACTTGGGTTAGAGAAAGGTGAACACATGCCATTTATGCCTGCAAGTGGCACTCTCAGCATACCTGCACCAGTGGTCAGAATGTGCTGTTTCATATCCGTTCACCACACCTGTTCCATCTAAGTTTATTATGAAGTGTAAAGGCCCACACTTGGTGTGGCAGATCATGTCCTATATATATAGAGAAGAATCCTACAGTACTCTTTCTGCAGAGATATTTCATCTGTCATGCCTCTCCTAATATTCACTAGCAGTTCAGTTCTTTTCCTGCGGTGCTCCGAAGAGCACACATATATGCAGTGTGATCTTGTGGCGAGGGCATGGGATAGGCAGGGACTTGGAAGACATCCATTCTAATCCCGCATCCACCCAGGGGCGGCGCCATGGTTTTTGCCGCCCTAGGCGGCAGCGCTGCTCCTCTGAGCATTCAGCGGTGGGGGTCCTTCTGCTCTGTGTCTTTGGGGCACTTTGGCGACGGGTCCCAGAGCAAGTGAAAGACCCACCACCAAATTTCCGCTGAAGATCCTGAGCGGAAGGACTCCCTGCCACCGAATTTCTGCCAAGGGCAGCAAAATGCCACCCCCCCCCCAATCCTGCCACTCTGGGCAACCGCCTAGGGTCGCCTAGTGGAAGCGCCGGCCCTGCTTCCACCACAGATCTGCTGTGTGAATTTTGGGTAAGTCACTTCACCTCCCTGTGTCTTTCCTTCCCCTCCTACCTTTTGCCCGCCTTCTCTCTTTACACTGTAAGCTCTTCACGTCAAGGCCCATCTCTTACTCTGTATATGTGCAGTGCCTAGCATGATGAGGCCTCAATCTCACTTGAGACCTCTAGTCATGGCTGTTATACATACATACATACATACATAATTGTGTTTTAGCACATATAAATTCCTGGAAGCTCTTTGAAGAGAGCTGGCTGCTTGTTTTTTTAATCTCCTGCACATACGGAGAGAAGGCAGCAATATTGTACGTAATGATATTGTGCTCTGTTTGATCACTATTTTATGGAAGTCCTCCTTTAAAGGTTGCTGTCACACATTAGGGCTTGGGCACATTGAGACCTGTTCTACTGAAGGTCAGTGAAAAGATGACAAAGGCAGGAAGATGAGACAGAAGAAATAACTGGTAAAGCTTTATTTAAAGCATCAAATAAAATGACAGAAGGTAGAGTCTTCTGTTTAAAAAATGAACAGAGAATTATGTAGGTAATTTTTATAACCTAGTAAAACATCACAATATGCTGAAATTGGAGTGTCAGACACAGCTTCCTACGCCTATCTAAACTGCCATCTAATCTTACTCACTAGGACAAACAACATTCAAGGAAGTTGTTTATAGTGATTGCTTTTTTATCATTCGAAAGCAAAGTGGTGTTCTGAAAACCTTTGTGATCTGTAATCAAACAAGATAATTCCAGTAGCAACCCACTTCTTCAAAGATCAAGGAAACTCTCCATACAATTATTTCTTTATTTGTTGAGCTAGGCCATAGAAATCAGCCACATCCTTCTAGAACATAAGTGACCTAAACAATCTATCTAATGCTTCTGATTCCAGAGTCTGGGAGTCAACTCTGGTTCTTCACAGCAAGAATCAAACCTTTTACCTTGTAAGAGCAGTTCTTCATGTATTATCCAATGGGCTCTCCGAAAGTCACAGGTTAGTTTTCTTCCACGAGAGAGACTCTGCAGTAGCTGGGATGATTCCTGTGGCAGTAGGGCAACACCTCAAAGCAAAATTCCCACGTTTTGTAGCTGTGGAGACATTTTTCCTGCACCATAATAGAGATTCTTCAGCTGTAATACAGATTGTGTCTGTGACTTAGACCTCTACATCAACTACCCTGCTCCTCATTACAGTGGTATAGAGGATGTCATATTAATTTGCTGCTAGGGACCCCTCTGAATGTTCCATTCAATCAGCCAAGATAACCTGGGGTACCTGTCCTAATACAGATGTTCTCTGTAGGGGGCCTGTGACTCTGGCCTATTGGTCTGACTGAGCCAGTTTCTGAAGGCCTTATGGTGTGCTTGGAAGCTCAGGCTGTTGACCCAGACATTCCCTGAATAAACGGTATGAGTTGCTGTGGGTCAAGGAGGTCTTGTTGGCTTGGGTGTGTCATTTTTTTTGAGCTTTAAAAAAAACTATTTAGGAACTATTAACAGGTTTGCAAATCCCTGCCATGTACATATCAGAAACAAAACTAAACAATAACCATAACAACAATGAGCTTTTGCTTATGGAGATTTGTACAGGAATATAGTAATCAGACCTATCTATTGACAGCGTATTATTGTATTACAGAGTGAGCATCATTACAATGCCTATGACATGTCTTTACTAGTGATTTTATTAAATGAAGTGAAATCTCTGATTATACATATTTAACAGACCAGACAGGTCTCACATGTTAATGTGCAAAATAATTGGACTGGTGTGTTGTTTATTTTGCAGGTGAATGTACTTGGCCTGAATATTGAGTCTTCTTGAGGTTTCTATTGTATCATGTTTATAACATGTTAAATGTGGCCCAAGACTACAAACAGGAACATATCTTACAAATAAAACTGACTTCCAAACAGTAGGGACTGTACTCCATGGATCTTAGAGGTTGGGGGTTAAAACTGAATGCTTGTTTTTATTTTTGAAATGCCATTTCTTGTGTGCTCCAGTGTTTTCTGAAATTTATTGCCCTTAATGCTCTGACTGGCACTTTGACAAGATGCCTTATTGTTCAGTTGGAAGAGCGGTTCATATAGGAACTGATGATCACCTAGTTATCCTCCTGTATTTGCTCAGTGGAATCTGTCCCAACATTGATCCTGTCTAACTCAGCGAGTTGAAGAATAGGTGGGAGGCCATTCATCAGATATCTCTTGCAAATTCAAAAGCATTTTCTATCCTGTTTGTGTTTTGAAGTAGCTCATTCATTTTCCAGTGTTTTTCCATAGAATTGTCTTCATAACTGGGATTTTTCAATTTTGAAATTGTGAAAATAGATGAGAAAAATCTCATCTTCAGTTCCCTGCTCTGCTGCAGACTTTGTGTGTGACCTTGAGCAAGTCACATAGTATCTCCGTGCCTCAGTTTTCCATTTGTAAAGTGGGGGTAAATAGCACGTCACTACCTCACAAGGGTGTTGTGAGGATAAATACATTAAAATTGTGATGTGTTCAGATATTGCAATGATGGGAGCCATATAAGTACCTAACACAGAGGAAAGGTAGCGGAATATTTCTCTGTAGGTAAAATAACCACTCAAAAGTTATGTAGTAGTAGTATAGAAACTAAATAGACTGAGTGGAACAACCAGCCAGCTATATATATTTTTTTTTAATTTAAAGTTTCAACTGGAAATTTTTGAAGACATTAAATATTTCAGTGGCGTTAAATAAAGGCCAGATTTTGACAAAAAAAATAATTATTTAGAAAAACTTGGACCAGCGTCACAGCTACATAGGCTGCTAAATTGACAAAAGAAAGATCTGTGGGAGCAAGAGTTTCCCTAGGCAAGTTTGCAGTCTTCGTCTCGGGTCAGGAAAGGATTGTGGACTTTGTTTTTATTTTGACAGGAGCAGAATAGGAAAACTGAACGTTTGCTCAATTGTTCTCAGCAAATAGGTCCAGTGCTTGGCCTGGGATAATTTAGTGAGTCTTGCTTTCAAGTTGTATCAAATATATATGACAGGAAAGGGTTAAGTACTTCAAAGAGTCTCAGTCAAGTGCCTTAAAACTGAAGTTTAATACAGAAAAGGCCAAAACCATAATTTATTTGCTGAGGGCCTGAGATAAAGCTCTCATCTCCCTTCATTTATTTTTTTGATGAGTGAATTGAATGTCCAAAGATCTTCTCAGCCTGGTATATCTATCTGTCTAGCCCTCCTCTGTCCCTGTGCTCATAGACTGCGCCTTTCAGTCATTGTGAAGCTAATTCTGCTTTTCTTGTGGATAACGAGTTGTGCTGAAGTCGTACTCAGTCATTGGCTCCATTTACCTCTGGGGAGATGGTATTAACGCGTTCCCATCTTAAAGCCTATTATAATTCCTTCTGTTTGATTAATTTCATTGTGAAGCTCTTTACTCTGCTCCCTCCCTCCCTCTCGTCCTCTGAGGGGATGAGGTAAAGGGACTATCTATTTATATAAAAAAAAGAACGTACAAGGATTAAAGATAGGGCCTGCTCCAAAGCTCATTGAAGTCAATTATCAGAGGGGTAGCTGTGTTAGTCTGGATCTGTAAAAGCAGCAAAGAGTCCTGTGGCACCTTATAGACTAACAGACGTTTTGGAGCATGAGCTTTCGTGGGTGAATACGACGAAGTGGGTATTCACTAATGTCTGTTAGTCTATAAGGTGCCACAGGACTCTTTTCTGCTTTTGAAGTCAATTGTAATTGGTCATTAGACTTCAATAGGCTTTGAATCCATGGCATGTCTGGTATAGGGTGTGTATCCAGTAACTTGTTGCCTTCCTGCACAGCTGTCTATGTGGTAGTGGTGGTTTTTGTTTAGTTATTTGTTTCCCCCATTTTTGAAAAACATCAGTTGCCATATGGAGACAGCAGCCTCCCAGATCTTACCGGGTTCTTGCCTCATGTGATCATTGCCCACCATAGCTCTGAGCCTGCTGAAGCTCAAATGTATGATAAAGACTTATGGTGATCATATTTCTCAAAGTGAAAACGGGACACCGCGTGGAACTCGCCTTAGCGAGTGAGGGTGGGCATCTCTGCTCGCCCAAGCCCCCTCCCCCTTGTATGGGGTTGGTGTTGCTGAGCTCCTCTTTGCCCCCCCTGCACAGGGATGGCCCGAGCTGCTCACCTGAGCCCCTCTATCCTGTGTGGGGCTGGCCTGAGCTGCCTGTTGTTGCCACTTGCCCGACCCAGGCCATGCAGGGCTGGCATCGCTGCTTTCCCCTTCGAACATTCCTCTGCACACTGCGGGGGAGGGCGTCCCACTTTTTTGGCAAAACTGGACATTTATCCCATTTGGTTTTGCCACCTGATCATCAGTTTAGAAGAGCAAACAGGACAAATGTCCAGTTTTGCCAAAAAAACTCAGGATGGCCGAGACAGGGCTTAAAAAGGGGACTGTCCCAGCTAAAACGGGACATAGGATCACCCTATAGAGACTCTCTTAATGAGAAACATAACCCTACATAGCAGAGAGGACAGCACTAAAGAAATTATCACTGCAAGCTTTGTATAACCTCATTAATGAGTCAGCATTTCAGATAATAAAATATAGTAACACCTGATTACTGTGACAGGGAGACCCAGGTATCATATGGAGACACCAGAAACAGCTGGTGAATGGGGCATAGAGGTAAATTTTGCCTTTAAAATTAATGACCTAACTCACAGTAAGGAGATATGTCTCCCATAATTTTCTTCAAAGCTTGACCAGTTCAGTCCAATCTTGATTTTTTTCCCCTCTTTCCTTCCCATGAATTTTAATTAACTGGGACTCCAGGTCAACCAAGATTGGCTACATCTCTCCCCCTGCCCCACTGCATTGTTCAAAGAGCACTTCAGATCTGTGGCACTCCTAAGCACTGCAAGGCTAAAGCGAAGCTGTACAGGAGCTGAGCTCCTCTACACACTTCTCCTGCAGAGCTTACCTTTTTTAGGCTGCTTCCCTGCAGAGCGTAGGACTCAGATGCTCAGCTGCAGTAAATTGTCACGACTCCATTGAAGTCAGTGTAGCTAGGTCCATTTGCACCAGCTGAGGATCTTGCCTACAGAGTGCTACAAAAGTGGGGGAGCGGGGAGAGAGATGTTATGTAAACATTTGATTTTTTTTTCATGTTTTAATTAACATTCCAGATGTCTGCAAGACATTTGTAAAGCCGGAGTTTATTTGTGCAGAGAGAATAAAGCAGATTTTCAGAATTAAGGATCTGGTGCTTTTTGGCAGGCCCTTTTGTTTGTCAGCAACACTGAACAGAATACAGAACGTGGACTCAGTTTTTAGAGAATGGGTATAAAGAACTATTCTGCTGTGTTTAAAAAATGGTACTGTATAAAGTAATGGAACAAATATCGCATCAGTGGTAAATGGGAATGGGATCTACCTAACTGCTGCTTGTGAAATTATTCATCCATTACCTTTTGTTTAATATTCATTCTCTTCTTTTTGTGTATATGTGCTAGCTATCCCCACAAGTCTAGAAGCAGAATTGTATTCATCCAGATGCCCTTATTTTCTTCCAAGGGCAAACAAAGGTAAACCTGCAGGCCAGGTGGACTCCCAGCACAGTGGCTGCTGAACCACCTCAAGAAGCAGCTGCTGTGTTGGGGAGGGGCTGAGGCACAAGCAGCAATGCTGAGCTCGGAGCAGGAGAGCACATCACAGTTCTATGTGATGGTACAATTCCCAGGTCTGTCTAGGGATTGCATTCACGTTCCCCCAAAGGGTGACCAGTATGAATAATGTGGGCCTCCAAGATCTACTTAATCTTGAACGTGCTGGCAGTATTCAATGCTGGAACAGCCTTCATCGCTAGTAAAGCGTTGCAACTCCTTCATCCTGCAGCTCTCAGAACTACTGAGGATCTGAGACTGAGTGTGCTCCAAGCAGACCTACTGCTGCGAAGGTACTTTATGCTTAAACACACATGGATTTATAAAATGGCCCTGTCACTTACTGAGGCAAACAGAGGCTGGTCCCTGTTCCCCTGGCTCATAATTACTGTAGCCCAAATCCCGCCCACCTAAAAAATAGAATGTAAAGTTTATGGACTACCAGATCACTCGGGACATTTGGACATTCAGAGTTGTATAGCCCAGATAAGATATTCTAGGCAGTGCCAATGTATGATCCTCTTATGCTACTGCAGCCAGTCTGTCTTGATTTGTAATATTTGTGTGGTCAGGCCAGTATGCATACATTAATGAATCATTATGTAAGCGGGGGAATGGTCCCACTATTGTGGGGAACTTTCCTGGCGTCTGCACTACCCCAGTGAAGTGGGCTAGCGAAAGGATCTGAGTCCTCGTTTCCACTTCCTTTACCCAGAGGCCTCCCTGCCCTTGAGGACTCCCTTTCCACTCTCCTGTCTGGCAGAGTCCTCATAACCCCAACAAGGCTGGGCCCAGGATTTCTGGGGGGCTCAACACCCAACCCTGCTGTGGTCACCCAGGACAGGGGCTAGGGTGTCCCCACTCTGGGGTACTCTCTTTGCACTGCGCACCTCCCTGACCCACTGATCACATCATACAATTTAAAGCAAATACAAGTTATTTAATTAACAATTAATTTTAAAAAAGAATAAGGAAAAATGGGAAAGGTTAAAGGAAAACACATCACCCTGCTCTGTGGCAGGGACCATCACAAACAGTGTCTCTGGACATCAGGGCACTTCACAGTCTGTTCCTTGTAGGTCCCAGACCTCCTTCTCAGGCCCTGGCTGTGCTGCAGGGACGCTGTGGGTCAGACAGTTGCTCTGGCGGTGGCCACACACTCTCAGGCTCTGGGTGGCAGGACCCTTCTCCCCAGTGTCACCCCTGCTCTGTCAGGGTTACAATCCCCCTCTGAGTCTGGCCTGCAGAGCCTCTTGGCTGAGGCGTCTCTCTGTGCTGGGCCCACTGCCCAGGGTCCCCCTCGCTTTCCCCAGCTGCTCACCGCACCCAGCTCCGGACTGCTCCAGCCCCAGCTCCACACTGCCTCAGCATGGCTGCTGCTGCTGCTCTGCCTTCAGCTCCCTGGGCTGCTTCTCTGGCCTCCCTGGCTCCAGTTGCTACAGCTCTGCTCCCAGGGCAGGTCTGCTCTGCAGGCTGTTTCTGTGTCTCTCTCTCAGCTCTCACCTGCTTCCTGGGCTGCTTCTCTGGCCCCTCTGGCTCTGGTTGCTGCAGCTCTCCTTCCAGGGCAGGTCTGCTCTCTCTGGGCTGTGCTCTGGCTTTTTGTGTTGCAGCTCTGCTCCCAGCAGCTTAGCTTGGGCCCCTACTCTCGCCTTAGCTCGGCCCTACTCTGACCCAGACAATTCCAGCTTACTGGGAGGACGGGACCCACCCTGGCCTTCTGTCTCCTTGATTATAATATGTAAATATGACAAAGCAGGATGTGGTCGAAGTCCTGTCTCAATGTTTGAAAGCTTGTTTGTAAAGAGACTTCACTCTTGGGTGCTCTCTCCTGAGTGGCACCTGTGCTCTTCAGGACCCATACATGACAAATAGAGCCTGCATGCAAAGTGAGGGTTGCCAGGCATCTGGTTTTTGACCCGAACACCTGGTTGAAAAGGGACCCTGGTGGCTATGGTCAGCACAGCTAACCGGGCCACTAAAAGTCCAATTGGCTGCAGCAGGGCAGGCAGGCTCCATGCCCAGCTCTGTGTGCTGTCTCCGTCTGCATGCGCCACCCCAAGTGCCAGCTCTGCAGCTCCCATTGGCCAGGAACTGCAGTCAATGGGAACTGCGGGAGTGGTGCCTGTGGGCAGGGGCAGCGTGGGGAGCTGCCCCTCCGCCTAGAAGCCGGAGGGACATGTCGCTGCTTCCTGGGAGCTGCCTGAGGTCAGCACTGCCTGGAGCCCGTGCCCTAACCCTCTGCACCAGCTCGGAACTCCCTCCCACACTCTGAACCCCTCAGACCTAGCATGGAGCCCCCTCCTGTACCCCAAACCGCTCATCCCTGGCCCAACCCCACCCCAGAGCTCACTCCCCTGCCCCAGCCTGGAGCCCCCTCCTGCACCCAAAACCCCTCATCCCAGCCCCACTCCAGAGCCTGCACCCCCAGCCGGAGCCCTCACCCACACCCCAACCTTCTTTCCCAGCACAATGAAAATGAGCAAGTAAGTGAGGGTGGGTGTGAGTGAGCAATGGAGAGGGGGAATGGAGTGAGCGGGAGCAGGGCCTCAGAGAAGGGGCAGGGCAGGGGCGAGGCCTTAGAAAGGGTGAGGCAAAGGTGTTTGGCTTTCTGCAATTAGAAAGTTGGTAACCCTAGGCCAGCTATGTTTACCCGAACTGTACCCATAAGTGGTAAAACCATCTGGTTTGTCAGTAGATACGAAGTGTCTGCTTTAAAGTAGCATGTTGCAGTTCTAAGGAACCTCATAGCAGCCAGGTCCTGCTCTCTCCCAAGAGGCT
Organism: Gopherus evgoodei; assembly: GCF_007399415.2. Taxonomy (NCBI): domain Eukaryota; kingdom Metazoa; phylum Chordata; order Testudines; family Testudinidae; genus Gopherus; species Gopherus evgoodei. The sequence goes on along the minus strand of NC_044325.1, from coordinate 115,697,931 downwards.
AGAGAGAGAGAGAGCATCTCCTTCTCCTTCTGGCCCACTGCCCTCTTATAAGGGCCATCTGAGCCCTGATTGCACTGGCTGCAGCTGTGGCTGCTTTCCCAGTCACCCCAGCCTTTCCTCTGCCACAGCCCTCTCCCAGGCAGGAGTGTTTTAAGCGCTTCAGGGCAGGAGCGGAGTAACCGCCCTGCTACAAGGAGGTATGGTTATCAAACATGGTGCAGACCTGTGCACTGCAGCAGTGAGGAGTCTGGCCTGTTTAACTTGTGGGTCATACTGTGGGGCTGACTGGCTCAAGTCAGGGAGTCCACTCCGCTGCCATGTCTGTGGAGCTGAGGAAAGGAGAACCCCCTGGGCAGGGATGAGCCTGCTCTGCCCTATTCTTATTGGGGCTGTGGCAGAATGGTGCTTATATACAGGGAACTACATTGGGGTTGGAGGCAGAGGGTGGAAACCTTAAAATAAGAGACTGACACAGCATCTAGGCCTCCAAAAAAGCCAAAGCAATTCATTGCCTAACCATTGTGCTTCTTGTTTCTTGCTCCTGGAGGGAACCAACTGGTTGCTGTGGCAACAGGAGTCAGAGAGGGAGAGAGCATCTTGCACATATTGGAATTACTTTGGATTTTGCTCCAATCTGATATGTCAAGACAGCGAAGTACTGTCTAATCCAGTCCTGCAGTGCAGCCCATGAGGTTCCTAGACATCCTGACCTTGCCACAGCAACCACTGTAGTGCTTTCAAATGCTCCATAGCTCATGGCTGTCAGTAGGTAGCATCCATTTGAAATGGTCCAGGGCAAATGGACCTGTCTGTGGATTTGGGCTGAGGACAGCATAATTCAACAGACTGGTATCTGGCAGTATGATCGTTTCCAGGATATTTTCACATGTCTGTATGAGGGATCATTTGACCTCCATTTCTAGCCACACCAAACCCTATCTAAAAGCTTATCCCTCCTGCCCCCAGACTCCCTGCATCTGGTGAACATTCTGAGCACCTTCTCCTGAGGTGCTGTGTGGTTAGTGTGAAGTTCAGAATTAAGTGCCTCTTCCATGGGAAGCAGACAGCTTTTGAGGTGTAAGTATAAGTACATTGTAACAATATCAGCATATCCATTCTGGCTGTCTCCTCTGTGTTCCAGGACTTTCAACTTTCAGCCAGCGTGGGCTTAAGACTGTCCTTCATAGTCATCTGTTTTTCATCCACTTGTGCCCAGTGATGAGGTGCTTCTTCAGACATGTCCTTTTCTGTGTAGATGTGAAAAGGGTGATATGACACGTGGAGGTGCGGGCGAAGAGGGGTGTGCAGTATAGCTGACAGTTATGCACAAACTCCTGTTGAGTGTGCAGCCAAAACGTGTGTGAACGACCATGCTATTACTATTTTGGCCTAATTTTCCAGGTGTCTAGGTGCATACACAGCTTTTTGAAAATGGATCCCATTGTAGCCCCCTGGAAAGCTCCACTGTGAGCCATGGCAAGGGTCTCTGATAACTATGCCCCAGTTGACTTGCCCAGTGTCAAAGTGAATCAGTGGCAGAGCCAGGAATAGAATCCAGAATGTCTGTCTGATTCTTAGTCCCCTCTTTCCACTGAACCATAGATTTACGAAGGCTTCTTTGCTAATCTGGTTCTGGACTATAAAGTTGCTAGATATTTGGATACATCTAAAAATCATTCACTTGTAACTTGCAGTACTCATATGCACACTTTTTAATACCTGAAGGAAACAGGCAGGGAAGTGCTTATAAATGTGGGGTTTATTTCCCCCCCACACACTTAAAAGGTATCAACTAAACAATACATCTTCTTAAAAACAGTATCATTCTTTTGAGTATTTACAGGTCAGAAATGAATTAAATTATGTAGGAACCAGAGAGCGCTTCACTTCTTTGCTCTCCTACAGCTCATAATGTACATCTATTTCCTTGCCATCAAAGTCTCTGCATTAAGAACTGTGTTGCAAATCAGAATTTATGGTAATGATTTGCTTGTTTAAAATGACAAAGATGGAGAGAATGAACCAACAAAATCCTGTTTTTTCACTCTGTGGTTTTTCCGTAATTTGTTGGATAAATTTAAATGTTTGACACCGTTCTTTCATTTTGATGTTTCAGCATTAATCTGATAAATGTTAATGAAATGGTTCTTGGAATTATGATTTAAAAATCATTTCACAGGTAACAGTTGCTGAATATTAAATGTAATTGTATAGCTATTTTTGAAGTGTAAGTGTAAGAAACTTTAAAATATACTAGAGTACCAGTGTTGGGACATAACCTTGGAAAGGACGCTATCAAAATTAAAATCTTTAACCCTGTCTTGTAATAACACCCATTGAACTCAATAAAAAAATTGAATTGGGCCCTAAAACAGGAAATTTGCATATCACTCACTTTGGACAGTTAAACCAATCTGGGCCATTTAACTTTACAAAAATAATATGCTTCACTTTGTGTTTTTTGACACTTTCATTACATTGTTTGCATTTCCAACACTACAGGTGTGTCTGTGCTAGGTAATCCTTTAATAAACCTCTTTTCATTGTTTTTAGTTCATTTTGTAAGCCGGTGACATTTCTTTATTACAACAGGATTTACAAAACAGGATTTGCAGTTGATGTTTTGAGTATAAACCAGGGGTCGGCAACCTCTAGCACGCGGCTCGCCAGGGTAAGCACCCTGGCGGGTCGGGCCAGCTTATTTATCTGCCGCATCGGCAGGTTTGGCGGATCGCAGCTCCCATTGGCCACGGTTCGCCATCCCAGGCCAATGGGGGTGGTGGGAAGTGCCGCGGGATGTGCTGGCCGCAGTTTCTCACCTCCCACCTTGGCCTGGGACAGCGAACTGCGGCCAGTGGGAGCCGCGATCCACCAAACCTGCCGACGCGACAGATAATCAAACTGGCCCGGCCCGCCAGGGTGCTTACCCTGGCGAGCTGCGTGTCAGAGGTTACTGACCCCTGGTATAAACAATTGGAATGTCCCTTTTAAAATTAACAGTACATGCTGCAAACACAAAATGTTCCATAGTGTGCTCAAACATGAGGGCAGGCATGGCCAACTCTTATGTTGGTTGGGATGGCTTGGAGGATGCAGATAGAGAAGGTTAGGTTGGCTTCCCTTGTGACTCATGTCAGGCTTGACTATGCAAGGTGCTAAGCGCCCTCAACTTCACTGAACTCACTGGCAGTTCAAGAGTCTCTACAGCTCCAGAGAGGATCCAGCACAATGTAAGATGAAGTCTTCAGTCATCCAGTATTTCAGATGCCTCAGTGAGCTTTATCACAGCAAGGATGGTCTTGTAGCTAAGGGTTTGGCTGTAGGGTGATTCAGTGAATGGCAGCTGAGGTGAAAATCTACAGTGCACCAGCCTGCTATGCAGTTTGTGACCACATGGATCCTGATGCTGCTCACAAAGTGTTCCCTGTTGCACTTTGATCTCTTGCTGTTTCAAACTGTATACGGTAATTCCTCACTTAAAGTCATCCCATTAACGTCATTTTGTTGCTGATCAATTAGAAAATATGCTCATTTAAAGTTGTGCAATGCTCCCTTATAACATTGTTTGGCAGCTGCCTGCTTTGTCCACTGCTTTCAGAAAGAGCAGCCCATTGCAGCTAACTTGTGAGGGCTTAGAACCAGGGTGGACCGGCAGCTCCCCTATCAGCTCCCCACTCCCCTAAGTTCCCTGCCAGCAGTTCAGCTGTCCCTCCCCAACTGCCGTGTGCTGCTCCTGCCGTCTGCCCTGGAGCTGCTCCTGGGAGCCTCCTGCTTGCTGGGTGGGGGGGGTGAAGAGGAGGGCTAATGTCAAGTTGTCCCCCTCCCCTCTGCTCCTGCCTCCGTTTACCCCATCTCCATGGGGCAGGGGGAGGAGGCTCAGCTGTCTCAACTTGCTGATCTAATTAAAAAAGCAATGTACTTAGAGTGGTGTCAGTGTACTTAAAGGGGCAATGCGCATCTCTCTCTCACACACGCACACAGGATGTGTGTCTCTGTCTGCCATGCTGTCTCTCCTCCCTCCATTCATGCTGTTTTGTAGAGTGTGAGGCTACATTAACAACGTGTTAACCCTTGAGGGCTCAGCTGAGTACTAGTTCATCATTTAGCAATAAAGCATTCCCTGGGAAATATCCCACCCTCTGACTTCAACACCTCAACCAAGCTGCACAATTATCATTGCTGTATACAGTATTATATTGTTTGTTTAAAACTTATACTCTGTGTGTGTGTGTGTATTGCGACAAAGTTCCTCCTATACCTTGATGGGTCCTGTGCTTATTGGCGGATTTGCTCACCTCAGTGATCTTCCCCTCTGGTGGAACCCACAGTCTGGGTCAACTCCTCCTATGTCTGATCAGGAATTGGGAGGTTTGGGGGGAACCCGGCCCCGCCCTCTACTTCGGGTTCCAGCCCAGGGCCCTGTGGATCACAGCTGTCTATAGTGCCTCCTGGTACAACTGTGCGACAGCTACAACTCCCTGGGCTACTTCCCCATGGCCTCCTCCAAACACCTTCTTTATCCTCACCACAAGACCTTCCTCCTGGTGTCTGATAATGCTTGTAGTCCTAAATCCTCCAGCTGCACACCCTCTCGCTCTCAGCTCCTTGCACCTCTTGCTCCCAGCTCTTCACACACACACCTCACTGACTAACAGGGAGGCTTTTAACTAGTTCCAGCCAGCCCTTGATTGGCTTCAGGTGTCCCAATCAATGTCGCTATCTTCACTGTCTTCTAGAAAGATCTTAATTGGCCCCAGGTGTCTTGATTAACCTGGAGCAACTGCCATTTGATTACCATGGTTCCAGGGATTTGTTTAGCCTGGGGCTAACATACCTGTTCCTCACTACTTTACTGTAGCCATCTGGTCTTGCCCCATCACAGTGTGTGTATGTATATAGTCTTTTGTCTGGTGAAAAAAATGTCCCTAGAACCTAACTCCTGCATTTACATTAATTCTTAGGAGGAAACTGGATTCACTTCACATCTTTTCAATTAAAGTCGCATTTTTCATTAACATAACTACAGTGTTAAGCAAGGAGTTACTGTAATTGCTGTGTATACAAGCCCTTAGGCCCTGGACTGTGACTTCAGAGGTGCCTCGTTGCCAACTCTGTCCACATATCTATTCAAGGAACACCATCATAGGACCTAATCACATCAACCACACCATCAGGGTCTTGTTCACCTGCACAGCTACCAATGTGATATATGCCATCATGTGCTGGCAGTGCCCCTCTGCGATGTACATTGGCCAAACTCTATGCAAATAAATGGACACAAATCAGACATCAAGAATTATAACATTAAAAAACCAGTTGGAGAACGCTTCAACCTCCCTGGTCACTCAATTACAGACCTAAAAGCTGCAATTCTCCAACAAAAAAAGCTTCAAAAACAGACTCCAACGAGAACCTGCAGAATTGGAATTAATTTGCAAACTGGACACCATTAAATTAGGCTTGAATAAAGACTGGGAGTGGATGGGTCATTACACAAAGTAAAAACTATTTCTCCATGCTGATTTCCCCCCTACTATTACTCACACCTTCTTATTAACTGTTGGAAATGGACCATCCTGATTATCACTACAAAAGTTTTTTTTTCTGCTGTTGATACTAGCCCACCTTAGTTGATTAGTCTCATTATAGTTGGTATGGCAACACCCATTTTTTCATGTTCTCTGTGTGTGTGTGTATATATATATATTTTCCTACTGTATTTTCTACTGAATGCATCCGATGAAGTGGGTTTTAGCCCACGAAAGCTTATGCTCAAATAAATTTGTTAGTCTCTAAGGTGCCACAAGTACTCCTCATTCTTTTGGCTGCTACAGACTAACACGGTTATCACTCTGAAACCTGTCAACCTAAATGAACTGTTCCATTACCTGATGGACACAGCTTGAGAACCTCTTAAATGGAAAATGATTACCTTTGATTTTAAGGACAGGTTTATTTGAAAGAAATAGAGATATAGCATGAAATCCTGGCTCTTTAGAAGTTAGTGTGGGCCAAGATTTCACCCATATTCTTTTTCTACCTTCTGTTCTGTTCTCGCTATAATGCCCCTAATCACCATAGACTCTGAGTGCCTCTAGGGAGTGCATTAAACTAACATCTTTATGTGTGGTTTGTTCTCTCTCATCCTCTTTCCCCGTATCCCTTTTCAGTTAGCAATAGATGAGGCAAAACAGATCCTTGCGCCAAAATGCTGGTTGTTGGAGTCAGTTCCCTGTAAAATTTGGCTCTCCCCTCACCATGGATTTTGCACCACGTATCATCAGAGAGACTAGAGTGTCAGCAATGTAACGTTAGTATTCACAGTGTGGAACAACATAACAAAAAATGAAAGTGAACCTTGTAAACCTCTTGGAACATGTAAACCTGTCTTTGAACTTCAGAGATGATATTTTTCTCTTGTGTCTGAGACGAACATAAAATTCTTATGACTACATGAGCTTGAATAAAGGAATTCTTGTCCCAAGAAGAAATGAAAGGCCAGATCTTCAACTGGTGTAACTCAATGGAGGTCCATAGAAATCAGTACCATGGCCTTGTTCCAGCCAAGCACTGAAGTGCATGCTTAATTTTAAGCATCTATGTAGTCCCATTGACTTCAATGTATGAGCTGCAGCACATTGCCCTGCTTGAAGATCTGGCCGTACATATTCAATTCGTATTCTCCTGGGAATTTGAGATGTAGCATTGTCATGAATAGATAGCTAAGGGTTAATGTTCTTTTACCTGTAAAGGGTTAACACAGGGAACCAAACACCTGACCAGAGGACCAATCAGAAAACAAGATTTTTCAAATGTCAAGGGAGGGAAGTTTTTGGGTGTGAGTTCTTTGTTCTTTGTCTTGGTTCGGTGACCCTCTCGGCTCTGAGAGTGATCTCTCTATCTCCAGGCTTTCTAATCTTCTGTTTCCAGGTTGTAAGTACAAGGATAGTAAGACAATAGGTTTATATTGTTTTTTTGTATTTACATGTGTGTAATTGCTGGAATGTTTAAATTGTAATCTTTTTGGATAAGGCTGTTTATTCATTTTTTCTTTTAAGCAATTGACCCTGTATATTGTCACCTTGATACAGAGACCATTTTTATGTCTTTTTCTTTCTTTTTATATAAAGCTTTCTTTTTAAGACCTGTTTGAGTTTTTTCACTGGTTAAGGCTAAGGAACGAAGGGAGGGGGGAAATTTCTTTGTGTTAGATTTACTAAGCCTGACTTTGCATACCCTCTGGGTGAGGGAAGGGAGAGATTTGATCTCTCGGTACTTGTGTTTCAAGGACTTGAAGCAGGGAATATCCTAGAGTACCCAGGGCGGGGAAATCTGGGAGGAGGTAAAGAGGGAGAAGGGAAGTGGGTTATTTCCCTTTGTGGTGAGACTCAGGGCATCTGAGTCTTGGGGTCCCCCAGAGAAGGTGTTGGGGAGGCCAGAGTGAGCCAGACACTGGAATTTTCTGGCTGGTAGCAGAGATATCAGATCCAAGATGGTAATGAAGTTTGGAGGTTTCATGCTAGCTTCTCATATTCTGAACTCTAAGGTTCAGATCTGAGTAGGAAAGTTATGACAAGCATAAAATCTACAGTATTGGCTAAAAAAGCCACAGTGGATGGAGGGAGCTTTGGAGAAGACATAAGGGACTTTAGAAGAAGTAACAGGGGGCCCTTGTCTTCTGCTTCTGAAATGAGTCCTTTGAGATGTGCTCTTCCTTTGAGAGGAAAAGATGGATGTTGATGTTTTAGACAAACAAAGGGACTGAAGTGTACTCAAAGATGGGAAAGATGATGAGAGCGTGTATATACATGTATCCTATATTTTATTATTTATTTATTAACAAACATTTAGTGGAATAAGCTGGGTGTGGCACAACTTTCTTTTTTTATTCTTTCCAAATAAACACAACTACCCTTTCTTAAAATCAAAGAGAGTTGGCCAAATTAATCTCTATTGCGATGCCATTCAACTCTGTGGAATGAATCTGAACAAATCTGTGGGTTGTAGTTTTGTTTTTGTTATTTGGGAAATGAGGGAATGAATGTATAACTTATTTCTGCCTTGAGGAGAGGAGTATCTGGTATTAAAAGCCTGCAGCTTGCCAAACTGCATTGACCTATATTTGAGGTAGATACATGGGGTTTGATAAAAGGATTAAGAATACATAGTTCCTCCCACTGCTTTCACGTTTGGGAATCTCAAAGAAGAATGCTGGAGTTTTGTGACTGAGCTGGCAAACATTCCCCGCTGAAGATTCTCCACTGGTATTTTAGAGATAAGTCTATCTCTGGCTACAGATGACAATATCTCTGTTCATGGACACTTCTTTTTACATGAGCTAAGTGGTGAGGCTGTACTTCCCATAGAAATATCTATAGCCAGAGTGGCCATCCATTGCACCCTGGGGCCTCTCAGTTGGGTCAGGTAAGACAATATTTTGTAATCTGACAAACTGGCATCTGGTGCCTAGGTGGTTGTGCATATTGCTTAGGGCTTTGTGGACTGCCAGGAGTTCTAGCTTTTCTTATACTGAAAATAACCTTGGATTAGTCCACTAATTGGAGAGAGTGTCTCCATTGCATTTCTGGAGAGGCAGGTCCGAGGGGACATATCTTGGAGGTGATTTGGCCTCCCGTCATTGCAGAGGGAATTGGCTTGGTGTTTTGGGGTCAGTTCAGTCAAGAACAGTGAACTCCACTCTGCTGTAAGGAAGCTGGTTAGATGGGTGGAATTGGCAGGGGGAATGCAGTGACAGAGTGAAAAGATTTTGCATCCCATGTGGTCAAAGGCATCCAGTGAAGAAACCAGTCATGAGGAGAAGGTAAGCCCTATATAGAGCAGATCCCAGCAAGCTTTCTGGCACAAGGATTTTGTCTACCTTACTTGACAAAATAAGAGCAAAGTGAACAATCCAAAAATAGGAAAATTGACCCAAATCCTTGGCTGGTGTAAATTGGCATATCCCCATTGAAATCGGTGGAGCAACAATAATTTACATGAGCTGGGGATCTGGCCCAAAATGTGGCCTTATTGCCTGCTTTATTAAAACAAAGGGCACTGATCCAGGCAAGGTCTCTCTTTAAGATATTTACTTTTCTGAACAAAAACAGGCTCTGCTTTAACAGCATTGATTAGGCAGGCTAGTTAGACTTTTGAGTCTTATCAATGTGTTTGCCACTAATAAAATCTGGAGCAGGAAACCTATTTTTAATTTTTTCTTTGTCTTTTAAGCAGCAGCCTGTTTTCAACAACAGCTACTGCTGTTATAACGCTAATTTAAGCTCTCTGAACCTATGTGCAGATCATAGACCCAGTTGCTTTTTGTCAATGCTTATTAGATGAGAACAGCTGGGCATCTGAAGAGACAATTTGTACTGGGGTTTCTGTAACTGGTGAAAGGCCCTGACTGTGCCCCTGGGCGCCACTTGAAGTTCATTACAAACCCAGACCTTTTTATATAATATGCACAAGAACGATCTTAAGAAGAGGAGACATTGTACTTCCAGTTCATTAACTATCTTCCCCATTGCTACTCCTTAGGATGACAAAGAATGTATAATTCAGTGCTCAGAGTAGGAGACGGGGTTGGGGATTCAAACTGATTGAGCTACTGACTCACTGTGTTACACTGGTGCCTCATTTAACCCAGCTGGAAAGGAGGGTAAGAAACAGCAAGGACTACACTCTAAACCTGTTGCTGCAGTGGAGCTGAGCCCTGTCAATAGATTTATTTATCGGAAGAACCTGTAACCTCCTTCAAATGTGCTGCCCCTTGGATGGCCTGTCTGATACAGATCTTTTGATGGAATTTCCTCTTAAGGCTTTTGACAAACCATCTAACAATCAGGATTTCCTGCACCTTATCTGGAGCACTTGGTACTGGCCTCTGTCACAGGATCCTGTACTAGATGGAGCACTGGGCTGATCCCATATGGCAACTCCTATGTTCCTAATCACACAGATGATAGTAACAGGTAGGTATATAGGACAATCTAGAATGGGTGGAGGGTTTTCCCTGTTCTGTTTGTAGATTGTCATTTCTCATTCTTGTCCAGGGCAAGGAATCTATTTAAACTCTTGTCCCTTCCCCACAGAATTTAGCATTCATGACAGCAGCACTTGCCTGCTGGTGCCCCTACCACAGGGCGACATCTTTCTTTCTTTTTTGTTTCTTTCCTAGGAACATCATGCCACAATATGAATCAGATTCATATCTTGAGGTCAGTGTGGGATATTGCCTCCATATATCATGACACAACACGCTTGCTTGCTGACACAACATCAGTATGCAGACACACAATAGTTGTGATGCTGCATAAGGAAGCCTGGCATGTGCTGTGGTATTAATTAACTTGCAGACTGGCTTGCAGGATGTGGGGAAGCCCTGTGAAAATTGGGTCTGTCTATGAATTTTAGTATATGTGGCAACACCTCCCATCCTCTTAAACTCAGGCAGCCACTTCCATGCAGCCATCAATCCCTGCTTTTTTTGGGAGCTCCTCCCATAAGGTGGGAATGTGTTGCACCATGGAGTGGATCTCTTGGCCGTCATTTTTTTAGTGCCTGTCATTGTTTGCTAATGCCCCAAACCCAGAGCCGTAAATAGCTATTTTTGTGCCTGAGGCAAGAATATAAAATTGCCCCCCCCCTCCTCTGGCTGCAACGTGCCCTCTTGGCTCCTCCGGCCACGCTGCCCCCCCACTTGGCTTCTCCAGCCACACTGTGGCCATGCGGCACCCCCCCTTGCTCCTCTGGCCGTGCAGCCCCCCCCCTTGGCTCTGCACGCCCCCCCTTGGCTCCTCTCACCACGCTGCAGCCATGCTACGCAGGGTGGCTCTAGGTATTTTGCCTCCCCAAGGACGGCAGGCAGGCTGCCTTCAGCGGCTTGCCTGCGGGAGGTTCCCGGTCCCGCGGATTTGGTGGCACACCTGTGGGAGCTCCGCCAAAGCCACGGGACCAGTGGACCCTCCGCAGGCATGCCACCGAAGGCAACCTGCCTGCCACCCTCGCGGTGACCGGCAGAGTGCCCCCCGTGGCTTGCCGCCCCAGGCATGTGCTTGGCGTGCTGGTGCCTGGAGCTACCCCTGATGCTGTGCCCCCCCTTGACTTCTCCGGCCGTACCACCCCGCCCGGCTCCTCTGGCCGTGTTGTGGCAGCGCTGCCCCCCCTCGCTTTTTTTTTGCTTGGGACGGCGGCAAAAATGTTAGAGCTGGCCCTATGCTCCTCGACCCAGCTCACCTCCTCTCTGCCTCTGCCTCCCTGGGCCTGAGCACGCCGCCAGTCCTCACAGGCTTCCTGCACAAACAGCTGATTCGCAGAAAGCCCAGATGGGCGGTGCGCAGAGAAGCAGAGCGGGGCAGAGCATCCCTCAGCTTTGTGCGCCCGAGGTAAGTGCCTCACTCGCCTTGCCCTTGTTACGGCGCTGCCCAAACCTGCAAGTTACTGTGCATAGTTGCCAGGTGCTGCCTGCCCAGAGTAGCTTGTAGGCATGAGGCCTAATTAAGGCATGTAATGGATGCACTGTACAGTATGAGAAAGAATCAGATGTAGGTCTATCATGGCCACAGAACCAGTTACACAGAATGTGCACATTTTATGCCAGATGAATTTAAGAAAATCATAAGCTTCCCACATGCTTCCCAGTGATTGTATTTTGTTGCATGCTCGCAGCACGCTCCCACTAACATAATAGCTGAAATTACTTTGGCCTTTGACAGGATTCAAGTTACTTTATTACTGTCGGAATCCTTCTGCTATGCATGTGTTAATACCCATCAGCACAAAAGGTCCCATTTGAAAGGCTATTATTGCCATCATAAGCCTGTATAGTCTGAAGCATGAACAGTTGTTGTTATACACTAGGTTTAGAATGCTTCTAACATGAGGTGTTCAGCATCTAAGTAGTAAACTACTCCCAATATGGTAAAAAAAAACCTTTTGAGGGAACTTACAAACAAAATATGCACAATGCAGCCAAATTTCTTACAAGCCCCACAGTCAGATTTATCTGATGACCACATCCTCAAAATACCTCTAAAAGCACTGGCTGTTTACAGATGTTAAAGCACTTGCTTTGGAGAATCTGGATGCCTGTTCAGTATCATTTAATTAACTTTCAACCCTCTTTTCCTCTACATGAAAAGGTGACCTTTATAAAATGCCAAAGGCACAACCCTCGAGCCTGCTGCTTGCATATTTTTGTTTAAAAAAATGATTAAATACATGCAATGCATGATTTAAAGACTCTACAACTCAAGGGCTAATGCTGCGTATGGTCATGCATGGGAAAACTCTCAGCAAATCCTCCAAAAATCACTCAATTAACCAAACTTACAACAGAAGTTGGGGAGGATTTTGGAGACATGGCCTAGAGGGTGGTGGTGGTGTGTGTGGGCGGGGAAGGAGCTGGTCTCCATTTTTTGTTTGTATTACATTAGTTCCAAGAGGCCTTAATAGAGATCGGAGCCCCATTGTGCTAGGCACTGTACAAACACATAGTGAAAGAAAGCCCCTGCTCCAAAGCGTTTATAATCCAACTAGACAGACAAAGGAGTGGGGAGGGGAAATGGAGGCCCAGAGAGTGTGTCTACACTGCAGCTGGGGGCAAGTCTCCCAGTATGGGTAGACAGATCCCCCGGTAGTGGGGCTCAAGCTAGTGCGCTACAAATAGCTGCATGGATGTTGCAGCCCATCCCAGCCCCTGGGTCCAAGCTCAGGTGGCTAGCACAAATTACCACCCCAGCCACGCTGCTATTTTTAGCATGATAGCTCAAGCCCTGCTAGTGAGAGTCTGTCTACCTGGGTTGGGCGCTCACTCCCAGCTGCAGTGTAGACATATGCAGAGGGAGGAAGTGACTCCCTTCCCAGATCACACAGCATGCCAGTGGCAGAGCTGGAAATAGAACCCAGGGCTCTTGAGATCCAGTCCTGTGGTCTTTCCACTAGCCCTCGCTGCTGCTCATAGCTTCTTGATTACCAATAACTCCTATGAACAGCCTTCCCAATGCAGATTGTGTTTACTTCTGGTAGACTCTATGAAGAGAGCTGTCCATGGGGCTTTTCTCAGCTAGAATGTGGGTGCAGGTTAATACGCTGCAAAAGCTGCATGCCTGTCCATCACGCCTGTTACAGGACACAGCTGGAATTTGGCTTTCAGTGTGCATTTAGGGCCAGATTTCAGATGCTAACAGGTGCCTTGTGGGTGCTTATCTATATCTTTAGGTGCCTAAATGCCCTTGATAATCTGACCCTTAGGGCTTATTGTATGACATTCAGGGTCTGATTTTCATAGAGTAAGGCCTGAGGTCTCTGCTGCAATCTGCACTTATCATTGCATGCATGCCTATTGCAATTTTGGGATTTACATGGTAATTGCATGCATCTAAATAGGCATCTTTTAATTTTTTAATTTTTTTTTTAATCAGGCCCTTTCTAACATAGTAATATGGTGTTCTCAGACATCACCTATGACATGGCATGTTGTCTTTGTAGTTTCCCTCTTCCCAAGAGGCTATTTCTTGTCATTCCATGTGGAGAGAGTCCCAACTATCCAAACTATTTCATATATTTAGATTTACTTACGCTGGTTTTGAACTCATGATTTTTACCCCTTGTGGGTAACATGGTTAGTGGAAATGTTACTGTATAGAAATCTGATGTTTCCAGTGAGACATCTTTTTTGCACTCTCTATCCCCAGTAGCTGTAAATAACTTTCATTGGAGAATACTGATTGCAGTGCCAGTATGAGAACTGTGTACTCATTTAGCCTCAAAATCCAATTCTTCCAGTCGCACATGATTTGCACAGAACAGTTTGTGATGGGTTGCCCCCCTTTAAGGCACCACCTGATGTACTGGGATAGCACTGAGCCCTCCTGTTCTGCCAGCCTGGGTCCCCTTTACTCTATTTTGCTGAGCCAGGCTCTTAAGCTTTCTCTAGCGCGCGCGCGCGCGCACACACACGCACACACACACACACACATACACACAGGCAGGGCCACACTCAGCTGCAGAAAGACACAGACACTGAGATCAGCTCTGGGAAAACTCAGTTTAAGGGTCTTGCCCCAGCACTCAGTGCAGTGGGAGTGCAGACCCGAGGGTATATTGTCTTGTGCTGCATAGAGAGCTCTGTACTGTGCAAACTCATAAAAATCGCCCCCTCCCTCAATGTGATGAGAGATATGCAGTTTCTTGCACCCCCACATATGGATTTCACAAACGGCGTTATGTTATGAACAAGAAATAAGTTTAACTACAAAAGACATATTTTAATGGATTATAAGGGATAGCAAACAGAACAAAGCAGATTACTAAGCATATAAAACAAAACACACAAACTAAGCTTGATTCACTAAAGAAACAGGTTACAAAATGTAATTTCTCACCCTAAATGTTGTATTAGGCAGGATGCAGATTTTCTGTAGCTTAGAGTTCCAGTTATCTCTGCTTACAGACTGGACTCCTGTCTCAATCTGGACTCACCTCTGCCTTTCCCCTTAGGTACTTTCAGCAGTCTTTCTTCTTGGGTAGGCAATGGAGGAGAGTCCAACCCCCCTCCCCCAGCCCTTAAAAAGAATTTACCTAAGGTGGGTCATAACCTTTCCAGTGATATCTTACATGAGCCATCTTGCATAAAGTAGATCTTAGTTATGCCATATTCGTATCATAACCATATTTCTGTGAAGAATATGGGGTGTAATGTCACACTGTTCTTTTAGGATGTGGAGGTAGAATCTATCTGGTTGCTATTGGGATAATAGCAGTAAGCAGGATGCAGGTAAAGCACTGTTAATAGTTTCAAGTAGTAGAAATAAGTAATTTCCTCCCCTACAAAAAAAGGTGCAGATTCAGAATATTTTATGGATTGTGACAAAGCTCCTCCTCTACCTTGGTGGGTCCTGCGCTTATTGGCAGATTTGCTCACCTCACTGATCTTCCCCACAGTCTGGGTCAACTCCTCCTGTGTCTGATCAGGAGTTGGGAGGTTTGGGGGGAACCCAGGCCCGCCCTCTACTCCAGGTTCCAGCCCAGGGCCCTGTGGATTGCAGCTGTCTATAGTGCCTCCTGTAACAGGTGCATGACAGCTACAACTCCCTGGGCTACTTCCCCATGGCCTCCTCCAAACACCTTCCTTCTCCTCACCACAGGACCTTCCTCCTGGTGTCTGATAACACTTGTACTCCTTAGTCCTCAGCAGCAGCCCCTCTCACTCTCAGCTCCTTGTGCCTCTTGCTCCCTGCTCCTCACAAGCACTTCCTCTCCTCTGGCTCCTTCTCACCTGACTGGAATGAGCTCCTTTTTAAACCCAGGTGCCTTGATTAGCCTGCCTTGATTGGCTGCAGGTGATCTAATCAGTCTATCTGCCTCAGTTGGTTCTAGCAGGTTCCTGATTACTCTAGTGCAGCCCCTGCTCTGGTCACTCAGGGAACAGAAAACTACTCATCCAGTTACCAGTATATTTGCCCTCTACCAGACTCCTGTACCCCACTGGTCTCGGTCTGTCACATATCCCTCCCCCCTGCTCAACACCAAGGGGTTGGGCAGCTTGGGAAGCCAGACAGTGCACACGTGACAAGCCATCTGCATTACCATGATGGCTCCCTGCTCTGTGTTGCACATGGAACTGGAAAGGTTGAATGGATAAGAACCACCTGGTCACCCTCGTGTTCTCCTTGTTCTGCTACATCCATTGAAGAGGAGCATGGTTGGTCACGAGGACAAATCTGCGCCCAAGCAAGTAGTAGCGCAATGCTTCCGTGGCCCATTTTACAGTGAGACAATCTCTCTCCACCACTACATATTTTTGTTCCCTCAGAAGGAGATTCCTACTGAGGTAGAGAATTGGGTGTTCCTCCTCCTCGACCATCTATGATAGAAAGGCCCCAAAGCCTACTTCTGATGCATCTGTCTGCAGGATAAATTCCTTGGTGAAATCAGGGGCTATCAGTACGGGGTTACTGCAGACAGCAGTCCGTAGGTCTGTGAATGCTTCCTCTGCTGCATCAGACCATCTCACCAGATCAAGTCTGCTGTCTTTCACTAGATCTGTCAGGGGACTTGCTCTTGTGGCAAAGTTGGGGATAGATTGTCAGTAATACCCCACTACACCTAGGAATGCCCAAACTTGTTTCTTGCAACGTGGCAGGGGCCAATTTAGAATGGCATCCAACTTGTTCACTTGGGGTTTTACCAGACCTTTTCCCACAATGTAAACAAGATATTTGGCCTCTGTAAACCCTACAGCGCACTTGGCAGGGTTTGCTGTAAGGCCAGCTTGCCTGAAGATATCAAGGATTGCCTCCACCTTCTCTAGGTGGGTTTCCCAATCTGGGGTATGAATGATCACATCGTCCAAGTAGGCAGCAGCATAACTGTAATACGGGCATAATAGATTGTCCATGAGGCACTGGAAAGTAGCTGGGGCCCCATGTAGTCCAAAAGGGAGGACACTATATTGAAAAAGTCCCTCTGATATAGAGAACGCAGTTGTTACCTTTGCGTCTTCCGCGAGGGGAATCTGCCAATACCCCTTTGTCAATTCTAGAGTAGTCAAATACTGGGCATTATCCAGATGGTCCACTAGCTCATCTATGTGAGGTATAGGGTATGCGTCAAAATGGGATACTTCGTTTAGTCACCGGAAGTCATTGCAAAACCTTGTGGTGCCATCAGGTTTGGACAGCAGCACAATTGGGCTGGACCACTGACTGTGGGATTCTTCAATGATCCCCAACTCCAGAATTTTTTTTTCTGCTTTTATTTCCTCCTTTTGGCCGCTGGCACCTGATAGGGCCTCATGGTTATTCTGACCCCAGGGTTTGTGACGATGTGGTGATATGTCTCAGTTGTTCAGCCCGGTTTTGTTGAGAACACATCTTGGTTCTGGAAGATCATCTCAGATACCTCATTCTTCTGGTCTGATGTTAAATCGGGAGACACTCTAACCTGTTTGGAAGGCTTGTTTTCCTGGGTTAGGTCTATTTGGACAGTTATGCACGCCTCTTGTGCATGCCAGGATTTCAGAAGGTTGATGTGATAAATCTATTTTTGTTTTCAGTGTCCTGGCTGCCGCACCTTGTAGGTTACTTCCCCCATGGCTTCAACCATCTCCTAGGGTCCCTGCCATTGGGCCAGAAGCTTGCTTTCTGCTGTGGGTACCAACACCATCACCCAATCCCTGGTTGGAACTGTCGGACTTTTGCCTGGCGATTGTAATGGGCTCTCTGGGCCTCCTATGCCTTTCCCAAATGTTCCCATACAATAGGGGTGACCCGGGCTATCTGGTCTGGCATCTGTATTACATGTTCTATTATATTTCTCCCCTCATTGGGTTCCTCTTCCCAGATCTCTTTGGCAATATCTAGTATGCCATGGGGGTGATGCCCGTATAATAACTCGAAGGGGGAAAACCCAGTTGAGGCCTGAGGTACCTCCCGTATAGCGAGCATAAGATAGGGAAGTAGGGTGTCCCAATCCTTCCCGTCCTGACTTATCAACTTCCGTATCATAGCCTTCAGGGTTCGGTTAAACCTTTCTACCAATCCATCAGTCTGTGGATGGTAGATTGAAGTTCTCAGCGTATGTATATGGAGCAGCGTACAGAGGTCCTTCATTAGCTTTGACATAAATGGGGTTCCTTGATTTGTTAATATCTCCTTTGGTAGTCCCACTCGGGCAAAAAGCCCCACCAGCTCTTTGACTATCGTTTTAAAGGCTGTGTTCCGCAGGGGGACGGCTTCTGGGTAGCGAGTAGCATAGTCCAAAACAACAACAAGTATATATTGGGGGCCCCGAGCTGTCTTTTCCAGGGGTCCCTATAGCAGAGTGGGTCTCTGCTCCGGCCCGGAAGGGGTTAAAACAGCCCTGGATAAGGGCTGGGGCTGGAGAAAGCAGCCTTTTAGGCTGGGCTGATTGGGGAAGTGGCTGCAGCTGGGGGCTACGCCCCAAACTGAGCGACAGGGCCTAATAAGAAGGCCAGGGAAGCCAAGGGCGGACAGTCTCCCTCTGCCTGTAGAGGGAGAAGGGCTTGGCTGCTGAGAAACCAGACAAGGTACCTAGCGTGGAGCAGGGCTGGGGAAAGGCAGTGGAGCTGAGGAGCTCCTGCCTGGAAAGCCCCAGGCTGTGGCCTAGAATTAGGCCAGGAGGTACTGGGGTTGTAGGGTGCAACCCAGGGGTAGGCCAAGGCAGCAGGTCCAAACCCCTTTGCTGATGATGAGTGGCTGATACTGCAGTCTGCCCCAGGGCGCGGGGCTAGACAATGACTGGCAGTAGCCTACACTGAAGCAAAGTGGGGATAGAGGGTGGGGGGTTCCCAGGGAGGGGAAACCCCTAAGGAAAAGGGGTTGCTGCCAGGGGGCAGAACCCCACACAAAAGGGGCACCGGGGTCCAGGGAGGGACACGGGGCTCGTAGCAGGAAACAAGGTGGATCACCGGCTTGCAGAGGATGCTCTGAGCTGGAATGTGAGCTAATTCCCAGGACAACCAGCAGGAGGCACCGCGGGTGGTGAGTCCCAACTCGTTTACAGTCCCACTAGGTCCATGGCTATTTGCTCATAGGAGACCCCTATGATGGGAAGGGGTACTAAAGGTGCCCTCAGGTGGGGACGGGGACTGTGCAACTGACACTCCTGGCAGAACGCACAGTACCTCCGCACTTCTTCATGTACTCCAGGCCAGAAGAACCATCGTAGGACTCGTGCCAGAGTCTTCTCTACCCCCAAATGCCTCCCAAAAAGATGACTATGAGCAAGACTTCATACAGCGTTCTGGTGTGTTTGAGTACTAGGATCTGCTGTACCTTCTGCCCCTGTACTGGTACAACCCGGTGTAAGAGATTTTTCTTCATTATGAAGTAGGGTCCTGGTCCCTGGGTTTTCCCTTCCACGGGGACCCCATCTATTTCGGTCACTTCCTTCCTAATGTTGTCGTACCTTGGGTCTTCGGCCTGGTCCTGTCCAAAATTTCCTCTCCTGGGGCTAATCTGCCCAAGATCTAGGGGCCCAGTCTCTGTTGCCTCTACTGGTTCAGAAGCGTTAGGGTGGGGGTCAGACTCGAGTGCTTCTCCCTCCTGGGTGGCCTCCTTTTCAGCTGCTCTGGTCCGCCTGCTTATGAGAGAAACCCTCTGGCTTTGAGTCAGTATTCGGGTTCCCAAGACCTGAGCTGCCCTCCTTTCCCTTTTTGACTTTCTACCCTGTCTGGGAATGGAAAATAAATCTGGGGATATTTCAGAGAAGACTAGGGATTGACAGTCTACTGTGGATGCCTCACTAACTTCAGGGTTCCCCTTTTCCTCCAATCCTCCTACTGGGAGTAAGTTTCCAAACCCTGGGAAGTCCCTCCTTATGAGCACCGGGTATGGGAGTTTAGGGACTACACCTGCTGCTACCTCAGTAGTGTTCCCCTGAATCTCGAGTTTTACTGGGATGGTGGGGTAATAACCAACTGTCCCATGGACGCATGTTATCCCCGTACGCTTAGCCCGCAGCAGCTGACTACACTTCACAGGGTTCCCCGAGACAAGCGTGATAGCACGCCCCGAATCAACCAGTGCTGTGGTCTCTACCCCATTTAGCTTTACTGGCCTGGTGTACATATGTGGGATTAGTGAGATCCCCGCAAGGTGGATTAGGGAGTATGTGTCTGCCCAGTTCCCCAGGTTACACTGCATCGGCTCCTCAGCACTGGGACACTGTGCAGCTATATGTTCCCACTCCCCGCAGGCATAACATCTGTATGGAGCCCCAGGCATTCCTCAGTCTCTTGGTTTGGGCAATCTAATATCATGATCCTCTTTTCCCTCAGTGCTCCAACTCTTTGTGGCTTCTGGTGGGCCTTCAGCCCCTCTCCTTTTCCACCTGGGCCCTCCTGGTGGCCTAGTCACCCAAGCTCTAGGGCTTGGTGCTGCTAGTTTAACCCAGGGTGCCTCTTCCTTAACTGGTTGGGTCAGCTCCCTCACCGTCCTTCGCCTCTCTACCAGTGCAACAACCTCATCATAGGTGGAGGGTTCGTTCTGGCTTACCCAGGCACGAAGGTCTGGCGGTAGTCCCCTCATGTATCGGTCGATGACCAGAACCTCTAGTATCTCTTCCGGTCTCCGGGACTCCATTCGCAACCACTTTCATGCGAGATGGATGAGGTCGTACAATTGGGACTGCAGGGTTTTTTTTCCTGGTACCTCCACTCATGATACCGCTGGACCTGCACTGCGGTCGTTACCCCAGATCTGGCCAGGATCTCTGCTTTCAGCTAGGGGTAGTCTGCTGCAGCCTCTTCAGGCAGATCATAGTAAGCCTTCTGGGCTTCCCCACACAGGAATGGGGCAAGGATGCTAGACCACTGATCTCGAGGCCAGGCTTCCCGTAGGGCTGTCCTCTCAAAGGCCAGAAGGTGTGCCTCTACATCATCCTCCCGCATCTTTTTCTGTAGCCAATGGCTGGCCCGTATGATCTGTGTCCCATCATGGCCATGGTTCAGCTCTGTAAGGGTCTTTACCTGGTTTACCAGTTCCCGCAACATAGCTCGGTCTTGAGAAGCCTGGTCCATCAGCAGGTGATTAGTCTCTTGCTGCAGCTGCACTGCCTCCTGTTGGGCAGCTGCCTGGACATGGGTAGCCTCCTGCTAGGCCACTGTAGCTTGTATCAATGCCCGTACTAAGTCATCCATTGTAGTGGGAAAAAAAAATAACTCTACCTTTTTTTTTATTTTAAATCACCCTCCTTCTTCTGCCGTGCTGTGCACACCAAATCCCACTTCTGACACCAGCTTGACAAAGTTCCTCCTCTACCTTGGTGGATCCTGCGCTTATTGGCAGATTTGCTCACCTCAGTGATCTTCCCCACAGTCTGGGTCAGCTCCTCCTGTGTCTGGTCAGGAGTTGGGAGATTTGGGGGGAACTCTGGCCCACCCTCTACTCCGGGTTCCAGCCCAGGGCCCTGTGGATTGCAGCTGTCTATAGTGCCTCCTGTAACAGCTGCATGACAGCTACACCTCCTTGGGCTACTTCCCCATGGCCTCCTCCAAAGACTTTCTTTATCCTCACCACAGGACCTTTCTCCTGGTGTCTGATAATGCTTGTACTCCATAGTCCTCCAGCAGCACACCCTCTCACTCTCATCTCCTTGTGCCTCTTGCTCCCAGCTCCTCTCACACACTTCCTTGCCTGACTGGAGTGAGCTCCTTTTTAAACCCAGGTGCCCTGATCAGCCTGCCTTGATTGGCTGCAGGTGATTTAATCAGCCTGTCTGCCTTAATTGGTTCTAGCAGGTTTCTGATTACTCTAGTGCAGCCCCTGCTCTGGTCACTCAGGGAACAGAAAACTACTCATCCAGTGACCAGCATATTTGCCCTTCACCAGACTCATGTACCCCACTGGTCTGGGTCTGTCACAGTATGGTTGGGATTGCTCTATTTAGGACCTGATTAAAAGCCCATTGACCTCAAAGGGCTTTGAATTAGGGCCTTAGAATATGGTAGTAAACATGGAAGGAAAACCACAGGGTAAACCATATACATATTGGAAGTTGGTTTGATCACTGGGAACTTGTCTGTTGCGTTAGGGAAGCCATGTCTTGTCTCCAAAGCAGCCCCACGGCTAAGCTGTTTTCCTCATCGCTGAATATCAGATTATTATTTTTGTTTTCCAGTAAATGAATGGGTATAATGTCACCCCACTAAGACTGTTGAGGAAATTTTAACAAATTTATTTGTGTGTGTGTGTGTGTGTGAAATGACTAACTGTATAGAGTGATTTTTTTTTAATTTTAAATGGAGTTAAGGACTGAGATGTCAAATAGAGGTTGAGTAGATAAATCTACTTTAGAAAGATAATCCACCAATTCAATTTTGTTTCAAGAACCAGCGATGTTGTTACTTTATTTTACTAGGCGTGGTTGTGTGGTTTTTTTGCATTGCATATGGCTTGAGGGGTATAAGAAGAAAATAGCTGTTTGACCTATGCTGTGAAACCCTGCAAATGATAAAATGATTGCTAGGAAATAATTGCCATTGAAATTTGTACCATTAGTTATAGTGCCCCTGACATTTTCTCCATCGTATCTTACAAGCCTTTCTAATAGGAATGAAATTAAACTGAGTTTGCTAACAGTAAAAAGTAATGCATTCCTTGTCCAAAACATACACTAGATAATTAAAGGAGGAGGGGCCTTTTCATGGGGACTGAATTTAGTGACATTTGAATTTTTATTTTCAAAAAAGCCTTCTTTCTCTTTCTGAGCAAGACAATACTGTGTGTGTTTCCCTCACAGTTTTGCCAATACTACACTCCAATTCTGATCCACATGATCCTTTGCTCTTTCAGGACTTGGCCTGCTTGAGCAAAAAGAATGCTACTTGTGCCAGATTTC
This sequence comes from Gopherus evgoodei, assembly GCF_007399415.2. Lineage (NCBI taxonomy): Eukaryota > Metazoa > Chordata > Testudines > Testudinidae > Gopherus > Gopherus evgoodei. Next base: position 115,675,566 of record NC_044325.1, on the reverse strand, counting down.
AGTGAAGTTAAAGGGCCTGAGCCAAAGCTCATTGGAATGGAATCTTTCCATTGACTTCAGTGGCTTTGGCTCTGTGATGCCATGGAGGTCACCCTGGTGTGCTCCCTTTTGGTCAGGCGTGGCACCATAGGTGAGTTTTACTTTCCATCACCTGGGTTCTAAACAAGTCCAGACAGATTTCTTTTTAATCTAAAGCCCCCACTCCTCCCCCCCCCACAGGCCTCATTTATTAATAACAGCCATAAGCATAAGAAGGACCTTACTCAGATATACCTAGAACGTTTGTCTTCTCTGGTTCCTTCCTTCTTCCCTGTGACTGTTTCTGGAACACTCCCTCAGTTCCTTTTCTGATTTATTTCTTTTCAGTCCTTCCTTACGCAGGACCCCTCAGCTCTCCTCTCTGGAGTTGAGTAATGGATTAGCCCCCTGTAGGATCCTTGTTAGCCTCTCCTTTGGCTGACCCCTTTTCCTTAATCAGGCTGCTCAGCAGGCTAGCTTTGCCCTGCTGATGTCTTCTGGTGTCTGCCTTGCTTTGAGTTACTGCCTTGCTTACAGTTAGTTAGTTTAACTTCTGTGCCAGGGAAGATAATGGAGCAGGTAATCAAAGAAATCATCTGCAAACACTTGGAAGGTGGTAAGGTGATAGGGAATAGCCAGCATGGATTTGTAAAGAACAAATCGTGTCAAACTAATCTGATAACGTTCTTTGATAGGATAACGAGCCTTGTGGATAAGGGAGAAGCGGTGGATGTGATATACCTAGACTTTAGTAAGGCATTTGATACAGTTTCGCATGATATTCTTATAGATAAGCTAGGAAAATACAATTTAGATGGGGCTACTATAAGGTGGGTGCATAACTGGCTGGATAACCGTACTCAGAGAGTAGTTGTTAATGGCTCCCAATCCTGCTGGAAAGGTATAACAAGTGGGGTTCCGCAGGGGTCTGTTTTGGGACCGGTTCTGTTCAATATCTTCATCAACGATTTAGATGTTGGCATAGAAAGTACGCTTATTAAGTTTGCGGACGATACCAAACTGGGAGGGATTGCAACTGCTCTGGAGGACAGGGTCAAAATTCAAAATGATCTGGACAAATTGGAGAAATGGTCTGAGGTAAACAGGATGAAGTTCAATAAAGATAAATGCAAAGTGCTCCACTTAGGAAGGAACAATCAGTTTCACACATACAGAATGGGAAGAGACTGTCTAGGAAGGAGTATGGCAGAAAGAGATCTAGGGGTCATAGTGGACCACAAGCTTAATATGAGTGAACAGTGTGATACTGTTGCAAAAAAAGCAAACATGATTCTGGGATGCATTAACAGGTGTGTTGTAAACAAGACACGAGAAGTCATTCTTCCGCTTTACTCTGCGCTGGTTAGGCCTCAACTGGAGTATTGTGTCCAGTTCTGGGCACCGCATTTCAAGAAAGATGTGGAGAAATTGGAGAGGGTCCAGAGAAGAGCAACAAGAATGATTAAAGGTCTTGAGAACATGACCTATGAAGGAAGGCTGAAGGAATTGGGTTTATTTAGTTTGGAAAAGAGAAGACTGAGAGGGGACCTGATATCAGTTTTCAGGTATCTAAAAGGGTGTCATCAGGAGGAGGGAGAAAACTTGTTCACCTTAGCCTCCAATGATAGAACAAGAAGCAATGGGCTTAAACTGCAGCAAGGGAGATTTAGGTTAGACATTAGGAAAAAGTTCCTAACTGTCAGGGTAGTTAAACACTGGAATAGATTGCCTAGGGAAGTTGTAGAATCTCCATCTCTGGAGATATTTAAGAGTAGGTTAGATAAATGTCTATTAGGGATGGTTTAGACAGTATTTGGTCCTGCCATGAGGGCAGGGGACTGGACTCGATGACCTCTCGAGGTCCCTTCCAGTCCTAGAGTCTATGAGTCTATGAGTCTATGAGGGAAGAGGCAGTATTTATGCTGATCCCCTTCTCTGAGCTCATCCCCAATTATTTGGGGGAGGGGCCCTGCCCCATCCTGTCTGCAGTGATCCTGGCTCTTTACCCTTAAAGAAACAGTAACAGGATTCCCCCACCCCCACCCCCAGCCCGAACACCTCTTTCTACCGAGACCACTCCTCTCTCCTCAGTATCTCCCAGATCTGTAAATGACTGGGCAGGCTGACCAGGAGGACCCACTAACTTTCAGGAACAGACCACCCCGGCGCAGAATGAGGCCCTAAATGGGGACTTGGAGGAACCTACCAAACTCACTTTTTTATGTTGCAGAAGGTTGGATTTGAACCCCTAATTCCTGCTGTAAAAGGATTTTGGGCTATGCCATTGCATCATCTGGCCTTACTACCTCCTAACTACATATGTCTTATTGTTAACTAAATCAAGAAACTGTCTTATACTTATTAGGAAATGTGGCAGTTCTTCAGCGTGACAAGAATTACATGTAGCTATTATGGAGGCAGAGGGTGTAAATCTGATGGGAAGGGGAAGGAAATAAATGTAGGACAGTGGCGTGAGGACTATGGGTCTGGAGCCTGAGAGTCAGGGAAAGGTATATACGGAGATTAACTGTATCCTTTAAGTGACATGGGGAGCCCTGGATGTACCATAAGGCAGTATTATCAGATCAGAGCCATGGGAGTAACTCAATCAGAGCTGATAAGGAGACAACCCCCTGTACCTTAAGTTGCACCTATGTCCTCCCACCTCTCACCAGATTTGTGCTGATCGTATGTCCTCTTTCAGTACCGTCATTTTGCATCTTTTTATTCTCTTGCCTTCTGCTGCATGTGGTTTTATTGCTTTGTTGTAAGATACAGTTGCAAACCAAATACCTAAGTCATGAGCCATTCAGGCAGCTGCACAGTTGTTGTTTTTTATGATACATTGTATCCTAAAGCAATTGGGAAGCCTGTGGTGCTTACTAAATATTTCTTAATTGGTCAGCTACAGTCCTGACTCTTTCATGGGCCTGTGGTGATGAAACTTATCACAATATCTGCAGTTGCCAAAGCTGAACTCTTTGAGTGGGAATTGGTCAACTTTTCCTTCTTTGCAATTGCAAACATCAGTCCCAATGACTTAAGGGAACAGTGCTGCACACTGTAATTTGGAATGCTTAGGGCTGATTCTTGTTCCCACTCTCTTGCTGTCACTGCTGGCAATGTTGCAGAATACTGGAGGCAGAGTGCATTTAACCCCTGGGGAAGTGGAGGTTGTCTGTACCTTGTTACAGGAGATGAATGCCTGATTTGAAAAAGTAGCAATGATTGAGTGTTAAAGGAGTGGTGTTCATCCTTCCCTGCAGTAAAAGGCTAATGGATGCAAGGTGGGGTGGGGGAGATTGATTTAAATCTGACTCTAATCATTATTTAAATCAGCAGGCAGGAAACCTTGATTTAAATCATCTACTTTAATCTTGTTTTGCATTTGTACTTTAGTTGTATTCCTAAAGAGAGGTTCATTCTCATTGGTTGATATAACCATTCAAACACATCAATTTTCAGCTATAGAATCATAGATTATTAAGGTTGGAAGGGACCTCAAGAGATCATCTAGTCCAACCCCCTGCTCAAAGCAGGGCCAATCCCCAAATGGCCCTGTCAAACCTTAGTCCCAGATTTGGACCTTAGCGTCCAAAATATGGGGGTTAGCATGAAAACCTCCAAGCTTAGTTACCAGCTTGGACCTGGTACTTGATGCCACCACCCAAAAAATTAGAGTGTTTTGGGGCCCTCTGGTCCCCCCGAAACCCTTCCCTGGGGACCCCAAGACCCAAACCCTTGAGTCTCACAACAAAGGGAAATAAATCTTTTCCCTTCCCCCCTCCAGGTGCTCCTGGAGAGATACACAGACACAAGCTCTGTGAATCTAAACAGAGGGAGTCCACCCTCTGTAATTCCAATCCTGGAAACAAAAGCACTTTTCTCTTTACCCAGAGGGAATGCAAAATCAGACTAGTAAATCTAACACACACAGATCTCCCTCTGACTTCTTCCTCCCACCAATTCCTTGGTGAGTACAGACTCAATTTCCCTGAAGTTTTCCAGTAAAGAAAAAACTCCAACAGGTCTTAAAAAGAAAGCTTTATATAAAAAAAAAAAAGAAAGAAAAATACATACAAATGGTCTCTCTGTATTAAGGTGACAAATACAGGGTCAATTGCTTAAAAGAATATTGAATAAACAGCCTTATTTAAAAAGAATACAAATCAAAGCACTCCAGCAACTATAGACATGTAAGTACAGAGATCATGTATTTACAACTTGGAAACAGAAGATTAGAGAGCAGGAAATAGAAATCACTCCTCATAGCTGAGAGAAAAGCAGACAGACAGACAAAGACTCAGCCACAAACTTCCCTCCACCCAGAGTTGAAAAAAAAAATCCTGTTTCCTGATTGGTCCTCTGGTCAGGTGCTTCAGGTGAAAGAGACATTAACCCTTAGCTATCTGTTTATGACAGGCCCCCTCAAGAATTGAACTCACAGCTCTGGGTTAGCAGGCCAAGTCTCAAACCACTGAGCTATATATAGCCTTTGAAGTAAATTTGTTACTTTTTTGCTGGCCAGGCAGATACACCATATCTACACACACAGACTTATTTAGACAATTATATAATGTAACATACATTTATTTTGAATTTGTTAGAAAATAGTGAATGATTTATTTCTTATTTACTGAATGATAACTTTTTTACTCTTGATCTGTGATGAACTATATTTGGATGTTAATGGGAATTCAATTAAAAAACACAAACCTGTGTTTAAAAATTGTTTATTAAATGAAACCACCTTAAATGGTGGAAACATAAACTTACTTTTTTTCCTTATCAAAACAAGTTTCACATCTAAAATTAACTGATTTATTAAACAGCTATTAACTGAATGTTTTTGGTCACTATTGGTCAGATTTTTAAACTTATTTAGGTATCTAAATATACAGATAGACCCATTTTCCTCATAGCGCCTATTTCAGTGAGGCCTAGTCTATAAAGTTTTCTTGTTCTGCAAACTCTTACTATTTCTTTAGCTTAGATCAGGTTTATGTTAACAAAATTTGACAGCTTTTTTGCTTAGAGATGACCCTTTCCAAGGCCAGAATAGACCATTCTGATCCTCTGTTCTGACATCCCATAAAACATAGGTCTTACAACTTCCCCACGATAATTTCTAAAGCATATTGTTTAGAGAAAAAAATCCAATCTTGATTTTAAAAATTGCCAGTGATGAAGAATCCACCACAACCCTTGATACATTGTTCCAATGATTAATTACTCTCTCAGTTATAAATTTACGCCTTATTTCCAGTCTGAACTTGTTTATCTTCAACTTCCAGCCTTTGGATTGTGTTATACCTTTCTCTGCTAGACTGAAGAGACCATTATTAACTGCCTGTTCCCTGTGTACATACTTAAGCTTTTCTTTGAACTTTTTGAATCTAACAATCTATTTAGTTTATCATTATAAGGCATGTTTACTAACCCTTCTTGTGGCTCTTCTTTGAACCATCTCCAATTGATCAATGTCCTTGAATTGTGGCACCAGGACTGGACACAGTATTCCATTGGCGGTTGCACTAATGCCAAATACAGAGGTAAAATAACCTCTCTACTCTTACTCTAGATTCCCCTGCTTATACATCCCAGGGTCACATTAGCTCTTTTGGCCATAGAGTCACACTGAGAGCTCATGTTCAGCTGATTATCCACCAGGATCCCCAAATCTTTTTTGATTTCACTGCTTCCTGGGATAAAGTCCCCCATTATGTCAGTATGGCCTATCATCTTTGTTCACAGATGTATATATTTATATTTAGCTGTATTAAAATACATACTGTTTTCTTGTGCCTAGGTTACCAAGCAATCCAGATCACTCTGAGTTAATGACCTGTCCTCCTCATTATTTACCACTCCCAAAGTTTTTGTGTCATCTTCGTATTTTATCAGTGATGATTTTTCATGATGTTTTCTTCCCGGTCATTGATAAAAATGTTAAATGGCATAGGGCCAAGAACCAATCCCTTGGGGACCCCACTGGAAATACATCAGATAGATGATGATTCACCATTTATAATTACATTTTGAGAGCTATCAATTAGCTAGTTTCTAATCTGCACAATGTTAATTTTATATTGTTCTAGTTTTTTAATCAAAATGTTGTGTGGTATCAAGTCAAGGGATATTACATCAGCGCTATTACCTTCATCAACCAAACTTGTAATCTTATCAAAGATATCAAGTTAGTTTGACTGAATCTGTTTTCCATAAACCCATGTTGATTTGTTTTAATTACATAACCTTCCTTTAATTCTTTATTAATTGAGTCCCGTATCAGCCGCTGTGTTACCTTGCCAGGGATAAATGTCAGGCTGACAGGCCTGTAATTACTGGGTCATCCCCTTTACCCATTTTAAAAATTGACACATCGTTATCTATCTTCCAGTCTTGTGGAATTTCCCCAGTGCTCCAAGGCTTAATGAAAATCAACATTAATGGTCCAGCAAGATCCTCAGTTGGGTCTTTTAAAATTCTTAAATGCAAGTTATCTGGACCTGCTGATTTAAAACTGTTTAACCTTTGTAGCTGTTGTTTAACCTCATCCAGGATACTAGTGGAATGGAAAGAGTGTTATCATTATATTATGATGAGACTATATAATCTGGTTTTTTCCCCAAGAAATGGAACAGAAATATTTTATTGAACACTCCGACCTTTGCTGCATTATTATTGATAATTCTGCCATTTTCGTGGAGTAGTGGAACAATACCATTGTCTGGACTCTTTTTGTTCCTAATATATTTTAAAACATACTACTTATTATCCTTAACTCTGCTGGCCCTAAATTTCTCATTCTGTATCTTTCCTTATCTTATCAGTTTTCTACAATTCCTAACTTCTAATTTATATTCATTACTATCAGCATCCCTTTCTTCCATTTGTTATACATATATATTTTATAGCTGTCTTCACTTCCCTTCTAAACCAGATTGTTTTAACTAGTGTGGCCTTCTTTCTTAAATGTGACTTTTTGAGCATCTAGTAAGATATTCTTAAAAGATTCCCAATTATCATTCATGTTTTTCTGATTAAATTCTTCCTCCCAGCTGATTTAACTCATCATTGTTTTCAGCTTTGTCAAATTGGCCCTATTAAAGCACCAATATAAATATATTATTGGTCCACTTGCTCATAACAAATGGGATCAAGTCATGATCACTTGTTATCTAAACCAGAGGTTCTCAATCTTTTTCTTTCTGATCCCCCCTCAACATGCTATAAAAGCTCTGGGGCCCAGTGGGATGGTGAAGGGGAGCTAGCTCAGGGGTCTGGGCTTCAGCTGCTGGGTGGGGGCGCTTTGGACTTTAGCCCTGTGGGGTGCTGGGGCTTCAACTGCTCTGTGGTGGTGGTGGGGGCTTGGGCATAGGCATAGTTTGACTTCTATTTTGGTGGGGCATGACCCAGGGAGGGAGCACCACATCCATTTCTGGACTCACCTCAGCAGTCCACCCAGTTTTGATTGGGGGTGGTGGTGGTTACAAACAAAAATTATAAATCAAAACGGTAGCTCAGAACACAAAATTTGAAAACTGCTCAGGGTGCAGGCAGAGTGGTAGCTAGGGTCTGTGTGCAGCCAGGAGGTAGCTTAGGGTGCAGGCAGGGTAGTAGCTAGGGAGTGTGTGTAGTGAAGGGTATAGCTCAGGGTGCAGGTGGGGCAGGGAGCTTAGGGTGCAGGGAGAGGAACGCTGCTACCTGCTCCAGGGCACCAGCAAGAGCAGCTGCCGCCCTGCAGTGCCTGGCTCTGGCTTCCCGCCTCCAACCTGGCCAAGGGGCGGGGCCTCGGGGGGAGAGGAGGAGATTTCGGGGGGTGGAGCTTCCCCTGGGATTGTAATGCTCTGGCACTGTAGTTTGGGGGGCAAAGCCTCCCCAGTGTCCCCCCAGCTCCACCTATAGACTCGGGGTTCTGCCACACAGGGCGCTGAGGCTTAGGGCTCCCAGCTCCTCTTAAACTGGCTGTGGGGGCTGCAGACCCCTGGTTGAGAATCACTGACCTAAACTACCATTAATTTTTAGTTCTATGATAAATTCCTCTTTATCTGTTCAGACAGGGTCTAGTAAAAGATGCCCCCAAGTTGCCTGCAACACTCTTTGAGTTAGTTAAATTGTCATCTATAAAGTTTAGAAATTCCAAGGTTGTTTTATTTCTGGCAGCATGAGACCTCCAGCATTTGTCACTCAAATTGAAGTCTTCCATGATCACACAACGTTTTTCCCTATAGATTATAAGTAGGTGTTTAAGGAGGTGGTCATCTTGTTCCCTGGTGCAATTTGGTGGTCTGTAGCAATACCCATCTTGTGCTTTATCTATTAGGACATTGATTCATAAGCATTCAAAATTATTTTCTTTCAAGTTATCAGTGATTCAGAAAGAGGTAATGATATTTTTGACAGAGAGCCACTCCCTCCCCTTTTGCCCACTCTATCCTTCCTAAATAGGTTTTATCCATTGATTTTAACATTCCAATAGTGTGAATCTTCTCACTAAATTTCTGTAATATTAACTAGATTGAATTTATGCTCATAAATGAGCAATTCTAATCCCTTTTGTTTTCTGCCCAGAGTCCTAGCATTGGTGTATAGGCAATTCAAGAATTTCTTTTCCTCTTGTCCTTTGCGTCCTTGGCAAATTTTGTTCTCAACATCTCAATTTTGTGTTGAATTCTCATATCTTCCCTTTTATTACTCTCCTTTTTTGATATTAGTTTATTGTTCTCCTGATTACTGTAGACAGCCTGTCCCAAGGAGATTGGTCCTCCTTCTACTGAGGCGGAGGCCATCCAAACTATACAGTCTCTTCTTCTCATAGAAGGTGGTCCAATGTTAAACAAAACCCAAACCCTACATCACTTATCTAGCCAGCAGTTCACTTCTAGAATCTTCTGCCTTCTGTCTTCCTTCACCCATGAGAGAGGAAATTTCTCTGAGGAAATCGCTTGCACATTATTCTTCTTTAGCATGCTTTCGAGGTCCCTTAAGTCGTCTTCTGTCTGAGAGATATCCTTGATGAACTGTCATTAGTGCAGATATGAGCCATCACCAATGGATCCTTGCCAGTTGACTTCAGAAGCCTATCCAACCTTAGAGTGAAGTCTCATGTCTTGGCTCTGGGAAAGCAACACACCATCCTGCTGTCCACCTGTCCCTTGCAGAATGTTCTTTCGAGTCTTCTGACTATTGAATCTCCAACAAGGATCAGCCATCTTCCTTGGATGGTTGGATAACTCTTTGCAGGCAAGCTTTATTCTACAGGGTGCGCCAAGCTGCCATCCACAAGTGTGGCCCTTTACATTTCTCTGTCCCTTTAGACCTGCTGGATCTTGAGAGGTATCTTCCATAGTTTCCATTCTGAGGACCTGGTATTGGTTTGAAACTTTTAGCTGTGTGCAATTCCTCCTTCTTCACTTCTCTGTGGTGGACACACTCTGCCGTTCCTCATCTCTCTTCCCCTTCACCTGGTCAGACTATGAATGGTTAGTTCTTTGATTCTTTACCAGTAAAAAGCCCAGAATATTTAAAGAAATGCTGGGAGAGTGAAGTATGGATGAATGGAAGTATATGTGAAGTAACAAATAATAATTGGGTCATCCGTCATGTCTAGAGCATGTAGGGACCTACAGGAACTTGGATCATTTGTACACAGTACCCCAGAACCTCATCCATGGAGTTCTCATCTCTGAATCCCATATTTTTGGAGCACATCTATGTTTGTGGTCTAGTGACACATATTGCTACAGAACTGCCAGTAGGAAATGGGACTTTCCAGATTGACCAAAGGTCAAGTTTGCCCACCTTCAACCTGGATTGGACCATGTTATTTGGATACGAGACCTGTAATGTTCTGATTTGCTCAGATCATCTCTGGGGAGGTGCCAGGAGGTGAAGCAAACCATGTTATTTGTATACTAGACCTATGATCCCCTGAGTTGCTCATATCATCTTTGAGGAGATGCGGCAAACCAAATTCATAATCTTGAAGATCTAGGTAAACACGAAAGAAGATGTGGTCCTCCCTGGCCACCACAATGCCAAGAAGGGATGATAACCCTCCCTTCCTCAGGATAGAGGAGACAAAAATTCCATCAGCTATGCTAGCCTGACCTGCCAAATGCCCAGAGGAAGCCCACTGGCCAGCCTCCAGTACCCACCAGAGATGACATCATCTGGTTTCCTGAATGGTTGTCCTGACACTGTAATTTGATCTTCAAAACATAAGAGCCAGTCTCTTCTCTAAGTAACTCTCTTCACCTATCTCCCCCCCTTAAGTATTTTGCGTGCGTGTGTGTGTGTGTGTGAAAGAAATAGAATTTGGATATTCATGTGCTAAGTAAATACTATTTTAAATCATCACCTGTTACCTGGGGTTGTAAAACTGTTTACAGAAACCACTCTTCCCTAATAAAGGATGTTAGAGGTTGTTGATCACTTGTTATGGTAGCAGAGAGAAATTATTCGTGAAAGAGTCAGCTGTAGAAATTATGTAGTAAATGTCAACTAGGAAGGAATGTCAGTACTGCTTCATAGGGCTGAGAAGTAGACTGTGCTTTCTTTGGTTTCCAGGGCTAATATGTATAAGAATTGATCATGTATTATGTTAACTTCATGATTTAAGTCTTGATTGTGTTCATCTGATGATTTGGTCTCTTGTTGCTTTTAATCCATATTATTGTTAGCTCATTGATTTATTATCTCAATTGCAGTTGTAATCTTGTTTTGATAATTGGGTTGTTTAATTCTTAATTAGTGTAAAAGTTATAGTAGTTTTAGCGGGAATTTAAATAGATTTTAAATTTTGCCTTTTAGTCATGTATTTTTTATGTTTGTTTCTTTTTATTACAGAAGCTTTTTTTTCTTTCAAATTTGCAACAAGGGTCACATCATATGGGATCTGAGTTACTGCAGAGAAATCTTTCCTGAGTGCTGGCTGGTGAGTCTTGCCCACATGTTCAGGGTGATCGCCATATTTGGGGTCCGGAAGGAATTTTCCTCCGGGGCAGATTGGCAGAGGCCCTGGAGGTTTTTTGCCTTCCTCTGCAGCGTGGAGCATGGGTCACTTGCTGGTGGATTCTCCGCAGCTTGAGGTCTTCAAACCACAATTTGAAGACTTCAGTAACTCAGATATATGTTAGGGGTTTGTTATAGAAGTGGATTGGTAGGATTCTGTGGCCTTCTTTGTGCAGGAGGTCAGACTAGATGATCATATTGGTCCCTTCTGACTCTAAAGTCTATGAGTCTATGAGTCTATTCTCATTAAGGGCCAAAGTGAAGTATTTCAGAATGATTTAGTTCTAACCCTAAATTAATACCTATGTCCCTCATGGCACTCTCCCACTAGACACCTATCTGCATCTGTAGACACTTAACTACTTTTAAAAATCTGGCTCCTGTCCTTCATGTTTTTAGAACTTACAGATCTTAGCCTCTTCCACCTTGCTTTTATTTAAGGTTGAAAGAGGAAAACAAGCTTCCCTACTTTGTCAGCTTCTAGCTGATTTATCAACTAAAGTACTTGCCATCTGGAAAAACACAAATACCAGCATTTACTCGACTGTAAAAATGGACAATCATATAGATACATACTTAATGAAGTATATGACATTGTGATGTATTTATAGAGCTTGAGTTGACCTCAAAAGTTAGATGTTTTCACCCCTAGATTCTGTATATAATTAAAAAAGCAGCCTTCTTTAACTCATTAACATTTTGAGGGATCATTGATGCAGCATCATTTTTGTAAATTTAAAAAATTATTTTAATAGATTATAGTTAGACATACCATAGTTTGTCAATTTAATTTTACTTTAATATGGCTGATTTTTAAAAAGAAAATGTTTTTAATTTCAGTTTTAAAAATCTGATTAAATAAAAACATCTATTTTTAAAAAAATTCATTGACTTTTGTTCACCTTATTGTAGAGCCTTGACTTCTTTCTAGATGCTAGTATATATAGAAGTGCTGAAGGAGCATCATATAACCCTCACTCTGCTGTGCTCCAACAAGATATATCGTGCCAGGATAACAGCTGTGAATCTGGATGATGATCCCCATCAGATTATCGTTCTTTAAATAAAAATATCCAACTCTGCAACCCAAAAATTAATAAGGGGAATCAGTACAGCAGTAGCCACTATTTGTGTAGGACCCACACAATTTGTTGTGCTCTATGCCGCAGAGCCAGTAGGGAGAGAACAAGTTAACTAATAAATAACACAGAGATTGCTGATGACTTTCTGCAATCAAGGAAGTACTAAAGTGGGATGACCACATTCAACTCCTTGCTTTGTTAAAGGCTTTGAGGTACCTGGAATTTGAAAGGCCCTGCATGCAAACAAATTCAGGAGTACTGTATTTTCAACCTCCATTTCAGAGCATAGGGAAAATAAAAAACACATGTGCCTCAAAGGTAAATGACACTCTCAGTAGGGAAGGAACTTTTCCTGCAAGCATCTAAGAGCATATCGTGAACAATTGCATTGGTAGTAAGTAGCATGGAAAAAAATTTCTATTAAAACAAGTAGATTGTGCTGCTCCTTTAATGGGGCACTGTAAAAAGAATCTGTTGTCTCTGCCACAAGGTTTTTCATTTAACAGGCGCGTGCCATAGTTAAAGCATCTGTTCCCTGAGTTATTTCAGCTCCTGCTTAGCTCCCAGGAGGCAGAAATTCAGTTTCCCTTAAACAGTTTGTTTTGTGATGACCATGTAACCCTGAGCTCCCCATAGCATGGAACAGCTGGAGACCTGGCTGCAGAATGGAATGGAGCAATCTCAGTTAAAGGGTTTGTCCTTCATGCCCTTGTGTAGCTTGCCTCCAGTTAATGGGAGTTACACAAGTGCATGGAGAGGAGGAATAATTTCTTGTGTCCAAATGTGAGGATTCAGTTTAGTGAAGCTTTCTGTGCAAGGTGATGGAGAGGAGGCTGTAGGTAATGGAGAGAGCTGGCCCATCCTGTCATACCAGCTTCCAAGCAGCACAGGGTTGGCTTTTGTTGTTTTAATTGTGCTGAGGCCACCACCACCAGATGGGATCTGGAAATTATCAGGCTCACCAGATGTGGAACACTGCAGCAAAGTGTTGTGAAAAAGGAGCTGGCTTCAATCATCAACACGTTCTTTGGTCCAGTGTCATAGCCCCAACTTCCTCCTGCTCCTTCCAGCAATAACTCTGTTATATGGAAGTGAGATTAGGCAGAGCTGGATATAAAGACATTTCCAGGATGAGACAAAGGGAATGTATACATTGCAGTCAGAGGGGTGTTTGCAGCATGTGTAGGCATATCCATCCTGGCTTTAATCTAGCTAGTAAAAATACCAATAGCAGTGAAGCTGTGGTAGCACAGGCAGTATAAGCCACCTGAGACCCTGGCAACTTACAGCTCATCTGTGCTGCTGCAGCTTCCCTGTTATTGGTATTTGTGCTGGCTAGATTAAAGCTAGCCCAGGTATCTCTGTGTGATGCAATCACATTTCTGATTTCAGCATGTGGCACCTACTGTAAAATGCAGCTAGAAGGGCAGTAGGGTAGAAGAGCAACTGGTTCAAGGCCAGAGTGGTGATGTGAGTTACTCAGTAGCGCCTGTAAAGGGATGAGCACCCTCAACCTCCTTTGAGCTCATAGTTCCCTCTGTGTTGAACATGCTGGATACTGTCAGTCATTCTTCCACATGCCTTACGTTATTATTATTGTTATTTCAATTTCAGTGGTACCTAGAGGCCCCAAACAAGATCACAGCCCCATCTGCACATATCCATAATAAGAAATCGTCCCTTCCCCAAAGAGGTTACTGTGACAGATGTAGCAATTTCTGCCTATCCTTAGGAGACCTTATTGAATTAAGTTTAAGTATCTTTGGGGTCCATTGTATTAAATGCAAAGTTTATGTATTATTGTGGGCCAGGATTGCAAGTAACCTCTCCACAGGGGAGAAGTGATGTGATGCCTAGGAGTCCAAAGGATTAAAGTGAAATTGTGCCAGATTAAAATGGGCTTTTGGGACAATGTGTGTAACATGGATTTCCTAGGGAGAGGTCAATGCAAGTTTCCCCACCTCCCGTTATGCAAAAATCCAGACTTTTGAAGCTCCACCCTGAGGAGTGGTTATTTGTCTTCTGATTCCCTGTTCCTGGAGATAAGATCCAAGGCCTGAGATGTATAAAGAAGCAGTTGAAGTGTCCCACTTGTGATCCGGTTCTGAATCAGACAGTTATGAACTTATAACCATGGGAGAAAAGCCAGTTACGGGTTATGAAGGACTGACACCTACTACAGCCTGAGGTTGGAGTTGGGGTGACCTCTGGTTAGCCTTTTAGCAGGCATTTAGATTCTTTTACTGTGTTAATGTTTTCTCTGTCACGCTTTCACCTTAAAAATAAATTGCCTGATGAGAAGGAGCTGTGTGGAAACTTGCAATTATGGGCGATTACACTGTTCACAGCCTCTTCAGTGAAAGCAAAGTGCAGATGCTGGCCTGTTTAGGCAGACTGGCTTGCTGGGGATATCACACTTTAAACCAGGGAAATGTGCAACCTTAACATGAACCCCTCTCCCTCTCCCCCAGTCAGGAGCAAGTGAGAGAGAGAGCGAGAGCTGTCTCTGATCAAGAAAGGTGAAAGTTGGGAGCCTGAGGCCTTTAAGTATGTGCTCTCAGTGGACCATGAAGGGGGAATACAGGTGAAGTTGCCCTGAAACTGTGGCAGTTAAGATCTAAACAGATGAGAGAGACAAAGGGAATAGTATTATCCCCATTGTCTGGATGGGGGACTGTAGCACAGAGAGAATAAATGACAATGTTCCAAGGTCTCCCTTGGAGTACAGAGCTAGGAATTGAACCCAGAGCTACTGAATTCCTGCCCCGAGCTTTAATCACTAGACCATCATTCCTCCCTTTTTGTATGACTTGCAAAAGGACAGGCTTTTTCCATCCTTAAATGTGACACTTTTTTTGAGGGTCCCTGTTCTTAGTTAAACATGGCATTTTGGGCATAGGTAAAGAAACCCATCCCTTCCTTCACACCCCACACCAGACAGTCTCATTCTCCTGATGTTCCAATGGAAGGTTAGTATAAGAAAAAAGTTGGTAATATTTCAAAAACTAATATAGTTATTAACTGGTACATTAATGCTGAGTTACAGAAGGAAATTCTGTAGAAGAATTAATGCAAGACGAGTCCAAGATTCATGTTACCTCCAGAGGAATTAATCATGATTAGACTTATTTTAGAGTTGCTACTGAGGGTATGGCTACACTTGAAATTGGCAGCGCTTTGAAGTGTGAGTGTGGTCGGAGCGCCAGCGCTGGGAGAGAGCTCTCCCAGCGCTGCACGTAAACCACATCCTCTACAGGTGTAGCTTGCAGTGCTGGGAGCTGTGCTCCCAGCGCTGCGGCACTGATTACACTGAGGCTTTAAAGCGCTGTATCTTGCAGCGCTCAGGGGGGTGTTTTTTCACACCCCTGAGCGTGAAAGTTGCAGCGTTGTAAAGCGCCAGTGTAGCCAAGCCCTGAGTCTAACAGGTTATTGATGTCGATAAAAGGGACACTGTTAAGACTGGTTGACAAAAAGGTTTGACCCATTTCTGAGAGTTTCATAAATCTGTTCAACTGTCTGTCTGATTCCTGAAGAGAGAGAGAGAGAGAGAGAGAGAGAGAGTGTGTGTGCGTGTGTGTGATTTTTTTCAACTGTCAATCTGCAGCAATGACTTGCTTAATAACACAATGCACTCTTGCACCAATTTTGACTCTGCAATGACAAACCAGTGCATAGTTAATATCTGTATTTATCTTCTCCACCTGATGTTTCTTAGGGTATGTCTACACTACGGGATTATACCGATTTTACGGAAACCAGTTTTTAAAACAGATTGTATAAAGTCAAGTGCACGCAGCCACGCTAAGCACATTAATTCGGCGGTGTGCGTCCATGTACCGAGGCTGGCGTCGATTTCCGGAGCGTTGCACTGTGGGTAGCTATCCCATAGCTATCCAATAGTTCCCGCAGTCTCCCCCGCCCTTGGAATTCTGGGTTTAGATCCCAGTGCCTGATGGGGTAAAAAACATTGTCGCGGGTGGTTCTGGGTACAGCCTCACCCCTCCCTCCATGAAAGCAGCAGACAACCATTTCACGCCTTTTTTCCTGGGTGAACTGTGCAAACGCCATAGCACAGCAAGCATGGACCCTGCTCAGCTCAAGACAGCAATCATGGACGTCGTAAACACCTCGCGCATTATCGTGCAGTCTATGCTGAACCAGAACCTGCAAAACCAGGCGAGGAGGCGGTGGCTATGGCAGAGCGATGACGAGAGTGATGAGGACATGGACACAGAATTCTCTCAAACCGCGGGCCCCTGCTCTTTGGAGATCCTGCTGGTAATGGGGCAGGTTCTAGCCATTGAACGCCGATTTTGGGTCTGGGAAACAAGCACAGACTGGTGTGACTGCATAGTTTTGCAGGTTTGGGACGATTCCCAGTGGCTGCGAAACTTTCGCATGCGTAAGCGCACTTTCATGGAACTTTGTGACTTGCTTTCCCCTGCTCTGAAACGGCAGAATACCAAGATGAGAGTGGCCCTCACAGTTGAGAAGCCAGTGGCAATAGCCATTTGGAAGCTTGCAACGCCAGACAGCTACCGGTCAGTTGAGAATCAATTTGGGGTGGGAAAATCTACTGTGGGGGCTGCTGTGATGCAAGTAGCCACAGCAATCATTAAGCTGCTGCTACGAAAGGTTGTGACTCTGGGAAACGTGCAGGTCATAGTGGATGGCTTTGCTGCAATGGGATTCCCTAACTGTGGTGAGGCGATAGATGGAACCCATATCCCTGTCTTGGCACCGGAGCACCAGGGCACCCGGTACGTAAACCACAAGGGGTACTTTTCAATGGTGCTGCAAGCACTGGTGGATCACAAGGGATGTTTCATCAACATCCAGGTGGGATGGCCAGGAAGGGTTCATGATGCTCACGTCTTCAGGAACACTACTCTGTTTAAACTGCTGCAGCAAGGGAATTACTTCTCAGACCAGAAAATAACAGTTGGGAATGTTGAAATGCCTGTAGTTATCCTGGGGGACCCAGCCTACCCCTTGATGCCATGGCTCATGAAGCCATACACAAGCAGCCTGGACAGTGGTCAGGAGTTGTTCAACTACAGGCTGAGCAAGTGCAGAATGGTGGTAGAATGTGCATTTGGCCGTTTAAAGGCGCACATTACTGACTCACTCAGACCTCAGCCAAACCAGTGTCCCCTTTGTTATTGCTGCTTGCTGTGTGCTCCACAATCTCTGTGAGAATAAGGGGGAGACCTTTATGGCGGGGTGGGAGGCTGAGGCAAATCACCTCGCCGCTGATTACGCGCAGCCAGACACCAGGGCGATTAGAAGATCACACCAGGAAGCAGTGCGCATCAGAGAAGCTTTGAAAACGAGTTTCATCATGGGCCAGTGTGACTGCTGTGTTTGTTTCTCCTTAATGAACTCCCCCCCCCGATTGACTCATTCCCTGTAAACAACCCACTTCCCCCTTCGATTACAGCTTGCTTAAGGAAATAAAGTCACTATCGTTTAAAAATCATGTATTCTTTATTAATTCATTATAAAAAGAGGGAGAGAACTGACAAGGTAGCCTGGATGTGGTTTGGGAGGAGTATAGGAGGGAAGGAAAAGGCCACTAAAAAAAATATCAAAGTAATGACAGCCTTTTGGTTGGGCTGTCCACAGGGGTGGAGTGGGCGGGTGCACGGAGCCTCCCCCCACGCGTTCTTACACGTCTGGGTGAGGAGGATGTGGAACGTGGTGAGGGGTGAGGGTGGTTATACAGGGGCTGCAGCGGCACTCTGTGACCCTGCTGCTGTTCCTGAAGCTCCACCAGACGCCAGAGCATGTCAATTTGATCACGCAGAAGCCCCAGAGTTGCATCCCACCACCGCTGATCTTCCTGCCTACACCTCTGATCTTCCTGACGCCACCTCTCATCTTGAGCGTCCCTCCTGTCCTCACTTTCACTGGCATCTTTCCTGTAATTTGATACCACGTCCTTCCACTCATTCAGATGAGCTCTTTCATTGCGGGTCACTTCCATGATTTCCGAGAACATTTTGTCTCGCATCTTTTTTTTCCACCACTTATCTGAGATAGCCTTCGGGATGGAGTAGGGAAGCTTAAAAATGTGCAGCTGCATGAGGGAGATAAAAAAGGGAGAGAAGTATTTAAAAAGATACATTTTACAG
The DNA here is from genome assembly GCF_007399415.2 of Gopherus evgoodei. Classification (NCBI taxonomy): domain Eukaryota; kingdom Metazoa; phylum Chordata; order Testudines; family Testudinidae; genus Gopherus; species Gopherus evgoodei. The sequence goes on along the minus strand of NC_044325.1, from coordinate 115,657,316 downwards.
ATCAATGCTTATACGCTTTCACGGTGAACAACACTATTCACCTTACATAGCACATGTGATTTGACTACAAGGTCGCATTTTGCATCTTAATATTGAGTGCCTGCAGCTCTGGTGTTACAGATCTCACAGACGCAGGTCTGGGCAGCAGAATTCGGCTTGCATGTGGCCATGGTAAGCCATTGTCTTCTGCAGCCTTCATATATCCAGCGCCTTCCTTTAACAAATAGTAAGCAAAGCCCGTTCAGTGCTGCTTCTTTCCTGTTAACTTGCAGCAGCAGAAACCATCCCCCCATCCAATTCTCTGGGATGATCGTTTTACCCCTCCTCCCACTGCGTGGCTGGTATCATGGAAGATCGCTGCTACCGAAACGTGAAAAATGCTCTGCGCCTATCACCCACCCCCCCCTCCCCTTGCTTGGCTACCTGCAAGGAAGGATTTCTTTTAAGCAACAGGCAAACAGCCCAGTAGGAATGGTCATCTCTGTCCCCTTAATTAAATTCCGGAATTTCAACCAGGTTATCATGAACGATATCACTCTCCTGAGGATAACACAGTGAGATAAAAAACGGATGTTGCTTCAATGCCAGCAAACACTGGGACCATATGCAGCTAGGCTTTGTCATGCAATGATACCAGATTACTTGCTACATGCATGCCGTGGTCAAGTGTCCTACCATGGAGGACGGAATAAGGCTGCCCTGCCCAGAAACCTTCTGCAAAGGCTTTTGGAGTACCTCTAGGAGAGCTTCATGGAGATGTCCCTGGAGGATTTCTGCTCCATCCCCAGACATGTTAACAGACTTTTCCAGTAACTGTACTGGCCGCGAATGCATCCCAAGTCCTCAGAGCAAATCAGTCATTAAAAAATGCTTGCTTTTAAACCATGTTTTATATTTACAAAGGTACACTCACCAGAGGTCCCTTCCATGGTTTCATTGTGTGGGATCGTGGCTTGGGAGGGCTGGGAGGGTAATTCCGTCAAGCTGAGAAAAAGCTCCTGGCTGTTGCGGAGAATGGATGTGTGCTCTCTGCAAGCTCGTCCTCCTCTTCATCTTCCCCGTCTGCAGAATCCTCACCCATGGCTGAGATTACCACCCCCACCTCGGAATCCACAGACAGGGGTGAGGTAGTGGTGGCAGACCCCCCCGAGAATTGCATGCAGCTCAGCATAGAAGCAGCATGTTTTCGGCCCTGCCCTGGACCTTCCGTTTGCTGCTTTGGTCTTCTAGTAGGCTTGTCTGAGCTCCTTAACTTTCACTCTGCACTGTACTGAGTCCTTGATGTGGCCTTTCTCCATCATGGTCTTGGAAATTTTTTCAAATGTTTTTTCATTTAGTCTTTTGGAACGGAGTTCTGTTAGCATGGAATCCTCTCCCCATAGAGCGATCAGATCCAGTACCTCCCGTGCAGTCCATGCTGGAGCTCTTTTTTGATTCTCAGGAGACTGCATGGTCACCTGTGCTGGTGAGCTCTCCACGCTGGGCAAACAGGAAATGAAATTCAAAAGTTCGCGGGGCTTCTCCTGTCTACCTGGCCAGTGCATCCGAGTTCAGATGGCTTTCCAGAGTGGTCACAATGCTGCACTGTGGGATACCGCCCGGAGGCCAATACCATTGATTTGCGGCCACACTAACCCTAATCCGACATGGCAATACCGATTTCAGCGCTACTCCTCTCATCGGGGAGGAGTACAGAAATCGGTTTAAAGAGCCCTTTATGTCGATATAAAGGGCCTCGTGTGGACGGGTGCAGGGTTAAATCAGTTTAACACTGCTAAAATTGGTTTAAACGCGTAGTGTAGACCAGGCCTCATTGTCTGCAAGAAGTGTGAGTTCTATGGGGAAGGGTGGTTAGGTTAGGTGGTTAGGATGCTAGCTTATGTCTCGGGAGATCTGAGTTGAATTCTTTGTTTTACAGTAAACTTCCTTTGTCTCCTTGGGCAAGTTTCTTAAAGCCCCTGAGGATGCTTGAGGAGTATCCCCTAGACACCTAGTTATCTTGTCATTCTCAAGGTATCTAAATACCTTTGAGGATATGGGCCTTAGTCTTTGCCTCATTTCCCCATCTGTAAAATGGGAATAACAGTTCTTCTCTATCTTGCAGGGGCATTGTGAGGAGAAGTACAATAAAGATTGAGGCACACAGATACTATAGTAACAGGGGGCCATTTAAGTACCCTTGATAGATACAGTGCTTAGCACAAGGAGGCTCCAAGCTGATTGGGACCTCTGGGCACTGTGCAATATAAAGAATAGTAATTAATAAGCTTAATCATGTAACTGTGACATGAGTTCGTGTGTAACACTCTTTCTGTACTGCCATCCCATTGTACTATTTTCTTCACTCTTATAAAGAAGACAAAGTGACATAGACCAAGAATTGTTTGTGCTATTAAAAGCTGGGCTCCCAGTGGTACATCACACCTTGCATCAACTAAATTTTATTATTATTGTTTCTGTTGTGGTAGTGCCTAGCAGCCCCAGCCATGGACTGGGACCCCATTGTGCTGCACTCTCTTCAAACACACGACAAAGAAAATCTCCTTTCCCAAAGAGCACTCTTCCAAGGATTTCTCTGACCTTTCAAAATCTAGCCTCTTTCCAACTTCACAAGTCATACATGCAAGAGCTATATAGCTACCTTTTAACCATATGATATAGGCGAGGCCAAAATAATCTAGTGTTTGGCTAGACGTTAGGGGAGTAAATTACACAGGTGATTCCCTTGAGCCTCATTTCTGCAACCTACATATATTCAACAAACAGGTGTCATTTGGTGACTGTGCTATAAAGTGTATGTGTTGCTGTCTGGATGGCCAACAGATGTATAATAATAAAATGGAAATGAGAAAAATCCACCTCCACTACTAAAATGGTTTCCATGAGATGAAGGCTATTATACCTCCTGAAAAGGCCATTTACTGGGACTTACTTATCAATTTTACACATGAAGTGTTAACAGAAGGGAGAGATTAATATGAAATGGACTTAAACTTTCTGCCTTGCAGGACATACTCTGACAATCACAGCTCCACTATATGGATGTGCTCTTTAGAGTAAGGAAATGAAGATAAAGATACAAACAGAGTCTCATTTCCTCTCCACCCCTCTCTTTGGGGGGATAGCTGTTCATATGCATGCTGTTGAGGCTTCATATGGCTGGCAAGTTTTGAAGGGTTAATACCCCACCATGCAGTGCTGATGGTTACATCTTTGATCTAAGGTTCTTTTTATCCTTCATGGAGTGGGTGCTGCTGAGCCTTATTTGGGTCTATATAAAAAAAGCTGTATGGCTTTACTTAAACCGGTATAGTTAAAGTGGTTCACTTCCCACTGTGGATGCAGTTATACTGGTGTAAAGGTATTCATACCCATATCACTTATTCCTTTAGGCCTGGTCTACACTGGGGGGGGTCAATCTAAGTTATGCAACTTCAGCTACGTTCAGTGTACTTAGATCGACTTACCGTAGTGTCTTCACCGCGGTGAGGCGACTGCTCCCGCTCCCCCGTTGACTCCGCCTGCGCTTCTTGCCGAGCTGGAGTACAGGAGTCGATGGGAGAGTGCTCAGGGATCAATTTGTTGCGTCTAGACTAGACACAATAAATCAATCCTCTCTGGATCAGTCGCTGCCCGATGATCCGTCTGGTAGCGAAGAGAGAAGGAGAATTCCCTTGGGGAAGGAGAATAAGTTATGATGGTGTAACTGCATCCGCACTATGATTGTACTGGTATAAATAGTAAGGTAAAAAAAATCACCCCCCTAAATGGCATAGTTATACCAGTGCAGAATCTGTGTGTAGACCTGGCCTTGCTGATTTCTTAACTGTGGTTACTTGAATACTTGGCTAGAAGGGCTGGTGATGAAGGGGAAGTTTTCCTATTTGAACGCTGTCATTTTATCCTCCTAATTCCTAGTTTGAGGAGATTTCATACCATCTTCCAAGCACCTCCTACATGTAGTTAATTTCTATAACTAGCCTGGCTACAAAAATGTTCTGTCTGCAAGTATTCTTGTTCCTCAGTAAATCTGGCTGAGAGCTATTCCCTTTTGTGTTAATTCCCAGCTCGGTCAGTGGCACCTGGCAAAATGACAGTTCTTATGTTATAAATGAAAGGTGGGAGAGAGACAGTGATTTGTTGTTAATGTTATTCATTCTCTGTCCCCACACTGGTTTTAAATAGGCAGCAGTGACCTAGATTGGGGACCGGGGGAGGAATGTCAGTCCTTCCCCCAACTAGGTATTTTGCTTAAAAACAAACTAGCTCTCCCCTCCCCCCACAATTACCTAAAATTTCTGTGTTCTCCTCTTAACAAGTTTGTCTGGCATTTTTGCCATTTTTATACAGGTACTGAGAGAGTAATGCTTGAGCACCAAGGTGAGGAGTACAGTGCAGTGTCTGGGCAGTTGAAGGGTGGAGGTAGGGTGACCAGATATCTCGATTTTTATAGGGACCATCCTGATTTTTGGGTCATTCTTACATAGGCTCCTATTTCCCACCCACCCCCGTCCAGATTTTTCACTCTTGCTGTCTGGTCACCCTAGATGGAGGGCCAGCTACTTCCAGGAAAAAGGCCTGCCTATTGTAAACTGCTGTGCCCATGCGGTGCCCCCATTTAAATCACTGGGGTTCCGTGCAGGCAAAGCAGTGAGGGACCACAGCTTTAATTAGTTTTCCTTCCCCTCCCACAATATGTAATCTTGCACAGATCGCGTCACTGCAAGGACTTCATGCCTGTAGTGGGGTTGGTCTCCCTCATGGCCTAGGCAGGGTCATGTTACAGGCAGCCTGCCTCTGTTTCCCTCTTCTCAGGGCCCCTTACGAACTCACTCAGGTCAAAGGTAGTTCAAACAATCCTCTCCTGGGGGTCCAGTGTACTGAGTCCTCAGGTACATACTGGCCCTCTAGGTCCCAACCCTAGTTCAGTGTGTCTCTCCTGGTAATCCAAGATAACGTCTTTCAAGTAAAACACAGACTCCTACAGCCTTCATCCTAGGCCAGGTCCACACTAGAGCGTTAAATCGATGTAAACAGCGTTAAATCAATTTAACGCTGTAACCGTCCACACTACAAGGCACTTAAAATCGATTTTAAGGGGTCTTAAAATCGATTTCTGTACTCCAGCTAAACGAAAGGAGTAACCCTAAAATCGATTTTGGGCTAGTGTGGACGGAAATCGAAGTTAATGGCCTCCGGGAGGTATCCCATAGTGCACCAGTGGCTGCTCTGGACAGGTAAAGGAACTCTACTGCTGGCCAGGTACACAGGAAAAGCCCCGGGAACTTTTGAATTGCATTTCCTGTTTGGCCAGCGTGGAGCTCTCAGCAGCACAGGTAACAATGCAGTCTCCTGAGAATAGGAAAAGAGCTCCAGCGTGGAACACACAGAGTTATTGGATCTGATAGCTGTATGGGGAGAAGATTCTGTGCTATCAGAACTGCGTTCCAGTAGACGAAATGAGAAAACTTTTGAAAAGATTTCTAATGCCATGAGACAGAGAGGCCATAGCAGAGACTCGATGCAGTGCAGAGTTAAAGTGAAGGAGCTCAGACAAGCGTACCAGAAGACCAAAGCAGCAAATGGCAGATCCGGATCTGTCCCAAAAACATGCCGCTTCTACGTGGAGCTTCACGCAATTTTAGGTAACTGCGCCACGACAAGCCCCCCCTTGTCTGTGGATTCAGAGGTGGGGGTAGTAATCTCAGCCACTGCTGATGATTCTGCGGACGGCAAAGATGTGGAGGAGGAACAGGAGGAGGACGAGATGGCAGAGACCACACAGCACTCCATTCTCCCCAACAGCCAGGAGCTTTTCCTCAGCCTGACAGAAGTACCCTCCCAGCCCTCTCAAGCCACTAGCACAGACCATGAAGCCATGGAAGTGACCTCTGGTGAGTGTACTTTTTTAAATAAAAACCATAGTTTAAAAGCAACCGTTTTTTAATGATTGATTTGCCATGAGGGCTTGCATGCAGTAGCTGGCATTAAAGTTACTGGAAAAGTCTGTTAACATGTCTGGGGATGGAGCGGAAATCCTCCAGGGACATCTCTATGAAGCACTCCTGGAGGTACCCCAATAGCCTTTGCAGAAGGTTTCTGGGCAGGGCAGCCTTATTCCGTCCATCATGGTACAAAACTTTACCATGCCATGCCTGGAGCACGTAATCGGGTATCATTGCATGACAAAGCCTAGCTGCGTGTGGCCCCGGGGATTGCTGGCATTCAAGAAGCATAATTTCTTTTTCTCTTTCTGTTATCCTCAGGAGAGTAATATCGTTCATGGTCACCTGTTAAAAAGTAATGTACTTTATTAAGGGGACAGAGATGACCATTCCTTCATTTCTGCTTTCCTGCTCCTTTAATAAAAAACCTTTCCTAGCAGTTAGCCATGTGGGGGATGGTAAAAACCTGCACATTCCTACGGGGAGGTGTCTCTAATGGCGCTGACCATTTTAGCATTTGGGCAGCAGGAATTATCGCTGCTAATTGCCAAGGCATAGAGGGTGGAGGGGGGAGGTGGTAAAGTGACCTGCCATTACAGCAGACATGCAGAGTAGGGGGGGGAAACCATTCACAATTTTCCTCTAGTGCTTAACCTTTCTGATGGCATAAGAAAAGAAGCAAAAGATTAGCTTTTTAGCAGTTTGGCTGCCAAGCATTAATGTTACCTGTTAATAGCCAGGGGTACAGGGTAATAAAAGAGGTTGCACGGTTCACTGCCATTAGCCTTACCATCTCCGCCAGCAAGCTGATTTGTAATCCCCGGACCTGCGTCTGTGTTGATCTCTGACACCACAGCCGCAAGCACTAAATACTAAAAGAATCCAAAGGCGACCTTGTAGTGAAGTGACATGTGCTACGTACGGTGAATAGTGTAGTTCACTGTGAAAGAGTATAACCATTGTTCTGTGAAATGTATCTCTTATGATCCTTCTATCACTCTTTTCCCCCACTCATGCAGCTGCACATTTTTCAAGCCTCCCTACCACAGTCCGACGGATAGGTCAGATAAGGAGAATAAGGAAGAAGAGGACACGGGAGGAGATGTTCACAGAAATAATGGCAGTATCCCGCAGTGAAAGAGCTCATCTGGGGGAGTGGAAACACGTGGTCGCAAAGTACAGGGACGCTGCCAGTGAACGTGAGGACAGGAGGGACGCTCGAGATGAGATGTGGCGGCAGGAAGATCAGCGGTGGCGGGCTGCAACGCTGGAGCTGCTGCGCGATCAAACTGACATCCTCCGAAGTCTGGTGGAAGAGCTGCGGGGTCACAGAGTGCCACTCCAGCCCATGTTTAACCTCCCTCAGTACTCACCATGTCCCATATCTTCCACACCCAGACGTATAAGAACGCGTGGGGGAAGGCTTTCTGCACCTGCCCACTCCACCCCTGTGGACAGTCCAACCAAAAGGCTGTCATTACATTGAAATGCCCTTAATGGCATTTTTCTTCCCTCCTATACTCCTCCCAGACCACTCCCGGGGTACCTTTTCATTTCTTTTACTCTTCTTATAAGGACATGCTATTCAAAGGCAGTGGGAGGGTGGGTTGGTTACAGATAGTAAATTTATTTCAATAAGCAAGCTGTTATGGAAGGGTGGAGGGAAGCTTGCTTGCAGCAGCAGGAGTCAATACATGGGGGGGGGAGGTTCACGAAGGGGAAAGAAACACAGCAGTCACACCGTACCCTGGCCCATGATGAAACTCGTTTTCAAGGCTTCTCTGATGTGCACCGCTTCCTGGTGTGATCTTCTAATTGCCCTGGTGTCTGGCTGCGCGTAATCAGCGGCCAGGTGATTTGCCTCAGCCTCCCACCCCGCCATAAAGGTCTCCCCCTGACTCTCACAGAGATTGTAGAGCACACAGCAAGCAGCAATAACAAAGGGGACATTGGTTTGGCTGAGGTCTGAGCGAGTAAGTAAGCTTCTCCAGTGCGCCTTAAGACGTCCAAATGCACATTCTACCACCATTCTGCATTTGCTCAGCCTGTAGTTAAACAACTCCTGACCACTGTCCAGGCTGCCTGTGTATGGCTTCATGAGCCATGGCATCAAGGGGTAGGCTGGGTCCCCCAGGATAACTACAGGCATTTCAACATCTCCAACTGTAATTTTCTGATCTGGGAAGGAAGTCCCTTGCTGCAGCCGTTTAAACAGAGTAGTGCTTCTGAAGACGCGAGCGTCATGAACCCTTCCTGGCCATCCCACATGGATGTTGGTGAAACGTCCCTTGTGATCCACCAGTGCTTGCAGCACCATTGAAAAGTACCCCTTGCGGTTTATGTACCGGGTGCCCTGGTGCTCCGGTGCCAAGATAGGGATATGGGTTCCATCTATGGCCCCCCCACAGTTAGGGAATCCCATTGCAGCAAAGCCATCCACTATGACCTGCACGTTTCCCAGAGTCACAACCTTTCGTAGCAGCAGCTTAATGATTGCTTTGGCTACTTCCAGCACAGCTGCCCCCACAGTAGATTTGCCCACTCCAAATTGATTCCTGACTGACCGGTAGCTGTCTGGCGTTGCAAGCTTCCAGAGGGCTATTGCCACTCGCTTCTCCACTGTGAGGGCTGCTCTCATCCTGGTATTATGGCGTTTCAGGACAGGGGAAAGCAAGTCACAAAGTTCAAAGAAAGTGCTCTTATGCATGCGAGAGTTCCGCAGCCACTGCGAATCGTCCCACACCTGCAAAACTATGCGGTCCCACCAGTCTGTGCTTGTTTCCCAGGCCCAAAATTGGCGAGGAATGGTTAGAACCTCCCCCATTACCATCAGGAACTCCAAAGCACGGGGACCCGCGGTTTTGGAGAACTCAGTCTCCAAGTCCTCATCAGTCTCGTCGCCGCGCTGCCGTCGCTGCAGCATCCTCTCCTGCATTTGCTGCTCATGGTTCAGCATAGACAGCACGAGAATGTGTGAACTGTTTACAACGTCCACGATCAAGGTACTGATCAGACCAGGATCCATGCTTGCTGTAAAATGGCGTTTGCTCACTTCAACCAGTAAAAAACGCGCGAAATGGCTGTCTGCTGATTTCAGGAAGGGAGGGGGTGAGGCTGTACCCAGAACCACCCACGACAGTGATTTTTGCCCCATCAGGCACTGGGGTAGTAACCCATAATTCCAAGGGTCAGGGAACACTGCAGGAACTGTGGGATAGGTACCCACAGTGCAACGCTCCTGAAATCGATGGACGCCAGGGACCATGGACGCACACCACCGATGTAAGGTGCCCTAATGTGGACGCGTAAAATCGATTTTATAAACCCTGTTTTATAAAATCGATTTTACTAATATCGATTTTAAGCTGTAATGTGGACGTACCCCTAGTTTCAGCTGGGCACAGCCCCTCTTCTCTGAGGTACTGACTTTCTGCTTCCCAGTACCTTCAGCCTGGAGTTTGCCTTCTCAGGCTTTCTCAGCTGGTGCTTTTCCCCTGCTGACTCAGGGTGCTGCTGGAGATCTCTTCCTGGGTTTTCTCCCTTCTCTGCCACTTCCTGGTCCTTTTATACTGGAATCGCCTGATTCCTCTCAAGTGGGGCTCATTCTATAATCAGGGTTGGTTTAGCCTCAGGCTCATAGGCCCTGCAGCATGCCACCCCGTTACAATGCTGTTTGTCTTAAGCATCTGGCTTTGGCCACAGTCACAGAGACTATGCAGAGTTAGATGAACCATTGCTCTAGTCCAATAAAGCGATTTCCATGTCCCTATAAGCATTTTAATAAAGTGGAGATGCTGGGGGTTATTTTTTTGTTTGCTTTTACCCTTCATTTGTCATCTGCTTACCAGCCTGGCTGCATCCTCCATCTGAGGCGTTATCTCCCCTGAGCTGCCTGCAGGTAGTTTCTGCCAGTGGATAAATCCAAGACTTGTGGGGTGTTTGCTTTGCTTTATTATCCCCACCTACTTTTTCCTGGGCTTGTTGACCATGAGATTATTATATTTTGCAAGGATACAATTGAAACCGTTTTCTGGAGAGGATTGGCTGTCTGGCATTATTCCTCTTGCCAACCTCACCATTCCTTTTCTTGTATGTTTTGTACTGAGGCTGGCAAATGTGTCTAGAGGGAAGTACATTAACAAGTAACGCTAATCCATTAATTCATAGTGTGGAGCAGCAGAGGTAACTGCAAGATCTGGGGCTCTATTAATACATTTTTTTTTAGGAGGAGGGAGTTTTTCATAATAATTTATCCCCCAAAGGCGTCTTACTACAAGTCCGTCTTTGGCACAAATGTGTCAACTCTATTTGATTTATTGCAAAAAGAGCTGTATATGTTTGACAGTGATGGGAAGAGTGATGTTTTCCTGAGCTTTTGGATAAGTCTTAGGGGAGAATTTTTTTGGGAAAAGCACCACTTTTCCCCCCAAGTCCATGATTCTTTGCTGGAGAGGGGGAAGGGAAAGGTGGAGTAGGTTGAGGATGGCTTTGCTTGCAATGGGAATTTTTCATGGCTCCTTTGCAAATCTGAAACAGTTAAAATGACTCCAAGTCCCTGTCATCCCCTAGGTAATGAATGACTGGAACATGGAACTGATTCCAAGCCTCCTGTGTATTAGAGCACTAATTCCTGAAAGAAAGGATGCTCTTTGGTTAAAAGAGTGGACTGGGACTGAAGAGACCCGATCTGGCTTCAATTTCTGCCTTTGTGACAGATCCCCTATGTGGCCTTCTACAAGTCGCTGCGTTATCTTGAGTGATGATTCCCCATTGTAAAATGGAGTTAATTATCCTTTCTTTCTCCCACCCTTTGTTTTATCTGTTTGGCTGTAAGCTGTTCAGGGTAGGATCAGTCTATTTCTGTTTGTCTTAACAGTGCCTGTGTCAGTGGGCCCAAGTGATGCTTTCATTGTTGTGACATGATGAGGAAGAGAAAAGTTGTCCCAAATATTTGGCTTTTGAGGCACCTTGATGATGCCGAATTTTCCTGTAACCTTTCACGTCTCCATAAATTCATTCCTCAGTTGCTTTGTCTGCCTCCTTATTCTTGTCCCTTGTGAAAAGGCCACGAGTTAAAGGCAGCATCATAAAAGCGGAAGGGGGAATCAAACAGTGAGGGTGCCTGGCTTTGTCCATGGTGGGTGGGATGAGTGTGGAGGCAGAGAGCAAGCTGGGGGAGGGGAGATGCTGGCATTATGGGGGTATAAGTGAGGAAGGATTATTGTTAGGTGATTCTTTAGCTCTAGGGGAACTAGGGACATGCTGGGGAAGATAGGAAGTATTTATGGATTTGTTTGGATTTAATGCAGCAAATAGGAACCTGTATTCACAAAGGCCTCTCAGCGCAAGCATGTCAGCTTCTTAAAGGCTGGGAAAGAACATTGTTATGGGCATTTGGGGACTGCTTGAGAGTATAACTTTGAGTACAGTGCAGTGATCTATAAACCTTTTTTGCTTTGTGAAGAGCATGGCTACTAAAGCACAGGGTAGAGACATTTTCAAAGTGTACGATTTAAAGCTGTTTTACTGTAATAAAGTGTTTGGGATAATGAAAGAACATTTTACTACTTTGGCTACGGCCCCATCTTTCCCTGGAGAATGAGGTGGATGCATTGGCCATACAATCAACTTATGTGGAAAATCAGCCACCCTCCTTTACATGAGTGAAGCTATACCAGCTAAGAATCTGATTGACAAGGTTTTAGAACAGTGAAGAAACTGAGGTTCCTGCTAATTCTGGCACCAGGTTGGAGTTACGCAGCTGAATGCACAAGGTGATTCTCACTTTCCCTAGTGAGAGTGTCTCTTATCTTGCACTTAGATTGTAAGATCTTTGAGGCAGGGATTATCTGTTTGTTTTGTGTTTGTACAGTGCCTAGCACAGTGCGGTTCTGATCCATGATTAGTGTTTGTAGGTGTTATGGTAATACACATAATTAATAATGATGACTCGAGTCCCAGGATCCATAGTTTGTTTCCAAAAGGGCGTGTGTGAGAGGAACATGATGTGTTGCTTTGGCAGGTAGCGGTCACTGAATGAGATGCTGGTCAGCAGCATGCTAAGGAAGCCTCGGGGCTTGAGAAGAGGAAGGTGAGCATGATACCTGCCTACTTGGCCATATGCAGTGTTGATCTTGCTGACAAAGGTGCCCTGTTGAGGGAGAACTCAATGCCATATCATGAGCGTGGAAGTAATTTTGGGCACCCACAGCATCTCAACCATTTAATCACGTGAAATGAGTCTGGGTGGGGATAGGTGACAGTTGTTGGAGGTCATCTTTCTTGTATTAAAGAAATGAGGCAGGACCACGTGGACTAATCATGAGCTGTTAGGCAGTGTGACAGGGTGCTAAGCAGAAAGCTGCTTAGCCAACCCCCTGTCACTCCAGCTCCAATTAAGGGAGGTGAATTGGAGCTGAGTAGATCACCTGGTCCTGATTGGGGAAGCTGGAACAGTGGCTGCCTCATCAGGCTGGGGCTGGATAAAAGCCCCAGGGGAAGGAAGTCAGGGGAGGAGCTGGGAAGAGAGGAAGCAGCACTATGGGAGAAGTAGCTTGTCTTGTCTCTCTCTGGCTGGTAGACAAGCAAAAAGGGATTCTATGTATTGTGGTGAAAAGGTGGTGGGAACACTACTTGTAAAATAAAGCACCAGGTGAGCACTGTAACAAGGACTCTGAGTGACTTTCTCAGCCCAGTGGGGGCAGGAGGCAGGTGGGCCTAGCAGGGAACCTGCTACAGGCAGGAACTGCGTTGACTGGATATGGACTTCTGAGTCTCACCCACTAACACTCACTGCAGACTAGTGAGATGAATTAATCTCTGAATAAAGCTGTTGGGAACGTACCGGTGTGATAGGTCAGATGCATGAGAAACAACCCATAATTTAGGGGTCAGAAGGTAGTTGCGTAAGTCTGGTTTCCTGCTCTGCTCAGCCTGAGAGTAACTCTTAGCAGATCACTTTTTACAGCCTTTCCTGAGGGAGTAACTTCCTTCAGCCAGATCCCAGTCCTTGTCTGACTTCCTGTGGTAGATATTCTGCTCCTACTTCCTATCAACTGTGAGTCTTGATCTGTACCGTCCAGCTCTACCATTCACACTCTATTCTGTTCTGTTTTTTATATCTGATTATTCTCAATTTGCTTCTGCCTTAAAGCCATGATCCAGCGAAGCACTTACGCACATGCTTAACTTTTAAGCATATCAGTAGTCCCACTGAAGTCAACATCACTTCTCAGAAAGTTTTAAGCATATACTTAAACACATTGCTGGCTTAACACTTTACGCTGTAAACTCTTTGCAGCAGAGCCCTGTTAAGAGTTTAGCAGCAGATCAGCCACAGCACAGTACTATGTGCACTTATGGCACTGTATAGATTGATATTTTCACACAGCAGCTACTTGAATTCTAGGTAAATGCAAAGAAGAAGTTATGTTGATACCACAATTCACCACTACAGAATACAGAAGCATGTTCCTCTCACTGCTCCTTTATAATAATAAAAATGCTCTCTTCTTGTTATGCATGAAGGCTCTCGCTCAGGACAATATTTATGCAGGTACTTAAGTACTATCTCGAGCAGAAGTGCATTCTTGAATTGAGTACTTGATCTCTGTACTGATTCCCATGCTTTTTCTCTTGTCTCATATGCCGCAGAAACTGAAGTATGCTGGATGATCTGAATTCATGCTTATACAGTCATTTCAGCAGCTCCCCCCATCCCTGTGAGACACAAAGGCATTTTGTTTTCATTACAGCTGCATGTGCAGGTTTTCAAAAGCTGGCATTAAACCAAGCCTTCTGGGAAGTGTTTGCAGGACTGCACGATGCTAGCTGTACAAAGTTAGTTATTAACAATCGTATCAAGAAGGCTCAACCTGGGGAACTGTTTCGGAACAGGGAGAGAGTGAGGCAGGCTGAAGGTAAAAAGGAGATGAAAAGGAAAGTGGCAGAAGTTGCTGGGGTGGGATAACTGTGTTGTTGGGACCACACCAATGTCCAGGAGTTAGCAAGAAACATGCTGTCAAGCGATGGAACTATTAAAATACCAACAGACCCGGAAGTGACCCTTAACCTTCCTGTTTAATCTCCTCTCACAGTGGCATTTCCTTAGTCAGCATCTGTGTGATTGTAAAATGCCCTGATCAGCCCAGCCCACATCTTCCTCTGCTCCCCACCCCCGCAGATGAAAGGCAACAGGGAAATGCAACACTTTATTTAATTGAGATTGTTTTGAGAGATCAATCCCTCTACCTTGGTATGTCGTCATCAGTGACAAGTACTATTGTCATCTCCTTCTTTCAGTTATGATCCCCAGAAGGGATCCTTTTTGCCATAGCTAGGGGCCTACCAAATTCAGGGTCCATTTTGATCAATTTCATAGTCATAGGATTTTAAAAATTGTAAATTTCAGCTGTTTAAATCTGAAATTTCACTGTGTTGTAATTGTAGGGGTCCTGACCGAAAAAGGAGTTGTGGGGGGTTGCAAGGTTATTGTAGGGGGGGTTGTGGTACTGGCACCTTTACTTCTGACTGCTTCTGGCAGTGGCACTGCTTTCCGAGCTGGGTGGTCAGAGAGCGGTGGCTGCTGGCTGGAAGCCTGGCTCTGAAGGGAGAGCTGCCACCAGCAGCAGCGCAGAAGTAAGGATGGCGTGGTGTGGTATTGCCACCATTACTTCTGCACTGCTGCCTGCAGAGCTGGGCTCTCAGTCAACATCCACCACTCTCCGGCCGCCCAGTTCTGAAGGCAGCAGCACAGAAGAAAGAGTGGCATGGTATGGTATTACCACCCTTACTTCAGTGCTGTTGCTGGCAGGGCGCTGCCTTCAGAGCTGGGCACCTGGCCAACAGCTGCCCAGCTCTGAAGGCACTGCAGAGGTAAGGGTGGAAATACCGTGACGCCCCTGAAATAACCTTGTGACTCCCTGCAACTCCCTTTTGGGTCATGATTCCTAGTTTGGGCAACATTGGTCTCCCCTGTGAAATCTGTATAATATAGGGCAAAAGCACACACAAGACCGGATTTCACGGGGGGGGAGGGGGCAAATTTCGTGGTCCATGATGTATTTTTCATAGCCATGAATTTGGTAGGACACTAGTCATAGCCTCTTAGAGTGGAGTCCTGCTTCTCTTTCCTCTCCCTCTGTTGATTTACAACTGATTAACTAGCTTACTGTCTCACTCTCAAGACAAGACAGACAAAGGAAGTATTATTACCCCCACCTTAGATGTGGGGAACTGAGGTTCAGAGAGATTAAGGACTTGATTCTTTCTTTTTTAGGCTGCTGAAATTCAGGGTAAAACTTCCAAAAGCCCCTCGGGATTTAAGGACTTAAGCTCTTAGGGTTACTCAGATGCTTTTGGAAATTTTACTCTGTTCCTAAGTGACTTGTCCAAGTTTGCACAGAGACTCTGGGGTAGAGCCAGGAACTGAACCTTGCTCTCCTGAATCTGACTCTGGTGCCTTAAGCCTAAGCCCCACCTTCCTCTCTGCAGTGATGCTTTGAGACCAGCTCCATAGCACTAGCCCAGCTTCCATGTGTGATTTAAGAGATTATGTTTGGTTTTCTTTGGGTTTAGTGGGAGCAATTGCCGCATTAAAGCAGATCCGCAATGTTTTCCACTGGAGTGGAATGACATGGCTGCCCACAATGGCAGGTGATGGTCCATACGGTCACGTATTATTCTGTGGTTGCTGATAGAGACCAAAATGCTTCCTTGGACTTTCTAAGTACACGTGGTTGGGAAATGTTTGTTGTTGATTCTGTCTGGGAGATGATAGTCTAATTTGTACAGAGCCCTGAATAAATTCCTTGTTATCCTTCTCAGCCATCTGTAAAATGAGAGTCATCCCTCTTGTCACAGCCAAAAGAGAGTGTTTCCTAAGGCATACCACATATTTACAGGACTTGAGGAGGAGATTGTAACAAGATGACTAATTCTGGGGAGGTACTGTAGCCTGGGGAATAACTGAATGGCTTAAGGAGGTAGCCAGGAGTAATCTAAAACTGGAGTGTGCTTTTCAAAAAGAAGACACAAGTCCTGAGGGTTTGCAGCAATGTCTGGTGGCAGTGATTAGCGGAAAGCAGTCTAAAATGGCATCTGTCAGACTGTTACTAGTCTGGTGGTGGCTAATGCTGCTTTTGCCCAGTGAAGAGGTTACAGGGAGGTGAGTATTAGTTTCTCACAGGGCTACAGTAGGAGCTTGTGAATAAATAAGATTGTTCAGTGAGAGCCTCAGTAGCCTGCGTAAAAAAAACAGCTGTGCAAAATCACCATGAAAATGTATCCACTCAGGCAGGAATCTACTTTTCGACTCTTTAAGGCCTGACCTGTTGCTCATTTAAGTCAATGGGAAGATGCTGACTGACTTCAGTGAGCTTTGGGTCAGGCCCTTAGGCAAAGTATCATTATTATCTTGTCTGTCAACATTTCATTGGCCCTAGGAAAAAAGAACCAAGTCAGACTGCTGCAGGAGACCTTCAGAGCTTGGTTTATAAAGAGGCTGAGTGCCCGTATCTACCATTGATTTTAGTGGGCATTGTGGGTATTCAGCACTTCTGATAATCTGTCCCTATTTCTTATTCATGAGTAGTTCTGCGTTATAGCCCGAGTACAGGTCTCATAGGTAAGTTTTACATTGCACTGTTGCTACAGTTACCAGGTTAACTGCACCTCTGACCCCTCCGGGTCTCCAAGTGCACCTCCCTTCAGTTCTTGGCCTTGCACTGTCACCTGTCTTGTGATGAAACACATGATTCTCCCACTCAGACTGTATCCTGGTTTGCAGTTCCCTGTGTATCAGCTGTAATTATCTCAACAGGTTTGACTTGCGTTCAGTGCCTGCAGGTCTGTTCTCTTTGGGAGCAATAACTGTGTTAAGTAGCAATTAAACAGCAAAGTCTTGTTTATTTAGAACAAAAGCATGCAGGAGAAAACCGACTTTAAAACAATGAAACTGCCTATATGCATGCCTGCATCTCCATAAGGCTTGCCATTCCCTTTAGACTCCTTGTGTCGTCCCTTTTGGTGTCAGTCTGTCCCCTAGAAAGCGCCTGGCAATTAACCCTCCTACCTCTACTTTTCCTAAGAGGGGATGTAACTGTTTCCTGGCAAAACAAGGTTTGTATCTTTCTTGGAGACAGGATAAAAGATCTTGGGAACTAATAGCTCTTTCCCCATTGTTCTTCAAATGTGTGCCAGAAGTTGCTTATCTAGGGAGCTTGTGTTGCTTTCCTGCTTGTTTTTCCTGTGGGTTCCTATTAAGTTAGATCAAGACACTCATCCAGGAAATTCTAATACTCACTATAGCTATGCAGGTTTCATAGTAGCAGCTGTGTTAATCTGTATCCGCAAAAAGAACAGGAGTACTTGTGGCACCTTAGAGACTAATGAATTTATTTGAGCATAAGCTTTCATGGGATACAGCCCACTTCATCGGATGCACACAGTGGAAAATACAGTAGAGAACATGAAACAATGGGTGTTACCATATACACTATAAGGAGAGTGATCAGTTAAGGTGAGCTATTATAAGCAGGAGAGAAAAAAAACTGTTTGTAATGGTAATGAAAATGGCCCATTTCCAGCCAATGACAAGAAGATGTGAGGAACTGTGTGTGTGTGTGTGGGGGGTATTAGCATGGAGAAATAGTTTTACTTTGTGTAATGGCCTATCCACTCCCAGTTTTTATTCAAGCCTAATTTAATGCAGTTACTTTACCTCACTGACCAGGCTGCATGCAGAATCCATACCATTGTTTCACAGCAGGATTTTCAATATATTTCATAGCAGTCAGTCCCAACGGTATTCATGCAATTATTACATAGCAGTATTCTTAGATTATAACATAGCTGCTCCATGTCAGTCGTACTGTTCATCTTACAATGCATGCCAGAACTGCAGCATCGTACGGTGATTCTGGTCAGGAAAGAGAATTTCATAAGGCTCCGTGTTATTACAAATAGGTGTCTGATGTGTGATAGGTCATCACTCTGTTGTGCAGAGGTCCACGTGCAGGCCCATTTATTCTCTGAGCAGGAGAGCATCATGTAAGTGTCTCAGTTTTGGAGTGAAAGGACCTCCTTTTTGCTTTGCTTTTGTTACTGTGGCAACTTCCGCTGGCTGGTTTTGGTGAGAAGCAGGACTTCCAAAGCTGCCTTAAACTGGCAGGTGCTGCCTCAGCGCCGGCCTGCTTACAGGAAGGGGCAGGGATAGAACGATCATTGCCTTGCCACCTCTTGTGCTCTGGCAAAAATGTGGCAGGGCAGTTCACCACTGTTGCATCTGGCTTTTGCTCGTGTGGATGCACTCAGGGCAGTAGCTATTCTCAGTGGAAGGTGAAAAGTCTATAAGAGTAAAAATGTGGCCTGTGCTAATACTGGGAAGTTAAACACTTAGGGTATGTCTACCCTGGCAAGTTTCTGCACCACAAGTTATACCATTTGTATTAAAATTCTGGAATTAAACCTCTGTTGTGTGTCCACACTCTGCTCCTTGTGATGCTGGAATGCATCCACATTAGCAGCTCTTGCAACAGCAAAGACACCAGTGCATTGTGGTAGCTATCCCACTGTGCAAGTGGCTGCAGGGTGCTTTGGGAAGGGTTTGCAATGCGTTGTGGGAGAGGCACAGTGTCACATGATGCAACTTTCCCAATGCCATTGTTCCATGGGCATCCTACTACATTGCCAGTTGCTTTTCAACTAAAGTGTGTGTGTGTGGGGGGGAGAGTGTGTGTGTGTGGAGGTAGGGAGAGAGTGTGTTTTGGGGACAGGGTGCGTCAGCATGCTGTCTTGTAAGTTCATGCAGCATCAGGAAGCAACCAGTCCTGAGCCAGGAGGAGGGGAAAACCCCGACATCAGCCCCTGCTTCCCTCTCTGGGCTCTCTACACAGCTCTCTCTCTCTCTCTCTCTCTCTTGCACATGCACACTCACACTCACTTCTGTGTTCAACAGCAGGGGAATTCCACATGAATGGTTTGCTTTGTGTCCCAGAGCAGATCAGCGCAGCACCCAAGGGCTGTCAGAAACAGTGCTTTGAAAGGGGAGGGGCACATGTCTCCAGGGCAACCGAGTTGAAAAAATGAGTAGAGTGGTCACTTGAGGCATTATGTGGCAGCTCCGGAGGCCAGTTACAGCGCAGAAAGCAATCAAGTGTCTACACTGGCAATAGAGTGCTGGAGCCTCTGCGCAATAGCCTTACAACTCTTGTCGAGGTCGTTTTTTTGCAGCATTGCAGCTGAGGAGTTTCTGCGCACAGAGTGGCTTGGCAGTGTGTACACGTCTGCAGTTTGAGCACAAAAAGCTGCTTTACTGCACAGAAACTTGCCAGTGTAAACAAGCCCTAAATCATTAACCAGCTTCCTAAGTGCTGTGTGTGATTGCCTAGTTAGCGTGTTGTGTCGAATGACACAAGGAAACTAGGTGGCTGTGATTGTAGGACTGGAAGTCACTGTGGTGAAGGTGGGCTGCTTTCCCTCTCTTCCCTCCATCAGTGCCCCAAATTATATATGTTCCTGGGTGCATGTGAATTGCACCTAACCTACTTTTCTCTTGTGTAGTGTTGTGCAACAGAGGCGGGTGCTCTCTGGTACCTAATAAGAGCCTGGTACTTTACTGTAATGGAATGAGAGAGCAGCTGCCTACACACTTCTCTTGTGGGCTCTAGCTGTCAATCTCCTTGTTTCATGAACACCAGTGCTCACAAGGCATAGACAGGGAAATGTCAATTAAAGACACAAGTGGGAGGCGGTTCTCGGTTTGAAAGCGCAAATTTATTTTCCTTGGAGTGATGAACGATTCCTGGGACACCAATGTGTACCCTGTGTGTGATGTGCGGAACTTACCAGCTGCCATTCAGTTGAGTTTGCAAGGCCTGAGTTACATTTTGAATTTCTCTGTGTTTCTATCTGAAGCCAAAAATGAGCCTAAATTAACACAGAAAGTCTGGAAAACTTGGTAATGCTTCTGGCAAACCAGAAAAGTAAACATAAATATGATAGATTTTTTTTTTGTTGTTAAGGCCAGAAAGGGCCACTCTGATTTGCTGCCATAGAATATCACACAGCAGTTCCTGCGCTCAGCTCAACCATTTGTGGTTGAACTAGCTGAGAATAAGGATGGTTGTTGGTTAGAATGCTAACCTGAGATTTGGGAGACCTGGGATCAGTCCCCTGTTTTGTCCCCAGACTTCCTGTGTGACCTTGGGTAAATCAGTCTCCCTCTGCCTCAGTTCCCCATTTGTAATATAGGGATAATAATACTTTCCTACCTCATTCATTGGTTATCTGTCAGTGGTTAATTACCTTCATTGTTAAAATTTGTGACTTATTTCCATTATTGACCCAAGTTTGGAATGGCTGTATGAATCATGAGTGTGAAAGTTATGAGTGAGTTGTGCTGGTCATCATCTCAAACAAATGCCAACATAACTATTATCCCACACCACACTGTCAAGTTTTGTTTATGCCACGTGTTCAGGACAGACCATTTGTATTGGTGCTGTTTTTCATATTCCTCAGCCAGTAAGGCCAGGCTCTCTTAATGCTGTGAAGCTAACTGTACACGGCAGGAGGAGAGAGAAATAACTAAAAATGTTTAGAAACTTCTAAAAATGATCTAGAGCAGCTTGCTGTGATTGTTAAGGTCACTTAACAATCCCTGGCCCCCAAATGGCTCCTTCCTCCTTGTTGCCCACACCAATCTCCATGGTTTTCTGACATTCTTCACTGGATGAGGAGGTGGGGTGGAAACTCAAGCACCCCAGTGAAAAATAAAGGCTCATACAGATGGGATGAAACATAATAAATGCCTCAAAGCCTAAGTTGAGGCTGTATTCCAGACCAAGAGAACCTTCCTATCAGCCTCCATTGAAATTGCCACATTCAATCCCAAGGAGCTGTCCAGGGAGATTAAAATACTTTCAACTCCAAGTGTCTACAGTCTGCATCAGAACTGAGCACCAACCACTGCAAAGAACTGTCGTCTTAATTTGTTGAGGAGATCACATATGTTCGTGAGGCCTTCTCAGATGACATAGGTCTGCTCTGCTTATACCTACCCACCCACCAACCAACAGCTGACCTGCATTCACAGAGTTCTGTAAATTCACTCATCAAGGAGTTCTGAACACCTCAAAGGAGTCTTGACACAAGGTTTGTGAATCTGACCCAGGCCCTTCCTGGCTTTTGAAAGAGAGTCATGAACAATTGGTGCTACTCCTGACTGAAACAGTCAATGTATCCTTCACTTCCTCCTTCACATTGAAGAAAACTACTCTGGGTACATCAGAACTAGTCAAGTACCACCCAGTATCAAACCTCCCTTTCCTGAGCAAATTCAGAGAGAAGCAAGCTAGCCAAAGGCCAACTACATGCTCATCTAATTGAAGCTAATATTCTAGAACTGGCACAATCTGGATTCAGCTTAGTACATGGAACTGAAGCCGCTTTGGTGGCACTGATGGATGATCTCCTCCTGTCAATGGATAGAATATAAATCTCTGTGCAAACATTTAAGACTGTTGGCCATGAGGTACTGCTGTCTCACTTGAGTGAAGTGGCAGGGGTCCATGGTACTGTGCTAAATTGGTTCAAGTCCTTCCTAGAGGGAACTCTTCCAATGAATAAGGGTGGGAAACTTCACCTCAACCATTAGATTACTCACTTGTGGATTCCCCTGATGATCAATTATTTCTCCAGCTGTTTGCAATGTAGCCATGAGATGAACTTGTCAGACAACATGGACTTGAAGTGCCATCAATATGCAGATGACAGAGCTCTACTTATCCTTGTTCACATATGATCATACCAGTACCACCAAGATAGCCCTGTGCTTGAATAAGATCGGCTGATGGATGAACAGCAGCTGGCTGAAGCTGGACCAGAACAAAATGGACGTGACGTCGGTGAGTAAAGGGAAGTGTTTTGAAGAGTTTGCAGCCATGGTGCAGTCTCCTTTGGTTGAAGATACGCACTCACAATTCAGTTCTGTCCACAGTTTAGTGGTACTCTTGAATTACTTGTCGATGCTAAGCTTTCACAAAGCAGGATCCCTGAGTAACGTGTTCCATCATCTCCTGTCCACTAGGAGACTCCAACCCATCCTGGTGGATGATTACATGGCCTTGGTTAATCATGCCTTCGTCACCTCTTGACTGGACTACAGCATTGCACTATACTTGGGTATGAAGCCTTCAGCTCTTGAAAACTTCTTCTAGTACAGAACGCTGCAGTGCATCTTCTCACAAAACACACGCTACTGCAAGCTCATTCAATTTCTCTTCTAAACTGGCTTCCCACAGAATTTCAAATTAAGTTCAAGGTCTCAGTCCTTATCTTTAAGGCATACCATGGTCTGGGGCTCTAAAAGATTGATGAAAACTGCAGGCTGAAGATTGTGGTCAACATCTCATGCTCCTCTAGTACACTGGACACTGGAGCCTTCTACAATAAAGGTAAAACTTTTTTTTCTGTGGGAGAGAACTTTCTCAGAGGCTGGTCCAAGACTGTGGAATGAACACCACCAGGAACTCAGGGCTATCACAGACTGTACCACCTTCCACTTCAAGTGCAAAGTGCTTTGTTTGACCTGCCTTCTTTAACTGAAAAATTCTTTAACTGAACACACATCTCCCTCTGAGGAAATGATGGGAGAACAAACACATGATAGATGTTAGTCATGTTGCTTAGTGGACTGCTGGAAGGCACTCTGATTCTATGATGGTAAGGGTGTTATAACACATATATAGAACAGATAAGATATCTCATAATTTGCCAAGTCTATCACTCTCTGTTCTGGGTCAACTGCTTTTGAATAAACGGCAGCACTAGTCTATTCAGTTGCTTCATCACACTATAGTGACAGAACCAAGACTAGGAGAAGAATGTTGTCCAGTGACCATAGTCACTTTCATTTGCAGTTTTGTGGATTTTGCACAAGAATATAGCATCCCAATGAGCTAATAGCTAAGTGAGCCAGTGTTTGTCATGATGACAGGTTTCAGAGTGGTTGCTGTGTTAGTCTGTATCAGCAAAAACAACGAGGAGCCACAAGGACTCCCCGGTGTTTGTCATGTTATTGGGGATGTAGTTATGAATGGTCGAAGCCTTGCCAGATCTACTGTTCACCAAGGGATTGATCCACCACTCACCGAAATCAATGGAAGTCCTTCTGTTGACTTCAAGGGACATTGGACTGGGCCCCACTTTTCCCACTGTGATTTGCAGAATGGACATACAGTGCGGCTGGTTACTCAGTGCAAATTAATAACTGAGCCTTCAGCTGCCCTTGCACTAGTTCCATGAAAGCTCAGACCCACTACTCCAGTTGCTAACAACAGTACCCCTGTGTATAGCAGAAGATCCTGGGGTTCTTAGTCATGAAGTCTGAAGTTCAAAAACAGTTCAGTGTCCTTTGGAGACAGTGCTGAGGCAGATATTGATGAAATCGGGCAGTTTCCGCAGGTGAGGATGGGATATGAAAGGCAGAGAGTTCAGGAAGTGTTGGAATAGGTGAAAGATGAGGGAGCATCAGTGCTGAAGATGGGAGAACCAAAGAGAATATTTCAAGTGCTGAAGCAGAAGCAGATGTCAATGGGAGATAGCTTGTCTATTAAGATGCCAGTTCTGTAGCACCTGTTGATGGGACAGTTTCATCAGGCAGTGAAGTGTTTCATGTCTTAACCTTCTGTTAGGGTAAGGTAATGTTTTGTAGCATTCTATGTGAACTGAAGGAAAATAATTTGAAATAAACAGGCTGGAACCAATTGAATTCTCACTTGAAAAAATATACAGGCAACAAGCAAAATGTCCCTTTAAAAAAATCTGTTTAGTTTGTTGGTATTATTCCCCTTTTAAAAAAATCTTGTTAACACATCTGTTTTTATTTTCCTCTGAGCTCCATATTCAGCAGGACGTCCCAGAATGGACTTTCCCGTGTGCCTTTCTTTGTGCATATCTCTGGCTACTGAATCCCCTGCAGGGACACAAGGGGGAGATGACCGGATTTGCCCAGATGTGCTAATAAAAACCTGTTCAATCAGCATGTCAGGCGCAGAGTTACAACCATGATTGTGATGGTAGGAAAGTGGAAGGCAGACTGAACTATGTCACTTGGAACTGATTAAGGCAATTGTGTCTGATCTGGCGGTGAGAGGTAGCCACCTGCCTACCTTCCAGGATCATCACTCTGAGTGCGTGCGCACATAGAGGACTTAATAATGCCACTCACCAGCTTGTCTGGGAGGAATGGAGCCTTTTTTAATGGCCTCTGGTAGTAGACCTTGTCTTCTGGCTAATAGAAGGCTGGTAAATGTCAAACCCTGTGTGTATGTCAGATCCTGGGAAGGAACATTGCTTTACGATGGCTTCTGCCAAGATATGCTCAGTGAAGCAGTAGGTCAGCACTCCAGCCTTTCCCCTCCTGCCAGGGTCACAGCTATATCTATTAAGTGATCTCATCCCACTCAGGAATGTATTTCTGCATCAGAAAGTCTCCACCCAGTTGGGTGCAACTTACTGTATATTTTCCTGAGAGGCCCGGAACTGTAATCATAGGGTGGGTGCGGTTATTTTCTGGTCAAGATTGGGATGCATTGCCAGAGTTGTGTTTATGGGAGTCTAGCACAACATCAGCGCACATTAGTCAATACAGACAAGTGCAAAGTTCTTCACTCAGGAAGGAAAAGTCAAATGCATAGCTGCTAAATGGGGAATAATTGGCTAGGTGGTAGTACTGCTGGAAAGGATCTGCGGGTTATAGTGGAGCACAAACTGAAGATGAGTCAACAGTGTGATGCAGCTCCAAAAAAAAGGCTACTATCATTCTGGGGTTTATTAAGAGGAGTGTCATATGTAAGACGTGAGAGAGAATTGTCCTGCTCTACTTGACACTGGAGTACTGTGTCCAATTCTGGGTGCCACATCTTAGGAAAGATGTGGACAAATTGAAGAAAGATTGAAAAAACCTGGGCCTGTTTAGTCTTCAGAATAGAGGACCGAGGGGGGAACTGATAAGTCTTCAAATATGTTAAACGGTTTAACAGAGAAGATGGTTATCATTTTTTTTTTTCCATACACACTGAAGGTAAAACCAGAAGTAGTTGGCTGAATCTGCAGAAGAGGAGATTGAGAGGTTAGATATTAGGAAAAGCTTTTAACTGTAAGGTAATTGAGCTCTGGAATTAGGCTTCCAAGGGAGGTTATGAAATCCTCGTCATTGGAGGTGTTTAAGAACAGGCTGGACAAACACCTGTCAGGGATGGTGTTGGTGTGGCTCTGCTACAGTGCAGGGGGCTGGACCTGATGTTTTCTAGTGGTCTCTTCCAGTCCTACATTTCTATGATTCTATGCCTCTGTTTTCATAACACCCGCTTTTAAACATTCCAGCAAGCAGCAACAATGATGCTGGGGAAACGTAAGCCGTGTTGCAGGTAGAAACCAGATTCCTTACCCCAGACATAGAGAAACAAAATACAGGTTCTGACAACTAAGGTTTTGGAAGAGGGGGAGGGGGACGGGAGGGATTCACACTACCTGTCTTTCTAGTTCAAGGTGTCCTGGTTCTAGAGAACTGGTCTGTCAGTGACGTGTCTGTAATCAGCCATTTTGAATTAAGGTTCTGGTGCTCAGTTTGCTATCTCACATCAGGATGCAATTCCTCCACTCAAGATCATGTCAGTGAATAGGCTAAGTAACTGTGTAGTGAGCCAGAAGAAATCTGCTAAAGAGTTAGAAATTGTCAGAGATTTTCCATTACAGCGACTGTAGTGCACTGGAGTGCGACTGTATCTTCAGTGCACACTGGAGGAAGAACAGGGAACATTTAAAACAGTCCAGAATCACTGGAAAACAATAAAATAAAACACACGACTGGTCTGTAAAGTAAGATATATGGTATTAATGAGTTATGAGAGAAACTCTGTAGTATTAATTTGAGGCATTGTGTAGTTCGTTCTTATTACTATTAGTAGAAGCATTAAAGTAGCACAGAGTCCCTATTATGTTAGCCAACTGTACAAACACATAGTAAGAGACAATCCGTGTCCCAAAGAGCTTACAGTCTTAAGAGGCAAGACTGACAAAACATGGGAGGGGAAACAGAGGCATAGGGAGGTGAAGGATCTTATCCAAGATCTCACAGCGGATCATTTCCATAGCCAGGAAAAAACCCTCAGGTCTCCTGAGCAATTTACTATATGGACTTCAGTGGTGTTACACCTGTATGATGGAAGATTTGGGCCCAATGTGTGTGAGAGCTGATTCCTTGAGAGATCGGTCATAGGTTTGCCACCATTCAGGGTGTGGGGACAGATGATGGGAGCCCTGTATCTTCAGTTTGTTTTTCAATAAATAAATAAAAGCAAGGGAGAGGAAATCAGAAATCACTTCATCCATGAATCCTGTGACACTGCCCTTGCCTTGGGAGATGTTTCTGGTCAAGAGGAAGAATAGACAGCTCTCTGAAGCCATTATTTAGCTCCACTTGTTTCAGTCACTGCTCATCTCTCTTATTCTCCATGTCAAAAACCTCCACTCCCTGTCGCCCCCCCCCCCCAAATCAGAGATACAGACTTCAGTGCTGAGCCTTGAAGCCGCATATCAAGCCAAATCCATGTCAATCCAAAGGGACAAAACCCACATCAGCTGACTTACTCCAGCTGTCTAAAATGTTGAGAAAAGAGAGATCCTTTCTAGTCCTTATCACACAGGCGCCTAACTCATTCTTTCCCAGACAGTGAATTTGATTTTAGTGGAGGACTCTCTGTTATGACTCAGGCATGCTTAAAAACTATGGCTTGGTTTTCAGCTTCCTTCTGCCTTAAAAGGTGTTGCTGCTCCTGGTATTTTGTCAATGTAAGTTTTTTTTTTTCTTTTAAAGACTTTTAAAAACTGTCAGACAGCTATATCTGCTCAAGAAACACTTGGTGTCAACTTCACTCATTCTCAGTTTAAAAATAAAGCAACCTTTATGGAAAGTATTACTGATTCTCCTCAGGGCCAGGTAGCTTTATGTGCCAGTGAAATGTCAGACAGAAACATTCCTTCATCTAGCAAGGATCTCCGTTGTCTTGCCTGATTTCCTTTATGCTAGATTTGGGGCCCATCTGGAAATTACTGGCATTCAGCATCTGGAGCTACTAGCTATAAATGTGAGTTAAAGTATGGTAAACCAATCTGAGTGGTGGTGACAGACTGACTATGTCCTGAACAAACCTTATGGAATTAAGGTAAAGTTTGCTGAATTCAGTTAAACCTTATCGCGTTAAGATTAATACCTTTTGGGTAGATAGTATTAAAACACGATTGTGTATGTGTTATTGTGGCATTGTGTGTACCTTTTCTGCTAGGGAAGGGGGATACTAATGTATTTCCTCTGTTGTCAATCCTTTGAAGCCATTCCCCTGGAGAAGTATACATATATTAGTTCAAACTGGAGTCTCTAGGAACCATTGGACAACGAAAGGGTTTTTGGATAAATAGCCTGGTTTTAAATTGTCTCAGAGCCTTCCTCCTGATCCAGCAAATGGACAGGACTACTGGGTAGGGTTGGAAGGTCTGGGTGCTTGTTCTGAGCTGAAACTGTGATAAACTGGTAACCCCCTGGGTTGGGGGTTTGAAGGACTGTTCCTGATGGAATCCATCGTAGCACTGGGGGTTAACACTGCTAATTTTATTAGCATGCAGGTAGGTTCTTTTATTGTTTTTAATGTTTTCTCTGTCATGCTTTTTACCCTAAGAATAAAGTAGTCTTGCATCGGAAGTGCTGTTGTACTGTTATAACTGTAGAAGTTATAGCTGTTAGGCATCTCTAAGGCCAAAACAAGAAGGTTCTGTTTGGGCAGCCTGTCTCTACTGGGGATAACATAGTGTAGTCAAGGAACTGTACAGCTTGGAAATACTCTTGTCAGAAGGGGGAGGGAGCAGGACTCCATCAAAGAGGGGCAACAACTGGGATCTGGAAGCCTGAGTGTAGGTGCCCTGGCTGATCCCTGAGGGGAAATAAAGGTCTAGTTACCCTGAACTGTGACAGTGGTTTGCAAGCCAACCATCTTTCAAATGAGATATTAAACCAAGATTCTGACTGCTGGTGGTGAGTGAAGATGCTGTGGTACTTTCCCAGGAGTTGTCATGTTAACTCTGACGATCTGGGAAAATTACTGCTAGGATGATTGGATTGTGCTTAACTAAATCCCTTTGCATTTCTATTTGGATAGAGCACACTTCTTTGCTATGGCCACATCTGCGCTGGCAACACAGTATTCACCACCTGTGGTAGCAATGGTGGAAGCTGTAGTGTAGGAAGCAGAGCTTGGGTACTGTTAGTGAGTCCTGTCTATGCTACAGCTTCTGTTGTTGCTACCATAGGTGGAACTGTTGGTGAGTTATGTATCTGATTTTTGCCAGGGTAGAGGCAGCCTTCCTTCCTTAAACTGTGGTGCAGGGTTGCTGTACAATAGCTGTCATGTTCCATACAGAGGATGTCTATATTTTGCTAAGGGATGAACTGATTACAGTAGAACCTTTTCTCCACTTCACAAGCTTAATCCACTGAGGTTTATAAAACCCTTTGAGCAACTCAGATGAGAAGTCTTAGAAAAACTTCAAATTATTACTGTTTTGGCCATGATCATTCTCTTCATGGAGCATATTTGCACAATTGAGTTTCTCTTGTTGGGTTTCCTACGTATTATTCACTGGGACCAATAGCAGCTTGCATCTTGGAAGGATGGCAAACCTCAGTTACTACTTCTATAATTCTGGGGTGTGAGATCTGTCTGGAGTTGCTGCCGCTCCCCTACTCGTCCCAACATCACATTTCCACAGCAGTTTTCTTATTTTATGTACAAATTTGCGTAGACAAGAAGGTCTTTCCTTGTCTGATAATGAGCGGGAAAGCAACCAGGGAAGTCCTCCCCTCCATCTGGTCACTCTAGGGTGACTTTTACAGTATGAATTTTGCTCTCAGTAATTTATTTTGATACCAAGCTTTTATTGAGGTTTTAAGTATGTGGATAGGAACAAAGATGAGGGGTTGGGGGCTGTGGGGTAGGGTTCTAGGCAGTACTTAATTTGTGCCATGGCTTGCCAGGGCTGAACCCTGGCACCACTAGGTTTGGCAGTACATAACCCCAACAGCTCAGGGCTTGTGGCATCAGTCATAAAAGTAAAGAAACTGTTCGAATCGCAGTTCGTCTTTCATTACAGATTAAGCACTGGTGATAGGGTTCTAAAAGTGACTGGACTGAAAAGAAATCACCTCTCTCTTGCACTTCCTGCATTCTTAAAGTGTCTTCTGAGTCATCATCTGTTTAGTTTACTGATAGATGTGTTGGTTGTTTGTTTTTTCAGTGGCAGCACTGAAAGTCCGTTATTGCTGTGGGAGATCAAGGCTCCATTCTGGTCCATCTTGTGTGTCATCAGCAAAACTGCCAGCCACGGTAAGTTTCTGCACTTAGAATCCTTTTTGGTGAGGCCGCGTGACCCAGAAAGTGTCTTTGTGAAAACTACCTCTTGGTTATTCCACATTTATGCTCCATTAATTGATTTTCTACATGAGAAATTGTTCAGTTTGCCAGTCCCAAACCCAATGGCTATATATATATATTTTTTTCCTGAATGTGAGTGCTGGAAGCTCAGCATACCTGGAATGGTCAAGTGACATTGTCTTCTGACCATAACCACACTTTAAATTGAGGCCAATTCAGTGTGTGAATATTTTATCCTTCTCTTGCTAGCAAAATCCAGCATCAGATATATCTTTCATCTTGAGTCATGGCATTTATCCTTTGCATCGAGATGCATTTCATTTGAATCAAATGATTCAAATGAAATGAAGGAGAAGGAAACATTGGTGGGGAGACTGGGGATCAGAACCCTGTAGTGAGAGATGATTCCTTTAGATGCTTTGAAAGTGGACTGGACCAAGCACTCTGGAATATAGTATAGGGTAACAGTCCAGCACTAGCAGTTGAGCAGATTAGATGCTTTGATAGGCCTTTTGCATCTGTAATTTGTGTGGTTCTATTAATGCTTTTGAAACTGATGGCTGGGATTGTCAAAGGGGCTTAAGGGTGTTAGGTGGTTCAGTGTGGGTTGGGTGCCTAATTCACTCCTTCAGGCCCTTTTGAAAATCCGAGCTAAAAATACTCTGAAGAAAACATTTACCCCTTCCAATCTCAGTACAAACTTTCCATTGACTTTTCTGTGAATCTTCTGCTTTCCTTCATCAATAATTCAACAGAACATGTTCACTTGATCGTGGAGTTTGAATACATTTTTAAACTAGGGTGAAATAAGTATTTGCAACAGTGCTCCTCTTTTCCGTGAAATAAGATGCCTGCGTCTGATCTGTCATTCCAATCTGGAGAGCTTAATGTATCTGTGGGTGTGTGTGTGTGTGTATATGTTGGGCACATATGGAGAGAGTAGTGGTGCTGGAGTCCTGGAATGAGTCTTGTTTTAAGGAGGACCTGAGAGCCCCACAGAATGAGATGGAATTTTTAATGGTGCTGAGGGAATTTTAATCTAATCTGAATTTCAGTGGGATTTGGGTGCTGAGCCTGCATTGTCCTTGTTGGGTCAGGGCCAAGAGAAGCAAACAATCTGTGTTCAGACTGCTGTTCAGCTTTCCTTATGTAAATATAATACAACGGACGAGAATGGGAGAATGAACAAGTTGGACTGTTAAAAAGCCAAGAAACTTCAGTTAAAAGGATTTGACATAAGAGCACGGATGCAGTATGTCTTCCTAGCCTTTGTTGGTATTGCGAATACATAAATAATATATGAATTGGGAAATAACAGAAGATAACCCTTGCAAGCTGCTATCATATCCTGCAAAGAGTGAGCAAGCTTGCAGATTACATGACAGATGATGGTGCTGTACCTGCCACAAAGGCAGCATTGAGCAAAAGTGATTACTTTAATTAAAAATAATTAAAACAGCGGCTCAAAGTCAAAGAAAACTCAGCTACCCAGCTTGAAGGCTGGGTCCAAATGCCACATGCAGAACGCTAAGCCGTATATTTGAAGCTTTAGGAACGCTGATCAAGGCGATGGCTGCACGTTGTATCAGTGCTGTTCTTCCCAGTCAGCATTACTGGGATTTCTGAGCTCTTTGGATACTGTGGTTCCTTTTCTTTTGCAAGCTGGAATGTAGATATCACTTGAAAAATAGGAATGGTGGAATGTAGGAGTCTGTACAGTGTGCAGCACTTGGAGCCAGCTAGCTGGGCATTGCATTTCCTTTGATTTCGTATTGAACGTAAGTAATTGCTTTATTCACAGAAAGTGTAAAAAGGAGGCTCATTCTGTGTGAATGATGAAATACGCTTCTGAGATCCTCTGCTATGTATAGAATCTGAGTTCACTCTGCCTTTTCAGGAGACAGCGGCATCTTGTCATGGATGTTTCCTTTTGTTTCTCCCCATTACTTTCACAGACTGAAGCCTTTGCCTGCAGAGAATTCACTTTATAAGCAGACTTCAGTGTAGATTATGAGCTTAGGCCAGGTGCGCCCCAAGAGGAGACACCAAGGGTATGAGTGAGACCGATCCTCTGTTAACTGATAGACCACATCACCTGGGGCAGAGGCTTCCTGACTTTTATGTGGCCAGTTCCTTGGCTCATTTTAATCAGTGTCACGTCACAGGCTTCAGTTTACACAATCTGAGGATCTGGCCCATAACATTTAGCTGCACAGCACTATTTCAAAGAGCATTCAGATTAGATTCTGAGGGTTTTTATTTACAAATAGCCGGAAATGTCAGGGATTAGCACTGTAAACCAGCTGATGGTTTTCACTCCCTGCAAACTAAAATCCTATAGCTTTTTTTTGACATTGACCTGTATGATTTCTCATGTGGACTGCAACATCAATCCCACATATTCATCTTTGATCTTAAATCTCTCTTCTGAGACTGTATTCAGAATCCCTTCCTCCTTTGGTCCTTAGATGCACCAGGATTGTTTAGGGATTGGGAGACCCTGCTGTTGTCACCAAAGGCATCTCCGTGTGCATCTGTCAAAACTAACTTGGGACAAAGTGTGGCTTTGTGGGAGGTGAACATCAAAGCCTTGTCTACTTTACAGTATTTCACTTTTGCACCCCCCTAGTAGGCCTGTAACACACCACCCAAAGTCACTTCCCACCTGGGGAGAGTTCCTCTGGGCAGTTTTCACATACTCCTTAGATGCTTTTGGGAGTAGTGGGTGCTGTACGGGGTTTTCTGCTCTGTGTCCCTGTCAGGTTCCCTGATTGTTCCTTTGAGCTCATTCCATTTCTGTTTTTCTCATTTATTGCCCCACAAATTCTTTTGTGGCCTTGGTTTAACGGTTCCTCCCCCTTTGTTGAGGGTGTGGGCCTATAGTTCTCGGTGGGCCCAAGCCCAACTGCCCCAGTACCCACAATAGATAACCACCATGCAGAGGTATTCACAACTTCATTGGGATTGCACTTGCTCTGAGCAAGGCTCACTCGTGCAGCAATCTGCGCTTGTGCAGTGCTAAAGTAGACAGCAGGCATTGCTGTCTCAGCTGTCCCACTGCATTTGGTCTTTTCGCTAATGTAGTGCACTGGTCATTCTTCCATGGTTGACTTCCTCTACTCTGCAGTCCTGGTAGAAAATCTTCTAAATTCTCCACACAAGTACAAACTGGGCTGCATGCATGCAGTGGTTAGAGTCCTAGCCAGCACTCAGAAGACCCATTTTCAGTTCCCTGCTGTGTCCACATACTTCCTATGTGACCTTGATAGTCATGTAGCCTTAGTGTGCCTCAGTACCCCATATGCTAAAAGCATCACCTCTGCCGTGGCTTTCTGCGTTAGCAAACATTGAACCTCCATACATCCGCTGTCATATAGGCACAACACAAGAATTTAAAGATTGTGAAGACTACCCAGAACTTCCCATCTGATAGGTTATGGATAACATATCCCAGCAACTCCTGGAATTGTGAAAACCACTATGGACCACACATGACCAACTCGTGTCTCTGTATCTGGCATGGGAATGGCAAAGTGTCAGACCTCGTCTATTGCTCCAAACAAGCACGTTATTACTGACCCAACAAGCCATCCTCCTGGTTTCAACCTGCTATGCAGACTTTGGACCACGTTGTACTGCATCCAAACAAACCATGGAAGATGCATCTATTTGATGCACAAGTGGAAAATCAAAGACGCCCCTTTGTGCGACTGAGGTGAGAACATCCAAACCATTGAACACATGACACCATATTTGGGACACTGTGTTAAGGCTGATTCCCCACTCTGGCACTTCGAATGCAGAAGATGGAGGCCTGCAAGGATTTAAAAAATTAATACTGGCCATTGCAGGCTTGTATTAAACTCCCAAGGTTACAGCTTTTCTCTGACTTTGACTTGGTAAATACTGCCACCACCCAAATGCAAAACCCCTTTTGGAACCCAGGAAGGAGACACTTGGGAATTCCTTCCTGTGGGGTACCCTCAAGCCCTTTCACTCCTCCCCCTGGGAAGAGCAGAGAAAGAAAATAAAGGCAATTAGCTGTTGCCGACAGCTAATTAAACAACAAGTTCACAAACTTCTTAGGACACCAAAAACCCAGTCCTGTTCTTAAAAAAGGGTACTTCTTATTAAAAACAAAAAAGAAAGAAAATACATCTGGAACTTAGACTTTTGCTAGATTTTAAAAGAGCAATTCCAAAAATTAAGCACCCAAACTAGCTTTCTTGGGGGTTCAGCTTAAAGGTTACAAGCAAACGAAATCATTGGGAGTTAGCACAGAGGAGTCCACTAGCATAAGAAATAAACAGAAATAAACCTAATCATGTCTAGCTAAACATTCCTGATCTACTTACACATTTGGGAGTTCTGAATAAGTAGTTCTAGATATGATCTGATGATTTATGATAATACCTGGCTTAAAGGTTCACGGAGAGAGAAGTTTTTTCTCCATTTAAAAAAGTTCTAGCCTTCCCATTGTCTCTTTTGGTCAGGTGCCCACTCCTTTCCTTTTACCTGTGACCTTGTTAACCCTTTACAGGTAAAAAAAAAAAAAAAAAAAAAAAAATAGAGAACAGCTCCTAACAGGGGTTTTATAGCTAGCTAACTGGCTGGCTGGGTGTCCATAAAAAGAAGCTTCCCCCCCTCATTTATCACATATGGATTCAAAAGTGATTGGATGATCTCCAGTGTCACAGAGGAGGCCTTGAAATGGCGTATGGACCTGCAGCTACAGTGATGCAACATTGCTGTGCAGATGCCATACGTGTGTGTGTGAGAGAGAGTACTCCATTTGTAAAATGGTATAATAGCAGGTCATTATTCTCACAAGTGTGTATTAAAGATTTTAAGGCACTTGAATGCTATGATAATGGGTGCCATATAAATACCATAGGTAGGTTGAGTGCATTTCTTCACAAGCATCTATTTCTGTACAATTGCTGTGCGTCAGTGCTGGTTTCCAAAGCTGCTTTTGGATCATAATTAGAAGAAGCCTTCATATGGGCATGCCTCAGGCTGGCCTCCATGAGGGTGCCTGCCCAGATCTGGGGCAATGAGAAAACTGATACCCTAGATCTGTATTACTTGGTCAGGGTCTAGTAATGGACAATGATGACCTAGTGTGATTTTCTTGATTTCTTTGTTTTTTGCCGTCATGCTTATGTATTGCTGCAGGTGTGCGTATTTTGTGTTGGCTTTCAGCATGCGTCTCTCTTGTCAAGACATTATTAGGAAGAAATTCACTAACTTGCTGACCCCATTAAAATCTATTCGGTGCCCAATCACTTCACTGCCGAATAACCTTCTTCAAAACAGTCACTTGCCCCAGGTGGGTGGGTGAGTAGAGTTGAGCCAGGGTGATCAATATAAAATTCTCTCTCAGCCCTAAGAAAAGTGATGCATTTTCTCTTTCCTTCATGATTGCTCAGTCGCTTCAGCAGCCCGCAGTGAAGTGATATATAGCCCTGGAGTGGTAACGTTAGCTCAGCATTCTCTATCCCCGCTAAATAGAGGACCTACACTTTCCTTTGTCTTTCTCTTGCTCCAAATGTATTTAACAAACCTTCTCTTATTGCCTTTTAAGTCTCTTGGTAGGTGCAACTCAGTTTGTTCCTTAGTCTTTCTGATTTTATCCCTATATTCTTGTGCTGCTCTTTTGTACTCTTCCTTATCAATCTGTCCATGTTTCCACTTTTTGTTTGATTCCTTTTTGATTTTCGGGTAATTTCAAGAGATCCCAGTGGAGCCATACTATTCTTCCTACCTTTTCGTTGCATTGGGAGAGTTGGCAGTTGAGCTTTTAGTGTTGTCACCTTGAAAAAACTGCCAGCACTCACTGACTCCTTTTTCCCTTAGATATTTTCCCCCATGGGACTTTAACAAATTCAGAACAGGTAGGTAAAGTCTGAATTTTTTTTAAAACTATTGTCCTTATTCTGCTGGCCTCACCCCTTCCTTTCCTTAGACTCATGAAATATATCATTTCATGGTCCAAATTGCCTTCCCCTTCAGATTTGCAACGAATTCCTCCCTGTTGGTCAGCAGCAAGCTCACCCCTCCCCCCACCCGCCATCTCCCCCTCACTGGTTACTTCCTCCAGTTTCGGAAATAAGAAGTTGTCCCCAATACATTCCAAGAACTTACTGGAATTTTTTTTCCATATTAGTTTATTTATGTTGTATCATAGTGGGGGGAACCTGCGAGCAAACAAATGGAGGGAAAGGCACCCAAGTCAAATGTAATTAATTTGGTTCTGTAATGGATAGAATAGTGCAAGCAACTCTTCTGCCATTACTCAACTCTTCGCTGCGGTTGGGTGATTGGGCTGGGAGGTTCAGATTTCAAGTATGTTCTCTGGGATTTGGCAAGTGAACAGGTCAGCTGCATTATGCAGGGGACCAGGCCGATTGAAGAAATGTACTTGGCTCCACGTTGCAAAGAAAAAAAGTCTCACTTTGGATTTCAGCCCAGGGAGACCTGTATGACTGATCACCCCTCCCTCGGTGTCAGCAGCTGTTGTTGTCGGGGAGAAACGTGACTTACGTCTATGCTATGGGTGAGATTGTGTGCATTTTGGTGGCATTCCAGGAGAAAACATGTTTTGTCTGTTCCACAAACAAAGAAATGGAGGCAGAGGGAGAAGGAATGAACCACGAAGAGTGATGTGTTCCCCTTTGCAGTTTAGTCTTAGTAGCTTTGTTGTTGGTTTGGGGAACATAATAAGGAGAATGATTGAAAGGTTCATATGTATAGAAATGTAGAAGCTGGCAGATTGGATCAGACTCATGGTCCATCCAGTCCAGTGGTTTTTGTCTCTGACAGTAGCCATTATCAGCTGCTTCAGAGCAGGAAGGTGCAAGAAACCCTGAGGTTATAGAATAATTTGCCCACAAGGAATCTTTCTTCCTATTGAATGTTTCTGAAAGGTTTTTAAAAACTGAACAGTGAAGCTCTGTAGAGATTCAGTGGTCAGATTAATCACATTACTCTTTCAAACGGTTTAGTCAAAGCTTTGCCTTGTTAGAGGCAAAAATCTGGATTATTCTTAGCTTTTTACTAACCCCAACACACTTCCCTTCTGGGAGGTGAGTGGGACCGTGAGGCAGGAAGGGCGGAATAGAAATGGGTTCAGTAAACCAGTTGGGAGATTATCAGCACATAAATCTTAGACGACAGCCCCATGTGCAGCAGATTTTGTGTGTCCTCATTG
This sequence comes from Gopherus evgoodei, assembly GCF_007399415.2. Taxonomy (NCBI): domain Eukaryota; kingdom Metazoa; phylum Chordata; order Testudines; family Testudinidae; genus Gopherus; species Gopherus evgoodei. Next base: position 115,620,675 of record NC_044325.1, on the reverse strand, counting down.
GCTTTCCAAAGAGGGGAAGCTTTGAGTGCAGAGAGGCTTTCTGAGGTGCTAAAATGGTTAGAGTAAACTTCTGCTTGCTGCTGAGATCAGAGCAGGGGCTGAACTCCCTCCTTGCTTTGGTTCGCGTGCTGCCTCCATTTGCACCTGTTCAGTTCTTTCCGTGAATGTCCGGGTGTATCCCGGTGAGTGTTTGCTCTGTCTTTGTGTGATGCGGGGGCTAACCATGCCTTGCTGGGGGATCCACAAGGGCACATCGTATTGTAGGATGCAGGCGGTTAAAGGACTGATGCCGGAAAGATGTTTATTATTTGTAGTGTAATAATGAACAGAGGTCATAGCCGAGGTCCCCATTGTGCTAAGCACTCAACATACACCTAATAAGGGACAGTCTCTGTCCTAAACGGACAAAGTGTGGGAGGGGAAATTGAGGCACGGAGAGGTCAGGTGACTTGCCCAAGATCACACATTAGGATAGTGGCAGAGTGGGGAATGGACTCTGATTCTTTTGAGTCCCCGCCCAGTGGACTATCTGCCAGGCCACATTTCCTACCTTTTAAAATATACTTTAGGTTTTCTGAGAACTAGCATGTCAAGAAGTTGCCCTCTGACCCAGAGAGAACAAGGAGGACTCCCATAGCCTTCCTACTCACTGTGTGCACACAGCTTTAGTTATCATTACTAGAAATTGCATATGCATATTGGGCTTAATCTAAAGCCCTCTGAAGTCAATAGAGAGACTCCCATTCATTCCAATGGGCTTTGGAACGGGCTTATAGAAGGGAGAATGAACCCTTTAGAATTAATCCAGAATTAAACACCCAGTGCTGATGGCCCTGCGCAGAATTCTCCTGACATTTTGTTTGCCAAAATCTTGCCACTCGCTCCAGATCGGATTCTTTGCTCGATACTTATTAAAATTTCTCCTGCCTGGAAATGGGAACTGCAGAAGCTTTGATAAATGGGTTTGATAGGTTTTTATTGTTTCACTGGAGCCTCTGAAACTACTGCTGCATCCTTTGAAATGCTGTGTGTAGCTTCTTAGAGCAACACCCCCTGCAAATCTCATCTCTAAGCAAACTTAATAAATACATAACATCCCTGCACTCACAAATATTCTTTCTGTTCTGTTGTCAGCTAACAAGTTCACAGATTTTAATGCTCGGTAGTACAATTTAGACGACCTCTGGCATAACATGGGCCACAGAACTTCACCCAGCTATTCCTGAGTCAAGCCCACTACTTCTGGCTGAGCTAGAGTGCATTATTTAGACAGACGTCCTGTCTTTCTTTAAAGATTCCAAGTGATGGAGAATCTCCTTCAACCCCAGGAAAGTTGTTCCAATGGTTGATTACCCCTTGCTGTTAAAAATGCGTGCCTTTGTTTCTTGTCTGAATTTATCTATTTTAGCTTCGAGCCATTGGATTGTGTTACGCCCTTGCTTTCTGATATCAGAAAGCTTTTTAACCTAGCAGACTTCTCCCCATTTAGTATTTATGAGTTAGCAGAGCACACAAAACTACTACTATGCCTGTGGCCAAGATCTTTGAATGTGACTAGTGATTTTAGGGGCCCGGCTTGAGACACCTTGAAGGGACCTGGCTTTCACAGAATTCTGCCCTCTGAAAATCAGGCCCCTTTATGGTGTATTAAGCTGGCCATCCAAAATTAATAATGCCAGCTGAAAATCTTTCCCTCCACCCCGAGAAGATGCTGACGCACTGTACCAACAGTAATTATACAAAGAGTAGTGTATATAGTTCATAATTAATGACCTCCTCTCACAGAGTTCCTCTGGTTTGTGTGAAGAAGTGAAACTGCTGGTAAGCTTCTAGCCCCCACAGGGTCTCTGGATTCTTTGAAGGTTTCCTCATCCTTCGGAAAACCCCTCGCGTGATATGTTTGACTTCTTGCCAGTGATGTCAGTCTGTCAGTCATCCACATTCATAAGACCTTTGCATAATGAAGGTTTTAAGGAATTCTCTCACTGTTGGTCTAGTAGCAGTGCAGGCTCATCAGTGCTAGGGAGTGAGGAGAGGCACTTGTGATTTGGGCTGTGGCCTGGGATGACAGAGATCTGGGTTCAATTCCTAGCTTTGTCACAAGCTTCCTGTGTGACCTTGAGCAAGTCATTTAATCTCTCGGTGCCTGTCTGTAAAGTGTGGATAGTGATACCTCTCTTCTTGTCTATTTAGGTAAGATCTCAGAGACTGTCCCTTACTATGTGTATGTACAGAACCTAGCACAATGGGGTCCTGGTCCTGGTTGGAATCTCTAGGCCTGCGTTTCTCAAATGCGGCCACCAGGGCTTTTCTTGTGGCCACAGCCTCCTGGACTGTAATGGGGGGGGAGGAGAGCAAAGTAGTGGACCCTTCCCTTCCCTAGTGCTCCTGGATACACCGCCTTGGTGTTGGTTGCTAGGGCTGCCAGCAGGGGTCCCCCCCTTTCCTTCCTCCCCCCCAATCTCTCGAGATACCTGAGACACAAGGCTGGAGAAGCAGACAGCCAGTGAGTTCCCCACCTTTCCAGGAGTGGTTTGGAATTCAGCTCTGGGGTTGCAGGGGGGTAGGCTCTGGCTGCAGGACTTTGGGCTCCAGGCCTGGGCTCCTGGCTGTGCAGCTTTGGGCTATGTCTCTGGCCACGGGGCTTCAGGCTGCAGACCCCTGCTGCCTTCCTCGGCCCTCATCCCTCCCCTCCCATCCAGGGCTTAATTTGTCCCCAGGCTTGCCAGGGCTGAGTAAGTCTGCTGTGAAAAGTGATATAGTACTTGCATGTTGGTTAATAGCACTTTTCACAACAGGCTTATTAGCTAGCAGTAATAAAAATTACAGTGATTTGGACGTGTCTGTGCAATTTATTTTTCCTCTAAAGCTAATTAAGTATTTAGGGAAAAGTGTGAGAGCGGCCACCAGCAAGAGTTGGTGGCTGCACCCTGAGGCCACCAAAATTTTGTCCTGAGAACTCCTGCCCTAGGCTCTGTTGTAAGACTAATAACACTGGGTATGCTAGTACTGATTGGCTGCTGACATATACCAATAATACAAATAAAAACACTGGTTACCTGTCAACCAGCACTCGTGCTAGATGGCTGCCTATCCAACCAATACTGTCTGATTGTTTCCTTGTGCTATCCCTGCCTCTTATATCCATCTGTTGTTCTCTGTTTTAGCCTTAGATTGGAAGCTCTTTGAGGCAGAAACTGTTCTTGTTGTCCTGTACTTATACAGAGCCTAGCACAATGGGGTCCTGGTTTGTGACTGGGGCTGCTAGGCACAGCCACAATACAAATAATAGACCAACAATGAGAGACATTTTAAAAATTATTAGTGTCATGCACCTTAACTATTGAAAAAACAATGTGGATGAGCTGCCTCAAGATTTCAACTCAAAACACGTAGCTAGAAAACAAATTGCTCTTTTCTTCTCCCTCTATTAAAGCTCTAATCCAGGGCTAAATGCTTTTGCCAAATTGCTTTTACAGGAGTTTAACTTCCATGCTCATAATTTCATTCAGATTAATTAAAAAAAACCCCTCCCAGTTACAGTTTGACTGAGGAAGATTTTTATCAGATCTGTTTTAACAAAGGCACAGATCTTTACATTTAATCTTATTTACTTAGCTTTAATAAAAATGGCACCCATCCGTATGCTCTGTGCACCCTGGGTATCATTTAAAATATGTCCAAACTGCAGCAATTAAACTCACCTACCGCAAACCCACCTGATCTTGAATAATTCTCCACCTCTGTAATTACAGTTCCCTTCACCTCACTCATTATCAAAGGTGTGGGGGGGTGGGAGGGAGAGGGAAGGATGAATATCTGCTTTAAATGTCTAGTTTTTCTGCTGTATGAAGCGCCTCGTGTGTAGCATAGCCAAGCTGACATTCCTGTTGCTTTCGTTGCACTGACCCCTTTCAAACTTTGCTGTAGCCCCTCAGAAAAGCGTGACTAGATTTTTTTTGAAGTATTTATTTATTTTACAATTATTTATTTTAATTTTTTTACAATGAGGAAAGTTGGGAGTTTCTGTTGCTCTCTCCCATCATTTATTTTGAGCCAGACACTAAGCATGGAAAGTTGTGGCTGAAAAGGCGAATGTTTGAAACAGGGTTTCTATAGTAGAAACTGGTTTCCAGTCTTACTATGGAGTTGGTGCTCCTAGGGTCCCTGTGAGGGTGGTCTCAGAGCATTAAGGAATTACCTTCAAATCCTGCTCTTAGTGGCTTCCATTGTGGGGTGAAAGAATGGCTGATGGCTGGTTTCTAAGGAGTTCAAAGGTTAGCACTAATAGCAGCATATTGAAGCTGTGTGAGGGCCAACAAATGTCCTCTTATCAGAGGTGCCCTGATTGTACTCCATTATTATTATATTTTGGCAACACATGGGGGGGGCATGTCATGGATCAGGGCCCCACTGTGCTAGGTGCTGTACCAGTACAGAACAAAAAGACAGTCTCTGCCCCAAAGAGCTTACAGTCTAATCAGGCCAGATTCACTGCTGGCGTAAGTAGGTACAGTTATTACTGCAAACAGTTGCACATGCTTACTTCAGCTGAGGATCTGGCCCATCAAGTTGTATATTATTCAGATTTATTTTGTACTGTTTTTTTTTTTAAACTTCACACTATGTTGAATTAGTAAATTGATACTTGTGCCCTTTTTCTTCCTCTTTGAGTGAGGCTGTGTTCTAGGAGTTCTGTCCACGCACTGGGAGCCAGGAGATGGTTCTGCCAACATGAATTGACAAACTCTGATTTTTGGAGCAGCAAAATTGATGAGAATCTTGTTAATAGCACTTCGTTGCAGTTTTTCAAAGCTATGACCAGCAGCAGAAGCACTGAAGCTGCCAAGCTGTAGACTCAAAAAGACAGCCCAGCATCTATCTGCATTCGGCCTCTATTTGGAAATTTTTCTTTACGGCTGTAAAGGCTAACTCTTAATTTAACTGGACGTATACGTTTAGCAGAAATCGGGCTAGGCTCCACCCTCACCAATGAAAGTTTTCATTCATGCTGGATGAATAGGCAAGTGAATTTTCAAGACCTAGTTCTACCTTTTGAGCTCCACACAGTTCTCTGAAGATGTCCACGCGGTGTGCAGAGGTGGTCAAAAAGCAACAGGATGTTAGGAATCATTAAAAAGGGGATAGAGAATAAGACTGAGAATATATTATTGCCCTTATATAAATCCATGGTATGCTCCATCTTGAATACTGTGTACAGATGTGGTCTCCTCACCTCAAAAAAGATATTCTAGCACTAGAAAGGTCCAGAAAAGGGCAACTAAAATGATTAAGAGTTTGGAGAGGGTCCCATATGAGGGAAAGATTAAAGAGGCTAGGTCTCTTCAGCTTGGAAAAGAGGAGACTAAGGGGGGATATGACAAAGTTATATAAAATCATGGGTGATGTTGAGAGAGTGGATAAGGAAAAGTTTTTTTACTTATTCCCATAATACAAGAACTAGGGGCCACCAAATGAAATTAATAGGCAGCAGGTTTAAAACAAATAAAAGGAAGTGCTTCTTCATGCAGCGCACAGTCAACTTGTGGAACTCCTTACTTGAGGAGGTTGTGAAGGCTGGGACTATAACAGTATTTAAAAGAGAACTGGATAAATTCATGGAGATTAAGTACATTAATGGCTATTAGCCAGGATGGGTAAAGAATGGTGTCCTAGCCTCTGTTCGTCAGAGGATGGAGATGGATGGCAGGAGAGAGATCATTGATCATTGCCTGTTACGTTCACTCCCTCTGGGGCACCTGGGATTGGCCACTGTCAGTAGAGAGATACTGGGCTAGGTGGACCTTTGGTCTGACCCGGTACCGTTCTTATTTATGTTCTTATGTTCATTGTATGCTATTATCACTAGAGACTAGGTGCTCTTATAGTTTTAACTGTTAATTCTCAGCAAATTATGAGTTACTGGTTCAGATTAGTCTCTGGGTATTCTACTTCCACGAACTGAGTTTTCTTCCCTTTTTTTCCTGTTCTTATTCTCCATTCTGTATTTGGGGAGTGGAAATTTCTCCACCAAGACAATGATGTTGGCCTTCAGAAACCTTCTGTTACCTACACAAACTGTTTTTTTTTTTGCTGTATCTTTCCAGCAGTGTCAGCCTATCACTTATCTATCTGAATCCTAGATTAACTTCAGAAATCCAAATAATGTCTTGTATGGAAGTTCAAGGCACATTTCTCTGTCCAATACATCAGTATTATAGTGCTCTGGGGATAGAAGAAGAGGTATTCTAATAGAGTCCACACACTAGGTCCAATTTCACGAGAACTACATTTCCAAGGAAAAAGTATAAATCTTCTGCTTTGCAAGGGGGAGAACTAATAAGAGAGATTTCAGAGCCCTTGTTGTTTTTTCCATTTGTGTGATTCTTCCCCTCCCTCCCCAATTCCTGTATATTACTTAATTTCTTTTGTAGCAAGAGTAGCTCCTTTTTTTCTGCATGGAACAAATGTGTATTCAGGGGTTGTGTATTCAAGCCAATATTTGTTCTTTGTAAAATAACCTTCTTGGAACTCAGAACATAGGATTTCATCCCTTACCATCTTGAGTAATAGTCATTGATGGACTCTATCCTCCATGAACTTTATCTAGTTCTTTATTGTACTGGGGTACAATAATGCAGTGGGTCCTGATCTTGATTAGGACCTTAAGGTGTGACTGTGGTTTATGTACTTGTATGTATTATAACCATATTAGAGCACCAGTGCTGGAGTCCTGTTTGTTTAACATAGTTATATTATTTCTGAAAGGTTTTTAAAAACTGATCCCACTGAGGAATACACTAAGAAACTGCACCATCTACTCAGGACATTCCCTACACTAACACCGGAACAAATCAACATATCCTTAGAGCCCCGACCAGGGTTATTCTATCTACTGCCCAAGATCCACAAACCCAGAAATCCTGGACGCCCCATCATCTCGGGCATTGGCACTCTCCCAGAAGGACTGTCTGGATATGTGGACTCTCTACGCAGACCCTATGCTACCAGCACTCCCAGCTACCTCCGTGACACCACTGATTTCCTGAGGAAACTACAATGCATTGGTGACCTTCCAGAAAACACCATCCTAGCCACCATGATGTAGAGGCTCTCTACACAAACATCCCACACACACAGATGGAATACAAGCTGTCAGGAACAGTATCCCTGATGATGCCACAGCACAACTGGCTGCTGAGCTCTGTGCCTTTATCCTCACACACAACTATTTTAAATTTGATGACAAGATATATCTCCAGATCAGTGGCAATGCTATGGGCACCCGCATGGCCCCACAATATGCCAACGTTTTTATGGCTGACCTGGAACAACACTTCCTCAGCTCTCGTCCACTCACGCCCCTTCACTACCTACGCTACATTGATGACATCTTCATCATTTGAACCCATGGGAAGGAGACTCTGGAAAAATTCCACCAATATCAACAGCAGCTCCATCCTACCATCAATTTCAGCCTGGACCAATCTGCACGGGAGGTCCACTTTCTAGACACCACAGTGCAAATAGTTGATGGTCACATTAACACCAACCTCTACCGAAAACCTACCAACCGCTATGCCTACCTTCATGCCTCTAGCTTCCATCCTGGGCACATCACACGATCCATTGTCTACAGCCAAGCACTGAGGTACAACTGCATCTGCTCTAACCCCTCAGACAGAGACCAACACCTACAAAATCTCCACCAAGCATTCTCAAAACTACAATATCCGCACGAGGAAATAAGGAAACAGATCAACAGAGCCAGACGTGTACCCAGAAGCCTCCTACTGCAAGACAAACCCAAGAAAGAAACCAACAGGACTCTACTTGCCATCACATACAGTCCCCAGCTAAAACCCCTCCAACACATCATCAGGGATCTACAACCCATCCTGGACAATGATCCCACACTTTCACAGGCCTTGGGTGGCAGGCCAATCCTTGCCCACAGACAACCTGCCAACCTGAAACATATTCTCACCAGTACTGCACAACGCACCGTAGTAACTCTAGCCCAGGAACCAATCCATGCAACAAACCTCGATGCCAACTCTGCCCACATAGCGACACCAGCGACACCATCACAGGACCTAACCAGATCAGCCACACCATCACCGGTTTATTCACCTGCACATCCACCAATGTAATATATGCCAACATATGCCAGCAATGCCCCTCTCCTATGTACATCGGCCAAACTGGACAGTCTCTACAGAAAAGGATAAATAGACACAAATCAGATATTAGGAATGGCAATATACAAAAACCTGTAGGAGAACACTTCAGCCTCCCTGGCCACACTATAGCAGACCTTAAGGTGGCCATCCTGCAGCAAAAAAACTTCAGGGCCAGACTTCAAAGAGAAACTGCTGAGCTCAGTTCATCTGCAAATTTGATACCATCAGCTCAGGATTAAACAAAGACTGCGAATGGCTTGCCAACTACAGAAACAGTTTCTCCTCCCTTGGTTTTACACCTCAACTGCTAGAACAGGGCCTCATCCTCCCTGATTGAACTAACCCTCATTCTCTAGCTTGCTGCATATATATACCTGCCCCTGGAAATTTCCACTACATGCATCTGACGAAAGTGGGTATTCACCCACTGAAAACTCATGCTCCAAAATGTCTGTTTAGTCTATAAGGTTGTCACAGGATTCTTTGCTGCCTTTACAGATCCAGACTAACACGGCTACCCCTCTGATACATGAAAATTAGAGCTAGTCAAAAATTGGCTCCCTGCCCCAACCCCTCATGGAAAATTTGAATTAAAATGAAAAAATTGTTTTCTGCAGAAAAATTTGATTTTTGTTTTGGTGGAATTTGAATACTGAGAAATTTCAGCCAAAACCCAAGGTAGTTTGATTTGGAAATTTTGTCACAGTGCCTCATGGGGGTTGTAGTTTGGGTGCATCATGCTGTCCTTTTCCATTATAACTTGGGTTTTCTGGTTGGGCTACGTCTCCTGTGATGCACTGTGGTCTCCTCTGTTAGAGAGTGGTAGCAGTGCATTATGGGATTCCCTGGACATTATGTATCATAGAAGACATAGTCCAGCTGGGAAGCCCAGCCTGTAGAGAACTTGGGACATGGGGCATCTGAACTACAACGCTCATGGGACACTATGGTGGCATTTCTAAACTGAAATATTTTGGGTTTTGAATGTTCAGTTTTTCAACAAAATTGATTTTTTTCCCTCAAAAAGCAGCCCTTTTTTAAAAACATTTTTTGTCAAAAACCTACTTTTCTATAGGAGTGCAGTTTTGTTGGAAAAAGTTCAGCCTGCCTTAACGAAATGTCCTCTTCCCTGAAACAGCTCTGCCTTCATTCTGTCTCCTGTTTGTTTTCCAGACAGGAGTGGGAGAAGGCAGCCGACCTGGCATGCATGAACCTTCCCTTGCTTGGTGGTGGTGTATGCTCCAGAGCCAATGAGATTTTTAATTAGTGGGAATCAGGGCCCAGTTGAGAGGCTGCCAGAATGACTGCATTTCACAACTAGATCCATAAAATTAGGGGGTTCAATAAGGGCTTACAAGGGGATTTTGGGGGAGGAGAGTGGCAGTGACCTCTGAGTTGGAACTCCTTTCCTTTGGTAGTTAGGGAATGGGAAAGATTTTGTTCCCTAAACTTTTTGAATCTTTATCAGTGCACCTCAGTTATGAGCCGCTTTCAACACCAATTGCTTCCTGGCTCTGAGGCTGTGCAAGAGGAGGTGCTGAATTTTAGTTGTTTAAGTTTTGTGATGTTTTTACTCATTTGCATCCTAATCAGATTGAATTTGCTCTTAAGTAAGAGGCAAATGGAGTTGGGGGATGCTGGAGGCGCAGGTGCTCTAGGTCTAGAATACTACGATGAAGTCATCAAACTTGTGACCCAAGTCAGAATTTTTACCAAGTTCTCTGAAAGGTAGCGGCCAGTTCAATAACATACTGGGCCTATGAAGACAAGATGCTTAAAATAAAGGTAATATAAATCTGTCGCTCTTCTGATTACAGCAACTGGCTCCAAACCTCAGAATAGGACATTGAGTTCAGGGATAGAGAGAAAATGACCATTCTAATCTGCATTTCTCACCAGGAAGAGCAGCATCCTAGTACTTGGGTTGTGACTGGCTCACATTTCATTTACCCCAAGAGGCTTAAACAAGGTTCTCTGCAACTGATCAGGATTCAGGCAACCTCAAACGCTGTCAGGCATATCGATCCTCTGAGACAGAGCAGTGCAGAGGTCCAAGGAGATGAGGACCTGGAAAAGTTAATTTTGCAAGAGGTTTTAATTATATAGGGTGAGGGAAAAGGAAATGGAAGAGGAGACTGGCAGCAACATGTCCCCAAGTCCTGGGAAGGGGGAGGAAGAATAAATCTAAACATGACCAGCAAAAGAATCTGCTTCATGAGCAAATTCCATTTAAATGTAAATTACCCAAAGTGATTTTTTTAAAGTAGAACTTTTAGCAGCGTGGTGCAGGAAGGCAGAAGTATTTTTCCTCTGGTTTAAATATGTGACATAGACAGCTGTAGATAGCTGTAAGTCTTCTTGCGCCTCCACTTCCTTACACCTACTTCTTTCCTGTGGGCTCCTCAGAGCTATTCCCTGCAGCAGTGCCTCCAGGTGGTGACAGCTAGAATGTTTGCGTGAGTCACCAGAGCCCTGCCGATGTCAATTAGCATCCAAATGACTGGCACGTACCATCTTGGTAATATTCAGTCTGTGCTTCCCGCCAGGGGACCAGCCTCTAAGAATGCATCTCATCCCCTCTGACCTGCATCAACCGTGTAAGCCTAGTAAAAATCTGACTGGGAACCAAAAAAATAAAAATAAAAAATTTAAATTTCATTCCCTTTCCTGAGACTCAGTAGTTTGCAAATAGAGGATCATTTACCGTAAGCTGGAAAATGAAAAGCACTGAACTGTGGGGGGTGAGAGTGCCGCTGAATAGTTTTAGTGATAGATAATGAAGACTCAGGGCCAGATCCTCAGCTGGCATTAATCAGTATAGCTCCATTGACTTTTATGGAGCTATGCTGAATTAGACCAGCTGAGGATCTCACCCCACTCCATTAACCTCTTAGGATGCTGGTCAAAATCCAGACCAAGTTGGTGGCATTTTAGTTTCTGCCATCTGTTTTTGGGTGTGCAATGAGTTTGGTCTCAATCCATTTCCTAGTGGGAAGCATCACTTGTTGGCATTCTTGGATCAGCCAGGAATTGAACTGGTGTGGAGACAGAAATATTCCTCTACCTGTCAGAGATCCCCTTCACAGCTGTAGATTGGGTACATTGGTGAGGAGGCATGGGGAGGCTTTCACAGCTGCTTGTGTGTTCAGTGAATGCAGAGGACCTCTGCTTCCAGGGTTGTAAATCCATTAGTCAGGCAGTAGTAAAATTCTCATCCCTACTAAACTGGAGAAGGAAAGCTGGAGTTCAGCTGTTCCTCAGTTGAAACCATGCCAATGTTTTCTTCTAATGACAGGAGAGGGGCAGTTTCACAAAGCAGCTGACAGTCAAATCCCAACTTTTACTCCTAAAAGGCAGCACCTTCCCTTGTGAATGAGTCATTGATGTGTAACCCTGCCTTGCTCCTGACTCCATAAGTCACTTCTAAAAGTTCTCATGGTGTCTCTGGTATCAGTCTGGTCATCAGGTGCCACGTGATAACTGACCAAACTCATTGGACACTCTCACTGGCCAGTTCACTAAAGAGGCCAAGGAATTAATGGTTCTGGGGGACAGAACCCATCTGTTCTTCCAGATCAGTTCAAGATACAGCAGATGGCATTGTGCAGGGAGCCTGGGGATTAACAGAGGAGTTTGGGCTCCAGAGCAGTCAAGGTGGCACCTTTAAGTGGCACTACATTAACATTAAAATATGTATTATTTAAAAGGACACTATCAGATTATTTAGGCTGAAAATATTCTCTTTCTTGGAAGGGAAGGGAAATCCCAAGAATTAAACCTGGAGACTGAGCGAGCAAGAGATTTTTTTAAAGGTGTTGTTAAAACTTTTATTTTTATTTTATTTTTTTTAAAAATGATGATCTGAATTTCAAGTAAAAGCCTGGGAGGCTTTGGCTATTAAATGTATATACTGTGTTTCTCATTGACAGTATGCGCCACAGGGATGTGTTGATAGTACTGTGAGAACGTTTTTGTTCCCTGACTTGTTGTGTGTCTTTAAATTTGCCATTTTAATGTTGCAGTAACACTGTGATTGCCTTTTTAATTATATTATTTGTTTTGATGTGATCTTTTATGATGACATAAAACACTGGCGGTAATGAAAATTGTGGGTAAGGTTCTGGCTGGAGTATTCTGGTTCACAAGTTGGCTAGAGAAGCATGTGTGTTTCTCTCATGGCTTTTGAAGCAAATCTTTTCTCCCTTATAGCTTTTTGGTTTTGTGTGTATGACATTTCACTGCTTGTTGAGTTGCCAACCCCGAACATTAAAAAATCACGAGTCAGGCCCCGCCCCCTCCAAAAATCCTGATATAGTTTACAAATAATCGTTTGTGGTTCTTGTTTGCCTGCTGGTTTTTGAGCTTTTAGGATGCATTTTTCTCCACAACCATGAGGCTAGAAACTTACTTTAAAAAAAGATTCTTTTGTAACAGATTTATCTTCAGGAGCTGGAACTTGAGGTAAAACATGAAATACCGTGAGAGTTGCAATAAAAGTGAGAGTTGACAATGCTGATTTACACTGACAGGCAGTTTTCTTCACGTTGCTCTGACAGTGAGCCTGGCCTTGAGCTGGAGGAAGAAGGTAGTTCAGTCTCCACAGTCTGTTAAAATCTTGGACTCTCTCCTCAGATTGCCCAAAAAGTGTCCCAGTAGTTTTAGTGATGTGGAAACTTATTCAGTAGGAACAGCTTGAGTCAACGATATTCATGGCCAAACAGTCATAATTTGGTGAAAGCTTTCGGAGGAGGGATGGTCTTGTGTTTAAAACAGTGGTCTAGTACTCAGGAGACCTGGGTTTTATTACTGGCTTTGCCACTGACTCCCTGTGTGACCTTGGGCAAGTCACTCAATCTCTCTATTCCCCACTTGTAAAATGGGGATAAGAATGCTTCATTTTTCCCACCCTTTGTCTGTCTTGGCTATTTGGAATTCACGTTCTTTGGGGAGGGACCTTTTCTCATTATGTATATGTACAGCATCTAATACAATGGGGCCCTGGTCTCAGCTGAGTCCTACCATAAAACAAATAATAAATAACTATAATAATATAACAGTGTTGGAGGTGAGGTTAAAATTATGTATTCTGTCACCAGTGCTCCAGCGCTCTACACAAACAAGTGTTAAAAGGTTGTGTCTGTTTGGAGAGATTATAACTCAAAATAACGTGGTCAAGTGAATAATTTGAACAATCTGTCATTTTCTGTAGTGTACGACAGTTACCAGAGAAGGATGAAAAATTGAAATTCTTCCCAGTATCAGACGTTTGAAATGATTATGCAAAGATGTGCAAATTAAGTATTTCCAAAGGATCTATTCTCTATGCACTTCAGATTGTAACTAAGTGATGAATTACCTTAACTAGAAAGTGAGCTACTGTCCCTGTGTCAAGATAGATTGTAATCTTAAAGGTGACCTGCAATGAAAACAAATATTGGGTTGTGCCTTTTTTCATAATGATATATGTGTGATGGGTTTCATTATGTTCACATCCAAAATTTTTACCCTAGTGTCATCTGATTTTAACATCAACCAGGTTAACCGCTTTCCAGTTTTTTCCCCCAAGCCTCACTGGTCCAGAGCGGGGGCTGTTTAACACACTTTGGATTTTAGGAGGGTGTTAACCTTTCTTTTGGAAAGAACTAAGTAATTTAGCAGGTCACCCAGACAGCTGGTGACTATTTGTGACTCTCCAAGGTAGATTTCTGATTATATTATATTGTACTTTAAATCTTTAAACATACAGCCTCCTCCTAGGGTGTTGGCCCATTCCACAAGATCACTGTCTACTTCTGTGGCATTACTCAAGAATGTTCCTATTCTGGACATTAGTAGGGGTACCACTCCAAGATTGTGCAATGGTCCAGTCTCAGATGCTGCTGTTGGAAATGATGTGTTGTCTTCAATCTTGGATTTGGCTCCAAACCCCTGCTCTCTCTTCCCCCCCGCTGGCAGTACGGCTAGGAAGTCACCTGAAGTTGAGCACCTATAGGGATACTACTTGAAGGAGAGGTGACTCACTTCATGAAGTAATTGGAGTTCTTTGAGATGTATTCCCCTATGGGTGTTCCTACAGGTGGCTATGATACTGCAGCCATGCTATTTTCAGCACACTTGCCTGATCAGAAGTAGAGCGTGTGCGACTACCTCAGCTGTGAATTACACCTCCCCGCTGCGGTGTGGATATATCCTGTAAGACTTCGCATTAGCGTAGTCAGTGGCTATATGAGCCTATATTCTGTGATAAGACTCCTGATCACTATGGCAGATTGGAAGTTCTGCTGTAGCTGCCAGGGAACTAAAAAAAATGGAGGCTTTTATTGAGTTAAATATAAAACAGGCAATGCAATACAGTAGCCTGGTGTGTTATTTCTGCTGATATTAAATTCCATTTACTTTACCTACAGTCCCAACTATATTCAGTTATCAACTGTCAGCAAATCTGTGTACTGACAACTGCAGTGTGGAAAATTTTGGAGGCTGGGTAGGGGACCCTGGCACTTTTTGCACATGGGGAGGCAGCTTGGATGGTGGGATTAGAGTGTTAGCTGGCTGTCTCTGCTAAAATGATCAGCAGTGTTAAGAGTGTTGCCATTTAAATTCTGCTCTTCTGGTTTGTGGGTTAACAGCTGTTGAGATAGGGCCATTCACATCTCTCACAGATGTTGGGGGCAGATTCTTTGCCCTTTTCTGCTGTCTTTGTGCCATGTGAGCTAAATCCCCTGCCAGGTATTCCTGTGGCATGGGGGAGAGCCCAGCAGGTAGAGCCAGAGTAGCCAGTTCCTATGTGCCTCCTTCCTTGCAGCCTCTGTCACGGGAGCAGATCAGGAGCAGGGAGGAGGAGTGACCAGAACATGATCTTGAGGACTGTAGTCAGCTGGTGCAAATTAGGTGAGAGCAGTTGGGGTGTAGTTCAGTGCCATGAGGCTGGGGCAGGGAATCAGGATGCCTTAAGGTTTTGAAGCTGTTCTTTGTAACCTCGGGGGCTAGAAAAGTAATTAAAAAAAAAAAAGGGCTCAGATGCTTCAGTACAATTCTACAGCAAGAGGCAATTCTCGAACAGGCCCTGAGGAAGCTCTGTTTCCTGCACAAATGATCTTTACCATGTACAAAATATAAAAATAAGAACAGCCATATCGGGTCAGACCAATAGTCCATCTAGCCAAGTATCCTATCTTCCGACGTTGCCAATGCCAAATGCTTCAGAGGGAATGAACAGAACAGGCAATCACTGAGTGAGCCCTGTGTTCACTCCCAGCTTCTGGTAGTTTGAGGCTTAGGACACCTAGAACATAAGGCTGCATCGCTGACCGTCTTGGCTAATAGCCATTGATGGACCTATCCTCCAGGAACGTATCTAATTCTTTATTGAATCCACTTATACTTTTGGCCTTCAGAACATCCCCTGGCAACAAGTTCCACAGATTGATTGAGTGTTGTGAAGAAATACTTTCTTCTGTTTGTTTTAAACCTGCTGCCTATTAATTTAATTGGGTGACCCCTAGTTCTTGTGTTATGTGAAAGAGTAAATAACACTTCCTCTTCACTTTCTCCACATCAGTCATGATTTTATTAGAGCAGCAAAGAATCCTGTGGCACCTTATAGACTAACAGACGTTTTGGAGCATGAGCTTTCGTGGGTGATGCATGCATCTGAGGAAGTGGGTGTTCACCCACGAAAGCTCATGCTCCAAAACGTCTGTTAGTCTATAAGGTGCCACAGGATTCTTTGCTGCTTTTACAGATCCAGACTAACACGGCTACCCTCTGATACTTGACATGATTTTATTGACCTCTATCATATCCCCCCTTAATCATCTCTTTTCCAAGATGAAAAGTTCCAATCATTTTAGTCTCTCCTCATATGGAAGCTGTTCCATCCCCCTAATCATTTTTGTTGCCCTTCTCTGTACCTTTTCCAATTCTAATGTATCTTTTTTGAGGTGGGGCGACCACAACTGCATTCAGTATTCAAGGTGTGGGTGTACCAAGGATTAATCTAGTGGCATTATATTTTCTGTCTGATCTATTCCTTTCCTAATGGTTCCTCACATTCTGTTAGCTTTTTTGACTGCCGCTGTTTTCAGAGAGCTATTCACAATGACTCTAAGATCTCTTTCTTGGGTGGTAGCAGCTAATTTAGACATACATAATTTTGTGTTGATAGTTGGGATTATGTTTTCCAATGTGCATTACTTTGCATTTATCCACACAGAATTTCATCTGTCATTCTGTTGCCCAGGCACCCAGTTTTGTGAGATCCTTTTGTAACTCTTTGCAGTCTGCTTTGAATTTAACTATCTTGAGTAATGTTGTAAATTTTGCCACCTCACTGTTTGCCCCTTTTTCCTAATCATTTATGAATATAATGAACAGCACTGGGGATATGGCTGCAAAGATTGTTTCTGGTGTGTTGCTTTGACCACATCATCGTCTCCCCTCCACTGGATCCCCTTTGTCCACCATATAAAAAACAAAGTACTTGTCTTCACTTTTAAGGCGTTTCATAGCTTATTCTCACCCTTCCAATCTTGTCTTGCATGGTATTGAGATGTCAGCTCCTATCTCTGCTCTGCTGATGCTGCTAGTCTTGATTGCTCATTTCTCAAATTTTCCAGCAAGGTCCTTTGCATTTTCCCCCATGTCACGTGAGCAGGGGAGGTGCTCCTGTAGAAAATCCCCAAAGCCACCCCATTGTCATCCTTCAGATCCCCCCTTAAAACTATCCTCTGCGTTGGTGCTTATGGAAAAATTCAGTTGAGGTTGGGGCTAGCCACACTGATCATGACTGTCTCTCTGTTACCTTGTGCTCCCCGCATCTGTTTTGTGTATCCAATTGTCTTACGCTGAAACTATGTCTACACTCAAAGCTAGCTTTTGCTATTTGTAAGTAAATTGCTTAGCACAATGGGGTTCGACCCTCTAGGCCAGGGGTAGGCAACCTATGGCATGGGTGCCAAAGACGGCACTCACACTGCCCAGGTCCTGGCCACCAGTCCAGGGGGCTCTTCATTTTAATTTAATTTTAAATGAAACTTCTTAAACATTTAAAAAAAACCTTATTTACTTTACATACAACAATAGTTTAGTTATATATTATAGACTTGTAGAAAGAGACCTTCTAAAAACATTGAAATGTATGACTGACACGCAAAATCTTAAATTAGAGTGAATAAATGAAGATTCGGTGCAGCGCTTCTGAAAAGTTGCTGACCCCTGCCCTAGGTTCTACTACAGCACAAATTGTAGATAATGACTACAGACTTTCTCCAGTGGCCACTCTATGCCAGCTCACATGACTTCTGTTGTGTTACCCCCAAATAAACACAGTTCATTTATCATTGCTATAGTCTATAACATGTAAAATTACGTAAAAGCTAAAGCACATATCTCATGGATGACATTTCTTCCTCAGCAAAAGAAAACATAGCCCGCTGCATTTTCAAACAAAGCCCCCTTAAAAGTGATTTTGTATTTTCTCCCTGGCTGATAATTTTCTGGACCTATTTTGCCTCCTCTTGCTTTTGTGTGGTTCAGTTGTTTATGTTTTTTATAAAGCTTGCAAAGCTGGAGATATTGTATAAACACACTGTAATATTGGTCCATGGGTTTCTAAGTGCTGGCTTCACACTGGCTCCATTTTTTAAATCTTTAGAAAGCACAGTATGTAATGCCCTGTGGGATGCTCATGGCAGGGTCTAAACTGTAGATCCCTTGTTTTGGGCTTCACACTGGTTTCCTTTGGCTGACCACAGCCTTGTCACTGCCCCGGAGCTGACTTTCTGCTCCCGCCCAGCAGTTTATCCAGGTGTGCTAACCATACATATGCTAACGGCCTTTCCCAGAGTCTGATAATTCAAGCGAGTCTTCCCATTCAATGGACTTTGAATCAGGCCCCGCTAGCTTAACATTCTCAGTGATCCTACATGTGATCAATTTCACCGTAAGCGGGTGGAGAGATTTCTCAGGGATGGTAGTGGAAAACATTTGATATGTATATGTGTGTGCATGCCACATGTACAGTTTAAACTCCCAACAACTTTTCCCTTCCTGGGGAACACTCTTATGAAAAGGGTTGGCATGTTAGCAGTGAGAGGGATAATAGAGTAGCCTCTCAGTTAAACCTGATCAATAAATCAAAACTTGTTTACAAACCTGCTTTTCAACCTGGAATCCTGTGGCACCTTATAAACTAACAGACGTTTTGGAGCATGAGCTTTCGTGGGTGAATGCATCTGACAAGTGGGTATTCACCCACGAAAGCTCATGCTCCAAAACGTCTGTTAGTCTATAAGGTGCCACAGGATTCTTTGCTGCTTTTACAGATCCAGATTAACACGGCTACCCCTCTGATACTTTTCAACCTGGGTTACTATTTAACTACTTGCTTTCCATTTTAGACACATGCTGCTTGAATAAATACTGTAGTCTAACTGTGAGCTATGAATGGGTGAGCTGGGAAGAGTAAAATATACTGTAGTGCAGGGGGGTGAATTCAATTTTTAGTGAACAGGGTATAAATGTAGGACTGTGTACTGTTCTCCGTCCACATTGGAGCTCCCACTGAGGTCAGTTTCGAGGGTAAACTGCATGTCAATATGGCCTTTATGTAAGAACTAAAATATTTATTTTTACATTAATCATCACTCAGGGCTCACGGTTAGGATGCCCAATATTTGAGCCCTGTCCTTTCTCTCTCTCTCCCCCACCTTTTCTTCCTCCCCCTTTTTTGCAACAACCAAGTACTCCTATGAGCTTCAGTCTCTGCCTTGCCTCATTCTATCTGAGTCAAGGTTCCTTCCCCACTCTGAACTTTAGGGTACAAATGTGGGGACCTGCATAGACACTTCCAAGCTTAATTACTAGCTTAGATCTGGCAACTCTGCCATCATCCAGAAATTTCAGTGTCTGGATCACGTCTTGTCCCCCCCAAAACCTTCCCCTCCCTGGGCAGCCTTGAGAGGCTTCACCAATTCCCTGGTGAACACAGATCCAAATCCCTTGGATCTTAAAACAAGGAGAAATTAACCATCCCTCCTCCTTTCCCCCCCCCACCAAGCCCTGGTGAGTCCCGATCCAATCCCCTTGGGTCTTAAAACAGGGAAAAATCAATTAGGTTCTTAAAAAGAAAGCTTTTAATTAAAGAAAGAAAAGTTAAAAAAAAATCTCTGTAAAATCAGGATGGAAAATACTTTACAGGGTAATCAGATTCCTATAGCCCAGAGGAACCCCCTCTAGCCTTAGGTGCAAAGTTACAGCAAGCAGAGGTAAAATCCTCTCAGCAAAAAAAAGGACATTTACAAGTTGAGAAAACAAAAATAAAACTAATCCGCCTTGCCTGGCTGTTACTTACAATTTTGAAACATGAGAGACTGGTTTAGAAAGATTTGGAGAGCCTGGATTGACGTCTGGTCCCTCTTAGTCCCAAGAGCGAACAACCGCCAAAACAAAGAGCACAAACAAAGACTTCCCTCCACCAAGATTTGAAAGTATCTTGTCCCCCATTGGTCCTCTGGTCAGGTGTCAGCCAGGTTTACTGAGTTTCTTAACCCTTTACAGGTAAAAGAGACATTAGCCCTTAACTATCTGTTTATGACAATCTGTTAAATTGGTCAGCAGTGAAACAGTTAATGTTTCACTTAAAGTGGCATGTGGCCTTGGGAGTAAACACCCCAATGATATGAATGAATGGGGGTGAGGGGGTTTCGTGCCTCCCAGAGCCACTGCTCCAGGCTCTCTGTTTGCAGACTGTGGCAGATAATACTGCATCATTCTGTGCTTGGGGTCACATTTGAATGGCTTCCTATGTAACCAGGAGGGCTACAAAAACTTTTTCAAAGGGAAGCTTAATTTCTTCTGAATCTGAATATGCTATGTGGGCCACATTAATAGCAGGCTGGATTTAGGCTGATGCTCCCAATCTGGAGAGATGGTTTAAAAATATGAAATATTCTGGATAGAGATGAACACCTTTTTTTGGCTAATATGTAATATTGCTTGGCCTGCCTTGAAAACTGAAAGGGCAAGTATTGAATAAATTAATTGAAAATTTTCTAGTATCATTGTAAGAGTGTTGTCTACCCATGACACATTCAAAATCACAGGTCAGGGCCGTAAGATCAGGAGGTTTTCTTGTATTAAAGTAATGAAATTTAAAAATATATTTTGGATTCTTTTTGCCTTCTGGTTTTTGAACCTTTCTGGTAATTTCCAAACTTTTCTCTATAACAAGGAGTGGGAAGAATGTAATTGTGCTTTGTTTTAAAAGAAAGCTGAGATTCTCTTGTATTCACATGACTCCAAGAAAACAACATATCACAAGACTCTTGATAAAACTGTGAGAGCTGGCTGACCTTCTGTAAATGCCTGAGTACCCTTTTGGGTCCGTTCTAATTTGAAAGGCCTTAAAGCAACATCTCCCTGTGAATAGCAATAGATACCTGTCGCTTACGTTTCTTGGAGCAATTGTATCTTGGGGGACACTTTTTCTTCTCCTCCTCCTCCTCCTATGGGGAAAGCATAACAAATCCAGAAGTTGTGTTGCACAAGGATTTGAGCCCTTTGTATACTAATCCCAGTAAATTCTGATTTTAAAAGGGGGTGAGATCTAGTGCTCAGGAAATGGGAATATAGCACTGTCCAAAACCCCAGAAACTTTCCCTATGGGCCAGTTACTCCATAATCGCCATTTCAGTTTCTTGCACTTTCCCCTGAATCATTTGATACTTGTCACTATTGGATCCTTATTACTAAGGAAGCATCTCTATGCCCCAACTGTGAGCTGAGCCTCATTGTACTAGACACTGTAGAAACACACAATGAGAGATCAGGCTTGCCTTGCATTTAGTTTTTGGTTGCTTATTTTATGTATGTTTTTATATCTGGGCTATCTGGGTGCTATTACCAGTAAGGTAATAAACAGCTCAGTAGAGTGTTAATATTAATAGGTATATATGAGATGCATTATAATGCTTGTCTGGCTTTCTTCCCCAAGCCCACTATATAATTATATGGTGTATAGTTTATTGATTTGAATTAACATTTTGATACAAATGGTGTTGTGAGAGGAAATCCATGGAGATGCAGTAATAAGAATCTTCCACTAGTTGTCTCTCAATCCCCATTTTAAAGCTGACTAAAAAAGGCTAAATCTCTTTAGCTTCTGCTGTATATTCAGATCCAGGATAACAAATTTCATTTATAAATATTGCTATGAACTCCTTCTAGAAGAGGGGAATAGGAGCTATAACAGCCTTGAGTCCAAGATGTGGCAGCCTCTGCATGCTCTGGTCTTTGAGTTCCTGGGTTGCTGGATATTAAAATTTGTTATGTTTGTTACAGTCATGCCTAGGAACCAAACAGAATTGTGATAGGTGCTTATACACACACTGAGGCCACGTCCAGACTACCCGCCGTATCGGCGGGTTAAAATCAGTTGCTCGGGGATCTAGACGCGATATATCGATCCCCGAGCGCACTTATATCGATTCCGGAACTCCATCAACCCCAACGGAGTTCCGGAATCGACAGGGAGAGCCGCAAACATCGATCTCGCGCGGTGAGGACGGGTGAGTAATCCGATCTTAGATATTCGACTTCAGCTACGTTATTCACGTAGCTGAAGTTGCGTATCTAAGATCGATTTCCCCCCCGTAGTGTGGACCAGCCCTGAGTAAGAGACTGTTCCTGTCCCAAAGAGATTAGTCCAAATAGACAAGACAGACAAAGGGAAGGAGGAAGGGGCTGAGTGCACGAGCAGAGTGATGGTTTTCAAATGTCATGTTAGGGCCATGATTTTTTGTTTTATTTTTAATTTTTGGGTGAGGTTTTGTTGGGAGGGGATGAAGGAAAGATCAGGGAAGGGAGGGAGGGCGTGATCAGGACAGGACCACCGGGAGGAGGTGGGAAGCTTGTTCCCAGAAATGTTTTCTGTCTCTTATTTCTTTCAGTTGAGCACACATGTATTTATTTGCTATACAAGTAAATGTTTCTTACAGATAAGCATTGCCCGGAGCTTCCAGCTGTTTGACAAAAATGTAAATACGCCCCCTCCACCCCCCACATTAAACCTAATAAGCAGCCTAATGTATTTTTATTTGTATTGGATTAATGCCTAGAAGCCCTAGGCAGGAGCCCTGCCCTTTGTGCTAGGTTTTGTAGAGACCTATAGTTAGAGAAGCTCCCTGCTTGGACAGTTTTAGTCTACAGAGACCAGAAAAGGAGACAAACAAAAGGGCACAAGCACAAGTCTTGTTAGTCACCTGCTTTTTAAACTAAGCTGCGCTGATCCATTCCCCTCTTGCTATTGGTCGGGCACTGTAGCCAGCCTGTTAGCCATCGCTGAGCCAGCCATTGCTTCCTTCCATCCTGCCTCACCCCATGAGAGAGGTTCAGTGAGATGGTAACCTACCCATCCATCTAACGATAACCTCAGGCCTCCGCCTTCAATCCAGGCAGCTCTAGTTCCTCCTTCCCTTAGAGGGAGGAAGTAATGGGATGTTCCTGTCCCCTTCTGCTTTTCCCTGGGGGTCCAGCAGGGCATTTCCTGCCCCATTCACACTGTGTTCCCCCCAGCCACTTTCTCCCATGGAAGAATGGGAAAGGCAGGTGTGCAGAAGACAACTAAGATATGTGCTCTAACCATGTCACGTATGCACAGCTCACCCCAAATCATATACTATGCTCCAGTCCATCCAACCCTCCTCTAAACATACACAAGGCTACACTGCAGCCTTGCTCCCATCCATGTAAATGTCCTACAACACCGACACCATAACTCCACCTCCACAAGAAGCATAGTGCTTATGTCTGTGTAGTTAGGGTGACAGTGTCTGTGTAGACACTGCGTAACTTACATCATGTGTTGGCTGTCATTCTTGTCAATTTCAAAGCTCCGTTCTGTAGCAGGGGGTCAAAGCTGGAGCGCTGACATTGAGGCTGGTAGACTCCATGCTGTGACCTTCTCGCTGGGCTCAGAGCTTGGGCTGCCACCCTGGGGTGGGTGGGGGCTCCAGATGTGATCCTGGCTGCCGCTTGGGCTCTCAGCTCCCCACTCCCCGTGGAGCTAACCAGCTGGAACCTGGCTGCTGGGTAGCCTCAAGGTGAGATCCAGGGCAACAGCTGGGCTCCCAGTGAGAAGGTCCATGCTGGGCGGTAGCCAGGTTCCCAATGGAGGGTGGGAGCTCTGAGCTGACAGCCCAGTCTTTCAGCCTCCCATATTGACTCTCTTAAGTTGGTGCAAGTGCTCCTGTTGAGGACATGCACCACTGACAGGAGGAGGCTAGTGTGGACATGAAAAAACGCGGCAGTTATAGTGGTTGGCTGTATGTCGACTTGAGTTGACTTAAGTTTGTAGTGTAGACATGCCCTCAGAGATTGAATGGACATGGAAAAAGAAGAGCTGGATGAAAAATGCTGATTTTTTTCCCCTAGGATTTTAAAAAATTATTTGTATATTAATGAAAATTTCCCTATTCTAAAGCAAACCCCCCCAAAAAGAAATATTTGGGGTTTTGAGAAAACCATTTTCAGTTAAAGTTTTTGGTTTTCAAAACCTCGAATGTTTTAACCCAAAGACATTTTGTTGTTCATTGAAACATCAGAAAATTTGTCAAATGATATCTTTCTGTGAAATTTTCATTTTCCGTGATAATCCATTTTTCATCTAAATTACTTTGGACTAGAAAAAATTTGAATCAGCTGTAAAAATGACTCAGTTCTATGGGTGATGCCTCCAGAACAGGCCTGAGGCACATGGGTAGAGAAAGGTTGCACTTTACTTACCCACTCGGTCCCTGTTGACTTATTCCGTTCAACCTTAGAAGTATGGCTAGAGCAAGCCTTCAAGATGGGGACTGGGGGAAAATAGGAATAGAAGGCCTATTAAGTTCACACCAGCGGGCAGGGCATCTGTACTCAAATCCCAGTACTTACCAGGATTCATTTGTACTGATGTCAGATCAAATGAGATGGGTATTATACTTCATTGTTTTTACAGATTGCTTCGCATTAAAAATGTATGCCTCTTCACTCGTGTATCCGTCATGTGATTCTGTTATTTGTGCTCTACAGTGAGTCTTTACTACATATCGCGTACTGCTTCTCCAATGTTTTGTTGGTGCTTCCACTAATAAACAAACAAAAAACAACAGCCCCTTAAAAGGGATGGGGGAGAATGTAATATCCTACAATAAGGTAAAAAAACAAAACAGGGTGGAGGGACATGAAAAACGATATTGCCATTAATTGGCTTTTAAAGACTCTGCATTTAACTAAATCTTAATATGCTGTATAAAGAACATCTTTCAGGAAGGATTTTAATAAAACCTCCCACGCAGTGTCTGTGCATTAGGAAGCTCCAGGTAGCTGCTATTTGGACAAAGAGCATTTTCTTACCTAAGTAAATGGTACATGACAAGGGTTGCTGCTCTGCTGTCTCATATGCAAGCCTTGAGGGAGCTATGAGGCAGAAGATGGAAAGCCAAGTGTTTCCACCACCTAGGAAATGAATACATGATGCTGGAGCAGCGCAACCTGGAGGATATTATTGTGCTCTTAAAATGGCTCTTTTAATATTTCATGCTTACACAGCTCAGAATCTGTATTAACCAACTGAATGGCTTCCTTCAACCAAGTCATCTTATAATTAAGCCATAAAGATGTACCAGTCAGTGGTACTTTCTAAGAGCTTAAATCATGATGACTTTCATGGTATCATAAGGCTTGAGGCCAAAGACCAGTACTGTATACTGCATGATGCTATTAGATCATGTGGACATAACAGATGTGAGGAAGGCTGGTCTTATAGTTAAGACACTGGACTGGAAGTCAAGATGTGTGGGTTAAGTTTTTGCCCCTGCCACAGACTTCATGTGTGGTCTTGGGCAAGGTCCTTAATACTGCTGTGCCTCAGTTCCCCCTCTGTAAATGGGGATGATAATTCCTTTCTCCCACACTTCATCTTTTCTAGATTGTAAGCTCTCCAGGGCAGGGACCTCCTCTCACTGTGTGTGTGTGTGTGTGTGTGTGTGTGTGTGTGTGTGTGTGTGTGTGTGTGTGTGTGTGTGTGTGTGTGTGTGTGTGTGTGTGTGTGTGTGTCGCCCAGCACAATGGGGCCCTGATCTCAGCGGAGGCCTTCCTGTGTTATTGTAATGCAAGTAATAATTAATACTAAGGGTGTGGCTCACAGCACT
The DNA here is from genome assembly GCF_007399415.2 of Gopherus evgoodei. Classification (NCBI taxonomy): domain Eukaryota; kingdom Metazoa; phylum Chordata; order Testudines; family Testudinidae; genus Gopherus; species Gopherus evgoodei. Next base: position 115,595,300 of record NC_044325.1, on the reverse strand, counting down.
TCACAATAAAATAAGTAAATCAGGAAAGTTCAGCTGAGCACAAGGTTGAAAGAGAGCTACTTAACTGAGTCTTAAAAATTGAGAGAATTTCCAGACTGGGAAGATTCAAGAGCAGAAGAATTCACTAATGAGGCACACAAATGGTGAAGTGACTTAGGAGCCTGTTATATTTTCAAAAGTGACTTAAGTGCTTCGGGGCCCAAGTCCCATTGATTTAAGAGCTTGTCACTGATGTGCTTTTGAAAATGTTATCAGTAATGCTTTAAATTATGTAAATATCCAAATAATAGTCCTAGCTTAGGGGACTATAGTGAGGATGAAGGAGAGAACACCATATGATTCATTACAATATTCCTTGGTCACCCAGATCACAAAGTTTTTTTCAGAAGTAAAAACAAAAACCATTTTAAAGTCTAAGTGAATTGATATTGGAAGCTGGTGCAAAGTATCCTAAGATTGGAGTTGTAAATAGTGCTGACTCAGTCCTAGTTGATCTTCTGGGTATTCAGTTATGAATAAACTAGAGACCTCCAATGAGTTAATCAGGGAATGCAGCAAATGAAGAACTACAGTCATTAGAATTTTGATATTGTAAAATACTGTTGAAAATACTTAGGATTTAGAGTGTCTTTCATATAAGGATCTCAAAGCGCTTCACAAACCTTAAACCTCCTAATACCCTGTGTGTGGTAGATAAGTGGCAGTATCTGCCATTTTGAAGATGCAGAAATTGAAATGAGAGAGGTCTAATGACTTTGCCTCAAGATCACGTAATATGAATTAGAGTCAAATATTAGAGCCCTCCGATCAACACTTCAGCTCAGGTGCTGAAACCCTTGTCCAATATAGTAGCACTTTACTTCAAGGACAGCTCTATTTGCTTCAGTAGATCTACTTGTAAAGCATTTCTCATTGTGAGTAAGGTGAGCTGAACCTGGCCTTTTTTGAATTGGTTTGCCTAAGTGGAGGTCACTGCAATCTTGTTGGCTTTTTCTCGTGGGAGGGCAGAATTGGTAAGTGTGCCTTAGGGTATGTCTAAACTACGGGATTATTCCGATTTTACGGAAACTGGTTTTTTAAAACAGATTGTATAAAGTCGAGTGCACGCTGCCACACAAAGCACATTAATTTGGTGGTGTGCGTCCATGTACCGAGGCTAGCGTCGATTTCCGGAGCGTTGCACTGCGGGTAGCTATTCCATAGCTATCTCATAGTTCCCGCAGTCTCCCCCGCCCCTTAGAATTCTGGGTTGAGATTCCAATGCAGAAACACTGTCACGGGTGATTCTGGGTAAATGTCGTCACTCAATCCTTCCTCCGTGAAAGCAACGGCAGACAATCATTTCGCACCCTTTTCCCCTGGATTGCCCTGGCAGACACCATAGCATGGCAACCCTGGAGCCTGTTTTGCCTTTTGTCACTGTCACCGTATGTGCACTGGATGCTGCTGACAGACATGGTACTGCAGTGCTACACAGCAGCATTCATTTGCCTTTGCAAGGTGGCAGAGACGTTTACCATCCCTATTGCACCGTCTGCCATTGTAAATTGGTGATGAGATGATGGTTATCAATCATTTTGCACCGTTTGCATTTGGAAATTGGCGACGACGGTTATCAATCCTTTTATATCATCTGCTGGCCTCACTGAGGTCGACCAGGGGCGCATGGACAAAAATGGGAATGACTCCCCGGGTCATTCCCTTCTTTATGTTTTGTCTAAAAATAGTCAGTCCTGCCTAGAATATGGGGCAAGTGTACTAGAGAACTAGAGAGCACAGCTGCTCCGGGTCAGAGCCCCAGAGATCCCGCAGAAATGATGAGCTGCATGCCATTCTCGGGGGTGCCCCTGCAACAACCCCATCCGTTGCTTCCCTCCTCCCCCAACCCTCCTGGGCTACCTTGGCAATGTACCCCCATTTGTGTGATGAAGTAATAAAGAATGCAGGAATAAGAAACACTGACTTTTTAGTGAGATAAAATGAGGGGGAGGCAGCCTCCAGCTGCTCTGATAGTCCAGGGAGTACAGAATCTTCTTTAGACATGAAGGGGGGGGGGCGCTGCTGGAGCGCAGTCTCCAGCTGCTATGATGAGGAAGGTTACCAAGCCTTCTGTCCCGTCTGCCGGGAATGACCGGGAGTCATTCCCATTTTTACCCAGGCGCCTCCGGCTGACCTCAGTGAGGCCAGCAAGGAGCACTCACGGGCTGATGATGATGATGGATATCAGTCATTTTGCACCATCTGCCACTGGGAAGGGGATGCTGGTTTTAAGCGCTGCAGCACTCCGTCTACCAGCAGCATGCAGTAGACATAGGGTGACATTGAAAAAAGGCGAGAAATGATTTTTTTCCCTTTTCTTTCGGGGTGGGGGAAGGGTATAAATTGAATACATACACCCTGAAACACCCGGGAAAATGTTTTTGACCCTACAGGCATTGGGAGGTCAACCAAGAATGCAAATGCTTTTCGGAGACTGCAGGGACTGTGGGATAGCTGGAGTCCTCAGTGCCCGCTCCCTCCCTCCATGAGTGTCCATTTGATTCTTTGGCTTTCCGTTACGCTTGTCACGCAGCACTGTGCTGAGTCCCTGCTGTGGACTCTGTCTTTCATAGCCTGGAGATATTTTCAAATGCTTTTTGTCATTTCGTCTTCTGTAACGGAGCTCAGATAGAACAGATTTGTCTCCCCATACAGCGATCAGATCCAGTATCTCCCGTACAGTCCATGCTGGAGCTCTTTTTGGATTTGGGACTGCATTGCCACCCGTGCTGGTCAGAGCTCCACACTGGGCAAACAGGAAATGAAATTCAAAAGTTCGCGGGGCTTTTCCTGTCAACCTGGCCGGTGCATCCGAGTTCAGATTGCTTTCCAGAGCGGTCACAATGGTGCACTGTGGGATATCACCCGGAGGCCAATACCATCGAATTGCGGCCACACTAACCCTAATCCGCCATGGCAATACCAATTTCAGCGCTACTCCCCTCGTCGAGGAGGAGTACAGAAACCAGTTTAAAGAGCCCTTTATATCGATATAAAGGGCTTCGTTGTGTGGACGGGTGCAGGGTTAAATGGGTTTAATGCTGCTAAATTTGGTTTAAACGCGTAGTGTAGACCAGTCCTTAGAAGACGATGTTTGCAGCAAGCACGAAGAGTTGAACAGCTCTCTCCTGCCATGAGAAGAGAGAAACTGCTGGGACCTAAATTCACTTGTTCCTGACAAAGTATTTTTGCAGAGAGGAAAAGCAGAACTGGTGCAGTTAGACTTCTGAGGGGAAAAGGATGTTTGTTTCTGAATCAAAGCTATAAGGGAAAAGTCTTTTTGGAAAGAGGGTAAATCCTTGCTTAGGAAACACTCAAACCCTGGCAGAACACTGAGTTAATTAGTTTATTGCAGCAGGAAGATGCTTATAACTATCAAATAGGTAATATTCTGTAATTGGACCAAAAGCTGGCAGAAGAGGATAAAGTATTTGTAACACACTATAACAAAAGACAAAGAGCCAGCATGCACTTGCACCTTCCTAAAAGTTTAACTGTATTTCATACAAACCTCTACAGAGCTGTTCCTAGTGCCTCTGCTTACTATAGAAGCATCAGCGCTTAGGGATGGAACAGGACTGGAGCGGGATTGTGTCGTGTAGCACAGAACCACAGTCAAAATGTGTGAGGAACTGGTCATTGGTGTGGAATATTTTGAGAGGCTAGGTGAACCAGGGCCAGACTACTCAAAAATAAGGATGCTAGTTAAACAGAAATGAAAAGGAACAGCCACGAGTGAAAAGCCTGTAAGCTGCATGTAAACCATATAAACACACTATAATAGAGGCTCAAACTAAACATATATCGTAAATTGAAAAGAAGGAGGACCAAAAATATGCACTATGGCTAAACAACAGAGTAAAAGAGACAGTGATAGGAAAAAAGGCATCCTTTAAAAATTGGAAGTCAAATCCTACTGAGGAAAAGAGAAAAGAGCATAAACTCTGGCAAGTCAAGTATAAAAGTATAATTAGGCAGGTGAAATAAGAATTTGAAGAGCAATTAGTAAAAGGTACAAAAAATTACAGCAATTTTTTTTGATAAGTGCAAAGTAATGCATGTTGGAAAACATAATCCCAACTATACATATGAAATGATGGGGTCTGAATTAGCTGTTACCACTCAAGGAAGAGATCTTTTAGTCATTGCGGATAGTGCAGCTGCAGCCAAAAAAAGCCAACTATGTTCAGAACCATTAGGAAAGGGATAGATGATAAGACAGAGAGACTATCATAATGCCACCATATAAATCCATGGTATGCCCACACCTTGAATACGGCATGCAGTTCTATTCACCCATCCCATCTCAAAAAGGTATATTAGAATTGGAAAAACTCATTGCCATGTGATGCTGTGAAGGCTGAAAATATAACTGGGTTAAAACATCAGGTAAGTTCCTGGTGGATAGGTCTATCAATGGCTATTAGCCAAGATGGTCAGGGACACAACCCCATGTTCTGGGTGTCCCTAAGCCTCTGGCTGCTGGAAGCTGGGACTGGACAATGGGATGGATCTCTTGATAATTGCCCTGTTCGATTAATTCCCTCTGGAGCATTTGACACTGTCCACTGTAGGAAGACAGGATACTGGGCTAGATGGATCATTGGTGTAACCCAATATGGCCATTCTTATGTTCTAATTTGGTCAGGATACCAGTGCTAATACCTCTATTATACATTTTTATTATTTTATGTATCTTTCTGTAATATTCCCAGGAAGCTGAATTTTAGGAGATTTGATGCCCCTGAAGAGTTCAGTCTGGAAATCAGGAAATGTGTGGCCATGATCCATCAGATGTAGTAATTGCCAGTAAATTTTTGACAGTTGTAATCAGGCTATGCACCTTAGCAACATTTTTCTTAACCACAGGTCAACATCCGTTCTGTTTGAGAGCTCTTTCCTCTCTTGAAGTGACAAATGGTGCAAGGCAAATATTTCAGAAGTAATGCCGATTTTGGTATCCGTGTCAGGAAACATTTCTTTTGTTGTGCAGGATGGGACTCCATTATGTTTTCTGTAAACCTAAAGCATGAAGACACTGACCTGCCTCTGAAATTGGTGCTGACTGCATCTTATGATGATCTGATACTATTTTTTCAAAACGTGGGATAATGTGTTGCTCATGACAGTGAGGGACTAATGACACTTCCTACCTGGGGCTAGTGCAGACAACCACTATCACCCTGCATGTGTCTTAGGTTAGAACCCCTACCCAGAGCCCCTTTGTAATCAGTGTGGTTCTATGTGGGTGTCCCCCCAGAGTCAGCTGCAGAATCAGGGTCAATATTCTGTGCAAGTCCCCACCCCGCACTTCTGGCAGAAGATTTCCATTCTGCTCTGGAACACCACCAGCTATGGCAGAACTGGCTTCCCTCTCTACAAGTCTCCCAATGCATTTCTGTTAATGCTTCTGCTTTCTGGCTGCTGACTAATCCATATCGCTCTGCCAGTGCATCTCAAGTCCAAGGTCCCCATGTAGCTCTAACAATCCAGCTCCAATTCTGAACTTCAACACTCCCTGCTACTGCAGTTCTGGGCTGGGACACCACTCCCCCAGTGCTTTTCAACACCCTCCCTTCATGGAAAAAATAATCTTCATTAAAATAAGGGATTAACAGGTTTGAGGATTGATGTCTTCTGTTTAATCCAAGAGCAGGTTAAGTATGAACAGTGGCAGTACCAGATTCCCATAGTATCCTTCCAGCATGCCTCAGTCCTGCTTTAGAGGGATCATTTCTAAGATAAAATTCTGATGTGGGAAGCTCATCCATTAGGAGATCATTTTACATAGGCCACCCAACAGGAATTGGGATGGAACAACTCTTTGTATTTGTGTCATAAACAGATAGCTAAGGGTTAATGTCTCTTTCACCTGGAGCACCTGACCAGAGGACCAATCAGGAAACCGGATTTTTTCAACTTTGGGTGGAGGGAATTGTGTGTTTGGGGTCTTTGTTTTCTGGCTGCCTGCTGTCTCTGAGCTTTGGAGAAGTAGTTCTACTTTCTAGTCTTCTGTTTCTAAGTGTAAGGACAAAGAGATCAGATAGTAAGTTCTATGGTTTCTTTTCTTTGGTATTTGCATGAATATAAGTGCTGGAGTGCTTTAATTTGTATTCTTTTTTAATAAGGCTGTTTATTCAATATTCTTTTAAGCAATTGCCCTGTGTTGTGTCATCTTAATACAAAGAGACCATTTGTATTTTTCCTTTCTTTTTTATATAAAGCTTTCTTTTAAAACTTGTTGGAGTTTTTCTTTACTTCAGGGAAATTGAGTCTGTACTCACCAGGGAATTGGTGGGAGGAAGAAATCAGGGGAGATCGGTGTGTGTTGAATTGGCTAGCCTGATTTTGCATTCCCTCTGGGGGAATAGGAAAGTCCTTTTTGTTTCCAGGATTGGGAACGGAGAGGGTAGTTTCACAGAGCTTGTGTCTGTGTATCGCTCCAGGAGAACCTGGAGGGGGGAAGGGAAAAAGGATTATTTCCCTTTGTTGTGAGACTCAAGGGATTTGGGTCTTGGGGTCCCCAGGGAAGGTTTTTCAGGGGGACCAGAGTGCCCCAAAACACTCTAATTTTTTGGGTGGTGGCAGCAAGTACCAGGTCCAAGCTGGTAACTAAGCTTGGAGGTTTTCATGCTAACCCCCATATTTTGGACGCTAAGGTCCAAATCTGGGACTAAGGTTATTACAATTTGGTACCGGTGTTCAGCCAAATTCAGTGACATGCGGTGAATGACTGCATCTGTCATGACTGATCTCCTGAACCATCCTTCCTGCACTCTTTAATTTTTCTTGTCTTGTAAAATAACATACATTTGCAAAAGAGTCTAGCCAACGAATGTGTTTTCTCATCAAGCCTATGGCAAACACGAAACATCTCAACAGGCACCCTCAGGAATTAGCAATTGATTGATTGTCTCTAGTAATTATCTTTTCAGCCATCCAAAAGCACAAAAAATGATTTAGTGTTGATGACTGGAGTTATTTAAAGTAACTGTGTTTAAAACACTGAGCCTTTGGGGATTGTGTTGATTAAGAGAGAGATCTGCCAGATGTTTCAGGTACAGGGGATGTCGAGAAGGGATTAATTAATATTTTGACAAAAATTGTATTTTTCAGTATCTATGGGTTTGGGGCATGGAAAAGTCAATAATTCCTAATGTGAAGGGTTCAAAGAAACAAGCATTGCTGAAAAAGTTGTATTAATGACTTTGAAAATTAACTCCTGTCGTCTCTTTGTTTAGAGTCTGAAATCTTGTGATATTCGAAGTACCTCGTGACATATCCTGACATCACACAGCATCTTTCTCTACTGTGTATCTGAGACACAAATAGGGCCCCGATTACCCCAGTATATGAGCATGTCACAATCTTTAATGTATTTTAGTCTCACAACATCCCTGTGAGATAGGGAATTTCTCGTTTCCATTTTGCAGCTGAGCACAGAGATATTGTGACTTTCCCAAAGTGACACAGGAAGTCTCTGTCCATTCCCAAGTTCTAAGCTAATACCTCTAACCACACATTACTTGATGGACTTATTACATGGTGTGACATGATATGCAGTGGTACCTGCACTACCTCCTGCCATCACTCCCCATCTCTTCAGTTGGATTCTGGCTCTCAGTGGGAGAACTGTCTGCTTAACTGCTGCATTTTCCGGTGTCCCTATATGTGTTTGAACAATGCATGTCCATGTAGTGTGGCTGTTATTAAAAGGTGCACTATTATCTACAACCATAGTTACTCAAGATCTGGTACTAAGATTGATCTTTGAGGTGGACCGACTGCCACAGGACACTGGGAAAGATATTTGAACTTTAAATGCCCCAGATTAATTTGCTGGGTATTCTTTTTTAAACTTCCTTCTTCTATGTGAAGTGTTCTCCTTTAACAGTTGCCAGTCTTGTTTATTTTGTTAAATATGACATTCTTCCTCTGAGCTTTCATTGTCTGGGAAACTGCTCGTAGGCTCTTGGAGTCTTTTGAGTCTAGACGTGCCTCTTTGGTATGCAATGTCTTCAAGTCCAGCGGTATCATTAGGGAGAGTCACCCTTTGATGGTGGATTTCTTAAATGCGTCCTCAGTGAAGCTTTGAAAACTGGTGTTACTTTACCTCTCTGTCATTTGTTTTTACTTTATCTGATGCAAAAGACTATTCTGCAGAGGGCAGAAAATGTGTTTCATAAAGGATTTTGAAAGTTGGCTTCATGCCGAGTTGGAATGAAACCCAAAAGTTTTTAAATCTTCTGTGAAGGAAAATTCTGGGAGGAAAAAAGGGGGATTTATCACGTTTTGTTTTGATGGAATTGAAACATTTCATTTAGATTTTGACTTTTTACAAATGTATTTTATAACTTCAGATGTTTTAAAATGGAAACAAAGTAATTTCAAGACAAAAAATTGCAATAATTCTTTCTGAAAATGTCAAAGCAGGAGGTTTTAATGTAGTCAGATCCTTTTTCCCAAACAAAATTATGGTGAACGTTTTGTATTAGCGGAACTGTATATGCCAGTGGAATGTGGTTCAGCCAATTTTTCTCCAACCAGTGCTAGCTGCTATTTATTTGTATTGTGGTAGTGTCTAGAAATCCAGCTGAGATTAGAGTCCAATTGTGCTAAAATAGGCCTTGCCCCAAAGAGTTTATCATCTAACAAGACAAGATAGCTATACCTCAATTTCAAATCTCAAAACATAGAGCAGGGATCGGCTAAAACCGACTTAATCAGATGCATGGAGTGGGAACACCTGCCTACATTATTTTCCACTCCATCCATCTGATGAAGTGGGTTTTAGCCCACAAAAGCTTATGCCCAAATAAATGTGTTAGACTCTAAGGTGCCACAAGGACTCCTTGTTGTTTTGTTCAGTTGTGGTCTTTGTTTTAAGTATGAATTTCATGCCTCTCTTACATTTTTTTTCCCTTTTCTTGTATGACATCTATTAGTGTAGTTTCTGGGCACAACGTATGTGACTCAGGCACAGACCAGAACAGAGTTACCCCCAAACATGTATCTCATCCACCTCCACTATGCTGATAGATGCAGTGCTCCCTTTGGAAATCAATCTGTTTCTCTGAATGAGAGAGGATTCCTTTGCACCAGAATAGCCCCCAACCGTCAGCCCCACAAGCACTACCCAAAGGACAGTGTCTTAAAAATAAATCTCTTACAAGGCAACACTTTGCACTCTCACTGGACCACCTCTTTTTAATATTTAGAAGCTGTGGATATTATTTCTCTAGCACCAAAAGCATGTTGGTGCTTTTCAGGCAATGTCCCTGCCCTGAGGAGCTAACAATTTTAATAGCTACTATACCTGAATAATAAAATTATTTTAGAGCTACTTGGAGTTCATTGGGTTTATGCGCTCATGACTCACTTCATACTTACTTACAGCTCTCATGGAGATCCTCTTGCACAGGGGACACTATTAAACCAGAGTGCCTTCTCATTGGACTTTGGAAATCCAGCATGACGTTTGGCATTAACTGGCCCCCTTGTTGGATGTCTCAGAAGAAAGGCCTCAAGAGAGGGACTGGGCTGTGGATTCTGAACTAGCCTCTTGCTTCTGGAGTTTCACATTAGAGATGAGGGCATGTTGATTAGGCTAGTGTAGTGACAACTTTACTCCTGAGGGTATTCTGTGCCAAAAATTAAAAATTCTGCACACAACATTTTAAAAATTCTGCAAGTTTTATTTGTCAAATAAATGCAGAGGCTCCAGCATGGTGGTGGGGAGCGCTGGTCACTGGCTGCACAAAGATGGGAGATCACACTGCAGCCCCCCTACCCCTGGGACACTGACCTAATGGTGAGGCTGCACCTGAACCAGGCATAACACAAAGTCTGGACCCGCCCCAGAAACACTGTGGGGCCCTGTCTCTCTGTGCCAGGCACACCAGATGTGGGACAGGCAGTTCAACCAGGTAGGATCCTAGTGTGGAGGGGCTCCGTGTGGGGGGATCCAAGTGTGAAATTGAGAGGATTGTGTGTAGAACAAGCTGGGTACAGGAATGATGTGCAGAAATGATGTATCTGTGCTGTTAGGGAGTGGTACATGGCTGCTCTTGCAGCTTCCCTTTTACTTCCCTTTCAGAAAGTCATTTTTCTGCGAGGAAGCAAAGAAATCTGTGGGGTACATAAATTCTGCACATGCGCAGTGGTGCAGAATTCCCCCAGGAGTACAACTTGCACTTGCACTACCTGTGCTGTACCTGCTCCATGTATAGCAGACATCAGTGTGCAGGAATCTGGCACCTTTTATCTGTATTGAATTCACATTAAAAAAATCATTTTCAACTGTTCTCTCATTTGCTAAGGCCCTGCCTCCCCAGGGCTTTCAAACGTGTTTAACAGCTGTATTTAAGTAGTAAGCATAAGTAGTTTAGAACCTGTTGGCAGGTATACCTGGTGGTGACATAGGCCAAACACTGTTGCACTTAAGTTTAAAAAAAAAAAAAAAAAAAAAAAAGAATGCTTGAACACTAGACCCAATTTTGATTTTGGAACAGAGGATAAGTTGGCTGAGTGCTAGGGTGGGGAGGAGGTATTTATAGGGAGGAGTGACTTGTGTCTGAGCGTATGAGTGATCAATTATGCAATATATGACAGAGGCACAGGAGATCATTTTTATAAAGACAAAATTCAGACTCCCATAGCGTGCTGACTTCTGTTTACTTGTGAAAGTAAACACAATGAAAAGGTGAACTCTCTGCTCTAATCTGTGCAGGGCTGTGTGATGGGGTGTTGGCCCCACACAAGGTAGAGCAGGTTAAATTAGGCTAATTAACCTGACAGCCTGCACCTGGGGCAGGGCCAGGAATTGAAAGGCTGATGGACGATGGAGAGCAGCTGAGAAGGAGCAGGCAAAGCTGGCATAAAGCCAGGAAGTTAGTATCAGATAGGTACTGCAGGAGAGGTAGTCTGTAGTCATTTTTTGGGAGAAGGGAGTTGGAGCTGAAAAATTCAAGGGGGAGGTCAGAAGATACGAACGGAGAAGTAGGAAGGAGTCTAGGGAAACAACAACATGGGGAGGGTATAAGCAGACCATAGTTGCCGGACATATGGTCTTGGACTGTAACCTGGGGTAAAGGGTGGACCCACGTTCCCCTACCAGCCCCTGGGAAAGTGGCATAGACTTGACAGTGGAGCCAAAGACAGCCTGGGATAGTCATCCAATGGAACTTTGAAACCCTGGAAAGGGAGAACTGTACAGTGACCTGTCTGGAGGGCTAAGTGACAAAGGAGGAGTACCCCAAGTACCAGAGAGCGAGAGAGAGACCATGGGGCAAGGGAAGGGACATTGGACTGGAGCGAATACCCAGATGCAGCAACAAGGAGGTTCCCTACCGGTGAGTATACCCTGTGATAGGCTGAAAAAATCGGACAGGGAAATAGGGAAGAAACATTTTGCATGGAGATCAGATTTGCCAAAGGAAAATGTAAGTTCTGCTGGATCTGACCAATGATCCCCTCCTCAGGGATCCAGGATCTGACAATGATGCGTGCCAGATGCTTCAGAGGAATGTAGGTGTAAAAATCCGTTAATGCACCACATCGTATAACAACATCTTATGGAGAGTACATCTTTCTGACTGCAACTGGTAAAAAGCTTATGCCCTGAAAGAGGAATCATAGCCATTACCCTGTTTATCATAGCTAGCTTGACTGCGCTGCTTTTCTTATTCATATAAATGTTGTATATGATTGACAGTGTTTTGCCATGTCATAAATACATACTTGTTGCACAGCTGTTACTTGTATGTTCATGTAGAACTGTAACATTTTGTATAAATCCTCCTGATTACTAATTTCTAACTCTGGTGCTGTGAAGGACCCAACTATAGTAAATTGTGTTGTTTGTGTTCTTTGAAGCTTGTTTAGAAAGGTTCTATTAGTGCAGTGGTTCTTAACCTTTACTGCAGCCTGCACCTCCTTTGGTTCTCAAAATATGTTCTTGCACTCCCTATCAAAAATCAAAATATGTTCTCGCAGCCCTTATCAAAAATAATTGAAGTAGGTCAGTTCTTTAAACCTAGATATATTTTTTGTTTGTATATTACAGTAATCATTAAAAATGGATAATGTTAATAAATACATAGGTTTGATGAAACAAAGTAGTGGTACTTACGTGCCTGTGCTTAATTTGTGTTTTCAATGATTTACCTTCTAAAAAAATCTGGCATGTCTCACACCTCCAGAAAGGGCATCTCGCATTTCCAGGGGGTGTGTGCACCCCTGGTTAAGAACCACTGCATTAGAGGCATATGAAGTTGCTAAATAGCATTCAGTGAGCTAAATGCAATTGTTATACTTGCTGATGCTTCTTACTGTAGACATACTTAAATAGAAACAGTTACAAGATGGTTGGCTTTAATAATCTCTTGTATATTTTCTATACCTACTCTCATTAAGTGTCACTTTTTTCCCCCTTGAGAAGTACCTCAGAGTTTTATAGCACTGCCATTGAATAACACCCAGTGCATTACTGGGGGTGGTGGTGAGGGTCTCATACTGGAACTATAAGTAACTGTAAGTTGTTCAGATGATCAGATTCCTGGACTATCCAAACACTCCTACAGATATAATTCAGCATGTGAGGGCATGGGTGGGGGGAATCTCATTCCATTGCAACTATTAGCAACTATTCTATCATAACTTTAGTTATTATTTTCACTTGAACGGTTCAACTGAGAAGGGCCTATTTGTCTAGGCTCTATACAGACATAATGTAAGAGACCCATACGATCTTACGATCTTTGTTTTACAAATGAGGAACTGAGGCACAGAGCTTAAGTAATTTGCCCGAAGTCACACCTGGAGTCTGTGGCAGGGTAGAGAATTAAACTTGGATCTCAAGGTTCCTAGTCCAATGCCTTAACAATAAGACCATCCTTCCTTTAGGGCAGCAGTTCTCAATCTGTGGGTCGGGCCCCCATTTTAATGGGGTCACCAGAGCTGGCATAGACTTGCTGGAGCCCGAGCCCCACCACCTGGGGCCGAAGACAAAGCCCAAGAGCTTTAGCCCTGGGCTATGGGGCTCAGGTTACAGGCCCCCTGCCTGCAGCCGAAGCCCTTGGGCTTCGGCTTTGGTCCCCTGACCTGGGATGATGGGGCTCAGACTTTGGCCTCCTGACCTGGGGTGATGGGGCTCAGGTGGGCTCAGTCTTCAGTCCCCACTCAGGGAGTCGTGTTGTAATTTTTGTTGGCAGCACGGGGTTGCTTTGCAATGACATTTGAGAACCCTTGCTTTAGGGAGATGAAGAGGAACATTCATGATTTAATGGAAATAAAGATGCGTTCATTACATTATTCTTGCATGTTCTAAAACATCAAAGTGTATTCAGCCAGTCACATTGCTTAATGTGCTGGGCATTCAATGACTCTTCTGTTTAGTGATGCCACTGTCTATAGTGGCAATAAAAGATTGTTCCACTGTCACTTTTGTTGGGAGTAGAGGGCTTAGATATTGAAAAAAATGGTTTCCGATCCAAACTTTCTCTGACAGTATCTTCCTTACCTCCGGCCCTTGGGGAGGGCTGGTTCAGAAACTCCTGTAATACAGTTTATGTATCATTTCCTAGTTGTTTGTATTGCTACTGTATTGCAAAGAATACCCCAAACCCACCCACATATTTCTCCTGCTTCCTCCCCACCTGAACCTTCCTTCTGACCGCACGTCACAGACATAAGCAGGAGGGAGAAGTTCCTTAGAGACAGCCTGTTCATGCTGCTCTTTAATTGGCACCAGGGAGCTGAGCATGTTTTCAGGCAGTGAAAAGACTGGGTCAGAAGTCAAGCCATAGTTCCCATAGCGAGGAAGGATGGTCTTGTAGTTAAGGCCTGGATTCAATTCCTGTTTTTTGCCACAGTCTTCCCATGTGGTCTTGGGCAAGTTGTTTAATCTCATAAACCCTCAGTTCTCTATATGTAAAATGGTGCTTAATCTTTCTTACCTCACATGGGTGTAAGGGGGGTAAATTCATTAGTATATGTGAGGCGCTCAAACACTATGGGGATGGAGGTCACATAAGAACCTACATTTATCACTAGCCACTACGCCACATTTTCTAAGGGACCTCAACTTGGCTTTTAAACTTATGCCTCTAGTCTTTGTTTAATATTATTATTATTATTGATTATTTACTATTTGTATTACAATAGCGCCTAACGGCCTCAGGCCTGTAGTGCTAAGCATCATGCAAATGCATAGCAAGAAGACCATCTATTCTCTGAAGGATTTACAGTCCAAGTGTAAGAGGAGAGACAATAGGTGGATTCAGCAAACAGCTCTGGGGAGTACAAGGTAACAGTGAGATGGTTACAGTCAGTGTGGTTGGTGGAGGTCCCAGCACACAAGCTCTCCAGGCCCGGTTTTATTTGTTTTGTTTTGTAGACATCTCAGCAGCAGAGAGTTTTAAGGAGAGATTTGGGTGAGGTCAATGGACTGGCCATGGAAATTTTAGATGAGGTGGAAATGTGAAGGTGGAAAATGTTGAGCAATCAAGACTGGTATTGTTATTGGGGCAATGTTAGGGTTTGTTATCCTAATAACATAGAAATGAGGATCGATAGGGTGGGACTAAACCATCAAGGGCCGTAGAATGAAGATGAATAACTCGTGTTTTATGCTGTGGGGAAGTGGAAGGCGGCAGAAGAATGCAAAGAGGGTAATGTGGTGGAAGCAACAATCTAGGTAATATTTGCTGCAGCATTTGGAATAGATGTAAGTGTGACAAGATGGTATGTGTCAAGGCCAGAGAGGAAGAGGTTGCAGTAATCAAGATGCACAACGTGGATAGTCTGAGCTTTGTCAGATTTGTGTGTAGAAATCTGGCTCTTTGTGGGCTACAAAGTGTTTTTCCTCCCTTTAAATTGAATTATTTTAACTGTCAGTGAGCCCTTGATAATGTAGTGATATGTGCTCCAGAGATTTGCTCTTCATATTAGCATGCTATTGCATTCTATGTTGAGGCTAGACAGAGCCGCTCATCTATGCCTCACAGCCCCTATGGACTCACTTCACTTGCTCACGGGTGGGTCATTAAATAAGAAGAGAGACCTTGTCAGCAGCAAATACTAAGCATTGAGATTTATATTAATAATACATTTACAAGGGTCACTGAGTGTCCCTCTAAATTTATTATAGACTCTGTCTTTCACAGTTTCTCTGGGATAGAACTACTTGGTTTTGCTTCACTGTCCCCCTAATCTGAATCCAAACTATCCAGGAGGTACCCCGTGATGCAGTTTTTTTTGACAGATACCCTGTCAACTTAGAAATCTCTATTACCTTAGTCTGTATAAAATATTGCCTCCCACTCTGCTGGGGAAATAATGAATCATGATTGTGATGTAATTGATTCTGGAGTATATACCTTGAATTTGCATGTTCAGGTACATCTTAGGTTGGTAGTGACTGAAAGCGGTTACCGTCTAATGACTGACTCTTGGCCTGTGTGAATTAAGTTGGTGAACTCATATCAGTTCCTAGTGAACATGTGTCCACATCACAGAATCCACCACTACAGATGCTACTTGGTGTCACATGCAGGAGTGCAGGTAAGAGGCTGCTCCTTATTTCTTGGCGCAGTCACATGCTGCGGGTTAGGATTACAAAAGATTTATACCACTGTCACATGGCATGGGATAATTTCCACAAATAGTAGCGGCATCCCTTACACTTGACACTTCTGAATGGACCATGGAAACTGAATTACCCTCTCACCTGAGAGTAGGTTCCTCAGTGACATATTGGAGGGGGAAAACGAAAGGAAGCTTGTACTTCTGCTGCTTGCACTCTTTGTCCTGTACATAAACAGAAGACTTCAGTCTTCTGAGCTGGCGAGCCAGTGCCTTTAACCAACACTAAATTCCTTTTATTTAAAAATAAACAGAGACTGATAAGCATGAATGGGACTAATTTTTTTTAAACATTAGAAATTATGCAGTGTATCAGTCTTTTGATTGTTAAAGACTGAGATCTCTTCATATGTCATTATGGATGCAGAACCATTGTTTTTTCTCTCTCTTTCTTTCATGTTGTTAAGAAAATACCATGAAATAATTTTGCAAATGATTAGCTTGGGGAATTAGAGGGCCAAAGACTTAACTCCAACTGTTTTATATTTTATATTCTGGGGCACATGACTTACGAAGAAAAGCTGAGGGAACTGGGCTTATTTAATCAGTAGAAGAGTAGACTGAGGGGGATTTGATAGCAGCCTTCAACTACCTGAAGGAGGGTTCCAGAGAGGATGGAGCTAGGCTGCTCTCAGTGCTGGAAGATGACAGAAGAAGCAGCAATGGTTTCAAGTTGCAGTGGGGGAAGTCTAGGTTGGATATTAGGAAAAACTTTTTCACTAGGAGGGTAGTGAAGCACTGGAATGGGTTACCTAGGGAGGTAGTGGAATCTCCATCCTTAGAGGTTTTTAAGGGGTGGCTTGACAAAGCCCTGGCTGGGATGATTTAATTGGGGTTGGTCATGCTTTGAGCAGAGTTGGACTAGATGACCTCCAGAGGTCTCTTCCAACTTTAATCTTCTGTGATTCTATATTGGAGCATGTTGTGCTGCCACTACACTGCTAGGCCAGCTGTCCACTATTCATTTTTAAAGCTAACTTTGCCTTTAAGACTTTTTATAGTTAAAATAGGGTATCTTGGTATGATCCGTGCAGGAAGGCATGTATGTAACCAGGTCTGTGTGGTTTTAGTGCAGATGAAATCCAAAGTTGTGTTTAGTGTTGTGAAATCCAAAATATGTTTGAGATAATGTCAGTGAAATTGAATTCTGTTAGAGAAGAATGTCTCCGCTGCTAGATAAAAAACATTGCAAAGACTTGATGTTTATTTTAAAAGCAGGAGACATTGATCCTGTGACAGTATTCTATTAAGGTGATTTTATTTCTACTCTATGAAATGACTTGTGTACATTTCTTCACTTCATCTGATGAATGTTGGTGCAGAATAAGATGTTGCCCACTCTGTTTTCATTGATGCTATGTTCTGACAGATTTTGAGAATAAATTTATGGCAGGCAGCATGTTGCTAATTACTGACCAGCTGATCATGACAGTACAGGGTTCCTAGATGTATGGGAACTAGCTAGTTTCTGGGGTGTGTGTGTGTGTTTTGTTTTTTTTTAATTTTTTTAAATGTAACTTTTCTCATTGAGGCATCCATTGTTCTGAGTGGCTGGCACTGATAGTCTGTATGAGGGCATTGGGCCAATTTCTGGCCTCATATGTGTGTGTGCAATTCATTGTGATGAAGCTCATGGAAGTTGTGCTCATGACTGTAAAATCAGAATTGCTTCTCCTATCTGAGCTAAAGCAAGTCAGTGGTGAATGGTGACAGCTGGTGATCCAGTATCTATGGCCTCAGCATTCTGGTTGCTGGTACCAAAACTATTATGAGTCTCTTTCCTCCTACCACCTTTGTATTGATTCTAAGTGGAATGATGCTATAAGTGCCACCCACAATCTGCTGAAGTCTTCAGGGAAAGTGAGAGAGCACATGCAGGCACTGCACTATAATTTCAAGGCACAGCATCAAAGTTGGAGACCATCCAAATTGATGTAGGGTATATGTGTGTGTGTGTGTGAGTGTGTGCCTCTGTTTCCTATGTGATATAGTGGACATGCACAAAATATCTGCTGTTTCTGTTATTACAGAGGCAATATTTACCTCTGGAACTTTCAATGTAACACACCCATGATCCCACAGGACTTCATGGTTGTCGCTATGCTGGGTACTGTGACCTTTTGAATCTTCATGGTAGGACTATGCATAGGGCTCTTGCATAGGTCCCTAATGCTTTTGGTCACATAGAATCTGTGTGTATTCTACTGGGCCTTTGACATGCTGTTGAACCCTTCCAATTCTCTCTGGTTGAGGGTAATTGCGCATGGATACACTGACTGGTTAGTTGCAAAATAGGTTCTTAACCTAGGGTTCATGAACAGGTCTCAGGGGATCATGACTACTCTGCCCTTCCCATATCGTTAAATGTGAGAGAGTGCTGGGGGTCCTTCTTTGTAAAGGAGGATCCTACTGTGGCAAAAGTGGAGAACCCCTTGCATAATATGTTAAAAGAACATTATTAAGGTTGCAAGGTCAAGCACTCAGGAGTTAGGAAATGCCAGATTAAGGTTGCCTGTGCAACCTTGATTTGGCCTGCTTGAATTCTTATACAGGCTTTAATTACGTGATCATGAAGTATTTTTTCCACTTGTATAGTGCTCAGGGCGGACCTGCTACCAGTGCCAAACGTAATAATGAGATGGCTAGTCTTGTAATTAAGGCATTGGATTATGACTCAGGAGTCTTAAATTCAATTCCTGGCTATCCCATAAATGCCCTGGGTGGCTCTGGGCAAGTCCATGATTTCTGTACCCCGGTTCCCTTTATGTAAAATGGTGATCATACCTCACAGGAGTTTAGGGAGGCACTCAGCTGTTCTGGAGATGGAGTCCACAGAAGAATCTAGATAGAATGATTAAAAACTAATCCCCTTCCCCAGTCTGTATCTCCTCACCATTCTGTACCTCATTGTATTTCTCTACTCTAGGTTCTTTCGCTTCCTTCCTCACTGCATATTTCTGGTCCATTTCCAGCTTCCACTTCCATTTAAAAACCTAAATTCACTAGCATCCATAAGACTGATGCACTGCTCTGACATCACTGACTTAGTTATTAGCACTAAAGCTATAAACACCAGTTACATTCCTCTTTACAGGTTGGGAACTGAAGCTTTGGCTACACTAGCACTTTTGTTGGCAAAACTTTTCTCAGTCAAGGGTTTAAAAAAAATGGCACCCCCGCCCGATGTAAGTTTCATTGACAAAAGCACCTGTGTGGACAGCGCTATGTTGGCAAGAGACACTGCTGCCGTTCATTGGGAGTAGTTTAATTATGGTGGCGGGAGAGCTCTCTCCTGCCAGCACAGAGCAGCTGCCCAGGAGACCTTACAATGATGCAGCTGCAGCAGTACAGTTCTGCTGCTATAAGATCTGTAGTGTAGCCATAGCCTCTGGCACAGAGGCATGGAGTGACTTTTGTCTTAGGGGACACATTTCTGTTTTTCCCTTAAGTTATATAAGGTGATGACATGGGTGTAATTATTTTTTAAGCAATAAACTACGGAGGGATTGACTGAGTAATTAAACCAGTCAACAATAGCTCAGCAGGAGGAGCTTTGAGAGCTATATAAAGAAAATAGTCTGAAAGCAGCAAACAAGCTGTTCTCAAGAGCTTTCCTGACCAGATGGCCAGAAGGATGAGAATCCCATGCCGCTGCTGCAGCTCCCTCTGTGGCCTTGAGAGAGAGGCAAAGCTAAAAGCATATTTTGTGAGCCCAGGCTCAGGTTGCTAATGGCCAGTTCAGGACATGGGGATGAGAGATCAGATCCTCAGCTGGTGTCTTGCTAATTTACTGCTGGGGCTGATTCGCACCATCTGAGACTCAGTTTTGGGGTGGGAGTACAAGAACTGGGAAAAAGTGTTAATCTCCATTCAGCGTCCATATGACTGCAAACAGTCTGCTTAGTGCCTGCTCTCTGGGACCAGCCGTATTTTACATATAGGTCTCCCCAGTCGTGGCAGGCATGTATCAGAGACCAGCAGCCAGTTCTATACTGAAAACTACTTGTAAATCAGAAGCCCTTCTCCCACAGACAGACTTCTCAGCTAAGTGAATCAGCAGTGACCCTTAGTGGCAGAACAGAGTCAGTGCCTGCTGGTCTTCACTGCACAGCCCTCCCTTTACTAGGATTTTAATTTCACAACTCAGATTAAGATTAAGGATGAAATGATCCCTCTCCCACTGCCATTTATTATCACTGGGAGCCCAGTTTTTCAATGTGGTCATCTTAATAAGATGCTCAACATTTGCCTGTGAACGTTTAGATCAGCACTCTGGCATGTAAACGGCCATGGTGTTAATCTAAGCATAGATATGATGTATGGATACCTCATAAGGGCCCCATACTTGAAAACCACATCCTCCTGCTCCAACACAAAAGCAAATATTCTCCCTTTTAAAGGATAAATAATATGGAGGGCTTAGACTCACACCTTTGTCTTTGTTTTCATGTAAATTAAGATTCTTGAGATCCTTCAAGTTTAGCATCTATGTGCAGCCTATCAGGGCATACAGTGCACTTTATACACGTCACAGCACTGCAGCATACTTTTGTCCATCCCCACGTCTATCTGGAACTGAAAACCAGAGCTCACGACTAGAAATTATGATGATTGGTATAAGTGATGATGTTGTTGTATTTTTTATGGTTCAGCATTCATATTGAACCAAGGCCATGCTTCAAAATAGGTTTTAAGGAGAGCCCCACCTGTTCATTTTTCAACAAGACAATCTGCTTTTCTATGTTCTTATGTTGAATTAAAAAAAAACGATTGGCAGAAGTCAATTTATTTTCTTGGCTGGCATCCGATTTCTGACTGGTTTTCTAGCCAAATGGCATCTCCTCCTCCCCCTCTTAAGGTTTGCACTTCTGGCTGCTCCTCATAACCCTTTGGACATGAAGTGGCATGCCTGGAAGCTGTGTGTAAGTCATTTGGGCCAGCACAGGGCAGTGGAAGAAGAGGGCTGAAGACTTGTTCTAAGAAGACAGGGTGGGCAGGGAAGAGATGTTTTAATTAAATAAATCATCAACTTACGTCCATAGCTCTTTTTGCTAAAATTAAGTTGATGTATCTTCTGTGAAGTTCATCTTTAGTGTGTGTGTACGTGGCCTAAATTTTCAAAAATGAGTAGTGATCTTGACTGCCTCAATTTTTGAGTGCTTCATTTGACACATCTTCAGGGGTTCCCAAACTGTGGGTCAGGACCCCTCAGGGGTCACTAAGTGGTTACGTGGAGGTCGCAAGCTGTCATCCCCCAAGCAGCAGATCTATGCCTGGCAGGGGGAAAGGATCACACTCAGAGGCTTGCCATGTGAAAGGGATCACTAGTATAAAAAGTTAGAGAACCACTGCCTTAATGGGACCTGATTTTCAGAAAGTGTTGAGTACTTGCCCTCTGAAAATCAAGCTTCTTCAAGAGTTTCACGTTGGGCATGCAAATCACTCGTCACTTTTGAAAATGTAGGCTGTAATGTGTCTGTACCTGGTAGGGAGCTGGACAGGATAATATAATAGGTGTAATCCATCCATAACTTCTGTGGTGCAGTAGCTGATATCTATATATTGACTATATATGGCGATTAAAAATAAATGGGGAGGTGAGAGTGAGAATCCACTTCTTTCCCCCATTTACCCCAAACTCAATTATTGTCTGACTTTTATAACAGTTAAAGCTAGGAAGTCCTGGCCCTGAGCTCTGTTCATCTAGCCTGTGAATAGGTTGCATTAAAAGAAAGTGGAGAGAGAGAGAAGGAAGGTGTTTAAAAAACACTTTGAGTCAGGTGGCTTTGGAGTAATGTTTTGGAGAGCTCCATGGGGAGCCCATTAGGCCCTGATGCCTTGCCACTTTATAAATTTGCACAGACCTCCATTAGTTCCGTTTCTGAAATTTCTTGATCTAACCTGTCTTGGCTGGAACTGGCTGCAGCAGATTGATGGTTGGGAAAAAATGAGTTTGGGGCTTGGCTTCTAGAGATTTGTATAGCGAGCTGAAATTTACAGTGCTCCATAAAACGCAGGCTTATTTCATATGGATCCGAAAAAGTGGTTTGCAGAGAGCTCTGAATGGGTAGGGGTCTGTGTTATGACTTGAATTGTGCTTTCCAGTCTTGTCACTTGGCTCAAGTAGTTTTTTTTTTTTTTAAATATATGTGGTGTGCTGTCCTTATAATAGGAAAACACTTGCTCCCTGCTGAATGCTCTCAAATACATCACCTCATGGAGATGGCACTTAAGAGCACAGGACTACATTAAGGTGGAAAGGAAATAATGTACTTTCACTTGAAGTTAACCAAAATAAAGTTTAGAAACCCCACAGTGGTGACAGGTAAATCCTCCAGGTGCAGCACTGTGAGAACATTTTTTCATACCACCCAAAAAACCCCTTTTGTGGAACGGTGCCACATGTTAGTAATAAAAAAAATACTTTGGACTTACATAGTGCCTGTTGTCTGAGGATCTAAAAGCACTTTACAGAGGTGGTTAGATATTATTACTCCCATTTTACACGTGGAAGAATTTGAAGCACAACTGGAGGGTGTAACTGCCCAAGGTCATGCAGTGAGTCAGTAACAGAGTTGGGAACAGTCAGGTCTCCTGACTCTCAGTCCCTTACTCCAACCACTAGACCAAACTGCCTTCATATTAGTGACAGGCAAATCTCCTTCAGCTGTATAACCTGTTAGTTCGAGAGCTCAGGGCAAGTGTGGGTGAATAACTAATGTAACATCTATCAAATGGGATGGTTCTGTTATATTAACTTGGATAGAATACATGGACTAAAGGTGTTAATGTAACCTAATCACTGTCTAACATTAAACAGTGTTAAATAAGGTCTGGGGCTTGGTATACAGAGACCTCAGCCTGCTTGGCACCATGGCAAACACATCATTAAAAATTTTGTAATCTTTTATTAAAGGTACGGAAAAGAAGGAAACACGGTTAAAGCATTTGAAATGTAAAGTACTAAATAAAACTTTGATTTTAATAACATCCCTCGTTCCTTTTCCCCATAGCTGTAGACAGGTTTTAGTAGGAACTCTCCCATCCCCCTTCCCCAATTGTTTCTCTTAGATGGTATCAAAGATGCTAATAACTGTCATCCCAAATGGTGTTTGGGATTCTGCTGCAGCCGGTAGGGATGGTGATGTCATCTGGGTGTGTGTGTGTCTCTCTCTCTCTGGCCCCTTTTGGTCAGGATACCTATCAGGATCAGTATGATGAAGGCCCAGAGTTGCAGGAAACAGTGAGAGTGGCAGCCATGATGGTGAAGCTAGCACCAATAGCCTTTGTCTGTTCGTTCTTTCTTTTTCTTTTTTTCTTTTTGTTCGTTCATACTCTTCACCTCCTCCTCCCCCCCTTCCCGGCCTATTCTTTTAAGGACCTAAAAAGGGAGTGATGGATGGAATAGCCCATCCCCTTATTGTTTTGTCTACTGATTAGACCTGATATCTACCAATTTTGGCTCATTAACTTCTGGCTCAACATCTCCTGTTTTAAACAAGCATAATTTCAGCACAGTCCTTGAATCATATTAAGTTGGCCTTTTTGTTTAGACTAATTTAGTTATTCTGTCTGCCTTTTGTATCTTTTCCCATCAATATTTGTTGTCATAGGTATTGTAACATCTTATAAACCTGTATATACTTTTCACAGGCTCAGTCACAATTTGGGTAAATTTGTAGGCACAGTTGTCACAACAGTTCATCTTTAGGCATCTATGCTCTGTAAATCATCCTGTGAATTTTGAAGCTTTCTGGATAAATGATTAGAGCATACTGCAGCCTTGTGAAACAGGTGACTTTGAGGAAAAATCACCAACTTGGCCTCTTGTCTCAGGAATTATATGGACAAACTGAACTGAGGGCAATTGTAATATTGATATTTTACTCTTGAAAGGTCACTGTGTTTAGGGGTGAGATGTCATTAACTGTTGAGTCTCAAGGTCTTCAGCTGAATGTGACTGGATGAAATGTGCTTAAAGAGAAGCTCCTTCAGGGCACCATTTCTATTTATTTGAAGGCACTGAAGTAAAACGTAATACTACAGTTGTCCATAAGTGACCCATATCCTAGGTGAACATCCATAAGCATTTTAGGACAAGGGTCATGATCTATAAAGAAAGAGCAAGATCTTGTTGTTGACCAGAATAAATTAATAGTCCATGGGGCATATTTTCTTGCCTACTGATTAGCAATTTTGGGTGTCCCAGTTTTTGAGGGCCCAACTGCTACACCATAGAGCATCTGCCCTTTGAAAATCAGGCCCTCTTCAGGTGCGTCAAGTTGGGCACTTGTAATCACTAGCACTTTTGAAAATTCAGGCTTTTCATCCTTATGTGTTGTGACTTATTAAAAGTGGGAACATCAACTAGATTTTCCTTGAACATAAAGCATTACATAAACACACAAGCAGAATATGAGATTGTGACATATGAGAGCACAATTCAGACTAATGTCTAGCTGTATCATCCCTGCCCTGTAGCCTGGATTACTCTCACACAGCTTCCAGCCACATCTTGGCTCTTACCAGCCTTGGTTATACTGCAGGGTGACCCCAACACACTTGGTCTTAAATTTCCCGCTCCTAGAAATGTATGTCCTATACTGCCCCATCCTCTCCTGAATAATACAAGTTTATTTATAACGTTCGTTATTTCTTTAATAGAAATAATATGCACACAACTTGCCACCCTAAATGGAGTTTCTCAGACCCTTCAATTTAAACAAGTTTATTTACTACAAAGAGATTTTACGTGAGTACAAGTAATGAGGCATAAAGGTCATAAATAGTTACAAGAAAAATAAAGATAAAATGCAACTGGTGCCTGACTTTGCTTTGAATTTAACATAGTTTGTTTTCTCACCACAAGCTTTCAGCAGTCTTATTGACCAAATTTCTTCGGTCAGGGCCCCTTCTCCCAGGATCCAGTGAATGCTTCCTTTGTCATTTCAGGTGCCGTGAATGCGAAGGGCAGGGAGGTGGGGTGGTGTGGTGCCTTGGGCTGTTTGTCCCTCCTTTTTCAAGAGAATGATGCACACTATAAACACATTTCCAGCTGAGATTCAGGAGACACAAGTTCTATGTGGAAGGATGTTCCCTGCTGCTTTTTCCTCAGCTATTTGAGCTTCTTTTGTTTCCCTTCCGGCTTCAGGACTCTGTTTACTGCTTAAATGCAAATTAAGCCGAACACACATTCCTTTAAGACCAACGTGTTTGCCAGCCTCAGTTTGGATGTGTTAATAACACCATACAGTGGAATCTTATCGCTTCACGTACAATGTTGCTCCACACATTTTACCAGGACAATAATGACCAGCAAATTATGAGTTTTTAAATGATACCCCACAAGGCATGCTTTGTACAAAGGTTATTACAACTGGGTGTGGACAGCAGGTTACATTCTGTCACAGAGGTACAGAAAAAGCACATCCATCCATTCAAAATAGAGCAATGCTGGACAGCTGTTTCTGATCCATTACAGCTCCCAGTGGAAAGAGTGGGATGGAGAGAATAAGGAGATGGGAGGAGAGGGTAGTGGGAGGGAAGGAAATAATCACTGCTATTTGTCTCAAGGAGTATCATTCAATGGACCAACATTAATGATTCTACAGTTAGATGCCATTCCTGGCTCATGGTTGGTCCATTCATATTTGTACTGAGACACTAAAAGGAAAATGAAAGGAGCAGGGGACCACTAAGCAAAAAAGGTTCTAATTAGTATGTTAATATCTCATCACAAAGGTGGTCAATATCAGCACGAATAGTTTCACTGATGGTTTTATAGTACACTCTTAATAAGGGTGGCAAAATTGTAAAAAAACAAATATAGAATCATGTATCCCTTATAAATTAGTCCTCCCATGGCGGAAGAAAATGGCATTTATCCTTCTGTGATCTCTTTGCTATTTCTCCCTGTGGTTCTTTTCTTCTTCCCAGTGAGCATTTGTGCAGGGATTTTTTATTTCTCTTTTTTAAAATGAACATGTTATGTGTATGCGATGATGCATGTTTATATTAAGAAAGGCAAAGGTGACGCGCAGTACATCTTGCCCTGGCAGTGGAAGGTTGAGAGGTTTGCAGTGGTTCTTAGGACCAGTCTACATAGCAAGTTACTATCTGGCAAGCCCAGGTATGAATCTACAGATTCTAGCTTACCACACAGTAACTCACTGCACTGCCACAAGTGTCTACCCAGGAGTCCTGGAGTGTGACTTGGCATATGATACTGTCAAGCCACACACTGGGACTTTTTCAATTCTATAGCCATGTCCATGCAATATATTATAGTACAGTGTTAGTGTGCTACAGATTCTCACCTTGGCTTGCTACACAATAATCTGTCCTGTAGACAAGTCCTCAGTTGTGTTTAGGGTGACCAGATGTCCCGATTTTATAGGGACAGTCCTGATATTTGAGGCTTTGGCTTATATAGGTGCCTATTACCCCCCCACCCCCATCCTGATTTTTCACCCTTGCTATCTGGTCACCCTAGTTGTGTTTAATGACCAGTTGCTTCTGTGGAAGTGTGGGAGAATCTTGCTTTTCATTTCCTTGCTGAGTGCCTGGCTCTAACCAATGCTCGTGCTCTTCGCTAAATTCTTTCAAGAGTTTTATGCATGAAATGGTGGCATGGCAGTGGTAGTGGAAGGTTTCATTGCATTGAAACAAGTGAATTCCCTATAGTACCACTAGATTTATTACGGCTGGATCCTCGCAGAGAGAATGTTAGTCAGAGCAAGGTTGCCAAAGACAAATAAATCAACTAGACACACTGAAATTTATGTTCCCCTCCAGAGAACAGAATGGGAGCTGTGATTTATATATTTATTTACTTTAATAAATATAAAAAAATAAAGTGTGACATTTATAGGGGATTTTGGCAGTGAGCAATGACAATTCAATTTCTTCCTATCTACCCAGTCAACAAGTCTTTCCCTGGAAGAAGCTCTTGTAAAATGGGCAGGATTTTAAAAATACAAAATGTCAGGTGTGTGTATGAGAGAGACAAAATGCTGTTTTGTAAGTTGGAAGAAGTGACTGATCAAGGGATTAATGAGAGGCCATAAAACAAATAAAAATGGACTTTTTGCCATTTACTATCAGAAGACTAATTTTTCCCCAGGAACTATAATATACACACATGATGTGCACCAGCCCACAAACTAAACCACCCTACGTGTAAGCGTGAGTATGTTCAGAGAGAGTAGCTGGCTAAAGAGGATGCTGGAAGGCTGGCATCCAGAGGATGGGAAGGGAAGAGTGTGGGGTGTAGTCTCTGTGGCATGTAATGCTAAGGTGTGTTCCTCTTGATGGTGACCAGCCCTCTGTGGCGAAAATAAGTGGTTCAGGACTGTTTAGAAAAGCTGGACGAGCATAAGTTCATGGGGTCGGATGCACTGCATCCAAGGGTGCTAAAGGAGTTGGCGGATGTGATTGCAGAGCCATTGGCCATTATCTTTGAAAACTCATTGTGATCAGGAGAGGTCCTGGATGACTGGAAAAAGGCTAATGTAGTGCCCATTTTCAAAAAAGGGAAGGAGGAGGATCTGGGGAACTACAGGCCAGTCAGCCTCACCTCAGTCTCTGGAAAATTGTGGAGCAGGTCGTCAAGGAATCAATTCTGAAGCACTTAGAGGAGAGAAAAGTGCTCAGGAACAGTCAGCTTGGATTCACCAAGGGCAAGTCATGCCTGGCTAACCTAATTGCCTTCTATGTTGAGATAACTTGCTTTGTGGATGAGGGGAAAGCACTGGACATGTTGTTCCTTGACTTTAGCAAAACTTTTGATACGGTCTCCCAGAGTATTCTTGCCAGCAAGTTAAGGAAGTATGGGCTGGATGAATGGACTACAAGGTAGATAGAAAGCTGGCTAGATCGTCAGGCTCAACAGGTAGAGATCAATGGCTCAATGTCTAGTTGTCAGCCGGTATTAAGCGGAGTGCCCCAAGGCTCAGTCCTGGGGCTGGTTTTGTTCAATATCTTCAGTCATCTGGAGGAAGGCTTGGACTGCACACTCAGCAAGTTTGCAGATGACACTAAACTGGGAGGAGTGGTAGATATGCTGGAGGGCAGGGATAGGATACAGAAGGACCTAGATAAATTAGAACATTGAGACAAAAGAAATCTGAGGTTCAACAAGGACAAGTGCAGCGTCCCACACTTAGGTCGGAAGAATCCCATGCACTGCTACAGACTAGGGACCAAACGGCTAGGTAGCAGTTCTGCAGAAAAGTAGTTAGGGGTTACAGTGGATGAGACACTGGATCAGAGTAAACAGTGTGCTCTTGTTGCCAAGAAGGCTAACGGCATTTTGGGCTGTATAAGTAGGAGCATTGCCAGCAGATTGAGGGACGTGATCATTCCCCTCTATTCGGCATCAGTGAGGCCTCATCTGGAGTACTGTGTCCAGTTTTGGGCCTCGCGCTACAAGAAGGATGTGGAAAAATTGGAAAGAGTTCTGTGGAGAGCAACAAAAACTGATTAGGGGACTGGAGCACATGACTTATGAGGAGAGGCTGAGGGAACTGGGATTTAGTCTGCAGAAGAGAAGAATAAGGAGGGATTTGATAGCTGCTTTCAACTACCTGAAAGGGGTTTCCAAAGAGGATGGATCTAGACTATTCTCATTGGTACCAGATGACAGAACAAGGAGTAATGGTCTCAAGTTGCAATGGGGGAGGTTTAGGTTGGATATTAGGAAAAACTTTTTCACTAGGAGGGTGGTGAAGCACTGGAACGGGTTACCTAGGGAGGTGGTGGAATCTTCTTCCTTAGAGGTTTTTAAGGTCAGGCTTGACAGAACCCTGGCTGGGATGATTTAGTTGGGGATTGGTCCTGCTTTTGAGCAGGGGATTAGATGACCTCCTGAAGTCCCTTCCAACCCTGGTATTCTGTGAAGAGCAGAGAGAGATGCACTGTGAAATAGCTCACCTTATCCTTTCCTTGCTCTTCTGTCAGATTTGTTTTTGTGTGCAGGAAAATGAACTGTTGCACAACAGAGTTCCTTGTGTATGACTCCTTAATAGGAGACTGTCAATGGAAAGCCAACAATATGTTGACCGTGTTGCCTTAATGCAATGTATGTCTGATTGTGAGTGCAGGGATATATGTGATATAATATTATGAGAAGAAGATACTGTAGTCTTCCTCTGTGACCAGCATTTTGGAAGGATATTCTTTGTCCCACAAAACAGGAAAAGGATGAGGAATCAGTGGATTCAGCATCATTGGAGAATATCTTTCGCATCCTTACCTTTCGTTTAACTACTGATGGCCAGTAAAAATACCTAGCATAGCTTGGCCAACCCTATTTAGAGTGACTTTACCAATATGTAATAGCCTATTGCATTTCCCTCCGCTTCTCTGCCTTCATATCCATTGTGTCTCAGAGGGAAAAGAAGGTTGAGGAAGGCCAAAGCTCCATAAGGAGGTGGCTGATGAAAAGTCGGATGCCAGGTGCCATTTTATAGGGAAGCATTAGGTTTTGTATGAAATCTTGGGCCCAGATGCTCAGCAGATGTAAATCAGTATAGTGTCAATGGAGTGATGTTGATTTACACCAGCTGATGATCCGGTCCCTAACTTTTTTTTTCTTTTAACAAGACTGCCCGTTTCTTTAAAGGGGAGACTGTTTTGGCTAAAGTGGGTTAGATGGCTAGGGGAAGCATCTCTCATCCATCGCTGGGCTACCTTTGATTTCTGTTTTCAGGCAACGAACACAGACAATCCCCTCTGAGTTTTTCCAGCAGCTCTTTCAGAGAGCTGCCCATTACACTGGTCTAAAATTTTTGAGAAGTTGTCTGCTTCAGAGATAAAATGTGATATTTATTATGTATTTTGATGTGCTGAATTCAAATATGACAATTAAAACAACTGATTGGCTACTGTTTCTAAGATATTTAAGTTTTTACATTTTATGTCTATGTCTTGTGTAGATAGTAGAGTTTTAATCATAAATTGTAAACCTAGGTCTTTTCTTGTGTTTATGGTTGCTTTACATGATGATATTTCACCTGTCCTGTTTATGTAACACTTTAAAAATCAGCAAAAGGGTTTTATAAATAAAATTTATTATGAAACAAAAGGCAAAAAACTATTCTGTACATAGTTTAGTCCTATTCAGTGTCTACTCGGTGCTTCTTGGCTTGTCTCTTGTATTCATTAAATGGAGCATCTCTTGTCACTGTCCAGCAATAGTCTGCAAGCATTGATGGGCTCCATTTGCCCTGATAGCCTGCTAGGAGATTCCACTGCTGTAGTCTGGAGCCCAACAGCTCTGCCTTACTCTTGGGTAGTTCCAAATCCCTGACAAGGTCATTCAGTTCACCTTGTGTTATGAGGTGTGGTTCAGAGGAGGAGGATGGGAGAAAATGTGGGTCCTGTGACACTGATGGTTCAGGACCAGAAGTTTCATCCTCTTCCTCTTCCCCGTCTGACTCAAGTGAGAGTGATTCTGGTGCATCAGGAACCGGCAGTCCTTCTCCGTGGGGTACTGGGCATATAGCTGATGGAATGTTTGGATAATGCACAGTCCACTTTTTCTTCTTTGATGCACCTTTCCCAACTGGAGGCATCATGCAGAAGTAACAATTGCTGGTATGATCTGTTGGATCTCTCCAAATCATTGGCACTGCAAAAGGCATAGATTTCCTTTTCCTGTTCAACCACTGGCGAAGATATGTTGCAACACTTGTGCAACAAATGTGTGGGGCCACCTTTTGTCCTGATCTCCAATTTTGCAGGCAAAAGAAAGGTGATAGGCTTTCTTAACCATAGTGGTTATACTGTGCTTTTGTGATGCAAAAGTCACTTCACCACAAACATAGCAGAAGTTATCTGCACTATTCACACAAGTACGAGGCATCTCTGCTCACTTTGGCTAAACAGAAATGTGTCCCTTTGCAAAATCAAACACTGACAAATAAGAGAGCACCACACTGTATGATTTCTAGAGCTGATACAGGGCAATTTGTTCAGCAGAGTGATGTAAGCTTTGTTATGATTGCATCATCCATGACTTCTAGGAATAACATGGTGCAATTCATATCATGTATGATGCAATACCAGCTTTTGATTGCATCATTCATTGTTTTGCCTAAAAAGCAAGTACTGTCCAAACCCAGTCATAGATTTATTCATAGATCCAGTCAAAGATGTATTTTAGTCATTTCTGGTTTAAATTGAGATCCCTTCCCTTTATAACTCACTTATCCTCCGCCATTTCCAAGTCAAAGGTCGTATATACTGACCCAATAGCATATCTTGAAAACTAGAGCCAATCAACAATATAAAGCATCATTTTTGTTCTCAGTGACCCAGAATTAGTAAAGTTGGACTACATTTATTTCAGAAGCATTTTGGCTGTAGAGCAGTGTTATAGGTATTTCTCCTTGGAGTGCCTTTAGCTGAGAAATTAAGCAGCGTAACATGTGTAGAGACATTGCAATGCTCCAAATGCT
Organism: Gopherus evgoodei; assembly: GCF_007399415.2. Taxonomy (NCBI): domain Eukaryota; kingdom Metazoa; phylum Chordata; order Testudines; family Testudinidae; genus Gopherus; species Gopherus evgoodei. The sequence goes on along the minus strand of NC_044325.1, from coordinate 115,564,161 downwards.
AATACTCTGCTGATATGGTTCAGTGGCAGGGTTGATATAAGACTTAGCCCTGTCTCTCACTCAGAACATGTAACGGGGGAAATATAACTCTTCATTAGCAAACAAAAGGGAGAGATCGATACTTGGAGAACAAATCAGGTCATGGGGATGGTTTCTTCCAGTTGTGACTCAGACTTCAAGTACTTATAAACCTGCTACTGGTATGCCACATGGCTCTCTTTAATGTACTTGAGAGAATTATGTACTCGGGTCTTTTTTCCTCCCTATATGTTTTTTCTTTTGCTCATCTGTGTTCTTGGCCACCATCACCGTGCACTGCTTACCCTTCTGAGCTGAGAAAGAGAACTCCACTTCCTTTCCCTCTGGGGTAAAAGGCGGTTATTGCACTGGCGGTTTCCATTGCATCATCAGGCTCCCAGTTTAAGAAGGAGAGAGTGTATGTTGTTTGCTCACAGAATTCTAGTGGTTTTTAAGCCTGGTGGTGTGTAACACTTGCCATATACAAACAATAGCATTTATTACATGCAACGTATCTGACAAACTGGGGGAAGGGAACATGGACCCTTAGCTAGAATTTTCAAGTGACTGGTATGTTTGAGTGACCAGGTTGAGGGCCTGAGTTTCAGAGGGAAGGTGCTCAGCAATTTCTGAAAATCCTTTAAGGCATCTCAAGTTAGGCACTCAAAAATCAGCCATTGCTTTTGAAAATGTGGGCCTATAAACAGAGGCCTGTTTTTATAGCTACTCAAGCATGTGCCACTTTCCTCCCTTGAGTGGACCCATAGAAGCGTACTGGACTGCTCCCCAGAATAAAACAATGCAAGTGCTTAAGCGCTGGCAAGATTGAGCTGTGATCTGTGTGTACATGGTACCTAATGCTTTTGTCCAGCTTGCTATATACCAAAGGTTTTAAAACCTTGAGTAGACCTGCCCAGCTTCTTTCTCTATATCTTAATCCGATGGCAGCTTGTAAAGTACCCTCCCTTTGCCATGGAGCTTGCAAAGTGATTTAATGAGACATTTACAATCTCATTTCTTTTTCTCTCTTAATTTACATGTTCCTTATTCAAATAGTCACAGCTTGATGGTCCCGCTCAAGGCAAAAATCCACCATAAAGAACCTAGGCAAAGATAATGCTAAACAAATGGGCCTTTTGGAATGGGGTCTCTCATCCCTTTTCCTGACTTGTCACCAATGAGGCCTTTATATATTTCAACAGCTCTCGCAGTCTAAGTTCCTCATCTCCTTTAATCATCTCTTATATATCTTCCATTCTGCTTTCATCTGGCCTTTATTTTGCCCATCCCTGCTGTTGTCATAGCTTGGAGAATTAACCAGCATCTGTAAGGAGTGGGAACAAGGAAAGGTAAGAATTGATCTGTTTTCGCTGCTAACCCTGGGCCAGTACCTTTACTCACACTGCATCGTACCTCGTTCCTCAATTGGCCCTGTTGACTCCAATGGGACTATTTCTGTGTAAGGTACTGTGCAATGCAAGTAAGAGCATTGCAATCGGGGACTGTGATTCCCGGCCGATGGGAGCTGTGGAGGCAACACACAGAGCTGCCTGACCATGTCTCCGCCTAGCAGCTGAGTGAGGGGGATGTCGCTGCTTCCGAGGAGCCCCGCCATGTAAGCGCTGCCCAGAACCCGCCTCACCCTGTCCCGTGCCCTCAACCTTCTTCCCCCTCCCACACCCAACCTCTGCTGCTGCTGCTGGGGATAGGGTAGGGGGCACGGTGACTGCCTGAGCTGCCCCTGAGCTAGGTGCACCAGTCGCTGCAGAAGTCACGTAAAGTCATGGAATCTGTGATTTCCGTGACCTCCATGACAAACTTGCATTTGCCCTTCCATTGCCCTTCCCCTTATGTGGTCATCTGTTTGTGCTAAGTGGATATAAAATGCTACCATACTGATTTTGCAGTAAAGATGTAACTGACACTCGGGATGACAAGAAAGTGGAAAATAGGGGCCTGCTGTCAACAGCTCTATTTTTCATGACTCCCTCACCCTCCCAAGGCTATTCTTGTTGAAAATATTGTGGCCACGAGGCGACCAGCAGATTCTGTTACACAGTGGTATGTACATAGGCCAAGATTGTCAAAAGAGAGGTTACATGATTTCCCCAAGGTCCTACTGCAAGATTTTGGAACAGCTGGGAATAGTACCAAGATCTCGTGACTTCTCATCTTGTGTCTCACTCACCGGGCTTGTTTTAAAAGCACTGCCCTGCAGCCACTTAATATGAGAGATTCCTCAGACAGGTTCCCTCCCTTTGGCTTTCGCAAAGACAGTGCAGATGTATCATTTTGAGGTGACGTTTTCTTAAGGGAGAGATGTGCTCATGCAAAGGACTTCATTAGGCACTTGTCTTTCTGCCTTAGTATTTTTCTTCTGAACTATCTTCTCACCTTCCTGTCAGTGCAGCTTTGTCTTTACTAAACCGTGGCAATGATGACTGAATGCTCGTTGCGGTGGCATTTGCTAATCCTCCTCTTGGAGCCAGTGTTGCTGCTTGCGCCTTGGGGTGAACATGGTCTGGTGATAGCATTTAGTCTGGTAGAAAACCAAATGATCACACTTCCCCCAATTTTTCCTCCTGGGCAGCATTATTTGTGGTTGTCTAGACTCTCAAAGGGCACAAGTAATTAATAGCCCAAGTAGTGGAAGGACAGTTTTAAAAAACCCTGCTCCTCAAGATCATGTTAGGGCTTTGGGTCGGAGTTTAATGACTAATTGCAACACGCTCCTGCTCTTCTTGAGGAGTCGCTGTTTATCTAGCCATGCAAGTTGTTTTTCATTGACCGCAAAGCTCTATCCTGTGCTAAGAAAACAAATGTGAAAAGGAATCCTTCCATGGTAGGTCTGGAAATTTTCTAGAGTGCACTGCGCGGAGATGTATATGATGGGACAAGACCGAAAGAGAGAAAATCATGACTAGTATAGAGAAGGGAGACTGGGAACTTTGGTTCACCCTATCTTATAACCCAAGTAGGAAACAGGCACTAAATTGAGAGGTGGCCAATTTGAAGATGATAAAAGGAAATAATTATTTTTGTAAAACTAGCATTAGTCTGTGAAGCTCATTGCCACAAGATATCATGGAAGCCAAATGCTTAGCAGGATTCAGACACGTATGTAGGTAACAAGGACATCCAGAGTTGTAGCAGTAAGTACTATGACAACCGCAAGAGTACTAGAAGGGATATAAACCTTCATGCCCTACAGCTTAATTCAGCCTTTGGTATTTTGGGTAACAAGGGGAACTTTCTCTGGGAGCAGATTGTCACTAACTGCAAAGTGCAGGCTTCCTTGCACCTTCCTGTGTAGCCCCTAAATGCTGCCCACTGTTAGATTAGATAGGAGCACTAGTCTGGTGCAGAGTGGCAATTCGTATGCTCCTCTGTTAGCACGGGCGAGGAGTAAGGTGAATAAACCTGAGAGCAACTCTCATCTCTGACACCAATACTCCTAACAATGTAGGATCCAGGCCTGTAGTTTTGCCTGAGATAGTACTTTGAGTTTTGATATACATACATTTTTACTAATATGTATGAACAAAAGGATTCTTACTAAGGACAGAGATGGACACTGTAAATGTTGCTTTTGCCTAAGCCAGAGGGGTTTGTTAGTATAATGGGAACAGATAAGAGCAGTTGAAGTGTTACACTCCCACCCCGCCCGGTAATGGTGTCAGACTCCATCAGGTTGAGGGACATCTACTGAGAACACATCACTGGACATCGGCAATACCAGGAGGGATGAGCTGGAATGCCAAGGAGAAGCACAGTGGGGAAAGTAACTGAAATAATTTCCTTCTGGATTGTACTTTTTAAATGGATAACCTACCCTAAATTCTCAACGACTGAGGGACAATCTTCACTCATTGATATATTTGCTTTCCACAAACAACTCTCTTTTCATGAGTGATGTACCCGAATACTTGGATGCTAATACCTAAATTGTATTCTTACATTTATACACCTAAATTTGGGTTATTGCTGATTATGCACTATATGTATCTTATCACTTTAAAAGCAAACTTTGTATTTCTGGATAATCTAAGCGCTATACCCAGATGTACAGACACACTTTTCTCAACCTGTGTACTATATAATTTTTTAACATTAGCTTTAATAACATTTTAAAATATATGAGCGCACACTTAAAGACTGGCTCAAATTCTTATCTTAAGGCAAGATCAAGCAACCAATTGGGAGAGGCAGGGGAGGATTTGTGGGGGGAGGTAAAACATTAAAAGACCAGAGAAATTCCTGCCCCTGACTGGAGCATAACCTCACTCCTTACCCCTCCCCTGGTGGGGGGGAAGGGGTAGGAATGAAGACTCCAGACCCACGATCCCCCCCAAAATGGAACATGACCATAAGTTGTAAGGAGTGGGACTGTGAGCATGCATTTCAGGCATAATTCTGCCTGCTGAGAAGTGGGGAGTCGGAACATTGGGAAACAAGGCTTTGCAGCGTAAGAGTTATGGGACACGTTTGCTGGAAACTAACTGCAATAAACATTGCATTGTCTGCATTTCAGACTTCTGCTCTCTGCCTGTGTGACAAAAACCAGAGGAGAGGGTGAAGGGAAAGCCCTCTAACAATCTCCACCACCTTCTCCAAGTACATCGAGGAAAGAGGGCCTCCTTCAAGTAGTCTCCATGCTGAGCACCAGGATTTAGTGCTTTGCATTCTGTGCTGCCTGCACTGCCTGTCAGATTCTTTTAGTCCTGCTCTTGGCAGTTACTGCCCCAAGGACCTGTTCCTTCCAAAGCCCTAAGAGTTTAAGATTGGCTCCGGCCATAAAGCAGGAGAGTTTCTACCCCTGCCCAAACTCTTGTTTTTAAAAATATTTACTGCTATAGCTCAGAATAGTCTCATTATCCATATAAATAGCAAATACTGTTTTGCATCCTACTAAGTTTTTTGGCCTCAATAATATCTTGTGGCAATGAGTTCCACAAACTATATTTTTTCATTGTGAGAGAGAATTTCTTTTTATCGACTTTAAATTTGCCTCCTTTCAATTTCATTCATTGTCGTCTTATTCTTGTGTTCCCACACTGTTTAATCTGAGCCTGTCATGGTATAATTCCCCACTCTGAACCTTAGCATCCGAAAGATGGGGTACTAGCATGAATTCCTCTAAGCTCAATTACCAGCTTAGTACTTGTAGCGCTGCCACCAACCAGGAATTCCAGTGCCTGGTACACTCTGGTCCCCCCAAAACCTTGCCCGGGGACCCCAAAGACCCAGACCCTCTGGATCTTAACACAAGGAAAGTAAACCCTTTCCCTCACCGTTGCCTCTCCCAGGCTTCCCCTCCCTAGGTTACCCTGGAAGATCACTGTGATTCAAACTCCTTGAATCTTAAAACAGAGAGGAAAATTCACCTCCCCCCATCCTTCTCTCTCCCCCTCCCAGACTCTCCCTGAGAGAGACAGTGATCCTAACACAGAGAGAAAATTAACCTTTCTCTCCCCCTTCCCTCCTTTCTCCCCACCAATTCCCTGGTGGATCCAGACCCAGTCCCCTGGGGCCTCACCAAAATAAAGAAACAATCAGGTTCTTAAACAAGAAAAGCTTTTAATTAAAGAAAGAAAAAACAGTAAAAATTATCTTTGTAAATTTAAGATGGAATATGTTACAGGGTCTTTCAGCTATAGACACTGGGAATACCCTCCCAGCCTAAGTATACAAGTACAAATTAAAATCCTTTCAGCAAAATACAAATTTGAACTCCTTCCAGCCAAATACACATTTGCAAATAAAGAAAACAAACATAAGCCTAACTCGCCTTATCTACCTAGTACTCACTATTCTGGACATATAAGAGACTGTATCAAAGAGATTGGAGAGAAACCTGGTTGCACATCTGGTCCCTCTGAGCCCCCAGAGTGAACAACAACCAAACACTAACAGCACACACAAAAACTTCGCTCCCTCAAGATTTGAAAGTATCCTGTCCCCTGATTGGTCCTCTGGTCAGGTGACAGCCAGGCTCACTGAACTTGTTAACCTTTTACAGTCAAAAGAGACATGAAGTACTCCTGTTCTATTAACCCTTAACTATCTGTTTATGACAGAGGTGTTCTCCCTACCTATTGGTTTCATTTATAGTTTACAAGGAGTTAGTGGCTAGAGGCCCTTTTGTGCTAGGTGCTATACAAACATATAGAAGATGAAAATCCCGATCTCAAACTGCTTATGCTTGAAAAGACAATACATGCCCTGGATGAGACAAGCAAAAGTGTGTCAGTGTGCGAGGTGGGGGAGCCAGAGTAACAAAAGTAATAGTATAGACACGATTCTTAACCAATCAGAAGCTGTAATCCCCTATTGATGCTCTTTTTTTGCCATTTTCATCCACCTTTGCATTTTATCTACTTTTTTCTGATTATTTTTTTCCATATTTACCACCTTCTATGACTTCACCTCATCGTGTCCTTCATACTCATCATCATCCTTTTTGCTACATTCTCCTTTATCTTCCTCCTCCTCCTCCTGCAGTCCCTCCTCTCTGTATCCCCGGGAATTCTTCTGCAGCCTCTTCATCTTCTTTACAGTATGTCAGCCAGCTCTCCCCAGCCCAAACAGTTCCCTGCTCACCTCTTTTGCTAACTCAAGCTTCTTTTTATTATAGCCAATAAAATGTATGGGAGGAATCTTATTCACCTTTGGAAATTACTGTTGTCTATAAAATGCGTGAGTGCATAATTTTGGTTGGAAATAGAGACCCGAGAGATGTCATTCCCAGAAAGGATTCTAACTATGGAAGCAGCTGGTGTCTATGTTTAGTAGATACCTTTTCATTGGATGGTGAAAAAACTTGGGGAAATTTTCTCTTGCAGCAGCATATCAAGATAATATGCAAGAGCAATGACCTAGATTCTCAGCTTAGTAACACTGGGGTAAAGGTGCATATTTGTATTTCAACCAGTAGAATTATAGTATAAATGAACTCTGAATACAGCCAGGTGTGTTATGACCAACATTTCCAATCTTGGATGCCTGACGTGACTCTAATGGGAGCTACAAGTGCTTAGCACCTCTCAAAATCAAGCCTCTTATTAGGTGCTGCGATAGACCCAAGCCAGCTGGGAACAGCAGAATAGTAGAAGGCAGATATACTGGCCACTGGATAAGCAGTTTTCTGTTCCCTGACTGATCAGAGCAGGGGCTTCTCCAGGCTAATGAGAACACCTGACTCCAATTAACCTGCTAAGAGTCAGGTGAGACTATTAAGCACCTGACTCTAAGGCCCCTCTGATGCTATAAAAGGGCTCACTCCAGTCAGGTCAAAGAGAGCTAGGGAGCCAGAGGAGAGGAAGTGTGGCTGAAGGGCTGGGTAATGAAGGCACCCTGAAACCACTGGAAAGGGAGCCCTAAGTTAAGGGTGAAGAAGGTGTTGAGAGAGGGAAGCAGGGGAGCTGTGGGGAAGTGGCCCAGGGAAATGTAGCAACTCTGGCAGTGAAAGGTTGGCTGCCAACAGCTGCTGCCATTAGGGTCCCTGGGCCGGAACCCGGAGTACAGGGCGGGCCCGGGTTCCCCCCAACCTGCCTCTACAGAAACACCTCCTGGGAAGGGAAGACAGTTACCTGTCAGGACAGGAGACACAACTGTTCTTGAATAAGCCTGTAGGGACAACAGAGGCTTTGGGAGTTCTCTCTCTCCAACCTCCTTGCTGGCTTATGATGAAAAGGGCTCAGTAGACTGTACCCTGGCCCTGGAGAGAGAAGGGCTACATGGAGGGTCGCAGTGAGCCTCTGAGGCTAGCATAAACCGCCTGGAAGTGCGGGACCCACGGGGACAAGGTCGGAGCTCTGCCATAGTGCCTAAATATAAACTTTGGATGTCTAATTTTAGGCATTTGAGTTTCAAAAGTTTGGCCCTTCTTTCTGCTTCGCACCACAGAAAATAAATACCCCTCAGTCCATTCCTCCCCTGACTGTGCACATCAGCCTGTGCACATCAGCCTGTGCCATAGTGTTGCAGCAAATCATGCCACACAAAGTGGGTTATGTACTCTTGGTATGTTGCATGATGGCACATTTTCCTGTTGCAAATCAGTATAATCAGACTTGCAGTAGCCAGGTCACCCCCTGTATAATGCAGTTGGATACACAGCAAAGAATAGCTAGCTTTTCAACAAAGGTTTGAAAGAAGAAAAAAATTGGCCTTGCCGGAGGTACATGTGCAATGATCACAATCATGACTGAGAGTGGATATCTATTCAGTTCTTTCTGTGTGTGCACTAGGGAAGAGCTTGACAATGGTTTTCCTGCATTGAGATTCTGAGCCAGGCTCAAAGCAGTTGCAAATGGATGATCCTAGTCTCTGACTGTGCTGACAATGATGAATTGAAGCCCTTGAGATACAAGACTGAGCAGATGCAAGTGACCTTAACTGACACAAAAATGATGCCTTATCTGCATCAGAGGGGATGCTCATTTTGCCAACCTCCGCTGTCTAGAACAAGAGAAAAGCCAGAGACACTGGCACAGGTTGTCATAAGAAAGCAGCTATGAAAATGCCTGACCAATTATTTATTAGGTATGCAGAGCACTAACTAACTAATAAAAATGTCACAAGTAAATATTGTTTAGCTAGCCTTCCCTCAGACACAGAGGTGGCTCCAGCTTTTTTGCTGCCCCAAGCACAGCAAGCAGGCAGCCTTCATTGGCACGCCTGTGGGAGGTCCACCGGGCCCGTGGATTCGGCGTACCTGCCGCTGAATCCACAGGACTGGCGGACCTCCCGTAGGCATGCCGCCGAAGGCTGCCTGACTGCCGCCCTCACTGGAACTGGCATGGCACCCCCAGCGCCTTGCTGCCCTAGGTACACACTTGGAGCGCTGGTGCCTGGAGCCGCTGCTTCTCAGACAGCCCTTCCCCCATGGATATTCCTTGCTCTTGGAGCCAAAATGTACTTGTCTGAGCTCTGTGCTTTTCCTTTCTTCCTCCCATCCTCTCTGAATTTTACACTGTATTCTCCTTTCACCCTAATATTCACCAGGGACATGCTCTGAATTAATTTCTGAATGGAAAAGGAATTCTTCTGGATTTTCTAGACCACCTTTTATTCACAGAGAGAGCCAGCTACGCCACCATTCTAGACCTTAGCTGCAGGACCAACTTTTACAGATTTTAGCAGGAATTCAACCACATCTTTTCAGAGACCAGCCTCCTAGATGCTGATGTAATATCTCAAGTACTTATTTATTTTTATTTGTATCCCCTTCCCATCTCCACATGCTTGCATATTTTTATCTGAACTCCAGCTCTGTGTGTAGCACAGATTGACATTAATCATATGGTTTGCTAAGGCAGCATTTTAGAAGAAGGGATGGGTAGGCTTGTGGTTAAGGCACTGGACTCTAGCACATGGGCGATCTAGGGTCAAATCCTTGCTCTCTGCTAGACACTGTGGGTATGTCTACAATGTGATTTTAAAAAAACCTGTAACACCCAGTCTCAGAGACCAGGTCTGCTGATTTAGGATCCCTGGGTTTGGGCTGCAGGGTTAAAAATAGCAGTGTAGATGCTCAGGCTGGAACTTGGGGTCTGAGACCCTCCCTGCTCATGGGGTTTCAGACCCTGGGCTCCAGGCCTAGCCTGGTCATCTATGCTGCTATTTTTAGCCCTGCAGCCCGAGCCACCTGACCTGAGCCAGCTGTGACCATGCTGCAGGTCTTTTACTGCAGCGTAGACCTACCATATGGGGCCTTGAACACGTTGCTTTCTTTCTCTTGATGCCTCCATCTGTGAAATGGGGATGATACTTCTGTTCTCTCACCCTTTTGTCTCGCTTGTCTGTTTAGATTGTGAGTTCTTCAGGGCAGGCATGGGTGTGTACAGCACCTAGCACAATAGAACCTTGATTTCAGTGGGAGATGCTAGTATCACCATTTAGGCCAGTGGTTGAGTCTATTGCTACCATGGCACGTGTATTTTTAGGAGGAGGCTGGATGTTGTTATTTCTTCTACTGGGTACTGCTCTTAATCCTACACGCAATGAGAGAGGGGATAGGGTTTCCACCAAAATGACCCAGTATGAACCGTGTTTAGTACTTGAAGGCCTCTGCATGTGTGAAAGGAGGAGCCTTAGCAAAACAGAAGACAGTGCACCACTTAAGCCCCGATCTTGCAAACAATTACGAGAATGCTTAACTTCAACTCCATGAGCAGTCCCATTGACTTTCCTGAGTCTTCTCTCATGCTCCTAGGTAGAGTCAGATGCGAGTGTTTACAGGCGTGGGCCTTTATTTAATCTGCCTGGTGCAAAGTGCAGTTTAATTTGCATGTAGCTCTCTAACTCCTGAGGCTATGGCACAACAAGACTTCTTTCCTTGGTAGCAGTGAGATGCACAATGGTTTCCTGTGTTTCCTTGGTTGATGGGCATCCCCACAAAGGGGTTTTGTGATACAAATCCCCTGTGAAAGAAGGGTTCTTTTGCTGTCATTGGAACTGGCTGCACTCAGCTTCTGAGCATGATTCCCAATATAAAGTCAGGGTGCGGGGGAGGGAGGAAGAGAAGTGAAAAGCGAACAGGAGTGTACTTGAAATTGAAAATGTTCAAGGACACGCGTTTCATGCAGCCGCAGTTTCCCTCGAAGATTGATTGCTCTCCAACAACGAAGGAGCATGTCTCCTGTAAAAGTGACGCTGGGCACTTCAACAGCAGCCTCCATCTGAGGATCTCAACGTGTTTTACAAACACTGACAAATTAAACCTCAGTGTGCCCCCGTGGGGGAGTATTATCATTTATGGATGGAGAGACGGAGGTAGAGAAGTTAAGTGACTTTTCGAATGTCATCTAGTAAATCAATTGACTGAGGCAGGAATAGAGCAGAAGTCCTAGGAAGTAGCACACAGGACTGAGAATTAGAACACGCTGGCCAAGATTTCCCACAATGGGTGTTCAAAGGTGGGCTCCTAAATCCTTGCTGAAGCACCAGGTAAGTGGCCTTATTTTCAAAAGGGCTGAGCCAACCATCAGCTCCCACTGAAAGCAGAGGGAGCTCAGCCCTTCTGAAAATAAGGCCCTGGAAGCACAAATGATGCTTTACCATCAGTTATGATGCACCAAATGGATTACTGGGCCCTACAAACAGAAGAAACCCAGTGTGGTCATTATGGCAGGTGAGGTTTGGGGGGTGTTTTGAAAGAGGTGAGAGGAAGGATTTGGCAAACATAACAGGGGCTAGGAGGCTGTTCAGTGTATGGGTAGTGTGCAAATGGGACTGGACAGAGAAGACAAGAAAGGATTGGGGGAGAAGTTTGAGTGGGGAATAAGGAGAGAAATGGGAAAGGAGGAGATGGAGGTGAAAGACTGTAGGCAGGGCAAAGGTCAGAGAAGGACAAGCTTGGCCTTAATACAGAAGGGAAGAAGTCAGTGGGAGACCTGGGTTCTATTCTCAGCTATTCCATTGACAAGCTGTGACCCTGAGCAAGTCACTGCTCCCTTCTGCACACAGCACAGTGGGACTCTGTTGGCTAGACCCTCTGATGTTACTTTCAGTAATTTCTCATAATTGATAAGCAGCCAGTTAGAGTCAAGGTCAGATTTACCCAACATCTCTTTTTACTGGACACACAAATCCATGCCAACATCCTGTGATGATATTCCAAATAGACACTTCAGATAAAAAGGCGTGCCATTTAACTGAGCACCAAGGCTCTGTGTAGAAGTCACTTTGCTATTGTTGATGGTGAATGTCATCTACTAGTGCTCCATTTGTAGCTGTAGGTGTCTCTGGCTGGGTTGTGTCGCTCTGGTACTTCTAGCTGTAGCTAACAGTATCCAGAGCTAGAAACTGGTTTAGCAAATTGTAAGAATAACAATCAGAGAAATTTTAGGACTGAAAGGGACCTTGAGAGATCCTCCAATACCTCCCTCCACCATGCTGATGTGGGACCAAGCCTATGTACATCATCCCTGACAACTGTACGTTCAACATGTTCTTAAAAACCTCCAATGACAGGGATTCAACAACTTCCTTTGGAAGCCTATTTCAGAGCATAACTACCCTGATAGTTAATTTTTCCTAATACCTAATCTAAACCTTCCTTGCTGCAGACTAAGCAGATTCTATCTTGTTCTAACTGACCAGTCCTCTTTTTATAACAGCTTTTAACATATTTGAAGACTGTTACCAGGACCCCTCAATCTTCTTTTCTCAAGACTAAACATGCCCAGTTTTTTTTGTTTTTACTCTTTCCTCATAGGTCAGGTTTTCTAAAACTTCTGTCGTGTTTTGTTGTCTTCTGGACATGCTCTCCAGTGTATCCACATGTTTCTAAAAGTGTGGTGCCTACACCAGCTGAGGCCTGAGAATGTCATCTTAAGACTTCATAGGTTTTGAACTTATATAGACATAAGGCTAGTCTACACTAGAATCGATACAGCAGCGCAGCTCTACCAATGTAGCTGCGCCGCTGTAGTGCTGCCAGTGCAGATGCTCTGTGCCGATGGAGAACTCTCCCATCGGCATACTTGTTCCATCTCCCCATGCGCGATAGAAGCTCTCCTGCCAACAGAGCTGTCCACGCCGGCACTTCTGTTGGTGTAACTTATGTCGCTGAGGGGTCGCTTTTTCACACCCCTGAGCAATTTAAGTTCTACCGAAGTAAGTGCTAGTGTGTACAAGCCCAAAGAGATTCTGCCTTTCTGCTTTATGGATAGCCTGGGATGTATGGAGAAGAGATAAGAGGGAAGGTATATGACGGGAGAATCAAGTGGAACAAAATACAATGTCTGTGTTTTGTTTTATTTGTAAAGGTTTTTCCGACTGATGTTTTTATCCCAAGAGCATTACAGAAACTAATCCTTGTCAACTAACATAAATCAAAAGCACATCTCTCCCCACTCCCTCCCTTTCTGCCACACACAATCCTAGACATACAATTAAGGGAATATTACTGTGAGTTTCATATAGACAGGAGGAACCAGACATAAGCTGATTTCAGACAGTGTCCTGAGAGGGATGTTACTTAACTGTCAGCCTGGGAGTTCTCAGACCAGATAAACATGTTTTTACTTCATTGTTGAAAGAAGGAGAGAGAGAGGGGGGGGGGAGAGAGAGAGAGAGAGAGAGTGATCATTATAGTCCAGACCATTCCCTCTTTCTAATGTCCATAGATGGGGTCTAGGGTGAGGGAGAAGAGGAGGAGAAATCTCCCTGGGGATTCCCTTGCAGAGATCATACCATCAGTGGGGAACTGAGGTTTGGTTCCTGTGGAAATGGCCCAAGGACCCATGCATGAAAGCCTATGTCTGCACCAGTGTAGACAGGTTCCCCCTTCTCTCCCCTCCCCGGCAGCTCTAGTAGAAATGTGATACCAGGGATTCCTATGGGAAACCTCATAGGAAAGAAAACACAGCTTCAGGTTGGCGAAGGATGGATGGTCCAGTGCTATGTAGGAGATCCAGGTTCAGTTCCCTGCCCTATCAAAGACTCCCTGTATGACCTCGGGCAAGTCACTTAGCCCCTCTGTATCTCAGCTCCCTACTTCACAAAGGAATTATGAGGACAAATGCATTAGCAATGGTGATACCCCAGTACAGGGGCATGTACATACCAGAGAGAGATCAATGTGCATCTCAGCCAGTCTCCATTCCCTCAGGAACTCTGGGCTCTGCGGAAAGTGCCAGGAAGGTGGCTGAGTGCTTTTTGTCATATTCAGATTTGGGCACATGACCTGGCATTGAAAAATTTAGGTGAAGATAATGCACTAGGGTTTCAGGACACATTGGATTCAAATGTGGATTGTCACAAGCAACTCAGTCCAGTCCAGATAGTCATCCATCTCCTAAAGCCCATCACACAGCTGATAATATCCCCAGTGGGGGGATATTATCAGCTGTGTGATAGGCTTTGGGAGATGGATGACTGAGTTTTGTTGCATCATCAGGACTGAAGTTCAGTGGCATGGCAGCAGGGAGTGTAACAGATCAATACCAAGAAGCATTGATGGAATGGTCTGGGGGCCTAGGACTGAAATAGTGTTTGTGATGAGGGTGCGCATTATCGCCGTGAAATGTATTGGCAGAGCTGCATGGTAGGCCCAGGATTTGAACAGCCTCTGCTGTTTATATAAAAGATCAGGTGCATTAGTTAGAGGCTGTAACACACTCATAAACCTCTCTTTGTGGTTTAGCTACTAGGGCAGGGGCGGGCAAACTTTTTGGCCTGAGGGCCACTTTGGGTTTCTGAAATTGTATGGAGGGCGGGTTAGGGGAGGCTGTGCCTCCCCAAACAGCCAGGCATGGCCTGGCCCCCACCACCTCGCTGACCCCCACCGCTTCTCACCCCCTGATGGCCCTGGGGGGACCCCTGTCCCATCCAACTCTCCCTCTCTCTGTCCCTTGACCACCCCCAGATTCCCCACCCCTAACTGCCTCCTTCTGCCCCATCCAACCCCCCCCCTTTCTGACTGCCCTCCCCCCATGGACCCTTAGCCCATCCAACCACCCCTTCTCCCTGACCACCCCCAGACTCCCCTGCCGCCCCATCCTACCCTCCTCTCCTTCCTGGCTACCCTCCCGGGACCCCTGCCCTCTGAATACCCTGATCTCTATCCACACCCCCAGCCCCGACCACTCCCTGAACTCTCTTGCCCTCTGTCCAACCCCCTACTCCCCCTGCTCCTTACCCCCTTACTGTGCTGCCTGGAGCACTGGTGGCTAGCAATGCAGCTGCACCAGGACAGGCAGCTGCGCTGTGCAGCACAGAGCACCGGGTCAGGCCACGGTTCTGCAGCTGCGCTGCCCCAGGAGCTCGCAGCCCTGCCACCCAGAGCATTGCGCTGGCGGTGCAGTAAGCTGAGGCTGCGGGGGAGGGGAACAGCGGGGGAGGGGCCAGGGGCTAGCTTCCTGGGCCAGGAGCTCAGGGGCCGATCAGGCTGATCTCACAGGCCGTAGTTTGCCCACCTCTGTACTAGAGAGAGACAAGTCACACTGGGTTAGTTATACATTCCCCATCCTTTGCTTCAGATGCCTACAATAGCTCAAATCCCCATCCCCGCTTTGTACTGATTCCGCTAGTTCAGTTGTCTGCAGGCCCTCTGAATCTTAAGGTGGCATAAGCCTCTCCTTTCTGAGCTAACAGACTAGCTCTGTCAGTTGAAAGATAGTAACTGAGGAGCTGAGGCCCTTGATGGGAAACACTGGTGAGGCAGTGTGGTTTATTGGCTGGGGCACTATAGTGGGAGGCAGGAGATCTGAACTCTATTCCTGCCTAGAACATTGATCTGCCATGTTAACTTTGGCAAGTGCCTTCATTTGTCTATGCAGCTTTTTCTCCTCACCCTCTTTGTCTTGTCCAATTAGACTGTGAGGTCTTCCGAGAATGGAGTGTATCATACTTTGGTTCTGCAGCGCCTGGCACAAGCGGAGTCTTGATCTCTGTTGGGATCTAAGAAAGGAACCTGTCAGAAACCTCCCTACTTTTTAGTTAATACACTTTGTTTTTCTTTTTTCAGTCTTGGAAAGGGAAAAATAAGCTGCTATTTTTTTCCTTTTAAAAGAAATGAGGCTTGACAGGTCCTGGAAATCAGTTTTCTGGAGCTATTTGGTGCACTGAGGGGCCCTGCAGGCTCACTTCTACACCCACATACTCCACAGCCCAGATATTTCATAGCTCCGCGTATGTCTTTTGTATGCTGTGACAGACACATGAAGTATAATGGCAACAGGGCTGGGGGAGAGATGAGGGCAGGAAACGCCGCCTCCTGAAAATCTGTCTAAATGTTTTATTCCTTGTAAATTCAGAACAGACAGATGAGACTATTCTTATTTTTACTCTTTATTGTTTGTTTATGGTTCCTTTTGTGGAAGGGAGGCTAATGCAAGTTCAGATGGCTTTTCCCAGAGAATGCACTGCAGCCTGGGCTGCTGCGTATGCTGCTTGAACAGGTTTCATCCATTGTCTCGGGAGGTAATGGGAAAGGGACAGGAAAGAAGTCGCTGGCAGGGAGCTATGTGGACATCCCGCAGGTCACAAAAGAGATGTGCGCTCGAAGTGGGACAAAATGGGAAATATTTGTTTGAACCCCCTCAACTTTCACCTAGTTGCTGGCTTTGGGGCAGGAACCAGGAGGGAGGAGAGATGTGTGGCTTTAAGCCACTTTTGTGCTCCGCATCTGGGCTCCTGGTGGACACACAGAAGCCTCCAGGCTGTTCTAACTTATGCTGTGTTTTCTATGGCCTTCTTTGTGACCTGGGAAGCAGGAAGTAGCCACCGTACAAAGCATTCTGGGCATGCCCTGCTCCTGGCAAGCCTCCGGCGCGCCCCATCTGCCAGGGTCTGGGAGCTGAGAATTCAGAGCCCTTACGCTCTGCCTGCACTTGCAGGGGAGGGCTCCTGCCCTGGGACTACTCTTGAGAGTTGGTTTCCACCCACTTTAAGATGCCTTTACATTGCCAGAGTGTCATGAAGGAGTATTAGCTTAACTGAGAACCTGAGGGGTCAGAAGGAAATCGCTCCCGGTTTAGCCCATCTGTAGGATGCGTACATTTTCAGTTTAGCTGCCTACACCCTTGTCTGGGAGTGAGCTCTTGCCTCCTGCTAGATCCCCCTACGAATTTACCCCTCCACAGTGGTGGCCAGTCCCAGGAGAGTGCTCTCAGAGCTGGGTGTGTGTGTAGAAGCTGAATTGCTGCTAGGGATTTTAGAACAGCACAAGGGTATTTTAAACACGGAGTAATAGATATGCCGCCTCTCCTGTGCCTCAGACCCTCCCGTTACGGGTCCCATTGGTGCTGCATGCCGAGCGTTCCAGGAGGTCACAGCCTTGCTGATGCAGACCTATGTAGTCACTGGCCCTGCACAGCTTCAGATTTTCCTTTCTTTATTTCCCAGGCTGTGAGGTTTGTCTCCCAGGTGATTGGCTCTGTTCCCATTCATATGCCTGCAGCTGGTGTCCCTGAACTGCTCTCTCTTTTCAGAGGTGCGGAGCTAGGCCTTCTGCCAATGCCTCTTAGTTCTGTAGGAGGCAGAAGCTTACAGATGTTTTTGCTTCTGCCTGTGTCCCTGCACCATCCTTAGAGACAGACAAGGAACAGAGAATTCAGCACAGACTGATACAGTTTGTCTGATAGGATGGACCCAGGGTCAAATGAGGAGTGTGAAAGAAATATTCATACTCTCTCAATCTCACCCCCTCCCCGCCAACCTTGAGATGCTAAAATGAGGTGCACTTGCAGTATATCATGCAGATCCTCCTTGCATGCTCTGCATATAGTGAAACTAGCTCATTGTCACTCCTCTCTTGTGCTTTGGTCAGCAGTGAAATAGTTAACAATGTCAACATTTAAACCACTTAGGCTTTAGGGTTGACCTATCACTGAGCGGAAAAGGGACAGCTCACCCCTGTCAGAGCTATTGGGATGACTGCCATCTTGGTTGTCATTGAGAATTGAACCAGGGACCTCCAGAGCTAAAACATGAACTGCCCCAGGTTGAGCAAAAAGTTTTGTAGCCGAGAGCTGCCAGGGAACTCATATTCTCTGTGGATCGGGCACAGAGGAGGACACATGACACGCAGTCAACAGTGGGTTACACTGCGGTTTCAGGCTTTGTGCAGGATCACTGCAGTGGTTTGCAGTTGGTTCAGTTTGCAACCTAATTAGGGTTGCCACCTGTCCATAGGATCATCCCTTTTTTTAGGTAGCTGTCCTGGGAAATCTGTAAGGGCTCTCAGCACATGCTGCCAGCTATCTGTTTTTTTTGCGGTAGTTGTCTGGGGAAATCTATGACACTATGCTCAGAACATACTGCAAGCTGTACAGTTATATAGGCTCAAGATCATCCCAGATGTCCTGTTCTTTTGCACCACAGATGTGGTAACCCTAGCCATCATTCAAGTCATTGAAAACTTGGAATTGGGATTCTAAACTCGGGGCCAATGGTGTGATCTGGGATGGATAGCTCTCTTCTCTGCTGTAGTCCTTTGTCACACTTGTCCCTCCTTTGGTTGACAGCAGAATACTGGCCATAAAAACAGCATCACACTAATCCTGCAGTGGATTTTGATTTTGAAAATAACAGCTTGTCTTTTGAGTAGTGTCCCAATGGATGCTCCACTTCAGGTGTGCATGTGCCTTTTATTGGAGACTTTTGATAGCAGTGCCCATTCAGGTTGTGCATACTTGTGCCCTGCACTGAGGCTATATGATGCTGCGCAGGCAAATTGTTCCTTTCCAACCCCCTGGGCTTGAGATGCAGCTTCAGCAGTGTCCACGTTGAGTTTGCCTTGTTGGAGTTATAATCCCTAGTGTGTGTTAGGTAGTGTTAGTGGTTTGTTACTCAGAGAATTGTTGTCCTCTTTATTCCTGCTCTGGGAAGGTTTTCACCTCACTGGGTGGGTGTGCCTGGCTCTCTGGGATTTAAACGTTACCTCACTTGCTGGAAGGCCATCCCGGTGAGTGACGGGCATTCCCAGTGGTTCCATTGCCTTGGAGGGAAAAACACACCCTACAAAAGCAACTTCTGCTCAGTACATAAATCTAGGGCCAGGAAGAACCAGGAAATCAAAGCAAGACTGCTAACAATGGAGAGTTCAGATCTGGGCCAAAGGATCCACTCTGTGCACCCACCTCCAGGCAAGTTAAGGGCTCCTGCTACTTTGGCCCAACACTATTCTAGGCTGCCTAAGGGAAAGACTCCAGAGGCCTCTCAGAAAGACTCTCCAAGAAAAGGACGTCTGTTTCTTCCCATAAGGAAACTACACCAAAAAGCTCTTGGTTTCCATGTAAGATGACAGTGTCAGAGATTTCTGGTTCTTGATCCCTTACCATGGAGGCTGCAGGTTCCTCTGGTACTGGCAGTGCTATTAAGTCCCTAGCCTCAAAGAGCCTCAGCTCCAGCCAGGGATTGGTACCAATGGGACTCAAGCAAGATGGCAAGGACAAAAAGTTCGTCCCCACCAGATTGGAAGTGTTGGAAACAACACAACACTTGGTACCTGATGCTTTGGTACCACAGAAGACTAAACAGCCAGCCAAATCTCCAGACACACCTCGGAGCAACCGAAACTGTTGGCACCATCTATTTCCTCCACTAGAGAGCTACCAAGTCAAGCTACTACCTCAGTAGTGATGGCTGTGTGGCCATGACAGGAATTTAGGTATTTCAGAGACCTGGCCATTGCGGATCTATTGGACTCTCTTCTGTTGGGTACTGACCCCTTATTGGTACCGAGACCCACCTGTTCTCTGGGCACACATGTATCTCCAGTACTGCTGGAGTCACCACCACTCTCTAGTGGTGCTCCCAATAGACAACAATGAGGGAGAGGATGGGGATTTCTCTTCAGCCTTTCAAATCTCCATACAGGGCTATCTTATTCACCATTATGGGAAATCCATTTACAGACCCCTACAGGGAGATAGAAGACCTCAGAGAGAGACCCTGAAACTCCATCCTGGAGATATGAACACGACTGAATGTCTCATTCATCCCATATGGTCCTCTTTTGTGGCCATACTGGAACCCCTGGGCAGTGAGCTGCCAGCAGTTCTCTAGAAACTCTAGCCACACACATGGACATGCTAGAGGTAGATAGTTTTCTCCTTCATTAACCCCACACTCTCCGGGTTAAGGAGGTGAGAGCAGATGAGGAAGCCACCACACCTGATGAGGTGGTCATGTCTCACCCATTGGTGCTAGCTGATGACTTTAAGCAGTTACAAGACCTCATAAAAAATGGCGGACTCTTAACAGATACCACAGAGGAGATCGAGTCACAGCACAAACTACTGAACATTCTACAGAGACAGTGTTGTCTGCTCAAATTGGCCTATCCATCAGTGAGGCTCTGTTATATCCTGCCAGGACAATTTGGCATTCCCCAGGGATGGTACTGCCCACCTGTAAGAGGGGCTGTTTTAAAAAAAAAAAAGTTCCATCAAAGGACTCAGAGTTTTTGTTTTCACATCCTTTTCCCAGTTCCCTGGTTGTCAAGGCAGCGATCGAACGTGGACAACAGCACCATGCCAAAGCAATAGCGTACAACCAGGAACAGAAACCCCTTGTATAAGGCTTAGAATTCATAGAGGGCATCTCTAGAGGTGACAACTGCCAAGGCTTATCTTTCAATGGGCAGGTTTATGACTCTATCGAACCTTGTCACTACAATCCAAGTCAGCCTACAAACATTAGCAAGAAACTGTCATCAATGCTTGGGGGCATGTGGTGGTATGTATCGTTGTAGTAGGGCCATGCAAGGTTGCATCTTTGCTGCCTTCAAGGGTAGTTCAGAACCATCTTTTTTCCAAACAGTTTAGACAGGTAGTTCTTTGGTAAAGAACTCCCTCAACTGGTGAAGATTCCTACAATGTCTGCATGGGTGTTCCCTTTACCCAGCCACCCCAGTGGTCACAGTAATAACAAGAACATCTCTGTTGGGTTGGGGAGCACACCTGGACACTCATCTTCCATTTTCTGTTTTTAATTAGGGGCAAGTGCTTTGAGATCATGACAGGCAATGTGACCTGCATGTTTTATAGCAACTGGCAAGGGGGGGAGCAAGATTACCTTTTATTTGTGCTGAAGCTATAAGACTATGGAATTAGTGCATACACTGCAGAAACTGGGATATGATTGTGTATTTTCCTGGTATTCAGAACACCATGGTCGATACTTTCAGCAGATGTTTCTCCCCATATTATGAATGGGAACTGGACCCTTGGACTGTCTCTGATCCTATATTTCAGGTTTGGGGTCTCATGGAAGTGGATCTCTTAGCCACTACCATAAACAAAAAACTGCGCTCAGTTCTGTTTGAGAGGGTTCCTGGGGGACCCTTTCTTTTACCGTGGACATCGTAACTATTATGTGCATTACACCCAACACCTCCAATGTTGAAGGTGGTGAACAAGATAAGACAGGACAGGGCCAGGGTCATACTGATCATCTCAGTGTGGCTGAGACAAACATGATTTCCTTACCTCATGAAGCTGACAGTGTGTCAAGCAATCAGCCTTCCAACTGTTCCCCATCTCCTTTCTCTGGATGCCAGCTGAATCCTTCACTGCAACCTGAGTTTTTCATCTCAGAGCATGGCTCATCCGTGGTTCATAGACTAGAAATGACCTGCTCTGACCTGCAATTTTGTTTTCTTAAACAGCAGAAGAGAGAGCCTACCTGTAATACGTACCTTCGGAAATGGAAGAGATTGAACCACTGGTGTGGTCTGTGACATCTTTTACCTATTTCTTCTTCTCTATCAGATAACCCTGCTTTCTTCAGTTCCAGGATATCTGTGAACTCTATAAGAGTTTACTTGGCAGCTATAATGGCCTTTCATTCCCCAGTAGAAGGTTTCTCAGTGTTTGCCCATGCTACAACAGTGACATTTATTAGAGGATTGGGAAACTCTCTTCCCTCAAATCAAGCATCGGTTTGAGATCTTAGCTTAGCACAGAGACGCTTTTGAACCAATGGAGATTGGTTCTCTACTGAACATCTTTTTGATGATGGACTTCTCAGTAGCCGTTACATCTGCTCAAAGAATGGGAGAAATAGGGACTCTGAAGGGAGGATGTGCCATTGCAGTATTTTTCAAAGATAATGATGCCATGCCATGCCAGCACCCCAAATCCATACCTGATGTATCATCTGAATTCCATATAAAACAGGTCATTTATCTCCCAGTTTTCTTTCCTATACCAGTTCTGATCAGAGAGGACACTGTGTTACATACACGTGTTGCCTTTTATCTGGACAGGGCTAAATTTTTTCAAAAATCTCCCAGAATGTTCATATCAATTGTTGACAGATGGAAGGGATCTTCTATTTCTGATCAAAGACTCTCTAGAAGGATATCTTGTTATCAATCTACTGATATTCAACTTCCATCTAGGATATTAGCCAATTAACAAAGTTTCTCTCTACCTCGGTGGCCTTTTTCAAGAATGTTTCCATTGCTGAGATCTGTGGCTGCAACTTTAACTTCTATACACACTTTTTCAAAACACTATGCAGTAATCCATGATTCAGCTTTGGATTCTGCTTTTGGCACTGCAGTGTTATCTAGTTTTCAACTCAACTCTGAAGCTCCCTCTTCCTGCTGCGGGTAATGCTTGGCAGTCCTCTGAAGTAGAGCACCCAAAAAGACACTACTTGGAGAAATGTAGTAACTGGAGTTCTTTGAGATGTGTGTCCCTATGGCTGCTCCACTTACATGCCCTTCTTCCCTTCTACTTCAGAGTTTCCTTTGTGGGACTTTGTGGTGGAGAAGAAACTGAGGGTGATTCACTTGCACAGCACTACCTAAACTTGATGCAGGGATGTGTAAAGTGCATGCAAGGACCGAACAGGCATTACTACCAAAGTCTCCAATCAAAGGCTCGTGGGTGCATGTGCATCTGAAGTGGAGCACCCACAGGGTCAGTAACCTCTCCTTTTTTTGCAGTTTGTGCCAATAAGAGAGTTAATGAATGTTATATATGCAGTGCCACAGATTATTTAAAGTGGTAGTGCCTCTTTAAAGCCGTTGGTTAATTGAATGCCAGAGAGAGTAATAGGCTTGCTTTGCCACATTCAAATGGTTTAATGGCTTTTATTTATTTTACTGGTTTAGATCTCTGTCTCTGTTCATGTTTATTGGGTTAGTAGCAAGTTGGTTGTTTTACATTTGGCAGTTAATTCCCTATACTACACTGACTGCAATGAGGATAGATGGAATTTTTAAAATCATCCCCCCTCCTCTCCCAGCCTTCTGTCTCCCTCCTGCACTATTGTGGCCGCCCATTTGCTTCAGTGGAATCATTGCTGCAGGAGAAGTGTATTCTGAAGATTTAAGGCAGTGCTGAACTGTAGCATTGCTGCTGCCTTTTGGTACTCTTTCTTCATGGAACTAGGCAATGGTACTTAAACATGACATAGAGAGTACACTTGTAAAGTTTGAACATGATACCAAGCTTGGGGGGTGGGAGAATTACAAGTGTTTTGCAGGAGAGAATTAGAATTCAGAATGATCTGGACTAAGGTGACCAGATGTCCTGATTTTATGGGGACAGTCCTGATTTTTTTTGGACTTTCTTTTATAGGCTCCTTTTACCTCCCACCCCCTGTCCTGATTTTTCACACTTGCTGTCTGGTCACCCTAATCTGGACAAACTGGAGAAATGGTCTGAAATAAATAGGATGAGATTCAATAGGGACAAATGCTAAGTACTGTACCTAGGAAGGAGTAATCAATGTCACAAATACAAAATGGGAAAGGACTACCTAGGAAGGTACTGCAGAAAGGGCTCTGGGGGCTACAATGAATCACAAGCTAAATATGAGTCAAAAGTGTAATACTGTTGCAAAAAAAGCCAACATAATTTGGAGGTGTATTAGCCCAAGTGTTGTAAGCAAGACATGAGAAGTAATTCTTTCATTCTACCAGTCAGCGCTGATAAGGCCTCAGCAGGAGTCTTGTGTTGAGTTCTGGGCATTGCACTTCAGGAAAGATGTGTGTGGAGAAATTAGATAAAGTCAAGAGGAGAGCAACAAAAATGACTGAAGGTCTAGAAAACATGACTTATGAGGAAAGATTTGAAGGAAAAAATGTGTTTGTTTAGTCTGGAGACAAAAAGACTGAGGGGGGACAGAACAGCCTCCAACTATGTAAAAGGTTGTTACAAAGAGGAGAGTGATAATTTTTTCTCCTTATCTACTGAGGACAGGAAAAGAAGTAAGGGGTTTACATTGCAGCAAAAGAGATTTAGGATAGACATTAGGAAACACTTCCTAACTGTAAGGGTAGCAACGCACTGGAACAAATTACCTAAGGACGTTGTGGAATCTCCGTCACTGGAGGTTTTTAAGAACATATGAGACAAACACCTGTCAGGGATGGTCTAGATAATACTTATTTTTGCCTCAGTGGAGGGGACTGGACTAGATGACCTGTCAAGGTCCCTTCCATTTCTACATTTCTATGATTCTGTGTTCAGGGAGAGATTTTCAGAAGTGCCTGAGTGATTTGAGAGCACAAATTGCATTGACTTTCAAAAGCACTTCAATGCTTTAGGAGTACAAGTCCTATTGGAACCACCCCATTAAATGTTTTGCTGAGTCTATCTCTCTTAGACTCCCCCCCCACCCATGGGCCCTATGACAATAGTATCAGATTGTCTGTCTTCAATGTATATATCCCCACAACACCATTTTGAAGCAGGTCATAACTGTTATCCCCATTTTATAGATAGAGAACTGAGGCACAGAGAAACTAAATGACTTGCCCGAGGTCACCTAGGTAGTGTGTGGCACAGCAGACACTTTAACCCAGTGCTCCACAGTCCTAGGCTAGTGCCGTAACCAATAGATCACCATTCCCCTATTCAGGGATAAATAACGGTAGACTTAAATACCTAATGAAATGCTTTGCTGAATCAGGGCCTCGGTCTCTTCCTGACTTGACATATTGGCATGCGTGCAAGTGTCTGCCCATGAACAGGTTACATCTTTAAATCAAAGCATTGTCATGGAGATGTGTGCTGCTGTCAAGAAGGTCCTGCCCCCAAGTCATAAGAACGGGCAATGCACAGGAGGTTATTAATAGGTTTGCATTGTTGAGGTTACTGAATTGTCTTGGAGCCATTGATAGGAACCCAGTGCCTACTCTTTGCCTGCAACTCTAGGTCTTGGCATTCATTAGCAGAAAGAGATTTCTCCATGGTGCTGCAAAGCCTAGTTGATCACAGTGGAAGGTTCACGAATATTTAAGATCTGTATTATTGTAGTGCTACTGAGCCCCAGTCATGGACCATGTACTTGGCGCTATACAAATTCTAAACAAAAAGACTCCCTGCCCCAAAGAGTTTACAATCTCAGTATAAGACGAAACCACAGAAGGATACAGAGAGATCAATAGGGGGAGTACAAGGAAATAAAGAGTGTATTGGTCAGTAGGATAGGTAGTGCTCTCCCCACACCAGGCAGCAGGATCTTTAGAAACTCTGAACTGTTTCATGCAATGAGAAAAGGAACTCTTGCTCCCATGGTTTCTGTGGAATTTGATGATGTTGCCATTCCTCCAGGCATCCAACTTACTCTGGCTTCCCTGACTTATGAAGCCTTTTCCCGAACAGTTGGATAGCAGAAAGGAACTTTATAATTTTACTCTGAGTAGTTACTGAAAGACCTTGAAATGTGATTTGGAAGATTAAGAGCTAGATGGAGGAGGCTGATCTCGAGGCTGAATACAGGTGAAAAATATCTGCCTCTTATGATAGCTGCTTGCTGTGCTTTGCATAACTTTTATGAGAGTAAAGGAGAGGGCCTTGCAGATCGATGGGAAGAGGAAGTTGGCAGACTTGCTGACCATCTTAAACAGCCAGACAAGGGACCTCTATATATTGCTGCAACTATTCCAGAACAGAGTCAGGGATGCATTGTGCTCCCACTTTGAAGATAAGAGCCACTTGTGAGCAATGTATATTTGCTTTTGTGTAAGGCTTTAATCGTGATTACTGTAAGTATTAATGTCCATGTGCAGTGGTGCAAAGTTTTTATCATGCTTCATGTGAGGATTTTAGTATACTTTTGTGTGGAGATTTTACACTTTTGGATTTCATTGTAGTGTATTTGAAGATGCAGTGAAGGGGGGCATTTAATTGAATTAGTATGGGGTATTGCAGTACACAGAAGTGCTTACAAAGCAGTAAGAGTAGAGGAAAGAGAGTGGGAAAAGGGTAGCTGCACAGAAATCAGACATGAAAGACGAGCAGGACGGTGGCTGAATTGTCAGTGCCGGCATTAATAGATATGATGTTCTCTTCTCTGAGAAATGTCTTGAATTGTGCCTATCTGGATAAAATCCTAGTGCTTTCACTTGCATTCTCAGTTGAGGCATCTTTTGAAGCTTATAATTCCTAAGTCACTGCATTCCCTGTAATTTCACTGCCTGTATGCATGATGTGAAAATGCAGCATGGCCAGTCCCTCTATGGGTATGTTTAAAAAGCTTTGTAAAAAGGTAATTGAGCTGGAAAGCAAAAGTAACCCCAAGTTCCTAAATCTATTCTTAAGTGCTTTCCAAAATTAGGACTTTAGACCGTGAACTCTTCAGGGTGGAGACAGTGTTTGTACAGCACCATGCTCAATGGGGCTCCAATCTCAGCTGGGCCCTGGAGGTGCAACCCTAATACAAATAGCAATGGGTTGGCTTTTCCTTCCTCTTCCGATACAGTTTTACTATACTTAAAAGCATTTGAATTTCATGAGGATTTTCCCCACCCGTGCATCTGTTTCTATTTTATTTTTACCACCACCCAACAACAAAACAAAACACACACAGAATCCAAGTGTCACAGACCTCTTCATAATCAGCATTACCATCTGGGAGAGATGCAACCATTTTACACACTGGTTTTCAAAACAGAATGTTCCATATTTCCTGCTACCTCATAGTCTAGCCTATAAAACGAAGACACCAGATCCAAGGAGTGAAATAAGAGGACATTCTAGTTCCTATGGTAGGAGTCCTATCAAACTTTCAATGTGACAGCAATATATATCTTGCTGAGGGCAAAATTAAGCCCAATAAAAACACTGCTGACTACCACAGTTACCTAACCAATTCATTTGTCTGCCTTCTTACCAGCCTCAAACCTTAGGACATCAAAATCCTATTTCTCATTATTTACAGAAAGGCTATTGGTGCCCAGCTTTTCAGGTACTCAGGGCAGGGGCAGTTCCCATGGATTTCAAATGGAGTAGTGGATGCTCAGCACCTTAATAAATAATCATCAGATTTCACAGGCTTCAGAACCTGGGTACCCCAAAAATGAGTCATCCACATTTATTAGTGTCTTGAAAATTTGAAGCTCAGCCTTGCTGCTCAGGCAGTGCAAAGTTGCCAAATCTAAGGGTGCTTATACCTCCTTCAGAATAGGCTACTCGCTTCAGGTGAAGTTACACTGACTTGGCAGGTAATAGAGAGCGCAAAGGAAACCAGATGACTTTTGTTAGTTTTCCAAGAAAGGTGGTAATTATAAAATATTCAAGGGGGAAAAAATGGAAAGAGAAGATTTCTGCACTGTATTATAAAGGTGACAGACTTTACGATCTTAAATAACTAAAGCAGCTCCCAGCACGGAAAATGGGGGAATGTGGAGTGAGAGACTTATTTTCTTTCTTTAGAGTTCCCACCCATATATCTATCTTTGATTTCGAAAGAGCAGACCTGGTGTGTTGGCTGCAGAAGAGATTTTAAAACATCCAGGCCTTTACTTGTCAGTGGTGCCCAGTGCATTTCCTCCTAAACAGTTTCACAACTGTGACTGTCCCAAGCAAGATCAGGGATGTTTGGACAATGACCTCACAATGTACAACTATAAAACAAAAGTGGATAATCAACCACATAATATTGGGTACCGCTCCATGAAAAGGTGACATTAAAAGCCACAAGAAGGGGGCTCAAGGAGTATATCCACTGTCAGGGCTGGCTCCAGGCACCAGCTAAAGAAGCAGGTGCTTGGGGCAGCCAATACCAAGGGGAGGCCTTCAGGCCGCTGCTGGGGCAGCACATCGGGCTCTTTGGCAGCAATACGCCGGTGGGTCCCTCAGTCCCTCTCGGAGCGAAGGACCTGCCACCTAAAAGTGGAGCGGTGTGATTGCGCTGCCGTGGGTTCTTTTTTTTTTTTTTTTTTTTTTAGCACCGCTTGGGGTGGCAGAAAACTTAGAGCCGGCCCTGTCCACTGTACTGAAAGCAAACGGGGATATTTTCAAAGATGTGCTAGAGGATTTAAAGAGAAGCAATCCTATTGAAAGTATTTTGTTGGAGATTTTTAAAATTGCCAAAATGCTATATTATAGCAAATAAGTACATACATAGCACAAAGATTTATGATAAGTGGGCTCTTTAAACTAGCAGAAGCAGAACAAGATCCAGTGGCTGGAAGCTGAAGCTAGACAAATTCAGAGTGAAAAAAGACACGTTTTTTAACAGAGAGGGTAATTAACCATTGCAACAGCTTACCAAGGGATATAGTGGATTTGCCATCACTTTAATTCAAGGCTGGATGTCTTTCTAAAAGATACACTCTAGCTCAACCAGCAGTAATGGGCTTGATGCACGAATCATTGAGTGAATTTCTGTGGCCTGAATTATACAACACGTTGAAATCTATCATGTTTGTTTTTATATTATGTGGTAAGTATACTACTTTTGATGGGGCAGAACCTCAGCTGGTGTAAATCCACATAGCACTATTAAAGTCAACAGAGCTATGCCAACTTACTCAAACTGGGAAACTGGCCCATAATGGATTTTTATTCTATAATCCAAAGCCAAGGGTACATTACTGCTGATGTGATGTGATGTTATACTACGTGAATTACAAATGAAGGCACCAATAATATTGAGAGTTAAATTAATTTTCAGAAATTAGCAGGATCTACTAATTGAGTGTATGCGTGTAAATCAATAAAATTCAGTCACATCTTCCACAAAAACCTGCTCATTCTTTAGCTATACATCAGCCTAAGTATCATTAACCTCTCAAGGCACTGTGGGCAAAATCAAATTCAAGACCTTGTTGTTAGTACAGGAACCATGATGATATTTTCTATGACGTACAGCACAACCCTCATCTTTAAGTAGCCTAGGAGAGGGGTCCCCAAACTTTTTCATAGTGTGGCCCACATCTCAATAAAGAGACTGACTGATGGACACATCCCTTCCGAACTTTGATATGCACAGCCCACATCTCATCTCATTCACAATTGCCAGGGCTACCTCTCTTCTCATTTGCTGATTGAAAAACATTCCTATGGCAACTATAATGATTGATTACCCATGGAAAAGCGATACTGGAAAATGTTCAATGGATACTGAGATGTCTCCAATGCAACAGATATTTTGTCTTGTTTGAAAAAAATTATTCTTCTTTTGCTCATAATTCCAAATACCCCTCCACTCTGTTCTGGTTCTCTCAGCTGGAAACAGGGAAGCACCATGTGACCAGGTGGCTCCCAACAAGTTTGCGAACTGGTGATTTTAGGAGGAGTTCAGAGACTACCATGAGACACAATGGATATGTCTACACTGCAATAAAAATCCCCACAGCATCGAGTCTCAGAGGTCCAGTCAAATGACTTACATTCATGGGGCTCAGGCTATGGGGCTAAAGGCTGCAGTGCAGATGTTAGCCTGGGCTCCAGCCCAAGCTCATTCGGACCTTCCCCTTTGCCAGGTTTCAGAGCTTGGTCTCCAGTCCTAACCCAAATGTCTACACAGCAATTTTACAGCACCCACAGCCTGAGTCCTGCAAGCTGAAGTCAGCTGACCTGAGTCAGCTGCCACCATGCCATGGGTCTTTTACCACAGTGCAGATTTACCCAATGTGGTGTGAACTAGCATTAAGGAGATCTGGGTTCTATCCCCTGCTCAACCACTGAACTCCTGCGTAATTGTGGAAAAGTCGCTATCCCTCAAAGCCTCCTGTCTTCCTTTATCTGACCTATTTAGACCAAGCTCTTCAGAGCAGGGACTCTTACTCTGCATTTGTATAGAACCTAGCACAATGAGGCTGTGATCACACTGAGGTCTCTATCTAGGCACTACTCTATTACTACTAATTCACACATTTGTCCTGAATCTAGAGACATATTGCGTGTGACAGACAGAGGGAGGGACTAGTAATTTACGTTTGTGGAGAGCCAGAAATATGTTGGGTTTTCAAAGTAACCAGGATACATTATGGAACTCAGGCTCCCAAATGCAATGATAGAAATTAAACTACATATTCTGAAAATGCTTTCCTTTTTCTGTAATTTCCTTTGAATTTTCTATGTCTAAGAATAAAAGCCATTTCAGCGTCAATAAATACAACAACATGCTTATTCAAGACAGCACTTGAAGCTTAATGCTCAACATTAAGGGTATGTTTAAGTGATGTCCCGGACAGGGATGGTTTCCTGAACTGGGATCTAGACTAACAAGATGGAGGAAAAGGAAATGGGCCCAAAATCACATGTGGGTCAGTGGCTGAGCTGGGAATAGAACTGAGGTCTCTTGCATCCGAGTACGCTGTCATATCCACTGCTTCCCTGTGCCCAACCACAAACATTGTCTGTTGTGTTGTCCCCTCCAGGTGGATGCCAATGTTGACATCAGTTTTGATTTGCAGGGCTGAACAAGGCTAGCAGTCAAGGGGTTTTGGATATTTTTGAGACAGACATACCTGGTGACAAGGAGGCCTTTTGATAGGGCAGTACCTGAGAGAGCGGGGGGTTATCTGGAAAGCTTCTGCACAGTCATCATGCTTAGGGAACACGAAACAGGTAGGCTAGATTGGTGGAGCAGGTGAGAGGTGTGTGTGTGTGTGTGTGTGTGTGTGTGTGTGTGTGTTTCTGGGCAAATCTCGTACAGTCTTTTTTGCCGCAATCCAAAGAGTGGTAGGGCCATCAACACCTTAATCTTTTTCCCCTTTTAAAGAAATTAGGAATGCTCGCAGCCCTATTAAATCCCACATGTAACCTTATTTCTCAGAGTTTTAGTCACAGCGATGGTGAGAGGGACAGTAATGGTCTATTTAGTTCTGCCAAATGGATTTTGGATTAGATTGACAGTCACTGTCAGCATGTAATTGCAGATTAATGGGATGTAGTATGTCATTATGGCAGCTCAACAGGACAAGTGTTGGAGCAGTGCAAGAGTCTGAGTTTCATTTCTCACTGGGGCAGGTTACTTTGACCCTGCTGAGACCTGCATTTTCACAATTCTTCTCCAGAGCTCAGGTGATGAAGAAGAATATGTTTACAGCTCAGATAGTTAGTGATGCTGGGAATGCATTGCGTGAACTAACAGTGTAAAAAAAACCAAACAAACCCAAAACCAAATTGGAATGACAGAATCTAATAATCAGCGATGATGCATCAAATACATTCAAACAGCGTCACATTCTGAGCGGCATGTATTTTGATAAGCAATATACACTAGCAGATGCAGGACTTTCAGTTGTTATTACCCAATGAATAAAATAGTTATTTGGAGACTTTGCTGAGCAATATCAGCTGGATCATGAAGCCAGTTAAGGGATCAAATCCAATGCACTGGAAAACAAACACATTTCACAGCTGGATCAGGAGTGGTGGCTTATATTTTGACTTGGAACACAAGCTCCATTTGCTCACTGTAGAAGTGGAACTAGCATTGCCCTCTGATTTCTGATACTGGGCAGTCTGTCTAATCCAGAACTGGCAGAGCCACGCTTTTACATTGTGCCCTCCACCACGGGTACATGTGTGGTATCCTAGTAGCATTTCACTATTTTTAAGTAGTTCTAGTTGCCATCTTGATTTTAAAATCTTGTCATAAGTGGCTATATGTGTTGGGCTCCTGAAGTCACTTTTTCAATTATTGTTGAATTGTGCCCCAATAAATCTGTGTTTTATATTCTAGCGTAGCTTGTGTGTAGTGTGTGGTTTATTCCTGAGCTGGATGATTTGAGGGTGCTCTTGTTAGTGGCCAGGTTGTGATACCTTTACTCACATTGAATAGTACATTACTCCATGAGCAATCCCACTGAAGTCATTGAGACCTTTTGTGGAGCAGGTACCGTTCAGTGTAAGGGGATCACAATCTGGCCAGAGGTGAGGAATCGGGCAGTTCTTCCCTCACGTACACTAGTATTTATATCATATATTCGACAGACTGTTCTAAAAGTGGCTTAATTGCTCTGGAGTATAATAGATCCTCCACCTTTCAATTGGCCTTGAACTTCAATGTCCCTTTGCTACTCGGAGAGCATCTCAATGCTGTTTACCTGAATGCTGTACTTGGTACTCCCTTGGGACCCCGTGTCCTTGAGACTTGCGATAAGTGAACCTACAAATTTTACCCTAATTGTGAACTCAACTGTGAAAAGTGAGTGAACGTTTATGAAGTTTCACCATAACCTATATTAATAAGTGTTGATGGGAAAAGGTGCAAAAGAGTGACTGACTGAATTAGTACAAACGAAATAGCCTCCAGATATAATTCCAGGACTGTGCTAAGATGACGCCTGGTAAACAAGAGATGGATGGGAATGGAAATCAGTCAACCACAATTGTTGTCTTGGAAATTTGGCCTAATTCATAGACAGAATAATGAAGGGATAGGCTTTCCCCGACCCCACATCACTCCCTCCTGAGGTCCTTCAAAGAAGAGACTGGCTATCTCAACACTAGGTGACTGAAAGAAGCAAAAGGAGTGAGCTTCATCATCATGGCCGCTACCCCCGGTTCTTCTGGGACTCCTGGACCTTTTTCATCCTAATCCAGAGAGAGGTCCTGACCAGACCAGGTCAGTGAGAGGGAGCCAGATGATACTGCCAACTCCAGCTAACTTCTGACAACCACCTGGGATGTGAGACTTTGTCTCCCTGACACGCCCATGGAGACTTTTCTTTCCCGATCTTATTTCTTCTTTCATCTCTCCCTCCTTTTTCCTTCTCTCTGATGAGAGTCTGACTTAGCTGGCTGAAACTCTTTATTGCAACACTGCCTGTTACCAGAAAGACAGCTAAAAGCCGTTTTCTAGACAGCCGGATGCTAGTACCCCGTTCGCAAGGGTCTCGGAGTGGCTGATAATACTGTCTGCTGTGCCTATGTTTTCCCAGCAGTGAGATTGAAGGCTGCATTTTCTATCTTTGCTGTTCTTGTCTTTCCCTTCTTATGCGTGTTTGCCTAAAAGGCAAAACAAGACAATGAGATTGGACTCTAACGACAACAGCATCGATAACTCCAGGCCATCTCAATGAACTGCTTTTTCTTTTCACCAAAAGGACAGTTATTACCATCTGTAATACAACCCAAGAGACTGTGAAACAATGGGAATTTCCCTTCTAGAGACTCTCTACAGCTAAAGGGGAAGGGATGTTGTTAAAATGAAAGCTGTACTTAATACATTTCAAATGTTTTAACAGTTTTCCCTTCTTTACTATAACTTTAATAAAAGGGTTTTTTTATTGGTGTGTTTGCCATGGTAGTAACCAGGCTGAGGTCTCTGTATCCCAAGCCCTCTTGTTTAAGACAGGATCCAGTGTTGGACAATGACTGGGTCCCGTTAATACCTTTGACTCTTTGGGCCCATTTAATCCATCTAAATTAGTGCAACAGACTGTTGCTGACAAGTTCACTACACTCACTGGTGTGTGCGGTTGTTCTGGCAGGAATATGCCTGTTTTTGGTGAAGCAGAAATGGTTAATTAGATCTGCGTCTAGTATCTCCGTAGCTACCATCTTCCCAGGTGGCACTGCAAAATAGTAACTGTAAATGCAGTAGCTGTGATAATTAGGGCTGATGCCAAAATGCACCTCCCAGC
This sequence comes from Gopherus evgoodei, assembly GCF_007399415.2. Taxonomy (NCBI): domain Eukaryota; kingdom Metazoa; phylum Chordata; order Testudines; family Testudinidae; genus Gopherus; species Gopherus evgoodei. The sequence continues at coordinate 115,530,845 of NC_044325.1, read as the reverse complement.
TCTCCATAAGTGGTCCTGATCTAATGTGTTTCAATCACAGCAACCTCCTGCTCTGTTCTCTCTTGCATCTGCCTTACATCTCCTAGAAAGACATGGCGAAGAAGCAGAGTGATGGGAAAAACGCCCGGTCAAAATAGATAAAGCTGCCAGCTCACCCTCTCTTAAATCTATCCCCCCTTAAAACCTATCCTGGGTGAGGCCTACAGATCACTTTCATCTGGCTTTGATTAGGCAAGTGGTGAACTGAACTGTCAGGTTTTCTATAAGATGTTTGTTTTATTGTTATACATATCCTCCCAACCTGTCTGCACTCTATTTGTCTGATTCGTCCGGACTTGTGTCCTGTCTGATGTGCAGATTGGTGGGGCATGGGGGACTGTCTTTTTCAGTCAAGGCCAATCAGTATTGGCGCAACGGAGCCCCGATCCTTGATTGGAGAGCCTGCATGCTACTGTGATAGAATTAAATAATAATTAATCTTTGGTGACCTAATAGCATTGCCTATTCATGCTCCTTTGGCTGACCAGATGTCAAAGGGGGAAGGAAGTTAATGTGGTACCAGTACCGCTGCTGCCCATCTGAATAGTTAGCATGCAGAGGGAGACTTTTTAAACAAATGATTCAATAAGAACCAAATATTCCTTATTTTAAATGAGAATCCAGATGTCCGTGTGCTTTCAGGGGAGGAAGTGTGCCTTACACTAGAAGGTGGGGGCCACCCCCCAAAGAAAACTCCAAGGGCCAATGTTCAAGAAAATAGTGCCGTCGTGCCAGAGGAGTCGTCGAGTTGTTGACATTTGTCCTCATCCCAGGAGCTTTAGGTACCCTTTGCCCAGATTGTTAAGGACTGAAATCTTGACCTTCATGTGATAGTCTATGGGCAGCCAGTGTAGCGAGCTGGGGATAGGCTGGCGGGACTTGCTGTAACCCATCTCGCTGAGGAGCCATACTGCTGCCTTTTGTCAACTCCTGAGGGCTGCTGGTCTCACGTTCAGGCATATGTATTCAGCATATTCAGCCCCTGCCATGAGAAGGGGAGTGTCCCATATCACTCAGCACCTCTGTCATCTGTCAATCTAGGCATTCGTAGGCCCCTCATCACCGTGGGATACAAGTGCCTCAATCTTTAATGGATTTTATCCTTACAACATCTCTGAAGTGTTGTTCTACATCCCTCCCCCACCTTTTTTTTAATTATTATTAATGGGAAAATAAAGCCTAGAGTAAATTAAGTGATTTGATTAAGGTCACATGGAAAAAGTGTGATTGAGCTGGGAATTGAACCCAGATATTCTGAGTTCTAGGCCAGTCCTCTATCGATTTGTCCATCTTTCCTTCTTAGTGGGTATTAAAAGGAGTTCCATCCAGTTTTTTTCTTGGCTGGCAGAAGGGTGGTTGGTACAGGCAAGCCACCAGTATGGTGCAGTCAGAGTGAGGTGCATAGGGGATAAAGCGGTGTGTGTGTGTGTGTGTGTGTGTGTGTGAGAGAGAGAGAGAGATTGTGATCCTTACCAGTCTGTGAGAGCGATGTAGAGGAGACAAGATGGGGAGGAAAGAGAAATAAACCCACCTTAGGATTTTGGTGACTAGACTACAATGATATCTGTAATGCTGCTTCTCTGTGGATCCAATCACAGTGATCCAACTATGAGAGGGTGGGAGAGAGACAGATAGCGACCCATGAAATACAATACAATAAAATGGAATCTCTTCTCTAATGAGGTAGAAAAAGTTTTTAAAGTGGAATTGCACAGAAAGGATGTTTCTGTCTCTCTCGCACGCACGTACGCACGCACAATCTAATCAGGGTTGAGTGGAGGAAATATTGAATTTCATAGGGTGAAAGAAATTGATTGGATTTCATATGATGACAGGCTTAGAACTATGTCTTTCTTGACAAGTTTCAAAGTAGCAGCTGTAGCACTGATTGAAAGCAATTGAGAAAAAGCAAGAGCCTGTTCTTGGGGCTCTCAAATTTACCCAACATATCCTTGGGGGACTTTTCCTCTCATTGTAAAAAGCATAACTCCTGCCACATTTACTTGTGAAACACCATATATTTGCTCTCCCTTCCTGATAGCAATGCAGAGACTGGGATAAATATTTATTGTCTTGGAATCTTCCCTTTCGTTGTAAAACTGAATGCTGGCAGACTTAAACAAGCATTTACTTGGAGGATACTGGATCTGTTGTTGATGGTGCTGAGTTAGAGAATCAGGGAAAACTTTGAGGCAGAAAAACTAACTTCTGGTGGAATAACAACAATGGACCAGACTGGGATTGTGGCTTCATTCCCATTTCTTATTCTCCTGTGCCAGCCAACTGTATCATAGGTAGCAGCACAGTGAGAGCACAGACTTTCTGGAGCTGCTACTCTATCTGCCACAAAGTGGCAGGGTGGGGGAGTGGGCAGGCTAGCAGTAGGAAGTGACTTAGCCAACGTGTACTGGCCACCAAAGCTAAGCGAGCACATTGGCTTGCGAAACCCAGGGTTGTGAGTTCAATCCTTGAGGGGGCCGTTTGGGGAACTAAGGTAAAAATCTGGGGATTGGTCCTTCTTTGAGCAGGGGGTTGGACTAGATGACCTCCTGAGGTCCTTTCCAACCCTGATATTCTATGATCACATTGGGAGAAGTCATCTGAGCTAGCTGTTGGCCTGAAGCAGATTATGATGTCCCTCTTCCTGCAGCAAGGAGAGAACCAGGTTGGGACTGAGTCACAATTCCTGGTCAGTTTCTGGCTACAATTGAGCTATATATTTGCACATATGTAATACTGCTTTTCTGAGAAGATGTTTATAAATGCTTTCAAATAGACCAATATGATGATAAACACCAAAGACTAACCAACCTACTTAAAAACAGTTGCAAGATCCTAAAAATCTTTTCATTTAAATGGGACAAGGTACGAGTTCACCCCTAGAATTGAAAACTATTTCTCATTTGCATCAGGTTGCCAGGTTTAACATTATGAGAATAGTGCAAATGTTGTCATCTCTAATGTAAATGTTGATGTCCGATTAATAGAGAAAATAAGATGAGCGATTAATCCACTGGGGAATAGATCATCATGATTGTAAATTAGATCATCAAAGGATAATCCACACAGAAAGAAAACTACTGGAAAACATGATTAATTATTGAAATTCTAGTAAAAAGGGATATTTAACAATAGGTTCCTTGGAGGATATGTCGTGCGCTTCATCAAGATTCGGAGCTGGGTTATTTTACAATAAAAAATTGATTAGCTTCATTATAAACATAATAAAGACGTTTATCCCACCCAAGAGATAATATGCTATTCTGAGGGATAGAATACAGAAGCCCTTGCACTGAGCTGACAAATCTGATTTATGCACACCCAGTTTTTGCCAACATATCAAGTTTTGCTTGGATAAGTCAGAAAATATCTACATGCAATTCTCTGAGGGAAAAAACAGATTCCATATTAATCCTCAATTTTGCCTAAACATGATCTTGATCTCTTACGAATATGAAGGTAGAGGAAGAATTGTCTTGTGGTCAGGGCGTACAGCTGCGTGTAGTTTATTGGGTTTCTCTTCCTGCTTCTAATATAAACTTCCTGTGTGAGCTAGGGCAAGCCACTTCACCTCTCTGTGTATCCATTTCTCCATCATGTAAAAAGGGGTCCAAGATTTGTCAAAAGTGATCTGGAGTTCCTTAATTTTTGGGTGCCCAACTTGAGGTGTCTTAAAAGGACCTGCTTTGCAGATAGTGCTGAGCACGTGCCCTCATTGTAATTCTTACCCAAAATAATTAATCATGTTAGAAAATCTTGACCATGGCTATTTCTCTTTCTTAACTTCAACGGGGCTTGTGAGGTAATACATTCTATGTGCCAATACAGTATTGTTATGTTTGGGTCAGGGTGAACCCTCATTGAAGCTGATGGGCACTAGCCATGCTTCATTCAGGATAAATGTATGACACCATTGTATTCCTGAAAAAATTGGAGTTACTGAACCAAGCCAGGCCACCTCCAGGGCTGGTCAGGCATTTGAGGTATGTTGGGCAGGGGGGTTTAACTGGGGGCTGAAAGCAAATGGAGGGAGCTGGGTATTGTCTGAGGGAGGTGTATGTGGAAAAAGCAGGAGAAAAACCACAAGAAGCAGACACAGAAAACAACAAGAAAGCCCTAGAGAAATCTAGGGAAGCACTTGTTCAGGTGATCCTGAGAAAAAGTTGGGAGAGCTTTTGGGCAGAGTTCTGACTGGAAAGAGGCTTGGAACTTTGAGCAAAGAAACTTGTCACTTGCTATGTTCAGGGAAATGGGACTTTGTAAATAAACAAGATTGCATCAGAGAAATGTCTTAATGCATCACCAATTTCTCCTCCTAATAGAAACAACACGCAAGCCCCTAAATATTGGCTACTTAGTATGCATTTTGCATATTATTTTATTCAGATTTGATGTGTTTGGGGGCCAGGGACAATATCTTTATTATACATATTTGTGCACCTATACATGTACAGCACCTAACAGCCTGGCCCTGATCTCTGAAAGGGGCCTCTAGGTGTTACCACAATATAAATGAATGATGCTGACAATTCTATCCACTCTTTTTATATCCTTCTCTTCTTTTAACTAGATTATCTATAGCCTCTACTTCCCTGGGGTTTGATCATTCAAATCAGTGAGAGGGGCTGTCCTTTATTAAGAATAGCTCTTGAATCACACAAATTGATGGCAGACTTTCAACACTGTTGGAGCTCCATATGAAAAACTAACTTTTCAGTATTGTTTTGAAGAATTTCTCCAAAAGTTTTGCTTTCACTCTGAGCCAGTTACATTTGCTTTTCCGGCTTCAGAATATTAATTCCAGGGGCAGCAGAGACCACTTGATGATAATGGTTTCTGTCTCTTGAATGACTTTTCTGTTAGACTTTCCTTGCTGGAATTTAGTGGAATACTGTATTATGCATCTTTGGGCATCAGTGGCTTATCAGCTAGATTTAGCTGCTGTCGAACATGCACAGAGAACCCAGTGAATGAGAAATAAATATCTGTCTTGAGAAAACAATTTTGTACAAGGAATAAATGCATGACTCAGATCCTGTAGCATGTATTTACTCTTCCAAGCCAGCCCACTGGCATAGTGCTTGGGCACTGCACTGCCGCCAGGGAGACTTGGGTTTGATGTCTGATCCTGACCTCTCGTTTTCTGCATCTGGGACTGGTGGTGGTCATACTAAACTATTTATTTTAGCTGCTGGAGGCATCTAACATTAAAGAATAACCCCTCTGCCTTGCTAGAGAATGAGTCACAGCTAGTTCTCCTCAGCCTGAAGATTGCTGCATACATTGCTAAAGGATTCCTAGAGAGATGAGGGTTAAAATAAAGGGGGAAAGGTGTTCATTTCCTGGGCTCCATCAGGGAGAAAGGCAGCAAGAAGGAATGAATCTTGGTAAATAGTACTAAAAACTAGCAGAGGAAGATATATTAGTGCTGGAGAGAGAAGCCTGTTAGATGAAGGAACAAGCGATGAACCCAATTTATGCCTGTGGCATGAGGAATGAAACAACAAAGGTGGCACTCCATATATTCCCCCAGCTCCTCATAAATTTCAAGGTGTCTTCCTTTCCTTTTTAACTAGCCTATAAAATGCAATGCTGGGGCCATTAGAAGACGCACTGCTGAAGGTGATATGAAATGAGAAGACATTTCCTTGCCTCAACCTCCTTTCCCCAGATCTTGTAATGATTTTTCATTCAATTAATTGGAGGTCACATGTATCTGAAGCCGGTTAAAACTTCACACTCCAGTAAACCATGTTATCAAACTCCTCTGATCAGTATCTCCAGAGATGGGAATGGGGTGATGGTGGTTTTTGAGGGCAGATGTCATTTATTAGGGTTACAAACCCTCAAGTCACCCTCAAGGCACCTCTTCTTTTTAACGGAAAAGAAAGAAACTAATTATTTGAAGTAGTTGCTGGGTTTTTTATTTGGTTTGGTTTTTTTTTAAAGGGTCAACTAATTCTGTTAAATCGTTTCAGGTGAGAAAGAAGTAGAGCTGGTTTTAAGTATTTCCACTGTGATCAGTTGAATTAACAGCTAGGCAGCTGGTGTGTTGTAACCGCTGCTGGATACACTGATCATAATCATCTCCCCATCACTTTGTGCTCCCTCCATTTGTTTGTTGAAGCCACCTGTTTCTTGTTACATATGGAGACTGTAGGTAGTTTGGGAGTTGGGCTGTCTTATTGTGTGTGTATAGTTCCTTGCACAGTGGAGCTCTGGTTCTTGACTGGGGCCTCTAGTTGCTCCTGCAAAGCAAATGATGATAACATACCATTGGGTGCAGGGAGTCGCTTCCCAAAGCGGGGGATATGCATTACTTCTGAGCTTTGCCAATCCTGGAAAGATCTTCATTGACTAAAACTGCTTGTCCAGGTAATCCCTGCTGTGTTCTCCCCTCCTTACTTAAGGACCTCTAAAAGATTTCCAGCTGGCTTCTTCCAGGTGGAATTATTTTGATTTTAATAGAATTACACCAGGGATGAATTTAGCTCACCATCATTTTAAATCTTTATCACACACACGACTGCCTTGGCTTGAGAGGATAAAGGGAGGGTTACTAATACTCCCATGGGTTTATTCTGTTCCTGCAGATCTATAAATATAGGTTCTGCTTGTTTATTTGCGGCTGTATGTTTTGCAGAATTTTGGCAGTCATCTTGCCCCTTTCCCAATGAGACTCAGCGTGACTTTTGTCTAGAACAAGTTTCCATTACTGCCAGATTCCAAGAAACACTTGATGAGTTGTAACCTTTCCGCTCTCTGCCCACCTGCAATCTATGCCCCCTCTTCCACTCTTTACAATGTACCTAGATGAGGCCTCAACACTTTGTGAGCCTCTGTACACTGTAATGCCCATAACACAAGGGAAACCAAAGCAGAGCCTTTGGCTGAATGTTTTTGGCAACTAGTTTGAACCAATGGGTTTTAGTCATGCTCTTTGCCCCACTATTTTTAGGGAGCTGTGTTTAATGTTGTTGGTTCCACTTCAGACTATGGAAGGGCATAGTCAACTGCACTAATAGAAACTGAGGCACTGGACCAAATCTTAGTCCCACTGAATTCCATGGCAAAACTCTCATAGACTTCAGTGGGACCAGTTTTAGCTCTGATTTCACTCTGTCACAACACGGTCTGTTTCACTAAGGGTTGCCTTTGGGGTCTGTTCCAGTGTTTAGTAGCATGCTTTGTTTCACTTAGGAAGTCTGAATTGAGTGAAAGAATTGGAATCACGGCTTTCACATTGATGATGTCAGGGTAGGTCCTTCAGTGGAAGGACAATGGAAAGGACAAGAGAATTTTCATGCCAGCTGGTTAGGAATGATGTACACAGTAGTCATATAGGTATTGGTTTCTGTTGCATTTGTAACAGCAGGACTAATTGGAATAAACCATCAACCAGATCTTCAGAACACAAAGCTTTTAGAAGCACATGACAAGCTGAAGATGAATGGGGAAAGCTCACTGAAAAATGATTTCTAAACAGAGGTATTTGCTATGTTCCCCACCAGAAGTGTGCTGGGGCAGGAGTTGGATAACATCCATTAGTGCAGAATACGTGGAGCAAAACAAACAGCGTGTGAGCTTAGTGTTCATGGTAGGGGAAGCTTGTCAGGCCTGGAAATGTAGCTGGTTTAGTTAGTTTATCCACAGCGCAGGTATAGTACAGGTGGAAGCAGCACAAACTTCTCTCCTTCCAGTGTTCCTAACCCCTGCCCTAGAGGAGGTGACCTTTACTGACATGGGAATGGCGTTAAATTTTCTGGCGTTAAGCTCCTTGACCTCTGAAATTGCCAACAGGATGATTTTGTGGTGAAAGCACTGGGCTGGGATTCAGGTCATCTGAGTTCAGTTCCTGGTTCTGCCACAGACTTTTTGAGTGACTTCAGGCAAATCACTTAATTTCTCTGTGGCCCAGTTCCCCATCCTTAAAATGAGAATAATAGTTCCATTCTCCTGCCCTTTGTCTTGTTTAGTTAGATTGTAAAATCTTCTGGGCAGGGACTGCCTCTTACTCTGTTTGTTCAGTGCCTAGCACAATGGGATTGTGATCTTGATTGAGGTTTCTTGGCTTTACCCTAGTAGTAAATAATTATAATAATGCCAGTCAGTCATTTGTGGAAATATTTGTGCGTGCGTGTGTGTGTGTGTGTGTGTGTGTGTGTAAAGTGCTGAGATCTCCGAACTAATTTTCTATAAATGCAGGTGTTTTAAAGTTATGAACACCAACCCATCTAACTTTACTACAGTAGCACCTTAACTTTCTGAAGGTGAAAGTTTGCACTGCCTAGAGATTTTTATATTGGATTTTTAATTTTTTTTTGTAACAAGTTGTTGTAAAATTAATCAGGTAATTGATCTAGGTACAACCCAAAATATCCTGACCAGCGTATGCAGGTGAACAACAATCAGTAATGCTTAAATTATTGTTTCCATTAAACCAAGCATAATTAATGAAATTTAGATAATGTCACAGAGCAGTAGGTTTCCACTTTAATTATTTGTGGGACTGTCAAAAACAGGACAGACACCCCAAACTAATGGTGTGTTCTATAATTAGATTTCACCAACCCAGTAAGAAATGTAAACTCCTGCATCACTATAAGAATCATACCATGGAGTCACAGACTGTCCTATTAGGCTCTCTTGTCTATCTTGCCACCCAGGCAAGTTGAACTTCGTGATAAATGGTCACTTGCATTTAAAAAAATCATGAAACATTCAGGTTGCTTCCAACCCTGAGACACCAGTCACTTACCCCAGATCAATTTGTATTTTAGATCTCACACCAAAGACAGCACATGTAGCCAATCCTGTCATAAACTAACATAAAGGTTTATTTACTAGGAAAAAGAGAGTTATTTACCAGCTAAAGCAAGCAAACATACACAAATGAGTTACGATCTAAATCCCAAGAGTGACAGTGTGTCTTTCTGGGCAGACCCAGGGATAGCCCCTCAGGATCTCTGACTTCAGTTTGGGATCCCTGGCCCTGTGAAAGTTCAAATAGCAAAGAGATGGAAACTTTTCCATTGTCTTTGGTTTATTTCCTCCATTCAGTCTCCAATTCCTTAGGATGAACTTCCTTGCATGTGTGACATGGCCGTCAGTCCTTTGTATTGCTATGTTCTTTGGTGGCCCATCTGATTTTGATAGTTTTTCTGCATGGTGGGGGGGAAACACTCTTCCCATCTGAGTTCACAAGTTCAGAGCAAACATTTTCAAAGTTTATAAAGCAAAATGTACATATTTTCTTCTAGCATGGAATACAGACATTACAAGTGGGATTAATGCATGCACCAATTTACAAACTTTTATAGAGTTTAAACACTAAGTACAGTCTTATAAAGGTAATAGCTATTTTGAGCACTACTAACACATAAGTGAACTGGTCTGGTCCCCAGCTATGAATTTGTCATTTTTTAGCTAATGCCTGCAGCCTTCTCAAAAGCTGACACCTGGCCTGCCAGGGCCACACCCACTCGAGTGTGTACACAAAACAGCTAAACCAGGGATTAGTTGCAATGCATGAAGTGGCATGAGCTCTTTGTCTCAGATCCAGTTGAACTGGTGCCATCTGTAAAGATGTCTTCCCAGTTTGGACAGGAAGTGTAGCAACTGCACTGGTTCATCAATGTGCCTAACTTCATTTTGCAATGCATTGCCCTGTGTTTGGGGAATTACCCAAAACCCCCTGCTCCTAGTAGTGGTGCTGGGCATTCTGGAATAGATGCTTCAGGAGTCTCAGAATGCAGTGATTCTGTGACTCATTTGTGTGAATGGATCAAAATAATTCTTTCATAAAGAGAGTTGCGATGTGGAGATTCTACACCATGGCAAGGAGAAGTGGCAATCTATTTCCTTTCACTGGTTTCCTTGCTTAGTGTCACGTGCATATTTCTCCCTGATGTTGGCAGTCTGAAGTTCTGAAGTCTGCATTACCTGCTCATGTCATACGCCTTCACATCACCAGCACCAAGTAAGGAACAACAACAAAAAAATCGAATTGCTTTGACATTTTATAATCTTCTTGTTTTCCAATGCCTGAGACTTGTGATATATTGCAAAAAGCTCCTGTTATTTTTCAGAAAAATGTTTGGCTGCTGTAGTGATGCAGGGAGTAAAGTCTTAGGTCACTCACAGTCGCCTTTCTGTATCTGTTCCTGAGACTTCAGTCTGGCTGAAGTAAGCTTTTGTTTTTCTCAGGATTGCACTCGCTCCTAACCAGTTTTGACATGCCCTTTACTAAATTATATATGACCAGAGAATATGAAAAGATCAAATAAGGTTTTAATTCTCTGGAGTTATCTGCAACATGAGTTGTGTAAGGAGGGAGCTGGGTGACTTCTAGATAGACAATACTGGCCTATCCTCTGTGGGGCTATAGCTTATCTCCATCTTAGAGATTTTATTGTTCTTGCAGTGAATTTGGCAGCTGTAGCTTATACCATGACTAGATAGTAGTCAGCAGCTCATATACAGTGTTGAAACAAATCATTTCAGGACCAGACTAGATTCTGGTGTAAGGAGAAAAAATGACAGAGATTAGCTTGGCAATGTCAGTAAGACTCTGCCAGATTTCTGTCTGTCTGTGAAGCCTGCACTTCTGGCCTCTTGGTGTCAAGTTGACAAGGGCAGCATTCTTGTGCTATGTGGTCTCTGAGAGGCAGGTATGCTTCCAGTGCAGAGAGGGATAAACCACTGCCTCTTCCCTTGTGCCCTGTCGCTATGCAGGAGGCCTAGAGATGAGAGTTGAAGATACTCCCTGTAGTAAGTCAGCAGAGGGTACAATAATGATGGTGAAAATCAACAATAAGGAGGAAGAGAGGCTTTACCATCAGGGCACCCACTCTTGTGATAGCACTGGAGTAGGACAGGACACATGCCATGCCTTCTCGTGATTTCTCTAGCTGACATTCAGGAGGCATGTAGATAGCTCTGTTCCTCTTGGCTGGCGAAGGGCATTAGGGAGGCTTTGTCTCTGCTCCTGAACAAAGCCGCTGACTCTCCACTACTTCCTAGATCAGGGGTGGGCAAACGTTTTGGCCCAAAGGCCACATTGGGGCTGCAAAACTGGATGGAGGGCTGGGTAGAGAAGGCTGTGCTTCCCCAAACAGCCTGGTCCCCGCCCCCATTCTGTCCTCTCTCAGAACCCCCGACCCATCCAAACCCCCTGCTCCTTGTCCCCTGACCACGCCCTATCCAATCCCCCCTGCTCCCTGTCCCCTGACTGCCCTGACCCCTATCCACACCTCTGCCCTCTGACAGCCCCCCAGGATTCTCACACTTATCCAACCCCCCCTTGTTTCCTGACTGCCCCTCCCCCCCAGAACCTCCACCCCATCCAACCATCTCCTGTCCTTTGACTGCCCCCCGAGCCGCTCTGCCTCTTATCCAACACCCCTCTCCCACTCCCCGTCCCTTACCGTGCTGCTCAGAGCAGCAGGAGCTTGCATCCTGGCTGGAGCCAGGCATGCCACGCACTGCCCAGCAGGAGCGGCTGGCCAGAGCGCTGGCGGTGCAGCAAGGTGAGGCTGCGGGGGAGGGGACGGGGGCTGGCCTCCGGGAGCTCAAGGGCTAGGCAGGACAGTCCCGTGAGCTGGATGTGGTTCGCGGACCGTAGTTTGCCCACCTCTGTCCTAGATGCAGGGAGTTGGTTGCAGCTTCTGCTACTCAGTCGCCCAGTCCTTAGAGTAAGTACTCTGCCGCTCTAACTTCCTCAATGTTTCCCCACTGGTATGTGGTCCGTAACAGATCTTACATCAGTAAGGTTCAAGCATAGTGGGAGCACAGTGGAATGGAGCTACTCCTGCCCCGTGAATGCCCCAGACATAAGCCTTCACTCCCCTTATGCTGGGGGTGGGGGAGGTGGCTGGTATGGGAGGCAGTGAAGACCTCTGCCAGAGGAGGGGTCCTTTGCTGCCCAGTGTTCAAAGATTCAGAGAAGGGTGTGTGTGTGTTGTTGTGTTGTGTTGTGGTTTTTTTTTGGGGGGTGGGGGATTGATGACTTGACACTCCAGAAATTCTAGATTCAATCAGCTGATTTTTTGATAACTAATGCGCTAATCTGTCTCACGGCACTGAAATTGCACTGGCTAATATAGATGATACTGCGTTCTAGTAATGGACAACACTGAGCTGCCCTTATTGAAAGTAAAGAGCACCTGGCCTCCTTCCATACCAATTAAGAATCAGGCCTGGCTTCCTTGAATGGTATCACAGCCTCTGAGCCCAATGCAATGTGCTTGTTTAACTGCAGACGTGTCCAACAGTAGCTAAAGATTGACTTGTGCAATCAGTTGTTCACTGTGTCCTTTCCCTTAAAAATTTAAGATGTATCACTTATTTGAAAGACTTTTTACTGTTGTGCTTAAATTGTTTCATCTATGTAATAGATTTTCTCTGCCCCTACTCATCCTAAACTGGGAATGTGCTTGAATGGGAAAAATGTCCTTATTTCTTCTCCGTCTTTTTGTCTGTAGATTATTATAGGGGTTGGACTAGATGATCTCCTGAGGTCTCTTCTAACCCTGATATTCTATTAAATGTTTCATGCCCTCTGTAGCAGGGCAGATGGGGGTAAGGAGGGTGGGGATTGTTATCACTAGGTTCATGAATCAGTAAAGTCCTGCTTTGCGCTCATGCACTTTTCATGACCACACCCTCTAGTCTGGTGGGAGGAAGGGGAGTGTCACCATGTCCTATTTGTACTACATGCTGCTAACAGGTCTGTGGAGAATTTAAGATTCATTGATTCCTAGGCTGTCTGGCATCTTATCAGAATGTAACATCAGCACATACCAAATGTTCCACTGCCTTTGAAAAGACAGCTGTTTCTTCCTTGTATTAGCAGGATTGCAAAGAAAATAGATTAGGAGATGAAAGGTGGAGCATAGTTATGACTGGGGTTTTTAAGGTGGTCTTTAGACTTGACATCTTCTTTATCTAGAAATGTGTAGCAGGGGCACTGGAACAATTTGTATAGCAGGGGTGCTGAGAGCCATTGAACCAACTGTAAACCCTGTATCCAATGGAAACCACTTCAAGCCAGGGCATGCGGTAACAGCACCTGTGATGTGAAGTGTTACTGTATGTGTTTCTTTAAAGTTTGCATTCACATACCTAGGTGTGTGTATGTGTGTGAGCATCTGTTTGCAGAAATGAAAAAGCTGCTTTTATTACAAAGAATATGACATGCAATAAACTAACCTTATGGCATGTCATTTTTATTCTCCTTCATCACAGGGATTTGAAATACAATATTGCCTGAAATTTCTCTATCCTTTTGGAAAGAATGATTCGTTACTAGTGCAGAAAACATCTTTCTTTATTGATCTATGCCCGCACATAGTTTTTATATTGTTTGGTTCAAGGAATGTTTTTCACCTCCAATCCTCCTACAATTATTTTAACTTTGTGAGGTCTGCTTTCTTCTGTCTTCCTAATCCTATGGACTACTCTGTGTGATCACCCTTCCCTTCTGTACAGTGTATTCTCAGCATTGCCAACTCTTCCAACCCTGTTCCTGGAGTCGTATGATAATGGGATAATCTGAGCTTTCCTTACACAAAAAACATAAAAATTCTAGTTCTTGTGGTTGTGGAGAAAAGCTGAGGAATGACCCCCTAAAGGCTGAAAAATCAGAAGGCAAAGAAGACGACCCAACATCCATTATTTTTAAACCTTTCATGATTTTTGAATGCTTTGGGTTGGCAATACTGTAATCTGCTGCCCCTTTCCTCCGTGGCTGACCATGTCTTTTATCCAGAATAATGGATTAGTAAAAGAAACCTGCCAGCTGTGTAATTTTTAACTTTTCTGTTTAAAACCAGTAAAGAAGTTGTATCCAGATCAAAGTTTAACATGACTGAGGTTATACAGAGAAGCTGTTAATATTTCTCTGATTCAATGAAGCATTTAAACATGTGCTGAATCTAAAGTGTATGGGGTGGGATTTTCAAATGTACCGATAGGATTTAGGAGTTTCAAGTCTCATTGAAAGTCAATGGGACTTGTGCTCCTGAACCCCTTATGTACTTTTAAAAATCATACCCATCCCTAACTTTCATTGACTTCAGTGGGACTTAAACATGCTTAAGTGTTTTGATGACCCAAGGCCCAGTCTAGCAAATTGAAAACTTGAGTAACACTTCTGATAACTTTTATCCCTTCCCCAGAATAAGCAATGTTCTTTCTCTACTGGGGCCTGATCCAGTACCCCTTGAAGTCAATGGGAGACCTTTCGCTGGGCATTTGTTCAGGCCTCTGGCCCTTCCTTCCCAGCATGGAATTGTTATACAGTAACTTTTCTATTTTACAAATGGCACCAGGCATCTGACACCTAGACTTTCCCCCCCACCCCGCAGTGTCTGTTTCCTGAGACCTTGCAAGCCACCTCATTCTTCAGAATCTCATAGGCTGGTGTGAGCTCACGTCCCTGTGAAAGGTACTGTATGTGATTGATTTTATAGATTCAAATCAAAGTTCAAAATGGATAACTGGACTTGTACTTAAAGAACCCTTACAGAATTTCCTAGAGAGGGAAATTTCAAAGCTATTACAATTAAAATCAGCATCTAGTCTTCTCAGCCAGAAGTGCCCACACCTGGAGGAGAGCCAGGAGGGGATAAAATGAGTTGAAAAGGTGTTGAGGAGAGGAGCAAGTGGGGACTTGGAAGATGCTGCCTGACAGCAAGTGCGGGAAATTTCTCCCCTGTTCTCCAAATATTACAGATAATTTGCTGTATTACTCAGTCAGGGAATGTTAGGGTGACCAGATGAGGTGCAGAAAATATCGAGACACCATGGGGGGTGGGGGGAGTCCGCCAGTAGAGCAAAAATAAATAAATAAATAAAAGCCAAGTGCTGCCAGCGGAGCATAGTGTTGCTTGGTTTTTGTTAATATGATTATGTATTTAACTCAAGCAGGAGACTCCATGAAGTCCACTAGTATCCTTGCTGTGTAAATGTAATCTACCTTGGAAGTATTTAGACACTATTGTGATGGACCCTCTACAAAACACTAAGGTAGATAGTTTATTATGCACTAGAGTCTTGCAGTAATGATGTAATACCAAGCAGCTGGGTTGAAATTATCCAATATTAATAGAAGGGCCAGCCTAATGGTAGTAGTTATCTCCAGAATGCTTTGCTTCATGGGGCAGACAGAAGCAATGGAATGAAAAACAGAAAACAAGAGAAACCTACTATCAGATGGCAGACCCCTCTGGAAATCTTTGGGAGGGCAACGTGAGTCACAGCAAAGAAATGAAGGAAAGGTCTCCATACCCCAGGGGAAAGAGAGAGAGAGGAGAATTTTTCCTTTCAAGACTGTGTTCTAGGACTAGAGAGGAGAGTTAATTTATAATCTGAAACTCTAATTTGAATAAAGGCAGCTCCAGAGCAGAGCTGGAAATGGAGGGTAACGAGGGTTCGAACCAGCTCTACTTTTGGTAGAATGAGAAGTGGGTCAAGAGACTGGGCCTAAAATTCAAACTGGACATCAGGGTGATTGTCTTTTCTCCACTGCTGATTTAGAAACCCTGCTGTCTGCACCCCTCTAACCAGTCGTAAGCTGACTGGCACGATGTTTAGTTCAGACTTGGATGCACCTAATGGCTTCACACAAGATCAGTATTCAGAATGCTTATTTACTGGTGCCAGCTTCTGATGTCAAACTCAGACTAAATGGCTTTCTTCTTTTCCGACCACCAGCATCCCATGACTACAAGACTGGTAGGGGTTTGTTTGGGATCATACTCTGGGGGCCCAGTGTTCAAATGTAGGCACCTAAATTAGGCGTGTAGTTTCTGCATTTGGATGCTCCAATGAGCATTTATGTGTTCAAATGCCTGTCTCAAGGCCTTGATCCAGTGCCATTGAAGTCGATGGAAAGATGTTTCTTAACTTCAATGTGGCCTGGATCATACTTTTGTGCTAAATGGCCCCTTGAGTACCCTCATGATGTTTGAGTACCTGATTTAGGCATTCAGGTTTGAAAATTGGGCTCTGAGTATTTATTCCTTCCTCTGTCTTCCTTTAGTTCTTCGGGACCCTTTAGGAAAAGGGCACTTGAAGAAAGCTTCTGCTTTTGATAACTTTTACCTGGGAACAACTTTTCTGCTTGGAATGATTATTGTTTCCTCCCCGCCTGTGGCTTGTTACACTTCCTTGCTGCTTCTTACCTTTAAAATAAAGCATGTTATATGGATTAAGAACTAGCTAACTGACCTAAAAAAGTAGTTGTCAGTGGGGAACCATTATCGAATGGAGGTTCTTCTAGAGAGGGTTCTGCATAGTTGAATAGCTTCGGGCCTAGTACCATTTTTGTCAGTCATCTGCAAATCAATGTAAAGTCACTGCTGATAAAATTTTCAGATGACACAAAGGTTGGTGGAGTGGTAAATAATGGTGATGGCAGGGGTGTCATATCGTGCAATCTGGATTGGTTGGGAAGCAGATCTCATGCATACGAAATACATTTTAATACAGCAGAATGCAAGTGTACGTCTCGGAACAAGGAATGCAGACATACATACAGAATGGTAGTCTGTATCCTGGACAGCAGTGATTCTGAAATGAATGTGGGGTCATAGTGAACAAGCAATTCAACATGAGTTCCCAGTGCAAAACTGTGGTAAAAAAAGGCAAATACAGTCATTGGATGTATAAAAAGGAAGTAGTGAGTAGGAGCAGAGAGGTGATTTTTACTTCTTCTATATAGGGAATTGGTGAAACTGACGCTGGAATATTACATACAGTTACGGTGTCTGCATTTTAAAAAGGATATTGGAAAAACTGGAGAGGATACAAAAGAGAACCACAAAAATGAATGAGGGCTGGAGAAAATGCCTTACGGTGAGAGACCTAAAGAGCTCAATCTGTTAACTTGTCATAAAGAAGATAGAGAGGTGACTTCATTACAGCATATAAGTACCTTCATGGGATGAAAATATTGGGTACTAAATAAAAGCACAGCAAGAAAAAATAGCTGGAAGTTGGAAGCCAGACAAATTCAAATGAGAAATAAGGCACATTTTTTAACAGTGAGGGTGAATAGCCATTGGAACAAACCAAGGAAAGTGGCAGATTGTCTATCTTTCTGGAAGACGTACTTCATTTAAGCACAGGTTATTGGTCTCAACAAAGGGGAAACTGGGTGAAATTGAATGGCCCATGACGTTGAGGAGATCAGACTAAATGATCTGATGATCTCTTCTGGCCTTTAACTCTATGAATCTGTGGAGTTAAGCTCCAGTTTTGCAAACACTTAAGTATATGTGTAACTTTACTCACAACAGTAGATCCCACTGACTTCTCTGGGACTACTCACATGAGTAAGTTTATGTATCTGAATAAGTGCTTGTAAGCCCCCGGTGGGCTGGACCGGTTTGTTTACCTGCTGCATCTGCAGGTTCGGCTGATCACAGCTCCCAGTGGCTGCAGTTCACCACTCCAGACCACTGGGGGCTGCAGGAAGCAATGGCCAGCACATCCCTTGGCCCGCACCACTTCCCGCAGCCCCCATTGGCCTGGAGCAGCGAACCGCAGCCAGTGGGAGCTGCAATCGGCTGAACCTGCGGATGCGGCAGGTAAACAAACTGTCCCGGCCCGCCAGGGGGCTTACCGTGGAGGGCCACATGCCAAAGGTTGCCAATTCCTGATCTAGGCATTAGGACCTGGTCCGCCCACTGAAGTCAATGGGAAAAACTCATATTGACTTCAGTGGGCATTAGATCAGGTCCTTAGATTGTAAACTCTTTGTGGCTGGAGTCATGGGTGAGTGTGTGTGGGTGTATGTGTGTGCGCACACACGCGTACACATTCAGTGTCTACCAGAAGCAGGGTCCTGATCATGCTACCACAATACCAATAACTGATTGATTGATTAAGGCTGCACCGTTAGTACCAGGTCTCCCAATATCTGATTCCATCTGAAGAGAGATTTTAGTAAAACAAATGATTTCACATGCTTTGGCTTGGTTTGTTTGTTTTATAACTGTAAATATTCATTTAAGTTCATTGTCTAATTTAGAACTGAAGTTCTATGGGACCAGGACCTCGTCTACTTACCGGTCTTTACAGCATCATGCAGATCAATATGACTATATAAAATAGTGATGAAAGTAACATACGAAAAATGTTTCTCAGCAAAAGACTTTTATTGCCTGACTTCCTTAAACTTGTGTCTCAGCAATAGCACCGATGCTTTTGATCAGTGGTGCCAAAGGAGAATTTACAAAGTTACTGTTACAGTTGATGGAAAATAGTGAGAGAAAGCTCAGAACACCTGTTTGGGTTCATGGTAGATGTAATGGAGTCTGAAGGTATGTAAATGGTATAAGTAGTGAAAGGGGTTCCCAGACAGCACTGTACTGTTAGAGACATGCAGTCTAAAATTTCCTTTCACGTTTTAAATTCAGTGAGGGATGTGATTTAACCAAAATGTTCAGACTCTGCTATGGTGACTGTGAAATACGAGCTAGAGAGAAAAGGAAGAAATGGAGAATATTTGGATGAAGTGATAACATCTATTTTTTCTTGATGGGAAGTCCATATGAGAGATGCTTAAGCACAAGCAAGGAATCTAGCAGCTGCCAAGGTATAGGACAGCTATAGGATTTAAAATGCTCCCTGGGCTGTCTCAAGACCTTTTGCTTTTATGTAGGAGGGGTAAAAATTGACCCACCATAAAGGTGAATAATCCTCTCTGCTCCCCACCCCCACATATCTCTGTTCGTCAACTCTTGCTGCTTGTGACAGGAGGCTGGCATTCCATGTTGAATATCCCCTTGCTGACAAGAGGGAGGGATCTGCAGACTCGTTTGACAGCAGTCATCAATAAGAAACAGAAATGTCACTTGAAAATCCCTTTTCTTCTGTCTACAAAGGGAAACAAAACTTGTGAAGGTGAAACACTGAGAGAGAACTCTGAAAATATACGAGCAGCAATCTGAGCCCATGTAAGAGCTTTGAGAATCAAGCATTTCCCTCTGCTGCCTGTGGCATGCTCGCCTCCTGAAATTGGTGTCAGTACTAAATGCTGATAATATACTTGGCACTGATGGTGCCCATAACTCTCTAGAGAGACTCCTGGTCTCATTCCGTTCTCTTGCAGTCTGTAGTGTCAAGTCACAATGTTGCTAGTGTCTATAAACAGTGTTTCAGAGACGCAGAGGGCAATATGGTCATACATTTATTTTGGGTATGTTGCACCTAGATAGCTCAGTCACGGATCAGAACCCCCATCGTGCAAGACCTTGTATAAACAAGTAATAAAGAACTTGGTCTCTGCCTCAGAGAGCTCACAGTCTAGGCACTGATCTTGCACTGATCTCACCTGTGCCCTCCCAGTGCAAGATTAGGGCCTAGGCAAGTGCTTTCACTGAATGTCATAGGACTCGCTGTGGGAGGGTGCTGATTGCCTCCTGAAGGATGCTGAGCACCCTTAACTCCCATGGAAGGCAGGCGGAGATGCAGAGAATCGGTTCCTCACAGGATCAAGCCTTTAATCCTCTATCTTAATAGGTATGCAAAGGAATGAGCAGAGTTAACTTTTTAACCTAATCAGATTGCATACATTGGCTTTATTTTTAGGAACAAATAAATTCATCATTTCCCTAAAAGAAAGAAGTCATTATTTTCCAAATAGACTTCACTGCCCGCATGTCCTCATAGAAAATGGGAATAATAATGTTTAATTATGATTAGGGATGGACTGAAATTCCCATAGCGCCTGTTTAATCAAAACTAGATGCTCTCTGTGCAGTGCAGTATTTTCATGCTGTTATAGTGACAATAGCATGTTATTAACAAAACGTAATAGGAAAAGTTTTATGTGTAACTAATGCACCCTTGTTTTGTGAGGTTACAAGGCTGAATAACTATTGGAATTGGCTCTTTTTACCATCATTCTGCAATAAGCAATCGTATAAATGTAACTATATTGTGTATTGCTTTACCCAGCTTCTACTGTGACTGAACACCTTTTCCATTTACTCACTATGTGGCTTGATGCTATAATAGGGCATTTCATAATAATAACAACACCTAGTTCTTTTATAGTGCTGTTTATCAGGAGAGCTCAGAATGCCTTACAAAGTGTCATTAAACCCATTTTACAAAAGGGAAAACTGAGGCACAGAGAGGCAAACCTTGCCCAAGATCATTCGGCAGGCTAGTAGTAGAGCTGAGAATAGAAATCATATCTCCAGAGTCCCAGACAAGTGCTCTGTCCACTGCTTCCCATTTGGTACACCTCTACTTGGGGTTCATCAGTAGAGCCAGCTTCCTCTGCATGTGCCAGAGGGTTTTCATATCAGTGATGCTGATCAGGCACCTTTTGCCAGCAGTAAATTAATTTTACATAAGAGATGCACAAATATAGTGTCTTTTATGTTATCAGATTTCTTCTGGTAGCATCTTGGCCAAATGCATAAAACTATGCAATTAATGGCAGCCCCTGAGATAAGTCTGTTATTTTGAATAGCTTATTTCTAAAGTAGCTTAACATTGTATTCATTTGATTTATCTGTGGTTCTGCAAAGATTTTGTTTCATTACCCTTGAGAAGAGTGAAATTTTAAGCAAGAAATATTTCATTACTTTTTTCCATAAAATGGGAACTCCATGAGTGAAGTGTCCTGATAGAGAAAAAACGTATTTTTGTGGCGAAGGCACAGGGATGGTGCTTAGGAGATCTAGGTTTGATTCCCACCTCTGTCTCAGAATTTCATTGGTAAGATACTTAAGTGCTTTGCAGAATACAGACATAAGCCCTGCAAGTTCAGCATAGAATCTGAAGGTCAAGATGCTCTCTATCTTGCCCCACCAGAGGCAATCGGAGTTTAAAGAGTCCGTTGATGATGAGTGAAGCAGAATACAAACCAGCTGTTCCCAAAGCTGTATTGGCTGTTAAGTACTAACAGGAGTGAAAAGTAGCAAAACCATATTTCTGTTAGATGGATGCTGTCACGAAAGTAAGCAGGTTTGACGCCGAGTAAGCAAACAGGAAGCCTATCAATGAACTGATTAGGCAGCATTTTTACATAGTTTCCTTTCAAAGTAGGACAGCAGTTTAAGTGCTAGAGGTGTCTTTCAAAATCAATTCTTAGCCTTCTAGTTGTCAATCAGAAAATGTGTTCCTCAGTGACCCAGTCTAGATGTGCCATACACCAATTAAAAGGTGTACCAAAATGGCTTTGGTTTTTCAAATTGGTCACTTGTTGTCCAGTCCTTAGGAAATGCTTTACAACTCCTGATAGGAGTCACCCATCCTCCACGTGTAGAAATCCAGGGAATGTTAGCAAGATCATCCATCTGATGGCGGTTGTTGGGATGAAGCACAAGGAGTGATGCTCTTTGAGGTAGCCATGAGCAAGCCACATGAGGACTTACAGATCAAAGCCAACACTTGAATTGCCATGAGGAACAAACTGGAGGTGGGGGCTGAGTTCACTGCACAGATGTAATATTCTCCATGCAAGAGATACCTCTGTCACTCTGCACTATCTAACGTTTGAGTGATCTCCAAGGAAACTGCACTTCACTAATCCAGTCTGGAGGGGAGGGCAAGAGCTGCCGTGCTCTGCAAATGTCAGTAAATGCACTCAGTGTTACCTCTGCTACTAGGGAATTACCTCTGAGTAGAGAACTTGGTCAAAGTTTTCAAAAACGGGTACCCAATGTTTGGCTTCTAAATGTAGGCATCTTACGTGGTCTGACAGTTCCTGCTGTAAGGGGTGGTTGCAACAACAACAAATTGTAAAAAAATTTGAAATGCAATACATTTAATGAGCTCCAGCAGGCTCCTTTCCCTTGTGACGTGTGTAATTGATACTGTTCCTTGTTAACAGACCCAAAATGACCAAGGCTTGATTTCACCAGGCATCATTGAGGTCCTTGGCAGGCTACAACCCAACATACTCTGAGGCTGTCCACAGACAATACCGGTTATAACATCTGAAACTCACCTAGAAAGTGCCAATCTGATAGAGAAAAATATCTAATAGGGGCCTCATCAAAGTGAATCATTTCCCAGATTCTACCCTCTTCCCTTTTCTTTTTTTAATGGCTGTGAGAATTCAGCCCTATTGTGTTTCTTATCCTGTGCCCCCATCATAGTAGCTAAGCGTTTTCCACTAGTGAATTCAGTTCTTTCCACCTTTCTACCTTCTCACTGGAGGAATGTTAAATGTGGATTTTTTATTAGTAGTATTATTTTTAGTATTTTATTTCGTTTACATGTACTGTGCTGCTCTTATTTGTGGAGGCCAGGTTGAAGTGTACTAGATGTTGTGGGGATTCTTAGGTCCAGAAAGATTTTGCTTGAGAGTCTTGACCCAGGGCCTTAGAAAATTCTCATCTCTGGCTTTCCCTCTTTGACTGAAAACTGCCAGATGTGTAAGGCAGGCATCTCCCAAATGCCGAGGGCACAAATCTACTAGCTATTGGTTCTATAAATAAACTAACTTACAAAGTTCAACACAAGAAGTGTAAAATGGAGAGCGTTGCAAAAACACATCCCGTTAAAGTTGAGGCAGTCTACAAGGTCAGTGCATTGGTGACTCAACATCACCTAAAAATCTTTTCTTCCTCAGGAGGGGAAAAAAAAAGCAGGGGAACTTTAGGCCTTGAACCAGCAAAGTGCTTTAGCACATGCCTAATTTTAAGCACATGATTTCACTAGGGCTAGTCACATGCTGAAAATTAAGCACATCCTTAAATACTGTGCTGAATTGGGAACTTACTTCCATCTCTTTTTTGGATTGATCCCCTCACTTGTATTGCTGCTGTGAAGATATCAAACACACCTTTACTTACTGCTGCATGCTGCTATAGTTTTGGTTTTATATTTGAGGGGGGGGGGGGGAAGGAGGGGAAATTTGTTCTTTGTTTTTAATCATGACCAGTTTCAACAATTCTTCTCTGAGTCTGCTGATTTCATTATCAACTTTTTTGTTGCAGTCAAGCTGTTTTGCAGTGATGGTGATAAAATGATGATGGTATCAGGCTGTAGAAGGCAATGGTGACAGACGGTTTCAGTGCTGGGTGCATAAAGGGAGATTGGAGACAAAGACAACTGGGTATTGGTAGAGATGATGGTCAATGCTTGTTTTTTGGATTCTTTTTTCTTTTTTCCATTTAGGTGCTAGCAAACCTGTGTGTCTTTTGGCAGGGCCTCTAGAAGAATGAGACAGAAACTAGCAATTCAGTTCACTTTGCAGATCTGAAAGCTGCACAGTACCCATGAAGCATCCAAAAGTGAAAGCTGTGTCACAACTTTTCTTCATATAGATGGAAAAAAAAACATATAGTCAACAGGTGGGGGCCTGATCCTACTCTTGCACACACTGGTGTCAATCAGGAAGCACTCCAGTGAAGTCATCAGAATTACACTGATGTAAAACAGATATAAGGGAGAAGAAAATCAGTCCAGTATCATGGGTGCTTAGCTTCCATTTATACATTGAAATCAAGTGCTCATCATGTTGGGTACACATTGGGTACTGTGAACATCTGGCTCTTGGTGTTACCACAAGAACAGCTGTGTATTGAGCATGTTTAGAAACATGTCCCTTATTTAGTTGCCCAAAATGGCAGTGGAAAAAATCTATCCCCCAATTGTGAGCAATGAGCTATTTTGAAAATCTTTTTGCCCTAGTGCTGAGACGTGGGATGGAGAGCACTAGGAGGCAGAATTCTAAAATTTCACCTCCCAAATCACACGTTGGTCAATTTGTCTGGGCTGACTTTGCCCTATCCATGCAGAAATACATCAGTTTAGTAGCAGGAGAGGCTGCCTGCTCTTTAAACAGTTTGTAACCTACAAAGAAGCATGGTTCTGCTGAACACACATGAAAAATTGAAACTTCTAGCCCCTTCAACTGTGTCTTCACTAGAGATTGAGCTTGAGGGCTGCATCAGTAGTTCCCCCGGCCCCATCCAGATGCAAGCCCTTCAATGATGTGTTGTTCATGGCATTATTTAAGATAGCTACCGTGGTTGGTATATCCTAGGGCAGACTTTGAGTCAAGCTGCCTTGATTGTAGCTACATTGTGGTCTCAGGTTAGCCCTGTGACAAAACAGTCTATGGGCACTAGTCCTTCAGTGCCTCCTCCACTATCTGACTGAAAGTGGGATGGCAAGGAGATGGGAGCCTTCTTTTCCCTTTGGTACTGGCCTCATGGCTCTGAATAGGAACCTCTTTAAGGACCTGATCCAAAAACTGTTGGAGTCAAATCGACTCTATTGTCTTAAATGATCTTTGAATCAGGCCCTAAGCCAAGTCCCTGTTTAAACCAGTTTATCATATAGTTGGCTGGCCCATCAAGAAGAAAAGGATTTTTAAAATGATTTTTGTATGATGGCTCCCTATCACATTTTAAGTCTAGCTTCATTAGAAAAGTGCTTAGTGGATACCTCTCTTATACATGGCTTGTACATGGTTAGTGGATACTACTGTTATGCATGGCTGGGTGGATACTACTGTTATGCACAGCTTATACATGCTTAATGAGTACTACTCTTATGCTCCACCTAATCTAAAAATGGACATCACAGTTTTAAACTTTGCTGTAAGGCAATGGCTTAAAGCAAAGGGGGAGCAAGAGGCAGTGCGCCTTCCCTTCCTTTGCTAAAAGTAGAGGGAGAGCTCCCTGTCTTCTCTTTGGCTTGGGGAAGTAGCATACCTCTACAGCTTCCCCTCCCCCTTAGCTGGTGTGGTAAAAGGAGCCCTTCCTCTTTCAACCTACAATAGCCAGTGTGTAAGGCTTTTGTTGATGGGGCGTTTGGGGAAAGGAAACTACAACCCTATAGCCCTGCCCATTGCCAACCCCCCACAATACAATTAGAGGAGTGAAGTTCTGGAACAGCCTTCCAAGGGGAGTAGTGGGGGCAAAAGATATATCTGGCTTCAAGACTAAGCCTGGTAAGTTTATGGAGGGGATGTTATGATGGAGTAGCCTAATTTTGGCAATTAATTTGGCAATTGATGTTTGATTATCAGCAGGTAAGTATGCCCAGTGGTCTGTGATGGGATGTTAGATGGGTTGGGATCTGAGTTACTACAGAGAATTCTTTCCTGGGTGCTGGCTGGTGAGTCTTGCCCACATGCTCAGGGTTTAACTGATTGCCATATTTGGGGTCAGGAAGGAATTTTCCTCCAGGGCAGATTGGCAGAGGCCCTGGAGGTTTTTCGCCTTCCTCTGCAGCGTGGGGCACAGGTCATTTGCTGGAGGATTCTCTGCAGCTTGAGGTCTTCAAACCACAATTTGAGGACTTCAATAATTCACACATAGGTTAGGGGTTTGTTATTGAAGTGGATGGGTGAGATTCTGTGGCCTGCATTGTGCAGGAGGTCAGACTAGATGATCATAATGGTCTCTTCTGACCTTAAAGTCTATGAGTCTAACATCTTGTTTCTTGTTATGGCAGCAAGAGCATATGTTGTAACACGGATGATGTGATAGGCAGCAAACAAGGTGAAGTAGCAGGCAACTTTGAACAACAATACAGAGAAGGAGAATTGATTGTGGGGTGTTTCTCTACATGATGGGATTTCTCTATGTGATGGGCCAGATTCTAAAGGTTTCTCTACACTTGGAAATTTACATAAATAGCTGTTCTGGAGCTGGTGTCAATTGGCACAGCTTCAGTAGAGCTCTGCCTACTTATACCAGCTGAGGACCTGTCCTGATACATCGACAGCCAGGTTCTTCATAATGTCCTATCACTTTTTTTGAAGTTACCAATAGCAAACAACACTTTTTCCGCATTATGTAAAAAATGCACATCCCAGTTCTAAACATACTCTGCCTTTCCATCCATTCTTGCCCCCCCGCAGCATCCCTCCCTTTCACAGCAATATAGTTTAAACATGAGGCTGTCTCTTGAATCAGACAAATCTTCTGGTTCGGGAGATAAGAGGAGAAGAGAGCAATGTATTACATGAAGCAGTATGCAAGAGGGCGAGACGTGTCTAATGGAAAAGAATGGAACGTGAAGGAGATAAAAGAATCAGACAAGAGAAGAATACTGAAATACCAGAAGGAGAAGGAGTGAAAACAAAGAGGATGAAAACTGGAGCAAAGACAGAAAAGACCTGAAATAGAAATAGGGTCATTTTTAATAGGAATGCCCAGCAAGATCTGATGGGCCAGATTCACTGCTTGTGGAAACTGATGAGGGTCCATCTATTTACATCCCTACGGAATATGGCCCATCATCTTGTTCAGACACAGTAGCCTGTCTTACGGTACGTCTACACTATGGGATTATTCCGATTTTACATAAACCGGTTTTGTAAAACAGATTGTATAAAGTCAAGTGCACGCGGCCACACAAAGCACAATAATTCGGTGGTTTGGGTCCATGTACCAAGGCTAGCGTCGATTTTTGGAGCGTTGCACTGTGGGTAGCTATCCCGTAGCTATCTCATAGTTCCCGCAGTCTCCCCTGCCCATTGGAATTCTGGGTTGAGATCCCAATGCATGATGGGGCAAAAGCAGTGTTGCGGGTGATTCTGGGTAAATGTCGTCACTCAATCCTTCCTCCATAAAAGCAACAGCAGACAATCATTTCACACCCTTTTTCCCTGGATTGCCCTGGCAAACACCATAGCGTGGCAACCATGGAGCCTGTTTTGCCTTTTCTCACTGTCACTGTATGTGTACTGGATGCCGCTGACAGAGGCGGTACTGCAGTGCTACACAGCAGCATTCATTTGCCTTTGCAAGATAGCAGAGACGGTTACCAGTCGTACTGTGCCATTGTAAATTGGTGATGAGATGACGGTTATCAGTTGTTCTGTACCGTCTGCTGTTGTCATGGGTGCTCCTGGCTGGCCTCGCTGAGGTCGGCCGGGGGTGCAAAGACAAAAATGGGAGTGACTCCCTGGGTCATTCCCTCCTTTATGTTTTATCTAAAAATAGAGTCAGTTCTGCCTAGAATATGGGGCAAGTGTACTAGAGAGCCAGTGCATCAGAGAACCAGAGAGCGCAGCCGCTCCGTGTCAGATCCCGCAGAAATGATGAGCTGCATGCCATTCTAGGGGGTGCCCTTGCAACAACCTCACCCGTTGCTTCCCTTCTCCCCCAACCCTCCTGGGCTACCGTGGCAGTGTCCCCCCCTTTGTGTGATGAAGTAATAAAGAATGCAGGAATAAGAAACACTGAGTTTTTAGTGAGATAAAATGAGAGAGAGGCAGCCTCCCGCTGCTATGATAGTCCAGGGAGTACAGAATCTTTTCTTTAGACATGAAAGTGGGGGGAGGCTGATGGAGCTCAGCCCCCCGTTGCTATGATGAGGACGGTTACCAGCCATTCTGTACCATCTGCCGGGAATAACCGGGAGTCATTCCTATTTTTACCCAGGCGTCCCCAGCCGATCTCACCTGAGGCCAGCCAGGACCACTTACAGGATGATGATGAGGACGGCTATCAGTCCTTTTGTACTATACCGTCTGCCACCGGGAAGGGGAGAGGATGCTGCTGTTCAGTGCCGCAGCACCCCGTGTACCAGCAGCATGCAGTAGATATAGGGTGACATTGAAAAAAGTCAAGAAATGTTTTTTTCCCCCTTTTCTTTCACAGGGGGGAGGGGAGGTAAATTGACGAGAAATACGTTGTCCGGGGTGGCTCAGGGTGTTTGACCCTACAGGCATTGGCAGCTCAGCCGAGAATGCAAATACTTTTCGGAGCCTGCGGGGACTGTGGGATAGCTGGAGTCCTCAGTCTCTCCTCCCTCCCTCCATGAGTGTCCATTTGATTCTTTGGGTTTCCGTTACGCTTGTCACACAGCACTGTGCTGTAGACTCTGTATCATAGCCTGGAGATTTTTTTCAAATGCTTTGGCATTTCGTCTTCTGTAACGGAGCTCAGATAGAACAGATTTGTCTCCCCATACAGCGATCAGATCCAGTATCTCCCGTACAATCCATGCTGGAGCTCTTTTATGGATTTGGGACTGCATCGCCACCCATGCTGATCAGAGCTCCACACTGGGCAAACTGGAAATGCAATTCAAAAGTTCACGGGGCTTTTCCTGTCTACCTGGCCAGTGCATCCAAGTTTAGATTGCTTTCCAGAACGGTCACAATGGTGCACTGTGGGATGCCACCCGGAGGCCAATACCGTCGATTTGCGGCCACACTAACCCTAATCCAACATGGCAATACCGATTTCAGAGCTACTCCTCTCATCGGAGAGGAGTACAGAAACCAGTTTAAAGAGCCCTTTATATCGATATTATGGGCCTCGTGTGGACGGGTGCAGGGTTAAATCTGTTTAACGCTGCTAAATTCGTTTTAAACGCGTAGTGTAGACCAGACCTCAGACAATTGCTGGCACAAATCCCCGTGTGTGTGTGTATATACACGCTGTCAGCTTTTCATGTTTCTGTAGTGCCAAAGGCCATCACAGGTGTGTTTCTATATAAAGAAATCTGGAGCTGTTTGTTTTTAAAGCTTAATTCATTTATTATTTTGTTGTTGTTTTGTTAAATTGCTCTGACTTTATGCAAATGCTTCCCTCATCACCCATTGAACACTGAGTTGATAGCAGTAGTTTCCTAAGCTGAAGGGCTCTGCTGCTTATTCAGGGCAGTTGCAACAACAGCGCACCTTGTTCTTGCATGAGGTGGAGCTCAGTGATGCTGCTAGCTTGCAGGCCTCCTGACTCTTTTCTCCAGGTGCCCTCACAGGTAGGTGAGTGTACCTGGCACTTGTCATGTGGCTTGTACCATAGATCAGAGTAGCAGTACTTTCATCTGAAAAACCCTGCCAATGCTTTTCACTTCCTGAGTGCCTTTCATCCAAGAATCTCAAAGATTAATTAAGCTTCAAAGTTTCACTGTCAGGTAGGTCAGTATTATACCCATTTTATACATGGAAGGGCAGGGATGCTGGAACTAGCAGTGCTGGGGGTGTGGCAGCACCTGCTGGCTTGAAGTGGTTTCCCTCGTGTACCGGGTTTGCAGTTTGGTTCAATGGCTTTCAGCACCTCCACTATAAAAATTGTTCCAGTGCTGCTGAAGGGAGAGGGGAAAGGAGACTGAGTGAGTCACAGAATAAATGTCAGAGCCAGGAATAGGACAGGCTTCTGGGTCCTGTCAACTGAACCACACTCATGGAGGCATTACACATAGTGGCTTCTAAATGTTACTACATCAAAGGATCCGCCCAGAGCTGATGAACAGCCTTACTTTTACAGTGTTGTACTCTCCCTTCCCCTACATTGAGGCATGACTGAACATTTGACTTCTGGTGTCTTCTGGTTCACTGCTTGCAGTTCTAGTGGACCAGGCCTAGAGCTGCACTGGCGTGCGTGCATGTGTGTGTGTGTGTGTTTGTGTATGCCTTTTACTAAGGGAGCTGGTGAAGTTCACAGGGAACTGACTGCCCTGGATTTGAAAGACGCTTGTCTCAGTGCCATAAGCTGCTTGAAGCCGGTGGAGATGATCATTGATGGTATCTGGAACAGTGCCCTGATTAAGCTTCAGTGGGAGCAGGCCAATATCTCTTCTCTCTCTGTGCCTCTCCTGTCCCTTCCTCTCCATGCATTCTTCCCAGCATCTGGGAGGGGAATGTAGGATGCTATCCTCTCTACCTCCTGGTGTGGAAGGAGGGACTTTGGTAGCTATAGTTAATTGGCTCATCATCTTGTGTGCTCCTGCAATTGGCATCCTATTTTGTGTGAGGTCAGGCTCATTTCAGACATGGACTCCAAAAAGTTTTGAAAACCTTTAGAGCCCCATACTGAGGTTCACTATTCAGTGCAGTAGTCAGGGGCCAGCTACTATCCCATTGACTGGGGGAGAGAAAATTAATATCTTTGTGTGCTCCTGATAATGCCGAGAGGCCTCTTGGATACCATGGTGATGGGCACTATATAAGAACCTGGATAGGATGGGGCATGTTGAGAAGCCTTAAGAGTTTTTGTTTGTCAGGGATTCACCCACCACATTACAGGAATGTGGTAAGGTGCGGCAGCACAGATGCTGACATGCTGGACCAGCTGTGAAATGGTTAAATAGATAATTACAAACTAAGGTGACCTCATCTTCCTCTTTTCTTTATGCTAATGATAAGCTATGATACATGTGTCACAAAGTGCCATGCTGATCCAAATAATCAGCATGCTTCACACCTGATGAGCAGCTGATGAAAGGGCCAGTCTGTTTGGGTGTTTCACCATCTGAAAATGAAACAGTGCAGCCACTGATGAAATACAGAAAGCAAGCTATCATTACAGATCATTAACAAATAGAGGGCCAGACCCTAAGTGAGGTAATCCAGTATTGCTCCACTGAAATCCATAGAGCAATGCTATGTTACACCAGCTCAGGATCTGACCCATAATTTGTAGCTACATCTTAAACAAACAAACAAACAAAACCCTCATGTAATATCAAAATGCTAAAACCTCTCTCATCTTAAGACAGAGAGCCATGAACGAAAAGACATGGATAGAGGCCAGGAGCAAACCACGCTCACTGTGCCATCAGTGCCCTAGCTACCCAGCTCATGCTCAGTCTGTCATTACAGGAGGTTAACATGCTGGACATTGACTTATTAAAAATTGACACAGGGTGAAAGGGCTAGTTTCATTTCTATTGATTTTATTTATTTTTAACCAAAACAAGAAAGCGTGAAGAACCAAGCCATTTATAATCCGATGAACTAACCTGGATGGAGAAATCTTTTACAAAAACAGTTTAACCTAAAAGCCTGTCCAAATTCTGCACGGGCATGATCTTGATTCTTATCAAAGTCTGCTGAAGATTCCAAGGCTTACATTTTGAAAAGCAACAAGGGGAAAGGGAAGAGAAAGTGCAGAAAGAGTGTCTGATGCATGTCAGAGACAATGACTTTTTGGATGTCCAATTTGAGGCTCTTTAAAGGGGCCTGACTTTCGGAAAGTGTCAAACACTTGCCCTCTGAAAATCAAATCCTTTTAAGGTGTCTTAAGTTGAGCACCCAAAACCAGTAATTACTTTTGAAAACAGAGGCCTCGTTTACTTTAGTTGGGAGTTGGATCAAGCAATAAGTCACCTTTTGTTGCTAAGAAACTGACAACAATTAGTCTTGGGATAAGTGAACACAACTCCTTGTGAAATTGGTGGATGTTAAACCTGCTGAATTTGGTCCAAGGTGACTGTCATCTATAGTTTTGTGTTGCAATGTAATAAAAATAACCACTAGCAGCTAAAAACAGCTTCCATACAAGGAGAGATTAAAAAAACTGGGACTCTTCAGCTTAGAAAAGAGATGACTAAGAGGCAATATAATAGAGGTTTATAAAATCTTGACTGGTGCAGAGAAAGTGAATAGGGAAGTGTCATTTACCCCTTCACATAATACAAGAACTAGGGGTCGCCCGATGAAATTTACAGGCGGCAGGCTTAAAATAAAGCAAGGGAAGTACTCCTTCACACAATGCACAATTGAACTGTGGAACTCCTCACCAGGGGATGTTGTGAAGGCCAAAGTATAAATGGGTTTAAAAAAATTAGTTAGGTTCCTGGAGAACAGGTCCAACAATGGCTGTTAGCCAAGGTGATCAAGGAAGCATCTTCATGCTCCAGGTGTTCCTAAGCCTTAGACTGCCAGAAGATGGGACAGGACTACAAGGGATAGCTCACCTGAAATTGCCTTGTTCTGTCCATTTCCTCTGAAGCATCTAGCATTGGACACTTTCAGAAGACCGGATACTGGAATAGATGGACCGTTGGTCTGACCCAGTATGGCCGTTCTTGTGCTCTAAAAAGCAGAGTGGGGGATTCTGAGATCTGTCCCTGTTCTTGCCATGAATATCTGAATGTTTGACCTATAAACCTATCTAAACTCTCCCCATCCTGGAAAAGTTATGCATTTAAAAAAAAATTACCGGTAGTTGTACTATATGTTGCCTTTAATTTTGCTCTCAGGGAGAAAGCTAACATTTATATCTTCCAGTGCAGGCTTTAGAATATAATGACAGAATCCTTTAGTCATGGTGAAGTATTGGCAATTTAGTAATTTAGTTCCTAGCTCTTGTATTCTTCTCATGTCCTGTTGTGCTCAATATTCTGGATAGCGCAGAAGCTGCAGTATAAATCCTTGACTTGGCAACAGAAGTTCCATCCAATTATCTCACTGACTGGTCTTTATTACACTTCATCTACTTTTCTGATTTCATTTCAGATTTGCTAACATCTGTTCTGTGAGTGGTAATGACAGGCATAGGTGTTTGTAGATACAGATATGTGTTCCTATATATACATATTAAATACCTACCCAGCTATGCTTTACTGTGAAGTACACAGCCCACTTGTCATCCTCTGTGGGAGTGGGCTGCAACTGCTTTTTCCATTGCACTGACTTCCAAGGTGCCTCAAAGAAACAAACAAACAGAAATAAATAGATTCAGAAAGCATGCATTCCTGCAATCGTTCAGAAGTGAACCGGTTGACTTGACAAGTTCAATTTTGAAAGCAATCTTTTTCAGTGAACGGAAAGATAACGAGTGAGAAATCCAGCATGGGAAACAAAGGAGACTCAATTTACCAACTGTCAGACATGTGGCATTAACTCTGAGCAAAAGGAACGCCAAATTCTGTGATGCTTAAGACTTCAGTGGAGCCCAGAAGTGAGATACACAT
This sequence comes from Gopherus evgoodei, assembly GCF_007399415.2. NCBI lineage: Eukaryota > Metazoa > Chordata > Testudines > Testudinidae > Gopherus > Gopherus evgoodei. The sequence continues at coordinate 115,498,169 of NC_044325.1, read as the reverse complement.
GTTGGGAAGAGGAAGAGGTGGGGCCCTTGGGTTGCTAGATTGTGTTTAGCGCCTTTAAAAAAAATATTCTCCATTAAGGAGACTTTTCTTGCATGGAGGAAAAGCTCACAGCATAGACATAGGAAGAAACAAATTAAAAGGGATGAGGAGTAATGAACCTTAATGGAAGAAATTCTCTTTCTCTCCTGCTAAAACCTCCTACTGAACTGAAAGTCCATTTTGCTCCAAGTACTGTAACTTTCAGAGAAAGTTACGTTTGCTGATTCCTTCCAATCTTGTTTGGCGGAAGAAGAGGGAAATGCTGGGGAATGGACATTGTTCCCATTTACAATTCTGCTCCTCTTACCTGTTCTTAATTATTACAATTCAAAAAGGCATTTCTCTTAAGAAAAGTTGGCAAAGTTTACAAAAAATGAAAAAAAAAATGGACTACACACTGGCTTGTGTACAGATTTTGCTGCATGTAACAACTGTGCAGCAGCACCATGCCAGATACCATTGTAAATCCAGGCCTGCCTCAGGTGTTTGCTCGTGGCATCTCAGATTTACACCAAGTCACTTTCAAAACTAACCACCGGCTCACGAATCTGGGACCAACACGGCTACAACAACACTACATACATGATCTGGATTTGGTCATTTGAATGTTGCTACTCTCCTCTCTTGTCATACCAAAGAAGCAGCATCAGCATCACAGACACAGTAGCAGCTGAAGTTTACAAAGCAGCCTTGGGAATACAGGTGCATGTTTTCCATTAGCTCTAATGGGAGATTATGCCACAAATATCTCAACCAAAAATGGTAATTCTTCTGGTCACTTCCTTTGAGGCACAACTTCTGTGGACAACTATATGGAGAAGTAAGAGATTTACATGCAAAGGACTAGATCTTCAGCTGTTGTAAATAGGCATAACTCCACTGAAGTCAGTGATTGTATGTAAATTTATACCAGCTGAGGATCTGCCCAAGAGCTCTAAGAAGTAGAATATTACTGTTCAAATTATAAAGAAAGAGTTCCTTCTATACATGGCACAGAGATTTTTGTTTGCACTCCAATATTACTCTGACATTTCCAAAAATTAGGTTTTGTTTGTTTTTAAATGTGGGAGGAGAAGTGGTATTAAGTGAAAGCTTAGATTTTATCAAAATTGAAAGCTTAGGTCTCTGTTCTCTACAGGAGATGCTTCCTACTCACAGTGAGTATATGTATTTTTCAAGCCTTGCCCTGCATGTTGGAAACCTTGACATAACAACGTTTGGATGTGGGTGACATTAAGAAACGAAATGGAGCCTTAAACAACCAATGAAATTGACCAGACTAAGTTCTGCCTGAATTGAGCGATGTGTAAGTAAGAAATGGCGTGTAGCTTGGTGAAAAGTAAGACTCTGATCCTCCGAATTGCCCGTGGATCTCCTCACCTGCAGAGATCAGTCCTTAGTTCTTATAACTTTTGTATCAAATTAAATCCTATGGATTTTTATTCATGCTTATTAACAACAACATCATAAGATTGTGCCTCATCTCATCATGGCAGCTATTTCCAGTTTTGATGTGGCAATAGGAAATACACAGCCATTTTGTCAGATACATGTTAGAGACCTGAGATGTAGAGAAGAAGAGGAGAATTATGAATTTGTAATATACGGAGAGTGTCTTGGAGAGCAATATCTGATGTGGTTTACAAACAGTTAGTAGTGTGCTACCTTCTGATGGAGGCAGAAATGTATTCACAGGGCAGGAGCAGCCAGAGTAAATCAGTAACAAATTCACTGCAAGATGAAAAAACGAAGGGTTAAAACAGTTAGGTTTCTGTCTCTGTGTAGATATGAGTTGAAGACTATGATAAGTGTCAGTACTGGGGAGGTGTTTGGACTAATGCTACTAATTCATAGAGTGAGCCACTCTGAAGAGCAGCTCCTCTAAGGTGGTGCTGAAATTTGCATATGATGATGCTGAGAACAATCCTGTGTTGGCAAGGAAATGGACTGTAGGGGAGGTGAGGAGTGTAGATAAATAAGAGACTCTTCCAGTGCACACTGTCTTTTCTCTCTGGGATCCCAAAGACAGACGGGGTACTTGAAATGTAATAGGCCAAATTCTTAGCGTTACAATAAGGGTTTTTTTTCTTGTAGCAGGCCCATACCATCCAGGATGGGGGCAAAACTCATCATTATTCTGTGTTTGTACAGTGCCTAGCACAATAGGGCCCTGGTCCCTGATTGAGGCTCCTAGGTGCTATCATAATACAAATTAACAGTGATAATAATGTTTTGTGATTCCACATAAAAATCTCTCTACTTCTGCTCTGCTACCCAGACTAACATTTCCTGAAGTTTTGATTTGAAATGGTTCTTTTCACAAAAGCACCTTGAGGTCCTATCCAAGATCAGGGCCCCATTGTGCTAGGTGATTGTAAGGGATAGTCACTTCCACAAAGAGCTTACAGACTAAATCAGGGCTAGGCAACCTATGGCACGGGTGCCGAAGGCAGCATGCGAGCTGATTTTCAGTGGCACTCTCACTGCCTGGGTCCTGGCTACTGGTCCGGGGGGCTCTGCATTTTAATTTAATTTTAAATGAAGCTTCTTAAACATTTTAAAGACCTTCTTTACTTTGCATCGAACAATAGTTTAGTTATAGACTTATAGAACGAGACCTAAAAATGTTAAAATGTATTACTGGCACACAAAACCTAAATCAGAGTGAATAAATGAAGACTCGGCACAGCACTTCTGAAAGGTTACTGACCCCTGGACTAAATAAATGAAGGCAAAGTTTTCCAGAGCACTCGAGTTACTTAGGAGCCCAGGTCCCACTAAGTTTCAGGTACCTTAGTCACTTTTGAAAATGGGACTTAGGCTCTTAAATCACTAGGTGCTTTTGAAAATTTTACCTTAAATTTAGGAGCTTCAAAAGTTGGAAACAGAAGCATGTAGAAGAGAAGTGATTTGCTCAGGTCACACAGCAGTAGAGCAGATGAGCCAGGAAAAGAAGAACCCAGATCTCATGGGGCCCAGTCTAATGCCCTAACCACTCGGTTATGTCATCTCTCTGTAATGTTACCCACAAATCCTTTGCACAGACAGGCACCCTGTTCAGTGCCTGACACACATGTGAGAGGAGTCTCATGGAAGGAACAGCGAAAGTGGTATCTCTGTGCTTGTAGTCTGCTAGAGTGCAATGCAGGTTATATGAAAGATTGCGTTTCTGGGAGGAGGAGCATGTGTGATCCATTTTCAGTGTTGTGTAGTGCAGTAAAAATTCCAGATCAGCCATCATGCTGTGTCCTTTCCTCCTCTTTCCATGTTGTTTGTTTGTTTGTTTATTTATTTATTATTTTATTTTAATGTCCTTTTTGGGAGCCCATTGCTTACGCAGCCCCAAGTCGCAGCCATCTATTTTAAAAAAAAGAGTGCATTTATTGCAATGGCAGAGGAAGAGATGCGGAAGCTGATGGAGTGGGGCTGAAGTGTGAAAATACCTCTATGCCTCATAAACCCAGGTTTATTATTAGCTGGCTGAGTTAGATCACAAGATGTCAGCTGGGGAACTGGAGAGACATTACACCTTAATTCCTTTTTGCATTCTCCCCCAGAGAAAAGAGAAAAACCTGGGTCAGCAGTTTTGTTAAATTGTTTTTGGAATAAAAGAAACACACCGAGAGATTGAGTGTGTGCATTTTCAGGATTATTCTCAGAAATAAATTGTAATGTACACAGCTCAGTTAATCAGGTTTTTTTTACGTGTGAATGTATTATAAAAGTAAAAAGCCCAGCACAGAAATCAAGATAAATTAGTACAAAGTCATTAGTGAGGTGAGGAGGACACCTGTTTAATATAAATTGGCTCAATATCAGCATTTTTTATGGCTTCCAGAACAAAGAATCTTCTTCTTAATATATTTATGATTAAATGAACGTGGAGGTGTATGGCAATTTTGACACTGTATCATGAAATAGAACTCCTAGACTTGTAACCTTGCCTGGGAAGGGGAAAAAAAATCCTGCCTGATTTATGGGAAAAACGCCTTAAGCTGTGGGTGACATTAGCAATGAAAATGTCAAGCTCAGAAGTGTCATACATAAGTGTGCTGTAATTTCACTGTATTTAACGTTATGGGACAATAACCAGGAGATGTGCACTTCTGCTCAGCCATTTGCAACACAGCATTTGTGACAGCATTGAAGTTTGATGTTTATAGAGAACAAAGCCCGCAGCTGTGTCAGCTCTGTGATCTTTGGCCCTCTTTCCTCGCTCTGCAGGAGTGAATGGAACTTACTCCTATTCTGAAAAGGAGAGTAGGGCCCCCAGGATCATCTACAGTGGGAATTCTCAGTGAAAAAATGAAATTGATGGTTTCAGCTTGGTTCCCCTTATAGGAGATGTTCCTCGCACTTCTGTTTTAGTTCCCTGCTGGAAATCTCTCACATGTTTCTCTTTTCAAGGGATCAGGGCCGTCCTTAGGCATAGGCAGAATAGGCAGCGGCTCAGCCCAGACAGTGTAGAAGCAGGGCTGCTGGGTCCTAGAGAGAGCCCAATACAGCACAGTCTGAGGAATGGGATTGGCTGCTGGGGTCTCTGGGAAGGGGAGGGGGTGGGGGTTGGGAAAGGAGCTCACCTGTGAGTGTGACTCTTTTTTCCCCCCTCCCCCCGGCTGAGGTCAGGTGAGGCAGGCTCTGTGGCTCTGGAACCAGTATCCCTTGTTGTCCCCCATAACATCCATTCTTCTCCCCCCGCCCCATGGAGCACCCCCTCCTTTCTCCCTCCTCCCTCCCCTCCGTCAGGGCTGGGTTGGGTGAGGTGCTGCGGGGCAGGCTGGCTGCCTGCCTGCTGAGGAATGAAAGTGAAAGTAACTCACTTCCTGGGCAGCGAGCCAGGATTGGAATGTCACACAGGGCTTGGCTGGGGTTAGCCAGATGTGTGAAAAATCAGGACTTGGGGTGGGGTGAGAGATATCCCTATTTTATAGGGACAGTCCCAATTTTGGGGTCTTTTTCTTATATAGGTTCCTTTTACCCCCTCTCCCCCCCCCCACTGCCTGTCCTGATTTTTCACACTTGCTGTCTGGTCACTCTAGGTGGGGGTAATTGGTGCCTATATAAGACAAAGCCCCAAATATCAGGACTCGCCCTATAAAGTCAGGACATCTGGATCTGGCCACCCTAGCTGGGAAGCGCCTCTCCCCGGGCTGGCAGCTGCCAGCGATCCAACTCATCCGGGGGGAGTTGCACAGGGCAAGATGAGCTGCTGTGGCTCCATGGGTGACCTGTCTGAGATCAGATGCTGTGCTAACTTCACCATGGTCCGTAAGGCTGGTGGTGGTGCCCATTAGCGTGTGATTGCACCTGAGGGTTTGCTGCTTCTGTTGCCACTCTGCACCCCAAGAGGTGGATTTTGGGGTCTATTGCAGCTGTTGGACCAGCAGTCTGGGGGGTGAGCCAAGCACGAAAGCAGTACTGTGTTGCCATTTAGATTGTCATTTAACAATGTTTGTTTGCCAAAAATTCTTGCTAACAATCCTGAATCCAATTTCAATATTTTTTTTTTTAAAAAATCAGTATCTTAGCCAAAAACAGAAAATTAAGTTGTTGACAATTATTAGTGACATGTTTGGTTTGAGGCAGGGAGTGGGCCAGTTTTCATCAGAGAAACAAAAAATGTTGACTGACTTCCCTATAGCCTGTTAGTCCTGATAAGAGCCCTCCAACAACTGTAATATGCTTATCTTCTTACTAGTGTATAAAGCAGGGGTCGGCAACCTACGGCACACATGTCAAAGGTGGCAGGTGAGCTGATTTTTGATGGTATGCAGCAGCAGGCTGAGCGGCTCAGCCCATCTCTGCTCTGGGGTTCCGGCTGCTGCCCTATTGCCAGAGGGATACCAGCCATCGGCCCCACTCAGCACCTGCTGCTGGCCTTGGACCCCCAAGGAACCCCAGGCTGGCAGTGGGCTGTGCAGGCCAGCTGAACCACTCAACCTGCTGTCAGCCTGGGGTTCCATTCACTCAGCCGGCAGCGGGCTGAGTGGGCTGGTGGCGGGCTGAGTGGGCTGGTGGCGGGCTGAGCAGGGCCGGTGGAGGGTTGAGTGGCTCAGTCTGCTGCCAGTCTGGGGTGCCAGCAGCACTCAGCCTACTGTTACTCCGGGGTTCCGGCTGCCGGCCCCTTGCCAGTCAGGAGCTCAGCCGCCAGCCCCACTCTGCCTCTTGCCAGCCTGGGTGAGCAGAATCCCAGGCTGGTAGCGGGCTGAGGGGGGGTTGGCGGCCGGGATCCTGGCTGGCAGGAGTTGGTGGTCAGAACCCCAGACCAGCAGCGGGCTGAGCAGGGCCTGGGATCCTTGTCTAGGGTTCCAGCCACCAGCCCGCTGCCGGTTTGGGGTTTCATTTACTCAGCTGGCAGTGGCCTGAGCAGGACCGGTGGCCAAGACAATAGTTTATTTATATAATATAGACATAGAGAGAAACCTTCTTGTGACGAACTGGGAATGTTCTTGATGTTTCCTCTGAATACTGTGTTGGTGCCTCAGTGTCCCCTATGCAGTTCTTAAGTATCTAGGTGGTGGGATAAGGGCATGTGATTGCTGAAGAGCAAAGGGACAGTGCACCTAAATGCCTGGCACTCTGTCTCCTACAACTGATGGCCTGGGCCCCTTCTCTGCAAAGGTGCCAGCTGAAGGTGTTGGAGACAAAGGGATCAGGTGACCTCCTGGCCCGGGAAAGGGGCTGAGGAGAGAGGAGGGGCTGGGAGGGGTTGTTAGTCTGGAGCTGGCTGGGGTCGAGGAGTGAAGTGCAGACGTGGGGGGTCTGGTTCACTGCCCCCCAGAATGGACCCGGCCGAGGGGTCTGGTTCACTGTATCTGCAAGCTCTGTTTTAGACCTGTTCCTGTCATCGAATAAACCTCTGTTTTACTGGCTGGCTAAGAGTCACATCTGACTGCAAAGTGGGGGTGCAGGACCCGGTGGCTTCCCCAGGATCCCACTGAGGCGGGCTCGCTGTGGGAAGCGCACAGAGGGGCAGAGGATGCTGAATCCTCCAAGGAGAGACCCAGGAATTGAAGACGTGTGAGCTTCTTGCCCTGAACAAGTCTAACTCCAAGGGACAGGAGGCTCCCCAAAGTCCTGACAGGCTTTGTGGGGAGCAGTTCCAGAGCATCGCCCGGTGACTCCGTGACACTTCTACAAACATTAAAATGTATTACTGGCACGAGAAACCTTAAATTACAGTGAACTTGGCACACTACTTCTGAAAGGTTGCTGACCCCTGGTATAAAGTGACCATATGTTGTACTAAGATTCTCCTGCTTTTTTTTTTCCCTGTGAGTCAGTATAACTTTTGCCAGCCCAGAAGTTGGGCAGCCAATGTTTTACGTTTTCACAATGTTTTCTCCAACTTTCATAAAGTAAATACATAGTTAATGAGTTTAAAAGGCCAGGGACACTTCTTTGTGAAGAATCTGTACAGCAGATCATTCCCATAGACGATCTAGAAAATAAATTTGAGGTTGAATTTTTTACTGTTGTGATGGATAAAGCAGTATCTGCTGTTGATGAAAGGTTTAATACCTTGCAAGTACACCATGAACAGTTTGGATTTTTGTGTGACATAACTAAATTCAACGAAATAGGAAAACAAGAGCAACTAATGACAAAGTGCAAGAACCTAGAGAGCCTCCTGAAGCACGGTGATAGTTTTGATTTAAATGGACTTGAACTGTATGAAGAATTGAGTACACTGTCATCAATATTGCCACATGCAAAATCGGTGATGAACATTGTACAGTTTATTCATACCCGCAAACTTGTTGACATATATCCTAATGTGTATATTGCCACTCGTATTCTACTGACAATTCCTGTAACAGTAGCATCAGGAAAACGGAGTTTCTCAAAACTAAAGCTCATTTAAAAACTATCCCTGCTCTACCATGAGTCAGGAATGCTTAACTGGTCTTGCTATTCTTGCAATTGAACAAGACACGACTTTGTCTTTGTCATACGATGACATTATTACTGATTTTGCAGCCAAAAAAGCCAGAAAGATTGCTTTTAATTAAAAACAAACCTTTGTTTCAATACCTTTTCATATAAATTTCCAATAAAATTTTGATAAATTAAAAAAAATATTATTTGCATCATTCTGTCATATCAGAATTTTTTCTATAGTGCTGCTTCTTTAGTGCTAGTCCATCAGCATTACAGGGTGCTTCATTAAGTTAAACTGGTTTTAATAACGTGAATGTGGCAAGTTTTCCAATACTGTAAGCTTATGTTTGTGTTGCTAAGAGCAGATCAGGCACAGGGGCACCAGTTTAATAATCTCGCCTAGGGCACCATAAATCCTAAGGCCGGCCCTGCAAGGGATAGTGCTGATTTCCCCCCCAAAGTAATCTGCGTTCCATGCAGAAGTACGGTGTCCCTCCACTTTTATTATGGACTGTTATTTACATGAGAAATGACATCTGATGACACTGCGGCTACAGGAAGTGGTTTTTACACTAATGGAAAGAATCCCACAGTGTTCCTGCCTGAATTATTCTTTTGTGTTGCCCATCTTGGCGCTTCATTTCTCATTGAGTCCCACTCTTAGGCCTTGGCAAGCTGAAAGGTGTGTGACTAAACATCCCTGTTAATATGCAGCTGATCAACAGTAATTGATGAGCCAAATAAACCTCCATTTCCACTTGCAAGAACCCTTCCTGTTCCTGAGCAAAGCTTGGAATATCGGTCATGAAGAAAGAAAGCCATCATAGAATCCATCCTAAATTTTATATAAGACCCTGGCTGGGACTGGTGACTTCATCAGTTTTACTTCTAGCAATATCTCCAGCAAAGCTGAGTATACTCAGTAAAACTTCTAGTCCTTGGTTTGTTTTTAACCATGGAGGGCCAGACCTTCAGGTGCTGTAAATTGGTGTAGCGCCATTGAAGTCAGTGAAGTCAGACTGTATAACTATTGTGGGAAGGTTTATGCCTTGTTTGGTTTAATATTTTTGGTTAAGGTGGCTTGCTGAGTCATTGCTAGATTTGTTTTTATTTCTGCTTTAATGTTTACACATTTGTTTCAATTCTGTTGATTCATTAAACACAGATAAAAGGAGCTCAGTTCTAAGGAGCAATTTCTCTGATGTAGCAGTGAGCACATTTTATAGGGGGCAACAAACCTTGGAAACAACTTTCAGTTTCAAGCTGCTCAGGAATTATCCTTTAAAGATGTTAAAGAAAAAAAGGAAAGAGAAATGTTGTGACATTTCCCAGTGGGTATCTGTGGAGACACAGAGAAATGTATGAATTATGTTTTATGAAAAGCATTTGTGCCTCAGTTTACCTGTGTGGTGAAATCCTGCCTGACTGCCAGGAGTTAAATCAAAGGAGGCTGTCAGGAGGGAAAGAAAGAGGAAATGAAAGAATGGCAAAGATAAGACACCTGGAGTAAATCCTTTCGAAGTGGTTAAGATAACAATGGTTGGGCAATCAGTTGGGAAGATGCTGGTTTCCAGGTGCCAGGCAGAGTTACGCAGCAGGGGTGCTGTCATAAACAGATAGTTAAGGGTTAATGTCTCTTTTACCTGTAAAGGGTTAAGAAGCTCAGTAAACCTGGCTGACACCTGACCAGAGGACCAAGAGGGGACAAGATACTTTCAAATCTTGGTAGAGGGAAGTCTTTTGTTTGTGCTCTTTGTTTTGGGGGTTGTTCGCTCTTGGGACTAAGAGGGACCAGATGTCAATCCAGGCTCTCCAAATCTTTCTGAATCAGTCTCTCATGTTTCAAACTTGTAAGTAATAGCCAGGCAAGGCGCGTTAGTCTTATTTTTGTTTTCTCAACTTGTAAATGTTCCTTTTTTGCTGAGAGGATTTACCTCTGTTTGCTGTAACTTTGACCTAAGGCTAGAGGGGGTTCCTCTGGGCTATATGAATCTGATTACCCTGTAAAGTATTTTCCATCCTGATTTTACAGAGATGATTTTTACTTTTCTTTCTTTAATTAAAAGCTTTCTTTTTAAGAACCTGATTGATTTTTCCTTGTTTTAAGATCCAAGGGGATTGCCTCTGGACTCACTAGGGATTGGTAGAGGGAAAGGAGGGGGGATGGTTAATTTCTCCTTGTTTTAAGATCCAAGGGGTTTGGATCTGTGTTCACCAGGGAATTGGTGAAGTCCCTCAAGGCAACCCAGGGAGGGGAAAGTTTTGGGGGGACAGAAAGTGCTCCAGACACTGAAATTCTGGATGGTGGCAGTGTACCAGATCTAAGCTAGTAATTAAGCTTAGAAGTGTCCATGCAGGTCCCCACAATTGTACCCTAAAGTTCAGAGTGGGGAAGGAACCTTAACATGGTGAGCAGCGGTGAGGGATTTTTTAGGAACCAAAAGGCAGTAGGACTTTTTTTCTCCTTTCTAGCTGCTTAGAAAGCAGCCTGAAGGCAGAGGTGTTAAGTTTTTTAACAAGGGTCTTTGTTAAGAGGAGGTTTCAAGCTGTGAGCAAGCAGCCAGCAAAAGGAATTTACATGCTGAATTGTTTTTTCTTTCTACCTCTCGGGTACAGCTAGTTAGAAAGTCTATTTTAACCAAGCAGCCCTGAGCTGAGTGCATCCCAGTTTCAGTGAACTGCAGAGGGGTGTGGCCAGCACAAGAAAGCAGGAAAATGAGTACCAGTGGAGCAACTAACAAACTAGAGCTGTCTAGGCTGGAAGCAACAGAGAAAGACAACGAACATAACAGACAGATGGAACTAAAACAATTAGAAATAGCCAGAGAAGAGGCTGCCCACAAAAGAGCTATGGAGATGAAACAAAAAGAGATGGAGGCGAGCGAAAAAGAGATGGAGGAGAAGGAAAAAAAGAGAGAAAGAGAAGAGAAAGCCAAAGAGGCTGACCACTGGAGGGCTATGGAGATCCAGAGGGAGGCCCACAAGCAGGCCCTGGAATTAGCCAGGGCTAAGAAGGATGTACCTGCCAACCCTAACAACCCTTCTCCAGGTACTGTTTCCCATCCCCGAAAATTCCCCACCTACAAGGCAGGTGATGATACTGAAGCCTTCTTAGAAAATTTTGGAAGGGCCTGCCATGGGTACAGCATCCCTACAGACCAGTACATGATAGAGCTGAGGCCACAGCTCAGTAGACCCTTAGCAGAGGTGGCGGCTGAAATGCCTAAGGAACACATGAACGATTATAAACTTTTTCAAACCAAGGCCAAAATCAGAATGGGGCTAACACCTGAGCATGCCCGTCGGTGATTCAGAGCCCTAAGGTGGAAACCAGATGTGTCATTTACCCGACACGCCTGCCATGTTGGAAAGAATTGGGAGGCCTGGATATCAGGAGCAAGTGCTAACTCTGTGGAAGAGCTGTCCTTCCTAATGCAAATGGAGCAGTTCTTAGAGGATGTTCCTGAGGAAATCGAAAGGTACATCCTAGATAGGAAGCCCAAAACTGTAACCGAGGCAGGGGAGATTGGAGCCAGATGGGTGGAAGTGGCAGAAAAGAAAAAAAAACTACTAGCAAGGGGAGTGACTATCAGAGGAGGCAAACCGAAAATAAACCCTATCACTGGAGGCAACCCAAGACCCCACCTACAACCCAAGGAAAGCCCCAGACACCCTATTGTCCCACCTCACCAGTCTCCAGCAACCCACCTCGACCCAGTGACCAGTCAGCTGGGCGATGTTTTAAATGTAATGAACTGGGACATATAAAGGCCCACTGCCCCAAGAACCCCAACCGATTACAGTTCATTACACCGCAATCACACCAAAGATCCCCAGGCCCAGATGCCTCTCAAATACCCTCGGAGCGAAGGGAAACCTTGAGAGTGGGCGGAAAGAAGGTTATCGCGTGGAGAGACACGGGGGCACAAGTGTCAGCTATCCACCAATCCTTAGTGGACCCCAAATTCATCAGCCCAGAGGCCCAAGTGACAATTCACCCATTCATGTCAAAATCTGTAAACTTGCCTACAGCTGAATTGCCTGTCCAGTACAAAGGCTGGTCAGGAATGTGGACTTTTGCAGTCTATGACAATTATCCCATCCCCATGCTATTAGGGGAAGACTTGGCCAACCATGTGAAGCTGGCCAAGAGGGTGAGAATGGTCACACGCAGCCAAGCCAGGCAAGCTTCCAGACCTATCCCTGTTCCTGAGCCGTCCACAAGGGCCCCGTCTGTGTTACCAGAGACCCAGACAGAGGTGGTGGAACCGAATCCCCTGCCATCGACTGCAACAGCCATAGTGCATCCAGTCCCAGAACTGGAACTGGAAAAGCTACCAGCACCAGAACAGTTGCCAACCCTGACTCCAGCGCTTGCAAACCCATCTGCCACTCCAATGCCAGAGGGCACCAGCGGGCTTGAACTGGCAGAAGCAGCAGACAACCCTACTCAAGGAGGCTCAGCCAGAGCCTGAAATATCACATAGTGCACCAGCGGAAAGCAGTTCACCATCAACGAAAACAACCCCATCACCTACATCGCTTCCAGAGGGACCAAGCCCAAGTCCACAGTCTAAGGAGGAACTGACGTCTCCAGCATCAAGGGAACAGTTCCAGTCTGAGCAGGAAGCTGATGACAGCCTTCAGAAAGCTTGGGCGGTGGCACGGAGCATCCCATCACCTCTCAGCTCTTCTAACCGATCCAGGTTTGTTGTAGAACAAGGACTTTTATACAAGGAAACTCTTTCTGGTGGACACCAGGAAGACTGGCCTCCTCAAAGACAGCTGGTGGTTCCAACTAAGTACCGGGTAAAGCTCTTGAACTTATCCCATGATCATCCCAGTGGCCATTCCGGGGTGAACAGAACCAAGGACCGGCTGGTGAAGTCTTTCCACTGGGAGGGAATGGGCAAGGATGTTGCTAATTATGTCCGGTCTTATGAGGTGTGCCAACGAGTGGGAAAGCCCCAAGACCAGGTCAAAGCCCCTCTCCAGCCACTCCCCATAATTGAAGTCCCATTTCAACAAGTAGCTGTGGATATGCTGGGTCCTTTCCCAAAAAAGACCCCCAGGGGAAAGCAGTACATACTGCCTTTCATGGATTTTGCTTACCCAATGGCCGGAAGCAGTAGCTCTAAGCAACACCAGGGCTAAAACTGTGTGCCAGGCCTTAGCAGACATTTCTGCCAGGGTAGGTTGGCCCTCTGACATCCTTACAGATTTGGGAACTAATTTCTTGGCAGGGACCATGAAAAATCTGTGGGAAGCTCATGGAGTGAATCACTTGGTTGCTACCCCTTACCACCATCAAACCAATGGCCTGGTGGAGAGGTTTAATGAAACTTTGGGGGCCATGATACGTAAAGGTGCATGTGTTTTATTAATCTGTTTATTCTAAAGTTCTAGGAAGAAATCACCGCCAGTATGGTTCCACACTGTCTGAGATTTGGGGGGCGTGTCGTAAACAGATAGTTAAGGTTTAATGCCTCTTTTACCTGTAAAGGATTAAGAAGCTCAGTAAACCTGGCTGACACCTGACCAGAGGACCAATAAGGGGACAAGATACTTTCAAATCTTGGTGGAGGGAAGTCTTTTGTTTGTGCTCTTTGTTTTGAGGGTTGTTCGCTCTTGGGACTAGGAGGGACCAGATGTCGATCCAGGCTCTCCAAATCTTTCTGAATCAGTCTCTCATGTTTCAAACTTGTAAGTAATAGCCAGGCAAGGCGTGTTAGTCTTATTTTTGTTTTCTCAACTTGTAAATATTCCTTTTTTGCTGAGAGGATTTACCTCTGTTTGCTGTAACTTTGACCCTAAGGCTAGAGGGGGTTCCTCTGGGCTATATGAATCTGATTACCCTGTAAAGTATTTTCCATCTTGATTTTACAGAGATGATTTTTACTTTTCTTTCTTTAATTAAAAGCTTTCTTTTTAAGAACCTGATTGGTTAATTTCTCCTTGTTTTAAGATCCAAGGGGTTTGGATCTGTGTTCACCAGGGAATTGGTGAAGTCCCTCAAGGCAACCCAGGGAGGGGAAAGTTTTGGGGGGACAGAAAGTGCTCCAGACACTGAAATTCTGGATGGTGGCAGTGTACCAGATCTAAGCTAGTAATTAAGCTTAGAAGTGTCCATGCAGGTCCCCACATTTGTACCCTAAAGTTCAGAGTGGGGAAGGAACCTTGACACATGCCAAGGCTGCAAATCTGGAGATAGAAAAGCCATACACTATTAAAGAGCCCCATAGAACCTGGAAGGGAGAGTGAGTTGTCAGCAGCTGCCTAGGAGGTAAAATCTCTAACAGAGAACATGTGGCAGCAACTCATTTTGTCTTTTGCAACCAGAAATGGGAGATAACTGAGGTGAATGCAACTTACCAAAGCTTGCAAGGAAGGATTAACCTTTGTGTCTAAGGAGAACTATGCCTATTGGGCTTTATTGTTTTTAGCCTTTGCTCTGCATGCTACGTACCCTTTGGTTGAATAAATAATGCTTTCTTCTGAAGAAGCTGTTTGTGAGTCACTGAAACAGCTTTCTGGTCACAAGACTCCAGAGGAAAAGGGCTTACAGGTGCCAAACCTAGTTATGCTGTCATAGTAACATGCTTGGCAAGCAGGGGGGCTGGTACCCAGAGATCCAGTGCAAGAGTGGTGGGACTGGGAGGTTTGAGAGAGGTGCAGGAAGTCAGACCTAAGGGGTGCACTCAGAAAGAACTGAAAGGGTCTAGCACACAGCTCACCTGGTAGCTGTGACAGAACCTAAGTCCTGTTTTCGAAGGGACTCAGCCAGGTTTACAAAGGTATTTATCTGCCAAAAGATGCAGATAGAGGCCTAATGCGATTTGCAAAAGCAATTAACTAAGTGACTTACCAAATTCCCATTGGCAGTTAGGCACTTAACATATTCTTAGGTGCTTTTGAAAATCCCCTCGGCATCTAACTGTGTGGGTGCCTAAATACCTTTGTCTGTCTGGCTCTTTGGCATTTAAGAGCCCAAGTCTCATTGAAAGTCAGTGGGATTTATGCTCCTAAGTGCCTACAGCCAAGATTTCCAAAAGAGACTAATGATCAGCTTGGAAAAGAGAAGACTAAGGGGGGGATATGATAGAGCAGGGGTTGTCAACCTTTCAGAAGTGGTGTGCCGAGTCTTCACTTATTCACTCTAATTTAAGGTTTCGCGTGCTGGTAATACATTTAAACATTTTTAGAAGGTCTCTCACGCTCTCTCTCTCTAAATCTAAACTATTGTTGTATGTAAAGTAAACAAGTTTTTTAAAATGTTTAAGAAGCTTCATTTAAAATTTAATTAAAATGCAGATCTTATCAGTTTAGTGCAGTGGTTCTTAACCTGGGGTGCACGCACCTCCTAGGGCAGGGCTGGTGCAAGGATATTTTGCCACCTAAGCGAAACTTCCAAAGGTGCAAAGGTGGTGGTGGCACCACTAGTGGGGAGCAGCTGCGCCCCTCCTTCCCAGGCTGCGCCCAGGCACCCCCCCGGGAGCGCTTGTAGCTGCAGTGGATGTATGTGGGTGCCAGCCTCCACGCGTCCCCTGGTTTCCCCCCTCATCTTTCAACAATCAAAAAAGAGGGGAGAGCCCTGCCCTAGCCCCCATCCACTCCCTCCCACTTCCCCCCCCTGCTCCTTGTCTCCTGACTGCCCCCTCCTGGAATCCCTGCCCCTAATTGCCCCCCCAGAGCCCCACCCCCTACCTAAGCCTCCCTGCTCCTTGTCCCCTGACTGTCCCCTCCTGAGACCCTCCCACCCTGACTGCCCCCCTAGGACCCTATCCCCTACCTGTCCTGACTGCCCCAACCCTTATGGACACACCCACCCCCAAACAGACCCCCGGGGACTCCCATGCCCCATCCAACCACTCCCCACCCACTGACAGGACCCCCAGGACTCCCAACCCATCTTAACCCCCCCTGCTCCCTGACTGCCCCCCAGGACTCCCCTTACCAGGCCCATGCCGGTGAGACACTGGCTCCTCGTGGAGGCAAAACATGCTGCCAGGCTGCAGTGCACACAGCCCCTCCCTCGAATAGTGCTTAGGCAGCAGGAGGGAGGAGCTGCAGGAGGGGCAGTGGCAGCAGCAGCTCACACTCCCGGGAACCGCAGAACCCGAGCGCAGTGAGGGGTGAGCTGGGGGGCGCGCCTGCCCAGGCTGCAGCCCGGTGTCCCCCGGGGGCGGGCCTTCTGCAGTGGATGCATGCGGGCAGCGGGCCTCATGCATCCCCCAGCTCCCCCCTCACCGCGCTCAGGCTCTGCAGCTGCCAGGAGTGTGAGCTGCCACTGCCGCCCCTCCTGCAGCAGGCTCAGGGCCCCGTGCCCCGGTGGCTCACACTCCCGGGAGCCGCAGAACCTGAGCGCGGTGAGGGGGGAGCCGGGGGGCATGCCTGCCGCCAATCTGGGGTCCCAGCCACTGGTCCCACTTCACTCAGCTGCCCGCACACGCTGAGCAGGGCCGGCGGCCGGGACCCCAGCTGGCAGCCGCATGCCAGGCAAAATCGGCTTGCGTGCCAAAGGTGGCACACGTGCCGTAGGTTGTCAACTCCTGTGATAGAGGTATATAAAATCATGAGTGATGTGGAGAAAGTGGATAAGGAAAAGTTATTTA
The DNA here is from genome assembly GCF_007399415.2 of Gopherus evgoodei. Lineage (NCBI taxonomy): Eukaryota > Metazoa > Chordata > Testudines > Testudinidae > Gopherus > Gopherus evgoodei. The sequence continues at coordinate 115,481,637 of NC_044325.1, read as the reverse complement.
CTTATTCCCATAATACAAGAACTAGGGGGTCACCAAATGAAATTAATAGGCAGCAGGTTTAAAACTAATAAAAGGAAATACTTCTTCACACAGCACACAGTCAACTTGTGGAACTCCTTGCTTGAGGAGGTTCTGAAGGCTAGGACTATAACAACGTTTAAAAGAGAACTGGATAAATTCATGGTGATTAAGTCCATAAATGGCTATTAGCCAGGATGGGTAAGGAATGGTGTCCCTAGCCTCTGTTTGTCAAAGGGTGGAGATGGATGGCAGGAGAGAGATCACTTGATCATTGCCTGTTAGGTTCACTCCCTCTGGGGCACCTGGCATTGGCCACTGTCAGTAGACAGATACTGGGCTAGATGGACCTTTGATCTGACCCAGTACGGCCGTTCTTTTGTTCTTATGATCTGAGTGCCTAGCTTGGGGCACTTGAAAGGGACCTAATTTTCAAAGAGGTGGGTAAAGAGCACTTCCTGAAAATCAGACCTCTTCCAAGTATCTCAAGTTGGGAATCAACATTTAAGACACCCAAAATCACCAGTCACTTCTGAAAATCTTGATCTAAGTCAGTTTTGAAAATGGGGACTTTTGCTCCTAATTCACTCAGGTGTTGAAAATTTCACCCAGTTGGAAGCAGAATTAGGTTCGATCAGAGAATGCATATTGACTTCCAGGGCAGCAGGATTGGTTTAATTGAATATAAAACATGGATGAGATTTCCTCACGCCTCTCTCTCTAAATCACAGGGATTTTCATTACGTGAATCCAAATGTGTGTGTGATTTTTTTTTTAAGTTGACTTAGAGGGTGTTTTCTTTTTTCTTTGAGCTGAAAATATGCAGCATAACCACTAAAAAGGAAAAAAATAGTAGGATATGTAAATGAGGGAGTCCTCCCCCAAAGAGCCTTTTCTAGCCATTTCATATCATATTAAAAGAAGAAATAAAGCAGATTTCAGAGGTTCACTAGAGCATCCAGCAATGAAAACCAATCAGACTGAACCAGGCTCAGAATGTAAAAACAAACCATCAAAATTTTACTGGGAATTAAAACAGAAGCTGCAACACTGACAGAAAGAGAGTGAGTGAGTGAGAGAGAGAGAGTAGATTAATGGGAACATTTTTAATGTGATTTTTTTGTGTTCATGTGCTTTCATTACAAGGGTAAATCTACTTTATGAAAATTAAATTTATATTGACTGGTAGTAGTCCAGTCACTTATTACATAGTGGGAGTGTTGTTTAATTGTTTAAAAGCAGAGGACAGGAAGCCAGTATTGATCTTATTCCCAACCCGACCTGCACGTTATTTAATCTTTTTATTAGTTCTAAATATTACTTATCTGTAAAATGGTGATAATACTTAATTAGGGCCTCATTTAAAGGCCATAGGTGTAAATGAAAAGACTCCATTGGCTTCAATAGGCTTTGAATCTGGCCCTGACTCATAACCATCTTGTGAGGATTAATTAATGAACATCTGTAAGGTGTGCTGTGAGATCTTCAGTTGAATGTTGTTACTTAGTTTTACAGACATATAATTAAACACACAATTCTTAAACAATAACAAAAAACAAATCCTCATCTCTTTGCCTGCTTTCCAAGCTGTTGAAAAATGTCAGCAATTTTCCTGGCACATGCTGGAATTCCAGCATCACTTCAGTGGGACTGAAAATCCCTAGTCAATTCATCTCTTGCCACTGAGAATTTTTTTGTTTGTTTGTTACTTTGCAATGAGAGAGCTGAATGGAAGCGTGATGGGGGTGAGTTTGGCCCAGAGGCTCCTTGTTGGAGGCTTCAGGGTCTTGCCACACCCTGTCCCGGAGAGGAGCAGAGGAGAAGTCCTCCAAGTGGTCTAAAGTGACTGTAGGGGAGGCAATAAGAGGGGCTGCATGAGTGGCCAATAAAAGGAGCAGCAGAGACCGAGTTAGTTGCTGCCTGGAGCTGGAGGCAAAAGGACAGTGTTTCTGACTGGCTGAAAGAGCAGCAGGATCATGGACAGATCAATGCAGGCAGGGATTGGGGTAGCTAAGAAGGAGCTTCTGGCTGGCTGCTGGGACTGAACAAGGATTAAGCCCAGAGAGGGCTGCAGGAAGACAGTGTCTACAGGGAGGAAGCCCTGGGAGTATAGCCCCATACCAGGGACGGAACAAGGGGGTGGTTCTGTTCCACTTACAGACAGCGTGTGTGACTTGGGCAGAGGGCTGAGTCACTGAAAACCTGCTCAAGAAACCATTGACCAAAGGGGGGGTGTACTCATGAGAAGTGGGTGCCACCCCGTTCCACGAACTGAGTGATTGCAGGCATGCACTCGACCAAGGGGATGCTTATGAGAGGTGGGTGCCACCCCATTACAGGAAGCTTCCCATTGTTTCTTGGTTTTAATTAAGTAATAGTTTAGTACCCGCTGTTTTGATTGCAGTGATGAGATATTCATCCCCCAGCATCTAACAGGAGCTGAAGTCAGTTTGATCTCACCCTCAAATGTAACTTTTACATTTTAAACCATAGGCTTTGATTACTCCTTTGAATTTGCACCTGATCTTTTTCAGCCTACAGGAAAAGGTGTTGCCCGGGACCTAAATGTATAAAAGTGACTAGTGATCTTTGGTGCCTTTATTTGTGGATGCCCAACTTTGAGACACCTTAAAGGGGTGTGACTTTCAGAGGGCAAATATGCAATAACTTTCTGAAAAATAGGCTATATTTTAAGGTCTCTCCAGCTGATCACCCCAAATCACTAGTCTCTCTTGAAAATGTAGGGTCTGGTTCTTTGTATCATAACTGTTTCTACAGTATGGTAATTGAGGTTTTTGGTCCACACAGGAAATGTGCTTGAGGCAGTATAGTGGCTGGATGTAAGGTGAGGATAGACAGACAGACAGAGAATAGACATTGACAAATATTCAGAGTTAAGATTGTTTCTGGAATCTAAACTATGAATTTCCTGATATTTTTTCCCCCAACAGTTCTGTTATTAAACTTTAACCTTAACTTGGTTTTTAAATGTTTGTAATTACAGGAAAAAATTCAATGTTCTAATCAAGTTTTATTTGAAATGATGTCTGCTTCCAACACTAACTGTATCTTCATTAAGATTCTTGTATTGGAACATGATAAAAGTCTGTAGTAAACAGGGGGTGGTGTTAGCCTTTATTGAGTCTCTCTCACAATGTTGACAAATATGGAGCCTATGAGTGCTAAGAATTGTCTTTGTATCCTATCATCATTAATGTCTTCTTCTTGCATGCAGGGAAGATTTGTGTTTTTTAAAGTTGATATTTCAATTTCTGTTTTCACATTTTCCATTGCCTGAAAGGGTTAAGTAGCACACTGAACCTTGGACAGGATATTCATTGGTAATATTGGAGAAGCCCTATAGTTCTGTATAGGTAAACACCATTCCAATTGCCTTTGAATGCTCTCTGTGTGTCAGAGATAAGTAAATAAACTAACTATATTAATTGCTTCTAAGTCCCTTGGGTGCTTCCACTCACTGGGCTGTACAGTAAAGTTAATATAGTGTAATATTATCTGCAAAATTAAAACTTTCTCCTAGAGCATGGGACTGCCACTGTTAATTCTGAACCTCTCATAATGCATTTAAAGAGGGAGGTAATAAACAAAAGGAGGGTCCCTCTGGAACAGTATAATTTGAGTTTTCCTCATGCCTTTTTCTGCTGGGGTGGGAGAAAAGGAAATAGTATATGTATGTATGTAATCACACTGCTAAAGGGAGTGTGCAACATAAGGCAGCGGAACTCCTCTGTCGTGGTAGTTGTTGCTGTTAGGTTTAGGGGAACAGCAAGGATGAGGACAGGTTCTGTCACTGCGGTGACGAACTGAGGTCAGAGGTTGAAATTCCTCCTAACTAATTGCCATCAGCTGGGTATTTCTTGAGCAAGTCTTATGTCTGTGTTTTGAGCAAGTACTTGCCCAGTGGGGCACCATGGCTGAGTCTTTCTCATAAGGTATGTCTACACTACAGGATTACTCCGATTTTACAGATTCAATTTTTGGCAACAGATTGTATAAAGTCGAGTGCATGCAGCCACACTAAGCACATTAATTCGGTGGTGTGCGTCCATAGTACCAAGGCTAGCATTGACTTCCGGAGTGTTGAACTGTGGGTAGCTATTCCATAGTTCCCTCAATCTCCCCCGCCCATTGGAATTCTGGGTTGAAATCCCAATGCCAGATGGGGCAAAAAACAGTGTTGCATGTGGTTCTGGGTACATGTCATCAGACCCCCCTCTTCTTCCCTCCCTCCCTCCATGAAAGCAATGGCAGACAACCATTTCGCGCCTTTTTTCCTGGGTTACGTGTGCAGATGCCATACCATGGCAAGCATGGAGCCCGCACAGCTGATCGTCACCATAAGTCTCCTGGGTGCTGGCAGACATGGGACTGTGTTGCTACACAGCAGCAGCTCATTGCCTTTTGGCAGCAGATGGTGCATTAGGACTGAAAGCCATCATCATCGTACAGAGATGGGAGTGACTCAGCCAGGTCATTTCCCATTTTCGGCTGAGCACCCAGGAGATGATGAGGGCTAGCAGTCATAATGCAGCATCTTCTGCTAAGCATCCAGGAGATGATGATGGCTAGCAGTCATACTGCACCGTCTGCTGCCAGCCTAAGATGTAAAAGATAGATGGAGTGAATCAAAACAAGAAATAGACCCGATTTGTTTTGTATTCATTTGCTCCCCCCTCCCTCTGTGAAATCAACAGCCGGCTAAACCTAGGCTTTTGAGTTCAATCCTTGAGGGGGGCATTCTGTGTGACAGTTGTTTGTGTTTCTCCTTGATGCAAAGCCTCCACCTTTGTGGATTTTAATTCCCTATAAGCCATGTCATCAGTCGCCCCTCCCTTCATCAGAGCAATGGCAAACAATCGTTTCATGCCTTTTTTCAGTGCAGACGCCATACCATGGCAAGTATGGAGCCCTCTCAGCTCAACACAGCAGTCATGAACATTGTAAACACCTTGCACATTATCATGCAGTTTATGCTGAACCAGAACCTGGAAAACCAGGTGAGGAGGAAGCGACGGCAATGCGGCAACGAGAGTGATGAGGACATGGACACAGAATTCTCTCAAATTGTGGGTCCCGGAACTTTGGAGATCATGGTGTTAATGGGGCAGGTTCATGCCATAGAACGCTGATTCTGGGCCCTGGAAACAAGCACAGACTAGTGGGACCGCATAGTGTTGCAGGTGTGGGACGATCTCCAGTGGCTGCAAAACTTTCGCATGCGTAAGGGCACTTTCATGAAACTTTGTGACTTGCTTTCCCCTGCCCTGAAGCGCCAGAATACCAAGATGAGAGCAGCCCTCACAGATGAGAAGCAAGTGGCGATAGCCCTGTGGAAGCTTGCAATGCCAGACAGCTACCGGTCAGTCGGGAATCAATTTGGAGTGGGCAAATCTACTGTGGGGGCTGCTGTGATGCAAGTAGCCAAAGCAATCACTGAGCTGCTGCTACCAAAGGTATTGACTCTGGGAAATGTGCAGGTCATAGTGTAAGCAGAGTCAGGATGAGCTCTACCCTGACATCTGGTGGAAAGAATTTCAGAGAGTGTATTTGCATAGCCACGCCTACCCCATCCCATGCTGCCGAGCTGTGGGACTGCTTTGTGACAGAAATGACTCAACCTCAGTTGAGTGGTACTTGCTAGACAAGGGACATAGGTTCCAAAACCCAGTGAATTGAGAGAGGCTGGGGACAGGTATCTGTGCCTGGTGGTGCAGTCTCCTTGTGGAGCCAGAAGCACCAGTTCCACCCCCTCCTCTCTCCACTGTGGAATGTCAGAGTTGATTTTTTTATTCCCTCAAGAATTTAAATATAGGTTACTGAGCTGAACTCACTTTGGGCTAATGGTGCACTAGCACTGGGGCTCCCCTACTAAGAGCTGAGATCACTAAGAGTTGAAATCACTAAAGAGCTGAAATTACTGAGCTGAGAGGACTGTGCTAACTAATGGGGGAGCCTGAAGATATACTGTGGAACAGAGCAGCTGGCGAAGTGGAGCAGTTGTGGGGACGGCTGGAGCGGATGACGGGACAGCTGGTGGCAGCGGAGCGGCTGGCAGAGCGGAGTAGCTGGGGGACGGGTGGAGTGGCCCACAGAGCGAGCGGAGCTGAGCAGTTTACAGGGAGAACTGGAGCAGCTCATGGAGCAGAGCAGCTGGTGGAGCGGAGCAGTTTCTGAGGACGGCTGGAGGAGCAGAGTGGAGCGGCTGGTAAAGCGGAGCAGTTCGTGGAGAAGGCGGAAGCAGAACCCATGGAGAGGCAGGGCAGTTGGCCTCGGACCACGTAAGGTGCCCCTTTCTACCCATACTGGGGGGAGGGACCTCTACAGATAAACTCTCGAACTCTGGGGTGGCATTGACCAGAGACTTTTGGGTTGTTCGACTTTGGGGTGATTGGACTTAAAACCCTAAGGGGAAAAAGGACAGTGCCAAACGTACTTGGAGGTGGGTTTTTGTTTATGGTTTGTGTTATAACCCTGTTTGTGGTGTTTCTCCAATGGGATGCCACATTGATTCCTTCCTTTATTAAAAAGATTTTGCTACACTCAGATTCCGTGCTTGCGAGAGGGGAAGTATTGCCTCCTAGAGGCGCCCAGGGGGGTGTGGTATGTGAGTGTCCCAGGTCACTGGGTGGGGGCTCGAGCCGGTTATGCATTGTGTTACTGAAACGGAACCCCTGGATACTGAACCCGGCCCTTGTTGCTGCCAACTCAGAGGGGCAGAAGGATTACAATAGTAGATGGCTTTGCTGCAATGGGATTCCCTAACTGTGGTGGGGCGATAGATGGAACCCATATCCCTATCTTGGCACTGGAGTAGCAGGGCAGCCAGTACATAAACCGCAAGGGGTACTTTTCAACGGTGCTGCAAGCACTGGTGGATCACAAGGGACGTTTCACCAGCATCCATGTGGGATGGTCAGGAAGGGTTCATGACGCTTGTGTCTTCAGGAGCACTAGTCTGTTTAAACAGCTACAGCAAGGGATTTACTTCCCAGACCAGAAAATAACTGTTGGGGATGTTGACATGCCTATAGTTATCCTTGGGGACCCAGCCTATCCCTGAATGCCATGGCTCATGAAGCCGTATACAAGCAGCCTGGACAGTTGTCAGGAGCTGTTCAACTATAGGCTGAGCAAGTGCAGAATGGTGGTAGAATGTGCGTTTGGACGTTTAAAGGGTCACTGGCGCACATTACTGACTCGCTCAGACCTGAGCCAAATGAATATTCCCGTTGTTGTTGCTGCTTGCTATGTGCTCCACAATATCTGTGAGAGTAAGGGGGAGACATTTATGGTGGGGTGGGAGGTTGAGGCAAATTGCCCAGCCGCTGATTATGTGCAGCCAGACACCAGGGTGATTAGAAGAGCACACGAGGAAGTGCTGCACATCAGAGAAGCTTTGAAAACCAGTTTCATAACTGGCCAGGCTACGGTGTGACAGTTCTGTTTGTTTCTCCTTGATGAAAACCCTCTCCCTTGGTTGACTCATTTCTTTGCAAGCTAGCCACCCTTCCCCCTTCGATCACAGCTTGCTTGCAAAGGAACTAAAGTCACTATCATTTAAAAACCATGTATTCTTTATTAACTGATTATAAAAATAGGGAGAGAACTGACAAGGTGGCCTGGGTGGGGTGTGGGAGGAGGGAAGGAAAAGGCCACTTCAAAACTTGTTGAATGACAGCCTTCTGTTGCTTGGGCTGGCCACTGGAATGGAGTGGCAGGGTGCATGGAGCCTCTCCCCCCTCTCCGCATTCTTGGGCATCTGGGTGAGGAGGCTATGGCACTTGGGGAGGATGGTTAAACAGGGTCTGCTGCGGCACTCTGTGATCCTGCTGCCATTCCTGAAGCTCCACCAGATGCCGGAGCATGTCTGTTTGATTCCACAGTAGCCCCAGCATTGCATCCTGCCTCCTCTGATCTTTCTGCCCCCTCCTCTCATCTCGAGTGTCCCTCCTGTCCTCACGTTCGTTGGCCGCTTTCTTGTACTGTGATACTGTGTCCTTTCACTCATTCCAATGAGCTCTTTCATTGCGGGTTGACTGCATGATCTCAGAGAACATTTAATCTCTCATGCTTTTTTTTTGCCGCCTTATCTGAGATAGCCTTTGGGACGGAGGAGGGAGGATTGAAAAATTTGCAGCTGATGGAGGGGAAAAAAGGGAGAGAAGTATTTTAAAAGATACATTTTACAGAACAATGAGTATACTCTTTCACGGTGAACAACCCTATTCACATTACATAGCACATGTGATTTCGGTACAAGGTTGCATTTTGCATCTTAATATTGAGTGCCTGACGCAGGGCAGGGCAACAGAATTCAGCTTGCATGTAGCCATGGTAAGCCATTGTCTTTCTGCTTCTGCAGGCTTCATAAAAGCAGCGCCCTCCTTTCCCATACCAAACAAAGCCCGTTGAGTGCTGCGGTTTTCGTGTTAAAGTGCAGCAGCAGAAACCAAACTACCTCTCCCCCATCCAATTCTCTGAGATGATCGCTTTACCCCTCCCCCCACCGCGTGGCTGGTATCAGGGAAGATTCCTGCTAGCCAAACGCAACAGCTCAGCGCCAATGTCCCCCTCCTCCCCCACCGCTTGGCTAACTGAGGGGAGGATTTCTTTTCAGCCACAGGCAAACTGCCCAGTAGGAACAGCCAGCTCTGAATGTCCCCTTAATTAAATTCCCATATTTCAACCAGGTTACTATGAATGATATCACTCTCCTGAGGATAACACAGCGAGATAAAGAACGGATGTTGCTTGAAGGCCAGCCAACACTGGGACCATACGCTGCCAGTCTTTGTCGTGCAATGATACCAGATTACTTGCTACTAGCATGGCGTGGTAAAGTGTCTGCCATGGAGGACAGAATTAAGGTTGCCCTCGGCAGAAACCGTCTGCAAAGGCTTTTGGAGTACCTCCAGGAGAGCTTCATGGAGATGTCCCTGGAGGATTTCCGCTCCATCCCGACACGTTAACAGACTTTTCCAGTAGCTGTACTGGCTGCGAATGCATCCAAAGTCCTCAGGGCAAATTAATCATTAAAAAATGCTTGCTTTTAAACCATGTTTTATATTTACAAAGATACACTCGCCAGAGGTCCCTTCTTCGGCTTCATGGTCCAGGGTACTGCCTTGGGAGGGTTGGGAGGCTGTTTCAGTCAGGCTGAGATAAAGATCCTGGCTGTTGGGGAGAATGGTATGCTGCGTGCTCTCCGCAAGCTCATCCTCATCGTCGTCCTCCTCCTCCTCTTCCCCGTCCACAAAATCCTCAGGCATGGCTCAGAGTACCCCCTCCTCGGAATCCATGGTCAGGGGTGGGGTAGTGGTGGCAGCCCCCCCCAGAATTGCGTGCAGCTCAGCATAGAAGCGGCATGTCTGCGGCTCTGCCCTGGAGCATCCGTTTGCTTCTTTAGTTTCTGGTATGCTTGTCTGAGCTCCTTAACTTTCACACGGCACTGTAGTGAGTCCCTATTGTGGCCTTTCTCCATCATGCCCTTGGAGATTTTTTCAAATGTTTTGTCATTTCATCTTCTGGAACATAGTTCTGATAGCACGGAATTGTCTCCCCATACAGCGATCAGATCCAGTACCTCCTGTATGGTCCATACTGGAGCTCTTTTTCGATTCTCGGACTGCATGGTTACCTGTGCTAATGAGCTCTGCATGGTCACCTGTACTGATTAGCTCTCTATGCTGGGCAAACAGGAAATGAAATTCAAAAGTTGTCAGGGCTTTTCCTATTTGCCTGGCCAGTGCATCCGAGTTCAGATTGCTGTCCAGAGCGGTCACAATGGTGCACTGTGGGATAGCTCCCGGAGGCCAATATGGTCAAATTGCATCCACACTAACCCTAATTCGAACCAGCAATGTCGATTTCAGCGCTACTCTCCTCATTGGGGAGGAGTACAGAAATCGATTTTAAGAGCCCTTTATGTCAAAGTAAATGGCTTCATTGTGTGGAAGGGTGCAGGGTTAATTCGATTTAACACTGCTCAATTTGACCTAAACTCGTAGTGTAGACCAGGCCTTAGAAAGAGGGATAAACAAGGAGAGAGAATGCTGAAGCTGAGGAGGGAACGGGGAAAGGAGCATGGAGAAAAAACTGGCAGTGGCTCCTGGCCTGTCCACTTTTCGCTGGGGCAGACCCCTGCCCCTTCCCCTCCTCTTCCCACTGAGGCTCCTTCCCCATGGCCAGGCCAGCATGGGGCCTGGCCGCAGAGCCTAGGCAGTTGTGTGAGCCCCATGGACCCTCCACCTGCCTGTGGTGCGGGGGGGGGGGGAGCGGTGACTGAGAGCAGCCCCCGGCCCATGTCCCTACCCTCTGGACTCCCCGCCCAGCCCAGGGCAGGTGGAGAGTCTGTGACTCCACGCTGGCTCACCAAGCTGTCCACACAGCTCTCCCCGACCCAGCTCCACCTGGGAGGCGGGGGCCTTGGAGCCACAGCACGGCCATGGTAAGAGCCATGCAGGCAGCTGTGGGGAGCCACGGCGCAGACCCTCCACCTGCCCGGGGTGCAGACAGGGGCTAGGGGCTGCTCCTGGCAGGCCCCCTGCACCACGGGCAGGTGGCGGGTCCCCTGCCGCCGCTCCCCACAGGTGCCTGTGCAACTCTTATCATGGCTGGGCTGCAGCTCTGAGGCCCCTCCACCTGCCCTAGGCTGAGCTCCCAGGGGGTGGAGACCTAGGCAGGGAGCTGTTTTTAGTCCCCCCCACCTCAGGTGGGGGCCGGGTTCCCTGCTCCCATTCCAGTTTGACTGGGGCAGGGGCCTCGGGTGGAACAGCCCCTCGTTTTTGGGAGGACTCTGGTGTCCTTGATAACTGGAGTAAGGAGACACCTCCAAAGGTCTGAATTGTACCTATCAGGCTCTGTGCCTCCTGTTGCTCCCCAGCATACTGTGTGAATGGGGGCTGTGTGTGTCCCCATCTCGTCCTGCCCCTTTTGGGTGCCAGAGGGCATGAGGAGAGAGCCATCCCCGGACTTGTGAGAGGGAAGGGACTGTGGTTAGGGAACAGCAACTGTGGTGTCACCTGGCATAACAATTGTCAGGCCTTAAGGAGGGGGATGGAGTGAGAGAGAGAACAAAACAGCTAATAGGGAGGGTAAGGGAGCAACTGCCCAAGTGGTGGGAGGGGGAGCAATGAGGAAAATCACTGAGTGGAGAGGGAGATGCCAGCTGAGACCCAAAAAGATGAGGGGGAAAGCAGGATAGCAGAGGGACCGTCAATGGCAAGGGGAGGCCCCCACAGCACGAGGGAAGGCTGCTTGTCTTTAAAACCACGCAAGGAGGAACTCAGGAAGAGAATTTGAGAGGGGCCCAAAACAGAACAGACATGAAAGAGAAGCAGGGGAGATGGAATGCGAGAAGAAAATGAAGAAGGTGAAGGAAAGCCTGGAAGGGAGCTGTGTGTCACTGAGGATGGGGAATGTGCTTTATTTATCTCAAGTTACATTGGGTTGTGGCTCCTTGGGGAACTCCACACAGCTCTGCCAGTGTGACTGGTTCATCGGCACCTTTATGGCCGAGGAGACTTCAGCCTAATTGACAGTCTGTCCCAGAAAAAAAGAACCGCTCTCATTTCCCTGATTGAGAAATCTTGGTGCCTTAAAGCAGGACGCACAGGTGTCCCATTCTCAGGGCCGGTGCAACCATTTAGGCGACCTAGGCGGTCGCCTAGGGTGCTGGGATTTGGGGGGCGCCATTTTCTTCGGCAGTGACAGCGGTGGCTGGATCTTTGGCCGCCCCGGTCACCGCCGGCATTTAGACAGAGGGAGCTGGGGCAGGGGGGCGCGGGGAGGGCTATCTGCAGCAAGTAAGGGGGCAGCAGCACGCAGGGGAGCTCCCTTCCACAGCTCACCCCTGCCCCGCCTCCTCCCCGAGCACGCCATGGCTGCTTCACTTCTCCCGCCTCCCAGGCTTGTGGCGCCAGAGAAGTGAAGCAGCCATGGTGTGCTCGGGAGGAGGCAGGACAGGGGTGAGCTGCTTCACTTCTCCTGCCTCCCAGGCTTGCCGCACCAATCAGCTTAGGCGCCACAAGCCTGGGAGGCGGGAGAAGTGAAGCAGCGACTGCGTGCTTGGGGTGCTCATGCTCGTGCGCGGAGCAGGGGTGAGCTGGGGTGGGAGGAGTGCCTCAGGGCAGAGGGTGGGGAGTGGAGAGCTGCCGCAGGGGGGCGCCTCAGGCCAGTGACGCGGGGAGGAGGGGACAAGGTGGAAGTTTCGCCTAGGACGCAAAACATCCTTGCACTGGCCCTGCCCATTCTGTACTCAGCAGCTCCCCTCACTAATCAACCCAGCCAGGGGATGCTGTTGCAGGCTCTGGGGTACCATTCTCCATAGCCCCAGGGAAAGCAGCTGCAGCAGCTGTTTAGAAGCAGAGGCTGGCTGTACCAGGGCAGCACTGCCACGGGGCCTGGCAGATAGTGCTTGCAAGAGCCTGGGATTCAGCCATCAACTGCAACACTGGCCTGTGAGGGGAGGGAAGAGAGTGAGTGTGTGGAATAGACTCTCCACTGGCTAGGGAGTGTCAGATGTCCTGTTGTTTCAATCTGATAATCTACTCACTTTAATCTAATTGCCTTTCTCACTCTGGCTGTGTAACCAGGTTAAAAAGGCAAGAATTTAAACAAAAAATTGCATGCCATAGTGGCTGGTGAGGTTCCCTGTGCCATTTCAAATATTGAGCCCTATTAAATGTGTTGGTGGGATGCTAGTTTCAGGGGGCGGAGAAAATGAACTCTGTTTTTATCCCTGACAGTGGGAACTAGCTGTGTAGGAACAAATGTAAAGCAGGAGGAGTGGAAGCTGCAGTATATAATTTCCCAGCTGTCACAATCACTAAACAAAGAAAGGGAGGGAGGATGTGTGTGTGTTTGTAAGAGAGAATATTGTGTTCGAATATACATATTTATGAATGCAAATTAGCTTTGATTTGACTTGCTGGTTTCTGAATGGTCAGGGACTCTATCCCTGGCATGCTTTCTAGAGGAGAGTATTCTAGTCCACAGCTGTTAGGGTGGCTTCAAGGCCTATGATAGAATCGTAAAATTCAGTGGTGCTACTTTGCTGCAAACTTGAAATGGTTTCAATGAAATAAGAGCAGTTTCTTTAGTTGCACAGACATAAAGATCAGGGGTGGCTTCATGTTTTTTGCTGCCCCAAGCATGGCAGGCAGGCAGCTTTTGGCGGCGCGCCTGCGGATGGTTTGCTGGTCATGCGGATTCGGTGGCATGCCTGCGGGAGGTCCACCAGTGCTGCGCCATCGGCATCACCGCCGCTGAATTGCTGCCGAAATCGGCGGACTTCCCGCAGGTGCGCCACCAAAAGCCACCTGCCTGCCACCCTCACAGTGACCGGCAGGCTGCCCCCTGCGGCTTGCCGCCCCAGGCACGCACTTGCTGCACTGGTGCCTGGTGCCGCCTCTGCTAGAGATGCACATTCCCAGAGGGACAGAAATCCCTGCTGGAATCTGATACTTTCAACACCATCAGACTCAGCTGTTCCATCAAAATCCTTTATGGAAGGGACTGGGTTAATTATTTATGAGAGTTTATGTAATCTAGTGGTTAGAACAGAAACTAGAATTCTTTGCCTTGGGCAAATCCCAATCCATTTATGCCTCGAAAATGAGTACAGAGTTTTTTGGGGCATAATGAATGTCTGAGAGTTGCAAGGATGAAATGGTGCCGTATAAATACAGAGTATTATTGTTCATTTATTTCCTGCTTTTTATATCATGGTGTGTCCTCCTATGTATCTCAGAGATCAGGCTGCATAGTAGTTTACTGGGCCCTGGGTATTAACAACGAGTTGTGGAAGGAGGACGATAATAGGTAAGAGTTGATAAGGTTTACATGATTGTTGTGTGGGTAGAGAAACAGAAACATGTTTGTTGACCTTAACTAGGTATTTGCTAGCTTTCAACAGTCTAAGGAAAATGTTATTTAAGCAGAACTGAGCAAACTTAATGAACATTAAACAAAGTTTTCCTGTGGGAATAATATCAATATCTGAAAACAAAGACTGTAACGACGCCCTAGAAAGCAATGCTACAAAAATATGCGCATACTTTGCTACTCATGTTCTGCATTCATAAAAGGATCAAATGCTGCTGGTGCACTATCATCATCTGTTTCCTGAGATCTTCTTAGTAGAAGCTGATCCACATTTAGTTACATTATGTGTCTCACTTCCAGAAATCTTAGATTTCTGCTGCTTTGAAGAATGCTCCAGCAATGCTTTTGATTTCAGCATTATGCTTTGCAATTCTACACAGTATCCTTCTCCCACTCCCATACATATGCTGGAACTCCTTTCTCCCAAGTGCGACCACTATTCTTGGTTTACATGCTTCAGTTAGGAGTAGCATTATGGAGATTAGTTTAGACAGAGGAAATGCTTAAAATAATGGGGCTCTAATTTGCAAACTGACTCTGTAACAGTGACATCCTTGGTACTATATATATATTTTTTGATGGCTGCTTGGTTTTTCCCAGTGAAAAAAGATATTGGGCCTGATACCATGTTATACCAGTTGTATGCCAGCGTAACTCCATTATATTATGTTGATATAAAAGAAGTGTAATGTAGTGCAGAATGAGGCCTATGATTCCTATGTTACCTGGCAAACTTAACCTACAATCGTAGTGTCAGGTTAGGCTCTTTCTGTCTGAAGCATCACCAATGATAAAGATTCTGCAATTAGAGCTTAATTAATGGTTCCGTTGATTAGATGTAAGTAATAGAATCCAAGTTACTCTCCTGTAGCTGTACTGATGCTAGTAACGTTACTGCGAGTAAGTAATAAAAACTTATTTTAAGTAAGTAAAGGCAGCAGATATGATCATGAATTCATACAAAGAACTAATCTTTTCAGTAGGTAGCATTTTTGGATAATGACTTTTGGAGTAGAATTTTTTTTAAATATTTTTTAGAATATACAGTTAGTTTAACTGAAATCCAACTCTGGAGGCTGTCAGGCATAGTAGACCATTACACTAACTTTTCACCTCTGAAGACATGGGTTTGTTAAAGTAAGGCAATGCAAAATTGTAGAAAAGATTTCACAGAATCTTTAGTAAGACTTCATTTTGCCAATTTCAGCATCACTGAAATTTCAGATGAATGGTTATTTGACCGAGCAAACCTAGAAAGATATTTTTATGGTTTTGAAGCAAAAATAATTTCACTCAGTGGTATTTCTATTTTACATGAACATTTTGTGAAAACTGGACCAACTTTGAATTTCCCACAATGTGCAAACATGCTCAGATTTTGAGTATTTTGTTTGAAATCCTGGCCCTAGAAGTGCTTTTGCCCAGATAGCGTATTTTGCTCACTGAATCGGTATAAGCTGTATCAGCAAAAGCATATTTTTTGTCAGTATAAAGTGCATCTATGTTAGGAGAATTTGCCTGTATTGCTATAATAGAAAAAACATTCTTCTTTTAAACTATTTATTTATTTACGCAGTTTTAACAAGTTTACAAATCCTTGCCATGTAAATATCAGAGATAAGCTTGCTATTGTAATGATTCTTGTTTTTTGTGTAGAGAAACATTAAACAGCAATATAGTCATCAGATCTCTCCATTTAATAGGGTGTTCCATATTACAGAATGAGCATCTTTTCTCTACCCATGATATGTCGTTTCTAGTGAGTGAAATCTCTGATATGTGTGGTCTGCTAAATATGTATAAATATTTTAAAAAATAATAGGATGTATATCTGGGGTTTTTGATGGTGAATGTATTTTGTCTGTATATTGAATAAATAGTTACCAAATTTCAGAGTATCTATTTGTCCTCTCTTTTGCAGAGTACATAACTGATGCATTATTTTTTTCCATAAGAACAGCCTCATATTTTTCATAAAATATTTTCTCATGTAGCCCTGGCCTTAGTTATGTACTAAACTTTTTTCATGGTGTGAATAGTTCCATTGACTTTCAGGGTCCTGGCCTCACTGAAGTCAATGGCAAAAGTCCCATCAATGTGAGGGGAGAGAGGTCAGGATTTCACTCATAGTGCATAATGTTAAGCATTTACAGAATCAGGGCCACGACTTGTAAATTCTTTGGAGCAATCATGTTTCCTCTGTTTTCTCTACAAAATAATTATAACTGAGTTGCAAATAACGTGAACACATCTATAGACAATGTTTATAAAACCTGCATCTCTGCTTTTGCTTCTTTATCACTTCCATATTACTCCCTTTGTTGTTCTGATGATGCTAGCCTTGCCGCTTATCTTTTTCTTCTCCCATTTTCCTCATACTGCCCCCTAGTCATAAAACAACCTCCCTATTCCAGGGTGAAAAGCAGGACTCTCCTAAATTCAAAGCCTTCTTGAAAACCCGCGTAATCTGAGAAGCCTATATATGCTAATTTAACACCATCACCATTCCTTTTTAAACCTCATAAAGAAGTTCTTAGTTTAATACCATTCTGTGTCACTCCTACTGTGCTCTGGTGTGATCTCCATCTGGCTTTTAGGGCGAGTTTACACAACAAAATTAAGTTGACTTTAGTTACCTCGACGTACAGCCATCACAATAATTAAATCACTTTAACATGTCCACACTACGTTCTTTGTGTCGGCATAAGCAGTATCTTAGAAATGTGTATTATTGGGCTGGTTTGCGTAAGATGTATGGATGTGACTTCAGTAAAAAGCTACAATATTAAAAATAATCTGAAGTGGCTGAATGCAAGAGTAATAATAATCAAAGTCAAAGTCTTATAGTATATAGCACCTTTACATTTTCAAAGTATTATGATGCAGTCATTAGTTAATGAGCCCTCCATGTACCTCTGACAGGTAAGTAGGTAGTACAATCCCTCTTTTACAGATAACCTGTCTGCCTCGGCATCTTTAAGTGATTTGGTCAGTGCCATGAGTCAGATTCTCAGCTAGTGTGAATCAGTGTAGCTCTGTTGACTTCAGTGGAGCTGCACCGCTTTATACCAATTGAGAGTTTTGCTCTGTGAGTTTGTCTTGTGGTTGGTCCATTTTGAGAAAATCTATGTGTAGTTCCTGGTACATTTAGAAGGCAGTTATAATGGTAGAAGGAATGAATGGTGGAAATATACACATGAACCTTGGGGTTGAAGAGGAGTTAGAGGACTGCATTGCTGATGTCATCCATCAAATATCACACAGCATTCTGAACTGCTGTGAATGCCACATAGCACTAACCCAGCTGGGAGCTATTCCATCCCTTTCTGGTAGCTGAGGCATGCATTCCTGTCTTAGGAGGCATTCATTCCTGTCTTGCTCTGTCCCCCTGAGGACATTTACTCTTGATCATTCACAGTCAGAGCCTCTTTGTACTGTCTTTGTTTCAAGTTTTATTACTTGTTTTTCTTTTTTATCATTTTGTTTATGATTTTACAGTTATTTAGCCATAGATCTTGCTGCCTGCTAATGTAATCAGCTTGCCTTATTCATATGGACAAGCTGAGGCATGAATTAATGCAGATACAGATAGGGACTTGTTGAATGATGTTGTAATGTGAATGGTTTCAGCTAATTGGCATCTGTTTCTGTTCCATTTCATTTTCTCCTGGTGAACACGGTAATGGACTCTCCCTGAAGGTGTTGGAGGAAAATTAAACAACATGTGCTTCCCTCCCCTACAAGCTAGTGTGAAAACAGTGGCTCTGTTGTCTTCCTTTTTGTACATGCTCAACTCCCATTAGCATTAATGAGAGTTAGGCACTGCCTGTGCTTGTGTGGGCACGTGTTCAGCATACAATGTACCCCTTAGCCCCTGGGTGTTGGAAGTCCTTATCTTTCTTTTCCATATTGCTGGGGTTGAGTGAAAAGCCATTTCAGAAACACATCCATTCCTTCTCTCATGGGTATTTTCTGTCTCTCATGTACCTCTGGATGAAAACTGATTTACAATGAGACAGCCCTGAACTAAAAAAGGGGATGCTTGGGGAATTTCTGCCCGCTGAGAAGGAGGAATAGACTTCTCATCCCCCACATCGCTCAGCCTGCCCTTTCCAGGTTTTAGCTCTGATGTCTGCAAAGTCAGTGTGGTAAAAATCAACTACCCTGAAAACTCTGTAGTGTCTCCGTGTAGCAAAACCATCAGCCAGGATTAGATTGTAGCTCCCTAATTTATGAAAATTTGCAGGATGTGGTTCAGAAAATTCCTTATTTAGTGAGGCTTTCATAAGTTAGACAAAAGTAAGAATAGATAATCCACTATTTAATTTAATGCTACATAATTCCATCGAGGGGTGCTGATGACCTCCTAAACCCTCAAGTATCAGAGGGTAGCCGTGTTAGTCTGGATCTGTAAAAGCAGCAAAGAATCCTGTGGCACCTTATAGACTAACAGACGTTTTGGAGCATGAGCTTTCGTGGGTGAATACCCACTTCCCCAGATGCATGTAATGGAAATATCCAGGGGCAGGTATATATATGTGTGCTAGCAAGCAAGCTAGAGATAACGAGGTCAGTTCAATCAGGGGGGATGAGGCCCTGTTCTAGCAGTTGAGGTGTGAAAACCAAGAGAGGAGAAACTGTTTCTGTAATTGGCAAGCCATTCACAGTCTTTGTTCAATCCTGAGCTGATCGTGTCAAATTTGCAGATGAACTGAAGCTCAGCAGTTTCTCTTTGAAGTCTGGTCCTGAAGTTTTTTTGCTGCAGGATGGCCACCTTAAGGTCTGCTATAGTGTGGCCAGGGAGGTTGAAGTGCTGTCCTACAGGTTTTTGTATATTGCCATTCCTAATGTCTGATTTGTGTCCATTTATCCTTTTCCGTAGAGACTGTCCAGTTTGGCCGATGTACATAGCAGAGGGGCATTGCTGGCATATGATGGCGTATATTACATTGGTGGATGTGCAGGTGAATGAACCAGTGATGGTGTGGCTGATCTGGTTAGGTCCTGTGATGGTGTCGCTGGTGTAGATATGTGGGCAGAGTTGGCATCGAGGTTTGTTGCATGGATTGGTTCCTGAGCAAGAGTTATTATGGTGTGGTGTGCAGTTACTGGTGAGAATATGTTTCAGGTTGGCAGGTTGTCTGTGGGCAAGGACTGGCCTGCCACCCAAGGCCTGTGAAAGTGTGGGATCATTGTCCAGGATGGGTTGTAGATCCTTGATGATGCGTTGGAGGGGTTTTAGCTGGGGGCTGTATGTGATGGCCATTGGAGTCCTGTTGGTTTCTCTCTTGGGTTTGTCTTGCAGTAGGAGGCTTCTGGGTACACGTCTGGCTCTGTTGATCTGTTTCCTTATTTCCTCGTGCGGGTATTGTAGTTTTGAGAATGCTTGGTGGAGATTTTGTAGGTGTTGGTCTCTGTCTGAGGGGTTAGAGCAGTTGCGGTTATCTCTAGCTTGCTTGCTAGCACACATATATATACCTGCCCCTGGATATTTCCATTACATGCATCTGAGGAAGTGGGTATTCACCCACGAAAGCTCATGCTCCAAAACGTCTGTTAGTCTATAAGGTGCCACAGGATTCTTTGCTGCTCCTAAACCCTGAGAGTCTCCTGATTCAGGGACCATATCATTGACAGTCCCTAGACACAGATTTAAAACCCTAACTCTGAACTTCCTTTTGGTTGTGGATTGAAGCCCAGACTCTTCTGTTGTAACAACATGACTTTCTGTGTGAGAGTGCCTCTATTTTTTAATTACTGTTGCAGCTGGTTTCTGTATCCCCAGTGACTGAGGTCAGAGTGTACCTCTATGCCTGTAAGGGTCCCTTACAGTTCTTTGTGGTTTCTCTCATGCCCTCTTTCTGTGACCTTGGCTTGCCTAGATTGGTGGATTTTTTTTTCTCTTCAGAAAATAGAGCCTGTATAATCATCTCCGAATCACAGGCAGCACATGTTCCTTCTATTATTAAGGCACAAATCCAAATTACAGCTACAGGTTACACAATGTGCTGTTTATTTAAGGAAGAGAAGAAAAGAACAAAGAAAATTATTTATTCTATGTTCTTGTGGGTGCCTGTGTGGGGAATAGTACTACTATGGGTCAAGTGACAAAGGTTAATTGGTGGTAGCTGTAATTTCACATGCAAATCCACTTCTGCCTTTTCCTTGGTCCTTTCCCTACATCCCGGTTCATAGCAGGCTGTCCTAGGAAGCGCAGTGTCCTCTGGTCTCCCAAAACATCTGGTCACTTCTCTCAACAGGGTTGATCTCTCTTGTCCCATTTAGTGTTGGTTTCACAGAGTATTGTCTCCAATATGTGTTATGAAAGCATGTCTGAGCTTGTTTCTCCTGCACTCCTGGAAAGTCTGGCTTAGAGAAAGCTTATAGTTTCTTCCTATAGTGGCCTCATAGCAGATTTCATGAGATTATGAATATTCAGACAATGATAATTTATATATTTAGGTGTATCCAGCTGGGATAGTTACCTTAACGTGTGAAGAGGGTTTATCCCTCTGCCAAAATCCATGAGAGTGCAGACTGTTCATAAAATACATGTCAGTTGCCCTTCATGGATCAATTATGGAGTATTGCCAACTTTCATGATTTCATTGCAAGTCTTGCAATATTGGATAAGTTACTTAAAGCCCCATCTCAGGAAGTTAAATGATTAAATGAGAATTTCATCTTTTATTAAAATGTACATTTCTAACCTTCATGGTTGCAGAGAAAAGTTTGAAAAGGTGATCCAAGTGACCCCTAAAGGCTCAGAAATCCAGAGGCAAATAAAAATAAACCCAAATTTATTCTTTTAAAAAATAATGACATGATTTTTAAGACTGATTCCATGGTGGGGGTGGGGTGGCTGACTTACGGCTTTAAATGTTTGTGGCTGTCAAAACTACTTATGATCAACTGTTTAGTAATTACAATCACTGTATTGTTACCTATCACCTCTGTATTCTTGGGAAACCAGGGCGCAGTGCCCAGCCTGTCTTGACTCACAGAAGACTTTCTCCCTCCACCCTGCCTCTGCTTGAACCAAAGCTGATCAGAAGAAAGATTTTCAAAAAGCAATGAAAAGGCAGTGGAAGGCACACCTAAACCCCTCTGGACAAGGGTGACAGGATTAAGGAAACTCCCCTAGCCTCATTTGCATTGGAGATGGGACAGAGAAGCATCTCCATTAGCATACAGAATGGAGAACAGAGATTCCAAGGCAGAAACCGCATTGAACTCTGGGACCAGCAAAGCAGGAAACACTGCCTGATGGGGGATCTCTGCTCCAGATGTTAATGAACCCATGCCTGCACATACCTAGCTAAGTAGTTATCAGACTAATTCTAGTAATAAATCCTTTACTGGTATGCAAAATACTGAAGCTGCCTAATTGCATTGTGAGCTTGGGAGTGTTGATTAACCTGGTCCTCTCAGATGTGCTCTGTTAATGTGTGCATGTGTTCATCTAATTCTGGGGCTGGAAGAAGCCAGCCCTGGGGAACCTAGGTCCTGCAGGGTAGCTCCATTCGGAGGGAACTTGCAGGCGGGAGAAGTAGGGCTCCATATGAGAGCACAAGTGAAGTAAGCAGTACGTTGATAGAATTACAGAACTCCCCTCCCCGAAGAGCAACCCTAATGAGTGTACTGCAAAGTGATGGGCAAATCTGGTAACAGTATCTGCCTCTTAACCATAAACTCTGTGGGGCAGGAACTGTGTCTTATTATACTGGTTTGCGTATACAGCACCTGACACAATATGGTCCCAATACTTGATAAGAAAATGTAGGGGATAGGCAATGCAAGTAAGCAGTGACTATAATAATCCCATCCATTCTTTTTTATTACTTGTCCAAGCAAGAGTGGGGCCTGGATTGGGGCTGCTAGACACCATCACAATACATCTACTAAATAGCAATATTTAATAAATAACTATGCAAATACTTTTTAAATGCAGATTTGTAATGTAAAGTAGCCTGCAAACGCATCTTTTGGGCACATCAATGCAACTGCAGCTTCCACATCTTGGAAGGTGCTTTCTTCACTGATGAGCTGGAAACAAGGGGAATTTTTCAGAAGTATCAGACTTAATCTGTTTACCTTTCACTTTGTCCTCAGAATGTTGTTGCTGTATTTATAATGACTGAAGAATGGGTCCTACTCGTTACAAATTCATGGACTGGTGGAATTGTGACATCAGAGGTAGCTTCCTACCTACTCTCATTTTTTATTCTCTACCACCAACCTGTAAAGAGCTCATAGATGATGGTTATAGTACCTAGTGTTTTGTCCTTGCTCAATATTGTTTGCAAATGTTTGGGGGTATATTGGGTTTTGAATTCTAAATCCAAAGATGAGATCTTACTACACCTCTGTAGGCCATTGGCAATCTTTTTTTTTAGTAAGTCAAAATTATTGCAGCAATGGAAGAACATTTCAATGGAAATGTAATTTATTCCTGGCAGGTTTGGGGATATTATATTATGGATAAGTGTTTTTAAACAAGGACTTGCCGTTTCCTAACCATTTTTCCTATTCGATTATTAAATAGTGTCTAATGTTGAATTTGCATTTAGGTCAAAATGGTGAATTTGAATAACAATAGCTCCATGCTATCACCGATGCAGTTCTGAGAGTCTTACTAAAAGATACACGGGAAGAGACAATGGGTGTTTGTTGTTATTTCAATTACAGTTGCTTCTAGAGGCCCCAGTCAAGATCAGGACCATATTCTTCGAAGGGCTATACATGGATCTAGTAAGAGCTAGTCTCTACACTGACAAATGAAGGTGTGATAAAGGAAGTGCTATTATCTTCATTTTACAGGTGAGGAAGTGAGGCAAAGAAAGATGAGGCAAGTGGCTTGCTCAAGCGGACACACACAGCCTGTGCTGGAGCCAGGAATTGAACTAAGATTGCCTGAGTCCCATCCCAGTCCTGTGCCTTAACACCAAACCATCTTTCCTTTCTTGAATAAGAAAAGCTTTTATTCACACAGAAATTACATGAAAAATAATAAAGGCATAGGGGAAATGATTGGCCGTATAAATGGTATTTTAGGTCAGTAGTCTCTATTTTTAAACTGACTTCTGTGTGAGAGAGAGGCTGTGAAATGTTCCAATGGGTTAACGTTCAAATGAGTTTCTCAGTTGAAAGCTTGTTACCTAAAAGTTTGCAACACTTCCATGTTTCTCCTGGCAGCTTGGGCCATGAGGCACAGACAAGTTAAGGTGATGTCTTTAAGAGTGTGTGTGTGTGTGTGTGTGTGTGTGTGTGTGTGTGTGTGTGTGTGTGTGTGTGTGTGTGTGTGTGTGTGTGTGTGTGTGTGTGTGTGTGAGAGAGAGAGAGAGAGAGAGAAATTCTGCAATATGACAATATATTTCCTTGATTGCCATCACTCTCTTCAAGATGAATTTACGGCTGTCAAGAGAGATTTGCAATTATAGAAATGCCTGAAAGCTAAATCATCTTATCTGAAGAGAAGGCTTTCCCAGTATTCAGTTGGTAATAGGGTGACCAGATGTCCCAATTTTATAGAGACAGTCCTGATTTTTGGGTCTTTTTCTTATATAGACTCCAATTACCCCCAACCCGTCCACCCCGTCCCGATTTTTCACATTTGCTGTCTGGTCACCCTAGTTGGCAAACTTGTTGCATCCTGTTTGGATGTGGCAGAACTGATTTTAGCATGTGATTTGGAATGCCATGTGTTGTTTGGCTAATTGTGTACTGGGAGTTATTTCATGCAGTCCTTTATTTCTCTCATTTTTATGAGTGAATTTTAATACTCATGGAAACAGAACTGGTATAATTGGCTAGTGATAACAATGGTGCTCCAGACTGTGTGTGTACCTATCTGTCTAGGAACTCCATCTCTGCAGTACCATGCAAACATCAGTGAATGAATCATCATAATACCTGTGTGGTTGGGAAATCTTGTTATCTCTATTTTAGCATGTGGAACTGAGTGACGCTTCTTTTAACAGCTTAACATACATTAAAGGCACGCTGCCTTGTCTACACTGGGATGTTAACAAATTAGTTAAAGCAGCAAAGAATCCTGTGGCACCTTATAGACTAACAGACGTTTTGGAGCATGAGCTTTCGTGGGTGAATACCCACTTCCTCAGATTACATGCATCTGAGGAAGTGGGTATTCACCCACGAAAGCTCATGCTCCAAAACGTCTGTTAGTCTATAAGGTGCCACAGGATTCTTTGCTGCTTTTACAGATCCAGACTAACACGGCTACCCTCTGATACTTAACAAATTAGTTAATATCTTCCCAGTCCTAGACAAGGACAGAGAATCAAAGTGACTTGTCCAAGATCAGTGGGGAGGTCTGTGCCAGGCCAAGAATTAAACCCAATTTAGTTCCTTAAACACAGGCCAATCCTTCCTTAGTGCTAGCATGCTACATCCCCTGTTATTTCAGTCCCAAGCAGAAGCTGTCAATTGTACCGAGCTGTATAATGGCATTTTGTGATATGTGGAAATGTCTACTGGGATCACTAAGTGAATTTTCCCTTGTGACCAAAGACAGTAATTTGAATCCAGGCTGCTAGAGATAAAAGGGCAGTATGCTAACTCTGCACACAAATCACACTCCTTGGTGTTCTTTAAAGTGACACTTTCAAGTCTGTCCAGTAGCGCAAGTCCAAAAGTTGCCCTTTCCTCTGCCCCAGGGGGTAGAATCTGATGGGGGGGGGGGAAATCTCAGTTTTTAAATGTATTTTGTTACTGTTGATTTTTAAAACTCACTATAGTTGCCAAGAAATTAAGAATAAAACAGTGTCCTCTGTTTAGGCAGCAACAGTTTAAAGACAATGTAGTTAATGGAAAATATCTGCTATAAGAAAAAAAGATTCTTTGCCAAGTATAAAAGGTCAAAGCTGGTAAGGAAATGTCTTTTGCTCTCAAGTATTTGAAAATAATAAAAGAATAAAAACAGAATAATGAAAAACTATGAAAAGTAGTTAATGCCCAATTAATATTTAATCAATACAGTTATTTTTACACTAGCAAACAGGTGGATTTGAGTTCTTTCTTTATGATGTGGATGTGAAAATGAATGGATTGAGGGCGATGAATGAAGAAGGCTCAGAGTTATCAATCTTCTGGTGGCGGCACAGTCAATTCTGGGTGACCTCTTCATTCACGGGGCAGCCTGACACCCTGCTATATTACTCCTAAGTTATATTTGATCTTTTCCCTGAGGCCATCTCATGGAAAAAATAATTTATTGTATTGGTTTCTACTGTATTTGACAAAAAATTCTTTCCCCTTCCAAGACCACTGATTTAGCATTGCTAAATATATCGCACAGGCAGGTTTGCAGTTCTAGCGTTAATAATAATAATATTTGGACAGAGATGTTCTTGTAATACATGCACTTTGGACCAGCAGGTCACCCAGTGGCCTGGGCAGCAGAAGGGGACAGTGTGTTCTAAAGTGGCTACTGATTAAAAGACGGCAGGATGTTCTATACTGTCTGGCAACCAAGAGAGCTGTGTTTTGGTAGCAGGATGGTGGTATCTTAACTGAGGGAATAGCCTATGTGCCGTTTTGACCTCTGTTTAAGATAAACCGGATTTGTGTATGTTTTGGGTGGGATTCTGAAAGCTGCCTAGGGGATTTGGACATTTATATGAATTGAGTGCCTGAATCTCCCAGGCAGTTTTGAAAGATCTCTGCAAATTAATTACACTAGAAAATACCCTGCCTGTAAGACACTATTTTCTCTATCAGTGGGAAAGTGACCTGCCACAGTGCCTCTAGTTTCTCCAGTTGCGTCCATCAGGGACCACCATGTAAAGCAAGGAAGCGCAGGCTTTGCTTGGTATTCCTTAAAAACACACACTTAACTCATACAGAGCAAGAGAGGTTCACAGATCTATGGAATGAACATCTCAATGCAGGTTCCTCATGCAATGTCCACAACACCCCGGATGGCCTTTTGGTGTTTAGTCAGTATATTTTAGGAGGCTCAGGTCCCCCCTCCTGCTCAGTCTTCTGGTTTTGGTGATCCATAGAGCCTAAGGCCAAGAGGGACCATTGTTATCATCCAGTCTGACTTCCTATACAACACAGGTCATATAACTTCCTTGAATTAATTCCTGTTTGAAGTAGAGCATCTGTTTTAGAAAAACATCCAGTCCTTGATTTTAAGATTGCCAGTGATAGGGAATCTACCACAGACTTGGCAAGTTGGTCTATCGGTTAATTGCCCTCTCTGTTAAAAATGTGTGCCTTATTTTCAGTCTCTGGGCTTTTTCCTGAACCCTCTCCAATTTTCCAACATCTTTCTTGAGTTGTGAACACCAGAACTGGACACAGAATTCCAGTAGCAGGTACACCAGTGCCAGATACAGAGTCAATATCACTCTTGCTGCTATCTGACATTCCCCTGTTTATACATCCAAAGATTGCTTTAGCCCTTTTGGCCACAGCACTGCACTGAGACATCATTTTCTATTGATTATCTACGACGCTCCAAGTCTTTTCCAGAGTCATTGATTCCCAGGATAGTTTATGTTGCTGATGGGGTGTCTCCCTTGCTGAAGAGCGGGTCTTTTTAAAAGCAGTCTGTTATGCCTTTTCCTGCTTCTCTTCTTGTGCCGGGATTTTCCATGATCCAGCCCATGAGAAAAGGATTGTTGGCAGTGTGTCACTGAAAAGCAGTCTCTCTACCTGTAGACCAACCCCTGTTGTCCCAACAGGGAAGGCTGTTCAATGGGCTGATGGCCTTTTGATGACTCTCTCTCCTTCAGGGTCTGACACGTAGGCCACAGGCTCCCTAACACAAGAGTGCTGATGCAATTCAACATGGCAGTTACGGTATACAGTTAGGGCCAGCTCTAGCCATTTGGCTGCCCCAAGCACGGCGGCATGCCGTGGACGGCGCTTTGCCACTCGCTGGTCCCGTGCAGCTCTAGTGGACCTCCCGCAGGCGTTCCTGTGGAGAGTCCACTGGTCCCGCGGCTCCAGTGGAGCATCTTCAGGCATGCCTGCGGGAGGTCCACCGGAGCCGCCGGCGCCCTCTGGGCAACCGGCAGAACACCCCTCGCAGCGTGCCGCCCCAAGCACGCACTTGACGTGCTGGGGCCTGGAGCCGGCCCTGTATACAGTGAAGGACATAATCATGATTGCCCTCAAAATGGAGGCTGAAATATAGCACACTCAGATATAGTCCCCAACTGTCACAATATGCTCAAGTCCCATTGACCTTGTAAATAAAGTTAAACACATGTATTCATTTGTAGTATCTGGGCCTATATGTGTTAAATAGTCTTGAAGCGATATTTTTTTTACATCTGTGGAGTTTGCAGTTACTTCCTGGGGACGCTTTTCTTATCTGGCATATGTATGATTTCTGCGCTCTCACAGCTTTCTGGTGTTTTAACTTCAGATTTTGGATAATGGTTTTTTTTTTTCCTCTCTTCCCCTCCCCACCGGGTTTTCCTGGGAAACATCCTGAGACCTAAACAAGCAACAGAAGTGAAAGTGAGTGTCTTCTCTATTCATTGGTGGAGTATTCTCTCTAGTTTCTGTCTTGTTTTTAGAACTGCTTTTCTCCTCAATACTGGGCTGAGGTAATGCACTGTGTATATTGTGGTAGACCAGTGTGATGTAAAGGCTGCCTTGTAAGGCATTAAAAGGGGTAACATAGCATCTGAAAGTGTGCTTCTCCCACATCCTAGGAACTGTAAGTACCATGGAATCTAGTCCCTTACCAGAGCATAAGTGGATTGTTTAAATTCATCAGGAATTCATAACTGTTAAAAAGAAATCTGTGCACTAGGCGTGACTGTCCAATGAATAGCAGTCTGCAAAAGATGCAGTGGTTGAGCTATCCTCATTACAGGAACACAAAGCTGTCACATTGCCAACATACATGACAGGAGAAACAGACTGTACTATTTGTACATTTGTACATTATATTGGGAGAGACCCATGAAAATCAATAACCCCAACAAATGCACACACTGTTGAGGTTTAACAATACTGCAGGTACCAGAACACTATTGACTAGCATTAAAGCAATAAGTGTAGTGTTGCTATTAAGCTGCTATATGGAACTATAGGAGGAGCATAAGAAAGGGAGCTATGGAACAAACTGAGGCAAGTTAGAACAAAATTATGATCTTACTTCAAATATAAAACTGAATGATTTCGGGCTAAGACAGAGAGAGAATGTCTCCAACTGTACTGAGTAACTTTCCTATATCTTTCCTTGGGTACTTTTCCTTTTTGGTTACCTAATACCTTCTCACTCACTTCACATCGGAGATGTTGTCCACTTACCATGATTTAAGACACTTGCGTTGGGAGACTAGAAGCATCAGCTCTTGCATTAACTTCTTCCACAAACCCCATGTGCAAAAGCTCAAAGCCTCTCCTCAAGCCTAGGCTCCCAATACACCAAATATCATTTCAAGGTTCTCTTTAGTAGGGACCCTGTAGGGACTCTGTCAAGGTTAATCACTAATGCAAAAGGGTCTGTTGCCTAAATCGAAAGTTGCTCTATTTTCCACCTTTCAATTTATCCACTGTGACTGAATGCATCCCTGTATTCACATTCTATACACTATTGTTATTATCTTTGTACAAAATAAGCCTTGTGAGGTATCATTTGAAAACTAATAACTCATCGGTCAGTAATGTCACAGTGAAATGTGTGTGGCAACATTATATGTAAAGTTATAAACATAAGCTAAATTTAGGTCTGAAATGTGTTTACAAGACAAGTCTGGGTAAACCAGTTACTCATAGACCAAGGACAAGCTGATCCCTCAAGCCAGGTGTCATTGAAGTTGATGGACAATCACCTATCAAATGGCTATTCTTCAGCAAGAAACGGGTAGAAACAAACAGATCTGCATGTTAGCAGATAACAGCATGGAACCTCTTTCACCAGTGGACTCCATGTCTCCGGCCTCACAGGGGAAATGAACTTAGGGGTAATCCTCAGGAAAATGCATTTGAAAGGGTGAATGAATGATAAAAGTGAAGAGCAAAACACTTCAAGTTACCTCTTCCTATCCATCTCTCTCTCTTTCACCAAAGAAAAGACAAAAAGAGACAGCGGTTGGATTTGGGAGCACATCTTGGTCTGAGAGTTTGGTCAGCAGTGTTACTGGGAACATGTGGTAAAGGAGTTCACCTTGAACCAAGTCTAGTTTGTTTAAGTTTTAGTACTAGGAAGCGTTTTATCTTTATTTCTTTTGCTACCATTTCTGACTTTAATGCCTTATAGTTGTGCTCACTTAAAACCTATCTCCTTGTTGTTAAATAAACTTATTTTATTCTTTAATCAAAACCAATCCAGTGTTGTGAACTGTGTGGGCAACTCCATTTAAGGTACCAAACTGTTGTATATTGATCCCCTTGAGGGGCAATAAACCTACTGTATTTGGACTGTCCAGAAGAGGGCTGGACACTGCAGAACATACCTTTTGATGGAATATCTGGGTCTGGGAATGTGTTCGGGTCACCCTGCAAGTGGTAATGATGGCTGGTGGAAGTCAGAGTGTGTCTGTGCGGCTGCATGCAGCAGCTAAACATAGACACTCAGGTTGTGACCAGTATGCTATTAGACTGTCTGTGAGTGGCTAGGTGGGAGCTATAGCAGCAAAGCATTGTGAGGCACACAAGTTTGCAGGGCAGGGGTGATATAGCCTCTCACTGGTCTGAATTGCACCCTGGAGTGTCATACCCACTTCTCTAGAGATGGAAGCTATGAAATAAGTGGCAACCATAGGAAGTATGCAGTGGTGTTGTAGCTGTGTCAGTCCCAGAATATTAGAAAGACAAGGTGGTGGAGGTATATTCGATCTGTTTGATCTTGTATTTAGCTGTAACATTCTGAGTACCTTTTCCAGACCCGAAGAAGAGCTCTGCGTAGCTCTAAATCTTGTCTCTCTCACCAACAGAATTTGGTCCAATAAAAGCTATTACCTCACCCACCATGTGTCTCTAACAGTAGGAAGTCTTAGGCTTGAGCTGCATTTATGGGCGCATTTGGGTGTCCCATTTATCTCCTATTCCTCCCATATATAAAATGGTGTGCTAACAAACTGGTGGCACACAGGTGATTCTCCTGCCTCTCTGGAGGAGTGCCAAGAGACCAGCTCTGATTAAAATGCATCCAGAACCACTGATGATGTAATATTAATAGTAATGGTGGCCTCTACAAAAATGGCTGTTAAATGGGGAGTAAAAAGCTTTCTGTGTTGCCAAAAATGTAATGAAAATGGAGCTGTCAAGTATATAATGTTAACCAGAATAATTGTGACTTTACAGTTTTCCAATACATTGGGTTTATGTGATGTACGGGATCGGAATGTTGTAAAAGGTTAATGTAAAACCTTGACTGGGAGGCTTTAAAAGTGACAGCAATAGAGAAGAGAGTTTTCATTCATCCATGCACATGCAGGAATTACAAGGTAAGGTTCTTTGGACATTGCTATACAAGATGTCAGACTAGATTATCATAATGGTCCCTCCATCCTTAAAAATATATGAACCAGTTCCTCAGCAGGTGTAAAGTGGGGTAATTTTATTGAAGTGAATGGAGCTATGCTAATTTACATCTGCTGGTCATCTGGCTCTCTGAATTTATGGTAGCATTCATTCAAATTATTGGTATTAAAAATAATACAGCATTTACAAGGAATGAGTCACACATGGGCTAATCCCAAATGATGAAGAAAGGCCAAATGCTAGTCTGCCTCTTTAAGAGATTACAATCAACCTAAGGGCTGTTAAAATACATACAGTGGCGCTGGAACAATTTTTATTGTGAGGGTGCTGAAAGACATTGAACAAAACCGTAAACCTTGTACATGATGGAAACCACTTGAAGCTCAGGGGTGCTGCTGCACCCCCAGGACCTTAGTTCCACCATTTATGAATATATACCAACCCTTATGAAAACAATGGAAGAATATAATTTGAGGAAATGTACAGAACTTTTTTTATTCTGGATGACAAAAGTCTAAGGTGATTCATCTAGGGTACACACTGCTGGAAGGTTGTGCTTTGGTTTACTAGCAGAAATGTTATTATTGAATGCCACAAGCTTTCATTAATTGTGGACTTTACTCCTTCCATCTCACCCAACTAACAAAGCAGATGTAAGTTCCTTGTCACGCTTTGACTAGTCCCTTATGTGCCTCAGAACTGGAGGGTCAGATAAGAGTTGTGCAAATTCTCATTGCTTCTTACTGGCCTAGGAGACTATTGTTTCCATTTTCAGCTTCCATGTTCCAGTGTTTACAAAGCTGACTGGGTGGGGAACTGTTCAGCTTTGGTCTAAGAGCTGTACTGATGTCATTGTGGCTTTATGATCTATGTGACCTGAATATAGAACTCAGTGTGTTGCTGATGGTACATGGTGCTCTAGATATATAGGGCCTCAAATAATCCCTGATATCTTCTGTGTTTAACTCCTTCCTACTGTCAGAGAAGATGCTCTGCCACTAGTTCTAGAGAAGAATCTCCATTAGCAGTCAGTCACGGTAGCATGAAATATCCTCCGTTGTCTCTTTGGGAACTCCTGGTTTTATTTTTAGGGAAAAATGAAGACTAGCATTCACTAGCTATGTAAGACATGAATAGAAAGGCCTCCATCTCCGGCCCTTATTCAGTAAGGTACTAAACACATGCTTAAAGTGGACCTACTCACATGTTTAAAGTTAGGCACATACTTAGGCACCTTGCTGAATCCCGGGTCCTCTGTGCAGATTACAGCTCACACTGTTTAGTGAAGCCTTGTAAATGCCTTTTCCAAAGGAGATCAGAGTGCATCCAGACAGGACAATCAGGTGGGTATTTATTTCACCAACCATTCACAGTGGGATTTTCTAAAGCTCCCAAATCAATATGATTTAGATACCTAAGTTGCTTAGGTACTTTTGAACGCCCCCCTCCTAAATCCATTGTGTTGGAGACAGCTGGAGTTTGACAGATGAGGGGGCAGTGGGCAGATGCACATGCATGCGAGAACTATCATCCGTAAGCTGCCATATTTTATTGGTATATGTCTAACTGGTGACTGATTCTCAAACACAAAACCGTTTCTCTCTCTTTTCTGTAGGGACCTGGGGTGGAAGGGTGTTGAAAAATATCTTATCCAGGGGAATGGTCTTAAAAGTAAACCTTGTAATAAGGCAGACATGCCAGTGCTCTTTCACACAAGCCGTGTGGCTTTGTTTTTATACATTGCTCAAAATGTAATTAAAAAAGCTGGGGAAGTCAGGGTGATTTATCTTGTTGTGGTGCTGTGTGCATTGCAATTCCATTTAGTAAAGTTAAAACACTGAACAGCTATGTGGGGGGAGGGATAGCTCAGTGGTTTGAGCATTGGCCTGCTAAGTCCAGGGTTGTGAGCTCAGCCCTTGAGGGGGCCACTTAGGGATGTGGGGCAAAAATCAGTATTTGGTCCTGCTAGTGAAGGCAGGGGGCTGGACTTGATGACCTTTTGGGGTCTCCTCCAGTTCTATGAGATAGGTATATCTCCATATATTATACATCAGTCTGGTAGATGTTGTGTACAATCCTCCTGTTCCTACACATTTATCTACTAAGGGCTGTGACTGGGAACTTTTACAATAACATAGGAATACAGAAGACTTATTTCTCTCAATAACTATGGTTTCTTTATACATATGTTTTTGGTGGAAGTTGCTGCCATTTTAACCCCATGAATACAGATGTATATGAATTTCCATTTCATACTAGCAATCAAGGTGCTGCCTGAAATGAAGTACTCTGCGACTTTGATTTGGAGATTCTCCGTGGGAGGATTAAGGAAGGATCCTTGAGATTTTGGGCCTCTCAGAGGACCCTGAGAAGAACAAGGAGTAATTAAGAAGCAGGCAACATGACATACCGCTGGCCGCAGGCTGCCGGTGGAGGACCCAGAAGAAACAAACGATTTTGGGGTCCAGGTGCCATTCTTCAGTTCCGCAAGTGACATTACAATGGATATGACATGGGCATAATGAGTGAGTAAATTAGGAGGCCTAACCACACCCAGAAATTTCGAACAGGGCTGGCATTTGGATTGTGGGCAGCTACCTGTAGTGCCAAATTATTTGTGGGCACTATTCTCCCTTCCTGTCCTCCTTCCTGTTCTGGTGAGCTGCCCTCATGCAGCCCTGGAGCTGACCTAGAGGCACCAGCATTAGCTGCTTGGGAGCTAGAGCCGCTGTATGGAACCCAGATATACTACTTCCTCTTCCCACACAGATGACACTGTGTCCAACAGATAGTCCAATAGATCTTCCTTACTGAATATGACATTAGCAAATCAGAGCAGAGAGAAGAATGAATTCTGTATGCAAGAGACTTACAATAAGAATGGGGGTGGAGGGAAGGGAGTAGTTTGAGAAAGAAGGGATGAAGAGGAGAGAGACGGGAACAGATTGGGTAAGAACATGGGGCTTAGAGAGAAATTAGAGTTTGTTTAAGAAATTCCAATTTTCATTGCATGTTGCATTTTTCGACAAATATGTAATGATACTGTGACAAAGGGACTCACCAATTGGTGCCCCTCCTTGTGGTTAGGTGTGGTATTGCAGGGCTTTGTCCTCTACAGCAGTGGCTCTCAACCTTTCCAGACTACTGTACCCCCTTTCAAGAGTCTGATTTGTCTTGTGAACCCCCAAGTTTCACTTCATTTAAAGACTTATAAAATCAGACATAAAAATACAAAAGTGTCACAGCACACCACTACTGAAAAATTGCTGACTTTTTTTTTACCATATAATTATAAAATAAATCAATTTGAATATAAATATTGTACTTACATTTCAGAGTACAGTATATAGAACAGTATAAACAAATCATTGTCTATGAAATTTTAGTTTGTACTGACTTTGCTAGTGCTTTTTATTAGCCTATTACAAAACTAGGCAAATATCTAGATGAGTTGATGTACCCGTGGTTGAGAACCACTGCTCTACAGTTCAGCTGACCAGGTCTGTTGGTCATTTCCTTTGGCTTGGCCCACCAGCCAGGCCCACCTTTGGTCTGCAGGCATCATACTGTCTGGAGTGGCTCATGACCATGAGTGCTTTCCTCATGGCAGACTGTCAAAAACAGGGCAGACACCTCAAACTAGTGGTATATTCTATAATTGGATTTCACCAAGCCGTTAACAAATGTGAACTCCTGGATCACTATAAGAGTCTTACTGTGGAGTCACAGACAGTCCCCTGAGGCTCTCCGGTCTATCTTGCCACTTAGGCAAGCTCAACTTAGTGATAAATGGTCATTTATACCAAAAACCACAAAATATTCAGGTTGCTTCCAGTCCCAAGACACCAGTCGCTTACCACAGATAAATTTATATCTTAGAGCTCACACCAAAGGCAATACCTGTGGCCAATCCTGTAATAAACTAACTTAAAGATTTATTAACTAGGAAAAAATAAGAGTTATTTATAGGTTAAATCAAGCGAACATATACATGCAAATGAGTGACCATCTAAATCCCAAGAGCGACAGAGTTGTAGTGATCTGTCAATTCAAAGTGTCTTTCAGTGCAGACCCAGGAGTCAGCCGCTGGGGATCTCTGGCTTCAGTTTAGAGGCTGTGGCCCTTTAGAATTCAAACAGCCAAAAAGATTGAAAATTTTCCTGTGGCTTCGTTTTATTTCCTTCATTCAGCCTACAGTATGATCGTCCTTACACATAGCATTTCCCTGGTGCAATAGGGCCATTAACCAATCCTTCGTATGTTGATTACCCTTGATGGCCCATCTGATTTTGATAGCCCTACTGGACGTGTGTGTGTGTGTGGGGGGGGATGATTCCCATGCCTGAGTTCACAACTTCAGAGCAAACATTTTCAAAATTATAAAGCTGAACTTTCCTATTTCCTTCTAGCACGGAATACAGACATTACAAGTGAGATTAATACATGCAGCAACTTACAAGCATTTCATAGAGTCTAAATTTGAAATACATCCTTATAAGACTAATATCTGTTTTGAGCAAAACTAACATAAAGGTGACCTGAACTGGTCTCCAGCTGCAAGGCTGTAAGTTCTTAGCTAATGGCTGCAGCGTGGACAAGAGCTAGTGTCTGACTTGGCAGCATCACACCAGGGTTTTCACCCAATAGTCCCAGGTCCAATAGTCTTTCTGGCCCCTTGTATCTGGAGTCTTCTGGCTACTCCTGCCAGTGTGGTTGTAAGGGAATCAGTCCCTCCCTCTACCCTGGGTTTCAGCCCAGGGACCTTTGTGGTGGGTCTGGCTAGAGATCTTGCTCCTTCCCTGGGTGACTTAACTACAATGGGTCCACCTTCTCCTCAGGAGGCTCATGTTTTCAGCAGGACTCTATCCTGGGGCCCAGCCCCTTGTCACAGTCCACGAGGTAATAAAGGAAAAGAAGGGAAATTAATAGAAATAAGGAGCAACTCCAGTTTCTCTGCCTTGCCCAGATCCTCCAGTCATCGATCCTACCATTCTATATTCCCAGTTAGCTTAAGATAGCTTGGCTTGTTACAGTTTTCATCTGTGGGAGCTGAGTGTGAGAGGTCTATCTTGGGCCTTTTGAACTGAGCAACTTCTTTAAGGCTCCTCCACCAAGATTGGCATGCCTCACAGTTGTGGTGGGGCAGAGCTGCCTGAGTCCAAAGCTGCTCTTTAACCCCTTCTTGCCTACAGGGGGTGGCACAGATGCAAACAGACCAGAACTGAAGGCAAACCCATCAGGAGCAGTGTTAGAGTTGAGTGTTGAATTAAGCTTCTGGGATTTCCAGAGGCTGATTTCTCAGATTTGACGTTAATGCTAGGATTTCCAGGTTTTTGTTTTTCATGGAATTTTACAGACGTTTTTAGCCAAACAAAAATATTCATATGCGACAACTCCACACACACATTGCCCCAGATTTTCATTAATGGACAACATTTTGGCGCACACAACAATTTGTGCCCATAATGTTATGAGAATAGTTATCAATGGTTAAACCTCTAGTGGTGTGTAGTTACAAATTAGAGAACACTACTAATTACCAATGAGCCTGATCTTGCAAAGAATTTAAGTATCTCCTGAGAAGTGCTGTGTGTTTTATCTGTCCTTGGGATTCAACCATTGGTGGCCAGCACCCAGTGTACCTGCTTCAATGCAAGCCATGAGCATAGGCTAGAAAAGGCCCAATTTGCACTGGCTGCCCTCACTCTTTTTTTGAAACTGAAATTCAACTAGTGCAAACTGTGGCTTTCCTTTTCTACACTGTAAGTCTGCATAGGTGCAAGCTACACCAGTTCCTGGCCACTGACTGCTGAACCATGGCTAATTCCAAATAGTCAAAGCCTCTAAGAAGTGAATGAGACTAGAGGGTACACAGCACCTTGCAGAATTGGGATCAATAGTGTGGCACCTTCCTGGGCACAGATCATGCCCACAATACAGAAGCTGGATCCCAGAGTCTGCTTGAAAATCTGCCCCATTATAGCATGCACGCTCGCTCGCTCTCTCTCTCTCTCGTATGTTTGTCACTTCATATTTGTGTCTTTTTGATGGGCACTGTTGACAACTAATTGCGGGCACTGGATCTTGAGTCTACCTATCCCATGGGAAAATGAGTGCCTGTGTATGAGTACTTGTGTGTGTTTACATTTGTGTGCAGACAAAAATCAGAGAGATTATAAAACAGTTAACTTGGGGGCTAAGCGTGGAATAAAGCTCCTGTTTTGGAATCTGTACTCTTTGGTTTTTTTCCCCTCTCCACTTTTGTTTTCAATTCCTGTGAGAGATGGCTGTGCTGTGTCCTCTGAGCACTGTTAGGAAGTTGTGGAACTAGGGCAGCTGTCAAATCTTTTCCCTCAACCTCTCCTTTGTAGCTGGAGCCCACAGCTTTGCCATGTATCTTAAACAATAAAGGAAAACAGGAGAAAAACTTTCTGGGTTTTGGCATTTGCATTATGTTGTCGTGGGTTGAAATTTTTATTGAACATTAAAAACTAAAATTTAGTAAACCAGTCTCAAATTCTCTACCTGTTTCTTTATGTTGGTCTCAGAAAAGTGGGATATTATACAATGACATGTAAGGAAGATACTTTGTTTCATGATATCTGTCCCTTTCTACATAAAAATGTAGGCCAAAATTTTTCAAAAGCAACTAACTATTTTTGGGTGCCCAACTCACGATGCCTTAAAAAGGCTTGATTTTCAGAAGGCAGGCTGTCATTATTTTCTAAAATCCAGATCCCTCTTTTAGTTGTCTCAAATTAGGCACCTGATATTACTAATCAGGTTCGCCCATTCACCCTCCCATCTCTGTTTGATGTATTAAAATCTCCTCTAGTCACTGTGATTATTCTTACTGCATGACATCTGTGGATTTCTTCCTCTTTATTTTGAGACTTAAAAGCTTGGGGAAGAAACAGTTGTCTGTGGTTTGGGTGTTTAATTTTTTCTTTTTTGTAATTATTATTTCTAAAACGTTGTCTAGTGATTGCATCACAGGCAATTTCTTGATCAACTGGGCTGTAAATAACAGAATAATAACTGTTTAATACTCCTATGCTGCTACTTTACTTTCAGTAAGGAATGAAATTTGGGGGGGGGGGGGAGATTTGCTTTTAACTTCTGTGTAATTATTATTTTAACCTTTAGTTTACAAAGAGGCCAACAGACTTTGTACAGCTGTAACAGATAAGCTATTCTCAAGAAAGACAAAACCAGTCTGGCATATCCCTGATCTCTCACCATGAAGAGCATGATGGACAAATGTTCTCCAGTGCAAACTGCCTTTCACGTACCTTGTTTGTTTCTTGCTTTCCCTTAACACCTTCCCTGCCCAGCTGATTTTGGCTGTCTGGATGCATAGCTTTGTCACATGCCCAGTCTTGGATGAGAAGTTAGGCCTCAATCCTGTATTGGGAACTGCTAGCATAGACCACTGTGCCCACGTGGATGACCAATGAAGTCAATGGGACTCTGAAGATCTGGTTATAAACCCCATTTTAGGATATCTTTCTGTGCCTCTTACGCTACTACGGAAACCAAGCATCTTTGTTACAGGATTTTGGTGCTGCAGGTAACATGGACTTCTCATTATAAAGATTAGGCATATTATCCTTTCGTTAAACTATTACCCATTCCGAGGGCGAAGGAAGTTTCTACTCCAATTCCTCTGCATCTCTTGGATGACAGATCTCCTTCTCTGGTGATCACAGCATGTATGCACACTGTAGCCACTAATCTAGTCATATTGTGTAATGTCTCAAAGACTTATCAAATTAAAACAAAAATGCTTGCTGTTCTTGGGCATCCTAGGTATCCCTAAATATCTAGGGACTAATTCACCACTGCCTTACTCCAGTTGTATGGCATAGATTTAAAGTGAGTTACACTGAGGGAAGAAGAACTGGAGTAAGGTAGCGGTGAAACAGACAGCAGGGGTCTGATTCAAAATCCATTAAATTTCGTGGACTCTGCATTGGGCCCATAGTGATCAAATTAGATAAGCCTATTACTTGAACTTTGCTACAGTCTATTTAGTAGAATGCGACTGAGCCCCAAAAGTTGCCGCAGAGCACAAGTAAGATTTTTTTTCAGTGCCTCCCTTAACCTTTCTGTTCATTGTGGAAAGTCAGTAATTTGAGACATTGTTGGTGCTATCAACAGAACCAGCAGGTGATTATTGCTTGAATGCTCGGGAGCCTTTTCTTCCTAATTTGGAGTATAGAGAAGTGGTAGTCGCTGTAATGCTGATTGCATACAGTCTTTTTTTAGCCAGTCTTATTCTCCTTTGGATTTCTGCATCTCATTGAGTTTCTGGTGGCTCATTGCAATTTAGAGAGACCTGCTGGAGAGTCAGCTCATTGTACAAATAGCAAGAGTGTGCTTACTAGGAATACTCCCTCATGGAGAGAGACATTTACAGTAACAGCATTTCTTCCACTTTATTTCCCACAACACTAGGTTAAAGTGGCACAAGCTTCAAGACATTACAACCTCACATCATTCCTTTATGTATTTAGTGCCCTTTCCAAGCGCGAGGTCATTGGTGTCAGATAATAGGCCCTCTGAAGGTATGTTTCATGTTCTCATGTACAGAACTTAACTGCAACACGCTCCTTCTCCCAAGGCACAGCGTGCTCTCCTCTCCCTCACACCAACCCTTCGCTCCCTAACCAACATTCTAAATGCACTCGACCAGCAGGGGGTAGAATTCTGGCACCAGACTTATTTAAAGGGGCCACAACCTTCTGTGCTGCAGAAACATTGCATCCGGTGCCTGAGGGACTCTGCTTAAAAGCCAAAAGAGGTGTCCCTATGAGCCAATGGATTATTCTTTTGCCTTTTTGTGTTTCTTACAAAGGTCACACTGTTGCACCTTGAATATGTTGAATCAGGCCTACATCACTGTATCACAGGATTGCATTTTATGTCATTACTACAGGGCATTATAGGTCGCATTGCAGCTGCTTGTTGAAGGGACACCGTCAGGGTTGTGGTACCTAAAATTGTCCCGGAAGCTGGTAGTTTGTGACAGCTGCTTATTAATGCTAATCATAATTGCCTCCTAAGTAATTTGTGCTTCCCTCTTTCTGTTTGTTGTATCCGCCTGCTGTCTTTCCTCATAAGATTAGAAACTCTTTGGGGGAGGGACCATCTTCTTATCTGTGTGAGTGGTGTCCATCACTGTTGAGTCTAGATCCTTTACTAAGGTCTCAAGAAACTTTCATAATACAAATAATAATGATTTTAATAATATTTGATCTTTACTGACAATTGTCCTAAAATTTTGGATCTCCCTTTACACATTCTGTGTGTTCCTCATAAATGCTTACAGATCTTTGCCACTGCCTAAAAGGATCTGAGCCAACCAAGGGTTTGACTTATTGAGCTCCCAGTAGTGAATATGGCCCATTGTATGTGTCCAGTTATGCAATTGTTAACGTAAGAACATAAGAATGGCCATACTGGGTCAGACCAAAAGTCCATGCAGCCCAGTATCCTGTCTATTGACAGTGGCCAATTCCAGGTGTCCCAGAAGGAGTGAACCTAACAGGCAATGATCAAGTGATCTCTCTCCTGCCATCTATCTCCACCCTCTGACAAACAGAGGCTAGGGACACCATTCTTTACCCATCCTGGCTAATAGCCATTAATGGCCTTAACCCCCATGAATTTATCTAGTTCTCTTTTAAAACCTTTTATGGTCCTGTTTGTTTATATGCTGTCCTCTATTAAAGTACATGTGCACAGGTTTGATGATAGTAAGTTATGCAGTAAGTAAGGTATTTGTTTTCTTTTTGTTTTGTTCTGTATTTCCCTCTGCCTCAGAGAGATTTTATTTTCTCTTAAATACATGGCTGGAATCCTTAGGAGGAAGAACCACCCAATGTGTGCCAGCTGCTAATGTTTATTCCTTTGAACTTTGACATAATGGCCAGTGTAATCTTTATGATTTAGCTCTTGTAACATAGTCTGACTGTGATTGGATACTGATCATGAATTTGAGACAGTTCAACACTCTTAGCAATGTCCTTGATAAGAAGTCAAAGAAAACTCAGATTCCCTGTCAGTTTTGTAGGATTTGTGTAGGACTCGTGGTTGGGTTTTCTTGTAAGAATAGAGCTGAGAGATAGAGATTTTATCTGCGACTAGAATCTGAAGGTCAGTCTACGTTGTTGTTACATATCTGTTAAATACAGATAGTGTGTTTGGTGCTGTACAAGACAGACAATATGGCTGGTCCCTGCCCAAGTTAATCTTACCTCCTGAAGTGAAGCACTGCTGAGGAATTTTTCATTTTTACAACTGAGTTCAAATGCTTGACTTCTGACGGCTGTCAATAATGTCAGGTTGTGAACTGCTTTTTCTTTTTAATAGCAGCTGTGCAGCTTGAAGCCACATTAAATACCAAGCAGCCTGTCCTTAATTTGTAATGAAAGAGGTGCCGGGGCTCAAGCAATATTTTTACATTCATAACTTATGCAGCAAACCCAGAGGTGCTGGGGCTATGAACTGCCAAACCTAGAGGTGCCGGGGCTCATATCTGGCAAGCCCTGGCACAAATTAAGCACTGCAGGCAGCTCTAGATCCTAGTTAGTTAGGAGGGTGTGTATCTGTGTGTATGTGTGTGCTTAGAGTAAGGCTTTATCTTTAGAAGTCTTTATAGGACAGAAATGCTGTGGCTGGTTAAGGGTAAAAATAGTTCTGAGTTTTCAATGGCTGCATTCCATGGCTGGAGCCTGAAATCATGAATAAGGGCTCAACACTCAGTCTGTGTGAGACCAAGTGTGAGAGCTCTGCAACTGGAGGCAGGAGGGGAGCAGCTAGCTGAGATGAGTCTGACCCCGGCATCACTAATATTTTGGGAGGGACCTGTGCTGCTTGTACAGTCCCAACAAGGTACCGTATGTTAATATCTTGGGTTCTGGCAGTTTATCTAATTGTCTTACCCTGTATAATTAAAAATGTGTTAAGCCTGGCAAAATTTCTTGCTGAAGAGAGAGCGAGATGTTTTTTAAAAGTGGTTCTACTGTGTGAATTCATTCTGTCAATGGTCCGTAGCTGTATACATTAATGCTCCCTGAGATCTAGGATGTCATGTATTGATTTGAGGTTTGGTTGCAACTTCTGGCTACTCAGTCCCCATCAGAATACAGTGTTGGTCCCAGGAGTGTTCCTAGTTCTTTGGACACATTCTCGTTTTGTGTTTCAGAGATTTTCCAACATGCATATCCCTACCAGGAATGTACAGATATTTAAATAATGATTGCTCTCTTTAAGTCATTCTGCTGTGAGACATTTTAAAAATGTTATCTAGCACATGGATGCTTCATTCATGCATCTTGTCTTAAGACTAGAATTCTGTGACAGTGAAGCATAGAGTACGTGTGGGTCAATACCAGATCTGACTAGTCTGAAAGAGAGAGTAATTATCTACTAAATACACTGTTTCACGGGAAGGATCATTTTGTTCTGCAAGCAAGTTCATTGAGAGGGCCATTAGGATGCTGTCAAGGTTTTAGGGCCAGCATTTCCCCTTCAAAAGCTGTTTTCGCTAAGAAGCTTTAACTTACATATCGCCTAGAGCCTTGTTAGTAGGACCTTGAGAAAGAAAGTTACCTTTTTGTAATTCTTGGCATGATGTGTTCATCAAGTTGTGTGTATGTGTCCACTTTGGGCAAGCTGTGCATTACCCACTAGCCTTGCAGCCAGGTGCAACCGTGCCAGTGCAGTATCCTGCTGTTTGCTAGAGTCCTGGATACAGTTGTGTTCCCCCCTCCACTACTCATTGGGTGCCCTAAGCTATGCTTGCAATCCAAGAACAGCTGTGTGTCCCTATGCTGTGCCATCCTGGTGCCTGAGGAACTAGGGTTGCTGCCTCTGAGGTAGAAAAAACTGGGACATCAAGGATGATCCTGAGCCCATAAAACTGGACCGCTGGCAGTGTGTTCAGAGCTCCCTTACAGATTTCACAGGACAGCTGCCTCCAATAAGGTACAATCCTGGGAAAACATGGACAGGTGGCATCCCTAAAAGGTACTGGTGTGTGGCCCTATCATATACTGTCCTAGCACCTGCCCTTGACAAAGCTGTGTACATCTGTGCTGTGCTATCTTAGGCCATGTCTTCACCCACTGGGGATTGACACTGCTGCGATTGATTTAGCAGGGGTTAATTTAGCGGGTCTAGTGAAGACCTGCTATATTGAGGGCAGAGCGTTCTCCGGTACTCCACCAGAACGAGAGAGGTAAGGTAAGTCGACAAGAGAATGTCTCCGTCAATGCAGCACAGTGAGGACACCGCAGTAAATTGACCTAAGCTACATCGACTCCAGTTACGTTATTCACATAGCTGTAGTAGCATAACTTGGGTTGACTTACCCCAGTAGTGTAGACGAGGCCTTAGCAATCATTGCACAGCTCTTTGTGTCTCACTTATTCCTTCCTAGTGCATTGCCTCTCCGGAGCTCTTCTGACACTCTAGGTGCATCATGTTGTTTTCATCTGTAGTCCCCAACATGTAAGGATGATTTGCATAAGTAATTGGGGGGAGGGGAGGAGAGTGTCTGGAAGATAATTCTCACAAGCAAAAACAACTTTTAATGTGAAAAGCATTTTACTTTAGAACCTGGTTCCTGGGGACCTTTTGGAGTAAAGTTTTAAAAATCAAAGTAGTTCCACTGCAGTACGTAGTCTTTTGTTTGGACCTGGTCAGCAGGGGGTTCAGGTGCCTTGGTATGTAAAATAGTAAGCATCTTGGACTGTGAGGAGCTACCTATTTTTATTTGAATCAAGAAGAAAATACAGTCGTGATAAAATCAGGGTAGTACATGGGGCTGAAATATTTCACAGCTTCTACTTCTCTTTATACATAAGACAGGAAAGTGGCAGTTCAGAACTATCCTTGGCTA
The DNA here is from genome assembly GCF_007399415.2 of Gopherus evgoodei. Lineage (NCBI taxonomy): Eukaryota > Metazoa > Chordata > Testudines > Testudinidae > Gopherus > Gopherus evgoodei. Next base: position 115,438,331 of record NC_044325.1, on the reverse strand, counting down.
TCATGTTGACTTGCTTGTAGCTTTGCTTGGCCACCATTCAGAACTGCCTGGCCATCCTGGTTGTACGTGCCAGGAAATGCCAACTCCAATTGCTCAGGGATTGTCAGACTTATTGTTATGGACCCATTTACCATCAGGCCACGTCTGACTTTGGAATCAGCAGATCTTCTAGGAGAGACATAAAATATTATTATTATTATTATTATTATTATTATTTATTCCCTTTTTACAGATGGGGACAATGAGGTACAGGGAATCTAAATGAGGTAGTTAAATGTCACAAGAAGTCAGTAACAGGGACAGGAATAGAATATTGTAATCCTGCCCCCCAGTGTCCTGCCTAGCCATGTGCTTCCCTTTTGAAAAGTTCATTAGGAGTTGAATTTTGCCTAGTGGGTTAGGTTAGTCGTCAGCATGCTCTAAAATAGTGTGAGGGATATTTTCAAGAAGTGACATGGCAAAATTGTCGGTGTAAATATATGAATACCGGTATTGAAAATATCAGCAGTGTGCTGCAGTTATTTCCAGTAACTGCAGTTTAAATGTGATATATTTGGCCTACTGCAGATAAAATAAATATATGCGTATGAAGCACCAGAGTGATTGGCCCAGCTACTGTTCATTGTTTATGTTAGCTGTTACAGAACTGCAAATGATCTACAGGTTTTGTTCAGCTCAGAGATACATCCAAAAGGTCAGATACTGATATGAACTATCCAAACCTCCTCATCCCGAAAAACTGTGTTGTAGATCAGCCTTAGCTGCGACGTAGGTTCCGAATGCCCTCTCAGCAGCCCCTAGGTCCTCAAAAAAGTACTTTGGAGATGGTTGAGATCCAGATTCATGGCCCTGTCCATTTCTATAGTGTATATTGTGTGGTTGGGTCTTTTCCAAGAAACTCCACGTTAGCTTGAGGTGACCTAAAATGTTCTATTAGTGTTTTGAGAGACTCGGAGAACTCAAGGTTTAGAAATAAGTAGTGTTCAGCCTTGGTCTGATTATTTATTTTTTTTTAATTTGGGGGAGTGAATTGGGAAGGGGAGGAGGAAGGGACCCTCCTATGTGTTGCCATGTAAAATGAGGCATTCCTCAGTCTTATGGCGATGAAGCAGTGTTGAAGCCCCACAGCAGAACTTGTGTTCATGCTCTCAGTGCTGATGCTGCAGTGAGGTATGTGGGTCAGTAGGAGGGAAGAGGTTGGAGGTAGGCACTACCTTTCAGATATATTCAGTCAAGGACACTTCTGCCTTGTATCTTTTGTTAAGGACCCTACAGTGTGTTTGAAAAGAATAGGGAATAATTATCTGCTGGTTTTATGGCAACCCTTTCGGGTCAATGTATTGGTTGTTAGGAATGGAAGTGGATAGTTGAAGGTGAGAGGTGAAGCTGGAGCTTACTTGAGGAAGATATTCTCCTTCTCCATACTCCAAAGTATATGTGCTGTCTGCGGGAGCCTTCATGACCCTAGTGTGTTAGGTAGTTTTTTGCTTGCTGCAGTCACGGGGAATCCACACTGGGGGATTTTCTGTGCCCATCTGAAGTGGATTCTTGGTGCTTCACTTCTTCTCAGCTTAGAAGTACAGTGGAAACAGCTGCTAGCAAGAGTAGAATAATAAAAATGAGAAAATAAACAGTATCAAACTGAGACATCAATTGCTCTCCCATCCCCGCTGGGAATTCCAGAGCATGTGCTTCCCAGGCTATTTCCAGCTAGCATAGCCCGGCAGAATAGCAAGTCTCAGTTACGGATCATGAGCTAAGAAGCCCATCATGTGAGAGATGCAGACACAGGACATTTCTAAATACAAGGCTTGGCACAGCCAATAAGTGGAGGTCCTTGTTCCAAGGTGAGATGCCCAGCAGCTAATATTAAAAAGCAGCAGACTATGCCTTTTCTCATCCTGGATAGTTCTCCCTGATGCCTGTTGAGTTAATGAAATTTTAAGTTGCAGGAGATGAGCTTTTCTTGAGAGGGTGAATAATTTAATAATGGTGGTGATTTTGCCAGAGTGAATCAATCCCATTTCAAGTTTAAGTTGCAAGCAGAATTGAAAGTGGATGCCCCTTTGTGAAAAGTTCATGCAGAACCCTCTCAGATGGGATACTCCGTAATCACTTAAGCTCCAATCATAAAAGGCCCCATAAAATCAGAAACGTGAGCATCATAAATCTAGAAAGCTGGTAGTAAGATAAATAAAATCTTTACAGGGAAGTTATAGGATAAGACAATGAAATTCAGCTAGCCAAAAGATATGTGGTCAAGGTAAGACCATATGTCCATGTTGTTGGCTTTCCCCAAGATCATTTTATTCGACGGAGTACTGGGGGCAATTGTCATGTAGTTGATTTTCATTTTGTTTCCCATATAGAATGAATCATATATAAGAAGGTATTAGACCACACAAATGTGAATAATTAAATATATTACATCAACTGGCTAGGTTTGTCAGCAGAGATTGAACCCATGACCTCTAAATTCAAAGCACAAGGCACTACCACTTGAGCTAAAGGACAAAGTCCATCAGCAGGGTGCAGTAGGAGACAACTGTCCTGGGTCAGCCACAGTGCGGACATAGTTTTCTCAAACTGAAGATTGCATACTGGCAATGGGGCAGTGTTACTTTAATAACAACATGCATTTCTGTAGTGCATTTCATTGCAAATCATCCCAAAACATTTTACAGAAAAGAGTCTCTTCAACCAGCTGTGAAAAGCATGTTTGAGGTGAACTGTAACAACTGTTTAAAAGGGTAGACAGTAGGCAGGATACAGGAATTGCCATACCAGAGCAGACCAATGGTTCATCTAATGCAGACCCTTCTCCCTAACATTGACCAATACCAGATGCGTAAGAGGAGATCTCAAAATAGATAATTATGGAATAGCCTGCTCATGGGGAAAGTTTCTTCCTGACTCATTAGTGTTTGACTTATGCCTCAAAGGATGGGAGTTTGTATCTCACCTTAAAAAGGATTTTAGAAATCCTTCCTAATGTAACTGTGGATATTCTCATTATCCATATACATTTCTAATCCTGTTATGATTACTGCTGAGGTCTAGAGCAGGGGTGGGCAAACGTTTTGGCCCGAGGGCCACATCTGGGTATGGAAACTGTATGGCGGGCCATGAATGCTCACAAAATTGGCAGATGGGGTGTGTGTGGGGGTGAGGGCTCCAGCTGGGGGTGTGGGCTCTGAGGTGGGGCCAGAAAAGAGGAGTTCAGGCTGTGGGGAGGCGGCTCTGGGCAGGTGCAGGGGGGGGTGAGGGCTCTGGCTGGGGATGTGGGCTCTGTGATGGAGCTCGGGATGAGGGTTGGGGGTGCAGGAGAGTGCTCCTGGCTCAGACCGAGGAGTTTGGAGGGCGGGAGGGGGATCAGGGCTGGGTCAGGGGGTTAGGGCACAAGAGGGGGTCGGGTGCAGGATCTGGGCAGTGCTTACGTCAAGCAGCTCCCAGAAGCACCAGCATGTCCCCCTTCCGGCTCCTGCACAGAGGTGCGGCTAGGCTACTCTGCATGCTGCCCTGTCCACAAGTGCCGCCCCTGCAGCTCCTATTGGCTGTGGTTCCTGACCAGTGGGAACCGACACATAGGAGTTGGAGGGGGGACATGCCACTGCTTCCGGAAGCCACGGGACATGCCGAGTGGGGCAAGCCTGCAACCCCTTTCCCTGGCAGGAGCTCAAGGGCCAGATTTAAAACATAGGAAGGGCCGGATGCAGCCTAAAGGCTGTAGTTTTCCCACGCCTGGTCTAGAGGAAGAAGTGAATACCCTATTTAAGTGAATATGCAGATAGAATGCAAGGAAGCAGAATATAATTTTCTGAGTTTGAATTTGGCCAAGGCAATGGGGTTGTAGTGCTCTGCTGAGGCAGTGCTTCAGTACTGACTCACAGGGAAGAGTGACATCTGTTGAATCACCAGTACTCCTTTCTACCACCATCCTCAGACTTAGCTTATTTATCTGGAGAACTGACAGAATTGCAGCGCAAGATGGAAGAGCTGCAATTAGCTTTTTGGGCTGAATCTTGAGCTGTAACCATGGTCTGCTCTAAGTCTCCCTCCTACTCCATTGATCCTAGGGTTGAGAGAAAGTCATTTCAGCCCCCTCCATAACTTTGAGCAATCTATGGGCTACTTTAATTTATGCCAGCTGTAATGGCATGGCCTGCTTGGTTCTGCCCCACTGGTTATGGATTGCTGTAGCATAAGGCATTTTGGCTACCTCCTCTCCTGTCCCAGGCATTCTTCCTCCTTCCCTTTCCCTGCCCCCCACACCACCCACACCAGATTTGTGCCACCTGTGAATTACCTTATACAAGAGATTCCCTAGCTGTATTTTTAGGGCAATTTCCCAACTACTTTGTGTAGCATGAGCAGCACAAAAGAGATAGATGAGGAACCAAAAATCTGGCCATTTGTGTTGGATAATGTATGTCTCAGTTCCTGGAAAATTCACTATGAAGATAAAGAACTAGCATTTTCAATGAATACATGCAGGTGGCCCTTATGGAAGTGACTAAAGCACTGTTATTAGTGCCTTGACTTAGCATGTATAGGGTATTGTATATAATGTAGGGTGGGTTCTCCAGTGGCCATTTTTACTGTAGTTATTCTGAAATCCTGGACAGAATTACAGAAGTCTTTCCTGGACATTACATTTGGGTCTCGCTAAAATTACCTCTGAACTTGGGATCTGCCTCGCTGAAATGAAGCTTTCCCCAGAAGAGTCTGCCATGCTGAAATCTATCTAATCTAATGCATGCCTCCTTTTATTTTCAGGTACATGTAGATATTGAGTGCAGCCCAGCTGGGATGTTGCTCAAGTGAGAGATTTTGCCATTGCAAAATGCTTGTTGAGAGAACTTTGATTACTCTGTTTTCATGCTGTTTTATTTATCCTTGTTTTAAATGTAATGTTTCCCTTCAAAATTAATAACAGAAACTCTTTTCTATATTTAAAATGCAAACAAATCCATCCAATTTCCCCACTTCATTAATGAGGTTTCTATGAAGACATTTTAAGTTTTTTTTTTTAAGCCTCTCTGAAAATGTACAACCTTGAGTAAAAATGGTCTACCAGATGGGAAGAGAAATATGTAATATCACGTATCTGTGGCCATGCCGTCTGCTGTATAGACAGATGCCTTTTAGTTCGCCTTGTACATCTGTATCCTTAGCAGCAGGTGCCACTGCCAGACAGCTGATCAATGCTGGTGTGATTTCTGAGAAACACCAAGGACTTTCCTTTTTTATTGCTATGAGAGGGGAGTTGAAGAGATGAGCCAAAGACTGGGGAGGAGATCACGCTGAAAAGCAAGCAGGAAAGGTGGATCTTTCAACTCTACTTGTTGAGGAATAAAGACAAAAATAAAGGAAAATGTCCTCCCTGCAGCTTGCTGTAGGAACGGAATGTGGGACACCTTGTCTCATAAAGAGACAGGAACACAAGTTCACAGTGAAAGGGGCCATCTGGTAGCTGTTACAGAATACATTTAAGGAGGGAATAGGGGTGAGGAGTGAATAGGGATTTCTCCAGATAAAATTCTGCCAACTTAATCACTCTGTCAGCAGAGGCCGTACATTTGATTTCTTTCCTTAGCATGTGTCATCAGCTTTAAAAACACAATGTGCACTGATTCCCAGACTATATCAGGCAAGCGTACCAGTTTATCATACTAAGACTTCAGCTATACCACCTGGTGCCTGCTGCCTCCTTTTAGTTGGCAGGCACCCGAGAACTGGTGACTCTCCAAACTACAGTCTTACATTGACAAGGCTAGATTTTGTAGACCAGGGCCCATGGTGGATTAGATTATATGCAATTGAGTGGGAAACAGTAGTGTCCTATGAGAAACAGAGCCTAATTTTTAAGGCAGGAAGGGAGCGGGCCTAGAGTTCTAGTCATCAGAGCCCTGAAGCCCATGTACTGGTAGATAGGTGTACAAGTAGCACAAACAGCCACTGGTTTATTCCTATCAATGCAGCAACCAGGGTGTGTCTTTCTTTCTCTTTGGATGGGTTGTTGCATTAGGGAGGGAAGTCAGAAAGGGAATGGTGAGTTTCTCAGCCAGATATACAGCTGCTATATCTGGCCCATAAATGAAATGCAGTCCTGCTATATAAATAATCTTTACTTTTGTTCTAACGGCTCTTGGCAAAAGGTTGGCCCTGAGAGTGATGTCCTCAAGAGAGGCTGAGATCTCCAGATATGTAAGCTATTTGGGCTGATCCGTCAAGTCTCTCTTCCTCGTTTTTTGAAACTCCTGACCAGAAATACAGGAAGTGCAGTTAAGGTACTTAGCCTACAACAAGTGGAATGAAGTTTGGAGGCTTAATTTCAGTTCCCTAAGAAAAATAAAATAAAATAAACCAACAGCAAAACCCCATAATCTGGTTCCCATGAGCCCAGCAGATGTTTGGCACTATTCAGCATGGCGAGCATTCTGTCTGTGCTTATCATAGACCCAGGACTATGCATCAGTGCCACATTCTTCAATTTGCCTTCATCTCAGGGAAACTAATCTTGTCAAGAAAAGGAAAGTGGGAGGGGGAAATGTATCATTCCAACACATGCCAGATAGTGCTTGATGTTTGTTAGCATGGGTAGGGCTGGAAGACTGCCTTATATCTTTCCGACTGCCTATTAGAGATAGGAATTTCAATCTGTCTTATCTTATTTTTTTGCATATGTATGAATTATAGGGCTGTTTTTTTCCTCTGCACACCAGAATCAGGAATGTTTTGCTTCAGAGCCTCTCTCCTTTGTGGGGGGGTAACATCCACCATTTGTTAACCACCCAACCATGACTTCTATTTTATCCCGAACAAAGGAGAGAAGGGGAACATTTGGACACAGAATTTGCCTCTAAGACAACCCATCCTGTCACTTTAAAATGGTAATGAAAATGTGTGCATTGGCTCTGGAAGTTGTTTTTATTTATGTCTTCCTCACAAATGAAAGAGTTTGAGTACTGACTGCGGAGTAACATTGTGCCAATGTTCACTGACAGCTTTGTTTCTCTGCACAATATTTAACTGACATGCTGAGGTAGGTGAGGTAAATGATAAATCCCTTTATCTTATCACCAAGAATGGACATGAGAAGAGCATGTGTGCAACAGATTTGAATGGCTTACTGTGGCTGGTAGGGGAACTCCATCTATCTTTGGGCTGATTCTAGCTTGAAAGTAAGGAAAAATGTGGAATGTCAACAATGGTCTGGGCAAACCTTGGGATAGCAGAGAGCCACAAAAGGATAGGGTGACCAGAAAGAAAATCATACTGGTCATATTGAGTGCTAGGGCACTAAGATGACATTTGGGAGGGAAAGTTTAGTTATAAAAACAAACTTTCAGTGGAGAAGTAATATTCTGCTACTTTCAATGGAGATTGGAATGGCTGAGTACTGCAGAACTCATGGGTGGAATTTTCATATGCTTTCATCATTGACTTAACTGTACTGCCATTGAAGTCAAACGTAAAACTTCATTGACTTGTGGGAGCAGAGTTGCACCAATGCCAAGTGCTTGAAAATTCTACTCCATTCAAATATTGGTTTATGCTATCTCATAAAAAGGTGGGTGGGCTATACTAGGAATCAGAGTTGGACTAGACAGACCAATTGTACATTCCTTGTGTCATGGCTGTGGATATGGGGGAGACTTTGAGTGAATAAGAACAAGTGTAGGACTTTTACCTAAAACCAAATATTATATATATATATATATATATATATAATTTTTTTTTTTTTGCCCTGAGTGCAGGGCACTGGACTAGATGACCCATTGAGGTCCCCCTTCCAGTCCTATACTTCTATGAATCTATGAAATATTTCCTCCTCCTATCATTTTTTTAATGTTTTCCAGGTGGAAAAAGCTCCATTCCCTCATGTTGAACAAAAAGGTTTAACTCTCCAGAAAATTAAACTCTTCACTTCAGTATTTCTGGGGTTGCTGTCAGAACTAAGTGCAGGAGCAAGCTTATTAATATAGTATGTACTGTGTGGGAACAATCCCCCCGCCCCCTTTTGGCTTTTCTGCTAATTGCCTAACCCAGGGAGAGCAGCTAACCAATCAGAATGGCAAGACTCCATCACCTATAAGAAGGAGTCACTCCCATAGCAGAAAAAGAAGTGAATCTGGTATCAGACAAGCAGGTGAAGTCCACTAATATATATGTAAATTAGGTGCAGGCCTTGGGCTCCTAGGATGTTACCTATGAAGTCTTCTGTGCCCCAAAGTTTGGAATCTCTTGTGTTGTGTTAGAAGTACTAAGGCCAAGTTGATCTGAACTTTCTAGTTAGTAGTCTCTTGTGTCATGGCCCTTCATGTTTGTGTTGCATCAGTGCTCCAGCACCACATCTGTAAACCTCATGCTTTAGTGGGTGCTTGGTTCTTGAGGCTGCCAAATGAGCCTGCCTCCAATGATTTGAATGCTTGATTAAAACTTGATTTGATTCCGATATTTGATCTGAATATTCAGCTAGGAATATGAAGGATCCTGATGGGCTGACACAAGGTATGATTTTGCAAAAGAGAGGGGAAAGTGCGGGGAAAGGCAGCCGTTAAGTTGCCAGTCTCTCTGCAACCGCTTGGAATTGCAGCTTAAATTTAGTATAATTTCAAAGCTCAGAATAATCTTGTGCATGACTCGGAGCTTGAGCTACATTTCCCGTGCAGTTGTGAATAATGTTGCTTTTAAAAGAGATGTCAGCATATCTGAGGGAATGGAAAGTGAGTTGTGCAGAGCTGGAGATGGCAAGGGCTGCAGTAATGTACAAATCTACAGAACAGGAAAATGTTCTTTTAAACAATATGATTATCTTTCAGATTTTGACTTTGAGAAATGTTTTAAAGTTCCTGCCTTCATGGCACAATTTCTTGGCTGTGTCTTTCCTATCGGCCTGACTTGTTCTACCAATGGTTTTTCCACTCTCTTTTTCTTGCTTTATTGTTTTATGAGTGTAGAAAATAAATGTTTTCATTTAAAATTAAAGTCACACTGTTGGAATCAAATCGTGCATTTCTTAAAACACCCGAAAAGCTTTTCCATTCTTGTTACTAATTACACATCACATTGATAAATTGCAAGGGATATATATTTTTTTAAACCTAATATTTCTCGTGTCCTTTGGATGATGATCTTGGGTCTAATCCTCACTCACATGAATGTCTCCTTTATGATGCTCTTTTGGCATAAGGGGCCTTTAAAAGGGCAGAAACATCCCTTTCACAATACCCCCCGCAGGTGCTGGTTTTAATTTTGTTTCTAGCCATTTTCACTTTATGGCTTCCTTGCAGTAGTGCAGTGTTGAGGCTGCCGTCATCAGAGCTGGAATATTTAGATCCCAATGAAAAACCATTTCCATTGGAAATAAAAGAAATAATCATGCAAATATTTCTTGGTCATAACCTTTACAAAGATTTACACTTGCAAAAGCATGTGTGTTCCTCTTGAATGGATTTGACAGAGCTCCTTTAGAATGGGTGTTTCCAGATGGATAGCAAAAAATAGAATCCTCAGATCCCCAGATGAAACAGACTGGAGTAAAGGAGGCTGTGAAGTGCATTGGTAAGGAGGAATTTACCAGGGGAATGAGGAAAAGAGACGAGTCGGGGGCTGAAAATGGGGCAGGAGGCAGTGGGGCTGGTCAGTGATGGTGGGGTGAGCGGACAGTATTGGCAGAGAGATGGTCTCAGTGAGCTGAAAGGTCTCTTCCACCTCTAGCATCTGTGATTCTATGAATGCACAGTTGGGGAGAAAGAAATTGCACAGAGCAGCTGGGGAGAGAGGAAGAGCCTGAATGGCCTGCTGTGTGGAGTGCTGTGGTTAGCCCAGAGAACATAGTCTGAGTGTGCTTGTCCTCAATGTGGCATACTGGGAGGCTGAAGAACACATTTCTTCTCTTCCATCTCCCTCCGCATTTACCCTCTGTTTTTGCAACCAGGTACCCAGCTCCTGTTTCCTCTCTCTCCCTTATCTGGCCAAAAGAGGACCCGTTCCCACTTCCCTAGCCCTTCATAAGCAGAGCTTTATACTCCTTGCAGCTGCTAGCTTCACTTTGGCATGAAACTGACTTGGCTTTTTCAGCCTTGGCCCCAGTTGCTGATGCCTGCCACCTCCCCCTCCAGCATTAGGGGTAGGCTACACAGGCAACTACCTATGGTGCCTAAATTTTAGGGGCAGCTCCCATCTAGCTTGCCCATTCCTCACTAAATTGGGACAATCTAAGGGAAGGGGTCTGCCTTGTATTGGTCCCACCCCCTGGACAATACTAGGTAACAGCAGCCTGATTGTCTTGAACCAATCCTTCCTGGTGCTGAAGAGTGGTTGGGAACTGGCAGCAGGAGGAAACAGATGTTGCCAGAAGATCCATGGTGGGGAGGGAGACAGTGATATAAGCTCCTTGGCGTGGAGGCCATCTTTTTGTTTTGTGTTTTTGCAGCGCCTAGATCAACAGGGCCCTGGTCCATGACTAGGGCTCCTAGGCGCAACTGAAATACAAGTAAAAAAATAATGAATGAGGCCTGGTTGGGACTTACTACTCCAAAGAGCCCACGCTATTGTGAGAAACCTTTCCTGTTCCTTAGCCTGGCACAGTGCTACAAAAACAAATAGCCAACTGGATGGAAATATAGCCAGCTCCGAAGTGGACCACAGTCTGGCATGGGGCTGGTTTTCAAAAGGTTAAGGAAGAGTGGGCCGTGGCATGTGGTGCACCAGTTGTGAGGCGCACATAATGCTCTGATGATTCATTATAATGTTCTTGAAAAATCCCAGGCCTTTGGAGCTGATATCAATGAGCAAACAAGTTAGAGACATTACATCTATAAAAGATTTAAACAGTGTGGCTCCTTGCGGTCCTGATGCACCTCAGATCTTTGACTTTTGGAGTTTATGCACCAGTGCACCCTTTGTGAACTAGCTCCTAGGCCTCTGATATTCACTCTGCTGTGACTGAAGGTGCAGTAAGCTGAGTCCGAATAAGCTGCCTGCAAATGGTTAGTGGAAAGGGCTAAAGCTCCAGTGTGAAATCTTGTAACACCATTAGTAGTGAGCCTGGAGCATCGTGTCTAAACCATTGTGCTGTTAGCATTCAGGAGCTTCTGTGAGCCTTCCCAGTAACATGCTTATTCAGGTTTTGCTATGCAAACTCTAAGCATCAAATCTAACTCAATCAGCCCTGATCGTATGCACTGAAATTTCAGCCAGCAGCACCAAGACTTGCAGTTTCCCTAGGAACTTGGAGATGTGGACACTGTGGCATTGATGCTTGGGGCAGCATGGGAGGGTGGGGGGGTACCATCAGATCTCCCAGATCTTTGTCTCATAACAATAAAGCACAAGAGCCAGGACAGAGAGTGCATTGGTGAGCACCCATTGCAGAGACAAACCAAGAGTCTGTTTTCTTAACTCCCACCATCTCTCTCGCTCCGTCCCTATCATGTAGCGAAGATGGCAGATGGGCTGCCCTGTAGATGACACGCACTCACCTGTGGGAACGAGGAGCTCCTGCTCTGACTCCCTGGTGGAAGCGCTGCTGCTGCTGGCAGGCTGGCAGCTCTGTCTCTTGGCAGTGGGCCTCTGAGAGAAGATTACTTTTTCCTTGTTCTTAGTTCCACTTGCCAGCTTCCCTGCTGATTACCAGACTGGTAGTGCATAGGAGAGATAACACTTGTTCACTTGACAGCAGTTCAGTCTGTCATCAAACAGAAAATACTGGGATGAAATGAACAGAGCCATGCAATCAACAAATTTGATACTGGGTCGAAGGGGACTTTTCCCTCTGCAAAAAAATAAAAATAAAAAAAAAATTAGTCATTTCAGCAGGAACTCTCTCTGTCCCCTTCATGCCTGTGCACAAGCTAAAAACAGGCAGGGCTCTCTAGTACTCCTGCTTTCCCATCAGCTCTGACACAGGGTTCCCTTTTCTGTTCCTATCTCTAATCAGGGTTCCTGTCCGTGCTCTGCTTCCCTCCCCACCAGCCCTCTCTGCTTGTGCTCCCTTTGCTGAGCTTCATGAGGACTCTAGGACTGTACCTCTCCCCCTCACCCCAACCCTTAAGCCTGTAAGTAAAACAGATCATGGCATTGATGCTGGTTGACCGAGGTCCCTTTATGGAAACTTTATGGGGTTAGTGAGGCCGCACATGGAAAAGAGGAACACAGCTGAACCTTTCCACTCTCTCTTCCCACCTGGTTTCCCCCTTTGCTTTAGCCTGATGGTGATTGTGATCATGCCTGTGTATTACTGCTGATACGAAGAAGGTTATTTACCAGGAATCTGGTCATAACTAACCTGGACTGGATTTGTGTGTGTTATCCCACCTGGGCTCTATGGGCCTTGTTACAAAGTTTTCTTGGGCATCCAAGAAAGATTTACTGCGCCCTGCATATGCTGTTGGACTTTAATGTACGTAGGAGCCAAGAAGTGTCAGTGCTGTAATCAGTACTATAACGAAGATGTGATCACATCTGTCTTGCAAGGACAACATGCATCATTTATCCTGACCTTCCTATGGCAAATAGTGCATACTGCAGGTTTGTGGTGCATTCCCTTTACAAAACACTGCCTGATAAATGCTTTCCCCACCCATAACCTCTCCCCACCCTGTGAACACAGCATGTGAGAGACATGCGGGCATTTTTCAAAGGGTTTGTACAATATTTGTACGGAGTAATGAACTGTTCTGATCTTGCTGGGTAAATTACCTGGTACATTGACTGTGTAAAGACATTGAACATAACTAGGATAGCAACACACCAGAGGTTTAGTGCATAGTAAGTATAGAAAGAGCCACATTTGTCTTTTTTCTCCGATTTGGATGAGATTCCAAGATAAACTTTTTTCTCTGGACTTTCGATTTAGGATACCATTTAGTCAGTATTACATTCTGGAAGGAATTACATTACATTAAGCTTCTCCTCCACCCCACTCAAAGGAGCCCCCCTCCAACCCACACCCAACATACTAGATGAGATTCTTCATCTGGTATATCGATGCTGGCTACTTGAACATGACACGTACTTGTTCAGTGGCAGCGACTGGCCTGAGTAGCGTTTAGTGAGTTCTTGTCATAGATCTTTTCTCAGCCAACACTGACAGTGCCTGTGTGTGTATCTGTCCAACTCAGGACTTGATTCACTAGGCATTTGTTCAGAGTAGAAAGGAACAAATGAAAGACATGGCATAAGGAGAGGAATGCAAAACAGTTGTGATGGTGGCATTGTGTGTGAGAGGCAGCAGCAGAATTCCAGAAAGAGAGATGTTTATAACAGAATCATAGAAGTGTAGGACTGGAAAGCACCTCAAGAGGTCATCTAATCCAGTCCCCTGCACTGAGGCAGGACTAAGTATTATCTGGACCATCCAGGACAGGTGTTTGTCTAACCTGATCTTAAAAACCTCCAATGACAGAGATTCCACAGTCTCCCTAGATAATTTATTCCAGTGCTTAACTACCCTGACAGGAAGTTTTTCTTAATGTCAAATCTAAATCTCCCTTGCTGCAATTTAAGCCCATTACTTCTTGTCTTGTCCTCAGTGGATAAGGAGAACAATTTATCGCCCTTTTCTTTATAACAACCTTTTACATACGTGAAGACTGTTATATGCCTCCGCCCTTCAGTCTTCTCTTCTGCGGACTAAACAAACCCTTTTTTTTTTTTCCAATCTTTCCTTGTAGGCCATGTTTTCTAGATCTTTAATAATTTTTGTTGCTCTCCTCTGAACTTTATCCAATTTGTCCACCTCTTTCGCAAAATATGATGGCCAGAATTGGACACAATATTCCAGTTGAGGTCTTATAGGTGCTGAGTAGTGTGGAAGAATTACTTCTCATGTCTTGCTTACAACACTTGCACTAATATATCCCATAATGATATTGGCCTTTTTTGCAGCAGTATTACATTGTTGACCCGTATTTGGTTTGTGATTCACTGGAACTCCCAGATCCTTTTCTGCAGTATTCCTTCCTAGGCAGACATTTCACATTTTGCTTTTGTGCAACTGATTATTCCTTCCTAAGTATGTAGTACTTTGCATTTGTGCTTATTGAATTTAATCCTGTTTATTTCAGACCAGTTCTCCAGTTTGTCAAGATCATTTGGAGTTCTAATTCTGTTCTCCAAAGCACTTGCAATCCTTTCCAACTTGGTATCTATAAGTGTACTCTCTATGGCCTATGCCATTATCCAAATCATTTGTGAAGATATTGAATAGAACCGAACCCAGGACAGATCCCTGCAGGACCCCACTTGATGTGCCTTTCCAGCTTGACTGGGAACCATTGATAATGACTCTCTAAGTATGCTTTTCCAACCAGTTGTGCACCCCTTATTGTAGGTTCCTCTAGACTATGTTTCCCTAATTTGCTTATAAGGTCATGTGAGACCATTTCAAAAGCCTTACTGAGATTGAGATACATCACATCTTTGCTTCTCCCCATCCACAAGGTTTGTTACCTTGTCAAAGAAGGATATCAGAGTGGGCTGACATGATTTGACATCCCAGCTGCTGGCAGCATTATTCCAAAAGTCCAAGGCTGGGTGGAAATCTCACCATGCTCTTGCCACCCTTATTGCTGCTGAAATTTAGAAAGACAGCATGATCACAGTCACTTTATTTATATACACATACCATGCATTGAGAGTCGATGAAGTTGCTTATACAGCGTGGGTGTATTAAAACAGATTTTGCCCGTATAGTTCTCCATGCTTTGACAGATTGATAGTGGGGTTTATTTTGTTGTTGGGTTATTTTTTAATCATTTGTTGCTGGGTAATTGAGATTCTCTGGTGCTATTAGCAGCAGGCTCCTTAGGCACAGTGGTGCTGGGAGTTTCACTCCAAACTCCATCTAGGGGCTAGTCTACACTGGTAACTTACATCGGCATATTTGCGCTTCTATGGGGTGCAAATTCTTCCATTGACCTAGCTACCTCCTCTCGGGGACATGGATTAGCTACGTTGAAGCACAGCAGCTGCGCCCCTGTGGCATTTTAAGTGGAGACGTACCCTAGGATACATTAGCCCACATTTGCCTACCACGCAGCTAGGATTACAAGTGATAGAAATTCCGCTGGGCAACAGAATTCCTTTCGGTCAGTAACTTGCTATTTTGGCTCAAAACAAATGTAACAAACCAGCATGATTCCTCTCCTGGGACACTGGCTATAATTGGCTCTCTTTAATATACGGTAATAACTGTGAGCTCACAGTGAGCTTGGCCAACATCTACAGAATGCTATTTTATTCCATTACAGTGCATATTTATATATGGTATATACTGATCAGATGATTAACTCCTGTAAGAGAAATCCCAGGGCCTGGGAGTGCTTAGGCGTGGGAAATTGGGTGTTCTTACCTTTGTCTGAAATGGTTTGTTTTCCCCTCAAGTTTTTTACTGATTCCTTGCAGCTACTCTTGATTTGCTCTCTCCACCAAGCTATTGACGGGTGACATAGACCTGTCGCTTTGACCATGACCTTAATTTATTTCTGCATCTGAAAAGAAATGCTATGTCGTAGGTAATGGATAGGCTCAGGGAGCTGCTAATGAGATATGGAGCCTGTCACTTCAGCTGGTTTGACTCTGGCAAAGATCAATAGGGGCTGAAAGTTGTTACATCAGATGATTTTTCAGGAGTGTGTGTGAAATAAGTTTCATGGTTTCCGTCCTGTTTCCAGTGAACAGATGTCCACATCACAAAACCCACCACCATAACTGGCTCCATTATTGGGCTCCCTTGCACTCTCAGCAGACTGAATCGGCCTGGAATTTAACTTCTGTCTCATTCCTAAGGGTAGTCCCATTGCAGCAGGGTTGGGGCACGCTAGGAAATGTGTTAGTGAGTAGGAAACTTTCACTGCAATTGCCTGTACAGTAACTCCTCACTTAAGATTGTCCCGGTTAATGTTGTTTCATTGTTACATTGCTGATCTATTAGGGAACAAGCTCGTTTAAAGTTGCACAGTGCTCCCTTATAACGTTGTTTGGCAGCTGCCTGCTTTGTCCACTGCTTGCAGGATTCTCTGGAAGAGCAGCCCCTCCTTGTGGGGGTTAGAACCGGGGGGGGGGGCCGGCAGCTCCCCCACCATCAGCTCCCCTAAATTCCTTGTAAGGTATGTGGCTCGGCAGCTGCCCAGCAGCAGTTCAGCTGTCCCTCCCCCCATGCTGTGCTGCTCCTGCCCTGTCCTCTGCCTTGGAACTGCTTCCGGGAGCTTCCTGCTTGCTGGGTGTGTGTGTGCTGATAACAGGATGTCCCCCTCTCCGTACCCCCTCTCCACAAAGCGGAGGAGGGGGACAGGGCTCAGGGACAGAAAGGAGGAAGATTGCTGGAAGCTGTTGCTTCCTGTCTGAACTGACTGATCTGCTTAAAAGGGCAACATACTTGAAGTGGCGTCAGCATACTTAAAGGAGCAATACACGTCTCTCTCTCTCTATCTCTCACTCATGGACGCACCCCCCAGCACTTTGGAAAGTCTGCAGCTGTGCATGTGCTGTCAGGAGAAGGGAGGGGTGCACTCCAGCTGGATAGCGTGGGCTCATCATCCTGTTCAGTTTTTGCAGGGAAGTGTTTGCAGCTACTGCCCTGCATCTATTGTATTTCCTCCCTCTTGCCTCAGTGCATGCTACCTTGTAGAGCGTGAGGCTACATTAACAGTGTATTAACCCTTGAGGGCTCAGCTGAGTGCTAGTTCATCATTTAGCAGCAAGGCATTCCCCGGGAAATATCCCACCCTCTGACTCCACCACCTCAACCAAGCTTCACAATCATTCATTGCTGTGTACAATATTAAACTGTTTGTTTCAAATTGTTTAAAAGTTATACTGTATGTGTCTTTTGTCGGGTGAAAAAAAATTCCCTGGAACCTAACCCCCCATTTACATTAATTCTTATGGGGAAATTGGATTCACTTAACATTGTTTCACATAAAGTCACATTTTTCAGGAACATAACTACAACGTTAAGTGAGGAGTTACTGTACTGTATCTAATATTTGTATAAATATAGAAACCAGTAGGTACTTATTTGTCTCATGCATTTGCACTACTGCTCTGAAACAGATTAGATGACATGGTGGTTAGTTACTAGTGGCTGGTTTATGTTAATTTTCCCACTGTTGCTACTGCTAGTGGAGCTGCATCAGTGGCACTGCAATGTTGAAATTGTGATAAATATGCTAGTCAAGGACTTGGGCTGTCAGTCTGGCACTTTTCAACAATAATACATTCAAATTAAATGTTTACAAATGTTGACTTTTTAAAAGTATCTGAGGCACAGAAAACAGTGGGGAAATGGATTGAAATTCCAGAGGCTGCAATATCATTGAACTGAATAAGGGAACACAACAGTGTGACTTTGACTGACTGCTCCTTGTCTACATCTTCTAAACTCCATATGCTGCTCACACATCTGTTATGTCAAAGAAGAGTTTCCCCTTGGCACCAGTTTCCTTGGAACCTAGAAAAGAATGGTCACAGTCTTTGCATGATGACATAGATCCAGTTCAGAATTAATCATAGGTAGTTATGAATCGTTTAAAAAAATGTGGCAATCAGCTGATGCTCTGAAGCATAGGATTTGCTCACCTGCGAGGATCAGAATATGTACAGCATATACTTGGACATGTGCATTATGGTTTTCTTTCCACTTTCCTTGAAGCAACAGGTAGTTGCCTGGCTCGTATGTAGACACGAAACTTGATGGATCAGTGATCTGATCTAGTATGGCAAACCCTACCCACTCTGAGTTAGATAGAGACGCCACCACCATTACTAACTATGACATCTTGCCCTGCTCCTCTTCATTCAGGATTACGAGGTCAAGCTCCAGTTACTAATACACCTAATTAAGTATTGCCCTTTGTGTCCTCAATTGAGGTTTCATGTAAAGCACATCCTTTCATAGTCTAAATGTCTGGTGTTTATCCACCATAATCCCTTTTCCCTTTTCCCTGTTTTCATTCCGCTCATGTTACTTTGGCCATCAGACTTCTAGATCATCTGCCACTATATTTCTTCTCATTGATGCTGTTGCCAAGCAGATGCTATCCTTCCCAGGAATGTGAAAGCATCACCTCTCAGAAGTGCCTATCCAGGGTTGTGTCTTTCTGTGGTAGCATTGGAAGGCCCCTTCCAGTTGCCACATACCATCCAAGACGTCTCTTCATGGCGATGACTCTGGGAGGCAGGACACGCTGCACATGTTGCACTGATTTTACAGTAAAAGATTGTTCTAAAAGATCCCAAACTGCATAATGCTTTGGAGCATGCAGATATACATACAAACACTTGTACTCCTATACCAGTGGCTCTCAAATGTTTTTTACTGGTGACTCCTTTCACATAGCAAGTCTCTGAGTGCGACCCCCCCTTATAAACATATATAAAAAAGTGTTTTTAATTTAACACCCTTATAAATGCTGGAGGCAAAGCGGGGTTTGGGATGGAGGTTGACAGCTTACGACCCTCCATGTAATAACCTCCCAACCCCCCAGTTTGAGAACCCCTGTCCTAGACCTCCATTTTGCTTCCTTGTAATGGAAAAAGCTTGTGTACTAATGGTAAAATAAGAAAATTCCTACCATGAGCAGCGTGGTGATTGGTGCATTTCCCCATCCTGGCAAATTCTCTTCCTTTCCAAATGCTAAAACTCAGAAATATCACTGTGCTGCCTCCCTATTGGCTCACACTCTGCCCTGTATTTGAACACAGGGATGCAGAACTGGCTTCCTGACTACTTCAGTTGCTGTGATAAGCATTTGTTTTAAAAGTCATACATTTCCTCCAACTCAGACTGTTATTTCTTTAATCGGGGATAATGCTGCAGATGCAAATACGGTGAATGACGCAACCTTTTTTAAAGTCACTTTTCTGACTACAGGATCAACTCCCACATCAATCAAAAGACAAGCTGGTGGGGTCAGTAAAACTGCTTGCTTTTAATGGTGATCCCATCTGTGTGTAGTGGATATCTATTATTATCTTCTCCATCAAAGCATAGGGGATTTTTGTAAGTAGTTCCTGCTGGCATTGCTTATATAAATCCCCTTTGCATTAATGACACAATAGACCTGAATGACAGAAAAAGCATCTTTCTTGCCTTATGGACTGGTGGAGGCTCAGAGCTGATACTTGGTAGAGGTAGGAATTGGGGTGGTGGTTTACTCCTGGAGAAAGATGCTGTTATAGGATGAGGCATTAGAATAATATATCCAGATGGAGAAACCAGGACAGAATAATGTTCTCTATGCCTCACTGCCTGCCCAGCTATTGTACTAAGTCACTGCCTCATGTAGGTGAGAGGGTGCTTGGCATGTGTCCTGGATTGCTTTGGAGGGAGGGAAGACACCAGCTGTAGCATCTGATGTATGCCCAGGGGATTGCCCTGTCATTTTACACAGCCCCAAGCTGCTGGAGGGCTGGGCTGAGCGATGAGTTGCCTTCCCCTCTGATCCTGATGTTGGAGGGGCAGATTAGACCCCGTGCAGTCATTTATGCTTAAGACCAGATCAGTGTGCACACAAATCATGTTTATCTTTCATGTGAGGAGAGAGGGGGGACAGAGGGCAGGTGTGGAGAAGGAGCTCTGTTAACTTGAAATTGTGTGAAAGAAGATGTTATAGGAGAAGTGTTAAATGGAACTGTAAGATGGGGCATGTTGTATGAAAGGGGTGGACAAACTTTTTGGCCTGAGGGCCGCATCTGGGTATGGAAATTGTTATGGCGGGCTATGAACACTCACAAAATTAACAATTCAGAGATACTTAAATAAACTCCATTTAATAAAGATACATTTTAGTGGAAATAAACATAAAACCTTCCTTACTATTGTAAATATACCATTGTAACAACGTATTACAATCATTAAACCACACTTAACCTCTTTCCATGCCTTCTTTGATTAATGTGAACAATGCAGCTGGTCACCCTTCTTTACAATGGCAGCAGAGTCCGATGTTATTCTCATTGTGGAAATCTGCAATACTGAGCTGAGATGCTGGTCAGTTAACTGGGATCTGTAGCAAGATTTGCTGTAATTCAGTAGGGAAAATGTTTGTTCACACACATAGGTGGAGCCGCACAAAACAAGGATTTTCTGTGCCATCTTGCGGATATGTGGGAAGTTTGTTTCACTATAGGAGGCATAAAACTTGTCCAGTTTTTCTGAATTGAACTTTTCCTTCAAGGTGGAATCACACTGGAGATCAATGAGCTCCCATTGTAATTCTTGCAGGACTTTCTTGTAGTCAAATGACAGTGGGCGTGACACCAGCTCCAGCGTCTTCTCTATCTTCTCAAAGTCAGAGAATTGATGAGGAAATTCTCTGTGCAAGTCACTGAAAATTTTGCTGTACTTTTCTGTCTGCGCTGGTGACACTTCCAAGTACTTCAGTGTTGGAAAGTGAGTGAACATTTTATCCTTAATTTGTTTTGAAAACAAGACTAACTTGGCTTTGAAAGCTGTCATGCTAGAATACAGTTTGTGTACAAACAAATTCTTTCCTTGCAGCTTTGCATTAAGTTCATTTAAATGTGCCAAGATATCCACACCAAAAGCGAGGTCACACACCCAGTTTGAATTCTTTAATTCAGTGAAATCATTTTCTTTCCCCTGCATCTCCAGAAAAGTATGAATTTAATCTCTGAGCTCCCACACTTGCTGCAGTACCTTTCCTAGGCTGAGCCAGTGGACATTTGTATGATAAATAAGTCCTGGTATTCGGTGTCACTGTATTCAAGAAGGGAAATGAATTACCGATGAATACAATGCAGAAAAATCACCTCTTTATCAGGGTCATCTTCTTTTACTTTGTCCTGAATTCTTTTTAAAAGTCCTACTTTTTTCCTAGTGTAGCCATTCTGCCAGGCAGAATTGATAGCAGCAAGGGCCGGGTTCAATACATAGGAGTCCCTTCCCTACAACGTAATGCAAAACCAGCTCGAGCCCCTACCCAGTGACCTGGGAAAATCTTACACACACCCTGGTCGCCTCGAAGAGGCAATACTTCCCCTCTCGCAAGCACAGAGTCTCAGTGTAGCAGAAAAGGTTTAATTACATGAGATAAACAACAAGCATTAACTTGGGAAAACATCTCAACTAGAGTTCATAGACCAAACCATGAGCAAAGAGCCATCCCAGGAAATTGGGCCGTGTCCTTTTCCCTGGGCTCTTGAGTCCAGCAACCCCCAAATCACCCCAAGACTCCAAAGTCCAATACCCCAAATGTCCCTAGAGTCCAGCAACCCAAAGATCACCCACAGTCCCAAAAGTCCCGCAATCCAAAAGTCTCTGTCCCTGGTCAGTGCAGCCCCAGAGTTCGAGAGTCTATCTGCAAAAGTTCCCTCGCCCCCAGCCTGGGTAGAAAGGGGCACCTTACGTGGTCCGGTGCCAATTGTCTTGCCTCTCCGTGGGGTTCTGCTTCTGCCTCCTCCACAGACTGCTCCGCTCTACCAGGCACTCCACTCTGTTCCTCCAGCCGTTCTCACAAACTGCTCCTCCGCTCCACTCCGCCAGCTGCTCTGCTCCACCAGCTGTCCCGTGATCCGCTCCAGTCGTCCCCGCAAACTGCTCGGCTCCGCTTGCTCCGTGGGCCGCTCCACCTGTCCCACAGCTGCTCCCTCTGTCAGCTGCTCTGCTCCATCAACTGTCCTGTGATCCGCTCCAGCCGTCCCCACAAACTGCTCCACTCCGCTCTGAGAGCTGCTCTGCTCCACAGTATAGCTTCAAGCTCCCTCACAAGTTAGCACAGTAATCAGTGCTCTCAGCTCAGCAATTCCAGCTCTTTAGTGATTTCAGCTCAAAGTAGGGGAGCCCCAGTGCTGGTGCACCATTAGCCCAAAGTGAGTTCAGCTCAGTAACCTGTATCTAGATTCTTAAGGGAATCAAAGATCAGCTCTGATATTCCACAGTGGAGAGGGGAGTAGGTGGAACTGGTACCTCTGACTCACACAAGGAGCCTACACCACAAAGTACAAATACCTGTCCCCAGCCTCTCTCAATTCACTGGGGTTTGGAATCCATGTCCCTTTTCTAGCAAGTGCTATTTAGTTGATGGTGAAACCCTTTATCATAAAACAGTTTTGTAGTTCCTCATTTACTTAATCAGGGTGACAACACTTTATTCCTCCCTCCCCAACAACAAAGAAATTGGGGAACCCACAGCTGCGAAAGTAACCATTTTAGGCTGCCGTGGGCTATGCTAGGTGGAGTGGGTGTGCCTATGCAAACATTATCAGCCTCTGAAATTCTTTTCCACACTCGCCATGATTCACCGCCAGACGTCAGGATAGAGCTCATCCTGACTCTGCTTACATCAGTTAAATTTGATGATCCATCTGTGGTTACATTTGCCAGTTTACTCCAGGGGATCTTCAGATGTTCAGGGCAGTCAGACACCCTCTCATATAAATCCAATATCTTAGTTGTGACTTTCATTGATTCCATTGATAAAAATTCCTCTGTGATTTCAAATTTATCGTCAATTCCTCTGATAAAAATCAATAACTGTGCTCTGTTCTTAATGTCAGTGCTGTCATCGAGAGCTAATGAAAACAAAGTAAAGCCCTGTGCTTTCTTGTTCAGCTCAGAAGCCAAATGTTCATCAGTCACTTCTAAATGGCGAGTAACAGTTCTTTGTGACAAACTAATGTTCTCATATTTGTTTTGGTATTCTAGGCACAGCATGCCAGCAACATCAACCATGCAGTCTTTCAAAAACTCCCCTTCAGCAAAAGGTTTCTTTTATTTAGCGATTTTAAACGCCAGAACATAACTTGCTTTTGTAGTAGCTTCCTGAACTGCAGCTTGTCGCACATAAATATTTTGCTGAGTTTTTAAGTTTGTGGCTAGTTTCTTAGCTTTTCTTGCCCTTTCCTCCACTATTTAATTGCTGCCATAATTGGGATGTTTCATTGAAAAAATGGCGATTCAAATTGTACTCCTTGAACCCCGCAATGCTCTCCTGACAGATCAGGCATACAGCATTCCATTCTTTGTTGAAAACCCAACACTCATTGTCCACTTTTCTATTTTTTTTGCAGCACTCATTTTTGAAAGGGAAAAGAAAATTCTAACTGCTGCCCTTATTTCAAACTGCTGTTTTACAAGATGGCACACACTGTGAAAAAACTGGGCCCTCTCTCTAGCCTGGATTTGTCAACCTTCAGTGCCCCTGACAATTTTGAGTCATGGTGCTCTATCCCAGAACCCATGTGGACAAGAGGCAGAGGCTGGTGTAAACTCACCTGTAACTTCATGCCCAGCCTCCCCCAAAAAATGTTCTTACTGTTGTACTTAGAGTTCTGTTTGCACTGTTGCATTCATTAAAGGTCTGTATACAGTAAGGGATGTTACTGAGGTGGGGCGTGAGGGGCTCTACAGGTGGGATACCAGAGACTCCTAGGGGCCCTACTGGTAGTGTGACACCAAGGCAGCCATGCCACGTGCGGAGGCACCCGAGCTAGAATGGGTGCAACTGCGGCCCCTGGGCAGTTTCCCTCCACTCGAGGATCTCGAGGGTGGGGCCGTAAGAGACTGCGAGAGGATTTGGTGCGGTGCTGCATAGGGATGGTGAAGTCACACCTGCACAAAGTGGCTCTTCTGCATGGCAGAAGAATCTTCCAGGAAGATAGTGCTCAAAGTCAAACTGCTCATCCCTGAGTTGGGGGCTGGGAGCACCGGGCAGAGTGCGGCAAGCCCCCGACCCCGCTCCCCAGCGGGAGTGCTGGATGGAACATGGCAAGCCCCTGACTCCACTCCCTGGCAGGAGCACAAGGACTGGATAAAACATCTCATGGCCTGGAAGTGGCTTGCAGGCCGTAGTTTGTCCACCCCTGTTGTAGAATTAAGACAAAATAACATGTGCTGCTAGGTGCGCAGAGGCTGTAACTCCTGCATGGGTGCTCCACTCAGACTGCCCATGTAGAATCTTGTAGGTTTGAGTTTGAAGGGTCATCAGTTGGCTCCTGAAGGGAGAGAGGGCACGATCCGAGGGGGTCAGAGAGCTAGACTGTGATGGAGAAGGGAAGCACTGCAGGGCCCTTAACAGATTAGTCTTTGTAGGAATAAGCAGAAGGGTTACTGGATGCTATTGTTATTCTGATGTTACATTTACTCTGGTTAAATAAAAGTTTAGTGGTTTTTCAAACCCAGAAGTTGATGGAGGCCCTTGAAATAGAGTTAGGGAAAGCAGCCAGGATCACCTGCTCTGCACAGTTACGTGTCCTGAGAGGAGTAAAGGGCTGTACTAGCAACCCAGACACTGGTGCTGGACAATGTATGTGCCCAGGAAGGGGCGGACTGTGACAGGGTTAAAAAGCAATAGCCATCACAGAGATCACATCAAGCCCACCCCCTGTGAAGAACACATGAAAAGAAGATGGACTGGACTGCTTTGCTGTATCACTTCTTGTCATTGTATGGAGCAGTCTGCTGTTACGGCAGTCACGCAGGCAGTCCCAGGAATTAGCATGTTAATGTGATTTGGCTTATGAAGAAAAATAAAATAAAAATAAGAAATTTATTGCTCTAGCCACCAGGGAGCCTTTCTCCATCAAACACTTAACAACTGACGATAATGGAAAGAGCCCACAATCAAATGGGAGATAACATCAGATTGGATGAAATGGCAATTCTGAAAAGCCTGTCGTGTGCTCTTATTACAGTTGGCCTCCATCTGTGTTTCCTGGAGCTTTACATCTTGCCCTTATGTGGTGCTGAAATCAGCTCTGAGCGCTCTGCAGATCTGTGGCAGTGAAGAAGTGTGGAACAATGTGTGTGACAAATTATAGTGCGAAATGTGGCATATTTGTGGCCTAGGGAATAGGGCACTGGACTGGGACTCAACAGACCTGGTTTTGTTTCCCAGCTCTGCCATTGGTTTACTGAGGGACTTTGGGCAACTCTCTTCCGTCTCTGTGCCTCAGTTTCCCTATCTGTAAAATGGATGTAATGATACTGACTTCCTTTGTAAAGTGCTTTGAGATTTATGGATAAAAAGAACTATAATAAGTTTATAATTAAAAGAACCTAGGTATTATTATTTTTATGCACACTGCCACAGAACAAAGATACTGTGCTAGTCTGATAATCTTCTGCTTATAGTAACTAAGTGATGTACTATGGCTGATTACTGATTGGAAATCTTCAAGAGGTCTGGGAGGTTCAGAGAAGCATTCAACGTTTGTTGCCTAAATTGTTTAAGGTGGATAGCGATTTTGGGGTACCTCAACATTTGAGTACCCAACTCGAGACAATTTAAAATGACCTAGTTTTCAGTGCTTGTAAAAAAACATCTTGGTGCTAGAGCATAGAATCTCAGTTTAAGTTTTTACTCCTGTCATTACTGCAGAACCAACACAACTAAAACTGAGTGAGCTAGATATTGTTCCATCTCATGATTTATTCATAGAATTTTTTACTAAATTCTCGTCCCTTATTTCTGCGCAAATCCATTGAAATTTGCACAGGCATAACAGAAGGCATAAATTGGCCTTTTATTGCCAGCAATGAGGTGTCAGAAGGAAAGCACTCAGCTTGACTTTGAGTCCTAGGGTGAATCTGCAGGAGTTAGGCAAAAAGAAAAATTATTCTTGTAAACTGAGCACATCTGATTTAAAATTCCTTAAAAAACAAGGAATCCCATGATGGTGTTTTCTGTCATTTTTCAGACGAGAACCATGCTTTAAGCAAACTCTTTCTAAAGGGTTTGGTTTTGGTTCCTATTTTCTTTGAAACAGTTCATTCCAGCTCCATACTATTACAGTAACTACTCCCTTAACGTTTTAGTTGTGTTCCTGAAAAATGCAACTTTAAATGAAATGATGTTAAGTGAATCCAATTTCCCCATAAGAATTAATGTAAATAGGGGAGTTAGTATTCAGGGAATTTTTTTTCACCAGACAAAAAAACTATATATATTTTATTTACGCGCGCGCACACACACACACACACACACACACACACACACACACACACACACACACACACACACACACACACACACACACACACAGTATATGTTTTAAACAAGCAATTATATACTGTACACAACAATGATGATTGTGAAGCTTGGTTGAGGTGGTGAAGTCAGAGGGTGGAAGAGGATGGGATATTTCCCAGGGAATGCCTTACCGCTAAATGATGAACTAGCACTCGACTGAGCCCTCAAGGGTTAACACATTAATGTAGCCTCACACTCTACAAGGCAGCACGAATGGAGGGGGCGGGGACAGCATGGCAGACAGAGACACATACCCTGTGTGTAGGGGAGAGAGAGATGCGCATTGCCCCTTTAAGTACGCTGACACCACTCTAAATACATTGCCTTTTTAAGTAGATCAGAAAGTTGAGACAGCAGCTGTGGCCAGCAAGCTCTCTCTGTCCTGAGCCATGTCATGTCTCCACCCTGCTCTATATGGAGAAGGGGTAAGTGTGGGGTAGGAGTAGGGGGGAGGAGGTCACCCTGACATTAGCCCTACTCTTCCTCCCTCCGCTGCACAGCAAGCAGGAGATTCCAGGAGCAGCTCCAAGGCAGAGGGCAGGAGCAGCACATGACAGTGAGAGGAGGGACAGCTGAACTGCTGGCAATTGGTAGCCAGCTGGACAGGGAACTTAGAGGAGTGGGGAGCTGATGGGGGGGCGTTGCTGGTCCACCCTGGTTCCAAGCCCCCACCAGCTAGCTGCAATGGGCTGCTTTTCCTGCAAGCAGTGGACAAAGCAAGCAGCTGCCAAACAACATTATAAGAGAGCGTTGTGTAACTTTAAACGAGCATGTTCCCTAGTTGATCAGCAGTGTAACAATGAAACAACGTTAACTGGGAGGACTTTAAGTGAGAAATTACTGTACTATAATTCTCTGTCTTGTCCCATAGATGCAATGCTAGGAAACCCCTGAGATACCACAATGATTTGAAAAAAGTTTGACAATAGCACAGCTGAGGAAGAGCATGTTGTTTTCTTTTAAAGGGTTTCTTAGAAGGTGGCATTATCTTGCTCCATCACTGCCTCACTTACTAAAGGGAAATGGTACGTATGTGCTAGACAGAAGGAGCATTGCTCTTCTTATCTGAAGGCATCAATTTCTCCCTACCTATTTTCACGTCAGAAAGTAAATGCCTTCCTAGTGTGATGCTAAGGGCTGCTGATCATAGGTTCTACCTGACAAAAATGTGAAGGTCAAGTTAATTTCCCTCCGCAAGTAAGGTAAGATGTGAGTTTCTATGGCAACCAGAATTCTCCCACCACCCCACCCCAAAAGCACTTGAAATGTAAATATATTAAAAGATCTCAAAGTTAAAAACTCTCATTCATAAAATGTTAAACTAATATAAAATGAAGGAATAAACCCCATAGCAATTGTCTCTTTCCCACATAAGTAGCAATAAGCTCCAGGCTGACATGATTTTCAGGGTTGCCCGGAGTTTTTTAAACTGTTCTCCTGTTGGTCTTATGGTACATTAGGTATCTCTGACTCAAATGCTCAGTAGAAGTACTAGAGTGGCCTAAAGCGATAGTCTGTTCTAAATTTTGGAGCAATTGTAGTCCAAGGATATCCATCATAGACACAGCCATTGGTGGAATGTAATATTGAGGTGGAGATCTTCCTATAGCTGTGTCTACACTGATAAGTTAAGGACCTGTAATTCTCCACTGACACTGGTAAGAACACATAATGTTAGCACTGACTTAGTTCAGATGGTGAATGATGAATCCTCAGTTTACCGGGGTAGCCGCAGCCGTAAGAACAATAGCAATTTAGCATCACCATTCCACCAATGGAGTATGGCCATAATGGATAGCCATGAACTATTGTTACCCCCATGATGTGCCAAGTTATTATAACTAAACCTTGTTAAA
The DNA here is from genome assembly GCF_007399415.2 of Gopherus evgoodei. NCBI lineage: Eukaryota > Metazoa > Chordata > Testudines > Testudinidae > Gopherus > Gopherus evgoodei. The sequence goes on along the minus strand of NC_044325.1, from coordinate 115,410,472 downwards.
TTAGGAACCTTGTGGCACCTCGACTGCATTGTTCTACAGAATATACTTTGAGTTTATCAGATAGAGCCTTAGTGCTTCTGATCTTCTAATAGGGCCTTATATCGGTCCAGTGGGAGATTTTTAAGCAAAACAAAAGCTGCCTTATTACGCTTGACTTCAAAGAAAGGATGCCAAGAGAAGCACATCCTCTCCATTCATAGTCAGCAGAGATCTGATTAATGCAATCTCCCTGCATGTGTAGCAAGCTGGAGGGGTCTGGAACTCTGCCTCTGTTCAGTTAAAAAAAACACATAGGCAATAAGTCTAAACCAGTGGGCTGAGACTGATTTTAAGATTAACTCCTTTAATCCTGCCTAAAATAGCCAGTATATCATCAATCATATGCTAGTATTCCATTCTTCTTCTGCAGAGATGCTGCATTGGGCAGGGATGGTGCCCCTAGCCTCTGTTTGCCAGAAGCTGGGAATGGGCAACAGGGGTTGGATCGCTTGATGATTACCTGTTCTGCTCATTCCCTCTGGGGCACCTGGCATTGGCCACTGTCAGTAGACAGGATACTGGGCTACATGGACCTTTGGTCTGACCCAGTATGGCCATTCTTAAGTGGTTAACATGACAGAAAGGGAGTAGTTGCTTCTTTTTTGGGAAACAAGTATACTCACAACATACTAGTCACATGGATGTCCTTTACACCCAGGTACCTCATGCAGTTGCTTATCCTGCGTCTCCCCAGTCTAGTCTGGTACCAGCATTGTCTCCATCAACCATGAATTTGTACAATTATTATTATTTTAAACACATCAGATTTTTATTGTATTGTCCCTTTTGAAACACTGGAAGGTTTTTCTTTCATAGATTCATCCCTTTATGAGTTATTTATTTAAAAGGCTTTCCCTTGGTATCTTGCCACATGGAAAATGCACTGTTTTGTCAGGACTGTACCTCTTCAGCTATTAATAAAAGTGAGCTCCAATGTGTCACTGGACATTTGTCTCTTTCTTGTACCCCAACGTTCCAATCTGCAACCTGTGTCCTAGATTTACAACATTAATTGCTTTTTTTCCTTTCTGGTGCAAAAGCTTTGTTTGTTTGGACTTAGATAAATGCTACAATCAGTGCCTGCCCTCTAGGTGTAACTTCATGTAACTTAAAAATACCATCAAAAATAATTTCCCAGCAAAACTAAAACGCTCCAGGAAAACTCAGCAGAACTGAACACCAGCAACTTAAAAATTCATATCTCCCTTTTACTCTAACACTGCCCACCTGCACCCCTCCCAATTTCAAATGCTGTAAAGGCAGTAAGATTTGGGCTGTTTTGGACCAATGAGGTAGACAAATGCCATAGCTGCAGGGCACCACAGAAAATGCCTAGCAAGCAGCTTTGCCTCATTTACACCAATAGGTCTCTAGCTCAGGTGCCCGTGCCGATCTCAGTTTGTGATAGTGTGACATGGGTGAGGTCAGAGAAGAAATCTTACTGCTAGGTAGTTCCTGGATTTGATTCTAAGCTATATTTTGGGTTACTACAGTGATGTCCTAATGGCAGAGCTGCTGAGCAATAGGCAGTGGCATTGGAAGATAACCCAATACTGTTACCAGTAGTGAGTTGTGACCACAAATCACTGTTTTCAATGTAAACTGAGAAGTGCTGGATCTCGCAGGCTGGTGACCAACATGTTGCTCCCATTGTATCTAGTAGGAAAGCAGGCAGAGCTTCATAGGTCCTGCACAGTGTGAGGGAAACCAAGTGGCCAAAAAATATAGACGTGGTGGTGATCCTCAGGTGAAAACTTTGTCTGGCCCGTTCTCCAAGTGGACACAGATGCACACACTTTTGTTCTCGCTTGTCTCCTAGTGAGAGGGATAAAGCAAGTGTCAAAACAGATCACCCTCAAAACAAAAAAAGAATGGTGTGTCGTTCTGTGAAACAAGCTGTGTGAGGGAATATCTTTTATTGGATCGACTCTGGCTGGTGACAGAGAAGCTTTCAAACTTACCCAGATGAAGAGCGGCTCTATGTAGCTCATAAGCTTGTCTCTCTAGACAACAGAAATGGATCTAATAAAAGGTATTACCTCACCCACCTTATCTCTCTAATATACTGGGATCAACCTGGCTGAAACAATGGAAGATGTCATTCTGTGCCAAAAGGAAGTTAGCAACAGACTGTAATTCTTAACCATACCAATAGGTGCCACCAAAAGGCTTTTGGAATGTTGGCTTTGCTGCTTATTTGTCTTCATAACAATCAGATTTATATAGAACTACTGCGGGAAACTGATGTTGGCCAATCAGATTGCTGGCTGTTTGTATTCTGAGGGGGAAAAAGTATTGGAGCAGTAAAAACCCGTTTTTCCCCCCAGTTAAGGTATGGAGTACTCTTAATAAATTATTTTTATGACTGCTTTCTGGTTGGCAGAAGTATTGAGCAATTGAATTCCAAAGCCAATCAGAATAGAATTGAAGGTGAATTTGTTACTCTTACAGAGAGAGATTAATAATAGTCCTGACTAGATCCTGACCAGAGAGGAAGCTGGTAGTGAGCAGTTTGCTTCCCACTCCCTTTGTACTACATCCTGACTGGCAGCAACACTGCTGTTCTAATGCTGTTCCTCAGTTTCCCCCCACCATACTCATCTCACTATTTTTCCAGTGAACCTGCAACATACTCTGCTATTCCAGTTCTGGCCTCCAGTGCTTCTTTTGCACAGCAGTACCTTCTGCTAGGCCAGTCATGGCTCCAAACATAGCTACACCCAGTGCACCATAGTGTGCCGCTGAAGCCCCTCTGACGTCTGTTCCTGTCCTAGACTCTCCTACTCCATCAATGTACCTTTTAATCCTGAGCATATTCCATACCTGAGCCTCTGCTGAGCAGAGCCTGCCAGTTGGGTAGGGCATGTGGTAAAATGGTATAAATGTTCAACATGGCCCTCCTGTCCAATAATCCTGTATAACTAGTGTGATGCTAAACTCAGTTGCATGTAGGTCAACTAGGTTTGTTTTTAAACTAGGATTCCTGATCCACAGTGTTGCCTATCACCTCAAGAATCCAGGTTTTCTGTACTGTTAGAAGAAATATCTTTTGAACAAACCAGTGTCTGTCAGACAAAATGTTGCTACTGCAACACTGGCAAATAACAAATATCCAGACATGAGCTATGTAGCAAGGGTCTCAGTACAGAATAAAATGGATTCCCCATAATTTCTGTGAGAATTATTGCAAATAAATGATTTTCATAACTTATCAGGTAAGTGAGCAAACAATAAAACATAAGGGCATTAATAATACTTTGCACTGTGTGGGGACAGATCCAAAGCCCACTGATGTCAGTGGGTATCTTTCCATCAACTTCATTGGGCTTGGATCTGGCTTTCCCCACTAAGGATCTAAAAATACTTTATCCCATAAAGTAAGAAGGCATTAGACTTGAGCATATTTGATTTGGCCGCTTCTGCTTCAGTTTTACAGACTGAGACCCAGAGAGATTGTGACTTACCCATATTAGATCTAAAGCCCATAGAAGTTAATGGGAGGTTAATACTAGATGTAAATGGTAGAATTGTCAATAAAAATGCAGAAAAGGCAGAAATATTCAACACATACTGCTTTTCTATATTGGAAAGAAAAACCCAGTTGACATAGTTACATCCGGATGACGATGAAACACTTTGCATTCCACTAATAACGCAGGGGGATGTTAAATAGCTACTAAAGTTAGACATTTCAAAATCAGCAGGTGTGGATAACTTGCATCCAAGAGTTTTAAAACAGCTGGCTGAGGAGCTTGCAGGGCTCTTATGTTGATTTTCAGTAACTCCTGCAACACTGGGGAAGTACCAGAAGTCTTGGAAGAATCTAATGTTGTGCCAATATTTAAAAAGAGTAAACAGGGCAACCCAGGTAATTATAGAGCTGTCAGCCTGATATTGATCCAAGGCAAATTTAATGGAATGGCTGGTATGAGATTAATAAAGAATTAAAGGAGGTTAATGTAATTAATACCAATCAGCATGGATTTATGGAAAAATAGATCCTGTCGAACTAACTTTTACCCTGAGATTGCAGAGTTTGGTTGATAAAGGTAAGAGTGTTGCAATATTCTTAGACTTCTGTAAGGCATTTCACAAGGCATCACATGACACTGATTAAAAATGAGAATGATTCGAAATTACAGTAACATTGCAGAGCACACATTAAATGGATTAAAACCAGGCTAACTGTTAGGTCTCAAAATGTAGTTGTAAACAGGGAATCATCATTGAGTGGGTTTGTTTCCAGTGTAGTCCCTCAGGGATCTTTCGTGGCCATATGCTGTTTAACATGTTTATTGATGACCTGTAAGAAAACATACAATCATCACTGATATAGTATGTGTGTGTAGAAATTTAACTTCACTGAAACAGGGCTGAGGTTGCATATAGTTCTGTCTTCTGCTCCAGCTGATGTGCTATATGGAACAAGTAGAAACTAATCAATGTTAGGGTGACTGGTAACATGGAATTGCTCTTTTAGTAAAATCACTAAGCACTGTAATTAAGGCTGAGAGTTGTTTTAATGGCAAATAGCAATGTATCTGACATTTTGCTCAGAAGAGCCCTTTGCTGTCACCTATTGGTGCTGTTATAAAAGCAGCTTCGGAACAATTCTGTCTTGGCAATTCACCTGCAGGATGTTAGTGGCTCTAAGTCGTTTTGCTCTGTGTCTCCACTGAACTTTCAGATTTGTAATGGTACTACTTATCACTAACTGTACTGCAGGAGTGCCTAGAAACATCCGCTGAGATGGGTGGTGTCCTCTATATGCATACATAGTGAGGAAGTCCCTATCCCAAAGGGCTTGTAGTATAAGAAATTTAGTCAGAAAAAGGTGGGGAGGGAAGCAGAGGCATGGAGAGGTGAAGTGACATGTCCAAGGCCTCACAGCTGGTCAGTGGCAGAGACAGGAGTAGAACCCAGGTCTTCTAACTCCAGCATACTAGGCTACACATTTCTTGAGGGAGACAGCTCTCATCTGTCCTAGTTGTTGCCCACACCCCCTAACCAGGCACACACAACTTGTTAGCTGCCTTTGGTGAGAGCACAAGCCAGAAGGCACCATTTCCTTAAATTCAGTGAAACACAGCAGACAGTTTGGGTTTTCCTAAACACAGGCAGCTTGTTCTCAGGCACGCTAGGGAGGGGAGGCTGTCAGGGAACGATTGTGGATCCTTGATTCTCAGCTGCCCAGCCCCACTGCAGGAGTCAGCTTTAACTGATGCCACTGACATGGGTTCCCTCCAGGCCTGTATACCAGTGGAGATTCAGGTGTAGAGGATCTTCATGGTGTCCCAGCCCCTCTCCTGCCCCATCTCTGTTCCCATATAGCAGGGTGTGGGAATTCTAATACTGGAGACTGTAGAGCCATTTGCACCAGTTTTGCGCTGGCAGAGATTCCTCCTAGATGGGGAATTCTCCAGCTGGAATCTCTGTCTGCTTTAGGTTTGCTTTGTGCTATATAAACAATAGTATGATGAGGGGAAGTGGAGAATGAGGGTGAGGCTTCAGGAGGGATCTAATTATATGTGGTAACTGTGCTTAATAAGACAAGGCAGGAAAACACTGCTAGCACTCAAACAGTACCGCCTCAGAACGTAAGACTGGCTTCTCAGTGTGCTCAGTAACGGTCTCTATCCTACAACTACGCCATGCCTGCCTCGTCGCTTATTGCTAAGGAAACCTGGTGATGGAGATTTGTTAACAAAACAAAGCAAGAGCAGCGCAAAGTGAACTTGACAGATCAGAGAAACCATCCCACAGGGTCCAATTCACCACTGCATTACCTTAGTCTGACACAGGTGTAACAGCCTAGTGTGGTATTATCTTTTTTGCAGAGCCCTCATATGGTGGAGCTGTGCTGCCAAGGAGCAGGCTGCTGGGGGACAGCATGAGGCCTCTGCACATATCTTTGGTGGTGGTTTGCAAGCAGGTGGAGGGAGTTACTGAATAGGAAGATGGGTGGAGAAATGTTCTCCCTTTAGAGCCCCTCAAGCACATTTTACAATAGGAGGCAGGATCTAGCCGTAAGTGGCTTTTTGAGGACTACACAAAACATCCACAGGCACCTTTGTTACTCTGATGCACCTCCACATTTCATTGGTTTATCTCTTGACTCGTTTTCTTTCTCTCCTCTCCTTGGCTGGTGCTCATCTCATAGACTCATAGGTCAGAAGGAACCAATATGATCATCTAGTCTGACCTCCTGCACAAGGCAGGCCACAGAACCCTACCCATCCACTTTTATAACAACCCCTAACCCAGGACTGAGTTATTGAAATACTGAATGTTTAGGGACATGACAATACATGGTAGGATGGTTTGGCCATTTCTGGCCCACCAGGCCTTGACAATTTGAATAGCTGAGTTAATCTTGCAACTTTCTCTGTTACGTGACCCAAGCATGAAGGTGCTCAGCAAATTTATCTTTGCCAACTTTTGTGGGTTGATCATGAATCTTGTGGTATTCGGTATTTTTTTTAGAATCCAGTGGCTATGATTACATGGGAATTTCAGCTTAGTTTAAAAAAAAAAAAGTTTCTGAACTTCCTGATTGGGGACAGAAGCTGCAAAACCAGAAAACAAATATAAGGAACCAAAAATTTATTTTTAAAAGATTATTTTTAAACCAATCTCATAATTTTTGGGGCTGGCTCATGATTTTTAAATGCTTGAGGTTGGAATGTCACAGATTATGATACAACATGAAGAAACAGAAACCAAAATTAATTAGAATGGCTGCATCACAGTATACATCATCGAGAATACTTTTTGATTTTACTTTTAAAGGAAAACTTCAGCTCCGACTGCATTTAGTGGATGCAGGATCAGACCCATACACTAATAAAACTGTAATTCAGATTCCAAAATAATAAATCCCAATAGAAGCTGCAGCTGCTTCATGGCCATGGGTTGCTCTGTCCATATTTCATGGAGCCATGTTGTTCCCTCATTTCTTTCCCTCTCATCCTGACTCTTTTGGCCAGAACTCCATGCAACATTCTGCTGCTCCCTTCACCCACCTGGGCCTTGCTCAATGAGGATCTCAACCCAAAAGGTGCATTTACCCGCCCCCTTCCCCTCTCCCCCCCAAAAAACCAGCTGAAAGTGGAGTTATAATGAAACTCCTGACACAGAGTTAACTACGGTGCTCAGTACCAAGCAAAGGCTATCATAAAAACGTAATTGGTAGCAGTATCCTGCTACCCATTACTGCCTAGAAGGAAATAGTAAACCTAAAGCCTGCCTTCTGTAATGCAACTGGCTTGCGCTGTATGGATTGGCAGGCAGTAGATGACTGTAGGGTGACCTCTGGCCTACATCGGCTGTTTGCCTTTGGGAAGAGAGAGGTCAAACTTGATCAGAGATACAGCTTAAGAGGGCTTATTCAGAGTCCAAACCCCCTGAGGTTTCCCCACATCCATTAGACCAAAGTGAAATGAGCTGCTGCTGCGAGGCTGGCTAAAGGCTGAATCTTCTGCAGGGCCAGTGCCAGAGCGCAGGAATGATGCCTCACCTGCTTCTCTTCAGTTCTAGTGCAAGCTGCATGAATCAAGCCTCTGAACATGCAGCAGAATTGAAGAAGGGAAACAAAACCCATGCAGAGGAAGAGAGAGGGCAAAATCTACCTAAATCTAATCTGAACTCTAACTAAAGCAAATGCTCCATAGACGTTTTTCAAGGTATCAGCAGGCATGAAAAAGCCAGTGTACCAGGGTGTACGCAGGAGAAAATATATCATCAGTGTCATTGTTTGCCTGGGTGACTGAAGCCTGAGCAATTTAAAGGCCACTGGCTGGATCCTCAGTTTGTGTAAATCTGCGTAAATCCATTGACTTCAGTGGTGCTGTATTTATTTACGCTGGCTGAGGTTCGGGTCTGTAAATCTGAATCATGACTGAAAACGTGTGCATCAGAGCAGTTCATTTCAGAGCCTGATGATTAATCAGCATTTGGCATTAAAGGCAAGTACCACTCTGGTGAAGCCTGCCAATCCACCCATCTAGATGGATAACTGGTCTCTGTCACTGAAGTATCAGAGAGGTGCCAATTTAGGGCAGGTGGGAACTTGGCCATGATGTTCTTCTCACTGAAATTCAAACCTGACAAAAACAGTTTTTAACAATAAACATGTTGTTCATCTTTCACCAATGTTTGTCAGTGAAATTCTGTTCACCAGAATGCTTTTGTAAAGAGACAATACAATGAATATGTGTTCAGACACAAATACTCATGCAGAAATGTATTCATATGAATATTTGTGCTGGTAACATTCACATAGCCATCTTGAAACCACTTATTGGACTTAGGAGTCTGGTCCAATCAGGGAATAAAGAAACTTGTGACTTAGGTGAGCAAACAAGGTGAGAATAGTAAATTGGAAAGTGAATACTGAAAGCAGCAGTCACAGTGAACAGTTTACAAGCTACTATGGCTGAAATATAATTCCATTAACCAATAATGAGTTAGAGGAAGATTTTCAAAGGTATGATGAACACTTAGGTACACAACTTCCATTGAATTCGGTGCCTAACTTCCATCTGAGCCTTTAAAACACTTCTCAGTATATTTTTAATAATGGCTGTGTTTGTAAAACTCAAAGTCAGCTCATAGATGATTTGCAAAAGCAATTTCCCGAGCACTGAAATGCTTTAGTGTAATTGAAGTCTTTGGGTTTAATATAGTGGTAGCTGCGGGAAAATTTATGTTCTGTGATATACGGGAAGTCAGACAACATGATCTAATTCTTCCTTCTGGCCTTAAACTCTAAACTGTGAAAGGGGGATAACTTAATTGACTACATGAAAATTTGCACAGCTGTAGAATAAATACAGCTGTATTTTTCCTTTGCTTCATTAAGAGGTAGTAAATTGTTTCCAGTGTCTCTTCTGCCCTGCCCCCACAAAAGAATGGCAGTTTAACTCACTGAATTCGAGTGAAGTGGATTCTAGCCCATGAAAGCTTATGCCCACATAAATTTGTTAGTCTCTAAGGTGCCACAAGGACTTCTCGTTGTTTTTTCATTGACTTCTGTATCTTCAAGTCCTTTTTGGTATTTACCATCCTTCCTCATGGCCCCTTGATCTCTGCCTCTTTTTGCACAGGCAAAACTTTTTTGAAGGCGTGGAGTTCTTTTCTTAATGAATAGATGCCAGGTTTTTGAGAATAAAGTATTGATTTCTACTATCCCTCTGCTCTGCTCAGCCAAAGATGGAACTCTGTGTGTACTGTGGTTATTGCTAAAGTTATTTGCCAAAAATCCATTAGTTGTAGTGGGGGAATAGCATCACCTCTGGCTATTGCCGCTAATGGACATTGAGTGAAGAGCGTGCCTGTTTTGCAAGAGGAGGCTCCTAGGTCCCTGGGAAGAAACCCCACTACCCCGGCCTCTACTACAGAGGTTTATCTAGGAGCAGGAGGAGATAAACTACTGCATTCATTTGGCAGATGGGCCTGGTTAATCTGCCATTTCGACACTATTAACTGTCTGCCTTCTGCCCAAGAACACAGAGGCAAGTCGTGAAGCCCACAAATAAGGACCCTTGGAGATGCAGAAAGTGTTCAGGAAAGCCCCAGCTGTTCTCCCCTCACATTGCCCTGCTCATCCGAGTCCTTGCAAGAATTCCAAAAGAGCAGCTATTAATTTTGCTATTATCAGGGAAGGCAGAATTGCATGCTGCTGCCCGACCCCTTACTTTAATCCCTGTGTGTGAAGGTTTTATGGGTCTGAGTTTGACATGGCTGCATTACTAACCCTTACTGAAATGTGACCATCTCTGGGTAACACCTCCCCTCAGATGGGAACATATATCTGTAGGTAACTCCTGCCTGTACTGAAGTGTGAATATATCCCAATGAATACGTCCACAGCCCCACCCTCTCCTTTACTAGATCCCTGTAAGTAGCTCTCTCCACACTACTGAGGTTGGAATAACCCCCAAAGAGCCTCATCCATTTTGCAAAGAATTAAAGTGCACCTTTATCCACCCTGGGAAAAATGCCAATGTGCTCCCACTGGTTTGGGGCCATTGCCATCCAGGGTGCAGTCTACTGAATTTTTTTGTTTTTAAAGCTGTATTATTTTCCACATGGAATGTGTTTGTTTTTTATTTGAAGGATAATAACAAATCTTGTAAGCCTCCTTAGCGTTTGAATGTTATTACTGCAAAGTGTTTTGCTTTGAAATGCTGTGTGCTACATCTCTGTTGCCCTGCAACATCTTAGGGATTCTCTGTAACATCTGAAGGCAAAGTAGAGCATGTCTTCTTGCTGGAGCCTCTGTCTCCTGGCAGAGCTTAACATGGTCAATAAACTAAATTAAATGATGGCAGTGATATTGTTTTCAATTCCTTTGGTATGTGTCTCCAAACTGTGATGAAGCGGTGCTGTGGCACCAGAAAGCCCATTGTTTTACCATCTAAGGCATCATGGTATGTCAGAGAAGATAATCAGGATGGAGCAGAGACTGAAATGGATGCTGGTGTAACATGCACCATGCACACTGGATGCAGGAATGGAAAGGGTGTTAAAAACAAATTAAATTGGTAAAATGTGATAGCACCATCTGAACCCAGCAATTTCAGTGTCTATTACACATTCATCCCTTACTAAGTCACTGCTATCTCTTCCTCCTCCGTCTTCAGGTTTGTATATTTCCCCCTGCAACTCCTTCTAGGATGCAAGATCCTCTGCTGGAAGAATACTGCATTGCACCCCCTTCTCCAGTTATTCTGCTTCAAGTGGCTAAGAAATGCTCTCTGTGTGGCTTTCTCCTTCAGAGCCTACCATCCTTTTCCTCCTCCTCCTTCCTATTCTTGACTGCTGCTTTAGGATTTCCAGTTGGGTACCTTTCAGAACAGCCTGGTGACACTTTGCTATTTGTTGTTCATATTATTTGTGTAAGGGCTTGGAGTAATGTGCACTAATGTGATGCACATTAATTGCTCCATGTGGACACTGCTGGTGCACACTAAAGATTCTTAGTGCACCATAACCTAGGTAACGTATGTTACAGTGCACTAGGAAATCGTTAGTGTGCATCAGCAAGATCTACATGGACCAATTAATGTGCATCACAGGAGTGCGCTTCGGAAATCACACCCCTGTAGTGCACATTACCCCATTGCGTAGACAAGCCTTTAAACTAGCATCTAGAGGGCCCAAACAAAATGTGGGCCTCATTGTGCTGGACGTGAACATATGGAGAGCTGACATGAACTAGGTGGAGAAAGAAACAGTTTTACCCCTGAGAGGAGCTGAGGCACAGAGAAATTTAGTGATTTGTGTCTGAGAAGAAAACTGAACCCAGATTTCCTGAGTCCTAGCCAGGTACATTAACCACAAGATCATCCTTCCTCAGTCCCCGAGGCAGCCTGTCCAGTAACAGAGCAGCATCTGCCTTAATGCTCTACTATTTTCCCCAATCCTGAATGTGTTTTCCCCTTCCCATCAATGCTCAGCATGGGTCAGTGGCTTAAATCCCTCTTAGAGCACTTAACAGCCAGCTCCTGCCCAGCCTGCTCTCTCATTTGCATAGTATGGGTTACTTTTTGGGATGATGGTATTACATTCTATTAATTTTATTTTTTTAATGAAAAAGAACCTTTTAAATGTTGTCCACTCTGATCTAGAAGCACTTGGACTCTGCAAACAGATGTAAAGATAGGCTCAACAGTGGCCTGGCCAGCCTTGCGGTTATCTCTTTGACAAGGTGGATAACCCCCCACCTGCTTTTTTGGCAGGGGAAGTGGAGAGCTGCAAGCGGGTGCCAGGCAGGCTTGCTGGGGAATGCAGCCATGGGGGAATGTTGCCAAGTTGAGCTAAAGCCAGTTATCTTCTTATTGGGAACCACTGGGACTATAAGAAGAGAAGAGGTTGTTTTGAAGTCTGTCTGTTGCTGAGCTTTAATAAGCAGCTGAGACCAAACTATCCCTAGGGCCAGAGAAAGGGGTACCTTCTGTGTAATCCTCTTATTTGTGGTTTTTGTTATGTGGATTTTGTGATTTGTAGTTAGGGATTAAGAAAACCAGAAGACATGTAAAGTGTGCATTTCTTTGTGCCGATTTGTGTTGCTCTCTATAGATTTGGAGCCAACCAACAGGTAATGGGCCCTTTATCATCTAACTGACTCCAGAGTTGTCAAGCTACAATCAGTGAGTGTCTAATATCTAAAAAAAGAAAAAAAAACCTCCCTCTGATATGAAGTTGTGGTACACTGGCTTCCAATTAAATGACACACTAGTTTATAAGGTATGCAAATAGCTATGCTCAGAGAAATCAGATTTGTAAATTAGCTTGTGCCAAGGCTGGCTGTGGCATGTTTCCCTTTTTATCAGAGTTGGACATCCAGGAACTGGGTGAGGCCGAGGAGAGATCATGCCAGGACCCATAGTGCTTATGGCTGCATTCGGAGTTGCCAAATAGAGCATGTTGCAGTGGAGAAAAGATCCCAAGGTGAGAATCCTTGGAGCAATTTACCCATGTAGTGCAGGGATTGTGGAATTTGTGCCGTAGGTTTGTCAAGGAAAATGAGGTTTATGCCATTAGAGCAAGTTTTAACCATAAGGAATCTTGTATGATAAGGTGAATTTTAAAGGGGGTATGTTTCTACTGAAGCCTTATTATTATTTATTATTATTCCAGGACAGATGGAGGCAAGTGAAGATCAGTTTTAGCAGATTTCAAATTGACTTTGGCCTAAGAAATACTTTTCAGCCTTTGACGTAACAAATCTCTTTACACAGAGTAGGGACAGCTGTAGCTTTATGATATTTTACCATGGGCCCAGATAAAATGGGTGGACATTAACAAATAGTAATTTAAAGTAAGCATGTCTTCTCCCAAAACACAAGGCTTGGGTGGCCCTCAGAAAAGGCCATCAGGCATTCTAATGAAAGATTAATAGGCTCACAATTATACACCATTTTATAGCAATTTTATTGGTACTGCTGGAGCTATATGGCAATCTTCAAATGTCTGGAGATGGTTATGCATATAAGTGTCCCCAATCAAATTGGAGATTCTCTCTTGCCCTAGTGAAAACACCTGGGCACTGTAATAAGGAAATAGATACAGTCTGAATCTCCTATGGAAAGATCACTAGCTCTGTTTCTATAATTCATAAACCAGCTTGATATTCTTAGCAGTTTTTTTTAAGATCATCCACAGTTTTATGTCCCTGCCTTCATTAGTTTCAGATATAAGGATCGATCCTCAGATGCACCTGAGCTGAGCTTGCTGAAGTTTTCCATCCCCAGCAATTTCGGGGCTAGTCAGGAGTAGATGTGGCCCCTGGCATATTTTAGAGCAGCCTTAAGTCTGCTTTATTTTGTGGTAACAGGAACAGCTCCCTATGAGCCATTTTGCTGGCTGAGGATCAGCTGGCTCCCACTCCTGACATGCTTCTTATGCTAGAAGGTGAAGAAGTAAGTAGCATAAAGCTGTACCAGGCTAGAATTCTCCCACATTGAGGAGTTCTCATCTGCTTCATGGTCAGTTTGTGCTGCTCTGTCAGTGCAATGTGAATTTACAGGGTGCCAAGAATCAAGCCCAAAGTGTTGTATGGGTGTTTAATTGGGAAGGATGCCATCTCTGTTCCACAAGGAAAGGTGAGAACATTCAAGCAGTCCAGTTGGCTGAGTGCTTCTAGTTGCTTTATTTATTTATTTAAATTCTTTAAAAGCGATAGGAAAGCTTGCCTACAAGTTTGAACAGTTAAGAGAAAAACTCAGAATTACACTCCTTCGGCCAAAGTCACTAGAATCCACGGAGCTGACTTTGCATTCATTGGCATCAATGGAATTATGCCATCTTTTGCCAGGGATGGATCTGACTCATAACGTTTAATGTTCAGAACCATTACTGTGATGCTCTGGCTGCATATTTTGCTGTGGGAATTTTTGGAGACTTGATAAAATATACAGTTAGAGAAAGGAAAAAGTTGTAAATCAAGGAAATGAATGGGCGATCACTGTGCATTCTTCAGTCTCCATTCCCTGCCATCCCTGACAATGTCATTTACATGGAAACAACCTCAGACAACTTCCTTGTTTAATTCATGATGGTCCGATGAAGAGAAGTAACAAACCAACCTACCTATGGCCACCTTGAGGAATGGCCATACATATAACAAAGTAACAACTGCGTTGTGGTTGCGGGCTTGACCCTGAGCATGCAGTGGCTTAGTTTTATATACAATACATTTGTTTTGTTTTTCTATCCAAATTCAGAAGTTCAGCAAATATTCAAAATGGGGGAATATTTTAAAAATTGAAAATTCCTCTTAGGCACTTGTTTAATAAATGCATAAATTTATATGCTTTAACTCTTCTCCAATCAGCAAAGTATTTGAATATGTGCTTAAGTTACACTGACTTCAACTGATACTTAATTCTGTGGTGAAAATTAAATATAGGCCTAACTGCTTTGGTGAATAGGCATGGACTTAGCATGCATTTTATTTAACTTAAGTTTGCAGAATTGAGGCCTCATTGAGTAACAACATAAGTCTTTAGTGTCTAACAGTCAAGTAAGAAATTTCAACAGGGGAATATAAGGTTAAAGGTCATCTGTGTGCTGATGTAAATAGGTGGGTGCTGATCCAGTGATTTAAATGTAGGTGGGTCCATTTGTTTTGTTTATATTTTATGTTTTTTTTCTCCCAAAAGGACAGGGAAAGGCAAAGAGAACAAAAAAAATAAAAAGGAATGGAAAGAAAAGGAAGGAAGAGGGAAGGAGAGTGACATAGCCTTCATCTAATAGGAATTAATTAAAGATTTGTAAATAGACCAGATCTTTTCAGATTTGCCTGAAGTCCCTCATATTCCTTAGGTGATAAAACAGGTTGCCTCCAGGGACAGAAGCTGGGCACAGCCGCTTGGATGGCCTGGCAGCTAGAGGGTGGATAACATTTAGGAGAAGAGGGACCTTAGTGGGGTCAATTTATGCCAGTGGAGATTTGGGTCCTAAATATCTTTTGTTATAATTAAAACTAAATATTTTGTGAATTTAAATGTTTTCATTTTCAGGCACTTATATTGTGCGATGAGTTGCAATATTTTATTCTGAAGCTTCTCTGCTGATTCTGCCTCTAAAGCTGGATCTGATTTCTCATTGTTTTGTATGCTAAGTATGGGGAGTCAGAAGACAAAAGCTTGTGCCCCTGCCTGCACATAACATTTCTCAGATAGCAGGAGTTCCCCGTTTTTTGCTTGAGTGTCTACAGAGATGTCAGGGGAAAAGAACGCCTGCTGTTTACTGTCAGTATTTAGGATGAGATAAGCCTCCATGGTTCCTTATACATCAAGAAGAAAGGAAAGTAGCTGATGGCATTGTATATATCTGACTAGTCACATTTTCCTTAAACAGGTGCATTGCTTTTTCATATTAAAATTTAATAGTCACCTAGTGTTTTGTTTATTATTCCTTTCCAAATACTCTGTTTAAGTCATTTAATTTGTTGCAGACTGTTTCGTATTTCAGTTTAATTTTAAATGCTCTCTGGTGAAGCTTGCTTTATAAGGATTACATTCTGGATAGGTGCTGTAGAACCTCCCTAATATTTTGGCTTAGCTGCCTATAAAAATAATGTTCTTTTACTTATCCTCAGAAGTTACTATCTTTCAAATGGAAAAGATTGAGTCAAAAAGGAACTGTAGCTCCCCAAAGGAGTTTAAGTCCTTTTCAAAAACAGAAGTTTATGTCTATATTTCATCAGGGATTTTCAAAGGAGCCTAAGGGAGTTAGGCATCAGCTGGACTTTTTTGAAAATCACAGTCTCACACCCCTAAATATGGCCCTGATTCAGTAAAGCATTTAAGTACATACTTATCTTTATGTACACGAGTAGTTCCACTCATGGGCGGCAGGTCCTCCCCAAACAGCCAGGCGTGGCCTTGCTCACACGGAGTCCCCAGGTTCCCCCCTCCTGCTTCCTGTCCGCTCTGTGTGCGGCAGTGTGGCTCCAGTCCCCGTGTGCAGTGGCCCTGGTGTGTGAACTGCAGGCTGGGGGAGGCTAGCCCCCAGCCCCACCCCTTCTGCTCCCAGCCTCACCCCTTCTATGCACCTCCACCTGCCGGAGCTGGGAGCACCTCATCACCGGCCCCTGCCCCAGGCTAGCCCCCTCTAGCTCTGGAATGCTGGGAGGGCAGATAGGCACGGCCCCAACTCCCCAGTGCCAGGAAGGCGGGCGGCACACGGCTGCAACCCTCTTGGCACTCTGGGGCTGAGGGCACTAGCCTGGGGCAGGGGCCACTGGCCACAGTGAGGAGGGGCTCTGGGCTTTGATGGGGAGGTGCATGCAAGGGGCGGGGCCTCAAGCGGAAGGGGTGGGGGCTAGCGTCCCCCAGCTTGCGGTTTACATGCTGCCCACGGTTCCACTGAATTGCAAGTTAAGCTCATGCTTGTGTTTTGCTGAATTTGGGCCTGAGTGACCTGATCTTCAAAAGTGCCAAACACCCAGCAACTCCCATTAAAATCAGTGACAACGTCTGGGTACTCATTGCTTTTGAAACTTATTTTAGAAGCCTGCTTGTGGATGTAGGAGCTTAACTTTTGGCTTTCTGAAAATGTTGACTTTAAATGTATGTTTTTGAAGACACGTGGAAGCAAACAATTAATTTTGAATTTATTGTTCTGCAGCTGCAGAATTGAGAGTAATAAAAATTATATGCTGACTAGGATACAACAAATTATTATCGTTGTTAAAAACCAATGGTGTTTCTTTTTCCCTTTTCACAGCTGCTTTAAAATATCTACCATCTCAAATTACTATGCCTGTGGGCAGTTACAGTGATTTTTAGGTCTGATTCATCACTTTGTACTAGACAGCAGGAGCATGTTTATTGGCTGTGTGTTTGAAGTGCTATTTCTTTGAACCTCAGCTGATCTTTCAGGTTAGAAGATGCAACCTAATTTTAAGAAAGTTACCACATATATTGCACTGGTGCTGTATAGTCGTGCTGACTCTGCATGGAAATATCTGGCAAAGATTCTCTTTGGGCAACAACTCAGCTTATACAGAATGTCACGTGATCTGCATTTCTATTCCTTTGTTCTTTATTACTGAGGGCATTGGCAGGAGAACTGGTCTTTTGCTTCTTAAGAGTTCATCTGCTAGAGCTGCTTATCCTTCATCTGAAGCAATAATTCTCTCTGCTCATGAGATAAAAATAGTTATTTCTGGGGAAACTAAATATTAGACAGCACAAAGCACTAAAACACGCAGGGAAAACTCCTGTGTTAACAGAGAAATGTACAAGAAACTTGGCCCAGTATGGAAAAGGTGGCCTCCAAGTCATGCACATAGAACTTTGAGCCTGATTCAGAATCCTCTGTCAAAGACAGTCTTTGCACTGATTTCACTGGGCTTAGGAGCAAGCACTTTGCTCATGCACACACACATCAGCTCCTCTACTTTCTTTGCACTGCTATTTGGGCTTGCAGATGCTAGAATTGTCATGAGCAAATACCATGTACCCGGCTGAGTTTGTGGGTGTAAATTCCATCACATTTGCACTTCACCTTTGTACATAGGTGAATGCACATAAAAAGTGGGGCAATTCCTGCGTATGCATAAATAAAGGCTATTGCAAATCATGCCCAAAATATCTTCTTTCTATGATTTTATTAATTCCATAGCAACTAATTATGCCATGAACTAAAGATCATGATTTCAGGGGTATATCAGCAGGAGGAGAGGAAGAGCTGTTAAGTGAATATCCTTTTTCATGCAAATTTCCTTAATTTATAAGGAAAGATAATTATAGAAAACATATCTGCTATGTAAGTGGAATTGCTTCTGAGTTGACTATTTTTCAAAGTTTTGTTAGCGGCATCAGTAGCTCTTGAAAGAAAAAAAGTTAGACAGGGCGCTTGGGTACCAAAAGACTGGTAAATTCAAATAGCTGAGCAAACCTCTAGGATGTCTGTTCTCCCCTCCCCTATCAGAGCATCACTTACATTCCAATATCCATGGCTTAGCCTCTTTAAACTGAAAGTCTAGCTGCTAAAATTGCAAATGCCAAAGCAAGGACCCAGTAAACAAAAGGGAAGGAATGTGTTCCATGCTGCAATAAACAGCTGCAAGGCAAATCCTTAGGGCCTTTTCCTCCTTCTTCTTTAACTGTTCATTCAGTTTCTCACTGAAATAGGTTCCACTGTGGTTATGAACTTTTTCATAATTCTGTCTGTGATAAAAGGCTGTTAAATTGATACTCATCCTAAGCTTCCCACTCCATCATATGCCAAAATATTGCTACTTAAGCAGGTGAACCCTGTGGTGTCAGCCCAGAATATGACAAACAAGTCGCTGGTTTGCCTGTTCAGCTCTTATTAGGTTTTTTGGGCCTATCTCACTTATATATAATCCCTTTTTGTTCAGGAACTGTACATACAAAAACAGCGTAACCAGGCCCAACGCACATTCTTCCGGGAGCTTTGTCCCCCTCACAGAGGCCTGATAGCCATCTCCAAAACCTGCTGCTCTCACTATTTCCCATTGCCTCCCCACAAGGAGCAAATGCAGGAGAAACACAGGAGTCAGGGGGCAGCAAGATATATCCTTCGATCATGGACTTTAACCATATTTTTTCTGTTTCAGCTTGTCTGTTTCAGCCTTAGTTTTCTACGTCAGCATTCAAGTTTCTGACCCTGGGTGCAGCATGTCAGAAAATCAAGAAAATCTGTGTGGGAGAATGGGAGGAGGGGGTCAGTACATCGATTAAGGCTAGTGTACTATGACAATGATTCACCAGATCCTCGACTCCTTGTCCTATAGATGGGAATGCTGCTCTCCAACGCAAATAATTAATAATAATAATAATACAGCCATCTGTCAATGTGCTCACGTATGTCTGATCACATTAGAGAGCTCTCTGCCTTTTGAACAGAGACTATGTACCTTAAATGGCCCTGTTCCACCATTTATCTTACAGGGACGTGGTCAGGTCAAAAATCGTAAGCCTGATTCTCTGTTGTCCTGCACTTTGTAAAAATCATTTACAGCTGTACAAAATGAGTGTAAAATATTTCCAGATCAGAGCACGTGCGTTGTCCTCACTTTGGCTGAGTGTAAACGACTGCACACGGTGCAGGTCAATGGAACACCAGGGACGCCCATATTGTGAAAGAAGTTAGTTCTTTGTGGTTTTGATAGCTGTGGATTATTAACAGCAAAATAACTTTAAAAAATATTTCAAATGCATCTTTCACCGCTGATGTTCTTTGTTTACTTTTTGCATTTCTCTAGGCTTAGACAATGAAAATAGACTTGTCAGCTTCCTGATTTTTTTTTCTTTTCAGTTTCACTCTCTCAGTACTGGAGTTGCAAACAGGCCAGAGGAATGCTTATTTATATATTTTTAAAAAGATTCTCTTGTAACATTTAAAAGTATAATGGAAACATTTTTATTAGGCTTAGCCTTTGGAAGAGCTTGTTTTTACAAACCTACATTTTTGGGCCAAATTTGACCTCACAGCAACTCTTAAGGCGTTACATGTGCATTGGAAAAACAGCAGAAAGGAGGTTTGTTTACTAGTTATCTTGTTGCAGAGAGAGAAGCAGTGCAATCAGTTTTAATTAATGCTTTAATGTGAAGCACTGAAGGTCTCTGTGTATGTATATTTAATTAACGTGTTTAAGTATTTACTGTGTATTAATAAACCCATAATTGATTTATTATCATACTAACCCATGGAACCATCACAGTAACCTATGAAAGAGACATTTCTGTGATAGTATTAGGTCTTAGAACCACATATGCTTGAACAGTGTCATTTTCAATCTAGTAGAGTGCAGTGCTGCACATACACATGATGCAAGAATAGAGGGAAACATCTAAATAAACTATGTTTTTTGTGGTGGTTTGTCATTTTTATTTGGTCAGCTACTTGGTAACAGTTTTGACTGCTCTGGAATCATCTCCACAATTTAAAGGGAAAATTCTTGGAAAGAAAAACAAGGTAGGATTCTTGCAGATGAGCAAAGGACTATTGGGCTATATGTAGGAGGCAGCATAGGAGAATATGTGGTAGGTTTTTCTGTAAGAAGATCACAAATGGGCTGTTGAAGGTAGCAACACTGCTGGAGCATAGGAAAGGGGGTAATGCAAGTTGAGACCAGCTTGATTAAGGGCAGGGACAGAGTTATCTAGAGCTTTGAAAGACAGTGAAAAGAAGCTTAAAGTTCCAGCAATAGCAAATGGGAAGCCGTTGAAATGATTCTAAGAAAGGAGTGACATACACAAACTGACAAAGAAAGATGATGAGTTAAGTCACTGTATCTTGTGTGGATCAAAGAGGGGAGTGTGTGTGTGCAGTCATAGAGGAGGGAGGATGTAGTAGTGAAGGTGGACACAATGAAGGAGTGATCCAAAATCTATTGGTTTCAGTTGACTTCAAATCTGCCTCTGCAAGATTTACCCACAGTGATGGAAAGGAAAGCATAGACCTTGGAACTCTTGAGGAGGAGGAAGGAAGAGAATTTGGAGGTGGCCAGGATATGGGAGTAGCCAAATATAACTCCCAGATTACAGGCCCATGTGGCAGGAAAGATGGCAGTTTAGTTAATCATGATAGAAAAAGGGTAAGGTTGAGTAAGTTTAGGAAAGGAAGATAAGGAGTTTGGTTTTCACCTTGTTAAGTGTAAGCAAAGGATGAGGCAGCTAAGAGGAGTTGTCAAAGAGACAGGCCAAGATGGCTGGATGGAAGGAGACAGATTAGGAGTGAAGAGGTAGATTTGTGAGTTGTTAGTATAGAGATGATACCTGAAGCCACGTAAATGGATGAGATTGCTCAGAGACAGGACGTAAAAGGGTAATGGAGTTGTTACAATTCCGCTTTTAACATCTACGCCTGTTATAGTACTGATCTGTTGCCAGGACTTTGTTTTACCTTATTACTGTGCAATCTTCTTTACTCCATGGGCCAGGATTTTGTGACGTAAATCTACTCCACCATGACATGACACTTCCACTCACACCAATGTGGACAGAGGTGTCACAACATAAATGTTAGTATGTCACTGAAGTTCGCACCGACTGAATCTCTGTTAGTGAGACTGCACAGTGATTTCTTTCTTGTATGTGAGAATCCATATGAACTGGCCAAAGGATAACAATGTACAGATGCAACTGAGAATGTGGAAAGTGGATGGGTAATAAAGATTAATGTGGTCTGGTTTGGGATTCCTTTCCTGTTTTTTCCTTGCTCAACGGGGAGATTAATTTATTGCTGGCCTATATCAGCAGAAAATTACTACCTCCCTCCTGGACTGGTTCAGCTACCCTGGCTCTGCCCATTCTTCGCCTTTTCCAGCTCACTTGCAGGAGCAAGTGAGTAGCCTTGTTTACTCATAATCACCCATATTTAAAGTCCAGGTAGCCCTTGGATAGTGGTTAGGAGGGTTTTGACTGTCTTGCGGGCATATGGTCCAAGTCAGAATCTAGCCCTTTGATGGCAATGCTGTTTCTATAGGGCTCTGCATTTGAGGTGCAAAACTTCTTCCCGTCTCCTGCAGGAATTTCTAATTTATAATAGATTTGATCAAAAAGAGGTGGATTCTATATGTGCGTGTTATCAGCCACTGAATTACTGTATATTAGAATAATAAATTATTAGGGTTGGAAGGGACCTCAGGAGATCATCTAGTTCAACCCCCTGCTCAAAGCAGGACCAATTCCCAAATGGCCCCCTCAAGGACTGAACTCACAACCCTGGGTTTGGCAGGCCAATGCTCAAACCGAGAGTGAGCAACAGATTGCTATTCTCTCTTGCGTCTAATATCTATCTCCCTGCCAAAAAGATGCCTTAAAACAGGGGTTCCTGATACAAATTTTTTGGTGGCCTCAGAGTGCGGCTACCAACTCTTGCTGGTGGCCACTCTCACACTTTTTCCTAAAATACTTAATTAGCTTTAGGAAAAACAAATAAATATGCACATATATGTGTCCAAATCATTGTAAATTTTTTATTGCTAGGTAGTAAGTCTGTTGTGATTTAACAGACATACAAGTATTGCTTTTCACAGCAAATTTACTCAGCCCTGTCAAACTTGGGACAAACTAAGCCCTGGATGGGGGAAGGAGGGGTCAGGAAAGGCAGCAGGGGCCAGGAGGAGCGGGGTGGATGAGAGGGAGGCAGTGGGGGGCTGGAGCCCGAAGCCCTGTGGCCAGAGCGTGCTGCCCCACCACTCCAGAGCTGAAGCCTGAGCCCAACCACCCCTGAGAAGGTGGGGAACTCACTGGCTGCCTGGTTCTCCAACACTGTGCCCCAGGTGTCACCAAAGGGCCATCCCTGCTGGCAACCCAGCAATCAACACCAAGACAGTGCATCCAGGAGCAACAGCAGGGGGGCGAGAGATCACTCGCTACTTCTCCCCCTTCCAACCCCATAACAGCCCAGGAGGCTGTGGCTGCAAGGAAAGCCCCTGATGGCCGCATTTGAGAAACGCTGCCTTAAAAGAGCTGCCAGTACTGTGAGCCATATTGTCACTGGGGTGGTGAAGGTTGAGGGTGGAACCATCCTTCATATTGGGGTACCCTGGCACTAGCCTATGTCTGGCCACCTCAGTGTGGAAAGACTCCTGTCTGAAAGGTAGCCCTGTATAATGTTTATTATTTATTACCCAGGAGCCACTTTTAGAAACACTTTCTTCTGCTTCATGTCTTGGCTTTATAAATAAATCCACACATGTGCATTAAGGACTGATTGTGTGGCAGGTTTTAATATTTGTGCTGTGCCATCCTCTCAAGAGTGTCAAGTTCCTTCCTGTTCCCCAGGACCTAATGTTGGGAAGTGAGGGGAAAAGGGGGAGGAGGGAAAAGAAGCTGGAGAATTTGCTGTTTATTTTTATTGGGTGATTGATTTCTTGCCTGAGGGAGGGTCAAATCTGTTTTAATGGATGGCATTTGCACATAATGTGACATCTGGAGGCCAGTAAAAATGAACTAGTTTTTGAGCTCCTCAGAAATAGGGTTTATAATGGAGATGTTAACTTGGTCCCTATTACACTCTGGAAACACTGTGGGGCTCCAATTTTAGTAATAAATGGTGACATGACACTATTTCAGCAGAGTATGAGAGGCATTATATCTAGTTTTTCTTTATATTGCTTCATTTATAATCATGTGCATTTCTGTAGGCTCACAGGGTGTGTGCGCTAAATGGGGTGAATCACTTCTGACTCACATTGTACATCCTGGAGGCACATGGGTGTTTGCTGGCCCCTAAGAAAGGGGCAGTGCTTAGCAACCTGCGTATGCCACTCCATTCTTTTAGCTTGGTAGTTCTTTTTATTTACATGCTATGGCATTATGGGCTGCAATCCAAACCAGTGAGGGGCAGTGTAACCCCAGCCCTGCAACCTGGGATGCCTCACAGTGCTTTGCTGCTGTAGCTCCCAACCTGGGCTCCTCCCAAACAACATGCAGGTCACACCCTGAGTGTCTGTATATAGCTATGGCCCTGGTCCAACAACTCTGACACTAGCAGCCTGTCAGCAAACACCAGTCACACTCTGGCTTCCAGCAGCTTTGGTTACTAGTTGCAAGCAGGGCCGCCCAGAGGGGGGGACAAGAGGGGCAATTTGCCCCAGGCCCTGGGCTTCGCAGGGACCCCCACGAGAGTTTTTGGGGGCCCCTGGAGCGGAATCCTTTACTCGCTCCGGGGGGCCCGGAAAACTCTTGCGGGGCCGGGCCCCGGAGCTTCTTCATTTCCCGGTCTTCGCCAGCGGGGGGGTCCTTCCTCTCCGGGGCGGAAGGACCCCCCGCCAGCGAATTACCGCCGAAGCAGGACCTGCCACTGAAGTGCAACCCGGTCTTCGGCAGTAATTCAGCGGTGGGGGGCCCTTCCGTTATGGGATCTGCCACCGAAGTGCCCCGAAGACCCGCGGCGGGGGCCTCCCGCCACCGAATTACCGCCGAAGAGTGGACTTGTCATAAACAGATGGTTAAGGGTTAATGTCTCTTTACCTGTAAAGAGTTAAGAAGCTCAGTGAACCTGGCTGACACCTGACCAGAGGACCAATGGAGGGACAAGATACTTTCAGATTTCTGTGGAGGGAAGTCTTTGTTTGTGCTGTTTGTTTTGTTTGTTGTTCGCTCTTGGGGCTAAGAGGGACCAGACGTGCACCTCAGGTTTCCCCAATCTTTCTGAAACAGTCTCTCATGTTCAAAATAGTAAGTACTAGCTAGAAAAGGCGGATTAGTCTTATGTTTGTTTTCTTAACTTGTGAATGTGTATTTTGCTGAAAGTATTTTTACTTCTGTTTGCTGTAACTTGAATTTCAGGCTGGCGGAGGGGGGAAGTGCCTCTAGTCTATATGAGCTGAATACCCTGTGAACATTTTCCATCCTAATTTTACAGAGATAATTTTTACTTTTTCTTTCTTTAATTAAAAGCTTTCTTTTTTAAGAACCTGATTGATTTTTTTCCTTGTTTAAGACCCAAGGCGATTGAGTCTGAACTCACCAGGGATTGGTGGGGGGAAAGGACGGGGGGAGAAGGTTAATTCCTCTCTGTTTTAAGATCAAAGGAGTTTGGATCAGTGTAGTCTCTCAGGGTAACCCAGGGAGGGGGGAAAGGAGGGGGAATGGTTTATTTCTCCTGGTTTTAAGACCCAAGGGGTTTGGGTCTTGGGTTCCCCAGGGAAGGTTTTGGGGGAACAGAAAATGTGCCAAACACTATATTTTGGCTGGTAGCAGCGCTATCAGATCTAAGCTAGAAATTAAGCTTAGAAGTGTCCATGCAGGTCCCCACTTTTGGACGCTAAAGTTCCAACTGGGGGAAAAATACCTTGACAGGGCTGCACTTTGGCAGCGGTTCCCGCTTAGGCGGTAATTCGCTGGTGGGGGCCCCGCCGAGGGTCTTCGGGGCACTTCGGCGGCGGGTCCCGGAACGGAAGGGCCCCCCCGCCGCCGAACAGGGCCGGCTCTAGACATTTCGCTGCACGGGAGGTGCCCTGCCACTTGCTGGTCCCGCGGCTCCAGTGGACCTCCCGCAGGCATGGCTGCGGAGGGTCCGCCAGTCCTGCGGCTCCGGTGGAGCATCCGCAAGCGTGCCTGCGGGAGGTCCACTGGAGCCGTGGGACCAGCGGACCCTCCACAGGAACGCCTGCGGGAGGTCCACCGGAGCCACCTGCCGCCGACGGCCCCAGCCCCCCGGAATCCTCTGCGCGGCCCTGGTTGCAAGATGACCCAAACACACCCCCAGTCCTGGATTTCCCCCAAAAAATGTGTGTGCAGCACTGTCCAGCCCTCTCCTGGACAGTCCAGATCTATTAGATCCATTGCCCGCCCCCCCTAAAGTGCTGAAAGAGATTCCATGCTGTTGTTCACTAAGATGCAGATCAGTTTCCATCTGTTAGGTGATTGCTCATCAGCTTTGGTAAGGTGTCAGCTTGGCTTTTTTCTTTGAGAAGCAGGTTTACTCATTCTCGAAGTGGTGAATGCACTTTGGTCATGATTTCAGCTTATGTTCATAACTTCACATATAATGTTACTACACACATTTCACCATGATTATGTTGGCCGGCCAGTTATTAGTTTTCAAATGATACCTCACAAGGCATATTTTATACAAGTTATTACAGTGGTGGGTGAATACAGGATGTGGCAAACTCAGGACACTTAGCTACCAGGGGAGGGGTAGTAATTAGTCCCAGAAGGCTTAACCATGGAGGAATAAGGTTCAGTTGGAACAGGGGTTACCAGGGAGCTAATTAGTTTCAGCTGACCCCAATGGCTGGAGACCTTTTTAAACCCTCCCTGGCAGGGAAGCAGGGGGGAGGAGAGAAGTAGAGTAGCTGCCAGCGAGTAGGGGCAGCTGAACTCTGAAGCTTTTCTTGCAAGGCAGATTGCAGTCTCCCCAGAAGGAGAGGAAAACAGAACAAGGGCCTGACTGAGAAGGGATCAGCCAGACCCTGTGCGACTGCCCAAGCCTGTGTCTCCAAGGCTAAGAAGGACTGAGCTAGCAGAGGAGAGGCAGGTACTTTGCCACACGGGGTGCATGTGGTCACACATATATGGCCCAATCATAAGAGTAGTTGAGTGCCTCTCAGACATTATTTTAATCTCACAGCACCCCTGTGAGCTTGGGAAGTATTGTTATCCCTATTTTGTAGAAGATAAACTAAGCTACCAAATCACTTGTGCAAGGTCACGCAGGTAATCTGTGGAAGAGCTGAGAATTGAACCCAGATTTTCTGCTTCTCAGTCCACTCCCTTAAACAGAAAGCTAATCTTTCCTCCGTCCTACACCACTCTCCCATCCCCCATGTCCGTAGAGGTGGGGATTGCTGCAGAGGTGCTTCACTCTTTCCCATGGACGTCTTTTCAGGCTGTTTTAGGTGAAGTGGTCATGGGTTTCCCTGCTTGGAGAATGGAATTTGCTCTGTACAGCACAGAGATGGGAAGTAAGGGAGGTTTAATGATTAAAATCCCTGAGTTTCCTCTGGACCCCTGTGAGGATAAACTTGGACGTCATGGGCAGAGGCACAGAAAGCCTGCTTCTAAGATGCATGGGGAATTTCCCTTTGGATTATCATTCCCTTCATTACCCTCATTTAGGGTGACCAGATGAGAGGAAGAAAATATCAGGACACATGCGGGGGGCGGGGGGGGGTGTCACCGATTGAAGGGTAAAAAAAGGAATACTGTGAAATATCCAGACAAACATCTAGATATCAGGACAGTCCCGATTTTATTGGGACGTCCGGTCACCCTGCCCACATTCTGGAATATTGAGAGATGCCAGGTACATTGGGCTGCACCAAGTGGATGTGTGCATCAGAGGCACTTAGATATATTTGGTATGAGCAAAGTGGTTTAAAAAGAAACAACCGGAATTAAATGATGATAGCAAACAATTTGTGTTGAGATGGTCATGGAGAGGCTGTTATCATACTTAAGTACTCTTCATCTAAAAAAATTTTTTATCAAACATTAATTAATCCCCATCATCCCTTTGTGAGGTGGGTCGGCATTGTTATGGACAGGGTACACTACCTATCTGTGTCTTACGAAGACACTGGGGCCACCTCATAGAAGTCAGATGATTCAAATTTTCACCCTCTCCTGGGCTTATCTGCAGCAATCAGGGACCAGACAGGGAAGAGTTAAGGTTCTGTAAGGTTGAGGCAGCTGAGCTCATCAGCCAAATGGGTCTGCCTGCCTTGCAGCGGGAGGCAGAGAGGGAAGCTACAGGAGAAGTGAGTGGTGAATCAGAAGCTCACAGCTGGAAGGATTGTCTGTTTTGGACTGTTTGTGTATCCTAGATGAGAAGGAGTTTATATTGGGGATGGAGTTTGTACCTGTAAGGAAAGGGAAGGACAGCTGCTGTAGGCCTGGGAGAGCCCCACTTGTGAAATATCTTTGTTCTTATAGATAAGGAAACGGGGGTACAAAAAAGTTATTATTTACACAAGGCTGTAGAGGCGTGTGGGCTAAGAGCCAGAGCTGGAATGTTCTTAGCAGCTAATGCAGTGCTTTCTCTCTAATACTAGCAGCAGGTGTGTGCTGTATATTTATATCTTGGGGAAGAAGATGAATGGAAGTCTTCACAGTTTATAAATGAACTGAATCTGGGGCTTGTTTGCAGGAATGAACTAAGAAAGGCAACTTTGCTGTTAAATAAATTGATTGCTCTGTGTGTGTGGGTGCGCGCGCACATGACCTGCTTTTATCTGGCCTATTTCTTCACCTGAACAAATCTTTAAAAATATCAGCCAGCCACCTCTTCACCCTGCCCCAATATGCATAGTAACAGACTGTCCCTGCCCCAAGGGCTTACAATATAAATTGCTAAGACAAACGATGGCAGAAATGAGGTGTTAATATTACAGATGGGGAGCGGAGGCAGAAGCAAATAATAAACGTCTTACCAGGGTCTCAAAGGGAGTCTGTGACAGAGCAGGGAATTGAGTCTAGCTCTCCTGCATTCTAGTCCAATGCTTTAACTACAAGCACATCCTTCCTCTCTGAGAAAGCTGCATTGTGTGAAAGATTTTCTATTAGTTGCTGACGTGTTAGAGCAGCTTGGGCCAGTTGTGGGGAGGTGAGCCCCACACACAGTGCGTGACACCAACCCAGTAGATTGAGTATGGAAAAACAGATAGGTAGGTGGAGAAGCAAATGTAATGAAATAGCATTAAACTGAGTGACAAGTCAAATGATACTGGTTTGAAAAAAAGTAAAAAGAGAAGTCCCTACACTGAGTAAACATAATAGATAGGTCAGACCAGTCTTCTGGCAAGTGAGTTTTAATAGCATCTGCAAAAACAAATGTATATGCATGGGACTGTTATGATTTTTGGGGTCTAAAATCTGATTGATAGTCATAAGTGAATTAATTAATACATTTGCTGTCATCTATAGCACTCTCTATGTGTATGCCGTATGTAGCACATTTTATGTGTGTGCCTGTGAATCTGGATGTGTAACCTATGCATACCCAATCCTTGTAGGGCCAATTGCATTTCAGACCAAATCTAAATTCAGTTGCTCTTTGCTGAGAACTATAAATCTGAGGAGCCACTAGCAGCTAGGATGATTAAAACCTGCTCCAAGCTTTGATGTACACAGGACTGATAGAGAGTAGAATTAATCCAGGGGAATGTACCTGGTTAAATCTAAGATACATACTGTAGTCCCTCCACCTGTACAGTGATTGGTTAAAAGCAGCTTATGTTGGATTTGCTGAGAAGAAACCAAGGGGAGGTTTTTATTTTAAACAAGGTGGTGGTGGTGTGGGAGCAGTGTTGTCTGAGGGTAATTTTGATTGGCTGGGGGAGGCAGAAGCCAGAGAGAATGCTGAGCAGGCATTCATAAGATACAGTAAGAACGCTCATTCTCTCTGCCTCTCGCTTCAGATGCAGGGATGGACCACAGAGCTGTGACTGTATACTAGCAGAGAGCATGATTGGACTGGAGTCACAGAGGAGTGTCAGCAGCACTGTGAATGAAGCTCCGTGGCTAACTTACCATAGGCTCTGTCTGTGTGAGGAGAAACAGGGATCTTTAAAGTGAGCTGAGCATCTCAGGGCAGAGCAATGTGGCAAAGAGGAATGGGGCATGGGAGCTGCTTGCCTTTTGGATAATTTCTGTTCTTACCAACAAGTCTGTGCACCTTCCCTTCTGTGTGTGTTTAGCATGTGGAGCCAGGGTTTTGTATGGCATTTGCGACAAAAGCAAGATCATACTTCCTTTTTTTAAAATTAATTGCTTTGGGTACAGTATATCTCTGTCTTTTCATTTGCTTTTTGGTAGTAGGGCGGGCTGGGGGGGGAAGCGTGAAACCAAAGGGAATGTTTACTTGTTGAGAAGTCTCTCTCACACGGAAGCACTCTGTTCCCTAACTCCTGGCTGAGCAGACTCCAGTTTACCAACCTCTGCTTTACAGCACACTTAACTCGACAGAATGGCAGACCAAAGAACAGCTGGTGCAAAGCAATAGGGGGATAAGGAGAGAGGAAAAAATAAATAAACGTATTTCCCTCCACCGCCAACATCCAACAACTGTCACATCAGTAGTAACCGTGGAACAATCGGAAGTCACCATGCGCAGGTCTAGCACCGATGAATCGACCTATCACAGGAGTCCTTCTTTGGACAGCAAGGATTACAGTTTTCCAAATGGCGCCTTCCGTCGCTACAGCAGCATGTATGGCGGCCAGTTTGGGGCCGCCAGCAATTCGTTTTTTGGATTCCACACCAACCCGGGCCCTAAAGCCACCAAGGCTAAGTACACGTCCCCGAAGGGGAACAAGTACGTTGTCTTTTACCTGGATCTCTCGTTTATTTTTCTCCTAGAGCTGAAGAGGTGCAGCATGGCTCACAACTGCCTGCAGTGCATCAAGTACCTAATGTTTGTCTTCAACCTTCTCTTCTGGGTGAGTACGCATCTGAGACTGAGAGATGTTTGTCTTTGTGTCCCCTTTTTTTAGTAAGAGGTGGGGGGGAAACACTGGGTATTGAAAGTTGTTTTTTTTTATTGTTTCCTCTAGTTTGTGAGCACTGAAAGTTGGGTGTAAGCAATGTCTAGGCCAATCTTTCTTTGGTTGTGGTAAGTCAGGATCAAGGTAATATGGGTACCCTCCTTACCCTCCCATTTCCCTGTGTTCTACACAGGTGGAATGCAATGCCTGCCTCACCTAGTTTGAGTTATCTGAGGTTGTTGTTCTGTGGCCTGGATTTACCCAATACTCATGCGTCACCGGAGCACACATGATGGCATGTACATGCGTACATCTCTACGTCATCATTTTAATACATAAAACAGCTGATAAAAGTCAGCTAGTGGGTGTTTCTCTGCCAGGCACAGGAAAATGAGGGATTTGGAGACTGATTGAGGGAGCATGGTCAGGGATATGAATCATGAATGCTGTTCCCCATGTAAAAATGAAGTGACTTAATTGGCAAGGCAGAAGAGAAAGGGAGTTCCTCCTGTTTCAAAGTAGCCCCATCCAGATCTTTGCATGGGAAGGTGTTTTATTGGAGTGCCTATCTTCAGTAACTCCATCTGAATTTTCCCATGGTGGATCATCAGCAGGGAATGAAAGGATGGGGTGTTGTAAAACAATGGCACCACCATATTGGCATTTGGGGGTGGTCATGGGGGGCTGTGGTTGGAAATGATGCTTTGCTTACTACAGACTCTCCATTCTCTCATATGTTGCCAGAGGTATAAGGAAGGGAGTTTGTGTGTGTATGACAGTGTTATTCTCTTTATCAAGCACTACCGTACAATTGTCTGTTCCACGCATGCTGCAGTGCCTTGTGCATCAGAAATCACTGAGCGTAGGTAACTTCCTCTGGCGCTAGTGTAACGCTCTGGTACCAAGAATTCAGGACATGATAAACTAATGCAAGTCCGCTGAGTTGGCCTCGTACTAAGAGGCACTATGAAATACAGAGAGAGTGCCCTTTTAAAGCCTCAGATAAGCTGATAGAAAGCGTCTGAGAACTCACATTCTCTCTCTCACTGCTGGGGGCAGAAATGTCTCCTGATGTCTATCCCAGCTTAGCCCCAAAGCTTCCTGAAAAGATGGGAACGCTGGCTCTTTTTCCCTTTTAAGCCTTATGCTTCTTCTAAGGCTATCATCCGTCTCCGGCTGAGATTATAGCGCAGTCAGCCAGCTGAAGCCTGTGCTGGAGAAATCCCACAGAATGTTGGCAGGAACAGTCCTTTTTGAAACTAGCCATGGCAGCCCCTCAAGGGATATTCTCTGTGTGCCGCTTCCTTTTATTCCATTCATCCTGCACTGATGTATACCTGTATATTTTACAAGGTATTTCTGCATGTAACGTGCATGCGTTTACAATGGACTGATGGCAGACTGTTTCTTTGGAGTGTTTCACAAAGGCAATGCCTTAACAGTCGTTCAGAGTGACAGATAAAGAGTGTTTGCTTTTCTCCCCTGAAGACATCAAAGCTTTCCCCAAGCATTGGGTAGTGGTGTTGGGGGAGCTGTTCGAAAAGAGAATACCATTCAGCCAGGAAGGCTCTGAACTAACTCAGCCGTGCAAGCAGGGGGAGGAGGTGGGGTCAAGTGCTGCAGCATGCTCTCTATTTTGTTTCCCTTTGACACACTTCCTGCACAGGAGGGATGATTGACGATGACCGTGTCCGAATGAGGTTAGCATAGTATGTAGCTGTAACTGTTGCAGATCTCTGGCTTCTCATACTGCAGAGAGTAAATAAATATAAGCTATTATCAAGCATATAGGTTTAAGTGGATGGGATGTATTTCCAACACTTGACAATTTTGCAGTGATTGTGGATTGATAGTTTGGGTTTTGTTTTTAAAGCTGTTGCCAGTCATATGGCTACTGCATTTGCTGAGAAACCAAAGAAAAAGAGTTTTCAAAGTGTCTATGCAAGCAGGATTTATCTTTGTATGAGTACCTGCCAACGCTTTTGCTATCCCCTTATCCTGTTACTCTTCCCTCAACTTTTCTAGATGGTTATCTAGTGGCACGTGATAGAAAGCCAGAAAAGAAACAGTATTTTGATATCCTTTACCTTTTTAAATAGAAACGGCAGGGTTTTTTCCAAGAATAAAGAGAAAGCATTGCATTAAATGACAGAAACCTCGTGTCTCCAATAGGCTGTTCCCAATTTATGTTCTGGATGAGCAAATACTTAGATTCTCTTTTCGTAAGGTATAATTCTACTCTCTTGTACCTTCCCTCTGTTCCCATTGCTAGGCTCCATGCATGCCATACCTCTCCATTCACCTGTGGTGATCTCCCACCTAAAATGGGGGCTAGGGGAGAATGGTTCCCTAGTGTGTAGCTCCAGTGGGTTCAGTATTTTATATCTCAGAGCTATTCTTGGCTCTAACTGTGGTGCATTTATAGAAGAGGAAATCCCAAAGGCCTGGATTTTAAACATTCCTGGCATGCTTTATTGGATTAAGTGTTGGACTTGCATTGTGACAGTAAAAGTTGTTGCACAACTTGTGAAATTTAGAGCAAAAATCTCCCCTCTCCCGTTGCTGGGTAAAATACTGGGAAGTTTTGCAGGTGTCATTGACTGAAGGGCCTGACCAGTGCTGGGAATGTGAACCATTCTACTGGTAGTTTAAATGCTATTACACTGTGCCAGAAGTTATTTACATAGGGCTAGATTTTAATAGTCTGAGACAATAGTTCCTTCCTCTAGGAAGCATCCCATTTGAAATCAGCCCTTACTCATAAAGTAGAGTACTACTAAGTTGGACTACATGTATCAGAATCTGGCCTATAATTATTAGAAGGCATCACTTGTAAAGGAATTGCCATAGTGTTATCAATTCCCTGAGAGTTGCTGTATATAGTCATTACTGTATCGCTGCATTGGCTTGTAGACGCTCCCAGCTTTAGACACGTGCTATGTAACACTTGCCCATATATATTTTTGCTATAGAGAATTGCTTTTTCCTCTGTTGAATCTCCATAATTCTGAAGTCTACAGATCTCCCTTTTCTACTGATCACTAGGCAGAATATTCTCCTTGTGAAATACCCAGGGAAGACCAAATTGTTTCCCTTCTGCCCTCTTCGCTCACAAAGTTTCCTCATGATAGTCAGTGAAATGAACAACTTGCTTTTGTGCTTATAACCCCTGACACTGCTGTGCCTGTTCCTTTCGCTAGAGTAGTGGTTCCCAAACTTTAACAGCCTGTGAACTCCTTTCACCAAAATGGCAAGTCTTGTGAACCCTCTCCTAAAAAAGAATATTTCCAGGGATTTTCTCCTTTACCTGAGTATAAATTATTATGATCATGGAAATATAAAATTTGTTTTTGTGACATGCTTATTACATATTACACACTATTTATTATTAATTATTATTTATCATTGCAGTATTTTTATTACATTATGAAAATGGCAACACTCTTCTAAGATCTCACTTTCATAGCTTGTATCACTTTGAATAAGCCTGTTATAAGACAAGGCTCCTATGTTTCATCAAGAAGTATCAGATGTGAAACAGCATGAAGGTATCTAAGAAGCCAGCTCAAAGAATTCCTCTTATACAAGCATTCAGGTCTTGAGCAGTTCAGGCAAACAACACACGTTACAACAAAGCTTAAACTTGTTCTTCACAGTAATTTTAAAAACAAGGCTAGCTGCCTATTTAATTTTAAAAATAGCAAAAAATATCCACCTCCCTTTCTATTTCTTGTAAGTAGTCTTGAAGTTTAAATCTCCTCAGTGTGATAGAGGTGCTTGCTTTGATCTGCTTAGCTCCTGGCAGTCCAGGGGCTCCAAGCTACTAGTCCCATGCTGCCTCGGGTCCCTAAGGACATCTCTGTCCGCCATTAGGGAATTTTTTCCCAAGAACCCCCTGTAACATTTCGTGAACACCAGTTTGGGAACCACTACGCTAGAGGCTGTCTTTTGTTTCCAAGGTTGGATATGTTCTTAGGGCAGTATGAGCGCTGCTAAAAGATGAATGTTGATGCTGTTTTACCTTCTGTGACTACCCAAACTGCTCCACATGTTCCCACCTTCTTTCCCCAAAACTTGTTTCTAAGATGTATGGTTCTGTGTGTTTCCCTTTTCTGCTTGTGCTTCCAGTGTCTCTTGCTTTTCATACAGAATCCTTTGCTGGAGCAGAGACAGGATTGGTAGCACCTCTGCCATCAGTAAAATTAAGAGTTATCTCTGAAGCAACAGATAATGCACGAGCCAATAAAAACATTAGTAAAGAAAAGAAGCTGCACAACAATGATTTGGAAGACTCGCATAGAGAACAAACAGTAACAAAAACCAAAGGAAGAAGGTCAGAGGCAGAGAAGCCTAGTAGTTATCGCTGATGATTTCTATGAAAATGTCCCCATGTTTTTAGGTAATTTCTAATATTAGTTCCTGGGCTTGAAATCCCTATTTTATGAACATTTTCTCTCGTACCAAAAAGAACACTGCAGGGGAAGGGGTAGTGCTGTAATTTGTGTTACTGGTAGACTGACACAGTGCTACCAACTGGACACATCTGAGTGTGATGAGTAACTGGGAAGCCTCAGAGCAAAACACTTGGTCTGCTTTGGTAGTGCTGAACAAATCCTCCTTTTGTTTCCATTTCTAATCCATATAAAGTTTTTGACTGATACTGTTCTGAAAAGTCTGGCACCACTTCACCATGGCTTCTGAATCAGAAAAATGCAGTCCTTTTAAACACTGAACTGCAACAATCTGAAATATGGTTTCTCTGATTGAAATGCAGCACTGTTAGACAATGTATGACAGCTTTGGGGGTCACTGCTTTTAAAAAAGAGGTAATTCTTGTTTATAACTTCCAGCATTGAACCACCCAGCTCTCTTTGCTGGGTTGCCACATTAGCCTTTCACCTCTGAATAGATTAATTCCAATTGTAATGTAAGTCACAAGTGAAAAAATGATACTTAGCATCACCTTCTAGTGCTTAGAGGACACTGGCCCATGTCAGAAGTAAGCATAGTTTAGGGCTAGATTGGAAGGCTGGCTGCACCCCTACGTGGAGTTGTAAGACCCTCCCTTTACACCTCTGTACAGGATGTCTGGGTTTGCCTAGGTAAAAGCGCAGCACAAGCTTGCCCCCTGAACATGCGCATGGGCACATGCACACACAAGAGCAGATGACGAGATGGGGATTGGGTGGAGCCTTTGTTCTGTCCTCATCATGCATTAGCCAGCATAGCTGAGCTGGCATGTCAGCGCCCTTTAGGAGCAACTGGGGAGGAGGAGGAAATGGGAATTCAGGTACAGTTCTCTCCTTGTATAACTCCTTAGGTGGCACAGCAATACACCATCCTTTTATTAAAGGTTGTGTCCTAGAGCAGTGCTTCTCAACCCATTTACCATTGTGGGCTGCAGGATGAGAAACACTGCGCCAGGCACACATTGGCTCACCCACCCTGCACTGCCAGTCTGCCCTTTCCCCTTGGGGGCAGACCCACACCACATCCTGCCCCCCCCAGCACTCTCCCAACTCCCTATACCCAGCGCTCCCCTGCCCAGAGACCCCCACACACAGACCCCTATGCCCAGTGCCCCCCACACAGAGACCCCTCTACAGAGCAGGGCCAGGAGCTGGGACCCTGCGCTGTGGGGCCAAGAGGTGAACCCCAAGTAAAACCTGGGGGTGCTGCAGCACCCACCCCACACTCATAGTTCCGAGGCCTATGCTGCCCTGCACCACCCACAAACCCTCCACTGCCCAGCACCTCCACCTCCTCACTGCCCAGAGCCTCCCCCCCGTTGCCTGTCCCTCAGTCAGCCCCACCTCCTGCCAGATCGGAGCGGCAAATTTTGAATTGTTTTTAGCATAGTTGGGCTGCAGCTGTGTGCTAAATTGTGCTTTGGGTTGAGAACCACTGTTCTAGAGACACAACTCTAGTCCTTGGCATGTTATGTCTGGAAGAAGAAAATATTCCAAATGTACAGGCAATCCTGCACGTCCCCAACAGTTGGAAACGAGAAGGAAACAAATGTATTATTGGGTGGCTGCTCTGCAAACATTTCAACCTATGCACGTTGATCCCTGAGCATGATCACTGGGAGGAGATGGGACATTTCTTCAGTTCTGAGCGAGCAACTCTACCAGAAACCTGCTGACAAAATTAAATTGGAAAGAGCACTTTTGGCTGAACCCATGTTTGCTGTCCTAGTTGTGAATGCTGGAAAAAAAGGTGATATTGCTGAACCGGGCTCCCCACCCCTCTGTATGTGTCATTCCCTGGAATAGGAATGGAAATAACAAAAGTAGCCAGGAATCTCATTGAATGTTAAAGGCTGAGGATCACCAACATTTCCCAGTTGTCTTAGGAAGCCAACTTTAAATTATTAGAAACAATACTTCTTCTTCGAGTGCTTGCTCATATCCATTCCAATTAGGTGTGCGCGTGCTGCGTGCATGTTCGTTGGAGACTTTTTACCCTAGCAACACTCGGTGAGCCAGCAGGTCGCCCCCTGGGTGGCGCCGGCATGGTGCCTGATATATACCACTGCTGGCCCGCCCGCTCCTCAGTTCCTTCTTACCGCCCTTGTCGGTCGTTGGAACTGTGGAGCACGGCTTAGCCGTTCTCCACCTCCCTAGCGTTTCACTCTTCTACAGTATAGTATATATAGTTCTGTAATTATAGTAATAGTTGTAGTTATAAAGTTAGTTAAGTGTAGTTTGTAAATAGTTATACAGAGGATCGGGGGTTCACCCCCTTTTCCTCCCCGCGGTGCCAGGGCCCATGCCCGGTTCACCCGGGTTTAAGCCTTGTGCGGCCTGTCATCGGCCGATGCCCACAGGAGATCCGCACGACTCCTGCCTGAGGTGCCTAGGCGAGTCCCACCTTGCGGACAAGTGCCTGATCTGCAAGGCGTTCAAGCCCCGAACGAAGAAGGAGCAAGACAGTCGCCTGAAGCAGATCTTGATGGAGGCAGCGCTGACTCCCCTCTGTCGGCACCGACTCCGGCACCGGGACCAAGTGTTGCCTCCGCTCCGGACTGCCCGGCGCCGGCAAAGGCTTCAACTTCCCGCTCGGCACCAGCCCGGCACCCTAGCCGGCACCGCTCACTCTACCCGAGGAGCAAGAAGCACAGGGCTCCTGCGGTACCTACAACTGCACCGCAGTCAGAGCGTGCCTCCAAACCTGACCGACTGGCACCGTCATCCGCCGCGGCACCGAGCGTCGTCGCACTGTCGACTCCGGCTCCTCAGGGACCGTTGAGTCCCGTGCCTCTCAGCTCCCCAGTGAGAACAGCGGTTGAGCTTGTTGCGCCCTCTACGCCGGAGACCTTCTCCGTTGCACGCGACCTCATCGCCCTGACAGAGCCCAAGCTGCCCCAACCCCTGGCACCGCCGGTGCAGGTTATCCAATCGATGGGCAAGCCCGCCATGGTGCGGCTGCATTCGCCAGGCACTACTGAGCATCGGTCCCGTTCCAAATCGAGGGACCACTCTCAGCGTCGCCGCTCGAGATCCAGACGCCGCTCGCAGTCCCGGGACCGCTCCCTGCGGCACCGGTCGTACTCGCGGCACCGATCAAGATCCCGGTCGCCATCGTATTACTCTCGGCACCGACGTTCCTACTGCAGCCGATCCCAGCACAGCAGCGTACAGCACCGGTCGACCTCCCGGCACCGAGCTGGTAGCAGGTCCCGGTCCAGATCGGGGTACCACCATGACTCCCAGTGTCGCTCGCCGGCACCGCGCAGAGACGACATCGGGATGCGCAGAGGCCTGCCACAGTCATCGACGGCTCCTCCATGGCCTTCAAGGCACTCGTCCGCTTCTTCCCGTATGGACAGCACCTCTTACGGGGGTTCAGAGGTTCAGGCCCGCCCGGACCAGGGACCACCACAATGGTCCTTTTGGACGCCCTGGGCATACCACCAAGCCCAGGGTGAACCTTCGGGCCCGGCTCGCTCCAGTCAATCGGAGCATCGTGCACCAGAGGCCACAGTCAGCCGGCCTCCCCCCTCAGGTATGGAGGAAGACCCTGCGGATCCCCTGGCGCAGCAGGATGCCCCGGAAGTGGAGGTCCCTCTGGATGAGGCTCCTGTTCAGGAACCACTCCTCCCTGGGGTGTCTTCTTCCTCTTCCCCAGATGAGGCGGTAGCGGGCACATCTTCATCAGGGCCCCCGCCGATTGATCTCCGGGCACATCAAGACCTTCTGAGGCGAGTTGCCCAGAACATAAACCTTCCTGTAGAGGAAGTCCCGGAAGTGGAGGACCCAGTGGTAAGCATCCTGTCTGCGGAGGCACCGACCAGGGTAGCCCTCCCCTTCATCAAGTCGATCCAGGCGAAGGCGGACACCATATGGCAGTCTCCGGCCTCCATTCCACCCACGGCCCGCGGAGTGGAAAGGAAATATGAGTACCTCTATGTACACCCCGCTCCCTGCTCCTTGGTGGTACAATCAGTCAACGAGCGGGAACGCCACGGCCAGCAAGCTCCTGTGCCAAAATCCAGGGAAGCCAGGCGCATGGACTTGCTGGGCCGCAAGATTTATTCTGCGGGAGGCCTTCAGCTCCGTGTGGCGAACCAGCAAGCCCTCCTGAGCCATTACAGCCACAACACCTGGGAGGCTGTTGGCAAATTTACAGAGCTGCTTCCCCAGGACTCACGCCAGGAATTTTCATCTCTCCTGGAAGAGGCAGGAGGGTCGCCAGGACCTCCCTACAAGCGTCCTTAGATGCCGCAGATTCGGCAGCAAGAACACTGGCATCGGGCGTAGCCATGCGCCGTATATCGTGGCTGCAGTCTTCCGGACTACTGCCGGAGCTACAGTACACAATCCAGGACCTGCTATTCGACGGGCAGGGCCTCTTCTCTGAGAAGACGGATCCCAGGCTACAGAGCCTGAAGGATAACCGGGTCATCATGTGTTCACTAGGAATGCACACGCCCCAGACTCAGAGAAGGCCTTTCCGCCCCTACCATCAGCGCACTTACCCCCCGCCTCGCCCCAGACAAGATTTTAACCGGAGGCGAGGCCGGCCAAACCGTAGACGTCAGTCAGGTCCTCAAAGGGGTAACACTTCTGGGTCCGACAAGCCACTACAGGGACCCAAGACGAACTTTTGAAGGTGCGCCCGAGAGCAGCTTACCAATCCCTTCCCTGGATCCTCTTCATTTCCTCAACCGCCTCCACCCCTTCCTGCCGTCATGGTCCCAGCTAACTTCAGATCGTTGGGTCCTACGCACGGTGGAGTTTGGTTACCATCTTCAGTTTGTTTCTCCACCCGCCTCCCATCCTCCCTCCTCATCCCTCTTCAGGGACCCCTCTCACGAGCAACTTATCGTCCAGGAGGTTCGCAAGCTCCTGCTCATCGGAGCTATAGAGGAGGTGCCAAGGGAGCTAAGGGGCAAGGGGATTTATTCCCGGTACTTCTTAATCCCCAAGTCAAAAGGGGGCCTTCGACCCATCCTGGACCTGCGAGGCCTGAACAAATTCATCAAAAAGTTCAAGTTCCGCATGGTAACCTTAGGAACCATCATTCCTTCCCTGGATCCCGGAGATTGGTACGCCGCTCTCGACATGAAGGACGCTTACTTCCACATTGTGATCTTTCCCCTGCACAGGCGGTATCTTCGCTTTGTGGTAAATCAGGACCACTACCAATTCATGGTCCTCCCCTTTGGGCTCTCCTCGGCCCCCCGGGTATTCACCAAGTGTATGGCGGGCGTCGCCGCTGCCCTGCGCCGTCGTCGTATCTATGTCTTCCCTTACCTCGATGACTGGCTCATTCGAGGCACGTCGGAGGCGCAGGTGACCGGGCACATCACCATCATCAGGGCGCTGTTTGCGAGTCTAGGCTTGACCATCAACCCGGACAAGTCCACTCTGGTGCCTATGCAGAGCATAGAGTTCATCGGGGCAATGCTGGACTCCAACCTCGCGACGGCCAGCCTCCCCCGGCACCGATTCCAAGCCATAGTGTCCATGGTCACAAGCCTACAGGCCTTCCCGACCACGTCTGCTCGAACGTGCCTCGCTCTCCTGGGGCACATGGCCGCATGCACCTTCGTCACCAAGCATGCAAGACTCCGCATGCGCCCGCTGCAGACCTGGCTTGCGTCGGTCTATCGACCAGGCAGGGATGCCATAGACACAATCGTAACGATTTCACTGAATGTTCTAGGTTCCCTAGGCTGGTGGACAATGCCTTCCCAAGTGTGTGCGGGCCTACCGTTTCACGCCCCTCAGCCCTCAGTGTCCTTGACAACGGACGCGTCATCGCTGGGCTGGGGTGCGCACCTGGGGACCCTGCGTACACAGGGTCTATGGTCACAGAGAGAGCTGACTCTTCACATCAATGTGTGGGAGCTGTGGGCAGTTCGCCTAGCATGCCAGACATTTCAACGCCATTTACATGGCCGTTGTGTCGCGGTATTCCCGGACAACACAACGGCCATGTATTACATCAACAAGCAGGGTGGGACTCGGTCCTCCCCGCTGTGTCAGGAAAGCAATACGTCTGTGGGACTTTTGCATATCCCCCTCTATTCATCTAGTGGCCTCCTTTCTCCCGGGAGTGCGGAACACCCTTGCGGATCACCTGAGCAGATCCTTTCTGTCCCACGAATGGTCCATCTGTCCGGACGTCCTCTATTTCGTTTTCCAGAGGTGGGGATTTCCCCAGATAGATCTGTTTGCCTCCAGATCGAACAGGAAATGCCAGGTGTTCTGCTGCCTACAGGGTCGCTCCCCGGGCTCCCTGTCAGACGTGTTCCTCATTCCGTGGACGGGACGTCTTTGCTACGCCTTTCCACCCTTCCCTCTCGTCCATCGAGTCCTGATCAAGGTCCGGAGAGACAAGGCCCGCCTCATCCTGATCGCTCCGGCTTGGCCGCAGCAGCCTTGGTACACCATGCTGCTCAATCTGTCCCTGGCGAATCCAATTGCCCTATCTCCTTGGCCGGATCTGATCACACAGGACTTCGGCAGGATGCGCCATCCGGACCTACAGTCCCTCCATCTGTCTGCATGGCTCCTGGCTGGTTAAGCCAGTCTGAGTTACGCTGTTCTGATGCAGTACAACAAGTATTGTTGGGCAGCAGGAAGCCTTCCGTGCGTTCAACCTACCTAGCGAAATGGAACGCTTCTGCTGCTGGTGCAACCAGCACGGCCACGACCCACTCTCCGTGCTAGTCC
This sequence comes from Gopherus evgoodei, assembly GCF_007399415.2. Taxonomy (NCBI): domain Eukaryota; kingdom Metazoa; phylum Chordata; order Testudines; family Testudinidae; genus Gopherus; species Gopherus evgoodei. The sequence continues at coordinate 115,369,324 of NC_044325.1, read as the reverse complement.
CCACCATTTTGGACTACGTGTGGTCTCTCAAGCAACAGGGCTTGGCGATCTCCTTTCTGCGCGTCCATCTCGCGGCTATATCCACCTTCCATCCAGGTGAGGCTGGCAAGTCCGTGTTTTCCCACCCTATGATGTCAAGATTCATCAAGGGCCTGGAGTGACTATACCCTGAGGTCAAATGGCCTACCCCTACTTGGGACCTGAACCTGGTCTTGACCAGGCTCATGGCGCCCCCCTTCTAACCCTTAGCCACATGCTCGCTGCTGTAGCTGTCCTGGAAAGTGGCCTTCCTAGTCGCTATCACGTCGGCTCGGCGAGTCTTGGAGCTTCGGGCTCTGACTGTCGACCCCCCCCCCCCCCCCGTATACTGTCTTCCACAAGGACAAGGTACAGCTGCGACCGCACCCGGCGTTCCTCCCTAGGGTCGTCTCCGCCTTCCATATAAACCAAGACGTCTTCCTGCCAGTCTTTTACCCAAAGCCGCATTCATCCCGACGAGAGCAACAGCTCCATTCCTTGGATGTCCGAAGGGCTCTCGCGTTCTACATTGAGAGAACTAAACCCTTCCGACGTTCACCACAATTGTTTGTGGCAGTAGCGGAACGCATGAGGGGCATGGCAATCTCCTCCCAGCGTATCGCATCCTGGATCACGTCCTGCATCAGGACATGTTACGACTTGACCCACATGCCAACAGGGGCCCTTACCGCCCATTCTACCAGGGCTCAGGCTTCGTCTGCCGCGTTTTTGGCTCATGTCCCCGTACAGGAAATCTGCCGTGCGGCCACCTGGTCTTCTGTGCACACCTTGGCATCACACTATGCACTGGTCCAGCAAGCTAGAGACGATGCCACTTTCGGCGCAGCGGTTTTACAGTCCGCAACGTCTCACTCCGACCCCACCGCCTAGGTGAGACTTGGGAATCACCTAATTGGAATGGATATGAGCAAGCACTCGAAGAAGAAAAGACGGTTACTCACCTTTGTAACTGTTGTTCTTCGAGATGTGTTGCTCATATTCATTCCACACCCGCCCTCCTTCCCCACTGTTGGAGTAGCCGGCAAGAAGGAACTGAGGAGCGGGCGGGCCAGCAGGGGTATATATCAGGCGCAATGCCGGCGCCACTCCAGGGGGCGACCTGCTGGCCCACCGAGTGTTGCTAGGGTAAAAAGTCTCCGACGAACATGCACGCAGCGCGCACACACCTAATTGGAATGGATATGAGCAACACATCTCGAAGAACAACAGTTACAAAGGTGGTAACCATCTTAACAATAGATTGATTAACTGGCAAAAAGTTCCCCCTTCTTCCACTAGTATCAGCTTGGGCCTTGTGTCTTTATCCCCTCACGGAATTTCCTGTAGTACTGAAATAGAGGGAAGAATGCTGCAGTTGCGGCTCTTAGGTCATAAGGGAGTGTTATGTGATTGATCCCTTCTTCTAAGGGGAGGGAGTAGGTAGAGAAATTGGTAGAAAGCTCAGGGTTGGATTGTGGAGCCATTACGCAGGCTGGTGTGAGCCTTTAGGTGAATAAGCTCATTGGTTTCAACAGGATAATGTGTGTGAGTAAGTGCTCATCCAGATGAATTAAGGAGTGCAGCTACTGTCATGAACCTGAGATCCTGCAATCAGGAGGAGTTGTTCCCTTTTCTGCTAAAGGAATATGGACACTTATTTACTGCTTGTAGTCTTACCCTAAAATTGAACCTTTGGGCTAGAATTTAACTGGAAAGAAAAATAGGCTTGTTAACAGAAGAGAAGAATTTGTCTTTATATCTAGTTGCCTATTTGTTAGGTACCTTCTCCCCTTACTCACGATGAGTAGTGCCTTAATCCACAAGTATCCCCATTGCTTTACATGGAACTGCTTGCATAATGAAGTACGCTTTAACATGAGTATGGGTAAGGGCCACATCTGGCTGTACAAGTACGGTTTCATCACATGACATAATCTTTAATTAAAGGTTAATCTTTAATTCCTGGAGACTCCAGGGCAATCCTGGAGGGCTGGCACCCCTATCTACTAGAATTGCTATCAGGTAGATCCACCACATCTCATTTTGCCTGCTTTAAAGAATTGGGAAACCCCAGTGATTGACAGAATGGACTGTAGAATATGGCATGTTTGGTTATGGAGAAGCTGGCATGCCTAAAATAATCAGTATAATGGTTACTGCATATTTTCTGTGCAGGCCAATGGAAGATAGTAAATTCAACACAGCTGGGAGTCAGAAATCAGGATGAGATCATTCCCAGCCCCTTCTCTCTGCTCTACTGAATTGGAAGATTTTGATGGCAGGCCTGTGCTTGCAACTCACTCATGATTTCCGATCCATGGAATTATAATGTTGTCTGCCATCACATAGTTCACTCTGTTTGTGTTATACCCCTTTCCTCCACCCTGAGCCTGTGTTTTTGCTTAGTCCCTGCCTATTAGAGTTTGCAGTCTTTCTGCCACTCTGTGTTTGTGCAGTGCCTGGCACAAGGGGGCCCCATTTTGGAGTGATCCTTAGAAATTACTCTGATAAACATGATTCATAATAAGAACGGTACTGCTGTTTTATTGCTTCATTTTTATTAAATACATATTTTTTGGTTCACATGGCATAGTTATATGAGAAACAAAGTCTGGATAGTGCTGAAATTATAAATGAGCACTGTTTGGTTTATAAAAAAAAGGAAAATATGAAGCTATATGATATGGCTTTCAACCAAAGAATACCTATGAGGGTTGCAATCAATAGATTATATTTCTTAAAATTATCCAACAATTGTCTCTGCTGAAAATGTCGAGCTGTTGCAAGATGCCATATAAGTAAACGTAATTAATTTGTGAGCTGTAATTGGACAGTCAGACTGTAATGCATCTCAAAATCTCTTCTAACTAAAAAACCCAAAAACTTATTTGAAACACACCTGGAAAAAATCATACCGTTTGACATAATTTAGAACAATTGTCTGAGATTGGCCTTAGAGACTCTGTGCAATTGAAATAGCAATTGTAGGGGAACAAGGGGTTTATATGTTAGGACTGTAGATCTGTGATCTAAATCTTGCCACTTCTTCCACTCAGCATTTCAGAAATATGATCTTTTCTTTCTACCCACAGTCACAAAACTCTCATCCAAGCCCTAAACATCTTTCACCTTGTCCTTTCTCAAATCTATTCAAAATACTGCTGTTAAGATTATCGTCCTAGTCTTTTGCTGTATGCCATCCCTCTCTTTGAGTCCCTTCTCCCTCACTTCAACCATAAACTTCTTGTTCTTACCTTCAAGTCCCTTCCCAATTCAGGCCTACCCTTTTTTCCTATCAGATTTCAGGGAAAAAAAATGAGAAAAAAATCATTTAGATAAATGTTCTGACTTGGTATTTTTGTTGTTTTGGTTTTTTTTCCCTGTAAAGAAGAACAGGGTGAATTTTTACAAGACTTTTCTGTGTCCTACACTTTTAGAGATATTAGTTATCAAACACTGGACAAACGACACACTTTTAAAAGCACCTAGTTGGCTTAGCCTCTTTTGAAAATGGGACTTAAGGTGCTTTGGAAAATATCTATCCAAAATGTTTATAATGCTTAGTACTTACCCGCAAAGTGCTTTTCAAACACTAGCATTCATGTCAGGCAGGCAGTTAAGTATTTATTGATGTGGGCAGTTTTTTTCAATTTCTGCAAACATTTTCATGAAAAAAATGTCACCTTTCTGAGTCAGTGTTAGAGGTGGGATTAGAACCTGGTGGATCGCGGCTCCCAGTTCTTGTGCTCATACTGCTATATCTGTTAACATTAATTTCTTTAATGGAAGAATAAACTCTTGAGAACATGACCTACTTAGGTTTTCTTTTTAAGCAATTGTAAACTAAAATTCCTGTGAAATTTATGTGCTCTTTATGAGGACACGGTCACATCCATTGTTGATATAATAATGTTGGTTAGGGGTCTGGTTCTTTACAACATTTTTAAACCAACAAAAATCCCTAGTGGAGATTCAGTTATACCAGCAAAGAAATCCTTTTGTTGGTATAGCTTATTTAGTTTGGGAAACTCGTATGAGCATTACAGGGGAGGGGGTGTGGGGGGGGGAAATCTCTTGCCTGTATAAGCTATATCTCCACGCCATAGGGGGAGTTGTCAGTACAGTTATACTGGCAAAACCTTTCTTTTTGTAGATAAGGCCTAAGAAAAACAATGCTGTCCTTTTTATTTCAGACGGTTCTGAAACTGAAGAGATAGCATTTGATTGATACTGGGAGAGGATAAATTTATGGGAATTTAAAAGTCTGGTCTAGTTTTCTCCGAAGATGACTTTGAACCCTTTTAGGTCTTTGTATATCTGAAATTTGGGGCTCTGACTCCAAGAGTTGTCTGGACTAAGAAGTTTCACCGCTTTGAATATTAGCTACATGAAAATTAAATGGAGATGGCTTTTTGTTGTGGGGGGTGTGTGTGTGTGTGTGTGTGTGTGTGTGTGTGTGTGTGTGTGTGTGTGTGTGTGTGTGTGTGTGTGTGTGTGTTTAAATTATGAGACAGCAGTAGATGGCACTAGAAACTTAGCCTTCTGCACAGACAGGTTTCCAAGTCGATGGCTGGGAAGCTGGGAGTTTAATCTCTAGGGAAAGATACCAGCTGATGGCTGAAGCAGAATGAGGTAATGGCTCCAGAAAGAGCTGCGAAGATTGTTGTCCACTGGGAGTGCAGGGAGAGGCAAACACCAATTCTTTTTCAGGCTCCTCAGTTTCAGGAGAATTTTTAGGGTAAACATTAGATCATTTTGCAAGAAAAATATGTTTGAAAAAGGGCTTTGGGCAGATCTGCAACACAGAAACAACTTGCATTCTTGGCAAAACCACCCAACCCCCCCAAACTTTGTGTTTTGAAAAGAGCAGAACAATTGAAAAGTTGACATGCAGTCTTCCATTGTTTCCTCACACTGGCCTTTCCTCCTTAGCAAACTCTCTAGTAACTCTTTTTTGCTAGGGAAAAACTTCCCTCACTTCCCCAAAATAGCTCAGCTCCCATTTAATAAACTCTTATGGCTAGACGGGACCCCACTATGTGTTTATCTAGTCTGGATTCCTGCATAACACAGACCATCGAATTTCACTCAAGTTATTCCTGCAGTGGAGGGAATTATTCTGCCCTGTTTTGCAAGTAGGGTTGCCAACTTTCTAATGGCATAAAACCAAAGACCCTAGCCCCACCCGTTCCTCGAGGCCCCGTCTCCCACTTACTACATTCCCCCTCTCTCTGTGGCTTCCTCTCCTCCACCCTCACTCACTTTCACTGAGCTGGGGCAGGGGCTTGGGGTGCGGGAGGGGGTGAGGCCTCCAGCTAGGTATGCAGGAAGGGACTTCGGCTTGGGGTGTGTGCAGGGCGGGTGAAGGCTCTGGGGTGGGGCCAGGGATGAGGGATTCAGGGTGTGGGAGGGGGCTCTGGGCTGGGGCAGGGGTTGAGGTGCGGGGGGTGAGGTCTCTGGCTGGGGGTGTGGGCTCTGAGATGGAGCTGGGGACGAGAGGTTTGCGGTGCAGGAGGGGGCTCCAGGTTTGGGGGGGGTCCAGGACTGGGTCAGGGGGTTGGGGTACAGGAGGGGATATGGGCTCTGGGCTGGGACCAGGGATGAAGGCTTTGGGGTTCAGGAGGGGGCTCTGGATTGAGGGCGGTCTCAGGGCTGAGGCAGTGGGTTAGGTTGCAGAGGCTGTGTGAGGGCTCTGCGCTTGAGGATGAGGGCTTTGGAGTGCAGGAGGGGGCTCCAGGTTGGGGGAGGGGCTTAGGGCTGGGGCAATGGGTTAGGATGCAGAGGGTATGTGAGGGCTCTGGGGTGCAGGAGGGGGCTGGGATACGGGAGGGGTATGGTCTCTAGACTGGGGGTGAGGGCTTTGGGCTGGGGCCAGAGATGAAGGCTTCGGGGTGCAGGAGGGGGCTGTGGGTTGGGGAGGTTCAGGACTAGGGCAGGGGGCTGGGGCTAGGGGTTGAGGCACGGGCTTACGTGGGGTGGCTCCCAGTCAGCAGCACAGGGTGCCCGGAAGTGGCCAGCAGGTCTGATGCTAGTAGGTGTAGGGGTGGGAGGGCAGGAGTTTCTGTGTGCTGCTCTCGCCCACTGCAGGCACCGCTCCCAAGCTCCTGGCTGGTTCCAGGGTGCGGCGCAGTACCAGAAAGGACAGGTAGAGACTAGCCTGCCTTAGCACCGCCGACCGGAGCTTACCAGGGCCCCTTTTTGACCAGGTGTTCCTGTCGAAAACTGGACACTTGGTCACCCTATCCAAGCCATCACAATCGAGTCTAGTAACTTGTAGTTGAACTCATCTGTTCAATTACCAATCAGCAGCTCTTCAGAAGGCGATTGTGCATGTCATATAAAAGATATTCTTACAGCAGCAGGGTTAGGAGGCCAGATATTGTACCTCTGCCTGCGTTGGATGGGGAATCAAGGAAGCTGTCTAACGGCAATGCAGAGAGAATAGGGACACATGAAACTGCCAAACTGTAAACGTGCAGAGCTAGTGAGATTAAACCAGCTGTAAAATATGCTTCCCTTTCTGTGCCTCTTGAACGTTGTTGTAGTGCCCTCCTTTCTTCATTCTCTCTGGGCAAAGCTTCCACCAGGAAAGAGGGCTGTTTAATCTTAGCTAGGACTCTGGGGTCCTTTGCCTGACATTGCTGAGATCAGAACACTTTGTTCTGAGCCTAGAGCTGAGTTTGCTTTTAATCTCTCAAGACGGTTAAATCGTTTCACTGAGGGGAAAGAAGGTTTTGGAAGAAAGTACAGTTCCTTTCTTACCCCAGAAAGCAGAGCAAACCTGATAGCTAAGCTTGGTGACAAGGTTACTGGGAGTTGAAATGATCTGCCCTTGTCAGTAGGCGTCCGTGCAATGACTAGGAAGAGCTATTGTGGTTTGCAGGGAATAACGGAAGCACTTGAGGCAACAGAGGAGGGACAGGAAATAAAAGTATCATAAAACAAAAAGAATCAATCAAAACTCCATCAGAGGCCAGCTGCGTTTCAGTAAACACCTATGGCACCTATGTTCTTGTAGTTTAATCCCACCTCGTATTGTGTTACCCACTTGCGATGCCAGCCTCCACACATGCTTGTTGACTTCTCCCACAAACATGCTAGTCCTTTCTAACATGTCACCCCATAATACATGAACACTGTCCCTTAACTGATCCCTACGGCCACTGAAAGCCAATGTGTATTTGTACCTAACATTTTGTATCTCTCTCTCTCTCTCTCTCTCTCTCTCTCTCTCTCTCTCTCTCTCTCTCTCTCTCTCTCTCTCTGTGTGTTATCCCCTATTCCACTCACTGTTTGCCTGCTTAGATGGTGAGTTCTACACTGTTTCTGCCTGTGTAACTGTACAGTGCCTAGCACAATGGAGCCCAGGTCCAGAATGGGAGTTGGGGATGCTAATAAAAATACAAATGATATATTGTGGTTTTGTCTGTCCTTGCCCATAGAAATATAAAGAGAGTGTCTCAGAGGGATTGTATGGTTGCATGGCCTATTTTCCTACATTTCAGCGACATTTGTCATCGATGGAAGAATCCAACGGTGAATGCAAATCCAGTCAGCATGCTGCCCTTTCTGTCACACATTTGGCCTCATTCATGAAAGTATGGAACATTTTCAAGAACTGCTGCAATGTAAAGGTCTAATCCAAAACCCACTGGAATCAGTGGAAAGGATGCCGTTGACCTCAGTGGGCTTTGGATCAGGCCCTAGTGAAGATCTGGGAAAGAATGTAAGTGTAAGAGTTAGTGGGGGAATGTGGTGTGTGGTATGGGTGCACATGAAGATATGTTTCTATGTGCAGAAAGATAAAGGTAGGGTTTTATCAAGTAAAGCATGGTATGTAAGAATGAGTGATAATGGGCAACCTTTGAAAGGTTTTCAAAAGTTTGGGTGCTTGTTCTGCCAGCTGGAATCTTATCAGCCCTGAGATCAACCTAGTTCCATAGCTCAGGGCTGTGACAAATTGCATGCCCCGAGCGCTGTGCATGCCCAGTGTAGATATAGCTAGGTTGATAGAAGAATTCTTCAATCAACTGAGCTACTCCCTCTTGGAGAGATGGATTACCTACATGAATGGAAAAACCCGTTCAGTCAATGTAGGAAGTGCCTATATTATAGTGACATAGCTGCAGTTCTGCTGCAGTAGCATTTGTAATGTAGACATAGCCTCAATCTACCAAGTTTTCTGGAAACCTTGCAAGGACAGACTTTCTTGTGATATTTTATTGCTTCTAGTTCTGTCCAGAACCAGGGAAACAAGAGCCTGAAAAAATGATATAGATTTGAAAAAACTTTCAGCCTTCAACAAAGAGATGGGGTTCAGCTCAGATGTAGTTTGTGTTTTGTGCATACTGTAGAATTGGGCTGGTTGTTTGTTTTATCCAAATGGTTTAATCACTTGTGTGTGTGAGCTGGCTTTTTGTGAAGTGGGTGTTCAATTTTGGCTAACAAGATTCTGCCTCAATTAGAATTCTAAATAACAAGTGACACCTGTGGGACTTAGAAATGTGCCAGCTTTGGAAGTCATGTTATAATGATTACATAAGAACAGTAGGTGTACATATTGAACAGACTGATTTTGTCCCATGGCAAAAACATATACATCAGGTTGTACGAGAGACTTGAAAAGCATGTTCGATCAATTCTGTTGAAATAAATACAGATAGATAAGAGCCAGAACTCAAAAGACACTGTGCAAAGAGCAACTTAATGAAAATAATTAAATCTCCAAGACCCATAGTTGATAAAATACAAACCTCTTTTTACTTTTTTTTTTTTGACCAGGATATATGCTGAAGAGAGAATTCACAAATCAGATTGTTTGTCTTTTGCAGAACTTTATTTGAAAGTGCTTTTGAAAAATAGAAAATCAGATCTAATGTCGTTGGGGAGGTCTCCACGGGTTTGAAAAACCAATTCCCTTTTATTATCCAATTAAAAAAAAAAGCAGCTCAGAAGTAAACACAGAAAACCACTTGAGCATTAAAACAATAGCAGCCGAGCAAGTCCCTTTCTCCACTCAATTGCTTTATCACAGATTCTTAGGGCAAGTTCCTGGGCTGGAGATTGGATTGACAGAGATGTAATGAGAGAACTCTCTGATGACGACATAACTAGTGCATCAGAATGCATTGTAGAGGCACATTTGCCTGACACTAGTTCAGGCTGCGCCAGAGTATCCATTAAATCTTCCTTTGTTTAAAACTTCATACTTCAGAAGTAAAAAATCATTGTCTTTGGCATAAGAGGCCTAAATATCTGTTTGAAGGCAAATATTTTTAAGTTTTTAAACTCTGCAAGCATGAAAAAGAATAGCTTGGGGCTGGTTGGTGTGAACTCTTTATGTCTGACAATGGTTAGCAGTTCCTCGCAAGAGTAGTCTAACTGCAGTCAATGGGACTACTTGTGTAAGTGACTGCTCACCAATGGAAGTCATGGTTTTTTTGTGCAATTCTAAACAAACTCTATGTATATGGAAAGGGGAACGAGGTTAGTTCATAACATGGTCTAAGTGCAGTTAGTTTTTTTAAGGAAATTAATTCAAAGCAGTGGGGAGACCGGATAGTCTGTTCTGACCTGATCCTGCTCCCTTTGAAGTTCCTGGGAGTTCTGGCACCATCTTTAAGGGGAGGAGGATGGAGTCTTGAATTTGAATTGTGGCTTTATTGGGAAGTTTCCCAAGTAGCCAATTTAGCTTAAAGTGACACTTTCAATTTAAAAGTTGCATTTTTTGCTGAACTTTCTTTGCTATTATAATCAACACCCAATGTTACAATAAGTGAAATATTAGGGGAAAAAAGCGTTATTTTTGTCTGTGTTTTGGTGTTCATTTCTCCGCTCTTTGTGTGCAGTCATTTTCACCATTTTCTCCTTTTGTACTGTGACAGTTTTCCCTATTGTTCTACACAGCAACAGGGGAGGAAAAACAATTAAATATGAAGAAGTGATTGCAAAAAAAAAGAAGAAAAAAAGGAATTGGCCGGGGGCCCTGGGGCAGGTGCAATAGTTGCAATTACTTTTGGGTAACCTTTTCAAAATGGGAATTAGGCTCCTAAGTGACTTAAGTGTTTTTGAAAATTTTACCCTTATATATAATTTAAGTCAACTCAATTTTAAGCTGGTGTCCCATTAATGATAGTGAATTGCAATGACTATTGTTTAATTGGGACAGTGTTAATAAAAAATATTATGAAATGAGGGTATATTTAGACAATATCATATAGTTTTTAACTCCATGTGAAATAGATGTCCAATTCTAAGCCCCAGTCTTCTGATACGGAAGATGCCAAACAGAGGTTGGGGGAGAAGAAATAGAGATGAAATGCAATGATTATCATATTCTTATTCCACAAACAGCTTTAAGTCTTAGAGAATTTTTTTTTTTTAAAAAAGGTGTTTAGTTGTGATGGCTGCTGTATCAAGACAATAATCAGGATTTTAGGGTGTCCTTAATTAACAATATTCTGCACTCAAAAGTAGCTACTACAGAAGAGCGCTAGTGATTTTTATAAAAGAATTTCAGCATGCATTTTCAAAATGCATCCTTGTCATAAACAGATAGCTAAGGGTTAATGTCTCTTTCACCTGGAAAGGAGTAACCTGAAACACCTGACCAGAGGACCAATCAGGAAACAAGACTTTTTTTTTCAAATCTGGGTGGAGGGAAGTTTGGGTGTGAGTTCTTTGTCCTTTGTCTTGTGTCTGACCCTCTCGGCTCAGAGTGATCTTTCTGTTTCCTGCCTTTCTAATCTTCTGTTTCCCAGTTGTAAGTACAAAGAAATAAGACAGTAGGTTTATATTGTTTGGTTTTTGTATTTACATGTGTGTAGTTGCTGGAATGTGTTAAATTGTATTCTTTTTGAATAAGGCTGTTTATTCATTTTTCTTTTAAGCAATTGACCCTGTATTTGTCACCTTAATACAGAGAGACCATTTTTATGTCCTTTTCTTTCTTTTTTATATAAAGCCTTCTTTTTAAGACTTGTTGGAGTTTTTTCTTTAGTGGGAATTCCTGGGAATTAAGTCTGCAACTCACCAGGGAATTGGTGGGAGGAAGAAGTCAGGGGGGAAATTTCTTTGTTAGATTTACTAAGCCTGACTTTGCATACCCTCTGGGTGAAGAGGGAAGTACTTGTGTTTCCAGGACTGGAAATGAGGAGGGTGGAGTCCCTCTGTTTAGATTCACGGAGCTTGCTTCTGTGTATCTCTCCAGGAACCCAGGGATGGAACACCTGGAAGGGAGAAGAGGAGGGAAATGGTTTATTCCTCTTTGTTGTAAGACTCAAGGAATTTGGGTCTTTGGGGTCCCCAGGGAAGGCTTTTGGGGGGACCAAAGTGCCCCAAAACACTCTAATTTTTTGGGTGGTGGCAGCTTTACCAGGTCCAAGCTGGTAACTAAGCTTGGAGGTTTTCATGCTAACACCCATGTTTTGGACGCTAAGGTCCAGATCTGGGAAAAATGTTATGACAATCCTAAATATAATGTGCATTATACAGTAAAGTAGCTATTATAGCCTTTGTTGTAAATAATTATTTGCATACTTATTTATCTAATCAATGCTATTCCAGTCTATTAGGTACTTAATTCATTAAAAATACTCTCCTACTGCCATACATTTTAGCTGGATGAATTCCAAAGGAGCTCTGTTTGGGATCTCTTGGGCATACAGTACACACACATATATTTTGAGGCATAAAGGCTAAGGTTGGATAGGCCATGTGATTGTTAATGGAGTATGAATCCTTCCTCCTCTAGGTCGTCAATTAAAACATATCCAAGGCTGACTGTGACAAAGCCACCTCTGCTGATGAGGGTTCTGCTCTAGATAAAGTACTTAAGGCTAGGGTTTTCAAAGGAGTAGGGTATGTCTACACTACCAGGGCCGACTTTAGGCCAATTCCACCAATTCCCCCGAATTGGGCCCCGCACCTCAGAAGGCTGCGCGCCCAGGGAGAATCTCTTCCCTGGCCAGAGGCGCCTTTTTAATTTTTACTCACTTGGCGGCGCTCCGGGTCTTCAGTGGCACTTTGGCGGTGGGTCCTTCGCTTGCTCTGGGTCTTCAGCACTTCGGCGGCAGATCCTCCAGTGCCGCCAAAGACCTGAAGCGAGTGAAGGACCCACCACCAAAGTGCCACCAAAGACTCGGAGCACTGCCCGGTGAGTATAAGCCCTATGTGGTTTTTATATATTCCCCGTCAAAACTGTTCAAATTGGGCCCCTGTCATAGTATAATTCCCAAATCTGGACCTTAGCGTCCAGGATATGGGTACTAGCATAAAGTCCTCTAAGCTTAATTACCAGCTTAGATTCTGTAGCGCTGCCACCAATCAGGAATTTCTAGGGCCTGATACCCTCTGGTCCCCCCAAAACCTTCCCAGGGGACCCCAAGACCCAGATTCCTTGAGTCTCACAACAAAGGGAAATAAACCAGTCCCTCCCACCTCTTTACCTCCTCCCAGATCTTTCCTGCCTGGGTACACTAGGCGATACCGTGATTCAATTCCTTGAAACACAACACAGAGAGATCAAGTTTCTCTCTCCCCTTCTCCCAGAGGCAATACTGATTCAAGTTCCGTGAATCTAACACAAAGAGGAAATTTATCCTTCCCTTCTCCCCACCAATTCCCTGGTATATACAGACTCAATTCCCTTGGGCCTCAACTGGGAAAAAAAAAATCAAACAGGTCTTAAAAAGCAAAAATTGTAATAAAAAAGGAAGAAAAAAAGTAAAAGGTTTATCTCTGCACTTTAGATGGCAAAAAGTTACAGGGTCTTTCAACTTATAAACAATAGAAAGAAACTTTCTCCAGTAGAAACACAATTTAAGCTACTTCCAGCAAGTACACATATGCAAATGGAAAAAAATAAATTAAAAGACTATGACCACCTTTTCTTACTTACAATTCTGAATAGATAAGAGACTGTAGCAGGGAGATTGGCAGAAACCTGGCTGCACCTCTAGCCCCGTCCAGGACCCAGAGAGAACAAAGCCAAACCCAAAACCCACAAACAAAGGCTTCCCTCCACACGAGATTTGAAAGTATCTTGTCTCCTGATTGGTCCTCTAGTCAGGTGTTTGGGTCCCTGTTTGTTAACCCTTTACAGGTAAAAGAGACATTAACCCTTAACTATCTGTTTATGACAGCCGCGCACTTCCTAAAGCCGACTCTGTACACTACCCGCCAGATCGGCAGGCAGTGATTGATCCAGTGGGGATAAATTGACCCCTGAGTGCTCTCCCATCGACTTCTGTACTCCAGCACCACGAGAGGCGCAGCAGAGTCGACAGGGGAATGGCAGCAGTCAATTCACCGTAGTGAAGACATCACGGTAGGTCGATCTAAGTACGTCGACTTCAGCTACGTTATTCACATAGCTGAAGTTGTGTAACTTAGATCGATTTCCCCCCCTTGTTGTAGATCAGGACTAAAAGACTTAGGTATCCAGCTTCCTTTGAATTTTAGTGGGAGCTTTGCACCCTAATTCCCTCAGGCACTTTGAAAAATTCCAGTATCGAGCTATGCAAAGATTTTTCTCTTTAGCCTCTTGAAACAGTTATCTTCTTCCAATATGTGGCCCCTGGTTTTGTCCACAGGAGCTCTGAAGAGCTGCTTTTATCTCTCTCCTAGCTCCGAGCCAAATTATTCTCTTGGCAAATGTAGAGGCTTAACAGAAAAATGAATTGTATCACATGCAATGTCTTCTACTATATAAATTACATGGAAGTGTGGAGGTTGGGGTGATTTTCAATAAACCGAGCTCTAGCTCTGTCTCTAATTGTCTGATATAGTCTCTTGACACAGGTAAGTGAAGCCAGAGCAATGACAATACAGGACGTGAATTTGTGTAGGGCTGCAGTAGTCCTCCTGTGAATTGCACTTGGTGTGTTTGTCTTCTGGCTCTTGGAGTGCTGCAGCACCCTCCAGTGAGTTTTCTTGGTGGGGGAAGTGAGGCATCTACCTTAAGGACAGCTTCACATGGTTTCAGCCAGGACTTTATGTACCTTGAGTAACTTGAATCAAATGTTTTTTCTTTATGTGGTGACACCTGTCTGAGGCCTAAATTGACTAGTGGTTTTGGGGCCCAATTTGAGACACTTTAAAGGGTACTGTTTTTTAGAAAGTGTTGATCAGCTACCTTCTGAAAATCAGGGCCTTTTTAAAGTGTTTCAAATAGGGCTCCCAAAATTGTGGCACTCAATCAAAATCATGAGTCACTTTTGAAAATTTAATCACAATTTTTTTTTAATAAGGACTCATGCATAGGGAATCTATGATCACCTTTGGATTTCTTTCCCTTTTCTGATGGTCTTGTGTAGCTTTTCGATTTCTTTTTCTTTTAAATCCAGCATGTAAACAGTTCTTTCATTTAGTCGGTTTTATCCTCAGAAAGCTGCTGGTGCATTTGCACTGAGGAGGATGAAGAGGATGAACTGTACTGATGTAACATGGACACCTTAGAATCTTTACAGAATTATTTTTTCTGCTTTTTGAGCACATTTTTAACCTTTCCTGGGCACTTGGTTTAAAATTTGCTGAGACTGACCAGGTGTTTAGCTATGGACTTTAGTTCCAGGATTTTGGTCTAGGAGTCTGTCACCTCCAACGCAGAAGGAAATTGACAGAAAGTTCTTCTGTGCAAAATCATGATAAAGAGAATGGGAGGCCTGTGTCATAGGCAGCTGTAGAGCTGTTGGCAAGCAGTTCCCTTGGGTAGCTGTTGAAAATCCTGGTATAGGTTTTAACTTGTGTTCAGAAAATATTCACTGGTCTTGGAGCTGATCAGCAGTGGAGATGCTTAAATCCATCTCAAGATTTTGTAAGGCTGCTGTCCAGGCATCAGTTTACTTCTTTTTTTCTTTGGATGTCAGGTTCTTCAGTCTGTTACCTCTCTTTGTGCCCTAATTGTGTCCAGCCCCGTTTTGGCACAAGGACACTCTTCACCCATGTTATGCCCCTGGGCACCTCTCCTGAGGCAAAGACTACTCCAGCCTAGCACCCCCATAGGTGAGTCTCCTAGGGGGAGGCGAATAGGATATGTTGGTCCCATTCATCCCTTCCATGCAGACCAGTAATGCTGGACTCATGCAGACAAACACTGCACCTAGCTGTACTGTCCTTCCATCTCCTGATGGGGCAGTGTGTATCCTCATCACCCCTTCCAGAGAGCTGTGGCTTAGCACTTCATGGGAACCCTTACTACCTTGCCTAACTTTTCACCCTTCCGTTGCTGTCTCACTGCTTGTTATATCCCTGGAGGTCCTGTTTTCAGATTGATGAGTGCACTCTACAGGTGAATGTAGCAATTTGGTACCTGGATGAACAGGACAAATTAGGGGGGGTGGAATTATTTCTGTTTTGTTTTCCCTTTCTCTGTTTGTACAGACTTTACCATCCCTGCATTTCGCAAGTCCCTGAAAGCATCTTCTAGGACCACAAGACAAATGGACCTGCTTATTCCCAGGTAGATTCAGCACCAAGGGAGGTTTTAATGAGCTGCGTGCATGTACCTATGTCTGACTGATTCTACCCAAGAGTTCCTTTCTCCTGACTCCTGGCTGCCCTGTTTTAGGAAGCCCAATTTACAAAACTGTCTGCTTGTTTTGGAAACTTCATTAATTAGGTGTGCAGTCTTCGTTATTGCTACCTCGGTACTTGAAGGGGTTTGTGCGATGACCCGAACGTGGTTTATATGTAGCAATCTTTTGTGTTTAATAACCCCTGTTGCTGGGTTTCTGACTCTTCCCTCTAATAAGATGCATTGTGAGTTTGACTGAACGATCACATGACCAGAAGAGTTTAATCCAGCACTGAGTAAGCTATTAAAGCTGTTTGAGCATCTATTATTTGACCCAAGTTCATCAAATTTGAAGGTAGCTTTGAATTTGCACACTTAAGATCAGGATGTAGTATTTATGTAGCAAACCAGTTCTGTGCTGCCCACTTCAAATGCAGCATCTCAAAGGGCAGATGTCTAAAGTCATCCGCCACTGCATTGGGGGAAGAGTCTGGCTGTGTCTCTGTGTGTCTAGTGCAAGAATCTCTAATGGATGTTTGATTTGGCCCTCTTTGCAGCTCTTGATGTGACCGACCATGGGCTGTTTGTTGCTTCTGCTACTAAAGGAAGTTGGCAATATGTTTAAATCCTGCCCCAAGGGCTTCAGTAAATCCTGAGAAGACAAGAATCAACTGGTTTGGATGGACAAGTGTATGTCATTAGCAAGGGGTTAGAAATGCAGATTCCCTTAAATATCTCTCATGTTGCCTAGTGTATCTGAAGTATTTTTTGTGAGATGAGTATCATCCTCTGGTACTTAAGGAACTAGCTGAAGCAGACTTGGAGGCATTAGCAATTATCTTTGAGAACTTCTGAAGGACAGGAGAGGTCCCAGAAGACCAGAGAAGGGCAAATGTAGTACCTATCTTTAAAAAGGGGAACAAGGAGGACCCAGGGAATTATAGACCAGTCAGCCTAACTTTTGTACCTGGAAAGTTACTGGAGCAACTTATTTAACAATCAGTTTGTATGCTCTTGAAGGATAATGGGATTACAAGGAATAGACAGCACGGATCTGTCAAGAACAGATCATGCCAAACTGACTTAATTTACTTCTTTGATAGTATTATTGATCTAGTAGATAGGGGGAAGCAGTAGACATGATTTATCTTGATTTTAGTAAGGCTTTTGAGACAATTCTGCATGACAATCCAGAGAAATGTGATCTAGAGGAATTTACTATAAGGAGGGTGGACAACTGGTTGAAAAACTGTACTCAAAAAGTAGTTATCAGTGGTTTGCTGTCAAATTGGGAGGCATATCTAGTGGGTTCCCGCATGGTCAGTCCCGACTCTGGTAATAATCAATATTTTTACTAATGACTTGGATGGAAAGTATGCTTATAACGTTTGCAGATTACACAAAGCTGGGAGGAGTTTTAAGCACTTTGGAGGATAGGTTTAAAATTCAAAATGACCTTGACAAATTGGAGGACTGGTCTCAATTCAACAAGATGTCTTTCATTTGCACTGAATTTCAAGTGCAAAGTACTTCACTTAGGAAGGAAAATCAAATGCACAACTACAAAATGGAGAAAAACTGTCTAGGTGGTAGAACTGCTAAAAGAATCTGGGGGTTATAGTGGACCACAAACTAAATGAGTCATCAATGTTGATGCTGCTGCAAAAAAAAGGCTAATATGATTCTGGGGTGTATTAACAGGGGAGCTGTATATAAGACACAGGAGGTAATTATCCTGCTCTACTTGGCACTGGTGAGGCCCAGCTGGAGTACTGTGGCCAATTCTGGGCACCAGAATTTAGGAAGGATGTGGACAAATTGGAAAGAGTCCAGAAGAGGGCAACAAAAATAATAAAAGATTTAGAAAACTTGACCTATGAGGAAAAGTTAAAAAAAACTATGCATGTTTAGTCTTGAGAAAAGAAAACTGGAGGGTGAGTTCATAACAATCTTTCAATATATTAAAGGCTGTTATAAAGAAGATGGTGATCAATTGTTTTCCATGTCCACTGAAGGTAGGACAAGAAGTAATGGGCTTAATCTGCAGCACGGAAGATTTAAATTAGATATTAGCAAAAACTTTCTAACTGTAAGAGTAAGCAAGCTCTGGAATAGACTTCCACGGGAGCTCGTGAAGTCCCCATCATTGGAAGCTTTTAAATACAAATTGGACAAACACTTGTCAGGGATGGTCTAGGTTTACTTGGTTCTGCCACGTGGGGTGGGGGACTGGACTTGATGACCTCTCGAGGTCCCTTCCAGTCCTACATTTCTATGGTTCTGTCATCAGTACAGCTGCGATACATAACGATACATCTTTAGCTCCATGTAACGTGCCAATTTGACCTCTGATTAGGAGAGCATGGCTGATGTCGTTGGCTGGGTTTGCTGGAGCTCTCTTGTCCTCATCACAGAGAAAAGAGAAGTGTTTGCTCCTGCTTGTGTGATGGGACACATTTTGAACTAGTGAGGCAGGATAAGAAAGCTGGCATCACTTTCTGAAAGCCACGTGCATTGGACATGATAGGAAAGTGTTATCTTCAGTTGCGTATTTTGGACCCTTATGTATCCTTCACTAACCCGTAACACAATAAAATATGCACTTGTTATCGTGAAACTGGGTCATGTGGCAGGTCCCTGACAATTTGTTCAGAATGTTTGCTTGCTGATCTGAGTAATTCCAGCCCTATTGCTCTCGTCTAGCATTCTTCACTCTGGCTTAAAGTTGGCAATCTAATCGTTTTTCCAATTGTGGGCTCAGGCTCTATCTGAGACAGCTTCTTTCAACTTAGTGCTGATGGGTAACTGCTCTGGCAGTACCCACCTTTTAGACAGGCATCTCACCACCCCATCTCAGGTTTGCTAGTGATCATGCCTGTGCAGTGGTGAGTTGTAGACCTGAATATTTTTCTGGGTGACATCCTTTTTAGTCCACATCTTCCAAGTTTAAAAAAATCTCCTTCAGATATTTTTATTGCAGGTGGGTTTTTATTATCACTCTTGAGTCCGTATTTACTATCTGCATCCCTGCCCCTTCTCTCCTTTCCGCACTATATCACTTGATTTGCAACACAATTTGCCATATTGGATTAGACCAGCGGTTTGTCTAATGCAGTATCACACCTGCAAACAAGCAGTACCAAAGACTTCAGAGAAAGGAGCAGGAAACGTATAAACCTCTCCCAATGGGAGAATTTCTTTCTAATCCCCATTAGCTTGTCGTTGCCTTGTACTTTGAAACACGAAGGTTTATTTCTGTATATATATTTTTAGTTTTATCTGATGCAGTGTGTATGTTCTTGTTATCCGGATGAACGTTGAGGGTGATATCCTGATTCCGGTCAAGTCAATAGCAAAACTCCTATTGACTTCAGTGAGGCCAGGAATTTACTGCAAGTCTTTTTAACTGCTTTGTACTTGTGTGCATAACCCTACTAATAGATTTATATTCTTAAGACTTGGGCTTTGTATCCATGCATTTCTATTGTGTAGTCCCCTCCACTCAATAATGTTATCTCAGTAGATGCTATGGAATTTTTCAGATATAGCAATGTTCTCTTATGCTTGTGATCTATTCAGGGGCGGCTCTAGACATTTCGCTGCCCCAAGCACGGCAGCATGCCACGGGGGGTGCTCTGCTGGTCGCAGGTCCTGCAGCTCTGGTGGACCTCCCACAGGCGTGCCTGCGGAGGGTCCGCCGGTCCCGCAGCTTCAGTGGACCTCCCGCAGGTGTGGGAGGCTGTCTGCTGCCGAAGGCTGTCTGCCTGCTACCCTCCCAGCGACCAGCAGAGCGCCCCCCGCAGCATGCCGCCGCAAGCATGCGCTTGGCGTGCTGGGGCCTGGAGCTGCCTCTAGATCTATTCTGTCCTTTCTGTATAGTGTCCCATTGCTTTTTGTCACTCCACTATGTTTAGGAAATGACCATTATGTCAAAGTCACCTTTCATTGCCAGGCATTCCAGTTCTACCTATTTTAGCTTTTAAGCGTTAGTCTATAGACGTTTAAAACATTTATTTTTGGCTGCATGCCTATTTTTCTTTTAACTCCCTTATCTGATAATGCAGATGCTATTCCAGAATGCATCTCTTTGATTTCTGCCTGTCTTTCATCCAGTACATCTGTTGTTGATCTATCCTTGGCTGCTGGGTACAGAGTTATCTTTTTATTAATGTTTTTGAATGTTAGAAGGTGGTTTTTAGTGTGACACAGAGCCCAGAGTGTCTTGGCAAGGAGGATGCTTTATCAATAATATAATCACTACCCACCTCTGTTGATTTGCTTTACAGCTTCTTGCCAACTTGGCCAGTAGAAGGGAGGTCCTATTTAAGCAGGAATTTTATTGACCCCTAAATGACCATTTGTTTTGTCTTCAAACACAGAAGTCGGTATCTGAAGTATTAAGCTGCCAGGCACAGGTACTATTCAGACAGTGCTGTTAATCACATGATGCCTTGCCTCAAGTCTAAGGGTCTTAGACCTGATTTGCAATGAACTTTACAAAACTGGACCTGAATTCGAGATGGATTTTTAACTCCTCTAAGGATGGACAGTGCTGCCTATCCAGGCTTTAGCTCTGATATGGACTCTTCATCTTTTTCAGCACTGTTCAGTTCTTAGCAGCGGACCATGAGCAGTATCAATCCAGGGTAGAGGCCATGCCAGTTATCATATCTCTCTGTTTATCAGAGAGCCGGTCTATAAGAGCCATTTACTACTTGGTCTTTTTTATAGTCCCCTCCATATTATCAGAGGCAGGGTTTTTTAACTGATGTCAGGGCCCGTCACAGGGTTGTTTGGCTTAGTGGTTAGATCCGGGGGGTGAACTCAAGGTCTCAGTCAGTAGTTATGCCAAGGGTCAATCCACAGTCCGTCACTGGAATTAGGATGAGGAAGAAGGAACAAGGAGTGGTAATGAGAACAAGGAGTGAGAACCCAGGCAAGGAGAGAGGGATTTGGTCTCAGATCTGGTCAGTAGCAGGCCTAGCAATTAGTTCAGGGGTGGGCAAACTTTTTGGCCTGAGGGCCACATTGGGGTTCCGAAAGTGTATGGAGGGCCGATGGAGTGTTTTAAATTGCTCCCCATAGGAATGTGCTACTTACAGAGCACCAGGACTGGCAGCCATAAGTAGTACACTGTCAGCTCTCACAGCTGTGCTTCCCAGCAGGAGCTCGCAGCCCTGCTGCCAGGAGCGCTGGTGGCACGGCGAGCTGAGGCTGCGGGGGAGAGGGGACAGCAGGGGAGGAGTTGAGGGCTACCTTCCCTGGCTGAGAGCCCAAGAGCCGGGCAGGACAGTCCCGTGGGCTGGATGTGGCCTGCGGGCCTAGTTTTCCCACCTCTGAACTAGTTGCTCAGACATGAGATGGGACAGGAGTAGGAAGCTGAGTCAGTGGGTGTAGTTTCTGGCAATGGGGTATTAGCTGCAGTTTCTTTGTCTGACATTGCAGTGTGATGGCACAGAGGGTGAAGTTCTAGCTCAGTAACCCTATAGGACTGGGTTCAAGACTCTCCACACCTGATCAGTACAACAGTATCTCTGAATGATTTATTCAGTCCCCAGTGCTATCCTCTTGATACCTTCCCTTCCTCCTGGCTCGGTCCATTCTCGACTGGCAACGAAGCCAATGAGGTATCCACTGGAGACTTTGCAGTGGAGGTGGGGATCACCACCGAGTATCATGTCCAGCTCTTTGTAGAACCAGCAGCTAGTGGGCGCAGCACCAGAGTGGTGGTTTGCCTCCTGCGCCTTGTGGTAGACATTCCGCAGGTCCTTCACTTTGACCTGCACTGCAATGTGTCCCAGTCATGGCCCCTTTCTGTCATGCATCGTGAAATCTGTCTGTAGGTATCATAATTCCTATGGCTGGAGTGCAGCTGTGACTGCACTTCCTCCTCTCCCCAAATACTGATGTGGTCCAGCAGCTCGGCATTGCTCGAAGCGGGGGATCGCCTGGTGCGTGGAGCAGGCATGGCCCCCTAGAAGGATGCACTGACACCACTGCACACATCATCGAGCAAACGGGAAGGGGATTTTCAAATTTGCAAAGGAATTTACAGGGTGAGGATGACAGTTAGTTACCTGAGGGCAGGGCAGTAGAGTTCAAACAGATGAAGAGTGGTAAAATCAGGCATTGTGGGACACCTCCCCAAGGCCAGTCACAGCACTGTAAATCACCATTGTGTCTACACTGGCGCTGTAGCCCCAGCACAGAAAGCTGTACACCTCTCATCAAGGTGGTTTTTTTAAAGTGCTAAGCACTGTGTAGTTTCTGCGCACTAAGTGGCTTAGCACGGTGTACATCTCAGGAGTTACTGCACAGAAACTTGCCTGTGTAGATGAGGCCAAAGTTGGACTTTGAACTCATTGTCAGAGTTTGGTGTTGTATGTTTGTTCTTAAAATATGCGTGTGTGTATTTGTATAAAACTGACAGTAATGCGCACACACTACTGTAAAACTAAGGTTGCATGGAAAACACTTGGAATTAATCCTTGCTTGTCAGGAACACATTTTACAATATCCAGGGAAAGCAGTTACCTTCTCCTTTCTTCCAGTTTAATGCCTGAAAGATGACCCAGGGAAAACCTAGCAAATGCCTGCTGCATTAAATAAAGAGCTTACCCCATGCCTTTAAATCACTCATAGCTCACTTTTGATGATGCAGTTGTGAATGATGTTCATTTTACATTTTGTAATTAGAGGGCAGAACAGATGGTGAAGTTTGCACGTAAAGTGATGTGCCCATTAGAGTAAGCCACAGTGTGTGCTACATAGTGTCTGCTCACTAGAATGTAGAGGTTTGTTCCCATTAAATGCTTTGTAAGGAAATGGGGCAGGCAGCTACAAAAGTTCACCAAACCCATTTATCAGGGTATATCCCACTGTGTCTTCCTGCAGCTTGGGTTGTGGTTAGATTTCACAAACTAAACAGGGTTTGGGCTACGTGGGGAGAACGTCATGGAACATCTAGATTCTGCAGAAGATGATGGTGCTGATGCAGGAGTGCCATTCTTCCTTCTGAGGTGATGCGGAACCAGTGGCTCAGCCTAGCATTAGGGAGCACTGTGCTGCTGGAGGCTGGTGAAGTCTTTCAGATGAGACATCCAACAGAGGTTCAGAGTGTTTGTGGTCACCAAAGATCTCATGGCACTTTTAGTCAGAGAATGGTATTAATTCTGATATCCTAATCAAACTTAAATGTGCAGTAATTACAGTCTGACAACCTATATTTCCCCTGCAGTTTCAATTGGATATGGAATTCTTCATTCCTGTCTTATTGCTGTGCTGTTTGCTTTGTACTATTAAACAAGTGCTGCATTCCAATGCAGAGGTGACTTCATTTCGTTTGTAAGTGAGGTACCTTTTTCTACTTTACAGGATGGTATGAGACTTCTTTAATGTTTGTAAAATGATTGATGTTACTGTAATGAAAGATTCTATAGAAATGCAAAGTACTATTATATTTTTTACTTATAAAAGCTGAAAGGTAAAGTAAGAGAAACAAAAGGAGGAATATTAATTGATCTTAAGAATATGCAGTAGATTTCTAAGATTTCCTTGATGTGAAAATCCACCTTCAGAAAGAACATTTTCCTGCAAGTGAAGTGAGGGAGCCTGCCGTGCTGTTATGGGAGCAGAGCTAGATGGGGCTGAGATGCCACAGAATATTGGCTTTGCTAGATATCAAAGCCACCAGGTGGACATGCTTTCCATTTTAAAGTAGGTAGGAAAAATGGGTGGAAAATGCATCTATTGTAGAGTTGCTTGTTGACTATCTGAGGCTCTTTTCACATATCACCCATTTGAAGAGACTTTATCTAACTTTTTCCCTATGTCTGGACAGGCGAAAGCACCAGCTGACAGGCAGAAGTTATTGCTGAGGACACTTATGATTCAGAGTTTATCTGCAAGACACAATAAAAGGACATCTCAAAACTTTGTGCATGTGCGCTCTCTCTCTGTGAATTCTTTAGCTTTTCCTGCCTGTCCTAATATTAATGTGCCTGTTTCACCAGTCATCTATTTATTCCCTGTCTATCCTATATGTCTTTTTACCTGCAGCTTCAGTTCCATAAAGCCTATATAGTGTCATATGGCAAATACAGAATGAACCAATGCTATTTTCCTCTCTCTTCTGTGCTGCTTCTCCTTCATTAACTTCTCTGTTCTTTTTCTCCTCTTCTTCCCCTCTCCCCCTTGCCTTCAGATTTCTATTTTTTAATAAATATTTGTATCCACTGAAGATTTATTTTTTGTGGTTGAGAGTCCACTGCTAGAAATGCAACACTCTTGTTTGTCCAACACTGATCATGACTATTCCTCCATAACTGGCAGGGTTCACATCTTTAAGTCACTGTATGTTGGTAGTAATGAATTCTTAGAGCTACTAGGAGTGTTAAAGCTCTAGTGCCACTACTGTATTTATAAACAGACCCACAAACAACTTGCAGCACATGTGCAGATCCCTGATGGAATCTCACCTTGCCCTTTGCCATCATGGTGTTAGTTTGGTGCTATACATCTGTCCTTCCATTATGGTGTCCTTTGTCCATCTCTGGTTAAACTTAGCTCAAATTTAAATTTAGTCTGGTTGTATGAATCAGGATCAGAAGTCACGGCGAGTCTGACTGGTCTATGGGCCAGATTCCTATACCCTTACTCATATTGAATAGCACTCTGCACACAATCAGTGGTCCTACTGATTTCAGTGGACTACTTGCGGAGTAATCTATTCAAGAATGAGAATAAACGTATCAGAATCTGAACTTTTATCTTCTTACGTGCAGAATTTGGAGTTGTCAGCACTCATTTTCCTTGGAATGCAGCTAGAATAAAGAATCGGTCTAATCCACGTCTCTTTCTCTCCATGAGACCAAAATACTCCCTGTGCTTATGATTAAGACTCTCCCAAAGAATTCTCAACCAAACATTTCTTGTTACATTACAGCCCCATCATTCATGCTAGAAAATACATCCCCTTGTACTGCTTTGGTATTAGACAGAAACCTTTGAGAAGAAACACTTGAGGGTGAAAAATGTTGAATGGGAGTCAGTTGACTACCCTCCTGCTCCCATCCCCAGCAGTGCTGCAGTAAATGTCTCAGTCCTAGAATTGTATGTTCACAAGTACTGCTGTCACCGAGCAGATACACCTTTTCCCAGCATCACCGCACTCACTGTCCCCTTTTTTCTGGGGCAGAGAGAGGAAAACGTTAGCAGCATTTCAGGCTGGCATTTGTGCTGCTTTCAGGACTGTGTTTTGTCAACTGCTTTCTGAGCTGCAGTCTTTTTGCATAACAAATGCACAAGTTCAGGGGGAATGAGGGAGAGAAGAGTGTTTCAATGATTAATACCACTGCAGGGCACCAGGATGTCAGATCCCAGCTGCCAAAGAGGAAGAAATAATCCTTTGCTTTTAGGAGAATAAAGAGGAAAGATTCGGACCAGCTTTCTGCTGCATTACCCCACTGGCTGAGGGCTGGATTTTTAAAAATATTTAGGCACCTAAGGATGCAGATGATTGTTGCATGAATTTTGCAAAATGCTAAATTCACATTATTTACAATGGGAGTTAGGTGCCTAGGTGCTTTTGAAATCCCAGTAGGTGCCTAACTGCATCTTTAGGCACATAAATACCTTTACAAATCTGCCCTTCAGCCCTCATTTATTCCTTTGGAAGTCGTTGAAGCCATATAGCAGCTACAGAATTTGGGAATGCCTGGAACTTAAGAGGAAGGTGGCTGCATTTGGTGATGAGGATTCAGCAGTGATCACTGGTTATTTCATTGCCATAAAAGCAGCATCAGAAAACTCCAGCAGAGTTACCTGGAAAAAAGAATAAAATGGGGCAGATCTTTGGGTGTGTAAATTGGAGCGGTGCTAGTGAAATCAATGGAGCTATGCCTTGTTACACCTGCTGAGACTCTTGCTCACAGTAGGGATGAAAGGAACAGACCTGTCTAAAATTACAGACATGTGACAGCATTGATTTAAACAAATACCTCTTTGTAAGTGTAGTCAGCAGATCAAAGAGACAGGAAAGGGCTTGTAAGTTTCCATTTCTTTCCTACTACAGCAATTTTCTCATGAAATAGTTGGGTCAAAGGTTAAATTTGTGAGCTGCTAGGACCTCAGAGCTACCTCTACGGATTCTGCTGCCCTCATCAAAGCAGCAAATCTCTTCCCCCTACTCTCCTCCGTACACACAGCCCTCTACATAGCCCCAGTTATGAAACATTTTGCTGCTCCCTTATACGTTGCAGGCTGTTTCACAGAGCCAGCCTTTCTCCTTCCCAAAGGGCTTTAACTTATGTTGTTAAAAGAATCTACTAACCCGATTTTGGATCTGAAGAACCAAATTAATTAGTGGCGCGTAAGGTAGTGTAAGTTAGACTTCCTGAGACAATTTCTGCTAATAGAGAGTAACACCACTGAAGTCGATAGAGCTACTCCAGATTTCCATCAGTGTAAATGAGAGGAAAATATGGCTCCTTTACACTAGTTTTAGATCTACTTATGCACACTAGGTATGGGAGTCTAGTTAAACTTACGTGCTAGTCAGAAGGTGTAAGCTGAAATAGGTAGGAGACTGTTTTAACTTCCACTTCCTTCCATTGTCTCAGCCCGTAAGCTTCAGCAGTTTGGACTCCTTTACAATCAGGAGGTAGGCATAAGTAGGCCTAAGGGAGGCTGAGCGTAAGAGGAGGGTAACTTGTGGAATATTGCCAACCCCAGATGTTCAAAAATCATGAGTCAGGCTCACCAAAAATGAGACTGGCGTTACAATCATGAGTTTGTGTAAAAATAATAGATGTGGTAGTCTTTTTATTTGCCTTATGCTTTAGGGTGAGTCTTTATGGTGCACTGCGGTCACACTTGGAAGCTTTCCCCACAGCAATGAGGGCTAGAAACGTACTTTTTCTTTAAGAATGAAGGCTGAAATCATCATGTGTCCACTTGACTCCAGGAGCTGGGGCATTAAGGAACATAATAATTGTCATGAGAGTCGGGACAAAATCATGAGAGTTGGCAACACTGCCGTGCACATCATCTGTGAGCTGCATTTATTTAACGAGTTTGTGCAGTTGCCATTTCTGCTCCTGCACTTTGTTTGGATATGGACAGGCTTTGTGGGCTAATAGGCGATGTTGCTATAACAGGGGCAAAAATTGGTGTGTGACATAAACCCAGCTATTGTCCGAGAGACAAGAGTCTTTCCCTCTGGCACCTTTCCCCAAGACACTGCTCTGCAAATCAGTCTGATCTGCTAAACTCTCAGACAGAAAAAAGAACAGGAGTACTTGTGGCACCTTAGAGACTAACAAATGTATTTGAGCATAAACTTTCGTGGGCTACAGCCCACTTCATCGGATGCATGCAGTGGAAAATTCAGTAGGAAGATATATATACAAAGAGAACATGAAACAATGGGTGTTACCATACACACTCTTATGAGAGTGATCAGTTTAGCTGAGCTATTACCAGCAGGAGAGAGAGAAACTTTTTGTAGTGGTAATCAAAATGGTCCATTTGCAGCAGTTAACAAGAAGTTGTGAGGAACAGTGTGTGTGTGTGGGGGGGGGGGAATAAACACGGGGAAATAGTTTTACTTTGTGTAATGACCCATTCACTCCCAGTCTTTATTCAAGCCTAATTTAATGATATCCATTTTGCAAATTAATTCCAAATCAGCAGTCTCTCATTGGAGTCAGTTTTTGAAGGTTTTTTGTTGTAATGTTGTTGTTGTTGTACTCTCGTTAGAGTGTATATGGTAACACCAATTGTTTCATGTTCTCTGATATATTTATATATATATCTTCCTACTGCATTTTCCACTGCATGCATCTGATGAAGTGGGCTGTAACCCATGAAAGCTTATGCTCAAATAAATTTGTTGGTCTCTAAGGTGCCACAAGTGCTCCTGTTCTTTTTGCTGATACAGACTAACATGGCTGCTACTCTGAAACCTCTAAGCCTTGGAGTTTTTTGGTTGATGTTTTGTCTTTTTCTTTTAATGGCTTGGTTAATTATTTGATGTCTGCATGCATCTGAGGAAGTGGGTATTCACCCACGAAAGCTCATGCTCCAAAACGTCTGTTAGTCTATAAGGTGCCACAGGATTCTTTGTTGATGTCTGCAGGCTCTAATGCACCTGGGTATTTCTGTTCCTGATTCCATGGCCATCTGAAGCTGTTCATGGGTGGGATAAAAACAAAACCAAACAGCTGCCTCTGTGGTTTTGCATGTATGTAGATGCAGTCTGCCCAGAGAGGCACAAATTCTGTTCCTCGTTAATTCATTAAAACTCCACTGCAGACCCTGAGCGTCTGCAGTAACATTAGAGAATCAATACTACTGTGCACTTTCTCCGCCAAGGTTCATTTTCTGAGTTGTAGTTTCATTACGCATAGGGTAACGCTGACCTAGTCCAAAGGGGAAAAATAATTAATCTGCCCCTCACTTTCCTCCCCTCATCTCCACCCCTCTATGCTATTCCTAAAGACAAACTTTATTTGCAGATTAAAGATGAAATGAAAACAATATTTCTCTTGGAATTCAGCAGCTGGAAGATGGAGATGGGGATAGATTTTATTTAATCTGGCCTCCCATCCTGCAGGATACTGGACTCCTTGAATTGCCAGGATTCAATCCTGGGATAATTTTAGCCCTCTTCTTCCTTCCAAGCCCTCAGCCACATAACGAATTGGAAAGCTCTTCACTGCCATGATGAATATTACTGCCCACAGGCTACAGCTTTCCCCTATCCATCTAATAAGTAGTCAGTGCTAAAGACAGGAAAACTGCCTAAAGAAATTGATTGCTGGCGTGTGCAGCCTTCTTCAGAGGAAGGCAGCAGTGAATACAGATGAGGAAGAGGATGGGATTTCCTTGTGGGGAGAGAATCCTTCAATGTACAGGGGATTTACTGAAGGCAAGTGACTCACAGGTGCACCTTGAAAATATAAGGCTTAAAAGAGGTGCTGTGCAGGAAGAAGAGATGGGAATATGAATTGGAAGCAGATTGAAGTGATGCTGAAACAAAAAGGCAAGGTAGACATTAATATGTTATTAATCAGCATGTGTGTGATGCCATGTTTCATCTGAGGATTTCAACACAGGAGACAACAACACTGCATGTGTACATGTGTGTTAATGTTAGGACCCTGGGCTGGCTGGCTGTACTCATTTTATGGGGGTACGTTCTTAGCAGAGCTGCTAGCTTTTCTGTCATAATCTGAAGGTCTTGAGTTTTGTCTTAGAGAGCACAGCACTTCCCCTACCCCCTGTGTTATGCAAGAGATCAGACACTAGATGCTAACCAACCCTTCTAGCCCAAAACCAAAACTATTAATATAATTGACATAACAATGTTTAATACTAGTTAACTAGCGGGTGGATCTGGATGGAAAGCACCAGTCAGCTCTGACTGAATTATTTCCATTGATATTCAGGTGTCATCTAATTAATGACTGTTCAACCAGACAGAAATATCCTAATGAAAAAAACTTCTATCTCTAGTTTTTCAAGCTCCCTACGGACAGATGTGCTCAGAACTGCTTCTCTTTGAGCTCGTACCTAGCTACTACTCCAATCTTGATCTCCTTTTGTTCCACTTCCCTTGACTTTCCGTGGTGACAGAGCTACTCTTTCCCCTTGTGTTTCCTTGTTATACATGGTGTCTCCCTCCTTCTCCCTCAGCAAATTCCTCTCCACTTATCTTGCCTTAAAACTTTACTGTTCCCTTTTTATGATTGGCTCATGGCATAGTGTTTTATAATTCTCTGTAGTGAGGATTTTATATAAAAATTAATTGTCTTTTTACTCCCATCTCACTTTTAACCCCCCCACAATTTTTCCTTTTGTTCCTTGACCTTTTAACATATTCAGTTGTACAGAAATAAACTCCAACCTGAGTGTGCATCATGCACTCCAGATAAGATGATCTATGGACTTTTTTTTTTTTTTTTATCTCTAGCAAACTATTCTTGCATTCTATGCAGCATGAATTGATTTTGTTATCTTTCACTTCTCTTCTAGACTGCTCCTTGACTTTGGGATCAATCTGATCTCCTATAACTTTTCTGGTACTCTGTTTTTTTCTAGCCACTTGATTGGATCTGACGTGGGCATTGCTGTACAGTGATAGTGTAATTTCATACTCTCCTTTCAGATGCAGCATAATTTTCTGTGAGATTTTAAAAGTGTTTGCCATGCTGTGAGCCAATCATTCAGATGGAAATAAGAATGCCCCAATTTAATTCATAGGAATGAATGAATAACTACCAGAAGGTCCTGTAATGGGCAGAAAATTTCACTTAGGGTGACCAGACAGCAAATGTGAAAAATCAAGATGGGGTTGGGAGGTAATAGGAGCCTATATAAGAAAAAGACCCCAAAATCGTGACTGTCCCTATAAAATCGGGACATCTGGTCACCCTAATTTCACTAATATTTCAACAGATCTGGCTTACATTTTTATTCTACCATGCTGGGTATAGAACTAGGCATGTAAATGTTTCCAGGTACCTTGCAGTAAGCAGTGCATGTATGATCTCTCTCTCTCTTGTATGCAGACATCAGAGCTTGATGTCCAGGTTCCTTAACCAGAGGACAGCCCTGTATCAAGGGAGGGTAGGCATGGTAAACTACCCTTCAAATGTCAGGATGAGCACTCTCCCATCACATGAGTTATTGTCTGCAACGCCACCCCACAGTCACTTAGTGGAGAAGAAACCAGGCCAAGCCAGTGCCTGGTTGTGGCAACTCTGGAAGAGTCAGAGAGGAGCCTGGTCCAGGCCCTACGATGACAAGGAGACAAGGGTAAGCGATGGGCTCGTGAATGTATTTAGTTTGTTAGACTCTTTCTCACTGATGCTTCCACTCTGTAAGGAGGTAGTTTTCACTCCCTGACAGCGCTGATCATCTGTGTAAGCTGCTGCAAGTTATTCCTTGTAGGCCAATGGTTTGGTTCATTCAAGAAATGATTAACAATCGAAGCTTTAGCCTGCAAATTGGGGAGAAAATCAGTTGCCTTAAATGCCTCTGCAGCGGTCTTCCACAAGGGTCACTCTTGGTTACTCTTTTGTTCAATGTATCATACACAGATAACCTTCCTGAAAGGCAGGCCAAGAAGTATGTGTGTGCTGATGACATCTGTGTTGTCGACACTAGAAATACTTCCACAAGATTGAAGGGAATCTCAACCAGTACATGGAAACTTTGACCACTTACTTCCAGCAAAGGAGACTAATCCTCATTGAAATCAAGGCAGAGGCACTACATTCCCTCTAAACAGTCATCTTGCCAATCAGCCCATCTTGGTCCATGCCCAACACTGCCATTCTATCTGGTTGTCACATATCTGGGAGTAAAACTCAACCATAACCTGACATACTGGCCTCACCTGGAACACTTGAAAGTGAAGATCTATAAATTTAGCTTGTCAACACGGAGCTGAATGCAGCCACTTGTGTTATTCGTGGATGCTTGAATTATACAGAAACATCCAATCTGTATGTGCTTCTGCACATGGCTCTATCAGACCTACTGTTAAGTCTCCTTGGAGAGCTGTAACAGATGAAACCAGCCCATTACACCTCTGACTGACTGACTGTCCCATTGTCAGACAGGAAACAACACTCAATGCCAGCTTGAAGATCTGCTCGTAATTCAGAGGGGAAATCTATTCCTACAGATGGGAGTGTCGCACCATGGCTGATCTCTCAACACCCCTTTGGTGTGGCACCTCACACACTCTTAGGCAAGAGGACTACAGGCACTTTCCCATGCATGGACGATCAGCGATGTATGGTATGACCATAGGATATGCTCTGCAGTATGCTTTAGTGATTGGAAATGGTGTGGATTTAGGTGTAAGGTTATATGGGATCTTTTAAAACAACCGCAATACAAAGTTTTGGTGCAAGGGGCCCAGTCTTCATGTCTGGCTGCACTGTGCTTAGTACTGGAGTGGGGAGGGCAAAGGTGACTGTGTTTTGCTTTATGCCCTCTACCCCTCATCCTCAGGGCGTCTCTAAATTACATGCAGCTGCAACAGCCCCTTAGTGGCTGTTCTGGCAACTAGGGATGGCCAGAGCTCAGCACTGCTCCAGCCACATCCCCTTTCCTCTGGCCATGCTCCTCTTTAAGCAGGAGAAATGAGACTCAGAGAGAAAATAAACAATCTTTCCATCCTTTTCTAAGCATTTATAGTTCCTGTTTCAAGGAAGGTAAAATTAATAGTATGTTAAGAACTGAAGACAGAGCCTGAGCCAAAGCATATTGAAGTAATTGGAAAGAATCTAATTGACTTCAGTGAGCTTTGGATCAAGCTCTTCTTCTGCATCCAGAACTACTAAGTAAAAAGTGGGGAAAGGGACAAAAAAACCTGAGTACAGCTAGTTTGGCTCTTGTCAA
Source organism: Gopherus evgoodei (assembly GCF_007399415.2). Lineage (NCBI taxonomy): Eukaryota > Metazoa > Chordata > Testudines > Testudinidae > Gopherus > Gopherus evgoodei. The sequence continues at coordinate 115,337,379 of NC_044325.1, read as the reverse complement.
TGGTATTTTTCTTTTTCTTTTGATACGTCTTTGCTGCACTGTTTAGTTCCCCCACCTCCACCTTGCCATCAGCATTCTTTACAAGCCATCATGTGCCATACCAGGCTTTGCTGACTACCTAAACTAGGCTGGAATAGCTTGTTACTTGTGCTGTATAGCTGGACTGCAATGCAATTGTAAAACCCATTGTATGTGCCTTCTGGAGAAAATGCTTTCTGATGGTGGGAGGATTGCAGCCTTTTATGCCTACTTTGTGTTTACTGTGTAGTGGTGCAGGGCAGTCAAGCCTCTAATGAACGTGTGGTGGGGCAGATTTTCAAAGGCTCCCAGCATTGGCCCAACCCTGCCCCCACTGAATTCACCAGTAAGAATTAGGTCAGTGCTGAGCACTTTTGAAAATCATACCCATGGTACAGATAAGGTTTGTGTGCTGGGTCCTCAGCTGCTGTACTGGAGTGGTGCTGATTATGGGGCTTTTGGGGCTCCCTTGTGCCTCTTCAGCATGATGTAAAGGGACTGGAGTGGGCGTGAAGATCTCACCCATGCTCTAAAGAGATTATGATCTACTTTTAGGCAAAACAAGTGATAGTAACAAGCAGCAAAGAGGAGCAATATGATCATTTGTTGTATATACACATTGATTCTGCTCCTGTTGTATTATGTTTGTGTTTAAAGAATAATAGTAATAAAGAGTCTGCAGTCAGAATTCTGCTGATAATTTGGCTGGTGACATACAAGGCAGAAAAAAATCTACTGTGCTCTTTGATAACTGTACTTGGTTGTGCAGTGTAAATGAATAAAGACTTGTTTGTGATAGTGAAGTAAACAGATGTGCTTCAAAGACACGCAAGGAGAAGATAGGTGGAACAGTTTTCCATAGCAACTATGAAGAAGCTAAAGGGGTCAGAATCTAGCCATTATTTAGTATTTGTGAGCCTCCCAAAATGTGCTAGACATCAGATATACAAAACCAGACTGACACATTGCTATCTCTGGTGACAACCTTACTACTGTTATCTCCATATTCCCCTGTCAAGGGAAATGTGTTTTTAAAATTCCATACAGTAGGCATGGCCATTTAACAGTGCTGCATCACTGTATATATATATCATCTACTGCTTGGATCAGTGTCGCTGGCCAAATGTTTTAGGAAAAATGAATGGGAGTGATATTGGCGATTGGCTTCAGTATGGAATGAACATACTATTCAGTCTTGCATTGAATTCTCCAAAGGTGTCTGTTGGTCACAATGGGTTGACTCATGCCAGATCATGAAAGAAAAATTATCTGCACAATGCACACTCTACTTCCAGGGATTGTAGTTTTTCAGGATGGGTAGAAAGACTGTCACATATAGATTGTGGACTAGCTAAATGATACGGATGTCTCCAGTGGGACTGGATCTGTTGTCCATGCTGCCTGAGAACTGGTTCACTGACCCCAAATATCACCAGATATTTCCCCTAACAAAAATGGAAAAACAAAGAAGAATTAAGTACTGTCTGGAGTATTGAAGGAACAAGTATTATGTAAAGCAATAGTACTGAAAATCCTACAGTGATCTGCAGAAAGTATCAGTGCATGTGGGGCCTAATCCAAAACCCACTGAAATCAGTTGGGGGGATGGTCTTTGCATTGGGCACTTATTCTTCAGAGGAGAAGAATAACAAAATCACTGGAGAACCACCAGAGAAATCATGTGCAGGCTAGAGAAGGTGGCCATTTTCCTGCTGACAGGAGTGGCTGCTGTAGGGACATCTAGGCTCAAATTTTCCAAGATGCACCCCAAACTTCACATGAGCTGTTGTGCTTGTCTGACATAGGAGTGTACACAAAAAATGATGCACTTGCACAACCCTGGTTTGTGTGCCCACATCAAGGGTCTTATTCATCTAAGTCATACATGTTCACTTTTTCACCCTTTGCAAAATCTGGACCCTAATGGGGAAGGATGATCTGCGTTGGATTTTTACTGGAACCATGATGTCCGGCAGATCCAAAAGGAATGGACTAAAGGAGATGGAAGTGATCAATAATACAGCCTGGCGTGGTGATAAGAAAGAAGAGGGTTAGACCTAGGCAAAATAGACTAGTTATCAACAACTCCATTAAAAGATGGATGTGAAGCAGACACTGATGGTAGACAAGATGTTTTTCGCGTGCCCTCACTCAGCTGCTTAGAGACAAGAACTTGTGACTTTCAGTGACTCTCTGATGGAATCTAATTAAACCAGTGCTCTTAAATGGAATCATTTAGCAATTTGATTAGAAATCAAGGGACTAGCAACTGCTGGTTTTTTTTGTTTTTGTTTTTCTGTTAAAAGATTGGGAACCATGACATGCATAATACGTATTCCTGGCATCATTAGCAATTCCCTCAGCTTTCTTTTCCCTACCACACTGTAATGAGCAGTGAACTGGGCTGGTATTAAACCAGGCTTAAGGAACTATTGCTTTTAAAATTACAATTGTTTCAATACGACCCTCTCTTTTTTTCTTAAACTAATTTTAAATAAATCCTAGTGTATTTGCATCATGTTTCTGCTGACTCAGGTGGAATCCTCTCTGGTGCACTGATCAGACCCTCTGTGTTACGGAGTCCCATCGTACAATAAGAAAATGCACACTAGGAAATCAAAGCACAGGAAATGTGGAACCCGTGAAAGGAAATACTGCTTTATGCAGTGAATAGTCAGTCAGAATAGTCAGTGAAATTCATTGCTGCATGAGGTTATTGAGTCAAATACAGTGCTGGATTTTTAAAAGGGCATGATGACTCCTAGGCAACAAATAACATTCCTAACAGTGCAGGCTAAGATAATGATAATGATAAGGGCAAGTTAACCTTATGCCTCTAGGCATCATGAAGAAGGATTGCTTCTCTCCTGATCTTCCTTGAAATCATTGGGTTCTGGCCATTTGTGGAAGCAGGTTTCTGGGGATAGCTGGATCACTGGTCTCAGCCAGTTTGGCAATTCTGTACTGATCACCCTATCTCAGAAAAGAAGGTCCATAAATGGGCAATGTAAATTACTAGGAGGCATGGAAAGAGTTTGATATGAAGAGTGATTGCACAGATTCAGACGTGTAGTTTGTAGGGGAGACAAATAAGAGGGAATGTGATAAGAGATCTACATAGATTGTCATTTTTGAAAGTGGGCCATAGGTTTCTAGATCACTTAGGCACTTTTGAAAGTTTTACCCCAAGAGCTGTATAGGATTCATGAGTACTTCCACGGTAGCATCCAAAAGAATTCTTAAAATATTCTAGTAAATATACAAATCCTCAGGCATCCAAGCTTAAGCCAACCAGTAAATGAGGGGCTAGGAAGAAATTTCCTGTATGGAGCATGTTATTCCATAATTGTTACTTTTTTTTTTTTTTTTTTTTTTTTTGCACCTTCCTCTGAAGCATCTGGTACTGGGCATTGTCAGAATGGATATTGGATTAGATGGATCAGTCGTCCTATCTGAGAGTATGGCTACACTTGAGCGTGAGTGTGGTCGGAGCGCCAGCGCTGGGAGAGAGCTCTCCCTGCGCTGCACGTAAACCACATCCCTTACGGGTGTAGCTTGCAGCTCTGGGAGCCGCACTGCGGCACTGATTACACTGAGGCTTTACAGCACTGTATCTTGCAGCGCTCAGGGGGGTGTTTTTTCACACCCCTGAGCGCGAAAGTTGCAACGCTGTAAAGCGCCAGTGTAGCCATGGCCCGAGGTGGCAGTTCTCACGTTCCTATCACAGCGTTTGGCTACACTTGCAGCTGTACAGTGCTGGGAGTTAAAGCTGTTTTTGTACAGCTGTGTAGGGAAAGCGCTGCAATATGGCCACACTGACAGCTACCAGCTCTGCAGTGTGGCCACATTTGCAGCAGTGTTGGGAGTGGTGCATTATGGGCTGCTATCCCAGCATTCAAGTGGCTACAACGTGCTTTTCAAAAGAGGGGGGTGGGGAGCAGGGCCGCCCAGAGGATTCCGGGGGTCTGGGGCCGTCGGCGGCAGGCGGCTCTGGTGGACCTCCTGCAGGCGTGCCTGCGGAGGGTCCGTTGGTCCCGCCGCTCCGGTGGAGCATCCACAGACACACCTGCGGGAGGTCTACCGGAGCCGCGGGACCGGCAAGCAGCAGGGTGCCCCCTGCGCTGCAAAATGTCTAGAGCTGGCCCTGTTTGGCAGCGGGGGGCCCCCGCCGCGGGCTTTCGGGGCACTTCAGCAGTGGGTCCCGGAACGGAATGGCCCCCCGCTGCCGAATTACCACCGAAGACCGGGTTGCACTTCAGCGGCAGGTCCCACTTCGGCGGTAATTCACTGGTGGGGGGTCCTTCTGCCCTGGAGCGGAAGGACCTCCCCGCTGGCAAAGACCGGGAATGGAAGAAGCTCCAGGGCCCGGCCACGCAAAGAGTTTTCTGGGCCCCCTGGAGCGAGTGAAGGACCCCGCTCCAGGGGCCCCGAAAAACTCGTGGGGGCCCCTGCGGAGCCCGGGGCCTGGGGCAAATTGCCCCTCTTGCCCCCTCCTCTGGGCGGCCCTGGTGGGGAGGAGTGTGACAGGGAGCGTAGGGGAGAAAGAAAGTGGATTTTTGGAGCTGACACTGTGTCAGCTCCCTGCCTGGCAAGTTCCGACCTCTTCCCCCACCCCTCTCTCATTCACTAACTGCAAATAGCCTTCTTTGTTTTTTTCCTCATAGACCAGATAAGCAGCTGCTCTGAAACGAACCCCCCCCCACCCTCCCGCACTCCATGCTGCTTCTCTCCTCAAGCAAACACTAGCTGTGGACATTCCAAAGGGATCCCTCTCCTGCCTCTGCTCGAGCAAGCAGTAGCTGTGTTTGTTTTTAAATAAGCAGCTCCGGGGGGGCCCCGAGTTCATAACAAACAAAGAGAGACATCACAACAAAACAAAGAGTGTTATCTTTACTTAAAAGCATTATGGGAAGGTTCCGGAGGTCAGTTACAGCATAGTAAGATTAATCACTATTTACACTGGCACCCCAGGGCTGCAGCACCAGCGCTGTTCTCTTTATTCCTCTCGTCGAGATGGAGTACATGCAGCGCTGTAGCCAGGGAGCTACAGCACTGTGTGTGCCTTGCCAGTGTGGATGGGGAGTAAGTTACAGTGCTGTAAAGCCACCACCAGCACTGTAACTCTCAAGTGTAGCCAAGCTCTAAATAAGTGGTGGTGGTGACAGTCTGAAAAAACTATGGCATCGTCTCTCTCACTCATTAATCTAAATGCATTCATTCATGGCCAAGACTTTTAAAAGCGACTTGTGCTTTTGGGTGCCTCAGTTTTTAGTATCCAAGATGAGACATCTTAAAGGGCCCAGATTTTCAGAAAATGCTGGGCTCCCCGCCTCTGAAAATCAGCCCCATTTGAGATGTCTCAAATCAGGCACCCAAAATTGAGCCCCAAAATCGCTGGTCGCTTTTAAACATCTTTTCCTTAAGATTATAAAAGGCCAGGTTTTGTTGCCTTTACTCACGTAGAGAAGCACCTTAGCCTCATTGACTTTAGTGGGACAGCTTGTGGATTGAGCTACTTCTTGACATGAGAGTACAAGTACCAGCATGTGGCCCTTACACTGGGTGAAAAGTGGAAGAGCGTATGCTAATAGCCCATGTGGCCTGAGTTGTTCCAGTTTGTTCTCCGTGTGAGTGTAAGAACAATTCCACCTAAACACAGTTTTACATGACTCAGCTCCAAAGAGGTGTCATTAGTGATTCTGTCAGGTAAATAATGGCTATTTAGAGGCAAAACTCTAAAGCTTGTGTACATATTTACCTGATGCTTTAGTACATGTAGGCAGAGGAGCGGTTATCCTGTCAGGCTTCCCATGCTTCTATTGTCAGTGTGTTTCCCATTTCCTTTTATACATATTTATAGGATCAGATTTCAGACTTCACACAAAAGAGCTATTGCAGGCAGAGATGTGTTTTCACTCCTAGGTACCACACAGCTCTTCCAGCAGAAATGTCTGTCTTGAAATAAAAGCACTTCCCTTTAAAATATTCACAGCACAAACTTGTTTTGTTTTCACACATTTAGGTGAATGTGAAAGAGGAAGGTTTTGGTTTTTTTTTAATTTTTTTATTTTTAAGTTCTTCTTGAGGTCTCTCCTGGCTTCCCACACTCTGTTCAGCCTAATTTAATGGAGCTTTGCCTGCTTATTACTGAGCAGTCTAAATACTTACTCTGGCTCTGTAGCAAGGACTGCTCAGCAGCAGCTGTTCTGGAGAAAAGCCCTTTGACCAAAGGCTTTCTCAAGGTGGTAGGTCTCTGTTTTTGATAAGATTTTGAAGACTGGTAATGAGTCAGAATTTCTTTTTCAGAAGCAACTGGCTAGTCAGGCTGTACCTAACCACAGCGTAGAGCAGGGGTCGGCAACCTTTCAGAAGTGGTGTGCCAAGCCTTCATTTATTCACTCTAATTTAAGGTTTCGCGTGCCGGTCATACATTTTAAAGTTTTTAGAAGGTCTCTTTCTATAAGTCTATAATATATAACTAAACTATTGTTGTATGTAAAGTGAATAAGGTTTTAAAAATGTTTAAGAAGCTTCATTTCAAATTAAATGAAAATGCAGAACCCCCCAGACTGGTGGCCAGGACCCAGGCAGTGTGAGTGCGACTGAAAATCAGCTTGCATGCCACCTTCGGCACATGTGCCATAGGTTGCCTACCCCCGGCATAGAGTGTTCAGTGTGTGAGAAGGTTGCAGGGGTAGCAGGGCCAGCTCTAGGTTTTTTGCTGCCCCTCATCCCAGCCCTGGGCTCTCACCCCCACACCAGTGACCTCCCCCACCCACACCCCCTGCCACCCTGGCCCTGGGCTCCCCCCCACCAATGCTGACTCCGCCCGCTCCCTTCTTGCCACCAGCCAGTCTGGCGCTGGCAGGGTCGGGGTAAGCAGTAGGGCTCCCAGGCCACACCTCAGCCAAGGGTGTGGGCGCTACTCCCCCGTGATGTGAACTGCAGTGGCCGCAGAGCACTCCCACCATGCATGATGTGCTGCTGCTGCCAAGGCTGGCTCTAGGATTTTGCCGCCCAAAGCAAAAAACAAAAACAAACAAACAAAAGGATGGCTGGAATGCCACCCATGAGAACGTGCCACCCCAAGCACGTGCTTGGTTTGCTGGTGCTTAGAGCCGGCCCTGAGGGGTAGAAATGATGGAAAAACTGGATTATAATTATTTATTTGAGTTAGGGCAGCAGAGGGATGCCCCATCTGAGGTTGGGGCTCCATTGAGCTAAGTGCTTTACAAACACATAGTAAGAGAGTATTCTTGCACCTAAAGAAATTACAGTCTAAACAGACGACAAAGACAAAAGATGTGAGAGAGGAAGTATTACCCCATTTTAGAGCACGAAAATTGAGGCAATAGAGAGGTTAAGTGACTTGCCCAAGGTCATACGGGAAATCTGTGTCAGAGCCAGGTTTAATACAATCTATATGTCAGACAAAGCAAAGGCATGCTCTGATTTTTACATGTTTGTCATTTGGGTGCAGGCAGGCTAAGCTTGCTACCAGTTTCATAGCTGGCCTTTTCACCAGCAATCCAAGCATCAACATTTGTCATAAATGAACTGAGTTCTACGGAGTCAACACAAGTCCTGATGTCCTCTCATGCATGGTACATATGGTTATTGTGTAGGCTGACGTGAGTGGCAGTCTCTGTTGAGAAGGGCCCCATGCCTGGAATAGCAGGAGGTTAGAGTGACCAGATGTCCCAATTTTATACGGACAGTCCCAATTTTTGGATCTTTTTCTTATATAGGCTCCTATTACCTCCCACCCCCATCCCGATTTTTCATACTTGCTGTCTGGTCACCCTACAGGAGGTGTTGCAAGCCAGGACTGAGGAATATCAACCAAACTGCCTGGAGAAGGCAATGCCTGCCAGTACAGAAAAAACAAATACATAAAACAATGAAGAGTGTAAATAGGTAGAAATATTTTAGCTTTGAAACTGCTGCATTGCTGCCAGAAGCCACCTCTCAATCCAAAGGCCGTATCAGATTGAATTTGTAAGCACAGTGCTGCTGCTGTGGGACAGGCAATGAAAGTAATCTGTTGTGTTGTCTCACAGGAAACGCTACTGTTGTAAAGGACTCCGAAATGGACACTCCAGCTTCAAACCAAATTGTCCAGTTTTAGTTCGGCTACATCTGCTGTACTTGAATAATAGGGGAGATTTCAAAGTTTTTCTCCCCCCTTCCCCCCCCCCCCATTGTCATAGGACTTCACTGACCTCCGTTTATTGACTTTCTGTACTGCACAGACATTTGGATGTTGTTCCACTAACTTTGCACCACTGCTGTCCCTGATGAGCTATTTGCTGTCTTTCCAGGAGTTTTAAAGCCAGGAAATATATATATGGAAGTATGGTTTCGGTCAGAGAAGTGACTAAGTAAAAATGACTCCTTCCTTATGCCTGAATCTGCCCCCAGTGTGTTTTCAAGTCATCTGCGTATTTTGACAAATCCAAGTCTTCATTCTTCTTCTCCCTGCAGAGCCCATAAAACTATGGAAGAGTGAGCTGGAATCTTTTCTGCCTAGTGCATTTTTAACATAAATCATTAGCTGAGTCTAGGATATGAAATCTCAGAGTCTTTATTACCTGTAGCCCTATAATAGGCAGGAGGAACACAACATGATTTTTCCACTCCTTGGGTGAGCTGGGTGATGATGGGCTGACAGAAAAAAAAATTGCTATCTTGACTTACAAACTGAGCACAAATTCAATAAATGTAGGGCCCACAATGTCATTTATACAGTCGCTATGCTGACTGGGCTCAGTGATGTTTTTAGAGCCTAGCCCCACAATGGAAGATGGGGATTGGAAACATGAAGGTGCAGCTGCCCCTACAGGAAACTCAAAGCCTCTAGAGCAGGAGAGGGCAAACTTTTTTGGCCCGAGGGCCACATCGGGGTGTGAAACTGTATGGAGGACCGGGTAAGGAAAGGCTGTGCCTCCCAAACAGCCTGGCCCCCGCCCCCTATCCTACCCTTCCCACTTTCCGCTACCTGACTGCCCCCCTCAGAACTCCTGACCCATCCAACCCCTAACTGCCCCCCAGGACCCCACCCCCTATCCAACCCGTCCTGCTCCCTGTCCCCTGGCTACCCCGACTCCTATCCACACCCACATCCCATGACAGTTCCCCCGGGACTCCCATGTCTATCCAATTCCCCCTATTCCCCATCCCCTGCCCCTGATACCTCTGCCCCATCCAACCACCCCCTGTCCCCTGACTGCCCCCAGGACCTCTTGCCCCATATTCAACCCTCCGGCCCCGGCCCCCTTACCATGCTGCTCAGAGCAACATGTCTGGAGCCGCGCCTCCTGGCCGGAGCCAGACATGCTGCCCTGCATGAGTGCGCAGCCCTGCCATCCAGAGCGCTGCCTGCTCGTCGGTGTGGCTGCAGGGGAGGGGAGACAGCGGGGGAGGGGCCACGGGCTAGCTGCCCAGCCAGGAGCTCAGGGACCAGGCAGGACAGTCCTGCGGGCCGGATGTGGCCTGTGGGCCGTAGTTTGCCCACCTCTGGTCTAGAGCATAGCTACTGTGTAACTCTGGGCTGGTCCACACTACGGGGGGGAAATTGATCTTAGATACGCAACTTCAGCTACTTGAATAACGTAGCTGAAGTCGAATATCTAAGATCGGATTACTCACGCGTCCACCCCACGCGGGATCGATGTTCGCGGCTCTCCCTGTCGATTCCGGAACTCCGTTGGGGTTGATGGAGTTCCGGAATCGATATAAGCGCGCTCGGGGATCGATATATCGCGTCTAGATGAGACGTGATATATCGATCCCCAAGCAATCGATTTTAACCCGCCGATACGGCGGGTAGTCTGGACGTAGCCTCAGTTGTAGTATTTACTTCTTCCTGTAACTGGTCCTGGCCCTGCTATCTCTCTGCTCCTGGTGTAAAAGGTAATATTTCTGTGGGTGCTAGTCTTAGTTGGTCTTTGTGCTCCTGGAGCAAGCTCTGCCATTGTGCCCAGCTGCTGGGCAGGGGGAGCATGGGGACTATCTGTACCCACCATGCCTGTGCAATGTCTGGGCACAATTAGCCTCTAGTTGCATTTTCAGTTGAAGATAGATGTGAAGTGCAAAACGTCGATTGAGATCTACATTTGCATTTCAGTTTGAGTCTGCTTTGATTAAGAGTTTTGACCATTATATAAAGAAGGCACAGCTGTAAGATTCTGATCTGGATTCAGCATCTTAGCACCTTTGCAAATCGCAGGGCTTTTTAGATTCATGCTTTTGGCTTGATCCCATTTCTAGCTTTACATAAGGGGTCATCGACAAATGTAGGTTCATAGCATCCTGTGATTTTAATGACCAATACTCGTTCTAATTCCACACATTTAATGGAATTAAATGAGATTTGATTCCAAAATGATGGAATTAAAAAAATAATGTTGGGATCTTTAGTTGCCTTTTGGGTGCACTTGGGTCATGCTTTTTTCTACAACCATGAGGACTAGAAACTTCCTACAAAGACAAAAAACAAAAGCTGAAATCGTCACATAATCACAAGATTCCAGGAGCTGAAGCTTTAAGAAAAAGCCCCAATATCTTGAGATTTGCAATAAAATTTTGAGTTTGCAACACTGTGGAACAAAATGAAGAAACCCAAACCCTAATGATGTGTAATGCAGACACAGGTATTTGTCACCTGCCATGTAGCAATTTGTCCTTTTGTTCACAGACGGTTAATTGGTGGTGTTTTGTTTTTATTAGAAGATGCTGTTTTAAGTGCAAGATATTTGACATGCAGATAAATGCCGCTAGTCATTTCTTGAAGGCTGGAGTTCCATTTTATTATAGCAGAAGAAAAAGTGTCATAAATTCACACACTCATGCACACTTGTAAACGTGTTTGTGCTCTGTCACATATATCCACACACACGTGTGCACACACATATTTATACCTGCATATTAATCCAAATGCATATCTATGTTAAGTAGTTATGGAAGTCAAAAGCAGGCAGATCCACCAAGCTAGCAAGTATTAGGTTTCAGAAGTGTAAAATCAAAAGTTTCCCTCTTTCTTTGCCCTTACTCATATAGGGCACCGATTCAGCAAAGCACTTCAGCACATGCTTAACTTTAAACACTTAAACCAATGTAAAAGTTCAGCATGTGGATAAGTGCTTTGCTGGATCACGGCACTAGTTAAACACTCTCTCTTGTGCGCTTTCCCTATCTTACTCATACAAACATATGCTATTGTCTTAATACTCTGATGTCTATACTTTCATGCATAGATAGGTTTCCATCTCACACAGTTATACGTATCATGTGCAAACTTGAAAGTACACTCACCATTTGATAGCCATTCCCTTACAAGTTCTTGGCTTCTACTCTACCACAGGAAATTACTAGAGGTAAGAGGTACCTGGTAGGAGGTTTGCAGGTTCCAGCACTCAAACAGCATCATCTACATTCCAGTTCCTTAGGACCATTGGTTCAGCAAAGGGGCCCTGCCCTCCTGGACAACAAAAGTGCTGCACCCAAACTGCAAACTTCCACAAAGAGAAAAGATGAAAAATGGAGGCCAACATTTTCCAAAAGAGCCTCTGAATTTGGGTGCCCAATTCAAGCCATTTGAGGCTTGATTGTCCAATGTCTTAAGCATCAGCTGCTCTGGTTGACTTCAGTTGGAATTGTGGAGGCTTAACCCTTCTGACAATGAGGTTCTTCATGTGTCCCTGCTGGGCCATCAAAATAAGCAGCTAGTCCTGAACATTTTGGCTTCATGTAACATCTTTTGATTAAGACAAGTGGTTTTAAAAAATATTTCCTTAGGACATGAATGCTCAGATCCTTAGTGCAGGGCTTTTCTGCTCAGTTCTTTGTCCACTTATGACATCTTTTTATGCTGAATGATACCTGGCTAAAGGGTGTAATTAGATGGCTGGACTTCTGGGAGCACTCTCTGAGATTGGTGAAGACCACTTGCGAAACAGGTAGAAAAGCTGTAGAATTCTTTATTTTCCAGAGGCTGTTGAGCCAGTATCTGTTGAAGGTATTTATGTAGTTCCCAATACCATATAATCTGTAATCCTCACAACACTTCTCTGAGATAGGGAAATACGGTTATCCCCATTTTACAGACAAAGAACGGAGGCAGCCAGAGGGTAAGCAACGTGGCTAACATCACACAAGAAATGTTTGGCAGAGCAGAGGATTGACCCTGCGTCTCCTAAGTCCCAGGCCAAGACCTTACCCCTGGACCATGTGTCCTCTCTGTATATTTTGCTTTCCTTGTGTACTGTTTTGTATTGTGGATAGTGAAAATGCACAGGACTGTCCCTGTGCAGAAAAATGTGCAAGAGACTGTGGCTAGGTCTGTAGATGCAGTCTGCCTCAGCTATTTTAGAGTGTGTGTTTTTAGAGTTGTACTTATCTCACTTTGTTAAACCCAGAAAGTGATTCTGACAGTAAGCAATGACCCTACTGCAGTTTACCTTGGGGAATAGACTAGACCTTAGAAAGACCCTTCTGGCTAGAGTTAGCCTCAGCTATGGGAAGAAAAAGAATTATTTGAGGAGGTTTACTCATGGCGTGCGATAAATATTTAAGGGAACCTTGGCAGATGGTTTCTGGAAATAAGTCACTGACACCTCTTGCTTTCTGAAGTCAGCTGAGCACAATGTTCTGTCCCACTGGCCTCTCACAGGGATATGAGGTGGGCTGAAGGGGCATAAATAGCCCAGGCGTGCAAAAACTTGTGGCTGGGAATTTCAGTGGTGTTAGCATCTGTCTAACTTCTTGCATGCCAAAATGCTGTGCACTCTTAGACCTTGCTTACAGCAGCATGGGGTATGGGTAGCTACACGCCACAATGATAGGCTGGCTCCATACACAGCAGTGACAGGCTGCGGCAGGAGGGAGGCAGCTCTGCTAGCAGAGCTTTTCCTCACTGCCTCCCCCCTCCCAGAGTCTCTCCCCACTGCTGGAGCCTTTCACTGCTGTGGGGGGAGCTGCTGGAGCCTTTCCCTACCATAATGAAAAATAGCAGTGGGGAAGAAGCAGAAAAATATGAATCACTGGAGTGAGAGCTGCCACTCATGACGTAGCCCATCCAACATGTGAATTTTATGACAAGTACCAGCCAGTATATTTTTTCAATATATTGTTTCAGCCGTAAGTTCACTGTATAGTAGGGTGGTACCATAAAATGGAGGCACCCACATACATTGAGTATGCTGTGGGGGTTTTTTTCCGGAACAAAAATGAGTGAATGTAGAAACCAAACAAAACTCACCTCAGACCTGTTTCTTTGCATTATTATTATTATTATTATTTATTATTATTAATTCATTATTTGTACTTTGGTAGCATCTTCAGGCTCCAATGAGGGATAAAGACACCATTGTGTTTGCTATATGTGTATGCAGAACCAAAAACACAGTCCTTGTCTCAGAGTTTATAATCTATGGGCTTGCCTATGCTTAAAAGGCAACAGCGGCACAGCTATGCCACTGCAGTTATGACACGGTAGCACTTTGGTGTAGACACTGCCTGTGCTGACGGGAGATATTGACTACTCAGAGCTCCCATTGCCTGTACGTCAATGAGAGCAGCTGGTGCTCAAATCATTGCACAATCAAGCCCAAAGTGATTCTCATTGACTTCAGTTGGAATTGTGGAGACTTAATGCTTTCGACAAAGAAGCCCTGCATGTGTCACTGCTGGGCCATCAAAATAAGCAGCAAGTCCTGAACATTTTGGCCTCAAGTAACATCTTTTGATTAAAAGTGTAGGTGGAATTGTGGGAACTTACCACGTCTGAAAACCAGATCCTAGATTGCAAAAATTGGACACCCAAATTAAGAGGCTACTTTTGAAAACCTGAGTCGTTATTCTTTACATTTCCACGTTCTAATCTAGTGTTAGTGAATGCATGGGGCCAACTACCATTGACTTAGTGAGGAGAGCAGAGAAGCAGGAGTGACCAGCACATAACTGCTAAATGCTCTTGATTTGGCTTTTCTCTGTCGCTGGCCTTTCGGCATTGCAGTTCAGGAAATAATCGGAAAGAAAAGAGCCAGTGAAATGGGGTAAAAATTGAGTAAGGCCCTATAGCCACTGATTAATTCCAGAAGCAGGTGGGAAAGAGGACTCCGCAACCTGAGCACTTTAGTTTACTCAACCAGTAATTGACAGCATTCATGGAGAGAAGCATCCATTGTATAGTTTCCAATAAACCAGAGCGCTGAAAGCTCTTAGTTCAGCTATTTGGATGATCAAAGCAGCTTAAGCCCATTGCTCAGAGGTTGAAGGTTGTGAGTGTAAAACAGATATAAACTATAAGCCCTAACACATCATGCAATTAGGGCCAGATCCAAAGCATATTAAAGTCAATGGATAAGAATTCCCTTGATATAAGAAGGTGCTGGATTGGACCTCATGTTGTTCATGTCTGTGCTGCTCTGCTGCATGCATGGAGGCATGAACTTGAAGAGCAAGGGCTGGATCCTTAGCTGGAGTAAGTCAGCCTAGCTCCATTGAAGTTAATGGATTTGCTGGTTTACAACAGCTGAGGACTTGGCCTGAAGAGCCTTTGACTACGTGTGCAGCTTGTAGTTATTTGATATAACTGAACTGCTTAAAGGGTTGTAGCTTTTATTATTTTTATTTTTGGTTGCACTTCTGTACAGTTGGCTGATGAGTCCCAACTTGTGCAACTATTGTACTAGAGAGCTGCACAGTTGGAACCTCTGCTCTTCAGAAGGAGGAATTTTTCCTAAAGTTCAGCAAAGCTTCAGGGCTGGTCCACACTACGGGGAAGGAATCGATCTTAGATACGCAACTTCAGCTACGTGAATAACGTAGCTGAAGTCGAATATCTAAGATCGGATTACTCACCCGTCCACACCGCGCGGGATCGATGTTCGCGGCTCTCCCTGTCGATTCCGGAACTCCGTTGGGGTTGATGGAGTTCCAGAATCGATATAAGCGCGCTCGGGGATCGATATATCGCGTCTAGATGAGACGCGATGTATCAATCCCCGAGCAATCAATTTTAACCCGCCGATACTGCGGGTAGTCTGGACGTGTCCTCAGAGACCACAGGGGATCTGTAACGAAGCCACATTGTCTCCAGGGCAAGAGCAACCTTTTTTGTTGCCAACAGTGGAATCTGTCCTGGCCTGAAGTAGCTGAGGGCAGCCTCCTCAGCTGTTTCTGGCCCAGAGAGCAGGAGATGTATTTGCACAGTGGCTCAGTAGGGGATGCATCTCTTTTTTTCTCTTAGAGTAAAATTCTCTTCTCTGTTTCAAACCTTAGTGCTCCCCTGACCCCTGTGAATCTCAATTGTGTCTCCTGTACTCATTCAGCATGTGGAAATCTCATTATAATAGAGAATCGCAAGGCCTGATTCACCATTGCACTGCACTTTATATTGATCACTTACACTGGGCTACTATATCTGAAAAATAGCTTTTCATGATCACTTTGATCTACAGCAGTGGTTCCCAACCTTTACAGATTAGCATACCCCTTTCAGGAGTCTGATTTGTCTTGCGTACCTCAATTTTCTCCTCACTTAAAAACTACTTGCTGACAAAATCAGACATAAAAATACAAAAGTGTCACAGCACACTATTACTGAAAAATGGCGACTTTCTCATATTTACCACAGAATTATAAAATAAATCGATTGGACTGTAAATAGTGTACTTGCATTTAAGTGTGATACTTGAGCCTTGTCTGAAGCCGGAGCCCCTGGTGGCAGGACTGAAGCCAAAGCCCCACTGCCCAGGGCTGAAGCGTATAACTTAGCTTCGCTGGGCCCCCTGTGGCATGGGGCCCTGGGAAATTGCCCTGCTTGCCACCCCGTAACACCCCTAAACCTGTTGTGCAACCCCCAGGTTGAGAAACTGATCTAGATGTGTTGAGTACCCCCTGCAAGAGCTCTGTGTACCCCCAGGGGTATGCATACCCCTGGTTGAGAACCACTGCACTAGAGTAAATGACTACAGAAGGTGCAGGGCAAAAGAGAATTAGGACTTCGCAGTGGGTAAGAGATCTGCAGTACAGATTGGAGAGGAAATATTTACATCCAGAACTGAAGTGCATCCCCACATGTGGCTTGCCTGCTCACTACAATCTCAGACAAAGGGAAGGACCCTGTTTGACTTGAACCTTGTTCTCCGCTTGAATTTTTGTATAAAAACTCCTCCTGAAATCCTTGCTGTAGGGACCAGAATGTGGGTGGTCAGGCGTAGTGGTCAGAACTGGGGTTGGAAGCCCGGAACCAAAGCCAGGGTGAGATGAAGACGGAGTAAAGATCGTGCCAAGGGTCTGGGCTGGAGGTGGGCTCAGGAGTCACGCAAACGGTTGATCTGGAATTCGTATTAGGAGTCATGGTGAATGTCAGGACTGGAGTCAGTCAGACAGCTGTGCCAAGAGTCGTACTAGCATCCTGGACTATGATGGTCATGCCAGCTGGCTTTGAAGGGCTGACAGGCTTTAAAGGGGCCACACTAGTTTGAGTTAGTTCAGAACCATCTGGCATTCTCATCCAGCTCATCCTCAGGGGCCATAATTCAACTTCAGCTAACTGGAGTTGTATGGTATAGATCCTTAAAGAGAGATCAGCCATAAATGGTTTGATTTCCCTTTAGAGAGAATCTGCTTTGTGTAAAGCTTTCTAACCATCTTGGAATGGCAGCTTTGGGCAGAAAGAGTGAGGAGGAGGGGAGCTTTTCTGCACAGTTATTGCAGCAGAGAGACATCTTGCCCTTTTCAAGACTAAAATGCCAACTTGCATTTCACTTTGCATCATTCAGGAGCTATCTGCATGACTTGCAAGGGCACAGTGAGAGAAGGAAAGTACACAGGCAGCTGACCTTGAAAGAGTCAGGCTGACATCTCCTTTGACTGTGCCAGCTACATGCTTGTTGCTGGGACACATTCCCTGCTTATCCTTAGGCATATGTCCTTTTCCAAGGGCCCTTGACAGATCCCATTTGCCTTCAGTGCTTTGCTAGGTGGCAGCCTGGAGGTGGAATGAGTACCGGGGAGAGTGGGAGCTTGATGGAAGAGAAAGCAGATGCCATATTGCCATCTGTGAATGGAGAGCGAGTGTTCAGGTGGCAACACTAGAACCAACAAACCAACTTTTCCTTGGACAAGGAGCTCGGTGTCACTCCGGAAATGTTACCATTGAATCAGGACATGCTGGTGGAGCCCTACAAATCCGCAGATATCCACAGACCATTTTTACAGATTGGATGCAGATACAAATTTTGTATCCACGCAGGGCTCTACGTATTGGGCCAGACACTCAGCTGGTGTAAATTGTACAGCTCCATTGAGTGAAGTGAGCTCTCAGTGCTGATTTACCCAGCTGAGGATCTCGTTTATTTCTATCTGTTTGTTTGACATGAAGTTATTGCATGGTGTATCTGCATAAATTCAGAGTATAAATAACCTTTTATAATAATAGCTGTATTTAAATTTATTTACTTAATAGTCTTTCTCCTTACTAAGGTATTTTGTGTCCTAGCAGAGGGTGTGAAAATCTCCTATTTTCCTCTATTATTCTGTATCACACACCTCAAAATTCCTTATTTCAGCCAGAGAGGCTAGTTAAGAATGAAGGAGGTAGCGGTTGCATTCCCACAGCTGGGTGTGCAGCCTGTATAATAGGCACAGTCAATACTAGCCCCAAGAAACCAGAGACTCTGTGGCAAAGGATTGAACTCTCTTTTGCACAGCACTTCCAACCACTAGTTCTCAAATTAAACCCCATCTCCCCCCTTTAAAGTGGACACTGCCAAAAAGTATTTTTAAATCGTCTTTTCTTTCCCCTGTTGATATTTATCAATTTGTTTCCCTCTGTCATGTGCACACATGCCTCCCTGTGCATACCCTCAGTTGTTACTGCAGGGTTGCTTGCGAGCATTCTCCCCAATAATAAGAGAAAATCTTGTTTCTAAAAGCCAATTGGATCTTAGTGAATTAGCACACAGGCTCTGGCAGGATGAGAATTAAAGCACCTCCCTACAAAGCCCCTGCAATTGGAGTGGCTCTGCAGGTATTCTTTACAGGATTGCTGCTGCTGTTAGTTGACAGTGGGCAACAGTTAACTGAGGGACTCATTTAGTGCTTCTGTAGCTTTCTCTTTCCATGAATATCTCAAAGCTTTTCACCAAGGAAAGGTCCATTTTACAGATGGGGAGCCCTGGAACAAAGTGAGGTAAAAAGAACTTGCCCAAGGTCACTCAGAGTCAGGACCAGGCCGTAAGCATCTGGGGCGCCCTGGTCAGCTGCTAAGTTGTGATCGGGACATGAGTTACGGAGTCAGGAGTGAGCCGGGTCAGAATGCCAGGAAGTCAGGGTTAGGCATGGAGGTGCAGGTGGCAGGCAGATAACAGGGGTTGAGAGGAGCCAGGTCAGGATACCAGGAAGGCACGGTTGGGCACCAGGTTATAGACAGCCATTGAATAGCCAAGTTAAGGACAAAGACGAGTCAGAAGCTAGAGTCTTGCACCTAGTAGAAGCAGGCAGGTAGTCTGTGTTGTTGCTCAGACAGCTCCTCGTGAGAGCTTCCTGGTTTAAATTCTGGCATCAGCCAATCAGTGGGCTGTGAGGGGCTGCCACTGAGACATCGCTGGGTGGAATTTCCTGCTGTGCCTGCCTTCAGGATCCTCCTGTGGAACCCAGCCTAAGCCTCCAGTGAAGAGGTAGGGTTGCCAGGCATCTGGTTTTCAACTGGAATGCCCGGTCAAAAAGGGACCCTGCTGGCTCTAGTCAGCACTGCTGACCAGGCCGTTAAAAGCCTGGTCAGCAGCGCAGCAGGGCTATGGCAGGCTCCTTGCCTGCCCTGGCTCCATGAGGCTCCTGGAAGTGGCCAGCATGTCTCTCCCTCCCCTAGGTGGAGGCATGGCTAGGTGGCTCCGTGTGCTGCCCCCGCCCTGAGCGCCAGCTCCACAGCTCCCATTGGCCCAGAACAACAACCATTGAGAGCTGTGGGGGTGGTGCCTGCAGGCAGAGACAGCATGCAGAGCCGCTTGGCCATGCCTCCGCCTAGGAGTAGGAGAGACGTTGCCGCTTGGGGAGAGCTGCCCGAGATGAGCACCACCCAGAGCCCTTGTCCTGCACCTCCTCCTGCACCCCACCTCCCTGCCCCATTCTTGAGCTCCCTCTCACACCCAAACTCCCTCCCAGAGAATGCCCCCCACTGCCCCAGCCTGGAGCCCCTCTGCATCCAAACCCCCTCATCCCTGGCCCCATGACAAAGCCCACACCCTCAACTGGAGCTCTTACCCCCTCCAATACCCCAATCCCCTGTCCCAGCCTATAGCCCCATCACACATCTTGAACCCCTCATTTCTGGCCCCACCCCGGAGCCCACAGCCCCAGTTTAGAAGCCATACCCTTTCCTACACCCCTGCCCCAGCCCAGAGTTCCCTCCCACACTCAAAACCCCTTGCTCCCCCCAGCCTGGAGGCCCCTCCTGCACCCCAACTCCCTAATCCATGGGCAAACCCCAGAGCCCACACCCCAAGCTGGAGCCCTCACCCCCTCCTGCACCCCAGCCCCTGCCCAAGCCCAGTGAAAATGAGCAAGGGAGGGAACAGAGATGGGGGGAGGAGCTCAGGGAAGGGAAAGGGTGTTCAGTTTTCTGCAGCCAGAATGTTGGCAACCATATGGTGATGTGGAGGCAGTAGCAGCCCAGAACCCCCGTGGTCACAAGTTCTGTCCTTGCAGGTTCTTACACCCAGTATATCCATGGTAAAGAAAGAAATAGAAGCTGACACCCAGTACAGAGCCATATCCCCTGGAACATGCTACCTGCCATCTCTGCCCCCCATAAAGATGGTCCATTATTTGATGGTTCAGTCATTGGTGCCTCTGCTGAAATTGTCCTCAGGGTTGCCATGATAAATGATCATGTGGACACCTGTCAACTAGAAATTCAACCCAAACCAGCAGCTCATTTCATGTAGGTACCTTACAGCAGTCAGGTGATAGTAACTGGAAAGTTACCATCAACCCCGCCTGGATCCTAATAATCAAAGCTAGAGGGAAAGGTTCTCAGAGTTTGGCCATTGATTCCACCCTAAAAAAAAAAAATGAGGAGTCCTTTTGGCACCTTAGAGACTAACAAATTTATTTGAGCATAAGTTTTAGTGGGCTATAACCCACTTCATCATTACCATCCATTCCCTGTAAACATAAATTTCCTGTTATAATCGGCTGACTCCATTATTACAGTGAAGAGCTGTTGTCAGTGATAGTTACTTTCATAGATAGGTTATACAAAGTGGAAGTACTTCCAGCTATAATCTGGGCTTGATTAGGAGTAAAGATCAAACAATATTATTCATATAAAAGTTAAAAGCTAAATGCATTTTTATATAGAAAGGGTTTGTGTTTGGGATTTTTTTTATTGTCCACATTCCATCAGGCCTTTTAAATTATTCTGGGTCATTTGAGTAATTCCTTTGGGGTCCACTGCTTTTATCATGGGTTAATGTTTTTAAATGAGTAACCATTGCATACCTATTGGGTTTAAATTGCCTGATTCAGGATGGCAGGCAGGCTCTTTGCTGTCCTAACTCACCATCATAAGAACATAATGGCTCTATGGATTTAAGTTTAGTAGACACAAACTATTCTGTTATGTTAGCTATTAAGGAGAAAGTCAAGATGATCTTTCTGGATCCCTTTTTGCAAATGACCAGTAAGATGAGAGGAGATATATAAGAATATGCTTCTGACATTCTAAAATGCAAAGATTTAGATGACATTTTTTTCATAGATTTTGGAAGCATCCCGAGTGAAGATTAAATTAAAATTGCCTCCTACTTGATTTCACTTGCTGCACATTTGTAGAGTGCTAGACATTTTGTACTTATGGGAGGCTCCATTGATACAAAATTTAATAGGCTGGGCCTGTATTTCTGGAAGTGGATGTAATAGTGAGGCTTATCAGTAGAAATGCAACATCTTTTGGGAAAGCCTCTTTAATGCTTCAGTGATATTTCAAAACACATTTTAAATACTGGCTGCTGTATGTTGTTTTTCTTGTTTTGTAGCATGTGCCATTTTAAATTGGATGCTGAGTCTTTGACTATGTATGGGGACGTTCCTCTGACTTTAACACATAGGCCATAACTATTAGTATCCATATGGAAAATAACTCTTATTTTACTTAGGGTGATCAGAGTCAATGCACAGAAAAGTATAGTGGCACATGGAGGGGAAGGAAAAGGACAAAAGGAGATATTTTGCTTGAAAATGGTTGGATTAATGTTGGGCACTGGCTGCTATGAAGTATGCCTGAGGCTGCCCACACCTCCAGTTAGTGAACAGTAATATCTTCCTTTCAGGGGGAAGGGCACTGTACCAGTGTGGTGCTACCATTTCCTGTGGAGCACAGAACCAATTTCTGGAAGGAAAATAGAGACGGTATCATGCTGTGTTTGGAGACTTTTGGATACAAAGCCTAAAGGACAAGCTGTACGCCTCTAGTGGGTGGAGGCTTTAAAACCAAAGACTGGCATATGATCCTTCAAGGGACGTGCACTATCCATCCAGCACAGCTCTTAAACAAGTGTAACTTGAAGAAAGTGAGGAGTCTTATTAAAGTCAATGAGACTGCTGTCATGTATAAAGTTCAGCAAATGATGAAGTGCTTTGCTGGCTCAAGGCCACAGTGCAGAGCACCTTGCGGGACTGAGCCCTTACAGAATGCCTGTCAGACAAGCACTTCAAAACTCTCTGCAAATATTAACTAAGGCTCACTAGACCCTTGTGAGATAACTGTTACATAAGGGTTAACTAAGGCACAGAGAGATGCCATGATTTGCCTTAGTGAGTCAGTGACAGAGCCAGGAATGAGACCCAGGAGTCCTGACTCCCAGTTTCTTCCTCTAACCTTATGCAAACTACTGTTGGGGACCAGGAGGCTTCAGGCAAAGGAAGCTGTCTACGTATAGGAAGGGGACATCTAACTGTTCAAAGTGGTTCTTTGAATCTATTGGTGGACAATACAAAGGTGTGTTTCTTCTTTGGCGTCTTTCCTCTGTTTAGTTGATACACTCCAAGGTCATTACTGCCTTCCAGATAAGACATCATTAAAAACCACTCAGTTATAAATAGACCATAGTAAGCCAAGACTCCCCCGATTCATCTCTCATGCCCTACTTCCACCTCTCACTGGCAGCTGCCCTTTTTCTTTTAATTAAAACTTTTTTCATGGATTTCATTTCCATACCACAGGGCTGGAGTTCTTCTGGGCTTGTAAAAATAAGGAGTTATTAGCTGATGCATAGTGATTCCCAGTGGCCTTGATGAACTGCAGTCAAGGTCTGATGTACTGTTTAAAGTTTTCTGAGCCTTTTTGCTTCTTGAAACATCCCAGAAACTACATGGTTCAGGAATAGAATGAATGACATCCTTCTCTTCATTTCAGCTGTAGTGCTCAACTGTTTAATGATCAGCTATGACTAGCTCTTTCAGCATGAAGCAAAATATGTAGTCGTCTGTCAGTTAGATTGTTAATGTACTTTAACAAATAATTTTCCTTGGTTTAACAAAAATACTTAGGGCCACTTTCTGAGCTGGCGTAAACTAGCCTAGCTTCATTGACTTCAGTGGAAATATGTGGGTTTAAAAAAAATAGCTTTCTTTAGGTCTGCACAGCATTGTGCAGGTACATTGTGAATGGTTCTAAAACCAATTAATAATGGTTGCAATGTATCTTTATTGTAGTGAAACATTTGGTACAGTGCCTCAGGAAAACTTACTTGCAAAATTAATTCCAATTGGTTTGGATGTCAATGTAGTCATTCAGACTGAAAACCAGACAAAGAACCATGGAAAAAGGGAAGTAATAAATGACAATAGAGGGTCTTATCCGGCACCCTAGTGCCTTTAGTGAGATTTTTACCATTGGCTTATTGAGTTAGGTAGGAGGTGTGTAGTAGAGTAGCACAGGGATCAGTATTAGGGTGTAGTCTTATTTAATACACCTCTACCTCGATATAACGCTGTCCTCGGGAGCCAAAAAATCTTACCGTGTTATAGGTGAAACCGTGTTATATCAAATTTGCTTTGATCCACCAGAGTGCGCAGCCCCACCCCCCGGAGCACGGCTTTATCGCATTATATCCGAAGTTGTGTTATATCAGGTCGCATTATATTGGGGTAGAGGTGTATATTTAGTTATCTGAAGGGAGGAAGAGGTAAAGAGAATATTAATTTAAAATTGCATTTGCAATGAAATTGGGAGGTCTTGTGAAAACCAACAAAGACAGAAAAATATGACAAAGGCACCCGGGAAGTTTAGAAATAGGAGGAAAATAAATTAAATTCAACTTTGAAGTATGTAAGCTATACTTCCAGTAATATAAGTCACATCAGAAGTATTTGATGGAAGGATTGAAACCTGTCACAGTGATGGGAGCCAAGACACATTAGATTAAAGCTGAGTTTGCAGTGTGGTAGGGCAGTAAAAACACCAATGTGGATTGAGGCTATTTGCAGAGGTATCGCAGGAAGGTGACAATCTGTCTCATGCATACGCTTCAAATAAGATTTCACCAAAGTACCAGGTTTATTTATGGGCACTTTGATACCAGAATGTTGTTAGCACGCTTGAGTGAATTCTGAAATGACAGACAAAAATTATAAAACAGCTGGAGAAAGTGACTTAGGAGGAAACTATTAGATGGGTTAATTGTGCATCTTGATTAAAGAAACCAACAAATTGTGGGAGATAGGGGTCATGATAAAAGCCTACAAGTATTTTAATAGTATACCTGCAGAAGAGGGAAAGGAATTAGTTTGATATCAGGAGTGTGTAGCTAGAAGTGAATGGATGAAATTCAGAAAAGCCTTTATGTCAGGAAAGGTCTCCTTTGTTAAGTGGTGGAAGTCCTGTTGCTTGAGACATAGCAAGGCCTGGGGACTAGTTTAGCTGAACAAAGTAGGTCTTCCCAGTGTAATTTAATGATAAGGTTGGTAGCTGTGTGTGCATGTGTGGGGAATGTAAATGGAAAAGAAGGAAGCCAGGAATTGTTAGTTATTGATAAGAATCGGCTCTGAGGTGAGTCAGCTGACTTAGGGTTTGCCTACATGGTGTGGCAATGTGCACTAGAGGAGTGTGAATTCTAAAGCGCATGAACGTGTTGCACAATAACTGGCCAACATCAAACTTGCCAGTGCAGACGCTGAAAGTTCCCTACTGCGTGTTAACGTAATCCTCTTGAAACAGTAATATGTGCTAGGGAACTTTTAGTTTGGGCCAGCAGCGTAGACACAGGGCAGTTAGCAGTGAACGTGTTGCTGTGCTTTAGAATTCACATCCATCTAGTGCGCATTGCTGCACTGTGTAGACAAGTTCTTAGTTAGTTCGAATTTGACTTTGGGCTGCAGGGTTTGCTTTTTTCCAGCAGAAGGCAATAAGAATTGAATGAGAGTCATTAACATGCCTTTCAGATAAAGTCCTTATTCCAGTCTGGAATGTTCTGAACCACTTCAGGATTTGACTGGTTTAAAATGACTTCCCGTTCATTGTGGGCTCTTTGGTGGTCACTGGTCCTTGGCTAGGAGTGTATATCCTTATCTGAAACCCCTGCAAAGAGAAACTTGACAGGCTAAATGCATGCATTGACCTGAAGTTCTCTGATAAATTTTCATGCCTTGGAGAGTGTGTGGGGAAGTGTTATTGAACTAGAACAGTGTTTCCCAAACTTGGGACGCTGCTTGTGTAAGGAAAGCCCCTGGCAGACCAGGTCGGTTTGTTTACCTGTCCCGTCCGCAGGTCCGGCCAATTGCGGGTCCCACTGGCCGCGGTTCGCTGCTTCAGGCCAATGGGAGCTGCTGGAAGCGGTGTGGGCCAAGGGACATACTGGCCGCCACTTCCAGAGGCTCCCATTGGCCTGGAGCAGCGAACCGCGGCCAGTGGGAGCCGCGATCGGCCTGACCTGTGGACGGGGCAGGTAAACAAACCAGCCCAGTCCTCCAGCGGCTTTCCCTACACAAGCGGCAGCCCAAGTTTGGGAAACACTGGACTAGAAGATGATAATTCGTAAAGGGGAAAAAAAAGGTCCACCTTTGCTTCTGTGATAAATTTTCCCTCATTGTTTCCTGGTTTGTGTTGTTTACAATGAATCTGAAGAGAAATAATAAGGATTCACCACTTAGCCTTTATACTTTTTGCAGGCACTTCCTTCAGATTATTCAGTCTAGTTTTCCTTCAGTCACATAGAAGGATCAGAATACTACATTCTTGCCTGGAAACTGTGTCCTCTGGTGGATATAAGGAAGGTGTCAGAGATTTAAAATGTGGGCCCTGATGTGTTAGGAGCATAAAAATCATTTCGCATTAGGGGTTTGATTCTGATCCTACACCTTGGATTTCAGTGGAGTTGCTTCTGATTGACTCTAATGTAAGAGAAAGAATCAGGCTACATGATACACAACATCATGCCTTATTCAACATTTTGGGTCAGATCTTCATCTAGTGTAATTCAGTACAACTCTGTTGAAATAATGGAACTGTGCCAATTTATCACATCTGAAGATCTGGCCCACCCTATTAACAAGTAAACACAGAATAAAAATGAAACCAGGTTGATTTTGAAATATATCATATCTTAGTCCTGTTTTCTAGTGCTTTGGTTCTTTGACTTAATAGTAGGAAGATCACAGATTGAACCCCTATACTAAATAACATCATTTCCTAGCAATGGCTTTTATAGTAGTCTGGCACAAGGGGGAACTCGTTTTTAATGACTTGCAAAACCTAATTCCTCCTTGCCCATCTTCAGAGCCTGTTAATGAGTTCAGTCTTGTCTATCGAAGTCATTGAACATTTTGCCATTGACATCAATGGCAGCAAATTCCATGGTTTGTTTTATTTAGGGGCAAAATCCTGGTTTGACTGAAGTCAGTGATAAAGTGTTTATTGGCTGAAGTGGGACGGGACTTAGGCCCTTAAAGCATAAGGGGTAACCTCAGGGCTCTCGCTACCAACACAAAGCACTGTTCTGTTTGCCTGCGGCAGTAATTGCAGTGCCAGCATCAAGGTGATTGCTTAGGGAAATGTTTCAGGATACCTTGGGTCTGGAAGGCGCAATATAATATAATCATGTTCTGTTCTGTGTCTATTCTATAAATGTACTAGGGGAAAAAAAGGTGACGCAGACAGAGAAACTTGCTCTGAGATGTCTGAAAGCCTAATGAGAATGGAGTGACTTTTCTCTCTCTTGTCATTCCCCTGTTCTAAACAAGTAGTAACAAGCTGGCTATGAGGCGTTGTGAAATGTCAGAATATTATCATCTTAAGTAACTGTTTGCTGTAAAATGATTTTTCTCTTCCACGTCATTTGACAGTGGGGGAAAGTGCACTTGGATGATGTTAACAGTCAGTGTTTTATTCTCCCCTCCCACCCTGCCCCCAAGGATTCATTTATGCTGGGAAAGGGGGATGGACAGGGGAAGGAAAGAAGATAGTTTGTAGCCAACACACAAAAGTTGGAGTCAGAGGCCTGGGTGCTGCATTCCTGACCTTGCCAGGAAGTTCTGTGGAACCTTGGGCAAGTCACTCAACTTCTCTGTGCCTCAGTAGCCCCGTCTGTTATACACGGATAAATAGCACTTCCTAGTGATCTTGTGAAGATTAGCTAATTCATTATTCACAGAGTCATAGATTTTTACGGCTAAATAGGAGTGCTTGACCATCTAATCTGGACTCTTGTATAATACAGGCGAGAGAATTTCACCCAGTTGCTCTTGCATTGAGCCACAATATAATATAATCAAATTTCTTGTGTTTGACTTTGAATTCTTTGTGAAGTGCCTTGAACTGCTTTCTGGGAAGAACTGTAGAAATTCCAGATATTTCCCTCTCTTGAACATAGTGACAGCACTGCTGTGTATGCTGTCCTAAGATCCTCAATGCAATAATCTTTTTATTATTCTTGCTTCTCCAGTTCCCACCACTCTCTCTCTTTACCTCTCCTTTGAAAAGCTTTGGAGCACATTCCCTCATCCCTGTCCCTCCCCATATGTAGATCCTAGACTTCCACAGGCTGTTCATGCTGGATCGGTGATGTAAAATTGACTGATTTCCCCACAGCTTAGAAGAGAGCTGCGTGCATATTTGGGGAACAGTTGGTCGATAGGGTTACGAGTCTATTGTTAGCCTGCAGAGGTTACTATTAGGTTGGGTTCAGCATGCAGTCTCCAAATCCGTATGCTACTATGCCTGACTGGGAAATGCTGGACTTTCTTTAACACTTAGAGAGACAAGGTGTGGGAGGTAATATCTTTTACCTCCCCCACCTTCTCTCTCTAATATTCTGGGACTGATATGGCTATAACACCACTTCTTTCAGCAATAGTATTTATCTTTGTTGTCTGAGTCAAGGAAGAACTTGTGCTTTTATGGTCAAAGATCCAGTAATGATTCCATGTGTGATTCTTAATGCTTATTGGCAAATTCCTAATTAGACAGTAGCTGGAAGCCTAGATACCCTTACAAATAGGAGAGGTGAATCTTCACAGATAAGTTCCTCACTGTGACAAGATAGCATGTGACATAAATGTGTCATATGTGAACCAGATGGTCTCGGTTGCCGCTTAGGAAGTTGGGGGTGGAAAAGCTAGTGGGGAGCCCTGCTAAGATTCTTAGATACCAGGTGTCTCACTGTTTGGTGTGAGGAGAGGATTCAGTGAGTGATATAAATAGGAAAATGAAGAACCGTTAATTAAAACCAACAAGAAAACAAACAAAATGCCGTTGAGCCAGTATCTCTGTTTGAAATTAAATAGGCTTTAAAAAAAAATAAAAAAAATTATACGATTTCCCTCTTATACTTACTTTTTACTTAATGAGTATTTCTGAGATTCGCATTTGGAATTATCTTGTTCATGCTTCTGCCATGTGCATGTGGAGAAGAAAAGGTATTTAATGCCATGGCTGGTGATAATCTGATAATAAGGAAACAAAAGGCCTTGACTATTTGGTTTGATGTTGTTTCTTTTCTTGGTGCCTCTTCTCTGTTAAAGTTAAACATTCTCACATGCAGACACAGGGCATGTTGGTGAAAGGGAGGCTTTCATAGGTGTGACATAGAGTGGGATCAAACTGCTCTCTAAAGCTCCAGGGTACTGACATTTGGTTAGCTGAAACTTCAGGTTAATTCACATTTCAGGTATGCTTTCCCTGCCCAGCCTCACAGAGCAATGAGATTGTCAGCCAGGTGTAATAACAGGGCTGTGCTCTGACTCTTGTGGTTTCTTGAAAAGTGGTTCTGTTCTGAAAAGTGACTATGTACAAATGGCACCACCTTATTCTTCAGATCTGGATCCTGTATATATTCAGACTCCGAGGTACTGAATTCAGGAACAAATAGAAGATTTTACTTCTTTTTGCCCTATTAACCTTGCAAAGTCACCATAGCTAAGGGACAGTGAGACAGTTACCAATTCTTATAGTTTTAGTCAGAGTCTTGCTCTTTTTCTTAAAGCCCTAACTGGAGTCGTGTCATTACTTGAAATCTTAGCTTTCATTTGTTAACTGTACATTTTTAGCCTTCATGGTTGCAGAGAAATGTGAGCCAAGTGTACCTTAAAGGTTCAGAACCAGAAGATAAATGAAAAGAAGCATATATTAATCATGATTTTAAGGCCAGTCTCATGATTTTGAGGGGCCTGACTGGCAGTTTCTGTGTGCATGAGGTTGGCAATACTACATCGAGCTGGATTCTGTTCCTTATCTTGCCTCATCATCAGACTTTAATGTTACGGAATTCCATCCCATTATATACCTTGGCAAACTCAGTAAAGCCAGTGTAGTAGCACAAGGTTCGTTCAGGGCATAATTTGGAGACAATGGGTCCATATGGGTGTCACTGAGGCCCTAATTTGGCCATCAGGAATGTTTTTATCTTTGATGTTATCAGAGCTGGAAGGAGAACAGCTTGGATCTCAGCTCCTTCCTTGAGTTTGCAGGACTGGCAGTTAGGAGGGGGAAAAGCTCATTTGTAATCTTGGAATCTGAGCTCATTTGTAAATTGGTCTCTGAACTGGAAATCATTCACACAAGCTGTCATAAACAGATAGCTAAGGGTTAATGTCTCTTACACCTGGAAAAGAGTAACCTGAAACACCTGACCAGAGGACCAATCAGGAAACAAGACTTTTTCAAATCTGGGTGGAGGGAAGTTTGTGTCTGAGTTCTTTGTTCTAGTGTTCTGCCTGTACTCTCTCTCGGCTATGAGAGGATTTCTGTCTCCTGTTTTCTAATCTTCTGTTTCCAAGTTGTAAGTACAAAAATAGGAAGACCATAGGTTTGTTTTTTTGTATTTACATGTGTGTAGTTGCTGGAATGTGTTAAATTGTATTCTTTTTGAATAAGGCTGTTTATTCATATTTCTTTTAAGCAATTGACCCTGTATTTGTCACCTTAATACAGAGAGACCATTTTTATGTATTTTTTTCTTTCTTTTTATATAAAGCTTTCTTTTAAGACCTGTTGGAGTTTTTCTTTAGTGGGGAACTCCAGGGAATTGAGTCTGTAGCTCACCAGGGAATTGGTGGGAGGAAGAAGTCAGGGGGAAATCTGTGTGTGTTAGATTTACTAGCCTGACTTTGCATACCCTCTGGGTGAAGAGGGAAGTACTTGTGTTTCCAGGACTGGAAACAGGGAGGGTGGCATCCCTCTGTTTAGACTCACGGAGCTTGCTTCTGTGTATCTCTCCAGGAACCCAGGGAGGGAACACCTGGAAGGGAGAAGGGAAGGGAAATGGTTTATTCTCCTTTGTTGTGAGATTCAAGGAATTTGGGTCTTGGGGTCCCCAGGGAAGGTTTTTTGGGGGACCAGAGTGCCCCAAAACACTCTAATTTTTTGGGTGGTGGCAGCTTTACCAGGTCCAAGCTGGTAACTAAGCTTGGAGGTTTTCATGCTAACCCCCATATTTGGGACGCTAAGGTCCAAATCTGGGAATAGGTTATGACACAAGCATGCTCACATTGCCATTTTTCCAGTGTCATCTTTCATATCAGAACCAGATTTTAAAGCCAGCTGGTCTGCGCTGCCAGCACACATTCTCCTCTAGAGCACAGAGTGAAGCTATTTCAAAGCCTGCTGGCCATTTCCTCCTTCATCTGAAACCCTTCTTACCCAAAACTGATTGTTTTAAGCATCCCTCAAGCTTTGTGGCAGGAAGTAATGGCTCAGGGGATTACTGCTATGAGGAAATGAATGCAAGAGCCAGGTGTCATAACAGATCTGGACCTTAGCGTCCAAAATATAGGTGTTAGCATGAAAACCTCCAAGCTTAGTTACCAGCTTGGACCTGGTAAAGCTGCCACCAGCCAGGGATTTATACAGTGCCTAGCTCACTGTGGTCTCCCCAAAACCTTCCCTGGGGGACGCCCAGACTCAAATGCCTTGAGTCTTACAACAAAGGGAAATAACCCCCTCCCCTTGTTTCCTTATTACTTCCTCCCAGGTTCCCCTCCCTGGCCGACCCTAGGAGACTCCCTGCTTCCAGTCCTGGAAACACAAGTACCGAGAGGTCTAATCTCTCCCCCCACTCCCTTCACCCAGAGGGTATGCAAAGTCAGGCTAGTAAATCTAACACAAAGAGATTTCCCTCTCCCTTCATCCCTTAGCCTTAACCAGTGAAAAAACTCAAACAGGTCTTAAAAAGAAAGCTTTATATAAAAAGAAAGAAAAGGACATAAAAATGGTCTCTCTGTATTAAGGTGACGAATACAGGGTCATTTGCTTAAAAGAAAAAAATGAATAAACAGCCTTATCCAAAAAGAATACAGTTTAAACATTCCAGCAACTACACACATGTAAATACAAAAAAAACAATATAAACCTATTGTCTTACTATCTTTGTACTTACAACTTGGAAACAGAAGATTAGAAAGCCTGGAGGTAGGAAAATCACTCTCAGAGCCGAGAGGGCACAGACACAAGACAAAGAACAAAGAACTCACACCCAAAACTTCCCTCCACCCAGATTTGAAAAAGTCTTGTTTCCTGATTGGTCCTCTGGTCAGGTGTTTCAGGTTACTGGTGTTACCCCTTTACACAGGTGAAAGAGACATTAACCCTTAGCTATCTGTTTATGACACGCCCCCCAAATTGCAGACAGTGGGGAAGCTCACTGGCGGCGATTTCCTCCTAGAACTTTAAAATAAACAGATGAATACAACACATGCACCTTTACATATACCACTAAGTATATAACTAACAGACTTTTACATTTTAAGAACACTTTTTAACTACTGGATTCTGGGAAACTCACGGGAGAGAGCATCAGCTGCTTTGTTAGAAGCTCCTGGGATGTGCTGAATTTCAAAATCAAAATCTTGGAGAGCTAAACTCCAACCAAGAAGTTTCTTCTTGTTCCCCTTGGCAGTATGAAGCCACTTTAGCGCAGCATGGTCAGTTTGTAGCTGGAACTGCTGTCCCCAAACATATGGGCGTAGCTTTTCCAGGGCGTACACAATGGCGTAGCATTCCTTTTCACTGACTGACCAGTGGCTTTCCCTCTCAGACAGTTTCTTGCTGAGAAACACGGCAGGATGGAAGTTGTGATCCATTGCTTCCTGCATGAGAACTGCTCCTTTACCACGCTCAGATGCATCCGTGGTTACTAGGAATGGCTTGTCAAAGTCCTGGGCCCTTAGCACAGGGTCAGACATGAGCGTCGCCTTAAGTTGGGTAAGGCCTTTTGACACTCATCAGTCCACTTAACTGCATTTGGCTGGGTCTTTTTGGTCAGGTCGGTCAGTGGGGCAGCGATTTGGCTGTAGTGTGGTACAAGTCGCCTGTAGTACCTGGCCAAGCCTAAGAAGGATTGAACCTGTTTCTTTGACTTTGGGACAGGCCACTTTTGGATAGCATCCACCCTGGCCTGTAGGGGGTTAATGGTTCCTCGACCCACCTGGTGTCCCAGGTAAGTTACTCTGTTTTGGCCTATTTGACACTTTTTGGCCTTAACAGTTAGTCTGGCCTGCCTGATGCACTCAAAGACCTTTTCCAGGTGTTCTAGGTGTTCGGGCCAGGAGTCAGAAAAAATGGCCACATCATCGAGGTAGGCAACTGCATGTTCGCCCAGTCCTGCTAGTAGGCCATCTACCAGCCTCTGGAAGGTGGCGGGTGCATTTCGCAGCCCGAAAGGAAGGACGTTAAATTCATACACCCCCGCATGAGTGACGAATGCTGACTTTTCCTTGGCAGGTTCATCTAGCGGTACTTGCCAGTACCCCTTGGTTAAGTCTATTGTAGAGATGAACTGGGCACGTCCCAACTTCTCCAATAGCTCATCGGTGCATGGCATTGGATAGTTGTCTGGATGAGTTACTGCATTTAGCTTACGGTAGTCCACGCAAAAGCGTATTTCCCCATCTGGTTTGGATACCAGAACCACTGGAGATGCCCATGCACTGGTAGATGAGCGGATTATACCCATCTGTAGCATGTTCTGGATCTCCTGTTCTATAGTAGCTTGGGCGTGAGGAGACATCCGGTAGGGTGGGGTTCTAATGGGGTGAGCATTACTTGTGTCAATGGAGTGGTATGCCCGTTCAGTCCGTCCTGGGGTGGCTGAGAACAATGGGGCGAAGCTAGTGCACAGCTCCTTGATTTGTTGCTGCTGCAGACGTTCCAGGGTGGTTGAGAGGTTCACCTCTTCCACGCCACCGTCTTTTTTCCCTTCGTAGTAGACACCTTCAGGCCACTCAGCATCATCTCCCTGGACTGTAAACTGACAAACCTGTAAGTCTCTGGAATAGAAAGGCTTGAGAGAATTAACATGGTACACTCTGGGCTTTAGTGAGGAATTGGGAAATGCTATGAGGTAGTTCCCAGTTCCCAGACACTCTTGGACTGTGAACGGCCCTTCCCATGATGCTTCCATCTTATGGGCCTGTTGCGCCTTCAAGACCATAACCTGGTCTCCTACCTTGAAGGAACGTTCTCTGGTATGTTTGTCATAACAGGCCTTTTGCTCTTCCTGAGCATCCTTTAGGTTTTCTTTAGCAAGGTCTAAAGAGTGTCGGAGGGTGCTTTGTAGGTTGCTTACAAAGTTCAGAATGTTAGTTCCTGGAGAAGGCGTAAACCCCTCCTATCGCTGCTTCACCAACTGTAATGGCCCCTTAACCTCATGCCATACACAAGTTCAAATGGTGAAAACCCTAAACTGAGATGTGGTACAGCCCTGTAGGCAAACAGCAATTGCTGCAACACTAGGTCCCAATTATTGGAGTGTTCGTTGACAAATTTACGTATCATGGCCCCCAAAGTTCCATTAAACCTTTCCACCAGGCCATTGGTTTGATGGTGGTACGGGGTGGCAACCAAATGGTTCACCCCATGAGTTTCCCACAGTTTTTGCATCCTGAATCTGTAAGGATGTTGGAGGGCCAACATACTCTGGCAAAAATGTCTGTTAGGGCCTGACACACAGCGTTAGCCCTGGTGTTGCCTAGAGCTACTGCTTCCGGCCATCGGGTAGCAAAGTCCACTAAAGTCAGTACGTACTGCTTTCCTCTGGGTGTCTTTTTTGGGAAAGAACCCAGAATATCCACAGCTACTCACTGAAATGGGACCTCAATTATGGGGAGTGGCTGGAGAGGGGCCTTGACCTGGTCTTGGGGTTTTCCCACTCTTTGGCATACCTCACAAGATCGGACATACTTGGCAATGTCCTTGCCCATCCCCTCCCAGTGGAAAGACTTCCCCAATCTGTCTTTGGTTCTGTTCACCCCAGCATGGCCACTGGGATGATCATGGGCTAAGCTTAAGAGCTTCCCCCGGTACTTAGTTGGAACCACCAACTGTTTTTGCGGCTGCCATTCTTCCCGGTGTCCACCAGAAAGAATCTCCTTGTATAAAAGTCCTTGCTCTATAACAAACCGGGATCGGTGAGAAGAGCTGAGAGGCGGTGGGGTGCTCCGTGCCGCCGCCCAAGCTTTCTGAAGGCTGTCATCTTCTTCCTGCTCAGTCTGGAACTGTTCCCTTGAGGCTGGGGTCACCAGTTCTTCCTCAGACTGTGGACTTGGGCTTGGTCCCTCTGGAAGCGATGTAGGTGATGGGGTTGTTTCCGTTGCTGGTGAACCGCTCTTTGCTGGTGCATCTGAGGGTATTTCAGGCTCTGGCTGAGCCTTTTGGGTATGGCTGTCTGTTGCTTCTGCCAGTTTTGGCTCACTGGCGCCCTCTGGCATTGAGTTTGAAGATGTGGTTGCAATTGCTGGTGCTGGTTGCTGTTCCAGTTCCGGGCCTGGGACTGGAGGTGCTGTGGCTGTTTCAGTGGTTGGCATGGAATCCGGGTCCACTACCTCTGTTTGGGTCTCTGGTAACACAGACGGGGCATCTGTGGACGGCTCAGGAACAGGAATGGGTCTGGAAGCTTGCCGGGTTTGGCTACGTGTAACCATTCCCACTCTCTTGGCCCGCTTCACCTGGTTGGCCAAGTCTTCCCCCAGTAGCATGGGGATGGAATAATTGTCAAAGACTGCAAAAGTCCACATTCCTGACCAGCCTTTGTACTGGACAGGCAGTTCAGCTGTAGGCAAGTCTACAGCTTGTGACATGAAGGGGTAAATTGTCACTTGGGCCTTTGGGTTGATGAATTTGGGGTTGATGAAGGATTGGTGGATAGCTGACACTTGTGCCCCCGTGTCTCTCCACGCAGTAACCTTCTTTCCGCCCATTCTCAAATTTTCCCTTCGCTCCAAGGGTATTTGAGAGGCATCTGGGCCTGGGGATCTTTGGTGTGATGGTGGTGTAACGACTTGCACTCGGTTGGCGTTCTTTGGGCAGTTGGCCTTGATATGTCCCAGTTCATTACACTTAAAGCATCTTCCAGCTGACTGGTCACTGGGTCGAGGTGAGTTACTGGAGACTGGTGAGGTGGGAGAATAGGGTGTCTGTGGCTTTCCTTGGGTTGTAGGTGGGGTCTTTGGCTGCCCTCGGTTGTAGGGTTTATTGTCGGTGTGTCCTCTGGGGTATTCGTTCCCCTTGACAGTAGCTTTCTTGCTTTCTGCCACTTCCATCCATCTGGCTCCAATCTCCCCTGCCTCGGTGAGATTTTTGGGTTTTCCATCTTGTATGTACCGTGTTATGTCCTCAGGAACACCATCCAAGAACTGCTCCATTTGTATGAGGAGGTGCAGTTCGTCCAAGGATTTAACATTGTTTCCTGATATCCAGGCCTCATAATTCTTTCCAACGTAGTAAGCGTGTTTGGGAAATGACACATCTGGTTTCCACTTTTGGGTTCTGAAACGCCGATGGGCATGATCCGGGGTTATCCCCATTCTTAATCTGGCCTTGTTTTGAAACAGTTTATAATCATTCATTCTGTCCTTTGGCATTTCAGCCGCCAGCTCTGCTGAAGGTTCACTGAGCTGTGGCCTCAATTCTACCATGTACTGGTCTTCAGGGATGCTGTACCCAAAACAGGCCCTTTCAAAATTTTCTAAGAAGGCCTCAGTGTCATCACCTGCCTTGTAGGTGGGAAATTTCTTGGGATGTGGAACCATAATTGGTGAAGGGTTGTTAGGATTGGCTGGAGCATGCTGCCCAGCCTGCGCTAACTCCAGTTCATGTTTTCTCTGTTTTTCCCTCTCTTCCCTTTCTTGTTGTTGTTTTTCCATTTCTCGGCGGTAGGCTGCCTCTTCTTCTGCTTGTTTCATTTTGTGGGCCACCTCTTCTTCTTGTAGTTTTCTGTGGTGAGCTGCATTTTTGGCATCTTCTTGTTTTTGTAGCCTTTCCATCTCTTGTTTGTGAGTTGCCTCATCTCTGGCCATTTGTGTTCTTAGTAGTTCTATCTGTTTTTCCATTGCTTCCAGCTGTACTGCTTCTGGTTTTCGTGACATTCTGGTTCCTGTTTTCTTGTGTTGGGGTGCCCTTCGGTGTTTATTGTCTGAACTGCAGGTTCTCTGTTGCCTCCTGGGGTCTGCCTAGCAACAGTGCCTTTTTCCCTTTCTTCCTTTAGCTAATCTTTTAAATGTAAAGTAAACCAGAAAAACCACTTTATTTGCATGTGTATTGTGCTGGGTACTTGACTCACAATGGGAGTGCTATTGTCTCACAAAAGACCCTTAATAGTTCCTTAAAGGTTCCTTGCTTAATATGCAAGCTACTGCCAGGAGAGAACAGAAAAAAAAATTTCTCTCTGGTTCCTTTTAAAACCAAATCCTCTCTGCTTAAAAGCCCCTAGCAGAGAAAAGAAAAATATATTATTCCTACTGGCTTCTGGATTCTATCTTTCCCACAATGCTGCCACTGATGTAATAACTTTTCTTCCCAGATCTGGACCTTAGCGTCCAAAATATGGGTGTTAGCATGAATTCCCCTAAGCTTAATTACCAGCTTAGATCTGATAGCGCTGCCACCAATCAGGAATTTTTAGGGCCTGATTCCCTCTGGTCCCCCCAAAACCTTCCCTGGGGGACCCCCAGACTCAGATGCCTTGAGTCTTACAACAAAGGGAAATAACTCCCTCCCCTTGTTTCCTTGGTACTTCCTCCCAAGCTCCCCTCCCTGGACGACCCTAGGAGATTCCCTGCTTCCAGTCCTGGAAACACAAGTACCGAAAGATCTAATCTCTTCCCCTCACCCAGAGGGTATGCAAAGTCAGGCTTAGTAAATCTAACACAAAGAAATTTTCTCCTTGACTTCCTCCTCCCACCAATTCCCTGGTGAGCTGCAGACTCAATTCCCTGGAGTCCCCACTAAAGAAAAACTCCAAGAGGTCTTAAAAAGAAAGCTTTATATAAAAAGAGTGAAAAAGGACATAATATATAGTCTCTGTATCAAGGTGGCAATATACAGGGTCAATTGCTTAAAGGGAAAAAAAATGAATAAACAGCCTTATCCAAAAAGAATACAATTCAAAACACTCCAGCAACTACACACCTGTAAATACAAAAGAAAACAATATAAACCTATTGTCTTACTATCTTTGTACTTACAACTTGGAAACAGAAGATTAGAAAGCCTGGAGGTAGGAAAATCACTCAGAGCCGAGAGGGCACAGACACAAGATAAGGAACTCACACCCAAAACTTCCCTCCACCCAGATTTGAAAAAGTCTTGTTTCCTGATTGGTCCTCTGGTCAGGTGTTTCAGGTTACTGGTGTTACCCCTTTACAGGTGAAAGAGACATTAACCCTTAGCTATCTGTTTATGACACCAGGAGTCCTTTGAAGGTGCTGTTGGGTCATGTAGTGGGGCGATCACTCTGGTTGGAGGGGTTAAAAGCAGCCCTGGCAGAGGGCTGCCCTGGGGAGCCAATCAGGAGCTGGTTTGAGTCAGCCAATCAGGGCTGGGTTGGGAGTATAAGAAGGCCTAAAGGAGGAGCTAGGTCAGAGTTTCTCTCTAGCTTTGGAGAGAGATGGACCTAGGTGCCTGAAGGTACAAAGGGTACATTGGACAGAGCAGTTCTGGGAGAAGGGCAAGAGGAGCTGAGGAGCTCCAGCCTGGCAACTCCCCAGGCTGAGGTCTTGATCAAGGCTGACGCAGGTACTGGGGCTGGGAGGTGCAGCCCGGGAATAGGTAGAGGCAGCTGGTCCGACCCCCTTACCAAAGATGAGTGGCCATTATGGACTGAAGTTTGCCCCAGTGAGAGAGTGCTAGTTGATGACTGGCAGTAGCTACTGAGGCAAGGTGGGTTTAGTTTAGAGGGTTGGGGGGTTCTCTTGGGAGGGGAGACCCAGTGTGTGGGAACTGCTGGTTGCAGAACCTTGAGGTAAAGGGGCACCGGGGTCCAGGAGGGACACGGGGGGGCCTGAGGCAGGTGAGCCACTAGCTAGCAGAGGGCATTCCAAGGCTGGAAAAGAGCTAATTCCCAGGACTGCCAGCAGAAGGCGCCGCACCAGTGAGTCTCGACCTTGCTACAGGCCAGTTCAGCTGCTGCTTGTGCTGAAAAATAGGGCTGGGGAATCTGTATCAAGGGCAGAGGAGCAAAGGCTAAGGAAGCTCCACTTTTACATGTGCAATTTCTGTTTGCATACAGGCTAAGGGTTTGCTCAAGCAAAACTGAGTCTTGCATATACACAGATACCAGCTTTGCCATTGTCTGCTCATTTATGTATTCAGCTCTTCAACCATAGTTCAAAAACTGGACCCTGTAAGCACCACACAGCGATATGCAGGCTACAGCAACCCATGGTCATAATACAGACAGCAGATCAATCCAAAGTCATAGGAATGGACTTGATCAAGATAAGTGCACAGCCATGTAATAGTAACATAAGTTACCATGTATTTACAATGAATTGTTTGGCACTAATTTGCCAGCATCACTTTTTACAAAACCATCAGTCACACAGTTAAACAATAATAGAATACCAGTTTAAATGTATTATAAATATTTTTGGATGTTTTTCTACATTTTCAGATATATTGATTTCAATTGCAACACAAACTGCAAAGTTTACAGTGCTCATTTTATATTATTTTTATTACAGATATCTGCACTATAAAAAAAATAAAAGAAACAGCATTTTTCAGTTCAGCTCATACAAGTACTGTAGTGCAATCTTTGTTGTGAAAGTGCAATGTACAAATGTAGAATTATTGTTTTCACGTAACTGCACTCAAAAAACAAAGCAGTGTAAAACATTAGAGTCTACAAGTCTACTCAGTCCTACTTCTTGTTCAGCCGATCACTAAGACAAAGTTTATTTACATTTATGGGAGATAATGCTGTCAGTTTCTTATTTATGGTGACACCTGAAAGTGAGAACAGACGTTTGCATGGAATTGTTGTAGTGGGCATTACAAGGTATTTACCTGCCAGATATGCTAAACATTCGTATGCCCATTTATGCTTCGACTTGTAGATTGCTCTACCTTTTGTTTATCTTTTTACAGTGAAAATATTTATAATAAAAAATAATATAAAGTGAGCACTGTACACTTTGTATTCTGTGTTGTAATTGAAATCGATATATTTGAAAATGTAGAAAAATATCTAAAATATTTATAATAAATTTAAACTTGTATTCCATTATTGTTTTACAGTATGATTAAAACTGCAATTAATCACAACTGTTTTTTAAAATTGTTTGACAGCCTTAAAAAAGGTGAAAAGGTTATTTTTGCCTGATTTCATTGCAAATCTACCTTTGTTTAAAAATTGACCTAACTTCCCAAAAAAGTCAGTTTTCAACTGCAATTTCATGTTCTGTGGCTAGAAAATGGGTCTAAAAAAGGCTTATTTTCAAATGGAAAAATATTTTTTTCATTTATTTTATCAAAAATGGGGTGCCTTTCAATTTTGTAGCAAAATGTGAACAGCACTAAAATTTTTAGGATTTTTAAAAATTTCTCTGCAAAAATTTCCCAGTTCTATTAATTAAATGTATCTTTCCATTATGGCCCCAATCAGCAAAGAAATGAAGTATGTGTAATTTTAACCAGGTGACTCATCCCAGGAGTACTCACATGGTTGAAGTCACACACGTGGTCAGTTGTTTTGCTGGATCAAGAGATATACTATTTCTTATTTTTCACTTCCTTTTTCTTGTAATTTTTTCTGCATTCATTAAACCAGAAAAATCCTTTGTGCATATGATATGTCTCAAATGCCCGGATATCTTTGGCTTTAGCCATTTTCTAATAAAACAAAATAATAATCCTCACACTGCATCTCCTCTCCTACCACGTGCTCTTCTGCTCAGAGTAAACTGGCCCAGAGCTGGTTTGATCTCCTGCAGAATAGTTAGCATCCCTGAAAGTCATTAAAACAAATTAATCTCTTGGATTAACAACATGCCTCGTTGCTTTTGTCCTGGCTCGACTAACAAGTTTTGACAAGCAAATTATTGGGTCAATAGCCCTTGTAAAATGGGTTGGGTTTGAGAAGCCGGCACAACATAGCAGATCTGCAGGGACGCTGAACCCAATTATCCATACCCTCCTTGGGTAATGCCAAGCTGTTGCAGGCTAATTACCTGGAGTTTTGCCTGGTTCTAATCAACTTTCTTCATTGGCTCTGCTCATGTCAAATGCAGCGAATTTCACTTCTGCATTAGTGGTTTTCTTCAAATTGCACTGCACCAGCCTAGTTGGCTAGCTTGAGACTTGATAATTAATATCTTGATACTGTATATTATTAGTGCTGTTGTTTAGTTTTAGGTGATAAGAGAATGTTGTTACCAAGCAGTTGGCTTTCGGCATCTATTTTTCCAGGAGATTGTCTCTTGTGTGTCTCCATCTTCTGATTCAGGTTCAGTCTCATGTTACTTATTTCCTGATCCAGCTGCTATTAAGATCTGTAGAAAGACATCTACTAACTTGAATGGAGAGCTTGATCAGACTTCTACAGAGACACTGATTTAGGGCCCAGTCTAGCAAAGTATTACGTGTGTGCTTATATCCCAATGATTTCAATAGGACTTAAGCACATGCTTAAATTCTTTGTTGAATCAGGGCCTTAGAGTGGATCATTTGTTCAATAATCGTTTCATACCGAGAATATAAACTAACACAACTCCTCCATTCTTGCTTTAGAAAAATGTTGAACAATTTTCAGAAAGAGCTGAGATTTCAATATCTACTTTTTTGTTGCCATTTTGGTCTTCAAACCATGTCTGGTTCATCATCTGCCAGAATTGGTCATGGGTGAACCTCCACGTTCAGTTTCAGTTTGGACACTTCTCTATTTTACAATAGCTTGAATTTTTAGGACCGGATTCTCACTTACACTGATTTTTCAGCCATTGGATTAAATGTTGGCTTCATTGAAGTAAATGGGAGTTGAATTCAGTGGGTTACTCTTGGTGTGCATTGTTGTGAGATCAGAATCAGGCTTCTCTGAGGGATCAAGCCAAAAGATGCCGAGCACCCTATCTCCATCCATAAAGCACGTAGGCCTGGATTCAGCAAAGCACTTAAGCACCTGCTTAATGTTAAATACATCAGCAACGCCGTTGAAGCCAGTAGGACTAGTCACATGTTTAAAGTAAAACACATGTTGAAGTGTTTTGCTGGATGGGACCAGAGCAGGACTGAGTTCTAAATATGCAAAGTATGCTGGAGATAGCGTGACCAGATGTCCCGATTTATAGGGACAGTCCCGATTTTTGGGTCTTTTTCTTAGGCCTGGTCTATATTTGGGGGTGAGGGGGACGATCTAAGATACGCAACTTCAGCTACAAGAATAGCGTAGCTGAAGTCGACGTATCTTAGATCGACTTAGATTGACTTACCTTGCGTCCTCGCAGCGCGGGATCGATGGCCGCCGCTCCCCCGTCAGCTCCACTTCCGCCTCTCACCCTGGTGGAGTTCCGGAGTCGATGGGGAGCGCATTCGGGGATTGATGTATTGCATCTAGATGAGATGCTATACATCGATCGATCACTACCCGCCGATCCGGTGGGCAGTGTAGACTTACCCTTATGTAGGATCCTATTAATCTCCACCCCCTGTCCCGATTTTTCACACTTGCTGTCTGGTCATTCTAGCTGGAGACCTGGCCTTCTCTTGACACTTCTGATGCTCACTACTTCTGGTCAAGCACATAATCACATACCCAACTTTCTACTTGGTATTTCAGCATCTCTGCTCCAAGACTTGTCTGTCACATGATAAAGAACAATGAGGAGAAACATTAGTCAAACACTTTTAAACCTCAAGCTTTGGTGTGTTCTCGAGTTGAGTTTTAAGGTGGTGGTGGTTTCTGCCTGTTCTTGGATTATCCTAAATGGTTTCTGCTGTCTTTTGCCCGAATCAGTCAAAATCAGTCCTCATTTGACCATAGGAAATCCCAACAAATGTGTTTTCTGTGGCTTTGTGTGTGCTTATGGAACTTTTATGGAACTCAGCTTGTACAGAGCCTGTCTTGGCTCAGAAAAGTTTCATGGATCAATTTCTAATCCGTTAACCTTCCTATCTCTCACTGTCCTTCAAATCAAGTCTTTTTCTTTCATCCTCATAATTGTATTCAAGTTCCATCCACTAAGATCTTGATTTATAGGGAGAACTTTTCTTACTATGATTCAGTGAACTATATAATGGTACTTTATATTAAACCATCTGAGATAAATTATGCATTTACTTCTTTCAGGGCTTTTGTTTTTAACTAAAGGAGACATGTAACTACAAAGTTGCCTCAGGCCAAACCATATACTATAGTAATTTGGGTTTACATAGCAGTCAGGGCTGTAATATAATTAATATTTAGCATTCAATAGCTGTGTTTTGAATTCATTCATAATTATATTTGTTTTTGGGAACTATATATTGAAGTTTCATCCCAGATTTCTATGGTTTAAATGGATATTGCAAAGATAAAAATAATTTACTTAAATTCCAGAATCATCCCCTGTGTTACTAGCAATATTACCACAGAAAGTTTAAAAAGTTCTACTTTTATTTTCACCATTTGTGCTCACTTTATTTATTTTCTGCATTTTGCTTAGCCTGGGATGATGAAACCAAGTGAATCACTTTTGGTCTGTAGTTATTTTCACTTTATGGTTCTCATTGACTAACACAATGCTATTGAATTTGGATTTTCAGTGCTGGAAGAGACTGGTTACTTTTTAAATAATCCTGTCTTGGGAAAAAAAGTTAATATTTCTATTCATACTAAATTGAATAAAATTTTGCATAGAACCCCATCTTCAGCTTAGAGTACACGAGAAGTTAAAATTCAGAGGTGTGATAAGGGACTTTTAGCCACCTTTGTGCTCCCCGACTCCTTGGCGTAAGTTAAAGCTAGATGTGGCTGGTCCCCAGAGTAAGTTAAAAGCTGCTCTAAATTACACTGATTACCAGTCCTATGGCAGGTTATATGGGTGCTAGGACTGCTTTGTGCCAGTGATGTGGCATGAATACAGGGGAGAATGTAAGCCTTATATTCCAAACCTACATTTTGGGTCTAAACTACTTGATACTATCCATTTAATGCAATAATCATAATGGAAAGTGTATGAAGCCAGGCTTGCAAATACTTTCAGGAGTTTTCGTTCTGATTCCTTGCTATCTAGGATCAGATGTGGTTAAAATAAAAAAGCAATTGAACTGAACTGCCCCCCAAAGCAGTGATTGAATATTAAAGATGATTATTTAGCATTTTTTCATTTCTCTCAGAAATACAAAACAGACTGGTACACATAAGATATAATGGTGTGCTGCAGAGTTATTTCAAATAGGTGGAAATATGAAAGACTAAATTAGAAGTTACTTATAGCCAAAATGGCTTCTCTCAGACATCTCTTGTCAGGTAATTCTCTGTAGAAAATGCAAATAAATCCAGGTTAAATGGTGATCAGTGGTTTATTGAATGGGGCATAGGGCAAATTCTTTGCATAGGGCACAAGTGGTGAGCCTACAGATAAAACATCTATCCAACCTCAGGAAATCTGCAGCATGAGTTAATGGGCAGTTAAGCACATATCTATAAGAAATCCATGTACAAATACGGGTTTCTGTTAGAAAAAACAGGTGCACACAATATATCCAGGGCTGAAAATGTGGATATATTATAAAAATGGTATTCTATACATTTATGTATATGTATTCTCTTTGTAGTATAGATATTAGGGTTGGTAGAAAATTGGGGGTTTGACAAAATGAAGCTCTTCACAGGAAGTATCTCCTTTCCGTGGGAAAAATTAGACTTTTTGCTAAAAAAAAAACCCCAAACACCCGAAAACAAAATCAATCCAAAACCTCAAAAGTCTGAATTCGGAAATGTTGCTGTGGTGCCACATTGATGTTGTAGTTCAGGTGTGTCATTACCCTGATCTCCTCTATGGGCCAGGTTCCCCATC
Organism: Gopherus evgoodei; assembly: GCF_007399415.2. Lineage (NCBI taxonomy): Eukaryota > Metazoa > Chordata > Testudines > Testudinidae > Gopherus > Gopherus evgoodei. The sequence goes on along the minus strand of NC_044325.1, from coordinate 115,293,591 downwards.
TAGACTACATCTCCCATAATGCCCTGTGTCTAGGCACTCCTGTGATATATGTAGTGGCTTAGCAGAGGGCAGACATGGTGCATCATTGGTTTTCAGCCGAACGTTTTCCACTTTCAATGTTTTTGGAAAATTTACTTTCAAAGATTTTTACTGAAAATCAGCAAAGTACTTTGCAAGCTACCTGTTAATGACTGAAAGCCAATATATACAGTAGGAATGCCTCTAAATCAGTTGTGTTAACTGTTAAAATGTTTTCTAGAGGATGGGTTAGGAGGAAACCATACAAAATTCTATAACCAGTGAATCACAGATGTAAATATACACATGGGAACTGACATTGGGGTCCCACTGGGTTTGTACAGACATAGCAAGAGACAGTCTCTGCCTTGAAGAGCTCACAGATACTGAACTAAAGTGATTAAATGACTTGTCCAAGGTAATATGCCTGTAGCAGGGCTAGGAATTGAACCGCAATCTCCTGAGTCCTAGTTTAGTCCCTTAACCACACAACTATCCTTCCTCTCATTACATTTTGTTTTCCATTGGGTACTTCAGGAACAATCCCTGGGTTAGCGGCATGCAGCATCAAGGGGAATGAAGTTCCTTCATTTTGTGTTGAAAGTCTCTTTCAAAGTATAGTATTGGGAGGAAACAAACATAATTTTCACAACAACTGCAAATTCACTGATGTTGCTTTATATTTCATTCAGCCCTAATTTCTGTTGAATTAGAAGAAAAGTTGAACTATTCCCCTACCTTTATTTTATTCTAGTATAAAGCAGCAGCAGCAGGTATAACACATGTGCATTGACATTTTAAAAAAGAGAGGAAAATAAACCATTGCTGAAAGAAACAAGCAACTAGGGAATTTCACACTGGACTGAAAATCCTGTAATTCTGCAGTTATTCTAAATTGAGTCAGGTTTATTTACAAGGATTATTAAAATAGAAGATGGAATAGCCTTTTGAGTGGCCTTCACAGCTTGTCACTGTTTGAGTCAGAGTAATTATGGACATAAATATTAAGCATGATCCTGTGGGGGTGAAAGAAGGGAGGAAAGGTAGGAAGCAAAGAGCTTTTAGAGTGTTCAAGAATGCACTCTGTTATGTTACGGGACTTGACCCAAAGCTTGTTCGAGTCAATGGAAGAACTCACTGACTTCAGTGGGCTTTGAATCAGACTTTGAATGGAAAAGCCAGAGTTGTATGGAATGTGATTGCTATGTTTTTCTTTTTTTTAAGTGGTTTTGGCGTTGTTTTGGGCAGGGGTGCTGGGGGTGCGGCAGCACTCCCTGCTTAAAGTAGTAATAATAACCAAAGACATGGTTTTCATCATATACAGGGTTTACAGTTTAGTTCAGTGGCTTTCAGCACTCTCACTATAAAAAATGTTCCAAATCCCCTGGGTTTGGGTAGCAATAATTCCGCTGTTTGGCAATAACAAATGGTGTATTGAATCATCTTATGATTTAGGTAGTTTAGCATCAGCACTTGGGATTGTTTTTCTGAGCCATACGCTTAGAACTGAAAAGAGTGGACCAGCCCCTTGGATGTAGTGGCAACATGCTGCCATTTATGAAATCCAAGTTGTGGTCACAAGTGGGGCTCCTGGCCTCCATGCCAGCTGACACTTGGAGTCCTGGGGAAGTTGTGTGATAAGCCTATGGGATTTTTTGTTTTGTTTTGTTTTGAGGAATAAGAACAACCTTGTTACTGGCAACTGTTTCCCAAACAAGTGCCAGAAAAAGCAGTGCTTAACCTGTTCTGAAGTAAGCCATGCTTTTTTTAACAGAGAATTTTGCTACGACACATGCAGTTTAAGCATAGGAAGAGATAGTAAAATTAGGGGGGAAATGAAAATCTCTAGGACTTCCTGCATTTAATAGAAGAAATAATGGTTTGAGACATGTGGCACTGATCTAAGAGTATTGGTTGTCCAGAGCACCCAAAAGGTAGAGTGTGCAAATCAGAGTGGTATTCATCTCCTCCTTGCACCACTCAGATCCTGATGCTGCTCTGTGTGTGGCCATTCTCCCTGCCTGAAGGATACTCTAATGCCTGACAGCAACAGCTGCAAGGGTCTGAAAATGTAGCCCTAGATTGGCATGGCTGATGAATAAGAAGACCATGCTGCCTTTTCCCTGTTACATTGACAACAGAGAGTCTGTGTGATGTATGAGCTTCTACATTGGCTCAGTGCCATTGGAGAATTACCCACATACTGGAGTGAGCCTTCCCTGGAGCACGTTAAAGAGTATCTAGCACAATAAATCTAAAATGACAGGATATTGAGTGGTTCAGGTGATAGAGGTCTGGAGTCCTTCATCAGTTTTCATTTCAAATCCAGCCCAGTTCATTAGAGATCAAAAGTTGTTACCATAAGATGGCTGTTCAGTGTCCTTTACAAAATGAGTTAGTGGTCTCAGTCCAGTTCATATTGGACAAATGTGAACACTGCAAAAATCACCATTGTTATATTTGGATCTAGCAGAAACGAAGATAGACACAGGTGGAGCTGACAGAAACACAGCTGTCTGATGTGGTAGCTTTATTGTTCAAACAGCAAAACAGAAACCAAAATCAAAGTGTGACTGAGCGCAGAATGACCAAACCATTTAAAGCTCAGGACATTGCGGTCCTCCACACTACTTTAAAATACTTTCCAAATCTATATACATTATTGTTTACGTGGCTATCATAAAACACTGTGTAACCTAATTAAAAGTTACAGGTGGACAGGTGTCAGGTGACAGTTACAGGTGGACTACTGCAGACTCTTAAACTGCAAGGGATTATTCTGGTTTGGAATAGCAACTCACTTAGGTAAACAATTCATAAATTCAGGTGTACCACTGGTTTTTGCACTGTCTTAGGATAATGTGGTGATGGTGATACAGCAGTGGGGCTGAGTGGTAAGAGCAGACGTTGGTAAGGCATCAACTGGATCTAGTATGGAATCAATTGGGTGTGGTATCAAAGTTTCTTCCAAGTGGTCAAAATTAGGAGTTTTAATGGAAAGAGGTTCCAGCAGAGGAACAAAGTCCTACTGGAACATCCCTGGACTCTTGTACTTGTCAAGGCTGCAACTGATTCATGTGTTGTTTCTATAAAGTACTGCCAAATAGTTTAACCATGAATGAAACAGGTATCTTGCATTTTCCAAGTCCTCCAAGTACCCATTTCACTCCACAACCAGAGCTGCAAGTCCATGCTGAGTCTCCTACTTGATCAACAACGTGAGATCTGTCATCGTTCTTTTCAATTTGCTTAGCTTAGGATTTGGCTACATTTGAGGCAACATCAGGACATAGCAGGTCCCAACAGGTATGCAAAGATCTCTTAAACAATGAGTTGCAGATGACTCCTAGGTAATAGCATGTGGTGTGTTCCAAAAAAGAAAGGATAGTATAGAGCAGAACATATGTGCAGAATTACATTTGAAGCTAGGAACTTCTGATGTTCTTCAGAACAGAACTGAGGTCCATTGTCTCTTACCAGCTGTAGTGGTAGACTAGATTGGTTAAAGAAGATGTGAAGATGTCCAGTGATCCTGGTAGCTGTAGTAAAAGTTATTCTGAAAACTTCTGGCCATTTTGAATGGGCATTGACTAAAGCCAAAAATGTACAAACTTCTAATCACATGGCAAAGTCCATGTGAATATGTGTCCAAGGAGTCTGAGTCCATGACCAAGAGTGTAGACGAGCAGGGCCAAAATCATGCTGAATTTGTTGACCTATAATACAGTACTTCGCCCTTCTCTCCACATCTTTTGTCTATCCCCTGTCACCAGACATGACTCTGGGCTATATCCTTCATCTATACAATGCCAAAATGACTTTTATGAAGAGCTTTTATAAGCTGACTTTGAACTGGTTTGGCATGATTTCTTCTTGACAGATCCTTGCTGGTTATTCCTTAATCCTGTGCTTTACATGGTTTGTATGTTGTTGCTAATGATGCAGAAAACACTCCTGGAATTAGAAAACCAAGGGTCATCTTTGTCAAGCTCAATAAACGTCAAGTTTAGAATACATCAGGTGGTGATAGCAAACATCCTGTGTGAATATATATATGTTTGAGACCCAGATTTTAATAGGTTTCAAATCAGGAAAATTAATGTCTTTGTATGTAGCCTCAGATTCTTGGCACCAACTGGAGTAACTGTTTATAGCATCAAATAACATTATGAAAGACGCCAAGTGCTGTGACTGTACTTCATTATAATCAACCGCATTTTGAAGCTTTGTTCTAATGCTATTGATTGTTTTCAGAAGAAAGTATTCTACAGCCAGTTGCCAGGAGTGTACAGCTAGTCAAAATAACATGCCTCTGTGTCTTTGAGGGAGCAGTGGTTTTAGGGAATCCAGGGAAACACCTTTAAAGAAAGAACATTCAATACAAAGGAAAAACAAAGGCCCACACTGCAAGAAGCCACCAAATAAGAATTTCTAAAAGAGGTCAGCCTTTGTGGGTTTTCCTTCTTGTTTTGTTGTCCCTATAGTTTTGCTGCAGATGAACTGTGTGACGGCTCTGTTGTCCTAATATGAATATTTGTTTTGGCAGGAAACAAGTTTTCCACAATGTACTGCATATTAATTACATAGCTAGGGAAGCATAGGAAATCATAAGGAGGAGAGATATCTATCCAGTTCAACATGCTTGTTGGTTTATAGCCTCCTTCTTTTTCATAAAGATCTCCTGATCCACAGCGCATTGAAGTTAATGGGAGCATTTCCATTAACTTTTATGCCCTCATTCAGCTAAACCACATCTACATCACATAAGCTTTATTATAAAGTACTCATTCAAATCACATTCCTCAGTAGCTTTATTATGTACTTATAGTCTGAATGAGGCATAGAAGTTTTGGCTGTTTTACCCCCTTTACTCGTAATACATTTGGATGAACCAAAGCTTAAAAAAAAGTTCCCAGTTCAGTCTCTTACTACAATCATATTTAACTTGTGTTTCCTATTTCCAGTCCTACGTTCCTTTTGAATGCCTTCCTTGGTGCTTTTTAAGCTATTGTTGGGATTTATTGGCTGGAATTGAGAAACATAAGACATCTGAGTGCTGTGATATGTGGAATTAAACTCTTCTTATTTCCTTGATCTTTGAAAGATGTGAAATGTAACATTAATTTCATTTGCTTCGATTCTGAAATTTATCCTTCTTTTGCCTGTTAACTGTATTCCTCTTGTGACTCCTGCTGCCATACATGAAACTATTCTTCCCTCTCCTTCCCTTACCCCAGCACACAAATTGCTGGACTTCTCTGTGGATCCTATGCGTGATGCAAGGTGCAATGGGACTACTGAGCAGTTGGCAGGATTTGGCACTTAATGCATTTAATGTTTTGAATGAAATAGATACGAATAGACGGACACAGTTCTGGCTTCCACTGTGATCCTCTGCCAAGGTGTGGCAGCCTTGTTCTGGAGGCACCATTATTCTAGGGATGTGAGGATGGTTTAATTTCTGTGCTCATTTAGGATCAGATGTAAAGCCCATTAAAATCAAAAGGAAGACTCCTGTTGAACAGCTGTGTTTCTAGTGGGGCTCTGAAAGGATTGGTTCTTGGACCTTTCCTATTTAAGATTGTTTTCAGTGTCCTGGAAGAAAACATAAAATCATCACTGATAAAGTTCCCAGGTGACAAAAACTAGGGGAGAGGTAAATAATGAAGAGGAGACAGGTTGCTGGTTCTGGTAAACTGGACACAAGCAAACAATGTATTTTAGTATGTCTAAATGTTAATATATACATCTAAGAGCAAAGAATGTAGGCGAGACTTACAGTATTGGGCGACTCTCTCCTGGGAATCACTGACTGTGAAAAAGATGTGGGTGTCATGGTCAATAATCAGTTGAACACAAGCTCCCAATCTGACTCTGTGGCCAAAGAGCTAATGTCATTCAGGGATGCATAAACAGGAGAATCTCGAATAGGAGTAGAGAGGTTATTTTCTCTCTATATTTGGTACTGGTGTGACTGGTGCTAGAATACTGTGTCCCGTTCTGGTGCCCACAGTTCAGAAAGGATGTGGATAAATTGAAGAGGGTTCCAAGAAGAGCCACAAGAATGATTAAACGATTAGAAAACCTGCCTTACAGTGATAGACTCAAAAAACTCAATCTACTCCTCTTAACAAAGGAAAGGGTAAGGGGTGACTTAATTACAGTTTATATGTAACTAATATTTAACAATGTGCCCTTCAATGTATCAAAATAAAATATAACATGATTCAATGGCTGGAAGTTAAAGCTAGACAAATGCAGTCTGGAAAAAAGGTGTGGACTTTTTTTTATAGTGAGGGTAATTAAACTATTGGAACAATTTACCAAGGGTAGTGGTGGATTCTCCATCACTGACCATTTTTAAATCAAGATTGGATGTTTTTCTAAAAGATCTGCTTTAGGAATTATATTGAGGAAATTCTATGGCTTTTGTTATACTTCAGGTCAAAGTAGATGATCACAACGATTGCCTCTGGCCTGGGAATCTATGAATCTGTGACTTGATTAGACATTTAATTTTGTTTCTCTAGTCACACTGTAAATAGAGGTGCAAATTTTCTGTAACACTTAATTCTAGCATTTGATGCCTGATGATCCATGCATTAGAGATTAGTCTAGAATACTTCATTATAATTAAATAATATGGAGACTAATCCTTTAAGAACTGAAACCACTCCCCCATTTCACATAGACCACTAAATAACCTTCAGGGAATAATGACTTTCAGCTACTATTGACTGGGTTGGGTTTGAGCTGGTGATCGTAAGTTGAAGGGCTCCTACTTTCTGTAGTCTAATTCATCCATTTCCTGTTGGCATTCTGTAAAGATGATGAAGAACCTCCTGATGTTTTTGTTCTTACTAATTGAAGACCTCCAGCTTCAATCTGTTGATACTCTAATCCTCTTATAGCTGATATCAGTTTGTGGTGAATGTTTTTGCCTTAAGATTTATGTGATCAACATGAAACAATTGGGCTACAAAAAGGAATAAATGGAAAATTTCTGAAATAATGTTCTTTCTTGTGATGTTTTCCGAAAACAGCCTATCAACAGAAATTGGCAAAGGGGAACTTCCATATAGCTATTAAAATCCTGAAAGGAATTTCCCTAAAACCAGAAGAAGAGTCTTCTCTAGGCTGCTGTGTGTGTGACAAGCTACTAATGGCTTTATGCCTCTCTGATGATGCAGATTTATCGAAAACTGCAAATCTTAGCAGTGTAAATTCTTCAGGGCTTAAGAATAAAGAGCTAGGATCTGATGGAACTTCCCCCCATAGGCTAGTATTGTACAATTCAGTGCCGAATGAGAGTTTTACACCCTTCTCTGAAGAATCCTACATTGGTGACAGCTGGAGACAGGATATCAGGCTGTATGGAGAATGGAGCTTTTCTGGTATGTTACCATGGAAATGTTCAATCATGGGAATTTCCATGAGGATAGTCCTAAGGATACAGCATTTGACTCACCAATGTAATCTGGCCACTTTCGCCTGTCTGGTGGCACAAAGCCACTGCAAACTCTGATGGCTCCCAGGATTCCTCCTACACTATATAGGGAGCATAGCCAGGCAAAGGTGGATGGGGCTTGAGTGTCCCTGTGATCCCCAGAATAGCTGCCTGTGGCATGGGCAGCCTAGGGCAATGTTTCTCTCTCAACTCTTTCATTTCCCTTGTACATAGCTGCAAACCAGTAATGCTGAGAGATTAAGAGTGTCACAACACTTCCTAAGCCTCTGTGGGTAGCAATTTTTTGAGGGTAGGGAAGTGTGCCATTGTGCACCCACCTCACATAGGTGATCTGTGCATGAAGACTAGTCTCTGTGGTCGTGATGTTTGGTATGGGACTAAGACTGGCTGTGTCAAATTGTGGGGCTGAAACCCCCTGGTGGGGCCTAGACAGTGGCTGACTGGAGTCTAAAAGGTTTTTTTCATAATCTGGAAAATATGAAAATGCAAATGGCTGCCTAGGATATTCTGACTCTGATTGTGGTCTCTCATTAAACCAGCCCAGCAGGGTTTCTCTCAAAGAGACTCCTTCTGGCATGTAGGGGCTGCTGTGGTGTCAGCACTGAGGCAGGGAAACTGTCTTTCCTCTTCCCCACTCCAGGCTGCCCCAGCTGGCAGGGCCACTCCAGGGACGAGCAACGGAAGCAGGTGCTTGGGGCGTCCAATGGAAAGGGATGGCACATCCGCGTCTTTGGTGGCAATTTGACGGTGGGTCCATCAGTCCTCTCGGAGCAAAGGACCTGCCGCCAAATTGCCACCAAAGAATGAAGCGGCGTGGTTGAGCAGCTGTCGAAGTGCCGCCGATCACGGCTTTATCTTTTTTTTTTTTCCTTCACCGCGTGGGGCGGCAAAAAAGCTGGAGCCAGCCCTGCCAGCAGGTACCCAGCCACTGTACTGGTGGTCACTGGCTGCCTCAGGGTGTTGCTGGCAAGGAGATGAGAGGAAGAGTGAGAGGACAGGCTGGGGAGATACAGGTTCCCCTTGAGCCCTTGTTCACCCCTTCCATGTGTGTTCTTCCTTGAGCCAAAGGAAGACTGGTAGGTCACTCTCCAGTTTCAGTCTGGGTCATGTCTCCAGTCTGGATAATCTCTCTGTGCACCCAGTAACAAGATCCTCCATCTTAATGGAGCGAGCTAGGGTAACTCTGGGCAGGTATAGCTACTTGCACTTTAGAATTCTCCTTCCTCATCAACAGCTGCTCTGTGGGAACATTGTTTCCAGCGCACAAGAAAGTGGGCTCCTGAGCTCACTTGCTGTGGTAACAGTATGGGCACATGATGGTAAAAAGTTTTGAGAAGCACTGGACTGCCGAATAGCCCAAGGTTTTACCACTTCAGCCCAGGAAGAAGAGGATGATAACATTTGCCTTTTTTGTTAATCTGACATTAAATGTGTCACTTCTAGAATGCCTTCAGATGTAATAGAGGCCAAGAGAGAATGGTTAACCTGGTGTTTGGGAGGAGAAACATGAAAAACATGGTCCAGTAGAGCTCTCTGGTCTTTGCTTAAAAGAAAAAATCATAGGTTGTCTCTGGAAATAATAGACTCTGACTGTTTCAGCCTTTCTGCTGAGAACTTTTATTTCACACTGAAGAGGCTTGTGCTATTAGTAGTGTGAAGTGTTGAAAAGATTAGTTACTGGCTTGAGGAGCTGGCATCTCTCCTTACTCACCTGTAAGAAACATGTAATGTCACCTCTCCTCCCTGAAATCAGCATATAAATGTTTCATTAGGAACAGTCAGAGCTTTTCATACATTCCACAACTCCTCTGCTGCCACTGCCCTCTCTGTCATCCATTTGTGCTTGATGATTGCCTGTCACTGAGATTTACTCAGCCCACGTCATTGGGCACATGATTGAATTCACATACATACATAGGGCAAAAGGGTAAGGACTGTTTTCCTGTGTGTCACAGGATGGAAAATAATTTCATGTCTCATTGCATGGTGGTGTATGCACAGTTCATAATACAATTGGAGAGAAAAAGATTAGATTACATAGCAGTTTCGTTTAGAAGCAGAAGCCATTTCTTTCTTCTGCAGCACATGAGGTCAACATTTTCAAGTTTAGCTGACTAGGGTTGCACACCTAGATCTGTTTTTAGGCATCTGACTAAAAGTAGTCTGATTTTTTTGCACAGTTTCGGATCTCCCATTGTGCTCAACATCACTAAAAATCTAGCCACTTTTATTTAGGTGGCTAAATAATGGATTTAGAAGCTTAACTTGAGGCACCCAAGTTTGAAAAATTTCACTTTATTTTCTAAATAAAATTGAAGTAAATAAATAATCAGGCACCTCTGCCCCCAGGTTCACTATGCCCAGGAGCTAAAATGGGCAAAAGAAAAAAGTAGTGGTTAGAGCTGAGTGAAATTTGGAATTTCCATCTTGCCAGAAGTTCCAGCTGTTCAACATTTGATGATCTGGGGGTCCGTTCTGCCCTTCAACTCGAAGACTATTTGGTTTTGTCCCAAATTGTGATGAGAAGTTGACATTTTGAAATTTTTCACAGAAGAGAGATTCTGAAAAACTTCAATTTGGAAATGTTGAAATGTTTCACTTTGACCTTTTTGACTGAAACAAAAGATTTTGACATTCCCAAAACTGAAAAGTTTCATTTTTCCCATGGTGGACTCGTGAGAGCTGTAGTTCGGGATCCTGATGCCTCCAGTGTCCCCTATGGGCCAGGCTCCCTGGCCATTTCCCATAATACGCACAAAGATGTGACTCCCTTGATGCGCCATGCAAATTGGTCAGAGGAAAATCTGCATTGTGGGAAATGTAGCTCTCCAGGTACCCAGCCAATAGGAGAGATGCATTACTCCACACTAGAAGGATATAAATTCCAGTGCACACTAGGGCATTGCATACTAACAGGCCCATCTGGACCTTGCTGGTGCACATTAATGTAGTGCTGTTTGAAACGGGATTTTATTAATATGCACTAGGAAACTTTCATGAATGCCATGCGGGTTCAAACAGGCCAGTTAGTGTGCAAATGCTATTGTGAACTAGGATTTACACCCCTCTAGTGCAAACTAACACACTGTGTAGACAAGCCCCGGGCTGTGAACTACAGCTCCCACAAGGCAACACACTGATAGGAAAATGAAATATTTTGAGTTATTTCCAAAACGCAAAATATAAGGATCCAACAGATCCAAAATTGAATAGTTCATTTTGGTTTCTCTGACAGAAAATGGAAAGAGACTGCATTTCCTATCAGAAAATCATTCTGACAGGAGTCCCAAATAGCTCCAGTAATGGTAGTCCTGTAAACTCCATCCACTAGTCAAGCCCCACCCACTTGAAATGCCAACATAACAGCCACCTTGTTAGAGACCGGTTCTTATCAAGGTTGTTCTCTAAATTCCATCCCTACTCTTTTTGTGACCTTTATGCTTTTGGGGGTAACATAGGGATAAATTTCCTTTTTGATAAGCCAACAGTTCAATGATTTTGAAACCAGCACACCACACAGAGGCTCTCAACAGGGTGCTGAGACACTGGGGACATTCTTGTCTACTTTCTCTGCAGGTGGAATGCAGGGTCAATGTATAATGTTAAACGAGCACCCAGAGTCAGGTTGATGGGAGGGAAGGCACAAGAGCAGCAAGTTTAAACAGCGCTTGCTTAAGTATCTGGTAACCTCTAGTTCATGTTAGGCTTGCTGAGAAGCTTAGCCACAGGCATTATAATAGTCACTCTTATTCTAATATAATGTGGGATGGGATTTGGGGACATCTGTGAAATTACTTAAGCACTTCTGAAAATGCCACCCTTGATATCCATTCTTAAACGAGGTGGCGGCTATATCATGGGCAAGGGACAGTAAATAAAAATTTAATAAAAGTCTTTCAGACTCTGTAAATAGCTGGGATGAAGCTTCCTTTATCTGACTGCTCTGCAGTACTACCAGACTGAAACTGACTTCCACTGGTGTCTGGACACTGGTCTTCAAGTGAGAACAAAAGAAAGCCTTAATCTGAAATAAAATATCTGCAAAGAACTTTCCCTTTGACTAGTCTGGTCTCTCTCCTCAAAATGTGAGCTTCAGTAGTTACAGATGTGTCTCAAGGACTCTGTTAGGCCAGAAGTGCATACTCTTTGTAGATTTTCTCGGCTCTATGAGCTAAAATGTGAAAACATTATCTAAGTTATTTTACTTCAAAGATGTCCAAGGTCACCAATACCATACAGCAGACCAAATTTTGCACCCTCTTTCTCTCTTGTAATGTCTTGGGGAAGATGATGAATGTGTTCCACTCTTCACAGTCTATGGGTCAGGAATATAACAGGAAACGTAATGTTATGGGAACATAGAATTTGTCCTCACTGGATTAGACCATTGGTTCAATCAGTATGTGAGCATATACAGCCTCTAACAGTGATTAGTACCTGACCCTTCAAAGCAAGGTGACCCCAAGTCTTTTTCACTAATGTACCTAACCACTTGTACAGCATTATCTATTGTGGTGTGGATGGGAAGATTCTTTTCTGGCTTCTGAATCTGGCAGTTTACACCCCAAAATAGGAGTTTTATTTACCTATGTTATCTTCAGTTACATAGTGACATACACTATTAGAGGCCATGAAAATTATCCAGCCCTGTTTAAAATCCATGCCCTGCATCTGTCAGGAGGAATTCCAGCAGCAGTGTATTCCACATACTAACTGTATGCTGCCTTAAGAAGTCTTTCTTTGTATTGATTTTTAATTTTCTGCCCCATAACTTCGATTGTGCTAAATATTTCAAATTATGGAAATTCAGAATAAAGGCACCAAACAAACATAACAGTGCCCCCATAGCAATGTCCTGAGAGAATTCAGAAACACTGTGTCAACCTTATCCATCCATGATAAATAGCATAATTTCATCAGTGACCACAAAGACTGGACTACTTTGCCCTTCATCCGATAATGCTTGTGGAACTCTGGACTTCTCTATGGCTATGCAGAGTCCACAGAAAAGTATGCTTAACAAATTCCTGATTAGACAAGTATCAAGGAAACATTCCTTAGACTTCATTAAGATTCCACATGCCAGTAATTATACAAATGTTATTAAACCCAGAGCCTGTGTATCTACTTGGACAAACCTCCTACACTAAGATCATTAAGTTAAGGGCATTTACACAAAAGGAACAAAAGTTAGTGTGATAATGAAACATCACACACAGTACCAGGGACAACCAAGTATGAAAACAATACTTTGGAATTACATATTTTCAATATTCTGTGCTCAGGTTGTACAAGTAAATGAGTGCTTTTTCTTAATACAAAAAGTTTGCAGTTGTACGCTGTAGACTTTCTTTGAGATTTAATGAAAAGAGAGAACGTGAGGATGCTGATGTTCTGGTTATCCAACCAGTACAGTGCCTATTTCAAGTTTAAGAAGTCAAACTAGTTGTTGAAGACTTCTTAAAGCCCTTAGAAGAAGTCCTTGATCCAAAAATAACCCATTTTACAAAGTAGGTCTGATGGGAACAAACTAGGGAATATTGGGCTCTAGTGTTGTTAAGAGGAATTGTATTAAGTGTGTTTTCATTTGAGTGTGTTAACAATGCACTTCCATATTTATAAATGTTTGGGTTTTCCTTAAATTTAACCTTAATTCTGAATTTCCTGGCTGTCTCAAAGCTGCTTTTGGGTAATTGCAATGTTCTTGTAATTTCCTCCCCTCATCAATTAGCATACTCCGTCTTTAAAAAGATGCATTAAACTGGAATTATTTTGCTTTTGCTTTTCATCTGTGAATAGCAACACCTTGCACTTCTACAGTGCTTTTAAACTGGGGATGTCAAAGTGTTTTGCAAACATTGATCAGGCCTCATGGTTAGATGTTATGCTCATTTTATAAATGGGAAAATAGAGGCACAAAGATGTTAAGAGACTTGTCCAAAGGGCCACAATGACTGAGTCAGTAGCATAGCCAGAATAGAATCCAGGAATCTTGAACCATAGTGCTATGATCTAATTACGCTTTCTTTGGTGACCTTCTCTTTTTATATGTTGTACGGCACTGTTTCAATTTCTTCTGGCCAATAATCTTAGAGGGTGTGGGTGTTGTGTGTGCAAATACATCATAAAGCTTAGGAGGAAATGATTAAAGAGTCATGGCAACATGCAAAAACATTAATTGCTAAGATTGTTGGTAGTATAAAAGCTTTAGAAATTATTATTGTTAGAGGGTGACTTTTGTATATAATGTCTTGGGCTAGTTTATAATTTCTACCAAGCAAAATTGGTCATTTAATTGAAATCTTATTCCTTCCCCATCCCATTTCTGCAACACGGGATCTAAGATGAGGAGTCTGGGCAAGATTAAAGTCTTTTGTTCTTTTAGAGAATTCTGAACTGATATCTTGTAATATATGTGGCTTCCAAAGGGAGCAGATGCTCAGCACAATCTTACAAGGTCTCTGATGATGTCCTCTCCACTGCGTACAACTAACTTACCACAAGACAATGAATGTACTGTTGTCACGAGCACAGTCCCTCTGCGGCTTAATTGGTACACTGTGGATTACAAAGATATACATATTTTTATACTATATGCATAGGCGGCGGGTTATATGGGCTCGAGGTGCCCTGCGCCAGCAATATTTGGAGCTGGGTCTCTCCCCCGGCCCTGCCTGGATCGGGTCCCGTCCGCGGCCCACGCGGGTCTCCCCTCACCGCCCCGCCCCGCCGCGTCCCTGCCTGGAGTGGGTCCCGGCCCCCACGGGTCTCTCCCCATCGCCCCGCCCCGCCGCGTCCCTGCCTGGAGCGGGTCCCGGCCTCCGCCTTCCACCCCTCCCCCTGTGTCCCTCCTCCGCCGCGTCCCTGCCTGCTCCTGCTGCCCGAGTAGAGTGGCTCCCGGCAGAACTGCTGTCTGCTGCCCCAGGGTCCTAGCGCCTGCCGTCCGCTAATGGCAAGGCAGGCTGCACTTACCCTGCCCTACCCCTGAGCCTCTCCAATGCCCCAAACCCCCCATCCCCAGCCAGAGCCCTCATCCTTCTGCACCCTGATCCTCTGCCCCAGCCAGAGCCCGCATCCCCCTGCACCCTAATCCTCAGCCCCAGCCAGAGCCCTCATCCGCCTGCACTCTAATCCTCTGCCCCAGCCCTGAGCCTCCCCTGCAGCACGAACCCCTCATCCTCAGCCCCAACCCTTATTCGCCTGCACCCTGAACCTCTGCCCCAGCTCTGAGCCCCCTGCATCATGAACCCCTCATCCTCAGTCCCAATCCTCATTCCCCTGCAGCCCGATCCTCTGCCCCAGCATGCACCACCTCCCCCTTCCTACACCCCCACCCCCAGCCGAGCCTGCACCCAAACTCCATCCCAAAGCCTGCACCCCTCACCCCCTCCTGCACACCCACCCCTTGCCCCAGCCCAGAGCCTGCACCCAGCACCCAAACTCCTTCCCAAAGCCTGCACCCCTCCTGCACCCTAATCCCCAGCCCAGGACCTGCACCCCAGACCTCCCCCCGAAACCCCACCCAGAGCCTTAGGCAGGTGGAGGTGGAGTTTGAGGGGGTGGAGTTGGGGGGCGGGTTCTGGACACCACCAAAATTTCTACAAACTTGCCTCCCATGATTATACGCAAGTACCTATCAAGTGTAGGACTGTGCCAATGACAACAGTAGCTTGTCTTGTGGTGAGTTGGTGGAGCACCGTGGAGAATATATATATGATTAATGCTTTAAGTTACAATGCACAGATTTAATACAAGAGCTTCTGCGAACCCAGCATTTCCCATCATGTGAGGTGCTTCTTCTTTAGGGAGGATGAAGGAGTGTGAGCACAGATGTGTAAATAAAGATAGGCAGGTATTTAATAATACCTGGTGTGGGGGCAGGAATTGCTCCATTTTCCTGAAATGGGGGCTCAGCTGTATGAAGTTTACAAAAAGCTATTCTAACCCTTTCCCCTGGTGTCTTCCTTGATTTTGCTTCCTCCAATTATTATACGTAATGGTAAAATAAAAAACAAAACCAGAAACTAATAAGATCCTTTCAACAGCTCTAACCCTTCTTATGCAATTAGGTCTGATTTAAATTGGAACCTTTTGCCTTTTTAGGTTTTGAAACTATGCAGGTGTGTTCAATCTGCAATAAACAGAAAAGCAAATGCATGATTGTGCCACATTTCCATTTCTGGGATGCTCAGAAGTGCTGGGCTGCCTCTGAGACTGATCCAGCATTGGGAATCCGTTAGTACCTTGCTGTGCACTTCTAATGTGCTCCCATTCTCCCATTACAGCCAACAGTGAAGGTTGTTGTTCATGGTAAACATTAGCCTCTCACTTCCTTCCTCCTCCTCCTAAAAGCTCCATAAAATGCATCTCATCTGACCAGAATCTCTGACACCTGAAGCATTCATTGTCCTCTGAGAGTGAAGGAGGCTCCGATGCGGCTGTCTCTAACAGTCCATCTTACTAATAGCAACATTGACTCCATGCAAAATTCTGCACAGATGGCATCTCTCTCCCCTATTTCTCCCTTCTGTTTTCCATCACCCACATCTTTCTGAATGTTTAATGAGCATGGGATCTAACCAGAGATAGCCGCTGTGCATTCACTGAAGCTAAACAGCTCCTCTCTAATCCAATCCACCTTTGATTTAATTTGGCTCTGACAGTAATGAGGAACAACGGCTTTTACCATAGGAAGCAATTGGCTTTTAGTGGATTCTGCCCATCAGTGTTGTCCCAAGGAAGATCTGCTTTGGCATATTTCTGTCAAGGGGTGAACAGAGTCATGCCAGTTTTACATACTATGCTGAAAGGGTTCCTGTATCTGCAGATGGACTGTGGTTAAAGATATCAGTGGAAGGACTGCATATCTGGCTGTATTAGAAGCCTGATCATTGAGCTTTATCCAAGTATGTATCTGCACTCTGACAGTACCTGCTTATTAGAGGTTTCTCTGTCACTGCTGTGGCAATTTCTAGAGTGTAACTTTTGACTCCCCAGCTTCCATCTGTCTGTTTGCTTCTCCCAACTTTTAAAATACCTTGTTGTTGTTGTTAATGAGTGTTTTATGGTAGTGCCTTCAGAACCCCAATGGAGAACGGAACTTCATTGTGGTAGGCACTATGAACAAACATGGTCTCCCAGGGTAAGAGAGAGTCTCTACCCCAATGAGTTAACAATCTAATATATGTAATAATAGTATTATATTAATGTGGGGTGTGACACAATTCCCCATATTTGTCATGGTGATATAATTATGGCATAATTATGGCATAATTATGATGCATTTTGTACAAGATGGGTCATTTAAGGTGTCATTGGAAAAGTTATATGCTGAATATGATTATCCTATTTATATGCATGTATCATCGTTTTGTGTATATATCCCCACAAAAGGACACTCTTGAAAAAATCTTAGGAACAAAGACTGAACTGGGGGAAGCGCTGGTCCCAGGCTAAAGGAATTTTTAGCCTGTGTATGGAAACCTGGTGAACTGCTTGTATCATCAGCCAGAGTGAGAAGTTGCTAATTCATATCCAGTCTGTCTAGTATGTTAGACTTAGTTTGTGGTTTTGTTTATTTGCTTAATAATCTGTTTGCTATTACTCATCACTTAAAATCTATGTATTGTACTTAATAAACTTGTTTTTTGCTTTATCTAAACCAGTCTGCCTTTGAGTGAAGTGCCTGGGGAAAAAATCTCAGCTTAGTTAACACAAGCTTGTTGCATATTCCTCTCCACATCAAGGGAGGGTGAACTGAGTAATACATTCATACTGGTCGGGGTTTTGACCAAGGCAGGACAGTACAGTTCTAGGGTCTTAGGCTGGGGAGCTGGGGGTTATCTTGGCTGTAGCCTCTGTATTGTTGATTCATGCAGTGGCTGGTCAGAGCCTACATGTAACTACAGCTGGGTGTGCCCCCGGCCTGTGTGAATGCTGGTGGGAGTTATGACATTACACCCCGTATTCTTCATAGAAATATTGTTATGATATGACTATGGCATGATTAAGATAAGTTTTATGCAAGAGGGGTCGTGAGGTATCACTGAAAAGGTTATGATCTACTGAATGTGTTTATCCAATATGTATGCATGTATTATTTTTGTATCTGAAGCTAGGAATATTGAGGATATATCTGTATTTCAAATGTGCTACTTGAGCCACGCCCACAGCTAGCCCTTCAGGTAGAACAATGGACTGTGAAAGAGCTTCATTTTCCTATGGATGCTCCAAACAGCTTGCGAGTAATGGCTGCTATGACCCTGCAGAGACATGTGAGTGAGTCATCTGGTACTGGACCCCACCTTGGAATGCTATTGTTTTTCCACTGGAAGACAAAGGGTTTCTGCCATACACAAAAGCTATATAAGGCAAGGGAGTGACAACATTGTGGTTCTCCTCTGCCTCCCCACCCAAGGAGACAGAGGGAAACAAGAACTGAATTGGGGGGAGAAGAGCTGAGCCCAGGCTGGAAGGTTGTCTAGCCTGTGAGTAGTAATACCTGAAGTTTCAAGCTGCAGGCCAGTGCAGTTGGCTTTCAAAAATCTTTGCAATCTGCCTAAAACAATATTTAGGGTGAGAAATTACTATTTGTAGCCAATTTCTTTAGTGTATTAAGTTTAGTTTGTGTGTTTTGTTTTATTTGCTCAGTAATTTGCTTTATTCTGTTTGCTATCACGTATAATCACTTAAAATCTCCCTTTTATAGTTAATACATTTGTTTTGTTTATTATTAAACCCAGTTTGTGCAATTTCTAACTGGGGGGGTGGGGCACAAGAAGCTGTGCATATCTCTCTTCACATTGAGGGAGAGGGTGAAATTTTTCTGAGCTTGCACTGTGCAGAATTTTCTATACAGCGCAAGACAATATACCCTTGGATCTGCACTGCAAGGGAGTTGGGCAGCTGACTGCTGGGGCAAGTCTCTTAAGCTGAGTCTTCCCAGAGCTGATCTCAGCATCTGTTCTTTCTGTAGCTGGGTGTAGCCCTGCCTGTGTGTGTGTGCTAGAGTAGGCTTAAGAGCCTGGCTCAGCAAAGCAGGTTAAAGGGGCTCAGGCTGGCAGAACAGGCGCAGTGGTATCTCAGCACATCAGGTGGCACCTTGATGGGAGGGGGGGCAACCCCTCACAGGAGTGAAGAATCAGTAGTGGTCTACAGCTTGTCACAACAGCACAGCGTGAGAGGGAGCCCAGGCTGGTGAGGCAGAGGGCTCAGTGGTACCCCAGTTCCAGATAGCACCCTGGAGCGACAACCCACCACCTGGGGTTTTTTAAATTGCATTTTAGTATGTGTACTCTTTAAGACACATTAAAAGTGATAAGGGCCAGATTTTCAGAAGGGCTTTAAATTTATGTCTACGTCATTTTTGCTCCTGTTTATTAATACTGTGGTAGCTCCCAGTGACCCTAGTCTGTTTCAGGGACCCAGTGTGTGATGTGCTGGATAAACACATGGTCCTTGCTCATAAACACAAACAATCTGATAAGAAAAAAGCAGACAAAGAGTGGGAGGTAGTACAACATATGGTCAAAGTGATCACGGTGGTCATGAGCCTATGACATTTACTATGTATTTAGTTTTATATGTTCAGGGGTGAGATGAGGGTGGGATGCAAGAAGGGATAAGCAAATAGGAGCCAGGGTGTAGGAAAAATGAACAGTGGGGAATGGAGGACTAAGAGAGTGAGGCTGGTAGCAGAAGGATTGTGAGGGAGGGTGGGTGAGAAGTAGGGAGGGGCAAACAACAAATCAGGAGACAGGGTTAGACTTGGGAGCAGGGAAGGCCGTCGGTGCCTGTGGAGGGTGTCGCCCCCATAAGAGGTTTGCATCCAATAACGTTTCGGTCAGGGGGTCTTTCTCTTAGCTGCTGCTCCAGGCCCTTTTCATGTGAAATCCCTACAATACCTCTTCACATGTGGTGAGCACTTGTGAGGGCAAATGGAGTAGTTAGCTCTTTGGTTTACAATCACTACTGCAAATTCAGAGGTTTACATGCACAAAATTGAGGGTCCAAATTAAAAGCAGGCTGCTTCGCACGATCATGGATCCACGGTGCATCCCATAGAGCAGCTTGCAGGATGGGGGCCTGTGCAGCTGTATTTCAGAATTTGGCCTTGCATTTTTAAATTATATTTGAAAATGTACAAATTGTATTTTAAGTGCTTCAAGACTGTCTGATTTCCATTATTGGTTTAATATTTTGAGTCATTCAAGGGGAAACCGAGCACAAGCAAGTTATCTTGCTAGCTTGAAGTACACTTGGAAGTTTTGGCACTTTCGTTGTCTACTTGTGATGTGTGTATGAGGAAGAGCAATGTGTTTGCATGATCAGAATATAATGGGAGGATTCCCACTACTCTGTTACTTTAGGATCTTGAAACATTTAAATACTATACATGAGAGAAGAGACTGCTTCAAAATGTTCTTATACATTAACCGTTATCAGGGCCATCCTTTCCCACACACAAACTACACAGCTGCATAGGGCACTGGGAAATTTTGGGCACCAAATTTCCTGGTGCCCTATGCAGCTGCTTGCTGCTCCAGCAGCCAGTCCAATCCCCTGGTCAGGAAAGCTGCCCCCGGCCCCTGCTCCGCCTCTTCCTCGAAGCCCTGCCCCGCCCCGCCTCTTCCCACCCCTGCTGTGTCTCAGCCCAGCCCCCACTCCACCCCTTTTCCTGAGCTACATTCAGGGGAACTGCAGCAGGGGTCGGGTGCGCCCAGCACTCACCGGGCACTGAGAAATGGTAGCGACCCAGCCCCAACCTGCTCCGCTCTGCCAGCTCATGCTGGGGGGCAATTTTCCCCCACCCCCCAAGCCTGCTTCTGCCCCTCACGGTAGGCTTGTGGCCACACACCCCCCCACGGAGGCGTGGGCACCGCCTACCCCCGTGGAGGCCTGGGGTCAGCTGAGGGGCTGCATAGGGCACCAAAATGTCTAGAGACTGCCCTGACCATTATGGCTCGTATTTTCAAAGGAGACTAACAGAGATAAGTTTCCAACTCCCATTGAATTTCACATAACAGCCTTTAGTTCCTTTGGATATCTCAGCAAGGGCATGGGTCTGGCAATCCTCATGGGTTTGTCGGTCCTGCTACATATTTGCTTGAAAGCTGAGAAGCAAACACCCACGTGTGCTTTTTTTTTTATTTTTTTGAACAATGAGTGATTAATTATGGGATTGTACTAAATAGACATTTTTGTTTCATTTTTATGCTGAAAAACTCCCAATTCAGCCTTCAGTGCCCTTAGCTAGGCTGATGAAAGAGGAAATACAACTTAAGCAATTTACTTTTCAAAATGAGACATTAGCAATTTACTTGATTAACTACATGTACTGCTTTTTGCTCTGCACTTGAAATACTCACAGTAAAAGAATTTTTTTTTAGAATTAGCTCTGTAGTGACAAAAGAAGTCAAGAATTTATCCTGTGTTTTATGGGAGTCGAAGGTTAGTTGTGTGCTTCCTGCTTCTGTTCAGTTTAGTTGATGGGTTCCTCTGAGCAAAGTGTATTCCTGGTCTGTGATAGGAAGTTGCTGCCATCTACATCCCTCTTTTTACGATGGAAAAGATGTTTGTCATTTTGTTGGTTTCTTGGATGCCATTTAGATTTTTCCCTTTAGTTAGTTCCATATTAAAGGCTTACAAAAAATCATGCCTTCCATATTCTAAAACTCAGATTTGTGTGGGGCACTGAGGATTTTTAATTTTTCTTCCCCTTCTTCACTCTTCATTTTTGCCAAGGATGTTTCAAAGGCAAAAAGCATTAAATAGAAAAAAAATTGAAAGTATTATTTTAAATATATCAACAGCAAACTGAAAATAAGTACAAATTAACCACTCTAGCATATTCTGCTAGGGCTCAGTTTTGCTCCATGGGGTCTCTGATCTTGGGAAAGTATTCTTGAGAAGCAGTCAGAAGAGGACACATGGCTCATTCTCAGATATATAGTGGGGGAAAAAATGGCATTGGACTGTATTGACCCTTGGATGCTTATCTCTGTACTTTTTGTTTTCCTTAGTGAGGATACTTGCAGATTTTTGAACGACAAGAAATTGCTCTGGAAGCAAAGCTTTGAGTTTTTAAAGGGAGCTGGTTTTCCCCTTGGTAAACCAGACCTAACCATGATCTAGATTCTGCTATATCTATCTCAGGCAGTGTGCTCCAGTGGATAGGGCACTGGAGTGGATCTCGGGTGACCTGAGTTCTACCTCTGGCTGTGCCACTGACTTACTCTGTGGCCATAGAAAAGTCACTTCACCTCTCTGTGCTTATAGTTTTCCCCTCCCACGCTTTGTTTTATCTGTTAAGATTGTAATCTCTTTGGGGCAGGAACTGTCTCTTACTGTGCCTTTCTGCAGTACCTAGCACACTGGGGACTACTGTAACACAAATATTAAATATTGATAAGAATATTTTCCAAGATTTAATGAAAATCTTTGCTGAACGTTTTTTAGACACCATGTTTATCCAATATCCTGCATTACTGTCACAGTTCCAGGGTAACTGCACCTGCACTTCCCCTCCCTGGTCCCTCAAAGGCACCCAATTAAGGTCACCGAACATCTGTCGTCACCTGTTTTTGGGTACACTTGTCCCACTCTCCTCTGATCAGGGTTTTTGTAAGGCTTCATAGCTACTGTCTTACACTGTGATATCCATGGCAAAACAGTCTGCCTAGACGCCAGTACCTGTGCTTTTGCTTTCTCTCTCCAAGGGCTATGAACAGTGTATTTACAGAAGTTACAAGTTACCACACAGCTCTTTCTAAGCCAAGCATCTTTCTTTTTAAGGTAAAAGCAATACAGAGAAAACCTAGTAAAAATAATACATAGATTTAAGCACACACTTAACATGCCAGGAGTCACTAGCAGACCAAAGTCTTTCCAACCCATCTTCAAGAGTTGGGACAGAAGCTCCTGTCCATTTGCTGAATCAGAAAGAAGCCCTGTGTCAGTTCAAGCTCATCCTTTTATACCAGAAGCCACTTCTTTGTCTCCTAGGCCATGGCTACACTGGCGCTTTACAGCGCTGCAACTTTCTCGCTCAGGGGTGTGAAAAAAACACGCCACTGAGCGCTGCAAGATACAGCGCTGTAAAGCCTCAGTGTAAACAGTGCTGCGCTCCCAGCGCTGCAAGCTACACCTGTAGAGGATGTGGAGTACGTGCAGCGCTGAGAGAGCTCTCTCCCAGCACTGGCGCTGCGACCACACTCGAAACTTCAAAGCGCTACACTTGCACTTCAAAACTTTGAAGTGCAAGTGTAGCCATACCCTTAGTCTCTGGAAAACCCATCATGAGCCAGTATATGCAAACCACTCTTGAGGAGGGTACCTTTCTAGAGTTGTTTAGGGTGAGTCACTGAGACTAAACACCCACCATTGTTTGTATTTCCTGAAGGCACTCTGGTAACCCTCCATCATGGAGTAGAATGTGATCATACATAAACCATTCATAAGTTTAATACAGTGGCCCCCAAAGATACTGCATGGAATTGTAATGTTTGTCACACTTAGTTTCTCTGTTTCTCTTCCTTTACTCTTTCCTGCTAAAGATATTTCAGGAAAAATAGCCTATATATCTAAAATGTTTGTGATGTTATTGACATGAACTGGGACCATATAGATCATTGTTGCAACCAAGGTCCTGTAGTGGTACTAAATCTTGTATAAAGGGGGTCAAATAAGGTGTCTAAGACAAGATTGTGGTTGCTGGTTATGATTCTGCTATCTGTATGCATGTATCATTTTTGTACTTAAAGACATAAGTATTGGCTCTATACTGTCTGTAGTCCAAACTTGTGCTATGCTTTTGGGTGACACCCCAGACAAGTTGATGTTAGCTCTGGATAGCCTCCTTGATGGCCCCTTAAGGACCATCAGCTGTACAATTGACCCATGGAAAGAAGGCAGATATACCTTGTGACTCAGCAAGGTATGCAGGGACATACCGATGGACAGAACTCTGAGTTTTTTCCATGCCATATGATGGACAGCTTGTCTTTGAGACAAAGAAAGCAGAGACCACATGGCAAGAGACTATAAAAAGCTGCTTCAGTTCCTCCATCTTGTCTTCAGTCCTGCTTCTTACCTCTGGAGGGACTTTGCTACAAACAGAAGCTCTACACAAAGGACTGATGACCCAACCCAGCTGTGGATGTATTCCAGAGACTTGATTTGGACCTTCAGTTTATTTGATCAGTGCTACAAGCCTAAACCAAGAACTTTGCCATTACTGTTTGTAATTGATTCCATTTCACCAATTCTTGCTCTCATCTATATCTTTTTCCTTTTATGAATAAACCTTTAATTTTTAGATTCTAAAGGATTGGCAACAGCGTGATTTGTGGGTAAGATCTGACTTGTATATTGACCTGGGTCTGGGGCTTGGTCCTTTGGGATTGAGAGAACCTCTTTTCTTTTACTGGGGTATTGGTTTTCCTAACCATTCATCCCCATAACAAATGGCACTGGTGGTGATACTGGGAAACTGGAGTGTCTAAGGGAGTTGCTTGTATGACTTGCGGTTAGCCAGTGGGGTAAAACCAAAGTCCTCTCTGTTTGGCTGGTTTGGTTTGCCTTAGAGGTGGAAAAACCCCAGCCTTGGGCTGTAACTGCCCTGCTTTAAGCAATTTGTTCTGAATTGGCACTCACAGTTGGGTCCCACCAAGAACCAGCATTGTTACAACGCTGCACTCCATATGTTTAATGAAAACATGCTTATGAACGTGAATATGATGTAACTGGAACATGCTTTATGCAAAAGGTGTCTTGTAAGGTATCATTACAAAGTTTATAATCTATTGAGTGTGTTCATCCTATTTGTATGCATGTATCGTTCTTGTATCTGAAGCTAGTTATATGAAGTATAACTCTGAAGTCCTATTGTAATTATGCAAAGTGTGGGCCATTAATGGTGGTTTAGAATCTTGATGACTCCCATTGACTAGGCCAACTGGTTGTGGATGGTTTATTTACCTGCAAGCCTTCTTTTGTACGTGTGGGCCAGCCCATGGTTAATGAAGAATGAGGTCTTTCAGTGACATGTGACCATGTCACCTGGTATGAAATCCATCTTAAATCTGGTACTTTTCCATTTAGAAGGAGGGGCGGGGACCCAGAGAGACAAAAGATTCCTGCCTTGTGCCAAAGGTATAAAAGGAGGTAGAAGAGAACAAAGGAAGGCTGTCATGTGAGTTCAATCCTTGAGGGGGCCATTTGGGGATTGGTCTTGCTTTGAGCAGGAGGTTGGACTAGATGATCTCCTGAGGTCCCTTCCAACCCTAACAATCTATGATTCTATGAGAAACTCCTGTTTTCCACCTAAGATGTCTGTTGGAACTAACAAGGACTGTACCAGGAGAAAGGATAGGGCCCAGACTAGGAAGGCATCTAGACTGTGAAAGAAGCTTATTGGAACATCTCTGAGGGTGAGATATTATCTGTAATCTGTTTCTTAATGTATTAGGCTTAGACTTGCGTGTTTTTGCTTTATTTTTCTTGCTGACTTACTTTGTTCTGTCTGGTATTACTTGAAAGCATTAGAATCCTACTTTTTATACTTTTGTTTATTAATTAACCCAGAGTAAGTGATTAATACCTGGAGGAGCAAACAGCTGTGCATCTCTCTCTCTCAAGGTTACAGAGGGCGGATAATTTATGAGTTTACCCTGTATAAGCTTTATGCAGAGTAAAACGGATTTATTTTGGGTTTGGACCTCATTGGGAACTGGGTGTCTGGGTGCTGGAGGTAAGTAACCTGCAGAGCTGTTTTTAGTTAAACTCTGCAGCTTTGGGGGCATGGACCAGACCACGGTCTGCGTTGCTGCAGGCTAGCATGTCTGGGTCAACAAATCAGGGTTCTGGAGTCTCAAGCTGCCAGGGAAAACGGGCTCAGAGGTAATTCCAGCATGTTAGGTGACAGTCCCAAGGGAGTCTTTGTGACCGAACCTGTCACAGTGTTCATTTGTTTCTTCTGCTTATATGCCTAGTTGAAGGTCCTACTTATTTACTTGTGATGTCATAATCGTATATAGGGACAAACTGTGCCACCATTTACAGACCTTAAATAGTAGATTATTCTGTGGGTAGTCTCACTGAGATCAATGACTAAGGGTGACAAAATTGGACTCATAGTAACTGCAAGAACGCTTCCAGCCATGTGGCCTGTCCAGTTTTACTCCTGCATATTTATGTTTTCAACCTACAGGCTCTAATTTAAGCAATTTATTCAGGGTAGTATTCCAGTTTTAGTACCCTCACAGGTGGTGGAGGGCTGTGGGGAGAGAGAAGGAATTTTAAGAAGTTTTTGTAGAGCTTTTTTACTCTGTGTGATATTAGACCTCTGAACAGTTCTGGAGTTCTTTAGAGCTTAGAATTAACAAAGATTCTTTCATCTCCTCTTCACTATCTCAGACAAATAACACCATTGTTTGAGGAGGGGAGGGTGTGTCTTGTAATAATACTACACTCTGGAGGAGGAATATTTAATATCACCTAACTCTGAGTCTCTCACTTTGGTTGTAGTTGAGGGTTAATTTTTGTTGTCATTCATTTCAATGACAAAATGTCCTTTCAGCAGAATAAGAGGTAAGTGCCTCCACTTTGAAAATCAGTAGCAAATTTTGAAGCCCATCAGCAAGCACGCAAGAAGCTGCTGTTGCCCAAATCCCTTTTATTTTCACCTTTAATGAGGTAGAAAGTCATCCAATTGATATAGGGTGCCCTGCCCTTTTTCTGGTAATTGACCTGGACTTCTGGGACATGCCTTAATAAACCTGTTGTTCAAAGGGAGGGGAAGAAGAGAATGTTTGGTCTAGATCCTCTCCTATGAACCTTGATTCCCTTGTTGGTAATTTCAAAGGTCCCTGTGCCAATTCTTTGCTGACTGAACTAGGCTGCTGTTGTGACATCAGAATAGTGACCAAGAGATCATTTCATTTGACATCTGGGATGTATTTCTGATTTTCCTAGCAACTGTTGCCAGAGACCTCAACCTGAAAGGACTTCTTCATGGCTTTGTGAAGACCACTGTCCTATTCAGTTCTGGTACATGCAGTAGTTGTTGGGCATTTCCCATGCATCTGACTGTAGAACTCCTTATAAGGAGAGGATAGTGTGGTCCCTGATTTTTTGACTAAGGATCTTGAATAGGTAACTTCGTACCCTGTCTCCCTTTCTTAGAGTTCATTCAGAGGTCTTTTAATCTCTCTGAGATGGTCTATATGTAGTCATAGACTCAAGCCACCTTATTTGTAGTGAACCATTATTTATTAAGAAGAAAGAAACAAAATCAGAGATGGCATTCATCCCGTGGACTGATCCTTGTTCTGTTTCAGGGTGCTGGTCAAGGGATCACCAAATAGATGCAGCAAATCCTTTCCTGTTTCCTCAGTAGTGTGTAATATTTGCTCTGAGAAACCCCATAATTGGACAAATACAGCTATTCTTGTCAGGAAAGAAATTTCTAAGAAATAAGCAATTAATGGGAGCTCCTGGGTGCTCAGCACTTTTGAAAATCAAGTCGCTTACATTTAGATATCTGCCGATGGGCTAAGCAGCTTAACTATAGGCACCCTGGGTATAAATGTCCAGAGTGCCTGAGGATACATTCTACAGAGCAATTAAACACCCAGGACTGTAAAATTGCTATGTAGATGTTCAGGCTTGGGCTGGAGCCAGAGTTCTGGGATTCTGTGAGGGAGAGGGTCCCAGAGCCCAGACTTCAGCCTGACCCTGAAGGTCTACACAGCAATTTTTAGCCCTGAAGCCTTCGCCCCGCAAATCCAAGTCTTCTGACCCGTGCCAGCCGTGGGTGTTTAATTGCTGTGTAGACATACTGTAAGTGTTTTAGGAGCACATCACTTAGGTGATTTTTGAAACTTTTACCCTGTTTTGAAGATCTTTTTGAGAGAGAGAGTATAATATATAATTTATATAAGCAACCTGTGGTTTGACTACTATGTTAAAAATAAGCAGTCTCTGTAGCTGCACGGAAATGATCATTGTCCGTTTTGTGCACAGCTGAGTGCTGAAAAATATTAACTCAATGCACTCTCACAAGCACCCATATACTATGGAGGCCCTATAAGTACTTAGATGACAGAACACAGATTTGATAGCTGCAGCAAAACGAAAAGCTAGACTTCTTCAAGTCTCTTCTGAAAGTGTCAGTGAGTCTACTGTATCATTTTTAAAAAATCAAATGTATAAAAGGCAATTACAGGAGGTGACATTTTTATTGTTTCACACCTCCTGCTCTTATAAGAGCTTTCAGCGACTGCATCTTTCACATCAGCTCCATGGAATTGGAACCGTGGAGTAGGTGAGTGCACATGGACAGCACATTGGGGAATTGGGTGCTAGACACCACCAGATGAGCTTGAGATAAGTTTGAGACAACTAGGTTTCCAGTTCGGTAAACGTGAGGGAAATGTTTGAGAGGATGTCGATATTCCTTAGACTGAAATTTAACTGGGAAACAAGTTCTAATTCTCTGGAATATTTCTCCTTACATAAGGTGCTTATATATCCCCATTTACTGTAGTATCAGAGCATGTTGCAATATTCAGTGTATTTATCCTCACAACACC
This sequence comes from Gopherus evgoodei, assembly GCF_007399415.2. Classification (NCBI taxonomy): domain Eukaryota; kingdom Metazoa; phylum Chordata; order Testudines; family Testudinidae; genus Gopherus; species Gopherus evgoodei. The sequence continues at coordinate 115,265,514 of NC_044325.1, read as the reverse complement.
TTCGTGAGATAAGGAAATGCTATTATCCCCCTTTTAAATATGGGAAACGGAGGCGCAGAGAGACTAAATTACTTGTCCAAGGTCAAACAGAGTTGGTCTCAGAGCAGGGAAATAGAACCTGGGTCATTTGACTCCCAGGCAAACATTGTATCTACTGGGCCATCCTTCCTCTCTTTGGTTTGTTTGTTAGATGTCATTAGAACCAGAACCCCGATGACATGCATAGTTTTTGTGAGTTTGCCCCTTGAATATTTAAGTGTTCTCATTAGCAGCATAAAACCCCACATAAATAATGTAAATTATACTCTGTGTATGTTTGTGTTTATATACATATTACATAACACATTTTTAACAATTTGTGTAAGTTAAGCACTTAAAACTTAGGAAATGTCAGAATTAAGGTTGCCTGTGCAACCATAATTCAGCCCCCATGTGTTTTTATATGTCAGTCTTTAATTACATGATCACACATTTTTTCCACAGGATCCCTGCCTCATTCAGTTCATAGAATGGACTATGCTCACTTAATGAGCATCTGTTCAATATTTTGTTTTATCCTTATTGTTCAATGTGTGGCCCTAGGCTTTGTTTACTACACATTATTCAAGCCCTGCTCTGAAGACAGGCAGCTGTAATTCTGGCATTTTCTAACTTTTGAGTGCTTGACTTTGCAATTGTCTTAGTATTCTTTTTAATCTAGTGTGTGTGTCATTTCCTAGGTTTTTTTATAAAAAGCAAACTGAAAAAATACAAATGCCATCACATGGCATCATATTGACCCTCACATGAGTCATCAGCATAGTTGGAACCTTTAGATCCACTATCTAGACCTTTGCTATTTGAGCTAATGGAGTAACTGATAGCAATAGTAGGTTGTCATCCTCTATGTGTGAGATGAAAAAACACACTTTGCCAGTGGGTTTGACAGATATTTGCTGACCACAGAGGAATGGTGAGAATTATAGGTTCCATTTCAGGCTCTGGAGGAGAGTTTGCTTCAGTGGGTACTTTAGCATTGACTGTTCTGCCTGACTCCCCCAAAACTTGAACCTCTGTGCCCATCCTCTCCAACCTGTCCAACTCCTGTCTGTTCCCCATTCCTGTCTCCTCATTCCAGTCCCATTTTTCTAACCTATCCATTCCCTGAGGGAGACATCTGGCCTGAAAAATGTCAGCCTGAATGGTTAAAATGTGACAAAGTTATAAGCAACTGAAAACAAGGTCTTATAGTGGGGAAGTGTCAGGTAACTTTAAAAATAGATGGTGCTACCATCTCTGCCCCCCTCCATGTATTTATGTAATATTAGACATACATTTATATTTGAAAGTATAAGAATTTGATGTTCATGAGAGTGAAGGATTAATAGTACTAAGGCCATGCAGGCAGGCATGTAAGGAAGGTCTTAGACCCCCAGAATTAACAGTTCCCTAATGCTTCCTGCTCTTTCTTAGACACCCATACAATACTTGATGTGCTGTCTGATTCTCCTGAGACCTTAGTCCTCTGTTGCTATTCTGAACCACCAGACATAGTCAAGTGAAGTCCCTGACCCTCTGTACCTGCACTGCCAGTTGCTTGATTGATTCTCAAAAAGAACAGGAGTACTTGTGGCACCTTAGACACTAACAAATGTATTTGAGCATAAGCTTTTGTGGGCTACAGCCCACTTCATCAGATGCATGCAGTGAAAAATACAGTAGGAAGATATATATACACACAAAGAACATGAAACAATGGGTGTTACCATACACACTATAAGGAGAGTGATCAGTTAAGTTGAGCTATTGTCAGCAGAAGAGAAAAAGAACTGTTTGTAGTGGTAATGAAAATGGCCCATTTCCAGCAATTGACAAGATGATGTGAGGAACTGTAGAGGGGGAAAAATTAGCATGGGGAATAGTTTTACTTTGTGTAATGGCCCATCCACTACCACTCTTTATTCAAGCCTAATTTAATGGTGTCCAATTTGCAAATTAATTCCAATTCAGCAGTCTCTCGTTGGAGTCTGTTTTTGAAGTTTTTTTTTGTTGTAATATTGCGACTTTTAGGTCTGTAATCGAGTGGCCAGGGAGATTGAAGTGTTCTCCAACTGGTTTTTGAATGTTATAATTCTTGACGTCTAATTTGTGTCCATTTATTCTTTTATGTAGAGACTGTCCGGTTTGGACATGGCAGAGGGGCATTGCTGGCACATGATGGCATATATCACATTGGTAGATATGCAAGTGAACGAGCCCTCTGATAGTGTGGCTGATGTCATTAGGTCCTGTGATTGATTCTGTTTCACGTGTTGAAATGATGGCCTCAATCTGGCCCTCTCCTTGGACTCAAGAATGACTCTTGCAACAGTGCTGAAAATAGTGTTGTCCTATACATACTAGCCTTTAAACAACTTTCAGCATTGGTTCCTCTGGACCTGTTGCCGATCCCGCTTGTCAGCAATGAGTCAATTTGTTATTGCAGATATGGCTTAATAGAACAGGATGGATTTTAGGTAAAGTTGTTACTCATGCTACCATAGGCTTTTCTATTTCAGAGGTTAAATATCACATTGCTCTTTCACAGAAAGCTATTATTTAGGCCTTTATCAGTTCTCTATTCCCAGGCTGGTAGCCTGACATACTGAAGGTTTTGTAGAGGATACAAGCCGTCAATCTGGGATTAAAAGGCAACATTCTGACTGAAGCACATTGTTCACAATGGAGTCAAGCAGGTGGTGTTAGATACCAAAGAATTAAGCTAGCAAAAAGACAACCACAACTATTAAGAACCAATTTCAAGTCCCTCCCTCCTGCTCTGAGTCATGTAACTACATTCTCTGTGGATCCATTTTTTCAGCATTGCATTTCAGTAACTTTGTGTATGTTTTCATTTGTTTCTATTCTATTTAAATTATTATGCCTCACTCATCTCCATGGTATGTGAATGTCTTTATTGGCTCATACTGTGATATTGTTCATAGGAGATTTGGGGTTTTCTTATACCAATGCCCATTCTTAAATGTCAGCTATAGAAATTTTTTTCCTCTAGACATTCTTGTGAAAGGGACTATAACACATAAATATGATTGAAGGAAGGACAGTGTTAGTGGGGGAGCAACTGGGGCAGAAACTTATAACTTCAAAATATACACCTGCCCTTGGGCTCATATTCATTTCTCCCTGTCCAGCATGGTCCTAAGTGTCTGAACGTGTGTGCTGCACTGTTACTTTGAAGTAACATTAAACTGAAGTCCAGTCCGTCCATTGTTGGATGTTTAAGCTCCTATGGCACATTTAAAATTGGAAGGTTTCATCCTGACCAACACTTCCCCTCTCATTAAAAGAGATTCCATGTTGATGAGTTGGCTCCTCTGTTACCATAAATTGGTGTAATTCCATTGACTTCAGTGGAGCAAGATGTGCCTCTTTACACCAGCTGAGGATGTGGCCCTATGTTTTTATGTAGGCTGTTGCTGAGTAGATAATGGTTTCAAAATTTGTCTGAACAGTTACTGTACAAATTCTTAACTCATTTTGAAATACATTACTTTGAGTTGCAAAGAATGAGACTAAGTAAAAGCAGATTTTATTATATTATATAGCTATGACTGCATTCTTTAAAGGGATAGATATGCACATAATAAGTGCCTGTTCTGTTACCTCGGCATTTAGTCTACTGCATGTTTTTTCTCAGTTCTGACCTTCAAAGTTGTTGTTACATGTGTGCTGGATATATAATTTCATATATATATATATGAAAAGGATAAGTTTTAGTCTTTATGGTCACATACGTTTTGCCCGGATACTATGATGAAGGCCATATAAATGTGTGTAGCAATAATAATAATTAATAACTATATTCATTAAAATGTGTAAGTAGATGAATAACAAATGCTACTGGGGATAATTTACTGATTTTTGTAACTTCAAGAAAACCGGCACATAGGTAGATATTAGAGCATTTTAATATTTGATGACTGAGTGTTCTGTAAGTAAGAAAATGTGAAAATTATTGGTAGAACTACTACAGAGCTAAGCTATTTTCAAAGTTTAAGAACAGGAATGCTAATATTCTTAAAAAATGGAAATAATTATGTGATCCCCTTTGAATCTAGCTCATAGAGAGTAAAGGGCAACACAAGGACCATGTGTCAAGCTGTCTGGAGCAGCTCATGAGCATGAGTACCCTCAGGGTAGACATTCAGCAGCACTTTTATATTGCTTTGGTAGAAACAGTAGCAGATTCACATGGCTGTGATGGTGCATAGAATAGACTTCCATCTTGAACAATCCTTTGCAAGTCTCCTTTCAGCAAGAGTCAGTAGGGGAGGATTTAGATTTCTTAAATCCCTCAGAATTGCTCCCTCCAACCTCATTTGTGGTTGGCCTTGTACTCTACTTTCTTCAGCCTCAGCTCTATAAACCTTCTGTAAAAATGTTGGATATAACCCCACCATTGTAGTCATTGTGTTCTCAATTGGTGCCAGACTACAACTTCCCAGGATCATCTAAGTATCTTCTCATTTGTGACAAAAATCAAGCCAATAGATGTTAAGAATACGCCGTAACTTTTGACACCAAAAACTGTTTCGCTTCCTCTCCTCATGTGTTTTTAACAGCCATGTTTCTGCTCCATATAACAGTGTTGTCATCACTAGTGAGTTGAGCACTCATATCTTAGTCATCACAAAGACACCCCACCTCCCAAACAGCAGTCTTAGAAGATGCTGAAATTCCATTGATGGAAGATCGATGCGATGTGTGACTTCTTCTTCAGTTATAGAACTCCCTGTTGTCAACCGACTACCGAGATAGATAAACCTATTCACCCATTCAATGTCATTGCCGTCTATGTGCAGCATCAGCAGATCATTCGTTTCCATTTTATAGGAGGCAATGAATAGCTTTGGTTTTATCACCATTGATCTTACATCCCACAGATTCTGCAGTTTTTCACAGCTCTTCCAGCATTAGCTGTAGTTGGCAAGTAGCCTCTACAAGTAAGACAATATCTATCAATATATTCAATATCCTCTAAAGAAGATTTAAATTTTATACCTCATACTTTGGCCTCAGTCAGCTTTACTATCAGATAGCCTATTAAAACATAGGTGAGAGAACACATCCATGGCATACTCCTGATTCTACTGAAAACCTGCCTAATACAACTGTTGACCCTCACATAGCTAAATGTACCATGGTTCAGTTCCTCCACTAGCCCCAGTAAGTCCCTAGGCACCCCATATCGGTGTTGCACTATCCACAGTGCTGATTGATGCACTGAGTCAAAAGTGGTTGCAAAGACTATAAATGGGATGCTTAACTTCCTTTTGTCACTCTAGTTATTTTTCAGTAACTTTCTGCAGAGCATATATAATGTAGACTGTAGATTGACCTGTATGGAAACCACACTGTGTCTCATTTTTGGGTTAAGACAGTATTCTGGTCAGTTCAGTGGTATGATCATAATCCCCTTCCTTGGGACTGACAGCAGTATTATTCCCTTATAATTTGAGCAAGCTGATCACTCTCCTTTTCTGAAAATGGGATGATGCTCCCCCTTTCCCAATCTACTGGAATGTGGCCATTTCCCCAAACTTTTAAGATAACTTTGTGAAGCCAGTGAATTAAATCTGTGCCTCCACTCTTTAGCAATCCTGATGAAATATTGTCAAGACCCAGTGCTTTATGATTTTGTAGCTCTTTGTCTGTAAGTCTTTCTCTGTCACAGGCTTCTTTTCTGTTGGGTTCATTTTTGGATTAAGTTGGCTTTTACACCTTGGTGAGAATCTGATCATTAAATCACAAAAATGCTCACACCATTGCTTAAATTGTGCATATATCCTGGCAGTATTTTCTATTTTTATCCAATACTGGCAGAAGCTGTGAGAATGGACATCCAACTGGGACCTTCAAAGTTTCAACTACACATTTCTGGTTATATCTTTTAGAGGCTTCCTCAATACTCTGCACCATACTTTTCCACCACTAATTATGATCATTCCAACAAGCCCTTTTGACTGCTCATCCAAAACATTTCTTTTCCTCTATTGCCTATGTCCTCCTCTCTTCACTGACTCGACTTTGACCTTCCAATGCTTTGATAAAAAACATGTTTTTATATTCCTTCTTTGTTAAAACATCCACAGGTCCTTCGATACCCAAAGCAAACAAAAGGAGTATGTAAGAAAGAGAGAAGGAAATAAAAGTTTGGTATATTTCTGATATGTATTGTTTGTACAGGGAATCTCGCAAGAAAATTGTATCCTGAGGATTTTCAGATTTTCTGAGCTGTGAGTTTGTCTTGTCTGCCAGCTAACACTAACCGCTGTTTGTAGGAGCAGGTAGTGTGAGCATCAACTTTGTGTTTTTAGAAAAGTTTCTTAAAAATTAATCTAAGAATAAAGGTTTCTTAAAATAAGAAAAAAAGACTTTTCAGAGATAATTAAAAGTAATCAGTCCCTACAGCCCAAAGAATGTAAAACCTGAGTTTATTAGTACACCTCTACCCCGATATAACACCATCCTCGAGAGCCAAAAAATCTTACCATGTTATAGGTGAAACCGTGTTATATTGAATTTGCTTTGATCTGTTGAAGTGCGCAGCCCCACTCCCCCAAAGCACTGCTTTACCGTGTTGCATCCAACTTCATGTTATATCGGGTTGCGTTATATCTGGGTAGAGGTGTATATGTCACACAGTGCTGTTTAGGCATATTCTACATAACAAGAGCCTTCTAAATCTATTTAATCAGTTTAACCCAGATTCTAAGTATCTTTAGCAGTATTTTTTAACATGAAGATTACTTTATATTTTGTTATTTCATTGCCCAGTTTGTTTTCTTCTCTCTGCTTCCTGCAAATTTCAGATAATATTGGATAGGGAAAAGGTATTGGATTCCCAGTATATCGTGGGCTTCTGTCCAGTTGGAAGTGTCTTATGATGATTATTACTTTGCTGAATAATGGCACATAGTCTATTTTTATGGGGAATTAAGGCAGTTTTATGGCATCAGCTGCTATAAAGGTACTGTGCTTGCCTGCACATTATATAAGTCATCAGCATGTCTGAGCTGGGTTTTGTCCATTTTATAGTAAACATGCTGTATGTGAACATTGTAATAAAAAAGGAATGAGTTTGTTATAGGGAATAAATGTGAAATTTGCAATGTTGTTTGGATCTAGATTTTTAAATAGTCAGTACCCTAGCGATTTATAATCAGAACATACAATTACTGTTGTGTACATCTAGATTACAACTTCTGTGTATTGGTTGTTTACTGGTTTTAATTCTGAATTAAATAAATAAGTGCTATGTAAACGCTAAATTTTGGATTCCCCATGTGCTAGTGCTGTGCCAGTCAGGATTGTGGATTCTGCATGTGCTAGCACTGGTCTGTAGGGTAACAAAGAATTTAGCCCTTGGCATCTAATTTATGCATTTGTATGTTGGTGATGATAACACCTCCTCACCTCACAGGGGTATCGTGAGTATAAATTCCTCAAGGTATGTGAGGTGCTCAGTGATGATAACAGTTAGAGCCATATAGAAGCCTAATGCTTTCTCCAGTGCAGGGGCTGGATAGTGGGGCAGTAAATGAGATATAGGGCCATACCTTGAACAATACGTTTAAAAGAATATTGATAAGATGCCTCTCTTATTCAGCAGAGTTGATCCTCTGCACTGAATGAGAGAGGGATCCTGCAGAAAAAATAGTTTGTGATTGTAATGGGGTTTACTCACTGTCGAATCGCCTCCTTGTGGCTGCGTATCGCAGTGGCTCTTTTCAGGTCAGATGCTCCGTTCCGCTGGTTGCTCACACTGCATCCCTCTTGCTCTACAGGACTTGCAGACAGTGCTCCCTCTTTATGACTCAGCCCTCCAGCCAGGACTATGGTCCTCCCCTTCTGGGGTTTCAAAGTCCCACTGAATCTGCTGTTCACATGCTGTTCCAGACAGTCTTCTGGTCCCAAGCCAGGTCCTATGCCACTTTCCCAGAAGCTGGTAGGAGAACCCAGGAGAACGCCCACTGCTCCAGGTTCAGCCCAGGGACCCTGAGTTCAGTAATTATGATCTACTTGCTCCAGACCCTGTCACTATTTTTTGGACACCTTCTTACTTCCCTTTTCTATCTTCTCCTCCCCACTCCCAACCCAAACTCTTCCCAGGGAGTAAGTGTAGACTGCCTCCCCTCTTTGACAATTTGCCAAACTCTGTAGCCCCAAACAAACCTCTCTTGTCCCAGGGAGTGACTGCAGACTACTTTCTCTGCAGCCCCCTTCTGTTTTTTCAGTTTTATCCCTTTACACAGGCCTGTCTACTCCTTCCCAGATGAACTTTGTCTTTGGTTAGGCTTTCTTGAGCCTTGGTTCTCCTCCAGGTGCTGCCTATAAGGTTAATTGACCTAATAAGACCTAGTCTGCCTCGTGTGCGGTGGACGCTGGTCATTTAATTAAAGTCAGTATCATAATGCATATTCACAAGGGGGCAGAGTCAGGCTGACACAGGTAACCTTCATTGTTTCCTCTCCAGACCTTGGAGGGCTTCACTTTGGAACCTTACCATTCCTTTAATGTATTAGTTGTATGTACTTTGTATTCTAACTCGATCACAGATTACATTATGCTATTATATTATTTAAGGATGCGTTTCACACTACAACAGCTTGTCGAAGAGAATATTCCATAACCATTTCTGCTTTCTAAAGTACAGTCTTATAAAGCATCTAACATCCCAGTTCTACAGATATATTTTGAACTGAATCCAGGTTTTTAACTGATATTTTGATTCATGAAATCTACGCTTAACCGTGGGGTCCTTTCTGGAGCCCACATTGGAGTGTTTAAAATCTTCATATGTCCAACTTTTTATTAGTGCTAATTCTGATTAGAAGAGATATAGGCCTTCAGAGTACACAGTCTCTTTGTGAGACTTATTAATTGTGCCCTGTTTACACAGCTTGATCTGTTGTTTTGCTGGAAGTAATTTTGGCTGTTTCGGTTAACTCTGAAATTTAATTAATAAGGCCCTTTTCCTAAGACTGTGTACATCAACAAATGACAGACTAAATAGAACAGACGGTATTTGGATTCAGCACAATGATTCAAGGTGATAAATAATTAATGTCTTTGGAAACTGGTAACACTGGAATTGCCTGTTTCGAATCATACATTATCCAGATGGATGGTCTTGAGTTTTAGAGAAGCTTATCAGGTTCATAATGAGTCATTCCTCCCCTGCCTCATGCCATCTTAACAAGAGAAGTAACATTCTTGTAAGCTACATTCCCTAAAGTCCTATTATTTAACATCTGTGAGGGCACGTAATGGCAATCCTATAAAACTGGCATTCATGTTATAGAATTCCTTTGGCTGGCGCAGAATCCTTAGTGGTTGTCAAAACAGCACCTTCTGCTCCCTAGATTTTATGGCAGGATGTCCTTGCCCCTAAAGACATGTCCTTTGCAAATCTACCCACCAGTTCTGCGTGAGAAATTGAAGATGATGGAAAAGTGTCTTTTGCATTTTCCCCATCCTTGAGTTTACCTACCTCAGCCACGCCACACCTTCTCTCCTATGTCTGAAATAGGCTGCAGAATGTCTTCTTTGCCAAACTCCTGTCAAGCACGTCACCTTTTCTGAGCCATTTAACCTTATCATGACTCAGGGCAGGGTTCCTCAGTGTTTTGTCCTTCTCAAGGCAGTACAGCCTCACTTGTGCTGAAAGAGCTGCTCTTGGGAAAGAAAACTAGGACACCTCCATGGTGAAGAAAGCTTGATTTAATGGGACTGCATCAGCAGTTTTAATGTATTAGTATTTTTATTGGACTGTATCATGAAGTAAGTGCATTAGTGTGGATCAGCAGTTCTCAGTTATATTTGTATCAGCAAGTCAATGCATTAGTAGTTTATCCAAATGCCTAGACCCTAGAATCCAGGAATGCTAATGAAGTGGTGTTGTGTATCATTAGTCTGAGTATTATCCTTAGACTTTGGTTAGAAGCTAAGGATCTGAACTTTGATGAGTATTGATTATCAGACAAGAAGATTAGCTTCTGTGCAATTTATTCAGCAGTGCAAGGAGGCGAAGAGAGATGGCAAGGAGGTTTTTTTACTTAACCTGTTCCAAACTTAATGTATTGGGGAGATCTTTTCTAAAGAGGGTAGATTTGGCTTCAAATAACAGCTATAAAATTCCATTCAGATTTTAATGACAGATGTATGGCATGGTATCAGCTGGAATGTAGAACAAGTAATACAGGGAAGAAGGGCTTACAGATGCTGAGAGTCAGTGTAGAGTCCTGGGTTTTGGCTCTTTTCTCTGGGCCCCCTCTCTGGCTTTTCTGGATGTCCCTGTGCGAGGGGCTGCTGTAAGCTGGACAAGATGCCTGTCAAGCTGCTCAGACCTGTCTCCTTAGCTGCTCAGAGTTCTACTGCCTGGCTTCTCTTGGCTCTGCCATGCTTTCCGTGGCCTTCCCAAATCCGTTTCCAAGAGCCTATCCAAGGTTACTGTGACTAGGGCTAGTTGAAACTTTTCAAATTTCAAAACAAAATTTCATCAACATTTCAACAGGACAAAAATGATTCCACTCATTTTTTGCTATTTTTGCCCATTTTCCAACCAACTTCATTTTTAACATTCTTCTGTCCAGTAGCATCTACACATTTTGTAGTTTAAAGTTTTATTTTGTTGTCTCAACACAGCAGCACGATTTCACCTAGGTCCCAGTTGAGGAAATCACATAAGTCCCATGACTTTAATGGGATTTAAGCACATGGTTAAGTATTTGTTTAAATTTAAGCATGTACTTAAGTGCTTTGCTCTATAGGAGCCCTAATCAGCTCTCTTCCTACATTGCTTGACCCTAGTTTATTGTTACTTCCATACTTCCTTTCCAAATACCCAGAGATAACGGGATATGTTGTTTAACTTGTAATTTATCCATATTCCAGTACAGTAAGCAGGTGAGAAGTCCCTGAGTTGCCCACTGATAGAGGTGAAATGAAAATGTGTAGGGTTTATAGATGTCACTGATCTCCCCACACTGGAACCCATAGGGGATATCACCAAACGACTACAACCCATTTTTGATGGGCTCCCCTTCTTGAAATAAATATTTCCTGAATCCCCTTTTCTGGGCTTCAAACCAGTTGCTTTCAGCCTTTCCAGACAACTGTACCCCTTTCAGGAGTCTGATTTGTCTTGCATACCCCCTAGTTTCACCTCACTTACAAATTACTAGCTTACAAAATCAGACATAAAAATAGGAAAGTATTACATCACACTGTTACTGAAACACTGCTGACTTCCTCATTTTTACCATATCATTATAAAATAAATCAGTTGGAATATAAATATTGTACTTGTATTTAAGTGTATGGTATATAGAGTAGTATAAACAAGCCATTGTATGAAATTTTAGTTTGTACTGACTTCACGAGTGCTTTTTGTGTAGACTGTTGTAAAACTAGGCAAATATCTAGATGAGTTGATGTACCCCATGGAAGACCTCTGCGTGCCCCCGGGGGTACACGTATCCCTGTTTGAGAACCACTGCTTCAAACAACTGCCTACCTCTCCAAGCTCATCATCAGAAGCAAGCTTCCCACAGACCAGGACACTCCAACTCAAATTCCCACCAGACCCTGCCAGAACAAGATGCAAAACCTGTAGACCTATCTCCACTGTGATCAACATCACCCCCCAACACATCTTTCAAGATCCATGTGTCCTACGCATGTCTATTACATGTGGTGTACCTCATCAAGGGCATTAAATGTCCCAATAACAACTATGTGGGTGAAACCAGACAGTCACTGTGCTCCCGAATGAACTCTCACAGGAAAACAATAAAATACCACCTGTGAGTGAACTTTTCATAAAGCAGTCCCTCTATATCTGACCTGTCAGTCCTCATCCTCAAGGGAAACCTGTGTAGCACTTTCAAAGACAAGCCTGGGAGTTTAAATTCATACCTTTTCTAGTATCTGAGGGGTAGCTGTGTTAGTCTGGATTTGTAAAAGCAGCAAAGAATCCTGTGGCACCTTATAGACTAACAGATGTTTTGGAGCATGAGCTTTCGTGGGTGAATACCCACTTCATCAGATGCATACCTTTTCTAAACACTAAAAATCATGGTCTTAATAAAGGCACTAGGTGTATGGTTTATTACAACAACCTACTAACTCCCCCTTTTGACTTTTGACTATGGAGTGTTTGTCATAAACAGATAGTTAAGGGTTAATGTCTATTTTACCTGTAAAGGGTTAACAAACAGAGGACCAATCAGGAGACAAGATACTTTCAAAACTCGGTGGAGGGAAGCCTTTGTTTGTGTGTTTTGGGTTTTGCTTTGTTCTCTCTGGGTCCTAAAAGGGACTAGACATGCAACCAGGTTTCTTGCCAATCTCCCTGCTACAGTCTCTTATATATTCAGAATAGTGAGTATTAAGTAGGAAAGGCAGTTATAGTCTTTTGATTGTTTTCTGAATTTGCAAGTGTGTATTTTGCTGGAAGTATTTTAAATTGTATTTTGCTGGGGGGAGGCTTCTCTCTAATGTCTTAAGCTGAAAGACCCTGTAACTTTTACCATCTAAATTACGGAGACAACTTTTACTTTTTTTCTTTCTTTTTATTAAAAGTTTTGCTTTTTAAGACCTGTTTGATTTTTCCCCTTGTTGAGGCTCAAGGGAATTGAGTCTGTACTTACCAGGGAATTGGTGGGGGACAGGGAGAGAGAAGGGGGGGGGGAAGGGTGGAATCTCTTTGTTTTAGATTCACGGAGCTTGAATCTGTCTATCTCTCCAGGATAGCCCAGGGAGGGAAAGCCTGAGAAGGAGAGAGAAGGGGGAGAAAAAAACCTGATTTCTCTGTGTTGTAATTCAAGGAGTTTGAATCACGGTGATCTCCTAGTGTACCCAGGGCGGGAAAGATCTGGGAGAAAGAAAGGAGGGGGAAGGGAAATGGTTTATTCCCCTTTGTTGTGAGACTCAAGGAATTTGGGTCTTAGGGTCCCCAGGGAAGGTTTTTGGGGGGACCAGAGTGCCCCAAAACACTATATTTTTGGGTGGTGGCAGCTTATCAGATCTAAGCTGGTAATTAAGCTTAGAGGAATTCATGCTGGTACCCCATTTTTTGGACTCTAAGGTTCAGATTGGGGAATTATATCATGACAGTGTTCACAGGCCACTTCACCTTGAATGGTCCCTTAGAACAATGTTTCTTATCGACAGGCCTGTGGCAGCCTCCTTTCTGGTCCCTGAGATTTCCCTAACACAGTTTAGGAACTCAGCAAGCTAATCCCTCTTATCAAAAAGGTTGAGAAACACTGCCTTAGACTGATCTTGTATTTAGCTGTGATACTCTAAGACTTGAGGAGGACTTCTGTGTGGCTCGAAAGCTTATCTCTGTCACCAACAGAAGTTGGTCCAATAAAAGATATTACCTCCCCCACCTTGTCTCTCTAGAGGAAGACTGCAGGAAAATCAAACAAAATACATACCTTGCAAGGTCTGGATTAGTACTGATAACTCCATTACCCAGCCTGATCTCTCCAGCTACAGGTAACATCATGGACCATCAAATAATGAGTTGCTAATGAATCATCAAGTTTCACTAGCATAGGGCTATATAAAGTGATAGTGCTTCTCTGGGTTAATCTGTCTTTTTCCCATTCTCAAGCAAACTAGCCCATTGAAATGTGGTATTGTGACTTTCTGGGAAACAGAGATCTGATTTAATTATCCACCAGAGGACTCTAAGGGCCTGCCATCTTTGTGTGCTATTTCTGCTCTTATCACCCATTGGGATGAGGGGCAGTGGTGGTGGCAGCATGAACATCACTCAATCTCTTTCTTTTCTCAGAAGCCCCTTTTACTGTGCCTTTATCATTCGGACTGGTTTACAGGACAATGGGAAAAAATAATGCTGCTATTAGCTTAGCACTGTCCAAAGGCGAAATGATCCTAGATGTTTGTATCCATGTGTCTGTATCAGCATGTCATCTGCCTGTGTTCTCCCAAGTGCTGAGTGAAATAAAGAAAACAAACACACTCAGATCACTTTCTCCCATTCTCTTTCCCAGTTGTAAAGCTGTGTAAAGTCAAGTGGAAGTGACTGGTTGTGATGCTTATTGTTTTAACTTGCTGGTAAATTCCTTCCAGCAGACTGAGAGACTTGCCATAGGCTGTTGGTTTGATGAAGTTATGTTCATTTAGGGGAGGGAGGGTTCCTGCCTTGTGGAAGGGTAAGGACTGGGCCAGAGGAAGTGCCATACTGCCTTCTAAGTTATTTTTAACATTCTGGCACAATAGGAATAAAGCTCACTGTGAAAATCATTTCCAGCAGTTTCCTTTGCTCACCTAGAGTTAACTGCTTGCTTGGGAAATGTGCTGTGGCCAGGACATACCCCCATCCATTCTGAAACTCACCAAAAACCAAGGGCAGCTGTTGTGCTAAGGTTGCATCCTATCTGTCATTTGCATAATATGTGATTTGCAGCATATGCAGGGATGTTTTAAAAGATCAGTCTCCCTCCTCATTAACAGCCACTACATCTCATTTTGCAGAGCGCTATCTAGGACCTTCATGGGTCACTAACAGGCTGGATTATTGGAGGAGGATGTATTTGTGGTTTGTTCTCCCTGTGTATGCCAGTGGCATAGCATGGTTGTAGTCTTCAAAATGCCATTGCTTCCATTTATTTTTCTTGTACAATGTTTTGCAGTAATTCAAGGCTCGATTCTTCCACTTCGACCTCCTGAAGCACCTCTCTGCCAAGTATTCCTATTATTGAAAGCAAGCCTGCATTTAAGTGACCCAGATCCTCCTCATTACAGCACGGACTGAATCTGTGATAGAGAAGGCAAGAGAAAGAAATGAGTGTTTTAGTCTGGGCTGAATGGAGGAGACACAGTAATGTGACTGAGGGATTGGTGCCTATTGGAAATCATAGGCTAAAGTGAAACGTTTTATGGTGCATGTAGAGTCGCAGGACGGAGAGAGGCTGTGTGCAGCTCAAATTGTGAAAATCAACACTTCAGCCAGAATCCTTCATCTGGTTAAGTTCCCAAAATGACTTGGGGGAGGGAGACGCCTGGGGATTTCTGGCTACAAGAGGGAGGAAAACCCGTGTTAAAAGTCTGAGGAATTGCTCCATGACAAATCTGACTTTTGTGTAATCCTGGTGTTGCCTCCCACATAGAATGCTGTGATTTAGAAACAGAAAATGGAGTGTCTCCTGCGGATGAGGGAGGCTCTGCAAGCACAAATTAGTGAGGCCCCTGGATACTTAAAGTCTTTAGCTCTCTAGTTTATCTTTGAGATTCTATGCATCTTGGGTTTTTCGTCCCTGGCTACTTTTTGCAGAGGAGGGATTTTGTGTCCTTCAGCAGATAAGCCAGCATTTCCAGGAAAGCTGTTTGTCTGTTCTCTGATTCCTATACTGTGCTGAGGGAATTGACTGCCAGTCAGTCAGTCACAAGGGAAATCGTGACAGAAAAATTCTTTGATATGAACGCCACTCATAAGAATGTGGCAGCTTCACAAAGAATGCCTGAAAACAGATACATTAGGCCTTTGTTTTAAAAATCACATTAATTTGCACAGGTTCTTTCTTGGCTGGCCTCTCACTCAACAACTGGCTTTTCTGAGAGCTTTGTTCTTTATGTTTTGTGTTTTGTGTTTTGGTGTTGTGTGGAGTAAAAGAAATGCTCCAGCCAATGAGCTCACCAGCCTGATGAAGACAAACTCATGTGCATGTGTTAATACACGTACACTCACACATGGACGAGCCCGTACATTCACACATGGACATGCCCATATAAGCTTACACAAACTAGATAAAAGCCAAAGATTTTGTGAGGGCAGACTAGAGTTAGTCCTTGCTAATGGACTAGAGAAGACCATATTATTCCAGCCTGTAGGTAATGATTGTGACCTACAGGCAGCTGTGAAATGGCAGGCTATAGAAGAGTGTAATCCTGTGGGACCTGTGGTCATCCATGGTTGGCATGCATGATCTGAACCATAGAAAATGATGTTGATCTTTAACTTACCTCCTTGCTCTTCCCACACTCCTTTCTAATGGAGAGAGAGGATAAAATTCCCCTTGCATGTTCTTGCAAGCCAAAGGTGCCATGTGATTTAAGTCTTGAAGCAGCAGATCTTCAGAACATATATGAAACTCTGTGTGGGATTAGAAAAGGTTAAGCTGCCTCTGCCCCCCAGAATAGTAAAATCTTGTGTATTGTTGCTATATCTGTCTCAACACAGTCTGTTCTCCATATTGTCAGTCTGCAGTAGGTAGACCTTTAGAACTGGAGTAGTCGGAACCATTGTTACAAAGAGCGTAACAAATTTGAAGCACGGCTTCAGATTTGTTCTGAATACTTCTGCTTTTTACACTAAAGAAAAAATGTTTTATAAGTCATGTTAACCTTTGGGTATTATGGAGGAGTCATTTTATCAGGCACTCCAAGATGAATACATTCTCTTATGAATTGCTTTGTGTTCAATGAGATGATTTTTTAAAAATTGATTCTTCCAGGTTGAATGCAGAAAATAAACAAAGCATGATGTTAAAGGTCCTACCCATAAACAAACCTTCATGTACATTATGATTAAGGAGAGTATTTTTTTCAGGTTTTGTCTGTCTCTATCAAAAATAGTTGAAATAATGTGGAAGGAAGTCTTCATGAAATGTCAAAAGGGATGTTTTTAAAATGAAACATTTTCAGGTGTAATTGGTAGGGAAATAATCAATTCTTGTACTTACAGTGAAATTTAACATTGACCGCTCAAGGGATTGTTGATTTTTCTGGTTCTCATAACAAGTAGCTGTATAACTCAGTGCAATTATGTGGAGGAAATCTTGTTGGAGCTGAGCTTTTATTGGTCATTAGGCCAGATAATAATGAATAGTAGATTAATGTTTGCACAGGTTTTACTGTACTGTGCTGCTTTGCTCAGGGATCTGCCCAGGAATGAGATGATAGGATTGTCAAGAGGGTGCTGAGCTCCCTGACTGAAACAGGGGAACCATATTTTCAAATATTTCAAATATGAAATAACAGTGTTGGATTTGCATAGACATTGAGTTTAACTCAAAACGATGTATATAGTTGTTTAAATTGAAATATGTTGTAAGTGGGTACAATATATTGACAATGTTGCTCCCCTTAAGGCAAATGGAAACTTTGTTCACATAGTTTTAAGGATAGTGGGTAAAGAGCATGTTCTAAATTTTCAAAAGTGATTGGTAATTTTGGATTTTGTAACTTTTAGCTGCACAGCTTGAGACACCTGAAAGGAACCTGGTTTTTAGAAGTGCCGAGCGTCTGAAAAGCAGGCCCCATTAAGACATCTCAAGTTAGGCACCCCAAATCACTAGTCACTTCTGATAATCTTGGCCCCATATTTTACTGTATAATGAGTTAATAATTTAAAACAGACCTCCAAAACTAATGAGGTTGACTACCTTCAATACAAAGCTTTGCAACTTTAAAGGAACTGGATATTACACTTATGGCATTAGGGGGCTTTAAAGTGTCTTTATACCACTTTCTTTTCCTCTACTGTGCTACTCCAACTCAACAATAAGTATGAGTTAGCCAAGATTCTGCCCTTGAATCCAAACCAGAGACCATTCTTCCCCAATATAATAGAGTAATAGGATTATAGAAATGCAGGTCTGGAAGGGAGCTTGAGAAGTTATCAATATGCTGAGGAAGGACCAAGTAAATCTAGACAATCCTTGACGTGTGTGGCCATCCTGCTCTTTAAAACCACAAGGATGCAGATTCCACAAACTCTCTTGGAAGCCTGTTCCTGAGTTTAACTACTCATATAGCTAGAAAGATTTTTCCTAATGCCTTTACCTAGATCTCTCTTGCTGCAGATTAAGTATGTTACTTCTTGTCAGGGCCAGCTCCAGGCCACAGTGCCCTAAGCGTGTGCTTGGGGCGGCACGCCGCGGGGGGCACTCTGCCGGTTGCTGGGAGGGCGGCAGGCGGCTCCAGTGGAGCTGCCACAGGCGTGGCTGCGCACGGTCCGCTGCTCCCGCGGCTCCGGTGGACCTCCCGCAGACACGCCTGCAGCAGCTCCACCAGAGCCGCGGGACCATCGGACCCTCCGCAGAAACGCCTGCGGGAGGTCCACCAGAGTCGCGGGACCGGCGAGCGGCAGAGCGCCCCCCGCGGCGTGCCGCTGTGCTTGGGGCAGCAAAATTGCTAGAGCCGGCCCTGCTTCTTGTCCTACCTTCAGTAACATGGAGAACAATTGATGACCATCCTTTTTTATAACAGCCCATAACCTATTTGTTAACTGCTATCAGGTGCCTCCTCAGTTTTCTTTTCTCAGGACTAAACATGCCCAGTTTTTTTAAACCTTTGCTAATAGGGCAAGTATTCTAAACCTTTTGTCATTTTTCTTGCTCTTCTCTGAACTCTCTCCTATTTGTCCACATCTTTCCTGTAACGTGGCACCCAGAACTGGACATAGTACTCTGGCTAAGGCCTTACCAGTGCTAAGCAGAGCTGAACAATTATCTCCTGTCTTCCATACAACCCACCTATTAATACACCCCAGAATGATGTTAGCCTTTTTCGCAACTGCATCACTTTGTTGACTCATACTCACCATAGTGCCCAGATCCCCTTCAGCAGTTCTACTACCTAGCCAGTTATTCCCCATTTTGTAGTTGTGCGTTTCGTTTTTACTAGGGCTTCAAGTGATTAAAAAAATTAATAGTGATTAATCACGCTGTTAATAATAGAATACTGTTTGTTTAAATATTTTGGGATGTTTCCTACATTTTCAAATATATTGATTTTAATTATAACACAGAATACAAAGTGTACAGTGCTCACTTTATATTTATTTTTATTACAAATATTTGCACTTTTTTCAATTAACCTAATACAGGTACTGTAGTGCAATCTCTTTATCATGAAAGTTGAACTTACAAATGTAGAATTATGAACAAAAAATGCATTAAAATAAAACAATGTAAAACTTCAGAGCTTACAAGTCCACTCAGTCCTGTTCCTTGTTCAGCCAATCACTCAGACAAACAAGTTTGTTTACATTTGTAGGAGATAATGCTGCGCACTTCTTGTTCACAATGTCACCGGACTGTGAGAACAGGTGTTCACATGGCAGTGTTGTATTGTCATGTCACAAGATATTTACATGCCAGATGCGCTAAAGATTCATATGTCCCTTTATACTTTAACCACCTTTCCAGAGGACATGCGTCCATGCTGATGACAGGTTCTGCTCGATAACAATCCAAAGCAGGGCAGACCAATGCATGTTCATTTTTGTTAACTGAGTCAGATCCCGCCAGTAGAAGGTTGATTTTCTCTTTTGGTGGTTCAGGTTCTGTAATTTACACATCACATTGTTGCTCTTTTAAGACTTCTGAAAGCAAGTTCCAGCCTCATCCTGCTCAGATTTTGGAAGGCAGTTCAGATTCTTAAACCGTGGGTCAAGTGCTGTAGTTATCTTTAGAAATCTCACATGGGTACCTTCTGTGGGTTTTGTCAAATCTGCAACAAAAGTGTTCTTAAAATGAACAACATGTGCTCAGTTATCATCCGAGACTGCCATAACATGAAATATATAGCAGAATGCAGGTAAAAGAGAGCTGGAGATGTACAATTCTCCCCCAAGGAGTTCAGTCACAAATTTACTTAAAGCATAATTTTTTTAATGAGCATCATTAGTATGGAAGATGTCCTCTGGGATGGTGGCTGAAGCATGAAGGGGCATACAAATGTTTAGCATATCTGGCACGTAAATACCTTGCAGTGCCGGCTACAAAAGTCCCATGCAAACACCTGTTCTCAATTTCAGGAGATGTAAATAAGAAGTGGGCAACATTATGTCCTGTAAATGTAAACAAACTTGGTTGTTTTAGCGATTGACTGAAGAAGAAATAGGACTGGTGGACTTGTAGGTGCTAAAATTTTGCATTTTATTGTTTTGAGTGCAGTGATGTAACAAAAAAAAATCTACATTTGTAAGTTGCAATTTCACGATAAAGAGATTGCATTACAGTACTTGTATGAGATGAATTGAAAAATACTGTTTATTTTGTTTATCAGGTTTACAGTGCAAATATTTGTAAAAAAAATAATATAAAGTAAGCACTGTACACTTTGTATTTCAACAGGCATTCTATTATTTAACAGTGTGATTAAAAATACAATTAATTTTTTTAATCACAATTATTTTTTTGAGTTAATTGTGTGAGTTAACTGCAATTAATCAACAGCCCATGTTTTTACGTTTCTAAGTGAAGCACTTTGAACTTATCCTTATTGTATTTTATCCTGTTGAATCAGACCATTCTCCACTTTGTAAAGGTCCTTTTGAAATTCTAATCCACCTGTCCGAAAGGCTTGCAACCTCTCCCAGCTTGGGGTCATCTGCAAATTTTATAAGCCTGCTCTCCATTCCATTATTTAATATTGAAAATATTGAATAGCATCGGACCTGGGACTGATCCTTGCAGGACTCTGCTAGATACACTCTCTCAGTTTGACAAGGAACCACTGATAATTACTCTTTGAGTATGGTCTTTCAACCATTTGTGCACCCATCTTACAGTAAATAAATTTGGACCATATTTCCCTAGTTTGCTTATGAGAATGTCATGTAGGACTGTGTCAAAATCCTTACTAAAATCAAGATATATCACGTGTGTTGCTTCCCCCTCATCCACTAGGCCAGGAACCCTGTCAAAGAAGGAAATTTAGGTTGATTTGGCATGATTTGTTCTTGACAAATCCATTTTGGCTATTACCTATTATCCTATTTTCCTCTAAGTGCTCAGAAATTGATAATTTGTTCTGGTATCTTTACAGATATTAAAGTTAGGCTGACTGGTCTATAATTCGCGGGGTTGTCCTTGTTCCTCTTTTTTAATATAGGTACTTTGCCTTTCTCCAGTCCTCTGGAACCTCATCCTCATCCTCAATGAGTTCTCAAAGATAATTGCTAAGGATATGATTTTGTCACGGAGGTCACTGATTCTGTTGGCTTTAATGGATATCCATGACTTTTTCGGCTTCAGCCCTGGCCTGAGGAACAGGAGCGACAGCCAGATCTGGGTCAGTCCCCAGGGTTCGGCAGTCCCTGGAGGCCAGAGCAGCCCCAGTGGTTGGAGTAGTTGCCAAGGCTGGGTCAATCCTCAGAGCCAGAGCAGCCCCCATGGCCATAGCAGCCTTGGTGGCTGGAACAGTGGCCTTGAAGCAGTGGCTGGTGGTCAGCCCTCAGCAGCGGGGCTCAGATTGTTATTCCCCTGGATATTTTTAGTTATAGTCAAATACAAGTTGCAGACTTCTGTGAATTGTTGTTTATTGCCCATGACCTATCCGTAACTTTTATCAAAAATATTCATGACAAAATCTTAACTTTCATAATTGCGAATGGTTCCAACATTGCTTCAGCTAGTTCCTTAAGTATCCTAGGACGAATGTCATTAGACTTTGCTGACTTGAATACATCTAACTTATCTACATTTTCTTTAACCCTTTCTTTCCCTATTTTGGCTTTCATTCTTCCCCCCTCATTAATATTAAGTGTGTTGAGTATCTGGTAACCATTAACCTTTTTACTGAAGACTGGAGAAAAAATAGGCATTAAACACCTCAGCCTTCTTGATGTCATCAATTAGCGGCTTTCCTTCCCCGCTAAGTAAAGGACCTGTTCTGCCCCTGCAGAGATACCGTGAAGAGATGAGAAAAATCCTCGGGCAGGGAATGTCTGACCCAGCAAAGTAGTGCTCTGGTCTATGATGGGAGCCCTTGCCTGTTTCTGCAATACATTTTCGGAACATATTTCCAGCATGCGTATATAATTCTTTGCACACAACCCCTACATACATCATACAGTAATTTTTCAGGACCAGCATGTCACCAGTTTACCAAAGATATCTTATATGACACCTTTTAGATACATATTGTGAGAAGTGTCTTGTGTGGGGAGCAATGAGTGTGTCAGGTCTGATAAAAGTTACAGTATGGTACGCTGTCCACCATTTGGACATGGAGGGGCACCCAGCATCACAGCTTCCCTCTATGAAACCCTGTCTTTTCAGTTGCTTACAACTCTGCCAAACTTCATTGGTTTGGGCTGAAATTTTCCATGCTGGCTGTCTGCCTCAAGCAGATTTTTTTTAAATTTCAGCTGAACTGGGTCAGAGGGTGAGGTTACAGGGAAATGCTTTGTTTTGGCCCATTTAAAAAAATGGATGAGGATAAATGTACATTGAGAAGGCCTAGTGCTGCCTCCATACTTTGAAGCAGGGACTTAATATTTGTCAAGGGATATGCCCTTTGTTGTTCCTGTGAAAACTGCACAAATTTGACATATTGTAAGTCTCTGAAAAATCATATTCATTCCAGACTTGTTAGAGTTTGGCGGCCAAATCCCCTGAAGATTATGTCTGTACTGGGCATGCTCCATCAAATGGTTGTAGGGGTTGAACAAAACTTCTCTGCAATTACTCCTCCTGGTTGCTGGGGGCCACTGTGATGCCAGACCTCACAGCTGTGCAATCCATGCTCTCGCTGCTGCTCAGGCAGTAAGCAGGAAAAGGAGGAAGCAGCCACACTGCAATGCAGATATATGAGAAATGGGATGGAACAAGAGAAGAGGGGATTGCAGGAGCCAGAAGGTGGGGGCAGAAGAGGGAGGGGGATAGGGCGGGTTCAATTAGAGCAGGGGGCATGATCAGGTCAGAGTGAATAGGTGCAGAGGAGAGTTGGCAGGGGTACGATCCAGAGTGGGGATAGGGAGTTGGACAGGAGAAGACTGGAGGGGGGCAGAATCCAGAGTGGGGTAATAGATAGGAGCAGTGGGGACAGTGACAGCTTAGGGGGACAGGGGCAAAAAGGTCTATAACCACTAGGACACAGAATCTTGAACTGAACCTCGAAGTTCTGAGTCTCTACATTCCTCTGCTCTCAGCAAATAACTGAAGCCCACCGGCTGCGTATATCTCATTCCTCAGCTAGGACTGGTCCATATAGTGGACAACAGCCTACTACTGCTACCATTTACTCTATTAGCTCAAATGTGCTGTGGATCTAAAGGTTGGAACCTAGCTGGTGACCCAAGTTGGGGGTCAGTGTGGTTCCACATGATGGAATTTCAGTTTGTTAATAACGGAGGGGCTGGAACTAAGGGTGTGTGTGAGCTATTCATAAGTTTCTCAGGCAGTAAAAAGAGGCATGGGTCCATGGGAGGACAGACATTCAAGATTCAGTCCACATTAATTAAAAAAAAAGGCATTAAATAATGTTAAAGTTGCAAAGTCAAGCGCTCGGTTGTTATGAAATTTCAGAATTAAGGTGCCTGTATAACTTTTATGTGTCCTATTTGTACAAATGCGTTATGATGCAGTCTTTTGTGATTATTTGTTAATTTTCCTAAAGAAACAATGAATTTGAAAAGGTAGACAACTTACAGCTTGTATATGTTACTAAATGCCACACATTTCACAGGATATCCAATAAAATTATGCAATTACACAACTTTACACGTTGGCAGTGCTGTGCAAGACCAGACAATACAAAATCAGACAATATTACACAGATACAACGTGTTAGAGTATGATGCAGTCCTTCATTTCATAGTTTCATACTATTTTTTTCCACAGAACCCCTATCTCATTCAGCACATAGTATAGATGGTGCTCTAGGAATCAGTCAGGGTTGTGTCATTAATGAGGCTGTTATCTGTAGGACCTCTGCCTCATTTGTTGCACAAATTGGAAGACATGTAATGAACGAGAAAGAGAATTGCCAGAAGAAAAAGGATGGTCTCCTGGTTAAAGAAGTTGATTCTATTCCTGCCTCTGTCGTAATATTCCTATATGATGGTAGACAAGTCACTTCAAGAAAAATGTTCATTTGGCCACTAATTGTGTGTGCTTCATTTTCTGGATACCCAACTGGAGGGACCTGGGGCCAGATGTGCCTATGTGCTGAGTGCTCACTACTGCAACTGAAGACCCTGCTTCTTCATAATATCTATGTAATAAATTAATTGATGTTTGTGAAGCACTCAGCTACTGTGGTGAGAGCATCACAGAAATGCCCTGAAAGAAAGTAATAATGCTGCAATCAGTATAGGGTTCAGGTGGTGTGCATTAAATAAGGCCACACATTGAATGTGGAGGATGAGAAGAAATATTGAACACGTTAGTTAAACGAGTCAGGAATCCTGTGGAAAACATAGTATACAACCATATATTATAATGCATGTGCACTAGGGGGCAAATTAAGGTTGCTTGGGCAGCCTTTATTCTGGCATATCCTGACTTTGCAACCTTAATGTTCATTAAACATAGGGTTTTTTTTTAATATAATAAGAATGTATGTCTCTTTACTGCACTGTTTAAGTGTCTGAGAGGAAGCAAAGACAATTGAGTAATTAATGCCTGAGGCAGGCCAGGTTCAGCTGGGAGGAGGTGATATTTCTCCATAAGCCTAACAAGTCATTAAGGGAGATTACTATACACACTGCCATTCAACATCAATGCTGATGCCTCATGGAATTAATAACACTATTTATTTCAATAAGATTAGCAGCAGATAGTCTCTGTGTTATTAATAGTATAATTAGCAACATTAATTTTTTTTCATTGTTGTGGTATCCTCCATTTTAGCATGTCTTGAAAACTATCAGTGTTATCAAGGGATGGCAGGTGTTGATTCAGAGAAACATCTGTCTCCAAATATATTCATTTAACCAGGTACATTTAATTTTGCGGGTAGGATGTTTTCTTCTTCTTGTTGTTGTTGTTGTTGTTGTTAGGGAAATGTTTTAGGACAATGCTGCACAGCCCAAATTTCTCAGTATTATCCTGATTTCAGTGGCATGATTTTTACATCCTGCACATTCGGCTTGTAGGGCTAATGCAGCGTCCTGAAAATTGTTTGGGGCCTTTGCATCATTAGGCAGTATAAACACACAGTGCCAGAGGCTGAGATGCAAAACACCCTGATGATTGTAGAGGAGGACAAATGGCAAAAAGTAACAGCAAAATACTTGTCAAAGACTTGAGAGAAGGATGGAAAGAGAAGACATAGTAATTGTGCTATTTCTTTAGGCCCCAATTTAGCAGGCCATTCTTATTCTGCAAAACACTTACGCATATATTTTACTTCTAAGCACTTGAGTACCATTGAGCATATGCTTTAAGTTGAACATACAGTTGAAGGCTTTTCTAAAGAGAGATGGACGGCAGACTATGCTTAAACGTTTTGCTGAATTGGTGCCTTAGTGGCCTCTGCTGTCTGACATGTGAAGCTGAAAAGGCACTGGTTTCAGAGAAGGTTGCTGTTCATAGTAGTTTACAAGTAAAATAATAGATGTCTGCACATTTTGAGACATGCTAGGCTCTCAAAATGGTTGATGCAGCACACCTGGCTTTGTTAAAGAGAACTCTCCATGTTAAATGTATAGCAGAGTGTAAAGTAACTTCTTGACCCATGGCTGTTGTACAATATTTCTTGCATGGTAGAAGAGTTAACTCAGTTATGTAATAATCAGCTTTGTGGAATAACTACTGTTATAATCTCGGTAGTTTTACTGTCCCTCAGGCAAAAACAGCTATTGCTGTCAAAACCGTTCACAATCTACAATGTGCACACAGAATAATGGTTGGTAACTGCCCCAATAATTTGTATGGTGGTAGTTTTATTATTGTAATTTAAAGAAAAAGGCCAAGGCTCAAAATGTTGAAATAAAGACTTTGGTCTTGTCAGCTGCTTCTTTCAATATGGTATAGGTCCTCAGTATTTTGACTGGCAACGCTTTCCCCGAACTCACTATCAGGGCTTGTGCTTTAAGGGTTGGACAGAGTGGTAGGCCAGAAAGGACCAAATTTCTGATTCTATACAGCTTTTGTGACTGGTGTTTTATCAACACTAGGGGTGGAGGGGGAAGAGTCCTCTTGGGGTACCATCAATATAGGGATATCAGTTGTGATTCACTGAGAGGATATTTAGAATTTCAGCAGGGGATAGAGAGGTACTTACCGAAACTACAGTGAAACTAGAAAACCTCTCTATTCATTAGTCAAAGAACTTGCAACTCCCATTTAAAGACAGGCGAGACACGCCATATTGAACCAAAAAGTCAGTCCACATTCCCAGAACATTTTTATATATCAAGTGTTGCAAAGAACAACTACTATAGCCCCTTTTGATAAATCCTGTAATAGCTCAGTTTTAGCTGGAACATTAATCTTCATTTCTTTAGGGATGAGTTGTCACAACATACAACTGAGTGTAGGCATGAATGCTATTGTCATCAGCACATAGTTAAGTGTAATGAAGAGGATAGGCAAAGCATACATCAAAAACAAATGTTACTCACCCTGTGGACTTATTCATTTCTTTTCTCTGTTGCACTACTCGTGCTGATTCTGAGTGTTGCCACATAGAAATGCCTCCATAGGAAAGAGATCAGTGAGTGATAGGATTCCACAGGAAAAACACCTGACAGCAACTAATCTCCCCTGGTGTCTTGAGCACATGTAACATGACATAACAGAGTCTCGTTCTATGTATAATGCCTTTCAAACAGAAGTGTCACAACACTTCCCCAATAAGAATGTTTTGTACAGACAAATGTTGTTTTATTTTTAATGTTGATTTAAAAAAACGCACTGTGACCTACCAGGGTACAATCCAGACTAATGAGCAGCTGTGTCATCATGCCCTGCACCCTAGAGTGCCTTACAATACCTTGCTGAAGAGACTCCCACCTGGGCTGCTCACAGTCTTCCAGCATGCATGTCACACTCTGCCTATCTGTGTGTAACTGAAGCCTGCCAGCCACGCTTGGGTTACTGTCTGGCTCTCACTAGCTTTGGTTATACTGCAGGGTGACTCCCAACATACCCTTAGTCTCAGATTTCCCCACAGAAATATATGTCCTGTAGTACCCAGCCCTCTCCTGGACGGTATAAAATATTTGTTATTCCTTTAAGAGAATAAAATGCACACAACTTTTTACTTGAAATAGAGTTACCCAGACACCTCAATTTAAATACACTGGCTCAGATAAAACAATAAAACAAGTTTATTATCTACAGAGAGGGATTTTAAGTGAGTAAAAGTAATAAGACATACAAATCAGAAATGGTTGCAAGAAAAATAAAGATAAGACATTTACTGATAACTAACATACCTCTATCAGATTCAAGCAAAGTTTCTTACCACATGCTTTTAGCAGTTTTACGGACCAACATTTGTCCCTCCCAGAGTCTCTAACAAATGCTTCCTTTGCGGCTTCAGGTACAGCAAATGCAATGGGCCGGGAGAGAAAGAGGTGTCCATTGGTGTGTTTGTCCCTCCTTTTTATAGTTTCAGTCCTCTCTTGAAAAATATTTCCAGCTGAGTACTAAGAGACAAAGAATCCATATGGAAGGATATTCTCAGCTTCTTTTTTTCACCTGTTTGAGCTTTCTTTGTTTCACTCCCTGCTTGATGATTCTGTTTGCTGCTTAAATACAAATTAAGCAGAGCACACATTCCTTTCTTAGGACAGACCTGTTTGCCAACCTCAGTTTGGGCCAGGCTGTGGGATTTGGAACATGTGTTAATAACACCATAGAGTGGAATCTTATAATTTCACATACAATGTTGCCACACCATTTTATCAAGATGATACTGACCAAGAAGTTATGAATTTTCAAATGATTCTTTATAACATATGCATTGTGCAACAAATATTACAGTAGTGAGTAGAGTGTGAACAGAGAGGTGTATACTGTCACATGCCCTTAGCGTTTTTTAAGAATGCCTATCCTTACACCTAGTCATTAAAATACATTAGCACATTTTACCAATATTGGAAACAAACATTTTGATCTCTCCATCAGCCTTTACCTCATAAAGATTAATACAGACCCACCATCCTTTTAACAAAATGTCCCTCTTCAGATAAGCCTTGGAAAATAAATGGATTTTGTTGCATTCCCTGAAACTCAGCTGAGAGTCAGTAAGGGGGCATTTGAATTCTAGATTTAAGAGCCCCTTGCTGAAAAACAGTGAAACAATGTACTTGTGCTGTCTGATTTTGGAGATAGCGATGGCACAGATATTAATTTATAATTTTTGAAAATCTAAGACAGGAAAAAAAGAGGTTGTTTCTATTTTTTTATAACCGCACTTTGATAGTACATTCCAACATTTTGATTGCATTTCCAGTGGAGGACCTTAAGGGCAAATAGGACATAAAGTGCAACAACATTTTGTAAAATAAAGCACAAAATGTTGAAAATTAAGTCATCTGTATCTAGAGTACACTCGCTTCTGCTCTGATATCCGAGCATGCAGTGCCCTTAGCCGTGGGAAAGTTTTTCTGAAGGAGGCTGCCGCACTACGGAATGCCCGCCAAAGTGGGCTGTAGCAGACCAGCGCAGTCTAAAAGGGAGGAGTGTTGGCTAAGGAGGAAGGTACATGGTGATCAACCAAAGGAGGTGGCAGTTCAATGCAGTCCAGTGGCAGCATTCAAAAGCAGGGCTCCTGTGAATCTTCAGATGCAGTGTAAAGCTGCCTCCCTTTGACAGCAGCCCTGGGCCTGGTGGTAATGTGCCAAGGGTGCTCTGTCAATCACTAACCCACACTCATCAGAAGAGGTGAATCAGGCCCCTAATATCTATTTGTTTTCTGAGCAGATGGAAATGTTTGGCGCGTTGTAGCTTTCTTCTTGCCTTGTGACCAGAATTGCCTTTGTTCTCATACAATCCAATGTTAATATTTCCCACAGTCACACCTCAGAGAAATACTCTACAGGATATTAGTAACATGACTGTATAACAGTAAATGACCATATACATAATGGAACATGGTCATTAGCCAGCTGTGCACATGCAGCATCAAATAGAGGCAGCAGTATGCAAACCCAGGATCTTCATCTCCTAAGGCACAAGTCTTTGCACAGTGGTCTAAGGGAGAAGCTCTTCTTGACTATCAGTTTTAATAGAGAGTGCTGTCACGTGAGCCAATCCATCCCAAGAGTATTTTATAGCAGCTCAAATGTTTGTAAGCCTTAATGTAGCTCTGTGAGAACAAGTAATTGCCATTGTAGGCAACAGCTCTTGTATGATAATCACAGATCTATTGGCCATAATCATTTTTAAACCTCCCTGACTTTACTGCTATTTGGATTTTGACTGGTTTATGTCTTCTGATGCATCTAACTTAGAAATGGGAATATCTCATTGATGTCCTACGTCTGTTCATCACATTATTTTATTTCTAGCTATATAATTAGAGACAGAGAGAGAATACTTGAGGGCATGGTATAAAAGATTTTTATTGCCATGAGTTTTATTGGCAAAAGTTTTATGGTAATATCAAGTTATGTATATCATCCCAAACAAGTATAAAATCTTTATAAGGTACTACAATACACTATCATGTATTCAGCATATGTCTCATATTTTAGAGAAGAGCTATTTTAGAAATATCAGAATTTTTTTTTCAAAACAGATACTTTTTTCATACCACTGTGCCCATACATCCAAACTGCTATAGGTACCATGAATCTAACTATACAGTTCTGGGCGCTACATCTCCCAGCATGCTCTGCTGTCTTGCTCTGGTGAGATGGAGACTGGCTGGAAACACACCAGACCAGTTTGATTAGTTACCACTGAATCGGAGAGGGAAGTTTCCTGCCCATCGTCTAACTTTAGAACTGCAGCTCAGACCTTACACACACAGCTGTCTAGGTTTCTTTCCAAACTCTCCACCTCCTCTCCTTCAGCAACCATGTCCCCTCTCCCACAGATATGCCTTTAAGAGGAAACACATGTACTGAGAATAATAGTGTCCTTAAAGATTCTCATAAAGGCTGGCATGCCATCTTTTTCCATTCTTCTAAGTGCCCCTCCCCCATCAATAAGCATAACTTGACAGCAGCCCTGGGCCTGGTGGTAATGTGCCAAGGGTGCTCTGTCAACCACTAACCCACACTCATCAGAAGAGGTGAATCAGGCCCCTAATATCTATTTGTTTTCTGAGCAGATGGAAATGTTTGGCGCGTTGTAGGTTTCTTCTTGCCTTGTGATCAGAATTGCCTTTGTTCTCATACTGTCCAGTGTTAATATTTCCCACAGTCACACCTCAGAGAAATACTCTACAGGATATTAGTAACATGACTGTATATTGGTGGTGGTGTCAGTGGTTTTGGGGAGTGGAGTTGCAGGCTATTAGTTTAGATATCTGCAGTTTACCATTCCCTGCTAGTAGGTTGTGACAGACAGACAAATAAGGAATGTGTGTCAGGGAGGTTGGTCACCAAAGTAATCCCCTAGTGGCATCTAGGTGGCAGAATTCCCACTGATACATTCAAAGCGAAGACTGGGTTAGCATGGATGAGGATGAAAGGGAAATAATTTTATAGTGAAGATGCTTGAAAGTGAGATGAACAGAATGCATAAGTAAGGCAAATTGTAGGGTTGTTCTTTTTTTGTTAATTTTTTAAAAAGGAATTTGGAGCTTGTGAACAATGTTGGATTGACAGCCTTAGAGAGTGAAGTCCTCTATTGATCTAGGGGACACATACAACATAGGTAACAAGCGTATCAAACTTCCTCACTTTGCCCCACCAGTATGCCTCACCCCTGCTGTGAGGGGCCACCCTGGAGTGAGAGAGTAATTGCTCAGATCTTGTGCCCATTCCGTCCTGAACATCTCTGATGTGACTTCAAACAAGGATGTGACGTAGTGCCATCATGCTGGTGGCTCTTGTGTTATGACCTGGACCAAGCCCACTAAAACCCATCCCACATAGGTCACCAAGCAGCCATCAGATGGTAACTTTTGACTGGGTTGGATTCAAATCAGTGAGAGAACTATCTATCGTAAGTACCTGTATGCTCGTCATTATTGTAGTGTCTGAGTGCCTCACCATTTTTGATGTATTTATCCTCACCACACTCCTTTGAGGTGAGGTAATGCTACTATCCCCATTTTACTGATAAGGAGTCAAGGTGCAGAGAGGTTAGTCTAGTGTCACACAAGGAGTCTGGCAGAACAAATAATTCACCCCAGGCCTCTCAGGAGCCAAAAATAAACTAGTCAAACATGTAGGTTGTTTCTCCTGATTGTTTGCCATTAATTATAAACATTGACAATACTTACAGACCTTTTCACCTTACTCCCATGCATTAAGTCCACATATGGCACATACGTTCTCCTCAGCACATTCCTCCGGTATCTGTGATGATGATGATAATCTGCAATAGTCTGATGATGAAACAGGTTTCCTAGGAGAAGGAAATAAGAGCCTTTTTTAACTAAAGTAGCTTGGAAGTTACATGTGCACTTCAGCCTGCTTAAATGCTCTCCCTCTTTCTCCCTATATTCACCTGTATTTTACAAACAGAGTAATAATGATGGTCATGCAGAGCAAGGGACCGTAAAGCAGTTATCATCTTATGTACTGTGGGTCAACAGGGCTGACAGTCCATTATCCGTGACTACAGCACTGATAACCCTTTTCTGTCTCGCTGAGCAGAAGCACTCTCCATTGGAGGAGCATCATTAAAACCACTTGAACATCCCAGCACTGTCTTTGGACAACAATGGCAGCTATCTAGGACACTTCCATATCAAATACTTTTCTAGGTGCACAGTAGCTGCATATGCTAAATAGAAGTCTAGATAGCTTTATATAGCAAAAGAATAGAATTTATTTAAAGACCCACATATACTTTATAAGAAGCTTTGAAAAAAATTCTGTTTGGATATAACATAAACTAAGTCATATCTTCTAAGGTGTTTTTTTTTAAAATATTCTCATTTGTTGTTTTTTTAAATGCAGAGGATGTCTTCCTATTCTTTGCCTGAGGAGATGGCCCAAAGGTTTGGGTTTATTTTATCATTATGTCAGGTGGTTGGCATTCATTTATTTCTGTCTCATGGCAAAATGAATAATAATTCAGGCCCCAATTCCGCAAATACTTATGCACGTGCGTAACTTTATGCATATAAGAAGTTTCATTAAATTTGTGAGACTAGTCACTTGTGTAAAGGTCTGCATGTTTGCAGGCTTAGGGGCTTAGATAGTTTTATTTGTGTTGTGTATTTTAATTTATGCAGAATCTGGTTACTCTATTCCTGCTGCTTACAATTGAAGTTGTAATGTACTTTTGTTGACAAAATTGTTTCTGCAGCTACCAGTGCATGTCAAGAAGGGAAAATTATGGGGTTGCGTGGAAATGGCACTTGTCTGCAAATAATAGTGGTGGGCACGTTTTCTTTAGGTACCAAGCCCACTGTCTGTAGTGGAACATTCCTGGCTGCAGTGCAGTGGGCTGAAGCAAAAACCATTGCAGGCATATGGCTTACAGGGAGCCAGGTGACTTAAAGGAGAACAGAATCTGACTCTATATGGGTAGGTGCCAGAACTAGATGAGCACAAATTAGAAAGTGGTCTAAGCTGCAATTCAGATCCAGATTTTCAATGCCCAAAGTTTGATAGTGTTTGAATCTGAGGTGTTGGATCAGTCCATTAGAAAGCTAGGAGGCAGTTTTGAAACTCTGAATTGGGTACAGATTTGGTTGCAGATACTGGACACCCACCCCAAATTCCAGGGATTTAGGTCTGAGGTTTTGCTTAAAATTCATCTCTAATACAGACCTCTCTGCACAATAGAAACAGTTCAGAACTACTGTTCCACACTACAGTTCTTTGGTGCATTCATATTCTGTGAGATCACGTCACTGCCTCCATTATAAGAGAGAAGCAGCCATGGTAGGAATTGGAATGGAGAGAGATGCAGCAGCAGGCTGCCACATAGCTATTTCACTGCTGCAGCTGCTCAGAAAAATTTCAAGGGCCAGCTATCAGAAAAGCATGCTGGGAAAGGTTCCTATGAAGAGGGTGAATCTGTAATGGGAATTTCAGTTTGCAATAGCTGTGTCTTTTTGTTGATACTATGTTTCGTTAATACAAACTGAGATGCAATTTTGATATCAAGCGCTTTTTGTATTTTGCGCGCCATCATTATATCACACTTCATATATTGCTCCTATTTAGCTTTATCTCATGAAAATGTGTGCATAACATCCCTAACAGCTCTATGGAAGCCAGAAATGAAGTGCATTGGGCGCACACTATATTTTCAAGTCAACAGTCTTTTTCCTAAAAATTAAAATAATGCAATGAGCACTGAACAGCTTCACAATAGAGAAGCTGCTGTGCATGCATAATAAAAGTGGAAAAAGACAACTGGTAAAGGAGGAAATTGGCTTAAGCTTCAAGCTTTTAATGGGGTTAATATAAAACAGCAAGTAAGTAAAGAAAATAAGTTAAAATAATTAATACAGTATCTTTATGTGATGATGAACAGTGTCCAAGTTGAATGTGAATTTTTTTTGTTGTTGAGATGAATGTTGGCTAAGTTACGAGCAAGGGCTCTGTGAAAGTTGGTGCTTTCAGTTCTCAGCAGTTTGCAAAAAAATTTTTGTTTCATGTTAAGCCCTTCTCCCACTCACCCCCACCCTTGGTTTGTCTTTGAGTTTTATGCTCAAGTGAACCAAAAAAACCAAACCAAAACAAAAACCTAATCAAACAAACAAAAAACCCTACCATACGTAGGCATAGGCAGAGCCACTATGTTTCACACAGTGTGCATCCAAAGTCATAAATCAGCCTCAGTTCACTCATATCTTGACTTAGGCAAGGTGTGCAGGGCAGGGGAAAAACCCCTTTAAAGCCCTGCTCTCTGGCAGGGGTAGAGATGCAGGTACTCAGCAGGGAGCCCAGCTGCAAGCCCTAACGAGGGCTGGGGCTCAGACGAACTTGCTGGACTAAGTAGTGACAAGTGGGCTGAGGCAGGAGAAGGCTGTAAAAGCCTTGGGCAAACCTCAGTGGGGAGGCTAGCCTGGGAGGAGACAGGAGGGCAGTATCTGGCTCCTTGCCAATAAGGAAGCCTCAAGGGCCAGGAGACCCTGGGGAGAGTCTGTGGGGCACTAACTGTTGGGGGATCTGGGCACTGCACGAGCACTGTAAATAAAGACACTGAGGTGATTCAACAAAAGAGGGAGTGAACACTCTTTATTAAACTAGCCTAAACACAGGGTGCAGGCACAAAAGTGGGAGAGCCTGCGCTCACCCTGTGACACAAGGATTTATCTCAAAATTCAAAGCGTTGAAATTAACCCAGAAATTGGGCTCTCCTAACTTCTGTTCTGTTCAGGTTCTGACACTTGTTTTATCACCAAAGTATTAGGCAGTATATCCTTAACTAGAGCAGAACTAATGCCAGTGCTTTGCTACTGGTCATTTTACATTTAAAATAACTCATAGCTGGAGAGGTTGTTAGCATACAACTGACTGAACACTGACTGTACAATGTCAGGTAAATGTACATTCCTGGAAACTTTATCTTACCCGTCTTAACGGGGATGAGTCTTTTATTTTATTTTATTTTTTTAATATACAGGAACCCATTGCACTCTGAGGCCAATACATCCATTGTGAAAGGACTTAAAACTACTTTGTAATTCAGTCTAGTCAGTGGGTTTTGCCCAACCCAGCTCATTTCTCAGGGCTCATCTTCACTGCAGAGCTAAGTGGAATTATAACTGGAGTGTTGCCACTGATTTGAGTCCTGTCCCCGTACACAAACTCTTAGATTTGGTAGTACTTTTAAGTCAAGTTGACTGGTGCATAAGGGGATATAGGCTAACCCTGGGGTCTCAGACATGCAGAGCTATTTCCTGTGGTCTGCCATAGGTACTGACTTCCCTTCTCTACCCCTTCCCCCCAGCTCGCTGCATCCCCGCTCCTTCATCTACTTCCTAGCGCTTCCCACCGCCAAACAGCTGTTTGGTGACACTTAGGACTTTCCAGGAAGGCGGGGGGAGCAGGGACATGGCAAGCTTAGGTGGAGAAGAGATGGGTTTGGGCCAGAGATTTGGGGAAGGAGTTGTAATAGGGGCAGGGAGAGGGAGCATGAACTGTATGCTATTCTGGGGTATGCATCATCAACAGAACTTTTGATCATGAATCTAATCCAGCCCCCATTGAAGTCAATGACATTCTTTCCATTGATTTCAATGGGAGTTAGGCAGGACCCTAAATTCCAGTAGCAGACTATAGTACTGGTGAAGAAGCATAAGTGAGAAAGAACACTGCAGCACTGAAATTACAAGGTACATTTACAGATCTGTGTTAAGGGGTCCACTCACTGCAGGAGCATCTTCTTGTGGGTACCCCACCCTTTTAGGCCTCTTGTAAGAATCCCTAATCCAGGACAGAACCACAAGATTTACTCTCCTCCTGACCTCCTCCTTGTCTCTAGCCAACTCCCTTTCCCTCTAGGGCAGGCCTGCACAACATGCGGCCCGCGTGGGCTCACTGTGTGGCCCGTGGGGGGTGAGTAGGTAAGCAGCAGGTGAGAGAGGGGGGCTGAGGAGGTGAGTGGCCAGGCAGTGGTGAGCTGGCGGTGGGACAGAGGGGGCTGGGGAGGCAAGTGGGCAGGCAGTGGGGGGTGGGGGTGAGTAGGCAAGCTGGGGGAGGAGGGGCTGAGGAGGCAAGCGAGGAGTGAGTGGCTGACCTGTTCTACAGATCTGGTCTGGCTCGTATCCCCTCTCCAAGTGTTGCAGCTGTCTGGAGGTGCCTGCCTGCCATGCCTTCCTCAGTCACACCTCATTCATTCAACAGGGCAACTGATTACAGAGTTGGGGGAAGAGCTTATTCTACTTCTAGCAAAAAGACATTTTTATTTTACCTTAATTATACTACCTTAGGGGCCCGCTATAACGTATTACCAAGGTTTAATGCCGCTGTTTCGGTGGGGCAGCGCTGGGGAAGAAGGGTTTGTTTCCACGGGGCAGGTGATGCTGGAGGGGGGAGTATTTCAGGGGGGCTGAGCAGCGCTGGGGGGGTGTTGTGTTTTGGGGGGGCTTGGCGGCTCTGGGGGGTGGGGTTCAGTGGGGCAGGGGGGGGTTGGCCCTCAGCTGTTTTCTTTGGAGTAATATGGCCTTTGCCGCTTTACGAGTTGTGCAGGCCTGCTCTAGGGAGTGGTTGCAGACTTCCACCCTGCAGCCTTCTTCCTGCTGTCACTTCCTGACTCTCTCATCCTAGCCCAGGTCTTCCCCCTGTTGGGCTTCATTTTCCATTAGTTCTTATCAATGCCTGGCTTCCCTCCAAGTGCAACATATAAGGTTAATTGGCCCTTTCTAGCCCACATTTACCCACTCAGGGCTTGTGTGGGATGGACACCCCATCAGAGGCTGACAGAATTTTTTTTAACTCATACAATTAACAAATTAACGCTGCCAGCTAAGTGGCCAAAAATGAAATGACTATCAAAATTAGCACTGACTTTTTGTATTACAGTTTTTAAAAAGTTAATACATTGACTTTTAATAGCATACTGTATTACTCTTCACTTTTAATTATATTTTTGTAACATTGTATGAAAAGGATTCAGTGATGCGGTGCTTGGGCCAATGTACTAGTCCTCATGTGGCTGTCATGGTGATCTGAGTTTGAGATCCCTAGGCTAAACTATAGCTCGAGTTAGCACAGCTCAGCAACTGCTAATGTAGTCATGCTGTACTGCTCATGCAGTTACTCTGTGCAGTAACACAATCACTCTGTGAGCTCCAGTGTCATTTCTCAGTATGGCTGCTTTCACTCAAGGTAGGCTAAGGCAAAGTCTACACTACAACCACAAAGCCAGGGAGGTGAAGAAGTGTGATTTGTGACCAACAGCCCCTCATGGAGGTCAGCAAAAGCCCCTAATGTAGACACAGTTCTATGAGCAAAACTGCACTTTTTCTGCTTTAACTTATTTTGCTCACTTATGTTAGGTAAGCTGCATCCATGATAGGAATGTTTTCCTGGTATAGTATCCTGGTATAACCATATAGGCAAAATATTCATAGTGTAGACCTGGCCTAAATTCAGAGGAGTCAACTTGAATGGAGATAATTTGAGTTAACTGAAGTGAAAACATAGCCTCAGTGTGTTTTTACACTATAGAACCTATGCCTGCAAAGTCTCCTAGTATGTATGCAGGACCACCACCTTCCTGAGTGACATTAGCTGTGTCGACAGAAGCCGTTGTCTGTTGACAAAGTTGCATCTACACTAGGGGTTTTGTTGGCATATCCACACCACACCCGTTGTCAACATAACTTTCTAAGTTTAGACCAGCCTCAGCAGGGATGACAGTCTTCGTTTATAGCATTATTACTAAAATGCAATGTTGTGAAAGCTTTCACATACAAAGCAACATACAGACAAAAACCTACCCTGGAGTGAAGTGTATATATATGAGTGACTTAGGGCAAAAAACATTACAGGGGAGCTTCAACTGTCCCCAAAACAATCACTATAAACTCAGGAAATTCAGAGCTAATGTCAAACTTAAAAAAAAATCCAAACACATTAAGTTATGGAAATGCACAATTCGGATTAGGGAACCTGAAGAACTTTAACTTGGTAATGACATCCTGATACCACTGTATAATTATGATTAAAGCATAATAGTGTTTATAGTTTCAGACTAGATTAAACTGTACTTCTACAGATATTTGATTTTTTCATGTATTTCCTGATGGTGTCACTGTAGGGCAATCCCTTTTATCCTATGGTAAGGATGTAAATTTTCTACTAGATCTTATAGCAGGGGTGGGCAAACTTTTCTGGGTGAGGAAATTGCATGCAGGGCCATGAATATAGGGCTGGGGCAAGGGGTTGGGGTGCAAGAGAGGGAGTGGAAGGGGGTGAGGTGTGCAGAAAGGGGCTCAGGGCAGGGGGTTGGGGTGCAGCAGGGGGCTCAGGATGGGGGTTGGAGTGTGGGGTGCAGGAGGGGCTCAGGGTGTGGGCTCCGGCCTGGCACCACTTACCTGGAGTGGCTCTGGGATGGCAGCAGCGTGCAGCAGGGCTAAGATATGCTCCCTGCCTACCTTGGCCCCACTCTGCGCCAGTCCCAGAAGCGGCTGGCACCACATCCCTGCAGCTCCTGGGGGAGTGGGGGCAGAGGGCTCCGCGCGCTGCCCTCCCCTGCGGGTACGTCCCCCAAAGCTCCCATTGGCCACGGTTCCCCATTCCCGGCCAATGGGAATTGCAGGAGGCAGTGTCTGGAGGCGAGGGCAGTGCACGGAGCCCTCTGTTCCCCTCCCACAGGGGCCTCAGGGACATGGTGCCACTGTTTCCAGCAGTGGTGCGGGGCCATAAGAGTGGCAATACCATGGGCTGGATCTAAAGCCCTGAACGGCCAGATCCGGCCCACGGGCCATAGTTTGCCCACCCCGTCTTATAGAATGGATCAAAAAAACCTATAGTGGGGAGGTTTCCAAAAGCACAAATGGAGGTTAATATAGGAATCAGGTAACTTCCTTTTAAAATCTGTCCATAGAAACTGTCTGTTGTACAGTGGTCTATTGTACTCTATAGGATTCTTCCCTGCAGTCAGGGCTCTGGAGTTTTGAAAACATTCCAGAACCACTATGTTTTGTGCTGCCTCTGATGGTTCTACCTTAGCCGTTTTTGTAAATTCACCAGTGTTATTCCCAGAACTACACAGATCTGCTGTAATCAATTATTATGCACAATGTAAACAAAAGCTGCTCAGTGAATTTCAAGTTGCATTTTTGGGGGAGGCAGAGGAGTACAATCAATGAGCCTGATTTTTCCACTCCATTATTAGGGTTTTATGCAGGTGTTTGTTTACTTACTACAATGACTGTAGTGGAATTCCAGTGGCATAAAAATCATGGGAGTATCAGGCCCAATATAGCAAAAGGAAGCAGATAAAGTTGTGAGCAAATTTTTTTTGCAAGTTTCTGAGAGTCAGGGAGTCATGTGTGTTATATAATACCATTAGAGGCATTGAACACTGTCCCTTCACATTACAGTTGATAAGTATTTTGAAGGCTTTGCTTGAGAATGTCCAGTTTCTGAGACTTTATTCCTCAAATATTCCAGCTTAACTGCATTTACTGTCTGTTGGGGGACTAAATCCAGCTGCTTAGTGCTGGTGCTTTATTT
The DNA here is from genome assembly GCF_007399415.2 of Gopherus evgoodei. Classification (NCBI taxonomy): domain Eukaryota; kingdom Metazoa; phylum Chordata; order Testudines; family Testudinidae; genus Gopherus; species Gopherus evgoodei. The sequence continues at coordinate 115,226,489 of NC_044325.1, read as the reverse complement.
CTTCTGTTTTTTTTTTTTTTTAAATTAACTGGAATCTCTGTTATCCAGGTCATCCATAGTTTACTGAGGAGTGTACATAGTTTACTGAGTTCATCCCTTGTCAGTCTGCTGTTTTAAAAATAAACCTTCTCAAATCAGGTATGTTTTTGATGAGAGTGAGAATATTTAGACTGACCCTTGACATTAATTTTCCTTTCCATACAACTCCTACACATCAATTTTGATTGAATGAATAAACACTCTCATCTAAAAATCATTCTGATAATTATTCCATGTCACGTTCTTTTCCTGGCACAGGACCAATAAGCAGTTTTTCTTCTTTGTGCTTGTACATGGAGATGTGATTCTGCAGAGAAAAAACCTTCTGTGCTCTGTTATTGCTTTTAATTTGACTGTCAGAATGACAGACATTGTCCACATACCTTCACAAAATGAGGAGTTTCTGTGCCCCAGTGATGAAAAGCAGTGCATCAACCACTGCTAATAACTGTCTCTAGGACAGATTTCATCTGCAAACATAACCCCAGTGAGCAATTCACGTAAAATGAACTTTTAAAGCTGATTAGGCATGATAGGAAGGGAGGAGAAATAGAGGCTTGAGTTGAAAGGAAATAGCTAGCATTCTAGATGGTACAGTATCCTACTAGCAACGATCTCACGCATGTTTCATTCTCAGTTGAGAGAGTTTCTTGTTCTAAATGTTTTCCCAGTAAATTTAATCCATGACTGAATTGTCATATTAAAATATACAAATAATCAAGAATTCATTCCTGTGTACAGTCACAGACAAGACATACAGTATATATATATATATATGTATATCTAATATAATAAAAATGGAGTTCAGTGTTCCAAATCGTTTGTGTCTCCCACGCTCTCCCTGCATAGTGGTCAAGGGGATGATCCAAAGTGAAAAGGCTTCCATGGACATCAGTGGGTTTTTGACCAGGCCTCAGGAGGTAAATAAGTTTAGTAAATGACCAACGATGGTAAACAAACCCCAAAATAGAAGGCTTAATGTGTGAAAACAGAGGAAAAGAGGAGGATGGGAAACAAGGTTGGGAAAGGATGTGTGTCCTTCTTCAAATATGTCGTTAAATCTCCTTTGCCATGAGTAGGTTCCTACCAAATTCACAGTCCATTTGGTCAATTTCATGGTCATAGGATTTTTAAAATTGTAAATTATTAAAATATTTAAATCTGAAATTTCACGGTGTTGTAACTGTAGGGGTTCTGACCCACTCTGAAGGCAAGTACGCAGAAGTAAGAATGGCTTGGTATGGTATTGCCACCTTTACTTCTGTGCTACTGCCTTCAGAGCTGGGTGCCTGGCCAGCAGCCACAGCTTTCTGGTCACTCTGCTCTGAAGGCAGCACAGAAGCAAGGGTGGCCCAACCCTCCCTCCCTCCATGACTCTTTTTTGGTTTGAGAAATGCTGGTCTTCCCTGTGAAATCTGTATAGTACAGTGTAAAAGTACACAAAAGACCAGATTTCACGGGGGAGACCAGATTTCACGCTGTGATATGTTTTTCTCAGCTGTGAATTTGGTAGGGCCCCAGCTATGAGGCCTGCAAAAAACTTGACAATGGTTAAGCCTCTGGTATGATGTGAGTGCTATTATGCTGAACAGTACTGTCTCCTTGGGCTCCCCCATCTGTGTGTCTCCACCTTTTACCTCTAAGAATAAGACAAGATTGTAAACTTTTTGGGGTAGGGATTATTTTTTTGTGGGGTCCTGGTCCTTGACTAGTATAATACAAATAATTCATAATAGTAATAGTAAATTGGAAGAGTAGGTGGCTGCTAAGAGACAGTCTGACTGACACATACAGTAATACTGGAAGTGGCTGTAACTGCTCTTACTGTACCTAGTACTTTTACCTAGTAGAAGATCCTCGGTAAATAGAAGACTGAGATTAGCATTTCTGTCTGAGGTAATTTTTTGTAGTGAACTTGTCTTTCAATTCACTGGGATCCTGCAGCAATGCAGGAGGAATCTTGTTAAAAGAGCTGAGTGCTGCTGTCACTTGTTCGCAGGATTTACCTCTTGTCTATTTCAAATAGGCCTCGTTATATAGAAGCTGACTGCAAGATAAAAGTGCATACTTCTGGCCATAGTGAAGAGAGTTTTTTTATCATGGTACCAAAGCATAGGAGATAAAGATACAGGGGAATGTTGACATCTCCAACACTCAGCAGAAAATGGAAGTTTGATTGAAACAAAATTTTGGAAGAGTCCAGAAATATCTCTTCATGATGTTATTGTGTAGTAGGTAGAGTGAGGAGGAAGATGATGATAAAATGTTGAACCAAGTGCTTGATTAGTCATCTCAGAAATGGCTAGAATTGAGTTCTATATCCCATTTGGCCCCAGGAGAAAGGGCATAAGGCTTTTCATAGTGTGTATACTGTTGTGTTAATACCGTGAATGTTATTCCTCTGAATAATGTTTAATGTTGCAAGCAGCAGAGTATGGTCTTATTACAGTACACAGCAAAACGTTGGTATGTGAGTGTGTGTTGTTTTTACAGAGGGGTTGCCTCGGATGCCCAAGGTGTCTTTGTAAGTTTACTGGGACTCATGGCTGATGCACACTGTATGAATATTTAAAATTACTTCTGTGGAAATCTTTATAGACTTCACTGAGGCTGCAGATGGGGACAGAACAGACTTTGGATTAAATAACATAACCTAACGTAGCTCAGGGCATTACAGAATCCTGACAAGTGTGTCAAACCCAATGTCAGAAAATCTTTGCACTCGTCACCTACTATTTGTGTGTTATATTGAGTCCAACTCCCCACCCTCACCACCACCCAGTAAGATTCCGAACTCAAACAATGACACAGGTGATTGTGTGTGTAGAGTAAGGAGTCCCCAAGCATTTGACTATGGTCTCCTTTTCAGCCACTGTTTTGACCATTGACATATGCCAAAGAAACCGTCATGCCTCTGAAATTCAGGTGAAAGAAGTTCATCCTACCATGGCCATGGGAGTTCTCATCGGTCTGGATCAGGAAGCAGATTTGGAGTTCACCGGACCTCAGGCAGTCCTCATACTGCAGCCACCATCCAGCAGCTTGCTGGTACCAGCAGAGAGTGTGGGCTGGGTGACTCTTGCTCACCATTGGCATCTCCCACAAAGCTGCCAATCAGAGGAGACTTCTGGCTTCTCCAGTTGCCTCTGACTCAGTATTTAAGCCAGAAGGAGGCACAGGAAGTTGTCCAAGCAACTATGTGAATCTTTATCTGGCTGTTATATCAGACCCTGCCCTCTTGCCTGGCTCCCCAATCCTGTCTTCCTGCCTTGTACCAGATTCCTGCCTTCCTGTCCTGTTCCTGTCCTTCTGCCTTGTTCCAGATCCCTGCTTCTACACCCAGCTCCTGGCTACTGACTCCTGACTCTGACCCTTGGCTTGACTCCTGGCTCTGGCTCCTAACTCCTGCTGTGACCACTAGGCCTAACCACCACTGCTGTGACCACTAGGTCTGACCACCTACTTCCTGGTCCATGACATTGGTGTGCGCAGCGCCTTGCAGGACTGAACCATTAGACCCCAGCTTCATGCACAAATTTTGTAAAACTAGTCTAAGTGCAACACTACCATCCCCTGCCTATGCAGTAGAAATGTATGTCCCTCAACACAGCAGTCTGAAGTGTAGTTTGTAGCTTGTAGATGCTTTTCTTTTAACCTGTACCCAACATGCACCATGGCATCTTGATTAGTGGGTTTCCACCTTAACTGCTGGTGTCACAATACCAAGATGATGAATTATACTGCCAGTAAACACTTGCAGAGAAGGCCACACTAATTAGGTTGAAGCAGTGCACATGTATTATCATAGGCTACACTTCAGGATTAAAGATGAAGACATCAGTGAGCTGCATTTTTGGATTCCATGGGCCATATTTATTTATTTCTATTTTTACAACTATGCAGTAAAAATTCCTATGCAGTGCTCAGGGAGTCCATGACTGTCTTTTAGAAACACACTAATAAAAAACACAGACCCATCAATTACCTCAAGATAAAATCAAATAACCCAGTAACAATAGTATTACAAAAATGAATGGACAGACACATGCACACAATTCTCATACCACTGCTCCCAGCTCTATACAAGTGAATTTACGAAAGGACGGAGGAGGAGGTGCTTAGGGGCCTGATCCTGCAAAGACTTATAAACACCTGATCTTATACTGAATAACTTCATTGAAGTCTGTGTAGTGCACCTCAATACTCTAAAGTCCATGGGACTACTTACAGTGCGCAAGGTTAAACATGTGTGCAAGTGTTGCAGAATCAGACTCTTTCAATGCAGAAAGATTATTTTTCTAGGGGGCTTGTTTAATGAGCTGTGTGGAATCACCAGTGATCTCCATGTTACTTAAGCATGTGCTGTTGAGACGCAAGCTTGGCCCTAACGCTTTTTAGGAGTTACCAATATGGTCATCAGCTGTACAAAGTTACCTGCACTGTGCAGCGATGTAGGTGTTCCTAATGGTATCCCGCTTATTTACGGGAACACAGAACCCTGCACTCAGCACTCGGCAGGTACAAGAAAAAGAAACTGATAGTGTTTTAAATGCAAATGTATTAATAATTGTGAAGTCTGCACAATTATATACTGGGAACTTTAAAAGCAGAGGGTTAAAAAAACCCGAAAGAAACAAAACAAACCAAAACCAAAACCAAAATCAAAGCTTTGCAGCTTCCTTTCCTGTTGTTTTTTTCTGTCTCTAAGGGATATTGCCATCCTGCTCAAAGTCCCTCGAGTGTGATGATCTGTTGAAACTTAAAAGAAGTGTTAGTATTTGCAATACATTTCTAAAGAGAGAACAAGGCACTTACGGTGTATAGTTATGCTGTTCTAATTTAAGAAGGAAAAAAGGCAAATTAGACTGACAGTGTAAGTACCAACATCCTAATAATCTTAAATGCAAATTTTGTGTCCAAACCTCATCTGCTTTCAGTCCCCAGTGGGACACAGTGTTCCAGTGCCCTTACTACATTTGTCTTTCTTGCTGGGAAATTGGAGCGCTTCCAGCCTTTTAAATGACCTCATCTTTAATTTTATCTTGCTTCTGGTGTTCTTACTCTCATATATCTAATGTTCTCCAATATTTTTCCTTGCTCTTTGAGACTATAACTTACCTGCCAAAATGTTTCAACCACAACCACAGCTTACCTTTATGATTACATATAATTGTATTAACTATATGAATATATAATATGGATAGGGGAGGGGAGTAGAGGAGGGAAGGATGACTTATGTTTCATGAGCATTTCCAGTAAGTTTCAAGACAAATGAATTTCACTGTTTCCAAGATACTTTTTAGCAGAATGCTGCAAAGGTCCAGCATGCTTAATGTAACCTATACTTGGCAGAAAAATGAACAAGCTACTGTACCTTAGGGCTCATTAGCATCATGGAGCTGGACACAATTCAGTTAAATAGCTTTGCTCCCCAGGAGATGGATTTTTTTATTTTTTATTTTTTTATGAAAAACTTTGGGGGTGGGGAAGATTAAAAAGAGATATAAGTGAAGACACACAGGATTTTAAAGTGTCAGGATTTAGAAATATACAGCTAGATTCTTATTTCCACTAAGGCCCCTTTGTTCTACTCAGGCAGTGCAAAGGGAAGTTAGTAGGAGTAAATTATTGTTGCACCCACTTTGAGGCCCCTTTTCACAGCCAGAACAGTTTAAAGCGGCCTTAATGTAAACGAGAGTCAGGCTCATAGTCTTATTTTCATCCCTGGGGGAATCAAACATGCACTGCTGGACTATATGAACAAAAACCACGTGTCAGTAGCGGAGGATCCCATACTGTGTCCATGCACGGGTATGAAATGACTCAGGGAACCACATCTTAGCAATGTGCCCTGTAGACTGCAGCAACCAAACTCCTCTCTGAGGTAAGTCACTGATTCTGGAGCCCTGCAGGCACAGCTCTGCTAACTGCTTCATCTCGTTTCGTGGCTTCCCATGATTGTCCCAGAGCACATGATTGAAACCTATCTCTTCCCGCATCTAAGCCTGGTATCTTTTCCAGGTGCTTTTGCTGTTATCTTGGCATTACAAAGAGCTGGCTTGGTACAAAAGATTAGCCAGCCTGCTGCAAAGCATGCTAAAAATAGTCTGTTCATCCCCCACCAAGTTCCAGTAATAACAGAAGCATAACTCATATAAGAATCAAAATTGAATCTTATTCAAAAACCAGTCTGTGACTGACACAAGAGTCCACAAAACCTGAGAGAGAATTAACTTTTCTTATTGTCCATGAGCTGCTGACTTCTTTTATGGGAATGGGAGTGAGGTGAGGGGACAAAATCTGTGCTTCTCCTCCCATAAGTTTGATTCTCAATATAGTTTTATAGAGCATCACAAATATAACACCCATGTGATGCATATGTTTTTCCTGCAAGTCATTTGAGCCTCTCATCCTCCTCCTCTTGTTCTCCAGAGAAAATAGGGGATGATCTGGATAAACTCCAGTTTTCCCCTCCTGGAATGCTATATGTGCTCTTATGTGCAGTGTGAGGGGGGCACTAGGTTATTCCAAACTCTTAAATCATTTGTTGAAGGCAGAAATTGCCAGCAATGCACAGATCTCTCCCATTGCCTCTATTAGCATGGACAGATGCCCATTGTCATTGAAAAGAACAGACAGTGGGAGTACAACAGTCAGTGTGTAGGTACAGGGCCGGCCTTAGGATTTATGGTGCCCTAGGCGAGATTATTAAACTGGTGCCCCTGTGCCTGATCTGCTCTTAGCAACACAAACATAAGCTTATAGTATTGGAAAACTTGCCACATTCACATTGTTAAAACCAGTTTAACTTAATGAAGCACACTGTAATGCTGATGGACTAGCACTAAAGAAGCAGCACTATAGAAAAAATTCTGATATGACAGAATGATGCAAATAATATATTTTTTTAATTTATCAAAATTTTATTGGAAATTTATATGAAGAGGTATTGAAACAAAGATTTGTTTTTAATTAAAAGCAATCTTTCTGGCTTTTTTTGGCTGCAAAATCAGTAATAATGTCATCATATGACAAAGACAAAGTCGTGTCTTGTTCGATCGCAAGAACAGCAAGACCAGTCAAGCGTTCCTGACTCATTGTAGAGTGGAGATAGTTTTTAATGAGCTTTAGTTTTGAGAAACTCCGTTCTCCTGATGCTACTGTTACAGGAATTGTCAGTAGAATACGAGTGGCAATGTACACTTTAGGATATATGTCAACAGGTTTGCGGGTATGAATAAACTGTACAATGTCCATCACCGATTTTGCATGTGGCAACATTGATGACAGTGTACTCAATTCTTCGTACAATTCAAGTCCATTTAAATCAAAACTATCACCATGCTTCAGGAGGCTCTCTAGATTCTTGCACTTTGTCATTAGTTGCTCTTGTTTTCCTATTTCGTTGAATTTAGTTATGTCATACAAAAATCCAAACTGTTCATGGTGTACTTGCAAGGTATTAAACCTTTCATCAATAGCAGATACTGCTTTATCCATCACAACATTAAAAAATTCAACCTCAAATTTATTTTCTGGATTGTCTATGGGCATGATCTGCTGTACAGATTCTTCACAAAGAAGTGTCCCTGGCCTTTTTAACTCATATTAACTATGTATTTACTTTATGAATATTGGAGAAAACATTGTGAAAACGTAAAACATTGGCTGCCCAACTTCTGGGCTGGCAAAAGTTATACTGACTCACAAGGGAAAAAAAAAGCAGGAGAATCTTAGTACAACATATGGTCACTCTATGCCAAGGGTCGGCAACCTTTCAGAAGTGGTATGCCAAGTTCACTGTAATTTAAGGTTTCTCGTGCCAGTAATACATTTTAATGTTTGTAGAAGGTTTCTCTCTATGTCTATATTATATAAATGAACTATTGTTATTATCTGAGGTCTTGACCACCGGTCCTGCTCAGGCCACTGCCAGCTGAGTAAATGAAACCCCAAACCGGCAGCGGGCTGGTGGCTGGAACCCTAGACAAGGATCCCAGGCCCTGCTCAGCCCGCTGCTGGTCTGGGGTTCTGACCACCAACTCCTGCCAGCCAGGATCCCGGCTGCCAACCCCCCCTCAGCCCGCTACCAGCCTGGGATTCTGCTCACCCAGGCTGGCAGGAGGCAGAGTGGGGCTGGCGGCTGAGCTCCTGACTGGCAAGGGGCCGGCAGCCGGAACCCCGGAGTAGCAGTAGGCTGAGTGCTGCTGGCACCCCAGACTGGCAGCAGACTGAGCCACTCAACCCCCCACCGGCCCTGCTCAGCCCGCCACCAGCCCACTCAGCCCGCCAACAGCCCACTCAGCCCGCTGCCGGCTGAGTGAATGGAACCCCAGGCTGACAGCAGGTTGAGTGGTTCAGCTGGCCTGCTCAGCCCACTGCCAGCCTAGGGTTCCTTGGGGGTCCCCAGGCCAGCAGCAGGTGCTGAGTGGGGCCGATGGCTGGTATCCCAGCTGGCAATAGGGCAGCATCCGGAACCCCAGAGCAGTGATGGGCTGAGCCGCTCAGCCTGCTGCTGCATACCATCAAAAATCAGCTCATCTGCCACCTTTGACACGTGTGCCGTAGGTTGCTGACCCCTGCTTTATACACTAGTAAGGAGATGAGCATGTTACAGTTGTTGGAGGGCTCTTATCAGGAGTAACAGGCTATAGGAAAGTCAGTCAACATTTTTTGTTTCTCTGATGAAAACTGGCCCACTCCCTGCCTCAAACCAAACCTGTCACTAATAATTGTCAACAACTTAATTTTCTGTTTTTGGCTAAGATATTGATTTTTTTTTAAAAAAATATTGAAATTGGATTCAGGATTGTTAGCAAGAATTTTTGGCAAACAAAGTGTTAAATGACAATCTAAATGGCAACACAGTACTGCTTTCATGCTTGGCTCACCCCCCAGCCTGCTGGTCCAACAGCTGCAGTAGAGGAGGAGATAGGTGGAAAACTGCAGGACCCCAAAATCCACCTCTTGGGGTGCAGAGTGGCAACAGCAGCAGCAAACCCTCAGGTCCAATCACACGCCAATGGGCACCACCACCAGCCGTAAGGACCATGGTGAAGTTAGCACAGCATCTGATTTCAGGGACAGGGCACCCATGGAGCCACAGCAGCTCATCCTGCCCTGTGCAGCTCCCCCCGGATGAGATGGATTGCTGGCAGCTGCCAGCCTGGGGGAGAGGCGCTCCCCAGCTAGGGTGGCCAGATCCAGATGTCCTGATTTTATAGGGCCAGTCCCGATATTTGGGGCTTTGTCTTATATAGGCAGTGTGACATTCCAATTCTGGCTGCCTGCCCAGGAAGTGAGTTACTTTCACTTTCATTCCTCAGCAGGCAGCCAGCCATCCTCCCCTCCCCCCCAGCACCTCACCCAACCCAGCCCTGACGAAGGGGAGGGAGGAGAGAGAGAGGGATGCTCCTGGGGATGAGGGAGAAAGGAGGGGGTGCTCCGTGGGGCAGGGGGGAGAAGAATGGATGTTATGGGAGACAACAAAGGATACTGGTTCCAGAGCCACAGAGCCTGCCTCACCTGACCTCAGCCGGGGGGAAAGAATCACACTCACAGGTGAGCTCCTTTCCCAACCCCCACCCCCTCCCCTTCCCAGAGACCGCAGCAGCCAATCCCATTCCTCAGACTGTGCTGCATTCGGCTCTCTCTAGGACCCAGCAGCCCTGCTTCTACACTGTCTGGGCTGCCTGGAGAGTGGTGCCCCCAGGCAGAGTGAGGCCCTACGCCCTTGCCTATTCTGCCTATGCCTAAGGACGGCCCTGTGTAGGTACTCGCTTGTGCCGCCAACATGGAAGCTGTGCTGCAGCATCCTCACACCTGGTTTTAGTGAGCTTAATCCCAGGAGTCTTTCTTCCCATTGGGCAGCAGCTGATTCTTGTGTGTGCCACTGACTCGGAGGGACCATGTGCACAGGCTTCTTCCTAGTTCAGACTCTCAGCCTACAGTGGCAGCACGTCCTCCCTCTTGCTGCTCACTCGTCCCTTCTCGAATGGCATCTCCGCATCGTCTGATTGGAGGGGAGCTTGGTAGCAGGAAGTAGGGATGGGATTTCCTGCCAGCTTCTCTAGCCAACCAACCAAGACTGTGTGAAGGTGAAGAGGCCAGCTCCCCCTCTGCCAATCCCCAGACAATCAGGGCTCCATGGGTAGGGCCAACCACCACAGTAGTGCTGCAGATCTCTGAAGTAGGAGGTCCGCAGTAGCTTATGAGAGACACGTCTTCTCAGCAAGCACATCAAGAGCTGCTGTGAGTCAAGTGGAAAACATTCTCTTCGCCACAAACATGCCAACATCTGGCTCACTATTTGAAAAGTTTTCCAGCTGTCTCCCATGCACTAGATTTTTTTAAAGGAGCCTTATATTCCTTTTCTAATCTTACCCCAAAGATCCCAGTGATCCAATAATTTGTAGTGTTTCATGTAATTGTTCATATCTTTGGCTGTTGCAAAGTAGCATTGTGTCTCAACATGGGACTCCTTGAGGAGCACAACTTTAAATAGGAGAAAGGAAATAAAAATAACTTGTATAGCATTTGCCATTCAAAGATCTCCAAGTGCTTTAACAAAGAGTGATGGTGCATTATTGTGATCATGTTACAGATGGGGGAGCAGAGACACCGAAATGTTGAGGGCCTGCTGAGCTGTCATGTCCCACTGAATTTAATTGGAGTTCTAGGAGCTCAGGGATTCTGAAAACCAGGCCCCAAGTGACTTGCTCTGTTTGAAACATGGAGCCAGAGCCAGAGACAGGAGTAGAGCCCATCTGTCTTAATTCCCTTTGGTGTGCTCTAGCCACTAAATGACTCTCGTTCGGCAGACTACTGCTCCTGGAGTATCATATATTCTCCCCTTCAGACTAATGTTACAGCTATAGATGGTGCTTCACTCTCCATGTTGCATCTAATTGAGTGTTAAATGGAAAAGTGTCAGACTGAGGCCTTTCCTCTATGTATGGTGGGGGGAGGGAGGAAGGAGGAGAAACAGAAACAATTACCTAGATTTTTATGGCCAGCCTCAAAGCCAAGGTGCTCCTATTGTTCTCCGAAATGCCAGAGTGAAGGTCATGTGATCCTTTGCTGCTTCAGTAAACAGTGAATTTTTTGAAAAATGTGTTTCCTCCTCGTGCTCATGTGCAATCATGTTGGTGCCGCTTGGTTTGGTCAGTTCATGTTAGCTGGTAATTGTTTCATTACTGTAAAAATAGATGTTGCGTTATTTTTGTGGCCGAGAGTGTCCTTGTTTTCTGTGCTGTGTTAGAGGGATGTAGTCCCAGATAGGCAATGACTGAGGCATTGTCTATACATGGGCTCAGCTCTGCTTTTGAGTGTCAGTGGCCAACAACAAATAGAGCTGCACCAGTACAAACCTCTAGAGTAGACAAGGACAGACACAGTTTATACTGTTGAGTTTGTCTTGATTTCTGTAATAGATAAGCTCCACTGGAGCAAATATACAGCTTTCCTTGTCTATACTTGGGGTCTGCCCTGATGTAGCTACACCAGTTGCTGGCTACCCGGTGTTTGAATTCCAAGTATAGAAGAAGCTGGTGTGTTGGTGAGGACAGTAACATAGGTTCCCTGTATTCCTCCATCTTGGAAGTGATATATGATGGATGGAGATCTACTAGGGGCTTTTTAACTTCATTATGACAATTTTGAGTCAACTGGAAAATCGCATATGCTTTACATGTATTTGATTAAAAACATTAGGTGACAAGGTTTCTTTAAAGCTTTTACAGCACTTCATTATAGGCCCATTGACATTTTTCTGCTTTTGTTTTCAAGGCCAAAAACTACATTTATGATGCAGTCTTTTAATTACATGATCACATAGTATATTTTCCATAGGCCTCCGGCCCATTCAGTGCACAGGACGGACCTGCTTTGGGAGCGAATCAGGGATATCCATAGGACCCCAGCCTTGTTTGTTGAGAATGTTGGAAGCTGGGAAGTGAATGATGCAGGGCATTGTGGAAAGAGAAGGGATACTTGTCTCATAGTTGCATCAGCTGAATGCTACCTTGGAGAATTGGATTCAATCCCTTCTTCTGCTACAGAATTCCTATGTGCTGCTGGGCAAGTTATTTAAACCATACTTTTCATAGGTGCTCAATAATTTAATTAGGTGTTCTTCATTTTCTGGGTGCTTGACTTGATATGCTTGGGTTTGATTTGCAGAAGTGCTGAGCACTCTCAACTGCAACTAATGTCAATATAGAGTGCAGTATAATGTCACATCCTCTGAAAAATCAAGTCCTAGGTATCTCAAATTGGGCATCCAAAATTCAGTGAATACTTTGGACCTTAATCTCTCTGTCTTCGTTCCCCATCTGGAAAATGGGGTTAATGAGACCCCCTTGCCTCACAGGGGTGTTGTGTCAATAATTTCATTAATGTTAATAAAGTGCTCAGAGACTGTAGTAATGAATGCCATAGAAGAGGCCACGATAAAATGAATAATTCAGTCCGTAGAGCATGGTTTAATTGCATTATAGTAAATAAGGCCTAGGGCCATACATTGAATAATGAAGGGAAAAGAAAATATTGAACAGCTGTTCATTAACTGAGCATTATTTGTTCTGTGTACGGAAGGAGACAAGGTTCCTGTGGAAAAAATAGTACGTGATCACATAGGTATTGAGTGTATCAAAATGCATACACACAAGGGGGCTGACTTAAGGTTGCTCAGACAACCTTAATTCTGGCAATTTCTTAACTTTTGAGTGCTTGATTTTGCAACCTTAAATGTTCTTTTAACATAGCATTGTTTGTTGGTTTGTTTATAGAGCGAGAGAGAGAGATTTATAAATATTGGCTAGCCTCAACTGCCCTCAATCCAATATTTAGTTGACTAATTTCTTGTCAGCATCTTGGTAGATTTGAAGGAGAAGAGTATAGTGACCTTATGGATCAGATCATTGAAGCATCCACTTGTAAATACAGTGTGGGAAGGCCATTGTGGTCAAAGCAGACAAATAGAGGGAGAGAATCAACTTCCGCATTGTCTGCACTAGGCATTGGCTTTCATAGATCTTCAGATTTTAAGGTCAGAAGGGATTGTTATGACCCTCTTGTCTAACTTTCTGCATAATGCAGGCCACAGAACCCACCCAGTGATGGCTTTCTGCCAGCTACCCAAAATGGCATGCTGGTAAGGCATTTGTTAGTTATCACTCCTAAAATATACTAGGCAGTTCAGTCAATATATGCAGAGAAGAGACAACAAATAGATGACAGTATGTTGGGAAGTAGGAGGCAATTTGGTAATTCCACCTCTTTCACTTAGAACTGTTCAAAATCTCCTATTTCTTGTCAGAGGAGATGGCTAGGGTATTTAGTCCTTTTGGATGAAGTCTGCTTGAAGGAGGAAGAATATGGTGTCACCTGGTAAATTAGGACAGAAGTGAGGATCCAGACATTGGGGCTATATAGAAGGTGAGGGAACAGGTGTGGGAGAAGAGAATGATTTGACACGTGGCTTGGATGGATCAGGTGGATGGAGCAGAATCAGTGTTGGCAGAGCATCCGTGGTTAGCAATTGTGGTTCGGATACTTAGATGGTGCACTAGTTTCCAGCTGAAAACTGGGAGTCTTCGAAAGCCTAAAGTTAAGCCTGGAGATGGTTAAAAACCTGTGGCAACATTGCAAAGGGCTTCCGCAAAATATTCAGTGCTAGTTCCCTGAGGAATTGATAGAGCTCCCATGAAGCAAGTTTCTTCATTACATTCTGGGAGAAAAGTGGTGCCTGTTTGGTGGGAGTGCATGGCTCTAGTCTGTACCTGGCCCTGTGTGAGCTTCAGTCTAGTGCTTTCATGGAGCATTGTTTGCAACTGAATGAGTGCCCTGTATTACAGCCCCACCTGCAACATAGTGTATGTGCCATTTGTTCTTGCTTCTCCTCCACCTTCATAGCTCTGCCATCACCCTCAGCCTGCTGCCTTGCAATCACCTGGATATCTCCATTCCCTGATGCTGTTTTGTTGTTGTTGAGGCAGGCAATGGGCCCCTTAAAATTCACTTTTCATGCGGGACCTGATTTTTATGGCTAATTCTTATGTAAAGAAATGAGCTGCAGAGAAGAGCTTTGCACATTAAGGAACCTGATGAATTATGCATAAGGCACAGCAGTCTGGTACCGGCAGTGTCTTTTTAGGCGAGAAACAGAGCAATATTAACAATTTACACTATGCATTACCTCTAATTTTTTATAGGGAAGCAATAATGTTGGCTGATAGGTTGGGAATGAGCCATGTGGCTCCTCCTTTGGGCCCTTAGGGTCTATAAAAATATATTTGGTAACAGGGAACGAAGACCAGTTTGAGCAAAATCCAGAGGAAGGGAGGAAAGGGGAAGGACACAGCAGCTCTGAAAGTCATTTGGCAGACTTGTGCGAAAGAACAGTAGAGTTGGGGCCAGGTTGCTGGGTCTGTGCACGTGCATTAATCTCATCCAAGTAATGGGCTATACAGCTGACAGAAATTGGCACGTAGATATGCTTGATTTTACCACATTTATCAATACTGTAGGCAAAGACGAAGGGATAAGGGGGACAATGAGAGGAAACAATTGATAATATGACTCTGTAGGGCCACCTTGATTAAAGAAAATTAAAATGACAAAATCCCGCCACAGTGCTTCCCTGATAAGCACGTTTTGTGTGTGGCAGCTGACTGCTGACAGCTCCGGGCTGCTGCTGAGTTCATTTTTTGTGGATGGCAGCTAGCTGTTTACTGCAGGTGATGCTGTATGGGTGACTCGATTAGGAGATTTACCACAAGATGAAATGACCTAGAGGTAAATTCTTGAGTCCTGTGTCACCCCACAGTACAAAAAGATTAGTTTCCTGCTTGGTAGCAAGTCACTACTGCATACATACCTGCCAGACTTTCCACACTAGTGTGTGGGAGCTCAGTTGCCCACATATATTTCAATGTTCTGTGTCTCCACGGCAGCACCTCTCCTTATTTTCCTTGTGGTTACTTGTCGTCAGAGGTAAATTAAACACCTTGCTAGGAAAAGGCCACCACTGACAGCATTCAAAGAGGTCTGTGTCATTGAATCAGACCTTCATAGTAATAATAATATTTTGCACTTCTATAGGAGCTGTCGTTCCCCAGCTCAAAGCAGTCTGCCAAAGCAGTTACGCCTCCCAATACCCCTGAGTGGTGTGAGAATATTGCTGGACTGTGTTTATGGATGGGGAAACTGACATGCACAGAGGTCAAGGACAGTTTTTTCTAATTTGGGGAACCTGTCTGTAGGTATCCAACCTGAGATGCCTTAAGACTTGCTTGAGAGAGGTTCTGAGCACCTGCAGTTCCCAGCTGATGTGACTTCAGCTGTTGTGCTTGACCCTTAGAAAGCCAGAATGTCTCTCACATTGGGGTGCCAGGCAAAATCTGCTCTTAAAAATGTTGGCAGAAGTGACTTCTCCAAGCCAAGTGAGTCTGTGGCAACATTGTAAATTGCCTTGACCCCTCCTCCCCTGATCTAGTCATTACACCACAAACCCTTCTTTATACATGCTATTGTATATGGCATGAGTTTGTTTCACGTATCCCACTCCCTCCTATATCCACCTGCATTCCCTCCCCTCTTATTAGGGGTCTAGTATTGGAATCTGTGTTTGTGTTATATATAGGTTGTTTTTCTAACTTCTCAATTCCTGCCTGGTACAAATAGGTCTTGCTTTATTTTGGCCCCATAAATGGCTCCCTGATGCAGAGAAAAACCCAGTGGAAAAACAAATACAAAAACAGAGAGCTGGTCAGGTTTATTTGGGTTCTTGCAGATCCCTAGTGCGCAGCCCTCCTTGATATTAAAATTCTGAATTGAATGATTATAAACCAGTTAAGAACATTCATCCAATTAGAGCACTTTATTGGCTGTAAGTTGCCAAAGTTTAGATTCAGGATATAAAATGCCTCCTGCTCACGCAACATAAAAAAATCTCGCTACCATCTTTTCCGCCAGAGCTCACTGAATTGGTCCACTTTACACTTACTGCTGTGTATGTGCAAAGAATTAAACAATCCTTCTTAACTATAAACAGTAAACTACATAGTGTTCTCTAATTGTTTTTCTTTTTGGCAAAACTGCTTTATAACGTAATTATGCATGTGCCCAGGGGTATATAGAATTGAATTATAGACTCTGCTTCCCAGCACTCCCACCTCTACTCAAACACCTCATAATTCAACTATAGGCCCCCCTTGGGAATCATATAATTATATAAGAGTGAGATAGGAAGAGTTAGCTCAAGATGCTCACTTATCTCCAGCGTCCCGTCTTGTTCGTAAGGTTGGGTTTTTAAAAATAATTATTTGTCCCTTTTCAAAATAGAAGGAATTCAAGTGAATTCCTATGAATATGGATGCCATCTCCTCTCCAGAGATGAATAATCATGACATCCCTCTGCACACCAAAAGATGAGACATAGTGTTTGTGGGAAATGTTCTTAAAGGTAGTGGATCATCTTCTTGCTACAGGTAGCCCCTCCTCTAGTAAAAGAAGGGGAAATAAGTGTGAATGACATTAAATATAATGAAAGCGCCTCACAGAAAAGTCAGCTTTTAATTCTCAAATTGCCTTCTTTCTTTGATAATGGTTTTTTGTGCTTTCCCCTTAATTTCTGCAACACTGTGTGAAAGATGCAAGATGTCTTTAGTATTTTTGTACAAGACATCCTGGCAGTAGTGACTTGCTGCTGGGGGGAGAAACTCAGGCCTGGTTCACACACAAAGTTGCATGAGTTTAATGAAAGGTATGCTTTTACAAAAGGTTTAAGTTAAGCAGAGGCAAAACTGTGTGTGCACAGTCTTAATTTAATTCATACTTGGCTGATATCATTTTTCCATGCAATCTGATCTATTAAAAAACCTGGCTTATTACCAATTTTAATTAACCAGTGCAATGTCTCGGTATAGACAAGGTCAAAAACTTTCATCCTTTCTTCCTCACCTCATTCATACTCATGGGTTCTATAGCCCACTGAGGGCTAAGGGCCCAATTCATCATCGCCCTGTAGTCATTCACACTAGTGCATAATGAGTGCAATGCACTACCTGCAGGGGCAGCTCCAAGCATGTGCCTGGGGCGGCAAGCTGTGGGGGGCAGCCTGCCGATCTCTGTGAGGGCAGCAGTCAGGCTGCCTTTGGTGGCATGCCTGCGGGAGGTCCGCTGGTCTCGCGGTTTTGGCAGCAATTCAGCAGCGGGTACACCGAAGGCGCAGGACCATGGGACCTCCTGCAGGCATGATGCTGAATCCATGTTACCAGCGGAACTCCCAGAGGCACGCCGCTCAAAGCCGCCTGACTGCCGTGCTTGGAGCAGCAAAATATATAGACTACCTGACTACCTGATCTTTGCCTGATGTAAATGACTGTGCATGGAGAAGCAGAGCAACAGTGAATTTGCCCTAAGGGTATGTCTGCATTGCAGTTAGACACCAGCTGACTCGGGCTTGTGGGACTCACATTAAGGGGTTGTGTGACAGGGTGTACCTATCCCACACCAGCCCTGAAAGGATTAACTGTGCTTCACAGGCTGGGGTAGCTCCTCCCCTCAGACTCTGCTGGGCATGCTCAGCCGGGAGGTGGAGTATAAAAGGAAGCAGCCCAGCTCAGTCTAGGCAGGCTGCAGAAGGGAGAGACACAGACTGCAGGCTCTCTCCAGGGAGCGGCTGCAGGCCCCAACCCCAGGAGCAAGGCATGCAGAGGCCTGATGATTCCCAGGAAGAGACCGCGCCTTTGGGAGCTGGGCCATTGGAGGACCTCAGGCACCTGGGGAAAACATGGAGCTTCACCGAGGGAGAAAGGGGAGGAAGCAGTTCAGAGGGCTTAGAATCTTCTCTGGTGAACGGAAGTGGGAACCGGTCAGTATGTTTCGGGAGGATCCTCACTGACTCGGTGGTGAGCACCACCGCCAGGGCCCTGGGCTGCTACTCAGAGGAGCAGGGAGGGCCCTAGTCTCTCTCCCCTGGGTGCCACATCCCCCTAAGTGGTGTCCCACTCTCCCAACGGGCCAATAGGCCACACAACCCCACAGAGATGGGCTACCTTATTTACTCCGGCCATTAGGCCGTGCCACTCGAGCTGAAGGGTTGTTTATTGACTCTGGCCATTGGGCCCCGCTCCCCTGAGTAAAAGGGCTGTTTATTGACTCTAGTCACTAGGCTGTACTACCATGTTTGTAGTCAGGGTCACAAACATAGGACCTGACAAACTGCTGTTCAGCTCTTTATCCCTTCTTCACCCCATACGTGACCCGGTCCCCGTGACGAGGTGTACCTACCCTGCAACAGGCTGTTTAATGGTGGTTTAGACACTCAGAGTGGATCCCAAGCTCTGGGACCACTCAAGAGGAGCAGGTCCCAAAACCCAGGTATCTGCCTGAGCCCAAACATCTACACTGCCATTAAACAGCCCCTTAGCGCAAGCCAGTTGGCATGGGCCAGCTGAGGGTTCCAATACCCTACGTTTCTGTTGGAACTGAGAAATGAAGACTGCGTCTAAGTCAATTCTTCTTTAGCCAGAGTGATACCCAGATTAGTTCTGCAGGTCCCTTTAGGGTCATTCCAAGCTGCTGCTCCTATCTCTGCTAAGTGGGATTTAGAGCTTTTTTATCAGCTTCTGAAGACTTTATTCCAATCTCTCTTATGCTTTTTAATAAATATATTTATTTATTTACTTGTGAAGCTGTGCCCAGAGGAAGCATATGAGCATATTTTACCCAACTAGGTTGGCTTAGATTCACAGTAATCTGGCCAGGCTCTAGACAAAATCCTTCCTTCCCTCCGAATCATGACATCAATCCAAAATAAGGTCCCCATCATGCCAGCTACTCCAAATGGGCAGACTCCTATGTACGTGCAAGAGCCACATTGAAATCAGTGAGGGGCTCCCTAGGGGCACAGAGATCCACCTACATTGAACAGTTTACCAGATCAGGTCCTAAACGTCTTCTCCCTCTGGCATAAAGGCAAATCAAAACAAAGCTCCAGAATACATGGAACCAGTGTACCTCCCTCATCTACAACAGCCAGGCTTCCTTTATCTTTTCCAACTTACGAGGCAGTGGATCCTCATTGCCTGATACTTTCTGGCTGTCTGGACCTCCTTGCCTGGTCCAGGACTCTGTAGATCAGAAAAGATTTTTTTTCATAGGTTACCTCTGCTTGGATGTGTCCCCCAGTAGCCAGACGGTCATGCCACCAAACTAACTGCCAATGCCTCACGCAAAATGGGAATACCCTGCTCTAAGCATTAGTGCGCACTTCTCCTGGAATCCGTTGGACCCTCATGCAGTGTCTTAGGAGCCTTCTTTTTTCCCCCATTAGTGGGGAACAGCTCCCAAAGACAACACAAGTCTCATTACCTGCTGAGAAGCAACCTGTTCCCCTTTCTTTTATTTGACTGTAACGGGGATGAAAATGATTTGCCTAAACAGGCTTCCTTTGTTCATCCTTTCTGCCCTCCTCTCCAAAAAATAATTACCGAGTTCTCTACCTAAAACCCATTCAAACAAAAGAAGTCCTGAATCCATATCAATCACCACCCCATTTAATTTTTCAGTTGCTGCTTGATTAAATTGCTGCCTAGACTCATCCTTTCTTTGATAGCAACTGGTGAGTGTCTTGCAGTGAACTCAGAGACGTAATAAAATGCTTTCTGTCGCAGGTGCTCCCCAAAGCGCCAGACACAACAGAAGTTACTAAAAAAAAATCAAAGAAAGTGAACTGCTTTAAACTGTGTATTGGAAAAAAAAATATCCGGGGAAGGAGAAGATTTACATTTCATATCCACAGTTATAAAAGCAAATACATCTTCATGGAGCATATTTCAAAGTCAAAAAGAAACATACAACATTGCATGGCTCCTGGCGAGTCAATAATTGGCTCTCTACGGGTACTCCCACTACGTGGCAAAGAATCTCCTTCTCCCCCCGCCCCCGAATACTTCCATCAGCATACAGTGGACTGTATTGTCTGGAATGAGTGGGCTAGCAAAACCACCTAATATACCAGAGTTAATCCATTGCCATTGACTTTTGAATCTTCCCTGTTGGAATGCATTGACATCCCTGTTTAAGGCCTGGTCCACATGCAGACTTTGCACCAGTTTTAACTAAATGTTTACGTCTGACCTAATTTAGTTAAACAAGTGAGAACTGCTCTGTGGATGCTCTCTCTAAAAACAGTTTTAAAATGCTTTATATTGATTTAGCTTAAGGCCTTTTCTTCACTAAGGAAAAAGGCATGTTTTTCACCCATGTTAGCTAACACATGGGAAGTAACAGGAGGTAAAATCCTAGCAAAGACAGAGTAGTTTATTTTCACGTGTGTTAATAGGTCGGGGTCAAGATTATGCGTGAACCTAGGGTTAACCTCAATCTGCTAAAACATATGAAAACTACAAACTGCCTTGTCTTCTCTAGGATTTTACCTGATGTTTGTTACCACTTTAGCTACCACAAAGTACAGACACATCCCTTTTTATTCCCCCTAGTATGAATGCAACCTCCATCATCAAGGAATCGTCTCAAGCTAAGTCAATATAAACCAGTTTTAAACCAAGTGTCCACTCAGGGGTTTGTACCAGTTTAACTAAATCAAAATAAACATCAATTTTTGTTAAACTGGTGTAAGTTTCTGTGTAGACAGGATCTAACTTCAACACTGGTGCATGCCACAATGTTAATGTACATCAACATGACCATCTATTACCATGGAGATCACACAATCTGAATTGCTTACTTGAACCTGGTGTTTTTGTGGACCCTGGGGCAGTTGAATGTGATGAGGCAGTACTTCCTCATTCGGAGCAGTCCTGTGTTAACGCTGCATTGAGGAAGGAGATAGTTTAGTAATTAAAGCACAAGACCAGGAGCCAGGAGAGATGGTTTCCATTCCGTTCCAACAGACATCTTTCCATTTCACCTCTTGTATACCTCACTATTCCTCTGTAAAATAGGGATAATGTTTCCTGCCTCCAGGGGTGAAAGTGAGCTGGTACGAGCCTGTACGGCTTACCAGTAAGAACCTGCGCCGGCCCACACCCAGCCCACATTAAAGCGCTGCCGTGGCAGTGCTTTAATGTCCCTGCCCCTTTTGCCTCCCCTGTCGGGGGGGGGAGAGCGGAGGCAAAGGGTGCAGCTGCCCTGGGGCTAGCAATTTAAAAGGGCCTGGGGCTCTGGACACTGCTGCCGCTACCACAGCAGTGACATCTGGAGCCCTAGACCCTTTAAATCAACATGGGAGCCCCGGGCAGCGCAGGACAGGTAGCCTGGAAGGGCTGGCTGGCTAGGGATGCTGACCCCCAGCCCCACCCATTCTGCCCGAGGCCCCGCCCCATACCGGTAAGTGTCCTCAGTTACTTTCACCCCTGCCTGCCTCACACGTTTTGTGAGGCTAAGTTAATTAATGTTGGTAAAGCACTCAAAAACTGCAATAAAAAAAGCGAAATATGCTACGATGAGCTTGTCTTTACTACTGGGGTAAGTCGACCTAAGTTATGCTACTCCAGCTATGTGAACAAAGTAGCTGGAGTCGACATAGCTTAGGTCAACTTACTCCGGTGTCATTGCTATGCAGCATTGACAGGAGATGCTCTTCGGTTGACTTACTCCTCTCATTCTGGTGCAGTACCGGAATCGAATGGAAAACGCTCTGCCATAGATGTAGCTGGTCTTCACTAGAGCCGTTAAATTGACACCTGTTGCATTGATTGCAGGAGCGTCGACCTCCCCAGTAGTGAAGACAAGCCCTTAGTCACAGCAGTTGCACCCCTGCAGCTTTTGGAGAAGTAATGCAGCACTTCAACAATGCTAACTTTATTCAGCTCAGAGCAGGCATGTGAAAATGTTAGGGCTACTTTTGTAGCACTTGTGCCTTAACAGAGAAATCCCTTATTACAAAGCCAATTCCTTAGCAAGTGCCTTTGAAGCCTGGGATTCCACTGCAGCAAAGATTCCTTTTGGGTTATGGGGACATTTTTGCCATATACGATCTTATCTCCTGTATGCTGGTCAGTGATTTAAAAGGCTTCTGACTGTTGCTGTGCTTTCCACTGCTATGCTGACTTCACAGTTCCAGAAACAGGGCTACTTCCATGAGGAGCTGAGCTTTGCGGAACTTGGAATCAGGTCACATCACTAAAGCTTCTGCTTTCTGGCACCTATTTGCTGAAAAATTCAGGGGCAAGAGATATTTTTTAGACCTTATTGTCCTATAAATATTCAGGCAAATTTACTCATCACCTTACATTATATTTTGCTCCATGCTCTTGAATATGCAAAAACTCACTCGCTCACTTCCCACCTAATCCTTTTCCTGGCAAGCAGCCCAAGCTACTCTCCAGCCCGCAGTTGTCTAAAAACAGCATGCAGCTGAGGGTGTGGAAACCAGGAGCTGGCATGAATAATTGCTGTGCTGTCTTGTATTTGTAGTTCATGCACACATCCTCTCTCCTGAACAAACTCATGTCATAGTGCTCTGCAAGAAAATCAAATCAGCCCGTAAAGGGCAATAAAAATTTAAACACACTTCATAAAAAATTGGTGCATTACAGTAAAGAGGACACTAGTATCCCATTTTCCTAGGATGAGCTAATGATCAAGCATTGGGCTGCAGTAGAAAGCATGGTAGGACTCTGGTTCGGAGAGTTTCTTCTTCTCTTCTTGCCCTACCTCCCCTTACCTACATACTAAATCTGGGCTTCCTTATTTGCTAGTATTTAGTTCTTTGCTATGTTTTTAGTTTACACACACAAGGTCTGCTTCTGCAGACCTTATTAGTGTGTGTTGTCCCATTGATTGCTTGGGTAAATAAGGGCTGCAGGATGGAGCCCTTACAAAGGGGCCAGACTGAATTTTCAGAATGTTCAGTCAGGATACCAACATTCTCACCTAGAGTTTTCAAAAAGTGCAGTTTGTAATTTTTAATTTCCACAGGTCCCTGTTGGAGTCCTGGAGGAAATAACCTATTAGGGAAGGCACTTCTAACTGTGCAGTGCACCCCCCTGGCACTGCACCACCACGCCAGCAATACTGACGCTGGTGACTTGTATTCTTTGCACCATCGCAGCATCATGCGCTGCAATTATTTGAGCTTTTGCATTAGTATAACACAGCCATAACCTTTATTTCCAGTGGGCATAATGAGTTGGTCTACTGAGATCTTGAAGCAGGTGTGAGATTAACCTTTGCCACATCTGTTATTATGTTAGCAAATAGAAGCTATTAAAAGACAAGCAACTTTACATGGGGCAACAAATAGAATGTAGCAAACAGGCTTTGAACCTGTTGGTCTTCCATGATGCAGTCAAGTGCCTTGCTATCAAATAGCAGGTGCATGCTTCATCAGCAACTGGAGAAGTTGTCTGGGAGACAGCAGGTGAAGATTTCTATAATATATTTATTTAAGTGCAGTATTACTAGGGATGTGACTTTAGTGGAATGAAGTTCATCTGCTTAAAATAATTCTCAGGGCCTAAAAAGTGGCTGTAACATGGCACAAGAAGAGAGTTTGTTGCAAAAACAAAAGCTCAGAGGTAAGAATTGCTCAAAGCATCTGCATGCTTGGCAAAACCTTGGGTTGCCATAAGGCTGATAATTCATCAGGTCTGTCATAGACTATGCAATGGACACACGCAGCTGCCTGGTTCCTGTTGAAACTGCAGGATTTAAAACCCCATGGAGGAGACAACCAAAGTAAAGGGAACCAAGATTGGCAGTTACATCCCCTTAAATGACTGACTCTCCAGGCATAGCTATTAGGTGCTGGTCTCTGAGGTCCAGGCAAACTCCTCTGTGTTTCCCTTCTGTCATAGCTAGAGAACTTGCAAATGAGGTGAGAAGGAATGAAATTGGTAGGACACAAGAGGCTTACACAAGCAGAAGAACAGGGATATTAAGATTCTTCATCATAAGTCCTTTTTCCCTTTTCCCCATGAAATATCAAACTCACAAGTACAGACATATTGAGACTGTCCGTTCTCCTCTCCATGCAGACATGTGGATCCCATGGACATTAACAGGAGAGGAGAAAAGGCCATTGGTGGAACAGTATCTCCCCTATGACCTGGCACACTGTGTAGCCCAGGGGTCAGCAACGTTTCAGAAGTGCTGTGCCGAGTCTTCATTTATTCACTCTAATTTAAGGTTTTGCATGCCAGTCATACATTTTAACGTTTTTAGAAGGTCTCTTTCTATAAGTCTATAATATCTAACTAAACTATTGTTGTATGGCAAGTAAATAAGGTTTTTAAAATGTTTAAGACGCTTCATTTAAAATTAAATTAAAATGCAGAGCCCCTCGGACTGGTGGCCAGGACCCGGGCAGTGTGAGTGCCACTGAAAATCAGCTTGCATGCTGCCTTCGGCACGCATGCCATAGGTTGCCTAGCCCTGGTGTAGCCCATCTAGGACTGGCATTTCAAAATGAGTGTGAGATTTGTGAGATGTGGGTTGCTGGTGTAAAGAAGAGTTTAGATTACCACAGCATAGCATTAACCAAAACCTAATGGAAGATGAGGCCTTTTGCCTTGGGCCTCTCTGTCTGAAATGCCCTTGAATGCCTGTATCAAAGTAGCATTCCCTTACGTCTCACACAGTGATCTACAAAGAGCATGATTATCATCTTTCAGATTTGATTGAATGCCTTCTGCTGCCTCTTTTATTATTGTTAAAGTGAATCAGACTCTCTGCATTGTTTCTTCTGTGTTCTTCTCTCACATATTAAGTAAAAATCTTCAAATGCAGAGCTTTCTGGGGTGGAGGGAGATGATTTAAAAAAAAGCAAAAATACGCCATTATTTATTTATAGTATGCCATCAGAACATACGATTCCTGCCTCAAGGGGCTTCCTTAGTAATCTAGACAGGCAGTACTTTTTAAACACACTGTACAGTAGATATCTAGATGAAGACTCTGTCATGAACCAGTGCAGAGGGGTTTTTAAAAACAAACAAGCCAACAATATTTATCTTCTTTTGGAGGATTGTGGCTGAAAGGCTTTGAGAGATCGAGAAAGGATTCAAACCAGGGGAAGGGCAGGAGTTGAAAATGTAAAGGGTGAGGAAAGGAGCAAGGGATGGCAGAGGAATATGAAAAAGGGTGTTTATGAAGGAGGAGAAGGAGATGAGCAGAGCTATAAAGTACACACACAGTTATACTCTGTCCTGAAGCTGAGAACGAGACACTCAAACTTGATATGAAATAGAAAAGAGGCCAGTGGACAGATTCAGAGAGGGCAGGGACATGATTGTGAATGTGTTAGGTGAAGCTTATTTTAGCCAGGAAATTTTTTAGATTAGATGAGAAAGGTGAGTGTAGGGAGTCCAGAGTAGAGCAGGTGTTGGAAGTTGAGGTGTTATATGACAACACCAGACATGGATATGTTGAAGTCAATGTGGCTATGATGATTTACACCTGCTGAGAATCTGTCCCATTAGTCTCCCTTTTCCCCTTATTGCATGTGTGGTAATATCAGTTTGTATTTATAGCATCATCCAGCTTTTTTTTTTTTTTTTGCCTGCTTGATTTTTCTTGGACATTTCCTTTAAGTAATTTTTAAAGGGCATGTCAATTAGGCTAATATTAGTAATGTTCCACTGTGCACCATCAGATGTTTTGAATACATGGCATTTAATAGCTAGAAGAGTAGCAGAGAACTTTTAATGAGACTCTCAAAAGAGCCGTTGGGTTCAACAGACTGTTGAATCTTTCTTCACTTAAGCCCCCCCATACGGTGGTGCTTGCTGCTTAAAGACATTCAAATCTGACTTCAGAAAGAACTGTAATGGAAAAACTTGCTCACACATGAAAAGAACTGCATCTCAATTCTACTTTTGCTGTATTCCGATGCTTTATTTTCTTATAAGATTTTTCTGAGCGTGTGATAGAGCCTTTGGTCGCCAGACAGCCTAGTGGCTAGATCGTTGGTCAGAAGGGGGACTCTGACCCTCCCCATGGCCCTGTGTAGTTCAGTCCCTAAACAGGGGTTGATGGGTCAGCCTCTCTGTGGTGGAAGAGGGGGTTCAAAACCCACTTCCCTGGGCTACTTCTTATTAGAGTCTCTTTAGTTTGGGGCATGGCCCTGTTAGTTCAATTACCCCACAGCTGGGGCTTAGCTGCAGGGGAAGGCTTATTTGCCTACAGTGGCTGTGTTGGCTGGCCGGTCCCTGATCCGTCCCCTCAGGCAGGCAAACAGAGAGCTCTTGCTTCCCTGCCAGACAGCCTACAACTGAGCCAGGCTCCCTCCTTTTATCCCCCCTCCAGGCCTCTCATTGGCTGCAGGTATAGCGGGGTTAGGCTAGCTGAGCCTTTTAATCCCTGCTGTGCCAGGTGGCAGTTTCTCTGCTCCTTCATAGAGCTGTGATGTGAAATTAAAAAAAAAGTCATTGTGGCAACAAAATGAAAAGCCATTCTTACTGGATTTTACATTTTACAAAAGAGAAATAAAATAAATATTAAACACATCAACACCAAAAAAATGCAATGGCTGTAATAAAAGCAACCTTTTTCGGGCTTCTTTTGCTTCCATGCAACAAAAGGAGAAAAGAAGTGGTCAAATAAAAGGGAAACACCCTTCCTATGGTGAGGCTACACAGCAGTATTCTGTGTGAATCCACCTGTAGAATGCACATTACAGAAGGCTTCTGCAAACAATGAAGAATAAGCAGCATCCATCAGACAGTGTCCTTTAAAGAAGGCAGTTGAGTCATTTGAGAAATATAAAACACTCAAGAACCATGCATATAAACATAAATAAATGAAATGATTATCCATCAAAGACAGTGCAGTACGTATATTGGTCAAAATTATCAAAAATGACTGGTGATTTGGGGTGTCCATCTGGAGACATCTTAAAGGAGCCTGGCTTTCAGAAAGTGTGACGGATCCATCCTTGGGCAGTCAGCTCCCTGTAAGGTGTCTGAACTGGGTGCCCAAAATGGGTGCTCACTTTTGAAAATATTGGCCATTTGTTTTACAAGTTAGGGATAACTGGATATCTCAAAATGGGGGAAGTAAACTGTGTATGTGTAATCCCCACCCAAAATTAATTATTACATGGGAGGGTCCTTCAAAAAGTTTTATTTTTGATGCTAGTCAGAGTCCTCTTATGAGTGCAGAGTATTTTGGGGACTTTTTGTACCAAACAGTGGCATTGGGACCATAAGGCATTACCACTGAATGTGCTAAGGTTTATTGACTGACAGCCTGATCCAAAGCCTATTGAAATCAAAGTGAGTCTGGGTTTTGGATCAGGTCTAGAGAGTGGCATGGTGTGATTGCAAGACTGGCAGAGTCCTGCAGCAGGTTTCAAAAGGTATCTGAATGCAGCTTTCTGTGTTTCATACAATATCAGAGCTGGAAGGGACCTCAGGATGTCATCTAGTTCAACCTGCTGCTCAAAGGGGGGCCAATCAAATGGCCCCTTCAAGGATTGAACTCACAACTATGAGTTTAGCAGGCCAAAGCTCAAACCACAGAGCTATCCTTAATGTTTCCCTTCCAGAGCCTAATGTCACTCAGATACTGACTCAATGGGAGGCACAAGGGAGAGGAGAACTAACAAGTTTCTATCTACTAACTCTCCCTGACCTGGTATGTCATTGATTCATACATTCTTTGTTCCAAAGCTAGGGTGTGTCATCCTCATGGCCCATGCAGTGTGGGAGGATGTTGGAGAAAAGAAAAGCCTGCAAGTCCTATCCTTCCCTTTCGTATCAAATCCTCAGTCTAATCCCAGCGGGATTCCTTCAGAAAATACAACTTTAAAAAGATCTGGACTCACTGTGCTCCAGCACTTCCATACGTAACATGAGCTGCTCTGCCTCTCTGTTTAAAAAGATGATATTCTCAGCTGTTCAAACTTGGAAATTAGAATGTTTAGTTAAAGAGAAAAGGAAAGAGAGAAATTCACTTAGGCTCTTTACTCTTGATGTTACTCCTAGCACTGAATGCTCTATAGAGGTTCTAACACTATTCCAGATCATCTTTTCTTTTACATGAAATGTCTTTTCCTACCCCTCTGAAATCAGTGAGATCATTCCCATTGACTTCAATGAGTGCAGGATAAAACCAGTGGTTCAAACACTGTGGTCTACCACTGACATTTTGTCGAATATTTCTTGCTGCTCTGCAGCAAGCTGCCTGGTCACATGGTATTTCCAGCAGCTATGTTCAATTAGACAGTGACACATACATAAATATGTTCCTTTTCTAAGTACTTGCAGTGTTTGCTACAAGGATATTATGCCATCTCATATGGAAGAGGAAGGTGGGCCACAAGACAGTCCAGGATCAAGTCTCAGGTGGTGTCATTGGCATAGATAGCTCCACTCAAGTAAATGCGGCTACATTGACTTTCCCCAGCTTGGAATCTGGTCCTCTTAATGCTAAGTTGTGGTCAATGCTATGAAACCTTGGGAACACCTGCATTACATCAGAATTTTGACCTGAGAACTCTGATACTCTCAAAGAATTTGCATAATATATTCTCTCTCTGTGTGCATACCTGTGCATGTATGAGCATATACAGTTTTTCAATAGATTTTCTGTTTAGCAATTCCTTTCCCTTCACCTTAACACTTACTGCATTGAATGTGGAATTATTTGATATGATCTGAGGCACAAAGAGAGACTGCAACTGGTTTATTTCTCTCTCATCTGCTTTGACTGACTGCAGGTTCAGCTCATTATAGCGTGGAGAGCAGAGATCGTCTGTAGCAGATCAGGTTTGGATAAACTTTCCCAGGCATGTTCAGATTCCACCACATACCCGACATGAAACAGCTGTAAGCCCTGGGAAAAGTCAGTTTATTGATTAAAATCCAACTGCTGGGCTTGCAGGCTCATGGCATGTATCTATATTAATGCCCTAATGTTGCCAGCTTGTTGCTAAATCTAAGCAGAAAACATGGTGTGTGAATGCAAAGAATTTTTCATAAAGAAGTCATCTACAGTCAGTCCAGGGAAAGGAATACTGGAGCAGAGGAGAAAAGTGATTCATAACTGCAACCTGCCTGCAATTTGTTTGTGAATTACATGTTTGTAAAATAGTCTGAATTCAGCATAGTAGGCGTCATGCAATATTCAGAAAACTGGGTGCATAGGTGAGTCTTCCCCCACAAGTATTTCTATGCACAGCCACTGCTTTCCTCAGTAATTGCCAACTCCCAGACCTAAATCTCTCAAAACATCTCAGACAGGATATATGGAATTGGAATTGCCTCAGTCTCCCCCGTATCAGTTGCCTGGCTGATATTTTCTCCCAGTCAATGCCAGGATGACTATGACTGCTCTCACATCAATCTGTTCTCAGTAGGACAAGTGGTCGCTGGGCACCCTGGTTCTCAAGAGTGAGCTTTGCAGTGGCCAGGGCCATCCAGAACACACTACAGTGGGCACTATGGTGAGGTACAATGTAATGCTCAGGCCTGGGCGTTGCACACGATGCTGTGAAATGGTCCTGTAAATTCTCCCTAAAAAATCAGAACTCTCCATCAGGACTGAGGATTGGCCACAAACGCACTGAATGCTACTTTAACATCGGGGCTGGAATAGCTTATCTTAAGCTTTCACTGCACTGAGGGCAATGGCTGGTGGTTCCACAGAGCAACAGATTCACTGGTTTTACTCCACCTCCAAATCCTTCTGTTTGCCCCCATAGAGTTATGCTTCACATAGAGCACATAAGCTGCACACCTACTGTACAGCATCTTGAACTCCAGACCCTGCTCGTTCTCTATGTACTCACAACAGAGCCACACAATGCCCGCTCTGTGTGGGCCCTTCTGCACCCTCTGGGTAGGAGGTGGCTCTGCTCCTCAGAACAGATTTTGAGCATCCTTGCTTTCCTTATAATATTTCCCTTGTTTTATTCTGCAGTGACTACTGGCAACAGCACTGAAGTAATTCAGCAGAGGTTCTCAGGGCAAAATGATTGTATGCTGTTGGTTTTCTCACCCTATAGCAAAGTTTCATTGTAAGCCAATTGTATCTTTAATAAGACTACCTTGTCTAGAGCTGCACTTGGTTAGGAGATGGAAAGTTTTACTGTGAGCCCATTGTCCCCTTGTCAAAATTAATTTGCCCTCTTTCCCCCCTCTAGCCAGCTCTGAGGTAATAGTGTGCTTGTTTTGTCAGTTTAATAGAGAAAGAGAGAGAGAGAGAGAGAGAAGCCAAATGCCTTATTTGTTGAAAACTCTTTTCGGGGAGAGTCCCAGCGTCTGTTGAATGAGGTAATTGCCAAGAGCTTATTGTACCATTGAGCTGCTGGAATTTTTGGTTTGTTTTTACTGCCTACACTCACAGCTGTGGTGTTACACAGATTACCCTGAATTTTATTGGTATAAGGGGAATGATCCAATTTTGAATGAATTCAAAAGAAATGTGCGGTGATGTCTAAATAAAAGTTCTCCAAATCAGTGCAAAAGAAAGCAGTGCTGTTTTACAAGCAGGCAGGGGGCCACTGGGAATCGGGATAGAGAGAAGAGTATCTGGGCAAATTCTCTCCTCCCCTGAAGAAGACATTATTTTAAAGGGGCATGGTGGTTGAGAAGTTTTCTCTAAAAAGGTAAAAGGTTTGCTTTGGATGTATATACTTAATAGGTTCCACTGGGCAGCAGGAGGGTCAGCCTGGTGCCTTTTCCCTTCAGTGTTTCTTACGTGTGTGTGTGGGGCGGTGGGGTGTCAAGGTCTGCTAGACATGTTAATTCCACCACTGATTCTTGTCTTTTCTGCTTTCAAATACTTTATTGGGCTTGAGAGAGCTGGACAAGGTTTTACATGTAATGCCTGAATAGGGCTGACTTTGATGCAAGCATCAAGAGATTTGAGAACACGCAATGTTGCCCTTTGATCACAGTTCCTTGAAGGTCCTCTCAGGAGTATCATCTATCTAGTCTCTCTCTCATTCTTTTCGAAGCCACCTCATTTAATCCTGGGTGCTTGCATTGGGTATGGGTATTATGAGCTACAATTAAAGATACTCTGTAAGAAATAGGCTTTACTGGCCAAAACTGCTTCAGAACATGTCAGTAACACAGATACCCTGGTAAGGCTTGAGGATTTCATCATGATCATTCATATTAATGCTGCACAATTAAGCAAGTCCTGTAACTAAGACCTCTGGAAAACCTAGAGAAAATAGATGAGCTTTGTACTGAAAGTCAAGAAACTCAGGATTTATTGGACCCAAGAAGGGAAGTAACTTCCAGAGTCAACAACTCCCAGACCCCTCAAGGCAACACATTGCCAGCAGCCTGTCTTTTAAACTAGTGGCACACTAACAAAAGTGCTTCTGATCATCAAGATTTCCCATTGTTCCTCCTTTCCTGCCTTATTCCCTTGTCACTGTAAATGCTTGTCATATGAAAGACATGCTTTGTATATCATTGCTGCAGGTTCAAAGGTAGAGAGCATGTGGCGGGGAGAGGCTGGACCTAGTTGAAAATTCTTCAAATTTAACAATTTTTGGATGCAATTTCAAAATTTGACAAACAGTTGGGAACATTTTTGACCAAAATGATTGTGAATTTGTCATTCAGCCCTAGTGACAGCCTGGCCTGAAGGGGAATTGGTACCAAGAGAAATCTGGGATATTTGGAGGGTGAGCAGCTGATTAATACAAGTAAAGTATGCCACTAGGAATGTCTTTGGGGCCAAAGGCAGGAGCCATTTTAAAAAAGTGAGTGAAGCATAAATTGGACAGCGGAGATAGCATGTGAATCAACATTGCAATATTTCTCTGCCCATTTCCCTCCCAAATACAACCTCCTCTTCCCCCAAGCAAAAGAGTGTGTGCTGTGGTGAGATGTGGAAGGGTAGATACCTGGTAGACCCATCTACTAGTTCCAAACATGCTGATGTTTAGACTTGACCCGAGTTAGACAGATCTTCAGCGTAGGGGAAAAAATTAAAATAGGGAAGCTCAGGATTTCTCCCCAGGGAAATGCTGAAATGCCAGATTCAATTTCCTGCATTTCAGCAGATTTATAAGACATCTCAGAACAAAAACACTATGCAAAATATGTAAGCACTTACCTGGCATGTGTCTATCTGGACTTCTGCAGTAGAGTAACTAGCTAATGACAAGTTATATTTTATTGACATACCAGCAAATGCACACTAAAACTACTGGATTCCGAGCACATGTGTATATGTCTCTTCTCAAATGCCAGACACTACAGTGCAGAGGTGGTGTGGGGTTCGAGGGGCATGAACAAAGGTGGTTTTGTCCCTGTTTATGTAGGAACTTCTGGTTCCCAGGCCTGTATCCCAGGACCCTATGCTACATGATGGTGTTATGTCAAACCTCCTGGTGTGTGCATTGTATGGTAATTTGGGAGCGGTTAAAATTTCTATAAAATATGCACATACAAAGAGAGAGAAGAAACAGTAACTCAGATCTTCCTTGTGTCTTCTTGTTCTCTTTGTTATCTCTCTCTCTCTCTCCATTTGTGCCTGCATGTTTCATTTGCTCAGCCCCACGGTTTCAGACTTAAATGCTGAACGTCAGGCACCGAAGCCGAGAATAAATAGTGAGTTTGGGAGTCAAATTTGAGGTGCCTTAAAGGGGCCTGATTTTCAGAAACTGCTGAATACCTTCTGAAAATCAGGCCTCTTTAAGGAAGGGACCCAAAATCACTAGTCTCTATTGAAAATCTTGGCCCTAAAGCCATATATAGGCACCTCAATTAAAGAGGTCTTCAGAGATGCTGAGTGCCTGCAGCTCCCACTGACTTCAGTGAGAACTGTGGCTGCTCAGCACCTTGAAAATCAGGTCACGATTATTCACTTGTTTTATTTTAGCAAAATTTGAATGGTTACTCATCTCTGGATCTGTTATGCAATAGCACCACCGAGTCTTTGCTATAATCTTAGCAGTATTATTTATATGCTGTCTACAGTGATGGCTATATATGGATTTAGGTGCCTAACTTGATACTTACTTTTAAAAAATTTGGCTTATCCACCATTGGTTCCTTCTAATTGATTTTTCTTTCTTTGCTGAATGTTTCCCCATGCACTCACATTTGTCTCTTTCGTCCCCGTTTTCCCCCAAGTCTTCTCCATCTATGTTCCCTGCCATCTTGGGCCAAGATTATATAATGAGATGTTCCTCTCTGTTTAATGCCCCTTGGGGCAACAGTGATCAAGGAGTAGAACTTGCTGCTTCTTCCCACTCAGCAACTGATTGGCATCCAGCATGGAGCATCCATCACAGGATATAGCTGGTGCTCTATGCTTCTGCTGTGAATTATTTCAGGAGGGTTGCTTACAAAAAATAGAGGCAATCAGTGCCTCTGAATGATCACTTGCAATAACATTCCTAAACCTGTGAGCTGCTAGAGAAAGTGACAGCACTTTAACAATTGAACAGCAAGTGATCCGGCCCTGTCCTCGGGTGTGTATGTTATCATTTGATCAGAGTGGATAAGAGAACTGGGAAGCAGTTTGAATAGTTAGCAGAAGCCTGTCATCTCTCAGCATTCCATTCTTCCTGGGACCTTAGAAACATTGTGAAAAGGTGAATTGCAGATCTCTTCATCAGAGGTTATCTTTACCAGTGGTTTCCCAATTTGCAAAGACCTGCAACCCAAAATAGAGAAATTTATGATGATGGTCTCAGACTTAGAGAACTGGTCATATGGGAGCAATTTAAGCTTTCTATTGCGTGGTCGTGCTTCATGTTTTCCTTACCCAAATTGATGGAGATGAGCTTCTTTGAGCCACAAACCTCTGAGGTGGATCAGAGGCTATGGCCATTGAGTGGAAAGTCTTCCCATTTTAGTATGAACAGGAAAATCTTCATATCATTGAGGAATAAAGGGCTCCTTTAAAATAGCAAAACCACTGAGCTTCTATATTTCAGAATTAACATAGAGGAGAATGTAGTGGAAAGAGTCAGCTAGGTCCGTGAAGCAAGGAAAATCGCTGAGGAGAGTAGGCCATTTATGCAGGGGCATTTCACCTGATGTTACCTTACTTTAGGTTTACTCATTTTTTTTGAAGCTTCTCAGACTCCCGATCATCCTCACTCCTTCACAACAGCCGCAAAACTATTCCTTGCAGCCATCCTCCATCTCCAAAGAAAGAGAACCTACTATGCAGCCCTCCCAATCAGTCTGCAGGCTGTAGAGGAGAGGGAAACTGAAGTGAATGTGAGCCCCTGAAAAGCCATGTTTTTTCCACACCGTCTTCCTCTGTGGTCAGGAAGGCTTGCGTCAGAACTATTGGTATGCAGGCAGCATGGAGTTCATTGTGGAACTCTTTCATTGCTACTTCTAGATTAGCCAGCAGGCCTTGCTGTTATCTGATATGTGGCTCACTTGCCCTGGAGAGAGTAAACTTGGAATTGAAACCTTGGCATTTCACTGCATGGTCTGTAGTTACTACCAATAAGCAAGTCCTTACCCAGGCATTTTTAAAGGTTTTTGTGGTAGGCCCAGACAGAGTATTAAAGTCGGTGCCCCACAGAGGACTCTTAAGTCATCTGAAGGTGAGTGGTTAGAAGGAACACTATGCAGGAAGAGCTTTCTTTCCTTTTACTGCATTTCATCTGTTAAATAGTTAATGTGATTGGAGTGAAGACCTTTTAAAATCATCAGGAGATGTTTTCTCATCACTGGTCTGTTCATGCATTTACCTTTTGAAATCAATCATTTAGCATTAGGTGGCCAAGGGTCATTAATTAGCAGCAGCTTCTCTGCAGTACAACTGCAGACTCTAAGTGTCTAGATGGTGACATATTGGTGAATCAAAGAGAACATCTTGCCGCTGTTTGCATGTGTGTTGTTTTTATAGTGATGTCAAATAAGAGGTTTCTTCCAGACAGTTCTCCTTCTCTTTGTGTTTTCTCCTGTGGGCAGTTCTACATGCTAGGTAAAAATTGCCTTAATTCTGAGAGGTCTGTTGATATAAATCAGAGCTTATTTATCTGCTCCTCAAATGTAATTTCTAAATCCATTTGGGATGAACCCTTTGTTTTTTCTAGAGAACCTGGCTGGGACTGGGACCTATTATGCTAAGCACTGTACCAACAGTGTCAGCCTCTACCCTAAGGAAACTGCACTCTAGATAAAAGACAAAGTGTGGGGGAAAAGGAAGCACTACTGCATTTTTACAGATGGGGAAATGAAAAGCAGAGAAGTGAAGTGACTTACCTAAGGTCACACTATATATCTTTAGGAGAGCCTGGAATTTTGATCCCAGATCTCTTAAGTCCCAGTCCAGTTCCAGAAGACCATCTTTCCTCTCTTTCTGCCTTTCTTAATTTTTTTTTTAATTTTTCCTGCCTTTAAAAAATGATCGGTGGATGCTCTGTATGACTTTATGCCACGAGTGTTGCTGTGCTTTTCTGAATTGTAGTTTTTATCAAAAGCATGAGAATAATGCTAATTAATTTGTATGTTAGCACTTTGTACCGAAGAATTCCCAGTTGCTATATGTGAGGAAGGGATGCAATGTCCCACAAAACCTACCATGCTGTGGTTTATTTTAAACCCATGCAGGATTACAGTACTCCACTGCTGTATTTTGTGGCACTGGATTTGTGTTCAGTGCTCAGCGCGGTATACAGGACTTAGCCCTAAAACTGTGGTAAGCATGGCTAAATCCTACAAACCCTGCTGAACGTGGTACCTTTGCTTTTTCCTGGCCTTATAAGTAAGCCATAGATATAGCTGAGTTGCACTGTAATCTCATTCAAAATGTATGTGGACAAGATTTTAGTACAGGAGTGTGGGGTAGGGTGGGCAATACCACTGTGAAAGGCATCCAGGGAAGCTGGAACCAGGAGCCCAGCCTGCTGTTCCCCTTAAGGAAACCAGGATTTCCCAATAAAAAATAAACAGAAACTCCCACAACAATCAATCAAACACAAACAACACACACCTCATTGCTTCAGGCTTCTCCTATTTTCTTTCTGTTACAGTACTTAAGTGCTGCCTTTGCATGTGTCTGTGTCTCTCACATTGTATTAAAGGAATGCAGTATTTTGATGGGAATCAGTTTAGTTTGGGGTGATAAACACCATTTAATTTACACCAAAATCTCCACCTTTCTGTTCTGTTTTGGTAGGCATCCTAGAATTACTAGACAGCCTAGTGTCACAAGAGCTTTCTGCAGGTTGCCTCTCTTTGCTGAAGGCTGTTGCATTTGTGTGAAGGCCTCCACCTGTGGCATCTGAATCACAGTATACCCTGGGACCTTTCAGCTTTGTCACCTCAACTATTGTTAAGCTACAAGAATTCATCATTGCTGGCAGTGATTTTGTACCTTTAAAAAAAAACAAAAAAACAGCTATAATGTAACATTTATTTGTTAAGTTCTGTGCATTGCAAAGGCTTTAAAGAGATAATTTATAAAGTCATATTTATTTAATGATGCTTCCTGATGGAAAGTGTTATGCTAAGAAAGCATTTGAGCTATTGTTTAATTTTGATTTGGGCTAGAACGCTTTTTTTTCCATCTTAGGCAAGAGCACAGAGAGATTGAGACTCTCCAGAAATCCAAATCCCTTTTCCCTCTGATAGCAAGGGAGAGTATGTAAATAAAATCGACAAACATAAAAAAATGCAATAAATTATAACTGCATTAGGAATTTATAAGGCGAGGGAGCAAAGCAATAAAAATGCTATGAATTGGTGTCAGTCATACTCCTTCATCAAGCTGTGCTAAGCAATATATACACCAGGCAATGTAAGAATATAAGCAGAGCTTCCTAAATACATTCCATAGATATCAATTGGAAAGTCCTTATTAAACATATACATAATCCAAATTCCACATGTGATGTACATATACAGGATGCTAACAAACCTCATATTTCTAGGAAGGAAGAACACATGATACATTGTTCTAATTAAAAAGACCAGATGAGTTGATTGTTGAATTAACGTGGGGAGTATCGTAGGATCTCATGATATGACTCCAGAAATGGCATTTTCGGGGTTACATTATGGCATATGCTATATGATGACATATAGGTCACAAAGTAACTAGGAAGATAAACCCAGGCATCTCCTTCTGGGGCTCAAATGATGCAGCAGCAGTTATTTGGCCAAAGGAATACTTGTAGCTGGCAGAGAGTCAAAACTCCCTGTTTGGACAATCCCAATGCAGATGATTTGATTCTGATTTTACTTCAGGAGCTTTGTGATACTCCCACTCATTTGCTGATTTCCAAAAGCAATGCAATACAAAAGCAAACAATACCATGGGCGTTCCTTTTTGTACATGGCTATGGAGTTACTGATCAGCTACACATCTATACTCCATATAGTAGAAATGCCCCCATCCCAGTTGTTAGCATGATGAAAAGACAGGGGTAAACACTTTCCTTCAGACAGTGCAAGTGCAAAGAGAGGTTTATTTGAGGTGGTGCTTGTGGCACACTGTCCATGTCTGTAGATAGCTCAGGAGATGGTCCATGGTGTATAAAGAGTGTAGAAAAGCCTCAGATGAGCTAGTGCACAGTAGAGCCTACAATAAATAAGTGATTATTTAAAAATGGCTAAAATGAAATGAGAGGATGGTCTGTGCTCTCTCTCTTATCCTCGCTTATGTAGGAGAGTTTTTTTTACAGGAAAAAAAAATCTAAGCTATAAAAGCAAGAGATAATAAAAACAGTTTTATTATAAAGGACTTCTCACATGGTGGTATTATGTAATTAGAATAATAATATTTATGTAAGCAAATGAACAATACATTTAAAAGCAACCCTGAAAGGATTCTGAATCACTTTCTCTCAGCTTCTGTTTAATTTCAAAGCAACCAGATGATGCTTTTGCTCTATGTATTTTCCGCTTGTCATTAGAATGTGATTATTTTTCACCAGTATGGTATAGATCAGTGATTCAATACCCTATACTGGGGGATCCTGTTGCTACAGGTTTGTAATGCTACAGGTTGATTGAAGAGTACATTTAAAAGGCATCTCCCCATAGAAAGCCCAGTTTAGAGAGACACATTTGCTTCCCCCTCCCAGTGAAGGGCCTGAGCTTCAGAAAGTGAAGTCCTTGTCTACATCTTTATTTATTGTACATATTTTGTTGTTATTGTTGGGCTTCTCAGTTCCAGTGACTGAGACTCAGTGAATGAGCTTCAAACCATCCTTCTCCAAATTTCTATGCCGTGTCAGCTGGGGAAGGATTCATTTCCTTGAGGGGGGAAGTTGGGAGAATAGGCATGTACCCTGAACTGGAGTGTGAGTTTTTGGGGGGCTTCAGGGAATTGTGGGTGGCAGTTTCCTTTCAAACAGGAAGAGGGAAGAGCCTACTGAGTACCCAAGCCAGGATTATGGTATATCACATATATGTTACTGTCAGCACAGAGCGCACAGTCAGAACAATGTGATATGGCTGTTAAAAAAGTTAATGCGGTTTTAGGATGCATCAGGCAAGGTGTTTCCAGGAAAGGTAAGAGGTATTAGTACCATTATACAAGGCACTGATGAGACCTCATCTGGAATACTGTGTGCAGTTCTGGTCTCCCATGTTTAAGAAGGATGAATTCAAACTGGAACAGGTTCAGAGATGGGCTACTAGGATGATTTGAGGAATGGAAAGCCTGTCCTATGAAAGGAGACTCAAAGAGCTTGGCTTGTTTAGCCTAACCAAAAGAAGGTTGAGGGGGGGATATGCGTGCTCTTTATAAATATATCAGCGGGATTAATATTAGAGAGGGAGAGGAATTATTTAAGCTTAGTACCAATGTGGACACAAGAACAAATGGATATAAACTGGACACTGGGAAGTTTAGACTTGAAATTAGACAAAGGTTTCTAACCATTAGAGGAGTGAAGTTCTGGAAGAGCCTTCCAAGAGGAGTAGTGGGGGCAAAAGATATATCTGGCTTCAAGACTAAGCTTGATAAGTTTATGGAGGGGATGGTTTAATGGAATAGCCTAATTTTGGCAATTAATTTGGCAATTGATCTTTGATTATCAGCAGGTAAGTATGCCCAGTGGTCTGTGATGGGATGTTAGATGGGTTGGGATCTGAGTTACTACAAAGAATTCTTTCCTGGGTGCTGGCTGGTGAGTCTTGCCCACATGCTCAGGGTTTAACTGATCGCCACATTTGGGGTCGGGAAGGAATTTTCCTCCAGGGCAAATTGACAGAGGCCCTGGAGGTTTTTCGCCTTCCCCTGCAGCATGGGGCACGGGTCACTTGCTGGAGGATTCTCTGCAGCTTGAGGTCTTCAAACCACAATTTGAGGACTTCAATAACTCAGACATAGGTTAGGGGGTTGTTATTGAAGTGGATGGGTGAGATTCTGTGGCCTGCGTTGTGCAGGAGGTCAGACTAGATGATCATAACGGTCCCTTCTGACCTTAAAGTCTATGAGAACAAAGCAGCTCATACTTCACACCATGTGTTGCTAGATCACATGCAGTAAGCATCACACTAGCATTTCAATCTGTCCCTGACACTGGGTCCCTTTAGAGCTGCAGAGTTAGCAACGTTTTCTGAATTTACCCTGTGCATTACCTTTATTGCCACTGCATCCTTTCCAGCAGTACACTGGACTGCCAAGCAAGCTATTAAGCTTCAGGAGCTTGAATCTGATGAGAGGTGCGAGAGAGCAATATATGTATTCAGTGAATCAGAGAAAACCTATTAGATCATGCATTCTATATCCTTGCAAATACAGATAATTTCCCTGTGATAAGGGCTCAAGCAGTAAATCCACAGTAAATTTATGGAACCTTACATTAGAAGATGGCAGCACTGTGCAGGTTAAGAACAATGGGGGTTGCTCTTAAAATCACCCGCAGATTATTAAGGACCAAATGTACGTGCAGCAGTGGATCATGCTGTCAAAACCCCCTCCTGTATTTCAGCACTAAGGACAGCAGCATGCTGGTCTGCTTTCTACTTCAGGACTAAGGACAGCAGCATGCCCTTCTGCCTTTTATTCAGACGTTTGCAAATCAAACCTGGGTTTATATATAAGACTCTCTTTTTGAAGAGGATTTCAGAATTTTTCAGCATGCTCTTTACAGTGGCAGTATTTTTTTTATAGTTAAAATCAACTTTGATTTTTAATTTTTATTATACCTACATCCAGGGTAAAGTTTTCTGAAGCCCTCAGCCCTATAGTATCTAAGTAATTCTATATTGTATTCCATGATTGTACAGTCATCATAAATTAATGTTTGAGTTTACTTGTTCGGTATATACTGCCTTTTAAAAGATAATCAAATCACTACTTAGTCTTGTATTTTGAGTGAAGGTAAAAAGGAGGGGCTGTGTCAGTTGTTCCTGTACCCTTCATGATTCTCCATCTACTAATCTTAGGAACTTGTGTGTCCCCCACTATCTGAGCATCTTATCATTTTAGTGTATTAATCCTCACTTGAGCCCTGTGAGAGAGGAAAGTGCTATTTTACAAACGATAATGAACAACTTGCCCTAGGTCACACTAAGTCTAGGTCTATATTATGAGAGAGGGGTGTGATTCCCAGCTCACCTACACATACTCATGCTAACACAAGTATAAATAGCATAGCCACAGTAGCACAGGCCCAGCTTAGCAAAGCCAAATATGTACCTAAAATGTTCAGGTGGGTTTGTACTGCTAAACTGTGCCACTGCTACACTACTCTTTACACTCAGACTAGCATGCGTATGCAAGCTGGGAATCAGCCCCCTAGCTCATAGTGTAAACGTAGCCTAAGTCGTCTGTAGCAGAATAGGGATTTGAACCTGGGTCTCTTGACTCTTAGGCTGCTGGCCCAATCACTGGACCATTCTTCCTTTCAGCATACTACAGGATCCTGTAAGTAAGTCCCCTCTAGTTCATCTCCTTTGCAAGCCTAATGCTTTTTGCATTATGTGTAAGTCCATCTCATACCTAAAATCTCATCGTTTTCATTTCTCTTTTCAATCTCCTCTGCTATGGCTTTTTTAAAGTTACTGACCAGAACTGGACACAGATGTCCAGATGAAGCCTTGCCAACATTTGCAGTGGTGTCATTACACTGTTTTGTGTTATTTTAAAGACTGTGTTTGAGACCTTTTGAGATCACGTTTCAGAACATAGGAGCTCCAAACCACAACCTGAATCCTTCCAATTCTGTTTGTCTTTTCAAAACAGCATTCACTTCCTCTGTTGGATTCAGATTTCAGAGCTTGTACACATCTCTCTCTTTCCAACTATACTGATTTCATTATGATCAACCCAGGTGGATTTGGAAATGATATTTGAGGAGCAGATGAATAAGCTTTAACATTTTCAATTTTGCGTCAATTAAAACTGGAACCTGAAGCAGACGTATAATCTTTTTCTCATTTCTTACTCATTCTGTGATCTCATTCTAATACATGCATTTGCT
The DNA here is from genome assembly GCF_007399415.2 of Gopherus evgoodei. Taxonomy (NCBI): domain Eukaryota; kingdom Metazoa; phylum Chordata; order Testudines; family Testudinidae; genus Gopherus; species Gopherus evgoodei. Next base: position 115,185,103 of record NC_044325.1, on the reverse strand, counting down.
TTTCCTTTTCAGTTAAGTTGTTGTTAACTCAGTGCTTTACTTATCATACCTCCATGTGAATTAAAGTTTAGGCAAATTTTCAAATTAGATACTTGTGGCATTGATAAGTATCAATTTCAAACCACTCTGAGATAATTTTTTAATCTTTCATGTGTAACACTGCCACTGTAGGCCATCTTCATCTGTTACCTTTCTGCATTTTTGCATCCTCAGTCATTGATATGCTTAGCAGTATGGTGCAATTAAGCATACTACAGAAATTACTAATTAAAGTCAATGGTACTTAACATGATGAAATGGCATTGCTGAATAAGGATAGACTTAGGCATGTAATTAATTGCTCTGCTGAATTGGGGTCTCTGAGCCCCAACCAAGACAGCTTCAATAAGTTTTTTGTACAAGGAACACCACATACATTTTTGGATTGGATATGATTAAGTTACAGGTATTATAGTTTTGTTCTGCTTGCAACTGCAATTGACATGGGGAATATATTTTAGAGGAATGAACCTACCTTAGAGGAATGCTACTAATACAACATCAGAGACCAACCTAATAACCTCTGGTACACTTTCCCAATAGGAACATAAACACAGCATTCTAATTTCCTTTCCTTTATTTTGATGTCACTATTTGTACTCAAATATATTTCTTTGATTATACAGGAGTGCAACTTGGAAGGTTAATTAGGCAGAAGAAGAGTGATGAATTTCTGGACATTACTTCATCAATGGAAACTAGAAAAGTGTAATTTTAAAAGTGGCTGTTACTGATACTATCAAAACAAAGGCCCTCTTAGTGGCCTGCTCAATTATTTGTGGAATTTTTAGGACTGACAAGAAAATGCTTCACACGGTGTATTAGCCTGGCAAATACCAAAGCTTCCAAAAGAAAGCTTAACTTATAGGCTACATTTGATTCAAAGGAAATAAAATAACAATATAAATTGCAGAAATGCGTTGCTTGGAACAGGTGACAACAGATTACAGTGCCAGAAAGAGCACTGAGGATCAAGGATGCAGAGAACAGGATATTGTTGTGACAGACTGGATCCAGTTCAGGATCACAGGTATAAGTAGATGGCATGCTCTGCAGTAAACTCCAGATAAACAACAAACAAACAAGCCCTTCCACTCCACAAACCTGGAATAAGACACATTGCACTACTATGCGGGATAATAGATTTCAGGACCATGGATAATAACCCATTGAACTTCCCTTTCAGTTAATCCTCAGCACAATGGAAAGCACCAGATTGCACTGCTGGGCAAGAGATTCATTTCAGAAACAGGGAAAGCAGCACATTACTCTGCCATTCAAGGTATTGATGTTTAAGACAACACTATGGGCCAGATTCTCAGCTGATGTAAATTAATGCAGTGATTTCATTGGAGCCACACTGATTTATCCCACCTGAGGATCTAAACTAGTAACTTTTGAAGGAGTTTGTCTGGTGCGTATGTAAATAACGACCCATGTTTCAAGCTCAGAGTTTTATCAGCATTGCAAATTGTAGCTTTTTGCTGTTATAAATTCATTTTTCAACCAGATGAAAAGGAAGTGAGATGGCAGGCCAAAGATTTAGTTTCATAGAGCTTTTAATTTTTAATCCCTGTGCTCTGTTTATCATCTGCAGAACTGCAAGTAGTGGCAGCTGTAATGCTCTGTGCCTAACTCAGTCCTATCCATCTGAAAGTCCTTACCTAGGGGTTGCAGGAATTTCAGTGCAACAAGACAACAGCAAAATAAAATGACAACCAAGCAAAATAAAATACCAACATAAAAAAAAATCCAGCAAGAAATATATTTTGTTTTTAAAATGAAGACCTGAACCTGTGGTAGTAGAGGCATATCTGCATTGTGACGTGTTATTGACATGGAATTATCAACTCCATGCCGGGTGGAGTTGGCACTTTTGTTCTGAGCTGAGGCAGTGTGTGTTTTGGAAGCAATGGAAGTGCAAGCTAAAGTGAATTTAGTGAGGAATGGATTGCTCAGGCTACAGTCCTATTTAGAGCAGCCTTGCACACTGCAAAATTTTCTCCTACAGCTCAAGTGGACATCCTATTGTTGCAATCCTGGGCTGAAATACACTAGAGACACTTATGCTGGGTTGTGTCTGCAGACCAATGGTTTTCAACATTTTTTCATTTGCAGACTCCGAAAATTTTTTGAATGGAGGTGCAGACCCCTTTGAAAATCTAAGACATAGTCTGTTGACCACTGGTTGAAAACCACTGCCCTAGATAGATGTTCACCAGGAATTATATTGAGACTACCAGACTCATTTTCTTTTGCAAATGTGACAGATTTTATTGTGGAAAGGGTAGGACTTTCATTCACTGTGCTCCACCAGCCCTCCTGAAGCATTCCTGTTCACATGAGCATTAACATCGCTCTAGAAAGGCTGCCCAGTACTTTAAAATAAGAGCAGATATCTTCATGACTGCCTAGAGGATTTGGATAGCCACTTCCCATTGATTTTCATAGGAGTTGTGGGGCAGATCTTCAGGCACAATGGAGCTATGAAAATTCATATACACTGAGGATCTGCCCCATGCATCCAGCTCCCTTAAGCGGTTCTGAAACGCTCACCCAAGGGGTTGAAGTAGGGGTGACAGCAGTAGAAAGGAGGAGGAATTGTGTGTTTAGAAGGCTCACAGTTAAAATTCCTTTGATCTGTTCAGTGTATCATGACTCGAGTGCAGAACGCATTTGGTGCAAGTATTATTTCTAGTTCAGAGAGTGACTCTCAGAATCAATGATGAAACTGGAATCCATTTGTTGTAGGCATCTCATCTAGCATATGCTTGCAACTGTCACAGATCAAAAGTGCAGAAATTGTAACAAATTGTCTGCGTGCCAGGCCAGTAGAGGATTCACTCACCACTGGTAATTTTGGAGTAAGACAAACCTCCATTGGATTCCTGTGCTCATCTGTAAGGAAATATGGTTTATATGCCTAATGGATCTGAGCAAGAAAGAGAGAGATTTTGATTTGTAGCTAATTACATTGGGGATTTCTGTTGTTTGATTTAAGAAGAGTAGCATTCTCCTGGGTGCAACAGTCAGAGCTGAATTACAGCTAGGTGAGTAGCAGGATTAGGAGCGGTTTAACTAATTGCATGTCTGCAGCCCTCCACCCCTGAGAATAGGCTAGTGCTAGACGAATGAAGCAAGAAATTAAAATTGCACTAGAAAGTTCACATTCAAACTGGTGGTGGGGAGGGAAGGAAGGTGGGGCTTGTATTATCATTTGTCTCTGAAATGGGAGAAGATGGCAAGTTTAGCATTTCAGGATAGTGAATACTCAACTCAATGGAGTGACACCGGTTGACACCAGCTGGGGTCTGGCCCCTATTGTTCATCTCCATAGCTTACCTTCGTCATTTAGATATGCTAAGTCACATAATGTTGGAGATCTTGAAGAGTTGTCTCCTAGTGGCTACAAATCCTTCAGCGGCTCTCTCCAAACGTGCTGGCATTAGTAAGTAGTTACTCAGTGCAGGTAAGAGAAAAACTCAGTGTCTTTAGTCCCAGGTAGTGTAAAACAAATAATGCGTGCTTTGTGATGGGGGTGACACAGTCATTCAGTTTACAGCAAAGATGTCTCCTTCTAGAGTGCTCCATTTCCCGTTACTTTGTCACCGCATAATAAGTTATGTCTGAAATACTCAGGCTTTTATTTTCCCCTAGGGTATCTATTTAGGCCTTCACCTCAAAATGGCTCTTCTGATCTGTGTGAGCAGGGCAACTGATACCTTTAACTGTTCTGTTGTAGTGATCTTTCCAAACCAAGTCAATCTCATTACAGCCAACTCTTTAGACCCGGATTGTCCCTTGCCCTCGTGGCGATGCCCAGAACGAGAGGAAAAGGAACCTTACACAAGGGCCAGGGGAAATGGAGTATCTAAACCTGGGAAGCGCAAGGGACTGCTAGCTCCATTCACCCTCAAGAGCATGAAAGAGACTTCAGACGCCTTGCTCCCTCCTCCCAATGGTCTGTAGAGCACAAGCCTGCACTAAAGGATAGTATCGCTGGAAGGCATTCAGATGACCTAGTGATGGGCATAGTCTAAGAACCTCAATAACATAGGATGGAATTCTATGTTCTTCACAGGGAGTGAAGACCGGTATTGTGCCGGTTTGAGAGACAATCCCTCCCTGAGCTCCTTCCCACAGGCAATGAAGTTCCCCGCAACTCCCTATTCAGGGCAGTATCTGAATAGAATAATCCAGTTCTGAGTGTGTTACATGGAGAATTTTGCTCTAGTATGGATGTTTTAAATGAATTTTGATGTAGCCAGGAAACAGTTGCTAGATCTCATAGACTCATAGACTCTAGGACTGGAAGGGACCTCGAGAGGTCATCGAGTCCAGTCCCCTGCCCCCCTGGCAGGACCAAATACTGTCTAGACCATCTGTTGAACTCTGCAAAAGAGATAAGAGCTCAAGCTCAGGGGATGAAGGAAAGGATCATGTCCCCACTAACCAAAACATTTTCAGAATCTTTTTCTAATTTTATGTGTTTCGTTGTTGTTTGTTTATTTATTTACTTACTTGCTTACTATTTTTATTGCTAAAAGCCCCAGAGACGATCAGGGTCCCATTGTGTTAGGTACCGTAAATACATACAGTAAAAACCAGTCCCTCTCCTGCCCATACAATCTAATTAAACAGGAGATGGGAGAAAGGATTATTATGCTTATTTTATAGATGGTGAGTCAAGGCACTGAGAGATTAAGTAATTTTTCCACAGTCATTCTGTGGAAGAGCAGGGATTTGAACCCAGATCTCCTAAGTCTCAATTCATACCCTTAACCAGATGACTGTCCTTCCCCTCTTTTCCATAACATTTGGTGAATTTCAGAACTTGGAAAGTAAGAGACATAGCGTTAACTGAATGTAGATATGGAGGCCTGTATGTGTTGTCACCTTCCCCAGCAGTTCTGCGAAAGCATCCCATTCATGCCATATTGACATGCTGTGCTATTTCAGTCCTAGAGCCACACTGAACAAACAAGTGCTACACTCCAGTGAGATTTTTGTGGGATGGACAAACATCCACAAGGCTATGTGACTGAGTCCACCCGACGTATTCCACTTGTGATTAATTGCTGATTTGAATCCCATTTCCCAAGGGAAGAGCTAGTCAGTTGTGTGTGCCCCCCTCCCAAACCCTTACTTCTCCATAATAGATAACCTCTAAAGTGTCATCTCATCTGGATGAACCACTAGCAGGTCTCCCACATGTACTTCTATAACAAGTTGTGATCAGCATAGTGGAAGAAGCTGTTTATATTCATTTCTTTTGAATATATCTGTTAGAAACCAGAGCTGTTTGAGGAATAAAGGGAACAATAGCTTAGGTATGCCTTATGTTATTTAGGCCAATAACTATTACTAACAATGTTAATACGATGACATTACTGTTCCATTGTATACTTTTATTCTGCTTTGTAGTTAAAGTGGTGATAGCGTATGCATACAGGAAATTACTTTATAGCCAGTGTGATTCTAAGAGGCTAACACGATTCGCCTGTTAGTTTATAAGCACAATAATAATATCTGAATATGTGAATTAATTTTACTGCAAAACCAAATAATCAGAATGTAATGTACGACCAATATCAGTTGATTTTTTTTAAATGCAAAAGAACATCTGTCTAAACGATGAGATAGGGTGTGTTGATCCTAATCAGATACAACATGAAAATCTTTGATTAGATGCATTTTCTATGCAATAAAACCAATAAAAAATCACTTAAGGACACCAGGGCCATTATGATGAACAATGAGGCAATTTCTCCCACTATATCGTAAGCGAGTAGCTGTAGCTGCAGAATTAATTCCTCCAGTTGCATGCATGTATCTGGGGCTGCTTGGAATTACTTTGTTTACAGTGCTGTAAGATCAATTTTAAATGTATGTGCTGAAGTCTGAATAATTTATTTTCTAACCCATTAGAATTATTCTAAAGATCTAATTCTACAGGCCATTTTCCCACCCAAAGTGTGTGTGTGTGTGTGTGTGTGTGTCAGAGAGAGAGATATTTTATCTTTGTTTGGTTAGTGGGATGTTACCTTCAGTTTTGAACCTTGCTATACCTGTCCATGCCTTTGTCACCACCAGACTAAACTGTGCATGGTACTTGGAACTAAACTTGAAGACCATTTGGTAGTACTGAATGCACTTGCCTATTTAGTGCTCAGTTATGAGCCCTGCTGCATGCCTATGCAGAGAATGAAGAGACATAAATATCCCTCTTATTCTGTTGCTTGGTCTACTCATATCACTGAAACCTATGCAGAAGGGAGAGCAGTTGCCACTAAGATGTTGCTTTCTCTCTTGTGCAGGTTGGCAGGGAGTGGGTGGCTATGGCCAGAGTGTGGGTAGAGATTTGGTTCCACCCCCATGCAATGCAACAGTCCATGCATCAGAGCTGGCGCAGAAGGGGAGCAACCTGTGCCTGCAAAATGGCTGACAGAATGACTTCCCTCCCCCAGGATCATGGAGGAAGCAGGAAAGGGACTGCGACTCTGAGTCACAATATGCTGGGCTCTGCTCCTGGGGAAGTGTGGTTCCTTCCTCAGGCTGGATTTACAAGATTTCAATCCAGCCCTTACTTAGCAGTACATCTTGCAGGGAACACAGGACTCCAGATCACTAGAGGGTGCACTAGCTGCCAGTTTGTTTTTAGGTGCAGTTCAGAGTATTCATTTTGATTAGTTTTGGTGCAGATTATTTCAGGGAGCACTTTTCTCCCACCATTGTAGCCCGGTCGTTGAACCTGCTGGAGAGCTTGACGTGATAGTCCCTAGGCTTACGTAATTGAGGGCTGAGTACTGGGCATGTTCAGTGGAGGGCTCTTCACTCTGGAATTTGCTCCTAACAGAAGCTGAGTCTATTTGCCTTCTGGATGTCCTGCTGTGGATATTCTGAGTGTCTAAGCTGAGAGTGGGGAGTCTCTCAGTTGGGACGAGGTGGTCATTTTAATGTCACGTAAACTTAACGTAGATGCTTCTAGTTTCTTTCTGATTGTGCAAGAGAGGGGTTTTGGCTGGGCATATTCTAAAGCTCCAGGCAAGAAACTGCTCACTGCTATTTTAAGAGGAAAAGGAAAGCGGGGAAGGGAGGTGTCAAGAAAAGGGGCTTCTTACTGATTTTTTTCAGTATTTGCTCCTTCTGCAACTGATGAATATCATATACCTCTGATCCCCTTCAAAGAGGCCAAGGAATGAGTGCAGTTGGAGCCAGCTTGGAGGAGCCTGGTACAGACACAGCTATTGAGCTCTTTCCTCTCTTTTTGCTTATGCACAAAATGAGAACACTTAAGTCTTTTTCTCTTTGTTCTTGCAGTTTGCACAGCATGCAAGACTCGCTGCACAAACACGTGGAGCCAAATTCTCCTTTTTTGCAGGTTCAGTTCGCTTCCCTAGAACTCCACTGACTTCAGCATAATTGGTACCTAATGTATGTGGGTTGGATTGGTGAACTGGGCCCACCGTTTGATATGTGCACATGACATCTCTGGGAGAGTCTCCCAGCAGCATTAGCCATTGTTTTGAACAATGGGCTTATTTTGTATTAAAACATAGGTCTCTCTCTACAGGCACTGTAAGCCCTATAGCTCCTGAACTAGGCTAGATTCTTACTGTTCATCTAGTCCTAATGTGTATGCTGCTTCCAAAGACCTATTGTGTGCTGTGGGCCATAGGCACACAAGGAGTTAAATTCCATTATTAGTTTAGCAACACACAATGAAGAGACCACAGTGTGTTCCCTCATGCAAGGCATTATTAAATACAGTGAGGCATAATTTGGTACCCTGTCTCTCAGCTGAGATCTGGCGAGCAAGGCACACGGAAGAGTGGTGCCTGCCACTTGGGTGAAGTTAGTAATTATGCATTCCTGGTCCAAGCATGGCTGAGATCTCATGGCTGGAACTATTGGAAGAAGGTATTGTCTAGCCATTTGAGCACAGGATGTGAGCGTCCGGACTCCTAGGTCTGCAGACTGATCACGTACACAGCCAGATTTACACTGGTGAAATTGTGTTCAGTGGAGTTTCTCTGGATTTTCTCTTGGGCTCAGTGAGAGTAGATTCAAGCCCCTACATTTCCTTCCTAGGTCTGCTACTGACCCTTGGACCACAGTTATATCACTTAACCTCTCTTTGTCAAAGGTTACCCTTGGGGATAATAACTAGGTACACCGCTACCTCGATATACCACCACCTGATATAACACGAATTTGGATATAACATAGTGCTCCAGGGGGGCGGAGCTGCACACTCCAGTGGGTCAAAGCAAGTTCAATATACAGTTTCACCTATCACACGATAAGATTTGTTGGCTCCCAAGGACAGCGTTATATCGAGGTAGAGGTGTAGTAGTCGTCTTTATCCCACTTGGGGTGTTGTGGGGGTTAGCTAATCTTTGTGAAATGCTTTATTATGTGTATGATAGTAGTGCCGAGAAAGTCCAGCCAAGATCAAGCCCTAGTTGTACTCGTCACTGTGCATATCCATAGTAAGAAGCAGTCTGCTCTGAGCAGCTGTCAATCTTCTACAAAAATAGATAACATGGATAACAGAAGGATTGTCATCCCCAATTTACAGTTGGCAAACTACAGCAAAGAGAGATCAAGCGACTTGTCTAAGATTCACAACAGGAAGTGTGTGGCAGAGCGAAGAATTGAACCCACAAAATTATCTTTCTCTTCTGAGTACTGTCAGGTTTTTGAAGGAGATATGCTACAGAGGGAGAAAGTATATAATTATGGAAACGAAACCTTGCTAAGATGAGCTGTGATCAGTTTCAGACCTTGTCTTGAGATTAATTTTTGGGGTGCCATTGGCAAAGGAGTGGTACATCAGAAATAATTGGGCAAAATGTTATAAAATTTTTAATTCAAAGGAGAATGAGTGAAGCCATAATCAGAAATCTGGGATATGGCGTCATCTGTGATAAGCAGGTCCTGTCGCTCACCTGCCACATGAACTCAATAAGGGCTTGTATTTATTTGCCAATATATCACACCACTGGCACAGTCTTTCTGATGCTCTTTTGTTTCAGTGATTAGTATCTCCTTTAACCACAACAATTTTGGAGCCTTCTTGAACACCGGAAAACTATCAAAAGCAGCCCTGTTAGTGGTTTTGTTTTTGTTTTATTTCACATCACCGCAAGCCCTGAAAGCTGTCAAGAGCTATCATCTCATCACTCTTCCTCCAAGTGTTTGGCACAAACAAGGAGGAAAAGAACAGCATAAATAACCGAGTAAAATTATCCATAAATTGCAGCTCCTCAGATGTCAAGTAGAAATCAAGAGAGACAGGCAGGCAGCAGGGAATCAACTGCAACAAAACTTTTACGTTAGTCTCTCTTTGCTTCAAAATCTATAATGTAAATAAACAAGGTCTCAAATCCACAGACTTTCACTATGGCAGAGGTAGCAGCTTGTACTCAGAGAATGGTAAGGGCCAGTGTATCTCAAATTGCTCAGCAATGGTCCATTTGGTCAGCTGGGGCCAGACTCAAAGCCCACTGGAAGACTCCCATTGACATCAGTGGGCTTTGGATCAGATCATTAGGCTGCTATTCAGGAAAGTGCGTAAGCAAATGCTTAAGTGCTGCTGAAATCAAGGGGACATAAACACATGCTTACAATTAAGCATATGCCTAAGTGCTTTGATGAATGGGGAGTGTGCTTAAGTATTTTGTGGAATCAGGGCCTTAAAAAGCTGCATTGCTTGGCTCTAAAGGTAGTGCCTGCTTCACAGGACAGAGCTTGCCATGTAGTGGTTTTCATGTGGGGCACTCGAAACAGGGCGCGGTTTGGAATGTGGGAGGAATGAACCGAACTGCAGTAAGAAGGATTGGGCACGGTTGTCTTTTCCCATGAGAAGGGCTTTGTGCAATCCCCTGGTGTGAGCCAGAGTGAGTTAATTGGGACTATTGCTGAAAGAGTCATTCCCAAGACACTGGAATGCTGGTGCGATTGTCTCCAAACTGTCAGCTTTGGTCAATCAACTTTTCCTTTTAGAAGTCTAAAGATTCTGGGCCTGATTGTCAGCTGGTATAAATTGGTGTAGCTCCATTGAAGTTAATGGAGCTTATGGTGATCTACACCGACTGACAAACTGGCCTTAAGTTTTCAGCTCTGGGCTAAATGGGTACACCCGGAAACCCCAGCATTTGCATGCACAAGTGCTTCTGTTTGAACATGCACTGGTGTGGGGAGAGCAGGATCAATGCACTCATAACTAAAAGTCTGATACTAGAGGTGTTTTGGGGAAAATCTAGGATCCTAGGGGCAATGGTGTTTGAAGGACTTTATATCCTTTATGCCCTGCATATGGCAAAGAATTTAACAGGTGATGCTGGAACGGTTGCTGCAATCAAATCTTTTGGTTGCTGCATGTATAATAATGCTTGCTAGTGAGACGTACTTCATGCAGATTACAAAGTACAGTCATATACATTCACTATCAGTCAAGGCAACAAAATAACAATGATAAGTGCTATGATACGGGGATGACATATGCTGCATGTTATTGGTGCCTAGGAATTTCATAAGCACTGTATTAAAGATAATAGCTAAATGGATTGCAAATGGATGCCTCCAGTGCTCCTGGGGATCTGCACTCATTACTGCCTCATTGAGACAGTTGTGTAGCCTTGTTGTGCCTCATGCTCAGAGGCTTATTCTGAGGCATAGAATCACAGAAATTGGAGAGAGAGAAAAAACTAAGGGGTATTTGCACCTATCTTCCCTGCTAGGGTAAGAATGTCCTGAGAGTGTATTTCAGTTGTTTTGACCTGTCTGATTTTAACTGAGTCCAGCTTTGGGATTCTCTGTAGATGCTGTTCCAGTCTAATAGACCTTTGTGCTTAAGAGATTTTTCTTAAGCTGTTGTTTCCTTTGCTTATTTTAATTGTTGTTATTTGCATCCTCCTTGAAGCACACTAAACAGAGACTAAGGGAGGGATGGTACCTGAAGCATGAACACAAATTGTTTAGTCAAACTACACCTCTTTGGAAATCTTGGCAATGACCCCATGACGCGTCAATTGGTTATTGTGTACATATATTGTATATGATTGGGGGAATCATATGGGCTGAATTGTCCCTGGCTCTTGTGCAGGATATGTGCCAGGAGATAGAATCATACAAATGTAGCATTGGAAGGGACCTTGAGAAGTCATTAAGTCCAGCCCTGTGCGCTGTGACAGAACCAAGTTAACCTAGAACATACTTGACAAGAGTTTGTCCAACTTGTTTTTAAAAGCTTCAGATGATGGGGACTCCCCAACCTTCGTTGGAAGCCTATTCCAGAGCTTAACTACCCTTGTTGTTAGAAAGTGTTTCCTAATAGCTACACTAAATCTCCCTTGCTACAGATTAAGCCCATTGCTTCTTGTCCTACCTTCAGCTAACATGGAGAACAATTGATCACAGTCCTCTCTATAACAGCCCTTCAAATATTGGAAGAATATCAAGTCCACCCCCTCCCCCAGTCTTCTTTTCTCTGGATGAAACAGGCCTGTTGTTTTTTTTAACCTTTGCTCGTAGGTCAGGTTTTCTAAATCTTTTGGAGCATAAGGTCTTTGACATTCAGGCATCCCACACAAGGGCCAAGGACAATTGTTGTCCCTGTGTTTGAGGGAAGCACAAGGACTATTTCCTCTATATGACACACTGCTGATTTCGTGGGGCTGTTGTGAGGTATTGCCACAGCCCTTTACCACTCTGCCAAAGATGTTGGGAGCAACTGGAGGAACCAGCTAAAACATATTAAAAGATGGTGCAGTCTGTGCACCTTCCCTCAGCCTTGCCTTGAGCTGTGTGGCTCTGCACTGGCCCTCAGGGGGATGGGGGCAGCGCAGATGCACAATCCAGCCCTAAATAACTGATTAGAGTTATTCGAACTGAGAGATTACTTTGCAGTTTCCTTGCATTTCTTCTCTCTCTTCCACTTCTGAGATCTAATTCCTGAGTTTGTGGCTAGCTCTTTCTCTTCCCTTTCCTGGTTCATGATTTGCATTACGTTCACCCACTTTATGCAGATTTAATTGATATGCATCTGAAAGAGAATGACACATGTGACTTATTACTATGGAGACATGGTTTCTTTCCCAGCCTTCAATTGATTTTAGATAATAAAGTGCAATTATAAAACTCAATAAAAAAATCTGTTATTTTAAAGAGAGAGACTGAAAGAAACCTAAGTGATGCTCTGCTGTGGGACTGTGATCAAATGAAATCCCTTTTGTTTAAGTCTATTTAATTTCACAATTTTACTTGAGTTGTTGCAATTCTGTGGGCTTTCTCTCAATTATAAACAGCAGGCTGATAACTGAACGCATTTTTTAAAAAGTCCCAGTGCATATAGTCAGGGCCAGCTCCAGGCACCAATGGAGGAAGCACGTGCCTGGGGCGGCACATCCTAAGGGGCGGCATTCCATCCATTCTTGAGGTGGCACAGTCTGAGTGGCTTTTTTTCCTTTTTTTGCAAAAATGGTAGAGACGGCCCTGAATATAGCCGCCATAGATGTTATTTTTGTGATGGAACCTGCGCACACCTTAGTGCAGCCTTTCCACTTTTTGCATATCTGGGGAATCATGTACTATTGCTTCTCACTTGGTCCTGTTCTAGACCAGCCCGAGGACTCTTCAAGTTCTCCTCTGAGAATTGAATTATCAGAGTAACTAGGCCACAATATGGGTGATCAGTGTCACTATTTGCACTACTAGGGAAGGGATCCTCTCTCCCACTACAGCCCCCCCTTAATTGGCCATGGAGAATTTCCCTAGCACAGGCACTGCCTAGCACAGCCGTAAGGAGCACTATGCAGTCCCTCTTGCAAGCCTTGATGTAGGGGCTTGCCAGGAGTGGGAAATTGTGTGTCATGGATAAGAGGCAGAGGGAGTGTAGCACACACTGCTTTATGTGCAGTTCTCTGAGCTGCCTAAATAGTGCCTGGGGATATTTTGGCCCACAACCAGACCAGAAATTATGAAAGTTTCACCGTTGCCTCCCAGAGTGCCTGCGTTTCCCTCAGAGAAGGAGAGAGGAGGAGGTTGCCCTTTTGGTTAAGACACTGGACTGGGACTCAGGAAATCTGGGTTCCGACTCTGCCACAGATGCAGCATGGACTTGGTCAGGTCTCATCATGTCTCGGTGCCTGAGTTTCCCCATCAGTAAAATGGGGATAATAATGATTCTTTCCTCCACCCTTTGTTTGTCTTGTGTATTTAGTCTGAAAGCAGTTTAGGGTAGGAATGATATCTTACTCTGTGTGTGTGTGTGTGTGTGTGTGTGTGTGTGTGTGTGTGTGTGTGTGTGTGTGTGTGTGTGTGTGTGTGTGTGAAGGTTTTTTCCCCCACTTTGAACTTGAGCGTCCAAAAAGTGGGGACCTGCATGATCACTTTTAAGCTCAATTACGAGCTTAAATTTGGTACGCTGCCACCAGCCAGACGTCTGTGTCTGGCACACTTCTGTTCCCCCAAAACCTTCCCTGGGGAACCCAAGACCCAAACCCCTTGGGTCTTAAAACAAGGAGAAATTAACCATCCTCCTCTTTTTCCCCCCCAGACTCTCCCCTCCCTGGGTTGCCCTGACAGGCTGCACAGATCCAAACTCCTTGGATCTTAAAACAAAGAGGAATTAACCCTCCCCCTTCCTTTCCCCCCACCAATCCCTGGGGAGTTTAGACTCAAGCCCTTGGATTCTAAAATAAGAAAAAAATCCATCGGGTTCTTAAAAAGAAAGCTTTTAATTAAAGAAAGAAAAGGTAAAAATTATCTCTGTAAAATCAGGATGGAAAATGCTTTACAGGGTACTCAGATTTATATAGACTAGAGGGACTCCCCCTCCCCCTAGCGTGAGATTCAAAGTTACAGCAAACAGAGGTAAAAATCCTTCCAGCAAAAGACACATTTACACGTTAAGAAAACAAACATAAGACTAATCCGCCTTGCCTGGCTATACTTACAATTTTGAAACATGAAAGACTGATTCAGAAAGATTGGGAACACCTGGGTGTACGTCTGGTCCCTCTTAGCCCCAAGAGCGAACAACGAACAAAACAAACAGCACAAACAAAGACTTCCCTCCACCAAGATTTGAAAGTATCTTGTCTCCCTATTGATCCTTTGGTCAGGTGTCAGCCAGGTTTACTGAGCTTCTTAACCCTTAACCATCTGTTTACGACAAAGTGTGTGTGTGTGCGCATGTGTGTGTGTGTGCACGTGTGTGTGTGTGTGTGTGTGTGTGTACACAGGGCCTAGTACAATGGGACCGCTAGATACTACTGTGATACAGATAAAAATAATGCTAATAATGGATGCTCTGACAGAGTTTCTTTGTTTCTCTTTGTTTTCCCAGCTGGGAGGCTGCGGGATCCTTGGAGTTGGCATCTGGCTGGCTGTTACCCAAGGGAACTTTGCTACCCTCTCCTCTTCTTTCCCATCCTTGTCGGCTGCCAACCTGCTGATTGTCACAGGGACTTTTGTCATGATCATCGGCTTCGTCGGCTGTATAGGTGCCATCAAAGAAAACAAGGGCCTGCTGCTGAGTGTGAGTATGAAGACGCGCGGTCAGCAATGATGTCCATTGTTTCCTGATGCTGGTGTCACTGCAATGCACGTTAGAGAGATGTACAGTATTTAAGAAGCAGACTGGTCAGTTCTGGGCTGGGACGAGGCATGAGTCATGGTTCAGTCATTCTCTGATCTCCCAGGTCATTCCTGACCACACCTGCTTCTATTAACACTTCTGCCAAAGATGAGACGCTCACAAGAAGGGAGAGGTAAGGGATGGTGGTGGTGCATTTGTGTCCTTCTTGGGGGTTGAGGGGTTTGCCTGAATGGCTTTTGCAACATGCCCTTGAATTCCTTGTCCTTATTCATCCAGCTTTAGCAGCTACATCCCTTCAATAGCTACTGTAGTGGGGCTGGTGATATGAGGGCCTAAGGCGGGGAATCACTGTCATGGGGAGGCAGCACAGAGAGAAATTATGAGTGTGGCCTAAACTGGAATTGAGATGTGTAATCTTGATGCCACCATTGGTTTTGGCAGTAGTTAATTCTTAAAAGGTTGGGATGCTGGCAAGCAAAGGTTGTTAAATGAGAGGTTAAGGGTTAATAAGGTGTGGATAGTCCAGATTTAACTGAGGCCACAGATCTTGCTTGTGTTTTACTGAAACCTGATTTGATGCCACTGCTTTGGTTTACCACAGTTGGTGACAGTTACAGTTAATATTGTGTGAATATTTTGTGTAGCATGAGGCTAAAGGAAGATGAGTGAGCTCATGGCATTATGGCCATGCTGTTTATCCAGCCTTAAATATAGGTGGTTTCACACCCCCACGACTGGACTGAATCCAGTGTCCCAGGGTGGAGTGAAGCTGGGACTAGGTCTGGTAAACTGATTCCCCTGATGCATTGCAAAGTCTGTATGTGAGCTGAAGTTGTTCCCCACCACACACCTCAGTCTGCCAGGGCCCAAATGTGGGGTGAGGTGTGTGAAAGTGACCAGAAATGAGGGGGAGACAAATTATTTTGTAAGAATATTTTTAGTTCTGTAAGATCCCTTTCTTTAGTGTATAGAAGGCTTTCTATAGCCTCTGTTTCATGATTCTTTGATTCTGACGTATCTTTTAACAATGGAAGTGAGGGGCACCACATTTCTGTGGAATGTAGGTGACTTTGGCACTAAAATGAGCAATGTCCCTCAAACCCAAGAAGCCTCCGGGGCCTTTTTACCAGGGTGGAATAGAGGGTCTGAGGCTGAGACTGCTTGACGACTTTAATAGCCTCATGGGTGACAAACTTTCTGAATAAATTATGTGGCTATCATGACAGCCATGTGGCTAAGCCACATGCTTATTGGCTCCATGCTCATGCAACTCTATCTGGCAAGGTGCTGAGTCCCATGGGATTACTCAAATGCTTAAGATGTGTGCTGGATCATGGCCAGAGTACTCAGCTCGCTGTGGGACAGATCCCATTGCTCTCTTGGGGGTCATATTGGGTCAAGGCAGCTAGAAATTGTGCCAGTGTCAGGGACTGATCACTGCCACCTAAATAATAAGTAGGTGTCTACCTATCTTGTTGGAGTTGGGGAAAAATCTTGATCAGTTTCCAGTTAGTGGAAGCATCAGTGTAGAGTGTAGTTGGAAGTCCTCTGGATGGACTCTCAGATTTGGACCTTACTTCCCGCAACTTTTAGTGTGGAAAATAGCTTGAACTTGTTGGCCTTCAGGGTCTGATATACAGGTGGTCCCTTTACCAAATCTAGGATTTTCAGGGGAGCCTGAGTTAGTTACCAGCTCCTGCTGAATGTTAGTGAGATTCAGAACTCTCATGAGTGCTTTTGACAATCCCACTGCTAGCCTTTTAGGGAGGGAAAGGGATAACAAGGGCTCCTGTTTGTGGGTGAGATGGGGTATTGTATGAGTCTGCTTCCACTTTATTATTATTATTATTGTTGTTATTATTATTATTATTATTATTATTTATTATAATATTCTGGTTCACGCTGCTGGTTTGGTTTGATTAAATTGTAATTTTAATTAATCACAGGAGTGTCTATAGCTTGGGACAGGTTTGTTTTTTCCTAGATAAATTATAAATCAAAATAAACTCATGAACACAGTAATTGACTGAAGTAACTAATTTGATATAACTAATTTGTTCACTCCATATATGCTCAAGTACTACCTCAGGCCACCCTTTCCTTATGCAACACAATTTTCACAGTTACCCCCAAGATGATCTTCTACCAAAGAAGGGCTGATGTTGGAATCTCTCTGGGTGCCCTTTAAAAATCCCAACCTCTTGCCCCCAAACATACAAAGTGAGTTTTTGTTCAACTTTTCTGTACCTTCCCTTCTGTGCCACATTTTCACTCCTGTGAAATCAGTGGAGTGTCAGGACAAGCCCGCTAATTTTGGCAATGGGAAAGCAGTTAAGAGTTGGAAATCTTGTCTGCACGCGACTCACAGTGTGTTTAGCAATCATCAAAGGGGCGAGTCCTTAAACTCCCTTTGATGTCTACCAGGGCAAGTCTTTACATCTAGCCTTGTTTCTAACCTCAAGTCTGTTATTATTTAAACCTAATTCCTGTGATGACTGTCTGCTTGGCCCTTTCTGAATAGTGTGACATTACTGCAGATAGGTTTATTGTAGCTGTGATGTCAGTGACACATTTCTTAGACCATGCACGATATGGTAGAATTTTGTTTTGTTAATAGTATCTCTCATGCTAACTATTTTTTTAAAAAGTCAGACTAGGATTTCCAAAGGAGCCTAAGGGTTTTAGGCATCCAACACCCATTAGATTTCAATGAGATCAGAGTATCTAACTCCTTTAAGCCACTTCAGAAATACCAGCCTAAAATAATAAATAGTTGCAGTGAGGATGAAAAGGTATGTTTAGGGTGGGCTGATAGAGCTGGTTTAATACTATTAATTGAACACACTGCTTGATTAAATTTGCTGCTTTTCATTGAATAACATATTTGACTAATTTGTTTTTCTGAGAATCAGTCAGCTCTAGTGGTCCATGAGAGAGGAGGCAAATATGGGGAGCTAGATGGGTAGCAGAGACTGGCAAAGTCTTTGAAGAAGGCTGGAGAAAGTTTATGATGGGCTTAAAAACAAAGAAGAAATTATTAACTGGATTCTGAAATGAAAGAGGAAACAATAGCGTTGTTTGAAGATGAAGGTGTATTCCTTCTTCATGGCTCATGTCAGAAACAAGGCTGTGGCATTCTGCCCGTGTTGGAGTCTGGTAAGGTGGAATTTGGGGAGGCCATAAAGAAAAGGAGTTTCAGCCATCAAAGCTAGAGGAGTATTTCCAGGAATGCTGTAAGGGTATGGCAAGTTGGCAGCTATCTGGGTTTCACCAAGGTATCCATGGAGAGATGCTGATTCCACTCAGTAGAATATCTGCACATCTCCAGTTAGCATATTTCATTTATCTCCCTCCAATCTCTTCTCAGTACAGCCTGGGACTAAGACATGATCATGAAATACTAACCATAACTGGCAGTAAAGCTCACCTAACGTTACAGTCCTCTTACTCTCCTGCTGCTCTGCCCATATGTCTCTCTCTTCTAAATCCTTCACTGTCTTCCTCTCTTATTCCACATCAAGCTAATTCTCTTGAAATCTCCTTCAAGACCCCCATACGTGCACCGAGAGATGAGCTTGGGACTATGCAACCCATGCAGATACATGCGGTATTCCCGAGACCAAATCAGAGTTTCTGCTGCTATCACCTGCACTGCATCCCCTCATATTGCTCAAATGACAGTATCTGTTTCCTCCTGCTTTCCCCTGCTGGCTACCTCTAGGTCTGCATGGATTGCAGAAGGCTCCTATTGTCCTGCTTCCTCCTGCTATCCCACATGGGCTCCCAAGAACAGCTGAAAAGGGAGGAGGCAGCACCTAGAGGATGGACAGAGGTAGGAGGACAGGAGCTGCACAGGGGGTTATAGTATCTGTAGTTGGGGGAGGATTCTAAGGTGCTGTGGGGGTTAGAACTTAAGATGGATTAACTTCTTGCTCTCTGGCATCAAAGTCTAGGAGCTGAGATGGAACAGGGAGAGGTGCTGGGGAGCAGAAGATGGAGAATACTGGGATAAGAGGTAGGAGTAGGACCTAGTTGTGTGGAGGAGTAGAAGCCACATGGTGGTGGGCAGTAGGGGGCTGATTAAGGGCATGGGGGCTCACAGCTTATCCTACTCATGCACTAAGGGAAGTGGTACTGGTTAGTGGTGTGGCGGAGATGGTGTTTTTGTGAGGAGCGAGAAGGTTAGAGTGCAGGGAGAAGTGAGTAGTAGGGAGAGGGTATGCTAACCCATTTATATGGTATACGCTGGGTTGGAGGGAGGCCCAGAATCTGACCCTATATCTCCATGCACTCTGGTGTGTGACCTGGGCATTGCATTTATCTGAATGTGATTGTTAGCTCTTTAGTGCGAAGATCCTGTGGTGTTCTGTATGAGTGACAGTAATTGGCTGGGTCTGGCATGTGTAACAGTGCTAGGGAGGAGGAGTGGGGGGATCTGTAAGTGGCAGAGAGGGGAAGGAGCAGAGAGCTCTAAACAGGAATAAAACATTAAAACAAATGGGTTTTGTGTGGTGGGGTATAATACTCATAAATAATCCATACAGACATACTGAGCCAGATCCCCCGCTGGTCTAAATCAGCACAGCTTCAATGGAACCACATTGATTTCCACCAGCCCAAGGATCTGACCCATTTCTTTGTTCATCATCCTGACCAGTACTTGTGACTGCCTCACTAAACAAACCCATTCACGTTATTGAGCACTCTGAGCAACCTTATGGAAACATGAACTAAAGTGAGAACAAAATTCTTTTTGTAAGGAAACCTTGAGCATGGCCTACGTTCTGCATTCATACGAAGGCAGGGTGAATGCGCACATGCCATCATGTCAAAATGTTATTGAACAAATAGCGGATACCGACAATGATCCTTATATGCTCCAGCTCTGATGTGAAGGAAGATAAGCTCTCCCAGCATTAGGTTTCCCTAGGGAAATCAGAGGCACGAGTATCTCTTGAAATAAATAGACAGCCCTGTGGTGTGCAATCTCACAACTGAATGCAGAGGCAAGTTGACGGCTGAAGCTGGGGAACAGCTCTCACTTGGTTTCAGAGAGCGACATTCTGTGGCATTGCCTTTCTTTGATTTCTGAAAATGTTACAACAGAAGCTCATCTCTTTGCAAACACTGTTGGGTCTTGGAAGCCGAGTGCCCCTAATGATCACTGTGCTGCAGGATAAGGTAAAAGGGCAGCATTGTTAACAAGTGAAATTTGGTGAGCCGGAGCCACTGTCCTGAGCAGGTGACTGAACCACCAACAGTCTGTTCTTCTCTGGGCCTGAAATATAGCTGTAAGGGTCTGAAGTCCCTTTGGCTTTAATGGGCATTTGATCAGGCGCTAAGGGTTTCTCTCAACATACAGCAAATCTTTATAAACTACTTTGCGGTAAGATAGGAGTGCAGTTCTGCTTCCTCCTGGGACTGTGTCTGTTCTCATTGTGAAGACTTTGAGTACCAAACCTCATCACCATCCATGTGTTCCCTCTCTTCCTATAATCTCTATGGGGCATCTTGCATCCACTGTAACATACTGGCGTGTGTGTTTGTATGTGTGCGAATGTTTACATGCCTGTGCGCTCGCATACACGGTTGTTCTCTGCTAAATAAAGTCACACTTGCTCAAGTTCTTGTGACTGTTTCCCTATAATGGCTGACCTATAAAAATCTCTGAATGAATAGCAGCCAATGAAGCACCAGTGGTAAAGGCCTGTGTTTATGGAACTGAACAGCCTGAATTCTGTCAGTATCCTTCATATAAGTGGTTACTGGGGATTCTATAGCAGTTTTATGTTTGCAACCATGAAGTCATTATACCACACATAATGCATGGTAAAAAAAAATAATCCCAGCTGTGGCTTTTAAATAATGATTGATTTATATTATTATTAATTTGTATTAAAGTAGTCCCTAGGGGTCACAGTTGAGATCAGGGGCCGGTTGTGTTAGATTCTGTACAAACTCTTAGTGAGAGACAGTCTTGCCCTGTAGGGTTTACTATCTAAATAGTCAAGGCAAATGGGAAGCAGCATTATCCTCGTTAAACAGATGTGAAGCTGCAGCATGCTGAGATTAAATGACTTGCCCAAGGTCACACACAGAGTCTTCAGGAGAGTTATCAACTGAACCCAGATTTTCCAAGTCCCAGTTTAGTGCCTTAAACACACACCCATCCTTTCTCTGTTTAGGGCAGTGTGCTTCTCGAGGCTCAGTCTGCTGCACTAGACCTTAAACAAGCTTTTAGCTTTCTAAAAAAGGTAATTTATATTTCTCTTTCACTGTCAGGCTAAAAGATGAGTAAACACCCCAAGACAGAGCTAGGGCTCAGCTTTTATCTTGCTGAAAGTGGCTAATTGGCTCAATTACCTAATTACCCTGAGCCCTGCTTCAAAACGTAAGCCAGTCAGCCTAATAACAAAACTACCTTCAATTAGCTGTGATGCAGGAGATTCAAAGAAGCCCTGTGAAAGGAGTTCCTGACCATTCTGTAATGCAAAACCTTTGAAAACAGGAATCCAGTACTCAATCCCCATAATTAGAGTCCTTGGTAAAGTTAGTACTGTGTCCTTGGAGAGGTTTTGTGGCTATTTAACACACACTCCAATATCCATGATGCGTGAAATCATTTGTGTTTTAGGACAAATAATAGCCCTCCTCCTGGAAGGACGCAAGGTTCATAAGGCATTGGAACCCTTTTTCAGCATCCTCTTTCACGCTGCCTCTTTTTTCAGGGTTTGGTGCAATAAACCAGATCCTTGGCCCCAGAACTGACAATGGAGAGTGGCCAGTCAGCTGATCTAAAGGGACAGCCAAGGCTTCTGTTTGTGTAGGGAAATCCTCGGAAGGGATAAAGGCAGCACAGTTGGCTCTACACCACCAACATCCCCCACCGCTGCATGTTTATTAGGAGTGGGCAAAGCCATGCCACACAACCGTGCGGGACACCAATCCTTATCTGGAGCAGCCATCTCTAGTGAGCCATTCCGGCCAACATCTGCATTACACTGTAACATAGGCAATGTCTATGCTGTAATTGGGAGGTGTGATTGCAGCAGGTATAGACCTACCTGAGCTAGCTTTGATCAAGCTAGGTCAAAGGTAGCTTGAGTAATAATAACAGCAAAGCTGTGGCAGCACAGATGGCTGTGGGAACTAGCCCCACCAACCTGGGACCCTGGGTAAATACTTGAGTGCCTGACACCCATGCTATTGCTCCTTCCCTGCTGTGGTTCCTTGAGCTAGCTAGATCTGCACTTTTTGTAGTCTCACCTCCCAATTGTGTTAGGAAGCTATTTAATCCCCCAGTTAGACTGACGCTCAGGGGGAGTGGAAAGGTGGGTTAGATCCATACTGCAGAAGATCTTATCAATGGAATATCCTCTGTGGGAAAACTGACTGTCCCTGAGGTTTTATACTGTGCATTCAAGGTTTCTTTGTACCCAACGCCAGCTCATCTGTGAGCAGAGACAGAAATGAAGAAAACAAGGAAGAAATGTAATGACTGGAAAGAAGAAGAGAACCAAAAAAGTGCCTTCCAGCAGCGTCATTGCACCCTACCAAAAAGCTGACAGCTAAAACTCTATCAGTGACAGAATTTATTTTGGCTCAGATAAATAGGAGCGAAAAGCACCATGAATGACTTCCTTTCAGTAATGTTCTGCCACAGACCAAACAGCAGATTTAAAAATGTTATTAAGATGATGTTTAAAAAAAACGTGAACAGTACAGAGTTTAAGCATAGAAGCTTCTGGTTATCAGGGAATAACATACAGATTATCGAGGGGTGCAAAGTTTGGTTTAAGATCGGGTGGCATAAGGAATACATAATCTGCAACATCCCCGATTGAGGGTAAAAAGTTGATGGGTCAAAGTGCAGACATTGAGATATGACGGTATGAAGTTCATATAATGGCTACATTTGGGTGTGGAGTATAATGAGTGGATATGATGATGAAGATGGATTGACCCTCATTTGGTAAGATTTAATGTTCAGGGAGTTTGGTTCCAGTTCATATGATTCAATGGAGAAAGTCTCTTGGTCCCATTCTTGTAGTCGAAGAATGATGTCACTCCGGGTCATGCCTCCTGGTACTGTTGGTGGCTGGTGATGTGTTTGATGTAGATGTCCCTGGACCACTGGATGGTATCTGAGACCATAAGGCTCCACCTTAAGTCCCATCTAGTGTTTCCGCCTCTCTTCTTTTAATGGTCTGAGACAGGGCTAGTAACAGAGAAAAATCCTGGCTGCAGATAAAGCTATTGGTGGGCAAGAGATGCAAAGACCCTCAGAGGATCAAGAAGTTAAAAGGAACATAGATCTGCAGCTCCAAATGTCAATGTCATTCACCATCACCATAGACCACTCCTTCTCCTTCTACACTAAATTGTAGCATGGTATCAATACTAGCTGATATGCTATCTGACCGTAATATACACAGAGATTTCTTTTGTTCCATTACCAAGAAAGTGCTTTGATAGCAATCAAATGCTATAACACTATAATGTACAGATGTCAAGTACGCTATACTGATTTATGCCTGCAAGGATCTGGTCCGTTTGCTTAAGTGACTGGCTGGTGGTGATGTTCCTGAGTGATGACTTTGTGATAATGTGTTTGCTGGCAGGCTGTAATTAATATAGGCTTCTAAAACATTATAAATACATCCAGAGAGCTCAGTGCTGACTTCAGTAGAGTTAGGCTGATTTACACTCACTGGGGAGCTGGTCCATAGAGTCACTTCCTTCTCCTTCCTGTCTAGCCACTGAGCTCACTGTCACTTTTCTTGTATTAAAATAGAACCCAGGCTCCGCCCATCTGAGGAGGAGGCACAGAAACTCAGGCTGGGCTTGCCCTGGGACTATGGCACAGGTTAAAACAGGTCTCACTAATAAAGCCTAAACTGGCCTCAGACAGGCAGAAGGATTCACTTGGCCTGTTAAGGAGAGGGAAGAGCAGAGCAGGAAGTGCCTGCTTTGAAGGAACTGTTGAGTTTTCCTCTGGATTGTAACAACATTTCTGTTTGCATCCAAATCCTCTGTTCACCATTCCTGCTATGTTAACAGCACATTGTAAAATACAGAGATCATTGAATTCCTTTCATCCCAGCATCTGAATTACCTGAGCCTGAGAATGCCCCTGCCAGTTAGTTATCTCTGTTTTGTAACAGAAGAAACTGAGATACAGAGAGGTAAAAATCACCCCTTGGGAGGGCAGATAGGTGGCATTGCCATGGGAAGGTGCAGGTAGAGCTTCTCTGATGCTGCAAGGCTTTTGTATTTCCCTGTATGAAAGCAGATTCAGCTACAATAAATAAGCTGCTGCTGACGTGTTTATCATTAATTTTTGTAGTGACACTGCAAGATTGCCCGTGAGCATGCCTGACTCAGCACTCCCTGGGAAGCTTGTTTGGAACAGGACTTAGCCTGGACAGGGAACAGGGCATTGGAGAGAAATCAGACAATTTAGCTAAGGAGAAATTAGCATTGCTATAGTGGGGCCTTGGTTTGAGTACATATAGGAGAATGCTCCTTACCCCTCTCTCCCTTCTCAGCCACCTCCCCCTTACCCTTTCCTTCACTTGCAAATGCAAGCATTGCCAACACTCCTTCAAGACCCTGTTTTCCTCTCATTTATTTTAATTAGCAGACCGAGTAATTTTGCAGGGTACAGATGGGGGTGTAAATTAAGATGAAAAGCCTGACAGTTTGGGAGTTGTTTTTCTTCATCTTGTCTTAGTCAGTTCTCTGATACTGTCAGCTGATCAGCGCACTCAGACCTTTTATCCAAAATGGTTAGAGGAAGAGTTATACTAGCTCTGCTTTTCCTGACAGAATGGAGAGCCAGGTGTTAGAATTCTGTATAATGTGGCTAAAGTTGACTGTGGCTCTTGGTAGAGAGGACAACAGGACGCAGCTTGACTAACACTTTCCTGATCCCAGAGGATCATGCAGAAGCCATCCAACCTCATTTCACTTAGGAACAGCTAGGGCTGCCAAGCTTCTGGTTTTTGACCAGAATGCCCAGTTGAAAAGGGACCCTGGCGTCTCTGGTCAGCACTGCCAATCGGGCCGTTAAAAGTCCAGTCAACGGTGCTGCAGGGCTAAGGCAGGCTCATCCCTACCTGTCCTGGCACTGTGCTATGCCCCGGAAAGGGCCAGCAGGTCCACCTCCTAGGTGGGAGTGGCCATGGAGCACCACGCACTGCCCCTGCCCTGAGCACGGGCCCTGCACTCCCATTGGTCAGAAACTGTGGCCAATGGGAGCTGGGCGGGGCATGTGTGCCTGCAGGCAAGAGCAGCGCGTGAAGCCTCCTGGCCCCCATGCCTAAGAGTCAGACCTGCTGGCTCCTTTTGGGGTGCAGCGTGGTGCCAGGACAGGCAGGGAGCCTGCTTTAGCGCCCCTGCTGTGCCATTGGCCAGGAGCCACCGGAGGTAAGCCCATGCCCCAACCATGAGCAAGTACCCCACACCTGAGTCCCCCACAAATTCAGAGCCCCCTCCTGCTCCCAAACTCCTCATCCCCAGCCCAGAGCCCATACCCCTTTCTGCACCTCTACCCTGTACCTCAACCTGCAGCCCCCTCCAGCTCTCCAAATCCCTCAGCTCCACCTCCCATCCTGGAGCCCCCTCCTGCACCCCAAACTCCTCATCCCCGGCCCCACCCTAGAGCCCGCACCCACAGCCCATACTCCCTCTCACTCCCCACCCTGCTGCCTCAACCCGCAACCCCCTCCTGTACTCCAAATCCCTTGGCCACACTCCCCAGGCAGAAGCCTCCTCCTTCACTCCAGACCCCATACCCGCTCCCACACCCCAACCCCCTATTTCAACCCACAGCCCCCTCCCACATTCCATGTCCCTCAGCCCCACTCCCCCAGCCCAGAGCTCTCTCCTGCACTCCAAACCCCTCATCTCCAGCCCCATCTCTAAGGCTGCACCCCTAGACAGAGCCCTCACCCCCTCCCACATTCCAACTCCCTTCCCTAGCCTGGAGTCACCTCCTGCACCCTGAACTCCTCATTTATGGCCCCATCCTGGAGCCCACACCCCCAGTTAGAGCCCTCACCCCCTGCTGCAGCCCGACCCCCTGCCCTGGCCCAGTGAAAGTGAGCAAAGGTGGCGAACAGCGAGCCCTGAGGAAGGGGAGAATGTAGTGAGTGGGAGCAGGGCCTCAGGAAGGGGTGGGGCCTCTGGGAAGGAACAGGGCTGGAAGGTTCAGTTTTATGTTATTATAAAGTTGGCAGCTCTAGGAATTCCACACAGGAGGAAAACTTTAGAGATGCTAAGTCCAGGCAGGAAGTTCAGGCTGAAGTTCCATGATGTTACTTCTCGGAGTATCTATTAAAATGAAACCTGAAGAAGGGTGTGAGTTTGGATGTTTATTCAGGTTCTGTGTGCTCTGTTGAAAATGTGATACTGGATCCAACCCAATCCCAGGACCTTTTAGCTGCATGGCACATTCCAGTTAGCCATGTCAGATGGACTAGAGCAGCTACTGTTTCATACTGGGGAATGTGTTGCAATTCTAATGCCCTTGCCCATATTAAGTAGCACCTCACTCCACAGAGAGCTACACTGATTTCAGTAGGATATCCATGGAGTGTGATGCTATTCAATATGAGTTAAGGATATCAGAATGTGGCCCTAAATGGAAATCTTGGCATGTTCATTGACTCTCAGCTGGGAAAGATACTTTGAAACTTAGTCCCTTTATCTGCCTCTGGTGCAGAAGGGGAGTAGGAGTGAGTGGGACCATATTTCACCCCGTCATTCTTAGAAGGAACTTTTTGAAACAAAGGTGCCTTTAGGAAGGATGATTGTGTGTTAGAACACAGCAGAAATGTTATGTTGTGTTTTGATGCTATCAGAAATACCGTCTCAGGGACCCTGATTTTATAATGGCATTGTAGTACAGTGGGCTCAGCTGGCATCACTTTGAGACCCCCTCTCTCCAAAAATATTATGTTCTAAATATGCCCTTTCTCTTGCTACTTGGGGCATTCATTCCACAATCCAGAATGCTCTACGACTCTGCTTCTGCCTTCGTAATTACTCTTCTGTCCTCCTGCAGCCAACACTCCACCTGACCTTCCCTCCTGACTGCACCCTTTCTCGCCTCTCACACACAGCGTGGCCCATTTTTTTAATGTTGCTCCATCCACCTGGAAAAAGCTCCTAATTAATGTTAGCCTGCAGCCCCCTCCCCTGCTCTTTCCGAAGAAAGCTTCTGAAAACACCCTTGCTCTTCACTGAAACCCTGCGCCAAAAATGCCTTTCCCTTTGTCTCTATCACTATTAATAGTGTTGTACCTGAATGTCCCTTTAACTTGCAAGTTCTTGAGGCAAGAATCTTTTTCTTTTTAGTTTCCCTGCTGAAAAGTACCATGCACAGTTACAATATTATCAGCCCAATCCTGCAACCCAGCATGCATGGCGCTCTCATTGACGCCGATGAAAATTCTGTTAGAACTCTGATTGGCTAATTCTGAAAACTCACTTCTAGAGCCAGCTCTTCAGCTGGTGTAGATTAGCGCAGCTCCATGGAAGGGAAAGGAACTAGACCAGTTTGACTCAGCTGAGGTTGTGGCCCTTAAATATTGTTATGGGGTAATGCCACAGCTTCATCATAGTTAAGGTTGAGTGAAACTTTCTGTTTAGAGCTGATTTTTCAAAGTGCTCTAAAATCTGCATATTCTACTAAAACCCAGGACTGGGACTTTCAAAAGAGACTCAGGCAGTGAGGCTCCTAAATCCCCTTGAAACTCCTTGGGAACTGGGCACTTAATTCCCTGAGACACATTTGAAAATCCTGGTCCAAAGGTTTTGAATGGCTTGCACGTATGCAGATCATTGAGATTCCAGTCATACTTCTTTAGCTTGGGTCCACCCCACACAAGGCCTGCAGGAGCTAAGATGGCTAAGTGGCCAATTAACTGCCTAGGCTGCACTTGGAGAAGGAGACAGGGAGCAGGGATTTAATTAGAAGCTCAGCTGAGCAGGAACTGGGGTGGAGGGCTGTATAAACCAGTAAGCTGGCAAAAGAGGAGGCTGCAGGGAACTTGGCTGCAGTCACTCCCTGGAAGAAGTGACTTGTGTCTGGGGCTAGAGGCAAGTAGCCTACAGTTACTCCCTGGGTGGGGGAGTTTGGGTTAGCAAGCTCAGAGAAGAGGGAGAGCAAGAGAGGAAGGCAAGGTTCAGGGGAAACACAGCAAGCTATGGGGCCGGTCAGACTTTAGCCGCTGCTGAGAGTGCCCCTGAGTGGGCACCCAAAGTAGAGGGTGGGCCCGGATCCACCTACCAGCCTCTGGAGGAGTGGCACAATGGATCAATAAAGGGAAGACTGCCATTTTGTATGGAGGGACTTTGATACTGCTCATCCCTTCTCTCTCCTCCTCTCACCCCGTCTGAAAGGGGAAATGTGTGGTGACCTGCCTGGAGGGAAGAGGGAGCCCCCTGAGTGGCAGACAGTGAGTAAACAACGGGAGACGCTGTTAGAGGAAGATTCAATGCCTGGCCAGAACTAATCCCCAGGACGGCCAGGAGGAGGCACCATTAGCAGTGAGTGTACCCCATGACATAATCTAAGTGGGATCATGACATTAGTATAGTAGAGTGCTGCATAACAGATGGTAGAACTTTATTATGAAGGACCAGGGTGTAACTCCGGTCATATCTTATCTGTGCATTCCCTTAGGGCAGGGGAAGTGATAACATCAGAAGAGAGTAAAAAGCCAGTGAGAGCTTCCTTTAAGCCATAGTGTAATATTCTGTGATCATGTTTAGCAGAGGTTGTGCTGCCTGTGTGCTTGTGATGTGACTGATGCATGTTTTTGGTATTTTATGATATTTCATTGATTTGGAATAAGTTTTGTACAAAAGTCATAAAATGACTAGAAAGGCCACAAAATACCAATTGAAATTGCTGTGATATATGGTTCGAGGAATACATTCTAAATTGCTAAATTAATAAGATTGGATAATTTAAGTAGAAAGCACAAGTGAGACTAGAATAAAAGACCTCAGAAAAATTCTATATCTAAATTGAGTCTCTTTCCTCTTAACTCTTTGAGTGCTGGTATATCTTGTACACTATTGCAACTGCTGTATTTACCATGACTGACTTGTAGTAAGGCATAGTGCAGTCCTTGTGCTACATCACAGCTTTCTTCATTAATTTCATTGCTGAGTTGCAACACCTCCTCTTCCTATTCCAACCCTATAGAAAGCTCTCCTAGTGCCTCTCAGTACTAGCTTGTATCACCTCTGTCAATCCATTTCTGTCCTTCTGGTTTGGTTTTGTAATGTGGACAAATATTTGCAACTATGTAGGAGGGCACCAAAAGGTCTGTTCTGACTTAGGACCTAAGTTAGGATTTGAAATTGGTGATGCTATGCTAAGGGCTAAACACGTGGTGGTCCTCTCCAATAGAATGCAAGAATGGACAGTTGGGATCGTATAGCTACTACTCTCTGTGGCACGCGAGTCCAGATATTCAAACTGGCCTGTAAATCTTCACATGCAGGTTTTATGCACAGCCATTTCCGTGCACAAATTAGATGGTTTAGATCAGGGGTTCTCAAACTGGGGGTTCGGGCACCTCAGGGGGTCATGAGGCTCTTACATGGGGAGATCACAAGCTGTCAGCTTCCAGTCCAAACTGTGCTTTGCTTCCAGCATTTATAATGGTGTTAAATATATATAAAAGTGTTCTTAATTTATAAAGGGGGTCACACTCAGAGGCTCGCTCTGTGAAAGGGGTCACGAGTACAAAAGTTTGAAAACCACTAGTTTAGATGCAGAATGGTGGTATTTGATTTGCTGAATAAATGAGTTACATTATCCTCCCTGTCTAACAAAGGAAGGCCACCTTTGTGACTGTACTGTCGGACTTCTGGACCATGCAGCAAAACATGATGCTTCATTTTATATCTTCACGCAGATAATGACTGCAGATTCCTTTCAGCCGTAGTGATCAGGATGGATGACTGTGTGTGCACATAAATAGAGTATAAATATACACAGATCTGTAAGATATATCCAGCAGGCATCAAGCATTGCAAGTCTTTGTCAGGATCCCAGTGGATTAACTATTAAGGCTTTTACAGAATAATAGCTGATGAACCAAATTTAGATACATTCTGTTTTAATAATGGAATTTCTATTCATAGGGTTGCTCATAAACTGTAAAAATGCAGTAATGTATAAGAGCAAACTTACCGTTTTTATGTAGCAAAAAATGATCAGGGGGCTGGCGAGATTTACTTCTGAGGGAAGATTAAAAGAGCTAAATACGCAGAGCGTGGCTAAGAGAGGACTCAGGTGGAACATAAATCTACAGCTATTTCAGGAGTATAAATACTATTGGCAGAGAGGAATTATATAGTGCTTTACAAAGGGTTAGAAGTTGGAGCAATGGGAGAATTTAGTCTGAATGTCAGCAAAAACTTTCTGACAGTGAGATGTGGAATAGTCTCCAAAGGGAAGTGGTGGAAACTTCGTGGCATAGGACTTTTAAAACTAGAGTAAAATAAAATAGAAATTGTACTGTGGGGGACAATCCTGCATTGCTCTGGATGTCTTTATAGCTATTTGCTCTCTCTAATTAATATGTTTCTCCACTGGAGGGTGGTGTGAAACTATAGCCCGTGCCATTTCTGACAGCTGCAAGTACCTCTTATAAAATCACTGGTTTAGCCTGGTCTAACTGATGCTTTTGTCACATCTTGGTGTTGGACAATAAGACTATTGCTGTGCTGACTGGTGATCACTCTAAATCTATTCTGTCAAACCATTTGTTAGTTAAGACTGCATCAGGAAGCTCAGAAAGTATGCAGGACAATTAACCTGGAGGTATGCATGGAGAGGGGAAACTGTTAATGTGATGAAGAACCTCCTACACTGGCTTCCAGCTTGATTAAGTATTGATCTAGTTAACCCAGACCACAAATAATTTGTTTGGCTATCCAATGTGAATTAGGCTAGCCCATGTTAGATCTATATTTTATGACAATATGCAGGCCTGGCTTCTAGAACTTGTTTTTTAAATGGCACTCCGTGGTGACTCTGTAACGTAAAGAGGTTTATCAGGTGACAGTGCTTAAATTATGATTAATCACTGGTGTTTAACGTGTTGTGTAAACACATGCACAAACTGCATTAAGAGAACATTTTTAAGATGCAAAGTCAAGCACTCAGAAGCTAGGGAATGCCAGAATTAGGGTTGCTTATGTATTGACAGCAAAGGAGAGACAGACTTCCTACTATCCATCCCCCGCCTGACCTGCAACAGACCAGAGCAGCAATTGCCCAGCTGGAGCATGCCCAGTGCAGACAGAGTCTTTTGGGAATTTAGCTGTGAAGCTCTAGAAAGTCTCTACTGAGCAGGGCCAAGTCTTGCTTTTTTGCCGCCCAAAGCAAAAAAAAAAAAAAAAGAGCGCCCCCCCTTGCAGTAACACCCTCACCCGCAAGCGCCGCGCCACCCAAGCCCCCCGCCCCCCCGAGCTCTGTGCCACCCAAGTCCCCCTCCCCCCGAGCTTCAAGACCCCCGCCCCCCCGAGTGCTGTGCCACGCCGCCCAAGTCCCTGCCCCCCCGAGCGCCGCACCACCCAGCGCAAGCCCCCGGCCCCCCGAGCACCGCCCAGTCGAACAAAAAAAGAAAACAAATCTGAGCACCATCCCTCCCCACAGTGCCACCCCAAGCATGTGCTTAGTCAGCTGGTGCCTGGAGCTGGCCCTGCTACTGAGTATGTGTGAACTGTTGCTTTTCAAAGGCTTATAATTTGGCAAAATATGGGTTGATTTTCACGGGGATGCAACAACCAAATCTTCTTGCCAAATTTCAAATCCCTGCTCCAAAGAATGGGGGTAGAGCTTTTGAAAGAAAAGATTGCCAGAGCTTTTTTAACATGGTCTAAACAATGTATCTTCCCCTAGCCTCATTCTCAGAATTTCAGCTGATTTTCAAAAATCAGACAAAAACCTCCCAAAAAACAACTCAACGTGATGCTAACAATTGGCATGGAAAATTTCAGCCCAAATAGTTTATAAGCAACTGAACACAGAGTCTTATAATGGGAAGTGTCAGGCAAGCTCAATAATAGGCTATACTATTGGCCTCATCTACAATAATGGCCAAGAGACCCTCTCTGCTGTTGAAGGCTAGAAAAATTTGGTGTGGTTAGAGTGATATAATGTAATAACAGTATTTATACCTGGCTCTTATATGGCTCTTTTCAACAATAGATCTCAAAGCACTTTTTAAAGGAAGGTAAATATCCTCATTTTACAGAAGGGGAAACTGAAGCAGAGAAAGGCAAAGTAATTTGCTTAAGATCACACATTAGGTCAGTTGCAGAACAAGAAATAAAACCTAGATCTTCTGACTTAAACAGCTTACATTTTTTAAAAAAATGCAAAAAAAAACCCCAAAACAAAATCTCTAAACATACAACTTGGAAAGTTTGTAGTGTGGCATGCCATGCTTGTAGTGCTGCAATCCCAAAATTACTGTAATGCTATTTAAATAGTTACATTTTGAATCTTTCCATGAAAAAAAATCACATTATGCTATCACAAGGAGCTCCAATCAAGATCAGAACCCTATTGTACTAGGTGCTGTACAAACATAGAGGAAGATCTAGTACCTGCTGTGATATGCTTCTAATATAGGGCCATGTCTACACTGAAAGCCTACAGGGATGTGAATAGCATTGGGCACCAAAGTGATGCACTGTAACTCCCCTGTGTGGATGCTGCAGGCGCAAACTAAAAAGTTCCTAGTCCGTATTAACATAGTCATCCTTTTCATACAGGAGTGTGCATTAATGTGAAATAGGAATCCTTTAGTTCGCACCCGCACCATCCACACAGAGAAGTTACAGCACAGCACTCTGGTGCACGCTATTATACACTCACCCGTACTCCAAACTGCAGAGCAGTGTAACCAAATCCTAAGAAACTCCTTTACTCCTAGATCATTATTTTATTTGCTGTTGACTTCAGTCCTGGTTATTGTTCATGTCTTGGGCATCTTTTGTTATTGTCTCCTATCCTGACTTTGTGGGGAAGTTTTCCAAACAGCAGGAGGAATCATTTCTAAGGTGGAAGTGCCGTTCCCTTCCCATCTTTTCCTCCTCCTCCTCTTACTTTGGTATTCATAAAAGTATTATCCAAGAGAATGTAAAGAAAGAAGTAAGCCTTTCATAATGTTCCTATTCCCTATTAACATATCAAATCAAGATGCCTTCTGGGAATTATGCAAAATAAGACTTTTTATGAGACCAATTAAATATTAAAAGCTTTTGCTTTTAAAAGTGGGGAAAAACACAATTGATTTTTTAAAATGTGCATTGATAAAATCTTTATACTGCACCACACCACTCTGTGTTCTGCATATGTCATGTACTATTATGTTACAGAAATGTTATTGTTAGAGATTTTAAAAACAAATGTATTGGGATGATTTGTATTCCTCTACCTGTTTGGCCAGAGCTAATGTTTTCAAACACTAGTACCACTGACAAGCATCTGAATCCATGTTCAGGGCCCCGTCTAGTGCTCAGCGAAGTCAGTGAGTGCTTTTATTGATTTCCATGGGTGCTGGTTTGCATCTTATCTAAATAAAAGTGGCCTCATTTTCAGTGAAATCAATGACAGTTGTGGGTGCTCAACACCTCTTAAAATTTGGTCACCTTAAGTGCCTAACTTTAGGTACCTAAGTTTGAAAATAGTGGCCCAGCCTTACTTTCCACAACTCAAACTGTACATGGCTGAGAAGGGAGCCTTGAAATAAAAATCCAAAAGCCTCTAAGCTTGACCTCCAATACCTTTCCTACACATACAAATAGCACAACTTAAAAGTCTGTTATCTTCGTGTCTGTGCTGACTAGAAATAAGTGTCGTGCATGCCAGTGAAAGGGCAGAAATCTCCACTTTCCAGTGCAGTAAAGCTCCTGTCCAACATTTTCAGAGTGAGTACTGAATTTGACTTCCTCAGTTTTTGGTACCCAACCTGAGATACCTCAGCATTTCTAAAATTAAAGTTCTTTTAAAGTGTTTCTCCTGGGGCTGCACCCAAAAATCACTTATTTACTTTTGAGAATCTTGGCAACTAATTTTTTCACTCTGTAGAGTTGCCAGTTGACAGACCTTAAATCCATTTTTTTTTTTTAATTTTGGTGGGGGAAATGGAAATTTCACACTGGGGGAGGGAAATGTAGCAGGCTGATTTAAAAAAGCAGAAATTTGAAGCTGAACAAAGGTTTGGAACTTTAGTAGTCTTAGCAGGTGTGTATTAGATAGCAAAAGGCTCATGAGGTTAGTGTTGAAAATTGCTATTCATTATTTGTATTTTCCTAGCACCAAGGAGCCCCAGTTTTGTGCGATGCACTATACAAACACAGGACAAAAGAAGTCCCTTCCCCAAAGAGCTTACAATCTGAGTTAGATCGGTGACCTTTTGGTAACGCACAGTTTGATAGAAATGTCAAATTTGTTTTCTTTTTTCCCTCCCCTAATGAGGTGTGTAATGAATGAGTAAACCAGACTTTAAGATCTTGGCTCAAAAGACCTCGTGAATGGTTTAAATGCAAGAAGACTTAAGGCTTTTTGGTGACCTCTAAGGGGAAGGTCATAGTTT
Source organism: Gopherus evgoodei (assembly GCF_007399415.2). Lineage (NCBI taxonomy): Eukaryota > Metazoa > Chordata > Testudines > Testudinidae > Gopherus > Gopherus evgoodei. Next base: position 115,150,825 of record NC_044325.1, on the reverse strand, counting down.
AAATTTGGGATCTGAGATGTTGTAGAGAGAGAGATGATGGCAAGCCATAGTGAACAATTGCTTCACATTTCTCATTCATGTCTCACAGGGACATTTGAAAGGTTGAACTCCAATTAAAAAAAAAAAAAGATGGCTGACCTTCTGGTGACCTGTGATGGAAAGGGCAAATATTGTGTTTGAAGGAGATTCTATACTCAGTAGTCCAATACATGTATCAATTTGAAGACTCTGTGTTTTATTTTGTGTATGTATAATGGGTGGGTGTAAGGTGCATATCTGTGTGGGTTTTTTTCAAGTGCTTACACAAAGAAATGCAGCAACCTGGCACTATTAATTGTAAGTTCTCTCCTGTACCCTGATCCTGCAAACACTTAAGCTAGTGCATGAATCTTTGCAGGATAGGAGCCTGAAACTGTAAGGAATAGGAACAGTCATATTCTCTGTGTTTGTAGAGTACTTAGCACAATGGACCTCTGATCTGGTTGAGGCTAGTTGGTGATATTTCAGAATAAATAATTAATAATTTTTGTGTATTTACTGACAGGAGAATCACTTAATGCACTAAATACAGGTTACAATTCTTAGTTCAGCAGATTGCTTGAAACTCATGGGGGCAGATCCTTAGTTGGTGTAAATTCTGATGTAGTTCTGTTGGCTTCATTGGTGCTATGTACTTTTATTTTTTTTGAAAATAAAACATTGTGCCAGTGTTGCTCTATTAGTAACACCCTAGGCTATTAAAACAGAAATAGTTCAGAAAATCTGATTTACTTTCCCTCATTTATGCTCTTTGTCTCCTTTCTTGCATTTTATTTGTCTTGGACAACAAACTCCCAACTAGTCATTCTAGCCTTTCTTTATTGTCAGCTGTTGGCCACTTTCACTTTACATAGTCTACCAGGCTTTTGTGCACATGTTCGCATACGTATGTGTGACGGGTTGGATCACAGAAAACCCCTGGGGTACTGCCAGCTGATGTGCTGAAACTACCCCTGAGCCATTTCCCCTGCCAGCTTGGGACTTCAGAATACGTCTGGTTTGAGCCAGGCACGCTTGCCTGCTACAAACCCAAACCCAGGCCTGAACAACATCCCACAAAAGCTGCAGGCTAAACTGAAAACAGCTTAAGAAGTGTTCCTTTCTCCAACACTCGGATGCCCAGCTCCCAATGGGGTCCAAACCCCAAATAAATCCATTTTACCCTGTATAAAGCTTATACAGGGTAAACTCATAAATTGTTTGCCCTCTATAACACTGATAGAGAGAGATGCACAGCTGTTCCCCTCCCGCCCCGGGTATTAATACATACTCTGGGTTAATTAATAAGTAAAAAGTGATTTTATTAAATACAAAAAAGTAGGGTTTAAGTGGTTCCAAGTAATAACAGAAAGAACAAAGTGAATTACCATGCAAAATAAAATAAAACACGCAAGTCCAAACCTAATACAGTAAGAAAGTGATTACAGATGAAACCTCGCCCTCAGAGATGTTCCAATAAGCTTCTTTTACAGACTAGCCTCCTTTCTAGTCTGGGTCCAGCAATCACTCACACCTCTATGGTTACTGTCTTTTGTTCCAGTTTCTTTCAGGTAGCCAGCTGAAGACAAAATGGAGGTGCTCCCAGGGGCTTAAATAGACTTTCTTTTATGGGTGGTGACCCCGTCCTCTTTCCTATGCAAACTCTAGCTCCAAAATGGAGTTTTGGAGTCATGTGGGCAAGTCACATGTCCATGCATGACTCAGTTTTTACAGGCAGCAGCCATTTCCCACATGCTATCTTGAATATCTCCAGGAAGACTTCCTATGTGGACTGGGGTCTTCCAAGATCCATTATCAGTTATGTGTTTCTTGATTGGGCAATTAATTTGCACATTCCTTTCTTAAGAAGCTGACCAAATGCTTTACTAAGGCTTCTTTTAAACTAAAAAAAGTACACAGCCAATATTCATAACTTTGAATACAAAAATGACACATGCATACAAATAGGATGAATATATTCAGTAGCTCATAATCTTTGCAGATATGTTACATGGCATATGTAGCATAAAACATATTCCAGTTATGCCATATATACATTCATAAGCATATTCCCATAAAGCATTATGGAGTGCAACGTCACAGTATGCTTTAGGACCAGATACATTGATAAACCTAGAGGTACGCACCATGCTCCAGATAGTGTGTACTGAAAATATACTGGGTATAATTTTTATGAGCATGTACCACGAGTGGAGGAGAACCTTGCATGTTATGAGAGAGTCATCTTGTGTTTTGGTATGGCTGAGAGAACTGTGAAGTGCAACAAGTGTTTTGGCATGAATCTTCAGATGAAAGGCCACTAATACCATAAGAGTGACTCTGACGGCATATGTAGAAATACTATTACTGCTGCTTAGCACTTCACATGTTCCAAGTTCTATACAAATGTCACTGTACTAAATCGTTAGAGCATCCTGGTGAGGTAGATAAGTATATTCATTTTTTTTAATTGATGCGGAAACAGAGATTGTGACTTGTCCCAGGCCACACAGCAGCAAATTTAGTGTCAGAGCCAAGATTAGGCTGTAGGCCTCTGAAGCCCCAGATCTGTGCATAACAAACCAGACCATGCTGCCTCTCTTATAAATCCTTTGTTTTCTGTTATAAAGTGCTTGTGACTGTTTTTGATTGTCTGAGCTAACATATACATTTTTAAAACATCCTACGTTAGTGTAGTTTTCTACCAAAGGGCAAATTAAAACCCTTGCCAGTCAATCAATACAACTGCTTTCTGAGATCTAATGTGAAAGGGCCAAAAGGTTTAGTCAAATAGGAAGGCTTCTGAATTTCAGAAGTGTGCACTTGGGGAATTTAATATCTCGGAAGGATGCAGTGATACATGAGCTGAACAGTCAGGATTTGTTTATCCAGAGTCATTTGCAAACTGCCTTTCACCTGGACTTAAAGGTTTAGACCCCCCACAGCTGAAGAAAGGTGACTGTCAGTCCTGTTTCTCTTTTCTTGATCCTGGGGCTGCTAGAGGCCAAACCTGTCCCCAGCACAATTTAACTTCCTGCTGGCTGGATCAGACTTGTAAGAGTGCCTCAAAAACATTCCTAAATGTATCGTCACAACACTCCTGTGAGGAAGGGAAATATTATCCCCATTTTACAGATGGGTCCATGAAACACAGAGAGATTGTGACGTGCCCTGGGTTGGACAGAGTCTGTGGCAGAACAAGGAAATAAACCTAGATCTTCTGAGTCATAGCCCGGTGCTGGATGGGGGAAGCTGGCATCGGTTGGGGGTGGGGTTGCAAGTGAAGATCTTCCTCCTTTTGTTTTCTCCTTCCTCCCCACACACACTGGCTGTGCTTAATTTTTGGGGCTGCATCAACTCCAAAGTATCCTTTTCAGCCCATTGAGTGTCCTCTTCTCTACTGCGTCAGCTGAGTTCTCTGTGGAGAAGTGGTGAGGGAGGGGTGTGAAGGAAATGGAGGGGAAGGGCTGAGAAGTCGCACTGGAATTGGATTAGGGGTGGAGCAGCAGCAGCAAAATAGGGAGAGAGTTTTTTCCTGCCCTTCCTTCACTCCCACCAAGTCCTAGAGCCGATGGGATTATTTTTGGCTTAACCCCCCCTTGTGAACCTCTGCCATGTTGACAAGCGCTGTGGTGAAGTATCTCTAGCTACAAGATTAGATCAATCTTCTTTATGGAGTTCTACATGAACACTTTGCTTTGGGATTGTTGTTTCTCAGCACATAAATCTTTATTATATCAACAGCCTGTAGTCTCACAGGACAGCAGCAAAGCTTATATTTTTATTCTTATTTATCACCCAAGTTCAGGAGCTGCAAAAGAAATGGTGAGGGTTTTCAGGGGGCATGCAGGGGTTGCGTAGGCTCACACTTGTCTGCTATATGCCAATCCTGCCTTGGCTCTCATGTTTGACTTAATTCCACCTTGGAAGTTAATGAAAAAATCAGGTCAGTTTGTGGCGGTAGGTTCTGGGGGAGTATGGTGGAGGAATATGGTGGAGCAGTGCGTGTGTCTGAGATTATGGTCATCAGATCAGTGTGTGCAGGGTTAAGCTGTAATACCACTACATCTGGGGGACACTGAGGAATTTTTTCACTCCTTACAAAGGTGTCTTTTTACAGTGACAAATACACAATAGCTACCTTTCTGTAAAATCCTAGCTGGAGACAGGGTACCTGCAGTGTTTACCACGGGGTAGGTAGGCGAGGTGAGCACTGCACCTCCTTCCTGAGGTTGACCTCACCTGCATGGCAGTCAAACTGCAGTGCCTTGTCTCCACTATATTTTTACAGCAGGATACCTCATGCATATTAGTTAACACACAGTAAAAATGTACCTTGTTTTGTCAGTGGAGGCAAGACATGAGAGACACAAGGCTGAAGGCCCTATTTAAAACAATACTATTATTTTGTGGAGAAAACTCATCATTTTGTTTTGTTTGTGGCTTTGGAGATGGAGAGAAATCCTAACATATTGTGCTTTGAAAAGTTCACAGAGCTATTCTGTTCTGAATAGATTCCCATCATCATAGTATCTGGGCAGACAACCTGAGACTCGGGACTAATTTACAGAAGTGCTGAGCACACTCAATTTCAGCAAATGAGGAATACACAGTAGTAATAGTCACTGAAAAGTTTGGCTTAAGTGACTTGCCTGGCATCACATGAGTAAGACTACATTTTAGTCATGGGTATTTTTAGTAAAAGTCATGGACAGGTCACAGGCAATAAACAAAAAGTCATGGCCCCATGACCTGTCCATTTTACTAAACATACCCGTGACTAAATCTTACCTGCTGGGAGGGGGACACGCCTGAAGACTGCCGCTGGGGTGCGGCCCGGGGGCTTGCTGCTTCAGGGCAGGGCCGGCTCTAGCAATTTCGCCGCCCCAAGCACGGCAGCACGCCACAGGGGCGCTCTGCCGCTCGCCTGTCCTGCGGCTCCGGTGGACCTCCCACAGGCTTCTCTGGGGGGGTCCGGTGGTCCACCGGAGCCGCTTGCCTCCCTCCCGGCAACCAGCAGAGGCACCCCCCGCGGCATGCCGCCCCAAGCATGTGCTTGGCGCGCTGTGGCCTAGAGCCGGCCCTGCTTCAGGGCAATGCTGGGAACCAGTTGCCTGGGTCTGCCAGAGCAGCAGCCAGTGTGGCTGGCCCCGGGGCTTCCCAGGCTGCTGTGGTGGTCCTGGGGTCAGCCACACAAGCACTGCAAAATTCATGGAGGTCACGAAAAGTCACAGAGAATGATTCACAGTCTTACATATGAGACCTCTGTGACAGAGGCAGAAATGTAAACCACTCTTCCAGGGCAACATTCAGCTTCCTACCATCCTTTCTCTTCCTGCAATCCCCTGTCATTTCACTATACGCATTCCAACTTCAACAAATGAACCTGTAGACAACACCCTCCTTTACCTCGCAAACCACAGTTCATCACAAGAGCAGGTCCATCACGTGCACAGAAAGTGGCATGGGTCTTGTATCAAAAACAGTATGTGATCCTGTAATTAAAGATTGTATCGTAATGCAGATTTATAAGGAAACCAAATGAGATTTCCACAGACAACCTTAAGTTGGACATTTCCTATCTTTTGACTTTGCAACATTGTTAATTTTTTTTTTATTTAAAAGCAAACTTAAAGAACAGAGATTCTTTATGGAGATCTACCTATCTCATAGAATTGGAAGGGACCCTGAAAGGTCATTGAGTCCAGCCCCTGTTTTACTGGCAGGACCAAGTACTGATTTTTGCGCCGGATCCTTACGTGGCCCCCTCAAGGACTGAGCTCACAACCCTGGGTTTAGCAGACCAATGCTCAAACCACTGAGCCATCCCTGAATTCCATCAGGTTGGCATTGTATTTACACCCACAGTGTGGATCCACCGCCCACACCTCTTGAGCTAAAAGCATAAATGATAACAATAGGAGGTTGTCATCCCTTGTGTGAACCAACCCTAGAATGGGATGAGACACACACTTTGTGAGTGGGTTTTGTAGATTTTTGTTGAAAGCAGAGGAAGGAGAGACTCGGGAATCTTGGGTTCCATTCCAGGCTCTGGAGAAGAGTATGGTCTAGTATACAGAGGCACTTCTGCCCTTTCTCCCCAAGTTTGGCCCCTTCTGCCCATTTCTACTGACCCGTCTTCTCCCCCACCCCTTCTGGGTCCTTATCCTAGTCCCATTCTCTTAACCTACCCAGGTCCGTCTCCTCATGCTTCTCATCCCTGTGTCCTTACTCAGCCCATCCTAGACTTCCCCTCCAGAGTCCTTGTCTGAATCCTAATCTCACCCCTCAACTTCCAGTCTACTCCTCCCCACACACAGTCCCAGTTCCTCTCCCCCACCACACTCTATTTCCAGTTTTACAGACACCTTGTCCCAGTCTATTCCTTCCATGTTTCCGCCCCCCTCTGGTCTGGCTTTTATCCTTTCTGTATTTGAATCAGACAGCTTCCTCTGCCACAATGCCTGTGTCCCAGCAGAGGGGTCATTGAAAGCACAGGAGGAATAAATTGCTTGTTCTCAGTGGTGGGGCCTGGCTCCACTCCAGCCTGGAGTGGCTGTGAGGTGCCATTATAAGGAAAGTTCTTCTGAATCCCTGCACACCTGGACTGGAGCGTACACAATCCTGTAGGATCTGTGAGGGGATGGAGCATGAGTATTTGCTCTGTGGGGGATAGCACATGTGCAGTCTGGGCAGCACTGCAGGCTGGAGCATGCTCATTGGTCTGTGGGGATGGCAACCTGAGCAAGACACCTGGCATGGAAAATTTCAGCCAAAATGGTCAAAGTTAGGAAAAGTTATGAGCAACTGAAAACAAATTCTTACTCTCAAAGGGAAAGTGCAGTTTATGGACATACACAATATAATTCACATACATTTTATGGATACACCAGAATCTCTAATGAGGGGTGATATGTCCCAATAGAGGTAGGTATCAAGGAAGAGAGTGTTCTTGCAGTACCAGGGCATTCAAGTACATAGTGATATACCTTGTCCCTGCTCACTGAATACTATCGGGGTGACTCCAAGCACGAGCACGCCAAGCACATGCTTGGGGCGGCAAGCCACGGGGGGCACTCTGCCGGTCCCTGCAAGAGCAGCAGGCAGGCTGCCTTCGACAGCATGCCTGCGGAGGGTCCACTGGTCCCACGGCTTCGGCAGACCTCCCGTAGGCTGCCACTGAATTCGCGGGACCGGGGACCTCCCGCAGGCAAGCCGCCGAAGGCAGCCTGCCTGCTGTGCTCGGGGTGGCACAATGCCTAGGGCCGCCCCTGAATACTGTGCCGCAATCTGAAATCACAGTATTAAAGACCAATGACATGTGGGCTGGTATTCACCAATTCATCCAGTTTCTGGTTGATAGTGACAAGGAGGTCTGCCTGGGAGGTTGCTGCCATGAATGGGTGCCCTGACCCAGAACTGGGTGAAAGTAGATTCCTGTACTAGGGTTCCTGTAGTCTTTAGATTCCAGCAAAGAAGTGAAAATAAACCATAATTTAAGACTTGGGGCCAAATGCATTGTGCCATTGTACTGGTGGAAAATTGTTTTCTGTCTCCAGATCTTCTGCCCTTTATTTTATCACAGAAATTCAAAGGTTCCACTCATCAGGCAAAGAAAAGCTCTGATAACACTTTTTTAGCCATTGAAGTTTTACAGGTTTGCTGCTGAGTGGCTGAAGCAAAAGGAGCAGTAGATTTATTTTTTTTCCTCCCACCTCTGAAACTGAGGTTTCAGTCAAAGCAGTACTTACTGTTCAGTTATACAATTCTAGTCTTGCAGGGAGGTTGGTGTGTGAACTTGTAGGGGGCAGTGGAGCCTGTGAACAGTCTTGTGTCCTCCTCCTGATTTTGTGATTTCTAAATAATCTTCTTTTCATAACACCATGAACTGTTAATTAGGGCCTGTTCAAAAGCCCATTGAAATCAATAAGAGTCTTTCTGTCTACTTCAATGGACTTTGCATCAGGCCTGTTTATTGCAGGGAATCCTTGGAGATAGACAAAGATAGCTTAGTAGCTCTCTTCAGTCTCTTAACTCTACAGGGCCATTCTGCCATGGCTGCACCACAGCCTGTCTAAAGTTGGAGTGGCAACATTTTTTTTCTCATCACAAAATGGGAAAGGTGGGATTTTCAGAAGTGCTCAGTGTTGGCCTACCTCTGTTCCCACTGAGGTCAATGAAAGCTGAGCCCTTTTGAGGCTCCTACCTGAAATCCGTAATCCAGGAATTCAGGTACTTTTATAAATCCCATTTCTGGAATTAGATGGGATGTTTCCTCAAAGCCATGAAGCTAAACTGAATAATTTTTTTTAATGCTATAAGTATAAATGAGACAGCTTCCAGTTCAAACTTTTGAGACATTTGTATTCCTAGCCTGAAGAATGCTTCATGCTAACTTTGTACACAAACATTTAAATGTTCCTTTCACTTTCCCAGTAGCCATAACGGAGTGACCTGTGGCTTCCTTGTTCCAGAGAGGGAAGCACCGTGTATGGAATGAGAATAATAGAGATGTCCATGCCACTTCATTAACTGAAAAGATTTGTTTAAACAAAACAAACAAACAAAAGCCTCTGTTCTCACTGAAGTTAGTAGGAGCAAAAGTAGGCAGTGTGTGTGTCTGCACATACTGTGTCCCTGGTTAGTCCTGTGTGTGCTTTCCAATGCTGCATGGTGCAAACACCTCACTTGGTCTCAAAGCAGTAACTCTGTACCCTGTCATCCATAAAACAAAATCCCCTTTTCATGCATGACCTGCTGACAGGGTGGTTCCAGGCCCCAGCACGCCAAGCACTTGCTTGGGGCGGCATGCCACGGGGGGTGCTCTGCCAGTCGCCGGGAGGGCGGCAGGCGGCTCCGGTGGACCTCCCGCAGGTGTGCCTGCAGAGGGTCCGCTGGTCCCGCAGCTTCGACAGAGCATCCGCAGGCACGCCTGCGGGAGGTCCATCAGAGTCGCAGAACCAGCGGACCCTCCGCAGGCACGTCTGCGAGAGGTCCAACGGAACCGCGGGACCAGCAACCGGTAAAGCGCCCCCCGCGGCGTGCCGCTGTGCTTGGTGCATCGAAATGGCTAGAGCCGCCCCTGCCTGCTGAATGTAGTTATTGTACAGTAGGAGGAAGATTAATCAGATTTTGATGTTTCTGGGTTTTTGTTTCTTCCCCTGTCCCCTCTTCTCTTGACAGTTTTTTATCATGCTGTTAATTATATTCCTGCTGGAGCTCACCATCGTGATTCTGTTCTTCGTCTACACCGACAAGGTAAGTCAGATTTTTCTCTTCTTTCTCCTTTAGCAATTTTTTTAATGCCTCTTCCCTTATAAATATGTCATGAAGTGCTCACCTTGGCATAGACACCATGCTTCCCTCTTTCTCAGGTCACCCCCCTCTGAAGATGTGCTCTCAGAATACATAAACAGATTTCCAGGGCTTGAGTTGTGTCTCTCTTGCATGCATTCTTTCTCCCCCTCTCTCATGCACAAGTCAAGGTCAGAGGTATTACCAAAGCAATCGCCATTTAGGAAAAAAGGGAACTCTCAGCTGGGAAGGGATGGGAAAGAGAAAGGTACCTCAGAGGTGGAAGCTAATGGCAATTGAATATTTTTTTTATTATGTTTACATTTCAGAAGTGACTTTGAGATTGTTAGAAAGTCTGGATGCCCGAGATGTAAAAGGCAGAGACAAATAGGTTGTCATCTGTCAAACTTGTTCCTGAGAGCATCTCTGGACAGTCTAATGAAATTCCAGCTAACTGCCACAGTAACAGTGTTCGAGGTTAACATAAGAGCCCTTCGTTTCCTGTGTTCAGATTTTACCTTGATGGACACTGGTCTGATCCAGTATGGCAATTCCTGTGTTTCCGCCACGAAAGAGCACAGCTGTTATAAGGATACACTGGATGTTTCTAACCCACTAGGGTTTTTGAAAAGCGAAAACAAAATAAGGAGTCCAGGAGAAGCATTGGATTCAATATTTTTAGGCGTTCAGTAGGCTTCTATTGACATCTCTTACAATAGACTATTATGGAACTGCAGGTTGAATGATAAAATTCTACCATGGATTAGAAACTATTTAGGAGCTGGGAAGTGAAGAGCAGGAATAAATGTCTTTCTATTCTGAGAAACAGTCATTAATAGCAAGGTGCTTCTAGGATTAGGAATAGAATAGTGAATAACAAGATGGCCACTGTTTTATTGGAAGGCCCAAACTTATTTACAAGAATAAAAATTGTGGATGATTGTGAGAGATTCTCCAAAAATACCTAAAATAATTAGTTTATTAGGCAACAGCATGGCAAGTAAAACTCAGAATTGACTTGCAAGATAATTTACACTGGAAGGGACAATTTAAAACTACTCATGTACACTGATGGGTTCTGAGTTAGTTAAGACTTCTCAGGAGAAAGGTGTACACATCACAGAGGACAGTTTAATGAAGGCATCTGCTGAATGTCCAGCAGCACTCCATAAAGCAAATACAACATTTGGCTGTAGAAGAAGGGGAGTCATATGGAAATTCTATAATGCCATTATGTAAATTGATGGAATGACTTCACCATGAATTCGGCATTGAGTTTTGGTCACCTCATTTCAGAGAAGGGTAATGAAAAAGATTAGAAGCACTGGAGGAGGGAACTTTCATATGAAGAGGGATTAAAAAGTCTAGCATGATTTGGTTTGGGAAAAGGACGATATTAAGAAGAGAGATGATAGAGGTATCTAAAATAATGAACGGTATAGTGAAGGCCAACCACATTTTCCTCTTAACATAAGCACAGGAGGTGTACTTGAAATGTAAAGAAAGCATGTTCAGAAGAGAAGAAACACTTTTTATTTTGTATATAATCAACCCACAGAATTCCCTGAGGTGAATAGTTTAGTAAAATATGGGTGGGTGGAAGGAAAAGGATTGGATGTTTACATTAATAAATCATTCAGTGCTGTTACGCTGGCTGAGTTAATAGTTACAAAAGATAATCCTTATTCTTCAGGTCATAAATTGGTTGCTAGCAGGAGTCAGGAAGGAATGCCATTTGCCATTTCCCCATGCCCTGTACATTTGCAACATTGTTTGGTTATGCTATTGATGAGGAGGGAAAGGAACTCACTTCCTTTGAATTGTTTTGTATAGAACAGTGCTGGAGCCATGATAAGGTTGACCTCAAGAACTAATCTCATTCTAAAATGTATGATCTAGTTCAATCACAAGTTATTGGACTTGCTTCAGGAATCACTGGGTGAGATTTTTATGGCCTGTGCAGTGCAGGTGGTCAGACTAAATGATCATAATCCCTTTATCTTTTAAATCTAGAATACTAGACTAGGTGGATCAGTGGTCATTGTCTGGGTTGCATTTCCTGTGTTTCTGCTCTATACCAGACTTACTAAAAATTAATAAAACATTAGCAGTCTAAAACTAATATTTCCCTACAGCATAGTGAAAGTAATGTCAGCCCTCCTGATCTGAAGAACAATATTGTTATACATACTGGTGTGAGAATTGTGTCTAAATCAGAAAAGTTAGAGCCTTATCACTGGGGTTATTCAGTTAATGCAGCTTGTTGGAATATCTTTTAATGAACAGTGTATGATAACATCCACACATCAGAAGAAAACAGTATTAGCTTTTCAAACCTTTATCACAAATAAGTCAGACTCAACAGGCTTCTGTGTAATAAACATATTCAGAAAGCAACAGGTTTCTGTAGTACCTAGAGGCCTGCTGTTTGGCTATGTGTATGTAAGTGTGCACATACACGTGTGTGTATAAAATTCTTCCCAGTATAAAATGGGGAATGATCATTATACTCTGTTGTTGGCTTAAGAGGAGGCTAAATGGAGAAGGAACAGGATCCCCAACAGCCCTCCTTAACCCCTTGCTTCTTTGACAGTGTAAAGTTCATGAGGCCAATACTCTACTCCCTTATTACAAACATTAATTAATCCTCACAGCACTCTGTGAAGTAGGGCAGTACTGCTGTCCCCACTCAGATTGGGAGACTGAAGCAGCGAGGTTAAGGGACTTGCCCAGGGCTACAAAGGAAGAAGGTATCAGCACTAGGACTAGAACCCAGTGCTTTGCCTTAACCACAAGACTAAAAGAAAATAAAAATCTACAGAAAAGTTAAAAGGCTGAGCTGATTTCAGGGCTGTTTTCAGTGGTTGATTTAATAGTGTACTTCCACAGACCGATGCCTCTTTTTCATTCCTTCTGCTGTAGAATGTGCACAATGATAAACTAGAGAGCGCAGCGCAGTATTAGCGAGGGAGTGACTATGCATCTGGCTGCACGTTTACAATAACTTACTATTGTCTCTTGGGCTGCAAAAAAAAACAATTTCTATGTAAATCACCATGACACACACTTTAACAGCATGTTAAGTATTCTATAGCACCAGCGTTTTAAAAAATATTGTTTATTTGTTGTTTGTTTGTTTTACAGTCAATCACTTATCAGGTTTTTTTGTTTTTTGTTTTTTGTTTTTTTTGTTTTGGGAAAAGAACTGCTGCTCCTTTTGCTCTGGAAGAGAATGCTGCTATGCAGATGAGCAAAATAACTCCCTGGAAAGCTCATCAGCTCAGACTGGGCTATTCTTATTAGTCAGGACAGAGGGGATGGTGCTCAAAAATTATGTTTGTTTCCATTCTTACTAAAAGATGCTTCTCTGAGTAATGAATTATTGAGTGTTGCTCATACATTAGAATGAATTGCTTCTAATGTGTGAGAGCTTGTCTCAATCTCAGGCTGGGTGAGAGAAGCATTCTGCTTTGCTTTATGATCCTCTCCAGGAACTGCTCATGAGGTGTGACACTCTAAAGTGAGAAGTTTCAGAGCGGTAGCTGTGTTAGTCTGTATCAGCAAAAAGAACGAGGAGTCCTTGTGGCACCTTAGAGACTCACAAATTTATCTGGGCGTAAGCTTTTGTTAGTCTCTAAGGTGGCACAAGTACTCCTCGTTCAAAAGTGAGAGATGCTCAGAGAACAACTCATCAATACATAGCGTTGGAATGAAAGGGGAATGAGAGTAGCGTCTCAGAGCTGCACTGCGGATCTCTTTCATAGTCTGAGATCACTTTCTGCATGCCATTCCCCTTGATGTCCTTGCCACTCACCCTCCATAGCTTACACCTTGAGTGCTGCAGATCTAGTGGAGTGTTGCATATAGGTGCCACTTCGGCGGGGGAGGTGGGGACTGGTTGTGGTGTGGGGAAAGGGAGGTGAAACTCTTCCCTCTGATTCTGGGTCCTTCAAAAGCAGTAAAGAGGTTGACCCAGGTGCCCTGCACAGTAGTAACAGAGCTGTGTTTTGGGGTGGCATGACAGAGAGTGTGCCTTATGTTTGGGTATATACATCCCTGAGCTGGCAATGACATCTGTGCATGCACAAACACATCGTGCAGTTTAGTTTTGCCCTGGGGCAAGAATAATCTGTCTAAATGGAGCAGGTTGTGTGTGCAGCTGCTGCTATCAAGAGAATTCCTATTCCCATTATTGCCACTTCCGTAGCATGAATGCTCAATTCAGCCCTGGGGAAGCAGCCCAAACACCACTAACATCAGAGGAGGTATGTCCACTGACATATGGGTTGAATTTGGCCCTTACTATGTGTTCATTTTGCTTCCATCGGCACAGACCAGCACTTGACCAAGGATACATATTCAGGCCATTTTTTATGAGTTAGTTTTTATGATGTGTGGCTACTTAGGTATTCTAAGAGGCAATAATGAAGAGGTTAAGCTCAATTTTACACTGACAAAAGCAAAGCATTGGGGCTCAATCCTATGAGGTGTTGAGCTGCTTCTGGTTGCTGAACCCCATGAACTCCCAGTTGAGCTCAGCACTTCACAGATTTGGGCCCTTTAAGAATATAAGCAATGCAAATAAAGTGCATGGTGATGTACCAGTAATAACTTTTGAGTCCCTCTGTTTTGAACATCTGTCTTTATTTTATTATGACTGTTTTCCCAGAGGCACAGAAAAAGTCTAGATTTACTGTCTTCTGTAACTATGAAGATCATTTTTCAGAGAGTTTGTTAATTCACATCCCCCTTTTCTGATTTATAGGTAGTAGTATGTACTCCTATTTAGCACCTATAAATGGAAAAACATAAACAAACATTAACTTTATTATTTTTAAATGACAGACTAAAATACAGGGCAATTTAAGGAATAGAAACAGTGAGGGCTCTTTGAAGAGGCATAGGGTTGATTATGGGAGCAGCTAGTGCCATTGGAAATTGAGGGTTAGGACTGGGATTTTCAGTGGGAATTGGGCACTTGACTCCCTTAAAACCCATTGAAAATTGCCACCTAGGATCCCAGCACCATTAGCTGTGTTGAACTTTACCAGCACAGGTAAGCATGTGCATATGTGTTACCTAATCTCTGCCACCCACCTGTGAGGTAGGTTGATGTGAGAAGATGCCTTTACCAACCTGCTCTCAAATATACTATGTAGAGGCCACAGTCACCCCCTCCTTGGGGTTTGGCTTTATTAGCAAAGGGCCAGATTGTGAACCTCTTATTCACACTGATGAGCAGTTACTCCCAGGAATAGTCTCTTTGTACCCAGCTGCTCACCAGTATGAGGAAGGGGTTCACAGTCGGATGAAATAAATTAATATAACGAAGTTCAGCTTAAGTCTCCTCTCCAAACTTCACTGCTCCCAAGATTCCTCCCTCCAGACACCTCAGCCCATACACTGCATCCTTTCCTCTCTAAGGCCTTGTCTACACTACAGGGGGAGATCAATCTAAATTATTCAACTTCAGCTACGTGGAAAATGTAGCTGAAGTCAATGTACTTAGATGTACTTACCGCAGGGTCCACACTATGCAATGTCGACCGCAGATCACTCTCCCATTGACTCCCCTTGCGCTTCTCATTCAGGTGGCGTACAGGAGTTGAGGGGCTAGTGATCTGCAGTCAATTTAGCAGGTCTTCACTAGACCCACTAAATTAACTGCTGATGCATGATCACTACACGTCGAACCCTTGGTAAGTGTAGACAAGGCCTAAAAAGCCACTTCTACCTTCCACATATCTGCAGCATGTCAGCGGTACCATTAAAACAGCAGAATCCACTTAACATTCCTCTCAGCAGGATCAAGAGCTGCTTGAGGTGCTTTAAAGCAAATGTGGCCAACCTGTTACAGTTAACATCTTTTCACAGATGGGGAAGCTGAGGTGGATTAAGAGCTGATCATGCTCCCTATACAAGAAGTTGCTAACAGAGGGCTAAAGTTATTTGGACCTTGTCTATGCTACCAAGTTTTGTCAACCAAAATTGCCTTTGGTCAACCAAACAGTGAATGCGTACACACTGCAATGCGACTTCTGTCAGAAAAAAATTTCCTAGTAGTATTCAGCAATCCTCTGCCCAAAGTTCCTTGGCAGAGCTGCTTTGTTCCTTTTCCCATTGTAGGAAGCTTTCCCACACCATTCGGCAATCACCTGTGCAGGGACCAAAGTGGCATTTAGGCAAGCAGCATAGGGAGCAGGGCAGAAGTCACAAACATGGGGTAGATGTTCCCTTACTTCCTTGCTTACCCTTAGCAGTGAGATGTCTGCTAGAATGACCCCTGCCTGTGAAAAGTGTGGAAGAATTTTAGATTTTTTTTTCATAGAATGCTGCGCCATGACCCTTGCAAAGAGTGTGTGCTATTTTCCCCATGAGACGTGCCCCACAGTTAGGGAAACACATTTGTGTAAAACCGTCCACTATTTCATACACATTTCCCAGCATCACGGTCCTTCGTAGCAGGATGCGATTACTGCCCTGCATACTTGTATTAATGCAGCCCCAGCAGTCAACTTCCCTATTCCAAATTGATTTGCGACCGACTGGAAGCAGGCTGGAGTCACCAGCTTCCACAAAGCGATTGCCACGTTTCTCCATGGATAGGGCAGCTCTCATTCTGGTGTCTTTGCACTGCCGTGTTGGGGCAAGCGCCACACACAGTTCCAGGAAAGTGGCTTTCTGCATCCAAAAGTTCTGTAGTCAGTGCTCTTCATCCCAGACCTGCATGACGATATAATCCCACCATTCAGTGCTTATTTCCCAAGCCCAGAAGCGACGGTCTACCTTATGCAGCTGTTCTGTGAATGCCAAAAGCAATCTAAAGTTGCTCCTATCCATATCACACATCATGTTGGGTGCCTGGGAGTCTTCTTCAATTAGGAACTTCAAGATTAATTGCACTGCCATCCACAATGTCTTCATGACAGTTAACAGAGCATCGGAGAGCACTGCAGGATCTGTCCCTTCTCACAAAGATGCCAGGGTACACCACAAAGAAAGGCTGTTGCAAAAATTCTGGGAAAGAAAGCCCATTGAGACTCAAAGAGCTTGGCTTGTTTAGTCTAACCAAAAGAAGGCTGAGGGAAAATATAGTTGCTCTCTATAAATATATCAGAGGGATAAAATACCAGGAGGAGTTATTTAAGCTCAGTACCAATGTGGACTCAAGAACAAATGGATATAAACTGGCCATTACGAAGTTTAGACTTGAAATTAGATGAAAGTTTCTAACCATCAGAGGAATAAGTTCTGGAATTGCCTTCCAAAGGGAGCAGTGGAGGCAAAAGACATATCTGGCTTCAAGACTAAGCTTGATAAGTTTATGGAAGGGATGGTATGATGGGATAGCCTAATTTTGGCAATTAACGGGTGTTTGACTATTAGCGGTAAATATGCCCAATGGCCTGTGATGGGACTCTAGATAGGGTGGGATCTGAGTTACTACAGAGAATTCTTTCCTGGGTGTCTGACTGGTGAGTCTTCCCACATGCTCAGGGTTTAGCTGATTGCCATACTTGGGGTCGGGAAGGAGTTTTCCTCCAGGGATGACTGGCAGAGGCCCTGGGTTTTTTTTGCCTTCCTCTGCAGTGTGGTGCATGGGTCACTTACTGAAGGATTCTCTGCACCCTGAAGTCTTTAAACCACAAGTTGAGGACATCAATAGCTCAGACATAGGTCAGGGTTTGTTACAGGAGTGGGTGGGTGAGATTATGTGGCCTGTGTTGTACAGGAGGTCAGACTAGAAGATCATAATAGTCCCTTCTCACCTTAAAGTCTATGAGTCTATGAGTGCTGGGACAGAAAACAATACATCATGGGACATTGAGCCTGGTCCCAGAATGTGCCACGATCCTCTCTGCCTTCCCACAACACCTAGTGACAAAGTGTCGAGCTGGACAGGTACCCACAGTGCATGGCTCACACTGTCAATGATGGTGCCTCCACAGTAGATGTGCTCTGCCGACAGAGGGAGGGAGTGTTAACATATGATTCTGATTTTTATGATGTCAAATTTTGGCTGTCAACATCACTTTTGTCGACAGAACTTGTTAATGTAGACATGGCCTTGAAAAACACTTGGGAACTCTAAGAATAGAAACTAAAGACTCCATCCCATTGGGGTGGACAGGATTTGTCTCACTGTGGAGCAGACACAGCACATGGGCCTCAAACCTCTCCCACCAGAGTCATTGGAAAATCCTGAAAAACTGAGTGGCCAGGTGTTCACTCTGCAGTGCTCCTTTGGCTCCGCACCCTACCTTTACCACCTGCACCTGGCCTTCTATGTCCTCCTCAGGCTTTCTTCACATTGGCATTTTTCTTAAAAGCTCTTACTATTGCAGCTCCACCACTGATGCTGCTAGTGCAGACTGGTTACTAGTGCCTGCTGGCATTTTTACCACCATATCATTTGAACATATTTAGGAGTTATGGTGGTAAAGACCCTGAAGTGCTGTCTGCAATAATACTTCCACTGTTGCTACAGATCGGGTGACTACACTCATTATAATGCAATGCTGGGAGAATTTCAGAAAAATGGTAGCGTGGCGAATGCCTGAGGTAGTTTGACAGTGTGCAGCAGCAGGAGCCCCTGAATGAAAGCTAACAGGATCGTCATAAATTCCTTCAGGTATTTCTGCCTGGGTTTGCTGTGGTAACATGCCATGTTTAAAACTATTTCCGGCAATACTGGTTTTAATACCTGTGTGAATGGCTCTTCAGCAGACAGTTAAAACTCTTTGTTTTACATTTAAAGGAGTGGATTGAACATGTAGCCCTCATCTTGCTGTTGCACTTACTCCCTCATTTCAGAGCACTACTGATAGCCGTAAAGGTCTGGAAAGTGTCCGTTATAACTAGTGAGTAACTTACAGTAGTAAGTAGGTTGGTTTGCAATAATTCTGTATTCTGTCCTCTGTAGAAATTTCTCTGTTCTAATTGCCTGTTATAAGGGTGATGTATTAGAACTCGGTCAAGCACTTTACATACTTCAATGACACGGAATAGTGCTAAAAGAATGAGATAGTTAAAATGGAAATGACAGCTAGGGGTGTGTGTGTGTGTGTGTATGGTTTATTTTTCATGGTAACACCATTTATCTTAACCAAACTATTTGTATTTCAAAGGTGATACCATATTTTAGGAGATGAAGCAGCATTGTCATAAGCAGCTACTTGCACCCCATTCTTTTTGGCTCCAGTGCAGCGAAATATTTAAGCACATACTTAAGACCATGTGCCTAACTTTAAGCATGCGTCTAAGTCTCAGTAAAGTTAATTCATGGATTTAATTGCCTTGCTGGGTTGGGACCTCATTGAGGAAATTCTACTCATGGTGAATTCTTTTGGACACTCTAATGGATGTATCGTATAATATTTAATTCCATAGGGAATCTGGTGGCATTTAATTAATTTTGATTAATTATAAAGCTCTTTTGGTTGTATTTTCTTTTTTATCCTCTATAACAGCTCCCTGCTTGAAGTCTTGAAGCCTCGTATTAACCTTTTATTTTAGGCAGAGGAAATCATTGCCTGTGTGTTTGAAATAACAAACACAAAAAAGAAAATCCTTTACTACTTCTAATTCATTTGTTAAAGCAGGAACTGAAAGTGCAGCTGCAAAATGCTATTAGCATTGGTCACTGGGGAATACCAAAGTACTGATGACAAGAGTTAAGTGCACACTCTGAATTAGGTGTTCCTCAAAAGCAAACTAAAACAATAACTGCATATAAAATGCATTAGGGTTCCCCTATGGGAATGCCTGAACTGTGATGCTTAGAGCTTAATGGAATCTTAGAATAATGCGTTAGCAAAAATAATAAAATAAAATTCAACTCTCCTCAATAAAAGGGAAGCATGACTCCACACCAAATGCTAGTACCCACCTGCCTGAGGGTTAGCTACTTCAGTGGTCTGTTACCATTCACAAGTGAAGTGAGCTTCGTGTGTCTTGTCACTGTCACCACTGGATATTTATTCATATTGCAAAACCATCACACAATTTGGCATAGAGCTTCCACTCAGGAGAGGCTCAGGGCTGGACTACTAAGCTGGATGGCTGGAAGTGCATTTCCAGAACTGTGTGGGGAAATTCTTCATGCTTGCTATCTGCACTATGCCTTGCTCAGATCAGTGTCACCAGTCTTTTACTCTCAGGAATATGAAATTTTACTTCTCGCTTTTCTTTTAAATGATTTGGTACCATTCAGGTAGCATATAGCAGAGGGTAAATCACCTCTGCAGCCTTCTTGCTAGCTGAATGCCCAGGTAACACACAATGGAGGGAGTGGAGCACATCTTCATATTTTTTGTCATGGGAAGCTTTTCCATTATTAGATCAGCTGTTTCCCAGACTTGTAGCTTGAACTGGAGCTTTTGCAATAGATGCTTTTTCAAAGACAGGTGACCTCTGCTGTTTCATGACCTATCTCTTCAGCTGGCTTCTCTCAAGGATGCTGCTGCAATATGAACATATTAAGAATTAATATTTTGTACTGTAGTGTAACAGCGTTCATCCAAGGATCTCAAATTACATTTCAAAGGGTGGAAAAGTAGATGTTATCCTATTTTACAGATGGAGAAAATGAGGCAGAGAGATAAAGGGCTTGATCCTGTGAGGTGCAGAGTGGTGCCTGAGAAGTACTGACTCCCAGTAAAGTCAATGGGAATTGAGAGCTCCCAGCACCTCTCAGGAGGCACTCAGCAGCTCCCGGGGTCAAGCTCTAAGTGACTCATCCAGGGTCCAGGAAGCCAGTTGAAGTCTCTGGGTAGAGGGCAATGGGCTAGCCCGTCACCTGGTTGAAGTCTGTAGCACACCACCAATTTATGCAGTTGAGCTACACTGATTTTTAGGTGCTGATTTAGCCCCAAAGCTCCTGCTGCCCAGACTCTGCTCTGCCAATTAGTATATGCTGCTGCCGCCCTTGCCCCCAGGATTCTCTCTCAAAAAGAGAAGAGCAGCTGAAAGGAAAAGAGAAATTTCAAGGGCAGATATAATCAATAAATAATGGAGGCAGAACAAGCCATGTAAAACCAAACTGCAACAAATGTAAAGGAACGACTGGGGTGGTATATTGAAACAGACAGTACAATCTCTTTATTCACTCTACAAACATTTTTGTAGTGTCAATATATATTTTAGACAACTTAAGTTGACAGTAAACTAAATGTTTAGCATTTTTTACATATACAAAAGAGGGAAGAAAATGACTTGTCATGTTATCTGACTGAAGGCTGGCCAGTGGAATACACCCTTCATCTTAGATTTGCCAGCTGCCATTGAAAATAATGTTGGGAATGGACCACTTTATTAGATAAAATTTGCAGATGAAGTTCTTCATCCTCTCCCTTTTATTTAACTCAGCAGTGATGTACCTGGAATAACCTCTTGCTGAAATTGTTGGTCATGTATCTCTCAAATCAGTATGTTGGTCATGCATCTCTCTTTATTAACTGGTGTGGAGCCTGACAGTCAAGCTGACAGACCACGCTCCTAATAGGTAATAGCTGATTTGTTTGTACTCTAGGATTAGAATCCAGGCAACCTGGAGCATGGTGAGGTGACTTCTGTCATTCAAACCCCATTTTGCACATAAAAAGACAAACACCAGATCATGCATATATCCACAGTGTGAGATCTGCTTTTCCTCTCTATATGTGTGCCTTGAGTCCTTGCCGCTGGTGTCAAAGATATGATGGAGGACATCCTACAGTGCTATAGATACCAGCCCTCTAAAATGCTTGGAAGCAGTGATGGAGCTAATAGGTGGGCAGGGGTGGTGACCCCGGTCCCCTTCCAACTTCATTTACGTGTATGTGTAGTGCCTTTTCAAGCCAGGTATAATTGAAGATGGCACCACCAATGACCCATCACTCTCCCTGGCTCCACCAATGCTCAAAGCCTGGCTTCACTATTGCTGGGAAGCAAACCAGCTGGAGATCAGAGGTAGCAGGACCAAGTATATGAGTAGGGATTGGAGCCACTAAGATACATTAGGCACATTTTTGAGGGTATATAATACGGGCAAGTTACTTTAATTCAGTTGAGATCCTGGACCCAGTGAGTTGTATTGAAAATAATCATCATAGCCCAGCAGTATTGCTGATCAGTATTCTCCAATGATGAAGACTGAGCAGGTGATTACATTCTGTTCACTTAAAGCAAAGAACAATTGAAAAGTTTTTCTCCAGAGATCAATGAAAGTTCAAGTCATGAAAAACAGAAGAGAAAAGATCTTATGACTGGAAAACATGTTATTTAGATCCTTTACTTAACCTATTAGTCTTTCCTTCAAAGATTTGGTACCAAAAGAGTTACAACAACACTTGAATTAACCAAAAGTGCTTATAGAATATTGAAAAGCTAGGAGAAAAAGCAACGTTATTCTTTATGCAACACCAAAAAAAAAAATCCTGCTGTTTCCTTTCACCACCTCCTTGATAAATTATAGTTGGCAGAAGATCAGCTCAGTATATTCCAACAAAGCAAAGCAATGGGCTTTTCAAGGTCAGACAGCTTGAGGAAAGAAGGAAATTGATTTTCTCTTTGGAAGGGGGCACTCAGGAAAGCAGGAGGAAAATGTGTCACAAACCTCCAAATCTGTTGAAAAGATCACCTGGTATTTAAGTAAATGTCAGTGGGCTGCTCCTGCTGCTACCATCAACAATACTGGCCATTCAGCAGTCATGTGCTAATTCACATGGCAGGCTGTGCTCAATGGAAAGCTGGGTCATTGTCTCTGGAGGTTAGAGCTGTTTGACGCTGATTTATATACAAGCAGCAGAGGCAACCTTTTCATAATGACTGTTGTTATCACAGATGAGCACTGAGCAGTGAGTGAGGATTGCTTTTCTGATAGCTGATCATAAGTCTCCTCTCTCCCCCGCCTCCAGGTGTCAGTTTATATGTAAGAGACAATTCCGTAAATAGGGCCAGGACAGCGGAGTGGCTCTGGGCCTCAGGATATTACAACAGTTCTGTGGTTCCATTTTAGGACATCCTCAGGCAACGGTTACCAGGGAACATGAATGTGGGTGCGTGGGCCTGCACCAGCTGGGAATTAAATCTGGGCCCATTAAAGTCAATGAGTGTTTTTCCATTGACTTCCAAGGAGTCGAGATTTTTTTCTGCTTGTGATTGATTTCTTAGTATCTCTCTCCCACTCCCAAACCCTCTTCCACCTTCTCTGTGGACTAGCACAAAGGACTGTGCATTGAAATGTTACAGAGGATCCAAGTTTATGGTACTGCTACCAAGCATTGTGTGCAGCAAAGACCGGTTCACCCCTTCCTCTGTTTCCTTTTTCACCAGGAGGTAGAAATGCTATATTTCAATCTGTTTCAGTGGATCTGCGGTGTGGAAAGATGATTTGAGTAGGAAAGTACCATTCCAGCTTTCCTGTGAGTTAGTTACTCAGGTCTCTCTTTTTCCTTCATTAGGTAAATGCTGTTGTCTTTAAAAAGGCTGTTTAAATTTAGAGATCAAATCCCGTATTTCACAGCCAGTGAAGTGAAATGCTATTGTTATGAGACTCTAGTTTTGGTGTGTATGGTTCCTTTGGTGAGGAGAGAAGGGTTTTATCACTATTGCAAGTATTCAGTGCTTGTGGGAGCAGCACTGTGACCAATTCAAGTCAGCAATGATTTTGCAAAGGAGCCCAAATTACTATGTTTTGTCTGGTTGTGTCTAATCGTAATCTAGCACCATGCTCTACTTGTTGGAAGCTGCAATCTGCTGGAAAGCTGTTTGAACTCTGGCTGCTAAAGGAAAAAAAAAACACAGCATAAGTTTCAATTCATACCTTTTATTTAGGGACTATAGAGGCAATTATCTATCTATACCCAAGATTTTTTTTCAAGTGCTTAGTAATTTTGGCTGCATCACTTTTTAGGTGTCCAACCTGACACACGTTAGAGAGACCTGTTTTTTTCAGAGGGTAGGTGCTTGCTACTTTCTGAAAATCAGGCCTCTTTAAGTTACTTGTAGTTGGGCACCCCAAATCACCCATCATGTTTGAAAATCTTGGTTGAGGTTCTTATATGATACCCATCACTCTTGCATCTGAGCACCATCTTTCTTCCATTTCATCTGGTGGAGTAAACTGCTTGAGGGAAGATTTCTTGGAGTTAGGATGAATCACAAGGAGGCTCACTTTCTAAACAAAAACATGTTAATGGATCCCCTTTCATGAGTCAGTGATCAATAGCCACAGTAGTAAGCCTTCTGCTCTCCCCATAGAGAGAGAGTGCGGGTGTATAGGGGACGATCCAAAGAAAAATGCAGTCATGGTGGTTAATATATCGGTTTTGGATCACTTTACCTGTGAGTTTCTTGAATTCTCATAAACTGATAGTTGCACTCAGTGCTTGAGGAGTTACTTGTCCTCCATTCCAAGCAGAATAAAGTAAGATGATTCCATTTCACAAGACAGATCTATAAAAGTAGGTAGCAAGTGGGGAATCAGAGGTGAATTATACTCAAAATGTAGAAAATTGATTGTTTCCCCACCCACAAGAAAATCCAAGTACTAGAGAAGGAGATGCCCGTTCAGTTTATGCCCTTTCCCAAAATAATGGATGTACTTAGCTTGTATATTGGCAAAATTGGAACGGTGGAGAGATTAACTGCACTGATTCCACTGACTGTCCTAGCTCAGGTGCCAAGGAGCATGGAAGGGTAAATGCAGAGAGTTGTCCCTTCTTCCAATGGACCTACTTTCTACTACCCAAAGGGCTCACAAATTTAAATGTATAGCTCCAGAAAAGGATAGGCAGGGAGTGAGATTCCCTTTTCTACACACACAGACACACACAGTCTAGGCTAGAGATTCATGTGGTGTGAGGCTGTCATCTCACAAGTGGTATGGGTGAGACAACTACAAAGTGAAATAGAGTGGTTACAGCAGATGAGAATGACTTTCCTTAGCCTATAAAAGAGGCCAGAAAATTGTGGGGAGAGAGAGGAAACAAAACAAATAGCTCCGAAGCCTATCGAGATTCCCTTGAAGTTCTGGACACGGGAGGAGACACATTAAAAGGAGGGGCTTGGAGTTTTAATGCAGGGTGGATG
The DNA here is from genome assembly GCF_007399415.2 of Gopherus evgoodei. Lineage (NCBI taxonomy): Eukaryota > Metazoa > Chordata > Testudines > Testudinidae > Gopherus > Gopherus evgoodei. The sequence goes on along the minus strand of NC_044325.1, from coordinate 115,126,441 downwards.
GCTGAGGAACCCAGCATTGATCTTTTTAAATTTGGTATGTGTAAAAGCTAGTTAATGTAAGAAATATTTAAAGTATTTAAATGTGGAACTTCATTGGGTTTACAGTAATAGACCAATGGCTAGACTGAGTCTAGCCCTGGGCAGGTACGGCCAATGAGTCATAATGCCCTTTCTGTTCTCATAGACTCATAGACTATAGGACTGGAAGGGACCTCGAGAGGTCATCGAGTCCAGTCCCCTGCCCTCATGGCAGGACCAAATACTGTCTAGACCATCCCTGATAGACATTTATCTAACCTACTCTTAAATATCCCCAGCGATGGAGATTCCACAACTTCCCTAGGCAATCTATTCCAGTGTTTAACTACCCTGACAGTTAGGAACTTTTTCCTAATGTCCAACCTAAATCTCCCTTGCTGCAGTTTAAGCCCATTGCTTCTTGTTCTATCATTGAAGGCTAAGGTGAACAAGTTTTCTCCCTCCTCCTGATGACACCCTTTTAGATACCTGAAAACTGCTATCATGTCCCCTCTCAGTCTTCTCTTTTCTAAACTAAACAAACCCAATTCCTTCAGCCTTCCTTCATAGGTCATGTTCTCAAGACCTTTAATCATTCTTGTTGCTCTTCTCTGGACCCTCTCCAATTTCTCCACATCTTTCTTGAAATGCGGTGCCCAGAACTGGACACAATACTCCAGTTGAGGCCTAACCAGCGCAGAGTAAAGCATAAGAATGACTTCTCGTGTCTTGTTTACAACACACCTGTTAATGCATCCCAGAATCACGTTTGCTTTTTTTGCAACAGTATCACACTGTTGACTCATATTAAGCTTGTGGTCCACTATGACCCCTAGATCTCTTTCTGCCATACTCCTTCCTAGACAGTCTCTTCCCATCCTGTATATGTGAAACTGATTGTTCCTTCCTAAGTGGAGCACTTTGCGTTTATCTTTATTGAACTTCATCCTGTTTACCTCAGACCATTTCTCCAACTTGTCCAGATCATTTTGAATTTTGATCCTGTCCTCCAAAGCAGTTGCAATCCCTCCCAGTTTGGTATCGTCCGCAAACTTAATAAGCGTACTTTCTATGCCAACATCTAAATCGTTGATGAAGATATTGAACAGAACCGGTCCCAAAACAGACCCCTGCGGAACCCCACTTGTTATACCTTTCCAGCAGGATTGGGAGCCATTAACAACTACTCTCTGAGTACGGTTATCCAGCCAGTTATGCACCCACCTTATAGTAGCCCCATCTAAATTGTACTTTCCTAGCTTATCTATAAGAATATCATGCGAGACTGTATCAAATGCCTTACTAAAGTCTAGGTATATCACATCCACCGCTTCTCCCTTATCCACAAGGCTCGTTATCCTATCAAAGAACGCTATCAGATTAGTTTGACACGATTTGTTCTTTACAAATCCATGCTGGCTATTCCCTATCACCTTACCACCTTCCAAGTGTTTGCAGATGATTTCTTTGATTACCTGCTCTATTATCTTCCCTGGCACAGAAGTTAAACTAACTGGTCTGTAGTTTCCTGGGTTGTTTTTATTTCCCTTTTTATAGATGGGCACTATATTTGCCCCCTTCCAGTCTTCTGGAATCTCCCCCGTCTCCCATGATTTCCCAAAGATAATAGCTAGAGGCTCAGATACTTCTTCTATTAACTCCTTGAGTATTCTAGGATGCATTTCATCAGGCCCTGGTGACTTGCAGGCATCTAACTTTTCTAAGTGATTTTTTACTTGCTCTTTCCTTATTTTCTCTTCTAAACCTACCCTCTTCCCGTAAGCATTCACTATACTAGACATTCCTTCAGTCTTCTCAGTGAAGACCGAAACAAAGAAGTCATTAAGCATCTCTGCCATTTCCAAGTCTCCCGTTACTGTTACCCCCTCCTCATTGAGCAGTGGGCCTACCCTGTCCTTAGTCTTCCTCTTGCTTCTAATGTATTGATAAAAAGTCTTCTTGTTTCCCTTTATTCCCATAGCTAGTTTGAGTTCATTTTGTGCCTTTGCTTTTCTAATCTTGCCTCTGCATTCCTGTGTTATTTTCCTATATTCATCCTTCGTGATCTGACCTAGTTTCGATTTTTTATATGACGCCTTTTTATTTTGTAGGTCACGCAAAATCTCAAGGGTAAGCCAAGGTGGTCTTTTGCCACATTTTCTATCTTTCCTAACCATCGGAATAACTTGCTTTTGGGCCCTTAATAGCGTCCCTTTGAAAAACTGCCAACTCTCCTCAGTTGTTTTTCCCCTCAGTCTTAATTCCCATGGGACCTTGCCTATCAGCTCTCTGAGCTTACCAAAATCCGCCTTCCTGAAATCCATTGTCTCTATTCTGCTGTACTCCCTTCTACCTTTCCTTAGAATTGCAAATTCTATGATTTCATGATCACTTTCACCCAAGCTTCCTTCTACTTTCAAATTCTCAACAAGTTCCTCCCTATTGGTTAAAATCAAGTCTAGAACAGCTTCCCCCCTAGAAGCTTTTTCAACTTTCTGAAATAAAAAGTTGTCTGCAATGCAGTCCAGGAACTTATTGGATAGTCTGTGCCCCGTGGTGTTATTTTCCCAACATATATCTGGATAGTTGAAGTCCCCCATCATCACCAAATCTTGGGCTTTGGATGATTTTGTTAGTTGTTTGAAAAAAGCCTCATCCACCTCTTCCGCCTGATTAGGTGGCCTGTAGTAGACTCCTAGCACGACATCACCTGTGTTTTTTACCCCTTTTAGCCTAACCCAGAGACTCTCCACCCTTCCGTCTCCTATGTCCATCTCCACCTCAGTCCAAGTGTGTACATTTTTAATATATAAGGCAACACCTCCTCCTTTTTTCCCCCTGTCTATCCTTCCTGAGCAAACTATACCCATCCACACCAACATTCCAGTCGTGTGTATTATCCCACCAAGTTTCAGTAATGCCAATAATGTCATAGTTGTATTTCTTTATTAGCACTTCCAGTTCTTCCTGCTTATTACCCATACTTCTTGCATTTGTATAAAAGCATCTAAGATACAGGTTTGATCTTGCCTCCCAGCTTTGCCCTGACCCTCCTTCCTCTCTGCCATTATAGCACGTGCTCCCTCCTGTTTCCAACCCATCTCCCAGGTCTTGTTCCCCACTTACCTGTGGGCTTTGCTCACCTGTCCCCGTCGAACCTAGTTTAAAGCCCTCCTTACTAGGTTAGCCAGTCTGTGTGCAAATAAGGCCTTTCCCCGCTTCGAAAGGTGAACGCCATCTGTTCCTAGCAGTCCTTCCTCAAATAGCATCCCGTGGTCGAGGAAGCCAAAGGTGAAAGCCATCTGTTCCCCTCTTATTCTGCAGAGGCAAGTTACTGAATGCAGCTCACTTCCCCCTCGCATTGGCCAGCTGCTCTAGCCAGGGAATAGTAGAGTGGGGCTCAGGCACAGGTTCCACCCGCTTGCTTGCATTGAGGAGTTCCCAGAGAGCAGAGATTGCCTCCCCACATCATACCTGAACCCTGCATCTGGGTAGGCTGAGGAAACGGGGTGGAGCTTAGGGGAGTCAGACTAGGGTAAGAGCTACCCTGTGCTGGGAATGAAGATTCCAGTTTTCTTATTTTTTCATGATTAAAAAATACAGTGACAGCTAGAAATGATTGTTCGGAATGCTAAATGCAGCAGTTGTTACATTAATGTCCCTACATCGGTAGGAACGTGGACTGACAGCACAAGTAATTTTGTGCGATTAAAAACCAGCTCCCAGTGAGAGGAGTGATTCTTTACTTATTCCCCATTAGGGCTGAGTGGATATGCTCATGAATCCCGTAACCTTGGCAGCAAGAGATCCTCTATGCCGCAGGAAAATGAATTACATGAGCATTGAAATTCATGCATGCTGAATATTGCAATTAATTTTGTTAAAGTCTCTCTTTATATATTTAGTTTGGGACAAGGAGGGTGGGGGAAGCTTATCACCAGTTATGAGTCTGAAGCCACAAATCTTGCACAGCCTTTGCTTTGAAATAAAAATGAACCTATAACGGAATCCCAAAAGCCTTTGTTTATTTTGTATATTACAATAAGGAGAATTGTTGAAAGCAGCAATGTAAAGTAATGTTAATATCACAATCCCCATGTTAAAATGATTTAACATGGAGAAAAACAGTAATAGCATTATACAATGCTGAAAACTCAATAACGGTATTTATTAGAAGAATTAATGATTGTGAGTGGAAGCCCCCACTACTGTTATAAAGTTGAACAAGTACTTTAGTTGTCCTAACACTACTTTATAATAAAGACAGACCCTGAACTTTGCATACATCAGTTTTGCCCTTTTATTTGCACGTACTAACTAGGTAACCATATTTGCAGATGAAAAATTAGATGCACCGCCATGTGTATTTGTGTGTGCAAATGCTCTCATTTATGGGCACAACAGGTGTGTGTGAATTTTTAATCAGCAGAACCATTAAGCTCCCAGCTGTAAATTTAGCCCCAAGCATTCTAAATGTATTTTCTTTGCCTTTAATTTACATCTAATGAAGAAGATATATGTTTATTTAAAATGCTTTGCATGGCAGCTTATTTAATATTCTTATTACAAAAACTATAAACCTACTCAAAGTGAAAAGAGCAATTGTTTTAAAACAGACCAGATCTTTTCCATAAGTAGTTTAGGACCTGATCTTTCAGTGAACTCTGCTCAGGTGGACTCAAACACAACCCCACTGAAGTTAGTGGGGTTTTCTGTGGGTGCAGGGATTCACCCATGCAGACCATGTTCATTTTGTTTTCTAGCCCTTCTCTTCCTTTCTTTTTCAATTTGCTCGAAGTGTTCAGAGTTTTCACTCTTTTGGTTCCTCATGTGATATCAGCATGGGGGGAAGCTGTGGTGACTTTTCAACATTCCAGTTCCCTAACCCTTCTTGCGGTCAATTGAAATTAATTTCACTGCTATCAGATGTGCCGAGATTTGTTTTGTCAACACACTCAGTGGTGTTAACCTGGTCTCCATTACTACCCGCTGCTATTACAGAGAAAAGAAGGAGCAGACATCCGTCTGACTAATATAGAAATTTCCTGGTCAACCACTTCTTTCTTTGACAACATGGTTCTTACATCTACCTTACCTAGTGTCGCCTTCAGAGTTAAGGGTTATCTGTAAAGTATGTTAGTTATCATACCCTATCAAAATATATGACCAGCACAGACAACAATTGCTGGAGAAAGTGAATAGCTATATTTTAAATAAAGAGTAGAAGAGTAGAATGGCTGGCTGGCTAGCTAGCTGAATTTTAAAAAAAAAAATCCTGTTTACCTAGCTACCTATGGATAAGAGTAGCACAAGGGAGGTTATGGAAATATTTGAAAGACAGTGGTAGATGCATACAGGCTGTGAATGCATGCAATGGAGTCTCTCAGAAGGCACTTACATTACATCATTTGAAGGCTGTATGCCTGGGAGAGTTTCAGCTAGCAATACAATAGTTTAAAATGTATTCAACTCCCTCTTCTGCCCCATGTTCCCTGCCAGATCTGCAGATCCCCAGTTGAGTAGAGCTCGTTCTTCAATATTCTGAGGAGATGGGTTGACGTGATCTGTTGATGTCACTATCCTGTTTCACTTGCTTCTGGAATTTTATTTACTCCCTTCTCTAGGAGAGGAAAGAATTTCACCTTAATCCCTCCAAAAATGGGTCTGATTCAGCATCTCAATCAGAAAACATTATTTTTTGAGTTCTGCTTGTTCCTCTCTGCCTGGGTTTTAGAAGGCAATTCAGTAGCAGCTTACAAGCTCTCCTTAGTATTCCAGTCAAAAGAGCTAGGACTTCCTCTGCCTGATTCTCCCTGCAAAGATCTTGTGTGGAAGGTGGGAACGTTTTCCCCACCCTCAACCCTTCTTACCTTGTTTTCATCATGAGTCACATTCCATTAGCGCCCTAATGTTTCTATCAATAAATGATGGATTTGCCAATGGTGATTTAAGTTTAAAATTACTTGCAAAAACTTAATGAAGCCTGCAAATTGTGAATTAGATTTCAAAGAAATTGCCTCTGACAGTTAAAAACTACAGGGCCATTTCAGAGGTGGCATTTTCCTCATTCATAAATTATGTATTGGGTCAAAATTGAGGTGGTTCTGTAGGAATTACTATTATTTTTGAAAAGGAATTACAGTTTGCCTCTTCCTGTAATAACTCTCTCCCCTTTGCTGTGTGTGCTGGGATGGGTAACCTATTCTTCCAGGAAGGTCCAACTTGGATGCAGTAACTGGTTTTGAGTTACAGCCTCAAATTTTAACCAAGGTTTCCAGTTCGTTTGACTGAGGCAAAAGAAGTTTCACAGCTTGCCTAGGCCAGTGACTTAGCCAGGACACTGTAGGGTTCTAATCCTGGTTCCCAGTCTTGTGCTCCAGGCTCTAGACTGCTTAATATTGCCAACATTGCTCACCAACAGAAGTTGCTTCAATAAAAGATATGACTTCACCCAGCTTGTCTCTCTAATATCTGGGACCCACACGGCTACAACAACAATACATACAACGTTGTCCCACACTCAAGAATTATAGAATAAGCCAATTGTATCTTCCCGAAAGAGGTTTAAGGGTTCTTAATAGGTTTAAATGGTCACTTTTTATCAGTGTGCATGGATGGGGGAGAGAGGGAGTCTCTAGACCAGAGTTCGCCAACCTTTCAGGAGTGGTGTGCCAAGTCTTCATTTATTCACTCTAATTTAAGGTTTCGCTTGCCAGTCATACATTTTAACCTTTTTAGAAGGTCTCTTTCAATAAGTCTATAATATATAACTAAACTATTGTTGTATGTAAAGTAAATAAGGTTTTAAAAATATTTAAGAAGCTTCATTTAAAATTAAATTAAAATGCAGAGTTCCCCCGAACGGGTGGCCAGGACCCAGGCAGTGTGAGTCCCACTGAAAATCAGCTCATGTGCTGTCTTTGGCACACATGCCATGGGTTGCCTACCCCTGCTCTAGACTGTTTAGCAACACCATGAAGAAGAAAACTCCTTTCCTCAAAAGTGCCTTTGGTTTGACTGTTTTTTGCTGCTTGGGGAGTATTTATCTATCTAGCTTTGTACAAAATAATGAAAAATGCCTATCCCAAAATCTGGGCTTCCCTGACAGCTATTTAAGATTCAAATCTCTTTAGCTTATAGTTTCAGCAATTTCACCTCAGCCCCATTGCAGGAATAAACTAAGCAAGGAAATAACCATCAGCACCACATCTATTCTCTCTGGTCATCTGTCTCCCCAAAGGCCTGGACTTTCAGGAGATATGACAGAGGTAGACCTTCAGGGCATACTGCAAAGCCAACAGATGAAGCAAGGAAGGGAGGAAGCTCTCATAGCAAAGAGTTCCCACCGATTATAACTGCAGCAGTATTGCACAGGAAAGAATTGATCTTCCAAGTGCATGAGTCATAAGCCATTTACGGCACTATAGGTTACACCCAAACACCTTAAGCTATGCCATGAACCCAACAGACAGTCATTGCAGTTTTTCAAGAACTGGGGCCAAGTGTTCATGGTGAGATGCACAAAGCTGGCAGCTGCATTTTGCGCAGGCTTTGGTTTCTAGATGGATTTAAGGTTAAGCTCCATGTGCATTGCATTGCATTAATATAATCTCAAGGTGGACAAAGTATCGATGCCAATAGCAAGGTACCATTCCTAAAGAAAAAGTTGCAACCTGCTGGCCAAATTAATAGATTTTAAGGCCAGAAAGGATTATTATGATCATCTAGTGTGGCCTACATAACATAGGCCATAGAATGTCAACCTGAATTTTTTTCATCAAGTCCATAACATTGGGTTGAGCTGTAGCATATCTTAAAAAACAAAAACAAAAAAACAACAAAAAACCCTCCAGTCTTGATTTAAAGACAAGTGACAGACTCCACCCTATTCCTGTGTAAATTGTTCCAATGATTATTTACCTTCACTCTTAAAAATTTGCACATTATTTCTGCTTTCGACCATTGAATCTCCTTATGCTTTTTTTCTGTTAAAAAGACTATGATCATAAATCTTTTCCCCGTGAAGGTACGTGCAGACTGTGATCAAGTCACCACAACATTCTCTCAGATAAACTAAATGGATTGAGCCTCTCTATCTCTCACTGTAAGGCATACTTGCCAGACCTTAAACCATTCTTGTAGCTCTCTTTTGTATCCTTTGCAATTGTTTTACATCCTTTTTGGAGTGTGGGCACCAGAACTGGACACGATAATCCAATAATGGTCTCACTAATGCCATATACCAGAGTAATACCACCTTCCTACTCGTATTTGATATTCCCCTGCTTATACACCCAAGGATAGCATTCACCCTCCTAGCTACACATTGCTCTGGAGGCTCATGTCCAATTGGTTATCTACCAGGATCCCCAAGTCCTTTTCACAGCTTTCCTGCTTTCCAGGATTCAGTCCCACATTTTATAAGTGTGACCTCTACTCTTTGTTCCTAGATGTATGCTTTCGCATTTGGCTTTGCTAAAACACATGTTGATCAAGTGAGGCCATCTTACCAAGTGATCAGGTGGCCTGTATAACTGGTATGTTCCCATAATTGTTTGCAACAGTTTTTGTATCATCTGCAAATTTTGCCAGCAATGATTTTATATTTTCTTGATGAGTAGGGATAAAGTTACTGGATAGCATTGGGTAGAGCCCTCTAGAAACACTTCCATTCCTCACATACATTTTGTGGTCTACGAGTTAACCAGTTTTTAATCCATTTATTAGGAGATGCATTGATTTTATTTAGTGCTATTTTTTATCAGACTGTCATATGGGGGTAAATCAAATGCATTGCAGAAGTCTATTATGTCAACATAGCCTTTATCAACTAAACTTGTGATCCCATCAAAATCAATATAATTTGTTTGACAAGTTCTAATTTCTAGTAAATTATGTGGATTGCCATTAATTTTGCCACCGTACCATAACTCTTTACTGATTGTGTCCCATACCAATCTTCCCATGATGTTGCCTGAGATCAATGTCCGGCTAATCCTCCTATAGTTTCTCAGGTCACCCTGTTTTAAATATTCAAAGAATTTGGACCTTAGTCGTCATCCACCACCAAGAAAAAATAATCTACCAATGCAGCCAGCACAATAGCCCAATTGGTACCTGGAATGTGAGGAGTCAAAGAAAACTGAGGCTACTAAATACTCAGCCACAAACTTTTCAGTAGTCTTAACTAAAAATTATGTATTCGATACAGAATGAAAATTAGTCAAATTATCAGCATGAAGGACTGAATTTCTTGAGTAGCATCATTTCTGAACTGGCAGCCATGAGTATTCATACCACTAATCTGATTCTAAAAGTTACACTGATCCACATAGGGAACAGAAAGTGAATGAGCATAGCCAATCAAAATCGCCCTCAATTGTGAGTACTGCATTCACTATTTCAAGGAAATGAGTGTGAACAAACTACCGATCAAAATTATTTACAGAACTTATTTGGCAAATCATTTCAAACAAGTGCCTTGGAGACAGTTGTGAACTGATTGCAGATAATTTGTGAATAGAATAGAAAAGTGAAATTTACTGAATTAAGTGATTTTTACCATTTTTTTTTGTTTGTTTTGCCAATTGAGAATGAGGATAAGATTCTTAAAAGGAGCCCTGAATTTCAGTGGGAGTTGGGCACCTAACACTGTTAGACTCCTTTGAAAATCCCAGTGTGAATTTCTCTTAAACAGGCATGAAAAATGACCTTATTGCTAGTTTTGTTTTCAATTTTGCATATAGTCATGTCCCCTTTATTTTTATTTTGTCATGAATGACAGAGACATTCCCACAGTCTTGTGAATTCCACATTATAATCCTGTCTTATTCTGGCTTCATTACTCAACAGTTCTTTTGGTGAGGAATTCTATCTGTTAGCTGCATTAATAGAGAGGCTGTTTTCTCAGTGCAACAGTGGAGGATAACACTCTTTTTAACATGTTAAGTGGGAAAAGAAAAGCAAGTAAATGCAAAACAAGTCTGGGGCAATCATGTGTAGTACAATCCATGGAGGCGTTCCCAACATCCTTGTCATACATGATGGACCTGACCTTTTGCTTCAGCCTCTGCTCAGCCATGAGAGATGAGATAGCTTACCACTTGTGACTGAGGCCATGTCTGAATAAACTTGATTATAATTGACAGTGTCTGAACCTGCCTGGATTACCGTCAGGAGCCATTCAATGCAATTTCTTGGGTGCAGCACCTGAGCTGTCACAGCAAGATGACACTGAGTCCAAGTTGTTTGCCAGTGGCCATTATATCATTCTTTTGAAGTGATAGGGGCTCACTTTGCTATTGCTCTGTGCTGGTTGTGGTCATTTAGAACAGTGCTACATGGGGATAATATACTGCCAAATTGAAAGCTAGCATTCCACTTCTCCCACTTTGTGCTGGTGTAAATGGTCAGACTCAGTGGATATCAGTGGAATATCAGACCCATAATATATGTTTGTGTATGCAGGGATCATCTGATTCCCTCACAGCTTTACACTGAAGAGCCATTATGCCAGCCAGGGATTGCCATAGTGCAGCAGTGCCCCAGTCATGCACTCTCCCTGCATGCCAGTGTTGCAAGGGAGAACAATGTAGAGCTAGCATAGCCAAGCTCTATGCCACCCAGAGTTTCCCCTACCCTGGGAGAATCAGTGACTGTCTGGCCAGCAGGAGCAACACAAAAGTTGAGATGAGTGGATAGTCCTGCAATCAGAATCGGGCTCAGTAATGCTCTCTACCTCAGTATCATTAGAATTACATGCCGTGCTTTTCTATTTCAGCAGAGAAATCCAAGAGAGATTCATTCCTATTTCTGTGTGATAGCAGATATACCTCCTTTTTTGTTTTTTTCTATACCAGAGTCTCATGGGATTTTTCCAGATGGTGCGATGAATTCCATGCTGTTGGTACTGCAGGTGATCACTCAAACATCTATTTGCTTGTTAGACCTTAGGTGATTTGAGTCACCATGGCAAGCATTAGCACCACGAAACAGCCTAGAAGATGCACTGGTGACATTCACAAGCTGACCCAATATAAGCTGTGACCTTCCAGCTCCGATCATTTGAGCTCCATTGCTAATTAATCCTATTTGCAAGAGTCTTCTCAGAAGGGAGCAGTCCTAACTGAGCAAAACCAGAAACAGGCAGGTTATGGGTTTGCTGTGCGATTTCTAATAAATTTGCTGTTTGATGGTTAGTTTCCCACTACCATTTCAGATTTGCAAGAATTAATTGTTTGGGAGCCTAGCAGACATCAAACCTTTGTGAGAGAGACAGTGGCCTGATTTCTGCCAGATAAGTTTTCTGCATTTCATATATTGGTCCCTCCTCCAGGTTGTGTCACTAGCAATAGCGAGTTAATCTGCGGCATAGAGTACCTGAAACATCAAAGAACAGCGTTAGCAGTTAGCATAAAATCACAGACATGTAGGAGTAGATAGGGTAGCAGTAGGTCATCTAGTCCAGTTCCTGGAACTGAGATAGGACTAAGTATTATCTAGACCATCCCTGACAGGTGTTTGTCTAATGTGTTCTTAAAAACCTCCAATGACAGAGATTCCATAACCTCCCTAGGTTATTTCTTCCAGTGCTTAACTACCCTGACAGTTAGGAAGTTTTTCCTAAAGACTAACTTTATCTGCAATTTAAGCCCATTTATCACCCTCCTCTTTATAACAACCTTTTACGTACTTGAATACTGTTACCGTGTCCCCCCTCAATCTTCTCTTCTCTGGGCTAAACAATCCCAATTTTTTTTCAGTCTTTCCTCATAGGTCATGTTTTCTAGACCTTTAATCATTTTTGTTGCTCTTCTCTGCACTTTCTCCATTCTGTCCACATCTTTTCCAAAGTTTGCTGCCAAACACTGGACACAGTTGTGGCTTTATCAGAGCGGAGTAGCATGGAAGAATTATTTCTCATTTCTTGCTTACAACATTCCTTCTAATACGTCTTTTTTTGCAACACTATTACATTGTAGATTCATATTCAGTTTATGATCCACTGTAACCCCCCCAGATCCTTTTCTGCAGTATTCTTTCATGGGCACTCACTTCCCATTTTGTATGTGTGCAATTGGCTGTTCCTTCCTAAGTGTAGTACTTGGCATTTGTCCTTATTGAATTTCATCCTATTTATTTCAGGCCATTTCTCCAGTTTGTCAAGATCATTTTGAATTCTAATCTTGCCCATCAAAGTGCTTGCAGCCTCTCTCAGCTTGATATTATCTGCAAACTGTATAAGTGTACTCTGTATGCCATTATTCAAATCAATTATGAAGTGAATAGAACCAGACCCAGGACAGATCCCCATGGAACCCCACATGACGTGCCCTTCCAGCTTGACTGGGAACCATTAAGAACTACTCTCTGAATATGATTTTCCTACTAGTTGTGCATTCACCTTATAATAGGTTCATCTAGGCTATATTTCCCTAATTCGTTGATAAGAAGGTCATGTGAGACTGTATTAAAAGCCATACTAAACTATAGATATATCCCATCTTCTTCTTCCTCTCCCCCTATCCACAAGGCTTGTTACCTTGTCAGAGAAGGATATTACATTGATTTGACATGATTTGTTCTTGACAATTCAGGTCAGTTCTAAAGAAGCATGTAGTAGTCATCCACCATCGCACTGCAAGTTCCTATTCTCTCACTCTCCTTCCATTGATCTGGGTCTGGTCTCTGTTTATACTGTTGCCTTGTGACTAAGAGGAGTTTTAGGTTAACATCAAGACAGGCATGTATGAAAGTGGCAAGAAATGTTTCCCCTCCTAAGACATTGTGTCACCAAGCCAGCACACTAAGTTTTGTCATCTGAAAAGCCTGACAGGGACTGGTAAGAGGCAGCTTAAGGGCTAATGCTTCAAGAAACGGGATACACATGGCTGGCCAGCCCAAGGAAGTCACAGCAGTTGATGGCTATGGTATAAGACAGGGTGTATCTGTATTCCCATCATTAGGGTTAACCTGGCAAAGTTCTGGTGATGCTCTGACTTTGCGAAGTCCCTAAATCTTCCCTGTAAGTTTTAAGAATTTTTTAAATATTGAGAGAAACTGGTAGACCAGAGGTCCCCAAACTGTGGTCTGCACCCACCTGGGGGGGTATGGAGGAATGTCTGAGGGAGCGGGGGGCGTGGGAGCACCACCCAGCCCCTCCCTGCCTCCATCTCTGCTTTAGTCCTGTCCTTGGCTCCCGGGCCTGCGCCTGGCCCCATCCCCAGCCTCGGTGCTGCTCCACTCCCGGCCCTGTCCCCAGCCTTGGCCACAACTCCATTCTTAGCCCAGGGCTGAGGCTGGGGATTGGGGTGGGAACAGGGCTGCACCTGACTGCGGGCCCACCTGCCAGCTCCCACCACAGCCCGGCTACAGCTCTGTTCCCACTCCCATCCCAAGCTTCAGTCCCTGGCCATGGCCCTGCTCCCATTCCCAGACCCACTCCCAGCTGCGGCCCCAGCCTCAGCCCCTCTTCCAGCTCTGAGGGAGGCTGGGGGGCATGGATGGGGTAAGGGTAGGATTGCCAGGTGTCTGGTTTCTGATCGGGCTGTTAAAAGTCCAATTGATGGTGCAGCAGGGCTAAGGCAGGCTCCCTGCCCTGGCTCTGTGCGGCTCCCAGAAGCAGCAGCATGTCTCACCTGTCGCTCTGATGTGTTGGAGCAGCCAGGGGGCTCCACATGCTGCCCTTGCCTCTGCAGCTCCCATTGACCAGGAACTGCGGCCAGTGGGAGCTGCGGGGGCAGTACCTGCAGACGGGGCAGTGCGCAGAGCCACCTGGCCGTGCCTCCGTGTAGAAGTTGGAGGGGAAACATGCTATTGCTTCCGGGAGTTGCTTGAAGTAAGTGCCGCCCAGAGCCTGCACCCCTGACCCCCCACGCACACCCCAGCCCTCTGCCCCAGCCTTGATCCCCCTCCTACCCTCCGAATGCCTTGGTCCCAGCCCAGAGCCCCCTCTTGCACCCCAGATCCTTCATCCCCAGAATCTGCACCCCCAGCCGGAGCCCTCACACACCCCAACCTGTGCCCCAGCCTGGAGTCTCCTCCCACAGCCTGAACCCCTCATTTCTGGCCCCACTCCAGAGCCTATACCCCCTCCCACACTCCAACCCCCTGCTTCAGCCTGGAGCCCCTTCCCATACTCCGAACCCCTTGGCTCCACCCCCCAGCCTGGAGCACCCTCCGGCACCCCAAGCCCCTCATCCCTGGCCCCACTCCAGATCCCGCACCCCCAGCCAGAGCCCTCACCTCCTCTTGCATCCCAACCCGCTGCCTCAGCTGGGAGCCCCCTCCCACAGTCCAGACTCATTTCTGGCCCCACCCCAGAGCCCACACCCCAGCCAGATCCCTCACCCCCTCCCACACTCCAGCCCCCTGAGCCAGCCCGGTGAAAGTGAGTGAGTGAGGGTGGAGAGAGTGAGCAATAGAATGGGGGAGATGGAGTGAGGAGGGGCAGGGCAATGGTGTTTGGTTTTGTGCGAGTAGAAAGTTGGCAACCTTAGGTAAGAGGGACTGCTGTGGTAGACTGTAGTGGTGACTCTTAGGAAATGGAACTAGTAGACTTCATCCCCCATCAGAAACATTTTCTCAGTATTTGAAATAGACATTTCTAGCCCTGTACAGTCCCTCAAAATTAGGTCTGTTTCAAGACACGTATCCTCATCAGGGAATACAGCTAGATGTGCACCCTCCTGTCAGAAGACGTTCTTAGGGCTCAATTAAATTAAATAAAGAAGTGTGGGGGCGGGGGGGCTAACATAGGGGACTGCTAATAGGATATGAAATCTTCTGCTGTAGGCTTGTATTCACTGGAGTATTGTGTTAGCAATAGCTTGAGGAATTTAGCACATTTGTATAGCCTAGTCTGGACACTCCCCCAAACTTTTGTGCCAAACTAACATTACTTTAGTTTGATAACTGGAGTAAATCAAATCTCCTCAAACTAATCTTTACAGACGTGGCAGGTAATTGGAAGTCAGTCAACTCAAAGTAAAACCTCTGGTGTAGACATACCCTTTGAGGCCGACAAAGAATCCTGTGGCACCTTATAGACTAACAGACGTATTGGAGCATAAGCTTTCGTGGGTGAATGCCCACTTTGTCAGACGCACGTATTCACCCACGAAAGCTTATGCTCCAATACATCTGTTAATCTATAAGGTGCCACAGGACTTTTTGTCGCTTTTTACAGATCCAGACTAACACGGCTACCCCTGTGATACTTGAGGGCACTGATTCAAATGCAACCAGGGTTCAGAACTGATTGAAAGTGACTGCCTCTGAAGGTGGTGTGGTGGCCTTTCTGATTTGATTTGCCGGTCTCTGTCCATTTCATAATGAACGGGTGTCCAAATTCTATTTGACACCACCTTGCACCCTTGTTGAGTCTCAGTAAAGAGGCCATTGACTAACCTGAGTCACAAATAACTTTCCCATTCATTCCTAGCTGCGGCCCTTCCAGGTCAGGGTGACAGCAATATAAATAAGCTGGTATTGCTGCTGGTGGGAGCTGTTTTTCTTTTGGCCAGGCAGAGGCTTTCAGACTCCGGAGCTGTCAAGCTGGTGCCCTTTATAAACACAAAAACTCAATAAAAGAAAAAAAGTTTTAAATTGCAAAGTACAGTGTCATTTTTAAATCAATATATTCCTTCTTCCTGTGTAACAAAGTGGTTTGTTGATGGATGAGATTTATGACACCAGATTGTATCTTTGCCTCCCTTCTCTTTGGATGAGATCCAGAAACTCCATGAAATCTTTACACATTATGAAAACGAGCTCCAGCTTGTCTCTCTGTCGGAGCCCCTGAGAAGAGAGAGCTGAATGCCCGCCATGGCAAATGCTGACTTCGATATCTAAACACATGGGTTGCACGTTTCCGTTGACACTGTGATGCTATTACAAACGGACCTGGCACCTACCCTGTGTAATTCTAAAAGCAGCATCTGCCGTTGTCAGGAGGCACCGCTACTGTCTTCTCCGGCTCTCCTTGACGTTGTCTGGGATAGGAGCCAAACCTCTAGCCAACTCACAGTTGTGTATGGCAGCCATAAAATGCACATTTCACATTCTGGATTACAGATTTTCCAGCAGAATCAGCTTGATATTTGGCTTTTTCCTCAAGATTTTCAAAGTTTCTCTCTTTTTCTAAGTTTACTGTTGCTTAGCATGGTTTCTGTTGTTTGCACAGCGAATGCTGCTCTAGTGATAGGGAAATACAGCTTGCATCATTTTGCTCTGCTGGAGGGGAAATTGCAGTCTCTTTACACATACTGTCCACATGGGGACATTGCCATCTGTCCCAGTTTATTATCTATGAGCTATTGAGAAATGACTCCCTTCTCTTCTCCAGTCACCACCTACCATCTTCACCAGGACAGTCTTCAGGTGGGAAATGCAACCTTCCAGTGGGAAAAAAACAATTAAACAATAGAGATGGTGGAACATTTGTTCCACATGCCTTTCGTTATTTTATATATTCTTGTCATGTGCCCTATTATTCATCTGCTTGCTAAAGTCAACAATCCCAATCTTTTCAGTCTTTTTTCATACAAATTTTTCTAGGCCCTTGATTATTCCACTACTTTCCTCTGAACTCTCTCAAGCTCTGCTATATCCTTTTTGAAATCCAGTGAGCAGTATTGTACATAGTATTCCAGATGAGGCAACACCATTGATTTACATAGAGGCATTATAATATTTTTGGTATTATTTGCCATCCCATTACTTATGCATCCTAATGTCATTAGTTTTGACCACTGCTGAACACTGAGCAAATTTCTTCATCTGTGTACAGAAGATGCCTACATCCCCTTCTGGAGTTGACATTAGTTTATTTAGAATCCTGCAAGATGTGTGAGCAGTTTATCTTTTTCCTTCCTATGTGCATTACTTTGCATTTATCAACATTAAACTTAATTAGTCGTCATGTTTCCCATTCACTTAATTTGGTTGTGTCCCCTTGAAGTGACTTGCAGTCTTTTCTGGATTTGACTAACCTACAAAAAACACTTTATCATTTAGAAATTTTACTACTTTATTGTTCATCCACCCCCACTTTCCAGCTCATTAATAAGTATATGAAACATGACTGAATCAAATAAAGAACCTGGAGGCAGTCTGCCATTAACTTTTTGTCATGATCAAAATCAATCATTGATTGCTACTCTCTGTTTCCTACCCCTTAGTCTGTTTTTGATCCATGACAATACTTTGCCTCTCAACCCAGGACTACTTAGTTTCTTTAGTAGCTTCATGTGAGGGACCGTGTCAAAACAAAGAATTCTGAGAGAGTAGTCAGATACTCTTTTCCTTTGCAGAAACTGTGCAGCTTAGACTCTATTGTAGCATGATCTTCCAGGTGTTTTATTATTCTATTTTTAATTACCATTTCAACCTATTTGTCACGTACAGCTTGCTGGTCTGTAATCCCCTAAAGTTTTTTTATTTAAATACAGATACAATATTTATTACCCTCCAATCCTCTGGTATAGCAGCTGTTTTTAATGAGAGAGTGCATATTTTTGCTAGCAGCTCAGCCACTTAATGTGTGAGGCCCTTCAGAGCTCTTGATGTGTACCACTGGGGCCCAGTGACTTACTGGTTTTTTTAATTACCAATTTGTTCCAGCACTCTTTCTTCTGATACTTCAGTCTCTGATTGCACATTAATTACCCCAGACCTGATATGTACCAGTAATCTCCCTTCAAGATTCAATTCCCGGTTCTTCCACAGACTTCCTGTGAGGAAAGTCACTTAATCTCTCTGTTCCTCTGTTCCCCATCTGTGAAATGGGGTAATACTTGTCTATTGCGATTGTGAGCTTTTCAGGACAGGGACTATCTTATTCTGTTTGTGTAGCACCTAGCAAAAGGGGGGCCTGATCTCGGTTGGGGCCTTTAGACATTACCATAAAACAATATTGCCATTAGAGGCACGGGGGCAGGGGTGGAGTCAGTACTTGCCAGCAGATGTCCTTCTAAATATGAGGGTAAACTGCAGTATCTCAGATACCACTATAGTAAGTAGTGGGCAAATTACCTTTTAGTGGTACTCGTAGGTTGGGATCACTGCTACACACAGGACAATACCACGTTTATATTGTGCCTTTTGTACCATGCAAGTGATTTACAATATACATCATTCTTTGCTACTAAGGCTGTGCTGAGAACCAAACAGACAGATACTTAATCAGTAGAGCTGATGTGTGACTATCTGGAGTGATATCAGGGAGAGACTTCCCTTTGAAGTTCCTAGCATAGAAAAGATCTGTACCCAGAGGCCTTACTTACACTGAAAAAAGCCATTTTCACCTGAATCAGAAAAAAAAGAAACTAATGAGAAGATGATTGAACTGAAAAGAACCAAGTAGTGCCTCTTACATTAAAAAGGCTAATATGAAATCGACAGGCATGGTTGTCAGCCCAGCTGTTGCTGAGTCAATACTTTTGTGCTCCAAAATAATTGCTGGTTTGGTCATTGTCACTTGGACAGAAGCACCTTCCTGTGCTTACATATCCAGTACCTAGATCCCTACCTTTCAAACAGTTGTGACCACAAAAAAGGAAGCCAGTTTTTGAAAATCCATTACCCCAAAAGGTACAAACTGATACTAGTAAATACATTGGTTAATTCCAATAATGGCTTTAATGGCCTTTTAAAGGATTGCATATGCTCAGGACTTGTCTATATGGCAAGCTCCTGCACAGCAAGCCATGGTGTGAATATACTTACACTGCCCAAGCCTGCTATCAGTACCATCCCATGTGGACACTGCTACCGAGCAGTGAAATTCAGAGTTCAGCTGGATGTTCTAACTGGCTTCACACAGTAACTTGCCATGTAGACAAGGTGTTAGATGCAGCCAGCCTCTGAAAGTGGTGAGACAAGCAGGTCTGCCAGAGTCTGTCATCCTACAGCTACAGAAAAAAGATTGAGATCTATCCCCCACTGCACACTTCTGTCTCTTTCACAAAATGATACCACAGAAGGAGCAGTCTGAAGCACTTCTATGCTGTCAAAACAACAGCTTACACTGACTATGTGCTTCAGGACTCACAATTGTGCAATACACATTAGGATTCGGTTTGCAGTGGAAATGGGTCTGGAGATGCCAGGCAATGCATTAGGCTCTGCAAAATGCATTAGACTCAGAATTGATTTACAATAAGATGTTGGAACAGAGGATCCCAAAAAGGACCTCAGTTCCATCATTGTGCCTTAAATCAAACTGGATTCTATCTGCCACCAGCAGTAACCAGAACAGGCTGGGACGGAAACGGCAGCATCGCAGATTCTGACTCCTTTCAAAAGATGGTGGAAGCTTGACAAGTTAACTGGATATATGAACATTAGACAGCCAGATGTAAGGGATAATGAGGCTAGGTGATATAAGGACAAACTCAAAGGGTTATAGCAAACTACTCATTTTGCACAAGTTGGCGTCCTGAAAGTTCAAGAGATGAGAAACATTTTAATTGCTGTAGATACATATTTGTTACCGAAATATCGGGTCTGCCTAGCTGAGAGCCAATAACAGCCTAACAGGGATAAGGAAAAGATGCTTTATTCTGCAGAAAAAAGGAGAGCCTTGTACTTTAGTACAAAGACCCTATTCCATACAAATTTCACAAGCCTTTTATACACTTTTAGACAAAGTCCTTTGCGTGTTAACACTTGATTGGTAGGTGTCAGACCTCGCAGTTCTGTTATCTGTTCAGTAAAAACTGGTTTGAGACAAGTTTTCTCTGCTCTGAGGCAGAAGAAAAGAGAGAGTTCAAAAGTTCAGGTTACTGTATACGTGAGGTTTCTGCTTCCCCCTACTGGCTTCTATTAAGGGGGCTACCAGTAACATTTACATATTTAAATTAAAATTGATCTTAAGTCTTCTACTGGTGATAACTGGTTAAAAGAATCACATTTTTGGACAAAGAGTACAGGACAATATTAGACAATATCTTCATTAAGGCCAAAGATGATCATAGAAGGCCATGGAATTTCACTCATTAATTCATGCATCAAGCCCAATACGATGTGGTTGAACAGAGCATATTTTACATCAAAATTAGTTCAGAAATGTAGGCATCTGATTTTGTCTGTTTTGGGATGCAACCATGTATGCAAATGTGTCCCTCGTTTCTCTTCAAAATTACTAGAATTGTGCATACCTATCAGATAACCATGTGCAACTGCCTCACTAAATGAATTTTCAAACACAGTTAACTGATTTTGTGTAATTGTGTATGTATGTGTGTTCTTAAATTGGTCCTAGACCACTCTTAAAAAATCTTATTTATATATTTGTAGTAAACATTCAAAAATCTTCCATGAACAGTTATCCTTGACTCACAGCTTATGAATTACAAACAACTCCACAGTTGCTGAGACTAAGAGAAAGGGATGAGGGAAAAGCGAAAGATAAAAAAAATCAGTTACACATGCAAGAGGCCAAAGCATCAAATTAATTACAATTATATCAATTCAGATATTTCTCCGGCATCCATTATCATGTTGATTGGAAAAAAAAATTAATTTGCATGCTGGGTGAATTCTACACCTGTAAATATTTAAGGCAGAGTTGGGCAAACTACAGCCCGCGGGCCACATCCGGCCCACAGGACCATTCTGCACGACCCCCGAGCTCCTGGCCCCGGAGGCTAGTTCCAGCCCCTCCCCCACAGCCTCAGCTCACTTGCTCCACTGCCAGCACAATGCTCTGGGCAGCGGGGCTGCAGAGCTGGCCCTGAACCGATACTCTGAGCTGCATGGTGGTGGCGTGGCTCGGGGGTGCATTCAGGGAGGGAGGGTTGGATGAGATGGCAGGGGGCAGTCAGGGGCAGGGTTTCTGGGGGCTGTCAGGGACAGGGAGAAGGGGTGGTTGGATGGGGCAGAGGTCCCTGGGGGGTCTCAGTAATGAGAGGAGGGGTGGTGGAGGTCCGGGGGTGGTCAGGGGACAGGGAGCAGGGGTGTGTGGATGGGGCAGGGGTCCCAGGGGTGCCGTCGGGAAATGGGAGGTTATGAAACCCGATGCGGCCCTCAGGCCAAAAAGTTTGCCCACCCCTGATTTAAGGTGTATGAGTTTATTAGAAAACTATGTATTGCCAGCTCCTCAGCTGATGTAAACTAGGAGTAGCTCTGCACATGTAGCTCATACTGTTCATTATGTAAACAAAAGGCTTCCTATGTAAAACATAAGGAACTCCTTGTGATTATTAAGTCAGGTGGGGAAAACAATACCTGACAATTGCCAGTGCTATACTGAGAGACTACTACCCGGGGCCCAGTCACTATGGACAAATCATGTGATTCCACCCTAAGAGAGAGGTGACGGCTCAAGGCCTGAGGCGGTTTAGCTCAAAGAGACCAGGAGGGGATCAGAGGTGCATTCATCTAGTGACTGACAGTGTACTGTCTTTCAGAGATGATGGAAAACCAATTTAACAACCATTTGCAGTCATTAAATATCATGTGGTATTGTCTTCAAAGAGAAGTGAGTTACCCCAATGTCCTGGCTAATCTCCAGTGGGATTAATTACATTCTTACCTAAATTCACTCTCCAGTCTCTGCTGGAAATGTTCTTTTCTTCTTCCTATACGAAACTGAGGTGCACTTACAAAAAAAAAATTAAAATTAAAAAAAAACAACACATCTTATGCCAACAGAATTTATAGGACCAGGTTCCCAGCTGGTACAAATCTGACTTCAGTGGAGCTACTTGAATTTATTCCAATTAAGGATCTGCCTGATAATATCTCAAAGATGCTTCCACTCACATTATATATGCAATTGTAAACCCTTTTCCCTTGAGAGCAACATCTCAAGCATCGTGGAAATTCTAAACTCCACCAACAGTTATTGTATTATTCCTGATGTAACTGCATTTCAAAGGCTGGTGAAGAGTTTGTAAACTGCTTTGTAAGACACGTTGGGATCTTTGTGGATGAAAGAAGGTTAAAAAATGAAAGTGATTGCTGCTAAATGCACCTTCCCCAGCCCTTGTTTTAACGAAGGAAGCCATTACATAGCTCTTCACTGATAGAAAACAGATATGCTCTTGGAGGGAGTGATGCAATTTTCAGCAATTGAAAATGAATAAACAAATTGAGGATTGTTCAGATGTTTCCTATTATTGCAATAAAACATGGCATTATAATGTGCTGTTGATGACACTGATTTGAAACAAGATACTGCAAGAATAACTTCTGTTCTCCTCATCTCACAACACAAGAATGAGTGGACAGTCAGTGAAACTGAAAGGTGCCATATTCAAAATTGATAAAAGGGAAATACTTTTCCCACATAATACATAAGTCGACAGTGGAACCCATTGCCACAGGATGTCACTGAGCACAATAATATTGCAATATTAATGAGGGATTGAATGTTTTAATGGATACCAGTATCCAGCATTGTTATAATTAATGCAAAAATAAAAGGGGTGGGGTGGGGATGGAAGAAATATAGAATGTTGCCTTAAACCCTGAAACAATCTTTATTGAGGTGAATATTCATGGGGTAGGCAGAATACCTAAATCTGCCTTCTGCAGGGTTTCTTGCACCTTCCTCTGAAACATCTGGTGGTCCATTAGGACCAAAGTTCTGATCTAATCTGGCAGTTCCAGCAGTGCTTGCTGCCCAGGGTAAAAGGAGGCTAACGAAAACTATCTGCAGTACCAGCTTTACTCTGTAGGGAGAAGCACAGAAATAAAGCATGAGATACTCTGGAGCACAGTTGACCGAGTAAAGACTGTATCTAGAGTGTCGTGGCTCAGACTGCATTTGTCAATGTGAACAGGGCAAAGCACAGTGAAATTTCCAGCACAAATAGGGCAGGTGTATGAGGTAGATTGACCTCTCTGGCACACGGGCGGATGATGGATGAGAGAATGTGTGTAATCACTGGACCACATATGAAGGATAAAATGAGAAATGCTGAAACCCTCTGATTTCTAGCAGGAAGATGCAATAGATGAATTTTGAGACCATGGCCTATATATCCAAGGTGGATGAATAGTTCACTTGTTAGTGTTTAGTGTGTGTATTGGGCTAATGGTATCAAGTGGCCCATATTGCAGAAGAATTTGTTGATATGTATGTGTGCTTCCAGGAAAATTATATAAAATAGTTTATCAAAACCATGTTACTGAAGAGCTAAGTTATTAGACCTCTGTTGCCCAAGTCTAAATAATTTCTAATCTAAATATGTATTAACACACACATACAAAAAGTAGCACTCTTGGATAAAGTCTGCCTGTAATATTTGTGCAATGGTTATAAAGTATCTCTAAAATATTGATTTTAGTCTATACAACTCCCAGAACAGTTTAAAAACTCCAGCCACAATACACAAAGCTCTCCAACCAAAATATATCAATCCTTACTTGTAATAAATTGAATTAAAATAGTCACTTGTGAAAACATATTTGTCATAAACTCCTTTCTGCAGATTTATGGTTTCTTATCTGCAACACTCCTCTGTGATAGGGAAGTATAATTATCCTCATTTTACAGATAGAGAATGGAGGTACAGAGAAATAGTGACTTTCCAAGAACAGACACAAAGTCTCAGGGGGTTCCTGTGTTAGTCTGTATCCACGAAAACAACAAGGAGGCCAGTGGCACCTTAAAGACTAACAGATTTATTTGGGCATAAGCTTTCATGGGTAAAAAACCCACTTCTTTAGATGCATCAGGAAGTCTGTAGCATAGCTGAGAGATTGTGGCTCAACAGATCCAAGTTAAACTAGCATCTCAACCACCAAGCCATTCTTTTTCCTGCAAGTTTTCCTAGGATCATCTGTTCTCGCTGCCTCCTTAGTCCTGAAATTCATAAAACAATGCCAAGGTGTCATCATAAATCTTCCTTGGTGTCTAAGGAATGTTGGGTGCTAACAGCATATCAGTGAACTGGTTAGAATTTAGGGACGCATTAAGAAATCTGACGGTGCACGTTTTTCCAGCCAACATGATTCTAAACATGAAGGTACGGCCAGGTAGGAAATGTTATGGAATGAGCTAAAGTCAAGCAATTCACACAGTGAATACTCCAAAACAATAAAAAAAAATTCTGCTCAATACTAGAGACATCTCAAACGTGAACAGAAACAACCACTTCCCCTCCTGTCTCCCACTCGAATCCTATAAGGCATACCATGGAAATGCAGCGTTAAAACCAATGCTACTAACGTACATACTAAGTAAGCAATGGTTAGCGGTCCATAGCACGTTCTCTCATTCCCCACATAGGATCAAATAGCTCCTAAGAACCTGATCCAATTAAATTAATGCAAAGCCTTCCGCTGACCTCACTGGACTTTTTATGAGGCCCTACATGATGTTCATTCTTTTGGCAGATAGGGTAAGGAGGGTTTCAAGAGCCAGAATGTGGTGCAATCCCCAGCACAAAATAAGTCCCTCCCATTTTCATCCTTACATTCAACCCAGATGCTGGGTTAAGTCCTGCCCAATTTAAGGGGAGACTTACCCATCAGTACAATCAATCGCATCTCTCCCTAGCAAGAAAAAGAGCTCGCATGAATGACCTTTTAGATTAGAGACTTTCTGTTTACATTCAGTGTCCCTCTCCATGCTAGCTGTAAAGAATGATTATCAAGGCATGAAATTAAAAGTTTCACCCAGTGGGAAACAATTGGATATATTGTCATTTCCTTACAGCTTCTCCTCCTTTGGTGGGGAGGGAAGGTGGCAGGGAAGCAATCACCAGAAAGGTCAGGAACATTTACTTACCAATATTGAAATGCTGCTTAGCAGCTTTGTCCAGTTTGATAATTGCTGTTTGGGATCTCAGTAATTTGTGGGGGCTGGTGCAATATTTTGTTCATGATGCTGTAGGGAGCAGTGAGGCTTGAAATTAAATTCTCTTTTCAGCCGCAGGTTAGAAACCTGGGGAATGCTGACAGCAAGCTCCTTGGGGACTCTCTCTAAAAGCTTTTCCAGGGACTTTCAGCACTGACTTATGTAACGACAAGCAAGACAACATGGTGACTTAGGAATACCACATGCGGCCCCTGGTGGTCCTGCTCACACATGAAGTGGCAATAGACACTCCCCTCCCCTGCCAGAGAGGCAGGGACAGCAGTATGGGGGTAGCAGGAGGCGTCCTCCCCTCCAAGAGTAACAGCAGAGACTGCTCCCTCTCAGAGAGCCACCTGCTACTTACCCCAGCGCTACAGTATGGCAACTTGGGTGGGAGGGCCAGTAGGCAGGCTTGGTCCTCTGCTTTCTTCTCCTGCCACAGTCTCTTCTATGGGCAAGGTATTGCTCCCAGAGCAGTGGGTCTTGGAGTGAACACCCCATGGAGATGCATGGGGCAGTCCACCAAGCCATCATACAGCTCAACATCCAGGATGACAGAATGAGGTACGAGGGCCTGATGCAGTCATACCCCACATACCTAACCAATGCCAGAATTGTGACTGCAAAGAACTAAGGCCCAGATTTAAGGCTCGTAAATCACTTAGGCCTTGCACTGCTGAGAAGAGCAGTGCTTAAATACCTTTAATCTGTGTCTAAGGGCCTAATCTAAACCCCGTTGAACTTCAGTGGGGTTTGAGTCAGACTTTAAGGCTCTTTAGCACCATTATACCTACATTTTACCAACTTCCGATTACTGTAAAGACTGAGACTAGCTGATTGCTGTGCAAACAGATGCAGCATATTGGTTCACCCTCTTTAGTCCCTGGAGAGCTACTGGTACCTTGTGTTATCTCATCTGGAGCCAGAAGTGGAGATGCAAGGCTCGTCCATGGAGCATTCCCAGTCTCACACCTCATGCCAGAGCAGGAGGTAGACACACTCCAGGTCTTCCTGGGGGAAAAGTCACATTAATTTCAGTGGGACAGGATCTGACCTTAGAGGTCCTAATATGTTGCTGTAGCAAGTGGTTCTCTAACACGGTTTTAAAATAGATTAACCTGGTCCATACCAAACAGGCAAGCCATGTTAGCAGAAAGTGCACTGAAGTCTGATATTATGGATGGACATGGATGGGTAAGATTCCCTTGGATATGGAGCCAAAGCAGTTATTGTAATTCACACTCCAACTTGCCATCTGTGAGAAACTGATGTCTCCTATCCTTTGCGTGATGAATCCCAAAGAGAGGGAATTTGTTTCTATTCTAGTTCCAGGGTAATGGGAGAGTCACCCATCTTGTCCATTTCAGGTAAGAAAACCTCTGGTAGTCCACACTGCTAACAATAGGTGTCTTATTTAAAATCTCTCAACAGGCAAGACAATATTTTATTATGCTTCTTTGCACCTAGTCATTAAATGGAATCATGCATTATGAAAGACATGACCTGCCTAAAGATGAACACAGCAGATTCATGGTGTAGAGTATTTGGTTTGTGTTAGGCATCTATCCTGATTGTTAAAAACCCAGTAAGCTGGTAGCACAGAAACAAACAAGTACAGCTGGCAGACTAGGTGGGAACATTTTCATCAGGGTGGGATGATCTCTTCGCTATTTGTTTTTGGTAAGGTCACTCCTGAACAGCTCAAACTGAAGGCATAACAAGAGGAATATGTAAGAAGTTCAGGGTTGTTTTGAGTACACTGTGAATTTTTTATGTATGTTAAGAGGCAATTAAATTATATATCAAGACATTTTAAATGGTTTCTGGTGTTCTAAAAATATTTTGATGAAGGAAACAAACTTGGTGTTAGCACAAAATGAGTGCCTTCTGGGGATATCTACCGCCTACACTTTCAGAGTGGCATTGTGATTTAGTTACAGAAAGCCCCTTGTCAAAGTCAATGAGAATCACATGACTAGAACCT
The DNA here is from genome assembly GCF_007399415.2 of Gopherus evgoodei. NCBI lineage: Eukaryota > Metazoa > Chordata > Testudines > Testudinidae > Gopherus > Gopherus evgoodei. Next base: position 115,099,631 of record NC_044325.1, on the reverse strand, counting down.
CAAGCAGACCTTAAACATTTAGGGGAAACATGACTTCAAACCCCAAGAGGCAGGTAATTCACAGAGAAGGCTACAGTGCTCAAGCAAGGTAGTATGTGGTCACACATAGCACAGTTAAAAGTATTATCTTTGTTCAAAGAAACAGCTATCCAACAGATGCTCTGAGGTCAGCAGCTCCTTCTGCCCCAAGCTCATGGCAATAAAATCCATTAATTAATGCAAGATGTTATTTATCAACAATTAATAGACTTGACTTGAATCAGTGCAGCTATGCAAGGCACATAGCCCTTCTTCCTCTGCATGGCTTCTGCATATCTCTGCTGCAGGCACAAGTGGCAGGGAGACCAAGGGCTATGTGCCTAGTACTCCTCTCTCCTGACACAAGTGGACCACAATTTACATTCTGTTCTACAAATGTGATTCTAGTCTAAAAAATAACTCTACAGGAAGAAGCAGCCTTCTTCCTACTTTGTCTCCATAACAAATTTGCCTGAACTCTGGGAGTCAAGTGGGTCCTTTACCTCATGCATCACTGCTACCAAGAGATTCTGCAGATCAAAACTATGCCTGCAAGGAGCAAAGATTAGGCTCTTCTAGGCATTGCTCTGGTGAGGGAAGTCCCTGTGGCTAGCAAAGCATCCACTGGCTGCAGGAAATTGCATCGTTAGAGGTACATCATTGGTATTGTTCTGAGATGGTAGGGGAAAGGACAGTTATATGTATATCAGTGTATGACCAACTGGCCAGAGCCACTATAAATGAACCCTATTACATATTAAGCTGTCTGTCACTAACACTTACTATTAGTTGCACCAACCTAATCAGCTGTGCATACAGAAGAAGAGAATGCTGATGCAGGTGTACTTAGCTAACAGCATTTGACCTACCACTTACCTAGAGTTGCCACCAATCTACAGAACTGTAAGACAGTATCTCCATTTTTTTGGAGAGTGACAAGCAAAAGGAGAGACACACACAGACATGAGATTACATAAAGTGCTTACTTCTCCAATGAAAAGCAAACAGACACTGTCCTCTTAATCCAACAGATAGTGAAAATAATCAATAACACACAATAGGGGTAAATTGGTTGACTGGGGCTAATATTTGGTGCAGTGCACAGGGATTTAGCCACATGATGCCAATTAACCTTAGTGGGCAATGTGCTGTTAAACCCAACCCACCTATGGAGGTGGCCCTGTGACGTCAGGCAGATTCATACAGCTCTTTTTGTCTCCCAACCAGGGAAAAGTGGTAATCTTTCCAAGATGTTTGGGTTTTTTTGCCACTACAAGTTGCACATTAGTGAATCTGTTACATGTAAAATGTTAAGCAGGAATGCATGGGTAAGCAACCTATTATGATAAAATAAGAGCATGTTAAAGCACACCTGGACTAACAAAATATTGCTTCTGATCTTTCAGGCTCTTTATAAATGCTGACTGGGTTATTAAAATGTATTGATCTGAAACAGAGCATGAAGATTACATTTACTAGGGTGGTGTCTGAGTCCCAGTAAAACGGACTATCATGCTGTGCTGCTGAATCACGCAGAATTGATTGAAGAAAAAGAATCTTGGCATTTTGTATTTTCAGGCAAACACCTTGCTCTCTCATTTGACCTGGGCACCCTTGTTCAGATTAGTGGAGATTTGAACTGTAGGATGATATATTGGTCTCTTAATTTTGAAGATTAATTTGTAAAGCCTAAGAATCAATTTCCTAAATATCCCTTCATTTTTCACCTTCAGGATAACAAAGTTGTTTGCCTAGATATCTATCCCCACCCAGACTTTACCCCTCAATTATAGCCCTTCTCCTTTTCATTCCTCCCACCACTGTGAACTATACAGATGGGAGGTAGTTTGTCAACAATTCATTCACCTCATCATCCCTGAAAGAGAATGTTTGAAATGAAATATACACAGGTTGAGAGAGAAGCTACTGTACATCTGGGGTCAGGCTTGGGTTATGGGGGGTTACAGATATCGTTTGCAAGGATGAAAAGACACATACATATTGCATAACCAGCATAGACCCAGACTGGGGTGCTAGAGTTTGTAAGTGTCAGTGGATAAGTGGGCTCGCACCAATCCAACTGATCAGCCACGTTTCCATTCTCCTCCACATAACAATGGCTTCTCCTCCACATAACAGTGGTTCTAGATAAATTAGAGGGAGGGAGGGTAGGCAGAGAACATGAAACCCAAGTTTAATCTAATTCTGAAATGAGGGGTGAGTATCCCCTGCTCCTGCAGATTTATCATTCATGTTGTGTAATTTACTAAATGAATCCCAGATTTATTGACAGTGCTCACCTTTGGAACTCTCCTGTAACTAAGGTACCTGACTAAAATCACGAGCTGCTTACATGCTAAATATAGTAGAGTGCATAGAAGTCACAGCTCAGGATTGTCATATAATATAAAGTATTAACATGGCAATTACAGTGTTGGTAATCAAATATGACTCTCTCCTATAAGCATCATAGTGGCCTTTTATCAGTGGCTCATATTAATATAATGCCTCTTGTGCAGCTAAGTTTGTTTTCATAGAATCAGAGGAGGAAGAGAGGGAACAGAGATCCAAGTATAGCCTCTGCACACAGTGGAGATTTCCTGATGGAGGATGTCCTAGTCTTTTGAGGCCCAATTCCACACTGCCTTGCATGTTATGTATTCGTTTTACTGTTGCTTTATACAGATGTCAACGCTACCAAATCAAAATCCTCCCCTCATGCCTCTGGGAACATTTTAGACCCATTTTGCCCAGGTGCGACTACCCAACTTGCAAGGCCGTGGAGAATCAGGCCCTCAGGATGTGCTGGAGCTAGAGAACCCTTGCAGCCTATGGTAACTAAGAACTAGCTTCACTCAGTCCAGTCCCCTTCAACTGGAAGAATAACTGGGGCCAGAGGGGGAACCTCTAAAGGTCATAGATTGTACTTCCTTTGTCCTGTATGGACTATGACACTGTACATTAGTTGACACTATGCACATGCAGAGTGTTTGATTTTTGCATTCGTGTTCTTCTTGAGAGTCTCAGCAAGGCAGTTAGAGAGCGACTAACTAGAGGCTCTGACCGGCTGTTTCCCCTTCTCAGATAGGATTAAAGCAGACTGGTGGGGCAGAGTATAACTGTGCACTCATCGTGCTATACCTATCCTATGAATAAACAGCCAACTTCAGCTGGAAGGACCATTAATCAGAACCTTTCACTTGTACTACGTCAATATGAATGCATTTATTCAAGAGCACCTCCGCTTAGCAGACTGTATCTCAGTCCCGAGTGTCCGTAATCTTTCTACATTAGAGAGCTATTCCCTACGCCTCTCCATGCTCCTGCATCCCTCTGTGTCAGTCCCACAGCTGCTATAAAGAAAAAGCTGGAGCATGAGAATACGAGACAAGTGCTTGTGCTGACACCATAGGGAGGACACGAGAGAGGCTCAGAAATATTTTTTCTACAGAGAACAAATAGCCAGCTAGAGAGAGAAATGTGTGTGTGTTAGAGGGTGGATGTTATCACTTCTAGGCCTCCGCTGAAGAGTAACTAGAACTAGTTCAGACCTGCTTGCCTTAGGGTTAGCTGAGAGAGAGAGAAGGAAGATGGACCCTGTGTGGTAGGAGGGTCTGTGACAGAAGAAAGGATGGACCATCAAACTGACTCCCCTGTTAGGTATCCACTTAACAGTTGTTATAGAGAGAGGCAGGAACCAGTTCTCTAAGCCACTCAGATACGGAGTAGCATTAGGTGATTAATTCCCAGTGTGAAGCTTCCCCACCCACTTGCTATATCACTGTCACCCTGGCTTCCCAGGGGAATTCATCTGAGAGGTGGCACTCTGAACATTTTAATTTTCAGTGCACTTATATGCAGTGTTATTTGTTCTGTTTTCAGATTGATAAGTATGCTCAGCAGGATCTGAAAAAAGGGCTTCATTTGTATGGGACAGATGGAAATATTGGCCTAACTAATGCATGGAGCATCATTCAAACAGATGTAAGTCTAAAGGTTTTTTGTTTTGTTTTTCCTTTTAATTTATTTCTGGTCTCTTCAGAGGTCTCTTCTGGGATTACACATTCATGTGCTACCAACAACGCCATGTCATTCTTTATTTCTTGTCTGATCCTCCCCCCAAGCTAGACTTTTCCACACCCACAGACAGACCCACCCACCTGGTCACAATACCAGTGGACCCCCTCACCCACACAGTGCTAGTTTCTGCACAGACTCCATTATTCCTTGTTTTGAGTGTGTCCTCTTAACGGACTCTTATAATTATCTTACATCAAGAGCATGTTTGCATCAGTTCCAATGAGGTTTGAACTCAACCTGTAACAAGGTTTAACCCAATGTATAATAGTACAGAGGAGCAGCACATGAAAGCTAATTTGCTTCTGTTTCTCCAAGATGAATGTCATAGGTTCCACCCCCACTCTGAACCTTAGAGTATAGATGTGGGGACCTGCATGTGAACCCCTAAGCTTAATTACTAGCTTAGATCAATATGTTGCCCCACCATCCAAATATGTGAGTCATTTGGAAAACTCTGTCTTCCCCCTCAAAACCTTACCCTCCCTGGGCAGCCTTGAGAGACTCCTCCACCAGTTCCCTGGTGAACACAGATCCAAACCCCTTGGATCTTACAACAAGGAAGAATTACTCATTACCCCCCCCCCGCTTTTTCCCCCACCGATCCCTGGTGAGTCCAGGTCGAATCCCCTTGGATCTAAAAACAAGGAAAAATCAATCAGGTTCTTAAAAAGAAGGTTTTTAATGAAAGAAAAGAAAGGTAAAAGGAAAAAAAAAACCTCTGGGAGACAGTATACAAGCTGATCTCACAGACAACAGATTCAAAACACAGGATGTCCCCCTGGGCAAAAACCTTAGTACACACAAGAATACCCAATTTGATTATCTCCCTAATGCCAAGACAAGTTACAAAAAGAAAATAAACATAAACCTGTTTATTCCCATCCTTAATACTCACTACTCTGATAAGAGGCTGATTCCTTGATCTTTTCCACTCCGGCCAAAACTGAAACTGACCAAGACAAAGGGAACTTCCCTCCTTCCTTTTGAAACATCCTGTCCGCCATTGGTTCCTCTGGTCAGGTGTCAGCTAGGCTAGGTGAACGTCTTAACCTTTTACAGGTAAAAGAGGCATTAACCCTTAACTATCTGTTTATGACAATGAACTAGGAAGGGTTTGCAGTCATTTTCCAGAGGGTGGGACCCCCTATTTATTCTTAACTTCATTTCCCCTTTAGCAGCAACACTATAGCCATACTTCATCATGGAAGGGCCCTGAGGCCATTTCTTCCAAAGTCACTCACGCCACAACTGGATTGTTGTGCAAAAAAGATAGATTGGTAGATGAGCACAGCCATTGTTCTGCCCTGCCTTTCTTCCCCACTCTCTCATGTAGCTCTCCTCCAAATTGTCCTCCTCCCTCATGTAGCTGCTGTATCTTACTGCAGCACTCGCCGAGTGGCCAAAGGGGAGCACCAGCTCCAAGGATATCCCCCCAATTATGTAAGCTATCCAAACTGACAGATAGGATATCACTTTTTTTTCCTTTTGCTATCCAACCAGACTACCCTGTGATAAATCATCCTCTTCACTCTTGACTTTCCTTGGTGGAATCTGGGTTGAAATCTTCAATTATGCCTTTTGGTTTGGTCCCAGTCTAGACTCACAGATGTGTCACCCTGTACAACACAAGTCATAATATATGGTACACTGTTCAGGAAGGACCTCTAGGACTAGAACAATTAAGGATCATTGGCAGGGCCCAGAACTGGGATACCAGAGGATGCTACAGGTTAGAGTTAAAGTGTGTTGTCAATGTCGCAGAGGGACCAAGTTCTAGACACCAGAAGGTGAGACAAATTAGGATGAAGGTGCACTGACAGAGCATCTCAGGAGTGGGATAGCCGGGAGTGCTATGGATTGGCCTTGGCTGAACTGTGTGAGAAAAAGGGTAGAACAACACGAGCAAACAGTCTCTCATTTAGCCAGTGCTTTATATCTCTGGTTTTCGTGAGCACTAAAATTCTCATCCACATTCTGAGGAGGAAAGGTAGAAGAGATAAAAATCAAAGTTGAGTATGTGCAATTTCTAAAAGTTTGCTGCCTGCAATTACAGTACCGAGATCATGAATATCTATATTCCTAAATGTCATATACAATTTCAAGTTGGAATGTTGCGGAACTTTGAAGCCACTCATCTTTAAAAAAAAAATACAATAGAGCAGGCTTCATTGCAATAACCATTTCATTTGCTGTTCATTTTTCCTGGTGGTAACAGCACATATGGAAAATAAATATCATTTCACTCTATTGCTGAGAATAAAATGTTTGCTTACAAACAGTTCACTGATGTGTGATTGGAAAAAAATACTACAAAGAAACAACAGATATGGAAAAAATAGAAATTGATTGTTTTGCCAGTGTGATTTTCCCCTGAATATGTCTTTAGTTTTCTCCTCCCTGATGCCAAGAATTGAATGTGGGAAGGTCATCCTGTTACAGTTACAAAGGTTTCAGTGCTACATATCTGCTATCATTTCACTTTGAGGCTCTATAATGATCAAATAAAGACTGGGTATTAAATGCTCATAAGGTAAATTTATCTTCAGTTGCCAGCAACATTCAGTAGGCAGACTAGACTCTATGAAATACAGTAGAACCTAAGCATTATGAACACCAAAGATATGAACTGACCAGTCAACCACACACCTCATTTGGAACTGGCAGTACACAATCAGGCAGCAGGAGCAACCAAAAAAAAAAAAAGAAAGAAAGAAAGAAAGAAAAAACAAATACGGTACAGTATTATGTTAAACATAAACTACTTCTGCCTAGTTAAGTTTCAAAACTGTATTAAGTCAATGTTCAGTCGTAAACTTTTGAAAGAACAACCATAATGTCTTGTTCAGAGTTATGAAAGTTTCAAAGTTACGAACATCCTCCATTCCCCAGGTGCTTGTAACTCTGAGGTTCTACTATATAAATTAAAGGTTTTAATATTTTTTGTTTTGAAAGGTATTAGACTATTGAGTCTGCTTAATGAATCTAAAAATAATGAGTAAAATGTAAGGAAACCTTGGTGTGTATTTCCCTGGCTAAAGGTTAAACTGGCTGCAGTGAGATTTCAGGAAGTGCTGGGTGTCAAGGCTAGGAGAATGAGTCCTATTTCTTGGCATTATGCAGGGCACAAGCAGTCAAGATTTCTGGGTTATGATGTGATCTTTGGGAGCCCATAAGCTCTGCCTCTACTTCCCCATCTAAAATAGGTGTTTTGAGGCTTAATACTATGTCCAGGTCTGTTGTTCACTCTTTAAAAAAATACTCTGACAAACTGGAGAGAGTTCAGAAAAGAGCTACAGGGATGTTAGAACCCTGGAAAACCTGTTCTACAGTGAGACTAAAGCTCAATCACTTTAGCATCACAAAGAGATGGTTAAGAAATAACTTGTCTTTAAGAGTCTACATGGGGAGAAGGTTTCTGAAAGCAGAGGACTCTTAAATCTACCGGACAAAGGTAAATACCGAGATGCAATGACTGGAAACTGTAGCTAGACAAATCAGAACAGTAGGAATTTTTAACAGTGAAGCTAATTAACAATGGGAACAACTTACCTAAGGAAATGGTTTATTCCCCATCACTTGAAGTCTTTAAAACAAGGCTGGATGTTTTTCTAAAAGGACTGCTCTAGCTTAACGCATAGGGATGAGCTTGATGCAGGAATCACTGGGTGAAATTCTATGGCCTGTGTTATGCAGGAGGTCAGATTAGGTGATCATAATGGTTCCTTCTGACCTTAAGATCTACTGCTGTTTGAAGAGTCTGGAGATCTTCACATGAAAGGTTTATTAGGGCTGGTCTACACTACGGGGGAAAATTGATCTTAGATATGCAACTTCAGCTACGTGAATAACGTAGCTGAAGTCGAAGTATCTAAGATTGAATTCCTCACCGTCCTCACGGCGCGGGATCGATGTCCGCGGCTCCCCCTGTCGATTCCGCAACTCCGTTCGGGTTGGTGGGGTTACGGAATTGATATAAGTTCGTTCGGGGATCGATATATCGCGTCTAGATGAGATGCAATATATCGATCCCCGAGCAATCGATTGCTACCCGCTGATACGGCAGGTAGTGAAGACGTACCCTTAGTTATTGTATTTCAGGAAAGAGCACACAAGATAATAGAAAAATTCAGTCTTGCACAGCAAGACACAACTTGCTGTGCAAGTTGCTCGCTTGCTTGCATGGTAACTGTTACATTGTGTCTGTGCTGTAGTTTTTAAACCTGCACAAGTCTCAGTGCTGGGCAGTAGGGTGGACAATAAAGAGCTCTCCCAGAGCAGTTTTTAGCACTCTGTCTAATTACTTCTCATGCTTATCCTTCACAAATACTTAGGAACAGGCTATTGCAGTGATGCAGCAACAGCAAATCCCAATATAGTTAATTATGTAAAGCACTTTGAAGATTAATAGCATTGTATAAGTGCTAGTCTTTTGTTTGGTTTGTTTTTTCATTCAAGAATAATTATTGCCTTCCTTTCCTAATCAGTAGAGTGTAATCACCTATGAGGGAATTAAGAGTATATAGGGGACTATTGTATGAGAGATCCTGGCTCCGGCATTATGTTTGTATTCCTGTTCCTTAGTGGTTATTGACATAAAAGCCAGCAGAGCTAATCATAGTGCCATATGGGAGACTGGTTCTCAGTACTCCTTTCTCTAGTGGACCCAGTAGAAATCAGTCATTGGACGGGCAATGGGCCATGCACATACATAGATGGAGAACCGCATCCTCAGGGGAAGAAAAAACATATGAGCAATAGCAGGAGCCCTTAATGGAGTTTATCTTCTGTCCCTACTCCCTCCACCCCTACAGTCCCCATCTTTGTGAAAACACCACACTTAGCTTGCATAGAAAGATGGCCTTGTGCTTAAGGCTCTGGACTGGGGACCCTAGCAATTGTGGCTCTGCCACAGTTCATTTTTCCCTCTCTTTGTCTATTTAGGGATGGGATGGTCAATTAGTAGGAGTTTGTACAGCACCTAGCACGAGACCCCCAAACTCAGTTTGGGCCTCTCTATTATACTGTATAGCTCTATACTCTCAATCATTCTGTATAGTGCTATACTTTCTATCATACTTCACAGGAGGAAAAACAATGTAGCCAGAAACAGAATCACATCCAGCAGCTGGTGACCTGGAGTCCCTGACTGATCCCCTATTGGAGAGGAATTTCATCAGGCAAGGAAGATAGTATAGATGAAGTCACCCCTGAAGGGTGATTTTGTTTCTTTCTCAAGTGTGAAAATTGTTATCACTCTTCACATAAATCATTGAGTTCTTTCATCAATGTAGGGAGGAAAAACCCTAGAAAATGTGATGACATTTCTAATAATAATAGGAGATATACCTATCTCCTAGAAGTGGAAGGGACCTTGAAAGGTCATTGAGTCCAGCCCCCTGCCCCAGATCCTTAAGTGGCCGCTCAAGGATTGAACTCACAACCGTGGGTCGAGGAGGCTAATGCTCAAACCACTGAGCCCTCTCTCTGTCTAGGATAGAAAGTGATACTATTTGTGCCATGGTCATTTTGAGTACTTACCCTGTAATAAAGACACATTTTCAGGTGGGAAACCTAGGCAACCCACATGGATGTGTTAAATATGCACATAAATGGCCTGATTTAACAAACACAGGCTAGAGACCCCCAAAATGTGGAACTGATAAGCTTATATTTTTAACTTGAAAAGAGAGCTGGTGCTAGTGAAAGGTGACCTGGACAGCTTTGGAGCCTGAAGTACTTTGTTAATCCATCGGAAATGAGCAGCACTGGCAGCAAGAATGCTCTTTTCTCCACTGCCTTGTATCTTGTGTTAAACATAGGTACAAGAGTGTATAATTACACCATATCAGAATAGTGGCATTTTAGATCCTCTATGAATGACAACACTGGGGGCTGAGCAATGGCCAATCCCTCCTATCCCACCTCTAGGGTGAGATGTTAGGTCATTTACTCTTAATCAATCCGTGACTGGTCTGTTCAGATTGCCAATAAAGAGATCAGCTTTGGCAATTCCTCTTGAGACACATCCACTGGCACCAGGACAGAGAACATATACCTGGAATCTACCTGGATTGCAGTAAGGGCATTTGGTACAGTTCAACATGGGAAATTATTAGTTAAATTGGAGAAGATGGGGATTAGTATGAGAACTGAAAGGTGAGTAAGGAACTGGTTAGAGAGGAAACTATAATGGGTCATACTGAAAGGTGAACTGTCAGGCTGGAGGAAGGTTACTAGTGGAGTTCCACAGGGATCAGTCTTGGAACCACTCATTTAACATTTTCATTAATGACCTTGGCGCAGAAAGTAAAATTTGTGGCTGGAACAAAGTTGGAGGCATTGCCAATATGGAGGAGGACTGGAATATCATACAAGAAGATCTGGATGATATTGAAAACCAGAGTAATAGAAATGGGATGAAATTTAATACTGCGAAGTGCAAGGTCATGCACTTAGGGATTAGGGATTAACAACAAAAATTTTTGCTATAAACTGGGGATTTATCAGTTGGACGTGACATAGGAGGAGAAAGACCTAGGTGTATGGGTTGACCACAGGATGACTCTGAGATGTGAATGTGCAGCAGCTGTGAAAACTGCTAATGCAGTCCTAGGATGCATCAGGCAAGGTGTTTCCAGTAGAGACAGGAAAGTGTTAGTACCATTCTATAAGACACTGGTGAGACCTCACCTAAAATACTATATGCAGTTCTGGTCTCCCATGTTTAAGAAAGAATAATTCAAGCTGAAACAGGTACAGAGAAGGGATCCTAGGATGAGCTGAGGAATGGAAAATGTGCCTTATAAGAGGAGAATCAAAAAGCTTGGCTTGTTTAGTCTAACCAAAAGAAGGCTATGGGGAGATAGGATTGCTTTCTGTAAATACATCAGAGGGATGAGTACCAGGGAAGAAGAGGAGTTAAGTTAAGCACCAATGGGACATAAGAACAAATGGATATAAACTTACCATCAACAAGTTTAGGCTTGAAATTAGACAAAGGTTTCTAAGCATCAGAGGAGTGTAGTTTTGGAACAGCCTTCCCAGGGGAGCAGTGGGGGGCGAAAAGCCTAACTGGCTTCAAGACTGAGCTTGATAAGTTTATGGAGGGGATGGTATGATGAGACTGCCTATAATGGCATGTAGCTGATCTGCAACTGCTAGCAGCAAATGTCTCCTGACAGGACACTAGATGGGGAGGGCTCTGAGTTACTATACACTTGCCCACGTGTTCAGGATCTAACTGATCACCATATTTGGGGTTAAGAAGGAATTTTCCCCCAGGTCAGACTGGCAGAAACCCTGCAGGTTTTTCATCTTCCTCTGCAGTATGGGTCACTTGTAGGTTTAAACTAGTATAAATGGTGGATTCTCTGTAACTTGAAGTCTTTAAACCATGATTTGAGGACTGCAGTAACTCAGCCAGAGGTTATGGATCTATTACAAGAGTGGGTGAGTGAGGTTCTGTGGCCTGCAAAGTGCAGGGAAGGACTTACATATTAGGACATGATGCACTACATAGATTTATATAGTTATTTGAATAAACATGACTTAAATCCCACTAATTTAGGACTCCTGTCTGAGCTGAGGTCAGTGGAGTTACAGGTGCAAAACCATCAGGTGATTAGAATTGGGAATTGATTTTTAAAATACAATTTTATACCCAACATCTTTGCGATCAAGATCTGAGCACTTTTGTTTGACCACCTTGTAAGTACTTAGGTAAAGTATTTGAGAAATATGTGGAAAAAAGCAAGAGGAACCAAGTTCTGCTCAGTTTTACTCGTGTACATCCAAAATAATACCATGCATTTCAATTTACACCAGTGTAACTCAGACAGAATTTGACTCTTACGTATTTTTTTTCCATGTGATTGAGCCCAGTTTAGATTCAAAACCAACTTCTGGATACTGCCACGGTAATCCGGACCATCCAGCAAACATCATGATTTAATAAGCAATGCTAATTTCTCAAAGATTAAAACCATGCTGCTACCATTGTGTAGTTATCCAGGCTATGAAGCGTCACTGTTGCCAAACGCTGTCTCTGCCACAAGAACAGAATATGCTGTTGCTTACGTTCTGCTGGGACTGGGCCCCAGTGTCTGGGCTTTTTCACTTGTATTCATAAGGCTGTATCCCAGCCTGGATGACTTCAATGAGTGTTCAGCACAGAGGCCACAAGCGGACTGTAGCTTGCATAAAGGATCGTTGCCTTAACTACTAGTGGAGTGAGTAAAACAGATACAGGGCAAGTGACAGCCCCAGGCAATAAATACACAAGCCGGAGTGTAACCCTTTTTCTGTTTTCATTGCTGTCAGATAGAAGCCTTGTGCACAGCTTTAAGTATGAACACTAGATATCCCATGCTAGGGTAGCAATTGCTTGTTAACACAGAAACAAAGCTATCTGGGAGCAGCGTTGCATCCCATAAATGTAGCACAGAAGCTTCAGTGCTTTTTAATGCTTCTTGGTTGGCAAAGGTCTTTCCAACAACACACCCTCCAGATATACTCTTGTATATACTCCTACTGTCTGGAGTTGCAGGCTGCTGATTAAACATTTGGGAACCTTCCTCCAGTGCACCAGATGGGTAATCAATATGGGGGTGTGATTGGTGTCTCTTTTACAAAGGAGAAAAATAAAGTGTTGTGACATTTTGGGAGATAGAGCCTCCCACATGAAGAAAATCTGTGTTTTTGTGTGTGTGTTTTTTTTTTAAGTGAAACAAAGTAACAGCAGAAAACATCAATATTCCTAGAGATGCTCATCACCAGGGACTTAGTGAATAGCTGTCCAGAAGCTAGTTTTGCTTGATTTCTTTTCTAACCCTATGTTCTATATGGACTATATTTTCTAAAGGAGACAAGTGACTTTGGTGCCCAACTTGAGACCCTTTAAAGGGGCCTGATATCCAGAGGGAGGGTGCTTATCTTCCTTTTACACTATCTCAAGCTGGGCACCCAAAAATTAGAGCACTAAAAGTCATGAGTCACTTCTGAAAATGTAGGTATATTGTTTCCCTCTCTTTGATAAAGTCATGGAAATTAGGTGCAGAATAAACCAATCAGCCCATCTTGCCTAACCCTGTTACTGGGGAAATGAAGAGGACAATACAGGACTCTAAATGTGAACTGCAAAGAATGAAGTGGGTTTGTGCCTGTAGCTTACTTTTCCACTATCAAGTGTCATGGCTTCAATTGCTCCTTGCTGGTTATGCACCTGCCAAGCCAAATGCTTTACCCCTTCTGGGGTAAAAGAAAATCCACATAAACAATGGCTCCAAGCTGTTCTCTGCAGACTTTTTCTCTCAAGGTGTCATAAACAGATTGTAAAGGGTTAATGTCTCTTGTACCTGTAAAGGGTTACAAGCAGGGAACGGGACACCTGACCAGAAGACCAATCAGAAGACAAGATACTTTTAAATTTGGGTGGAGGGAAGCTTTTGTGTGTCCTATAGCTTACAGACACCAGAAAGAGACTTTCCCCCCAGTACCAAAACAAATCAAAATATTCCCAGCAACTACACATATAAAAGTTAACCAGCCAGATCCACAACTGCAAATAGAGTAAAACAATCAAAAAACCTAAACCGCCTGTTTTTACTTACTATTAGAAAAGAAACTTAGAGAGCCTGTAGTAATGTCTGGTCTCTCTCAGACCCTCCGAGAGAAGAACACACAACAGACAAAGAACACACACAAAAGCTTCCCTCCACCCAAATTTAAAAGTATCTTGTCTTCTGATTGGTCTTCTGGTCAGGTGTCCTGTTCCCTGCTTGTAACCCTTTACAATCTGTTTATGACACAAGGGTATAAGCTACCTCTTGAGCACCCCAATACAGGGGAGCTTCCACTCACCCCTCTCTCAGAACCTGTGGCTGTGGGCTACAAAACAGTGGTTGCACTCAATGTTCATATAACACACATTCTGTTTTTTCTTGGTCCATAACCCCTTCCTTCATTCTGCTGGTCCCTTAGCTTCCTTCCTAGGACTTGGCTATTTCTGGTTCTCTAGCTTAACACACACAACCCTTCCCCATGTTTCAACAACCCTTTATTACCAGCCCCCATGCCCACTGCTCTGTAACAAAATCTACACAGCTTACCTTTCTTTAAAATTCTGAACCTTTCTGACAACCTGTCTTTTAGGCCTCCAACTAGGTCCCTTCGCAGATTCCTCCTAAGCCCTTTCCAACATTTTTTCCTTGAGTAGATCCAGTTTCTCCCCCAACCCCACTGCCATTTAAAAAAATCATAGATGTCAGGTATATGAAGACTTGTCTTTCTGTTTTGAGGGAGGATTCCTTGAAAAGAGACATTATGAAGGGCAAAAAAGCAAACTGTCCCACTCCATAGAAACGATAGGAAGTATGGCAAGAGACCACCCTGGCTTAACCAGGAGATCTTCAATGATCTAAAACTCAAAGAAGAGTCCTACAAAAAGTGAAAACTCGGTCAAATTACAAAGGATGCATATAAACATATAACACAAGTCTGTAGGGACAAAATTAGAAAAACCAAAGCACAAAGGGACATAAAAGGAAACAAGAAAACATTCTACAAATACATTAGAAGCAAGAGGAAGACCAAGGACAGAGTAGGCCTGTTACTCAATGAGGGAAGAAAGACAATAACAGAAAATGTGGAAATGGCAGAGGTGCTTAATAACTTCTTTGTTTTCGTTTTCACCAAGAAGGTTGGTGGCGATTGACGTCTAAAATAGTGAATGCCAATGAAAATGAGGTGGGATCAGAGTCTAAGATAGGGAAAGAGCAAGTCAAAAATTACTTAGGCAAGTTGGATGTCTTCAAATCATCAGGGCCTGACAAAATGCATCCTAGAATATGCCAGGAGATGACTGAGGAGATATCTGAACCATTAGCAATTATCTTTGAAAAGTCATGGAAGACGGGAGACATTTCAGAAGACTGGAAATGGGCAAATATAGTGCCCATCTATAAAAAGGGAAATAAGGACAACCCAGGGAATTACAGACCAGTCAGCTCAACTTCTGTACCCGGAAAAATACTGGAGCAAATAATTAAGCAATCAATTTGCAAACACCTAGAAGAGAATAAGGTGATAAATAGGTCAGCATTGATTTGTCATGAACAAATCATGTCAAACTAACCTAACAGCTTTCTTTGACAGAGTAACAAGCCTTATGGATGGGGTGGAAGCAGTAGATATGCTATATCTTGACTTTAGCAAGGCTTTTGATACTGTCTCACATGACCTTCTCATGAACAAACTAGGGAAATACAACCTAGATGGAGCTACTATAAGGTGGGTGCATAACTGATTGGAAAATGGTTTCTAGAGAGTAGTTATCAGTGATTCACAGTCATGCTGGAAGGGCATAACAAGTGGGGTCCCGCAGGGATCGGTTCTGGTTCTGGTTCTGTTCAATATCTTCATCAATGATTTAGATAATGGCATAGAGATTACACTTATAAAGTTTGTGGAGGATACCAAGCTAGGAGGGTTTGCAAGTGCTTTGGAGGATAGGATTAAAATTCAAAATGATCTGGAGAACTGGAGAAACTGGAGAAATGGTCTGAAGTAAATAGGATGAAATTCAATAAAGACAAATCCAAAGTACTCCACTTAGGAAGGAACAATCAGTTGAACACATACAAAATGGGAAATGACTGCCTAGGAAGGAGTACTGCGGAAAGGAATCTGAGGGTCATAGTGGATCACAAGCTAAATACGAGTCAACAGTGTAACACTTGCAAAAAATGTAAACATCATTCTGGGATGTATTAGCAGGAGTATTGTAAGCCGGACACGAGAAGTAATTCTTCCCTTCTATTCCGCGCTCATTAGGCCTCAACTGGAGTATTGTGTCCGGTTCTGGGCACCACATTTCAGGAAAGATGTGGACAAATTGGAGAAAATCCAGAGAAGAGCAACAAAAATTATTAAAGGTCTAAAAAATATGACCTATGAGGGAAGATTGAAAAAGTTGGGTTTGTTTAGGCCGGAGAAGAGAAGACTGAGAGGGGACATGATAACAGTTTTCAAGTACATAAAAGGTTGTTACAAGGAGAAGGGAGAAAAATTGTTCTTCTTAACCTCTGCGGATAGGACAAGAAGCAGTGGGCTTAAATTGCAGCAAAGGCAGTTTGGATTGGACATTAGGAAAAACTTCCTAACTGTCAGAGTGGTTAAGCACTGGAATAAATTGCCTAGAGATGTAGTGGAATCTCCATCATTGGGGATTTTTAAGAGCAGGTTGGACAAACACCTGTCAGGGATGGTCTAGATAATACTTAGTCCTGCCTTGAGTGCAGGGGACTGGACTAGCTGACCTCTCAAGGTCCCTTCCAGTTCTACGATTCTATGAAAACCAGCTAAGATAGGCATTTTTGAAATCTTCAGTTGGAAAAATCAACTTGGAGGCATTCAAATTTTTAACAGAGTTCTTCATTCTCAAATATTTGTCAGATGCTAAGTCAAATAGTTAAAATAATAGTTTTGGACAGTCTTGACTAAAGATCTCCTCGCCACTCAATTGCTCAGTTTTCAGTCTCTTGTAGTATCATACGCCTGCTAGCTCTCCAGTCATCCAAGAGTCCACCATCAAAAACAGAACAGACAAGCCCTCAGATTTCAAATGTAAAAACAAGCAGTGAAATAACAATGTTAAAGGGAAAGACAAAGATGAATATCGTAAAAGAGCAAAAAGAAACAAACATTTTTCCTTGCAGGTCACTCTTTTAAAAAAAATTTAAATATATTTTAAAAGGCTGTTCCTGATCTCACAAGTCAAAAAAGTGCATGCTAATGACTGATCTGCAGCACCAGCCAAAAATCAAAGAAGTGTGGGGGATGGATGAGGGGAAGAGGGGAAATTCTCTCCCAGCAAATGTTTCTGAGTTTTGCTGGGGGAAAATGTGTTATGCGAGAGCACAGAGAAATGTTTCTATAGAACATTAGTTTCGGTGTGAGGTGCTGGGTACTGTACAACTCTAATGGCTAGAATGGCAGAGCCAATCCCTGCACATCTGTGTGCCAATTAGCCCTAATACTATTGTTATAAAGAAGAGTCTCCTTTAGCTCCCATGTAAGCAGCAGGACCTGAGTTTTGTCATTTCCTGTGTGATCATGCACCCCTTACAAACAGCAGCAATCGTCCATACAGATTTCAAAAGATATCCCATGTCCCTGGATATGAAATCACCTTTAAAAATAAAACCTTGAGAGGTCATCCTGGCTGTAAACTAATTAGCTGATTTTTAAAAGAGCTTTGAAAATGTAACATTCCTGCTCATGACTGGTGAGAACTAATGTTTGTATATCCATGCGAGATATTTTTATTCATCGGAACTCAAGCGCCAGTACAAGTACTGAGTCCATGCCTATAAGAGTAGCATGGGAGGTGATGGATGGGAGATAAATGCCAGTGAGCCTTAGCCCATTTCATGTGACATGGGTGGTATTAAACCCAGCTCCCAGAGGAGAAAGGTGGCTATAAAGCCAATCTCATGGATAAGCTATGTATTTTCCTTCCCATTGCTGAAATGTAATGAAGCTCTCTCTTCACCATCAGTTTTTTCACTCTGAATGATTGCTTCAGTGATGTCTCAAGTTTGTGCTCATGACGTCATTTAGTGTCCTCAAACTATGATGTTACTGAATTGTGCCAGAAGAGAGGGAGGAAGGGAAAAAAGCTTTAATTAAGGAACAAAGACTTTGAGAGTCAGTCATTAGCAATGAACAACTGAGGAGGACAGTGTGGTGGTGACTCTAATCATGAGTCTGTCTGCTACAGTGTTCAACACAAAACACAGTCCCTTTGCCACTTGGAGGATGGCAGACAAGCATCTCAAGGCCATGACTCCTGGCAGCAAGGAGTAAAACACCATGTTAGTTGCTCTCAGGCAGATTAATTCTTTTAGGCAAAGTGGGAATAATCCTAACCCATGACTGTGGTTCTTGTGTCTCAGCTACTTCACTGTTTTGCCACTATAAATGTTTGGTTTTGCTTAGTGGTTCTCCCATCCAAGCTGCTCGTGGGACAACAAGCTTAAACAGCATGGGAGACATGCAAGGAAGGGGGGAAAGCAGGGAGACAGGAGTTTATTTCTTTACTGTCTAACGGGCCCTCCTTGCCTCATTAGCCTAATCCCAATACACAGAGTGAGGCAGTAGGAATAAGAGAATGCTTGTGCCCAGCAGGAGATTCTTCCATTTCCTTAAAATAAGTAAAAATGCGGCATTATGTAATGAGTGATGTCTTTTGCCCATAAACCCCAGAGCACACTCACAATGCCATCCTTGCTTTCTCCTCCTCCAGTTCAGATGCTGTGGAGTCTCGAACTACACCGACTGGTTTGAAGTGTACAATACTACACGGGTGCCAGACTCGTGCTGCTTGGAATTCAGCGAGAATTGTGGACTCCACTCCCCGGGGACCTGGTGGAAAGCTGTGAGTATTCCTCTCAGTCAGCTGCATGGGCAGTTACGTAAGCCTTGTTTTAATTCAACCGACATAAGGGAGGTATGGGGGATGGCCACCAACAGGTCTACAGGAAGCAAAGGTGGACTGGAGACGTTAAAACTTGATCATGATAAAATGGCCTCAGAGCTGCCAAGGGCCATTATTTCACTTGTATCATGCAGTGAAGCCAGCACCTTGAATAGTTTTCCAGAGGGCTGAGGCTTCTTCTCTCCCAAGAGACAGCACTGGGCTCTGGAAGTCACATGCATCTCTTCGGACACATGGCTACTGCTGATAATGATCTCATTGTTATGCTTATAAGAAGCACACAAAATCTTTTTAAAAAGGGGATAAGGCAATATGCCACGTTTATTGAGAGTACAATTTAAGCATTAAAATCAGCATCTGCAGCTCTGATGTTGATGGAGAACGAACCCAAAGTCCCATGGCAATACACCCTTCTTTTATAGTAATAAGTTCCCATACAAGTCTCTGGACCTTGCTGTGTAACACTGGAGCTGTCAATCACGAGGTTTTCAAGGTTGCTCTTAATTAGCATTATTTTGAGTTGTTACCAGGAGGATTCGCAGCTGTTTCTTATCTGTCCCTTTGGCTCAACTCCTTATCTCGTCCTTGGGGTGTATGCCTCTGCTTTAATCTGCCATCCTGGTGATTGATAAGAAATTGCCATCCGGACCAGTTGTCCTTTCTCAGTTAATTACCATACATTCTTCACTCACACCAAACAGTAAATAAGGCAATTACAGCCATAAAACTTCTATCCTTCTAAGAACAAATGTTAACACAATCCGCAAAAAATAAACTCAGAACAATTTCTTCTTACTCATTCAAGGCTATAATTTCTTCTTACTAATTCAAAGCTAGCAAAATGGAGTATAAGGCAAAATAAGCAAAATGCAGTACAATTTTACTTGAGACAATTTCTTCCCATTAGGCTTTTGGCCTACATCATGAGCAGAGGAGCTCTGACTGACTAGGAAAGAGACAGTGCCTTTCAGTTTAGTGTTGCATCTGTAGGGGTGGAAGAGGCTGCAGCCAAACACATACTCTCATGATTTTCAGAGGTCCTGATGTGGAACCCAGTAGCAACAGGTTGGAGTGGGACAGACATTCACCAGGCACTAGAGCTGTGTAACCCTGCAGAGTTCAATTCCTGACAGGGAGCTTGATCCAAGTCCCACTGAAACCTTTCTACTGACTTCAGTGGTCTTTGAATCAGACCCAGCATTTGTGAGCTCAATGCTGGAATTTATTCTCAGAGCTCAAAACTGAATAAACCCTTGCAGTTTGCTTTCATCAGACTTAAGCCTCCAGAGGTAAGCCCCACCCCCAAATCCTCACCAAGCTCTTCCCTGAGCCGGTAGCCAGACACCCTTCCCATCTCCTAAATGAGTCCTAGGACCCTCCTTTTATACCATAGATAGCTGTAGGGAAGGTCTTGGAGCAAGGGCAGCTACTGAGGTGGAATAAGGGAGTTTTGTTGCTTTCCAATTGAAGCAAAAAAAGAAATTCAATTCTCAGCCTGATTTCAATGAAACTTCACAAGCATGGGCTGAAATTTCTAAACAGAGGCTGGACTCCAACCAAAGCTGGTTTGGTTCTAATCAACACGTCTCCCAGCTCTACTGTATAGCCTCCAATTACCTTTACAGAACACATTGGATAAAAAAACAAACAGCTTTTCTTGGTCTTGAATATGGGGATGAGAGCTGGCGAGCAGGGAGAAACCTCTAGTCA
This sequence comes from Gopherus evgoodei, assembly GCF_007399415.2. Classification (NCBI taxonomy): domain Eukaryota; kingdom Metazoa; phylum Chordata; order Testudines; family Testudinidae; genus Gopherus; species Gopherus evgoodei. The sequence continues at coordinate 115,079,329 of NC_044325.1, read as the reverse complement.
TTGCTATAGATTAATACCTTTTCCCTTATACATATTGTGAAAGCAACACAGACCAGATGTTTAACAACTACATAGTCCGTCAGCCAGGGCTGGGATTGGCACAAAGGGAGCAAACCAGCCACTTCAGTGAATGTGCATAAGGCCTTCGCACTCTCCTATTTGTAAGTCAGCTGCACACACTAAATCCCTTGCTGTGCCATGTGAATGGCCATCTTGGGGCTTGGTGGAGAGCCCACCATGCAGTGGTTGAGGAGGCTAAAGGCAATGCAGGAATCAGGGAAATGTTTTCATAGGAGGCCCTTGCTGTGGAGAATTCAGGCAGAGTTCATGAGTTCCACTGGTCAAGCACCTCCTCTTGAAAAGTCAGCCCTGATAATAAACAATTTCATCAGCTGCAGCCCTCTTCTTGGGGTGGAGTTTTCAAAAACACTTAATGCAATGGGGCTTGTGCTCCTAAGTAACTTTCAATGAGACTTACGTTCACCAGTTACTTAGGCAATATTGAAAACCCCACCCCGGCATGACTCTCAGGAGCCTGCAATCCTGCTCCTGGCTGTCCACAAATTCCTGAGGGGGGGGGTTGCTTACTGGGCTAAGGAGGAAAGGGAGATTCATGACCATTTATGTGAGCTTGGTGGGTGGTTGCCAGTGTTCTGAAGCTCCCCGTGTAATTTATGTCATGCTGCATAGCAAAAGGGGCTGTGACCATTCGTGAGGAGCAGGAAGAATAGATAGGAAAGTTCCTTCCAAACCCTTCCCCAAACCAAAATGTTCAGCCCTGGGAAATATTCTAATTGCAGGGAAAAGGTCTATGAAGAATTAAATATTTGTGGCCTCAGACATTTACAAATTAATTGTCCAATTTTAAACGATAATGAGCCTGGAAAACAACTCATTTTTAATACAAGCTATTCCCAGCACCTTCTCAATAGTCACACAGAACTGTACTGCATGTTTGACCTGTTAAGGGATGGATACATCTTAGTATGTATGGTGCAGCTAGAGCTCTTAAAGGGCTGGGCCAGTAACATCAGAAAATGGTCTTCACTGCAGAGGACGTGAGGGAGATTGCCAGTCTGAGTCATTCATTTTAGGTGACAGATCTGAGGAATTGTCCCAGATTGAGGTGTCAGTAAAGGAAGTATGGGAACAAATTGATAAACTGAACAGCAATAAGTCACCAGCACCAGATGGTATTCACCCAAGAGTTCTGAAGTAGCTCAAATATGAAATTGCAGACCTAAATGTGGTATGTAACCTATTGCTTAAATCAGCATCTATATCAGATGACTGGAGGATAGCTAATGTAAAGCTGATTTTTAAAAAGGGTTCTAGAAGTGATCTTGGCAATTAGGGGCTGGTAAGCCTAATGTCATTACCAGGCAAGCTGGTTGAAACTATACTAAAGAACAGAATTATCAGACACATAGATGAACACAATATGTTGGGGACGAGTCAACGCAGCTTTTGTAAAGGGAAATCATTCTTCACCAATCTATTAAAATTCTTTGAGGGGGGGGCAACAAGCTTGTGGACAAGGGTGATCTGGTTGATATAGTGCACTTGAACTTTCAGAAAGCCTTTGACAAAGTCCACACCAAAGGCTCGTAAGCAAAATAAGCAGTCATGAGATAAGAGGGAAGGTCCTCTCGTGGATTAGTAAGTGGTTAAAAGATGGGAAACAAAGGCTAGGAATAAAATAATAAGATGGAAAATATAATGCATCTATATAAATCCATGGTATGACCATACCTTGAATATTGCATGCAGTTCTGGTCACCATCTCAAAAAAGGGTATATTAGAATTGAAAAAGAATAGTAATGAAAATGATTAATAGTATGGAACAACTTCCATTTGAGGAGAGATTAAAAAAATTGGGACTGTTCATTTTAGAAAAGAGACAACTAAGGGTGGATATGATAGAATTCTATAAGATCGTGAATTGTGTGGAGAAAGTGAACAGGGAAGTGTTATTTATGCCTTCACACAACACAAGAACCAATGAAATTAATAGGCAGCAGGTTTTAAAATTAACATAAGGAAGTACTTCCCACAATGCACAGTCAACATGTGAAACTCCTTGCCAGGGGGTTTTGTGCAAGCCAAAAGCATAACTTGGCTAAAAAAAGAGAGAGGTTCATGGAGGATAGGTCCATCAGTGGCTATAAGCCAAGATGGTCAGCGATTCAACGCCATCATCTTAAAGCTCTGTTTGTCAGAAGCTGAGACTGGACAATGAGATGGCTCACTTGATGACCACCTGTTCTTTTTATTCCCTCTGAAGCTTTTGGCATATGTCACTGTCAGAATGGGCTAGATGGACCATTGGTCTGATCCAGTCTGGCCATTTGTATGTTATATTCTTAGGTGTGACCCATGTCTAGTAATTAAACTGGGAAGAAAATAATGGAGAAACTTCTGTAATGCAAACCCAAGTTATGCAGAATGGTATAGGGTGGATACATATTGTAAAGCAGGAGGCACAACATAACAGCTCTTACTAGAGACTTGGATTAACTGTTTTATAGAATATCAGGGTTGGAAGGGACCTCAGGAGGTCATCTAATCCAATCCCGAGACAGATTTTTGCCCCAGATCCCTAAATGTCCCCCCCCAGGGCTGAACTCAAAACTCTAGGTTTAGCAGGCCAATGCTCAAACCACTGAGCTATGCCTCCCCCCAGTATGTTATTTCAACCTTTTCACATATTTCCATGTTCCAGGAAAACAGTAAAATTGATTTCAAAATTACAAAAGAAGACTGACACTTAGCTCTTACAGGGCAAAAAAAGCATGCTAGAAACCAGCACCTGCTCACTTTTAGTATGGGACTTGTATCTTTTAGAGCAGCAGCACCTCATGCGTATTGCCCATCCCATATGGCCTTTTGGATGCACATCCTTCTGTGTCATTAAAAATCAATGTTACATTGGAAAGTCTCAAGCCAGGAAGTCATTGTGTTGGTTACAATGCTGAAATGACAATTCTAGCTACCCAGCAGCTCAGTTTGACCTGTCTCATTCCTATATGTGCCTTCACATTCCCAGTGGACTAGAGGCTTATGCTTGTGTCTAATATAATACTCTCTGTTTTCTAGCCTTGTTATGAGACAGTGAAAATCTGGCTCCAGGAAAACCTGCTAGCAGTGGGGATCTTTGCCCTGTGCACAGCTTTGGTTCAGGTAGGCTCTTTTTTCAATTTCTTATTGCCTGAGTGATTGCAGTTGGATTACAAATTATGGAAACAAACTGATTTCTTCCCAGCCTGTTTTTAACAATTTCCAAAATATTCTATTAAATCTTCCTTGGATTTTTAATGTAACCAAAATATCAGAGGGAAACTGCAATAATAAAAAACTACATGCAGCATATGTTACCATGAATATCTACACACGCGCAGTTTCCTTTTTTTAATGCCCTAAATGATTAGAACCTGATTTATTTATTTACTTTTTGTCACTCAACATGACCAGCAAAACCAGACAGGTCGGTTTCATATTCCGGTTCTCCTGCCTTAGATTGCAAAACCAGCAGGGGAATGTTTATATTAAATTTGAACAAAGTACTTAAAATAAAGCCTCAATCCTGCATACACAATCATAGACCTGATTTTCTTTCTGTGAGTATTCCCATTAACTTCAATAGCATTATGCACATGAATAAAGCCAGACACATATATATTTCTTTACAGGTGCAGGGCCTATATTTGTACTTGAAGCATGGCTATGACCAGAAACATGGCTAAATATTAACAGCATGCTGATGCCCTATGTCTACATATGCCTATGCTGCAATCAGAGGTTTGCCTGCAGCACATGGAGATATACCCAGTCTATCTTTAATCCAGCTAACAGGAGTGCCAATAGCAGCACAGGCTTCAGTGTGAGCTGTCCAAGCCTGACCAGGACTATGGATACTTATCTTGGCTGGTTAGCCCACGCTAAAATCAGTGCTGCTGTGGCTTCACTGCTTTTGGTAATCGCGCTAGCTAGATTAAAGCTAGACTCTGACATACCTCTGACTGCAGCATAAACATACCCTTATTTTCTAGCAGTGACTTTTGTATCTCATTCATACTCAGCTTACAAGTCAGAAGTATGGTTACTCCACACTAACTGTACAATAACTCTCAATTAAAATGTGGTTTTATGCTTTGCATGCCTGCAGCAATAGAGAGTCTGGAATCAGAACTGGCTCGCAGTGTTACTGATGATGCATTAGGCAGAACTGCATACATCTGACACTTCCATAGTCTTCTACTGGCACGGCAGGTTATGGCCCTGCTTTGGCAAAGCACATATTTGAGCAGGAAACTATAATAATGAGAAACTTACTTTCTTCTCAAACAGAGGTGAGTGGAGATGCTTAGGGAGTGGATCTGTGCAGTGAAATAGTGTAGCAAACAGAGCTTGCGTCTCCCTATTTGGTCTATAACCACACTTTAGAGGGTGGCGGTTGAGTACACTTGCCGCATTTAGGGAGTCTTTAAAAGATGTATTAGTTACACTGTTCATAAGATCGCATCATCCATCCCCAATAGACAGTGTTTATACGTAGAGCATTTAAAATCATATTGTATACATCTGACCAATTGTAATGACTTGTTTTCATTAGGAAAACAATTTTAGACAAGTTTTGAAATGTTTACTGGAGGTTGTAGTGAAAATTATGAAATGCACAGAAAATACTTCAAGCCTCAAAAGCTTTTGCCAAGGTCTTCCCCCTTTTCTCCCCCCCCTCCACACACACACACACACACACCTGTTTGAACCTAATTATTGACTAAAGATCCAAAACCTATTGTGAGTTATTGAGACTCTCTCCATTGACTTCTGTGGGATTTGGATCAGTCCCTAATTGCTTGACAACTTTTTTGGCTAGCACTTTTGAAGTGCAAGGAAGTGCACCTGTGCAAGGAAGTCATACACAATTAACCCCTTAAAAAACATGTACCTAGTGCAGTAGCAGAATCTTCTGAGTTGGTGCATGCTAGCGGCCTCAATGAACAAATGTGCAAATTAATCCACCCTATTGGAGATTGCCAATGCAGGCATTCTCTGACACGCTGATTTGCTTTGAGTCAGGAAACGGTCAGTGTTCTAATGAATAAAGCAGGTGCTTTAATAGCCAACAGAATTCCATTCCGTGGTATAAAAAGCCAGAGCAAAGTTTGGAAGTTAGAGATCAAGAGCCATTTATTTAACCTAAAAATGTCTGTGTCTGTGTTCAGATAAAACTACCAATACCATTGCTCAAGGTCTGTTTAAAAAATAATCCTTGTAGGGAATTGCCATTTAACCAGACTATCAATTGATTTTAAAGTGGCCAAACTAATCATTTCAAAGGATATATATATATAAAGAACTGCTACATGATAAACATTCAACCCCGAGGAAGTGATTACAGCTGAGCTTTGGCAGAAATAGCAGCAGCTACACTTAGTTCTTTTATCCAAGTAGTTTACAAATGAGGGTAAGTATCATGATTGCTATTTTACATATAGGAAAACTTAGGAAAAGAGATGAGCCCCCACATCCTCCAAGGTATTTAGGCACCTAATTCCCCTTGAAGTCAGTGGAAGTTAGGCGCCTAAATACCTCTGAGGATACACACAGTAAGTCAGTGGCAGAGCTGGGCATAGAAACCATTTCTCCTAATTCTCAATGTAGGGCCACAGCCTCTTGATTAATCTCAAGGCTTTGCTCAGGCCTATAGGGAGCAGGTGCACTGTTGATGGAGCCTGCTTATTTTTTTTTGCAGAGATGGGCCCTAATGATTGTCAGCACTCTTCCCTCCATGGATGTGTTCATGAGATCACATAGCTTTGGAAAATGGGAAGAATGGCACTATCCTTAATTTTGAGACAAAAACATTGTCTCCCATCATGATGGATACTGTGACAAATACAGATCCACGGCCGTCTGGGTGGGTCGCTACTGTAAAGTAAAATATCTTTCAGCAACTGATGCCTCATTATTTCCTGGCCAATAAGGGCTGTTTTTATACCTGACACCAGAACTGAGAGCAGGGCCATTGTCTGTCCATGTCCTTCTGCTGGCACCCATGAATGAATGGTGTAGATGGGAGCAGAGGGGCACAGAGGAGTGAAGCAGAGCAGAACAGGAGCCTGTGATCACAAAATTAAAGACTATATCATAAGACATATGCATATAGGGGCAAAGTCATGTTGCACAAGTAACCTTAATTCTTGCATTTCCTGATGTTTCAGTGTTTGACTTTGCAGCCTCAATAAGGTGGATCTAACCCTTTTTTGTAATACAATGTCTGTCAATTTAATTTTTGTTTTGTTTCTTTAGATTCTTGGACTGACCTTCGCAATGACCATGTATTGCCAGGTAGTCAAGGCAGACACCTACTGTGCATAGAAACCCATCTCAAGCCTCTATGTTTCTCCTCAAAAGGACATAGGAGAAAGCTCCTTCATGTTCATTCATCTGATCTTTTTTCTATGTAAGATAAACTGTGTATAATCCTATATCTCTGAAGATTTTGTAAATCACCCTAGTTTATTGAGGGAGGAAAAAAGGGATGGGAAAAAAAAAGCCAAGAGAAGATCAGTACTTGGATTGGCATAGGCAGGAGGAAGAAGCAGTGTCTTAAAAAAAAAAAAAAAAAAGAATGCACCAACATAACAGAAGAAAAGAGTTTCCTTTGCATGGACTGTGGCAAGATTGAAGATGCTGCTTAAGAGGAGCTGGTCTGCAAACCAATGCTAGCATAGTCTGCAGACACTGAAAAGAGCTCCAGGAATCCAGAAAGGTTTCCTTCCAGAATATATCATGGGCTGATGTGTGTGTGGGGTAGGGAAGGAGTGGAAAGTTAACTAGCCTTCAATATTGAAAAAAGAAGGCGTGGAATAGCTAATGTTGATGGAACTGTCATTTTACTACAATTTGTCTTTTTATGCAGCTAGTGTCACAGCAAGCCTCCAAACTGTCTCAAGCAGATTTTTGCAGCCAGGCATGGGTCATCTTCAGAAGTGTTTTTAGTTTCATGTGCTCTGAAGTCAGGAGCTAATCAGGATCTGAGTAATGAGATCTGCCTGGTAAGGGAAAAAAGTCTTAATGGCTATTGTGTCACTTATTAATTTGCAATGGTACAGAACCAATAAGGGTGTACATGTATGATATATTCATAGACATTTACCATTCTGAAGGGAGGTAAAATAACCCTGCATCTCACCTCAGAAGATGGAAGCTTTCTACCCCATTTCAAGTGAACAGATACTCAAAGGGAAATAATGGCGTATTATTTCTTGTAGGAGACACTATCACTATTACCTCTGGGGAAACAAGTAATTACTTTCAGCTGTATCTTCATTTCTGTAAACAACTTGTGAGTGAGCTTTCTCTGTCACTCTCCTATGGTTTTATTTTTTCCATTCTTGTTTCAAGTCAGTCTACCAGCAACTATCACTCATTTCTACATTTAAAGAGCTGTCAGATGTTTCTTCATTGAATGTCATTAATTTTCCCTGGGATAGTATCATCTGCAGATAGTATAGGGTTTGCCTTGTCAAAGAAACATGTGTTACACAGTGCTTAAGCCTTTAGCATTTAAGGAAAATGGTTCCCAGTGGGAACTGGAGTCAACTTTCAAGCTTTTTCCTCTCCCCTTGTGCAGGCTTGCTCAGTAGCAACACCTGGCCCTGCTGGAATTTGCAAAACAAGCATCAGTCACAACTCCTAATTGCAGGAAAATAAATTCTGTGTGTGTTCCCCCAGTGTCATAATTGAAGAGAATGTGTGAAGTGTGTTTTGAGGACATTTTAACTGAATTGTAAGAAAACTTTTCATCCAGCAAACTTCTAAACAGAGAGTAGGCCCAATACAGCCTACAGTATTGTGCAATGTAGACATACAGCCTTGAGTTATTGTGTCTGCTGGGCCATGCTCCATCTTGACCCTGACAGCCAAGCCCTTGGCAGTATTTATCAGAGCAGTGGTTCCCAAACTTGTTCTGCCGCTTGTGCAGGGAAAGCCCCTGGTGGGCCGAGCTGGTTTGTTTACTTGCTGCATCCTAGCTCCTAGCTCCAGGCCAATGGGAGCTGCTGGAAGCAGCAGCCAGTACGTCCCTCGGCCTGCGCCGCTTCAAGCAGCTCCCATTGGCCTGGAGCAGTGAACCACGGCCATTGAGAGCCGCAATCAGCCGAACCTGCAGACACGGCAGGTAAACAAACCGGCCTGGCCTGACCCGTCAGGAGCTTTCCCTGCACAAGTGGCGGAACAAGTTTGGGAACTACCGTATTAGGGAAAGGTTGCTACAACTATGGTGTTTTATAGATGTTCTGTACCACCCTTGCCCTTCTACCATTACATAACAAGTGAGAAACCTGATTTAAATGAACCCTCTATTTAACTGTCAAACCCTGAGGTGGTGGTATAAGTCATCACTCTTGGCAACGTTTTCAGAGAGCTGTAGCATCATGAACAGGGTTGCTGTGGTTGGAAGGAGTGGGCCTAACTGGGCCTAGTGAGAAGAACCATCCCTACAGCCAAGAGGGGTGTGGAACCTGCCCAAAGCAACACCATGCTGCTCTGAGGTAAGGCTCTTCAGCAACCCTGAGCAGTGGCAATTGCGGTTGCTGGCTTTCTCCTCCTCTGACTTCCAAAGCCAAGTGTATGTAGTTTGGTTTAGGCATGTTGATTCCAAGTTACTAAATAGCCAAAGTGGGTGAAGGACTATCGTTTGTTGGCCCAATAAAAGATTTACCCCTACAAGCGTCTGTCTCTAAAGAACACATGTATTCATCCTTGAGTTACTACAGCTGGAGCAGAGTATCCAGACTCTTAATGGCTTAGTGCAGGTTCTTGCTGTAGTGTGGGTCACACATGTGAGGAATGGACTTCCTTACCACCTTTCTAGTGCGCACTGACATCTGTCAACATTAATGGGAGTTTCACAAATGCAGAAAACAAGATGATGAAGCCTTGAAGTCAAGCACCACTAAAGAGCTTCTGGGTATGTATCACAAATCAGGTTTTTGTGTGTGCCGTTACCTGGCACGATGCAGTAAATTTTCCACATGTAAGCAGGACTGAGACTAATTCTGTTCTTAAAGAACAGTTTTTGTTTAGTGTGTTCTTCTATTCCTGCCTCCGTCTCCCCCACCTACTCCAAGGTTGAATTGTACAATTAGCATAAGTTCTTGCTCTGGCTCATTAGAACAGTTGTAGTCCCAGGCATTCCTGCTGACAGCTCTAGGTTCCATCTCTGAGGAGCAGAATAATGGAATGAGGAATGCATTACCAAGACACTGATTTAAAAACGATAAGTAGGACTGCTACAAATAGACTTGTCTGTCATTAAAAATTATCATGCAGGCAGTAGTCCCACTGGCTCAGCTGAAAACAATGCACCATCCTGTGGCAGAGCAGGATTGGAGGCTCCCTCTCAGGCTCTACAAAATGGTCTCAAGGGTATGGAGTACAATCCGTTCCTCATGTGAATCCCCTAGTTCACATGCAGAGCTCAGTGACGACTGCAAGATTTTGGCCAAGTCCACTGAAGGAATGCAGGGAGAAAAGGTAAAATGACTGAAGGCTAGAACACTCCTTCTGATTGTGCTTAAATCATTTGCCACGGTTTGTGCCGCTTTATAATTATGTAAATTGCCTCTGTTTTTTAGCCTCCCAGGAGATAAAGTGTGAGCATCTCTTCGTAAACCAAAGTAACTGGGGGTGTGTAAAGCCGGAAAGGCATTAACAGCAATGCAACAAGTCGTTGTTATTTGTCTAATCTGGGTCTCCAGCACGGTGCCAGTGCAGATATTGATGAAATCGAGACCGCATTCTATGTTATTGACTCTTTTCACATAGGCCACCAGACAGATGGTACAGAGCTTACAGACACTACCAACACAATCTGAAGTCAAACCATTGCCTCATATTACAATCCACTTAAGCACCTCCGATTTTTTTTAAATGAGATATTCTGAGTAAGAGAACTGATTGGGTGGTGTATCTGTAACAACCACCAAGCCTTGTAAGAGACATGTCCTTTGTTCACATTTGACTTTAGACTGGTTCATTATCATCATCACATAGTACACTTGGCACATGTTAAAAGGCTCTATGTCGCCGGAGCAGCACAGAAGTCATTCCAATTGTTCTCCTAAAATCTATGTTTTTATGACTTAAGGGCTGTTTTTTTTTTTTAAATAAAAAAAGACTTTTAAAACAGGACCAAAACCAGGGACTCCAGAGTTAAGGTTTAAACTATATCCCTAATTAAAAGAGTCAGGCCCTTTGTTGATTGATTTCACTGTACAAGGCTCAAATTTGGTCCTATTGAACTTAGTGGGACCAGGATTTGTCTTTAAGTCTCTGTCTGCCATACTTCTAACTTTGCTGTCCTGTATCATAACTATTAAATATATTTATAATAAGAGTTTATTTTCCTGTAGCTGTCCATAGCAGCTATCTTTTATTAACTCTACACCCTGTAGCACAGACTCAATAAAATTCACTCGAGTTTCTGCTCTATATCTGCCTGCCAAAAAACCCTCGACATGGGATTTCTTGATTCCCTTTGGACTTAGTAGTAATGAATAATAGTGAACTGCAATAATGTTGTATAAAAACATTAATCTGGCATCAGTAAATATGGTTGCTACACAAAAGCCGCTAAAAAACAAATTAAAGATTTTGCAATTGAATATCTCTGGGGTTGTGACACCCTCCCCCCCAAAACCCTTCTAACATTGCTAAATGTGACAATGGTCCCAGCTTGATGGGAGTGGGCTGCCAGCATGAGGCATACCTGATACCCTCACAGCTGTTCTATAAACATAGTGTGAGAGAAAGTGGGGACATGGCTGATCTTTAAACTAGTACTTTAGTTCACGGGGAGGGGGGGGGGGAGATATTCATGAATTTTATACACTGTATATTAGATTGTTCACAGTAATGTTATCGCCATGGAAAATTGTTTGGAGTTGCATTGTGAGTTCAATATCATCTGTACAATATCCCATTGGACAGTTATTGGTTACTTGGATTTTGTCATTGCAACAGAAGGAATGATACAGTTTTGTGCACCATATAGAGGACAACAAAATTTAAAATATACATTTTATTTTTTAAAAGTTATTAAATATTCTTTAAAGTTTACAGCTGAATGTCTTGTGTTCTTTATAATGTACATACATATGCTATAATATATATAGTGTGTGTATGCTTACAGACGTGTATATATGCATTAGAAACTGCATAGCATGCTTCCATTTTCTCATCTCCCATAGCCTGCCTTTAATTTTAATCTATTTTATCGTATCTATTGTTTGCATAAGCAGATTGCCAATTCTGCCAGGAAAGTGAAGGCCAATTTTCATTAGTTAGGAGCAGATTATTTTACAGATTTCACAAGCCAGTATCCCTTTAAAAAGATGACAGTGGGAATTCATGTCAGTGTACTTGTTTAATCATGAATACACAAATCGTTTTATTCTGCTTGATTTTTAAATTTAGCTGAACATGATTGTGATAATATATTTTGAAACAAAAGAGATTCTCTTTTTTTTTTTTTTTTGAGACAGCAGGAGGCTGTCAATAATGTTTGGCTATATGTTAAAATGAAACACAGGAATTGCCATGGCAAATCAAAAGAGAAGTCTATCTAATTGAGTATCCTGCCTGAGCCCATGTCTACACTATGAATGCTTTACCAATATAGGAATATTGGTATACTATACCAATAAAGCACTCCTAGCAAGGACAACAATGCTTTTAATTTTTATTCCAATTGCAAAACAAGCTATACCAGGAAAAGCAGAGTTTTGGCATGTCAATCATATATCACATCTCTTCATCCTCAATCCTCGACTGACACAGCTGTGCTGGCAGAAATCTGCAGTGTAGACATTGCCAGGGAGTGGATACAGCCAACTGTTTCAGAGGCAGATGCAAGAAACCTCATAATGGAGAAGCCTATCCTCATGGGACATTTCTAAGTGGAGCACAGGATCTGGTCCAAGAGGTGAATATAGCTGGACTGCTTGGTAATAGTGGCCACAATATAATTAAAGTTAACATCCCTATGGTGGGGAAACAGCAACCCAACACTGTAGCATTTAATTTCAGAAAGGCGACTACATAAAAATGAGGAAGTTAGTTGAACAGAAATTAAAAGGTAAAGTGCCAAAAGTGAAATCTCTGCAAGCTGCATGGATACTTTTTAAAGACACCATAATAGAGGCTCAACTTAAATGTATACCTCACATTAAAAAACATCATAGGAGAGCCAAAAAAGTGTGTCAGTGGCAAAACAACAATGTAAAAGAAGCAGTGACATAAAAAGGCATTCTTTAAAAAGCAGAAAAATCCTAGTGAGGAAAATAGAAAGGAGCATAAACTCTAGCAAATGAGGTATAAAAATAAAATTAGGAAGGCCAAAAAAGAACCTGAAGAACAGCTAGCCAAAGACTCAAAAAGTAATAGCAATATTTTTTTTAAAGTACATCAGAAGCAGGAAGTTTGATAATCAACCAATGGGGCCACTGGACGATTGAGATACTAAAGGAGCACTCAAGAACGATACGACCATTGTGGAGAAACTAAATGAATTATTTGCATCCATATTCATAGCTGAGGATGTGAGGGAGATTTCCTCAGATTTGTCACCTAAAAAGACTGGCTCAGATTTGGGAATGTCCCAGATTGAGGCGTCATTAGAGGAAGTTTTGGAACAAATTGATAAACTAGACAAAAAGAAGTCACTAGGCCCAGATGGTATTCACCCAAGAGTTCTGAAGGAACTCAAATGTGAAATTTCAGAAATATGAACTGTACTTTGTAACCTAGCATTTAAATCAGCTTCTGTACCAAATGACGGGAGGATAGCTAACAACATGCAAATTTTTAAAAAGGGCTCCAGAGATGATCCCAGCAATTGCAGGTCAGTAAGCCTGACTTCAGTACCAGACAAACTGGTTGAAACTATAGTAAAGAACAAAATTGTCAGACACATAGATGAACATAATTTTTTGGAGGGGAAGAGTCAACATGGTTTTTGTAAAGGGAAATCATGCCTCACCAATCTACTAGAATTCTTTGAGGGGTCAACAAGCATGTGGACAAGGGGGATCCTGTGGAGATAGTGTACTCAGATTTTCAGAAAGCCTTTGACAAGGTCCCTCACCAAAGGCTCTTAAGCAAAGTAAGTTGTCATGGGATAAGAGGGAAGGTCCTCTCATGGATTGGTAACTGGTTAAAAGATACACTCAGCTCAAATTTATGGGTAGCTTAAAACCTTGAGCTCAGCAGTTAGATTCCAAAAGAGGAAAGAGAACAAACAAACAAAAAAAAAAACCCTACTTAACTACCCAGTTTGGGAATCCATATTTTACAAGTGTAGAAAAGGACAGAAGAGTGCATGGTTACAAATCAAAACTTTCCATATTCTTTTGTTACTGATTTTCCAATTACTTTCTCTCAATTTACCAAGTTAGAACAAGCAATACCTAGCATGCCATCTGAAAAATCAAGATGTGAGAAACACTGCTTCATCTCTCATCACCATTAGTAAAAGCCATGGAACCCAATACTGACAATACTTTTGAGATAGAATAGTTATTACTTCTGTGGCCTGCCAGTGCTGAGAGATGATATTAGGGTAAATTTTCCAACAGGCCTCAACTCAGCCTTTAAAACTGCACCCAAAATTTGGGGACTGACAGACTGCAAGTAGATTTGGGTTCCATAGATTTTACTAGTGGTACTGACATGGAAAAATCAAGTAATTACAACATTACACTGCAAATGTAATTTGAGAGGTTGTTTAAAAACAAACAAACAAAACCCCTGGCCCATGGCTGCATGTATTTGCCATTCTTACACCATCACTTTTCTGCCTATGGCCATGCTCCTTACTATATAAATACTTCCCCATATAACTAACACCGGTTATTCTATTTAGTAGAAAATTTTACTTTCGCCTTCATGGAAGAAGAGCATGGTTTACACTTCCTCTAGTAGTTGGCGGGCTGTTAATAGGATTACATCTACCAACACCTAAATCAGTATAAACTAGCTAATTATATAGGTTACCTCACAGCCATCAATCCCCTACAGTGTATGCTCTTTTAATGTCGAAACGCTTTATCAGGTAATATGGTTTCTCCATCAATCCATGGGTAAAACGTGTGTCTTCAGAAATTATTGGTCTATAAGTGGTTATGCACAAGAGGTGTTTAAATAGAGGCTTTCCTGTATTTGTGACTAAAGGAACAAGATCCTTACTCAATATGAACCTTCCAATATGTTCTCATGGGACTGTTAGTATGTGACTTTATTCAATGACAGCCAACAAAAACTATATGTATATAATTATATATAATACAAAATTAGTTTTTGTACAAGGTACAACATAAAAAAAGAGAATGTTAAAATGTATTGTTGTTTCTGTATTTATTTTACCATACTGGCAGTGATACAAGTTTTAGGTGTAAAAGCACTTGTTCTGGAGATACTAATGACTACCACTGAAATAAATGGATTTCAGGAACTGGCTTGTTGGGAGTCTATTCAGATGCCCCTCATCTTGCTTTTCTAAAAATATGCTTGACTATGGTGCTTATGCACATAGCTGTTTCAACACTGCCTTCTGCCACAATGCTGTTTACACTCGCCTTCGCAACAGACAAGCATCTAGATTACAAAGGGCTCAGACATGCCAGGTCCCAAGTGCCCTGAGTAGCCACTGATATGAACATGTAAATTGCTGTATATGCACCAACTATTATTAACTAGAATTATCAAGACTTGGTTTACCTTTCTCCAGAGGCTAACAGTGCAGGGGTCATCTCTTCACCTGATTAGCCAGGAACCTCACCCACGGCAAGTGCACCATATATATATGCAGTTAACTTGCTATGAAGTTAAATCATAGTTCATGCAATTAACACCTGTGATACAGAATATCTGAAAAACACCACAGATCAGAATTGTTCCCATAGGTCTTATTTCAAATGCACATATGCACTTTTGATGTTAATGGAATAGGGTACTCCTAGTTTTTACCTGATGTGATGGATCTAAGGTTTGAATATGGCAGCACAACTTACTGAGGTAAGTGGAGTCTGCAAGGAAAGCAGTTTTTAGCTGGCTTTCAGTTGTCAAACCATTGATTCTCCCCAGGGGATTTAACCTCATTTCCAGACTCAGTTAAGGTAGAGTAGCTACAAGTACTCCAGGAAAAGAGACAAGGGGGAAAAACAGCTCATAAATGCTGTTAAGATTTCCCGTGCTTTCTTGAAAACTCCCCTTTAATATTATAAGCATGCAGCACAGGTCAGTTTATGATAACACAGGCTACAAAGAGCTTCTCTAGATCCCTTGAGAAATTACCCATTTCCCATGCATGGCCACCACACTTGCAACCAATTCAATTTTAAAATCAGGTTGCCACTAGCCAAGTAAGGAAAGCATTCACTATGGGTGAACTTTTGGGGAGGTGTTGTGGACACATAGCTCTTTCAAATATGAGGACAACTGCAACATCTGGACACACCGAAAGCAAACAGCTAGGCTAGAAAGAGAAATACTGAAATTTTCCACAGCAGCCATAGGAAAGGCTGTTAGCCTCCATGTGAACAGCTGAATTATGCTGCTTTGGGTTGTCAAACAGAGAAAGAGAGAGAATCAACCCAAAACCTTGTGATAGGTCAGACTGGGAAACTCGGGCCCACATATCAGTAAAGCTCAGTCTGTGTGGGAATCATACATTTGTAAATACAAATAGATGAGAGTGTATATGCTGCATTGTTATCCTGTACATTATCCCACTCACTCTCCCCTAAATTAAATATCAGAGTAGTAGCACAGCCTGCAATCAAGGAAACTCGCTAACTGGTACTACCTCAAACCCTGAGGCTTTAAATCCCACTTCAGGATAGGTCTTATGAGTTCTGGCTCTTCTCTGTCACATATTTGGCAACTAATTCCCTGGCTGTGCTCCAAAGCTCATTACCTGAATACAACACTCCCTTCATCTCTAAAATGTCATTCTAGAGAAGTGCTCACTTGGATCCAGAACCATTCTCACCTGGAAAAGTGGCAGTTATTTAAAGCTATGTACAAATCAGTCTCTCTTCTCACAGGCAGATTGAATCTATATACATAGGTTTACTTTTTTCAGACATACAATAGTCAAATGCATTTGCCTGGTACGGATGACAAAATTCCAGTTTGTCCACAAATCCTGTTGCTCTGAATCTATCACAGAAAGGGAGGAAACGAAGAAAAAGGAAAGAATCACAGGAATGGAAGATATAGATAAGGCTGCAAAGACAGGGTGATAAACCCTGATTGAAACCCTGATTGATAAACTTAACTGTAACAAGTATCAGAGGGGTAGCCATGTTAGTCTGGATCTGTAAAAGCAGCAAAGAGTCCTGTGGCACCTTATAGACTAGCAGACATACTGGAGCATGAGCTTTCGTGGGTGAATACCCTCATGCATCCGACAAAGTGGATATTCACCCACGAAAGCGCATGCTCCAATAAGTTTGTTAGTCTATAAGGTGCCACAGGACTCTTTGCTGCTTTAACAGTAACAAGTCACCGGGACCAGATGGCATTCACCCAAGGGTTCTGAAAGAATGCAAATGTGAAATTGCGGAACTATTAACTATGGTTTGCAACCTGTCCTTTAAATCACTTTCTGTACCCAATGACTGGAAGTTAGCTAATGTAATGCCAATATTTAAAAAGGGCTCTAGAGGTGATCCCAGCAATTACAGACCGGTAAGTCTAATGTCAGTACTGGGCAAATTAGTTGAAACAATAGTAAAGAATAAAATTGTCAGACACATAGAAGAACATAAATTGTTGGGCAAAAGTCAACATGGTTTCTGTAAAGGGAAATCGTGTCTTACTAATCTATTAGAGTTCTTTGAAGGGGTCAACAAACATGTGGACAAGGGCGGATCCAGTGGACATAGTGTACTTATATTTCCAGAAAGCCTTTGACAAGGTCCCTCACAAAAGGCTCTTATGTAAATTAAATTGTCATTGGATAAGTGGGAAGATCCTTTCATGGATCAAGAATGGTTAAAAGACAGGGAACAAAGAGTAGGAATAAATGGTAAATTTTCAGAATAGAGAGGGGTAACTAGTGGAGTTCCCCAAGGATCAGTCCTAGGCCCAATCCTAGTCAACTTATTCATAAATGATCTGGAGAAAGGGGTAAACAGTGAGGTGGCAAAGTTTGCAGATGATACTAAACTGCTCAAGATAGTTAAGACCAAAGCGAACTTCAAAAAGATCTCACAAAACTAAGTGATTGGGCAACAAAATGGCAAATGAAATGTAATGTGGATACATGTAAAATAATGCACATTGGAAAAAATAACCCTAACTATACATACAATATGAGGGGGGCTAATTTAGCTGTAACTAATCAGGAAAGAGATCTTGAAGTCATCCTGGATAGTTCCCTGAAGACATCCATGCAGTGTGCAGCGATAGTGAAGAAAGCAAATAGGATGTTAGGAATCATTAAAAAAAGGGATAGAGAATAAGACAGAGAATATATATTATTGCCCTTATATAAATCCATGGTACGCCCACATCTTGAATACTTCGTACAGATGTGGTCTCCTCATCTCAAAAAAGATATACTGGCATTAGAAAAGGTTCAGAGAAGGACACCTAAAATGATTAGAGGTTTGGAACGGGTCCCATATGAGGAGAGATTAAAGAGGCTAGGACTTTTCAGCTTGGAACAGGTCCCATATGAGGAGAGATTAAAGAGGCTAGGACTTTTCAGCTTGGAAAAGAGGAGACTAAGGGAGGATATGATAGAGGAATATAAAATCATGAGTGGTGTGGAGAAAGTGAATAAGGAAAAGTTATTTACTTGTTCCCATAATATAAGAACTAGGGGCCACCAAATGAAATTAATGGGCAGTTAGGTTTAAAACAAATAAAAAGGAAGTTCTTCTTCACACAGCACACAGTCAACCTGTGGAACTCCTTGCCTGAGGAGGTTGTGAAGGCTAGGACTATAACATCATTTAAAAGAAAACTGGATAAATTCATGGAGGTTAAGTCCATTAATGGCTATTAGCCAGGATGGGTAAGGAATGGTGTCCCTAGCCTCTGTTTGTCAGAGGGTGGAGATGGATGACAAGAGAGAGATCACTTGATCTTTACCTGTTAGGTTCACTCCCTCTGGGGCATTGGCCACTGTCAGTAGACAGGATACTGGGCTGGATGGACCTTTGGTCTGATTCAGTATGGCCGTTCTTTTGTTCTTACGTGAAGGCAAATGGAGAGAAGTAAAGAGGATAATACTTAGCAATTAAAGATCACTTTCCCTCCTTGTGGTGTGTAGGAAAAAGGTAGTATTCTGTTAAATAGTTTCTGAATCCTCTAGTGGCTGGCACCATGTTCTATGTTTTAGAAGCTGCCAGAACACCATCAGAGAAGCAGTATGGATGTAGCTAGGCCTTGTATGTTTGTGTTTATCTAGTAAACACAGTTATTTGGGACCACACTGTGCCCGTGTAGTTTTTCAGATTTTGTTGTGTGAAGTCAGAACACTCTTCAGAGAGCTTTATAAACCAGGGTGAATAAAAATCAACAATTAAAAAAAAATCAGATTTGATAAAATGCTTTTTGAGGAAAAAAACCTATGTAAAGATAGTTTTAATTAAGATACATTATAGCTCAAAGATCTCTCATCATGGAATAGGGATTAAAAATTCTAATCCTATAGTATGAGACAATATATTCATGTGATGTTTAAGAAAAGTTTTGTAAATGAGTTCCAATAGTTCATGGATTAGGGACCCAATCGTATGGGGTTCCACAGGCTTCTGGATAGAAAGATTAACCTGAATAATCTATCTACTCAATGGGACTCAGTGCTCAGTCTAGAAGATACCATCAGAAATGCTTAGTTTTGCAGTTCTCAAACTGTGGATTTGTGTCTCCAGAGGTAACATGCTTGTTAACAGCAAACATATTTTTAAATAAATAAATAAATAAATAGAGGTGAGAAATAACAGACCTCAACTCTCTGTATGCAAATTTGCAGAGGGACAATAGATTCAACCCTTTACCTCTCTCTAAAAGTGCAAAGTTTCAAAAAGTTCAATGAATAGAAGATTGGTGGGGGCAGAATAGATCTGGACAAAGAGAAGAAGTCTGGAGATAAACGTGAGAAGCAAGGGACATATGTTTGTTTTTGTTCAAATATTATACGTTTGCTGTTGAAGAAAAAAATCCAGAATACTTAACATTGTTGGTTTAGTTAAATAAAACAATTTAAATGCCTGTCTGGTGATGTTCTCCTCCTAATACAGCATGGGAAGAAAATCCTCCAAATATTAATGATTAACCTGTTGAATTGGAGATAGTTCACCTCCCAGTGACTTCATATATATCTGCTTCAGTTACCTTTGGTAAATGAAATAACCAATCATTCATTTTCTAATATAGCTGTGTCACGGAGTCCCCGGGCGATGCTCTGTAACTGCTCCCCACAAAGCCAGTCAGGACTTTGGGGAGCCTCCTCTCCCTTGGAGCGTTCAGCATATGCCCCTCCATGTGCTTCCCACAGCGGGACCACCCTGGTGGGATCCTGGGGAAGCCAGAGGGTCCTGCACCCCCACTTCACAGTCAGACGTGACTCTTAGCCAGCCAGTAAAACAGAGGTTTATTTAGATGACAGGAACATAGTCCAAACCAGGTCTTGCCAGTACAGACAACAGGACACCCTTTAGTTAGGTCCATCTGGGGCCCCCAGGGAGGCCTCAGCCCTGTTGGGAAGCCCAAGCCCCATCGAGGTGCCCCCTCCATTTCCCAGCCAGCTTCAAGCTGAAAACTTCCCACTCAGTATTCAGATAACACAGCAAGAACATTCCCACTTCGTCACAAACTGTAAAACCAATCTAGTTCTGTGCTAGTCCCACACTCTCTCTCTCTCTCCCCCCCTCTCAAGAAGCGAAAGGGAAGTAAGGAATTGGATAAAGGAGGAAAGACAAAGTGGATAAAAAGGAAGGCATAGTGGGCAGGGAAGTAGACTGACAAGGGGAAGTGTGGATGAGAGAGGACAGAGTAAGTTGGGATGTGAGGAGAAGAAAGGGGGCAGCTGAGAAGGAAAGTGGCATAATGACTGGATGAGTAAAGGAAGGGGTAGGTAAGGGAGTGAGGAGAGCAGAATGAATGCAGCAAGATTTGCCACCTGGGGCAGATCTGTGCTGAAGAGTGAAAACGAAGAGTAAGAGATGGGATGGGTGCATGAGGGAAGGCTGCAGTCAGGAGAGAGAGATCAGAAAATGGATGATGGAAGCCAAGTGTATAATTAGGGGGATGGAAATGTGAGAGAGTTAACTTGGAAATGAGCGAAAGAGAAACCCAATTCTCAACACTGCTCCCCGCCCACCCCCCCACCATTTTTTCAAACTTTCAGTTACTTCAGAGATGGTGGTTCTCTCAGGTTTAACAGACGTGTTCCCCCCAATCTGTACAATGCTCAGCACTGTGGTATCCGAACATCTATTATTTAGATCCACAAAACATCAAGGGCCGTGATGTGCTCTGGAAGATGCCCTGGTTTTCTAGAACTGCAGCCCATGGCAACTAATCCCTTAGACACGGCCAGCATCTCACAATGGCAGACGCACAATTTGCCTGCAGCAGCAGCTGCAGAATGTGACAGGCAACGTCTGGAGAAAGGGAAGCAGTCACAAAAAATGTCTAGGATTTAAAGATTCTGCACCACAATATTGCTCATTTGTTCTTCTCTGCACTCTGCTTTCCTCCAATTCCAACAGCTCTTCTGCCCCCTCACTAACCTGAGTGAAATGCCCGGTTACTCCTTGTCCTAGACAGCTTAAGCTCATGGCTGTTTAAGAACACAAGACATCAGAGATGATGGAAATGGTTACCAAACGTGAGGGGAACAAAACGTTTCCTACTCTTAGTGTCTACAAACCTTTAGTACTTCCCCAGCCAGACACAGCATTCACAGCCAATGGAATGTGACCCAGGGAACGATGGACGGACTTGTGTGTAAGTTAAGTGTGAGGGGAAAATTACTGGGCTCCAAGACATTTAAAAAAAATTCAGTGCACCACAGACTCAGACTTTAAGATCAGTAGGGACCATGTGATCACTTACTCTGACCTCCTACATCGCAGGCCACAGAACCTCACCCATTGAGTCCTGTAATAAACCCATAACCTCTGGCTGAGTTACTGAAGTCCTCATGGTTTAAATACTTCAAGTTCCAGAGAATTCATAATTTTCACTAATTTAAACTTGCAAGTGACCCGTGCCCCATGCTTCAGAAGAAAGTGAAAAAAACCCAGGGTCTTGGCCAATCTGACCCAGGGGAAAAGTACTTCCCCAACCCTACATATGGTGATCAGTTAGACCCCGAGAATGTTGGAAAGTCAAACACCTGAGTAAGAATTCTCAAAGCCCTCCCCATCTAGTGTCCATCAGGCAATGTATCACCAGTTCACAGACATACATGGAGCACAGGTGTCCTGTAGGCTAAAAAGGCTGATCACCAAGAACATAAATGCTATCACAGAGCACCTAACAACGTTTGGTCAATGTGATCTATTCTTGACTAGCTGAACATTCCAGTGCCATGTTTACAAGAAGAGCTATTGCTGTATGCAAACCAGAATATTGGATGTTATTCTCATTGTTATTGCTGATGGTGCAAGGTTATTTCATTTAGTGAGCTCTCCCTTAAAATTAGTTTCCCTAAGTGCTTAAGAGCACATTAATGGCAAACTGAAAAGTTAAATTGAAAATAGAGATAATCCCCATAAATATGTGCACAATTCTCCAGTAACTCAGCTATCAGAGGCATTTTGCATAGTGGTAAATTGTCTTTAAAAATATTCATTGATCTCCTGTGAAATATTGTGGTTTTCTGGTTCGCTTCATAGCATCTCAGAATGCAGTATGTTGTGACCACATCAATACCCTGGGTAGGTACGGCTGGTATTATTGATGTCAGAGGATATTGCAATGCTGGAATGTTTAAGTGAATCAGAACATGCCAGGGGATCTTGCAGAGGAGGGTGAGGTGAATAGTTTTTAAAATGCAAGTTAAAAATTCATTTTCATGCTGAACAGCCTCCACAGATGGGTTATTGGGGGCACACATCTCTAGACTTGACTCAATTATAATTTTATCTTTGCATTCACCTTTAATATCTCCATGCAGTAATGTTTGTTCATTTTAAAGTGTCAGCAAGTTCTCTGTTCAGGTAGGAGAGTTGCTCATCTTCACCCTACAACTCCTCTGGGTCTCCATAAAATTGATCCGGGGTCAACACTAATATGAAGAGAGACCTCATGGGGTGAAAGTCTGAATAAACAGCCATGCCTAGGAGGAATCCAAGCACCAATACAAAACCTGTCCTAAAGAAACCATGCCAACAGGTAAGGTTGTACAGGAGTTTCAGTGATGTTTTAAATGCAGTTTTTGAAGCAGAGAAGAAGCTGATTCCCCAAGAGAATTGCAGAGCTACAATGCCTAAGCATATTTAAAGATTATCATTTGGGGATTTAAATCCAATTTTATGTTTGTATTAATCCACTGAGCTGCCAGCCCAATCGCAAATTGCCACTGCTCTCTCTCTTTCTCTCTCTCTAACAATAGAGAGCTTATTAAATATTAAGGTTTTAATCATAAGTACTTGGGTATGACTGAAAAAAATGCTAAAAAGTGCACAGAAGAAACATTTTCTAACTACCAAAAAAATATCTTCCAGGGAGAGATTAGATAAAAGCAAATGTCCCTGGACTAGTAGGAAGGCTATATAATAAACCTATTTACTTTAAAAGAAGCCACTATGTTTCTTTAGGTCACATCCTCCCTCGTCTAGACACAGCCTGCCCAGTGTCCTGCTTCTGAAGGACAAAAACTCATATTCCTCCCTACCTTGAAATATGCCAACTTTGCAACTAGAAAGAGGTTCACCGTAGGATTCACACTGCACTGACAATTCTGATGGGAGCTGTTGAACAGGGAAATTGAGAGAGAGATCAATGCCTGGCATGAAGAACAAGGCACATCAGCAGGTCTGATGCTTGATCAACCTTCCCCTTATTGTACAGTGCTAGAGTTCACCTGAGATATCCTACAATTCAAAAGCAAAGAGAGACAAAAATACATATATTAGATTATTTTTTTTAAACACAAACCTGGCCCATTGGTGAGATTGCCTGAAAAGTCTTTTTTTCACCTAACAAACAAAGCATCTCACCCCAAGTAGCTATATCCATTATTTTTCTATTCTGTTTTTCTAGCTATTTCATTTCAGATGTACTATAACTCTGAACTAACTGGAGAAACAACACTGGGATGAAATGTTTTAGCTGCTCTTATTGTTACCTGTTGTTGACATTTGATCCAACATTAAACAACAATGGGCCAGATGGTCACATAGCTTCAAGGACAAGACCCCTTTTCTTAGGATATGTCTGTACTAGAAATGCTGCAGCAGCACAGCCATAATGCACTACTGCAGATATTTACTACAGCAACAGATGGGGTTCTTCCATTATTCTAGTTACTAGTTGTGTGGATTTCAGGAGATCTGTTGATCTCAGGGGCCAGCCAGACTTGCAGGATCTGTGTGGCATAAACTCCACCCCTTTTTCACAGAACTATCTCAAGGAAATTCAGACACGGTCTACACTATAAAGTTAGGTTGGCTTAACTCCATTGCTCCGGGCTGTGAAAAATTTTCATGTGCTGTGCCATGTAGTTAAGTTGACCTAAACCCTGGTGTAGACACTGCTAGGATACTAGATTAGTATCTAGTACTAGGATGCTAGTCTAGGAGACTAGACTCTAGTAAATCCATCTCTCAGAGGCAGTAGCTAGGTCAGTGGAATAATTCCAGGGAGGTGGTAGAATCTCCTTCCTTAGAGGTTTTTAAGGTTGGGCTTGACAAAGCCCTGGCTGGGAAGATTTAGTTGGGGATTGGTCCTGCTTTGAGCAGGGGGATGGACACTGTAGTTTGGTTCTCAACTCTCTCAAGCAGGAAAAGAATTTAGGGATCCCCTGGCTGTCTCCCTAATAGAGAACTCAGATGGAGGCCCTGTCCACATCTTTACCAAGTCCCGGACTAGCAGCTGTCCCCTACTCCCCTCCTGACAGGGAGAAGGAGCAATATGTTTGTCCACATGTACACTCCTAAACTGGAATTTTCCCCTAGCAGCACCTAGACTTGTGAAGGCCATCAGAGTGATGGCCAACTGCCCACCCTTCAACCAGCAGGCAATATTTGGGGGTCACAGCTTTAAATGAAACAAATAGATGGTTTGGGGTTTTGTCCATACACCCTCAAACTAGGGGTTAACTAGACCTAACATCTCACAGTCATAGTACAGAGGGAAAACAGGGTGAGAGCAATACTTTAAAAGGAACAAGAAGCTCTGCAGAACTCCTGGCATTAGCACTATTGGAAGCCCCTGTGTAGACTGGCCACCTGCCATGCTTTTAGGCACCTGCTTCAAGAAGGTTTAGAGGACCAGTCTGCTCTGTAGCTAACACAGGTGAAGCTGAACTGCTTGTGCAACAGAGATACATTTTTCCAAAAATTCCCTAGCATAGGCAGGTCCTATAGTGCAAAGGAACAGTGGAGACATGGTTGTTTGGTGGCTTGATTCTGGGATGAACCTCAAATTTACCAGATCTGTGTTATGTATGTGCCTGGTGAATACCCATCGGTATAGAGTAAACAGTGGTAATTCATCATTCATATAAGACTAACATAATTAACATTTCATAAAAATCCAGTTAAACTACATGTACTGAAGTTGCTAGGCAATAAGGATGTGCTGAGGACTAGAAAATATCCAGGGCTTCCAAAAACTAAAAACCGCACTGTGCGTTGGAAGGGGTAGACTAGCACTCAGGATTTTTTTCACTGTAAGACATACTCCTTATTACAAAGGTTAGAGCAACATCATCACTACATATTATATACAAACCCACACACTAACTGCTTACATGCAAAACTCAACATTAAGTATAGAAACACTACCAGTTCCCCCATAACAAACACGTATATGGTATGTGTGCATTTTAAGGTTTTCATTTACAAGAGTAATAGCAGAAATATTCTGAGATTGTATCGAAGCACAGTTCCTCAAGGAGAAGAAGAGAGTACACCTACTCTACATTTACCCGGAAATCATGGATCTCCACCTTCTTTCTAGTTCCACCGTACCACGGTGCAGTGTACAAATAATGTTCTTAGGAGTGAAAAATCACCAGGTTAAAACTAATGAATGATGAAAGGTCAACTGCAGGGCTTACAGATCAGTTTCTGACAAAACTAGAGGTTTGATTCTAAAATGTTTCTTCTAAACTTGCTACCTCATCTTAACGGTCCTCTCTGTGAATAATATACTTCATATTGATAGCAGCAGTGTTACATTCACACACACATGCACCTGAAAATTTATTCCACAACATCATTCCTTAGAAAAGTTAAGCTAGTTAAAATTGAGATGTTAATAAATATTGCTTTATGTAGAGAAGGTTACAAAATATCACTGACTGACTTTTATGAACAAACCAAGAAGTGAAATGTGTTGCTAAAAATCACATTTTACTTCTGTAAGCACAGGAGAGTAACTGTGTAACACTGCTCAACAACCTAAGATACATTAAATAAAATGAGAAGTGTTTCAGCTTCTTTATGGCATCTGAATTATTGAACTGCTTTATTGACTACTTCATTGATAGGGAAGGAAAGTTTGCCTTTCCATGGCTTCTATTTTCCTCAGTGTAAGGTTTTGGAGACTTTTCTTATCATAATTTAATTCCTTTCCTTATCACTCTTGATTCTCGATGTCTAATTTAGTCCTGGCAGAAATGCACTGGAGGAGCACCACTCCAAGCTAAGCATGAAATGGGTCTCACAAACTCCATCTAAAACTTCAGTGCCTACTCCAAATGCACCTAGGAATAAAAGGAATTTACTCTCCAGCCAAGAAAGTGCAGTCAATTCTCAGAATATGGCGATGCATACAGACAGACAGATCAGTGCATACCTTTCAATCTGCCAAGCCCCAGATGTGGGACACCATGCATGACAAAGACCCAAACTAAGAAACAATTATTTATGCAGGAATCTTAAAATGCTGTGGGATACATCCCTAATTGTAAATGACTAACCTCAGCTACACAATTATTTTTACTTCTGATGAGTGTTTTCAACTATAAAAGTGAGGGGATGCTAATTTGAGCGGAAAGCAGATAACTTTGGGATTAAATTGAATGTCATCCCTCAGAAAGCAGTAAATTTGTGCAATATGGACAAGAAATAGATTGCTTATGGTGTACTGCATCTCCACTGAACAATATCAGATGCTTATACTGTAGAACTGACATTTTGCAAAGGAAATACAAGACCTGGGGAGGGAAGCAGGGAACAGAGAATTTAGATTGCTTACTAGTTGCTGTGAATATCTAGTGCTGCTATTTCCGGCCATTCTACCCAAGAGTTTTAAAACATTTTAGTATGCAATTGGTCATCCCATTATCCCACTCTGTTGGCAGTTCCAATCATTCTGGGTGACAACCCTTCATTGCCACCAGAGAGGCAATACAAATTTAAGTGCCTGCCGTCTGCATTGCAGAATACTGATGGCTAACTTCAAGGTTTGTTGGGTGTGTTTTTTGTTTTTTGTTTTTTTTGGTTGGGTTCTGAGATTTAGAAGGGAATTCTTTTAAACTCAAACATTGACTGTCAAAATTTCCCCAGAGGAGTGATGCAATGATGAGAGCCAACAGATCCTAAAAAGCAAAGGAAAACAATAAAAAAGCATTACTCAGAAAGCAGCAGAATCAACAAAAACTTGTTATTGCTATGTCATTTTATAATGGGGACCTACTCTGAAAAGTGTACGTAAAAATGGTACTTCCTTAGACAGCAGATCTGCTGTCTGTCTATTCCAAAACATGTCTTTATTTTGTGGGGGGAAAATATACATTTTTACTACTTTTTATTCCTGCTGGCACTGCAAAGCTAATACAACTATGGGAGAGTGAGCTGGATTCTATTTTGGCTTGAGATTCATCAACAGAACTACTACTAAACTCCAGTTGCATGGCCAAATTTTCCTTTTGTTATGTCTGTTCAAACTCATGGAAGACAATGGGGCTCCAGAGATGTCACAGAGGGCAAAAATAGGACCCGCAGGATCCTGAAAGAAAGAAAGAACACCAAAACACACAGTTTGGCTCTCGATTCCAAACATCTCCTATCTAGAAATGGAGTAAATCTGATCTAGAAGTGAGACACACACAAACATGGAACCCCATCATAATGCCATTTACAGTCAGTCATTCTTCCCCTCCCTGTCGTCTATCGTATTTAACTTTATGTGAAGAGAATGAGACATATAGGATTTACCATGCAGGACCAAACCAATGGGTTGATCTGCTCCAGCACCTTTCATCCTGCTGTGGCCAATAATGCAGGCTTTCCAAGGATAATGGAGAACATATCAACAGCATTTAGACACTGGAAACATTTTCTCAGTGTAATGTGGGTGGCAGGGTATTTCTTCCCTCCTCCTGGCAATCATCAGCGAATGGCCTAGAGCAGCGCTTCTCAAAGTCGGGCTGCCGCTTGTGCAGGGAAAGCCCCTGGTGGTCTGGGCTGGTTTGTTTACCTGCTGCATCCGCAAGTTCAGCCGATCGTGGCTCCCACTGGCTGTGGTTCGCCACTCCAGCCAATGGGGGTGGAAGGAAGGGCAGCCAGCGCATCCCTCAGCCCATGCCATTTCCAGCAGCTCCCATTGGCCTGAGACGGTGAACTGCGGCCAGTGGGAGCTGTGATCTGCCGAACCTGTGAACGTGGCAGGTAAACACACCAGCCTGGACCGCCAGGGGCTTTCCTTGAACAAGCGGCAGACCGGCTTTGAGAAGCACTGGCCTGGAGCGTGAGCCTCAATTATTCTTACTTTATGGTTTATAATCATACAATTAACTAACCAACCTTCATGATAGGTCAGTTACTTTTTAAAATCTAGCAACTGTCTTTGACTTAATGACCTCTTGTGGCAGTTAATTCCTCACCCTGACTGCATGCTGTGCAAACAACTATTTCCATTCATACTTTCTACATTTGCTTGCCATCACTTCCACCGAGTGAGCTTCTTTGATTACATAATGTAGAAGGGAGGGATTGATCAGTTGTTACCATATAAATTCAGAATTTAAGTATGTTGATTTCGCTCTGTGCTCTCACACCAAAATATATATGGATGCACATTTCATCACAAGGAAGTTAGTTTTCAAGTGAATGATTTTAAGAAGATCATCACAATGTCAACATAGCTCAGAAAGGACTGGACGCTCTCTTTTGCAGTGGGGGTCTAATGGATAGGACATGGGACTGGACATCAGGAGACCTGGCTTTTATTCCTGATGCTGATACTGACCTGCTGCATGACCTTGGAAAAGTCACTTCACATTGGTTTGCACCATCCCCTTCATCATGTCTGATGTCTATTTAGACCGTAAGCTCTTTGGGGCAGGGCCTCTCTCTTATTATATGTTTGCATAACGCTTAACACAATGGGTCCACACCGTTAGTTGGGAAGTTTAGGTGTTACTGCAATTCTGCTGTTACTCTTATTAACAGTGAGCACCTATAACCCTTTACTGCAAAAAAAAAAAATCACATATATATATTATGAATTAGTTTAATATTGTAAGTATTTGAAACTCAAATGACATACTGGTATGCATAGCTGGGCAGGCACTGAATATGTACAACGTTCACCTTGTGACCAGCAAGATTCACTCAACAGTAACTTTATTCTCTGCTAAAAAGTTTCATGTGAAATAATCAAAATATTATTTTCATTTCTCACAAATCTACTGGCCAGAAGCACCATCTTGTCCTATTCCTTGGTGCCTGGAAAGGAGAGGTTCAACAATGCAGGAGAAAATTGTTGGGAATTTAAAAGATTTATCTTTCTCACCACAGAAGTCACATCTCAAATCAAATACCAAAGAGAAAGTTGAGAGGACAGCATGAAGGGTGAGAAGAATAAGATGTGACACTGCCTCACTCAGTGAAAGTGACACTCGGTGTTTTGAAGAGTTCATTCCAGTAGTAAAAAAAAAAAAAGGACACCATAAAGGAAGAGAGAAAGTACTTCACATTAAGGATTCTATCACTCTTGAAGTCTCAGCTTCTACAGTGGGTGAGCCACCAGCAACTGAACAATCACTACACATGTACATGCATAGTGCATCCTCTGGCTGCCATCCATTCTGAAGAGCTAGCAAAGGAGTGAAACAGAGAGAGTACCTGCTCTAACTTCTTATAGGTTTCTGTCTTAGGCCAGCATACAACAACTAAGCTGTAAGAGGCTGTATTTGCATTCAACACAGCATGAGCCAGCAACAGTGCGGCTGCAGTAATACTAATCTATTAGTGCAGATGGGACTTGGGCATTACTGCAGTATTACGAAAATCTGCTCAGAGCTGGGAGTTCTATCTACACCAGCATTTGCACGATTGCTACTTCAATATAGCAATCCTTGGTGAAAACTGTTGTAATCGAGGTACTAATTTTTCTAGTGTATACAAGGAGAGGGAGTGCATTTACTGATGCATTCCTCTTCAAGTAGTTGCAAACATGGATTCCATTCAGGTGTGTGCACATCCAGTACACTGAAGCTAGAGAACTTTGCTTAGCAGTAACCATCAGGGAGGTGCTCAGTTGCAAACCCTCCACTCAGTTCCTTCTCATCACTTGTGGCGTGAGTCGGAGCATACAGTGTGGTGTCCACTTCATGTTCATTAAAACAGTGTTTCCATGGCATTTTTCCTTTGAAAAGTTTCACTTAGTAGTTATTAGAGGGTAGGCCAGGGTAATGCCTTCCCTGCGTTTTCAAACACTGTCCATTGTGTGGGATTGCTATACCAACTAGTGACCCTCCACACTCAATGTTTATCATGCCTTAGTGAAAGGACACACTAAGGAAAGGTGCTCTATTTGCAAGTTCTTTATGAAGAGAGCACAGGTGGCAAGGGACTTGCATTTAAGCAGCACCTTATGGAGCAGGCCATTAGGCCTGCGTTGGCGCCAGGGACCTCTGCAGATCGTCAGACCCTCCAAAGAGTACCTGAGATAGTATGGACAGTAGGTCTACATTAAGATTCTTTGCCTAAGAGGAAGAGATAACCCATAAAAGACTGGGGTGTCCCAGAGCATGGAGACAGTCCTCCTCCATGTCTAGGAGGGGTGCAGACTGGCACTGAGTCTCTTCCTGTATGCAGGACAAAGCCAGGCCATTAACCCACTCGCTGGTACCGAGGCCTGATCAATAAGACTCCATAATGTTGACTCTGGTTAAGCCCTAAGGGCATCTGTTGAGTCCAGTACCAATGACAGCGATGTTGGCAACAACAGTCTCCACACTATCGATATACCAGGCAGCAGCGGACTAGTCAAGCCATTCTGTTCTGTTCATTCAAGAGCATTTGACTGTTGTGGCCTTGTCTTTGATGCCACTGACGCCCCCACACCGACGACTGACTTACGAGGGTCGATGTCATCATCTACACTACCTCGTGCTCAGGGCCCTGGGTTTCTGTTGGCTTCCTGTTCAGTGCTGAGGAGATTGCCGGCACACATACTATTTTCAGTACTGACGAAAATTATGGCGCAGACTACATCTGAGGGTCTGGTATCAACTTCATCTTCAGCACTGATGCCCACTTCAGTAATGTGAGTAAGCCTGATGCCTTCAACTGTTCCATCAATGGTGCTGATGAGGCCAACGTGTTGGACTGTGGATGATTCAGGCCATGTGTTAATTCCACCTGGTGTGGCTTCTCTTCTATCACCAAACTACTTGGAAGAATCTTCAGGATAGGGTGCAAAGATATCTCCTTCTCCCTTCATCTTCCTGGTACTGTTTTGGAGCTAGTTGAGGCCACCTGGAGATCAACCATCACTACCAGGATTGGTACTACTCCAACAGTAGGGACAAAAATTCCTGACCCAGCTCCTACTGGTCACCAGTGCTGCCCGTCTACCCACAACAACTTCCCTGAAATCCCTGGGAAGCTCCTTGGTCACTGAGGTCCCCATTGTCTGCTCATTCCAGAGTTAGATCATCTGTTCTTCTGGTAATCTCTGACAGGGCCGAATTAACCTTTTGTGGGCCCAGCACCAAACTTATTTGTGGGCCCGGGTGGGAGCAATGGAGCATGGTGTGGGGAGGTCAGTCCCCAGAACAAGGGGCCAGCCAGGGGTAATGGGGCATAGGATGGCAGGGGTGGCCTAGCTATGCCCAGCTCAGTGTAAGAGCACTACTTACAAACCGACAGTTGCCAGACACACAATGGCGTGCCCAGCCCTGTGCTGCCAGCGTGCCCCTTACCCTCAGGGGGCAGGCCCCTCCTGCACCACATAGCCCCCCATCCAACTCCCCAACTCCCTATGGCCAGAACCCCTCAGACCAGCTACGCCCAGTGCCCCCCCAGCCTCCACCACACAAATGCACCGCACCCTGCCCAGTACCCCCCTGCCCAGGACCCCCACTCCGTAGTGCCCCAATATACACATCTTCCCTGACCCCTCACAGCTCAGCACCGCCCCCATAAGAAACCCACTGCCCCACACTCTACCTCCCGGCTGCACTCACTGGCCCTGCTGGGAGACAACTGTGTCTGCCAGCCTGAGCCAGCAGTGCAGCCAAAGCTGGTTTGGAGCGTGGAATCACTCCAGTCCCTTGGGAGTGGTGTGATCAGCCAGGCCAGGGCCTGCTCCAGCCTGGCTCCCTTAAGATGCACTTCCTCTGGAGGGGCCCAGCCAAGCTCCCCGCACTGTCCCCTTCCCCCACGTCCCTCACCCCAGCTGAGACTGGCCAGGCTTCTGCACCAGTCCCAGGCATCTCAGCTCCAGGGAGACAGGTGGGGCCCCATAGGTGGTGGGAAGCAAAGACTGCCCGGAGCCAGAGGTGCACTGGGGTTGTCCAGGGGGCAGAGAGGAGCAGGGGGTGGGACCGAGGAGGCAGCCAGTGGGCAAGTCATGGGTGGGGGAGCCGGCAGGGTCTCGGGACGCAGTGCAAGTGGAGCAGGCCAGGGCCCCTTCTGAGCATGAGCCTGGCTCCGTGGAGCCATTGTAAACCCGGGGCTGGTCTCTACATCTGAGTCGTCTGAGCCACCTCAGGGGCAGGGCCTTCCTCTGACCTGGTGCATCCTCCTCACCAGATGCTGCTGCAGTGCCCGAATCTTCATTTCCAGTACTGGAGGATTTTAAATCATATCATGGCCTCCTGAGATGAATGGCATTGTCAAGGGGTATTCAAGCTGAATTTGTTCTGGAGAACACCCATAAATTAGTGGACATTCTTCTGTCCTCAGCTTCCAAAAAAGTCTCTTTGCCTCCCCCATCCCCCTTCAATAAATGAAGCAATACTAGAGCCTGCAAAATCTCTGTGGAATACCCCAGAGTCTAGAACACCCACAGCTAAGCGTACTCACAAGAGAAATTATGTCCCCATGCAGGGTTTCTAGTTTTTACCTCTCACATCCACTGCCCAATTCCTTGGTTGTGACAGCAGCAAATGAGAGTGTACAGCAGGGAAGGTATAAATCTATGCCTAGGGACATGGGTAGATGGGGAGAAAAGTTTATTCAACCTCCTCACTACAAATGAGCTGAAAGGCATTGAACAAAACTGTAAACCCTGCATATGATGCAAACAACTTCAAGCCACATGGTGCTGCCACATCTCCAGTACCCCTAGTTCCAGCACTCCTGGTATCACTAGGTGGGTAAGACTGCAAATGTTGAATAGCTCCAGATGGCCAGCAGAGAACTTTTTCCTATAATAAGGGGTCAGATGCCTCTATTCCAAAACCCTTAAATGTAGATTCCCTGATAAGGAATGCAAGAGAAATTTACACATGGATCTTTCCATAGTTATTAGAAACCCTAGAAAGTACACAAATGTTATTAAAACACTTGATGCATGTGCATAAGTGTAAGTCAGACAGTCTGTCAACATTTACTGCACATTCTCTCTTTGTATCACAAGCTGCAATCCCTGGATCTAAAACGAGTAACACTAAGGGTATAATTCAGTCCTTGGGGTTTTAAAATTGTTAATAAACTTCTTAAATTGTGCTCTCAAGGTATGAGATTAGTCAATCTCCTCTGTGGAGCTGCAGCCTTGTATTCAGCTACAATCTCTGAATTGTTTTAAATGCAGTAAGAAGGAATTAAATGGATTTTGAAAACCTGGCACATTGCTTGAAAATGAAAGTCCATAAAAAACAATTCCAAACCAATAGCAAAAGTCATTCAATTCCAATAAAAAGTTTTGAGTTAAAAAGTGAAAGCAGAATGAAAAGGACTGATATAATAGATAACCATTTAGTGTTATTTTAAAGAGGTAATTGAATAAAATGCTTTGTGATATTAATTTAAGCTAATGATACCAGCAGGTTACCTTGTTCTCTGGGGAAAAAAAAAGTCTTTGCTCTTGGGCTGTATCTATACTAGAACTGCAGCTGCAATGCAACCTCCTAGAGAGACCATAGTGCACACTGTGTCCAAACAAAAGTGCTTGCAGTGGGGCACAGGAGTGGACACCGCTTAGGTGTTTGCATTTGCCAGCCTTAGCTACACTGACTTTTCTGAAAATCTCCAGCTGGTGCATCTCCTGCTAGCACTAGTGCACACTGGCCAGAGCACCTTAACCTCTGCATAGTCCAACCCTGCTCACAGCAGGTCCTGATATAGTAATACCACCAATGTCTGGTCTACAGTAATGCTCCCACCATCAGTACAGAAATGGCTGGAAATATGCAGAAAAAAGTCAGTGTAGATGCAACTGCTCTGAGCAAGGCTAACCTGGAGTATTGTGTCCAGTTCTGGGCAAATTGGAGAAAGTCCAGAGGAGAGCAACAAAAATGATTAAAGGTCTAGAAAACATGGCCAATGAAGAAAGATTGAAAAAATTAGGTTTGTTTAGTCTGGAGAAGAGAAGAGTGAGAGAGGACATGATGATAGTTTTCAGGTACATATAAGGTTGTTACAAGAAGGAAGGAGAGAAATTATTCTTGTCACCCGCTGAGGATAGGACAAGAAGCTATAGGCTTAAATTGCAGCAAGGGAGATTCAGGTTGGACATTAAGAAAAACTTTCTAACTGTCAGGGTGGTTAAGCACTGAACTAAATTGCCTAGGGAGGTTGTGGAAGGTCCACCATTGAAGGTTTTTAAGACCAGGTTAAAACACACACCTGTCAGGGACAATCTAGATGAGTGTCTCAAACTGGGGTCTGCAAAGGTACTCCAGGGGCTCTGCTGGCCCTGTTGATCAACTCCTCCCCTCCGTCTCAGTGGTTCCTGTATGCCGGGAAACAGCTGTTCAGCGGTGTGCAGGAGGCGCTAGGAGGGAGGGGGAGGAGCAGGGATAGGTGTGCTCCGAGGAAGGGGTGGGAAAGAGGTGGGGAAGAGGAGGGACAGGTGTGGAGTGGGAAGCAGGAAGAGGTGGGGCAGGGGTGGAGCTTTGGGGGAAGGGGTAGAGTGGGAGTCTTGAGGGTCCACAAAAAAATTTATATCAAAATGCATGTCCTTGGGTTGCTGCTGGTCTAGATAATACTTAATCCTGTCTTGAGTGCAGGGGACTGGACTAGAGGACTTCTCGAGCCCGCTTCCAGTTCTATGATTCTATAATCCACTGTTATATCCACCACTATATCACTGCAGTGACAGGTGGGACAGTAAAAGCAACCATTGCAGTGGTACAATCACTCCTCCCAGTATAATCCCACAATGCTCTGAAATACTTAAAAGCAGCAAAGAGTCCTGTGGCACCTTACAGACTAACAGATGTTTTGGAGCATGAGCTTTCGTGGGTGAATACCCACTTCGTCGGATGCATGTCTTGAAATACTTGAACAGCACAGCATACTGGCACTCTGACTACCAAGCTACTCAGCTACTGACTGCATGCAGACTTAAGAGCACTCAAAGTATTGCATGGATTGTCCTGACTTTGTCCATATCCCAGTACCCAACCAAAGGACACAAAGGTATAATAAAAATGAAATTTTAATAAGATTTCCTTAAAACTTCTGAGCCCTTCTGTCCCACAAGGATTCACCTCCACCCCCCAAAAATATCAAAGGATCAAATCAACGGTTAAATGAGGACAAAGACTCAACCCCAATACTTTGCTTAGTACATTGCAGAGACTGCCAGTTTACTACCTCAGCAGTATCTCCTACACAATTAATTCAGCTATACAGCATGACTCATATCCCCCATTAACTGCAAGTATATTCACTTCTCTCGCAATGTTGCCCTGTACCCTCCAGAATCCTTTGCTCCCCCAAAGAGCAATATATCTGACTCAAGGCCACACGCATTAGATGGGTGATGGGTGGTCTCTGGGGTGTATGTGCTACTCCCATCTCTACATCATGAGAAATACAAGAGAAAAAGAAGCCAGGAATGCAACTGCAAACAAACAAACCCCCCCAAGAAATTCAGAATAAAAAATGACAAATGTATTGACTAAAGAGTGAAAAAGTTTAGATTCAAGCTTACTTCCTTGAGCAGAATGGGTGGTAGTGCTCACTACAGTGCCTCTAAGCTTCCAGGTCCAAAGAAGCTCCTAGTGAAGATGCCATAGTATCTGGCAGGGCAAGAATGCAGCCCCAGGCTTTTACAACATGTACACAGATCTTTGTGCAAGGCAGAATATTTGAAGCAGCCAATCCAAACGAAAAATCACAAATGGGTGCACGCAGACACAACACACCATGGATATCATGTACCTGCGCCAAGCAACTGTACTGATGTCACTCATGTCTGCATGGTGTGGCACTCTGCCTCCCTCTAGTAGCAGTTACATCAGCTAGAGATGGATGAGTCTTGGCTAACAGAGGTGTGATTTTTAGCTTGGCAGTAGAAGCTCATGAATTAAGCTCAAGATGTCCTAGGTTTGATCCCAGCTGCCAACTGGGGCCTGCTGCCATTACACTTAGAGTGACAGAATAAGTGCAACAACCCACATATGTTGCAGCAAGTTCCACATGTACACATCATGCATTGTGTGCACCAGACATAGGGTGGCTAGCATGTGGACACTCTATTCAGCAATAATTTCCATTTCTTTAATACCAAG
This sequence comes from Gopherus evgoodei, assembly GCF_007399415.2. Taxonomy (NCBI): domain Eukaryota; kingdom Metazoa; phylum Chordata; order Testudines; family Testudinidae; genus Gopherus; species Gopherus evgoodei. Next base: position 115,043,150 of record NC_044325.1, on the reverse strand, counting down.
CAGCATTGTGTAAACAAAATCAGAAGAGTTAAACTTCTAAGGTATCAATACTCTGAAAACGGTATTAACATTTTCACATGAGCTGAAGTGCCTCTCTCTTCAAGTGAGATATGGGTAGGTAAAACCATGGAAATGGGGCCTAGAAAGCTTACAGAGTTGAGCATTCTTATGCAGAGATGCAGTTTTAAAAATGAATTCTGTATCCTGTGCTCCTACACGAAATAATTGCTAAATCTTACCATGACTGTGTCCTTCCTTTGAGCACACTGACTGGATCAAAATTTGGACATCCTAGTACCATGTGTAGGTAACTGATCAGTTGATTCCTGGTTCTCTTGCAGATACTGAGATTCTGTTCAGTTAGAACACTGATGCCTAAGTTTGAATCTGAATATTTCTCACCAATGTGTTAGCCACTACTGTTAGTTTCACACAAGTTTTGATGACAAGGCTCAATCATCTTTCAGGGATTAGCCTGCAGGTCATCAAGTTTCAAAGAATTCATTAGCAGGGATTTTGCTATTGATGGAAAGAAGATAGCTGGTCAAAATATATTCTCTTGTGGATTCTGCACTGGCTGCAAGTGTTCCCTGGGAGAGAAGTAAAAATTTTTTTTTTAAAATGCTAAGACAAAGATAAATTGTACAAGTGCCCTGGGGAAAATTGCTTTGGAAATATTTAGGTTCCAATGTAAATGTAGTGGTTCTTAAGTTTGCTTCCACCTAATTCCTTAAAAATGTAATCACCAAACTAGTTAAAAAAAAAAAAAGGTTCAATATATTTTAATAAAACCTGGTGCTTACATTTGAGAAAGTGAAGAACATAGTGACTCTAGATGCTGGAAAGTCAGTACAGGTTTATTCTACCCATCATTTTTAAGAAGATCTGTTTGATTCATTATGAAAATATTGCACATATTTTTCTATTAAAGACATAGATTATTTTTGGTTTTACTTGTACCCAAATACATATTAAAATATACCCTGAAAAAGCAAGGGATATGATTGGCAAAGACTGACACAACACAGTTCATTTGTTTGAACATAACACTTGCCTTCCATACATATTTTTGTAAACTAACTTTTTGTAATAAAGTTTTGTCATAATAAGACATTCAAGTGCCTACTTAAAGCACTTAGGTTTAGGTTAAATAGGTGTGATTAAATATTCTATTTACTCCATGGTCACCTTCTGCATAAATGTGTTAACTGAAGCTGCTTCTTTTTTTCTGTTGAAGGATCAGTTGACATACAGGCGATAGCTGTTCCAACACAGCATATCTTGAAATGCTGGTAGACTGCAACCCACTGAGACACAGAGACACACACTTACATTAAAGTTTCTGCCGATAGGTTACACAAGGCCCAATTTTGGCTTTGGTGGGAATAATCTTTGCTTCACAAAGATATCAGAAATTGCTGAAAAACTTTTATATTGATGACTTCTATGAAATAGTTAAACTTGGGGTAGTCCAAAAATTGACTCTATAAAAAGAGAGGCTAGAAAATATTTAGGCTGCAGTCAGTCTCTAAAGCTGCAGAAGAAGTGGAACACAGCCATATTGCACTGCTCTTTCTTTGACTGAAGGCAAAAACCATTGTACTGTATACTAATCAGAATTGTAATCTCTATAACGACAAGACACTCCCCAAATCCCTAAGGAGATAACCAGAAAAGATTGTAGTTAAGCTTCCAATGAACAGTCATTATAGATACAAAAAAAAAAAGGGGGGGGGGCTGACAGCCCATAATAAAAACTGAAAAAGCTATTCTGTATCATCATCTGAACCCTACAGAAAGCTGATGACATTTCATTAAGTCTTGTTTAAATGTGAAGAGTGGTTTGAAGGTTTTTCTCCTCCCATCACCCTTTACTTCACATTGTCTCCCCCCCCCACCAACTTTCTTACCTAGAAGAATCTAAAATCATTTTTTCTATCATGGAAGAAATATCAATAGGGCTTTTGGTTAGTTGTGTTGGCCATTAGCACTATTAATTTGAGACCTATGCATAACATTACAAAAAAAGAGCAATAAAATAGGGCTTTAAAGCTGTACCCCAATGAAGCAATGTCTCACTGAGGCACAGGCTACAATATTGATTTTTCACAAAACACCGTCAAAGCTGGTTCGCCAACACAGAGGTTCTATACTATTTCCAGTTTTCAAAATGGGTACACTTGACACAAGGGACATGTTTCCTTCAGTAATATGAGATGCTTTTGTCCCAGGCATAATGTCAAACTGATCCTCCTGATACAGGACTATGTTCTGGTTTTTGCCTTGTTAAGGCACCTAGTTATACACAGGGCTGAGAAAAATAGCACTGCTTATTATTCAAAGTATGTTTAAAATGTTAATTGAATATAAAATGTTCACTCTATATCCAAAACTAACTGCAGCAGAGCCAACTGCTACCTCTCTTCTCCTGATCCAAATTCAAGCAAGAGCATTGGGGTGGGGGAGGAAAAGTCAGTTATAAACAAACTCTGCTTTGCTGCCAGAATTTTCCCCAGGCCTCTTGACAAATTCCGTCTCAAAGTTCCTGTCACATGGTGGGACTCTCCGCTGCAGCGCCTCCTGCTGGCTGTCTCAAGGAATTAGCTCTCCAGCCCTCAGAGCGCTCTCTGCAGGCCGGTGTCCCGCTGCTGCTGGCCCCAGTGTCCCTCCCAGAACGCCGGTGCTCTTTTACTTGGGCTGTTGCCCTCCAGGCCATACCCTACAGATCTGGGTCTCCCCTCCACAGGGAACTCCCACCCTGTATCGCCACCTTGCCTCAGCCTATTGGCCACTGCCAGTCACCATCTAGCCCCCTTTCACTGGGGCCGACTGCAGTCTGTATAAGCTAGTCATCATAGGCAAGGGAGGTTTCGACCTGCTGCCTTTCCCTGCAACCCAGTACCTCTAGGGGCCTTGAACAAGGCCCTGCAGCCCGGGGAGTTGCTGGCCGGAGCTCCCCAGCTCCTCTGGCTCTCCCCAGCCCTGCTTCACTCCCAGTATCCTTTAGCGCTGAGGCAGCTAGGTCCATCTCCCTCCTCAGCTAGAGGAAGACCACTTGCTCCTGGCCCACTGCCCTCTTACAAGGGTGAGCTGGGCCCTTATTAAAGCCAGCTACAGCTGTGGCTGCTTTCCCAATCAGCCCAGCTTTCAGAGCTGCAGCCCTCTCCAGGACTGCTTTTACTGTTCCAGGGCCGGATCACCCCACTATAGTTCCCCTTTGTAAGAGAGATTCAGTGTGACTAATACAGTTGTGCATTCTACTTCAAATTAAAGCTTTACTACTGCACACGATCTGAAGTCAATAGTAATAATATATTCATAATGCCAGAAACCTGTTCATGGTTTTGACTAGAAGTTTAGTCTTCCAACATATTCAGCTGAAAGACTCCTACTGTTTTATTAATTATATCTTAGAAAAGTGAGCCAATGGAAGGGTCTGTTGAAAGAAACACTTTTCCACTTCACTTTGTGGTGCAACAGAAGTTACTTATTTTAATGGGAACAAAGAATTTCTAAATTGGGTCCACAACTGAGACTATAGATCCAATATCCCTGCCCCCACAAAGCACACGTAGCCATTACATGCTTCCAAGAGAGAAGAACCTTTTATGCTCCCACAAAGCATATAGCTAAAGTGTTTAATTCTATACAGGTGGAAGAGAAAGTCCCTCAGCCGCATTAGGAGTCAGTTTAGTTGTTTCCTTTACAAAAATAAACAAACATTCATTCATTTAGCTATACTGCATGGGGGTATATTTTAGTACTGAAGAGACGTTCATATTAATGAAAGATCATACCTCTGCCTCCTTCTTCTGGTGAACTATTTATAAAGTAAGATAAATATGCAAGGCACCTTAGAGATAAAAGGCAGCATTTGTGGCCTGAAGCACTTACACTATGAATGGTTCTAACTACAAAGTGCACTTCTCTTCTGGTGTTTATTTTTCAAGATATAAGCAGGGTTAGTTTGATCCTTCTGTCATGGAGAGGCGTTCATTCCTTCTGCAAGGAAGGGGAGGACAGTTCATCGAAACATGCAGCTCAGCTGGAAGACAGATGTGACACTTGAGCTTCACAGCAAACAATCAAGGAATATAAAAGAAGGCAATGAAAAGAATGTGGGAAGAAAAAAAAATATGTATACTGACCACTGCCATGAGGGGAGCTGAAATATTGTTTACTTCCCCATCCTACAATTTTGAAAGTTCTAGCTAACTAGCCTAAAAATATCCATGCATCTCACAATACAACCTGTTATAATTTTTATTTATCATTTGAATGCTGAAACAAAACAGCTTTGTAATTCCATTGAAAGGAGAAAGCAAATGAATTTAATTCCACTCTATTTTAAATCCCATTGCCAATGTTACTTTAAATTGCTTTTGACTGAACCAGAAAGTTCAGGTTAACTGAATAAGAAGATTCACAAAGCAAATTACCTCAGTGCTAATGGCAAGGAAGAAAGATCCCTGATTAGTAAACCCTGTTGGATACTTTACAGTGTGAAGAGTTGAAAGATGCCAGAACTAAATCAGAGAGGTGAAAATCAATAGGGTTTTAATAAGTGGTGGATTACAGTTGGATTTATTTGCTTGAAATCAGCAGGAGTACATAAATCCCCCACTGAGATTAATTACTAGCAAGGGAGGTGAGGGGGAAGCAGAGCAGTTATCTTACTGAGAGCTATGAGTGGCAAGAGGAACATCAGTGGCTCTATAGGGCGACTGCTAAGATCTCTACAGACAATCAATATCCCCCCTTCAAATTCCCAGCACTCCCTTTTTAGCTTCCTACAAGGCATCTCATTTTAGTGCATGTGTTATTAAATATACAGGACTTGTGAAACTTGTAAGTGTGAATCACTATCTTGGAAGAGTGTTGATCTGTTTTATTTAAAACAACAATTTTTATGCCTTTTAAGCTGAAGGTTAGGTTGTCAAGTATTATAGCATAAGCAGTCACAATGAATTGACAGATCACATTTTGAGATGTCCCCTCTGCAGGCTTTCCAAAGCACAAACAAGTTGGATTAACGATTCACAGCCTTATTTTGAAAGGGGTTGAGCACCGACAGAGGGCAATGGGAAACAGAGGAGTATCTTTGAAAATCAGGCTTTCAGTCCTTAGCCATTTAACTTTATTCACTTCCCAAGTGCATTTTTAAGGCCTTTGGTGCTAGAAGTTAGGAATTCCTCAAATTAAGCAGTAATGCAAAATACACTACTACAAAGTGACCCACCCAGCAGATTAAGGATAAAACAGCAGTCAGATAACCCCTCTGGTGAACAACATGTAACTTTAGAAACAAGTCCGGAATAAAAAATTACCATGTTTTTGAGCTACTTGCAGGATTTGCTAAATACAAAAAACAAACAGAACAAAGTGCTGTTAGTCAGTGTTTTGATTCTCTACTAGCCTGGCAGAAATATATTATTTTTTTCCCAATTCAGTTTTATGCCTACCTTACCATTACGTAAAGATCAATACCTGTTTACAAAGGAGTTCTTGTACAAAGTCTGAGACATTAAATTTGCCATGCACAAACCAGACTGGTAGATCCATTCACTTACTTCTGTGATTACCAATGATAGATGAAACATCTACATCTTAAACATGGGTCAGAAGGATTACACTGTCTGTGTTATTTCCTTCTAGGAGATAGTGCATGAAAACTATGAGAAGTCTAGTGTTCTCTTGATGGTGGTCTATTTTAATGACTGTATAAAGCAAAGGTTAGAGGCAGAACTTTTGTTTCTGTGCATTTTCTCAAATACAATCATGTTGCAATGTGCACAGAAATTCAGAGCAGATTCTTTATTGGGAAAAATGCAAATTCCATAGAGATTTCATATAAATTACAAAAAAAAATTTTTTTTAAATCATCTCCCCACAAATACCTCACTTAATTGAATGTGCAGTCTTCGTGAAGCAAATGAAGTCTCTCCAATTGGTCTGCCATTTTAAAGCAGATCATAAAAATAATCCAAGCCTTGTCCCAGCTCCCAGATGGCTATTCCAGTCCCCAATTCCTTTGCAAGTTCTAAGCGCAACTGGATGGACTAAGGAAAGGATAGAGAAGGTCATCAGTTTTTGCTGAATATAAACATTAGAAACTGCATGCAGCCCTCTCTTTGTAATATTAGACACAATGCATAACAAAAATTTTGTTTAAGTTATTTTTTCTTAGGGCCAGAAGACTGGAGACTATAGCTTTAAATATTCACTGGTCAATAAGTGCAGAGCCAGATTAGTCCCACCAGTTAGGGCATTTTTTAGTGCATCAACCTAGCATATGCTGACTAACTGGACATACAGAACAGCTTTGAAGTAAGCAATGTTCTGAACTAGGCACTTAAGTATTTTTATTTGGGCCATCACTTACACGATGTACTGCAATGCACACTTCGAAAACTGTGTTACCAGAAATTTCAACTCTCCCAGATGTCTTAAGTCAATTAACACAACTTGTCAAGTAGCAAATATTCTGTGTTTACAGAATGTCATCTCCTACCTAAGGCTATTCTTTTCATCTTTCAGGGCAAACTCACCCAGAAAATTACATCTTAAAGGGATACTGTCAGGCTAGTATTTAAGAAAAAAACTAAAACAAAAACAACCCCCCCAAAACTCAAACCAAACAAAAACAACAACAACAAAAGATTCCTTATCTATGTTAAGTATCAGAGGGGTAACTGTGTTAGTCTGGATCTGTAAAAAGTGAGTAAGAGTCCTGTGGCACCTTACAGACTAACAGACATATTGAAGCATAAGCTTTTGTGGGTGAATACCCACTTCGTATTCACCCATGAAAGCTCATGCTCCAATACTTCTGTTAGCCTATAAGGTGCCACAGGACTCTGTCACTTTTTACTTATCTATGTTATAACCATAACTTTAGATTATTACAAGTGAAAGAATTACAAGTGTCTCAGTCTAGACAAACCAAGATACTACTTTTCTAGTCCACTTTCAGATTCTCTTGTACTAGTGCAATGCGGCAAAGTCTGAACTGCAAACACTACAGGGAAATGTTTAAAACTTGTTCTCATTGGAATTGAAAATAGCATGAATATATCTGTTTGTCTTGGGGTTTGTGGCCGTTATTTACAAAATCTGAATGAGTCCAAATTTGAGCAGACAAGATACCTACAACTACCCGATTAAGATGAAGAAACTGGGTTGTGAGGGGGAAGCTAAAAGACAATTTGGGGTCACTAGCCGATTTAATTGCTTTTATATGAGTGATTTTTCACATTTGCTTCAGTGTAGAAATCTCTCTAAACCTTCATTACAGTCTGTTAAGAATGGAAGGAAAATTCTGTTTACATGTGTATAAATACACCAATTGCCATAGTACGGCATCTACTATTCAGCGATGAAAGAATACATGAAAAAAAATCTCCAAAAAAATTAGAGGATTATGTTCAAAACCCAGATGGAGTCTGCCAATAATGAGATAAAACATTCTGCAAGACCAAGGACAACGTAGCAGGACAACTTTCAGTGCAATCAGTCTTTGCTAAGGTGCAGCTATCCTGGGGTTTTCAGCACTTCCTCATTTGGCTCCACCAGTACTAGCCATAAAAGAATTTAACACAGTGATAAACACTTTCACATCCTGTCTACATTAGGGCCAATGGTGGGAAAGGTGCTCATGAAGTTGAAAGGAACATTTCTTTCCCACTTACATAATGTGGGTTTCTGATGGTTTCATAATGGTTTAGGCCAGTGCTTCCCAAACTTGGGATGCCGCTTACATAGGGAAAGCCCCTGGCGGGCCGGGCCGGATTGTTTACCTGCCCCGTCCACAGGTACAGTTGATCGCAGCTCCCACTGGCTATGGTTCGCTGCTTCAGGCCAATGGGAGCTGCTGGAAGCGGCGGCCAGTACGTCCCTCAGCCCACACCGCTTCCAGCACCTCCCATTGGCCTGAAGCAGCGAACCACAGCCAATAGGAGCCGCGATCGGCAGTACGTGTGGACGGGGCAGGTAAACAATCTGGCCCAGTCCGCCAGGGGCTTTCCCTATACAAGTAGCATCCCAAGTTTGGGAAACACTGGTTTAGGCATTTACAATTTGGCACTCTCTTTTCTAAGCTTAATATACTTTCATTATAAGCTCATTTTCCATTCCACTTGACTCTTCAAGTCCGGTCTCTAAGGTTTGTCCACATATAGACCTACTGCACAGTAAACTGGGGTGTAAATCTATAGTGCACTAGTCTGCCGCATGCACTAATTGGCGGTGCGTGGAGCCCGATACTGTGCACTAAAAGCTCCCTACTGCACTTTGACCTACATTTCCCTCTGTTTAAAACAGCAGTGGAGGTCAAAGCACTCTGGGGAACTTTTAGTGTGTAGTAGCAGGATCCACAATAGTGACTCAGTGTGTGGCAGGCTAGTGGACTGTAGATTTACACTCAGCTTGCTGGGCACTAACTTTCCACATGGAGAAGTCCTAAGTTGATGTGGGAGAATCTAGTGATGGGGTGGCCTCTTGTACAAAAACAAAGGATTTCCTCTAAAATGCAAGGAGGCAAAGCAGTATCCACCCTCTTTCCTCTTTTTCTCTTATCCTCCTCTCATGTGAAGAAGGGACACGGATATACCTTTAATGTTGGGTAGAAGACGACATGCTTTCCTCCTTTATTTCTGCAAAGCACAAGAAGAAAACAGTATTAGGGGGGTAGCCATGTTAGTCTGGATCTATAAAAAGTGACAAAGAGTCCTGTGGCACCTTACAGACTAACAAAAGTACTGGAGCATAAGCTTTCATGGGTGAATACTCACTTTGTCAGATGCACGAAGAAAACAGTCACTCACCTTTTTGACATTGGGGTAGGTAGATTTTGTGAGGTTTTTCAGCTTCCAGAAGTTAAAGTCAGTTTCGTGTTTTTTTTCCCTCAGAAAAGAGGAAGCTAATGATTTGAGAAACCTGTTTTTACTGTGAATTCTATTGGTGATAAAAATGAGAGAACACAGTATTATTGGCACCCAAAAGTTAATATGAAAATAGAAAGCCAGTCTGAGGAAGGAAGCTGTGTATAATGATTTGCAGAAGTAAACTTTGATTCTTTGCTTGTTACACACACGATCTTTGGGATATGTGTTTAAAGATTTATGATTTGATACAGTATTTTAGTGTCTTTGAATGTAGGTTGGTCTCTTCTTAGGCTATGTCTACATTACAGCTGGGATTGATGCTCTGAGATTGATCCACCAGCGGTCAATTTAGCGGGTCTAGTGGAGACCTGCTAAATCAACAGCACATCACTCTCCAGTTGACCCCTGTACTCTACCCGTGATGAGAAGAATAAGGTAAGTCGACGGGAGAGTTTCTCCGGTCGACTCCTCGTGGTGTAGACCCAGCGGTAACTCGACCTAAGGTATGCTGACTCCAGCTACGTAGTATAGACATAGCCTTAGCAACTGAAGGCATGCAATATATTCCCAGGTGACATATTTCACTAGTGAAGCATATTTTCTGCTCCGGATCATATTAACATTCACCCTAGCTAAATCTCTGTAAAGTGGAAGTGGGGATGGGAAGATGTTAATTCTTTCCTGTAGCTTGGCTAAACCTGTGCAGACAGGATGATCCTCACAGTTGTCAATCAGGCAGGTGGCAGGAAGTCAAGAGAAGGATTTTCAGGCCCAGTGTACTCTCTGATTGATTCTCTCTTCCAAAAGGCTCACAGAGAAGAATGTTCAAAGAACAGGTTCCAAAGTTAGGTTATGTAGTGTTGACTATATTTCCCTTCACCCAAGTTTGATTTGCCAGGGACTGCCCTGGAAGCATGGCTGTACTGAGTTAAATAATGCCATTGAGCCAACCATTCAAGTACAGGATCTCAGATTTGCCTTTTGAGAGCAAGCCTCCATCTTCAGGTGCCAACACTACCTCAAAAAAAAAAAAAAAAAAAAAAAGGACTTCTATACAAACATTTAGTTAGAGGCATGTTGGGTGTTAATATATCCCATGCTAGCTTGCTGCAGACTAAACTCTAGTGTGGACCCCTCAGTTTGTTAATGCACTTCCATCTAAATCTCTTTGAAATGAGACTAGCTCAAAGCACATTAATGACCTGTTACTACCCATCAACAGGGTCCACACAGAGCAAATTCACACCCCAGCATGCCACAAGCTAGTTTCTGTGTAGACAAGCTCTCAGTCTTCAGTTGGACTTTGCACAGAGAAGTTGTAAACACAGATCATTGTTTACTGATTTTTACACAATACAAAGAAAAATGTAATTGTTTGACATACACAAAGTAATTTCAAAACAGCATACCAAAGAATTCAAAATGAGAGAGGCCTTCTCTTACAGAGTTACAGAAACAATTCAAAAACTAGTCATTTAACAGTTAAATATCATTAAACCTCCTACATGGTGCCCTTTTCAGAAAAAGTATAACAAATAAATGCAGAAGAGTATGTATTTATTTGAGCAACACAAATCCACATATATATGTTATTTATTTATCTTATATCAAAATTTCTCAAGAGGGAACAATTTTATAAACTTCCTTATATAAGGTAAAAAAAACCCTTAACACTCCAGTATGGCTGCATAGTTGCAGAGAGGCTGGGACAGGGCATGAATGACAGTGAAGAAGAAGTGCTGAAGAATGGATTAAATTCTGGTAAGGGGCGTATGTAGTCAGAAACCAAGCAAGGAAATACACAGCAAAGGCTACTGAGCTAGGGAAGCAATACCTGAGAGCTGAATGAGCTGATGAATCTCAACAATTCTGTCAGCTTCTCCTTGAGCAGCTGATTTGAATTATGAAAAATATGGGAAATAATTCCTCACAGTTATATGCAAATTTGAAAAGTATCATAAGTCTAAAAATGTGAGAGAAGTTTGTGGCAACCCTGGTGATTTAGCTAAAAAAAAAAAATGTCAAAGAGAGGGCCACATTTAAAAAAAGGGAGCATTTTAAAAATGTTTCACCCAAGAAGTTTCATGGGGGAAAAAAAAAATCAATTGTTCACTGAAGAATTATGATGCTTTTTTAATGCAAAGACAATGCATCACAAAATTTACTTCATTAATTTATTTGGATTAGTACATTTTATATAAGTTATAATATATTAGAAAATATGCTGATAGAATTTTATAAAAGTAATAACATTTTGGTTATAGAATCTTTGCCAAAAAGAGAGGATACACATGCAGCCGATAGTCTATTACAAGGTTAACAAATTGGTGTTTAGCAAGATTTTGCTATTATTCCTTTTATCTGTTTAAAAGTGTTTTCATCTTGTATCAAGCACTTATTTATTTTTTATTATGACAAAGGACAATAGCCTTATTTGTCTTCTACAACTTTTGTTATTTTGTATACCTCTTGATGCTCTTTTTAAGGCAGTTGTCCTGGTCTTTTTAGTCTCTCCAAGTCCCTTTATGGCTCCTCATTTTTATTGCTCTTCACTGGGCCCAGTCTATTTCTGCTATGTACGAGTCTCCTGTTCAACAAATCTTAACAGTAAGGTTGAATCTGCCAAGCTCTGTTATTCTTAAAGGTGTTGCTCAGATATATATATCTTTAGGAATATATATTTTGTCAGACTCATGGCAAACCACTCACCAGGTTGCATCTCAGACTTTTGGTCTAACTGAGGCTTGACAGATAACTTAGGTAGGGATGCTCTGCATACCCAAAATGCTTCTGAAGATCTGGTCCACCAGACTGAAGTGTTAAAGTTTGTTTTAGCTACATTTGTTACTTCATTCACCCTTCCCTGGCTTATTTCTGTCCCCTGAAACCCTCTTTTATGTTCCTATTCACAGCTACCATAGCTGACAAACTGCAGACTCTCAGTATGCTGAATTCAGTCAATATTATAGAAGTAGTAATTCAGTGTCTGTAGGACTCAGGCCCAAGAATATTCACACAGAGCAGAAAGTAAATGACTGCCACTCACTTTTTGTATTCCAAATAGTGTTCAGCTATTTGTTCATCCCAAACAATTTTCGGTTTGTTTTCCTTCAGGGTTTCAATGTACCTATAAATTAAAACCACAGGTATAACATTAGTTTTACAATTATTCGAGAGAAAAGTTTAAACCATTAAAATAATGTTAAAGCTACTTATCCATCCAAGTGGCATATGTATAGAGCAAGTTGAATATTTATTAAGAGTTTACTCAACAACATCCTATATCAACGATCTAATATAGCCTTTGCAAATCAGGTTTTTTTCCAGCCCATTCAACCAACTAAACAGATAGTCAAATATGCAATTTTTTTTTGCAACTGATGAATTTACTCATATATGTATTTTCATTATCCAACTATTATAGCATACCCACTCTGGTACTTGAGCACATTTGAGGTCTGTTTCTAGGACACTGATGCCAGGGATTTGAACCAAATTCTCCCCAGTTAGCGGTACATAATATTTACCTATAGGCCACTACATCAGCAAAAAAGATTTAAGACTCCAACACGCTGCAGAAAGCCATTTCCTAAAAGTGTAAGCTAGTTCTTTTCAAAATGAGTTGCTTGTGTATGTACTGTTTCCTCTTAGCACAGAACACCATGGAAGACATTTTTCATTTTTTGTTTTGTTCGATTCACTTGTTTGGGTACCATCCTTCAGAGAATGTTGGTCACTGTTGGTGTCCTTCCAAGACAGGCAGAACCTAATCATGTCAAAATTTGAATGTGTAGTCCAAATCAAACCTGCACCTTCAGGAAGGATTTATTTTATTAAAAAAGGAATGATGGTCCAGTAGTTTGGGAGTTAACCTGGCCCTTGGGAAATCCACATTAAAACTCTCTCCGCCACAGACTTCCTTCCTATGTGCCCTCGGGCAAGTCATTCTCTCTCTCTGGTGTCTCGTATCCCCATCTGTAAAATGGGGATATAGCACTCCCTATCTGACAAGGATAATTGTTAGGTTAATACATTAAAGATTGTGAGACACTCAGATACTATGGTCATGGGAGCTATACAATTATGATAGATATATTTTTCCTCTTGCATATCCTCCTCCCTCTTTTCAGCATGAATCTTCTTTGCCCAGAAGGCAGAATGTAACTTTTTAAATATATTTTCTGATCGGACATTGGAGTTGCTATTGATTGACAGTTCAGCCCATTTCCAAGAGGCACTGCCTTCTTTCTACAGACATCGCAGATCTGAAACCAAATCCCTACTTGCCAATGCGTCACCTTACAGTAGTCCCTACAGATTAACTGAATAGGCAATAAGAGAGCAGAAAGGTGATGTTAATAAAGACTACTCTTATTCTGAATTTTTATTCTGCAAGTTTCAGAGCAGCAGCCCTGTTAGTCTTATTTGCAAAAAGAACAGGAGTACTTGTGGCACCTGAGAGACTAACAAATGTATTTGAGCATAAGCTTTCGTGGGCTACAGCCCACTTCTTCGGATGCATAGAATGGATTCCATTCTATGCATCCGAAGAAGTGGGCTGTAGCCCACGAAAGCTTATGCTCAAATACATTTGTTAGTCTCTAAGGTGCCACAAATACTCCTGTTCTTATTTCTGTAAGGTTGATTAAAACCATTTCTTCCATAACACAGGACTCATTATAGCAGAAATTTCTGTGCTCCAAACAACATTTACAGGAAAAAAAATAGACTTTAAATCTTTTTATTTTGAAATACAAAGTTTCCATCACCCAAGTTCAAGACGGTATAACCGATTTCCATCAACCATTATCCTGACCTGTTTTTCCTGAAATCCCATCAGACTATACATTTCAAAAAAGAAAATGTTTCTTATTTCTGAGTTTGATAAAGGTTTATTCTGCCCTTTCTTCAAATATTATTCCAAATGCAATTACAGCATTCACTATCATACGGAATATTTTCACCTCTCTGCTGTGGTTTTGCTCAGTTGTGCGTTGGTAAATAGTCAGTCTATGATTCAAATGGCATTTTTACAAGAGAAAGGAATTCAGGTTTATCCGGTGCACTTTATGTTGAAGTGATCTCAAAGTGCTCCACAACATGACTTAGAGTGTGCTAGTTCAGTAACTGTCAGCAAATACACTGTAGTAGCTATCGTAAAGTCAGCAAGGGCTGATTTATACGGTAGTCTTGAACATTTAGTTTTTCACTGACAGGTAACGTAGGACTAAGATCCTTGTTCGTTTTTTGAAAAGTGCCATAGAATCTTGAACTTCCATTTGGATTATCATTAAACATGGGCAGCAGAGAGCTAATTTTCATATTTAAATTCAAGGACAGCACTTAGCACCTTGCTCCATTTCAGAACTGCATCATTGATAGCTGTAACAGCACAAGTTCTGGTGTAGGACGTGGGCTTATGAGGATAAGGACCAGAGATAAGTGCAACCAACTAAGCCATGCTGATACACATGGGTCTTCTTTTGTACATGTGAAGTTACAATAACAAATTCTAATTTCTTTGCTAAAAATTCCAACGGCATTAAAGAACGGTAAACATTCATGGGTTTAAAAATCAGAAATGTAACATATAGTATCCTTCACAGCCTACTCTGCGTGTGTGTGTGTGAATGTTGATTAATTGCAGTTAACTCAAGTGATTAACTCAAAAAAATAAATCATGATTAAAATAATTAATCACGATTAATCACCATTTTAATTACACTGTTAAACAACAGAATACTAATTGAAATGTATTAAATATTTTGGATGTTTTTCTACATTTTCATATATATTGTATTGTGTGTTGTAATTGAAATCAGTGTACGTCATTTTTTATTACAAATGTTTGCACTGTAAAATGATAAACAAAATAAATAGTATTTTTCAATTCACCTCATACAAGTACTGTAGTGCAATCTCTTTATTGTGAAAGTGTAACTTACAAATGTAGATTTTTTTTGTTACATAACTGCACTCTAAAACAAAACAATGTAAAACTTCAGAGCCTACAAGTCCATTCAGTCCTGCTTCTTGTTCAGCCAATTGCTAAAACAAACAAGTTTGTTTACATTTACAGGAGATAATGCTGCCCACTTCTTGTTTAAAATGTCACCTGAAAGTGAAAACCGGCATTTGCATGGCACTTTTTTAGCAAGCATTGCAAGGTATTTACATGCCAGATATGCTAAACATTCATATACCCCTTCATGCTTCAGCCACCATTCCAGAGAACATGCTTCCATGCTGATGACGCTCATTAAAAAAAATGTGTTAATTAAATTTGTGACTGAACTCCTTGGGGGAAATTGTATGTCTTCTGCTCTCTGTTTTACCCGCATTCTGCCAAATATTTCATGTTATAGCAGTCTCAGATGATGACCCAGCACATGTTGTTCATTTTAAGAACACTTTCGCTGCAGATCTGACAAAACGCAAAGAAAGTACCAATGTGAGATTTCTAAAGATAACTATAGCACTCGACCCAATTTTTAAGAGTCTGAAGCGCCTCCCAAAATCTGAGAGGGACGAGATGTGGAGCATGCTTTCAGAAATCTTAAAAGAGCAACATTCTGGTGCGGAAACTACAGAACCCAAACCACCATAAAAGAAAATCAACCTTCTGTTGGTGGCATCTGACTTAGATAATGAAAATGAACATGCATCAGTCCACACTGCTTTGGATTGTTATTGAGCAGAACTCATCATCAGCATGGATGCATGTCCTCTGGAACGGTGGCTGAAACATCAAGGGATATATGAATCTTTAGCGCATCTGATACATGAATATCTTGCAACGCCAGCTACAACAGTGACATGAGAACACCTGTTCTCATTTTCAGGTGACATTTTAAACAAGAAGCTGGCAGCATTATCTCCTGCAAACGTAAACAAACTTGTTTGCCTGAGTGATTGGCTGAACAAGAAGTAGGACTGAGTGGACTTGTAGGCTCTAAAATTTTACATTGTTTTATTTTTGAATGCAGGTTTTTTTGTACATAATTCTACATTTGTAAGTTCAACTTTCATGAGAAAGAGATTGCACTACAGTACTTGTATTAGGTGAACTGAAAAATACTATTTCTTTTTTTTACCGTGCAAATATTTGTAATAAAAAATATAAAGTGAGCACTGTACACTTTGTATTCTGTGTTGTAACTGAAATAAATATATTTGAAATTGTAGAGAACAGCCAAAAATATTGAAATAAATGGCATTCTATTATTAACAGTACAATTAATTACAATTAATTTTTTAAATTGCTTGACAGCTGTAGTGTGTATACACACACTTACACCCCCTTACACACCTTATATGGTTGATTATATAACCAAAATAAGACACACAACCATAATTATTTTTTACAGTTGCTCATTAATGTGTTGCATTTACCACATACCGTGCAGACCTGCACTGAACACAGTACTCCAGGGCTTCTCTGGGATGCTTATCGCCACAGTATGCAAGAGCTTCACAAAAGTAATGAGTTTATCTTCACAACAACAGTAAGATAAGTGGTATTATTCCCATTTTAGAGACAGGGAAACAGGTCACAAAGATTAAGGCCAAAACTGTCAAAACTGTCTGGTAGTTGTGGGTGCCCAACTTGAGAAACACATGACCTGATTTCTCACGGTATTTATCAAGTACAACAGAAATGCTATGTTCAAAGCACAGCTACGACTACCTTCAGCACTTGCACAAGTCAGACTTCAGATGTCTCAAGCTGGCAATCCAGAAAATGAGATCATCTGTGAAAAGTTTGGTTTAAATTACTTGCTCAGCACCAGATAGAAACTGACACACAGACAGGGATATAATCCAGTTCTCTAAAACAGATTTCAACTGCCTCTACCCACAGACCATCCTCTCTTTTCCTGCAATCCCCTGCCTCATCTGGTACTCTACTTGTGCAACAAATGAGGCAGAGCTTTTTGCGGAGGAAGGGTTGTTTTGTTTTTGTTTTGATTTTTTTAAACAGACAACAGCCTCACTCAATCAAACCTGATTCACCCCCAGAGCCCAGTCCATTCTGTATACTGAAGGGGCACGGGTCCAGGAAAAACATAAATGTGATCTGAAATTAAAGACTATCATGATTCACACACATGGATGACAGTTTTTTAGTATATGGTTTTCTCAATTAAAAAACACTGAAAAAGCAAAATTCCATGATATGAAATCATACTGACCCATATGGGTGAGCAGCACAGCTGGAACCCTCAGATCCACAGCATATACCTATCTACCACTTGAGCTAACCGAATAACTGGCAGAGGATAACAGCCTACTATTGCTGCCTAAAACTGCCACTAGGAGGAGGATGAGAAAATTTGCCAATAGATTTCTCGACTGTTTTCTAGCCAGCAGCAGAATCCTGGATTCTGTTCCAGGTTATGGAGGGGAGTGTTCTCTAGTGGGTAGAAACATTTCTGCCCATCCCTTAGCATGCCTCTCCCCACAGCCTGCAGCCTTCTATCTTTGTCCCCAGAAGCGCTGCCAGCTTTATTGTTCTCCTAGGCGGTGGAAGGTCCCACCCCCGAAATGCCACCTCCGATAGTGGCGGCGGAAAGTCCCGCCTCCGAAATACCACCAATGACTGGGACAGCCGAAGTTCCGGCCGCTGCGGTCACCTCCCCCCAAATGTTAGCACCCTAGGTTGCGCCAATCCTGTTTGTCCCACCTGTTCTTTTCCCCACCCTCTCCTCTGGCCTGACCCCTCTCTGCATCTATCCCCACAGCATGCTCCCCTTTTGCTACCCACTGTAACCTACTTGAGTTACAGTGCCTGGCACTACAGCAGCCCCTGGAAACCATAGGAAAATTACAAAGTCCCATTCAGCTGCTGCAATCCTGATCTCAAGTATGCTCAGTGCAGACTGAGTAGCCAGAACTTGGAAAGCAGCCTCTAACAAAGCTCTACTGAACATGTGCAAATGAAAAATGTGGGTGAATTTTCATGGATACAGCAAAAGACATGTGACTCCTTCATGGGCACCTTGCAAATTTCCAGTGCCTGCTCCAAAGCATGGAGCTCAGAGAGTCTTCTCAGCTATACATTTAACCTTAAACCAGTGTATTTCCCCCCAAGCCTCATTCTCTGAAATGTCTGAACTGTTTAAAGATCAGCTTACGGCAGGCGCTTGGAATGGAAAAATTTCAGCCTGAGCAATTGAAAGTTTTACCAAGTTACAAACTACTCAAAACACATTCATATAATGGAAAGTTGGGCAACTGTGACTACAAGTGTCGCTGCCAGCTTCACCTATAATATGAAAGACTCAAAACGCATAGTGAACTATCTATAAATTACGGTCGGGCATATGCCCAAAAAGAGGTGGTCACATAGCGCAGCTGCAGACACAATCCATTATTCTTACATACCGACGACATTGCTCGGTTACAGAGCCGTATGGCAGGCTCATGTTGAAATATTGTTCCCTCAGCATTGCTTTCTATGGAATAAATGAGAAGCCAAAGGCTTACCCATGATCGAGCACCTTCAAGTCAGTCCTGTCAAAGCTGTGGACCTATGAACAATACCAATATGGCTAGGCCCACACACTAGTGTGCTTTGCAACACATTAAACTATCAAATATGGGTCCAAGGGAAAGAGTCCCAGGATTGATAGCACTTGCTTTGCACTTCTTACTGGTGTGTGTGAAAAATAGCATGGCACTGGAATACCTTAGGAGAAAAAAAAAAAACTGGTGATCTACATCCCCCAAAAGAAGATATTTATCTTTAAGCATAACATTTTTTGCCTGGAATACAAATATATTAAAAAATATTTTTTGGTATCAGAGGGGTAGCCGTGTTAGTCTGGATCTGTAAAAGCAGCAAAGAATCCTGTGGCACCTTATAGACTAACAGACGTTTTGGAGCATGAGCTTTCATGGGTGAATACCCACTTCCTCAGATGCATATTTTTTGGCAAGGAACATATATGGGAAAAATATATAGCTTCATTTAATTTTGAAACCAGGGCTTTTATTTGATGTATCTATTTGTTTGTTTATTTTTGTAATGTTTCTAGTTCTTGGGAAACATTTCTAAAAGCACCTAAGTGACTAAGCATGTAAAGGCTATCAAATGCCTATGCCACTTTTTAATAAAGTCATTCCCCAGTTTTTCATTTTCCTCTGCTTAATCTTTAGAGAAAGAAATTAACACTGAACATATTTCCCATGTCTCTTCTCTTTTCTCCTTTGAGTCCTCTTTTGAAGTCTTTGTGCACTGGGGATTATGGATGCTTCTGGAGGTAAAAATCAGACCCATTGTCATCTTTTTAGGGTATGGCTACACTTGCAGCTGTACAGCGCTGGGAGTTACAGCTGTCTTCGTACAGCTGGGTAGGGAAAGCTCTGCAGTGTGGCCACACTGACAGCTACCAGCGCTGCAGTATGGCCACATTTGCAGCATTTGCAGCGCTGTTGGGAGTGGCTGAACAGGCATTCTGGGATACCTCCGAATACCTCTGGAGGCCAATTACAGCGCTTTTGGTGGCCACACTGGCGGAGCAGCGCTGCATCACCAGCGCTACAATCGTTATACCCCAGGCAGAGCAGGAGTACAGCCAGCGCTGCAGCCAGGGAGATGCAGCGCTGTATGTGCCTTGCAAGTGTGGACGGTGAGTAAGTTGCAGCACTGTAAACCCATCACCAGCGCTGCAACTCTCCAGTGTAGCCAAGCCCTTAGTCAATACAACTTCTTGACTGATAAACACATCCTCCACTCCAGGTATAGAAATGTACAGACCTGAAGACTATCCCCTTTTCTACTGCTCCAGCAAAGAATGCTGTGCTGAGGCAGCTCTGTGCAACACCAAAGTGTTCCAGAAAAAAGTTATGTAAAATCTACATTAAGCTATTAAAAAGAAAAAGTGCAGCAGAAGCAGCAACTATGTGCCTAATTACATATGTAATAAGTCAAGCAAATAAAAAAAACAAATTACAGGCTCATCCCCTACTAAATTTGAAATATGCACAGATGCATTAAGGGTATCCACATGTAGCATTTTATTTTAAACTGGCTGAAGCTATACTGAGCCACTCCTATGGTTCTACAACCTGTACATATCAGCAATTATGTGTGTTAGAACACATATGCCTCTCAACATGCCAGACAACTGTACCTAAGTATGGTTCAAATTGTAGAAGATAAGTTTTAGATTGCAATAATCCACACTAACTGTACTGCCTCTTCATGCCACGTAATTAAGACACAGTTTGTTGCATTAGTTCTTTGAATCAAAAAGTCTAGATATCGGATGCCAAATAAAATGTACAAAATACCTTCCAAAGAATGTTCAGTTAGTGCACATGACAACTCACATACAGGATGACACTGGTTATTTTACAACTATCAGAGGTTGTATACTTGGATCACTCCAGAGAAAAGTGTAGCATATTGGAGGACAAATGCATACCCATAAAAAAAGACCTTTTTCAGTGAAGGTATTAAACAATGGGCTGGCAATTCATATGGTTGCCAGGGGTCCCGTTTTCAACCAGAATGCTCAGTCAAAAAGGGATCCTGGTGGCTTCGGTCAAAAGTCTGGTCTGCGATCATAGAATCATAGAATATCAGAGTTGGAAGGGACCTCAGGAGGTCATCTAGTCCAACCTCCTGCTCAAAGCAGGACCAATTCCCAACTAAATCATCCCAGCCAGGGTTTTGTCAAGCCTGACCTTAAAAACCTCTAAGGAAGGAGATTCCACCACCTCCCTAGGTAACCCATTCCAGTGCTTCACCACCCTCCCAGTGAAAAAGTTTTTCTTAATATCCAACCTAAACCTCCCCCACTGCAACTTGAGACCATTACTACTTGTTCTGTCATCAGGTACCACTGAGAACAGTCTAGATGCATCCTCTTTGGAACCCCTTTTCAGGTAGTTGAAAGCAACTATCAAATCCCCCCTCATTCTTCTCTTCTGCAGACTAAACAATCCCAGTTCCCTCAGCCTCTCCTCATAAGTCATGTGCTCCAGCCTCATTTTTGTTGCCCTCCGCTTGACTCCTTCCAATTTTTCCACATCTTCATTGTAGTGTGGGGCCCAAAACTGGACACAGTACTCCAGATGAGGCCTCACCAATGTTGAATAGAGGGGAATGATCACATCCCTCGATCTGCTGGCAATGCCACTACTTATACAGCCCAAAATGCCGTTAGGCTTCTTGGCAACAAGGGCACACTGTTGACTCATATCCAGCTTCTCGTTCACTGTAACCCCGAGGTCCTTTTCTGCAGAACTGCTTCCTAGCCATTCGGTCCCTAATCTGTAACAGTGAATGGGATTCTTCCGTCCTAAGCGCAGGACTCTGCACTTGTCCTTGTTGAATCTCATCAGGTTTCTTTTGGCGATGCAGCGGGGCTAAGGAAGGCTCCCTGTCTCTCTTGGCTCCGCACTGCTCCTGGCAGCACCCGATATGTCCCTGCGGCCCCTAGGCGGAGGGACAATCAGAGAAGGTCTGTGTGCTGCCCCTGCCCCCAAAGCCAGCTCAACAGGTCCCATTGGTCAGGAACTGCAACCAATGGGAGCTGCGGGGGCGGTGCTTGCAGGTGCAGGCAGCACGCCAAGGGGCCACAGCGACATGCCCGGCACATCTGGGAGCAGCATGAAGCATGAAGGGTAGGCAGGGAGCCTGCATTAGCCCCACTGCACCGACAACCAGGAGCTGCCTGAAGTAAGTGCTGCCTGGCCAGAGCCCACACCGCTATCTCCCTCCCCCAGGTTGGAACTTCCTCCTGCACCCTAACTCCCTCCCAGAGCATACACCCCAACCCCTTGCTCCAGCCCTGAGCCCCCTCCTGCACCCAAGCCCCTCATCACCAGCCCCACCCCAGAGCCCGCATCCCCAGCCATAGCCCTCGCCTCCTCTTGCACCCCAACTCCCTGACCCAGTCTGGAGCCCCCTTCTGCAGCCTGAACCCCTCATTTTTGGCTCCATCCCAGAGCTTGCATCCCCAGCTAGAGCCCTCACCCCTCACACACCCCAATCCCCTGCCCTAGCCCAGTGAAAGTGAGTGAGGGCAGGGGAAAATGAGCGAGGGTGGGAGGGGGGATGGAGCGAGTGGGAGGCAGGGCCTCTGAGAAGGGGTGGGACAGGGCAGTGGTGCTCGGTTTTCTGCAGTTAGAAAGCTGGCAACCCTAGTAATACATTCTATTTAATGTTGAATTTCAATGTCCACTATAACTTCCTCCTTTTTTAATTACTCATAACTTTCTCAAATCAATCCCTTCTTGGTGAAAATTTCAATGCTTGATCTCAGGATGGGGATGGTTTTTGTAGGTTCATTTTTGAAAACAAGATTGAGCAAAATATACTCTACTGTGAAGAAAAAGGATACAGCCTTCCTAAAGTGTGCGTAGTAGCACAAGGTGATGGGAGGAGCTGTACAAAGAAAGAAGGAAAGATAGAGGCTACAAGGGATAATGACAAATGTTTGATGGCTGCACCACATTTGTGAAATTGTTGTCAAAGATGAGTCCTGCACCTGAGTCTTCCATTTAACAGTCAGCACTAAAATGACTGATACCTCACAAAGAAACAAAGCAAAGAAGTGTGCCCAACAGTATGAAGAACTGAAACTGCAGAGATCAAACAAAATATGGGGAACAACCTGAAGAAACTGCTCCCTACTACGCAATCAAGTCCTACACTCAAAGGAGCTTTCACTTAACATACTCATGACAGCCCTTCTATAGCTCTGAATGCAAATACATGTGATCAGTTTCTTTCTTGCAATTACAAACTTTTCAACTTTTGGTTTATGAGTACAAGTGCCTGAAAAGGAGAAATTTCTACTCTGCAGATGCGTTAGCAGACTACAGTCAGCACTTAGCCCTGCTCTGTTCCAGTTTGTAAAGGAAGGTCTTCATAAAAGCAAACAAAACAAAAACAGGTTTAAAGTAGTGAGCTAACTACACTTAGCTCAGTCTCAGAAGTTACAAAGATCCTCAAGAAATTTTGGAGGAAAACGTCTGCAAAATTACTGAACATATTCACAGCTATTAAACTCGCTATGAGACACTCAGCACTGTTGATTAGCAACCTCTTCAACTGTAACATGTGGAAATAAAATACAAAAGCGAATTGGTTAAAGAAAAACTATACCAAGAATGTTACGTCTCCCTCACTGGATTCCCCCAAAATGCAACTGGCTTGTAAAATTGCAAGTACAAAAGGCTTGTAATGCATCACATTTTAAATATTAGTCTTTAAAGACAGTACCAAGGTTTCTTCCCCACTCTGAACTTTAGGGTGCAGATGTGGGGGACCTGCATGAGAAGCTCTATGCTCAATTACCAGTTTAGATCTGGTCTGGCTGCCACCACTCTCAAGCACTACTTTCCTTCCCTGGGTAGCCTTGAGAGACTTCACCAATTTCCTTGGATCTTAAAACAAAGAGAAATTAACCATCCCTCCTCCTTTCTCCCACCAATGCCTGGTGGATCCAGGTCCAACCCCCTTGGATCTAAAAACAAGGAAAAATCAATCAGGTGTTAAGAAAAAGGCTTTTAATTAAAGAAAAAAAGGTAAAAGAAAACCCTCTGGGAAAGATTAGCACACCACAGACAACAGATTCAAACACAGAGGATGTTCCCCTGAGCAAAAACTTAGTTACACAAAAAAATACTCAAATATCCAATTTGACTATTCCTCTAATTGCACAAGGCAGGTTACAAAGAAATAAACATAAACCTATTTATTTCCTTCACCAATACTCACTACTTAATAAGAGGCTGAATTCTGGAGCTTTCCCACTCTGGTCAAAGTGAAACTGACCCAGACAAAGGGAACTTCCCTCCTCCCTTTTGAACCATCTTGTTCTTCCATTGGTTCCTCTGGTCAGGTGTCAGCTAGGCTAGGTGAACTTCTTAACCCTTTACAGGTAAAAGAGGCATTAACCCTTAACTATCTGTTTATGACAGACAGCATTTCAGAGCATCCCTCAAATCAACCAAGAGTCCTGCTTTATGAAGTAATAATAAACATTCAGGTGATTTTTTTAATGCAGAAATCCAGGGCAGCTGTGATTGTTGGATGCATTCCTCCTCCAGTTTCTCAACATAAAGCATCCTATACTCAAATATGTCACTATTAGGATGCCAAACTATAAATTAGTAACTTTTAAAGAAGGCAAAATTGTATCCCACTGTACCACTTTCTTATGCATTGCAGAATCTAGCATTTACTTCCCCAGCTTTTTAAAGCTGGATATAAAACAAAGACAGAACATTCAATAAAAGGATGACAAGGACAATGTGTCTTGGGAAAGAAATGGCACAATAATAAAACTGCAAGTGAAAGTGTACTTCACTGACATCAAATCAACTTTTACTCCAAAGATTGCGAGGCCAGATTCTGCAGCCCTTATTTAGATTGCATAGTACCTTACTCAAAGAATATTTTATTAAAATCAACGGGATTACTAGTGAGGTAGGACAGTATGCAACCTAAATAGGACTTGCAGAAATTACCCTATTCATACACAACAGTTTGTACATGGGGTACGTACACAACACTTATCTCAGAGGCACACTTTCATTCCTGTGCATGGCTGGTGAAGGATTCACAAAACGGTCTGAAAACAATCTATATAAAGCAGCCTCTTCCTATATTAATCTTCTCTCTGTTCTTGCCTGCTTCTTTATTAGGTCAGTTTTTAACAGGCAATTAGAGCATTTTGAAGATTTCCAATAAGGTGGCTTCACTGTTAGTGTGTGTTTCTTTTAGTGACTTTATAAAATCATCTCATTGATTTTCCAGCAATACTTCACCACTGACTTGATGGATAAGGCTTTTTAACACAGTCTGTCTTACTGTCAACCTGTCTCCCTGCTCCAGAGATGAAGGTATTGAATATTTTACCCATAGCCATGTTGCAGCAGCTGAACAACTCACCAGTCCACTAGCAGGGGCACCAAACAACATTTCTTCCTACTACTTTGCACTTAAAAAGCACCTTGTACGGAGTTCTAAATATTAGACGCACTAATATTTTAAGGCACACAACTCCAAAGAATCAGGTTGGTATCCCATTTTGTAGGATGTTACAGAGATAGGGGCCGAGGTCAAGATTTTCCAAAGGGCCATCTAATTTTGGGTGCTCCTTGAGAAGTTTCAGGATGGAGACTCAAAATGGAAGTCCCAAAGTTAGTGGACACTTGAAAGTTTGGGCCTGTGACTTGCCCAAGTTCATTTAGCTCGTCAGCAGAGGATTCAAGAATAGAAATCAGGTGTCCTAGCTTATAGTTCTTTACCCACAATTATTTGAGAGTGTTTACTAGTGAACAATTATTTGTCTAGCTTTAAGCTGTTGAAAGTTATAGAAATATTAGAATATAACTTACTTTTCAATATGATTTATTCATAATCATGGTGAGTCAGTCCCAAAACTACTTTTAGAACAGTTCACAGCAGCTATACCAAACAAAAGTAGGTGCACAAATGTGTCATTGTTCTGATAATCTGAACAAGGTTTGAAAGCTAAACCAATACTAGAGCTGGATGAAAATCAGAATTTCTGCCCCACGTGCAGGGCCAGATTAACTCTCTTGCGGGCCCAGGGCTATTAGATTTTGTGGGGCGGTTGGGGGTTTGGAGTGGGGGAGTGGGCTCAGGGCTCGAGTAGGGGATTGAGGTGCGGGAGAGGGTGCAGCTTCAGCTGGGGGTGGGTGAGGGCAGGGATGGAACAGGGGGTTGGGGTGCAGCAGGAAGTTCGGGGTGTGGGCTCTGGGTGAGATTCTGGGTGCAGGAGGGGGCTCAGGGCTGAGGACAGGGGGTTGGGGTGCAGGAGGGGGCTCGGGGCTGGGACAGGGGGTTGGGGTGTAGGAGGGAGTGCGGGGTGCAGGATCCGGCTGGAAGAGGCTTACCTCAGACAGCTCCTGGTCGGCAGTGCAGCAGGGCTAAGTCAGGATCCCTGCCTGCCCTGGCTCCGTGCTGCTCTGCTCCCCAAGGTGGCTGGCATGTCCAGCCCCTAGGCAGAGGGGCCAGGCCGCTCTGTGCAGTGCATGCTGCCTGTGCCCACGGGTGCTGCTCCCACAGTTCCCATTGGCCACAGTACCTCGCTTAGGGGCCACAGGGGTAATACTGATGTGCCAGTACTCACAGCTCCAGCCCTGGGGAGTGGATGACAGGGCTCGGGGACTGGTGTCGCAGTGGGCCACATCCAGCCCACTGGCCTGCGGGGCCCCCCTTAGCCCAAGGCCATAGGCTGCAGCCCCTAAAGCCCCTGCATTAATCTGGCCCTGCGCACAGGAAATTCCAATATTTTGACATTTGTGTTCACCCCAGATCTAAATAACAAGCAGAAATATCAAAATTTTCACATAACTGTAAACTGATAAAAATTCCGATTTGGAAGTGTTGAAACGAAATATGTTGAAACAATAATACAACTCTGAAAGGATTCAAACAAATCAAAATGTTTAGCTTTGTCTTGGTTATACACTGAACTGCAGTGGCCTCATGCCTCCAGTCTCCTATGTAGGCCAGGCTCCAGGGCCAGATTAAATATCCCATAATGCACCAATTACATGGGACTCTCATGATGCACTGGGGAAGTTCAGCCAGTGGGAGGGCCATAGTACATCACGAGAAATGTAAGTTAGCCAGGGAAGCTGGTCTATAAAACAGAAAGGGAGCATGACACACCAGGAGTACAGCTTTCATGAAGCACGAAAACAGCTCAGGCAGATGCAGTTACATGTCAAATGGACCCAAAATCAAATGTTACCAGTCAAGTCAATGAACCAAAATGTTTAGATTTGGATGAATATACAGCAAAACTTAGTTCAGATTTTCCCCCTCAGAAAAACCAAAAAAATTGGAACAAAAATCAAAATGTCAGTTTTGCAGAAACTATGTCTGTCACAGAAAAAATCCTTGACTAAAAGTTCCTGAACACTCTAATACAATCCAAATAGCTTTTCCTTTAAAAAACGGAGAAAAACGCTGCTTTTAGTCATGAGTCAAAGAAACTGGAATCATGCACAAAGCCAGGCACAACAGAACAATTAAATGTGTCAAAATGCATAGGTTTAAGATTTTTAACTAATGTGACTGAAAACTAGCTCTACAAAAACCAGTTCTTTATATCTAAGCTGGTATACGTTTCCCAACCAATACAGATATGGTGGATTGATACACAGGCTCACATGCCTATTTGTTATACTTAATGGAATTCAGCTGTTAGTTCAGCAGTTCAGTTTTACTTTGTGAGGATACAGATTTCAATTTGTTCATTCACTGTTTTCCATTTTTCAAGTCATCTATCTTCAGCAACAAAATCTGAACCATGTTCTTTAGCACCAGTGCAGATTACTTGTGACAATGACTGATAATTAAGGGATTTTGTTGTTGTTGTTGTCGTCATTTGCAGCATCTCTGTGTAGTTTACTGGTAAAAGTTTCTGCTCTTTTAACAACAACCTAAAATTGAAGTATCTTCTTCCACCTAAAACATCAGGCAATCTTTCTCTTCTATTTGCTCAGTTGACCATGAATTTTTCTCTTCAGTTTACCCAATCTAACACTTGACAGGTCACTATTTGCAGTGGGTTTTGACAGCTTGGGCTGCCTTAACAAAATAAGCCGTTTGGCTTTAAAAGCATAGTGTATGGTCTAGACAGCAATGTCTGCTGCAAGCAAAGAGGACACCTTCCTGTCAGACAACAGACAAGTTAATGGTAGGGTAATTTACTTCACCCATATAAAATCAGGATTCAAGGCATCCCACAAAACCAAGCAAGCACCTGAGAACTGAGTGCAATAAACCCTGCACAGCGAGTTGAGAGCACAAGTCTCTTTACCTACATTTTTACATTTACATTTTACCTACATTTATTTTAGACTCTAGCTCCTTTGCTGAGAGAAAAATAATCCACAATTCTATCTAATTCTATCTGAGATCTCCAAAATACACCTTTAATTGCTATCAACTACATTTACACATAAAATTATACTCTAGCATTTTGAAAAACTAAGCTACACTTCCATAGTCTCAACTGGTTATTCTAACAAAACCACTTCTTTGTTAGTCCTTTGTAGGATACAGAGCAGTTCAGAAAAGACAGTTACCTTTTCCATAACTGGTGTTCTTCGAGATGTGTTGCTCATGTCCATTCCACAATAGGTGTGTGTGCTCGCCATGTGCACTGGTGCCAGAAAGTTTTTTCCTTATGTTCTCATGTACTACCCTTAGCAGTACCCATAGGGGAGCGCCCCTAGCAACTCCTGGAGTAGTGCTGCCATGGTGAGGTATAAGGGGCGATGTGCGCTCCCCCCACCCTCAGTTCCTTCTTGCCAGAGAACTCCAACTGAGGGGAAGGAGGGTGGGATGTGGAATGAACATGAGCAACACATCTCGAAGAACACCAGTTACGGAAAAGGTAACTGTCTTTTCTTCTCTGAGTGATTGCTTATGTGCATTCCACAATAGGGGATTCCAAGCTACATCTGTTGAAGGCAAGTAGGAGTTTACAGACACTCGGGAGGGAGCACTGCCCTGCTGAACCCAGTGTCCTCCCTAGTTTGGGAGACAATTGCATAATGCGAGGTGAACGTGTGGACTGATGACCATGGGGCAGTCCTACAAATGTCCTGGATAGGAACATGGGCCAAAAACACAGCCAATGAGGCTTGCGCCCTAGTCAAGTGCACCCTCACAACTGGCGGCAGGGGAACTCCTGCCAGGTCATAACAAACACGGATACAAGAAGTGATCCGGTTGGAGAGTTGCTGAGTGGAGATCGGCTGACCTTTCATGCATTTGGCCGTGGCGATGAAAAGCTGCAAACATTTCCTGAACAGTTTTGTACATTCTAGGTAGAAGGCCAGAGCCTGCCTTACATCTAGCATTTGAAGGGGCTGGGGCTTGGGACAGAGCACCGGCAGGAAAATTTCCTGACCCATATGATGGGCAGAGACCACCATAGGGAGGCACGATGGGTGTGGGCGGAGCTGGACCGTATCCTTATGAAATACTGTGTACAGGGGTTCAGAGGTCAGAGTCCGGAGCTCTGACACCCTCTTAGCCGATGTGTTCACCACCAGAAAGCTACTTTCCATGAGTGGTGGGACCAGAAATATGTAGCAAGCAGCTCAAATGGAGGTCCTGTTAGCTTGGCCAGCACCAAGGTCAGGTCCCACTGAGGGACCAGGGATCTAACATAAGGAAAGAGGTGATCCAAGCCCTTAAGGAATCAACCAGTCATGGCATGGGAGAATGTCGTGTGGCCCTGTACTGGTGGGTGAAAAGCTGATATGGCTGCCAGATGCACCTTGATGGATTGACAGAATCAGGGGACAGGCATAGAAAAGCTGACCCGACCAGGACAGAAGGAAGGCGTCGGAAATCATGCCAATGCCCAGCCCTCCCTTCGAGCAGAAATGGGCATACCAGTGGGTCTGTCTGGTCACGAAGAGGTCCACTTGGAGAGTGCCCTATGTTCAGAAAATCATGTGCACCACCTCCAGGTGCAGCAACCATTTGTGCTGAGAGAAGTAGTCCAGGCTCAGTTGATCCACCCGAGAATTTCAGATGCCTGATAAGTGGTGGGCTTCCAAGTTGATATCGTGGGCTATATAGAAGTCCCACAGCCTGAGGGCTTCCTGGCAGGAGGCTGAGGAGCAGGCCCTGCCTTGCCTGTTGATGTAGAACATCAAGGCTGTGTTTGTGAGGACCCTGACCATTCTGCCTGCTAGGCACAAGTGAAAGGCCACACAGGCTAGACAGACCGCCCTGAACTCTTTGACATTTATATGCAGGGCTAGTTCCCGTGTGGACCACAGACCTTGGGTCTGAAGGTTTCCCACATGGGCTCCCCACCCCAAGTCCAACGCATCAGACATGAACTCTACAGTTGGGAGCTGGCACCTGAACGGGGCCCCTTGTAGCAGGTTCCCCGGGGTGGACCACCAGCAGAGGTAGGCTAGCACAGATTCGGGCACAGTGAGGACTTTGTCCATCCTGTCTCTGGACTGGGAGAATACCGAGGCCTACTAGAGCTGGAGAGGCCATGACCTGAGTCTGGCATGACGAACCACATATGTGCACGCTAACATATGACCCAGGAGTTGGAGGCATGCTCTGGCAGTCGTCACGGGAAACCGCATGACCACCCCGATGAGCTCCCTCAGGATTTCGAATCTGTCCGGTGAGAGGGAGGCTCTGGCTGATGTCGCATCCAGAATCGCGCCAATGAATGCTATGCATTGTACCAGGACCAATGTAGATTTGGTGCTGTTTACCAGCAGCCCCAGTGTGGTGCATGTGGATAGGAGAAGTGTTATGTGATTTTATACCTGTGATCTGGAGCTGCCTTTGACCAGCCAGTTGTCGAGGTAGGGAAAGAACTGGACCCCTCAATGCCTGAGGTAGGCCGCTACCACAGACATACACTTTATGAAGACTCTGGGTGCCGTCGATAGGCCATATGGGAGGACAATGAACTGGTAGTGTCCCTGCCCTACCGTGAAGCAGAGGAAATGCCTGTGGACCACCTATATATGAATGTGGAAGTATGCATGCTGTAGATCGAGAGCGGCATACCAGTCTTTGTGATCCAGGGAGGGGATGATGGAGCTCAGAGAGACCATGCAAAACTTGAGCTTTACCATGTACTGGTTCAGGTCTTGCAGGTCCAGGGTGGGCCTGAGCCCCCCTTTTGCCTTCGGGATAAGGAAATAGCGGGAGTTGTATCCCTTGTATCTAAACTCCGCCAGTGACACCTCCACAGCTCCTAAGCAAAGGAGCCTCCTCATCTCTTGCTTGAGAAAGCTCTCATGAGAAGAGTCCTTGAAAAGAGACAGGGAGGGATAGCGGATGGGAGGGGTAGAATAAAACTGGAGGGTATAGCCCCGGGAGATGTTGTTGAGGACCCATCACTCCGAGATCAGCAGCAACCACTCCAGGAGGTTGGAGAAGGGAAGGTTGGGTGGATCCCTGGTACAAACTGGTAAGTTGTCTCTGGGCGTCCCATCAAAACTGGCGCTTACCCGCCTACTTACCCTTAAAGAGCCCAGGATGGGGCGCAGGCCAGGATTGCTGTTGTGGGTGCTTTTTATAGTCCCTTGATTTTTTATAAGGGGGCCTGTATCTCAAGTGGGTGGCCTGACTGGGAGCCTGCTGTGGTTTGAACTTGGTCCTAGCCGGGGCCGGGACATAGAGACCAAGGGTCTTTAATGTTGTGCGGGAGTCCTTAAGACCGTGTAACTTCACGTCTGCTTGTTTAACAAACAGGGCCTTGCCGTCGAATGGGAGGTCCTGCAACAGGAGCCAAGATGCTCTCCTCATGGAAACCAGGGAGGCCACAGATCATGTGGCCGTATCCACAGGGTCTGAGGCTGCCTAAAGGACCGCCCTGGCAGCTGCTGTGCCCTCCTCAACCAGAGCCTTAAACTCCTTCTTATCACACTCCTGGAGGGAATCTGCAAATTTGGGCACTGAGCCCCACAAGTTGAAGTCATATCTGCCCAACAGGGCTTGGTGGTTTGCCAGCCTCAGTTGGAAGCTCAAGGACAAATAAATCTTTCTACCAAATAAATCTAGTCTCCTCGAGTCCTTATTTTTAGGGGTAGGAGCGGGTTGACGCTGACGCTTCTTATGGCTGACTGCTTTGACCACTAGAGAGTTGGGGTTGGGGTGGGTATATAGATACTCATGCCCCTTGGCAGGCACTTCCTTTCTGCCTTCTTAGAGAAGGGGGCAAGGAAGCCGGGGTTTGCCACAGGGCATTTAAGATCTTTGGCTGGTGGCGTAGCTGAGAGGACATCGAAGAAGGAATCCAAGGGTTCCTCCACCTCCTCAGCTTGTAGGTTGAGGCCTTATTCCACCCTTTTCAACAGTTCCTGGTGGGCTTTTGTGTCCTCCTGTGGGACAAGAGGAGGAGGAGCCGTGATTGCCTCATTGGGGGAGGATGAGGATGGGGGAGCTGTGTTCTGCATCCCCACCAGTGCCGCAGGTCCCGTCACTTGGTCCCCTTCTAAGCGTGGGACTTGGTATGAGCGCTCTGCTGACCCTTTTCTGGGGGGCTGAGGGAGGGAGGACGATGGTCTTTCTGAGGCTCTGGCCCCCAAGCGAGCTACCACCGGGGCTGCATTGTAGCCCACAGGGCTCATTGGTACCAGGGCGCTGTGACACTGTCGGAGCGGACTGCCCCACCTGACTCACCGACTGTTAACTTTGAAGGGAGGCCGGGCTGGCATATGATCTACCACTATCCCAGGATGGGGGACGAGTGACAGTATCACAAATGGTGCCAAGCACGAGACCGCGATCCTGGTGTGGAGGAGTGGAAGTACCATCTATAGCGGCTGCTCCGCGAATGGCTCTGATGGGCAGATTCGCAACAGCAGGGTGCCAGTGATCTACGCCTGGAGCTGCGGGAGCGGTGCCATGATGGGGACCTTGAGCAGTACGAAGAATGGGAGCAGCGTCAATGTCCGTAACACGAAGAGCTACAATAGCTTTTCAGAGACAATGACCTCCGGTGCCGTCTGTCCCTGTCCCGGCGAGGCATGCTCTTGTTGTAAGGTCTTCGTTCCCTTGAGGTGGAGTGGTGCCTGGAACTCCTGCTTCTTGGCACCCTGAACCCATGTGGGTCCGAGCAGTGACTTGCCTATGGACCGGGGAGCCACTGGCGCCAGTGTGACTGGTGCTGGTAGAGACATAATGTCTTGAGCAGCCTGCAGGGCCTCCGGCGTGGAGGGCACTCAAATGTGGCCACTGGCATCTGGGAAGGCCGGCTTGGAGTGGGCCAGGCTACTCCATTCGACTTGAGTCGGAGGCTGCGAGGCCGATGGGGATCGAGACCTGCCCGACATGGGTCTAGTCTCTCCCTCAGGCTTGCTCCGGTGCCTTGGCAGAGAAGACCTCTTCTTCACCTTTTTAGAGTGTCCCAAAGATGGGCAGTGGTGCCGACTGGTGGAGGGCACCGTTGGTGCGCTGTGCACCGATGCCGTAGTGCTTAGTGTTGACTCACAGCTGTGCCGAAGTCAGGGCTGACTCCATCAAAATGGCACAGAGCCGTATGTCCCGCTCCTTCCTGGTCTGAGGCTTGAAGGATCTGCAAATTTTGCAGCAATCGCTGGGTGGGTTTCCCCAAGACAGTGTAAAATGTCAATGTGTGGATCACTCACGGGCACAGGCTGTTTGCAAGTGTCGCACGACTTAAAGCCCAGGGCATGCCCCGACCCGGGCGCACTTAACTATTGTAACTAAACTTTTTCTCTTTTCTTTTTCTCTCTCTCTTTTTTTTTTTTTACACTACAGGTACTAACTATGAACTAAATGATGTCCAGAGAGAAAACTACAGCAAAGTTGGAGTAGAGCAGTTACGAAGCACCTTCACTGGCGGCAAGAAGGAACTGAGGGTGGGGGGAGAGTGCAGCACCCCTTATACTGCGCCATAGCAGTGCCACTCCAGGGGTCGCTAGGGGAGCTCGCCTACAGGGATTGCTAAGGGAAAAACTTTCTGGCACCAGTGCACGTGGTGAGCATGCACACCTATTGTGGAATGCATATAAGCAATCACTCAAAGAAGAACATTGTTTCCTGAATCAGGAAAGTGGCTGTTTTCAGGGAATGGGGCAAATATATGAAAGAATTACAATTTTTTTTTTTTGCTAGATCACTTTCGCTGAGAAATAAACAAAATAACTTTCAGTTGCAGTCTCTCAACATTCAAGTGATGATTTTGCTTTTCCTCTCAAGTTTTAAGTTTAAACTAACCATCAGAGAGAAAAAAAATAAACACATATAAAGCATTCCAAAATGAACCATTTAACAATTAAAAAACACCAAATCAATCTGAAGCAAATCCTCCCAGCAGTCGTGACTGTCTTTTTTTCTTCATTAGGGCTATGTCTACACTACATTTTCATTGGTAACATTTTTTGTAGGCCTGGCCCTGACCAACAAACGTCTTACCGACGAAAAGTGCCACTGTGGACAACGCTTTGTCAACGGAAGATGCTCTCCCACCAATAAAGCTAATGCCCCTTATTGCGGGTGGTTTTATTTTGTTAGCAGCAGAGCTCTCTCCTGCTCACAACGAGCGGCTACACTGCTTACCTTACAACAGCACTGTAGTGACACAGCTAAGCTACTGTAAGGTGTGAAGTGTAGACATAGCCTAAGAAAAAATTGAGAAGCCTTGATTTAAAGCTGATTGCTTTTAGCACAGCTATACTGTACTATACGTGGAAGTTAATTAGTAGTTGGCTAGCAGCTCCAATTGTATAATGTTTTTTTTTTTCAGATTTATAAATCCACCACCAAACATACTAGGCACAGATATTAATAATAATATAGAACTGACAACAAACTTACAGCAACACATTTCCTTAAAAATTACCTCTGCCCTAGTTGCTAAAAATCACTATCAGACCACATGACTACCAAGAACACTAGCTATCAACCTATGCAGATGCTATTGGTATGTTGGTACCCTTCCCTCCATTTGTTGAGTCACCTGTTTATATATTTTCTAAATGCTACATTCTAAGTTCTCTGGTGCATGGAATGTCTATTTCTTTGGAAAGAATCTAGTACAATGGAGCCCTACTGCACCACCACAATGCAGATATTATTATTATGTTTCACTCAACTTTTTGCTGTCTCCTGACTCTATGTAGTCTTTCTCCTTCCCCTGAAACCCCCTGGAGAATAGATAGGCCTTATAGTTCTTCCTGAAAGTCAAGAGACTCTGACACTCTCAAGTGAAAGTGGGAAATATTTCTCAGGTGCCTCTTGTTTAAACCAGGGGTTGTCTGCTTGTACACATTAGCTCTAACTGCCACAATGTCACGAGAGGACACAAGCCCATTTAGTCAAAAGAAATTCATAAGCTATGCACATTCTTTTTCTGAAGGACTATAGGTATCCTGGTAACCATATGCTTACTGAGGCAACGAAAATATTACCCAGATAACAATGGTGCAAATCTACAAGTATTGTCACCATTAGGAAAGAGTAGAACGTCCTTTCTTCCATACAAACTTCACTGACAAAAATACTAGGACATGCTGTAATTAGTAAATAAATAAATAAATAATGAAGTCTCTTTTGTCAAGAACATCCCTTACCTTCACACAAGATGTCAATTTTTAAACAGAATTTAGACTGTTCGGATAAGCATGTAGGTTAAGAAAGGATTATGATTATTTCTTTAGTCTTTTCTTTCTCTTTCCTTCCCTCACTTCCCTTGCTAGAGTTTTCTAAATTCACATACTTTTTATCTGCATCCTCCCCTCCACCCATGCAAGATGATAGATCCTGGTCAGGTCATGAAATCCAGGACTTTTGTGTAAGGAGAGAAGAAAGAGGAGAATACTGAAGTCTGGGGTCAAGCTGACACTGTCAGGAAAGTCTCATTATTTGCCCCTTTATAGGAGCTTACTTCCATTATACAGATCACTGCACCTCACTACAGCTATCCTGTAGTCAGGACCAGCTCAAACTATCAAATCCATTTCTGAATCACAATGCCAGAACACAGCTCTGTGAATCAATGCAACGCCAGAACTTATTCCACAGGCAATCAAAGCACTCCCAGCTCCGACCAGCCAGGACAGAAATACCTCCACAAGCCTGGGGTCAGGACTGGCTCAAGACCCAGACTTTCAAGATGAAATATGTATTTCTTCTGGAGACTAGGAATAGAAGATCAAAGATTTAAATAATTGATGTCAAATAATAAATAATAAATCTTATCTTCAAAATTAAACATTCATAATGCATAAGTTACTCTTGTTACAAATGTTGACTAAATAGAAGAAAAGAAGCAGAGTCAAAGAAATAACATCTGAAATGACTAAAATATTGCTTCCAAGTTTCTTCTGTAGCAGGTCTGATTGTGTAGAAGGCAGATAATTTGAAATGCTTTGTTACTACATACATTGATACTGCTAACCCAGCAGGTTACACTTTTACCTGAAAGTCATAGCAGCTAGTGCATAACTGTAGCTGACTGCCCAGAACTGTCTTTCCATGCAAGACATAAAAAGAGTCCTGACAAATTTTTAAAGATGTTAGATCAACTTGCAATGCTTTAAATATTTGTCCTTGTGTTCCAGCTAAATTCAGATTCAAGGAATTACAGTACATTAGGAAAAAGACATGGTCTAGTAGGCAGTCTCAGAAAGCTCAAGTTCCATTCCCAGAGTAGCCACTGACTTTCAGCGTGGTCTCAGGAAGGTCACATCATCATTTTGCTTCAGTATCCTTATTGGTATAATAAATATAGTAATATTTATCACATCTCACAGGCTTGCTTAGAATCAACCAGTTAATGTACTAGCCAGCTAGCTGGTAAAATGCTAGTGTAAGAGTAAAATTGTGAACTAGCTTAAATGACTTAGGACCCTAAGAACCACTTTCAAAGTAACATAGGCACTTAGGAATCTAAGTCTTATTGATTTCCAATGAGACATAAGCAGGTATAAAAATTTTAGCCTGATTATATTACACTGGTATACTTAAAATTTACCCTAATAAAGAGTTATAGCTAGGAGTTAAATAAAAATTTGTTTCTCTCTAAGCCTAGATCAGATCTCAACATACACTGTATACAGGCATCATATGAGGAATATCTAGGGTTAGAAACTAAACAAAATTAAGATCCGTTAAATATCTGTGGAATAAATCCAGTCACAAATAAAAAAAGCTGGCAGAACTATGCTATTTTCATCACACCCAGTTAGTTTTTTGTCTTCAGATTATTTAAAAAAAAAAATCAGTATTTTTCTTCTCCCTCAAGACGTGCAAAGTGGGGTTAAATTTATTAAGGTGCTATTAGTTTCTTGATTTTGTCTCACTGGATCTGAACCCAGGAGAGAATTTTGGACGTCTTCATGCAGCGTATCGTAGACAGTTTGTGATCACAATTAGGCATTAAAAACAGGGTAGAAAAATATTCCAGACTGACCTATTTTAAGATTCTGAATTCTTCTGAACTTTTCATTTTTAAAAGCCATTGTACTTGTTTCCAAACCTGAGTCAAAGGGCAGAAATGTCCTCTAGTGG
Source organism: Gopherus evgoodei (assembly GCF_007399415.2). NCBI lineage: Eukaryota > Metazoa > Chordata > Testudines > Testudinidae > Gopherus > Gopherus evgoodei. The sequence goes on along the minus strand of NC_044325.1, from coordinate 115,006,235 downwards.
CCAGGGCCGCCCAGAGGATTCAGGGGGCCTAGGGTCTTCGGTGGCAGGGGGCCCCCGCTTCGGCGGGGAATCCCTCCGCCCTGGGGCGGAAGGACCCTCCACTGCCGAAGACCCGGAGCAGAAGAAGCTCTGGGAGCCCAGGCCCCGTGAGAGTTTTCTGGGGCCCCCGGAGCGAGTGAAGGACCCTGCTCCAGGGGCCTCAAAAAACTCTCGAGGGGGCCCCTGCGGGTCTAGGGCAAATTGCCCCACTTGCCCCCCCCCCCGGGCAGCCCTGCCAGTGGTTGTGCAGTCATCATCCTTGATAACTCTTCTAGTTACTTCCTGCATTTCAATCTCTGTTCTTATCTCATTTTAAAATCTTGGCCAGTTTGCTCTTTGCTATTGTTACCAGCTAGATCTAATGTGATCGAAAATTAGTGCGGGAGTACCAGTGTATTAGATACACCTGAGCTTATGCTGACTCAGTAACTCTCCTAAGGGCCTCACATATATTGAACAGATTGGGTGACAAAAACGGATCTCTGTGGTATCTCACATAAGATCTCTTAGGAAAAAAGACTAAAAGCCCCATACCACTCTTTGGGGCATTCCAGAAAAGTCTGGAAGAACTAATGAAAAGCAGCTTTGTTAACTTACAGACCACAGACATACCAATAAACCTCATGATCAACCGCATTAAAGGCATTCAACAGACTTAAGCAAAAGTCAGACAACACCTTTTCTTCATCCACTGTTAAGACAAAAACCAGTACAAGCAATTCAGTTTCTCCCAAGCAGAGATCTTGGCCCTCACTGACCTAGAGTTAACATGCCACATCCCTTCTCAAGAAGGGATCTGATACCGGTTAATAGTTGACAAGATTGTCAGAGTCAAATGATGGTTTAAGCAAGTGCCACATAAAAGCTACAAAGACAGCAGACATCATGCCTTCCCCTCCTGAACTTTTGAAGCTGTTTAACCTCTCCAACAATAATGATGTACTTTCATGATGGCCTTCATCAGTCATGTAAGGACATGGGTACAACTCACAAAGCTTCTCTTAAGACCCACCAGAATTTCGAAGCAAGACAGTTCAAACACACGGCTAGCTTGCATGGAGAGCTGCAGACTCTGTTCCATTTCCAGAGTTGGAGAAGTCAATCCAGATCAAAGCCATTATCTGAAAAGTAGCTTGAAAACTTAAATCAGAAACTCAACCCACTGACTGCAGGTAGCACAGATTTACAAAGCTGACAGCCACCTGGAACCTCCAGCTGTGCGAGATACTATGGGGAAGGCAAAGTAATATTTCTTCTCCTCCCACATAGCCTCAGTGTAAGACTTAAAAAATTCTGTGTGATGCAACCATATTCCCTCTGGCATTTCTGTGACCAGCACTCTAGCTATCACCACTCGTGCTTCATCCATCATGAGTCCCTCTGTAAAATATGACCTATGGGGGCAAAGCCAGTTGGGAAGTTAGTGGAGGATAAAAGCTGCTGCTATACAATCCTGCCACACCATTGAAAGTGATCTGATTGCTGAATAATCTTTCCTCAGCATCATCTAGAATCTCAATTTCCTTCCACCTCTTGAGGGGAGGCCATTAAACAAGAGCTGGCTTGCCTCTGCAACTATGATATGCCCAGTCCTCAAATTGCAGGAAGCAATGGACCAGCTACAGCAAGGATGTAACTTTTACTTTCCCTACCTGCAATCTCATTCCAAATACTAGATATCAAGGGTGACCAACTGTGAGAGTCAAGTCAAAAGCCGTCCAAGACAATCCTATGGTCAACGTGGCAACAACGAAACCCTGAAATACTGATAGTATTTCCTGCCTCAGGGATACTGCTGATGCTTCACTGTATTTGATCCCAACCAACTACAGTTTTCATTGCTGCTATGCTAAATAAAAGCAAGATAAAAACATTCAATTAGTTCCACTTTAACTAGTTAGTAAAAATATGCTTACAAAGGAATATTGGCTTTCAATGCTTCCTTTTGCCTGTGTGTATTTATCTGAAAAACCTGACTCAAATAAGAATTTTAATTCCCTACACTGCATGTAATAGTAAACATTAAATAATCATGTAATCATCACTAACAAAATATTCACTTGAAGAGTCTGAGAAATGATATAATAACTAATATCTCAGCTGTTACATTAATGTGTTACTTTAGTTCGGTGGTAAATATCATCATTGATCCCCTAAGGTTCATGCATTTAAAAAGTATTGCAGGTAAGATTCCTGAATGGAAGCATGTAGTGATGGAATTATAGTGGAGACCAAAAGAACCTGATCTTGCTACTAAACCTGGCACTGGACTGCCAAACTTTCCTGATAATCCTGATTACAACAGAGCTACCAGGTTATATATGTATGGTATACAATAGTTACCAGGACTCATTTGTTTGTTTAAATTTGCAGTTTAAAAAAGGGGAATGTCAGTCAGATGTAGATAGGAGAAACTTGTGTACCCTACATAGAAAGATCATCATATTTCATAGCTCAAGCAAGGATTCACAAAGCAGAATAATGATTCAACAAAGGGTTACAAAGTAGACTAATTTTTTTTCCAATCTCACCCCGTAGCTTTTACCATCACAGTTAAGAAACCAAATATGTATTTCAATTACCAACCTCCTCCCTCCCACAGAAGCCTCTTAGCACTCTACACATTTAACTCAAAACTATTATCTTATTGATCAAACTGAAAAACCTAAGTTATAAACAAACTCTGTAGTCTCCTCCCAATTCTTATTCAGAAAAGACATCAACAGACCCTACATATCAAATGCATTCTGTAAAAAAGGGTTTTTAAAAAATATCAACTAGTTTTTGTGTATCTTTAATAAGTGTGCTATTTTATCATTCCCAATATAGCAAGTTGTTTATCTTTATATTAAAGAAATCACAGATTCAATCCTTGACTTGCCCTGCCTTGAGATGATCCTAATTAAGAAAGGTAACTATGCTAAAATGAAAACCTGTGATTGATCAGTATACTCAGTGGGCATTTCCAACATATCATGAGGCTGTAAAACTGTATATACTGTTCCGTCTTCCAGGATTGAGTGAAATGGAAAACCAAGAGCACTTTTGCTGCTTTTTCAGTTTGTTTTTCTCACACTGTTTGAAACTAAATTTCTCGCTTCACAGTGGGCCAGATTTTGACCTCAGTTAAATGGAGTTATTCTGGATTTATACTAGAATAACTAATATCAGAGTTTGGGCCTTTGGTTTTGAAAAAACAGAATGATGACAAGTCTAGGCAAATGAATGTTAATGTCTCATAAATAATGCAATTCTCATAGGATTGGCACCTTGAAACGCATTTTAGAACAATCTGGAAAGATTGTAATTCCTCCTCTTTTGGCATGATTTGAATTACAGAGAGGATACGAAGTAATAAAATGATATTAATAGCAAAATATATTTTCAGCCAATGAGAGTGGGAATGTGTGCCTTTTTAAAACTTCCTTCACTGTGGCTGAAAATGTTGCTACTTCAGAACATGGATTTTACATATCTTTACATTTAATTTTAATTAACAAATATGCATTTAGTGGTGATTGGTTTTAAAGAAAAATTTCACAATTTTCCACAAAAAACAGCTGTACACATTCTCTTTTACTGCTATGATGCACACAAACATTTTGTGTATTTTTTTGGTTTGTTTAAAATTTATTTCAGGAGTAATTAAAGTAAAAAATATGGGCATAGGCAGGTGAACATTTGTTAACGTTAAGATTCAGTTTTAATGTAACTGATTATTTCATTCATTTGAAAGAGCTTCCAAAACAATATTTCCATTTACACCAAAATGACAACCATCTGAAGCCCAAATTAAGGATAAATGACTGCAACATTTCAATCTCTTTTCTGAAATCAACAGTACTTTTAAATCTCCACTTCAACACAAAATGCTATCTTTCTCCTTTCAGCTACATATAATTATTTCATTATCTTTACTGAAAGCAGCACTAACTGCCTTATTAACTCTAATCTGCAGCTCTTGATCAAAGATACGTAAAGTTACTTGTACGCAAAGAATCTTCAGTTCTCATTTAAAGTTATTGCTTTACTTAGAAGGATAGCAGAGGACTTTTCTATTTTTAGGATATTTGGGATCTTTCTCCATCTTAAAACTTTGTTAGCCTCTGGGAAATCTGGCAGAGTATTTCCCTCTTTCCAGTGTTTATTGCCAGAAGATTTTCTTGCTCCTAAAAATAGAATCATCAGGAGAGAATCTGGTTGAGAATGTTCATATACATATTTACCCTAACTGGGAATAATAAAACTATAGTACATATATGCACCTAAAGTTGTTCAGTAAGTAAATGCTTGGAGCTGCAACATCCCATTTGCAATATTGATTGTGGCTTTATGCCTTATACCTGTGATTAATTTGCACAAGTCTTCTCAAGTATTGTTAGGCCTCAATCTTCTGGAAGTTGTAAGAAGTGAATACAGTTGAATCCTGCAAGCATAAGCATAATCTATCTAGGAAGCTTCATAGACTGAAAAGAAAACTCTGTAAAGATAAATACAGACTTGTGGTTACTATGCTCTGAAACTAAATACCTATTTAAGCTGATTCGAGCATTTCTGAGTCTAGAAAATTAACCACAATTAGCCGCATAGACACGAGCTGAGCTGAGCTGAGCACAGTTCGTAAGTTCAAAACATCCGCAAATACCACACTAGAACATTTGGCCACCTCGATCAGTTGACCTGTTTTGAAACATGGCCAGCAAATACCATATAAAGAAGGTATAAAGATGCAAGTGTGTGTGTGTGTGTGTGTGTTGACCTAAAAGATATCACTCTTTGTCAGGCTCACATACACCCCCTGAACCAAAGGGACATGCACTTCACCGACTATCTGTGCCTGGCCAGTGCAGGAACTGGTCGGCTGAAGGTAATGTACCTCTGGAAGAATGCAGGGTAAGGTTTCAGAGTGAAGAGGTCTGGTTATGCTCGAGCTAGTTAATCTTAAGTCTGTATTAACATTATAACTTAATTATTTTAGTAAAGTGTTTTAAAATTGTTTAAGTTGATTAGAGATAGTTGTAGTCAATAGCTGATCAATATATAATAACTGTATAGGTTTTCATGCCTTGCTGGGAATGGGTATAGCGCTGGTGAAGCTAGCAGTTTGTAAATAATAATAGCTCTGTATGTCACTGTGCCTGTCTTCAGTATAAGCTGTCATTCAGTTTATCATAAAAGCCAGTAGACGTTTGTAAGTTGTTAAATAAGCTGACAGGTAAGTTAAAATTAGTAAAGTATAGTTAATTAATGTATCAGTATTACATATAAATTTATGTTGGTTGGCGATGGTTACAGTACACGTGAAGTCACTAGGCACATTCTGTCTGTGCTGCCTTTATAGTTGTAAGTCATTAAAAACCTTTCTTGAGGAAAAATAAGTTATTTAGTTTCTCTTTTGCGGACACTACTCAGCCTCATTACATCTGTATTGGGTGGTGGGAAGCAGCGATCACCCAGAGCCCCAACAGGACCCTGATGTGTGCCTCCTCCTTCCATTAATCTCCACAATACCATTCACCAAGGTGTGGAAAAAAATCACCTAGAAAATTGTTTAAGACAAGACAAAAGAAAAAAAAACTTTTGCAAAATATTATTCTAAACTAACAGTAATAAACTTGAAGACATGCTCTACAGAAATCCAGTCTAAAAAGCTGTATGAAAAATACAAATGTAAATACAAAGGCTCTCTAGACAAACCAGGCACTAAGATTTAAAGGAGCAGAGGACTGAAATATGACACATTTTATTACGGAGTGACCAAATGATGTCCTCTTGACTTTCTATGAATACACCAGTAAGTTGCATGTCTTATTGCTTCATTATAAACCTCTGTGTATAGAGAGAAAACCTGTACATTTGAATGTAACAAAAGCTTTCCAGCTTTCAAAATAAAAACTGTGTATTAAGATTTTTGTTGTGCACTTCAGCAGTATTAGAAAGATTGCACTGTACTAACCACATTGTACTTGTTCTGTGAATAACTTCAGTCTTCTGAGCTATTAATCTAGAACCTTTCTTGAGCAGTACATTCAATGATGGAGTGAGAAGGAAATGAATTGTCCAGAGATTTGAAAAATTAAATTAGAGCAGATCACTTGGGCCTTACAAATTCTAGCTCTCGCTTTTCCATTCTTCTCACACTAATTTTTCCCCTCTACACCTTCCTCAAACTACCAGTTCCCATCATTAGTCCTCCACCTCTCTTTGTTGTGTTGAATATCTGCTTCTGGAAACAGCATGAGTGCCATGATAGGATTAGAAAAGCGTCTTTAAGCAGTATTAACATGCCTGTTGTAGTGAAGACACCTGGAAGGTCCTGTCAGAATCATAGTAGCCATGGCATATACCATCCCAAACCTTACTTTCACCTGTGCAAGTTCTGATACATGATAATTGTCCAACATTTTCTTAAATTTGGTGATGCATGGAGACAAGTGTGCAACGACACTTTAAATTATTTCAAAGTATAAGACTCTCTGGCCACAGAAATTTCCAAAATGCGAAAAGCTTTTTTTTTTTCCTAATTACTTCAACATCCCCTCAACTAGACACTAGGTTTTCATGACTCTCCTTCTGGACATGGGGGCTGTTGAAACTCTCTCTGGAGCTCATCCAGGGAGCTCTGAGCACTAGCTTGCAAATGCCTACAGAGAGCAACAAGACTTTCAGCCCACCAAGGGACTGAGCATAATGTCCCTGCAGTGCTCTATACCCTACTGGCCCAGGAAGCAAGGGCCTGACCTTGGAATTACAATTAATCCCATTTGTGGCAACACAACATGCTTCCCTTATGCAATCAAGAGAAGTTCCTAACGCTTTAAGATGAAATGCATAACTAAGATTAAAATAGGCAAAGTTTTCAAAAATACCTTAAATAAGCCTCTAAAATTGAATATACAATTTTTCACTTCCAAACTATGTTTATGCATATGAAATTAGAGCTGGGTCATTTGAATGTAAGCATTGGTAGGAATTTGCATGCTAAAAGTTGCAGGTACAGTTCTGAAAGTATCTTTCAATATTAGCCTCTACGGTCATCTGCTACATATTAGATTTCTATTCGCTTTTTCATCAGAGAACAAAGATTTTTCTCAAAGGATCAAATAAGTTATTTTCAGGTATTACTGTCTAACTGCAAAAAAACAGACAAACAAAAACAAAAAACAAACAAAAAAAAAGGATTCCAGTGAACTAAGCCTGGCAAGGTACTAAACAAGTTCACCATCATATAAAAATCAACTTGTGTAATTAAAACAGAAGAGGTGCTAAGGGCAAGAAAAGCTTTACTTTTCATTACAAACTGCTGTTTCAAAGCCATATGGCAGGGGTACCACCTGGGAATTCTCTCTGCCCACGATGATTAATTGCCACAGCTCCTGCTACAATTATATCTACAGAGACAAGTAAGAATGACCTTAAGTGGGGAAAGCACAAAAGAGGATGGTATTGTAGCTAGATGGTGAAGAGAAACAGACGGGGCTGTCAACTATAAAAATATCAGCTTCCCAACCTTAAAGGTAAGAATCTGAACAATTTAAGGAAAACACTGCTTGGTATTGCTGGAAAATTCATATTACAATAATTAAAAGACTGACTGCCCTATCCTCCAGGGTTAGTAGCTTGTCACCAAGGCTGTGGGTGGTGGTGGTGTTTGTTTGTTTGTTTAATTATAATTGTGTGTGTGCATAAGGAGATGGGTTATAATTTGTTCTCCTTTCATTCTCCCTAGTAGCTACTGTCTCAGCAATGTAATCTCTGGTATCACTTAAACACAGGCATTCTACAATAGTGGCACAATACTGATACTTATAGTGGAAGCTGTAAGATCTTGATGCATTCTTGCTGCATAGCATAGCTCTAAGTAAGGGACTATCACTGTTAGATGACAGATTCTGTACTTATCACCAAAAAGTCCCTCACATGAGTCAAATCCAAAAGTCATGAAGAGAAACAAAAATTACATCTTCAAAACATTCCAGAAACTAATATTACTGGCATCACAAAGAGCCTCTGGTACCTGCAGTGGGAGACTGAACTGGTTCCTCAAAGTGTGATTTCAAGTCAGTAATAGCCAACACTGGCTGCTGCAGCTGTGCTGGTCAGTCAGCTCTTTTCAAAGTCATTAGATTGAGAGGTAATGAGGTGCATTTTCAGGATTGCTCATTTTGACTGAGTGCTTGTGAAATTTTGATATAGGAGAAGAAACCAAGAGAATAAAGTGATGGTGGTACATATGATCAGCAGCTAGAGACTGGAGAAACATACTAGAAGGAGCACAACAGATTTTATTAAGGTATTTATCTAGGTAGTTGCCAGTCTGAGAAAAGGGAGATGATGTCTGTCATGGACTACTTGGGTAAGTAACAAAAAGCGAAACACGTTGCTACTTCGTTTGGGTTACAGAGAAAGAAGAGGGTTTTTTGATTGAAATCAGACAATCTACTTATTGGTCTTATTCATTTTCTTGACATGAAACAGATTTTAATTACAATTGGGGTCCTAACCCTTTTGCTTGGTCTGCTGACAGAAAAGCTGCATTGCAACTATAGTAGGAACGTCACTAATTATAAGTCTCATTTGCGATCAAATACAATTAAATAACACTAATTATTTGCTGTGTAACAGCTAAAGTGTGGAAGAGGGTAACCAATCTCTATAATAACCTAATTAATAGACCTGATTGGCATGCATTGTACCTGCATGACTATAACTGAACCTCACATACTCATTATTGGATACGACTGGCTACCCAGTTTTTAAACTGGAGGGTAAAACCCTCATTGTCACTACTAAGTTATTCTAAGGATGTCTCCAAGTGAGAACACACTGGGAAGTTCACAGCTCAGGATTATCTCCCCAAAGAATTCATACTCTTCTGATAATTACACAGTATTTCACGCCTCCAAAGGGTTTTACAAACATTAATTTGGAGAGGGATGTGCAATAAGATTAAAATAAAACAGCCATTTGGAAGAAGTTACTCACCTTGTGTAGCAATGATGATCTTCGAGATGTGTCCCCCTATGGGTAACTCCGTTGTAGTTGCGCTTGCATCGCTATGCTGCTGATTGGAGAACTTCAGTAGCAGTATCTGTTAGACTCACACATCTCTCCTCATGCCCTGCCAAGAGGCCAGCCAGAGCTTGCGGGCTAATCCTCCACAGTACCCTCTCTACCGCAGAGTCATTGACAAGAGCTCAGAAGTAGAGGGGAGGAGGGTGGACTGTGAAGCACCCATTGGGACACATGTCAAAGAGCCATTGTTACTGCACAAGGTGAGCAACTTCTTACTGGAGTGATGTCCCTATGTATGCCCCACTGTAGGTGACTCCCGAGCAGTACCCACCACTCCAAGAAGAAGAATGACAGATGATAACACTGTGGAGCCAAAGATGATATCAGAGGCAGAGTCCCCAGTGATGGCTTAATGTTCTGCAAAGGTATGGACTGATGCCCATGTCACCGCTCTACAGACTTCTGAGATAGGGACATTCTTGAAGAAGGTGAGGGATGAGGAGATCGATCTTGTGGAGTGTGTATTAATAGTATCTGGAGGGGTCCTACTGTGAACTTGGTAACACTGTCTAATGCAGTTCGAGACCCACTTGGAGAGTTTCTGGGCTGATATTGCTGAGCCCTTGGATCTTTCTGCAAGGGGGAGGAAAAGACAAACCAAATCCGAAACCTGGACCATTTTTGCAGCTATATATATCGTGCTGAGGACTTTCTACTGGATAATATCTCTTGTATCTCCTTCAAAACAGGAGCTTTCTAGGTGTTGGAACCAAGAAGGAGCCATGCTTTGGGGCAGAGAATCCCCAGGTTGGGATGTAGGGTACGTCCGCTGTTCTGTGAAAGTAGGTATGGAATGACTGGGAGAGGGATCGACGTCGTGAGCTATGACAGGCAGGGCTGGTGCAAGGATGTTTCGCACCCTAGGCAAAACTTCCACCTTCGCCCTCTCCCCCTCCGCACCCCTGCCCTGAGGTGCCCCCCCCGCAGCAGCTTCCCCGCTCCACCCTGAGGCGCCCCCCCTATGGCAGCTCCCCAAAGCCCTTCCGCCCTAAGGCCCCCCCTGCCCCAGCTCACCCCTGCTCTGCGCATGAGCACCCTATCGCTGCTTCACTTCTCCTGCCTCGCAGGCTTGCGGCGCCTAAGCTGATTGGCACCGCAAGTCTGGGAGGCGGGAAAAGTGAAGCAGTCACAGCATGCTGAGGGAGGAGGCAGGGCAGGGGTGAGCTGGGGCAGGGAGTTCCCCTGTGTGCCGCCCCCCCTCCACTTGCTGCAGGCGGCCCTCCCTACGCTCCCCTGCTCCAGCTCCCTCCACCTAAATGCTGGTGGTGACCGAGGCAGCCGAAGATCCGGCTGCTGCAGTCGCTGCCGAAGAAAATGGTGCCCCCCAAATCCTAGCGCCCTAGGTCGCCTAATTGGTTGCACCAGCCTTGGTGACAGGTAAGGGTACCAGGTCTCCCTCGGCCAAGTGTGATCAATCGATATGACATGCTCTGTCTCTTTTATTTTCAGCAGGACTTCTGACAGTAGGGGACAGGAAAGAAAGGCATGGAGAAGACCCTCGTCCCAGGGGAGGAGCACATCGCCCAGAAAAATGTGTTGCCCTATCCCCACTCTGTAGCAGTAGCAAGGACATTTCCTGTTCAGGTAAGTGGTGAACAAGTTGTGGTCGGTATTCCACACCACCAGAATAGATCGTGAAGTACTACTGGGTCTGGCTCCCACTCATGGTCATGTGGGAATCTGCGACTGAGACTGTCTGCTATGGAGTTTTGTGTGCCCAGGAGGTAGGCTACTGACAGTGTGATGTCATGGGAGATGCACCAGTTCCATAATCTCATAGTCTCTGCACAGAGGGAGGGTGACCTGGCTCCTCCTTGTCGATTTATGTACTACATACATGCTATGGTGTCTGTCAGGACTCTCGCATGCTATCCTTTCATCAGCAGAAGGAAGTGAGCGCAAGCAATCCTGATCGCCCTGAGCTCGAGGAAGTTGATGTAACTCAATCTCTCTGTGGGTGACTACTTGCCATGTGTCATGAGGTCATTTAGCTGTACATCCCATTCTATGAGCGATGCATCAGTGGTGACAAGCAAGGATGGGGGAAAGGGTGTTGTGAGAAGGGGGTCCCTTTGCAAACATTGGCTGGGTCTTTCTACCAGTCTAAGGAGTTCTTGATCCTAGTGGGTAGTGAGAGAGGTTTGTCTACTCTGTCCCTGTTTAGCTGTAAACTGAGCTGAGTCACATCTAGAGGCACCCCATGTGACGCCTGGCATGTGGTATTACTGCTGTGCCTGTTGCCATATGCCCCAAGAGTTGGAGGCAGTACTGGCTGATATTTGTGGGCTGTTTTGAATGGTCTCTTTGAGTGTGGCCAGGTAAAGAAATCTGTATTGAGGTAGAAGACCTCTCGACTGAAACGGGTTGAGGTCAGCCCCTATGAATTCCAGATATTGCACTGGAATGAGGGTTGATTTTTGGCCATTGATCTGTAAGCCCTGGTTTGTAAAAAAGTGTACTACAGCTTTGGTGACTTGATTAGCCTCTTGGACAGGTCGGGCTCTAAGGAGGCAATTGTCCAGATAAGAGGAAATCATGAGCATAGGTGTGTGGCCACTACTGAGAGAACCTTGGAAAATACTCTTGGGGCAAACAATAGCCCAAAAGGGAATATCCTGTGCTGGTAATGGTCTTGTCCTAGAATGAATCTGTGAAATTGTCTGTGAGTCAGTAGGATTGAAACATGAAAGTAGGCGTCGTGAAGGTTGAGGGCTGAAAACCAGTCTCCCTGTTCCAGCATTGGAATGATCGTTGCTAGATTGACCATCTTGAATTTTTGAGCTTTGACAAACTTGTTGAGAGCTCTGAGGTCTATGTGGGTCTCTAAACTCCCTTCCTCTTGAGTATTAGGAAATAGCAAGCCCTATAGATGTTGATGTACTGGTTCTAAGGCTCCTAACTAGAGAAGATTATCTACCTCTTGTAGTAAACTCTCGTAAGAAGAGGGACAGGGAAGTCAAATGGATAGAGTATCCACTGTGAGCAATCCCTTGGACCCATCAGTCTGAGGTTGTATATTCCCAGGTGCTGCAGAATGCTGTCAAAAGGTAGCCAAAAGGGTGGATAGCGGTGGTCAGCTGTAGCAGTTGGGGAGGAGTGGTCTATCAATCCCTCAACCAACATGTTAAAACTGGTTTTCAGACGTAGACACCCAGGATGAGGAAGGCTGTGGGCCAGATGGTTTACGCCTCCAAAATTTATTCTTTTTTCCTCTGTGGCTTGTATTAGGGTTGAGCCAGATATTGAAAGGTATGTGGTTTGTGCTGGGGCTGCAGATTAAACTTCATCTTTTGTTCTGGTGTACAGATGCCCAGCACATGGAGAATGGCTTGAGAAACCTTCAGGGTGTAAAGAGAGCCATCAGTCTTTTCTGCGATGAGTTTTAAAAGGGAAGGTTTTTGATGGTCAACTGTACTTCCTTCTGGAAGCCCGAGAGATGGAGCCATGATGCATGTCACATCACCACTGCCATGGAGATGGAACTGGTTGTTGTACTGGCTGCATTAAGAGCAGACAGTAGCATTGTTTTTGCTACTGACACTCTCTCCTAAATAATGCCCTTGAATTGGTTGCAGTGTGACTCAGGCAGCTGCTCAATAAAATGATTCAGTATTGAATAATACATGTCATCGTATTTTGACATTGGGGCTTGGTAATTGGCAACTTAAAACTGAAGTTGTGGCCGAACAGTACGTCTTCCTCCTGAAAAGGTCCAAATACTTCCACACCCTGTCATAGGGAGCAGACCTCATCCTGTGTTGACAGCCATGGCAATTAACAGTGTTCACCATGATGGAGTTGGGTACAGAGTGGGAGAAGAGGAACTCAGTCTCTCACGCTGGGACATAATGTTTTTTTGTCTGCCTGCTTGCAGGTAGGTGCTGCCAATGCTGTGGTCTGCCAGATGGTTCTTGCTAGGCCCAGAATGGTCCCGTTAATGGGTAGGGCAATCTTTGAGGAAGAGGATGAATGGAGCATGTCTAGACAATGATCATGGGTGTCCTTGACTTCCTCTAGTGGTATTCAGAGAGTGTCTGCTACTCTCTTCAGTAGGTCCTGGAAGAGGCAAAAGTCATCTGCCAGAGATGGCAGGGGAGGCATAACGGCCTCATCTGAGGAGGAGGAGATTATGGTTCTTGGGGTCACTTCTTTCTCAAAGGATTTATTTTAGAGGTTCTGAAGCTCTGGAAGCCACAGCCAAAGGGATGTAGCCAAGGGATCTTGGATGGGGCTAGAAGCTCGAGAGACATGGTGGCGATATACTGCCCAAAGGTCCCAGTATGGCCACTGAGGTGGTGGTGGCATAGAGGTTGGTGGTGGTGCCCATGGGTGTGCATACCAAGATGGTGGTGGTGTGGTCAACTGAGGGCATGCTCATGGACCCTATTGATACTGGGCATCGTAAGGAGTCTGGGAGGAGTATTGCAATGCCAACTCCTCAAATTTTCTATTTGAGCCCTCACTAGACAGCAGGGGAGCATGACAGGGCAGAGGGAAAGACTCCTGTGCCAGTCAAAGACTCGGTGCAGAGGTTCTGGCACTAAGAAGAGGAGACTCCAGGATGTCTGATACATAGAGATCCGTAGAGTGTCGGAATTCTGGTGGTACTGACCAACGCGATGCCGTTGGCAGTACCGGGCAGGATGGAGATCTTGTACGTACCAATCATTCTGATGCCAACTAAGGCGTCAATGATGGTACCAATGTAGGATCGCATACTGGCAGTATCTTTTTAGAGGAGTGCTTACTCCTGGTCCTTGTCCCTTGGTGCTGTTGACTCTGTGCCATTGGGTCCATGGGCTCAGCAACGGTACCTGCCGCTGAGGACGTCCATGAGCCATAGGTACTGGTCTGAGAAGATCTTGGTGCTGATGGTACCAAACATGCTGGAGAGCATTTGTGGTTACCTCAGGGCTCACTGTGGGGACTTCCCGCTCACTTTTTTATGATTTGTGAGAGGGCTCAGTGGCTTGTTTCTTTGACCTACAGCCTTTAGATGTTGACAGTTGTGGGGAAGACCCACATCTGCCAGGTAACTAATGGTGCGGGTCCTGAAAGGGTTGTAGAGCCACTTCCATGAAGACAACCTTCTGTCTGAACTCTTTGTCCTTACAATTTTTCACTTACTGGCACGCCCCATTCTCCCAACATGCCAGATAAAAAAGGCTTTTAATGTATTAGGGAATCATCTTCTGGCAAGAGGTTTTGCAACATTAAGAGCATATTGCTATGACTTGTACCTTCAGCAAATTAATTTTTAACAATTTGAACAGCCACCAAGATTACGTTTTTTCCATAATCAAAAAAATGTTAGCCATGAACAGTTTATGGGAAACTCAGAAGACTGCCCAGATTTGCCAGACATTGAAACACTATCCAGAAAAGAAACAAAGTTATTTCTTTCCAAGAGCAGATAGACAATTCTTAAATTCCATACCACAGGACACAGTAGGTGTTTCATATGAGCATAACAGCAATAAAAAGATAACTTAAAATATATGGTAATTCAATTAAAAAGCTAAATAGGAAGCTTAAGTGGTATTTTTAAATTTGTTTTTATTCAGAAGCTAGAATTAGCCCTTTAAAAAGTTCCAGCACAAGCAATTCAAAATGTATCCCAACCACTGGAACTTTTTGATGTACTGTCCTGTGTTAACTTCAACCTAAAACAAGGCAAAAAAAACAAAAAAACAAACCCCATTATGATAAATGGCTCCATCTTGGCTCATTTCTTAGGTTCTCCTTTCCCCATCCCCTTAGCATTAGCAGTTCTCATCAAATGATCAGAGGGGTAGCCATGTTAGTCTGGATCTGTAAAAGCAGCAAAGAGCGTATATTACATTGGCGGATATGCAGGTGAATGAACCGGTGATGGTGTGGCTGATCTGGTTAGGTCCTGTGATGGTGTCGCTGGTGTAGATATGTGGGCAGAGTTGGCATCGAGGTTTGTTGCATAGATTGGTTCCTGAGCTAGAGTTCCTATGGTGCGGTGTGCAGTTACTGGTGAGAATATGTTTCAGGTTGGCAGGTTGCCTGTGGGCGAGGACTGGCCTGCCATCCAAGGCCTGTGAAAGTGTGAGATCATTGTCCAGGATGTTTTGTAGGTCCCTGATGATGCGTTGGAGAGGTTTTAGCTGGGGACTGTATGTGATGGCAAGAGGAGTCCTGTTGGTTTCTTTCTTGGGTTTGTCTTGCAGTAGGAGGCTTCTGGGTACACGTCTGGCTCTGTTGATCTGTTTCCTTATTTTCTCGTGCGGATATTGTAGTTTTGAGAATGTTTGGTGGAGATTTTGTAGGTGTTGGTCTCTGTCTGAGGGGTTAGAGCAGATGCGGTTGTACCTCAGTGCTTGGCTGTAGACAATGGATCGTGTGGTGTGCCCAGGATGGAAGTTGGAGGCATGAAAGTAGGCATAGCGATCGGTAGGTTTTCGGTATAGGGTGGTGTTAATGTGACCATCACTTATTGCACCGTGGTGTCTAGAAAGTGGACCTCCCGTGTAGATTGGTCCAGGCTGAGGTTGATGGTGGGGTGGAAGCTGTTGAATGGCTTGCCAATTACAGAACCAGTTTCTCCTCCCTTGGTTTTCACACCTCAGCTGCTAGAACAGGGCCTCATCCTCCCTGATTGAACTACCTCATTATCTCTAGCTTGCTTGCATATATATACCTGCCCTTGGAAATTTCCACTACATGCATCTGATGAAGTGGGTATTAACCCACGAAAGCTCATGCTCCAAAACGTCTGTTAGTCTATAAGGTGCCACAGGACTCTTTGCTGCTTTTACAGATCCAGACTAACACGGCTACCCCTCTGATACTTGACATCATGCAAGGCACTGCATTTAGCCGTATGGAGTGGAAATCCATCAACCTCATGAAGAAATTTGCACAAATAAAGACAGATATCATCTTCCTTTCCAAATACAAACGGATGGACATCATACCAAATGGACTAAAGGTAAAAAATCCACTGCTATCTACATACTACACAGACCACAGTGAGAGATTATGCCATACTCTATCAAAGAAACTGAGGAACCACCTGATCAGCATCCTAATACAGCAAACAGGAAAACATCAAAAAAGAGCTCTCCAACCTGGAGATTCTCATTAGTAACCAAACTTCCATACAAACGGACTTCACTAAAATAAGACAGGAGATCTGCATTACTCACTTCACCTCTCTACAACGGAAAAAGGACTGTAAGCTGTCTAAACTCCTACCTGCCTCATGGGGCCACAACCGTGGTACCCCCACCCACCCAGCAATATCGTCAATCTGTCCAACTACACACTCAGCCCAGAAGTCTGTCCTATCTCAGGGACTCTCTTTCTGCCCTGCCACCCCCCACCAAAGTTCTGCGGCGATCTGGAAGCCTACTTCCGCAGTCTCCGACGCAAAGAATACTTTCAGGACAACACTGAACAGCACACTGATACACAGGTCCCCCTCCCACCAACAGCACAAGAAGAAGAACTCCACATGGACTCCTCCTGAGGGTTGAAATGACAGTCTGGACCTATACATTGAATGCTTCCGCCGACGTGCACAGGCAGAAATTGTGAAAAAACAACATCGCTTGCCTCATAACCTAAGTCGTGCAGAATGCAATGCCATCCACAGCCTCAGAAACCACCCTGACATTATAATCGAAGAGGCTGATAAAGGAGGTGCTGTTGTCATCATGAACAGGTCTGACTACCAAAAGGAGGCTGCCAGACAACTCTCCAACACCAAATTCTGCAGGCCACTTCCCTCAGATCCCACTAAGGAATACACTAAGAAACTGCAACATCTACTCAGGACACTCCCTACACTAACACCAGAACAAATCAACATACCCTTAGAGCCCCGACCAAGGTTATTCTATCTACTACCCAAGATCCATAAACCCAGAAATCCTGGACGCCCCATCATCTCGGGCATTGGCACCCTCACTGAAGGACTGTCTGGATATGTGGACTCTCTATGCAGATCCCAATCCACCAGCACTCCCAGCTATCTCTGTGACACCACTGATTTCCTGAGGAAACTACAATGCATTGGTGACCTTCCAGAAAACACCATCCTAGCCACCATGGATGTAGAGGCTCTCTACACGAATATCCCACACACAGATGGAATACAAGCTGTCAGGAACAGAATCCCTGATGATGCTACAGCACAACTGACTGCTGAGCTCTGTGCCTTTATCCTCACACACAACTATTTCTAATTTGATGACAAGATATATCTCCAGATCAGTGGCACCGCTATGGGCACTCGCATGGCCCCACAATATGCCAATATTTTTATGACCAACCTGGAACAACGCTTCCTCGGCTCTCGTCCACTCATGCTCCTTTTCTACCTACGCTACATTGATGACATCTTCATCATCTGGACCCATGGGAAGGAGACTCTGGAAAAATTCCACCATGATTTCAACAGCTTCCACCCCACCATCAACCTCAGCCTGGACCAATCTACATGGGAGGTCCACTTCCTAGACACCACCGTGCAAATAAGTGATGGTCACATTACCACCACCCTATACCGAAAACCTACCGACCGCTATGCCTACCTTCATGCCTCCAGCTTCCATCCTGGGCACATCACACGATCCATTGTCTATAGCCAAGCACTGCGGTACAACCGCAACTGCTCTAACCCCTCAGACAGAGACCAACACCTACAAAATCTCCACCAAGCATTCTCAAAACTACAATACCTGCATGAGGAAATAAGGAAACAGATCAACAGAGCTAGATGTGTACCCAGAAGCCTCCTACTGCAAGACAAACCCAAGAAAGAAACCAACAGGATTCCACTGGCTATCACATACAGTCTCCAGCTAAAACCCCTCCAACGCATCATCAGGGACCTACAAACCATCCTGGACAATGATCCCACACTTTCACAGGCCTTGGATGGCAGGCCAGTCCTCGCCCACAGGCAACCTGCCAACCTGAAACATATTCTCACCAGTAACTGCACACCGCACCATAGGAACTCTAGCTCAGGAACCAATCTATGCAACAAACCTCGATGCCAACTCTGGCCACATATCTACACCAATGTAATATACGCCATGATATGCCAGCAATGCCCCTCTGCTATGTACATTGGCCAAACTGGACAGTTGCTACAGAAACGGATAAACGGACACAAATCAGATATTAGGAATGGCAATATACAAAAACCTGTAGGAGAACACTTCAACCTCCCTGGCCACACTATAGCAGACCTTAAGGTGGCCATCCTGCAGCAAAAAAACTTCAGGACCAGACTTCAAAGAGAAACTGCTGAGCTTCAGTTCATCTGCAAATTTGACACCATCAGCTCAGGATTAAACAAAGACTGTGAATGGCTTGCCAATTACAGAACCAGTTTCTCCTCCCTTGGTTTTCACACCTCAACTGCTAGAACAGGGCCTCATCCTCCCTGATTGAACTACCTCATTATCTCTAGCTTGCCTGCATATATATACCTGCCCCTGGAAATTTCCACTACATGCATCTGACGAAGTGGGTATTCATCCATGAAAGCTCATGCTCCAAAACGTCTGTTAGTCTATAAGGTGCCACAGGACTCTCTGCTGCTTTTACTCATCAAATGAGACAATGGAACTATGATCAAAAATCATACTTGACATTGGTTTTGAAAATCCGCTCCTACAATTTTTCCAACTCTAGAAAGTAACAACCAATAATTTCTTCCCTCCCTGAACAAATGTAAAATTGTTCTGTACAGTATTGTCTATGCTCCTTTGCCAATCTAGTTTAAATGTCTCCAGATATGGAACTTCTATAAAACTGTCCAACTGTGGGCTGAGGGAATTTTTATTACACACCTTTTCTCTGTCTTAATATCACCACGTTACACCTAGGGAATATGGATATCACATGCTGGATTATGCCCTTCCATACTTGGCATGCAGAGCTGACAAATATTTGTGGTTATGATTCTACAGAATGCTTAAAGTACATATAACTTGGCTAACTGAAGAAAGTGTTTGGAAAAGGGTATGACTTTTTGGTAACCTGGTGACAGAATCCATTTTGTCCCAAAGGGGCTCCAGTTTGTCCGCAAACCAGTTACAAATACACTGTTAGAAAAATGAAAGATGTAACAAAGCCAGTCCATAGGACTAAAGAGGTTTCATGGACCCAAAACTAGCAATGGTGCATTATATGGGCAAGAGGGTCTTCCCATTAATTTCAGACAGGTGTCTTAGGGAATTTCTGGACAAAGTTGCCTTTTTGTCTCTGAAGAAAGTAAATTTTCATTCTGTAATCAAAGCATGTTTGAATTTTTGTTTAATATTTACAAATTTTAAGCAATTCTATATATTGAAATCCATATTACTGTGTTATGTTTTATCTGGGGAAAACACCCAGAAGATACATGAAATTTGAAATATTAACTTAAAATCTAAGTTATTTTTATAAGAGTACTTAGTGTTCGCACTTGAGGTTTTTCAAGAGAACAGGTTATAGTAGCTATTGTATATAACAGCAAGATAATATCTGTTTCTTAGCTTGTTCCTGCACTAATCTGAAAGAAGTGGTGATGGGCATGGCCGTCCTTAGGATTTATGGGGCCCTAGGCAGTATTATTAAACTGGTGCCCCTATGCCGGATGGCAGCCCAAGCTCACAGCCTGGTGGGGGAGGGGGAGGAGGGACTTGACAGCAAAGGATAATGAGATGCCCAGCCTGCCTCATGGTGGCGGAGAGTCACAGTTCCCCGCAGAGACTTCCATGCACTCTCCCTCATGCAGAATGGACATAAAGAAAGTACCTAATTAAAAGCACTAAAATTTGGGAATAAAAAATGTCAGTCACAGGTTTTTTGATATGCCCTGAAGTTTGTCAGAGATTTATTTGCAAAAACTTCATAGTAAGGGTGAGTCAGCTCTCCTGCTGAATATAACATTACATATAATGGAATACCTGATGCAGCTCTTCTCTGTTTTACATTTTCTTCATCAGTATTTCTAAGTTGAATTTATATTTTAAATGTACTCAAATCTTAAGCCAGCATTCCAGATTACTACATATTTAACTCACTGAAACAAAGACATTCTTTTAAATTAATCAGAGAGATTTAGTGTGTTCATAACAACGTTCATTGCTTTTAGAAAAAGGGAACAGTAATTTACTTTGTGTGATCTCCATAACAAGAGACATGGTTATGAAATTTCACCAACCTTAAAAAAATATGTTTTCAAAGATTTTAGGTATAACAAGGATTACCTTGTTTAGGTATAACAAGGATTACCTTACTAAGGTACTGATTTTGCTGGAGGGTTCTTTTAAAACTAGTTTGTCGGATAGTCAGAAGTAAAGAAAGGGAACTCTTTGTCCAGCTTTCTGGAAGGGAAGGACTGTTGTCCCTTTAAGGGCTCTCTTCAGTGGGGAGCGGGGGGAGAGGTGGTGAAGGGATGGACAGAAAGGACAGGAAGACTTGGAAGCACTTCTTTTTTTAACTATAGTAATTAAAACGTGTATTTTAGATAAGGGAGGTCTTTTGAAGGATTTATTTAAAAAACTATGTGTGAAGATCCACACATTTAAGGCTAAAGATGATTGTGCATCTAAAACTCTATGCAAGCATTTTTTAGAAATGTGATTTTATAATCTTCACCAGCTCACTAATGAAATATTTTTAAAGCAAATTTTAAACTAAGGTCCTGTAGACTAACATGTTCTGTGTAAATATTACATTAATGCACAACTGTTTTTGTCAGTAAAGTCAGAAACTGACAGTATAAAAATTTATTTGGGCATAAGCTTTCGTAGACATCTGATGAAATGGGTTCTAGTCCACAAAAGCTTATGCCCAAATAATTTGTTAGTCTTTGAGGTGACACAAGGACTCGTCCTTGTTTTTGCTGATACAGACTAACAGGACTACCACTCTGAAACCTGTCAGTATATACCTTGGGGTTGGCAAATGCCTGTTAAATGGCTTTATTACCCCTTGAATATCTCTTTAACAGTTTCAGTGTTGTGCTAATAGGTCTGGCAGGCTGGAGGTTTTTTCACTTTTAACTACTAGATTCCCTCCCAAGGAAGACTCACCAGGCTAGAGCAGCCATCTGTGGGAGCCTGCAGGAAGGGTCAAAACAGGGATAGGAAAACAAGAGGGTGGACACTAAGACCCAGTGGTGCCCCAAATTTTCAGGTGCCCTACGCAGCTGCCTATGTTGCCTATGCCTAAGGACGGCCCTGGTGATGGGGAAAAATGATCTCAGCGTTGATCACTTACAAGATGGGCAATATGCTCAGAGAAGCATGTGATTACGGAGAGGCACAGATGAGGAGAAAAACGAGCCCAGAGGCATATTCAAAACAGAGGGAACAGAAAAAAGAAGAAAAAAGTTATGCCCGGAGAAGCAAACTCTTATGTTCAGTATGAAAGGCAGAACACAAAAGGATGAGAAAATGACATACAAATAATTCTGGCTGGACATTTTTCACAGAGCTTCAATCACCAATAAACTTTAGAGGTTCATGATTTTCACACTTGTTTATAAAAAGACACATTACAAATGGGCTTGTCTCTCAGAACATTTCACAGTGAGGAGAAAAGGATTGTGCAGTCCTAGTTCTGGTCTGATTTTTAAAGCTACTGTCAAAACAAGACATTAAATTAGAGACTGATGTCACTTCAAAAGTTACACCTTATGAGCAAGAGCCTGGAAGAATGTGGCACTGCTCATGCTATGACTGACTCGCCTTCTTGATGTTGAAAGAAGCGAGTTCTCAAATATACAAGTGATCTTTCTGAATGGCCCAGCACTGAAAAATGAACCTGCAGTATTACAACCGTTTCTGGAAGTAGTTAATATGACAGCTTCCATTAGCACAAGCAAACTCAGAATAATTTAACTCCAGCATCTTTTGAACTTAACTAATTGGTTGCTTAAGTAACATTGCCTTCAAAATATACTTTAGTGTAATCACTGTAGGTGATAAGTACTAGTAACATTCAGGACTATGTATCCCAGAGCATGATCAAGTGTAATGAACCTTACTGCTGATTTATCACACTAGGTGAAAAAGTCAGTCATTAAGAAATGATTTCCCACTTACTACAAAATGAAAAGTCTTCACAAGAGGAGAAAATAGCATGAAATGCATGATCTTACTGATACCGAAACATCAGTTTATTAATTCAAGATTATTCTATAAAATTCTCAGATTCAGAAGTGTGAACAAATCATTTGATTAGCTAGTATTCAGGCTCTGCTGGGCCAGGTGGAAGCTGGTCTGTAATAATGCTTAGCATTTGACATTCTCAAAGCACTTCACTAGGATTATCCAGTTAATCTTTTGAACATCCTATTTTCCAAATGGAGAAAGAGGCAGCGACATTAGGTGACTCTCAAGGTCAGCAGTATACATTCCACTCCCCCTCAAAGGCATTCCTAAGACAGGAGCTGGGACACAAACAAAAATGTGGTTCAGGTGTGACTGACAATCAGTTATTGTGTACTTCTAGCTTCTTCTAGTAAACAGGGTTTGTTTAAACACATTATTTTAAATACCATTACCACAACGAAAATAATTGGTGGGCAAAGGGGCCTTACATATTAGATCCATTTCTATTTGACAAACTGGGATACTTTCCCTGAAAAGAGCTCCAAACAGTACAACTTTTGATTACTTCCCGACTCATACACCAGTATTACAGAGAAGGTATTATCTTTGTAGATAAGACTGTAGATTTCAACAATTTGTTTCCTTCTATCAAAATGAAATATGGCTTAAGTTTTTCAGGTACATTCTATCAGGGAAATTTCAAACATTTGGGGTTAATTATTTGAGGCATATAGGAGATATGAAATTTGTTTTTTTAAAAGGACTGTTCACTTTTTAAAAAGCATCTGAACTTTTATTTGCTGTCCCTTCTCAAAAAAGCACTGAACATACCAATCTTAAAATGTGTTATTTTCTGCTAGCCTCAGAGTAGAGCCTTTAACACGTTTTGGTAAGTGTGCTAATTAATTTTTGACCGCATAATCAACTGTACTCCAAAACATTGCTCTAAGTGTACGCCAGTCCCTAGCTGTCTAGCATCGTGTGAAGTATACCATGAGCTCAGAGAGGCAAATGTTATATACCCTCCAAACTTCTAGCCTATGATGGGTTCCCATAAATACTCCCAGTAAATGATTCCTTTACTAAGGCTGCCAGAAATAAAAAGTGCAAACACCTTAGGGTACGTCTACACTATGGGATTATTCTGATTTTACATAAACCGGTTTTATAAAACAGATTGTATAAAGTCGAGTGCATGCAGCCACACTAAGCACATTAATTCGGCGGTGTGCGTCCATGGTCCGAGGCTAGCGTCCATTTCTGGAGCATTGCACTGTGGGTAGCTATTCCGTAGCTACCCCATAGTTCCCGCAGTGTTCCTCGCCCCTTAGAATTCTGGGTTGAGAGCCTAGTGGCTGATGGGGCAAAAATCATTGTCGTGGGTGGTTCTGGGTAAATGTCGTCAGTCATTCCTTCCTCCGGGAAAGCAACAGCAGACAATCATTTCGCGCCATTTTTCCCTGGATTGCCCTGGCAGACGCCATAGCACGGCAACCATGGAGCCCGTTCAGCTTTTTTTTCTTTTTCTTTTTCTTTTTTTTTTTTTACAGTCACCGTGTGTGTACTGGATGCCGCAGACAGAGGCGATACTCTAGCGCTACACAGCAGCATTCATTTGCTTTTGCATGATAGCAGAGACGGTTACCAGTCATTCTGTACCATCTGCTGACGGTATAAATTGGCAATGAGATGATGGTTATCTGTCCTTCTGTACTGTCTCCTGCTATCATGTGTGCCCCGGCTGAGATCGTCCGGGGCGCAAAAACAAAACTGGGAATGACTCCCCGAGTCAATCCCTCCTTTATGGTTTCTAAAAATAGAGTCAGTCCTGCCCAGAATATGGGGCAAGTGTACTAGAGAACGAGTGTATAAGAGAACCAGAGAGCACAGCTGCTCTGTGTCAGATCCCGCAGAAATGATGAGCTGCATGCCATTCACAGGGGGTGCCCCTGCAACAACCCCATCCGTTGCTTCCCTCCTCCCCCAACCTTCCTGGGCTACCATGGCAGTGTCCCCCACATTTGTGTCATGAAGTTATAAAGAATGCAGAAATAAGAAACAGTGACTGGTTAGTGAGATAAAATGAGGGGGAGGCAGTCTCCCGCTGCTATGACAGTCCAGGCAGGACATTAAGCGGTGCGGGGGAGAGGAGCCCAGCATCCCGCTGCTATGATAGTCCAGGCAGGACAGAATCTTTTCTTTACACAGGAAAGGGAGGGGGCTGATGGAGTTCAGCCTCCAGTTGCTATGAGGAGGCCAGTTACCAGCCGTTCTGTCCCATCTACTGGGAATGACCAGGAACCATTCCTATTTTTTACCCAGGCTCCCCCTGCCGACCTCACCTGAGGCAAGCCAGGAGCACTCACGGGCTGATGGTGATGACGGATATCAGTCATATTGTACCATCTGCTACTGGAGAGGGGAGAGCAGATACTGCTCTTCATTGCTGCAGCATTGCGTCTACCAGCAGCATTCAGTAGACATAGGGTGACGTTGAAAGAAGTCAAGAAACTATTTCTTTCCCTTTTCTTTCACGTGGGGGAGGGGTTAAACTGACGAGCTATTCCCTGAACCACGCCGGACAATGTGTTTGAACCTACAGGCATTGGGAGCTCAGCCAAGAATGCAAATACTTTTTGGAGACTGCTGGGGACTGTGGGATAGCTGGAGTTCTCAGTACCCCCTCCCTCCCTCCATGAGCATCCATTTGAGTCTCTGGCTTCCCGTTACGCTTGTCATGCAGCACTGCGTAGCCTGGAGATTTTTTTTTTCAAATGCTTTGGCATTTTGTCTTCTGTAACAGAGCTCTGATAGAACAGATTTTTTTCCCCATACAGCGATCAGATCCAGTATCTCCCGTACGGTCCATGCTGGAGCTCTTTTTGGATTTGGGACTGCATTGCCATCCGTGCTGATCAGAGCTCCACACTGGGCAAACAGGAAATGAAAATCAAAATTTCGCGGGGCTTTTCCTGTTTACCTGGCCACTGCATCCAAGTTCAGATTGCTGTCCAGAGCAGTCACAGTGGTGCACTGTGGGATACCGCCTGGAGGCCAATACCGTCGATTTGCGGCCACACTGACCCTAATCCAATATGGTAATACCGATTTTAGCGCTACTCTTCTCGTCGGGGAGGAGTACAGAAACTGATTTAAAGCGCCCTTTATATCGATATAAAGGGCCCCGTAGTGTGGATGGGTACAGCGTTAAATTGGTTTAACGCTGCTAAAATCGGTTTAAATGCATAGTGTAGACCAAGCCTTAGACACAATTGTTTCAACAAAAAGATAGGAGTGAGATAACTCAGCCCATAAAGACAGCCCAGTGCAGCCCAATAGTATAAACACTAATAAGGCCCCAGTGTAAACTCTCCATATCATACTCTTGCCTGAAGGCTGCAGCCCTTTGTATTGCTGCCCCTCTGCCAGCAACAGGATGTGCTTTGTCTCAGCAATTAGGCCCTCCATTTGCAGTTCTGAGGCTGCCTGCTCTTCTGACTTTTTCTACAGATAGCCTTTTGCCTATTTCTTCTGTTAACACACAACCTTTGGCTCCCTCTGGAGCCTGGTCCTCTCGGACCTCAGGTTGCACTTTCCTGTAATCTGGAGATTAGGGAGCATTCTGGATGCTGAACTGGAGGTTAACAGTGCCCAGTAAGAAGTCAACAACAGGTTCATTACAGTAAGTTATCTGAACTTTTAACAAGCCCTCATAGTTTGTAATGTCCACAGATAAACTGCACAGAGTTTGAGAAGTCTAGAGACCAGTCCACTGGTTTCTTAATTTAACTATAGGTGGCCAACATACGTTAGCGACACCTTCAAAAGATTGCTCCAAAAACTGAACTACCACCAGTACAGAAACACCTGTATAACATATAGCCCCCACTCAAGATCTTTATTACAAACTCTAGTGACTGCCTCCGCTTCAAATCACTGCATGTCTAGTTAAAACTTCAAGAAGAAAGCTAAGGAAATTCACACACAGAAAACTAAGTTAAAAGAGAACTAAGGTTGTAAAGAAATCAGTTGCTCTGAAAAACACCCTTTTACAAAACCGTAGTTATAAAAGTGTTTTTGATTGCTACAAATTTAAGTTAATTTTTTTTTCCTACATCTTTTAAGTCTGGGAGTCAGAGTTTTATTTCTTCAGAAAATCTTAACCCTTCCTCCTCCCCTTTCTTTTTAATACATGCCCACCATGCCTCTCCAATATATTTGACATCCACATACTTCAACAACATCCCATGTTGAACATACTGATGCTGAAACTATGCTTTCATTATATAAAGAGCCACTTGCCTATGGTCTTAGATTACATGGTATTAGATGTTACGAGCGGCAACTCACCAGATCCTCCTCCAACTCAGCTCCCTTTATTAGCTGACTACACTAACAACTTGTCTTTTACATTCCATACACCGTGTGTCCACACCATCCTTGATTTATGCTTAATGAAGAGGCCACAGGGTTTTGGTTTTTTTAAACCACATACTGAACAATCCCCTAGCTACTAATCCAGTATAAATCACAATGTCAAGCCTAACCTCTCTTTAATTGTTACAAGGACCATTTGAATCATCATCAATCTCCTGATGTGAACCTCTACTGAATGAGCACATACAGGAGCTCCACTCTAAGGCCAAAAGATGGCCCACAGATCAGAATGTATCATTCTCCAAAACATACTGGACAGGTCAGACTTATCTGTATCACAGAGAAGTTAGAGGGAAAAATCAGATTTTGAAAAGTAACCATAGCTGTCTGTGTAACAGATGGCATACATTGTGGTGGGGGCACAGCAAAAAGTTTGAGATTATTTGCAGAGCCTTGTTTTTGAGTTTCTAGACTTTCAAGTCTGATTTTTGAGAGTTTTTTTACTACATTTATAACTGTAAAGGACATTTCCCAGTAGAGTACAATAATTTTAGCCTTTGTTTAGTTCAGAATCTTCGTACAGAACTCATGTGCAAGAAAAAGTGTTTACATACAAAACCGAATAAGGAGACTTGCATTTCATTATTTATCTACAGACTCCATCCAGAAAAAAAATCTTCTATAGCAGTAACAAGTCCTGACTTCGATCAAACAAAAACTCAGTAGGTTCTGTGTAACCTGAGACATAATGATGTGCGTTTGAACTTTCTGACCTACTCTTCCCTGTAATATTCCAATAGGTTCTCAACACAATAAATTAATGACAGAAAGATATAGCTTTTCTTCTTCAGAAGGCAAATATCAAAGAGAAAAGACTTTGTTTGTAGTGAACAAGGGAGTGTGAATGAAAGTGGTCTTGCACCCATGAAAAGGAAATTAAGTTTCTATTGCAGCAACCAAGGACGCAGACAAGGGCTGTAACACACTTGGGACCATATTCTGATATGACTGCATCTCCTAATGCCTTCAGTGGGAGTTTTATCCCCTTGTTCAAGGGTATAATTTGGCCTAAATGATTAGATATCAGCTTCACAATGCAAATAGACCCCAGTTCAGTAAGGGACTTGAGTACATGCTGAATGCTTAATTATTTTGTTGAATTGATGCCTTAAATGAGTATCCACAACATGAACCCTATATAATCATCCAATCACATCCAAAAGGCAGGGGTGTATTTTGGGTCTTCCACAAAAGAATGAAGAGCACTGCACAGCACAACCACTGCAAACATCACAGAGGACCACTTCTGCATCTTTCCTTTTCCCACTGCTTATTTTAAGCAAATGAAAGGAAGTTCTGAGTCCCACAATCCTAGTTACAATTTTATATCACTTTGTAAAGATGTTAGCAAAGCTCTGGTGAGCAGAGGAAAATCTGCCTTAAGCCAAAACAGTTGTAAGTCTTCTAGTTCTAAAAATATTTCCATGATCTATTAAGGTCAAATAACCTTGTGCTTGAAACTCCTGATTTCTTACGTTGAATTTCACAAATTACTATTCTTATTGTGTGTAAAAAAAAAAATGGAAGAACTTTAGAAGAGCATTAGGAGATAAGCATGTACTATGAAATACTGCACTGCTACTGTGATATAATTATTTTGGGTAGGCATTATGTCTCACTCATCTTGAAGAAATGTATACCCTAAAAAAATAATAGTGCATAGATAGCATCATTATATTTTTAGTAATCTGGGAGGGATTACTAGCCTGCAATCAACCAGAGAAGGAGATTAGAGAGGGCGATTAGAGAAGAGGAAGATGAGGACAGGGAGATCAGGGAAGGATAAAACAGATTTAAAATTATAACAATTTTACAGACAAAAGGATAAATTAAGGAACGATGAACTGGTTAAAGAGTTTTAAGAACTGACAAAAAAGATTAGGAATGTTAAGAAATGTAAATTAATTAAAATGCTAATGACTAATGTTATCACTAAAGTAAAAATATTGCTAAGGAACAATTTAGGTCTCCAAATATATTTAAAAAGTATAAAACCAACAGGACTTCTCTCTCTTTTGGGTGGGACTAAAGCGAGACTTGCAAAATTGTACTTCCTTGTCACACTGGCTGAGATTTGTGAGGACAAGAGTGAAATAGCTTTGTCATTATTCTTATTATAAAAGCGGATGAACAGGTTGTGTGCTTGGGCTGGTAGAAGGTTATGATGATTTTACAAGGAATGAATGTTGAGAGCACATATCACTAGTCAGGCAATGATCTAGTGTTTACAGCAGGAGCAGCATCAAGACTCTGAAGATTTATTGCTGGTCACTGACTCCCTTTGTGACCTTAGACAAGTCACCTGAATTACACCTGGGTTCCCCCATTTGTAAAATGGTGATAATTCTGAGCCACATTTTTAAAGAACTTTGGGATTTATATAAAGTAAATGCAACCTTCCAAACATAACTTTGCAAAATCTTCTTAGTTCAAACCTTTTATTCCAATTTATTTTGTGCAGAAACTGCAATTTTACTACATAAGGAAACTTTATCAAGGGTTTTCTAGTGATCCTTGCATGATTTAAATCAGATTTTATCCCACACTTCCAGAAGTGCAAGACAAAATAACTTAATGCTCCTTGCAGTTTGCAAATATCATGCTTCTACTTGTTAAAAAAAAAATACTTTGTTACCTACAAAATATTTGCAGCTGAGAATTTTTTGAAAAGAATATTGCACAGTATTAAGTATATTCCATAGTTTATTCATATCTATGTCTTTGCATCCATAATGCCTTGGTATCTTGTCGTGTTATCAGTTACCGCCTTGAAATTCAAAACAAAATTCAAATGTAAAACAAGATGTTGGACAGAGCACTAAAGTCAAGACACACAGCTTAATGAATGCCAATATCACCAGGTCTCTTCAGAAAGTATCAAAGGAACTGACAGTAAGAAGAAGAATCTGGATGACTTCTTAGGGGACTTAAAGTTTTGCCTTTCTTATTAAAGATATATTAAAACATTTCACTATTTGAAATCAAATTTAGCCAGCTATCGAACCACAGTAATTATTTTTGTATTTTTTCAAACTTATTAAAGTTTTAATAAAATGTTAACATACAACACCAGATAGAACTTATTACTTATTCAGAATAAGATTAATATTCAAAGAACTTAGCGAAAGATTGTGGCTTGCTGGCTGGGAAGCTGTCCCCCTCTGGGTCTGATAAAAAGGGTGACCAAATTTCTAAACACTTATTCCCCTTTTTGGCGTTTCTTTTGTGTAGGTACTTGGTGTGCAAGCTTATCCATTAGAGGGCCAGTCCATATTTTACTATACCACAATTCCATAGTAGAAATCACATTTTACCATTAATATGCATTACAGAGTCTTGCCACTAACAATGAAAAGGATATTAATGTGTTGTTCTGTTTAAAATGTAGATCCTTTTCTGGAGTCAGTGGTGCTGCCGCACTACCTTGGCCTGAAGAAGTAACAACAAACACCAAATACATGATTTCCATCATCAACACCCCAGTGAAATTCTGTACCTTGGGGGAGCGCCCTGTAACCCACATATTCCTCATTTATATATAATTGTGATCTTGCATTTAAAGCAGGCCAGGGGAAAGGTTATGATCTGCTGAAAGTCATTTTTCTACCCATATGTGTGTATCATTAATGCATATGAAGTTATGAGAATTGTGTTGTAAGGTTGTCACTAAAACATGTTGTAAGTTGGGAAATCACCAGATATCTCCTCAGAGACAACAGCAAGGAAAGTAACCAACACCTGGGCGGGGTGTCAAACAACTCATCAACAGCCATTGTCCAGCAAGGGAAATACAATTTAGTGACACACCTGCATGAGGCCACACCACGGGAATTGCTCAATTTTTCCTGGAGACTGAGGCCTTGTCTATACTGGCAAGTTTCTGCACTGTAAAGCAGCTTTCTGTGTTGTAACTCCTGAAGTGTACACACTGCCAAGCCATTTAGTGTGCAGAAATTGTGCAGTTGCAGCGCTGAAAAAATAAACAAAACATACACTGCAGTGCAGGGTCAAAGTGAAGGAGCTGTGGAACGCCTATCACAGCATGAAGGAAGCAAACTACCACTTCGGGTGCTGCGCACACGAGTTGCCAGTTCTACAAAGAGCTGAACGTGATACTTGGTGGCAACTGTGGATACTTCGGTGGCTCGTGCGCCAGTCGAGAGTGGACTGAGCCAGGAGGAGGAAATCGTGGATGTGGAGGGGGAAGGGGACCCAGAGGCAGAGCACAACTCAGAGGTCAGAGATGCATGCAGCCAGGAACTCTTCTCTACCCTAGAGGAGTCTATCCAGTCACAGCTGTTGGAGCTTAATGAAGCGCAAACAGGAGAGGAGGCCCCTGGTAAGTGGCTTTGATTATGGGAACTGGTGAAGCGAGGAGTTGGGGGCATGAGGGTTGCAGAAAGCAGGTTCGTGTCTGTATGATGTGCGTACCGCCACATGCCTAGTCTGAGTGGTGGAACAGGGTGTTGACTGACTCCCTCACTTCATGGGAATCTGCCTCAAAGATCTCCAGAAAACTCTCATGGAGATACTGGACAATCTGCTGCTGCAGGTTCTTTGGCAGAGCTGATTTGTTTCTTGACTCATTAAGGGTGACTTTCCCACACCATTTTGCCATCACGGGGAGAAGGGTGGGGGACCATTGCTGCACACAGGCAAGCCACATAAGGACTAGGGCGGAAGCTGCAGTCTTGGAGAAGATCCTCCCTTGATTCCCTGCTCACCCTTAGCACCAAGATATCTTCTGTAATGAAGTATCAGAGGGGTAGCCGTGTTAGTCTGGATCTGTAAAAGCAGCAGAGTCCTGTGGCACCTTATAGACCAAATGCATCTGTTAGTCTATAAGGTGAACTTTGCTGCTTTTCCATAATGAACACAACCTGTAGAAAATGTGGGGACAGGAATGATTATAAACCACCCCCCCGTGCTGTCTCTCCCCAATAGCCACATGCCCAGCATAAAGTATGGTCCTGGAACAGTGATTTCTCATGCCCCTGCAGCTACTCACCATTCTGGGGGTCTTGTGGCTCATGTGTGCTTGCCTGGGGTCAGCCAGTTAGTGATAGGTGTTAGGATATAGATATTCAGGCCTGTCTGCAAAGGTCTATACTTAAAGAATTGGAATATGTGTGCCATCTATTGCCCATCCACAGTTAGGAAAGCCCATTTGTGCAAAACCATCTACAATGTCATGCACATTGCCCAGAGTCACGGTTTTTTGGACAAGGATGCGATCAATGGCCCTGCACATTTCTGTCAACACGAGTCTAATAGTTGACTTTCTCACTCCTAACTGGTTAGCAACCGATTGGTAGCAGTCTAGAGTAGCCAGCTTCTGCAGTTCAATCACCACACGCTTCTCCAATGACAGGACAGCTCTCATTCTCGTGTCCTTGCATCACAGAGCTGGGGCAAGCTCATCACACAATTCCATGAATGTGGCTTTCCTCACGCGAAAGTTCTGCAGCCACTGCTCATCATCCCATACATGCATGCCTATGTGATCCCATTACTCAGTGCTTGTTTACCAAGCCCAAAGCAGCGTTCCACTGTGAATGCCACAAGCAATTTTGTGACACAGCTACTTCGTGTAGCGAGATCAATGTCACATTCCTCTTGCCTTTGTACTTTAAGGAATAATTTCACTGCCACTCGTTATGTGTTAGTGAGAGCGAGCAGCGTATAGGTCAACAGTGTGGGATCCATTCCTGCAGACTTAAGAGGCAGGGCATGCATTACAGAAACCATTGAAAGATGGCACCAAATGCAGACAGAAGCACAGGGATTTCTGGGATGCGAAGCAATGCATCATGGGCCATTGGGACAGGACCCAGGATGCCCCGTGACCCTCTCTGCCTTCCCACAACTCTTAGCAGCAGAAGAGGAAGAGATGCTCTGTGGGATAGCTGCCCAGAGTGCACCGCTTCAAATAGTGCTGCAAGTGCCACAAGTGTGAACACGCTATTGTGCAGGTAGCTAACAGTGTGAACACACAACAGCAGTTTCCCATCAGCACTCTCTGAGTGGCGCTGTAACTCCCAGCGCTGTAACTCTGCCAGTGGAGACATACCCTCAGTCAGCAATGCCCACCAGACATACCTGGACTTGTGTCCTACAAGCACACAGACTAAGGGTATAAAACAGAACACAGGGCCCCATGCTCAACCTTTCTCCTGCCCCCACCTACACTGCAAGTAAACAAGGACACTGAGAAAACTTAAGACTCCACCAGAGGATACTGGCCGAGGTTTCAAGGGTGAAAGCATACTAGGAACTGCAATATCCAAAGGGGTGAGAAAAACTGCTTAATCTAGATGTTGCCCAGCCTAATATGGTTGAGAGTTTCGATTGCATGCTTATATTTTCTTTTCTTTTGGTAACTAACTCTGACTTTTTGCCTTTCACTTAACATCACTTAAAAATCTATCTTTTGTAGTCAATAAATTTGTTTTAATGTTTATCTTTACAGTTAGTTTGTATGAAGTGTGTGGCAAAACTGCTCAGGTTTGTAAAGGTTAGTGTATATCTATTTCCATTGATGAAGTGGTGAACCGATTAATAAATTTGCAGTGCCCATCTTGAGCAGTGCAAGATGGTATATTCCTGAGGTACAGTGCTTGGAGCTGGGTGGGATTTAGCTGGTGCCTTTCCCTGTGTGATTCATGAGTGGGTCTGGGTGCATTCATGCAATCTAGCTGTCTGTGGGGCTGAGTGATAACAGTACCTGGAGGGGCTTGCTGCTTGTCAATAGCAAGGCATTGTGAGAGACAGCCGAAGCTGGAGAGAGTTAAGGAGGTACAATGGTCCAATGGTCCCAGACTGCACCCCACGGATGCCATCACAGGGTGACCAAATTTCTAAATACCTATTCCCCTTTTTGGTACTTTTTTTGTGTAGGTACATGGTGTGAAAGCTTTTCCATTAGGACAAGTCATGTTTTACTATACCACAATTCCATAGTAGAAATCACATTTTTCCAATAATATGCAATACAAAATCTTGCCACTAACAATGAAAAGGATATTAATGTGTTGTTCTGTTTAAAATGTAGATCCTTTGCTGGAGCCAGTGGTGTTGCTGCACTCCTTTGGCTTGAAGTAGTAGTAATAACAAACACCAAATATATGATTTCCATCATTAGCTGCCCCACTATAAAAATTGTTCAAGCACTCCTGACTGGAGCATTAAGTAAGCAGGTCAGGGGACTTCTAGGAAGCTGGCATTTTATTAGAGAGATGAATACCTTTAATAATTTCCTCCCTAAACCATTTAATGCCCAGACACAGCTACCACATGTAAAAGTATGCTCCTACTTTTCTGTAAACTCTTCCAACAGTGCACCTCCCTCATAGCAAAATACAATGCATTTTAAGTGGAGTCAAATGCCATCAATACAGTAATTTATAAAAAAATATTGTTATGAGCTACTGTGATGGGGCACGGCCAGATGGCTACAGTAAAGTACTGAGAAACAGGTATGTTAGCCCCAGGCTAAACAAATCCCTAGTACCCGGGTAGCCAAATGGCAGTTGCTCCAGGTTAATCAAGGCACCTGGGGCCAATTAAGATCTTTCTAGAAGGCAGTAGAGATAGCTACTTTAATTAGAACACCTGCAGCCAATCAAGGCAGGCTAATCAGGGTACCTGGGTTTAAAAAGGAGCTCAATCCAGTCAGGCAGGGAGGAGCCAGAGGAGAAGGAGCATGTGTGAGGAGCTGGGAGCAAGAAGCTGAGAGAGTGTACTGCTGGAGGATTGAGGAGGACAAGCGTTATCAGACACCAGGAGGAAGGTCCTGTGGTGAGGATAAAGAAGGTGTTTGGAGGAGGCCATGGGGAAGTAGCCCAGGGAGTTGCAGCTGTCATGCAGCTGGTACAGGAGGCACTATGGACAGCTGCGATCCACAGGGTCCTGGGCTGGAACCCGGAGTAGAGGGCAGGCCCGGGTTCCCCCCAAACCTCCCAACTCCTGATCAGACACTGGAAGAGCTGACCCAGACTGTGGGTTCCACAAGAGGGGAAGATCACTGAGGTGAACAAATCCGCCAATAAGCGCAGGACCCACTAAGGTAGAGAAGGAACTTTGTCACACAACTTAGACACTCCACATGAGTTCACTAGTTTTTCTACTGCTACACAACTTTTGGTATTTGTGGAGGTACGTTTCCAATTGTTTTCTTGGGTAGGAGAATGGACATACGGAGGAAGGGTACTGTAGATACAATTCTAATAGGCGATACTGGCTTTAGAACGTCTGGGCCTAATTGGGTAAAGAATGTGAGTGAAGCCAAACAGCAAGAATTAAGATGTTTGTACACCAATGCGAGGAGCCTAGGTAACAAAATGGAGGAACCAGAGTTACTGGTGCAGGAAGTGAAACTGGATATTAGAGGGATAACAGAAACATGGTGGAATAGTAGTCATGACTGGAGTACAGGTATTGAAGGGTATGTGCTGTTTAGGAAAGACAGAAATAAAGGCAAGGGTGGTGGAGTAGCATTGTATATCAGTGATGAGGTAGACTGTAAAGAAATAAGAAGGGATGGAATGGATAAGAGAGTCAGTCTGGGCAAAAATCACATTGGGGAAGAAAGCTACTAGAGCCTCCCCTGAGATAGTGCTTGAGGTGTGCTACAGACCGCCAGGATCTGATTTGGATATGGATAGAGATCTTTTTGATATTTTTAATGAAGTAAATAGTAATGGGAACTGTGTGATCATAGGAAACTTTAACTTCCCAGATATAGACTGAAGGACAAGTGCATTTTCCTAGATGAGATAGCTGATGGATTCCTTCACCAAGTAGTTGCTGAACCAACAAGAGGGGATGCCATTTTAGATTGGTTTTGGTGAGTAGTGAGAACCTCATAGAAGAAATGGTTGTAGGGGACAACCTCGGTTCGAGCGATCGTGAGATAATTCAGTTTAAACTAAATGGAAGAATAAACAAAAATAGATCTGGGACTAGGGTTTTTTATTTCAAAAGGGCTAACTTTAAAGAATTAAGGAAATTAGTTAGGGAAGTGGATTGGACTGAAGAACTTGAGGATCTAAAGGTGGAGGAAGCCTGAAATTACTTCAAGTCAAATTTGCAGAAACTATCAGAAGCCTCCATGCCAAAAAAGGGGAAAAAATTAATAAGTAGAAATGGTAGCCGAAGCATCTCAGAGAGGTGATTAAGAAAAAGCAGAAAGCCTACAAGGAATGGAAGATGGGAGTGATCAGCAAGGAAAGCTACCTTATTGAGGTTAGAACACATAGGAATGAAGTTAGAAAGGCCAAAAGCCATGTAGAGTATTCCCTTGCAAAGGGAATTAAAACCAAGAGTAAAAGGTTTTATAGCCATATAGATAAGAAGAAAACAAAGAAAGAAGCGGGACCACTAAACACTGAGGATGGAGCGGAGGTTAAGAATAATCTAGGCATGGTCCAATATCTAAACAAATACTTTGCCTCAGTCTTTAATGAGGAGCTCAGGGATGATGATAGGATGACAAATAGGAATGAGGATATGGAGGTAGATATTACCACATTCGAGGTAGAAGCCAAACTCGAACAGCTTAATGGGATGAAATCAGGCGGCCCAGATAATCTTAATCCAAGAATATTAAAGGAACTGGCACATAAAATCTCAAGCCCATTAGCAAGAATTTTTAATGACTCAGTAAACTCAGGGGTTGTACCGTATGACTGGAGACTTTCTAACATAATACCTATCTTTAAGAAAGAGGAAAAAAGTGATCCGGGCAAATATAGGCCTATCAGTTTGACATCTGTAGTATGCAAGGTTTTGGAAAAACTTTTGAAGGAAAAAGTAGACAAGGACATTGAAGTCAATGGTAATTGGGACAAAATACAGCATGGTTTTACAAAAGGTAGATCATGCCAAACCAACTTGATCTCCTTCTTTGAGAAGGTAACAGATTTTTTAGACAAAGGAAATGCAGTGGATCTAATTTACCTTCATTTCAGTTAGGCATTTGATACGGTTCCACATGGGAATTATTAGCTAAATTGGAAAAGATAGGGATCAATATGAAAATTGAAAGATGGATTAAGAACTGGTTAAAGAGGAGACTACAACAGGTCATACTGAAAGGTGAATTGTCAGGCTGGAGGGAGGTTACTAGTGGAGTTCCTCAGGAATCTGTTTGGGAACCAACCTTATTTAATCTTTTTATTACTGACCTTGGCACAAAAAGTGGGAATGTGCTAGTAAAGTCTGCAGATGACACAAAGCTGGGAGGTATTGCCAATACAGAGAAGGACCGGGATATCATACAGGAAGATCTTGATGACCTTGTAAACTGGAGTAATAGTAATAGGATGAAATTTAACAATGAAAAGTGCAAGGTCATGCATTTAGGGATTATTAACAAGAACTATTGTTATAAGCTGGGAGGCATCAGTTGGAAGTAACAGGAGGAGGAGAAGGACCTCAGAGTATTGGTTGATCACAGGATGACTATGAGCTGCCAATGTGATATGGCCATGAAAAAAGCTAATGCAGGCTTGGAATGCATCAGGCGAGGTATTTCCAGTAGAGCTAAGGAGGTGTTAGTACCATTATACAAGGCACTGGCGAGATCTCATCTGGGATACTGTGTGCAGTTCTGGTCTCCCATGTTTAAGAAAGTTGAATTCAAACTGTAACAGGTTCAGAGAATGGCTACTAGGATGATCTGAGGAATGGAAAACCTGTCATATGAAAGGAGATTAAAAGAGCTTGGCTTGTTTAGCCTAACCAAAAGAAGCCCGAGGAGAGAGATTACTGCTCTCTTTAAATATATCAGAGGACTAAGTACCAGGGAGGGAGAGGAGTTATTTAAGCTCAGTATCAATGTGGACACAAGAACAAATGGATATAAACTGGCTATCAGGAAGTTTAGACTTGAAATTAGATGAAGGTTTCTAACAATTAGAGGAATGAAGTTCTGGAACAGCCTTCCAAGGGGAGTAGTGGGGGCAAAAGACATATCTGGCTTCAAGACTAAGCTTGATAAGTTTATGGAGGGGATGGTATGATGGGCTAGCCTAATTTTGGCAATTAATTCATTTTTGATTACTACCAGTAAATATGCCCAATGGCTTGTGATGGGATGTTAGATGGGATGGGATCTGAGTTACTACGAGAATTCTTTCCTGGGTGTCTGGCTGGTGAGTCTTGCCCACATGCTCAAGGTTTAGCTGATCGCCATATTTGGGGTCAGGAAGGAATTTTCC
The DNA here is from genome assembly GCF_007399415.2 of Gopherus evgoodei. Taxonomy (NCBI): domain Eukaryota; kingdom Metazoa; phylum Chordata; order Testudines; family Testudinidae; genus Gopherus; species Gopherus evgoodei. The sequence goes on along the minus strand of NC_044325.1, from coordinate 114,968,377 downwards.
TCCAGGGCAGGTTGGCAGGAGCCCTGGGGGTTTTCGCCTTCCTCTGTAGCATGGGGCACAGGTCACTTGCTGGAAGGTTCTCTGCACCTTGAAGTCTTTAAACCATGATTTGAGGACTTCAGTGGCTCAGACACAGGTTTGATACAGGAGTGGGTGAGATTCTGTGGCCTGCATTGTGCAGGAGGTCAGACTAGAAGATCATAATGGTCTATTCTGACCTTAAAGTCTACGATTCTGTGACTTCCTAGAGTCAGTTGCAGCATCACTGGAAGCTTTCATCCCATTTTTGTCCTGTTATCTTCAAGTCAGGTTTCTTCTTTGTCCTGTTATCTCAAGTCAGGTGACAATAAAAATAAAGTATCACAATTCCTTGTCGTCCTGATGTAGAACATATTTTATTGACTGAATTAAGCTCACATCTCACACTGAAATGTGAGTATTTAAAATTTTATATCTCTTTCATAAAAAGTTTCCCAACATTTCAATTAGTTATTTTGACATGGCTCTGATTACAAAATGCCACCTGCTCCTGGTTACGTGTCATGGGAGAGAGGGGTTGCAAGGCATCTTAATCATTAGCTCTGAAAGGCTGAGAAACTCTACTATAGAATTTAATAGAGAAGTAAATCCCTTCTATAGAAAAACAGCATAGGATGGCTCAAGAGACAAACAGAAACAATAAATCCCTAGTAAATTCTGTAGGTTTTTAAAATAGTTTGTTTAACTTTATTTTTTCCTATTTAATTCTATAGAATATCTCCATAAGCATGATCCTTTGCCATGAACAAAAAGGAGATCCTTGCCTAAGAACTTCCCAAACTCAATCTCTTAAGCTAGGTCTACACTAGCGGGGTCGACCTAAGATACGCAACTTCAGCTATGCGAATAGCATAGCTGAAGGCGGTGTATCTTAGGTCGATTTACCTGGCCGTGAGGATGGCAGCAAGTTGACTGCTTCCGCTCCCCCGTTGACTCTGCTTCCGCCTCTCGCGCCTGGTGGAGTCCCGGAGTCAATGGCAGAGCGATCAGGGGTCGATTTTATCATGTCTACACTAGATGCGATACATCAGTCCCCAATAGATTGATCACTACCTGCCGATTCGGCAGAAAGAGCCCTTTAGGTCTCTTCTCTTGAGAGGAGCTGCTGTGAAAAGCTGCCACTTGCTTTTCTTCTTCAGAAAGAAGACCAAAGGGAGGATTGGTCTTGGGAAGAGCTGGGCTTGATGAATCTGACTCCTCTTCTTTTCACGTGGGTATGAAGTGAAGAGCAGTCACAGGGCAAAAAAAGGCTGCTGCTTTTCCCCCATAGGTGGAAAGAGGGACTGTGAGAAGCCCCAATTTCTTTTTATGAGAATCTGGCAACAGGAAGTCACTCTTATTCTTATAGTTTAGTAGGAAAATTAAGTGAAAAGGCCATCCCCTCTGGTGATATGCAGGTAGAATGACTGTGTATGGACAGAAGGACTGCCTTATGGGAGGCAGTATCTCTTAGGAGCTGATGATGTACATTCTGGAATTTGGGAGTATTACAGAAGGAGAAGCCTACATGAGGGAGGCAGGTGTCATGCAAGGTGCATCTGCACTAGGAAAAAAAAGCTGTGTTCTTACCTTGAGTTAAAATCCTAGTGAAGACAGTCACCAACACTCCCCTCATAAGACTGTCCTAATAAAACATACTTTTTTGACCCTCTCCCAATATTTGCTTTCCTTTGTGAAGGCCACTTCTCTGCCATCCACTCTACCGTGGTTTTCAAAAGGGGAAGCAGACACTGTGTGGAGTGGGTAGGTTAAGGAAGTACAGTAACTCCTCACTTAACATTTGTAATGTTCCTGAAAAATGCTACTTTAAGTGAAACTACATTAAGCAAATCCAATTTCCCCATAAGAATTAATGTAAATTGGAGGGAGGGGGGGTAAGTTCCAGGGAAAGTTTTTTCTCCAGACAAAAGATACACACACACACACACACACACACACACACACACACACAGAGTAAGTGTACTTTAAGTACACTGCCTTTTTACGTAGATCAGCAAGTTGACAGCAGCTGCTGCCTGCAAGCTCCCTCTGTCGTAAGCCCTGTGGCATCTCCCACCCCCTGCTCTATGGAGATGGGGTACAGGAGCGGGGGACACCCTGACATTAACATCCCTTTTCCCCTCTTCCTGCACAGCAAGCAGGAGGCTCCCGGGAGCAGCTCCAAGGCAGAGGGTAGGAGCAGTGCACAGCAGTGGGGGGAGGGACACCTGAACTGGCCGGCAATTGATACCCTACTGGATGGCTGCCGCACAGGGAACTTAGGGAAGCTGATATGGGGCTGCTGATCCACCCTGGTACCAAGCCCCCACCAGCTAGCTCCAACGGGCTGCTCTTTCTGCAAGCAGTGGACAAAGCAGGCGGTTGCCAAACAACATTATAAGGGAGCACTGTGCAACTTTAAATGAGCATGTTCTCTAATAGATCAGCAACGTAACAACAAAACAATGTTAACCAGGACAACAGTAAGTGAGGATTTTCTGTACAGTACGTTAGGGCAGTCTTATGAGGGGAGAGATGGTGCATCTAAGGAAGGAGCACATTTGAAAAGCATCTGAAGAGTGAATAAGTGGGAGACCACCACAAAAAAAAATAGCAAGAACCTTACAGGGACAGTCTGAATTCCTACTGTGATGGATGACAATAGGTAACTGGAGAGTAATGTATGCATTGGCTTCTCCAAACTATGATCTCACTTTCTGGGAAATGAACCATATTCTAGAACATAGCTCACCTTACATTGTATGTTTTTCCTTTTCCCAGTCTCTCCTTTAAACTCTATTCTAAAGCACCACTAGCAATTATTACAATTTAGCAGGAAATTCTGTTGGGAGAGTCTGATCTAGACTTTGACTGATAATGAAGAGACAGTAGTAAGTGCGAAGGAATGGTCACTTTCTTACAGATTAGATTCCACCCTGCCACGGGAATGATTCATGCTTCTTTAATTACAATGAGTGATTTCCTTAATGGTAAAATCTACAAACAATGCTATTCTTATCTATATTTATTTCAGACATTTATTCATCCACAAGCATGTTATTTGTAAATAGACTAGGTGAAAGTCAGCAATAGATTTTTCCTTTCAGCTGAAAATTGAAAAAAATATTGAAAATACATAGGTTGCACTTTTTTTAGTACTTTCCATCCAAATAGCTTAAAATGTTTTATGAACATTAATGAGTTAAGCATGTGGAGTACGGCAGTATCAATTTGCCCATATCATCCCATTCTACAGAAAGGGAAATGGAAGCACAGAGAAATTATGTGACTTGAGTGAGTTCACACAGGAAACACCAGAGGGAGGGACAGCTATGTGGTTTGAGTATTGGCCTACTAAACCCAGGGTTGTGAGTTCAATCCTTGAGGGGGCCATTTTGGGATCTGAGGCAAAAAACTGTCAGGGACGGTACTTGGTCCTGCTGTGAAGGCAGGGGACTGGACCTGATGACCTTTCACGGTCCCTTCCAGCTCTACGAGATAGGACAGAGCCAGGAATAAAACAGAAGCCTCCCAGTCTTATGCTTTAGCCATGAAATCTCAATTCTCTTATAAATCCATCTTAAGTTCAACACATGACATGCTGCATTTGTAGACAACTGGTGCACTCTATCAATCAATATAGTCAATTAAGAAATTAAGGTTATGAACAATATTCATCAAATATTACGAGCTTTAATCCATTATGTGTTTCCACTTCAGTTATTAATAATTAATGTGATTTTTTTAAAAACTCATCATACCAAAAAATTATTAGTAAAGTTAGAAAATATTTGGGAACAAGCAGTTATCTATTGTAACTCCTAACAATACAAATTGAATTCTTCCAAGTCTGATGTATAAATGGCACAGCAACATGTCATCTGGATGTAGGGCCAAATCCTGCAATAAACTGAGCACCTCTTCACAGAGGCTAAATAATTACAGGTCTTATTAACCCGCCTGATGATTTTCAGGTTCTTAACATTCCAAAACCACCACACTGCATTTCAAAGCCCACTAACACTGGCAAGTGACCACGTGATCACCTATCACATCATTTAAAAAACCCAAGTACTTAAAAGCAAGGAAATGAACAGTTAAGGACATAATACATCTTGCTCTGCCCACAGAATTAATACACACTATTTTTATCAAATATAAAAAATGTATATTTACTGCTAAACCACTACAGGTCTTCTGTGGACTGGTGGGGGGTGGAGGAGGTGGGCTGGGCTTATGCATTATTTGTCAACTAGCTGTTCCTATGTTGTTATAAAGGTTACTGTAAATATTGGCTTTGTCCTATTTATCAATTGAGTTGAATTTTGGTAAAGTACTTGTTTCTTGAGAAACGTTTCATATATGTAATGAACAGAAGAGAGTAAAACTACTTAGATATTTATGAGGGCTGTATTTACAACATTAATTTGTCATTAAACATGAACATCTATAATTTGTTTCTTTCAAAATGGATGTGTGCTGTGTTTAGAATTTAAGATTATTGACAAAAAATAATTATTTTTATCACAATTATGATGATCGTCCAGCAATGGAACAGCAGGCAGAGGCAAGCTACATTTTCTTATCTTTGGCTATTTCTCTATCTTCTATCCTTTATGTGCATTTATCTAGTCTTTAATAGGATCAAACCAAAAGAAATTGAGAGCTACCACCCAAAACTTCCTTCTTCCACATTAAAAGGAACATTCAATGCTATTTAGAGATTCAAGCAAGTGTTTCTCCCTTTAACAAACTCTCTCTTTGTGTAGTTTGTTAAAAATTAAAATTTACTTTCAAGTTTTCAGATGTTTGGACTTTTCTCCCTTATTAAAGGATACAAAGTAAATGTTAAAAGAACTTCCTAGTTGACAGTGTAAAACAAGAGAGAAGTCCTTGGGAACAGAACTTCAAACACAAGTTACCATAAGGGTAACTAAATTACAACATTCTAAAAACCCTATCTATTCCTTACAACAGTATGAACAAAGTCAGTATCATAATGGTTGAAACTGTAAACTCTAGAAAGGCAAAACATACCTTCTACCTGGGGACTATATTAACCCCAGCCTAGTGTCTCCAAAACCCCCACAAGCATCTACCAAAAGAGTTGCATGAAAATCTGTTCACCTGAGCTACAGAAATATGCTTATGTCCTTTCTAAGTTGTAACCTGCTAATAGAGGGCAATTTATTCTCACAGTGTCTGATCCCACTCCCACTTAAATCCATGTAAAAATCCTACCCTGACACTATTTGGAGCAGAACTGGGACCACAACTTTCACTGAGATCAACGGGAACAGGACTGCGTGCAAAATCTAGCCAAACAAGTCAATTTAGCTTAACTACAGCCTATTTTATTCAAAGAGAGCTGCCACATGAAAGTTCAAGGAGATTTAACTCTGTGGAAAGTGTAGGGGCACCGACAAGCCATTAATGAGTTAGAGGGAGACAGAAACAGATCAAAGTCAACCTGTCATATCAAATTTATTTTTTATTTTGACAAACTCTTCCTAGAAACACCCTCCTTTTGCCTTCAGGGTAAAGGTGGCAATTTTCATGTTGTGTCAATTTCAATCCAAAGTTATAGGGGATATAAAACAAATCTTTATAACAGAAGCTGACTGGACCAAGCCCCTCCCATGTCTGTTCACATAGTATATTGCAGTTGTATTGTCTGCACGCATCTGAACGAACAAGCCTGACTTGAATGAGAAAAGCCCGTCAAACACTGTGAATTCTTGAAGCTTAAGGACAATGATCTGTAACAACAGCTCTTTTTCTGTCCACAATACTTGGGTTCACAAAGTCCCTAAATGCGCACCCCAGGCTGTTACTGAAGCATCTGTAACTATAGAGTTTGTCTGGTGGAAAGAGCAAAAGGCCCAACTCCACATACATTGCTTTGATCTATCGACTACTGTAGGAGACTCCATGACTGCAAAACAACCAGGGTCAATGTCTAGAGTAGGATGATTTGGGCACTAAACTTCAACCACCCCTGAACCTGTGTGTGGGATCACTATTTGAGATAGCCCCCCTATACAATGGACAGTGCTTAATGCCTGGTAAGCACATACTATTGGGTTTTGCATCAAACTAACAAAAACTAATGGATACTAACTAATTACAAGAAAAACAGAGAGAAGCTTGCTGTGATGCAGTAACCATGAGGTAAACCAAACAAGGAGCACTGACTCAGGCCACAAGTAGTGACAAGGAACTAAGGGGGTTGTGGTGATGCCAACCTTATACAGCCCAGGAGGGGCCAGGAGGCACTACAGGGTAGATGTGCCAATTCAACAAGTACTGCTACATAAAGCTCTCTGGCTCTGACATGCTGGGCGTATGCACACCTGAGTGGAGTACATATTTGAAACTACTTGAAGAACAGTAAGTCACTCAGGGTGTCAACATGTTAAACTCTGTGGAGAGGATGAGCAGAAATGAGACAGGGTACTATTATCCAGGAAAGCATTAAAGGGTGCCATGAACTAGTTGTTTGACCTGTAGACAATGGTCTAAATGCTTGAAGCTGTCACTCCGCTAATCAGATGACAGGGATTCTCATTTATCCTCCTTTTTTCCCTTTTGGGTTTTCAATTTTCCACAAAATCAATAAGGTTTTGTTATCACGTTACATACAAAGAGAAATGCTGTTAAACATAATACCTCTGCAAGCTCAATCAATGGTACACCTTCAAGTGGAAAAGTATGGGCAGGACTAGTCACCCTACCTCTAAGAGGGTACTGTAGAGTTGGAAGGGGTTCAGAGAATGGTGACAAAATGATTAGGGGCATAGAAGTCTCGTGAGAGAGACTGAAAAGCCTAGAATTGTTTACTTTGAAAGGAGACATGATAAAAGTATATAAATAATGAATGCTTTTTAAAGAAGGTAGATAAGGAAGCGTCTGTTCTTCCTGTCTCAGAACACAAGAAAAAGGGGACATGCAATGAAACTGAAAGGTGGAAAATTAAAAAAGAAGGAAAAACCTCTCCATACAATGTGTAATTAGATTGGAACTGTGCCACAGAGAAAGAGAACTTTGGGTATTTATATGAACAAAAATATCTAATCCCTCATTGAATCTTAGAACTTCTCTACATGGTGGGGTAATGCACTCTATAGCGGTGTTAATTTCTACAGCTCACTAACATGCTGCACATTAAATGGTCTGTGCAGACTCTCTGGTGCACAGTAATGGTTCCCTAGTATGCTTTAACATAATGTAGACATTGCTGGTGCACACTCAAGTTTCTCTAGTGTGCTTTAACATAGTGCTGTTTGAAAAAAAAAATCTATGTTAAAATGCACTAGGGCAGTGCTTCTCACAGATAGTCCACTGCTTGTTCAGGGAAAGCCCCTGGCGGGTCCGGGCTGGTTTGTTTTAACTGCCATGTCCACAGGTTCAGTCGATCACAGCTCGCACTGGCCGCAGTTCGCCGTCCCAGGCCAATGGGGGCTGCGGGAAGCGGCACGGGCTGAGGGATGTGCTGGCGGTCCCCATTGGCCTGGAGCAGCAGCGAACCACAGCCAGTGGGAGCCAGGATTGTCCGGACTTGCAGACGTGGCAGGTAAACAAACCGGCCTGGCCCAGCCCACCAGGGGCTTTCCCTGAACAAACGGTGGCCCGACTTTGAGAAGCACTGGACTAGGGAACCTTTAGTGCACACCTGCAGGGTCTACACAGACCAATTAATGTGCAACATGGTAGTGTGCTTTAGAAATCACACCCTCATAGTGTGCATTACCTCTCCGTATAGACTACTGTGATACAGCATGGCCAGAGGGCAGCAGGAGAGGGTTAGAAGGGAGCCTTATTCCCTGTAAGGGGAAGAAAGTTTGCTATAGATTAACTAGAGCACCTGAAGCCAATTAGAGCACCTGCAGTCACTCACATGATAAAAACCCCAGCTTCAATCAGACAGTGTGGGAGTTGGAGCAGAAAGGATTGGTGTTGGAGCAGAGAACAGTTTGAAGGGAAGCAGAGAAAAGTTTGGAGAAGTACTGCGGTGGGCTAAGAAGTCCAAGACCCTAGGTTAAGGGGCACCTGGCTTGTGCAGAGGGAGGGCAGGAAGCCCCCCCACAAGCTGAAGGGCAGGAGAGGGAAGTAGCCCAGGGGAAGCAACCGTCAGTTCAAGTGGTTCACAACTATCCTCAGGGCCCCTGGGCTGGGTCCTGGAGTAGAGGGCGGGCCCAGGTCCCTCCCTCTCCACTTCCCTCCTCTATGACACTAGTGGGACAATTAATATTCCAATTCAGGGGCAAGAAATGGCATCTAAAAACCCCTCCCCCCCAAAGAAAAGAGTGCGAGACCCATCATAATAGTGCTGGCAATTTGCCACAACTACCCTTACTGAGTTCTAACTGTTAATGCAAGTGAAAATATTGGATGAATTTTGGATTTTCCTCTGAAGTGTCTGGTTCCAACCGTTGTCAGAGTCAGGATACTGGACTAGATGGACCAATTTCTATGCTCTGATAAAGAAACAAACATTCATAGGATGCATGCTCTATCACAGAGCTAACATGACCCATCTCCTTTGCAGTCCACAGCTTCTTTATGACTCATTCTTAAGCACACATGCAATGGGAGCCTGCCTGAACACTCTCAGTGCACTCACAGTAGAGCAGGAAGAATTTTGTCCAGAGGCAGACCCCTCTAATATTTTCAAGAGTTTGCAATAGTAAGAAAGAGCTGTATAAGCTTTTTTAAATATATGAGGTGCCTCAATCTTGATCTGTAATAACAATTCCTACGCTAAGTCATATCAAATTTGCCGAGTTTGTGCAATGTGGACAAAGCATCTGACTAGGGACTAGGAAGAGATTGAATTTCTTTATCTGTAATCAAAAGAGAATTTCAAGACAGATCTCCAGTGATAAAAAGCTAGAGCATGAAGCCAATGTCACCTTGTAAGGTTTAATACAATCAACTACAACATGAAAATAATGAATTGTGTAACATGGTAAATGTTCAAGTTCATGAAAACTGTTTAATGCTTTTGATGTTCGCTGCTTGACACCTAGCATGGTGTCACCACCATTGCACATCTCACTTCCTAGATAAGTAAAATGATTCATTTCTTCTAGTGAAGTATGTTAGTATGATTACAGACATGAATGAAAGTACATTCCCATGGCTTAGGTTCCAGCATCCTGGCAACAGATGGGCACTGATAATTTTGAATTTTTCAACAGAGTAGTACACACAATGGTTTTCATTTGCTTCTGCCACATCTATGTCTTTGTAGATATTGTATTGGTTTTAGTCACATTAACATGATTATCATTGCTTTGCCTTTCCATCTTTTTGAGTTTCCTCAAAAAGCAACATCACAATAGGATTCCTGTTGCTTGTTCTCCTAACTTCCGCATTGCAAAGGCATGGAAAGGAAACCCCAAATCTTTTAAATCTCAGTTCTTGTCATGAACTTATACTGTCAACATTGCAGCACTTTATCAATAGATTGTTTCCATTTTGCTTTTGTCATATGTGATTACTTCTCACTTGCATGGACAAAGTTTTTTCCATTAAGTCCCCGCAAAAAGTCACAGCATTATAAGAATAAGATTCATAGTGTCACCTAACTTAAAATCACTGTAAACTGAACTGAAGCTTCTATTTACTTCTCAAAGAGCAGCCCCTGTGAGCTACTTTGGAAAATGTGTGTTTTTTTTCTGGTTCCACTTGATAGTAACACACTTTTAAACGTGTATTTCCTCTTCATCAAGTAATAGCTTAAGTTCGCTACTTCTTAGAAAGCACATTAGTGTAAAAGCCTAGAAATGGTTTACATATAGAATGTGTAAGGACTTGTCCACACATCAAATGGAACCAAAATTTCTATCAGCTGTAAATCACACCCTTCATTATTTCATTTTAAGTCTGTAGGTGGCCGCTAATTTCAGAATTACAGTACCTTATTTTGATATAATTTATGTCTATTCTTTAGTAGATGCACTAACTTAGGGCTGTTCTACACTAGGAACTTACTTCATTGTAGCTATGTCTCTCAGGAAAGGTGAAAAATCCATATCCCTTAGGGACATAGCTATACTGACCTAACTCCTGGTGTAGACAGTGCTAGGTCTACAAAATAGTTCTTCCATCAACTTGTCTACCACCTCTCGAGTAGGTGAATTCCCTACACTGACAAGAGAACCTTTCCTGTTGGTATAGATAGTGTCTACACTGACGAGCTACGGCACAGTAGTGTTTTAAGTGTAGACATACACTCAGCATAAAAGCACTCTTATAGATGTACGTAAGGGTGTGAATTAAAATCAATTAATTTATTTCAGTTCCATCAGTTAGGTAGACAAGCCTTAAATCTGTTTTATTAGCAGGCTTCACCCTAAGGATTTATCTTCCCTAGATTTTTTTTTTTTTTTTTTTTACTTTAAGCTACCTGATCCTCAATTAACTTGAGGGTACTTTGTAAATATTAGTTTGGGCACTCCCCAAATGTTTGTTTTGGGCTACAAATATTTGTAGTTTACTCTAGGGATCAGTCCAAGATACCAGGTCTATACTAGAAACACAGTGTCGGTTAAGAGGTATGATTTTTTGTGACATTTCTAATATGGCAAGAGCTGTACCAGCAAACCAGTAGGCCTCATTTTAGTTAAACTACACATATTTGCAGTCTGGAACAAACTTTTGTCAAGTACCCAAATTAGATTTTAATAAAGGAGTTTGAGATCAAAAAGATTCTAATGCTATGTAAAGACAGTATCTTGTTAGTATGCTGTACTGAAGTGAGATATGGCAGACAAAAAGAAGTCAGGCTAAGAAGCAATTACATATAGAGATCCTCATCTGCAGCATAACATGGAATTAACATCTTTTCAGACAGAGAAAGATGATTCAACTATTGAATTTACAATTTTATATTATAGACTGAAATTTCTAAAACTCTGCAGCTTTGAACTTGTGACTTAGGGGCTGAGACTTTTAAGATCGGTTTAATGCAGGTTTAATCTCATGCATGCCATAAAGAGAGTGCTTTTCAAATGGATTGTTTTATCAGTTGCTGTAAATCTATTATTCCCTAACCTGCAGGAATTTATTAATATATGTGGAATAATGTTTCCCCTCTTTAAGTTTGGAAGACAATCCAGTTACTCCCTTCTTAAAAACAATAACGTTGTTAGTTAGAACTAATAAGTATTGGTTATGATTCAGCCTCTTAATACAAAGATTGATCCATGGGGTATTTTACAGCTTGTTAAAGTTTATTAGCCACCACAGATAATCAGTAAAAAATGTTTAATTGACTAATTACCACAGCTGTTGCTGTTAGAGGTGTTTAAGATTATTGCAATGCTTACAGTAACATCCCTTCCTGAAAACCACTTACCTGGCATTTATTTTATAGGAGAATTTTATTGTATTTTTTGAATTGTATGTTATATTTAGCAGATTTTACTTTTTAACATGATTGTTGAGGAATACTGCTTAGGCCAGGGCTTTAGCCACCTTTCCCTGGTAACTATTTAGAAAAGGAAAAAACTAATAATAAAATACCTTTAGATATTGTTATGAGATGAATTAAACCTTGTTATGGGTTGAGTTAAAACCCTGTGGGAACTGATGTGTGAACACATCCTTCATTTAAGATAACTAAGAGTCAGTTAAGGGGCCACATCTAAAACAAACTATAATGGAATCTGCCCAGAAACTAGCACCATGTGGGTGGAGAGTTCTACTGAGTACTGTTCTGACCAGATTGGGTGTGTGTCTGTGGGTGGAAACCTCTACGTTGGGATGCAAGGAGGGGACAAACAAAAACCAGAGAAACTGAGGCCATGGCTGTGTCTACACTGCAACTTTCAGTGCTAAAACTTTTGTCATTCAGGGATGTGGAAAAAAAATTTTTTTTTGCACTGAAAAGCGCCAGTATAGACAGTGCTCCCACTGATCAAACTACTACCACTCATTCAGGGTGGGTTTTTTTTTTTTTTTTTTTTTAAATCGCTGGAATAGTTCTCCCCTGGCGATAAAGCGTGTCTACACTGCCCACGTCACCGCGCTATAACGTGGGTAGTGTAGACATGCCTAATGTCTACATTACCACTTATGTTGAGAAAACTTATGTCAGGGATGTAAAAAAAACCCACCTCCTAACAATGCAAGTTTCACAGGCATAAGCGTTTCTGTGCACAGCACTATGTTGGTGGGAGGGCTGCCGCCGCTCGTTTAGGTGGTTTTATTACGTCGACAGGAGAGTTCTCTCCCTTTGGCATAGAGCAGCTACGCGAGCAATCTTAAAGTAGCACAGATGTATCAGTACAGCTGCACCACTGTAAATTTGCTAGTAGACATATCCCTCAGGGACAGCAGGAAATCCAAGAAGGAGCCCATAAGCACCCATGCAACCTTGGCAGAAATCTAGAGAGCTTCTGGGTCTGGTGCTGGCTAAAGAGACTTGGGACTGTAAGCAAAGAAGCTATCCCGTTTTTAGTTCCTCCTGTATTTGGAGAAGCAGAACTTTGTACATTCCTTGTAAACAAACAAGACTGCACCAAAGAAAATACCAGACTCCATCACTGATGTCTGCTCCCCCCTGGTACATCCACAGTGTCCTGACCTTTGTCTAACCACTCAGGTTGTAATAAGGCAGCAGTATCTTGAATCCCCCAGCACTGACCTAGCACATCTCTAGCTATGAGACCACTGACTTGCTATGAAACTTCACCATTTGTTTTTTGAGTTTACACTATTTTATAGCTACTCAGCAACCTCACGTGATTAAGGAAAGTATTTGCATCAGAAAATATTTAGCAAGCAAAAACTGAGCCATTAGGAAGACAAACTACTATAGTACTTCCCAACTGATATTAGCTAAAAATTTTCCTTTATTTACACAATTAGATTTATTTGAATGAAATTTTAGGAGATGAAATGGGTGTCAGTGACTGCAGGAACAACTTTCATTTTCTCCATGTAACCCTGAAGGAGATTACCTAGATTCCTGGGGCTCTGCTTGCTGGCTGCTCAGGGAGAGGGAACCAAGGCAAACTCAGAATCTGCCTGGCAACTAATAGAGAGAGAGAGATATCCCTCCCAGGGAGTTCAGGAAAGGGGAGAAGCCATTTTGGAGTCAATCTGGAGCCAGCCAGGACAAGGCAGAACTGGCTGTGTGGGGAGTTAGTAAGTCCCAGGCCTGCCTGCAGGGTTTCCCCTGAGAACTGGCCTCTAGCGACCTGAAAACAAGATCCTTCAGCTGGGTTTAGGGTGACCAGATGTTCCGATTTTATAGGGACAGTCTCGATATTTGGGGCTTTTTCTTATATAGGCTTCTATTACCCCCCACCCCATCTCGATTTTTCACAATTGCTGTCTGGTCACCCTAGCTGGGTTCTTCCTTCTCCACTGGTGATTCCCAGTTTGTAGAGTTTTGCTGGGAAACTACCCCAGCCAGGCTGAGTTAGCCCTCCAGCTCCCTAGGTGAGACCAATCACCACATGGTCAGCTCTGCACTGTCTGCTAGTTCTGGGCTGCTGCCTGCTGTGTGTGTGTCTGGATGCTGGGCTAGGAAACTACAGTTTAGATTTTAGTACACCTTGAGCCCTGCACCCCTTTGTAGTGAGGGGAAATCCTCGGACCGAAGTAGCCTGATTCCTGCCTGAAGAGGATCCCTGCCAGCAGAGCTCAGCCCCTCTGCAGCGACTGAGGAGTCCAGAGTTCTTTCTGAACCTGAGGATCATTCATGGAGTTTATGAGTGCATCATCTTTCAGTCAGTCAGTCAGTCAGTCAGGGAATTTGTTTTGGGGACTCCCTACTCCCTAAACTGTGTCTTCAAGCCAGGGAGTAAGGGTTTGGGGATTTTATAACCAGCTGCATATTAAACCTGTGGAGAGATTTACCACCTTCTCACATTTGAGCATCCTTTGGGCTGTACTGAACCCAGTCAGAGAAGATATCATAGTCATAGGTCATCAAGGGCCCCAACAAAGTACGTGTACCAACAGGACACTAATCTTACATTTACTACCTCAAAGTCACATGACTGGGGAAAGTCACAGGTATTAGCAGCGTGGGCACTGGTGAACCTAACAATAGTGTTACTCTGTTATGTTATATTTGTCTCCTATTTAATATAATTATTGTGTTTGAATATATTGTATATGTTTGTGTTATTTCTTGGAAGTCTCCAACTATCTGGCAAGTAAGTGGGGATTACCGTGTGGTTGGAATTTTCCTCCCACGCTGCCCTGGTGACCCTTCCAGGAAGGAGTGAGGGGGGTGGAGGCATCGCTGAATAAATTAATTGGAAAAAATAAAGATTATACACCCTGCTGAATGGGTGGCGGAATCCAGAAGAACCCAGACCTGTCCATAAAACCTGTAAGCAGATTGGCAATCAAGAAAGTAACCAGATGGAGACGGGGCACTACATTGGAGGTACCGCTGGGATCCCGTCTTTTAAACTCAGACTCTATATACACCTCTGCTGTCTTCCTGGGAAATCAAGTCAATTTCCAGTATGGATTACCAGAAGAGGCTTGTAACCTGGTGTGCGCTGAAGGGAGCTGACCCTGAACGCCACTTCCTGCTCACTAACATACCCACTGAATGGGAAGTTACACAAATTGAAGATGTTAAAGAATGGGGAACGTGTATGATTCGGAGTCAGATGCAAGCAAAAGGGGAAGCTACTTTATCCCTTCTTGTAGAGAGCAAGATTACACTGTCTACTGTAGTGACTCCCCATGTAATTCTGCCAGATGGAGAGAAGGACGGATGGAAGGTGACCATACAAGCACAATCATGTTTTCCTTCCCCATCTGCCCCACCATCTGAAACTATCAATTTTCAGTCCAAATTGGGGGACTTCCTTAGGCAGGAAGGGAAAACCATGACTGAATTAAGGACTCTTTTGGTAAGTAGTCCTGTGCCTCCTCCCAGTTCTATGGACCAAATAATTTTTGCTATGGGACAAGCAATAGGGGAGTCCATAAAGACAGCATATGAATCGGGCCCTTACAGAAAGCTGAATTTCTTTTCAGGCATTAAACCATTGCCTGTAGGGGAAGATGACTATCACACTTGGAGGCATCAACTAAATCAGCTGATGCAGGAATGGCAATGTAGTGAGGCTGAAAAGAGGAAACGTGTAGCAGAAAGCCTGTAAGGACCTGCAGGGAATGTTATCTGTGCATTAAAAGCCAGCAAGCCTGTTGCCACTGTTAATGACTATCTCTCGGCAATGGAGGATGCCTTTGGGAGCCTAGAGACAGGGGAAGACCTCTACTTTCAATTTTGGTCCTGTTACCAACAGCCAGGTGAAAACCTATCTTCACAGATTGGAACCATCCCTTCAACTGTGCATCCACCATAAAGGCACTGACAGGAGCACGGAACACCGAGCACGACTAGAACAGATCATACGAGGTGCCATTTATGATGACTTTCTAATTATGAAATTGAAACTTATAGACCAATTGGACAGTCCTCCAGAATTCCATCAATTGCTGTGAGAAGTCCAGGAGGAGGAGGAAAAGAGAAGTGTTAGAGAGAGGAATAAGATCTCAGTGAGCAGGACCATTGCTCCTAACAAACTGAAGGATGACCCTTGTCTGTCCACCACTGAGGACCTCCACCAACAGCTTAAAACCCTGACAGCACAGCTCACTGAATTTATGACGAGTAGGATACCTCAGGGGTCACCTAGTGAAATTGTTCCACCAACTTTGACAGAAAGTACCGTCCTTTTCAGCCAGGGAGAGGGGACCCCCAGAAAACCTTGGTAACCCTCCCAAAGAAAAAGAGATTCTGCTACCAATGTGGTGAGGATGGGCACAACTGAAAGAATGAAGAGAAGGTAGCACAACGAAAAAGGGAGCATATTGGAAGCCATTACAGGCAGCGCTCCACAAAGTTGTGTTATGAATAGCCTTCCTGGGGCCTATTCCCAGAGGAATTGATAGGCCCAGCAGCGGTAGTTAATGTGATGGTAGAAGGGATTCCTTGTAGGGCCCTGCTGGACAATGGATCTTAGGTCACCATCATTACTAGAGAATTCCATTCGCAATTCCTGCCTCAAGTGAAGATCTACCCTCTAGAGCGATTGGCAATATGGGGCCTTAGCAATGCTAGTTACCTGCGTATGATGGATATGTACTAGTGACTTTAAGTTTTCCTGCAGAACTGGCTGGATGTCTCCAGGATTGTGATACTCTGGCTTTGATTTGTCCTGAGATAAAATTCTGATGGCATTCCCATATTGATTGGAACCAACAGCAGCATGTTCAAGTCTTTGGCCACTCTTTGTGGGTGTTTGGGCCAGAAGACCCCAGGCGTGGTTTGCCCTCCAGGGCGAGGGCCAACCTTGGGCTCATGCACTACGCATTATGACCATGATAGCTCTGTCTGATGAGTCACTAGGGAAAGCTGTCAGAGTATCCAAAGCTATTTTGTCCATACTCCCACATGGTATGGACTCCAAAATGGCTTCTCCCCTTTCCTGAACTCCCTGGGAGGGGCATCTCACTCCCTATTGGTTGCCGGGCAGACTCTGAGTTTGCCTTGGCTCCTCCTCCCTGAGCTGCCAGCAGACAGAGCCCCAGGAATCTAGGTTATCTCCTTCGGGGTTACATCCACTAACAGTTTATTGCAAACAGAATAGTTGCAATAAAATAATCTAATAAAAGAATAGTTGCAATAAAATAATCTAATAAAAGTTAGAAAAGAGCTTAAAATATATCAAGAATGTATTTTAGTTACTAAAAACAGCCCTTACTGACCCCCTGTTGTAAGAAAAGTGAACTATTGTATTGTACCTTACGGGTCTATATGAGTTTATTGATTCTTCCAAAGTTCTGAGAAGCATCTTTTAAGAGCAGCCAAAATAGTCAATACCACATTAGGAATGTCATACAGAGTCAAGACTTTTACATTATAAGTTGGCACAGAATTATGCTTGCTGAATGTCATATGTATTTCAAGGCTTCAAACCCAGAGCTACTTTACATACATTTTGATACATAGTTCCCAAATCAACACCATTAATAACTAAAGTCAAGTGCTCTTCTGGGACAATGCCAGAGTCACAGAAAGAGGGAACTGTTTTCTGTGCATTACCTTCACCCCATATGGAAGATGTCAGAAACTAAGGCTCTGCTCATGTATGTTTGCAAAGCAAGACAACCCCACTTGTCCTTGGTGGTTCAACCACTTCGGCAGACACCAGTAATTGATGCATAGCCAGAGGGTGTAACTCAGAGGTCAGCAGGAGAGATGGTCAAACATAGCAATCCTATTCAGAGCAGCCAGTTGTGCAGAAGAGGCAAGGTGAACTGGATTAATGATTGCTATGAGGGGGAAGTAGAGGGAGTTGGAGGTTTGAGTGGGACACTGAGGGCTAGGAAAGAGTATTGGGAAAAACAAGGAGTGGAAAATACAAAGTAGAAAAAATCCCAACCGGCTCAGAGGATGGAGGAACATCTGGGCTGAGTCACTGCTGATTTTTGGCAAAGTGAATGGACAAAGAAAACCTATATACATCAGCTACTGCCTCCACTCAGCATGCTGTCGCTCAATACGCTGAATTCTTCCTGAAATGTACCGCGAGTCTGGCAGTCTGAGGGTATGTCTGCACTTACGCTTTTGCAGCGCTGGTAGTTACAGCTGTGTTAGAACAGCTGTATAGGGCCAGCGCTGCAGAGTGGCCACATTTAACAGTACTTGCAGTGCTGTTGGGAGTGGTGCATTGTGGGCAGCTATCCCACAGAGCACCTCGTCCCATTTCGGCGCTGTGGCTTGTGGGAAGGGGAAGGAAGTGTGATTGTCTTTCCGCTTCCTGTTCCAATGCCCCGTGGTGCTTTGGTACACATTCTGAGTAGTGTGGCAGCATTGTGATTGTACAGCGCTTCTTCTGCGATTTTTGTTATAAATGGATCCTGAGCAGCTGACGACCTTATTGATGAATGTTGCCAGCACATCGCGCTTGGCAGTGGAGCTATTCCTTCAGCTGCAAAATGAGAGTGAGAGTGAGAGTGACAGTGAGACTGAGGAGTCAGACGATGATATTGAATCGCCTCACTGTGAAGACAGTAAATTGCTTGTAGCAGTAACAGACGTGCTCAGCTCCATGGACCGGCGCGTTTGGGCTCGGGAAACCAGCACTCAGTGGTGGGATCAAATCGTCCTGCAATCCTGGGATGACGAGCAGTGGCTGCAGAACTTTCGGATGAGAAAAGCCACTTTCATGGCACTGTGTGCTGAGCTCGCCCCTACCCTGCGGCACAGGGACACGAGATTGAGAGCTGCCCTGCCAGTGGAGAAGCGGGTGGCTATTGCAATCTGGAAGCTGGCAACTCCAGACTGCTTCAGATCGGTGGTGAACCAGTTTGGAGTGGGAAAGTCTACCGTTGGAATGGTGCTGATGCAACCGTTGGAATGGTGCACCCTGCTAAGAAGAACCGTGACTCTTGGAAACGTGCAGGACATTGTGGATGGCTTTGCAGAAATGGGGTTCCCTAACTGTGGAGGGGCAATAGATGGGACGCATATTCCTATTCTGTCACCACCCCACCTGGCATCAGAGTACGCTATCGCAAGGGGTATTTCTCCGTGGTTCTGCAAGCGCTTGTGGATCACCGTGGGCGTTTCACTGACATTTACTCAGGATGGCCTGGAAAGGTGCACGATGCACGCATATTTCGGAACAGTGCCCTGTTCAGGAGGCTGAGGGCTGGGACTTTTTTCCCAGATCGCAAGATCACAGTAGGGGACGTCGAAATGCCCACTGTGATCCTTGGAGACCCCGCTTACCCCTTAATGCCATGGCTCATGAAACCGTATACAGGGAAGCTTGACAGGAGCAAGGACCGGTTCAACTACAGGCTGAGCCGGTGCAGAATGACTGTGGAGTGTGCTTTTGGCCGTTTGAAAGCTCGCTGGCGCTGTCTTTATGGGAAGCTAGATTTGGTGGAAAGCAGCATCACCGCTGTTATATCCGTGTGCTGTACCCTCCATAATATTTGTGAAGGGAAGGGTGAAAGATTCAGTGAGGAATGGACCTCAGAGGTTTGACGCCTGGAGGATGAGTTTGCTCAGCCAGAGAGCAGGGCTAATAGGGAGGCCCAGGAAAGGGCTTTAAGGATTAGGGATGCTTTAAGGGAGCAATTAGATGCTGAGAGCCAGCAGTAATGTTTGATGCATTTGATGTGCTTTGCTTTACCTTGGTGTGTAATATTTACCACTTCCAGCAACAATAAAATGTAGTGAAAGAAATAGAAAAAAAAAAACTTTATTCAACATACAGTACACAACAGGCCAGGGGGTAGGGGTGGTGGACTGTACATTTACAGGTTTTAATATGTTCTATTTTGATCAATATTCACTGTCTGCTGCACTTCAGGATTACTATGCTGCAGAATAATGGGGGTGGAGTGAACAGGGTAAGAATTATAGTTTTCAGGGCTGGTAGGTGTTGGGGGCAGCTGGGGATAATACGCAACTGGCTGCTGGATAAAGTTGTTTTGTGGAAATACTGGGGAACAAGGAAGAGGGCTTTGGGAGGGCTGTGGGTTACCACGGTACATATTTGTCTGCATGGCTACAAGAGACTTGAAAGACTCAGTTTGGCGAGACAGGAGGCTTATCATCTGCTTTGTGGTTTTTTTGGCAGACAATTCCTTTCTCCTGCTTTCTGTTTGCCTCCATTCATGTAGAGTCTTTCTCCATTCATAGGTCTTCTCTCTCCATTCCTCTGTCTTCCTACTTTCTCTGTTGTAGTGGCTCATAACAGATTTTATCAATTCCTCTTTTGATTTTCTAGGATTCCGTCTCAAGTTCTGCAACCTACGTGAGGCCGGTGATCCGGCTGCAGTAGTCAAGGTCACTAGAAAAAAGACAGATAGAAACATGTAATACACAGAGGCTACATTGTTTATTATCACTTGGTGAAGGACTTTTTAGACTTTTGGTAGCATCCTTCTCACATACCTCACATAACACAGAGAGGGCAGGCAAGCTTAGTCATGGCGAGCAATGGGGTGAGTGGTTTTGCCCCGATTTTCCCTTGGGAGTGGGAATTGACCAGTGGGTCACTGGGGTTTATCAGCAATGGGTACAGGAGGTAGCTGGTGTCCTGAAGAGGGGACAGTAGTGAACAGGAAGGTGGTGAGCTAGCTGCTTGGGGGGAGGGTTCTCTTTGGTCCGCGTTCACGCCGTCCTGCTGGTGACGGGGGTGGGGGGAAACGCGGGGCTGGATGCCTGCTTGGAAGGGGTGTGGGGAACACGGGAGCACACCGCGGGGTTGGATGCCTGCTTGGAAGGGGTGTGGGGAACACGGGAGCACACCGCGGGGCTGGATGCCTGCTTGGAAGGGGTGTGGGGAACACGGGAGCATACCACGTGGCTGCCTACGTGCTGGGGGGGTGGGAAACACGGGAACACACCGCGGTGCTGGATGCCTGCTTGGATGGGGGGGTCGGGAACACAGGAGCGCACCACATGGCTGCCTACGTGCTGGGAAGGGGGGGGTTAAAAACAGAGCGCCATGGGCTGGGGAAACGCGAACCTGGCGCCCTGCACTCAATTATCCCTAAACTCTCCACAGGGTTTCCTACTGCCAGACATATCATTGCTGCGTGTTACCTGGGAAGAGAGGGAGGGTCTTCTACAGGAATGTGGATACCGCCCTGGCCCCTATGCAGCTTGCCTGTGTGCAGCCATGGTCCCCCCACCCCTCGCTGCACAGTGGATCGGACGAGTTAGCCTGACCGGGACAGGGACCACGGTGGCTCTCCCAATCAATTTGAGAAAGCAAATTGCAAACGCTCTTGCAGCAACATTTCAAGAGATTACCGAGGCAGATTACAGAGACGTGACAGAGCAAATCAATGGGCTATTCCACATTTAGGCATGAATGCAGACAGCCATAACCAAAATCCTCCTCTCCCAAAACATAGAAATCTACTTACCCCGAGCACGATCCTCAGCTTCCTCCTCAACATCAACTTCCAGCTGCTGCGACTGGCTAGCCTCCTCCAGGCTTGAGAAGAGCTCCTGGCTGCATGTGTCCTGGGACTCCGGGGTGTCTCCCTCCATGCCAGTAGCCTCACTGTCTCCGTCCTCTACAAACTCCCCCACTTCTCCCTGCTCTGAACTCTCCATCGTGCTCCTAGGATTTGCAGTGGGGTCACACCCAAGTATGGCATCCAGCTCCTTGTAAAACCGGCAGGTTGTGGGGGCAGCTCCTGAGCGGCGATTTCCCTCATGGGCTTTGCAGTAAGCACTCCTCAGCTCTTTAATTTTTACCCTGCACTGCAAGGCATCCCGTTCATGGCCCCTTCTCATCAAGGACTGCAATATCTGCCCATACGTATCATAATTTCTCCTTCTGGAGCGCAGCTGTGTGTGCACAGCCTCCTCTCCCCAAACACTAATGAGGTCCTGCAGCTCTGCATTGGTCCATGCTGGGGCTCGTTTGGTGCGTGGAGGCATGTTCGCTGAGTGATTGATAGATTAATTGCACTCCACACCTGGCTGAGCAAACAGGAAGGTGATTTTTAAAATTCCCGGGGCATTTAAAGGAGGGGTCAGGTGAGCCCAGGGCAGTGGAGTTTGCTTGATTACCAGAGAGGCTTCTTCAGGTATGCTGGGATACCTGCTTATGCCACGGAGGTCAACAAAAACGCTGGTGAGTGTCTACACCTGATGGATCCTCTACACCCAAGGCTCGACTGGGTGTACGGCCAGTGCTGCAAACAGGGAGTTGCAGCGCTGGCCGTGCTGTGCAGGTGTGTACACATCCTAAGTTGCAGCGCTGTAACCCCCTCACCAGCGCTGCAACTCTGTAGTGTAGACAAGGCCTGAGGAGATCTAGAGAAGGTTCTACAGCACATTTCCTGCAATTCTCTGAATGAAGAACACCAGCACACCTATCCATTTTCTCCAGATCATGCCTATACATTTCCCTCTGCCCTTACCAACATGGAAGGGGAAAGAAAGGGGAGTTACACACCTCTACAATGGAAGCAACAAGATGCAGCAACAGGTAAACCTCTCAAAATCCCCTCTGGATTTTCCATTGTATAGTAGCAAAGGGTGTCAACAGCAGTTAGCCAGCAGAACAAAAAAGGAGGTCTTACTTATTTCTTCTGGTATATCTATAAGCCATTTTAAGATTAATATTAAAGGATATACACATTAAATAGTTGACAGAACACAAGGCATACTGATTATTCAAGGAATAAAATGTGACTATTATATATAGCACAACCTTCCTACTCGGTTTTGCAGTAATAATCTGATACTGATATGAAATGCAAGTATTATACAGAACTCTGAAATCCACTGACAAATTATCTTTAGTTGTTTAATGCATACAATGTGGTTATGACAATCTTTCTCTTGCTCCCTTCCTCTTCATTGGGTTTTGTACATCACGAGTGGAATAACTATGCTTAGACAGTGATATGCTGGAAGATTGTGGCATCTGCTTGCTAATTATATACAATTTGTTGAACAGTGTTGAAAATGAATTAATGGATGATATATGCATGGCATTTATCTTAAGCTATTATAAGTCTGTATTCATGTGAATAATGAATGAAGCAACACAGGATTTTGCCTGCAGTCCTACAGGATAATCATATTAAATCCACATTTTAACAGTTTATTCTAGTAAGTTAAAATGTTTTCAAAACAAATGTGAATTGTTATTAAACCAGCTCAGTTACGATACCTATTCAGTATTCACAAATATTTGTTATTGTAGAATGCATCTGCTAATAAAGGCAACAATGCAAGACAATTAGATTCCAGTATTTCTAATCCTTCAAAACTTTACTTTTTAAGCCTATTCATGCGGGAGGGGAGGAAGGAAGAAGAGAACAGCCCAGGAAGGCTGTGGAGATCAGACCTCTGACCAAAACACTGACTGCTACCTAGAAGGTGCAGTAAAACGAAAGCATTTTCAATTCTAAACCTCAATCGCAACCTCTATCACCAATCTATTTTTCTGCTCTGATCACTTGCAAAAAACACCATCACTGCAGACTATTAGCTTATAAAATAAAAACATTTACATAGGTATTTTTAAGAAGTGTTCCCTGTCATTCTACTTCTCTGAGGATAAGTACTGAGGGTTTTCTGGGAGTCCCAAGACTGCTTTGATACAAAAGCTGCTTTTAACTGGGGGCTTCAACAGACACATGTTGGAGAAATGAGGGCTCTTTAGTGCTTGCTGCCTTACCTTCTTCTCTGGAGGTTCTGCCTCAGATGAAGTGCTCAGCATTGCTGTCTTCAAGCACTGGACCTTAAGTAGGTCAAGAGGCCATGTCTTGGTAGAGGCCTTTGCTTCAAAGGTGGCATGGCATGCTTTGATGAGGCAGGTCCACTAGCTTATGCTGATACAGGCTGAGCCTACAGTAAGCTCCAGTGTTCAGCTGTCTTGGCTCACTCAGTTTTTTGTTTCAAGAGTTTGGCATGAGACTGGCTTGGAGAAGTCTGAAGGGTAGATTTAAGGAATTTTCCATGGGGCAACTCAAGGAGGGCTTAGATGTGCTCCCCATGTTTTCTTATTGCTCAGTGTGACTGTGCAAAGCACGTTTGGCACTGTTGGGTATTGTGGCTTTCTCAGAGGCCATTTCAGTGAATGCATTTGTCCCTCATGGTTGTGATTCCACCATCTTAAAATGCCTGCAAGCCACTAAGCAACCTTCTTCCTTAGTTGTAGACATTTCCTTTTGAAAGGAAAGTAAAATGATAGAGGGACATCAGAGCACTGTAACCACATACAGAGCACCCAAGTATGCACTGAGGAGTGAACACTGAAACTGCAGGCACTGAAACAAGTGTCAAATAATCAAAATGCTAGAAAAAACACTGGTGCCAACACAGGCAGTGAAACACTAAACCACAAACCCCACAAGTGATAAGTCTCAGAAGCTGGAAGTGGATGGTGGGGAACAGATCACTTGACGATTACCTGCTCTGTTCATTCCTTCTGAAGCACCTGGCATTGGCCACTGTCAGAAGACAGGATACTGGGCTAGATGGACCATTGATCTGACTCAGTATGACCTTTGTTATGTACTTATGCTAAGATAGGCTCTGATGTGCCAGGTTACAAGTGCTGAGGTTGCAAAACCAAGAAGTATTGAAGTATCAAGGCAGGTGTTTATCTTCCTCTCCTAGAATCATAGATTATTAGGGTTGGAAGGGACCTCAAGAGATCATCTAGTCCAACCCCCTGCTCAAAGCAGGACCAATCCCCAAATACCTAAATGGCCCCCTCAAGGATTGAACTCACAACCGTGGGTTTAGCAGGCCAATGCTCAAACCACTGACCCAAAAAAATACCTGGAGATGTACCAATCTCCTAGAACTGGAAGAGACCTTGAAAGGTCATTGAGTCCAGCCCCCTGCCTTCACTAGCAGGACCAAGTACTGATTTATGCCCCAGATCCCTAAGTGGCCCCCTCAAGGACTGAGCTCACAACCCTGGATTTAGCAGGCCAATGCTCCAACCACTGAGCTATCCCTCCCCCCTACTTTGTTTATAAGCTCTTTAAGGAAATGACTGCCTGTTCATTGGGACCTGTTAATGCTACTGGGATACAAGCAACAAAGTTCTGAAGTCCTGGAAAAATGTAACAAAGTGCTGGATGACTGAGGGCATTTAAGTACCCAAGACAAAAGTCACAAAACATTTACATTTGTGAATGGACAAGACTATATAATAGTGGTGAATCTAGAAGATACCCAAATGCTTTGCAGGCATCCGAGGATAGAAGGGAAACACTGACTGAGGAGGTTCAACCCTGCAGAGAGCTCCTTTATCAACCATGGTCATGAAGGATCTGACTGGAGTGTTCCAAAGGTGGTAGTTAAACTTAGGTGGTGCAGCATGTTGGCCATTAGGATCCTGACTTGTATTTCATCCCACTACTAGTGCCATCACTGGACAAAACTCTGTTAAGAGTTTGGTGAGTTCCACTAGTCTCCTGTTTGAAAACTGAAATCCATACACCAGAATCCTGGTAGATGGTAACCGGAGGGAAAACTACACAGAATAACTAGCCCTTATGGTTTGTGTCAGAATCTTAGTTTTCTCAAACTTAGGTGGAGTTTAAAGTCAAATTTTAGAGCATGTTTTATTAAATATGAAACTATGCAGAGAAAATTTGTTTTTAAGTGCTATGAACCACAGCAGTCAACAAATCTCACAAAAGGCTTTGCTATTACAAAACATCCTAATTCCATCTGTTAACACCAGATGAACATAAAAGTGCTGGGCTTACACTACATTAATTAGCGTGTATCTCAATAGTACCTTGCTAAAACTTCACACTTTGGTTGATCGTACAGACTATCTGCAAAGCACTCATTAGGTCCACCTGGGCTAAGAAAGCCCAGATGAAGAGATGGCCTTTTGTATCACTGCAGGCTTTAAAAGGCTTTCATTTTTCTCTGAGACAAAGATCTAACCCATTTGCAAGCCTGAAGAAATGCACAGTGGTAATGAAGCAAGAGCTGCAATCATATGCACAGCAGGCAATAAGGGACTCCTGTGATTATCTGAAAGACAGCTCTTCACTTAAACATTATACAAGTGTGTCATGAGGACATAAGAATGGCTATAATGGGTCAAAACAATGGTCCCTCTAGCCCAGTATCCTGTCTTCCAAAAGTGGTCGGTGCCAGATACTTCACAGGGAATTAACAGAACAGGGCAATTATCAAGTGATCCATCATGTGTTGTCCAGTGTTAGCTTCTGGCAGTCAGAGGTTTAGGGACACCCAGTGCGTGTGGTTCTGTCCCTAATCATCTTGGCTAATAGGCATTGATGGACCTATCCTCCATGAACTTACTTAATTCTTTTTTGAACCAAATTGTACTTTTGGCCTTCACAACACCCCCTGCCAACCAGTTCCACAGATTGACAGTGCGTTGCATCAAGAAATACTTCCTTATGGTTGTTTTAAACCTGCTCCCTATTAATTTAATTGGGGGACCGCTGGTTCTTGCACTGTGTAAAGGGGTAAACAAGACTTCTCAGTTGCATACAAGACAGTTCCATGAACAATCTTTTGCCAAGAACTCAGCTCATTACAAAATTATCTGATCAGCATTGTGAGATGAGCTTTTGTTTGCCTTCATCTAAAGAAAACCAAGCCGTATATTTGTTACTGTGAGAGTCAGGCATAATTCACTATCAAAGATGCTTTGTATTTAAGCAAAAATGGCTCTAAAGAAAGTGTGCAATCTACTTCAGAAATATGTATAAACTGTTATCGCTCTATAATTTTAAGCCCTCTCCACCTCTTTTCATGTTTGCACAAACACTGCAGTAACTAGGCACATAAAAGCATTTCTGTAAAATTAAAAGGCACAGCATACTGTCCATCATCCAAGAGGAGTGTTTACTGCAGTGGAATCCTGTGCTTTAACTGTACTACTGAGATTAATTTGTTCTGAAGGAGTGCTGCAAAAGCAGTCCTCGAGCTGCTATCAATAGCTCTGATTATGAGGAGACTAATGGAGCAATGCCAAATTGCTATGTCATCTGGTGCTGCTGAAGTGCTGCTCTGCTGCCTGCAATTCAAAACCATGCTGAAACAAAAAGTGAGGGAAGACATGAACTCATGGTTGACTGCTCAGATCTGCATGTTATATAGCATGGGGTTCTGATGATCTTTCCAATAAATTAAGAGAGGACTGGAAACAGTAAATGAAGATTAGATTTGCTGTTCTTTTATACTGAACAGCATGTTTCACCTTACTTCAGTGACTAGTATGTTTACAAGACAATGGACAACCCTCAGATACCCACTCCAAACACATCGCCAAACTCATCCATCTCATCCTTACCATAACAATTTTACATTCAACGACAAACACTTTGTCCAAACCATGGGAAGAGCCACGAGTACTGTCAACCTCTTCATAGGCCATCTTAGAGAAGAATTTCTGGACAAATGAACCACAAAGTCAATGATATACCGAGATACATCAATGATATTTTCATCCTCTGGGCAGACAACAAAATCCCTCATAGATTTCCACCACAACTTCAACAACCATCACCCATCCATTAAACTTTTTTCTGGAACACTCCCACACCAGCATCAACTTCTGTGGCATCATAATCAGCTTCAGCAATGGAACAGTACAGACAACTATATACAAGAAATCAATGGATCAACACACCTCTCTACATGCATCCAATACTACCCCAAACACATCAAGAAATCGGTTTTCTATGGCCAGACACCTCTAATACCACAGAACACGCTCAGAGCAGAAAGTCCAAGATAAACACCTTAACACACTTAAAACGACCTTCTCCAAAGAAGGACACTCCATCAGACAAGTAAATCACATCATGGAACGGGACTCCCAAATACCCCGACAAAACCTGCTTCAATTCAGAAATAACCCTTCCCCACCCCCCGACTGCACACCTCTAGTTGTCACCTACCATCCCATACTAGAACCCACATAGGATATCATCAAACAACTACAACCCATACTCAATGAGGACCCCAACCTGAAAAATCTTTCTTGAACTCCCACTTCTGGGCTTCAAACCACCACCGCACCTCTCCAAGCTCACCATCAGAAGCAAGGTCCTCACAGACCAGGACACACCAACTTAAAGTGGCACCAGACCATGCCAGAACAACGGATGCAAAACCTACAGACAGATCTCCCCTGCTACAATGATCAAAACCCCACAAACCACACATTTCAAGATCCATGGATCCTACACAAGCCTATCACAACAAGCGTACTTACTCCAGTGCATTAAATGCCCCAGTAAATATGTAGGTGAAACCAGACAATCACTATGCTCTTGAATGAACACACATAGGAAAATGATAAAAGACAAAAACACCCTATCATCTGTGGGTGAAAACTTTTCATGAAGTGACCTTTCAGTCCTCATCCTTAAAGAAAACTAGCACAACACTTTCAGAAGACAAGTCTGAGATCTTAACTTCATAACTCTGTTAAGACACTAAAAATCATGGACTGAACAGACACATTGGATTTATAGCTTATTACAAAAATCTATAACTCACTAATCCCTTCTTTTTGTCCTATGACTACTGTGGTGTTAATGGGCCACTCTACCCTGAATGGTCACTTACTGTATGTGCTAACTACTTATGCTAAACAGTCTGTCCCACCTTACATTTAGCTGAGACACTCAGAGTACCTTTCCCAGACCTGAAGAACAGCTCTATGTGGCTCAAAAGCTTCTCTCTCTCACCAACAGAAGTTGGTCCAATAAAACATATTACCTCACCCACCTTTTCTCTCTATAGTTGAAATGCAACTTCTGTGTAAAGTGAACACACTGAGAGAAGTTGCTTCCTAAAAGGAGGGTATGTATGTCTCCTTTATCTGTTGTACTGTTTTGTCTTTAGACAATACATCTGGCTAAGTCTGGTTATTTGGTCTCCTGAACATTTTAAAGAATGAACTGTGAGCGCAGTCAAATAATTGGCTACACCTTTGAGTCAGCTGGTGCCATTGTTTATTACCCATAATATTTACCAACTGTCTGCTTATATTTAAGATGCACTTAATTCTGACTTTCCTAACTCATAATTTCACTAAAGACCAGTTTTGATGTACTGCAGGCTCCTCTTCAGCGCCAATCCACTAGCTGGTCCTTGATGGGCAGCACACTGTTCTTTTAGTGCACTTTAATTAGCCATGCAAAATACACGTGTATACTGGAGGAGTAAAAGTGTTAGAAATGTAGAGATGCAGTGCATGTGTGGTTTTTTACACAATATGAGGGAGAAAGTTGGTGGGGAACCCCACTTCATTTTCAGATGTCAAATGCATATCTGGTACATAAATTCCATAAATTAATGTAATTTGAGTTTGTTACAATTCCCTGTGCAAGCATACAATTAATAAACACAGGAATAAACTTTGCCATGCAATTTGTGCTAGCACTCACTCTAATTTCCCAGACAGCCACAACCTCATTACCTCCAGATTTGTGCATCTCATTATGATGCTGACACTGGCATTTGTGTGATTAGTGCTGAAATTACAGATTCATCCTCATTTAGTGTGGTCTTTATTGCTGTTAATTAGGCAAAGAAATGTGAAAACTGTTACAACATTTTAATTATCTGAATGCAAGGAGATTTTTATCCAAAAAAACCAACAACCCCACTTTGTGAAAACAGTTGATGGTTCCAATAGAAGCAACTGATTAACAAAAGCCTGATGATTTGCTGTGCCATTAGGTAATAGTTAAGATGACAATATTTTCACTCGTCCTATCTGCACCTGCCAAATTGTAGTTTTATTTTCTGTAAGTTAGCAGCCTAATTAAGTGAGACAATTTTTTTTTAAAAAAAAGGAAACCGGGCAATTAATTTGATGTGATACTTTATAGCAAATTTCCCTGATATTATCAAAATTGCCATATCTCTAAACAGCTAAATGTTAATGTTGATACAATATCACTACAAAGAAGGGAATGTGGATCGGTGAATGGCTTCAATTATGTGAATTTACTTCAATGTTATTTATGAATTAATAGGAAAAGGAGAGGTTGATTACCTTGTTCAGTAACTGGAGTTTTTTGAGATGTCTCCCCCTATGATGCTCCATGTCAGAATGAGCATGCACCTGTGCACTCTTGATTGGAGACCCACGCTCTGGTATGAGGGCAGACTTACCTCTACTCCAGTTTCTTCTCAACCATGAAAGTCCAATGAGAAACTCCAAGGCAGAGGGGAAAGGAGGTAGGTAGTGGAGCACCCACAGGGACACATCTAGAAGAACTCTAGTTACTGTACAAGGTAAGTAACCTCTCTTTCTTTGAGTAGTGTCCTTATGAGTGCTCCACATCAGGAGACTCTGGAGCAGTACCTCTACCACGGAGATGGGTGCCGAGGAGGTGGATTAAATATAGACTGTACAATAGCATTCCTGAAAGCCACATCAGCTTTGGAAGCAGTCACAAGAGGGTCATGTGAAAACATCATGTACTAAAGACCAGGCAGCTGCCCTGCAGATGTCTGCAATAGATATGTTTCTCAGCAGGGCAACAGGCATAGATTGAACCTGATGGAGTGAGCAATAACTCTCTGAGGAGGGTGAACTCCTGAGGCTTTGTTACAGATTAAGATGCAATCCATTTGGACAGTCTGAATGGAAATTGCCTGTCCTTTCAAGGCATTCTGCAATGGAGATAAAAAGTCTAGGTGAAGCCCTAAATGACCTAGTTCCATCTAGGTAAAAGGCAAGGGTTCTTCTTACATTCAGGGTCTGAAGGCTCATTTTTTTCTCTTGAAGAGTGAGGCTTGGGGTAAAACACCAGTAAGTGAATCTCTTGGATGAGGTGGAATTCTGAAGAAACTTTAGGAAGGAAATGAGGGTGGGTACATGTGTCACCTTGACACGACAGACCACCATGTACAGTGGATTAGCCATTGAGGCTCCAATCTCTCCTGCCCTCTTGGCCAAGGTGATGGCTATGAGGAATGAGGTTTTCTGAGACAGATGGAGGAGGGAATAGTTCACCACACGTTGAATGCATTGGAATGTTTCCATTTCTGCTGGTAAGTTTTTCTCACTGTAGATTTTTTTGCTATGAAGCAGCACTGTTTATAACTCTGGGGAATGGTCTAGTTCTATACTAGAAAGCCACCTATTAGCCACATCTTGGGGTGAAGTGCCAAGAGGTTTGGGAGGATGATGGATCCTGACTCCTCAGTGAGAAAATTCACTGTCAGAGTAAGGTGGAGAGGCAATTGTAGAGACATGCAAACCAGCTTTGCAAACCACAGTGGTCTTTGTCACTACAGTGCTATGAGGATGGCTAATCTTTGTTCTTGTTTCAATTTGTTCAGAACTCTGACCAGTGTGTGTGTGGGTGGGAGGTCGAGGACACGCATAGGGACAAGCCTATCAAGTTGTGGCCATGCCCTACCTTCGAGCTGAATCGTCTACACTTCACAGTGGATGAAGTTGAGAAGAGATCTATCTGCAGATGGTCCCAGATAAGACATCTCTCTTGGAATACTTCAATGTTCAGTTCCCACTTGTAGTCAATGCTGACATGTCTGCTGAGGGAATCCACCACTATGCTCTGTAGTCCTGGTAGATAAAGCACTGCTGAGCTCTGTGTGTGGTGTGATATGTACCAGTGCATAATTTTTATGGATTTGGCAGATAAGCACGGAGAACTTGCTCTTCCTTGCCAATTGATGTAATACATTAATGCTAGACAACAGTGCAGTGTTCTGACTGAGGCATCCCTAATGTGTGGAAGGAAGTGCCACCAAGAATAACAAAGAGCTCTGAGCTCTAGTATGTTGATGAGAAAGATCACCCCTTGAGAGAACTACTTGCCCTGAGCTGCGAAGTTTTGCCTATCAGAGGCATCTCTAGTGATGAACCTTGTGGGAGGGGACTGTAAGAACAGAACTCCTGCACACAACTTCTATAGATCATTCCACCAATTTAAAGAATCAAGAACCCTCTGGGGTATGGATACACGCTTAGATAGGCTCTCTTTGTTGAGGGTGTAGATGGTTCTGAGTCAGGCCTTAAAACATCAGGAGTGTAGTCTTGCCAAGGGTTTCACAAATGTGCTGCCTGCCATAAGGCCCAGAGGTTCTAGGCATGCCCTTGCTATGGTTTACGGGCTCTGTTGTATTGTTGAGACAAGTGGGGACATAGTGTTGAATCTGCCCCAGGTCAAGTGTGCTCAGGCAGTAGAGGAGTCCAGAGTAGCTCTGATGAAGTCTATTTGTTGGATGGGTGTAAGAGTAGACTTTTCGGCATTGAGGCGGAGGCCCAGTGAATGGAACAGAGATAGGGCTTTGTCATCTGCGTTTTACTTTGACAAATGACTGATCCTGCAGTGGCCAATCATTCAGGAAGGGAAAAATTATTATTCCTATCTGACGAACGTTGGTAAAGACCTTTGGAGCAGTAGGAATGCCAAAGGGTATGATGCAATACTGGTAGTATCTGCTCACCACAAAACATAGGATGTGTGTGTGAAGGAGGCCTGGCATT
Organism: Gopherus evgoodei; assembly: GCF_007399415.2. Lineage (NCBI taxonomy): Eukaryota > Metazoa > Chordata > Testudines > Testudinidae > Gopherus > Gopherus evgoodei. The sequence goes on along the minus strand of NC_044325.1, from coordinate 114,936,335 downwards.
ATGGAAGTAAACAGCTGGGAGGTTGAGGGAGACACACAACTTCCTCTCTCTGCACCAGGAAGATTAAACAGCTAGGGGTGCCATTCTAAACTGTGGAGCGAGGACAAAGGTGCTTGGTGTCCTGAGGTTCAGAACTGGTCTCCATCCCATTTTACTTGGAGACCAGGAAATATCCAGAATAAAAGTCTTTCCCAACTAAGTCCAGAGGGACAGGTTTGATAGCTCCCAGTGCTGGCTCTGGGGCCCCTTGGAGCAGCGTGCACATGTCACAGTAGGAGGGGCAGTCTTGGCTCCCCCCACCCTCAGTTCTTTCTTGTCAGAAACTCCGACAGTGGGGAAGGAGAGCAGGTTATGGAATGAACATGAGCAACACATCTTGGAGAACAGCAGTCATGGAAAAGGTAACTGTATTTTGTTCTTCAAGTGCTTGCTCATATCCATTCCATATTAGGTGACTCCCAAACAGTGCTAATGGAGGCGGGTAGGAGTTCACGGACGTGTAGATTGCAACACAGCTCTGCCGAACCCAATGTCATCTCAGGTTTGCTGAGTGATGGCATAGTGCGCCATGAATGTGTGAATGTCCTGGATGGGAACATGTGCCCAGAAGAGCACCGAGGATGCCTGAGCGTTGGTCAAGTGGGCCCTCACAATTGGCGGTGGTGGGACCTGTGCCAGCTTGTAACAGGTCTGGATGCAGAAGGTGATCCAGTTGGAAATCCTCTGTGATGACACCAGAGGGCCCTTCATCCTGTTTGCTGTCACAATGATGAGCTAGGTCAACCTGTGGAAGGGCTTAGTATGCTCCAGGTAAAACACCAGAGCACGTCTGATATCCAGGGCGTGCAGCCTCCTTTCCTCCCCAGTGGTGTGCAGCTTGGGACAAACACTGGAAGGAAAGTGTCTTGGTTAATGTGGAAGGAAGACACCCCCTTTGGCAGAAAGGATGGATGGGGTCACAGTTGAACTTTGTTCTTGTAGAACACCGTATACGGTGGCTCCGATGTCAGGGCTTTAAGCTCTGACTCATCTCCTGGATGTTATCACCACAAGGAAAGTGACCTTCCATGACAGGTAGAAGAGGGAGCAGGAGCCCATAGGCTTAAAGGGTGGGTCCATGAGCCTAGAAAGAACCAAGTTAAGGTCCCACTGTGGGACAGGAGCCTGGGCCAGCAGGAAGAGTCTCTTGAGGCCTCTCAGGAATCAGACCAACATGTCATGTGAGAACACCATTTGACCTTGGATCAGTGGGTGAAAAGCAGAGATAGCCAGAAGGTGTACTCTGATGGAAGAGAGGGCCATCCCTGGTTCTTAAGATGGAGCAAGTAATCTAAAATAGATTGTAAAGAGAAGCGTGTTGGAGAGATGCTATGCTCAGAAGCCCAGTGGGAGAACCTCGTCCATCTGGCCAGGTAGGTTGCTCTAGTGGAAGGCTTCCTGCTTTCCAACAGGATTTGCTGGACCTCATTAGAGCAGGCCCAAGTTCAAATTCCAAATTCAACCACACAGCATCCTCATGGGCCTGGGGGGGGGTCTTTCCCTTTGGGGCCTCCACCTCTGGAAGGGTGGGATACTGTGGCCAATGGCGTATCTGAGGCCCCCAGCCATTGACTAGGCAGTCTGAGAGGGCTGGGTAAATCCCCATGAGTTCCAGGGGTACCATGCCGCCGGCCATTGGCCAGGGCACCATGGAGTCAGTTGCAGTGCTGATGATGTCGATGGTACTGAAGGTGCCATGGCTTGTCCTGCTGACAATGACTCCTGTTCAATGTCAGAGTCATAAGGGGAATGGTTGCAGCAGAGTGACCAGGACCCGCTGGACTGACGGCCCTCCTCCATGTGGTGCTGACCACTGTGCCTTGACGTCGACCTGTCTGATCGAGATGAGTCCCTCACATGGGCCCTCAGGGATCTTCAGCATTTGGCAGATCAGCATCAGTAGACCAGCAATCTCCACCTCATGCTGCTCGAACAGTACCAGGACCTAGAGCAGGACTGGGAGCTGGATAAGGCCGATCGTCAGGGATTCGAGTCTCGGTGACAGGGGCTGGCAGGTGGGTGACTGGTGGCTCTGTTCAAAGGATTGGTCACGTGATTTATGCCAAGGCACTGGAGACACAAAGGGTCAGTCTCAACGCTCATGCCAGGGGGCACGTGCCTCCATAGGTTTGTGCCAGGCACCTCGAATCCTGCTGTCAGTGTACCCTGTGTACTTAGGCTGGAGCCGGTGTGGGTGGCACCAGTACCATCAGGATCTCCTGCACTGCCTGCAGGACCTTGGGCATCGATGGGACTTCTAGCTAATGGAAGCCCTCATCTATGTCTTGTGTGGCAGGCATAGTATGGGAGGGGCCAGAACACTTGACTTGAGCAGGGGCCCAACTTCCTGACAGAAGTGTTGAGCCGCCCAACACAGGTCTTGACTCTCCTCTGCCCAGTCCTTTCCCTTATGGGAAGTGGGAGATCTTCCCCTCGTGGTCCTCTTGGGCTTTTTGGCCAGGGATTGGTGCCGGCTTCTAGATGGTGCAGGTGGGGCATTCCACACCAACACTGCAGTGCTCAGGGCAGGAGTGCCCTGAGATGGATGTCTGTCTCCTTTTTCGTTCGGGGTTTGAAAGATTTACAGATGCAACACTTGTCACTTATGTGTCCTTCTCCTAGATACCTTAAACATCTAATGTGTGGGTCGCTGATGAGCATAGGCCACTTACAAAGATCACATGGCTTAAAGCCTGGGGACCGGAGCATGCCCAGTCCCTAGGATGAGTCCCATCCGGAACCAACTAGGGGTAACTACTAACTATATATGACTAATTTACAGGAAAAAATGTTCATGAGACACACTGAATGAAGTGAAAAGCTAGCTGAAGCAGCAGACGTTCCAGCACAGTCACTGTCACTGGTGGCAAGAAGGAACTGAGAGTTGGGGAAGCCAGCAGTGCCCCTTATACTGTGGCATGTGTGGGCTGCTCCAGGGGCGCCAGAGCCAGTCCCCTACAGATACCACTGAGGGAAAAGCCTCCAGCACCGGTGCATGTGGCAAGCACAAACACCAAATATAGAATGGACATGAGCAAGCACTCGAAGAAGAATATCACTTGTCCTATACAAAGGGTATCGGGATTTGTTTGTAAGTTTAAAAAACAAAATCCCACAGAATTCACCCCGCAGGGTAAGAAATCCTCAGCAAAACAGAGCATCAAAGTTCAGGTCTGTAGTTTTATTTACGTCCTTGTGGCTTGCTGTGCAGCATATTGGAGTCAAATTATTTAGAGTCAAATTCTGCCCTACTGGGAGCTGCACATGAACACAGAATCTAGTCCTGAAACCTGATTTCTCAGCCTCAGACCACAATTCCCTGACAGACACTCTCCTCTTTTGGGTACCATACACAAAGACATGCATCCCCTCAATTATATTTGGAAATAGGACTACTTGGAAGATATACTGATGGAACTGAGTATTTGCCGAGAGAACTTTAATGACTAAACATGGAGGAAGGCTTCCAGGACTGACTGCCTAAGAGTAAAGGAGCTAGCCCTTCCGGGGAGAACAAGTTGCTAGATAATTTCCCAGAGCCCCACTAATGTGCTATTCAAAGCTGTGGATTATCATCACACATGAGAAGAATAGTGTTAAAGTACATTTACCCCTTGTCCACTCTGGATAGAGCAAAAAGAAAAAAGAATTCATCTTCAGTATTTAAACTATCACATGTGATGTCCCACAAAAAACCTGAAAGTCAGGAAAAATTTTCAAGAAATTCACATGCGGAGCTAACACTCTTATCTTTCTCTAATACTCAATGATTTAATATGTAGAAATAAATACAAACTTATATAGTGCTTTCTTCATCTATAGCCAGTCTCTTTCAAAAGATTTTTACAAAGGTAAGCACCACGTTTTTCAGATAAAAAGTGCAAATGCTAAATAACTTGGCCAAGATCACACAAGTCAGTGACAGAACTGTCAACAGAATCCAGGACCCAGAATCCAGGTCCAGACCGCAGGTGCCAGTTCCTTGCTGAATTCACTACGTCACAATCCCACAAATCATTTATGTGTAAAAAGAGTAAGAAACACTTATTCCTGACATTATCATGCAAGGAGATGCACATGCATATTTATTACACAGCAAATATATAAACAGCCCACGTGAAGCCATTTTGTCTCCTTTGTGAACCATGAAAAAAAACACAAAATAAGAAAAAATTGTCTCTTGCTTTCTACTCAAAGACATTTCCCAGCTTGTTACTTTCTCTTATACTCTATTATGATCAAGTCTAGTCTTTTATGTCATTGTGTCATGGGATCTATCCTAAGTTCCATTGAGGAGATGACAAAGACAGAAGAAGAACTGTTAGTGCATGTATTCTTAATAGGCTTTCCTTCTTCCCACTCCCCACAATAACAATATTGCATTATAATCTGTATGCCAACAGTCCATCTCAACTCAACACATCTGTCCCCACCAAAGATGGCATATCCTCCTACAATGTGTAGGCATGGCTCTGCCCTAACTCATGAGCATAAGCGCAGGCAGCTAACTAGCCAGTTAACGTAAAGTGGCCGTGTTAATGAGTTAGAGTGCTCAAGGCAAAGTTCCCAACCATGAACATTAGAAGAGCTGTCTCTTCTATTAGAACAACCATGTTTAGTGAGAATGGTCACTTTTTAATTTCATAGCTGAATTAACTCTAAAAATGAATAAAATATGTATAATTCATAGATACCTACAGCTTTTGCTTGCAATTAGGGAGAAGAGTATTAACATAAATTCGATCTTGTTGGTATTCCTGAAACCTGGTGGGATGATTGACATGACTGGAACGTGAAAAGCAATGGTTATAATCTATTTAGGAAAACCAAGTGGGAAAAGGGATGGGAGAATGTCCTAAAAGATAAAGTACAAGATGCTAACAAATAGTACCCAAGATTGTGTACTAGTTGTTGTCTGCTGACCATCAAATCACACCAAGGGACAGGATGATCAGTTCCTTATACACCTATCTATAGTTTGTAAGGGGGAAAAGCTGCATGATTATGGGAGACTTCAATTTGAGTAACATATACTGGAGATCTCATGCTGCCAGCACTAAAATATCCTTGAAGTTTCTAAATCTTATAGATGACAATTTTCGAACTCAACAAGTGTTGCATCTAACACGGAGGACTTCTATATTAAACCTCATTGTGACAGAGAAAGAGGAACTGAACACAGCACTAAAAATTAATGGTAATTAAATACAAGTGATCATTACTTTATTACATATATAATATGCAGAATCAAGTCTAGAACAGTAATTTTTATCCTTGATGCTTCAAAAAAGTAAATTTTACAAAGCTGAAAACAATGAGCCACATCACCTGCGTGGAAGAATTTAATCAGAAAAACATTGAATGATAATTGATAATTGTTTAAGAACACTTTACCAGATGCCTAAAAAGCCACAATCCCACAACTGAGAATGAAACTCAAACTGATAACAAAAACTACTTGATTTAGAAAAGCTATAAGAATAAACAAAAAATATGTAACAAACAAATTAAGCATTTTAAAATAAGCAGGGCCGGATCACTTGCATTCAAGAGTTTTAAAAGAGCTGACTGAGGAATTCATTGGATTTGATTTTAGATATTTAGAAATGAAATGTTGATTTTAGATAAGTCTTGGCACTCTCAAAATTCCGTGACAGAGGAAGAAAGCTGATGCTGTGCTAATTTTTAAAAAAGATAAACAGGATGACCTGGGTAATTATAAGCATTGGTCCTGGGCAAGATAATGGACTAAATCATGGGTAGGCACACGAGCTGATTTTCAGCGACACTCACACTGGCCAGGTCCTGGCCACCAGTCTGGGAGGCTCTGCATTTTAATTTAATTTTAAATGAAGCTTCTTAAACATTTTGAAACCTTATTTACTTTATATACAACAATAGTTTAGATATATATTATAGACTTATAGAAAGAGACCTTCTAAAAATGTTAAAATGTACTACTGGCACACAAAACCTTAAATTAGAGTGAATAAATGAAGACTTGACACACCACTTCTGAAAGGTTGCCAACCCCTGGACTAAATAATACAGGATTTGATTACAAAGGAATTAAAGGAGAGTAATATAATTAAAGCCAATCAACATGGTTTTGTGGAAAATAGATCCTGTCAAACTAAATTAATATTTTTTATGAGATTACAAGTTTGGCTGAAAAAGATAATATGTTGATGTAATATACTTGGACTTCCATAAGATACTGGTACCACATGACATTTGGATTTAAAAAACAGAACCATATACAACAAACATGACATATATTAAATGGATTAATGACTGGCTAACTGATCGGTCTCAAAATAGAACTGTAAAAGGGGACTCATCATCCAATAGGTGTTTTGAATGGGGTTCCGCAGGGATCGGTTCTTGGCCCTACGCTATTTATCATCATCATCAGTGACCTGGAAGAAAACAAAATCATCATTGATGAAGTTTGCTTAGGACACAAAAATTGGGGGAGTGATAATTAACAAAGGTCAGAGGTCACTGATACAGAGCTATCTGGATCACTTGGGACACTGGGTGCAAGCGGACAATATACTTTTTAATACGACTAAATATAAGTGTATACATCTAGGAACAAAGAACATAGGCCATACTTACACGATAATGGACTATCCTGGGAAGCAATGACTCTGAAAAAGAGTTGGGGGTCATGGTGCATAATCAGCTGAACATGATCTCCCAGTGTGATTCTGAGGCCAAAAGGGCTAATGTGATTCTTGGATGCATTAACAGAGCAATCTCAAGTAGGAGTAAACAGGTAATTTTACCACTCTATTTGGCACTGGTGCAACTGCTCCTGGAATACTGTATTCAATTCTGGTGTCCATAATTAAAGAAGGATGTTGATAAATTGGAGAGGATTCAGTAAAGTGCCACAAGAATGATTAAAGGATTAGAAAACATGCCTTATAGCGAGACTCAAGGAGCTCAATCTATTTAGCTTAACAAACAGATGGTTAAGAGGTGATTTGATTACCATCTATAAGTACCTACATGTGAAACAAATATTAGATAATGGGCTCTTCAATCTAGCAGAGGAAGTTTTAACATGATCCAAAGGCTGGAAGTTCAAACTAGACAAATTCAGACCGGAAGTAAGGCATAAATTTTACTAGAGGAGTGTAACTAATCATTGGACCAATTTACCAAGGGCTGTGGTGGATTCTCCATCAGTGACAACTTTTAAATCAAGAATGAATGCTTTTCTAAAAGATATACTCTAGGAATTATTTTGGGGAAGTTCTATGGCTTGTATTATACAGGAGGTCAAACTAGTTGATCACAACGGTACCTTCAGGCCTTGGAATCTATGAAATAATTCTCTTTTGGTTCTCCACACAAAACATGTCACAAAAAAGTGTTGTTGTTTTTTTTTGTTGAAAAAATCAAAAGTTTGCCTTTGAGCTCAAAAATGTGAAAGAAATATCCATATAACATTTCTGTAGAAGAGGGCCCTATATTTTCATAATCCAGAGGACCAATAGGCAAGAATATTTTCAATAAAAGCTTTTTAATAAGTTTGGGTGATTTCTCTAACTATACTGAAGTTACACAGGGTGGGAAAGTAGTTAAAATTGATCTTAAATAAGTGCACTAAAATCCAATAAAATAGTTTTAAAAGAATGACCCTATTCGGCAAAATTATACATAATTCTAATATTTTATTTGGTTTTTTTTAACTGTCTTAGTGACACTTGAAATAACCTTTTGATATTGCAATATTTTTATCAACTTTTAAAGTTCTACTCCCACATTGCTAATTTAGAAATTTTGAAACAGAAAAAGGACTTCCTTCTCTCACACAATCCTTCTTGTACAGAAAACATGCACAAATGTCAACTCATACTTCAGTGTTAAGACAATTCAAGACTATCCTTTTTATAAGAAAGCAGTCACTTTGAGAAAAGTCTTAGGAAAGAACTGCAAAAAATCTCTAACTCACTAACTTGTCTGTGCTACAGAACTATCCCATTTCAGAGTTATGCACACAACATTAGGCAGTTCCAAAAGGATTCAGTCCAAAAACTGAGTGTTCACAGGAGCCTTCTTGGTTAACATCAATTGATTTATCATGTTTGCACACACAGTACTCCCTACAACTGTTGTGTTTGTACTTCTCACACTACCAGGCACAGAAGCTTCCTTTCTGTATTATTTGTGTTTCTCAAGATGTGAAGAATCACTGGTTAAAAAAGGTTGCTTGTATGAAGAGAGTTACAAAAGGGTGTACTGTAAAAGCAGATTTGTACAGCAGATAAGTTAGTATTTATAAAAAGATTTCATGCCTAAGGTGACTGACTTCCTCTTCCTAGAGTTATTTCAAAAATCCAACTCACACTCAGGGGAAAGGTGTCTATACACTCTAGATGTTGAAAGGACACCTATTACATAGAGTCAAGTATCAGAGGGTAGCCATGTTAGTCTGGATCTGTAAAAGCAGCAAAGAATCCTGTGGCACCTTATAGACTAACAGACGTTTTGGAGCATGAGCTTTCGTGGGTGAATACCCACTTCCTCAGATGCATGTAATGGAAATATCCAGGGGCAGGTATATATATGTGTGCTAGCAAGCAAGCTAGAGATAACGAGGTCAGTTCAATCAGGGAGGATGAGGCCCTGTTCTAGCAGTTGAGGTGTGAAAACCAAGAGAGGAGAAACTGGTTCTGTAATTGGCAAGCCATTCACAGTCTTTGTTCAATCCTGAGCTGATGGTGTCAAATTTGCAGATGAACTGAAGCTCAGCAGTTTCTCTTTGAAGTCTGGTCCTGAAGTTTTTTTGCTGCAGGATGGCCACCTTAAGCTCTGCTATAGTGTGGCCAGGGAGGTTGAAGTGCTCTCCTACAGGTTTTTGTATATTGCCATTCCTAATGTCTGATTTGTGTCCATTTATCCTTTTCCTTAGAGACTGTCCAGTTTGGCCGATGTACATAGCAGAGGGGCATTGCTGGCATATGATGGCGTATATTACATTGGTGGATGTGCAGGTGAATGAACCAGTGATGGTGTGGCTGATCTGGTTAGGTCCTGTGATGGTGTCGCTGGTGTAGATATGTGGGCAGAGTTGGCATCGAGGTTTGTTGCATGGATTGGTTCCTGAGCTAGAGTTATTATGGTGTGGTGTGCAGTTACTGGTGAGAATATGTTTCAGGTTGGCAGGTTGTCTGTGGGCAAGGATTGGCCTGCCACCCAAGGCCTGTGAAAGTGTGGGATCATTGTCCAGGATGGGTTGTAGATCCTTGATGATGCGTTGGAGGGGTTTTAGCTGGGGGCTGTATGTGATGGCAAGAGGAGTCCTGTTGGTTTCTTTCTTGGGTTTGTCTTGCAGTAGGAGGCTTCTGGGTACACGTCTGGCTCTGTTGATCTGTTTCCTTATTTTCTCGTGCGGATATTGTAGTTTTGAGAATGTTTGGTGGAGATTTTGTAGGTGTTGGTCTCTGTCTGAGGGGTTAGAGCAGATGCGGTTGTACCTCAGTGCTTGGCTGTAGACAATGGATCGTGTGATGTGCCCGGGGTACATGAGGTACAACCGCACAAGCACTGATGTACAACCGCATCTGCTCTAACCCCTCAGACAGAGACCAACATCTACAAAATCTCCACCAAGCATTCTCAAAACTACAATACCCGCATGAGGAAATAAGGAAACAGATCAACAGAGCCAGACGTGTACCCAGAAGCCTCCTACTGCAAGACAAACCCAAGAGAGAAACCAACAGGACTCCACTGGCCATCACATACAGCCCCCAGCTAAAACCCCTCCAACGCATCATCAAGGATCTACAACCCATCCTGGACAATGATCCCACACTTTCACAGGCCTTGGGTGGCAGGCCAATCCTTGCCCACAGACAACCTGCCAACCTGAAACATATTCTCACCAGTAACTGCACACCACACCATAATAACTCTAGCTCAGGAACCAATCCATGCAACAAACCTCGATGCCAACTCTGCCCACATATCTACACCAGCGACACCATCACAGGACCTAATCAGATCAGCCACACCATCACTGGTTCATTCACCTGCACATCCACCAATGTAATATACGCCATCATATGCCAGCAATGCCCCTCTGCTATGTACATCGGCCAAACTGGACAGTCTCTAAGGAAAAGGATAAATGGACACAAATCAGACATTAGGAATGGCAATATACAAAAACCTGTAGGAGAGCACTTCAACCTCCCTGGCCACACTATAGCAGACCTTAAGGTGGCCATCCTGCAGCAAAAAAACTTCAGGACCAGACTTCAAAGAGAAACTGCTGAGCTTCAGTTCATCTGCAAATTTGACACCATCAGCTCAGGATTGAACAAAGACTGTGAATGGCTTGCCAATTACAGAACCAGTTTCTCCTCTCTTGGTTTTCACACCTCAACTGCTAGAACAGGGCCTCATCCTCCCTGATTGAACTGACCTCGTTATCTCTAGCTTGCTTGCTAGCACACATATATATACCTGCCCCTGGATATTTCCATTACATGCATCTGAGGAAGTGGGTATTCACCCACGAAAGCTCATGCTCCAAAACGTCTGTTAGTCTATAAGGTGCCACAGGATTCTTTGCTGCTATTACATAGAGATAACCAAATGCTATTTATAGCCTTCGGGGGGAAAACCCAGGGAAACCTGATTTCCAAACTGAGGGTAAAATCTAATTATAGTTTTCCTTTTAATAATTTGCGTTGTGTCTGCTTGCTTCTATGCCTGGCTGGAACTAGAGCAGTTTGAACATTCAGTTGAGAAGGTGTCACAGAATGTTCTGAGCTGTCACTGGAGATAGAATGGAGTATTCTGAAATTGTACTGGAAGGGCTAATAAACTGGCGCAGCTGTACCACCTGCATTGTACTCCACTTTAGCACTGAAATAGTTCAAACTGAAGTAGTGTAGACCCATACAAGCTAAAGAATCACAAATGAATGAGTGCAAGTCACAATGGCATTGTGCCCTCATATTAACATCCTCTTTCCGGTACGTCAGTACAGGGCATCCACACATCACCGTATGCAACTACTCTAACTATCATTCCATTGCGGACATCTAGCATATGGTACTCAGCATGGCTCCTCAGAGAGGATGGTTGCCAAAGAACCAACTTTAAGTCCTAGGCATGCATCTTCTGCCCTGTGTCCACAATTCCATGCTTACTGCCACATCATCTATTGCACCATCTAGTCTACTACAAATATACAAATTCAGTGTATACAAATATAAACATTCAATGCCTGTATTTTCAAAATACAATGAGGAGAAGGGGATGTTTTCATTTGATAGTCACCTTTGTGTATTTGTTACTTGTGGAATTTGGCAAACAAGACATTAAGCTACAGGATTGTCTTGCAAAGCTGCATCTGTTGGAGGTTGCACAGGTGTTCTTGCACAAGGATTATATTGCTCTACTCTACATAAGGGAGTGCTCCCCTTTAACAGCCTCACTTCCTTCTCCAAAACTAGAGTAATGATTTCATATACAACTCTAAGGTAGCAGGACACTATGAATACACAGAGGCAACTCTCAAAGAACAGTTACTGGCGAGTAACCTCTTCTTTGACCTCTCTGACCAGAGTCAACTCGGTGTTTTCTCATTTGAGAGTGACAATGAGCCATGTTCCTGAGTGGTTGGTGATTGAAGAATTATTTAACTCAACGTGACTGCCCACTCTCCCAAATTGGGCATCAGAGCAGGATGTCAAATCCAAAGAGTGGAAATATGCACTGAACTCCATGTTGACAGATTTCAGAGTGGTAGCCATGTTAGTCTGTATCAACAAAAAGAATGAGGAGTACTTGTGGCACCTTAGAGACTAACAAATTTATCTTAGCATAAGCTTTCGTGGGCTAAAACACACTTCATCAGATGCATGCAGTGGAAAATAACAGTAGGAAGAATATATACACAGAGAACATGAAAAAATGGGTGTTGCCATACCAACTGTAATGAGTGTAATCAATTAAGGTGGGCTACATCTTCCTACTGTATTTTCCACTGCATGTATCTGATGAAGTGGGTTTTAGCACACTAAAGCTTATGCTCAAATAAATTTAGTAGTCTCTAAGGTGCCACAGGTACTCCTCATTCTTTGAGCTCCATGTTGTTACTCTGCATATCTCCAGGATAGGAATGCATCTCAGCTATGCTATAGAAGCTGCAGAGGCTCGGTGGAGTACGTGTCTTTATTCCATAATGGATTGTGGCTCTAGATAAGATATGCTCTATTCACTTCTTTATCCAATGGGGTAGCCTGAGTTTGGAAATCAGGTTTCCCTGGCATTTTTCCCCCGGAGACTATAAATAGTGTTTGCTGTTCTCTAGGTAAAAAGTGTCCTTTGAACATCTAGAGTGTATAGACATGTTTCCCCTGAGTGGGAGTTGGATTTTGAAAATAACACTAGTCAACACTAGGAAGAGGAAGTCACACAACATCATGGACATGAAACTAGCATGAGGTCTCATGATCAGGTGGCCTTAGCACACTACATGCATTATGGGCCATACCACCATACACCATGGTACACACATTTTTTATGGAGGTAAGGAAGGGCATCATTAGAGATGGAGGAAGCTTCTCTAGAATATCTAAGAGGCTCAGAGAATGTACAGATTAAACTCATGGTGTCAGGCACTTTTTCAGATAACTAGGCCTAGCGGCTAGAGCATGGGTTAAAGCTGGGAATAAGGTTGGATCCACATCAAGGGGGTCCTGTGCCAACGGTGGTCCTGGACTTGAGACCCGGGGACAGGCCAAGGTCAAAACTGAGATCAGAGTCTGAAGTCAAAACAGGGTCAGAACTATAGCCAGAGTCCAGGTCCAGGCCAGAGGTCAAAGTTGGGTGGTCAGAATTCAAAGACAAGAAAGCCATCATTGATCATTGGGCTGAACCCTTTAACAGTCTACTCAATCATCCATCTACAATTTCGGAACCTGCTCTCAATGGTGTACCTCAGTTCTCCTTACACAGAGAACTCGTTAGACCACCAAGTATTAGTGAAACAGAAGTCATTATCAAACAACTGTCACAAGGAAAGGCATCTGGTTTAGATGAAACACTGCCAGAAGTCTATAAGCATAGTGGTTAACCACACTTCTCAAATGCTCATGCAATTCTTCAGTGTCATCTGGGAACAGGAGACCATAGCTCAAGACTTCAAGGATGCCTCAGTTGTCCATATATACAAATGCAAAGATGATGGAGCATCTGTGATGATTCTGGTATCTTGCATCTTTCCACTGCTGGGAAGACTTTGACATACCTCTCTCAAAAGATGCTCCACCATCACCAATAACATCATGTCAGAGAGTCTACATGGCTTTCGGAACAGTGGATATTTTTGCTGCTCGCTAAATATTTCCAGGAACAAAACTGTGACCTCTATATAGTGTCTGTAGAACTAACACAGGCCTTCAACACTGTTAACTGCAAGAGCGTCTGACAGATCTTGCCCAAAGTTGGGTGCCAGCACACATCATGCGCTCATTCCATGGTGGCATGCTGGCTAGAGTGCTGGAAAATAGCATTTCATCAGAGCCTTTCATTGTCATGAACAGCATTAAGCAGAGATGTGTTTTTGCACCTATACCATTTACCATTCTCTTTGGTGATAGCAAATATTCTAGCGAGTATGCTTCTAGATTCTTTCATAGGGCCTGGTCTACACTAGGAGGCGGGGTCGATGTAAGATACGCAACTTCAGGTACGCGAATAGCGTAGCTGAAGTCGAAGTATCTTATTTCGACTTACCTCCTGTCCTCACAGTGCGGGATCGACGGCCGCGGCTCCCTCTGTCAACTCCACCACCACCACTCACTCTGGTGGAGTTCCGGAGTCGACGGGAGCGCGTTCATGGATCGATATATTGTGTCTAGATGAGATGCGATATACTGATCCCCGATAAACCGATCGCTACCTGCCGATCCAACGGTAGTGTAGACATACCCAAAGACTGAGACAAGGATATTTACATGCAATTCCACACAGGAGGCAGAATGTTCCATCTCCAGAGACTTTGTACTCACACTAAAGTGATTGACTTGCTTTGCTGATGACTGTGCACCCATAGCACATATCGTTGAAGACACCAACTTCTAACTGGCTGCTTTTCTAGATTGACAAAGTGATTTGGATTGTCTAGCATCCTCAAGAAAACCAAAGTGCTTTATCAGCCTGCTCCAAGAAAAATTTATTTGCCCCCCAAAATCACAGTTCATGACACACTGATTAATACAGTAGGAACATTTTGTTATCTTGGCAGCACTTCATATAATAATGCCGTGGTTGACTATAAAAGCAGCAAAGAATCCTGTGGCACCTTATAGACTAACAGACGTTTTGGAGCATCTTCACATGCGCTGTCTGCATTTCATTTGTAACATCAAGTGAATGGACAGGATACCAAACATCGAAGTCCTGGTCTGGTGCTGCATGACTAGCACTGAATCCCTAACCATACAGGTGCAACTTCATTGGGCTGGTCATCTCATACATATGCAAGATACATAACTCCTCAAAGCCACATTTTATGGACTGTTGAAAATGGGAGTATGTACACTGGGAAGCCAATAAAAACAAAATAGGGACACTCTCAGAGCTCACCTAAAAGCTGGACAAGTGGACCCGAACACATGAAAAACTACTGCTGCCACCAACAGATCAAGAGGGCAGCAAGATCTGTTGGCCTGTGGTTAGCGCCATCGAGATTAGCAGAACAGAAAATGTCAAAGAGACGCGTGAGTGAAGAAAGCATACTGTGGCAAAAACATGTGCCCAAGTCTGCCCAATGTGCAGACGCATCTGTGGATCACTCGTCCAATTACATTCGCAAAAGGTGACACACTGAGACAAACTGACTCACACGTGGACTACAATGGGAGACTCCAACACTTAAATGTAATTCCTACGTAATTCACAATCCACATAAGTCAATAAAAGTAAAGAGACAGTCTCATCAACAATAACACCATTGTTATTTAATATTTAGTAGATGGCAATGATCACTACATTGAATATAAATTAACTCAATTGAATATTGATCAAATAAAGTGTTAGTTGATTTTTCAGGTTTTAAGTTAACCACACACAAATCTTCAACTAACTAATAAAGGAAACATATGTAAACATCTAGTGTACTTCTGTGAATAACTTACTTTTGTCTAAGCAGCTCTCCAGTTAGCTGAAGTCTGTTTTTTAAGCAATAAGAATACAGCAGATCAATAGTCCAGCTATCATTCACACAAATGGATCAGCAGCCATCAAACAAAAATACTATATCTATATGAACCATTGATAGACTAGTACAGAAATTATTGTGATAGAATCAATGGCTCTGGCCTTCAATACATTCATCAGTATTGAAATGGTTATGCATAGAAGTCAAACCTATAAGAAGCTCAGATCTCTGGATAACAAACTTTTGGTTAATGAGAGTTCAGAAGAGCAACTGGTAACTTGAAGGACTTCAGAATATTGCTTAAAGAAGACACCTGCAGCTCTTCTTCACAGACTATTCAAAAATCAACCAAAACATTTTTTTCTCATTTAATATCCACTATCTGCTTTTGTTTTCATATCCTTGAGCGTGCTAGATTGTGGTATTTCCAGTCATTTCAACATCAGCAGGGCAAATATCTACCTCACTACTAAAACTGTAAAAAGGAGCCAGACATGGAAAAACGAAATTGTCTGTGTCAGACAGGATGCCTGGCTGTTGTGAAGCAACTAAAATAAAACCAATTAATAAAGGTGACTTGATAACTAGAGAGATACACCCTATTAATTAAAATCCTAACTAAATCAGTAGTGACCAGTGGATGTTACAATAAAGGCTATTTGGTCATCTCCCAGTAAGTCACTTGAGTTTAGTAGTTTCAATCCTGATTCCATTGGATTCACACACACACATAAACCATAATTCATATCACCTCTTGACCTTTGTATTTTCTAATTAAATCACAGTCTCTTCAGGGCAGAGACTGTCTGTTACCATGTGTTTGTACATAATGCCTAGCACAAGTCCTGATCTCAATTAGGTTCTCTAGGAACTATCATAAATACAAAAATATAGTCAATGGTAGCTACCAAAAGGGATTATATTTGTCTCCTTTATTCTTTAGTAGTTCAATTCACTGTGGTCAGAGAGCTGCTGTCTCATCTTTGCTTACAGATCATGGGGATGGCTTAAGAAAGGAGCTTCAATTTTCACTCTATGGGCCAGATCCTTGGTCTATCTAAGCACTCAAGTCTAAACCACCTTTTCATTACCTTAATCCTGAGGCCTTTTTACTCTGAAACATAACTTAAAGCAGCACTCAAGACAGCTCTAATTTGCATCAGCAGTTAGTCTCCTAGTAACCCTTCTGTCAGGGGATCACCAGAGTACAATGCGCTCTTGTCACTCTCCACTCTTGCCCCAACCCCCACAGGACCAGAAGCAGGTGGCGTAGACATAGTTATCTCAGCTTTACACTATTCAGTGATTCCACTTCACATTATTCAGTGATTCCACCATTTGGGACAGCTTTCTGGCTGCATCAAGGTATCTGAGCAGCACAAAGCATCTGGAAGATGAAGGAAAAGATTTGGCCTTGAGTTATCCAGAGGTCATGATGAAAATTAGCAAGCATGTGTTGCCAACGATGGTATACAGGGCAATTCAAGTTGTCTGGAAGCCAGACAAATGAAAACAAAAGATGAGATACTGCTGAACAGAGAGGCTTCAGCCAACCTTGCTTCACTTTCAGTGAGCCCCTGGACATAAAATAACGACGTGTAATGGAATCATCAACTCCAAAGATGGTACAGCACAGTATAGTTTACTGCATGTCTGCAAAATTTCCATTGCGTAAAGAGCCAAGACAGATGATACAGCCTTCCAGGTTCATTTTTGGGATCTACTGCCCTTTTATGGAACATTTTGCCAAGCTTTAAATATATCTTTGTTATTTAAAGCTTTTGTACCAGAATCTCTAGAAGATTGATTTACTTCATATGAAGAGGGAAAATGAAATCACATTTTTATTAAAAACTATAGCAGCCCTTAAACAATGGCGGAGTTCTCTTCCTCAGTGTCAAACACAGGAATAGAGTATCCAAGAGGTGTTCGTGCATGTATTTGGTTAGAACTTGAGACTTTTGAGAGTCATATAATCTCCATATATAAAAATGCCATTCAACTTCAGAGATCCCAGAGAACTTTATAAACTACATTACAGTACCACTGAAATGAAGTTTGGAGTGGAAGGCAGTATAAGAGGTCAGTCCACAGAATAATAAAGCAGAGTGCAGGAAAGCCATTTTTCATCAGTGACCATGGGCCAAACTCCTGCTCCTAAAGAACCAAAGGATCTTCAATGTTACACAGACAGGATCTCCATTTTCAAGATCTGGGGGGCAGCCTACTATAACCTGAAAATACTAGCAAGTTTGCCGATTATGAACAAAGATACCAAGGTACACAAAAATAGGAGACAATTAATATAGTTTGGGAACACAGGATTTTTCTGTAACATGATTAGTTTTAGACTATGTGTTATATTGTTAAAGATATCAATGATGTTCAGTGGATAAGATCATTAAAAATAGTCTGTATCACAGTTCCCTGGTCAGTTCTACTCTTTCAATTTGGGTATATAAAGGCACACGTGACAGATAGTAACTATCTATGAATGTAGTCCAAAAATTAAGAGAGTACACTTAATTAAGAACTAACTTTACAAAGAAAAACCCAGCCTTCTTTGCAGATACTTCATCGAAAGCCTGCTTCTCAGTTTAAAACCGCAGGAAAAGATTTTGGTGCTTTTTTTTTTTTTTTTTTTTAAATCAAGACGTAAAATCACACTAAACCAAAAAGCCAATGGACAAAGGCTTTTCTAGGTTTTAAGTAGCAGAAGACAAAGCTGTGGCTAAATAGGAACGGACAATTGACATAGTACTAATTTGGGACAGATGCAAGTCTATTTTCATGTACATCACATGATTTACCCAGTCTGAAGAATCACAAAATATTCAATCCAACCTTTAAGTATTCTATCGAGAAATCTTCCCCAATGATTTATAGGATCGTATCACAGAATCCCTGCAATACTAACATCTATGTCTTCAAAATTATGCCTAAATTTACACTGAAACCTAAAGTGTCTGTAGTGGCAATTATATACTAGAGAGAAACTCCTTCCTCATGGGCATGATTCTGTAACTGCCATTTACCTCAGGTTCCTGAAGACAAAAATAGATATTGCCATACTGGAAACAATCCAGCGGTCCAAGACAAGTACTGAACAATATATTTAAGGTTAACTTCTTTTAACTTCT
This sequence comes from Gopherus evgoodei, assembly GCF_007399415.2. Taxonomy (NCBI): domain Eukaryota; kingdom Metazoa; phylum Chordata; order Testudines; family Testudinidae; genus Gopherus; species Gopherus evgoodei. The sequence goes on along the minus strand of NC_044325.1, from coordinate 114,917,960 downwards.
ATTAACTTCTTTCTGTTCTGTGAATTGATCATTTATTCCTATCAATTCCTTACTCATTTACCTCTTTCAAAAGAAATTCAGGAGATAGAAAGGCACAGCTTACTTGGTTTGTCCCTCAGTATTATATTTCTATTTACTTGGAGACAGTGGAACAGTACTGTTTCTATTGAAAATATTTCTTAATGTCCATCATTCTTTTTTATGGTTTTCCATCCAAAAAATTATTCAGCTGTTTTATTTTAATAAAGGGAAGAAAGACTAGTGAGAAAAGCTGAACACTAAAACAACTCTACACAGAATAATCGTTGTGATGGAAAAACTTATTTTGGAAAAGGGAACTAATGCAAACTTTATGCACCTTTAAAAGGAAATTATGCAACGCTAGAGGCTGTGTCAGAGAACTATTACCCTCTCTAGAGTTATGAAAGACTAATTGCCCTGTGAAAGCCTATGGATTCTGTCAGAAACCTAGGCCTCCCGAGTGTTTAAAGATGAGCACTCCCCTCCTGTCCCACATCCCCTTAACTAACAGTATGTAGAAGTCACTAAAGCATAATAATACATATGTTTTTAATGTATAAAGCACCCCTAGAAAAAGTGCTCAGTTCTGAAGAAAAGGGAGTGACAGAAGTGCACAAAGTTCTCTCCCCAATCTCAGAGCACAAGCAGCAATGGTCAGCCCAGGATCCACGTCTATGTGCAAGCTGCCAAACGTATGACTGGTACTATTTCTCCATAAACATAATATTATGTACATGGTATTGTTTGTTCACAGAGAGCAACTCAAATGACAACTTTGTTGAAATAATTTAAAAGTGGTTTTTGAATGCTTTAATAAAAAGGGAATATAATCTCAAATTGTTTGGAAAAATCACCTACTTGAACTTTAGGTTAAGCCTTCTTCCTTTCTGTGTGCAAGCTATGGCTTCTGTGCTAGGTAAAAAGATGAAAGTGATCACTAGAAAAACAACAAAAATAGAGCTCTGAATGTGAGCCACACTGGAAAGAGTGTGATAAATGTCTTTCCCCTCTAAGACTGAACATTTTTCTTTACAGATACAGTAATCAAACTGCAATTTAATTTCATACATTGAAGCACTAATCCATAAGAAAGCTAATAGCCTGAGAAGCCTAGTTTTCCTATGGTAATGATCCATTTTGAAAGGACTGTTTCTTTCTACAAAAACACATATTGATCTAATAGTTTTGGTTTTGACATTATTGGCTAGACTCAGCATGGACTGCAACAAATGAAGAGACTAAATTACAAAAACTAGTTATCTGAAAAGAATGAATGAATATTTGTAGGAGAAAGTTTTCATAACAGTTCAAAACCTAGTAAAACAAGGCAAAAACAGAGCCATAGCCACAGTAGTGCAGCTAACCTAGGAACAGAACCTGGCTCCTTCCAGGCACTAATGCACCGCTATCATACAGTAACTTTTAGTGATAGTTTGATTTTTGCTGGGGAAAAAGATAATTTATAAAAAGGTGGGAAAGGTGAAGTATCTTTAAATCTGCATTTTAAAATCACCTTACTCTGTCCTGGAGAGCATCAACTAGAAAATTTAAAGCATCCCACATTTCTTCACTGAGTTAAAAAGGCAATTAAAAAAAATTCTGTGTGTTTACTGGAAATGTTAGAAACATTTCTTCACATGCAAAAAACTCAGAGTAGCAGCAACTGCATCTCAAGAGTAGTTATGAGAAGCTTGCTAGAAGCAAAAATCACCTTAGTACCTTTATTCAAGTGTTCCTCCCCTCACTTGTTTTACTTAATAAATTACAGATTCCAAGTCAAATCACATATATTGTGTTTACAAGCATAGGCACAACTGAAGACTAATTATATGCATCAACAACACAGCTGTACAGCAATAACTTCAAGAAATCTCATTTCAAAGATATACTCAGGATCACAAATTCCAGGGATCTGAAGATTGTCCTCAAGACTGAACAGTTACATTTAACTTTTAAATGAAGGATATGAAACATGCGTGGGGTAATGAACAATCTCTATTATTTTAGGGAGTATTTGTTTTCTAAAGATGAATTCTCATTCAGGAAATCTTGAGCTACTCTTTCAAAATAAAAATGCTAATTTTTTATATCATAAATTGCAAAACAGAAATGATAATTTTTTTTAAACCTGAAAGTGAAAGTAGAAACTTCCTTTTCTATTTTACAAACACATTAGTTCAATAAAACAAGTTCTGAATTCTAGTTCTGTTAGAATCCTAGAATATCAAGGTTGGAAGGGACCTCAGGAGGTCATCTAGTCGAACCCCTACTCAGAGCAGGACCAATCCCCAGACAGATTTTTTGCCCCAGATCCCTAAATGGCCCCCTCAAGGATTGAACTCTTTTAATACAGCTTTCCATATCTCGGATTAGACAGCGAAAACATCCATATTTCATTTTGGTTTACGGTTCATTTCACTTTAATGTTCTCATGCACCATAATAAAAGTGTGTTGAAGGCACTACTAAGTGGTGCTCTGTTAAGATTGTTTTCACTAGAATTTTATTGTAAAAAATCATGGAAGCCATCATTTATTATTTTAGGTTTCAAAGATGATTTTTGAAAAACCTATCTCTTGGGCCAAATATAACCTAACACCATCCTTTAAAGTTGCCTCATCTTCCAGTATTATTGTGATTATTCTTAGAACACTTTAACTGAGCTTTAACATCCGACACCAGACTAGTGTGTGGCAGCAAACTACCTCATCTCCCAAAATAAATGTATACCAGTTGGATTCCTTTTGGAGGATGCCAGCAATCACTAGCCTAATTTGTTAGCAGCAATCTGTCTAGCCTGGAATGTGAAGTGCACTCAAGTCCCAATCAGGGCTGGCTCCAGCTTCTTCTCCGGGGGAGGGGGGGGGAGAGATAAAGCCGTAATCGGCAGCACTTCGGCAGCAGCTCTACTGTGCTGCTTCATTCTTCAGTGGCAATTCAGCGGCAGGTCCTTCACTCTGAGAGGGACTAAGGGACTCGCCACCAAATTGCTGCCGAAGACCCAGACCTGCCACCCCTTTCCATTGGCCGCCCCAAGAACCTGCTTTCTTTGCTGGTGCCTGGAGCTGGCCCTGGTCCCAATTCCACAACTTGGCTATGGAATGGTATCTTTCTGTTAATGACCTATATGGATTGCATACAGTATGATACTCTGATCTGAACATTTTGTGTAATCAGACTTTTTAACACTAGCAAAATAATGGATTAGCGTATGAATACACAATTCATTGGCACTGAAACAATTATACTGATTGTATTTCCATTAAATATTCTTTATGCCTAAATTTTACCCCACACAATGGTACAAATTTATTTATTGAAAACCATTTTCTTTTCTATAGGACTATGAACTGATCCACTTTTGAAGGGCAATACTATGGAGGTATCTATCTTTTCATCCCACCCGTCAAATATTTGTCATCTGCATTTGGATGGTGAGCAGGACCTTTTTTTTTGGAATGCAAATAGGACTAATGGAGAAAAAAAAGATGAGAACAGGAAGATGGCAACAGAAATGGAGAAGAGATAGGACCAAGCAGGGTTGATGAGGCAGGGGATGGAGGAGGAGGAGGAGAAGAAAGAAAAACTTCTGAAAGTAAAAATACGTGAAGTGAGAAAATTTAAAGAAAACTTGAAAGACCTTTGGAGAAAAAACACATTTTAAGAGGATTAATTATTGTAGCAAAGTTATCCTAAGGAATGACATTGCAAAAAAATTCATTAAGATATTTTGTGATGGAAACATGAGGAAAGGAAGAGAAAATAAAGAAAGAAATGCCAAGTGAAATATGGTTTTGACTCTGACTTAATAGTGGTTTGTTGATTTTGCACCAGAATATTGAGAATTCCCAGGTTTTCACAGTCAGGAGAGTGACAGCTCCCCTCTACAGTAAGCATCATCTTCCCTATGTTAAGTATCAGAGGGGTAGCCGTGTTAGTCTGGATCTGTAAAAGCAGCAAAGAATCCTGTGGCACCTTATAGACTAACAGACGTTTTGGAGCATGAGCTTTCATGGGTGAATACCCTCTTCGTCGGATGCATGTAGTGGAAATTTCCAGGGGCAGGTATATATATGCAAGCAAGAAGCAAGCTAGAGATAATGAGGTTAGTTCAATCAGGGAGGATGAGGCCCTGTTCTAGCAGTTGAGGTGTGAAAACCAAGGGAGGAGAAACTGGTTTTGTAGTTGGCAAGCAATTCACAGTCTTTGTTTAATCCTGAGCTGATGGTGTCAAATTTGCTGATGAACTGAAGCTCAGCAGTTTCTCTTTGAAGTCTGGACCTGAAGTTTTTTTGCTGCAGGATGGCCACCTTAAGATCTGCTACTGTGTGGCCAGAGAGGTTGAAGTGTTCTGCCCTGCCACCCCCACCAACATGATATAGTTCTGCGGCGATCTGGAAGCCTACTTTCACCATCTCCGACTAAAAGAATACTTTCAGGACAACACTGAACAGCGCACTGATACACAGTTACCCTCCCACCAACAGCGCAAGAAGAACCACTCCAGATGGACTCCTCCTGAGGGTCGAAATGACAGTCTGGACCTATATATTGAATGCTCCCGCAGACGTGAACAGGCAGAAATTGTGGAAAAACAACATTGCTTGCCTCACAACATAAGTCGTGCAGAACGCAATGCCATCCACAGCCTCAGAAACCACCCTGACATTATAATCGAAGAGGCTGATAAAGGAGGTGCTGTTGTCATCATGAACAGGTCTGACTACTAAAAGGAGGCTGCTAGACAACTCTCCAATACCAAATTCTACATGCCACTTCTCTCAGATCCCACTGAGGAATACACTAAGAAACTGCACCATTTACTCAGGACACTCCCTACACTAACACTGGAACAAATCAACGTACCTTTAGAGCCCTGACCAGGGTCATTCTATCTACTACCCAAGATCCACAAACCTGGAAATCCTAGATGCCCCATCATCTCGGGCATTGGCATTCTCACTGAAGGACTGTCTGGATGTGTGAACTCTCTACTCAGACCCTATGCCACCAGCACTCCCAGCTATCTCCGTGACACCACTGATTTCCTGAGGAAACTACAATGCATTGGTGACCTTCCAGAAAACACCATCCTAGCCACCATGGATGTAGAGGCTCTCTACACAAACATCCAACATACAGATGGAATATAAGCTGTCAGGAACAGTATCCCTGATGATGCCACAGCACAACTGGTTGCTGAGGTCTGTGCCGTTATCCTCACACACAACTATTTCAAATTTGATGACAATATATATCTCCAGATCAGTGGCACCGCTATGGGTACCCGCATGGCCCCACAATATGCCAATATTTTTATGGCCGACCTGGAACAACGCTTCCTCGGCTCTCGTCCACTCACGCCCCTTCTCTACCTACGCCACATTGATGACATTTTCATCATCTGGACCCATGGGAAGGAGACTCTGGAAAAATTCCACCACGATTTCAACAGCTTCCACCTCAGCCTGGACCAATCTACACGGGAGGTCCACTTCCTAGACACCACCGTGCAAATAAGTCATGGTCACATTAACACCACCCTATACCGAAAACCTACCAACCACTATGCCTACCTTCATGCCTCCAGCTTCCATCCTGGGCACACCACAGGATCCATTGTCTACAGCCAAGCACTGAGGTACAACCGCATCTGCTCTAACCCCTCAGACAGAGACCAACACCAACAAAATCTCCACCAAACAGTCTCAAAACTACAATACCCACACGTGGAAATAAGGGAACAGATCAACAGAGCCAGATGTGTACCCAGAAGCCTCCCACTGCAAGACAAACCCAAGAAAGAAACCAACAGGACTCCACTGCCCATCACATACAGTCCCCAGCTAAAACCCCTCCAACGCATCATCAGGGATCTACAACCCATCCTGGACAATGATCCCACACTTTCACAGGCCTTGGGTGGCACGTCAGTCCTCGCCCACAGACAACCTGCCAACCTGAAGAACCAGTAACTGCACATCGCACCACAGGAACTCTAGCTCAGGAACCAATCCATGCAACAAACCTGGATGCCAACTCTGCCCACATATCTACACCAACGACACCATCACAGGACCTAACCAGATCAGCCATACCATCACCGGTTCATTCACCTGCACGTCCACCAATCTAATATACGCCATCATATGCCAGCAATGCCCCTTTGCTATGTACATCGGCCAAACTGGACAGTCTCTATGGAAAAGGATAAACGGACACAAATCAGATACTAGGAATGGCAATATACAAAAACCTATATGAGAACACTTCAACCTCCCTGGCCACACAATAGCAGATCTTAAGGTGGCCATCCTGCAGCAAAAAAACTTCAGGTCCAGACTTCAAAGAGAAACTGCTGAGCTTCAGTTCATCTGCAAATTTGACACCATCAGCTCAGGATTAAACAAAGACTGTGAATTGCTTGCCAACTACAAAACCAGTTTCTCCTCCCTTGGTTTTCACACCTCAACTGCTAGAACAGGGCCTCATCCTCCCTGATTGAACTAACCTCGTTATCTCTAGCTTGCTTCTTGCTTGCATATATATACCTGCCCCTGGAAATTTCCACTACATGCATCCGACGAAGAGGGTATTCACTCACGAAAGCTCATGCTCCAAAACGTCTGTTAGTCTATAAGGTGCAACAGGATTCTTTGCTGCTTCCCTATGTTGTAATCCACTGTAGCTTCCTGTCATATTTTGCAGAATCCATGCTTCTTCCCTCCCGTTGGACTTTCTAGTAAAGTCTGATTCATATGAACAGCATGTAACATCTGAAGATTATGAGTTTCAACATAATACCAATCGACCCTCCTTTCCTGCATTATACTTCCACGAAGTAAATAAAAAACGGAGTTGACAAAATCATACCAGCTCCTTTTGATTGTTTAAATAATTTAGGTATAAATCAACCTTTGTTGAATATATATTATTGTTTCTATCTATCCTGCAATAGTAACAAAGTACCCTGATAAGAGGGAGGGGGGCTGATAATGGTAACTATGAGAGCATATGGATTAACTGCAGCTCCTGTAAGCAGCCCTGTAACCTTTGTGGATTTTTTTTTTTTTTTCAAACTCTTCGAGCCCGGATACTCAATGGGTCATAACAGTTATTTCATGTCTCTTCTGACACCCATATAACAGGGTTATTTCTCTTCTTGCTTGGTTATTACTCTTCTTCAGTGGAAAGACACCACTACACACAAAGCTGCACAAGGATATTATGCTTCTTCTACAATATAGGCCAGTTTATGGATTTAAACCACTTGTTGCACCAGGGGAATCGCTTGAGTAGCACCTAAACAACAGGGGAAGTTCCTGGATGAAATCTGACTAATTGCTTTCTCAGCCAAATCACCTATGGGTGGGAGAGGGAGCTTCTCAGATGGAGGCCAATGGAATGGGAGTGACATCACCCTTTATGTCTTGACTCCTCATGCCAAAAAGGCTAGTCGCAATCTGGATCTATACCTGCAGTTAAACATCTCTCTAAATATTTACTTATGCTGCGGTGAGTTGGTCTAGATATTGAAAAAATCCTTCTACAAAATCTAACCCCATTTATTAAAATGCCTTCACTAGTATGTGGAGATAATCTTCTACATTAGTAGTGTTCTATCCGCACAATTGTGTTTTGCAGAATACTGTACTGTTCTATTTTCTTACTGTAGGTACTTGTATTCCCATTTACAATAAAAACTATTTTATTCAGCATATCTAGATTAATACAATTATGTTTACCTCTAAACGAAGAAAACACATCAAGTCACTCTATCAATGTAGGAGAACTGGGCCAAATGAGGAAGCTGCTATTAACTTTTGGAAGAATAAAAGCTAACACTTCCACATTTACTTGTCTTTTAGGATTTCTAATAGCCTGACTCTAGCCTACTATACACCTGTAGGACTGACATGTTTCTAATGAGAGGTTAATTAAACTAATCTCTCATACCATGGTGAAACACAAGATCGGGATTTGGGGAGCCTTCTCTGATAACATCTGGTTGCATTCCAGTTTACTTTCCTTATTTATGAACAAATTTCCATCAGGTGTTCCATTTCTTATTGCAAACGTGAAGTGATTAGGGAGAAAAGGTCTTGGTAGTAGCAAAGAGGAGACAGTCAACAGTCAAAACTGCAGGAAAAGGCCAAATTAAAATTAATTAACCTTGGCATCTGTCAAGCTGACAGATCGCAAAATAAAAAATGACTCAAAAATACAGAGCACTGCGAGATGAATACTACTGTTTCCTTACTATGCAGCAAATTATCTTGTGAATCAATTGTCCTCATTGCTTGAAAAAGGGACATTGTGGATGCCAGCGATACCTGACAAAGTGGTCTGATGCTGATGCAATCCAGCTGGGTACTTTTCCTCACTAAAGCTTTCTCCATGAAGAAAACACATTTTCCCTAGTCCCTCTCCTATTTTCTTCCCATAGAGATTTAGTCATTTCAACATAGTTATTTATGTAGAACAGAGACTAGAATCAGTCTTGCAATCATATGAGGCAGAGATCTTGTGGAACAAACCATGGCAAGAAGTTGGACGACTATATGGTTCTGATGGAATCTAGAGTGTAAAATTGCTAGAAATTTTTAAATACTAAGTATTGAAAAGTGTTGGGGCAGAGAGTCCCTTTGTTTTATAGTTTATAACAGCACCTAGCACAATATGGTCCTGGTCCACGACCAAGGCTTCTAAGCACTACCACTATAAAATAATATTCATGAGAAAGTTTGTTTGAAGAGAAGGTAGGCCCTACTGCTTCTCCATAAAACTCACTCCCAATCCACTTCCTTTCTCACCATCTTTGTAACTGATTTTTCTTCAATGCCTTCACAAGCTTTCTCTTCCTCCCTCCATCCAGTATAGCACCTTCCCTTTTCCTATATCCCACATGCAGTTTCTTCTATCTGGTTCCTCACTACATTCTCCCCTCTTCGGTTTCCCTTCCCTCCTGGCATCAGACTGAGTCCCTGATAGGTAACCCATATTTACATAGCTTCCACACAACAGGACCACTGCTGCACAGCATTCTTCCAACCTGTTGTCAGAGTAGAGGGGGCAGGGCCTGGAGCAGGGTACACTCATCTGCACTTTTCCCATGTACTTCAGTCAGCAGAATGTCAGACACTCTGCAGAAACACTTCCAGTAGTGCAGGAAATCAATAAGCTGCACTCCACCAACATTAGCCACTGTAATCAGTGGATGCTAAACCCTGCAATATAATAGAGAAGGAAATATTTCATAACCCTGGTTCATGCCAGTCACCTAAACTAGGAAATAACCAGTGTTTTACCTGCATTGTGTGTTGCATCTTTAATTCACACCACTGGACAACCTAACAGCAGAATTATCCTGGACAATCTGGGACAGCCAGAATAATAATCCACATGACCTACCAAGTATTAACCCTTCATTGAACACCAATGTCCCATTCGGACAGTAGCATTGATGTCTTGACAAGCAGCAACAGACATGCAAGGCCTTGCACATGAGCTTTCTAATTCAAGAGAAGTCACTGATGCAGAGCATGGGTACATTCTGAGTGTACCTTGTTTTATATACACATACAAAACAGCCCTGGAACTGAAGTGATCAAACAGGGAATCAGACAAACACCATTGCCCAGTTCCCAGGGAGAAACTGTGCCTCAACAACTGAAACTAATCAGATACCAAGGTAGAGAGCAAAGTATCCTGGTGCTCACACCACTTTCCTTCTAAAGCCTACTGTTTACCCAGAACTTTGCAAAACAAACCACCACAGCATGTCTTCCCAAGACTGAACAGCTGTTCTCATTCTAAGAAGAGGTTGGAATATTAATAGCACCACCAGTGGCACCCGCCATAACAATACTATACAGTAAATCATGAACAGATATGCTTCTAGGATGCATGATTGAACTAAAAAAAAATCCATTACTTCTATCCCAGCTGAACACTGAATGAAATCCTACAATGGTATATGGTGCTTTGAGGGATCCCTTATTTGGTTGGTCCTTTCTTATGTTTTAATGCTTTAAACAAAAAAAATGGTCAGTATTTGAGAGAAAGGAATATTTATGGCTTTTACAATGATCATATCAATCTTGCAAACAAGATTACCTCCCAGAGAGAGAGAAAAAGAGTCAAGAATTGTCTTAGGGCTCTGTATATTGTTCATTACCAGAGTATCTAATCACCTGCATTCAGGATGCCATAGTGATTAACAAGTTCACAGAAAGAGCAAGCACAAGCCAAACTAATATGTAGTTCAAAACTAAGTTCTTTATCACAGGTTATGCTGAGACAGACTGCTACAATAAGACAGTTCTTGAAACAAAAAAACTTATAAGCAGTGCCACACAGAACATGAGATACAGACAACGAACAAATATTTTATTAAGTTTATAATAATAATAGCAAAGAATCCTGTGGCACCTTATAGACTAACAGACGTTTTGGAGCATGAGCTTTCGTGGGTTAATAATAATAGTGACCTTCAGCCCAGGTATTTCCTTGAACTTAATGACCAGTTGCGGACTTGAGGCCCCATGGAGCATTACTGCTTAAGTATGAATATTAAATATTGATTTATACAAACCAATCACATATGGTTATTTATCTGTCCCAGAAAGATGAATGACTCTGTATAAATCAGTGATATGGCGTATACACTCTGCTCAAGATTGAATTAGTAGTGTGATTTTTAAACTGGCTCATTTGAGGGGCTGGCTCTATGCCTAGTATAAGAGTTTGAGGGGGCACAGCTCCAGCACCAGCTGAAGCCGTGGGGCTGGGGTCACGTACAGCCCAGACCCCAGCCACAGCAAAGGGGAGTGGGCGGGGGCTCAGAGCTCTGGCTCCTGCATCCACTGCAGCCATTAGAGAAGGGGGAGTAAACAGGAGTGGCTCAAGCCCCAGCTCAAGCTGCAGGGGTGCACGGCCCTAACCCAAACTGCGGGTGCATGGCCCTGGCTCCAACTCCAACTCCAGCCAAAGCCATGGTGTGGGGGAACACAGCCCTGGCTTCAGCCACAGCTGCTGGGGCGCACACTCCCAGCTCCAGCCACAGCTGTGGAAGGGGTGCACAGCCTCAGCTCTGTGACTTCCACGACTAAATCATATCCTTCATTATATTATATATGCAGAGCGACATCATCTTTATTATAAAAGGCAGAGCAGGATAAGAATACATATAATGGCTCACATTCTGACTTCAAGGAGGTAGTAAGGGTGCAGTTAAGGACAGAATTTTGATTTGGACTTATGAGTCTAAATAAGTGAAGATGGTAACAAATATAAATTTAAGTCTTTTTAAAAAGATTTTTCACATATTTGGGCACCAAAGAAAAACCAGAACAGCTTTTAAGCGAAAAATAATTAATGTTGATAGATGTAGTGTGTAGAAGTAGTCAATTTCCAATAACCATTTGTCAAGCAAGCAGTTTGATATTATTGTCACTAGCTGATAAGAAGCTGCATCAGTGAAAGCCACTAGAACTTGATTTTTTAAAAAAAACTTGTGCTGACAAAACTGAGGAGAGAGGAAGTCACATGCTACAGCCTTTTAAGCCTTAAAGTATAGAATCTTAATACGTGGAAGTCATAGAACTGATTAAAAATACATCATTCAGATTTCAATTTCACATTTATCAACTTGAATAGGAAAGTTTGTAAACACCCTTTTTCTAGGCAAAATCTAAACACTTTGGGTCAGAAAATCAAAGGTATAGTACACAGCCACAGACAATTGTTAGGTTTCTGCAAGCTACATAAGCATTAGCTCCACAATGTGGGTGTATAATGTATAAAATATAAATTACAAGACAGAAACAATCATTCCTCACAGCAGTAAGGAATTAGTCAAACATCACTAGGAAATGAAAGCAATGTCATTCTTTCATAAGTCATTCAGAGTGCCATAGTCGTACAAGTATCTAAATATACAGATTAAGGGTGAAGTCTAGCCATTAAAATTATGAGAAGAATTTTACTATGGTGCCTCCAGGTTTTCCGTTAATATGGAGCTTATCTTCACACAATACCATCAGGGTGTCTGAATTAAGTTTATATCGACCTAGATAACTGGTCTGGAAGATATGAATGATGCAAATTAGACTGAAGCACAAAAAGAAATTTAAGGTGAATGAAAATGTAGAAAAATAGTCCTAGAAATAGCTGAACTACTGGTATATGGAAAGAGGGCAAGGTGCGAGTAAAAAAGTATTAGGTACAGAAGATATTATGGTTCAAGCACTTCTTTGTGTTTCGTTTCTCTCAAAGGACTAATATCCATGTTAAAATCAGAAGTTTTCCCTCCTGGTTCAAGATTTAGAATATTTTGCTAACCACGCAGCATCCTATTAATTCATACTTTCTAAACGTCTTAGTAAATTATTCCCAAATGTAATGATATTCCTGTTAAACATTAATGCACAACAATTTCTCCCAAAGACACATTCAGCTGAATCGCATTTCTCAGTGACAGAAGTATAAGCTTAGAATCTGGGGCCTCATACAGCATTCTGAATGAATTTAAGTACTAGAACTGAAAAATCTTAATGGAGGAAGCAAGTTAATTGTCTGAAGAGTGGTTACCATGCTTTTGATGCTAATAAGCAGCCTATTTTGGGGCTAGTCACAATAACTTGGCAATGAGTCTTTAGAACGTATTGGTATTCAGATATTCTCTTACATTAAATACTCTAATTTTCATATGTGCAAGCTTAGTACTCATAACATCCTTAGTTTGATGGGGTTTATCTACTTTAAATTAAGATAATTTTTAATAAGTCTTCACTAAATGGGGAAAAAAAACTTAGCAGGAATTTCTATCTTTTTAGAAAATTGTATTTCATGACCGTCAAATAACCCTTTTTGAAAGAAAAGTCACCTGTACTTTAAGGATCCCCCCTCCTACCTCGAATACACAGTAAAAGAAAATAGTGATGTAAGGTTTAAACATGGTAAGATCAAATCATAACTGATTTTCTCAACTCTAATTTAAGAAGTCAACCTAGCTTTCGTTTGGTCTCAGCTTTACTTTTGTATTACCAATGCAAAAAGCAAAACGCAAAAGATTTGAACTTCTATATAGGGTATTTAAAAAATCTAATTAGAGTTATTCAATGTCATCCCAGACAAAGGACTAAATGCAAGATTATTCCCTACAGAAGATTCCTGACAGTGGGACAGACTGGATAATCAAATTCTAACAGAACTTGTTTCATAGTCCAATAGTTTTATAATGTAATTCCAACATCCAAAAAGCCCGCATTCTGACTAGTGTGCTAGTGGTCTTTTTCACTCAGATGAATATCTGTACAGAGTGGGGTTGTTTTTAAAAAGGCACTGTTAGATTATTAAAAAAGCAACAAGATTATAACACAGAAGCAGGAAGCACTTGATTTTCTTTCCAACAAGCATTAATACTAACACTGCATATATGATGGAGCAAAAAATAAAATCAAAGATTGGAGTTAAATATTTTTATCTAATTTATAATGATGATTAGGCAGATACTTAACATTCCAATATCTTTATCCACTATATGATCATTTGCTTGCGTCTAGTCAACAGCTGTGAGAAATAAAGGACAATTATGATAAGCCTTATCATTTAAGTTATGTTCACTGATAAACCTACATGGCTTCATGAAATAGCCTGCATTGCTTTTAAGCAGAGTTTTAATATTGCCTATAATAGTTACTTTATTCACTGCTTGACCTTTTATGTGAGTAAATCACTTTTGATCAGGCGGCACACCAAGAGAAGCTGAAAGAAGTGCTGTGTAAGGCGTCCTTTTCCTCAGAAGGCAGAATGAATTAGTGTTAGCCATTGAAAGTTGAAGTCTGGGCTCACTTAGCATGAAATAGGGAGAGTTTTGAGGTCATCTTTAGAAGAGCAGTTTACCCACCCCAGTTTCCATTAGGATGTGCTTGCACATTTAGGATAGCATTTATCCTTATCAGTAATACACAAATAAAAGTATTTATTTCTTATTTTCAGCAGAACAATTCTGCTAACCAAGAGACTCAGGTCCAACAGTCTCCATATGCAAGTCCACAATAACCACGTGAGTTTTATCGTCCTTTTGATCATCACATTAACATAAAGTCATTTTTTCCTTATGGTTTTTTTTTTTTTTCAAAATCTGAGTCCTCTCGTGTATAATCAAGCAGAAAGTTAACCCTCCATACAAGACTGAAATCTATACAATAAAAGTTTAAAGTACAGTGTTGCACATGTGAAATCTCTATACAAAGAGTCACAGTACTGGAGTTACACAGATACATGAAGCTCCAAAACAATTAAATATACTAGCGCACACTAATGTACCAAACCCAAGGAGCTCCAACATCTGATATGAAAAATTTTCATATTACTGTTCTCCCTGGGATATTTCAAGACATGACAGTTAATATCAATTCCATGCTGTTCAGTTTCAGTATGGAAAACAAAACAAAAAACAAACAAAAAACCACCCACCTTGCTACCCTCCCTACAGGTTCATTTTAACACTCAATGGCCACATCCATCTAAGTGTGAAGTTAATGTGGCTTTGTTCTATAAGCAGTATCCAACCCTTGATAATGCTGGAGTGGGAAACAAAAATCCCAGTCAAATTTTGGATCAGGTAAGGGGTATACTACAGGCCCTTTGACCCAGCACCCCACCAAGAGCCTTATGCCATAACCTGCAGTAACCCTGGAAGACAAAAGAAAAACAAAACAATTTTTATAACTATCTCCAGAAAAAAGCAGCATTATACACTAGACCACAGCAGAGATTCACACTTACAAGGTATGAGTAGAAGAAAGAAAAACAAGACAAAAAAATAACATGAATAAACCCAAAAGAAAGATTACTTATCTGTACAGTATCTGTGTGGTCCCCATCTGTATTCCTCTCACGTGTGCATGTACTTTATACTCCTGAGATCAGAAGATTTTCACTGGTCCATGCCAGTGCTCTGAAATGAGGGCGTAAGTGGCAGCATGGACTGACTGACTGCCTCTCTATTTCTTTCTATTGTGAACAGCCCTAGGGTAAGGTTCTGAAGCAGAGGGGTAGGAGGTGGGGAATGAAACACAGATAGGAACCACACAACTTGAAAAACTCCAGTCACTGTACAGGTAAGTAACCTTTACTTTTAATTTGAGTGATGGTCCCTTTGTGTATTGCACTTGAGGTGACTCACAAGCAGTATTTATTGAGGAGAAGTGTGTACGGAATCTTGCTCTACCTCTGACTGGAGGAATGCTCTGCCTATGGATTCATTTGCTGAATAAGCTTGTACCAGAGCATAATGTTTGGCAAAGATGCGAACAGAGCTCTACAGGTCTCCAGAAGATGGACATCTCAAAGTGAATCTATCGCTGCAGCCTGGATCTGGTTGAGTAAGCCCTCAAACCTTACAGGGAAGGGGTTCAGTAACCTTGTAACAGAACCGGACACAAGCCAAAATCCATTTGGAAAGTCTGTGTGAGCAGATTGCTTCCCCTCTGTCACCAGACCTGTAGTTTGGATATAGATTATGATTGATTCCTTAACACAGAATAGCCTGGCAGGATTCAGCCAGATCAGCTACAGCATCAGAATTGTCATCAGTGTGAGAATCTCAATGAGCAGATGAGAATCACTTAAAATTTTGAAATAATTTTTGAATCATCAATAATTCTATTAGCACAGCGCACAGAACCACAAACATAGCACAGCAAACTAGTTAGAAATAATACATAATGTACAGCACATGTATTATTTACACCATCCTTTGCAGGGAAACCCAAAGTGTCAGTCATTATCCTCCTCATCATCATCTTCATCCTCTTCATCATCATAGGTGTCTCCCACAGAACACAGGCCAGGTAACATTTTTTTATAATGTGTTACGCTGACACCCCTTGTATCTTATACATATTTAAGAGGGTTTTAGCCCCTTTTTCCTTATCTGAACTTCCACACCCCAGTTTTGCTGAAGTCTCCCATTTCCTATAGGCTAATTAACCATTTAAATCAAACTCATTAGCATTTATGTCAATTGGTTGCCATAAAATCATGACTGCTATGGAGAAAGTAAATAAGGAAGTGTTATTTATTTTTCATGACACAAGAACTAGAGGTCATCAAATGAAATTAATAGGCAGCAGGTTTTAAACAAACAAAAGGAAATATTTCTTCAAACAATGCACAGTCTACCTGTGGAACTCCTTGCCAGAGGATGTTGTGAAGGCCAAAACTATAACAGGGTTAAAAAAAGAACTAGATAAATTCATGGAGGATAGGTTCATTAATGGCTATTAGATAGGATGGGCATGAATGGTGTCCCTAGCCTCTGTTTGCCAGAAGCTGGGAATGGGCTACAGGGGATGGATCACTTGAGGCAGGGGGCTGGACTCTATGACCTTTCAAGGTCTCTTCCAATTCTAGGAGATTGGTATATCTTCAATATTTTTTTTTAACCTATTCTGTTCATTCCCTCTGAAGCAACTGGCATTGGCCACTATCGGAAGATAGGATACTGGGCTAGATGGACCTTTGGTCTGACTCAGTTTGGCCATTCTTATATTCTTATAGGAATATTACAATAAAACCTTGTGAGTTTCAGTTATACATATTGCCTAAAAATATCCTAAACTGTAACCTATGTTTGTGGTTTCTTACTGAACACTAATTGACTAATTTTTAATACTTGCATACTGTTATACTTTACCCTGTGACTTAAGGTCACTTATAATATAATAATAAAGGAGACATACCCATCTCCCAGAACTGGAAGGGACCCTGAAGGGTCATCAAGTCCAGCCCCCTGCCTTCACTAGAAGGACCAAGTACTGATTTGCCCCATATTCCTAAGTGGCCCCCTCAAGGATTGAACTCATAACCCTGGGTTTAGCAGGCCAATGCTCAAACCACTGAGCTATCTCTCCCCCCACTTGCCTGTCATCTAATCATGTCAAGCCCAATCCTTAGTTATGCTAAGCCATTCTTACCTTATATGCCTCAGGCCTGTTGATTCACTACTTGCATTATAGCATCAATCAATACCTTTCTTTTCATGTACATATATGCATGCAAGGCTACACCTCTCATTCATTCCTTAGCCAACGAGACAAATCATTTCAGGGATTTCTTAAAGGGTTTTGCCCTCTGCAGGTAGAAGGCTAAAGCTCAACATACATCCAGAGTGTAGTTTTTTGTCCTATTTGGTAGCATGAGGCTTCAGAACGTGACAAGTATGTAGATAACATGATTTAGAGCAGGGATTGGCAACCTTTCAGAAGTGGTGTGCCGAGTCTTCACTTATTCACTCTAATTTAAGGTTTTGCGTGCCAGTAATACATTTTAATGTTTTTAGAAGGTCTCTTTCTATAAGTCCATAATATATAACTAAACTATTGTTGTATGTAAAGTAAATAAAGTTTTTAAAATGTTTAAGAACCTTCATTTAAAATTAAATTGAAATGCAGAGCCCCTCAGAAAGGCAATCTTCAATGATAGATAAACAAAGGAATACAAGGCTAAGGTTTAGAACGGAGCCTCCATTAATACCAATAGGACATAGGTCGAGATCCCATCTGGGTTAGGTTTCAATATCTAAGGAGAGGATCTCACAAGTCCCTTTAGAAACCCCACTGTAATAGGATGGGCAAAAATGAATAGCTATCCACCAGATGGTGAAAGGCACTAATAGCTGCCAAGTGGACCTACAAGGAACTGAGAGATAGTTCTGACATTTTTAGAAAGAGGAAATAGTCCAGAATAGTAGGGCTCTTGGCTCCCTCTGGGGGGTATCTGGCAATGCTGGATCTTTTCCATTTTGCTGTGTAGCATTTCTTCTTGGAATCTTCACTATTGCTCAGGATGGATTGTATCACTTCCACGCATGATTTTCTAGGTCCATTGCTCGTACAAGTATCATGCTGTTAGATGGAGGGATGCTGGATTAGGGTGGTTCATCTTGCCTCTGTCCTGAGTCAAGAAGCCTGGGAAGAGCTGAATATGGATGCATAGGGGTGTTTGGAGAATGCCTGGGAGCCAGGACTGCCTGTGCCACCCAGGAGCAATCAAGATCACAGATGCTCCATTCTTTCATCTTCCTCAGAACTTGAGGCAGGAGGTATATGGTCTGTGACTGGAATGTAAAAACATCACATCACTGCATGGCTTATATGTAGTTCAAATGAAAGCAGTAATGTCATCACAGTACATTTAAATATAGACAACGGAGACAAGAACTTGGCCCTTATACCAGTTTCTCCCCATGAGTACCCAGTCAGCCAATAAGGATGGTCTCTTTCGTGGAGGCTCACTGGTGGAAAAAGGTACTACGTGATGGCCTCTGCCAAGCATAAGAGCGTGGTCTCCCCTGTTTTCCTTAGGAGTTGAGGTATAAACTCCAGAAGAGTGAAACATGGCCTAGTAGTCCTTAAACCGGTTAAAGGGCTTGTGGGTTTTTGCACCAAAAAGATTCAGACCCTGGAAGGCTGATTGCACCTCTCTTGGGATGCCAGAATCTTGGAGCCAGCATGCCAGCCTCATAACAATGGATACTGCCATGGACCAGGATGCATTATCAGCAGCATCCTGAGCTGCCTACATGGATGTCTTGGGAACTAACCGCCCTTCTGAAATCAGAAATTTAAACTCCTCTCTATTCTCCTGTGAGCATGTCAAAGTCTGAAAATTTTCTGTAATTTTAAAAGGTCATATCACACCAATAATGCCTTATAATTTTCAGTCAAAAACCACTGGCTGGCAGACAAACAACTCTTACATCCCAATAAACAGAGTCACTTTGGCTCCTTATCTCTCTGTCATTCTTGGCTGCGGACGACAGTTCCTTTCACTGGTCACTATAGCCACTAGTGAGCCCAATACTGGCTGAGTGTATAGCTACCACAGCCCAGTGGATACATCTGGTACCTCTTACCTACTTTTATAGAGGTAGAAATTACTGTCACTGATGTTTGCCATGGATGCTAAGCACTATTTAAAAGCTTAATTGATGGGAAGTACCAGGTGCCCAGGCACAAAGACACGGAGAATGTCCAACAGCTTACATGAGGTTTCTTGTACCTTCTCCACCAGTATCTCAAGGGAATTGGCTATATGTCTGAGCAGATCTTGAAATCTTGCAATCTTTTCTAGTCATCTGGGTGAGATGGCGAAGATGGGACATTCAGGGACAAAAATGTTATTGCAAATGTTATTGTCTGATCCTCATCCTAAAGTGCCCCTCCTTAGATAGTTCCTCGGGGGTACAGATTCATGAGCTGAAAGATGAGACACCCCAGGTCCTTGGAAAGGTACAGGAGAGGAGGTTCTTATGCTAGGAGGAGGTGCAGGAGTGTGATATCTCAAGGGGTAAAGACCACGGGGGTTACAACAGGTCCACACTGGAACACTGTAAGGAAAAGGGCCTGGGAGCTAAGGAGAAGGGTACCAAAGCATATTCCCACTTCTATATCCCCTAACAGATCTAGACATCTATGAAGCCCTTGACTCTCTCCCCGAATCAGAAGGCTCAAACAAGGGCGCCCTTGTAGAATATGCAGGTGATCTCTCCTCCCTGTGCTGAGAATGTGAAGGTGAAAAAGAGCATCCCACGTCTAAGGGAGGAGGACAGGCAGGCAGAGCCAAAGTGCTAAGTTGTGTTGTAAGTCTGGATATAACTGGCATTAGAGAAGCACCCAGTGCCTCAGAGGTAGAGGGGAATGCTACCATGGTGGGGATATTTAACCCTGTGGATAGCAGTGGAGATTTCGGCTCATTCTATACCTGAAGATCTCTCAATACTGCATACTTCTTCAGTACCAAGCAAGATGAAGCCATAAATCCCAGTGTGGGAGTAGAAAGCATTAAGGGTTTATGGTGTCATGTGTCTAGTACTAACACATTCAGTGGAGATGTGAGCAGTGTCAGCCAGGCCAGTACTGACAGAGCCGATATAAAAAGAGCCAGCACAGAAGTGCTCAGTGCCAAGGTACAACCTCATGCTATGGCCTGGTACTAGAGGCAAATAGCTATGAACCTCGAGACAGTGTCAGAATCCCAGTCCTATGCAGCCTAGAGCTCCCACAGCACCCAGCTCAGGCTGTGGACTCTACTTCAGTTAGGAACAGTGAGATGATTTGAGTTTCTTAACGAAATTCCCAGTGGGGATCTGCCTCTGCTCTTCCCAGAGGAAAATGCTCCCTCTTCTCTGACCATCTGGCTTTTTTCAGTCTTACCTGAGTCCAAAGCAGGAATGGTCTTTGAAGATAGTGCTTGGGAGCCAGTGGAGATGGAACTCACCGGGGCACTTCTCCACTGAGGTGGCACTTGTCCAGGGGAACTGCCTTGCACTGATCAAAGACTGGCCATATGGAGTGTCTAACAAAAATGCCCATCAAAGTCCTTTTGGAAACTGCTTCTACACTGAGCATTTGTCAGGGATATGAGTGTCCCTAAAACAAAAAAGGCACCTGGTGCATCCATTAATAGGTATCACAGCCTCACAGGAGGGACAAAACATAAAAGCCTGGTGACTTAGGATGGGCCATTCCTAAGTACTGGTATGGGGAAGAAGTTCCCAATCAGAGAAGAAAATAGAATAAGGAAGGTAAAACTTCAAAAACGATCACAAAAAGTTTCCAATAGGCAGACTATCCTTTCTACATGTAACTAACACTAATGCATACAGTAATATATAAAGGGAGCGTGAAAATAAGTTGTGCCAAGTCATGGACACCACAGGTGTTGGGCAATGAGAAGGAACTGAAAGGCGGTCGAGCCTGAGCCACACTTTATGCAATCAATATATAAAGACGCTTAGGGCTCATGTATAACTTCAATGGACACTGCTGGCCAAGACTCCATTCTTGAGCACACAGGCCACATGTACACAAAGAGTGGAACATATATGGACATGCATCCAAAGAGGATCTGAAATATTTATAACTGAACTAGCTGAAGCACCAATGTTTCAGTACAGCCACACACCAGTTATGCTAGATCACATTAAGGATGTCTGCAGAGTTTTGCCCCGCACTCATATCAGTGCTCTGTGTTCCAGTTCAACTGCAATCTTCTTTGAGTTTCCTGGGACAGATCCTGGAAACAATGCATTTGGGAAATTTTCAAGATGCATGAGATACCTCTAGAAGCGCAGAGAAATTGAAGGAATAAGGTCAAGTTGCCATATCCCCCTGGGAAAGTCCCATAATTCCCCTGGGACTGATGGCAACTCTAAGCTGATTTTGCAATATGGGGGTCAAGAAGAATATACAATTTGGTAAGTGGGAGCTGCTGGTTCTCAGCATCTATAAAAAGTGATCCACTTCTATTTAATTTAGCAAAACAGATTTTAAATATTCAGAACCATGGAGACTTTTCCTCCATACTGTAACACTTAAAAGTAGGTCATATTTTGATCTCTAGAAACAGGATCATTTTATTTTAAAAACCACTTCAGTACTATTCAATTAAATAGATCCTGTATAGAGTGAATTTAGCTGTAGACATGTATAAATGGATTATGGTTTAGCAGCAGCTTTACTGGATCAAGTATCAATTAGTATATGCCAGGACAAAACACTGTGCTCTTAGTACAAGACTTACACAGCACTCAGTCTAAAAATACTATTATACCTCTGCTTGCAACTATGTAAAATCCCCATTATAATGACCTTCAAGATGAATATTACAAAGTAGAATTAACATTCTTTACTGTCAAGGATGATCTTAGGAAAAGGAAACATTCTAAACCTTCACACCTTAAACTTGCATTAAATGGGGCATGCAACTTGGAACCTACTTAAATTACAGGTAGTTAAAGATACTACATCTGTTCCTGACTTTCCCTGCCAATATCTGATTTTACAGACAATTTTTTCTCCCTTACAAAAAGTGCATTCCCCCCTTCCCATTGCTCTGTGAAAGACCACCACGGTCTTTCAGTTCCCCTGAATATATGGGGCGTTGGATGGGGGAATGAAACGATACACAAAGTGCTGTCAAATCCACAAAATAAATATGGTGAAAGAGAAAAGTGTAACGAATACTAAGTCACCCTATTTTCAAAATCAAAACCAGGAACCTATGTGTCAACATTCTTCAGGATCTCACTCTCTCTCTTATACACACACACACACACACACACACACACACACACACACACACACACACACAAGTGCTCTACATTCTGGCTCTTTTATTTGATGGGCTCTAGCAGTGTCAGAAAAATCACTCCGGAAGTCACAGAGTAGGTCAGAGAAAGGCAGTGCTCAGTGTCCTCCCTCAGTGTCCCTCCATTTCTCTTCTCTCTATGGTCCCAACCACTATAGACAGAATGGAGTTGGAGGAACAGATGGAGTGCCAGGTCTCCATCTCGTCCCTCTCCACACCTCTACTAGATGACTGGAGCAAGACTAATTACCCTGGATGATCTCATGAGACCCATCTTGCAATACTGCTGCCTGATGAGTTATAACAAGCCTTGACCTTGGCCAATAGTTGCTGTGAACCACACACTTGCTATGTAATGAGTTCAACACACTTATCAGTGCCAACTCTTGCAATTTTATAGCAAATCTCATGATCTGGAATTTGTTTTTTTAAAGTTAACTCCTGAAGTTTGCTCCTTATCTAAAATTGCCATCATCTCCCATTTCTGTCAACAAGACTGAAGCTACAAACTGCCAAGATTCTCCTGTAGAAAAACAGCAAAGAGTCTGCCCCATCTAAAGATGGTGTCCCCTTAGTCACACAGTGAATCAAGCAGGGAAAGGAGAATGTGGAGGTACAGGGAATGACAGCAGGGAGGGAAAATGGATTAGGAAGTGTGACAGAAAACTCAGGAGTCAGGGGAACTTGAGGAAACATTTTGATTGGGATTAACTAATTAAATAACTGACATGATTCATTTTAGTTCTTCCGGGGCATATGTAAATCTGGGACTGTGCCAGTAAAGCTAGGACATACCGTCTCTGATTTCAGATAAAAGCTTAGATGTCATGTTACTTGTAACAAAAGGTAAAGAATTCGGAACAAGTGTGATTTTTTTTTGATCACACATAAATGACCATGCTCTAAAACTTCGTGTTACCTACATTCACGCTAGATCTGAAGACATCCATAACCCAACTTAGTATAATTATACAGCCTCTCTTTTATCTTTAGCTAAAGGATGCCAATGGTCTCATAATGGACACAAACTAAAACTCAGAATCCAAAAAGTTAGCTATAAGAAGGCGCATATTGTACTAACAGGAACAAAATCTAGACCTTTAGATAAACTAAAACATAAAGCTCTTAAGTGCACTCCTGGAGGAAAGGATTATACAGAGTCTTCTTTGTCAATTTAAAAGCCATAGGTCAAATGACTTGCTCAAGTTCACAAAGAAAAAAAATCAATAGTAGACAGGAAAGCCACCTAAGAGTCTTAAATCCCTGTTTCCCTCTCTAACCACTAGTCACCTTTTGTACCTTTCAAAAATAAGAACTACCACAAAAACTATTACATTCTGTATATACTTGATTTTATAGCAACTTCTTCAAAAGAATGATGGATCAAATCAGACAGGATCTTGTCTGTGGAATTTTAAACGAGCTATCCTCACTCCCGCTCTGCAAGTGGTATGTGTTCTTTGATCTTACTTTCCAGTTTGCTTTGTAGTAGGTGGGATTTTTTGCCCTCACTGATACTGCAGTTAATTACTTGGCATATTGACTGGAAATATAGATTTAGCAAGAAGTTCTCAGCAGTCTGGATAACAAGGAAGAAAAAAATCTTTAAATGTTCATGTTCATCTCAGTGTCCAGGTTGGTTGTAGTCAGTGGTGAAAGACAGGCGCTTTAATCCAACAACTCTGGAAAAATGTGTTCTGTGTAATGAGGGATGGTTGTCTGAAGCCACAGGCTTCAAAACCTTAATACCGAAAGTTAAAATCATGAATCCACATTTAGCGACTTAAACAGAAGTAGGACTATTGAGGTTGTTTAGTATTTCTGAAAGCCAGGTCACGTAGGTGTCTAAATATATGGATTTAGGAACATAACTTTAGGCACCCAGGTTTGAAAACTGAGATCTCAAATGATAATAGACAAGTGTTTCTATCCCATAAGCAGATGTCTCCTTCAGGATCATCTGAATATTGGAACCTGTGACTGAAGTGTTCATACAAAAGGGGCTTGTGGGACTCATTTTTAACATACACTAAAGCATGGGGCAATGGCAATTCCAACAAGACTACTGCTTGCTGATTTCTTTTTAATACTGTACATAAGCGAAGAAAGATGGCTACAAAAAAGTAACATCTGCAAAATTACTAAAATGACAAAAAACTGGAGGCAAGAGATCCATCACAGTGAAACTTTTCTAGAATAGCAATAGCCACCAAGGCACAGCCATCTGAGGTCAGTACTACAGCCTACTGTCCTTTTTGTTCTATTGCCGTTTGTTTTTAATCAACTGCTTTAAATTATAATCACATGAAATGATACAGTTCAGTGACTGAGCGCTCCCACCTTACACAGGGACCTAACAAATTACAAACAAATATTCCTTGCTCAATACATAGACACGAGTAATTTAACAAAGTGTAATTCAATTAAAAATTAAGCATTTTGTCATCCATTGGTTAGTATAAAATACAATACTGCAGGTCACAGTTTTAACATTTTCTATTTCTTCCTTTAAGAACCACTATACATTTAGAAGCTGCAGATTTATTTTTCTAAGTACATCTGACAGGAATAAATATTTCTGCACATCTGAAGTTAAACATCCCTAGTTCAATTTTTCTATCAAAGGCGACCAGAGAATACAATAAGGCTGTGAAAAATAAAATTAGATTTCAGTTGACAGAATAGCTATGTACAACTGAATGACATTTTAAAATAGATTAATTCTAAAGGATGCTATTAAAGGGTTGTAATACATTTTCTGAACTATGAATGATGAAAATTAAGTTATCCTATTAGGAATATAATGTGAAGATAAGAGTAATTGGATTAAGCTCTACTGTGTTTGCATCACTTTTTTTATTATTATTAATTGTGTATCCATGTTTTAAATCATCAACTCATTTATAGTGACAGATCTGGCACCCTCTCATTACTAATGGAAAGTGTCTAAAAATGAAAGCACCAGTGGTAAATACCAAAATATCTGTATGTGATCATGGAGACTGGAGCAATCATGCATGCAGAAGCAGACTGAAGGATTCAAAGACATTCAAAGGAGCAGATAAGCAAATGCTAATATCCAAGACAGACTGAACACTGATCTCACTTTAAACAGCCAAGCGGGAACTGGGATGACTATGGAGATTGTGACCTGGGTTAGTCAAGATAACTAGAGTGATCTGCGAACAGCTGTGGAAGAGAGAATATTTAAAAGGTAGAAAAATAGAGTAACATACTAAATACTTCCAGTCAGCAGTATTTCCAAACCTTAAAACTTCTAAAGATATGGGCAGAGTGAGGGATGCATTGCTTCCGTGCATCCTCTAAATTCAGTGTAAAGAAAATATCAGAACTGAAGACATCTTTAAAATACCTAACAGACCCGCAATATCTGGCCAAGGCAAATCTTTAAGGTGAACACAAAGCTCCACAAAAGTTCAGGTGACAGAAATCAACATATAGACCATAGCCCTGCACTGTTTGTGTATGTATATTACTGAGAAAGAGAGGGCAGTAAGCACATTATCTGAGGCCTGCTTTGCAATTCTGTCATAGTAATTTAGGTGGACTCAATCTGGAGAAAACCATTGTGGTGGGTGGCAAATTAAAATGGGCAGCTAGATCAGATTAGGTTACACAGAATAGTGCACCAGCAAACAGAGATGCGTATAGTGATAGTATATTTAAGCCAAATATTTTCATGCCTGCCCCAGGATAATAAAAACCTTTTCAGATCTCCAAAAGTTAGCAAAGACATTTTTCTTTTCCTTCTAGCAACTACGGGGCATTTCTTTAAAAAAAAAATGAACATGGTATTTAATTGTAGAACAACCTACTAGAGAGTTCTGAAGAAGTTCCTTGACTTGCACTCTCAGCCTTTCTCACCCTTTAAATCCAAGTCCTCATGTGTATGTGTGTGTATTTTAAGTTTACCTGCCTCCTGGTCACATCATAATATTACTGACTTGTACCTTCCACCTCTCTATTTCAGGTTGGATCTTGGAGCAAGATGCTACTTGTTGGGGAAGAATTTACTGCGCATTATGAAATGTGATCCTGCTTCTCTGTTGTACAAGTTGATATTATTTGAGAATTCCACCAAAGACTAGTTACAGATAGTTACTTGGAAAGATACAGGAGCTTCATTCAAAATACTTTAGCTCCCCATTAGGCAACATCCCTGATCATGTTGTCATAAACAGATAGCTAAGGGTTAATGTCTCTTTCACCTGGAAAGGAGTAATCTGAAACACCTGACCAGAGGACCAATCAGGAAACAAGACTTTTTCAAATCTGGGTGGAGGGAAGTTTGTGTGCGAGTCCTTTGTCTTGTGTCTGTCTCTCTCGGCTATGGGAAGGAATTTTCTGTATCCTGCTTTCTAATCTTCTGTTTGTAAGTACAAAGATAGGTTTGGTTTTTTTGTATTTACATGTGTGTAGTTGTATTTACATGTGTTAAATTGTATTCTTTGTGGATAAGGCTGTTTATTCATATTTCTTTTAAGCAATTGACCTTGTATTTGTCACCTTAATACAGAGAGAACATTTTTATGTATTTTTCTTTTTTTACATAAAGCTTTCTTTTTAAGACCTGTTGGAGTTTTTCTTTAGTGGGGAACTCCAGGGAACTGAGTCTGTGCTCACCAGGGAATTGGTGGGAGGAAGAAGTCAGGGGGAAATCTGTGTGTGTTAGATTTACTAGCCTGACTTTGCATTCCTTCTGGGTGAGGGGGGAAGAGAGATTAGCTCTTGGTGCTTCTGTTTTCCAGGACTGGAAACAGGGAGGGTGGCGTCCCTCTGTTTAGATTCACGGAGCTTGCTTCTGTGTATCTCTCCAGGAACCCAGGGAGGGAAGACCTGGAAGGGAGAAGGGAAGGGAAATGGTTTATTCCCCTTTGTTGTGAGACTCAAGGAATTTGGGTCTTGGGGTCCCCAGGGAAGGTTTTTGGGGGGATCAGAGTGCCCCAAAACACTCTAATTTTTTGGGTGGTGGCAGCTTTACCAGGTCCAAGCTGGTAACTAAACTTGGAAGTTTTCATGCTAACCCCCATATTTGGGACGCTAAGGTCCAAATCTGGGAATAGGTTATGACACATGTACTCTTAGGTTCACAATTAGTGGACACTATGACAGTCTGTCCCCTGTGTTCATCCTTTTTACAAAACTTTGGTAAATCTTGCACAAAGTATGCCTTCTGAGGTATCATTTGAAAACTCATAATTTGCTGATCATTACTGTCCTGGTAAAATGTGTGTGACATTAGTGTATGTAGAGTTACAATATTCTTCTATATGACATTGCTGAGACATGAACCAAGATTAGAAAAGCAGGCACAGATCAGTTCCTCAGAGACAAAAGACAAACTAATGCCTCAGCCAGGTGTCAACACAATCAAATGGACTATCATCTGATTAAGTGGCCATTCTTTGGCAGGAAGAAGAGTGTGAGCAAGAAATTTACATCTTGGCAATGGAACAGCTTGAGGGTTCCCATGTAAACAGATAGACTATTTCCTGAAACCCAGTGGGAGATGATTCTCAAAGAGGAGAAAATGATATAAAAATGAAGAACAGAGGACACAAATCACCTCTCTCCTCTCATCTCTACTCATGGCATCAACAACATTTGAAAGACAAACGAGGCATCATTGAACTGGAGCAGTGGTCCTGGCTGAAGAAATCCAGCCAGACTGCTGTAAGCATGTGGTGAGAGAAAACTTTTGCTCTGAATTCACTAAGTTTGATAGGTTAGGTATTAGTTTGCGTTTTACCTTTTATTTCTTTGTAACCAATTCTGACTTTTCTGCCTCATTGTGTGCAATTACTTAATATCTATCTTTCTGTAGTTAATAAACTTGTTTTATCTAAGCTAGTGTATTTGGATTGAAGTATTTGGGAACCTCCATTTGGGATAACAGGGTTTGTGCATATCATTTTCTATTAATGAAATAATGGATTTTCTATGAGCTTGTATTGTCCAGAAGGAAAGAGCAGGACTGTAGAAGACACACAATTCTGGGGACAGGTCTGGACTGGGACTGGAAATTTGCTGGTGTCACTCTGCAATATAATTCAGGAGTGGCTGGCTAGAAGGACTCATATAACTCTACTGGGAGTAATTTACATGCTAGAGGCTGTCTGTAAGCAAGGCCAGGAGTGGTTGCTCTCACAGCAAAGCCATGTAAAACGCACTTCAGATTGGAGAATTGAGAGGACAACTACCCTGGGGACTGTCACAGATATAACAACTGGAGATTTGCCATAATAGCTCAGATAATTTTAATTAAAGCCATTTTGTGCTGAACAAAAAAGGCTTTAGTCAAATTTTGCATTATTTAAGTAAGATTGCGATAACCAAATGCAACTGTGCAATTACTATGTTACAACCATGCAACAAAGCTAGTGCTCAATATTCTACTTATGGATTTCCATTGAGAAGATTTTAATGCTGAAGACTGGAGGAAAACCTATTAATGTGTAAAGAGGTTTCAGGTCTGGGTTGAAATAGGTCAGTGAGGTTCTGTGAATAAGCCTGAGATGTAAGTGCCTATAGTGTAATTGTTTAGGTTTTGTCTTGAACACAAACAGTGGTTGCACTTGGGGTCATACTTTGCTAGCATGTTAGCTAAGCGTAAACGAAACTCATTTATTTTTCCTGTCAAGACAAACCCTTAGAGATAGAAAATTGCAGTCTCCAGTGTGGATCCAGACTGATCTTTCATGATTACATTCACTTAGAAAAATTAAAATAGTGGCTAAAATTTCAAACAGGAGCCTTACTTTAGATTCCTAATTCCATATTTAGGCATCTGAGGACGGGCTTTTCAAAAGCAACAAGTTACTTAACAGCATTTAGGCAGTTATGAAAATTCCACCTTTAGGAACATCCTAAAGTTAGTCTCCCATTTTCAGAAAAATTAGCCAGTGCCCTTTCACCCATTTGTGAAACCTTTCAAGCCAAACACCCTAGTCTAAGGGGCTTGTTTTGCCACTACAGAAACAAAATAGCTTTCTCCATTTAGAGTCCCATGTTAGTAATGTGAACCTTTCCTTTTTCCAATTTAAAATATTTACTTTATTAGTTTAATGGCCCAACCATTCCCCCAGTTTCTGTTCAAATCTAAGTTAATTGTATCTAATTTGCATATTAATTCAAGTTCAGTTTTGAAGTTTGAAGTTTCAGGTTTGAACAGAAACTGGGAATGGGCCATTACACCTTCTATGAGTCATCTCGATTATCGCTTCAGAAGTTTTTTTTCTCCTGCTGATGATAGCTCATCTCAATTGATTGGCCTCTTACAGTTGGTATGGCTACTTCCACCTTTTCATGTCCTCTGTATGTATAAATATCTTCTTGCTGTATGTTCCAGTCTATGCAGCCGATGAAGTGGGCTGTAGCCCATGAAAGCTTATGCTCAAATAAATTTGTTAGTCTCTAAGGTGCCACAAGTACTCCTGTTCTTATGTGTGTACAAAAAAAAAAAAACCATACAGGACATTTTCTCTTTATCTGGTTGACACTGGGTTAAGATAACCAAAAAAAAATAAAAATTAAAAAAAAAAATCACATTTTTAAGAGAAAGGGAGATAGATTTAAAATGTATTCATTTTCTCATTAAAGAGAGAACTGACAGAGCACTGATCTATTGAGTAATACAGACAGAATTTGTGCAGCCTTCCCCAAACAGTTGCCAATATATCTCAATCCAGATATTTAAAACTAAATACAAGTTGGCATCCTGTTTGTTGTAAAGTGTCAAAAGCATACAGTCTACTGAAGACAGAACATCTTACCTCTGCCTATGTAATCCACATACTTGCATCTCATAAATTAGTGATATAAATACAGAAAAAAATAGGGTGAACTCCTAGCTCTTGATTTGTTTTCTGGTACTTTGTGTACTTGAGGATTTATTGGAGCCAGGCCAGAATCATCCAGAAATTGGGTGTCATGGGCAGTAGGAATGTTCATTAGCTGTTTGAAGCTACTTTGGTGATTTCCATTGTGGGCAAGCAGCCTGCTAGGACATACTCAGAATCATTCTCTGAGACCAGAACTGAAGGGCAGGGGAAGGAGTTTATAAATATGAGGAGTGGGAGCCATACTGGAAAATTCAGCAGTGAAGCAGCTTCAGGATCAGAAGTGTTTTTTGTGTTCAAGGGACTTTGCCTGTTTTGTTGGATTTAGATTGCAGACTCCCTCAGCCCACAGGAGATGGAGAAGAGGACTAGAATTGCTGCAGGCTCTGCAAACTAAATACTGTAATTGCAGATACTCAAGGTGAGTTTTATGAAGCCTGCAGGGCTATACCCTCTACAGGGTTTGGACACCATTCCACAGAGACAGAGAAGGGTAGAAACTCCCTCCCAGAAAGGTCCCCTTGGGAACTGTGTGTATTTACGAATGAATAATTATATTTCTCATTTGGACTTATTATAGTAACAAGTACTAAAACTTGTGAGGGGAAGACCTGAAAGTGTTATCTCCAAGAGATTTAATTGACAATATTCACAATTGTTTCAAGAGTTCAGCACAGTCCCACCATCTTTTCTACTCTTGTTGCACTAAAACATTGTAAACAAATCCTAGTTTTTTAAATGATGAGATTCCCAGGCTGATTTTTACACAAGCAGAAGCCAGACAAAAAAGTAACACATGGAGAAAGTTCCCCACTCCTTTTGCTCTTGACATGCCCAATTTCTGCCCCCCAAAACGGTGTGGTGGTTGAAATGTAGACAAAGATCCAAGGGATATAACCAATATAACTAATCATAAAATAAAAAATCTGGTGTAGCACATAAATTAACCCATGTCTTCTGCGGAGAAATCTAGCACATTAATCCATGCTAATCTATTTAAAATTTCAGTATTGCAGCCTGACAGTACTGCAAAGCAAGCACACAAAACATGCAGTGAAAAGGTCACAAATTGAAAATCAGATATCCTGTTGAAGCAATGACATTATAAATGAGCTAGAGGAAATTATAATCCCATCAGAATTCAATAAAAGGTACTGATTCTTTCAAGCTTGAAAAAGGGATGATGTTTGGAATTCTGATGAAGATGTAAATGCAGAGTGAAAGTGTATATGCAAATATCAACATTTAGTACATGGCACTTGAACAGAAATTCTAGCATTTTATTTTCAATAAACAAAGAAGCAAAAAAATAAGACTGGTATATTCCATTTATTTATGTATCACTTAACATGTTTCATGGGCGAGAGGTAAAAATTCACCCTGAACTTACAACTCCAGCCAATGAATGGCAAAGTAATAATGAACTGTAAAAGAAAACATTCTGTTTTTGATTTGAAGTCCATTCACAATTTCCAGTTTAGACATCCATCACCAACTCCACAGACTTAGAAGCAAGGGAAGCTTGCAGAGTTACATTCCTATAAAAACTGTTCTGTGAAGAGCGGCTTTATCACAACTTTTGAATAGAGATTGATAATTAGAGCTCTACACAAGGTTACTAAATGACTAAATCAAAAACAAAACAAAAAATATGTTCAGGCTATGGCATGAAATTCAGAGAACAGATTTCAAGTTCACGGTCTATTTCTGCTCTACCTATCCTCTCTTGCAGACAGATTCTCACTTCCACTCCACCAACGATGTTAGCCTCGATAGCTCATTTGGAATTTTTCCAACATGCATTGTGTAAGGAGCAGAATAGGGAAAGTATATGTAAGGAGCTCCCAGTAAAAACAGAAAGCCCACATAATTCTCCTTTAAATATCTCCTTCAAGTCCATCTATGCTGTCATGCCTACAAAGCACTTCACAAGGACTAGACAATGTGTGTGCTGTGACTACTGCCACCTTGCGCTCCCTTCTCCCCACATGTTATATTCACCTGTTGTCTAGTTTCAGATTGTAAACTTTGAGCAGGGACTGCCTTATGCTTACACAGTGCCTAGAACACTGGATCCCTAACCTCTAGTTACTACCACAATAATAGATGTATGGAGGTCACTATAAATTAATTAAAATTGCTTTGAATCTTTTACATTTTGGCTTTTCCAACTTCTCAAATGATCTTTTGGGAATGATTTTATAGAATGATTCCCTAACCCCAACAAATAAATGAAGGTTAAAACCAGCAATACTTGTCTTTCTAAAAATGATACACTAAATCTCTCTTACACTGGTAAAAATCCATATTATGACAAACTAAATTTTCAGTCTCTGGGATCCGCTGTTCCAGATAATTGTTCTAGTTCAAAAGAAACTCCTCATACACTCTCACACTTAAGCTGTGCCTTTTACAACTACTGAATGGAAGCAGGTCACCTAAATTTCTTAATTCATAACTCTGGAGAGCTATTTAATTGGCAACTTCTAGTAAGGAATATGGATAAGTCAATGTCAGAGGTCTGCTTCTGCATAACATCTATGTTAAGTATGTAGTTGCCTATCACCCTGGTATCCAAGTGTCAGAAGATAAATTGCAGACACATGCGATAAGCACCTTTGACTGCTTCACCAGTCCTATGTCCACTAATCCATATTCCTAGGCATTCTGCAGGTTAAGGAAACCAGATCTTGATCTCTAAACAATTTCAAACTTCACCCCAATATTAGTGAAAGACACTACAGAATAAAGCAAACTAAACTATCTGGAACCTCCTCCTTGCACCATGAGGAAAAAGAAGATTAGTAGGCTAGAATATTAAGAACATTAAACAATCTTTCATGTTTTTTTAATCAAATAGCAAAGTACATGAGAAATTTCATGTTGACTGGTTCAATTTTAACTAAGTGCAGATCAAGAGTATGTCCAAACCAGGCTTATAACAGCAAGCTACAACCTTCACTATGGAGGAACTCGACTCTCTGTAATGTTTGTTACACAAAGAATACACACAAAGAATACATACAATAAAGATTTTAACAGCATGAGTTAGGGAGGATCATTATCAAAAGCTTAGTACATTAATGATCTCCTTTGGGATATAAATCTAAATGATTCATCTATATGTACTCAACTCATGTGTGATAAAATCAAGGATCAATCCCATAGGTTCTTATTCCCCACAGCAATCATAGCTCTCCCAACCCAATCAGTGCTAAAAATTTATTCTTTCTGTGTAACTAGTCATTTTCTCAATCCTTTCCCTGCCTTATTACTATAAACTGCTGAATTTGGTGAAATTTAACTCATATCCACGCTAACTAAAACTAATTAAAACCAATATAAGGAAATGCAGAGTGACAGCTTCATTGACTTTACCTTTTAATCCAGAAAGTTCCAAGTGACCAGGACATTAAGCTCTTTAAGTAGAAACAATATAAATAAAACGTTATTGGGACTCTCAGACAATAGTTACTGATAACACAGTTTTTGCTCAAACATGAAAACAGTATTTAAAAAAAAAAACAGACTGATGTCTTCAGTAACAAGTCTAATACTAGCAGTCATATACTGTTTGAAAAACTCCTTCAGTGAAAAGTACTGGATGTTCAATCATATGGAGAAGTTTTAAGTTTTTGTCAGCCAAGTTCAGTTTCATATGGAAATGAGAAATACCACAGCTGGGATGACAAAAGTCAAGTTTTACTTGAACATGGAATGGATAAATAGCAACTAGCAAAAAACATGTAACTGAATTTAAAATAGAACATTAGTGATGTGTATGTGACACTGTGTTCACACACACACACACACACACACACACACACACACACACACACACACACACACACACACACACACACACACAGTATTCATTCAATTACTGAATCAAAGTGTTGCAGTTTTAGTACTGGAGCATTTTTTCAGTAAAGCAGCCAAAATTTCATAGTATCCTGTAGTCAAACATAAAATGTATCAGGAATAGTTAGGATATAGAGGTGAAATATAAGTATTAATTAATGTTGTAACACAGGACCTACAGGAGAAACCCTTGATGACCATTGGAAGCTGGTGTGAAATGTTGGAGACTTTCTTAAGGGAGTCACCTGTTACTATGGAGATAACATGATGTAAATGTTAAGGGGAACTAACAAGTTTGACTCTGAAAAATGGGGCACCCCAAAAGTAGTGAGGTGTGGAAGTTCAAATAAGGAAAGCAGTTAAAACCTTCATAAATATGTGGAAACCCCAGTGCATGTCAGCCTAACACATTACAAAAGCTGTGTCACGGCCTGTGTGCTTTGGCTGGGGGAAATGCCAGGGTGGCGACCATTGGTGGTGATGGTGCGGATGAGGACGAGAACTAACACTTTGAATTTTTCCACAAAGCATAGTTTAAGTAATGCAAATATTATGTATTCTGTACTGGTCTCTCTCTCCTTTACCAGACTTCAGTGTGTGGATTGTTTGGTGGGTTAAAAGTAATTACAGAAAGACCAATGTGTAGTCTCTCGTGCACCACAGGGTCACTTGTCTATTGGTAACCTCTCTATTATAATTTATCTTGGGGTTGAACTCTCACAGATTTAAGTAGGTGTGAACCCTCACCTTGAGATTGGTAATTAAAGTAACCCGTAACTATAGATAAGGCTATACTCCCTTTGCTGTTTCACGTATAGTCATAAAAAGGCTGTTGTATCCCTTTCTTATCTGCATTATAGTAGTGCCTACAGGCCGCAAGGCAGGCAGGATTCCCCACTGTCCTGGCATGAAAAATTTGAGGAGGTGTTCTTTCAAATCACAACTAAAAATGGTAGAGGCATAGGGGATCATCTGAACTTCAGTAAGTTCATTTGATGGTGGAGTCTGAAATGGAGTAGGAGCACTGGGAGAAAGTCTTGGCTATAGGGACTTTCTGAGAAGATGATAACCCCCTGAAATGAAAGCTATGCCTGAAGGAATAAACTTGAGTGAACTTCCTCTTCTGTAACTAAGAGGAAAGAACTATGACTACAATGCAGGGGGAGGAGGAGGATTCTGGTTGAGAGGATCCTTACAGGTCTGTTCTTCAGTTGCATTATTCATATTATCAGTGAAGAATGAGACCCTCATAGGGAAGGTCTTCCAGTCTGGGCTTTGGCTCCAGAACTGAGAATTAAACACTCATTAGATTACAACAGCAGTTGACACAAATCTGTCCACATTACTCAAAAATATTCTGTTTGAAGAGATTGAGCATGCCCAAGATATCTTGATTCAGCTCAAGAAAAAAGACTGCAGTAGCATAAGCCCCCGCACAATAAGAGATTCCTTTTCTTGAGCTTACTGGAAATACCACTTCCATGACAATGAGGAATAATACAGTTAAGACCTTGGCACTGATCCTGTGGTCAATCTGACGACAACCAAGCAGGGGGCAGTCTGGGTGTGGGGAGGATAGAGCTCAGGATGGGGGTCTGGGTGTGGGGGAGTCCAGATGCTAGGGAGTGGGGCTCAGGGGTGGTGATCCAGGTGCAGCTGGTTGAGGCTTGGTGGGGTGGGAATCTGTATGTGGGTGGGATGGGGTGAGGCTTGGTGGGAGGGTCTGGGTATGAGGAGGTCTGGATGTACGGGGTCTGGGTGGATCGGGGAGCAGGTCCCTGTACAGTGATCCCTCTCCCTGTAGCTGAGGAGTAATGAGTTCAGGAAGCTGGGTGAGGAAAGAGTTTTCAGAGCTTCCTGCAGCCTGGGGAGAAATCTGGGGGGTGTCTGATCCAGCCCCAGATGCCGTGCTGGGGAAGAGGAAGTCCCGTCCTCCCCAGCCCAACTGGGACTAGCAGCTGAGCCTGGCGCAGGGTATGAGCCACCAGCTGGGTCTTCCACAGTCCTGCCCCCTGCCTCACAATGATGTACCTCTCTGCTGGCTGCCCTGGGCACCAGCCCTGCTGGCTGCCCTGGGCACCAGAAACATACTGTTGCGGAGGGTCACATGACTGCTCATGGCTTCCCTTTGCTTTCCCATCAGAAAGTCACTTTTCTGCAGGGAAGTAAAGAATTCTGTGGGGGACATGAATTCTGTACATGCACAGTGGCTTAGAATTCCCCCTGGAGTAAAAAGGTTAAGGACAGAAATTCATTAACCTTACACTCTTACTGTACCCTTTTTAAAAGATGAAGCATGTCAAGATTGAAAGTTATCAGTAAAAAATTAATCAAGTACCTGCTATGCAGCTAGCAGTACCAATAAGCTGTTAGTACAAATAAAAAACTGCTAATGTTGTGGAACATTTGCACTTCAATTCCTTCAGTGTCTGTAGCTATACTTTCCATTAGTAGTTTCTGTATGTATTACTTCAAGACTTGTTCATAGCTTTATAATTCCAACCCTGTTTCTTGATGGGTTTTGCAAGTTCTTCCATCAGGAAGGAGACAATTACACATATTTTGTTGGTGAAATTGATACTTCTGTCATGAAGTTTAACATCTGCATCATAGTTCTTGGCCTATAAAAGGCCTGCACATATGAATATTTAAATTGCTCTGCAGAATTTGGATGACTTTTTAAAAATGCATAAGGAATGCAAAACCATAAGGAAACACCAGAGGCAAAAGTTAACGCAAATGCATTCCTTTAATTTGATTGCTAAACAATGTCATCTTGGTAGAGAAGGCACTTTACACTTTCAAGAAGCGCACAGACTCAATACACAACCAAGAATGACAGACATGTCTTTACTATTTCACTGAAGAAAACACTGAACTGTGTTTTGTCAGGCAAATGTCAAAATTTGGGGGTTTTTACACACGTCAGAGTTTGCCTCAGAAAACTTTAAAGAAGGCCTTATTATCAAATGAAGTAGTATTTAGTTGTCTCGCTACAAAAAAATCAAGTATGATAATTATATTTGAATTACAAAGAAAATTTTCCCCTTTTAAATCTACTCTGCTGATACTTGAACTAGTTAGAAAAGCCCATTAAAAAAGAGGTAGAACATCAGAGCTAATCTCTGTCAAATCTGAAGTTACATGTGGCCTCTCCAAACACTTAGAATGAATGGTGAAGTGTCAGTGAGGACTGACAGATCACTACATCCTATTTCATTTATTTTAATTGCCCCTAATTGATACTAGGGTAAAAATCAAAGTCAAGCCATAGTGGTGAAAAGGCTGAGGCTTCATTGCCAAGATGAAATGGAGAACAAAGCTTGAGGGCTTTGTTACTTTATTTGAACTGTTACACCAAATATCATTTTACTCTGCAATTTCTTTCCAATAGCTAGCACGGCAGAGGAAGTGGGTTGTGTGGTATTTTGAGAACACCCACTGCACTGTTATACCAGTGACAACAAATGCCTTCCACAAAAAACAAACAATCTCAATATTAAATGGAAAAAATACATGCAGTGTAAGCAATTACTGAAGATATTTTAGCTCCATTCCATACTACAAAAGCCTTCATATCCCTTCTTCTCATATGTGTTTTTTCCTGCTTAATTTTAGGCACTGTGGCAGAGCTCTGACCTTGCCCCCGTGGGTCCTGTTTCTAGGTGGTTTATGCTAGCCTCAGTGGCTCACTCCGATCCTCCACTTAGCCCTTCTCTCTCTAAGGCCAGAGTGCAGTCTACTAAGCCCTTTTCATTATAGGCCAGCAAGGAGGTTGGTGAGAGAACTCCCACAGTCTCTGCAGTCCCTGGGGGATTACTTCAGAACAGTTTAGCCTCCTGTTCTGACAGAGGCCTGACTTCCCCTCCCAGGAGATGTTCCTTTAGTGGTGGGTTGTGGGGGAACCCGGGCCTGCGTTCTACTCTGGGTTCTGGCCCAGGGACCCTAATAGTAGCAGCTGTTGGCAGCCAACCTTTCACTGCCAGAGTTGGTACATTTCCCTGGGCGACTTCCCCACAGCTCTCCTGCTTCTCCCTTCTTCACCCTTACCTTAGGGCTCCCTTACCAATGGCTTCAGGGTGTCTTCATTAACCAGCCCTTCAGCCACACTTCCTCTCCTCTGGCTCCCTGGCTCTCCTCTGCCTGATTGGAGTGAGCCCTTTTTATAGTATCAGCAGAGCCTTAATTAGAGTCAGGTGGTCACATTAGCTTAATGGCTTCACCTGACTCTTTGCAGGTTAATTAGAGTCAGGTGTTCTCATTAGCCTGGAGCAGCCCCCGCTCTGGTCAGTCAGGAAACAGAAAACTGTTAATCCAGTGGCCAGTATATCTGCCTTCTGCTATTCTGCTGTACTCAACTGGCCTGGGTCTATCACAGCACATGCGTAGCCCCATTGACTTCAGTAAGACTACTCAAATGTTTTGCTGGAGTAAGGCCCTATTGGATCTGGCCTTCGTGATCATTGCTGTGTCCTGCTACTTTTAGACAAGTAAATTCAATCTCCATTTAGCTGTGAACATTCACAACTTCTGCCAGACTAAGTCAGGGGTAGGCAACCTATGGCATGCGTGTCAAAAGCGGCACACAAGCTGATTTTCAGTGGCACTCATGCTGCCCGAGTCCTGGCCACTGGTTCAGGGGGACACTGCATTTTAATTTAATTTTAAATGAAGCTTCTTAAACATTTTAAAAACCTTATTTACTTTACATACAATAGTTTAGTTATATATTATGGACTTACAGAAAGAGACCTTCTAAAAAAGTTAAAATGTATGACTGGCACACGAAACCTTAAATTAAAGTGAATAAATCAAGACTCAGCACACCACTTCTGAAGGTTGTCAACCCTGCTGTAAGTCATCCTAGAAATATAGCATTAAAGTGCAGTTAAGGTAAGTGGAGGAAAGAAGTAGACCTTACCAAGATTCAAAATGTAGAAGAATATACACCCTGACAGGCAGGACTATGCTACAGAATTGGAAGCCAAGCCAAGCCAGATATCAGGGTTTTTGCATCTATGCTAATGGAAAGCCTTCTAGGAAGAGCAGAGTTAACTGCTGATAGAGCCACTGATGCAGGTATATCTTTAAAACTACTGGCAGCTACTATTGGTGTCTGTGCTGTGCACATAAGCGCTCAACATTCTACCATAAGTTTCTGTTCCAAGACATCACTGCTCCAATACATTTCTGAATTGCTTTCACACACTTAAGAGATCTGAAATTCGCCACCTAAAGTTATTGCATTGTCAAAAATCTTGAAACAGATCAGAAAGTGAAATTGGCTTAAAAACCATCGAAGAAATGGATGAGTATTAGCTTACAAATCCATGCTGAAATTCAAATGGTCTGAGGAAAAGGCTTCCTCCTTGATTGGTAAGGAAATATTCATTTTTCCCCTAATTCCCACCCCCCATGCAAAATACTCCACAGCCTTTAGCCCTATTCCACTATTGGAAATCTGTAGTCCCAGCCTCTCAACCCTCTCCTAGCCTTTCTTTTCATGCTTTTACCTTCCTGGGGCTTCTCATGCATTTTCCTTCCCCACATCCCACTCAGTCACCATAGCAGGAGAAAGCAATGCCAATGGGTCTTGGACCAGCTCTCTAGTTCCTTCTCTGTTTAAGGCCTTGTCTACAATACACAGACTTTGCCAACTCAGCTATATTGGCATACTAGACACAGCTTAGGCCTACAGAGGGAATTTTCTGCTGGCATCATATCACCTCCCCAAACAATATTAGCACAACATTATTTTGATGGCATAGTTGCATCTACACTGGGGCTTTTGCTAGCATCACTATGTCACCTAGAGGAGTTGTTTTTTCACACCTCTGACTGACACAGCTATGCTGACAAAACTTTGTTGTATAGACCCGGCCAGAATTAGAAGACTTCTTGTTCTATAAGCCATCAGAGAGCAGGTAGAACTCTAAGTAGATAGGGGGAACACAAGTAGCCTATAGTTAGAAGAGGGAAGAACACTCAACTTTGTTCTCCCAGGCTCAGGTCTACAATATCATCTCCTCACCACTGAAGGTCCTTGTTCACATATCAAGTTTAATAGTAGAAGCAATCAGGTGAAGACGGATTAGGACAACAGTCACATGATGAGATCAAAAAGAGTGAGCTATTTGTGTATATACATAAAGTATCTTTACTGCACAAAATCTATAACTGACTAATTCATTCCAACAGTGGAATAATGAATTATCTTACTGTCCAACCGCTGATCACAATCTGGGTCAAGCATGGAAGTGTCTCTCAGGACAGATGGAATTCAGTTCTGACTACGCTGGGCTGCTTTTTTTGCTCTCATTTATTACTGCCTTAGTTCAGATATTGATCTCCTATGCCAGCCAGCTCCAGTACCAGGATTGTTGCTGAGACTGCATCTCTCTTGCCTGATTTTAGAAGGAGGACTATTTCAGCTAGAGGAAGGAAAGTAACCCCTAAAAGATAAGATAACATCACATACTCTTTTTTATTTTGAATAGCATGTAGTTCTACCACTTTACATCCTGAGCAAGTGTGGAAATTCAATTCACTGAATAGATTAATGTTAAACTGTAAGAAATGCAGATTAGAAAATCAGTTTATTAACATTAGAAAAGCTGAGTTGCTTTCTTTTAAGCCTTAAAAGAAAATCCTGTCTGTTCAAAAAGCATCCAGTACACATCAAAAAGCTTCCGTCCTTTAAGGAAATACAAATGATCTCATTAGTGTCAGTTTACTAGTAAAGAAAACAGGCAATTAGAGTCTGGTACTATTCAATCCTGTTCTGTTCTAGTGTAGCCTATGATAAACAAGTCCTGCCTTACAATAGCTGTATCCAGAAACATATATGTCATTAGTTTATTTTTAAACAGATCATTTTGCCCCATCATCAGACATACTAATCAACAGCAGGTTTTGTCTATTGAATCAAAATCAATGGGGAAATAGATTAGAAAGTGACATTTACCAAAACAAAGGAAGTGACAGTTTTAGGGGCGAGATGGAAGAGGGAGACAGCAGCTGAAAATCTGCTCTGTACAGCTCACTGTATAACCCACTTTGTGATGCTCTGAACCCCCTATAGTTGTGACTGGGCCAGAGAGGTTGATGAGCATAATACAGCCTTGGATAACAAAAGCAAGTCTTTAGGCTCAAAGGGCAAAGGATCTTGTGTTTTTGGAACCAGAGGTCCCAGGTTTGATCCCTACTGTAGACAATCCCTCAGGGGCACGGTGTAACAAGAGCATTTGGCCAGTACTACATCTTCCTCAAGGGCTAATCCTGCAGGATTGTCAGGTGCTTCCTGGGGGAACTTAACACACATCTCCAAATGATTTCAACTGGGGGCTTAAGGTGCTAAGTGTAGGCCTGGCTTGACATAAGTAAGGCACATGGCATGAACTGACTATTAAATTATATCTTTCCAGAGCCACACACAGTGTGGGAAGAGACAGCAGGAACCGATCAATTAACTATACAGGGATCAGAATAGCAGCAAAGTTAAGCTTCCTGACATTGAGCCTACCCAGCACTACCACCAGCAAATCTCAGCCTGAACTCTCTATAGCCCCAGCCTCCCAAATCCAGCAGCATTCACTCAGTTACAGACTCACTCACCAGCAGTAGCCCCCCATCTCACCTTTAGCACACATCCCCATCATGCTCACAGAACCCTGCATTACCAAATACCCTTTAGCAGCACAAATCCAGCACATCCATTAACCAAAACCATCCTGTACTAGCAAATAATTCTGTTTATTGCCATGACTACAACCAAAACATTCTGTATTGCCACAAAGAAGTGAAGAATGGATTTAGTACGGATTGTAGAATTGAAGTCAAAGCAAGAAACAACAGTTGTTTGGGGAAACTATGCGTGGAGAAAAGTTTAAATCCTCCATTCTGAAGTCCTTATTAATTACAATACTAAAAGAAGTCAAGTGGTTGAATGTTTCAAAAAATGTACAGTTAATTTCATTACAAGTTAAAACAATGGCTGCTTATAAATTACACTATTTTTCCTTATAATACACAAATAATAGCTCAAAAACCACCACCTAATCCTAGAGTGAACAACAGATGTACCATGGAAGCCTCACATAACAGAACATTTCAGTGGGGAAGAACTTGTATGCAATACATTCCTTGCAGTACAGATACTTACTACTGAATTATTTAAGCAGTTTTTACAGTGCCTGTTGTTTCTGACCCTTTAACTCATAACACTGGTACTGTGTTCTAGCCATACCACCGAACTTATGTCTGAACCAACAATTTACAATTTAGGAAGTAAGAGTTCAATATTCTATTGTTGAAGAGGATGGGTCTTCAAAAGTTGGAGACAACGCTCAGCCTTAAAGGGTGGGATCAGGCTAACAATAAATTTGTAGTAATATTTCCTCTCCTCATTACACAAAGCTGAATTAAATATAAGCAAAACAAAGGCATTAGGACAAACCAGGGGTTCTCAAACTCCATTGCACCGTGACCCCCTTCTGACAACAAAAATTACTACACAACCTAAGGAGGCGAAGGGGGACTGAAGCCTGAGCCTGCCTGAGCCCCACTGGCCTGGGTGGGAAAGGGGGCAATTTCAAAGCTTGGTGGGGAAATCTAATGCCAACTCTCGCAACCCCATTAAAACAGGGTCACGACCCACTTGGGGGTCCCGACCCAGTTTGAGAACCACTGGGACAGACTATACAGGCGGGGGGGGGGGGGGGGAGGGGAGGACAAGGAAGGAGTGACAATCCTGAGTGACAAGATGGGTTAAGTGTATAAGGTTCTTATTCTAGGGTGACAGATATCCTGATTTTATAGGGACAGTCCCGATTTTGGGGTCTTTTTCTTACACAGGCTCCTATTACCCCCCACCAGCTGTCCTGATTTTTCACACTTGCTGTCTGGTCACCCTATCTTATTCTAGTTGGGTTACTGCCTTTGAAAAACTTCTTGACAAGAGACCTGGAAGTGTAAGAGCCTCCTTACCATAAAGTTCCATGCTTTCTTCTGTAAGACAAAATTATGTCTATTAAGAGTCTGCCTACAGCCCCTTAAATCAGCCCTAATAAGGATGAAGCAGCTCATCCATCACATAATCATCCCCCTCACCAGTTCATGGAAGCTTTCATTTTAATCAGTCTTGCTGACATGAAATTCAGAGGAAACCACTTCTAAAATGTCACTTTTTATTACCTGCTATTTACAGAATAGCAGTAGAATTTTTATACATCTTTATACAGCTTGGGAGCCTTATTTTTACCTTTGAATAGCACATTGCAATGTCAAATCAGTTTCTCCTATGTTTCAACAAGCAATTTATGCCAATCTACTCAAATGTGTAAAATGACCATAAAAGCCCTATTTAGATTCTTTCTTTGAAGCCAAGCACACACATTATCTCATGGCAGCGGAGTTATTCATTTATCTATTTTAAATATCTACATTTGGAACAAAAAGAACCTTTAGGGGGCAGAGTACATTCAGTAATTGTATTGGTAATATTTACAGCCAGGTAAAACATTCAGAGTGCTTCCTCCTGTCATAATTGAGGGTAATTCCACCTGAATTCCCCCTCTCTGGTCCCTTGAGGGCACCAGTTCTAGGTTCCTGCCTCCTGAGCCATCACCTCTCTTGGATAGAGACCCATGTCTCCCCCACTGCTGATGGGGTTTTTTAGGCTTCACAGTTCCCTGCCTGCACAGTAATATCCCAACCAATCTGGATTGTCTAAACTGGCTAGAGTCTGGCCTTTGCTTTCTCTTCGAAGGCTATAAACAGTGTAATTGCCAGTGGCTAGAAGTTACCACACAGGTGTTTCTAAGCAAGTATATTTATTCTTAAGATGAAAGCATTACAGAGAAAACATATTAAAAACAATAAAAGAGGCTACACACATGCAAATAAGATTATCAGAGATCATCCCACAACTCCAGCTAGGGTCAGGGTAGGAGTCACTCCTTCAAACCACACAAAAGGGTTTTTTGTAGTTTCAAGTTCATACAATCAAGTTTGCACAACCATGAATAGTTCAATCTTTCTTTCATACAGCTTGGGCCTTTGATCTTGGCCTCATGTAGCAGGTGATCAGATGATAATGGTCTGTTCTTCCAGGCAAAGCTTCAAAAGGCTGTGGTTTTGCATAACTCGGGGAGAGGAATTGCATTCGCCTCTCCCTAGGTATTTCCCCCAGGAAATCCACTTCACACACATTGTCCCACAAGACCATTCTTATCTGACACATTGTTCAATGCAGTTCCTTGATCACCCAGGCTCACAATACTCTATAGCCTTTCCATTTAATACAAGGGACTCCAAAGACACTTAAACGTAATTTAATAAGGTTTTTCAGGAATATTGCAGGAAATAGTCATATCTATCACACTTCTCTTTAACAGTATTGTACAAATTAATGGTTTAACATACACACACTATATTAAGTTCAACTGGGACATGCTTAATCAGGACCATTGATTTACTTAAAGCTCTCCCAGGGAACAGACTTAGCCTAATGATAATGAATACTAATCTGTTTCTTAATCAATTAGTAGG
This sequence comes from Gopherus evgoodei, assembly GCF_007399415.2. NCBI lineage: Eukaryota > Metazoa > Chordata > Testudines > Testudinidae > Gopherus > Gopherus evgoodei. The sequence continues at coordinate 114,873,511 of NC_044325.1, read as the reverse complement.
TTCAAATCTGAATCCCAATGCCATCACAACTACAATTATATTATGGTTGTACCCAAAATGCACTAGGAATTGTACCGACAAAGGAAGATGATCCCTTTCCCAGACATCATACCATCTAGGAAAAACAAGTTGGCAGAGAAAGGGAATGCAGACAGCAAAGTGGTAAGGATAATGTTTGGCACACGTAGGTTTTTATATCTATATAAATGTGTGTTTATAGAAATTTTAGATTTCTCTACAGAATAAAAAGTAAACGTACTCATCTGCTCTAAGCATCCTTGATAGCCTTTAAAATGGTTATCCAGACGTCTTCATTACATTAGCAATTTAATCTGAACCCCAAGCAGCCAAAAGATATAGAAAGCTAAAAATACTACTCCCCACCTTCAATTCTCCTCAAAAACTAGGAAGGAAATATTAACTTTAGAAAATGCTGTAGTGATCAGCAAATTTGGATTATTTAGGGCTGGAACAAGTTTTAAAGTTGATGGCCTTCAATCCCCATTACCCACTTCATGAAAAGATGTTCCAGCGCAAGCACATCAGCTGTGGCAGTACAGTACTAGTGAGGCCATCAAGGTCTTTACAGGTCAAAATTACCATCTTTAATTCTATCCAGACACCAGAACCAGTGCATATCACGGAGTAGTGAGGCAATACACTCACAGTATGATTCTCCACTTAAGCAGGCAGATGTGTTTTGAGCCAGCCTCAGTTTCCAGATGGATTTAAAGACAAAGCCTCATGAACAAGGCACTGTAGTAATCTTTTATATATAAACTTAAAAATATTCCCAACCACCCTATGACATCCCAGTTAAGGAAAATTCTACTGTATTTTCCAAAAACTCTGGAGAGTAATGCCAAGTATCCATAAATTCCAGTGCCAGAAGGAACCATAGTGATCACCTAGTCTAATCTCCTGTATAACACAACCCTTTGGAATTGTACCTCTAATTAAAACAAAAGTCAACATTACATTAATATAAATGGAGTGGGTGACACTGTTTGCACATGATGGACTTTAATGACCCAAGTTCAAATGTATTCTTTAATGACCCAAGTTCACAAGCAACAATGAAGTTTACTGGCCTCGATCTTGTCTATATAACAAAACTAACACCTACTTCATAGATGTTATCCACGAAGGAACAGAGTAGCATCAGTGAACTAGCAGAGCCACCCAAAGTAAGCCAAGAAAAAAGATCATATACTATTGCAAGTGAAACATAAGATGAAGGTTCACAGGGCTAAGAAAGCTTTTGAAAAGCAAATAGCCAAAGGAAAAAAAAATATGGGAAGCAGGATTTAGCTCGTCAAAGAATAAATGGCTTCCTGGTCTATTAAAGATCTAAGGGAAGCAATAAAGGGTAAGGATATTGCAGATTTTTCAATATTCAGAATGTATTAAGGAACTACTCACCCTAGATCTACTCTTTTCAAGTAAGGATGAAGTACTGTCAGATTAAGCTATCAATATATGATGTGCTGGAACAAATGGGTAATTAGATCAGCAAGTTACCAAAATCAGATGGTTATGTTCTGACAGGATTTTAATATTGTGGCAACTTTTAATGACTGCATCTTTGCAGTTCAGAACTTCATGATTGAGGACCGGAGCACAGCAAATACTGTACCTCTAAAAAACAGATTACATTACAGATCCCCATGTCTTCTTTCAGAAACTGGGCAAAAATCATTTGAGACAAAAGGAGAAACCAACAAGGCTCCTGTGAAGCAAAATCATTCTAGTACTTGGTTGATTTAAGTATCAGAGATGCCCTATCACTTGTGAGATGGACTCATTAAAACAGCAAAAAATATATGTACTGAGTTGCACTGAGATTTGAACACATACTTATTGCAAAAGGTAAGCAGCATGACTAGTAGTTTCTAGCTTAACAACTCCCAATGACAGATAGCATTGTGCTGTAAGAGAAAAAATGTTTTCATTTCATTTAATTATAATAAAATATATACACATTACTTTTTTATGATGGACATAAAGGGAAAAGGATATTATACAGAGATACTGTATGTCTATTCAGACAAATTATGATTGAGTACTTACACCTTCAGATTACATTTGACAATAAAAGCCACTGGCTAGATATTTTATGCAAATAGAAATGCTACAGAAAATTATTTTGTTATCTTCCTGATTAGAAAATATTCAGTGCATGAAGTCTGCCTACACTCACAGCCTCACTCCATCCTCTGCTCACTACAGTGTCAACCACCATCCCTACCATGGAGGAAAACACAAGGCCAGCAAAGGTTTCAACACTTCTGCACATTTTGTAAAGTTAAATATCTAGATACAACAAAATCCTTAAGTGCGTATTATATTTAAACATCAAACATCTTGCACACAGACTCATTGCGTATGAAAGGCTTAAGGCATATTCCAACTGTATCCACTTACCACTTAAAAAAAATGGATCAGACTTATCTCCATACAGTCACAGGCAAAGACCTATGAAAGTATATGCCCTTGCAATATGCCCAGGTCATTGTTGGGCTCTGGGGGATATTGAAGACAATAGTACCACCCTACATGGGAGAAGACATGGGAGAACTATTAACACAAGCACTTTATGTTATTCTGCAGGAGTTGACAAGTTGAAGAGGTTTCTTCCAGGCAGCCAGGACTCAAGTCAGAGTACTGCTTGACCACTTTACAGGTCAAACCAAACACTTGGGATTGTTCCCAGAAACAAACAGTAAGCCAGGGCAGACTCAGGTGCACAGGCACAGTTTACTGTGAAAAGAGATCATAAGCAAGTCATACACTGTTTTACACTAGGTAAAGTTACGGAGTTGCCTTCAGATGCAGCCAAGCCCAAGGGACCGCACAGAAGAAGGCAGACACTAAAGTGGGAGAGCACAAAGAGGTAATCCAGTCACACAGTTTGAGCACTCTTGATGGAGTGGGGGCAGATAATTAAATGAACATAGTAACTTATGACATTTGTATATACTGATGAGAGTGGGTGTACAAACCCCATGCTGGAGAACAAGGGGTTTACAAGCAGCTCTGGGCTGAGGCAGCCCTGCCCACCCGTACCTATAAAGCCTGTACAAGTTGGAGGTGAAGCTTAAAGGGGAAGTGGAGCAGCTCAGAAGAAGGCAAGCAGGAGAAGGGAACAGATCTCTGCTCTGGGGAAATAACAGTCCAGGAGCTCTTGTTGCCTGAGACCTGACCACACTTGGTCCTGCCCAAGCCAGCAAAGGAGACTGGAGACTGTTTAGGAAGATCAGAAACTTTATTTTCAGTTCAGTTCTTTAACTTAACCTGTAGGGAAATAAAAAAGGGGAAACCCAGGCCACGTCTACACTACAGCATAAAATCGAAATTATTAAAACCGGTTTTATAAAACTGGTTTTATAAAATCGATTTTACGCGTCCACACTAGAGCATATTAATTCGGTGGTGTGCGTCCATGGTCCTAGGCTACCATTGATTTCCGGAGCGATGCATTCTGGGTAGCTCAGTAAAAGAATGAGACCAATAACTTCGATTTCCGTCCACACTAACCCTAAATCGATATAGTAATATCGATTTTAGGGTTATTCCTCTCGTTGGGAGGAGTACAGAAATCGATTTTAAGGGCTCTTAAAATCGATTTAAAGTGCCTTGTAGTGTGGACGGGTACAGCGTTAAATCGATTTAACGCTGTGGTGTGGACCAGGCTCCAGATGGGAAGTGATGCAACGATGAAGCTATTTAACACCCTGTGGTACAGAACTTAGATGACCCTGGATTGGAGCCTGATGGGGAGGGTAGGTCTGGGCTCCGCTACCAGCTCTTGAAGGTGGGACAACAATAAGAGTCTACCCCTTGGTGGGGAATCCAGCTAGGAAAAACCCTGAATGCACAAGGGACCAGACACCAAAATCCTGGAGCTAAGGAGAAAGTCCTGACATTGTAGTGAACACCAACAGACTTCTCAGTTATTGGTTTTTTTTATTTCTGTATATCCAGAAAGGGGAGGAGTATAGCTCATGACGTGGCCAGAGGACTGAACCACAAAAGAAGGGACTGATCCCATAGGCCAGAGTTGTAAAAGAAAGGGGGAACACCAGCCGGACAAGAGTAAGCCTGCTGGTAAGAGTCACCTTTCACAACATCTTTTAAAACAAAATATACACCTGTGCCCAGAGCTCTGTAGCTTTACAACAGAATAATAAAATTAGACACCAGTAAAGCCACTTAAGAGTTTGAAGAGAGATTGGTTGTAGCCAGCATTGGGCAAGATGGATTTTGCAGCAAAGTTTTGGATGGATTGAATGGGGCAGGAAGAGACACAAAGGCATGAGAGAAGGCTGCAGTAGTTTTCAGTGACACCTCCCTCCCCTTGCTGCATCTTCAAATGAATGCACTAATTCCATCAGAAGGATAGTCCTTCAGTCTTTTCCTACAATATGGTTAGTACATTGCCATATAGGCTTCCTCCCACACCCTCCAGCTTATCTGACAAGGAAGGTTAGAGGGCAAGGATATAAACCTAGCCAGATGTCACCCTGTTGAGTTCCTCACCCTCTTCCCACACAGGGAAAGGAGAACAGTCATTCACCTCAAAACCAAGGCAGAAAACACGAATGAACTTCTGCCAGACCCTCCTTTTCCTTTCTACTGCTCACCACAGGCCCTTATACTTCATTGAGATGACTTCCATTTTGGTTGACATTAGTGTTGTCTTGACAATTTCTCTCTTATGTAGGCATGCTTAAATAATGCTCACAACTGACAGGATAAAGGTGATGTTTTGTTCATAGAATGTATTGTGTTGGAAGACATAGCTAAGAGGACGTTAATCAGCATAATAAAATACACAAAACATAACACTAAAAGTCCCTTTACAGGGGAAAAAGCAGGGATATGATGACATGAAAATAGTGTAGACAGCAAAAGTTATGTAAACTGAAGTTTGCACATGCATATTGTATGGGTTATGTAAGTCACAGTACTTAATGCTGATTGGAAGAAAGCTAATGAATACGTAATATGGAAAGGTATAAGAAACCAAGTGAACACAGGCTCAGGTTGGAGAATACGTGACCGTAGACTAAGACAACCAGGAGAGCTTCCCAGGACCCCAAAACTTGGTAGCTTGAGCCCCTCATTGTTCTGTCTTATCTATTTATCATCTATCAAATATATGATCAGAAACTATAGATGACTGCGATTCTGTCTGAAAATTTATAAATAAAGGCCAAAACTAATTAAGTCTCAATTAGGTTGACTCACACCTCACACACCCCACAAGAGGTATCCCAGAACTTCTTTTCTTGTAAACTGAAGTTTAGGTATGCTGTGATTCACGTAACATAATAGCATATTAATCCTATTCTCAGTACAGTTTCCTTCCCTGAAATGGTGCTCCAGTAATCAGATCTCAAATCACTAAGTATAATAAAATTCTTAAGCGTATCTACAATATTTAAAAGACAATTTATACACTGACTCATTGTCAGCGAAAATCTTAAGACTCACTCCAACTCTCCATCTATTCCCTTAAAAGAAAAAATATCAGACCTATCTCAGTAGGCCTCAGGCAAAAGCCTGTATAAGTAGATGGCCCTAGCAAATTGTCCTAAAGGTCAATCTTTGGCTGTAGCAGAAAACCATGATGAACAAGTTCTATAGCCAAGGGTATATTCCTTATCCCTTCTTTATCAGTAAACCACCACTAGGGGATCTCTCCTCTGAAGTGCTGCAAGCAGTGAAGGTTCATGTATAGTAACAGATGTTGTGTATCAATTTCCCATATTGGCCTGCAGATTCAAGACACCCTCAAGTCAACAAATACAGCACTCCCCCCGAGATGTGTGATTAATGTTTTTCAAAGAGACACACATGCTGGAACTTCCTTTACGAACAGTTTTTTAGCAGTTAAAGTTAATTTCACTCTAGAAAATCATCAGCCAGTGTACTTTGCAATAATAGATCCAGATTCAACTTCTAAGTGTGTATAGCTTGGATTCCAGAATTTAACTATGCATCTTCAAAATACGACTCTGGGGAAAAAATAGCTTAAACCATGAATCTGTTTTTTATTAAATAAAGCAGAAGCACCAATTACAAAGCTGCATACATGAATAGAAGCAATTGTTTAAAATTGAAAGCCTACTAAGTTAAAAAAAACATATCTAGACCACTGTTTCCAATTACTTTTGCTAACTGAAATATGACAGTACTATGCACTGCCTAGACTTCAGTGGAAGAAGGACCATTCCCCTGAGTAGTAACTACTTTAACTGCATAGTATTCACTGCAACCTCTCTTACATCTCTAAATGTATTCTCTACTGGAAACAGTTATACTAATTTTCTATAACACTTAACTAGAAAGGTGTTTTTTTGCCACTAACTCAAAGATTGTATGATTGAGTCCCATAATATATATAGAATACACTATAAAAGTAGATACTACATAGCAATACAGTATAGTTATTATTGGAAACTTCACTACAAACAGTGCAGTATCATGAAAGCCAGGAGATAGTATTCCTATATTCCTAGGTTCCTATACACAAAGTATTGTAATGGAAACTATATTAATTCTACTATCTACTAGAGTAAATATACTATTAAATACAGAAGTGTTTCAACACTGTAGTATTATGTCTGCAAAACCAGTAGTGCACATTTTACTATAGCAATATGATAGATTTACTGTAGACGAGATGGGTGAGGTAATATCTTTTATTGGATCAACTTCTGATGGGAAGAGAGACAAGCTTTCGAGCTACACAGAGCTCGTGTCATTTTGCTACCATAGCAAGAATCCTTTAATATAAAAGCTTCTGTTCTAGGTAACTTGTTTCTTCTTCCCCATCCCTTAGTCAATGTCATTCAGGCCCTCATTATTCTGTGAGATTCAGGAATGATTCATCACCTACAATGAACTGCATCTACAATTTTGCACTATAACAAATTGCCAGGAAAAGGCATGAATAAAGGGCAGATAAAGAAACTGTGGGAGCAATTCATGTGGGCAACAAATGTCTGCACAAATGAAGGCCAAGACAGAAAATCAGACCCTCAACTTAGAAGTATTTGCCCAGCTAAGCTGTATTTTACTGCTTAATGGACAAGCAATAATAATTATCCTGGGTGCATTGGCGAACTAACACATCTGGCCTACAGTTGAAAATGAGAATTGTACATTGTGCTTAAGGTTCTTATACTTACACACACAACTGCTGAACAAAGTTAATTTACCTGCCAAAAATCACTGGTATTTTGTTCCTTCGCTATACTATTCCTAATCTATACTATATTTTGGAAAGAAGACAAATGGCTAATTATGTGTGAGTATCACCCAAAATTGGAACAGCCATTTTCTTCTAAAAACCAAACTGGAGTTCTAGGATATGTTTGGTAAAGTTGCCTTTATTTATCTTTATCTGCTTATAGGTTTTATTCACAAGGCAACTTCTTGTACCTTTTTCCTTGAGACACCATTTACAAAAACAACTGTATTGTGGCAGCATATTGAGGCTGTAAAATGAATACTGAAATTAGTTTAATACATAATTTCAGAAGCTAAGAAAAGCAAAATGGAAAACAATACTTCAGAACATTTTAACAGAATTTCTGGCTTCCAAAAACACAAGCCAGTCCCTTTGCATACAAAGTCTCTACTCTGTTTTCTATGGCTGATGAGAATTTCTTCAAGCTATAACTTAAAGCCTTGATCATTTTTGCCACTGCCAATATGACTGTAAATCAGTATTTCTAAACACTAATTATTAAAACTGTGAAGGACATCAACTTTAAATAAAAGTTCACCATCTGTAGTCATTTTACCTGTTACCAAGGATTGGCTCTCCAGAGGCACCCAGTGCTGAATAGTCCATGCCATAGAAATTCAGCCCCAGAAGAATTTTACTCCTCCATTTGGATTCAGGATCAAGCACCTGAACACAGGCCCGTACCCAGGGAAGTGGGGAGTTTGGGCCAGGCCTGTTGGGTCAGCAATGGAATAAACAGGATGTCAGAAACAGTAAGTGTTCATTTTCAGATAACAGCTGCTTTGTACTGTTGAACTAATTATAACTTGATGAGCAAACTATGGCACATGAAAAATTACAAAGGCTAAATGGACAGTGTCTTGCAGTCTGAACTCTAGTTTGATGCACAAAGCACACAACCTGCTTTTCAAATGACACTGTGACCCATTTCTAGCACAAAAAGGCAAAGAAACATCTCACATAAGTCAGAAGAGAAGGCTTCCACCTAGCAGTTTTTTCCACTTCAATGGGTCTGGGATAATGCCCACAAGAGAATTCAAAATACTCAGTGCCTTGAGTTATTTTGTATACCATTCTGACCTTTACTGTTACATTGCAACATAACACATGGAACCTAATCCTGTTCATTTTACTCACACAAAGAGTCGATAATTGGCAAGCAGGATTTAATCCATTGATGCTTAACATTCCGACCTTGTGGTAATGAATATAGAATTATTTGGATGGGCAGTGGCATCATAAGGAAAAGCCATGTTTGTAAAATGAACAATTGGACCACACAGACTGGCTGTCATCATGTGCACCAAGCACCCAGTAGCCTAACATAAGGAACAATATATTCCAGCCTTGTGAACATCAATGGCTTTCACCCTCTGGTGACTATTTACCTCAAAGTGTTTTGGATATCTGTACAATTAAAAATAAAATGAAAATAGTAAGCATACTGTTCAGAAAATACTTTGCTAAAAATTATGAGTTGTTCATATTTAAAGTAATAGTGTAGTGTCAAAATGGGTGTAGTGTCCTATAGTTCATATGTTAAGACTAGGTATGGCAGAATTAGATTTTTTTTATATAATTGCAACAGATGCAATGTTTATTTTTAAGTATTTTTTTCTATTTTTATCAATTTAAATTTCACAGTTGTGGGAAATTATAGGGAGTCAGGCAATTATTCATGATAGTAGATGTAGAAATTCAAAAATGTAAAGTTTAATAACCAGGAAAAAACACTAATTTTCAACATCGTATGTTGAAATATATAAAGTACATAGCCTTAAATCAAACTCTAATAAGTTCTCAAGGAGCATTTTTCTTACATTATCTAACTGTAAATTTTGACCACCAATGGAAGTATTTTTCATTGGTAAAATTGACGCTTACCTACATTTACCATTTAAAAAAAAAAAAACAAAACGAACCCTCCTAATCTTAGATAAAACTATCCAAGGAAATTCAAAATAAAAGATTAAAACCAGTTGAAAATATCCTGTCTCAAGCTAAGGTACTACTATAAAATCACATTTATTTGATAATGGAAATGGCTGGTGTTATTACAGACTCTACAAGAAGTGACTCCTTGGGCAGAAAGAGCAGCTGCACTGCAGCAACAAGAGATTTAAGCAACTGTATGCATCAGTTAAAGAACTGACTCAGAAAGTCTCCATAACACTGTTTAAAACCAAAAGTTGCTGTTCCATCAAAATTCCACCTCAAATTAAAAGTGATATTTTACAGCTGTTTGATTTTGATACCAAGCTCAAGAGCAAACAAATCTAATACACTTGTGCAATTCTTTAATGCAGTTAAGTTTTTAAGGCTTTGTTTATTCAGCTAATAATTTATCACTTGCTAGATTCTCTATCTTGAAAGTGTCTATACAGTTAATACATGTAGAAGATGATGATGCAACATTATACATTTTAATAATACAGTCTTAGCAGTATTGTGTTCCATTGCCAGCTACAAGTAAATGTCAGTGGGAGAGTCTAAGCAAAAACTGCCAGGGTCACTTTGACAAGCTTCCCGTTTTGTCACTATTTTTTATCTGATTGTGTAGCCATAAGAAACTGGCTGCATACGTGGCTGGGATTGGAACATGCTTCAGCAAAGAGAATTTAAAAGAAATATGTTCAAAGGTTCTCATTTCCAGCTACTTTTTTTTTTTTTTTTTTTAATTCTAGGGCTTTAGGAGTGGATTGTTGAGAATGAGTGGTAGAAACTGAGAAAGAGAAGCAGTGGAGGCGGCTGTAGGAAGATGTGGGAGTGAGGGAGATGAACTCTTTTCCAAAAATAAAGACAAGCTTCTTTTAAACATTTGGTTGGAAAAACAAGAACCAAACATAAACCTGTCTAGACGTTATCAAAATGCTAATATACTAGATATGACAAAGGTCCCTTAGGAGTGCTACAGATCAGAAGAAATGAATGGTATGATATTCCTAATGGCAGGGTGATTTTACTAATTCACCTCAATACTGACCTTGGGAATGTACTGTCTATTTAGCAGGAGCTTCAGAAGCATAGTTTTATCAGGAACTTGAGTTTGAAATCAACCATGGCCAGTGGGAATGAAAGTATTTAGTATAGCATTTAAAAACAGGTTTGTTAAATGCTAGAGTCTACTCTAAGACCAAATTAGGCAAGTACAAACATCAGTTGCACACAATGCCATTTTTCCACAGAATGAAAGTACACTTGTACATTCATCCCATCATGGGTTTTGAAACTGCACCAGCTAGGGTCTGAAAGCAAAGCAAAGATCATCTTACATAGAAGAAACTAACCTTCAGTTACTAGCAAACAAACTCTTGAGCTGAAGTTCAAAACCCTTTAAGAGATTTGGAATCCAATTTCCATTAATATTAATGAGAATAAAGTATCCTAATCTTAGACATCTTTGAAAGTCTCAGCCTTCATCTATAATCCTAACTGCTAACCCAAAAGCCTTATCTGGTGTAGTTAGAACAAACTATCCACTCTTCTTGTGATCAGCCCAGGCTGCACCTTTCACAGCTACATAACTGACAATTTCTGGTTATCCGTGCCCAGCCATGTAGCCTTACCGCTGTGGTGTTGAATAGTCGTATGTCATGAGACTGAAGCTGTCCATTACTGGGGCCAATTGATCAAATTCTTTCTTTGTGAACATTCCCAGCTGGTTAGTCCTTTCAACAAACAAAAAAACAAAAAAGACAAAGTATTATATACTTTGGGTTGCTCTCTCCCCCTAGATTAGAATAATTAAATTTAATTCAGTTTTATCACATAGCACAAAACTTTCATTTGGGGATTGCAGTACGACACCTCAGTGACATTCTTAAAATAAATCCTTAAGACAAGATATTGAGTACTACTGCACTGCCCATGGGAAAGTGTCAAAAGAACTGGACATTCACAGTATACTTTTAAAGATATATTTGCAACATAAGTACAATTAATCTAAAAACTATGTTCTAATCAAATTTCTTCATGTAATATTGGACTGAACCAATACACTAATAGTCTTTGAAAAGCCAAGCAATTAATTGTTTTTACAGTTGCTATTTTCATTTAAAATGCTAAGCTATTCTTGAAAAACAAAAAACAGATTTATAAATAATTCAATGAATTGAATTGTTCGACAAAAACATGAAATAGATAACTTCTTGAGAAAATGCCCTCCTCCCTCATATTCATGTCATAGGAAGTGGCAAAAGTAGTCTATGCTGCACTAAGATAAGCCCATTTTGTTTCTTTTTAACCACTGCTAATACAACCACAAAGTCCCAAATAATGGAATGACAACAACACCGGGTGCTTTCAGATGGTGGTATGTACACTTGCTTTGAGGTTGGACATAAGTGCTGCACTAACAGCAATAAGGATTCCTTTAACTCTGAGAAGGTGATGCAATTACTGAATTCTGAGATTTAATTTACCAAGGTCAAGCAGATTGACACCATTTAGCAAGATGTATAGCTTAGAGATCCAAAAGACTGTTTTTCCTGTGAGATCTAGTATTTTTGTACAAGCCTATATAAGAGGATGAATTAATTAATTCCCTTATTAAATTGAGCCATTTTCCTCCAACAACTGACTTTAAGCAATGACCCATGATCCTATATTAAGAAGGAGGGGACTCTAAAATCTGGAGTGTGTGGCAAAGGGAAAAAATGAACAAAGAGGAGAGGTTTGTTTCCTGGAAGATTAATGAAACCTGGAATTCAGGTTAAATTGAGTTGGTAGAGGAGGAAAAATGGCAAAATACCATTGTATAAACGTCTGCCTTGAATTTTCTTGACTTGAATAGAAGAAGGACCAGTGCATGAGTTTCTCTACTGCAAGCTTAAGTAAAGGGATGAATTTAACAAATTTTTCTCATGAAAACAACAAAAATCTCTCTGGATTTGTCGTTATTTTTAGACTGACCCTTACTTACAAGTATCAAGTCTCCAACCCAACTGCATGTATTTTGTTAGTTCTGGGCATTTAGAGACCCCTGAATTTCTTATGTTTTCCTTTTAGGTAGGCTGGGAAATACTCACTAGGTACTCTTTGAAATTCCTGCAAAGAGCAATAGTCATAACATCAGAGAAGGGATAAGTTAAAGCAGCATTATGCCTCTTCCTACCACTCTCCCCAGGAAATATAAGACAGCCTTGATAAAAACATACCCCAAAAAGTGGGCAGGTATGGGAGCAGACACTGGAAGGAACACCTGTGTCCCCCCAATCATAGGGATCTGGGAGAGCTGGGGAAGAGAGAGAGAAAAGGATAAATAGCTCACTTCCTCCTAAGTCAGAGCTAAACACAGAGAGGAATTCTGCAAAAGAGCAATGAGTGTGGGTTGCTACAAACGCCATTTTACCTAACAGAAAAGAGCAAAGTTATGTACTTGCAAGTACGTTTAGTGCTATTCTGTGTGTCACCCACAAAATGTAGTGAACATAATTCCCATTAAAGGGATTAGAGGGAAAGTATTTCAGAGTCCACAATTTTTCCTGACCAATAGCTTTACAGGAACATAGTTATTAGGTCCAAAAATTTACTACTATCCTTTATCTAGAAATGCTGCAAATAAAACTAACTTCTGCTCCATCACTCTGGGGAAAAAAGTTAATGGAGCAGAAATTAAGAAGTGGTGTGGAATAGTCATTTTCCATGTGCACGTTGACATACGTGGACTGAGTACAAATGATATTTGCAAGTCAGGTCACTTAACCTGACAAAGCACATATTAGAATCAGATTATTTACTTCCAGTATCGAGAAACATGTTGGCAACTGATTTGTTTTGATATATGCTACGGCTGCCTTGTGCTCCAAGAACCAATAATTTAGTTGCCACATTAAGGAGTCCTTCTCTTCTTCTCCCCAAGGCTTCAAGCACAAATTTAAAAAAACAATCTTCTCTTCTGGGACCCATGTGTGAGCCTCAGTCTTCTCAACTGTGATCTGCCTGCCATTTTATTGCAAATTTAAATCACAAACTTTCTACAAGAATAAATCAAACGAAGAGTATCTTTGTTACAATGTCATGGTAACCTGAATGCCTATAGGCAAAATAGTTTCCCTTCCGCAACCCCAGCAAAATGCATTTTCTGTAAATTGATTCTGATTATTTCTGGAGGGAAGCATAAGGAGTAATTATGCCAAGCATTAGATTTTTATGGTATGTTGTATTGCTTGGTAGATTAAGCAGGGTAAAACTTTAATGAAACTCAGCGATGCAACTTGCCCACCACAATTTTTTTGAATGAACTACCAAAGAATAGGGAAAAGGCATGCAAAATACTGTCATTGTCTCACACAGACAGGCTTGTAACTGAACTGTTTCAAATAAGTGTAACCCTCCGCATGCTGGGAGTGGTGCTCTGTTCCCCTCTAGCGGTGGCTAGGCAGCTAAAAACTGATGAGCTTGCTATAGCCTTGGCTAAGAAACGTGTCTTTTAGATCATGCAGTAGCAGCTAATGCATTTAGTTCCAGAGATCCCAGGTTTGATCCCCACTGCCAACATCTATGTGAGGTGGCGTTACATAAGAAAGGACGATTGGCCAGGAACAAAGGCCTGCAGAAAAATGCTCCATCGACAGAGGTGTAAATATCTATCACTTTCAATTCAACAGCAGTCAATCAATTCTGCACAAACCATTTGTGAAACCCCTCAGCTGGGGGGGGCAGCGGGGAGAGTCATTTTGCTCAATGCAAGGCCTTTCAGAAATATTCTCAGTAAAAGAATTGATACTTGAGGATAGAAACTCAGACTCACAGACTTTAAGTCCAGAAGGGACCATTATGATCATCTAGTCTGATCTCCTGGACATCACAGACTACAGAACATCACCCACTCACTCCTATAATAGACCCCTAACCTCTGGCTGCATCACTAAAGTCTTCAAATTATGATTGTAAGACTGCAACTTGAAGAGAATCCACCATTTACACTAGTTTAAACCAGCAAGTGACCCATGCCCCATGCTGCAGAGGAAGGTGAAAAACTCTCAGGGTCTCTGCCAATCTGACCCAGGGGAAAATTCCTTCCCAACCCCAAATATGACAATCAGTTAGACCAGAGGTCTCCAAACTTTATGAGATGAGGGCTATATTAGATTTTGAAGGGGCTTTGCAGACAGAAGCAATAGTGAAAAAATTAAAGATATGCAAAATCATTAAAAAAAGAATTATTATTTTAGGATTAGTGAGAAGTATGGTACTGATGTTTTCCTGACAAAACTGCATTTAGCTGTGGTTCAAAGTTAGTGTTCCCTAACATCAAAATTGATTGTAAATGTTCATCAGACAAGGTCGATCTGTAGTTGGATTTCACATATTTCATCATCGAAAATGTTTTTTCACACGCATAAGCAGTGCCAGACGCTGACATTAACACACAAAGTTTTTTACATGAGCATATTGATCACACGGCAGGCATTTATAGAACTCTACCAGATCTCCCTCCTTATATTTGTCCTTCAACAAGTCATTGGATTGCAAGTCAGTCACTTCCATTTGAAGTTCAGGTGGCAGTTTTTCGAGATCACAATCAAATGGGTTTTGGAAGATCCGCATTTCTCCTGCATTCACATCAAGGTCAGAGAAACGCTCCTGGAACTGTAGTTTCAGATCAGAAATGATTCTTGTGCAAACCTAGTTGGGAATCGTGATTCAGTTTCTTGGTTGAACTTTTCACAACATGTAAAATGAGCAAAGCAGTCCCTCATCAGTTGGAACTCGAAAAGAACTAGTTTTTGCCTGAATACTTTCACCTGGGTGTACATGTCACAGATAAGCCCATTTTCCCCTTGTATTCTAAGACTGAAGTAATTCATGTGCTTGGTCAAGTCTACGAAAAAGCTAATTTCCAGAGCCATTCACTGTTTGTGAATAAAGATAGAGGTCTTTTTTTTTTTTTATTTAAAGAACATTTCAATTTCAGTTCTAAGCTCAGAAAATCATGACAAACCTTTCCAAAGCTCAGCCACTGAACTGAAGTGTGGTAGAGCAAATTGTGATATTCTGATTCTGTTTCCACCAGAAATGCTTGGAACTGACGATGGTTAAGTCCATGCGAGTGAATGAAATACACGGTCGAAACTATGGGTTCCATAACACGTGACAAATCCAAATATTTCCTGCACAATGCTTGCTGATGAAGAATAAGCTTGGGACAGCTCGCACTTTCACAAGCTTTGTAGATTTGTCCAACTAAACCTTTTTTTGAACCTCACATGTTTCTATCTCCATCGGCTGTAATGCACTTCAGTTGTTTCCATTGCAGATTGTATTGAGAAAGTGATGTTTCAACTTCTTTGAAAATCTCTTCACATGTGGTTGTTCAATGCATACTATACACAGAAGCTAGTTCTTCCGTAACTTCAAAATTACTGCCAACCCCGCAAATAAACAACAGCTGCTGCGAAGTATCGGAAACATCAGTTGACTTGTCAAGTGTGAGGAAAAACCACTCAAACTTCTTAGTCTTTTCATTCAGCTGGAAAATGATATTACTGCCAATGTCCTCGATTCTGCGAGCAACTGTGTTTGCCGTAAGACTAATTGTCTTAAATAAATCTGCTATTTCTGGGCATATTTCTTCAGCTGCTTGAATCATACATATTTTAACTAGCTCGTCATCACTAAATGGTTTTCCTCATTTTGCTAATAGGTGTGCCACTCGGAAGCTGGCTCTTCTTGCAGCTTCATTCTCGGTTTTCTTCTTCTTAAATATAAACCGTTGTGACAATAAGCCACGTTTCATGGATTCTAATTTATCTGAACGTAGCTTTCCCATAAAAGAGTAGTCTGATAAGTGCTTGGTTTCATAATGTCTACAAATGTTGCATTCTTTTAGCACTGCAATAGTTTCATTACATATTAAACACAATGCCTTACTACCTGATTCGATAACAAAATAGTCCACACTCCATTGTTCTTTAAACATGCGACATTCAGAGTCAACCTTTCTCTTCTGTCCTTTTCCCAACATAATCGCCCCAATAGCAACAGACTTAAACACAATGAATATACGTTTGTCACTAGTCTGACACATGCTAAGACAAAAACCGAGGGAAATAACAATGACTTATCACACATCCGATTCCTTCTGCTGCTACTAACCTACCTACTGCGTGCTCATCGGCTCTGTGCCCTGGCAGGAATGCAGTGATGTCATGAAGTTGCACTGCTGCTCTGGAGTTTCCGCTGCTGGTCCCTTGCCAGCTGGGGTCCCCCCACTGGCCCCACCCAGTACCCACTGCTGGCCCAGGTGAAGAAAACCAGGCTAGCAGCGGGCTGAGACCCCGGCTGGCAGGAGCCCGCGGTGAGAACCCCTGAGCGGTGGCGGGCTGAGCCGCTCAGCTCGCCGCTGCTCTGGGATTCCTGCCACGGGCTCCTGCCAGCCGGGGTTCCGCTGCCCAATGTGATGTTGGTTGGGGGGGGCCAGACAAACTGAAGCCGCAGACTGTAGTTTGAAGACCTCTGAGTTAGACCCTGAGCACGTTGGCCAGATCCAACAGCCAGAAACCAGGAAAGAATTCTTTGTAGTAACTCAGAGCCCCCTACAGCTAGTGTCTCATTACCAGCTATTGGAGATATTTACTGCTAGCAGTTGAAGATTGGCTACATGCCATTGTAGGCAGTCTTATCATACCATCCTCTCCACAAACTTATCAAGCTCTGTCTTGAAGCCAGTTAGGTTTTTGCCCCCACAGCTCACCTGGAAGGCTGTTCCAGAACTTCACTTGTCTGATGCTTAGAAACCTTTACCTAATTTGAAGCCTAAACTTGTTAGTGGCCACGTTATACCCACTTGTTCTTGTGTCTACATTGGCACTTACCTTAAATAACTCCTCACCTTCCCTGGTATTTATCCCTCTCATGTATTTATAGAGAGCAATCATATCTCCCCTCAGCCATCTTTTGGTTATGCTACACAAGCTCTTTGTGCTGCTAACTTACCTTTCAGCTGACGATCTCAAATCACTTCAAAAAGTTTAAATTAATCCTGAACTCCACTCCAAGGCAGATATTTCCCTTAGTATACAGCTGAGGAAATTGATATACAGAGGGCCAAGAGATTTGCCTAATGATATATAGCAAGTCCCTGAGAATCAAGGGACTTGCAATCCTATGTTTTAGCCAAAAGCCTGTCTTTCATCTAGGCTTTGAATATTAAGCATGTATTAGAGTCAATGCAATTGCAGTGACCCCATCACCATTTATCAGAAATATGTAATGTGCATACTGGAGGAAGCTTGTCATTAAATTCTCAGTTGACTGAAGGTGATTTGATCTGTTCAAAGAAGTGCAACTATTAAGGGGCAGAAGTTAGCTGTGCAAGCACACAATATAAAAAAATCAGAATATTTAACAGAACAATATCTCTCAAGAAGTTCTTTGTGTGGAATTAACTCTGCCCTCTGAACGGCTGCATTTGCATTAGCTCTGAGCTTACCTCAACACAGTTAAAAAGGTGACTTGAAGCACTGAATGTGAGAGAAATGTGATCTTCCATAAGGAAGATAAAAATAAAAATCAGTTGTTAATGTGTGCAAACATAATGTAATTATGCAATATCCTCTATAAATGACATAACTGAGTATCAAGAGAAAGTATTGTGACAAAGTTCCTCCTCTGCCTTGGTGGGTCCTGCGCTTTTTGGTGGATTTGCTCACCTCAGAGGTTCACAGCAGCCTTCAGTGTGGCCCCTTCTGCTAGAGGCTCAAACCTGCCATTCACTCAGCTAACTTCATCACTGGCCAGCAAGGGGGAAACGGAGAACAATCCCCGCAGTGTCTGTGTCTCACCTAGTGGGTCAGAGATAGGCCAGATACCTTTCAAATTAGACCTTCCTTTCTGGTGTTTCTCACAGACCAGGTCAACTCCTCCTATATCCGATCAGGAGTTGGGGGGGAATGGAGGGAACCTGGGCCCACCATCTACACCGAGTTCCAACTCAGGGCCCTGTGGATAGCACCTGTCTACATTTCCTGTATCTGCTGCATAACACCTACAACTCCCTGGGCTACTTCCCCATGGCCTTCCCCCAGTCCCTTCTTTATCCTCACCGCAGGGTCTTCCCCCTGAAGCTTAATCATTCTTGTACTCCTCAGTCTCCAGCAGCTTCTTACTCTCTGCTTCCTGCACGTCCTCCACTAACCGATGGGAAGTCCTTTTTAAACCAGGTGTCCTGATTAGTCTGCCTGCCATAATTGATTCTAGTAAGTTCTTAATTGGCTCCAGGTGTCTTAATTGGCTTGCCTGCCTTAACTGGTTCTATCAGGTTCCTGATTGCCCCTGCTCTGGTCACTCAGGGAACAGAAAACTATTCATCCAGTGGCCCATATATTTGCCTTCTACTAGACTCCTGTACCCCACTGGTCTGGGTCTGTCACAGTATAAAAGAGGGAGGGAAGTGTTCCTTTTACATGTTAGGCCATGTCAAATCCTTTTACTCCATTCTAAAAAGCAGGCATGACACATATTTGCATCTGGGTTTTTCTCCTCTCCCCCACAAACAAATGAGGCTCAGTTTCCTTAATATTCTACTCAGCCACATTCGGGGAGAGTCCCATTTGATTCTTTAAGTAATCAACTGTTCAATGCATTTATCTCTAAAACCTATTCAACACCAAAAAATTCCAGGCATCCAGTTTTGGAAACAGCCATCCAATCTAGATTTAATTTGAATGCACATGCCATGCCAAAGGCATTCCCTGAGTGGAAGTTAATTGCAGAAAATTTTCCTTTGATATTTAGCCTATCTTTATTTGTTTATTCATTTTATCCCACTCCTAACTTTTTATTACGCTAAGTAGTTCCTTTAACTTGCTATGGTTCACACATTTCAATATTTAGGTGTACGTCCCCACTTGGTCATTGCTCAGACAAGCTATAGATTCAGGGTAAAATTGTTATTTCCCTTCAGTCCCCTGGCCATACTTCTTGTTCCGAGAAAGTCCTTCCAATTTTTCAGTATTTTTCTGATGAGTCCAGAAATAAGCATAGCATTCCATGTGCGATCACATCTGTCATAAACAGATAAGAAAAGTTAATAGCACAGAAGTACTTTATATCTCTTTGACGGTAAAGGGTTAACAAGAACAGTGAGCCTGGCTGTCACCTGACCAGAGGACCAATCAGAGGACAGGATACTTTCAAATCTTGAGGGAGGGAAGTTTTTGTGCTGTGCTGTTAGTTTTGGTGGTTGTTCACTCTGGGGGCTCAGAGGGATCAGACGTGCAACCAGGTTTCTCTCCAATCCAGGCTCTTATAAGTTCAGACTAGTGAGTACTAGGTAGATAAAGCGAGTTAGGCTTATGGTTGTTTTCTTTATTTGCAAATGTGTATTTGGTTGGAAGGAGTTCAAATTGGTATTTTGCTGAAAAGATTTTAATTTGTACTTGTATACTTAGGCTGGGAGGGTGTTCCCAGTGTCTATAGCTGAAAGACCCTGTACCTATTCCATTTTAAATTTACAAAGATAATTTTTACTGTTTTTTCTTTCTTTAATTAAAAGCTTTTCTTGGTTAAGAACCTAATTGTTTTTTTTATTCTGGTGAGACCCCAGGGGACTAGGTCTGGATTCACCAGGGAATTGGTGGGGAGAAAGGAGGGAAGAGGGGGAGAGAGGCTGATTTCTCTCTGTGCCAGGATTACTTTCTCTCAGGAAGAGTCTGGGAGGGGGAAAGAGAAGGAGGGCGGAAGGTGAATTGTCCTCTCTGTTTTGTGATTCAAGGAGTTTGAATCACAGTGATCTTCCAGGGTAACCCAGGGAGGGGAAGCCTGGGAGAGGCAACGGTGAGGGAAAGGTTTACTTTCCTTGTGTTAGATCCAGAGGGTCTGGGTCTTGGGGATCCCCGGGTACCAGAGTGTACCAGGCACTGGAATTCCTGGTTGGTGGCAGCGCTACAGGTTCTAAGCTGGTAATTGAGCTTAGAGGAATTCATGCTGGTACCCCATCTTTTTGGATGCTAAAGTTCAGAGTGGGGATTAGACCATGACAACATCACAACCCTACAGAAAGAAATTACCTATTTCTTATACTATATCTGAATATGCAGTCCAAAACTGTACAGCCCATTTTTGCTATTCTGCTGTCTATGTTACTTCAAAAACTAAATATGATTCTGAAATGCAGTAAAGTCTTTGGCATTACTGATTTCCATGTTTCTCTTTCCCATTAAATAGCTTATTTTCAGCCCTCAGTAGTGTTATCAAATACTCTATTTTTTGTAATCTGCAAAATAAAATGCTCTTTCTACTGGTGACATCTCATGTTTAACAGCTGTCTTAAACGACTCTTGCAATACTCCAATTCCTACTTCTATCAACTTGTTATTCTGACATTTATCATTACTTTGTTTATGGCACTTATTTATTCACAGGTCAACATTTATATCACAGCCTGTATGAACTAAGTACCAAGTTTGAGGTATTGTCAATAGTTCTTTTAAAATCATGTTACAATGCATCTACTACTTACACACTAATTTTTAAGTTTCTATTACAATCAAGTATCAGAGAGGTAGCCATGTTAGTCTGGATCTGTAAAAGCAGCAAAGAGTCCTGTGGCACCTTATAGACTAACAGATGTATTGGAGCACGAGCTTTCATGGGTGAATGCATGCATCCGATGAAGTGCGTATTCACCCACGAAAGCTCATGCTCCAATACGTCTTTTAGTCTATAAGGTGCCACAGGACTCTTTGCTGCTATTACAATCAAATTTGTTTAGAGTTATTCTTTAATCTCATGATGCTTCTTGCTCATGGTTCTATTAACCTCTGCAAAATTTGCAATTTGTTCTTTGACTAGGAAAAGGAGGCTAGACTTACGAAATGGCTATTGCCAGGATTACTTGTTCAAAATTCCATTTTATATTTGTTTTTTTCCCCATCTTCTGGTCCCTCTCCATTTTTTTTTTTTGTGTCTCTTCAGAAGTAATTGACAGTGATACAGAGTATATTTCCTACAGCAATTTCTTCAGCATCCTAGGATGCATATCATCTGGACTTTTAAAATAGTTTATGTTCAAATAGTCCAAAAAAACCATCTGGGCTTTATTGGTAAGTATTTTTACAAGTTTCTCACTTTATGAACACCTATAACATATTTCTTGTTGAAAAATAGAAAAAAATATTTGAGCATATATGCCATTCAATCCACTTTCATTTGCTTTTAAATGGACCTACTTTTTTCTGCCATTTGTCATCTCATTATACTTACCCCACAAATGAGGCAAAGTAATCACAAAAATCCTATAACTCATTCGGCTTTTCTCTGCAAGTTTAAACTATATTCTTGTTTGGTTATCTCATCTCTTTTCCATTTACAGTACAGGGCTTTTTCCTCTATCCTCAGCTCTTTGAACACTCCTTTATGAAGGAGACTGTTGGCTCCTTATTCACTGTATGCTTCTATTTCAGAAGTCATCTAGTCAGTAATGGCTTAATTGTCATATCTTGTAGAACTCTCCAATTTCTCCTCACACCAGACCTTCCTTACTGGATTTCATATTTCCTTAAAATTAGGTTCCCCGAAATTTAACGCCTTTGTACTATTGAACTTTGTGATCTCAATGCACAGAATTCAATTTGCTCATGGTCAGTGGTTTCAGGATCCCTTTTTATTCTTACATTCAATCTGTTCTCCTTTATTGGCAGGGAGTAGAGGCTGGCGTCTTTCATTGGAATTTCTACCTTTTGGATCACACGAATGCAGACCTGGCTAATGCTAGCCAAATACACAAATAATATATACGGTGGCTCAGATATTTTATTTCCTAGAACGAATCCTGGTAGGAGCAGTCATTTTGGTAAATGTAGCTGCAACAATATGCAGAAGTGTCAAATTCTGGCTCACCAAGTCAAGGGCAGGATAACAGCTCCCTGAAGCACTTGTCACCTGGTAAAGCAACATTTTGAATGGTAAGTAATCTGTGTGTGTGATAGAATTGGATGTGGCAGCCAGGTCAATGCCTTGGCCTTGACAAGACTCTGCAGTAAAGACCCATGAATGATAATTACTGACATAGTCCTTGCTGTCAGGAAAGCACATGGACATGCTGAGTAAGGATGCATAAAGGGAAGATTTCCAGAGAGATAAAAGCAAACAATACACAGTGAGTGCTGAGTTAAATGTAGGTTGATGGGGACTTTAAAGAAGTGCAGCAGCATCTCCAGCTCTGCTGGCCAGTGCTAAGGGGTGCAAGGCCAAGGCTAAAGGCACCCTCCATTTTGGGCCATGCAGATCTTGAACTCAGATGGACACAAGAACTGAGATTGTTGTTTGTTCCTACATGAGAGGTGTTGAACAGGGGAAAGGCTTGTGTTATACCTTCCTGCATACATGTGCACAGGCCAGATGAAGTCTCTCCCTCAGCATGCACATTCATGCACATAACATACCAAAGCTCCAGTAGAGCCCTGCTTTATTCAGTGATGGCCTCAGAAAACATGCATGCTTAATATTCAAATAAGTTGTCATGCATTTTGTGATACAGCCTCCCTTTGCTCATATCTTTGGTAAGTGCTGAAAACCATGCAAGAATTCAGAGATTGATTCTGGGGTTGGACATCTCACTGCATGCAAGTCAAAGCTAAATTTTCACTGGAATACTCAAAACGTTTCAATGAGGACTATTTTGCCATGCCATATTAAAACTGTCTGCCTCTAGCCATTACAGCTCTACAGGTACTGAGCATTGCAAAAAGAAAACTGTTGCTTTTGAGAAGTTGTTTTGGAGATTTGCAGCAAGTCATTTTATTGCTGGAGAAATCAGTTATTCTGAGTCTAAAGTAGTGTATATTACTTATACTTATTTACACCTCTACATACATGAGTATTGCTCATCTTAAACAGCAGTAAGCCAATTTGCACACAGAGACAATTCCCGAAGGCCAGCACAGTCACCATAGCTCAACTATAGCTCCCTCCATTGTGGTCTCCTCCAGCTCTCTAGCCACCCCAGAACACTCTGCTCACTAATACAGTAGCAATTTTGGAACATTGTTGTCCTCCCTTTCCTAAGCCCCTGTGTTTGATACTTGCAAGACCTCTTCCTAAGCTTCTGTCATGACCCCACTTCTGCTAACGCAATTTTTATTTTTCCACACATGTATTCCCCCCACCCATCAATACAAAATCTTGTTTTTGTCAAATTGTCTGATGGCCAAACCATTTTTGCTCACACGACATAAAAATCTACCTTCAGTAAGAGACAGCATGTCTGCAAGAGTTCATCCCAAGAGTGAGCAACTGAAAATGTGGAATTCTAATGGAAACACAAAAACCTATCCTTCCAGATCTAATGAGTAGGAACTTATGATGGCTATATACAACCCCCACATCTGTAAGGAAAAAGTTATGCAGCTGTTCTGGGCCCAGGCAGCCCCAACCACCACACCGGCCAAGCATGCTTAACTTGGAGGAGGACCTCAGAAGGAGAACAGGCCAGCTCAGCAGGGCAGCAGACAATGGAGGTGAACTGACCTACATTCTGAGTTCCTAGAAAGGAGCATTGCAGGCGCTCCTGCTGCCTGAGGCCTGGTTGTGTACCGATGTTGCCAAACCCAAAGAGAAGAGATTCCAGTTATTTACAGTCTTTATCTATTGTGAAAAGAGGGAACTGGTAGGAAGTGATCCAGATAGGCAGCAGTATAGCACTCTGGGGTGCAGGAAATAGCTGCTTACCACTGGGCCCTGGATCAGAACCCAGTGAAGGGATGGGTCCAGGTTCCCCCACCAAACTCTAGGAGTACCAAAGGCAGAAGCCTAACCATGATATGCAGAGTCTAGATAGTCAAGATCCCAAGACCCTGAACCATATGCCCCTCACATTAACTAGAGGGTTATCCTTTGCTGAATTGTTTATATACCCTGAAAGGGATAGACATCCATGCGTGACCTGAGCAGATGGCTGAGCCAGAGAAGGGTAAGATCACAACAGAACCAGACTAGCTGTCAACAGGGGGGTGCCAGCAAGGAAAAGAACCTGACATATCATTGTGATAACTGGGACTACAAATTTACCTTAATAGTGAGCTTAACTGTTAAAAAAAATAAAGTACTTAAACAAATTATAATGTCATAAAACATCAAATAATTTATAATAAATGTTAACGGAAAAAGGTATGAAAGAGATGAAAAGACTGAATTAGTCGAAACAAAAAGGTCTATTGATATAACTCAAGAACTATATTAAGACCATGCCAGTAAACAAGAAAAGGGTGGAACCAGAAATCAGTGAACCAGAATTGGTGTGTTTGGAAAAAAGGCCTAATTGGTGGACCATCTAATGAGGGGATGGGCTATTCCATGTCCTTTATGGCTCCCTAAAGAGACTTTGGGGAGAAAAATTGACTATTGGAACAAACTTCACCATCATACCTGCCAACCCCCATTGTCTTCTGGGACCCTGGGTCTTCATCATCTTGATCCTGAGAGATGTCCAGACCAGGCCAGGCCAGATAGAGGGTCCCAGATGACTTTGCCACCCCTACCGGCTACAGCTAAATCCCAACCACCCCCCTGGGATTAAATGAACTTTAACAGCTGCTCCATCCCATCCCATCTAATTTCTTCCAAAAGGACATTTATTACCATCTTTGATACCATTCAAGAGATGATCCCACAAGGGGTTTTTTCCTTCTAAAACTCTCTCCATCTAATGGGGAAAGGGAATAAAGGATGCAGTTAAAATGAAAGCCCTAAGACTTCACATTTCAAATGATTGAACTGTCTTTCCTTCTTTTCTTTATCTTCAATAAAAGGTTAAAAGGATTTTTAATGGTGTCTTTGCCATGATACTAAGCAGACTGAGGTCTCGGTATACCAAATCCCAAACCTTCTTTAACACTGTTTAATCTTTAACATTAAACACTACTGTGTTATGTTAACACTTTTGGCCCAATTATCCCATCTACATTAATACAGCCCCTCTCCGGCCTTGGGCAGCACCTGCAGTGAATGATCTTTACAGAACTGCTTGAAAATCTCCTGGCAATTATTCGGTTGGATAGTATAGCTCAATATATCATCTCACTAACTGGGTAGTTTGCATAAGCTAACGATATTAACTGAAGATAGAGTCAGACCCAGGGCCACAGGAGAATATGTATAAGTAGGTCACAAAAGTGCCTAAAAGAGGGAGAGAGAGTGATCGATGATATCAGGAAATTGACATCTTAAAACTGAGAGGCAAAACTGATACAGTTTCAGAGCCAATTGCCAATAAATAGAAGAACCACAAGTGCTAAATTGTCTGGGTCTAGGAACATGCACGCCCTTTTTTAAAAAAATTATTATTCTTGAGGAAATTCCCATAATATGGAAAAAAGATTTTGACATGCATATAATTTAATGCCTGAAATGTTAACTTAGCAATTCACTCAATGAAAAAAAAAAACCCCACTGCAACTAACCATGTATATTAAAACAGTAATACCAACAATAAGGAATGTTTAAATCTTGCATTTAGATAGATATCTATACCAAGCAGCCTTTGTATTATAAACTCTCTTCCTTTTCTCTAGAACAGTTAAAATGCACAACAGTCACTACCTGAAAACTGAGCTTTGCACAGTCTGCAGCACGGATGTAAACCAGTTATTTATACTGAGGTGCTTTTAATGTTTAACATATCAATCACTGGGGCTGTCTTTTTGTTCTTGTGTTATACAGCACCTAGCACAATGAGATCCTGGTCCATGGCTAAGGCTCCTATGCAATATAGTAATACAAATAATTAAATCTATCTGCATACACTAGTAATTTACTGTTTGCACAGTGTGTGTAACCAACTGACTTAGGCAGGTGTCAGGTCTGCAATAATATTTACATTAACTGTATTTCCAACTCCAGGATTCAGACCCCCAAAATTGCTAAACTGATTTACAACCTCATAATTCATAAATAAACAAATAAAAATCAAGTATGTTTTCTGTTTTCAGTTCTTCGGAAACACATCACATTTTCAAGCTTTTCTCCACAGCTATGGGGGCAAAAATCTTGACATTTTTAGATGAAAGTTGAGATATTAATCTATGACAAGCCTCCAGGAGTCGGGACTTTAAGTCATGAGACTCATGATAAAATTGCAAGGGTTAGAAATGGTAACAGACAACTGAGTTTACATGATAGAACAGGTTTAAACTAGGTTTGTGAAGCATCACATAAACATGCCCCTGTATAAAATGTTTTTAAAAGGTTATTTACTCTACTCCAGACAAAATTCCCTATTCAATGACTGCAATCTAGGTCTCGTAAAGAATTCAGGGTCCAACTGTACAATCACTGATCATGCCTTGTAGGTGATTAGGACTCTACTCATTTCCTTCAAAAAGAACTGAGAGCACTCTATCATAGGAGGTGCTCATAATCCTATCAATTTAGGACCCTATATTGCACCAAGAGCCACCTGAATTAAATTGATTTGTATGAGTTATATCTTCAAAATGTGAGAGAACTACCATGTTGCTACTTGTTCACATACTTTAGATGTACATTTTTTTCTTTTTTTGTATTAATGCTATATGACTCACTGCACTACCTTAGTTAGTTATTTTAAAAAATTGACTGTTTTGTTTGTTATACACACACACACACACACACACACACACACACACACACACACACACCTTAAACCTATTAATGATCACCATAGGGACTCCTCATTTTTTGAGCATTGTAAGAGCTATTTGTTTGTGCGGTATGAAAAAATTTGCATGTACGCACTTTTAAATGTTATAAGAAAAAGAGAAGTGGGCAAAAGAGGGGATTACTTACCACACACACTAACTGTTTTGGACTATTGCCTCCAGAGAACCATTCAGTGGGCATTGTGTGTCCAAGCACACAGTTACAGAACCTAACATTTTCAGAAAGGCTTTGTTCTTTCTAAATAGTAGCCGACAGCTCTTATGCTTGCATACATAGCATGACCTCCTCAAGATAGTTATGGGATTTGAGAAGAATACAGGCAGAGAAACTGACTTCAGATGGAAATCAGAAACTTTGGATGAAGTTCAAAAAATGCCTTGTTTATCTAAGGTGGACTAGCTGTCAGAGCCTTTACCTCTAAGACCCTGCTGGACAAGATGATTGCTACCATGAGACAGAACAGCAAAAGGTGGAACAGAGAAAAATTCCAGGGGCATTTTTGTCAGTTTGGTGAGCGTCAAATACTTTCCCCTGCAACAGCATCACCATCTTCCTCGGGGAAATCTTCAACCAGTTATTCCTTATCCATGAGCTGATCTCGTCCAAGCACTGGAATATCTTGGTAATATGTGGTAAGTAGAGCTGTGCCATCTGTGTATTGCTGGCACTTCAGTCCATGTTGTCTTATAATTTAACCCACGTGGTTACACATAGATGCTGAATATGACAGAAGAGAGAACTGATCCTTGTGGTACTCCACAAGGTCTAGTTGTGGACATGTCACTTCTCCTTGAGAAGGACATCGCTACTCTTTGAGTGCAATCCCCTCCAGGAGAAGTCATACCATTTTAGTACATTACCCTGGGCCCCTGACACCTCTCGCAAGTGAGAGAGCAGTATCTCATGGTCAATGATGTTGAATGCCTGTGGAGAGTTCCAGGAGGATGAAAATCGATGTCTGTCCTCTACCTATTGACAGCAGAAAATCATGCACTAGTGCCACTAAAGCAGTTTCAGTTCCACGTCCTGACGTGAATCCAGAGAGTGCAGGGTCTAGAATACCAGCTTCAGTTAGATGAGCTTGAAATTGTCCTTTGAGTAGCTTCTCTATGAGCTTGCTCAGGAATGGACAAGCTTAACTCATGCCCTTGCCAGCCTCCATATATTGCTCCCCTGTATTATGTTTGGAGCAACCTAAAACTGATCAGCTTAAACTGGGGAAAAAATTCAAGCTACTTATGCAGTTTTAAGGCCTTTTAAACTGTAAAAACCACATTTCTAAAATCAATCAACTTTTGAGTAACAGCAAGAGTGTCTGGGACTGACCAAGACAATGCTCCTTAAAAAGACAACATCTTAAAGTGTGTACTTTAAATTATGTACATACACATGTATGGAAATTGCTCACACAGCTTACACTACTAGGGGCATGGAAAAAGTACTTGGCCTTTGGTTGATTTGTCCTATAGTTAGTAGCAAACATATTATGGAAGCACCTAGAGATCACAAATTGGAATTGGGTCCCAATATACTGAACAAATTATAAATGGATTGTAAATCCTCCAAGGAAGGTATTATCTCTACTCTAAGACAACAACAGCTTGACGTAAAGATGAAAGGAAAGCCATACATGTAAAGAGAGATTTCTTTGAGGTCACACCAACAAACTTCATATCGGCTGAGCCATAGTTCAAAGTGAATGGTGGTTTAAATTCAGAAGCAGAAAAATTAAAGGGTCTACCCTGTAGTTTCAATACCTTCAGCTACTTTAGCCATAGCTGCAGTTACTCCAGAACAGGAGACGAACATTCAGATTTCTTCGGAGACCCAAAGTGCTATTTACCAGTTGTTCACTAAGGATGCCTAGATTTGTAGGCGCAATAAAATCTCCCCGATTGCACTCCCTGTCGACTCCGAAACTCCAGCTTGTGAGAATCGGATGCAGAGTCGACACGGGAGCGGCAGCGGTCAACTCGCCGCCATCCTCATGGCCAGGTAAGTCAACCTAACGTACGCCAACTTCAGCTACGCTATTCACTAGTGTAGACCTGGGCTTAACAGACATCCTACTACATAGGCCCAATATTCTCCACTTTCTTGTCGATTAGCATTCTAGGCCTTATTAAACTATTCAAGTATTTTTAATTTTTTGAAGGCAAGAATCTCCTGACTGACTTCTTGGAATAGAAGAGTGCACCAATTTAGAAAACTAACAAGTCAGTTGGGAATGTCAAATGCAAGAGCTGCAGATTCACAAAGTAAGAGTGTTGTCAGAGGACAGTTCACAAGGCAAGAGTGCTTCAAATCACTGAGGAATTTTAACTGCTGACTAGCTGACAAGTAAAGACTTACTGCATTCTGATCTGGAAACAAAAATAGTACTTACCTATCATATGAAATTTCTGCACATCAGTGTGGGCTGGCATTTTTCCTTGATAAATATTCCCCCGCCACCCCATCCCAGCTGTTGCTTTTGCAGTACTTGCTCTCCAAACAGAAACGAGCACATGATCTGCTCCTGCTGTGCAGAAGTCAACACACTTTTCCAGAAGCCAAATCATTACCTGTGGCCCATCTGGTGTAAACCAGAAACAAAAGTCAAGAAGTAGGGAGTTTGCCAACAATGTCATGTCCTAAATAAAAAGTATGTAAATGTTAGTCAGCAGACATCAAGGACTCAATGGGCCTGGAGCTGTCATCCTCTTCTCAACAGGAGAGTAAACCAGGTCAGGGTTGAGGCACGTAGGCACGGCATCTTGGACTGCCACTGCCAATGCTTGTATTTTGTGGATAATTTGAAATGTTTTATCCAGGGCTGGTCAACCAGATTAAAAAGATTCATATATGATCACAAATCAAGGGCATGACTACTGGAGGGAAAAAGTTTCTTTCCCTACTCCTTACTCTATTGCCTTAGCCCATTTTAAGGGTCCAGCTCTCCAACTCCTTTGCCTCCATCTCTTTTGATAAGTTAATTAAGCAAGATTACGCAGGATGAACATCTGATGCTCTTCCATTAGTTTCTCTAATTTCCAAACTATTCCAAACACCCTTGATGCCAGGGCTCAATGCCCAGGCAAGCCATGCTCCAAAAGCTAAGCTTTGCACAGGGTGAGCTTGTATCTCTAAGCATATGAATCTGAATGTAGAATTTACTTCTCCTTACAAAGATTCTTTTTTTTTTTTTTGCATAACTGTCCAGTATCATACCAAAAGGTATCTATTTCCCCTATAGCAGTTGGTTCAGAATCAGAAGCTCTGCAAATGTTAGGGTTGAGAAAGCATACATTTCAGATATTGGTCTGTACCAGGTCAACTGACCTACAGATTTGCTCACTGTCTTAATAAAAGGCATTGAGAGCTTACCTAATAGGAATTCAAAGCTGTGTTGACATTTACACCAGCTTCAGTATTTGGAAATGCTGCCTGATAGTAGTTACATTAATTTTAAATAGCGGCATAGTCTTTGAAAGCCATTTATTGCCAAGAATAGATTTGTTTCTGAGCTCCTCTAAAGAATCTATACAAAATACATTGAACCTCCAGTGTCTGCAGTCATTCCCATGCCGCAATAAGTTGGCAACCCAACAAACAGCAGCAAACAAGGGCAGTCACTGGTCTGAACAGCATGCAAGAGAAACACAGATTTAACTTAGTGCCTTTGTTCAGACATCCACATTAACAGTAGCCATTAAAATAAGGTTATTAAGAACAAGTCTGATCGGCAGGGCTACACTTTATCTTTTTATATGAGGAAAAAGCCTAATTAGGATGATGGGAGTGTTTATAACTCAGTGTTTGACTCTGTGTTATTATCATTCCTTTAAAAGGTTATTAAATATTTGCTAATGACAGTTACTCAGAAGCAATTACCAGAATCATAAGCTATGATTTTGCAACTCACCTCAAATGACTCTCACTTCTGCAACTAATAAAAATAAAATTTTAAAATGAGACTTTTAAAAGTGAAATGGTACAAACACAAGAGTGGAGCAAGTAACCTCATCACCCTATTTTATTTAGGTCTCATCTTTCCCAGATTCATCTCTTATCTTTCATCTCTCCCTATGCTTAGTGGAATAAGCAGTTCAACACAGAGCAGATTTTAGCTGTCTACAGTTGTGCACACCTCTGATGCTATATATTAATAAACATTAAGCTATTTCTGCATCAGTGATGATAGCTATAAAGTCAAATGTATCTATACAGGTCTGTTGCATCTTATGCGCATCTAACATGCACAATTTCAGCTTTGAGGTCGACAAAAACAAAACAAAAAAGATAAAAATAATAATTTTAATACTGTAGCTGTAGTGCGGGCGATTCCGCCCACTATTCAACTCAATGTAATTTGGAGTATACGCGTTTTTCTCTTTACGTGCTAACCGCAGAACGGAACCCCGGCGTAAGATGAGACTCGCCTGTACTCATAATTCAGAAGATCACAATATTACTGTTACACAAGTGTAAAATATTTGGGCAGCATTCGACAGATGCCATCTGCTCAGTGTCCCATCCAGACAGGTTAATACTGAGCTGACTGTAATCTGGTGCTGGAGGCTAGCTGATGGCAAATGTTTAGGACTTAGCTTTATCTGGACCAGTAGCCAGACCAATGGGCACTACTTCATCCACAACCAGATCAGCCATGAGCTGCAGGGATTCACCAAACTGAGCCAGCAAGTCAACGTCATCAGTTTATTCAAGATCTCAAAGCTCTACACCACCGACAGCTGCATGCTCAAGCTTATCTATCAACCAATCAATGAAGATATTGAACAGCAATGATGGCAGAACACAGCATTGCCAAACTTCCATGGAAACAGGAAACCATGATGTGTATCTGCCACTGACTCAAACCCAGCTTTCTGTTCCATTATGGAACTCTTCTGCCAATAACACTATCTTCCTACGGACACTGAATTACCTCATTAGATCCCATAAACATGTTCCATGCACTGAAATAAAGGCCTAATGGAAATCTATAAAATATGCTGTGCCCATTTATTAAACTCAATCATTTTCTAAAAAAAGTAGCCTCAAGGTAAAGATCTTTGTGGAAGAACCAGGTATCCTGAAGCACTGAGTACTCAGACCTTTGCCATGAAGTGCATTGTTGATTGAGATATTAACACAGAAGGAAAGACTTTCCCTGGGATTGACAACAGTGTAATACCCTTATAGTTGTATATTTGGCCTATCACCAATTTTGAACAGAGGCAGAATAAATGCCCATCTTCATGTCGCTCTGGATGACATTTGTGCGCCAGATGTCTGGAACAGCATATGCATCCATGGTGCAAAAATACTCTCACCTGTCTTCAGCATCTCTGGGGTAATGTTACAAAACCCTGATATCATCCCAGTCTTAAACTTATGGACTGCAATCCAGACCTCTTCTTGCTTGAAGGAAGGTGGCTCTACTGGAACTTTCTATTCCTCTTCAAATGGAAGAGGGACTGCAGGTGATGGACAATTGAGGAGTATCTTGAAATGATCTTTCCAATGATGCAACTGATCCTGAAGATTCTTGCTGTTGCTGACATCCAGATTCTCTACTGGGCAAGCTGTGGCCACCTTCCCTCACAACTACCACAAAGTTGAATAGTGGGTGTGGAGACTGCACCTGACAGCATCCTGGTCTAAACTGACTGCCAGAGTCAACCACCAGGATTCTCTATCTTTCTTACACGATGACTTGATAATGTCCCAAAGTCAAATCCATTCAGCCTTTGCTTTTGCATTCAACAAACAATTTGAAGACTCAGATGGTAGTCTTGTTTTTAACTTAGCTCTAACTGCAATGAGCATCTCCTCACTGATCCATGGTTGATGTTTGAAGGGCTGAGGCCCCAGCACTGAACTGACAACAGTCAGGATGGTTGATCTGAAAATGCCATTCTTCATCAGATGACAGAGGGAGAGCGCCTTCAGTCTCTGATGCTTCAATATTCTTCAACAGCTCAGAACAGAGAGCTACCTGGTTGAATTGAACTAATTTCAGCCAATTAACTGATTGTCTTTCAAGTCAGAGGCACACTTTTGTCAGCAGAAACAGATGTCCAATGTCAAGTTCAGCACCTCTGCAAACTTGTACATCCATGACCATTGACCAATGTGATTGTTAGTGAGGGCATGATGAACAACAGTCCTAGTGAAACCATCTGGGCTGTACCACGTCTGCTTGTGAACCTTTAGGTGACAGAAGTGAGAGTCGGTGATCACCATATCACTGGCAGCTACAAATTTCAGCAGTCACTGCCCTTTCCTGTTCTCCTGCCCAACACCAAACTTCTCAAGCATACACTTGACTATGTGTCATTAGCTTTTCCTATTAGCACATTAAAGTTTCCCTGGATCATGAGGACATCTCTTCTTGAAGCTTCATAAACAATTGATTGGAGCTACTGGTAAAAGTAATCTGCAGCCACATCATTGGTGTTAATGTGACTGCACTGCAAGGATGGTAAGATGCTCACAGATGGCCTGGAATCAGACAGTGATAGGTCGCTCATTAATCACCTGCCAACTCTGCAATACCCACTATGCACTGGGTGAAAGTATAGTGGCTATCCCTTGCTCAGGCAATCTATTGGGGCAGTCTGAGGAGGGGGAAAAATGTGTGGTCATCAACTTCCTTTTCATGGCTTCCTAGCCAGTACACTTCAGATAAAGCACAGATATCAACGTTCAGACTTTTAAACTGCACGACAGGGAAAACAGCTGTAGCTCTTTCGGACATTGTTCAAATGCTTCAGACACCATTTTATATATGATGCAGGATATCGGAATGGCCCCTTTATAAGCTTTCATTGGTCATTTTCACATCAGGAGTAGAGAAACTCTTGGCTGTTTGTCAGTTAACTATGGGTCTTGAACCCTGTCTAAGGAGCCAGTAAGTTCCAACCTGCCACCCAGTGACCTGCTAACAGTTGCTAGAACTAGAAGCTGAACTCTGACAGAGGGCTTAAGTCCTGAGAGCTGAATGACAGAATTAGGGGTGGGAGGGTCCCTGATTGTATTTAAATCCAGCATAGGAACAAGAAGTTGTCCAGGCAACTGGGTTTCCCCTGCTTAGGACCATTTCTCTTGTGTTACCTTGTCCTACTGCCTGACTCTGATCTCAAAACCATCCTGGTCATGACACTGTTTCAGGTACCAGGACAACTGACAATAGTGTTGCAGGTGATCAGCTTCAGTATTAAACATCCTCACGATGTGAACATACTGACCATGAAGGGCTCTCCACAACCTTGAGACCCCACTTTTCTATGATGCCTACAAGAAACTGAACAATTAGTCTACAGCGTGAGGGACAACATGGTATAGTTGATTAAGTGGAAATAAGGTGGGGAAAATGTACATAATTTTCACAATTTGATGTCATCCTTCTCCTTCACTTTTTATCTATTGCTTATCTTAGTGGATAGTTGCCCACCCAAACAGCTTGTCTTCCTATGTTACCAGAAACATAAAGCATAGCCAGCTCACTCCATGTATAAGACGGTTACTCACCTTTGTAACTGTTGTTCTTCGAGATGTGTTGCTCATATCCATTCCAGTTAGGTGTACGCGCCGCGCGTGCACATTCGTCGGAAAACTTTTACCCTAGCAACTCAGTGGGCCGGCAGGTCGCCCCCTAGAGTGGCGCCACCATGGCGCTCCATATATACTCCTGCCGGCCCACCCGCTCCTCAGTTCCTTCTTGCCGGCTACTCCGACAGTGGGGAAGGAGGGCGGGTGCGGAATGGATATGAGCAACACATCTCGAAGAACAACAGTTACAAAGGTGAGTAACCGTCTTTTCTTCTTCGAGTGATTGCTCATATCCATTCCAGTTAGGTGAATCCCAAGCCTTACAAAGGCGGTGGGGTCGGAGTGAAATGTGGCAGAATAAAACTGCCGAGCCAGAGGCTACAGCCTCTCTTGACTGCTGAACCAGGGCATACTGCGAAGCAAAGGTAAGGACCGAGGACCAATGGAGCTTCGCGACAGGTCTCGTGGGTAGAAACACGAGCCAGCAAGGCGGCAGATGAAGCCTGAGCCCTGGTAGAATGCACGGTGATGTGGCTTGGGGAAATATGAGCCAAATCAGAACAAGTGGGGATGTCCGCCATCACCCAAGATGAGATCCTCTGAGAGGAAAACAAGCAAGCCCTCCCTTTGGCCCGCTACCGGGGCAGAGCTGGGGCACCTTAGGAAATGATTCTGTCAGCACAACATAATGCGAGCACTCCACAGATGTCCAAGGAGTGCAACGGTTATGCCCATTGCGTTGAGCTGTGGGTAACATGAAAGGCCAAAACACCTTAGGGAGGAAAGCCGGGTGCGGTCACAACTGCACCTTGTCTTTGTGGAACCTTCGTAAAAGCTCTGATCTCAGAGACCCGTCTGGCCAAGACTAGGTTGAGGCCCCAGGGCGGGGCTGGGCGGCGCACCCGAGGGTGCAAGCGCTCCAAGCCCTTGAGGGACCTCGAACCCATAGAGCGTGGGACACTGAACGTCCATCTTAGCCTGCTGGAAGGTAGGGACGGCTGCTGAGAGTATCCTCAGCGATGATACCGCCAGATCCTGCCGCTGAAGGCCAGAGGCAGGCCAAATAGAGGGGATCGAGACCTCAGCAGGAGCAAGATCGAGCGTACTGCAGCTGTAAAGGAAACGCTTCCACCTGGCTCGGTACGTTGACCAGGTGGAAGGCTGCCTGTCACCCCGACTCAGGTACGCAGGAGCCACCGTGAGGCGAAGAGGCTGCAGGTCCGAGAGGCGAAGCCTGTCATTGCCCTGAGTGATGAGGTCTGGGCTGACAGGCCGAGCAACGTGGCATGTCAATGCTGCCTGGACCACTCTGGAGTGATCATGATGATGCGCGCTCTGCCCCTGCGGAGTTTGAGCAGGACCTAACGAACCAGTGGGAACAGCGGGAAGGCATAATGCAGTTGGCCGTTCCACGGTATCAGGAATGCGTCCAAGATCGATTCCGAGGAGAGACCTTGGAAGGAGCAGAACACCTGGCATTTCCTGCACTCGCGGTGAGCGAACAGGTCTGTGTGAGGAACCATTTCCACTTCCGGAAAGCGGGACGCCTCACATGGGGCAGAGTGATGACTCGTAAGACAGGAAAGACCTGCTGAGTCAAAGAGATAAGACGTTCCGAACGCCCGGGAGAAAGGACGTCGCCAGCTCCATCGAGCGGGCCATGCAAAAGACCCGGAAATGGATGGCCTCCTGACAAAAAAGGGGGGAAGGACTATGTCCCCCCTGAATGCTTATGAAGCACCTGGCCATTGTGTTGGCTGTAAACACCGAGATACAACGGCCTCGCAGCTGCCGCTGGAACCCCTGGCATGCCAGGCGGACTACTCTGATTTTTGGGGCATTAATGAGGAATGCCAGCTCCCTAGAAGACCGAAGGCCTTAAGCTCGGAGGTGACCATGAGCACTCGAGCAGAGAGATGATGCGTCCGCCGTCAGGGGCAGTGAGGGCTGGGGCGGATGAAACCGCATCCTGTCCACACCAAGGAGGGGGTTAGCCACCACTCTAGGGAGCCTAAGGCGTTCGAGGGAACGGTGACTACCATGACCATTGGCTCCCTGTCCAAGCGGTACGCCGAGGTGGGCCGGACTTGGAGAGGACGGAGGCGGAGCTTGGCGTGTTTGGTTACAAACTTGCGGGCAACCATGGACCCAGGAGACTGAGACAAGAACGAGCTGAGGTCGTTGGGAAAGCCTTCAGACCTCAGATGATTGATGCCATCGCCTAAAACCGCAGTTGCGATAAGCAGGCTCCGGCTAGGTAGGAGACCAAGATAGCCCCTAGGAAGCCCAACCTCTGCGTGGGAACCAGAGTGGATTGCTCTATAGTAATCATCAGGCCTTGATCTGTGAATAAGACCGTGACGATGCCCACGGCTGAGTGGGTTGTGTGACAGAGTCTCCTCGGATAAGCGAATCGTCCCAATACGGAAAAACGCATATCCGACATAGCTACGGTAGGCGGCGACTATGGCCGTAAACCGGGAGTATTCACCGCTGGCTATAAAGCGGAGGCATCTCCCGTGCGGAGGGAAGATGGCATTGCGAAAGTACGCGTCCTTCCTATCCAGGGCGGCATAGCAGCCCCCAGGAGGCAAGGATGGAATAATGGTTCCCAGGGATACCATGCAGAACTTCAACCTTATCCCAAACCGGTTGAGTCCATGCAGGACCAGGGAGGTCTGAGACCTGTGTTCGAGTGGGGGAACTAGGGCATAACGGGAGTAAAACCCCTAGCCCCTTTCGTCCGCTGAAGGGGGACAGGGCTGGAGCAATTTAAAGGTGGTACCTATGCTCCATCGTGCGCAGGACCCAGCGATCTAAAAGTAACTGGGGCCATGCCAGGAGAAAGCGGGATCAGGATCCCGTCCTGCGACTGGTACACCGCCCTCCGGCGAACCTTGGAAGGTCCGTCTTTGGTCCCAGTGGTAATTGCGAGGGACCTCGACTTTGGCTTTTTAGGGGGCCTGACGTTTGTCTGCGACCACCTTGGCCTTGCCGTTTTCCAGAGTTCTGCCTCTGGCTAGGCACAGAGTATGGCGGCTGGGGCCATAAAGGCCTGCGTTTGGTCGCAAGCGTATACACGCTGAGACGCATTAGGACCCTATTGTCCAGCAGGCTTCGCAGTCTGGGGCTGTCTCTGCCGCGAAGATGCCTTTACCAACAAAGGGTAAATTCTTTCCCCCGTCCTCCAAGACGGCAGCGAACTCTAGGTGGGAGGTTCGAGGGAGAAACTCCTCCACCCAGGTGCTATAATTATCGCAGCTAAGCAAGGCTTGTTGCTTTGCTACCCAGAGGCGCAGGGCCCCTGCAGAGTACACCTTGCATTCGCCAAGGCTCTTTCTGCTTCGGGGCTGGCGCCCGCTGGCCATGATATCAGGATCGTGGTCCTGAGCATAAAATCTGCGCATATGGGATGACACGGATGCGTGTCCGGATGGCCATGGAGGTACTAAAAGAAGGCACGGGCCGAGTCTCTGACTCACTCGGACCTTGCCCAACTCGGCACCGGGGACCGGCATCGGGAGGCGTATCGGTACCTGGAACGAGATCCAGACCCGCAACCAGAACGGTGTCGGGAGGTCGACCGAGATCTCGAGGCTCGGAGAAGAGCTACAGGAGTCAAGGTACCTGCCCCGGTGCCAGATGTCGGAACGGTGCCGATAGCGGGTCGGCGAACAGGATACCGACCGGTGCAGCGAGTGTGACCAGTACCGAGGAAAACAGTACCGGGACTGCCAGTGGTGTCCGGCGTGCCGACAGGACTTGGAGTGTCTGCGGGACCGTGATCATGGACGGTGCCGCTCTGCTGTACTGACAGGGGACAGTCCCTTGAAGAGACTGTATTACCCGTACCGGCGGTGCCCGGGTCAGGCAGCACTGACTCTGTCATGGCACTGAGAGCCCTCGCCGTTGGTAACATCTCCGGCGTGCAGGGAACAGCAGGCTCAACCACAGTGCGTACTGGGGAGCTGTCAGGCACCGGATTCGACGGCCCTCGTGGGGCCGGGATCCACGGTACCGAGGTCATCAGAGCTTCGGTAGGTGCCGGTGCCGGGCGAACCGAGTTAGATAAGCTGTCTGGCTGCGGTGCCGTCAGCACTGAAGCAGCGGGAGTAATACGCTCAACCACGGCGCGTGCCGGGGAGCCGTCGGGCACCGGATTCGATAGCCCTTGTGGGACTGGAATCGACGGTGCCGATAGAAGCAGCCGGAGCAGGAGCTCAACCACGGCGCGTGCCTGGGAGCCGTCAGGCACCGGATTCTACGGCCCTTGCGGGACCGGGATCGACGGTGCCGACGTCATCGGTGCCGCAGCAGGTGTCGGTGCCAGGCGATCCGACTTAGACTAGCTCTCTGACCGCGGTGCCGTTGGCACGGAAGCAGCCGGAGCATTAGCTCGACCACGGCGCGTGCCGGGGAGCCGTCAGGCACCGGATACTACGGCCCTTGCGGGACCGGGATCGACGGTGCCGACGTCATCGGTGCCGCAGCAGGTGTCGGTGCCGGGCGATCCGACGTAGACGAGCCCTCTGGCTGCGGTGCCGTTGGCACGGAAGCAGCAGGAGCAATACGCTCAACCACGGCGCGTGCCGGGGAGCCGTCAGGCACCGGATTCTACGGCCCGTGTGGGACCGGGATCGACGGTGCCGACGCCATCGGTGCCGCAGCAGGAGTCGGTGCCGGGCGATCCGACGTAGACGAGCCCTCTGGCTGCGGTGCCGCTGGCACGGAAGCAGCAGGAGCAATACGCTCAACCACGGCGCGTGCCGGGGAGCCGTCAGGCACCGGATTCTACGGCCCGTGTGGGACCGGGATCGACGGTGCCGACGCCATCGGTGCCGCAGCAGGTGTCGGTGCCGGGCGATCCGACGTAGACGAGCCCTCTGGCTGCGGTGCCGCTGGCACGGAAGCAGCAGGAGCAATACGCTCAACCACGGCGCGTGCCGGGGAGCCGTCAGGCACCGGATTCTACGGCCCTTGTGGGACCGGGATCGACGGTGACGACGTCATCGGTGCCGTAGCAGGTGTCAGCGCCAGGCGATCCGACTAGACGAGCTCTCTGGCTGCGGTGCCGCTGGCACGGAAGCAGCAGGAACAATACGCTCAACCACGGCGCGTGCCGGGGAGCCGTCAGGCACCGGATTCTACGGCCCTTATGGGACCGGGATCGACGGTGACGACGTCATCGGTGTCGTAGCAGGTGTCAGCGCCGGGCGATCCGAGTAGACGAGCTCTCTGGCTGCGGTGCCGCTGGCACGGAAGCAGCAGGAGCAATACGCTCAACCACGGCGCGTGCCGGGGAGCCGTCAGGCACCGGATTCTACGGCCCTCGTGGGACCGGGATCGACGGTGCCGACGTCGTCGGTGCCGGGCGAGCCATCTTAGACGAGCTGTCTAGCTGTGGTGCAGCTGGCCCAGAAGCAGCAGGAGCAGTAAGCTCTACCACGGCGCGAGCCGGGGAGCTGCCAGGCAGCGGATTCCCTGGTCCTGGGGGACTGGAATCGACGGAGCCGAAGTCATCGGTGCCTCTGCAGGTGACGGTGCCGGATAACGCAACTGAGGCGAGCTCTCTGGCTGCGATGCAGGTGGCACGGAAGTAGCGGGAGCAGGGGGCTCAACCACGGCGCGTGCCGGGGAGCCGCCAGGCACCAGCAGGAATCGTAGACTCTCTCGACCTCGGAAGAAGGGAGCGGTGCCGAGTCGACATCGGTGCCGGCGACGGTCGGTGCCGAAAGGCCTTGGTGGTACCGGCGGGGTCCGGTGCCGAGGAGGCGCTTCTGCCCGCCGCTTGAACATCGCTCCGCGCCCAAGGTGGAGGGGCAAGTGAAAGTCCCGCACCTTTTTGTTCTCGGCTTAAAAGCCTTGCAAATGGGGCACTTATCTGTCAAGTGTGATTCCCTGAGGCACTTCAACAGGAGTCATGTAGATCTCTCTTCGGCCGCGGCTTCTGGCAAGCCGGGCCCCTTTTTAAAACCCGGTGAGCCATGCATGGCTCCGGCACTGGGCTCATGGAAGGGGCTACTTCCTGAACCCCGCTAACTAAACTAACCATACAAATATATATATAAAAGTGTTATAACTGCATAATTATATACGAGAAAACGAGTAGCTAGGGAAGTGGAGGTCAGCTAAGCCGCGCTCCACTGTTCCAACGACCGACACGGGCGGTAAGAAGGAACTGAGGAGCGGGTGGGCCGGCAGGAGTATATATGGAGCGCCATGGTGGCGCCACTCTAGGGGGCGACCTGCCGGCCCACTGAGTTGCTAGGGTAAAAGTTTTCCGACGAATGTGCACGCGCGGCGCGTACACCTAACTGGAATGGATATGAGCAATCACTCGAAGAAGAACTGCTACCTATAGTTTACGCATACTAATGATATCAGC
The DNA here is from genome assembly GCF_007399415.2 of Gopherus evgoodei. NCBI lineage: Eukaryota > Metazoa > Chordata > Testudines > Testudinidae > Gopherus > Gopherus evgoodei. Next base: position 114,832,691 of record NC_044325.1, on the reverse strand, counting down.
ATTATTTCCCATATGTAATTTCATATTTCAAATATGAGAGCAATCAGAAAGAAAGTCTGCCACCAGAAAAGGTCAAGACAGTGTATCAGGAGTATTACTGCTTTCACAAAATTAGTTTAACATACCCCAGTCTGTCATAAGCACATTGACCTTTCGCTGCTCTCAACAGCAAACATTGCTAAAACAGCATCATGTTTAATAGATACTGCTCAGGAAATATAATTGTTCTCTCATATGTTTGTGCTCTCGTATTTAACAAAATCTGCTGATTCAAAATCCCTTTTGAAATAAGTTTCTGGGCTCCTGCTGTTTTAATACGTCATGTTATTTACTTATCCAAGTTGCAAAGATTTAAATTTGCCTCTCAGTGATCTGGCAATAATAAAAACCTGAAGTGTTGGTGTCCTTATTTCAGAACGTACTGAAACCTTAGAATATACCTATTTTATAATGTAATTGAGTTTGTTTTGCCCTATCATACCATAAAGATTACCATATTGTTTCCTTATTAGTTCTGTTTCGAAATTACAACTTGCTGTGCATGTTTATAAACAATGAGTTCCACCTCCTAGGACAGGAACCACACAAGAACACCTGTTTGCTTGTAGGAAGTCACTGGAAGGTATTTAGATTTGTGGCAAAAACATTGCAACAGCTTTGAAAAAAGAAGAGTTTGATCTCTTGCAAAATAAGATACTTTAATAATTGTGATCACCTTTTAGGGGTGTGAAATATCTTATTCCTTTTATATATGTAAACATGTGCTATATTTAAGGTTCTTTGAACTGGGCAATTGGTATTGATTTTGATTTAAAGAAAAGTAGAGCATTTACCAGAGTGGAGGAAGGGATTCAAACATTTTTTTAAAACTGTATTTGCAGAAGATTTAGGGCTTGTGCGTTCCCCATAATTAATACCCCAAAGAGGAATTTGGATAGCCCAGAACTAATGAAGCTTGGAAAGCATAAACCTGCAACCAACAGTAAAAGTGAGTAAGTTAGTAAGTGTTCATAATGTTACCTAAACTGAAAAGGGAACAGAATTGACAAAAGGGGAATGTGCTGTTTTACTATATTCAATGTAAAACAAAAACCTAAATGTATTATTGTATCAATAGCAATGTAAGGAGGTTTTTTTTTCAAATATTGCCACTAGTGCCAGTTTTATCCCAACATCCCTAGAAGGATATAAAGTACCTTCTAAAGATAAATCAACAATCTTTTGGAATTTAGAGGAGGCAACATATGTTCACTGAAAGCATATAAAAAGGTTGTTTTGAAATAATGTATTTATTTTGCCATCTCACTGTCAACCATACCTCAATTAATTAGACTCAATTGCTCCTGGGCATAAAGGCTGCTTAAGTTCTAGATGAAAACACCATGTAGCTCTCAGGCAATATGCTCATAATGAATGGAGATGAGCCATTTACTGAGTTTTAAAATACCATGCAATTTTTATGACAATTTAGAAGTCATTGTGCTCACACCAAACAACATTTAAATTATGGACCCAATCCTCCAAAAGTTGAGTAAATGCATAGCCTCTTGCAGCATGGCCCCTGTATAAATACAGTAAAATCAGTTTTGTTTTCTCATGAATTAATACCTGCAAACAAAGTAATAGGACTAGCTGCACTGAAAAGAACTCACTGACAGAGGAGCAAGTTCTGAGCATCAGCTGGACACAGGCCACCCAGTATGGTATTTTATGTTTGGGTCCCTTTATAAATTTGGCTTAGCTTGATACTTTATTTTATTGTCAGGAGGGATAAAAATTTATTTTTTTTCCTTACAAAATTTTTTTTAAAGTTTTGATTTAAATCAGATTTTTTATTTTGTTATTTAAAAATAAGCCTATTTAAAATGAATTCTGCATTTAATACAAAATATGTCCAAGACCTAAACTTATTTATAATCTCTTAAAACATTTAAATACAAAATAAATATGCTCAAATCCATGAACTTCTATCAAAAATTTGAGTAAAAGAATGTTTTTCTATACAAAAAAAAGAATCAGGGGGGAAAAAATCTAACTTTTGAGGTCTAGCCTTATAAATATGGCACAATAGCATGGACTGTATTAAGGGCTTATTTTAATAAAAGTCAGTGTAATGTGCTGTTTTGTGCGTTTAAGTTCCAGTTACCATACTAATACAGCTTGACACAAATAATGAGCAAAAAGTTAATTAGCTAATAAATAAGCAATAGACCATTCACTATTTTCTAACATACTAAAAATGTATAATTTAATTAATACACTGAAAACATTAAGATTAAATTGCTTAAATAACTGTTCTAGTGTAACCTACCAAGTAACAAAAAGATGTACCAAATCTAGTGTAAAGGCTCTATTTAGTTGTAAAGCAACATGTTTTAATTGTTATGTGAAACAACGGAATGCACCTTTCTTTAGAAAATAATTCAAGTACAAATGGAAAAGCTGACTAAAATCAATTATTTATATTGAAGCCTTTCACTTTGTGGTTTAAATCAATCCACCCTATTTACGGTACTTTGACATCATCTTAGACTTGAACAGCAATTAGTGACTAAGGGTATATCTACGCTACAATTAAAAACTCGTGTCTGGCTTGTGCTAGTTGACTCAGGCTCATCGGGCTTGGGCTAAAGGGCTGTTTAATTGCACTGTAGATGTTCAGGCTTGGGCTCAAGTCCAAGCTCTGGGACCCTCCCTCTCGTGGGGTCCCAGAGTTCAGGCTCCAGACCGAGCATTTGCACCTCAAACAGCCCCTTAATCCACGCCACACAAGCCTGAATCAGCTGCCACAGGCCAGCTGCAGGTGCCTAACTGCAGTGTAGACATACCCTAAAGGGCTGAGTCTACTGAAATGTTGGCACCAAAACTCTCACGGACATGAATGGAAATCAGAGTACTTCAGACCTCATGCAACTTTATTCTCACCCCATTGTGATGAAAAGTCTTTTGAGCCTAATATTAGGCCAAGGGATTTCATCTACACCTTGCTCAGTTTGGTTAAACAAACCAGCAATGGCATGATTCCAGTAACATTCTATTTGTTGCTTTAAGTTCAGAGAGAATTTCACCTAGACCACCCAACAACTATTAGCACCACTTTTTCATCTGGCTTGAATGTGCATCAACAAGCTTGAGAAATGTACTCAACACCTTAGCCCAAGGACTAAGCCTACTAGTCCTACTAGTGTGCTGCTATGCCCCTTTAAGTAAAGTACCTTCCTACTGCATTCCTTTTAAGCACAACATGCTCAATCAAATTTCTATTTATTGTAAGTTAATAACCTCCTCTACATTTGATTTTGTACCCTTCTTGGCATAAATGTTTCCTGTGGCAGATCTTGGTGCATCATTATCTTCTTTTCAGTTCCTTATTTCTCTACATTGTGTTCCACCTCCTACTTTCCATTACTCCCCGCCAACCTTAGTACCATACTCCATTTCCAGAGTTGCCTGTCACCTTCATCCCTTCCTACAGTTCTGAACAGCAGCAGTGAAGACTAATGAAATTCTGGTCACTTTCCACTCTATTGCAGCTTTGGACAGAAAATGCACAGGCACTTGAGCTGTCTAAGATGACCCTGTGAATAGAAAGGCTCTTTGCAGCCAGAACAAAAAATAAGCAGAAGGGCTAGAAACTTAATTTTAAAAAATAATGAAAGCTTAGATGTAGCAATTAGAGAAGTTCTCAACCTCCAAGAGAATGGATTTTTCAAGCCTTATGCATCCCAACTATGGATACACAAAATATTGTATGCAAGGAGTGCACATTATGTTCAAATGTTTGAGGGGGAGAACAGTGTTTTTGGTTCTCCCGACTTTCAAATAAAGCCAGCAGCATTGTTGCTGTGCATTTCGTGAAACTAATAAAAAGCTAACAATCTGATAAGGATTATTTGCTGAGACAGCAGCAGCTTTAATATGCTTCTTTCAAAGACTGGGATGTAAAAAGGTAAAGATGAAAGATGCTCAATTACAAGTTTAACTGTGCTTGTTCTGCTAGCAAGTAACAAATGTAGGCAATTCTATTCCTTAGTAGATAAATATTCCAAAAATGCTATAAGAGAGAAGGAGAAGTGGTATCAGGGTGTACTATAGGTGTAATCCAGTGAAGAATGTAAAGATTTATTTGCTGTGGCAACGAACATATGAAAATGCAAGTATGAAAAGAGATACCCCAATACTGAATTGAGTGTGAGTACAATTAAGACTCATATCAAGCAAGTTGCCATTTCAACCAAATTAGTAAGTGAGAAGTTGAACAAGACTAGATACCATCCAACTCCGGTACTGTGACTCTGGGTACATCTAAAGGATGTGAAATGATTATATGCGGTTTATGTGCAGTTGCATTGTTCAAGGTCCATATTGCCTGGCACTATGGAACAAGCAGTGCTATCAGGACACCTTCTAAGCTATCGAACTAGGATGAGCAACTAATATGTACTAATATGTACATTAATATAAGCTACTTTCATGGCCAAAGGTTGTCATAGTAGATTTCCTGATCAAACTCTTGCACAGATCCAGAATCATATCTTTGAGAGGAAGATCCAATGATCTCAGCAGTCAATGAAGCAGAAGACACAAGAGCATCATCATTAACTCAATAAAGAATGACTGATGCCTGTCCTTGATGTGAAATCCAGGTTACATCCAGAACTCTTCAGACTTATAGCAACAGTTACAGGAAACAAGACAAGATAAAATTAACTACAGCTAGGAAATCAGACTTCCTGGCAGCCAAAGACATCTAGGCTACTAGGCTTCAGTAGGCACAGACTTTCTGTCTTATCTCCAAGTGAAACCAATCTCTCATTGTGTTCAACTTCTCCCAGTCAAAAATGTCTGTTTGTACTCTGGTAGCCCATGGGAGCCCCACTCATGGACGGGGGCCCTGTTGGACACACGATTCCTGACCCAAAGAGCAAGTAAAAGGTAAGAGACGACAGATGGATACAACAGACAGAGAGAGCATACAGAAACAAGACAATGTGGGTCAGCAAGATAGGCAGTATCACCAGCTGCCTAACCACTATTAAGTTTTTTGTAGGTTTCACTGCAATGGCAAGTTTCATGGAGGGATCTGAAGGAGGACAGAAAGATGGTTTTGCAGATTCATTGGAGCACAGGCACTGGTCTCCCACCTCCCAGCTGAGTGCCCTAACCCACTGGGCCATACAGTCATTCTAATAGTCCCTCTCTCTGGCCCAATGCACATGTAATTATTTATGCACAGAGTAACAGCTTCAACAGGAGAGACAGAGACCTGCCTCAGAGTAGCCCACTGCCGAGTAGTTAGGGCACCCGAGTTCAAATCCTTTCTCCACATCAAGCAGAAGGGAGAATTGAACTCAACTCCTCCACATCCTGGGTGAGTGCCCAAAGCACCAAACTAAAAGTTATAAAAAGGATGGCACCACTACCTCTTTTTCTTCCACATCTCCCACTGTTTTGTGGATTTAGATGTGGTCAGAGCATATCTACCACATCAGTCTCCATACACAAGATAGGCAGGGGAATGCCTAGTTTGAGAATCCCACTGGGGCTTAGATTCAAGATAAATGGTGAGCTTCTGGGGAGAAGCAGCAAGACTTAGGTGGCTGTATGCATGCCCATTCACTCACCCACCCACCAAAATTTAGTTTTCTTAGGGACTTTAACAGAGGAAACTTAGGCATCTAGAGACTTTAGGCACCTACAGGGTAGGTAGCAGCTGACAAAAGTTCTGTGAATGACAGTGTCACCTAAATGTTGGACTTAGGCACCGACAATGGCAGTTCAGCACTTAAGTGATTCCTACCCAAAAGGTGCTTGCTTGGCTTATCTCAAACTTTTTCTCCTTACTGTTTCTACTCCAGTGGAAGAGCCATTCTTATCAGGACATTTCCTCATTTCAACACAATGCTATTTTCTGCTGAGAAGAAATCCAAGGTATCTCATCTGCTCAAACAACAATTTTTACCAGGTTCCATCAGCTCTATGGTCCCAAATACAAGAGTGGTAGGATCTATACACCCTTAGATGTACAGTCAACATCTGAAGGATCACAGAGGCACCCCTTCTCAGGAGGCCATGTGTTTGGCTAGCTCACTGTTAACCCAAGAATATCGTGCTTGATGCAAAACAAAGCAATGCTGGCTTTTATGGATTAGAAATACAAGGAGAATTAGATGTACATGATCTGAAATTCAGTATTTGTCAAAGCGTTTAAGTTTGTAAAAAATGGTTGCCTGTGTCAATTTCAGTTTAATCTCCTACCAGAAAGATTAGCTCCATGCTTTCATGCCACATCATGGCATACCAAATGAGGGGGTCATCATTCAACTAGAAAAGAACATACATTTTTTAAGGTAGTAACTAATGAAATGAGTCTAAGCCAACAATACAGAAGTTCAGTTTCTCTTTTCCAAAGAGAAAAGTTACAGAGCATTATCCCAGCAAGTTAACATTTTCAACTGCTGAAGAAAAATATAGGCTACAATTAAAATTATGAAAATAATGCTGTCATAACATTTCTTCCCAGATCTGGACCTTAGCATCCAAAATATGGGTGTTAGTATGAAAACCTCCAAGCTTAGTTACCAGCTTGGACCTGGTAATTGCTGCCACCAGCTAGGAATTATACAGTGCCTAGCTCACTGTGGTCTCCCCAAAACCTTCCCTGGGGGACCCCAAGACTCAGATGCCCTGAATCTTACAACAAAGGGAAATAACCCCCTCCCCTTGTTTCCTTGTACTTCCTCCCAGGCTCCCCTCCCTGGATGACCCTAGGAGATTCCCTGCTTCCAGTCCTGGAAACACAAGTACCGAGAGATCTAATCTCTCTTCCCCCTCACCCAGAGGGTATGCAAAGTCAGGCTTAGTAAATCTAACACAAAGAGATTTTCCCCTTGACTTCTTCCTCCCACCAATTCCCTGGTGAGCTGCAAACTCAATTCCCTGGAGTCCCTACTAAAGAAAAACTCTAACAGGTCTTAAAAAGAAAGCTTTATATAAAAAAAAAGAAAGAAAAAGACATTAAAAATAGGCTCTGTATCAAGGTGACAATATACAGGGTCAATTGCTTAAAAGAAAAATGAATAAACAGCCTTATCCAAAAAGAATACAATTTAAAACATTCCAGCAACTACACACATGTAAATACAAAAAAACCCCAAAACAATATAAACCTATTGTCTTACTATCCTTGTACTTACAACTTGGAAACAGAAGATTAGAAAGCCTGGAGATAGAAAGATCACTCTCAGAGCCGAGAGGGTCAGATCCAAGACAAAGACAAAGAACTCACACCCAAAACTTCCCTCCACCCAGATTTGAAAAAGTCTTGTTTCCTGATTGGTCCTCTGGTCAGGTGTTTGGTTCCCTGTGTTAACCGTTTACAGGTAAAAGAACATTAATCCTTAGCTATCTGTTTATGACAAATGCTAAATGCCATTAGAATGTAAGGTGCACTCTCTTCAGCAGCCTAGTAAAAAGGCATATTAGAACAGAGAAGAGAAGTGATGAATCACAGTAAAACAGTATCAGGTTTTATCATCTCTCTGATCTAAGAACTATACAGGAATGGCTGGTGAGATATTTCCAATCTCGCTTAAAGTCCTTTGTCTTATAATGCATACGCAAAGGGGAAAAATCTCCTGGCACCAACTTCTTACTACTTTTTAAAATGAAATGTCAAGAATACTTACCCTCAGCATACTACAAATGGGTAGAGAAATCAAGTTTTAAGGCATCAGACTGTTTGAAAGATACAAAGTGCTTTTATGCTTTCAACTTTTTTTCGTCAAATAAGAAATCATCCACAGTAAGGAGCAGAGGTAAAAATTACGTCTGAGATAGAATAGCATCTAGCTGAGAATGGATAGGGAGCAGAAAGATAATTTGAAATTTTGTGCTTAACATACAGATAGGGCAAACTGCTCAGAGCAAAGAAACCACAGAATATTTGCCAGAGACATGATTCTAAACAGAACCTGTAAATTCCCATCAGGTTATAAACAAATATGGGCTTGTTCAAAGTCTTAAACCCATTTTGGAAAGGTTTGACTCAGCCATTTTAATTTGCTTGGGCCAGAACTGATCCTGTAAGTTCTTAGCCTAGAAGGATATTTCAGGACTACATTCTAATAACTTTAACCATTTTTTAATTAAATACAAGGCTATGAAAGCTAAACTTCTTTCAGCTTGCAGCTTACTTCAAAGTTTTGCAGAAAGCCTCACTAATCAAGGGATAGAAAAGTACCATTTTAATCATTCAGATTAGATTGATCCTTAGCACTAGGGCCCTGCATAGAGGACGGTGCATAGGTGCAGAAGGAACTCTGGGATGGAATTGAGGCAGTTCTCTCCTTGATCCTGGGTAGAGAGATAAGTTACTGCAGCCCTCTACAGGCTAGAACATACTTTTTCCATCCATATTGACTCAACTTTTCTAGCCTGCACTTCCCTCTGCACTCAGATGTGCTGGGCATTAATACTGCCACACAAGAAGATAAAGGGATCTTGCTCCCCCTTCTTCCCTTGCACAGCTGCATTAGGCTGGCTCACAGTCAGGCTCTAAATATATGTCATCAGGTTTAAGTTATTTACTTTAAATGCTAAGGATTTTTTGTATTGCTTGCAGAGAAGTACTAGTATAGCCTTAAAATTTCACAGCAAATGAGTAGGCACACGTTATATATCTGCTAACATTTACCAATCCTTCTTGAGAACCCTGCTAAGTCTGGGTCTCTGGCAACATCCTTATTTGTCCCTCTGATTGTTTCCCTTATGTAAAGGTCAAGAACATCTGTTTTTAAATTAAAATACTACTCTGATAGTTAAAGTGCTAGGCTACTGGCAACTAATCTATCTCAAGGCTTGCTGGAGGGGGGAATTTACTCCCAGTCTACTGTATCCAACTTTTTGGGGGAAACACTTGTGGAGAACTCATAAATCAATACAACTTGATGTATATTTCTATTATTCTGACACATAATTCTGAATGTTGAGTCCCATAAGGGCAAATGAAAACATACTGTTTGAAGATTTCTGTTTTACACTAGTAAGCACATTATTGAGACAGGTAATAGATAATATTTTTTGTATAGCATAACTGGATCCTTGGCTTAAGTAGTTTCATGTACTTCCAGTATTCTTGTGCTATATTTGTTACAAAATAATGAAGTGTAAAACCCCACAAATCTTTACTTGTGTTACTAATACCTCCTTGGATTTTTGAAAATGAAGTAAGTTATTTAAAAAAAAATCTATTTTACTTTAGACCATTGTAACACTTTATGCTCAATACAGATAAGCCTCCAAACTTTTGAAGGCTTAAAGAGGAAACTCTTTTTGAGATTCAGCAGTTCTACCAGGCTCTCTTCTGTAACTGGAAATTCTTGATTAAAATAAAGTTACCATCTTTAATAGTTTCATGAACCTGCTATGGTATAGAAGATATATAAAACTGACATTTTAATAGTGATCTTCCTTAAAAAAAATGAGCTCCCTTGGCTATGCCAAAATATACATTTAGAAGTTTTACTTGTTCAGATCCCATAATCCACTTTAATATTCCATAAAAGCTTCCAGATGAAAGGAAAGGAATCTATTACCTGTTACTTACTCATCAACAAGGCACCCTCCCTGCATCCTTAAGACTGATGTTACAAAAGAAAGGAGATTCGATGTGTAAAGTATAATTTGCTCAGTGCATATTCTGACAAATGAAGGGCATGATGCGATTAGATTATGAAGTCAGTGACCCAACAAATGGCACTGCTTTAATAGTAAAAAGAACAAGAGTACTTGTGGCACCATAGAGACTAACAAAGTTATTTGAGCATAAGCTTTTGTGGGCTACAGCCCACTTCATCGGATGCATGCAGTAGAAAATACAGTAGGAAGATTATGATTATATATATCTCCACACACACAGAACATGAAACAATGGGTGTTAACCATACACACTCTAACAGAGTGATCAGTTAAGGTGAGCTATTACCAGCAGGAGAGAAAAAAACTTTTTGTAGTGGTAATCAAAATGGTCCATTTGCAGCAGTTGACAAGAAGGTATGAGGAGCCGGGAGGGGGGAATAAACATGGGGAAATAGTTTTACTTTGTTTAATGACCCATCCACTCCCAGTCTTTATTCAAGCCTAAATTAATGGTGTCAATTTTGCAAATTAATTCCAATTCAGCAGTCTCTCACTGGAGTCTGTTTCTAAAGTTTTTTTTATTGTAATATTGCGACTTTTAGGTCTGTAACTGAGTGACAAGTGGACTGGTCCAGGCTGAGGTTGATGGTGGGGTGGAAATTGTTGAAATCATGGTGGAATTCCTCAAGGGCTTCTTTTCCATGGGTCCAGATGATGAAGATATCAATGTAGCACAAGCAGAGCAGGGGTGTCAAGGGACGAGAGCTGAGGAAGCGTTGTTCTAAATCAGCCATAAAAACATTGGCACAAATCAGATGTCAAGGATTATAACATTCAAAAACTAGTCAGAGAACACTTCAGTCTTGTCAGCTGCCAAATATGGACCATTTTCATTACCACTACAAAAAGTTTTTTTTCTCTCCTGCTGGTAATAGCTCACCTTAACTGATCACTCTGTTAGAGTGTGTAACCCATCGTTTCATGGGGTGTGTGTGTGTGTGTGTGTGTGTCTTCCTACTGTATTTTCTACTGCATGCGTCCGAAGAAGTGGGCTGTAGCCCACGAAAGCTTATGCTCAAATAAATCTGTTAGTCTCTATGGTGCCACAAGTACTCCTGTTCTTTCTGCAGATATAAACTACCACAGCTGCTACTCTGAAATCTGCTTTAATAGTGTATAAGGAGAGGTTGTGTTTTAGGAGACAATAAAAGTCACATTAAAGTGACCACAGTAACCGCTATGCTTAACAGAAATAACAGCTTTTAATGCTCTCAGTGTCCAGGAAACCAATCCACAGCACTATTCTACCACATACCTAATGTCTATTATAAATTACAAACGCATCCCTGCTTCCCGACATAGTGGGATGAACCACAGGGTAGACTAATTTATTAAGTTGTCTTCAAAACTGAACTCTCCCTTATAGATTAAGCTATCCCGGATGAGTAGATGTTAAAAGACAAAAGCAATATGCCCCAAATTCCAGGACAATATAAAAGGGCACTTTTTTTAGTCTGGTTTCTCTAGCAGCATGGAGACTGTGTATAGGGATGTCATATTTCTGAATGACTACTGGGCCAACAGATCCCTTAAATTCAGCAGCAGCAGCCGCAGGGAACTCTGCTAAGTGAGCCAGGCATACTTCACAACTCTGCTAACCAAGGAGGGAGTTTCAAAACACTGAGCTGATCACTGGTCTCCATTTCAGTCTATGACAAAGCAGAAACAACAGTGGAAGCTGGTACCTACATTTTAGATTGCCTAATGCTTTCCTAGATAAAGGTCTCTTGTAAGTATTTCTCTGAGCTTGCACACCTTGATTTGCAGAACGACTTTGACATTCAGATGGACAAACACCCTCAAGCTACAGCAGTGCCTTTTCTTTACCCTCCCATGAAATTCTGCTCAGCTTTCGCTGAGATATAAATTCACCTGCTTTCATCAAGAAAGTTTTGATAACATGCTAAAAGTAAGTGAACTGAAAAGTTGTGAGGCTAAGCTAATGCTACTACAACCAAAGCAGCCACCATGTGCTGAGAGTGCAGGGGAGCAGCCAGAGCAGCAGTAAGGATGTGTGGGCAAAGGCAAATGGGGCTGCTTCCCACAGACCCTGTGCATGCCCTTGGTAGACCAATGCCTCCTTCTGGGTGGCTCCATACAACGAAGGAACAAAACTAGGCTCCTCTCCCATAACACCCACATTTGGCCTACTACCTGAATCCTGGGGCACCACGTTGGCTGGAGATCCCCAGCTTCCAGGGGGTCGGGAGTTTCTAGAGAGCTGAGCCAGACTGGGCTCCCCCTCTGGAACACAGCAATCTATTGCCCCCACCGAAAGGGATAACAATCTTCTACTGGCAGTCAGTCCTGTAGCTCAAGTAGTAGCAGTCTAGCCTGCACTGCTGCACATTTAAGGTTCAAACCATGCTGATCGTACAAACTGGGGAGCTGTTCCTTTAATATTTGTATATAATTTCCTAAAGGGAAATTGCTATTAAAAAGGGAGAATTAACATTATTACAGTCAGGGCTGGCTTTAGGCCAATTCTCCCGATTCCCAGAATCGGGCCCCATGCCTAAGAGGGCCCCCCTCAGGGTGTCTTCAGCAGCATTTCAGCAGCGGGGGGTCCTCTCCAGGGGTCTTCGGTGGCACTTCAGCGGCAGGGGGTACTTCGGTGCCATGGAAGACCCAGAGTGGACCCTCTGCAGAAGTGCCGCCAAAGCCCCAGACTGCTGCCGGGTATTCGAATTGGGCCCCACGGGTCATAAAGTCGGCCCTGATTAAGGTTACAAACCAAGCTCTGAAAAATTAGGAAATGCCAGACTTATCTGTACAACCTTAGTTCTGCCTCCTCGTGCTTATGCATTGAACTCCTTTGTTCAGTGCACATGATGGAAGCACAAGAGGAGAGGATAGAATTGAGGTTGAATGCACAACTGTGAATGTGTTGGGGGGGGGTTAAGTTTTCAAATGTAAATATCTCTCATATAGTGCTTTTTGTCAGTGGATTGGTACAGTCATTTTACAGATAGTATTAATAGTATTTTTGCTACCTAAATAATATTTTAATGTAGTTTTTGCTATAGATATTTTTATTTAAAGTTAGTAATGGCATCCAAGTATATGCATTCAGCATATATTAGTAGGTTATGTCTTAAACCAGCAGTTCTCAAATTGTGGGTCAGGACCTCAAAGTGAGTCACGATCCCATTTTAATTGGGTCGCCAGGACTGGTATTAGACTTGCTGGGGCCTGGTGCTGAAACCCGCGCCCAGCCGTTGGGTCCTAAACCCAAGCCCCACTGCGTGAGGCCGAAATCAAAAGGCTTCAGCCCTGATTGTTGGGACTTGGGCTTTGGCTTCAACCCTGGTCAGTGGGGCTCAGGCTACAGACCCCACGCCCAGGGCTGAAGCTCTTGGGCTTTGGCCCTCTCAGCCAGGGCAGTGGGGCTCAGGCGGGCTCAAGCTTTACTCCCCCATCCTGGGGTCATGTAGTAATTTTTGTTGTTGGACGGGGATCACAAAGCAATGAAGTTTGACAATACCTGTCTTAGACGAACAGTTAAACCTGGGAAACAAGACGTATGCACATTGCAGCACAGAGTTGCCAATACCAACAACAAAGGATAAGATTCATACACTATTGAGAAGACAGTGAAAGCTACAGTTGATCCAACTTCTGGATGAAAAGACTGGCCACACCAGCCAACACAAAAGCCCACTACTAAAATGTTACATTCCAGAAAGACACTAAAGGAAGCAAACCTGTGACAAAGCAAAGAGGGGAAGTTGGCTATTAACAATCCTTCTGAGGAGAAACAAGTATTTCAGACTGAATTGTGGAGAGAAAAATATAGTACGAATGTCTCTGTACACATTGTAAGAGTCAGTCACTTCATGAGAGGTGTCATAAAGGGACTTCAAGCAGCCAGAAGTGATTTTTTTTTTTGGTGTGGCGCTCTCAAGTACAGGGCATCAGAGAATAGAAGACAGACGCAGATATGCTATAACAACTTTTGTAACCTGAACTACTTAGACGAGCAAGCCAAGTTTTAGCATTCTCCCTAGGTTGAGCCTGGTTTACTGTGTTATATAAAGCCTTAAGGTAATTTGAATTGTATTGATTTATAGGACTAATAACTGAATCATTCCTACAGGAAAAAAAACAAATCTCTGACACTAATGAGAAACTGAGGGCAGGGGGAGGAGGGAGAAGACAAGTTTATGGCCAAACGCGAGGGACCAGAGTGGGTAGTGCTACTAGAATCACTGCAATCAAGCTGGTGCACAGAAAGCCTGGAGACCGCAGCAGAAATTAGGAGACAGGAAGGTAAAAAATTTTCTGGAGGCTATCTTCCTAAATGTTACCTCATTGGTGCTATGACAGCAAAACTCAAATAAAGTCTCTTTAATTTCAAACTGGTAAGTACATCACATACTAAACCAACAAAGAGTAAACTGCTTAGAGCTCGCCTCATTTTTGCCTTGACAAATACCAAATTAAGCTAGCCCCACAAAAGACATTTATCCAGGAACATCTCTGCTCATTTAATCTTTCCTAGTATTTAAATTGCTTCCCAACATAGAGAACAGCCAAGTCAGCAATATTATTACAAGGAAGCAGATTTTACATCTTTCCCTAAGGAAAGATAGATGAACGCTTTGTTTAGAAAAAATTGAACTCTGAGGGACATGAGGAGGGGAGAAGAGAGAAAGAATCTGTTGCTGTACCTAGGAAAAGAAGAGTTACTTCTGACAACAGCCTCCCTCCAATCCTCTTTATGAAAGACATTCAAATAATACAAGTGAAAGTTACTTTTAAGTTATGCCTTGCTGTTTAGGGGAATATTTTGTGGGTTAATATTAATGCTAATACAATATCTACAACCTTGGCATCCATTAATTTTATGATTGCCGTCACCATCTCCAAGTGGGCACCAATGATACTGCCAAGAATGACCTTGAGTGGGTCACTGCAGACTATGTGGCTCTGGGAAGAAAGATAAAGGAGTTTGAGGTGCAAGTCATGTTCTCGTCCATCCTCCCTGTTGAAGGAAAATGCCAGGCAGGGACCCTAAATTGTGGAAGTAAACTGTGTTTACACAGGTGGTGTCAGAGAGGGGGCTTTGGATTCTTTGACCATGGTATGTTGTTCCAGGAAGAAGGATTACTAGGAAGAGATGGGATCCACCTAATGAAGAGAGGGAACAGCATCTTTGTAGGAAGGTTTACTAACCTAGTGAGGAGAGCTTTAAACTAGGCTCACGGGGGATGGAGATCTAAACCCTGAGGTAAGTGGGGAAGTGGAATACTGGGAGGAAACACAAGGAGAAGGGTGCAAGAGCAGAGGCCTCCTGATTTATACTGAGAAAGCAGGGCAATTGGCTAGTTATCTTAGGTGCCTGTACACAAATGCAAGAAGCCTGAGAAACAAGCAGGAAGAACTGGAAGTCCTAGAACAGTCAAGGACCTATGATGTGATTGGAATAACAGAGATTTAGTGGGGTAACTTACATGACTGGAGCACTGTCATGGATGGGTATAAACTGTTCAGGAATGACAGGCGGGGGAGAAGTTGCACTGTATGTAAGAGAGCAGTATGATTGCTCAGAGCTCCAGTATGAAGCTGGAGGAAAGCCTACTGAGAGTATTTGGGTTAAGTTTAGAGGCAAGAGCAACGAGGGTGATGTCATGGTGGGCATCTGCTATAGACCACCAGACCAGGAGGATGAGGTATACAAGGCTTTCTTCGGACAACTAACAGAAGTTTCCAGATCATAGGCCCTGGTTCTCATAGGGGACTTCATCACCCTGACATCTGCTGGGAGAGCAATAGAGCAGTACACAGACAATTAAGGAAGTTTTTGGACTGTTGGGGACAACTTCCTGGTGCAAGTGCTGGAGGAACCAACTACGGGCCTGTTGACCTACTGCTCAGAAACAGGGAAGAATTGGCAGGGGAAGTAGAAGTGGGTGGCAACCTTGGTTGCAGTGATCATGAGATGGTCGAGTTCAGAATCCTGACAAAAGGAAGAAAGGAGAGCATCAGAATACAGACCCTGGTCTTCAGAAAAGCAAACTGATTCCCTCAGGGAACTGATGGGCAGGATCTGCTGGGAGACTAATATGAGGGGGAAAAGAGACCAGGAGAACTTATTGAGAGCGCAGAAACAAAACATCCCCATGTGCAGAAAGAATAGCAAATATGGCAGGCGATCCGCTTGGCTTAACAGAGAAATCTGTGGTAAGCTTAAACACAAAAAGGAAGCTTACAAGAAGTGGAAACTTGGGCAGATGACTAGGGAGGAGTATAAAAATATTGCTCAAGCATGCAGGGGTGTAATCAGGAAAGCCAAAGCACAACTGGAGTTGCAGCTAGCAAGGGATGTGAAGGGTAACAAGAAGGGTTCCTACAGTTATCTTAGCAACAAGAACATGGTCAGGGAAAGTGTGGGACCCTTACTGAATGGGAGAGTGTCATAACCTTAGTCCCAGATTTGGACCTTAGCGTCCAAAATATGGGGGTTAGCATGAAAACCTCCAAGCTTAGCTACCAGCTTGGACCTGGTACTTGCTGCCACCACCCAAAAATTTAGAGTGTTTTGGGGCACTCTGGTCCCCCTGAAAAACCTTCCCTGGGGACCCCAAGACCCAAATCCCTTGAGTCTCACAACAAAGGGAAATAATCCTTTTTCCCTTCCCCCCTCCAGGTGCTCCTGGAGAGATACACAGACACAAGCTCTGTGAATCCAAACAGAGTGACTCCCCCTCTCCGTTCCCAGTCCTGGAAACAAAAAGCACTTTCCTCTTCACCCAGAGGGAATGCAAAATCAGGCTAGTAAATCCAACACACACAGATCTCCCCCCTGATTTCTTCCTCCCACCAATTCCCTGGTGAGTACAGACTCAATTTCCCTGAAATTTCCCAGTAAAGAAAAACTCCAACAGGTCTTAAAAGAAAGCTTTATATAGAAAGAAAGAAAAATACATACAAATGGTCTCTCTGTATTAAGGTGACGAAATACAGGGTCAATTGCTTAAAAGAATATTGAATAAACAGCCTTATTCAAAAAGAATACAAATCAAAGCACTCCAGCACTTATATTCATGCAAATACCAAAGAAAAGAAACCATATAACTTACTATCTGATCTCTTTGTCCTTACACTTAGAAACAAAAGATTAGAAAGCAGAACTACTTCTCCAAAGCTCAGAGAAAGCAGGCAGACAGACAACAAAGACCTCAGACACTAAATTCCCTCCACCCAAAGTTGAAAAAATCCGGTTTCCTGATTGGTCCTCTGGTCAGGTGCTTCAGGTGAAAGAGACATTAACCCTTAGCTATCTGTTTATGACAGGGAGGCAACCTAGTGACAGATGATGTGGAAAAAGCTGAAGTACTCAATGCTTTTTTTTGCCTCGGTCTTTACAGACAAGGTCAGCTCCCAGACTGCTGCACTGGGCAGCACACTATGGGGAGGAGGTAAGTAGACTTCAGTGGTGAAAGAACAGTTTAAGGACTATTTAGAAAAGCTGGACATACACAAGTCCATTGGGCCAGATACAATGCATCTGAAGGTGCTGAGGGAGTTAGCTGATGTGACTGCAGAGCCATAAACTCGTGGTGATCAGGGGAGGTCCTGGACAACTGGAAAAAGGCAAATATAGTGCCCATCTTTAAAAAAGGGAAGAAGGAGAATCTGGGGGACTACAGACCAGTCAACCTCACCTCAGTCCCTGGAAAATCCTGGAGCAGGTCCTCAAGGACTCCATTTTGAAGCACTTTGAGGAGAGGAAGGTGATCAGGAACAATCAACATGGATTCACCACGGGTAAGTCATGCCTGACCAATCTAATTGCCTTCTATGATGAGATAACTGGCTCTGTGGATATGGGGAAAGTGGTGGACATGATATACTTTGACTTTAGCAAAGCTTTAGATACGGTCTCCTACAGTATTCTTGCCAGCAAGTTAAAAAAGTATGGATTGGATGAGTGAACTATCAGGTGGATAGAAAGCTGGCTAGATTGTTTGGCTTAATGGCTGGTGATCAACAGCTCGATGTCTAGTTGGCAGCCAGTATCAAGTGGAGTGCCCCAGGGGTCGGTCCTGGGGCCGGTTTTGTTCATCATCTTCATTAATGATCAGAATGATGGAATGGATTTCATCCTCACCAAGTTCACGGATGATACTAAGGCCACGTCTACACTACCTGCTGGATCAGTGGATAGTAATCGATCTATCGGGGATGCGATAAATTGATCCCCGAATCAACGCCTGTACTCCACCTCAGCAGGAGGAGTAAGTGGAGTCGATGGGGGAGCAACATCAGTCAACTTGCCGCCATGAGGACAGCCAGATAAGTTGAATTAAGATACTTCAACTTCAGCTACGTAGCTGAAGTTGCATATCTTAGATTGATTCTCCCCCAAAGTGTAGATCAGCCGTAAGCTGAGGGAAGAGGTAGATACACTGGAGGGTAGGGATAGGGTCCAGAGTGACCTAGACAAATTGGAAGATTGGGCCAAAAGAAATCTGATGAGGTTCAACAAGAACAAATGCAGAGTCCTGCACTTAGGACAGAAGAATCCCATGCACTGTTACAAGCCAGTCGGCTAAGTGGCAGTTCTGCAGAAAAGAACCTGAGGATTACAGGGGACGAGAAGCTGGATATGAGTCAAGAGTGTGCCCTTGCTGCCAAGAAGGCTAATGGCATATTGGGCTGCATTAGTAGGAGCATGGCCAGCAGATCAAGGGAAGTGATTATTCCTCTCTGTTCGGCACTGGTGAAGCCACGTCTCAAGTATTGCGTAATATACACTGAACTTTGTGTTCATCTGGTAAGCAGACAGATCCCAATATAGGACTGAATGAAGATGCTGTTCAGCACTGAATTGTGCAATTTCTACTTGTGATCGGTGGTGAAATGCCTGCTGAGCCTGTCCACCAAAGAGTTTTGGACACCTAAAAAGTATGTTGCAGAAAGACTGATGTGGTTATGGATATACCAGTTCCATAAGTTGACAGCCTCAATCCATAATGGAAAGGTGTGACAGTCCGTACCCTTATGTTCACCCTTTTTACAAGACTATGATAAATTTTGTACGAAATATGCCCAATGAGGTACCATTTGAAAACTAAATTTGCTGGTTATTATTGTCCTGGTAAAATATTGTGGTCACCGCAGATCTTGATGCAATATTGGCCGCATCCACTGCAGCTTGCACAAGATTTTATCCACGTCTACTTTCCTCAACAAGAGCTTGGAATTGAATCCAGTCCTAGCAGAGGAGCTTCTCTCTGAACTCCAATAACTTTGAGTAGCTCATAAACTTATATTTCACTAACAAGGCCTGGTAATTAAAAATTCTGAACTGGAGGCTAGGAAATACAAATACGTTCCTCCTTAAAAGTAAAAGCATTCAGCTCCCTTGTTCACCGGGGTAGTCCTCAGGTGTTGCTACCTAAGGTGTTGCTACCTGGATCTTTCCATCTGTTTGTACTACTATGGAATTAGGAGCAGAGTGCATGAACAAGAATTTGCTGCAGGCACAAAGTAGTGCTTCTCACCCCTTTTCAAGAGTAGGGTACACTGCCAATGCATGCCATACCACTCTAGCTGCATAATGGCCTCATTCACTGGGAGCGCTATCTAATTGGGTATGGTGACTACAGGATTTCCAAGAGTTTGTGCTACATATATTTTGAACTCTAGTGGAATTTGAAGCTCTGCTGCCACACTCTCCAATAGTTCTTGATATTGCCTATCCTCATTAAAAAGAGGCAATGAAGATGGGGAACTGATTCATCAAGTGAGGAAGAGGACAAACCTGTTGGTACTGCCATTACCAGCAGACACATTTAGTCATCATCCTCTTCTATATACTCCTGCTGAGCCAGCTGCTGCTGTTTTGAAGGACAGGGATGGTGTGACTCTCTGATAGAGTGCATGGATCCAGGATGTTGTGTGTAACGGTTCCATGGACTCCAAAGGGTTGAAAGCTGGTTGGAGTGGACCACCCTAGGGCACTGAGTATCAGTGCTCTCTTGGAATGTTAACCTGTTGGAGTGAAAGATTGGTCCAAGACACTCAAAACCCTGCCTGAGCTACCATTCTAGTTGAAGAGGTGACGTATCATTTTGGGCATTGGATTTAGCCAACAAGACGGCCAGAGCCATCTACATCAGCAATTCCATGGGGAGGAAACTCCAGCTTGCTGACAGAATAGGAAACTGACTCTTTCTTGAAGTGGTATACTTCTCTCGGATCAATATGTTGCTCAAAAGAAGCAGGCCTGAATGTAGAGGAGACCGGAGATCTCAGTTCATTCTAGAATATGAGGGATCCCAGTTATCAGTTCCGCTGTATCCAGTGCTGCAACAGACTTAGTGGTCAGCAGGTCCTTTCGGAACCAGGTTGATACCACTGGGGAGAGAGAGAGTCCCATCTGGAGCTTTTCATCAGTACTGGTGGTTGATGATTGTTCAACTTATTAGAGGTGGTTGGCACTACTGTTAGTACCAGGGCTGATACCACAGGAGCTTTGCTCTAGCAAGCTTTCCCTTGGTAGGTTGGGAAGCTTAAGCAAACCTAAGTCCTTGGGATTCACATGCAAAGACTCACCCTACTGGGAAGGAGTTGGCCAGGGATCCCTTCTCCTGGACGTAGGCTTAGGGCATGGCTACACTTGCAGCTGTACAGTGCTGCCGCGGGAGCGCTCCCAGCGCTGGGGCACTGTTTACACTGGAGCTTTACAGTGCTGTAACTTGCTGTGCTCAGGGGGGTGTTTTTTCACACCTCTGAGCGAGAAAGTTGCAGCGCTGTAAAGCACCAGTGTAGCCAAGGCCTTAGCGGGGGATCTGTGTTTATGCTTGTGCAAGTGGCCTACTCTCAAGAGACGCACGAGACAACAGGTCTATAGATTTCACTGATCCAGCCTCTACTCCAGAGTTTCTGCTCAGAGGAGCATTGCTCAAGGTCTTCAATCAATATATGAGGATGGGGGAAGTGGGGTGTCTCCCTGACCTGGGTTTGACTCCGGTAACATGGCTTTCTCCATGAAGTATTTCTTCAGTCAGAGCTCTCATCTCTTTGAGGTCTGGAGTAGAAGGGAGCAACAGATGCTTCACTCGGCAGAGATAATAGCTTCCCCAAGGCAGTAAAGGCAGTGCTGGTAGCCATTTCTGACCAAAAAGGAGCAAGGACAAGTGACAGTTTTCAAATCCCAGAATCCTGGGCATAATCCTACTCCCAAAGGAGTGATGGAGAGTGTGGTGTGAAAACTAAGCTACACTAACTATACAGAAAACTATAAAACCACTAACTGTATACAATTATATTTACAGAGATGAAGATAAACTGTGAGGATAGCTCTGCACAATGGATGATTCCAACTCAGGCCAGGCAGTAGTAAAAAAGGAAATGGAGAAGCAGATCAGTCCTCACCACCCCTTATGTGCTCAGTACCAACCATGAGGGGAATCAGGCATATGATGTGCATGTATACCCACATGTGGAACACACATAGGGACCAGCACTCGAAGACAGATGTGTTTTATTTTCTTGCTAGGACAGGATAGACTTAAGCTGTGAAATGGAAAGCAATAGGTTTTGGGGGGGTTTTGCTGCCTCAAAATAGGTTTAAAAGTTGGGAGATAGAAAGTAGGCAGACTAACCCTCTTGTTGGTTAAGTAAATACAAGTGGCAAATCAAACACTCAAACTTGAATGGCAGAGGTGTTACCCAAAGTAGTCCAGATTTAAGGAGAAGTCAGGATATAGGAAGAGTAATATATGTTGCAATATAAGATCAACCAAAAACATATGTACATGAATTTAAGGATGCTACTACCTTTATAATTATAATGACAACGGTTTGCGCCTTTTGGCATACATGGAATGCCGAACAGCATGCAGCTAAATGAAAACATGAAAAACGCATTCATCCTTGGGAAGCAGGAAACGTGAATGAGAAAATGAGCCTTGCTGCTAGCAGGAAAGCAGAACATTCCTGGAGCTTTTGCTATTTTCACTGAAGAAAAGGAGTGAAGAATGTATGGGTGGGTAAGATGGAAACAGAGGGCGAATTAAGAAAATATCAGTCCTCTACCTTAAGAATGTTGTGAAGAAGGCAAGAGGAAGGGAGAGCAGAAGAGGCTGTACAACAAGTCATTGCAGGAGACAAGGAAGCTGAAAACAATGTAGGGAGGGAACACAATAAGCTACAAGTGGGCAAAAAGAAAAAAATGGAGTGAGAGACTTTCATTGTAACCTTGTTAACTTTTCATTTAAAACATTTTTAAGGGAATGAAGGGCATGAGTACTATGTTAATAACATGTTTAAGTTGCAGGGCAGGGCAACTTTTTCACCCTGGCTGGGAGGTCTACTTTCAAACCAGCTATTTTGTAATTTTTTTTAAGCATTAAAATTCATCAACTGTTTATAATTGCAACTTTGAAGAATAAAAGATGGGAACTATTCACACTTCATGATTCCCACTGCTCAATATCACAAAAATCCAGTTTAGTTCCTATTGCCTTTCCCATCATGGTTGATTTACTACCTTGGTAAGTGGAATCACAGAAAAAAAATCACTGTAAGTGTCTCAGAATCCAAGTAAATATTTCTCTACCACTTTGAAGGCCCAGGTTCTCATCCCTCATTGCATTTGCCATCTACAAGCTGCCTTTTCTGATGTCCTTTAAAATGTTTTGATAACATCT
Organism: Gopherus evgoodei; assembly: GCF_007399415.2. Taxonomy (NCBI): domain Eukaryota; kingdom Metazoa; phylum Chordata; order Testudines; family Testudinidae; genus Gopherus; species Gopherus evgoodei. The sequence goes on along the minus strand of NC_044325.1, from coordinate 114,810,330 downwards.
TGCCTATCCCTAAAAAAAGGTTTTTATTTTCTCTATCAGCTGTTTTTCTCATTGCAAAGAGGAAGCACTGGGGACAAAAGAAATATCTAAACGTATACAAAATATATGCTATCTAGTCAATAGATTATCTACAAAACAAACCAAATCTAAACAAGAATTATTGCTCAAGTTCAAAACCACACATTTTGTATTCATGTATCAGGAAAAATAAGGACAAAAACCAAAAACAAATACATCATGTTCAACTTACTCAGTTTGATATCTTTAAGATCATGAGGCATAATCAACAAGAAAATACTTAACTAAATCCCTTTGAGTTGCGATTACACACACTTTAATGAAACTATGGTGGTAAAATTTTAAGTCTCGCCTTCTCCATCCCTTCTGTCTCAACCTCCTCTCCCATCTTTCAATTCTTCTTCCTAGATCCATTTCATTCTATTTCCTCAGCACACATCATTTCCAATAAAAAGAGAACCTAAATATGATGCTTTATTCCGAATCTCCAATTTGTAGCTTTTGTATATCCTTCTAAGGGCTTGCCTACACTGGAAAGTTGCACCACTAACTATTAAACAGAAACATTCACCCTAGTGTGGGCAGTTATTTTGGCATGAAAGGTACCTCATGCTAGCACAGCTATTTCCACTCAGGAAAGGGAATAACTATACCAACATAAGCCATCCTCTTACTGGTATAACTGCATCTACCTGAGGGCTTTTACTAGCATAGCTATTTCAGTAAAATAATCACACTAGTAACCTAAAATTATACTGATAAAAAACAAGTTTAGATCAGCCCCTCCCTTTCCCCCATCCCAAAAAAAAAAAAAAAAACACAAAAGAACCCCACACTGTTCACAGCCAGACCTTTTACTAAATCCAGGAATGGTCAGCTCACGTGCTATATTAGGTTTTTTAAGCAGTCCTGAGTAATACTCAGTTTTACAGTTTGGGTGAATGGTGGATTGGCCAAGGTCCCACATGATTTACTGTCATATTGGATCAGAATCTAGGATATTCCTAGCTCCCAATCCTTTGCTTTAGCTACTGTACTCATACAACCTATGCATACAGTTATAAAATGAAGCAACATTTAGCAACACTGAGAAGATTTGTTGAAAAATATGCTGGAAGTCTCCTACTGCTCATCTGCACTGGCAGGCATATACATGACACTTACAACACAGCAATCATGAATCGCAGCATGTCTCTTAAAATATTACATGCAATCTTAATTTTGTCATCCCAAACAGGGCCGGCTCCAGGGTTTTTGCCACCCCAAGCGGCAGCAAAAAAAAGAAAAAAAAAAGCCGCAATCGCGATCAGCTCTACTGCCACTGCTTCAGTGTTCGGAGGCAATTCGGCGGCAGGTCCTTCGGTCCAAGAGGGACCAAGGGACCCGCTGCTGAAGAGCCAGACGTGCCGCCCCAAGCACCTGCTTGCTGGGCTGGTGCCTGGAGCTGGCCCTGATCCCAAGAGAGAGTCATGGCACAACTCATTTGCTTTTTAGATCACAACATACAATCTTGGTGCTGGCTAGTTTAGTTAGAAGAGGTACAGTTAATTCATGCGGTAGCAGCATACCTGGAAGATAGATAAATTCTGACTCTTAATCTGGTCCTGCCACCAAATAGCACTTGTCACTGGAGGATTATTCCTTCCAATGAGTGGAGGTTTAACAGGCAGGCATGGGCTCACCTTACACCTACTATTGGCAAGAGCTGTTTATGCCTTTTTAATACATGCATGTAGCTATCATAAGAGCAGTAAGTAAAATAAAAGAATGTTTCACCTTCTGCTAAAAGCCTAATAAGTAGCTCTGCCACCTCTGTGTCAACACCTGAGCCGCAGTGCTAAAAATCCTGGCCATAGGGGAACAGAACATCACGGCACAAGATGTGCAAGACAGATTCTCAAGTGCTTTTCATTTTTGTTGGGAATCGTTCCTAGGGCGTTGTTATAGCCTCTTCTTATGTGCAAGTTCAAGCTTCATACATCTTGCCACATTTCCCCTTCCAAATTTCCATCTATATATTTTGTTCCCAATAGCAGCTTTTATTTCCTCATTTCACTTTAGATCTCATTCATGACCTCTGAATACACAAGCTGTCAACTCAGCATAATGACGCAACACATTTACCAAGTCTGTTAGTCTGGCAAGGCTACTAGGATATGTGAGCAAGGCTAAAAGCAGAGATTTCAAAGGATGGTTTAAAATAGGTTTCAGCTACTATCCTACCCTTGTCTAGTTTGAGCTCTTTGCATAAAGTTTAATGTAGGAGGTTAAAAAGGGGATCACATTTGGTGCCTTTCCATATCATACACTGGATCTCATATAGTAATATATTTTTATTGTATCAATGCTTAGCATTTTCTAGATTGGATTTTTTCCTAAACCATCCAGTCTTTTTAGCTCTTAAAAGAGTTTCTTTTAAGACAGCATTTGCTGCTAGACTGCTTTGATCTTAATGCATACAAAAAGGAGTATAATAGCAAAACCTTAAATAAACTGTTTACATTTAAGTATGGTCTCTCTTTAAAATTTAATCAGGATAGAACACAAAAGGAACAATGTTTCAGCCCCTGGGGGCCCAAATTCAAGAGAGGCGTATTTGAGAAACTGCTCTGTCTGCTTATCAGTCTTTTAGCAGCTACTGAAGTATAAACTGTTATTTGATTTTTATGGTATTTATTCCTATGACTTTTGCTATATTTTTGATTAACAGTCTACAGTGATGCCAACAAATAAAGTATATAAGATCCACTAAAGCACATTTATAGAAGGTTAGAACCCAAACTGATTTTCAAGACACAATGAATTTGAAAACATGAGATATTTAATATGTCAATGAAAAGCAGTTTTTAGTAGAAGCCCAGTTATCCTGTAAATCTAAATTTGCAAGAATTTCCAGTATATGGAATTAAAATAAGGCAGGAACACAGTTTAAGGATTCTGCCTATGGAAGTCATTCCATCCAATACCGTCTTTAAATCTTAAAGTACATTTGGACTCTGTGCACATTTTAGGGCATTTCTATTATTTGTGCTATAAAACCTTATGGGTGCATTTTAGACTGCTCACTCCATTTCATCAAGAAGTCAAAATGTCCTGTGCACAATTTATTTTTTTAGTTAATACAGCAGCAAGACATAATAATGTGACGACAAATTAGTTATTTAAGTAACAGTGCTGGTCTAACAGCATCTGAGTTTAATGGCTGTTTCTATAAGCAAGCGCAGTGTCTGAATAAATCCCTGGGGAGCAAAGTGGAGGAAAAATGAGACCAGATACAAAATGCAGATTATATAGAGTGATCTGCAATCCTTTTAGATTCTTTTAAATACCTCTGAAAAATGTTGTATATTTCAGAAAATATAGCATTTTACTACCTTTATTTCTGTTAACCAATACATATGTTAGACATAATATTACTGTAAGTATTGGGAGTTCATGTTAACTGAATGTATTATACTCTCCCCACAATTCTGTTCACCCATGTCAAGTATCCCATAACACTCTGCCTTACCAAACGTAAGCTGTGGCTTAAGTAAATAGGAAAACTGTCAGGATCAGGACATGTGTGTTTTACCATAGCAACAGGTAGAGAGTTACTCTCAAAGTAAAAGGACAAGATATATAATTGTTCTACCTGGTACAAACCCAGAAGGTGCCTTCATGCCCACTGATACCTGGAATGCCTGTTTTCAGAACAAAGAGATAAGGGGTATGTCATGATACCAGAAAAACAAGGTAGAAAGCAGATTGGTTAAATATTATTTCAGACAATGCATGCACACAATACCTTTTATTTGTAAACAGGATGGATATAAAAAGCATAATTTTGGGAGTGTAGCTTTGGGAGCACACTTTCTTTGTAAGGTGAATTTAAAAACACTGCACACAATGGCTTCCTGGAAACTGCTATTATACTGAGCCTATCTTCTTGTACTGTACTATTATTAACTTTGAACAATAAACCTTACTGATGTCCTGCCATGAGGGCATGGGGACTGGACTCGATGACCTCTCGAGGTCCCTTCCAGTCCTAGAGTCTATGAGAGTCTATGAGTCTATGTTATTGGGTCTTGAATATATTTCTAAATGAAACAAAGTGTGGTCAAGCAGTTGACTATGCAATTTATCAGCATTACTAAGTCCACATATTTTGTGGATAAAAAAGTTGCATAAGGTTACTTCAGGTAGAACACTGGATTCTATTCCCAGCTGTAAAATGTCAGACCCAAGTCCCATCCACTTAGCCACACTGATTTTGGATTAGCAAACATATTGGCTATCCTGTCAGTATCCACTGCTTCAGCCACAAGATGCCTCTCTTCTCTCAGGGCCAAGAATAGACTAATGAATATTGTATCCTGCAAATCCAACTTTCAGGCTAAGCCCTGGTTTAACTACAAGGTTAGGTTGAATTTAGCCGCATTAGGTTGATTTTATAAGCAATGCATCTACACATCCAACCTGGTTCTGTTGACCTAAAGGGCTCTTAAAATTGACTGTTGTACTCCTCCCCGGTGAGGGGAGTAGCACTAAAATCGACCTTGCTGGGTCAAATTTGGGGTAGTGCAGATGCAATTCGACAGTATTAGCCTACCGGGAGCTATCCCAGAGTGCTCCAATGTGACCACTCAGGACAGCACTTTCAGCTCCAATGCACTAGCCAGTTACACAGGAAAAGTCCCAGGAAATTTTGAATTTCATTTCCTGTTTGGTCAGCATGGCGAGCTCAGCAGCACAGGTGACCATGCAGTCCCAGAATTAAAAAACTAGCTCCAGCATGGACTGAATGGGAGACACTGGATCTGATTGCTCTATGGAGAGAAGAATCTGTGCAGGCCGAACTCCAATCAAAGAAAAAATGATGATATATATGCCAAAATCGCACAGGGCATGGTGGAGAGAGGCTACAACAGGGACACAGCAGTGTCGCGTGAAAGTCAAGGAGCTCAGGGAAGCCTACCAAAAGACAAAGGAGGCAAACGGTCACTCCGGGTCAGATCCCCATACACGCCACTTCTATGATCAGCTGCATGGCATTCTAGAGAGAGACCCTACCACTACGCCACCACTGTCTGTGGACACCTGCAAGGGGGGAGTCTCATGCAACAAGGAGGAGGATTTTGTGGATGAGGAAGAGGAGGAGGAGGAGGAGAAGCACAGCAGGCAAGAGGAGGATCCGTTCTCTCCGGCAGCCAGGACCTTTTCATCACCCTAGAACCAATACCATCCCAAAGGGGGTTGCTGGACCCTGAAGCCGGAGAAGGGACTTCCGGTTAGTGCACATTTGTAACTACACTGCAGGGTTTAAAAGCAATTGTGTTTAATGTTTGATTTGCCCTGAAGACTTGGGATGCATTCACAGCCAGCACAGCTACTGGAAAAGTCTGTTAATGTGTCTGGGGATGGAGCAGGAATCCTCCAGGAACATCTCCATGAAGCTCTCCTAGAGGTACTCTGAAAGCCTTTGCAGAAGGTTTCTAGGGAGGGCTACCTTATTTCGTCCTCCACAGTAGGACACTTTACCACCCTAAACCAGTAGCAAGTAGTCTTGAATCATTGCAGCACAAAGCATAGCAGCGAATGGTCCTGGGTTTTGTTCACATTCAAGCAACATTCGGTCTTTATCTTTCTGTGTTAGCCTCAGGAGTGTGATATCATTCATGGTCACCTGGTAGAAATGGGGGAATTTGTGTAAAGGAACAGTAAAAGGACCTCGTTCATGCTGGGATGTTTGCGCTTGGCTGAAAGGGATCATCCCTGAGAATAGCCACATGGTGAGGTGGGGGGAGGGGTGTGCTGCACATCCACCCGAAAACCGCAGCCCCTCCTTTTAAACAGCAAACCCAACCGGCACTGTTTGCAATAGGAAAGGAGGGGGCTGCCGTTTGAAACCATTCCCACATGTTATGAAGGCGGAAGAAGCCAACCCCGTGTACCCTTTGGCTTACTGTGGCTGCTTGCAAACTGAATTCTGTTGCCCAGCTGCGTGTTATGTGTCACCATGTCGGCAGACGCTCAATATAAAAGGCAAAATGCGACCTTGTACCTAAAGCACATGTTCTGTCTGCTGTAAATTGCTTGATTCACTGTGAAAGAGTCTCCTTTCTGTTCTCAGAAATGTATCTTCTTAAATTCTACTCTCCCTTTTTATCCCCCAGCAGGTGCAGATGTTTCTAGGCTCCCCCTATCATCTCCATCCCAGAGGTTATCACAGATTAGAAGGCAAAAAAACTGCACTCGCGATGACATTTTCCAAGCTCATGCTGTCCTCTCGCACTGATAGGGCACAGCTGAATGCATGGAAGCATACAGTGAACGCGATCAGCAGAGGCAGGAAGTGATGCTGAGGCTAATGGGGGAGCAAATGGACATGCTCAGGCATCTGGTGGAGCTGCACGTAAGGCAACAATAGCACAGACGGCCACTGCATCCACCGTATAACCGCCTGCCCACCTCTCCAAGTTCCACATCCTCCTCACCCAGATGCCCAAGAACATGGGTGGAGAGGAGGCTCCGGGCACCCAGCCACTACACTCCAGAGAATGGCCCAAGCAACAGAAGGCTGTCATTCAGTTTTGATTTGTAGTGTGGCTACAATAAGCAAAGTGGCCTTGTCCTTCCCTCCCTTCCCACTCCACCGGGCTACCTTGTCAGTTATCTCACTTTATTTTTAATTAATAAAGAAAGAATGCATGGTTTTAAAACATTAGGGACTTCATTTTCTTTGCCAGTTGTGATCGAAGGGGGGAGGGTGGTTGGCTTACAGGGAATTAAAATAAAAATGGGGTAGGTTTGCATCTAGGAGAAACAAACACAAAACTGTCACACCATAGCCTGGGCAGTCATGAAACTGGTTTTCAAACCCTCTGATGTTCAGCGCACACCTAGCTGTGCTCTTCTAATCACCCTGGTGTATGGCTGCTCAAAATCGGCAGCCAGGCAATTTGCCTCAGCCTCCCAACCCATAAACATCTTCCCCTTACTCTCGCAGATATTATGGAGCACACAACAAGCAGCAATAACAATGGGAATATTGGTTGTGCTGAGATTTAACCTAGTCAGCAAATAGTGCCAGCGAGCTTTTAAATGTCCAAAGGCACATTCTACCAACATTCTGCACTTGCTCAGCCTATAGCTGAACTGCTCCTTACTACTGACCAGGCTGCCTGTGTATGGCTTTGTGAGCCACGGGAGCAAGGGGTAGGCTGGATCTCCAAGGATAACTATTGGCATTTCAACATCCCCAACAGTAATTTTCTGGTCTGGGAAGTAAGTCTCTTCTTGTAACTGTTCAAACAGCCCGGAGTTCTTAAAGATGCAAGAGTCATGCACCTTTCCTGGCCATTCCATGTTGATGTCAGTGAAACATCCCTTGTGATCCACCAGTGCTTTCAGTACCATTGAGAAGCACCCCTTGTGGTTTACATACTGGTTGGCAAGGTGGGCCGGTGCCAAGATAGACAGAACACATATCCCTATCGCCCCACCACAGTTAGAGAACCTCACTGCAGCAAAGCCATCCACTGTGACATTTCCCAGAGTCACTATCCTTGCTAGCAGAAGGTTAGTGATTGACTTGGCTACTTGGATCACAGCAGTCCCCACAGTAGATTTGCCCACTCCAAATTGACTCCCAACTGACCAGTAGCAGTCAGGCGTTGCAAGCTTCCACAGGACTATAGTCACTTGCTTCTCAACTGTCAGGGCAGCTCTCATCTTGGTATTCCTTCACTTCAGGGCGGGGAAAAGCAACTCACAAAGTTCCAGGAAAGTGGCCTTACGCAAGAGAAAGTTTCGCAGCCACTGGGAATCATCCCATACCTGCAACACTATGCAGTCCCACCAGTGTGTGCTTGTTTGCCGGGCCCAGAATCAGTGTTCCACTGTATCAACCTGCCCCACTGTCACCATGATGTCCCAATTGCCACATCCTGTGCTTTCAGGAACATCTGTGTCCATGTCCTCCTCACAATTGTCCTCGTGCTGGCAGATTGTAGCCAGGTTCCACACATACTGCAGGATAATGCGTGAGGTGTTTACTATGCTCACAACAGCAGCGGTGAGCTGAGTGGGCTCCATGCTTGCCGTGCTATGGCGTTCGCACAGGTAACCCAGGAAAAAAGGCACGAAATGATTGTCTGTCGTTGCTTTCACAGAGGGAGGGAAGGAGGGGAGACTGACAACATATACCCAAAACCACCTGTGACAATGTTTTTGCCCCATCAGGCATTGGTAGCTTAACCCAGAATTCCAATGGGCAGCAGAGACTATGGGGACTGTGGGATAGCTACCCACAGTGCACCACTGCGTGAGTCAATGCTAGCCATGGTATTGAGGACGCATTCCGCCAGCTTAATGCACTTAGTGGGGACATACACAATCGACTGTATAAAATCGCTTTCTAAAGATCGACTTCTATAAAATTGACCTAATTTTGTAGTGTAGACATACCTTTTGAAAAATAAGACAACAGATTTATACCATGTGAGCTGCAGAAAATATACCAATTCCAAAACAGGCAGTTTTCTTCGACAGAAAAGAGGTCAGAGTTTGAGATACTTCCGTAAAACTAAAGCATGTTCTTGATCTGCACAGAAACTGTTAGCCGTCTCTAAGTTATTTGACCATATTACAGTTCCAAATAAAACAATTCTCAATATTGTGATCCTTTAATATCTGACATTTAATACCAGCCAATCAAATTAAAAAAGGAACACTTCAAACCGATACAAGGAAACACTTTACACAATCCATAATTAGCTTAAGGAATAACTCACTGCCACAAGGTGTCTGAGACACCAAGATCATCACAGGATTCAAAAGATGCTTAGAGTTATATGGTGGCCTGTACTGCCCACCAAGTGGCCCCTCGTGGTTAGGGTTGCATCTGTGGCTGTCCTGCCTCTATTTCCCTTCATCCAGCCCCCTTTAAGAACTCACATAGTCTCCAGTGACCTACCAAGCTCAATCCTTTAATTCCATCAGTTCTCCTTGGGCTGTCAACAGAGTCAAATACCGAACTCAAAAGTCCGAAACAGTTTTTTAGTTCATCTTCCCTTCTTTAACTATGCCAGATCCCAACTTGCTCCTCAGAGCTGCTCCTTCCACCAGCCCCAGCTCCACAGTCTCCTAAGCATCCTGCTAGGCCTCCAGCCTCTGACTGTGTCAACTACTCTTCTAGCCACACACCCTCCACTGCCGCCCCTTCTCCCGCACACAGCTTCCTGCTGCCTTTTATATTAATAATCTGATTCCTCTTGGGGGTGGGCTCACCTTGTAATCAGAGCTTGCTTAGCACCAGGCTTCTCCAGAGGCAAGCCAGCTTATTACAGACATTATAGACATTTTATATGTACAGCCACAGGATGTATTTTAGCTGATTAAAGAGATAGGAACCTTCATTCTTCTAGGCACAACCCATCACTAATTGGAGAAGGATTTAAGTAACTTCCTATGGATAGGTGTGATGGGGTATACCTATCCCGCACTGGACAGGAAGGGGTTAACCCCATACTGTGGGCTGAGGAAGCCATGCCCCATTGCCCCTGCTGGGTAGGCTCCTATTGGAACCACAGTATAAAAGGGAGCAATACAGCTCAGTTTGGGCTGACCGCTGAGGAGAGAGGATGTGCACAGCAAGCTCCTGCACCCAGGAGCTGTCAGTGCCCCAGACCACAGAGGCCAGGCACACTGAGACCCAAGAGGATAGCTGACTGCCCACAGAAGCCCCTGATGGGAAGGGGTCTCCAGGAATTTTGCTGATCAGCTACCCCAGAGAACCAGAGGACCTGTGGACTATGGAGCAGGTAGGCAGGGTAGAAAGTGGCCCAAGGGAACCAGACATTGGTCTGGTAGTGGAATCGTGAAGCGGGTCAGCATATTTTGGACAGATCTCTACTGACCCATAGTAAATACACTTGCAGCTGACGGCCCTGGGCTGGCACCTGGAGGAGTCAGGAGGGCCTGGATCATCCTGCCCAAGCTGCCAATCTACTCCTGGGTGCCTGGATCATCCTGCCCAAGCTGCCAATCTACTCCTGGGTAGTGGTCCACCCTCTTTGCCTGGCTGCCAGACCATACTGTCCTGCACGGGAGGGCAGCCCCTGGTGAATCCGGCCACCAGGCCACACTGCCCTGCACAGGAGAGCAGTTTGCCTGCTCAAGAAGAATGTCAGACACTGGGTCTGCAATGGGAGTGTGCTACAGAGATCCAGAGCAAGGAACAATGATCAGTAACTACTTATACCCAGGGGCTTAAAACATACGGGATTCAGTGGTTGGATTCAATCACCACATACTGGTGTGTCCATCCAGAGCGTGATGGACCCAGTTCAGCTAACTACTAAAAAGGAATAAGAATCTTGTTGCTTTAATGATGTTTAATGTCACTTTGTTTACTACACGAAGGAGTGAATGCATTTTACTATAATCCATAGTTGGCAGCAATTACTTAAGAACTTAAAAAGCCTGCATTAGCCTAATGAAAAGCATTTTTGTAGAGAAATGATTGATAATCCATTGCAGAAAAATGCTACAAAAATGTTAGAGCAAATGAAAATGCTTTATCTGTAACAGACAACAATTAGCCACAGCAGAAAACTGCCTCAAAAAATGAACTACTGAATGGGATGAACTTCAACTCTCAGGAACTGCAGTGAACTTCTTCTCTGTATGAAAGATCAGAAGGAAGCTGCAGACAAAAGCGAAGACCTTTTCTGTTGTTGCCTTTCATTTAACCAGAACTGCTGGAGCTCAAAACATTTTTCACAGTATGTTTTACCACCCCTCTGAGGTAAGGAAATACTATTCTCATTTTACTGGTGCAAACAGGCAGGCTGACAAAAGGTAGGACTTGCCTAATATAATTAAGGAAGTATATGGCAGAATCAGAAACAGACTCATCGGGACCTATCTTCTTAGCATGTATTCTTGAAGAGGTTTTTCATTTCCTGCACTGTGGTGTGACACATCAGCACTAACAGTTATCCAGAAGAGCCACAGCAATTTGTCTCACTAGAAATTACATTAAGACCACTTCATTTCATGCAGCTGCTGCGAGAAGTGACGTTCAGTTATTGGGGCCTGATCTATACTATAAAGTTTTATCAGAAAAACCTTCCTTGTGTCAGCTCTGTATTGTATGCTTCCATACTTAAAATTGAGCCCTGCCAACAAAACCCTCAACCACTTATGACACTCAAGTTAAACCAGCTCGGTGAGTGATATAAGCCCTCTGTCAGTATAGTTCTACAAGCACAATGCCTTTATGGAAGCAGAAGTACCTGTACTGATGTAAGAGATCCTCTAGCAATAAGTAATGACTGCTCTGGTTGAGCTTTCCAACTCCGCTGCCCAGGGGTCACAGTTAAAGCCCTGCAAATCTGCAGATATCTGCTTTATATCTATCCAAGGTCCATGTTTGCAGATCAGGTGCAGATACACATTTTGTAATCCATGCAGGGCTCTAGTCACCATGACTGGAAGTCTTCCTCCTGTTTAAAATCCCCAGCCCTGGAAATGCCTCTTTTCTGCCATTTCTACAAGCATGGCTCCAGCTCACTCTCTTGCTACTGCGTGACCCAGGAATGAAGTCCTAGATTTCCTCAGGTAGTCAAGAGAGGAAGGTGTGCAGCAACAGCTGCAGAATTCCCTCCAGAATAAAGATGAGCATGTTGACACCGCAAAAATCCATGGAGATAATGGGGTACAGCAGGGATGAGGACCAATGATAGGAAAAGGAGGAGTTGCAGCAGACTTATCCAAAGTCAAAAGAGCAGAGCCTCAAGTTCAGTACTGCCCCCAAGACTGCTCCCACGATGACCAGCTTGATATCATACTGAGTGGGAATCCCATCAACAACCTGAGTTTTGGACACCCAAAAACTGCAGGGGAAGACCCTCTGTAATTGGCAACCCAGGAGATCACTGAGAATGGGGATACAGATGGTGCTGGGATGGCCAAGAGCTCTTTAAGTCCCAGCTGGACCCACAGAACCAATCAGTGACAAACTAGACTCTAGTATGTGTAATTTTATAGGACTCCCCATAAAGGCAGGCCATTTTGTTTATCTTTTCTAGGCTCCCCGAAACACTTTGCCACACCTCCCCCATCAAACCGTGACCAATTCTGCCTGGGGCCAAAGGAAGTCTGTCTTCAGCTAGCTGCCTTATTTTAAAAGCATGAAATGGCTGTATTATACGATAGTCAAAAAGATTGTAAAAACAGCCAAAAAGCATTCCCAGATACATTCTTCTACAGAAAATGCTTGCTTGCGACCACAGAAAGCCACATTTAATGGACACAAAAACAGAGCACATCCACTGATTTCAAAGTGAAAGCCTACATACGACTTATAGGTCTTTCAGTGAAACCAGTAATTAAGCACTTCAAAGTGTGTACATTTACAGACTAGGATTACATTTAAAAAAAAAAAAAAAGAGGGTCAAAATGTGTGATCAACTCAGGTTTTGGTTTGGACAGGCTAATTTCACTAGCCAGCAGTCACAGGGCACTTGTGCTGCTGGTGAAGAAGCTGGTTTACTTTAGCATATGAAACTTTTCAGTCCACTGGCTCATCACTGAATTTTTCCAGAAAGGAGCATTTAACTTTTGCCAGGACATTTTCAGGCAGAGCTGCCTTTGTTTCTTCCACCACAATAGGAGATCTTCCCATACTACTCTGTAAGGACCTCTTCAAGGATCATTGCTGAGAAGAGCTTAGAAGCATGACCCCAGGTGACAGCCAGAACTCTAAAGCAGCTCCCTTCTCTGCCTTCATGATCCTCATGGCTCATGACTGCCTGTAGTAAGTTTCGCAGTCTTTACTACACCTGAAAGTGTACTGTTAAAAATTAATAAAGGAGTAGTAATTGTGAACCTCTTTAAAAGAAATCAAAAGCCCAAGGGAAGAAGTACAGAGCTGAAGTACTTATCTGCAGTCCTACCTCCCCACCCCACACCTAACACTGGCTCTCTGTGTTTATCAGTGAGCTCAGCTGCAGTATCCTTGAATTATGTCCCTTTTACACCAGCTGACAGCCTAAGCAGGATAAGAAGGAAAAGGAAACTGACAGGGAAGACATTCTCCAAATTGGTGCAAAGTGCTGAGTCTGGAGCAAGTGAGACAGTGAATGGAGGAAACATATGCTGGAGGGGATAAAGACAGACCAAGAGGTGCACCAAGACACGCTGCAGCTGTTGAAACAGACTCAGCTGCTAGAGCATATTATGGATCAAAGCACCCAAACATGAACTCCACAGCAGCTACTACACAGCAAGGAGAACTACTCCTCCTAGCTCAGGCCAAACTTCCCTCTCCTCAAAACTCCAGTTCCCCCACCAGCATTATCCCTTTCATTTAGCCCCACTGGACAATAATGAGAACTGCTTCGGCTATACCAACTGCAACTTTTCTTGTAAGCGGTACCTAATAAAATTCTGTTTTGTGAAAACCCTAATTTCCTGTGTCTTACAATATGGAGATGTGGATCCCCCAAAAGCAATAACCTCCCTCCCCCTCTAAAAAAAAATTGATAAACCAGCTAAATTACTGTCTGGGTACTACAAGATGTGTCTTAAAGCTTCCCTTACCAGGACAGAACTTGCAGTGGCCTTAATAATTAACCTCATCTACTCAAAAGCAACAGATGGCCTGTCCACCTCATCCCTCCACTCTAGCAATAACCTTCTCCCCCTTGGCCACGAGATATTATGCAAGGCATAATATGCAATACACAGCATGCAGCAACAACAGGGATATTTTCCTTGCCTCCACCTAACCTTGTCATGAGACATCTCTACTTCTCCTTCAATCTTGCAAAGGCGTGCTCCACAGTCATCCTGAACTTGCTCAGACAACAGTCAAATCTTTCCTTGCTTCTGTCCTACTGTTTGGGGTATGATATCATGAGCCAGAGAAGCAATAGGCTGGGGCCCTTGAGAATCTCCATCAGTATTGCAACCTCATTAACGTCAACAGACCAGTCCAGGAAACTTGTCCCTGCTTTCAGCTCATCACAAATTCCTGCATTTCTAAAGATGCAGGCATAACAGACCTTTCTTCACCAGCACTAAAGTTAGTAAATGGTCAATGGTGATCCACCAATGTTTATGTAACTATGGAGAAGTAGTACTCCTTTTGGTTTATATACTCAGAAGCAAGGTGGAAGTGAGGACACAGAGTGGGGTTATGGATCCTATCTATCACCCCACCACAGTAAGATTTCATTAAATCCATCTATTATTTTTTGAACATTTCCCAAGTAACAATCTTTATTTAATTGCCTTGCACACCTAGATGATGACTGCCGTGAATACCAAACTGATTGCCCACAGACTAATTGCAATCTAGGTTTGAAAACTTCCAGACAGCGCTCACCAGCACTTACCACCCATTTCGTCACTATCAGAGCAAATCTTACCCTAGTGTCCGTGCGCTGCAGACCTTGTTACACAACTTCAAGTTATGTGGCCTCTCTCATCTGAAAATCCCAGAATCACTGCTGGTTGACGCACTCAATCTGATCCCACCACTCAGTGGTCTTTGTATGGGTCTCAAACCACTGCTCCACCATCTGCAGCTGGCCAGTGAACACCATCAGCAGCCAGTCAGCTTCTCCAGTGATTTGTGTGGCATTTATGTTTTTGGCAGTGAGATGGAGAAACAGCACACAAAACAGTAGATTATAGGAGGGAACAGAGCGACTTGTAGGAATTTGTCCCCAAGTTCCTGTAATTCCCTAGAGAAGTGATAGTACCAACGGCAACAGCCCCAATACCACCTGATGCTGTGAGGACACATTGCACTGGCAGACGCAGCCAAATGTGAATGCACTCTACCAAAATACGTATGTTGGCAGCAGTATGCAAGCGGAAATTTGGAGTGTACATAAGAGTTAGATCTCAATTTGAACTGGTGACTGTGTGGTATAAAGGCTCAATCTCATTACCAATGCAAAGAATCACCTAGTACACAACTTTCATCAGTTTTAGGTATTTACATTTAGATAATTAATGACTAAGTATATCTAAAATCCAGAATGCCTAGCAGTCAAAGTCAATCAAATGAGATACATAAATATTGCTGTTATATTGGCTGCCCATAGGGACAGATAGAATCAGTACATACAGACTTGGAATGATTAGTGGCATTTCATATGTGCTGTCCGTGCCAAATCCTGAGCATAAAGTGGTTTGATTCTGTGCAAAATGTCAGTCTCGCAGAGATCTGACCTTCCTTCTATCATTCGTTATAATCAAAAGTGGCATTATGTGCTTTTTGGCCAAGTCGCCAGCTGGACAAAACCACCCCAGCACACAATCCTCTCAAACTCTTCACGGCCATGCAAAGGTTATGCAAACCCTGACCCTACCTGGCACCACCCCAGAGATTCACAAGGATTGAACCAGATCTGGGAACTTCATTCCACGATGCCTGGGGTGATACCAGCAACTGTGGTCAGTCTGCCTGGCACAATAGTCCCCAACATACTGTGTGTGTGTGTAATGCATTTAAAGCTTATAGCTTTTGTGGACATTGGTTTAAGAGGGTTTGAGGTTCATGAAAATAAGAAAGGGGGACCAATTTCCTTCCATATCTGCTGAAATTTACATTCTGGTTTACACCATGGTGACTGGCTTCCACTTTTGAATGAGTACCATTTTAGGAAGTAAACAACCTTCTTATAATATTTATTGAAAGATAGAAGCAGACAAATTTTTTTACTACAGCTGAATCAGATGTTCCTGTAAAACCGGTGAACTCATATTGCGTGTTCTTTTCAAGTCAGCTTTCTGTCTCACAGCTATTAGTGCCACTAAGGCCAACTCCTTACTTTGCCTGACTGTATATATAGTAAGACCATGCTTCATCTATTGCTGGGTACTAGATGCATTTCACATACATGTGAAAGTCAAACCAAAATAAAGCTCAGTTACCATAGATCTCACACCTTCCCCTAGCTCTCTCTCTTAAACACCATTTACGACATTTTGAAAGTGTGCCAGAAGTCTTAATGACACACACACACTATCCCACTCTTGGTGGTGAGTCACAAAGTTTCACAAATGTGCCTGCTTTGTTTTTCCAGGCAGTTCTGCCCTGATATTTTGGACTAATGCACAGTATGAGACCTTAATCCAAATTATTTTGGAAAAAAAATATGAATGAGGTTAGTATCTACAAATATACAGAGAGTGACGAGCAAAACCACGTGATCATAGGCACTGTACTAAAGTACGTTCCTGCTCCTGCAAGCCACACTTAGTTTTGAGAAAGCTGTTTAATGTATTGTTGACGAGAGAATGAAGTAGAATTTCTCATCTGGAATCTCCCCCATCAATGCAGTACTCACCCTGGTGTGACAGCAGGTGGGATGACCAGTATTAGCTTAAGCTGTGCTTCATGGAGAGCTTCTGAGAGGTGAGTGAGCAAATGAATCAGCTCCCTGTAATACAAACACATTGTTAGGCTACAGGCAACAGACGTGGCATGATATTAGCATGAGTAATTTAAAAAGTAAAACTAGAGGTAAAGACATGTTACAGGCAGTACACCCTATCTGGAAGTCTTGTAGCAGGTAAAACATTCTAGGTAGATTTGTCAAGGCATGTCCTCTTCCAGCATCACTAAGTATACAACACTGCTGGAGGTACTCCTATACTTATAATAGGTTATCATAGTAGAGCTAAAATTTTGCCATTTTTAGTTGTAATTTTAAATTTTTCCATTTTCACGTCAATTCTCAGCTAAAATGTACATTATGGAATTTTCCCCTGGAACAGCTCCTGAAATACAAAGACATTGGTGTGCGTATATGTATCAACTATATTCTCATCAAAAGGGATTATTCCTTCATGTTCAGTTAAGAAGAGTGTTAAGCCAAGCAATAGAACTGAATTCTGTTCTGGAACAGACAGCTGTTGAACAGATTCAGATTGCCATTGTACTGTTGAATTTAAGTGGAATATGTGAGGATGCTTTCAGCAAGCCATGCAATCTTCAAAGCATTCTGAGGCCTCAAGAAAACGTGGGTGTTTTTAGAAACCTTTCTACCTATACATTTTCTGTACTTTAAGAAAAAAAAACTTCTTACCCTGTATGCACAAAAATCAGATTTTTGTTTCAAGAGTTTGCTGACCCTGTCCAACCTGAAATTATCACCCTCTATTTGTGGCACAATTTAAAGGTTTCCACAACAGCCAATTCTTACAAATTATTAGGATGTCAGGTGGAAAATAAAGTAAAAAAAGCAAGTACGCTCTTAGGCCTGGTCTCCACTACATAGTTAGGTTGACATAAAGCAGCTTATATTGACCTAATGATGTCAGTGTCTACACTACAGCCTTGCTCCTGCCAATGTAAATGCCCTACTACACCGACGTAATGACTCCACCTCCACGAGAGACATAGGGCTCACATCAGTCGAGTTAGGGTGACACTTGGAATGTTGGTAATCCAGGTCCTCATGGGAAGGAGGGCTGAGAAGCCCCAGATGGCTCCCCACCACAGCTTCCAGTGAGGAACAGAGAGCAGAGGGGGTGGCAGCTCACCAGGAGCCCGGGAGCCTGTGAGGCAGATGCCATCGAAGCTAAGACTGGGTTCTCAATTCCCCCACTAACCTAAGAGGGGCAGTGTGAAGCACGCCGGGGGAGGACCCGCACCACCGAGCCAGGGAAGGTAGTGTAGACATGCACCACTGCAGTAATTACTGCAGTGGCTGTAAGTCAACTTAAGATAGGTCGACTCAAGTTTCTAGTTTAGACATACCCTGAAAGATCCTCTTTTAGAAAGCTGCCATGAGTAACATAATGAAGAGAATCATATATAGAAGCAGAACTGTTGTTTTGCAGATACATTTGTTTTATTCTTCAGTTTCCTCATGAAACACTGAGTGCAAGGATCAACTGGTTATACAGGCAGTGTCAAAGAATCCTCAAATATTAAAGTTATGCTGTAATTTTCTCACTGTTAGGTGAAGTGGATGATTTATCATTAAACTACACAGAGACAAGCTGTAAAAATTAAGTTTAATGACTTCTAACAGCTCAAGCAGAGTCCTTTATTGCTTTCACTTTTCACAAATTAAATACCATCCCTCTGTGTGCATTCCTTAAGTCATCTGATTCATCAGAACAAAATCAACTTCCCTATTTAGCCATAGGCAAGGTGGAAGCAGACAGATGAGCTGAACAGGAATTTAAAATCTCTGTAGTTACACCGCAAACCTACAGTGAACAAGTCAGAGCAAAAAGAAAATTCCCAACTATAATACTATCTAAGAACACATACTTCTAGCAATTGTGGTGCAGATTTTGATTTGAGAGCCAAATGGTTATTGCTAGAATCAAACCTAAATTGAGCTGGTGCAAGAGGCACTTTGATGGTACCTGTTCACTCCTTTTGCTTATATTGAACAAGAAAAAGATCCCTACGACTTGAAGGTACACGAGTGGGAGGCAGGTCATTTAGCACGTCACCCTAAACTGTTCATTCCACTTACTAGGTTACATTAGAACTGAAATCCCAGAAACAGACTAATTTTGTGTACAGTAATCCACTCCAGCTGTATGATGGGAGGGGAGAAGGAATCCATCTCCCCTCCCTCTCTCCCCCTGATTATTCACCCAGAGATTTTTCTTAAGTCAGTCATCCTCTCCACAGTTAAGATTTTCACTTGGGGGTAGATTGGCTACTGTTGCAGAGTTATATAAAGGAAGAAAATCTGAGCACTTTTTCAGACAGCATGGCTGAAACTGCCTCTGGAGTTTGCCAATAACTCTGAAATCTCAGTTTTGGCAAAAGTGGCAAACAGGAGATTCCTACTTTACTCCCAAGAGCCTAGCACACTGCTTCTGCAGCATCCTCATCTCTCTGGAGTTTACTTGAGACCTGGTTGCCTCTGGATGAAACATTGCACTGAAATACCACTGAACCATTCCACTTGTCACTATCTTACATATATTCCCTCCCCTATCCAGAACAAAACACTAGATTGCAAGTAATCACGAGTGTCAGTTTTCTTCATTTGCCATATTTACCATCTCCATTCTCATTCTAGAAGAGTAAGAACTGCCTTTCCCATCCCTCAGTGTATGTATTCCACATTTAGAGCACCACCATCCAGTCAAACAAGCCATTGATTTAAATATAGCATAAGAGAATCCCTACCCTAAGCTGTAGCCACCCTTTCCATGAAAAGGAATACAAGAGTGACAGTAACACATCTTCACACACAAGTCAGAAGCTCCTGCATTTTATATTCCTACCAACCAAAACATCTCAATCCCCCGTACCTGCCTCATCTCCCCCAAATACCTGTTAAGACAAGTGGACTTTGCAGCATAGCAGGGAGGTTAAATCTGGCCAGTTTTGAACCAAATACACTGGTGGAGTAGGGTAGATGGAGGATGATGCAAGCGAATGCAAAAGTTAAGGGTTCCCATGTAGGACACCTTGCTGGCAGTTCTCAGAGAGGCTGCAGCTCAAGAGCGCCAGCAACGAGGTGCAGTGTGGTACATGGAAGAGTTGATCTACCAGGTAAGGAAGTCCCAGATCATTTACTGCTTTATAGGGAAAAATCAGCGCCTTGTCCACCACCTAAATCTTGGAGTTATGTCCTTTTAGGGTACGTCTACACTACGGGATTATTCCAATTTTACATAAACCGGTTTTGTAAAACAGATTGTATAAAGTCGAGTGCACGCGGCCACACTAAGCACATTAATTCGGCGGTGTGTGTCCAAGGTCCGAGGCTAGCATCGATTTCTGGAGCGTTGCACTGTGAGTAGCTATTCTGTAGCTATCCCATAGTTCCCGCAGTCTCTCCCACCCCTTGGAATTCTGGGTTGAGATCCCAGTACCTGATGGGGCAAAAATCATTGTCATGGGTGGTTCTGGGTAAATGTCGTCACTCATTCCTTCCTCCGGGAAAAACAACCGCAGACAATCATTTCGCGCCCTTTTTCCCTGGATTGCCCTGGAAGACGCCATAGCATGGCAACCATGGAGCCCGTTCAGCCTTTTTTTTCTTTTTTTTTTTTACTGTCACCGTATGTGTACTGGATACCGCTAACAGAGGCGTTACTGCAGCGCTACACAGCAGCATTAATTTGCTTTTCCAGGATAGCAGAGACGGTTATCGGTCGTTCTGTACCATCCGCTGCCATTGTAAATTGGCAGTAAGATGATGGTTATCTGTTGTTCTGTACTGTCTGCTGCTATCATGGGTGCCCCTGGCTGAGGTCGGCCGGGGGCGCAAAGGCAAAACTGGGAATGACTCCCCGAGTCAATCCCTCCTTTATGGTTTCTAAAAATAGAGTCAGTCCCACCTAGAATATGGGGCAAATGTACTAGAGAACCAGTGTATCAGAGAGCACAGCTGCTCTGTGTCAGATCCCACAAAAATGATGAGCTGCATGCCATTCACGGGGGGGGACCCCTGCAACAACCCCACCCGTTGCTTCCCTCCTCCCCCAACCTTCCTGGGCTACCGTGGCAGTGTCCTCCCCATTTATGTCATGAAGTTATAAAGAATGCAGGAATAAAAAACAGTGACTTGTTAGTGAGATAAAATGAGGGGGAGGCAGTCTCCCGCTGCTATGACAGTCCAGGCAGGACATTAAGCGGTGCGGGGGAGAGGAGCCCAGCATCCCACTGCTATGATAGTCCAGGCAGGACAGAATCTTTTCTTTACACAGGAAAGGGAGGGGGCTGATGGAGCTCAGCCCCCAGTTGCTATGATGAGGACAGTTACCAGCCGTTCTGTACCATTTACTGGGAATGACCAGGAATCATTCCTTCTTTTACCCAGGCGCCCCCAGCCAGCCTCACCTGAGGCCAGCCAGGAGCACTCATGGGCTGATGGTGACAACGGAAAGCAGTCATATTATACCGTCTGCCACCGGGAAGGGGAGAGGAGCGGATACTGCTCTTCACTGCTGCACTACCACCAGCATTCAGCAGACATAGGGTGACACTGAAATAAGTCAAGAAACTATTTCTTTCCCTTTTCTTTCACGTGGTGGGAGAGGGAGTAAATTGACAAGCTATACCCTGAATCACGCCGGACAATGTGTTTGAACCTACAGGCACTAGGAGCTCAGCCAAGAATGCAAATAGTTTTCGGAGACTGCTGGGGACTCTGGGATAGCTGGAGTCCTCAGTACCCCCTCCCTCCCTCCATGAGCATCCATTTGATTCTCTGGCTTTCCGTTACGCTTGTCACGCAGTGTAGCCTGGAGATTTTTTTCAAACGCTTTGGCATTTCGTCTTCTGTAACGGAGCTCTGATAGAACAGATTTGTCTCCCCATACAGCGATCAGATCCTGTATCTCCCATACGGTCCATGCTGGAGCTCTTTTTGGATTTGGGACTGCATTGCCATCCGTGCTGATCAGAGCTCCACGCTGGGCAAACAGGAAATGTAATTCAAAAGTTCGCGGGGCTTCTCCTGCATCCGAGTTCAGATTGCTGTCCAGAGTGGTCACAGTGGTGCACTGTGGGATACCACCCGGAGGCCAATACCATCGATTTGCAGCCACACTAACCCTAATCCGATATGGTAATACCGATTTTAGCACTACTCCTCTCGCTGGGGAGGAGTACAGAAACCGATTTAAAGAGCCCTTTATATCAATATAAAGGGCCTCGTAGTGTGGATGGATGCGCCATTAAATCAGTTTAACGCTCCTAAAATTGGTTTAAATGCGTAGTGTAGACCAGGCCTCAGTCTCCACTTCCAAATGGATGTAGAGGTGTAACCCCCTGTAGAGTGTCTTACAGTAAAATCCAGTCTTCAAATGGGAAAGGCACAGAGCACCATGCTTAGGTCTGGATCTGTGAGGGAATGTCACAGCCTCCTGATCCAATACAGGGAAAAAAGTGGTCTAAGTCGCTGCTGTTATTTGGTAGTCAGCATCTGGAACACTAACCAGAACCTTGAGTTATCAACTTAAATTACAAGTGCTGGCAAAATGCCCTCCATCAAGGTTCCCACCCTCACCATACAATCCTCAGCAAAAACTACATTAAGATGGAGTCACAGCTATCAGTTTGTAGCAGTAATTTAAGGGCCAACAATTCAAGGATGTTGTAATGCTTTCTTTAGGGACAATCGCAAGCCTCAGAAATTCAGAATTAAGGTTACACTAAAACAAATCCAAATATGTTAAGTTAAGAAACATAGTTAAGGCACCCAAACAATCTTAACTCTGTCCTGGAGTAACAACTTGCAGTAACTAGGTGATTATGATTAAGGCATTTTTATTTACCACTGCAGATTAGAAGAAACTGATTTTTAAAGTCATGTTAGAATTCATGAATCTATGAAAAACTAAGGCCAGAATGGAACAACTGTGATCATCTAGTCTGACTCCTGTAGAGCACAGGCCATAGTTGATCCCTGAAATAATTCCTAGAGCATCTTCTAGAAAATCTTGATTAAAAATTATTATTAGCGTCTTCATGTTCAAAGTTTCACCTGAACATTGATCCCCTCAACATCCTTGAAAAGATTTACCTGTTAGTCACTTTCTAGAGATGATTTATGGCAGAGTGTTCCTTGCATGCATGCACATTCAGCCACCCACACATGCTTTCCACAGTACAGATCACTGACAAAAGGCAGGATTAGAATTCAGGGCTTCCTGAATTTTTATGTCCCAACCCTGTTTGGCCTCTCTATATAAAAAAGCTGAATAATGCCACTGCAGATTTCCTCAGAATGTCAGATCATCTCAGGGAGCCAAGTAACTTGGCTCGTTAGAGCTTCACTGCACACATCAAAATTCCATATTTGGCTTATGGCGAGTCGGGGAAGAAAGTAACAGCAGAAGAATTGCAGCTTCATGTGCAAAAAACAGGATTTACAAACTGGCCCGCTAACCTGTCAAGCCATCCCTCTAACCCATGAGAGCTTTATGCCGAATAAGACAGGATTAATGATTAATGCTTAAAGACTTCATTTAGGCACACTCCCATTTGTCAACCAAGATAGATGATTTCAACCAAGTGTGCACTCTCCCCTCGTCCCCAAACAGTAATAGCTGAATGTCCATGTACAGCATGCGATAAATTAAAACTTTACTGCATCCCAACAGTGCTCTTTAGTGTCTTAAAACAATATTTTCTCATATTACCACTGACAATTTTGAAAGAAAAACAACTGTCTCACATCTTAAAAGTTCTAACGAGGTACAGTATGGTGGGAACAAAAATGGTCTTTATGCAAAGACTTCATCAAATATTTATAATACATTTCACCACTGTCAAATTTAATTTCAGAGATGCCTCTGAAGCATTGGCAGTTTTAAGAATCTATCTTGAATTAAGATATACCATTTCCCTACTCTTCTAGGGCTTCCATTATCCCTGGAATAATGAAGGTCAATTTTCTAAATATCCACAGTTTCAAACTCTACATTTGCCCCCTATAAAATTTAAGTATCTGTCCATACACTTTGGCATCTGAGATTTTTCTTTATTACTGCAGTTCATGACGACACTGACCTGAGAATACACAGTTGGTCTTAATGCACAGTATTTGCACTTCAGCATATTTGAAGTCTGCCATGGGGCATGTTATCAGAAGCCCGTTACATCCTCCTCTATATTCATATGACCCTTTGAAATTCGGCAAGTTTCTAACTTTAGCCTTTCTACAAGGTTAGTAGTCAGTAGTTCCTGAAATTAATGACCTATCTGGGAAATAGGACAGAATAAAGCTGTCTACTAAATAAGAAATTGTCCTTTCATGCCACTTCATTCTCTAGTTAATACCAGGAAACTGGAGTGAATTACAGGAAATCTTTGATTAATAATTACTCTTCCAAGGATTAACCTGAAGAATGGAACTGCCAGCACAGGTTTTTGTTGCTTTACTCCCACCAACAATTAATAAGATGCCTGAAGGTCATCTTCTGTAGGAAGCCAAGCTCCTGCAGCACACTGTGAGAAAAGCATCTTTTCCAGGCAACATCCACAAGCTGGTGGTGCCACCTATCAGCAAATAGCTGTCTGAATGACAGGAATAAACTACACATGTGGAATCTCCAAGTCTAGTATGACACTGAGTGGTATATTCAGGCCTCTACAACAAAGTGATCCAGGACCTTTGGGGAAAAGAACAGAATAAAAATGCAGTGAATTTTTAGGTATCAGATTAGTGAAAGAGAATCTGCCCAGCAAGCAACCAACTGCCTGAGGAGAGACAGGGGAAAGAGTGCCACTCTGCCCTTTTAACAGTCTTTACTTTGTTACATTTCTCAAGCCAAATGCTACAGGATGAGAAGCTTGTGGAATTCTATTCTTCAGGCCCGCCAAGGAACTTTTGCTATTGTTGAGTGATATAAAGAAAGTCACTTTGGAGTCAGTTAGGAGTCACTCTTCAGGGAAAGCAGTTACCTTGTCAGAGAACTAGGTTTTCTTCCACATTCCCTATCTCATATGAAGCAAAAGAACTAAGTATCAGACTGAAGATCTGTCCATTGTACTGTGGAGTTCTTCAGAGAGGCTAAATGCAGAGTAAAAATATCTCACTCATTAACAGAAACGGAGTTTACTTGCTGTGCAGGAGTCTGAAAAGAAGAGAAGATTAGCAAGATTTCCACCCCTCATCTTTAAATGCTTCTAGTGGTTCTCAGAACAAGAATGTGAATAGGCACCAAGTGGATGCTGCAAGAGGCTAGCCTGTATAAAGAGCACAGGATGACTGAAGGAAAAGAAAATGCTTAGTTCACAAATCAGTAGCAGGTGGGCATGCTGTGGAAAGAATGTTGTTAACATTAGATCATACGGTCATTTGTGGAAACACTGGATCTTGCAGGAAAACTTGTACCCTTCAATTGAGGCAGTTTGCACTCCAAATAGACAAATGCAGACCTGTACATCGTGTACACCTATTTAGTCTGATTTTATGTAACTTAACTGCTTCAGTTAGAACAATGCTTTCTTTTCTATAGGAAAATAAAAGTGGCCCCTTTAAAGGCAATTCACTTCAAGTTTCTCAGATTAAAAAGGTTCAAAGTGTACTAAAAACCAATATAGTCTTGGGACGCACAGGCAAAGAATAAAAGTCAGAGTTGAAGGAATGGACTGAAGATTATAATAGGCTAAACAGGGGCAGGACCTCTGAGCAAACAGCCACAGCTCCAGCCAACATTGGAATACTGACAACATTAACTTTTTGCTCTTCAAAATAAATTAAAGATGACCATGTCCGGTCCACTTTATAAGAGAAACAGAAAACACGATTTAAGGGGAACTTGGGCAGTCAGACTTTCAAGCCTTGGTGTAATCAAACTAGTGCACCAGCAACCTTCCTGCTCTTCTGAAATGCTAGTTGAAGAGAAAGGAGACTCAAAGCTTTTTATAAATAGCTATTTTTGGACTCCTCAGAACTCCACACTTCTTGCTCTCTTACTGATGAGGAGGTGGTGGTGTTTTGTTTGCTTTAGTTTAAAGTGACATCCCTAGATTCAAGAGTTTACAGAAATGAGTAAAGTGTGATGAACTGGGAAATGTCTTTTTTTACTGGTATGGTTCAAACATCTGTGTTTATGGTGAGTAATTTATTATGGAGTTAGAGCAAAAAAGGGTTCTTAGGGGAACCAAGAAGGAAAGGCAGTACAATGGCCTAGCTAAGGTGCATCCCAACACACACAGACACAATAGCTAGGTTTACAGCCATGAAAAGGCAACTCCTCGGTCTCAATGCTGGTGACACAACTCTTTTGCCAAGGCTGAGAAAAAGAGAAATCAAAGGGAACGCTAAGCAATTACAGGGCCCAGGCCTAGAAAAGGGAGGGGGTTCAGGTGAGCTGAGAAAGGCTGCCAGGGACCCTCAGTGAGAGTTGACAGTCTAGCAAGGACACACACCATGCTGCAAGGAGAACAGCCTGTTTCTCCTAGCCAGAGATGGAGCTCAGCTGGGCTCAGAGGAACTTGTAAATGCTTATAAGGACAAATTAAGGTGTACATAAGGGAAAATATGCAATTAGAGACCTTTATCATTTTTATTCTTTTCTCTGTATGCTTTGTACCTTTGGGTGAATTAATAAATAAATAAATAAATATTTGTTTTGTTTTTTGAAGATTTTTTAGTCACTTTAACCACTATCGCTAATCACAGGTCCCTGGAGCGACAGGGCTCTCACACACTGAACAAAAGCAGCTGGGCCGATCACATTAACACAGCTGGGAAAAGAGGGTGGGGGCTGCCACCTACAGACCGTGGCTGGAGTGGTTGGACCCAGAGTGAGGTGGAGAAAGCAGGCTGGTCACCTATGGGGTATACCTGAGAGGAAGTAAAGGGGTCCAAAGCCCACTTCACCCTGTAACCATGACAATAAGCCATGCAGACGTTGATTCTAAACAAAGAAAATCTCAAGCATTTCAGCTTGCAAAATTATTTGTGTGTATTATGGTAGTTCCGAGAAGCCCCATTGTTTTAGGCATATGAACACACACAATATAAGCTCTTTGAATAGGGACTGTCTTACTATCTATACCGATACAACCAAAGGGAAAAGAAGCACAAAGAGATGAAAGAAGTTGCCAATGGTCACAAGATCATTGGCTGAGCTGACAATGTTTCAGATGCTTACTTCAGAGCTCTATCTACTGGACCATGCTGCTGTGTTAGGCAGCAATTATTTGCCAGAGAGAAAACTGAAGAACTTGAATTAAGTCAATTGTCAAATATCCTTATCCTTTGAATTCTAGCAACAGGGATATTCTAGAAACATATCCCTAAATTCCTGAAATTGGACACACCACATACACTCGATCACTTAAGAATTCTATGATCCCTGCACAGGAAAATAGGAAGACAAGAGATGCAGCACTATCATTACTACCCTCTTTGATATGCATTGTTAGTGGCAAATCCTGAAAGCAGTTAAGGCCGTAGGGATACTTACTCAAGGCTATTACACATTTTATCCTTAAAGTGCCACCACATAGACAAGTAAAAAACTTGTGTCTCAAGAACAGTTGCACTAATCCCAGCAAAATTCAGCATTACCTATCAAGAAAATGTCTCTCTCTGGGATATTTGCTCAACTAAAACCTTACCGGAATACGTGGTTTGTACCAACTAATTCAACTTGGCTGAAATGTGGGCTAATTTTGTGTTTAAATCATTGTTCTAATTATGCTAAATCCTTTGCTTGCTAAGTTCCTTACCCCTAGTGAACTATTGCCAGATTTACTGTATATCTAGCACTCTCCTTTTTGGCGGTGGCAAGGTCTGGGATAAATCAGCCCCACTCTGGACAGTGTTTGTTTTCCCCCCCACTCTGTTTACTTATCAGTATTTTCAAGGGGCAGACCAAGGAGCGCTCCCTCAAAAAGAAACCAATTTACAAACACGAAACAGAGGGGGATACCTTTCCCTACCCCTTTGCTGAGGGAGGGGATGCCCTGTTGTTGGCTCCAGGGTATCAGTCTTTCCCCTAAACAAGCACTCCATTTTGGTTGTTTATCCTATGGGGAGGAGAGCAGCCTCTCACCCTAGTGAAGCCTATCTCTCTGCTTCCACTCTTATGTTCTAAAGAGCCTCAACAGGGTCCAGGATTCTGCCAGCCAGTGCCCACCCGAGAACCGTTGTCTAGGGGGACAGGCAACTGGAAGAGAAAAGGAAGGGGTAGAGAGCAAAGCTGAAGCTTCCCCCAGAAATGGAATTCCAGCTAATTGCTCCTGATCCTTATTTCTTCTGTTTCCTTTTCCTTTTTGTCTCTGTCCGTTTGCTTGTTCTAATTGTGCCAATCAACTGGGATGAGACTGGGTCACTCTAACTCCACTAGCCCAGCAGCAGCTTGTCTCCTCTCCTCCCTCTCTCACCAGAGGAGGCATTTTAAAAAGTCTCAGGCAGCCCTTAATTGGACTCAGGTGTCCCTAATTAACTTGAGGTAACCCCTTCTCAGTTTGTAGGGAAAAGGGCCTTTATCATCCTACGACTAATATACCTGATTCCACCACCCTCTTACAGTCATTGAGCCTGATTCTGTCATACTAAGTAATTTTAGTAAGGTACCAGTGTACATAGTCATGAGCGCTGTTAGAACTTTAATAAGCCTTAAGATTGGAGTTAATATTAATACTGCAAAAAGCTACAAGCAAAAAAAAAAAAGGCTACAATAAAAAGCTATAAGAATCTTTGCTAAATTGGGTAACTAGTTATGGTTGCATTTCCCACCATATTTGTATGATCTATTCTGAGAGAATTATTAAAAATGCTAAATGAATACTACATGGTTGCATAGGAGAACTGGGAAGTCTACAAATATTGGAATGGTAGAAGCAGAAGGAAGAGAGTTTGATGTGCTATTTAGGCACAACTAGGAGTAATAGGATGAAAGGATGGAATTGAGAAAAAGAAAATTTCTGACAGCAAAGTCTATTAGGCTGTAGAATAGTCTACCAAGGCAACCAACAAACTGTATCACTTAAGGGATTTTAATTTGCAATTGACCAAAACGCTACGAAGTGTACTGTATGGAATAATCCAGCATTGGGAGCAGTACTGAATAGTCTATGAGCTTTTTTCCATAATGCTATGATATAATATTAGGAAAGTTAAGACATATCCATAGCCAATCTACTTCCTCCTTACAGCTGACATACCACAAGTCCACTGGAAGGATCAATTAGAAAAAACAATTTTGTCATTTATCACATTAGTATTTAAGTGTTCATGTATTTAGATTTAGAACTGTTGTGTTCTTAGTTACAGCTCTGCAACCCTGATCCCTTTTCAAAAAGCAGAATTTTACATAACTTCAGCAGATCCTGTTGTCAGGTAACTAATGTGACATCTGTTACATATTTCTGCATTTGTTTTGACACACATGCACAATTCCTGCTGGTCAGTTGTTGGCTGCTATAGCCAACAGAAGTGGTGCTTAAAGTCAGCAGACTAATTTACTCTTACAACATAACCACATTCATACTACAGTGTAAGAGTACCAATCCCATAAGGAAGCCAGATCTCCTTGTTGTCTTGCCATCCGATGGCTTGGGAAGTAATCTGATGGCAGAATCTAGCTGTTCCTAGGAGCACCGCTATGATGGTACAGATTCTTCAAGGTCAGATTCCAAAAAGCAGCCAACCCTACCCTCAGGGAAAGCAATGAATTGCTGGGAACTTTGTACTAAGTACTTAACAGAATTAATACAGATCCTGTATATGAAGCATACATAATTACTGTTCTATCAAGGACCTATGTCTCTATAGGACAGGGATTCATTCTTGTACCAACATCCAACTTCAGTGCTCCCAACTTCAGTGCTCCGATGTTCTTTAACTTCTGAAATACAATCCCTTGAAAATCAGTTGCTGTACAGTAGGAATTATGTTACAATACTGCCACTATGTGGACTAACCAACAAGGACATGGAAAACTCTAACCCTGTACTTTTCTGGTAACCAGTAGCAGAGAACTCATGCATACTCATGACACAAGTACACAATTTTACCCTGATGCTTGAGGTAAAATTAGTGGACATTAAAGCAAGACACTATGAACAAAAACCAATCCAAGAGCAGGCTTGCCTGAGCACTGTGTTAGCTTAATTCTGCAAGTTAGAAGGTTAGGGCCAAAATCACTGATATGGTTGCAAACTGCTGAAAGTCTGCCAGCCCCAAGAATGGTGGAACGAAAGTCTACTATCGTACACGATACCTGGGCAGAGTGACCTTAGATCTATTACTTCTGATCAATGGTGGCATTAATACTGTGACTTGAGTTCCAGGGGTAAAACGAAGATATTGGCCCCACAACTTAGTGCCTCTCAATTGTGCCTGTGATCTTAAGGTGGAGAAGGGTGTGTCATCTCATGACCAGAGTAAAAGCTAAATTCTTATGGCTACTGTACACAGGCAAGGTTAATGAAAAAACAGATTAAGTGGCCCCAGCAAAATGCAGTGGGGAAATGCATAATAAAGGCTACAAGTAGGGGGTTTGAGTGGAATTCTGACAAAGAGGAGCCAAGCTCAACTGCCTGGAAACTCCAGCACCAGAACTGTAAAACATAAACCCACTAATTTGTATACAAGTAGAAACTTTTTATCCAAGCTGTATTTTGGACCACTTCCAAAGAGAAGGAGAACTGCAATCCATTAGATCTGCTCCCTCTAATAGCTTTGCCAAGGTCAGTGAAATCTATTTTAAGCCTCTTGATCAGCATGGCTAGCAAAATGGATAAGCATTAAAGATATGTAAAGGTGTGTTAACACTCAACTTCATGAATAAAAAAAACCTCATAATGCAGACAAATAGCTTCTGTTTCTACTATGAGGAGCTTACACGCTCTTGAAGTAATAGAATAGTATTTACTGTATCAATGTGGAGAAAGTTGATGCTGGAGTACAATGAAGGCAAATTATGCTTACGCTAAGAATTAAACTCCATAAATCACCCAAAAATCTTACAAAAGTGTAGAGAAAGCAGGCCTCATTTTGGAAGCATACCAAATAAAGGATACTCTCCCCCTACAGTTTAGCAAACAACAACATTCCCTGTAATGTTTAATCCTGTGCTGTTGGCAATTTAGCCTTCTGAGTTCATGTTAACATATTTAAACTGGTCTGTAGTTGGCGTAAATTCAATCTTACTGTTTACACAACCATAAGAAAGTATCAGAGGGGTAGCCGTGTTAGTCTGGATCTGTAAAAAGCAACCAAGAGTCCTGTGGCACCTTATACATGTGATGTGTCTGACAAAGTGGGTATTCACCCACGAAAGCTTATACTCCAATACATCTGTTAGTCTATAAATTGCCACAGGACTCTTTGTTGCTTACAACCATAAGAAAGTAACTGATAGATGAAACACCACCTGTACTAAGTTATCCTATCCACCAAAGCACTTGCAACCCCTCCCAGCTTCATATGTTCAAGTTTTTTCCACTAACTTAGATCTGTTAATATGTTAGACAAAACATGTACATGTTGTACATTGCAGTGTTTATCCATTTTTTGTGCACTGGGATTTACTGTTGAACTGAACTAAGGTTTGAAAGGTTATTAATGTGGTATGAAAGTCTCATAACAGTGGATTAAGGCCTGAAAAATAGTAGTGTTGGGTGCAACTGATTTAACTTGCAGTTTCTTTACTTTTCAAGGTTTCCATTCTGAGGAAACAAATGAGCAACTTTAACTGAGTTCACAAAAAATGGAAATATTTTCACTGCAATCAGGAGACGACCCAAGACACCGGGTACAAACACAGGCTGCAGTCTGTGCCATTACAGTTATACTGCTATTTTGAGCAAGCTAGCTTAATCAAAAGCTAGCACAGGTGTGTCTACATGTGCTTCAACCACGCCTCCTAATTGCCATGTAGACACTCCTACTGCATGGAAATTATAAGGCAAAGAGAATCCTTGAAAGTTACTGGTATTCAGTTAAAAGAGCAACAAGTTGGTTAGGGCTTGTGCACAAATAAAACACCAACAGTGCAAATATAAAATTCAAATCCATATGGATTAATTACAACAGCTTTTATACAATTAAAAAAAAAAAAGATATGTTGGTTTTATACTGCAGAAGCCACTTTTTCAATCACTGCATCCTAAAGGCTGATACTTACGTCTGCTTTTGATTTCCCAGCTGACTCCATACTTCCACTATGTATCCATCAAAATTTTCTTCCTAAAGTGAATTGGGAACAACTGAGTGTAAGTTAGAAAGTTTCAGCTGTCATGCTGTTATACTAATACCATAGAAGTTAATGTATTAACTAGTAACCAGTCTCTGTAAACGTGTATTGTATTCCCTTCTCCACCCTCCGAATCATATTAGTTTGTACATGTAGAGCAAAGAATATGTTCACACACACTGCGTACAAATAAAGAGAAAGGACTATTTTAGTCTCACTGCAAGGCAGGTCTTCCAGACCTCAAATCATTCTTGTAGCTCTCTTCTGAGTCCCTTCCATTTAGGGAGATGGGGGGGGGGAGAAGGGGACATTGTTCTGAGGTTTATTTTTTGTGCTTTTTGTTTTTAAAGAGTTTTGACTTCACAACCTGACAGAGTATTCAGTGATGTTTCACTACTGCCACATGAGTAATATCTCCCTACTTCCACTTCATAGTCCCCTGTTTATATATCCAAGACTGCATTTGTTCTCCGCCACCATAGACACTGTCAGCTCATGTTCAAACTGGTTATCCACCATAATCCCCAAGTTCCTTTGCGTTATTGCTTTCCAAAACACACTACCCCTTTCCTTCAAATATGCTGTTCAGTCTTTGTTTACACAAATATAAAATTAAATAACATGCTCTTAAATACAGCTGAATTCAGCTGAGCCCAACCTACCATCTGATCCATATCGCTTTGTGGAACTGACCATTTACTGCTCCACCAATGTCTGTCATCAGCAGACTTTACCAGCAGCAATTTTCTATTTTCTTCCACATCATTCTTCAAGATACTGAATAGCATTGGGCCAAGAGCAGATACCTGTGGGGCCCTGCTAAGTACTCATTAGATGAGGATTCCCCATCTACAATTATTTTGAGATCAGTTGGCCAGTTTACAATCCATTTACCATTTGCTATGTTGATTCCTAGTGCTAGTTTTAAATAGGATGTTATACAGTACTAATCAAACACCCTGCATAAGTAACTAGTATAACAGATATTTGTCAACACTCTTTAATCTCAAAAAGATCTGAGAGACAAATTTGACAAAATCCAGTTTCCATAACACACATTACTAGCATTAATTACTCTACCTTCCTTTAAATTCTATAAAGATTGTATTATTTAAAAGCTGTCCCATGATTTTGCCCAGGACTGATAAATTAATAACTGGGTTGTCTCATTAGCTTTTTTCTAGGGCTGTCACAAGCAATTAAAAAAATTAATTGCCCTGTTAAACAGATAGAATACCATTTATATAAATATTTTGGATGTTTTCCACATTTTCAAATATATTGATTTCAATTACAACACAGAATACAAAGTGTACAGTGCTCACTTTATATTTATTTTTATTATAAATATTTGCACTATAAAAGAGAGTATTTTTCAATTCACTTAATATAAGTACTGTAGTGCAATCTGTATCATGAAAGTTGAACTTACAAAGGTAGAATTATGTACAAAAAATAACTGCATTCAAAAATAAAAAACTGTAAAACTTTAGAGCCTACAAGTCCACTCAGTCCTGCTTCTTGTTAAGCTAGTCACTCAAACAAATTTGTTTACATTTGCAGGAAATAATGCTGCCTGCTTCTTGTTTACGATATCACCGGAAAGTGAGAACAGGAATTCGTATGGCACTGTTATAGCCGGCATTGCAAGATATTTATGTGCTAGATGCGCTAAAGATACTTATGTTCCTTCGTGCTTCAATCATCATTCCAGAGGACATGAGTCCATGTTGATGACAGGTTCTGCTCAATAACTATCTAAAGCATCGCAGATCAATGCACGTTCATTTTCATCATCTGAGTCCCATGCCACCAGTAGAAGGTTGATTTTCTTTTTTGGTGGTTCAGTTCTGTAGTTTCCACATCGGAGTGCGGCTCTTTTAAGATTTCTGAAAGCATGCTCCATACCTCTCAGATTTTGGCAGGCATTTCCAATTCTTAAACCTTGGGTCGCGTGTTGTAGCTATCTTTAGAAATCTCACATTGGTACCTCTTTGTGTTTTGTCAAATCTGCAGTGAAAGCGTTCTTAAAACAAACAACATGCTAGGTCATCATCCGAGACTGCTATAACATAAAATATATGGCAGAATACAGGTAAAACACAGAGCAGGAAACATACAATTTAATTAACACTTTTTTTTAATGAGTGTCATCAGCATGGAAACATGTCCTCTGGAATGGTGGCTGAAGCATGAAGGGGCATACGAATTTTTAGCACATCTAGCATGTAAATACCTTGCAATGCTGGTTACAAAAGTGCCATGCAAATGTTTGTTCTCACTTTTAGGTGACATTGTAAAGAAGAAGCAGGCACCATTATCTCCCATAAATGTAACCAAACTTGTTTTTCTTAGCAATTGGCTGAACAACAAGTAGGACTGAGTGGACTTGCAGGCTCCAAAGTTTTACACTGTTTTCTTTTTGAGTACAGTTATGTAACAAAACAAAACACTACATTTGTAAGTTACATTTTCACCATAAAGAGATTGCACTACAATACTTGTATGATGTGAATTGAAAAATCTCTCTTTTGCTTATCATTTTTACAGTGCAAATATTTGTAATAAAAATAAAAAGTGAGCACTGTATACTTTGTATTCTGTGTTGTAATGAAATAGACATATTTTAAAATGTAGAAAAACATCCAAAATATTTAATAAATTTCAACTGGTATTCTATTATTTAACAGTGTGATTAAAACTGCAATTAATTGCAATTAATTTTTAATTGCCGTTAATTTGTATTAATCGCATGAGTTAACTGCAATTAAAATCGATAGCCTTACTTTTTTCCAGTCCTCTAGAACTGCTGCAGCATGCCAAGAGATTCACTAAACAGCTTGGAAAGCTCTTCAGCTCTTTTAGAGCCCTCAGGTGCAAGTTGTGCAGTCCCACAGATTTAAGATATTTAAGTTTAGCAGTTACTGTTTAACATCCTACCTAATTACTATTTGAATAGAAATTTCATTGTCATTATAAGATGTGAAGGTATCATCCAGCTATATGGGATCAATAACAGGTATCCCACTGATTAACTCATTTGTATTAGCAATGGTTTTACCTTGGCTATTTGCACCATAGTCTTGGAAAGCTCCTCTATCTCATCCTCACTGCCAAAAATACTTTCAAAATCTTGGTAAGTCCAGCCATCAAACAAAATCCGAGGAACTGAGATGAAAGAAACAAGTAATTATGAAAATTACAACTGCTCTGATTACACTAATAAATTCACAGGAAAATCTCCCATATCTAAAGGTTTTGCTTCTCTACTTTTTAACTCCAGTTAGTATAGATAAGCAAATTGCTCATGCAATCTTGCCCTTTGTTTCAAAAGTGGTTCACTGAAGAATGTTGACTCAAAGTAAATACTTCCAATGGAGAACCAAGTTATTAGTAGGAGCTGTAAAATCACTCTTAAAGGGATGCCAGCTTGAAAATAGTGTCTCCTTCGGGAAGTTTTGTACCTATTATTGACACAATGCTTAAGATTACTATACTGGAAAGAAAGAATTTTACTTCTAAACTTTAGTTTGTTACCTTTGTGAGTTTAGCAGCACTGGGTCTAGTCAGTTTCACTGTTTTGATTATTTCTAGCCCTCATGACAACATCCTTGTATTCCTTCTGTGGGGATGCTCAGACATGCTCTTCCCCAAGCTCCATAAAACTGTTTACTAGCTCTGCCCCCATGTTACTAGAAGTGGAGGCACAACAAGCAAGCAGGAAAGGGAGCTATTAGGGAGGCTGGCATCCAAGGTGGACCAGAGAAAGGTGTGCCCCCAGTGGAAAACCATTCTAATCAAAGGAGCAGAAAGGCTTAGAATTGGTTTAGGTTACTAACGAGAATCAGGACATATTTAAGAAGTTACTTAATCAGAAAGTTGTATTTTAAAAGATATGCACTGCTACCTCGATACAACGCCACCTGATATAACACAAATTTGGATATAACGTGGTAAAGCAGTGCTCCGGGGGGGGGGGCAGGGCTGCACAGTGCAGTGGATCAAAACAAGTTCAATATAACACGGTTTCACCTATAACATGGTAAGATTTTTTGGCTCCCAAGGACAGTGTTATATCGAGGTAGAGGTGTATTTAAAGAGTTCACATTGAGGATTCTTTTAATTTAAATGAATTTCATCCTTCTGTAATCCACTCTTTACATTTTGACATCTGCATAAAACAAGCATGCCAGTCACTGGCAGGATCATGGAGTAGGCAAAGTGAGCTGTTTAGCAGATGTATCTTTATCAATGTTTTCCAATTTTTCTAAAATAGGAAACTTAGACAGACCTCAGACTTTCAGGTTAAGAGAAAAATCCAGCAGTCCTCCATATCATCATGCTAGACACTCTAACTGGATCATCAGTTTGATTCTCTAACCAGAGCTTAAGAGTACTGTGGTCACAAGGCTAAACTCTCCCCCAAGAACATGGCAGTCATCTCTGAAGGAATTCTCATCCAGAAGTAAGATGGCAGGAACACGGAGTCCCAGTGTTTGAACCAAGAAAAAAAAGTGGGGGAGGAGGGGAGAAATCTCAAGAGAAAAACCTCAGGGCATGAACAGGTACGGTATCTCAATTACTGAGCTACCAATAATTAATTGACCCAAATAAAGCTAGATGCACTCTTTTATACTTTTTTTTTCAGTCTTTTCCTCTAAGAGCCTGTGCATGAGGACTCTTTTGCTCAGCTAACATCTCCCATCCACATACTCCTGAAATAAAGGATTCCTTGCTTATGCCAATAACCATAAGCAGAAGACTACAAGAAACTTAAAATGAAGCCTCACCTATTTTGATGTTTTTAGAGTTTTTCTTGACATCCTTTATCCAATCTGTCAAACAATGAAACAGCTGTTAAACTAAGAACATATCTAATATCAATATTTATAATGTCTCTTTCAAGAGATATCTTCAAGTAAAGTATGTAGTTTAATTGCAACTCTCCTTCTCCCATAAGAGAAAATGTTACTGGCTCACAGGTCATTCTATTGTGAGTACAGCCTTATTGATATCTAGAGAATAAAGCTACTTGCCCCATTCCATCTGGAAACCAGTAGTTCAACATTTTTACCTTACAAAAGTTTCCCTTGCCTTTCACATGAAATGCAACAGCATTTGGTCTGGCTCATTTGTCACGACAACCAGATTACAGTATATTGAGGCTTTGATTATTTTTGGAGGCTTCAATCATCCTTTGGGATGAACAGGCTTAAATAAAATGGTATTTTTAGTGGCCTGTCTCATTTTCATAAGGATCATTGTATTGATTAATTATTTGGTCTGAAAATGATCAGAATTAAAGCTTGTTCAGAATCGGTCACCAGAGATGATATTTCAATTGAGATAACTTTACATTTGCTGACACCTAAGCCATTATCAAATTTAAATTTTA
The DNA here is from genome assembly GCF_007399415.2 of Gopherus evgoodei. Classification (NCBI taxonomy): domain Eukaryota; kingdom Metazoa; phylum Chordata; order Testudines; family Testudinidae; genus Gopherus; species Gopherus evgoodei. The sequence continues at coordinate 114,773,261 of NC_044325.1, read as the reverse complement.
ATAGCATAAAGCCTGAAATGTAGTCTGACTGTAGAGGCATATATCCCAAAATACTTTACAAAGTTAAATGAAGTTATTACAGATTCATTAAAAATGTTTATGTACATAACTATCTCTGCCTGTTCTTTGTGATGGGCCAGGTGAAAGGAGCCACTGAAATCTCCATTCTTCTACTACTTTTTGGGAGATAAATGGGTGGTTTTCTTTTTAAAAAAATAGAGAGAAATACTTTTAATTAGAAGAGTACAGTAACAAAGTGGACTCTCATCCTCAGAAAGACCAGAGACAAATCCATATTAGTATACTGGAAAGGCTAATAATTAGTGTCTTTCATTCAGCCTATGGCAATACTAACTATATATTTCATATACACACATCCAAACATCACACAACACAAAAATTAAGAACCTTGATCAGCATCATGTAGCCCTGTGAACTGGAACATCTCCTTTCCCTTTCTTTTCACCTGTAGCCAGACTGGAGAGATCAACGTAAATTTGTTTCCAAACATTTTAGCAATGTCGTAGCCATGGTTGTTCCACTTGCAAAGAGGGAAAAGAAAAAAAAGAAAAAAAGACATTACAACAGGATCTACAACAAACTTTACTACTTGCCAGATGACAATTTTTCTGTATATTCTAAGGAAAAGTGTTGAAAGGATCACTGCAGGTCAGCTTGTGGGCTTCTGAAGAAGTGTTTTGGCATGTTTGTAGAGCTTCATTACTTAGTATCAACTATGGAATGCACACTAAAAATTTCCAGCAAAGGTAAATGCACAAGCCCATCTTAGTTACAGATTTTACTGAATTTAAGAGAGACTCCAGTGGGGAATGGGATTAAAAGGTTATGCATTCCATTTTTTTCATGTCCAATGGAAGTTAGGAACAGTGAAATTTCACACACCTGCTCTTGTAAGGGATGGAAGAGCCAGACAGTCACGAGATATGCAAGCTGAGTCTGCTAGAAGGCCTAACCTTCCTGTGATTATACTTTCCCTCCTTGATAAGTGATAACGCTTCCAATAGAGTCTACTGCATTCAAAACACTTGCTGTAGTGAAGTGTGAACAGAGTCTGCTGAATTTTGCCATATTCTAAAGGACGTTTCTAGAAAAGCTGCAGGGAGACCTGTACTATTTTGTTCTTAAACAAAACAAGTTCATTCCAGATACCTGACGCTGTTAAAAATACAATATTTATCTTCCTGAATTTTCATCTAAATATTTAAAATTCCTTTTTCTTAGGGCATTTCTATTTTTATAGCACTGCAGTGGTGCAGCTGTACTGGTACAGGTGTACCACAGCAGACGGTGTGGTGTAAACACTATATGCCAACAACATTAAAAAGCTCCCCCACAAGCAGCATAAGCTGTGTTGCAGAGGAAGCTCTCCCACCACCACAGCCGCTGTGCACACTAGCACTTATGTCAGCATAGCTTATGTTGCTCATGGGGTAGAATATTCGCACCCCTCAGTGATGTAAGTTTTGCTGTAGTGTAGACATAGTTTTAGACCAAGACTTGTTTAAAAGAAATCATCTCTCAGTCCCCACAAACATCTTCTCTTCCCCTCTAGCCAACTCCTATGTTAAGGGCTAAAACATGTGCTGCCAGACCATCAATTTTTGCTTTAGCTCTTGCATCCTTACTCTTCTGCAAGACCTTTTAAAAAAAATAAACTGACCACCTTTCTTAATGCGGCACATTTCCTAGAAATTTCTACTGAAGTATGAGCAGTGTAATAGCTAAAGATGAAAACTAAGTCATCATGTGGCTTTGCAGTTGACACATGGAAATAAGTGGTCCAGTTTGCACCCTTCAAGCCATCATTTCAGTCTGTAGAAGACTCTGAAAACACCACTACTTCATGTTCAAAATATTTCTGAAACTCAAAAAGAACAGGTACTTCAAGGGATAGGTTTCAGAAATGCTGAGTCTTAAAGGCTTTAACATGTTTATATTTTGCCATTTTTAAATACATATTCATGTTTTGTTACAACACTGAAATTTAAGATTTAAAAATCTTGAACTTAACAGGTTCAGATACTTAAAATGCTAGGACTGTAAAATTTAAGAAAATGGACAGTGAATTTGGTAGCGCCCTGCTAACAGTAAAAGCAAAATTGGTTTGGGAGCTTGAGCGATCCTTCACTTGGAAGTCAACTTTCACTAAGCTTAACTGGCAAGTGGACACAGAAGTTTTTTGACAAGTATTCAGCTATCCTTCAAAGGGAGGAAAATAGTACAAACACATAACTGGATTTGAGTCAAAGGGGTAACATTTCCTCGTTGTCCTTCAAATCCCTCCTTCTAACCTCTACTTAGCCATACCTACAAAAAAGTCAACAGCTCAGCAACTGATGAGCTGCAATAAGTAGTGTTGGTATCATTAGCAATTTTTTTTTTTAACTGGTTACACTTTTTCTTATTTGTTTACACAGCCCTTTTCTATTATCAAAACGTATATTCATTATTCTAAAAGGGATCTAGGGAGATGTCTTGAATACTAGCGAGCTTGGAAATAAGGGTTAGTTTGGTGTCAGCAGAAAAAGTTTTACTCTGTATTGAAATTATTCAAGTTGCATTGCGCAGCTATCCATAGTACATATACAGTCCCCATTGCCCTAGTATGTGAGCACATCACAATCTCACACGACCCCTGTGAGATAGGGAAGTACTATTATCCCCCTGAGGAACTGGGAGACAGAGAGACTATGCAACTTGCATTAAAGTCACACAGAAACCTGTAGCCGAACAGGGAAACACACGCAGGTTCAAGTCCCAGACTAGTACCCAACTGATGAACCATCCTTCTTCTCTTGGGTGGCTATTTGACCAAGCATCAGAAGTAGCTATAATATTATAAGGAAACTGAAGGGAGAGGTACAATATTGTACCTCATGCTTGGCTGTTACTGAGGCTGCAAGAATAAAGAAACCTGGCATCTTATTAGTCTTCTGTATATTCAGCAAAGACTCTGATTTTTATTTTTTATTACTTACAGGGGTGATATATCCCAGAACGTCTCCCCAGAAGTGTCTCTCTTTCGTTTTCTTGGCACAGTAACTTTTGTGTTCCAACACAATATCTTTTGCCTTTGGATCAGTGACTACCAGACCCCGGTCTTGTACAATTTTGTCTGAATGCAATATCTAAGGGGAAAAACAACTTTTAGAATTACTTTCATTAACAGCATTTGTACAATTAACTACTTTGAGTTAATGTACACTTGAATCACATCATTAAACTTTTAGTGTTCCCTATAAATGATGCAATATAGCTTAGTTAAAAGGAACAGGCTAGAGCTCAGAAATGCTGTCAGTATCAGCAATATTTAAAATCTTACTTTATACACACTTCCCCTGCAAACAGAGAAAAGGAGAAAGCCAATTTACTATAGGAACAGAGTATGCCAGTCTCCACACATGAGCAGTATGACATTCATTCAGAGGTTAAATGATTTTGCAATAAGTTCATAATGTACTCTAACAGGTTTTGCTTTTTGGAAGAAGACCCTGAGACACTTAACTCTTCGCTATTATAGTCAGACAAATCTAGGACACCATTAGCAAGGTTTAAGAGCTGTTCTACAGTGAGAAGTGACTAAAGCAGTATTGTGGGGTTCATATTTGTGTCTTATCATTCGTATACTCAATATCACACAAGATTTTTTTTTCTAACTGCCAGTTTTGCAAACCCAGCATGGACTCTGGGAGTCAAGCTAAGTTTCCTCACACCAGTAATAAGTACAACCCTACTGTCTCCAAGTTCAGTTTTACACAGTCCCAACTGATTGGCAACGTGCTAATTTCCAGTTTTGTGAGGAATCAGCACTTAGATCACTTAACTGTGGTAAGTTTTGTAGTGTTCAAAGGACTGAAAGATAAATTAGAGATCCACAGCAGATCAGCTGAATAAGGCGATGCATAGTCTCTTTTCAGAGTATAACTGTACTCAAGTATTATATCAAAACATAATTGCAAGACTGAACGTTCCCAATTTGGTGTGTTGGTTAAACGTTTCAAGGAGGCCATTACATTTAAGACATTTTGGATTAAACTTTCATTGTGATTTGGGTATTGAAGGTAGAGATACTGCTTACAGCTTTTACCACTAGCAAAGTATCCACAATCATTAATCAGAGGCATCAGGAGCAAGAATAGGGACCAGTCAGAGTTCTAGTAACCAAAAGCAGAGCACTAAGGCCTGACAATTTGTCAGCATGTATTGGTTGATGTTGTTGACAGGAAAGAAAAGTCAAATCAACATCCTACTATTTTTAGCCAGATTTGATTGAGTACAGACATCTAGCAAGAGTGGCTAGTCTTCTAAGGTGGTAGGAGTACAGATATGGTGCCACTTCCTACTGTACCCAGTTTGCTTTGAGGACAGAATAGATTTGGGAGTCAGGGACTGTCTTTTCCAAGCAGTACCTAGCATATATTGAACACTACTGTGAAACCAACTACTTTTTTTTCTAAAGAATGCTTTTAATTTTGCACACATCATTTTCAGCATCACCCACCAGGCCCCTCTATCATGCCCTGTTACTCGGTTTTCCATGATTACCATTCAGCATTGCCCCTCTCTGCTGTCAGTAGGTCCATCCTGCCATACCACCAAGCCCTGCTCACCACCTACAGTCACTTTCTTCACTCCTGCTCCACACAACAAGTGTCTTTGGCAGAAATTCTGGAACCATGCTGAATTCCTCCGCTACAAATTCATTCTCTCCTCCTTCACTTCTGCCCTCTTCCAAGCTAAAACTATTTTATTTTGCCAATGTAAATTGTATCCTATGTCTTCAACCCCAATCACCTTTGACGTACTCCTTAAATCTTTCCCTCCTCCAGCCTCCACACTTCTCACCCAGCTCAGGATCTTGAAATTTCTTCCAAGAGAAAATGGAAAAAATACGTGACCTTCCCCCTCCTACAACTCATCTCCTTTTCCTGTCACAGACGCATACTTGTCTGCTCTCTTCCTCTAGTCCCTCCATTTGCCCTGGTGAATCCATCCCATCTCCTGATCTCCCTTGTGCCCACTCTTCTCCTTAAACTCTCACTGTCCTCTGGCTTTTTCCTTTCATAAGACAAGAACGTTTTAATCTCTCCTACCTTAAAAAACCCAACCTTGACCACTGATTATCCAGCTACCATGCAGTCTCCCTTCTGTCTTGAAGTTCACTGAACAAATTCCATCCTAGATCCTCTCCAATGCAGCTTCAGCCCATTGCCCTCCACTTAAACTACTCTAAAATTCTCAGATGACCTCCTTCTAACCAAAGCTCAGAACCAATTCCATCCTCAACCTCTTTTTCCTGTCAGCTATCTTCAACAACATCAACCACATTCCTCCTCTTGAAATCTTACCCTTTGTTGGCTTCTGTGACTCTGTCCTTTCCTGGTTCTTCTCCTCTCTCTTTCTCTAATAGCTCTTTCACCATTTACTTTGAAGAATCCCTGTCATCCTTACCTTCAACTTTCTATGGGGATTCCAGAGGGCTCTGTCCTTGGTCTGTTTTCCCTCTGCACCTGATCACTGGGAAATGGTGTTTTTCATTCAGTGTGCACACCCTTTCCCAGACTCTGCACGAGGATATTCACTAGTAGCAGCAATGCCAAAAGTGAAGCGGCAGAAACATGTACAAGAATTTATGGCAGGATTGAGGGTGTCTAGTCCTGTTGCTCTGAAGCCTGCCCGAAGCACTGTTTTTAACATTAAAGGCAGCCAGAACCACTCTTGCTTTAAGCAATGAGTTCAGGATACTAAAAGGTTCTTTATCAGAAACTTGAAATTTTAGCTACACAGTTTCAAAATTTTAAATAATGTTCGTTTAAGCAAGACAATTTACACTTTTCATGTTTTGCCATTTTGTGAACTTAACACTGTACAGGTAGTTATTCTTACAAGTTCAATATCAGCTAAACAGCTTGTCTTCCTTGGTAATGCTTTTAAAATTGTAATTTTTCAATTAAAAAAAAACACACTTGGTCCAACTGTAGTTAAGACTATTCTGTGTCAGCATACTTTAGCTATCTTCTTGGTTTCTTATTAAACCATTATAAATTAATGTCAGTAGAAAAACACTTCAACATCTGCCAATATTCCTTGTTAACTCACTTTGGAGTACAAGTTGTCATGAACAGCTAATTCTGATACCTTTTCCTCCAGTGTTTTTGAAGCCATTTTCTTTGCATCTGTCTTTGATAATGTAGCATCAACCAGCTGGTAAATCAAGGTCAAAGAAAGTGCGGTACAGAGAAGTCTCATGGTAGTTTCCACTATGCCAGTCAGCTCTGCTTAAAAGAGACTAGAGTTTTGATTCTCTCTTCTGTGAATACAAGAATACAAGTTTAATAGGAGTCAGATTTTCTTGTTTAAGACTTTGCATGAGAAACAGTTGACTTTATTTAGCAAATCATTCTGTCCACTAGACTTTCACATGGTCTTATTTGGAAAGTTTTGGTATAGTAGCACCTTCTATCATAAGGTCAAGCAAATGGGACAGCCCGTTTACACACAGGTCAGCTCCACAAGGATTACTGTAACTTCCAATGGCCACACATTATTAAAGTATTCCCAAGATGCCACAACCAAAAGAGCCTTCCCTTTCCAGTCCAATCACCACTGGCTGAACCTGTGCCCCATCCCAATCCACTGTATTAAACTTTGCATCCTGACTTTAGCATACCTACTTCCAATCTACAATTCTGAGATTGTTTTGGATTGCCTCCCTACCCTCCTTTTATAGTTCCAGCAAGGTCAGTCTTGAAAGCACTCTCCCATTCCAGTCATCCCACAGTCTTCCAAGCTGCTCCCATGGACTGCATACCCTCTGAACCAGGAGCCCTTTCCTTTTGTCATTTAAAACCCAAATCAATGCCCAAAACACAAAGCCTTTATTTTTAAAAATAAAAGTGATTTAAGAGATCACCCTCCTTCAGGTCAACCTTTAGATTTAGACTCTCCAAGGCAGGATCTGTACTTTTTGGATCATGTACAGAATTGATTACATAGCTGGCCCTTAACTATCATTGGCACAAAGAAAATAATCAGCAAGGGCCCATGAATTCAAGCAATGGACATCCTGTCTTCAGCATTAAAGAGAAAGGGAAGTAATATCAAGATAAGGACATCAAATATGAATATTTTACAGTTTCTCATGTTTTGTGTTTCTTTGCAGTTCTGTAAAGTTTAACATAGCTAGCTTCTTCCCTAAGGTATGACTTTATTAGTCAGACTATATTAAGGTTTTGTTTGTCGCTAGATTAAGTAGAAGGTTTATTTAAAAAAAAAAAAAGAGAGAGAGAGAGAGAGAGAGAGAGAAAGCATTTATTAAAGACCAGGAAGTCAAAGGATTGCTTATATTCATAGTTCATCTATACCACCTTCTAGTGATGTGCTTATAACCATCTAACCCACACTACTCACGTCCATAACATGCTTATATCTTCCATAATTTTTTTTGTTATAAACCATTTATAAAATGAACCTTAATAGTGAGTCTGACCTCTTTAATTTGAATACATGAAATATTCTGCACGTGTTAGCCTGCTGTATTCACTCACTCGCATCATACATGACTGTCACATGAGCAAAACACTTTTGAAAATACTGGCTCAAAAGTGATTAGTAATTTTGGGTGTCAGTTATATGTCTAACTTGAGACTTCTTATAGGAGGCCTCTTTAGAAAACGTTGATCATTCACCCTCTGAAAGTCAAGTCCCAGAACAGTCTCAAGCTTGGCATGCCTTTTGGGTTTGTTTTCATTTTTTAAAGTCCCCACCTATGCCTTTCCTTAAATCATAAAAGCAGCCTATGAACTAGTTCTCCATAGAATCATAGAAGATTAGTGTTGGAAGAGACCTCAGGAGGTCATCTCAAAGCAGGACCAACCCCAACTAAATCATCAACCAGTCATTCCCTGTTGATGAAAATACTTTGGCTGCTTAGTAAATTTTGATTATGAAAAATAAATAACATTTGAAATGCATCTATACTAATCAGTTTCACAACTAGTTCTTAATAGGTCTTTTGGAAATAATGATGTAACCAGAGACAAACAAATACAGCTCTTTGCCTTTCACAAGTGGCATTCTGTGGCAGCATAGACATCCATCCATTGTCAATTTAGTTTTTAGCCACGCTACAAATAGTTATACAAGAGTGCTTCTGACTGGAGAAGCACTTTAACTTTGTAACAGGTTGAGAAAAAAATAAAACCGTCATGTTTACATAGAGAATTTTTTATTTTGTCATGTTTCAAAAACAAAGCAAGTTCACAAAAGTGTCTACAGCCTAGCCTGAGGTGAAATGCTGCCTCCAGATCCCTACAATGGAATCCACTGCCCCATGTGTTTCTTGTAGCAGTAGAATACGGGGAAACCTATCCAAATTCAGGTTTTCATTCCTGGTGAACTTAGCCTGCAAGTTTCAAGTCAACCAAGGGAGATACGGGTTTAACAAACAAATGAGTGTGTGCATTTATTCTTAATATCTGAATTGTCACACTCAAGCTTCTTGCAAGTCAATGATGCAACACAGTGGTGGCAAATTATGGGCACTTGGGGATTTAAAAAATAACTAGGTATTTTTTCCAAGCTCAAGATGATGGGTTACCTGAAATAGAACTGAACGGAACTGTCCTATTCACAGACCACATAACATTGAATATCAAGTTATTCTTTACACTCAGAACAAGTATAATCAAAGAGAGGTTGGAGGAAAAGTTGTCTTTTACACAAGTTGGGCTGGTTTTCCTCTGCGTAATTCCCTCAAGTGGTCACTGAGGAAACCAAGTAGTCAAGAGATGAGGAGTAATATGATGACATTAATTTAATTAAAAACTGGTTAAGGAATGGAAGTATAAATGACCAGTTTTCAACATAAAAAAAGAGGCTCGGAGCAGGATACAAGGATTCATATTAGGAACAGTATTTAATTATGGAAAACTAATAGCTGTTCTATAGTCAAGTTAAACTAACTTTCATAAAACTGAGATCCAACAAAAATCAGCTTCTTCATACATTATGCGCCAAAATTCATGTTTTATTCAGAAGGTAGATTTTGTACAGGTTTGAACAGTTTTTTGAAATGGCATTTAATAAAATCTCTACTATTCACTTTGAAGACTTTTATTGGCTCACACCTCCAAGACTGCTATGCTTACAGACCTCAAGTTGGTTTTGTTGACTTTGTTGAGAAGTGTGTTTTTAGTATTTTAGGATTAGAAGCATATTAAATGTTAATAGGGTGTAGATACCTCCACACAAAAGGTAGGCAAAGAAGTTGTTAAGAGGCTCAAAAGTAGTACTCAGTGAGTAGTGAAATGCTGGGAGCAGTCAGAAATGTCCTCTTTCCTGGGAGAAAACAGAGTCCATAAACCAACCATCTTGTTTAAAAAAAGAGAACTATTACAGTAACAAGTAAGTTAGAATTGCTTGTCCCCCTCATCTGTCCCTCTGCCCCATCTGAAGAAGGCTGCCCTTTACTTCTACTTCCCTGTTTTAACTTGGCTAAAAAAAAAGCCCCAATCCTTCAAACACTTGTCCAGTGCAGAGAAGCTGTCCAAGGTGTGAGTGTTGAGAAATGTCTGCATATTTAGCATATGTCTGCACTACAATTGGATGGGAGGGGGCAGAGGTGATTTCAGTACATGTAGACATACGCAAGCTAGCTTTAATCTGGCTAGTCCAAGTACCAATAGCAATGAAGCCACAGCAGTACAGAGGGCCTGCATATGTACTGGGGCAGCCAGCCCACTTTGAACTCTGGGCTGGCACAATTTCACTACTATTGGTACTTGCACCACCTAGATTAAAGCTAGCTCAGGTATTTTTTTATGTGCTGCAATCATCCTGCCAATTGCAGTGAAGACATACCCTTAGAGTGACATCACATAGCAAGCGGGAAGACAAATAAATACTATTACTTGGAGCTATGGAGCCAGGCTACTCCTATAGCTATTTTGTAAGTACAAAGCAAAATTTAAGTTACTAAGAAAAATATTATCAAGTTGTGTGACCGGCCGCTGACTCCAGACTATGTTGCTGCAGCTTCTGAATTAAGCCAGAAATAGATTAGCTGTATTAATTATGCTATTGCAATGTTGTTTTGAGATTTTCCTTTGATAAGTGGAATCCTTTCCTTGGGGGTAATGATGGTGCTCAGAACCTTGCAGCATTAAGCCCCATGATTTTAAGGTCCAATCAACAATTCAATATAGGAACAGCTAGCACATGTGCAACGGTAACATCAAGTCAACCACAAGACAGTGTGCTGGTGCATCGTCAACATTCCCTGTGCAACTTGTACAAGTAGTGGCTGTTCATAATGTAAGCCACACACAAGACTTAATTAAGCCCTTAATCCAAAATTATCTTATAAAGTAACTACAGAAGGAACAGAAGGGAAGATGGGAGGTTGGAGAGCTAAGGGATTGAGTTAAAATAGTTTCCATATTTTCAAACATTTGTTTTCTTATTAATGTCTAGTCAAGGATCAGATCCATAATAAAGAATCCATGCCCCAGAGAGGTTTCAACCTACATGTTGGGCAAAACACAATGGGTGGATGAAACAGGCAAGCAGAGTAAGGGGGGGTGAGGAAGATGTGGCAAGAGTCTAGCAAAAAGCAATTGCCTCATCTGTGCTAGACAGAAGCCATTTGTATGCCACATGGTAAAAATGGGTTTAAAGAAGAATTAAGAGAGGATAAGGTGAAAGCTTTATGAATGTTGACAGGAAGCTTCCCTACACCAGGCAAGCTGGAAGAAAACAAAAGTGCATGAGGGTGAAGCTGGGATTGGTAGAGCAAAGATGAGGATGGAGAACTCAGTAAGCTAGTGGATCTGATATGGTGGGGCTAAATAGTGAAGGACCTCAGAGGTAAAGGCAAAGATAAATTTGATGCAGTAGTGGGGAAGCCAGAGGAAGGATGCAGAGGGAGCGGTGATGCTGGAGTCACAAGCCAGGAAAGTGATCTTAGCAGCAGTGTTCTGAATAAACTAAGGAGGCAGTGTGACTGGTACCAAGGCAAGAGCAGATTTCAGTAGTCAAGAAGGTATGAGACAAAGGCCTTGAACAAAAGAAAAGATCAAGTCTTAGAAATACCTCAGGAAGCTCAGTGAGGAGTCCCTGAAAAAGCCTACCTGCTGCAGGCCGAGGTTGGCTGGGGTCAATTAATATCCCTACAAAATATAAAAAGCTGATGAGGTCTGCAGTTGCCATCCCTGCAAGCCGTAGAGCAGTTCTCAGACTGGGGGTCGGGACCCCAAAGTGGGTCATGGTCCCATTTTAATAGGGTTGCCAAGGCTGGTGTTAGATTTGCTGGGGCCAAACCACCAGACCTTCAGCCCTGGGTGACAAGGCTTAGGTTACAGGCCACCACCTGGAGATGATGCTCCCGGGCTCCGGCTTTGGCCTCCCAGCCCGGGGCAGCGAAGCTCGTGTTTTGGCTTTGGTTCCCCCACCTGGGGCCATGTAGTAATTTTTGTTGTCAGAAGGGGGTCATGGTTCATTGAAGTTTGAGAACCCCTGCCACAGAGGCTGCCAATCAATCTTCCCTCCTACTAGCTAAAGACAAACTATTAACCTCTGTGCACTGAGCTAGAAGCACAATTCTTTTCCCAAGCTTGCCCCTCAACAATACCCTCATTCTCAGATTCTTTATAATAAGACAGACACCAAAACCTCCTAAAGCTTGCTTTTTGATAGCAGAGGAGGAAGAGCGCCATGTTTAAACTCAGGGGAGGAGGTTCCTAGGTAAAATGGTGGTGAGGACTGTTTTAGTACTTAGATAGTTAATGCAAATCTGTGAAAACTATAGTCCAAATACTGACTCCACTAGAAGCTGATAAACAGTGATCTGAAGATGTTCGCTACTTGCTTCAATATTTGGAACAATTTCTCAGCAATAGCACTTCAACTGCTGAAGATGGCAAGTTCCAAAGACACAAACACAAAAACCCTTGCGGAATAGCAGTCAGATGGCAAATGTGTTCTGAAAGTGCTCAGAGTTCAGCACTTTGTCACATCCAAGCATATGATATCTACATACCAACTTCATTCAATAAACATTTGCTCTTAAATATGTAGAAGGTATTTTATTGCTGGACAAGAGCTCTGCAAACAGCAGTTCAACTGACAGCCAGTATTGGAACCTTCTTTTTAATATTTTGTTATCTGGCTACAGCAATTTTTTAAAAGTCAAGTAAGATAGCTCAGTAGTAGTGACACTCCAAGTGTTGAAAAATTCATTAACTGAGCTATAAATGCTTTTCTAAAAAAAACTAAAAACTGAACAGCACGTTTTCCAGCACACCTGTAGCTTTGTGAAACTGATGTAATCAATGATTTAAGTCAGCGTTTCTCAAACTGGGTTCCGCAAGGATACTCCAGGGGGTCCACAGGCCCCACTGATCAACTCAACTCCTCTCCCTCTCTCCCAGCGCCTCCTCCACGCCAAGAAACAGCTATTCAGTGGTGTGCAGGAGGGAGTGGGAGAGCGGGGACAGGGAACACTCCAGGGAGGACAGTGGGGAAGAGGTGGAACAGGGTGGGGGCACAGGTTTGGGGGAAGGGGTGGAGTGGTGGCAGAGCCTGGGACTAAGCGGGGCCAGGGGCTTAGGGGCCCACAAAAAATTTTAAATATAAATGGGGGTCCTCAGGTTGCTAAAGTTTGAAAACTGCTCATTTAAATTGTTCTACCTGCCTGAAAAGCCTCTTTCAAATTTGTCTGCAGCAATCTTCTCCCAAAATTCCAGACTGAGAAGGACACAAAGAGAATTAAAACCCAAAAGTTCTTCAACAAACTCAGCAGTGAGGTTTTCCTATATTGCATGCCACTGTAGTATTCAAATGAGATCTAACACTCTTTAGGCCTTTTCCTATATTCAAAGTTGTTCCGGTTTAACTAAATCAGTTTAAAACAACTTTAGTTAAACTGATGCAAAATTAGATGCTAATCTGAGTTCAATTTGGGTTTCAGTAAATCAGTACAAACCAGGTTTAAGTTGAATTAAGAGTGTCCACACAGGATTTTGCACTGTTTTAACTAATTTGGTTTATTACACTTATTTTGAAGAAGTGCAACTCTGGATATAAATGGGGCCTTTAAGATGTTAGTTCTGTCATGACAAGGTGATCAATACAATTAACTCCATTTCCCATGATGCCAACACTCAGTAAGCTTTAATATGTTTATCTTCTAAGAATTTGTGAGTTTGAAACTTGCATTTGTCTTGAGACCGTATTGAAGAAATAACTGAGATGTCCTGAACAAAGACAAGATAATCAGATGTAATTTACTAGACCAAACACTGAAGGTGTATTGTCAATATAATTCATATTGAAAAAGACAGCAAGAAACAGTAACAGGTTAGAGTAAAAATCGAAATACTCCAGTTTACTTATATGGTACAATTAATGCTCTGTGTTTACTTTCAGCATTTTACTTTGCTTCAGAGAATTGCTTCAATATAAGCAAGATACTTGAAAACAAATGGATAATGGAGTTATACTTATTACACAAATAAGTTGCCCACAAGTGGGTTTTTTTTAAAGCCAAGTTTCCATTTAAGTTTAAAGAAACATTTACACTTGTGTTAATACTCTTAAATGGGTTTACAAAACACAATGACTAGAAGTGTTTATAAATTTAAATTCATAGGAAAGGTTGGTTTAAAATTTCATATTGGGCCTACTTCTAGTTGCCAGTCCCTCCCCTTATCCCCCCCCAAAATGGCACCCTTTTCTGACAACTCCCAAATAAGGAAATATTGTCCTAAGAACTTGTGTATTGTTTGCTTATTTGTTAGTTGAATAAGTAGTAACCCTATTATCTACTGGTCATCAAATACGAAAATATTTACAAACCTCACAAGAGTGAGGAGGCACTGTGGCTACTTGCTACCTAAAGAATGAAAGTGGAGATTACACCTTCTTGGGAGGGGTGAAATAGTGTAGTAGCTTTGGTAGGGAGTAGACCCAGGAACCTGGAGATGGGACACTAAACAGAAAGAGGTGACAAAGAGTCCTGTGGCACCTTATAGACTAACAGAAGTATTGGAGCATAAGCTTTCCTAGGTGAATACCCACTTCATCAGACGCACTCACGAAAGCTTATGTTCCAATACTTCTGTTAGTCTGTAAAGTGACACAGGACTCGTTCCTTTTTACAGATCCAGACTAACATGGCTATCCCTCTGATACTAAACAGAAAGAGTTCTGACTTATTACAGATAACACTTTTCTAGGCATCTGGCTGGTAGGTCTGACCAACATGCTCAGAGTCCAACTGACTGTCATATTTAGGATCAGGAAGGAATCCCCCCCCCCCCCCGAAGTCAGATAAGCAGATTTTTTCTCCTTCCTCTGCAACATTTTGAGGGGTAGAGTGGGGGTCACTTGCTGATTTAAACTAGAGTGAATGGTGAATTTGCTGTAACTTGAAGTCTTTAAAGCAAAATTCCAGGATTTCAATAACTCGGGCAGAGGTTATATGCTTACAACAGAAGCAAGTGGGTGAGGTTCTGGGGCAGGGAGCGGCAGCCTTTGGCACACGGCACACCAGGGTAAGCACCCTGGTGGGCCAGGTTGGTTTGTTTACGTGCCACATGCGTAGGTTCAGCTGACCACAGCTCCCACTGGCCATGGTTCACCGTCCCAGGCCAACAGGGGCTGCGGGAAGCAGCACAGGCTGAGGGATGTGCTGGCCCCCCGCTTTCCACCTCTCCTATTGGCCTGGAGCAGCGAATTGTGGCCAACAGGAGCCACGATCAGCCGAACCTGCTGCCATGGCAGGTAAACAAACCAGGCCACGTGCTAAAGGTTGCCAATCCCTGTTCTGAGGTTTTCAACGGGGCAGACTGCAGGATCATGATGGTCCTTCCTGGCCATAAAGTCCAGAATGCCAAAGCAGGGTGACACCCACAGCCACACCCTCCAATTAATTCCCACCACCACCTCTTGGTGGAGACACAACCACAGGGCAGTAGATGGATATCCAGGACCGGTGCTAGAGTTTTTCAGGCCCTAGGCGCAAGGCCATTTCGCTGCCCCACGCGCTGCTCCCGCGGCTCCGGTGGAGCTGCTGCAGCCATTTCTGTGGAGGGTCTGTTGGTCCGCAGCCATGCCTGCAAGAGGTCCACCGGGACCAGCAGACCATCAGCAGACCCACCCCCCCCAGCAAAATGCCACCCCCTGAAAATCCTGGTGCCCTAAGCGATTGCCTAGTTCACCTCAATGGAAGTGCCGGCCCTGGGGATATCCCCACAGATCTATTGTGGGAAGAGGCCACCAGCCACGGGACAAGGGGGAGAAGGAGAAACACCAGCCCCCGCATTTCTCCGCCAGGCTTGGGCAGCAGAGAAGACATTCAGAGAAGTTATTAACCGGGAAGGAGGGGAAGGAAACGCTACCTCCCTCAGCCACCGCTACGGGCAGAGGTGCTGACCCAAACGAAGGGGAAGAGCCAGACACCGGCACCGCGCGGGACCGGCCAGCCGCACGCGCCCGGGCTGGGGAGCAGCCTGCAGAGCTGGAGCTCGGTGCCGCCCGCCTGGCGCTCGCTCTCCCTGCCCCGACAGCCAGGCTGGCGCAATCCCCGCCGTTACGTGGGCTCCCCACTCCTGCCACCCACCCACCCGGCTGTTACCCCGGCCGCTGCTGCCACCGCCGCCTGTTACTGCTTCCCTCCGCAACCCGACGGGCCAGACTCGGAAGTGGAAGCGAGCAGGGGAGGGCTTAGCCCAGGGCTCGCCTTTTAAAGCGGCCGCCCACGCTCCCTGCGCCGGGGACAGGAGGTGCCAGCGGTGCTCCAACCAACAACAAATCAATACATCGATAGGGGGGATGGGGAAAGCAAGGGAGCGGGGGGAGCGTTTTCAGCTGGTCAATTAAAGGTCCCGCCTCCTGCAACGCTTTTTCCTTTCCCACAAGCGCGGGAGCCCTGCCGCTGCTAATGGGGCTTTGTAGCTTTAGCTCCTGCTTGGCAGCGTCCTTTGTAGCCTGCATGACAAAGCCTCGTTTTAGACACACAGCGGGGCTTTCAAGAGCGATCAGCTTCTTGCAGGGTCCACTGCTGTCCCGCATCTCCCCGGCGGCTCTCGCAGATGAATGAGCCGGGCAGACCAGTTCACCGGGGAAATTAGTTTGATTTCATCAGCTTTGCTTTCCCGCCCTTCAAAATGGAAATAGGCCGGGGTGGCCAACCTATGGCTCCTGAGCCACATGCCAGCACCTCAGACGTTAATACAGTAACTCCTCTTAAAGTCATCCTGGTTAACACTGTTTCATTGCTGATCAATTAGAGAACATGCTGGTTTAAAGTTATGCAATGCTCCCCTCTAATGTTGTTTGGCAGCTGCCTGCTTTGTCCACTGCTTGCAGGAAGAGCAGCCCATCGCAGCTAGCTGCCCATCTATCAGCTCCCTGCTCCTCTAAGTTCCCTGAGCTGCAAGCTGCCCAGCAGGCAATCAATCAGCAGTTCAGCAGTCCCTCCCCTGACTGCCATGTGCTGCAGGGGTGGTTCTATGTTTTTTGGCACCCCAAGCAACGCAGTCAGGCAGCCTTCGGCGGCAGCCTGCAGACAGTACACTGGTCATGCGGATTCAGCTGCATTTCTGCGGGTGATCTGCTGGTCCCACACCTTCGGCACCCACCGCCAAATTGCCTGTGAATTACTAATTACTGGAATTGTATTATCCTTATCTATTCAGAGGCATGGAATAGCTCTACAGCTTCCAAATCAGCATTTCATATGAAGGCAATACAACAGTGCTAAACTAGCAAACAGAATCACTGGTATTCTTGGAGCCAGTTCAGTCCTCTCGCATGCCTGACTCCCACTGAAGCTAGCACGCATGCTACAGTAGTCTTGCCAGCAAAGTCAGAGGGACAGACTACAAGCTCCACTAAGGTTCCCAGTAATACAAGTTCTCTTCTCCATCCCCACCAATAAGTTTGTGAACACCTCTCTCTTCCCATATATTCTCTGCCTCATCCTCTTTCCAAATTTCCAATCTCTATTATCCACACCCACTCAATGTGGTTCTCTGTCCCCCCTTTAATGGTGACTGGAATACACAGAGATTGATGAGTCTGGCACAGTCTTTGCTAAAAGAGCACAGTCTTTATCAATACAGGCTCATGCTTTTAGAACTGGAGGTCCCAGATTAGCTGGTTTTGGACACAGGGCCCATGGGTCAATTTCCTTTTTGCAGCAATGCACCTGCTCTCTGCCAGGCAGGGCTCCCCACACAATCTGCACTCAGAGCTGACAGGAATGGAAGATGTTGAGCCAGAAAGAGCAGCCTGCCCAGGAAGGGTCAGTGCAGCTCCCACTAGCAGGAGGCTGCAGCTGAAGGTCAGCTCAGCTGATCAGCAAGTCATGAGTTTTGCTGTTGTAAATTTCAGGATTGTTCTAGCTTACTGCTGGCTGATTATAGTCCTATAGGACCTCTTGGGCAGCCAGGGATCTCTGGGATGTGATGACCCCAGAGGCTGACCTTAGGGAAAATGGTGCTCTGGATGAACTTATATTTTGGTGTGTCTGGCCTCCGGTGCCTCCCTAGGCTTTCTACCCATCCCCCTATTGCCCCTGGCCCCAGCTGCCTCCCCATAAATCCCCCCATCACCCCTGGCCCTTGCTGCCTCTCTCCCCTCCATTGCCCTGAGCTCCCTTCCATGGCCTCACATCCCAGTCCCGCCCTACTCCTTCCCTTTTGACCACAGTGTGCCCCCTCCCCCAACTATAGTGTCCTGGGCAGTCACCCACCCATAACCCTGCTCACTCCCTACACTGGGAGTGTGTTGAGTATGAGCCAGCCACACTGCAGTACAAGATTTTCCTATGCCAAGAGAACTCTCTACTCGCCGGTTTCAGTTGTTTTGTGTTATGAGTGGTAAAAAGCAGCCATAACAGGGCTGAGGATCTGGCTGTTTGTCTCCACAACATGCCATGCAACCCAATCAATAATTGTTTGAACACAAACAAAAGATTTAAGATGACTCATTTCAAAAGTTTGCTTTACTGTGCCTGGTTTGGCTAGATTTCTCCTCTTAAGTTTTCCTGAATCCTAGGGATTTATGACATTTAGGAATTTTCCAGATTTTGAAATTTTTATGCTGCACTTATATTAGGTGGTTTGAAATATATTGTACCTTTGGAGCAGGGACTCTTTTTTATGTATTTGTACAGTACCTGCCACAATGGGGCCCTGCGCACTATGACAACTCAAATAAATAACATAGTGGGAAGGTTTTGAAAGAGCAACTTTAAGTATTTTAAGTTTTTGAACTCTGATTCACAGCAGTACAGCAAGATACAGAGGCTGATTCTCTATGGTCTTGTACTTTGTGTAGTGAATTACACTTGTGCAAAGTGAGCACAATTCTCTTTTGGCAGCATTTTACTCCCACTTTGCATTAGTCCTAATGAACATATGGTGCAAGAACCTGTAAAGTCATGTTTTTGGTTCACTACCCCAACTAATTGCCACTTTCCTTGCTCTGATTTTGCACATTGGGTACAATGTGCCAGAGTCAAATTCAATCTGCAGACACAGATATAGAATTTCCATTGACTCGAATTGTACTTGTGTAACAGATTAGAAATTCCTCCTAAAGAAGTAGCTGAAAATGTCATTTTAAAAGAGACAGACAGAAGGCCTAATCCCACAAGCACTGTATGCCTGAACTCCCATGGATAATAATTCAGTGTTACTTTGATTGGGGGCTGGAGCACATGACTTATGAGGAGAGGCTGAGGGAACTGGGATTGTTTAGTCTGCAGAAGAGAAGAACGAGGGGGGATTTGATAGCTGCTTTCAACTACCTGAAAGGGGTTTCCAAAGAGGATGGATCTAGACTGTTCTCAGTGGTACCAGATGACAGAACAAGGAGTAATGGTCTCAAGTTGCACTGGGGGAGGTTTAGGTTGGATATTAGGAAAAAAAATTTCACTAGGAAGGTGGTGAAGCACTGGAATGGGTTACCTAGGGAGGTGGTGGAATCTCCTTCCTTAGAGGTTTTCAAGGTCAGGCTTGAGGAAGCCCTGGCTGGGATGATATAGTTGAGGATTGGTCCTGCTTTGAGCAGGGGGTTGGACTAGATGACCTCCTGAGGTCCCTTCCATCCCTGATATTCTATGATTCTAAGGTATCCATTTATCTTTTTATAGATTGTATCCTTATTTGTCCTATTTAATATTAAATGTGTCTGGGCAAAAGTCTGCATGTAATGCATCAAAGTTAAAGCAATTTTAGCTAAAACAAAAATCTCCACGCATAACTCAGAACTGAAAACAAACTCAGTCTGGCCTCAGTAAAGTCGCCTGCAAGTCTGCTCATAGCACTGAATACTAAAAGGAGGAGGGGAACATTTCTTGGTGACACCTGAGTTTATATTAATAATATGTGTGGTGGTACCAACTTATTCTCCAAGGGTATTTTGACCCAAAAGCAGTAAAGAAATTTGATACAAAAAAGTCACAAAGTTAGGGATGGTGCATTTGGCCACCAGGTGACACTGTTTTCTTATGTGTGGAAATTAGATCAAGACATCATTTAGGCCAACCTGCTTAAAATATTATGGAGTTTATTTTTTGTGTAACTGGAAATTAAGTAGTTTAGTCATAAGCTTGAAGCTTCAAAGGGATTTAAACCTGTTGTCAAGTGTCAAGGTCTGATTTAAAAAAAAAATGGTCTTTGATCTATGGAAAAAGACAGTTTCTTCTCTCTGCTTAAGTTTGCAGGTGAAGAGAAACCAAATTGACTAGGAGACTGTCTGGATGTAATAATCCGGAATATAAAATACAGCCCTTTGAAGTAGATTATGTTGATTAGCATTTCAGAGGATCTCAGAAGAGGTAGCTCTGGAAAGTCCAGACTTCAAGTGGCTAGCTAAGAAACATAAGAGATAATGGCTTTCTTACTAGACTGGACTCGTAGCATCATCTTCTATAATTTAATTCAGCTCTTGAATCAAGGAGGATTAAAGACACAAGGGGAAGAAGCAAAAAGCCTTAAGAAATTTGGTGAAATGAGTATTACCTGGAAACAGCTTTGAGACTGCAAAGAAGATTCAGTGAACTAGCAAGACAGACAGGGAAGCACTACAGAAAAGTTTTAGATTACTAGAAGGGTTGGGTTAGTTATATTCCGCCTTTTACTTATCCTGTGAGATCAGGCAGGCCATTGACCAAGTAAATCATGGGACAGCTTCTGAAAAGTCTTACTGGAATGCTAAGGAGAGGAGCATAAATTCAGTCCCAGCACTTATTGTACCAGTGTTGCTTCTCTGTCCATCCCTTTGGGGGTAGAGCTCCCTAAATGAAGAGCCATAGCCAGGAATCCCAACCCTGCATCACCCTCTGGAACAGTGCTGGTGCACCGTGTTCTGCCACCCATAAGGCGGTGCTGTGGATTTTCCATTTTTTGCCTTCCCGATGACTCTCTGGTACAAGTCTGCACCAACCTCAGTTGTAGTTCTGGGTTTAATAAACTCACTGGAGTTCAGTGCTGTTGTCCTATTTGCTGTCACAATTGTAAGCAATGAAGCATGTTGCTAGTTCTACTGGTTCAGTGGGGTATGTGTAGCAAGATTGTAGTTTCAATCTGGGCAGATGTAGAGCCGACTGTAAAATCACAACAATGGACATTGTTAGCCATGTCTGTGGTCTCAGCAGAGAAACCAAGGAGTGAAGTGGTTGGCAAGACTTACGTTACATTATGCAGGTGGTCTGTCCATTTCAAGGACTTGGTGAGATTATGTAGAAGAGACTTGCTCTTCTGCCTGTGCTATGTATGCATGCAGGGCCGGCTCCAGCTTTTTTGCCCCCCCAAGAGGCAAAGAGAAAAAAAAGCCATGATCGGTGGCACTTTAGTGGCTGCTGTACTGGAGACCCGATGTGCCGCCCCCTTCCATGGATTGCCCCAAGCACCAGCTTGCTGCGCTGGTGCCTGGAGCTAGCCCTGTCTGCATGGAGGACTTCAATCTGCAGGGTAGTCACACCGGCCAGCAAAACAGATATTTAATATAAAAATGTTTACCTGTTTTATTTGGAGTTAGTCAGGAAATATAGCTTATTTCCTTTATCTTGTGACATTAATCTGTAGATAAGATGAGCCAAAGCCAAGGGAAGCATCTAGGACTCAAACAAGAAGGAATTGTAGATCATTTGAAATGCTTTCATTTGCTGTTTGAGTTTGACCTGTGTTAAGAGATAATTTAATGAGCAGGTCAAAGGAAGCCATTTCCAGTGCACAACAGCAAGTACTTGTCTTGGGTGTACAAATCCCAAGAAATATGCTGCATATTCTTGAACATCATCTATCACTTTATCTATTAAGTAGCTATTTACATATATAAAACATTCTTGTAACATCCCATGTTTCATTGTGGCCCATTGGATGCTCTAGTCATTTGGATTGTATCTATACCTCCACACATACTTGAAGTTTTGTCTTTTCATCTTTTAGATCTGCCCCTGGGTGGCTTTGACACTCTCAAATTCTGTTTACTTCAATGGGATTGAGTGCTGTGTATTCTGCAGGATCAGACATTTGTGGAATCCTCAAGGAATGGTGAAGTTCCAAGCTTACATTGCAAGTCCTCCCGGTTACAAATAAATCCCTGGACACATGTTACAAGCGTGACCAATGCAGTGATATTTTCCTGACTCTAAATGAAACCTTTGAGGGGAAAAACAGAAGCCACTAAAACCAAGCAAGAGACCATCTTGACCCATACTAGCAACTACAGCAGACCCAGCCATTGCTCCTGCAAAAAAGAAGGTGGCTCTGACTGCTAAGCTACCCTCAGCCAGGTTGTTGACATATAGGTGTATACCTTTGACTTCACTCATCTTAATACAGATCTACAGAACAAGTTTTATTACAAACTGCAGTACATGGGATCCAAAAAGCCCCAACACTGTTAAAAACAGCATAAAAAAACTTTAACCCACACATATTTAATTCAGTTTATTTTCCAAAATAGCCACTCAAGGACCATTCAAGCTATTACCAAAGCCTGCTACAACTCCCCATCCCCTGCCTGAAAAACATCCTCTTCTCTTCACTTATTGACATCTTTCATTGAGGGGAAGGAAAAGGCAGGCTTTTCTTCTGCACTGCTGTCTCTGCCCCCTCCTGAATATCTCAGTAGTAAAGCCACTTTACATCTTTTTGGTAGTGAAGACAAAGCCTTAGGTTCTTCCTGATTTTAGGTTAACTCCTCAGATATAGTGTATTTGCCAACCAGGAAAGCAAAGGCTTTACTCACTCTTATTGGTACAGCAACATATCAATGCTACAGTTAGAATACGGGTACTTCCACCTTTTCATGTTCTCTCTATGTATAAATATCTTCTGTCTGTGTGTTCCACTCTATGCATCTGAAGAAGTGAGCTATAGCCCACAAAAGCTTATGCTGAAATAAATTTGTTAGTCTCTAAGGTGCCACAAGTACTCCTGTTCTTTTTTTTAGTTAGAATATGTTCTTCATCATGGCATCCTGAAAACTCCTTAAATCTATGAGGTCCCAGGCATAGATAAGCAAACTGGATTATTTTTTCAGATGAGAGAGAAAGTTCTAACCTCTGTCTGGAGGAGATAAAGGGTGGATCAGGATAGAGCATAATAATAATTATTCCTCCTAATATTCCTACAGGTAGGCCAAAGATCAGGTCTAGACATGTTAATCCAGGTGCGTGGGTGGGCATAAAGATCCTCAAGAGAATCTCATAATTGTCATGCTAGACATGAGGAGTTATGGCCTGCATATTGTAATGTCTCAGAATGATGGTTTATATGTCCATAAGGTACATTATCCATGTGATGCTTGGTGGTTTAGCTTTCCAACTCTTATGTACATTATAGAATCTTAGATGGTAAGACTGGTGCGGGGGAGGGAATGGGGAGCATCTAATTCAGACATTCTCCAACTGGGACCTGTTGCCTCTGTGGGACCCATACATATTTTCTGTGGAGTTCACAAAATGCATGGATTTTCTTTCAACTATCATCAAATCAGATTATTTTTTTCAATAATTAACGAAATACCAATTGCATTTGATGACAGGTAGGTTGTTATGATGTTTTTCAAACTTCAGAACAATGATTTTCAGATTCAAATGGTTTAAGGATTCCTGATCTTGTCAAAACCTCAGAGAGAGTCACTCAGCCTAATCCTTTTTAATTGCACACCAAATGTATTGTGCCCTTCATATCATGGACTTGGAAGCATAATGTGTGGGCTGACAGGAATGATCTCTTCTCGGTTCAGTCTGGTGAAATTAAAATAAATAATCATCTACTCTCACAAACTTAATGATGCTATTGTGCTTTTCAGGTGCAGGAGCTGAGAGAGCATACAGTCGTATAAACAAAACTACAACAGATAATAATGAGGAAGGATGGTGTCAGGGTTAAGATGCTGAACTGAGACTGGGAGATTTCAATTCAATTCCAAGCTTTGTTACAAACATCCTGAGTGACTTTGAGCAAGTCACTTAATCCCTCTGTGATTCAGTTCCCCATCTATGAAATGGAGATAGTAATTCTTCCATGTTCTTTTCTTCCACCTTTTTCTTGACTTGTCTATTTAGATTTATAAACAGTTTGGAACAGGAACTACTGTCTCTTGCTATGTGTATGTAAAACACTAGGACCTCCCCAACATTGGTTGAGGGCTCTAGTTGCTGTTATAATAGAAAAAATAATAAGTAATGATGCTACAGCAAATGTGGCCAGACAATATTGTCCAGCTGATGGCTTGTAACATGAATTCCTGTGTCCAGTAACAGAAAAATAAGTACAGTAATATATTTTATTAGACCAATGTTGGTGAAAGAGACAAACTTTCCAGCCAAACAGAGCTATCCTTCAGCTCTGGGTACCACACTCAGGCACCACTGTTATGCTCTGGGGCCCAGACCTTGCAAGAGGCTATCCCCTCCTCGGGAGTGGCAATGGGAGCTGGTGTTATGAATAGGGCTGTCAATGAATCACAGTTAACTCAGGCGATTAACTCAAATAAATTAATTGTGATTAAAAAATTGTGATTCGTCTCACTTATAACAATAAAATACCAATTGAAATTTATTAAATATTTTTGGATGTTTTTCTACATTTTCAATATTGATTTCAATTACAATGTAGAATACAAAGTGCACTGTGCTCACTTTATATTTTTGATTTTTGATTCCAAATATATTCACTGTAAAAATGATAAAATAGAATTTTTCAGTTCACCTCATACAGTGCAATCTCTTTACTGTGAAGTGCAATCTCTTTACTGTGAAAGTGTAACTTACAAATGCTGATTTTTTTTTTGGTTACATAACTGCACTTAAAAACATAACAGTATAAAACTTTCGAGCCTACAAGTCCCCTCAGTCCTACTTCTTATTCTGCCAATCGCTAAGACAAACAAGTTTGTTTACATTGAGAGAGATACTGCTGCCTGCTTCTTATTTATAATGTCACCTGAAAGTGAGAATAGGCGTTCATATGGCACTTTTGTAGCTGGCTTGGCAAGGTATTTATGTGCCAGATATGCTAAACATTTGTATGACCCTTCCATGCTTCGGCCACCATTCTAGAGAACATGCTTCCATACTGATAATGCTTGTTAAAAAAATAATGTGTCAATTAAATTTGTGATTGTACTCCTTTGGGGGAGAATTGTATGCCTCCTGCTCTGTTTTACCCACATTCTGCATATATTTAATGTTAGAGCGATCTCGGATGATGGCCCAGCATATGTTTGTTTTAAAAACATTTTCACAGCAGATTTAACAAAATGCAAATAAGGTACCAATGTGAGGTTTCTAAAGATAGCTACAGCCCCCGACCCCAGGTTTAAGAATCTGAAGTGCCTTCCAAAATCTGAGTGGGACCTGGTGCGGAGCATGCTTTCAGATGTCTTAAAAGAGCAACACTCCAATGCAGAAATACAGAACCTAAACCACCAAAAAAGAAAATGAACCTTCTGCTGGTGGCATCCGACTCAGATGATGAAAAAGAACATGCATCAGTCCTCACTGCTTTGGGTCGTTATCAAGCAGAACCCATCATCAGCATGGAAGCGTGTCCTCTGGAATGGTGGTTGAAGCATGAAGGGACATATGAATCTTTAGCGCATCTGGCATGTAAATATCTTGCAATGCCAGCTACAACAGTGCCATGCAAATTCCTATTCTCACTTTCAGGTGACATTGTAAACAAGAAGCAGGCAGCATTATCTCCTGCAAATTGTAACCAACCTTGTTTGTCGGTATGATTGGCTGACCAAGAAGTATGACTGAGTGGACCTGTAGGCTCTAAAGCTTTACGTTGTTTTATTTTTGAAAGCAGTTTTTTTAATACATAATTCTACATTTGTAAGTTCAACTCTCATGATAAAGAGATTGCATTACAGTATTTGTACATGGTGAATTGAAAAATACATTTTTTTTTTGTTTTTCACAGGCCAAATATTTGTAATAAAAATAAATATAAAGCAAGCACCGTACACTTTGTATTTTGTGTTGCAATTGAAATATACTTGAAAATGTAGTAATATTTAAAATAAATGGTATTATATTATTATTTAACAGCGTGATTAATTTGTTTAATCCTGCGATTAATCGCGATTAATTTTTTTAATCGCTTGACAGCCCTAGTTATTAACCACATAACTCTCCTTGACTCGCCTTCCCGTTCTCCACACAGCAGGGGGCGCTGCGGGCCCCATCTCACAGCCTCCCTCCCCACCACCTCCTTGTTTTGCCTACCGGGCCGGCGGGCGGGCCCCACGCGCGCCTGCGCAGACAAGCGGAGGCTGAAGAGCCCGAGTGCGGAGGTGCTGGCGGTTGTAGCGGTTCCGTTTTGCTGACGGCCCCGGGCTCAGCTGCTGGGCCAAGATGCCGGCCGTGTCGAAGGGAGACGGGATGCGGGGCCTGGCGGTCTTCATCTCCGACATCAGGAACTGTGAGTGCGGCCGCGGGGCTGTGCTGCGAACGGCGGGGGCCCGCTCCGGGAGGGGGCCCGGTCGGGGGGGGGGCTGCTGGGGGAGCAGGGGCTGTTCGGGGGGGCGGGGCTGTGCTGACGTGGGGAGGCCGATTGCAGCGGGGTTAATGCTGGGAGGGGCTGGGTTTGTGTGGGGAAGGGGAGTGCGTTACCTTGCTGTAAATGGGGTGTCGTTGGGCGCCTGTACGCTCGGGGGGCAAACTAGTCTGCACGGGCGGGCTTGGACTCGGGGCTTCTGGGATAGTGATGGGGGGGGGGGTTCTGGCCTGTCCTCATGCCCCCTCCAGGCACGCTCGTTTTGAGATCTCCAAGCGCTGCGGCGCCCTGGAGCTTTTTTCTGATTGACTTGTGGTGAGGGTGACAGTCTCAGTGCGTGACGGCTTCTGTCCAGTTCTTGGCTGTGTGGGGCAAAACGTGGATTGGTGTGGGGGTTATTCCGAGTCTTTAGTTGTCACTGTTAGCCAATGCAGAGGAGTGCAGTGCGGGTTCAGGAGGAAGACTCTGGCCTTGTTCCAGAGCGAAGGTTGTGGTAGTGGAACTGAACTCTGTCTTTAATTTGGTTTAAACAGGTACAACACCCCCCTTATCCCCAAACCATTCTCCGTGGACACTCTTAAACCTACTTTACAATAGGGTTATATCAATTTAGCTTAATTCAGGATGTTACTGAACTAAGCAAAATCAATGTCAGTTGTAGGCCAGTTTAATTTTGCGCACACAGGGTGTTTGCTCCAGTCTGAATTGTTTTTAAAAAATCTATGTTAGTTAGACAAGTGTAACACGTGCAGACAGCGCTTTTGTCCCTGATCTTTGAGAAGACCAAAGGTGAGGTGAAAAGGGTCATGAAAAGAAAACTCTGTGGCTGAGGGTGATGGCAAGGGAGGAGTTGTGTGTGTCAGAGAGAGGCAAACACACATACTCTGCTGTGTCTGATAAAGGGAAAAAGTGTGGGAGGAAGGGCGCATGTTAGCGAGAAGCCTGAATTCTTGGAGTTCTTTGTGTGACCTTGGGAATTGGATTAATATTAAGCACAATAGTAACTCTTCTTAAAATGTTTGCAACCAAACACTGCAAGTTCATGAGAACTCCTGAGTACAAAATTAGTCCGTGTTGATCAAATGTCACTCAGACCTTCAATGTGTTAAATAAAGGAAACTAACACTAAAGTGCTAAGGTAGGTAGAACTCATAAGAAATTACCCGACAGTATCACTTTAATATTTTTCTGTGATACTGATAAACTAATAGGATCATTGAAACAGTTCATCATTTTATGAATATATCTAATTTGTTTGGATATGGGATTGTGGCTTGTGCTACATATATACAAACTAGATGAGAGGCAATATGATTTTTCACAATCAGAACTGCACAAAATGAAAATTCCATGGCTGAAAGAAATTCAACTTTGCTTGCAGCTGAAGGTGACTAGAACTCTAGGAATCCATGATCACTAAAAAGCTGGTGCTTATTTCTGCAGCTGTAATGATTACTTTACTGTTCCATATTGATAAGATGAATCTAAAATACTGACTGGCATTCTATAGTTTTCCTGCCTGGACACAGCGTAAAGAAAAACCCATACATTTTGCACAATGAAGACAAAATGCAAGCAGTGGTAATGGAGGCAGAGGAAGGGGTGGAAAAAATGACTTAGGGCTTGTCTACATCAGAAAGTTGCAGCGCTGGTGAGGGAGTTACAGCGCTGCAACTTAGGAGGTGTACACATCTGCAGGGCACCACCAGCGCTGCAACTCCCTGTTTGCAGCGCTGGCCGTACTCCCGTTTTGTCTCGGGTGTAGAGGATCCAGCGCTGGTGATCCAGCGCTGGTAATCAAGTATGGACACTTACCAGCGCTTTTCTTGACCTCCGTGGAATAAGCAGGTATCCCAGCATACCTGAGGAAGCCTCTGGTAATCAAACTGGTGTCCTTCCCCAGCTTGCTCTCGCGTTCCCCGAACCCCGAGCAAGCAGGTCTCCTTCCCTGAGGTTTGCTGGGTGGTTCCGGGAACGCGAGAGCAAACCGCGGTGAAGCTGGTCTCCTTCCCCGGTTTGCTATCGCGTTCCCCGAACAAGCAGGTCTCCTTCCCTACGGTTTGCAGGGTGGTTCGGGGAACGCGAGAGCAAACCGCGGCGAAGCTGGTCTCCTTTCCCGGTTTGCTCTCTCGTTCCCTGAACCCCCGAGCAAGCAGGTCTCCTTCCCTGCGGTTTGCAGGGTGGTTCGGGGAACGCGAGAGCAAACCGCGGCGAAGCTGGTCTCCTTCCCCGGTTTGCTCTCGCGTTCCCCGAACAAGCAGGTCTCCTTCCCTACGGTTTGCAGAGTGGTTCGGGGAACGCGAGAGCAAACCGCGGCAAAGCTGGTCTCCTTTCCCGGTTTGCTCTCTCGTTCCCCGAACCCCCGAGCAAGCAGGTCTCCTTCCCTGCGGTTTGCAGGGTGGTTCGGGGAACGCGAGAGCAAACCGGGAAAGGAGACCAGAGTCGCCACGGTTTGCTCTCGCGTACCCCGAACCACCCTACAAACTGCAGGGAAGGAGACTGCTTGTTCGGGGAACGCGAGAGCAAACCGCGGCGAAGCTGGTCTCCTTTCCCGGTTTGCTCTCGCGTTCCCCGAACCCCCCTTGAAGCCGCCCAACAACGCTGCAGTGTGGCCACATCTAACACCACTTGCAGCGCTGGTTGCTGTAAGTGTGGCCACTCTGCAGCGCTGGCCCTATACAACTGTACTAATACAGCTGTAACAACCAGCGCTGCAAAATTTTAGATGTAGACATGGCCTTAGTTGGAGTGTGGATAAGGGTGGAAATGGGGGCAACATAGTCTTCAAGTAATTTTAGATGTATCTATTATATAAACAAGGAAAGAAGCAACCTATTGTATGGTGGTGACATTTAGGATCTCTAGCCTGCAAATGGAGAAGAAAGATGGTCTAGTGGCTAGGGCACTAGCCGGGACTTGGGAGATCCAGGTTCAGTCTCTGCCACAGACTTCCTGTGTGACATGGGCAAATCATGTACTCTATCTGTTTCCATTTCCCATCTATAAAATGAGGTTAATAGCACTTCCCTACCTTACAGGGTATTATGAAAATAAACAGACTGATTGACCATGGTGCACTCAGATACTGTGGCAGTGGATGTTAGGCAACTAGGAGAAAGGTATCTAAGATGAGCCATAAGCAGATTTTATTTTTCCATTTGGTGGGCCCAACTGTATATTAAAGATTTCCTGGTGAAATTTAGAGTGCTTTGTAAATTGTGGGAATTTGGTGACATTTAACTTCAAATATAACTGCTGTCATTCTTAATACTGCAGTAACTGCAACCATTGATTGTTGTCAGGTTTTTGTCCAATAGTGCTGCAATTCTGTTCTTCATAAAGATTGGTTATGATAGTTCACGCTCTGAGAACATGTAGCATGTTCCTATCATCTGGGCTGAATTAATGGACAGAAAGGAAAATCCGGTAAGTGATAATGGAACCCAGAACAGATGAAACATACAAGAGAAAATTAATGGTCTCACCAGTTTTTCCATAAAAGCTAATTTGGGCTCTTGATTTAGCCTTGTTGGTTTTGCACAAGGTCTTGAGTTTGGAGGTTATATCACATAGTAATAAGTTGGAGAAAATTAAAATGTGTAAGTGTCTTATAATATTGTGAATCAAACCTAGGCTGTATGTGCCCAGACACTGCTAGGATGCTAATAGGCAGACATCCTGAATGTCATCAGCCTTAGAAGGACCCAGCTGAAGAGAAATAAAAAGGCCTTGCTTGCATTTGCTGCATGAGCTAGGTTGGCAAAATGTAATTTTGTAATAAAATTAATAAAATATTCACCCTCTCATTCTTCAGATAAGTTTTTTTTTCTTACTATATAGATGCTGCTATAAAATGAAAATAATTGAGCTCATTGTTTATATCTAGTGACTTTCAATCACAATTTTCTCTAGTATATCCACTGTCTGCCTCTTAGACATTGTTTTCCTCAGTTCTTAATATAGAATCCTGTATTATTTTGTTTGCTACTACTAAGCAAAATGTAATACAGAATTAAGAGTATAATTAAAATGAAGAATGCCTTGACAACTAAAGCAGAGCAGTAATGATCACTTTAAGTATTTTTAAGATATCACTTACCACTGTCAATAAAATGGAAGTTGATCCAATAAAAGATATTACCTTACCCACCTTGTCTATTACTTATTGCTGTCAGTTACAGTAATGTTTACATAGAGTTGTCCATAGTGGACTTTGTTCTTCACCTCTCTGGGGTTTTCCAGCTTTGCATACCTTTTCTTTTCTTGCAATCCTCATCTTTGTGGATATGACTGCAAAAAAGTGGCTTTGTCTAAGGTTCAGCCTTGTTTTCTGGAAGACAGCTCTACTGAGGTGGAGAGGCAGACTGGATTGAGTACTTTTCTCTGGATATTGTGAAAGTCAATATGAGAAATGCTTGCATTGTTCCTTAGGAGTGCAGCTGTGTTTGGTTGCGGATGAAACTGGTTGTGAGTTAAACTCTGTAGTTAAGCCTTGTTTATGGAGGGCCTTAAAGATTAAAACCAGGGCTTTGAATTCCTGCTGGAAGTGAACTGAGAATGTGGTTTTGGGGCACAACATCATCGTAATATTTTTCATGAGCCTTTCTTATTAAGAACAGTAAAGTCTGTGTAAGATGGATTTTACATTGCCTACACCCTCATCCACAAACATGGTGAATTATAATAATCCAATCCAGAGGTGACTAGCACAAATCTGTATGGTTAGAATTTCATCCTAGAGGAAAGAACATAATTTCATAGGAACTGTAGACAGAAGGGTTTTCTCACCGCTGTTTCTGCCTGGATATCCATAATTAATGTTGAGTCCAGTAAGATCTTAAGGACTTGTACTGTCTTAACAAATATAGATCAAATGCTGTGGTGGAAGTGGCATTGTCTTGTAGTTTTTTCAGCATGTATTTTCCCTTTTCAATATTGTGAGTTCTGTCTTGTTTATTTGAGTCAGCTCTTTTTCATTCAGGTGCTGATCTCTTAAAACATCACAGTGTCTTTGAGGGCAGTGACTTCTTCTGGTAAGAAGTTGAGATAAAGCTGATGTTATGAGCATGTATTTGGCAATGGAACTTGTGCCATCTTGTAATCTCTGCCAGTAGTCAGAGTATGCTAAACTGTCACATCTTAAATTTAAGCCTGATTGAAGAGTATAGGATGTCAGTGAATGTTAATGTTGTTGGAGTTTGGCTGAGTATTCTTGTGATCCTTGTCAAGGAAAAGTAGATTGGAAAGAGGCGGAAACTGAAGAGACTGTCCTTCATTGTGCCTAGTTTCATGAGCCCTTTACTGACTATGGCGTGTTTAGGGAGCTTTAAGTGTTGTCAATTTGTCTGTAGGCTCATTTCCGTTTTGGGTAAAATTTTCAAAAGTGCCTAAGTTTTTTATATATAATATAATATATATTTTAAAAGAAAAAAGATCTGATTTTGCAAATAGTGACACAAGTATTACTTAAACTTTCCAGTACTTCCTGTACATGACTGGGAAACAGGATGGCTGCTGCCTTCTGTTTATAGTTTGAATCTTCTGACTTCTGGAACTGGTTCTGTATTTGAGGAGGAGGAGCGAGGGAAATCTCTACACCAAATAGAGTTAATTCTACTTAAATGAAAGGCTAAATATCTGACACACTTGTTATCTTATGCATAAAGCTCACTGGCATTCTGGGTTTCAAACTGAATGTCTTGGACTTAGATTTTTAAGTGTAGATGTTTTTGTTAATACAATTTATATTCAGGTGGAAAGGTTGCAAGGAAATAAATTAAGTGGTTGTTGAAACATTGCTTTTGTAACTGATTCTTTCCCTATTGTCACAAATAACATTACTTGGATTAAGTGTGTTTGATTTTTATTTGTTAGTACTTGCAACTCCTGGGTGATGGAGGATTGGCTGATTTTGCAGGTGCCATCACTAGCAGTTGAAGAAGGGAGGCTACCAGTCCCAGGGGCCTCATAGCTTTCACAGCTAGACACTTGAGTTAACTCAAATGCACAGACAAATTAACTTCTAAATCTCTGCTGGAAGCATATCAATAGATGTTCCTCCTGGTGTTGGAGCCTGGGCTCTGAAACATCCCGCCCTTGGTGGGTTTCAGATCCTGGGCTCCAGCCTGAGTGGCAATATCTGTACTGCTATTTTTAGCTCTGCAGCCCAAGCCCCATGGGCTCAAGTCAGTTAATTTGGAATCTCAGGGTATGTCTACACTGCAGTTACACACCCACAGCTGGTGCATGCCAGCTGACTTGGGCTAATGGGCTGTTTAATTGCAGTGTAGACATTCAGGCTCAGACTGGAGCCCAGACTCTATGACGCTGTGAGCTGGGGGTTCCGGAGCTTAGGCTGCAGCCCTAACCTGAATGTCTTCATCACAGTTAAACATCCCCTTTGCCCCGGAGCCTGAGTCAGCTGGCATGGGCCAGCATGAGTTTTTAATTGCAGTGTAGACATGCCCTTAGAGACTGGGCCAGCAGATTGGTTGGTTGTCTCTTTTGCGTGCACTGTCAGGATGTAAACAACTTTTGTTCTTTGGGGGAGCTAGAGTTAAAAAATAAACTAGTTGTTGAATATCACTTCAGTGAGTAGTTTTGTACCATGAGTTAATTTGTCCACTGCTAGTAAAGTGCAAAAGGAACTTCTGTTCCAAAATAGGAAAATATCTCTGTTTATTAATGCGATCCCTAGATTTTTTTTTTCCTTTTGCTGGAAGAGAGGGAAAAGCCCCCCTACTGTGTGCACCAGTACTGTCGAAAGTTCCGGTAATCATTAATTTCTGCTTTAGACTTTGTTTCTAAGTTTCAGAGCCACTTAATTGAAACTGTTGGTAGATCTTTTAAATAGGAAAGACAATGGTGGAGGTGAGAGCAGGTTGCTTAAATTGAAATACAGTTGTTTTTTTTTCCTTAATATTGTCATTGTTAAGGTACAAAATGGCACCAAAAGTCATCCTGCATGGAAAATTTCAGCCTAAGCAGTTTAAATTTGGCAAGGTTATAAGCAACTGAAAATAGTTCTTAAAATGCCTTTAGTTATAATTTATTTTGATTTCTAAAATACATAAAAAGGATACATAAAAACATACAGTATCTTATCTGGCTTATTCAAATATAATCCAAGGTCTGAAGCTACTACAATGTGTAAGAGAGATTCTTGATCTTTTTTTAAATAGAGATTGTTTTCTTAAAACCAAGTGGAGTAAAGGTCTGTAAGATGTCTCCATGCAACTGGGGAATGTCAAGGGAGCAATCACATCACTAACAGAAGATAAAATGAAGTTTCTGCCTTGCCAAAGATTATTGAGCCCAAGAGGAAAAAGGTTGGGGTTTGGGGAAGAAGATGGAAAAAGGTGCAGAGCTGGAGGCTGAGGAGAAGTATTAAGAATTACTATCAGTAGCTCTACTAAGTTACTGCATCACACTTTTGCACTGTTGGATGTGTCTCACATTGTATCTGAGAACAGAGGCTAGCCCTAAAAGGGCTTTCTGAATGATTAGCTCGTCAGCATTTTCTAGACATAAAAGATGGGTACGTAGATCAATGCGTTGAGGTTCTCAGAAGCTAATTCTAGGCAAAATCACAGTGCACAAAACACTGAATATTACATTAAAGTAAGAAATTTGTTTACTATATCTGTTAAATGTGTTCTGTGCACAACATCAAAATAGTTTTCAACACTAGAGCCCTTTTACTAGAGTAAGCTGGCCAATATTTAAAAAAAAAAAGTTCAAGACAGTTATCCAATAAATGCACTTCTGATAAATAGTGGTGTTAACTGAGTACCTTAAGCCCCATATCTGAACATTTTTAGGGACATATCCCACTGGTCTAGCACCAACACAGCTCCATCAGTGCTACCAATAGTGGGTAAGCTGTTGTACACCTCCCACAGGCATTTTTACCTCTGGTGAGAGACTATGGTAAATGCCTGTGGCTAGTCTGTATTAGCACCAGTACCAGTTGAGCTGCAATACTGGGAGGATTTTCTGAAATTATCATTGTAGATCCAGCCTTACTGAAGAAGTATTTTTCAGAGACTGGGCTTAAGGTAGATACTTACGTGGCCCATGATACTTTCATATACAAACACTTCACAAATTTATTAACCCTAAGAAAATCCCCGTGAAATAGGAAAATATCTCTGTTTTACACTTGGTAAACCATGACACAGCTTAGTCCCTAAGGTCATAGTCTGTGGCGTA
Organism: Gopherus evgoodei; assembly: GCF_007399415.2. Lineage (NCBI taxonomy): Eukaryota > Metazoa > Chordata > Testudines > Testudinidae > Gopherus > Gopherus evgoodei. Next base: position 114,739,002 of record NC_044325.1, on the reverse strand, counting down.
GCTGTGAATTGTGCTTTTCTTCTGAGCCCCAGTTTGGTGCCTTGACCACAAGAGAGCATCTTGCCACAATTAGTTTATATTTCTGTATCCTACCATCTTCATCTTAGTTGCTGTAATCTGGAGTTATTCAGTTGCTCTTGCATAATGAGGAACCTTCTCTGTTAACTTTTTCTGTACCTTACTCTTCAGAGGAGACACTGAATCTCCTATCGTCCTAGCAACAGATTTGAGGCTACCATGGCTATTCAAAGATCTCGATCTTCTCCCAGGAAACCAATGTTTGTGGAACTGTCACATGAAAAATAGAGCCTTTCTACACAATTAACTTCCAGAAGATCCATTTTCAGCATGATTGTACGCTGTCAGTGTACAAATGTAGTTATGCAAGGGAGGCCATTAAACTACAAAATGTCACCCTACACTTGAGAAGGGACTTCTAGTACACAGTTAATGTATTTGAATTTTAATTGTTTGATAATGATCCTTTACAAGTGATTAACCTGATGTACAGATTTTTTTTGATTTCCCCCTCCCCTTCCCCCCCCACCCCCCCGCATGACATTTTGGGGAATAAGAAACTGGGTCCGAACTGAATTTTGGATTTTCATGGGTTATTAAGCATAGGATTACCAAAGCTGCTCACAGTGGAGCCTTTTAAATGAATGATTTATATGAAAAATACATCTACTGGTTAAATGGATTGTTACGTGTAGTAAAGAAAAATGCATATATTGGAATAAAAGATCTAAGACTTCTAGACGCAATGATGCGTTAAGGGTTACTAAATTGGTTACAAGCAACAAGTCCAGGAACAGTTTAATCTCATGATTGTCATTTGTTGCTTAAGTTTTGGAGTAATAAGATGAACTTTGTCTGTCAAAGTAACTTACTGCCATTAAAACTAAGACAGCCCTTTCTAGAGCATGGCATAATGCAGTGAAGTGGTATATAAACATCTTCTGATATAATCCTGACATATAGTATGCCTAGCTCCTCTCTTGATTTGGCCAGTCAGTTTAATTTTAAACTTGACATAAAATGATCCCATCAAATGTGCTTAAGTTGTGACCTACTCCAGATTCAGACTTTTGAATCAAATGAGAAGTTACAACACTCCAAAAAAGGTAAATATTTATCTGTTTTTCTTCCCAGAACGTAAAACCAGAAACTCAAGTTATGCAAGTTATCCACAAGTCTCTTACCTTCTTTGTCCCCTGCAGATATGTTTATCAGTGCAATTTTATATGTTAACTCTTGTTTAGATGTAAATTTTAGTGACAATATTCTGGTGACAACTTGAAGAAAATTCAGGTAACTTGCTTGATTATACAGACAAATGCCTGGTCGTTCTACAACAACTACAGAAGTTAAATTATAAGGATGATTTTGTACTACATTATAAAGCAGGGGGAGGATTCTTAAGAGGGTATGTGTTCCTATCAGTGTCTGGTTGTAGCCATGACTCCTCACCCCCTCTTGATTGCTAATAAAAATGGAATTCAAGTTTTCTGTGGGAGGGGGGGAAGTAAACCCGTTACAAACAACTTGTTGCCCAAGACTTGTTTTAAAATGCATCTACTCTCTTCCTTTGTCTGGTTGGTCTTACGGAATCTATTTTAACTCTGGATATGATAGGTCTTATGATTTAAGTGATGCAAGATAATGAGTAAGAAGCTTTGAATAGAATAGTGCTACATCTTCATTTCATTAACAGATTTAACAATAGTAGACAAAAAATTTTGTCACATGTAAGGGATCCAGCTTTAGATCACATGGTCTCTGAAATGTGTGTTACTAAGTTTTGGACCATTTCATGGAGACCTAGATTTCCAGTTGAAATGGAAATCAACCCATCTGATTTCAGAACTGTGGGATAATGTAGTTCTCCTTCAGAATCCAAATACTTTCAATGTGTTTTAAGGGCTTGTCTGCGCTATTGAGTAATGCACTGTAAGGGAGGGTGATTTCTAAAGTGCATTAATAAACCGTGTTTTTACTTGGTCCATGTAGACTCTACTGGGGTGCAATAAATGTTCTCTAGCATGCATTAATGTAGTATTGTTTCGAACAGTACTATGTTACAGTGCACTGGACTAGGGAACCTGTAGTGTGCTCCAGTAAGGTATGTGTCATCGAATTAATGCACAGCATATCAGTGCTGTTGGGGAAGTTGCTTCTCCCTCTCCTCCACAGTGCATTACCCCACTGTGTAGACAAGCTCTAACTCTAATATGTTGTTGCAACACTCTGTACTCTTGCCATAGCTGTCTTTGCAAATACTTGCTGTTCTTACTATAATTATTTCTGAGATGCAAGAGTTTGTCTTCCCATAGTACATTGATTCTATTGCTCAGTTTTCAGAAACAAGGCACAGTTGGAGAGAGTAGCATTTCAGCTGCTTAATCTTGACAATTGGATCTGACATGCTTTTCCTGCAAAAGCAACATTCCATCTGTTTGGTAAAGGTGCTAATGGTAAATGGTGAACAGTGGTGCTGAGAAGAGCTGCTGAAGGGTTTTACCTTAACTGATCTGAATAATGTAGGTAAAATAGTTAACTTTGAGTTAAATTTCTTCCTCCTTTCTTAGACCTATTGGTCTTCATCAACATGTGGCTGTGCAGGTCAATGCTTTAGAAATAGCTATCAGCACTTTAAAGGCACTCTCGGGCAGGGGGCACAGTATTGCAAGACTGGCTTCCTGCTTAGAATCGTCAAAATAAGTTTCTTAAATTTTAAATCTTTCTCTGTACGGTTAACAACACTCACTTATCTCACAGCCACACAACTCTTCCAAATGGAGGTATGACATAACTTTTTTTTTTTTTTAAACTACTAATCTCCACCCTGAAAGTGAAGCCAGTTAACAGCCATAGTCTTGCTATGGAAACTTATATTCCATTGCTCTTCTTTAAAGTATGCACTGATAACCCAACCCAAATACAGTATCATCTTGATGGAATGTACCTAGACAAAATGAGAGCTGCTGCTGGAGACACAGGAAATATGAGACTTCCATTGAACACTTTTAAATAAGTTGTTTCTCTTGAGTTTTTTGCTTAATGTACAATCCAGAAACAAAATGCCAACAGCTTGTTTTTAGATATACTTTGTATCTTATGATGCTATTCCCTGTGTCTCCAGATGCTGCTCACACTTTTCTGTCTTTTTCAGGCTATTTTTTTTCTTCAAACTTCTCCCCAGAGTTTTTAGTTTCAAACCTAGATTATCTGTCCTGCACCAGATTTCATACATGCGTTTTCCCCTCCCATGTGCTGAAATGGGACAGAAGTCAAATCCCTTCAGGACACTGTTTATATACCCACTGTGCCTTGAGAATGGTGTTCCTCTGTGTCTGGTTTGCACATGATAAAATGGGTGCAATGTGGAGGAGAAGCAGAAGAGTGTAGACTGGATTAGGGGAGCGAACACTGAATTTTCCCTCTGGCAGAAGACACAACCCAATGTGTGTCCTTTGTGGGGCTGACCCAGTGGCTACCATGGTCAGTGGAAGTCTTTGGTAGAACTGCTTTCAAGGAGCTGGCAATGGGGAACAGTGTGGAGGTACAAGCTTCTCACAGGATCCTTGAGATTGGCCAGTTTGGGACCACCCTACTCCTTGGGTGGAAAAAGAGAGAGGAACTCATTGAGGTGAGTAAAACCAGTAAAAGTATCTTGAAGAGATTTCACTCCTTCCTGTAAAATAGCGTGCGTGAGAGGAACAGGGCTTTAGTGATCATATAGTTGCCTAATTAACAAAAGAGAGACTGGCTATTTTTCAACTGCAGAGTTAACTTAGGTTTACACTTGAGTATCTTTGATCAAGTGAGAGTAGCCATGCTTCAAAATAATATTCTACCTGTTTGTGTTAGCATAACTTGTCAGCTGCTAACTCGAGCTGTAGCTTATGCTGACAGGCTTGCCGATTCAAGATAAAAGCACCACCACACTGAACCTGCAGGTTCTTGTGTGTGAACAGGACTCAAGTTAATGTGAGCACTCAGGTTGCAACTCAGGTTCAATTTGCAGTGAAGACAATCTGTCTGAAAGCTTTCCCAGTTTTTAAATACTATATAATGTCTATTAAATGATTTGTTCTTGTAAAATGTCACTTTTGCTTTCCTCTCTTCCTCTGTCTATCTCTATACTCTGTTTTCCTCCTCTTTCCTTTTAATATGTTCTATGCTTCCCTTTCTCCTACTGATTTAATTTTTAGTATAATAGTCTAGGGGTCTAGCAGAAGCAGTAAAAATTAATTAAAGCTCATTTTACTCTGGTGCTGCCAACAGCACTAACTAGGAACAGCAAAAGTAGAACTTGCATGATTCTCCTTGGGAGATTAAGCTGGAGAGGATATCTGAAGCATAACCTGCATTTCTGAACAATAATCTTCAACTGTTATACTCTTATCCTCCTTTTGTCCTTTCCTCATGAATTCTGAAGACATTGTGTGTCAGTGGATGCTTACTCATTAGGGTAACAACTTTAAGAGCAAGCTTTGAGCTTGAATCTTAACTCAACCTTAACTAGCACATATTTTATAACAAAGTTAAAGATTTATAGGGGTTTGGTGGACCTACTATGTATATCTGACTCGTCTGCTTTCCCCCCACCCCCAACTTTGTTGCAATAAACTGTATTACCATCATTATCTACTGGCTTTGAAATACGAGGCCTGATGGACCAAAATCTGGGCCAAGTTAACAGATGCTTTCGTGGATTGTCACTGAGAAAGTGCAGTTTAGCTGCATCAACTTCTGTTTTAATCATGTCTGAGCATGCTTATTGTCATCCCCAAATTCCTCTGAAATAGGCAAGTTTAGAAACTGCAGATAATCAAGGAGACTACATGGGCAAACCAGAGTACTTTTCGTAGGTTCAGATGGCATTCTGTAAAATCTTTTTGGGGTAGTGTAATAATGTAGCATTGATCATAGAGATGTTGCCATACTGCTTGTAAGAGGCTACATAATCATATTAATGTGTTTTGCTCCAGAAATGTGACTACTTAATTGCTGATTAGCAAGGGGGAAAATAATTTTTTGATGAATAATGCAGAAGTGCAAGAGTAGAAGCTTTAGGCTGTTTTCATTGGGGTATTTCTTTCTTGAAGCTGTGACTTTTGCGGTAGGAATGAATGTCTCCTTAACTTAATCTACCAGGTGGAGTTCAGATGTCCTAAAAGAAGCCAGATTTGAACTTCTTATGGTAAATTGGTTTCTCTGGATGTTGGGAAAGTTGTACACTTAAATGTTGGGTGTGGGAGCATTACATTCTCACTGGAACTAGGAATTCTGTTATGGACCAAATTGTGGCATATCTCACTTTTGGTGATGCACTAGGTCCCAAAACAGTAGACATTTCGACTGTCTCAGGAGTAAAAACAAATACGCGGTTTATAAACTTGCACTGAAATATTATGTGGATCATGATTTTCATATATGGATATCTTTGTGCCACTTGTGTTTTGTTCAGTTCTTACTGTCTTTCACTGGCTGTCACAAAAGCTGACTAGAGGATATTGGGGGTTCTTTCACTGGAAATAATATGGATCAGTGTAAACCTGAGAGCTTTCTATTGATCTAAATAAGCTAGCATGCTAATCCCCGTTTGTTTACTCAAGTGTTTCCCAAAAATGAAGTGGAAGACATGTGGCAGCATGTTTGAGGAAAACAGGTTAGAAAAAGAGGAAAGGACTCCTCTTATTTTGGACAAATTCATTGTCATGTAGTAGCACATATAAAATGCCCGACATCATAGTATCTGTTTGATTAAACACCATCAGCAACTATGTAACTACCCTACCTATGAATGCTACCTACTCAGGGTAGGATTTTCAAAGGCACCAGGTGCACAACCTACCTATTGTGCCTTTGGAAGATCTGCCCCTATAGCTGTTCAGAAAAAGAGGACTTTTTTGGTTAAGTTTATTCCCTGCAAGGGTAGAATGTAGTCTAATGATTCAGATCCTAAGAGGACACTTCTGTAACATACTACACTTAATATTAGAAAGAAGTCACTTGCACTGCATAATTTTGTACCTGAACAAAACTTAAGTAGAGTGTGGTTTGTTTGTTTGTTTGTTTGGTTTTTTTGCATGAAGGGTTGCTACTATGTGTAGGTGTCCTTGTTCATTTGACTCTGGCTCAAACTTGTGATTAAACCTGAATATCAGACACTAAAAGATCTGGGACCAGTTTGAATTCATGTGAAGTATGTTTGGATGCTTGCCCATGCTGTTACTGACAAAATCAACCATCTCAGATAATCAGTGGGATGTACCCCAAGTCCAGACATATACCACATAAGGGCAGGCGTGCTACAAAGAAGATAAGCACCTTGCAGGCAGCTGCTACAGGGTACTATAGATTTGTACAGTCTGTCTTTTTTTTTCCCTCTCTCTCTTCACCCTGCTGTGCCAGATAACCAGCTGCATGTCGGATTAGGGAGAGGAGGAGGGTGGAATTGGCATCATACTTCATGAAGTTTAATGATATTCTCTGTAGGGAAGGGCTAATCCTTACTGTAGTTTTGGCATCAGTGTTCTTCCATTGCTGATTAAAAGGAATAGTTCTCACAGTGTATTGGTGCCAAAACTATTCAGCATAGCAGTTCAGCAGAGCATGCAATGGGTACTTTAACTACAAATTTACATGAACATTTACAACAAAGTGCAGAGTTGTCAATTAAAGGCAGGTGAAGTGAGTAAAAATAATTTGTATTTATTATACTAAAACTTAGTATAATAACCATGCTGACATTAATGAGTTACTGCAGGGGAGTTTTTAAAGCGTGTCCACTGTCAGTGGGGATCAGGAATTCAGGACTTCCTTGTTCTCGATCCTATGCTTGGTTCACGGGACCATTCTGCATCATACTTTTGAGTGCCTTTCCTTTGGCCCAAAAATCACACTAACTGGTCAGCAGAGTATTTGGTTTGTGGAAATTTTGATAATATAATTTTATTGGAAATGGGCCAAGCTGAGTGTCATTCGAAAGTCCTTTCTCCCATGAGTACAAGGGTACCAAACAAGATAGACCTAGACCAATTATGTAGATGTATATTTTAGGAAATCAACATCTTTTAATTACATTTTCATACAAGCATGTCAAACATGCGGCCCTCACAAGTTAAACTGTAGTATTCTGCTGACAGCACTGTTACCAGTTAATGCTCAGAACATGATACCTGGTGACTTTTTTTTTTTTTTTAAATATTACAGATTACTATAAACAGAATGAGGGCTTCAAGTTGATTTACCATTATCGGCAAAAAAAGCGTATCAGTGGTTTTGATTATCACTTTGTTTATTGTGCCAAAAGAGTTGTAATGAGGCACTGGATAAGATGTCAACACCCAGCCATAAATTAGTGAAATCCATCTGTAAATGGTATGCACATACATTACATAACATAATTACAATCCCTATGTAATTCATTGCAGAATCCTTGTTTTGACTTAGGTCTTTATCATTTTTAAGGCATCAATGGGGAGACAGAGTACCAACTAGTAACTAAATCCTTGGAGAGTAGTTCTGCAGAGGCCTGGTTAAAAACAGTACTCAGTGGCACCTTATGTACCCCCATAAACTGAATTTTTGGCAAAATTGGAGAGGAAGTACATTAGGCATTAGGAAAAAGTTGAAGATGCTGGGACAGGTGCCAGCTGTGGGCAAGACTCGTCTTATGCTATATCCACTGGCAAGCATTTTGAGAGGAACACTGGCTTCTTCTACAGGCTCTGTCATCTACCTGTTACAGTTACGCTTGTGATTCAGTAAGATGCAAATCAAAGGAAGGTAAGCAGAAATTCAGAATAATTGTGATGTCCAGTACTTAGGTCTTAAGTAGTCCAGCTGAAGATCACAAAGTAAAGAACCAAAACAGTGTTCATAATATCAGAGTAAAAGCAAAAATGTCCTGCTACAAGTATCTTACAGTCCAAAACATAGTCCAATAATAAAGGTTGTGCATAAAACATCCTGGTGTTCGGGGTAGCTGTCTGCATCTAATATTTTCTGAAAGCTGCTTATTAGTTTGTTTAGGAAACATATTAGTCCATATTAGTTTGTTTAGGAAATAATTCTCCACAGATTGCACAACCTACATGGCAAAACAGCCTCCAAATAGGCCTTGTGTGTGTGATACAATCATTCATCTTGATTGATGAAGCCTTTACCATATATAGTGTATATTCAAAGCCAAAGCTGCTCCTTGGCACCCCTTTCTTCTGAGCAACAATATTAAAACTAGCAAGTTTGGTTTAGAATCTCTACCTGCAGCACAGTTTTTTAGATAAAGTACTGACTTCAATCCCAGTGTCTTTAGCCTTCTCTTCAGAAAAAGAAAATGTGCATCTCTTTGAGAACTGCAGGATAATAGCTGTTAGGCTGTGTAAGAACACGCCCTCTTAGCAGAGAATGAGCTGCCAAATCAGGGTTAAGTGGGTGCTTAAAGTTGTATCTCCTTGGAGGGCTCCATCTCTGCAGATATCTATGAAGGAATTTGCCTGGGCACCTAATTAGGGAAAAGGGGTTCCAGTAAAAACCACTGGGTTGGCGGGGGGGGGGGGAACCTCCCCATGCTTCCCAGAATAGTACACTGCAGAGAGCAATATCTTGAATTCCTAATCAAGGTCTTTGGTCCAATTTTGTAAACCTCATAGAACTTTCTTCAGTTAGTTCTTAAACACTCCAAAACTTTCTATAATTAGCTGTAAGATCATTACTGGTCACTAAACTCTACTTTCCATACTCTGGAGTTTATCTACATTCTACTTCATTATACATGATGCATTTAATGCCATATCTAACCAGATTCAGGTGTTGAGACTTGCATTGTTCAGCTTTACAGCCCAGTTTATTAGGTTCAGTATGTGGAGCCATCCCTGCACCAAAATATATCTCCTTGAAGTTGGTGATTAAAGAAAGCATTGCAGGGAAAAGAGCTGTCCTTAAACATTCTTAAAGCCCTGAAACACCTTGCAGCCAAAGCCAGTTGGAAAAACAAAGGAAAGATCATAAGAACGAATGGCTTTGTGCAGCAGAGAATGATACGTCTGTATTAGAGCCTTGGGCATCAAATGCAGCATGAGCAGTTTGAATTTGTCCATGAAATGAATGCATTTGCTTTGTGTGGCATTGTCAACAACTTATCTTACTGGAGCAGCTCACTTATTTAGTAAGTATTAAATGATGAACTAATCAAAATATATTAAATACTCTGTCTCAGTTTCTGCCAAGCTGATATCATAGATCTGAGATCCTCTGAATGAATAAACCAAGAAGGATCAATTAATCTCTTGTCTAACTCCTCCCTCTCTTCTGCTGTACTGATTTCTAGTAAATCTAACATTCAGATTCGGCTGTTTTAGATAATTACAATATTTATCTGATTGTGGGCTTATTTACTGTAAAAAAAAAAATCAGCTATTTACAATAATTCTCATTCTCAAAAGCATTGTTATTTGACCTCCTGTGTTCTTCAGGGGTTTTATAATTACCCTTCAGCTTCTTGAAAAGAGGTGGTAATCAAATCTAATAGCGCATTGGTGGAGACTGAACACATTGTACGTATTGAAGGAGGGTGGGTGGCAGACTGTAAACTGTTAAATTCTAAGTCTGGTAAACTGCCGAATGTTAAGTAACTGATTTGAAAGTATAAAGCAGGGGTCGGCAACCTTTCAGAAGTGGTGTTCTGAGTCTTCATTTATTCACTCTAATTTAAGATTTTCCATGCTAGTCATACATTTTCACGTTTTAGAAGGTCTCTATCTATAAGTCTATAATATATAACTAAACTATTGTATACAAAGTAAATAACATTTTTAAAATGTTTAAGAAGCTTCATTTAAAATGTAGAGCCTCCCGGACCGGTGGCCAGGACCCAGGCAGTTTGAGTGCCACTGGAAATCAGCTTGCATGCCACCTTCGGCACCTGTGCCATAGGTTGCCTACCCCTGGTATAAAGGATGCTGTTTGCCCCTCTGCTGACTGAGGTGCTTGAGCTGACCAGTGTTAGTTCTCTCAGGTACTGTTCTCAGATGCTTTGAAGACATGCAGCCTCAACAGCACTCCTGCAACATCTGGATGTTTGCTTAGGCATTGAAGCAAATGCTAAATCAATAGATATTACAGTAATGAAACAGCAGGCCCACTTATTTAAAAACAATTTGATGCATATGGTTAAATCACACAAAGATCACTTCTAACTTCCTTTAATGTCAGGTTTTAGAGTAGCAACTGTGTTAGTAAAACTATTTCTCCATGTTTATTTCCTCCCACCCCCCTGTTCCTCACAACTTCTTGTCAGCTGCTGCAAATGGACCATTTTAATTACCAGTATAAAAAGTTTTATTTTCTCTCCTGCTGGTAATAGCTCACCTTAACTGATCACTCTTGTTAGTGTGTGTATGGTAATACCCATTGTTTCATGGTGTGTGTGTGTGTGTGTGTGTGTGTGTGTGTGTGTGTGTGTGTGTGTGTGTGTAATATATATATCTTCCTGCTGTATATTCCACTGCATGCATCCAATGAAGTGGGCTGTAGCCCACGAAAGCTTATGCTCAAATAAATTTATTAGTCTCTAAGGTGCCACATGTACTCTTGTTCTTCTAACTTACTGATAGTAATGCCTAAATACAAATGTCTCGAGCTACTCTTGGTCTCATTGGTTGGCTTGGACCTGTTTCAGTAGCTTGTCCTCCAGAGACATGGACCTTGGTGAACATGAGCTCAGAGGCATGTCTAACCAGGAATTACTTACTGTGATGCTGTATCCATCTTTTGCCCATGACAGTTGACTTGCTGGCCTTCCTTTTCAGCTTCAGGTCTTGTGGTAAACCTAGAAACTAGGAAGACTGAAGTAACTCAATGTGAGAAAGAAGATGTACTCTGAATTGACATGGATACCCTTTACATTTCCTGCTTTGTCTGTGCTTGAGTCTATCCTTATTTTCCTGCACAGAAGTATTTTCAAAGCCCATGCAATCATAATTCAGCAGTTCTAATTGCTTGGATTTCCAACACTAATGTTCTTGTATGCAATTTCTCTCACAAAAAAAAGAGAAATTTAATGGCAACTGTAGCCACACTTCCATGTGGCATTAGCACACTTCCATGTGCTACTAACTGTAGCAACACACTTCCCTGTGGCATTAGTAGGGTTTGAACTCTGGGCTTTCAGCGCTGCAGTACAGCTTTCTCTCATGTGAACTCAAAACCTCCTACTCTCTGGGCCAGCTATAAGCGGATGTAAAGCAAGTGGGTTAAATAAGCATTTTACAAAAAGTATCATTAAATGCACAAATCTGGTAAATTCTGTGAGGCAGCATGGCTAAGTGCAGAGACTTTGATCTGCCATGTTTAGAGGTGTGTGTTACTCTCAATCCTATTAAACTTTTGTGAGGCATCAGACCCTGCTCACGAATTGAGTTGCAATGGGCACCCAAAGCTGTCAAAGCAGTGCAGAGGGTTGAATGCGCTGTACTGATGAACTGTTAAAGGATTTCACTTAAATCTTAATTTCTTCACTTTGTCAATTTTAATCTGAACAGTAGCAAGATCTTCTAGTTCTGAGTTGCATGAGCCACTAAAGTGAAAGTTGATTGCAGTAAATTTAGACAACTCTCAGAAGGCACAACCTGCTATCTTTAGTCTTGAGTGTAGTAAACAAAAGCAGCATATTTATGATCTTGTGGTTGTTCTCAACCACAACTGAAGCTGAAGTAGTGGTTCAGCTGTAAAAGGAATAATGCCAGGCGGACATTTACTGTAAGCAGCAGTGGTGGAGCCACCACTTCTCCCTCGAGCCACAATTAATTTACTGTAGTAGTCTGAAAAAAATACATTCAAAAGCAAATCCTGTGCTTGTTTTGATCCCACGAATACAGAGGGTACCCGGTATACATCTCCCTCTTACCTGTTGTTTTGGATATGTCGCTCATCAATAGAGGAATGTGTTTGATTTACGTTGGTCCAGATCTTTATATCCATTGTTTGCATGGATCGGGCCCGACATGAATTGGAACATGTTTCCCTATTGTACAGTACTGTATTTGTGTCCTCTGGCCATGTTCAAGGCTTATTACCTTACAGAGGACGTTCTCTATGCTGATTAAGGAGATGGCAGGTGAAGGAAAGCCCAGTATAAAGGAGTTTTGGAAGTCCTACAATATCTTGAACGCCATTCATACATTGACGCTTCATGGGAAGAGGTCACTTCACAATGTATGAACAGCGTTTAGTGCCGTGCATAGCCAAATGTTGTCCAGAGCTTCATGGGATTTGATGCCATTCCTAGTCTCGAGCGAGGAATTGTCAAGTTGGTGAAGGATGCCTGCTACAAGGAGCTGGAGGAGGAGGATGTTCAGGAGTTGTTGGACTCTCTTACTGAGCAGCTGACAAATGAGGAACTAATTGAGCTGGACCAGCAATGGATATCCAAAGACAGCAAGGATGATGATGACGTAGAGCAGGAAGCCAGGAGTGTGACAACAAAAAATCTCTTCTGTTTCTTTGGATTGCTGGATGAGATGATGGAAATCATAGAGAGCGGTGATCGTTTTTGTGAACAGTCTGCCAAAGTCTGTAGGGCTCTCAGTGATGCAGTGGCTTGCTACAGGGAGATCAAGCATTCAGATTCATGCAGGAGAGCAGACGTCGATAAAATCTTTTAAGACTTCTGCAACCAAAAAACCATCCACGGAAAAGCCAACCCAAGAAAACCCAGCTGCCACCCTCTACCTAAGTTTAGTGTAATTGATCATGTTTTATCCTGTATGTATTTACTGTATTAAAATGTTCAATATTTGAGCAGTATTAGTAGGGTTCTACACTATTTTATTAAATATTTTGTGTAAAATGTATACAGTATAACCTGTCAGCGTAAAAGGGTACACTGTTTAGGCGAAAAGAGCCATTGTCATAGGCTAGTGTAGTGAAGTTGTGAATGCATGTCCCCTCCTCCCCCCCATTCCATTATTTCTTATGAAGAAAAATTCCCCGGTATATGTCATTTTGGTATCCATCGCCCTTTCCAAAAATGCAACCCCATTGTATACAGGGGATCCCCGTATGATACATTCTGGGGACTTGTTCTTTTGGCTTTGAGTCTCCTCAAGCAAGATGCAATCTGGACACTTCTATCTGAAGTTAGTTAAAGGGAATTCCTCCAAATGCAAAGAAAAACATGCTTCCATGCTAAACTTGATGGCTGTATTTCTCTCAGTTGCCCAGATTTAGAAGCCGATGAATTCAAATGACCTTTTGTGAAGACGGCTTTCTGGACAGTTATTAAATGGTGTGTAGCTGAAAAGCAGTTGCCTAGTCCTTATCTGTAACAAAAAACAGGGAAGGGACTGCAGTGTCCTAATCTGCAGAGCAGCATAACAGCTTATTCTACAAAAATACTACACTAGTGTCCAGCAAATTCATGAAGGAATTACTGATTTTATGTCCAAGGTATTAATGTAGCTGAAATCATCAAAATATGTTGACCAAGCGAGTGACTTGGGGATTAGCTATGAGTTTGACTGTTGCCGGACCTCTTACATATGGAATACAGTAAATATTGAAGCAACTTGTTAGTATAGACAGAGTTGCATCAGCTGCCTTGTTTGTTTGTTCTCCATCTGAGAAGACCTTTCGTTTATCATACTTTATGGCCTGGAACAATTTATATACTTAGGGCAGGTTTTTGGCCACTGTTCACAGGGTTTTATACAAATTCTGGACTCTGCTATGTATTTGTGGGTACACTGACTTTTTAACAGAAACATGAAGGACTTGGGAGACTTGTAGCAATGTGTAGACTTGAACACTGTTAAATAGCCATTTTTTCTGCTGAGAATGTAGTCTGGTAGGGTTTTTTTTCCTCCCCCCCTTCAAGGGTTGCTGGCATCACAAATGCATGAAGTATTTTGGTACAACTTTCTTTATGCTTAAATACTTTGGTAGTCAGCTGCCGCTAGAGAAATAAAAACCAGTTCCTAGACAAGAGTCCCAATAGTGGTAAGCCTCTTTTTAAAAACATATTCTTTAGGGGCGGGGTAGGATAGCTTTTTGAGGTTAAAGCATCAAACTTGAAATTAAGATCCTGACTCCATCCAGGCTCTTGAGTGAGACCTGGAGCACATAATTAAACCTCTTTCCTCAATTTCTGTATCTGAGGAATATAAAACCTGCACACACACTTTTGTATTGTAATGTTGATGTTAAATTCTGTGTTTAAAGTGGGGTGAGATAGTTTAAAGATGTTATAGAAAGTGTTCAGTTTCTCTAATGTTAATTACACATTCCTAAATATTCTGCTATTGAGTCTTTATTTTGCAGTTCTTTTTATAAAAGCGTAGTACATTTGCCTACACAAGAGCTAGGTATTTATTTTCTTCCTGCTGCCTCTCATAGAAACAATAAATGTAGTGATATCTCAGACTGATGTCGGTGTTCAGTGGTGCCTAGTTATCTAGATGAACTTTCAAAGGAAGTGCAAAATCTCTTGTGACTCAATGATTCAGGTCTTAAAGGTCAGCATTTTACTCTTCCCCTTTGTAAAAGATAAATGGCGTGCCAGGAGCTTTTGTCAGTAGTCGCTGAAATTTACATGAATACTAGCTCTTTTTTTAACACACTTTCCACAGTTCTGGTCATATGGAAACCAGCTGGATTGCTGAAAACGGGACTATGTGACTAAAGGCCAAAAGCCTTCTCTACAGGAGGGTTTCTTAAATAGGGAAATTTCAACACAATTCAGACTTCAATACCTAAGCCCTTAAAATATTCCCATTTGTTAGTTGCCATATTTTAAAATTATTGTAACCCCAGTTACTTAGATCATTTTCCTCTCACACCATCCTGTCTTTATTTTGGTCTTGCACTACAAAAATCCCAAGCCTTTCTTAAAGGTAGTGGTTAGGTAGGGTTGCCAACTTTCTACTGTCACAAAACCGAATACCCTTGTCCCGCCCCTGCTCCATCTCCCCTTTCTCTGTTACTCACTCTCACCACCCTCACTCGCACATTTTCACTGGGCTGAGGCAGGGGCTTGAGGTGAGGGCTACAGCCAGGGGTGTGGGGCCGGGAATGAGGGATTTGGGGTGCTCTGGGCTGGGACAGAGTTGTTGAGAGGGCAGGAGGGGGATCAGGGCTTGGGCAGGGGGTTGGGGCATGGGAGGGGTCAGGGGCGCAGGTTCTGGGCGGTGGTTACCTCAAGCAGCTCCTGGAAGCAGTGGCATGTCCCCTCTCCAGCTCCTATGTGAAGATGTGGCCAGGCAGCTCTGCGCACTGCCCCATTCACAGGTGCCGTCCCCGCATCTCACACTGGCTGTGGTTCCCTGCCAACAGGAGCTGCAGATCTGGCAGTTGGAGCGGATCTGGCTGCCACTTCATGGGGGAGGGCAGGGTGGGGGCATACCACTGCTTCTGGGAGCTGCACAAAGCCATTGTAGGCAGGAAGTCTGCCTTAGTCCTGCTGCGCCACTGACTGGACTTCAAACGGCCCGGCCTGGACTTGTGATGCCCTACAGATCCCTCCCATGGGTCCTGCTCCTGCCCAAGGCCTATGTGGGGGGGCAGGCACAGGCTTTGGGGCAGGGGGGAAACTGCCTCCCAGCACTAGCTGGTGGAGCGGACATGTTGGGGCTGGGTTGCCCTACTTCCTGCTGCCCGGTGATTGCAGGGTGGGCCCGACCCCGCACTCATGGATTGACGGGAAGTGGAGTGACCCATCCACAGCCTGTTCCGCTCTGCTCCTATGGCTCCCAGCCTTGCCCAAATTGCCCCAAATTTACTGGTGCCCTATGCAGCTACGTAGTTTGCATGCGGGTAAGGATGGCCCTGGTAACAGAAGTATTGATGGTAGAACTGAATTTTCCTTTAGTCTTCATCAATTTCAGGTATTTGCAAGACCTGTAGTAAAGCTCCACAGCTTTTTGAGTTCCTCTGAACCTTGCATTTAAGTAAAAGGTAAAAAGCTGGTTTGAATTGTGTTGGCTCCTGGGATTCCACTAACTTCAAAGGCAGGAGTATCCTTGGAAACTTTCCCCTGGCCCTAGCTCCCTCACCTGGACAACCAGTTACCCTAGGTATCTCTCGTCCATCCGTCTGGCTACGTTATTTTACATCACTGCTTATTGCCTTCCTTTGCTGCAGAGGGAGTTTTTGATGCTCCACATGATCAGCATTAAATTTGTGGCACTCTTGAAAACTAGTGATTTGTGCAGTAAACTGTGCAGCAATGTGACTACATAGAAAGCATGGGCCCTGGGTCAAGGCGTTCTAGCTAAATGCACGAGTGAGGGCAGGAGTAGTGTTGGCTACTGTTGCTACCTGGAAATCTGAATCCTGAAATTCCTCTTCCTCCCCCCCTCCCTTGTAAAAGAGCAGCACGCACGAAAGCTATATGCAATAAATTATAGGCAAACCTTTCGAAAGCACTGACTTCTTATTTTGAAAATTATGCCATGCATGATTTTTATTCTGAGTAATAAGTTAAAAATCAGACTTTTCAACTTTTGGCTATTTGTCAAATACTCTGAGGGCTTGTCTACATCAGAAAGTTGCAGCGCTGGTGAGGGAGTTACAGCGCTGCAACTTAGGAGGTGTACACATCTGCAGGGCATCACCAGCGCTGCAACTCCCTGTTTGCAGCGCTGGCCGTACTCCCGTTTTGTCTCGGGTGTAGAGGATCCAGCGCTGGTAATCCAATGTAGACACTTACCAGTGCTTTTCTTGACCTCCGTGGAAGGAGGAAGCCTCTGGTAATCAAGCTGGTCTCCTTTCCCGGTTTGCTCTCGCGTTCCCGGAACCCCGAGCAAGCAGGTCTCCTTCCCTGCGGTTTGCAGGGTGGTTCGGGGAACGCGAGAGCAAACCGCGGCGAAGCTGGTCTCCTTTCCCGGTTTGCTCTCGTGTTCCCGGAACCCCCCTTGAAGCCGCCCAACAGCGCTGCAGTGTGGCCACATCTAACACCACTTGCAGCGCTGGTTGCTGTAAGTGTGGCCACTCTGCAGCGCTGGCCCTATACAGCTGTACTAATACAGCTGTAACAACCAGCGCTGCAAAATTTTAGATGTAGACATGGCCTCAAACTTTGTTCTCTGGGTGCTTTAATGTGGGAGAGCAGAGTGATAAGCCTTTTTAATTAAAAAAAAAAAAAGACTTTCCATTTCCCCAGAATGTGTTGAAGTACTACACTTGGTGTTCACTTTGTAGTTGATTGTTGCTGGGGTGGGGGTGGGGGAGGAGATTCTACCAATACCTCCACTTTTAGTGAATGAGTGGTAAGTTTGAAAAAGCTGTGCTGAAAGAATTAGTCAATTTAGGAGCTGTTTGAAATGCCAACCCTTGATGTAAATTGTCTTGATTTTCAGGCAAAAGCAAAGAAGCAGAGATAAAGAGGATAAACAAAGAACTGGCAAACATTCGGTCAAAATTTAAAGGTAAGTGTATCTTAAGTACCTTCAAATCTTTATCTTTGTCTTTTTATCCTATACTTTATTCTCTCATCTCATCATGTCTTTCATTTTTCTTCCTTGTTCTGGTCTCAAGTGAGCAAAATGCTAGTGTCATCTGTCAAAATATAATACTGAAAACTGAGCAGTTGTCCATGCTAAATGATCTGTCAACCTCTGGCACTCCTTGACAGAGGATGTTGTGAAAGCCAAGACTATAACAGGGTTCAAAAAAGAACTAGATAAATTCATAGAGGATAGGTCTATCAATGACCTTTTAACAGGGCTTCTAAAACATAAGCAGTTTTAAATTTTAATATAGTAATAAAACTTAAGCAATACTAAGCATTCTTATAAAGCGAAGGCTAGAGAACACTTAGCTTCCACGTTATGTAGTATTAAAACTATACCTCAAGTGTATATTTAGTACATCATATATACCTACAGTTGTAATCTCATCCAAGATTCCTAAACGTTCTGAATTTAAGTATGTGGTTTGTGGAGTTGCTAGTGGCTGCTACCCTTTCCTAATGCAGTGTTTCACCAGCAGCTTCTTCACTCAATATATGTTTATATTGACTTGTTATACTGAGGGTTGCATATATGACAATAGTAATGTGTAAAGGAGTGAAAGTTGTCTGCATCTCCGAATTTACTATATGGTAAACCTGTTCTAAAGGTTTTTCTCAAAAGCTCCCCAAGAGTCTTACATTCTCTGTCACAAATAGTGCTATTTCTAATCAGAGTAATCGTTCACTTAGGGTTTGTCTTAAAAACATCCCCCATGAATGACAAAAGTTTTGCGACAAAAAGCACCGGTGTGCTCCCAGCATAGCATTTTCATATGCCACAGGCCTCAGTGAATAGCCAGGAGATCCTGACGTGCACATTTTACTGATCTGCCTGCAGTATATTTCAGACTTAGTAGATACAGCACTTCTGGGCTCTGCTCTCTTGATAACCTTTCAATAGTCCTAAGATTTGGTGTATTTAAAACTGTAAAAGCAGCAGACTTCAAATTTGTTTATCTGGGTTGTTTATTTTGTCAGGCAAAGTCTTTAGATATGAAGCATCTTGTTAGTAAAGTACGTTGGAAGCAAACAGACTCTAGTTCACATGCTAATTAACAGTCTTCTTTTGCAGAAATAAGTGTCTAGGGAAAATGATACAGGTGGCTTCTAGAAGAGAAACACAGTAAGATTAATGACTGCAAGTGATAGTAGACATCACACAAACGTTTTTTGTTGATAAACATTGTTCCGATTCAACATGATACTGATTATCAGAGATGTCTTCAAACCGATCAGAATGTTTACTGCTTTTAACAGAAAGCTTTAATAAACAGGCAAAGTTTTCACAGTTCACAGCAGCTGCTGTCATTTTAAATATTTTCTGAATTGGGTATTTTGCAGCCTAAATGCAGTATTTGGTGAACTGGAGCAGAAACGTGCACTGCAGTGACAGTACATCAATGAAATAATTTTCTTCAATGAGAAGTGACAGTCACAAGATTGCATTATATTAGAGCATCAGACCTTTTTATCTAATACTAGTATGTTCTGTACATGCCCAGACCTAGAGGCAAACAATATCAGTATTATAGGATCACTTCAGTCTCCAACGTCTTGCCTACAATTGTTGATAATAGTTATATTTCTGTAGACTTGGCTAAGCAGTCTTGTATACTTCGTCAAGATTATTTGCTTTGAACCTTATCTGCAGTAATACTACCATTGTCAGCCATGGCACTGGTTATGGTGGTGGTGTTGCAGGTACAGAACGGTGTGTGTAGGCAAGGCTCTGAGTGTTCATGATTGTATTGCTCCCCATTATAAATCCTTGGTATTGTCCTAATAGCCATGTTACAAACTGACTTGCAGCAGGTTCTATGCAGATAATTGGGGGGGGGAGGGGAGGATTAGAAGTATGTTCTGAACTTCATATAATAGGTTATAATGGTCCGGATAGCATGGTTGGATGCTTGACTTATTCAGTTCATTGACAATCTGTTTAGTGTTGGTGTAAATCCTGTCTGATGTGAGGTTTTGCACAGCCCACCATATTGATGATGTAATCTCTGTTCTCTCTATTTGTATATTAATATGACTTTTCTAAAAATGGCACATCTTCTCAGCTCTTCATTCCATTTTCTGCAGGGGATCAGACATAACCATGCCATGTCATTAGCTAATGCTTGTGGCTAATACCAAAATATGTAACACAATGCTAATCAGTCAAATTTTCCCTAACAAACTATTTTTCAAAATATTTAAGTTTGACTCTACTTAATTGTCATTAAGTTGAGAATGTTGTGCCTCTTAAATTTTTAACTATTCTAACATTTTAAAACACAAACTAGAACTCCAAATCATGGTTCTAAAATCCACTCAGCTCCCATTCTGATCACATATCCCTACTAACCTTTTAACTATGAGCTAGACACTTTTACATGCATACCCTATCTAGATTTCCAGTATGAGCCACAGACTGCCACCATCTCTACTCTCTCTCCTGTATAGTGCCAGCTGAACAGTCCACCTGCTATTTATGAGCCCTAGTCTCATGTCAGAACCACTGCGTCAGGCATAACCTCTTTCAGATTACCCATCCTTCATTCCAAACACATCTTCCTTTATCTGTCATCCCATGTGGGGCATATAGTTCAAGAACCTGATATCTCCTTATATGGCTGAAAAACTATCTCTAGTCAGTGTGCATGGCCCTTCATTCTCCATATAGTTCAAAGATTTATTTTTTCATGTTTACAATGGTACTATTCGGACCCTGGAATACCCCATACATTGAAAGAAGGGAGACTTGACTTCTGCTTTAGGGCCAAAGGCTCACTTAAGTATCTCCACTTTCTAAGAAATAAGAAATGTCCTCAATTTCCTTTAGAGCTAGTCAAGACTTTTTATTAAAATGTTAGTCAGACTTTCTGGCCACATCTACTTTATTAAATATGCACAAGAAGAATCTTTAACTTAAAGGGCTCAATGGATTGCACATGTGACTTCAAGTGCAAGTATCTCTAAACTCCCTTGAAATCTATAGCTTGATGAATGCCATTCTCTGGATTTTTTTTTTTTTTTTCAGATGCACATCATTAGTGCACTATCAAGGAAGCAAACAAAACACAGCTTGGACTGCAGCTCCACTAAAAAAAACACAAAGGGTGGGGAAATCAGTGTTTCGGAAAGAGGACTAAATCAATAGGTGAAATTTACTAAGATATTACAAATTATCTTAATATTCTTTGTCACCGAGCCACATAAATGCAAGTCTGCAGAAATAAGCCAATTACCCATAGAGCTCAAATTAATTTGACTGATTTTTTTTTTTCAAGGGTGGCATTCAAAATCCTACATTACTCCTGCAAACTTATTTTAATCACAAGAATGAGAATTTAAAAGTTGTTGTTTTGGTATTTGAAGCTGGGTCCCAACCCACACTTCTCTCTGTAACTGACTTTTTTTATCAAATGAAAAACTTAGATAGCATATGGGATAACTGTACGCATTGCAGGGTACCAGATTACACTGTGTTAATATGGCTGCTTTCTGCTAGTAGAATTTCACTGAGTCATTAGCATTGAAGGTCATTACATAAACATTTACAATTCCAAAATGTTAATGTGTTGAATTTCTTATTTTAAAAACTCTTTCCCTTGTAAAGCTGACTCTTCCTCAGTTGAGGAATTTTTAGGGCTGAGACTCTCTCTTCTTTCCCCAATATAAGCTTTCTAAAAGTCTGCCATGTTTCTGTGCAGATTGAGAAAATATTAATTACAGTGACTTTCCAGGAAAGCGTGAGCATTGTGGCTTGTGTGTGTGGTTTTTTTTTAAAAGCTATTTGTAGACAAGTTGTAGTTCCACAGCTGCTTATATGGAGCCAAATTTGTAAGTATTCATCAAAGTTAAGTCTTCCTTTTGTTGCTATTATAGGTTTTTCATGTTGGCATTTCCCGAACATTGAACAGAAGTGGCTTTCTAAAATTGACTTGAGTTGTGCAGTCTTCACTGAAGTTGCCTTCAGCTAGCCCTGATCCATATTATTTATATGTTGTAATCTCCCCTCCTCAGGGACATTTTCTGCTGGTTAACAAAAGTGTCCTTTATTCTGAAAGCAGAGCTTGTTAATTGATGGAGGAGAACATAGATAAGTGAACGTTGTTGTGGAACAGGGATTAAAATTCTTAAAATCTTTATCACTGTGGCAGTTTTACTTGATCATTAGATCTGCTTGTATGCCTAATATTAAGGAGCAATTTGAGTCTGTTCCCATTAGCAGTGACCTGTTGTCTCCCCAAGCCAAAATTGGTGGTACATCTTCCAGTGAAATTGTGTGCTTGCTTTATTTCATTATCTCTCTTTTTTTTTTTTTTTAACTATGTTTTTAGCATACCCTGCTGCCTGTTGTATCTGTCTTCTTTACAGGTCTTTATTTCACAGATCAATAAACTATATTTCCTTTTTGTATATTCTCCTCTCTTGGTTGTGCCTATGCCCTCCCTTGACAGCTTTCCATATCTGGAGGGGAAAAAATCCTGTTATAACTCTAGCATCTATTTCATCACCTGCCTTTATTTTTTAACCATTAAAATCTGTCCCAGCACCCCATTAAGAATTGTGAACTGGCTAAAAATAGTATATCCAATATTGTGTACAAAGTGTTCAAATCCTTGATAAAGCAACATATTTTAAACACTGCTATGGTAGTAACTGGAGGCATAGCCATTAAGCACTTGGTGACTTAAGCCTCTGCATGCTTACAGCAGCACAGCTGTTCTGATGCTGCTGCACCACTGTAAGATTGCTTCTGTAGCTGCTTTATGCCGATGAGAGAGCTCTCCCGTCAACATAATGAAACCACCTTGTCATAGTATCTTTCCCCAGTCTGAACGTTAGAGTCCAAAAGTTGGGGTGCCAGCATGAATTTCTCTAAGCTTAATTACCTGGTTAGATCTGATAAGCTGCCACCAGTCAGGAATTCCAGTGCCTGATACACTCTGGTCCCCCCCAAAACCTTCCCTGGGGACCTCCTGGATCTTAACACAGGGAAAGTAAACTCTTTCCCTCACCCGTGCCTCTCCTAGGATTTCCCTCCCTGGGTTACCCTGGAAGACCACCGTGATTTAAATTCCTTGAATCTTAAAACAGGGAGGAATGTCCGTTTTCCCCTCCACCCCCACCCAGAGGCAAAACAGATTCAAGCTCTGTGAATCTAAAACAAAGGGATTCCCGCTTTTCCCCTCCCTTCACCTTCTCTGTTAAGTACAGACTCAATTCCCTTGAGCCTCAACAAGGGGAAAAATCAGACAGGTCCTAAAAGCAAAACTTTTTTAATAAAAAAAAGAAAGAGTAAAAGTTCTCTGCAATTTAGATGGTAAAAGTTACAGGGTCTGCCAGCTTATAGAAACTGGAGAAAAAGCCTCCTCCAGCAGAAATACAATTTAAAATACTTTCAGCCAAATACACATTAAAACTCTACCAGCCAGATACACATTTGCAAATAAAGAAAACCAATTAAAAAGACTATAACCGCCTGTTCCTTAATACTCACTATTTTGAATATGTAAGAGACTGTAGCAGAGAGATTAGCAAGAAACCTGGTTGCACGTCTAGTCCCTTCCAGGACCCAGAGAGAACAAAGCAAAACCCAAAAAACACAAACAAAGGCTTCCCTCCACCGAGATTTGAAAGTATCTTGTTTCCTGATTGATCCCCTGGTCAGGTGCTTGGTTCCCTGTTTGTTAACCCTTTACAGGTAAAAGAGACATTAACCCTTAACTATCTGTTTATGACACACCTCCACAAGCGGCAGTAGCTATGTTGGCGGGCGACATAGCACTGTGTATACTGCCACATTGCTCAGGGGGCTTTTGCCCCCCTCCACCCACACACACCTCAGAGCCACATAACTTTTGCTGCCGTAAATGGTAGTGTAGACACGGTCTTAGAGAATGCATAGTGGCTTAATTATACACTAGCACAGAAAAGTATGTTGTGTGTTTTTGCTTGGTTTTTGCAAATGTAGCACCCTTTTATTATAGGGATTGTTATTAGCTTCCCCATATTTGTTGCCTAATGCTTTCATTATAAAAGGTCCTTGTGACCTTTTCTGAGAAGATCTAGCACTTCCATTATTTCCAGTGAATCTCTGCCATGTAGCTGTGAAAAAGATGGCCCAGAGTTTTCTCTGCTTTTGTTAGAATGCTGAACAAATGTTGCTGAGAATTATGGAGCATACACATTCTAATCAGAAGCTGGGCTCATACCACCACCATCACCCCCCACCTCCCAACCACCGCCAAAGCAGCAGTACATAGTGCATTGGGAGCCCTGGGAGCAGATAGCCTGTCTTGGGACTGTGCTGTGGAGCAAGTGTCTTGCTGGGCTTCTCTGAAAATCCCTCTGGATTGCACATAGCTCCAGTGGCTCATAACCCCTCTGAGAAGTGAACGTGGGGAAGGAACTCCTCCACTTTCTGGGGAGAGATGGGCCATGCTCCCTCAGGCCTAGTAAGTGGCCCCACAGAGTCCCTTCCCTTCTTTTCTCCTCTCCTGCCCACCAAATAATGATTGCCTTCTCCAGCTAACATAGGTAGCTCTGTAACATCAGCTGTGTTGCAGTGCTGAGAGTTCAGAGTTCAATCCTTGCTGATGCATGATGAGATTCTTATAGTTCACATAACTTGTTTTTAATCTTCATCTTTTTTTTTAAAAAAAGCAAACTACATAAGCTAAAGAACTTTTTTCTGTGTTACAAAGTCAAGCGCTTAAAAATTAAGAAATGCTACAATTTAGGTTGCCCATGATACCTTATTTCTGTTTCCTTGTGTGTAAGCATTATGATGATTTTTAGCTATTTAGGAAGTTTTAAGCCTATCAAATTCTAGCCACCAACATGAAAAATTTCTTTTACAACAGTGGAATTTGCCTCATCAATGGATAGTAATTCCCATCAGATGACAAGAACACCAAGTTTTCTAGGGAAAGAGGAGTCATTTTTGTCCTGTTTGCTGTGGTTGAAACTGCTGACCAGAATTCTTTGGATCCTTCCTGTTTCTGCTGAATTTCAGACATAAGTTGTTACAGAAACTTATGTATATATTTTTCATTGAAGAGAACCTGATCAGAAGAAAAACATTTCCTGTTCCTTTCTGTTTCCTGTGAGCAATAAAATATGAACTTACTGTTGGAGGTTAGAGGAAAATATATAATACTGTCACTAAAACACTGGGTTTTTTTGTGTAGTGAAATTCAGCACGGACAAGGAGTATTTATGCAGTTTCAGACTACAATAAACTGTGCAAAAAATCAGAATAAGTGCTAGGATGGAGACTTCAGTTGCGCAAATTGAGGTGTGCCCAGGCATGTGTTTAAAGTGGGGCTGTTGTTGAGTTCTCACAACATATAGTACTTAAAATAACAAAGCTGTGTTCAAAGTATAGTAAGGTTATTTAAACAAACTATGCACAGTTCAATTTAGTCTTTGGAATTGGAATCCATCTTAGATTTTATATTTTAATACAAAATGAAACAAACTAGGGCTGTTGATTAATCACAGTTAACTTGTAATTAACTCAAAGTAATCATGGTTTAAAAAATTAATTGCAATTAGTCAGTTTTAATCAACTGTTAACCAATAGAATACCAAGTGAAATTTATTAAATATTTTTGGATGTTTTTCTACATTTTCAAATATATTGATTTCAGGTCCAACACGGAATACAAAGTTTACACTGCTCGCTTTATATTATTATTTTGGATTACAAAAATTTGCATTGTATAAATTATAAAAAGTAGTATTTTTCAGTTCACTTCATACAAGTGCTGTAGTTCAATCTCTTTATCCTGAAAATGCAATTTACAAATGTAGATTTTTGTTTGTTACATTGCACTCAAAAACAAAACAGTTATGTAAAACTTTAGAGCCTACAAGTCTGCTCGGTCCTACTTCTTGTTCAGCCAAATAGCTAAGACAAAGAAATTTGTTTGCATTTATATGAGATAATACTGTCTGCTTATTATTTACAATGTCACCTGAAAGTGAGAACAGGCGTTTGTTTGCATGGCCGTCATTACAAGGTATGTACGTGCCAGATATGCTAAACATTCGTATGCCCCTTCATGCTTTGGCTATCATTCCAGAGGACATGCTTCCATGCTGATGGTGCTCTTTTTTTTTTTTTTTTTTTTTTAAGTTAATTAAATTTTGTGACTGAACTCTTTGGGGTAGAATTGTATGTCTCCTGCCCTGTTTTACCCAAATTCTGCCATATATTTCATGTTAATAGCAGTCTCGAATGATGACCTAGCGCACATTGTTTGTTTTTAAGAACACTTTCACTGCAGATTTGACAGACTCAAAGAAGGTACCAATGTGAGATTTCTAAAGCTAGTTACAGCCCTCGGCCCAAAGTTTAAGAATCTGAAGTGCCTTCCAAAATCTCACAGGGACGAGGTGTGAAGCATGCTTTCAGAAGTCTTAAAAGAGCAACACTCCAGTGCGGAAACTACAGAACCCAAACCACCAAAAAAAAGAAAATCAGCCTTCTGCTGGTGACATCCGACTCAGATGATAAAAATGAACATGCGTCAGTTCGCACTGTTTTGGATTGTTATTGAGCAGAACCTGTCATCAGAGTGAATGCATGCACTCTGGAATAGTGGTTGAAGCCTGGAGGACATATGAATCTTTAGGGCATTTGGCACGTAAATACCTTGCGACGCCAGCTACAGCTGAACCATGGGAATGCCTATTCTCACTTTCAGGTGACATTGTAAACAAGAAGCAGGTAACATTATCTTCTGCTAATGTAAACATACTTGTTCTTCTGAGCCATTGGCTGAACAAGAAGTAGGACTGAGTGTATTTGTATTTGTAGGCTCCAAAGTTTTTTACATTGTTTTGTTTTTGAGTGCAGATTTTTTTAAAAAAAAAAATAGATGCCTCCCAGGTTATGCAAACCCCGATTTATGCAAATCCGCACTTATGGAAAAAGTTCCATAAGCTAGAAATAGGGTGGGTTTTTTGTTAGTTTTTTGCGTAATGGTTGGGTATACGTTTCCAACTTAGGCAAAATTTGAGTTATGCAAGGCGTTCCAGAATGGAACGCTTCCATAAGTCGGGGAGCATCTATACTTCTATATTTATAAATTCAACTTTCGTGATAAAAATATTGCACTACAGTGCTTGCAATAGGGGTATTGAAAAATACTATTTAGTTTGTTCTTTACAGTGCAAATATTTGTAGTAAAATTATAACGTGAGCACTGTACACTTTGTATTCTGTGTTTTAATTGAAATCAATATATTTGAAAATGTAGAAAATATCCAAAAATATTTAAATAAGTGGTATTCTATTGTTTAATAATGCGATTAATCACGATTTTTTAAAAATTACTTGACAGCCTAAAACAAATTATTCTTCTTCCTCAGATATCCATCTCTGCTGCCACATGTACAAGATGAATAAGTAGCCAGGTGAATTTGATTTTTAAATAATAATTTAAATCATGATTTAAATCACTAGTCAGGAAGACTCTCTATTTAATCATGGTTTTCTACATAAAAGTGCATTCTTGTTGGTTGTTATAATCTTGATACATATTCTTCAACTCAGAGATAGATGTAGGTTTAATTTTTACACGGTACAAACACTACAGTGATTTATTTTGAAAACTTTTCAGATTAGTTTTACGACTGTATCAGAAAATGAATAATTGTTTGATTATTTCATTTATCAAAAAGTAATTGAAGCAGATAGTTCACCTCCCAATGACTTCATAAATATCTCCAATTTAACAGATTAATCATTAATATTTGGAGGATTTCCTTTCCATGTTGTATTAGGAGGAAAACATCATCAGACAGACATTTAAAATTGTTTTATTTAATAAAAACAACAACGTTAAGTATTCTGGATTTTTTTCTTGAACAGCAAACATAAAATATTTTAACAAAATAAGCATATGTCCCTTGCTTCTTACATTTATCTTCAGACTTCTTCTTCTCCTTGTCCAGATCTAGTCCGCCCCCAACAATCTGCTATTCATTGAATTTTTTGAAACTTCGCACTTTTAGAGAGAGATCAGGGATTGACTCTGTGTACACAAATTTGCAGAGGGACAATAGAGTTGAGGTCTGTTGTTTCTCACCTCTCTCTCTCTCTCTCTCTCTCTCTCTCTCTCTCTCTCTCTCTCTCTCTCTCTCTCTCTCTCTCTCTCTCTCTCTCTCTCTCTCTCTCTCTCTCTCTCTCTCTCTCTCTCTCTCTCTCTCTCTCTCTCTCTCTTTATTTATTTATTTATTTATATATTTATTTATATATAACATTTTTGCTGTTAACAGGCATGTTACCTCTGGAGACATAAATCCACAGTTTGAGAACTGCAAAACTAAGCATCTCTGATGGTATCTTCTAGACTGAGCACTGAGTCCCATTAGGTAGATAGATTATTTAGGTTAATCTTTCTATCATAGAATATCAGGACTGGAAGAGACCTCAGGAGGTCATCTTGTCCAACCCCCTGCTCAAAGCAGGACCAAGAAGCCGTGTATCCAGAAGCCTGTGGAACCCCGTACGATTGGGTCCCTAATCCATGAACTATTGGAACTCATTTACAAAACTTTTCTTAAACATGACTCGAATATGTTGTCTTATAGTATAGAATTAGAATTTATAATCCCTGTTCCATGAGGAGATATCTTTGAGGTTTAGTTTTAATTAAGATAGGTTTTTTCCCTCAAAAAAGCATTGTATCAAAAAAATCTGGTTTGATTTTTATCCACGCTGATAGGTAGCTGCTGCTTCTCTTGAAAGCCAAGCTGGCAAAAAAGGGGTATCTCCAGTCTGAAATTTTCGCCCTAGTACTTCATTGAAGAACAGTGAAGTAGATGCAATATCTGCGACTTGTCTTTTTAAAAGCTTTGTTTTCCTAATCTTGTTTTGAAAGATTAGTAGAAGTGCCAGGAGGGAGGATCACCACCTTCTTTCCTTACTCAAAGAAGAGCAGACTGCAAGTGGCTGTGTTGGCACATGAGCCCACACCACAGGAGGCTTTGGCTTCTGCTTTGGTCATTCCCACAGTCTGATGGACTTGGTTTCTGACAGCAGAACAAAATATCAGTCTGCTTCACTGCTACTTAACAGCACAGCTTCAGGGGTGCCACTACCAATCCAAGAGGGCAGGCTGTGGTGTTCAGGCTCTTTTTCTTCAGACACCATTGTTCATTTTCTCCGTTTGGAAGTGTCTTGTGAAGAAGCACTGACAACTGAGATTAAAATTTCACAGCAGTCCACACCCTTAACGTACAAACAAATCTTTAGGAGCAAGCACTTGGGAAAGCCATCATTCTGATGGTGTTTCCCTTGTTGACCACAGTTGTTGGTAGGTTTGCCTGCTTCCTTGACCAGTGGATGCCAACAGTCTAAGTGTCATTATTCGTTTCCTTTGTTCCCAGGTCATGAAAGCCCTGTGTGTCTCTCCACAGGTAAAATTAAGTTTGCATTTAAAGAAGGGCTTAACCATGTAATTATGTATGTGGAATACACTGTATTCTCCTCAATTACAGCACTTTCAGTGTTTTCTCAGAGTTTGCAAATAAATTAAACAGTTAATATTAATTTAAAATGAATTCTTTAAGAAATGTAGCACTGTCAGATTTTCTTGTCCTGAATGATCTCAGCTCAGATGTTGTCCATTCACAAGGAGGTGAATCTTGAGTATGCCTTGAATAAAGTGAATATAGAATTTTTTTTAAACCCTTTAATTGTAAGTTGTTTAGCCGAGGTAGAACAACAATTTTCAGAAAAACTTAATTGCCCTCTTTTAAAATGGCTGGCATCTTGTGCTCTCTTTGAGAAGGAAGCTGTGTGTTGCCCTTGGCAAAGATGGTCACCAGCACCTGCAGTCACTCATTCCTCACAGTGCTCTTCTGCTTACTGCACAAAATGTCCTTGAAAATCATCTTTTTTTGTGACTAATAAATATGTTTGTGGTTCCAGATTACAAGTGTAAGGTTATTGCATAATATCACAGCAAGGCAGGTTTATGATTGTTTGGATGCCTTAACTGTGTATTTCTGTCATTTTAATGTGTTTGGGTTAAATTTAATCTTAAAAGAAATCCAGTATCCTTTTGTTAGCTTGTTTTAGGGATAGTTAAAACATCCTCTGTAATACTTTGACTATAAACTACTGCTACTCCGGGCTTGTCTACACTAGCACTTTACAGCACTGCAACTTTCTCGCTCAGGGATGTGAAAAAACACTCCCTTGAAGGCAGCAAGTTTCAGCTCTGTAAAGCACCAGTGTAAACAGTGCACCACTGCTGGGAGCCATGCTACACCCCTTCTGGAGGTGTGTGTGTGTGTGTGGTTTTTTTTTTAAGAGCACTAGGAGAGCTCTCTCCCAGCACTCTGTTGTGATTACACAAGCCACTTTAAAGCGCTGCTGCGGCAGCTCTTCAATGTTGCCAGTGTAGACTAGCCCTCAGCTTTAATTTAACCTTTTAAAGTTTTTTGTATGGAATTAGAATACATTTAATTAATACATTTAAGTAATACATTTTCTCTCCGACTTGTTCTTTACTACCTTCTCCCTCCACTTGTTGTCTCCTTTGTTTGCTTGCCCTGCCCTAAATGTGCTGCTGTTCCTTTTTCACTCAGGGCTGGTCTACACTACAGGGGAAAATCGATCTTAGATACGCAACTTTAGCTGAAGTCGAAGTATCTTAAGATCACATTACTCACCGTCCTCACGGCTTGGGATCGATGTCCGTGGCTCCCCCTGTCGATTCCGCAACTCCGTTGGGGTTGGTGGAGTTACGGAATCGATATAAGTGTGTTCGAGGATCGATATATCGCGTCTAGATGAGACGCGATATATCGATCCCGGAGCAATCGATTGCTACCCGCCGATATGGTGGGTAGTGAAGACGTACCCTCAGTTGCATGAATCTAGTGGATTTTCACTGCTGTTGCTGATAGTGCTGTCTTTCCACAGGATCAGCAGAGTTGTAAGCATGATTCATTGCTGAGGGAAGGAGAGATTTATTTGCTCTTTTCAGTTGCTTTTTTATAGATTGCCCCATCAGCAAAAGAAGATCCTGTCTGGCTGTACTGCTGTTACTGTAGTGCTTCCCCAGCAAGACCAGCATAGTAACATGGACTATTTTGTCAGTTGACCTATGTTGCTGCTTCTGTATTACTCCTGTGGGAATACTGCGCCAAGAAATTGAAAACACTGCGCACAATAATTTAAAATTCTGTGTAGTTTATTTGTCAAAATAACACTATATAATCATGCTAGTTTCAATAATTTTTAGTAATTTGTTTCAAAATCCCTGTCAGCAAGTATGTCTTTAATAATACAAACAACAGATTACCCCAGGAATTGGGAGTTAAGGAAGGCACTATGATGGTTTGTTGGGTGCCTCAGTATGGGTATATCACATGTGCCAGCTGGGCACGTTGGGGGGAGAAAACTGCCCCTTTGGTCTCAGACACCTGCACCTCCTATCTCTCAGAGCCCCGCTGTAGAGCACCCTCAACCCAGCCCCTCCGTCCCTCTTCCCCCCCGCCCAAGTGATCCAGAGGGAGAAACAGCCTGATTCTGGGTCCTTGGCTTATACAGAGTTTTCTGCATGCCACCTCCTTCCTTCAGGACCTGCTGGGAACTGCAGCTGCTCAGAACCCTCCAGCTCCCCCTTCACTCCTCACCTCCTCCCTCACAGAGTCTAGAGAGCTGGGCTCTGCTGGATCCAGCGGCCCCTAGTGGCAGCCAGCAGCTCTGCAGCATCAGTTCTATGGGGAAAAATTAAATTTGGCATAGAATATTAATTCTGCATTGTGCAGTGATGCAGAATCCCTCCAGGAGTACTATATGCAGAAGCACAGGCATGATTCATGACTAATTTAAATCCTTGATTTAATTGTTCTGGCACTCATGGTCTCGAAGTCAAGGCAATCTTGTTTGCCATAAGATAAAGATATTTTTAGATTATGTAAAGGGATCTTCTTCATGCTTGTCATCGTGATGTGGGTTTTTTTTTTCTTCTGTCAGTTTGTCATATCAACACTTGCCTTATATAGGTTAGAAAACCGTTTCTTTCCATTTTTTCCCCACAAGTCTAGTGATGTATGGTATTTTCTTCAAGCCCTCACTCCAGGAATTAAGTGGTAACATGAAAATCTTCACTAATTTTAAAAATTTGTTAGCCTTCATACTTGTAGAGAAACTTGAAAATTTGGACCCTCAAGGCTGAAAAAACAAATATCTCCCTCTCCCAATTCCCCTCCTCTCCCCCAATCTTATGGCTCTTCGGAGCCTCGCCCAGGTTTTTTGGCAATACTGCAGCCAGTAGGCTTAATCTGTAATATGCCAGGCACTCATCTATGACACTTTGTGCAGTCACTGAGTTTGCTATGTCAACTGCAACTAACTGAATTTATGTAATAGTATACTCTTAACAATTTTGGAAATCTTCATAGATGTGAATGCTGAAGTTCCTCAATATTTAGCCACCAAATTAAATGGCCTGATTATCAGTACCTATCAGTGAGTTGTGGGTACTTTGCACCTCTGAAAATCAGGGCCCCCTCTTTAACTACATAAACATGGATTTGTTTGAAAATTGGCCTGTTGATTCTGGTGCTGTAGGTTTAGCTGATCTCTTCTCGGCCCTTTAAATACATGCAGTGAGTTAGGTTTAGCTGATTTTGGGATAATGTAAGCTTTCATATAAGGCTTTATTCCATTCAATTCTGTGCTGACTAATGCTGCCCATCAAAAAAGAATGGTCATTGATTTTGACAGAAATATCTGTTTCACTCTGAGTGAGGCAAAAATAATTAAAAAGTTTTTAAAAGCTTCTTTCCCTGAAATTTTGTTACACAAACAGAACTCTAGGAAACTGTCTGATCATTAGACATTTCCTTGTAGGCTTGAATGGGGAAAGGAAGAGGCTGTTGGCCAAAAGACACAGTGTTCATGTTTCTCTACAAGAAAATAATTCCTATACTGTAACAGATCTGCTGGAAAGATTGCACTTGCAGCTAGCTGGCTTTGGCTATACTGTTCAGTACATAAGAATGACCATACTGTGTTAGACCAACGGTCCATCTAGCCCAGTATCCTGTCTTCCGACAGCGGTTGGTGCCAGATGATTCAGAGGGAATGAACAGAACAGGGCAATTTATTGAGTGATCCACCTCTTGTCATCCAGTCCCATTATTTATTGATTGATTTTTTTTGGAGGTTTAGGGGGACACTGAGCGTGGAGATTGTGTCCCTGATGTCTTAGCCACTGATGGACCTATTAGCCATCTTCTATGAACTTATCTAATTCTTTTTTGAACCAAGTTATACTTTTGGCCTTCACAACATTTCCAGGCAATGAGTTGCACGTGTTGACTGTGCATTGTGTGAAGAAGTAATTTCTTACATTTGTTTTAAACCTGCTGCCTATTAAGTTCCTTTGGTGACCCCTAGTTCTTGTGTTTATATGAAGGAGTATTCACATAAAGTATTCTTTATTCATTTCTCCATGACGTTCATGATTTTATAGATCTCTATCATATCCCCCCTCCCATTTAGTCATTGGTTCACTACAACAGGATTTTAACAAAGAAAGTAAGGTTGGGAAATAATGCTGATGAGCTTTCAGAAGTACATATTTTAGAGGTCTGTACTACAATCATAAAAGGTAAACTATTTTAGAGCATCCTCCCGCCCCCCTCCTCCCCTTTTTTTTTTTTAACAAAACTCCTTAACCTTGTAATCTAAACCATTTTGAAATTTGACTTGTAAAGCTGACTGGATAGCAAGTGTTCAAGAGGAACTTAATCTTACCTTATGGTCTTTACACATGATAGTCAGTGTAATGTTTCAGACTTTACAAAAAGGCATAATCAAAATAATTTTTTTGGTCAGACTCTTCCTCTACTTCCTGATGTATGCATTAACTGTTGCAGAATACTTAAATGCCTTAATCCAGAGTATTGGGCTTTTGCCGTTTCCACAGATTGTGGGGCAAAACTGACACTTGTATATTCTAGGGCTGTCAAACAATTAAAGATTATTCATACGATTCAAAAGATAATAGAATATCATTTTGCAAATATTTTTTGATGTTTTCTACATTTTCAAATATTTTGATTTCAATTATAACAATACAGAGTGTATAGTGCTCACTTTTTATTTATTTTTGATTACAAGTATTTGCACTGTAAAAAACAAACAAAAGAAATGTGAATTTTCAGTTCACCTAATACAAGTACTGTAGTGCAATCTCTTTATCATGAAAGTTGAACTTATAAAGGTGGAATTATGTATTAAAAAACTGGATTAAAAAATAAAACAATGTAAAATTTTAGAGCCTGCAAGTCCACTCAGTCCTACTTCTTGTTCAGCCAATCGCTCAGACAAACAAGTTTGTTCACATTTGCAGGAGATAATGCTGCCCACTTCTTGTTTACAATGTCACCTGAAAGTGAGAACAGGCGTTCTCGTGGCCCTATTGTCCCCAGCATTGCAAGATATTTGCGTGCCAGATTTGCTAAAGATTCATATGTCCCTTGATGCTTCAACCACCATTCCAAAGAACATGCTTCCATACTGATGAAAATTCTGCTCGATAACAATCCAAAGCAGTGTAGACTGATGCATGTTAATTTTCATTAACTGAGTCAGATGCCAACAGCAGAAGGTTGATTTTCTTTTTTGGTGGTTCGGGTTCTGTAGTTTCTGCATTGGAGTGTTGCTCTTTTAAGACTTCTGAAAGCATGCCCCACACCTCGTCCCTCTTAGATTTTGGAAGGAACTTCAGATTCTTAAACCTTGGGCTGAGTGCTGTAGCTATTTTTAGAAATCGTACATTGGTACCACCTTTGTGTTTTGTCAAATCTTCAGTGACAGAGTTCTTAAAACTAACGTGCTGGGTCATCATCACAGACTACTGTAACATGAAATATATGGCAGAATGTGGGTAAAACAGAGCAGAGGACCTAAAATTCTCCCCCAAGGAGTTCAGTCACAAATTTAATTAACACATTTTATTATTTTAATGAGCAACATCAGCATGGAAGCATGTCCTCTGGAACGGTGGCCAAAGCAGGAAGGTGCATACGAATGTTTAGCATATCTGGCACATAAATACGTTGCAATGTGCCTTGCAAAAGTCCCATGTAAATGCTTGTTCTCGCTTTTTGGTGACATTGTAAATAAAAAGAGGGCAGCATTATCTCATGTAAATGTAAACCAACTTCTTTGTCTTAGCTATTTGGCTGAACAAGAAGTAGGACTGAGTGGACTTTGTTTTTGAGTGCAGTTATGTAACAAAAAAAATTTACATTTGTAAGTTGCACTTTCACGACAAAGATTGCACTACAGTACTTGTATGAGATGAATTGAAATACACTATTGTTTATCATTTTTACAGTGCAAATATTTGTAATAAAAATTTACTCTGATTTCATTTGCAACACGGAATACAGTATATATGAATGTAGAAAAACATCGGAAATATTTAATAAATTTCAATTGATATTCTATTGTTTAACAGTATGATTTCATGATTAATTTTTTTGAGTTAATAGCATGAGTTAATTGCGATTAATTGACAGCCCTAGTATATTCAGTTACCGGTGTTTTGGTGCCAGTGTTTTGTAGAGACATCTGATCAGTGTTTGCTTGCTTTGTGTTTTGTCAAATCTTCAGTGAAAGATTTCTTAAAATGAACAACATGCGCTACTTCAAAAGTATTGTACACCACTTTAGGTTGTTTTAAATCTGAATGTATTAATAAATTTTTTACAGTCAGAAGTGTCTATCAGAATACGTAGTCAAGCTACTCAATAACTTTTTTGTATTGTGTAATAAGCACTTCCATAGATTCTCCCATCTAATGGATCAAAAGAACCTTAAACATAAATAATGAAACTTGATAGGATAAAACTAGAACTCTTGAAACAACATTTAGCACATGCTGCAGAACTTGAATGATGCTGTGTGGTACTAGAATGCTAATGTGTGGCTATACAGAGATATACAAATGATGGCCGGTGCTGCATTTCAAAGAGTCTTGTTTTTTCAAATGTCTTTTTTTCTTAATTGTTTACTAGGTGACAAGGCTCTGGATGGCTACAGTAAGAAAAAGTATGTCTGCAAGCTACTTTTCATCTTCCTCCTGGGGCATGATATTGACTTTGGCCACATGGAGGCTGTAAACCTACTAAGTTCTAACAGATACACAGAGAAACAAATTGTGAGTAATTTATCAGCCCTGAAGAAGGAAATATCTATGAAATGTCATACTGCCTAGTTGCCTGTCCTGTCTTGCCTCGCTGTATAACTAGCTTCTTAACTAAATTCTTTTTTTCCCCTTACCTTCTCTCTGCATGGTCTTAGCTTGGTTCTAGCTGGGACTGCAGAGTAACTTAGCTGTACAGATGAGTCCTTTACTTGTTTGGATAAGTAACTTTGATGGATTTTCTTGCCTTTTTAACCTCTAAAATAAATATTGCACTAACTGCAACAGAAGACTAGTCATTTTACATTTTTAATGTACCTTATCAAGAAACACACATTCCATTAGACAAGGTACTTTCTTTAAGTAGAACATTGGACGTTTTAGACTCAGGAAAACCTGGCGTTTATTAGGTGCGTGTGAAGTGATGGTGTGTGACCAAGTACTGAGCAGAGCTTGGATCTTTGAGGAGCAAAATACATGATTTGAGTGGAATGTACATGTGATTCTCTCTTCCACACACACACACCCCCGCCCCCAGACATTGCTATTGTACTCTGCAACTCTGGACCTCTTTATTCTATTATTGGACTAAAATTCCGGGGACTTACTTACATAGAACTCTTGGGAGAGCTGTAAGGACAAGTATTGCTGGAGGGGAATTGCATGAGTACATAGGATACCTGACAATATTAGCAAATGACATAAAATTAGTTTTAGCTGACTTGATTTATCAGAAATATTACTTTTTCCTTGTCCCTTTTCTGAACCACAGGGATATCTTTTCATCTCCGTGCTAGTAAATTCCAACAGTGAGCTGATCCGCTTGATAAACAATGCAATCAAGAATGACCTGGCCAGCCGCAACCCCACCTTCATGGGACTAGCTTTGCATTGTATAGCCAATGTGGGTAGCCGGGAAATGGCAGAAGCATTTGCTGGAGAAATTCCAAAAATACTTGTAGCTGGGTATGTATTGTATTGTATTTTGAAACAACTGCACAAAGATAGGTAGTACTAGTGGTTCTCAGCATGAAGTTGGGGGTTGAAAGCCATATTTACGCACCTAAGTGACCTGATGTTCTAGACATGGCAATTGCTGTCATTAGGAACTGAAGGTAAGTGCTCAACATGCCTGAAAATTAGGTTGCTTACTTAAGTGACTAAACATCGATATCAAAACTTAACTAATTTAACAAGTTAAAAAATGTTGCCCTAATTACCTCTTGGCTAATAACCCAAATTGCATTTTTTTTTGCAGAGTCCAGTTCATTATCCACATGATTTAAAAAAAAAAAAAAGTATCTACTTTTTGTCCCAGAAATATGATCCAAAATATTTTTCCTGGGAAAACAAAAGCTGTTGCCTTTTTTCTTGTTCAGATAAATCCTAATAAAATGGGCAGTGAATGAATCTGAAAACACCATATTTCAACTACAGATTTCCTTATTAGAAATGTACTCCATTGGAAGCTCATTATTGGTGTCTATGATTTCATTAGGAAGGTGAGAACTTCCCCCCACCCCCCTATATTCAAGCTTCCCCACAAATCCATATTTTCTTTCTAGGTATACATAGGAATAGGCAAGGTTTTATATCCACAGGAAATCATTTGAGTGACTTTTTTTTTCTTTTTTCTTTTAAATTGCCACTTATCTTTTTTCCCTATTTTGCCCAGCAAGTCCGTGGCCCAAACCAAAGTTTTGCATCTATTATCTAACTGAAATTCTCATCAGTAACTGTGTAAAGAGAAATTATGATCATAGGACTAGGCCTATGTCCATGAGAATTCTCAGGACTTAAAATAAATGAAAATCTCCAGGTAGTAATTCAGTTCAATTCTGCTTTCTTTATTCATATTAAGTACTATTAATTTGTATGGATTCTTCTCATACACTTTTTGAAATACTAACTAGATTTTTGGTTGCCTCAGTCACCTCTCATCATTGTAATAGAAAAATAATTGAATGTATTGAATACTAAAAAGATAATTGGGTTGTAAAGTCAAGCCCTCTGGATAGTGCCAGATGTACTTGCTTGTGCAAGATTAATTCTGGCTTTGTTCATTTTAGGCACTGAAATATGCAAAGGATCCTGTGGAAAAAATTGCATATGATCATATAATTAGAAAATGCAACACAATGCACATGCAACCTTAATTGTGCACATGCAATTGTAAATCTAACATTTTCTAACTTAAGAGCTTGACTTTGCCACTTAAAAACCATTCTTCCAAAGATTTTTTTGTATGCAGCTTCCTCAGTGTATTTTTTTTAAATTTCTGCCTATTTTCTTTGTGTGCAACTCCCTGTCATATATCTTCATCAAGGGATCCACCATCCTCTCATAGGCAGTCCTAAAGCTTCTGCCTCATGTGTTGGCACCCAAAGGAGGCTGGGACACTAAGTCATGTATTGGATCTGAAGGGAGCAGGCTCTGCAAGACTCTCTTCTTCCCCTTCCTCTCCCTGGTCACTTTCATGAATGCTCTGGCATTTTCCAGTTACTCCTACTACAGTGTTGTGATAATACTGTTGCTGTAGCAACAGCAGCATGGGCCTGGCTTGTTAAAATAATCATGGTCAGTTACTTTGACTTTCCTGATGTACACAAGCAACAGAAGGTAAATAAATGGTGGTTGAACGTTGCAGAGCTCAGCCAAGCCTGAACAGAATTTCATGAAAGCAGAAGACAGTTTAGCCCTCAGGGTTTTGTCCTTTTTGGATTTCAAAAGTTATTCAGATTTTAGTATTAAATAATCTAAATTTAGGATTCGCTACCAGTTCCCCATACAATAAAGGACTGCATTTAATTTTGTCTTAAGTCATGTGGCTGAAAGGAAAATGTTTAGTTCCATAATGTGGTGCCAAGCAGGATACCGCTATGGAAATCGAGTAATGCCCTAGAAATTTAAATGTATTAGCTTGTTCATGAATCACGTTTCCCAAAGATTGTGAGTTATTCTTAATGGACAAGGCAGATTAAGTATATGGAGTTTGATGGTGCTCTCCAGACAGCATCTTTTAGTATCTCTTCTCTGGGAAATCAAGGTCATACAATATTTGTAAACCATTTTTTCAACTACGAACATCTACCTTGATATCCTGGTTTCACTCTCATCCCTTCTCTAATTTCAAATGTATTCTGTCTGAAAATCATTGGTATTGCTTTACTCTGTCTTATCACATCTCTAACACAAGTGTACTTCCAGCTATAGAGTGAAGAAAAATCTCCTGTGTACTGTTGCTTTAGGAGATGAGGGAGTGTTGTCTCACTATTGCTTTCACGTTGCCAAATAGTGGTTAGCAAAGGGTACAGAAGAAGTTACACTAGTTAGTGTAACTCGCCAAATTTTTAAACCACTTATCAAAGTACTTAACACATTTAAAGTAGTTGAAAGTAATTTGAATAATTAACTAGGAGATCTAATACTTAAAATACTAAACCACTTTGTGGTGGTTTCCATTCTTGTTTACTTCTGGATAATAGTGTTTAGTGGCCTGTGAAAAGCACGGCCAGATACTGGTCCACTGTGTAGTACTAAGACTCTTAATTTGAGCTGAAAAGAGGTGTTCTCATCTTTCAGCGACACCATGGATAGCGTGAAGCAGAGTGCTGCCTTGTGCTTGCTGCGTTTGTACAGAACTTCTCCTGACTTTGTTCCCATGGGAGACTGGACATCCAGGGTGGTGCATCTTCTCAATGACCAGCATTTGGTAAGCTTATGATAGCATTATTTCTTCTGGGATTCCATTCAGTGGTCTAGCCCAGTCACTGTAGGGGAAATCCATAGTTTCTATTAATATGTTAAACGAAGGAAACTATTTAAATTGCTGTGAGACTAATTCATATCCACTATCTTCATTTTTGCATCACTGAGTATTTAAAAAAACAAACACAGGTTGAATTGCAGTTCTCCTAAAGGGAGAAATAAAGATACCCCATAGCCTCTCTTTTAATCAGTTATTAGTTATACTAGTTCCTGAGAGTCATGTCTAGAATTAGAGAGACCAAGTGGGTGAGGTAATATCATTTATTGGACCAGCTGCTGTTGGTGAAAGAGACATGCTTTTGAGCTACACGGAGCTCTTCTTACTCTGGGAATGGTTCTTAATGTCTAGAATTAGTCAGTATTTAGACCTACCTCAGTAAAGGGTTGGTATTTCCATGTGTTCTACTGTACGCCTGGTTTAAAAAAAAAAACTTGTTTCCCATATAAGTGTGTGTGCATATGTGCATGTTTCACAAACACCTAAAAGCTCCCCTTGTGAGGACTGTGGTATAAATTAAGTGCCTATTACGATCAATATAGGAAAATGACAAGACCCTGAAATTGCAGCATTGTCATCCTGGGTATGGATGTGATTGCATATTGCTGTTCAGTAATTTCAAAATAGCAGTTATCAGTGCATATAAGGGTACTTAAGCTACACTGAAACTTAATAATCAAACCATCTAAAGTTCCCATTTCAAGATAAGTGAAACATAACAGACAAGATGCTTGCAGCTAGCCTGCTGTCACAATTGGAGTAGGCATCCGTTCTTCCATGCTCCTCTTGCAAAAGCATGATCGCTCCTTCCTAGCTGTTTGCTTTCTTCCATTGCATAATTTGTTTTTACTGAACCTTACTTGGAATGTATATTTGTTTTAGCATTCAGAATTAGACTGAAATACTGCTTTTCTGATCTTTGATAGGGCTACTCTTCCTTAATAAAAATGTGGAGCACCATCAATGCAAGCAAGGCATAGTGTAGCATACCACTGAAAACACAGCAAATGTGTCATGCAGTAGTAATCATTTCAGCTTTTGGCCAAAAGGGGAATTGTGGATAAGAGGGAGTATCCAAGAAGTCTCACTACCCTTCCTTTTTCTACTTGGGAAAAAATTGACAAAAGCCAGCTAGCTTATTTTAAGGTATCACTTACAACTGTGGATTAATGTAAACTGGATTTTGGCTTTTAGGCTTAATAGTGTACACTATAGAAGATTTAGAGTAACCTCATGCTTATTGCCCTTCTTTCTCCCTCACAGTTCCTTACATTTCCTTGTCAATTGCTGGAAATGGGCCATTTTCATTACCACTACAAACAGTTCTTTTTCTCTCCTGATGATAATAGCTCACCTTAACTGATCACTCTCCTTATAGTGCGTATGGTAACACCCATTGTTTCATGTTCTGTGTGTGTGTGCGTGCATGCGCACACAAACACAATCTTCCTACTGTATTTTCCACAACATGCATCCGATGAAGTGGGCTGTAGCCCACGAAAGCTGATGCTCAAATAAATTTGTTAGTCTCTAAGGTGCCACAAGTACTCCTGTTCTTTTTACTATAGAAGATACTAAACTTAAGGATAAATGTGGGTGTCTGGTACATAACAAATGGCCGTATTTCATTTGAAGCTTTTAAACAATTACATATGTAAAAAATTTGATATTTGAACAAAAACATTAGTAATTCTGTTTTCTTCCAGGGTGTGGTTACTGCTGCTACTAGTCTTATCACTACTTTGGCACAGAAGAACCCAGAAGAGTTTAAAACTTCAGTATCTTTGGCTGTCTCTAGGCTAAGCAGAGTAAGTCTCTCTTATTAAATGGCCGTAGCGAAACGTAACCAGGGCTGTGTAACTTTCTAGATTAGATTCACTTGGACTGAATTAACAGACTTGGGTTATAGCCTGCTCTGAAACAGACTTGCTGTATTGCGTCTGCAAGTGATTTCAATCTCTGTTGAATATTCATATTTGCAAAGTACTTGTATAGCCCTTCTTACATTAATATTTTATTGGTCTGTTGCTGATGAACTGAACATCCATAAACATTTTCTCTTGTCACCTATGTCCTTAAAGATGAAGAAATCCACTGGTGCATAATTTAACTGTAAGCAGTGACATATTTTATTTTAGTGTTTACTACAAATTATTTCCCCTTCATGTCCATCCAACTTCATATTGTGAAACCATTCTATTACATCATGTGCAAATACATCAGACTTTTGAGCCAGTTA
Source organism: Gopherus evgoodei (assembly GCF_007399415.2). NCBI lineage: Eukaryota > Metazoa > Chordata > Testudines > Testudinidae > Gopherus > Gopherus evgoodei. The sequence continues at coordinate 114,697,300 of NC_044325.1, read as the reverse complement.
AGTACCCACTCCTCTAAAAGAATTGCCAGGAATTCTGTCTCTCCAACGTGGCAGATTTCAGATCACCATTTGTACAGTTTTTCAGTAAACTTCCCAATATTGCTGGCTAATTTATTTAGTCATTGTTTCAGGTTTGTTCTCGTCTCAAATGTTAATACCCGTCTCCAACATATAAGAAGGGCAATTGTTTATTGGTGGCCAAACTCTGCCTTCAGCTGCATTGGGTGCGGCAGACACTGCCTTATAATCAAGAGCTATGGCAGTAATAAGAGTTTCATCACTTCGGAGCTCTGGCTTTGCATAGGGATGCTCTTCATTTGCTGAAGGATTCACTGGCCACATTTCATTTCATTGGGTCTAAACCCTAACCTCTAGAAAGAAACATGTCAAGTATGCTTACATCTGCAGAATAGCTTAGGGGGTGAGCTAAGTGGCTAGTTCACTTCCAATCACAAGTGAGAGATCAGAGACTCGCTCAAATAAGACGTCTTAGATTACGGCTACCATTGCATGGATCTGTTTGTGATATATAACAGTACACAAGTGTTAGGACTTCTGTTCTAGAGAGATTTATCATCCTAGACTTCCTTTTTGGTTGCTTTTCTAAGCTGGTGGTCAAGGACCCAATATATACAAACTCACCAATTCTGTGTTTATTCCTGAGGGTCTTACACAAGATCAGGCAGTACTGTGAAAAGATGATATTAATAGTACCAGTGTAGCAGAGACAATTTTGGTTCACTGAGATACACAATCTGTCTGCCACCTAAGATGGTTGCCTCTGATTCCAGACCTCCTGTTACCAACCAAAAGGTCAATTTTGCACCCGATCTGAATTCCCTCTGTCTCCCAGCCTCGCTGTCGATGGTGAATGAACCTAGAGAAATCTTGTTCTACATAGGTTCAAAATATTTTGATAAACAGTAGAAAAGATCCTACAGAACAAACTTTCGTGGCAAAATGTATGAGATTTTCATCTTGGCATTAGAGATCGTGAACTCCACAAGGCACTTCTGTATCTGATATTGAGGGCTTCTGATTTTTGGTTTTAATCGATGAACAGTGATAAAACACCACAAATGCAGGGGGAAAAAAAAAAAGAAATTGGTGTTTATCCAGTAATCACCTGAAAAATACATAAAATGTTTACATGTACATATGTTCTTGTCTACACAGAGCAGTAATGTGGACTTCTAAAGCGTCTGTGTTGTGCATTCATTAGTCTGTATAGACCATGCTGGTGTGCGCTAGAGGTTATCTAGTACATTTTAACATAATTCTGTTTTAAATAGTACTACTTTAAAGTAGACTAGGAAACATTTCAAGGATTATTTTCTATACAAAGAGAGAGCCCTGAAAAACCTAAATTTTGAATAACTAAAAAACCCCTCAAAATTGCCAAAAATAATTCTCCCAAAATGAAATTAATAAATCATGAAGAAGAGAAGCCCTGCTGATTTGTTTTTGTTTTTGTGATATCAATCTGAAGCATATGAATCCATCAAGGATTCACTTTGCCACTATCTGTACCGTCTGCTGGTGGATGGGTGCGTGATTTATTCTTTTTTCCTGACTCATCTGTTTTGTTTCTGAACAAACACTTTTCAGTCTTTATTAAATTAGGTTTCTTTAGTCCTATAAAACTAAATATAAGACATGTCTAATTAGTGGAGTTATTGGTTACTGATATTGGTACAACTGATACTCTTCAATGTCTTATTTAGGTATATTGATTTTTGAATTATTTATTGTATTTGTGCATTAAACCTTATTGGGTGATTTGTTCAGCATACTAAAAATGAAACTTATACTTTGCCTTTATATACTATTAAAATTCGTTATGTCTAGCTGTACATTTATTTGCACATTGTATTGGTACTTAAAATGAATAGTGAACATTTTCATAATGTCCGATCATCTTAAGAACTTCTGTCATTCAGATGCTGATTATTTGTATTTTTACAGATTGTGACATCTGCATCAACCGATCTCCAGGATTATACCTATTATTTTGTCCCTGCTCCTTGGTTGTCTGTAAAGCTTTTGAGGTTGTTACAGTGCTATCCACCTCCAGGTAATGGGGTAAAGAATCATATTAGTTGCCAACACTATTCCATGCAATGTAGGGAGTCTTCTAATTCCACCCATAAGTTCTTCTGTAAATTTAGTGCTGACACCAACAATTTTCTTTTCAATTGGGGAATAATTTCATCTGAAGGCAAGGATGGGTATTTAATCAGTAGTGTTGAGCAAAATGAAGTTGTCCAACAATTTGTCTTGTTTCCTCCAGAAGATGCTGCGGTACGTGGTCGTCTCACAGAATGCCTGGAAACTATCCTTAACAAAGCTCAAGAGCCACCAAAATCTAAGAAAGTGCAACACTCAAATGCAAAGAATGCTGTGCTATTTGAGGCAATAAGCTTAATTATACACCATGACAGGTGAGTCTACTACTTGTAGAGCAATGCTTAAGGCTACCACGCTTGACATTGTCCTTAATATTAATTTACCTTCTAATAAAATTCAGTTTCATTTTCTATTATGATCTCCTGAAAGTTACTACCTGTAACCTGCTATTTTATGATAACATCTCAGTTTAGATTTTAAAGAGTACAGTCGAACCCAGGTCACTTGAAATAATATGTACAAAGGACACATGAAATCATATTAATTGAGCAAGAGGATAGCTTTCTCCATGTAAATGCATACTTGTAGGGTTATCTTATAAACCTGAAAAAATAAAAATAAAATTATTTTTGAAGTCCACTCAGTTTGATGTTAGACTAATGCTTAAACTGACTTCACACAGATATTGCATGCTCACTTGCTTGAGAACGGTTTTGTCTTCAAAATGGGCCATCATGTTAGCTTTTTGCTTCCTGTTCGCATTTGAACAATGTATAACAATGTAGTGCTGAAAAACACTATTCAGCTTGTACAAGTTGAGTCTGTATTATCCATAGTGGAAGCAAAGTCTTGTATTCACCTTTTTAGCTGTCTTTGCTACTGCTAAAATGCTAAAATTCCAAGCAGCTACAGCAGGTCTACAATTTCTGAGTCCTAGTATACATGAAAATCCATTCTAATAACACCGAATTGCAAGAATATCTATATGGAGTCTTGACTGTTTATGCTATACTATACTTAATTTCTTCAGTCAATTTCAGGTACGTAATTTGTACTTAATTTAAAAACTGAATAACTGCTTGGGGGCCAACAATGCTTCACACTATGTGGGCTGGGTTGTATCTTGGATAAACTTCTTCTTTATCTGGCAATAAAACTACATTGGTTTCTGCTTTAATACCAAGATGTATCTATCAGGGTTATGCTTTGATGGTGGCCTGAGCAGCCCTGTGTAGCCTCCTGGGATCCTGTGTTTCATATTTACTCACCATTACAATAAAATACAGGTTTGATATTTTTTAAATGTGGAAATTGTACAGGATGCCTCCATGATGGAGGAAAACTGTTTTTAATCATCTGGTAGTGAATGGGAGGAGAAATGTATCTGTCAGCCCTGCATTCATCTGCATGATGCAGAGAATTACATGCCTTAGTTGGGGGCAGCTGGACATACTTCAGTTGGAATGTTGCACCAGAGAATTGATTGTTTTGGTGTTTGAGAAATAGCCCCTGAGTTGGTGGATCTGGGCCCTGTTTCTAGTCTTAACCCACTTCTGTAATTTAGAGAGAGGCTATGAATGTTTACAATATATGAAAACTTAATTATCTCCTGCAATATTTAGATGTGCACTAACTGTCTCCATAGGGACAATTGAGTAGTTTCAGTTTAATTCTTATTCCTTTATAATAAAGCCAATTCTGATGCACACTACTCTTGTGGAGTAATTACCTAGTGTTCTTATAATATTTTTCTAATTTGTTGCTTTTTACCCTCTTTCACTTTCTCTCCTGTTCTGTGCAGTGAGCCAAACCTGCTAGTCCGTGCCTGTAACCAACTAGGTCAGTTCTTGCAGCACCGTGAAACTAATCTGCGTTATCTAGCACTGGAAAGCATGTGCACGCTTGCCAGCTCTGAATTTTCCCATGAAGCCGTAAAAACTCATATAGAAACAGTTATCAATGCATTGAAGGTAAATATCAAGCGTTTAAAAATTCTGGCATATGTTCTGCATCAGTTTTGACTCTGTTGCCCTTATGCTAAGCTCATCAGTGTTCTTACTTCTCAGAGTAGTCATGTCATAAGTTTTCTTTCTTAAGCCACATTATAACAACATTCAGATGTCAGGAGACAAGACTTAAAAAGGAAGGAAACAGTAGCCTGTACTGTACATTCTTCAAGGTTTTTCAGTGGATGGATGTTTGAACTGCAGTTGTGCCTAGAATAGTGGGGTTTGAGGCACAATTGCAATTCAGACATTCACTGATTAAAAACCCGCTAATGAATTTAACATGGGGGTGACAGATTCGGAACACAGTACAGAATTATTTATCAGATATCTTGATTTCTTCACTTTCTTGTCCAGTAGCACCTCTGAAGTGTATTTATTAATTTTTCTTCTAGATTCATAAGGGGCTTTTAATGCATTTAAGTGCAACATCCATTAATGCTGAATGTCTGCTTTAAAACCTCCAGATAGCTAGTTAATTTCCCCCTTGTTCTGACAAGTTGATAATCATAGTAATGCTTGTTAATGTCCCATAAGGTGGCAAATGCATAGTTCTGTACAAAAAGGTAATAGACCATAAGGGTTAAATGGGCCAGTACTATCTCTGCTTTACTTGGTAGGGTACTGGTTTGATACGTCATTTTATACTAAGTGCCTTTCCTGTTCTCCAGGCACTTCTCCAGATTTTAAAATATACAGTAGAAAAACAAAGTGCACCAACTGTGAAATAACTTGTACACAGTAACTCTTGCCCAAAATAAATAAATGGGCCTTGGCTAATCCCTTCCCTAGATGCATGATGGAGGTGGGAATGAAGCAAGCAGCTTGTATTACTGGAAATACAGTGTACTCCTAGGTTCTTGGTTGCAGAATGAACTCGCATAGTACCTCTGTAGGAATAACACAGATAACTGGCAATCATTAGAGTCAATCCATAACAGTAATTCAGTGTTCAATATGGAAGCTGCGTGTCTTCAGTAAATTACATAAATTGCAAATGAGAACTGAGTTAATTATTGGATTCTCTTGCCTGTCACATGATTTTCCATAGAACTTCTACTTTGAGTGAACATTATAACTTCTCTTACAGACCGAAAGGGATGTGAGTGTAAGACAAAGAGCAGTAGACCTCCTGTATGCCATGTGTGACCGAAGCAATGCCCAGCAGATTGTGGCTGAAATGCTAAACTACTTGGAGACTGCTGATTATTCCATTAGAGAAGAAATTGTGAGTTATTTGTGCCCCCTTTGCCAATCTCAATTAACCTGTGTTGGAAAAAACAGCATGCTGATGGATGTTGTGTAATCATTCTCTAGTAAAGATATTTTCAAGGTAGCCAAAATTTAAAAAGTGTGACCTGAAAGGTGGCTGTAGTCTAGTAATTCAGCTTTTTATTGTTAGAATTATGTGTGGTGTACTTGGGAGGAGTGTGATATTAAAAATGAAACTTTATTCTCAGATTCTGGATCGCACAGTACTACATACTATACTGTCAAATTTCCTTCACTGGCCTCAAGATTTGTATATGTTAGATTAGTGTTTAAATTGTATGATATACAGCAGAACTCCTAGTTTGTTTAAAAACTTAGTGTGACTAAATCAAAGTGCTAATTTGTGAAGTATGTCTGTATGTAATACTCTAATTGTTGCAAAACATAAAACCTGTCTTTCAATCCTGAGTACTTCTTGGAAATCAATACTTTATATGAGGTGAGAGTTAAAGTGGAGGGGAAGTGCTCAGGTATATTTTCTTGGCACCCTAAACATGCTGGCAAGATTTAAATGAAGATTAGTAATTGAAATGTCTATTCTTTGGTACCTGATGTAGTATTAAATATTGGCCCCCAGAACCTACTCAACAGCTATAACCTTTTAAGGCTTTACCAGAGATTTAGCGTTTTATATGCCAGTAATCTGGGAATATTTTTTACTTTGTACAACTGCAACAAATTGAGTTCTCTGATCAAGAATCCTTAATTGGCTAGCTTAAATTGATCAAAGATCTCACTTCTTGTACTGTCTTATTCTGTCAGCAACCTTCATTGATTTATTAATTATACAGCTCAAAGATACTATAGTCTGCTTTAACTTGTTTACTCTTCTCTCAACAAATGCTGTTATAGATATCTCATCTAGATTGGGGTGTATCAGGTGGTCTCCAGGCTGCTGTGTGTAAAAACAAAAGCGCTCTGACTTTCAGATCCACAGGTCTTAAATGGTTCAAATCTTAACTATATTTTTCTACATTATTTAGCCTGCCTTCACTAAGGCCCCAAGTGTATATTCAGGAAAAAACTGACACTAACATCAATAAAGGTTTTATATGAGCAAGGATTTCTGGAACCCTGTCATCAGATACTGTGTTTTCTACATTCCTCTTCGACTCAACACTTATTTCAGTGAACAGCGCTTCACAGTAACTTCTTCGCTTGAATCATGCCTTTTAGCTAAAGATACCCATTCATTGCAGGTTTCCTTAGATTTATTTCAGTGTTTTGTTTTGCTAAGGTGCTGAAGGTTGCAATTCTAGCTGAGAAGTATGCAGTGGATTATACCTGGTATGTGGATACAATCTTGAATTTGATTCGTATTGCTGGGGACTACGTCAGTGAAGAGGTGTGGTACAGAGTTATTCAGATTGTGATTAACAGGGACGATGTGCAAGGATATGCAGCAAAGACAGTCTTTGAGGTAAGAATGACAGTTTTTACACTTCCAAGATGGAAAGACCCTATGTTTCTGTATGGAAGTGCAAACTGCACAATATTATCCAATTAAAAACCATATTCTCATTAGCCATTCCCCTGATATGTTGATGGCAATTAAATAGTAGGACTTGAAAGAGAAGAATGACTTCAGTTGCGCACTGCCGAACCTTTATATCTTGAATCAGTGGATAGTCTTGCCAGAGACCAAAGTCAGTGGGAAACCTATTTCTGATTTGGTTTTCCCCTGGTTTTCATAGGTAATGCCACAAGACCTGGAGGATTTGTTACTTCGGAAGCTTCTGTTTTCAAAGTGGGTTTTACAAATACCTTTCTGGTGATATTGATAGTCCATACTCTTTAATCATAGTACTCCTGAAGGTATTTTATGAAGGTTATATCTAGTAAAAGTGAGACTTCAGCAAGTTTTTTAAAACAAACAGCTGATTTCCTCCATTATATTTGATCGGGGCGGGCAAACTTTTTGGCCTGAGGGCTGCATTAGATTTCAGAAATTTTGTGGAGGGCTGGTTAGGGGAGGCTGTGCTTCCCTGAAAAGCCAGGCATGGCCCAGTCCCTGCCCCCTACACCCCTCCCGGCTTCTTGCCCCCTGACGGCCAACCCCCTCGTTCCCTGCCGCCCCATCCACTCCCCCGCCCTTTATCCTATCCAACTCCCACACCTGCTTCCTGCCCCCTTACTGCACTGCCTGGAGCACTGATGGCTGGTGGTGCTACAGCCGTGCTGCCCGGCTGGAGCCAGCCACACAGCACAGAGCATCGGGTGAGACCGGGCTTTGCCCAGCTACCCAGAGCATTGCGCCAGCGGCGCGGTGCGCTGAGGCTGCAGGAGAGGGGGAACAGCAGGGGAGGGGTCAGGGACTAGCCTCCCGGGCCAAGAGCTCAGGGGCCAGGCAGGAGGGTCCTGCTGGCTGGATGTGGCCTGCAGGCTGTACTTTGCCCACCTCAGTATTAGGTGGTATCGACCTCTTATCCCTTTTTTACATAGTCAGATCACACATACAGAAATGGGATGAATTGCTTTTTTTGGTTTTCAAAAATATTGTGTTCATTGTTGTACCTCACCTATTCCATTCTATGAGAGTGAAGTACGGGACACAGCATTAGGGTGCTGCCTGCTTGGAAGCAAGGTGACAGTCATGAACTTGCACCCCAAATTACATATGCCGCAGACAGATGTCTCGCAGCTTTCTTTGCCTCCTCAGCGTAGAAGCATAGAGTCTTCACGTTCTTTCCTGCTGTCCTCCTGTGTCTCCTTCTATTCTTGCTGTCCTGTCAGAGCTCCATGAAATTATGTAAAAAATAAAGACAGAAATGAAGTCTGAGGCAGCTTCCAGCCTGAGGGCTGAGCACCACCCCTTCATGCTGACTTTTGTATCAGATACTGTAACTCTCACCTCCCGGTGAGTGTTGAGATGAGATGCTTAAATGGCAGTTATGATTTCACTGGCACTGTAGTGACTCAGTTGCTACTGGATTTTAAACCTGATCAGCTTAGTGGTTACCCCCTGCTCCCAGTGAATGTTGCGTGAGATTCCAGACTTGTTATTTCTCAGACCTGTGTTCTGCAACCACCTTTTGGCTTTGCCCCACACTTAGTCTCAGATCTGGAAGATCTTCATCACTTACTGTGACACCAGGGATCCTGCTGCCTTGTCTCGCTAACTCCAGTATGCTGGGATTTCATAGTTGAATTTCAAGAACAATCTCGAAGATCCTTTATGCATTCAGTGATACCTTAATGGGATATGACCATCATCCTGCAGGTTCTGATGGGTGTCCTGTTTGAGTTCTGCTTTATTGCTGTGATCTTGTCCAAATGAGGTAGTTGAACTTTTCCGTTTATTCTTGCCCACCTTTCTTTCCAGAAAGATGGATTTTCAGCATCCTTGGGGATTCATTCCAAAGATAAATACTGGATTCCCCTTTTACAAACTAGTATATTCACCCTTATCCCTATGACACAGTGCTGCTCTTGTTTGGATATTGAGCATGTTCTTGAGTTCAGAAGAAGCTGAGCAACTGTTTTAAGACTGTAACAAGGGAAAGATTACAGATTAATTTAATATTTTTGGGTGGGTCTGAGATCTCACTTAAGCTGATATGCCTCATCTTGAGTTTTAGAGGCCATTTAACTAGAGAAGCCTTCATTCACAGATGAGAACTTTCACAATTTTTGAGTTCCTTTCTTCCCAGTAGGTGGCACTGTAGAACACTATCCTATAATTCACTACTGTAGGATGGGAGAACAGGAAACTAACAATTACCAGTCAATAACTTTTTTCTTTGCCCCATTGCTATTTTTTTTTTTTTTGTATGTACTGCTTACATATGCATATTCCACTTTCTGCTCATAGGAGATAATGTGACCTGGCAGCTCTTTGCAGACCCGTGCAAGTGTTTTGTGGTTCATGCTTGAGGACCTTTTTCCCTACAAGTTGCAGAGCAATGTAGCATCGCTATAGTGATATCACCTAGAGTAGAATAACAGTCCTTTCTTTTGGTCATTGATCCTTGATTAAATTATTTGTCCAATGGTTTTGACTGAATGGTCTTTTACAGGCCCTTCAGGCACCAGCATGCCATGAAAATCTGGTAAAAGTAGGTGGCTACATCCTGGGAGAATTTGGAAATCTAATAGCTGGTGACCCAAGATCCAGGTAAGAACACCTAAAACAGACCACTTAAAATACTATAATTGTTTATCATGGAATCTTACAATGAATTCTTCTGGTTCTCTCAAATATTATGGTCACATACAGCTGAGTGTTGAACTGTTGTTATCATAATACATATGCATTAATTAATATCAGGAAAACTGAAGAAGCTGTATTTTTTTCCCTTAAGTCCTCTGATTCAGTTCAACTTGCTGCACTCCAAGTTTCATCTGTGTAGTGTCCCCACCCGTGCACTGCTTCTGTCTACCTACATCAAGTTTGTGAACCTATTTCCAGAAATCAAAACTACCATTCAAGACGTACTGCGCAGTGACAGTCAGCTGAAGAATGCTGATGTTGAGCTACAGCAGAGAGCCGTTGAGTACCTGAGGCTCAGTACCATTGCTAGTACTGATATCTTGGTAGGTACATAGAGTTAAATATGGAAAAGTCTTTGCAAGTGGGTGACTATCAAATACAATTCTAGGTCCTCTGTCTGGGCAGGATTCTACTTAAATATTTTAGTGGATGTTGCTTAGTAAAGGGACTGCCCAGAACTTTGTTAAGATGAAGTTATGGTTGCCCAGTACTGTCTTATGCCATTCCAGACGATCGAGTTCTGCTACATTCCAAACTTCTGAAAATCAAAAAATGAACAGATAAGGTATAATGCAAATAGAAATAGAATAGAGTTAAGATGCATGGCACCCTGACAGCCCAGCTTTAACTCTGCTCCTTGGCTCTGGCAGTAGTCATTGGAATGGTTCACGAAAAGTGGAGCTATAGTAGGTAGACTTGAAGAGGGCTATGGTAAAGTGTCAATCTGTTATGGTCCACTGATATGAATTGCAGCATTTATCTGCATGTACTGCAACAGTGTTCATTGTTAGGTGTAGCTGTTTTGAATGGTGGAGGGATTAGTTGGAGCAGGTTGACAGAGTGCTATGGTAAGATGAAGAGAGCTGCATGTTTATCTTCAGGAGTTAAGTATGACTATTCTCAAATTTGAGCTCTTTAGGTTGTGTCAGTAATGATTCACAGAAGTTTTGTCATGGGGTTTTGTCAGCAGTCTTCTGACATACAAGTCTCCATGACTAAATGAGATGTAAGTGATGTAATCCTCCTGACAAAGGTGAAGGAGTGGTAACATTTAGCAAGACTGGGGCGATTTGTGGGGAGTGACCTCCGAGTGCAGGCCATGTGTAGGTAGCTCATGTTATGCCATGCTTGATCTAAACCAGAGTTTTGCCTCAGCAAAGAGAAGGTGTTAAACTTTGTCTTAGAGTGCTTATGATCTGTTCCCAGACTGTTGGGTAACATCTCTAAGGGTATAGTGGTGGTATGTGTTGTGGCATATTGAGGCATTATTCAGAGTTAATGTTGCTTTGAAGGGGTAGTGTATATCTTAACTCTGTGTTTTCTTAATTTTCAGAGCTTTCAGTGTAGCTGAACTTGATGTCCTAGAATGACATGAAGCAGCGCCAGGCAACCTTAATGTTGTGTCAAGTTTTTAGGCAGATAAATTCCGTGTGTGTTTGTGTATGTGGCTTTTTTTCCCTTTCTGCTCTGTCGACATTTTTGAGCTCTTAAAGAGCAACAGTTAGAGGCATGGAATTTCACTGAAGGATCATAGTAAAAATATTTTCAGAAACCCAATTCTTCATCAAAGCTCTAGACATTGAACTGGGTTTAAAAATCAGTGTTTGGATGATTCCTTACACTAAGGGGTGGTATACACTGAAAAGTTACATCAGCGTTGCTACCTCTCTCAGGGAAGTGAAAACCCACATCCTGAGAGATGCAATTAATGTAGACAGTACTAGGTCAGTGGAAGAATTCTTCAGTCTACCTAGCTACTGTCTCTTGGGGAGGTGGACTACCTGCAGAAGAGGTTCTCAAACTGGGGCCATGGAATGTATTCTTTGGGAGTACGGGGCGAGAAACCACTCAGCCTTCAGAAAGGAGCAACTGGATAGTGGTGGCTGCTGGCTGGGCATGCCCCTCTGAAGGCAACACCACTGCCAGCAGCATCATAAAAGTAAAGGTGGCAATGCCATATCATGCCATCCTTTTTCTGTGCTGCTTCTTGCAGTGGCACTTCCTTCACAACTGGGCACCTGTCCAGCAGCCGCCACTCTCCGCTCTGCCTTCACAGCTGGGCAGCCATATATGCATAAGTCATAATGGTTACATTACTCCAAATGCTTACTGCACAGTCTTTATCTTCTATATCACTAGTGCTCATTTCATTGAATGCTCCTAAAGTAAAGCCAGAATCTGCATATGGATTTTGGAGCACTTTAAAATCTCTTAAACCAGAACAAAGCTTCAAAAAGGAGCCTCCATAAAATGCAGGCAAAGAACAACTAACTTACATAACACAGATTCTCCAGAAATTACCACAAAATAGGACTTGAACTCACAGTGCATGCGTGTTGCTTAGATACAATGTCCATAGCATGTCATCTTGAGCCACCCAATTACTGTGATGACAGACAACCTGCAAACCCTCTAGTCTTGCTGCATGTGTGTATTTTGCTGTTTTATCAGTTTAGGTCAACTTGACCTGGAGTTCTAAACTTAATAACTCTCTATACTGCTTCTCCAAAGGCACATGGGTGCTCTGCACTACTGAGATAAATCCCAAGGGGTGATATCAGTTTGGGAAGGATCAAAACCAGGTGATTTTATAAAAATTACTGGTTTTTTTTTTAAGGGGATTGCATCTCAGGAATCGCTTTCTCAGATGACCCTAAATTTGGACCATAAACCCTACCTATTATGCATCCCCATGAGGCACAGCAAATAAAACAATCAGAGTCGGCTTATGGCTTTAAAGCACTTAATTCTTTTAAACAGTAAGCAACTCTCAACATTAACTATAGCAGAGCTATTGCATAGGTGGTGGATTTCTGTACTCTGCCACAAGAAACAATGCTATAGTGGTGTATTCTTCGAAAGGTTGGGATGATCTGTTTTCTTGCAAGTGTCTACCTGTCTGAAGATGTGTGTTGTATTGAAAACTAATATTAGCTTATTTCATGGCAAGGCAACTGTGCTAGAAGAAATGCCTCCATTTCCAGAGAGGGAGTCATCCATTCTGGCTAAGCTGAAGAAGAAGAAAGGCCCTGGCACAGTTACTGACCTAGAAGAGATCAAAAAGGAGAGGAACTCTGATGTGAATGGAGGCACTGAATCCACCCCTGTTAATGCCAGTACTGTGGTATGTTTCTTTAAGTAATTATACTACTTGTGATAACCAATCTAATACCAATTATGATTTTCTAGGAGGGAAATGAAGAGAGTGCTTACATTTAGCTTGTTCATTGACTTGTATTGTACATTCAGTGTTTCTTAAATTTGAGGCTCCTGATGTTTGTATAAAGTAGCTGGAAAAGCAGTATTTTAATTCCAAAGATGAGGGAAGTAGCCGGTAGAATTTGCAGAAGTTGAAGTCTGGAGGGGGGCCAGATTAGACCAAGACTGTGTGCTTTTGATAATCTGTGTATAGTTAAAGATATTTTAACAGTTTCAAAGTAACATTCTGAAAAGAAAAGGTTGACATTTTCTCATTCGTGGGATAAATTTTGGACAAAGCATGTTTGAATAATCAACTTCATTAACACTCTTAGAGGCTAATTATCTGTAATGTAGTTCTGTGAAACATTTTAAGCTAGATGTTCTAATTTTCTCTAGTACAGATTGACTTTTTCCAGTTTATTTTTCTGTTTCAAAGCATTCAGGATACTACTGCACTTAATGTAATTTAACGTGGATGTACTTTAAACTGATTTAACCCTTACTTATATTCATTTATATAAAGTCATAACTTGAGTTAAATTGGTGCACGTTTTAAGTGTAAACAACCTCAGTCCTGGGCTTTTCCTGATCTGTATCTCCCAATTATGCTGAATTGCAAGGTGGTTTTGTGATGGATTGCTGTCTACTTGACTGACTAGGATGAGATTCATTATCTCTTGTAACTAAAAGCAAAACCAAAATCTGTAACTATTAGGATTAATTTTCTAAGCTTTTTAACATTCTGTTCTTAGCCTTGTAACACATTCTGTGCCCATCTTTTTAAATGCTTCTCCTTTTAGATTTAGCAAACATACTATGCTTTCCCTATTGAACTCTTTTATAGTGAATGATACACTGTACCACTGTATTTGAAAGTTAGTGATCCAAGTTTTTCATCCCAAGATGATGATGTCCTCCATTTTCTTCTGAATGGATATTAAGCCAACCTTCTTGCATACTGTTTCTTCCACAGTGTAGTGTTTCATACTGCATTATTAGGGAGGAGTGCATGGTAGGGAGAGGTTCTTAGAGGTCTTGTTCATATCGATTCCAATTAGGTGTGCGTGCTCTGCGTGCACAATCATTGGAAGATTTTTACCCTAGCAACTCTTGGTGGGTCATCTGTGGTGCCCCCTGGTGTGGCGCCCTTATGGCACCGGATATATGCCCCTGCTGACCCAGCACCCCCTCAGTTCTTTCTTACCGCGCGTGGCCCATGACTGTCATTGGAACTGTGGAGTGCAGCTAGCTGTTCTCCACCTTCCCTAGCATTTGTCTTTAGTCTGTGTTAATAGTTCTCATTAGTGATAAGTAGTTGTTAATTGTTGTTTACAGTTGTAGTGTAGTGTAGTTTTAGTTTAATTTAGTTTCTGAAATGGAGCTGGGACCTTCCCCCTCCCCCCCTCCCCCCCCCGGCCTGGTGCATAGGCCCATGCCGGGGTCTCTAGGTTTCAAACCCTGAGGCAATGCTGAAGGGAGACCCCCATGACTCCTGCCTAAGGTGTCTAGGGGAATCCCACTAAGCAGACACTTGCCACATTTGTAAGGCCTTCAAGCCAAGGACCAGAAAGGAGCGTGACTCTAGATTGAAACAGCTCCTCATGGAGGAGGCACTTACCTCGGTCCCTTCCACTTCACGGGATCCAGCGCTGTCATCCTTGGTGTGAAGTGCCCCTGCGGCACCGACTGATCTGGCACTGCATTCGGACTCGTTGAAAGACACGCGCCAGATCTTCACAGTCCTCCACCCCCACTGCACTGGTCACTGTTTCCGAGTCAAAGGAAGAAACATTCCAAGCAGTTGCCAGCTGCTTCCAGCTCGTTGTCTCACCATCTGCCAGCGCCTCCCGCACTGCGGCCAGAGCCGCGTCCGTTGCCGGAGTGCATGGGCCAATTAACGGCTCCTGCACTGTAGACTCCAGCACCGCAAGGGCCCTCGAGTCCGGTGCTTGTGAGCTCCCTGGTACGCACAGTGGTTGAGCTGGGACTGCCTTCTACACTAGAGACCTTCTCAACAGCACAGGACTTGATCGTGCTCATGGAGCCGGTTTTTCAGCAGCCCCCAACACCGCCTGTGAGGACATTCCTGTCAAAAGGGAAGTCGTCCCTGATGCAACCGCCCAGCGAAGCAGGACAGCACTGTTCCCGGTCCCAGTCATCATCCCGGCACCCGTCTAGGTGCTGCTCGCAGTCCCCGCAGCGATCTCGTTCTCTGCGACGGTCGCATTTGTGCCGCCATTCAGACTTGAGGAGATCTGAATCACGATACGGCCGGTACCTATCGGACTCTCAGCACTGGTCCCGGGGCCGATCTCGTCTGAGGTCTCCAAGATCCAGATCAGGCTCACGGTACCGCTATGCCCGCAGGCACCATTCACCCTCTCGGTACCACTCCGCATCATGCCTCCGGTCTCCGGCACCGAGGGACTCGGTACTATCCTGTACAGCACAGCCTTGGCCATCCTGCTCCGTTTCTGCATTGTTACACTCACAAGGTGGCTTCCATGCCCAGGACCAGGGTGAGAGCAACGCAGGCCAGTGGCAGGAAGGAGGCCAATACCTGGGCCAGGAACCTCCACAGTGGTCCTTTTGTTTCCACAAATTAGACAGCCAGCTCCTACATGGGACCTCAACCTGGTCCTCTCCAGGCTCATGGTGGCCCCTTCGACCTCATGGCTACCTGCTCGTTCCTGTACTTTTCCTGGAAGACAGCCTTCCTCATAGCTATCACTCTGGTGAGACGTGTATCAGAGCTTAGAACTCTCACATCGGAACCACCGTATATGGTGTTTTTTAAGGACAAAGTACAGCTGCGACCACACCCTACCTTCCTTCCTAAGGTGGTGTCTGCCTTCCATGTCAACCAAGACATCTTCCTTCCAGTTTTTTATCCAAAACTGCACGCTTCTTGACAGGAACAACAGCTGCACTCCCTGGATGTTCACAGGGCCCTCGCTTTTTACATTGAGCAAACGAAACCCTTTTAGAAAGATGACCCAGCTGTTCGTAGCTGTGGCAGACTGGATGAAGGGGCTCCCGGTATCCACCCAACGCATCTCATCCTGGATTACATCATGTATCCATGCGTGCTGTGACTTAGCTGGTGTCCCAGCTACACACCTGACCACCCACTCCACTCTGGCTCAATCTTCGTCTTCTGCCTTCCTGGTTCATGTACCCATACAGGAGATCTGTAGGGCAGCGACTTGGTCATCGATACATACCTTTGCTTCCCAGTATGCCATAGTACAGCAGTCCAGGGAAGATGTGGCATTTGGTTCAGTGGTCCTTCGCTCCACGACTTCTCACTCAGACCCCACCACCTCAAGGTAAGGCTTGGGAGTCACCTAATTGGAACTGATATGAGCAAGCACTCGAAGAAAAGATGGTTACTCACCTATATAATGGTTGATCTTAGAGATGTATTGCTCATATCCATTCCAAACCCACCCTCCTTCCCCTCTGTGAGAGTAGCCGGCAAGAAGGAACTGAGTGGGCACTGGTCGGCAGGGGCATATATCTGGCACCATAAGGGCACCACTCCAGGGGGCACCTCAGCCGACCCACCGAGTGTTGCTAGGGTAAAAATCTTCCGATGATTGTGCACGCAGCGCACGCACACCTAATTGGAATGGATATGAGCAACACATCTCAAAGAAGAACAGTTACAAAGGTGAGTAACCGGCTTTTCCAAACAGCATCTTCCTAATCAACTAACTTCAGTTTATGCCGCTCTATCCAGAGAAGAGCTTCACTTATTTCTTATTGCATGGAAATATAGAATGGGGGGGAACCTGTTACCTTCTGAAACACTTTTTTGGGTGTGATTCTAGTGTAGACATAAATAAGCATCTGCACCTAAATTAAGTGTGAAATATCAGAGGGGTAGCTGTGTTAGTCTGTAGCCACAAAAACAACGAGGAGTCTAGTGGCACCTTAAAGACTAACAGATTTATTTGGGCATAAGCTTTCTTGGGTACCCCCCCCCCAATTCTTCAGATGCATGGAATGAAAATTACAGATACAGACATAGATATACTGGCACATCTATGTCTGTATCTATGCCTATATTTGTAATTTTCACTCTGTGCATCTGAAGAATTAGGGGGTTTTACCTATGAAAGCTTATGCCCAAATAAATGTTAGTCTTTAAGGTGCCACCGGGCTCCTCGTTGTTTTAACTTAAGTGTGCAATACCAAATCTGCTGTAGCTCTGATATTTGGATGCATAGGTTAAGCACATGCGAATAGTGGAGCACACACAATTCTTGGTTTTGTTACTGATTATTTGATTTTTTTTTTTTTAATTCCTTTTTTTTCTGCATACTGTTTGAAGGCCTTGCCTGATTCTCCACTTCAGGGCTCACTGGCTGAACTAGTTATTGGGCCCAGACCTCGCCCTTCTCGTCTGAATTCTTCTCATTTAGCCATCCACAACCTTCAGACAGGAATTCCTCCTTTGTTTAAAGGATTCTTCACTTCTAAGGTCTTTTGATTAGTCCTGTTGCAGGCATGAAGTCTTAAAACTTTTTGCTTTTTGGTGCTTGCAATTATTCATGACAAGGCCTGCGCTACTTTGGGAAGTGGTTTGGGAGTGAATTATTAACATGCATGCCTATTTCAGTTTAAATATCCAGTTGTCTTAAACACTGATATACAGTCAACTAAGAAATTCAAACTTTTCATGAATAATCAGATACTATAGTGAATTGTTTCTAAATCCTCCTGTTGCTGTAATTTCTCATGTTCCCTTGCTCTCCATTACCTGATAGATGTTGCTATACTTTCATGGGTTTCCCTCTTAGCTACTCTGCAAATACTAGAAATGTCACCAGACTAGAGTCCATCCCATTCAAGACCTTCTGTTCTCTTGCAGGGTGAGATTTGCGCAATAGTTTAAAACCTTGGCATTGCTAGGCTACCTCTATTGTTTGGTAATTGTAATTTCCTTTTGACATAAGTGCATTTGGATATTTCAGAATTCCCAGTAAGGCAGGATCTTACTCTGCTGTCCCTCTACCCCCATTAGTATATACCTAATACTAATTTACAGTCACTTGCTGCTTTTCTTCCCTTGAGGGAAGTAGTAAACATTTAACCCAAGCCAATAAATGCTTTGCACGGGTGTCTTTAGCATAGCATTGATATTAATTTTTCTGTTGATCATGTTAGTTCCCTTCAAATTTTAACATGTGGTTTTTTTGTTTGTTTTAATCTCTAAAGAGCAGCAATAACATGGAAATTTTTCCTTAACTTCATCTTTACCTATAATGGGAGTTTAATTTGCAGCACACTTCTTCAACTAGTTAGCTTTTCATAGTGGATTTAGAAGACCTCTTATGACTACAGATCTATATTGGCCTTGGGTTTTTTTTTAAATATATTTTTGAGGGGTGGTACCCAACGTAAGATGCCTGACCTAACATAATTCTCAAGCGAGAGCCACACTAAACGGAGACACCTTTTAAGGTGTCTCAACTTGGGTACCCAAAATCACTGGTCACTGCTGAAAATTTTGACCCTCAGTGGTAATGAAGGGTATGAGAAGTGTTATCAGTACTGTGTATATATGGTATGGTTGAAGTTTTTAACTGTATTAAACTAAATGGACCCAAAGAGCAGTTGTTGGTTTGATTCTCCACTGCTTAGTTGACTGACAGAAAGTCAGTCCTAGCTTGCTGATTTTCAGCTGCCAAGCCTCAACATAAATTAAACCTGAAGGGGGCAGCATAGACTTATGCTGCTGGTGAAAGACCAAGGCTCTTATTCCAATGTAGAATTGGGTACAGTGGTGCCTAGTTCAACCATGCCATCTCCCATGCCGCACCCTTGACATTCACCTTACCTCCCATTATACAGGAAGGGGTGTGGTTCCAGCACAAAGGTGGTGGAGCTGCCAGTGTAGATGGAAATCGCCAATGCAGATCTTTAGCTGCTTCAGGTTTGCTTTGTGCACCAGAGAATCTGTCCCAAATAACCATTACCAATTTTAAAAATGGTCACTTTTTTAAATGCTTATGAATTTTTTGAAATGTACAGTGGAATCACTTAAAACTTTAGAAAAAAATAAATCGAGCTCTGTTTAGCACATGTTGTGAAGTTCTACAAAAAGAAAAATATTTCCATTCCAAATCAGTGTAATAAGGCCCCAATTTAGCTTTCATTATAATTCACTATGGAATCACAATTTGCAAACCTGTACACATTGTGATTAGGAGTTTACATAAGTAAATTGTCACTATATGTCCACTTATTAATATCTTGCTTTTTTTCCAGGAGAAGGTTAACTGCCTTTCCCTCGATCTCCTTCCCTTTTAGGAAGAGGGAAAATTCCCAACCAACCGTCCAAGAAATAAAAGTTCCACAAACTTTTAATGCCAGATTCTCCATCCACTGGAACTCCTTGTTCATTTTACTTCCTTTGTGACTTAAGTGATGTTACTCTACTTGTTTTGGGAAATCTTATACTAGATTTTATTTCCTTTCTTAACCAATGTTAATTTAGGAGCATCCTGGTTTCTGGCTTATTAGTCTCAATACTTCTTTTTTGAGTGTATGCATGGCTTCAGAACTTAATGTTCAAGTGTATGAACAAAGAACTATACTTTGTTAAAAATAAAGGGTTTTTAATATTCAGGAAAACATGAGTTTTAGGCATCTGGGTTTGTCAAAATGTCCTGAAATTTAGGTTTACACAATGGTTTGTCATGTTGGGACACAAGTATTTTGGATTAGAGCTGTGTAAAGTTGGAGTTTGCAAAATAGTGCAGATTAACCTGTACTGTTTTTGATGTTCAAAGGTGAAGGAGGGAGATAACTTAACTTAACTTAACTTAACTTAACTTAACTTAACTTAACTTAACTTAACTTAACTTAACTTAACTTAACTTAACTTAACTTAACTTAACTTAACTTAACTTAACTTAACTTAACTTAACTTAACTTAACGCACCCTCATTCTTCTTGGTATTTGGTTTACAACTGGCTTTATGGGAAGGTAAAATCTAGTTATGGGAAACTAGCAGTTTTTTGGCTATGAAACTACCTGTCTGAGGCCATTCAAAGGGCAAGGTGATAGCCATATGTGGAAGATGTTGTTGTTTCCTACAAACAAAACTGTTGTAAAAATCTGAGCCAGTCTTTATTGGGGAGCAGGGGATTAGGCACAGATTTGCTTGGCCTTTGTATTAGTATATATATGAATTAAATGCAACTTTAAGGTGTTCCATTTTATCTTCTACAGTCTACTCCTTCTCCATCAGCAGACCTTCTGGGCCTCGGTGCAGCTCCTCTCACCAGCTCTGCTCCTCCACCTTCCACTACTGGTAGTTTGCTGGTGGATGTATTTTCGGACTCTGCTTCTGTGGTTGCACCTCTTGCTCCTGGCTCTGAAGATAACTTTGCAAGGTAGTTAAAATAATTCTCAACTGAGTTGGGCGTAGGTGGTGCCTCTTATCTTCCACCTTTTCCACTCTACCCTTATGAAGAGTACAAACAACTGAAACTTCCCCCCCTTAAGAACAACATAGCTTTGTCAGTCCTACTTAATGTCATGTGAAGGGAATTTGTATACTAATATAATCACATAAGGGCAAGCTTAGAGTTTGTTTATTTTATGCTTAATATCCAGATTATATTGAGTACAGTTAGACTTAAATGCAATGATAAGGTCAGTGGATAACTTTGGGCCTGGCCATAAATAATTTGTATTTTATTGCTTTCAGTTTTAGGTGCATAAAGGTACCCTGTTCTTCCGTGCGTTTCCATATCAGGCTGTAGGTATTAATGTATTAGTTTGTAGTGGTGTACTGTTATTTCAGATTTTGGATTATCCAGCTGAAATTGAATAGAATTCCTTTCTTATTCCTGGGTCATGCAGGACTCTAGCGATTGTGTCCTTGCATCTGTAACAAATCACTGTTGTTGGCACAGGGTGAGTAGGTTATTGCTAATTTGTCTCTGTGACAGCAGATCTCCTAGAGCTATTAAACATAGTCTGTCTGAATGCAATAAACCAGTCACAGACCTGAAGGCATATTTAATTTGGCTTTTATATGTTGTTTATGACCTAACTACAGTCAATGGCCTCATTGTGAAGAAGCAAAAAAACTTTAAACAATGTCCCTTGTATTTAAAAGTACATATTATCCTACATTCCAGCGTACCTTTTTAATTCAATGATCAATAACTGCTTTTATGTTATCAGCATTTTAGGTGACGTTCTCAATATAAAGCTTTCAGGCACTGTTCACAGGACATTAAATTCTTGGGTGTCGGTGTAAATATTATGAGGATCCATATTACTGCTAGCTTTTTCTAGCAGAGTTCTAGCACACTAGCAGAGCTGATATTAAGTAGAATATGTAACCTGAATCTCTTGTCATTGAACACTTAGCTGAAAAACATTTGACTATAGTTAAGAGTGCCTAGTCAATCAGGGTTGTTTTTTTTTGTTTGTTTGTTTTTTAAATTCGCACTGTGTCAAACCTCTGATTATAACATCTGCTAAACAAGATTTAATACAACTGTGGACCAAGTATTTAAAGTAATGGAGGGCAGCTAAGCCATTGCAGTATACAGCAGTCATGCTTTGTGTGTTCCTGCTCTCCTGTTAAGTATAGGGATAAGTATGTGCTCCAGCACAGCTCTGTAAAATTGCCAGGAGAAAGTACCAGCCCAGACACAATCTACTTGCCTGCAGTTTGCTATGGTTGAAAAATTTCATCCTAAAATATTTCATTCTTGCAAGATAGTGGATTGTATTAAAGACAAATTTAAGTGGCTCATACATGGTAACCTTTAGTGTGTCGCAGTAAAGTTAACCAATGTTTTAGAGCTGGCATCTGCTATACCTCTCCTCTGTCCTTTCTCTTCATTTAATGTTAAGCTGGTAGTTCAGGAGTGATCTGCAGGGGTGAAGCATTAATGCTTCATATGTGGACATTTGCTGCAGAAAAATGAGTAGCGTTGCCAACCCCTATCGTGTTGCAGTCATTACGTTTGGTAAAGTGCTTGTCTAAGGTAGTTACTACCTAAGTGTCTTCTACAGTAACCTCTGCTACTTTCCCATAAGTAGTAAAGTGGGGTTAAGGAGGAAATCTGTTACTTGGTTAAGGGATGTTCTGGACAGTCTACCAGTGTATTTACTGTTATATAATTGTTCTAAAATGTTTTGGCAATGCTTGTTCTTTCATTCAAGCAGTACAGTTTTATTAGAGTTTGAGAAAAGCACGACTGTAACTAGAAATGCTTCCAGTGGCAATGAGGACCTGGCATCCGTATGCAGACTAAGAAAGTTAATGGGCGTTCTTAAATATGGACTTAATCCACATTTTTTTTGCACAATGGTGCTTGGTCTTAGATGTCTAAAAAGGATTTAGAGGCCTGAAGTGGTGTGATTTTAAGTGCTGAACATTTCCACTCTTATTGAACTCAATGGGGACTGCAGGTGTTCAGCCCCTCTGAAAAATCCAGTTGCTTAGATGGCTAAAGTATTTAGGTACCTAACTCCAGATGTCTTAATTAAAAAATGTAGGCCTTGGTGTGTCATATCCCAAAGTGCTGTTCTGAGGGAGGAAATAAAGGAAATGACTAAGCTCTTTTTTTTTTTTTTTAAACTAACGTATAACTCTTGCCATCTCTATTGCTACCTCCTTTCTTCCTTTGCGCTGCTTGAATTAGCCCTGACCTGGCTTCATCTGAGGTAGTTTCTGAGGAACCAGCTGATACTGTGCATGATGCTGATGAGCTTATTCACAAGTAAGCAATACTAAAATCTTGCAAAGATGGGCAGCTTCCAGAGCATTATCACAAAATAATCAGAAATCACACAGCAGGGGATTAAACTAAGTATTAACCCACTATTTTTCAAAGTGGCCAGTGTCTTTTCTAGACATGCAGTAAGACTGGTAATGCACAGAGCTGGTTATAGATACTGGGTTGCATAGCTGTATACTCATTCACAACTTTGCCAGTGCAGCTCAGCTCTCACCTGCAATACCACATGCTGCTCTAAAACTAGGCCTCTCCTCATCAGTGTTAGTTGTATGCCACGTTTTGCAATCATTTTGGGGTTGAGAACAAATGTAACTGGGGATTAGGTAGGCATAGCCAAGAGTATTGGTATTGCAAGTGCACTTTGTTCAAGTGCTTAGTAGGTGAGACACTGAATTTAAATTCATTTAATCCACTAGATTAATGCTGGATTGAAAAATCTGTTGCCTGGTACTTATATAGCATGTTTGTGTGTCTTGGTTTCCTCCCTATTTTCATTTTAAGCATAACATTGAAATAAACTTGAATAGTTAAAATAATGATACATTGAAAGGAAGGTGTGGGCTATAGTATAAATTCATTTAATTAAGTTTACAATTTTTCTGTTGTCTGTCCCTTTTACTGACTACTTCAAGGCACCTGGGCCCACGATTCTCTTCTTTACGCTATCCACAAGACCTTTAAGTTCCATGGCTTTGATTGCTTTGCTTTGTAATGATTTGTCTTGCAGTTAAAATATAAACTCTTACCTTCCAAATGTACCTATCTTTCTCTAGGTTTGTGTGTAAAAATAATGGAGTTTTGTTTGAAAATCAGCTGCTACAGATTGGACTGAAATCTGAGTTTCGACAGAACTTGGGTAAGACCGATAATTTTATATGTTTTGAATAGATCTAGTAGTTAACGTGGTGTTAACTTCCTTGTATCAACAGCAGTGTCCACACAGAATTGGGAACAAACTTTGTTAGTTAAAAATCGTTATTTTGTTAATTTACTGGTGACAAATTTTCTAAACATCTAAAGTGGATCAGATTTGAGGCCTAACCTACTCAAGGAACCCTTTTTGAATTGATGGTGGAAAACAGTTGTCTTAGGCTGTAGCGAAGACATAGCCTATGTCAGCAAAATTTATGTCATTCAGGGGTGTGAATATTCCACCACCCCTCACTCTCCCGTGACATAAGTTAAACCAACATAAGTGCTCGTGCGTGTGCATGCAACTCTGTGTTGGTGGGGGAGCTTCTCCTGCCAATATAGCTTCTGCCACTCGCAGAGGTGGGTTTTTTTATGCTGACGGGAGAGCTTTCTCCTGTTGGCGTAGAGCATCTTCACCAGACGCACTGCAGAAAGACAGCTGTATCTCTACAGCTGCACTGCTGAAACACTGTACGTATAGACTCAGCCTCAGACGCTTGCTCCAAATGTAGTCAGTATACTTAATTAATGTTATATGTGCTATACTTGAGGATTTTATAATTATATGTTTTTACCTATTTCTTTCCAGGTCGGATGTTTATATTTTATGGTAACAAGACTTCCACTCAGTTCTTGAATTTTACTCCAACACTAATCTGTTCAGATGAACTTCAGTCAAATATCCTTGATTTAATTGCTCTGCCTTATATGCAAGTAGTTATGTATGCACCTGATCATTACATATATCAAATGCAAAAATAAACAGTAATAAAGAAATACTTTGGCTAATGCAATCGCTGCTAGATTCAAGGTCTGATACCTCACAAAATGAGGAAGTTGTCACTTCTTTGTCTTAAAAATAAAACCTTGTGGTGTCAGTGTAGAAAAATTAATTTAGCAAAATCTGTGGCTCTAGAAAGAATACTACACGTAGTATTGTGTAGGATTCGTATAGGAATATCTTGTTGTTGTGAGAAGTTACCTAATACACTTTTGACAAGATTCATGGTATTGCATGGGCAAAGTACCAGCTTCCAGGAGAAAAAAGAGAGCATATTAAAATCAGATATTTGATTAATTTACCACAGAGCTATTATCTATTGCCAAGTTTAGTTTAGGTGTCTCTGCTGGTACTAAAGTTGAAATGGTTTTAACTCTTTGGTATCAAGAGAGTTAATTAAAATTTAACCACAAAATACACTGAAAGTTAAAAGGGAATAAGTCAAATTAGACACATGCAAACTAAATGAACTTTTCTGCTATGCAAGCTAATGTGGAGAGATTATTCACTGCTCTTTAAAATGTGTGTTGCACTACCAAAACGGTCACTTTAAAGCAGTTAGTAAAAGTCTAGCTATGGATTTTGAATATACTTGATAGTATCAAAGAAAATAAGGACGCCTTATTAAAAATTCCATGAATATAGCATGTGGTAAAGCAATCAGCAAACTGTCCAAGCGATGTTGTGATGTAGTAAATTGAAGTCAACTTGGAAGCTGCAAGAAATGTAGTTAAGCCTTTGGTTACTAACTAAAGATCTTGATGCTAAAATATATATTTTTGGCAGGCAAACTCTTTAAAAATGTGGTTGTGATTAAACCTCTTCCATATTTAGAAATGGTTAGATTAACTTTCTGACTCCTTCCTTGCTTTCCCCATGAATTGAAAATATTTATTTTGCTTGATCTTGCTTTCCTAAGTGGTAAGTTCCACTGAGACCACTTACACTTGTGGATGCCATGAAACAGTTCATAAATCCTTTAAAAAAATTAATGGAATTTTAACTATTGAGTTTAGCTGATAAGCCTAGTGCATGTACTATATAGTATTTTGCAAACATTAACATAATGCTGAAATTGTACTTGCATCTTAATGACCTACCACTATTACAAATAATGCCTAAAATTACTAAACTGAAAGATTATAGGGGGAGGTTTTTTTTCAAATTACTTTGCACCCTTGACATCACTATAAGGTTAACTTACTGTTTCACCATAGTCAGTTTTCATTGTTCTTGTGAGCCTTTGTGGTAATGAAGGGGACGGGCAACGAATAAAACAAGAATTAAGACTTCTTTTAAATGATTGCTGGTCCTCTTAGTGCCATGTGTTGTGAAAGCAATAAGGAAATCAGAGAAGTCTCAAACTTTAGAATAAATTGAAACAAGTCCATGGTATTAACATTAGTCCCAGCAAATATATTACAAAATACAATTTAAATTTTGTTGGATAAAAGCTTCATAACGTACTTAGGAGTCTGCCTTTCCTCTCATATGGAAAGACAATATGGTACAAATTTTAGTGCCTTCGCTGAAAATTTTTCAGGCCGGTGAAGAGTTTGTGGATTAGTAGAATCATATTAGTAAAAACGAATAAATAAAATAATAAAGAATAAATGCATATTAGTAAAGACTGAATAGCTATATGAGAAATGCAAAGAAATTGGACATTTGGATAAAGAGAATAACATGAGATATGTCAAAAGATAAGAGCCTTCAGTTAAAGGAAAAAAGGTGACCAATACAACTGTTAAGGACAAAAATGGACAATATTTGACAGACCCTAAAGACAAGAACAACAGATGGTGAGAATGTATCAAGCAACTATATGGTGGTGATAGGCCTGAAAAATCTTAGCTAGAGTCCATCAGTAATGGATGAAGAAATCTTGGCATCATTAAAAAGATTTCGGAATGGGAAAGCAGTAGGTGCGATGGAATACTGGCGGAATTGTTAAAGTATAGTGGGATGAAGACTTGAAAGCCCAGTCAGAGGTAATGAAGAATATATAAGACAGGAGAATTGCCAGAATACTTCACAATCTTACATATCCAAACTGAAAAAAAGACCAGTGCTAGATTGTAAAGACTACAGAACAATCGCATGCCTCTAAGGTATGTCTATACTAGGGAGAAAAAAACAAAACAAAACCCATGGCAGTGAGTCTGAGTATACAGATGCTATATACCCCGAGGGTATATCTACACTGCAATGTAAATCAGGTCTTTCGGCCCCGGGCTTGTGAACATGGTTCTTCCAAGCCAGCACTTGAGCATCTACATTGCATTTTAAACCTGGGCTTACAGTTGCTTGATCTGGGTGCACTACATACTGCACTACAGACATTCTGACTTGGGTCTGTGGCTTGAACTGCAGCCATGCTGCAAAATGACTGGGTTTGGACTTGAGTAACAGTGGAGTTCAGACTCTGATCCACTCCCCTAGCAGAGTCTTGGGTCCTGGCTTCTGAGTCCTTGCTGACCTAAGTCAGAGTGATTTTGTATGTGGATGGAAGGGGAGCTTGGCATCAAACCTGTGTCAGAGCCTGGGCTAAATGTCCTGTGTAGTTCTATTTCTAAATATTTTTGTGAGTTCTTCAAGACCTAATACGAGGAAAGATGGATAAGGAAAGAAGTAAACAATAATACTGCTTCAGACATGGAAAGGGCATGATAAACACCATTATGAACTTAAATCTCATATTAGAAAGATCATTTGAAATGGGGAACACAGTATAGTTTTATTGACTTCCAAAGAGCATTTGACAGAATCTACAACTACAAATTATTCAATATATTAAGATCTGTGGGGATTGATGGATACAAAATGTGAGTAAAATTGAATACCACTAGCAGTTCAGAATTACCATCTACAGCATATAAGACTTGTTTGGATATCTTATGTTTGCATACATTGCATGCACTCAGTACATTATTTAATACTGCAAGGGTTACTAGCAAAAATTGTCTCGTACTATCTTGAATCTGTATATTGGTATGGTGCTTGAAAAATTATCCACATAACATCTAGTTAGTATTGTGTTTCGCAGGGGCTTTTAGCTTATTGTTGAAAGTTTGTTTTCCCCCCCCCCAGTGTCCAGTTTATCCATATGAAGATGTAAATCTATATTTAAAGCCAATGGTAATGATTAAAAGCACAATCAATTTTTTTTTCTGCGAATTGGTTTCCTTAACAACCTCTCACGTCTGAACCTGCAAACAAAACCAGTGGACCCAACAGTGGATGGGGGCGCTCAGGTGCAACAAGTTGTGAATATTGAGTGCATATCAGACTTCATGGAAGCTCCAATCCTAAACATTCAATTCAGGTAAAAGGTGTTTTTTGTTTTAGTTAAATTTGTTTTGGTGTTCAAGTAAAGCTTAGCATAGACATGGACTTCGGCATAGACTTCTGAATCTGAAAATGCAATGGAAGCACAGAAGAATTAAAATGTACTCTGGACAGAGGAATTGTCTGAGGGCTTGTTCTAACAAGTTGCTAAAGGCCTTCAATTTAGAGAGACAAGGTGGATGAGGTGATACCTTTTATTGGATCATCAACTGTGGGTGAAAGACAAGCTTTTGAGCTACACAAAACTCTTTTTCAGGTTTGGAAAAGGCACTCAGGCCTTGTCTACACCACAAAGTTGCAGCGCTGGTGAGGGGGTTACAGCGCTGCAACTTAGGAGGTGTACACACCTGCAGGGCATTACCAGCGCTGCAAGTCCCTGTTTGCAGGGCTGGCCGTACACCCGGTCGAACCTTGGGTGTAGAGGATCCAGCGCTGGATCACCAGCGCTGGTCATCAGGTGTAGACACTCACCAGCGTTTTTCTTGACCTCCGTGGAATAAGCAGGTATCCCAGCATACCTGAGGAAGTCTCTCCGGTAATCAAGAAAACTCCACTGCCCTGTGCTCACCTGACCCCTCCTTTAAATGCTCAGCTGTAGTGTAGTCTCGTTCCCCGCAGTTTGCTCCGGTGTTCCCCGACCCCCCCTCCAAGCAGGTCTCCTTCCCCGCGGTGTGCTCTGGTGTTCCCCGACCTCTTCTCCAAGCAGGTCTCCTTCCCCGCGGTGTGCTCTGGTGTTCCCCGACCCCCCCTCCAAGCAGGTCTCCTTCCCCGCGGTGTGCTCCGGTGTTCCCCGACCTCCCCTCCAAGCAGGTCTCCTTCCCCGCGGTGTGCTCTGGTGTTTCCCATCCCCCGCCCCCCCAGCACGGAGGCAGCCACGTGGTGTCCCTGCGCCGCAGGGTAGGGGGGAGCTCAGCACACAGTGCTGGCAATATTCATCAATAAGGTCGTCAGCTGCTCAGGATCCATTCATTAAAAAAAATCGCAGAAAAATCGCTGTACAATCACAATGCTGCCACACTGCTCCGAATGTCTACCAAAGCAACACCGGGCGTTGGAACAGGAACAGGAAGCGGAAAGACAATCACACTTCCTTCCCCTTCCCACAAGCCACAGCGCCGATATGGGACGAGGTGCTCTATGGGATAGCCGCCCACAATGCACCACTCCCAACAGCGCTGCAGTGTGGCCACATCTAACACCACTTGCAGCGCTGGTTGCTGTAAGTGTGGCCACTCTGCAGCGCTGGCCCTATACAGCTGTACTAACACAGCTGTAACAACCAGCGCTGCAAAATTGTAGATGTAGACATACCCTCAGCGTCACAACTGAATGCAGAGTGGAAGAGACTGTTTTTAGCATAAATAGTTAACACATACTCAGAGAGACCATTCAATGAGAAGTGGCCTGCTAACACCTCTCCAAAAAAGAAGGGTTAATGGGTTTCAGATTGTTGTAAAAAGCCATGAATCTTTAAAGGTACTGCACAAGTTTCCTCACAGGACAAGGACTGAGGGTTTAGATATGGAAAGATTGTTTTGTGAGAAGTGTTTGCCCACAGGAGATAATGTTTGTCTTTTATCATTTTTGAGAGCTTATTTGAGAGCAAAGAGATTATCTGTCTATCTGGTTTCACCCACATCGTTGTTATTGGGGCACATTATGTACTGGATAAAGTATACCACATGTTGTGATAATTTTGTGTAGGTCCCAGAGTAGGCTCAAGCCTGAACCTGAATGTTTGGGGGGAGGGGGTATTGATCATCCTAGCAGTGGAGATATGGATATGTTTGCAGGTTTTGCATCTGTTATGGCAGGGTGTGGTGCCACTTTGAGTTCATGAGTCCTGGTCTGTGGGAAATTTGCTACTGATAATGAGCTCGGTGAGGATGGGAGATTTGTTTCGAGGGCCAGAACAGTGAGTTTGGAAGAGAGATTTCTTTCAGGATGTGGTCCACACACTTGATCGTTACTTTGATTGCTTCTGGAAAAAAATTGACTGTGAAATCTTTAACAGAAATCACAGCCATCACAATCACTCCACCACCAATAGGACAGCAATACAGTCCCTGAAAACCAATCCCAAGACAAAGGAGTCCCATCATACTTCTCAACCGTGATAACTATGTCAGCGAGGCCAACAAACAACTCTCCAACACCATCTACTACAAAGATCATAAAGACCCCACACCACAATTCACCCAGGAATTTAAGCATATCATACAATCCTTTCCCAAACAACTTCAGGAGAAACTCTACAACCTCATCCCCCATGAATCTACTCCAGGGATCTCACAGGGTCCCAGAGCTAGGTCAGGCCCGAGCCTGAATGTTTACACTACAGTTGAACCACTCATTAACCCGAGTCAAATGACACAGGGTAATCGTGGCTTTTAAGTTCCAGTGTAGACACAGCCTCTGAGTGCCTTTCCCAGAACTGAAAAAGAGCTCTGTCACCAACAGAAGTCGGTCCAATAAAAGATATTGTCTCGCCCACCTTGTCTCTCTAATATTGTGGGACCAACACAGGTACAACAACATTGTATTCAACTCAAATAGTCATTCTTTGGAACAACATGGTAGGTAAATTCTAACTGAACAGGTAACCGTTGTTCTCACTTATCTTTCAATTTTATTCAATAAGGTTGAACTCCAGATTGCTATGCAGTACAAAAAGGAAGTTTCCCTACGTGAAAGTTGTAGATTAACTTCTTGTCCAGAAACATTTTCATGATATAATGGAGTTTTTTAATTAATTTTCTACAATGCTGACAGCGAATACGTGTGCTCCCGGGATATTCCAATAAAAATCTGAAAGTGAAACTTAGTAGAAGCTATCTACTGTTTTTCAGGGTCCAAGCTGAGTGAAATGCAAAACGGTGAACAGACATGAACTGTAAAGTAAATTCAGTTTTAATAATTCCTTGACTTACCCAAGGTGATGGTTCTTAATATAAATTAGAATGTGTTAAACTTGATTAACCTGAGTGTCAGTTTGAGTTACTCTGAAATGACTGTGTGCAGTTCATTAATTGAGATGCTGGCCGCGAGGAGTTGTTTAATAAAGGAGGGTGTAGGAGTCTCTCCTCACCTAACCGTGTAATCTTCATATAAGCCAATGTCGAAGCAAGAAGGCATATTATAGGTGAGTATTTTGACTCAGACTTTCCAAATATCTTAGAGCATCTGTTTAAAAAATACAAAGAACAAAAACTTTTAGCATCAGAACTGTTGGAGGAGATTTAAACCTGGGGCCTGTTACATCTTAAATACTGTGCAATTTTCTTAGGTAGTATATCCCATTCACAGTTGTTAATATTTAAGAAGAATGTTAAAGATGCCTGGAAAAGAAATGCACATGGTAACAATGTTTAAGATGGCTGTTTTAGGCAAATTGTCCAAATAAAGAATTGACATTGTTCAGTCATGCCTCCTTAGTAATTTAAACATTAAGATTATCAGCCTTATAAAGGCAAGATGCTAACTTTGTCTTATGTTGATCTAAAATGGTGGTATTTTTCATTGGTGTATTCATTTCCATAGAAATAAATCTGTTCATCCTCTTGTGGGTTATGGTGAGATTGTACCTTTTGAAATGTTTATATGCATGTTTCCACTGAAGCGTAAACCTGATTAACAATTTACCTATTGATTATTTTTATACTGGTTTGCTATTGTTCTATTCATTCTGTTGCTGTGGATGAAAATGAACATTTTTACATGTAGAATGCCATGCTTTTAAAATAAGCAGTAACAGATTTAAGAATTTTATTAAGATGATAAAATAAAAAGAAGACGGTACAGAGTTTAAGCGTAGAAGTTTCTGGATATCAGGGAATAATGTACAGATTATCAAGGGCTGTGAAATTTGGTTTAGGATTGGATGGTGTAAGGAATAGATAATCTGGAATATCCCCAATTGGAGGTAAAAGGTTAACGGGTCAAAGTACAGACATTGAGATATGAGAGTATGTTGTTCATATAATGGCTATATTCAGGTGTGGAGTATGAGTGGATGTGATGATGAGGATGGATTTACCCTCATTTGGTGAGATTTAATGTTCATTGAGTTTATGATTCCAGTTCATATGGTCCAATGGAAAAAGTATCTCGGTCCCTTTCTTGTAGTTGATGTACGATGTCGTTCCGGCTCACACCTCCTGGTACTGTCCAAGGCTGGTGATGTGTTTGATGTAGATGTCCCTGGACCATCGGATGGTGTCCGAGACCATGAGGCACCGCATGAGCCATTCGTAGCATTAACCGATCCCACAGGTCCGCAGCACCCGCTCATTGCAGGGGTCCCAGGTGCCATGGGCTCCATCGATCAGGGCATGTATCGGCCAGGGGAGCATACTTTTCCAGCTTACAAGCTTGGGCTTTGTGAAAATCCGGGATTCTGTTCTCAAAGGAGACCATGGCGTTGACAAGGATGATTTTTTTCTGGGCCTCGTCGGTAACGACCACATCAGGTCGCAGCAGGCAGTCGGTACCGGGGATGGTGCCGTTCATGGAGATCTTCTCCAGGTGTGGTGCGATGGCTTTCACTGGGCGATTCTGGATGGCATTTTGGCGCAGCTGCCAGGCTCTGGAGTGGGACTTGCAGCTGCACAAGACGTGGGCAGGATCTCGTTGGAGTAGCCGCACTTCCTGCAACGCTTGTCTTGGTTCCTGTGGCGGACGGCTCCATTGAGCAGGATGCAGTTCAGCCGCGCACGATGGATGAACCGCCAGTTGGCGAAATGGATGAAGCCGCCCCAGCGAGGAAGTGGTTGCTGGCATCCCACTTGCTGGTCAGCTCAAAGGCTTTATCCTGGTCCAGTTTACGCTTCAGGATTTCCACATACAGTGAGTGGATGGCTGCCTTCAGGGTCCTCTCCAGCATGCTCCTGGCACTTGGAGTGACGATTGTGTTGTCGTTGGACCTGATCTGCGGCACCGGGACTCCCAGCTCCTGGTGCTCCTTGCACCACTCCCAGCAGAAGCCAATGTGCTTCCTCTGGCGACGCGTGGCATTGCAAGTGTGGGAACACAGTGAAGCGATGTTGCGCCCATCTTGTCCGAATTCACCATCCAGGGAGCCACTCAGGAAGGTGGTGAGGTCTTGGTTGGAGGGGGTTCTGCTGATCTGGTTCTTTGTTGCGTCACGGAGGGCGTTGGCTGCAATGTTTCTTACCATGGCGGCGGGACACATCAGCAGGTGGAAGGCATGGGTGATCACCATGATGTCGCACAGGTCGCCCATGTGGGGAACGTTGGCACCGCCATGCCTGTGGACGATTATAGACTAGCTCGTTGCTAGCTCTCTCCAGAAGGAACAGCCACTTCTTCACCAGCTGCTGGACTATCCTGTCTGCCTTGTTGAGGGGTACTTTCGCCACAGCAGATCCCCTTAGGAAAAATGAGATGTGGGGGATCAGGAAGGTGTTCAGGACATTTATCTTCTGCCACAGTGCCAGCAGGGGAGGCGTCAATCTTGGCAGCATCCTGCAAGATCTCCTGGATGGTGCCACCGGACCCAGAATCCTGTCGGCTTGCCGAGGTGCTGGTACACCTGCCCCTCTGCCAGGGGGATAATGGGCTGTCCCTGGATCTGGAAAACCGTTACCTGCACTGAGTCCCTTTTGCTGCCATCGATGCGGAGTTGTGCGCTTCTTTGCATTGAAGCGGAGCCCCATCCAGTTAGCAGGTCGACTGGTGGCACCTAGCATACCTTGGAGGCTCTCTGGGGCCTCCTTGGTCAGGACCAGGTCATCTGCGTAAGCCAGAATGCTCACTCTCTCACCACGGAGGTTGAAGCCATCTGTGCCATTGGAGGTTGCTCTCAGAAAAATGATTCCACGGTGACGTTAAAGGTGATGGGGCTGAAGGGACAGCCCTGCTTAACTCCGCTCTGGATCGGGATCTCGGCGGTCTCCCCTTTGACCGAGCAAATGGTGATGCTGCATCCCTCGTACAGCTCTCAGATCACCATGAAGGAAGTTCTCTGGCATCCTAAACTCCTGGAGCGTGGCAAAGATGTGGTGGTGGGGCACGGACCCAGAGATGTTAGCCAGGTTGAGCCATGCTACCGCACACTACCTCCTCACCCTTCTGGCCATTTTGATGGTGGTTTGGAGAATGAAGTTGTGTTTGTAGCAGTCCTCGCAGGACATGAAGCCTTTCTGGATGGAGCTGATGGCTTACTACTACTGCTGTTTACTTTACTTTGCTTTTTCCCCATTACAGTTGGACTTAATACATGAGAGGCTGCAGTTGTGAGTCCATTCTCAATGTTTATTTGGTTGGCATTATCTATACTATCAGCACTCTAAATGTGAACTTTATACTCCAGATTCATGGAGTTCTTTTTGAGGCGTTGATGCATTTATCTATTTCTGCCTTCATACGCATCTAAAATGAGGTTTTTGTAACCCTCTTTTCTTATATAAATGGTTCTTAATATAACACCATCAGTTTGGGGTGTCTATGTTCTATAATTAGATTTCACCAACTCAGTAACAATTGTGAACTCCTAGATCACTGTAACACTTCTACCATAGAGTCACAGACAGTCCCCTGGGGGTCTCAAGTCTCTTGCCACACTGGCAAGCTGGACTTAGTGATAAACAATCATTTATACCAAAAATCGCAAAATAGTCAGGTTGCTTCCAGTCCCAGGAGATCTGTCACTTACACCAGATCAATTTTTACCTTCGATCTCGTGCCAAAGACAACACCTGCAGCCAATCCTGTAATTAACTAAAGGTTTATTAAGTAGGGAAAAAAACAATTTATACTCAAGTTAAAACAAGCAAGCATAGAAACACAAATGAGTTTGTCTGTGATTCAAAAGAGGACAGATGTAGTAATCTGTCAGCATTTAATGTCTTTAGGGCTGAATCCAGGTTGACCTTTGGGATGTCTGTTTTATGTTTCTTTTTAGTTCCAGCCCTTGGTTCCAGCCCTTGTGAGAGTCCAAACAGCAAAGATAAAAAGATTTCATGTCATCTGTTTTTCTTTACCTCTTCCAACATTCCAAATCAATGGGCGGAGGCCTTCTGCACATACTTGTCGATGGGTGAATGAGGCAATTAACAAAGCTTTTGTTCTGTGATGGCCCACTTAATTTTGATAGCCCTTCTGGGTGGGCAGTGGGAGCCACTATTTCCATCTGAATTCACATGTTCAAAGCAGGCATTTTTATAATTATAAAACATTTGTGTTTTACCTTGCAACATGGAATACAGACATTACAAGTAAGATTAATGCATACAGCGATTTACAATCATTTCATGGCTTCTAAGCAGTAAATACATTCTTATGAGACTAATATATGTTTTGAACAAAACTAACATATAGGTGAACTGCTTTGGTTTCCAGCTATGAGTTTGTCAGTTCTTAGCTAATGCCCACGGCCTGGACCAGAGCTGGCACTTGGTTTACCAGTGTCACAGTATCGTTCAGTGTTCACTTTTTTTCTTAAATACAGTCTGTAATTCATCATAACTTGTACCACATTTTCTCTTTGGTCTTCATGCAGATATGGGGGAACATTTCAAAATATTTCAGTAAAACTACCCATCACACTGAACAAATTTTTCCAACCTACGGAGATGGCCTCTCAAGACTTCTTCCAGCGTTGGAAACAACTGAGCAAGTAAGATTAGAACCCAGATTGTAAATTTCTCAGTGAAAGGGGTATGTTGAATAATACCTAGCTTAGTGGTGCTTCATTTCTGATTGAGGCTTGTGAGAGCTTCTTCAATATAAGTAAATACTAATGTTGAATTTCAGTACTCTACCAGACATGCTCTTGTGTTATGTATTTATAGCATGATACTAACTTGTATGTTTCTCACAGTCCTCAGCAAGAAATGCAGAACATCTTTAAAGCAAAGCATCCAATGGATACAGAGATTACAAAGGCAAAGGTAGGTAACAGTGTGGTATTTTAACAGACGAATTTCAGATTTGGAGCAGTGATATTAACGAATGTCAGCATCAATAGAATCATTACATTTTATTTTGTTCTTTTTTTCTTTGGGGTATTTGTGTCGTGCTGCTTAGGCACGAACACATTGCAAATTAGTCAGTGAGGTAATTGCATTTAGCAGCATGGAACTATCTGTAAGATTTACATAGGTTTTAATCCAGATTGGTTTATTTCTAAGAGTTCTAGGGCTTGTTGTGGTTTATATTGAAATGTGAACTTCATTCATGAAATTGAATTGGAGGGCACTTCAATGTCTACTCTCTACTAGAGCTGCTAAAAAAAATAGGTTTTGAAAATATTTTTAATGTAGTTGTTTCCTTTTTGTCAAAATGTTTTGCCTAAATCTACCTGGTCAAAAAGCGGGGTGAAAACTGACTTTGTTGACATTGTGAAATTAGCAAACTTTCAACCAGCCCCTCCTTTTTTACCATTCAAACCCTGCTTATTGCTCAACTGTTTGCTATTATACTTGTACGTATCATGAAATCTTATTAGCATGATTAACTATTCCAGTGAAAACTTTACAGCATGCCATCTGGCAACTGAAGTTAAAATCTGGCTAATCATTAGATAGGGTGACTAATTTCTGTTAGCCGTTTAGTATGGGAGGTTTTTCAATATATGGCAGTTTTTGGCCACTCTAGTTCAGTGCCCTTTCACAGTACATCCATTTTTATAACATTTGGAAAGAAAACATAACTGACTGACTGGATTTCTTTGTATCCTTTCTATGCTGAGTCTTCCTGTATAAATTGAAGTTCCTTGTTTGAATTCCCTTATTTAATAAAAGCAAGCAAATAATATCGTGCATTCAGACATTGCTATCTCAGTGGTCCACACCTGTTTGCTCAGAAAGAGACAATGTTAAGCTTACCACACTTCCAAAAAATAGGGCTTAACTATAACTCCAGATTTAGAATCCTCTCAAACTTAGGAAAGTTCTAATTCTGATCATTAATCATGTTTATTACAGTACTGCCTAGGGACAAGCAAGATCAGGACCCCTCACTGTCCTGGGCACTGTACAAAGAATAGCAGATAGTCCCTGCCCTGAAGAGATTACAATTTAAATCAACAAACAAGCCAAAAGGCAGGGGAAAGGGCTAGAGCATGCAAGCAGAGTGATCAGTATGACAGCGGCAAGCGGCATGTTCCATTGAGTCTTTTGTGGATGGGGTTTAGTTAAGAGGTGATTAAATGGAAAGACCGTGAAAGGGATTAAATGGAAAGACAATGAAAGGGAGAAGGGCTTGGAGAAATAGAGCAGGTGAGGAAGGTATGAGGGACAGGTGTGGAGAAAGGATTTAAATACCTCAATCCAGAGAACACAGACCCCTCATCCTGCCTGAAAGTGTTGCTACAACTTGGAGTGCCAAGCAAGTGTATCTTAAAAGTTCAGGTTGTGGTATAGTGGTAGTGTTAAGATGTCCGAATTCTTATAATACTATTGCTGCTTTAAAATTAATTTTCAGAGCTAAGAAGTTCCCTGTCTATTTAACTAAGGGTATGGCTACATTTGGAATTTCAAAGCGCTGCCGGAGTGTAGTCAGAGCGGCAGTGCTAGGAGAGAGCTCTCCCAGCGCTGCATGTAAACCACATCCCTTACGGGTGTAGCGCTGGGAGCCGCGCTCCCAGCGCTGCTGCCCTGGTTACACTGACACTTTACAGCGCTGTATCTTGCAGCGCTCAGGGGGGTGTTTTTTCACACCCCAGTCACAGCGCTGTAAAGTGTGAGTGTAGCCAAGGCCTTAATCAATTACCTGGTGACCATGATCTGGTGAATTAGCTGTTTCATGAGCATTCTTGGATACTTTTTGTACTTTTGTCTTCCTGTTCCTGCAGTATCTCTAAACAGTCTCTCTTTTTGGGGTTTTCTTTGATAGATCATTGGCTTTGGCTCTGCCCTCCTTGAAGAGGTAGATCCCAACCCTGCTAATTTTGTTGGTGCTGGTATAATACACACAAAAACTACCCAGATTGGATGTTTGCTGCGTCTTGAACCCAACCTTCAGGCACAGGTACCTGGTTTTGTATTTGCAAGTTAAATATAAGTTGTAGTTTACAGAAATGGAATAAAACTTATCTTACCAATGCATCTGACTAAACATACCTTGTGTGTTTAGTAAAAATAACTTGCAATAGAAGTAGTTATGTGATGTCTCACACTCAACTGTCAATGTCAATAAACCCCAAATAGGTTGAAAACGGAGGCAGCTGGTTCTGGCTTTGGCTTTCGGCAGGCTACTTTTCAGCTTTCCAAAGGCCTCTGCTGCTTTGCATTCTCACATATTGTGTTACTCTGAGATTCTTCCCTGGAAAATATTCCATCCTGTCAACAAACTACAACTCTCCTTACTGTGCAGAGGACACTAAATTAATCTTAATAGTCTTTTGCATTTGTTTTTTACCCTGTTGAAGGTTAAAAATTTCTTACTAAATTTTACTTTCAACATCCTAAACAAAACTGTGTTTGGTTTTTTTTTGCTTCCCTTGTTTCTAAATGAACAAAACATAGCTCTGTTTTGTTTACTACTTTGTGAACCACCTGTGGAAGAATGCAAATCTGTAGTAATAGTGTTTGCTACTGTTGTAAAATCAAAGGAACTGCACGTGATGGCTGTGTTCTGTTTCCTGGTGATATTGGGTTGTATTGGTTCTCAGTGGGAATGAAATGTATTGCCTTGAGAATCCAGGTTTTGTTTACACATCTCTGCTTCCCAACTTGGTGGAGTTAGTGAGAATGCCTTTAGTAGCTCAGAAGCAATTCCTCCTCTTCCTGCTGCTGATCACTTAACGGGCTTTCAAGGATTGTCCATATTTCAGCACCAAGGTATGGTAGCAGAGGTTTGAAATTTCTAGATAGGTAGTTAAGCAGGAAAATTTATTTATTTTAGAGCACAGTAAGATTTGGGCAAAGCATTTAAACACCTTCAGAACTCAGAGGACCTGTCCCTGCAGACTTTAAACATTTTCTGTGCCTGAATAAAGTTGTCAGTCTCATATGAAAATTATTAGCCATTGCTCATATCACGACCAAGTGGCACCTGTACTGCTTTGTTACTTAATCTGTATGCTTTTTCTGATAAGTCCATCTAAATGCAGACATGTTTTATTGTTGTCTTTATAATACATAGATTTCTTATGTGCTCTCTTTCAGATGTATAGACTCACACTACGA
Organism: Gopherus evgoodei; assembly: GCF_007399415.2. Taxonomy (NCBI): domain Eukaryota; kingdom Metazoa; phylum Chordata; order Testudines; family Testudinidae; genus Gopherus; species Gopherus evgoodei. The sequence goes on along the minus strand of NC_044325.1, from coordinate 114,658,516 downwards.
ACAAGTAAAGAAACCGTATCTCAGAGATTATGTGAACTGCTGTCAGAACAGTTTTAATAGTAACAAGATCAGTCCAGTTTTGTTTCTCCATTTCTGCAATAGTTGTCCTCATCCTGCTGCAAATAAATGTCTTGTACATCAGTGTCTGAGTACTGCAACTTTACCCACCACCAACTCCCAGCCTTAAAAGGACTTGTCCCTTTCATATGAAATTAAGGATATAAAATGTACGGTATAAAATGACTTCTAGATATTAAAAAAAGCATGGCTTTTTAGCTTATGCTATATGAAGGGTGGGCGAGGTGTCTGTATTAATTGTGCTCTATTTTTGTGTGTGTAAGAAGTTGGGCTTTTTAAAATTTAACTAACAGGAAATGAGCTTAGGCAAGTGTGATAACTCTTGTGTATTCTCATTGAAATGCCACTGTAAATTGCTGGTAACATGGTGCTTTAGTGCCTTTACTAAGTGCACCTTTCTGCTTTGAGCTAAAAGAAACCAAATGGAATGTCCAGTGATCTTAATTCATATCTTTGTTAAGGGTCAGATTGACCAATCTGCAATTGATCCCACACTTCGGTTCTGGATTAACATAGTCAAAAGTGATGTGAACTCATGAATGACGTTTCTTAAAGGTATTGGCACCAAGTTTGTGATGGGTAGAGAGGACAGATTCCAGGGTATGTTTTAAAATCTTGTTAAGTCGGAGCACTGCCATATCACACAGTAGAATATATTGCTTAGTCAGAGTAGCATTAATATTCAGTTGACTTCTGCGGCACCTGTAAATTCTTAGGACCAGATTTTTGAGAAGATTAATATTCTCAACATCCCCCTTTACACTAGCTTTGAGTTCAGTTTTTCTCCTTTTTGCAACACAGGATGCAGGAGGAATTTTTTTTGCTTAGCAGTTATTTATAATTCAATTGAGGAAGGGGGCGGGATGTAAGAAATCCAAAATGAATTGTGTGAAATGTCCTCCAGAGTCAGTATTAGGTCATTAGTCTATACATGTCTGTTTTTTTTATCTTGAGGAAAGCAACACCTTAACTAGTCTTGGTTTCCCTGTTCTTAGGCAAATGGAGCGACTGATAGGAAGGATGTCCATTTGGTTTCCCTGTTCCCTGTCAGATTGTTCCTTCGTAATGTTGATTACATAGTTAACACTGCATCAGTCATGGAGACCAGGTTATGATCACATGATGCTGCAACACAAAAAGGGTGGGAAGAAATCATTCTATCTGATCCTCAAGGCACAACATGTCCATCTGACTTTTTTTTAAAAATGAAGTACAAGATCTAATTTTAGACAATATTTTCTCAGTTAACATTTTATTGTTTAATCATGTGACCAAATTGCCGGGCAGTGAACAATTAATACTTGTACAATTCCTTCTCTGCACTGCAGAGAAGCATAGTAGTGGTGAAAAGAATCTCCTACAGTCATATCATGTATGTGTGTTGGTTTCTTTTGAGGTTGGGAGTAGAAAGGCTATAATGTTCAGCTTTTACAGTGGTTTTCCTGACTCTATGCATTAATAGCTCATTGTTCTCCAAGAGCAAAGATTTGCATCTCCTCTGAAGAAATCAATTAAACATAATTATCTTGTTTACATCCTTCAGACTTTTCGATGCACCAAAGGTTACCTAAGCAGATCAAGCTCTGCAGTTAAGACAGGCTGGGAATTAGCAGCTGTCAACAGTAGGGATGTGTGGGACAGATTTAATACAAAGGAGCATGTCTGCCAACACTGGAGTCAAAAGTTACAAGCAACCCCTCATATTCAAACTGTTAAATTTCTCTTGAGATTATATCTATCTATATCTTTGAGACATACAGTATGTACATTTGTAGGACAGTAACCAAGCACACCCTTACTGTGATGGCTTGAAATGCAGTACTAGTAAGATGCTGGAACTGCACACTAAATGAGGCTTCTGTTGCCATGCAGCACAATGCACTTGTGAGGAATTGGATGCTGCATGACTAAACATGCCTTGTGACTTCTTACTTTTTAGATGACTTAGGCAATGGAACTGGACAGCTATTAACTTGGTTCAGTCAAGGATGTATTTTGAATGTAAGTTAAAAACGAAAGACAAAATCCTTCAGAAGTGACTAGTGATTGTGGATTGGGTGCCTAAGTTGAGATTGCTTACAGGGGCCAGATTTTCTGACAGTGTTGAGCACCCTTCGTCTGAAAATCAGGCCCCTTTAGGGTGTTCCAAGTTGGGCACCAACAAATGACTGGCCATTCTTTAAAAACATTGACATCTCCTACAAACAAGTTTGGCTAGGTAAACTGAAGTACTGTACTAAACTACCTTCTGAATTTGGCAATTAAAAATAACAGACAGTAACTAGGGCCAATTAAGTCCCAAATAACCCTTAGTTGGGGAGTAGAGGGGTGTCCCAAGTAAGTCCTTTTAATGGGCACATTTTTGTACCGTTGGACCCTGTGCTATTGTGTGCTATATTATAAATAATTGAGATGTTAAACCATGCTATGTTAAAGTGAGTGCTGCAGCAGATGCAAGGAGAGAGCTGCTATTTCATTCTTCCAAATCCCATTGTACATCTGTCCCTCTGGAAATACGGATCCTATACCTTCATTAAAGGACACCTGAGACACTGTTTTTGTGTACTGTTTTAGTTCACTTTGCTTTGGTTCAAGTTGTGGTGAATTGTGTATTAAATGTGGGGAGGAGGAAGGAGAAGGATTAATGAATGTCTTAGAATGTTGGATGTATTTAAAAAAAAAAAAAGTAATCAAGCTTTATTCAAGTGTCCACAATTCTGTATTGGATGAGATGATTCAGAGAGCCACACTAGCAGTGTTATGAACAAAACTAAAGACAAATATTGTTTGCTTTGTGAAATGATGGTTGGACATTACCAAAGTGATTGTATCTTCTCTCGAGCAGTTTATGCAGTGAAAACAGTATTATTGTTCAAAGTACAGTATTAGGCATTGACACATGAAAATAACTGAACAGCAGGACAGAATATTGTGCACTTTTTGATCTACACTCCAGTGTGTAACATTTATCGTGATCATTTCATTTGTATAAATCAAAAGAAAATTCTGGCAAATTGGAGGATTTTCTTTATTATGACTATAAAGAAGATTGAAAAGAAATAAATGCATCAAAAGAACTATGTTACCTTGAAACGAAAAATAAATGGTTAGAACAGTAACCTACTAAATTTATCTGTCTTCCATGTTACTTTCCTGTTTTGGAGGGGAAGGGGGAATATGCTAAAATGTGTTCGGATATAGTGCATCATAGTTTTTTCAAATACTGTATTGTACTTCATCTGCAAAACAAAAGCTTTCTGATCCTACATGTTATGTGGGAAACAAAACTCTATAAATGAGGTTTATGTTTTGAAAAATGACTATTGTATATGTACAGAGTAACTTGGGGTTCTGTGCTAATCTCTTGGAATGTATTTACTTGAAGCCAGACGTGAAATCGGAAAGTCTGTTTCTGACTTTCACATGACCCCCGTTGTTAAAAATTACTGCATTTGAAACTCATTTGCATGCATGAGCTGTAAAATAATCCAGCTCACTCTCCCATGGTGGGTTTTTAGTGCCAACACACTAACAGAAATAAAGTCTCAAAGTAAGCTGATGGAACACTGAATACCCTCAAGGGACCATCTGCTAAGTAAAGCGGTATTGCTTGCTTTCTTTCTTTCTTTCTTTCTTTTTTTTTTTTTTGACCACAGCATCAATTATCTGCATCAGACCTCCTTCATTATGGTGCAGATTTTCATAATTGCACATATTAAACTTGCATCACTCTAGTCAAGCAGTTGTGATTTGTAAAGCAAATTATACAAAGTTATGAAAACTTGCACTGATTTTCTGCGCTGTCAAGTGAATTTGCAGGTAAACAACTTTTAAGGGTGTGGGGTTTTTGTTGTGTTGTTAAGAATTGTTGAATAGCTTCATCCTAAAGTCTAATGGAGGCTCCAGATGCTCAGCATTTCTAAAAACCAGGCTGTTTAATTCAGGTGCTACCATTCCCTCAAATCTTTTGTTCCGTTAACACAGTTATCCTGTAGTATGTAACCACAAATTCAAATGATATGGACTAGTTGTCTCTCTCAGTATCCAGTAAAATACGTATCCTGAGTAAAATACCAGTCTCCTTGACAGTGTTTCAGTGTTACGCTAATCTAATCTTAATAGGTTACTTTTTTGTCTACCCTTTCTGTTTTGTACTAATTACTTATTGAAAATATAGGCAACCATATTCTGAACAACAAATGTCATAACCTATTCCCAGATTTGGACCTTAGCGTCCATAATATGGGGGTTAGCATGAAAACCTCCAAGCTTAGTTACCAGCTTGGACCTGGTAAAGCTGCCACCACCCAAAAAATTAGAGTGTTTTGGGGCACTCTGGTCCCCCAAAAAACCTTCCCTGGGGACCCCAACACCCAAATCCCTTGAGTCTCAACAAAGGGGAATAAACCATTTCCCTTCCCCCCTCCAGGTGTTCCTGGAGAGATTCACAGAAGCAACCTCCGTGAATCTAAACAGAGGGATTCCACCCTCCCTATTTCTAGTCCTGGAAATAGGTACCTAGAGAGAGAGAGCCAAGCTGCCCCCCCCACCCCCCTCCTTCACCCAAAGGGAATGCAAAGTCAGGCTAGTAAATCTAACACACACAGATTTCCCCCTGACTTCTTCCTCCCACCAATTCCCTGGAGTTCCCCACTAAAGAAAAACTCCCAACAGGTCTTAAAAAGAAAGCTTTCTATAAAAAGAAAGAGAAAAAATAGATGAAAATGGTCTCTCTGTATTAAGGTGACAAATACAGGGTCAATTGCTTAAAAGAAATATGAATAAACAGCCTTATTCAAAAGTACACAATTCAAAACACTCCAGCAACTATAGACATGTAAATACAAAATAAAAAAACCATATACATCACTATCTTATCTTTTGTACTTACAACTGGGAAACAGAAGATTAGAAAAGCAGGAGGAAAAATCCTCTCGTAGCCGAGAGAGTACAGGCAGAAGACAAGGAACAAAGGACTCTCACACAAACTTCCCTCCACCTAGATTTGAAGAAGTCTTGTTTCCTGATTGGTCCTCTGGTCAGGTGTTTCAGGTTACTCCTTTCCAGGTAAAAGAACATTAACCCTTAGCTATCTGTTTATGACAGTTACTTTTTTGCCTACCATTTCTGTTTTGTACTAATTACTTATTGAAAATATAGGCAACCATATTCTGAACAGCAAATTGGATCATTTCGCTATAGATTCCATTAGATATTAGCTAGTCTGGTTCCTGTCAGAGCAGGATTGCTCCTTACTGTACATTTGTTGACATCCTGTACAAAAATTAGGTTTTCTGTGGATCCCCTTAAATCTAGATTGATATTGATCACCTTACCTTTCATCTTCCGTTCAGTATAACTGGCAAGCTTCCTCAACCTGACTTTCCTTTGCTCCTCAGTCCTTGTGTGCACCCAAGTAGTGCTCTTCCATTCCACTTCCAGCAGTTACAGCTTTGGCTGATCTTGTGGGGGCTGCTGCATGCATTGAGGTGCAGTGGGTGATTCACACCAAGCCCTGGTAGTGTGCAATCTGGAACAGTTTTCAAACCCCCTGTGCAGTAAAATGCTGTATGTATCAGGGAAGAGGGCAGCTGATGCACAGAGGTATCTGGGTCTGAAGTTTCTTGTTAATATCGGGAGGCTGATGGGAGTGTTTTGGGGTAGGAGGGAGAGCCAGAGAGGGAGTCTGGAAGGCTAGGAAGGGTGAACAGCAGTGTCATCTCAATGTTAACAAATGCCTATTTCTAATCTGCCAGACTTTTCCAAGGAAAAGCCCCCGCTTCAGTCTGTTCCATACCCACAATTTCGTTTGGGCCTGGAGGATTCTCTAGGAGTCCATTGACACTTTTTCCCCCTGCTACATAATTGTTTCAGAGCTATACATATAAACCATCCTCAGCAAGACTTGACCATCTGCCACCCTGAGGTAGTCAAAGACCAAACTATAGAACCCAAGTCCCCTGTGTGGCTATAAAATGAACTAATCATAGAACAAAATCATCCAACCATTAAGTAGACTTTCCATTAGTCAAATAATTGACACTTGTAAGTGTCTTATTAAAAAGAAAGTTGTTGGCTGTTGCAGGTCTCTCTCCTATTATATGGTTTAATTGATTAAGAGAGTTCCATTAAAACTTGGTCTAGCACATCAGTAACTTTAATTTGGCATGTGATTATTCTTGCTTTCATATGTAGGAAACAGGAATATGACGAATGCCCACTAGACAAAAATACCTGACCAAATCATGCAGGTGTGGGGAAACACTTGAGGAGCTGTGCTGGTTTTGATATTTCCCAGACTGGTGATCATCAGTTAAAAAGCTAATCATATATCTTATTGTAGCTGAATTAAAATATTGACATTTACCATTGAAATAATATTCCAAAGGTGTTACAGTACATTGTCTAACACCACATTTCTCCTTGTGTAAACTCTCTCAGCAACCTAACCATTTTTGTTGTCTGACCTCTATCTCGTATGTTAGCTTTCTGACAACGAAGTATCCAGAACTGAATTATTCCTGGTTAAGCTGCACTGGAATTGTAGAAGATTAGGGTTGGAAGAGACCTCAGGAGGTTGTGTAGTCCAGCCCCTTTCTCAAAGCAGGACCAACCGCAACTAAATCATCACAACCAGGGCTTTGTCAAGCCTGACCTGAAAAACCTCTAAGGATGGAGATTCCACCACCTCCCTAGGTAACCTATTCCAGTGCTTCACCACCCTCCTAGTGAAAGTGTTTCCTAATATCCAACCTAGACGTCCCCCACTGCAACTTGAGACCATTGCTTCTTGTTCTGTCATCTGCAACCACTGAGAACATCCAAGCTCCATCCTTTATGGAACCCCCCTTCAGGCAGTTGAAGGCTGCTATCAGAACCCACCTCACTCTTTTCTCTTTTTGCAGACAACAATCCCAGTTCCCTCAGCCTCCTCGTAAGTCGTGTGCCCCAGCCCCCTGATCATTTTCATTGCCCTCCACTGGACTGTCTCCAATTTGTCCACATCTTTTCTCTGTGGGGGGGGGACCCAAAACTGGATGCAATACTCCAGGTGTGGCCTCACCAGTGCTGAGTAGAGGGGAATAATCACTTACCTCGATCTACTGGCAGTGTTCCTACTAATGCAGCCCAATATACTGTTAGTCTTCTTGGCAACAAGGGCACACTGCTGACTCATATCTAGCTTCTCCACTGTAATCCCCAGGTCCTTTTCTGCAGAACTTCTACTTAGCCAGTGGGTTCCCAGCCTGTAGCTGTGCATGGAATTCTTCCGTCCTAAGTGCAGGACTCTGCACTTGTCCCTGTTGAACCTCATCAGATTTCTTTTGACCCAATCCTCCAATTTGTTTAGGTCACTCTGGACCCTATTCCTATCCTCCAGTGTATCTACCTTTCCCCCCAGCTTAGTGTCATCTGTGAACTTTTTGAGGGTGCAATCCATCCCATCATCCAGATCATTAATAAAAACGTTGAACAAAACCGACCCCTGGGGCACTCCACTTGATACCATTTGCCAACTAGACATCAAGCTGTTGATCACTACCCATTGAACCTGACAATCTAGCCAGCTTTCTATCCATTTTATAGTCCAGTTATCCAATCCATACTTCTTTAATTTGCTGGCAAGAATACTGTGGGAGACGTATCAAGATAGATACTTGCTAAAGTCAAGATAGATCACGTCCACTGCTTTCCCCATATCTACAGAGCCAGTTATCTCATCATAGAAGGCAATCAGGTTGGTCAGGCATGATTTGCCCTTGGTGAATCCACCTTCCTCTCCTCCAAGTGCTTCAAAATGGTTTCCTTGAGGACCTGCTCCATGATTTTTCCAGGGACTGAGATGAGGCTGACCGGTCTGTAGATTCCTGGATGGTTGTTCTTCCCTTTGTAAAAGATGAGCACTATATTTGCCTTTTTCCAATTGTCCAGAACCTTCCCTGATCGCCACGAGTCTTCAAAGATAATGGCTAATGGTTCTGCAATCACATCAGCCAATTCGCTCAGCACCCTCAAATGCATTAGATCTGGACCCATGGACTTTTGCATGTTCAGCATTTCTAAATAGTCCTTAATCTGTTCCTTCACCACGGAGGGCTGCTCACCTCCTTCCCACACTGTGTTGCCCAGGACAGCAGCATGGGAGCTGACCTTATCTGTGAAGACCAAGGCAAAAAAAGCATTGTCACCTTTTTTCCACATCGTCTGTCACTAGGTTGCCTCCCCCATTCAGTAAGGGTCTGACACTTTCCTTGACCTTTTTCTTCTTGCTAACATACCCGTAGAAACCCTTCTTGTTACCCTTCACATACCTTGCTAACTGCAACTCCAGTTGTGTTTTGCCCTTCCTGATTACACCCATGCATGCTCGAGCAATATTTTTATACTCCTCCCTAGTAGTTGTGTCCAAGTTTCCACTTCTTGTAAGCTTCCTTTGTGTTTAAGCTCACCAAAGATTTCACTGTTAAGCCAAGTTTGTTGCCTGCTATATTTGCTATTCTTTCTGCGCATGAGGATGGTTTGTTCCTGCACCCTCAATAAGGCTTCTTTAAAATACAGCCAGCTTTCCTGGATTTCTTTCTCCCTCTGTATTAAGGGTTTTGTAGTACAAGAAGAATGCAACGATGCACTGCGGGGGTAGGGGGCATTCTCAAAGAATAGCTATTAAGTGAATGCTAGGGTTTGGGTAACTTCCTGCATCTAGAGTTCAACTGTATTTATATCTAATTGATCCCTGGTAAGGATAGCTTTTATTCCATAGGAGCCTTAAATCTCAAGAGCACGTTTTTGCCCTAGGAATGCATTGTTAGACATTTAAAAAAATTCATTGGGGGCTGGTACTACCAGACTGCTTTTAGAAAGGTCTCTAATCCTCTTTTCCCAGTTGAAATTAGGAAAGTTGGACAACACCATACTATCAATATACATGGTGTATTTTTCAGAACTTAAACATGTCCAGCAAGTGTACTTTGTTTGCGACATGGTGTCTGTATCTCCTCATTGGAAGGCATGCTTAAATGGGGAAAACATATGAAGAGCTTCCCCATTCCCGCAGTGTACTTTTCCGCAAGCATATATGGTTTGATAGACAAAGGGAAGAAATTTTTGTTAGCCTTGCAGATGGAGAATGGGGGGTATCCTCTTCTCTCTAAGAGGAGGAAATGATAGATACAATATAAAGGAGAGGATAAATGATGGTGTCAAATGCAAGCTAAGGGGTCAGATAAGATGTGGATGGCATAGAGGCTATGAGACTTGGCCAGAAAATATCATTAGAAATCTTTGAGTGGCTTCAATAGAGTGAAGAGGGCAAAGTCCATAGGGTAAAGGATTCAAGTTGGAACTGGAGGAGGAATTCAAAGCTATGACTGTAAACATGTTCAGTTTAGAAGTGGAAAAAAATGGGGCAGTAGTTGGAGGAGATGAGGGGTGGTTTTGAGATAAGGAAGACAGGGTTTGCTCATGTAAAGAGGGAAAGAAGCCGGAGGAGTTTGATGAGGTTGAGGCTAGTGCAGCAGTGAGATGAGTGCAGATGGGATGGAGCTTAGAGAAGAGAAGGAATTAACTTGGTGGGGTGATTGCTGATGAAGAGCGGGAAGGAGAGTCTGTCTGATGTGGGAGAAGAACGGGGCATGAAAGAAAGGAGAGGAGAGGGAAGAAAGATTCACATGCAGACAGGAATGAAGGGGCAGTTGGGGGAAGAGTGTTTTATGGAGAGCTGCAGGTTGCAAATAGTTGAGGGTAATAGGCATAGGAGCTTTAGAGGATGAAGTATTGCTGCTTATCCAAAAAGATGGCAAAACTGAAGGAGAGAAAACAGTGGCAGGAATTTGTGGTTATGGGACCTTCTCCAGAGGTATCCACTGGTGCAGGACTGGAGGAAGTGGATGTTGGTGAACCAGAGTATGGCGTTTGTGCAATGAGACATTCTGGGGACCACTCAGACTGGTAAGAGGTTCTGTTACCACTTGCCCTTTAACCTTGGCCTTTGTGCTGTGCAACTATGGTTTAGATCCTTGGCACCAGTAGCCAGACTACAAGCATAAGGTCTCATCCTGGCTCTCACCAGCCCAGTTATTCTGTGCAGGGTGACACCATTGGCCCTTCCAGTCCTGAGTCTCCCCTGATTCTTAACTACCAGACAGACTCCATTCTTCTCTGGTTTGTCACGCCTGCAGGTGTAAAATCAGCCCCCCAAGTAGTTCAAATTGGCATACACACTCCCCAAAGTTTGCATACCAGAGGCCTGCTTGGGATAAAAATAAAGTTTATTTAACAGAAAAAATTGATTCCATGATGAAATAAAGAAAAGCAAATATACAAGTTACAAAGAAAATAAATATAAAGATGCAACCTCGGGCATTACACTTCCATAATAGATAAAGTCCCTTTTGTAATAAGATGCCCGTTGCCTAAAAGAGTTTTCCAGTGTACCCCTTACCTGTAGGAGTGATTCAGCAGCATTTCCAGTGTACCCCTTACCTGTAGGAGTGCTTCACAGCTGTTCCTTACATTCTGGATTAAAAAAGCTCACTTCCAAGCCTACTTTTAAAAGGCCTTTTTGTTCCTTTAGTCCACAGTAACTCATGGTTAAGCAGAGTGGGGCAACTCCCTCCTGACATGATGTTCAAGAGCCATGATTTTTTTTTTCCAAGTTGAAGTTCTCACCATCTTTCCATGAACTCTAATGATCCATCACTGTCTGTCTGTCTTTTCCTGGAATGGACACTGGATAGTTATTTTAAACCAGTTTTGTGTAAACATCTGGCTTGGGAGATGCCTTTCCCTGGCTGCTCACCACTCTGCTGGGAGATGGAGCTAAAGTTTCATCACAGATGGGAAACAGAGTTTTCTATATACACAAATACATAACCAGGGTCTGTAACCATCTAATGACTATCAAGCTCTCATAAAAGACCTAACTTGATATATATTTTTATAGTATAATACAGTGTGCAATCACTTAGTATAACTGCTTATTTTGGGGAGGCTATAACAGTCCGTTCTCCTCTATGGGTGTCTGGACCCTACTTGTTACAGTATGTGCGTGGCAGGGGAGCAATGCAGAAGGATGAGAAATGAGCACATAGAAGGAGCCACTGCTGGTTAAAGTAACTTGTGGTCTTAATCACTGTAATTCTGTTACAAAGCCACTCTTGGTTCAGAAAAACACCTGTTGCTCAATGGCCCTCTGCTGTTCCCACCAAGTTTTGTTCTTCCTCCACAGTTGGCAGATTTAACAAGGAAGGGTTCCTTGCCACAGAGATTTACTGAGGGGAAAATGCTGACATGCTTTTCAAACTCTTGGCTAACAGGTTGGTTCAATAATCTGACTAATCCCCAGGTGCATCCAAGACTGCCTCTGCCATTTGAGGACTTTTTCCTATCAGTATTGCATCACCTTTTGAAGTGCTGTAACACCTGATGCCCCTGCAGTCTTTAGGGAGAAGATTAAGCTGAGACAGCCAAAAGGAAAAGTCTCTTCTTCTTCAACCTGCTGTGTGGTCTCACAGGGGAGCTCTGCTGTGGGAGGAAGGCAGTTCTCTCCTCACAGCCCAACACTGAGTGGTTCACCTGTGTTCCCCCACTTTTGTTAAAGAAACCCAGATGCGTTGGAAAGGCCAACTATGGCTAAGATGCATGTCTCCCTCTTTTGAGCTAAAAAAGAGGCAGATACGATGGGAAAAGCCAGTTATAGTGGGATCTTTTCCCATCTCCATGACGGAAGTGACTCCAGAAAGAGTATATGTCCACTGAAAGAATGTGTGAGAGTCCTTAGAGCCTGCACCAACTGCCTTGCTCATGATTTGCAAACTTAGCTGCTTCCTCCCTTCAGAGTGCAGATGGAGGATGTTAAACATAGAATGGATCCAGATAGTGGGGCAAGGATGGTAACCCGGTCCCTCCCATCTTCAGTACTAACATTCCAGGCTGAGGCAGAGCAGGGGAGGAGATAATCAGCCTTTAAGGGTAAGGAGAGTCTGAATCATCTGAAATATTTGAGTGAGCTGAGCCTAATTTCACTCCTCCCTCTGAAGCAGGAGCATAGGCATGGAAACACAAGGGAAAATCCCTTCTCAGTGAAGGGAGACTCAGCCATCTGAATCAAAGGCTCAAAAATATTTAAATAAAAGTATAAACTTTTTCACTCAGGATGGTTTGTAACAGAGCAGGTCTGTTGCTGTCCTAAGTCAGCTATAGTAATTCTCTCCTCCCCTGGGAAGATATCATTGACAGGAATGGGAATTTCCAGCCACACACAAGCTGTGAAAAGTACTGGGCTCTTGTCCCCAGATGCTGCTGTGGGTCGCCATGTCTTGTTACTGCTAGCCCTCTCCCTCCCCCCAACCCCCTCCAAAGCAAGCCCATGGATGTTTGAGATGGGGAGCAGCCCAGTTGTGGAAGAATAAGCAGCTCACCATTTCCTACTTTCCAGACCTGACCCCCATTCAGGACCCTAAAAAGTTCCCCAGTGTGCACTAGTTCACGTTCAACGTGGTGTCAGTGTTGAAGGTAAATGTCTGTCTTGCCTGATGGTGAAGGACTTTGTGTTCTTAACCCAAGTAGATTTTCATATGCATGAGTGGGCTCCTTACTCAGGAGGAATTAAGGGATTATCTAATAGTACAGCCCCAGCCTGATGTGATCTCAGCAGATTTTCAAGCTCTCTTCTTGGGCTTCCTGTGAATCAGGCAAGGTCAGATTCAAAGTTTCAGTCCTAAACTCCAAAGCCTGTTGTGGACTGGCCAGAGTTCCCTCACCCTGCTTGAGCATGACCTTCTGAAAGCTACATCCTCCTGAAGCAACAGAAATCTCAACTTCTGACATCAAAATGTGTGCAAGGAACAGAGCTTTCTTGGCATTGGCCATGAATCTGGAACAAATCATTCCCTGAAGAGATCAGGATGGTCGTGAACCTCAGTATCATCAAACCAAAATATAAAACATGTCATAATTGTGGTAGTTTTTTTGTTTGGTTTTTTTTTTGTTATCTAGAAATAATACACCCCCAGCCTCTGCTGAGTGTAGGGATATGAGAGTTTTTTAAGACATGAAAGATACCAGTACCAAAAACAAAAGTATGACTGACAATTTCAGTAAAAGGGCACTGCACTTGTCTCTATTGTAGATGCCTGCTCTTCTGGGAAACATGGCTGCTAAGCCTTTAAGAGTTGTTGAAAGTTTAAGAGTCTGGATGGACTGAGTAATAGGGGAATTCTGCAGTTAACAGTTCTGGAATTCTGGGACTGGTTGGAATTGGCATCTGCATCTGCGCTGAGGGGATGAAGGAAGAAACAGGGCGTGTGGGAGGAGCCTGCAGATTGAGAAAGGTACAGGAAATTAAATTCCATAGATGGAAAGAAAGATAGGATGTAATTAGAAATGGGAAAGTAGCTTGTCCAAAGCAGGGTTAAGGAGAGCATCAGGGATATAGTAAGACAACTTGTCAGCGCATGTTATCATATATATTATTCTTAACTCCCCCTCTCAAATACTTGATTTTTTCACAGTTTTCTTCATTTTCAATTTAATTCCATTAAATTCTTATATGGCCAGGTAATTGTCTCATTAATGCTTTCCATGAAACCCAAGTTCAGTGTAAGGACCTGTTCTTTCACTCGGTGCTGAAGTGACTGTGTTCAGATAGCTGGAGTGAGAGGCTGACAATCACATAGGGAAATAGGATTTTATTAGTGTGGACTAGAGCTCAGGGGTTTGAGGAGCTTCACAATGGCTCACTGTACCCAAACACACACCATTTTATTGGGAGTGACATGATTTTGGCCTCTGCTGCAAGCTATCTCATGGGGACAGAAGAAGCCGTAGTGTTCACCCAGTTTTCAGATCTGTCCGCTCCCACTGGCTACCTTCCCCACCATTCCCTCGTTAGGGTGAGAACAGTCAATCACAGCTGCTGCAGGAAGCAGAGTGCTTTCCCCCGTTCCACTCTCCCACAGAGGTAGACATGGGTGCAGGGGGTAGGGGGAGCAGCAGATTCCATACTCTCTGCCTCTAGCTTCCCACTGCCTTCTTGTGAAAAATGAGTTAACTCCTCACTCCTTCCCCTCCACACTGTAACACCAGGCTTGGGGAGAGTGAAAAGAGGACACCTTCCTCCATTCAACAGCTGCCCCCAGATCTGGCACATGGATGGGGGCTGGGTGTGTGTGTAAAGAAGAGCCTCCACAGTTGAGGGAGGAGCAGAAGCAAGCTGGGGACAGAAGGGGTTTGCTGATCGATTCAAAGGCCAGAAGGGACCATTGTGATCATCTTCTCTGGTCTCCTGTAAAACACACATATATAGAACGTCCCCAAAGTAATTCCTAGCGCAGAGCTTTTAGAAAATCATCCAGTCTTGATTAAAAACTTGTCAGCTCTAGAGACTCCACCACGATCCTTCAATTTCCAGCCATTGGTTCACATTCTACCTTTCTCTGCTAGACTGAAGAGCCTATATTTAAATATTTGTTCCCCATGTAGATACTTATAGCCTGTAATCCAGTCAACCTTTAATCTTCTCTTTGTTAAGCTCGACTGAGCTCTTTGAGTCTATCACTTTAAGGCATGTTTTCTAATCCTTCAGTCATTCTTGTGGCTCTTCTCTGAGGTGTGTGGTTGAGGGGGCAGAGCTGATGTAGTTCTGGGGACTGGGGCAGATGTCAGGGCTGGAGGTACAAAATTGTGGGAGTGCATCAGTGATGTGGGGTTGGGGGACAGAATTAATTGGCATTTGGGGTTTTGGAAAAAACCTGGAAGTTCTACACCATTAGGGAGCATGTCATATATTTGTAACTTGATCCCAGTCAAGTCTTTTAGAAAGAGTTCCTGTAGGTGGTCCAAAGTGGGATGGACCACTATGAATTTGTGAGAATTGGCAACACTAGTTGTCACATCTGGGTGGAGTGGGCAGGGAAAATTTAAAAATCAAGAAGCAGACCAAAATATAATTGTTTTTGGCCAATCTCCAGACTTTTGCGGTTGGCTCATAATTTTGACTTTTTGGGGTTGGCAATATGCTATTTTCTCAGTTGCTCTATTTCAGGGTTGGCCAACCTGTGGCTCCGGAGCCACATGTGGCTTTTCAGAAGTTAATATGTAGCTCCTTGTATAGGCATCGACTCCGGGGCTGCAGTTACAGGCGCCAACTTTCCAATGTGCCAAGGGGTCCTCACTGCTCAACCCCTGGCTCTGCCACAGGCCCTGCCCCCGCTCCACCCCTTTCTACCCTTTCTCTTCAGCCTGTCGTGCCCTCACTTCTCCTCCCTCACCACCACGAGCCTCCTGTATCCCATGAAACAGCTAACCGGGAGTTTGGAGAGGGAGGGGGAGGTGCTGATCCACTGCTAGTGGGTGGGAGGCACTGGGAGCCGGGGGGAGGGGGAGCTAATGGGGGCTGCTGACATATTACTGTGGCTCTTTGGCAATGTACATTGGTAAATCCGGCTCCTTCTCAGGCTCAGGTTGGCCACCCCTGCTGTAGGTCATGAACATGTAAAAATCCCCCTGCCACTCCTTCCCCATCAAATATATTTAGAAAAAAATCTTATTTGTGTTAAATGAGAGATAGGAAAGGAAACTACTGAAGGAACACACAGATGACATCACTGCTGTGCTAGCTTTTTATTTGCCATTTATTGAACATACATTTAAAAAAGAAACACATCTCTAACCCATAAAAGTGAAAATGAAAGCACACTTCTCGATAAAGGGCACCGAGCAACTATGGGCAAACATTCTGTTAACAGGTGCCTCCTGCAAAAATGCTTCAACCTGACTCCAATTGTCCAGGCTGCCAAACTGTCCTGCAACTTCCAGGCAAAGTATGGAAATCTCCACCTGCCTGACAAGTGATTCCTCACACTCTTCCAACTGTTAAATCTTCCCATAATATCCCTCATAGGTGCTCTGAGACCCAGCTACTGAACCCTCTCACACTCCCCAGAAAAACACTTTAATCCAGCCTCCCCTCTCTGCAGAAAGCCCTGCCTCCCATCTTGCTGTATAACTTGCCTACAAACCCCTCCAACATTCAGCTGCTGACTCAGCCTCAAGACCCAGTAAGCACGGTGGACTTTCCTACAATCCCCTCACTAAAGAGCACCCCATCTTTGCCAGTTCTCCCTATTTTTAGCAGAATATTTATTTTTCAGCTGCGACTCATCCAAAAAGTTCCCTCAGTCTGCTGGTTCCGTGGCATTTTTAAAGGTTGTTTGTATTTTTTCCTGCCTATTTGTCTCTCTTTATAGTACTCAAGTGTTGGCAGGTATGTTCCCTTCATCTCTAACACCCTCAGGAAACCCTCATCACTCACAAATAAGTGTGATGGTCTCCCTTCCAGATATCATACTATTCTCTCACTTCCTGGCAAGCCCCTAGGCTAACTTCTTCTCTCCTCTCCTAGCCTACGTCTACACTACAGCATAAAATCGAAATTACTAAAACCGGTTTTATAAAACCGATATTATAAAATCGATTTTATGCATCCACACTAGGGCACATTAATTCGGTGGTGTGCGTCCATGGTCCTAGGCTACCATCGATTTCCGGAGCGGTGCACTCTGGGTAGCTGCAGTAAAAGAATGAGACCAATAACTTCAATTTCCTTCCACACTAACCCTAAATCGATATAGTAATATCGATTTTAGGGTTACTCCTCTCGTTGGGGAGGAGTACAGAAATCAATTTTAAGAGCCCTTAAAATCGATTTAAAGTGTCTTGTAGTATGGACGGGTACAGCGTTAAATCGATTTAACGCTGGTTAAATTGATTTAACTGTGTAGTGTGGACCAGGCCCTAGTTACTCTTTTCAGATGTCATCCACTTAGACATTGGCTAGCATTCTATGGATTAACATATCATTTTATGAATTTACAGAAACACTGCAGCTGTTTACAGTAGAAAGCGCATTCTAACCCAATTGTCACTTAACACAGATGTAAAGAATTAGCAGGTCATCACATTTTATTTGAAAGAGCAAAACCCCAATTAGTATTATATAGTACATAATCAGTCAGGCCAGCTTTTAGCATTTGGTTAAATAGTGTCTTGAGCAAGCCAGACACTACTGGATCTTTCCTTACTTCCCCTAATTTAGAAATAAATTATTCACATCATTTTAATACTATAGTTATCTGCATTCTAGATAACTACCCTGGTTGCCTCCCTACAAAGCTGGCCCATGTAATCAGCAGAAGCAGACATAAGAGAGGTCATACTAATGAACTGTCATTGTTTGAAATGTTGTAAATTGTTACCGTGTAATTTCATTTAAAAAAAAAATGTTTTGATACTGTTTGAAAAGCCCAGCTAGTGTGTGCAGCCATCGTAGTTACATACGCAGCCACCAAATATGATTATCTCCATAACGAGCCTCTTTCCAGGGTGATCTGGGTCTGGGCAAGGCATTTTCAGTTCCTTTTTATGCAGTGTGACTGGCATACAACAGCCACATTCCACATCTACCATCATCTTTGCGATATTTAGCCTGTTAAAATGAAGAGAAATCAAGTATTGGATTAGGCAAAAGAGCTGTTTGCAAGCCCTTAGCACAAGAGATGGGTTTATAGGCCATGTTCTAACTTGTATGGAAAGCGCATATCATGTAGATTCATGAGAACTTGGTCCAGCTGGTTCTGAAGGATTGTGTGCTTCTGACAGTAATGTCATTTTATGGATTCTGGACATAATACGCTGCTGTGGTGGCATTTATAACTACAAAGGTCTGTGACATGAGTTAAACCCTTTTGAGCCTTTAATCTGAAGATATATCCAAATGAATAAATATAAAACTATGGGCCAGATCCTCAGCTGGGGCAAATTGGCACAGCTTCATTGAAGTCAATAATTTATACTATCTGTTTGGCCCTAAGATCCTAAATAGATTCAGAAAGCTACATGTGGATACTCTTAAATATTATAGGTGTATATTTTAAAAATAAATTTGAAGATCATTCCCTCTTATTCATATCCCTCCTGTTATAGTGCTGTTTTTCTTGTAAAAATTAATAGAATGCTTAATAGCTAAAGGTCTGTAAGCAATGCAACAACCTCCCCTGTTTTATGGGTTCATGATAACTTTTTGTGCAGGAGAAATATAGACCCCATAACTTCTATTCTAACAGATACAAAACAAAACTTTCAATTTACATTTTAAGGCTGGAGCTTCAAAAGGGCATATGGGACTTACCCACTCAACTCCAGTGAAAATTAGTGAGATTTGGTTGCCTAGTTCCCTTTGAATTCCCTTGAGAATTCTAACTTAAATTGTAATTTTAAGGCCATCCATTAAAATATGGTGGTTCTCTGCAAAATGGCTTTGAAATATCTATTGCTTAGACGGTGGTTATATTATGCATTAACAACTTCTCTTTGCACAGTTTACATGTTAAAAAAATAGTGTTTTCCCCTAGCTACCAGCACCAGAATCTCAGCTGAAAAGCTGAGAGTCAGGCTATGTCATTTTCTGGCTCTGATGTCAATAACAGAGTAACAAGTAGGAAACTATGCTATATCTGTGCGGGTGCTACAGAGCTAACAGGAGTAAAAGTAGTAAAAATTAATTTTAGACACTAAAGTATGTAGATGAGACTCGGATTCTACTCTGAAGGTGCTATTTTTCATAGTTTTCTGTCTATAGCCAACTACATTTTAAAGAGTAAATTCTGTCACTGTGTGGATGTGTGTATGGTAGAATTTGGCCTAGAGGTCTCAAACAATTTGTTTGTACTTACAGTAACAATTTACATAAATATTTAAATTAGGGGAACTGGAAAATGAAAAAAAAATTGGTTTTGCCCTTTACTATTCTTATAGCATATGATCTATGAATAAGGGAAAGATTGGCTCAATTTATATTAAATTATCTATGCTTTAGTCTCTGTTTCCTTGATGAGGTGAACATCATTGGAAAGATAAGTGATCTCTCTCAAAAATCAGTTCCGGATATTTTGTGAACAGTAAAATCTTTCTCCAATTTTAAGATCTTTATTTATTTATTTTTTTTTTGTTTTACCCCATTTTGGGTTTGGCTACTAACCTGTATTTTAAAAGCTGATGGAGAACTGAACTCATTTATAAGCATTCAGCTTTTTGCTTCAGAATTTACTTATGTTAAATCTTGTAGCCGTTCACTGTTGTCTTTTCAATAACCTTGCTCTTTATGCTGACCGCTGGGCGGATATAATAAACACTTCTATATTGTTCGAATTAGTGTGTATCACTGCTGGACCTCTCAATTCAAGTAGCAAATTCCTAGTTTTATTGGACCCTTGATCCCTTGCCTGTACAGCTCTATATAGTCACTGGGGCTGTCTGTTTGAGAAATCATTTTCATAACTGTAAACACAACTGATCTATATACAGCATGATATAGTAGAGACTGCTGAAAAGCCATTCTATATAATGTCACCAAATACAAAGTTGGGAGAAATTTCCTGGCTTACTTTCTACCTTTATTTGTAAACTTGGAGATTTTTGACAATTTTAGTCTGTGACGACCTCCTCTGTACAAGAGAACAGAGCAGCTTGGCATCCTTAGAAGTGACACATGTCTTGGACGTTGATGTCCATGTTTTTATTTTAGGGAAGTGGGGAAATGTAGTTCTCTGCCTTGTAAAGCAGTTCAGCAGACTGGTGCTTAACACAACACATTATTTTTAAAAAAGATAATAAAATAAAGCAGTGTGGTTTAGCTCATCTTTGCTGCGCAATTTCTCATAGATCCTTACTTTGCTGAAGATGGACACATTCCTTCACAGCGGGTCAAGGTGACATTTGTAATACAACCTTTGTAAGTCACTTGCTCCTCATATTCAATCTCTCTACAACGTTCTGTCAAATGTAAAAGAAAAAAAATATAATGATCAGAAATCTAACTCAAAAAGATATTGAATTAGCCCTGGTGGACTGAAAGCAGACAAACTAAACCTTATGGGAAAACATTTCAATTAGACATTTCCAATAGGCTGAAGAGAACTGATAATTAACAAGCCAATAATACAAAACAGGTAATTTTTAACTAGGTAGAAATTAGAGCTGAAACAAGAAAACACATTTGAGAAAAAGGTAAGGAACTGGAATCACTAATGAACAAAATAGAATCCAGTTTTAAAGAACAAAGTGAAAATGACACCCAACAGGGAAAACACTTGAACTGTATTACTGATAAGAATGAAAGGATACAAATAAATACAGGCTATCAAGCCAGTTCTGGTTAAAAAATCTTTGATTTCTTTGCCTTCTAAATAGCATAAAGTTTAAGGACTTGAAGTATGTCTCTCTGATATAACATGTCTGAAAAGAAACGACAATCTGATATAACCAATATACACAACATCCATGCTGTAGCATCGATTGGGCTAATGTTATCAAGTTTTACCTCTCCTCCCCTCCCCTCCCCACCAGACTTACATTCTAGGTGGAACACACAATGCTACTTGTTGCTTAGTGACTATGCTCAGTGAGGTTACCAAGTGAAATATATTGACATCTTATTTTATATCATGAGGTAACTCAAATTAACACTACGTACTGAGCAGTAAGTTGACTGAAAGGTCTAGTGGTCCTAGTCCAAGAGTGCTGTGAACAGAGATTGCTTTCCCTCTATGGTTCAGCACCTCATTCTGCTCTTAAGTTATCTTCTCTAATGAGTGCTTAGAGCAGTGCTAAGCCACTCATCCAAAAGAAGGGTTGCTGGGCTGTAGGACCAGATTATAGTATTGACAAAGTGAATGGAATAAATTATTAGGAAGCGGAAAGTCTATTCTTCTAGACACAAGGATGGGCTGACACCTTCCAATCATTATTTTACAGTCTGTATCTCAAGAGCAATTATTTGAGTTCTTCATTTTGATTAAAACTCAGCTTTTTGAAAGGCATTGGTAATGTCCTGAAAGGTCAGGAATTGTATATGAGTTACCCACATAGGGGTTGTTAAAGTGTTGGAGGAAAGAAAATAACATTATAAATAACAAAACATGATGGAAGCCAACATAGCACTGTTACATTGCCCACTGACTGAGGAACTAACCTTTTGACGGTGTTGTAGTTAGTAAAGTAGACAGTGTGCCTGTGAAAAAGGAATACACAGTAAACCGTGTGAATGAAAAAAAACAAAGCAGCTATCAAAACTTAAAAGATCAAATAGTGGAGATTTAATTTTTCTCCCATTCCAACAAGGAGCTCACTGCCTGAGTGACATCAAGGGCAGTCTAGGGTATTTTAATCAGGTATAAATAGCATCACACAAACACAACACTCCCATCCTGCTTTCGTAAAACTGGTGAACGGGAGAAGTAAGCTGAGAGAAAAGGAAGACTCAAATACAGGGGACAATTTAAATCTTCCTATCCTACAGTGTGAAGTACCAATTTTAACAGTAGTTGATGGTTCTTTCAGCCAATTCTAATGCATTTTCTCCTCTAAAAGGTAAAAGTGGAGCTGTTCAATTGTCAAAATTTATTTTTATAACAACGAGTTGAAGACGGTGGTTAAGCCGCAAACCAATGCCGACAGAACAGCAGGGTTTGTGGCAGGCAAGGAAGGAAAAGATGTGTAAATACTCCACAGAGCCTAAAAAGAAAGAGAGAAAGGATCAGAAAAATAAATGCAAAATAAAAAAAAATAGTTGGGGAACTTTGTCATTTCCCTACTTTTTTGTCTTGTTGTAAAAGGAACTATTTTCACAGTAGAAGGGTATATAACATTGCAAAAGCATGTAAAGTTAAAGCATACTAAATTAATAATATAATTAATAAGCTATGACACTTCTTGTCTATTCTTGCACGAACAGTCTACTAAGGTGAAAATTTTGTCCTGGTTAATGGCTATATTGATGAATCTCTAAATGGCAGTGTTCTGTTCAGAATATAATGAAAAATAAAAAGGTTTTGAATATACTAAAAATGGCATATTATATCACCAAGAAATACTAATGATGATTGTTAAATATTTAGTGGTGGGATCTGAAGAAGGCTGCTTAGCTGAATACATTCTGAATAAAATAGTCACATAAAACCCATATTTAGTGGTAGAATCTGAAGAAGGCTGCTTAGCTGAATACATTCTGAATTAAATATTCACATAAAACCCATATTTTTCAGCTGCAGGAGTATGTGTATCAAAATAAAAAGGTGAAAGTGGGATGGAGACAGTGAATGCAATTAGGGACATTTGCTAATGTTCGTTTTAACTATCATCTTGTTTGAGGCTTATAACTATAAGATGTATAAGCTCTTACATATAAACAGAAAAATGATTTTAAAATTATGTTAAAAGTGATTGTAGCGTGCAAAAACCACAACAAACTATAACTGATTGCATAATACTACATTTAAAACTTACCAGGGAGGTGAAAGCTTGTAGTAAATGCAGTAGAAGCCATAGTTGTTTCATTGACTAGAGCTGTGGTTTTTGTTGTGGTTGGTGTTATGTATGTAGTTGATTTGACTGTGGCTGTTTCAGTTGATGAACTAGTTGGAGTAGTTGAAAAAGTTGTGATTTTGATGGTTGTGGTTTTCGGAGTTGTGGATGTTATCATAGTGAGTGTCGAAGCCGTAAATGTGGGAGTAGTCATTTTTGATGTCGGTTTTTTGGTGATTGAGGTAGTGGCATTAGGCAGAGTGGTGGATTCCAATGTTGAAAATTCTGTTGAGGTAGAGATTGGAGCAGTTGTTGATGAAGTGCTTGTAGTGGATTTAATAGAAGAACTGGAAGTTGTGGTTTTTCTAGTTGACTTTATTACTGAAAAGTAAGAGTTTAAAGAAAGGGAAAAATGAACATATGATGTGGCTAAATGAAGACACCTCAAACTATCAAACAAGACATTTAAATTGGCATATATAGAATATTTTGGACCAGTGAGCTTTCTGAGATGATCAAAAGAAGATAACACAGAGCAATGGTTCCAAAATTTCTGAATAAAGAAATCTGTGTTAGATGAAAGCTATTAAAAGACAGGTATTATACCAGTAATTTCCCATGCACAGAATGAAAGAAATGACTAAAATGTACCTGTTGGTGTTGGTGTTGTCCTCATTGTGGATTTAGTTGAAATAGGAGTAGAAGAAATTCCTGTCAGTGTTGTGGCTTTTATGGTGCTTGGGGTGATGGACTCTGATGTTGACCTAGCTGTAGGGACCATTGTCGTCAGAGTGATAGATGTGAGTGTAGTTGGGGTGGTGGTTG
The DNA here is from genome assembly GCF_007399415.2 of Gopherus evgoodei. Classification (NCBI taxonomy): domain Eukaryota; kingdom Metazoa; phylum Chordata; order Testudines; family Testudinidae; genus Gopherus; species Gopherus evgoodei. Next base: position 114,635,254 of record NC_044325.1, on the reverse strand, counting down.
TGCTGGATGTGGTAGAGGTAATGGAAGGTGTAGGGGTTGTCAGTGATGTGGTTTTTGTGGTGGTAGAGGTAATGGTCTGCGGAGAGGTGGACTTTGATATGGTGGTCTCCGCTGAACTAGTGGTTGAGGTAGTCAGAGTGACGGTTGTGGGTGTAGTTGGTGTGGCAGTTGTGCTGGACACCATAGATGTAGTAGAAGGAGTAGACGTTGTCAGAGTTGTGGTTACCAGCCTAGTTTTTGGTGAGGAGGTTGGAGTGGACTCTGTAGAAATAGTGGTTTTGGATGTTGTAGAGACAGATGTTATTGGTGTTGTTTTCGTCGTACTGATGGGAGTAGTTCTTTGTGGTGGTGTGCTTTCTATAGTCTTTGTTACTGTCAGGGAGAAATGTGAGTTGTAATGGTGAGACTGACAAGAAAATGGTGGATTGCAGAAGAAGAGTTTACCATAAAAAATATATAAATATGAACAAGGTTTTTAGAGAGAGCCCAACTTTTGTGCTAGATTAAACAAGAAAAAAAAAGGAAATAACTGACAAGTGACCCTCTCTCATCCTTCAGTAATGAAGAAATGGGGGAGCACTTCAGGGTGCAAGATTTGACTTGAGGCAGGAGTAGTAGGTTTAGGTTACACCTTTCATGCAAAGCAAGAGTGTAAAGAAAAGAAAACAGCTTGAATCCTGTGAGTGTGACTAAAGGAAACAGGCCTTCTCAAACCATGAACCAAGGCTATTATATTCATCTAACTGGAAAATAGCTGTGGATATTCATGGAGTGCATATGTGAGAGAGACAGCATTCACATTCTTTGACTCTTATTTACAACCCATTTCAAACACTTGAGTGTGTTTCCTTTCAACCACATGAGTGCAAATGGTTTTTGGTATGTGCCTTTCACAAGAAGCTGTGGAGATTGGTTTGCACTGGAATGAATCAGGTGTATTGGCCTCTGTGTCCGTACCCAGGAATTAGTTCAAGTTACATATTTACAAGGATCTATGCAATCCTAATGATTAAGAATCTGAAAAGGAGGTGAGATATATTGGAAAAGCGAGCTTTGTGTTGTGAGAAAAAAGCAAGTTAGACAGAACAGGAAAAATGCCGTGTTTACACCATACACTTTCTACAAGAATGGCATTTAATCTCCTATAGTGGAGCTTTGTGACAGGGACTGCCCTTTTCTCATAGTCACTCTTCCCTACAAGATTCCAAGTTTCCCCTATCCTGTAACTTGCTTCCTCCCCTTCCTTGGCAGTGAGCTCCATAGCAAGGAGACTTGGATTTGCCTGCTAGGAGAAAAGATTGGAATTCCTCGCTCTGCCAGATTGGAGTGACTGCAGGACACTGTGGAAGGGGATCTTTGCCAATTAGCCTAAACAAACAAATGTAGAGGAGTAGACAGCAAAGCCAATGAATATAAATGTTGCTATGGCATTTGTAGGTTTGTTTACCTGTTGGTGGTGTTCCCGTTGTGGACTTAGTTGACTTAGTAGTTGGAGAAACTGTCGTCAGTGTAGATGTTTTTGCACTACTCGGACTAGTGGACTCTGATGTGGTGCTCTTTGTTGAAGTACTGGCTGAGGCCGTTGTCAGAGTGACAGTCGTGGGTGTAGTTGGTGTGGTGGTTGTGCTGGACTTGGTAGAGGTAATGGAAGTGGTAGGGGATGTCAGCGTTGTGGTTTTTGTGGTGGTAAAAGTAGTGTTTTGGGTGGAGGTGAACTCTGAGGTGGTGCTCTTCGCTGAACTAGTGGTCAAGGTAATTGTTGTCAAGGTGATGGCTGTGGGTGCAGTTGGTGTGGCGGTTGTGCTGGACTGAGTAGACGTAGTGGAAGGAGTAGTCGTCAGAGATGTTGTTATCAGCCTAGTTTTTGGTATGGAGGTTGAAGTGGACTCTGTTGATGCAGTGGTTTTGGATGTTGTGGAGACTGATGAGGTTGGTGACGTTTTCGTCGTACTTCTGGGGGTGGTTCTTTGTGGTGGTGTGGTTCGTATGGCCTTTGTTACTGTGAGAGAGAAATGTGAGTTGATATGATGAGATTGAGAAGAAAATGATAGACTATAAAAACAAGATTTAAAATGATTATATAACAACCTAAATTTGAACAAGCTTTTTAGATACAGCCCGACTTTGTGCTAGATAAAATGAGAAAAAATATGGAAGTAACTGACAAGTGGCCAGCTCTCATTCTTTAGTAATAAAGAAACAGGGGAGCACTAGAAATAGGTACCAATAGGGCAAAATTTATTAAAAAACCATAAACGTGCACAGGTTTGTATGTTTTTGGAAAGAAACAGAGAAGTTCCTGAAGCGAGAAGAGAATATGGGTGATTTAATTACTACTCATGGAAAATATATAAGGAAGGAACAAACCATGCTGCACTATTTTGAATTAATATATGTATAAAATGGAAATGGTTTTTGGTAAGTAGTTTTCTGAGGAAGGTACAGAGACTGGATTGCACTAGAATGAAGCAGGTGTATTGGTCTCTGTGTCCGTACCCAGGAATTAGTTCGAGTGAAATATCTACAAGGATCTATGAAACCCTAATGATTAAGAATATGAAAAGGAGATGCAATATATTGGAAGAATGAGCTCTATGTTGAGAGAAAAATCAAGTTAGATAGAAGAGGAAAAATGCTGTGTTTACACCATCCACTTCCCACAAGAATGTGCTTCAATCTCCTATGGTGGAGGTTTGTGTACCTGTTGGTGTTGACTTAGTTGTGGACTTAGCTGACGTTGGAGAAACTGTTGTCAAAGTAGTTGTTTTTACAGTACTTGTGGTAGTGGACTCAGCTGCGGTGCTCTCCGGTGAAATACTGGTCGGGGCCGTCGTCGTCAGTGTGACGGTTGTGAGTGTAGATGGTGTGGTGGTTGCGATAGGCATGGTAAAGGTAGTGGAAATGGTAGAGGTTGATTTTGATGTTGTGCTCTCTGGTGAGATAGTGGACAAGGTAGTCGTGGTGAAAGAGAGGGTTGTGGGTTTAGTTGGTGTGGCGGTTGTCCTGGTTACCGTAGACTTGGTGGAAGGCATAGTTGTTGTCATAATAATTATTGGAGCAGTTTTTGGTGATGAGGTGCTTCTTAGAATTGTTTTTGGTGAGGAGGTTGGGCTTGATTCTGTTGACGCAGTGGTTTTGGAGGTTGTAGAGACAGATGTGGTTGGTGTTGTTTTCCTGGTACTTCTCGTTGTTGGGGTTTCTGCAGTCTTAGTTACTGTGAGGGAGAAATGAGAATCGATATGGTGATGTTGACAAGAATATGGTGGATTGCAGAGGAAGAGTTTACAAGGAGTAAATAATTGTATCATTATGAACAGGGGTTTTAGAGTGAGTGCACTGTTGTCCTAGATCAGGGTTTCTCAAACAGGTCTCTCCACTACTGTAGGCAAAGGTCCTGGCGGGCCGGGTCGGTGTGTTTCCCTGCCTCGTCCACAGGTCCGGCAGATCGCGGCTCCCACTGGCTGTGGATCGCTACTCTGGGCCAATGGGAGCTGCTGGAAGTTGCGTGGGCTGAGGGACGTACTGGCCACTGTTTCCATTGCTCCGAAGCAGCGATCCGCAGGCAGCGGGAGCTGCGATCAGCTGGACCTGCTGAAGGGGCAGGTAAAGACACCGGCTTGGTCCACTAGGAGCTTTCCCTACAAAAGCAGTGACCCCTGTTTGAGAAACCCTGTGCTAGATTAAAAGCGACAAAATTGGGTCAACAATTTGGAAGCGGTACCCTCACATCTTTAGTATTGGTGATATTTTGGAACTCTGATAATCAGTATCTTAACTTCCAATGTTGTGAAAATAACAAAATTGCATAAAAACAAATGCATTTTCTGTTTTGTAAAGTAACCCAGACATTTTTGGAAAGGAGGATCTTGTGATCTGTTGTGGCAGTCTAAATCCTCCTGACTGAAGATTTACAGGGCGTGAACAACCCAGGTCTGACTTTTGTAAGATAGTGTGTGTCTTTCTGGAAGATTTTGTGTTATGTTTGTTGCCTCTTTGAGGTACGTTGATCTAAAGCTTTCTGGATTACACCATACCTCCAGAGAGAGATACTCTCATCTCTGTGCCACCAAATGTTTCTAAGAGAGATTATGCTTGCAGACATTTACCAATCCACTGACAATGATTACTGGATTATTTATTCTTGCAAGTTTAGGTCCCTATTGTTGGAAGATGCTGAATGTGTTCTGCTCCCTCTGTTGAAGTTAGGCGTGGCAGCTGGCATTTCTTCACTTCTCAGGGTAAAGTTCTTCATGCTTTGTTAACTCCCTAGCTCTGTATAGCTCTTCTGATCAGGGTATAGCTAAATCTGTGGAACCCTCTGTCTGCTTCTTAGACCCAGAAAAGATCTAAGGTGCAGGGAGCTTTTTTAGCATCCAGAGGGCATCTTGCCCCTAGTGTCTTTGCAACTTTATCTGAAAGGGCTCAATATGAGGGTCTAAAATTGAGATGAGCAAGGCTAATCTGTAATTTTTATTTTACAAACTGACTGTCAACTCACCAGGTGAGAATAGAGTAGTAGGTATTGTTGGCTCTTTTCCTGTAAAGGAAGAGTGAAAAGAAAAGAAAAAAGGGTGGAATCCCAGGAAGGTGACTAAATGAAGTAGGCCTTCCTAAAATATTCATCAATGCAATTATATTGGACTAACTGGAAAATGCAGGTTGGCAGTGACTACCAGAGCAAGGAGATGGGGCTACGCCTCCTAGCGAGATGATTGGGTCTCCATGCTCTCTTAGATGGGAATGACAGCAGGGCACTGTGGAAGGGGAACTTTGCCAATTAGGCTGAACAGAAAAATGTCAGTAGGAGCTGGGTAGGGGTTGCGAGGGGACGGGGAGCAGAGAGCAAGGCCAATGAAGAAAAATATTCCCCATGCCTTTCGCCATCTAGGTTCCAAAGTGTAACACTTCAGTTATGTTTGGCTGAAGAAGCCTATGTAGCGTAAAAACGAGTTGTTATACCAATAATTGCCCAGGTACAGAAAGATAACAATGACTAAAAGGTACCTGTTGGTGTTGCTCCTGTTGTGGACTTAGTTGACGTAGTAGTTGGAGAAACTGTCGTCAGTGTAGTTGTTTTTACAGTGCTTGCAGTGGTGGACTCAGATGCGGTGGTCTCCGGAGAAGTACTGGTCGGGGCCTTCGTCGTCAGAGTGACGGTTGTGAATGTAGTTGGTGTGGTGGTTGTTGTGGGAGTGGTAAAGGTAGTGGAAGTGGTAGGGGATGACTTTGATGTTGTGGTCTCTGGTGAGCTAGTGGAGAAGGGAGTCGTGGTGAGAGTGAGGGTTGTGGGTGTAGTTGGTATGGTGGTTGTACTGGTTTTAGAAGACTTGGTGGAAGATATAGTCCTTGTCAGAGTTGTGCTTCTTTGACTTGTTTTGGCTGAGGAGGTTGGGCTGGATTCTGTTGACGCAGTGATTTTGGAGGTTGTAGAGACCGATGTGGTTGGTGTTGTTTTCCTGGTACTTCTCGTTGTTGGGGTTTCTGCGGTCTTAATTACTGTGAGGGACAAAAATGAATCGATATGGTGACGTTGACAAGAATATGGCGGATTGCAGAGGAAGAGTTTACTAGGAGTAAACAATTGTATCATAATGAACTGGGGTTTTAGAATGGGGGAAACTTTGTGCTAGATCAATGGAATTTTTTTTTTGCAAACAATTGCAAAGTGGCTCTCTGTCATTCTGTAATAACAGAGAATGGGCTAGTGCTTGAAATAAATTACTTTACTACCAACCGTTTTAAAAATCAACCTATTTGCAAAAGCGTTTACTGGTTGGGAAAGTAGTGTGTGTGGGGATACTTTCAATCGTTCTGAGGGTCTGAAGTCAAAACAGATGAACAAGGCTGATCTAGAACTCTATTTCTACACACCAATTGTGGAACTCTCCCCTTGAGACAAGGGTAGTATATCTAGGTGACTCTTTTCATGGAAAGAGAGAGTGTAAAGAAAAGAAAAAAGCTTGAATCCTGTCAGTGTGACTTAATGAAGTAGACCTTACCAAATCATCAGTAGGGGCTGAGAAACTGACCTAACTGGGAAACAGAATCAAAGGACTGGAGTGAATCGACGAGAGAGAAAGCAACCACATTGTTTGATTTGTATCTGCAATCCATTTTAATGTATGTAGGTCCCTTTCCTTTCAGCCACATTGAGAGGAAATGATTTTCAGTATATGGCTTTCTCAGGAAGGTATAGAGCCTGGATTGCACTGGAATGAAGGGAGTGGACTGGCCTTTGTGTCCATACCCAGGTATTAGTTCGAGTGAAATATCTACAAGGATCTATACAACCCTAATGCTTAAGAATCTGAAAAGGAGGTGCGATATGTTGGAAGAGTGAGCTTTGTGTTGTGAGAGAAAGCAAGTTAGCTAGAAGAGGAAATATGCTGTGTTTATACCAGACACTTCCCACATGAATGGGCTTCAATCTCCTATGGTGGAGGTTTGTTTACCTGTTGGTGTTGATCGCGTTGTGGACTTAGTTGACGTAGTAGTTGGAGAAACTGTCGTCAGCGTAGTTATTTTTACGGTGCTTGCGGTGGTGGACTCAGACGTGGTGGTCTCCGGAGAAGTACTGGTCGGGGCCGTCGTTGTCAGAGTGACGGTTGTGAGTGTAGTTGGTGTGGTGGTTGTGGTGGGAGTGGTAAAGGTAGTGGAAGTGGTAGGGGTTGACTTTGATGTTGTGGTCTCTGGTGAGCTAGTGGAGAAGGGAGTCGTGGTGAGAGTGAGGGTTGTGGGTGTAGTTGGTATGGCGGTTGTACTGGATTCAGAAGACTTGGTGGAAGATATAGTCCTTGTCAGAGTTGTGCTTCTTCGACTTGTTTTGGCTGAGGAGGTTGGGCTGGATTCTGTTGACGCAGTGGTTTTGGAGGTTGTAGAGACAGATGTGGCTGGTGTTGTCTTCCTGGTACTTCTCGTTGTTGGGATTTCTGCGGTCTTAGTTACTGCGAGGGAGAAATGTGAATCAATATGGTGACGTTGACAAGAATATGTTGGATTGCAGAGGAAGAGTTTACTAGAATTAAATAATTGTATCATAATGAACAGGGGTTTTAGAATGAGGGCAACTTTGTGTTAGATCAATGGAATTTTTTTTTGCAAACTATTGAGAGGTGGCTCTCTCTCATTCTTTAATAACAGAGAATGGGCCAGCGGTTGAAATAAATGACTTAACTACCAACCATTTTAAAAATCGACCCATTTGCAAGAGCGTTTACTGGTTGGGAAAGTAGTGTGTGTGGGGATACTTTCAATCATTGTGAGGGTGTGAAGTCAAAACAGATGAACAAGGCTGATCTAGAACTCTGTTTTTTCCCACCAATTGTGGAACTCTCCCCTTGAGACAAGGGTAGTATATCTAGGTGACTCTTTTCATGGAAAGCATGAGTGTAAAGAAAAGAAAAAAGTTTGAAACCTGTCAGTGTGACTAAATGAAGTGGACCTTACTAAATCATCAGTAGTGGCTGAAGAATTGACCTAACTGGGAAACAAAATCAATGGAGTGGAGTGCATCGATGAGAGGGAAAGCAACCCCATTGTTTGAATTGTATCTGCAACCAGGGCCGGTGCAAGGATATTTTGCGCCCTAGGCGAAACTTCCACCTTGCGCCCTCTGCTCCCGCCCCCCTCCCAGAGCATTGCTTATTATAAACTTTCGAAAATGAATACTGCATAATGTGGCATTGTTCATTACAATTAATACATATTCGGCTTGAAAATTTATTAATTTCATTATTTAGCCTACATATTTAATGAAAATAATTGAATAACCTGACAGGGTGTGGGGCTGGCTGGCTCTGGGCAGGGCAGGGGATGCGAAGCTGGTTGGAGATGGGGTACGGGGTTGGCTGGAGTCAGGGGGTGCGGGACTGGCTGCGTGCAGGGCAGGGGGCGTGGGGCTGGCTGCAGGCAGGGCAGGTGCTGCAGCAGGGGCTGGATGGAGACAGGTGGTGTGGGGCTGGCTATGGACAGGGCAAGGAGTGCAGCAGGGGCTGGCTGCATGTAGGGCAGGGAGTGAGTGGCTGGCTGTGGGCAGGGCAGAGGGTGTGGGGTGGCTGGAGACAGGAGGTGTGGGCTGGCTGTGGGCAGGGCAGGAGGTGTGGAGCTGGCTGCAGGCAGCGCAGGGAGACCAGCAGGGGCTGGCTGCGGGCAGGGCAGGGAGTGCGGGGCTGGTTGAGGCAGGGAAGGGGGTGCGGGGCCGGCTGCGGGCAGAGGGTGAGGGGCTGGCTGGATACAGGGGTGTGCGGCTGGCTAGAGACAGGGCAGGGCAAGGGGTGTGGGGCTGACTGGAGGCAAGGCAGGGGATGAGGGGTTGGCTGTAGTCAGGACAGGGGGTTCAGCTGCCATGGATGGAGCTGGAGCACAAAGAGCAGCTGCAGAAGGAAGAGCTGCTGGCCAGAAGATTCTGTGAGGAACCGGCTCTGTCCCATGGAGAGGTACCGCTGCGGGATCTGCATTTTAAATAGCAGTGGGGACGCCCCTGCAGCCCCTTGCCCTCTCAGCCTCCTGGGCACTGGCTCTCTGCGGCTCACTCCCTAGGGGCTCAGCCCTGCTCCTCTTGCCCCCAATCCCTCATTAGGCCTGGGTGCACGGAAAGCATGCAGCATAACTTTGTACTGTGTTAATGACTCCTGAACTGGTGGGGGCTATGCCTAATTGCTGCCACTATATCTTTCTTTGCTGGGCAATTAGATGACAATTAACTTGGAATAGCCCAGAGGGGTCATAGTAGAGAAGGAGGGAGGAGAGACCTTTAGGTTTCAGTTCTGTGCAAAGCCAGTTAACTTTTCTTTTCAGCTGCCTATAAACAAACCTAGTAGAGAAAAGAGTTTCTTCCCCACATCCCCTCCCCCAAAAAATCGGTTATGATTTTAATGGATCCAGAAGCAAAATAATTCTGTAAGCAAAAAGACAAGTTTCCTGCCTTCCCTTCCACAAAGATCTATTTCCACCCAGGTAACTTATTATTTATTATCTGTAGTAACTATGTTCTCACGTTTGAATGATACACTATAGTGGTGTCGAAGTTCTTTCGAAATCCCTCAGCTCTTTTGCGGCGTTGGGAGTGAATGCTAGACCCTCGGTTAATTACTTTTACCTTACTTCATGTGCCTATCTTTTGGTCAATAATTTTTGATGTTAAATTAGATTTTCAAAACCCAGCTTTAAAATGATGTTCATGCCGACAATTGCAATTTAATTGTCTAAATGGGGAAATCGATGCCTTGAAATTATGGGATCTAATTTTAAAATTGTATTAAAAAGGTGGCATTATAAAGGGGAAATATTTTAAAAGGTTTATCCAGTATCCCCATTACTGTTACCCAGCATTCTGCTTCAAGCAGTAACACAGGAGGGAGGGGGCAATGGACAGATTAGTGTTCAGTGGTACTTCAAACAAAAAGACATTTACTCTTAAATTATCTCGTTGATGCCTAATTGACGATCTAATAGCATGAATCAAGTACATCAAAACTTCGCTGAATAAACTTGTTAGTGTTAAACCCCCAAGCTGGGGCCCCAGGGCCAGACAACGGGTGCTCCGGCCTCCATCCCCCAACGGATTTTTCCCCCAGCCCCCAGAACTGTCACTGGTCACGTAGTCGCTTAGAAAGCAGAACTTGCAACAGGAAAAGCAACCTTGTGGTCGGCCGGCCTGGAGGGACGAAGTTCCCCTGCGACGGTTGCTTCCTGGGTAGGGATGTTGGAGCCCGCTTGCCTCCCTTGTATGGGCATGAGCCACTCGCGACCCCGCAATTGGCTTATTATAAATTATGACGAAAAATTTGCTATATATTGCCGGCCCCCTCCCGGGGACGGGCGGAGAGAACTCGAATTCCCGTCGAACCGTACCCAGGCCTGATCAACCTGAAGCTCTCTCTCGGCTCACGCGTTTCCTGAAGCCTAACCGCTTGCCGGCCGTAATGAAACTTTTGTGGTTTGTATGTGTAAGTAGAATTAGCTGTTAAGTATAACTGTGCTGCTAGATAAGAGGCAAAGACTGATTCCAGCCGCCCCAAGGCTCCTGCTAGGGGAAACCCGTTGACCAGGAAACCTTGAAAGCAAGGGGGACCAGTCGAGCCTCACAATTTGTTTAGTGAGATCAGTTGCTGCATTTATGATTACTAATAGCACCAATATCACTTTTACTAAACCCTGGAACGACCTGAATAATTACTGGGACTTGGAAAAATACCAGGGCCAGCTTCTATTTGTAATCGCAGTATTTGTATTATTCGTTCTGGTATTATATTGTAAGCCCAAGCTGTAACTAATCGTGTTGTCCCTTATCCTTATCTGTGACTCATTTAATAAACCCTCATTTTCTTTAACACTACAAGTGATTGCTTGCGTTATCTCCGTCGCTACCCTTGGGCAATTGACAACCCCCCAGGGCATCCAGTGATCGAACCTCCGCCCTACCTCAACGCTCATTACCCGGTAGATAACGGGCACCTGGTGGCCATATCGATGGAGCGAGGGGCGAGAGTAAACAGTAATCAACAGTTAGCATTTCTAAGGGGGAGACTGAACATTCCAAAAAGTGATAAATGGTGCCTGCGAGCGGTCGTGCAGGCATGACTGCGGCAGCTCAGACTCCCTCTCTGTCCCAGCAGCAACGGCTGCTCAACCATTTAAAAAAAAATTTGAGGGCACTTTTTGGCACCCTCAAATCTCGGCACCCTAGGGAACTGCCTAGTCTGCCTAAATGGTGGCACCGGCCCTGTCTGCAACCCATTATAAAGTCTCTGGGTCTCCTTCCTTTCAGCCACATTGAGAGGAAATGATCTTAAGTATATGGCTTTATCAGGAAGGTATAGAGCCTGGATTGTACTGGAATGAAGTGAGTGGACTGGCCTCTTTGTCAGTACCCAGGTATTAGTTCGAGTGAAATATCTACAAGAATCTATGCAATCCTAATGCTTAAGAATCTGAAAAGGAGGTGCGATATGTGGGAAGAGTGAGCTTTGTGTTGTGAGAGAAAGCAAGTTAGCTAGAAGAGGAAATATACTGTGCTTATACCATACACTTCCCACATGAATGGGTTTCAATCTCCTATGGTGGAGGTTTGTTTACCTGTTGGTGTTGGTCGCATTGTGGACTTAGTTGACACAGTAGTTGGAGAAACTGTCATCAGCGTAGTTATTTTTACGGTGCTTGAGGTGGTGGACTCAGATGGGGTCGTCTCCGGAGAAGTACTGGTCGGGGCCATCGTCGTCAGAGTGACGGTTGTGAGTGTAGTTGGTGTGGTGGTTGTGGTGGGCGTGGTAAAGGTAGTGGAAGTGGTAGGGGTTGACTTTGATGTTGTGGTCTCTGGTGAGCTAGTGGAGAAGGGAGTCGTAGTGAGAGTGAGGGTTGTGGGTGTAGTTGGTATGGCGGTTGTACTGGTTTCAGTAGACTTGGTGGAAGATGTAGTCCTTGTCAGAGTTGTGCTTCTTCGACTTGTTTTGGCTGAGGAGGTTGGGCTGGATTCTGTTGTCGCAGTGGTTTTGGAGGTTGTAGAGACAGATGTGGTTGGTGTTGTTTTCCTGGTACTTCTCGTTGTTGGGGTTTCCGCGGTCTTAGTAACTGTGAGGGAGAAATGTGAATCGATATGGTGACGTTGACAAGAATATGGCGGATTGCAGGAGAAGAGATTACTAGGATTAAATAATTGTATTATAATGAACAGGGGTTTTAGAATGGGGGCAACCCTGCGCTAGATCAACGGAATTTTTTTTTGCAAACAATTGCAAAGCGGCTCTCTCTCATTCTTTAATAACAGAGAATGGGCCAGCAGTTGAAACAATTAACTTAATTACCAACCATTTTAAAAATCCACCCATGTGCAAGGCTGTTTACTGGTTGGGAAAGTAGTGTGTGTGGGGATACTTTCAATCATTCTGAGGGTCTGAAGTCAAAACAGATGAACAAGGCTGATCTAGAACTCTGTTTCTACGCACCAATTGTGGAACTCACCCCTTGGGACAAGGGTAGTATATCTAGGTAACTCTTTTCATGGAAAGCAAGTCTAAAGAAAAGTAAAAAGCTTGAATCCTGTCAGTGTGACTAAATGAAGTAGACCTTACCAAATCATCAGTAGTGGCTCAGAAACTGACCTAACTGGGAAACAGAATCAATGGACCGGAGTGCATCGACGAGAGAGAAAGCAACCACATTGTTTGAATTGTATCTGCAACCAGGGCCGGTGCAAGGATATTTTGCACCCTAGGCGAAACTTCCACCTTGCGCCCTCAGCTCCCGCCCCTCTCCCCAGAGCATTGCTTATTATAAACTTTCGAAAATGAATATTGCATAATGTGGCATTGTTCATTAGAATTAATACATATTTGGCTTGAAAATTTATTAATTTCATTATTTAGCCTACATATTTAATGAAAATAACTGAATAACCTGACAGGGTGTGGGGCTGGCTGGCTCTGGGCAGGGCAGGGGATGCGAAGCTGGTTGGAGATGGGGTGTGGGGTTGGCTGGAGTCAGGGGGTGCGGGACTGGCTGCGTGCGGGGCAGGGGGTGTGAGGCTTGCTGCAGACAGGGCAGGTGCTGCAGCAGGGGCTGGATGGAGACAGGTGGTGTGGGGCTGGCAATAGACAGGGCAAGGAGTGCAGCAGGGGCTGGCTGCATGTAGGGCAGGGAGTGAGGGGCTGGCTGTGGGCAGGGCAGAGGGTGTGGGGTGGCTGGAGACAGGAGGTGTGGGGCTGGCTGTGGGCAGGGCAGGAGGTGTGGGGCTGGCTGCAGGCAGGGCAGGGGGTGCAGCAGGGGCTGGCTGCGGGTAGGGCAGGGGGTGCGGGGCTGGTTGAGGCAGGGAAGGGGGTGCGGGGCTGGCTGCAGGCAGGGGTGAGGGGCTGGCTGGATACAGGGGTCAACTTTGTGCTAGATGAATGGAATTTTTCTTTGGCAAACAATTGCAATGTGGCTCTCTCTCATTGTTTAATAATAGAGAATGGGCCAGTGGTTGAAAAAATGACTTAACTACCAACCGTTTTAAAAATTCACCCATTTGCAAGAGCGTTTATTGGTTGGGAAAGTAGTGTGTGTGTATCTGAAGAAGCGTGTATTCACCCACGAAAGCTCATGCTCCCAAACGTCTGTTAGTCTATAAGGTGCCACAGGATTCATTACGGCTTTTACAGATCCAGACTAATACGGCTACCCCTCTGATAGTGTGTGTGGGGATACTTTCAATCAATGTGAGGGTGTGAAGTCAAAACAGATGAACAAGGCTGATCTAGAACTCTGTTTCTACGCACCAATTGTGGAACTCTCCCCTTGAGACAAGGGTAGTATCTCTAGGTGACTCTTTTCATGGAAAACATGAGTGTAAAGAAAAGAAAAAAGCTTGAAACCTGTCAGTGTGGCCTTAAATCATCAGTAGTGGCTGAAGAAGTGACCTAACTGGGAAACAATATCAATGGACCGGAGTGCATCGACAAGATAGAAAGCAACCACATTGTTTGAATTGTATCTGCAACCCATTTTAAAGTCTCTGGGTATCTTTCCTTTCAGTCACACTGAGAGGAAATGGTTTTAAGTAGATGGCTTTCTCAGGAAGGTATAGAGCCTGGATCGCACTGGAATGAAGCAGGTGAACTGGCCTCTTTGTCCGTAAGCAGGTATTAATTCGAGCGAAATATCTTCAAGGATCTATGCAACTCTAATGCTTAAGAATCTGAAAAGGATGTGCGATATGTTGGAAGAGTGAGCTTTGTGTTGTGAGAGAAAGCAAGTTAGCTAGAAGAGGAAATATGCTGTGTTTATATCATACACTTCCCACATGAATGGGCTTCAATCTCCTATGGTGGAGGTTTGTTTACCTGTTGGTGTTGATCGCGTTGTGGACTTAGTTGACGTAGTAGATGGAGAAACTGTCGTCAGCGTAGTTATTTTTACGGTGCTTGCGGTCGTGGACTCAGACGTGGTGGTCTCCGGAGAAGTACTGGTCGGGGCTGTCGTCGTCAGAGTGACAGTTGTGAGTGTAGTTGGTGTGGTGGTTGTGGTGGGCGTGGTAAATGTGGTAGGGGTTGACTTTGATGTTGTGCTCGCTGGTGAGCTAGTGGAGAATGGAGTCGTGGTGAGAGTGAGGGTTGTGGGTGTCGTTGGTATGGCGGTTGTACTGGTTTCAGGAGACTTGGTGGAAGATGTGGCCCTTGTCAGAGTTGTGCTTCTTCGACTTGTTTTGGCTGAGGAGGTTGGGCTGGATTCTGTTGACGCAGTGGTTTTGGATGTTGTAGAGACAGATGTGGTTGGTGTTGTTTTCCTGGTACTTCTCGTTGTTGGGGTTTCTGTGGTCTTAGTTACTGTGAGGGAGAAATGTGAATCGATATGGTGACGTTGACAAGAATATGGCAGATTGCAAAGGAAGAGTTTACTAGGAGTAAATAATTGTATCATAATGAACAGGGTTTCTGAAACTGTGGTCTCCGTTGCTGTAGAGAGAGGCCCTGGCGGGCCGGGTAGGTGTGTTTCCCTTTCTCATCCACAGGTCCGGCCGATCGCGGCTCCTACTGGCTGCGGATCGCTCCTCCGGGCCAATGGAAGCTGCTGGAAGCGGCGTGGGCTGAGGGACGTATTGGCCGTTCCTTCCATTGGCCCGGAGCAGCGTTCCGCAGCCAGTGGGTGCCGCGATCGGCTGGACCTGCTGAAGGGGCAGGTAAAGACACCGCCTCGGTCCGCCAGGGGCTTTCCCTACAGAAGCAGCGACCCCTGTTTGAGAAACCCTGTGCTACACTAAAAGCGACAAAATTGGGTCAATAATTTGGAAGCGGTGTCCTCACATCTTTAGTATTGTATTTGGGAAAGCTGACTAATGTTGTGAAAATAACAAAATTGCATAGAAACAAGTGCATTTCCTGTTTTGTAAAGTAACCCAGACATTTCTGGGTAGGAGTATCTTGTGATCTGTTGTGGTGGTTTAAATCCTTCTGATGGAAGAAATATAGGGCGTGAACAACCCATGTCTGACTTTTGTAAGAAAGTGTGTGTCTTACTGGAAGGTTTTGTGTTATGTTTGTTCCCTCTTTGAGGTACGTTGATCTAAAGCTTTCTGGGCTACACCATACCTCCAGAGAGAGATACTCTCATCTCTATGCCACCAAAAGTGTCTAAGAGAGATTATGCTTGCAGACATTTACCAATCCACTGACACTGAATACTGGATTATTTATTCTTGCAAGTTTAGGTCCCTATTGTTGGAAGATGCTGAATGTGTTCTCCTCCCTCTGTTGAAGTTAGGCGTGGGAGCTGGCATTTCTTCACCTCTCAGGGTAGTGTTCTTCATGCTTTGTTAACTCCCTAGATCTGTTTAGCTCTTCTGATCAGGGCACAGCTAATTCTGTGGAGCCCTTTGTCTGCTTTTTAGACCCAGAAAAGATCTAAGGTGCAGGGAGCTCTTTTAGCGTCCAGAGGGGATCTTGCCCCAAGTGTCTTTGCAACTTTATCTGAAAGGGCTCAATATGAAGGTCTGAAATTGAGATGAGCAAGGCTAATCTGAAATTCTTATTTTAGAAATGACTGTCAACTCACCAGGTGAGGATGGAGTAGTAGGTATCGTAGGCTCTTTTCCTGCAAAGGAAGAGTGAAAAGAAAAGAAAAAGGGTTGAATCCGGGGAAGGTGACTAAATGAAGCAGGCCTTCCTAGACTATCCATCAATGCAATTATATTGGACTAACTGGAAAATGCAGGTTGGCAGTGAGTACCACAGCAAGGAGATGGGGCTACGCCTCCTAGCGAGATGATTGGGCCTCCATGCTCTCCTAGACGGGAGTGACTGCAGGGCAATGGGGAAGGGGAACTTTGCCAATTAGTCTGAACAGAGAAATGTCAGAAGGAGCTGTGTAGGGGTCGGGAGGGGGAGAGGAGCAGAGAGCAAGGCCAATGAAGAAAAATATTCCCCATGCCTTTCGCCATCTAGGTACCAAAGGGTAATGCTTCAGTTATGTTTGGCTGGAGATGCCTATGTAGCGTAAAAACGAGTTGTTATACTAGTAATTGCCCAGGTACAGAATGATAGCAATGATTAAAAAGTACCTGTTGGTGTTGCCCCAGTTGTGGACTTAGTTGACGTAGTAGTTGGAGAAACTGTCGTCAGCGTAGTTATTTTTACTGTGCTTGCGGTGGTGGACTCAGATGCGGTGGTCTCCGGAGAAGTACTAGTCGGGGCCGTCGTCGTCAGAGTGACGGTTGTGAGTGTAGTTGATGTGGTGGTTGTGGTGGGCGTGGTAAAGGTAGTGGAAGTGGTAGGGGTTGACTTTGATGTTGTGGTCTCTGGTGAGCTAATGGAGAAGGGAGTCGTGGTGAGAGTGAGGGTTGTGGGTGTAGTTGGTATGGCGGTTGTACTGGTTTCAGTAGACTTGGTGGAAGATGTAGTCTTTGTCAGAGTTGTGCTTCTTCGACTTGTTTTGGCTGAGGAGGTTGGGCTGGATTCTGTTGACACAGTGGTTTTGGAGGTTGTAGAGACAGATGTGGTTGGTGTTGTCTTCCTGGTACTTCTCGTTGTTGGGATTTCTGCGGTCTTAGTTACTGCGAGGGAGAAATGTGAATCGATATGGTGACGTTGACAAGAACATGGTGGATTGCAGAGGAAGAGTTTACTAGGATTAAATAATTGTATCATAATGAACAGGGGTTTTAGAATGAGGGCAACTTTGTGCTAGATCAATGGAATATTTTTTTGCAAACTATTGTGAGGTGGCTCTCTCTCATTCTTTAATAATAGAGAATGGGCCAGCAGTTGAAATAAATGACTTAACTACCAACCATTTTAGAAATCGACCCATTTGCAAAAGTATTTACTGGTTGGGAAAGTAGTGTGTGTGGGGATACTTTCAATCATTGTGAGGGTGTGAAGTCAAAACAGATGAACAAGGCTGATCTAGAACTCTGTTTTTACCCAACAATTGTGGAACTCCGCCCTTGAGACAAGGGTAGTATATCTAGGTGACTCTTTTCATGGAAAGCATGAGTGTAAAGAAAAGAAAAAAGCTTGAAACCTGTCAGTGTGACTAAATGAAGTAGACCTTACTAAATCATCAGCAGTGGCTGAAGAATTGACCTAATTGGGAAACAAAATCAATGGACTGGAGTGCCTCGATGAGAGGGAAAGCAACCACATTGTTTGAATTGTATCTGCAACCAGGGCCGGTGCAAGGATATTTTGCACCCTAGGCGAAACTTCCACCTTGCGCCCTCTGCTCCCGTCCCTCTCCCCAGCAGCATTGCTTATTATAAACTTTCGAAAATGAATACTGCATAATGTGGCATTGTTCATTAGAATTAATACATATTCGGCTTGAAAATTTATTAATTTCATTATTTAGCCTACATATTTAATGAAAATAATTGAATAACCTGACAGGGTGTGGGGCTGGCTGGCTCTGGGCAGGGCAGGGGATGCGAAGCTGGTTGGAGATGGGGTGTGGGGTTGGCTGGAGTCAGGGGCTACGGGACTGGCTGCGTGCAGGGCAGGGGGTGTGAGGCTGGCTGCAGACAGGGCAGGTGCTGCAGCAGGGGCTGGATGGAGACAAGTGGTGTGGGGCTGGCTACGGACAGGGCAAGGAGTGCAGCAGGGGCTGGCTGCATGTAGGGCAGGGAGTGAGAGGCTGACTGTGGGAAGGGCAGAGGGTGTGGGGTGGCTGGAGACAGGAGGTGTGGGGCTGGCTGTGGGCAGGGCAGGTGGTCTGGGGCTGGCTGCAGGCAGGGCAGGGGGTGCAGCAGGGGCTGGCTGCGGGTAGGGCAGGGGGTGCGGGGCTGGTTGAGGCAGGGAAGGAGGTGCGGGGCTGGCTGCGGGCAGGAGGTGAGGGGCTGGCTGGATAAAGGAGTGTGCGGCTGGCTAGAGACAGGGCAGGGGGTGTGAGGCTGGCTGTGGGCAGGGCAAGGCGTTTGGGGCTAACTGGAGGCAAGGCCAGGGATGAGGGGTTGGCTGTAGTCAGGACAGAGGGGTCAGCTGCCATTGATGGAGCTGGAGTACAAAGAGCAGCTGCAGAAGGAAGAGCTGCTGGCCAGAAGATTCTGTGAGGAACCGGCTCTGTCCCATGGAGAGGTACCGCTGCGGGATCTGCATTTTAAATAGCAGTGGGGATGCCCCTGCAGCCCCTTGCCCTCTCAGCCTCCTGGGCACTGGCTCTCTGCGGCTCACTCCCCAGGGGCTTAGCCCTGCTCCTCTTGCCCCCAGTCCCTCATTAGGCCTGGGTGCACGGAAAGCATGCAGCATAACTTTGTACTGTGTTAATGACTCCTGAACTGGTGGGGGCTATGCCTAATTGCTGCCACTATCTCTTTCTTTGCTGGGCAATTAGATGACAATTAACTTGGAATAGCCCAGAGGGGTCATAGTAGAGAAGGAGGGAGGGAGAGACCTTTAGGTTTCAGTTCTGTGCAAAGCCAGTTAACTTTTCTTTTCAGCTGCCTATAAACAAACCTAGTAGAGAAAAGAGTTTCTTCCCCACATCCCCTCCCCCAAAAAATCGGTTATGATTTTAATGGATCCAGAAGCAAAATAATTCTGTAAGCAAAAAGACAAGTTTCCTGCCTTCCCTTCCACAAAGATCTATTTCCAACCCAGGTAACTTATTATTTATTATCTGTAGTAACTATGTTCTCACGTTTGAATGATACACTATAGTGGTGTTGAAGTTCTTTGGAAATCCCTCAGCTCTTTTGCGGTGTTGGGAGTGAATGCTAGACCCTCGGTTAATTACTTTTACCTTACTTCACGTGCCCATCTTTTGGTCATTAATTTTTGAAGTTAAATTAGATTTTCAAAACCCAGTTTTAAAATGATGTTCATGCCGACAATTGCAATTTAATTGTCTAAATGGGGAAATCGATGCCTTGAAATTATGGGATCTAATTTTAAAATTGTATTAAAAAGGTGGCATTATAAAGGGGAAATATTTTAAAAGGTTTATCCAGTATCCCCATTACTGTTACCCAGGATTCTGCTTCAAGCAGTAACACAGGAGGGAGGGGGCAATGGACAGATTAGTGTTCAGTGGTACTTCAAACAAAAAGACATTTACTCTTAAATTATGTCGTTGATACCTAACTGACGATCTAATAGCATGAATCAAGTACATCAAAACTTCGCTGAATAAGCTTGTTAGCATTTCTAAGGGGGAGACTGAACATTCCAAACAGTGATAAATGGTGCCTGCAGGCGGTCGTGCAGGCATGACTGCGGCAGCTCAGACTCCCTCTCTGTCCCAGCAGCAACGGCTGCTCAACCATTTAAAAAAAAATTTGAGGGCACTTTTTGGCGCCCTCAAATCTCGGCGCTCTAGGGAACCGCCTAGTCTGCCTAAATGGTTGCACCGGCCCTGTCTGCAACCCATTATAAAGTCTCAGGGTCTCCTTCCTTTCAGCCACATTGAGAGGAAATGATTTTAAGTATATGGCTTTATCAGGAAGGTATAGAGCCTGGATTGCACTGGAATGAAGCGGGTGGACAGGCCTCTTTGTCCGTACCCAGGTATTAGTTAGAGCGAAATATCTACAAGGATCTATGCAATCCCAATGCTTAAGAATCTGAAAAGAATGTGCGATAAGTTGGAAGAGTGAGCTTTGTGTTGTGAGAGAAAGCAAGTTAGGTAGAAGAGGAAATATACTGTGCTTATCTCATACACTTCCCACATGAATGGGCTTAAATCTCCTATGGTGGTGATTTGTTTACCTGTTAGTGTTGGTCGCATTGTGGACTTAGTTGACGTAGTAGTTGGAGAAACAGTCGTCAGGGTAGTTATTTTTACGGTGCTTGCAGTGGTGGACTCAGATGCGGTGGTCTCCGGAGAAGTACTGGTCGGGGCCGTCGTCGTCAGAGTGACGGTTGTGAGTGTAGTTGGTGTGGTGGTTGTGCTGGGAGTGGTAAAGGTAGTGGAAGTGGTAGGGGTTGACTTTGATGTTGTGCTCACTGGTGAGCTAGTGGAGAAGGGAGTCGTGGTGAGAGTGAGGGTTGTGGGTGTAGTTGGTATGGCGGTTGTACTGGTTTCAGGAGACTTAGTGGAAGATGTGGTCCTTGTCAGAGTTGTGCTTCTTCGACTTGTTTTGGCTGAGGAGGTTGGGCTGGATTCTGTCGACGCAGTGGTTTTGGAGGTTGTAGAGACAGATGTGCTTGGTGTTGTTTTCCTGGTACTTCTCGTTGTTGGGGGTTCTGCGGTCTTAGTTACTGCGAGGGAGAAATGTAAATCAATATGGTGACGTAGACAAGAATATGGCGGATTGCAGAGGAAGGGTTTACTAGGAGTAAATAATTGTATTATAATAAACAGGGGTTTTAGAATGGAGGCAACCCTGTGCTAGATCAATGGAATATTTTTTTGACAAACAATTGCGAAGTGGCTCTCTCTCATTCTTTAATAATAGAGAATGGGCCAGTGGTTGAAATAAATGACTTAACTACCAACCGTTTTAAAAACCTACCCATTTGTAAGAGCGTTTACTGGTTGGGAAAGTAGTGTGTGTGGGGATCCTTTCAATCATTGTGAGAGTGTGAAGTCAAAACAGATGAACAAGGCTGATCTAGAACTCTGTTTCTACGCACCAATTGTGGAACTCTCCGCTTGAGACAAGGGTAGTATCTCTAGGTGACTCTTTTCGTGGAAAGCATGAGTGTAAAGAAAAGAAAAAAGCTTGAAACCTGTCAGTGTGGCTAAATGAAGCAGACCTTACTAAATCATCAGTAGTGGTTGAAGAATTGACCTAACTGGGAAACAATATCAATGGACCGGAGTGCATCGACAAGACAGAAAGCAATCACATTGTTTGAATTGTATCTGCAACCCATTTTAAAGTCTCTGGGTCTCTTTCCTTTCAGCCACATAGAGAGGAAATGGTTTTAAGTATATGGCTTTATCAGGAAGGTACAGAGCCTGGATCGCACTGGAATGAAGCAGGTGAACTGGCCTCTTTGTCCGTAAGCAGGTATTAATTCGAGCGAAATATCTTCAAGGATCTATGCAACCCTAATGCTTAAGAATCTGAAAAGAATGTGCGATAAGTTGGAAGAGTGAGCTTTGTGTTGTGAGAGAAAGCAAGTTAGCTAGAAGAGGAAATATGCTGTGTTTATAATCATAGACTTCCCACATGAATGGGCTTCAATCTCCTATGGTGGAGGTTTGTTTACCTGTTGGTGTTGATCGCGTTGTGGACTTAGTTGACGTAGTAGATGGAGAAACTGTCGTCAGCGTAGTGATTTTTACGGTGCTTGCGGAGGTGGACTCAGACGCGGTGGTCTCCGGAGAAGTACTGGTCGGGGCTGTCGTCGTCAGAGTGACGGTTGTGAGTGTAGTTGGTGTGGTGGTTGTGGTGGGCGTGGTAAATGTAGTGGAAGTGGTCGGGGTTGACTTTGATGTTGTGCTCTCTGGTGAGGTAGTGGAGAAGAGAGTCGTGGTGAGAGTGAGGGTTGTGGGTGTCGTTGGTATGGCGGTTGTACTGGTTTCAGGAGACTTGGTGGAAGATGTGGTCCTTGTCAGAGTTGTGCTTCTTCGACTTGTTTTGGCTGAGGAGGTTGGGCTGGATTCTGTTGACGCAGTGGTTCTGGAGGTTGTAGAGACAGATGTGGTTGGTGTTGTTTTCCTGGTACTTTTCGTTGTTGGGGTTTCTGTGGTCTTAGTTACTGTGAGGGAGAAATGTGAATCGATATGGTGATGTTGCCAAGAATATGGCGGAATGCAGAGGAAGAGTTTACTAGGAGTAAATAATTGTATCATAATGAACAGGGGTTTTAGAATGGGGGCAACTTTGTGCTAGATCAATGGAATTTGTTTTTGCAAACAATTGCAAAGTGGCTCTCTCTCATTCTTTAATAACAGAGAATGGGCCAGCAGTTGAAATAAATGACTTAATTACCAACCGTTTTAAAAACCTACCCATATGGAAGACTGTTGACTGGTTCGGAAAGTAGTGTGTGTGGGGATACTTTCAATCATTCTGAGGGTGTGAAGTCAAAACAGATGAACAAGGCTGATCTAGAACTCTGTTTCTAAGCACCAATTGTGGAACTCTCCCCTTGAGACAAGGGTAGTATATCTAGGTGACTCTTTTCATGGAAAGCAAGAGTAGAAAGAAAAGAAAAAAGCTTGAATCCTGTCAGTGTAACTAAATGAAGTAGATCTTACCAAATCATCAGTAGTGGCTGAGAAACTGACTAAACTGGGAAACAGAATCAATGGACTGGAGTGCATCGACGAGAGAGAAAGCAACCACATTGTTTGATTTGTATCTGAAATCCATCTTAAAGTATCTAGGTCCCTTTCCTTTCAGCCACATTGAGAGGAAACGATTTTCAGTATATGGCTTTCTCAGGAAGGTATAGAGCCTGGATTGCACTGGAATGAAGTGAGTGGACTGGCCTCTGTTTCCATACCTGGGTATTAGTTCGAGTGAAATATCTAGAAGGATCTATACAACCCTAATGTTTAAGAATCTGAAAAGGAGGTGCGATATGTTGGAAGAGTGAGCTTTGTGTTGTGAGAGAAAGCAAGTTAGGTAGAAGAGGAAATATGCTGTGTTTATACCATACACTTCCCACATGAATGGTCTTCAATCTCCTATGGTGGAGGTTTGTTTACCTGTTGGTGTTGATCGCGTTGTGGACTTAGTTGACGTAGTAGATGGAGAAACTGTCGTCAGCGTAGTGATTTTTACGGTGCTTGCGGTGGTGGACTCAGAGGCGGTGGTCTCCGGAGAAGTACTGGTCGGGGCTGTCGTCGTCAGAGTGACGGTTGTGAGTGTAGTTGGTGTGGTGGTTGTGGTGGGCGTGGTAGAGGAAGTGGTCGGGGTTGACTTTGATGTTGTGCTCTCTGGTGAGGTAGTGGAGAAGGGAGTCGTGGTGAGAGTGAGGGTTGTGGGTGTCGTTGGTATGGCGGTTGTACTGGTTTCAGGAGACTTGGTGGAAGATGTGGTCCTTGTCAGAGTTGTGCTTCTTCGACTTGTTTTGGCTGAGGAGGTTGGGCTGGATTCTGTTGACGCAGTGGTTTTGGAGGTTGTAGAGACAGATGTGGTTGGTGTTGTTTTCCTGGTACTTTTCGTTGTTGGGGTTTCTGTGGTCTTAGTTACTGTGAGGGAGAAATGTGAATCGATATGGTGATGTTGCCAAGAATATGGCGGATTGCAGAGGAAGGGTTTACTAGGAGTAAATAATTGTATCATAATGAACAGGGGTTTTAGAATGGGGGCAACTTTGTGCTAGATCAATGGAATTTGTTTTTGCAAACAATTGCAAAGTGGCTCTCTCTCATTCTTTAATAACAGAGAATGGGCCAGCAGTTGAAATATATGACTTAATTACCAACCGTTTTAAAAACCTACCCATATGGAAGACTGTTGACTGGTTCGGAAAGTAGTGTGTGTGGGGATACTTTCAATCATTCTGAGGGTGTGAAGTCAAAACAGATGAAAAAGGCTGATCTAGAACTCTGTTTCTAAGCACCAATTGTGGAACTCTCCCCTTGAGACAAGGGTAGTATCTCTAGGTGACTCTTTTCATGGAAAGCATGAGTGTAAAGAAAAGAAAAAAGCTTGAAACCTGTCAGTGTGGCTAAATGAAGCAGACCTTACTAAATCATCAGTAGTGGTTGAAGAATTGACCTAACTGGGAAACAATATCAATGGACCGGAGTGCATCGACAAGACAGAAAGCAATCACATTGTTTGAATTGTATCTGCAACCCATTTTAAAGTCTCTGGGTCTCTTTCCTTTCAGCCACATAGAGAGGAAATGGTTTTAAGTATATGGCTTTATCAGGAAGGTACAGAGCCTGGATCGCACTGGAATGAAGCAGGTGAACTGGCCTCTTTGTCCGTAAGCAGGTATTAATTCGAGCGAAATATCTTCAAGGATCTATGCAACCCTAATGCTTAAGAATCTGAAAAGAATGTGCGATAAGTTGGAAGAGTGAGCTTTGTGTTGTGAGAGAAAGCAAGTTAGCTAGAAGAGGAAATATGCTGTGTTTATAATCATAGACTTCCCACATGAATGGGCTTCAATCTCCTATGGTGGAGGTTTGTTTACCTGTTGGTGTTGATCGCGTTGTGGACTTAGTTGACGTAGTAGATGGAGAAACTGTCGTCAGCGTAGTGATTTTTACGGTGCTTGCGGAGGTGGACTCAGACGCGGTGGTCTCCGGAGAAGTACTGGTCGGGGCTGTCGTCGTCAGAGTGACGGTTGTGAGTGTAGTTGGTGTGGTGGTTGTGGTGGGCGTGGTAAATGTAGTGGAAGTGGTCGGGGTTGACTTTGATGTTGTGCTCTCTGGTGAGGTAGTGGAGAAGAGAGTCGTGGTGAGAGTGAGGGTTGTGGGTGTCGTTGGTATGGCGGTTGTACTGGTTTCAGGAGACTTGGTGGAAGATGTGGTCCTTGTCAGAGTTGTGCTTCTTCGACTTGTTTTGGCTGAGGAGGTTGGGCTGGATTCTGTTGACGCAGTGGTTCTGGAGGTTGTAGAGACAGATGTGGTTGGTGTTGTTTTCCTGGTACTTTTCGTTGTTGGGGTTTCTGTGGTCTTAGTTACTGTGAGGGAGAAATGTGAATCGATATGGTGATGTTGCCAAGAATATGGCGGAATGCAGAGGAAGAGTTTACTAGGAGTAAATAATTGTATCATAATGAACAGGGGTTTTAGAATGGGGGCAACTTTGTGCTAGATCAATGGAATTTGTTTTTGCAAACAATTGCAAAGTGGCTCTCTCTCATTCTTTAATAACAGAGAATGGGCCAGCAGTTGAAATAAATGACTTAATTACCAACCGTTTTAAAAACCTACCCATATGGAAGACTGTTGACTGGTTCGGAAAGTAGTGTGTGTGGGGATACTTTCAATCATTCTGAGGGTGTGAAGTCAAAACAGATGAACAAGGCTGATCTAGAACTCTGTTTCTAAGCACCAATTGTGGAACTCTCCCCTTGAGACAAGGGTAGTATATCTAGGTGACTCTTTTCATGGAAAGCAAGAGTAGAAAGAAAAGAAAAAAGCTTGAATCCTGTCAGTGTAACTAAATGAAGTAGATCTTACCAAATCATCAGTAGTGGCTGAGAAACTGACTAAACTGGGAAACAGAATCAATGGACTGGAGTGCATCGACGAGAGAGAAAGCAACCACATTGTTTGATTTGTATCTGAAATCCATCTTAAAGTATCTAGGTCCCTTTCCTTTCAGCCACATTGAGAGGAAACGATTTTCAGTATATGGCTTTCTCAGGAAGGTATAGAGCCTGGATTGCACTGGAATGAAGTGAGTGGACTGGCCTCTGTTTCCATACCTGGGTATTAGTTCGAGTGAAATATCTAGAAGGATCTATACAACCCTAATGTTTAAGAATCTGAAAAGGAGGTGCGATATGTTGGAAGAGTGAGCTTTGTGTTGTGAGAGAAAGCAAGTTAGGTAGAAGAGGAAATATGCTGTGTTTATACCATACACTTCCCACATGAATGGTCTTCAATCTCCTATGGTGGAGGTTTGTTTACCTGTTGGTGTTGATCGCGTTGTGGACTTAGTTGACGTAGTAGATGGAGAAACTGTCGTCAGCGTAGTGATTTTTACGGTGCTTGCGGTGGTGGACTCAGAGGCGGTGGTCTCCGGAGAAGTACTGGTCGGGGCTGTCGTCGTCAGAGTGACGGTTGTGAGTGTAGTTGGTGTGGTGGTTGTGGTGGGCGTGGTAGAGGAAGTGGTCGGGGTTGACTTTGATGTTGTGCTCTCTGGTGAGGTAGTGGAGAAGGGAGTCGTGGTGAGAGTGAGGGTTGTGGGTGTCGTTGGTATGGCGGTTGTACTGGTTTCAGGAGACTTGGTGGAAGATGTGGTCCTTGTCAGAGTTGTGCTTCTTCGACTTGTTTTGGCTGAGGAGGTTGGGCTGGATTCTGTTGACGCAGTGGTTTTGGAGGTTGTAGAGACAGATGTGGTTGGTGTTGTTTTCCTGGTACTTTTCGTTGTTGGGGTTTCTGTGGTCTTAGTTACTGTGAGGGAGAAATGTGAATCGATATGGTGATGTTGCCAAGAATATGGCGGATTGCAGAGGAAGGGTTTACTAGGAGTAAATAATTGTATCATAATGAACAGGGGTTTTAGAATGGGGGCAACTTTGTGCTAGATCAATGGAATTTGTTTTTGCAAACAATTGCAAAGTGGCTCTCTCTCATTCTTTAATAACAGAGAATGGGCCAGCAGTTGAAATAAATGACTTAATTACCAACCGTTTTAAAAACCTACCCATATGGAAGACTGTTGACTGGTTCGGAAAGTAGTGTGTGTGGGGATACTGTCAATCATTCTGAGGGTGTGAAGTCAAAACAGATGAAAAAGGCTGATCTAGAACTCTGTTTCTAAGCACCAATTGTGGAACTCTCCCCTTGAGACAAGGGTAGTATCTCTAGGTGACTCTTTTCATGGAAAGCATGAGTGTAAAGAAAAGAAAAAAGCTTGAAACCTGTCAGTGTGGCTAAATGAAGCAGACCTTACTAAATCATCAGTAGTGGTTGAAGAATTGACCTAACTGGGAAACAATATCAATGGACCGGAGTGCATCGACAAGACAGAAAGCAATCACATTGTTTGAATTGTATCTGCAACCCATTTTAAAGTCTCTGGGTCTCTTTCCTTTCAGCCACATAGAGAGGAAATGGTTTTAAGTATATGGCTTTATCAGGAAGGTACAGAGCCTGGATCGCACTGGAATGAAGCAGGTGAACTGGCCTCTTTGTCCGTAAGCAGGTATTAATTCGAGCGAAATATCTTCAAGGATCTATGCAACCCTAATGCTTAAGAATCTGAAAAGAATGTGCGATAAGTTGGAAGAGTGAGCTTTGTGTTGTGAGAGAAAGCAAGTTAGCTAGAAGAGGAAATATGCTGTGTTTATAATCATAGACTTCCCACATGAATGGGCTTCAATCTCCTATGGTGGAGGTTTGTTTACCTGTTGGTGTTGATCGCGTTGTGGACTTAGTTGACGTAGTAGATGGAGAAACTGTCGTCAGCGTAGTGATTTTTACGGTGCTTGCGGAGGTGGACTCAGACGCGGTGGTCTCCGGAGAAGTACTGGTCGGGGCTGTCGTCGTCAGAGTGACGGTTGTGAGTGTAGTTGGTGTGGTGGTTGTGGTGGGCGTGGTAAATGTAGTGGAAGTGGTCGGGGTTGACTTTGATGTTGTGCTCTCTGGTGAGGTAGTGGAGAAGAGAGTCGTGGTGAGAGTGAGGGTTGTGGGTGTCGTTGGTATGGCGGTTGTACTGGTTTCAGGAGACTTGGTGGAAGATGTGGTCCTTGTCAGAGTTGTGCTTCTTCGACTTGTTTTGGCTGAGGAGGTTGGGCTGGATTCTGTTGACGCAGTGGTTCTGGAGGTTGTAGAGACAGATGTGGTTGGTGTTGTTTTCCTGGTACTTTTCGTTGTTGGGGTTTCTGTGGTCTTAGTTACTGTGAGGGAGAAATGTGAATCGATATGGTGATGTTGCCAAGAATATGGCGGAATGCAGAGGAAGAGTTTACTAGGAGTAAATAATTGTATCATAATGAACAGGGGTTTTAGAATGGGGGCAACTTTGTGCTAGATCAATGGAATTTGTTTTTGCAAACAATTGCAAAGTGGCTCTCTCTCATTCTTTAATAACAGAGAATGGGCCAGCAGTTGAAATAAATGACTTAATTACCAACCGTTTTAAAAACCTACCCATATGGAAGACTGTTGACTGGTTCGGAAAGTAGTGTGTGTGGGGATACTTTCAATCATTCTGAGGGTGTGAAGTCAAAACAGATGAACAAGGCTGATCTAGAACTCTGTTTCTAAGCACCAATTGTGGAACTCTCCCCTTGAGACAAGGGTAGTATATCTAGGTGACTCTTTTCATGGAAAGCAAGAGTAGAAAGAAAAGAAAAAAGCTTGAATCCTGTCAGTGTAACTAAATGAAGTAGATCTTACCAAATCATCAGTAGTGGCTGAGAAACTGACTAAACTGGGAAACAGAATCAATGGACTGGAGTGCATCGACGAGAGAGAAAGCAACCACATTGTTTGATTTGTATCTGAAATCCATCTTAAAGTATCTAGGTCCCTTTCCTTTCAGCCACATTGAGAGGAAACGATTTTCAGTATATGGCTTTCTCAGGAAGGTATAGAGCCTGGATTGCACTGGAATGAAGTGAGTGGACTGGCCTCTGTTTCCATACCTGGGTATTAGTTCGAGTGAAATATCTAGAAGGATCTATACAACCCTAATGTTTAAGAATCTGAAAAGGAGGTGCGATATGTTGGAAGAGTGAGCTTTGTGTTGTGAGAGAAAGCAAGTTAGGTAGAAGAGGAAATATGCTGTGTTTATACCATACACTTCCCACATGAATGGTCTTCAATCTCCTATGGTGGAGGTTTGTTTACCTGTTGGTGTTGATCGCGTTGTGGACTTAGTTGACGTAGTAGATGGAGAAACTGTCGTCAGCGTAGTGATTTTTACGGTGCTTGCGGTGGTGGACTCAGAGGCGGTGGTCTCCGGAGAAGTACTGGTCGGGGCTGTCGTCGTCAGAGTGACGGTTGTGAGTGTAGTTGGTGTGGTGGTTGTGGTGGGCGTGGTAGAGGAAGTGGTCGGGGTTGACTTTGATGTTGTGCTCTCTGGTGAGGTAGTGGAGAAGGGAGTCGTGGTGAGAGTGAGGGTTGTGGGTGTCGTTGGTATGGCGGTTGTACTGGTTTCAGGAGACTTGGTGGAAGATGTGGTCCTTGTCAGAGTTGTGCTTCTTCGACTTGTTTTGGCTGAGGAGGTTGGGCTGGATTCTGTTGACGCAGTGGTTTTGGAGGTTGTAGAGACAGATGTGGTTGGTGTTGTTTTCCTGGTACTTTTCGTTGTTGGGGTTTCTGTGGTCTTAGTTACTGTGAGGGAGAAATGTGAATCGATATGGTGATGTTGCCAAGAATATGGCGGATTGCAGAGGAAGGGTTTACTAGGAGTAAATAATTGTATCATAATGAACAGGGGTTTTAGAATGGGGGCAACTTTGTGCTAGATCAATGGAATTTGTTTTTGCAAACAATTGCAAAGTGGCTCTCTCTCATTCTTTAATAACAGAGAATGGGCCAGCAGTTGAAATATATGACTTAATTACCAACCGTTTTAAAAACCTACCCATATGGAAGACTGTTGACTGGTTCGGAAAGTAGTGTGTGTGGGGATACTTTCAATCATTCTGAGGGTGTGAAGTCAAAACAGATGAAAAAGGCTGATCTAGAACTCTGTTTCTAAGCACCAATTGTGGAACTCTCCCCTTGAGACAAGGGTAGTATCTCTAGGTGACTCTTTTCATGGAAAGCATGAGTGTAAAGAAAAGAAAAAAGCTTGAAACCTGTCAGTGTGGCTAAATGAAGCAGACCTTACTAAATCATCAGTAGTGGTTGAAGAATTGACCTAACTGGGAAACAATATCAATGGACCGGAGTGCATCGACAAGACAGAAAGCAATCACATTGTTTGAATTGTATCTGTAACCCATTTTAAAGTCTCTGGGTCTCTTTCCTTTCAGCCACACAGAGAGGAAATGGTTTTAAGTATATGGCTTTATCAGGAAGGTACAGAGCCTGGATCGCACTGGAATGAGGCAGGTGAACTGGCCTCTTTGTCCGTAAGCAGGTATTAATTCGAGCGAAATATCTTCAAGGATCTATGCAACCCTAATGCTTAAGAATCTGAAAAGAATGTGTGATAAGTTGGAAGAGTGAGCTTTGTGTTATGAGAGAAAGCAAGTTAGCTAGAAGAGGAAATATGCTGTGTTTATAATCATACACTTCCCACATGAATGGGCTTCAATCTCCTATGGTGGAGGTTTGTTTACCTGTTGGTGTTGATCGCGTTGTGGACTTAGTTGACGTAGTAGATGGAGAAACTGTCGTCAGCGTAGTGATTTTTACGGTGCTTGCGGTGGTGGACTCAGAGGCGGTGGTCTCCGGAGAAGTACTGGTCGGGGCTGTCGTCGTCAGAGTGACGGTTGTGAGTGTAGTTGGTGTGGTGGTTGTGGTGGGCGTGGTAGAGGAAGTGGTCGGGGTTGACTTTGATGTTGTGCTCTCTGGTGAGGTAGTGGAGAAGGGAGTCGTGGTGAGAGTGAGGGTTGTGGGTGTCGTTGGTATGGCGGTTGTACTGGTTTCAGGAGACTTGGTGGAAGATGTGGTCCTTGTCAGAGTTGTGCTTCTTCGACTTGTTTTGGCTGAGGAGGTTGGGCTGGATTCTGTTGACGCAGTGGTTTTGGAGGTTGTAGAGACAGATGTGGTTGGTGTTGTTTTCCTGGTACTTTTCGTTGTTGGGGTTTCTGTGGTCTTAGTTACTGTGAGGGAGAAATGTGAATCGATATGGTGATGTTGCCAAGAATATGGCGGATTGCAGAGGAAGGGTTTACTAGGAGTAAATAATTGTATCATAATGAACAGGGGTTTTAGAATGGGGGCAACTTTGTGCTAGATCAATGGAATTTGTTTTTGCAAACAATTGCAAAGTGGCTCTCTCTCATTCTTTAATAACAGAGAATGGGCCAGCAGTTGAAATATATGACTTAATTACCAACCGTTTTAAAAACCTACCCATATGGAAGACTGTTGACTGGTTCGGAAAGTAGTGTGTGTGGGGATACTTTCAATCATTCTGAGGGTGTGAAGTCAAAACAGATGAAAAAGGCTGATCTAGAACTCTGTTTCTAAGCACCAATTGTGGAACTCTCCCCTTGAGACAAGGGTAGTATCTCTAGGTGACTCTTTTCATGGAAAGCATGAGTGTAAAGAAAAGAAAAAAGCTTGAAACCTGTCAGTGTGGCTAAATGAAGCAGACCTTACTAAATCATCAGTAGTGGTTGAAGAATTGACCTAACTGGGAAACAATATCAATGGACCGGAGTGCATCGACAAGACAGAAAGCAATCACATTGTTTGAATTGTATCTGTAACCCATTTTAAAGTCTCTGGGTCTCTTTCCTTTCAGCCACACAGAGAGGAAATGGTTTTAAGTATATGGCTTTATCAGGAAGGTACAGAGCCTGGATCGCACTGGAATGAGGCAGGTGAACTGGCCTCTTTGTCCGTAAGCAGGTATTAATTCGAGCGAAATATCTTCAAGGATCTATGCAACCCTAATGCTTAAGAATCTGAAAAGAATGTGCGATAAGTTGGAAGAGTGAGCTTTGTGTTATGAGAGAAAGCAAGTTAGCTAGAAGAGGAAATATGCTGTGTTTATAATCATACACTTCCCACATGAATGGGCTTCAATCTCCTATGGTGGAGGTTTGTTTACCTGTTGGTGTTGATCGCGTTGTGGACTTAGTTGACGTAGTAGATGGAGAAACTGTCGTCAGCGTAGTGATTTTTACGGTGCTTGCGGTGGTGGACTCAGAGGCGGTGGTCTCCGGAGAAGTACTGGTCGGGGCTGTCGTCGTCAGAGTGACGGTTGTGAGTGTAGTTGGTGTGGTGGTTGTGGTGGGTGTGGTAGTGGAAGTGGTAGGGGTTGACTTTGATGTTGTGGTCTCTGGTGAGGTAGTGGAGAAGGGAGTCGTGGTGAGAGTGAGGGTTGTGGGTGTAGTTGGTATGGCGGTTGTACTGGTTTCAGGAGACTTGGTGGAAGATGTGGTCCTTGTCAGAGTTGTGCTTCTTCGACTTGTTTTGGCTGAGGAGGTTGGGCTGGATTCTGTTGACGCAGTGGTTTTGGAGGTTGTAGAGACAGATGTGGTTGGTGTTGTTTTCCTGGTACTTCTCGTTGTTGGGGTTTCTGCGGTCTTAGTTACTGCGAGGGAGAAATGTAAATCAATATGGTGACGTTGACAAGAATATGTTGGATTGCAGAGGAAGGGTTTACTAGGAGCAAATAATTGTATTATAATAAACAGGGGTTTTAGAATGGGGGCAACCCTGTGCTAGATCAATGGAATATTTTTTTGGCAAACAATTGCGAAGTGGCTCTCTCTCATTCTTTAATAATAGAGAATGGGCCAGTGGTTGAAATAAATGACTTAACTACCAACCGTTTTAAAAATGCACCGATTTGCAACAGCGTTTACTGGTTGGGAAAGTAGTGTGTGTGGGGATCCTTTCAATCATTGAGAGGGTGTGAAGTCAAAACAGATGAACAAGGCTGATCTAGAACTCTGTTTCTACGCACCAATTGTGGAACTCTCCCCTTGAGACAAGGGTAGTATCTCTAGGTGACTCTTTTCATGGAAAGCATGAGAGTAAAGAAAAGAAAAAAGCTTGAAACCTGTCAGTGTGGCTAACTGAAGCAGACCTGACTAAATCATCAGTAGTGGTTGAAGAATTGACCTAACTGGGAAACAATATCAATGGACCGGAATGCATCGACAAGACAGAAAGCAATCACATTGTTTGAATTGTATCTGCAACCCATTTTAAAGTCTCTGGGTCTCTTTCCTTTCAGCCACATAGAGAGGAAATGGTTTTAAGTATATGGCTTTATCAGGAAGGTACAGAGCCGTTTCGCACTGGAATGAAGCAGGTGAACTGGCCTCTTTGTCCGTAAGCAGGTATTAATTCGAGCGAAATATCTAGAAGGATCTATGCAACCCTAATGCTTAAGAATCTGAAAAGAATGTGCGATAAGTTGGAAGAGTGAGCTTTGTGTTGTGAGAGAAAGCAAGTTAGCTAAAAGAGGAAATATGCTGTGTTTATAATCATACACTTCCCACATGAATGGGCTTCAATCTCCTATGGTGGAGGTTTGTTTACCTGTTGGTGTTGATCGCGTTGTGGACTTAGTTGACGTAGTAGATGGAGAAACTGTCGTCAGCGTAGTGATTTTTACGGTGCTTGCGGTGGTGGACTCAGAGGCGGTGGTCTCCGGAGAAGTACTGGTCGGGGCTGTCGTCGTCAGAGTGACGGTTGTGAGTGTAGTTGGTGTGGTGGTTGTGGTGGGCGTGGTAAATGTAGTGGAAGTGGTCGGGGTTGACTTTGATGTTGTGCTCTCTGGTGAGGTAGTGGAGAAGGGAGTCGTGGTGAGAGTGAGGGTTGTGGGTGTCGT
This sequence comes from Gopherus evgoodei, assembly GCF_007399415.2. Lineage (NCBI taxonomy): Eukaryota > Metazoa > Chordata > Testudines > Testudinidae > Gopherus > Gopherus evgoodei. Next base: position 114,602,295 of record NC_044325.1, on the reverse strand, counting down.
TGGTATGGCGGTTGTACTGGTTTCAGGAGACTTGGTGGAAGATGTGGTCCTTGTCAGAGTTGTGCTTCTTCGACTTGTTTTGGCTGAGGAGGTTGGGCTGGATTCTGTTGACGCAGTGGTTTTGGAGGTTGTAGAGACAGATGTGGTTGGTGTTGTTTTCCTGGTACTTTTCGTTGTTGGGGTTTCTGTGGTCTTAGTTACTGTGAGGGAGAAATGTGAATCGATATGGTGATGTTGCCAAGAATATGGCGGATTGCAGAGGAAGAGTTTACTAGGAGTAAATAATTGTATCATAATGAACAGGGGTTTTAGAATGGGGGCAACTTTGTGCTAGATCAATGGAATTTGTTTTTGCAAACAATTGCAAAGTGGCTCTCTCTCATTCTTTAATAACAGAGAATGGGCCAGCAGTTGAAATATATGACTTAATTACCAACCGTTTTAAAAACCTACCCATATGGAAGACTGTTGACTGGTTCGGAAAGTAGTGTGTGTGGGGATACTTTCAATCATTCTGAGGGTGTGAAGTCAAAACAGATGAAAAAGGCTGATCTAGAACTCTGTTTCTAAGCACCAATTGTGGAACTCTCCCCTTGAGACAAGGGTAGTATCTCTAGGTGACTCTTTTCATGGAAAGCATGAGTGTAAAGAAAAGAAAAAAGCTTGAAACCTGTCAGTGTGGCTAAATGAAGCAGACCTTACTAAATCATCAGTAGTGGTTGAAGAATTGACCTAACTGGGAAACAATATCAATGGACCGGAGTGCATCGACAAGACAGAAAGCAATCACATTGTTTGAATTGTATCTGTAACCCATTTTAAAGTCTCTGGGTCTCTTTCCTTTCAGCCACACAGAGAGGAAATGGTTTTAAGTATATGGCTTTATCAGGAAGGTACAGAGCCTGGATCGCACTGGAATGAGGCAGGTGAACTGGCCTCTTTGTCCGTAAGCAGGTATTAATTCGAGCGAAATATCTTCAAGGATCTATGCAACCCTAATGCTTAAGAATCTGAAAAGAATGTGCGATAAGTTGGAAGAGTGAGCTTTGTGTTATGAGAGAAAGCAAGTTAGCTAGAAGAGGAAATATGCTGTGTTTATAATCATACACTTCCCACATGAATGGGCTTCAATCTCCTATGGTGGAGGTTTGTTTACCTGTTGGTGTTGATCGCGTTGTGGACTTAGTTGACGTAGTAGATGGAGAAACTGTCGTCAGCGTAGTGATTTTTACGGTGCTTGCGGTGGTGGACTCAGAGGCGGTGGTCTCCGGAGAAGTACTGGTCGGGGCTGTCGTCGTCAGAGTGACGGTTGTGAGTGTAGTTGGTGTGGTGGTTGTGGTGGGTGTGGTAGTGGAAGTGGTAGGGGTTGACTTTGATGTTGTGGTCTCTGGTGAGGTAGTGGAGAAGGGAGTCGTGGTGAGAGTGAGGGTTGTGGGTGTAGTTGGTATGGCGGTTGTACTGGTTTCAGGAGACTTGGTGGAAGATGTGGTCCTTGTCAGAGTTGTGCTTCTTCGACTTGTTTTGGCTGAGGAGGTTGGGCTGGATTCTGTTGACGCAGTGGTTTTGGAGGTTGTAGAGACAGATGTGGTTGGTGTTGTTTTCCTGGTACTTCTCGTTGTTGGGGTTTCTGCGGTCTTAGTTACTGCGAGGGAGAAATGTAAATCAATATGGTGACGTTGACAAGAATATGTTGGATTGCAGAGGAAGGGTTTACTAGGAGCAAATAATTGTATTATAATAAACAGGGGTTTTAGAATGGGGGCAACCCTGTGCTAGATCAATGGAATATTTTTTTGGCAAACAATTGCGAAGTGGCTCTCTCTCATTCTTTAATAATAGAGAATGGGCCAGTGGTTGAAATAAATGACTTAACTACCAACCGTTTTAAAAATGCACCGATTTGCAACAGCGTTTACTGGTTGGGAAAGTAGTGTGTGTGGGGATCCTTTCAATCATTGAGAGGGTGTGAAGTCAAAACAGATGAACAAGGCTGATCTAGAACTCTGTTTCTACGCACCAATTGTGGAACTCTCCCCTTGAGACAAGGGTAGTATCTCTAGGTGACTCTTTTCATGGAAAGCATGAGAGTAAAGAAAAGAAAAAAGCTTGAAACCTGTCAGTGTGGCTAACTGAAGCAGACCTGACTAAATCATCAGTAGTGGTTGAAGAATTGACCTAACTGGGAAACAATATCAATGGACCGGAATGCATCGACAAGACAGAAAGCAATCACATTGTTTGAATTGTATCTGCAACCCATTTTAAAGTCTCTGGGTCTCTTTCCTTTCAGCCACATAGAGAGGAAATGGTTTTAAGTATATGGCTTTATCAGGAAGGTACAGAGCCGTTTCGCACTGGAATGAAGCAGGTGAACTGGCCTCTTTGTCCGTAAGCAGGTATTAATTCGAGCGAAATATCTAGAAGGATCTATGCAACCCTAATGCTTAAGAATCTGAAAAGAATGTGCGATAAGTTGGAAGAGTGAGCTTTGTGTTGTGAGAGAAAGCAAGTTAGCTAAAAGAGGAAATATGCTGTGTTTATAATCATACACTTCCCACATGAATGGGCTTCAATCTCCTATGGTGGAGGTTTGTTTACCTGTTGGTGTTGATCGCGTTGTGGACTTAGTTGACGTAGTAGATGGAGAAACTGTCGTCAGCGTAGTGATTTTTACGGTGCTTGCGGTGGTGGACTCAGAGGCGGTGGTCTCCGGAGAAGTACTGGTCGGGGCTGTCGTCGTCAGAGTGACGGTTGTGAGTGTAGTTGGTGTGGTGGTTGTGGTGGGCGTGGTAAATGTAGTGGAAGTGGTCGGGGTTGACTTTGATGTTGTGCTCTCTGGTGAGGTAGTGGAGAAGGGAGTCGTGGTGAGAGTGAGGGTTGTGGGTGTCGTTGGTATGGCGGTTGTACTGGTTTCAGGAGACTTGGTGGAAGATGTGGTCCTTGTCAGAGTTGTGCTTCTTCGACTTGTTTTGGCTGAGGAGGTTGGGCTGGATTCTGTTGACGCAGTGGTTTTGGAGGTTGTAGAGACAGATGTGGTTGGTGTTGTTTTCCTGGTACTTTTCGTTGTTGGGGTTTCTGTGGTCTTAGTTACTGTGAGGGAGAAATGTGAATCGATATGGTGATGTTGCCAAGAATATGGCGGATTGCAGAGGAAGAGTTTACTAGGAGTAAATAATTGTATCATAATGAACAGGGGTTTTAGAATGGGGGCAACTTTGTGCTAGATCAATGGAATTTGTTTTTGCAAACAATTGCAAAGTGGCTCTCTCTCATTCTTTAATAACAGAGAATGGGCCAGCAGTTGAAATATATGACTTAATTACCAACCGTTTTAAAAACCTACCCATATGGAAGACTGTTGACTGGTTCGGAAAGTAGTGTGTGTGGGGATACTTTCAATCATTCTGAGGGTGTGAAGTCAAAACAGATGAAAAAGGCTGATCTAGAACTCTGTTTCTAAGCACCAATTGTGGAACTCTCCCCTTGAGACAAGGGTAGTATCTCTAGGTGACTCTTTTCATGGAAAGCATGAGTGTAAAGAAAAGAAAAAAGCTTGAAACCTGTCAGTGTGGCTAAATGAAGCAGACCTTACTAAATCATCAGTAGTGGTTGAAGAATTGACCTAACTGGGAAACAATATCAATGGACCGGAGTGCATCGACAAGACAGAAAGCAATCACATTGTTTGAATTGTATCTGTAACCCATTTTAAAGTCTCTGGGTCTCTTTCCTTTCAGCCACACAGAGAGGAAATGGTTTTAAGTATATGGCTTTATCAGGAAGGTACAGAGCCTGGATCGCACTGGAATGAGGCAGGTGAACTGGCCTCTTTGTCCGTAAGCAGGTATTAATTCGAGCGAAATATCTTCAAGGATCTATGCAACCCTAATGCTTAAGAATCTGAAAAGAATGTGCGATAAGTTGGAAGAGTGAGCTTTGTGTTATGAGAGAAAGCAAGTTAGCTAGAAGAGGAAATATGCTGTGTTTATAATCATACACTTCCCACATGAATGGGCTTCAATCTCCTATGGTGGAGGTTTGTTTACCTGTTGGTGTTGATCGCGTTGTGGACTTAGTTGACGTAGTAGATGGAGAAACTGTCGTCAGCGTAGTGATTTTTACGGTGCTTGCGGTGGTGGACTCAGAGGCGGTGGTCTCCGGAGAAGTACTGGTCGGGGCTGTCGTCGTCAGAGTGACGGTTGTGAGTGTAGTTGGTGTGGTGGTTGTGGTGGGTGTGGTAGTGGAAGTGGTAGGGGTTGACTTTGATGTTGTGGTCTCTGGTGAGGTAGTGGAGAAGGGAGTCGTGGTGAGAGTGAGGGTTGTGGGTGTAGTTGGTATGGCGGTTGTACTGGTTTCAGGAGACTTGGTGGAAGATGTGGTCCTTGTCAGAGTTGTGCTTCTTCGACTTGTTTTGGCTGAGGAGGTTGGGCTGGATTCTGTTGACGCAGTGGTTTTGGAGGTTGTAGAGACAGATGTGGTTGGTGTTGTTTTCCTGGTACTTCTCGTTGTTGGGGTTTCTGCGGTCTTAGTTACTGCGAGGGAGAAATGTAAATCAATATGGTGACGTTGACAAGAATATGTTGGATTGCAGAGGAAGGGTTTACTAGGAGCAAATAATTGTATTATAATAAACAGGGGTTTTAGAATGGGGGCAACCCTGTGCTAGATCAATGGAATATTTTTTTGGCAAACAATTGCGAAGTGGCTCTCTCTCATTCTTTAATAATAGAGAATGGGCCAGTGGTTGAAATAAATGACTTAACTACCAACCGTTTTAAAAATGCACCGATTTGCAACAGCGTTTACTGGTTGGGAAAGTAGTGTGTGTGGGGATCCTTTCAATCATTGTGAGGGTGTGAAGTCAAAACAGATGAACAAGGCTGATCTAGAACTCTGTTTCTACGCACCAATTGTGGAACTCTCCCCTTGAGACAAGGGTAGTATCTCTAGGTGACTCTTTTCATGGAAAGCATGAGAGTAAAGAAAAGAAAAAAGCTTGAAACCTGTCAGTGTGGCTAACTGAAGCAGACCTGACTAAATCATCAGTAGTGGTTGAAGAATTGACCTAACTGGGAAACAATATCAATGGACCGGAATGCATCGACAAGACAGAAAGCAATCACATTGTTTGAATTGTATCTGCAACCCATTTTAAAGTCTCTGGGTCTCTTTCCTTTCAGCCACATAGAGAGGAAATGGTTTTAAGTATATGGCTTTATCAGGAAGGTACAGAGCCGTTTCGCACTGGAATGAAGCAGGTGAACTGGCCTCTTTGTCCGTAAGCAGGTATTAATTCGAGCGAAATATCTAGAAGGATCTATGCAACCCTAATGCTTAAGAATCTGAAAAGAATGTGCGATAAGTTGGAAGAGTGAGCTTTGTGTTGTGAGAGAAAGCAAGTTAGCTAAAAGAGGAAATATGCTGTGTTTATAATCATACACTTCCCACATGAATGGGCTTCAATCTCCTATGGTGGAGGTTTGTTTACCTGTTGGTGTTGATCGCGTTGTGGACTTAGTTGACGTAGTAGATGGAGAAACTGTCGTCAGCGTAGTGATTTTTACGGTGCTTGCGGTGGTGGACTCAGAGGCGGTGGTCTCCGGAGAAGTACTGGTCGGGGCTGTCGTCGTCAGAGTGACGGTTGTGAGTGTAGTTGGTGTGGTGGTTGTGGTGGGCGTGGTAAATGTAGTGGAAGTGGTCGGGGTTGACTTTGATGTTGTGCTCTCTGGTGAGGTAGTGGAGAAGGGAGTCGTGGTGAGAGTGAGGGTTGTGGGTGTCGTTGGTATGGCGGTTGTACTGGTTTCAGGAGACTTGGTGGAAGATGTGGTCCTTGTCAGAGTTGTGCTTCTTCGACTTGTTTTGGCTGAGGAGGTTGGGCTGGATTCTGTTGACGCAGTGGTTTTGGAGGTTGTAGAGACAGATGTGGTTGGTGTTGTTTTCCTGGTACTTTTCGTTGTTGGGGTTTCTGTGGTCTTAGTTACTGTGAGGGAGAAATGTGAATCGATATGGTGATGTTGCCGAGAATATGGCGGATTGCAGAGGAAGAGTTTACTAGGAGTAAATAATTGTATCATAATGAACAGGGGTTTTAGAATGGGGGCAACTTTGTGCTAGATCAATGGAATTTGTTTTTGCAAACAATTGCAAAGTGGCTCTCTCTCATTCTTTAATAACAGAGAATGGGCCAGCAGTTGAAATAAATGACTTAATTACCAACCGTTTTAAAAACCTACCCATATGGAAGACTGTTGACTCGTTCGGAAAGTAGTGTGTGTGGGGATACTTTCAATCATTCTGAGGGTGTGAAGTCAAAACAGATGAAAAAGGCTGATCTAGAACTCTGTTTCTAAGCACCAATTGTGGAACTCTGCCCTTGAGACAAGGGTAGTATATCTAGGTGACTCTTTTCATGGAAAGCAAGAGTAGAAAGAAAAAAAAAAGGTTTGAATCCTGTCAGTGTAACTAAATTAAGTAGATCTTACCAAATCATCAGTAGTGGCTGAGAAACTGACTAAACTGGGAAACAGAATCAATGGACTGGAGTGCATCGACGAGAGAGAAAGCAAACACATTGTTTGATTTGTATCTGCAATCCATCTTAAAGTATCTAGGTCCCTTTCCTTTCAGCCACATTGAGAGGAAACGATTTTCAGTATATGGCTTTCTCAGGAAGGTATAGAGCCTGGATTGCACTTGAATGAAGTGAGTGGACTGGCCTCTGTTTCCATACCCGGGTATTAGTTCGAGTGAAATATCTAGAAGGATCTATACAACCCTAATGTTTAAGAATCTGAAAAGGAGGTGCGATATGTTGGAAGAGTGAGCTTTGTGTTGTGAGAGAAAGCAAGTTAGGTAGAAGAGGAAATATGCTGTGTTTATACCATACACTTCCCACATGAATGGGCTTCAATCTCCTATGGTGGAGGTTTGTTTACCTGTTGGTGTTGATCGCGTTGTGGACTTAGTTGACGTAGTAGATGGAGAAACTGTCGTCAGCGTAGTGATTTTTACGGTGCTTGCGGTGGTGGACTCAGAGGCGGTGGTCTCCGGAGAAGTACTGGTCGGGGCCGTCGTCGTCAGAGTGACGGTTGTGAGTGTAGTTGGTGTGGTGGTTGTGGTGGGCGTGGTAGTGGAAGTGGTCGGGGTTGACTTTGATGTTGTGCTCTCTGGTGAGGTAGTGGAGAAGGGAGTCGTGGTGAGAGTGAGGGTTGTGGGTGTCATTGGTATGGCGGTTGTACTGGTTTCAGGAGACTTGGTGGAAGATGTGGTCCTTGTCAGAGTTGTGCTTCTTCGACTTGTTTTGGCTGAGGAGGTTGGGCTGGATTCTTTTGACACAGTGGTTTTGGAGGTTGTAGAGACAGATGTGGTTGGTGTTGTTTTCCTGGTACTTTTCGTTGTTGGGGTTTCTGTGGTCTTAGTTACTGTGAGGGAGAAATGTGAATCGATATGGTGATGTTGCCAAGAATATGGCGGATTGCAGAGGAAGGGTTTACTAGGAGTAAATAATTGTATCATAATGAACAGGGGTTTTAGAATGGGGGCAACCCTGTGCTAGATCAATGGAATATTTTTTTGGCAAACAATTGCAAAGTGGCTCTCTCTCATTCTTTAATAATAGAGAATGGGCCAGTGGTTGAAATAAATGACTTAACTACCAACCGTTTTAAAAATGCACCGATTTGCAACAGCGTTTACTGGTTGGGAAAGTAGTGTGTGTGTGGATCCTTTCAATCATTGTGAGGGTGTGAAGTGAAAACAGATGAACAAGGCTGATCTAGAACTCTGTTTCTACGCACCAATTGTGGAACTCTCCACTTGAGACAAGGGTAGTATCTCTAGTTGACTCTTTTCATGGAAAGCATGAGTGTGAAGAAAAGAAAAAAGCTTGAAACCTGTCAGTGTGGCTAAATGAAGCAGACCTTACTAAATCATCAGTAGTGATTGAAGAATTGACCTAACTGGGAAACAATATCAATGGACCGGAGTGCATCGACAAGACAGAAAGCAATCACATTGTTTGAATTGTATCTGCAACCCATTTTAAAGTCTCTGGGTCTCTTTCCTTTCAGCCACATAGAGAGGAAATGGTTTTAAGTATATGGCTTTATCAGGAAGGTACAGAGCCTGGATCGCACTGGAATGAAGCAGGTGAACTGGCCTCTTTGTCCGTAAGCAGGTATTAATTCGAGCGAAATATCTAGAAGGATCTATGCAACCCTAATGCTTAAGAATCTGAAAAGAATGTGCGATAAGTTGGAAGAGTGAGCTTTGTGTTGTGAGAGAAAGCAAGTTAGCTAGAAGAGGAATTATGCTGTGTTTATAATCATACACTTCCCACATGAATGGGCTTCAATCTCCTATGGTGGAGGTTTGTTTACCTTTTGGTGTTGATCGCGTTGTGGACTTAGTTGACGTAGTAGATGGAGAAACTGTCGTCAGCGTAGTGATTTTTACGGTGCTTGCGGTGGTGGACTCAGAGGCAGTGGTCTCCGGAGAAGTACTGGTCGGGGCTGTCGTCGTCAGAGTGACGGTTGTGAGTGTAGTTGGTGTGGTGGTTGTGGTGGGCGTGGTAAATGTAGTGGAAGTGGTCGGGGTTGACTTTGATGTTGTGCTCTCTGGTGAGGTAGTGGAGAAGGGAGTCGTGGTGAGAGTGAGGGTTGTGGGTGTCGTTGGTATGGCGGTTGTACTGGTTTCAGGAGACTTGGTGGAAGATGTGGTCCTTGTCAGAGTTGTGCTTCTTCGACTTGTTTTGGCTGAGGAGGTTGGGCTGGATTCTGTTGACGCAGTGGTTCTGGAGGTTGTAGAGACAGATGTGGTTGGTGTTGTTTTCCTGGTACTTTTCGTTGTTGGGGTTTCTGTGGTCTTAGTTACTGTGAGGGAGAAATGTGAATCGATATGGTGATGTTGCCAAGAATATGGCGGAATGCAGAGGAAGAGTTTACTAGGAGTAAATAATTGTATCATAATGAACAGGGGTTTTAGAATGGGGGCAACTTTGTGCTAGATCAATGGAATTTGTTTTTGCAAACAATTGCAAAGTGGCTCTCTCTCATTCTTTAATAACAGAGAATGGGTCAGCAGTTGAAATAAATGACTTAATTACCAACCGTTTTAAAAACCTACCCATATGGAAGACTGTTGACTGGTTCGGAAAGTAGTGTGTGTGGGGATACTTTCAATCATTCTGAGGGTGTGAAGTCAAAACAGATGAACAAGGCTGATCTAGAACTCTGTTTCTAAGCACCAATTGTGGAACTCTCCCCTTGAGACAAGGGTAGTATATCTAGGTGACTCTTTTCATGGAAAGCAAGAGTAGAAAGAAAAGAAAAAAGCTTGAATCCTGTCAGTGTAACTAAATGAAGTAGATCTTACCAAATCATCAGTAGTGGCTGAGAAACTGACTAAACTGGGAAACAGAATCAATGGACTGGAGTGCATCGACGAGAGAGAAAGCAACCACATTGTTTGATTTGTATCTGCAATCCATCTTAAATTATCTAGGTCTCTTTCCTTTCAGCCACATTGAGAGGAAACGATTTTCAGTATATGGCTTTCTCAGGAAGGTATAGAGCCTGGATTGCACTGGAATGAAGTGAGTGGATTGGCCTCTGTGTCCATACCCGGGTATTAGTTCGAGTGAAATATCTAGAAGGATCTATACAACCCTAATGTTTAAGAATCTGAAAAGGAGGTGCGATATGTTGGAAGAGTGAGCTTTGTGTTGTGAGAGAAAGCAAGTTAGGTAGAATAGGAAATATGCTGTGTTTATACCATACACTTCCCACATGAATGGGCTTCAATCTCCTATGGTGGAGGTTTGTTTACCTGTTGGTGTTGATCGCGTTGTGGACTTAGTTGACGTAGTAGTTGGAGAAACTGTCGTCAGCGTAGTGATTTTTACGGTGCTTGCGGTGGTGGACTCAGATGCGGTGGTCTCCGGAGAAGTACTGGTCGGGGCCTTCGTCGTCAGAGTGACAGTTGTGAGTGTAGTTGGTGTGGTGGTTGTGGTGGGCGTGGTAGTGGAAGTGGTAGGGGTTGACTTTGATGTTGTGGTCTCTGGTGTGGTAGTGGAGAAGGGAGTCGTGGTGAGAGTGAGGGTTGTGGGTGTAGTTGGTATGGCGGTTGTACTGGTTTCAGGAGACTTGGTGGAAGATGTGGTCCTTGTCGGAGTTGTGCTTCTTCGACTTGTCTTGGCTGAGGAGGTTGGGCTGGATTCTGTTGACGCAGTGGTTTTGGAGGTTGTAGAGACAGATGTGGTTGGTGTTGTTTTCCTGGTACTTCTCGTTGTTGGGGTTTCTGCGGTCTTAGTTACTGCGAGGGAGAAATGTAAATCAATACGGTGACGTTGACAAGAATATGGCGGATTGCAGAGGAAGGGTTTACTAGGAGCAAATAATTGTATTATAATAAACAGGGGTTTTAGAATGGGGGCAACTTTGTGCTAGATCAATGGAATTTGTTTTTGCAAACAATTGCAAAGTGGCTCTCTCTCATTCTTAATAAGAGAGAATGGGCCAGCAGTTGAAATAAATGACTTAATTACCAACCGTTTTAAAAACCTACCCATATGGAAGACTGTTGACTGGTTCGGAAAGTAGTGTGTGTGGGGATACTGTCAATCATTCTGAGGGTGTGAAGTCAAAACAGATGAACAAGGCTGATCTAGAACTCTGTTTCTACGCACCAATTGTGGAACTCTCCCCTTGAGACAAGGGTAGTATCTCTAGGTGACTCTTTTCATGGAAAGCATGAGTGTAAAGAAAAGAAAAAAGCTTGAAACCTGTCAGTGTGGCTAAATGAAGCAGACCTTACTAAATCATCAGTAGTGGTTGAAGAATTGACCTAACTGGGAAACAATATCAATGGACCGGAGTGCATCGACAAGACAGAAAGCAATCACATTGTTTGAATTGTATCTGCAATCCATTTTAAAGTCTCTGGGTCTCTTTCCTTTCAGCCACATAGAGAGGAAATGGTTTTAAGTATATGGCTTTATCAGGAAGGTACAGAGCCTGGATCGCACTGGAATGAAGCAGGTGAACTGGCCTCTTTGTCCGTAAGCAGGTATTAATTCGAGCGAAATATCTTCAAGGATCTATGCAACCCTAATGCTTAAGAATCTGAAAAGAATGTGCGATAAGTTGGAAGAGTGAGCTTTGTGTTGTGAGAGAAAGCAAGTTAGCTAGAAGAGGAAATATGCTGTGTTTATAATCATACACTTCCCACATGAATGGGCTTCAATCTCCTATGGTGGAGGTTTGTTTACCTGTTGGTGTTGATCGCGTTGTGGACTTAGTTGACGTAGTAGATGGAGAAACTGTCGTCAGCGTAGTGATTTTTACGGTGCTTGCGGTGGTGGACTCAGATGCGGTGGTCTCCGGAGAAGTACTGGTCGGGGCCGTCGTCGTCAGAGTGACAGTTGTGAGTGTAGTTGGTGTGGTGGTTGTGGTGGGCGTGGTAGTGGAAGTGGTAGGGGTTGACTTTGATGTTGTGGTCTCTGGTGTGGTAGTGGAGAAGGGAGTCGTGGTGAGAGTGAGGGTTGTGGGTGTAGTTGGTATGGCGGTTGTACTGGTTTCAGGAGACTTGGTGGAAGATGTGGTCCTTGTCGGAGTTGTGCTTCTTCGACTTGTCTTGGCTGAGGAGGTTGGGCTGGATTCTGTTGACGCAGTGGTTTTGGAGGTTGTAGAGACAGATGTGGTTGGTGTTGTTTTCCTGGTACTTCTCGTTGTTGGGGTTTCTGCGGTCTTAGTTACTGCGAGGGAGAAATGTAAATCAATACGGTGACGTTGACAAGAATATGGCGGATTGCAGAGGAAGGGTTTACTAGGAGCAAATAATTGTATTATAATAAACAGGGGTTTTAGAATGGGGGCAACTTTGTGCTAGATCAATGGAATTTGTTTTTGCAAACAATTGCAAAGTGGCTCTCTCTCATTCTTAATAAGAGAGAATGGGCCAGCAGTTGAAATAAATGACTTAATTACCAACCGTTTTAAAAACCTACCCATATGGAAGACTGTTGACTGGTTCGGAAAGTAGTGTGTGTGGGGATACTCTCAATCATTCTGAGGGTGTGAAGTCAAAACAGATGAACAAGGCTGATCTAGAACTCTGTTTCTAAGCACCAATTGTGGAACTCTCCCCTTGAGACAAGGGTAGTATCTCTAGGTGACTCTTTTCATGGAAAGCATGAGTGTAAAGAAAAGAAAAAAGCTTGAAACCTGTCAGTGTGGCTAAATGAAGCAGACCTTACTAAATCATCAGTAGTGGTTGAAGAATTGACCTAACTGGGAAACAATATCAATGGACCGGAGTGCATCGACAAGACAGAAAGCAATCACATTGTTTGAATTGTATCTGCAATCCATTTTAAAGTCTCTGGGTCTCTTTCCTTTCAGCCACATAGAGAGGAAATGGTTTTAAGTATATGGCTTTATCAGGAAGGTACAGAGCCTGGATCGCACTGGAATGAAGCAGGTGAACTGGCCTCTTTGTCCGTAAGCAGGTATTAATTCGAGCGAAATATCTTCAAGGATCTATGCAACCCTAATGCTTAAGAATCTGAAAAGAATGTGCGATAAGTTGGAAGAGTGAGCTTTGTGTTGTGAGAGAAAGCAAGTTAGCTAGAAGAGGAAATATGCTGTGTTTATAATCATACACTTCCCACATGAATGGGCTTCAATCTCCTATGGTGGAGGTTTGTTTACCTGTTGGTGTTGATCGCGTTGTGGACTTAGTTGACGTAGTAGATGGAGAAACTGTCGTCAGCGTAGTGATTTTTACGGTGCTTGCGGTGGTGGACTCAGAGGCGGTGGTCTCCGGAGAAGTACTGGTCGGGGCTGTCATCGTCAGAGTGACGGTTGTGAGTGTAGTTGGTGTGGTGGTTGTGGTGGGCGTGGTAAATGTAGTGGAAGTGGTCGGGGTTGACTTTGATGTTGTGCTCTCTGGTGAGGTAGTGGAGAAGGGAGTCGTGGTGAGAGTGAGGGTTGTGGGTGTCGTTGGTATGGCGGTTGTACTGGTTTCAGGAGACTTGGTGGAAGATGTGGTCCTTGTCAGAGTTGTGCTTCTTCGACTTGTTTTGGCTGAGGAGGTTGGGCTGGATTCTGTTGACGCAGTGGTTTTGGAGGTTGTAGAGACAGATGTGGTTGGTGTTGTTTTCCTGGTACTTTTCGTTGTTGGGGTTTCTGTGGTCTTAGTTACTGTGAGGGAGAAATGTGAATCGATATGGTGATGTTGCCAAGAATATGGCGGATTGCAGAGGAAGGGTTTACTAGGAGTAAATAATTGTATCATAATGAACAGGGGTTTTAGAATGGGGGCAACTTTGTGCTAGATCAATGGAATTTGTTTTTGCAAACAATTGCAAAGTGGCTCTCTCTCATTCTTTAATAACAGAGAATGGGCCAGCAGTTGAAATAAATGACTTAATTACCAGCCGTTTTAAAAACCTACCCATTTGCAAGAGCGTTTACTGGTTGGGAAAGTAGTGTGTGTGGGGATCCTTTCAATCATTGTGAGGGTGTGAAGTCAAAACAGATGAACAAGGCTGATCTAGAACTCTGTTTCTAAGCACCAATTGTGGAACTCTCCCCTTGAGACAAGGGTAGTATCTCTAGGTGACTCTTTTCATGGAAAGCATGAGTGTAAAGAAAAGAAAAAAGCTTGAAACCTGTCAGTGTGGCTAAATGAAGCAGACCTTACTAAATCATCAGTAGTGGTTGAAGAATTGACCTAACTGGGAAACAATATCAATGGACCGGAATGCACCGACAAGACAGAAAGCAATCACATTGTTTGAATTGTATCTGCAACCCATTTTAAAGTCTCTGGGTCTCTTTCCTTTCAGCCACATAGAGAGGAAATGGTTTTAAGTATATGGCTTTATCAGGAAGGTACAGAGCCTGGATCGCACTGGAATGAAGCAGGTGAACTGGCCTCTTTGTCCGTAAGCAGGTATTAATTCGAGCGAAATATCTAGAAGGATCTATGCAACCCTAATGCTTAAGAATCTGAAAAGAATGTGCGATAAGTTGGAAGAGTGAGCTTTGTGTTGTGAGAGAAAGCAAGTTAGCTAGAAGAGGAAATATGCTGTGTTTATAATCATACACTTCCCACATGAATGGGCTTCAATCTCCTATGGTGGAGGTTTGTTTACCTGTTGGTGTTGATCGCGTTGTGGACTTAGTTGACGTAGTAGATGGAGAAACTGTCGTCAGCGTAGTGATTTTTACGGTGCTTGCGGTGGTGGACTCAGAGGCGGTGGTCTCCGGAGAAGTACTGGTCGGGGCTGTCGTCGTCAGAGTGACGGTTGTGAGTGTAGTTGGTGTGGTGGTTGTGGTGGGCGTGGTAAATGTAGTGGAAGTGGTCGGGGTTGACTTTGATGTTGTGCTCTCTGGTGAGGTAGTGGAGAAGGGAGTCGTGGTGAGAGTGAGGGTTGTGGGTGTCGTTGGTATGGCGGTTGTACTGGTTTCAGGAGACTTGGTGGAAGATGTGGTCCTTGTCAGAGTTGTGCTTCTTCGACTTGTTTTGGCTGAGGAGGTTGGGCTGGATTCTGTTGACGCAGTGGTTCTGGAGGTTGTAGAGACAGATGTGGTTGGTGTTGTTTTCCTGGTACTTTTCGTTGTTGGGGTTTCTGTGGTCTTAGTTACTGTGAGGGAGAAATGTGAATCGATATGGTGATGTTGCCAAGAATATGGCGGAATGCAGAGGAAGAGTTTACTAGGAGTAAATAATTGTATCATAATGAACAGCGGTTTTAGAATGGGGGCAACTTTGTGCTAGATCAATGGAATTTGTTTTTGCAAACAATTGCAAAGTGGCTCTCTCTCATTCTTTAATAACAGAGAATGGGTCAGCAGTTGAAATAAATGACTTAATTACCAACCGTTTTAAAAACCTACCCATATGGAAGACTGTTGACTGGTTCGGAAAGTAGTGTGTGTGGGGATACTTTCAATCATTCTGAGGGTGTGAAGTCAAAACAGATGAACAAGGCTGATCTAGAACTCTGTTTCTAAGCACCAATTGTGGAACTCTCCCCTTGAGACAAGGGTAGTATATCTAGGTGACTCTTTTCATGGAAAGCAAGAGTAGAAAGAAAAGAAAAAAGCTTGAATCCTGTCAGTGTAACTAAATGAAGTAGATCTTACCAAATCATCAGTAGTGGCTGAGAAACTGACTAAACTGGGAAACAGAATCAATGGACTGGAGTGCATCGACGAGAGAGAAAGCAACCACATTGTTTGATTTGTATCTGCAATCCATCTTAAAGTATCTAGGTCTCTTTCCTTTCAGCCACATTGAGAGGAAACGATTTTCAGTATATGGCTTTCTCAGGAAGGTATAGAGCCTGGATTGCACTGGAATGAAGTGAGTGGACTGGCCTCTGTGTCCATACCCGGGTATTAGTTCGAGTGAAATATCTAGAAGGATCTATACAACCCTAATGTTTAAGAATCTGAAAAGGAGGTGCGATATGTTGGAAGAGTGAGCTTTGTGTTGTGAGAGAAAGCAAGTTAGGTAGAAGAGGAAATATGCTGTGTTTATACCATACACTTCCCACATGAATGGGCTTCAATCTCCTATGGTGGAGGTTTGTTTACCTGTTGGTGTTGATCGCATTGTGGACTTAGTTGACGTAGTAGTTGGAGAAACTGTCGTCAGCGTAGTGATTTTTACGGTGCTTGCGGTGGTGGACTCAGATGCGGTGGTCTCCGGAGAAGTACTGGTCGGGGCCGTCGTCGTCAGAGTGACAGTTGTGAGTGTAGTTGGTGTGGTGGTTGTGGTGGGCGTGGTAGTGGAAGTGGTCGGGGTTGACTTTGATGTTGTGCTCTCTGGTGAGGTAGTGGAGAAGGGAGTCGTGGTGAGAGTGAGGGTTGTGGGTGTCGTTGGTATGGCGGTTGTACTGGTTTCAGGAGACTTGGTGGAAGATGTGGTCCTTGTCAGAGTTGTGCTTCTTCGACTTGTTTTGGCTGAGGAGGTTGGGCTGGATTCTGTTGACGCAGTGGTTTTGGAGGTTGTAGAGACAGATGTGGTTGGTGTTGTTTTCCTGGTACTTCTCGTTGTTGGGGTTTCTGCGGTCTTAGTTACTGCGAGGGAGAAATGTAAATCAATACGGTGACGTTGACAAGAATATGGCGGATTGCAGAGGAAGGGTTTACTAGGAGCAAATAATTGTATTATAATAAACAGGGGTTTTAGAATGGGGGCAACTTTGTGCTAGATCAATGGAATTTGTTTTTGCAAACAATTGCAAAGTGGCTCTCTCTCATTCTTAATAAGAGAGAATGGGCCAGCAGTTGAAATAAATGACTTAATTACCAACCGTTTTAAAAACCTACCCATATGGAAGACTGTTGACTG
This sequence comes from Gopherus evgoodei, assembly GCF_007399415.2. Taxonomy (NCBI): domain Eukaryota; kingdom Metazoa; phylum Chordata; order Testudines; family Testudinidae; genus Gopherus; species Gopherus evgoodei. The sequence goes on along the minus strand of NC_044325.1, from coordinate 114,585,933 downwards.
GTTGGGAAAGTAGTGTGTGTGGAGATACTGTCAATCATTCTGAGGGTGTGAAGTCAAAACAGATGAACAAGGCTGATCTAGAACTCTGTTTCTACGCACCAATTGTGGAACTCTCCCCTTGAGACAAGGGTAGTATCTCTAGGTGACTCTTTTCATGGAAAGCATGAGTGTAAAGAAAAGAAAAAAGCTTGAAACCTGTCAGTGTGGCTAAATGAAGCAGACCTTACTAAATCATCAGTAGTGGTTGAAGAATTGACCTAACTGGGAAACAATATCAATGGACCGGAGTGCATCGACAAGACAGAAAGCAATCACATTGTTTGAATTGTATCTGCAACCCATTTTAAAGTCTCTGGGTCTCTTTCCTTTCAGCCACATAGAGAGGAAATGGTTTTAAGTATATGGCTTGATCAGGAAGGTACAGAGCCTGGATCGCACTGGAATGAAGCAGGTGAACTGGCCTCTTTGTCCGTAAGCAGGTATTAATTCGAGCGAAATATCTAGAAGGATCTATGCAACCCTAATGCTTAAGAATCTGAAAAGAATGTGCGATAAGTTGGAAGAGTGAGCTTTGTGTTGTGAGAGAAAGCAAGTTAGCTAGAAGAGGAAATATGCTGTGTTTATAATCATACACTTCCCACATGAATGGGCTTCAATCTCCTATGGTGGAGGTTTGTTTACCTGTTGGTGTTGATCGCGTTGTGGACTTAGTTGACGTAGTAGATGGAGAAACTGTCGTCAGCGTAGTGATTTTTACGGTGCTTGCGGTGGTGGACTCAGAGGCGGTGGTCTCCGGAGAAGTACTGGTCGGGGCTGTCGTCGTCAGAGTGACGGTTGTGAGTGTAGTTGGTGTGGTGGTTGTGGTGGGCGTGGTAAATGTAGTGGAAGTGGTCGGGGTTGACTTTGATGTTGTGCTCTCTGGTGAGGTAGTGGAGAAGGGAGTCGTGGTGAGAGTGAGGGTTGTGGGTGTCGTTGGTATGGCGGTTGTACTGGTTTCAGGAGACTTGGTGGAAGATGTGGTCCTTGTCAGAGTTGTGCTTCTTCGACTTGTTTTGGCTGAGGAGGTTGGGCTGGATTCTGTTGACGCAGTGGTTTTGGAGGTTGTAGAGACAGATGTGGTTGGTGTTGTTTTCCTGGTACTTTTCGTTGTTGGGGTTTCTGTGGTCTTAGTTACTGTGAGGGAGAAATGTGAATCGATATGGCGATGTTGCCAAGAATATGGCGGATTGCAGAGGAAGGGTTTACTAGGAGTAAATAATTGTATCATAATGAACAGGGGTTTTAGAATGGGGGCAACTTTGTGCTAGATCAATGGAATTTGTTTTTGCAAACAATTGGAAAGTGTCTCTCTCTCATTCTTTAATAACAGAGAATGGGTCAGCAGTTGAAATAAATGACTTAATTACCAGCCGTTTTAAAAACCTACCCATTTGCAAGAGCGTTTACTGGTTGGGAAAGTAGTGTGTGTGGGGATCCTTTCAATCATTGTGAGGGTGTGAAGTCAAAACAGATGAACAAGGCTGATCTAGAACTCTGTTTCTAAGCACCAATTGTGGAACTCTCCCCTTGAGACAAGGGTAGTATCTCTAGGTGACTCTTTTCATGGAAAGCATGAGTGTAAAGAAAAGAAAAAAGCTTGAAACCTGTCAGTGTGGCTAAATGAAGTAGACCTTACTAAATCATCAGTAGTGGTTGAAGAATTGACCTAACTGGGAAACAATATCAATGGACCGGAATGCATCGACAAGACAGAAAGCAATCACATTGTTTGAATTGTATCTGCAACCCATTTTAAAGTCTCTGGGTCTCTTTCCTTTCAGCCACATAGAGAGGAAATGGTTTTAAGTATATGGCTTTATCAGGAAGGTATAGAGCCTGGATCGCACTGGAAGGAAGCAGGTGAACTGGCCTCTTTGTCCGTAAGCAGGTATTAATTCGAGCGAAATATCTTCAAGGATCTATGCAACCCTAATGCTTAAGACTCTGAAAAGAATGTGCGATAAGTTGGAAGAGTGAGCTTTGTGTTGTGAGAGAAAGGAAGTTAGCTAGAAGAGGAAATATGCGGTGTTTATAATCATACACTTCCCACATGAATGGGCTTCAATCTCCTATGGTGGAGGTTTGTTTACCTGTTGGTGTTGATCGCGTTGTGGACTTAGTTGACGTAGTAGATGGAGAAACTGTCATCAGCGTAGTGATTTTTACGGTGCTTGCGGTGGTGGACTCAGAGGCGGTGGTCTCCGGAGAAGTACTGGTCGGGGCTGTCGTCGTCAGAGTGACGGTTGTGAGTGTAGTTGGTGTGGTGGTTGTGGTGGGCGTGGTAAATGTTGTGGAAGTGGTCGGGGTTGACTTTGATGTTGTGCTCTCTGGTGAGGTAGTGGAGAAGGGAGTCGTGGTGAGAGTGAGGGTTGTGGGTGTCGTTGGTATGGCGGTTGTACTGGTTTCAGGAGACTTGGTGGAAGATGTGGTCCTTGTCAGAGTTGTGCTTCTTCGACTTGTTTTGGCTGAGGAGGTTGGGCTGGATTCTGTTGACGCAGTGGTTCTGGAGGTTGTAGAGACAGATGTGGTTGGTGTTGTTTTCCTGGTACTTTTCGTTGTTGGGGTTTCTGTGGTCTTAGTTACTGTGAGGGAGAAATGTGAATCGATATGGTGATGTTGCCAAGTATATGGCGGAATGCAGAGGAAGAGTTTACTAGGAGTAAATAATTGTATCATAATGAACAGAGGTTTTAGAATGGGGGCAACTTTGTGCTAGATCAACGGAATTTGTTTTTGCAAACAATTGCAAAGTGGCTCTCTCTCATTCTTAATAAGAGAGAATGGGCCAGCAGTTGAAATAAATGACTTAATTACCAACCGTTTTAAAAACCTACCCATATGGAAGACTGTTGACTGGTTCGGAAAGTAGTGTGTGTGGGGATACTTTCAATCATTCTGAGGGTGTGAAGTCAAAACAGATGAACAAGGCTGATCTAGAACTCTGTTTCTAAGCACCAATTGTGGAACTCTCCCCTTGAGACAAGGGTAGTATATCTAGGTGACTCTTTTCATGGAAAGCAAGAGTAGAAAGAAAAGAAAAAAGCTTGAATCCTGTCAGTGTAACTAAATGAAGTAGATCTTACCAAATCATCAGTAGTGGCCGAGAAACTGACTAAACTAGGAAACAGAATCAATGGACTGGAGTGCATCGACGAGAGAGAAAGCAACCACATTGTTTGATTTGTATCTGCAATCCATCTTAAAGTATCTAGGTCCCTTTCCTTTCAGCCACATTGAGAGGAAACGATTTTCAGTATATGGCTTTCTCAGGAAGGTATAGAGCCTGGATTGCACTGGAATGAAGTGAGTGGACTGGCCTCTGTGTCCATACCCGGGTATTAGTTCGAGTGAAATATCTAGAAGGATCTATACAACCCTAATGCTTAAGAATCTGAAAAGGAGGTGCGATATGTTGGAAGAGTGAGCTTTGTGTTGTGAGAGAAAGCAAGTTAGGTAGAAGAGGAAATATGCTGTGTTTATACCATACACTTCCCACATGAATGGGCTTCAATCTCCTATGGTGGAGGTTTTTTTTACCTGTTGGTGTTGATCGCGTTGTGGACTTAGTTGACGTAGTAGTTGGAGAAACTGTCGTCAGCGTAGTGATTTTTACGGTGCTTGCGGTGGTGGACTCAGATGCGGTGGTCTCCGGAGAAGTACTGGTCGGGGCCGTCGTCGTCAGAGTGAAAGTTGTGAGTGTAGTTGGTGTGGTGGTTGTGGTGGGCGTGGTAAATGTAGTGGAAGTGGTCGGGGTTGACTTTGATGTTGTGCTCTCTGGTGAGGTAGTGGAGAAGGGAGTCGTGGTGAGAGTGAGGGTTGTGGGTGTCGTTGGTATGGCGGTTGTACTGGTTTCAGGAGACTTGGTGGAAGATGTGGTCCTTGTCAGAGTTGTGCTTCTTCGACTTGTTTTGGCTGAGGAGGTAGGGCTGGATTCTGTTGACGCAGTGGTTTTGGAGGTTGTAGAGACAGATGTGGTTGGTGTTGTTTTCCTGGTACTTCTCGTTGTTGGGGTTTCTGTGGTCTTAGTTACTGTGAGGGAGAAATGTGAATCGATATGGTGATGTTGCCAAGAATATGGCGGAATGCAGAGGAAGGGTTTACTAGGAGTAAATAATTGTATTATAATAAACAGGGGTTTTAGAATGGGGACAACCCTGTGCTAGATCAACGGAATATTTTTTTGGCAAACAATTGAGAAGTGGCTCTCTCTCATTCTTTAATAATAGAGAATGGGCCAGTGGTTGAAATAAATGACTTAACTACCAACCGTTTTAAAAATGCACCGATTTGCAAGAGCGTTTACTGGTTGGGAAAGTAGTGTGTTTGGGGATCCTTTCAATCATTGTGAGGGTGTGAAGTCAGAACAGATGAACAAGGCTGATCTAGAACTCTGTTTCTACACACCAATTGTGGAACTCTCCCCTTGAGACAAGGGTAGCATCTCTAGGTGACTCTTTTCATGGAAAGCATGAGTGTAAAGAAAATAAAAAAGCTTGAAACCTGTCAGTGTGGCTAAATGAAGTAGACCTTACTAAATCATCAGTAGTGGTTGAAGAATTGACCTAACTGGGAAACAATATCAATGGACCGGAGTGCATCGACAAGACAGAAAGCAATCACATTGTTTGAATTGTATCTGCAACCCATTTTAAAGTCTCTGGGTCTCTTTCCTTTCAGCCACATAGAGAGGAAATGGTTTTAAGTATATGGCTTTATCAGGAAGGTACAGAGCCTGGATCGCACTGGAATGAAGCAGGTGAACTGGCCTCTTTGTCCGTAAGCAGGTATTAATTTGAGCGAAATATCTTCAAGGATCTATGCAACCCTAATGCTTAAGACTCTGAAAAGAATGTGCGATAAGTTGGAAGAGTGAGCTTTGTGTTGTGAGAGAAAGCAAGTTAGCTACAAGAGGAAATATGCTGTGTTTATATCATAGACTTCCCACATGAATGGGCCTCAATCTCCTATGGTGGAGGTTTGTTTACCTGTTGGTGTTGATCGCGTTGTGGACTTAGTTGACGTAGTAGATGGAGAAACTGTCGTCAGCGTAGTGATTTTTACGGTGCTTGCGGTGGTGGACTCAGACGCGGTGGTCTCTGGAGAAGTACTGGTCGGGGCTGTCGTCGTCAGAGTAACGGTTGTGAGTGTAGTTGGTGTGGTGGTTGTGGTGGGCGTGGTAAATGTAGTGGAAGTGGTCGGGGTTGACTTTGATGTTGTGCTCTCTGGTGAGGTAGTGGAGAAGGGAGTCGTGGTGAGAGTGAGGGTTGTGGGTGTCGTTGGTATGGCGGTTGTACTGGTTTCAGGAGACTTGGTGGAAGATGTGGTCCTTGTCAGAGTTGTGCTTCTTCGACTTGTTTTGGCTGAGGAGGTTGGGCTGGATTCTGTTGACGCAGTGGTTTTGGAGGTTGTAGAGACAGATGTGGTTGGTGTTGTTTTCCTGGTACTTTTCGTTGTTGGGGTTTCTGTGGTCTTAGTTACTGTGAGGGAGAAATGTGAATCGATATGGTGATGTTGCCAAGAATATGGCGGATTGCAGAGGAAGGGTTTACTAGGAGTAAATAATTGTATCATAATGAACAGGTGTTTTACAGTGAGTGTACTGTTGTCCTGGAGCAAGGTTTCTGAAACCTTGGTCTTTGTTTCTGTAGAGAGAGGCCCTGGTGGGCCGGCAGGTGTGTTTCCCTTACTCATCCACAGGTCCGGGTGATCGCGGCTCCCACTGGCTGCTGATCGCTCCTCCGGGCCAATGGAAGCTGCTGGAAGTGGCGTGGGCTGAGGGACGTACTGGTCGCTGCTTCCATTGGCCCAGAGCAGCGTTCTGCAGCCAGTGTGTGCCGCGATCGGCTGGACCTGCTGAAGGGGCAGGTAAAGACACTGCCTCAGTCCGCCAGGGGCTTTCCCTACAGAAACAGCGACCCCTGTTTGAGAAACCCTGTGCTAAATTAAAAGCGACAAAATTGGGTCAATAATTTGGAAGCGGTGTCCTCACATCTTTAGTATTGTATTTGGGAAAGCTGACAATCAGTATCTTAACTGCTAATGTTGTGAAAATAACAAAATTTCATAGAAACAAGTGTATTTCCTGTTTTGTAAAGTAACCTAGACATTTCCGGGTATTAGTATCTTGTGATCTGTTGTGGTGGTTTATATCCTTCTGATGGAAGAAATATAGGGCGTGAACAACCCATGTCTGACTTTTGTAAGATAGTGTGTGTCTTTCTGGAAGGTTTTGTGTTATGTTTGTTGCCTCTTTGAGGTACGTTGATCTAAAGCTTTCTGGGTTACACCATACCTCCAGAGAGAGATACTCTCATCTCTATGCCACCAAAAGTGTCTAAGAGAGATTATGCTTGCAGACATTTACTAATCCACTGTCAATGAATACTGGATTATTTATTCTTGCAAGTTTAGGTCCCTATTGTTGGAAGATGCTGAATGTGTTCTACTCCCTCTGTTGAAGTTAGGTGTGGGAGCTGGCATTTCTTCACCTCTCAGGGTAGGTTTCTTCATGCTTTGTTAACTCCCTAGATCTGTTTAGCTCTTCTGATCAGGGCACAGCTAATTCTGTGGAACCCTGTGTCTGCTTTTTAGACCCAGAAAAGATCTAAGGTGCAGGGAGCTCTTTTAGTGTCCAGAGGGGATTTTGCCCCAAGTGTCTTTGCAGCTTTATCTGAAAGGGCTCAATACGAAGGTCTAAAATTGAGACAAGCAAGGCTAATCTGAAACTCTTATTTTAGAAATGACTGTCAACTCACCAGGTGAGGATGGAGTAGTAGGTATCGTTGGCTCTTTTCCTGCAAAGGAAGAGTGAAAAGAAAAGAAAAAGGGTTGAATCCCAGGAAGGTGACTAAATGAAGCAAGTCTTCCTAAACTATCCATCAATGCAATTATATTGGACTAACTGGTAAATGCAGGTTGGCAGTGAGTACCACAGCAAGGAGATGGGGCTACGCCTCCTAGCGAGATGATTGGGCCTCCATGCTCTTCTAGACGGGAGTGACTGCAGGGCAATGGGGAAGGGGACTTTTGCCAATTAGTCTGAACAGAGAAATGTCAGAAGGAGCTGGGTAGGGGTCGGGAGGGGGAGGGGAGCAGAGAGGAAGGCCAATGAAGAAAAATATTTCCCATGCCTTTCGCCATCTAGGTGCCAAAGTGTAACGCTTCAGTTATGTTTGGCTGAAGAAGCCTATGTAGCGTAAAAACGAGTTGTTATACTAGTAATTGCCCAGGTACAGAATGATAGCAATGATTAAAATGTACCTGTTGGTGTTGCCCCAGTTGTGGACTTAGTTGACGTAGTAGTTGGAGAAACTGTCGTCAGCATAGTTATTTTTACTGTGCTTGCGGTGGTGGACTCAGATGCGGTGGTCTCCGGAGAAGTACTGGTCGAGGCCGTCGTCGTCAGAGTGACGGTTGTGAGTGTAGTTGGTGTGGTGGTTGTGGTGGGCGTGGTAAATGTAGTGGAAGTGGTAGGGGTTGACTTTGATGTTGTGCTCACTGGTGAGCTAGTGGAGGAGGGAGTCGTGGTGAGAGTGAGGGTTGTGGGTGTCGTTGGTATGGTGGTTGTACTGGTTTCAGTAGACTTGGTGGAAGATGTAGTCCTTGTCAGAGTTGTGCTTCCTCGACTTGTTTTGGCTGAGGAGGTTTGGCTGGATACTGTTGATGCAGTGGTTTTGGATGTTGTAGAGACAGATGTGGTTGGTGTTGTTTTTCTGGTACTTCTCGTTGTTGGGGTTTCTGCGGTCTTAGTTACTGTGAGGGAGAAATGTGAATCGATATGGTGACGTTGACAAGAATATAACGGATTGCAGACGTAGAGTTTACTAGGAGTAAATAATTGTATCATAATGAACAGGGGTTTTAGAATGGGGGCAACTTTGTGCTAGATGAATGGAATTTTTTTTGGCAAACAATTGCGAAGTGGCTCTCTCTCATTCTTTAATAATAGAGAATGGGCCAGTGGTTGAAATAAATGACATAACTACCAACCGTTTTAAAAATCCACCCATTTGCAAGAGTGTTTACTGGTTGGGAAAGTAGTGTGTGTGGGGATACTTTCAATCATTCTGAGGGTCTGAAGTCAAAACAGAAGAACAAGGCTGATCTAGAACTCTTGCTTCTACCCACCAATTGTGGAACTTTCCCCTTGAGACAAGGTAGTATATCTAGGTGACTCTTTTCCTGGAAAGGAAGAGTATAAAGAAAAGAAAAAAGCTTGAATCCTGTCAGTGTGACTTAATGAAGTAGACCTTACTAAATCATCAGTAGTGGCTGAGAAATAGACCTAACTGGGAAACAAAATGAATGGACTGGAGTGCATCGATGAGAGAGAAAGCAACCACGTTGTTTGAATCGTATCTGCAACCCATTTTAAAGTCTCTGGGTCCCTTTCCTTTCAGCCACGTTGAGAGGAAATAGTTTTCAGTATATGGCTTTCTCAGGAAGGTATAGAGCCTGGATTGCACTGGAATGAACTGGGTGGACTGGCCTCTGTGTCCATACCCAGGTATTAGTTCGAGTGAAATATCTACAGGGATCTATACAACCCAATGCTTAATAATCTGAAAACGAGGTGCGATATGTTGGAAAAATGAGCTTGGTGTTATGAGAGAATGCAAGTTAGCTAGAAGAGGAAATATGCTGTGCTTACACCATACACTTCCCACATGATTTGGCTTCAATCTCTTATGGTGGAGGTTTATTTACCTGTTGGTGTTGATCGCGTTGTGGACTTAATTGACGTAGTAGTTGGAGAAACTGTCATCAGCGTAGTTATTTTTACAGTGGTTGCAGTGGTGGACTCTGATGCGGTGGTCTCCGGAGAAGTACTGGTCGGGGCCGTCGTCGTCAGAGTGAAAGTTGTGAGTGTAGTTGGTGTGGTGGTTGTGGTGGGAGTGGTAAAGGTAGTGGAAATGGTAGGGGTTGACTTTGATGTTGTGGTCTCTGGTGAGGTAGTGGAGAAGGGAGTCGTGGTGAGAGTGAGGGTTGTGGGTGTAGTTGGTATGGCGGTTGTACTGGTTTCAGTAGACTTGGTGGAAGATGTAGTGCTTGTCAGAGTTGTGCTTCTTCGACTTGTTTTGGCTGAGGAGGTTGGGCTGGATTCTGTTGACGCAGTGGTTTTGGAGGTTGTAGAGACAGATGTGGTTGGTGTTGTTTTCCTGGTACTTCTCGGTGTTGGGGTTTCTGCGGTCTTAGTTACTGTGAGGGAGAAATGTGAATCGATATGGTGACGTTGACAAGAATATCGCGGATTGTAGGCGAAGAGTTTACTAGGAGTAAATAATTGTATCATAATGAACAGGGGTTTTAGAATGGGGGCAGCTTTGTGCTAGATGAATGGAATTTTTTTTTTGGAAACAATTGCGAAGTGGCTCTCTCTCATTCTTTAATAATAGAGAATGGGCCAGTGGTTGAAATAAATAACTTAACTACCAACCGTTTTAAAAATCGACGCATTTGCAAGAGTGTTTACTGGTTGGGAAAGTAGTGTGTGTGGGGATCCTTTCAATCATTGTGAGGGTGTGAAGTCAAAACAGAAGAACAAGGCTGATCTAGAACTCTTGTTTCTACCCACCAATTGTGGAACTTTCCCCTTGAGACAAGGTAGTATATCTAGGTGACTCTTTTTCTGGAAAGCAAGAGTGTAAAGAAAAGAAAAAAGCTTGAATCTTGTCAGTGTGACTAAATGAAGTAGACCTCACCAAATCATCAATAGTGGCTTAGAAACTGAGCTAACTGGGAAACAATATCAATGGACCGGAGTGCATCGATGAGAGAGAAAGCAGCCATAATGTTTGATTTGTATCTGCAACCCATTTTAAAGTCTCTGGGGCTCTTTCCTTTCAGCTACGTTGAGAGGAAATGGTTTTCAGTATATGGCTTTCTCAGGAAGGTATAGAGCCTGGATTGCACTGGAATGTAGCGGGTGGACTGGCCTCTGTGTCCGTACCCAGGTATTAGTTCAAGTGAAATATCTACAAGGATCTATGCAACCCTAATGCTTTAGAATCTGAAAAGGAGGTGTGATATGTTGGAAAATTGAGCTTTGTGTTGTGAGAGAAAACAAGTTACCTAGAAGAGAAAATATGCTGTGTTTATACCATACACTTCCCATACGAACGGGCTTTAATCTCCTATGGTGGAAGTGTGTTTACCTGCTGGTGTTGTTCGCGTTGTGGACTTAGTTGTCGTAGTAGTTGGAGAAACTGTTGTCAGTGTAGTTGTTTTTACGGTGCTTGGGGTGGTGGACTCTGATGCGGTGCTCTCCGTTGAGCTTGTGGGTAGATATGTCGTTGTAAGAGGTTCAGTCATGTGTATAGTTGGCGTTGCAGTTTTTCTGGTTTTCGTTGACCTAGTGTAAGCAGTAGGCAGTGATGAAGTAGTTGGTGATGTCTTTGTAATAGTTGGTGTTGTAATGGTTGTTGTCATACGTGGAGTTGTAAGTTTCTTTGCTTTTTAAAGAAAATGTATTATATTAGTAATAATATGATATATAGAAGAATACAATTACAATATTGCAAACTATGAACTAATGATAGGTGCAGCTGTTAATGCCACTTATTTTTAAGGTTGCCCGATGCTTCCTTTTGTAAAGCCCTATTTACAGTTGGCTATAACTTTGCCAACTTTAATTATCTGGCTGAAATTTTCTATTCCCTGTGCCTTCATCCACCTTAATTTTTCTGGAAAATCTGCCCCAATTTGTTCATGTCATTTGGTTTTGAAAAATTGCATTTCACACATTCTCAGTGAAGACTTCTTTGATTCTTCATTAAGTAGATGGAACTGTGTATCACATGTAAGTTAGCGTGCCCAGTGCACTGAAGCTAGAAAATTCTGCCTACTAGTACCTATAGGGCAATGCTGATATCCTGTGGCCCTAGCCCCTCCCTTAGTTATATAATGGCTGCACCACCCCAAGCCCTACTCGTTTCATTCTCACCCGCCTCAGCTAGACTTCCCATTTTCAATCTCAGCTTTCTGAGAGATTTTTCTTTTTTCCTCTAGATAACAGTTAGTAGTATCTCAGGTGTAGCTCAGTGTTAGTGTAGTGGTAGTTAGAGTAGTTGGCTGCTGTGTGTTACGCCCCCAACAGAGTTCAAGCATTGTCCATCATGTTGGGGGGGCATTCTCAATAGTGATTCCCACATGAGATACTTGTTATAGCTCGGCAAAGGACACAGTAAGGAATCGTGTTCCATCTGTAAGTCACTTATAGGTTGGAAGGGATAGCTCGGTGGTTTGAGCATTGGCGTGCTAAACCCAGGTTGTGAGCTCAATCCTTGAGAGGGCCACTTAGGGATTTCAGGCAAAAATCAGTACTTGGTCTTCCTGGTGAAGGCAGCGGGCTGGACTCAATGACCGTTCAAGGTCCCTTCCAGTTCTAGGAGATAGGTATATCTTCTATTATTATTATTATTATTATTATTATTATTATTAAAAGAGGACTCAGGTGGCAAGAGACTTATAACTGAAGCAGCACTTTCTTGGAGCAGCTTATGAGGCCTGGTTTGGCATTGATGCCCTGGTGTAATTGGTGGCTGCCTTGGGCACTAGCAGATGCTGCTGCTCCACATTCAAACCCTGCTGTTTCCCACAAAGGGAAGATGATTCATTCTCCCTCCTCTGGTGCCGGGAGCAAGAGGTTCCATAAAACTAATTGGGAGCACTCCAGAGCTCAGGGAGACTCTTTCTCATTTTACAAAAGGAGTACTGACCAGCACTGTACTCCTTCTGGCACGTGGGATAGAAAAGGCCCATTTACGTGCTCCCCAGTATTGCTCTGAGATCACTGAAAGCTTGTACCATCGACTCTTGTTCTGGCCAGAGGAGTGTCCATTGAGTCCAGTACTGATGACGTCAGTACCAGCACTGACTGTCTCCACACTGGTGGCATATCAGGTGGCTTCAGACATGCTTTGCCCCTCAATCTCCGACTCTCTACTAGTTCAGCTGTTTTCCAGAACCATAGTTTCTACCACTTTGCTCTAGGTTGTGCCCTTGGCACCTTCAAGCTATATTACATTGCTGCCGGGTTCATTGGCACTGCAGCTCATACCACGTACAATGGAATTGAGGCTGACACCAAGCTCGGCACGAAAGTCCCCCTCAACGCTGGTGCATCCCTTGACACAGTCACTGCTCTGGCAGCAGATCTTGTTATCGAGTTTGGTACCATTGTTGACCTCAGTGCTAGCACCTCCTCGAGTACTGGGTGGAAGTGTGTCTTGCTCAGTACCACTGGTGCCATGTCCCTGTTCCTCTTCAGCACTGATGCTGTCCCCATTTTGGACTTTGGATGAGTTCGATTGTTTCTTTGCCTCATCAGGGATGGCTCTCCTGTTGTCAACAGGGACTCTCCAGGACTCCTTGAAATCCAGGTGTCATCCTGCCCTTCTTCCTCACCCAATAGGCACCAGAGACCATCTTTGGATCACCCTGGGTAATAAGATTGGCATTGTTCCTGCAGTCAAGACAGGGCTCTTGCCCAGTGCCCACTGGTCATCAATGCCATATTCATTTGACCAGTGGCCTCCTTGGGATGCTCGTTGGTCTTTGAGGTCTCATTTGTTGACCTGCTCCACAGCAAGATCGCCAGTTCCATTGATGGCTCCTGTTTCTGAACCATTGTAGCTAGAAGTGACCATTGAACCTGTCCTCTCTGAGCCTTCAGGATTATCTGACTGGTTCCTGTTGTTCAAGAACAGGATCCATTGTTGGCACAGCAAACCACTTCTTCGTCCTCTCCAGATGACTCTACTGTGCCAGGCGTCTCCTCTTCCTTGATGCCTGGGGACTTACAGACATATCAGGACTTCCTAAGGTATATGGACACTATCTTAGGCATCCAGGCTGAATTTCTGCAGGAGGATTTGCATAAGCTACTGGATATTCTTCACTCATCACATGATCCACCTCCTGATAAATGAGGCTCTCTTGGAGCCAACAAAGGCACTCTGGAACACTCCCACATCATTGCCTCCCACAGCAAAACATGCAGAGAAGCAGTACCTCATCCCCCATGTGGGATTTTGATGGTTTCTACTCCCACTTGGCCCCTAACTTTTGTGGTAATTGCAGAAAATGACAGGACACGACAGGGAAGGTATAAACCTATGGGTAAGGGCAAGAAGTCCAAAAGGATGGACTTGATGGGGAGGAAGATTTATTTCTACTATTTCCTCCAGATGTGCATCATGAACCAGAACGCATTGTTCTCTAAATAGAACTTTGTTAATTGGGCGGCTATGTCTAAGTTTCAGGGCAAGTTGCCAGAATTCTCCTGGGAAGAGTTTAAGGCATTCATTTCACTGCGCTTTATTGTAGCCAAGACTTTATTACAGTCATCCATGGAGGTGGCAAATGCCTCAGATAATATTATGGCATCAGATGTGATCATGAGGAGGGTCTCATGGTTGCAGAATTCACCCAATGGACTTTGGGTGAATTCACCCAATGGACTTTGATGATTGGGTTTTGTTTTTGGAAAAGACTGATAGGACCCTGCAGTCTTTTAAGAAGGGCTGCCACTTAGTCCTTTGTACATATGTTTACAAACCACTATGCTGTTGCTACTGCATCCAGCTAAGATAAAAACTTTGGGAAGGCAATCCTGCAGTCCTTGTTTAAATAGACTCCAAGCCCCACCTTCTGTGAGTACTTCTTGTGAGTCATCTACATGGAATACATGGCTGCATCCACTCAAAGAAGAAAAAAGGTTACTTAACTATATTATAACAGTTGTTCTTCAAGATGCAATGCAGATGTGCATTCCACAACCCACTCTGTGTTTCCCTCTGCACTGCAGTCTGTGCTCCGGATATTCGGTGCAAAGGAAGTTAGGAGGGCGAGGGAGGTGCTGCCCTTATATAGCCAGGGAACGGACTAGGGCCACAGGCTGCAAGTGTTGTCAATATAGATACTGCTAGGCAAAGTTCTCTTGCTTCTATGTTCTGGGTGTATGCACACCCACATGGAATACAGATCTGCATCACATCTTGAAGAACAATAGTTACAACACAGGTAACTAACCATTTTTTAGAAGCTAAATTCCCTTAAGATGCTGTCTGCATTGCTCATGTCCAAGTCTGGTGCGGAGCACGACTTTCTCTGCAATTGCGGAGAGGATGCTCCTACTTTTAGTATTTATTTTAGTGCACGACAAACTGAAATTAGAGTCCTCTGCTGTTCACAATAAAGTTTCACTTTCATGGCACTTTTTATATAACAAACAAAACATTAATTGTTAATATCGTCAGTGCTATTTGAATAGGTAAGATTTTCAGTTCTTTAGGCATAAATGATGTATATTGCAAAAATCTAAGGATAGGGAATAACTTTTTTATTTTTAAAAGAGTACAGTATTGAGTGTACAATTGTACAACAGTATGGGAATTAAGTCTAGGTAAAATTAGTGGTGCTGCCTGTGTCTCTCATAAACTCAGTCTTTCTTGAATATGGATTGAATTTCATAGTGACACAAAACCCCATATTCTTCACACTTTTAAATGCTTCCATTCTGCAGCCTACACATGTTTTTCTTAACAGTGTACTTTTTTTAAACATGCAGACAATTGGATACATGTAATTTATTAGAAATAATGGCAGTAATGAGAAAAAACCCAAAACAACGTACCAGTTGTTGAGATGACTGTGACTGTAGGGGTGACTGGTTTTTCTGAGGTTGGTGATATGGTTGTTTTGCTGGTGGTTATTGGTGAAGTAATCTCAGTTACTGTTATGACTGGGGTAGTTGACAGTGTTGTCTTTTTCGTAACGGTGGTTACTGGTATGGAGTGAGTAGTGGATTTGATTGTGATAGGTGTTTTTATGGTTACTTTTGTAGTAGATAGGGTGGTTGGTGCAGTGCTTAAAATAGTGTGCATGGTGGACTCTGTAGATGTAGTGGCTGCTGGTGGTATGGTAGTAGCTGTTGTTTCAACTGTAGTAGTGCTTCTTGGTGTTTTAGTTTGTACTGTTGTTACTACAAGAAAAAATAGTAGAAATGTGGATACTGAGTACAAGAAATAATTTTTAGTAATGAATATCTATAAATGTATGTCATATGAATAGAAAAATTATTTTAGGAAGAAGTAATATTACAAATATCTTTGTAATTTGACACAACTTAACTACTCTCCCCTTTTCTGTCCCTCTTAATAATGTACTGATAAATGATCCAGAGTAGGAAGATGTCACAAAAACTTTATTCATTTTTTCTTTCTTCAATATACTTTTAAGTTATTTCAGCATTCATAAATAATGCTGACTAAGAGCTATGGAAATTAGTCTAGTATCCTCTGAATTTTACAGTGTGGACAGTTGGCACTGTAATCTTTTCAACACTGCCCTTCCATTGGCCTTGATTTTACAAAGACATACACTTGCTTTGAGTTCCAGTGACATCACAGGAATTCCACGCAAGTGTAAGGGTCAGCAACTTTAGATCTCTTTAACATATTGGGCAAGTGTGTCTTGACTGTTATATAGAATGAGCACTTCTAAGGCTACGTCTTCACTATCGGCCGTATCGGCGGGTAGCAATTGATTTCTCGGGGATCGCTATATCGCGTCTCATCTAGATGCAATATATCGATCCCCGAACGAGCTCCTGTTGACTCCGGAACTCCACCAACATGAATGGCGGTAGCGGAGTCGACAGGGGGAGTCACGGACGTCGATCCTGTGCAGTGAGGACAGTAGGTAACTCGATATAAGATACTTCGACTTCAGCTACGCCATTAACGTAGCTGAAGTTGCGTATCTTAGATCAATTTCCCCCCCAGTGTAGACCAGCCCTAAGATTGAGAGACTGTTTGATCTCCAGACATGATCAGTCATTAGTCTCTAAAGACTACCAACTAGTCACAATTGTGATGCATACACCTCTCCACTAAGAACTGGGCTGAGACTACTGATTAATTTCATATACAAGTAGGCCAAGTCCGGTGATTATTGTCTTTTGTCGACCTCAGCTTGTCTTGAATTTTAATCAGTAAAGATATCTCATTGCTAACGTCTTGAAGCATTCAGTAATCACACTCCTGGTATAACTTCCTTCTGAATTTAAGATAAAACGTTCAAGAGAGTTTTGTATAATGCCAGAATATATTTCATTATTGCATCTTAAGCATTTCAGAGGAAGGTGAAATAATCTTACAAGGACAAAAAAGTGCTTACTATTGAAAATGAGAAGTCAATAATATATATCTGGAAGATAATATGTGACTATTATATCACATATTATTTCCACTGGCTACAGAACTAACCTGTTGAAGGTGTAGAGGTTTCAGGGGTCGTCCTAATGGGCTCATGTCCTGCTGTGTACAGATACAAGAAAAGTTTTAACGTGAAAGAGAACAAATTAAGAAGCTATTTCAAAGGGGAGAGTTTGCAGAATGAGTGAAAAATAGAAGAATTGCAACAATCAGCAAGACATCCCTAAAAATGCTCAATTCTTATATATTTCATTGCAAATCTTTATTTCAGTAGAAACAAACAATATTGAGGAAATCAGTACTTTGTTTTAATGGCCAAGCTTTTTCTATCTTTGTCATTATGTTCATATTTAAGGATAGCTTTATTTCTCAGGAAAATGTACATATGGATTTTCTGCAGATTGTATAGACCCAATAACTAGGAGCCTGGAATGAAGGTTGTTACTATATAACATGGAAATGGCCCTGGATCCAACATCTGGATGCAGATCCAAATTTTGCAGCTTTGGGCCTATCTGTAATATTATCTACCTATCTATATTTTTAGAAGATTCCCCATCACTGTGATATAGGGGAACCACTTTCAAAAGTAATATAAAGCAGGCATGTTAGAAAAAGGAACTTGTTGGATAAAGTCTAGGAGCCGGATTCTGTCCAGTGCCAGAACTCCACTCACTGTGGGAAAGGTGTCAGGGAGCCAGTTATTTTCAGGAGCACTGAAGCGTTTGTAAATGCTCAAGCTGAGAATGAGGGTAACCTTTCATCACAGCTATTAAAATCAATGTGAGCATTCCAACTACTATTGAATTTACAATACTTCACAGCCTGATGTTTTTTAGTTGCCTGTTTTCATTTAACCATTTGATGACGAGTTAGCAGTAGAGCAATGCAATTATTACAGAAGAAATTTGGGCTTGGATGAGCCGTCCTTATTAATCAATAGCTATTAAGAACAAACTCGTCCTTCAAAGTATTCAGTTTATTCAATTTTCAATGCTTCTAGCTTTTGCAGAGAAAGAGAGTGATGGTATAAATCTCTACTTACTGCAGGGCTTGCACTGTCCCTCCTCGTGATCAAAGTATTCATTGTGTGAGCAGTTGTAACAGCCTGGAGATTGTGGAGAGAAGTTCATTACTCAGTCCTCAGATAACAGCAGTTTTCTATAACATCTCTTCCTAAACATGTAGGTACCAATATAATAATATGAAGTCCCAGAAAATGAACATGTCTTGCCCAAAAGCTGTGTCTGTCATTTAACCAGTGGCATCTACAAACTCCTTAAGGACATTTCTCTTGATATGGTAAGAATTAGAAGCTTCACATTCAAGACAGGCTGAGCTCATTAAAGTCCTCAGTGTACTATGGAGTCTATGTCAATTACTTATCATTGTGATATTAGTAAGAGAAGGTGAAGATGAACATACTACAGCAAGACTATGTAACCACTGCTCCAAAAATTATGCCAGTGGAAACATCATTGTCTTAACTATTGGTTAATACAATAAAGATAACTGTTGCATTATTATTTTCAGCTTTATAAAATCATTCTGACAGATATTGCAACCACATGCAATATCTTTGGGGACCGTATTGTATTAAATTAATGAATGGATGGTTTATATAACACTGTAGGCCAGGGACTGTATGCAACTCCAGGTGGGGAGTTTATCACAGCTCCTCCAGGAACCAAAAAAGTGATGTGTGATTAAAGTGAATCACTCAGGTTCTAAACACCTCTGGAGAGGTGTCACACCAAAGTGAGCTTTCATATACTGATTCAAACTGGGTTTTCCAGAGACGACCAGACAAAGAACGGACTAGTATACACTGCTGTAGCCCCTGGAGAAAGGTTAACCACAGGTACTGGACCTGGGTCCAGCGTGCTGGGAAATTACAGTGAAGTGGAGAGGGATTGCAAGCCTAAACCTCGAGTCTGGAGGGAGAGAGGCACGGAGCTCTGCCTGAGACGCATGATGGCTAGGAGCTTGAAACCATAAGTGGGTGTCCTCGAGGAAGACCTGGGGTGAAAGGGTGGTCAAAAGTGCAGCTAACCCTGAAACTGTGAAATCATTACCTTCAATGTTGACATATTTGTAGTTTTGCTGTGGGCAATTACAAGGTCGGTAATGCCAGGTGCAATTTTGTTCATCCCAATAATTGTAGCTATAGGTGCCCTCACTATCTGACTTTTGGTGTGTGTTGAAGTAGTCACAATAGACGGCTGAAAAAAGCAAAAACAGAATGAAAGGTTGAATTTTTCAATTTATGGAATGTAATTCTTCAAAGGATTCAGAATAGGAGGAAAAAAGCGACTCAGTGGTACTTGGTGACAAGGTAAGCCCTCCAATCTCAACTGTGGGTGAACTGATTTGAATCTGTGTTCTAGTGAAGTGTGAGTTAATTTCCTCCTTTCAGAAGAAAAGGGGCAGATGTAGGCATTTAAATATTTGTAATGTATAATATATTGATGTGTTAAATGGAAGCTATCAAGAACTACAGCTTTAAAGGTTTGATTATAATACTCTGTGAAGCCTATGCATAAAATTTCTTCCATATAACAACCAGTGATAATTTTTCTTGCTTTATGGAGCCCCAGCCAACACAGCTTTCTCTGTTTATTTCCTTGCAATCTGCACAAAGATGATATCATCACAACTATGGGAACAGGTTTTTTGTTTTGTTTTTTACAATATTGTGTTCCCTCTACTGTCTAGTTGGCTGTCAGTTCTGCAGTAGCGACAGGGAAATTATATTGCAAGATTAGTATTTGTGACTGCTAGATTTTTCTCCCTCATTTCTCCATGACATGGTAATGTGTTTCTGGTGAGGTTAATGCTGATGAAATGTGCAAGGTTAAGAGCACTACAGGATGAAGTCATCCATTTATCTAGAGAACAGATACAACATGGGTAGTGGCTACACAAGCAATCCCCCATGCTGACCTATCAATGTACCTTAATCTTGTAATAATAATGTGTCCCTTAAGCCCCTTTATAATTGGACAAAGTGTAAAATGAATTGAAAACACAAGCTAGTAATAAAAATCACGTCATTTTTTAAAGGTGTTCAAGAAACTTACGACAGAACTCTGGGGCTCTCCAGTCAATGCAGACACCTACATCTAAGCATGCCTTGGCATACACTGCAATGGCATCACACATGCATTCGCAGTCTCCTCCCGAGTCACACCCACAGGAGTCTCGGACACAGGCATCATAATAAGGCATGCGGTATACCTTTGATTGAGAGAGAAGGAATAAATTGGTTAACCAGGATTATCTTGTACTGATGCATTGGTCAATAAAGTTTCTTTCCTGTTTCTAGCTGGGCTAAACTACAGATGTTAGCTCAGGGTAAAGGGAGAACATTTAGAACATAATCTGCTCTGCTAAGTAAGAGTATGAATTCTTCCTCTAGTTGTTGCATAGTAAAATAAGCACAGCAATAATACAATTCCAGTTCAAACCGTAATCTTTAGTAAAAACTTAGGCACTGCAAAATATCAATAGAAAATTATGACATTTTGAAGGCTATCTCTAGATCCGTATGTGTACTTGAACAGCTATATATAGTTTCCATGTGATTAGGCAGCAAAACACATCCACTCAAATAGAGGCACCTAAGTTCAGCAGTTTCATACCCTGCACGGACACACATGAATACTGTTCACATTTCTCACTTGAACTCACTTCTTGAAGACATGTTACAAACAGGAGGTACAAAAGATTAAAATGAAGCAGGTGCAAGAATGTGGCATTAATGCATTCTGGGGAGGAGGAAGGTACACACTGAAGTATGAGGGGATCATCCTTTGCAAGACTGTAGACTATTTGTAAAGAAGGCCAAAAACTTGCTTACCTTACTGTGACATGGAGCAAAGACCTGACTGTTGATGATGGAACACTTCCTCTCTGCCCAGGCTTTACGATAAGGGTTCTTGCTACAGGGATCAACTACAAAGAACACATCCCCGCACATAGGATTTTCCTTCCAAGAATTTACAAACTCCAGTTCATTTGCTGCCACGTATTTGCTTCGAGTTTCAAAGTCATCTCTCATGTTCCCATTGTAATTCCCACACAAACCGCAGAGGTGATCCTACATGAAGAAATGAAAGCGTTAATATTAGGTTGTCCCCTATTTGCTAATTGCAACCAATTGTCTGAATTATCTTTCTGTTATCTGCACTACTTCCTGTTTCTGACCCACGACTGCAAACCAAAAACTAACGGTATCTGGCACAGTATTTACAAATACTGTGCCAGATACAATTAGTTTTTTGTAGGTATAGACTTTCTCGTTAAATGAACAATGGAAGGAAATAGTGGAGTTCTTCCTCAATAGTGTTTACACACAGAGATATAATCTGCAACTTTATGAGGTCAAAATAAACTCAAATGCCCTGTACAAATTTCCCTGCCCTTCTGGGGGATGAAAGGTTGTGTTGTCATTTGGACAATACATTAGCTATCAGGCCAATATTCATGTTGTTGTGAAGTTGGGTAAGCAGCTAATAAGCAGCCTCCAGGGAAGAGCTGCTCCAGGAGGGATGGTAGTTATGAGAGGCCTTTCTAGGAGACCTCTGCTGGTGTAGAAAGTTGTTACAATTGCCATCTCATGTGCAGTTTGATTTGAATGTGGGGGGTAAATGTATTTAACAAAGAAAGTTAAGGAAAGTATATTAGGAAGTTACTCTGAATTACCTGTGCTTCTCTGAAGATCTTGATGAAAATATTCATGTGCTTGTTCCAGATAAGAGTCATGTTGTATTTTCCTGGGATAATGATATCGAACATCAGGTGAAGGGCATTCTTTTTCACGTGGAATTGTGTCAGAGGATTGTCCCCATATACAAAGTAGGTTTCCTCTGCCAGTATAAGTGTCATATTCTGAAAGCAAATTGGCCTGTAAGTTATAATATACCTCTCAGTATGTCCCTTTCTGTCTTTGTAACACTACCAGGAATCACTAAAGGCTGCTGCTACAGCTTGTCATTTCTCTGTTTTTCTGAACTGATTGATTGTGGTTAGCTCTTGGAGAATTATTTATTGTCAGCTGAGTCACAGTCCCTAGATGATGAGCATCTCTGCCTGAGGTCTGGTCTACTCTACAGACCTATATCAGTATAAACATGAGTGATGTAGTTGTACTGACCTAACCCCCCATGTAGACAGCGCTAAGTCAGTGAGAGAGCTTCTCCCCTAGACAGAGTTACTGCCTGTCAGGGAGGTGGATTAACTACACTGATAAGAGAATTCTCTTCTTGATGTAGAGCATCTTCATTAAAGCACCACAGCAGCGTGGCTGCATTAGTGCAGTTGGGCCAATGCAGTGTTTTAAGGGTAGATGTGCCCAGAGTGTCTATTTCTCAACATAATTTCTGAGGTGTAGATGTAGCCTATGTTATGCTTATGTAAGAAAGCAAAGCAGTGCATGATGCCAAAATATTATTCTCTTCTTCCATCTTCACCTATCCCATGCAAAGGTAAAATCTAGCCTGCCCCCAGCTGCCTGGATCTGTTCTATGAATGAGCAAGTTTTGATGAACATGAAACAAACTCACCATGTTTCCTGGTCAGTGTAGGGTGCAACAGCACTTTGTAATGGATTGTTTTGTTGTATATAACACTGCCATCACACTTATTTTATCTGTGTGCAACAGGCTGAAGCACAGAGTTTTATTTCCATGATTTAAAATGAGTAGATGCAAAGTTACTTAGAGAGATGTTAGCTAATATTGAGTTGATCAGTTCTGCCTTTCATGCATTCTTGTACTTTTACATCTTTCCTGAGAGCAGTGGTGCACAACAACAGTTGCTTTTGGACCAATAATAGTGTTCCTCTGGAGCAAGTATTTAGGAGTTAAGTGCAAAAGAAGCTACTAGCTTCTTCAGTAAAGCACTGGCATTTTGCCTTTGCTGTTGCTAATTAACCAGGTGGCAAGTGTGTACTGTATGTAGTGAGAGTTCCCTGGTCAAAATCTCAACAGTCTGTGGTCCGCATTTGGTTTGCTATTGAAGCATGACTCTGAGATAATCTGATATTGATGTACTTTTGGTTCCCTCAGAACTAAGAACCACAAACCTACAAGGGAGGATGGAAGTTCTTTGGTAATAGAGAAAATAAGAATAATCAATTTTTCTGGTTTATGTATGCACCAGCAGTGAGATAGTAGAGGAACTAGAGGCAATTGGAGCCAAAGCCCACTAGCTGGATTACAGAGATTTTTTTAGGATTCATATGCTGACCATGATGAGTCTTCCTTAATTTCACATAACTGCCTTCTTGGCTTCAGTCTGAGGCTCAGGCAACATGACTGATACTCTTCCGTTGCAGGATTCACCAGTGTGAGGATAAAATCCCAGGTTTTACTCTCATGGCTTTTAGACAGACCACAACTTCGGGGAGTGAAAGACTGAGCTAGGGATTTCAAACCCTACTCCACAGCTCTAGGTCACCAAGTAGACTGCCCTATAAGACTTGACTGTAGACTCTTACACTGATATGAGGGCCAACCCAGATGGATAACAGCAGCATGATGTTCTTACCTCAAGGTGGATCTTGATGGACCTGGAACAGGTGACTCCTGATTTCCCACAGATGACATTCTCAGTCACAATTTTAAAGGTGGAGCGAGAGCTGTTCATACCGCAACCATCCTAAAGGAGAGAAACTGAATTGCTTAACCATTTGAGAGTTCAAAGTAACAGAGTGAACAAGATGATTCAATGTGCTGAACTATCACTTCAGGGAGTTTGCCTCTCAGCAAGACAGGCCAGCCTCACACACAATATCCTCAGTCACTGTGGAACATGCTATAATTTCATCTCTGAATAGCTTCAAATCCAGTTATGAGATATCAAGAAAATAATTTCAGTGGAATTTGTATATGTGCATCCCTCAACTTCTGGGGTATTCTATGGCTTGTGGCAGCTTGGGCATTTTACCCATCTCAGAAACCACATTTTTGCAGGGGGAAAGGAGGGAGTCAGTAGGGTACTGCACGCTTGCATGGTGTTATTCTTAGAAGTACCAATGATCAACCTGCTGATCTGGTTTTAAGAATTACAACACTTCACTAGACAACACTGTCTAGCTGGTGCAACATGTCTATGTGGGTAGGTCATCCACATGCACTCAAGTATGTTAGGAAATTTTATTAGTGTCTTTTGTGATTTCATATAAAATGTTGGGAGTAGGTTTGGTTGGTGTTTTTTGTTCAAGGTGTGTGTGTGTGTGTGTGTGTGTGTGTGTGTGTGTGTGTGTGTGTGTGTGTAAAGGGTTTTCAGATGAGGTCTTCAAATGAGCCCTAAATATGTCAGAGTTCATAAATCAAGCCATTTCTTGGCAATGAGTACATTGCCATAAGAAGCACTAGCACTGATGTTACCGTAGCTAGTATGTATTCGCAGTTGCCGTCAAACACAAAGCGCTGTCCATCAAAAGTGGTGACATGTCCTTCTCCATACAGGGTACATGTTGAGGAGCATTTAGATTTCTGAACACATTTCCATTTGCCTCTTGTACAGGTGCTAGTGGTGAGAAGAAAATTCTTGTTAGGAAGTTTTCAAGGGCATGCAGCTTTAACTCATCGCTACATACACACATTTTGTATATGCTGTATTAACTTAATTGATTAGTTTATATATGCAATGTGGTCAAATTATGATTAATATGGGAACTGTAACTTCAAATTTCCTGACTTTTGTGAAAATTAATGCATACTAAAGATGAAATTTTAAGTCTATTTTTCCATTTAATTTACTTTAAAAGAGAGAAAACATGAGGCATGACAGGTTACATTGCCTTGAGTAAACAGCTTATCTTGTCATTAAAGCAGATTTTGCTGTCCCTTTGGTTATTTTAATGAGAACATGGTGCTGTGGACACGGGTGCTGGAACAATTTTTAGGGTGGGGGTGCTGACAGCCACTGAACCAAACTGTACACCCAGTCTATAATGGAAACCATTTCAAGTCAGGGGGTGCTGCTGCATCTCCCTGCATCCCTAGTCCCGTACCTATGGGTGTGGAACTGGAAATGGTAGCAACTGCTGATTGAGAATGTAGCTAGAAAAGATGGAAGTAATATCGATGGGTCATTTGATCTATCTAGAGATAGGGAAGAAGATGCACTTTCAATTGTGGTGGAATTGATATATTTTTCTAGTACGGCTTATAGTTTGAGGGTGCTATTGGATCCCACACTGCTTCTGGATGTGCAGATAGCAGCAATTGTCATTATAGCCTATTTGTGGCTGACCAGGAGACCACGACATTTCCTCTTAGATATAGACATTGTCACAGTTATCCGTGGTTTTGTCACTTTCACACTTTATCACTATGGCAAAATTTGTTTAGCTCCGACCCTCAACTGCTAACTATTCTTCTTCTCCTTGCAACCATATTGTTGCACTGTATGCTTGGACAGTCTAGACAAATAAATAACTTGCAAGGAGAAAACTTGTAGATTCTTACCAGGTTTTGCATTCGGTGTGGATTTCTTCCCCTTTTTTATAAGAGATACCACCATATTCACAGGGACATTCATCAGGTGGTACACACATTCCATCTAGATTCTCATACAGCCCATCACTGCAGACACAGCCTGATTCACACCTAGTGGGTACCTAGGAAAGATCAGGAAATTGCAACATCAGTCATAAAAATGATGCATGAAGGAAAGGAATGTAAAGAGAAAGAATTGAAACATTTTGTTTTTATTGACCTATAGCCTCTCTTCAGTTTTGCTTTGCGCTATTTATTTGGTGTCAAGAATCAGCCTATGCTATAACTTGAATCACTTTTACTTGTGCAAGTCAATGCCCTGTTATACAAGTTTTACTGCCGTTTTAAAATATAGCTAGTGTCTGAGGCAATAAACTTTCTGGGGACTCTTTGAAAAAAGTTGTATTTCATGGGTACCAGCTGCTCAGACAATTGAAGAATAATGTATGTTTCTTTCCAGCCCAGCTGCTCAGACAATTGAAGAATAATGTATGTTTCTTTCCAGCCCAGAAGTCTGTTACATTATAATTCTGCTAATTGCTGTTTCTTTATTTAATAAGAAACCTTTATTACATTATGAAATATATATATTGTTAGGTATATATATCAGCATATACTGTGATGTGTAACTCTTTTCCTGTAATCAGTCAACATTTGTTGCACTTTAAATTTTTTTTAAAAGATCTATTTCTTGATATATCATCTTTTATTGTTTGGCATGGAAATCTACAGGGCAGTTTATTGAGTAAGTATTGCAATTTTCATGAAGATTCACTGTCTCACTATTATTTATTGATAGTCCTTATATGGCCTCCATTACAATGGTATCAGAATACCTATCTGAAATGTATTTATTCTCACAACACTTCTGAATTAGGTAAGCACTATTGTCCCATTTTACAGATGAGGAACTGAGAGATTAAGGGCCAGATTATTTAAGGTATTTAGGTGCCTTGTGCAATTTTTTTTAAAACTAGTTGACTTTAATAGGTGCTAGAAGCTTTTGAAAATTCCACTAGACATCTAAATATCTTTAAAAATCTGGCACTAGGAGATTTGCCCAAGGCTGCATAGGAAGTCTGTGACTGAGCAAGGAATTGAATGTGGGTCTTCCCAAGCCTCAGGCAACCACTGCTCCATCCTTCCTCTCACAGTGTATTTCCATCACCGAGATGCGATCATAAAGATATGGAACTCACACATTCAATTCCAGTGGCCAGCATCTGACAGGTAGGGGAACAGGAGGCTCCATATTTGTTCTCTGAGTTCTGTGAACATGACACATATTTTTTGGGAGGCTTGCAGTTTTCTAGCAGAAAAAAAAAGAGAAACAGAAAGTTTTGAAGGGATAATTCCATTACATGGGAAAATAATGCTTTTGAAGGCGAAGGTAACTGTAGCCAAATGCATACCTGCAGGGTCTTGAGGTTTACCAGTGCAACTCATCTTTCCATTAACACAATAGCTAGAAAAGAAAAGGATATTTCAGTGTACATCCCTTACTAAAGGGGACAATTAAAGCTCAAGTTGTTTTATGGTTTTAATTTTTCCTCTTTGAATGTGATACCCTCCTAAGAAAACAATGTTCAGGCTTTTTGTCAAATGACTTCATCCTTTTCCAAGAAGCAAACATTCCAGCTATGCCTCTTGTGCCTCCTAGTTCCTTCAAAATGGAATACAAGCCAACATGCCTCTGCTTAGTCTTTGGACTGCAACAATATAACCAGTGTTTGCAATGTGAGGCAGGGATCCTGTTTATGTGTTGGCACAGCACCTGGTAGCATAATTCTTACACCTCCTAGTGCTTCTCCAACATTTTCAGGGAAGACTAGATTTTATGTGCCTAATATTTCCAAGGTAAAAGAGAAACAAATTTAAAAAAAAAAAGGGTGGGGGAGGGTTACAGGCCTATTGTAAAAAACAATAATCTCTGCAGTTTGACAAAACCAAACACGTGAACAAGCCCTCCCTTTGCAGTATGTTCATTTCTTTTAACTCACAAACTTACCACGTAATGCCACCAATTATAGTCGACTGGTCAGGTAGGATGAATCTCTTATCTTCCAGGTAGCAGGGACACATGGATTTACGCACACATTCACTTCTGTGGTTCAAGTAGGTACCTTTAGGACAGTTGCAGCCATCAATAGGGATGTCAGTAGGATAACATTCCAGGGTTTGGTCGGAAAGTGACAGGCACGTCCTATCACAGGCTTCAGTGTGGTAACTGAATGTCTGATTGCCTGTACAGGAAATGGCTGTAAAATGAAGAAAAGAGTGTGAGTTACACTTCATTTCCCTGATTTTTCCTCAAAGGGTTGCTGGAGCCAGGGAAAGGTGCTGAATTATATAATGCCAACAGTTTCAGTGTTAACGGCTGTCTTTGCTTCCCTCTCTCAGAGCGTACAGCCAATCAGAGCATGGCTCCTTAGCGAGCTTTGCTGTGAGGAGCAGGAGGGTCTCTGGGAGTAGAGTAGGCCCTGCAGGACCTCCTTGTAGAATCCTCAGGATCTGCAGGATTTTCCCTAGATGGAAAATCAACTGACCCTCTGGTTGATACCAAAGGATGATGACTATAGAGCTGTGTGTGCTGAAGAACTCATAATTTCATGAGTAACTTTAGTCATCTTTGTGCTTCTTCCATGGGAGTCAGTGATAAAGCTCAGAGACCATCCTACTTTTGGGAGTACTTTGCATTTACATTTCTTATGAAATCAAACCACTCCTCAAATGCGAATTCTGTAGAATTACCTACAAATGTGATGGTTTTTTTGCCTCGAAACTACTCCATGATACTTAATGATATTTCAGCAGCTTAGAGAGAATTTTAGAAGTAGAACTGGTCTTAACCCAGGAGAGGACAAACAGCTCAGTTTTGTTCCATATCAAACACTGGAATTTTCCAAATGGAGGTACATTTTTCTGAGTTTTCTAGGTAGCAGCGATGATACAGATATGCATTTGATTATAAACTTTTAAGAGCTAGTTGGGGTCACTTACTGCAGTTGTCTACAGTGTCCCTCCAGTTTACAAGGATCAGCCCCATTGAAGCACACACTCTTGCATACGATCCCAGGGCAGAACAAATATAAGGAAAGGTCTCCTCATAGTTACAGGCTTGGTAGATGCATCTCTGAAAACAAACACAGAGTATTCTGTTAGGTCAAATGTTTGGAAGTCATCAGCATGCTCAGAAATAAATAATGCATTTAATAGATTACATGGAACAATTGAAAATGAACATATCTGTCTGAGTGGCTGATGTAAGTAAAATATACTTAGCACTTATACAGTGCTTTTCATCCTTAGATTTCAAAATGCTCCACAAAGCTGAGTGTAAGTATCATTATTTCTATTTTACAGATAGGAAAACTATGCTCAAAAAGGTTAAATACGTTGATGTTGTTCATTTGGGGAAGTTTCTTGGGAAATACTAAATTAGCTGTGTGAGAAAAAAACCTATCCTCTCCTTCCTAGTGACTAGAGGATAGCAGTCTGTGATCACACCAGACCTCGCCTGGCTAGGAGAGAGGTGTTTTTGAATGATTCTTGGTCCTAAGCCCCTCTTGTGCTCCCACACCATGTAGTGCTTCTCACTGCCTCACCTCAAGACCTTAGCAGAAGCTCCTACCTTGTAAAAAGGAGCAGGATTCACCACAGAATGGCATTTCTCAAACACTGTGCCCTTCTTAGTAAGAATGGAGCAATGGGTCTCTGCAGACATTTCTAAATGAGAGAAACAGTAATGGTTGTTAAGCAATAGAGAGGTCAAGAATAAGAGATAAAGAGGTGGCTGTGTCTGTCTTATTTAATTCATTGAGAAGGTAATACTAGTTTTCAGTCACAGAATTGGAAAGCCAGAGACTAAGATCTCAAAGGACTTCAGGATATCAGTGAGAGTATCAATAGGAACTCCTCCAAGGGTACTTCAAACCCATAGTCAGATCTCTATAGACTCATAGACTCATAGACTCTAGGACTGGAAGGGACCTCGAGAGGTCATCGAGTCCAGTCCCCTGCTCTCATGGCAGGACCAAATACTGTCTAGACCATCCCTAATAGACATTTATCTAACCTACTCTTAAATATCTCCAGAGATGGAGATTCCACAACTTCCCTAGGCAATTTATTTCAGTGTTTAACTACCCTGACAGTTAGGAACTTTTTCCTAATGTCCAACCTAAATCTCCCTTGCTGCAGTTTAAGCCCATTGCTTCTTGTTCTATCATTGGAGGCTAAGGTGAACAAGTTTTCTCCCTCCTCCTGATGACACCCTTTTAGATACCTGAAAACTGCTATCATGTCCCCTCTCAGTCTTCTCTTTTCTAAACTAAACAAACCCAATTCCTTCAGCCTTCCTTCATAGGTCATGTTCTCAAGACCTTTAATCATTCTCGTTGCTCTTCTCTGGACCCTCTCCAGTTTTTCCACATCTTTCTTGAAATGCGGTGCCCAGAAGTGGACACAATACTCCAGTTGAGGCCTAACCAGTGCAGAGTAAAGCGGAAGAATGACTTCTCGTGTCTTGTTTACAACACACCTGTTAATGCATCCCAGAATCACGTTTGCTTTTTTTGCAACAGTATCACACTGTTGACTCATATTAAGCTTGTGGTCCACTATGACCCCCTAGATCTCTTTCTGCCATACTCCTTCCTAGGCAGTCTCCTCCCATTCTGTATGTGTGAAACTGATTGTTCCTTCCTAAGTGGAGCACTTTGCATTTATCTTTATTGAACTTCATCCTGTTTACCTCAGACCATTTCTCCAATTTGTCCAGATCATTTTGAATTTTGACCCTGTCCTCCAAAGCAGTTGCAATCCCTCCCAGTTTGGTATTGTCCGCAAACTTAATAAGCGTACTTTCTATGCCAACATCTAAATCGTTGATGAAGATATTGAACAGAGCCGGTACCAAAACAGACCCCTGCGGAACCCCACTTGTTATACCTTTCCAGCAGGATTGGGAGCCATTAATAACTACTCTCTGAGTACGGTTCTCCAGCCAGTTATGCACCCACCTTATAGTAGCCCCATCTAAATTGTACTTTCCTAGTTTATCTATAAGAATATCATGCGAGACCGTATCAAATGCCTTACTAAAGTCTAGGTATATCACATCCACCGCTTCTCCCTTATCCACAAGGCTCGTTATCCTATCAAAGAATGCTATCAGATTAGTTTGACACGATTTATTCTTTACAAATCCATGCTGGCCATTCCCTATCACCTTACCACCTTCCAAGTGTTTGCAGATGATTTCTTTAATTACTATATTTGCTCCCTTCCAGTCTTCTGGAATCTCTCCCGTCTCCCATGATTTCCCAAAGATAATAGCTAGAGGCTCAGATACCTCCTCTATTAACTCCTTGAATATTCTAGGATGCATTTCATCAGGCCCTGGTGACTTGCAGGCATCTAACTTTTCTAAGTGATTTTTTACTTGCTCTTTTTTTATTTTATCTTCTAAACCTACCCTCTTCCCGTAAGCATTCACCATATTAGACATTCCTTCAGACTTCTCAGTGAAGACCGAAACAAAGAAGTCATTAAGCATCTCTGCCATTTCCAAGTCTCCCGTTACTGTTTCCCCCTCCTCACTGAGCAGTGGGCCTACCCTGTCCTTGGTCTTCCTCTTGCTTCTAATGTATTGATAAAAAGTCTTCTTGTTTCCCTTTATTCCCATAGCTAGTTTGAGCTCATTTTGTGCCTTTGCCTTTCTAATCTTGCCTCTGCATTCCTGTGTTATTTGCCTATATTCGTCCTTTGTAATCTGACCTAGTTTCCATTTTTTATATGACGCCTTTTTATTTTGTAGGTCACGCAAGATCTCGTGGTTAAGCCAAGGTGGTCTTTTGCCAGATTTTCTATCTTTCCTAACCATTGGAATAGCTTGCTTTTGGGCCCTTAATAGCGTCCCTTTGAAAAACTGCCAACTCTCCTCAGTTGTTTTTCCCCTCAGTCTTGATTCCCATGGAGAGAATAGAGAGAGATCTTGTCATAGATTGGCTTATATAAGTATATTCTAGAAATCTACATCTTCCTATAGATGAAGGAATCAGTGATGTACAGTCCTCTTCTTCTCGTTTAGACCCCCTGTTCCCTTGTGGATGAGCTTATGGTAATCGTTCAGAAAGAGCAAGTCAGTTGGGGTGATCTGATAGGTCAGGGCATTTGACTTACTGTTCAATTGACTCATAGAGCAAGGGTCTGTGTCCCTCTCTGCAGCAGAGTGGCAGTTCCCTGATCTCCAGGAGTCCACAAACAGGGCTGCTGTGCCTTCAATAATATCCATGCTGGTCATGAAATCATCTGTAGTGTCTCCATTGTAATTGCCACACAACCCTGATCACATGGGGAACATAAGGGACGAATGAAAAACAAGGAACGTTTATTCACTAATAATAATATGTCTTTGCTGTATAGTAATAATAAAATATATCAGTAATTATAACTGGAGTGGTAATGACTACTATAGATTAAATGGGTTAAGCATTTCTGTTATAAAACTGTTTTTCAATAACTCATAACTTTGTCTGTTTAACTTAGTAAGTTAAAATTCACCAAGTCTGTTCACTTCCTTCAGGTAAATTTGTATGGAAAGTTTTTTGGAGAAAAATAATTCAGTTCTTTTAAAAAATAAAAAGAAAGGGAGAAAATGCTCTCCCAATTCCAACTGAAAAAAATTATTGTCACTTTTTTTGAATGGCTCTAACATGAGAACAATTAGGTATAGAAAGTTAGAATGTGACATGGAATATAGCCCTCACTGAGCACTGGAATTGAGTGGTCCAGTAAAAGTTTACTTTGATTTGGCTGAGTTTTGAGATCTTGAAGAAATTGCTCTTTCTGCACATGCAGTGATCTGGTGCTGCTTACAGCATTCTAAACAAAAAGTTGTGCAGAATATGTATTCTTGGCTAAATGCGCTGCACAGTAAATACGTGTATCCCCTACGGTGCCCATTGATCAAGAGAGCCATTGGATTCTTGAATAATTAGTGTAATCTTCTAAGATGCACTATGAATTAGGTTGGGCTATATAGATGCCCTGACTCATTTGATGTGTAGTAAATTACATGTTGGACAAGGCAGGGTTTCACAGGCACTCTTGCCTTTTACAAAGCACACCTTGTAGAAGAGAGGTTGGGAAATCAATGTTATTACAAAAGAGTGTGGCTATCGCGCCTAGTCTGTGCCACTTCAAATTCTATCAGTTGCTTTTGTTAAGGTCTCTGGAAAAAAGCTCTTATCAACATACAATAGCTTTCCATTGTAGCTTTCTAGAATCATAGAAAGAGTCTATCCATTATACAACGACCATTAAAAGACACAATTTCACAGCCTCCCTCCTTCATAATGAAATGTGGAGAAGGCTGGATTTCTTACCTAGAGTTCTGCCTTTGAAGAGAAGTCCAACTTTTATATAGACGTGAAACACTGGCCAAGTTTGAACTATTAGCTCCAGCCCAAAGGTGGTGTACATTTGAATGTGGGTGGACGACTGTCTGAAAATGGTGATGTCACCTAAAATAAATTAGATCATTTAAAATAATTACTTTGATCTATGTGTTTATTTTAAAATCAGATGAATGAAATGTCTAATCCAGTCTTGCACATTCTGTGTTCTCCCTTGTTCCGTACCTGATCTATAAGGCAGCCACTTGAGTTCATCATCTGTGAGAAGTTCATTTTGAGAAATCACAATTTTGTCCTGTGAAGAAGAGGGCACAGAGTCATCAAATCATAGAAATGTAGGGATGAAAGGGATCTTGAGAGGTCATTTAGTCCATCCCTTCACACAGAGGCAAGATTAAGGATACGTAGATATCCCTGATGGGTTTTTGTCCAACTCATTCTTAAAAATCTCCAGTAACAGGGATTTCACAACCTCCCTTGGTAACCTATTCCAGTACTTAACTATTCTTGTAGTTAAAGTTTCTCCTAATATCTAACCTTAATCTCCTTTACTGCAGATTAAGATGATTACTGCTTGTCCTACACTCTGTGGACATGGAGAACAATAGATCAGAGTCCTCTTTGTAACAGCCCTTAACTTATTTTATGACTGCTATCAGGCTTCTTTTCTCAATTAATCTTCATCATTAAAAATGTCTCAATCTGGACATTAATTGAGTCATTACTGCATAGCTGGGCTGAAGGCCAAGTGCCTTTTACTTCCTGAGACTTGCAGGCAAACCAGTGTACCCACAGAGTGGGAGAGAGTTAGTATTTCTATTATCTTTATAATCAACTATTACTGTCATCATGATATTTAGTGAGAAAAGATTCATTTGTTTTTTCCCTAGCAGACATCCTGCCACCTTGTTCTGATTTTTCACTTTGTAAAACTGGTCACTTTATGTTCAGCACCTGTAACTTGCTGAACTAATGTGATATTACACATCTCTTTGAAGTTATCTTTCCATTATGTAATACACTGCCATTTGAAGCAACTATTTTCCCCTTTTCCCCAGATTTTCATATGACGACACCTGCAATGCCTCTGAACATTAACTTTGATAGACTGGCTACTGGAATGTTGCATAGAACTTGTGTATTGCACTCTTACCTTTGCAGAAAGGTAAATTATAGCAGTTAAGGATGTTTCAGAATGAGAGTAACCAGATTTATCATACACAGCCATCAGGGTTCCATTGTATGGAAGGCTGGAACTCTGAAGGAAAACAAAACAACACGGTTATATTGGGGAAAAAATAAACTATACCCCAGGTCCTTTTATCATCACAGAATCTTGTATTGTTCTTGCTATTTTACCCTGAAATTGAACTTTTTGGTGGTGTTCGCATAAGATTCCTTGTAACCCTTTTCATTCTCACAAAATGTAAGTGAACTTGAAACAATGGAGGAAGAAGGTATTCTGCGGTGCATTTCCAATACATCTTTAACATTTTATTTCTACAGAGTGACCCTTCTTGTCTCACAGCACATTTCTTAAATAAACTAACACTGGGGACAGCCTGGTCTCTCCAACCTCTCTTTAAAAGAGAATATAGTAGGCTCCATTTTCAAGTGTGGGTTCCTTTAATGCAGGATTTCAACATGCTACTTAAATGCTAAAAAATTGACACTTAGGAATGAATATTTAAAATAGCTGCATTAAAAACTCAACATTTTTCAACTGTTACCAGTCAGTGATATCTTAGATTATGCAGTTTTATCCCATTCTATGTATAGGGAAATATTGTGGTGTCTCAGATACAGGATTTCACTGTTAGCAAATGTTGGCTTTTTAATGATGGCCATAGTAATGTATGGGGTGAAATGCAAAAAATTGGGTTTCCTGTGTACCCGTTCACAGCCAATACCTTCTTATCAGCATTTGCATCAAGGAAACCTATTTTGGCGATCCTTGGATTTTGGGTTTTTTAATTTTGCAGTTTGTGCCCTTTATTAGTTACTAAGAGACTTTACTGGTGATACAAATGTCAGAGACAACTTAAGCTGTTTGAATCCCTGGTGACCAATTGCTGCTTATCTCTGCTTCTTTAACAAAAACAGTGAGGACCAACCAATCTCCCTTTCTCAGCAGACTTCAACAAAACTATGAATAGTATTTTTTCCTCTAACAAGTGGCAGCCCTTTCTAGGGCATATACTCAATGTCTGTTCCAGGGGAAATTTCATTTCAGGTTTCTGTTTGTTCCAATGTGATGAACAAGCTGATGGCATCTTCTTCCTGTCTGAAGCTAGGGCAGCCCTGTAAGTAAATATTTTTTACCTGTGGCAACTGCTGGTCAATCTTATGTTGGATTCTGAATTACAAAGCTTTGTAATTATGTTTATTTGCAAGTTGGAGCCATTGAGTATAAATTGCTGAGACGTTATCAAATAACTACAATAAAGATTTCATTTTATATCTATATAATCTTACCCTTTGGACCTGGAAGTGACGTTGGAAATAAATTAAACAAAGAACTTCTGTGTGATCTATCTGGGACAACTATTCCTGACAGCTTCAACCATCCTTATAATGATTATAGTGTGTTATAAAGTTAACTAATTATCCCATAGCCGATTGTGCATAGTATCATTTCCTAATGCTTGGAGTTTGGGGGGTTCCTGATATTACATTATGCAACAATGCAAAACACTTGCTAGCTTTTTCAACAGCAAATTGCTACTTGGCATCACATATGATAATGTGGGATAAATGGAGGTCACTGGAAGATTTTAGTTTATACGGGGGCTAGGGCAGAGCGGGAAAAAAGGTAGATTGTAAGTGTGACACTTCTGTTGATCTTGTATAGTTCACGATCTCTGCAGCTTACCTTCATGAGGATGTATGTGCAGACTCCATGAAACCTATATGACCTGGAATCAAACGTGGTGACAAAGGAGCCTCCCTCCAGGGAACACCTTCCTGGGCAGGGTAGTTCATTGCAATTCCACTGGCCCATTGTACATTTACTGGGGAAAACAAGAACATGCGTTAAATGACTATTACCAGTCTAGTGGGATTTGGTCCCACTATCTGGGGGTTCTGTTGTTTTTTGATTGCCTTACAACAGCATGTCTATGGTCATATCTCTGTGTAGCAATATTTTGAAGTTGACAGCCTCAGGCTCTTCCATTGTGGAAATCTGAAGATGACTGAACTGATCATCTTGGATATTGGTCGATGTATGCCACAACGAGTAGCCAACATGATCTAGTACCTTACATGTTCTAAACTTTCATTTCCATTATCTCCTAAATTCTTTTTTTTTGCACTAAATTTCAATAACTTCTTAGTAAGGAAATGTATATATTAATATGTATATATTTCTTTTCCTTTGTGAATTTTTTGTGTTTTGCATTATCATTTGCTAAATATATTAGTAGACACTATTTATCTCAATCTGTAGCTGATGAGACCCTTGTGTGATGGGGTGTCCACCTCACACAAGACTGGAAGGGGTTAAGCTGGCTGAGTAGGCCAATTAGCTCCACAGGTTGCACCTAGAAGAGGAGCCAGGGAGCAGGTAGTTGAGTGAAAGGAACAGGCGGGGCCTATAAAATCAGGTAATGGGCTACAGATAGGGCTGTTGGGAAAAGCAGTCAGCAGTTACTCCCTGGGAAGAGGGAGGAGGGTTGGTGGAGCTGGTATACCCAGGGAGAGTGAGAGCCAGAGGATAAGAAGAAGGCCAGGGAAGGAGCAGTGAGGGCAGAGAGAGGAAGCTGAGAACTGCTGAGCTGAGGGTCCCTGCACTCGAACCTGGAGAAGAGGGTGGGCCTGGGTTCCGCTACCAGCCATCAAGGGTGTGGCATAGAACTGGGCAGCCATAGGGGATGACTCCCTAGGACTGCTGATGCACTGTTCCCCAAAAGGGGAGGACTTTAGTAACCTAGCTGGAGTGCCAAGCCACAAAGAGGGAGCTGCAGTTGAGAGTGGGGCTGCAAAGTAAGACGATGGGAGAAGACACTACCAGAGGGAAAGCCTGAGCTGGCAGAGCTAATCTCCATTACAGCTGGCAGGAGGCACCACTGTGGTCAGTGAACCTTCTGACACCTTGTATGGCTTGGGTCTCCATCAGCCATGTAAATCATAAATAAATCAGTGATGAACAGTGTTGCATTGGAAATCAAAATCCTTTCTTTATTCGCAGAATAGATACAGCATGGAAAACAGTAGAGCAATATTCTCCACATTGCAACACCAAATTATTAAAACACTAACCCAGGGGAACCATTTCTAGTGGTAAAAGGGAAGTTTAGTCTCCATGGCCCACTCAATGCTTTAAAGCCTCCTGCTCAGATTGCCAGCAAAGTTGACCATTAGTAATAACTTTGGTGATAGTTATTGTACATTTGCACAGAAAAAGGCTACATTTGTTTTTGTACACATAGATCAGGAAATTAGGCATTGTGGCAAACCCAGGACAAATGGCTATAAAGGGAGGGGTAGTAATTAATCCCAGAGGGGTTAAAAGGCCTCTCCCTATCCACTGAGGAAAGAGAGCCACGGAGAAAGAAGGTTCAGCTGGAACAGAGGTTACCAGGGAACTAATTAGGTTCAGCTGGCCCCAACTGCTGGAGACCTTTTAAAACCCTCCCTGGCATGGAAGCAGGGGGGGAGAATGAGAGCAGCAGAGAAGCTGCCAGCA
This sequence comes from Gopherus evgoodei, assembly GCF_007399415.2. Classification (NCBI taxonomy): domain Eukaryota; kingdom Metazoa; phylum Chordata; order Testudines; family Testudinidae; genus Gopherus; species Gopherus evgoodei. Next base: position 114,549,065 of record NC_044325.1, on the reverse strand, counting down.
AGTAGGTGCAGCAGGACTCTGAACTCTTCCAGCAAGGAAGACTGCACTCTGTTCCCAGAAGGGAGAAAACCAGCACAAAGGACTGACTGAGGGAAGGATCAGCCAGACCCTGCATGACCTGGAAGGACTTTGCTTTGCCCAAGCCTGTGTCTCCGAGTCAAAAAGTGACTGAGCCAGCTGAGGAGAAGCAGGTACTTTGTCACAGCATACATTACTCTATCAATAATTGCAGATGTAGGGTCCTGAGCGTTCAAAACAGATTTGTGTCTAGATGATGTAAACACATTTGTGTCTGTCTTCTGAAAGTCTGGGACAGAGTTATGTCAAATTTTCCAGCCACTTGGCCAGGATGCTTTCCACACTTTTCAAAGAAATCTGCCACCACTCACCAGGTCCTGCATGTTGCTTTCATGGTAACGCCAGGATCATATCTCTCCCCATTCAGTGTACATGGGCACTGGTCAATGGGAACACATGTTCGATTTTTTGAGATGTCATCAAGAACAGTGCCTATCAAGAGAAGCAAATACATTAGGTAGATCGTCATTTTCAGAGGCTTAGCTACCGCTTAGCTCCTCAGCACTCAGAACTGTTATATTATGTACCCTGTGTCTTGCAGAGGCAACATTTCAGAGAGTGGCATTTCAGCACAGCCTTTTGTGCAGACTCAGAGGTGTTGTGTACAGTGTGTTTTCCCATATCTGCTAAATATTAACTCCCTTGTTTAGAATAAGATTAAGTCTCTATAAAGAATAACAGATTTTGGCCAGGTAATGGGAATGAATTAGCTTTACTTTTTACTACTAAAATGTCAGGAAATGCCCAAGAATAATGGGAATAAACTGAATTTTTGTAGAACAGTTCAACCTGAAGTATGCTTCAGGCTTTTACAAACTCTGCATAACAAAGCACAATCTCTCTATTCGCCAATGAAATGCAGCCACTTCTGGATGGCAACTGTCTAACAGCGCATGGCAACACCACATAAGAGATTAGCACACCAAGTTAATTATATCCAATCCAATTTAAATTATAGGCGGAACCTTAAGTAGTCAGGGTATAATTATCCCATGTTGGCCAGAATGGGGAGTATTACTTCTCTATTCTTGCAAAAAGTGTCAAGGGATCTTTAATGACCCCAAGGGGTCAGGACCTCAGTTTTACATCTCATCTGAGAATGGCACTTCCAGCAGTACAGTGTCCAATACCACAATGTGGTGTATTAATTAAATGGACAATTTTTGTTTGCTGGATATGTGCCAAAACTATTTGCATGAATGATTTATGATGCAATCAATACTACTTTTATGGTAATACTTTACCTTCTGGGCAAAAGCAACCATATGTACAGTAACTGGAACAGCTGTACTCTGGGTTGGAACAGGTTTTAACACATGGAGAACCGCACTCCTTGTAGATTTGGTCAGCTGAACATTTTCCTACAGCTGCAATACAACAACAATGAAAAGTATTAAGGCATCTTTCTAAATATGAGCAAAGGAAAACTTCTCACCTGCCCTACAGACTGGAGATGAGGCTCTCCCCACCGTCCTGGTATCTGGCACTTCCTGTAGCACAAGAACCTTCACTCCCCATTCCCAGTCTATCACCTCACCATAGCCCAGACACCCACTCTATTCATTTTTCATTCTTTATCCCAGACGTACTGGAGACCACATATTCCAGACAAAGGCTAGAGATCAGATCACCTTTTCTATATGCACCCTACACTTATAGGCATCAGACCCCTGAAACCATGCACACTTCTGAAATATGAGCCTGAGGTCCCGCTGTATCTGTGACAGGCTGGGACAGTGACAGCAGATTATATCAGTTACAATAAAAGCCATAGGTGTGTTTTTTAAAAGTGTCTATGTGACTTCAGGCACAATCTTATTGACTTTCAGTGGGATTTGTGCTCCTTAGTCACTTAGGTGCTTTTGAAAATCCCACCCAATAGCATTATTAATATACAGAACAAGGGACACGTAAGTTTTTCATGTGACAACTAGTAGGATTCTCCTATTAGGAAGGGAAAGATAAGTGGGAGAAGGGAGAGTTAAAATTAGCACTGGAATTTCAAGCACCAGATCCTCCACTGCCTTGCACCTTCTGTAGTGACTTTTACTGCCAAAATCATTGCCAGGCTCATTAAGTAATATTTGGCACCCATTTTGCAATAATATCAATGACTATGAATGGTGCAGAGCAGAGGATAATCAGACCCTTGATGTTTTCAGAATTTTGGACACTTGTTTTTTTGGAGTATAATATTTTTATTTCCTAACTTGCAAATATTTGTTTTTTAACCTTCACTCTGAATAGCCTCACTTTCGATTTTGTTATAACTACAAGTTCTAGTAATGTTTCTGTTTAAGTGAATGGCCTGCTTGCAACATTAACATTGTCATAACAAAGGCTAGACTGGGGATATTATTTTTAGTATGATTAATGAGCATTATTATATAGCATTGTAAACATGTACAGTGCCTTACAAATATTGATTGGGACAGGCTTGCGGCCCCGAGGACTTTACAATCTAAGAGAGGCAAGACAAATTGAATGCTAAACAAAACTGGGACACCCATTTAGGGAAAGGAGATTTGGGGGAGAATACTGGAGGGATGAAGAAAAGAACAATTCCAGGAAGAAGTGGGATTTGGAGGAGGGGGAGGAGGCACTTGGCATGCAGGAAGCAGGAGATTTCCCTTAGCACAGGGAGAAGCATGACAGAAGGCAGAAAGCCAAAAGTGTACAAAGAGCTGGAGAGCAGTCATACATGAAGACTGGGAGGAGTACAGGGATTAAGCGAAGAGACGGATATGAGATCAGAGATGTAGGCAGGGCAAGAGGATACAAGGCCTAGAAGATGAGGATAAGGAACATGTGATAAAACATCAGAAGTCAATTATTGGATTCAGGAATATAATCCTGCCTGGATTATATTCATCTCCCTTCTCATGCTAAACTCCAAATAAATAGTAGCAGATGTTGAAGTCACATGTAACAGAATAAGGAGGAATGAGAAAGATGTTCCTGTAAAAGCAATTTATTTAAAAAAATAAGTTATGTTTGGGTACTGAACATCAGTTATAGAGTGTAAGGCAGCTCAACATTCCCATTAACTAGGTGCTTGGAGTTTCAGAGGGATATGCTTCACTGCCTTAGACTCTGAATGTCACTGAGTGTCATTTGGTATCTTGATCTCTTCCCAAAATTCTGCCTAGAATTCTGTCTTCTGTCTTACCCATAAAGCTTTCAACTGGGCTGCATTGTGTTGTAATTAAAATTAATGAATATGGTTTTTAAGAGTTCTTTGCCAAAGGGTTGCCACATCTTGCCTCCTGCTTTGTTAAACTTCAGAACAGGCATGATGAAATCAAACAATTTTGATCCATAAAGGGTTGTACTTTCAGTCTCTTGAGCTCCATTTAAAGTTACAAGGAAATATACACATCAAAACAAAATTCATTTTGTGCTGCCTAGCTTCACCTGATTTCACTTCATAACTAGCATGATTTTTATGCAAACTAAAATATAATGCAAACATAAACTAGCAATTTGTGACTTTTGCTGAGCCTGATCTGATTTGTATTTGTAATGAAACCTCTAACCTGGAGAATTGAATAGTTTTGAGTTTAATTGCAAACAATTAGCACAGGTGTAGCTGAAAGTAGCACAGCACCTTTGCTAAGATGACCAGTAATTTAAAAACAATAGGACAATCACTGAAATTAATTTGAATGGTTAGTTCCTGCATATTTCTTAATAGATGAAATATTATTTTGCCTGTAATGGCTTGTCAACACTGCAGTTTAGCTGACAGAAGAATCAAAAGCAAGCATTTCAGAATATGGTTTGTTTCTTAAAAAAAAAATTATTTTAAGGTCTTTGATAAAGAAACAGCTTCAGGAATGTGTGACCTGGTCAGCTGACTTAGCTGTTGAGCTACGGGGACACAATTTGAGTTATAATTTCATCTTTATTTTTTTTGTGGGATACCAAACTCTGACTCTTGCAGGTTACCATTTGCTCAAAGAACATCCCAGCGTCTACAACCCAACCCAACCCTTTATTGATTTATATGGGTGGAAGCTTTCCTAGTGGCTTTTTAAAATTTCATTAATCATTCTTTCTCTATATGACACATACATAAAGTTGTGGCGTAAAACATGAAAACTTACAGCAGAAGTCTGCACTCCTCCAATCAGACACTGCTTGATTGGACATGGCACATTGCCTAGAGTACTCTGACAGTGTAGCACAAGTACAGTTTCTTTGCCCTTGATCACTACAGTCCTGCATATCAAGCTGACAACGGATAACAAACGCTTTCTTGGACACGTTGCAAGCTGGAGACACAAGGTTGAGCAGCTGGGAGCAGATCCTGGCCTAAATAAATAATAAAAAATAATTGGAAATTGGATGCTAGTCATGTCCTTGCTATGTTGAAATGTCAATGAAACAAGCAGATCTTGAGCTTTTAATTACTAGAGGAATTGTTTGCAGCTCTCAATTATACTATTGTATTGATTTGGATCAAAGTGCATAGGTAATTCTGGAAATGGAAGAGAATACAAATGATACATCTTAAAAGGGAAAGGCTCTGTAAATATTTAATCAATTTTCCCTCTCATCATACTAAAAGCTAATCATTCTTTTACTGCCATCACACTTCCATGACCATGGATTACAGTGTTACATGCAGGGATTATGTTCTCTCATGAAGAAATTAGCAGAAGGAAGAATGTATTTTGGAACAGCAATGCTATGGATACCTCCTAAAAACCCCTCAAAGTGCAGACGTGCCTGGCAGCCCAAGAGCACGTTGGACATTTAGTGAACCTATGTCTGATTACAAGAGGTAACACAATGTTTTCTGTAGTGTGTTCGGGTGACATTACTCCTTATTGTACAGACAATGATCCTTTTAGGAATGTAGTCAATATTGAATTTTAAAAAAAATATTATTTTTATTTTGTTGGTATTGCACGTTATCTGCTGAAGTACAACATCTCAAAGGAAAACAATGTTAACATAGCAGACCCATGACTGATTGAGCCAAAAGAAATACTCCACCAGTTCAAAGCAGGATTATTGTAACAAGCTGGGCTAGAACCCTGCACCACTGTAGCTCCTCACATCCAGATGATTATTTTCCACTCAGTGATATACAGTGGCTCTTGTTCGAACGAATAGTCAGTTCCCTTCCTTATATCCTGCCATTTGTTGCCTCCCCCTAGAATGGTATTCTAATTGCCTGCTTGTTCTATGGAGTACTAGAGCCGTTCCAGGAGAGGGGCTGTTTTTTACAGGCAAATCTAATGGAATTCTTGGATTGTCAAATGAATGGTAGAAAAATATCCTTAAAATAGGAGGGATGAGGGGGAAAGTGTAATGCTGCCCATTTCAAGAGAAAAATCACTGTCCTTTCAGCACACTCTCTTTACATAGTGCCTATACAGTAAAAAAATAACCACTTTGTAACAGCTGCAATATAAGTGCATATTCTGACCCCCAGTTACAATTTGTCCAAAATGAACAAGCATATCTGTAATCTGTACTGCCATTTCAAAGATAGAAATAAGTATTTGCTTTTTAGCTATGTAGTATTAACTAGGCTCCAGAAAATCTTCTAGATAGGAAAATCTGTGATGCAATGAGATAGCAGAAACTCCATTAGTGAGAAGAATGGGTTTATTCCACATGAAACTGCTAGAGGTTCTGTAGATCCCTTGACATCCAGCTGGTCTTATACCTCTCACCTGTCTCCTGCCTCCCCCACCTCCACTCCCATCATCCTCAGGACAATGGATTCTGTGCTTCCATGCTTGCAGGTGCTCATCCATCACACCTCTGATATAATTTCACTTGATGGTGACAGACACCATGTGAGACGCTGCTGCCTGGTAAAATGATCATTGCACACTGAATGTCTTTGAGTTTACACAGTACTTAGTGGGGAGTCATACTGGCCTAATACAAAGATCAGTGAAACCACACTGACCTCAGCGGGATTTGTATAAGGACCTGTAGACTGAGAAAGCTGGGTGCTAAGCTTTTCTGTTTCCATTTGTAAGCTGTATAAATCCACACCTGGTAGTATTTCTGGACTGTTTAAAACATGTGTAACACCGACAGACCCCAGTTTTACAGTGAGCAGGATTGAACCTAGGACCTCTGGAGCTAAATGCATGAGCCTCAAGCCGTATGTCCATTAGCTAAGGCAGTAGAGCAAACTCATTAATCTCTCTAAGTGGTCTCAGTGCCACTAGAGAGGACAGCACACCACACCCAGGAAGTGTGTGGGTTACATACTTCCCCTCGCTGAGGAAGCACATCCTGCGCTTCAGAGACTTCTCAGTTGAAATCCTGGATGAGCCCCTACCTGTAACACTAATAGACCCTGGTCATCGGCGAGCATGATCAAACCTGGGACTTTTGTGCATGAGCCTCTACAGCATGAGTTAAAAGCCAACTGACCATTAGTTAAGGCTGTACAGGAAACTCCATTAATCTCTCTCTAAATGGTCTCGGTTCCACTAAATGGGACAGAACACCACACCCATGAGGTGGGTGGGTCACACATGCAATCTGGTGCAAAGAGCCTCTTTTCTTCATCTTCATACACTAAATCTGTTGGTGATGTTAACCACTACCCCATCAACTACCATCTCTGAGTTAATGATTCCCAATTAATCTACTTCTCTGTACAAGTTTATGTAATAGGCAAGGACAGAAATGTGATACTTACATATTTTTTGCGAGGAATACTGGGAATTGCCATCTCCTCAGAGGGGCAGATCTCTGACGGGTCATCCATTTTTTGTAAAGTGGCAAATTGGTATGCATCCAGCAATTTACCTGCAATTTGAGGTACAGAGTAGATCAGAAAAAGGTCTATCTAGACTAGTTTGAGCTGATGGTAGTGTCCTGCACTGCCATGCAGAAAAAATCACGTTTGATTTTCTCATCCTACAATGTGTTAGTGAGCAACTGCTTAGTTAAATATGTTGCTAAAATTAATGGAACATAATTTATAATAAGACCTTACCAGCATATCTACATTGAAGGGAAGTGTGTGGGCACTTAATGGAAGACATGATTGCTGGTATGTACTGGGTTTGGGGAAAAATTCGATTTCCACGATTAGTTGTGTTTGGGGCTGTTGCTTGCACTCCCTAAAAACAAACATCAGCCTGGAGCATCCAGATGAGAATAGCAATGTATGCACCAGCTCCTGCACTTATGCTGCCTGAAAGGCGTTGGATGATATAAACTCTCACTTATCAAATGGCTTTAGTAAAGTTCCTATGTTACCTGCTAATAAGTAGTTATATGACTCACAAATCTACTTCTCTACCTGTCTTCCTCTGTTCAAATCCAAATCTCAGTGTATCTTTTGGATGACTCCCTATGCATGTCCAGCTATCAAGTTTAAAGTCAACCCCAGACTGAAAACTCAATGTCCCTCTAAGTGCTCCTCTCTCCTCCCTTTCTCTGTCAACCTGGATAATAACACCATTCTCCCATCACTCCTGTCTGAAATCCAGGTATTATCTTTGACTCAGGCCACTCTCTAGACCCAAAATGTGCCTAAATCTTGAAGATTCTTCCTACCTTATATATTTAAGATCTGGCCTTTCCTCTCTTTCTCCACATCACCAAAACTCCCATCTTGACTACTTGCAACCTACTTTTTCCCCGGCATTGATGACTACAACTATGCTTCTCTGCCCCGCTGGAAGTCCATTAAAAAGGCTGCTGCTAGAATCCTCCATGTGGTTCATTATTCTGAGAATGTCGTCTCTCTTTTTGACTCCCTCCACGGGCTCCATTTTTCTACCACATTAAACACAAGATTTTTTAAAAACCTTTTAAGGCCCTTCACATGTTAGCCCTATCTTACCTATCAGATCTATTATCTTACTAAATGCCTACTGCTGCCTTTGCTGTGCCAACAATACCTCTTTTTACTGCCTGTTAGGATGAAGGTGTTTGTGAAGGTTGTTTCTCTTGTGAGGGCCCTCTACAAGTGGGGTAAAATTAATCAAACTCTTTAAAGCTATCATATTGCCCTTCTGTTCTCTCCTTAAAACTCACCTCTGTGATGTGTACAGTAAACTGCATTTGACAAAGGCTAGCCAAGTATTGAGCTAAGACTACAGAATGTTGTGCAAAAAGCGTGTTTGTTTTATTGTTACCTCATTCTCCCCACTTTGGCTGTTTCATCCACATGTCATGTCTTTTCATAAACCTAGACTGTATAAATTCCCTGAGGCAGGGTGATTGCTCTTTACCACATTTGTACAGTGCCTAGCACAATGTGGTTTGATAACTGATTTGAGGGCCCTTAGAGGTTACTGTAATACAAATAGAAATTGGCCCTGTTCTGGAAAACCAGGGTGTGATGGCTGAGAGTCCTGTGGGTGAATTATGTGGGGGTCTTATTGACTTCAGAAACAGTATGGATAATCTGAGCACAGGAATCTTCTAGCTGTTAAATTTGCTCATTGCTTTGGTGTGGTTAGCCCCTTGTGTTTGGTTTGGCCTTAGCTCTTACCTTCACTCAGAAACTCATTTAGTTCCTGTCCATCAAAATTCCCACACATTCCACAAGTTTTCCTCATATATTTTCTCTCAACCATAACCTAAAATTAAAAAAAAAAAAAAAAAAAGGAAATATAATTAAGAAATGTCTGTGGGCCAAGATATCTTCTCAACTAACCTTTGTTGGGATACCCAGGTAAAGTCATCCCTTACAGTTAATTTCTGCGGTTTGAGGGAAGAGAATAGAAAGTGATATGCTCCTTTTCCAAGTCAGGTATTCTTTTCCTCTACTCAGTAAGTGGTGGTAAGAAATGTGTATCTGGCATTCACATCTATGCCAGAGCAAACCCAGGTATTGAATATTTTTTTAAAAGAACAGGTTGACCAGATTTCTTGGGTTTATCAATATATTTTATATATCTGTTTGGTATCTTTCAATGAGATGGTAGATTTGGTACTCTTTAAAGTGAGGGCCTAGTATTGTAGCTGTAAGAAGGCAAAATGTATGAAGGCCATGTGCTAGTTTCCACCATACAGCACTATCAATACATCTCAATCCTGACCTGCAAGCACTGACTGCTGTTCCACTGTTGAATTTCTCCTGAACAAGCATTGCAAATTGTGTGGAGGTGGACGTGGGTTAGGTGGATTATATTTCTGCTGCAACAATGCCTTAGGGCTTCAGAGCATCAATTGCTCTTCTTTCTTCCATTGCAGTGTAGAGAGAGTAAGAGGAAATGGGCATCAGCTCAACAGATCTGCTCAGACAGGGGTCTTTGTAAGTTTTTGTCCTTGTCCATTAGATTTGTTTTACATTTCTCCCTGCTTTCTCTAAACTCCACCTCCATGATATTCACAGCCCTAGACACTGGAGAAACAGTTGTTCTTAAAAATGGAGCATTTAATTCTTCTTTTATTTATTTCAGTTTTCCTCCTGCGTCACTCTGTTTACTCCCCTGACTTCAATGAAGTTGCTGCTGATTTACACCAGTGTACATGAGAAGAGAATTGGGCCTGAATTTCCTGCAAAGAAGTGTATGAGATGGTGCTCTAGGTTAGACCCATGCTCATCCAGTACTGTACTAAATTTCTTTAAAGACGAGTATCTGGATCATACTCTCAGAAGTTATGTGGTCTTTAACCTAGTCCCAAATAATTTATTTCTATATTTAGATACCCAACATGACTCCCTCTACCTCTCTGGAATATCAGTGATGCACATAAAAGTAATGACAATATCTGTTACTAACCTGAATTATAGCCAGAGAGAAGAAAAATGGGTATTATGTATTTTCATGTGCACTAACTGTCCCCCTATTTATACATCCATTAATAAGGTGAGTAAATGCCTATACTGCCCTCACCTTGGAGGGCTATGAGCCATTATGCCATACATTTAAGGGCACATTCACAATCTTAGTACAAATAAAAACAATGAATGCATGTCAAGACACCCACTTAGGGATAGCGAGTTTTTAGTATTCCAGCAAAAGTTTCTCCTTTGCTTTGTGACAAGATTTTACTCACCATGAGATAGTCGTCATTGTTCCAGATGACTTCCAGCTCCATCTCCATCAGCTTGGTCACCAGGCGGACAGTGCGTCCAAAAGGAGCAATTTGGATTCCATTGCTGGTATATGGCAACTTGATGACACTGTTATGAGGAAGAGAAAAAAATTGATTCTATTATGTAACAGAGTGTGCGCTAGTATCACCTACAACTGGGCAACCATTGTTTGTACTGGAGATGCTGCATAGCTGTCTGTGTACCACATGGTATTTGGTGGCAGATTAAGAAAGAAATTTGTTCCCTCATAGCTGGGACATTTCAGGATATTTGAAAACTGCTACTGAATGCAAGACAATCAGCTGCTTAAAGAAAGGACCAATGATATACAGCTAAAACTAGATTATAATATTAAAAATCAGTATGGGATATGAACATTGGGATGAGGGGAATAATGCTATATATTAACAGTAGAGCTCAGCTTGGTTTGTTTTTCCTAAGGCAATTGCTAATCTCTTCATAGGTACCTCCAGACACACATTGTCTGAGTCCTAGTAGCTGTCAATCATTACCCTCAAGAGGTCATGAGACTCACAGTCTATGTTAATATAGGAATTCTACCAGTGCTAGGGCTTGACACTGTGAGGAATCGTCGCATAATGGGAGCTGTATAGCAAGAATGGGATTTGGGAGTAGTGGCTGAATTCTAAGGCTAGAGACCAGTGGGAAAAAAGAACCAATATAAATATGTATTGAATATATTTCATCATTGCTAGTCTGGGGACACCATGTTTAAAATGCAGGCTCTGGGCCTAGTTCCATTCATTTACACAGTTGTCCTTGCAAATCAATTGGTAAGCCAAGTATTTTTCAGTGCAGTTTGCCAAATTGAGGTACAGTTACAAGAGCAGCTGGGTGAATTAATTTTTTTGGTTCACTGGCAGTTCCAAAGAATTGGAAGAGAAATTGGGTTGAGTCTAACTGAATTTGAAAACTTCAAAAAGAATTTGGCAAAGCAAAGAAGTCCACTTCAGGTCTTATGCAACATTTTGTGTGACCTGAAATGTTTTGTTCCTGGGTGTTTTTAAAGGGGCTTGATTCACATAACATATGATGATACTGGTACCACTTCTCTTATAAGCTTTAGCCCCATGGTTAGAGGCACTCATGTGGGAGGTAAAGGTTCAATTCTCCCCTTTGCCTGGTGGTGAGAAGGGATCTGAACTTTGGTCTCCCCTGTTGCATAAGAGTGCTCCAGCCATTGGGCTATGGGATATTCTGGGTCTCTCTGGTTGAAGCTGATCCATTGTCAATAAATAATTTATTATTGGGCCAGAGAGACAGAGAGATACTCGATAGTGAGGTGATTAGGATGCCTGCCTGGGAGGTGGGAGACTCAAGTCCCTGAATCAATGGCTATTTATTTATACAAAGTGAATTTACTGTTTGTTGAAAAAAATGTGTCCAGCTGTAGGTACAAGTCTTGTTTTTCTGCTGATGATAGTTGTAAATACAAGGGTGAATATAATATACAAACTTTTTACTGCCATCCGTATCCTTCCTCTGCATTCATCCATAGGCAAAAACTCAGAGTTGCCCAACTCATGACCATTGCTGAAATTTCATTTTGGGAATTTCAGCTTCTGGAAGGCAATGAACACATTTCCCAAATCTCCCCAGCAAATCGTTTCCCATGAATTTGCTGCCTTCTGGACATTGTAGTTCCAGCAATAATGAGACCAAAAAGCAACCATGACAAGTAGGGAATTCCCATCAAGTCTCCAGATGTTCTCCTATTTTCTGTTCCCCTATCAAAGTGCAAAACTCATATGTTTGGGTTCACAGTCATTGAAATTCAAATTCAAATGACCTCAAAGCAAAACACACTTAAACCTCTAAATTTCACCTAATTTCATGAGCTGGCCCAGGTGAATTTGAAACTAGAACTAGGCTCACTTAGGATTGCTAAGCTTTAAGTCAATGTAGTTTTAATTTGGAAATTATTGCAAGATGAGAAATTTCACCTGCTTTTTTGGCTTCACGCTGTACATATGTAGTCTATGTTTGATTCACATTTATTTGGCAGTTACAATCTATTTTGGTAGGAGGAGATAAAGTCAGTCTCTAGTTAGAGTCTCTAGCTAGGTCGTTTGTATCTAATTTCTTATTTATCAATCCATTTTGGGCACGAAATGGATAAGTGAAATGGACATACTGACCTTTCCCTGCAATACAATCACAGACTTATCTAGTGTATCTTACATAACTCTTTGCTTTTCTTTACCCACTGCTATTCAATATATCCCTGAAGCTTACCCAACATCCTTGAGCACAATGATGTTCTTTTCAACTGTGATGACGACAGGTCCCAACTCTATGATGATTCTTGTAATTTTTTTGTTCACCCCGCGGCGGAACTGGATGTTGAAGTCTGGACTAACATCATTGCACACGGTGGTGAAGATGTAGTTGCAGGATCCAGAGAAGTCATACAAATAATTATCAAAGGTGGAGAAATGCCCTGCACCCCAGGTAGAACATGAGCCCTTGTCTAAGAAATGAAAGAGAAAATATATTTAGGTTATCTTATACCAAGTTTAATGAGACAGATATGCATTCCAAACTTGACCAGTTGTGTTCTAATAGCAGGAAAAGCTGATGAGCTTAGAATTTAAATTAACTCTCAGAGAAACTGAGTTCATATTCATATTCAGTTTAGGATTCTTTTTCCAGAGGATCTATATGCCTTTAATTCTTCTCCTTTATTTTTTGTCCATGAATGACATTTGCATTAGAGCATCTGATTTTTGTTTTCTCCTTAAATTTTAAGTCAATACAGTGCTGGTGAAAGATGCTCTGAAAAACATTTGGGCTGTCTATTTATACACAGGGCAAATGCAGCATGGACAACACCACTGCAATCTTCCTTCTCACTGCCCCAGAAAATGTGTCCTAATCCCAGGGGTTAAAGGAAGGAAGGTTGGGGGGGAGTGCAGTTCTCTTTCTCTTTCCTTTGCTATAAGTAGAGGGGAGCTTTCCATCTCTCCATAGCTTGGGAAAGCATTGCTTCCTCACAGCCCCCTCTCCTCCTTGGCTGGCATCTCCTACTTTAGTTACTGCTTAACTCTAATTTTGAGGGACTATATCTAAGCACTTGAGAGGGTAGCTAAGGGTTCATGTCCACATGCCCATTCAGTCTCTGGAATTTGCTGAGATGGCGATCAGAGGACCCGATTAGTGACAGTGAGGCGTAGAGCTAGATGACATTTTTGGGTACAAATTTTTTTGGGGGTGAAAAATGCAGATTTGGCAACACAGAACCATTTCACAAATTCATGTTGTTTTGGAAAAATTGTTTTGGCTGGGAAAAAACGTGAAAACATCAAACTATTTCATTACATTTTCAAAACAAAACATTTAAATCTTTTAAATTGATTTTTGTTTCAAAAGTCCCTTCAGTTTTATTTTAAAAACTGAACATTGAAAAATGATCAAAATCTAAATATTTCATGGAACATATTAAATGAAACATTAAGATCTTGTTTGGTATCAAATGACTTTTTTCTCAACTTTTTGATTTGCTGAAAATTTAAAAAAAAAATATTTTTGGTTTGACCTGAAACAAAACTTTTTCTGATATTTTTGGAATTGCCAATGAACTGAAAAATCTGTTATTTGCACAGCTGTAGTTGTGTGTAATGTAATCACTTGTGCTTGATAGAACCAGCCCGAATCTTAAAGACATGAGATCTTTTTGGGTAAAAATTGGAGGTGTACATGCAATTGGCAAATCAGATAAAAACAATGAGCTGGCAGAGACGTGGTTAGCCTTCAGCCAGACATGCCATGTGTGAGTGGGAGGTACGTGGGTAAATAATATAGTGAACTGAACTGTGCTGTGGTTTTCCTGAAACCCTGATGTTTTAATCAAAACAGTTATTGACTCATTAAATTCAATATTCCAATAACCATTTTGATAATGGTCTTGATAAACTTTTGAGTAACCATTTCAGTTAAAAAAAATGGAGAAAAATTGCACAGAATAATGGGTTCATTTTGAAACAGGGTGCATAAAAATTATGATTTAACAAAATATACAGAAAAGTTCTATTTAAATTGGTTTTTAAAGGATTTACATGTTTCTACTGTTTTACTTTTGTCCCATTCTAGTGATTTAAATTGCTCAAGAGGATGTTTAGTACTTGGTTCTTTTGTTTCCTAATTGTTAACATTTCATATTTTAGCAAGAATGTTCACATTTTAAATTTTCATGTATGATGTAAAGACAATATCAGGGCCTCATAAATATCTTGACATTGAGAGCAAGCTATCAGGGTTTGTGGTCTGAAGTAAATGGGACATGTGCTCCTAAATCACTTAGATGTCTTCTTACTTCCCATTCTTAGTTGCCTAAATACAGGTTTATGAGTCTAACTTAAGTTCTGTATTTTTAAAATGTTGGCTTGTGTGAATAAAAAAGTTTACAATAACAAAGTACTGAAAGTCTAAATAATTTTTCATGGTTACTGTCATAAAATTTCATTTTGAAGTGGCAACGATTTTATGCCACTAAGAGAATTTTAAATAAAAAATATACTTTTAGCTCCTGATGCTGCTAACATTTAGAGGTACATACTTAAGTACATGAGTAGTCCCACTGAAGTCAATGATTCATGTGAGTTAACCTGCTAAAGTCTTAACAGGATCAGGACCTTAATTTTCAGTAGTTTAGGTTTTTTTGCTTGTAGCTGTTTTGTAAAATTCAAGTAAGAGACCTTATCATTAGTGGTATTTTTTTTTAAAAAGCATTTATTATAAATTTTAATCTAAAGTTGCAATAACACAAATTTTAAAAGTAGTTTTACAAAGCCTAAACCTCATTTAAATTCATAATTTTTGAAAATATTATTATTTAAATCACCACACCCAAATTCAAAAGTGCCAAATGGAAACTTCAAAACATTAGCATTTTCCATGACATTTTTCACTTTATTTTTCAATCTGCTCTAAAGGATACAATGGTCACCCAAAATGCTTCTCAAGGAAGGTCCTTACAAAATACTTCACCACTTTTATCCAGCAAGTGTAAAAGAAACTGTTACCTGAACGCAGCATAGCATCATCTTCTGCGCTGCTGGACTCTTCACTGTCATCATCTGGAAAATAGGAATTGGTTAAATATTACCACTGATTCTTCCAGCCAAACCTTGCATATTTTAACATTAATATAATACTACTCTTTGCACTTGCTAGTGAGCCTAACTTGTTTGGATCTTGCCTATTTTCCATTCACCAAATGGGTATTAGTGGGACATATGAAGATAGTGACATAAATGGTATTTTCTATAAACACAGGAATGCTGTGATAACTAGGAGTAAAGTGTTTCAGTTGAAATTCCAATGTAGATTAATAATAAACAGGAATGCCAAAGTATATATTCAGTTTCTGAGTAGCAGCTGTGTTAGTCTGTATCCGCAAAAAGAACAAGAGTACTTGTGGCACCTTACAGACTAACAAATTTATTTCAGCATGAGCTTTCGTGAGCTATAGCTCACTTCTTCAGGTGCATCTGAAGAAGTGAGGTGTAGCTCACGAAAGCTCATGCTGAAATATATTTGTTAGTCTCTAAGGTGCCACAAGTACTCTTGTTCTTTTTTATATAATCAGTGTACTGAGTGCAATTTTTGCCAAATGACTTTACTGACTTTGTTTCATTTTGTGTATAAGCAAGAGCAAGGCTTTGATAATTATTATAAGCAAATCATGAGCAGAGATGGGGATGCAGAGGAGAATTTTTCTTCTTGATCTCTGCTGCACAGGGAATTTTGCTCCCTTCAGGGTTCTCTTCCTATAGTTTTTACTCACGTATGACTGATAAAATACTCACTTAATTTGAGCCAGTCATTGCCCCTGCTGCCTGAAGGAAAATAAATAGTTACAGTTAAGAATCATCTTAGTATAACAAAGCTAACATTTATATAGTGCCTTTCACCCTAAAACTCTTTACAGACTAGATTGAGGAATTTCATCATCCATCAGTGAAATGCAAACAATTATGGGGTAAATGCAACAGCTTGTTAACTGCACATAGTTTAAGATAGAAAGTGAAGAAAATAAAATACTGTATTTTTTCCATGAAGAATTTTAAATAGGCAGAATATGTGAGATAATTTATTCAGAATACTAGAACTGATATGCTAAGCCATATTTATTTAATTTTTTGTAAAGGTATCAAAGGTTGTTGTTTTTTTTTTAACTGTAAGTGCTTAGGAGTACAGATAGATGAAATTTTCACACACAACTTTTTTCAGAAAAATATAGTCAGCAGCATCAAAATCTTTTGTGAATTCATATCCGTTTTAGTTAATTATTTCAGTCAAAAAAATTCTAAAAAAGTTTCAAAAAAGTCTAAACATTTTATTTTGACATTTTTGAAAAAAACTTTTTGATTTTTCAGTTCAAAATGACTTTGTACAAAATTTCCTACAATTTTATTTAAAAAAACATTCAAAACATTTAAAAATGCTTGAAATCAAAACAAAACATTTCAACCCAAAATTACTTTTTAAAACATTTTGATTCACCACATATTTTTTAAAATTTCATGTTTAGTTTGACCTGAAACTTTTTTTTTTTTAATTGTCAGCAAACTGAATAATCGATTATTTGTGCAGCTCTGCACAGGAGCCTGGATCCTTCTATATTCTGTCTCAGGAGACTGACAGCACCTCCAGCAGTATAGTGCCTCCAATGTTGCCATTGCTTCAATGTACAGAGTGATTTTGATGTATAAAATCAAAGTGGCCAGGGAAGCTCGTTAAAAATAAAATATTCACTGTCTCAGATGCTTTCAGAAATGTGGTATCTTCACTTGGACTAAAGGGTACCACAATCACTGCCTGGGAGCAAATGCTGAATTTTTAATGATATCCCCTGTATTAATATTACTACAAATGTATTAATTAGCTAATATTAGTAAAGCACTTAGAACATATAAAGTGCTAAGGCCTAGATCCCAAAGGGATTTAGGCAACTCATCAGCCTAATCAAGTGAGGAACAGCCAAACCAAACAATTCAGAAAATTGACACTTTTTGTATATATACTGAGTTTTAAGGCAAGTTAAACAGTTACATATTAAATAAGAAACATAAGTCCACAAGAAGTGCTTGTGATTTGATTTAAATCCATCACATTATTCACTCTTTCCCACTCTGTAGTAAAACACAACGCCAGAAAATGTAGTATTATGGGTGACACCCAAACTGTGGTATCCCTAATAATGCCTCAGGAAGCTGCCTTATGGCCATGGCAATTTACCAAGCTCAACAGTCACTTCAGGAGTGTGTTGCTGTGGTAACCATGGTGTAGTGAAGTGGCAGCAGGACTGCAGCAGTTAAGGCTGGTTCCAACAGCAGGGCTGCGGGAGTCTCCCTCCCTGCATTGACACCAGTACGGCAGGAGGGAACTCCCTGCATGGCCCAAGGGCCCAAGACACTGTGGCAGAAGATGTGGGGGATGCTAGAGTTGTCCTGGCCTCGGAGAGGAGAGACCCCATCCTGGACTGCAAAGAGGAGAATGAGTACTTGGCTGTGGGGAAGGCCACCATGCTACTGAATGGTTCATTTCTGGGGATGGTTCCCACACTCCTAGCTGGTAGGGTTGCCAGATCTCCAGGAATTAAAGATTAATCTTTAATTAAAGATTATGTCATGATGAAACTTCCAGGAATACATCCAATTAAAATTGGCAACCATACTGGCTGGTGAGTGCGGGAGTGGGGCCATGACACTGGATCCCTGCAGGCACAAATTGGTCCTGGTGGGGCAGAACTGAGACCCCTGGCCAGGACTGCAAGGAGGAGGACAAATATTGGTATTTGTGAGATTTTGTGGTATATGTACTTCACCTGCCACAAAAGTCACTGGCTGCCACTGCAACCAAGTCCAGTTTGAGGCATCGTTGCTAACCACAAGAACCCTATTTAGTTGCCACCTAATACTGTAAACTCACTCTGTGCCTACATTTTTACTGTAAAAACTCCCTAAGCACTTAGCATGTGCACTGCTGCCTCACTCTATGGGTATGTGTACATAAGGACAAAAAACCCCATGGCAGGCCCGAGTCATTTGACTTTGGTTCATGGGACCCAGGCTCTGGGGCTGAAAAATCGTCTGTAGACATTTGGGCTCGGGTTGGAGGCTGAACTCTGGGACCCTGCGAGTTACTATTTCTTTGTAGGCAAACCTGCAGTCCGAATTCATAAAGGTAGTGTTTACATGAGCTCCTTGATGCAGAGACTTTCTCACTACGTATTTTGTTCAGTGCTTTGTACAAGCGGTCCCTGATCCAAATTGGAGCTGACTGGGCACAACTTCATCTTAAATGTGTAATAACAGGCAAAGTATTTACCTCTTTTCAGAAGCTCCTTCTGCCTGTAGAGAAATTGATGGGATATATAACTCCCTTCAAGCCCTGTGAAAGCAAAAGGTATAGATAAGTCATCATCACAAGACAAAACAGAAATGCAGCATCAGTTTTTAAAAGCTCCTTCCTGTCCTTTGATTTACTGTGCTCATCACTGTCGTATGGATAACAGTTACTGTGCTTGTGTCAATGCATGTGCAGCTTGTAATGAACTGCTTCTCTTCAACTGGTAGGAAGGTACTTTAAGTGGCAAGAGCAAAGAGCATCCCACAGAAGCCACACATCACTCTTTTGTGCCTTTTACATATTGCACAACATACTTAGTATGAAGAAACAACCCAAAAGTTTGCTAATCATATATAACGTACAAGGCCTAGCTATATGTATACGTGGCTGTTCTGCAGAGTTCTGGTGGCTTCTGAAACACAAAAGACACTGATGTCCACTAGAGAGCTCATTAACTGTTTAAACAGATATTACCCCGTTCCTATACAGTGCACCCTCAGTGCTTGATTGAGTGTGTGAAACAGTTGGCACTGTGAATAGTGAGTAGAGAGGATGGCTGAGGTGCTCTCTCCTGTTTGTATGTGGGCTGACGTTGAGGCCTATCTGTGTTTAAAATAGCTTTGATTCTCAGGCTTCAGCCTTTGTCTCTCTTAAGCAGAATTTGATTTAAATAGATAGCTAGCTAATGAAAAGAGGTATTCCCACTAGTGCTTATTGGAGAGAAGAGCTTGAATACTCAAGTGTTTCTTGGAAGAGCAAAGATGGTAGTAGGGACAGATGACTGTGAACAATTCTCTGCTATGGCATCTTTTATGAGCAGGAACAATTTAAATATTGAATGACAACTTTCTGCATGGTCTAATGGCCACATATGATATAGTGTTTTCTGGCATTTTTACAGAAGTGAGGCGTGTGGAAGGGATCCTGATACTTCAATCAAGTTAAGCCCAGTTGAAACTTATTTTTGAAGAGACTCGTTGCACATAGAGGAGTTACTGCAGCAGCAGCAGCAGCCAGGTTTGGTAGTTCCCCAGGGGTTGGTGTGTGATGCTGAGACAGGAGAAGAAAGAAAGCAAGTTAACAAGATGATTCTCTTCTTACATTTTGTAAAGCCGTAGAAAATCCGGAGAGAACCAGGGCAGCCAAACTGGATTACAAGTAAATGTATTTTAAATGCACAAACTCCTCATTTGAAGAGATATGAGGCAAGATAATCTTCTGGTTAAGGCAATAAGCTGCAACTAAGGAGATCATGGTTCAATTCCTGTGGCTGTGGCAAATTACCTAATCTCCCTGTCTCAGTTTCCCACTGGGATAGTACTTATCACACATGCTGTTGTGAGGATAAATTCAGTTATGTTTGTGAGAGCTAAGATACTGCAGTGATGATAGCTATCTAAGGGAAGTGCCCTAAACAGATTGGAAATTACTGAAGTGATGGAAATCTATCTACCAATCTATCTTCACAACCTATGACAACATCAGAGGTGTGCTGTCTTACAGAGGAAACAAGTAACTACAGAGTTCAAAATAAATGAAATTTCATAACCTTAGGGCTTGTGTGTATGAACACATAGTTTGCAGCAACCCGCAGTGTAAATCTACCCTACAATAGCCTGCTGTGCACTAAGTGTCTGTGAGGACTTTGCTGTCATGCACTAAATGTTCCTTAGTGCACTTTAATCTACAATTTGTTCTAAGTGAGTGTAGGGGACCCTGGAAGACATTGTTACGGTGTAGCTAGGGCCTGCGCTTTCTCAAGGAGAGGTTATTAGCGGACAGAAGTTGCTAGCAGCTGCTGCTTCTAACCGGTTAGAACTGCCTTGTGTGGGAAGCCCCGGTGTTTTGGGGAACTGCAGAAAGTCCCTGGCCCGAGGCCAGGGGAGGCGGCCATTGCTGATGGAAAGTCCCCCATTGCATATGTAAAGGCTGCTTTGCATGCTATTAGCATGATGCTATAATTGCTAAGGGTTAGAGCTTGCGCGCTGAACTTCGCACCTGACCGAGCTGTTCGGACGTTGGACTCCCCAAGCCAGTGGCAGCAACGCGTGGAGTTCCTGTTGCGGGTGTGTCACTTAACCTTCATTAAACCCAATTAATTCACCTGTGTGTGTGGGCCTCGTCCTTGCAGAGCATCCAGGCACGCAACAGTGAGGTAGATCAAAGTACACAAAGGAACTTCTAGTGCACAGCAGCAGGGTTCACATGGATGCTTAGTGCGTGAGAAGGTTAGCGTGGGGTAGATTTACACTAGCTTGCTGCTAACTAAGAATTCATATAGTCAAACCCTTAGAGTCAGTAATGGTAATAATGTAACAATTTTTTGTTGTCTTCAAGTGATGAGAGAAAAACTTTGTGGAACTACTTCACTAGTCACTCGACCACCAGCTGCCAGTCACCTCACCAGGCAATCAGCACTTTTAGTTCCACAATGGTCTGAGATAGCTAATATCATAGCATGACAGACTATACCTGTATACCCTCAGATCCTGGGCTTGGCCAAGGCTGATCTCAGCTTCTGGCATAATTTAAAACAGAATAGGCCACTGGTTGCTCTTAATTTTGCCATCTTGAAATAATCCCTATGAGTTGTTATGCATGTCAGGTATTTACAGAGGACAATGTGCTCCAGTTATGCCCTCTTCTGCCCCTGGTATGTTCCCAGTGCGTCCGTTACAATGAGGAGCAAAAAGAGAGGAACACATAATTAGGTAAGAAGGCTGTACGGCAAGTGAGGTTTCATTGTTCAGATCCAATGTGGTGGCTGAACTTTCCAAGTCTTTTGTATGGAGTCATCTGTTCGTTCATTAATCCACTGAAGGTAGGTGAAAAGTTCCACAGTTGCTACAACTAAATCACAGGCTGTGAAACCTGAGTAACTCCCACCCCTATTCACAGAAGTTGATGCCTTTTGTAGATATTTGCTAAGCGGGACTTGAGAGAGAGCCTTAAAGCATCACGTGAAAGGCAGACTCATCTTGTGAGCCTGATGTAAAACATGAGGGCTATGCTTGTGAGCCCCCAAAGTGCTATTCTTATAGCTCAGAATAGATACTGTGCAGATTTTTAATGCTGTCACAGTTCAAGCATGCCAAACAGCTTCAAAATGCTAAGTCTATGCTACTCTTACTTTGTTTCAGGGAGCAGAATAACTAAATGAAATAAATAGTATTGAGTAAAGGGACATGCAACTATAACAGAGATAATTAAGTAAATTAAATTTGCACTAACTTTTTTGCTCCAAAAACGTCTGCTCTTCAAAATATGGATTCATATACTGAAAGCCTCTAGTCCAGACTTGATCCTGTCAGACTTGAACTACGCAAATGATTATAATACAGTAATTTTGCTTACCAGGCATATTTACCCTTTCTTGTCTAGCTCTAAAAAGATTTAGTGAGAACATCCTGGTAATTTTATTAACTAAAATGCACCTCATGTCCAGTCCTATATAAGAGCTCAGTGGGAATTTTCCATCAAAATGGTTTTCTGACAGAAAATGCACTTTCTGAAACATGGAAATTTTCCATGTGAAAAATTGAATGTTGCCAGAAATTTGCTATTTTCTGCTGGGAAAATTGAAATGAAAATTTTGGGGTTTTGAGCTGACTCAGAACTTTCTGTTGACTTTTTGAACTTCTTCAAAATGATATTAAACTGCATTTCCCTATCAATGCATTGTTTTTTGGGAGTTGTACTTTGGCCCTTTATTTTCTCCTGTGGCCTAGGTTTCCTGGAGGACTAAGTCTTCCCATAATGCAATGTGGATTTTCCTCTGACTAAGCTGCTTGGTGCATCGTGATAGTCACATGACTCTCGGAGTACTATGGGAGATGTAATCTAACCAGGGAGCCTGGCTCATTGGGGATCATGGGGTCATTGGATTCCCAAACTACAGTTCCCATGAGGCCATGCACCACTATGCGAAAATGCAGTTTAATATTGAACTGACTTGAAACACAACATTTCTGTTTTGGGAATGTCAGAATGTTTCATTTTAATTAAAATGTTGAAATGAAATTGTTTGATATTTCCATGTCAAAATTTTTCAGAATTTCTGGAGTGTGAAAATTTTTGCAATTATAACTTTTTGTCACAATTTGGGGTGAAAACCTTTGTTGGAATTTCCCATGAGATGGACATTTCCAATTTTGCTCAGCATTAGTTGTGTCATTTTAAAACCACATACATTCCTACAAAATAGTATTGCTTCAAAGGAATTTTGCCATGTTCCACTGCAGCATGGAACTTCAGCAAAACAGCAGAGAAGGGGTTAATATACCAGGTAATATATCATCTACACACCTCCTGTAACATTTGCATTAATAGGAGCTTATCCTCACGTTAAGAGTAAAAATACTCTTAAATTTGTAATCAAGCTCAGAACTTGTTTTTTTAAATTTGTTTTTACTGACACTTTTAAGATGGTAGATATACACATAGATTTATAAATGAAACAGTATTTCTTTTGGTACAGCATTGTTAATACTGAATAAAATATGTTTTGGAGAAGTATATATAAAATAACATACACATTTACAAGTGTGAATGTATGTTGTGAAATTACTTATGGGTAGGCAGACAAGCAGAAGTTGTAGAAATTTGTATGTTGTAGCTAGCTGTGTGGTGGGTTGGGGTATGCTCTGTATTGATACTTTGTAACTCTGGAGAAGCAGATAGGAGGGTTAAAATAAATAACCAAAAAATATAAGATGAATTTTCATGATGATAATTAAAGATAATGCCAACACTCAACTTGTAACTGCAATGATAATAATCTAATCTAACTACAATATGTTCACCATTATTTCTAGTCAGTCTGAAGTTATTAAATTACTTTTATCTCTTTCTCAACTAGGTGCCAGCATAGCATGATTACCTCTATGGGAGTACCTAGCTATGCACATCATTATAGTAAGTACTGTATAAGTCTACAATATCTCTTTAGGATCCAAGGCTGGCTAAGTCTACTATGACAGTCAAACTAAGTAAGCCACAATTAAATATCAGTAAAATAGGAGCCCTTATATCAGGATATAGTTAAAACTAACCATCTTAATCCAGTTTGCATTATCAGTCATGTTTGCTGTATAAAGCTAATGTACACTTATTTGAGTTGGCTCCAGAACAAGTAACCAAGACTCAAGATTTCCGAGAGCTTTTTTACCATATACACACTGTAACAATGAATATTTAAATTTAAAATTAGAGATGGGCGTAAGCTGCAAGATTTGGATATAGATTTGAAACTCCCAGAGTTCAGGAGAGGGAGATTGGATCTAGGGAGTTTGGTTTAGTCCATTATACAGATAAGAGCTAGTCATGCAGTTTGGATCCAGATTATAAAACTCTGAAAACTCCAAACCAAAGATTGGGGCGTTCAGCTCACAAGTTTAGGTGCAGATTCATATCCACTTAAAATTATTGTTTTAAAGACTTGTTTGAAATAACTAATTCAGCATTTTCTTTTATGATCCCAACTGAACAATGTGAATATTATGTCTAAAATGTATAATTGTAATGTTAAACCCTTCATCCAAAACATGGCTGCTTGTCAGGGAATGATTCTGGGAACAGCTAATATATGTATTGGTAGTGCAGCACACATTCTATCGGTTTATTGGGTACTTATATGGGTCCAGGGCCAGCTTTAGGCCGATTCGCCCGATTCCCAGGAATCGGGCCCCGCGCCTTAGACATTTTTTTTTTTAAACTTACCCCGGGTCCCTGGCTGCGATCTGCTCAGGGGTCTTCCGTGGTCCCACTCACTTGAGCGAAGCGCAGGCGGGAGCGCGGCAAGCCCTGCTCTCCCGGCTGGAGCGCGGCAAGCCCCGCTCTCTCGGCTGGAGCCCCGGCCAGAGCGCGGCAAGACCTGCTCTCCCGGCTGGAGCTCTGGCTGGAGCGCGGCAAGCCCCAAGGCCCTGCTCTCCTGGCTGAAGCTCCGGGCCTTTAAATAGCCTCCAAAGCCCTGGAGTAGTGAGGGGCTCTGGGGGCTATTTAAAGGGTCAGGGCTCCAGCTGCCTGCCTTTGCCATTCCGGTCCTTTAAATAGCCGCCAGAGCCCCGCCACCCCCATGCATTCCTCAGGGCTCCTGCGGCTATTTAAAAGGTCCAGGGCAGGGTAGAAGCTGGGGAGCCCCGGGCCCTTTAAATAGCCCCCAAAGCCCTTGGATAGCAGGGAACTTGGGGGCTATTTAAAGGTCTGGGGCTCCAGCTGCCTCTGCTGCACCCTCTGCCTTGCCCACACCAGCCCCGCTCCCCCGCCTGCAGCCAGCTCTGCACCCCGTGCCCACAGCCAGTCTCTGTCAAACCCCCTGCCATGTCTCCAGTCAACCCCTGCCACACACCCGTGGCCCTGCCCAAAGCCAGCCAGCCCCACACACACTGCTGCCCGCACCAGCCCTGCACACCCTGCTCTGTCTCCAGCCAATCCCTGCTGCACCCCCCTGCCTGAAGCCAGCCAGTCTCTGCCTCTGTCTCCAGCCCTGCCAACCCCTGCTGCATCCCTCCGCGGCCCTGCCTGAAGCCAGCCCGCCCCACACACCCCCTATCTCCAGTCAGCCCTGCACCCCTTGCCCTGCCTCCAGCCAGCCCGATGTCCACTGCTGCCCTGCAGTTCCAAGACAGTAACCCTGCACACCTGCTTCAATGAGGTGGGCAGGGAGCAGCTGGGACCCACACATGTGAAACAGCAGTCATTAATAACCAATCAACAGCATATATGAAGCAATGTACATAATTTATAATTTTAGTATTTATATAGTTATGGAAAGTAAATAATACATGAAAGAAATGAAAGGCTTTTTTTTCCACTTTTTTTTTAAAAGTCATCCCTGCCAGGGCCCCGCTGAAAATGTTCGAATTGGGCCCCGCACTTCCTAAAGCCGGCCTTGTATGGGTCATATCATGGTAATAGCTGAGTGCCTCACAAACTTTAATGTATTTATCATGGAATCATAGAATTATAGAATATCAGGGTTGGAAGGGACCTCAGGAGGTCATCTAGTCCACTCCCCTGCTCAAAGCAGGACCTAATCCCCAACTAAATCATCCCAGCCAGGGCTTTGTCAAGCCTGACCTGAAAAACCTCTAAGGAAGGAGATTCCACCACCTCCCTAGGTTACACAGGCCAGTGCTTCACCACTCTCCTAGTGACAAAGTTTTTCCTAATATCCAACCTAAACCTCCCCCACTGCAACTTGAGACCATTAAAACACACCTCTGAGGTAGAACAGTGTTACTATCCCCATTTTACAGACAGAGTGCTGAGGATATGTCTATACAAACATTTAATTTGTGGTATGCTGGGGTCTGAATCTACCCCACATTAGCTTGTCACAGACCTACTGTCCCTGGGCGTAGTGGGCTAGTGTGGGGTATGTTCACACCCAGCTTGCTGCGAACTAAATGTTTGTGTAGACAAGTCCTGAGGTCCAAATATATGTCTGTACTACAATGGGGGTGTGTGCTTGCAGCACCCAAACTAGCTCACTCAGAATGGCAGTGAACCCATGGCAGCATGGACAGTGGTATGGGCTAGCTGCCTAAGTATGTACCCATGCTCTGGGGTGGGCCTGTTCCTGGATGGCTAGCTCATGCCATTGTCTGTGTTGCCATGGCATTGCTGCTATTTTTAGCAAGATAGCTTGATCAGAGCTAACTCTGGTATGCCTATATATGCTACAATGGCACTCCCAAATGCAGAGTAGACATACCCAGGGAGGCTAAGTGACTTGCCCAAGGTCACACAGGAAATCTCTGGAGGAGCAGGGT
The DNA here is from genome assembly GCF_007399415.2 of Gopherus evgoodei. Taxonomy (NCBI): domain Eukaryota; kingdom Metazoa; phylum Chordata; order Testudines; family Testudinidae; genus Gopherus; species Gopherus evgoodei. Next base: position 114,522,803 of record NC_044325.1, on the reverse strand, counting down.
TCAACAGTAAATTCTCAATTTACTGTGAATGTGTGGGTTAACATTTAAACATAACATGTGATTACAGGCAAAATAGGCAAAAATGACACTCAACATCTTACTCAACATTTCTGTTTCCTGTGTGCCTGAGTCTAGCTGTGTGCTTCACAGGCAAAAAAAGATTTACTCCTCTTAGCACTGCAGAGCCAATGGAGCTATGGAAGAACAACCTAGGCTCTAGTTTGCTTCATGCTTCCTTAGTGTACTTACTCCTTAATGTGTCTTTTAAAAAGTGTGCATTTAGTATTCATGAAAGGTGCTATATTTGATAGGCCTGGGGTCATAGATATACAATCATAGAGTGGCAGGCCAGAATGGGCCACCAGCTCATCTAGTCAGAACTCCTGTATATCATAGACCATCAAACCTCCCCAGTGCCAAGCCCAACAGCCACAATTAGACCAAAGTATTACAGCCCACAGAAAACTAAACAATTGTGTGCTATGGACAGAGAACAGGAAGGACTGAGGTGCATCAAAGCCTGAGGCCCTTACAGTGGCAGGGAATTGATTAAATGAGATATACGTAGATGATCCTAGCAAGTGACTTAAGTCCTATAGTTTTCTATATTCGACATACAACTGCACTGTCCCATCAGTGTGCCTCAAACTTTGACCAGGAGGTTTATCTTTAGAGGTAAGAAAGTTCAGCCTCCATATTTATTCATTCCTTAGTCCTTCTCCAGTGACTATCAACAAGGATATTAACTGTAGGACTTGACCACTAGGAACTACATTGAAACTACCACTCAAGCTAACCAAATAGCAAAGGTAGTAGCTTTTGGCTACTATCCATCTGGGCTCGTCATAAACAATGACAGTGATACTATCAGTGATAGTGTACTATCCCTAAGCTATCACTTAGGTTCTGATTACAGAATCTTTATTACCGGTGGTTAGGTGAGAAAAAAAAAACAGTTTGATTTTTCACATTCTAGGTTGATTATGCAGGGATGTCAATTAGATAAATAATTTTTTTACTTCAAAATGGCATGCATTTGATCTGGATGTGAGTGACACTGAGCAAATATGGAACCCCACTATATAATTTTATAGATACCTTTACTTTTATTAAAACTGCACTTTAAGCCTCCTTGATGATGGCTTATTTCAGAACTCAAATCTAATACTTGATACCGTGTTGATAAGTAACTTGGAATATGGCACTTGAATTAGATTTAGGATTCAGGGGCCATATTCTGATCTTGGTTACAGTGGTGTTAATGAAGTCAATAGAGATATTGTGGGATTTATATCTGTATAACTGAGATCAAAAATTGGCCCGTGGAGTTTACATAAGGCTTTAATTGTTCATATTTTTCTTTCGTCAGTTACAGTACAAATCTCTGATTTAAGAATAATATGTACTGTTACTGGATTAGTATTATATGGGCCATTAAGTGTGGTAAACACAATACCGAAGAAATAAATATAGCTTTGTTCAAACTAAGCTAAATAAATTATGCATTTTAACAGCTTGGACCATGTGCTTGAAACATTTTTGGCAGCCTTCAGAGCAATTGTAATAGCTGATAATTATGGAGCAGACATAGAACAAATAGAAGAAAAGGAAACCACAGTCTAAAACAACACACAAATTAATCACAAAGTAAAGAAGGCCCTCAAATAATCTAGTGCAAGTGCTTGCAGGAAAAAGAGGCACATTACAGATTCAACATATTTGCTTTTCAACCTATAAATAAATAAATAAATAATCAATGACATCCAAAAAGATTGGACCAGAAAGGGGTGGGAGAGTAGATCCCTTAATAAAACATAAATCGATTAGTTTTATATAAAGAGCTAGAAAAACACATTGAGAGATTTCATTTGAGCATTTTATAGATTTGAACAATTTCCCACATTTCAAGCATGGAAGTCCTCTTTTAAAGAATGGGTTTAATCAAGAAAAAATATGCCCTTTCTCTGACACATATTGAAGACCTGTGGCACTGTTCTTAACAGGCACAATTCTACAGAGGGTACATAGGCAGGTCTCCCACTAGCATCAGTGTGAGCGCTGCATGTAGAGCTACTGCAGTATGGAGACCCTTTGTGTTTACAAACACAATATACAATTTACCATTGGCCAGTGAAGGGTCTATGTTTTTGAGGGATATGACATAATTCACTTACTATGTATCGTGCAGTGAATGATCCACCAAGAGCCTCACTATCCAGAAATTCCAAATAGAGAGAATAGGGAGGGAAAAAAATAATTTAAAATTGCTCTATTGGGTCGTATTTTCAGTCATGTGTTTGTAAAATATGCAGTTGCATATTTTAAACTTCTGATGGAAAATACATAAATGGAAATGATTGTAATTCCACTGAGGATGGGGAAAAAGTCTGCATCCCATGTACTGTTAGTATAAAGGAATCTTCTAACATCACACACTGCAATCTCCCTTTGTTTCATTATATACCTATTTCCCTTTGAATAACGCTTAGTCAAACATCCATCCAAAGAAATCTCATGTCTAGCTAGAGATCTTAGACTTACCTGTGCAGTGTAGAAAACTGCAGGAAATTAGTAGTAGTAGTGCCAATAGCATGGTGTTTGCCTTGAGTGAAGAGTTTCTTTTTTCAGGGCTCTCCGCCCCTACCTGCTCAAAAGGGGCAGTGCTGCTGCTGCCACCTTCAAAGCTTGCCTTTTCAAGCTTGGATGCTTTATATATAGAATGGCAAAGCCCTCCCTCATTCCCATGGACTTCAGAAATTGCAACAGCTGGCAAAGTGGAGTAATCGCCAAACAGGATCTTTCACCTTATCAGGCTCAACACACCTAAATGCAGACTTATAAAAGAAGAAAAGAAAAGAAAAAAGAAAACACAAAACTCCTCCAGTTCATTATCATTTTTCCAAGGGCAGTTTAATGGATGTTTGCAACAGTTCAAACACATTTAACACTATTTACTGTACAAATTTGGTATCAAGTCCAAAAGAAATGCAGATCTGTAGTGCGTAAATTGTGATAGGATCTGATAAGGAGAAGAGTAACTTTGGGACCAATACCCGAAGTGGGAATAAGAAGTGAGATGAACTGGAATGAGGAGGGGGAAGTAGGGAGAGAGATGCTAAAGTATGAGTGAACAGTACAGATCTCAAACCTTCTGATTAACTCTTCTTTTTCTCTCATAACTGTCTCATTCATCTTTTCCTTGATTGACCTTTCAAGCAAAATGGTGAGAAACTTTTCTTCCGTAGAAATGATAGTATTTGTTTCCTCTTGAAGGATCGGGGAAATTACATCTCAGCTCTGGACATCCTACTTTCATTTGCACTGAGATGTTAGTTTCCATACTGGGCTATTCCATTATAACACTGTTTAGTACCCCTCTAGAAGTAATCCCTTCAGCCAGAGTTGAGGCATGTTAAGTGGATCAAGGTGGTAGCTTGTAGCATTGCTGCTACCTTTGTACCAATGCTGTGTAGAGAGGATGTCAGTCCTCATGGTGATTGATGTGACATCTTTATCTGAGACAAAAAGGCGTGGAATTAAGCTACAGATGTTCTTCCAATATTATAACAATAAGATATATTAAAAAGATGCCTTTTCCTGTGAAAATATCATGTTTATGGGTCACTTCTCCGTATGTATTCTCCTTGGATTCTATTTTTTACATATGGACCACCCTCTTTGTACAGCCTATCACATGCCTGGATTTCTGTCACTCTGCCCTTCCTAGCTTTTCCTCCTAGCTAAATGAGTACACCTTCAGTGGCTCCTCATATTGTTCCAACTCCATCTCTGTTGCCGAGCAGACTGGTGGGTACAAGCAGTGCAGGCATTATTTTTAGTGGAATATTGTTGCTCAGATTGTCTCCACATCTCCCCTCCATTCCTTACATTTGTGCACCACTCATGTTCAGTGATATTTTGTTAGCATTTAAAAAAGAGAGAGTAGGTGTCCTGGCCTTGAAATCTGTTTAAGCTGTTTTTCATGTTGCTGTTCATTCACAAATACACACAACTGCTGTCATCTTCAGTGAAGGCTCTTGTCTTTTGACTGAGCACAGGGTTAGACTCCCTGATAAAGTGTGGAGTATGTGTAGGTCCGCTTGAGATGCATCCACACTGATATGCTTACTATGGGTAGTTCAGGAGCACAGATAACCTACATTTTGTGCTTTAAGCATAATATCAGAAGTTCTGTTTCGCTTTCCTCTGAAGCATGGGACATAGGTGCCAGGATAATCAGGGTATAGCTCTCTTAATTAAGTATCTGCAATTACAGGGTCCTTGGGCATTGGTGCACCTCAGTCCCTCCTATTCTCTGCCTGTGGCATACAATAGTTTAGTCTCCTGAGGATAATAATATCTTGATCTAATTCTGGTTCTTGGGCTTGGTGTTGAGGTGGCTGGATATATAGGAGATCAGACTAGCTGATCTGATAGGACCTTCTGACCTTAAACTCTGTGACAAAGTCGTGCCTTCCTAAACCTTGGAGACACTGTTCCCTATCCTTCACTAGCAGGTACCTATGGGTACTCATTTTCAGTGTGTCTGGACCCAAGCAAATCTGGGCAGATTTATAGTATTGATGCAAAACCAAGTGTTTTCTGGTTGTTTGGTTTTTTACATTTATTTTTTCATGAATAGAAAGATATACACTAAAGTAAAAGTCAATAGGAAGAAAATTTTAAAATACCTCAGTAAGAAAATAAATATTTAAGTGAGGGGTGAAATTCCTGAAGCCTGATCTTATAGAGATACTGCTGGAAGTGGTTGGAAATTGTTTTAGCAAAATTTTTTACCTTTTAATTTAAAAACTGATTTGTTTATTTCAGCAACTGAAAACCAAAACATTTCTGACCAAAAATCTAAATTTTCAGCTGAAAATTTTCTGGGTATGGGTTTCCAATAAAAAAATCAAAAACTTTCTGTGGAAATTTCCTTTAAGTCAAAAATCTAATTTTCCATAGAATTTTTTTGGATAGAAAGTTGTTGATCAGTCACTAATACTGACGACTAGCAACTCACATGGCTTCAGTTAGAGTTGTGAGAACTCAGCACATTTAAAAATCTGACCTGTGATTCTTTAGTGACAAGATTTGAATGATGTTTTTCCTGTATGAGTGTCTTTAAATTTTGACTATCATTGACTGTTAGACATTGTATGCCAACATAATAAATATTAAACTGCATATAAGATCTCTCTTTTCTGAGCTATCTAGCTGTTTCATAAATCTTCCTTTAAATATTCCAGATTTTTTGGAATTTTTATTCCAGTATGTTTATCTTTTAATCCTTCCTGTAGTCCTAAAAGCTTGTAATTTAATCAGTTCCTCCCCGCCCCTTTTTTCTTAAAGTTTAAATGAGAGAATATAAATTTAGGCCATGATTTTCAAAAAGTAATTCATAGTGTTGAGTGTTTCTATTTTTGGGTCCTAAACTTGAGATACATTAAAGGGACCTGATTTCAAAAAGTGAGTGCTCAGTACTCTCTGAAAAAGTTGGGTCTTTTTAAGGGGTGTCAAATTGAACACCCAAAATCACAAGTCACTCTTGAAATATTGACCATAGTGGTAAAATATTAAGTCCTCAGAACAACTTGAACTACAAAAAACAAACAAACAAAAAGGTTAATTAAGCTAATACTACATTTCTATTACAGTGCTTCATGCTAGCATATAATACACAAAATATTATGACGAATTAGTTCCTACATTCTTATTAATGCACCAAAATCTAGAAAGTTCATTTTCTCTTCTTTTAGAATTTAATCACTCAGTCACTCAATTGCATTCTCTATTAACTTATCTACTGAATTATTGATATTTTCAAAATATGAGTCTTCCTTCTCCTTGACTGAGTTAATGACAACAACCTAGCATCATTGTTGTCAAATAGGTATTTCTTCTTTGAGTGATTGCACATGTCCATTCCACCCAGTGCACAATTGTCAGAGACTTTTCCATCAGTGTTCCTAGGTATGGCACATGTGCCCTCTGTTGCCTCATGCTGCTGCACCATGGTATGAAGGATGGAGTCGCCCATAATGGTAAGTTCCTTCTTGCCACCCATGGCAGTTGTTGGAGCATATGTTCTTGCTAGTGCAAGATTTGCCTTCTATTTGTATATAGTTTGCACCTATTTTAGTAGTTTTTAGAGTTGGTTAGTTATAAATTTTCTTTTTAAGAGTTTTCAGACACTTTAATTCTCATTCCTGGGTACTGACATTGGTGCTGGGAATGCCTCAGTCACCAGAGTTTAAACTGTACCACTTCTGCGGGAAGCCAGTGCCAGTGAGTGACCTGCACTGCCTGAAGTGTCTTGGGGAGACTTATGTCAGGGATCAGTATCAAATTTGCAGAAACTTTTAAGTCTAGAACCAAGAAAGACAGGCAAGGAGGGGTCTGGTTGACTCTGCTATGCTAGGAGGTGATAAGGCTGTTGGATTTCTGCATCGCTATTTTTATCCCCCTCAAAGCCTCTCACCTTCCTGGAGTTCACAATACTCTGGCAGATTGGTGAAGCAGATCATTCATGAGTCACTATGAACTAGGTTTCTGCTGATAGTGGCAGCACTGCACCCAACTTTGGAGCCTCTCCGCTTGGAGTGGGCAGCATATGAATCTATGTCCATTACAAGTGTTCCTCCTGCTTTTACTGAGCCTTCAGGCCAATCACCCTCGCTGATAATGAGGAAGAGGCACCGGAAGGTATCTAAAGACTCAGCATTTGAGAGATCAAGATCCTCAGCACTGAAGCCCAGTAAGGACGAGGGCAGTGGGGTGCACTTGAAGCAGAGGACCTCTTTGAGGCAGTCATCAGTCCAACGGGGTCCATTGACTCCAGCACCAGCCATGGTCCCATTGAGACTGGCCCCTGAAGTGGTGTCTACTTCAACAGTACAGCCCTTGATGTCTCAACAGCAAGGATTATTCTGGGACTGTCTATGAAGGCTTTTACAGTGGCATGGGAACTGCTAAATCTCTTGGTGCCAGTTTCCTTGGTGGTCCAGGAGTCTTCGCACCCTGTACCAGCACCTATTTTGCTTGTGCCAACCCATAGTCTGGTTCTCAGGGCACCTCCAGCCTCTCAAGTACCTCTCCAACTGGTGACATCTAGAGGAAAGTAGGCCGTGATCTCCCACCCCACCACCCTCACCCCAGTGAGGTGAAGTGAATTCCTTGTTGGACTCAGAGGTTTGCTCTTACATGTCATGGCCACATCACATACAGCCATATCCCTTGCTCGGCACCTTTCGACCCAACCATATGGTCTGTTTGGACACTGTAGGCTCGGCAGCTTGGGCCAAAGCATTGGTCACTACGATGTGTAGATGTTCCTGGCTTCAGTCATCAGGTCTCCCTCAAGAAGTCCAACAGACCATACAAGATCTGCCTTTTGAGGGTCCATCACTTTTTTCTGTGCACACCGATAAGAAGCAGCAAATCTTAAGCACTTGAGAGTAATGCTCAAATGTTGGGCATCTTTTTCTGAAGAGGAAGCAATTTTGTCCTCAGCAGCCTCACCAGTATCCTACTTTCATGTCTTGCATCCAGGATCTAATCAGAAAAAAGGCAGAAGTTACAGGAGAAGACCACTCCCTCCTTCTTCTGCCATAGCTACTAGTTTATCCAGGCAGCCTGGGAGTTCCAAGCAAGCATTCTGCTGTGTTGATTGAGGACAACCTACCAGTTTCCAGAGTGCCAGCCACTCTTACTCTGCTTGTTGCCAACTGACTGTCTCAGGGGTTGGTAACCACTGGCATGTGGCTCGCCACGGTAAGCACTCTGGCGGGCCGGGTCAGTTTGTTTACCTGCTGCGTCGGCAGGTTCGGCAGACCATGGCTCCCACTGGCTTTGGTTCACCGTCCCAGGCCAATAGGGATGGTGGGAAGCTGCGGCCATCACATCCCTCGCCCGCACCGCTTCCCGCCGTCGTGCTTACTCTGGCGAACCATGTGCCAGAGGTTGCCAACCCCTGGACTATCTCTTTAGCCGAGTGCTTGGTTGTACATCACTACCCAGGAATGTTCTGTAGGAGGTAAGTCTGTCCTCCAAGTGGAAGCCATAGAGGAAGTTTCTGTTTCCCAGAGGGAAGGGATTTTACTTTCACTACTTCCTAATCTTGAAAGCAAGAGGGGGGTCTCAGGCCTATTTGAGACCTAAGAAAGGTCAACAAATTCCTGAAGGAAATAAACTTCCAGATGGTCACTCTGGCTTCTGTTATTCCGTCCATGGACCTTGAGGTTTGGTATGCTCCCCTCAACTTAGAAGATGTGCATTTCCATGTGGCAATACATCAGAGCCACATGAAATTCTTCAGGTTCGTGGTCAACAAATCCCACTGCAGTTTATATTATTACCAGTTTGACTGTCTGCAGCCCCTCGTATATTCCAGATCTGGCTACTCCTGGGCAAAGAGAGTACTCAGCTCCTCATGAATGACCTGCTTCACTAGTCTGCCAGAGTACTGTGAACTCTGGGAAGATGAGAGGCTTTGAGGTGGATAGAAATAGCAATACAGAAATCCCACAGCCTCATCACCTCTTGGCATAGAAGAGTCAACCAGGTCCCTCGTTGCCTGTTCACATAGGACAAGGCTCCTGTATTATCTGTTAGTACTAGCAAATCTTACTCCTTGATAAGGGGAAGGATGGCCAGACAAGCTAGATGGATGTCCCCCATTTTTCTGGCATTTATATGTAGAGTCAAATCATGGGCAGACCACAAACCTTGAGTCTGCAGGGATCCAAGGTAAGCTCCCCAATGAGGATAGAAACATCTGTAACTAAGGGAAAAGCTGGTTGAGGAGGAGCAAACGGAACTCTCCCACAAGCATTTGAAGAGTCTTTCTGCCAGTCTAGAGAGGTCAAGACTTGTGTGGACATCCAAACTTGTTTAAGGGATTATGAATCAGTGAGTACCCCAATGCTAACCACCATTGTAGTTTCCTGAGATGGAGCCTGGCATGCTGAACTATGTAAGTGCATGAGGCCATATGTCCTAGAAGCAGAGGCAATTTTGAACTGTCCTGGTAGGATGAGCCTTCAGGTCCAAAGCAGTGTTAGTATTGTCTGGAATCTTAGATGTAGATTCAGGGACCTATTGTCCATAGAGTTCAAGACCATCTACACTTTATCCTTTGTACAGGTGACAGGATTGACTTCTCTCTGTTGATGAGCAACCCTAGTGCATCGACGGTAGATTGGATGACCATCACACTGGACAGTACCTGAGCCTTGAACTCGCACCTCACCAACTAGTCATCAGGTAAGGAAACACATGAACTCCTATCTTTCTCATAAAGACTGTCACCACTGCCGTGGCAGCCCCACATAGATATGTTTGCAACAAAAGTAAACAGGAAATGTCATTGGTTTTGTTCTTGAGCAGGTCATGGCTCAAGGTCTTTCATAGACAATTTCCCATTGCCCTGGACAGACAAACACCTGTACACATTTCCTCCAATTCCACTCCTACCTGGATGTTGTTCAAAATCAAACAGCACCAGGCTCAAGTCATACTTGTAGTCCCACAGTGTGACCTCAACAACATTAATTTTTGACTTTGCTGACTGTTTTGGACAAAGATCTTCTGATACTTCCACCAGATTCAGACCTGATCCCTCAGGACAATGGGCATCTCCTTAACCCCACCATACAGACCCTATACATGACACCTTGGATGCTCCGTGGCTGGCTCACCTGGAGAAAATTTGCTCAAAGGAGGTTCAAGATGTGCTTTTAAATGTTAAAAAGCCTTCTATTAGGTATACTTACCTGGAAAAATGGAAGAAATTCTCCATCTGGTCCCAGCAGAAAGGTGTTTCTCCACTCCCAGCTTCCATCCATCAGGTATTGGACTAGCTCGTATACTTGAAACAACAAGATCTTGCTATTAGTTCCATCAAAATCCATCTGGCACCTATCTTGGCTTTCCACTCACCAACTGATAACTGGTTCCTTTTTTCCAAGCGTGTGGCAATCAGATTTCAAAAGGGTTTAGATAGGTTATTTTCCCAAGTAGAGCTCCTATTCTCCTTTGGGACTTAATCCTAGTGTTAACAAAGTTAATGGGTTCCACCTATGAACCAATGGCTGTTTCCTCCTTACTTCATCTTTCCATGAAGGTAGCCTTTTTGTCTGCAATCACCTCAACCAGGAGAGTGGGTGAGTTATGAGCTCTGGTTTCAGAACCTCCGTATGTTATCTTTTATCTTTTTCCTCTGCCCTCATCCAAAGTTCCTCACTAAAGTGGTGTCCAACTTCCACTTCATTTATTTATCAATTTTCTACCCGAAGCTTCATAGTCATAAAGATGAAGAAAAAGCTCACACCTTGGACATTAGAAGAGCTTTAGCATTTTACCTAGACCACACTAAGTTGTTTAGGTCATTGTCATAGCTATTTGTGGCAATTGCAAACAGACTTCTCTCAAAGGATTTCCTTGTGGATCTCCTCTCATATTCATTTGTGCTACAAGCTGGTTAATGTGAGAACCCCAGGAAAAGTATTGGTGCATTCAACTAGATCATATGCAGCCTTTGCAACCTTTCGGGCCCAATTGCGTATAATGGACATTTGCAAAGCGGCAAGCTGGTCATCAGTGCATGCTTTTGCCTCGCATTGTGCCATTTCTCAACAATCTAGACATGGTGCCAGGTTTGGACATGTGGTCCTTCAATATCTATTTAGGTAGACTGCGATCCTACCTCCAGACTGAACTGCTTATGAATCACCTTAAGTGGAATGGACATGTGCAATCACTCAAAGAACAAGAATGGTTATTAACCTGTACAGTAACTTCTTCAAGATGTGTTACACATGTTCATTCCACAAACCACCCTCTTTCCCCCATCTATCAGAGTCTGGTAAGAAGGAACTGAGGGGGAGGAGTCTGGATGGCTACGCCCTTTATACCATCTGCAGTAGCTCAAAGCAGCAGAGGTGCATGTGCCACCCTGACAGGTACTGCTGAGGGAAAAATCTTTTACAGTTGCGCACTAGGGTGCACACACTTGAAATGGAATGAACATGTGCAACACATCTCAGAACAACAGTTAAGGAACGGGTTAGTAACCCTTTCTTACCATTTATCATAAAACCTTCATTATCAAGAAAGGATGATGAAGCCAGGTTGATTTCAATGAGAGCTCCACAAGTGGTGCATTTGCAGGGCTGGACATTCAACAGTAAATTTATTGCTGATGTAAAAGTATCAGACTGACAACTCTTGGAAACAGAGTCCTTCATTTATCCACAGGAGAGGTGTAACATGGTGATCCATGTTGTTACTGGCCATACACTGGTCAACCAATGTGTCTTAACTCTGACTTGCCAGGGCCACCTTAGGCAAGATTATTTCAGTCCCTGCAGATGTAAGTGAAGGCATCAAACCCGTTCACTTGAAACTGGACTAAGACTACTATTTCATTTCATACAGGGCACCAAATAGCCATCAGACATTAACAGCTCGGTCTCTGTGGACCTGGCTGGATTCAAACCAGTGATCTAGAGATAAAAAGTTTCATATCCCATTACCATTCCCCTAAACCTGCTTTCTTCCTTTGTAGTTAAGTTTTTACAATTTTTTTATATTGCCTTCATACACACATTGTGAGAAAATGATTGTAAAGTACACATGCTGGTAAATACTAATAAAAACATTTCCATCAAAAGATTGCTATTTTTAGTTTCTCAGATTTATTGCAATGTTCTTAGCTGCCAATCATTCTATTAGAGAAAATGCAGTAAGTCCAGCTATCTTAGAAAAGATTGCCATTATATCAGTCTTAGTACTTATGACTCAAAATTCTGCTTCATGTTGTATGAAGCATCTAGATAAAAATTGCTCTAGATAAAAATTAACTAAAAGGAGTACCCAGGAGCATATTTAATTTATGGGGACAGATCAAGATTGAACATCAACAATGAAACATTTATTGGTGGTTAGAGGAAATTCACAGGGTTTCATTGAACGAATAGCTGGTTTTGGTTACAGAGCTCTGTGAAAAGTTAACATATCTGGTTGTATATGTGGAAATTGCCATTCTCACTGTAATAATCTGTCCAGTTTTTGTCCAACTCCATTGATTAGTATTTGGATTTTTCTGTTTTTGCATGGCATCATTATGATTTTTTGGCTGTCACCATAGCTTTTAGGAATCAGAATGGGTCATATGAGCCAAGATAATTCAATGCTAATACATTTTCCAGTCAAAATCTCTCAATATTGAGTTGTATTTCAGTTTCCAGAAAACACATTGCTTGAGTGTTTTGCAATGACAGAGAAACTTAGGGAAACCTCTGAGGCTGTCTATATGGAGACAGTTAAAACAGTTTAATTTGGTGACAGTCTATTATTGTACAATATATTTTAGGTAGGATTTTCACTAATGTATGTCTAGTCTTAGGGAACACTTGCTTTCTAAGCATTCTCTAAGAAGCTGTTCCATTTCCAGTGTTACATGTATTTCTCCTATCATGTTCTGGCTAGTGGGCCTGGGGAAATTTGGATACAGATATAGATTTTGTGGCTGAGGGCCTATCTCCAGAGTGGGCCAAACCCAAACCCAGCATCTGTTCATTCCTTCCTCTCCTTGGTCTTTGGAAAAATTCACATTAAGATCCAAATTTTATAGCTTTGGACCAATTCTAGTTTTGAAGACTCTCCAGGCCAGTGATACTCAGACTGCAGTGGTTCAGGAGCCAAATTAGAGATCAACATTACCCAAAAGAGCCACAGTAGTGTGAATCTATCTATCTATCTATCTGATTCTTGCAGCAAATAAATTAATAATTTAGTGCAAGTTGATAATTTAATTGGTTAATAACATAGTAAAACATCCTGATTGGTTAAGAACTTAGATTGGTTAATATCTAAATAACGGTATTTTAATATCAGATGCTGCAAAGAGCTTCAGAAGATTCATTAAAGAGCCACTTGCAGCTGGCGAGCTTGAGTCTGAGTATCACTGCTGTTAGGGTTACTTTGTTCATTCCTGAATTTATTGATGTCAGCTGCAACATGACAAGAACCAGCAGTTGGGTTGATATTTTGAAGAGGCAAAACACTTTTATGTATAACTCAGTTTAAGGCATAGTTTTTACTATGCTTCCCCATTTGATTGGCAAGCAGAAACTTGTGTTTTCTAGATCAGCAGTTCTCAACTAGGGGTCTGAGGCCTCCTAGGGGGCTGTGAGCAGGTTTCAGGGGGTCTGCCAAGCAGGGTCGACATTAGACTCACTGGAGCCCAGAGCAGAAAGCCAAAGTCCTGCTGCCCTAAGCTCTGCTACCCGGGGCTGAAGCAGAAACCTCAGCAACTTAGCTTTGCAGCGCCTGCTGTGGCGTGGGGCCCCAGGCAGTTGCCCTGCTTGCTATCCCCTATTGCCAGCCATGGCTTTTATACAGGGGTGCTGGAAAAATTTGTTTAGTGGAGGTGCTGAGAGCCATTGAATCAATCTGTAAGCCCTGTATATGATGGAAACCACTTCAAGACAGGGGATGCGACTGCACCCCTAGTTCTGGCACCTATGCTTTCTTATGCAGAAAAGTAGCTGTTGTGGCACAGGTGAGCCATGAAGTTTTTACAGCATGTTAGGGGGGGCCTCAGAAAGAAAAATGTTGAGACCCTCTGTTCTAGATGATCTTAAGTGGCTGGCCTTCAGACAAATCTTTCAACGAATTGATGCCCATGCTTAATCATTTATGCTAGATAATTAAAACCTTCCATATCTCAAGCATATTAAACCTGAATGAGGCTTTTGAGAACCAGTATGGATGGTGATGTAAGGATTTTAATGCCAGAGTCTATACTAGTTGCAATTTCTAGTCATTTGGAGTTATCTTTATTTTTCATGACTGAGATGCTTATTACATTTGCCAAAGTCATTCCAGGTTCTACCTGCTGTCAAGTAGACAATGAATGTTCATTGTGATGTTTGCCATTTCAGGCAGAGGTTTAATATCTACAGCATTTTGTAGCTAGTATGACAAACCATTCTACTTTGTGGCTGGTAGATTAGAGGAATGTGGGTTGTTATGATAACATCTTGATTTCTTTAGTACAGACTGTTTCAAAGAAATATTTTTAATTTTCTCTTCATGTACTTGAACTGAATACACGCTTGAGAAAAAGTGGTTTAGATACAATTTTTTAACGAAAAATTTTTTTTTTGGCAGTTCCTATGTTCCTGTTTCATGGTCCATATTGGAGTGGACCCAAGGTCCATCTCATTCAATATACTGTCTCCAGCAGTGGCCAAAACCAGATTCCTCAGAGAAAGGTGCAAGAACCCCACAGTAGACAGATGTGATATAATCTGCCTCCCCTCCCCAAGTCTCAATCTCATCCTTAAAAATTGGAGATTACTTTAAATGCTGAACCATGGGTATTTTTATCCTTTCAAAAGCTCCTTGTTTCCATTAACTGCTATAACGTTGGATAATCTTGTTATTTATGTTAACATCTGATCCATCTTTGAATTTTACTAAATTCTTATTGTGACAACTAAAATGATGCTGAACGATTCTCCAACACAAAATTCTCCAGTGTTAATAAGAACAGAATTTGACCCCTGTGTGGCTAAGACTTTCAAATTGTATATGAGAATTTTGGCCTCAGCACAAACTTCAAACTCAGGAATAACTTCTTTTTTTGCAAACATTTTGCATTAGGATATTTTGTATAATGCCAAGGTCCAGAGAAAGTTCTCAAGAGACAGTCTTAGTCTGCATACACATTGTACATTTCATAGCCAGTTTCTGGAATTAGGCTGTGTCCCTGACTTCTGTTCTCACACTAACACCTTAAGTGAGGAATAAAAAGAAAGAAAGTGTTCAGTCAGAGTCCAGTGATTTGGATGAATGCTCTGGAGAAGAGCCAACAACCTCAGCAACACCAATGCTTGGTGGGGATTAAAAAAAGGAGTGAAATTTAGACAAAAGACTAGGTTAAAATAGAGTTAAACCTGTAACTATGTCCTCTATCTACCTTATATAAAAACAACCTAAGAAGAACACTATTTCAAAATAAACTAAAACATCAGTAAGTCTAGCATTATTCAACAAATATAGAAAGAACAATTCTAACTTTGCCGCCTTGCTTCTCGCCAGCATTGTCTGTGTAACTTAGCTAGGTAGTTGCATGCTTCATTGCTTAAGTAAGGCCGAGTTCATTGCACACCCCAGGGGCTCCTGTTGGTTGGCTGGCAAGAATGCAGGCAGGTAGGTAAGCTGGCCAGTTGATCAACTTGCCTAGTATCAACAAAAACATTTCCATGGAATGTATCGATTTTGATGAATCAGCATTTTTCAAAGGAAAAAAGTTCTAGCCAGGGAGCCTGGTGCACAGAGGGGTATGGGGGTATGAGGCACTTGAACTATAGTGCCCATGAAGGCACTATGAAGGCATTTATAAATCAAAATTTTGGGTTTTAAACCAAAACTTGTGGGTTGGAAATTTTCAGGGTTTTTTTTTTTTTTTTTTTTTGCCTCGTCACTTAACAGTCAACGTTTAATGCAGGGAAACAAAAACTTTTCTGATCAACTCAATTTGAGTTTTTCTATGGTTATGTAAATTTTATCCTGACAAGTCAAACATATGTGTCTTCATTTCAGAAGCCTTACATTTCTCCATTATTCCTTCAATTATGCTGTGCTTGGTTGCTCTCATACCTGCGCACCTCAGAAATGTACACTGACTGGCTTGAATTTATATAAGAAAATCTATTACATAAGAGTGGATGATTCTTGAATCCCTTGATTCTACCGAGTTAGGAGCTGGGGGCCTAAGCAATACACCAAAAATCATGAGACTCAGAATAAAATAATGAGACTTGGCAACACCTGGATGGTTGGTGGGTGGTTTGTTGGGTCAAGTGGATAAAAGCCTGGCTACTGGAATAAGGACATTCAGGATGCACCAGGCCCAGCACTGCAGGCATCCAGGAGCCCTGCTTCGAAAGAGGCTGGATCTTTGTGGAGTTGAAGCCAATTAACCCCACCCCCACACTTTCAGCTAAGCCTTTGGCTCATGTTCAACCATAATCCAGATAAGAATTAACAGGCACTTCAAACTTATAAAACAAGTGAAAACAACTGCCATTGGCACAACTCAGACATGCTCACCAAAATAGATAAAAACAGACATTATTTATGATTCAAAGAATTGTTTCCTATCATTTGAGTGAAGTGAAGGATATAAGTAATAATCATGGTGGCTTAACTGTGTTTCTTTTCAATAACTATCTAAAATCCTGCAGTGTTTAAAGAGGATGTCATAGTTGGACGTTTTGGGCTTCCTTAGACATTTATTTTATGGTACAGACTGGAAATACTTAAATCAAGACCTAAAATAAATGTGCGCAAAAGGGAGAAATTTACATATGGTAATTCAAATATCAATTTTTTAAGAAAGTGGCACGTGATATCGTTTGGGAAATATAGATAAGAGTGTTTCTTATCTTTCAAGTAAGTAAAGGAAAATGTAGTAGAGGGTTAGTGTTATCAAGTTTAACTTCTATGCTATTTTGTTTGTACGCTATGAATGAGTTTTGCCAAGGCTTTGTAAATATACATTGCACATCCTGTTGCTCCACTGGAAAAACTGTGCTTGTTTCTGAAAGGTCATGTCTTAAATCAGCTTTGGAGATCTGTGTACCCTGAAGGCACAGGAAAAGAGTAATCTTAGTGTGCTCCCAAGAGCAAGGACTGCAGTTGTGCCTGTACTTTATGTGAGTTTCACTGGATATGACTCTTTGCACACAATCTATGAACACCCTGTACACCTACATAAGGGCCATGCATAACCTGACCTGAAGTGAGTAAATCAAAGCTTCAGGCTCTAAGAGTCTAATAATGGCCCGATTTCATTTACATAGACTCATAGAGTCATAGACTTTAAGGTCAGAAAGGACCATTATGATCATCTAGTCTGACCTCCTGCACAATGCAGGCCACAGAATCTGGGTATGAAAATTGTATGGCAGGCCATGAATGCTCACAAAATTGGGGGCTGGGGTGCAGGAGGGGGTGAGGGCTCTGACTGGGGGTGCGGGCTCTGGAGTGGGCCAGAAATGAGGAGTTCAGGGTGCAGGAGGGGGCTCCAGGCTGGGGCAGGAGGTTGGGGTACGGAGGGGGTGAGGGCTCCAGCTAGGGGTGCGGGCTCTGGGATGAGGCTTGGGATGAGGGGTTGGAGGTGCAGGAGAGAATTCTGGGCTGGGACCAAGGGGTTTGGAGGGCGGGAGGGGATCAGGGCTGGGGTGGGGGTTTGGGCTGCAAGTGGGGGTCAGGGATGCAGGCTCCGGGTGGTGCTTACCTCAAGCAGCTCCTAGAAACAGTGGCATGTTCCTTCTATAGCTCCTATGCAGAGGCACAGCCAGGTGGCTCTGGGCACTGCCCTGTCTGCAGGCACCACCCCTGCAGCTCCTATTGGCCGTGGTTCCTGGCCAATAGGAGCTGCAGGGGCAGGGGCAGTAGTCAGGGGCCCCTTGGCTGCCTCATGCGTTAGATGGTGGACATCTGGGAGCTGCGCAGAGTGGGGCAAGCCCCTGACCCTGCTCCCAGGTGGGAGCTCGAGGGCCAGATTAAAATGTCTGGAGGGCTGGATGCGGCCCCTGGGCCATAGTTTGCCCACCTTTGCTCTAGGCAGTTACCACAAACAGTACCAGTTTATGTAATCCCCAGAGCACTACCTATCTTATCTTTACTATCTCCCCTGCCCCCCTGCCCCCCCGTCAACTTTAGTCCTCAGTTGGTCAAGTTATGTAGCTCGGTATTTAGTACTGTTAAGCTGTCCTCAAATTGCAGTCTCTCCAACATTTTGATGATGACGTTTATCCTTTCTCTATACCCTCTGATTCCTTGACAGCATTTATAGTATGGGAGGGAGAAGGGGGCAGAATGTATTCTTTTTTTCTAAATGCTATTTCACCAGTCATATAAAGAGAGACTATTAGATAATAGTTTGCTTTCAGTGTTACTACAAATAACCTATCAAGTGTTAATAATATATTTAAAACATTATCAGAATGGTATCCAGTAATGTATCCATACCTTCCTTACTGTTTATCAGGCAGTATTAATTCCATAACATTGTTAGTATACAAAAGTATAGATATGCTTTACTGATTGAATAATATGTTTTAGAAATATTAAAAATGAAATTTAAAAATGGTAAAATTAAGGCAATTTGCAGTTATGCCTGACAAATTCTAGCCAGCTGAACTAGAATTTCGTTAAGCTTAACTTCTCTTAGTCATCTGAATTTTTCAAAGTCATATTAACAATCATATATGCACACTGGTCTGTACAGGACTTTTAAACTCTATCCTTTGTTTCACCAGAAGAAATAGTAGTTGTCACAGTAACTGGTTGGTAAATAATATACAGACTGATTCAGTTCCACCAAACTCAAAGAGCAGAGAGACAGTGCTGGTCTAAATTTTTAGTTTATGTTAAGGAAAAACAAGAGAGGACCAAAGTAAACAGAAAAGTTCTCAGATATTTAAATTTCAGTACACAGAAAAAAATCATAACAGTTGCATAGCTATATACACAAGGACAAACAATTGTAAGTAAAAGGATGCAAGTTATATCTATCCTGCAATTCCTGAGGTAAGGGATACTTAGCCGTGGTCTACACTGGGGGGAAATCGACTTACCGTGGTGTCTTCACCGTGGTGAGTCGACTGCTGCCGCTTCCCCATCATCTCTGCTTGTGCCTTTCACAGTGCTGGAGTGCAGGAGTCAACGGGAGAGGGCTCGGGGGTCAATTTATCGCGTCTAGACTAGACATGATAAATCAATCCCTACTGGATCAATTGCTGCCAGCCGATCTGGTGGGTAGTGTAGACATACCCTTAGTAGCAATGCAAGGTATTCAGGCAGAGCCGGCCTTATGGGCAGGTGACATGAGCAACTGGCCAACGTGCTGTGGTGAGGGGAAGGGCACCATAGTCAAGAGGATGCAGAAGGCCTGTGCCCACGTGGGGGGTGGGAGGAGGGGATAAAGGGGCTGTGGGGCAGGAGCCAGGCAGCATAACACCTGCAGCTCTGCTGCCGCTCCACCTGCTGTCACTTTGCCTGCTGGGTGGCCACCAACTGCTGGGTGAGCAGTACCTAAAGGGTGCCAAAGAAAGTTCACTCAGGGCGCCATTTTCCCTGAGGCCGGCCCTGGCTACCAGTGCTGAATTTGCTACCACTATAGTTCTCCTAGGTGCTGTTAGCCTAGGCAGTGAGGAGGACTGTGCTGTCACCCAACCACCATGCCAGCCAGAAGCCTCTGTTCTTTAAGCTGCATTTGTGAAAGTGCCGTCACTAATGTGTTCCCCCACCCACCTTCTTCAACTCTGTCACACTTTTATTATATCCATATGATCGTTTTTATAATCCTAACTTTCCTAGAGGAGGAATGACAGGGGATGAATCTCATTTTCAAGTCTCTTTTCTACCCTCCCCACAAGTCAAGCAGCTTTGAAGAGGAACTGCTGCTTCTTAGCCTTACCCAAGTCAACTGATAAATATGAGAATGAAGGAAAAATTAAATGTAGCAATTAAAGGGGGAACAGAAG
This sequence comes from Gopherus evgoodei, assembly GCF_007399415.2. Lineage (NCBI taxonomy): Eukaryota > Metazoa > Chordata > Testudines > Testudinidae > Gopherus > Gopherus evgoodei. Next base: position 114,503,238 of record NC_044325.1, on the reverse strand, counting down.
TGTGCAAATGGGGAACTTGAAAGTGGTTTCAGTGATTCTTAGCAGGTATTTTTCTAGCATTCAGAGGAGACATCCTATCTATGGTAAAATACACACACATAAAAGGGCAATGTAAACATTTGATTACCACTGACTTCTTGTTGCCAGCTCTTAATATTTGTGTAAATAACCTTTTTAGTTTCCTTTCATAGCAATATAGGTCTTAGCTTATACTTAATGGATTCCCTATTCACATTACCTGTTTGCTTTTCATTCCACATCCGGTAATAATCAAACCCAGTATGATTATGAAGTTAACAGACCGGTTGTGTCTATGACCCGGTAAGTGATAAAAAATTGTTAGGTTTACCTGACTCCAACATGGCCATTAATTACAAACCGGAGCTTTGCACAGTGGGCTGGCAAGTATTATGCGAGTTGGCAGTGCATGTTAGCAGAAACTTCAGGTGGTTCTTCTTCTGTGACCTAATGAAGTGGTTTTGATTAAGCCCCCTTTTCAGATATGCTCATGAAAACAACTTACTGGGGGTCTACAGTTTCTTTTCCCTTTTTCTCACTTGCTGTATGCAGTAGAAATGTGTGCCCAACCATTTTCCTTGCACACAGTCCAGGGTGATAGCTGGGTTTCCCCATCCCTACCATCAGGAAGGAAATGGAGAGTGTAGTTAAATTAGTGAAGAAACTTGTTTCTGTGAAATCTTGGACCTGTAGTCTATCTATTCCATGCTAACACAACACAGAGAAACCCAAAGTGAGGTGTTGGGGATATTTTGGTGCTAGTTTTCACTTTAGTTCGTATCTCAAGCAAAAAGGGACACATCCTACTTGGGACTGGTTCAGGATTAAGTCTAGTGTAACTCAGCACTTCGTTTTGAGGTCATAATTGATGCCAAGGGTATAGCAGACAAAAAAGTTCCCTTTTCCTCCCTACTTAAAGCAGATCAAAAGCAAATGATAGAATGAGGAGTATTGCTGTATGGGTCAAGGCAGTCACTAGAAAATAAATTGGACATCCAGAGCTGTTGTGTTGTGATTGCTGTGTTTGTGTGGTGGTGAGAGAGAGAGACAAAGAAAGCAGAGGATGGAGGAAGGTTATCCGTAAATGGGAATTCTTGTAGAGATGTGCAGTTTTTTCCTCTCTTGTTCCTATGTTTACTCTCTCCACCACTTCTATTTCCTGCGTAGTGCTTTTCCGCCATTTCTACCCTATGTATGGGTTGCAGCAGCAGCAGAATTAAATTGACCTGAATCCCTTTCACTGAAGCACCTTTTCAGTGCAACCCAGATCACTTCAGAGATCAGTATTCAAGCCAGTCAGAGCTTGCTGCAAGTATATATTGAATGCAGTGATCATCATCATAGCTTGTTGTGCCAAAGCTGCAGCCAAGACTGGGTGTTGTCACTTGTCTCAAACAATTCCTTAAGAATACAAGTTGCTGACAGATGGCACCGCATCAGGCAATGTTCAAGTGCTTGCCTATGCTCTCCACATTCATATTTGGGGCTGATCCTCAACTTCCACTTGGTAACATTGTCACCAGTCTTTAACTGATTTAGAGTACACCAGTATTTTCATTCAAAGTCAGTGCCCGGAGGGAGTTGTTCTGAAAAAACTAGGTGGCAGAGGAACCCAATGCAGGAACTAAGAGAAAGGAGTTTAGACCTTTCCCATACTCCCAGTCAAGCAGAGGATAACAAGAGCTTAGCATGTCTCTTGACAGCTGTCTACCCAATGGCTGCCTTTTTTTTAATTTTACTTCACATTGCTTGTTCCAAAAGTCTTAAAAGGTTTTGGCTGGATTCCTGTTTTCAGGCCAGCAGACATGCTCCACAGCACTATGGGAGTGACAAGTTCTCTCAGTTTCTCTAAGGCTGCCATTAGCAGAATGCCAAGAGTGACTGACACCAACAGAGGTCCCCACACCTGTGGTATCTGAGATTTTGGTCATGGTGAGTGTCACAGGCACAAAGCCAACACAGGGAGGTCTGAAGCCATTGTCCTCACGTAATTATGATTAAAACCCAGGCACAAAATGATGATGTCTTTGCCACTTCAGAGAGGCTTATTTTTTAAAATTAATTTCTCGCTTTTAACAGGTATGAGAAACAGAATTGGATCTAGAGCCACCGCAGCACAAAAGGACAATAACTGTAACAATGAAAGAAAGTTCTATAGAGTTCAGAGTTTATGTGTGCTCTGAAATAAAAGAAATAAAATCCTGTACAACACTTAGTGCAGTTATTTTTATGTTGTGCAACAAATACAATTAAAAATAAATAAATGAAACCATCGTTTATTATTAAAACCACAAATTAGAAGCATTGCTGTAGCCTGAAGAAAGATGACCGTTATACCAAAAAACAAACTGTGTAGAGTTGTACAGGAGTAACAGGAAAGAAGGAGATGGCCAGGAAAGGAAATGAAGATAAAAAATGGCAAAGGAGAGAAGCAGAATAATAGGAGGCAAAGATATTCTGAAAAGGAAGAAAGATATTTAAGAAGGAATTAAGTATGCAATATGCAGTCTAGTTTTCTAATGTGGTGGTGATGTTGAGACCTTGTAAAAGACACCCACATCTTCCATTTGGATGGTTAAATCGGAATTTAACCTGTTTGGGTTTGTTAATTACCTGTTGGAAGCACTGATTTGAACTTGCAAATGTCAGTAAGGATTAAAGATGGTCAGAAAGCCAATTTTTTTACTTTGAGAAGTTTCAAACAAAAAAAACCTTTGTTCACAATTTTTCAGTTGAAATTTTTTTCATTTTCAAGAATTTTCAAACCATTTTGATACAAACATTTACATTTTGAACTGAGATTTAGAAATGAAACTTAAAATGTCATTTTGACCTTTTTTTCAAAAAAGAACCAAAATGACATTTTAAGGCAAAATGGACCAAAAGTGCTTGCTTTATGCCAAAATGTTGATTTTCCTGTAAGAAAAATGATTTTTTGTTGGAATTGACATTTTCCCATAAAAATTGTTTCAATAAAATTTCCTGCCACCAAAATGTCAACAAACTCCAGTTGTGAAATATACCTGTTATGTACCCTAAAGTTCACATCAGCAAAGGATCTCAGCTTTCATTTAAAAAACAAATAGATGTTTCTAGCCATTCTGGTTGGTGAGAAAAGCTTGAAAATGTGAAGTGAGTGCACCTTAGAAGTTCATAAAGTAGAAGGGAAAATTTAAAAAACTGATTTTTAAAAAAAGTTAAATTTTTTTTTTAATTTTGAAGCCTGACTCATGATTTTTGAATGTTTGAGGTCAGCAATACTATCATCCTCCACTTCCCAATGTCCCTGCAGAGGTAAGAAGGATTTTCCTATGTAACCCTGCCTCCCAGCTCTGTAGGAACCATGTTGCAGCCTCTGGATGGCAGGGATTGCAGAGGCAGCTTCTGGTCTGCAGCAGATTCCCCCTATGGTAGTCTTATGATTTCAGGGCTCCCTGTGCCTGCAGGTTTTGCAGCCACTCTGATCCAGAACTGAATCTGTGTCTTTTTGAATGATAAGAGTTCTGACAGCCTGATATACTTTACAAGTTAGTTTTAACTGTGCAGCACGGCACTTCCTGAAGGTTAAGATTAGAAGAAAGTCAGCCAGTTGTGCACAAGATGAGAGTACAGTGCCCAACTTAACAGCAACAGCATATAAAACACTACTAAATAAAACTGCTATGCTAGCATGGTGGAGTAGTGTTATTTCCCATTATAGCTGAAAGTGGCCAGGAGAGTGCATTTTGGTTCTTGGGCATTTTCTGGTGTGCAGCAATGTATACTAAAACTGTTCATTTAAAACTGAAAAGTGATTAACTTTTTGAAAGTGTTCTTGGCATACTACTTCCAGCAAGCCCACATACTACAATTTGGGAACCCGGACTCTGAAATACAAAGCACATTCCTCTCTATAAGACCATCCATTTCAAGTAGAGGCAAACTCTTTACAGGAGAAAGGAAATTTTCAGCTATGAAACTCCTTTGGATCCAATGAGAACCAATGGATGCAAATAATCCTTTCATATTCCATTATTTTCATGGCACACACTGTAACTCCCAAGCAGAATGTTTAGCATATTGAATGACTACAGTTATATTATAGCAATCTTGTAAAAAACATTTGAGCAAAACCTCATTAAACTTACATAAGCATTCTTTTTGTTTCCTTTCCCTTTATCCCCTAAACCTACCAGTTCAGAGTATTTTGTGCAGGCAGGTGTTAGGAAAGTGCAGGAGATACTTATGGAGAGTGACTCAGACATAGCATATGCTTCTATCTGCAGCTTTTTTGTAACTTACATTTTATGGGTAACCTAAACTGCCAATTGTCCTTGACCGTAAAGGCAATAGAGTAACATTATTACTCTTTTGAGTAGAGCAAGGGATAGGCATTTAGGGTTCTTGCGTCCTGCTACTGATTCCATTGCTGATTTGCTGTATGACTATTTGCATTAATGAAAGACCAAATATGTTGCTGGGCATAAAGAAGGGTGGGCACATGTCAGTAGGCTTGCATACAGTTCTCCACTCCCTTCAACGACAGTTCTGCAACTATCTAATTTATTACATCATGAATGCTGTATGCCGACTGCAGAGGCCATAACGATTTATTGGGATGTAATGGGGGCTATATCATGGTTGGAATTCTGTGGCCTGTGTTATACAGGAGGTCAGGCTAGCTGATCAGATGGTGCTTTCTGGTCTTGAGATCCATGAATAACTGGATAACCTATATCCCTTTCTTCTCAACAAATCTATATTTAGAACACAAAGGAAGCATTTTCCGCTGTTTTTTTTTTCTGATAGAAGAATTAAATCTTAGTTATTTCCTTGAAATCCAATCCAAAATCCATGGAAATCTGAATGGGATGATTTCCACTTACTTCAATAGGCATTGGATCAGTGTCTCAATAAGAACAGGAGTACTTGTGGCACCTAGAGACTAACAAATTGCACAAGTACTCCTGTTCTTTTTGCGGATACAGACTAACACGGCTGCTACTCTGAAACCTGTCTCAATAAGTAGTGATTTTCCACCATCTGTCATTACCAAACTTCATTTTTTCCTACATATTTCCCTGCCTGAAATCATTTTTCAGATTTATAGGTTATTATTGTTGTTTTCAGAGTGAGAACAAGTGAAGAGAGAGGGATAACATAATTATGCCATTATGCTTCTTGTCTACAATGTAGTACAAACAAAATACTTGCCAAATGAATTAACTGTCTAAGCTATAATGAAACACTGACACATTTCTAAGAACTCACACCACACATTTCTAAATGAATCTTATATCTTATTTACTTGTAAAGATATTTATTTTCAAATTAGCGAGGCTATTTAAACAAACACAACAGGCTAGAATATTAAGACTTTTTATAATTTTACATTGCTTAAATATAATAGGATCGCCTGTCTGTTTTTTGAGTTTTTTGAATTCAGAGAACCATATTGGAGTAACCCTGATGTGCTGATATCTCTGCACATTATATTTTTCAGATTTTTCTGTTAATATTTTTCTTATAGAACAGTCTACTCCCTTTTTGCTTGTATTTCATTTAAGATATGTTTATAGTGGAGCTGGAGATGTAATTTTCAGGTTGAGTAGACATATTTGTGCTCTCTGCGATCTAGTTAGTGCTCTAAAAATATCAGCATAGCTGTGGTTGCACAGAGAGTGGGATGGACTAGCCTCCCCATGTACAATCCTGTCCTAAAACCTAGGTATATATTTAGATGACTAGCCCATTATGCTGCCTGTGCAGCTACAACTATGCTGCTATTTTTAGCATGCTATCTTGACCAGAGCTAGTGTGGATATGTCTACCTGAGCTGGAAATTATACCTTGTGCTCCAGTGTAGACATATTCTTAGGTTGTATTTCTCTGAAGATCATAGAAACCTATATTATTGCAGCTGCAACTTTGGTTTAGTTAGCTGATTAACAAACCTGCTCAAGGAGGTTATTGCAGTTCAAGTCCATTTTAAAAGAAAATCATGGGCCAGATTCTGCTCTCACTTATACCAGTGCAATTCTGGAGTAAAGCCAATAACATCACTGGAGTTACTCCACAGTTACTCTAGTGTAACTGACAGCAGAGTTTGGCCAGGTAGCCTATTCTAGTTTCTCTTATGGTTTCATGAGATGAGTGTTGCTTCTGGGATGCTGATGTATGTGGTAGCCTGAAATTTTCGTAGTTTTGGTAGTGTGAGCTGCTCCTGAGACTGCAACAAAATTAATAGGCCTAGTCACACTCCTTTTGAAGTCCATGATAAAACTCCCATTGACTTCAATGGGAGCAGGACTGGATCCAAAGTCTCTAAAGCACTTGGAGATATATGTATGAAAGACAGGGTAAGGGCAATTACAAATTTTAAAAAATGTAACTGAAAGGTCTACTGACATTAAAGTGAACTTCAGCCTTATGTTTCTTGATAGCGTCATTATCCATCTTCTGCCAACTTCCTGACAAAGCAAGTCTACCTTGCCCTGCAGTTAACACACCTTTAAGTCTAGACTGATCAGCAAGAGATGTTGAAGTCTGCTCAGGATTCTCTATGAGCTGATGTATGTGTCTGCAGTGGCAAATAAATGCCCCACCTCTTCCTTCCTATTCCTGCTCCCTATGGGGAAATTTATGCCCCAAGTTACTAGGAGGGTAGCAGGCCCTGCACTCTCCCCAAATACAGGGACTATTATGTCTGGTCCTTGCAGGACATAAAGAGAGTGGTGCAGCAACTCTAAGGTCAGATGATCTGGCCTTTACGGGAATTTCCATTTACTTCAATGGGCTTTGGCTCACACTGTACTTCTAAGTAGCATATACTGACAATATGGTCACACTAAGGCCTGAACCAGAGGTCTGGAGGGCCAACTGATTTAAAATACTGGAAACACAATTTTCACTTGTTGCAAACTGTTTATCCATAGCGTGAGGTGAGAAGCAATTATTTCTGCTCTTAGGTATTTATATTTTATTTAGTCGTCCTGTCTTAGGCACCGATCCTGCAAAGGATGGATGTCCATTTACTTCAGTGGGGCTCAAGCTGGTCATAGAGGTTCACTTGCACAGTTATTTGCAGGATCAGGGCTAATTCAGTCCCAGATAACACACAAAAACATGAGTTATTTGAAGTATACTGGAAACATTTAAAATGTTTCTGCTGGTTTTGGCAGTTCTTCCGGTATTTTCAGTCTTACTTATAGGGCATGGCACTCATACATAGGCTTGGAAAGATTAGATTTTTATCAGTAAATGTCAATAAATGTTGATTTCACTGCACACACACAAAAAGACAAAAATATCTCCAATAATAATCAAAATTTACAGATAGGCAAAGTAGGAAAAGTGTTGCTTGAGAACTTTAGAGTCAAAATTCATGATTTACACCTTTGAATTAGGCTTGTTACAAATAGTATAGTGAATGAATGGTTAAAACAGACACACTGTTGATTTAAGGAAAGTTACTTGATATATTTTGACATGTGATGTTGGCAATTTGTGTTTTGATTACAAAACTTTGACGTGTTGAATCTCAATATGTACTCTAAATAATTGTCTGAACCTCCCATAATGTCCCACATCTGTGAAAATGTAAATTGACAAAAGTAAAGTACTTAAATATGGATATTTTCTGTTGAAATTATTAAAAAAACAACAAAAACAAAGCCTATTTGTATTTCCAAGCCTATTTATACTGGTAAAATCCTGGCCACTGTAAATCTCTATATTTCATTAAAAACCTATGCTAAAAGGTTAATTAGGTTGCAAAACCAAGCACTGGAAAGTTAAAATTTGCCAGATTTACAGTAGCCTGTGAAATCTTAATTCTGACTACTTGTGCATCCAATGTGTGCACTGAATGATGCAGGAGTAGTACTGTGGAAAAATTAGTATGTGATCATGTAATTAAAGACTGTATAAAATGCATATGTATAAGGAGGCTGAATCAAAGTTGCACCTGCAAGTTTAAATTGGCATTTCCTAACTTTCAGGTGCTTGACTTTGCAATTTAAATAATGTTCTTATAACATAGAGAAGTGTTGTATGTAATTTCCTAGTTGTTTTTTTAAAGAAAAGTGGTAAAAGCAAAATGATCATGCCACATGATGGGAGATATGCATCATAACAAAGTTTGAACCCTGAAACTTCACCACTGACTTCTACTACTTTAGCTTCTACACTAACTTCATTAGCAAGCAGCAAGGGAAAGCAGTTGTCTCACAGGGTGAATGGGAAGCTGGCGTCATGCACTTGGCCCTTGTGCACTCTATCTGCTCTCTGAGGGTTGGGGGATTTCTGGATTTATGAGGTGCCTCCATGGAGAGGAGGATGGATAGGAAACTGGGGCTATGTATTAGGATGGGTTGGGTTGAGGAAGGACCTGGCTGCACCTTTTACAGCTGCTCTGGCAACTCCCAGGTATTCCTAGTGCAATATTTGCTTCTACCACTGTTGTTTTGGAGTTATTCAGTTATGATGCCAAAAAAATGAGGAACTCAAGAAAGAGAAGGGACATAATATTTTTAACAGTTTATAATTCAGCTGGAACTGAACAGAACTTCATGGGATGAAGAAAAGGCACCTCTTTGACTAAAGGGTGTTCTCCCTGATGAATTTCCAAGATCAGCTGTGAACAATGGAGGTGCTGGAGCATGTAAAAAAAGAGTCGCAAGGATCTTTGATAATGGAAGATGTTATGCAGCTCCCCTTATTTAAAAAAAAATACAGCAATTATTAAAGACTCTCTCATTTTGAAAATTTGTGAATTCTGCTTCTAAATAAGCCTCAAAAAGAGGAGTCATTAAGTATAAATCATTAATTGTTTTTTAGTTGATTTTTCATTTCAATCTGTCCAGCAATAGTCAAAATTAGGAAAAAAGAAAGATTCTATAAACACGCTAGGGTTCATTCATATAATGCTATGGTGGTACCATATTAACAAAACTTGGTTGGGGTATAAAAAGGTAGCATCTGCTTTGATATCAGTAAAGTCTTGTTTAATGGGAAAGAGTTCCTTTCTCTTCACTTGAGTTTTTGCACTGGCATCAAGTAATGGAAAGAAAAACATTTTCTTTATATAATATTTTTCATTTTATGGGCTACTCACAAATTTTTATGTCTCTCTCTGAGATTCAAGATAGCAATAATGAATATATTGGTTGCTTTTTGCAGGAATCAATTTACTTGAATTTTTACTGACCTCAAAAAATGGTTGTTATGACACAGAAGGGATCATTTTCAATATTCATTTGTAATGGGTGTAGAATCTGGAATTCTAAGAATGTTAAGTCTCCAGCGTCACTGTTACCAGGCACGTCATAAATTGTTTACTCTTGCTTGAGATTCCAGGACCTAAATTTGGTAATCAATCAGCAGATACAGTACCTTTACACATTGTTAACACTCTGTGAGTCAGATTTTCACATTTATTTTCAAGAGCTTTGAGATTAATATCAGATTCTGAGGTCAGAATCTCCACATGTTACTTTAAAATAATGACTTGTATCATATTTTGTATCATTTTCTCTCGAGATACTTTCAGCCCATGTCTACATAGCTTTTCTTAATTCAGAGGGAGCATACTGAACCCTTCGAAGCATGGCGGGCAGATGGGGAAAACAGCTGGCTGGCATCTCTTGGTTTCAGAGCAGAGTTCAATTTCTCCGTTGTAGCTTTATTTTGGGTGTTTTCTTAAGTTACAGGGAGCTTCTCAAAGTAAATTGAGCTAAAAAGTTGCAAGAAGAAGTTCATAGAATATCAGGGTTGGAAGGGACCTCAGGAGGTCATCTAGTCCAACCCCCTGCTCAAAGCAGGGCCAATCCCCAATTAAATAATCCCAGCCAGGACTTTGTTAAGCCTGACCTTAAAAACCTCTAAGGAAGGAGATTCCACTACCTCCCTAGGTAACCCATTCCAGTGCTTCACCACCCTCCTAGTGAAATAGTTCTATTGTAAGTTGTATTTTAGCATGTTTAATTGGTGTTAAAGGAGCTCAGCTACATTGCATTGATTTTGGATCCAGACAAGCCTAGCACTCCCTTTTTCCTTTTAATGTTATTTCCTGTTTAGTACAGGTGAAAAAAAAGTATGTCTTATCTTTAGTAAATACAGTACCTGATATTTGCTGGGCTAAAAAATATTTGCATTAATTGTTTAAGGTCAGTAAATTAACTAGTAAACAATTTCTGTGGTTGAAAGTACACCGCTACCTCAATATAACGCGACCTGATATAACACAAATTCAGATATAACGCGTTAAAGCAGCGCTCCAGTGGGGGGTGGGACTGCGCACTCCGGTGGATCAAAGCAAGTTAAATATAATGCAGTTTCACCTATAACGTGGTAAGATTTTTTGGCTCCCAAGGACAGCATTGTATTGAAATAGAGGTGTAGCTTGTATCAACCAGTGCTGTGGTTTCTGCCCCATTTAGTTTTACTAGTCTGGTGTACATATGTGGGTTTAGTGCAACCACCGCCAGGTGGATCAGGGAGCATGGCTCTGCCCAGTTCCCCAGGTTACCCTGCATAGGCTCCTTGGCATCGGGACACTGTACAGCTATGTGTCCCTGCTCCCGGCAGGCGTAACATCTGTATGGGGCCCTAAGCATTCCCCGGTCTCTTGGTTTGGGCAGTCTAATGACACTATCCTCTTTCCCCTCAGTGCTCCAACTCTTTATGGCCTCTGATAGGCCATCATTCAGCCTCGCTTTTTCTACCTGGGCCCTCCTGACAGCCTAGCTGCCTGAGCTCTGGGGCTTGGTGCTGCTAGTTTAACCCGAGGTGTCTCTTCCTTAACTGGTTGTGTCAGCTCCCTTGCCATCCTTTGCCTCTCTACCAGTGTGACAACCTTTTTGTAGGTGGAGGGTTCTTTCTGGCTTACCCAGGCACGAAGGTCTGGCGGTAGTCCCTTCATGTATCAGTTGATGACCAGAACCTCTAGTATCTCCTGCACACTCCGGGACTCAGTCCATAACCACTTTTGTGAGAGACGGATAAGGTCATATAATTGGGACCGAGGGGTTTTGTTTTCCTAGTACGTCCATTCATGATACTGCTGGGCCTGAACTGCGGTCGTTACCCCAGATCTGGCCAGGATCTCTGCTTTCAGCTGGGGGTAGTCTGCTGCAGCCTCTTCAGAGAGATCATGGTAGGTCTTCTGGGCCTCCCAACACAGCAATGGGGCGAGGATGCCAGACCACTGATCTCGAGGCCAAGCCTCCCATAGGGCTGTCCTCTCAAAGGCCAGGAGGTTTGCCTCTACATCATTCTCCCATGTCATTTTGTGCAGCCAATTACCGGCCCATATGATCTGCATCCCATCATGGCAGCAGTTCAGCTCTGTAAGGTCTTTACCTGCTTTACCAGTTCCCACAACATAGCATAGTCTTGAGCAGCCTGGTCCATCAGCAGGCGATTAGTCTCTTGCTGCAACCACACTGCCTCCTGTTGGGTGGCTGCCTGGACATGGGTAGCCTCCTGCTGGGCAGCCATGGCTTGTGCCCAGTGCCCGCACTATGTCATCTATTGTGGTGAAAAAAAATAAACCCTCTCCTTTTTATTTTTTGTTTCACCCTCCTTCTGCCACGCTGTGCATACTTTATCCCACTCCTGATACCAATTGTGACAAATTTCCTCCTCTGCCTTGATGGGTCCTGCGCTTATTGGCAGATTTGCTCGCTTCAGAGATTCATAGGAGCCCTGAGTTTAGCCACTTTTGCTAGTGGCTCAAACCTGCTGTTCACTCAGCTAACCTCATCACTGGCCAGCACTGGGAAAGAGGGAGGAACAATCCCTGCTGTCTCTGCTGACCCACCTAGTGGGTTGGGGGATAGGCCAGGGACTTTCCCCTCTGATGGGATCCACAGTCCAGGTCACCTCCTCTTGTCTCAAATAGGGAATTGAGGGGGATGGGGGAAACCCACACCCACCTTCTACTCCAGGTTCCAGCCCAGAACTCTGTGAACTGCAGTGGTCTACAGTGTCTCTTGAAACAGCTGTGTAACAGCTACAACTCCCTGGGCTACTTCCCCATGGCCTCCTCCCAACATCTCCTTTATCCTCACCACAGGACCTTCCTCCTGATGTCTGGTAACACTTGTACTTCGCAGTCCTCCAGCAGTAGGCCTACTCACTCTCAGCTCCTTGTGCACCTCTTGTTCCCAGCTCCTCACAGACACCTCAGTAACTGAAGTGAGGTCCTTTTTAAAATCAGGTGCCTTGATTAGCCTGCCTGTCCTAATTGATTCTGGTAGCTTCTTAATTGGCTCCAGGTGTCCTAATTAACCTGCCTTAAATGTTTTCAGCAACTTCCTGGTTGTTCTGGAACAGCCCACAGTCTTACTCAGGGAAAAGGGACCTGCTTAATCTGGGGCTAACATATCTATCTTCTATCACTTTTCTGTAGACATCTGGCTTGACGCTGTCACACTTTGTATAGGAGTATCTTTTTCCAATAACATTTTTCTAACAGTGATACCCAGGAGAGATCTTACTGATCACTCTTAAAGTGTTAACTATAACTGAAAAAAACAATTACAAATTAGTGTTCTCCATTTTTCCCCTACGCATAACAGTAGTTCTTCTTTGAGTGGTTGTTCATGCCCATTCAAAGTAGGTGTGAGCGCCGCGTGCACGCCAGCCGGAAGATTTTTCCCTAGCAGCGTCCGTAGGGTTGGCCCGGGCGCACAGCACCCTATAAAAGGGCCCGCCAGCCCTCCACCCCCTCAGTTCCTTCTTACCGCCGGTGACAGCTAGCTGGAACTTCTCTTGCATAGCAATCTAGCACTGTCCTATCCATACCATTTAGTTTGTGTATCCAGTTATATAGATAATTAGTTAGACAGAACTTTGTATATAGTTTTCTTAATTGGGGGGTCCCACTCCACAGTCTTTGTCGCCCGCTGGGGCATGCCCGGGTCCCCCGGGTTCAAACTCTGTGAGGACTGTGAGAAATTCCTGCCTAAGAGTGACCTGCACTCTGCGTGCTTGAGGTGCCTCGGAGAGAGCCACCAAAAGGACCGGTGCTCTATCTGTAGCGGCTTCCGCCCGCAAACTCTTAAGGACAGGGCTCAAAGACTTAGAGTCCTCCTGATGGAGGCGGCCCTGAGACCACCCTCAGACCCAGAGCCGGCTGAGGTGGGCCCCAGCACTTTGTCCTTCGTGCGGAGTGCCCCGGCACTGGCATCAGGACTTAGGGCCAAGCCCAAGTCGTCCAAGACCTGGCACCGGGCAGAGTCGGGTCATAGGAAGTCGGCCTCAGTGCGGCACCGCTCACCTTCGCTGGTGCCTGCCAAGAGAGAGAAGCCGGTGAGGGACTGGTCTCCTCACCAGGACCCGAGGCCGACTCCGCCAGTGGGGCTAAGTGAATAGGCTGGGCTATAGCCCCCCAAGGTTCTGTCGACTTCCGCACTGCAGAGAGGGCGGTCGAGTCCGGATCAGCCCAATTTTCTGGGCCTCAGCAGAGACATATGTCCCCCATTGATGCCGGAGGCATTTGAGGCGGCATCAGACCTGATGGGTCTCCTGGCACCGACCTCCCTGCATCGTAGGGAGTTGCTTACTATGGTCCACCCACCAGTACAATCTAGAGGCAAGCTGGCCATGTCGCCTCCCTCCCCGCACCGAGCTGCAAAGGTGGCACCGGACCAGAGGAGAGGCTCCCCGCCACCTCGGCACCGCTCACCTTCAGCGCCGGGCGCTGCTCCTCCCAGGTCTTCATACTCAGAGACCTCCGCTCTTGAAGAATGCCAAATCCACTCTGTCTCCGACGCAACGCATAGAGTTCATAGGAGCGGTTCTGGACTCCACACACGCCAAAGCATATCTGTCGGAGTTCAGGTTCCGTGCAATTTCCGAGCTCATCCTCGGACTGCACCGCGCCCCGGTCACCACGGCGCGAGTTTGCCTCTGACTGTTGGGCCACATGGCAGCATGCACCTATATGGTGGTCTCCGCCAGACTCCGGCTTTGCCTGCTGCAGTCCTGGTTGGCGACAGTTTATCGCCTGGTCAGGGACCCCCTGGACTCAGTGATGTCCGTTCCCCGCTTGGTGCTGCGCTCGCTTCAGTGGTGGCTCAACCCACGGGAAGTCTGCATGGGCATTCCCTTTGCTGCCCCACAGCCCTCCCTCTCCTTGGTGACAGATGGCTCGGATCGAGGTTGGGGAGCACACCTGGGACATCTCAGGACGCAGGGCTTGTGGTTGCCAGAGGACCTCAAGTTGCATATCAATGTCAGGGAGTTGAGAGCAGTCTGCCTGGCATGTTTGACCTTCCGGTCTCACCTGACTGGCAGATGTGTTTCAGTCCTTTTGGACAACATGGCAGCAATCTTTTATATCAAGAAACGGGGGTGCACGCTCCTCTGCAGGGAAGCCCTTGCGCTGTGGGATTTCTGCGTCCACAATGCCACCCACCTGATGGCATTCTATCTTCCGGGGGAGCAGAACGGGTTGGCGGACACCCTCAGCTGCTCATTCCAGGGTCACGAGCGGTCCCTCCAATGGGATGTTGTGCGCTCAATTTTCCAGCGTTGAGGCTTTCCCCAGCTAGACCTGTTTGCCTCCAGGGAAAACAGAATGTGCCGACGGTTTTGCTCCTTTCTGAGCCGCAGTAGGGCGTCTCTGTCAGACGCCTGCTCTATACCTTTCCTCCGATCCCCCTGATACACAGGGTGCTTTTAAAGATTTGCAGGGATCGCGCCAGGGTAATCCTGATAGCTCCGGCGTGGCCGTGCCAGCATTGGTACATGTCACTCCTGCACATGTCCGTTCAGGCGCCCCTGACACTGTCCCTGTTCCCGGACTTGATCACGCAGGACCGGGGCTTCCTCCGCCATCCGAACCTCGAGTCCCTTCACCTCACAGCCTGGATGCTCCATAGCTGAACCCAGCAGGTCAGGCAGGTGCTGCTGGGTAGCAGGAAACCGTCAACTAGGGCCACTTATCTGGCTAAATGGAAGCGCTTTTCCATCTGGTTGGGTCAGCGTGGTCACGATCTGCTGGGGGTTCCAATTCCCATTGTCCTTGACTATTTGCTTCACCTACAACAACTGGGCCTCTCCCTTTCCTCCATTCGCGTTCACTTGGTGGCCATATCCACCTTTCATCCGGGAGAGAGGGGTACCTCAGTGTTTGCGAACCCACTGGTTGTGTGTTTCTTCAAGGGTATGGACAGGCTCTTCCCGCATGTGCGTCAGCCGACCCTTGCTTGGGACCTGAATCTGGTCCTCTCCCTCCTCTCCGGGCCTCCTTTTGAGCCTCTGGCTTTGTGCTCCCTGCTGTACCTGTCGTACAAGACCACCTTCCTGGTGGCGATAACCTCAGCCCGACGGGTGTCGGAGCTTCGAGCGTTAGCATCTGAGCCCCTGTACACAGTCTTCTACAAGGACAAGGTCCAACTGAGACCTCATCCGACTTTCCTATCCAAGGTCATTTCACAGTTCCACATGGGCCAAGATATCTTTCTCCCAGTGTTTTATTCGAAACCACACACCTCCAGCGAAGAGCGGAGGCTACACTCCCTGGATGTCCACAGGGCCTTGGCCTTTTACATAGAATGTACCAAGCGGTTCAGACGCTCAACCCAGCTCTTCGTTGCAGTGGCAGAAAGGATGAAGGGGCTCCCGGTCTCCTCTCAGCGAATCTCTTCGTGGATCGTGACTTGCATCCAGGAATTCTACCGTATAGCCAAGACCCCTGTTCCTCCCATCACGCCCACTCCACTAGGGCATAGGCCTCGTCTGCGGCGTTCCTGGCTCAGATTCCGACTCAGGAGATTTGTAGAGCGGCCACGTGGTCCTCCATCTACATGTTCTCGTCTCACTATGCCATCACGCACCAGGCTAGGGATGATGCAGCCTGTGATCGTGCAGTACTCCAGTCAGCAGTGATCTCCGACACCACCTCCTAAGGTTAGGCTTGTGAGTCACCTACTTTTGAATGGACATGAACAATCACTCGAAGAAGAAAAAATGGTTACCCACCTTTTAGTAACTGTTGTTCTTCAAGATGTGTTGTTCATGTCCATTCCAACACCCAACCTCCTGCCCCTCTGTCGGAGTGCCGGCAAGAAGGAACTGAGGGGGTGGAGGGTCAGCAGGCCCCTTTATAGGGCGCCGTGGTGGCGCCACTCCAGGAGGCGCCCGGGCCGACCCTACGGACACTGCTAGGGGAAAATCTTCCGGCTGGTGTGCACGCAGCATGCGCACACCTACTTTGAATGGACATGAAAAACACATCTCGAAGAACAACAGTTACTAAAAGGTGGATAACTGTTTTTTCTCACATCTATTTGGTGAGGTTATTCTGAAGTAGCCCAACTTCCCAGCAGTCTTCATCCTTTACGTTTTTAATCCAAATCCTAAATCAACTTCATTCCTTACAATCTGGGGGTGGGGGAAGGGGTATCTTTCTGGACCCCAATTAGTATATGTGTCATAAACAGATAAGAAGAGTTAATAGAACAGAAGTGCTTCATATCTTTTTGCCTGGAAAGGGTTAACAAGAACAGTGAGCCTGGCTGTCACCTGACCAGAGGACCAATCAGAGGACAGGATACTTTCAAATCTTGAGGGAGGGAAGTTTTTTGTGTGTGCTGTTAGTGTTTGGTTTTTGTTCACTCTGGGAGCTCAGAGGGAGCAGATGTGCAATCAGGTTTCTCTCCAATCTTTCCAACACAGGCTCTTATAAGTTCAGACTAGTAAGTACTAGGGTAGATAAAGCGAGTTAGGCTTATGTTTGTTTTCTTTATTTGCAAATGTGTATTTGGTTGGAAGAAGTTCAAACGTGTATTTGGCTGAAAGGAGTTCAAATTGGTATTTTGCTGAAAAGATTTTAATTTGTACTTGTATACTTAGGCTGGGAGAGTATTCCCAGTGTCTATAGCTAAAAAACCCTGTACCTATTCCATCTTAAATTTACAAGATCATTTTTACTGTTTTTCTCTCTTTAATTAAAAGTTTCTTGTTTAAGAACCTGATTTTTTTTTTTATTCTGGTGAGACCCCAGGGGACTGGGTCTGGATTCAGCAGGGAATTGGTGAGGAGAAAGGAGGGAAGAGGGAGAGAGAGGCTGATTTCTCTCTGTGCCAGGATTACTTTCTCTCAGGAAGAGTCTGGGAGGGGAAAAGAGAAGGAGGGAGGAAGGTGAATTGTCCTTTCTGTTTTGTGATTCAAGGAGTTTGAATCACACAGTGATCTTCCAGGGTAACCCAGGGAGGGGAAGCCTGGGAGAGGCAACGGTGAGGGAAAGGGTTTACTTTCCTTGTGTTAAGATCCAGAGGATCTGGGTCTTGGGGGTCCCCGGGCAAGGTTTTATGGGGACCAGAGTGTACCAGGCACTGGAATTCCTGGTTGGTGGCAGCGCTACAGGTTCTAAGCTGGTAATTGAGCTTAGAGGAATTCATGCTGGTACCCCACCTCTTGGACGCTAAGGTTCAGAGTGGGGAATTGTACCGTGACAATATGTCTCTCTGCTTTGCAGCTTGTGATGCAATGCCTGGAATGCCATTGGATTGGGTTGGCTAATTTTTGATGCAATGGGATCCATTAACTGTATATTTGATTCAAGCAACTTTCACTATTCCTCATGTAAGGAAAGGTAGAAATGATTCAGCTTGGAGTTGATTTATTAAATTCTTCTCCATAATGTTGCTAGCAACAATGGTGGGCTTAAGATTAAGCTACCTATAGATTTTTGTTGTGTTTTTTTATTTTTATACAACATAGTTATATGAAGGAACCACATGGGCACAGTGAGGGTCCAAATAACCATTTACACTAACAATATACAACATGCCAGGACTAGCTACATGGATGCACTTCTGCTTTGCAGGGCTTTGATGGTTTCTCAGACACAGAAGACAGTGAGGGCCACTAGAAGGTTCACTAACTTTTAAAGGGAGTAAATGGAGCAAGCTCATGGCATGTCTCCCTGTTTCAAAAATCAATTTACAGTAAAAGCTGTGTTATACGGCATGTTGGGGGAATGGAGGGTGCTAGTAAGTCCAAAAGTCTGGCTAACTAAGAGAGTGGGAGTTTGGATGTCGGAGGAGACTTGTGTCAGGGGGTTGGGGAGTGCGAGCGGCTTCAGGGTGCCGGGTCTGGTGGGTGGCTCACCTTGGGTGGCTCCCCGCAAGCGACAGTCTGTTCCTGCTTCTCCTAGGTGGAGGCATGGCCAGGCAGCTCTGCATGCTGCCTCTGCCCACAGGCACTGCAACAGTCCCCAGCCAATGGAAACTGTGGAGCCAGCGCTCAGGGTGGGGCGGAGCGGGGACAGCGTATGGAGTCCCCATGGCTGTTCCATCACCTAGGAGCAGCAGGGACATGTTGCAACTTGCAGGGAGCCACCTGAGGTGAACACCACCTGGATCTGGCACCCCCAAAGCCCTCCCATGCCCCAACTCCCTTTCTTGAGCCCCCTCTCGCACCCTAACTCCCTCTCAGAGTCTGCCCCTGCACCCCCCCCCAATCTCCCCTCAAAAAATGCCAGGTTATAGAGCTTTCCGGTTGGTAAAGTGCCGGATGACACAGCTTTTACTGTATTATGCAGTTCCTAGATAGCAGACATTATTTATGAAACTGATGGGAATGGATAATACACTTAATACTACCCAGTTCCTATACATCACAGTTTTCATAGTGCCCCATTCTGACAAAGGCTCTGTACCAGGTGTACACACCCGCCTTATCTGACAGAACTTCTGCTAATCGTTCTGTGGTCGTAGCTGCCTTGACACCAATGTGCTGTGGGAGAGACTGAGTTCTTTATCTGCCCCCCATGCTCTCTGCTTGGATAGATGCACAATCTTCTGGTTTCCTAACCCATGTAGGGGGTCAAAGAGAAAATTAAAAAAGGTCAGATGCATGGTACTTTACATAAGCTTTGCAGAAAAATAGATCCAGTTCTGGCTTGTGGTCAGAAGAAACATCTCCCCTCAAACAAGTATCTCAGCTCAGGGGAAAGTAACCAAACTGGTGCTGCTATAATAATTTTGGTCCAATATTATCTCCTCTGAACCATTATAATGTTACTCAGCTACTTGCTCTGTGTCAAACCAGCACAAAAATGACAGGGAGATCTGATATTGCCAACCAAGGAGGTAGTTTGAACATATTTTTTTGCCATTTCTCAGCACAGTCAGTCCATAGAATTTAACAGAGCAGTGACCCATTTTACCACATCTACCATTTTGCCTATCTAATGCGCCATAAATATGTAATCACTATAGTATTTGGCCACCACTAAGTTTACACTTGGGAGCTTCATGTCTGCTGGAAAGGTTCTTCTATATCTTTTCCTCACCAACCTATCATATGCTGTATCCTAGTGGCATTTCTGAAAATGCTATCTTCAGCACTCCAGACTGGAAATAGTAATAGAGATGGACTGACCATATAGTTGTAGGCAGTTAACAGCGCATTTTCACTAGTCACATATTCCCAGAATCTGAGGTCAATAATACTAATACAGCCATTGATAAAAAAAACAAAAACAAAAAAAAACCCACCTTGCAGTAATTGAAATTGCAAATGTTCTCTTGCTTTGCTATAGGCAAAATTTTCCCATTTAGCTCCTCCTCAGTGTGGGACCGGAAATCCGTTTTATCCCACAGAGAATCCGTGTGCCTTGGCAGATTTGCTGTTTAAACTTGATTGCCCAAATAGAACTCCCCATTGTAATCCTTGAGCAAATTTGGCTGCTTCTGCTTGCACTCTGCTGTCCCCTTAATTGCTTCATTTATAAAGCTTCGTAGGCAGGGGTGACATTTGTATGGTTTTATTTGGACTGTGTTTGAGCTATTACTGAGTACATAATGACTGACGCATTTGACTACACAGTCACTGCAATACCTATATCTTATTTGTAGTTGTACAAAGTGGTTTGGATATGTTGAGTTTGAAAGGCATAACATTCTTCATTGAGCCATTTACCAATCACTTATTTAGTAAATGAGATTTATATGTCCCTACCTCTGATTTAGCAAATAATAGGCGAAAACTTGATCTCAGTTATATAACTGGTGTATGTTAGTAGAAACTCCATTGTTCGCTTTCTGGATTTACACTGGTATATCACAGCAAAATTTGTCCAGCTGTGAGTAAATCTTCATCAATTTGGATATGCAAGCAAAAATTGCCTTCAGCAGCAGAGATAGTTGTTTAATTGCTGAATTATGTAATAATGTTTTGGATACAAGTTTCCTAGAACTAACTTTTCATTAGGTGCTTGGGTGTTTAGTAATATTATAATTAAATCTCCTATGACGCAGGATATGCTTTCACATTACCAGATCACTGCATTTACATAGGGAATATTCATACGCCTATTATAAATCAGATGTACAAAAGGAAATAGTTGGTTGGGAAAATAGTAAATAATTTTTCCATCTTGTTTTAATGATTATTTTTTAAAAGTAATTTTTTGTCTAAATTGTGTATGTATCTTAAAGCCTGTAGGTATTTTAGCTCTCTAGGATTACCTTCTATTCTTGCTACTTCTACCAACGCTTTCTTGCTACACTCTTTCTTTAACTTCTTCTGTTTCAAAAAGCAATATCCAAAGCAATTAACAACTTTTGATTTATAGCCAAAGTCTACTCTCAAGATTTGCATCCACGGTTCCCACTGACTTCAGTGGGAATTGCAGCTGTATGTCTGTAAAAAGAATAGGTGGCTTGGCTTTCTCAAGTGGAACTGAAGACACCTGGGAAGTGATTCTAGAAGTAGTGAGTGGTGGAATCCAGTCCAGCCAACATTTATGTCTCCAGGAGAATCTCATAGGTGGCTGCTTTCAAAATAGGTTATGGAGAAAGATGGTGTTGGGGCTGATGATAAAGGATGCAAATTGGGGGAAAAAAACCCAGCTTTAAAGAAACAGATGTTTTTTAAGTAAATGGTAGGAAAACTTACCCTTTCTCCCAACCATTTTCTCCTCTACCTCCACTACAGGCTATTTTCCACTGAAGAAGGGTATTCCCAAAAATAGTAAAGAGATATTCTTTTTAAAAACTAATATTTAAAAGATAAATTTAAAAGAATGTAAGACTTAAGAAACCAAGGTAGTCAAGCCCCTCTGCCCCATGCCCCAAGTAAACAAACCCTTGGACAAGAATTAAACAATAGAAAATCAAAAAGGAATCTAAACTATGATGTAATAATTCTATTGTTTAATATCTAGCAATATCAAAGACAGTAGTAGAAAGTTTTACTCATGATAAATATCAAACTGAATTTCACAAAAATTCGTATTGCTGATTTTTTTTAGCATTATTGATCTATTCAGATCAGTCAAAATGAGTTGCCAGTGATCTGAATAGCTCACCTTCAATGTCTGACTTACTATTTTCTTTAGTGATAAGTTGCTTGGAGTGAACAGTTTAGATATTTACAGGGGAAGGCTGAAGTCATCAATAACATTTTAAATAATTGGTCACAGAATGGATAAAATCCTTCCCTTCACATTCCTTGGGGAAAAAATAAAACAAATAGTAGAGAGGTGTTCTTATATCTCAGACTGCTTATAAAGTTGTGTCTTGGTACTCTGAGCTCTCTTGACATTAGTAGCTATTCAATCAAGCTGCCCACTCTCTGATGTCACCTGTAGGGGAAGGGCCAATGGCACAGAGCTTCTCATGGTAGTAGTTGGTCCAGCGATGAGAAGAGGAGGCTATACATTCCACTTACTCCCCAGTGTCACTTCCTGTGGTTGGGAAGGCAGAACCTTCTTGGTTCAGCAGCTGCTGTGCTCTGAGAATGGCTTTAAACCCCCTGCTCCCTTAATTCAGTTCTGGAGGGAATGTGACCAGTGGTGGGGTGGCTGCTGTATGCTGGGGAGGTTATAAGCCACCCAATCCTAAATGTGATTTTAGCTGCTGTGGGGCCAGTAGAGTGGGCCTACTCATTACATAGGGTGCATCAAACAGAGCAAAAAGTACCATTCACGTTGCAGTTAAAATGATGCTATAGAGAAGTTATAATAATGTTAAGAGACCTTAACTAGAGTCTAAAATGTCTTCGATGTCTAAAATGTTTCATTCTGCAGACAACCAGGAAGGATACTACAGAACATTGGCGCTTCACAGAAATCAAGTTTGAAAACCGCCATATTATTTATCAAAGTGAGTTGTACACTTAAATAAAGAGTTTCTAATTCAAAACATATCTGTTTCCCATACTTGGACTGGTAGCCAAGCTGTAACGGTGAATTTGTTAGCTTCTTGGCCACTATTTGACTAGGAGGAAATTAGTGTAAAACTATTTTAGATCAAACGAACACTACATCAGACTGTATTTGGCAATCCAAGGGTGCAATACATAGTTGATCCGCTAGCATAACAGGTGATTGTGTGTATGTATTACAAACCAGCTTATGTAATGTTATAGACCACATAGTGCAATTTATAAATCAGATAGCACTTGTATGTTGGAATCCTGTAGGTTACTTAGTTTCTATACAGAAGTTGTCTCTAAGATATACGGAAACTCTATGTTACACAGTATAATTTCTGTATAGTGGCACTCTAGGCAATATATAGTTTCTGTGCTCTGATTTTCACAATATCTGAGCAAACTTTTTCATGCCATCTGGCTAGGTCCCAAAAGTTGTCTCTAAGTTATACGGAAACTCTATGTTACACAGTATAATTTCTGTATAGTGGCACTCTAGGCAATATATAGTTTCTGTGCTTTGATTTTCACAATATTTGAGCAAACTTTTTCATGCCATCTGGCTAGGTCCCAAATCCACTTCTTAAGTCATTAGTGGCTGGTCTTTTGTGGGTTTGTAATTGTTTGGAAAATTGAGGTTTTTGCTAAGGGAATGTAAGCTGCATTAAGAATGTCAACAGTGACATTGTTTGGGTTTTATATTAAGGATATCCTGATAGTTTCTTGTGTGTGACATTCCTTTTAATCATTTCAGGATCTCCTTAAGAACAAAAACGTGTTTATCTCTGATTTCAAATAGTGGTTTAGCCTTTTTTTCCATGGGTTGTTTATTTTCACTGGTTAAACTGATAAAAACGCCTCCCTTCCTTTTTTAACTTGGGTCCACCTTGATAGGATTGCTTTCCTTTCCTTGACCCTGCTAGTCTTTCAGATTGTAAATATTATTATATGTAAAGAAAAAAGAAACAAAGAATAACATAGGAAATAAGTTGTTTCTCACAAGTTTTATGGACCATATTCTCATCTGTGTGCAAAGTCTGAGTGAACAAGCTTTGTGTAGGGGGTTTCTGGGGAATAGGGGATGGAATTCTCCCTACCAAGTGATGAAGCAGATGAAAAAAATATGCAATTCATTTCTCAAAGTTGTAGATGTGGGTGGAAAGATTTGTGTGATGTAAGGGTGTAAAAGGGCCATCATATGTGGGTGATTTCGCAGCCCTGCACCATGAAAAGACAGATTGCTGACTGAATTAATACTTTTGTTATAAGCCTGCTTGTGCCTGCAAAATGTAAATGGAAGGAAATATTACCTTAAGCGTGCAGAGTTCTCCTCATCCTTATTTAGGAACCTTGAAATATAGTCTATAATGCCGTTTAAAATGTTGAATTTGGGCCAGATGTTGAGAACTACACCAGTTTACACTAGTTAAGAATCTGTCTATTTATCTCTACATGAGCTTCAAATATTGTACTTCATGTGACTTTGATTTTGAATTGCACCTTTAAATAATAAAAAATGTGATTAATTTTTTTAGCATTCTTAAAGTTTTGCTGTCCATTAGGTTCAGTTGTCTATATTAGTGCTGCAATTAGTCATCTACAAGGGGTAATGCAATTTTAAATTTGGTTTTGGTAAGTAGTGACAATATTATAGAAGAGTATCAGAGGGGTAGTCGCGTTAGTCTGGATCTGTAAAAGCAGCAAAGAATCCTGTGGCACCTTATAGACTAACAGACGTTTTGGAGCATGAGCTTTCGTGGGTGAATACCCACTTCCTCAGATGCATGTAATGGAAATTTCCAGGAGCAGGTATATATATGCTAGCAAGCAAGCTAGAGATAATGAGGTCAGTTCAATCAGGGAGGATGAGGCCCTGTTCTAGCAGTTGAGGTGTGAAAACCAAGAGAGGAGAAACTGGTCCTGTAATTGGCAAGCCATTCACAGTCTTTGTTCAATCCTGAGCTGATGGTGTCAAATTTGCAAATTTGATTGAACTGACCTCGTTATCTCTAGCGTGCTTGCTAGCATATATATACCTGCTCCTGGAAATTTCCATTACATGCATCTGAGGAAGTGGGTATTCACCCACGAAAGCTCATGCTCCAAAACGTCTGTTAGTCTATAAGGTGACACAGGATTCTTTGCTGCTATTATAGAAGAGGTTGTCATAAGAAGTAATTTGGATTGAGTGATCATGAGTTGATTCAGTTTAAATTAAATGGAAGGATAATAAAGAACATGAGCATGAAGGTAAAATGGCTGATTGAAATGAGTATATAGAAATAGAAATTACCACATCCAAAGAGGAAGCAACACTCTAAGGAGATTAATGTGTTCAAATGGGGAGGTGCAGATAATTTCCATCCCAGAATACTGAAAGAATTGGCACATGAAATTTCAAGTCCAGTAGCAAGTTTTTAATAAATCTATCAATTTGGGGGATAGTACTGTATGACTGGAGAATAGTTAACATTGTACTTATATTTAAGAAAGGGCAAAAATGATCTGGGCAACTACAGACTCATTAGTCAGATCTCAGTAGTATGCAAGTTTTTAGAACCAATTTTAAAGGAAAGAATAATTAAATACTTGGAGATAAATGAAAAATGGGATGAAACATAAGTTACCAAAGGCAAATTGTGCTGGTCTAAATATCTTCTTTCAAAAGTAACTGATTTCTTAGGTCAGGGAAATGCGATCTAATGTATCAGGACTTCAGTAAGGCATTTGATATAGTCCCACATAAGAAATTAGTAGTTAATCTGGAGAATATGGGTATTAGTATAAGATTTCTAAAGTTGGTAAGGGGAGAAGACAAGACGTTCGTGCTGAAAGGAAAATTTTCAGGCTGGAGGGAGGTTATTAGTGGAGTTCCTCAGGGCTCAGTGTTGGGAACAGCCTAATTTAATATTTTAATTAATGACCTGGCATAAAAAGTAAGAATGTGCTAATGAAATGTGTTGATGACATCAAGTTGAGAAGCATCGTCAACACAGTGGAGGACTGGAATATTATACAAGAAGAATTGGATGACCTAGAGAACTGGAATAACAGAAACGGGATGAAATGTAATAGGATAAAGTGCAAGGTCATGCACTTAGGGACTAATACGAATTTCTACTGTAAACTGAGGGCTCAACAGTTGAAAATGACCAAGGAAGAGATAGATCTGGGTGTATTAGTTGGTCACAGGATAACTATGAGCCACCAATATGATGTGGCTGTGAAAAAGGCAAATGTGATCCCAGGATGTATCAGGTGAGCTATGCCGGTAGGAAAATATTAATATCATTGTGCAAGGCACTGGTAAGATCTCACTGTGTACAATTCTGGTCGCTTATTTTAAAGAGAGATGAATTCAAACTGGCTCATTCCAGGGGCAACTGGGTGTGGTTTAAAGGCCTGTGACATGCAGGAAGTCAGAGTAGATGATCTAGTGTTCCTTTTTGGCCTTAAACTCTAGGAGTCTAAAGTTTCCATGTAGCACAATCTGGGGAATAAGTAAAAGAAGACAAGGGAGATCAGGGAAGGATGACCTTATTTGCTGATTCCTATCATTATTCCCATAAAATGAACAGAATTAACAGTTCATGATGCCAAGTGATCTGTTTTTCTTGGGCAGGGAATAATGCCCCTTCGGGGCGGTTCCAGGCACCAGTGCAGCAAGCGCATGCCTGGGGCGGCAAGCTGCAGGAGGGCGGGGGGTGGCCTGCCCGTTGTAGTGAGAGTGGGAGTCAGGGAGCCTTCGGTGGCGTTTCTCTGGGAGTTCCACCAGTCCCACGGCTTCAGCGGCAATTCAGCGGCGGGTACAGTGAAGGTGCAGAACCGGCAGATCACCCATAGAACCGTCGCCAAAGGCTCCCTGACTGCTGAGCTTGGGGCGGCAAAAAATATAGAGCCTCTCCTGTGCCCCATTATGTTCATTAATAAGAAATAGGACCTTTTACCTTGCATTTGCAATTGCCAGATTATATGCATTGGCATCATGTAACCTCTCAAAACATTTCATAAATATTCTCTGCCCACAAAATGATAATAGTGAAACTGAGGAGCTTCATCACATCTTTACCTATCAGTGGCGGAAGCTGACAATGAAGTTACAGAATATGCCCCACACCTCAGTATATCTGTAAAGGCATGGCGAGTTTGCTTCTTAGAATCTTGTGTGAACCATCCCAAGCCAAGATAATGGAGAAATTGCAATATTTCAATTTACTGTCTCCTCAATAAGTGTGACAATCTCAGCATAAACTTCTTACTAAACTAGTCCCATTAACTTTTAACATTATTACCGCTTCACACTTCTACTGTAGACAATGCAATCCTGCTTAAGCAACATGCTCTAATTGTTTTCACCCACACCTGCCAAATAGGTCCAGGTGCACACACAAAAAGACATTTTCAATCCTGTCTTCCTTGCAGTTCTTTGAAAATATATCCCAAAAAAGAAATCTCAAACACTCATGGATTTAAATCATTAGGCATCAAAAACAACAGTAGTGGATCACATTCAATTTGAGTATCAGTTTTACCAACTCTGAGAAAGTCATCCCCTGATTGGTTGTGGGGGTTGCCCACTGCACTATAACCCTTCAACGTATTTAGTTTGAATACTTTGGAGGACCAACATAAGTTTAGTATGCCAGTTAATGTAGCTGCTAGATGTCTAGCAACACAAGAGAAAAGGTCCTGTATCATTGCTCTATAGGCTATCTTGTTCACTTGGAAACATTCTGCTGACTTGGAGCCTGACTAGAAACAAGATCCAATTTGTTCATATTTCTTAATATGTCTGTTTCTCATCTGCACTGATCTCAGTGTAACATCCTGGGTTGATATTTCTGATCTCTTAAAAGGTCTGTATTTGAGGACTGACCTATGTAATTGAACCCACAGCACAGATCTTTGTGGCCCTTCTGTCATAGGCACATTTTCTTGAGTGGAGTGAGAGCAGGAATCTAATTGAGGAGGTTGTCTGTGATACTATGACCTTAATATTTTAATTAAATAGTCCCGGTTTCCAGCCTGTGACTTCTGCCTCTGGAGAGTCAGGCCTTTTAACAAAGTAAGTGTGGGAAAAACACTCTCTTTTATGCCACCTCCATCTTTCTCCCTATTTCACTATGAATTAGCCGCGGTGCTAATGCCTATCTACTATTCACTATGTGCTTGTTCCTTTAATCTGATTCGCTGTCCAAATTGCTTCTACACATGTCTTGTTTTAAAATCATGATTTCATTAGGTGGCACTAGAGCTCCTGTCCTTTCTGTATCACTACTGCAGTCTGTTGAAGGCATAAGCCTCAGTTAAGGAAAGTACTTAAGCTAGTGCTTAAGTGCTGCGTGGGATAACAGTTCTTTTATGAATTGGGGCATTGAGATGTCATGTTTTTATAAGCACAGCTGCATCAACTTGCATTTTCAGAACCAGCTTTTTCTTTTATACTCAAGTGGCTCCCGTTTTTTTGAGATACTTATTCTCTTTGGCTGGAACATAACTGCTCTATATTTAACTGCTTAAGTTCTGCCTAACGTACCAGGTAGATGAGGCAAATTACACTGCAACGTCAGTTTTTGTCTCATAGAGCTACTAGGTCACCACTAAAGTACCAACATTCTAATGGAATATCATCGCCCATCAAAAACAGCACTTACTTCTACCATTAGTTCTCAGAGAACACCGCTTCATACTACCACTGCACAGAGAAGTGGTCACACAGTGGGGCTAGCAAAGCTTAGTGCTGGACACTTAAGGAGCCATATTTGGAAGGGACAAAGTGGGTGGGATATATCTTTTATTGCACCAATGTCTGTTGCTGGAAGGAATACTACAACTCTCACTCTGAGAAACTCTGCTTCCCATAAACCAGCCTTGCCTAGGGACGGCACAACAGAGTAACTTTCAACAGCATACTGTCTGCTGGTGCTTGCAACAGGCTCATTGGTTGTGGCCACAAAACTGTGAACAATGCCTGGAGAGAAGGTTGATTAATAAGTTACAAAGCCTTCAAGCTAGTTTATTGTGAGTGACCTGGATAGTGGTGCATTGCTTTACAATGCAGTAGTTTGCAATGTCTTATTCTGAGTACTCTCTTTGAAGTACTTTGGAATATATAGAGAGACAAATAAGCCAAGGGGAAACCAGCAGTTCATGTACAATACCATAGAGAAGTGAATGTCAAAGTCTCAAAGGTCACAGATTTGATTTCTTTTTTACTGAATTCCGGAATTTGTGCAGCACACCTGGCTGACAGTAGCGCTGATTATAGCCTCCCCAGAGCATGGTATTGACACTTATCACACTCCTAATGGGAACAGGCTTTGATTGATATTGTGGCCTTGTCCAGGTTCAGGCAGTGAATGCTGTCATTTGGAGAGAGTGATATAACTTGTCTACAGAAGGAGGCAGAGCCTTTCCTTTCCCCCTTCCTTCTGCAATGGTTCTCTACAAGAGTCCCTTTCCCATAGCACATGATTTCATTAAACTGGGAGAGTTTGTTTTTATTGCTTTTTCTTTTCTATCCACTGTCTGTATTTGCAGAGCACCAAAATTTCTTGAACAGACATGTGAACATTGGGAGAATATGGCTACTTACCATTTATTCCAATCTTTATGTCATCAAAGTACTGCACAGAAGTTGTTGGATGCTCACATCTTCCCAGTGAGCTAGGTAAGCAAGCGTCATTATTCCTATTTTGTAGATGGGGAAACTGAGTCAGTGAGCAGTTAAGTGACTTCCCCAATGTCACAGACAGGGTCAGTATTACAGCTAGAATTAGAACTCAGTCCACAAAATCCTATTGCCTCACATAAATGGTAGTTGTATTACTTCATCTTTTTAATGGGAAACTGCTACCTTATAGTCAGCATCACCTGAAAATCCCCATTTAGTGTTAGAACTGGGGAATATAATCCCCCAAATCAGTCAACTATTGCCCCAAGATGTTTGCATCTTCATGCAGAATGTTATACTGGTGTGACATCATGTTGTGACATGATCTAAAGATATGAGATGACAATTACCAAAATAAATTGTGTAGTCTTTTGTTGTCGGGCCAGCAATACCGTTACCCCCATGCGTTAAAATATCAGAATACAGTTCCTCTAAATCAGCAGATTAATCTAAAACACTTGACATTTATTTTCAACCTGACATGTATTTCTACTCTTCCTCTTTATGTAAGTGTGAAATAAAATCTCTTCTGTCTTTTGAGATGCGCATTATCTTCTTGTGACTCTGTGCAGATTAATCCAAAAAATAACCAAGATATCTTAAAAATTTAAAATGTAAATATCAAAGTAGATTCCCAGGTGATTTTAGGCAAATTATTTAACTTCCTAGAACTTCAGTTTGACATCTTCAAATCTTTATCTTTTGCACAGTGCTTTGAGATCCTTGGATGAAAGCTGCTTTATAAGTTCAAGGTACAGTTGTTTTAAACATTTTAAAAGCTTTTCTTTCTGCTCTGAAAATCCATAAATTAAGTGACTAGTCTTTGTATGTGACTTTAAAGGAAGAGCTCTCCTGCCCTTCACTGATGGCTGTTCAGAGGAATTTAAAAGTTACAGATCTATGGGCCAGTTTTTGATAATTATCAATAAACAATTAACAAAATCATTAACTTCAACTACCCAGACCTCTGTTGGGAAAATAATACATCAGGGAACAGATTATCCGACGAGTTCTTGTAATGCAGTGGAGACAACTTCTTATTGCAGAAGGTGGAGAAAGCAACAAGGGGAGAGGCTGCTCTAGATTTGATTCTGACCAACAGAGAGAAACTGGTTGAGAATTTGAAGGTGGAAGGCAGATTGGGTGAAAGTGATTATGAAATTATAAGAGTTCATGAGTTTTAGGAATAGTAGGAGGGAAAACAGCAGAATAAAGACAATGGACTTCAAGAAGGCAGACTTTAGCAAACTCAGAGAATTGGTATGTAAGAGTTGGTCTTCACTATGGAGAGACTGATGCTGCTGCAATTGATGAAGCAGAGATCAATTTAGCAGGTCTAGTGAAGACCCGCTAAATGAACGGCAGAATGCTTTCAGGTCAACCCTAGTACTCCAGGTCCCTGAGAAGATTAAAGTAAATCAGTGGGAGAGCATCTCCCATAGACGCAGTGCAGTGAAGACACCATGGTAAGTCGAACTACGCTGTGTTGATTCCAGCTATGTTATTCATGTAGCTGGAGTACTGTAACTTAAGTCGACTTACTCCTGTAGTGAAGACAAGTCCCAAGATACCATGGGAAACAAGTCTAAGGGAAAAAAGATTTCAGAAGAATTGGCAGTTTTTTTAAGAGATGTTATTAAGAGCACAAGAGAAAACTATCCTAATGCACAGGAAAGATAGTAAGTATGGTAAGAAACCATCCTGGCTTAATCAGTTCTTCAACAACCTGTAACTCAAAAAAGAGTCATGACATAGATCGGGGGTTCTCAAATGGCATTGCATCGTGGCCCCCTTCTGGCA
Organism: Gopherus evgoodei; assembly: GCF_007399415.2. Classification (NCBI taxonomy): domain Eukaryota; kingdom Metazoa; phylum Chordata; order Testudines; family Testudinidae; genus Gopherus; species Gopherus evgoodei. The sequence goes on along the minus strand of NC_044325.1, from coordinate 114,472,595 downwards.
ACTAAAATTACTTCATGATTCCAGGAGGAGGGACTGAAGCCTGAGCCTGCCCAAGCCCTGAGTTGGGGGACCAAAGCCTGAGCCCCACCACTCCAGGCAAGGGGGCCAAAGTTGAAGCTCAAGGGCTTCAGCCCCAGGCAGGGGGCCTGAAATGTGAGTCCTGCCATCCAGGGCTGAAGCCCTCGGGCTTTGGCTTTGGCCCTGGGTAGTGGGGCTTGGGCTTCAGCAAGTGTAAGCTAGCCCTGGTAACCCCATTCAAAGGGGATCGCAACCCACTTTGGGGTCCCGACCCCCAGTTTGAGAACCGCTGGCACAGAGAGTACACTTATAAAACTTGCAGATGATACCAAGCTGTGAAGGGTTACAAGCACTTTGGTGGACAGGATTAGAAATGGTCTGAAATAAATGGCATGAAATTCAATAAGGAAAAAATGCAAGTACACTTAGAAGGAATAGTCAATTGCACAAATATCAAATGGGAAATTACTGCCTAGGAAAGAGTACTGCAGAAAAGGGTTTGGGGGCTATAGCTGGATCACAAACTAAATATGAGTCAACAATGTACTACTGCTGCTGCTGCAAAAAAAAAAAGCAACATTATTTTGTGATATACTAGCAGGAGTGTTATAAGTAAGGCACAGGAAGTAATTCTTCCACTCTACTCAGCACTGATAAAACCTCAGCTGGAGTATTGTGTCCTCGGCACCACACTTCCGGAAAGATGTGCACAAATTGGTGGAAGTCCAGAGGAGAGAAATAGACATGATTAAAGGTAGAACACATGACCTATAAGGAAAGATTGAAAAAAATGGATTTTTTTAGTGTGGAGAAGAGAAGACTGAGAGCAGCGTTCAAGTATGTAAAAGGTTGTTATAAAAAGAAGGGTGATAAATTGTTCTCTTTATCCAGTGAGGACAGGACAAGAAGTAATTGGCTTAAGTTGCAGCAAGGGAGATTTAGGTTAGTTGGAATCTCCATCACTGGAGATTTTAAAGAACATATTAGACAAACATCTGGTAGGGAAGGTCTAGCTAATACTTAGTTCTGCCTCAGTGCATGGGACTGGACTGGATGAGCTGTCACAGACCTTTTCAGTCCAACATGTCTATGATTTCTATAAAGACCAAAGTGTACCAGATTCCAGTTAGCCTTTCTCCATTATTATAGATACGTTCAGTGAAGATGCTCGTATTGCGTGTCCTTAGAGTTGCACTCCAGGAAGGGAGTGGAAGAGCATTCTCTGTTGAGGGCTTTTTTCTCTGAAATTCATTATGGCTTTTTTTCCATTACAGCCCAAATCTGGCCACTTTAAGACACATGTAAAGACATATTTATCTAGTGAAGCTTTTAATTTTTCCAGTGATTTATTGATGGTGAGTGAAGGTAAAGTAAAGTTGCCTGTTTTTTCTGGACAAGATTTATTGGCTATTGTTCAATTTCTCTCTCTCTCTCTCTCTCTCTCTCTCTGTATTATGATGCAGTCTTTAAATTACATGATCACAGGACTCCTGCCTCATTCAGTGAAGGCTAGTTTTTCAATATTTATTTTTATCTTCCTCAGTCAGTGTGTGGCCCCAAACTTTATTTAATGCACACCACCCAAACCCTGCATTAAATACAAAGTTATTAGTTTCCTCATGGGCATTTTATGGTCTTCTTTCTCTAATATCTGCCTACTTCACAAATATTAATGAATGAATCTTTACAATACCCTTTTGAGATCAGGTGGTTCCATCTTCATTTTACAGGGATCTCAGGCATAGAGATATTAAAACCAAACTTGTCAAGAATGTCCACTAATTTTGAGTGCCCAACTTGAGATGCCTAGGGTGTGATATTTTTAGAATATATAGCATTCCTATAGCATTTTATTTGCTCGGCACTTCTGAAAATCTGAGCCCATATGTCTAGTTGGGCTTCCAGAAAATGAGGAACACACACTGAGTGGCTTACTGATTTTTTTTGAGTGACTTGCCCAAGATCACGCAGAAATTCTGTAGCAGAAACAGGAATACAATCCAGTTCTTCAGGGCAGCATCCAATTTTCGTAATCATGTGGCCATCCTTTCTCTTCTGCAATTCTCTGCCTCTTTCACAACACACCTAAATTCTTCAATAAATGAGGTGGGAGTCCTGCACAAAACTGTCTCATTCACTACATAAGCCTGATTCTTTCCCTGAACACCATTTATCCTTAGCACTGAATGAGATAGGATCCTGCAAAAAAAGAAAAAGAAAAAAGTGCATAATGATGTAACTAACGACTATATCATAAAGCATACACACAAGTGATGGGGGCAAATTAAGGTTGCACAGACAATTGTGATTCTGGCATTTCCTAATTTTTGAGTGCTTGATTCTGCAAATATAAATTCTTCTTATTGTAAGATTTTGTGTACCAAACTAAAACAGATGATTCTGATAGCGAGGGTGATAGAATTTGGTGATGGAAGGGTTAATAGACACTCTGGATATAATGCTTTCAGCACAGACCTCAAAGACTGTTAGGCTGGTTTCCATAATTTTTGAGCCTACAGGCCGGCAGGTAGTCTCCTTTTCCTAGCATACAGGGTGCAGTGCAGAAATGGCTTCAGATCAGCTGACTTAGGGACTAAATTTGAAGTAGTGTGTCTCCTTTCAGAATGACCTATTTGCAAAGCCAGCCAACCTTGTCTTCGCTGTTACTTGTCTTCACTACCCCTGTAGATTTGGAGGCCAGCTAGCACTTACTAAGATGGATAGTGTCCTTTTCACTACACCCCAGGGCAGTAGGAGACAGAGAGGAATGAAAAGTATACTATAACTCCAAGAGACTTAAACTAAATACAAGGTTTATTGTATTACTCAGATTGTCTTTCCACATAGAAAATTTCAAGGCAAGAGGCAGAGTGGAATGAAATTCTTAGGTTCACCCAGCAATTCTCAAGACATTATCCTTCTAGTGGGAAGAGCTTGTGGGGCCCTGAACTGGGTATGGAGTTAGGTGTCCCAATTCCATAGATGTCCTGGATCCGTGGGGTTCCCCAGGGCCGTGTAGGGGAGAGCTGGCATTCATGGAGTGCATCCTTTCAGTGGTCTCAGCTCTTATGGTATCTCTCCTGCTGGCAGTGAGGCTCTGGTGGGACCCATGCTGGCACTGGCTGAGTCCCACCCAAGCCATTGGTTAAAGCAGGTCAAATGTGGGAATAGAGTTCCTCACCCACAACCATAGCTGCTATCTGAACCGAGGCTCTCCTGAGCAGTTCAACCCTCTCTCCATCGTGGCCACTCTTCCCACTCTGCACTTCCCAGAGTAGCTCTCCTCTTCCCTGACCCCTTTACTGCTGCTTTTATCATTGGGGTGGGAACCAAGGTTTACCTGTTCCCTGCCCACCTGAGTCTGTCACTCCTGCCAGGGTTCCCGTTAGCATTTCCAGCATGCCCTGATCCCCTCCCGCACATATAGTGCTGCAGCTTCTATTGAGGCACTTGTGAATGATTCACTCATGTTGCTCACTGAGTCTGGTGCTCCCCTCAGCAGTTTTCTTGTTTGATGTCTCTCTGTCTCTAGAGCCCATCCTCCCCATCTCCCCTTTTCCCATTACGTTCGTTTGCTTCATCTCAATGGAGCTGTGACACCAGCATCACAGGGAAGGGGGATGCCTAGGGTATGTACTGGGGTTGGCTGACAAGGGTTCTGGTGAGTTGGGTACCTGGGGTGGGAGGAAGGTGCTTTCTTCATGGTTATCTGCACTGGCTCCTGGTCCATGTTGGCTGTGAGCCAATGGGGGGAACAGCAAGAGTGTAGGTAGACAAGTGACCTGTGAAGCAAGCACCACAGCAGCAGGAATCTGTGAGTAATTGCAGAAACAGCCTCTCCGGGCAGTGCATTATTGTGTGTGTGGACTGGGTCTGAGCCTGAGCCAGCCCAAGGACATGGGGAAATGCTGCCTCTGATTTTAGCAGAAATGGTAACTCTTGTTTGCAGTTGCTCAATGGGTTCAATATGCCTCCAAGAAAAACTCAAGATGCTGCAGGAAATGGTGTTTCTGTGGTTCAGTAGGTGACACTATTTCTCTGACTTGATATTGAAGTGGTGATGCAACATGGTACAGAGTACTGTTAGCCCCTGTCTCCTGGCCAGTCCTCCTTCTTCTGTAAAAATTAATCACGTACTTTAAATTGAATAAGATTTCTCTCCTGAATATTTGTGTATGGTTGCTGTGCATATTTAAATAGCAGCTACACTTCATCCCAGTGAGGTAGCTGCATTTCAGTTGTGGGTGATGTTCTTATTATATATAAGAATTATTCTCAGCAGGCAAGTGTATTTTGTGGGATTTTTGATATGTTAAGAACGCTTATTTTAAAGGTCCTATTACTTTTCCTAGTATTTTTAATTATAAATAATGGATGCCTATAAAGTTAATAGAGGACTTCAGGATGTTTAAATGAAAGATGCTATGTAATTGTATTTATTAAAGTCTATGCAAAAGAGAGAATGTTTGTGTTAGTAGAAGAAGGTTCTAGGTGCTAGTGTAAAACTAACTTGTGGCTTCTCTTGCATGCTTATCTCAGTTCAATGGCCCCATCCAGTGGTGTGATATCTGAGCCATTAGTGGCAAAGAAAACCATTTGAGTTGGGTGCAAACAGTTTTGAAAGTGCTTTACCTTAGCTGTCAAGTATCAGAGGGGTAGCCGTGTTAGTCTGGATCTGTAAAAGCAACAAAGAATCCTGTGGCACCTTATAGACTAACAGACGTTTTGGAGCATGAGCTTTCGTGGGTGAATACCCACTTCTTCAGATGCATGTGGTGGAAATTTCCAGGGGCAGGTATATATATGTGCTAGCAAGCAAGCTAGAGATAACGAGGTCAGTTCAATCAGGGAGGATGAGGCCCTGTTCTAGCAGTTGAGGTGTGAAAACCAAGAGAGGAGAAACTGGTTCTGTAGTTGGCTCTTGGTTTTCACACCTCAACTGCTAGAACAGGGCCTCATCCTCCCTGATTGAACTGACCTCGTTATCTCTAGCTTGCTTGCTAGCACATATATATACCTGCCCCTGGAAATTTCCACTACATGCATCTGAAGAAGTGGGTATTCACCCACGAAAGCTCATGCTCCAAAACGTCTGTTAGTCTATAAGGTGCCACAGGATTCTTTGCTGCTTTTACCTTAGCTGTGTTAATACAGGCTGCTTTTCAGTGGCAGCACTGGAGCTAACATTGTTTCTGTGTTGTATAGCTAGGAAAACAGAGAAGCACATGCTGTATTGTTAAACATCAAAACTGCGTGTAAAATTTAGTACAAATGCACATATGTGTGTTTGTGTGTGGAGGATTACGGGGGTGATTTGACCCTTCTCTTCTGCCTAGGATTCTGTGTTGGTGTTATTTTTCTGCCACCTTTCAGACAATTTGGCAATCCAAAGGGTTTGTACCTCTTAACTGAGTGGGTTTGAACAGCTTTAGTACTAGACATGTGCTAAGTAGTCATTTTATGTTCATTCTGCCTAATTTAATGGGCACAGTTCCAATAATTTTTTGATTCGTGTGTTGGAATAGGGAGGTGTAATTTCATTACGAATGAGACAGCTAAAAATGTACTGGCTTTGTTAGAACTACTACACATGAATGTGTGGTATGTTAGCTACAATTAATAGCACAGGGCTTGTATTTAAAAAGTGCTGAGGAACTCTTCATGAACAATTCAAACACTAACGTGCTAGTCCCTTGGCAAAAGTAAACATTAATACAATATAAGTGAATATTTGACTTGTCCATTCTGTGTCCTTGTTATTACAATATAAGATAATACATAGCCGTTCTAAAGCCTCAGTAAAGAATGTCAATATTTAAGCACAGTGGAGGTGATCTTTGCTGGAAGTTAAATGAGGCAGTACAGACACTGGTCTAGAGGGCAAAGACAAAATATTAAGTACTAATAGCTGAGCTGGAAATGAGGCTGCTTCCAGTTCAAACAGCTGTGAACTAACAAATGGTTTATATGTGTCTTATAAACTGGTCATAAGAGCATAGGAACATAATGGTACATCCATCCCAACAGCTTTTCTTCTGACAGTGGCCAGTGCCAGATGCTTCAAAGGGAATGAATAGAACAGGGCAATTTCGAGTGATCCATTCCCAGTCATCCAGTCCCAGCTTCTGGTAATTGGAGATTTAGGGATACCCAGAGCATTGGGTTGCACCCCTGACCATGTTGGTTAATAGCCATTGAGGGACCTCCATGAACGAATCTAATTCTTTTTGGAACCCAGTTATACTTTTGGCTTTTACAACATCCCCTGTCAATGAGTTCCACAAGTTGACTGTGTGTTGTGCAAAGAAGACTTCCATTTGTTGTTTTAAACCTGCTGCCTCTTAATTTCATTGGCTGGCACCTAGTTCTTGTGTGATGTGAAGGGGTAAATAATACTTCCCTATTCACTTTCTCCACCTCATTCATGATTTTACAGACCTCTATCATATCCCCCCTTATTTGTCTCTTTTCTAAGCTGAACTGCCCACCTCTTTTTATCTTTCCTTGTATGTAATCTATTCCATACCCCTAATCATTCTGTTGCCCTTCCCTGTACTTTTTCCAATTCTAATGAGTTTTCTGAGATGGGTGACCAGAACTGCATGCAGTATTTAAAGTGTGGGCATACCATGGATTTATATTGTGGCATCATGATCTTTTCTTTATTATTATCTATTGCTTTCCTAATGGTTCCTAACATTCCTTTAGCTTTGTTGATTGCCCCTGCATGTTGAGTGGATGTTTTCAGAGAACTATCCATGATGAATCCAAGATCTTTTTCTTGAGTGATATCAGCTAATTTAGATCATTTTGTATGTATAGTTGGGGTTATTTTTTCCAATGTGCATTACTTTGCACTTATCATCATTGAATTTCATCTGCCATTTTGTCACCTGGACACACTGTTTTGTGAGATCCATTTGTAATTGTTTGCACTCAGCTTTGGACATAACTATCTTGAGTAATTTTGTATCATCTGCAAACTTTGCAACCACACTATTCACTCCCCTTTTCAGATCATTTATGAATTTTTGGAACAGCTTGGGTCTCAGTACAGATCTCTGGGGGGCTCAGCAATTTACCCCAATCCATTATGAAAGCTGGCATTTATTCCTGTGCTTTGTTCCCTATTTTTTAACCAGCTACTGATCCATGAGAGGATCTTTCCTCTTATCCCATGACTGTGTAGTTTGCTTAGGAGCCTCTGGTGAAGGACCTTGTCAAAGGCTTTCTGAAAGTCCAGGTATACTATATCCACTGGATCACTCATGTCAACATGTTTGTTGACACCCTCAAAGAATTCCAAGAGATTGGTGAGGCATGATTTCCCTTCACAAAAGCCTTGTTGACTCTTCCTTAACATATCATGTTGATCTATTTATCTGATAATTCTGTTCCATACTGTAGTTTCATCCAGCTTGCCTGGTACTGAATTTAGGATGATTGGCCTGTAATTGCCAGAATCACCTCTGGAGCCTTTTTTAAAATTTGGCATTACATTGGCTACCCTCTAGTTATCTGGTACAGAGGTTGATTTAAGTGATAGGTTACATACCACATTTAGTAGTTCTGCAATTTCATTTCCGAGTTCCTTCAGAAATCTTGAGTGAATATCAGCTGGTCCTGGTGACTTGTCACTGTTTAAAGTATCAATTTGTTTTGTTATAGGCATAACTTAAATAAAAATGTAATTATCTTTCAAAATAAAGTAATTCTCTTCCTCTTCCCTCATTATCCATTATGAGATTCATGTAGTAGTTATTCCCATTGCACAAGACATTTCTAAAGTTTCCTTTGTTCTTTACAATGACAGAAACAGGAAATGTCATACCAATGATTTTGCAACACTGCAAAAATGTGTCCTCACACTATATGCCAGCATAATGACTTAGTATCATCATATTGTAATGCGTATTGGAAGGCCTGAAATAACTTAGTTTATTTAATAGGTTTGGACTGCAGATCTACTTGTGCTAAGGCTATATCCTGTTTCCTTAGTACCTGTGTCCTACATTCCAGGCTGCAATTCAGATCAGTGAGAAGTTTTGTCTTCACTTATATTATAATCCTGAGTGCCCAAAAATGCTTCTGCTATTTGTGACTTTGTGCCAGGGACACACAGCAACAGTAGATAGCATGCACTTCATGTTCTGTAGGCTGTACAGCTCTGACTCAACCATTTTGAAATCAACAGTCTTCCCCCAGCAGTTATCACTGACACACTCTTGTCTTATCAGACTTGGTTAATGTTAGCAGGTGACCTCAACACAGCCTCGATCCTGAACTTTCCCAAACATGTGTGCTCTGCAAGGTCCATCCCTTTCCTGGAACATTCAGAGGAATAATAAAATCCATTTGTCCCTTTAAAGAGACAAAACCCACTAACTTGCCACGTTAACTGGAGTTTAGCACTTTAGTTCAAATACAAGATTGTTGGTTTAGCTTAATAGCAAGACAAGTTTATTAACAAAAGTAGATAAGATTTTAAGGGAATTCAGGTATAAGAGAGAAAGTTATAAATAGTTAGAAACATATAAAAGTGAACATGCGTATCTAAAAGTCTAAAACTTAATCTAGCAAGTCTCTGTTCAAGATGGCTTTTCTCATGCACAGTCTTCCAGTACAATGTTGGATGACCAACACCCCCCTCTCCTCATCAGGAGCTTCTTCAGAAGCCCCAAAGTGCAGGTTCCTTTTTCTTCTTAGGTGAAAGAGATTACTTGGGGTTTTCTGACCCTTTCTTTTATAGTCCACTTCACCTTTGAAATGATGGATTCTTCTGAAGGTTACTCTTCAAAGTAAAGTTTGTTCAAGCTGCGAAGGAGGCAACATGGAGTCTGACGGAGAAGGAAGGTCCATGATCTTTCTTCCCCCACTTGTTAGCTTAAATGTAAATTCTTCTCTTTCCTGTTCTCTCTTCCCCCTACTGTCTTGATGGTCCTGATTAGAATTTATATTTAAATTGAGATAAACCCACATTCCTTTGCTTAGGACAGACCTATTTACCAAATCCCCTCGATGTGCCTGGTTAAAACTTATTTTAGTCATAATTTCCGCATGTTTCTATAACTCTTCATACACATGGCATACATATGTCACACTAGGATAGAAATGATCAGCAACTAATTAGTTTTTAAATGATGCCTCAGAACGTATATTTTGTACAAAGATTATTAAACTAGTGTGTAGGGTCTGAATATCTGGGTGCTCAGGGTCTCGCTGTGTATAACTCATTTTATTACGCAGTCATTTCTGCTATAAGTGTGAGTCCAAAGATACATTACTACTACACCTATCTTTCCAAAATTTGCTCTATTGGAGAGTTGAATTCAGGCTTTTCCCAGGTACAACAGGGACTGTTGTTTCCCCATTTATTTGCTCACTCTGTTTAATGGATCTATTCATTGTGATCTGGTTTTCCGATACAAAATGTTTAATGTTATTAATTAGTAGAAAAAGGTGCCCTTTTCAGTGAAGTGGTTTTCCGTATTTGGTTATGGAAGGACAAAGAAGAGTGAAACTGGGTTCAAGTATATATGAGATCCACTCATCTGTCACCAGGGGAAGTGACAGGAACACCTGATGTGGGCAGAATTATAGTAGTCTATCAGAGGGAAGTTGTTGATATGGTCTCTTCAGCACCATCTCTTGGTTAAGTAAGAGTAGCATGACTCTCTAATGTAATCTTATGGACAGGGGCGAGTCTAGCTTTTTTGCCACCCCATGCATGACAGGCAGGCTGCCTTCGGCGGCTTGCCTGCGGGAGGTCTGCCGGTCCTGCAGTTTTAGCTACCCGCAGCCGAATTGCCGCCGAATCTGCAGGACCAGTGGACCTCCCAGAGGCAAGCCGCCGAAGGCTGCCTGACTGTTGCCCTTGCAGGAACCGGCAGGGCACCCCCTGCGGCTTGCTCCCCCAGGCATGCGCTCGGAGACTTGGAGACTTGCCGGCAAAACAGATTTTTACAGCTGGTTCAGTATTATTGCTGTTCTTTTGTGTAATTTAGTTCTTTGTTCTGTAAGCTACTACAGGCCTCTATTTTTAGAGATTTATAGAAATATAAATCTGATTTGTTAGTAAAAATCTACTGTGGCTAATATTCAGCAAATAGTGTCTGCCTTTGGGAAGATGAGGCTGTTTCATTCTTTTTCAAGTTAGGGTAATGCAGTTGCTTATTATACTCACTGGACGGAAATCTCTTGTTTTCAGAGCTGATGGTAGTGAATTTCTGTCCCTTTGCAATGGACTGCTGACCATGCTATCTGTGTTTGGGTGCAATTGTGCACTATCCTGGGCAGATCTTTCCACCACCATTGGAAAGGTAGTGTCTCTTATACATGCAGTTTAAAAGTAGAGAGAGAAAAAGTTTAGAAGGTAAATGAATGGATTGTTTGCACGGGACTAACAACAGTCACATTCTCTTTTTCATATAGATTTGCTATCTAATTTTAGGTCAGTTTACTTGAAACACAGGTTGTGTATGTATTTTGTTTAAAATATCAGCATGGTGTTAAAAAAACACTACCCCTTCCTAATTTTTACATGAACTTGAATGTTTTTGATTTGGCACTCTGCTTAAGCAAGAGAGTGGTCAATGAAAAATCCATTAGAAAAAGTAGAGTAAAACAGAGTGGAGAGCCTTTGAAGTGAAAAACAAACACAGAAAGATTATGGAAAAAGGAGCAGAGAGGTGGAGATGGAAAATTTCCAATTAAAAAAATGTATATACTTATCATGTGTAGGTATATCCGTACTATATATGTACGTATATCCGTACTATATATGTACATGCTTGAAACAGCCTTCCTTGGGGGAGTCTTCTAACACTAATTTCCCATTTAGCTAGAAAACCAAGCTTTTAAAAAAAAGTTGGGGAGGCACAAGGTTTACATTATATGAAAAAGGAATATATAGAAATGTGTGTAGTGAGGCAGAGTGGTTTCACTCCAGAACACAGTGGGTTAATCCATTTCACTGGGCTCAGTTAACCCAGCCCTGGCCCCCTCCCAGGAAGTATGGGAGTCGAGCAGGAAGTGTAAGAGCAGAGTCCTGCAGCTCAGTTGGGGACAGACCAGGGAAGGAACCAGACGTCCTTCCCTGGGAACCAAAACACCAGCAGAGCCCTTGACTGGCTGGGGCAGCCGATGACTCCTCTGAGCCAGCTTGGAAAGAAGGCCATCTGCTGTCCTGGGAGATGGAGAGACCGACAGAGGAAGCAGAGAATGAGCTGCTCAATGCAGAGACAAGGTACCAGGCCCCAGCAGCTGTGCAGCAGGCCCACCAGACACTGATAGGAAGTAGCCCACGGAAGCGAGACGTTGACTCGGCTGTGTTGCTGGGACACAAGGCAGTGACCCCCCTCTTACCTTGTGGCAGGATCACCTATTGCTTCTAGGGTCCTGGGCTGGGATCCGGTGGATCAGGGTCGGTGCAGGTTCCCCTACCCCCACTGCTTACAGGCTTAGCCCTGTCCAGGAGGCCTGAACTACCACTTATCCATTGATCTCCTGAAAACCAGGACACCTGATCGACCCACCTGGCATGAGCACTTATTCCCCACTGCCACCAAAGGGGTTGCCCTGACCCTGAGACCCCAGGAAGCTTACAAAATGGTGAAGAATGTGGGAAACAACCCACCCCTGAGGTAAGGGGATGGATGAAATGTGAACCCAAGTCACTTGCTGGAGAGAGACAGGGAGTTTTTCCCTCCCACCCTGATGGAGAAAGAGAAGTCGATCAAGTGGCTTGCTGAGAGCCATCAACAGCAACAGGCTGCCCGGAAACAGAAGCTCCTCCAGCAAACAACTGGGCAACAAACAACTGCAGCTGATTTGAGAACTGGGGAACCAGCATGAGGGGCAGCAGCAGCACTGCCTGTAACAGATCACTGCTGTGCTGCAGCCGCTGCGACACCAGGCCCCAGGGCAGAGGGTCCCTGATATGCTCATGCCCTGCATGCCCTGATATCCCCAAGATAGGGCTTGATGATAATCTGGAGGCTTTTCTGGTCACATTCAAACAGGTCTCCTTGGCAGCACCATCCTCCTAGCACCATATTTGACAGGCTCAGTGCAAGCTACAGCTCAAGACTACACTCAAGTGAAAAGGGCAATGCTTGACACTCTGGACATTACACAGTGGCAGTGGTTCCAGGGACTGATGTACCCCCTTGGAGACAGACTGTGGATGGTTGCACAGCAGCTGAAGCATGCCTATTGATGGTGGTTCCAACCCAAGCGGCACACTGGGATTGCAGTTGTTGAACGGGTAATTCTGGAACAATGTATTCACATCCTACTGACACAAGGAAGGGCATGGGTCCTCCACCATCAGCTGGGGCCCCTAAGAGAGGCAATCACCTTGATGGAGAACTTTATGGCTGCCAAAAGCCCAGTCGGCAGACTGCAACTAAAAGAGGAACAACGGGCAGGGCCATGGCCAGGACCAAGTGAGAGACCCAGAGAAGAAGTGGAGAGTGATCCCGTGTATTGGGAGCAGTTGCCCAGAGCATCAAGGGGGCCCCAGAACCCGCTGATCTAATGATGGAAACCCGGGTCCCTGTAAACCTGACCTTCTTGACAAGTCCTAGGGGAAACAACCCTCTGGTAAACTGATGATCCCTGTGGAAATCGATGGGGTAAGATTGCTGCTGTCATGGACTTGGAGTGTGGACAGACACTCATGCTGAGGCTGCATCCCCAACTCAAATCTGCAGAAAGAAGTCATCTGTGCACAGTGAATCCATGGGGATGTGACGCCATATCCCAGTGTGCACGTCGTTGTGACTGTGAATGATGAGACTCGAATTATGATGGTAGGCTTGGTCTCGAAGTTCATCTACCTGATCATCCTTGACTGTGATTGGACAGGATTTGTGAAGGTTCTACGCACCATAATTCCTGAGCCAGACAACCTGGAACCTGCGTTTGAGAGGGAACTCCTCGAGGAAATGGGAGAGACGTCTGGTAATACCAGCACTGATGTCAAGGAAACCTGGGACAGCGAGCTCAACCACCTGGACAAGGAGGCAGACCCTGTTCACCAACACAGGGAGGATCTGCCAAACTTGAGAGCTGATTTTGGCTGAGACCAGTGAGAAGACCCTATGCAAATGGGAGGGCCACGGATCCCTGACTGGTGATGCAGTACTCCCAGGTTAAACTAAGGGGGGACCACCTATACCAAGTTGACTGCGACCTGTAAACACAAGAGGCCCACTCAGTTCGTAGTCCCCCAGTGCCACAGGTGAGCTGTCATGAGGCTTGCCCATGACATCCCCACTGCTGGACATTTGGATCATGTGAAGATGGCCTGAATTTTGGCGCACTTTTTCTGGCCAGGAATCCATTGGGAAGTAACAGACTTTTGCAGCTCCTGCCCAGAATGGCAGCTCATCATTCCATGGGGAGCACCAAAGGCATCAAGTCCCATTACCCATTGTGGGGGTACCCTTCTAGAGGATTGCCATGGACCACATGGGATCCCTTGAGGAGACCATCATCATTTTCAGGTACATTTTGGTGATCATGGAGTACGCTATCAGCTTCCCTGGAGAAATCCCCCTCTGGAACATCACAGCCTGGACTATTGCAGCCAAGATATTCAAGGTCTTTGCTCAGGTAGGCCTCCCCTGAGAAATCGTGACAGACCTGGGGGCAAACTTTAATTTGAGGCTGCTCAAACAAGTCTGTGATCTGCTGGGCATTAAGATGATGCAGAAGTCCATGTATCACTCTCATATTGACAGCTTAGTCGAACATTTCAACAGAACCCTCAAGGTCATGCTCCGGAGGTTTTCCCCAAGGGAGTTCTGCTATTGGGACCAGCTCATCCTCCTTTTGCTATATGCAATTCAGGAAGTTCTCCAATCATCAACCAAGTGCTCCATTTAAGCTGCTTTATGGGAGGCTGCCATGGGGACTCCTGGACCTAGTGTGTGAGTCGAGAGCAGGCACCTTCCCTCTTGCAAGGTCTCCTGCAGTACATCCTCCAACTGTGGGACCGTCTGGAGAAGGTGGGTGCCTTAATGTGTGACAACGTCTACAATGTTCAGAAGTCACAGGAGCCTGCTTATAACCATAGGGCCTGGGAAAGGGTCTTAGAGCCCAGGGTTAGAGTTCTCCTGTTGCTCCCCTCTGAGGAATCAAAACTGTTTGCTCGAAGGCAGGGGTCCTATGAAGTGATCTGCTGAGTGGGGCCCATTAACTATGAGATCTGGTAGCTGGACAAGAGAAAAAAATGACAAATTTATCACATAAACCTCTTAAAATCCTTTCAGGATCTGGATGGGGTCTGATGATTATTCCGCATAGCCCCGAACTGGAATTTGGTCCACAGGTCCCAGTCCTGACAGACACTGAGGAATCCCAAATCAGAGACACTCTGATTCCTGAACAAAAGAAGCAAGTCAGTAGTCTGTTGAAAGCCTTCCCCAAGTCCTCAGGGCCCAGTCAGGACAAACCACCGTCATGCAGCAAACAAGCCTGACAGTGTTTGGAAACATAGTCCATGAGAACACTTGGCCTCTACTGCAGCGAATGCAAGAGAAGAGGAGGTCCAGTGGAGAAGGAGGTCCAAGCCATGATAGAGCTTGGGGTAACTGAGGAGTCCCAGAGGGAGTGGCACAGCCCCATCATTTTGGTTCTGAAACCTGATGAGACCCTCAGGATCTGTATAAACTTTAGGAGGATGGGCACCATATCAAAGTTGGATGCGTACTTGATGCCCTGGGTTGACGAATTGTTCAGTTGGCTTGGTGATGCTCACTACATTACCACCCTAGACCTCACAAAAGGGTACTGGCAGATTCTGCTGGATGCAGCCTCCAAGGAGAAGATGGCCTTTGCCACTCCAGTGGGACTATACCAATTTACAGGATACCATTCAGGCTCTATGGGGCTCCAGTCACCTTTCAGCACTTTGATGGACCACATCCTACAGCCTCACAGCCCTTATGCTGCCACCTACTTGGATGGTGTGGGCATGTATAGCAGTAATGAGGGAGACCATCTCAACCAAGTGGCGGCTATCCTCCAAGCTCTATGCGCCACCGAGCCCATGGTGAATCCCGCCAAATGTAAACTAGGCTGGGAAGAGACCACCTATCTAAAATACACCCTGGAGTGCAGTCAAGTCCATCCCCTTGTTGGTAAAGTCCAGGCCCCTCAGACCTATCCATTGCCATCAACCAAGAAGGGTTGTGGGTTAGTGGGCTGTTACTGCTGCTGTCTCCAACTTCTCATCGATTGCAGCCCTCTTTACCGTACTGCTGAAGAAGGACAGTCCCCAGACAAATTTGCTGGAAAGAAGACTGCGACTGAGTCTTCCAGGCCCTTAAAGACTGCTGGTGCAAGAACTTGGACTGTTCAACTGCGACTTCTCTTGTGAGTTCATCCTTCAAACCGACACCTCGGAAGTGGGGCTGGGAGTGGTCCTCTCCCAAAAAGTTGAGGGAGAGGAGCTCCTCGTGATTTACATAAGTTGAAAGCTGTTTCCCCACAGGTGGAATTACTCTGTAATCAAAAAGGAGGCCCTCACTGTTAAGTGTGCCATAGAAGCCTAGTGGTATTATCTGCTGGGAGCTCCCTTTATGCCAGTGATCAGCTGCTCCCCATTGATGTAGCTGCATATTGCAAAAGAGATCAACCCACAGTTAATGAGGTGGTATTTGACCCTCCAGCCATACGCCTTCTCAGTTGGACATGAAACTGGAAACACATACTCAAGGCATATTTTTTTCCCTATGTGTGGGAAGATGAATCTGCCACCTACAGTCAGAGATGGACATGAGGGGGTGCATGTGTATAGTGAGGCAGAGTAGCCTCACTCCGGGACAGAGGGAGTTAACCCACCTTGCTGGACTCAGCTAACCCCACTCTGCCCCCATTGCAGGAAGTATGGGGGTGGGGCAGGAAGTGTAAGAGCAAGGCCTGTAACTCAGCTGGGGACAGAACAGGGAAGGAGTCAGATGTCCTTCCCAGGGATCTGAAGCACCAGCAGAGCCCTTGACTGTCTGGGGCAGATGATGACTCCCCTGAGCCAGCCTATGGAGAAGGCCTGCCATTGCCCTGGGAGATGGAGAGATCCAGAGAAGAAGCAGAGAGTGAGTCTCTCAACATGGAGACAAGGAGCCAGGCCCCAGCAGTCACGGAGCAGCCCCACCAGCCTCCCATAGGAAGTAGCCCAGGGAATTGAAACATTGACTTGGCTGTGTTGCCGGGAGAAAAACCAGTGACCCCATGGGGGATCCTGTGACGGGATCACCCATTGTTTCTAGGGCCTTGGGCTGGGACCTGGTGTAGCAGGGTGGGCCCTGGTCTCTCTCCCCCCGGCCCTGCATTTGGGGCTGGATGATCTGGGGTTGCCAGGCATCCGGTTTTCAAGGGACCTTGGTGACTTCAGTCAGCACTGCTGACCGGGCCGTTAAAAGTTGGGTCGGCAGCACAGTGGGGCTAAAGTAGGCTCCCTGCCTGCCCTGCCTCCATGTGCTCCTGGAAGTGACCGCTGGCATGTCTGACTCCTAGGCCCAGGGGGGACCAGGGAAGCTCAGCTTGCTGCCTCCGCCTCGAGTGCTTGCCTCCCCCCCAAAAAATTCCTAGAGCATGTTTTTTAGAAAAAACATCTAATCTTGATTTTAAAATTGACTGTGATGGAGAATCCTTAGTATTTCTATCTTGTGCCTCAGATTCCCAGGACTGGTAAGACTATGTATTGTCTTTTTTGTTTTTTAACTATAGCTGTCTATTTGAATCCAACAAATAACATCTGAGACAGAGGGTTTGGTTTCCAGCCTTTTATAAAAGAAGGTTTCAGAATTCATAAGGAGAGGACATAACTGTTGCTACTTACATAGATTTTCCTTCTAGTCTTTTGTTTATTACCTTTCCCTAAACAGAAGCCATGGTGCCATCTGCTGTCAGAGGAGGTAACCTTTGCTGGAAGTAAGTGGCCTCATAATAAGACTTATAATTAATGTATGATCTACAGTTGAGTTACAAATGCTTTTAGTGAAATTTACTACACTGATGTGGGGCATGAATGTCACACTAAGATGTTTAATTTTGTGTGCAATCCATGGATCATGAAGAATTAAGTTAATAAGGCACACAGAAGGATACATGTCCTGCCAAATACCTAGTGGTCATGCTTTAATAAAGACCTTTAATTAAATTGTAATGAGGGTCATATTAATTATTAACATCTTGTTAATCAATGAGACTAATGTTTGTACAATATGTCTTATGGAAATAGCTGAATAAATTTAATCTACTGCTATTCCTATCTGTGGCACAGGGTGTCTCTTTCATCCCATTTGGAGGCCTGAATTTCCTACAAGTTTTAATCTCCACTCTGAAGGTTCAGTTTTGGAACCACCATCATTTTAGCCAAGACTAACACTCACTTCAGTGCCTGTCTCTTCTTAATTGACTGGTGGGTTTCTGTTGAGTGATGCAACATATTCCACCATAAGGTGTGAATATAATTCAACCTCCAGTCACTGGAGAATGGGAGACTAGAACAGGACATCAAATCTGTGATCGGTGATATAGTTTTTTTGGCTGGTTTTAGAAATACTTGTTGCTTTGATTCAGTTTGACCAACCACAATACACTTGAAGGGACTAGTTAATAAGTCATTGTGTGTTTCACTCTTTAATAGTTTGCACCCACTGTGGCTGCAGGGGTAATACAGAATTCAATTCAGACTGACAGAGAAATGAAGTTCACGTTTCATTCCTTGTGCCAAGTGATGACCGTTATTATTAGTCTCAGGGAAACTCCTCTTGATGTAGACTTCTCTAACTTATGTATGAGAGTCACGCAGATTCCTAAATGTATGTTCCTTCCAGGAATGGATTTTTGCAGCACCTTTGAATGGATATGGAATAGGTATGTGGACAACAGTTCCTTGCACAATGTAAATTTTGAAGCAACATTTTTGAATTTTAAAAAAAGTGGAAATTAATTTTGAGAAATCTCAGTGCTACTCCGATGTTGCAGTTTCATACTTTTCCTAGGTCCCATGTGAGAGCTCACTTCTGCAATCTAGTGATAGGAACATCTCTTTAATTGATCAGAAAGTCCTTGACTTGCCTCCAGGGCCGGCGCTTGCATTTAGGTGACTTAGGCAGTCGCCTAGGGTGCCAGGATTATGGAGGGGCGGCATTTTGCCGGGGGGGGTGGCAGGCGGCTCCAGTGGAGCTGCCGCAGCCATTCCTGCGGAGGGTCCCCCAGGTTCTGTGGCTCTGGTGGAGCTGCCGCAGGCAGGACTGCGGCAGGTCCACCGGAGCCGTGGGAGCAGCGGACCGTCTGCAGAAATGCCTGCGGCAGCTCCACCGGAGCCATGGGACCAGTGCGGGGGGCGGCGAAATGGCTGTGCGCCTAGGGCACTAAAAATACTAGCGCCGGTCCTGCTTGCCTCTTCATTCTGGGCTTGATTTTTCATTTTATAATCGTATTAATCCTCCTTCTCCTCAAATACTGACCACCATCACAACAGCAATCCTAAAACTACAGGAAGGCAGGCAACCTCCAAAACAATTGTAATGCTTAAGTTGTCATCTGAGAACATCTGAAATGTTGTTAATATATAACAGGGGTAGGCAACCTATGGCACGTATGCCGAAGGCTGCACGTGAGCTGATTTTCAGTGGCACTCACACTGCCCAGGTCCTGGCCACCAGTCCGGGGGGCTCTGCATCTTAATTTAATTTTAAATGAAGCTTCTTAAACATTTTAAAAACCTTATTTACTTTACATACAACAATAGTTTAGTTATATATTATAGACTTATAGAAAGAGACCTTCTAAAAATGTTAAAATGTATGACTGGCACGCGAAACCTTAAATCAGAGTGAATAAATGAAGACTTGGCACAGCACTTCTGAAAGGTTGCCAGCCCCTGATATATAGTATTGCACTCAGAGACTCCCAGCTGAAATTTAAGGGAAAATGCCAAAAGGAAATATTTATAAGAACTAAATTAAAAATGTTCAGCAGCATCTAATATTTAATTTGACTTAGTAAACTATCTAGTCCCTTTTAGTATTGGATTTGTCAAAATACATTTTCCCTGTAAAATCCCACTTGGGCTCTGGGCTTTGTTAATTTCTAAGCATACGATAAATGATTCTGTATTTTGTCTTTTCAGAAAACGGATGACCCTGAGGAGCCAGATTGAGAATATATTTCCTGTTCACATTTTGTTGATTTTACATATTTTATGTAGGTCGCACAGGGCTGCAGGCTGAAAACAGTGGTCCTTTGGAAGCTATGGAAATATTTTTCCATAAATGGCAAAACAGGGCCACTAAAATGTGCTGAATGTTAAATCTTTCTCCTCAAAACTAGCAACATTTCTGGTGTCATCATTAATTATCATCCTCTCCAAATTTAGTGGAGTGCTTAGCTTGTTGATGAAATGTTATAAGCCTTTCCTCCTAGCTAAGCAAATAGTTAATTTTGTTCTAAGAGTATTAAAAAGTTATTTGTGCCTGACATCAGATGCAAAGTACCTGTAAGTGAATATAGTTTCCTTTCATAGTAAGCAGGAAACAGACAAATCTATATGGCAGGATCTTTGTTTTTGTTGCTTTACAGGTCAGTGAATGGGATAACTACACTAGCCACTGGAGTCAATAGATAAAGGTCTTTGTTGTGTGCCAGGAAATAGAGTGTTCTCATACCAGCACTTTTGTGTCACACATTTATTTCAAAGGGGCAATGGTACCTGAAAATGTCATAGGCTTTGAAGATGAGAGATGTCAACTTGTTGTAGTTTTGATAATTAAAGGCTAGAATATGGCCACAAGGGAGCAGGGAATGGGGGGAAAGGAGGCAAAAAGCTGTCCTCATCACATGCAGCCAATGTTGTCAACTTGATCTTGCTGTGAGAGCTCCTGCAGTGAGGGATAAAATCACCTTACTCTCTGTATTTGGGAGAGCTGGCAATATTGTACTTGTTGCACACACATGGCGGGGGGAGGGGGGAAACAGGGGGACTTCAAAAATCCAAAGACAGACTACAAACAACATACAATGTAAAAAAACCCACAAACAAAACCCTAATGATTTTAGGGTCAATCTCATGATTTTTTGTAGTCTGACTTTTGACTTTTTAACTTTTGTGGATGGCAATACTGTGCACTTGTGCAAGGGGATGCTGCAATCTTGAATCTAGGGTTTCCTCTCATAGTGAACCTGCTGGTGATACTCTCTCCTCCTAAAGAAAAGGATTGTGTCACAGGCCATTGTGAGGGATAGGGGGACCCAGTCCAATATCTGGCTTGTAAAAAGCAGCAGTTCTCAAACTTCATTGCACTGCGACCCCCTTCTGACCCCCAAGCCAACAGAAATTACCACATGACACAGGAGGGGAGACTGAAGCCTGAGCCTGCCCAAATCCCACTGCCAGGGTAGGGTGGACAAAGCTGAAGCATGACCCAACTGCCCTGTGTGCAGGGGCCAAAGCTGAAGTCTAAGGGCTTGAGACCTGGGCAGTAGAGCTCGGGCTTCTGCTTCAACCCCAGGCTCCAGCAAGTCTAACGCCAGCTCTGGTGACCCCACTAAAACATGGTCATGACCCACTTCGAGGTCTCAATCCACCGTTTGAGAACCACTGTGGTAGAGGACTCTGTGATTTTGAGTGAACAGTAAGAGGAAAATAACATCGAAAGGGCACTAGGATCAATCACAGGCAGAGCGCATGTGAGCAGCAGGTTGTGGAAAGCAACCTGGAAGACGGCTGCACGTGGAAACCCAGGAGTAGCCTGCAAGCAGGAGGCAACTACTAGGGCCGGAAGATGGAAGAACCATGGAGGGGCTCCTTATGGGACTGCAGACCACAGGATTGAACTCTGGCTGATGGGACACTTGAAACAAGGGTGGGAGTGTGGCACACCAGAAACTAGACCCTGAGGAGCATGGTGGGTTACCATTGTGTCACCTTACTGAACTGGCTCTGGGGAATGATTTAGGAAGTACTATATTGCTTTGCTCTTGCAGGTTTTCTCAAGCTTCAGGGCCTAAACTGTTGTCTTACTTCCTTATTTAAACTCTTGAAAATAAGAATGGCAGGCCTGGATTTTATGTAGAGAAGGCTAAAAAAAGTACAACAATTTTCTGTTGGAAAATGCAGAGTTGTCAAAAGTGAAAAAAATTGCAGAAACATGTCGCTTTCGACAATTTTTGATGCAAGATAGTTAAAATGGTGCATTTCAAATTTATCATTGTGTTTCAATAATGTCAAGTCAGTTTTTCAACTTCTTTCATGTTGATAATGTCAAGATGTTTAATTTAGACTTTATATTATAATATGTTAATATTATGTTATATTTATATTGATTTAATATTTTATATTAAATGTATTTTGACATTATTGAAACAAAATGTTTTTACCTTATTGAAATGAAACATTTTGACATTGTGGAAAGAAAATGTTTCAGTGGTTCTGAACGGAAATTTTTCAGAATTTCTAATCCATGGCAAACTTAGAAATTTCAGCTTTTCATTCCAATTCAGAATGAAAACAAATTTCAAAATGTTGGAACTTCCTGCAGAATGGAAATTTCATTTTCCAACCAGCTCTAATTTTCTGTCAGATTCCATTGTTCCAGCGTCAGCTTCATTTTCTCTCACAGCCAGCAGGGCTGCTGGTACCCAACAGAGTTTCTCCTTCAGTGATTCTACCTTGCTACTGGAGGGTGCTGTGGTACCAGCATTGAGAGCAGGAAGGCTGTTTCTTTTTCCTCCTCTGCTTTCCACTCCTGTAGGTAATCAGCCAGCATGGTACTGTTGAGGAAGGAGGAGAAGGCAGCTGGATGCCTCAAGACCTTGCTGGCAGGGAGCTGAAAGGGTCAAACTGAGTAGACTGGGGGAAAAGGGTGAAGAGGCTGGAGGCATGAGGGATCCCCTGGAGCTCCTGTTACTTTGTTTTTCCCCACCGGCCACTTCCTACTTGACCCCTGTGAATCCCATGGAAATTTGCAGATCATTCTCCAGTTTCTGTCTGGGTCACGCTATCCAATCTGGACACACTTTCTGATAATGGAATAAGCTCTTCCATCTCACTGGAGTGTGTCAGAATAAGTATAGGCTATAATAACTGTATTATTAATATTCTCATCTCTCAATCACTGAATATTGTCTTGAGCAAATGGGAAAATGGGGCCTTAACTAATTTGTTGTGATAAAAGCTAAGCTACCTGATGGTACAAAGTGCTATTGAGACTTCTTTGTGCCTAGGGTATTTGCAACATTTATTTCCTGCCAGCGCCAGTAAAGACACTTCATCTATTCAATACAAGTTTGTGAGTGGCTGGAATGTAGCACCTAGAGCTTGGAACATTTAGAGTTCTTGCCTTTGAGCTTGTAGTATGCAGAGCACGCCACCAAATACCTACAAGTAACTGGTGTACCACAACTCAGGGTACATCTACAGTTAGAGCTTGGGGTGTAATTCACAGCTTGAGGAGACATACGCAAGCTCTGACTGAGTTAGCGTGCTAAAAATAGAGCATAGCCTTGGCAGCAGGAGGGCTAGCTCCCCCAAGTATGTGCCTAGCATCTTGGATGAGTACACGCTTGGGATGGCTAGCACTTTATGCTCTATCTTTAGCAAGCTGACTTGATCAGAGCTAGTGCAGTTGTGTGTCCTTGAGCTGAGAATTATACCCCCAGCTCAGAGTGTAGACACTCCCTCATGGACGTCCTGCACTGGAGTCCATTATGACCTGACTGATGAATGGTGTGACTCATAGCTGTGAGTTTATGGTACTGCAATTGTATAGGTGAACCACCCCATGGAACTGAGCAAATATTTATATAGAAGTTTAGCTACAGACTTCTTCTATCAGACTGTAGAGAGGTTTAGTTGAGGCTCATCCCTCTCTGGGGCAACAGGGGACCACACTGCCTCCGTCCTTACTTCCAGTTGTTGATGGGGAATTAGCATAGCCGAGGGAGTCTCTCGCCGTGGCAGCAGTAGAGGCAAACACAGATAGTTATTCACCCCTGGCCTGTGGTCAACGGGCGGTAGTGGGTCCAGAGCTCAGGTCCTCAGGCAGGGGCTGAGCAAACAGCTGTATAATTAGCAGGCCCCAGCCCTGGGTTTGGGAGGGGCGGGGCAATGGCTCAGGCCCTCAGACAGGGGCAGAGCAAATGCAGGTAAACAACCAGCCCAGCTTTTGTCTCAGAAGGGCCTGGGAGAGGGTGTAACTGCCACCCACAAGTTGAGTGGCAGGGGGGCCGCAGACCCACTCACTCCACTGCATCCTGGCCTGGGGCCCTAGCAGTGGCAGAAGGCCTGCTGCTGAGTCAGTGGGGATCCTGTCCGCAACACACTGACACAGGCTCTGGCAGTACTACAGCCAGGCTAGAGTCGACTGCCCCCAGGCAATTTCCTAACTGCCCCTCTAGAGGTACCTGGGTCTGAATGGTGTCCTATAGGGGAGGGGGTCAAACATCAGGGGCTCCTCTGGTTAACTGGTGAGGGGTAGGTTTGACAGCTCCTCTGGGCTGTGGTCAGCATCAGGCATTGGTCGGGCGGGCCAGTCTTCGGATCTGCCACCAGTTGCTGGGGTCTCCCAACCAGAAGGTAGGCTGCAGGCATCTGGCCTTTCTGGCGGCTGCTCCTCCAGTGAGCTTTGGGGTTAGGATTTTATACTTCCTGTCCTGTGTCTTTACCTCTGGGTGACAGGTGCAGGACTCGCTGGCTCCACCCACTTTGGTGTCTGAAGGGGCTCGTCCCTCTTCAGGGTGGCAGGGGACCACACTGCCACTCTACACACATCCCCCTCAAGTCTGGCTCTCACTCATCAGGGCCAGACTCTTCCATACCTCCCAGGTGGGACAGAAAGTCTGCATTTGCGTGGTCCTTACCCGTCCTATGGCGAACAGTAAAAGCATATGGCTGTAGTGCCAGGTAACAGCTCATTATTCTCGCATTATTATTTTTCATTGTGGCCAGCCACTGAAGCGAGGCATGGTTGGTGACCAGTGTGAACGGGCCCCTGAGGAGGTAGTAATGCAGAGCATCACAAGCCCATTTCACCGCAAGGGCCTCCTTCTCTACCACGGCATAGTTCTTCTCCTGCAGAAACAATTTCCGGCTAATATGCAATACCGGGTGTTCTTCTGCATTGAACTCCTGGGATAGGATGGCCTACCTCCAAGGCATCCATCTGGAGGATGAACTCCCAGTGAAAGTCTGGGCTATATAGGACAGGTTCTCGTCAGAGACTCTCTTTGAGTGTCTGAAAGGTGTCTTCACACTCTGGGGTCCAAACCACACACCAGGGGCTGTCTTTGGTCAAAAGCCTGGTTAAGGGGGCTGCGATGGATGTGAATCAGGGAATAAAATGCTGATAGTAGCCAGCAAATCCCAGGAACTGGAGCACTTGGTGCTTCATGGTGGGTGGTGGGCAGGCTGCCAGGTCCTGAACCTTTCCCGTGAGGGGCTTCACTTGTCTTCTCCCAATGATGTACCCAAGATATGTGGTCTCTTGCCATCCCAGGTGGCATTTTTTTGGATTGGCTTTCAACCTGGCTGCCTGCAGGGACCTCAGGACTGCAGCTGCCTGCTCTAGGTGGTTCTCCCAATGATGACTTTAAATAACCACATCATCCAGGTATCCTGCAGTGTAGTCTTGGTGGAGTTGGAGGATGCGGTCCTTCAGCCATTGAGACATTGCCGGTGCCTCATGGAAGCTGAAGGGCATCCGAGTAAATTGATACAGGCCCGTGGGGGTGGCAAATGTGGTCTTTTCCCTGGAGGCAGGGTCGAGGGCAATTTGCCAGTACCCTTTGCTCAGATCAAGAGTGTGAGGAAGCAGGCCTCCCGTAAACAGCCCAGTAGTTCATCTACACAGGCCATTGGGTATGCACCAAATTTTGAAATGGCATTGCCGTGTCTGAAGTCAATACAGAAGCACTGTGTTCCATTGGGATTGGGTACTATCACTACCAGGCTGCACCATTCACTCTGTGATGGTTCAATGACTCCCAGGTCTAGCATAGCCTGTACGTTCTCCTTGATGACTTGCTGCATGTGGTGCGGCAAGGGCCTGGTCAGTTCACCACCCCCATGCTCTGTCTGAATGGCATGATGAACTAAGGTCATGTCATCTGGTTGGACTGTGAAGGTTCATGGGAATGCCTGCAGGAGGCACTGAGTCTGCGTAAGTTGCTCCTTGGTAAGTGTCCCCCTGAGCTGGGATCCAGCGGGGTCATGTGTCGGGTGCACAGGAGCCCAGCTCTGGCTCCAGCAGGCAGGGTTAATTACTAGGCCCTCTTGCTCCTGCCAGGGCTTCAGGAGGTTGATATGGTATCGTTGAGTTTTCTTGCGCTAGTTGAGCTGGTTGATTTCATAGGTGATGGGCCCGACTTTTTGGACCACCTCACAGGGCCCTTGCCAATGGGCCAGTAGCTGTGGGTCGCTTGAGAGCAGAAGGAGCAGGACCTGATCACTGGGTTTGAAGTTGCAGATCTGCATGCCCCGTTATAGGCTTGGGCCTGAACTTCCTTCAGGTTTTCCCAAGCTAGGGCTCCTGCCTGAGTGAGGCGTTCCTGAAGTTGGAGGACATACTTCAGGAGGTCTTGAGTTAGTGATGGGGCTTGCTCCCATGCCTCATGCATGAGGTCCAGCAGTCCCCACAGGCGATGTCCATACAATAGCTCAGGGGTGGCCAACCTGTTGCTCTGGAGCCACATGCGGCTCTTCAGAAGTTAATATGCTGCTCCTTGTATAGACATCGACTCCAGGGCTGAAGCTACAGGTCTCAACTTTCCAATGTGCCAGGGGGTGCACACTGCTCAACCCCTGGCTCTGCCACAGACCCTGCCACCACTCCACCCCTTCCCTGAGCCTACCATGCCCTTGCTTCTCCCCCCCCCCCACAAGCCTCCTGCATGCCACGAAACAGCTTATCGGGAGGTGTGGGGAGGGAGAGGGAAGTGCTGATCAGCAGGGCTGCCAGTGGGTGGGGAGCTAGTGGGGGAGGCTGCTGATGTATTAGTGTGGCTCTTTGGCAATGTATATTGGTAAATTCTGGTTCCTTCTCAGACTCATGTTGGCCACCCCTGCAATAGCTCAAAGGGGGGAAATTTTGTGGAGGATTGGGGCACCTCACGGATGGCCAGAAGCAAGGACGGCAGTAGCTGATCCCATTGGTGTAGAGGTTGTCTAGGGGAAACTTGCGCAGCTTGTCCTTCAGGGTACGGTTAAACCGTTCAACCAAGCCATCGGTTTGCAGATGGTAGATGGAGGTGCACAGCTGCTTATTAATCCCCAGGAGGTTGCACATCTGCTGCAGCAGCCAGGGGATGAAGTTGGTGCCCTGGTCAGTGAGGATTTCCCAGGGCAGGCCCACACAGGCGAAAACCTTCACAAATTCATCAACAAATGTTTGGGCAGTGATGCTCTGTAGCAGTACTGTTTCGGGGAAACAAATGGCATAGTCCATGTTGACCAGCACATACTGAAATCCGGCAATGCTTTTCGGAAGGGGGCCCACGAAGTCCATGGTCACTTGCTTGAACAGCGTTTCTACAATGGGCATGGGAATCCACAGGGCTTTGGGCATCCATGAGGGAAGAGCTAGCTAACATTCTAGACAGGAACTACAATACTTCCTAACCTGGTGCACACCGGGCCAGAAGAACCGTGTCAGAATTCGGGCGAGGGTCTTTTCATGGACCAAGTGCCTTGCAGCTGGGATGATGTGGGTGAGTTTCATTACAGCTTGTCAGTTACATCGAAGCATGAGAAGTTGGGTCTGGCGCTCTCCAGTGTGGGGGTCTCATTCCATCAGATAGAGACAGTCACAGCGCAACTCTAAATGGGGCCACCGCTTTGCCTGGGACTGATTGATCAGGGTCCCATCAACAGCCGCTAGTTGTTCATATGCTCGATTGCGGGTGGAGTCCTCCCTTTGGTCCTGGCAAAAGTCAGTGCTAAGCATGGGTTTGACGTCAGGCCACAGTGGGTGGGGGTGCTCGGGCTCTTCTCTCTGTCCGTTGGGGTCTGGTTCCTCCCTCTCCTCGGAGCAGGTCTTGGGCAGTCCCCTTCCAATGCTGGGGTGACCCCAGGGCCTTTCTCAGCATTTGAGTGAAGGATCTCTGGGAACTCAGGCCAATTGCAACCCAGGATCACTGGCTAGGCTAGTCGAGGAGTGCGGCTGACCACCATCAGCTGCATGACCCCATCCACGGTTAGCTGGACTCAGGCACTGGGGTAGTGCCATACATCATTGTGGATGCATTGCAGCCGAATCATTCCCAGATTTGGGTCAGCTGGGAGGCCTAAACTTTGGCAGATTAGCATCTAGCCACAGCCTGAATCAACCAGGGCCAGGGTCGGGCAATCCCTGTCAACTACTGGCACTGTAATCTTGATGGGGTGAGGCTGTCGGGCACAGGTTTCTCCCGCGCAAACGTGACTGAAGCTGCAGTCCATCTCAGTGCAGTCACGTTACAGATGTCCATATTTCCTGCAGGAGAAATAGGGTCCGAGCTCTGGAAGCCCAGGCTGGGCAGACGTTCTTGGAGGGGGGCTTTGGTTGGTCCCCCTGGCCCCTGGCTCAGGAGTCCCTGGGGCTTGTTGAACTGACACCTCTGGATGTTTGGAAGGGTCTCGCAGTTTGGTCCAGGTGCTCCCCTTCTTCTCTAGGTTAGGGTGCTTGGGCCCTGGTGGGTGGGCTCGACTTGCTGGTCCCCCCAGCACTTCAGCTGTGAGGAAATCCTCTATTAGAGTGACGGTGGCGGCCAGCGTCGCAGGCTGATGGTGGAAGACCCAGGCCCATCCTTGCAGTGGGAGGTTGTGGATGAATTTTTCCATAATAACTTGCTCAGTGAGTTCATCTGAGGTTCACCTCTCGGGCTGTAGCCACCGCTTGCACGCCTCCCTTAGGTCCTGGGCCACCAACTGAAGTTGGGTGCCCATAGGGTAGATCAGAATCCAGAACAGCTGCCGGAAGGTTTCCGGGCTGATGTCCAAGGCATCTAGGATTGCCACCTTTATGCAGGTGTAGTCCCATGCCTCCTCTGTGGATAGCCCATGGTACACGGTTTGGATGGTCCTGGTCAGATATGGGGCCAGGAGGGTGGCCCATTGGTCTCAGACCCACCCTACAACTAATGTCACCCTCTCAAAGGTCATGAGGAAGGCCTCGGGGTCATCAATTGGAGCCCATCTTGGCAGTCGGACCAGTGGGGCTATGCTAGATGGCCCAGCGGCATCTCCTGGCTGGGGTTCCGCAGGATGGGGGAGCAGAGTCGCCAACTGCTGCAGGCATTGTTGCTGGTGATCCCTGTTTTGGAGTCCCAGCTCCAAAATCAACTGTGACTGCTGTGCCCCTAACTGCTTGACCAGCTGCTGCTGCTGCTGTTGCAGCTGGGTTGCCTGCTACTGCTGCTGGCTCTCGGCCAGGAACTTAATGAGCTTGTCCTTATCCATGGTCGTCCTGGGCATGTTCCTCCTCAGAACCCTTCTTACAGGGATTGGGGGACCGTTTCCCTCATTCTCCACCAAGCGTAGAGGGGTTTGGCTGAGGCTTGTCCCTCTCTGGGGCAGCAAGGGATCACACCACCTGGGTACTTCCTTCCAGTTGTTGACAGGGAATTAGCCTAGCCAGGGGGGACGCTTGCCACGGCAGCAGTAGGGACAAACACAGTTATTCATGCCCAGCCCGTGGTCGACGGGCAATAGTGAATCCAGAGCTAAGGTCCTCAGATAGGGGCTGAGAAAACAGTTATATAATTAGTAGGCCCAGGCCCTGGATTGGGGTGGGGCAATACAGAGTCAATGGCTCAGGCCCTCGGACAGGGGCTGAGCAAATGCAGGTAAACAACCAGCCCAGGCTCTCAGCTCAGAGGGGCCTATGAGAGGGGGAGACTGCTACCCACGAGTTGAGTGGCAGGGGGGCTGCAGACCCACCCACTCCACTGCGTCCCAGCTCGGGGCCCTAGCAGAGGCAGAAGGCCTTCTGCTGAGTGAGTGGGGATCCTGGTCGCAACACTCTGACATAGGCTACAGCCAGACTAGAGTTGGCTGCCCCCGGGCTACTTCCTAACTCCCCCTCCAGAGGTACCTGGATCCGGATAGTGTCCTCTGGGGAGTCAAGCGCCATGGGATCCTCAGGGTAACTGGTGAGGGGTAGGTTTGGCAGCTCCACTGGGTAACTGGTGAGGGGCAGGATTGACAGTCCTCTGGGCTCTGGTCAACGTCACACGTTGGTTGCGCGGGCCCGTCTTTGGGTCCGCCACCAGTTGCCAGGGTCTCCCAACTGGGAGTAGGCTGAAGGCGTTTGGCCTCTCCAGCGGCTGCTCCTCCAGTGAGCTCTGGGGTTTGACTTTTATTCTTCCTGTCCTGCACCTTGAACTCTGGGGGGCAGGTGCAGGACTCACTGGCTCCACCCACTTTGGTGTTGAGAGGGGCTTGTCCCTTTCTGAGGTGGCAGGGGACCACACTGCCTCGCTGCGCAAGCAAACCATTTTTGTTGATACCTTAAGCAGATGCTTAAACATGTTTCACTGTAATGCAATTAAATATAAAAGGGGCACAAAAGGGTGAATTATATTGTCCTACAGTAACCTTCAGAAATAATAAAAAATAAACTAATACCCAGGGATGAACATGGCTACAACAACACTTGCATACAAAAAATAGACTTGGTCAATTTCTATTGCAACCCCACACTGTTTTATAATCACAATAAAATGCTTTCAAGTGTTTGCATTTTCACTTCTTGGATTGGTGGAAACAATTGATGTTCAACCTCATGCAATTGTATACACATGAGGTTACAACTGTAGGACAATATAGGGTTCACCCTTTTGTGCCCCTTTTCTATTTAACTGCATTACAGTGAAACCTGTTTAAGTATCTGCTTACGGTATTAACAAAAGTGGTTTGCCTGAAAGATCAATTGTTTGCCTGATTGTTTGTCTGTAGATAAAAGCTGAATTAAATTATTTTGGAAACTTTGGAGCTATTTGAAATTAGATGCTTATGGTTCTTACTGAAGGTTTTTCTGTAGACATTATTTATTGCTTTATGTTTCTTCCATATTTGTAAAGGTGTAAAGAAAAATATCTTCCCTCATAGATTCCTGGTGCCCTATATTTCTGATAAGGAGTTATTTGCAAGAGCTCCTCAGACCCACTCAAACTCTTAATTTTTCTTTCTTATTATATTTGACCTAGGTGTTTTATTATGATCTTTCTCAGCTGTAAATCCTCTTCTGTGCCTTTGACCACAGCACTGAAACTGGAGGACTGGGGATAAGAGCGTGTGCTTTGGGGTGATTGGTAAATGAAGCATCTAACATATTGTGGAGCAGGTCACTGAAGTGCTGGTAATTGGGACATCCATGACTGAGATATAATGGTTATCTTTGAAAAGTGCAAAACTCATTCTTGCTAGAACAGGACAATTTCTTGTAACAGATCAAGAATTCACAGATTATATCGATAATCTGTAAAAATGTCTCCATGCTCTTCAGTGGCATCAGCCACTACAAATGTGATTAAAAATCAGAGCTATAGAATGAAAATATTATCTTAACTTTAAGCATAGTGTCTATTCTGCAACATTGGATTATAAATTCTTCAAATCAGGAACTGTCATTTACTACATGTTTATACAGTGTTTAGCACAATGGGGCCCAAACTTTGTGGACATCTAGGAAAGGTAGGATTTTCAAAAGTTCTTGGTGTTTACCAAGCAGGTCCAGCTAACTTACATCCAAGAGTTTGAAGTGAGCTGGCCGAGGAGTTTGCAGGCCAAAGACTGTAAGAAAGCTAGTGCTGTGCCAAATTTAACAAAAGGGTAAATGTGGTGAGCTGGGTAATTACTGGACTGTCATCCTGATATCAATCCCAGGCAAAATAATGGAACAGCTGACATGGACTTGATCAGTAAAGAATCAAAGAAGGATGATATCAATAATGCCAATGAACATGGGTTTATGGAAAATAGATCCTGTCAAACTAACTTGATATTTTT
Source organism: Gopherus evgoodei (assembly GCF_007399415.2). Lineage (NCBI taxonomy): Eukaryota > Metazoa > Chordata > Testudines > Testudinidae > Gopherus > Gopherus evgoodei. Next base: position 114,441,580 of record NC_044325.1, on the reverse strand, counting down.
TGATGAGATTCCAAGTTTAGTTAATAAAGATAATAGTGATGATGTAATATATTTAGATTTTTGTCTTGGTATCTCATAATATTCTTATTTTAAAACTATAGCAATACAGAATTAGCATGGGACACATTAAACTAGGTAATTGACAGGTCACAAAATATAATTGTAAATTGGAATCATCACTGAGTGGGAGTGTTTCAAATGGCGTCCTGCAGGGATCAGTTGTATGTCCTATGCTATTTAACATTTTTATCAATGATCTGAAAGAAAACATGAAATCATTACTGGTAAAGTTTGTTGGGGGAATGGTCAATAATGAGGAGGACAGGTCACTTATACAGAGTGACCTGGATTGCTTAGTAAGGTAGGTACAAGAAATGTTTTAATATGGCCAAATGTAAAGTAATTACATGTAGGGAAAATGTAGAGTATAGGAGTCTAGATCCTGAAAAGCATGACACTGCATGTCACAGTGGATCATCAGCTGAACATGAGCTCTAGGTGCTATGCGAACCTTGGATATATGAACAGGAATATCAAATAGGGTATGGGGGTTACATTAACTCTGTATTTGGCACTGGTGCAACCCCTATGATACTGCAGTCATATGTCCAGTTCTGGTGTCCACAATTTGAGAAAGATGCTGATGAACTTGGAGAGGGTTCAGAAAAGAGTCCCAAGAATGATTAAAGGATTGGAAACCATGTCTTATAGTAAGAGACTCAAGGAACTCATTCTATTTAGCTTATTAAAGGGAAGGTTAAGGGTTGACTTGATCACAGTTTATAAGTGCCTACACAGGGACTAAGATTTTGATAATGAGCTCTTCAATCTAGCAGGTGAAGGTATAACAAAATCTGATTGCTGGACATGGAAGCTAGACAAATTCAAACTGAAATAAGGTGCAAATGTTTAACAATGAGGATAATAACCATAGCAAAAATTTATGCAGTCTTTTGGTGGACTCTCCATCACTTACCATTTTTAAATCAAGACTGGATATTTTTCTGAAAGATATGCTCTGATTTAAGCAGGAATTAATTCAGGGAAGTTCTATAGCCTGTGTTGTACAGGTGGTCAGACTGGATGATCACAGCGGTCCCTTCTGGCTTTATAATCTTGGAGCTCTGCTCCCATTGAAGTTAATGGAAAAACTCCCATGGGCTTCAGTGGGGATCAAATTAGACCAATGCTAAACACTTTTGAAATATTGCACACTAAATTTTAATAATTAATAATAATAAATAAATGTTATAATACATGTAAATTAGAAATTTAGAGATTACAGAAGTATTTAATATAACACTAAGAAATATATTGTAGGGATCAGGCCTGCATTTGTAGGAAGATAAAGGACCTAATTTGTTTTTCCATTTCTAATTTACATGCTTCTATGATTTATTATTATCTCACTGTACCATTTTCATTGTCATTTCATTTTAACACTCTAATCACAATAAAACATATTGTACAATGGGATGTGGAGCAGCTCAGAACAAAAGCACCATTGTCAGACCTCTGTGACTGGTCCTGATGGATATATGATGGACATGTAGTTGCCATGTAAACATGCATGAAAAAGGGTCTATTTCAAATTGAAGTTAGAAAAGAGTTACCTTGCATGATGCTTCCCTATATTCATAGAGCTGCAATAAGGAAATGGCTTGCAAACCGGAGCTTAGTTAGTCTACAATAGGAACTCACTATAAATGAACAAAGCTTAAGGGAAACTAGGTGCAGATCACACCTTGGCCACCTCATAAACATTTATCTGTTCGTGGCAAGCAGCTGTCAACTCCTTCAACGCAGACTGAAACATTTATTATTTGTTCCTTTAAGAAACTAGGTGGTGACTGGGGCATGATAGATTTCCTTACCCCGCCTGTTTACTTCGGGTTATAAAACCTTTTTAATAAGACTTCTATACTTAACTCTATCACAGAAAGACAAACCATTTTCCAGATCTGAGTGGTCTTGGAGACATTTTAAAATATTGAAGCTATTCAGATCCAAGAGTAAACTAATATCACATCTGAGTGATGCATCAAAAATGTGGATATTTACATGAACCATTTGAGGTTTCATTAAATTACAGTTTCTCTGACAATATTCCTTAACAAAGAACATTTGTTCCTTTCTGTGTCCAATCCCAAAACAAACCATACCTCTGTTGTCTTAGGACATCAGATTTCAAAGTTGATTTCAAGTTCAAGAAGAGTGTCCCCACCACTGTCCTGCCATTTTGTCAAGATCTTTTGAGTGAGGGCTCAGTGTATGGAAATTTTGAATCTGTGATCTAATTATGTAATATTTGCTATTGCTTCTAGCTTTCTAAAAAATTCTGGGTAGGCTTAAATTTTGTCATGTTTTATTATTATTAGCTTAAAGGTGAAAATTTTAAGTAAATTTGGGAAATGTCCTTTTTGATTATGTTTGAGAGTATTTTAATAAAAGGGGGATACTTATAAGCTGGCATCCCCAGGGGAAGGCAGAGTTAAGGCTGTGGTGTGAGGGCTGTGTAGTAGGATAGTTGTGGTAGTGGTAAGTTGTGTGCCTATGAATGGAGGAACTGAAGGTATATACTGTTAGATGGTGCAACTTTTTATTTCTTTGCTTTTGTGGATTTTTATTAGGTATGTTGTGTGTATATTACCCTTAATTGTTTCACAACAAAAATTTTGTGTATTAATATAGAAATTTTGTTCAGAAATAATGAAGTTAAAGTCAGGAATGGAAATCATGAGCTCTGTATGTACAGTATAAAAACAACAAGCAGTCTGGTGGCACCTTAAAGACTAACAGATTTATTTGGGCATAAGCTTTTATTGGTAAAAAAGACCCACTTCTTCAGATGAATGAAGTGTAAGTTACAGATGCAGGCATTATTATACTGACACACGAAGAGAAGGGAGTTACCTTACAAGTGGAGAACCAGTGTTGACAGGGCCAATTCAATCAGGGTGAATGTAGTCCACTCCCAATACTTGATGAGGAGGTGTCAATACCAGGAGAGGAAAAGTTGCTTTTGTAGTGAGCCAGCCACTTCCAGTCCCTATTCAAGCCCAAATTAATGGTATTATATTTGCAAATGAATTTTAGTTCTGCAGTTTCTCTTTGAAGTCTGTTTTTGAAAGTTTTTTGTTCAAGTATGGCTGCTTTTAAATCTGTTCTAGAATGAGCAGGGAGACTGAACTGTTCTCCTACTGGCTTTTGTATATTACCATTCCTGATGTCTGATTTGTGTCCATTTATTCTTTTACCTAAAGACTGTTCGGTTTGGCCAGTGTACATGGCAGAAAGGCATTGCTGTCACATGATGGCATATATCACATTAGTAGATGTGCAGTTGAATGAGCCCCTGATGGTGTGGCTCCTGTGTTTGGGTCCTCTCATGTCCCTAGAGTAGTTATGAGGATAGAGTAGGCAATGGGGTTTGTTACAGGTATTAGTTCCTGGGTTAGTGGTTCTGCGGTGTGGTGAGTATTTGCTTCAGGTTGGGAGGCTGTCTGTAAGCAAGGACTGACCTGCCTCCTAAGGTCTGTGAGAGTGAGGGATTGTTTTCCAGGATAGGTTGTAGATCGTTGATGATGTGCTGGAGAGGTTTTAGCTGAGGGCTGTATGTGATGGCCAGTGGTGTTCTGTTATTTTCCTTGTTGTGATTGTCCTGTAGTAGGTGACTTCTGGGTACCTGTCTTGCTCTGTCAATCTGTATCCTCACTTCCCCAGGTGGGCATTGTAGTTTTAAGAATGCTTGATAAAGATGTTGTAGGTGTTTGTCTCTGTCTGAGGGATTGGAGCAAATTCGGTTGTAGTTTATGTCTTGGCTGTAGAGAATGGATCATGTGATGTGTCCTGGATGGAAACTGGAGGCATACTGATAAGTATAGCGGTCAGTAGGTTTCCAGTAGCGGGTGATGTTTATGTGACCATCACTTATTTGCTCTGTAGTATCCAGGAAGTGGATCTCTTGTGTGGACTGATCCAGGCTGAGGTTGATGGTGGGGTGGAAATTGTTGAAATCCAGGCGGAATTCTTCAAGGGCCTCCAAGGAAAATAACAGAAAACCACTGGCCATCATGTATAGCCCCCCCAGCTAAAACCTCTCCATACCTTGAATAGGGACTGGGAGTGGCTGGCTCACTAAAAAAGCAACTTTCCCTCTCCTGGTATTGATATCTCCTCATCAATTATTGGGAGTGGGCTATATCCACTCTGATTGAATTGGCCCTGTCATCACTGGTTCTCCACTTGTAACGTAACTCCCTTTTCTTCATGTGTCAATATAATAATGCATTCATCTGTAATTTTCACTCCATGCATCTGAAGAAGTGGGTTTTTTACCCACAAAAGCTTATGCCCAAATAAATCTATTAATCTTTAAGGTGCCACCAGACTTCTCCTTGTTTTTGTGGATACAGACTAACATGGCTACCCCCTAATACTGTACAGTATGTGAGGATGTGAGTCTCCACTATTTTTTAACACTGTTCTGAAAATGATTGTCGTGTTATATAGGTGCACACATCTACATATATTTGGAGGACTGCGTTCTGAAACACAAGATCTGATAGAAGCTGTATGTTTGAAGCTCTCATATATCCACAGAACAGGTAGAGTACAAGTAGCAGCAGTTCAAGCTTCTCCTCCTCACCTCACCATTGTATCTCAGTCCTGAGATAGTGGGACCAATTCTAGGATTGAAAGGATAACCTCAGTTTCCACACCCATTTAATCCTAGATATCTCTACTGAAACAAACACAAAGGTATCAATTAATGCTAGCTGTGATTATGATTTTACTGAGATGGACATTTGTCTACTAAGAATTGTACTGAAAACTCCATGTAGGTGTCACATAGACCACTAAAACGTCAATATACAATAATGAATTTTGGTCACTGCCATGATCTGGGTTTGATCTGAACGGGTAACCTAGATATAAAAAGTCTCCAGATCACATTAACAGTCCTTTAGAAATCTAGCTCTTCCAGTATAAATGCATTGTAAGCTGTTTGATCCACATAGTCCTTATGTGCAACCTTTTCAGCCATCTCTCCTTTTAACCTTTCCTCTTGTGCCTTACTTTTATGTACAATCATTAGAAAGACTGACAGACTTACTGAGCTTCTTTCTTTGCTAGGTGTATGTGGGTTAATACTTGTTTCCGTGTCTTTTAGATGGCATAACAGCAGGAGGTTTAGCTCCTTTTTTTTCTCCACTGCTCCCTCTACTCCTACCCTAGTTGCTGTATTCTAATTTTGTATGCCCTGTAGAATACAGTGAACGCTAGGGGCTTGTCTACACTATCACGTGGATAGCGTAGCTGAAGTTGACATACTTATATCTACTTACCGTGGTGTCTTCACTGTGGTAAGTCGACAGCTGATGCTCTCCTGTTGACTCCACTTGTGCTCCTCGTTCTGGTGGAGTACTGGAGTTGACAGGAGAGCACTCAGTGATTGATTCATCGTGTCTATACGAGATGCAAAAATTAAACCCCGCTGGATTGATTTTTGCCTGCCAATTCGGCAGGTAGTGTAGACAAGCTCTAGGTTATACAATCCAGAGTATATGAAATTTGAACGTAATGTACAGTCTGTAGTGCATACGTACATAAAGGCAGGTACAGTGGTTATCAGTTTTAAAAATAAAAATGTACCAATAATTACCACACTATGCCAGGTTTCAGAGTGGTAGCTGTGTTATCTGTGATCAGCAAAAAGAACAAGGAGTACTTGTGACACCTTAGAGACTAACAAATTTATTTGGGCATAAGCTTTCATGGGCTAAAACCCACTTCATCAGATGCATGCAGTGGAAAATACAGTAACATGAAAAAAATGAACATAAAAAATGGGTATTGCCATACCAACTGTAATGAGAATAATTAATTAAGGTGAGCTATTAGGTGATCCATTATCAGCAGGAGAAAAAAAACTTTTGTAGTGATAATCAGGTGGCCCATTTCCAACAGTTGACAAGTAGGTGTGAGTAATAGCAGGGGGAAAAATTAGCATGGGGAAACAGTTTTTACTTTGTGTAATGACCCATCCACTCCTATCCACTGTATTTTCCACTGCATGCATCTGATGAAGTGGGTTTTAGCCCACGAAAGCTTATGCTCAAATAAATTTGTTAGTCTCTAAGGTGCCACAACTACTCCTTGTTCTTTTTATCACACTGTGATATCTCATTCACCACAGTTCTACAGTTTACTGGACAGTACTGTGTTGTCCTGGACAACACAACATATTAACTAATTATACCTGTTGTTTTTTTTAGTGGCAATCACAGTATACTTACTGAATGTGTTATTTAACTCTCTTCATAATAGAGACCACACTATGAATGTCACCTATAATTTTGGGCACCTCAAAACAAGAAAGAGATCCATGAAAGGGAGGAAATTAAGAAAAGAGAAAAATAATTAAGGTACTGGAGGGATTAATTAAAAATTTTAAAGAGGTACATCTATGTAGCTTAGATAGATGACAACTAAGGCGGATTTGACAAGCAAATTATTTCTGGGGTCCAGGAGTAATGGAATGAAATTGCAGAAAGGAAAATTCTGGCTGTATATGTGAATATTATGTGGAAGAGTCACCTAATGGAAGCTCCATCACTTGAGTCACTTAGAAATAGACTGGGAAAAGTAGAAAATACACTGTAGGAAGAAATCCTGCAATTGCAGAGGGAATAAATAAATGTCTTCTAACTGATTTGTTTGAATGCAAACAATTTCTTTGAATCACATTTATTTGTTTATGTTTATCACAATAAGTACTCAGATCTCCCTGGGAACAGCTGCATAACTAGTAGCATATTGTTTTTTCTTGATGCATTCCAGTGATCACATTTATTTGCTTTTTCCAATGTGTTGAAATAACTTTTACAACATGAGAACAACATATTGTTAGTTCTATAAAGATACAGTGTACATAGGTAGATGAGTTCATAGGAAGGTATGTTTAAAGTAGCAAGGAAATAGAGGTGAAAAGGCAAATCTTTCTCATCAGGAAATAAATTACATAAGGGAAATCATCTGAGTACCTACTAATTACGTAAAGTCCACTCACTATGAAACCGATATGAAGAGAGATGCCACAGTTGTTAAGCTTTCAATTTAATTTACTTAGATAGTAGTCTTATACAAGGCTGGATTAACTCTCAAGTGTGGATGCTAAACATGAGGTGCCTTTCCCTTCTCTCATATAATTGCTAGAAGTGGGATTGGTGATTTTGCCAGCTGTTGGCGTTTTCTGCAGGGCAGGAAGAAGAACTGTATTAAATCTAGACACAGACCTGGATCCTTTTTTTAGGGATGATGCCATGTCCTGAGTTGGGAAATTGGGGATGGAAGGGGTGACAAGCATGTGGGGAAGGCAAGAGGTCAGACAAGAGAGAGAGCCAACATGGAGGGGAGTGTGAGGAAAGGAGTGAGACAGACAATATGGTGAAGAAATGGGAGGGAGGGAGAAATTTAAAAAGGAACACTGTGACAATGTGTCCTGGAACACCCAGATTGTCCCCAAAGTTTGTGTTTTGTCTCCATTTTTATATGAACCCTTGAAGACTCATCACTTGAAAATGTTCCATCAGCCAGCTGAGTTTCTGAAATTAACAGCGGGTTAGGAGTATATGTGCCTGAAGGACCACTGCTCCACCAGGCCTGTCACAGGTTGCAGCCTGCTTTCCCCTCACTGACCTTCGAGTAGAGCTGATTTTAAAAATTCCATAAAAACTGATGTTTTTGCTAAATCTTTTGCTGAAAAATTGAAAATTCCCATGGAAAGAAGACACTTTTTGTGATTTTTTTTCAGTTAATCAAACTGCAGTTTTCCTTAAAAAAAAAAATTTTGGACAGAAAATATTTGACCAACCTTCTCATGGCATCTGTCATTAGACAGAGCTTTCGCTGCAACTCTGCTTTCCTGCAGACGCCATGCCACGACAAGCATGGAGCCCGCTCAGATCACCGTGGCAGTTACGAGCATTGTAAACACCTTGTGCATTATCCTGCAGTATGTTCAGAACCAGAACCTGCAAAAGCAGGCAAGGAGGTGACGGCAGCACAGTGACGAGAATAATGAGGACATGGAAACAGACTTCTCTCAAAGCACGGGCCCTGGCAATTTGGACATCCTGGTGGCAATGGGGCAGGCTTATGCCATGGTATGCTGATTCTGGGCCCAGGAAACAAGCACCGACCGCATAGTGTTGCAGGTCTCGGATGATTCCCAGTGGCTGCTAAACTTTTGCATGTGTAAGGGCACTTTCATGGAACTTTGTGACTTGCTTTCCCCTGCCCAGAAGCGCAAGAATATCAAGATGAGCAGCCCTTACAGTTCACAAGTGAGAGGCAATAGCCCTCTGGAAGCTTTCAACGCCACACAGCTACCGGTCAGTTGGTAATCAATTTGGAGTGGGCAAATCTACTGTGGGGGCTGCTGTGATCCAAGTAGCCAATGCAATCACTGAGTTGCTGCTATCAAGGTAGTGACTCTGGGAAATGTGCAGGTCATAACGGATGGCTTTGCTGCAATGGGATTCCCTAACTGTGGAGGGGCAATAGACAGAACATATATCCCTGTCTTGGGACTGGACCACCTTGGCAGCCGGTACATAAACCGAAAGAGGTACTTTTCAATGGTGCTGCAAGCACTGGTGGATCACAAGGGATGTTTCACCAACGTCAACGTGGGATGGCCGGGAAAGATACATGACACTTGCATCTTCAGGAACTCTGGTCTGTCTGAATAGCTGCAGCAAGGGACTTACTTTCCAGACCAGAAAATAACCGTTGGGGATGTTGAAATGCCTATAGTTATCCTTGAGGACCCAGCTTACTCCTTAATGCCATGGCTCATGAAGCCATACACAGGCACCCTGGACAGTAGTCAGGAGCTGTTCAACTATAGGCTGAGCAAGTGCAGAATGGTGGTAGAATGTGCATTTGTACATTTAAAAGTGCGCTGGCACAGTTTACTGACTTGTTTAGACCTCAGTGAAACCAATATTCCCATTGTTATTACTGCTTGCTGTGCGCTCCACAATCTCTGTGAGAGTAATGGGGAGACATTTTTGGTGGAGTGGGAGGTTGAGGCAAATCTCTTGGCTGCTGATTACATGCAGCCAGAAACCAGGGCTATTAGAAGAGCACAGCAGGGCGCATTGCACATCAGAGAAGCTTTGGAAACCAGTTTCATAACTGTCTAGGCTACGGTGTGAAAGTTCTGTTTGTTTCTCCTTGATGAAAACCCACCCCCTTGGTTCACTCTACTTCCCGGTAACCCAACCGACCTCCCCACTTCGATCACCATTTTCAGAGGCAATAAAGTGATTGTTGTTTCAAATTCATGCATTTTTTATTAATTTATCACACAAATAGGAGGATAACTGCCAAGATAGCTCGAGAGGGGTGGGGAGGAGGGAAGCACCAGGTGGGGTGCGGGAGGAGGGGAGGAGGGAAAGCCAAGGACACACTACACTTCATAACTTATTGAATGCCAGGCTTCTGATGCTTGGGCAGTCCTCTGGGGTGGAGTGGTTTGGTGCCTGGAGCCCCCTTCCCTCCCCCACATTCTTGGGCATCTGTGTGAGGAGGCTACGGAACTTGGGGAGGAAGGCGGTCAGTTACACAGGGGCTGCAGTGGCGATCTGTGCTCCTGCTGCCTTTCCTGCAGCTCAGCCATACGCTGGAGCATATCAGTTTGATCATCCAGTAGCCTTAGCAGTACATCCTGCCTCCTCTCATCAAGCTGCCACCATCTATCATCTTGCTTCCGCCACCTGTCCTCTCGTGTGTCCCTCCTGTCCTCGTGTTCATTTTATGCTTTCCTGGACTCTGATATTGTCTGCCTTCTCACATTTTGCTGAGCTCTTTCAGTGCAGGAGGACTGCATGAGCTCAAAGAACATTTAATCGTGAGTGCATTTATTTTGCCTTCTTATCTGCGCTAGCCTCTGGGACGGAGATGATAGGGGGAGCATTTGCAGCTGCGGGAGGAAAAAAAGGGAGAGTAGTATTTAAAAAGACACATTTTAGAGAACAATGAGTAGACTCTTTCACGGTGAACCAAGCTGTTAACATTAGATTGCACATGTGCTTTTGGTACGTGGTCACATTTTGCCTCTTATATCGAGGGCCTACCAGTTTGGTGTGAGAGATCACGCATGTAGGGCCGGGCAACAGAATTCGGCTTGCAGGAAGCCATGGTAAGCCACAGTCTTTTGGCTTCTTTAACTTTCATAACATGTGGGAATGAATGTCCCTTTAATAAAATTCCCCTATTTCAACCAGGTGACCATGAATGATATCACTCACCTGAGGATAATATAGAGAGATAAAGAACGGATGTTGCTTGAGTGCATTCCAGTAGCTATACTGGCCGCAAATGCATCCCAAGTCTTCAGGGCAAATTAATCATTAAAGACGCTTGCTTTTAAACCATGTATTATATTTACAAAGGTACATTCACCAGAGGTGCCTTCTCTGCCTTCAAGTTCTGGGAGCCTGCCTTGGGTGGGTTGGGAGGGTATTGTCTCCAGGGTGATAAACAGTTCCTGGCTGTCGGGGAGAACGGTTTCTCCGCTTGCCTGCTGTGCGCTACCCTCCTCCTCCTCCTCTTCCTCCTCTTCCTCATCCCCTAAATCCTCATCCCTGTTGCGTGAGACTCCCCCCCTTACAGGAGTCTACAAATAGGGGTGGGGTAGTGGTGGGGGCACCCCCTAGAACTGCATGCAGCTCATCATAGAAGCGGCATGTCTGGGAGTCTGACCCGGAGTGGCCATTTGCCTCTTTGGTTTTTTGGTAGGCTTGTCTGAACTCCTTAAGTTTCATGCGGCACTGCTGCAGGTCCCTGTTGTAGCCTCTGTCCTTCATGCCCTTGGAGATTTTTTCAAATATTTTGGCATTTTGTCTTTTGGAACAGAGTTCTGATAGCACAGATTCATCTCTCCATACAGTGATCAGATCCAATATCTCCCTTTTGGTCCATGCTGGAGATCTTTTGCGATACTGGGACTCCATGGTCACTTCTGCTGATGAGCTCTGCATGGTCACCTGTGCTGATCAGCTTGCCACACTGACCAAACAGGAAATGAAATTCAAAAGTTTGTGAGGCTCTTCCTGTCTATCTGGCCAGTGCATCTGAGTTGAGAGTACTATCCAGAGTGATTACAATGGCGCACTCTGGGATAGCTCCCAGAGGCCGCTATGATTGAATTGCATCCAATCTACCCCAAATTTGACCCGGCAATGTCAATTTCAGCGCTAATCCCTTCATCGCGGAGGAGTACAGAAATCGATTTTAAGAGCCCTTTAAGTTGACAAAAATGGCTTCGTTGTGTGGACGGGTGCAGGGTTAAATCGATCTAATGCTGCTAAATTCGACCTAAACTTGTAGTGTAGACCAGGGCTCAGACACATTCAATCTTTCTCACAGAGGGGCCATCATGGCATGAAAAAATATCTTAATACGCCATACCAGAACTCTTCACCTGTAATCATTGAGCCCAAATGTCACTGTGACTAGTGTTTTAAGAGTAGACATGCAAACTAAGTACTGGTAAAACTGGACTGGGGCAGGGAGAATGGGCTGTCTCTTCAGGAAATACATCTGCAGCCAGCATAGGTCATTGTAATTATGTTAATAGATTCTTGCTGGAGTGTAATGAAAGAACAATGTGACAGATTGGGAAATACATCTATGTCGGTTTCTGTTTTGCACTGCAGAGCTACAATTCATTTGCAAACTTAACACCATTAATTTGGTCTTGAATAGTGACTGGGAGTGGCTGGCTCACTACAAAAGCAATTTTCTCTTTCTTGGTATTGACATCTCCTCATCAATTACTGGGAGTGGACCATATCCACCCTGACTGAATTGGCCTTGTCAACACTGGTTCTCCACTTGTAAGGTAACATCTTTCTCTTCCTGTGCCAGTATATTTATGCCTGTGTCTGTAATTTTCACTCCATGCATCTGAAGAAGTGGGTTTTTTACCCATGAAAGCTTATGTCCAAATAAATCTGTTAGTCTTTAAGGTGCCACCGGACTCCTCATTGTATTTATGATTGTAACTTTCAGTGTGGATTAGAACATCCATTTTGTTAGCAGAAACTGACTGTGTCTGGGAATCTGAAAAGGGGCTATCAAGGGGCAATCAACATTCAATAGTCCTATCCTTGTAGCCAATTAGTTCATTTTGTCATCTTTCAACAGATGATCATTGATAGAGAGATGGTTCCTCCTGGGATTTCCAATGTTGTTGTCCCTTGAGGTCTTCCCACTTTTACCCTACCAGGGGACCTCTTTTATGCTGTTGTTCTGACAACACATAACACTTTATGCATACACTTAAGGTGTTAGATATGGTCAGACCAACACCTGATGGGAAGATGAGTTTGGTACTGGTAGAGCCATTGCATTTTAATGGCAGAGGTTGGAGCACAGAAAATTACCAGCAGGAGAAAAGAAACAGAAAATGTGTCAGAGGCTGCTTTTAAAAGCAACATGCTCTCTAAACAAAAGAGGAGGCAGTCTATTACCAGAAACAGAAGTTATAGCTGGAGAAGTAGAGACAGGAGGAGCATTGCCTTCATTTAATGACACTGACCAAACCCAAAAACTCTCTCAAGAGTGATGTCTCTCATGGGCAGATTGTGTTCAGGCATTTATTGTTTTGCTTAGATGTGTAACTCTCCTGGGATGTTCAGGAATAAAGTGTGTGTATTTAAGAAGTTTCTTTGTTAAGCCTGTGTACCCTATTTACTTGTCATGTGTGCCTGAAGAGTTGAACTATAAATCAAGTGCCCATGGAGATGGATCTATGGGGAGAATGCGCAAGCAGTTGGGGATTCTTGGAGGTGCAGCACTGGTTTCAGGAACTAGAGCCATTAGACAGCTGAGTACCACAAATCAAGAAAGGGAACGAGACAGGAAGTCTTCCCCAGCAGTATGTCTTCGAGGCTGGAGCTAGAAACAGTGTCTGGACTCTGCCTAGGTGAAGCTGGCTTGGATACACATGGGATCCAGAGTTGGGTCTGATTATCACAGTCTGGTGATCAACCATTAGGGGAGCTCAGCGAGGTCTGTGGCAAATGGGAAGAATGATTTTCTTAAAGGAGCAGAGACTCATACTAAGGTAACTCTTTGGCAGGAGACAAAAGAGGAGGAAGTTGGCTTTTGAGTAGAGGGCAGAAGGCCAGATTGCTATATGTACCATGGAAGGAATTACCTTTGACCATATTTCCGTAACTTAATCTAAAATCTAATTAGCAACTGGGATAAATGAATCTTGATATGATGAGACAATAATTTGTTTGTTTAAAGTATTTTTATCTCTTTTTTTAAAAAAAATATAATTTTGCAAGGGAATTTGGTTATAGGTTTGGAATGTGTACATGCTTAAAAAATTTCTGTCAAAATTGTTTTTCACTATCATAGTTCTGCAAAGTGTCTGCTTTGACTTTTGATCAAAAAAATAAAAACCTGAATACAGAAAAGCTTGATTTTCAGGTTTTTGCATAAAAGTTCAAATTGTTTATGGGACATTTTTACAAACAATTTTATTTTGTTATCAGCAACACTTTCCACTGTGGATGGGGGATGGAGAAAGCCATTTTCCAAATACCTCCACTGCAGTTTTGCCCCTGAAGAAAAACATCCAGATTACCTAAAAATGGGAGTTTAAGGGAAGAGTTCTGAAAGCTGGGGCACTCCACTCCTGTCTCAGTCCAAGACCAAGGAAGAAAGGGTCCTTTTCCAGTGAGGGCTGAGTTGCACAAGGTAAACTCACCAGAGGAGTGAGCAAGAGACCAAGCAAGAGAAAGAAATAGAGGGAGGGCCCATAGTTAACGGTCATCCTGAAACTGACTTTCACCATGAACATGTCATTCCAGTGACATAGAAAGGCTGCATTTTATTGGGAAGTGCTGCTTCACTTAGTTTTTGAAGAGCTCGTGCTTTGAATGGACATGATACAAAGCCCACTGAAATCAATTAAAACACTCACGGTGACTTCAATGAGCTTTGAATAAGGTCTTGCGTGCTTGGTTGCATTTAACAAGCCTGCACATACATATCTGTGGCCGCTGCTTTTCCTGCTAACTAATCATTTTTCACAGCTATTATTTACTTAGTCTTATTTATATTCTAGATGGTTTCAGATGTATATTCCATTTCATGAGATGAACTTGGTGAACAGATGGATTTGGGGGAACAGGAGTAGGTAGGCATTGTGTGTTATTTCTGCACCCGAGGAAAATATTTTTTTCAATTGCATCCCTGAAATGTTGGTCTTTGCTCTAATACAGTCTACTTGGTCAAAGATTTTATTAATTTTGTACTGGGTAGACAATTTGGAAGTTAGGTCTTCTGTCTTTATTTTCATTACTTTGTATTTTACTCTTCTCCATTTCTGTCCTTGTGTCTTGGTTGAATCTGAGAAAAATACCTGCTTTTAGGCAAATAATCTAGTCCTGTTTGAACTGCCCTGAAGAGATAATAGCTATTTACCATGCATAATATATACAGGATACACCTTCTTAGTAAGTTAGATAAACCCCTCGAGCATGTTAAGTAAACCAGTACAAGAGACTAATCTTTTGTCAATATTAAATTCACTCCAGGACACTCTGTTTTATATTTTTTTGTAAATTTACTTTGTGCATTGGGTGTCACCTAGGTATACAGTATTGCATAAATGAAAGTATACAGTGTATGACTGAAGTATACAGCATTGCTGAAACAAATTGATACTGGCCTTTGAAAAGTAATTCCAGTACATCCGTAATAAGTGAGAAGGCATGCTATTGTTGTGTAAATCCCATCCCTGTACAAAGGCAAATAACCTTTTGCTATAGTTAAAAACCGGTTCTTTATCTCTTCTTTATATTTGCTATATTCCATATAGTTTTTCTCTGACAATTTTAAGTGGCTTGCGTGTAAGGGACCAGGAAATTCATGGGTTATTGTTACCTTGAAAATGATATTTGTCTGGAAAATTTTGACATAGGTTATCAGTAATGCCTAATATTACTAAAAGTGAAAGAAGTTAACAAAAAATGTTCCCCATTATATTTGCCAGCCAGGTAGGGCCTGATCCAATAGCCATTGAAGTGAATGGGGGTCTTTTGCACTAATTTCAATAGCTTTGAGTAAGTTGTCTTGACAGTTTGTCCCTTGCTGAAAAGATTCTTCTAAAAATTAAAAATATAAAAATAAAAATATCAATATATATTATTGAAAAGATGCTGTATCACATTCTGGAATTTGTTGAAACTAGACAATTAAAAAAACTATTCAAGTTAGTATCCTTTTACTGCCCATATTTAAGAGAAGATTGGCTGAAAAGACACATGTCTGTGAATTCACAAATCTGAATTTCCACAAATGTATTGAATGGTGAAATCTTTCCATAAAGATTTAGAAAATTTGTGGACAGTAACTTTAGTTGGCTTTCAGGGATTTTTCAGATTACTAATAAATATCATATAGCACTGCAAGAACATTAGGTAATCTGTTGAGTTACTATTATTCTATGTATGGGGTTGTAGGAAGTAGAGCCCGTGGTTGAACATAAGACAGCGATTTAACATCTGAGGACTGTGTAAAAGCCTATTTGCTTGCTAGGAGCCATCCTGAAATTTTTGTTCAAATGCCGACATTTGAGTGAGAACTGGTGGAAGGAATAGTTGAGGATTGCTGGCTAGAGGTGGATTTTACTGGCTGAAGGTGACTGGATAGACCCTAAAGACACCAAAGACTAGTCTCTTCATGGATTGTATCCAGGCTAGTGGGAATGTGGTTTTGAGACCATATTTGGAGTACATAGGACCCAACAGCTACTGAAAAAGAAATTTGAAATGGGATCAGATAAGACTTTCCTGTGCTTGAGATGGTAAAGAGAGCACATATATTTGAACAGTAACTGAGTTCATTCATGGATTTGCTTGTAGTTAATAAAGTAAGAATTTCTTAAAAAAAAGTCTGGAGTGGAGCTATGGTAATTGGATTTTCCTGCAAGCCTTTGAAGAACACCTAATGCATTTATCAGAAACATCCCTGGGTACAGGGTCTTTGGAATAAGGCAGCAGAGTGAGGGGTGACACAAGCGAAAATTTCCAAGTCTGAAGGTTGGCAATGGCAGCAGTTACCCAAGCCCAGGGAGTAGGAAACATGGAGTCATGATAAGCACCTTCTTCAAGAGCTGATTGTCTTTCTCATTCAATCTTTCCTTTTCCATGTTGTCCAACCTTCAATCACTTGTGGTAATCCTGTATCAGAGCCTGGCCATTTAGCCTCATTTTGTTTGACTGAGTGAAAGTCAAGAAGTCAGGACCCTGATTCAGGAACGAATTTAAATAATTTAGCTCATAAAGACTGTGCTTAAATTTAAGTATGAACATCTAGGAATAAAGAATGCGGGCTCTTCTCTGGGAAGCAGATACTTTGCTAAACTTGGAGTTCACAGTTGATAGTCAGCTGAGCCTGAACTCCCAGTGTGACAATGTGTTCAAAATGGCTTGTATAAGCCTGTGATTTATAAACAAGGGGAATATTGACCAGAAGTAGGAAGGTTATATCTGGCTGTGTATTCAGCACTGCCCTGACCACTACCAGAATACTGTGTCCATTTCTAGTGTCCAAAGTTCAAATTCAAGAAGAATATTGAAAATTGAAGAGGGTTCAGAGAATGATTAAAGGATTGGAAACCATGCCTTTTAGTGGAAGGATTAAGATTAATCTATTTATTTTACCAAAAAAAAGAATAAGGGGTGATTTGTTCACAGTCTATAAATACCTATATGGGGAACAAAAATTTGATAACAGGGCTCTTCAGTCTAGCTGACAAAGGTATAACAACATCCAATGGCTGGAAGTGGAAGCTAGACAAATTCAGATTAGAAATAAGGCACAAATTTTTAACAGTGAGGGCAATTAATCACTGGAATAATTTTTCCCAGGGTTCTGGTACATTCTCTATCATTGGAAATTTGTAAATCAAAAATGGATGTTTTTCTAAAATTATATGCTTTAGTTCAAACAGGAATTAATTGAGGATAATCCTATGGTTTATGTATGTTATTCAGGAGATCAACCTAGATTATCACAATGGTCTCTTGTGACTTTATGATTTATGAATCTATAAAAAGTTTGTGCTTAAATGCTTCCCTATTCAGGGCAACACTTAAGCACGTGCTTAAAATTAAGTGCATATTTAAGTGGTGTCCCAAAGAGGGATGTTTTCCAGAACTGGAGTGTCAATGGGTCTAAATCCAAGGAAAGCTAATTTACTGCCAAAATATTGTAATCAACAAGCTTTTATACTACACGGCTGTACTCAGCTATACAGGATGAAGTCTCAGTTATACAGACAGCCCTTACAAATTTATGAAAAAATACCATTCCCCTGCAATTTTTCTGCCAATATTAATCAGTGTATTGTCAGCAAGGATAACTAATGCTTGTGTTAAGCAGAGGATAATTATTATATGCACCTTACTTCTTTCTGCCTGTTCTTTCCATTCCTGTCCAGTTCTACCACTACTTAGTTTGCATATCTAGTCTGAAACACAGGTCTGGGCTAAGCAAACATAGGTGAATAGTTCCAGCATTGCATATTAAGAGCTCTATTTACACCCTGAGGAACCACTCTGTGACAGGTATTGATTCTGTCTGGGAAAGTTTTGTTTCCTATCTTGTCCAAAATGAGCTTTTAGCACATACAACTGAGTTTGAGGCAGAAGTAATTACACTCCTACTTCAGTAAATTCTTGCTCTAGCCGTTCTTCTGTGGAGAATTTATGACTCTTTCTTCTTGCATATGGATAACATTTCTATTTAACTGATGCAGAACAACAATATTTAGGGCATCAAGTCCTGCATATCTCAGCTATCAACAGAATTATACAAACTCCTTGCGAGAGACCATGAAACCTTGATTGTTATGCATTCACATTTTGGAGAACAGCATTCCATTTTTCTCTTCCTACCCCTGAACAGTACTATCTGGATTTATAGTACGTAGAGTAGGTTCTTTATCTTTTCAGCCATTGTGTACAGAACCGGATCTATAATTTAAAGTACTCACAAAACAGGGTGGAGAAAAAGACGTCAAAGACAGAATTATGCGTACCTTGTATCTGAGTCTTCCAGCTGCCACACACATTTTCCAGGGCAGTATTGGCTTTATCATTAATCCTTCAATCATCAGAATAATCACAGATAAACACTGAACGAAAACATAACTGTAGCTTTTCTTGTTTTAATAAGCTTTCTATGAAAATAATAGTATGCATATTTGATAAAACATTGGAGAACAAGCATGAGAAAATATACTATAGAAAAGCATCTGGTCCTGACAGGGGAAGGCAGGAATGGATTAAATACTTAATAAGTCTTTTCCATCTGTCAGTTCTATAGTTTTAATTCCAACAGGTATAATGGTATGTCTATCAAAATGCAATGTATCCTACTGAAGTACTTGCCCTCAGTTTCCTGGAATCACGGAATTCTCCAGATACTGGAATAGTATTACATACTCTATCAGCTGCAACATGTAGACAACATGGAAATGGATAAGAGAGAGAGAGAAGATGAGGCGCTACATTAATATATAGCAGCTGAAAATCTGGCCCTAAGGGCTTAAGGATATCACCACTAACAATTAATTTTCAGGCATTTGCTAGTTTAATTCATAACCTCAAATTGTAATGGTTTCAGGCTTGAATACAGTCTGAGAGTGGATGGGTTGTTACAAAAACTAATTTCCCCCTACTGTTACTCACGCCTTCTTGTCAACTGTTTGAAATGGGCCCCCCTCATTACCGCTACAAAAGTGATTTTTCCTCCCTTTCTATTCTACTGTTGAGAATAGCCCATTTCCACTTTAACTGAATTGTCTTGTTAGCACTGACCCTCCACTTGGTAAGGCAACTCCCATCTTTTCATGTACTGTGTATATATATCTGCCTACTGTATTTTGCATTCCATGCATCTGCTGAAATGGGTTTTAGCCTGCAAAGGCTTATGCCCAAATACATTTGTTAGTCTCTTTATGTGCCACAAGTACTCCTCATTGTTTCTCTAATTTTAATGTAACTTTTGATAGCATAAAGATAAAAATAATAAAATGGAAAATTAAAACACAACTTTCTAGTCTTCCCTAATTTTACCTTTTTCTTTCTTCTTCTTAAATATGTTTTGCACATTAATTTATTTACATTATCATAGGTCCATAATGATATAGAGAACCCATTGCTTTCAGTGCTGTAAAGACACATACTAAAAACATTGTTACCTCTTTAGGAAAAAGAATATCTAAATTCACAATGTAAAGAAGTGAGGAAAATAATTTTTATAACCCTAAATTACAGATAGGGATCTGAGGCACAGAGACACAAAGTGATTTGTCTCAGATGACACAGGAAGTCTGTTCAGTGCCAGATTCCACCTAATAGGTATATTTGGATTTATATTAAGAAAAAGAAAAACATTTAAATAATAAAACTAGATTCAAATCTATCATGTGTGACAGGGTCGGGCCAGATGGTTACAGGAGAGTGATAGAAGGCAGAAATATTAGCCCCAGGTTAAGTAGGTCCCTTTTCCCTGGCTAGGGTAACGGGGCAGTTCCAGAACAATCAGGAACATGCTGGAACACATTAAGGTAGATGGGCTAATTAGGACATCTAGAGCCAATTAAGAATCTGCTACAATCAATTAAGACAGGCAGGCTAATCAGGGCACCTGGTTTAAAAAGAACCTCACTTCAGTAAGTGAGGGGCATGTGTGAGGAGCTGGGAGTAAGAGGTGCAAGAAGTTGAGAGCGAGTAGGCGTATTGCTGGAGGACTGCAAAGTACAAACATTACCAGACATCAGGAGGAAGGTCCTGTGGTAAGGATAAAGAAGGTGTTGGGAGGAGGCCCTGGGGAAGAGGCCAGGGAATTGTAGCTGTCACTCAGCTGTTACAGGAGACACTATAGAGAGCTGCAGTCCACAGGGCCTGGGCTGGAACCCGGAATAGAGGGTGAGCCCAGGTTCGCCCCATCACCTCAACTCCCTATTTGATATAAGAGGAGTTCATCTGGGCTGTGGGTCCCACCAGGGGAAAGGTCTCTGGCCTGTTCCCCGACCCATTAGGTGGATCAGCGATTGTTCTTCTCCTTTTCCCAATGCTGGCCAGTGATGAGGTTAGCCAACTGAACAGCAGGTTTGTGCCACTAACAAAAGGAGCCAAACTGAGGACTGTCGTGAATCTCTGAGGCGAGCAAATCCGCCAGAAAGCACAGAACCCACCACGGCAGAGGAGGAAATTTATCACACACGATACCATTGTAGCTATCCTCAGTGCTTCAGCTGGACAGGTAGAGATAAGAAAATCATAAATTTGAAAGAAAATAGGCAGTTGCATATAATAAATTTTCTCTGCCTAAGTCAAGCACTAGTTACCCTTTTCTGGAAATGTATTGATAATCAATTTCCTAGAAAAATTGCAGTGGAATGGTAAGGTTCAGGAACTCTGTAAGGGATGTTTCTATAACTAAAACTTCATTCAGAATAGCTGAGTTCTAACACATATGGTGTAAAAACTCAGGTGAAATCTGATTATATTATCTTGGCAGTAAATGGATTGTCTCTGGCTCTAGGACCACGCTCGAGCCCCCAATTCCGGAAAGCATCCCTATTCAGGACATTTTAAATACATGATCCTTATGCAGGTGAACTCTTTGTCCTGCTCAGATTTCAATGGCTTGGAATCCCTTCCATGATCAAGGCTTAGGCTTGGAAATAATTTTCTACAAACCACCTGCATGAAGTTTCTTCCAGCATCAGGGCTTTAGATGATTTTCGACAAGCCAAATTTCTCACTTAGTCATTCAGACCCCACATATTGAAGCCACATATTCACTAATCCCATAAGTTTCTGTTCAGATGGCAACAAGAAGGGCTTCTTCTACACTGTATCCATCTTCTCTATTAAAAATTATTGAGTTGACAGCACAAAATGAGGTCAAATGGCCAGATTCTGATACAGGATTATCAAAAGGAACTAAAGACTCCTAGGCTGGACAAACATGGAAAGAGAGAGATTGAATGAGAAAAACAAAAACTTCCTTGAAGATGCTATAACAAATTTATTTGTAATCCGAAAATTTTTCATGAGCCAACTAATGTTACTATCTACTAATTTTATAATTCTTTGTGAGGAAGTGTTCTTTTCCGTGCAGGATATTGTGGAAATTCAGATGTGTAAATCAATGGATGCATGTATCTTTTCAGCCACACAGGTAGTAAAAAGGATACTAAATTGAATAGATTTTTAATTGTCTAGTTTCAACAAATTCCAGAATCAGATACAGCATATTTTCAGTACTATATACTGATATTTTTATTTTTATATTTTTTAATTTTTACAAGCAAGGAACAAACTCTCACGACACCTTATCCAAAGCATGTTAAAATCTGTGTAGAAGACTCCCATTCATTTCAGTGGGTTTGGGATCAGGCCCTAATTCACTGATAGCTGTAAAGGGGAACAATGAAACTGAGAACTTACAACATTTTGTCAAATACACAAAAGAAACAGACTAACAATATACAGGGCTTGGTTTCTTTTTTGCTAATTTCTTTCAGTTTTAGTCATTTTAGGAGTTACTTGTAAATATTTTAGGCAGAAATTTTTCAGGCAAATGTCATTTTCAAGTTGACAATGACCCTTTAATTTCTAGGTTCCTTATATGAAAGCCACTTGCAATCATCAACCATGTGGAATATAGTAATCATGAGCAAGAGGTAAATAAACTGGTTTTTAAACATACAAGAGGCTATTTACGGAGGTAAGGAAAGGGGTCTTATACAACAATGGTGTGTACTCTCATTTATTACAGATCTATTGAAATTATTTTTAAAAGGCCAAGGTCTATTATTGCACTACTGTATACTTAGGTGACACGCACTGCATACGTGCATTTGTGGAACATTGTTTACTTATGCGACAAGCGATGCACAAAGTAAATTATTAGAAACAATTAACCAGCATATCCTGGAATTAAATGTAATATTGACAAAAGATTAATCTAGATGATGTATTATGTATGTTCCTGGGAAATGGGTGTTATCTTCAGCATGGGGCAAAAATGGAGAGGAGTAAAATACAAACCACCCAAAATATAAACAAGTCTAAACAAAGAATAGTAGTGAAAAGCAGTAAGTAGTTATCAGGAAAAGCAGCAGTTGTAAAAGTGTATGTTCAGGCTTGGTAAATGCAGCTAAGTACACAAGACCTTATTCAAAGCTCATTGAGTCTTTCTTTCCATTGACTTCAATGGCCTTTGCAGTATGCCCATTCAAAGCATGCACATTTCATCAGTCTTGTGGCGCAGTACTGCCTAGTAAAATGCAGCCTGTCTATATATCCCCGGAGTAACACATTCACGGTGAAAGTCAATTTCAGGATGGCTGTTAATTAGGGGCCCTTCCTCCCCCGTTTTCTCTTGCTTGGCCTCTTGATGGCTCCTTTTCTTCTCTAGCAAATGCCTGCTTTTGCCTTGTGGAACTCCGCATCTGTAAATTGGGGATAATAATACTTCCCTACCTCACAGAGATGTTATAGAGAAACCTACATTCAAGGTTTTGCACTGCTCAGATTTTACAATAACGGGGTCACATAAGTACGTTACATAGGCACTTATTTTCTGTCTGCCTGAGTTCCTTCTCTGTCATTTAGGTTCATAATAATTTTGTTTTCCCACCCTTTTATACTGTGAGTGTAGATAATTCTTTCTGTGAAAAACTTACAATGTTTTTACTATGTGCCTGTACAACACTGAATGCAACTGGGCATTGATGCTATTTTGGGCCTGTAATAAGGTAAATAAATTAATCTGAAAAATTGACATTTAATAAAAAATAGGAAAAAAGAAAAATTAGGGAAGTATGTTATTTTATTTTATTTTTATTTTTGTGTTATGAAAAATGTATGTTAAAAATAAAGGTTATGAATTAAACTAGCCAGTTCCTGGATATTAAATGTTAGCAATGCTGTCTCTAATTCTTTAGGGCCAGATTCTCAGCTGGTGTCAAGCAGTGTCACGTCTCATCTTTTCTTTCAATTTTCCTAGCCATTTCCACACTGCCTATGTCTTGCAGCTGATAAGGTTTGTAGTATTACCCCGATGTCTGGAGAACTGTGTAATTCCAGGAAACTGAGGGTAGGTACTTCAGTGGGATATAATACACCTCGAATATACACTTTTAAACATTTGGGCCCAGGTCCTCAAAGATATTTAGGCACCAACTCCTATTGAAATCAGTGGGGATTAGGCTCCTAAATATCTTTGTGGATCTGGTCCTTAGACATTTAAACTATGGAATCACAGAAATGAGGGGTAGAAAATATTTATTAGGTTAACTGATTTTTTGCACCTTTCCTTTACCATGGCAGGACTCTTCTCTATGGTATGTTTTCTAGTGCATGTTCTCCAATGCTTGTCCAATAGTCACATTGCTACATTTATGGAATGCTTATGAAAACAAGAAAAACTAAAGGTCTCCTTTGGTTCAGCGTTTATCTGTGATGTATTTTCTGATGACTGAAAGTTTAATGATAAGCTATTGTTGTCCTGGAAAATGTGTGTAGCAGCTGGAAGACTCAGATACAAGCTAGGCATATTTTTGTATTTGATGTTGTCTGTCCCTTCACTCTGTGTGGTGAGCACTGTAAATTATGGATTTAGTTATGTACACAATGGCTGAAAACATGAAAAGCTTACTGTAAGTAGTGTAAATCCAATACAGGTTCAGGGCTGGGAAGAGAAAAATGGAATGCTTGTCTCCAGAATGTCAATCTATATCCCATCCAAGGTTTCTGTGGTGTCTTGCAAGGAATTTGAATAATTATGTAAATTGGTCAGATGAGCATGATTTAATTCTCTAAATATCCATTTTTGACCCTAAATCTGTTGAATGTGGATAGCATTTCTATTTTGCTGACACAATTTCACAAGTTAGGCTGTAAAATAAGCCTCTCCAGAAAAATATGAAAGAATCATAATCTTTCAATAGAAGAATGGCTATAGTGAGAATTTCCTGAAGTAGCAGTGTGGACCAAAGTGTACTCTAATGGCCAGGGAGTAGACATGATTGCTGGAGTGTTATCCAAAAGTCATCTGTGTGTGACTGCAAAACTGAGGGATGTGCATAGAGAGTAACACTTCCATCTGTCACTTGAGCTGGAGCACTACCGTTGAGTTTTTTTGTGACAAGGTATCAATGGGGTTAGAAGTGGAAAGATGAAAGAAAACATTAGTATCTCAGAACTTAGAATTACAGACAAGCAGAACACCTTCTGGTTCTGCTGGATACTTCCTCACTTCCCTACCTCAAACATCTCTGATATTGAAAATAGCATCAAAGGTAAAACCCAACCTGAAAATAAGTGCTTACATGTGCACACTCTGTTTGCACTTTCCCCAACTCCATACAGAGCCACATCACCAAAATAACTTCTTCAAAGAAGTACGAACTCCTTCTCACCTCTCCACTCCCAAATGCACATGATAAACACACTTTCTTCCAATAGTTCACAAACAGAGGATAGAAGATCAGGAAAACCAGATCTAATGGGTCAAAATATGCATTGGGGCAAAACCAGATCTACTAGGTCAAAATTGAGAAGGCAGAAGAGTGTCTTCAGGCAATGTAGTGACCCATCCTGAAGGATTCACTCTATGTGGTCTCTGTATGCTCAGGCTTCTATGTGATTTAGGTATGGGAATGGCTGGTTGGCGAATGGGCAGAGGCAAAGGAGAACTGATTTCCACAGCATCATCCTCCTGGAAACCCACAGGTATTGTCCCAAGTACATTGATGTTGATGCAGTTATTGGAGCTTTTCACCAGTATAGCACTGAATTCACTTTTAAAAAATAGTAGTAAGATCCCCCGAGGACAGGTTGGGTGGGGCCTGAGAGTTGGTATATTTACATGACAGATTTCTGATTGAACTCATTATTTGCTAAACCCACCCATCTACCCATCATCATCATCATCATCATGGCAAATCCCTAAAGGTGCAGACTGAGCACCACCCGGATCAGACTCTGGCAAGGCTCTTAAGATGATCTGGCAGTATATTCAGTTTATGTCCATAAGTGGGAATCTTGTCACGCTTGTTAACAGTAATTAAAATCATTTAAAATTTGAAACCTGAACAATGTAATTTCATTACTATGATATAGTCAAAAGCCAAACTGAAGTTTCTCAAAGAACTAAAGATCTATTATGGAATATGTAATGATTTATTTAAAAAACAGCTCAGATCACCCTTCTGCCACCACCTAATAGTATTTTCAGTATCAATCATCTATTGTGGGCTGAGTTGTGGAGGGGAAAGAGAAGGTGCGAAGAGACTAAATGTGATTTTTCTCTTCAGTGTGATCCTTCTCTTTGACATCAGGGGACAGATCCCTCATTGCTTTTGGTTTCCTTCTATTAGGGTGTGACAATACTGCACGCTTTTTTTGGTGGCGAGTAGTGTACATACCGGTAAAGCCCAAGCCTAAGTATAAAGTATGTTATGCTTAGGTTGCTGAGGAATCAAACAACATGTCTCTGTTAAGGTTATTAAAGTCCTCCAAGAGCCCCAAATGTTTCTTTTCTTAAAGAGTTCATATTTAATGTTGTCTCTGCTGTGCACTTGAGTGAAAGTTTCTTGAACACAGGACAAACACAGGACACTGTTGCCATTTTTGAAGATTGATTATATCTGATGCCAGTCAGGGGAAATGGAACACTTATTCTAAGGATCTATATCATCTTTACTTGAATATTCTATTCCAAAACTCACTCTAGACTTTTTTGTGGGGTATTTATTCCTTCTCTTTTGAGACACTTTTTAAAAGACAGTCTGGTTTCCCCAGCTGTTTTGAAAAGTTTAAAAGTTCTGTTAGAGCAACTAGAAGGAGACAAAGAATGATCTGCTGAAAGGCTTACAGGTTTATGTAGAAAAACTGCAAGGAGAAACTCTTGCTTGGGACTATAAAGGGAATGGACTAGGAGGAGCCTGTGAGTGCTGAGAAGCAGTAGTGTTAAAGACATACTGAAATGAGAAGGTCTTTTCCCTGCTAAGGAAGGTTACAGGGAAACTTTTTGTGATGAGGAACAGGAGAGAGTGAGAGAGAGAGAGAGAGAGAGAGAGAGAGGAAAATGCATGCTGAAGGCAGTTATTTCCATAGCAATGCTATGAACTAACCTCAGGTTTAGTAACTCACCCAAGAATCCCCTTTTTTTTCTCTCCTTTTTCAGGCTGCAGTCTTTTGAAACAGCTGGCTGGGGGAATAAGAGAGAATGACAGGTTATCAGTAAAGCAGCACATAAGCAATTTATTTATAACAAAAATAATTGGTTCAGGGGGCATTCTATGTGAAAACCTGCATTGCCTAGGTTTAATGCTGATGGGTGTGGATTACAACTTCCCCCTTCTTTAATTAAAGCCTGAAATAGTGGTGTTTGCTTTGAGACCCTCCCATAAACTTTTGGTGGACTTTGTAGCACTGCAGAGATGTTTCGTGGACGCTGTCTTTGGTATGGAGTACTTGAAGTTGCATGAGATCACCCCCAGAGATTTTAAATACATTTCAATACAATATACTTTATGGGCTAGATCTTCAGTAGATGTATTTCAGTGATTTATACCATCTGAGGATCTAGCACTGTATGAGTCCCAGAACAGAAATCTCAAAAGTTAATTGCACTGTAATTTTGGAACAGATAACCTATAATAACAACATTTAGCCCATAAGTAGGGCCCTACCAAATTCAAGGCCATGAAAAACACGTCACGGACTGTGAAATCTGGTCTCCCCTTGTGAAATCTGGTCTTGTGTGCTTTTACCCTATATTATACAGATTTCATGGGAGAGACCAACATATCTCAAACTGCGGGCCTGACCAGAAAGGGAACTGCAGGGGGCTTGGTATTGCCACCCTTACTTCTGCACTGCCTTCAGAGCCGGGTGTCCAGAAAGCGGCAGCTGTTGGCCCGGCGTCCAGCTCTGAAGGCAGTGCCCCGCCATTAGCAGCGTAGAAGTAAGGGTGGCAATACCATGCCATGCCATTCTTACTTCTGTGCTGCTGTCTTCAGAGCTCGGCAGCCAGAGAGTGGCAGTTACTGGCTGAGGACTCAGTTCTGCAGGCAGCAGCCCAGAAGAAAGGGTGACAATACCATACCATTCCATGCCATCCTTCCTTTTGTGCTGCTGCTGGTGGTAGCTCTGTCTTCAGAGCTGGGCTCCCGGCCAGCAGCTGCTGCTCTGCAGCTGCCCAGCTCTGAAGGCAGTGCCATCACCAGTAGTAGTGTAGAAGTAAGGGTAGCAGCAGTTCGGCAACTCCCTGTATGATCACCTTGCAACTTCCCCTCAGAACTCCTTTTTGGGTCAAGACCCCTACAATTACAACACCATACATTTCAGATTTAAATAACTGGAATCATGAAATGTGCGATTTTTAAAACCCTATGAACGTAAAATTGACCAAAATGGACTGTGAATTTGGTGGGGCCTACCCACAAGTGCCAATATCATCTTCAAGGTGCTTTACAAACATTATTTAATCTG
Source organism: Gopherus evgoodei (assembly GCF_007399415.2). Classification (NCBI taxonomy): domain Eukaryota; kingdom Metazoa; phylum Chordata; order Testudines; family Testudinidae; genus Gopherus; species Gopherus evgoodei. The sequence continues at coordinate 114,413,963 of NC_044325.1, read as the reverse complement.
TACATAAATACCTCTGAGCAATAATGCAAAATTAAAAATTCTTGGTTTCAAAGCAGACACTTGAGGATATCCCAGGTTAAGCTTCATTTAAGGGATTCTCTTGTTGTTCGACTGTCCCCAAAATGTTTACTCTATGTTGCCAAGGGTTATTGTGGGTTAAGCTTAGATGAGCTAAAAATATAAAAAGACAATAAAATTCCGGTTGCATGATAACTGAATCAATATTGTCGTGCATCCTGTATGCCAGATTCCCAATTTTGCTATGAAAAAAACCTGTCTGTTTACTTTCTTATCTCAGTAAACATTGCACCCATTTTGTGTTCCTCCCTACTCCTCCTTCTCACTTTACATGTCCTCCCCTGTGATGGCATTAATTGTACCAAAGGGCCTTATATAAAGAGAGGTTTTCTGAAGAGGTTCGCTGTGCAGCCAGCTTAGCCACCATGGGGCTAAGACTTGCCAGCCTTTTTGCACTCTGGCTGGCTCTTTCCTGTGCGAACGAAATTAAAAAAGGTAAGATCTAGAAATGGGATGGTGAGGAATTTCCCACTGGAAAAGGGTAGAAAGATTTAACTAGTGCAGTTAAGAAAAAGCTAAACACGCGATGAAATAATTAAAGGGAATATTATGATATCAAATGTCCTCCCTTCATTTTTGACATTCAAATGCTAAGACCAAATGTATGAGCTGAAATAGATGTGGATTCTTTTGGAGGAAGATTCTGTAGTTTTCTTTCTGAGCTTTGTGGCTGCCTGAATCCATTATATTGATCTCTAGCTTGATGTATGTGATGAAGTAACAATTGTCTAGCATGAAGGATTGCAGGAGTTCTGCAGGTACCAAGCAATAGCAACAGGGAAAGGGGATGAGTGTCATAAGGAAACCTCTGCATTTGGCTATTCAGAAATAGCAGTATATGCTTTCTTGTCCAAAAGATGTATATATTGTTAACACTTGGACTAGATCATTTTTTAACCTATTACTTCAGCAATCCTAGTCCATAATTTCTTAATCTACCTTTCTAAAAGAATGAGTCTCCAATTTAATTAGCTTGAGGTGTTAGGATGAATATGTATTTTTGAAAAATAGCAAATATTTTGGTTCAACTGGGTGATGCATTCCTGTGCAGGTCATCAGGGTGTTGGATCCTGGGATTGGTCCCTTCTTGAATATACTCTGGCTATGAGAGCCCCTGATGTTAGTAACTGGGAGGAAGGGAACACACTGGATTGCTTTCCAGTCCCACTCCCTAGTGGATGCAAGAATCAGCAGTGATGGGCTTTGGAAGGATGGATGTGAACCCTTCCTTAAATGAAGAGGGCAATGCTGCAACACAGGGATTTGTTTGGATGGAGTAGAAAGTAGAGAAATTAGGCTATCTACAGGATCCCTGAACTTCTCCCAAAGCAAACAATATCTATATGTAACCCACACACTCCTGGGTGTGGTGTTCTGTCCCATCTTGTGGCACCGAGACCACTTGAAGAGGGAGAGATTGAGTCTGCACTACTACCTTAGCTAACAGCCAGTTGGCTTTTAGCTCATGTGGTATAGGCTCCAGCACTAAGCTCCAAAGGCCCCAGGTTCAATCCCGCCCACCGACAACCTGGGTCTGTCAGTGTTACATATAGATCTCTGGAGAAAGTGAGCCATGTAGACCCATGTAGTGAGCAAAGTAGACCCATGAACTATAAATATGATGCTCTGCTGCAGGGTGTCACGGAGTCACCGGGCGATGCTCTGGAACTGCTCCCCAACAAGCCAGTCAGGACTTTGGGGAGCCTCCTCTCCCTTGGAGCAGACTTGTTCAGGGCAAGAAGCTCACACAGCTTCACCTCCTGGGTCTCTCCTTGGAGCATTCAGCATCCTCTGCCCCTCCGTGCGCTTCCCACAGCGAGTCCACCCCAGCGGGGTCCTGGGGAAGCCACTGGGTTCTACACCCCCACTTTGCAGTCAGACATGACTCAGCCAGCCAGTAACACAGAGGTTTATTCGATGACAGGAACAGGGTCTAAAACAGAGCTTGTAGATACAGCGAACTGGACCCCTCGGCTGGGTCCATTCTGGGGGGCAGTGAGCCAGACCCCCAGGTCTGCCCTCCACCCTTGATCCCAGCCAGCTCCAGACTAACAACCCCTCCCAGCCCCTCCTCTCTCCTCAGCCCCTTTCCCAGGCCAGGAGGTCACCTGATCCCTTTGTCTCCAACACCTTCAGCTGGCACCTTTGCAGAGGAGGGGCCCAGGCCATCAGTTGCTAGGAGACAGAGTGTCAGGCATTTAGGTGCACTGGCCCTTTGCTCTGCCAGATACTTAAGAACTGCCATGGGGACACTGAGGCACCAATACAGTATTCAGAGAGAACATTAAGAACTTTCCCAGTTCGTCACACAGGGGTAGGCAACCTATGGCACAGGTGCCAAAGGTGTCACGCGAGCTGATTTTCAGTGGCACTCACACTGCCCGGGTCCTGGCCACCGGTCTGGGGGCTCTGCTTTTTAATTTACTTTTAAATTAAGCTTCTTAAACATTTTAAAAGCCGTATTTACTTTACATACAACAATAATTTAGTTATATATTATAGACTTGTAGAAAGAGACCTTCAAAAAATGTTAAAATGTATTACTGGCACGTGAAACCTTAAATTAGAGTGAATGAATGAAGATTCGGCACATCACTTCTGAAAGGTTGCCGACGCCTGCTCTGCTGTGTGTATTACATACAGTATGTCTTGATGCCTTCAAATATGAATTGTTCAAGGGGACCTATGGTTTTGTTCAATCAATTTAAAAATTGAGAGTTAATCTAGTATTTATGAGTGTGAGGCGTGCTAATGCTTGCTTGGCTGCTTCCCTTATCACACATAGCTCTGACAATGAACCTCAAACCTAATCTACAACAAACCCTGTAATTGCAGTTTTGAGAATGTAAGTTGTGCTAAATTAGTGTCAGTTACTGTTGTGGACAAATGGTGGTGGAATGAGTTTGAGACCTCCAAACATTTGGTTGCTATTGCTTTCTTCATACCTTCCTGATATAGTTTAGTTGTTGTCTTATCTTCAGTTCTTGTGAATATCAATGATACTCCAAGTCACTATTTTGAATGGAAATAATGAATTCACAGTTGGAATTTGGATTACATAAGGAAATAATTCCTGTAAAGTATCTTGCAAAAAAATTGGAGAAGTAACAGAATTATATAGAATAAATTAATACACTTGCCATCCTGGCCTGAGCCTACATTAATGGTATGGGAGTGTCATATGACAGGAGTGTTAAAGCTCCTCAGTAGAGCTGAGAAAATAACCCATTTATTTTGTTCACTCGCGGTTCTGAAAAATAAATAAATAACAAAATTGCTTTGGGTCAAACCAAATGTCAAATTCTGAAAAAATTCAGTGAATCAAAAAAGTCAGCCAAAATTTCTGTTAAGTTGAACAGAGCATTCGGTTTCATTTTTGGACATTTTAACAATAACAAACAAGGGAAATTAAGGGGTTAGATTCATAAAAAGGCCAAGGAGGAGCCTCCTTTAGCCCAGTGGTTAGGGCACTTGCTTAGCCTGTGCCCTAACTGCTAGGCCATCAGCTACTCTGGAAGGTGTGTCTCTCAGTTTCTCCTGTTAAAGCTATTCCATTTTGTATAAAATACTTGACTAATCATTGGACCAGAGAGAGAGTATATGACAATGACTCTATAGTCTGGTTATGGCAGACTCTGGCAATGTGGGATAACCAAGTTCAAGTCCCTGCACTACATTAGGCAGAGGGGGGAGATTAAACCCAGGTTTCCTACATCTCAGGGGAGTGCCCTAACCACTAAGGGTTCTAAGGTGTAAAGAAGCAGCTACCATTTCTTCTTCTGTGAATGGAGCCCGAGTCCCTTTGTGAATAGAACCCCCCTAAATTATTTGAGACAAACCTATTTGACAACTTTGTTCAAATTCAGAAATAGTTTCGGGCTTACTGAAACTGCTTTTTTTCAGTGAATAAACTATGTGCAACCAATTGTGCCCATTTCTACTTCTCAGTTTCAACAGCAAGTGCTCTCATCCATCACACATGCAGTCAGAACTCGAAGAGGTATCCAGGCCCCAGCTGCATGGAAAAATGCATGACTCTCAGCCAGAGAGATGCACATATCATCTGTTTATTATGCAAACACTGAGGATTTGGTTTTTTGGCAAATTGTTGTGTATATATTTATAAATGGCTTGTTCTGTATATATAGCAGATTATCTTCTTGTGTAAGCCTAGTAGTATGCCATAGCTGAATCATTTAAGTATCATTCCTTAGCTGTCTTGCTGTGTAATGTTGCTTATTATCAATGGGTGCTAGCTACTTTATTTCACTTTCTTCATCCCTTCTCCATAACTTAACAGGCAGAACCCAAAACCATGGCCACTACGTCTGCAGTACCTGGGGGAACAATCATTTCAAATCTTTTGATGGAGACTTCTACCAGTTCCCTGGCCTCTGTGATTACAACTTTGCTTCTGACTGCCGAGAGTCTTACCAGGAGTTCTCAGTCCACATCCAGCGTGCTGTGAATGAAAATGGACACCCTGACATCCAATATGTCCTGATCACCATAAAGGATGTTGTAATCTACCTCACCCAAAATGCGGTTGTCGTGGATGAGCAAATGTGAGTTTTTCTAGTATCATAATTCTTCAAAGAAATGTCCAGTAAGATGCTTCCATAGACAAATAGAACTGTACAATATGTAGCATTAAGATACCTATTGTGAGCCCAGGCAAAAGAAATTCTGGGGAAGGAACACAATATTCTGAATTGACCCACTGAGGCGAATGAGACACTTGCTAGGTAAAGTACTGGAGTAAGGGTTCCAGAACCTGGATCAGGTTTAACAGATTTTAACATGACCAAATAAATATGTACCCTTCTGTTGTCATTGCTGCCTCTAATTAGAGCCCAAGTTTTATGAAAAACTGTCATACCCACTCCAGTGAATGCCTACTAAGGAATAGAAAATAACATTCTATTTTCCAGCCACCAAGCCAGAATATATCCAGAAATATCATGAAGTCTTTTGACATATATTACTGCCAAAAATGAGAGATTGCTTAGTTGTGCACCAAAGTGTTAAAAAGAAATCCACAAGCAACTTTTTAGGGGTCCTTAAAGATTGCTTTCCCATGCACTGAACCTATTCTTCTCATAAGTATTGTTCATAAAACAATATAACCCTAATAAAAGAAGACTTGTGGAACAGGTTTTCACTGTGTGTAGGATTCAATGTTCTATAGACTTTCATACTCTTTAAACCATACCTTTGGCACATGTCCCAGTGGCATATAAAATATAACTACATGCCAATGCAATGAAAGCTATAGAATTTTAAAAAGTGACTGGGGAAGACCCAATCCATTGACTACCAACACAAAATTAATATAGGGTATTATGGTAATCAGATAGCTCTTCAGATGGTGATTTGGTGACATCTTTTTTTCAAATTATATCATAATATTGAGTGATTTGATGACCATGCTCTGCCTAGGGGAGATGGCCTGGGTCTGAGTTCAACATTGGACTTAGTCCTTCACTGCTGATAGTACTTCTGCAGCTTGGAAGGGGTCCTGAGATATCAATCAGCAGAGTGCTGGAAAGAGTGAGTCTCTAAGGGCTGGTCTACACCACACAGTTAGGTCGACATAAGGCAGCTTATGTCAACCTAATTATGTTAGTTTCTGCACTAGAGTGAGAAGCCCTGGCGGCTTCAGACCCTGTTCCTAGCTGGGAGCCACAGCAAGATAGGGTGACCAGACAGCAAGTGTGAAAAATCAGGACAGGGAGTGGGGGGTAATAGGTGCCTATATAAGAAAAAGACCCAAAAATTGGAACTGTCCCTATAAAATTGGGACATCTGGTCACCCTACAGCAAGACGCCCTAGCGCCCATTCAAATTTCAAATTGACAAGGATGCCTGGCTCCCAGCAGGGAGTGGTGGGGGTTAACAAGAAGCTGGGGCAACTGGTCCCCGCTCCCTGAGGGCAAGAAGCCCTAGGCATCTTCCCCCAGCTCCCAGCAAGGAAGGGGGAGTTAAGAGGAGGCAGTTCACCAGGAACCTGGGAGCTTGTGGGGCAGCCAGGGTCCCAGCAGGGTGCTCCCAGCAGAGCTGGTAGAGCACTTCTGGTGAGGACGTGCACTACTGACCCAAGGAGGGTAGTATGGACATGTACCACTGCAGTAATTACTAGTTTATATTACATTTCTAGTGTCGACATACCCTAAGACTTTCTAGTTCTTCTGTGGATTGTCACAGAATTTTGGGTTCCATAGAACAGATAAAGATTTTTGAAATGCCACTTCTATGCATCTCAATGGCATAGCTGATACACACAGGCAAGCCAAACACCATCCCACAGCAGATACTCATAGCCATCCTAGTAAGTGTGGGTCCCCATTGCAAACTCCAGTATCGGCATATAGTTGCATGTTCCACCCAGGCAATCTTCAGAATTGGATTTTTACTATTTTACAGGTGCCCTGTATAAGATGAGAAAAGAAACAATTATAAAATCAAAGAATGAAAGAAAGAAAATGTACAAAGGTGGAAATCAGAATAGAAGAAAGAACAATTATTTATGTCAAGGCTTGGTGCTACAGTGTTGGTTCCGTAAATGCTACAAAACTCCTCTGTTCTGATTCCTGGTTTAGAGTCAGCATTAGAAAAGCTCCATCCCAGAAGACTCCATGCTTTCGAGTAGCTGCCTAATGTTTTAAAAAAATGTTCATGCTCCAACGTTCATGATGTGACCTGTAGCTTGTGGTAGGAATGTTAGCTTGTGAGTTTCTATTTGGTGTCTGGACTCTAGCTAACGTGATTGCATGCATTAGAAATGTGCAAGATGAGTAGTTAGAAAAGCTCTGGCATCAAGAAATTAAGACTTAAAATACCCCTGTGAAAGGCTAGGAAAGAAATTGTGAGAGGGGATGTATGCCTGGGCACACACCATTAAACTAGCAGTAGCATTTGCTCTGAGACCTGTGTAGAGAAGGAAATAGCTATTCATTGATTTGGCTGGATTCCAATGTAACTAATTCTGTTTGGTCAAGTATTGAGCTCTTTAGGTTTTATTGTAAGAAGCTGTTTGCGGGAATGCTTTTATCACCCAACCAAGTTCTGCATTGTGGCTTGTGTACACAGTGAACATAAGGGTGGATATTAAGTGGATCAGCTTCTTATCAGTCAACAGCATTTTTGTTCAATCCTGTTTGAAATACTTGGGTCAAATTAATGACGTCTGCTGATTCTATTAATGATTCATCTCATAATTAGATTATTGAATTTTGATGCTTTTAACAAGCGCTTTTCTCCTCACATTTTTCTTCCACTTCTGTTGAACATCAGGCTCCATGTCTGCATTGTCCCCATCCCAAATCGTTAGGCCATTCTCTCAAAAAATAAAAGTTATTTAAAGGGCATATCCAGTCTCCTAAAACAGTACATGATTTTTGGAAAATGAAAGACACTATTCAGTTTCTTGTGCCCATTTGCCGTGTGAACCTCAATCATGGGTAAGCAGTGAATATTCACTCTCCCAGGTTCAGGTCCTTTGTTTTTTGCTTTTACTGACTGAATCACGTTTCTTCGCTGGCATTTTGCCTTCTTTCCTAACCTGAGATAGAGAATCTATCCCTTTAAGGAGCCTGTGGCTCTAAGATTGCCTTGCTTTGTCAAGGTAAATTCCAGATGGCACCAACATGTCAAGTCTGAAATTTTACATGTGATGGCCACAGGAGATAAGTGTTATCTAATGAAGTCTGTGTAAGCGTCAGGCAGAGAAGTCTGCAAAACTGCCTTGAAATAGGAAGAATCTGAACTGGATTTCTGTGACCAACTGGAATGAATGCCGATTAGAGCAATTTAAACCAGGTCAGACAAAATATGACTTAGCTCAGCAAGTATCTGAGAGGAAGGGGATTTAATTCCCTGCTAAACAGAGTCTGTCCTGTACAACAGAGAACAGCTGCGTGGGACTCAGAGATGGAGGCCAGAAAAGTGTAATCTGCAGAGCCTGTTTCTTCCATGCACTCTGATGTTTCTCTTGCAACACCTAAGACATTCAGTTTACTCTTTTCTGTTTTCTACATTACATCTAATACAAAATCTCTGACTTTCTTCTTCTCAGTGTAACAACACCATATTATAGTTCCGGTTTGCTGATTGAGAACAGTGAAATCTACACTAAAGTCTATGCAAGAGCAGGCCTGGTTCTAATGTGGAACCGTGAAGATTCACTGATGGTACGTCTGACACTGAACTTTACTTTTGCTACTGTTCGGTTTTAACAAATTAGCATAAGCCAAACAGAGTCATTGTGTTAAGCAGCCTCTTCCAACTGGGAATGGAGATAGTTTATTCCCAGATGAGAAGGTTCCTTTGTCCATCATGTAACTGGAGTTGGGCATAGAAATGAACTTTCCTTCGCCCTCAAGAGAAGATGAGACGGGAATGAGAAACAGCTAATATTTTGGTTAAAAAATCCTAAAAAATTCTGATCTGCAATCCATTTGATTGTCTCTTGGAGGATTGGTGTGCTCTGTTATTCAGCTTCCCAACAAGGAGTAAATTCACCCCTTAAGGGAAAAAGTTTGTTATATAAAGCACCCCTTCTTCCTAAGCTTTGACATAATGTTGACAAGAAGCACCGTCCTGGTATAGTAACTTCTCACATTCTTCCATTATATGTTTTTATTTTCCCATGGTGATTGTTTGCATTGGACTGTGTTACTATTATGTTAGATGTACTAAAACCTAATTTACAATGGAGAGGCATTCATTATCTCTCCTCTATTAACTTCCCCTACTAGTGAATTTATTCTTGTTGGGAATGTTTTTTTTTTTAGTGCTACAGCTGATTTTCTTTCTGATTTTGTTTTCATTATTTAGTTGGAACTGGATTCCAAGTTTAACAACAACACATGTGGTCTTTGTGGGGATTACAATGGACAGCAGCTCTACAATGAATTTATCTCTAACGGTAAGGGTCTGACAGTATATATAGATACCACGTAAGGCAGGCATATAGATATTGTATGTGAAAGCATCAAAGAGGGCAAAGGTAGGATTTACAGTACAGGAATTTAAATTCCGTCAGAGATTTTCCAGCAATTGCTAAGAGATACAGAAATAAATTATTAATGGTGTACTATATTTCAAGTGAATCAGCTGATTCTGTGGAGTCTCTGTTGGTGTAGGCCAGTGGTTCTCAAACTTTTATACAGGTAACCCCTTTCACATAGCAAGCCTCTGAGTGCGATCCCCCCTTATAAATTAAAAACACTTTTTAATATATTTAACAACATTATAAATGCTGGAGGCAAAGCGGGGTTTGGGGTGGAGGCTGACAGCTTGCAACCCCTCATATAATAACTTCACGACATCCTGACGGGTCCCAACCTCCATTTGAGAACTCCTGGTGTAGACTTTCTCACTTTTTGGAATACTAGTGAACTTTTTATGTCCATCTGAAATGGATATACTTAAAAGTATTAAAATAGTCAGTACAGTGCCTGATATATAATAAACAGTTTGCTTTATCACTAAAGTGCCAGGAATCAGATGTGTATTGTTAAGTTTGCTGTGTTTATCAAGGCTTTTTTACATCTTCCTCGCAGACATGACCTTCAATCCGATCACATTTGGAAATATGCAAAAGATTAACAAACCCAACACAGTATGTGAGGACCCTGATGAAACACAGACTGTCGCAACCTGTAATCAGCATGTGAGTAATCATAGTGGTCAACTTTACTTAGCTGGCAGGTGGAGACATTCCTGCAATGTGGGGAGACCAGGGAGTGTGGAGATGGTAAAGAGCCTGGAACTTTCCATGGCACATACCATGTCCTTAACTAACTCCAATGGCATTAACAGGAGGGGTAGAACCGATGAAAGATCTTAGTTGCACGTGTGTTGTTTCTGACACAGAATTATCTAGAGATAACCTAAGACTTGGACTCATCCCTCTTTTGCAACCATTAGTGATGTCCAGAAGCCAAGCACAAAGGAACCTCTCTAGAAACTGAGGTACCAGGGATACCTTTTAAACTTTTCTTTTTTTCCCCCTCTCCTCCTTAGCGTGATGAGTGTCTGAGTCTGCTGACTTCTTCAGTATTCGCTGACTGTGAGTCCCGTCTGAACCTGGAGATGTATGTTCAAGCCTGTATGCAGGATAAGTGTGCCTGCCAGGGAGCTGAGGATTCCTTCTGCCTCTGTAACACCATCTCTGAGTACTCTCGCCAATGCTCCCATGCTGGTGGCCGACCTGGAAACTGGAGGACAGAAGAGGTTTGCCGTAAGCATCTTCTCAGACTTGGCAGAACAATCAATTCATCCTGGGTGAAACATTTAAAACTGCTCATCTTGTGTATTTGCTCTTTCCTCCTCCCTTGCCTTTGTTATTAAGGACATTTATTGGAAGTAGAAATTATGTTCCAACTGAAAGCCATATGGTTTGATCCTGCTTCCTGTGAAAGTAATGGGATTTTTTGCCATTAATTACAGTGGAAGCATGATTAGAATCACTGTCTTCTGTTCAAGAAGCAAGAAAAGAATGTAGAGAAGAAAAAAAGTGGTCTAGAAATTAAACACATTAAATACATTTGGCAAAATTGCTGCCAATTGAGTCAATTCCATTGATTTAGTTGGAGCCAATATATGCTCTGTGGTTTCTGTGGAACACAGAGTTTATATACAAGTCACTGATCTTTTTCTTTCATTATTTTAGCTAAGACGTGTCCTGGAAACATGATCTACCAGGAAAGCAGCTCACCATGCATAAGCACTTGTTCCCATTTGGAGATCAGCAGCCTTTGTGAGGAACACTTCATGGATGGTTGCTTCTGCCCTGAAGGTAGGTATCTCAGTTCTATATGAGGCAATAGGTTTGGATTCAAGTCTCTTCATATACTCCAGAATATATCTGAAAAAGGCTGTATTATCTACACTTTACCTTCACTAAAAAGAACCCACAAGGAGTTAAGATTTAAATATTCAGTATAAAGCAAGTTACATTTTAGAAATGAATACATTTTACCAGTGGAGTAAATTTGTCCTTGTAAATTAATAAAATTCTAGCATGTTTACAAAAGTGATGCATGAGCTTGGCTTTAGTTAACTCACACTAACTCAGTTAGGCTCTTTATTTCTGTCTGTGGTGTATGAGACTATTACCACCTCTGAACTGAGAGTTGGTCCTTTGGGTTAAGCAGTAGACATGCATGTTTTTAGATGTAGAGTTTCAGACCCTGTCGGTAACCCTGAGAAGGGGCATAATTACATATATATTATCTACATGGAGATATTATTAATAATATGTGACAAGGAGCTCAAATGTAATATTCAAGACCCTGTTGCCAACCTTGGAAAATATCTTCACAGTGATAGCACACCAACAATAGTTTAAGTGAATTTTAAATCCAATCATTTAGAATGTACAGATTTAAGGAAGTGCATCTGAGGAAGTGGGTATTCACCCACGAAAGCTCATGCTCCAAAACGTCTGTTAGTCTATAAGGTGCCACAGGATTCTTTGCTGCTTTTACAGATCCAGACTAACACGGCTACCCTCTAATACTTGACAGATTTAAGTTGAGATTTTCAGAGTGACACAGGGGATTTAGCCACACAACTTCCATTAAAAATATTAAATTAAGCATTAAAAACAATGGAAGCTCTGTGGCCTAATCCCCTTTTGATATCCTCAGTTACCATTAATTTTGGGTCTGGTTTAGAGTGTGCCTACTGCAAGAGTTTCTCCTAGGTTGGTTGGTGCTGGTATTTTGACATGAACTATGAGAGCCTACGGTTGTGTTTTGTAGGAACTGTGTATGATGATGTCAGTGGGAGAGGCTGTGTCTCTGTTAACCAATGTCACTGCAAACAGCATGGATTCCTGTATTCACCTGGGCAAAATATCACCAGTGAATGTGAAGAATGGTAAGGGTTACAATTCACTCGAAACCGCTCTCAGAATCACTGTGCATGGATCTGTCAGCAGAGTTGCTACCTATTTGTATATGTCCTGCTGCAAAAGTCATGGTGCCTTTCCATGTGTCGCAATATCAAGACGCTACAGTGAGCCAATTTTATGGCATCTTGAGTCTGTGATATGTGGAAGAGGAGAGTTTTAAATAAGCAGCCAATGACGAATTTTCAAAGCACCTAGGGGTACTTTGTCCTGACCCAATAGTGCTCTGTATACAGATTTTTTCAGTGCTTTCAGTCCCTCTGACACCCAACCCCATTTTTGATTCCTTATTTATTTGTGTTTATAGCATCTGTGATTCAGGCAGGTGGGTGTGCAAGCACTTACCCTGTCCAGGCTCATGCTTAGTGGAAGGAGGTGCTCACATCACCACCTTTGATGGGAAGAAATACACCTTCCACGGAGACTGCTACTATGTGCTGTCCAAGGTATCATGTATTAAAGGTCTCTTCTCTCAGATAGCAAAAATAGATGCAACTGCCTTTGGATTTTGTGGCTGTAGATCACTATTTCATTATACTTTTTGAGGCTAGGATGGAGGATACTGTAGAGTCTATACTAGAGAATTCAAAGTGAGTCATGATCCCCAGTGTCCACGGATGTGGTAGCGAGGGTTTGTGCTCACCTAGTACACAATGACTGCCTTAGTCATTTCCAATTTCATGACGATTATGGAACAGGTTTATGGTACGCAACCCAGTCTCACTTGTAAGAGTCCAGAGGAGTACACTGGTGCTAGTGAACAGATGGCTGGACCTGCAACTTGAAGGACTCAGCTCCTCCAAATATATCTGAAGTGAGGGTTGGAAGTGTCCTACCTAAACTGTAATACACCTATGCTTGTGTTCGGGTGATATCGAGTCAATTGGAGGATGGGAGAGAGCACAGCGAGTTATGTCATCCCTTTGTCCCTGAAGTACCTGGTCCCCATTGCTCCCGAGAACAAGGATCTGACTTACCAACACTTGAATGCTTGCCACTGGAGCTTTGAAAGGAAGTCCTAGTTCTGGTGGTAGTGCTAGAAAGAAATTTCTCAAAAGCAAAGCTCTACAGTGTTTGCTAGTTTAACAGACCATTTCAGTCCTCTGTGATAGAAATCAGCTCAGGGTATGAAAGGGCTGCCTCTGTGTCATAGACTCACTGTTCCAGAGTGCTCCTGTGTGGCATGAAACAACATTTCAGAACTCCATCTAGCTCTCTTCCTTGGGATGTTAGTGGTCTGGTCTGGTGGTGACTTGGCCTTCCAGACAGGTCACACAACAGTTCCATCCCTTTTGAAGTATGAAAGTCCCAAACAATGTCTGACAAAATAATAGTAGCAAATATAATGCCTTTCACCTCACCTGGGCTCTTCTTCAGTCTCAGTTTATTTCCAGAGCAGAAGGTCTCAGGGCTTCTCGCTGGAATCGTCCAATAAAACCCTAAAAACAGACAAAACGCAAACTAAGCAACTTCTTCCCATCTCAGACTTTAGTCTATCTTAGGCTTCCCCGGGTTCTCCGCTCTCCTGCGGAACTGTTATCCACATGGCAGTCTCCTTGGAGTCCTGCTCCTTTTTCAAGGCTCAACCAAGAAGTTAATTGTATGCTTGTAGCCTTTGCTTGGTTCTCTTTCTGCCTGGATCCCATCTGGCCCTTCCCACCGAGATGGAAGTCCAGACCATCTCTCTCCTTCCAGCTACACTGAACTCCTTCCTTTTACCCTGGCCTAGACCAAATGGCGCCCCAGGTGAGGAGCATCTTTGGTTCCCCCCTTCCATTTGTTAAACTATTGAATACTTTATTTTTATTGCATTTGTAGCCCATTTCATGACCCAGCACCCCAAGCCTGGAATCCCAGGCTCTCACCCAGGTAGCCTGCCCCTAAATCCAGCCCTGTTCATCCCTGAGCCTGACACAGACTCTAAGTTTAATAATGTGGGGGTAATAGAGCGCTCAGGCTCCAATTAACCCCTTCTCAGCCAGTGTGGGGTTTATACAACCCGCCATACTATACTAATTTATGTTTTTTTCCACTTGGATTGCAGGGAGGTATAAATGACACTCACGCTCTCCTGGCAGAGCTGTCTCCCTGTGGCTCTACAGACAAACAGACCTGTTTGAAGACTGTTGTGCTGTTAATAGACAACAAAAAAAATGTAAGTGATGTGTGGGGGTCTGCTGAATGTGTGGCTTCTCTCAATGTATTCCCCTATTTCTTTTTCCCTACTTACTTTTGATAATCTTTCTCTGAGGATCCTAAGTAAGGATGGTTGAATACAGAAAAAATTAAAAAATAGTCAAAATGTTTGTACAAATCCCAGATCAAATTGGCACTGCACAGTCTGAACAAGTTCAGAGTTAAAAGTTTTTGCTTGACTTTTTCTTCCTTCTTTCTTTCTTTTTCCTCTTTCTGCTTCTGCCTAGTGTTGGAAACATTGTGAGTCTGCTCTCATGGGATGTCCAGTATGACTGCAAATGAGAAGTCCTTGATATTTTATTTTATTGAGCTTTAAGTCCAGTTTTGCAGAGCTAAGATGTTCTGGTTAGGATTCAAACACTTGAATACTGATCAAGCCAAGCTTCTCAACTGTCTGAATTTCACTCAAGATTAATAGTGAGAGGAGACATTAGAAATTCTCACTCGTATTCAATCTGCCCGCTTGTCTAATCTATTTTTTTCTGTTCTGTCTTTCTAATTTGTCTCTAATGCTCCCATCACCATAGTATCTAGACCTCTGTGAGTTTTTTCTCCTCCTTTCCTTCCATATAGTTCTAGTCTTCTTGGCTCTTGACAGTAACATTTGTGAAACTAGTTATGTTCCCAAAAGTACATACTAAAATTTGTCATAAGAATTTCCTGAAGCACTTCCTTATCATTCTATCAGTGCTGTACAATTATGTAAAAAAAACCAACAACACATGACAAGATGTGTACCTATAGCAAATCCCCACACATGACTGGTGTCAAGTGCCAAATGTTTTCAGCCACCTGGCAAAGTTGATATCCAGAATAAGTGACTTTTTGAAGCATTTTTTCTCTAGTAGAAATTGGTTTAGTGCACATTAAAAAAATTGTCTAACAAGCCCAAAGCTTTTACATGTACTGAATGCTAGGGTAAATAGAATCTTTATTAGCTAATTAGATTGCTCCTTTTTTAAACTGTGACTAGAATGTTGAGTTCATCTGCACAAAGTAGCGTGATCCCTTCTTATCTCCCAAGTTTTAAGGTTAATGTTCGTGTTGTGCTTCCCTCTGTGTACATGAAGTTGCAGTAATTTAAACATGTTCTCTTTGCTTGCACGCAGATCTTGGTATTCAGATCAGATGGCACTGTGCTGCTGAATGAACTGGAAGTGCACTTGCCCCATGTGACAGGTAAGGAATGTGGCCACCTCTCCAATGCACATCCGATGTTAAGGGAAAAACAAGCTCTTTATGTGTTAGAGCCTTTGATAAAAGAAAAGCAGAGAGGCATTTCTTGAATGTTTGTGATGGAATGAACTGGATTGCAATGTAAAGAGCTTGAGAGGAAGGGGATTTGAGAAAATACATTGTGGAATTTATGACCTAACCACAGAGGGTGGTTCTGTGTACAGAGGCTAATCAGGAAGGATGGCTTTGTGGTTAAGGCACTGGCCTGTGCCGCAGTGCTGCACAGGCTTCCCGTATGATGTTGGGCAAATAGCTTAATCTGCATGTGCCTCACATCAATAGATAGAAATGAACTTCATTGCCAGCATATATATTCTGTCTGGGACGAGGAATGTCATATTTAACCCATATACTCTGGTTAGGAGAGAGAAAAAGTTTTTTGACTTATATTTATCACTTAAATTCCAACAAGAGGATCTTTTCCTTCTTGTTGCCTTTTCCCCTTTAAGTACTCCTTTCAAGGCTGGTGGTGTTGGGGACTGACCTTAGGTCTCTCTGTGGCTGAACTGACATGGGCAGAAAGTTCAATGGAGGTATCAGCTTACATTTGGCGTATGGAGTTTTAATGGGGCAGTTACTTTATATTAGTGTCAAACAATACCCTGCGGTGAAGCACAGAACAGTGCTGATGGTGCCTAAAAAGAGTCACATTTAGCCTTCTTCTGCTAAAAAGAAGTTTGCAGTGATGCAGAATCCATGAGGATTGTTGTGGGAGATCAGTAAACAGAGGATCCTGAAGTAACCTCCCCCAAAATTTGTAAATCCTTTTAGTGCTGCTTATTGTGAATGTTTATGCTGCAGAGTCACCAGCTTCATGATCAGCACCACTTCTCAGTCAATGCCACCTCTACCAAAAACTTTTCAGTTGCATAGATAGAGAGGAGGGGGGACAGACACATATGGAAGGAGAAGTTTGTAATTTGCCTGGTAGAAAGAATCCAGATCAAAGTACTCTACAGAATGAGCAATATACAGGCCACATATTAAATAGCCTCACCTTAGCATATGATTCCTTCTGGGCAACATCACAGAGAAACCAGTATGCATGGCTCTTCCAGTTTATTTATTTTGTAGGGTTGTTCTGTTGATTTTTCTACTCAGGCTTGATAATGCTGTATTGCCTATATATAATACCTCCAAGTGTGTCAGAGCTCAGCTGTTTTTGAGTGTTTTATGAGCAGCTGGCACATACTGAGAGCTGGTTTAACATTCACCCAGTTCAGTTCCTGAGAATAAATATCCACAGCCCCAATCAGTAACAGCTATGGTTTTCAAACCTTTCCATATGGTGACACTCTTTTCCATAGTGGGACCCCTCTTCCATTTAACAATATGGGAAGGGCAGGGTAGTTACGACCCCTGACACCTGTTTGTGACTCAGGTTGAGAATCCCAGTTCTGGGTAATACAGGTGACTGGAAAACCCTATTTCAAAAAATATATGGATAGCTTCAAAAACAACTCTGCTTTTTGTTCTTTGGATGCGACTTCAAGTCAAGCATCAATTAAGTTCAGCACTTATGTATTAGAAGCAGGGGCGGCTCCAGGCACCAGCACGCCAAGGTCGTGCCTGGGGTGGCAAGCCACGAGGGGTGCTCTGCTGGTCGCCGCAAGGGCAGCAGGCTGGTTGCCTTTGGCGGCATGCCTGCGGAGGGTCTGCTGGTCCCATGGCTTCGTTGGACCTCCCACAGGCGCACCGCTGAATCCATGGGACTGGGGACCTCCCGCAGGCAAGCCGCCGAAGGCAGCCTGCTTGCCATGCTTGGGGCAGCAAAATACCTAGAGCCACCCCTGATTAGAAGCAAGGAATGTTTAATAGGGAGTTCAATTTTGGGATGCTTCTTTTATTGAAGAGCTACTTTTTAATATTTACAATTGAGTAGTGCTTCCCTTTGATATAATATGACATACCATCCATTCTTACAATGATTTATGGATGTAACATAAAAGGGGGAAAGCAGATCTCAGTCTCCATACTTAAGGGCATACATTGATCACTGGGTGAGGTCCAGAAGAAATGTTCCCTGCAGTGTAGATTTAATATCTTCCCCTGAGCTATCCAGCACTGGCTAATATCAGAGAGAGGACACTGAACTAGATGGACCATTGGTCTATTCTGGAATGGCAATTCCTCTCCTTATTTGGGGGATGTCCAGGGTCTTACCATTAGTTGCTCCCTATATTTTATGTTAGATTGAACTGTTTTTAAAACAGGAATATGACTGGAATATGTCATCATTACAGTGGCAGGAACTTATGAGTCACCATCATTCTCCTCTCAGAAGGATAGTGGGAATTGCCCCTCTGAGTCACTGTCACTGCTGTCCCTTTCATTGTACCCTGCATTCACTGTGACACCTGAGGTACCAAACCCTTAAGTAAATAGACCAGCCCATGGAGGAAGTGGGTAGAACAAGATGATCTTCAAATAGAAACAGGAACAATTGGTAGTTAAGTGGAGGGCATAGTGAGGGAGACACTTATTTATTGTTATAAGTTACTTATTGTGATTTTTCAAAAAAGCTTTTAATACAGAAGCATATAACTCAGCACTGTGAGCGGTCATGCCAGAGAGCGGAGATTTTTTTGATTCCTGATCCCACACAGTCATCATAAGTAGCTGGGTTATTAATATAGCAGGGGCTGGCACTATAGCTAAGTGGTCAGTGTTCTCCAGAGCAAAATAAGAGAGGTTTGTATCACCGGTCCTGAGTTAACTGTGCCTCTCATGCCCTCTCCCTCTCTGGGAGGGCACCCCACTTACGTCTCAGGCATCTAGCCTTCACCTTTCCTGGGGCAGGATCCCCCACGATCATCTCCCTTCAGATGGAGGCTTAGGCTGCAGATTCCTCCAATGCACTGTGATCACCTCAGCAGATCTGACTTCAGTCCAGCACCGGCTGTTCTCTCAGTGACACTGAGGATAGGGTTAACAGTGACCAGCCAACTCTTATAAAGCCAAGTACTAGTTATTCAGAACAAAGGCATTTCAGAAAAAAACATATCTTTAAAACTCTGAACAGTTTTCTTGCATGTCTGGCTCACCAAACAATCAGCCGTCTTCCATGTGGAATCTTGGGTAGGGTTTAAAGTACTTTGGGCCCTCTCACAAAGCCTGTCTCTGGACACAGACTCATGTGAGTTCTTGGATCAAGTGTGAGAGACTATCTCCCAGGTCAGGGCTGTTATTTTGTACAGTTTAAAGTCCTCTGCCTGTTAAGACTTTTTGAACTAGGTCAAACCAATAAATGTTATTGCCCAGAGGGGGCAAAACTTTACAAGATTTGTTACCTGCATGGTTTTGGTATTGGGGATTTGCATTAATTATTATCCAGTGTCTTTAGTTCCTGTGGGGAAACATCCTTTAGCTCACCCATAGAGCAAGGAATACAATCACTAACTAGCGCATAATGATACATGTAACATTTATAAAGTTGATACAATAGTCTTTGAATATTCCATGTTTTCATAGCATTGGATCTGTCAGAATCTGATGTTTGGTCCTCTGCCTGTTGCAGTTTTCAGGGCAGATGATGACTTGGGCTGCTCATGTAAAGTGTTGCTTTCAGCAGGCTAGTGTTTTCCCATCTGTGACATTTCTGGATGATAACAGAAAGAGGTGATAAAAAAAAATAAAAAATCAGGGAAACATGACTTTTCTTTCCTTTTGTTTTCCAGCAAGCTTCTCAATTTTCCAGCCAACTTCATACCATATCATTGTGCATACCTATTTTAGTCTCAAGCTACAAATCCAATTGGTTCCAATCATGCAGCTGTTTGTGATTGTGGATCAATCTGCCCAAGGAAAACTGCAAGGTAAGTGCACAATTATGTCTACTTCTAAAGGAGAAACGATGCAGCAAAAATATTTGCAACTGAAGTGCTGTGTGTTCTTAACATTGATGATGAGATGTGTCTGTGATTGGCATAGCATGAAATTTCTAGCTAATGAATTGTTCCATACTAATTAAGATACTAAGGAAACTGCGTGCCTGTAAGATACTAATATAGACTTAACAAATGAACCCTTTTTTCATATTTAGTGATATATATTTTTTAAAAGAGACAGAAATGCTTATCTAGTTGAATATGGGAAGAATGAGAGCAGAATCCAACATTTCATGAGAGAATGGCCCCGCAGCTCTCACATTTTACAAGATGAATTATTGATATTACACATTAAATAAACCCGTCATCCCCACATCAGTGCAGGATTGATCGCTGGACTATATTCCCCACTGCTTTGTTCAGTTTAGTTTTAAATTACTTAAATGGCCAGTCTTGGGAAACTAATCCATAAAAGGATGATAGGGAGAATCCCCCCAAACTCCAAATACCAGTTGAGGATCACCTGCCCCAGATCTTGGATTTTTAAAGTGAGACCCCCGCAAATGCCTACTTTTGTGATTGCAGTTTTAATACTGAGTTGGAGAAGCCCTCTGTTTGACAATCTGACTGCTAGTCATGTGGCAAATCATCCTTTTCCTCTTTTGTTGCTCTTTTAGAAGAAGAATGAATAACAATTATTTATAAACACCACATTTTTTTCTCAACAGGTCTTTGTGGGAATTTCAATGGCATAGAATATGATGATTTTAAAACAGCTGGTGGGCTGGTAGAAGCTACAGGATCTGCCTTTGCTAACACTTGGAAAGCACAAGCCACCTGTAAAGACCAAGTGGATAATTTGGAAGACCCTTGTGCTCTCAGCTTTGAAAGCGGTAAGAATACTACATTTTCATAGAGCCTCTTTCCTCCAAATTCTATATCTCATACACAGTCAGTCAAATAGCGGTTTCAAAATAATCATCTTTATTTGGAAAGCTGATAAATTAATAATATGTGTGCTTGTCTGATGTACTGTGGGCTTGCACACATCAGCTAACAGGTGCTTCCCTTTGGGAGTAATTCATTGTCCTGTGGTTAAGGCATGCAACTGGGCTGTGGAAGACCCAAGTTCAAGTCCTTGATCTGCCTGGTTCAGATGGTAATAAATACACAATAAGGATATTATTTCAAAATGCCATTAGTCTTCTATGGGACCCTGGAGAATTTACTTGGTAATGTGTCAGATTCATAATCTGAGGGTCCAGTTTCCAGCTTTCTGTTCAGGCAGTAGGTTTTGATCCAATGGCTGGAAGTTGAAGCTAGACAAATTCATACTGGAAATAAGGATTTTTTTTTAACAGTGAGAGTAATTAACCATTGGAACAGTTTATCAGAGCTGGTAGATTCTCTATCACTGATGATTTTAAAAGCAATATTGGATGCTTTTCTAAAAGATCTGCTCTAGGAATTATTTTGGGGATGTTTTATGGTATGTGTTATACAGGAGGTCAGATTAGATGATCATAATGGCCCCTTTTGGCCTTTGAATCTGTGACTCTATAAAAGAGATGGAAAGTTCAGAGGGAAATTGCAGGGGCAACCCATGTGTCGAAAGACACAGAAGAAAAGTCATTAATATATGTCTGGAGTAGTGGTGCACTTCCCTTAGCATTATTGCTTCTTTTTATGTTTAGCTTGGATTTGTGATCCTCTGATCTTGCGTTCTCAGACAGTTGGAAGCTAGAGGAAGACAATTCTGTGCAGGCAGACTGCATTAATAGGATATGATTTTCACTATGTGTTTGCCAGTAGGTATTTGAATCAGAGACTGTGGGCCAAATGTATAGCAATTCTGTGCAATCTCTCCACTCCCAGAAAAGTTTAGGGTTCTCATTTTTATTATTTTGTTGCTTGGGTCAGAATATTTTGCATAATGTAATGTGATAATATGGTGCAAGAGGGTATGATGCAAGGAAAATAATGCATTCTTTCTCCTTTTGTTACAGAAAATTATGCTGAATATTGGTGTTCCTTACTGAAAAATTTAGAATCTCCTTTTGCCAGATGTCACTCAGCCATTGATCCTGTGGAATATTATAAGGTGTGGATTTTATACTATACTGACATCTTCTGGCACTGGTCTAATACCTGTTTTACTATATACATATTTTCAAGTGATTATTTTATTTTTGGTCAGAAACTTTGGTTCAAATGTTATAGTATCCAATGGCATTGTGTGCATCCCTGATCTTCTACAACAGGCTTTCTCACAGAATGCTAATTTAGAAGATGGAAATCATTGTGCTTTTTTGGAGGTGCGGCTTGTGAGTGGTAAAAGGGCACTATAGAGTCTCATTTTCATATGAGAATTCGAAAGAGGCAGGAATACTGAGCCTTGGCAGTCACATGTTAAGCCAGCCCATAACCATTAATGTGATCTATTCTGTGGCTTAATAAACAGTAAATTGAGTTTATTTGATCCAGAGATAAACAACAACCCATTTATGTGTCATTTCATTCCTGGTCTGTTTCCCTCTGCTTTGAGTTCTGTTGAGGAGGGATAAACAAACCAATCTGGGGAGAAAAGAAAGAACCCCCTAACTTTTACTCTTTTCTATAATTCAGTCTGAGCTGAACCTTTGTGAAGATCTTAACCCCTTCAGCTAACTTTTATTTGCTTTTATTATGTTTCATTTCTGTGGGCTTATACATTTCCAGGTTGTGACTGATCAGGAATTAAAAGTATCAAAGTTCTCTTAAAAAAGGCTGCTGTTAGGAAGCTGGCTAAACTTTGGATTTTCAAAAGGTTTGGCTGTTCAGATAAGGTTTGGCGAACTAGCCACATTTTTTGTGCTTACTCAGATGCACCTGAGCCTTTTTGGGTTTGGCCCTCACTAATGGGTAGCTCTCTGCTCATCTACTGTGCTCTCTGATTATGGGAGTGAATGAAAGCCACATGGGAAAGAAGGTACTGGGTGTTCTACAGTTACTGTACTGGAGCCCCAGTTTTCACAGTCTTCATTTTATAGTTCTAATCCTCCTCCTGCAGGCTTGTTAACAATTTGCTTCTTATTTGTCTCAGAGATGTAAATACGACACCTGCAACGGTAAGAACAGTGAAGAATGCTTGTGTGGGGCTCTGTCCTCTTACGCAAGAGCCTGTGCCTTCAAAGGAATCATGTTGGGGCGCTGGAGACAAACTGTCTGCAGTAAGTGATGACACTGTAATCCCCTTGAAATCAGTCATTGGAATGGACAGAGTGCACCTGACTACAGTTCCATTAACCTCAGTGTTAAGAGTTTAGAAGTGCCTTGGAGGTGTCCAATACAATTTAAGGAGACAGTGTCAATAATTTTGAATAGTTAAAGCTGTATTCTTTACATGTCCTTCGTTTATAGGACAACATCATAAACTGGGGAGTAATTATTTTCCCTTTCGTCATCTCCTCTACCACTTCACAGACACTGATTTGTCTTCTCTTTGTCCAGTGGACTATAAGCCATCATGACTCTTCCATTTTATTTATTTTCTTGGTTGTGTACCAGCATTATCAATGGTATCATCAACACTGGGAACTGGGCTTTGTTAAATTGTGCTTCTGTTGGAGGATTATAGGGATATGAAGCAACAGAGAAAAAGATATTATTAGAAAGCAAATTCCAATAGCAAAAGATCAGTTAATTAAAGGGAAAAGAAAAAGAGACAATGCTACATATATATTTAATGAATCTTTTCATTACTTCCTCTACATACTCAACTCCCATTTATAATAAAAGAAATTATGCATGTTCATTAAAGGAAGAATATACCCTTTAGAATAGGAATAGTATTACTTCCTAGATGATAATTTAAAAGGTAGAACAAAGTTAAGGCAAAATTATTTATTAATTACGATAATTTATTCCATAATACAATGAGAGGGAGTCCTTTATTTTTACTGTTACATACTGCCTGGGCAGAGTGATCAGAAAGAAAGATTTAAATTCTATAATGCCTGGTCAGGGTTTTTTTATTTGCCAGTATAGCAACCATTGGTCTTTTCCCCCCTCTCCAGACAAAGAAGTGTCCTCTTGCCCAGCATCCCAGGTCTTCCGTTACAATCTGACCACATGTCAACATACTTGTCGCTCCCTTGCTGATGGCGAAAAGCACTGCTTGGAGGGCTTTATTCCCATTGATGGCTGTGGCTGCCCTGAAAACACCTATATGAATGAGAAGGGTAACTGTGTGCCCATCTCCCATTGTACATGCTACTACAGAGGGTCATACCTGGAACCTGGGGATGTCATCATGAAACAAGAAGAACGCTGGTAGGTTATTTTATGGCTTGTCACTTGTGGATTGTGAAGGTGAAAGCCCCTACTTCTTGTCTTTGCTTATTAAATATACCATATATAGATATTGATGGTGATACCATATAGATAAAAGGTATATATTACCCACCACCACCCTAACGGAACAAAATGTCATACTTCATTGAGTTAACTTATTAATATGTATGGCATATCTCGTTATTTATGAGGTGTGTGGTGGCCTCTTGTGGTAACCATGGACCTGATCCTGCACCACTAAAGTCAATGGGGGTTTTGCTAGGCAATGGGGAAAAGAAGCTACATGAGCAATTAGCGGATTTCTCACTGAAAACAGATTGTGGAGTTCCAAAACCAACATGTGGGCTCCCAGAAGCAATAGTCTTTTGCATGAGCTCCGGTGACTCATGCTGTGAATGGTAAAATATTTCCTTGCCTTTCAAGGAGGAGAGAACTAGAAGATAAGAGTACAAGCCAGTGAGGTTATTGCATTTGACTGGAGTTGGCATAAAATGGTGATATGTATTTATTGGAGGCTAAGGAGATGCTACGACCATGTATTCCCTTAATTGTTAAAAGGACAGTTTTGAGGATTTGCAGGATAATTTGTGGCCATTCTTTGGAAATCATGAATTTACCATCTGTTTATAATGTAACATTCAAAAGTTCTGCGAGACTTTCCCTCAAACTCACTATGAAATCTCTGTTGAAATCATGTGGGACTTCCTCTGCAAGGTGCATATTTCACAAAGGCCACTACTAAATATTATTCCACTAATAGATCAGTTGGGTTCATTATTACTTTAACACCTAAGAACATATCACAGCAACAGGGAATTTTTGACAGTCCAAAAGAATAATTGTCTGGCAGAAATAATAATCTCATTTGTTCATTTATGCCTTTGCAAATTGTTCTCAGATGTTTATCAATTGAAAATATTAAGCTTACATCCTATGAATTTCTATCTTCTCATCCTTTTTAGTGTTTGTCGAAATGGAATTCTCCATTGCACTCCAGTGAAGATAATAGATGACAGTAAGTGAAATGCTTTACAGAGAAACATCTCAGTTTCTCATTTGAATTCTCAACTTGTTTCTCTTTCCCTTCTGTGAAATAGTCACCACCTTTCACTTTGCCTTTGGCTGAATATTTTACCATGTATTAGAAAGGATATTTTCATTTATTATTTTTAAGGGGTACACCCTGCTGTTTCTGTCTCAGTATCTAATAACGCCCCATTTATTTTCTGTTCCCTTGATCTTCAAAGTTCACCCATTTAACATGGTATCTTTTTTTACAGAGTGTCTGTCCCCCAAGATTCACTTTGATTGCAGCAGTGTCAAGTCTTGGTCTTCACAAACCCCTCTGCAACTAAGCTGCCATACGCTGGATACTGACTATGTACGTTTTCATTTTACCTCTGACTATGGCATGGCTCTTTCTTTCTCTTAGTCCCTAAATGAAACAGTGCCAACACAATCTTTTAGTCTTTTCTCTCTTCTTTCCTTTTATTTCCATCCTTTCTTTTCTTTCATCATTTTTATTCTAGTTCTCCACTACTTTTTGCCATCCTTTCTCTTTTCACTGATTTGTCTTCTTTTTTTTCAGTAGGAAAACCATGGGTCAGATAGACAGACATTTTGTTTACAATACAGCGCTGTAGCTTTCTGTGTAGAACAAAAGTAAGATAGTCTGAACTTAACATCTCTGTAAAATAGGAGGGAAATTCTCAGGCACTCAGATACTAGAGAGTTGAGACCGATAGAATTAAATAAATAAAAATGGCTAGGTATAAACCAGGGAATGAAGCACATGGGACATATGTTTGTAGAAGAAGTGGGATAACAGAGAAGTCGTGTTTTCTTATAAAATAATATAATTTTTTATCTTATTTTCTTTAGTTCCAGACAGAGTGTGTCTCAGGGTGTGTGTGTCCTCGTGGACTGATTGATGATGGCAGAGGGGGCTGTGTCAAGAAGAAGGATTGTCCATGTATTCATAACAAGCAGTTTTATGCTCCTGGACAGACCGTAAAAGTGGACTGCAACAAATGGTAAGATGCTGAGAGTTCTCCTCTTTCCTTTTGATGTATGTTTCTCGTAGTAAATGAATGGTAATAAAAAGGTTTAAATACCACTGTGATGAGCAGGGTATAGGGATTCTCAGCTCCACTCCGGCTTCTTTGTGACCTGGATGACTCCCTTCGTGTAAATTTAGGTAATTCTACAAATATTAAGGTAATTATCCCTGTTTATCTCAGGCAAAATGGACAAGTGTTTAGAGTGATCACTTAACTGAGTTCAGAATCCATCTCTCTACCAGCGGCCTCTCTGATTGGGTAATAGTGTAATTTTTGGGTAGTGTTGATTCAGGAACAAAAAAGGGAGCTGTGCAGAGCTAACAACCATGCTATAGATTCGTCAGTGGGACAATTCCATGTGGGAACTGTTGATGAGATGGTGATTTATAATACCCTGTTCCATATTATTATGCATGTGATGGATTCCATGTTGTGTCAGCCAGCTATATGATTTATCCTGCAGCTTCCAAAGCAGCATACATCAGCATTAGGCTTGACTTTTCAGATTTCATCCAACTCTTTTATTCTTTCCCTAGTACCTGCCGAAAAGGAAGATGGGCCTGCACCGATAATGTGTGCTATGGGACTTGTACTGTATATGGAAGTGGCCATTATATCAGCTTTGATGGAAAACACTATGACTTTGATGGACACTGTGAATATGTGGCTGTCCAGGTAATGTCCAATGGGATCCATGAGCAGACAGATCTAAAATGAATGAAAAGTTCTGCAACAATGTAGCTATCAGTTTGGTTCTTGGACCCTTTTTCTTTAAGATCACTGTTTCTGTGGCGACTGCAGCTTCTGCCAAGTTAAATTCCATGTTTTCAACAAATCCCAGCTGTGTAAGGAAATTAATGGCACTTGAGTGAACATTTCTTCTGCTGATGTTGTTGCAGATTGTACGCAACTGGGCTAGCTCAACAATGAAAGTTGTCAGCTCATTAACGCTACTCCAAAACAAGTGGCTGATTTTGAAATTGGAAAACAAATATCCATATATTTTGGGACATAAACTATTGTTTAATTAAGTTGTCCCACTTCTTTCTCAGTTAAATGGTGCATGCATGTGTGTGTGTGTAATGGAATTTGAAGAATGAATTTAAATTATTTTAGATTGAAATCAAAATGAATAATATGATTCCTTTCATTGACTTATGTTTCTTTATTCCACTCTCAACAGGATTATTGTGGCGAGGATCGCAATGGTTCGTTTAGTATCATCACAGTGAATGTGCCATGTGGAACCACCGGAGTCACCTGTTCAAAGGCTATTAAAATATTTCTAGGGGTGAGTGGTGGCCCTGGATGGGTTCAGCCCTAGAATGCAGCTGATCAAACCTGCCCTTTGCTTGTAGTCATGTTCCTTGAAATTGAAAGTTGGCATAGCTCCACTAAAGTAAATGGAACTATGTGATTTCCACTTGCTAAGGATTTAGGCAGTGGTTTGGCAGTCTTAGCTTCACAATGAAGTCCATCAGCATCATCACTCCAATAGCTTTCCTCACTATGAAGCCAGTGCTGTTATATCTCTTCTGTTTCTGTCCTTCAGAGAACCGAACTGAAGCTTGAGGACAAGCAATATGTAGAAATTCAGCGAGATGTTGGCGACCATATACAATATTGGAATCGTACAGTGGGGCTCTATCTTGTTATTGAGGCCAGCAATGGCATGATGCTCATCTGGGATAAGAAGACTACTATTTTCATAAAGCTGACTCCTAATTATAAGGTGAGCAACTCCGGGCCTTTTTTCTAAAATATTATGGAATCTGCTGATATGATTATGAATAGTTGAATGCAGGTAAATATGGATGGTGCTTTATTGTTACTCTTAACAGTGTCCCTCAATCATGTGTATGTTGATGATTCATATATGTCTTGCATTACCAGTGATGGTGGGTGCCATTGTATGTTGCTTCTTATGGTATGATCCAGTGCAACAATACCAGTGGGTGTATTGTGTAATAGTGCAATATGGATGAGCAGTCCCATGTGGTTTTCCAGTAGTTGTAAACATTAATGCTCTAATACAAATCCCACTGAAGTTCATTAAAATATTCTTGTTGACTTGGATCAGACCCCAAAAGAATAAACTCTTGAGACCCCAGACATCATTTTCTCATCATTATAGACCAAAACTTTGCTCTGTATTGTAAAGTAAATGAAAAACAAAACAGACCCTATCTTCCATACAGTAAGCTATATTGCTAGGCTTGATCTCCCAAGCAGTGGTATAGGCCAACTTGTATTTAGAGGCATTTCACTATTAAATCACAATTTATTCATTATATATGACCCTTAATACCAAAGAAATGGCTAAAACATTGTAATTCGCCAATAGAAGACAGAACAAAAATTCACAAGATTGCCATAGACTAACCCCAGCTCTCAAATAATAATGCAACATATTTTACATATTTTACCTTGGGTAAATGCAGTTGTGGTTCAAGTAGTGCAAAGTGTGGCAACATCTCACAGCCTTTGTGTAAGGGACCTGTCTGAAAAGAAACTTCAAGTTCTCTATTGATGAAACGCTTCCAACTCGGACATCTTCCCTTATACAACATTTGATTTGTTTAGCAAGAGACTCAACCAGGCCTTTGTAATGTTGGGGGCTGTGCACACATTTTAGGACCCCATACTTGTGCCCATTTATGACACTGCTTAGTTTGTTTTCCTAAGCAGTAAATGTTTTCATGACACTTTGCTGGAAACCTCAAAGTAGCTTGAGTAGGGTTTAAAAAAAATGGAGAGAGGAGAAAAAAATGAGGCAAAAGATTCCTAGTTTTTATTGCAGCCACATCCTTAACTAGAAGGATGCCAGCCAATCAAAACCCACTGAGGCTACTGTACTGGCTTTTCAGTTTTATTCAGGGGTGCTTCATTTTTTCCTTATTCCATCTTACTCTTCGCAAATAATGGAAGTCTGCCTTAAAGATGATCAGCCAGCTCTTCTAAGTTAACATTTAATAGACTTAGGGCTAAAATTTCAGTGCATTGTGTACTGGAAAATTTAGTCATGTGACTCCTATTTATATTAATAGGACTCATGCAGCTAAGTTGCTGCATACCACAATGCACTGTAAAGAGATGGCTTGTTGTCAGGTGAGAGAAGTGTAGCCACTGTTTGGATCCCTATAAGTTGAACTGGAGGCTGCAAAGAAATATAGATATAGTTACTAGATACTGTATGTAGCAGGAAGGGAAGACACAGATTTCTTGCCTGGGCTACCGGTAGCTTGCTAACCAGGGAGATAAACACATAAAAATAAGTTTAACTTATACACATGACTTTGAAGTAAAGATGAAAATAAGTAAGTTACAGGGAGAAATTGGTTCTGACTCTACTGGTGCTCACTTACTGGGCAAGCTGAAAATCTGATGACATGTTCTGAAATCAAGCAACTTTTGCTTTTTCAGGGCAAAATCTGTGGTTTGTGTGGCAACTTTGATGACAAGTCCAGCAATGACTTCACAACAAGGAACGGGCTGCTGGTGACCAATCCTCTGGAGTTTGGTAATTCTTGGAAACAGTCTGGCTCCTGCACTGATGTGATAGATGAGATCCTGCCCTGCAATCTAAAACCTCACCGCAAGTCCTGGGCAGAGAGGGAGTGCAGCATCATCCGGAGCGATGTCTTTAAAGTTTGTCACGACAAGGTTAGTAGAGAGGCTAGTGGCTACTACCTACAGGTGAACCTCTGTGCAAGGACACAGAGGAAGGCTGAATTTGCACATTTGAGTGAGGGAATAGTTAATTGTAGTAGCCTCAGAAGTTAGAAACTGGAAAAGACCTTTGAAATCATCAGGTCCATCCCCCTGATAAGAACAGGTACTACACTTGAAAGTTAGATGTTCAAGCACCTGCTATTCCTTGGGATACTCAAACCAGGGATTTGATATGTTTTCGTAGATTGGACTGAAGCATCCATTTGTTCTAGTCTGGAAGAAATTCCCTGCCATGGTATTGTTTGTGAGCCACACAGAAGTAATACTCTGTTTACATACAGAATGGAGGTTCCTTTCTAGCATGCAGACTGGGATCCCTATCCAATACATCACTGGGTATTTATGGATCCTCCCCCTCTCCAATCGCAGATAATGGTTCTGACTGTGGACAGACTTTAGATGTTTCCATCTGTTGCATTGCATTCTCCTTGTTTTAAGTGGTATCAATCAGCTCATAGTTTAAGCATGCTTACATCACTCTATCTCATATTAAAATGAATCCAAATCATAATAACAAAACACAGTGTTCTAGGCTCAAGGTATGCATAGTGTTATGTAATTTATCTAAGCCTTGTCCCTCAACTGAAGTGTAATAATAATTTAATAATAATAACAGTTTGCACTTAGAGTTTTTCAAAGCACTTCACACACATTATAGGTATAGGAAGAATCACAAAGAGTCATGATTCCTTCTGTTCTTGCATATGCTTTTATGCTTCTTTCAGTGGGGGCATAAAACCCAGTCTGGGTTCTCTTGCTGATCATCCAAAGTGGAAAAATAGCATTTGCTAATGTATGACAAGATGCACCAACACTAGGCAGATATAGAACTGTCTCTGCTTCTTCTCTGCTACCAGATGGTGTGTCTGGCAGATGTACACCACTTGGCTGATTAACTAACTGAAGAGAAAAAATTTCATTGATTTCAGTCAAATTTTCTTTTAGATTAGCAGTAGTATTAGCAGCCATAAAGTACAGTAGATTGGAGAAGGTGATAGAGTCAGCAGATTAATTCACTTTAAAGAAGAAGACACCCTGAAGAGTGTCCAAGCTAGTTGCTTGTAAAAGGAGGATAATTTAAGTGAAGGGATTTTTTTTTGAAAGCTGAAGTATGCTATCCTACTAACAGATATGTTTAGAAGGGAGGCTTAACAAAATTGTTTTCAGACTGTGTTTATGGTTAGAAGAGCAGTTGTAAAAATGACATCTAATTGTCTTATTTTTATTCTTCATCAGCAACTTCCATGTCCAAATAATTCAATTTGCTGGTCAAACCACATTTTTTCTAATCACCAGCTTTGTAAATTCAATAAAGTGTTTATTTCTACTTTTGCATCATATTTATTGATAGAGAG
Organism: Gopherus evgoodei; assembly: GCF_007399415.2. NCBI lineage: Eukaryota > Metazoa > Chordata > Testudines > Testudinidae > Gopherus > Gopherus evgoodei. The sequence continues at coordinate 114,383,230 of NC_044325.1, read as the reverse complement.
TCTGGCTTCAGAACTCAGCTGGCAATTGTGTTGATAGTGCAGGATGCAGAATAGAATAAAATTTTTCTTTGACATTGGTACAGTGGGCCTGTGCTGAGAGTAATAATTTTTTGTCATTAAGCTAAAATGATGCACATCAGAAGATATGGTCAATGCACAAGTTACCTTTTTTCCATAACCACATTTGAAAAAATTAAGATAAATTAATGGAAATTAACCTAGCTCAGATCTGCTACCTGACAGACAGTAAGCAACTTCTGGTCTAAAGGATTTCCATCTGAGATTCCAAATTGGAAACAGAGCTCTGGTGTTAACAGCTGCCCCATGTGTTTCCCCAACAGGTGGACCCAGCTCCATTCTATGAAAATTGTGTTCATGATGCCTGCTCCTGTGACAGTGGTGGAGACTGTGAGTGCTTCTGTTCTGCAGTTGCTGCTTATGCCCAAGAGTGCATTAAGGCTGAAGCTTGCGTCTTTTGGAGAACTCCTGATATATGCCGTGAGTAACCTTTAAATATTCCCCACTGAGTACGACAGGACCTATCAGAATAATATCACAAAGCCTTTAATCACTGCAGCAGTTTGTTGACACAGGGTTGTATGCTATGGCACACAGTGGAAAGGATTCACCATCACAGTATAAGCAGATGCCCATTATTGTATTAATGAGTTCAGTGTATTTAAATTGTCACTATGGGTTGACCCTTAAATGACATTTCAAATGATCCTTCCCATTGAGTGTGCCTACTGGTGTACTGACATTCCCAGCATATTTATCTAGTCAGCAAAATCTCCCACCCAGAATTGTTATTCTTTTTTTTTTCCCCATTTTGTGTATAGCACAGTAGCCTGTGATTAGTCCCACTAGGTCAAACTATGTTCAAGTTATACTCATAAAACCCCATTGACTTCATTTTAGGCTATTGTATGTGCCTCTTGCATATAACTACTGACACCAAAAGTCAAGTTGGGATGGTGATCATAACAATGGGTGTACTAAATGAGTTATGGGAAACACTTCCACCGATCCTACCAGTAGGAGCAGTAACTAAGCTTGTCACAGTGGGGCCTTTTTCTTACACACAGTATATCACTTCCCATCTCAGAAATCTTGCCAATTTTATTCTGTAGCCATGTGACAATTCACACTAGTTCATAGGCAATATGGTTTGAGGAATTTGGTTTTGAATGTGTTAAGCTTTCCCCCATTCACATCTTGTTATGCACCCATGAACAAGGTTCAGGTTTGAAGAGTTTGTGCGTGTCCATGTGGTTTTACTGGGAGGAACACCATGTGACTACTCCATATGATATATCTGGGTGAAACTGATTTCAGCCTATATGCACCATTAGCCCTAAGAGTTTGCAGATAAGAACATAACATAAGAACATAAGAACGGCTGTACCAGGTCAGACCAAAGGTCCATCTAGCCCAGTATCTGTCTACCGACAGTGGCCAATGCCAGGTGCCCCAGAGAGAGTGAAGCTAACAGGCAATGATCAAGTGATCTCTCTCCTGCCATCCATCTCCATCCTCTGATGAACAGAGGCTAGGGATACCATTCTTTACCCTTCCTAGCTAATAGCCTTTTATGGACTTAGCCACCATGAATTTATCCAGTTCCCTTTTAAACATTGTTATAGTCCCAGCCTTCACAACTTCCTCAAGTAAGGAGTTCCACAAGTTGACTGTGCGCTGTGTGAAGAAGAACTTCCTTTTATTTGTTTTAAACCTGCTACCTATTAATTTCATTTGGTGACCTCTAGTTCTTGTATTATGGGAATAAGTAAATAACTTTTCCTTATCCACTTTCTCAACATCACTCATGATTTTATATACCTCTATCATATCCTCCTTTAGGCTCCTCTTTTCCAAAGCCCTAGCCTCTTTAATCTTTCCTTGTATGGGACCCTCTCTAAATCCTTAATCATTTTAGTTGCCCTTTTCTGAACCTTTTCTAGTACTAGAATATCTTTTATGAGGTGAGGAAACCACATCTGTACACAGTATTCGAGATGTGGGCCTACCATGGATTTATATAAGGGCAATAATATATTCTCAGTCTTATTTTCTATCCCCTTTTTAATGATTCCGAACATCTTGTTTGCTTTTTTGACCGCCTCTGGACACTGCGTGGACATCTTCAGAGAACTATCCACGATGACGCCAAGAACTTTTTCCTGACTCGTTGTAGCTAAATTAGCCCCCCTCATATTGTATGTATAGTTGGGGTTATTTTTTCCAATGTGCGTTACTTTACATTTATCCATATTAAATTTCATTTGCCATTTTGTTGCCTAATCACTTAGTTTTGTGAGATCTTTTTGAAGTTCTTCACAATCTGCTTAGGTCTTAACTATCTTGAGTAGCTTAGTATCATCTGCAAACTTTGCCACCTCACTGTTTACCCCTTTCTCCAGATCATATATGAATAAATTGAATAGGATTGTTCCTAGGACTGACCCTTGGGGAACACCATTAGTTACCCCTCTCCATTCTGAGAATTTACCATTAATTCCTACCCTTTGTTCCCTGTCTTTTAGACAGTTCTCAGTCCATGAAAGGACCTTCCCTTTTATCCCATGACAGCTTAATTTACGTAAGAGCCTTTGGTGAGGGACCTTGTCAAAGGCTTTCTGGAAATCTAAGTACACTATGTCCACTGGATCCCCCTTGTCAACATGTTTGTTAGCTCCTTCAAAGAACTCTAATAGATTAGTAAGACACGATTTCCCTTTACAGAAACCATGATGACTATTGCTCAACAGTTTATGTTTTTCTATGTGTCTGATAATTTTATTCTTAACTATTGTTTCGACTAATTTGCCCGGTACCAACGTTAAACTTACTGGTCTGTAATTGCTGGGATCACCTCTAGAGCCCTTTTTAAATATTGGCATTACATTAGCTAACTTCCAGTTATTGGGTACTGAAGCCGATTTAAAGGGCAGGTTACTAACCTCAGATGTCCAGAGAAGTTAAAAAAAATAAAAATCACAACACTCCAACAGATAGCTTGAATTCAAAATTGATTCTGAGTAGTTGTGTGATTTCAATCAAACATTTTTTTTCTGCAACAGTAGTGTTAAATGTGAAGGTGCTGAAATCCTAGTTTCATGTATTCTTTATTCAGGTTCAGTAGGAAGAAAAAACCCAGGTCCCATGTGTCAAGGGAAATATTGCTGCCAGTGCACTGTGTAGGGTCATTTGGCTGGTGTGGTCAGAGGTGGGAATGGGATTCTGTTCTGTCAGCTGTTTTTTTGATCAGCTTCTGTTTTCTATCAGCAATATTTTGTGATTACTACAACCCTCGGAATGAGTGTGAATGGCACTACGAGCCTTGTGGCCGTCATATTGTGACCTGCAGGATCATTAACAATGTCAGCTCCAACTTCTCATTGCCATATCTGGAAGGTAAGAAACTCCTGAATGTTTTTGTATTGCATATCATGAAGATTTAGTTAAAATATTACTTGATGGAATTGGAGCTATTAGCTAATGAGACCTATTGATTGCCTGGCCATTCCTAAATCTATAATCTTGCACAAATATTTGGTGTGGTGTAACATACTGTTTATTGACATCAATGGGGATGATACATGTAAAGCATATGCCTGAGTATTTTCCTGACTTGTGGTATAAGATTGATCCACCATCTCCATTGATCAATGCCATTTTAAGAGTACCTCAAGTGGGAGAAAAGATTCTTACTGTGGTAAAGAAAAACTAGAATTTTATTGCTTATTTCTTTTAAACTTTTTATTTATTTTTTGTTATGTCAGGTATAAATTGCTGTAACTGAGATGCTGTAGCATTTCTGTATCCTTGCAAAAAGAAATAACTGATATCTCAGACATTGTAGTGCTCATAAATATTGGCTTTTTAATGGATGGATCAATGGGAAATATTCAGGATTTACAATGAATAAGTCACCACTTTTGGAAGTGCTCATCATCCAGCATCATCTAGAATCATCATCTAGAATCAGAAGGAGTTTTTTCATACTTCAGTGGGCCTTAGATCAGGCCCCCAGTGAAAATGTAATCACTAAGTTAACAGTTTTTATTAGTATAACAAAATGGACCATTTGTGGTCAACAGGTTGCTACCCCAGATGCCCTAAAGAAAAGCCCATTTTTGATGAAGACTTCAAAGAATGTGTAACTGAAGTTGAATGTGGCTGTATTGTAAATGGCATTCGTTATGAAACTGGCTCAAGAGTACCCACAGAAGATGATTGTCTGAACTGGTAGGTGGAAATACAAAAGTGATGGAGCAATGCATATTTAGACCTTGATTCAGGAAATCACGTAAGTACATGCTTAAATCTCATTGACCTCAATGGGACTTCAGCACACACTTAACTGCTGTTGTGAACAGACCATGCTGTCATGTTTTCCTGAATGAAGGCTGTAATATTACAGATTATCTGCAAGAACCTTGGTATGAATTGGCCCTTCTCCATATAAATGCTGATTTACCACAGATGAAGATCTTGCCTTACAAAAATAGTGGGTGGGGGGAACACCATAGTTATAATACAGTTGGATTTCAAAGGAATGCCATCTATTTCTACTCATATTTTTCTTTGTGCATTTTTTTTAACCTGCAATTGTTGGAAATAATTCCGTAGATTGCTATAACTGGGAGAGACTAGAGAAATAAAAGTGCCTATATATTTTTTCCAACTTATTCACATTATGAATTTAACAGGACATTGTGTATAGTCATTTTCAATTATTCACTAAAGTCAGTTGCACCTGTTCATGTATGTCTTTCATGCAACAGCAGAGGAGAGATTTTTTTTTTTAATAGGAACATGTAGCTGTAAAACTGCAAAAATTGACAGGAAAACTCAAGAGCAGATGTAGTACCTGAAACTATTTTTAACTCATCTTTTGAAATTGACTGTATTTCACATTGATGATGGCCCATTAATAAATCTTTTAATAATGGCATTAAATATTACTTTAAATATGTCGTATCTGGAAATTACAGTTAGAGCAGCCCTTATGCTGTTCTAAGTTTTGCCAGATAGAATCAGCTGGGGGACCACTGGAGCACAAATGTCTCTGGCCATGTTCCATCACATCCTCAGCCCTCTTCAGTATATCTCTGATCAGTAATTTGTTGAGATATGAGGATGCTGTGCAGTAGAGATGGAGCAAAATGGTTTAAGAGAGCAGTGGCTGTTAGTCATATTATATTTTCCCTGCTCCTGATAGAGGGTAATTAATTATCTCAAGGAGAAGTGTTTGGAGGAAGGAAAGCTGGTACTTGTGTTAGGAGGAAATAGCAATTGTCAATGTTGGAGTAAACAACTGCCAAAGAAATATCCAGTCTCATGAGGTGAAGTTTAAGTGCTAAAATTGTTTTTAAGTTTTTAGACTCCTAACCCTTGCTATAAATTAATTGCAAGGATTCATGAAAAATGACTGCAGGGGCTGCTGTTGGTTTGCAAGAATGTTCATTTTGACTGAATTATTTTTCTTTTAGTACCTGCATCTCACCAGGAATCGTGACGTGCTTACCAGTACTAGGTAAATTGCATTTTATTCTTTCTGCAAACTGGAAAGGGAAAGAAAAGGAATGTCACGTATCTCTTCCATCTGTCTCCACAGGAGATTTAGTAATGATTTTGAATGATTCTTTGCAGTTCTAGCCAGGATTGCACAAAAGAAAAATTGGGTAGCACTTTGTAACCTCATAGTCATCACACACATCCAAGGATATGACAAGAAAATGAATTAGGCTGATTTAAGATCAAAGTGTAACAACTGCCTCTTTCTTTCGGTGTTGTTAAAACAATGCCTCTTCCCCAATATCCTAACTATTAATTTTCAGCTCAAGCCACTTAACCCTCAAGAACATGTCGTATTTTATAACAGGTTCATTATTATTTAGATCCATTACCGTATTAGGAAGTATTTTAGTAACCCTGCTTCTAAATGAAAATTCTATTCTTGCTCATTAGTTTATATGCCTCACTTACATAGGGCTTTATTAGATATGTCTTAGCTTCCTCTTAAATGCAAATATAAATTAATGAGGTTTGCATTGTTTAGCTTTAGATATAGCTCTCAGAAGTGCACCTCTCACACACTCAAAAATATCAGATTTACCTTAAGCTCTTTCAGAAATGTCTCAGCATGTTGTTGCTCTTGATCATATCATAGAAGAACAACTTCACAATGAAGCTCTTTCTTGCAGGCTGTACCACAACCACTCCACCCTCTACTACCACAGCCACCCCCACCCCCACGCCAACAACTACTACAACTACCACTGTGCCACCGTCAACTACTACAACACAGACCACAACAAGTAAGAATTTAACAATAATTATAAACTATAGCTGGAATTGCCTTAACAGCAGAGATTCAATTATTAGTTTCAACTCTCTTTAGCTTTCCAGAATTTGTGACAAAATTCTATCAACTATTGTACTACGTGAATAAAATCACTCTTTTTTGAAACATTATACATTTTGTCCAGATACATTTCTGCCTTCTAATTTAAATTCAGTTAACATTTTAAAAGTACTGGCTATACTGAATGCCAATAGATTCTGAACTTGATTTCTTTTAGATTTAACAATAAAATAATAGATACATATATTATTAATAGGAACAAATCCTGACTGTCATTTACATGGGAGGAAGGGGCATATTAAGTCCCTTATTCCTGTGTAAGCTGGTTCCACACCTGCCCTACCAAGCCTCAGAAGGCTGAAACTGTTATTAAAGAGTGCACAGAGCATCTCTATGGCTGCTTTTTAGGCAGGTGATACCAAGCCACTCATGGATTAAGAGTTAATGTAATGATACTCTCAGCATCCCTGCCCACGTAGCTATCGTTCCTAGGTCTCTCCCACATGTAAGACTTCAGTGGGAGGAGTGATTGCTGCCTCCCTGAATATGCATAATATTATCATATTTGTATGTATTCTGTAATACCGGTAAAGTTCCAGTGTGGATGCACATCTAATACTTTTCTCCTTGAAGATGTTTTACAGATAGATTGCATAGACATTTGGCTTCTCATAACTGTTCAAAACTATGCTTCTGCATACCAATACAATGACCATTGAGCCTCCAGCCCCCACACCCACAAGCACAACTTCCACCAAACCCCCATACTCACCACCATAACTACTACCAGGCCCCCAACTCCCTACACTAACCACCCCCCACCACACCAGCAACCACTATCAGCACTGCGCCACCCCCAAAACCCACTCCAACCATCACACTGCCAACTAGCACCATTTAGCATCCAACACACACTCCAATGCCAACACCAAAAAACATTATTACCAGGGGTGGTTCTAGGCATTTTGCTGCCCCAAGCACGGCAGCCTGCCTGCTGCCCTTGTGGCAACCGGCAGAGCGTCCCTAGTGGCTTGCCGCCCCAAGCACGCACTTGACGTGCTGGGGCCTGGAGCCGCCCCTGATTATAACTAGTACCATTAAGCCTCCAGCCACTAAAACTACCACCATGCCATCATCAAATATTATAAGCGGAACCATAATCAGCATTTCAGCAGGTAAGCTTTGAATGATAATTGCCCACACTTACTGATAAGAATAAAATTCTGTAAGTGTTGATGTGATTCTCATTAACCTTAGTTAACCAACAGTAAAAATTCAGACAAAGTAAGGTGACAGCTACAGACGGAAGTGTCCTAACAGCAGAGATTTATTTAATCTGTTAATCTCTGTTTAGCCTTCCAGAATTTCTAACAACAACAACCACAACAAAAAAGAAATATAGCATCTTTTTTATTCATTTGAACATCGTATGTTTTGGCCTAGATACCCTCTCACATGCTAATTTAATGTAATTGATATTTTAAAAAATGTATTGCGAACAGATTTTTAACAAGGTATTTTTTGAGACTTAAGAATAAAATAATAGCTACCTGTATTTTCACTTGGAACAAATCCTGCTCCTGGTTTATGTGGGGATAAGAGGCATATTAAGTTCCTTATTCCTGTATAAGCTGGATCCACATCTGTCCCACCAAACCTCAGGAGGCTGAAACTGGTATTAAAGAGTGTGCAGAGCTTCTCTGGGACTGCTTTGTAGGCAGGTGATACTGAGCTACTCATGGGCTAAGGAGTTAATATAAGTATACAGTCCATGTTCCTGGTCATCTGACTGTTGTTACTATGTCTGTCCCACATGTAAGGCTTGGGTGGGATGAGTGATTACTGCATCTCTGGATATGCATAATATTTATCACATTTGCATGTATTCCTTGATATATGCAGCCCTTGATTCCACCAGTCTTGGAGGGGATTTTTTGTCCTATGGTGTGAATTCCACTGAATAGTACTGATGTTCCTGTAAAAAAGACACCATCTCCAGGTAGAAAAGGTGGAATTTAAAAAGTCCACATCATTGTGAGGATGAGTTGATATTGCTCACTGAGAGGAGTGAAAGGGTTGTTCTTGTGCGTAACCAATGTAGGGATTTTGGAGGAGGTTAGAGGGGACAAGGTGGGGTAAAGCTTTTTGTGCTCTTACTTACTGTGTATGATGCTACAGTCTCTGGCTCACAATTGTGGAGACTAAAGGCCTTCCTTTCTCCCTAGATTATGATTAACCCTTCAAAAGTGCACAAAGATGGGAGGAGAGGTGGTGAGAATGAGATTCCCTCATACATCTGGGCAAAAAGAGAACCAGGTCACAAAGACCAGGGTGTCTATTACTAGCAATGACACTGGACATATCCCAAAGTGGAGGAGAACATGGCTCTGCTGTTCTGCATTCCTAGCACAGTTAATTCAAGCAAGGCTGCGCATAAGGAGGAGATGCTGCATCCTTTTTAAGGGTTTTGTGTCCTCCAGTGTGCCATGTTCTCCTTGAGAAGCCCAGAGGCTTTCCAGCTGAGTCAGGCAGAATGCATCTGCGGAGTCCAGCCGGTTTACACGCTCACGCCACTGCTGCAATTGCTCTGGATTTAGGATAAATTACTTTGTGTTGTAATGAGGGATGTTCTCTACAGTCTATAGTTTATATAACTTAGCATATTTTGGATTTTCTCAGAGAGTTATTATCTCTGAAAACTGTGTGTGAGAGAGAGGAGGTATTTATATTTAATACAGTTAAATTTGTTTTATAAATAATTTGGATATTTACATCTGCTCTCCTTTTTCCCCACTTGTGTCATATCCATCAGTAATAACCACAGGTTCCATTATAAGAAGTATTGATTCCACAAAAGCATGTATGTGTATTTGTTTAACTCTCTGCAGAAGGACTTACTGACTATATTTTCAGTATATGCACAGGACAGTGATTGCAGACTGAGGCTTGGTATTACAATATCTGATTATGCCCCATGAGTACTTCTCTATCCTGGTGACATACTACCTCAGGATACTGTCTCTTTGCGCGATGAGCCACTGCAAGTCTACTTTAGGTGATGAAACACTGCTTTATGGCTACTTGTTCTGGATCTTTATACTATACCAGTTAATTCATTGTAGCAATAGCAGAATTTAGATGCGAGTTGCTGGAAAAGCAACTAACAGGAGGGTGTGAGATAAAGTAGGAAGTGCCTACTTGATCTTCTTCCCACTTCCATTCCACTCTGACATGTAACTGTTCATGCAACATGGTTTTCTGTGCATAAAAAACACTATTTTAGCACATTCACAGTGTGATTCTGATCTTGCACTATTTTTAGGCAGTTTACCTCCATGGACTTGAATTGAAGCACTTGTGACTTAAACTGGTGTAGATGAGATCATCATCCTGCTCTCATGTCAGATCTTTGTGTTTGCACTAATTATTTGTTTTGGATCAATGTACATCCAATGAGTCACCCTCAGCACTGCTTACCTCACTACTATGTCATGCCTGTTTCTCTTCTTTCTAAAATATATGTTCCGTTGTTGTCTTGCAGCACCATGTACACCTCTATCTCAATATTGTTGGTGGTCTGACTGGATTAGTGTGACTGAGCCAAAATATGGCCCAAAATATGGTGATTATGAAACCTATGACAAAATTAGAGCATGGAATGCCTCAGCCATATGTGAGAATCCACTAAATATTTCGTGCAGAGCTCTGAAATTCCCTGGCATCCCCATTGAAGATTTAGGACAAAAACTGACATGTGACGTTTCAACTGGTCTTATCTGTAATAATAGAGACCAAGTCCCAGGGAGCATGAATCCGATGCCTATGTGCTTCAATTATGAGATCAGTGTTTACTGCTGCTCATCATTTTGCCCTACACCTACCACCACCACCACCACGGAAACAACTACCCCAGAGACAACGACACCTACCACCACCACCACGGAAACAACTACCCCAGAGACAACGACACCTACCACCACCACCACGGAAACAACTACCCCAGAGACAACGACACCTACCACCACCACCACGGAAACAACTACCCCAGAGACAACGACACCTACCACCACCACCACCACCACCACCACCACGGAAACAACTACCCCAGAGACAACGACACCTACCACCACCACCACCACCACGGAAACAACTACCCCAGAGACAACGACACCTACCACCACCACCACGGAAACAACTACCCCAGAGACAACGACACCTACCACCACCACCATGGAAACAACTACCACTGAGACAACGACACCTACCACCACCACCACCACCACCACCACGGAAACAACTACCACAGAGACGACACCTACCACCACCACCACAGCAACGACTACCCCAGGTAAGTGTTTTACAGATAGATTGCATAGAAATTTGGCTTCTTACAACTGTTTTTAACTATGCTTTTGCATGGCTTTATCATGCTGAACTAAGAAAACTTTGAAATACTAGAGGTTGTTCTATCCTGCAATGTAGAGAACCTCATATATTGGTGTGACTGATGATTTCACCATGATGAAAATGTTCCTGAATCACAAGGTCACAGCTGGGAGTCTGAAGCAAGTGCTGTAAATCTTTGGGCCTGGTCCACTGATGGAAGGTGCCCCTAGTGTCTTGGACACAAATCCTGAACTGAATGTTGGTGGGATTTTAGCTACTGTTTTCTTTCCTCTGGACTCTTGTAGTAATACTTATTATTTTTCCATTGCAGTTTCCACCACGACCTCTTCGACCTCTACAAGTAAGTTTATTTATTAGGAAGCTCTTCATTGTGAAACATGGTAGGTAGACAACAAAGGACAAGGAAGAAAAAGAGGTAGGAAGGCAGCAAAGAAATATATTTTCATTTTAGAATGTAAAAGAGTGCGTGTGTGTGTGTGTGTGTATTTCCTCCTTGCATTTTTCGAATTAAGTGGCAAAACAAAAAGCTTGCTTTTAAACAGTCAGGCAACTTTAGATCTGGTGTAATCAGCTATGACACACATAAAAGTCTCTAGGCCTTAATCAGTGATGATGTAAAGGCTGGTGTAAGAGAGTTGGGATCTCCTTGAATGGCAACTTTTTGAAGTGTTTACATGGCCCAGGAAATGATTATTAGAAACCTATGAAAAAATCACAGTGTGGAACTGCTCAATGATATATGAGAATACACTGAATATTTCATGGAGAACTCAGAAATTCCCTCTCATCTCCAGTGTAGATTTAGGACAAAACTTGCAATGTGTTGTTTTCACTGAGATTATCTGTAATAATAAAGACCAAGTCACAGGAGGCCTGATTCCAGTACCTGTCTGCCTCAGTTATGAGATCAGCAAATAGTGATGCTGGCCAGAATGCACTACAATTACAACTATCACTCCAATGACCACCAAGCCCCCAGTGCTGACCAGTACACCTACCACTGGCCCCCCAACCCTTCCCTCAAAACTACCACACAGCCTCCAACCCCACAGTCGCAAGTACAGCAACCAATGAGCCCCAACCCCACATCCACAGCTACCACCAAACCACCAACCCACACACTCACCAACACAATTACCATTGAGTCTCCAACCCCACAGCCGCAATCACACTTTCATCAAAGCTCCACACCCACCACCACAACTACCAATGAACCCCAACTCCCCACACCTACAACTAATACTAAGCCTCCACTCCCCATACCAACCACTCCCACCGTGACACCAACAACCAGTACTAGCACTGAGCCCCCAACACCCATTCCAGTGACCGCCCTGACAACCACCACCACTAAACATCCAACACTCACTTCAACCCCAACACCAACAACTACTACAACTAACACCACTAAGCCTTCAACTACTGCAACTACCATCAGGCCACCATCAAGTGCTACAACAGGAACCACAAACAGTACTTCAATGGGTATGAATTGAAGAATAGCTTCCCATAGTTAATGATAACAATAACAATATTTACGTGTAAACATGATTCTCATTAACCAAAGGTAACCATCAGTAAAAATTAAGATGCAGTAAGATGGACATGGAAGGTATAAACCAAAGTGTCTGAACAGCAGATATTTATTTAACGTGTTCATCTCTGTTTAGCCTTCCAGAATTTGTAACAAAAAATGATATGAAATATAGCATCAGCTGGAAAAAACTCCCCTACCTTCTTTTATTTCAACAATATACATTTTGGCCAAGATACCCTTTCCTCTACTAATTTAAATGTAATTGATAATTTAAAAATATGTATTACCAATTGATTTTGAACAAGGTATTTTTTGAGACTTCAGAATAAATAATAGCGACTTGTATTTTCAATTGGAACAAATCCCACCACTGTTTTACATGGGAGTAGGGGGCACATTAAGACCCTTACTCCTGTGTAAACTGGTTCCACATCTGTCCCACCAAACCTCAGGAGGCTGAAACTGATATTAAAGAGTGTGCAAAGTTTCCCTAGGGCTGCTTTGTAGGCGGGTGATGCTGAGCTACTCATGGGCTAAGGAGTTAATATAAGTATGCACTCCGTGTTCCTATCCAAGACTGGTGATCAGACTATTGTTACTGTGTCTCTCCCACATGTAAGGCTTGGGTGGGATGAGTGATTACTGCATCCCTGGATATGCATAATATTTATCACATTTGCATATATTCCTCGATATATGCAGCCCTTGATTCCACCCGTCCTGGAGGGGATTTTTTGTCCTATGGTGTCAATTCTACTGAATACTATTGATGTTCCTATAAAAAAAGACACAGCTTCCAGATAGAAAAGGTGGAACTTTAAGAATCTAGAATATAGTGCATGCAGAGTGAGAATGAGTTCATATTGCTCATTGAGAGGAGTGCAAGGATTGTTATTGTGACCGTGGCAGCTCTAGGTATTTTGCCGCCCCAAGCACGGCAGGCAGGCTGTCTTCGGCAGCTTGCCCGTGGGAGGTCCCCAGTCCTGCGGATTTGGTGGCCTGCCTGTGGGAGATCCGCCTAAGCCGTGGGACCAGCGGACCTTCCACAGGCATGCCACCGAAGGCAACCTGCCTGCCGTCCTTGCGGCGACCGGCAGAGCGCCCCCCATGGCTTGCCGCCCCAGACACACACTTGGCGTGCTAGGGCCTGGAGCCGTCCCTTATTGTGACTAACCAGTGCAGGAATTTTGTAGGAAGTTAAAGGGGGCAAGGTGAGGTAAGGCTTCTTGTGCTCTTATTTACTTTGTATGCTGCTACAGTCTCTGGCTCACGATTTGGGGGGTGTGTCAAAGAATTTCCTTTCACCCTAGATTGTGATTAGCCCTTCTAAAGTGCACAAAGGTGGGAGGAGGGGTGGTGGGACTGAGATCCCTCATCTCTTATACATCTGGGCAAAAAGAGAACCAGGTCACAAAGACCAGAGTGTCTATTACTAGCAATGACGCTACACATATCCCAAAGTGGAGGAGAACATGGCTTTGCTGTTCTGCATCCCTCGCACAGTTAATTGGAGCAGGGCTGCACATAAGGAACAGATGCTGCATCCTTTTTAAGGGTTTTGTGACCTCCAGTCTGCCATGTTCTCCTTGAAAAGCCCAGAGGGCTTTCCAGTTGAGTCAGCCAGAGAGCATCTACGGAGTCTAGCCAGTTTGCAACCGCACTGCACTGCTGCAATTGCTCTGGTTTCAGTGATTAGGATAGAATCCCTTGTGCTATAATGAGGATGTTCTCTACAGTCTATATTTTATACAACTTAGCAAATTTTGGGTTCTCTCAGACAGTTTATTATCTCAGAAAATTGTGTGTGTGAGAGGGAAGGCGTATGTATTTAATACAGTTAAATTTGTTTTATAAATAATTTGAATGCTTATATCTGCTCTCCTGCCCTGCCCCTGTATCATTTCTATCAGATGCAAGTGGCTGGGAAAGCAACTAACAGGAGAATGTGAGATAAAGTAGGAAGCGCCTACTTGATCTTGTTCCCTCTTCCATTCTACTCTGACATATAACTGTTCATGCTACATGATTTTCTGTGCAAAAGAAACACCAATTTAGCACATTCACAGCCTGATTCTGATCTTGCACTATTTTTAGGCTAGTTTACCCCCATGGACTTGAACTGAAGCACTTGTGACTAAAACTGGTGTAGATGAGATCATAATCCTGCTCTCATGTCAGATCTTCGTGTTTGCACTAATGATTTGTTTTGGACCAATGCACATCCAATGAGTCACCCTCAGCACTGCTTACTTCACTACTATGTCATGCATGTTTCTTTTCTTTCTGAGATATATGTTCCGTTGTTGTCTTGCAGCACCATGTACACCTCTATCTCAATATTGTTGGTGGTCTGACTGGATTAGTGTGACTGAGCCAAAATATGGCCCAGAATATGGTGATTATGAAACCTATGACAAAATTAGAGAGTGGAACTCCTCAGTGATATGTGAGAATCCACTAAATATTTCATGCAGAGCTCTGAAATTCCCTGGCATCCCCATTGAAGATTTAGGACAAAAACTGACATGTGACGTTTCAACTGGTCTTATCTGTAATAATAGAGACCAAGTCCCAGGGAGCATGAATCCGATGCCTATGTGCTTCAATTATGAGATCAGTGTTTACTGCTGCTCATCATTTTGCCCTACACCTACCACCACCACCACCACCACCACGGAAACAACTACCCCAGAGACAACGACACCTACCACCACCACCACGGAAACAACTACCCCAGAGACAACGACACCTACCACCACCACCACCACCACCACCACCACCACCACCACCACGGAAACAACTACCCCAGAGACAACGACACCTACCACCACCACCACGGAAACAACTACCCCAGAGACAACGACACCTACCACCACCACCACGGAAACAACTACCCCAGAGACAACGACACCTACCACCACCACCACGGAAACAACTACCCCAGAGACAACGACACCTACCACCACCACCACCACCACCACCACCACGGAAACAACTACCCCAGAGACAACGACACCTACCACCACCACCACCACCACGGAAACAACTACCCCAGAGACAACGACACCTACCACCACCACCACGGAAACAACTACCCCAGAGACAACGACACCTACCACCACCACCATGGAAACAACTACCACTGAGACAACGACACCTACCACCACCACCACCACCACCACCACCACCACCACCACCACGGAAACAACTACCACAGAGACGACACCTACCACCACCACCACAGCAACGACTACCCCAGGTAAGTGTTTTACAGATAGATTGCGTAGAAATTTGGCTTCTTACAACTGTTTTTAACTATGCTTTTGCATGGCTTTATCATGCTGAACTAAGAAAACTTTGAAATACTAGAGGTTGTTCTATCCTGCAATGTAGAGAACCTCATATATTGGTGTGACTGATGATTTCACCATGATGAAAATGTTCCTGAATCACAAGGTCACAGCTGGGAGTCTGAAGCAAGTGCTGTAAATCTTTGGGCCTGGTCCACTGATGGAAGGTGCCCCTAGTGTCTTGGACACAAATCCTGAACTGAATGTTGGTGGGATTTTAGCTACTGTTTTCTTTCCTCTGGACTCTTGTAGTAATACTTATTATTTTTCCATTGCAGTTTCCACCACGACCTCTTCGACCTCTACAAGTAAGTTTATTTATTAGGAAGCTCTTCATTGTGAAACATGGTAGGTAGACAACAAAGGACAAGGAAGAAAAAGAGGTAGGAAGGCAGCAAAGAAATATATTTTCATTTTAGAATGTAAAAGAGTGCGTGTGTGTGTGTGTGTGTATTTCCTCCTTGCATTTTTCGAATTAAGTGGCAAAACAAAAAGCTTGCTTTTAAACAGTCAGGCAACTTTAGATCTGGTGTAATCAGCTATGACACACATAAAAGTCTCTAGGCCTTAATCAGTGATGATGTAAAGGCTGGTGTAAGAGAGTTGGGATCTCCTTGAATGGCAACTTTTTGAAGTGTTTACATGGCCCAGGAAATGATTATTAGAAACCTATGAAAAAATCACAGTGTGGAACTGCTCAATGATATATGAGAATACACTGAATATTTCATGGAGAACTCAGAAATTCCCTCTCATCTCCAGTGTAGATTTAGGACAAAACTTGCAATGTGTTGTTTTCACTGAGATTATCTGTAATAATAAAGACCAAGTCACAGGAGGCCTGATTCCAGTACCTGTCTGCCTCAGTTATGAGATCAGCAAATAGTGATGCTGGCCAGAATGCACTACAATTACAACTATCACTCCAATGACCACCAAGCCCCCAGTGCTGACCAGTACACCTACCACTGGCCCCCCAACCCTTCCCTCAAAACTACCACACAGCCTCCAACCCCACAGTCGCAAGTACAGCAACCAATGAGCCCCAACCCCACATCCACAGCTACCACCAAACCACCAACCCACACACTCACCAACACAATTACCATTGAGTCTCCAACCCCACAGCCGCAATCACACTTTCATCAAAGCTCCACACCCACCACCACAACTACCAATGAACCCCAACTCCCCACACCTACAACTAATACTAAGCCTCCACTCCCCATACCAACCACTCCCACCGTGACACCAACAACCAGTACTAGCACTGAGCCCCCAACACCCATTCCAGTGACTGCCCTGACAACCACCACCACTAAACATCCAACACTCACTTCAACCCCAACACCAACAACTACTACAACTAACACCACTAAGCCTTCAACCACTGCAACTACCATCAGGCCACCATCAAGTGCTACAACAGGAACCACAAACAGTACTTCAATGGGTATGAATTGAAGAATAGCTTCCCATAGTTAATGATAACAATAACAATATTTATGTGTAAACATGATTCTCATTAACCAAAGGTAACCATCAGTAAAAATTAAGATGCAGTAAGATGGACATGGAAGGTATAAACCAAAGTGTCTGAACAGCAGATATTTATTTAACGTGTTCATCTCTGTTTAGCCTTCCAGAATTTGTAACAAAAAATGATATGAAATATAGCATCAGCTGGAAAAAACTCCCCCACCTTCTTTTATTTCAACAATATACATTTTGGCCAAGATACCCTTTCCTCTACTAATTTAAATGTAATTGATAATTTAAAAATATGTATTACCAATTGATTTTGAACAAGGTATTTTTTGAGACTTCAGAATAAAATAATAGCGACTTGTATTTTCAATTGGAACAAATCCCACCACTGTTTTACATGGGAGTAGGGGGCACATTAAGACCCTCACTCCTGTGTAAACTGGTTCCACATCTGTCCCACCAAACCTCAGGAGGCTGAAACTGATATTAAAGAGTGTGCAAAGTTTCCCTAGGGCTGCTTTGTAGGCGGGTGATGCTGAGCTACTCATGGGCTAAGGAGTTAATATAAGTATGCACTCCGTGTTCCTATCCAAGACTGGTGATCAGACTATTGTTACTGTGTCTCTCCCACATGTAAGGCTTGGGTGGGATGAGTGATTACTGCATCCCTGGATATGCATAATATTTATCACATTTGCATATATTCCTCGATATATGCAGCCCTTGATTCCACCCGTCCTGGAGGGGATTTTTTGTCCTATGGTGTCAATTCTACTGAATACTATTGATGTTCCTATAAAAAAAGACACAGCTTCCAGATAGAAAAGGTGGAACTTTAAGAATCTAGAATATAGTGCATGCAGAGTGAGAATGAGTTCATATTGCTCATTGAGAGGAGTGCAAGGATTGTTATTGTGACCGTGGCAGCTCTAGGTATTTTGCCGCCCCAAGCACGGCAGGCAGGCTGTCTTCGGCAGCTTGCCCGTGGGAGGTCCCCAGTCCTGCGGATTTGGTGGCCTGCCTGTGGGAGATCCGCCTAAGCCGTGGGACCAGCGGACCTTCCACAGGCATGCCACCGAAGGCAACCTGCCTGCCGTCCTTGCGGCGACCGGCAGAGCGCCCCCCATGGCTTGCCGCCCCAGACACACTCTTGGCGTGCTAGGGCCTGGAGCCGTCCCTGATTGTGACTAACCAGTGCAGGAATTTTGTAGGAAGTTAAAGGGGGCAAGGTGAGGTAAGGCTTCTTGTGCTCTTATTTACTTTGTATGCTGCTACAGTCTCTGGCTCACAATTTGGGGGGGGTGTCAAAGAATTTCCTTTCACCCTAGATTGTGATTAGCCCTTCTAAAGTGCACAAAGGTGGGAGGAGGGGTGGTGGGACTGAGATCCCTCATCTCTTATACATCTGGGCAAAAAGAGAACCAGGTCACAAAGACCAGAGTGTCTATTACTAGCAATGACGCTACACATATCCCAAAGTGGAGGAGAACATGGCTTTGCTGTTCTGCATCCCTCGCACAGTTAATTGGAGCAGGGCTGCACATAAGGAACAGATGCTGCATCCTTTTTAAGGGTTTTGTGACCTCCAGTCTGCCATGTTCTCCTTGAAAAGCCCAGAGGGCTTTCCAGTTGAGTCAGCCAGAGAGCATCTACGGAGTCTAGCCAGTTTGCAACCGCACTGCACTGCTGCAATTGCTCTGGTTTCAGTGATTAGGATAGAATCCCTTGTGCTATAATGAGGATGTTCTCTACAGTCTATATTTTATACAACTTAGCAAATTTTGGGTTCTCTCAGACAGTTTATTATCTCAGAAAATTGTGTGTGTGAGAGGGAAGGCGTATGTATTTAATACAGTTAAATTTGTTTTATAAATAATTTGAATGCTTATATCTGCTCTCCTGCCCTGCCCCTGTATCATTTCTATCAGATGCAAGTGGCTGGGAAAGCAACTAACAGGAGAATGTGAGATAAAGTAGGAAGCGCCTACTTGATCTTGTTCCCTCTTCCATTCTACTCTGACATATAACTGTTCATGCTACATGATTTTCTGTGCAAAAGAAACACCAATTTAGCACATTCACAGCCTGATTCTGATCTTGCACTATTTTTAGGCTAGTTTACCCCCATGGACTTGAACTGAAGCACTTGTGACTAAAACTGGTGTAGATGAGATCATAATCCTGCTCTCATGTCAGATCTTCGTGTTTGCACTAATGATTTGTTTTGGACCAATGCACATCCAATGAGTCACCCTCAGCACTGCTTACTTCACTACTATGTCATGCATGTTTCTTTTCTTTCTGAGATATATGTTCCGTTGTTGTCTTGCAGCACCATGTACACCTCTATCTCAATATTGTTGGTGGTCTGACTGGATTAGTGTGACTGAGCCAAAATATGGCCCAGAATATGGTGATTATGAAACCTATGACAAAATTAGAGAGTGGAACTCCTCAGCGATATGTGAGAATCCACTAAATATTTCATGCAGAGCTCTGAAATTCCCTGGCATCCCCATTGAAGATTTAGGACAAAAACTGACATGTGACGTTTCAACTGGTCTTATCTGTAATAATAGAGACCAAGTCCCAGGGAGCATGAATCCGATGCCTATGTGCTTCAATTATGAGATCAGTGTTTACTGCTGCTCATCATTTTGCCCTACACCTACCACCACCACCACCACCACCACGGAAACAACTACCCCAGAGACAACGACACCTACCACCACCACCACGGAAACAACTACCCCAGAGACAACGACACCTACCACCACCACCACCACCACCACGGAAACAACTACCCCAGAGACAACGACACCTACCACCACCACCACCACCACGGAAACAACTACCCCAGAGACAACGACACCTACCACCACCACCACGGAAACAACTACCCCAGAGACAACGACACCTACCACCACCACCACGGAAACAACTACCCCAGAGACAACGACACCTACCACCACCACCATGGAAACAACTACCACTGAGACAACGACACCTACCACCACCACCACCACCACCACCACGGAAACAACTACCACAGAGACGACACCTACCACCACCACCACAGCAACGACTACCCCAGGTAAGTGTTTTACAGATAGATTGCATAGAAATTTGGCTTCTTACAACTGTTTTTAACTATGCTTTTGCATGGCTTTATCATGCTGAACTAAGAAAACTTTGAAATACTAGAGGTTGTTCTGTCCTGCAATGTAGAAAACCTCATATATTGGTGTGACTGATGATTTCACCATGATGAAAATGTTCCTGAATCACAAGGTCACAGCTGGGAGTCTGAAGCAAGTGCTGTAAATCTTTGGGCCTGGTCCACTGATGGAAGGTGCCCCTAGTGTCTTGGACACAAATCCTGAACTGAATGTTGGTGGGATTTTAGCTACTGTTTTCTTTCCTCTGGACTCTTGTAGTAATACTTATTATTTTTCCATTGCAGTTTCCACCACAACCTCTATAAGTAAGTTTATTTATTAGGAAGCTGCTCATTATGAAACATGGTAGGGAGAAAACAGGGGATAAGGAAGAAACAGAGATAACCAGGCAGAGAAGAAATACATTTTCATTTTAGAATGGTAAAAGAATATGTGTGTGCATGTGTGTATTTCATCCTTGCATTTTTCGAATTAAGTGGCAAAACAAAAAGCTTGCTTTTAAACAGTCAGACAACTTTAGATCTGGTGTAACCAGCTATGACACACTGAAAAGTCTCTAGGCCTTAATCAGTGATGATGTAAAGGCTGGTGTAAGAGAGTCGGGATCTCCTTGAATGGCAACTCTTTGAAGTGTTTACTTCAGGAAATGATTATTAGAAACCTATGAAAAAATCACAGTGTGGAACTGATCAATGATATATGAGAATACACTGAATATTTCATGGAGAACTCAGAAATTCCCTCTCATCTCCAGTGTAGATTTAGGACAAAACATGCAATGTATTGTTTTCACTGAGTTTATCTGTAATAATAAAGACCAAGTCACAGGAGGCCTGATTCCAGTACCTGTCTGCCTCAGTTATGAGATCAGCAAATAGTAATGCTGGCCAGAGTGCACCACAATTACAACTATCACTCCAATGACCACCAAGCCCCCCAGCGCTAACCAGTACACCTACCACTGGCCCCCCAACCCTTCCCTCAAAACTACTACACAGCCTCCAACCCCACAGTCCCAAGTACAGCAACAAAAGAGCCCCAATCCCACATCCACAGCTACCACCAAACCACCAACCCACACACTCACCAACACAATTACCATTGAGTCTCCAACCCCACAGCCGCAATCACACTTTCATCAAAGCTCCACACCCACCACCACAACTACCAATGAACCCCAACCCCCCACACCCACAACTAGTACTAAGCCTCCACTCCCCATACCAACCACTCCCACCGTGACACCAACAACCAGTACTAGCACTGAGCCCCAACACCCATTCCAGTGACCGCCCTGACAACCAGCACCACTGAACATCCAACACTCACTTCAACCCCAACACCAACAACTACTACAACTAACACCACTAAGCCTTCAACCACTGCAACTACCACCAGGTCACCATCAAGTGCTACAACAGGAACCACAAACAGTACTTCAATGGGTATGAATTGAAGAATAGCTTCCCATAGTTAATGATAACAATAACAATATTTACGTGTAAACATGATTCTCATTAACCAAAGGTAACCATCAGTAAAAATTAAGATAAAGTAAGATGGACATGAAAGGTATAAACCAAAGTGTCCTAACAGCAGATATTTATTTAACCTGTTTAGCCTTCCAGAATTTGTAACAAAAAATGATATGAAATATAGCATCAACTGGAAAAAACTCCCCCACCTTCTTTTATTTCAACAATATACATTTTGGCCAAGATACCCTTTCCTCTACTAATTTAAATGTAATTGATAATTTAAAAATATGTATTACCAATTGATTTTGAACAAAGTATTTTTTGAGACTTCAGAATAAAATAATAGCGACTTGTATTTTCAATTGGAACAAATCCCACCACTGTTTTACATGGGAGTAGGGGGCACATTAAGACCCTTCCTCCTGTGTAAACTGGTTCCACATCTGTCCCACCAAACCTCAGGAGGCTGAAACTGATATTAAAGAGTGTGCAAAGTTTCCCTAGGGCTGCTTTGTAGGCGGGTGATGCTGAGCTACTCATGGGCTAAGGAGTTAATATAAGTATGCACTCCGTGTTCCTATCCAAGACTGGTGATCAGACTATTGTTACTGTGTCTCTCCCACATGTAAGGCTTGGGTGGGATGAGTGATTACTGCATCCCTGGATATGCATAATATTTATCACATTTGCATATATTCCTCGATGTATGCAGCCCTCGATCCCAAAAGTCCTGGAGGGGGGTTTTTTTCCTATGGTGTCAATTCTATTGAATACTATTGATGTTCCTATAAAAAAGACACAACTCCCAGATAGAAAAGGTGGAACTTTAAGAATCTAGAATCTAGTGCATGCAGAGTGAGTATGAGTTCATATTGCTCATTGAAAGGAGTGTAAGGATTGTTATTGTGACCACGGGTGGCTCTAGGTATTTTGCCGCCCCAAGCACGGCAGGCAGGCTGTCTTCGGCAGCTTGCCTGTTGGAGGTCCCCAGTCCCACGGATTCGGTGGCCTGCCTACGGGAGGTCCACCTAAGCCGCGGGACCAGCGGACCTTCCACAGGCATGTCACTGAAGGCAACCTGCCTGCCGTCCTTGCGGCGACCGGCAGAGCGCCCCCCATGGCTTGCCGCCCCAGACACACACTTGGCGTGCTAGGGCCTGGAGCCGTCCCTGATTGTGACTAACCAGTGCAGGAATTTTGTAGGAAGTTAAAGGGGACAAGGTGAGGTAAGGCTTCTTGTGCTCTTATTTACTTTGTATGCTGCTACAGTCTCTGGCTCACAATTTGGGGGGGGTGTCAAAGAATTTCCTTTCACCCTAGATTGTGATTAGCCCTTCTAAAGTGCACAAAGGTGGGAGGAGGGGTGGTGGGACAGAGATCCCTCGCCAGTTATACATCTGGGCAAAAAGAGAACCAGGTCACAAAGACCAAAGTGTCTATTACTAGCAATTACACTGGACATATCCCAAAGTGGAGGAGAACATGGCTCTGCTGTTCTGCATCCCTAGCACAGTTAATTCGAGCAAGGCTGCGCATAAGGAGGAGATGCTGCACCCTTTTTAAGGGTTTTGTGTCCTCCAGTGTGCCATGTTCTCCTTGAGAAGCCCAGAGGCTTTCCAGCTGAGTCAGGCAGAATGCATCTGCGGAGTCCAGCCGGTTTACACCCTCACGCCACTGCTGCAATTGCTCTGGATTTAGGATAGATTACTTTGTGTTGTAATGAGGGATGTTCTCTACAGTCTATATTTTATACAACTTAGCAAATTTTGGGTTCTCTCAGACAGTTTATTATCTCAGAAAATTGTGTGTGTGAGAGGGAAGGCGTATGTATTTAATACAGTTAAATTTGTTTTATAAATAATTTGGATATTTACATCTGCTCTCCTTTTTCCCCACTTGTGTCATATCCATCAGTAATAACCACAGGTTCCATTATAAGTAGTATTGATTCCACAAAAGCATGTATGTGTATTTGTTTAACTTTCTGCAGAAGGACTTACTTGACTATATTTTCAGTCTATGCACAGGACAGTGATTGCAGACTGAGGCTTGGTATTACAATATCTGATCTTATCTCAGAAAACTGTGTGTGTGAGAGGGAAGGCGTATGTATTTAATACAGTTAAATTTGTTTTATAAATAATTTGAATACTTACATCTGCTCTCCTGCCCTGCCCCCGTGTCATTTCTATCAGATGCAAGTGTCTGGGAAAGCAACTAAAAGGAGGGTGTCAGATAAAGTAGGAAGTACCTACTTGATCTTGTTCCCTCTTCTATTCTACTCTTACATGTAACTGTTCATGCTGCATGATTTTCTGTGCAAAAGAAGCATCAGTTTAGCACATTCACAGCCTGATTCTGATCTTGCACTATTTTTAGGCTAGTTTACCCCCATGGACTTGAATTGAAGCACTTGTGACTAAAACTGGTGTAGATGAGATCATCATCCTGCTCTCATGCCAAATCTTTGTAGGTTGCACTAATTATTTGTTTTGGACCAATGTACATCCAGTGTTTCACTCTCAGCACTCCTTACACCACTATGTTTCGCATATTTCCCTTCTTTCTAAATTATGTGTTCCATTGTTGTTTTGCAGCACCATGTACACCTCTATCTCAATATTGTTGGTGGTCTGACTGGATTAGTCTGAATAAGCCAGAATACGGCCAAGAAGATGGTGATTACGAAACCTATGACAAAATCAGAGAGTGGAACGCCTCAGCGATATGTGAGAATCCACTAAATATTTCATGCAGAGCTCAGCAACTTCCGAACACCCCCATTGAAGATTTGGGACAAAAAGTGACATGTAATGTTTCCATTGGGCTTATCTGTAATAATAGAGACCAAGGCCTAGGAAGTCTGATTCCGATATGCTACAATTATGAGATCAGTGTTTACTGCTGCTCACCAGTTTGCTCCACAACTGCACCTACCACTACCACAGCCTCCACCACCACTGAGTCTCCAACTACCACCCTGACACTCACTACAACTAGCACTATCCCAACATCAACTACTACAACCGGAACCACAACTAGCACTTCAACAGGTAAGTATTGAATGGTAACTGCCCACACTTAATGATAACAACAAAATTCTGTAAGTGTTCATGTGATTCTCATTAGGCACAGGTAACCATCATTAATAATTCAGATATTGAAGGGTGGATGCAGATGCTATAGTCAGAATTGTGCTAACATCATAGATTTATTTAATGGGTTCATCTCTGTTTAGCTTTCCAGAATTTCTAACAAAATATTTTATGACATATAGCATCAACAGGAAAAATGTCATTTTTGAACATTATACATGTAGTCCTAGATGTCCTTCCATGTGTTAATTTAAATGTAATTGATATTTTTAAGATATCTATTGCCAATTGATTTGAAACAAGATTTTTTGAGATTTAGGAATGCTATAATAGAGACATATATTACTACTTAGAACAAACTCTGGCCATGGTTTACATGGGAATAAGAGGCATGTGAAGTCCCTAACTCCTGTGTAAGCTGGTTCCACAGCTGTCCCTTCAAACGTCAGAAGGATGAAACCGATATTAAAGAGTGCACAGAGCAATTGCTGTTACTGCTATTGGGGCAACTGATGCTGAGCTGCTCATGAGCAAAGGAGTTAATGTCTATTATGACTATATCTCTCCCACATGTAAGGCTTGAGTGGAAAGATCGATTGCTGCCTCACTGGATATGCGTATAATTATCACAATTGTCCTTTTCCTAAATATATGCAGTCCTTGATTCCACCATTCCTATGGTGAATTCTAGTGAATAACACTGATGTTCTTACAAGAAAGACACAACCTATGGGAAGCTGAGGTAGAATTTTAAGAATCTAGGATGTGGCAATGCTTTGTACAAACTATATTACTTAGCATAGTTTGGATTCATGGTATCTTCTGTAAAAGAGATCATTATCACAGAAGGTAATGTGCTAAGAGTAGTGTATGTATTTCCTGCAGTATATTTTTTTACAAAGGATTTGGATATTTATATCTGATTTCCCTATCACCACCACCACCACAGAAACAACTACCACAGAGACAACGACACCTATCACCACCACCACCACCACGGAAACAACTACCACAGAGACAACGACACCTACCACCACCACCACCACGGAAACAACTACCACAGAGACAACGACACCTACCACCACCACCACCACGGAAACAACTACCACAGAGACAACGACACCTACCACCACCACCACCACGGAAACAACTACCACAGAGACAACGACGCCTATCACCACCACCACCACCACGGAAACAACTACCACAGAGACAACGACTCCTACCACCACCACAGAAACAACTACCACAGAGACAACGACACCTACCACCACCACCACCACAGAAACAACTACCACAGAGACAACGACACCTACCACCACGGAAACAACTACCACAGAGACAACGACACCTACCACCACCACCACCACAGAAACAACTACCACAGAGACAACGACACCTACCACCACGGAAACAACTACCACAGAGACAACGACACCTATCACCACCACCACCACCACGGAAACAACTACCCCAGAGACAACGACACCTACCACCACCACCACCACGGAAACAACTACCACAGAGACAACGACACCTACCACCACCACCACGGAAACAACTACCACAGAGACAACGACACCTACCACCACCACCACCACGGAAACAACTACCACAGAGACAACGACACCTACCACCACCACCACCACGGAAACAACTACCACAGAGACAACGACACCTACCACCACCACCACCATCACGGAAACAACTACCACAGAGACAACGACTCCTACCACCACCACAGAAACAACTACCACAGAGACAACGACACCTACCACCACCACCACCACCACAGAAACAACTACCACAGAGACAACGACACCTACCACCACGGAAACAACTACCACAGAGACAACGACACCTACCACCACCACCACCACCACAGAAACAACTACCACAGAGACAACGATACCTACCACCACCACCACCACGGAAACCACTACCACAGAGACAACGACACCTACCACCACGGAAACAACTACCACAGAGACAACGACACCTACCACCACCACCACCACCACCACCACTACAGAAACAACTACCACAGAGACAACGACACCTACCACCACCACCACCACCACGGAAACAACTACCCCAGAGCCAACGACTCCTACCACCACCACCACGGAAACAACTACCACAGAGACAATGACACCTAGCACCCCCACGGAAACAACTACCACAGAGACAACGACACCTACCACCACCACCACCACGGAAACAACTACCACAGAGACAACGACACCTACCACCACCACCACGGAAACAACTACCCCCCCACCTGGATGTTGGTTACCTAATGGTACTATCATTGAAGTAAGTATCTTTCACATTTTTATTATATGTTTATGAAAGAAGACCATGTTGTACTACTATATTTGCAATTTGGAGGATGCAATTGTGTGATATTTTAATTCATTCATTAACATACTGATCCTCTGTTATGTTGGGTATATAAAGATTTTTCCATCTATGTCATATTAATTTCTTGGCTATTGTCATGGCACTCAGTGACCTTTTCCCTCATTATGGTATCCTAGACACTCACGGCATTCTTTTAATTTAAGCTCTCAGGTGGCATTTCTTCAAAGGATTATATCGCAGTGCAGAGCTGTGAAGGAGCTTTGGTGAAAGAGTGACAACAAGGTCTCTGACCAGGAGCAAATTCCACTTTCCATACCTTCCTCTTTATCTTTCTAGTGTTTGTCAGAATGATTATGCCAAAGTATTAACTCATCTACCAACCCAAATCAGTCATGAACTGTATCCTGGATTAGATTTAATGGGCCACATCCAGAATGGCACAGAGAATATGCTGAAAACCTGGAACTTCCACTGACGTCAATAGCCCAGCCCCTTTCTGGATTGGCCCAATACCTTCTCAATCTGTAGAAGTGGCTGCTCTCTCCTAATCAGTTGAAAATGTCTGAGTCTAAAACAGTAGTACTCAGCCTTGTAGAGGCAAAGATCCTCTTCATCACCAAATGCAGTTGCAGGGAGACAAAAATAACCATGCTTTGACATACTGACAATGTAACATCGACCAGTATTGTCATGATGCATGGATGTGAACATCTCAGGACATTGCACCAGAATTACTTTGTGTCTCATTGTAATTGCGTTTTACATGATCAGATCTCCCCTCCATTTTGGTTCTTTGTTCTGGGAAGGTGCATGTTACTCCAATCTTTTTCCATTTGTAATTCCATCTGGAAAGAAACTTGAGGCACTTCTTGTAAGGCCAAAGAGGGGTCTTGGCAATGCCAGTCCATTTTCTTTTTTGTCACTGTGCTCTGCCTTGCATACATCAGGTTGCATGGGGTCCTCTCCTCTGATCAGCAGGGCTCTGAAGCCAGGGATAGCAAGAGGAGCTCAAATCAAACAAATTTAGGTAGTGCCTCGTGAAGAGCTCTGAAGGGGTGTATTTGCCTCTAGCAGCACAAGGTTGGAATCACTGCACTAATGACTTATTCAAGTGTACAAAGTTTTTACAGGCATGGCATATTCACCTGCTTTACTTTTTGCTTGTGAAATGCGACATACAAAATACATTTGAATCCATCTGTTGGCTGACTGATGATACTGTTTCCAAAAAGACTACTAGTAGTCAATAACTCAGGTGCAGCTGCTGTTTTACACTGTGACCCAGGGAACGGAAATCAGAATAAAACCTTCATGACTGGCATTGTGCTCATAATAAATCCTTTACAGTTAATAATTAACAATGCAGCAATCTTATTTTATAGACCTTGATGATGGTACTGAATGTGGCACTTTATTCTCACTTTCAGTATTTGTTTGGGATAAACATGTTGGCAATATAAAACTGTGTAAAATATCCACAAATCCATTTTTCCATCATTAGTCTGATTGCTTCATTATAGATCTCACTGTTGCTCCTTTACCCCCAACTTCTGTCTTAAATCCAGCCAGGTGAAAGCTACTGGCCATGTAACTGCACCGAGGCAATATGCATTAACAACAACACATGGAAGCTGGTTTCGACTGAATGTGACCTTCCTCCTAAGCCCACTTGTATCAATGGGCTCGCTCCTGTGCTGGTGCAGGGTGAATGCTGTTGGCACTGGGAGTGTGACTGTGAGTATATAGCTGGAGGGATATTTTTATCACTGCTGGACCAATAATAGTTTTAAGAGCTACAATATTTGTAGCGGGGGCAAGTGCTGTGCAAGTTTAGCCCCTCATGTTCCTAGCAATGCAGTTCAGTCTTACCTGTAGTACCACTTGCTAGCTTAGTCCTGGGTTTCCCCCCAGCTCTGCCACAGCACTTGCTTTTAACAATGGTTCATGAAAAGCTATATTCCTTAATCTTTCATTTTACCTTTTTAGTCTATTAAATTATTTGAATTATTCAATTACAAATTAATATGTGTGAACCCTTGATATAAATTAAGGTTAACAGTGAAAACATGTATTCATATTTTATTCTTCAAATTGTTTGGCTCTGGCAATTTTTTCGTTATGATATAATCTACACAGACCTAATTCTGTCACTTAGTTACTCATGTCAACTGGTAGCTCACTATACAAGTAGTCTCATCGAAATAATTTGGTGTCAGGTACTAATGGCAGGAGAAAAGTGGTGGAATGTGGCCCTATATGATTACATTAAAGATGAGTACAAGTTGCTAACTTTGGATCCTGAGCCAGCTACTTGAAATTATCTTGAACTCTTTGACCAGGAAGTGGGCTGGAGCTCTCACAGGCACAGGCCTGTGAGATTAATGGCACTTACTGATTTCAACTAGATAGGAAATAGCAGAACAGTCTTTTTCAGAGAATGTTTTGACATCCTGTCTGAAATCTGGAGATCCAGAAAATAGAGAATGGAACGGAGGGAAGAAAGAATGGAACGGAGGGAAAGAAAGAGTTCAGCTTCTTTAAATATGAAAAAACTTCCAGTTTGGGTCCAACTGAGGTCTTAGATTCATTCTCTTTACTTTCTCTATAATTCACTTCATTCAGGTTCTCTCATTCCTATTTGACTCCAGTGCTAGTAGGGTAAATTGGTCTTCCATTTACTAAAGACTTTATTCATAGTCCAGCTCTGCTTCTATATGTTACCATACACAGGTAAACTAACTCTGAATCTCTTGGTAGGCTATTGCACTGGCTGGGGAGACCCACATTATGTGACGTTTGATGGACATTATTATAGCTACCAAGGGAATTGTACGTATGTCTTGGTGGAAGAGATTAACAAAAAGATTGACGACTTTGGGGTCTACATTGACAACTATCACTGCATTGCACAGGACAGAGTGTCCTGTCCACGCACACTCATCGTGAGATACGAGACCCAGGAAGTGCGCATAAAGACTATCACAATGATTCCTCTCAAAGTACAGGTATTGGAAAGTGACTAATAAACCAAATGTACATGCTCAGCTACACTTGCCCTCACTTAATCAGATTCACATCTTTATTTGCTAGGGGCACTCAAACCTGATAATTTTGGTGGCAACGATGTTAGGAAAATGGGATAATTGTTCTGTGGATTGCTTTGAAGGAATTTTATAGGGACACTACTTGATCTGCATATAGAAAGAGATCATCCCCCTCATCCCACTTCTAAATTCAGATCTTTACAATCCTCTGATCCTTCAAAACATGGATTATAGGAATAATTCATTTTAGCTCACAACATAACATGGAATACTGTATTATGACTTTTAAGGATTCTAATGTAGATAACAGCCCAAAGGAATAAATGTTATAGTATATCAAAGGGTTTCCTATGAGCAAGGATCATCCCATTGTCCTTGTAAAGCAGGATTGAGGGAGGGCATTGGATCATTTTGGGGTTTGAACAAGAGGGCACATTTGAATTAGAGATGGGAATCAAAGTAGTTAACCAAAATATTTCTACAAGACACCCTCAACAGGCCATAGTGATAGTAGTCACACCTTGAGATGGGTTAAGATGCTTCCATTTTTGATTTTTCAAGTGAAGGGCTGTCATCAGTTTTATGTCATTTTTTAGCCCCCATGTTCCAAGGATTAGGCTATGGCATGTAATAGAATCTGTTTTCTTCAAAATATGTTGGAAGTACTTACTTTTAGGATTCTTCACTTCCTTATTTTCCATTAGCAGCTCTCTGCTGACTTTTGGACTATTTAGGTGGGGAATTTTTGAGGTGCAACTACAGTGTTGCAAGGCTCCAACATATGGTTAAATTCCTCATTGCCTTCTGAGATTGAGCAAAACTTATCAGTCCTAGATGAATTTAAGGGAGTGCACTAGGCCAGTGGTTCTCACACTTATTTGACCAGGCTTAGCTTCTTTGTGTCTGTGGTCATTTACGCATCCTCCCCGCAAGTACATGTACTGCCACCCTGCTCTGAAGGTAGGGGGGACAGCAGCAGCTGCTGGCCAGGCACGCAGCTTGGAAGACAACGCTGCACCGGCACAGACATCAGGGTGGCAATGTGAAAAGTGATTTTCGTCAATATCACTTTTCACAGCAGACTTAGAAGTAAAGGTGCAGCAGTGCAGAAGTAAGGGAGGCAATGTGAAAAGTGATATTTGTTATCACTTTTCACTGCAGACTTAGTGCCCCATTGCCAGCCTTACTTCTGAGCTGCTGCTGCCAACCAGGAGGCTGACAGGCACAGCCCTGGGCTGAGAACCTGAGCGACACTGCTTCCATATAAGGGATGGGGGGGGGGGAAGACTGAGCATGGACTCCTTCCCAATGAGGGATTGGTAGAGGGGGAGCCTAAGCCTGGGCAGTCGGGCTTTGGCTGTCCCCTTTATCCCCACCTCCCAGGTGTGCATGGCCCTTCTGCACAAGCCCCAGCCGCCCAGGTTTGACAGCCCAAGCTTTTAAAAAACAAACCACAGACCTCCCTTGACATTCCTGCATCTCCCTTAGGAGGCCCACCCCATAGTTTGAGAACTGATGCACTAGGCCCACCACCTGGTTCTGAACTAGTAAATACAATTTTTTTTCTCCTCACATTTCATTCAATTCCATTTTTGTACAAATGTAGATCAAAGGCTTCACTTTCTTTGAAGCATTTTGGGGAGAGAAAGAAAATTTCAGCTCAGGTGCACTGAAAATTTAGCATGCATCTCCTATTACATTTAACAGGGGCTGCATTCTAAATTCTATCCTCATTTCTCCAAAATTCTGCAAATGTATCCCCAGGTTGATGTACCCCTTCAGTGGGTCTTAGAGAAAGATTTCAACATTTCAGTCACATACGCAAAAACATACAGCTCATTAGAAATAAAAAGAAAGGAAGTTTTGAGACATAAACACAACATTACTTTCCTTCACATTGTATCTCCACTGTAAGTTAATGATCGATAGATTGTTTTTATTAACATCATACAATATATATATATCTTCTCTGTTTTCCTTTAAACAATAGGTGACGGTAAACAATCGGGAAGTGGCTACACCTTATGAAAAATACGGTGTGAGAGTCTTTAAGTCAGGCATAAATCACGTAGTGGAAATTTCTAGACTTGGGGTAAATGTAACCTACAATGGATTGGCTTTCTCAATTAGATTGCCCTACCAGAGGTTTGGCAACAACACCCAAGGACAGTGCGGTGAGGATCTATTTTTCTACTTTTAGAATGAAATACAAAAAGTTAAATATAAACTCTGGCAGTAAGAGAGATGTGATGCTGGTTCTCTGTGATGGATGGAAATATAATGATTATTTGATAGTGAAGATTTGTATGTGAATTCTTTCTCCTCTTGTCAATTGTAGGCACTTGTACCAACAACACAGCAGATGACTGCATGTTACCTGGTGGAAACATCATAGATAACTGTGAAACGATGGCAGATCATTGGGTGATTAATGACCCTGAAAAGCCACACTGCTATCCATCCCTAACTCCTACAGAGGCACCTCCTGTCACTCCACCACCCTGCATACCATCCGATCTCTGCAAGCTCATTAAAGAAGGGTAAATATACTAGATGTGTGTACAGACCTC
This sequence comes from Gopherus evgoodei, assembly GCF_007399415.2. Taxonomy (NCBI): domain Eukaryota; kingdom Metazoa; phylum Chordata; order Testudines; family Testudinidae; genus Gopherus; species Gopherus evgoodei. Next base: position 114,350,348 of record NC_044325.1, on the reverse strand, counting down.
TAATTTTGGAATTCAGTGGCAATCTGAAATGCAAATTTTTGGTGTTGCTTCATCATCTCTTGCAGCTGCTTCTGCTCCTTCTCTCTTTTCCATTCCCTCTTTTCCATTCTCTTTAGCTTCCCTCCTAATCTGTTTTAATCTTTGCAATTTGCTCACTGCCTTTCAGCCTTCTTTAATGATTCTTTAGCCCTCTCATACTTTTCTGGGCTCCCTTGGCCTTCTCCAGACCTTTCTACTTTGCTCCTCTTCCATGCTATCTCAGCAGTAGATGTAGGTCCCCTGAAGATCCCAAAGGGATCCTGTGCTTGAGTTTCAGGAAGTGGCTTCAGAAAGAGGAAATGTCCAACCAAGTCTTATCCACAACTCTAATTCATGGCTATGTTCAATTATATTCCTCCAGCTACTAGGTGGGAAGCAGTATTTTGGAGAGAGAGTAGTGGGTGGATAGTCTAAAGGTTAAGGTCTAAGTGTGTTGGAAGGCTGCAATCCAGCAAAATGTTTATTTGTCATTGATGAGTCCTGTTCAAATCTTCCTGTATAGCATCATGCTAAAATATGGCATACAGCATATTAAAGTGAGCACAGATCATTCAGTAACTAATAATGATACGTTTCTGCTTCTAGCCCGTTCAAAGCATGCCATCCCTTTGTAAACCCTGACCACTACTATGCAGCCTGCGTTTTTGACAGCTGCGCTCTTCCCAACTCTAAATTGGAGTGTGCAAGTTTGCAAAACTATGCTGCTCTCTGCGCTGATCAGGGGGTCTGTGTTGATTGGAGAGGCTATACTCATGATATCTGCCGTAAGTAGAGACATTTTTCTGCCATTTAACTTGAATTATTAGTTGTAGGGTCTATTTCAATTCCCCTTCCGTTAAAGGGTTACATGGCTCTCCAAGTTGCTAATGACTGTAATAAACCCCAAAAGCTTTACTGAAATAATTTTACGGGCCAGATTTCAAAGGTGGGGGAAATAAGTGAGCCTGTAAAAATGCTAGTTTGCTCATTGTGTGTGAAATGCTCTACTTCTGTTTGAGCAAATGTCTGTGTGCCCAGTATGTGGATTTTGCAGGCACAATTGGTGAATCTACATATTTAATGGGAGACAAACTTTTTTTTGCTTGTGCAGTATGGGAGCATTCCCATCTTCAAAAATGTGACTCTAAGAAACCCTAGCAAACAAATGTATTTGTATTTAGAAGGTCAAATCCTGTCCTTGCTCTTGCACAACAGGATGAGATATTGCTTTGCATATTTTACTTAGTGTAAAATCACCTACTACTCAGAGACCCTGCAATACCTGTCTACTTGCAGGAGGGGTCATGGATGGATTTTTCCCTCTTAAGTCTGAGTTTCTTGGTTTTTCTGGTTCTCAGTCAGACCTTCAATGATATTGAATGAGTCTGACATATTTTTAAATCTATTTGTTTCCAATGTTTGTTTGAAGATTGCAAAAGGTATATATTTGCTGGGCCTGCTTATGATGGTCTTGCTGAAATATTTCTTTCTCTGTATTTCTTCCATTCAAGCGCTTAAGTGCCCATCAGACAAAGTATACAAAGCATGTGGTCCTATTGAAGAGGTGACCTGCAAGTCAAGGTAAATAGTTACTTTCCTGCCAGTCAGGTCCCATGCAACTACCCAGTGATAGATAATCCACAGAGAAGTGAGGAATATCCCGTTTAACAATCTTGGTTTAAAATAGAAATCGTTGAGACATCCTTTAACTGGTTATCATTATATCTGCCCTGGTATCCTCTCATACAGCTGAATCAAACACTGTATAGTGGAATAAGCTAAGATTAGAATCAGGATGATTTAAAATCTGTAAATTTCACATATGCAGTTTCTTTTGCCCATACATTTCTGGATAAAATATGTTTGGCCAACCTTCCACTGTGTGTCATTGATGATAATGGTGGTCTTTTTTGTCTTGTGCAGCCAAGTTGCACAAAACCAAACCAGTCATGTGGAAGGCTGCTTCTGTCCTGCTGGAACAATGCTTTATGGTGATGGTGTGGATGTCTGTGTAAAAACCTGCGGTAGGTTGTGTTACCATATTTAAATGGATGTGCATTTCCTTTTTGTTGTTGCCAGGTCATGTACACAATACAGTTCTGAATCTGGCTACCTGTCATCATATCAGTGGTAATGGAGATTTATTTTGCTCTATTTGCAGGGTGTGTTGGACCAGATAATAAACCAAGAAAGGTATGTTACACATTTGCTTTTCCATTGCAAGTAAGGTGACCAGACAGCAAGTGTGAAAAATCGGGACAGAGAGTGGGGAGTAATAGGAGCCTATATATCAGGACTGTCCCTATAAAATTGGGACATCTGGTCACCCTCGTTGCAAGTATTTTGTGTCTCCTCCATATCAGTCTTGTTTTGTATAGACTCCCAGGTTTTCATCCATGCACTTATTTGGTAGGTGAGTGGAATTTTGAAAATCCTTGATTTATATTTATCTCAGCTTGAGTTATACATTAGTGGGAGATATTGTCCGTTAAACGCTCTGATAATCAGTTTCCAGACTACAAAATAGTTAATTTATAATTCCACTCTGCTCCCTCCTAACACATACATGTACACATGCTTACCATTAAACACCCAGCACAGCCTATTGAAAACAACTGATTTATGTTTTTTCTATTCACTAACTATTCATTTAGTTGCTTTCTTCTCTTTCTTTAATGGCAGTTTGGGGAAATTTTTGAGTTTGACTGTAAGAGATGCATTTGCCTGGAGGGTGGAAGTGGCATTAGCTGTGTGCCCCTTCAATGTCCAGAGCAAAAGGATAAACCAAGCTGCAGTGATGAAGGCTTTTACGAGGTCACTGAAGTCAATCCTGACAACATCTGCTGCAGCATAACTTCCTGCAGTAAGTTCCTCTTTTGCTTCATTTACAGCACTCCACTGCCCCTCAAACTTTCTTTTGCAATAACAGTTGCATTATTCATTTGTGTTAATTTAATTGAGATTAGTCTGTGAAGCCCAGGCCAGCTAAATGCTTGGACTGAGTCCAGCCAAGTGGACAGCTGTTATTTTACATTTCTCTTGGCTTTTTCCCTTTGCAGGATGCAACGCGAGCTTTTGCACAACCAAACCTCCTAAATGTAAAATTGGTTATGAACCTGTTTCCGATATTGCCACTGGCAAGTGCTGTCCTACGTATAAGTGCGGTAAGTTGCTTTTAAAAATACGAGAACAGTCAGTATTGCACTTTACATGCTTGAGCATTAAGGTTGGTAGCCAACACTGTATGCTTCTCTTTTGGAGAAGGTGACAAAACCAGGCTTAGATTCTAGGTTGCCACCATGGGCGAGCCCAAGTAGTAGCTGAGAAAATGGTGGTGCAAGGTAGATGAGAGAGAGCTCACCCTGGTCAGGTCAAATATTTCTGGTTATACACCTATGTAAGAATTGTGGGATTGTTGACTAGGACTTCAGTCCTCCCATAAGAAATTGTCCCTATGAGCTTTAGCGATAGGAAAGGCTGATGATCATTCATGGATCGTTCCAACTAAACATATCAGGAAACATTTTGCAACTATCCAATGGACATCCTGGGATGTAAAACCTGGGATATAGATATTCAGACCAGACAGCCTTTCTCTTTTGTAGGTGCAAATTGTACCTTACAATATTTGTGTCCATGAACTGCACAATTTGCACTGCAAAGATGGAATCTTTGAACATTTGTGTTGTGATTATTTGTGGAGGAAATTTGTATGACTGAGATAATAAAATTTGGCACTTTCCTTGCATGTATAACCATATAACTTCTGCTTTATTTCACAGTTCCCAAGAAGGTCTGTGTGCTTCAGAATGCTGAGTACATGGTAAGTTTCCATTTCTTCATGAGAAGGACTCTTGGATGAAACATTTGAGTCCCAAGAGCATCCTTTAATTGAAGTGCTTTGAAGCAGTTTGCATTTGGTACGATTCATTTTTAGAGATTCCCCCCTCCCCCCTGTCCCCAAACTGCAGTCAGGGACTTATCTGTTACACAGAGCCTAACACTTTTCAGAGAATGTTGCTGCATGTAAGAGAAAATGAAGCACTGGTTCTAAGCAGCACGGATGTAAAGATTTGTTTTTAATACACAATGTACATATCCCTAAAAAAATCAATGTACATTTAACACCAGCACTTTGCTGCACTATGCTAAAGACTCGCTGTCACAGATAAAAAGAGATGAGCAAGGGTCACATTCTGTACTGACTTACACCCGTATAATTCTGTTGGCTCCAGTAATTATTTTATTTATTAATACAGACAGGTATTAAGTTACCCACTTTATATGTACCATAATGCATGAGATGAATATTTGTCCTCTGTGTCTATGATATGTTTCCCTAGTGGATGTTTGTGGGGGGAAGTATTGGATATTAGAGATATGTCTCTCCTACACATCACGCCTTGCTGATATCAGATCTCTTGCTTTTTTTAAAAAAAAAATCTAGCCTGGTTCCCCAGTCTTTGCTGATAAGTGCCACGATTGTGTCTGCACTGAGAAATCGAACAGTAGTGGTCTGAATGTCATTTCATGCAAGCACATTCCATGCAATGAAGAATGCCAGCCAGTAAGTAACAAACTTTTAAAAAAAATGTCATGTACATTTTCTTGAAAAATAACCGTGATTGAGATTCTAAGCAAGGAATTCCTAGGTCCTAATCCCAGCTCTGACATTGGCTCACCTTGGGCACTCAATTTTCTGCATCTTAAAGATAGCAATAATAATACTTATGAGCATCATAGTCATGTTGTGAGGATTAGCTAACCATGTTTTTAAAAATGCTTTGAAGATAAAGTCACATCTAAGCACAGTGTAGTTATTATAATGCCTTTGTTGCTTCCTTTTATTTTCTACTTTCATTATCCCTTTTCTCTTCACCTGGTGATCTCTGTCTGTTACAAAACACAACAGATCTAGATTATCCTTAAAACCATAATCAGTGCTGCTATTTAGCTAGGTTTTTACAGAGAGCCTTAATCTGGTGCTCAGACTATTACATTTTTGTTTGTTTCTCCAGGACACTTTTAACCTAGTGCTTTTTTAATTCCTAGGGATATGAACTTAAAGATGTGAAAGGGGAATGCTGTCCAAAATGCGTGCAGACCAAGTGTGTTGTAAATAAGGGTGACAGCACCGTCCTTATCTTGAGTGTAAGTGTGCTCTCGTCTTAGGAGTCTACCAAACGTGTAGCATTCCTATTGTATTTCTCAAAGTGTTAACTGGGAGGAAAGACATGGCAATTATTGACGGGGGAAAGGAAAAGTTCACTGGTTAAGTTCAGATGTGCATTTGAAAGTTCAGCTGCTCGTCTGAAAGAAAGTCATCCGAAATTCTCTGATCTGGAAGATAGGTTGGAGATCTTATCAGATCAGGCTTTCTCAGAAATACTATGAGAAGAACCTTTCTTGCAGTTTTTGGACCAAGAAGTGGAAAGGTGCCAGAAAAGCTTGAACATGATTCAATGCGTTGCCCTTTTTTGAGTAAAGGGCTATTCCTATTTAATAGCTACCAGTTTACCCATCATCCCTAATCAAAATCTCACCCACTTATTTTTCCTTAGCTCCAGAATACCCTAGGTCCCACACAGGGATTTTTTCTTTCCCAAGGAAAATTCCTTATGGAACTCAAAATTCCCTCCACCCATGGGACTCCACAATACAGTCACTACCCTGCTAACCATGGCAGTTTTTTGTCTAGTATTTTTATGCTGAGAAATGAGGAGAATCTTTTTCAGAGGCTAGGAAGTTTTATGTTTAAGCCCATTATGAATCCTTCCATGCATGCGGAATTTCCTTTTTGTACACAGCCTGGTGAAATGGAAAACGATCCAAAAGACAACTGCACCGTTTATAGCTGTGTATCGATCAAAGGTCAGCTCATCTCCTCCACCTCAGAGATTACCTGCCCATCATTCAATGAGCAGAATTGTAAAGCTGTAAGTAAATTTGGGACATTTACTCTTATCCCTTATGACAACGCATTTCAGTTTGATCCAGCCACCTTACTATCAAAAGACACGATTGGGCTGAGGAGCTGCCATAATTGTTATTTTCAGGGCTCAAATTCAGCTGACGCCGTCTGGAGCAGAGCATTGGTAGATATTTTCAAACCTATGGGGCATGCCCCATGGCTGAAGCTCAAAGCCCCAGCACCTCTTGCAGGGCTAAAGCCCCAAGCCCCAGACTGGGAGGGGCATGGAGTGGCTCCGGGAAATAGTAGATAAGAATTTAAGCCCAGAGGGGTTATGATTTTTTTGTTGCACTAATTTACTTGAAGCACGCTTCCATCTGAAAAAGGGACATATAGTGTATATATTACATATTTATTGATGGGTTTTGAGGTTTATAACAGGTAATTAGTGTCTCATGGCTTAGAAATTGACCAGTAGTGGGCTATAACGTCCTATCACACTGTAGTCTGCAGGATCCTCTTTGTATGAGACTGCATATTTTCATGAATGCCCTGTAGGCACAGTGGTTGCAAGAAATAAGGGTTATCCCACACCTATTTCCTTTTGAAAATATTAAGAAATACTGTGGATGTCAGATTAAACAGCATGGAATTCATGGTAAACAGTAATTTGCAAGTGGAGACCATTATATGTCATAAGCCTTTCCTTCAGAGAATTACATATTGCAACAGATTCCATTGTGAAGTCATAGATATTAAGGCCAGAAAAGACCATCGTGATAATCTAATCTGACCTTCTGCATAGTACAGGCCACACAATTTTAACCAGTAATTCCTGCAATGGACCAAATTATTTTTTCCCACTGTGCATGCAGACAATTCAAAATACAGATAATTTTGATAATACAGATATTTTTTTCTGATTTGTTTTCAGGGCACTGTTACACTGCTGCCTAATGGTTGCTGTAAAACATGTGAGTATAATTACCCAGTGTTCATATAGTCATTGCAAAACAAAATGGGGACCGATTTTTCCTATCTAAAAGCTATTGCTAATAAATATTAATTTAAATAGATGCAAGAACATTCATGCTAGTTATTTTGTGGAGCACATAAAGTGTGCTCAGAACAGAGTCAGACACTGACTCTGCCTCAAGCAGCTTTCAGTCTAAGCTGAGAAAAGTAAATTATTACTTTATTACTGTAGGCTGGCAGAAAAAACCTTGGCTGAGTATGGGGTCACATAGCAGATTTTGTTGTTATTAATAAATCGGTGCTTCTATAGAGGGGGCTTTGCAGCAGAAGTGTCTTTTGAGACAAGAAAAGCAGGTGAAGGAAAGGACCTAACTCAATGGCATCAGAAGACATTCCTAATGTAGCTCATCTACTGTATTTATATGTTTGGGAGGGTTTCTGCACTTTCCCTTCTGAATTGCTGAGTTCATTGCCTAATGCAGTGAAGTAGGCCATAGAAGTATCTAGATAAGAATTATAAGAGTTTTCTTTTTGGCCTTGGGTTTGAAACTCTGCCCTGTAAGCTGGTGCGTTACAATTCCCTCCAGCAGTTTATTTGACACATCTCTCATAACTGGCTACTGCGTGTGGCTTGGCAAAACATGCATTTCAGCACTGATTTGGACACTAGCAACATGGATAGCGCCAAACAATAATCATTCTGAAATCATTGTTTTGATTTAATCAGCCTTCACTTTTCCCTCCACAGACACCCAAATACTCACAAAATTTGATTTTGTATAAACCTAAGTAATATGTGATAAATGAGCCATTCTCTCTCTTCCTCGCTTGTTTCATCATTTCCTTTGCCATTCAGCAGCTCCAATAAGGGACATGTTCAATAGACAGTCTGTCCCCCAGGCAATCAATAGAGAGCTAAAGTTTAAGGGGTAAAGCTGAGTGCTAAGGTGTTTGGCCTTTGTGGCTACTTTGGGTTTTAAATGCAGTTATTTCAAAGCATCAGTGACTCACAGCCTGTGATGAAGCAGCAAGGTGTTTTTGGAGCCATTTGATTGAAGGGTATTACCACTCTTTTCTCCTACAGGCATCCCTCGCGACAGCCCATCACCATGTTCTGTCACCCAAATCGTGGACCATATCACCCATAAGGGCTGCCGTTCTGTGGATAAAGTCTACCTGACTCAATGTGAAGGATCATGTGGAACCTTCTCATTGTAAGTAAAGTGAATCAGACAAGGAGACTGTTTCTATAAAATGGACAATACATAGCCAGGCTAAAGAATGGTGGAAGACCTAGAACTGGCTCAACTTCCAGTCTCATGAGTATTGAAATTTGTAACTGGTTTGGTGAAACTAGGTGAAGGGTTGATTCACCATAGTAATGAAGTCCAAAGCCAAGGGACACATGGAGCTGCATCTTTGCTTCCAGAGAGTTGTGTTGATTCCTTATTGCCTACAAAGCGAGAGCCAGCTAGGGTGACCAGCTGTCCCGATTTTATAGGGACAGTCCTGATATTTGGGGCATTTTCTTCTATGGATGCCTATTACCCCCTCACCCCGTCCCGATTTTTCACACTTGCTGTCTGGTGACCCTAGCCAGCTCACTTGCCATTTGTGTTAGGGCAACTTGGATATGTGGCAGTAAGTTCATTCCCATTGCAGGAAATATCCTAATGGTAGCCATGTCTGAACTTCAACAGCAGAGAAGCTACTTTCCAATGATGAACATATAATGAGAGGAGGGAAAAGAGAGAGACACTTTATTTAAATACACTTTGTAAGAAGTCAGAAGGAGACATTTGTTGAGTAAAGAACTGAAAAAATGTGTGCTCAAGGGCTGTACGTGACTCCTGAGATAATTGAGTCAATATCATTGTTCTGGAATGAGAGAACTTTGAAGAAACCAGAGGTACAGCTGCTAAAACCTAGCAAGAAACCTAGAATACAGCTGCTGAACACCATTTGACAAATTAAGTCTATAACCTTAATTTCCCACTGGAATGATCCTTTGCAGCCTATCACTGAATACAATTGGCAGCCCTTATCTGGAGGAAACCCGTTTTTAGTCAATGTGGAAAATAAATGACAAATTCCTCATGGGAATTATTTATTTGTACTGCTACAGTACTGACAGGCCCCAATTAGGAACCTGATGGGGTAACCACTGAATACAAACATAAAAAAGATGGCCACTGACACAAAGACTTTGCAGTCTAAGTTAGGCTGATCCTTACAGGATGCTTAGGGCTGGTTTCACTGGAAGGATGATGCAGGGAGGATTAAATTGCAGCTGGCTACACTACATCTGATCTGCTGCGAACAGAAAGTATCTAACTTAAATGGTTTTGGTCAAGGATTTCAAAGGGGCCTAAGGAAATTGGGCACCCAACTCCCAATGACTTTCAGTAGGAGTTGGGTGCCTAATTCCCTTAAGCGCCTTTGAAAGTCCGCCCTTGATGGCTTGGTTTTTGAAACAGCAGACTACATTATGCTTGAACCTGGGTGCCTAACATTCCACCAGTTGAGGTAAAGGAGCAGTTCCCCTAACTCACACCATCAGAGGGCCCCTTTTACATATTATTCCCAATTCCTTACAGCAGCTTATTCACCAGAATTCCTCATCGTACTTCATTTCACTCTCTCTCTTTCTCTCTGGCATTTATGGCAAAGTGTAATGGTATCTTTTCCCACACCAACAAACAGATACTCTGCTGAGGCCAACTCCATGGACCACAAGTGTTCCTGCTGCAGGGAGGCAGCGACTAGCGAGAAGCAAGTTCTACTGCAATGCCCCAATGGGAAATCTGTGGTGCACAAGTACCTGCACGTGGACCGTTGTGAATGTCTTGACACTGAATGCACAGAACCCAGCTCCTCAGGAGAGTCAAAGGAAAGTGAAGAACAGAGTTCAATCGAACGTGTCAAGCGGGCCATTCAGAAAATATTGAAATGAAGGGGGAAAAGTAATGGTGCACAGAAAAAAGTACAAGGAGGGTCTGTGCACCAGTCTAATCTTCCAAGAGTGATTCAATGCTTTGCTTTTTTTCACTTCCTCCTCTTCTGTACCCTCTCTGACTATTTGTAATTGTGCTCTATTTATTTGTATACAAAAGAGAGAGTCTCTTTTGTTTAGTTTTAAGTTAGTTTCTTTTGCTTTAAATGATTAAAATTTCATTTCAGACATGAAAACTCTTTGTGTTTTTTCACCAGCGCTCTTGAGCCTTCAGACCTTTAAAGGGAAGGGAGATCTGTCCCGGGCCTTAGTAGTAAAGTGCCAGATTTTCTATGTCAGTTGAATAACTATTTTGGCTCTCTAAGTGCTAGAATCTATAGAGGTCTAGATTCTGGGTCCCAAGAGGCAAGACTCTTTTGTATCAGCATTATGATGCTATGTTTGCTAAAACAAAACATGGGAAATATCAGGTTTAATTTACTAGAAAGCAGCCATTTTGAGAAGATTGGGGGTTATTTTAAGACATATTCTCTATAGCCCATTATCAGGGCCTCTCTGTTTTCAACTTTGTCCTCTATGCATTAGAAATGCCTGAAGAGCTGCTTCCTGTTAATGATGATCCAGTAGACCACTCATCATCAAATAAAAATAGCTGCACTTAACTCACAGAAATTGAAAATTGAGGGCCATGTAGTTACACTGTGTGTGAAAAGTTCATATAGCAGAAATCTGTGGCAATATTTGCACTCTTATTGGTAAGTGGAAATTGTAGTCTACCAACTTAGCAATTTGGAATAAATCTGTATGTGCATACCAGCCACTGGTATAGTTTAAATACATGCATCCATGCCAAATAAGGCAGAAGAGTTAATGACACAGAAGTCAGCCTCTGTAATTATGGTGTACTGTATGCTAAAAGTTAGCTTACTTCCTATTATGTATTATCCATTCCACCAATCTTTTGGCCTGCTAAATGCATGCCATCTAAGTAGGCATTCATCCCACAAATACACAATATAATAAGTGAGACACAAGACAGAAGCTTTGTATCATCAGAAGAGTTTAAGTGACAGATTCTACTCTATGGCAGGCCACTGGCACCTGTCAACCATTGAGAGTTAAAATAATCATCTCTTGGGTCTCAGACCATGACATCCAAAGTACTATATGGAGTAAAAGTCCACCATTCCTACCCACACTGCTTTCTCTTACCATTCTACACCAGATCAGAAATTTTCTGAGATATCTATTATAAAAAGAGGCACCTCAAGTTATGTCAAGACATAGAGCTGGTGATCTCTTTCCACTGTTTTAGGCATAAAAATGATTTAAATAATGTATGCAATTAAAGGTTTTGCATCTAGACTGACAATAAGTATATTAAACTTTGTGGCATTCCAGATATGATGTCATATGGCCAAGATATCATTATCCACTTCATATCTACTTAGGCACCCATATATGGGGGTAAACCCCCCTTCTTTACTTTGTTATACATTTAGGACCAGACATTTAAATGGAACATTGATGGGCTACAAAAGAACACTGCAGTGGGTATCAGGAGTCAAGAGATTAACCCTGATATGATAGAAATGTCAACATGCCAACAGTGTTAACTGGACACTTCACCTTGAATGGTCCCTTGAAATATTTGTTAACTACTTATTCTAAACAATTTGTCCCAGTTTGCATCTAGCTGTGACATTCTGAGTGCTTTCTCCAGACCTGAGGAAGAACTCTGTGTAGCCAGAAAGCTTGTCTCTCAGGAACAGAAGTTGGTCTAATAAAAGATATTACCTCAACCACCTTGTCCGTCTAATATCCTGGGACCAACAGAGCTACAATAAGGCTACGTCTACACTACAGGATAAATTCGAATTAGCTTAAACCGATTTTATAAAACATATTATAAAGTCGATTGTGCCCGTCCACACTAGGCACATTAATTTGGTGGTGTGCGTCCATGGTCCAAGGCTAGCGTCGATTTCTGGTGCACTGTGGGTAGCTACTGTAAAATAATGAGGCCAGTAATGTCGATTTGCATCCACACTAACCCTAATCCGATATAGTAATATCGATTTTAGCGTTACTCCTCTCGTTTTGTAGGAGTACAGAAATCGATTTAAAGAGCCCTTTAAATCGATATAAAGAGCAGTGTAGTGTGGACGGGTGCAGCGTTAAATCGATTTAACGCTGTTAAAATTGGTTTAACAGCGTAGTGTAGACCAGGCCTAACACTGCATACAACAAGCCTCCCGTAAGGATCAATCCAAGTCCCACTGAAGTCAGCAGGAGTCTTTGCATTGATTTAATTGGGGGTGAGGAGTTAGAAAAAGGCAGCATTGCTTGTTTGTGCAACATCAGAATTGGCTATCATATCCTAGCTATGTTTGTGTAACATCTGCTTAACCTACTCATCATGCACAACCTGGTTTGGCTTAATGCTCAACTAAGTACATCCAAGAGATTCCCACTTGAATACCTTCAATATTACCAACAAACTATAAGAGATCATTTTCAAGACAGATGAAAAATCCTGAAATCCTTCATCAGTCCCTTATTCTGGCAAATTATTTTAGTCTTAAAAGTGTGAGTAAATACATAATTAATGACCCTAGAATATGGTCTAAAGCATTGAGACATTGCACAATTCAGTAACACACTAGTTTATTTGACTGAATTTATTGATGAGTATAAAATGAAGGATATTGTCATTATTCTGCCAGTGTTCTACATGTAATCGTAAGTAGGTTTATAAGGTTTCAGATTCTCCTTTTTATACAACTGGCAGTAAAGGAACTCCATGAAAGTGCAGAAAATGCCTAGTAAGGGCTGGTCAGTGTACAGCTTGGTTGACTGTCTAGGAGATCTGGGTTTGATGTCCCAAGACAAGCACAGAGACAGAGTTATGCAGAGGCAATATGCTCAGTGCCTTTTGGCATTCCACAGTGACTCCTCTGGCCCCATTAGTGAGAGATAGTGATAGATCCCAAAGTAAGTCCTGTTCATCCATCCATGGCTGTGTGGAAGCCTACAGAATGGCATGTAGAAAGGGAAGGAAATGAGTTACAGGACTCATATGTACATTGAGCTGTGGGCTTAAATGCTTGTCTACACTAGAGAAGCAGAGTCCATGGATCAAGTGCTTACCTCCCTCTAAGAGGGTGAAAAAATGAGTTGTCATTTAAAATATATATTTATATATACACACACCACATCACCATGTTTGAATTTAACACATTCTAAGTTTATATTCGAGATCTAAGCATCTTTTCTCATTGCCATCTTTTCATATTTGCACTGATTCTTCCTCTCACCTAATCCCCCCCTCAAATATTTCTAAATAGCAAAGTTGTGTCACACATTTTAATGGCAGTCTGTAAAAATGCTTTTGATAACAAGGCAGGTATTGGCGTCATCATTACAGGGAATTCTGGTGCCAAGAATGCAATGTTATTTAAGGGATGGAAAGCAAGCTGCTCACATAGACTTCACTGTATACAAAGCAGTTTATCCTTTGCTCATATGGAATTTAAGTTTTGACTCTAATGAGTCCTGATATTCATCCATATACCTCTGCACCCCACAGAAGGCTCTGCAAAACATGGGATAATGGGAGATGCAGATCTACACAGTTTGTTGGTCTTTGCAGTCCTCCATTCTTGCTTACCAGATCCTTCTAGAACCCTGACTGGAGCCAGGAAATGAAGAACTGTTTCCTACCAGCAGACCTGTGTGTTAGACCATTATTAAAGATATGTGCACGCACTGGTTCTGAAACTTGTTTTTGATTATGCCAGCCTTCTTTGTGTCTGTAGTCATTTACTCCCTCCACCCCACCCCCACACTTCTGCTATACAAGTACATATACCTCTGCCCACCTCCAAAGGCAGATCAGGGAGTGGTGGCTGGCTGGGCACCCAGCTCTGAAGGCAGTACCACTGTCAGCAGCAGCGAAGTAAGGTTGGTATGGTATGCCATTGACACCTTTACTTCTCCACTGCTGCTGGTATTCTTCTCTAGGGGAAGTGGGAATGATTAATGGATTCCTTATCTTTGGAATAAGGAGGACTCTTGGTTAATGATGGGTTCCTCTGTGGAGGGAAGAGCTTAAGAACAGAAGAACATGGTCATACTGGATCAAACCAATGGTCCATCTAGCCCAATATACTGTCTTCTGACAGTGGTCAATGCCAGAGGGAGTGAACAGAATAGATAATCATCAAGTGAATTCCTTATTTGTGGTTATTTATTCACCTATCTACAGTGTTTAAAACTACACATCTGATTTATAAGGTTGCTTTAGCCTTTGTTCCTGAGTTTAGTACCTTGCATTGATGGATCCTCTAGGCCAAATCCTACAGTCTTCCCCAGACAAAATTCCCACTTAAACCAATGACAATGTTGGCTGTGTTAGAACTATATGATGTAGCCCATTGTGCTCAGCTTCAGCACACAATATGGCACAGAGCACCATAAATATAAGAAGAAAAGCTCTGTGGAGCTCAAAAGCTTGTCTCATTTACCAACAGAAGTTGGTCCAATAAAATATATTACCTCACCTATCTAGTTTCTCTCATATCCTGGGACCAACAGGGCTACAACAATAACATGGCACCATAAATACAGGCAATCAGGATCAGGGCCTGCCTTTGCATGGTTAACCAGGCATTAGCATGGCAGCAGTTTTCAGTCAAGATGAATAGGTCGCGATTGATGGAGCTGTTGTTTCAGGCTGTATGCCAACTCAGGTGTGAGTTGCAGACAGGCCATGCTATTAAAATTCTTCGCATCCATAAGAGCTAGAAACATTTGTGCAAAATAAAAAGAGAGTCTGATTTCAGCACATGACTCTGACACATGCTGAATGAAGCGCAGCCTTGTTGCATACTCTGTCTTTCTTATAGAGAAGGTTTAAATAGAACCTTCTAGCTAAAATATGCTCAACAGGCACCAGCCTCCTCATGAAACTGGTTCCTGCGTGAGGAGTTTAGGGAGATGCTACTAGAGGGAAGTTTTCAACTGAAACATCTTTCAGCAAAATAAATACTGATTTGGGTCGACCAACACATTTTGCGAATTCATATCAACTTTGGTAAAAAAAAAAACACCAAACAAAAAAACCCTAAAAATGTTGAAAAAGTCAAACATTTCATTTTGACATATAATGTTTCAACTTTTCCCTTCAAAATTTCCTTTAATTTTATAAAATATCAAACACTCAAAATCTAAATGAAAAATTTTTGTTTTGGGGCAAACAAAATGTTTTGTTTGATCCAAAATGTTGAGTTATTTTTGTGCTTAACCAAAAATTCTGAAAAAAAAATTAGTTTTGGGTTGACCTGAAAGGAAAAATTTGTACTGATTTTTTTTCGGAACTGCCAGTGAACTGAAAATCCATTATTCACACAGCTCTGCCTACAGCCTATTGAGATCTGTCAGTGTTTTCGTGCAAATGCCAGCGCTAGCCAGCAATGTAATTGTTACTATATGCAGACATTATTTAAAAAATTCTTTAAAAAAATACTGTGTGAATTTGTTCTTCATGGAAGTGAGGACCTGAGGCCATTGACAGGAGCCTTCCAGTTAAGGGTTAACAAAGTTTCCCAATTCTTGTCACTGATTCAGCAAACCCTATGGCAAAATCTGAGTGGGTAGAATTTTAAATTTCTGATGTTCCAAGGCAAAAAAACAAGAACTCGAACCTTTTTTTTTTAAAATTTAAAAACATAAAATAAAATCTTCCTTCTTCATATGTCACAAAGAAATAAACAAGGACACAACCTTACTTTTTTCCACTTTGCTGGTCACCTTTAAGTGAAATGGTTTTATACCACGGACTAGTGACTATGATCAGATTCAATTTGAATGGGCCAAATTAATCTTTGGTGTAAATTCCCTGAATTCATTGGAATTATACCAGCAATTAATTTTACCCATTTTGTACTTGTGACCTACTGGTAAACTAGAATGTGACTAGCTATATAAAAAATAATGTAACAACCACTTACCCTAAAGACATTGCCAGTTCAATTTGGCCAAATTTATGTTTATGGTTTACACTCATAGGAATGAGACCAAAAGCAAATCTCACTCTATCTTGGCTAACTTTACATTGTTATTAAAGTAAACTTCATTATCCAATAGAGGACTGGATAAACTCAGTGTTTTATGGTGATATTTTCATTAAAAAAAGCCACACTTTTTCTAATCCGAGATTAACTGGGATGCCAGCAGGTTTCCAGTGAGAATCCTATCAGCATGCTAACTATTTCCATAATGACACGAGTTACAAGCTACTTTATTGCTTAAATCTTGCTTTGCTGCAGCACTTATAGGACCACCCTTCAGCACAATTGAATGATATGAGTTCAAGTGCTAACCTTAAGTACTGTGGTCCAAAGCAATTGGAGATGGATGGTAGTAATTCCCTCAGTTTTTCAGTAAGTATCAGCATGTGTGTTTCATTAACGAGAGTCTAGAAAAGGGTATGGGATATGATTTATTCATTACTCCAGTTTTATGCCAGCTAATCTCCAGTAAGGCATGGGTGAATCTGGACCATAAAAGCATTTCCTCTGTATATGATAAAAAGTGGAGTTAATATTTACCTACTGTATTAATTTAAAACAATTTCCCTTCAATGGCAAATGATCCATGAAATATGCTGTAAAAAGGCCAAGATAATTGTACCTTTGCCAGGACATCTGTGGAAAGCAAGAATCTTAGATCAACTGCCTCTTAGGCCAGGGGGTCCAATAAAGGGAAAAGTTATTTATTCTAATATTGTTACAGCAGCAAAAATTATATGTTGCAAGCCTGCAGTGGCATTGGTTCAGTGCTGTGGGTTCAGCATACTCACAGGCTCCTTGTTGGTATGAAACGGCTTACGAAAGCTACTTCAATCCCTTATTTCCATTCAAAATATCCCTATCATATCAGCATCCCTGAAATCGCTGCCCAGTGTGTGGATGCTTCTAGTGATTATTGAGAGTGTGGCAGAGCATCTTTCTGGAGAGGAGCTGGAAACGGAACATCCTGATCAGTTACTGGCAGCAAATGTTGCTTCCATAAAATAGACAGAGAGGACCTGAGCACAGATAAAAAACGGACAAGACAAAGATAAAGGGCAAGAAGAGGGAGAAGGGTCTCCTTTTTTGTTTGGGCAGGAAGAGCCTTCCAAATTGCTTCTGTTGTGTTCCCAGGAAAAGATGCTAACTAACTTAAGTCAATTTTTTTTGCTGAATGCAGCAAAGGCAGGTGGCAATGCTCACAACATTCTGATTCTCTACCCAGCCCTGTTCCCTAGACGCAGCGTAGGGGTTTCTTTAACTTGTGCCAGCTGGCAATATTCCTCCAAGGGAACATTTACCAGATGGCAATTGCTGGAGCAAGTCACACACTATTCACTCCTTCTGCCATCTCCGACATGCCCCCAGAACACCTCATGCATGGGGGCTTCAGGGAGGAAGCTGCAGTAATCTGCTGTGCTAGCTCTAATCATGCTGGGGGCTCCTCCACATTAGGGGTATCCTCAGCAAGGCGCTCACAGGAGATTGCTGCTGCCTTTGCATTGCCTGAGTGATAGAAAAGGAAAGGAGCAGGGCTGAGAATCTGGCCCCTTAAGCATTCTTCCTTCCCTCACCTCACTGCAGCATGCCTGAGCAGCAGCCATGGAGGCAATACCTGCCTACAGCACCATGTCAGAACTTTTCCAATGGGTCTTACTGGGGAGGATTCAGCAGAGTTCAGCATTCCCTCCTCACCCTTGGCCAAACACACCTTTTTAATATAGCTCCTCCCATAAAATACCAGTCTGTGTGAGCCACTGATTCTTGAACATTCTCTCCTTGGTTTAACCACCCCTCCCTAAAATCATCTCCACTAGTAGTAGCATGGCCTTCATGCATATGGGGATACCCAATTCTGGTTCACTCATTGTTTGACCAAAGCCTGAACCTGATTATTACAATAGTACCCTATTGAACAAAGCGAAATTCGGATCATCTGAATATCTGTTATCACATATTCTCTTACTCTGATTTATCTATCAGGAATTCTGTGATTTGACATCCTAAATGTTCAGGTGGGCCTGCAGTAGAAGAAGAGCTGTGATTAAAAGGAAAAGGGGCAGAAACCCAGCAGTTCCATCACTGGTGCCATAAAGTTTAATGTCAGCTTTGTGCAGCAGCCAAGATGGCAAAGGTTCAAGAACAGACTTTACCTCCCAAAGGGCCCTGGTTTAATTGTGTCTGACAGACAATGGATTTAATGGGGCTCAGGCAGTGGGAAAGGGATAATGTGAACCTATGTGTCATGTCCTGCACAATGTGCTCACCTGCTGTTGCGGGATTTCCTTAAAAGCAACAGCAGCAGCAAACCTTTGTCTGGCAGAGATTTGCACCTGCACTTCTGTGAGTTACTCACTGAATGCTCATAAACCTCTCAGGGAAACTGCAGTAAGAAATCAAAGAGCCAGAGCTAGGAGGTTTAACTTTGTATATGCCAGAAAGTCTGGTAAAGCAGCATTAAATGAGGCATTAAATGAGGGTGAGGTCAAAATTAGTTTTAAACCAGCTTTGTGCTCCCCCAATTCTATGGTCATTCTGGATCAAGTCTAGGCCTAAAAAGACATTCTAGCAGCTAGTTGTAAAGGAACCCATGTCATGTAGCACCATCTCAGCAGCTGGGATTGGCTGGGTGGGAGGGCAGCTAGCACAGGTGCTATTATGGTGGTTGAAGATATCCTCAAGTGAGCAGGTAAGCCAGCTTTTAGGGCAGTTTTGTACCCGAAGAGTAGGGTAAATCAGCCCTAACATCAAGAAATCAAGCCCAAGAGTTAGTCACAGGAAATAACCTTGCACAATGAATAAGTGTGATAAGAAAGTTGCAATCCATTTATGGAAAATTAGCAAAGGGAGAAAGTGGAAAGACTGTCAATGTATAAATGATTAATTATTTATCTAGCCGTAGGTATAATGTATGTTGATAGAATGAATGGTATAGATAGAATGGTATAGATATCATGAATGGTATATATAGAATGACATAAAATGAATGTTGGAAAAAAATCCAATTTAAAACCATTGTACCCTCTTTTATGTTTGGGATGAGAATCTCGGATGATGAGCTCCCACAAAGTATTTGCTGCAGATTCGACAGCACGGGGGACAGGTCACTTGCTGGTTTCAACTAGAACAAATGGTAGATTCTCTGTAATTTGAAATCTTTAAATCATGATTTGAGGACTGCAGTAACTCAGCCAGAGGTTACAGGATTGTGTGGGTGAGGTTCTGTGGCCTGAGATGTGCAGGAGAGAAGACTGGATGATCACAACGGTTCCTTCTGGCCTTAAAGCCTATGAGACTCCTTAGTAAAGCAGGATGAATAATAGAATTTTCAGTTGGCTGGCATTTTGATAAATAATAAAAATTGTTTTGGGTCAAACCAAAACCAATTTTTTCAAAATTTTCAGCAAATCAGAAGTTGAAAAACTTAGTTTTAGTTTGAATGAAACATTTTGTTCAATTTGTAGCATTTCGTTTCAATTGGGAGGTGTAAATGATTTTTAATTTTTGAAATAAAATTGAAGAAAATTTCAAAATAAAAAGTCATTTCAAATCAAAATATTTTACTTCAGAAGTGTTGAAATTAAATGTTTCATTTTTTTCAAAAAATTATTAGTTTTTTTGACTGAAACAATTCAACATTCAGTCACTAAATATTTTAGGGTCATCAGACATGCATTTTTTTTGTTGAAAAAAGTTTCTGTCAAAGAAATTCACCCATATCTGCTCATTAGCACCTGGGCACTTCCATTTGTACATAAGTCAAGTGTCACGCACAGTCTTGAGTTCATTGAGAATAAAGTGACTCAGACCCTAGTGATCCTGGAACAACAGGGAAAACTGTTGCAATGGTATTTTTGTGGGCCTGTGTGAATTGGGCTTTTGAAATCTTAGAGCCTCACAATGAAAACCAACTCCAATGAACCAATGAATCCCAGCTTTATGAGGTTGAAGACTAAATCACCTTCCTTTCCCTGCAAAGCAAGGTTGAGCCACATTTATATGGTAGGGGTAAGAAGTTTGCATTCTCTGCATTAACATTGCATCTGTTCTATGGAAAGTCGACTTCAGTGTCCAATGCAGTTAACCTGGCCCCTTTCACAAGCCATTTTGATTTCACTTTTTAAAGTCCACCGCTCAGCTATCAATATTTTTTCTTTAAATAAGCTATTCCTTTATGCCTGACCCTACGGTATTTTTTCCTCTATTGCTCAGAAGTAGCCATCCAGCCAGCAGAGGGAGCATGTAATAATAACCAACAAACTAATCCTCAGGAAGAGCAATTCCACTGGTGTCTGAACAAAGGAGTAAGGGACTGAATCAGGGCCAGAGTGCTTGTGTACAATAAGTCACAATAAAAAGGAAAATGTTTGCTACGAAGGAAAAGATAAAACTGGAAGGGAAGAAAGAAACACCACTTTAAAGTATTTAAGAGGGGAATGGAAAGAGCTGCAGCAAATCCCCTCATGCCCCTCCGCCCCCAAAATGAAGTACCACAAAAACACACGGTTGTCTTTTCAGAAGGAAATGTGAGTGCTCAGTCTTTTATGCTTGAATCAGCGAGGGAATAATCAGTGAAGCTCCACCTTTCAGGGACCCTGCCATCAAAGTTTTGTTCTCACGCCAAATTCCTGGACTATAAAACTGCGCCGATAAGCCAAGAAAAAGGCATTTCCCTGGAAGGATTTTCAAGTTACCTCTTTGTAGGTGTGATGGGGAAAAAAAAAGTAGGGCCACTATGGATATTCTGCCTAATTTGGAGTTATTGCGAGGGCAAAACACCAGTGCAGATAGGTAAGAAAAATCTAACTCTGAAGTTGTTTGCCTAGATATTTACCTCCATTAAGTAACAAATACAAATGTCAAATTAAAATATACTTGGTTAGACTGAGATATATGTGCATACTGTAAATAGCTTAGCACTCTGTATGTACACTGTAAATGAACCTCATTTAAGTAATTCATTGTTTTTCTTTGCGTTAAAAAGCAATTCATCAGCCATTCCACTATTCCAAGATTAGTTGTTTAAAGAACAGATTTGCTGGACACAGTTTGTAATATAGAAAATGGTGATATCCTTTTTAATTGTTTGACTTTTATATAGTCTCTAGGAGAAATTTTTTTGCATGATGTCCCCTAGAGTTAATTGCCTGGTACCTGCACTATAGTAGGAGTACTATTTATTTTTCCTACTGCACTGTTACCTTCTGATTCCTGGTTCTGAATGTCTCATAGCTTTCTGAGTTAATTTATTACACAAACAGTTGATTGTGAATTCATGCGATGGCTGCTGCAGGGTTAGTATTTCTAGCAACTCCACACCAACAAATGAGTAAAACCTACCTATTTCCCCCCGCCTCCTATGCGGAAAGGTGCTATTTTATTCTACTCTATTCAAATCTTACAAACACCTATTACCAAATGCAATCTGGAAAGACATATTGGCACCTTACTTTGTTTTATTGATGTATCTTGTTTAAATAAAATATATTTTCAACGCACCCCTGCTGATTCCCAGTTATGAATATTTCATAACATTTCAGCGTTCACAGAGTATATTAAGCGCTGATCTTGATGTGGTCTGTGATGTCTATTGCTAGGTTAATATTACTGAAGGCCATCACATCAAGAAATCAGAAAAACCTTCTCATTTTCTCCTGCCATTCTGCCAGGTAGGCAAAATGAAAGGCTTAAAGCATATTTCAGCAAAGTGTAATTACTGTTAAAGGAGAATTACACCAGTTTTGCTTAGCTTCACAGTCTGAGGTTGTTTCTGAGATGTAGTTTCATACACAGTCAAAGAAAGTTTTGATGTTTAACTTTAGCATATGCAATTGAAAACTCAAAGGGTTCAGTCCTGAGTGGCAGATGAAGCAAAGGTGTCTCTAAGCATCACAAATTGGCTGCATAGAGGCCAAGGTTCTGGCCCAAAGTTTTTGAGATAGGACTGAGATGTACTAGAAGTTGAAGGTCCATTTAAGGTACAGCAAAAGTTCATTTCTGGCATCCCTCTCAAAGAAGGGAAATGTCTGCTGAGTCAATATTAGACACACTTCTGAATTTGAGTAACCTGAGAAATCAAGAGTAGTTTAGAAAACTTTTTAATTACAACTGGCATTTCTGCGTCTACTGCTGGAGGCAGCCATCTTGCTGAAAAGAGATGTTATTTGTGACACTTGTTGGATGACAGCCCAATAGAAGAGACTGCAAACCAGTTTCCAACCTGCTTTAATACAGTTTAAAGGGAGATTTATAGAGGCACCAAGAGCACTTAGGTACCTAACTCTAGCTGAAAGCCAATGAGAGTTGGATGCCAAAGTGCCATGGATGTCTGAAAATCTCCACCTTAAATCTTTAAAGTGCCACTTCAATGGCAGGTGCTAGGCCCTGTATAAATAAAACTTTGCAATACACACTGATAACATTACCGCCCTATCTCTTTCTACAGTCCAGCGCTCTGCAGTCACCAGGAGTGAATGTTCCACCTGGGGAAATTTCCACTTTCAGACATTTGACCATGTTAAATTCGATTTCCCCGGAATCTGCCACTATGTTTTCGCCTCACACTGCAATGACAGCTACCAGGACTTCAACATCCAGGTCAGGCGCAGCGAGAAGAATGGATTTCCTGTCTGCTTCACTGCTACCATTGATGGAGTGCTTCTAGAGGTGAAAGAGTCAGGCATCACAGTGAATGGACATGAGTAAGTAAACATTTATTGTTCTCCCTGGACTAAGATGTTTGTTCTAAGTACAGTCTTGTATATTAGCAGTGCATTAATAGCCCTTCTAGACTTGGCAGAATCTTCAAAGGAAGGAATAAGACATTCAAAATACTCCACATTATGCAATGCAACTGTATACCAGGTGAGAGAGTTTTCAACCTACACTCAGCTGGTAGACCAGATTGTGCCACAACCAGGACCGGTGCTAGGGTTTCTCGCGCCCTAGGCGCATGGCCATTTTGCCGCCCCTTGCGCTGATCCCGCGGTTCCAGTGGAGCTGCCGCAGTCATTCCTGTGGAGGGTCCGTTGATCCGTGGCTCCGGTGGAGCTGCCGCAGTCATGCCTGTGGGTAGTCCACCGGAGCCGTGCGAGCAGCCGACCACCCGCAGGCATGACTGCGACAGCTCCACCGGAGCCGCGGAGCAACGGACCCTCCGTAGGCATGCCTGCGGCAGGTCAACTGGAGCTGCCTGCCACCCCCCTGACAAAATGCTGCCCTCCCAAATAATCCTGGTGCTCTAGGTGATTGCCTAGGCTGCCTAAATGGTAGCGCCGGCCCTGCCCACAACGAATGAGGATTGACAGAGCTTGTACTGTAGTTTATATCCGAGTTAGTGCAATTAAAACCGTTCTGCCAGTGAAAACTCTTAGAAAGTTATATAGGGACTGGTTTCAGAGTAGCAGCTGTGTTAGTCTATATCCGCAAAAAGAACAGGAGTACTTGTGGCGTCTTAGAGACTAACACATTTATTTGAGCATAAGCTTTCATGGGCTATAGCCCACTTCTTCAGATGTAGAGAATGAAACATATATAGAGGAGATAAGAAAGCTTATCTCCACGAAAGCTTATGCTCAAATAAATTTGTTAGTCTCTAAGGTGCCACAAGTACTCCTGTTCTTTATACAGGGACTGATCCTTTGACGTGCTGAACAATTTCTGTGAGAGCATCTCAGCTGCCACTGACACTAATAGGAGATGAGGTACTCAGCACCTGGCAAGTGTTCCATTAGAGTTCATAGATGGTAAAGACAAAAAGGACCCTTATGGTAATCGATTTTGATTTTCTACATAACACATGCACATTTCCAGCCAATTATTCCTGCACTGTGGGACTCGGGTGACCAAATGTCCCAATTTTATAGTGACAGTCCCAATATTCAGGCCTTTGTCTTATATAGGTGCCTAATACCCCCCACTCCCATCCCAATTTTTCATACTTACTTACAGACCAACAATTAGGTGGTGATCAAAATAAGAATTGAAAGAATCTTCCACAACTAAAAGGTCAATCCAGAAACTGTCTTCTCGTATTTCAAATTATACTAATATACTGAAACACTGAAAAAGTATACATGTGGAATTTCACCTTGAATGGTAACCTGAAATGAATTGGTAGCACTCTGTGGAGCATGGGGTAAGTATGATTCATGCATGAACCGCTTCTAAATACACTGACAGCCACATGTAGAATTAGCTGAATTTTTTTTTGGAGTGATTTTTCAAGGGCAACCCCCTGTAAAGTGTGTTCCCATATTCCAGCACAGAGATGTCAAGAGCATGGGCAAAGGTTAAACCTGGCAGAAACACTCACACCCTCCTGGCCAAGTAAAGATGGAAAAAGTACTATTGGCCATTGTTTCTGTCCAGATATCCAGAAGTAGTGGAACATAGGAAAGAGTCATTAGATTGCAAATCTTAGTGACAAAAGGCAGATGCATCTCATCAATCAAAGGAGAAAAAATCTGCAATTTCTTCCAGTTATTTCTCCAACCAAACCACCTACTCTTCCTGTATTGCTAAATGGAATAGGATCCCAGCATGGTCCTGGTATGTAAGAGAGGATCACACTATGGAAAATGTTGAGGAACCCCTGCTTTGACTTACATAGGCTGAGCATTAGCTGGCTATCCAAACTCTCAGCCAGGCACAGGCAAAGTGAGAGACTATCAACTGGCTCAGATGCAAAAGCAGTATACATGGCACTGCAGGCCAAAGCATCTCCCATACCCCTTAAAGACAGTGGAGAGAAAACAGGAACCTGTGGTACCTCACATGGGGGAGCCCCCAGGCAGACAAGCAGCTTCCCCCACCCCCAGTACTATGACCTGGCTCCTCTTATTGTCTTGATGGATCTGATCCTCAGCTGGTATAAATCAACATAGCTACACTGAAGTCAATGGAGTCAATCAGTTTACACTAGCTGAAGATGTGTCCCAGTATCAACAGGCTAATGAGCAAAATACATTGCCTTGTGGATTAGGACTGGCAAAAGGGCATATTGGACAAGATAAAAGAATGCATTGTGCATAAATGGAGACCAACCCTAACTTTTACATGAACATACTTATACCTTTCATTGCTTCAATTTGACGTTTGTTAATTTTCCAGTAGCATTGATGAGAGAATTTGATTTGGGCTCTATTTTATAGTTTGTTATTTTTTCTGCTCTGTTTTTTAGGATTCCCCTCCCCTTCAGCTTGAAGAGCATTTTGATTGAAGACACCTGTACTTACTTCCAAGTCACATCCACGCTTGGCCTGACTCTCAAGTGGAACTGGGCTGACACTCTCTTAGTATGAAGATCCAGTTAGTTGGTTCTTTTAGTGAATTTTAGTGTTGCTGAAAGGTACTGGGTTGACAGCCCTAGAGACTGTGGTTCTCTAATTATCCACTTAATGAGTGCTTCAGAGATTTTTATTCCCTGCCTCACAATTCAGAGAGTTAAAGACGAGAATAGAGAAGATAGAAAAAGATTGATAAGTTGCTCATGTGGCTAGAAGGCCAGCTTGGTATCCATATGGGAAAAGGTTCTACAGTCACATGGTAGTTCAAATTCTGATTTAGTCTGCTATTTGCCCCAGCCAGTAAGATGTAGAAGTGCTGTGAAGTTTGCCTTTCAATCCAGTGGTGAAGAGGATAAGCCAATAGGAGTTACTATCACGTGGCCAGGAGCTCATTCTCACCAGGTTTCCGCTGTTCCATGAACACTTAGCATCCTGTCAAGAGTGGGGCTGTAGTGCCTGATATGGGGAAGGAAGAAGTTGTCCTACCACAGAATACTTGTATTATTGATCTAGCTGTGTAATATATTGCAATTAGCTGTTTATCTGGTAGGAATAGCAATTGTTAACTGTTTTTCCCTTTGACTTTGGCCTGTCTCCTATGAAGTTTTATTACAGGTTTATTACTAAACAGTAATGTTGCAAATTTGCCAAACATATATTTACATCTTGTAATCCAGTCACTTTTATGTGCAAATTTATATATATGTTGTAATCTGATTTATCCCACTCCACCCTTTTGTTGGGGGGATCACCTTCCCTCATTCTTTCGATGTAGCTGAGTTTATCTAAACAGTTTCTAATTGGAGGAGCTTGGGTAAAGTACTCCCAATTATTTTCCTGGCTTCTTGATCTTCATTTAATAGGTGTTTCATGAGCACTGTTTATGCTCAGTAATTCTCAGGATTTGGCCATCTTTTTTTCTAATTAAGCTGTAAGTATATATGATCCAGTCTGTGGTCCTTATTCACCTCTTCACTTCAATCAATGGGAATATCCCTGAAGAAAACTGAGGTCCAAATACTACTCTCAGCCACCTTGGTATAAATCTGTAGTAACTAGAGATAGTCCAGATTTACACCATGTGACTGAGAGCAGAATGTGCCCCTTCTAGTAAGGACCTCAGGATTTGGGCCACAGAGTGGATAATTGGAAAGGACTTGTTAAGACTAAATGTATATAATGAAGAAAGCAACATTTTATATTTAACTGAATTGTCATACTTTAAAGGTATTGAAGCAAATGATGTACATTAAATAATGCTCCAAAGAAATGAATAGATAAACACTAAAGGAACGTGGCTTAGCTGTTTGTTCAATGTTTCCACATGATAGAAGAAATTTGACACCTTAGTGCTTTTCCATACTGAACCACTTAAAACTCTGGTTTTCCTGTTTGTTTTTATTTTGTAGCTGGACTTGGAAGATACATATATGGGGAAAACATGTGGTCTATGTGGGAACTATGATGGCAATGAGAAGAATGATTTGCATCTGAATGGTAGGAATTGGATATTATATGTTCCCTGGAGTTTTATGAAATATGACTAAAAACCATTTTCCTCTCGTTTGCTGAAAGGTACCCTGATATACACATTTTGACAAACCTAGGGTGAATTTTGAGAAACCTAATGTTGATTCATGATTCTCAGGGGGTTGCAAACCTGAAAAGATTCACACAAGCCCCATCGAACCAAAGTTAATTGCAGATCTCTCATGTTGTACCGCTACCATATTTAGGTTTGCTAACTTTCTAATAGCACAAAACTGAACACCCTAGCCCTACCCCTTCCCTGACGCCACGGCCTCATTCACTACATTCCCCCTTTCTTGGTGGCTCACTCTGCCCCACCCTCACTGGGCTGGGGCAGGGGTTTGGGGTGTGGGAGGGGGTGAGTGATCTAACTAGGGGTGTGGGCTCTGGGGTGGGGCTGGGGATGAGGGGTTTAGGGAGCAGGAGGGGGCTCCAGGCTGGGGGATGGGGCTGAGGGATTCAGAATGTGGGAAGGGGCTGTGGGTTGAGGCAGAGGGTTGGGGTGCAGGGAGTGGTATGAGCTCTGGGCTGAGAGTGTGGGTTCTGGGGTGGGCTCGGGGATGAGGCCTACAGGGTATGAGAGGGGGCTCTGGGCTAGGGCAGGGGATTGGGGTGCAGGGATTGAGGGCTCTGTCTGGGAGTGCAGGCTCTGGGATGGGGCTGGGGATGAGGGTTTTGGAGTGCAGGAGGGGACTCTGGGTTTTGGGGGGCTCAGGGGGATGGCAGGGGGTTGGGGCTCGGTCTTACCTCTGGCGGCTCCCAGTCAGCAGCGTAGCAGGGCTAAAGCAGGCTCCCTGACTGTCCTGGCTCCGCGCTGCACCCTGGAAGTGGCCAGCAGCAGGTCTGGCTCCTAGGTAGGAGGTCCAGGGGGTTCTCTGCACTGCTCTCACCTGCAGGCACCACCCCCCAGCTCCCATTGGTCGTGGTTTCTGGCCAATGATAGTGTGGAGCTGGTGCTTGGGCGTGGGCAGCACGCGGAGCCCCGTGACCACCCCCACCTAGGAGATGGAGCTGCTGGCTGCTTCCAGGGCACAGCATGGTGCCAGGACAGGAAGGAACTAGCCTGCCTTAGACCCACAGTACTGCCAACTGGACTTTTAATGGCCGAGTCTGTGGTGCTGACTGGAGCCACTAGGGTCCCTTTTTGACTGGATGTTCCAGTTGAAAACTAGACGCCTGGCAACCCTAATATTTCCCTTTGATAGTTATAGATTCTAAGGTAGTTGCACTTTCATAGTAGGGATGGGTAGTTGTTCCCTCCGTGACAGGTCTTCACATTTTCATCCTCTTACAGTTAGGAACCAGTATGATTTTTCATTTGTATATTGTTAAAAATCATCAACAGTGATCCATACTTTTCAGTAACTTCAGTGAGCTCAGGATAATGTTTACAAAAACCCTAATGCAAGCTACTGGTAGCTTCAAATATTCCACTATACTGGAAAGAGGCCAATGCAACCCTCAAGTCTGGCCCCCAGGCTCCCTTTGCTTCTGAAAATGGAGGGAAGACAGCACCCCTGGGTCAGTGCTGAAGGGGAGCAGCAGGGGGAATGTTCCCCTTCATCGGACTCCCCTCCTGGATGTTCCTCAGGTTTGGGCTTTGCAGGTGGCGTTCCCTGGAATATTCTTTCCCCTGCCAATATCTGTGCTGGAAGCAAACAGAGTCTTCATCAACTTAAACTTCATGCCCTGTGGTAGTTCCAGGGGCACATTGTGACTGGGAAAGCCCCTTGCGGTATGGCTCCTGCAGGAGCCAGGCTATCTGAGGCCTGCAGCTACTTATGGAACTGAACAGCACTGAAGAGGCAAGGGTACGGTTGCCAACCCTCTCGGTTTCTCCGGGAGTCTCCTGGAATCAGGCTCTGACTCCCAGAAGCTACCAAAGCCAAACCAGGAGATTTTAGGCTGCTAAAAGTCCAGCTGCGCAGCAGGGCTAAGGCAGACTTTGCCTGGTCTGGCTCTGCGCTACTCCCGGAAATGGCCGGCACATCCCTGCAGCCCCTGAAGGAGAGGGTAGAGTGCTACGTGCCCTGCCCCCGTCCTGAGCACTGACTCCGCAGTTCACATTGATTGGGAACTGTGGCCAATGGAAGCTGCAGAGGTGGGGTGCCCACAGGCAGGGGGAGTGCATGGAGCAGCCGTTTCCGGGAGTGGCTCAGGGCCAGGCCAGGCAGAGAGCCTGCCTTAGTCCTGCTGCACCGCTGACTGGAAGCTGCTCAAATTAAGCACCGCCCAGCCAGAGCCCTCACCCCTCACTGCCTCCCGCACCCCAATTCCCTGCCCCAGCCCAGTAAAAGTGAGTGAGAGGAGGGTGGGGGACAGTGAATGATGGAGAGAGGGCGGATGGAGTGAGTGGGGCGGGGTCTCAGGGAAGGGGCATGGCAGGGGGCAGGGCAAGGGTGTTTGGGTTTATATAATTAGACAGTTGGCAACCCTAGGCAATGCCTCTCTCTGTGGTAGAACTGTGCCTCCTTTGGATCCTGAGGGATCTGCATGTTTTGGGGATAGAACACCCCAATCTCTTTCCATGGGAAGGGAACATTCTCCTCCCCCTAACTGGAGGAATTCAACTGAAACTCTGAGCTGAAACCGAGTGTTACCTAGACACAAAGCCAGAGTGGTTGAGCAAAATACCTACTGTCATAGCATGGCCCTCCAAAAATTTTTTGATTAGGAAATAAAGGGTTATGTCCAAACAACATAACTTTAAAATCCATTCTGGACCCACACTGCACGTTGACAGCATTGGCAGCAATCACAGCCTGGATCAGCCAAAATCTTGTGCTGGTGATAGCTCCTGGGTAGTGAGCAATGTGAGGATTTCAACTGCACTCAGCCCCTGCAAAGGGAAGAAATGAAAGGAACACTACGTGTACCCTTTACCATTCTTATATAACCCTACCAGGCTAATGTAGGAGACTTCAGGATTCTGGGTAACAATTTCAACAGCACTTAAATTCTATTTTCAGAATTGACTTAGGAGCCTAAAGACAAAATGTTCAAAATGGCCTAAGTGACTGAGGAGCCTAAATTACATTACTTTCCAATGGGACTCAGTCATTTAGGACCATTTTGAAAATTTCACCGTAAGTTTCACTGAAAGTCAATGGGACTTAGGCTGCTAAGCCATTTAGATACTTTTGACAGATTTGCCATCTAGCTCAAATAGGCACTTAAACAGTTGAAACCCCTTGAGACTGATGACCTCTAGGTGAAAGGTCAAAGTTCACTTTTTAAAAAAAGACTCATCAATTCCTAATAAAAGTGTTCCTTATTTCAGAATTCTAACTCAATAGGAATGATGTAAGTCTGTCAGTCACTATATTTCAGGTGTCTGGGTTATATTAATTAATTTGAGTAAAGAACATGTTATCCTAGAGCACAATAATTAAATGTGTCTTCACAATACAGAAGTAGAGCTGAAGATTTGATTCTGCATTTGATTGGTATTCAGGATGAACTTTGGAATTTTCCAGGCTATAAACTACTCCCGAGGCAGTTTGGAAACCTTCACAAAGTAGAGGAGCCTACAGAAAAATGCCCTGATGTAGCTGAAGATGAAGATGCCAGAAACCATAAAGGTCGCTCTCATCAACAAAAAAATAAATGTAGTAAATATGTAAGTGTGTGCAGCTGGTGCCACAGTAAGTATAAACCTCCCTGAAATACAATAAAGTACAATTCCAGATGTTATCTTGAGGGAAATATTATATAAACAATGTTCAAAGAATTAAAATTCTTCAGGAATCTAACCATGAATCAGAGCCCAAAATGAATCTGTAGTTGTAAGACTGTGCTATTATAGTATTACAGAGGTTTACAGTGGAAAAATAAACGAGTGAATTACAGCCTCCAGTCCAAGAAGAACAGCAAATGAGCACATCAAATGTCTGGCAGGCCTTTTCTGTGGGCTTAGTGATCATGGGACAGATCCTCAGCTGGTGTAAATCAGAGTTTACTGAAGCTAGATGACCTGATGGCCCCTTCTGGCCAGGGGCGGCTCTAGACATTTTGCCGCCCCAAGCATGGTGGCATGCCATGGTGGGCGCTCTGTGGGTCGCCGATCCCACAGCTCCGGTGGACCTTCCGCAGGTGTGCCTGCAGAGGGTTCGCTGGTCCCGCGGCTCCGGTAGACCTCCCGCAGGTGTGCCTGCGGAGGTTCCGCTGGTCTCGCCGCTCCACCGAAGCCGTGGGACCAGTGGACCCTCTGCAGGCATGCCTGCGGGAGGTCTACTGGAGCCGCGGGACCAGCGGATCCTCCGCAGGCATGCTGCCAAAGGCGGCCTGCCTGCTGCCCTCCCGGTAACCGGCAGAGCACCCCCCGTGGCATGCCGCCCCAAGCACGCGCTTGGTGTGCTGGGGCCTGGAGCTGCCCCTGCTTCTGGCCTTAAACTTTCAGACTCTGTAAGTCAATGGAGCTTTGCCAATTTATATTGGCTGAGGATCAGGCCCCAAGATAAGATGTGGATTATTCCCTTTTCTTTCATTACAGAAATCAAAATGCAAGAAACT
The DNA here is from genome assembly GCF_007399415.2 of Gopherus evgoodei. NCBI lineage: Eukaryota > Metazoa > Chordata > Testudines > Testudinidae > Gopherus > Gopherus evgoodei. The sequence continues at coordinate 114,319,091 of NC_044325.1, read as the reverse complement.
CCTAGCCCAACTTGGGAACTGTTCCAGAGTGGTTGCTTTTGATGACTATGTAGCCACCTGCACAAGAGATATGTGCATCTGTGCAAAGAATTTTTCTTCTGATTCTGCTTTGGTTTCTAGCTGCATATGCAGTACCCTTAGCCAGTATTCCCGAGACTGCGTCCTGAATGGGGGAATCCCTGGCAAATGGAGAACCAAAGATCTTTGTTGTAAGTAACTATAGAATTTAAATTCTGTAACCAATTCAGTTGGCATCTAAGGATAATTTGTATATCCTTAGCAGGATTTATCAGAGAACATAACTGCAGTGTTCCTTTTAATGTGTTTTATAAGAGCTTCTGAAATTACGTGCTTTCATAAAATTATCTGTTTCAAAAGATTATTCCAAGAACTGAATAAGTTAAATAAAGGTTAGTAATGCAGGTATTTAGTGCAAGCTTCTGAGTTTGTGTGATGATCATCTGCCTGACAGAGCATGTTACAACAGTGACTACTTCAGTTTGAGAGTAAGTGAACAGTGAACTATTAGTGTAAATAGTGTTATAGTCTATAATGCCTGCCAATTTTAAAACTGCAAGACCTGTTGGCTTATAAAACCAAAGTAACCATAAACATAACTGGTTCCGAAAGTGGATAAAATTACACTAATGCTCTCGATAGAACATTTTATAACCAAGATTGTTAGTTTCCTTTGGAAAATGATTAACTGCATTTAGAGCATTTATTTACCCTCTACATTACCCTCTACAACTGCTTCATTTGGGTTTGCAGTCCAGGAATGTCCATACAACTTGGAATATATGGAATGTGGAAACCCCTGTGCTGACACATGCGCCAATCCAGAGAGGAGCAAGATTTGTAAAGCCCCATGTACTGATGGTTGCTTCTGCCCTGCTGGTAAAGGAGTATCCTTCTTATAACAGGCTATGCTCATGAAGAGACTTATGGGGAGATACCTCTTGTTGTTCAGTGAGAGGCATTCTTCTTCATTAAAACGTGAACATACTTAAATAAAACAGTAGACAGAATTTTACATTCCTTTGTCTGGAAAACTGGCAAGTAGACAGATAATAGTTTGTGTCTTACAAGTTTGCATGGATTGTCCCAGGAAGTCATGGAATATCCAGTATTGACCCACGACTAGAGATGAATGAACAGTTTCTTATAACTGAAGAATGTATTAATGTAAAGATTGGTTTGAATTACATCTCTTTCTCCTGGCTGAAGCCAAACCTCTAAAGGGTCAGTATCATGACAATGGAAAGGAAGATAGGAGGGTCTCTGGGGTAGGAACAGAGAAAAAGGCACAGGTCTGGTTGGGGAAGGATCAGGGAAGGAGACGCTGTCTTGATAGGGAGAATATATTCAGAGAAATGTTGTGTGAGCCTGGGTGGGTGGTCAGGCACCTCCATGGTTTCAGTTAAGCTTTCGATATGTGTCCAAATCACTGGGAACTTGCTCTTGCTGAAGTCAAATACAAAAAATGTGTGTGCAGATGCAGGCTTGCACATAGATAAATGGAGGCTGGGCTGTGGCCCTGAAGTTCCTTTCTGATTTCTGAACCAGTATTAGAAATGGATGGAGACTGTATCATAATCTTGCATTTGCCACACATGATGTCACTTTTCAGCAAGGTGACAATACACAGCCCGATGGGATCAGAAATGCATATTGCAATTAAAACCATTTGCACTTTAGCCATGGTGAGAAATGTCTCCTATCAGCTAACAGATGAACTTTCAGAATGCTGCTGACAATGAGCAAAAAGATGTGATTTTCTTTTAAAACTTATAGTTCATCCCAAGCCAGACATGCAGAAATGTCCAAGTATGATGTACTATGTTTTCTTATTTTCTGAATTTTCTTCAGTGTCCTTCCTACCTTAAGAAATATTAATTAGCCAGTGTTTCTGAACAGGGACTATTCTCGATGACATGAATGGCAACAAATGCATCCCCACTAACAGCTGTCCATGCATGTTTCAAGGCAAAGTCTATGCAACCGGAGGGTCCTACTCCACTCCTTCTCAAAACTGGTATTGTTACAAGCCTAACTATATTAATGTAGCAGATGCGTTTATTAGAAAGCATTGATGAGTTAAATGTCATTGTCTCTACATCCTGGTCCTATATTTGTCTTTACTAAAGATAGTATTGACACAAAACTTAGGATCTGATCACCACTAACTCTAGGGAAGTTTATAGTGAGATCTGAACATCATGTAGTTATGAACTTAGTTGGAAATCCTTTGCAGATACAGAACCTGAGACTTCAGAAGATGAAAGCATGAGCGTCTCCCATCTGAGATAAAGGATCAGGTCCGTTAGCTTGGAGGCATTAGCTGACTCAAACTTCTATGTGGTCTAGTCACTATGGGGGGACAGTTACACTGCGTTAGTGTGGGCTGCATTCACAATTAGTTCTGTGTAGATCTGGGTCCAAACTTTGCAGCTTGAGCCCATCTCTGGTCTTTGCCTATAGAAGGTTTTCACTGAAGAGACCTGTCATATATGCTGTTTGCTGGTTTTCATTTTACTCCTTTATTCATCATTCTAGTGTCTATTGAGAAGCTCAACAAACATGCTTGTTTTTCCTGCAGGCCTTGTCTTTTCCTGTTTGCAAAATTTCCCTAGTTCCTCATGAAGTCCAAGCAATATGCTCATGTTTTACTGTTTTCCTTTGTGTGCATAGCTCTAAGAATGAAGACTGTCCTTTACCTTGAGTTCTCCATACCAGCTGAAGAGCTGCATCTGCAGCACGAAGTAGTGTAGGTCCTGCATAGATACTCATTTATGTTCTCTGCAACACTGGGGAAAGAAAGCTATTGATTTAGAATCTGTAAGATATTTCTCAACTAATTATAACATCCTGGGTTTTGAAATAGTGTCCTTTTCAAGTGCTTGAGTCAAAGCCCATTTGAATTAAAGGCATCATAGCAATGTTGGGCTGGAAGGGACCTCAAGGGATCATCTAGTCCATCCTTGTGCACAGAGGCAGGACAATGTATACCTAGATCATCCATGGCAGGTGTTTGTCTAACCTGTTCTTGAAAGCCTCCAATGGTAGCACTTCCACAAGCTCCCTGGGTAACTTATTCTGCTATTTAACTATCTTTATAGTGACAAAGTTTTTCCTAATATCTAACCTACGTCTCCCTTGCTGCATATTAAGCCGATTTCTTCTTGTCCTAACTTCAGTGGACATAGAGAACAATTGATCACTGACCTCTTTATAGCAACCCTTAACATATTTGAAGAGTTATCAGGTCCCCCTTCATGCTTCTTTTCTCAAGAGTAAATATGTCTTCAATGTGTCCACGTCTTTCTTAAAATGTGGTGCCCAGAACTAGACAGAATACTCCAGAGGAGGCCTCACCAGTGCCAAGTAGAGCAAAACAATTACCTCCCATTTCTTACATATGACACCCCAGAATGATGTTAACTTTTTTCACAACTGCATTACATTGTTGGCTCATATTCAATTTGTGATCCGCTATAACCTCCAAACCTTTTTCTGCAGTACTACTGCCTACCCACTTATTCTCCATTTTGTATTTGTGCATTTGATTTTTTAATCCTAAATGTAGTACTTTGCACTTGTTATTGAATTCCAGCTCAGTACTGTCTGTAAACTGTGCTCTCTATGCTATTACCCAAATCATTTATGAAGATATTGAATAAAACCAGAGAGAGGACAGATCCTTGCAGATATTTCCTTCCACCTTGACTGGGAACCATTGATAACTACTCTCTGAGTACAGTTTTCCAACCAGTTGTACACCCACCTTATATAGTAGGTTCATCTAGTTATATTTCCCTAGTTTGCTTATGAGATAGTCATGAGAGACTGTGTTAAAATCAAGATATAGCATGTCTACTGCTTCCTCCCTATGCACTAGCCTAATAAGACTGTCAGAGAAGGAAATTAGGTTAGTTTGGCATGATTTGTTCTTGACAAATCCATGTGGGCTATTACTTATTCATCCTATTATCCTTCAGGTGCTTACAAATTGATTGTTTAATCATTTGTTCCAGTATCTTTCCAGGTATAGAAGTTAGGCTGACTAGTCTGTAATTTCACAGGTCATTTTTGTTCCCCTGGTGAAAGATGGGTACTATGTTTGCCCTTGTCTTGTCCTCTCGGACCTCACTCATTCCCCAAATAGCTCTTGAAGATAACGGTTAATGATTCCAAGATTGCTTCAGCTAGATCTTTAAGTACTCAAGGGTGAATTTCTTTCCATTAACTTCAGTAAACTTTTATTATTTCAGAGCCTGATGATGCAAAGTCTTATACATTTGGGAGGAGCATTGCATTGAATAGGTAGCTGAGTAACAAACTAACTAGAGTTGGTGCAAAACTATGCATTGAAATATCTTTCTGACTGAACATGCCATTGTGGATAGAAATGGACACATTGTTTAAAAAATAAAATATCAGAGGGGTAGCTGTGTTAGTCTGGATCTGTAAAAGCAGCAAAGAGTCCTGTGGCACCTTGTAGACTAACAGATGTATTGGAGCATGAGCTTTTGTGGGTGAATACCCACTTCATCAGATGCACCGACAAAGTGGTATTCACCCACGAAAGCTCATGGTCCAATACGTCTGTTAGTCTATAAGGTGCCACAGGACTCTTTGTTGTTTAAAAAATGTGTCAATTGTCTCTGACATGCCAGGGGAACAATAATATTTCTAAATTTAAAAAATGTTGTCTCTGAAATTTTTGTTTGGGGAATTCCAAAGCTTTATTTCAGGGAATTCTGAAATTTTATTCAAACTGTTTCATTACAACATGAACAGGAAGCAATTTGATCTAGAAAGGAGGATAATCAACCAATCAGTATTAAGTAGCAGCTGCAATTGATTATTTTAAAAATGAAGTGAAATAAAATAGGCTATTTCAACCGTTATATTCTGTCACATTATAATGTGTGAGTTTTACACTAGTACATGTTATGAAGTAATGTAAAAATAAAAAAATTATAAAATAAAATTCTAAACAAAATGAAAATTTTCCAATTTGGAATTTCTGTTTGGCACAAAAATTTGAAAATATTTGTTTTTGTTCTGATTCAGAATGACACAAATTTCAAAATGTTGAAATTTCCCATGAAATGGAAATCCTAACTTTCAGCCAGCTTTACTAACAACAGGAAGAAGATTGACTGATTTATACAGACATCTCAAGTTTTCAACACAGATGATATCTTCTCACATATATTCTGATTATAACTGTTCTTCTTTTTTTTTTTAATAGTACCTGTGCCGGTGGCCAATGGGTTTGTGTATCTCTGCCTCTTTCTGGAAATTGCAATGTGGAGGGAGGGTTCCACATTACTACGTTTGATAACAAAGAGTTCATTTTTCATGGCAATTGTCATTATGTCTTAGCTAAGGTATGAAAAATAGCTTCTTTAATTTCTCAGTCTTTTTAGGATCAAAAGTTAAGCTGTGTTAGAGCTTTATTGCCTCATTTGCTGAGATGGCTCCCAATCTAACAAAACACTTCAGCATGTGCTTAACTTTTAAGCATGAGTGGTCCTATTTGCTACCTCATAAGTCTGGATCTCATCTGCTCGGTGCTTATCAGTGGATCCTTCCTGTATCAACACATTTTTAAAAAGTTTTAAAAAATTATTTACTTTTCTAGTGGACCTATTAGCATAGATTTTGTCATTTTGTCCTGGTGGAAAATTGTCTGGCAAACGAAGGTGGATGAGCTGGCCCCTTCTTATCCAAAGACCCACCTCCAAGTAGCCCTTTGAAAAATAGACTAGCAGCAGATGCTGAAGGAATGGACCATAAGGGAAAGGTTAATGGGCATGGTTTTGCCAGTGGGAGTGAAAGGTAACATTTTGCAATTGTAGTTGCCATGCCTGAGTCCTTTCCTATTTCCCTGTAAATGTTTTAGAGATCTTTTTTCCCCACTGCTTGCTTCTTATGATATGATAGAAAAAGGTTTACATACCTGTTTTTCTGGCTTATTTTCAGGACCATGGCAGCAGCTTTGTGGTTGTTGGAGAGATCATTCAGTGTGGGATATCAAGCACTATGACTTGCTTGAAGAATGTATTAGTCACATTAAGAGCCCTTGTAAGTCTTTGGTAACTACTTAGGTTAAAAAGAAATGTAAGGACCAGGAAAGATCAGCTGGCCCTCCATGCCTACACTTTTTGATTAAATGTTTGTAAGATTCCCCTACAAGATTAGAGTTCTGTGCTAGGTTCTGTATAAACACATAAGAAGATGCAGTCCTTGCCCCAAAGATTTTATCATCTAAACAGACTGATGAAGAGTGGGAGAGGGGAGGTATTATTGTCTCCATTTGACAGATAACAGTGGAACACAGAGACTGAGTTATTCAAAGGCACACAGCAAGTCTGTGGCAGAGCCAGGAACTGGACATAGATCTTAGGAGCCTCTGTCAGATGCCTTGATCAGAGGACCATTGTTTCTCTAACCCACGTGCTTTTCGATCTTCCACAAATTCTCCTACTCCAGGAACAAACCATTGGGGAATTAGTGAATTCATTTGTACTTTTTGCTTCAATTATCTTTCTTGGGAACAAAAAGAACAAGAGTACTTGTGGCACCTTAGAGACTAACAAATTTATTTGAGCATAAGCTTTCATGGGCTACAGCCCACTTCTTTGGATCCAACCTAAGTCAGGCCACTCTTATATACATATATGGGGTGGGGGTAAGGAGGAGCCACCAAAAATGGATCTAAAGTATCACCACCCTTGCAGCATGCCTTCTTGATGGTTTTGAAGGGAAAAAGGAAAGGGGCTTGAATTTGGTTTTATGGGTCTCCTCTGGTAATGTAAATCAGACTAGCTCCATTGAAATTCATGGTGTTACACCACTTTACACCAGTTAAGAATCTGGTCCATATGTTTGCCAGCTTAGTTCTACAGAAATCCTCTGTTTTCTCCTAAGTTCCTAACTTTTGAGATTCTGCCTCTTGCATTTTTCACAGTGATAAGAGGTTCTAAAAGAATCTCTATCAGACTTCTTGGTCCTTTTCATAATTCTGAGAATTTCTGCTTCAAAAACATCTCCTCTTTCCCAAGAAATAAATAGAAGCCCAGGTCTCTTATACCTTTCTTATCATTAAGATTTATGAGACTTGATAGTACCTTTGTTACCTTATGCTGTATCCTCTCTAATCTCCTTTGTGGAGTAGAATCACCATAACAGCACATCGTTTTCCAGATGGAAGGCCTGATCCTGCTCCCCCTGTAGCCTATGGCAAAATTCCAATTTACTACTCTGGGAACAGAATCAGACCTGATGTCCATACAGTGCTCTGAAGATATAAATTTCCTCCAAGTAAATTTCCTCTATTATCCTCAAAAAGTTAAGTGAGTTAACATATGCTGTCAAGAATATTGCTTAGAAGATGAGTTCTCTTTTTTTCCAGTACAGCTCTCAGAATTTTTCAGTGTTGCTGCACAGATCTCTTGACACCACCACTCACCAGATAATATCAAACTGTGTTATGGGGTGGAGGGGTCTTGAATTATTAAAGACTCTTCCTTCTGTAAGCAAGTTTCCAAGGCTGATGCATGTCAGAATGTGACATCAATTCCATCCCTTTCTTTGATATTTGATTGGCATTGTGGCATATTTCATTTTCCATTTGCAGAATATTCGACTCTGTTCCTGTGGAAATGTCTATATCAATAATTTCATTGCAGTGCTGCCAATAACTAGAGGTAAGTGTTCCTTCTTCAGTGTTCACATCTGCCCCAGGTTATCCCACACCTGCCTGCAGCAGGGTTCTTGCACCTTCCTCTGAAGCATCTGTTTCTGGCCATTGTCAGAGACAAGATACTGGACTATATGGACCACGATCTGATGCAATATTAAAATTGTTACATTCCTATTCATTGAGCAAGCAAATGGAGGTGTACATTTGGTGTCGTCCACTCTTCACATATATGCAGGTTTGTGCATATTTTCTTGGGAAAGATATATTTATGTATTTTTAGATGGCATCATGATCTTCAGACCGTCTACATTCTACATCAACATCTTGACGTCATTTGGAATACAGATTCAAGTGCAAATAAAACCCATTATGCAGCTCTTCATAACAGTGGATGACTCTTACCAAAATCATACATCTGGTACAGTATTTTACTCTCTTGATATCTACCCATGTTATAATGGTACGTCCATCACACTTCCTGTCCAAATTACTTAGAGCCTTATTCAAATACCTTGCATCCCTAGTGTGATGGGTTCGGTCGCAGAGACCACCTTGGGACTGTCACCTGACATGCTGAAACTACATCTGAGCCCATTTTCCCTGACAGCTTGGGACTTCAGAACCCTGCCTTGTTGAGCCAGACAATACAGACCCAGGGTCTGAACCATGCCCCAAAGCTGCAGACTTATCTGAAAACAGCTTAAGAAGTGCTCCTGCCTTCAGCACTCAAACACCCAGCTCCCAATGGGATCCAAACCCCAAATAAATCTGTTTTACTCGTGTATAAAGCTTATACAGGGTAAATTCATAAATTGTTCACCCTCTAGAACACCGATAGAGATATATGCACAGCTGTTTGCTCCCCTAGGTATTAATCACTTATTCTGGTTTAATTAATAAACAAAAGTGATTTTATTCAGTATAAATGGTAGGATTTAAGTGGTTTCAAGTAATAACAGGCAGAACAAAGTAAATTATCAAGTAAAATAAAATAAAACACACATGTCTAAGCCTAATGCATTAAGAAACTGAATACAGGTAAATCTCACCCTCAGAGATGTTCCAATAAGCTTCTTTCATAGACTAGACTCCTTCTTAGTCTGGGCCCAATCCTTCCCCCGGTACAGTTCTTGTTAGTTCCAGTTCAGGTGGTAACTAGGGGATTTCTCATGACTGCAGCCCCCTTTGTTCTGTTCCACCTTCTTTTATAGCTTTGGCACAAGGTGGGAATCCTTTGTCTCTCTCTGGGTTCCCATCCTTCCTTCTAAATGGAAAAGCACCAGGTTTAAGATGGATTGCAATACTAGGTGACATGATCACATGTCACTGTAAGACCTCATTCTCCGTTCTTTCAGGGTTGGCCTGCACGTACCCAGGAAGGTTTGCGAGTAAACAGAGCCATTTACAACCAATTGTCCTGGTTAACGGGATCCATCAAGATTCCAACCCACCATTAATGGCCCACACTTTGCAATTACAATAGGACCTCAAAGTAATACTTCATATTTCTAGTTTCAGATACAAGAATGATACATTCATACAAATAGGATGAACACACTCAGTAGATATAAGCTTTGTAATGATACCTTACAAGAGACCTTTTGCATAAAGCATATTCCAGTTACATTATATTCACACTCATAAGCATATTTCCATAAACATATGAAGTGCAATGTCACACTTGGAACAAAAACTTAAAGTCTAAGTAGGATCGACTAAATCCTTCTACTCTGCTGAGGGAGATAAATTGAATTTCATATTTTGTGGTATATGAGAATCTTTTGAATTATTAGACTATAAAGGAAGACTGGTTAAGATATTGGACCAGGACTCAAGGACTGTGGATTAGATTCCTACCTTTTCCACAGACTTTCTGTTACACCCTGGGCAAGTCACTTAACCTCTCAGTGCCTCTGTTTCCTGCCTGTAAAATGGCATAATATTCTGTTTCTCCAACTTTTTTTGCCATTTCTTTAGTTTGTAAACTCTTTGAGGCAGAGACAGTCTCTCACTATGTATATGTACAGCACCAGTCTCTGTTGGGGCCCCTTGATTCTACTGTAGTGTAGATAATAAAAATTATACCTTAAAAAGGCTAATCTGCTGTGTGTGGATATTAAATATACCAAGCAAGACAAGTCTTCATTTCGTACTTCCTGGATGGAAACCTAGAGCATCAGAGAGCTAAGCTCATCCCTCTAAATCTCAAAACCCTATTTATACCATTTGATTGTGATTTATCCCCCACCCAGGTCTTTGTGGCAATTTCAACAACATCCCGATTGATGACTTTCGGACAATTAGTGGAGTTGTGGAGGATTCAGCTTCAGCCTTTGGTAACTCATGGAAGACTAGGGGCAGTTGTCCTGATGTTGAAGATAACTTTGAGGACCCTTGTGCAAACAGTGTGGACAAAGGTACTTATTCTCACTGATGTTCCAGAGCTAAATGTCTTTTGTATTTTGGGTAGCCTATAATGCTTTAGAAATCTTTTAACCGGGGAGTTTATGGTCATAAGAGCTGTCTGTCTTCCAATGCTATTAGAAGAGAGGACACAATGGTTTCGTCTGGAGGTGGGTTTAACCTGAAAAAGGTTGTTCTTCCATGTTTAAAAGGTGATAGTTTTTTTTAAAAAACAGAACAGACACAGTAATGCAGAAAGATGTGGCACTTTCCATTTGATTTGGTCACTAAATAATTTGAAAACCCAAAGAAGATATATTAGAATAAAGGACTTTAAAGACTACAAATACATTGTTATTAATATTATGCTCCATATCTACTGCTGATATAAATTGGCATAGCACCACTGAAATCAGTGGAACTACACCATCCTGCACTAGCTGAGGATCTGGCCTGATAAGCCTGACCCTGCATTCCATAAAATCACAGAATTATAGAAGTGTAGGACTGGAAGGGAACTTGATAAGTCATCTAGTTCAGTCCCCTGCACTGAGGCAGTTCTAAGTATTATCTAGACCATCCCTGAGAGGAGTTTATCGAACTTGTTCTTTAAAATTTCCACTGATGGAGATTCCACAATCTCCCTAGGTAATTTGATTCAGGCTTTACCACCCTTACAGTTAGGAAGCTTTCCTTAGTGTCTAATCTAAATTTCCCTTGCTGCAATTTAAGCCTATTCCTTCTTGTGCTGTCCTCAGTGGGTAAGGAAAACAATTTCTTTATAACAACCCTTTAAGAGTTTCAAGGCTTTTATCATATCTCCCTGCAGTCTCCCCTTTCCAGACCAAACAAATGCATTTGTTTCAGTTGTTCCTCGTAGCTCATGTTTTCTAGACCGGTAATCATTTCTGTTGCTCTCCTCTGGACTTTCCAATATGTCCACATCTTTCCTGAAATGTGGTGCTCAGAACTGGACACAGTACTCCAGCTGAGGCCTTATCAGTGCTGAGTAGCGTGGAAGATTTATTTCTCGTGTCTTGCTTACAACACTCCGGCTAATACATCCCAGAATGATGTTGGTATTTTTTTGCAACAGTATTACATTGTTGACTTATATTTAGTTTGTGATCCACTGTAACACACATATCCTTTTCTGCAGTACTTCTTCCTACGTGGTCATTTCCCATTTTGTATTTGTGAAATTGATTATTTGTTCCTAAGTGTAGAACTTTTAATTTGTTCTTACTGACTTTCATCCTATTTAGTTAGACCATTTCTCCAGTTTGCCAAAATCATTTTGAGTGCTAATTGTGTCCACCGAAGCATTTGTAACCCCTTCCAGCTTGGTATCATCTGCAAACTTTATAAGTGTACTCTCCATGGCATTAACCATATAATTTACGAAGACATTGAACAGAACCAGACACAGGACAGATCCAGGCAGGTCCCCAGATGATATGACCCTCCAACTTGACTGGAAACCATTGAAAACTACTCTTGAGTATGGTTTTCCAACCAGTTATGCACCCACCTTATGTAATAGGTTCATCTAGGCTATATTTCCCTAGTTCGCTCCTGAGATGGTCATATGAGACAGTATCAAAAGCCTTACTGAAGTTGAAATATATCACATCCAGTGTTTCCCCCCATCCAAAAGGCTTGTTACCCTGTCAAAGAGGGATGTCAGGTTGTTTTGACAAGATTTTTTCTTGACAAATCCATGTTGATGGTTATTTATCACATGATCTTCCTGATGCTTACAAACATATTGCTTGAATATTTGCTCCATTATCTTTCTGATTGCAGAAATTCAGCTTACTAGTTGATAATACCCTGAGTTGTCCTTATTAACCTTTTTATAAGTAGGCACTATATTTGCCCCTTTCCAGTCCTCTGGGATCTTCCCTGTCCTCCATGAGTTCTCAAAGATGATCACTATTGGCTCAGAGATCTGTTCAGTCAGTTCCTTAAGTATTCTAGCATGTATTTTGTTAGACCCTGCCAACTTGAAGACATTTAATTTGTCTAAGTAATTTTTAACTTGTTCTTTCCCTATTTTAGCCCCAGATTCTACTCCATTTGCACTGATATTTACTATGTTAGTTGTCCAAACACTGGTAGGCTTTTTGGTAAAAAATGAAACAAAAGAGACATTTGACTCTTTTACCATTGCTGCATTTTCTGTTATTGTCTTTCCCTCCTCATTAAGTAATGGGCCTACCCTTCGTTGGTCTTCCTCATGTTTCTGATGTACTTGCACAATGTTTTCTTGTTACCCTTTATGTCCGTAGCTAGTTTAATCTAATTTTGTGCCTTGGCCTTTCTAATTTTATCCCTACATGCTTGTGTGTGTGTGTGTTTTTTTTAATATTCACTCTTCATAATTTGACCTAGTTTCTACTTTTTGTATCACTCTTTTTGGAGTTTCAGGTCATTGAAGATCTCCTAGTTAAACCGGAGTGGTCTTCAACCATACTTTCTATCTTTCCTAGTCATTGGGATAGTTTGCTTTTGTGCTCTTAATAATGTCTCCTTAAAAAACCTGCCAGTTCTCCTGAACTCTTTTTTCCCTTGGACTTGCTCCCCATCAAATCTTACCTGCCAGTTCTCTGAGTTAAAGTTTGCCTTCTTGAAGTCCATTGTCTTTATTCTGCTTTTTTCCCTCCTACTATTCCTTAGAATCATGATCTCTATCATTTTATGATCATTTTCACCCAATCTGCCTTCCACTTTCAAATTCTCAATCAGTGCCTCCCCATTTGTCAGAATCAAGTGTAGAACAACCTCTCCCCTAGTTGCTTTCTCCACCTTTTTTAATAAAAATTGTCTCCAATGCATTTCAAGAACCTGTTGGATAATCTGTGCCCTGCTGTATTATTTTCCCAACAGATGTGTAGGTATTTGAAATCCCCCATCACCACCAAGTCCTATGCTTTCAATTATTTTATTAGTTATTTAAAAAAATCCTCATCCACCTCTTCTTCCTCGTTAGGTGGTCTATAGTTGGCTCCTGCCATAACGTCACCCTTGGTTTTTACTCCTTTTTTCCTTACCTTGAGACTTTCAACAGGGTTGCCTCTCATTTCTATCTCAACCTCAGTGCAGATGTATACATTTTTGGTATATTTGGCAACACGTTCTCCCTTTTCCCCTGCCTGTCCTTTCTGAGCAAGCTGTACCTATGTGCAGCCAAAACTCCCAGGTTGTCTTCAGTGCAACATCTGACCTGGTAACTGCCACTGTGTGTTAGGAAATCTACAGCTTGCTGGTGATCACATGGCTAGTTCGATCATGTCTTTGGAAGTGATTGGAAAAAAACACTTGAAATGAGAAAAATGCATTCTAACATCTGTCCTGCAAACCTAAACCACAGGACTGATATTAGTAGCCAATGGAAATGTTCAGACAGGGGCATAGCTAACTGTCTGTCCACTATATCTATCAATCTAATCACACTCATCACCATGGTTTCTGATTGTCTACTATTTTCTTCCACTCTTACCTGAATGTCTTAAAATATCTTCAAGATGAAAAACATTTTAGAGATTTGTAAAGCCCATTGAGAAAGAGAGAGATTATAAATTTGCATATGTGACTTTGGGTAGTTTATCCCTATTTTCCCTTTCAGAAAAATTTGGGCAGCACTGGTGTGAACTTCTGTCTAACACAAGTAGTGTATTTGCTTCCTGTCATTCCGTTGTAGATCCCGCATCATATGTCAAGGTAAGGAATTGTTTTAGTCTAGTCCAAAACTTGCCCTGCCATAAATGTATTCTGATCAGCGGGGATTACATGCTGTATTCTACTTGCTCTTTAAAATTAAATGCACCAATGCCAATGAGGAAATAACAAAACAAGAGTTTAAGAATGTTCTGCAAGGGTTTGTGGTTCTTTTCTATTGTGGACACAGCTGCTTTTCAACTGCCAATTTCTGCACCCACAAGGCATCAGATGCATTAGAACTTACTAAGAAATCACATGACAATTCTCAAGTGTCTATGGGTCTTGTAGGTGTGTGCTGTTGGGGTCACCCCTCTCTGGGGTGGCTGGGAGCCATGCTGCCTCACTACACAAGTCCGGTGAGTCGGCGAATTAGCTTGGTGGGGCAGGAAACAGTCAAGGGCTCAGGCCCTCCGGCAGGGGCTCAGCAAATAGTTCAGTAACAAGCCCGGGTCAGGGTGGGGCAGCAAACAAACAATTCAGGGCTCAGACCCTCAGGCAGGGGCTGAGCAGAGAGTTCAGTAATAAGCCCATGCCCTAGGGCAGGGCAGGGCAGCAAACAAACAATTCAGGGCTCAGACCCTCAGGCAGGGGCTGAGCAGAGAGTTCAGTAATAAGCCCAGGGCCTCGGTCAAGGCGGGGCAGCAAACAAGCAGTTCAAGACCAAAGCCCAGGCTCCTGGTCCTGAGCACCGGGCAAGGGGGAGACTGCCGCCAGTGAGTGGGGTGGCAGGGGGGACGCAGGCCCACCCACTCCACTGCGTTCCCAGCCTGGGGCCCTGACAGCAGCAGACGACCTGCTGCTGTGTCAGTGGGGATCCTAGCCGCAACACACTGACATCAGCTCTGGGTGTGCCACAGCCAGACTAGAGTCGGTTGCCCCCAGGCTACTTGCGACCTCCCCCTCTAGCAGTACCTGTATCTGGTCATCATCCTCTATGGCATCGACCACCATGGACTCCTTGGTGTACTCCACGAGTGGTAAGCTGGGCAGCTCCTCTGGGTCCCTTCTCACTGGCAGGCTTATTGGCTTCTGGTCGGCGTCCGGCCTCAACGGGTATGGCCAGTCCTCAGGTCGGTCACAGGCGGCAGGAGTCTCCCGAGCAGGAGCTAGGACACCAGCGTCCTGCCTCTCTGGTGGCTAGGCAGCTTCTGAGCCCGGGGGTTGGTCTTTTATATTTCCTGTCCTGTGCCTTGACCTCTGGTGCAGGCTCCAGTGGCTCCCCCGACGTTTCATCCGGAGGGGCTCTTCCCTCTCTGGGGCAGCTGGGAACCAGGCCACCTCACTACAGGTCTATTCATAAGGCTGCTTTGCTATGTAAAGCCAGGAATCCAGCCTTTTCCTTGAACCTGAGACCCAGTCTGTTCACTTCCAATATTAGCTAATGAAGCCTCCTTTAAGCTATCCAGACTAGCTTTTTCCAAAGCAAATTCACTAGATTCATTTTTATTTGAAAGACTTTGGCCATTAGGCACCAACACACTTTCCTAAGAAGAGAGACTGTTTACTATCAACAATGGCCCATTAAGAGTCAAAAGAAGCAATTCCTTTTCACCCTCCCTAGGCACAGCTATTGAGGTCTCACAGACCTCAAAGATTTCACCCAGAAATTCCTTTCCTTCTGCAATATCATGAACTGCAACAGATTCTTTCTGAACTGTCATTATGTCCAGAACAAACTGTGGCACAACAGACAAATAACCAAACTCCTTCTGAGTTTCACTTACATCCAGAATCACCTCTGGCACACTAGGAGGATTTTTACACGGCTGCCTTTCAGGCATTGGTGGTTTATAGTAGTGCCAGTGGCTCCATGAAGCCAAGCCCATGCTCAGAAGGGGCCCCTGCCTGCTCCACTTGCACTGCGCCCCCAGACCTTGCTGGCTCCCCCTACCTACCACTTGCAGTTGTGGTGGGGCTTTGGGCAGAGGTGGTTTTGTGCAGGGTGCTGTGCATTTGTGAGGGAGGTCTGGGGGAGCATTGGGCATAGTGGGTCCAGGGGGACTCTGGCCATAGGGAGTTGGGGAGTTATTGGGTGGAGGTATGAGGGGTGTGGTGTGGCATGGGCCCCCCCCCGAGGGGAAAGGGCATACTGGCAGCACAGGGTCAGGCAGGCCACTGTGCATCTGGCAACTACCGGTTTGTAAATAGTGCCCTTGCACTGGGCTGAGTGGAGCGGGGTCACCCCTGCCATGCCATGCCCCATTGACTCTGGCTGGCCCCTTGCTCTGGTGACTGATCTCACTGCGCCATGCTCCATTGCCTCCATGACTGCCCACAAATATGTTTGATGCTGGGCCCCCAAAAGGTTAATCTGGCCCTGCTTTCAGGCAAGCTGGTAGACTTCATAGTCAAAGGGTTAGAAGTGTTTTCTCCCCTGCAGCTCTCTTTGCTCAACAACTACAAGCTTAGGAACCATTTCTTCCTTATCACAAGTTTCCACACTGTCCGTGGGCAACATAGTCAATTCACCTTTATGTGTTCCTTATGTCCTGGCTATGATATCAACCTAATCAGACAAGGTTGTCATATCTTTACCCAGCAACACACTAGCAACAGGCAAAATAGAAGCATCAGAATTGCTTGGTCTCTGGGAGCTATTTATGACAGTAGCTGGATGCAACCCGGTTACAATGTCATGATTCCTAGCAGACACAAATTTAAGATCTCTTCCTTCCTGGGCTTTAGTTGTATCCAGAATCAACTCTGAGTCAACTGATAAATTTTCAATCATGATAGGCTGACAGGCTTCTTCTGTCTGCTTTACACATAAAAAAGAGCTGGAGAAACATTCCCCTTTAACAGACAAACAGCTTGGGATATCATTTCCCTTGTCCCAGCACTTATGGCTGTCCACAGACAAATACTCAGATAGTGGGACAGCTTCCTTAACAGGCAAGTTGCCACTTCCAACAGACAAACTTCTGCTTTCCACAAACAGTGGCTCATACTGATCTACTTTAAGCAAATCACTTTTACATTGCCTAGGCTCACTTATACAAGCTTTACTAGCCAACAGTCCATTACTCCCCAAGAATGTACCCTTTCCTTCCTTAGTTAGGGCTTTAATCTGACCATTAACTTTAATCTGCTCTAGAGAAACATTTTCCTGACCAAAGAGTATTCTCTGTGCTTTATCTGATTCCAGATTCACTTCTCAGATACTAGACAGACATTCAGAAACTTCATTTACAGACAAACTGCTCTTTTGCACAGATAAACCACTATCTTTCTCAGACAAACATTTGGAGAAACGCTCCAGAGGCAAGTCCTTGCCCCTAATTGACACAGGTTTAGGATTATTTCTTTCCTCTGACTGGTTTATGTCAACCTGACTGAACAAAGCTTTAATATCATCCCCAATCAAAAAATCCTTAGGAAATAACTTCCTTACACCAGCTATAACATCCTGTTTAACACCATTCCACTCAGGGTGGATTTTGGCTAAAGGCACCTTTACAGTAAACTCACAGAAGATTACACTATTAACACTTTTATCTGGTAAGTAATCTTCCTTTTTGACAAGATCTGCTTTAACAAGAGTGATATTAGAAGTTGTAATTTGCCCTAAACAGCTTTTACCGTTGATTTTTACATTCTCTGCACATGTTATGGGGTTACCTTTACCTGAGTTCACAGTGAAAGCATTTACATAAAAGGTGGCAGTGTTGGGGTATATTTGGTTACACACAGAAAACTGCTTAGACTCATATAATATACCGACATTGTTATAAACTGGATAGATTCTATCCCACCTTTGTTATGAGGAGATGGCTTTTCAGGATGATACACTTTCTGCTATTCTTCCATTGGTTTTTTGATTTGGATCTTAAGTCTGGCAACCCTCTCCTCAGCAGCCAAGCCATTCCATCTGCATTGCATGGGCTTCTTTCTTTCTTTCCTTCAGCAGCTTCTCTTTTCATATCAGCTATTTTTTGTTCATGTTCAAACTGCTGCTGCTTTCTCAATGCAAGCATTTTTGCTGGGTCTACTTCCTTATCACTGGCAATTGACAGATTTTTCAGTTTCTGCTCTGGAGCTTTCTCTTAAAAGAAAACTCCCTCTGTGAGCACAATTTTTCCAGGCTTTTTCTGTTGGGCTCTTGATCATGGGTCACTCATTGTAACTGATTTTTAACCTTTAAACTCTCCAATATCAAAATTAATTATTGATAAGTGTGTGGTTCTGATCCAAGAACCCAATTAACCTGTGGTAATACGTATCCTAGAGCTACTATGCCACTGAGACTGGGGTCCCAGTGAGGGCCAGGCGTGGTCACTCAATTAGGATGAACTACAAAGAATGAGGCAGACAAACCCCAAAGCTGGTGGATAATTCAATAGTTAGATTTACCAAGCCAGCATTAAACAGCTTCTGTTATACCTCACTGTTACTCAGAAATTCAAACAACACAGTTCTCTTAAAGTGATCCCGCCGCAGCCCTCCATCCAGGTACCCTCATCAAATATGATGATTTCTGAAAATGTTATTTTATCATATAAAAGAAAAGGTTCTACCAATCCCAAATGATCGGACACATTACCTCCCAGGTTATTGAATATTCTAGATCTAACCCAAATACATGCTTATGCCAATTCTTATTAACTAAGCTAAAATGTATTAAAAAAGAAAAGAGGGTAATAGTATGGTTAAAAGATCAATGTACATACAGACATGGGTTCAATTCATTAAGGTTCAGATTCATAGCAGAGATGGTGGGCTTTATAGTTGCAAAGAGTTCTTTCAGAAATAATCCATAGGTTATAGTCCAATGTCATTGCAGGGTGTTCCAGCTTAGAACTGGGAACTCAGTCCTTGTGGCCTAAGCTTCCCCTGTATGAAGCCTCAAACAGATCTGAGAGGATAGAATCAGGACACAGTGGTTTTTTATACAGTTTTCTAGCCTCCTCTTGACCATACAGTTCTGGGTAAACAATAGGCTTTTGAGATAACCTTCTGTTTCCTAAGCACCACTAGTAATTAGTTACACAAATTAATATAGGGCAATTTATCCAGTAGGCGGACTATCATCATTCACCCAAGATTCATCTAAACGTTAATATTCTCTTTTGATCTCTGAATTAATAGTTATAGTGACGGACAGGAACAGTCTGTTTACCTGGCTAGCATTTAAGATACACACAATCAGTATTGCTTCTAACTTCTAACAATATAGGTTTGCATTTCAAAGTTCTAGCCTATTTACAATGAATAGCCCTAATTACCATTCGCTTACCTTTTTAACATGATTTTAAAGTTGGCTTTGGGTCATTCTGCCTGCAAGCTGTTTAACCCTTTCTGGCCATGAGTTATATTTTGTATAAGATTCACTGCAATTATATAACAATGGTAGAAATAATGATTTGCATAATTATATTTTAATTAGACAACATCATAGACCCATTTTCACCGAAAAGATTCCAATGAAAAAAGTGTTGATGAGCTCTGATGCATAGCCCCATTGTAGTCAATGGGGCTGCTCATATGTCTAAAGTGAAGCATAGGCCTCAGTGTTTTGCTGGACTGGGGTTTTAGAAACCAGCAAGGCATTTAAACTATCTTCCCACAAATGGTGCTAGCTCATTTTCACTGTGAAATGATAAGACTTGTAGGTCTTAAGGTCTGAATAAAAGAAACTGAATAGATGGAGGTAAGACACTAGCTTTCTGTGCACTTTTTTTATACCTGGAAGGTAATCTAACATGTTACTTAAGGAATCTTCTAAGAAAGATGTTATAATACATCTTTATAATACAAGTTTAGTGCTTCTGAAACATCTTGGCTTCACACTTCGCTTCATTTAAAATTCAAATCTAAAAAAAGAATATATTAAACATTAGCGGCTTTTTTGGTAAAGAGACATTAGCCACTCCCTATTAAAATTGCAACAAACTGTCCTTAGAAAGCTCTGCTTTCGCACCTCTGTAATTATGGTACAGAAAAACTGACTTGGCCTGAAAATGGCCATGTTTATTCTGAAGATAAAGAAGTTTCTGAAAAATTTGAAAAAAAGAAAACCACTCCAGTGTTTTTTTGATACAAGTCACATAGAAATCACCTGGGATTTTAACTTTCATTTGTCCAATGTGCCTTTGGGTCCAATTAAAAAATGGCTTGTAAATTACCTTTCAAATGTTCCAAATTATTACATCTCATTGAAAACTCATGGGCCAGCTACTTTTAAAATAGGTTGCAATTAACCAAAATCAAGAATGAATTTTGTTGTGGATAATTTTGCTCTTCCTGTTGATTTCAATGAGAGTTACTGGCCACTTCTCCCACTGATGTCAAATGGGAGCTTTGCCCAGTACTATAAGCAGGAGCAGGCATGAACACTATATGAGCATGTTGCCTTCTACTGACTGGTTGCCGCTTAGAAAGAACATAAGGATATTTCTGTAGGTGATAGCTACCAGAGCTCTTGCTTTAGCTCAGTGTTAGAGGCCATGTTTTTTAAGAGGGAGATCAGGGTTTCAGTCTCAGCTAACCAAATGTGTGTTATGAAAAGGCAATAATCTGTGTATCTAAAAAGTTGCAAACATTGTCCCATAATAAAGTTGAATTTGTTCACTTTGTAATCCAAAAAAGGGAACATTCTTTGGTTTTCAAATATTGAGGATTAAGTTTCACTGGCAATGAGTTTATGATCATATAAATATTTAAGATGGCTCCTTGTTTCTGCTGCTTGGGCTCTCATCATAATATCAGTTTCCTTGTGTATTGCCTAGAACTGTGTTTATGACACTTGTAATGCTGAGAAGAGTGAAGCGGCCCTGTGTAGCGTGCTCTCTACATACTCCAGAGATTGTGCTGCAAGAGGAGTACACCTGAAAGGCTGGAGGCTTGGGGTCTGTGGTATGTGTAACATATTAACATGTGTATATGCACAGGAGAACACATTTTGGAGCTCTTATGTTGTTGAAACATATGTTCTGTGCTCACATGCCAAGGTGATAGGTATCTTAGAAATAGGATAGAACAGGGGTTGGCAGCCTTTCAGAAGTGGTGTTCTGAGTCTTCATTTATTCACTCTAATTTAAGGTTTTGCATGCCAGTAATACATTTTTTACGTTTTTAGAAGGTCTCTTTCTAGAAGTCCATGATATATAACTAAACTATTGTTGTATGTAAAATAAATAAGGTTTTAAAAATGTTTAAGAAGCTTCATTTAAAATTAAATTAAAATGCAGAGCCCCCCAGACTGGTGGCCAGGACCTGGGAAGTGTAAGTGCCACAGAAAATCAGCTTGCATGCTGCCTTTGGCAAATGCGCCATAGGTTGCCTACCCCTGGGATAGAAGCATACTCTGGGCCATATCCTCAGCTTATTGTAAATTGATGTTGCTTCACTGAAGTTAAGGTAGTATGCTGATGAAACCAGATGAGGGTCTGACCTTGTGTGTTCTTTCTATGGGAATAAGGGATGAATTTATCACTCATGAAAATAAGGGACTAATATCCTTAGCTAAATCAAGGCACAGCATGGGCAGGAATTAGGCAAACTCTGAATACAAAGGACTCCCAATATATTTTAGTCTTGGATACCATAAGATCCATTTCTGTTCAGTTTCTGACCGACAACATCTATCATTACATCAGTCCTTACCTATATACAAACTTGCACCGTTTTAATTAAACTGATTTGTTTTATGTTACATTAAAGTAATAGTTTCTTGCAAAAAGTGTATTTGCACATATCATCTGAGGAGTATAACATATTTCATAAATATTAATTAATTCAGCCCACAAACTCTCCTGTAATTTAAGTACTAATATCGCCGTTGTATAGATAGGTAGTCTGTGGCACCAAGCGACTAAATGACTCTCAAAAGGCCACATAGCGTCGACAGGAATAATATAGGAGTCCTAATTTTTAGTGCTCTGATCTCACTGCTAGATAGCTGTGTCTCTTATAGACCGTTTCAATGGTCTTTGGGGGGTATATATAGATAAATGCATTTATGCTTATAAATGAGTATATATTACATCACAGACTTCTTTTTGCTAAATGGGGTTACTCCTTTGGGGCTTGATCAATTCACTGTTGAAGTTAACGGGAGACCTTCCACTGATCCCACTGGGTACTGGATCAGGATCGACACTCGGGGATGAAGTTTTCTCCATTACCTTCATTTTTATTTCTGCATTACCATTCTTCCATTGATGATCAGAGGATTCACCTGATTAACTCTTGCTATCATAAGTGTGGTTTGTTTGCAATAATTCTCAAGTGATTGGTATGAGAATAGCTGCTCATTGACAGCAGTTTTGGAAAATCTCTCATTTTTCCTATGAATGATTTCATGACTGGAAACCCATCTGAATATAAAACCATAAGATAATGGTATATATGCAATTTAGATTCCCCTTGGATCTACTATAGTTTGTTCTATCTATTGGTTAATTCCATGCCTTTGAAGCTACTTGAATTTTCCAGATGTGGTAAACAATGTAATTGTAGAAACAATTTAAAATTACAGTACAAGCAATTTAACAAACTTTTGGTACAGTAATTCAAAAGGAACACAGTGTATTCTACAGCTGATTGGCCTATAAATATACAGCTGTATGTATTATATACAGTGTCTGTCTATTGAAAGCTTTCCTGACAGGTGAAGAATTGCAGAACAAGATGCACTCCAGTGTGTGCCAAAAGTTAGAAACTATATTATGAAAAGCAGGAGAGGGCTGTAGCATTGGTTTAAGAAACAAAACTCCATTCACTCATGATGAAGTTGGTAATATCAGCTTCAAACAATACCCAATTTACCATCTAACACTGGGAAAAAAATACTGATTGTTCAACCTTCACAATACTTCTTTGCCTTCAGACTTGTTTAAAGAAGAATAAGTACCCTTTTGGGAACATACCACTGCTAAGAATAAAGTCTGTTGTGCAGCATTATTCATGAGAGAATGAGTAAATAGGCCCGATTGTGCTCCATTTCACTGGTGTTTCACACTGCTTTGATTTCCAAAGCTCTTTCAGATACTGCAGAGATATTAAAAAAGGACAAGACTGCAGCCAGATGCAAGGCAGTTCAAACCTCAAAGGTTACACATCTTTAACAGTGAATACTATAATCAAACATCTTCTTCTCGGAAAACCTCACAGTAGAGTTCTAATCCCTGAATTAGTTACTTATGCAGCAAAGACAGGATGGAGCAGCATTTGTCCCTCTGATGGCTCCAAATTTTGACCCAACTGACCTGCACTGCCTAACACCACCAAGTCCCACTCCCTTTTAGAGGCCCTTGGACTGACCAATAGCCGCAGAAGACACTGCACTGCCCTACCTTATGGTTAAATCCACCTTTCAAGCTCTTCCTTGTAATCTGGCATGAGCTAAAATGGTAGCAGCCACTTACCTTTTAGTGTAAGCCAAGGTTATTTTACCACATACTTGGTGTAGAGATTGGAAGATGCCACTCCCTGGTAGCCCATGTAGTTTGATCAGTCTTCCACTTGCTCAGAAGGATAACTGAGCCCTGTTGGACTTGATACTTCACCTTTCAGTCCACGCAGAGAAGCCAAAAGACTTTGCTTCTCTTTTTCCCAAAGGATGCTCCAAGAGTCGTTCCATCTTTCCATTCTTCTCCAGAGAGCTTCTAGAACCTACATGTAGTTTCCTTGGCAACAGCATGTCATGAGCAGAGAGTTCTCTGGCAGCTGCCCATTCAACTTCACACGTACAATAATAGTGTTAATTTTTTTTTCAAATTACTCCTAATTAGAGAGTCTCATATCTTTGGTAGATCTTACTGTACTAAGTTTATGGATCATTGTGGGCCAGGACTGTATGTAATTTCATGAGAGAGAGTGACCACAGCTCTTCCAGTAGCAAAGAACAGTATGTGTGTGTGTGGTGGGAATTAGGAAAATTCTCTCAGGTTATAACACCTCCAGAGGGGTGCCAGCACCTGGAGAGGCTTGCATATACTGGTTCAAGCTGGATGCTTTAGATACCAACAGACAAAGAAAGGACATTTGGGTAAAACAGTGTGAGTTTTAACTGACTCAGGCCCTGCTTTCTGATCCAGCAAACAGCCAGGACCTTCTATCCAAGGGAGGGCCCAGTCTTTCCTGGGAAGAACTGGAAGGACTTGACCTATTCATGAGGGTTCTTGTTCTGATCAAAAGCAGTTATGAACTTGTAGCCACAGAGAAGCCCCTGTGTGGGGTTTGAAGGACTGACTCCTACCAGAGCCCTTGTTGGGGTTGGGCCGGGGAGGGTGATCTCTGATAAGCTTCATTAGCATGTGTGTAGGTTCTTTTATTATTTTTCATTTGTTTTCTTTCACTGTTATACTTTCACTTTAAGAATAAATGTTTTTGCTCAGAAAGAGCAGTGTGGTAATGTAACGTTGGGCAATAATGCTGTTTCTAACATCTAGAGAAAAAGTAAAGCAGGTCTGCTTAGGCAGTCTGACCTGCTGGGGAACAACACAGCCTGGAAAAACCTCGGACAGCACAGATGCTCGAACTACAGGTGCTCTGGGTGCTGCTTGAAGTGGTTTCCGTTATATACAGGGTTTACAGTTTGGTTCAATGGCTCTCAGTGCCCCCACTATACAAATTGTTCCAGCACCTCTGCCTGTTGGGAAGGAGAGAGATGTTGGGTTTTGCTCAAGGGAGATGATAGCTAAGGAGCCTGGAGCCTAGAGTGCATGCCCTTGCTGGACCACAGAGAGGAAATCCAGCTGCAATTGCCCTGAACTGTGACACTCATTAGTAATGCGGAACACAGGTTTATTTTTAAACATACGGACATATTAAAGGTATGCAGTATTTGAGCCCTGACATGTGATAGTATTGTATATATTTCAGCATTTTAGCTAATTTTCTAAATACCTTAGGTAAGGCGGGTTCCTTTGGAAAGAGCCTTCATTGTTAGGAGGAAAAGTATATGTAGTTATCACCTACATCAAGAGCTGAGGTGATAATTTAACACTGCAGGTCCCAAGTCCATTTCAGTCCTTATTTCATTTGTCTTGTAAAGATGTCTCTAAGGACTGTCCTGAAACGATGGTATTCAGCTACGATGTGAAGTTCTGTAACCACTCCTGCCGCTCCCTGAGTGAGCCTGATCTGCTGTGTAATATCCAGAGCACTCCTGTAGAGGGCTGTGGTTGTCCCAAGGAGACCTACCTAAATGCTGATGAATGTGTGTCTCCAGAAGATTGTCCATGTTACTACAAAGACAAGACAATTCAAGCTGGGAAATCATTCCAAGAGGACAAACTCATGTGGTAAGTTGTTTCAGATGAACTGAAGAATGTGTGGTAGATGGATTGTCATGTTCAACGTACACTGCAGTCCATGAGAGTAATAATCTCTGAATGAATTCATATCATACCAAGGATGATGAGATTTTCTGTTTGACAATACTGGGTCAGGTTCCACCATGGTCCAATGGACAAACCCCAAAGTGGTTGAATCCAAGTGCTCTAAGGGTGAACAAAAGGCTTCTATAACATGAGAGGTGAGAGCCACACATAATTGGTAGGAGAAGAGGAGAGATTAGCTGCAATGGGAAGGGGTTGAATGCATGGAAAGGGAGACGAAATGGAGAGTTGATCAGAAGTCAGGAGGAGGGAGGTCAGAGGGGCTAGCAGAGTAGAAGTAACATAGTGGGGAAGTAGGAGGGCAGTGGAGAGTGGGGAAGGAATAATGAGCTGCAGAGAAAGAAAAAAGAATGGTGGGATGGAAGCAAATGTGGGACATAATGGTAGATTTGTGAATGGCCTGGCCTCAGGAGTCCCCCTAATGCAGTATTAGGACTGATTGAAATTTCACTTTTTTTGTAATTTTGGTAAAAGTGGCTTTTTGCCAGTATTACAACTTTTTGTGGAAAAAAAATTATTTTCACTGAAAATTTCATCTTTTTTAAATGAAAAATGTGAAAGGAAATCAGAACATTTTTACAGTTTTCAAAACCAGAATTCTTTGGAGCCAAAAATGGCCTTTGAGAATCAAAATTTTCCAGCATTGAATAATCAAGAAATTGACAAAAACTAAAACAATAAAAGGATTTAAGTATCAGAGGGATAGCCGTGTTAGTCTGGATCTGTAAAAGCAGCAAAGAGTCCTGTGGCACCTTATAGACTAACAGACATATTGGAGCATGAGCTTTCGTGGGTGAATACCCACTTCATCTGATGCAACCAACGAAGTGGGTATTCACCCATGAAAGCTGATGCTCCAATACGTCTGTTAGTCTATAAGGTGCCACAGGACTCTTTGCTGCTTTTAAAAGGATTTAAATTTTCATGACAAATTGCCATTTTCAACCAGCTCAATATATTACACCGAATTACAGAACCACTAATTATAATAATGTGCACTTATATAGCCCCTTTCACTGGAGGATCTCAAAGTATTTTACAAATACTAATTAATTTAGTATCCCAAGACCCCTCTTAAGTAGGTAAGTACTATGGAGAAACAGATGCAGAAAGCTGAAGTGAACTGCCTAAAGATATAAAACAAGTCTGTTGCAAGTGAGAGAACAGAACCTAAGAGTTGTATGCCCTTCTCCTCCTCCTCTCTCTGAGGTGACAATTCCATCTTGGCATATGGGTGATTACATGAACCACTCACAGTGGTGTGACTGATATTCACCTGAGTGGCAGAGCTTTTAGATAATGTATGGTTTCTCATATAAATGTGAGAAGAGCTGATGAGTTTCTCATTTTTTGAAATATCTTTAGCAAATGTATTCGAGGAAGATTAGACTGCATTGGAGAAGTCATAATGAAAAAAGGTGAGATTTTGCTAAATTCTACCATTGAGCTGTAATTTAGAATTTAAAGTGATTTTCAATGTATTTGTCAGTTTTTTTTAACAGATAGCTGTGTTGTATGCATGTCTTGCTTCTCCCTGAAATGTGTTAATTATAGAGATGAGCATTAGCCTGTTGATAACAACTTTCTTTATAAAAATGTCATCAAACTTGCTGAACTCTTCAAAAATAAATAGATCTCTCTCAAAGTTCATGAGATGAGAAAAGGGTACTTCTCACTTCTAGATGCTTCAGGTCATCTTAATAACTAGTCCTTCAAAGATGGAAAGATGGTTCATTTGGACTCCCTTTTCTTTTGAACATATCATCTCAAATGTATACAAATCTAGAATTTATGAGGTGCCTATCACCTCTGTATTTCTTCTTTTCCAAAAAGGGCATTCATTCCAATATCACAAATAATTCCACTCTCTGACAGGGTAGCGGAATGTGTCTGGATATGGACAAATTAATATGTGAGAATGAGTTATTTCACAAGCAATTCTATATCATGCCATTGATCTGATATAGATAAAATATAAAGGCCTTTTAACACTGCTTGGTTATTGGTCCCTCAGAAGACGTCTCAGGGAGGAACTTGGTCTTTCATTTTGGTTGAAATTTTTTTCATTTTGAGGAAAAACCAGAAACAAAACAAAAGATATGGAAGCAGAATTTTTTTCAGCAATGACTGTCAGTGTGAAGTGCTGGCTCTGCTTTCGAAGGCTAGGCTATTTAGTCATCCAATATACATATTTCTGGATCCCTAATGGGCTGACAAAAATCAGTCATACAAGGTACAACTGGTATCAGTAGCTTCATACTGGTTCTGCGCCTGACAGAGTTGGTTCTCTGGTTTAAGCCAGCACCTGACTCAAAGGATTCCTGTGTCCAGGGCTGGGTACTCCATTCTTCAGTGGAGAGAAGCTAAAACCAGTGGAAACTGACAAGTGTGGAAAGGATGAGGGATCCATGCTTCCCTGTTCCCCTGAATCTATTCAAACCATACTGTGGAAGCAAGATTCATTGGATCAAGAGGAAGGGGGGAGCAGCTGGTGTCTGCAGCATGCTCCTGTCTAAGCCTGGCATCTCCCCTTCTATACCAAAGTGAGAGGGCACAGATGTGGGGATAACCAATGGCAAGAGGGTGGAGGATTCTAAATGGGAGGTCTCTCAACACTACCAATGTGGGATTGAGAGTTATAGCATGGCTGCTCCACAGGATTTCCAGGCTCTATCCGACACACATCCCAGTATAAAGCTAGAAACACTTTTCCTATGAGGGGAAAGGGACAGGAGTTTCCAGTACACCATCTGATTTGAATTTTTGTTTTTAACAAATAACTAAATAGAAAACTTCACAATTTTTTTGGTTTTCCAAAACCTTCAAATTCAATTCACTTCAAATTTTCAGTAAAAAGATCAGTTTTTAAAAACCAAAAACTGAAAAAAATTTACCAAAACCCAAACATTTTACTGAACAATGTTTTGTTTCTGGTTTTTCCTCAAAATGAAAAAAATTTCAACCAAAATGAAATTTTTCTGTGAACATTTTTGTTTATATTGGAAAATTGTTTTGACAAAAAAATATTAAATCTGAGCAAGTACAGTTGAGACCTCTGGAGACTGATCTTCATAAGGAAAATCAGTGGAGCATTAGTCTCACATTTTATAGGAAAAGATAAATATTTTCTCTATAAAGTTAATCAAGGGGAAAAACATCTGAAAAGACAAAAAACATCTGTCAGTTTCACTTTTTGAATTCAGCCAACAGCTCAAAATTGTATAAAAGTAACTCTCCCAATCCTAGCTGACATGCTCAGCCATGTATTCTGGGAAATGTCAAGGTTGGCATAAATTGTTTGATGGCATCCATTCCAGTTTCACCAACTGACCCTTCTGTAATGGCTTTTCCCTCTTGTAGATTGTTCTGCACCTATGTTTTACTTCGACTGCAGCTCTGCCGGCCCAGGAGCAATTGGATCTGAGTGTCAGAAAAGTTGTAAGACACAGGACATGCAGTGTGTAAGGGGCTAAATTCATATCAATAAGAACATGGATAGCTTATTTAGTATTTTGCATAAATGATTGTTAGTAACAAATACTAACATTGCACTGCTCACAAACCGCTTTTTTCATTGATAAGAGTAGAGAAGCTATAGCTACCCACTTTGTCACCATGCCTGCTGTTGTCATGTTCATGGATATGCAGCAATTTGATTTGATGATTTTTAAAATCTTATTTCCCACTGGTATAGAATAAATTAATGTACAGAAAACCATAGATATGTAAAACAGTTGGGTTCCAAGTGAATATCATGGACCTGATTCTTAGAAGGCTCCTAGCTCAGCTTCCGATTTGGCAGCTGCAATTTAGTAACCAGAACTAATTGTCTCTACTTTTTCTTTCTCCTTCCTGAATGATTAATATGTCACCTTGCATTGTATTTGTATGTTCACAGTATGTCACAGAATGTGTCTCTGGCTGCATGTGCCCCAGTGGGCTTGTATCTGATGGTAAAGGGGGTTGCATTGCTGAGGACCAGTGCCCATGTGTCCACGGAGGAAATTTCTATAACCCTGGGGAAAATATCACAGTCCGCTGTAACACATGGTATGATATTCCACAAAGTTTTATAACTTGTTTCTTCATAAGGTAATAACCCGTAAAATGCAGGCCGGTAAAAATAATGAGAGTTAATGCCCAGAAGCAGGATGCATTTTGAGATCTGTGCAGGATCTTCCCATCCATTATGGAGGCTTCGTTTCAGTACCCCACACTTCCACTTGGAATAAAAGGGGAAAGGTGTTACCCTTCCCTGTCTGCACCACACAGCACCAATTCATATGCATATATGGCAACAACATGTATCATCTCCTCCTTAAATTACTTTTGACCACTTCTATGAACTGGTCATGAACATAACCTGCCTGGAGCATGAAACATGAAAATCCCTTCCTGGTTCAGAGCAAGACTGTGGCGTCTCATTACACAGGTATACAGGGGTGAGGCTGCTGGTGGCTTCCATCTTACCAACCCCTCTACACAGGGACCAACCACTTCAAAAAATTAAAGGAACTAGTCAGAAAAGTGGACTGGACTGAAGAACTCAAAGATCTGAATGTGGAGGAGGCTTGAAATTACTTTAAGTCAAAGTTGCAGCATGCATCCCAAGCAAGGGGAAAAAATTCATAGGGAAGGGTTGCAGACCAAGCTGGATGAGCAAGCATCTCAAACAGAGAAAGCAGAACATCTACAAGGAATGGAAACTGGGCAGGATCAGTAAGGAAAGCTCTCTCTTGGAGGTCAGAAAGCCTAGAGAAAAAGCAACAATTGCCAAAAGCCAAGCAGAGCTGGACCTTACAAAGGAGATTAAAACTAATAATACAAGGTTCTATAGCAGAGGTGGGCAAACTACGGTCCGGGGGCCGCATCCGGCCCTCCAGATGTTTTAATCTGGCCCTCGAGTTCCCACCAGGGAACGGGGTCTGGGGCTTGTCCTGCTCTGATGCTTCAGCTGAGGAACAGGGTAGGGGGCTTGCCCCACTACGTGCGGTTCCCAGAAGCAGTGGCATGTCCCCCCTCTGGCTCTGATGTGACTGGAGAATTGCTAATATAGTGCCTATTTTTTTAAAAAAGAAGGGGAAAAGTGATCAAGGAAACTATGGGCCTGTTAGTTTGACCTCAGTTGTATTCAAGGTCTTGGAACAAATTTTGAAAGGGAAAGTAGTTAGGACATAGAGGTAATTGGTAATTGGGATAAAAAAAACCATTGTTTTACAAAAGGTAGATTATGCCAGACCAACCTGATCTCCTTCTTTGAGAAGATAAATGATTCTTTTTTGACAAAGAACAGGTGCAGCTCCAGGCACCAGTGCAGCAAGGTTTCTGCGGGAGGTCCCGCTGCTTTGGCGGCAATTTGGCGGCGGGTACGCTGAAGGCTCAGAGATGGCAGATCACCCGCAGAACCACCGCCGAATCCACATGACTGGCGGACCTCCTGCAGAAATGCCACTGAAGACTGCCTGACTGCCATGCTTGGGGTGGCAAAAAACACAGAGCCGCCTGGACAAAGGACATGCAGTAGATGTAATCTACCTGGATGTCAGTAAGGAATTTGTTACAGTTCCCCATGGGAAATTATGAAATTTGAGAAGATGGGAAATTAATATGAGAATTGAAAGGTAGGTAAGGAACTGGTTAAAGGGGAGACTAAAATGGGTCATACTGAATGGTGGACTCTTGGGCTGGAGGGAGGTTACTAATGAAGTTCCTCAGGGATCAGTCTTGGGACCAGTCTTATTTAACATTTTTATTAATGACTTTGGCCCAAAAAGTGGGTGTGTATTAATAAAATTTGTGAATGACACAAAGCTGGGAGGTATTGCCAATCTAGAGGAAGACTGGGCTATCATACAAAAAGAACTGGAGGACCTTGAAAACTGGAGTAATAGAAACAGAATAAAATGTAATAGTGCAAAGTGCAAGGTCATGCACTCAGGGACTGACAAGAAGAATTTTTGCTATAAGCTGAGGACTTATCAGTTAGAAGTGATAGGGGAAGAGAAAGACCTGGGTGTATTGGTTGATCACAGGCTGACTAGGAACCGGCAATGTGATGTGGCCATGAAAAGGGCTGATGCAGTCCTAGGATCCATCAGGCGCAGTATTTCCAGTAGAGAAGGGAAGTGTCAGTACTGTTATATGAGGCACGGATGAGACTCATCTGGAATACTGTTTGCAATCCTGGTCTCCCATGTTTAAGAAAGATGAATTCAAGCTGAAACAGCTGCAGAGAAGGTCTACTAGGATGATCACAGAAATGGAAACCCTACCTTATGAGAGGAGACTTAAAGAGCTTGGTTTGATTAGCCTAACAAAAAGAAGGCTATGGGGAGATATGATTGCTCTCTGTAAATACATCAGAGAGGGAAATACTAGGGATGGAGAGACACTGTTTAAGTTAAGCACCAACATTGACATGAGAACAAATGGATATAAACTGGCCATCACAAGTTTAGGCTTGAAATTAAATGAAGGTTTCTAACCATCAGAGGAGAGCAGCTCTGGGATAATCTTCCAAGGAGAGCAGTGGGGACAAAAACACTAACTGGCTTCAAGACTGAGCTTGATAAGTTTATGGAGAGGAGGATATGATGAGACTGCCTACAATGGCATGTATCTGATCTGTGACTGCTAATGGCAAATATATCTGAGCCAGTGATGGAACACTAGATGGGGAAGGCTCTGAGTTACTACAGAGAATTCTTTCTCAGGTATATGACTGGTGGGTCTATCTGATCACCAAATATGGTGTCAGGAAGGAATTTTCTTCTGGGTCAGATTGGCATAGACCTGGGAGTTTTTCACCTTCCTCTGCAGAATGAGACGGAGGGATCACTAGTAGGTTTAAACTAGTGTAAATGGTGGATTCTCAGTAAATCATGATTTGAGGACTTAAGTAACTCAGACAGAGATTATGGGTCTGTTATAGCAGTGGGTGGGCAAGGGTCTGTGGCCTGCAATATGCAGGTCAGACTAGATGATCATGATAGTCCCTTTTGGCCTAAAAGTCTATGAGTCTATAATTGATTCCTTGTGTTCACCTGCATGCATGGACTGCTCTCTTCTGGAGTCCATGTGGGCTGTAAGCATACCAAAATGAGTGGGGAAGAGCCAGGCCAGGCTTCCCCCTCCACAGCTACAGCATAGCTGATTGGCTGTGGAGGCGAGTTCACATATACCTAATTAAGGGTTTTGTGGTTCTCCCTGTACCCCAGAGGTTTCAGCACTGACCTCAGTTCAAGCCCATATCTACTGGCCACAGCTGGGACTTACATGAGGAGTGAAATTCCAGCAGAGAGGAGTTGGAGGAAATCTTCTAGAATCCTACATTACAGGTCATTGTCTCTTGTACATGCAGCTCTCGGGAAATAGTTGAATTTCTCCAACTCCTGCTATAATTTATGCAGTGCCTGCAGTTTATGGCTGAGCATGTTGGACTGATATCTTTGAAGGACAACTTCAACAAGGAGGAGACTTCCAGAAAGATCATGTAGATCTGTCAGGAAGAGTAAATGTTTGGCTATCTAGGTGACAATGGCATATCCATCTTCTCACAAGCATTTCAGTGGGACACAAAGACTAAGGGAGAGCCAAAAGCCATAAGACTGTTTGGCCTGTAGGCAGGAGATCACCATTTTGTATGAGCAGTAAGTATTAATGTGCACTGCCAAACCACCATGATTAATTATTTGTGTTACAGAGGCACCTAGACGCCCCATCAAGATCAATGCCTATTGTGCAAGGTGCTCTGTACACACACAGGAAAAACTACAGTCCCTGTCTTGAAGAACTCACAGGCTAAGTACTCTGCTCTTGGTCACACTGATCTGAGTCTGGTGTAATTTCAGTGAAGTCAATGGAATTACATAGGATACATACCTGTGTAACTAAGAGCTGACTTTTCCCCATGATGCTTCATTAATGTTGAAATGGCTTTCTCCAAAGTGATCTTCCCCCAAATCCCCACTATCAGGTCTCAGGCCTTTATGTGGGTGACACTGGGAAAATTCATTAGTTGTTTTAATGCATTTAAACAACCAAATTAATCAAAATGTAAAAATCACATATATGCCTCAATGACATGATCCACAGTATTGAACGCAGGCCTACAAGAGCAGCTATATTCCAACCTTCCACCTAGCAGCAGCTTAGTTAAGATCAATGAAGCCTAGCTTTAATATGAGGCTCCACCCCTTACGTCCAAATGGTGCACTCCCAGGGCTGATTGGTTCTACTGAAGCGAGCAGCAGGAAGCTGTTTGTACAATCAGGCTCACCCTGCTACACTGTATGCATCCTACTCTCTGAGCCTGATATTCTAGTGTCCTGACCCAGCTTGATTCCTCCCATCTGATTGATGGTTCCTGACTTCCAGTTTGTCTCCTGCCTCTGATCTCCCTGGTATCCTGACCCAGTTCCCAACTTCATTTCTGATCTCCAGTTTGTCTTTTTCTTCTGACCTCCTGCTACCCTGATCCTGCTGACTTTTGATTCCTGTCTTGTGACTGTGGATTCTGGCTCTAACTACTAGATCTGGCTGCCTGCAGCCCGTCTTTGACACTCAGTATTCAGCGTTCATGTTCTTTTTGTGATTATT
The DNA here is from genome assembly GCF_007399415.2 of Gopherus evgoodei. NCBI lineage: Eukaryota > Metazoa > Chordata > Testudines > Testudinidae > Gopherus > Gopherus evgoodei. The sequence continues at coordinate 114,285,311 of NC_044325.1, read as the reverse complement.
AATCCAATTTTAAAGCAAGGCCTCAAAGTAGCTTACATAGTCCAACCCTGCTAGTATGAGGGGCCACTGTACTCTGTGATCCACTAAAAGGGATTAAATTGAATTTTCAATAATTCTGTACCTACCCAGAGTAATGTAAAACCACCTTTGATGTAAAGATCGTAATGTTTTGCCTTCCATCTCCTAGCACATGTAACAACAGACAGTGGAACTGCACAGAGAACCCTTGCCAGGGAACGTGCACTGTGTATGGAAATGGACATTACTTGAGCTTCGATGGAGAAAAGTTTGATTTCATGGGAGATTGTGATTATATCCTAGCTCAGGTAACAAAGAATCATTACCTGTCTGAGAGCTGCTGCTCTTCACAGGCCCAAGTTGCAGTGCTGCTTGAGTAACTAGATGGCTATCATACGCAAGGTAATAGGCACCGAGGGACAGATCCTGCCCCTCCACCTCTGTAAGAGTATAGGAGATCCCAAACTATATCAGACCTGGTGATGTTCCACCACACAAGGTCAGGGCAATCAGGATATCAACACCCACACAAGAGGCACTTATTTCCTTGGCGTCTCCCTCTAAGTTATCACACAGAGAGATTTTAGGGGTTGAGCAAGACTGATGAATCCTGTGCCATGTAGATGCACTAGTCATTGCCCCTGGTAGAATTGGGACACTAAGACTATAAACTCTACTTCAGTCTCTGGGTTGAATTAGGAGCAACAGAGCAGGAGGCATCCACTCTAGGGAAAGCTGAAGCACAGGAGGCTGAGCGCAAGACACAGGATTTTGAGCTGAGTGAATAATGCATAGGTATCTCTAAGAGAAGGTTCTGACTGGCAGCTGAGTACCATGGCTCACTCCCTGGTCTCTCTGCTAAGACTGCCAAGCTAACTGAAAAATCTGAGAGGAGATAATGAAATTGGGGGTATTCTCTGTCCCATGATATTGGGGGGAAAGGTGTGGAGGCTGACTCAGGGCCAAGTTCAGAGTTGAGTGTAGGTAGCACAGTTGGTGTCACCAGCCCACGCCATCATATTACTTTTCCTGATAAATACCTTTCTTCCTTCCACCAATTTACCCTAATTTTGACTCCCATAACTCAGCTAGACGTCAAGGCCCAGTTCAGAGGTGATGTGAAGGGGCTGCAATGTATCCTTGGAGAAGTAATGGAGATTCTATGGGCCAGATTTTGATATGGGCCATATCTGGACTAGAAAAATACTAGAGGAAAGCTTAGGGTTGATCACAACCATCAAGCATGTGTTTCAAGGTGTAAAACCCTGTCTGTATTGGTGTTAGTGAACCTTTTAATACATGACCTGTTTTCCTAGTCTAGGCATGGCCTTACTCCCTGTATTAGACCATTGGCTTCTGTGTGACCTCTCGGCAATAAAGACATCTGGCCTTAAAGTAGTGTAATCTATATCTTTAACCAGTTTAGATTTCTTTACATTTTCTTTTGAATTTGGCCTTCCCAACCCACATCCGAATAATGCCAGCCTGATCCAGTGTGCTCTGTTTGTTGGGTGTGTGCTATTATATGGTTCATTAAGGGCCAGATTTTTCCTTGGTGTAACACCACTGACTTCAGTAACAGCACTGCTTTGTAGAGTATGCTAATTCTGAGTCCACTTGAATAACCAAATGCTTCTACAACACCGGCAGTCCCGAAACTGACAATATCTTTTTGTGAATGAAACATATGAAGGTTAAACCTGCATGTTAGTGACCTTCGACGCAGTGAAACTCTTTTTGCAGGGAGGTAGAAATCAAGGCCTCTATTATTTCAGTGTTTTGAAATGTAGAGGTTGCAGTTCTGCTTATAGTAAAGAGGACCATTACAGAATGGTTTTACTGTATATATTTGGACATGTCAGATGGGGTCTTATAAAAGCGTTCAACATTAACTTAGTTCTTCACTCTCTTAAATTTTCCCTTGACTTCAAAGTGAGAAGAGATAGGCCAATGCTGAGCACTTCTGAAAATCCCACCTGTAACTTTTTTTGAACAAAAAAAAAAAGACAAGAAATGTGGAGTCAAATGTTAGAAATATATTTCATTTACAACTCCCTCATGGACATTTCTAAGACATGCCCTAGTCAGATAAGAAGATCTGATGTTTTTCTTTATTTGTATAAGGACTTTTGCCCCAATAACCCCAATGATGGCACCTTCCGAATTGTAACTCAAAACAATGCGTGTGGGAAATCACTCTCCATCTGTTCCTTGAAGATTACATTGATTTTGGAGGTGAGTTCAGCCTTAACTCTGGATTATGTGGGAGGAGCTAATAGAATGGGATATCTGACTTAATTTTGTGAGTAATGAATTTACTATACTCTAATACTGTGATGCAGCTAATATTAGAGACGTTCTTAATGAAGCCCTATGGCCAAAAAGCAGTGGTAGGTAAGAGTGGGAAGGGATGGGCATGCGGAGTAGATCAGTGGAGCAGAGGGACTGGGCATTTACTGGAGATGGGAGGGAAGCAGGGAAGACAGCAACAGATGAATGTGTGGAAGGGAGTGTGAACATTTAAGGGATGGGAAGAGGAAGAGACAGGCTGGCATAATAAAGAGAATTCCAACACATCTGAGTGTGTGCTTCAAGGAGTTGCTAAGGCAGAACTCAAGGTGGCAGCTGAATTTTCAGCGGAAGTGGATTTCTGTGACCAAGAAAAGGCTTTTTGAGGAAGCTACCCTGAAAGATGTTGTGGCCATGGAGTTATAGGACCAAATTCTGCTCTGTTGACTTCAGAGATGGTGCATGGGTATAAATTGTCCCAGTGGGACCTTGGCCAAGATGCAGAGGTTCAGAGGTAGAAGAAATAAGATGGGGTGTGATGCAGGGATCTGAATGAGACTCCTGCATAGAATGGGATAAAAGTTTGTCTGTCTGTAATGCTATGTTTCCTCGTCAGTTGTGACTCCATTCTTGTTTCCTTGCTGCAATTTAATTCCTTATTCTAGAACATTGAAATCAGACTCCTGGAAGGAAAAATTCAGGAGATAACCACTGAGCCAGATGCTGTAAAGAACTACAAATTGGATCTCAGGGGGGTTTATATTGTGATTGAAACTTCCCAGGGAATGACCTTCATGTGGGACCAAAAGATCACAGTAATAGTTCTAGTGACGCCCTCTTTCCAGGTGGGTACAAGTGCAGCAACTGAGGGACTGATTTTCAAACTGTGCCTCCATTTCTGTGAGGGTCAATTATGTGCCAATGATTAATGGTGCTCTCAACTTTTCTTTCAGTAATGAATTGTCAGAGTTTTTTTTTTAGTTTTGGGGGTTGATGGGGGTTCATCTAAAAATTATGCCTGCAAAAATGGAACCCCTGTTTAAAAATCCTGGCATGAAAACAAATTCATTCTAATGGGTAAAAGGGCACTAATTTATTGCCATAGTTAAATTACACCACTACCTTGATATAACGTGACCCGATATAACATGAATTCGGATATAACACAGTAAAGTAGTGCTCTAGGGGGGCGGGGGGGCTGTGCACTCTGGTAGATCAAAGCAAGTTCAGTATAATGCGGTTTCACCTATAATGTGGTAGGATTTTTTGGCTCCTGAGGACAGCTTTATATCGAGGTAGAAGTGTATTTCATGATCACATCAGTATGAAATATTCAAATTATTGAAGCTAGATGTAAAGCCAGGACAGAGTACAGGACTATACAGGCCTTTAATGGCTTCATCTTGTTACTTAAACCTCAGTTCTTTCCAAGAAGTGTTCTGCAGGTTGCTGTGTTTTCGAGAATGTTTGGAATTTGCAAATATTTTTACTAGGTTTTTACTAGCAGTTTGTTAGTTCATTGTCTGTGCAAAAGCAGACCTCATTTTGTTTTAAAATCTGTATACATTCTTCAGGGCAAAGTCTGCGGCCTTTGTGGTGATTTTGACGGCCGTTCGAAGAATGACTTTACCACCAGAGGGCAGTCAGTGGAGATGAGAGTGCAGGAGTTTGGGAACAGCTGGAAAGTCACCAGCAGCTGCTCAAACATAAACATGACTGACCTGTGTGCTGATCAGCCTTTCAAATCTGTACTGGGACAAAAGCACTGCAGCATTATCAAGAGCAATGTCTTTGGGGCCTGCCACAGTAAGGTGATCTTTCTCATTATCCCAATACTCTTGACACTTCAGAGGCATTTTCGGTCGTCTCTGTGCAGCAGATTTACATACACAAATCTTATTACTATTGTAGAGAGCTACATAAATACACAAGAGTAGAAGAGCTGCACAGACCACCATTTCACTGTTACACCAGTGAAATCTCACTGTATCCTTCTCAAGGAAATATAGAGTTAAACTTGTTTTACGTGACCAAAGACCCAAAAGATAATGCTTGGCTAGAAAAAGGTAATATATAAGAACTGGCTGGAAACCCTGGGATAATATAGCATATGGTTGCCAAAGACAAGTGAAATCCTGGCTCAGTTGAATTCAATGGACCCTAGATACTTTAAAGTGATACTTGCCTATTAGAAAGGTCTCACAATAGATAGCTGTTCTAAACAGCTCTAGTCCTATGCTACAGAACATATGTTCTAAAGGTACCTTCAGTGAGGTGTCATCATTTTATACATTTGAATCACAAAATTTATAAGGTCCAGCTTTACCAAAACAATCCAAGCAAATGAAAACAAGGCAGCTTAAAATGCTAGCCAAATACCCAATCCCTTTAATATTTAAATATCAACTTCACTCCTAGGCTCATCCAAATGCTGCCAAGGAAACTGACACTGAATGACAGATTTTTAGAGTCCTTTGTCTCCTCTGAAGACAAAGTACTGAGAAGGAATATGTGTTATAACAGTGTTTTTGTTATTTTGTTAGATCAACCCGATGCCGTATTATGAGTCTTGTGTGTCTGACTTCTGTGGCTGTGACAGCGTGGGAGACTGCGAGTGCTTCTGTACCTCAGTAGCTGCTTATTCAAGGAGCTGTAATAGAGTTGGTGTGTGTATTGACTGGAGGAGACCTAGCATTTGTCGTAAGTACTAGCAGATGGAAATGCACATTAAGAAGTACTGTCCATAGAGCGAGTTATATTCAAGATAAGAAGGATAAAATCCTAACTGCTGTGCAGGTGCATGACTAACAAGCCCTCTTGCTTTAAAGAATTAGAACATGGAAGTTATCCATTATCTGAGATTTGGCATTTTTTCTCTTCTAGCTGTGTTCTGTGATTATTACAATCCACCTGACAAACACGAATGGTTCTATAGGCCTTGTGGAGCTCCCTGTCTAAAGACCTGCAGGAATCCACAGGGAAAATGTGGTAACCTGCTGTATAGTTTAGAAGGTAATTCTTGTTTGTCTTTGATGGGTCTTAAGCACGTGTTTAAGTGTTTTACTGTAGGGGTCTAAACTAGTCCAATTTTCTTTTGAATGTCTTAAGCAATGGGGTCACTTCTTTCCTTGGAAGACTAATCAAACTGCACCAGAGCACTACTGGCCAAATTCTTTCCTGACTTACTCCCCATGTGTCTGTATTGACATGAAGGGGTGTAAGTCAGGGGAAACAGCCTGATGCTATCAAAGTCACGCAGAGATAGAGGGTCACTAATACTGTGTTTATAAGAGAATTATTGGTCATCTATAGTCAACTAATAGTTGCTGGTTATAGAGAGAGAAAAAGAGGGTATAGGTGATCTATTCATGAAGAATTCCAGCTCTGTTTGTGAAGACAAATACATATCTTTTACAGCTATTTCAATGTGTGTGTTTGCATTTGGGTTTTACTACTCAGACAAAAGACTCCATGCTCTTTGTTCACTTTCCAGGCTGTTACCCAGAATGCAGCACTGAGAAGCCATATTACGATGAGGAACAAAGGGAGTGTGTCTCTCTTCTCAACTGCATGTTGTGGTAGGTCAATGGGTAAGAGGTTTGGATAGAGATCGCCTATTAGACAGGCATTATGTGGGCTCTGCTAGTAGGGAATCTCTGCAGTTCAGGCTCTCATCAGCTTCTTAACAGAAGGTGGTTCTCTTTTTAATTGGATACAGTTGTGAATTTATTTTCCTACTCTGTAAGGATTTAGGGAAATAAAGCACTAATCACGTTTGTTTGTTGTTTGTCCACAGCAGTCCTAAAGAAAAACTGTGCACAGAGGACTCCAAGGGTAACCTTCCTATCAGCTTATTGATTAATAATAGTTTTCTGTTAGCATGGAGAGGCCCTAGCAGAGATGGGGCCCACTGTGATGGATACTGTACATAACACATTGTGAGGGGCCACCTCTGCCCTGAAGAGCTTGCTATCTAGATAGACAAAGAGTGGGTGGGGAAACAGCAGTAAAGTGACTTGCTTGTGGTCACACAGCAGGTTAGCGGTAGAACTGGAAGTAGAACCCAGCTCTCTGCAATGCCAGTCTCATGCTTCATTCATTGGACCACACAGCTTCCCCTTTATTACCTTCAGCACACATCCCATGGAGATCTGAGAGGCTTTTCGTGTATTTAAAGTTGTTGATAGTAGTTACCTGCCCTGTTAGCTGGTGGGTGTTGGTGTCCAATAGCTTCCTGGAAAGCCATTGAGCCATAGATAGTCTTGCCAATGCATATGGACATCCCAACTATACCCACTTTCTTCTGGTAATGCCTGTTATGTGCAGGACTGGCTTAAAATAGCAGTTCTATGCTACTAATGACTCTGTGATCCAGTATTTCCCTTTACACAAGGGAGTTACTCAAGCTAGCTTTCTGGCTGCCAGTGGTGCAAAAGTGAGATCTATTTTTAAAAAATGAAATTTAAATTCTAAAGCACATATTTGCATCACAAGATGGAGTGAATGCTGCAGCCATGAGCATCTTTTACTTTACAGTTGATGGTCTGGGGTGGATTATGGCAAATCTGGGGTTTTTTGTCTTTGTTTATATCAGTTTGTGGTATGATGTTATGTGCTGCCATTGCATTTACCTTCTCACTGCCTCAGACTGCCTCTGCTGCTACCAGGAAAAGACCTACACCTTAAATGAAAGTATATACAGTAAAACAGATGGAGTCAGCTGCTGGAAGGCTGTCTGTGGCCCTAATGGGAATATCATTAGAACATTTATTCCTTGTGGAACATCTCCTACAATTGTGCCTGCTATAGAGGAGTCAGGTACTAGAGTTTGTTTATATAAGTTTTGGTGTATTTCAGTTGATACCAAAGTTTGCAATTGTGCCAAGATTCCTAGTCCTTGAAAAATACCATATGTATAATACACTGTACCTGTAAGACCTGTGTATAATTCAAGTCTCAGAGAGATGGAACCCCATTCTCTAGTCTGGCTGAGCTGAAGGACCAGACAGTTGGAGGCAAAGGTGATTTTATGCCATTTTTTTGCAGATTCCCAGTATATCTTTTATAGCAGCACCAGGGCTGCTCTAATTTGCACCCAGCTGCCAACAGTACCAATATTGCGTAGCTCTAATACCAACTTTTTATTCTAAACCTTTTTCCTGGCCCCATCTCATTCCTCATTGCACTATTTTTGCTACACTTGCCCTGCAGCCAGAAGTCAGCCAATCCGCATGGATCATCATTGCAAAGAAATCACCTCTAGCCAGCTGTTTGTTTCTGGAAGGCTCCATATTTAAGACAAACTAAAAAATACTCCCATTACAAAGAAAACATGGTAGAGAGGAAGTGAAAGATCAATGCCATTGCACCCAGGGCTTTTTAAAGACCTGAAATTGAAACCAGGAATTAACCAAAAACAAATAAATGGAAAGAAGGAGAAATTACAAAGCATTAATATAGGAAAGAAAGCAAAATAAAAGAGTAAAATTCCCCAATGTACTGCTTCTTGCACAAAGGCCAAAGATATAAATTTGGACAAGGGAAAAGAGAGTATTGCTGCTCTATTCAACTGGGTGGGAGAACCAATGGCAAGGGATAGAGCAAAGTGCTCAGTAGCCTCTTCACTGCAGAGACAGCAGTAAGAGGACATGTAATGGAATAACAGCTTAAAAAAGAGAGAAGTCAAAAGCAAAATGAAGTGGGCTGGTTAAACACCACCTGAATAACCTTCATGTCTCCAAATCAACAGGGCCCAAACCCAAGGGAAGCGCAGATGAAGAATCGGAAATCACTTCCCCAAAGTCACGGAGGTCAGGTAAGGTCCTGGAGGATTGGAAAGGGCAAAGAGAGTTTGTTTAAGAGAGATAAAAGAGGGATCTAGGGAAATGAAGACCAGTGAATTTGACTTTTCTTCTTTCTCTAGTCTTTGGTTTTTCCCACGTGTTGCAGTTACATAGATTGTATAGGTGATGGGAGGGATTAAATTTATCATCTTCTGGTCCATGATGCAGGATTAGAATGTCACCTGCTTTTAATTATTGTAGGAGTAGGGAACATTATAGAAGCACCTTCTACTACATCAACACCAGCAGTAACAAGGGCATCCCCATGCTACTGCAATGTAAATGGACAGCTGGTATCTCAGGGTGAGTAGCAGTCTAATTTAATCTTTCTTTCATCTGTGTCACTTTTGTATAAGGGTAGAAATGTTTGGCTGTTCATTAAAATACCTGCTCTTGAGCATTCCCGCTGCTGGAGTTGTCAGTTCTCTAATTATAAAGCAATCATTGCTTTTCAGCCAGTCAGATCTCTGAACTGGCTAAAATATCCTTAAACTGGTCATACTCAAAATTCCGTAGCCAGATACTCTTGTATTTTTCTATTGTAATGCACTTGGATCTGATCCATTCATACAGATCCAGTCTTCAGTGGGCTACATTACAAACCCTGGACCCACACTCTCTAGAACTTAAGGCTCAAAATCCACAACGAATTTTCTCCCAAAGATGGTTGATGAAAGGCCATGCTATTTCTGTTGCCAGCATCCTGAGCCAGCCATCCCCTTGACTTTGTTTTGTGAACGCTGCACACAGTGGAGCTAGCAAACATTACCATATGGCCAAATGCTTCTCTCTGGTATACATTTACAACTCCAACTAATGTTCTTATCTGGGAGGAGAAGAGTTGCAGGTTGAATGAATGAGAGGCTCTCCCAGTCTCTGCCATTGGGATGAGGCCAGCTATGGTGGAGTCAGAGAACTGTAGACTGACCATCACAACTGGTTATGGCCATGAGATGTACTGTAGATAGTTATCCCAAGCCAGTAAAATTTACTGCTCAGCTTGTAGCTAATGTGGGAGAAGAGAGGAATTTTTCTGTTCAGAGTGCCACATGGAGACTGATAATTCATGACAAAGTTACTGGAAAAGTATGTCAAACACATGGGCAATTCAATTCTAGTAATTTACTTTCTGGTCTCGCAGGGAATATTATATCTCAGACAACTGATGGTTTGGGCCGGTGTTTTTACTCCATATGTAATGCCTCATGTCAGAGTGAATTAATCCAGGGAGAATGCGCAACCACTTCAAGACCAAGCACAGCTCCTGAGCAGCCCAGCGACCACTGTGAATCAGCTTTACAGAATGGACATTGTGAAACCACTCCTGCAAGTGCAGCAAACACATCTGCTCCCAAAGTAACTCCTACGAGAGACTGTCCATATCTCAGTCCGCCTAGAAAGGTAAGTAAACAAAAATTACATACCAAGCTATGGATGACACACAACAACATGATCCGTGAGACTGGTCTGCCTTGCACCTGGCAACAGAGCATCTGGGTAAACTAAACTAGGAAACTACTCCTTCAAACTGGTCTTTAAAATCAGAAGTGGTCATGATTTCAACACTGGGTCTTATACAAAATATTGTATAGCATGGAAATAGGTATGAAGTCTTCATTGATTATTACCGATAGTATGTTTTAAAAGCCCGAGAGTTAAAGAATGAATGAATATTAAATTCTGCATGCCAGGTTTTTAATTGAGTGGCCTGTTCCCTACACATACTAAAGCTCTGAAAATGACACTAATTTCTCATGCCTATCCCTCCTTTCCTCTTTCTTTTAAAATGTCAACAGTTTAATGAATCCTGGGACTTCGGAAACTGTCAAATTGCCACTTGCTTGGGAGGTGGAAACGATATTAAACTGTCCAATGTGTATTGCCCTCCTCAACTATTAAACCTCTGTGTCAATGGTTTCCCACTCACAAAACGCTATGATGAAACTGGCTGCTGTGAAGTGTTTGAGTGTCAGTGTAAGTAATATTGCAGTGAAATTCTGACTTTCATAATGTGTTTGAACTGAGTCTCAAGTGATGTACATCCATGTGCTCAAATTGTGCTCTGCATTATACTCGGTTCAAGCAGGTTGCTCCAAACAAAAATGTATATATCACTGTGGCAGAAGCAAACTAGTTTGGGTACGTAAACCAGTCATTTTTATTGTGTAGCTTTCTAAAATTAATATTAGGAAGGAATTGTAAGGGAGGAAATACAACAAGTAGGGGGGATGGGAAGCTGAAGGGAGCAAGGATGTACCAGAATGGGATGAGCTGAAGAGAGGATAGGACTGTATATAATAGGTTTGGGATATACAGATGTGGAAATGGCTGCAGGTGAGCAGGGTTTGCCAAGATACAATATTGGACTGTTTGGGTATGGAGACTAAAAGGGAAGGGTATGGGAGTGAGGCTGGTGAGTGAAGGGAATAGCAATGGGCTATATGGCACAGTAGGGGAGTGAGAATAGAAAGTAGAATGGATGGGAAAGGACCATATATGAGTGAGTATGGAAACAAGAGGATAAGGAGAGAAAGCATTTGTATCGGATCAGGGATGTGTAGGAAACTGAAACATGTTATAGCTTATTATACAACTTTTCTTGTGGCCCTCTCTTAGGGGACACTTCATCTTTGTTATGCCATGGGGAACCTGGTAGAACCAGCTCACTAAAATGAGTAAACCAGTGGAGATGAAATGTTGCAAAGAAAAAGTCATACTATGAGACTGGCCAAAGAAACATTGCGTGACAAGATGCAACTCTATCAGATGTCGCAGAATTCAAATGTCACTGACAAAACATACATTCGGAAAGCCCAAAGTAAACCAAACTTTAACTCTGTCTCTACTTTCTAGGTGTATGCAGTGGGTGGGGAAATGAGCATTACGTGACTTTCGATGGAACATATTATAATTTCCAGGGGAATTGCACCTATCTCCTGGTAAAGCCAATCAAGCCTGACTCTCAGAGCTTCTGGATTCATATGGACAACTACTACTGTGGTACAACTGATGGAGCAATTTGCTCAAAGTCCCTTGTCATTTTTTATAAGAATTCTGTGGTGATTCTGACACAAGCAGTAGAACACAGAAAAGAAACCAACTTGGTAATGTATTTTACAGTATCGGTCTGGGTATTATTATTATGCTACTGCCTAGTGGGCCCAATCAGGATCAAGGATACAGCTTATCAAAACTGGGGAGGGAGGTGCAGTGGGGGAATTCACGAACAGTTCTGTGAAATATTTGCTCTCCTTGTTAGTTTGGGGAAATGTCAATGAAAATTTGCAGATTATAACATTTTGACTGTAGAAAAGGGCTATGAAATGGGAGATGTTTGTGTGGGAAATTCATGGAAATTTACTCCCCTTTTATTATCTGTTCCTCTCTGGCTGCTCAGTGGCCCCTGTCAAACTTGTTTAGTGCTCTCTGTCCAGTTCCCACTGATAAGCACCTATATCACAAAAACAATCGCCACAATTGGTACTAACTAGTATTGTGGGATCTTGTTCTCCTACCGCAAAATACAAATAAGTCCCATTAAAGATTTGGTGGGGTGACACAGTTTCTTACAGCAGGGACATTTATGGTAGCAGACTGGGAGTTTCAACAGAAAAGCCAATTGAAAAGGTCTGGAAGCTACATTATTCTTTTACACCTAGAGGTGGTTCCTCTAGTTTAGGCACGTTAGCATAGCAACATAGGGAAGTTTGCACTGCAGGCCCGTACCTGCTCTGTGGTTTGCTAGAGGGTGTCATACTGAAGGGCTGACTATTCAGCCTATTTCAAGAGCCTGATATTACTCCATATATTAGTGAATATTTGTATCTGGTGTATATATTTGTTCCTCAATAATAAATAATGCCATTTTGGGCTTTGATGTTACCGAATCTGATGCAAAGACCCTGATGTCAATAGGATTATTTCCAGTGAGACTTTAGCTTTGGATCAGGCCCATGATGTACCAGTACTTTCTTGCCTGAAAGCAATCGCTCCTTGATGATATAACCATATACTGTAAATCAGTTGTGGGTTTTTTGATATTATCTATTCAATTTTTGATTGTAAGGAAATGACCATAAATGAAACAGTGAGTTAGCCAGAAAAACAGTCTGATGAAAATTGATCACACTTGTTGCAAATCACCACCATGTCTTTTTTTGCTGTTAATATTTTCCCGAAAGTCAATAACAAAAATATTAATGCTTGAAAGACAACAATCAACCAACAGTCTAGCCCTGGAGGGATTGCAGAATCCTCTGAGGGCAGAATTTACCCCTTGCCTTCCAGAAATATCAAATTTATACACTAAGCAACATAATAAGGATGTTCATGGAGGGATTTTGACTTGCCCCTTTAGGTTCTGTTTAACAATAAGAAGGTTGTGCCAAATGTTTCCAAGAATGGTATCATCATAACCAGTTCTGGCCTTTACGTCGTGGTTGAAATACCTGAACAAAAACTGTATGTCTCCTATGGACGACTTATGTTTTACATAAAACTCCCTTTCAGCATCTTTTATAACAATACCCTGGGGCAATGTGGTAAGTATTACATTCAGTTTTAATTAACAGATATACCAACTGTTCGTCCCTTATTTGTATCAAAGTTCTGTTACCTCAGGATAAGATTATTTAGCACTGCAGTTTAACGTGTTTCTTTCTATTCAGTGGGGTCAAGGTGGTAAGAGAGTCTCAAGTCACCTCCTTTTACCCTTTCCCATTTGGTGGTGGTGGTGGTGGTGGTGTGTGTGTGTGTGTGTGTGTGTGTGAGAGAGAGAGAGAGAGAGTTCCTTCACTCTTTACCCCATCGCCTGATCATATCTGCTCAAGAATGTTCATAAAGTCCATTTTAGGAGACCTTGGGGAGCCCTGTGTTAGGCAGAACTGTCTCAATCACTTAAGCCGCCTGGAAGAATTCATTAGCTGACACTTCAACTGTACTTGTCACAGGTAAATGCCAAGCTAGCTATATTAGCCTTCTCCTCCTCCAGACACTTTCTTCCTATGAACTCAAGCAAGGCCCTGTGCCTGACATCCTTCCAACAGGAGTTAAAACTTTCCCTGTTCCTTTTGTGTGGATACCCCTGTCCTCTCTGATAGAAGCGCTCTGTGTTCTTTAACCATTACACAACTTGCCTTTATATTGCTGTCAGGTACATGCACCAACCAAAAGTCTGATGATGCTATGAAGAGGAATGGTGAGATTGCAGACTCCTTCAGGGAGATGGCTTTAGACTGGAGAGTGCCAGATCCTACCAACAGAAATTGTGAATTAAGTACCCTGGCACCAGCTCAGACAGAGACCTCATTATCCAAAGTGGGAGCTTGTGCTCCCATTGCTCTTTGTCAACTCATCTGGTAAGACACATTCCTGGGTGTGTTATGTACATAGTCAGTTCTACAAGAAGGCAGCTCTTTACTTCACAAGGTGACTGGGTGAATTGTCTTTAAAATATAAAGTAAATTAAAGAATGGTAAATGTAGCCAGGCATTGAGGTCACAGATTTTAAACAGTGGCTAGTGGTTTGGGACTCTCATTTTCAGAGACTGGATACTCCAGAGTTGATTTCTGAGGAGGGGATTTAAGGTGTCTAAAGTTTGGCATCCAATATAAGTAGTTATCTTTGGAAAACTTAGGCCAACATTTTTGAGTATCTTGATTATTTGCCTGCAAACTGTGAATTAAAATGGGCACTATCAAGTATGTTCAAGTAGTTAATATTTTAAAAATAATTTTATTATTAAAAATAAGATTAACAAAAGGAAACTGCACACCCATGGAAAAATATTTGTACCTAGAATTACAGCACTATGGCTGCAAAGGAGTCTTACTGTCATGTTTCAATCTATTATCAAATAGCTCAGGGGGAGTATCTCTGTGCTGCAGCTGGGAGTGAGCCACCTCGCCCATATAGAGAGACTCGCGCTCACTTTGCTTGAGCTACTGTGCTTAAAATAGCAATGTGGTCACTGTGGCTGCGATGGTGACTTGGGCTAGCCACCCAAGCTCAGACTGAGGGGGTCAGGTGGGCTTGAGAGCCTGAGCTCCCACCCAAGCTGCAGTATCCACACTGCAATTTTTAGCATGCTACCTCAAACAGAGTTTGCGCAAGTTGGTCTATCTGGGCTGGGAGGCTCGCTGCCAGCCACAGTGTAGACATACCCTGGGAATACAAGGTGCTATAAATAATGTTGAGACAGAAGTCATCATTAATTGAGATGAAAATCTGATTTGTTTCCATTGATAGTTATGCTGGATATTTGGTATCGAGGGAACATTTCCCATCAGAATGATTTAAAGTTGGGTCTTCAGCTTGACAGTTTCTCTTGATGGATGCTTGTTTCTGAGTAGAATTTTTGTTATGAAATTGCCAACACTCACTATGAAAAACAAGTCCCTTGTCTTTCTTTAATAAGGAATTTGACAGGCTGTCACAGTGCCATTCCCCCTCGACCTTACTATGAGGCTTGTGTTGTGGATGGCTGCTCAGCATTACGCCAGAAGACTGAATGCCAAAGCCTTCAGACCTATGCGGCCTTGTGTGGATTCCATGGGATCTGTGTTGACTGGAGGAGCAAAACTAATGGGCAGTGTGGTGAGTTGGGGAAGACTTTGCTGGAGTGGAAGCTATTTTATTCTATTCCTCTTTCTGTTTAAATGTGTATATTCCCTTTCTAGAAGATACACAGGACTTGCATCTTCTTTCACATGCACTGGAGCAAATCATATCTAGCGCCGTTGAAATCAGTGGAGTTATGCCAGTGCAGAACTAACGTAAATAAGGGGGGAATGTGGGCCCATAGTGTCTTATGAATGGGTCAGCACCAGGCTAGGTTTAAAAATGTTTGTCCCCCCTGAAAATTTACATTTTTTATCAAAAAACTGAAAACTGCCAAAATAAAAAAAAAAAATTTGTTTTTCAGATTTTTGGTTTTCTGACCAAAAAAAAATCAAAAATATTTGAGGAAAGCAGATGCTTTCTGTGATTTTTTCCCCCTTTGGTTAAAAACAAAATTGCTGTCAAAGTTTCCACAGAAAAATTTTGACCAGCCCTATTCAACACACACCGCATGTAGGTTTGCATCCTCATACACTCTCTAATCAGTTAGAGGAGCAGCTCTGGAGTCCTAGGCAATCCACCGCATTAAAAAAGCCTGCAGGCCAGATTCTTCTTTGTTACTCTAGCTTAAATAAAAAGCAACCCCACTGACTTAAGTGGAGTTACTCTTAACTTCTGCCAGTGTAACAGAGAAGAGTTTGGCTTAATAATTCAGCCCCATCATTCATAACATTCTAGTTTAGGCACTGTCATACTGGTTTTGTTCAAGGGTTTATCATGGGCGGGGGAAAAGATGAGAACTTGGCTATATTTCAAAGTTTCATTAATGGTTTTTAGCTTGTTAAAATATTAACTACAATTTCATCACTAGATGGCAATATTGCTTAATACATTTGGTTTCCCTCTGCTTGTTTTGCCTCTTCTTGTCAGAACCATTTATTCTACATTACTAGATTAGCCTACGCGACTGCAAACACAACAGAAACCCTCAGTGGAAACAACCTCCTTTGTGTTTTCATCCGGGTGGGATATTTTATCTATACATTATAATTTGTATCCACAAGTGTTAGACAGAGCTGGCACTCTACTCTGCATATTATAAATGTTCCACAGAAGCCAGATGTTCTCAGGACCAGATCTACAAGCCATGCGGGGGAACAGAAAGAAGCACATGCTTTGGCAGGTGGGTCATTTACTAAGCACCAAGAGAAAGGCCGATATTTTCAAAAAAGCTGAAGGGAGTCAGAATTCCAATGGGATTTGGGTTCTTAACTCCCCTAGGCCAAATTTCTACTCAAAATTCTGTGTTACATCAGCTCTAAAAAGTGGATGAAAATAGCTCAGTGTCACTCATCTTTCCCTATGTACATGCAGGAAAACCACCCTCCCCTTGCAAGATAAGGATCCAGCACTTGTTGAAGGGTGCCACTGCCCCGATGGAAAGATCCTGCTGAATAATCTTGATGGCATTTGTGTTTCTGTCTGTGGTAAGAAAATATAAAAGGTGGGAAAAGATGAAACACCAGCTTAAAACTAGCACTTTAGGGGTCCATAATGCAATTCACCAGCCTGGTCTTTTGCACCCAGGGGCTGAGTGTACTATGGAAACAGTATGCTTAGTTTTGGGGAAAAGTAAAGAAAGTGTCTAATGTAGCCTTTGGGTGGCCTTTTATGGCCAGCTCAGAAATGATTCTGATAAATTCTGAAGGGGGATGGGCCCCCCTCTTTTTATGCAGAAGGATGAGCCTTTGAGTCAGGAAGTAATAAACAGGAAATCTTCAAGATCTTTTGGATGGCTGACTTGTGCTTTTCAGCCAGGGCTCATTCTTTTCAGGTCCCCTTTACAAAGCCTCCCAGATCCTGGTTTTGATGTATGTCTCTCTTTCTCTCTGCTTCTGCCACTCTCTCCAGCTCTATTATATTCTTGAACTGACCTTTATAATTATACAATTGTTCTATTTTGTAGGCTGTATTGGACCTGATGGATTAGTGAAACAGGTAAGGAATAGGATCTGTGAAGAAGTGTTCTTTGAATAACTATTTTACACAATAGCCAGATGCCTTCACCTATTGTAAATATGATTGCAAGAATTTTTCATTCTTTTAATGCTGAACTCAATGCCAATGTGCAGTAGAGATAGTGTAGGGAAACAATGGGCCTTCTAACTTTTGACTATGCTTCATAACATCAATCCTCACCTGAGATACTGATGTAAAATTGGCAGCCAATTAAAATCACTGTTTTTTGGGAGATCCTTCAGCTTTCTCTCCCAACACACGCACCTGCAGAGAAAGGGAAGAGGCTACAGCATGTTTTATTAAGCAGATCTTTTAAGTTCTCTTTGGAATTAAGAGTCTCTAGGGTTTCATATACACAGCCCAACACCAGACCTTAGGATAAGAGACTCTGGTTTGTAGCAGCCCCTCATTTCTCATTAATTTATTACTTCTAGGTTCCATCCATTGATTGAACTGTCCCTTTTTTATTTGCATAGCCTGGAGAGAAATGGGAACATGATTGTCAGTACTGCACCTGCAATGAGGCGACCTTGAATATCTCTTGTTCACCCCACTCTTGTGTTAAGTCTCTGCCAGTCAACTGCACTAAAGAAGGATTTGTTCCTAAAACCCAACCACGTTCAGAAGATCCCTGCTGTTCAGAGACAGTGTGTGGTAAGAGATTGGTGACATTGACTTGCCTATAGAAAGAATTGTCATTTTTGGAATGCTAGCTCTGTGACAGGTTGGACCCCCCTTCCGGGGTACCCCCTGATGTGCTGGGTTCCCACTGAGCCTGCCTGTCCCACCAGCATGTATCCCACCCCCACACATAGTCTGTGCTGCTGTGTCAAGCTCTCCAGCCCCCTTCTAGCACACACACAGGTAGGGACATGCCCAGCTGTAGAATCACAGAGTCTGCAATCAGCTGTGTGTGGGAGGACTGGGTTCAGGGAATTGCCCAGCACTTTGGTGCACACCTCCTCTATAGTGTCTTGCGCTGTACAGAAATTCATATAGTGTAAGCTCATGAAATTCGCCTGCTCCCTGAATGTGGAGGAAGATATGCCAGCTTTCTACCTCCACCGCCCCATTTGAATTGCACAAACTGGGTTTTGGAATAAACAAAAACAACTATACAAGGTAAATTTTAAGTGACTATAAGATACCAAACAAAACAAAGCAGATTACTGAGCAAATAAAGCAAAATTAAGCTTAATACACTAAGGAATACTGGATACAAATAATAATTTCTCACCCTAAATGTTGCTTCAAGCAAGTTGCAGAGTTTCTTGAAGGTAAACTGCACTGCTTGCAGTTTAAATCTCCAGGGATTCCTTTTACAGGCTGATCTGTCTCACCTGGACTCAGCCCCCTGACCCCAGCTTAGATCCTTTGTTTCTTCAGGTGTTTTCAGCAGTCTTCCTTCTTGGGTGGGGAGGCAGTGGAGAAGAGACCCAATTAACTCACTTCCCAGCCTTAAATAGGATTTACCTATGGTGGAAACATATTTACATTTTGTTTCCCAGTCTGACCTCACCCCCTCTTTTAATGGAAAAACACTGGAAGCCCAAGATGGGGGAGGGGGTGTTATACGAGGTAACATGATCACATGATCCTGCAGTGTCAAAGCAGCAACCCAGGAAGCTTCTCAGGAAGGTGGGAGATTAGTATCTTCAAAGTTTTATTGTTCTTTCTAATGGCCCATCCAGGCTGATTGCCTACTGTCTGGTGGGCATTCCCCAAGTACACACACAGTTGTAATTGTTACATAATCAATATTACTAACTTCAGGTACAGAAATTACACATGCACACAAATTGGATAATTACATTCAGTAAATTATAACCTTTCCAATGATACATCACATGACCCATCTTGCTTAAAACATATCTTAATTATGCCATAATCATATCATAACAATATTTCTATGAAGAATATGGGGGTGTAACATCACAAGCTCCAAAGAGGCCAATGAAACTGGGTATCTGGGGTTGTTGGCTTATAGACTCTGGGACTGGAAGGGATCTCGAGAGGTCGAGTCCAGTCCCCTGCCCTCATGGCAAGACCAAATACTATTTAGACCATTCCTGATAGACATTTATCTAACCTACTCTTAAATATCTCCAGAGATGGAGATTCCACAACCTCCCTAAACAATTTATTCCAGTGTTTTAACTACCCTGACAGTTAGGAACTTTTTCCTGATGTCCAACCTAAATCTCCCTTGCTGCAGTTTAAGCCTATTGCTTCTTGTTCTATCATTAGAGGCTAAGGTGAACAAGTTTTCTCCCTCCTCCTGATGACACCCTTTTAGATACCTGAAAACTGCTATCATGTCCCCTCTCAGTCTTCTCTTTTCCAAACTAAATAAACCCAATTCTTTCAGCCTTCCTTCATAGGTCATGTTCTCAAGACCTTTAATCATTCTTGTTGCTCTTCTCTGGACCCTCTCCAGTTTCTCCACATCTTTCTTGAAATGCGCTGCCCAGAACTGGACACAATACTCCAGTTGAGACCTAACCAGTGCAGAGTAGAGCGGAAGAAGGACTTCTAGTGTCTTGTTTACAACACACCTGTTAATGCATCTCAGAATCACGTTTGCTTTTTTTGCAACAGTATCACACTGTTGACTCATATTTAGCTTGTGGTCCACTATGACCCCTAGATCTCTTTCTGCCATACTCCTTCCTAGACAGTCTCTTCCCATTCTGTATGTGTGAAACTGATTGTTTCTTCCTAAGTGGAGCACTTTGCATTTGTCTTTATTGAACTTTATCGTGTTTACCTCAGACCATTTCTCCAATTTGTCCAGATCATTTTGAATTTTGACCCTGTCCTCCAAAGCAGTTGCAATCCCTCCCAGTTTGGTATTGTCTGCAAACTTAATAAGCATACTTTCTATGCCAACATCTAAGTCGTTGATGAAGATATTGAACAGAGCTGATCCCAAAACAGACCCCTGCGGAAGCCCACTTGTTATACCTTTCCAGCAGGATTGGGACCCATTAATAACTACTCTCTGAGTACGGTTATCCAGCCAGTTATGCACCCACCTTATAATAGCCCCATCTAAATTGTATTTGCCTAGTTTATCGATAAGGATATCATGCAAGACCGTATCAACTGCCTTACTAAAGTCTAGGTATACCACATCCACCGCTTCTCCCTTATCCGCAAGACTCGTTATCCTATCAAGGAAAGCTATCAGATTGGTTTAACACGATTTTTTCTTTACAAATCCATGCTGGCTATTCCCTATCACCTTAACACCTTCCAAGTGTTTGCAGATGATTTCTTTAATTACTTGCTCCATTATCTTCCCTGGCACAGAAGTTAAACTAACTGGTCTGTAGTTTCCTGGGTTGCTTTTATTTCCCTTTTTATAGATGGGCACTATATTTGCCCTTTTCCAGTCTTCTGGAATCTCTCCCGTCTCCCATGACTTTCCAAAGATAATAACTAGAGGCTCAGATACCTCCTCTATTAACTCCTTGAGTATTCTTGCAAAGCTCCAAGTAACTTCATCCTCTCTCAGTCTTCCACGAGCAGCTGGGTATCCACCAAGGTCTTGGCGTGCTTGACCTCTGTGATCTGGGGCTCCAGCAGCTCCCAGAAGGGAGCTTGCAATATGCATCCTCCCTTTTCAGCAGTCAGCCCTGACTGAGCTGGGCTGCTCCCTTTTATCCTGAAGCTCCCGTTGGAGCATGCCCGGCAGTGGTGAGGGAGTGTGGCTTCCTCTGCCCACAGTATAGGTTAACCCCTTCTTGTCTAGTGCAGGGCTGATACACCCCATCACAGAGGCTTTGACTCAATTTGTGTACATCTTCTATTTACAGAATGTGATGTAAAATCCTGTTCTCCTATCAAAAGACAATGCGATTTAGGCTTCCAGCCAGTGGTAGCTATTTCTGAGGATGGCTGTTGTCCTATTTTTTCCTGTAGTAAGTATATTTCCTTACTATATTCTGGCTTTCATTATTTTGAAGGGGACTTCATCTAGGAGTTTAGTCCCAAAATGTACTCCATTCACTAGTTTTTAGTCACAGAACTGTAATACACAACTACAATATCATGAGTGTGACTAGGTGACCAATGTCCCAATATGATAGGGACAGTCCTGATTTGGGGGTCTTTTTCTTATATAGGCTCCTATTATCCCCCACCCCCATCTCGATTTTTCACACTTGCTGTATAGTCACCCTAAGTGTGACCTAAACCCCCATTTGGTCTTTAGTCAATGCTGATGATGCTATCACAAACAATAAAGTAAAGAAGTGAATCTCAGCTAATTTCAAGTGTGATTAGAAACATGGGGGAAAAACAGTGTTTGCCAGATGGGAAATACTGGTAGGTGAAATTTTCCCCTCATGCACTAAACATGGGCAAGGATGGAAATTAGCAACACATCCCAGCCATTCTGCATTTCTTATGTTGGGTATTAGGGTTACTAGATTTGTATAGTTGTTTTCTACAACTTGTTTAACAGACAATTAAGAAATGTGAAACTAATACATGTTGACATCATTCTTAGAGCATCCTTTTTGTTCCATCTTTCTTATAGTACCGAAAAGTGTATGTGTTTCTGAAGGAGTTGAATATAAGGTAGGACTTACCACTTCTTTCAGTGGGCTGGCATGTCATGACTTCAAGATATTATTAGTGTGTAATTATCAAAATTCACCTAAAGATTTCATTTCAATGAACATAAAGCCCCATACTAAAATGACCCATCATTTCTTATTGCAGCCTAGTGAGTAGTGGACTGGAATTCAGAAGAACTGGGTTCTAATCCTGGCTCACATACTGGCCTGCTGGGTGACCTTGGGCAAGTCCCTTCATGATTCTGTGCTTCACTTTCCTTTGTGCCAGTGTTTGTGCAGCATATAGCACAACAGGTCCCTGGTCCATGACTGGGATTCCAAGGTGCTACAGTAATACATAGAATAAATTATAATAATGGGGATAATGATATGGATCTCCTTTGTAAAGTACATGGAGAGCTACTGATGGAAAAGTGCTACATAAGTTAGGTGTTATGTGTTACTGGAGAAATTACCTAATAGTGATTGTTAGGGTAACAGTTTCTTTCATAAAAGGCAGAAATTGTGGAAAAACAACATCGCTTGCCTCATAACCTAAGTCGTACAGAATGCAATGCCACCCACAGCCTCAGAAACCACCCTGACATTATCATCAAAGAGGCTAATAAAGGAGGTGCTGTGGTCATCATGAACAGGTCTGACTACCAAAAGGAGGCTGCCAGACAACCCTCCAACACCAAATTCTACAGGCCACTTCCCTCAGATCCCACTGAGGAATACATTAAGAAACTGCAACATCTACTCAGGACACTTCCTACACTAACACCGGAACAAATCAACATACCCTTAGAGCCCCGACCAGGGTCATTCTATCTACTACCCAAGATCCACAAACCCGGAAATCTTGGATGCCCCATCATCTCGGGCATTGGCACTCTCACTGAAGGACTGTCTGGATATGTGGACTCTCTACTCAGACCCTATGCCATCAGCACTCCCAGCTATCTACGTGACACCACTGGTTTCCTGAGGAAACTACAATGCATTGGTGACCTTCCAGAAAACACCATCCTAGCCACCATGGACGTAGAGGCTCTCTACACGAACATCCCCCACACAGATGGAATACAAGCTGTCAGGAACAGTATCCCTGATGATGCCACAGCACAACTGGCTGCTGAGCTCTGTGCCTTTTTCCTCACATACAACTATTTCAAATTTGATGACAATATATATCTCCAGATCAGTGGCACCGCTATGGGCACCCGCATGGCCCGACAATATGCCAATATTTTTATGGCTGACCTGGAACAACGCTTCCTCGGCTCTCGTCCACTCACACCCTTTCTCTACCTGTGCTACGTTGATGACATCTTCATCATCTGGACCCATGGGAAGGAGACTCTGGAAAAATTCCACCATGATTTCAACAGCTTCCACCCCACCATCAGCCTCAGCCTGGACCAATCTACACGGGAGGTCCACTTCCTAGACACCACGGCGCAAATAAGTGATGGTCACATTAACACCACCCTATACCAAAAACCTACCAACCGCTATGCCTACCTTCATGCCTCCAGCTTCCATCCTGGGCACATCACACGATCCATTGTCTACAGCCAAGCACTGAGGTACAATCACATCTGCTCTAACCCCTCAGACAGAGACCAACACCTACAAAATCTCCACCAAGCATTCTCAAAACTACAATACCCGCACGAGAAAATAAGGAAACAGATCAACAGAGCCAGACGTGTACCCAGAAGCCTCCTACTGCAAGACAAACCCAAGAAAGAAACCAACAGGACTCCATTGGCCATCACATACAGTCCCCAGCTAAAACCCCTCCAACGCATCATCAGGGATCTACAACCCATCCTGGACAACGATCCCACACTTTCACAGGCCTTGGGTGGCAGGCTAGTCCTCGCCCACAGGCAACCTGCCAACCTGAAACATATTCTCACCAGTAACTGCACACCGCACCATAGTAACTCTAGCTCAGGAACCAATCCATGCAACAAACCTCGATGCCAACTCTGCCCACATATCTACACCAGCGACACCATCACAGGACCTAACCAGATCAGCCATACCATCACTGGTTCATTCACCTGCACATCCACCAATGTAATATATGCCATCATATGCCAGCAATGCCCCTCTGCTATGTACATCGGCCAAACTGGACAGTCGCTACGGAAAAGGATAAATGGACACAAATCAGATATTAGGAATGGCAATATACAAAAACCTGTAGGAGAACACTTCAACCTCCCTGGCCACACTACAGCAGACCTTAAGGTGGCCATCCTGCAGCAAAAAAACTTCAGGACCAGACTCCAAAGAGAAACTGCTGAGCTTCAGTTCATCTGCAAATTTGACACCATCAGCTCAGGATTAAACAAAGACTGTGAATGGCTTGCCAACTACAAAACCAGTTTCTTCTCCCTTGGTTTTCACACCTCAGCTGCTAGAACAGGGCCTCATCCTCCCTGATTGAACTACCTCATTATCTCTAGCTTGCCTGCATATATATACATGCCCCTGGAAATTTCCACTACATGCATCTGACGAAGTGGGTATTCACCCAGGAAAGCTCATGCTCCAAAACGTCTGTTAGTCCATAAGGTGCCACAGGATTCTTTGCTGCTTTTATCATAAAAGAGATATTCCCCTGTATTTCAGGACTAAAATGTCAGAAATGTAACCGAAGGCAATAACTGAATACAAAATTTCAAGTATCAATGGAAGTTTTAGGAGTAGCTAATTGGTCAAACTGTAGAATAAAATGGAATAGGGAAGTTGTCGGATATTGAAGTAATACCTATATTTAGCATATTTGATTCTGTTGGAATGTTATTCTAGTACAGTGTTAATTTTGTGATATTGATGGTATGTTAATTAGAGATTGGAAGGTGTTCGAGTTAAAAACTTGTGCCAAAAATAAAAGGCAAATATAGTAATTTGTTAGTATTTTACTGAGAAATGCACACGTTTTAGAGGCTAATAAACTCTCCTTCTCCCCTCTCCTTTCCTCCTTATTTTAAGCCAGGGAGAGTGGTGCCTAAAAACTCTTGTGAAGATTGCTTGTGCACTGAAAAGCAGGACCCTGCTACACAAACCAACCAAATTCAGTGCACTCCAGTAAAATGCTCAACTGATTGCCGACAGGTAAGTAACTTCTACGCTGTAGTTCTCTCTGCTAAACTAAAACTAGGTTTGTGTTCAGGTGAAGAGCAATGGTTGGTGGGGGATGTGCCATCTCAGCAATCAAAAAAAAAACAACATAATAGGTACTTAACCTGCTTAAAGAGAGGAAGATGCAGCAAGCTGCTAGTTATAAAATTACTTCTTTAGAGCTGTTCTGTTTGTCTCTGGCAAAATTAAGGGGCCTGTCCCAGAAAGGCATGATGGGATAAATACTTACTATAAAATGGTAACTCCACCCACAAGCTGGTTAATGGGGAAGATAAAGTCATTGAAAGGTGGTGTTTGCATAGTTGCCTTGGTGATGTCTATCACCACTATATGGTAAAAATGTTAAAAAAGCTATTCTGATTTGGCTCAAATACAAATGTCCCAATGAAACTAAATGTTCTAAAATTAAATGGATTAGTTGTTTGTAGGCAATCTACATACTGTATGTTAAGACTTTTAAAAGTCCTTGAGCAAGATCCACTAGTGAGGTCTGGTAGGAGAGTTTGTTTTGGTGATACAAAAGGGTTTTCAACTCCACTTAACAGCACAGAATGGAACATACAGAAAGAAGATATAGTCTCTAAGGTGCCACAAGTACTCCTGTTCTTTTTGCAGATAAAGACTAACATGGCTGCTACTCTGAAACTTAACAACACAGGGGATGTATTTAAAAAATGCCAAATTTGCTCAAAAAGTGGATGGTGCTGGTTGTTGACAATGGGCTAATTCCATGACAGTTGAGTTTGCTGATTCTATGGATTCTGAGGCTGCTCTTCCTGGTTGAGTTCTTATGGTGCACTGCTAAATCTTAAACATCTCTGGTAGAACCACCGTGGAGGGCAGTGGTACGAACACCGGCTACCATCTTCAGGGATGATTTGCTCTTTCAGTCGACAAGGTTCTCCAGGCACTGGGAGGTGTAGCTTGTATCTCTCTACAATAGCTTTGCTGAACCTAGCTCCCTGTATTTAAAATCTTGAACATATAACTTGAATACAAGTACAGAAAAGCTTGATCTTCTTCCCCACCCCTGCTCATATCAGGCCAAGCATAATGCAACATTCTAGCTCCTCACTGGATGATGCAGATGCAGCCACACATATGCATAGGACTAAAGCCCACATAGGAGGAATAGGTGAAAGTAGTTGTAATAAACCTTACCTTCAGTCTTCTCAGCACATCTGAAATAGCGACCAGACCTGTGGAAAAATGTACCAGACAAAGTGCTGTCTTTGGATCTTGCAAGTAACAGGTGGTGAGTTAGTTAGTTTGGCCTGATTTGAATATCAGCTCACATAAGCATAGGAAATAGCAGGTTACCCAGGATGATGCCCCTGACAAAAGGGTTGCTAATTAGGAAAGTATTAAAAGCTGATATGATGACTGAGTGGGTTTCAGCATCAGGTTTGAAATACCTAGACTCCATCAAACAATGGAGTTCAAAAGTCCTTCTAAAAAACCAGAAGTATAATCAAGGGCTGTTGGGTTTTTCCCCCATTGCACGAAGGGAGCAATGTGGATTTTGTCTGAATGCTCTTCACAGGTAAGCCACAGGTGATGTGGCTAAATGATGGTGCATTTTCCCCCCCAGGGTTTCCGCTACATCAGAGAAGAAGGCAGGTGTTGTGGCCAGTGTGTGCAGGTGGCCTGTGTGGCAAAGCTTCCATTTGGCATTGTGACCATTGAGGTGTGTGTGTGTTCCTCTGCTCGACAAGGAATTGCAGTATGACACTGGGTCATCGTTTTAGAAATTCAGCTTCCCGTCAACTTCAATGGAGAGTTCTGCTTAAAAACTGAGCCCCGCTATGTGTTGCAGCATTAAGAAGTTAATGCCTTTATGAAATATAGCATTTCTGAAGTGAATCTACATAGGTATTTATATGCCCCTTCCCTGCCATCACTGTATCTGAGCACCTCAGTCATTACTGAGTTATTCATGCAGTACCTCTGCTAGGTAAGAAGGTGTTATCCCCATTTTACAGATGGACAGCTGGGACAGAGACTGACAGACCTGACCAAGGCCACACAAAGTCTCCTGAGTCTTAGACTAGTGTCTTTCTCTCTGCTGCATTACACAATGTATCTGTTTAGAAGAGGCAAAAATCTTGACCAGTCTGATCTGACATAGTGACTAGTGGCTTATATGCTAGCTTCACATCCAGCATCTCATCTATATGATTTTTTGTATTCCCTGGTCACTGATATTGTATACTACGTTCACCAACTCCAAAAAGTTAATTTTGTCCAAAGGTAGCTATATTTTGTTATTAATCTTTTGACCTCAATTATAAAGGCTGACTTCCAATTTCACGCTCTTTCTCCCCCGGCCCCTCTACCTGCTGAAAAAAGAAAATAGGAGAAAATCTAGATGAATAAAAGGAATTTCCTCCATGCTTATCTTCTCCCATAAATAGTAACACCACACACATCAATGCATAAGTGTGGGCCTTGATATGTCTCTTAATATCCCTACTGTTGTGAGCGTTTGATTATTTCAACTCAGGTAACAATTACAGATGGGATTGTCAAAGCAGCATAAGGGAGTTAATGCAGGATGAGAGTTTGGGAGTTGCAAATACCTTTCAATCCAGAAGAAAAATCCTGTCCCTATGTTGAATCATGTGTTGTCTCAGGATAACTTTATTTTTTCTGCTTTATTCAGGTTGGGAAGATCTATAAACTTCTGGAGGATAACTGTACTCTGTATAATTGCACTCAGTCATCAGGCCAGTTTGTCTTAACTAGCACAATAATATCCTGCCCAGTGTTTGATCCATCAAACTGCGTCCCAGTGAGTATTTTATAGCTGGAATAGTATAAGTGAATGATACAAGCAGCCTTGTGATAGTGGACTAGTGGATTCATTGGGCACTGTGTCTCATTGCTTTCGATATAGGGAACTGTTGCGACAACTTCAGATGGATGTTGTAAGACATGTGAGTATGGTCAATCCAGTGATTCATTAATCAAACATTCATTATGGCGCTGATCCTGCAAGGTAATGAATGCCCTCAACTCCCACCGAAGTCAGTGGGATGTGAGAGCAGTTATCACTTCTTGGGAGTGTTTAGTTCTTCACTGTATAAGGTTCAAAACCAGCCTAGTACTCCAGTGGTCTACTGGAAAAAATCTTCATGCTTTCCCTTTCTTGGTTTTATAAAGAAGTGAGATATTTATAGTTTAGACTAAGTTTCTGATGAAAGAATGATGTAACCTGTTAGAGAATGTGTTCTGGATTCTGACATCTAGGAACTGCACAGAAAGCATGATTCTGTTACTGTGGGACCTATGCTAAACAGTGTAGGCTGCTGTAAAGCCATCAAAGTGACAATTAGCTAATAAATGTCATTACAGAAATATAGGCTATATAAAAAATACACAATTGTATCTGCTTCGAGCCCGGATCCAACAAAGCAGTTAAGTGTGTGCTTTTAAGCCCATGTTTAAGACTATCCTTAATCAGCAAAATACTTATGCAAGTGTGTAAATGCTTTGCTCACCTGGGGCCTTTTAAACTCTCCTTGGCTATTTGAACTCTGACTATTCTTAATAAGACAGAAACAGGACT
The DNA here is from genome assembly GCF_007399415.2 of Gopherus evgoodei. Taxonomy (NCBI): domain Eukaryota; kingdom Metazoa; phylum Chordata; order Testudines; family Testudinidae; genus Gopherus; species Gopherus evgoodei. The sequence continues at coordinate 114,257,291 of NC_044325.1, read as the reverse complement.
TGGTTGCTTAGTGGATCTCTCTCAGTGCTTTAACTCTAATCTGAGCAAGGCTAATAGAATCCTTCCCTCCTAGGTATCCCCTTGTCAAATGTCTGCAAACTGAAACTGAAAAAAGAATACATCACTCACAAGAGCTGTAAATCAGCAACTCCTGTCCGGGTGCCTTCATGTGAAGGGTCCTGTGGTACATACTCTGTGTAAGTAAGAAACTGCTTCTCCATGCTTATATGATGTCTTGTCCTCACGTGTTCTTGCCTCTGCAGGATCACAGCTATTATCTCAATTAACCCTTTTCCTTGATCCTCTGAAAAGGAAGCTGGATGAGCACAGCACCAGCCTTTCAGCCATGAAACTACATGTCATGCTTGCCTGTTTTGTCACTAGGATTGCCATATCTAGGCTTGGTAAATAGGTCATGTTTAACAGGTTAACTAACTCATTTTTACTTACACATTTTTAAATGTTTGGGGTGTTTTACTTGCAGTTTGGGCTCTGCATTAGGCTGATTCTTCCTTTCTGTGTGGTCATTTTGGGCCTAGTCCATGGCCCCTTTAAGTCTATGGAAAGCCTTCCACTTACTTCAGGTGGGAGTTTTTCCATCAACTTCAGAGGTTTTTGGATCAGGCCCACCAGGACTACTAATGTCCTGAGAATAGGCTGTTACTGATATTGTTTTTTCTCCTGCTGCTTACAAGCAGAAGAAACAGTAAAGCTTTCCTTCCCCGCTCACAGTTCTAGGGGAAGCTAATGGTAATGAAGAGCAGGAAAGCGATAGCTAATGGATTGATCTATTAGTTTTGTTCCCCCAGGTATGCCTTTGATGACAGTAAAATTAAACACAAATGCACTTGCTGCCATGAAACAAAGAGCCATGAGGTGAAGATGGAACTGATTTGCTCTAAGAGGAAGAGAATCGAATACACGTATGTTCATGTAGATGAGTGTGACTGTGTGGAGACAAAATGCCAAGAGAAAAAGCCATAAAGACAAAGTGCTGGAGAAACATCTATTTTTAATGCTTCACCTGTGAATAGTTTAGAACATAACTGTGAGTGTCCACTGACCTTTTAATGAGGTTCCTTCCCTCTTTGCTTTTCCTTCCAGTAATCTGTGCAGTTGTGGAAATTTACTAAAGGATGCTGCTCTAAATGTTTGTAGAATAAACTAGGTTTCAAAGCTGTTATATTCTGCTGTGGCATTTATACTCTCAACTGATATGTATGCCAGTGTCTTTCATTCTAAAGTACTTTATAAGCTATTTATATGCAATTCCAGAGATATGTGGTGCTGTGCAAATACAAGACTTAGCCCCTGTCTGAAAGAACTATACATGTGCATCCTACACTTGATTCACCTCTGCAGTAAAACACAGCAGCTTTTTCACAGCACTCATTCAGCTGAAAAAGCAGCAATGAATACCATAACCAGCCCAAACTATAAGGAGGAATTCAGAGTGACAGGTTGTAATTTGTCTAGCACCATGGCTGGAACACCTACTCTTATGAATAAGCATAAGGGGATCTCTTATTGCTATGAGTGGTCAGGATCTCTGCTGTACATCTCAGCCAAATCCCTGCAGCACCAAGAATCTCCTGTGGTAATGCATTCATGCTAAGTGGCAGAGAGGACCAACACCTATCAGATCACCAACATGGCTTCATGTAGCACCCAAGTTGCTAGGGGATCTCCTGTGTCTGGGCTGCTTTGGTTTAGATGGCCCTAGTGGAATCTGTGGTGGAATAAAGCCAACATAACAGAACCAGCATCATTCTCCTCCCTGCATCCAGTGTAGGTAACATTGCCAGGGAGAAATGAGCGTGGCTGAAGTTTCTCTGCACTCTGACAATCAGTGACTGACTCTTCCATCCATTAGTAGCTAGTGTGATTTAGAGCAGCCAAACAACTTCCCTAACTTACATGCACAGACCAGCCTAGTTCAGAGTCAAGTCAAGGGTACACAAAATGACTTAAAACCACCTTTGCTCTATCCGCTTGAACTGTGCACCACTTGGCTGAAGATCTTGGTCAAAAAGACATGAAGCGAGGTGTCATTTTCTATTGCATCCTGTGCATTACAATGATGGCTTTCCCAATGCAGTTCTAAAAACACACCTTTTGTGTAAATGCAGGTAAATGGTTATTTGTACACCATTCTGTTCTTGTCTGGCTTGTTATATAGACTAATATCTATGGAACTAAGGTGACACTGGCAGACTGGCTTCATTGGTGCCCAATGAGAGACTGACATCCAAACAGTATTGTTCATTGCATGCTATCATGCAGTGACTACTAGCTACATTATAAACAATCAACTACTATTCCAGCATCTTCTATGGGACAGAGGAATTAAGACAATGTGATGTTGACCATGGTCAAAAGCTGACCACTAGATGTCACCACTGTTACATATGTAAAGTATACAAGCATGGCAGGTCAGTACACTTTTTAGGTGCATCCAGGAGTTTGCTGCTAGCCTACTTTTCACACGAGATCTAGAGGCTGTGAATTACTAATCCAATCTATGGCCCAATCCTGCAATCTAATGCATGTAGGCTGGCAGCAGTGTCCACAGGGAGCCTTATCACATCACAGGATCAGGGTCCATCATGAGAAGAGTGGAAATGTCAAGTCACTTGCCCTCCAGTTTCTCTACATAATACAAAACCAGAACCTGCCTGTCTCTTCTCAGTAAAGATTCTAAAGCATTAAATTATAAAATATAATCTCATTTATCTACTGTAAAAATGTATAACATTTTTTAAATTGTGCTTCATTACCTTAATTAGGACTACAGATACTAGATAAAAATAATTGATTGTAGAAACAAATAGGTTAAGACTATGGAAAAGATTCCAAAGCCAGAAGGGAGCATTGTGATCATCAAGTCTGGCCCACTGTGTAACACATAGCAGAGAACTTCCCCAAAAGACCTTCTAGAAAAACATTGAATCATGATTTTGAAATTGCCAATGATGGAGAATCTACCATGAATCACCCTTACTATTAAAAATTTAATCATAATTTCCAGTCTGAATTTGTGTAGCTTCAACTTCCATACATTGGATCATATTATATCTTTCCCTGCTAGACTGAAGATCCCATTATCAAATACTTATGCCCCATGTAGGTTCTTATAGACTGCAATCAAGTCACTCTTTAACCTTCTCTTTGTTAAATAGATTTAGCTCCTTTTGTCTATCATGATAAAGCACGTTTTCTCATCATTAAATCATTCTCATGGCTCTTCTCTGAACCCTCTCCAATTTATCAACATTCTTCTTGAATTTTAGACACCAGAACTGGACACAATATTCCAGCAGTGGTCATAATTGTAGTTAAGGTTAAGAAGAACTATTTAGGATTCTTCTTCAGGAATAAGAATATAATTTTAAAATGGATAAATATGATTATAGCATTACTTCACTCCTCACAATGCTTATTCAAAAAGGATATTTTTAAGTGACTAATGATGAAGACATGAAGAAACTTATCTTTTAATTTCTAACATTTTAAAGCATTGAGAGTGTGGAGCGCTAAGTAGCCTAAGCTACCTGTAATTTAATGCTGTTTTTGTAAATGTTTTAGCTGGTCTCAGGGCAGTACCACATGGACAGACATACTAAACTGGTATTTATTGGCACCCTGGTTGTCAGTCTACCCAGGTAGGCCCAGGATTTGAGTGGGCATAGTACATGAATGACCTTCTCCCTCCACTGTGCCCAGAATGGCTCATCCTGGAGTGAGGCATGCCAGTGGGACAGTGTAGGGAAGCTTACACAACCACTTCAATAGTCTGCACATTGCTCTTACTCAGTTACCTCCGCAGTGGCAGGCAATGCTGATAATCCCTAATAATCATGCAGAGAAGGGCATTCAGCCCATGGCAGTTTTAAAATGTAAGAAGGAGGAAAATTACATTCTAATTTTAAACTAGTAATGTATTTATTCTTCTCTGAGTCTGGCTACTAGCTGCAGTCAGCCCATATCACTACAGTTGAGACAATTTTTTTTAAACTTTTAGAATCATAGAATATCAGGGTTGGAAGACACCTCAGGAGGTCATCTAGTCCAACCCTCTATTCAAAGTAGGACCAACACCAACTAAATCATCCCAGCCAAGGCTTTGTCAAGCTGGGCCTTAAAAACCTCTAAGGATGGAGATTCCACCACCTCCCTAGGTAACCCATTCCAGTGCTTCACCATCCTCCTAGTGAAATAGTGTTTCCTAATATCCAACGTAGACCTCCCACACTGCAACTTAAGACTATTGCTTCTTGTTCTGTCATCAGGTACCACTGAGAACAGCCTAGCTCCATCCTCTTTGGAACTCCCCTTCAAGCAGTTGAAGGCTGCTATCAAAGCCCCCCTCACTCTTCTCTTCTGCAGTCTAAATAATCCCTGTTCCCTCAGCTTCTCCTCGTAAATCAAGTGTCCTGCCCCCTAATCATTTTGTTGTCCTCCGCGCTGGACTCTCTCCAATGTGTCCACAGTTAGATGCCTGCAAGTCACCAGGGACTGATGAAATGCATGCTAGAATATTCAAGGAGCTAATAGAGGAGGTATCTGAGACTCTAGCTATTATCTTTGGAAAATCATGGGAAACAGGAGAAATTGCAGAAGACTGGAAAAGGGAAAATATAGTGCCCATCTATAAAAAGGGAAATAAAAATGACCCAGGAAACTACAGACCAGTTAGTTTAACTTCTGTGCCAGGGAAGATAATGGAGCAAATAATTAAGGAAATCATCTGCAAACATTTGGAAGGTGGTAAGGCGATAGGGAATAGCCAGCATGGATTTGTAAAGAACAAATCATGTCAAACCAATCTGGTAGCTTTCTTTGATAGGATAACGAGTCTTGTGGATAAGGGAGAAGTGGTGGATGTAGTATACCTAGACTTTAGTAAGGTATTTGATACAGTCTCACATGATATTCTTATCAATAAACTAGGCAAATGCAACTTAGATGGGGCTACTATAAGGTGGGTGCCTAACTGGCTGCATAACCGTACTCAGAGAGTAGTTATTAATGGGTCCCAATCCTGCTGGAAAGGTATAATAAGTGGGTTTACGCAGGAGTCTGTTCTGGGACCAGCTCTGTTCAATATCTTCATCAATGACTTAGATATTGGCATAGAAAGTACACTTATTCAGTTTGCAGATGGTACCAAACTGAGAGGGGTTGCAACCGCTTTGGAGGACAGGGTCACAATTCAAAATGATCTGGACAAGTTGGAGAAATGGTCTGAGGTAAACAGGATGAAGTTTAATAAAGACAAATGCAAAGTGCTCCACTTGGGAAGGAACAATCAGTTTCACACATACAGAATGGGAAGAGACTGTCTAGGAAGGAGTACGGCAGAAAGGGATCTAGGGGTTATAGTGGACCACAAGCTAAATATGAGTCAACAGTGTGATGCTGTTGCAAAAAAAGCAAACATGATTCTGGGATGCATTAACATGTGTTGTGAGCAAGACACAAGAAGTCATTCTTCCGCTGTACTCTGCACTTGTTAGGCCTCACCTGGAGTATTGTGTCCAGTTTTGGGCGCTGGATTTCAAGAAAGATATGGAGAAACTGGAGAAGGTCCAGAGAAGAGCAACAAGAATGATTAAAGGTCTATAGAACAAGACCTATGAAGGAAGGCTGAAAGAATTGGGTTTGTTTAGTTTGGAAAAGAGAAGACTGAGAGGGGACATGATAGCAGTTTTCAGGTATCTAAAGGGGTGTCATAAGGAGGTGGGAGAAAACTTGTTCATCTTAGCCTCTATTGATAGAACAAGAAGCAATGGGCTTAAACTGCAGCAAGGGAGGTTTAGGTGGGACATTAGGAAAAAGTTCCTAACTGTCAGGGTGGTTAAACACTGGAATAACTTGCCTAGGGAGGCTGTGGAATCTCCATCTCTGGAGATATTTAAGAGTAGGTTAGATAAATGTCTATCAGGGATGGTCTAGACAATATTTGGTCCTGGCATGAGGGCAGGGGACTGGACTCGATGACCTAGAATCTATGAATCCTTTCTCTAGGGAGGGGACCAAAAACTGGGCGCAATTCTCCATGCGTGGCCTCATAAGTGCCAAATAGAGGGGAATAATCACTTCCCTTGATCTGCTGGCAATGCTCCTACTAATACAGCTCAATATGCCCTTAGCCATCTTGGCAACAAGGGCACACTGCTGACTCATATCTAGTTTCTTGTTAAATTAAAAAGTTTTAATTTAACTTTTGTGGTTGGATACAATTAAGAAGTGAAAGCCCCTATTTTGAAAATATACCACTTAAGCACCTTCTGCAGCAACGTGTTTTCTTTAAAATGATTTTAGCTTAGTGAATGTGTTGCTTACAGAAGGTGCCAGTGCTGCAGAGCATTGTCCTCCATTTAGCTACACTATTGAGAGAGGCATTTCAGGGCCTCATTTTTTATTGTATCTAATTATACTCTCTCTGTTTCCCTCAGCCCTGGCTCTAGCAAACAGCCAGGTGAGTTGGTCTCACGCCAGCAAAGCTCCCCCACACTGCTCTACCAATACTACTTTATTCCTGATCTTTATGAACCACGCAAGGGTGGGGAGAAGAAGGTAACTCCTTGTTTAGATTGACCACATGAGAGCTAATAAGTGTTAATGTGATATGGCTCACTGGGAGGACTTCATTACTGCAAGTTTCCCCACACAACTCCACTGATATCCCATTCTTCCTACAATGGATGAACTACTTCTGGTATGGATGGGTTATTCAGTCCTGGGCCTCCCTGCTTACATTGCAAATAAGGGCCAGGATGATGTGGCTGTTCACATGGAACTAGCCAGTAACTAAGTAAGATGACCGCTTGTCACATGGCTGAGTGATACAAACAAAGATTAATCAAATGCAATGAACAGTAGAAGGAATTAAAACATGTGGGGTTAGATAGAGCAGTGGCTGTCAACCTTTCCAGACTACTGTACCTCTTTCAGAAGTCTGATTTGTCTTGCCTACCCCCAAGTTTCACCTTACTAAAAAAGCTTACAAAGTCAGACATAAAAATACAAAAGTGTCACAACACACTATTACTGCAAAATTGCTGACACTCTCATTTTTACCATATCATTATAAAATAAATCAATTGGAAAATAAACATTGGACTTACATTTCGGTGTATTGTATATAGAGCAGTATAAACCAGACATGCCAAACCCATGAAAAAATTGCAGAAATTGGGCTTGTTTTTGGCTTAATTGGCTTGTGAGTTGCTTGTTGGCTAGTTTTTGGCTTGTTGCTTCTTTTTTTTTTTTATCGGCTCCCAGCAAGCAGGGGCAAGGGTGGGAAGAGAGTCAGGGGTGCACAGTGGGCCCACCACAGTCCTAGACTGCAAACTGGGGGGGATCTAGTCATATAGAGTGTAGGAGCTTCTAGGGATTGGCTTGTTTTGAAATGGGATTAGCTTGATTTTTGGCTTATTGTGAAAGTCGGGGTGCCTATTTACCACATGAAAGTTGGCAACTGTGGTATAAACAAGCCATTGTATGAAATTTAACTTTGTACTACTTTGCTAGTGCTTTTTAGGTAGCATCTTATAAAACTTAGGCAACTATTTAGATGAGTTGATGTACCCCCTGAAAACCTCTGCATATCCCCAGGGGTTCGCATATCTCTTATTGAGACCCACTGAGACAGAGGATGTCATTCTTTGAAGGAGTTGAGCTGTCCCTTGTCATAAGCACAAAATTCACTAATTTCTTTTCTTTTTTTTCTCTTTTTTAAAGAAATCATGTTAGTGAAGCTGAAGAAGCTCTCTACATTGTCTATTTGCCAGATCCTTAACTGGTATAAATTGGTGTAAGACCATTAAGAGCAATAACAGTTGTAAGTGTGGCAGGTTATGCAGGATGGTCCACATTTTGACTCAGTCATGCTGCTTGTCCTGCTACACAGCAAAGCCATTGCAAACACACCCCAAAGAGTGTCCCTTCCAAGTGCCTGAGGGAAAAGCATGCTGAGCCCTTAGCCAGCAGACCTTAAGCTCCAATCTCATCTCTAGTGAGATATTTTTATGTGTCACTCAGTTCTTGTAACCGATCAAGGGTTCTTATCCCAACCCTAAAAGGCAGCCAGGTATTAGCTTCCTATTGCATAAACAATTTAATGAGTGTTTGCATAAAGTCTGTTCAGACAGAGTTGGGAATAGACTAGTTTCTAATGTGGCAGACCCAAGTCTTATCCACTCAGGCTTTCAGGGTTGAATGTGCCATCTATGTGCTTTGGTTACTCTCTCTCTAATCACTATACCACACCAATGGATAGAAACCAGGATTTCTGATCTTTGGTATTTTACTTCACCCTAACAAAGAGTTGTGTAACCCATGAGCAATACATGCACCAAGTCTCCGCCAGTGGCTTATCCAGTGAGAGAGTCACTCAAGTGATCACAGTCTCTACTGAGGCTATAGAATCATAGAAGATTAGGGTTGGAAGAGACCTCAGGAGGTCATCTAGTCCAATCCCCTGCTCAGGCCCTGGGTTTAAATCCTGTTCTTGACCCATGTGGGGATTCTTATGGTTGCATGTGATAGAATTTGTTCTTCCAGCTCTCTTTTTCAAAAGTGGTTTATTTAATTAAACATCCTTTAAAACTAGTTAAAAACATTATATTCTGTAAAATGTGCAGTGCATGCAACACAATACACATGTTCCACATTTCATCACACATTAGATTGCTGGTTTCATACACTGGCAGGTATGAAGATGGAGAAGTAGAATCAATGGGAGTTTACACCAGCTGAGGAACTGACCCATGTTCTCTCATTTCATTATATTTATTCATCAACGTTGAAAATTTTTTTAAAAAAAATCTCAACTGTAGCAACATGGTCTGAATGCGCCTGGTAGCCAGGTTAAGAATGATATTTGGTACATTATTGATTTAAAACATTAGTTTGAAATGCAAGAAGAAAAACTATAATATACAGAATACCCTTCTTGGTGTAATAATAAGTTTGACCCTGGGAAAGGGCACATGGTAATCTTTTGTTAACAAGGCTTCTCGGTAAATTTCACATTGTCAAGGATGGTGCTCCTGCTGGTATTGGTCAAATAACATACACTTTGCAACAAAAATCTAAAAAAGACATTTCTTTCACCTGTCTCCATTTGGTGAGGAATCCCACATTAAATTGTGTTTTTGTCATGAGCAGGGCAAAAAGGTTTTGTTGGCAGACAGACAGACATGCAAGGGAACTCTGTAAATCAATCATTCCCACTGGGAGAGCTTAACAAGGGCATTAGTGAAAAATTCTCACCACCACTGCATTGTGCTGGGGGAAAAACAACCACTAATGTCACAAGACATGCTCTTAAAACTGGTTTCTTTCTGTCTGTTACACACGAGACATTTTTATAATGACATTTTTATTTAAAGATATATTTTCTCATCTTTGGCATGCAAGGTGTTTTTTAGCTGGGTAAAATGAGTTTAGTTTAGAGATGCCTAATTCCAGTCTGCAAGATACTGTCCTTCTGGACATCTGGTGCACCTGCAAACCTCCGGGGTAGGCATAATATCTTGTTTAATCAATCCAGCTCCAACTTGCCATGTTGGACAACAGCCATATAATGCAACTTCTCATAAATGATTGTGTCTGGTAGCCCAACATTGAAGTGGACTTGTGAACATAAGAACGGCCGTACCGGATCAGACCAAAGGTCCATCTAGCCCAGTCTCTGTCTACCGACAGTGGCCAATGCCAGGTGCCCCAGAGGGAATGAAGCTAACAGGAATGATCAAGTGATCTCTCTCCTGCCATCCATCTCCATCCTCGGATGAACAGAGGCTAGGGACACCATTCTTTACCCTTCCTGGCTAATAGCCCTTTATGGACTTAGCCACCATGAATTTATCCAGTTCCCTTTTAAACATTGTTATAGTCCCAGCCTTCACAACCTCCTCAGGTAAGGAGTTCCACAAGTTGACTGTGCGCTGTGTGAAGAAGAACTTCCTTTTATTTGTTTTAAACCTGCCTCCTATTAATTTCATTTGTTGAAATTAATTCATTAGTTCTTGTATTATGGGAATAAGAAATAACTTTTCCTTATCCACTTTCTCAACATCACTCATGATTTTATATACCTCTATCATATCCCCCCTTAGGCTCCTCTTTTCCAAGATGAAGAGGCCTAGCCTCTTTAATCTTTCCTCATATGGGACCCTCTCCAAACCCCTAATCATTTTAGTTGCCCTTTTCTGAACCTTTTCTAGTGCTAGAATGTCTTTTTTGAGGTGAGGAGACCACATCTGTACACAGTATTCAAGATCTGGGTGTACCATGGATTTATATAAGGGCAATAATATATTCTCAGTCTTATTCTCTATCCCCTTTTTAATGATTCCTATCATCTTGTTTGCTTTTTTGACCGCCTCTGCACACCATGTTGACGTCTTCAGAGAACTATCCATGATGATGCCAAGATCTTTTTCCTGACTCGTTGTAGCTAAATTAGCCCCCATCACATTGTATGTATAGTTGGGGTTATTTTTTCCAACGTGCATCACTTTACATTTATCCACATTAAATTTCATTTGCCATTTTGTTGCCCAATCACTTAGTTTTGTGAGATCTTTTTGAAATTCTTCACAATCTGCTTTGGTCTTAACTATCTTGAGTAGTTTAGTATCATCTGCAAACTTTGCCACCTCACTGTTTACCCCTTTCTCCAGATCATTTATGAATAAATTGAATAGGATTGGTCCTAGGACTGACCCTTGGGGAACACCACTAGTTACCCCTCCCCATTCTGAGAATTTACCATTAATTCCTACCCTTTGTTCACTGTCTTTTAGCCAGTTCTCAATCCATGAAAGGATCTTCCCTTTTATCCCACGACAGCTTAATTTACGTAAGAGCCTTTGGTGAGGGACCTTGTCAAAGGCTTTCTGGAAATCTAAGTACACTATGTCCACTGGATCCCCCTTGTCCAAATATTTGTTGACCCCTTCAAATAACTCTAATAGATTAGTAAGACATGATTTCCCTTTACAGAAACCTTGCTGACTATTGCTCAACAGTTTATGTTTTTCTATGTGTCTGACAATTTTATTCTTAACTATTGTTTCGACTAATTTGCCCAGTACCAATGTTAGACTTACCGGTCTGTAATTGCCGGGATCACCTCTAGAGCCCTTTTTAAATATTGGCGTTAGATGAGCTAACTTCCAGTCATTGGGTACCGAAGCCGATTTAGAGGACAGGTTACAAACCTTAGTTAATAGTTCTGCAACTTTATGTTTGAGTTCTTTCAGAACTCTTGGATGAATGCCATGTGGTCCCGGTGACTTGTTAATGTTGAGTTTATCAATTAATTCCAAAACCTCCTCTAGTGACACTTCAATCTGTGATAGTTCCTCAGATTTGTCACCTACAAAAGCCAGTTCAGGTTTGGGAATCTCCCTATCATCCTTAGCCTTGAAGACTGAAGCAAAGAATCCATTTAGTTTTTCTGCAATGACTTTATCATCTTTAAGTGCACCTTTTGTATTTTGATCGTCAAGGGACCCCACTGGTTGTTTAGCAGGCTTCCTGCTTCTGATGTACTTAAAAAACATTTTGTTATTACCTTTGGAGTTTTTGGCTAGCCGTTCTTCAAACTCCTCTTTGGCTTTTCTTATTACACTCTTGCACTTAAGCTGGCGGTGTTTGTGCTCCTTTCTATTTGCCTCACTAGGACTTGACTTCCACTTTTTAAAGGAAGTCTTCTTAATCTCTCACTGCTTCTTTTACATGGTTGTTAAGCCACAGTGGCTCTTTTTTAGTTCTTTTACTGTGTTCTTAATTTGGGGTATACATTGAAGTCGGGCCTCTATTATGGTGTCTTTAAAAAGGGCCCATGCAACTTGCAGGGATTTCACTTTAGTCACTGTATCTTTTAACTTTTGTTTAACTAACCCCCTCATTTTTGTATGGTTCCTCCTTTTGAAATTAAATGCCACAGTGTTGGGCTGTTGAGGTGTTCTTCTCACCATAGGGATGTTGAATGTTATTGTATTATGGTCACTATTTCCAAGCGGTCCTGCTATAGTTACCTCTTGGACCAGCTCCTGCGCTCCACCCAGGATTAAATCTAGAGTTGCCTCTCCCCTTGTGGGTTCCCATACCAGCTGCTCCATAAAGCAGTCATTTAAAGTATTGAGAAATTTCATCTCTGCATTTCGTCCTGAAGGGAAATGTTCCCAGTCAATATGGGGATAATTGAAATCCCCTACTATTATTGGGTTCTTAATTTTGATACCCTCTCTAATTTCCCTTAGCATTTCATCATCACTATTACTGTCCTGGTCAGGTGGTCGATAATAGATCCCTAATGTTATATTTTTATTAGAACATGAAATTTCTATCCATTGCGATTCTATGGAACATGTGGATTTGCTTAAGATTTTTACTTCATTTGAATTTACATTTTCTTTCACATATAGTGCCACTCCTCCCCCTGCACGACCTGTTCTGTCCTTCCCATATATTTTGTACCCCGGAATGATTGTGTCCCATTGATTGCTTTCAGTCCACCAGGTTTCCGTGATGCCTATTATATCAATATCCTCCTTTATCACAAGGCACTCTAGTTCACCCATCTTATTATTTAGACTTCTAGCATTTGAGTACAAGCACTTTAAAAACTTGTCCTTGTTTATTTGTCTGCCCTTTTCTGATGTGCCAGATTCTTTTTTATGTGACTGTTTATCATCTGATCCTGCCCTTACATTATCGTCTTCCGTCCTTTGTTCCTGACTATAACCTGGAGATTCTCTATCATCAGACTCTCCCCTAAGAGAAGTCTGTGTCTGATCCACATGCTCCTCTGCAGCAGTCGGCTTTCCCCCATCTCCTAGTTTAAAAACTGCGCTACAACCTTTTTAATGTTTAGTGCCAGCAGCCTGGTTCCACTTTGGTTGAGGTGGAGCCCATCTCTCCTTTGTTGAGCTTTACATGGCATACTTGGTTAAATGCTCAGTTGCACTGGAGCAAAACACTTTGTAGAAGGGCAGGGAAAATGTAGCTCGCCCCACGCTACCTTTCTGTTCCCTCAACTCAGGAGAAGGTGATGCAATGAAAGTCTCCCTGCCTTTTGAACTGATCTGGTAGTACAAAAGCACATTAGCATAGACCCTGGATCTGAAGAAGAAAGGTTAAGATAACTGGTTGTATTTTGTCAGAAGAAAAGAAGACTCAGGGAAGAGGTTATGATTGCTACTTACAAAAGAATAATGGGCAACAGCCAGGGGAAAGGCCTAGATTCACAAAGGTAATTAGGTAATACAATGCTCAGCATCCCAATGCCTAACTTTCAAGTGCCTAGAAAATCATAGGAACACACTGCAATTCACAAAGTCTGAGTTAGGAGCCCAGGCTCCCAATACAATGAATGAGGGGAGAGAGCACATTAGACTGCAATTCACAAAAGGCAGCAAGCTAGGCAGGGAGTCGCCTAAACTAGCCAATGGGAGATGCTGACAAGAGGTATGTGTGCTAAGACCTTCCCCTCTCACAGAGATAGGCACTGACCTCTGGGCTGCAGGGAGGTGCCTATCTCTGTTAGGGATTCTTAGCAATGAGTCCTGTGTGGAGTTAGACGCCTAAGGCATTTTTTTTTGCAAGAGGCTGGGGAGTGGGAAGAATGAGAGTGGAAATTTTGCAGGGAAGAGGAGTGAGGGGAGCAGGGCCAGGGAGAAGAGGTGCAGGTGTAGCATGAACCTGGGGTGAAGAGGTTGGGAGGTGAGAGAGGGTCAGAGCAAGCAGCCAATCAGCACAGGGCAGAGGAAGTTTGATCAAAACTGTAGGAAGTTCTTAGGATGTCTGATGGTCCCTGCTTTGGCTGCTTCTGCAGTTGCTCCTACCAGCTGGAGACTCTGACTGACTCCTTTCTGCTATTTTCCCCCCCAAGGACACATGTGGGCGGAGGGGAGAGGTGGGAGCTTCTGAGTTCTAGTGTCCCCAGAGAAAGAAGTATTTTCTCCCGCACAGGTCTGAGTGTTGGGAGGAGGGGAGGTATGGTTCTGGCAGGGCCCCATTTGTCCCCCTCGTAATGCTAATTCACCCACAGTAGCCGGGGAGGAACAGGGTGAGGGGAGTATGAAGTGAGATCAGGGAAAGGGACTGCAAATAGCTCCTTACAAGATCCTCCTGAAGGTAGGACCTCTGTGGGGGACATGGCTACTGCATGGGCACTTGTCAGCTCCTTCACACACATCCCTACGCCCTACATATACACAGTGAGGGCTGCTCTGTTTTACATTCACAGACTGACCCACTTTGTCCCAGCCAGTGAATGGCTAGTCTCTGTGAGTGAAATGTATCCATGGTATAATGTCATGGAAGTCAGTGGAGTTATCCCCGGGGCTGATTTTATGTACATCCATTACCTCAGGACCCTCAGCATCTGGAAGCATCAGAAGTCACCAAAGGAACTTAAGTCACACCACCTTTCAGCCAAGCTAGTAGGAGCTATTCTAAGCTAGTTTCATCCAGAAGTCATTCTTTGTATATCTTAAAAGCGATCCCACTGACTGGACAGCCTTGAGGTGACACTCCAGGAAGTGCTGCCCTTTGGCTAACCCATATAAGTAAAATAAATATTTGCCTAAGAATACATCATGCTGCCCAGCATCATGTAGTCATGTCCTGAAGACATCAGAATACTTACGCACACTGCACAGGGATTGCCATGGGAACCTTAATGCCAACTTCCTCATCTTTTGTGGCCTTAAAATCTCAGCCCTTAGGTTGCATTAACATTGTTCCTTGTATCTAATTTTTTTTTTTATTTGGGGAGAGGTTCTATTGTCTTGTATGGCTTTCCATTGAGCAGATCAGCCTACTGAGGAATCAGCTCCTGGGACTTCTAGTATTAGCTACAGTATGCTGTATTGATATAAATCTGTTCTGATATCTATAATCTTGAACTAAAAACAAAGGCTGTAGACTGTAAATATCCAGCAAATACAGAAGGAATTGTTTAAAAGAACACTGCACCCATTTTGGCTCAGCACAGTCTTAACACTGGCTTAACAATTAGAATGAGAAAGTTGCAATGTAAATATTAAACATTTTGTTTGACTATTAAGCAGTAAAGTTATTTTAGTGGCATTAAACTAGTACAGAAACTAGCCTGCAAGGCAGTAAGGATCATCATGTGATTAAGGCACAGAACCAACAGTTAGGAGATCTGGGATCTGTGTCCAACTTTCCCACAAATTTTCTATGAGATCTTAGGCAAGTCACTTAACTTATTTGAACTTCCCTTTTTCCATATGTGAAATGAAGATAAGTATAGCTAGCTATCCCCCCAGCCTGTCTGGTGGACAATCCAGTAATGTTCATAAAGCACTTTGCACTTACATAGAATTTCCCATCTGAGGATTTTAGTGTTATTACCTCTGACAAATGTCTCAGGGCATCGCTTATTAAAGTTCAGTAACTTTTACAGAGATACTAAGATAAAAGTATCTGTTGATAAAATCTTTCTGATTTGTACTCCAAAAGAATCTGGTAATTCAGACTCTTTTGGACAACACTTGGGCTTAACTTATTGACACTCTTCGGACAACAGTTGGGTTTAATTCTGAATGGGAACCCTCTAGGTTTACCCACTATACATTCATTTTCCCTGTTTCTCAACAATACTCCCTCCCTGGGAAAACAATCAGCAGCCTGTGTGTCAGTGACACCAACTTTACATGTATCAGGAGCAGGCTATGGTTTGATCACAGATGCATGGCAAAGTCTCTGGCATGAATGCTTGTCTCTCTTATGAGTGTGGGTATTTTCTGGTCTGCAGATCCAATTCATCAGACTTATATCAGAAAATTCACAGATAGTCTCCTTAGCTTTGATATAAAGCCCACTGAACAAGATGGAGCCCTTCAGTTGACTTCAGTGGGTTTTGTATCAGGCTCTGGAAGAACTTAGAGGTTCCAGCGATCACATAACAAAATTCATCCAATCTCACAACTCTGAGCAATTGACCCCTCCTTCCTGACTTTAAACAGGACTGGTGCTGGGAACCTTATTCTGTTCATTATTTGTGAAAGGCTATTAGTTTGTCTTATTTTTTGCATTGTAGTACAGAACAATGATTTCATTCCGCACCCATGACAAAAATGTGTGCCAGATTTTGACCTAAGGCACTTGTTCATCACTCTGGCAACTCCAAGTGGGCTTAAAACTACATTAAATGGGCAGCTAAGGATTTCTCTGCCATCCCTCAGAGTTTTCCATTAGAGGGCCAAGGTATAGCTTTAGTTCCTGAAGGCTGCTAAGGGAATACACTGGATTAAAACATAGACAAACTGTTCTAGCCCTGACCCTTTCATGACCCTCTCTCCATCTTTTGTGTTGCATTGACTCTCTCAGGTTATGCAAGAAGACAGCATAGTGCAGCTTCTTCCCACCACCCCAACCTCACCTCTTCACAAGCCCTGTCAATTTTATGAATGCCTCTGTCTGTTTGCTCATTATAAGATTCCACAGCTTTTTCAGATCAATTCATCTCATTTTAGGGTATTAGCATGGGAAGCATGCCAAATTGTCATGGAGTGAGTGATGTAAATCCAGCTCTCTCTTTCTGACCACATCACGAAAATTTGCATGACCAGTTAGACTCTCTGCCAGGCCCTTCCTGAATAACTAGTTTTTATGGGGACCTTCAAAGATGTTTATAGTCACTGTCAAGCCACTCTTCCTTTAAGCTTTATGTGAAAAATTCAGCCTCTGCTGATTGAGAACCAAAATGGCCTGTGTGCGCTATCTGTATGCCTGCTTCCTCTGTAAAGTTCAAAAAAGATAACCAGATGTGGTTCCAGGCTATACACAAGACTAATCAGGTTAATTCTATGTCCTTCCTTATACAAGTCAGCCTAGATGTAACTGGGTGTGCTGAGAAGGAGCTAACTCAACATCTAGACACTCTAATACCCACCAGTATATATTAATCAGGAACTAATGGGAAGATAGGTGGTTGACAGAAGGTGTCAATTAGCTGAGAAAAACTACAGGTGATGGGCTAATTGAAGGGGAAGCAACCTCAGCAGATGGAATTATATAAATTGACAGGAAGGAAGTGCTGGAGAGGAGAGAGCCCAAAAAAAGGCAGAGGAAGGACAAACAGACAGGCAGGCAGGAAGGTGTTGTTCCTGTCCCTGTCCCTAAAATCAAGTGAAGAAACTGGCTGTGGAATGTAGATACCTGTAAACAACACTACAGGTAGTGACCTGCAGAATAAATATAATAAAGCATGGTGTTGATAGGGACGTGGTGTGGTTGTGGTCTGTGATTAAAACCTGAAAGAACTCTCAGGTGGACACTAGCTTATCATAATGGTTCCTCTGGCTTAAAATCTATGCTGGACTACTAATCTGATTGTGTCAGTTCAATAGTCAATGTTATCCATACTTTGTGAATTGGATAATAAGCTGTCCCAGTATGGACAGACCGATCATATAAAGATCTCACTTGGAAATGGGAACTATGCCCATTAATTCCACCCTTCACCTGTTGGCTGAAATTCATACAATGAAGAATGGGAAGAAAAGAATGATAATTGCTCCCCTCCCTACAATGTGATGTTTTATTTTTTGACCAGCCCTGGAGAGGTTGCTAGTACTCCCTGCAATGTGTTTATCAACAAAGAATCAATTTAATACCCTTCAAATGCTGGTGTTTTTCACTTTGTTGTGAGAAGTGAAGCCAGGGCACAATCCAGGAAGTTCCTCTTTCTTTGCTCTTCTGAAACATTACGGTAGCCTATAGAGGTCTCAACTGATATTAGTGCCCCATTGCGCATGCTATACATACACATAGTAAGAGACAGAGAGAAAACAGTGGGAGATTATAATCCCTATTATATAGATGAGGAACTGAGGCAGAATGATATTGAATTGCCCAGGGTGTCATAGGTATTTGCTGACAAACCTGGGAATTGAACCTAGCTCTCCTGGGTCCAGTGCCTTATTCACACAACCACCATTCCTCTCTCTCAAGCTATTTATTTGCAAGGCATTTATCTAATTTTTAAAGAAAATACCAAAAAGAATAGAAATCCGTCAGCAAACGGCTACTCCACTTTTGTAAACAGGATTTAAAGTTCCCGGAGATTTCTGATAAGTGTATCTGATTATTGCACTTTTAACAACTCTGCCCAGATCCTGCTTTGGGCTGTTGGAATACAGGTGCTTGGCCATGTCACAAAAGTCCACACAAATGGTGAGTTAAAAGAAAGGAAACACATTTCCTCAGAGCATTATTCTCCATGACTGTTTCTACCTGTGAATGCTGCTGGCACATCACCTATTAGCAGCCATTTACTGATATACATCAATTCAGTATCATTGTGTCAAACAACATTCAACTCATGCCTAGATGTGGAAGTTTTGAAAGCATGCATACATACATAAACAGATGAGCAGACTGCTCCTGTTCCTCCATCTGCTTCCAGGAGTCAGGATATTTTGATGATGGCATAGATTATCAAGGTTGAAAAGGAGACATACAGTTGGATATCATCCTCATACTGGTGACAATGAAGTCATCTCAAATTTTTTCCAAGCCATCTAATATGTATGTTGAAGAGGATAAATGAAAGTATTGATGCTTGCAGGACTTCACTAGTGAGATGTCTTGATAAAGAGGAGCAGATATTAATCCCATCATGACTTTCTAGCATCAGTCTGAAAGGAATGAATTAATTCATTGAAATGGTGCTCTGTTTACTTCTAGTAGGCCTTGTTTGCATAAATACCATATAGTTAATAGTGGTGAAGGCTGTTGAGAGAACTAGCAGCATAAGCATGGAGGTTTTTCTTCAATCCATACCAAAAGAAGGTCATTTAAATCAGGGCTATCTGTGTTGTATCCATGTCTAAACCCCAGTTAAGAAGGAACCAGGATATTAACACGGGGGCTGGCATTTAGTTACCTCTAAAACCTTTTAATAACCATCCTCAGAAAAGCATAATCAGTGATACTGTCTCTGATTCTGTTGATTATATCAACAAAGTAAAGTAGAAGAATTCCAAGTCAATTAGTCAACTTACTCTAAGGAACAGTTTTGCTGGTCATGACTTGGAGACTTTGACAGCTGCTGAAAAGAAGGTTCTTTTTGCTTCTTTCACTTGACTAGCATATGTCTGCAGGTAATAGGCCTTGAGCGCTTGCTGAACTACAGTTAAGTGGGTGCTGCACTGTAATGGTGCAGAACTCACCCCTGCTGCACCTCCTGCTGGTCGTTCAGGGAATTAGCCTTTCTAGCTCCAGAGGGCCCTTTTTCAAGCTGGGGTCTCGCTACCGTTGGGCTCCTGTGTCCCTCCAGGACCCCGTTGTCCCTTTCCACTGGGGTGCTGCCCCCTGTCAGTAACACTAGTCTCTGGGTCTCCCCACTTCCAGGGGAACCCCCACCTCCTATCCCCACTTCACCTCAGTATATGGCTACTGCCCAGTCCCCATCTAACCCCCATTCACTGGGGCAGACTGCAGTATATAAGCCACTCATCACAGGCAAAAGGGGGTTGGACCTGCTGCCTCTGCCTACCCTTGAGCTGCCCCCTGCAACCCCAGTACCTATTCAGCCTCATACTAGACCTGTAGCCTGGGGGTTACCAAGTCAGAACTCCACAGCTCCTCTGGCCTTCCCCCAGCCCTTCTCCTAGTCAGATACACTCCCTACCAGCCAAGCCCCTCCCTCTCAAAGGCTAGAGAGAGCACACAGGTCTCTGGCTTCTGGCCCCAGCCCTCTTATGAGGGCCAGGTGGGCCCTCATTAAGCCAGCCTTGTCCTGATTGGGGCATGGCTCCCAGCTGAGGCTGCCTTCCCCAATCAGCCCTGCTTTTCCTTCCCTGCCAAAGCCCTCCCCCCAAGGTTTTTTTAAGCCTTTTTTAAGCCTTTTAAGGCAGGAGCAGGTGACCAACCCACTACATGCACCATAAGACTTCCCTCTGTCTGATTTTCCCCTTCATCTATCATTGCTCATTGATGAACCAGAATGATCAGGAGCAGGGGAGAAGCCACGGAGTTACCATTCCAGCAGCTACTTGTACTAAAATATCATTGATATCTTGTTCTTGTACTGGACCCTTGTCTTTCTATAGGGCCTTCTGGAGATTTACCTCTGTACTTAAGCACTGGATTAATTGTCCCATCTACTCATGTCTGGGTCAGGAGTCCTGCCAGATTGTGAGCTTCATCTATGATTAGGTAATAGATTACACTGAGTATATTGATCACTGAGCTTTCATAGCAAGAGCCTGAGACTCAGAGTTTGTGATAGTGCATTTTTGGGTATTGTTTCAGCTGCTAAGGTTAGTGAGATAGTTAACAAATGTCTGGCATTGGATGTAGAACCCCTGATCTTTTATTCCTTGGGATTGGGAAAGAGTTGGTCTTTGCACTGCAGCTTTCACACTCACTATACTCAGAACCACTTTACAATAAGTTTGATATGGGTAGCTTGAAGCTCTGAATATCAGGTAGGGTGTCCAGATGTCTTGATTTTATAGGGACAGGTCTGATTTTTGGGTCTTTTTCTTATATAGGCTCCTATTACTCCCCACTCCCATCCCAATTTTTCACATTTGCTGTCTGGTCACCCTAATAGGCCACTTAGGGGCCTACATACAGATCTAGCTGCCTAAGTTCAGCATTCCAGTTTGAAAATTTTGGCCTAAATCATTGGCAGATGTTGACCATATTGACTATATGATTATAAATATTTGGTTAATTGAGTGAAGAGTCTCTGAATTTGGAAAAGTGAGAGAAAGTATAGAAGGCAGGAAGAAATTTGGTGATCTTTGAGGCTTCTATTTAGGGACAAATTAAAACTAAACATGCGTGGTTCAGTCAAAAACATGGGGCCACAAATCTGCTTGTCTGTTTTTGAGAGGAGCTGACTGAGTCACAAGGTAACAGAAAAATTTCCAGGCATACCATTTTGCACTGTTACCTTGTCAGATCCCGTAACCTGAGTAGGATCAGTACTGTGATAAGATGCTGGGTGCAGCAAGAATTAGCTCTGGTTATTCAGTAATTGGTGCCTTCTCTGTTAAGTCATTACTGAAACAATTCCACAGCATCCTCCTAATTTGTCCCTGTACTACTGGAGGTGTCAGCTGTCGGATGAAAAATATAAACATTGCCCTGGATGACATTGTCACTAAAATTAGCATGGAGTCACTAGTTAGCACGGGTGAGAAAACCTTTTCTGTCCTGACCAAACCAGAAGCTGAGAAGCCATTATCTAACATGGCTAAAATTCCTGTAAAATTTTAATAGGGCTATTCTTCACATCTGGTGCTAAGCTGCTGGTGTAATATTGCTGTCACGGTCAGATATGTGTTGCATTCCACTCCAGAAGTAATGGTTTAGTTGCACTGCACTGGTAGTGAAATAATCTGAATTCTAAAGTATATGAGACCTACAGACATGATTCTCTTCTAACTTACGTTTGTGTAAATCAGCTGAGTTACACTAGCCTAAAACTGGATTATGTTTTTGTTCTGTGGACATATGGTGTGGAACAAAGTGGGTTTCTGAATGATGATTTGAGCTCCTAGGAGCTTTACAATAAAAATAAATTAGTAATAAATAATAAATAGGGCCTATAGTAGTGGTCTACTCAATTAGTTAATTGGGATGGATGGATGGATAGATAGATAGTGTGTATATACCAGAGGTGGACAAACTTTTTGGCCCATGGGCCACATCTGGGTGGGAAAATTGTATGCAGGGCCATGAATGTAGGACAGGGGGTTGGGGTATAGGAGGGAGTGCAGGGTGAAGAAGGGGGTGCAGCGTGCAGGAAGGGGCTCGGGGAAAGGTGTTGCGGTGCAGGAGGGGTGCAGGGTGAAGGAGGGAGCTCAGGACGGGGTAGGGGTGCAGGAGGGGTGCGGCAGGGGGCTCAGGGCAGGGGGTTGGGGTGCAGGAGGGGTTTGGAGTGTGGGCTCTGGCCTGGTGCCGCTTACCTTGAGTGGCTCTGGGGTGACAGTGGTGCACAGCAGGGCTAAGGTAGGCTCCCTGCCTGCCCTGGGCCCGTGCCGCTCCCGGAAGTGGCCAGCATGTCTGGCAGTGGCTCCAGGGGTTGGAGTAGGGCAGGTGGCTCTGCCGCATGCTGCCTTTGCCTGCAGGTACCACGCCCAAAGCTTTCATTGTCCACGATTCCCCATTCCCAGCCAATGGGAGCTGCGAGGGGCGGTGCCTGCAGTCAAGGGCAGTGCACGGAGCCCTGTGCCCATCCTTCCCCCAGGGGCCGCAGGGACGTAGTGCCAGTTGCTTCCAGGAGTGGCCTCCCTTCAGGGCTGGCGCTACCATTTAGGCAGCCTAGGCAATCACCTAGGGCACCAGAATAATTGGTGGGCGCCATTTTGCCGGAGGGGGCGGCAGGCGGCTCTAGTGGAGCTGCCGCAGTGGTGCCTGCGGAGGGTCCGCTGGTCCTGCGGCTCCGGTGGAGCTGCCGCAGTCGTGCCTGCGGACGATTGGCTGCTCGCGCGGCTCCGGTGGACTGCCCGCAGGCACCACTGCGGCAGCTCCACCGGAGCTGCAGAGCACCGGACCCTCCGCAAGCACCACTGCGGCAGCTCCACCGGAGCTGCGGGACCAGCGCATGGGGCAGCGAAATTGCCGTCCGCCTAGGGCACGCAAACCCCTAGCGCCGGTCCTGCCTCCCTTAGCCCCCTGCATCACGGGGCTGGCAATCCCATGGGCTGGATTGAAAGCCCTGAGGGGCCAGATCCAGCCCGTGGGCTGTAGTTTGCCCTCCCCTGCTATATACAGTCTGCAAAACACCTTAAGTTCTGGTTATTTAGATAAAATTGTTTAAATTAATGTAAGTATAAGGGATTGGTACTAACTAGGAAAATATAATTGTTTTTTTCCTCCTTCTGTGGTCAAGAATTCCAGAGCAAACACTATAATATTTAATTTTGGCTTATGAGATGATTTTGAATGTACAGAAAGGTGTTGGCTCATCTGCACAGCTTGTTTTGGAGGAAATACAAAATGGTTGTTTATTTAATTCATACCACAGCTGTTTAACAAAATGACTCAATTAATTCTGTTGTTCTTTGGTGTGAATAAATATATGCTGATGGCTTTTGAATCTTCTGACTGCACTTTCCCAACGCCTTTATGTGTTATTTCCACTAGCATCCATGTAGTCTGTAAATAACCCATATGTGTGTCACCCTATCGTGACCACAAATAACAATTGATGTTTTTAAGCAATTTTATGATATTACAGAACCACAGTAACAGCAACAGTTAGAGGTGAAATACATTTTTCAGCTGCATGCCCCTACTTTGGGAAGTGAATTGTTCAAATATTTTAAAATTCAACAGAGTTATTAACTCTCTTAAAGGGATGTTCTTTAAACAAATTTCAAGGCTAACATTCTATTGCCACAGGGCTCTGCTGACTAGTGCTCTCTGTGTGTGTGTGTGTGTGTGTGTGTGCGTGCGTGCAGCAACCCTAAAGGAAAGTCACACATACACTTTGTGCTGTCCCTGGCTTTCCTGGTGAGAGTGGGCAGATTTGGGCTGGACCACAGCTATGCGAGTGTGGTGGCTCCTGGCCTCTGAAATAGCTCACAGTAATATAGAGGGCAGGGCAAAGTGGAGGGGCCATAAAGGGGCAGATCCCCACTCAAGTTGTCCCAGCTGGTGAGGAAGTGGAGTGGCTAGTAGAAATCTAGAAATTGGGTGGCCACTTATTTAGCCTACTCCTATACCTGGCTGTGACTATTGTAATGATAATGATATATAACACATCCCAAAAACAGACAATGCCACACAAGATATATATGTGAGCATTTGGTTCTACTATTCCTTTTGTCCTTTGGGGCAGTGGATATATGTTGTGGATAATACATCTTGCCACCTGACTTTTTGACAAGAATGAAAAGAAAAGAACATTCAGAATGTAGTTACCTGGAACTGCCATTTCCAGGGGCATGGCACAACCCATGTACAGTATAGCCTGAGTGATTCCAGTACATGGGGAATGGATAGGATGTAGGGTATCTTGTATATCAATGAAATCAGTGATAGTTTTGCCACTGATTTTACTGGGATGAAAATTTTGCCCCTCTTTCACAGCTCAGCTCCATGAAAGCCTACTACATTTTGCTGCACGTTGGGAGCATGGGGTGTGGAAGGGGCTGATGAATTCATGTCTGTATGGATCTACCAACTGTTTCACCACAAGAAAAGGGGACCAGGTGCAGTGGAAGTTACTCCAGTGCCTTGCTCCCTAATTCCCCACATTCAGCCCCTAAGGAGAGTGTCACCACACAGGCTAGCTGCCCTGGCTGCATCTGATGACAGGATTCTGTCCTTCATAAAAAAGTAAAACCTTGATCTTTCTTGTTGCCAGATTACAAAATTTTGGCCTTATCATTCCTCATGCTATATGGTCACAGTTCAGATCAGCAGAGGTGCTCAAGATGGCTTTCTGTTGGTATAAAAAAAGGTGTAAGGGCTTCTGGCAGGTGTTCTTTGTGAGAGTCCCATGGCTATGGAATTCACTCCCCAGCCCCTTTGGTCTGAAATAGCTTAGCTCTGAGGTCCATCAAGGCATTTGAAAATGGCAGAAGAAAGTTAGACTGGGGAATTTTATGGCAGATGGAGATCTTTTTTTAAGTAACCTGACTGTCTGGGGATGGGTTACATAAAACTCTATTGCTGCACTTAAGATATTTTATATGATGTATTCTTTAAGTTATGTCAAGTGTGTTTAGAGACTAAAGATAGGTTCCTTTTTTCAGCATTTGCAAATGAATTAAATAAAAAATATACCACATTACAAAATCAACCAGTTATTCAGTACATCAAGGTTTGATTGTTCCTACATGGCACCATAGAATAGTGCTGCTGTTAACAGGACATGTTAACAGGATAACATAACATGTTACTGCTATTAGTAGCTCCAAGGACCCTTCTGGTGCTTTGATAACATTCTATTATATTATGTTCCAACTCATTTTTAATAACTCAATATGGCGGGCCTGGTCAGCCACTTTTTTTTGGCCTGGTGCGGTCATCTACCCCTGTGCAACGGGAGGGCAAACCAGATATAAAACATTCTCATTCTGATTGGTTAGCATTTAAACCCGTTGTGAAAACAATGACGCAAAATATAAGGCAGTGAAATGTCAGATCTGATTCATCCACTTTCCATGATTATTGGGCCCAATTCTCCTTTCACTTACACTAGCAATAGGAGGAGTAATGGGTTCTCGAAACACAAATGTTTTTTCAAAACAATTGCCTTTGCTTAATCTGTTGATCTTTCCACCCTTCATGTGTTGACTCTCTGGGTGTATCTGACAGCACCCCAGGCAATAAGCAAAGTGATCCTACACGCTTCACTTGAACAGTTCAAACAGTTCTAGATCCCTTAGTTTCTCAGCAAACACTGATGATTATTTTCAGAAATATCATGGACACAAGTGGGAATTAGTCGAAGATCTTTATTTCTCAATCTTTATTTCTCAGCATCAATGGACTTGCACTGGGATTAAATCAGTGTGAAAGAGAGTTAGTCATCTTGTGTTTAGTATAAAATACCCACTACATTAATCATATACCCATTTGCTTGCCCACTGATCCTTTTGACACAGCACTTCTAGAATTTTAAATAGGACTTATTGAGAAATAAAGATCTACTAATTCCCACTTGTGTCCATGATTCTTCTGAAAATAATCATCAGTGTTTGCTGAGAATCTAAGCTGTCTGAACTGTTTAAGTGAAGGGTCTAGGATCACTTTGCTTATTGTCTTCGTTGCCGTCATATACACCCGGAGAGTCAACACAAGAAGGGTGGAAAGATCAACAGATTTAACAAAGGCAATCTTTGAAAAAAAATTGTGTTTCAGTCTTTCCTCCTTAAGAGAGCAAGTTTTATTTGTAATCTTAAATTGCAAATATAACTGCTGACTGTCAATACATTCAGCATTTGCTAGGAACACTAGAAATCAGGAAGGAATATAAAAAATATGATTGGGGTTGAGAGGGGCACACAGATGGAGATGTCACTGAGCACATGTCAAACAGTTTGTTCATTCCAATAAATGATGGTTACATGATTTTAATCTGGATGGATTTGGAGCCTGACCTCAGTTATGTGGTGAGTGACTCTGGAGTAACTTCTCTGAAGCCAGTGGTGCTATTCTATACTTTCCACATAACTGAGATTCGAATCTGGCTGAGTGCTCTAATCACTGGGCTAAAGGTTATAAGGACACCATCTCCTCCTTTTCTTGAAAAAGAAAAGTCACAGCTGTGACTCCCAACTGGAGGGAGGTGCCTCCCTCTGGTCTGGATTTAGACACCTAACCCTTTTGAGGAGTGGAGCTCAGGCCACAGCCCTCTAGGTGGCATTTCCTATTGGTTAATTTAGGTGGCTTCTTGCTGAGCATGCTGGTTTTTGTGAATCACATTCTTAAGTGCCTAACTCTGCCCATGAATTGTACAGGGAGACACTGGGCACCTAACTGAGGGTTATGACTTCTGTTTGGCAGCAGGACACCTGAAAGTTAGGTGCTGCAACATGAAGCTGCAACATGAATCCTTCTTGTGATTCCCACCTATATTTTTTAATGGAAGCTGAGATTCTGATCTTATCTGATGACTTCAGGAGTTTAGGCCCTAGGCATGGGTCAACGGCTAACCCAGCCCTGCCCAAAGGATAAAAGAAAAGTGAGTAACAGAGTAAAGATTGTCCCTATTTAAAACCCAAACAAATATACACACACACACACACCCAACCCTCCTCCTGCACAATTTCACTAAATGATCCTTCCTGTAACTTTAAAACAATGACAGGTGGGGCAAGTTAACTGGTATGCTTCAGCATTGCAAAGCAGGCAAAGCATACCTGTGAATTTGGTCTCTGTATAATTTTAATTTGTAGAAATGAGACATAGAATCCTAGGATATCAGGATTGGAAGGGACATCAGGAGGTCATCTATTCCAACCCCTGCTGAAAGCAGGACCAATCCCCAGATAGATTTTTGCCCTAGATCCCTAAACGGCCCCTTTAATGACTGAAAACACAACCCTGGGTTTAGCAGGGCAATGCTCAAACCACTGAGCTACCCCTTCCCCCTGGGATTAGTGCAACAAATTATGAATGGAGATGGTATTGCTTACTTGCTTGAACATTGTCTTCCTGGATGATAACATATTTTCTGTTGAAAATCAGAGTAGAACTCAATCCTCTTGCCTGACTTCAGTGATTGTGCTCAGATTAGAATGTACTGCCAGGATTCTTAGTCATACCCAGCATTCATCATAGCACATATCTCCAGTTATATTTTCTTCCATCCTAATTTGTGATAATGCCATTGCATTAATTTGGTCTGGCCCTTTCAGTGACCTTTCATTTCTACAGATTCATAGGTGATTGGATCAGACATGCCCATTCGTTCATCTAGTCTGACCTCTATAACACATGCCACGGAATTTTATCTAGCTACTCCTGTTATTTCTTGTGCTTCATCCCATGCTTTGAGATCTCATGAGGCGTCCCTTTTTAGAAGTCCACAGTTGTTGTCATCTTCCATTCAGTGATTGTAGTTGCCACAATCATGGGTTTCACAGCCTCTCCCCTGTTTTACTTGTGGTACAAACATTTTTTATCACTTTAATCTAAGCTTAGTGTGATGTTTTTCCACTTAGTATATGGAAACTGGGCTGTAATCTTACTGTACTGTGACATGCTTTGGGATGAAGTAAACTACTGTATGTCACTAATGTTGTTGTTGGATGCATTTGATAACATTTGTTTTTGAAAACTCATGCTCAATAGAATTAATACATCATTCAAGCACATTTGCATTTCTTTTGAAGTATCGCTAACCTCCTGTGTCACTGACCACATAGGATTTAGGACAAATTCAATATGCAGAGTTGAGAAAATTCTCAGACATATGTGCAGTGTTGAGTCAAAGCTTTTATCTTGCTAAAAGCCTTTACTTTTTTTCAAAACCTAATGTAAGCACAAGTGAATCACCCTAATGATAGGATATATTTTGTTGCTATTGAGTTTTAGAAAGGGTTCCTTGTACAAATGCACCTTGCAAAATTCCATCAAGCAACAACGTTTGCTATATCATCTCCACAGGCTTGATTACTGTATTCAATTCATTACAAGGAAACAGATCTTTTTAATTTAACGTTATTGATTAAAAAAACTGAAAAAGATTACTCAGGCAAACAAAACTCTGTTCTCTGAGTTCTTAGCTTTCTATATATATAGAAGGATTTCCTTAACGGACTTTAAGGCGTTAACCATTTCATTCTTGTGAGTTCTCTCTCATTTTCTCATCTTTCTGAATATTTTCACTCATCTGACATTGGGCCCCACTTCAAAACTCAAACTTGGGGTGAGTACAGTGAGTTTTGCATAAGCAAACACTCGGTCTGGATTCACAAAAGGACTTAGGTGCTTCACTGCCACTTTAGGTACCTAAATCCCAGAATCAGGCTGCACTGGGATTCACAAAAAAAACACACTCAGCTACCCACAAACCCTGCAGTTGCCTAAAATCAAAGTCACTCAGGGCCTAAATTTTTGCATTTCCCTAGGTGCCTATGTTTCTGCACTGCAGTCCCATAGCAGATCTCCAGTCACCTAAGCCTCAGAGCAAAGCATGAACCTGGGGAAGATAGGTGTTAGGGTCCTACAGGTGAGCTAGGCTGTCAATCTAGTAAGCGTGCTCAGAGCTTGCCTACCAGCTCTGGCCCCACTAGACAAGCTTACACAAAATGGAGGGGTGCCATGTCCACAGCCCTCAAAACTTGTAGCTGACTGATTAGGGTACTCAGCTGGGATATGGGAGAACTTCAGTTCAAGTACCTCCTCCATCTGAGGGGGGAAGGAATTTGAAAAGAGATAAGGCACCTCTTGGGTGAGTGTCCTAACCATTAGGCTGGGGGATATTCTGATGGCGCCTGGGGTCCCTCATTATCTCCTATTGAAGCTGCTCCACTTTGGATCTTGAATAAATAAAAAAAATTGAAGCAGAAGGACTGACTCCTAGTCTCCCACATGAATACTCTAAGCACCAGGCTACAGAGTCATTCTTATTCTTAAGTGCTGTCTCTGGCTCAGTGAGTCTTTCATTATTCATTCACAGCTTCAAGAGTAGAGACTAAAGGAGTGCTCCATCAGACTATTGCATTTAGTGTGGGGGGGCTTGAACCAGGGGTCTCCCGCATCACAGGTGAGTACCCTAACCATTTGCCTAAAAGGTTATAAGGGAGGTTCTCCTCCCCTCACTCTTCCTAGCTTCTTGCTAAAACAGCATAAGCACCTAATGCCAAGAGTGAGTTTGCAACCAAGAAACTCAAGCAGAGGGAGATGCCTCCCTCCAGCCTGGAATTAGGTGCCTATTTCCAAGAGAAGGGCAGGGCTTAGCACACACCCCTAGGCTTGGCATCTCCCAATGGCTAGATTAGGTGAGGAGTGGCTTAGTGTGCTGGCTTTTGTGAATCTCATTCAGAGGCGCTTATCTCTCTCTATTCATTGTATTGGGACCCTAGGCAACAAACACAGATATTATGAATCCCAGTGATTTTCTAGGCACCTAAAAGTTAGGCAAGGTGATGCTAAGCATCACCACACCTATGTCTCTTTGTTAATCTAGCCTACAGTGTAAGGAAACTGCTGGTTCATTAATGAGTAGTCAGGTGCTCTCTTTACTGTGAGGTAGAGGGGAAAAGGGTTGAGTGACAGTTCTTCCTGAAGGTTCAGGGACCAGTATCATTGTCGAGCCAGTGGAGGGCACTGCATGATCCAGAACAATGGATGAGGAGGAATGGGGGCTTAGGGAATTGAGAACTCAAACAAAGGGCTGGCGTGTGTGAGAGATCAGAAGGCTGGAGTCAGTAGGCGGGGATCTAGCTGCAGAAAGAAGTCCAGGAAGCAGGGTAGCATGGCTGGCCACAGACAGAGTCCAGAAGAATTGGGCTCAGGAGAAGGTGGCCTCTACCGAGGTGGGGAAAAAAAACAGTTTAGAGCTGGGCTGAGGAGTGGTGAGTTGCTTAGTAAAGACGTATATGGTGGGGCTTGAAGAGGCTCAGGGGAACCACCAAGGAGTGGGTGTGGTAGCTAGTTGTGCTAATTCTAGTGGAAAGAGCAGCCTGAGAAGCGAGCCATGGAGCTGAGCCAGCAGCAGCTAAGCAATGCTAGGGAATGGGCTTGAGTGGCTGGAGGGGTTAATGTAGTCTGAAATTCACAGCAGCAGAACCCATCCAGCAGAAGAGGATGTATACAGCAAAGTACTGGCACAAAGGTCCCAAATGTGACCACAGGGAGAGTCCCAGAACACCAATGACGCAGTAAGAACAGGCCTGTTAAACCATGGGCTTAGGAGGACTCCATCCCCCTCTGAGAAAGCAGTAAAGAGGCAACTTTGTTCCTGAATCCAAGGAAGCATCTGAGCTTGTGGTCCACAGAGCTAATCACCAAATATCCAAAAAGGATGGTGTATGTTTACAAACAGTAACTCCCTTAGGTGGGCTCAATTTCAATCTCTTTTGCTATCCAGTGTAGGTTCCTTTCTTGTTTTCTGTCCATCGCATTTTACCACTGCTTCAGCGATGATTAATTTTTAGGCCTTGGATCTCTCTGAGTGGAGTTTGTTCAGCCCATCAAACTACCAGTGTGCAGTGGTTTGGTAACAAACAGGCCCATTTCACTTCTGACCTAAAATACATTTGAATCCTGGAGAAGAAACTGACTAGTGAATTAAACCATACCTACAGCAGCCCTCCCAACAAATCTTCTTTAGTGAACTTACTCCATTGTGACACTGTACCCCATAATGCTTTATGGGAATATGACATAACTGGAATATAATCTACTGAATCTATCTATGCTACATATGCTATGTAACATATCTGTATAAAGGTTATGATCTACTGAATCTATTAATCCTATCTGGATGTATGTATCACTTTTGTATTCGACGTTATGAATATTGGCTGTGTATTGGCTTGATTTCTAAATAATCGTAGTAGAGCATTTGGTCAGTTCCTGGAGAAAGGAATGTTGAAATTAAGTACCTAATCAAGAAACACTTACTTAAAGGACAATAACTCTTGGAATGCTCCAATCCACATAAGACATCTACTTGAGGACGTTCAAGGTAGCATGTGACCTATGGCTGCTACCTGGTAAGAAACTGTGAGTCATGCATGGACATGTGACTTGCCCAGGTGACTCCAGAACTCCATCTTGGAGCTGGACTTTGCATAGGAGAGAGGAGAGGTTCTCCACCCACAAGAGAAAGTCTATTTAAGCCCATGGGAGACCCCTCCATTTTGTCTTCAGCTGGCTAAAGAGAGAGAGAACCTCTCCACCCCCCAGGATACCTGAAAGAAACTAGAACAAAAGAGGTGTGAGTGATTGCTGGACCCAGACTAAAAGGAGATTAGCCTGTAAAAGGGAGCATTCTGGAACTAGAGAGGATCTTATCTCTATTCAGTTTGATTAGACATAGATTTGCATGTTTTATTTTATTTTGCTTGGCGACTTACTTTGTTCTGTCTGTTACTACTTGGAACCACTTAAATCCTACTGTCTGTATTTAATAAAATCACTTTTTACTTATTAATTAACTCAGAGTATGTGTTAATACCTGAGGGAGGCAAACAGGTGTACATATCTCTCTATCAGTGTTATAGAGGGTGAACAATTTGAGTTTACCTTTATAGCTTTATACAGGGCAAAACAGATTTATTTGGGTTTAGACCCCACTAGGAGTTGGGCATCTGAGTGTTAAAGACAAGAACATTTCTGTGACATGCTTTCAGCAAAGCCTACAGCTGTTAGGGGACATGGTTCAGACCTGGGTCTGGGTTTGCAGCAGGCTAGCGAGTCTGGCTCAAACCAGGCAGGGCACTGAAGTCCTAAGCTGATGGGGCAGGAAAGCAGGGGCAGAAGTAGTCTTGGGCACATCAGGTGGCAACTCCCAGAGGGTTTCTGTGATTCAACTCATCACACCATTTCTTATAAAATACTCAGCAGTAAATATCCTGTCTAACAATTAAATCCTGCTGTCCGCAGAGTTGACAACTCTCTTGGGTACCATTGACTTTAACAGAAAATGTCCAGTGCTTTGCACAATGGGGCACTAGAACAGCAAAGTACATTCTACCTGAACTTACCTGTGGAAACCTTGGAAAAACACTTCTTTATACAACCTGTTCACAACTTGGAACCCTTCTTCATGAATAACATTACTAGACTTCTCGATTCTCATTAATCTATGAAAGGCTTATCTTTGTATCTTAATATCAACATTTTCAGCAAGATTACATAGCAAACTCCCCCTAAATGTCCTTGATTGCTTCCTTTGTTACTTTCAGGGATGTGTGTCCAGACTTCTGATTTATTAAGGGGATTACATTACTGACACATTTTCAACAGAGAAGACAATGCTTGACAACTTTTTCAATACAAAGAATCCACCTTCTCTTTGGAGTAAGATCAAAACACACTTATTTAGGAATAGATACTGACTGATCTTTGCATATGTGTACAAGGAGCTTCCCCTGCCCTTTGAACTCCGTAGAATGACCTCTTACAATATCATTACGCAGCATAGTGCCTGCTCCCTTCTAGTACTCCACCACGGACCAGCTGTCCAAATCAGCAGGGAAGGTTGGAGAGAAGGCAAGACCTCTGTCTCCTCGACATTGGCCACTGAGGTTGGCTGGGTGTGGTGCATACTCATAGATTCGTAGAGTCCAAGGCCAGAAGAGACCATTGTGATTATCCAGTCTGACCTCCTGTAAAACACAGAGTAGAGTACTTGCCCACAATTACTAGAGTACATTTTTTAGAAAAAAAATCCAACCTTGATTTTAAAAATTGTCAGTAATGGAGAATCCACAAGAACACTTGGTAAATTGTTCCAATGGTTAATTACCCTCACTGTTAAGAATTTACACCTTATTTCCAGCCTGAATTTGCCCAGTTGCAACTTTCAGCCATTGGCTCATGCTATACATTTCTCTGCTAGACTGAAGAGCCCATTATCAAATATTTGTTCCCCATGTAGGTACTTATAGACTATAATCAAGTCAACCCTTAATTTTCTCTTTGTTAAGCTTAATAGATTTAACTCCTTGAGGCTAACACTAAAAGGCCTGTTTTCTAATCCTTTCATCATTGTTGTGCTCTTCTCTGAACATTCTCCAATGTAGCCATATATTTCTTGAATTGTGGGCACCAAAACTGGGACATAGTATTCCAGGAGTGATCACACCAGTGCCTAACACAGAGGTAAAATAACCTCTCCACTCCAACTCAATATTCCTCTGTTTATGCATTCAAGGATCACATTAGTTCTTCTGGCCACAGTGTCACACTGGGAGCGCATATTCAGGTCATTATCCACCACCACCTCCAAATCTTTTTTAGAGTCACTTCCCAGGATATAGTTCCCCATCCTGTAAGTATGGCCTGTATTCTTTGTTGCTAGTTATATACATTTACATTTAGCCATATTAAAACAGATACTGTTTGCTTGTGCCCAGCTTACCAAGCGATCCAGATCGCTCTGCATCAGTGACCTGTTCTCTTCATTACTTATCACTCCCTCAATTTTTGTGTCACCTGCAAATTTTATCAGTGATGATGATGTTTTCTTCCAGGTCATTAATAAAAATGTTAAAGACTGTAGGGCCAAAACCCAACCCCTGAGGGACTCCACTAAAAACACACCCTCTTGAAGATGATTCCTTGTTTACAGTTGCCTTTGGAGACCTAGCAGTTGGCCATCTTTTAATCTATTTGCTGTGTGCCATGTTAATATCATATTGTGCTTGTTTTTTTAATCAAAATGTCATGCACTGTCAAGTCAAATGCCTTACAGATGTCTGAGTATATTACATCAACACCATTATATTTATCAGCCAAACATGTAATCGCATTAAAAAAAAATCATTAGTTTGACAGGAGCTATTTTCCATTAACCCACATTGATTGGCATTAATTATATTACCCTCCTTTAATTCTTGATTAATCAAGTCATGTATCAGCTATTCCATTATCTTGCCAGGGATCGATGTCAGACTGACAGGCCTATAATTATCCAGCTCATGCTGCGCCCACTCCAAGGATGGCTGAGCTATCGCTATAACATGTGGGTCTCAGGGCCTGCCCCCTCAAAGGGGAATTCTGGCCGGCCGAGATGCCCCTTCATGCCAACTCAGGTGTTCCTGAAATTGTCTAGGGCAACAACTGCCCAGTTTAGGGAGGAAGGATGGTTTATGGTTACAATACTGAACTGGAATTTAGGAGATTTGTGGGTCAATGCTCAGTTTCCCCATCCCCTAAAGTGGGAATAATATTTCTTATCTCTCACCCTTTATATTGTCTGTGAGCTGTTCAGGGAAGGGACTTGTTCTCACTGTGTATATACGGCACCAAACATAATAAGCCCCCAATTTGCTGGGGCTTCTAAGGGTACATCTGCACTGCAATTAGATACCTACAGCTGGCCCACACCAGCTGACTCAGGCTCATGGGACGCCATCTGTATGGTTGTTGAACTATGGTGTAGTTGTTCTGACTCATGGTGCAGCCCAAGCTCTGGGACCCTCCTGCCTCACAGGGTCCTATAGCCTCAGCTCCAGCCTGAGCCCAAATATCTACACTGTAATTAACCAGCCCCTCAGCCCAAGCCCCAAGACCTTGAGTCAGCTGGCACAAGCCAGTCATGGGTTTTTAAGTGCACTGTAGACATACCCTTAGTGCTAGTGTAATACAAATAATAAATAATAAAAGTATCACCATTGTACAAATTGTACAACCATCTCTGTTCAAAAGCTGCCAGATGCTCTTTTTGAAAGACCATAAAAACAACGGTCATAATCAAGAAAAGCTGAATTTATTTGTGTTTTGGTTTTAAAACAGTTGATTAAGGCAAAGTTACCATAAAATGTTAACATACCTCATCGTACGTTACTTATTCAGGATCAGGTTAATATTCAAGGAACCTGGCTAAATGTGCAATTTTAAAAGTTTACGCATATGTTCTGTTAATGATTTGGGATCTCAAACAGTGTTCACCATTTATTTCTAAATTGTGGCCATTAAAATGCCCAAGAGTAGCAGTGTTAGCTCTGGAGTCTTGGCCAAATTCCAATTTGGGTAATTCCACTCTGCCTACTTAAATTTGCCTTGTACTTTCAGCTGCTGTAAATAAGGTATTCTTCTTTTCCTATCCTAAGCTGTTGTTAGTGTTGTGTGTTCTCAAACAGCTGCCCCAGAAATGCCTTGCATTTCAGTGATGGATATGCCATTCCCTATTGTTATGCTGCTTGCTAGGTAAACAACACAGTATCAAGGCTGCAAAGCAGTTTACTTTGGAACCACTTCTTTTCTTTTGTTCATGTAACTATCCAAAAAGTTTCCATTGGAGCAGATATTTTCCATGCTTAGCCTCAGCCAAATATGAATTTTCCTGCTGGAAAAAATTATCACACATTCTATCCAGCAATTCAGTGTGTATTTTTCATCTAACATTGTTTGTCCTTGTGATCGATCCTCCTTCCATCTTTCTTTTCTAGCTTTTGTAAAGTGTCCTTATTTTAGGCAGGGAGGTATTATGTTTAAGGGTGCCAGATAGATATTATTGTTGTAATATCTATAAGAAAACCAATAAAAATCAAGAAAGAAAGAGAACAGATGAACCTTGAAACTTGGCATGTAAACGGTACCCATTTTGTGTTACATCTGCTATCTACTTTGGATAATAGTGTATGTGAATCAAAATCACTTCTGAGCATGCTCAACAAACATTGGCTGAATTATTATTTTTTAGCAAAGTTTAAGGAAGCTCCATTCTGTTTGTGATGTCGCAGTGCACATCCTCATTGCCCAACCGAAATGTTCTAGCTGTAAATGAAGGAAGCCCCAGCGGTTAGAACACTGTGTTGGGACTGGGGAGATGCGGGGGTTGATTTCCTACTCTACCATAAGGATGCTGTGTGACCTTTGGTAAGTCATTTACGATATGTCCATACAAGCAGCCACAGCTGCACCACAGAAATAGAGACAGTTGTTATGGAAATGGAAGGATTTTTATTATCACCGTAGTAAACAGGGTCGCCCAGAGTGGGGGGACAAGTGGGGCAATTTGCCCTGGGCCCCGCAGGGCCCCGCGAGCCACTCTGGATTTTTGGCGGCACTTCTGCAGTGGGCACTTCTCTCGCTCCCAGTCTTTGGCAGCGGGTCCTTCAGTGCAGTAGAAGACTCGTAGTTAGTGAAGGACCCGCCACTGAAGTGCTGCCATAGCCTCGGAGCGCCGCCCAGTGAGTACAAGCGCCGCTAGCGGCAGGGAAAAATTAAAAAAAGGTCACGATTGGCAGCACTTAGGCTGCTCTACCGCCACTGCTTCATTCTTCGGTGGCAATTCAGCGGCAGGTCCCTCTCGGAATTGCCCCTGAAGATCCAGCCCTGCCCCAGGCCTCCTGAATTCTCTGGGCAGCCCTGCTAGTAAATCCATCCCCTTGAGAGGTGGTAGCTACGTTAATGGATGAATTCTTCCATCGACCTAGTGGTGTCTATATGGGCTTTAGGTCAGCTTAACTGTGTCTCTCAGGGGCATGAATTTTTCACAAATACAAACACCTTTGCTCCTCACCCCACCGCAGCCCACCCCTGTCCTTCCCCTTCTCTGAGATCCCACCCCCTGCTCACTCCATTCCCTCCTCCTTCTGTCTTGAGCAAAGTAGCCAGGTGATCAAAGTTTTAAGTGTAGACCAGGCCTTAGTATCTCTGTGCCTCCATTCCCCGACTTTAAAATTGGGAGAATAGTTCCTCCCGAGTGCCTAGGGGTGTTGTGAGTATAAATAAATTAAAGATTGTGAGGTGCTTAAATACCCTGGTAATGGGAGCCACATAAATACCGAAACAGAACACGCATAGTGGAAGTTATCTCATTGAACTACTCATAGCCAACATTGCAAAGAAAATCTTGTCTTAACTTCAGGATAAGAGAAAGCTGTGGGTCTAGGGTTGGCAACCCTCCTGGATTGGCTGACAGTCTCCCAGAATCAACCTCAATCTCCCAGTGGCTATTGAAAGCAATCCAGGAGATTTTAATAGGCCACTAAAGGTCTGGATGGTGGAACAGTGGGGCTAAGGCAGTCTCCCTACCTGTCCTGGCTCTCTGTGGCTCCTGGAAGCGACCAGCACGTCCCTCTGCCTTCTAGGCACAGGGTTGCCAGGCAGCTCTGTGCGCTGCCCCTGCCTGCAGGCACCGCCCCCACAGCTCCCACTGGCCACGGTTCCCAGCCAATGGGAGTTGTGGAGTCAGTGCTTGGGGAACCAAACTCCCTCCCACAGCCCACAACCTACATCTGCTCCTGCATCCCAGTCCCCATCCCAGTCCTGAGCCCCTTCTACACCCAAGCTCCCTCCCAGAGTCTGCACCCTGCACTTTCTCCTGCACCCAAAACCCCTGGCCCAGGCTCAGCCCAGAGTCCCCTCCCACACTCCAAACCCTGAGCTCCACCCCCTAGTCCAGAGCCTGCACTCCACCCCACCCCAGCCTGGCGAAAGTGAGTGAGGGTAGGGGAGAGCTTTACTTTCTTCTGTGAACAGTTCAATTGAACTAATTGAAACTATTTGGGTTAATAAGACTGTACCTGGGGTTTCGTCTACACACTGTAAAAAACCCACAACAGCAAGTCCCAGAGCCCAGTTCAACTGACACAAACTCATGCAAGGCTTAAAATAGCAGTGTTGACATTTGGGCTCAGACTAGAAAAACCCAGTGTGGAGTAGGTGGGTCTCAGAGTCAGGCTCCAGCCCAAGCTTGAATGTCTACACTGATATTTTTAGCCCCACAAGTGTGACCCCCATGAGTCCAAGTCATTTGATCCAGGCTCTGAAACTCGCTGCTGTGGGTTTGTTTTCTGTTCCTGTGTAGACATATCCTTGGTTGTTACCTAATCATGGGGTCAAAAGGGTTTTTACGTACAAATTTGCACCAGTTTAGTTAAATGGGCACAAATCCCTGTGTGAGTACTTTCCTTTAGGTTTAAGAGTGGCTTATTTTAGTTTAGCTTAAACCTGTTCCTAATCGATTTAAGCTAAACCAAAATAAGCCTGATTTAAATCAAAATAAGAGTGTCCAGTTTAACTAAACCAGTTTAACTGAATCATTTTAAAATCTCACCTTTAGGCTATGTCTGCATTATAAAAAAAAGATGTGTTTTTGCCTCAAGATCAGCGGTGAAAGTAGGCCAGTATGGGCCAGTACACCAGCCGATGTTATGTCGCTGGCCCTTTTGCCCCCCCCAGTTCGGCCCCAGCGACAGGGTGGGGGTGGGTAAAAGGGGCAGCTGCTCTGGTGCCCGGTGATTTAAAAGGGCCTGTGGCTCCAGGTTGCCGCCGCAGCTACCGCAGCAGTGGCCGGAGCTCTGTGGCCTTTTAAATCGCTGCTGGAACCCCAGGCGGCATGGGCCAGGCGGCATGGATGGGCTGGCTGGGGTTCCAGCAGCGATTTCACCCGAGTCCCTGCCCCCTCTGGGAGCCTGGAGCTGGTCCCCATAATGGTAATTCATCTGTGCTACTTTCACCCTGCTCAAGATACATAACTCAAGATTGCTATCTCAATGTAAAGTCCTAGTGGGACAAGACACAGTAGTTTTTACCTCAGTGTAGCTAATTTAGGTCATTTCTACACCCCCTATCTGGGGTTTACCTCCGCTAGCTGCACTGAGGTTAAAACTACCTGGGCTTTGTCGCCACTAAGATTTGAGATTGAGCTATTTATCTTGAGTTAGGAATCTTAATAGACTCATAGACTCATAGACTCTAGGACTGGAAGGGACCTCGAGAGGTCATCGAGTCCAGTCCCCTGCCCTCATGGCAGGACCAAATACTGTCTAGACCATCCCTGATAGACATTTATCTAACCTACTCTTAAATATCTCCAGCGATGGAGATTCCACAACTTCCCTAGGCAATCTATTCCAGTGTTTAACTACCCTGACAGTTAGGAACTTTTTCCTAATGTCCAACCTAAATCTCCCTTGCTGCAGTTTAAGCCCATTGCTTCTTGTTCTGTCATTGGAGGCTAAGGTGAACAAGTTTTCTCCCTCCTCCTGATGACACCCTTTTAGATACCTGAAAACTGCTATCATGTCCCCTCTCAGTCTTCTCTTTTCCAAACTAAACAAACCCAATTCCTTCAGCCTTCCTTCATAGGTCATGTTCTCAAGACCTTTCATCATTCTTGTTGCTCTTCTCTGGACCCTCTCCAATTTCTCCACATCTTTCTTGAAATGCGGTGCCCAGAACTGGACACAATACTCCAGTTGAGGCCTAACCAGCGCAGAGTAAAGCGGAAGAATGACTTCTCGTGTCTTGTTTACAACACACCTGTTAATGCATCCCAGAATCATGTTTGCTTTTTTTGCAACAGTATCACACTGTTGACTCATATTAAGCTTGTGGTCCACTATGACCCCTAGATCTCTTTCTGCCATACTCCTTCCTAGACAGTCTCTTCCCATTCTGTATGTGTGAAACTGATTGTTCCTTCCTAAGTGGAGCACTTTGCATTTATCTTTATTGAACTTCATCCTGTTTACCTCAGACCATTTCTCCAATTTGTCCAGATCATTTTGAATTTTGACCCTGTCCTCCAGAGCAGTTGCAATCCCTCCCAGTTTGGTATCGTCCGCAAACTTAATAAGCGTACTTTCTATGCCAACATCTAAATCGTTGATGAAGATATTGAACAGAACCGGTCCCAAAACAGACCCCTGTGGAACCCCACTTGTTATACCTTTCCAGCAGGATTGGGAGCCATTAACAACTACTCTCTGAATACGGTTATCCAGCCAGTTATGCACCCACCTTATAGTAGCCCCATCTAAATTGTACTTTCCTAGCGTATCTATAAGAATATCATGCGAAACTGTATCAAATGCCTTACTAAAGTCTAGGTATATCACATCCACCGCTTCTCCCTTATCCACAAGGCTCGTTATCCTATCAAAGAACGTTATCAGATTAGTTTGACACGATTTGTTCTTTACAAATCCATGCTGGCTATTCCCTATCACCTTACCACCTTCCAAGTGTTTGCAGATGATTTCTTTGATTACCTGCTCCATTATCTTCCCTGGCACAGAAGTTAAACTAACTGGTCTGTAGTTTCCTGGGTTGTTTTTATTTCCCTTTTTATAGATGGGAACTATATTTGCCCCCTTCCAGTCTTCTGGAATCTCCCCCGTCTCCCATGATTTCCCAAAGATAATAGCTAGAGGCTCAGATACCTCTTCCATTAACTCCTTGAGTATTCTAGGATGCATTCCATCAGGCCCTGGTGACTTGCAGGCATCTAACTTTCTAAGTGATTTTTTACTTGCTCTTTCCTTATTTTCTCTTCTAAACCTACCCTCTTCCCGTAAGCATTCACTATACTAGACATTCCTTCAGACTTCTCAGTGAAGACCGAAACAAAGAAGTCATTAAGCATCTCTGCCATTTCCAAGTCTCCCGTTACTGTTACCCCCCTCCTCATTGAGCAGTGGACCTACAATGTGAAAACAGACCTTTTATAGCCATGAAGGCATCTCCTTAGTTACACTGGTCCAACTCTGCATATAAAAGAAGGCCCAACTTTGCATCCTTTCAGTGGCCACAATATCACCATCAGAAACTAAACTGTTGTTCTGCTGCTCAACTATCCCAACCTTACAGAAAAGTCCCTCCAGGAAAACAATATAATCAGCCAGAAGTGTTAATTCATTCACCCTCATCATTTCAATGAGATGGATGGACTTCCTCTGGCTTTATCCCATTCTCCTCAATGAGTGTCAAATTAAAAAAAAAAAGTTGGGACCATTTAAAGGCTATTTTTAAAAATATGGGTAATTTCTTCAACCCCGAGCCTCTTGTATTTAAAAAAAACAAGATAATCAAATACAAAAACCAGTTGGCACAGTTAAAAAAGTTGGAAAATGAAAAATTCCTACAGAAATATTGACTTAAAATGCATGTATCCTGCATGTTTAATTTTTGCTATATATATTTTTATAACTTAGAATTATATTAAGCTATATATATTAATTACATATTTAACAAGAAAAACAGAAATAGAAAATTTTATGCATTTGCAAAATAATGAGGCTAATATTAATGTAGAAAGGTGACATTTGCCATTTTCTCACTGTTAAAATATACATTTTAAATGCATCACCTTAATGGTAAATTAACATATGCATTTACAGTTAAAGCATAGAGTTTGTTACACAAAGAACTTCTGAATCCTTCATGAAGAAAGGCACTATTATAATGCAATGTATTATTATCGCTGTTAATATGTTAACAAGAACAGTTTTAAAGCAGGTGAACTATTTGTTCAATCAATATTGCTTTAACCACAATCAATATCTACGTACAATATTAATGGGATTGAATCCAATCCATAACAATGTCGAAGTCCAACTGAATTCCATTTATAATGCATTAACAGCAGGAAAAGAGAGATAATTTTTAAGTGTAGAATGTTTGTATTTTGCCCAATTTGTATGATGTTCCTATACAAGGCCCTTTTTTGTAGCATACAATTCACCCGCTCTCAGCGATGGACACCATTTTGAATGCTAGTAGAGCACTAAATTTATGACAAAATATAATCAAATAATGTTCCTGGAATATATGGTAAAAAATACTTGTTTTATACCATAAGGCTGGGATAGTCTATGGCCCTCACAGACATTTCTACAATTTAGAAACCAAAAGTCTGGAAGAAAATTTCCTGAATCTGCCATACATGGTTAATTTTTCAAGTTGCTGCTGGTAAAAGGAAGCAAAGTGTTAATTTCCAGGTTTGACGGAATGCTTGCAATGCCATGAAGTGACATTCAGATCAGAAATATGAAGTGGAAAATGTTTGATGGACCATGACTAGATTAGTTTGTCAGCACTACCATCTTTATGACATTTTATTCGTAAAAAGAGAAGCTATTCTTTATGAACCAATCCTCTCTTGTGTGCTGTTTATTTAAAAGTCATGGTGGGTTGGACTTAAACAAATACTCCCAGTGGCTTTATAACAAGTATTCCTCTAAGTCTTGTTCACTTTGTTGTGTCTAATGCCAAAAGTATTAAGGAAATTCTAGCATTAAAAGTCCTTTCTCCCCACATTCACTGCCAAGTGATTTGCAAATATAACTGATAACTAGGGCTATTGTTTTGTTACTGCATTTTTTTAAGGAAAAGTCATAAGTTGGTCCTAGTGAAAAGGACAAAATCACTGAAATATAGTTTTTAAAAAGTCAAAGGCATTGCTTTAAACCCAAGTAACTCTTATCATCCCAGTTTTCTGCAAATAGCTAGGACTGTGTTTGTGCTGTAATAACTATGTTGACAATAATTGACATACGAGAAACAAATTCTGGAAAACCATCTTTTAAGCCCTGATTCAGGACAGAATGTAAGCATGTGCTTAAGTCTATAACTGTTCAGGAACTCACTTAAGCATCTGCTTAACTTTAAGCATGCTCCTCCCTGCTGTAAGTAAGCAACCTCAGAGCTGCTCTAACTTTATCTCTAATGCAGAGGCCCCAAGGAAGAAACTCTCTTGCTGAACAAATTCCAGACACATTCCCTAAGCTGGGAAGATCTACACTCCCTAGGGAATCCCCTTATGCCAGTGGCATTCTCCAGGGGCCATTTCTGCCATCCATTGGGGCCATTTATACCTCTACAGTGGTACAGAGCTGGACTGAAAAATCACCTTCCTGGCCCTCAATCTGTAATTCTGCCCTGGGTGCTAAAGTTTAGCTCTCAACCAAAATAATTGGGGGAAAAATATTTTTAAAAATGTGGAGCTTTAGACTGAGTTTATTATGGTTGTCTCTGCTTGCAATAGGCATCGTCTTGAGTTACTATACATTGATCAAGATCCCATTTACACATATTCTGCTTCTCTGACTGAGACCAGAGCTCACCTTCCTCCACTAAAAATAGAAAAGTTTCCAATGTGCTTGAACCAAATCCTGGGATCAAACAAGCCAAACTTTGGAATGTTCAGATTCTGGACATGTTGAACTCCTCTCTATTTCATACACCAAAAGAGAGAAAATAAAATTAGCTCCTTTGCTGTAAACTGCAAAAAGCGTGAATGAATTGTATTCCCCCACTCTTTAATATTGCCATTTTCATATCCTGTGTATGGTGAGTTTGTGATGCATCTGCAGAAGCAGCACATGACCTCACATTCCAGAGAAATCTGTGATATGCTCTAGGCAGC
Organism: Gopherus evgoodei; assembly: GCF_007399415.2. NCBI lineage: Eukaryota > Metazoa > Chordata > Testudines > Testudinidae > Gopherus > Gopherus evgoodei. The sequence goes on along the minus strand of NC_044325.1, from coordinate 114,213,988 downwards.
TTGAGAAACATCATTGTCCCCGAGTCCATACCACTTCTAGAGCTGGAAGGGTTAACGGGATGTAAAATAGCTATTGACAAATTGTAAAGATTCAGAGATGTTGTAACCAGTCCAGCAAGAAAAGAGATCTGTTATGACATGGTGCATTATTGGTTTAATGGTTTGTACACCAAAGGGAAGGTCAAAACTTTTCTTGTTATAGGTGGTTGGGGTTGGCCCAGGATCTGATCAAGCTGGTCTCACTCTTGGGAAAATTCTTAATAATTTCCTCCTAACATTTCAAGTAATCAAAGGCTTTCCATGACACTACTTCCTTCTGGCATACCATGCCGATAATATGGCATGTACTGCATTGTGTGGGGATAAACTCTATGGATATAAGTTTAATATCTGTGACAAACTATCTATTCTATTTGAATCTCAACTGCATCCTGCATGTTCCGTTAATTACACAGCTCAGTCTTACATAGCTCACTGAAAATGGCAGTTCACTATGTTAACAACATCTAAAATCAGAATGGCCACCATAGTATGGGAAGGCTTGAGAAGTTGCATAGATCTGACTTGAGAGAGAAACTCACCTACACTAATGAAAATAGCTAGGAGAAATACACTGAAAGACGGTGCCTTCCATACTCCTCAGCAGCAGCTGCCAACATATAACAAGATCATGCTCATGCTCTGGTTGACCAATAGCTTTTCTTTTCTTTTCTTCTCCCTCCCCACAATCATCTGTGATCATGAAGCTGTTCTGGTATGCACTTGAATTCTTAATATATGTTCTGCCCAGTTCAGTTCCATGAAAATCTGGGTTTAATCTCAGTCCACAAACAAATGCAAGCCGGCATACATTCTACCTGTTGCTTGACCTCTCTTGCACAAATGTATGGTTGCATATGATCAGGGATGGCCACAGATCTTGTGACACTTTATATTTGTTGGGTCCCAGCTCCATACACACATACCACTGGGTTCTTCCCACTACATGAGCCAAGAATCCAAGAAGTAGAGCTGAAGCATAACTTTTCCATATGGGGCACATGGGTGGGTAGTTAGGAAATTTAATCTCTGCTATAGCCTAGTGGTACCAGAATCAGGTGGACACAGCCGGTTCTAGGCACAAGCAGACTAAGCAATTGCTTAGGGGCCCAAGCAGTTCAAGGTGGCCACCTATTCACTTTTTATTATAAGAACTTGCCTGTTTTAGTATTCGGGGGGGAAGGATATTCCTGCTTAGGGCCTCATGGGCTAGCACTGGCTCTGCTGTTGGAGTTGCAGCTAGGGAACTGAAAAGGAGACTGTCTGGTAGGTTGACTTTTATCTGGAGTGCATATCTCTGGAGGTGCTTGGCATTATATGGCTCTATAGGCTATAAAACTCAACTACTAACCTTCTCTACTGTATAAGACATATGCAGATGTCTGTACTGCATAATATTTTATGGCCATAGCACTATATGGCTATATAAGCTATATAGACCTACTACTAGCCTACTGTAATACTACTGCATAAAATATATGCAGATTAAGTTAAATCTTGAACAGCTTTCAGGGATATAGTCACAACTCAGTTTGTGGGGTGGGGGCTTGGGATTTAATTAGAATTAGCTTGTTCTGACAAATCATTTAAAGATAGTTAACAGCTCTGCCATCTGACTTGATTTACATGTATGTTACCTTTCTCAGCCTCTCTATGTGTACATTAGTCCACCATGTGAAAAATAAAGCTTTCAAGGGACTCTTACACTGAAGGACTGTGTCAAGGGTAAGCCCCAAATTTGACTTGCCCTTGTTTTTATTTCAATGCCTGGTGTGCTCATGTGTTGCTGGACTACAGAATCTAACTGCTTTAAAACTGAAAAAGGGTTATCCTAGAAACAGTACTTAAAAGGCATGATTATGGAAATTTTCCATAACTTTTCAGAACAGACTTCAACTATGTTGTCAGCAAATGCCAAGTTAAATATTACTTCTGAGCTCTGATGGCAGTCACTGATTCCGTCCTGACATGCACACCTGCCTTTTTCCAGCAGCATCATTTTCACATCTAGCCTTGTGACTAGGTGGCATTATTAGGACTAAGCTAGAACCAACAAACTTCTGTGAGGCATAACATTGCACTGGTAGAGCATGGCTTCAGCACGCTATGTCAAGTGATCAAGTTGATGACATGGGGCCAGATCCAAAGGCCACTGAAGTCAATGGAAAGACTTTAAGGGGCTTTGGGTCAAGCCCATAATTTTAAATTCCTCAGCTTTCTGAGCATCTCTGTGTTGCCATCTCAATGTCTAGCTTAATCATAAAAGGAAAAGAGCTCCTGAAAGGTTGTTGGTATTTATAACTCACCAACTCAAGGCACTGAATGCAGTGGGAGCAAAATGTAGGCCAAGTTGTGAGCGAACGCAGGGAGGACTCTACAGCAGATCAAAGAAGCATCTTCAGAGGTGTGGCAGGGCTGAGCCAGGGAAGGGCCAGTTTATTCATCACTACATATGCAGGCCTAAACACCTCTGTACTCCCTCAGCTGTTGCTACCATCCACTGAATGCAGCAGAGACAGCCATCTTGACTAGATGAAACAGTGTGTGGAAAATGTTCCTATAACATAAATAAAACAGACTATTAATTCTAAAGTTCTTTATTCTCTCAACACACATCTATACTCAACTGTTATTAGCCTAATTTAATATGCTACCTCTTATTAAGAACAAAGTATAACAGCACCTTATTTGGAAATCTTTCATGCTGCTTACATTTGACTTAGTAGGATACATTAATCTGTTTTTCCCCATTATGGTCATACTTAGAATATTTTTGTATCCACTGTTGCCAGAACACCGAGGATCCCTTGATGAAACCCAATACTTCACATCATGCTATTCTTCACTTTTAAATGCATCTTTTAATGATAAATTGTTTTAAAAGTGCAGCTCCTACCTGTTTAGGCTAGTTGTTAACTATTATCTCCATTTTGCCCTATCTTTAATTACCATTAAATTAATGGACAGTGGAGGTGGAGGGGAAGCTAAGCAGTACATGCAATCCAGAAAAACTAAACAATTGTCCTTGGATTAGGACTAATCAACTCAGAAAAATATTATGTTTAATATTAAATTGATGGAAGCCGAGGACAGTGTGTGTCTGGTCATTCCAAACCAGCCATCCTCATGGGTAATGGGCTGTACTGCACATACATACTTCTGCCTACAATATTTTCCATGTTATTGCCTTTTTGTAGCTTTTATAGACACAACACCAAAAGGATTAGTGATGATCTCCCAGTAGGCTTGATGATAGAAAAATACACTGACCTAATCTCTGTTTTGACAGAGTTGTTTACTAAAGAGATCACAATTCTCTGTATTCTTTACAATGCATCCATCATTTCTTAGACTCTCTGCACTGAAAGTATCCAGGCAGAAATTTCTAACACATCATCACAATATCAGTTCAGTTGTCTTAACTCAACTGATGGTTCTCATCACAGGCTGCGCTTGGATTCTGCGCATGAAGACCAGAGATGAAGAGGTCCAAGAACATCAAGAATACCTCTTGAATATCAACCTAGTCTTCCCTTCCTGCAGCCAGAATGTGTATTGATGCCAGACTCCAAATAGGATGTTGTATCAAATCTCTCTTTCTTTGAATACTTTAAGACTATGCCAAGTTAGTGATTATTCACTTTCCTAACTCAGGTCTTGATCCTGCAATGTTCTGAGCTATTCTGAGAGGTATCAGTTCCCACACAGAAATACTCAGTGCCTTGGAGGATTAAACTCTCAATACAAAGTTCCTGGCAGAAGTGACGGATGAGTGATCTGATTCAGCTAAAAATACCTGAATCTTTATCAAAACCTTGAACAGAATCTAATCCAAACATTGTTCGAGCTTAAAAACACAGTAGTTAAATGAGTTCTTTTAAAAAAAAATGTAACTGTTGTTTCCACATTTGTATGGGATTCCTGGATTCATCAGAAATACCAAAATCCTGTGCAAGCATTCTTTTGGCATTTAGTGCTTGACTGCTGACAGAAAATATTTAAATGTGGTGAGAACCTGGTCTCAGGAAATATCCAGCCTGATTTCCTGATCCAAGAGGTTGCTTTTGAGCTTCAGTCAAGCCTTGTGCACTTATGGGCTGATGATGGCCTGATGTCAAGCCACAGGCTTTGTGCGTTACTGGCTCATCACCTTTAGCTTGCCGGTCTGACGACAAGGCAAAGATTTCTCAAAAGAGGTCTCTGAGTCATCTTTTCTAGCTTGTTGAGATGTTATTAAGTCATACGTCTCTGAGCTCACTTGCCCAGCAGCTTTAGCATGCCTGACTGATGTCAAAGCACAAGCCTTTGTAACATCTCTTGCTTGGTATCTCTAGCTTGGTGGGCTGAAACCAAGCTTTTGTGAAGTAAGTTACTGGCAGAGCCCCTTGTTCTGGTCTTATATCAAAGTGCAGACCTTTTCACAGGGCATTAGGTAAACAGCCGGAGTTTTCTTGGGCTTTGTGAAGGTTGAGACTTCTGAAAGGTGTCTGGTTCAGAACATCTCCCTTGGTGGTCTCATGTCAAGGGAGAGGCTTAAAATCTACAGTTCGCTAGTCTGATGAAGGCACAGATCTCCATGAGATTGCTGACTCAAAACTTGTAGCTTGCTCAGGTATAGGTCTCAGGAGTCATTGGATCAGTAACTCCAATTGGTGGGTTTATAAGAAGGTACACATTTCTATGAGGACTCTGGTTCAGCTCCTCTGGGTTGCTAGAATGATGCCACTGCAAAGGACTTTGTGAGTTCTTTTGCTCACCAGCTCTAACTTGCTTGGATCATGTCAAAAAAACAGATCTCTGAGATTACTGACTTAGCTGTAGCCACTGACTTTAAACTTAGTTTGTTTCTCAATTGTTCCTTGCATAGAATTTGTGATCGGGACAGGCAACACATTCCTAGATAGGTAGAATCATTATGACATGGAAAGACTATAAAAGGTTATTGCAAACTCCCCTAGTTTAAATCCTGGAATTTGAGTGACACATTGCATTAAATATTCTAAAGGAAAATAGTTATATTATTTTTAACTGTGGTGAAAATATCTTTGTTTCGATTGAATCGGGAACACTAACTCATTTTGTAACAGAAAAGGAGATTTATAGAGATATGTTAGCAATGATTATCTAGTTACACTGGTGTAAATCAAAAGTCTCTCCATCAATATCGCAGGAGTTACACCAGTGAAAAACTAGTGGGAGAGGATTATTAGGTCCAAGCTATCATCTAACTAGATGCATATGTTTAGACATACTGGGAAAGGAGTTCTCAGAAGCCAAGGTTGCATGGGGCTTTTGTGAATGTTATCTATGTGGGAAGATAATTTTATCTAAGGAGTCTCAGATCAGAGGGCCAGATTTTCTACTCCAATCTGGCTGTGCAAAGAAGTCCAAATCTGATTGTAGCTAGCCATCTGAGAGTTCCCTCAATGTGTGGGTGGGGAGAACTCTCTGCCAACTCACACACCATTCACCATGGCAGCAACCGGGGCCGTACCAAGCTGGCATAAGTTAGAGCAGCCATGGCTGGTGCAGATTCTCTCTCAGAATCAGGGAACCATAACTGGTTTCCTGACAATCCTCTACCTCTGATTTCACGCAACCACTGAGCTCTCAGCACAAGACAGCATCTGATCTGGAATCTATGATTTACCAATTGAGTAATTAAGAACAGGGAACCTTCCAATGAATGCTGTCTCTCTTACTTTTCCAATCCTGCTTGCTCCACCTCATTGCTTTGGAGTCTCAAGGATCGGGAGCTGTGAAACAAATGTGAGCTGGTTTAGTGTTCCCCACTTTACCAGTGCACTTGGTTGTGTGAAATTTCTAATGTTAACAAAAGGGAACAAACTGGTAAACAAACTGATAAACATTCCAGGATAGCAAATAAATGATCCTGTGTTTGTACAACTGTGGTCAGTACACTATATATATACTGTGAAGTCACTGGTAGCAGTTTAAAGGCAAAAAAAAGATGAGTGGGGCAGTGCTAAATATGTAGGCCCTGATTGGATAGATTGAAGATGGGGGACTTGGTTTGAGGTCCCTGAGTCAGGGCTGCTCAGTCCTGGCACAAGTTAGAGCTATACAAGGACAGCCCTGACTTACAGCGGTAGAAGATCAGACTTAGCAGGACACTATTCCACTAAGCCCACTCCCCTCACTGCCCCATCCTGTCTACTCCTCACCCCTGACATGCCCTTCCTGCCCTTATACAGGGAATAATGGGGGTGGTGACTGGTGCAGCTACCTCTGCCAGATTTTCACTACCAGCAAGTTACCTTGCACAAGGATAATTCTCTACTAGTTATCTCCATTGACTAACAGCCACTTTGGGCTGCTGATGCACTGCAAAGTGACTCCATCAGAGGCGAGAATCCAGCCCTTGGGGTTTTGTTGTACAGTGACAGGTAGAAGTTGAGGGGCCTGCCCGTGCCAAAGGGATAAAAATGTTTGAGAGCACCTGCAAAGAGCGTGCACCCTCCGTATGCCACAGAAAACATCTCCTGCTATTCTTTGGGAAGGGATTGGGGGCAGAAGGGCAGGGGAGGACTTTGCGTGAGGACCGTGGATTAGTCACCATGCACAAATCCACCAGCTGTTGCCTCTAATGAACCAGAAGTGCAGGAGCCATGGGATCTATGCAGGCTGATGGCTGTATGAGCACACACAGATAAGTTTCCTCTCAGTACCCTGCCTAGTGAGGAGCATTCCTTTATTCCAGGCCCCCACCACATACCCTAACTACTCAACTCATATAGGGTGGAAAATGTTCCTCTTATAGAGCCAACCTAAAGTGGCACAGCATGTTCCTTATAACTATATAGTCTAGCACATATATTGTTGCTCGCACCATAGGTACCTACTCAGCAGCTTTCTAGGTCAAAGTACATAAATCCCAAGTTCTCTAATTAGGACTCTTCAATATCTACTACAGTCAGGTTTCTGCAAAAATGCTATACCACCCGTATATGACCTGCTGATTTAATGAGTGTTTATCTTTCCTCCAGTACGCAAGGGACTTTAGTTTAGAATTAAATGTGACCAGACTAGATTAGCCATTTGAGATTCAGTACCAGTATTACTAATGATAAATTACATAGAGTGTTTGATGAAAAAAATTTAACATTGGCTCTCAAAATGAATTTTTTCATTGATTTTATAACTTTTACATATCCCAAATGTCCATTATTCTGCACTAGCAGAAACTTCTCCTGGTTTGTGGTGGAGGGGCCATACTATAGCTGCATGTCAGGGCCAGAGTGCACAGAGGTGTGCAGAAGAGATTCCACAATGGCCCTCTCCATGAGTATGTAGAGGGGTGCTTTTGTCTGGCAAGACAAGTGCTGAGGACATGGCCAATGGGTCTGTGAACAACATGAATCCACTTGCCGCACGCTTTGCCTTCAGGGGAAAGAGTAGGCTGCAGACAAGCTGGAGAGGTGTCCTGGCTTCAGGTTCAGGGAGGGAATCTACCCTTGATTTGGACCTCTGTATAAAGCCTGTTTATGCAGGGCTAACAATTTCATCCAAAGGATCCCTCTCTTCGTGCTTAGATAACAGGCATAATCCTGTCAATCTATTCCTGTTCATTTGTATAGAGCTTATAAAACAATGCAAAACAGAGCTAAATATACTGGACCAGTTTATCCTTAAAATAATCTGAAGTCAATGGCTTAATTTCAACTGAAATACACATGAAATCCCCAATCTTGCAAACACTCATGAATGTGCTTATTTTCAAGCATGGGCAGACTCCCTTTGATTTCAATAGACATATGCCAATTTACATCAGCTAAGGCTCTGGTCCACAGCTCAAATGGGGGCTAATGAAAGGGTGATACCAGCAAGAAAATTGATAACTTTGATAGTTTAGGAATGATATTCATTATTAATTATAGTAATTATCATTATTATTATTTTATTTGCATTACCATAGCTCCTGGAAGCCATAGTTATGGATCAGGACCCACATTGTACTAGATGCTGCACAAATGAATTTAAAATAACTAAGAGTGCAGGAGTTTATCCTTATAGTGAGAACCAGCATCTGAAAGCTTTCTCTGACGTTTCTAACAGGAAGCAAATTGTTATATTATTTGCAAACACAGATAATTAATTGGAATCCCATCAATAAACAAAGGAGAAACGAGGAGAAACGAGGGTAGCATAACAAGATAAAAGGTAAAAAAAAAGATAAGCTGTTTTAACAAACCACAAGTTACCGTACTGATTTCTTATCACTTTATGTTAATAGCAAAGATCAAACAAGTGCCACTTTAAAAGTATAATAATGAAAGTCTATGCAGTATAAAGAACTCAAAAATGTTGACACCTAATAGAAAGAGAAGATAAGTCCATCTTGTTTAACTCCTTAATAAATGTCATTCCTTTACTAAAGGCCATATGCTGGTAATAACCTCTAATTAATAATGGGGCTCCTATGACAAAGAATATCCAGAGACAGTTTTGGTAGAAGAAGCTTGCCAGTGCCATTCAGTCCCACCCATTTTTCCCTTCTGCACACTCCTGGAAATTTTCTGGAGAGAGATACATTAGCCACGAGTCCTTTCCCAACAGATAGACAGAGTCCTTGCCTAACCAAATATGTTTCCCTTGTCTAGTCATTCTGAAGGATCAATACTGGGAGTAACACAGATCACCCAAGTTCTGTTGTTTGAGTGTTGTATAACATAAACCTAATCTGAGATCTGGGCCTGGACAGATGTGGAGGGCTTAATAGGGAGGAGTTGTATCACTGCAGTGAGAGCTGCAGGAGGAATGCTAGTTCATGCAGCCAGAATCCTTCCAGAGAAATGCTGCTGCAGTTTCAGCTCTGCTACCTTTAGGCATGCTGCATGATGTGCTCCTTCCCTGCTCCCATTCAGCTCTGTTGAGTGATGTGGAGGGAAGATGAGGCAATAGGCATGTCTTTACAATCACCTCACTTGGGCATCTGTGCAGTAAAGAATTAAAATAGGTACCTAACTTTAAGCCTGCATTTAGTCCTGCTGACTTCACTGGGGCTACTGATGTGTGTAAAGACAGGCACATCCCTCAGTACCAGGGTCTAGTGTGGCCAGCAGCACCTTCATGGAACAATGCTTGCATTCCCTCTTCCACATAATGGCTGGTCCTGGTTCACAGTGGTGAGGACTCCTTTCACACTCTCCCCCACACTTTGTACACCTACGCAGTATCAGTGACAAAGCAACTCCTTTTTTTTGTTAACTACTTAATATATTTGTAGCAGTCATATTTACTTCTTATTTCATTGTATGTTCTGAAATTGTGTAGACGGTCAGAAACCAGAATTTCCATTTCATGGGAAATGCTGACATTTGGAAAAATAATTCGTTCTAAATCAGAACCAGTTGTCGAAATTTCAACAGTTCCTGCTCAATGAAAATTCAAATAATTTTCAGTTTGGAGCCATCAGAAAGTTTTGTTTTGATAAAGTTGAAATGTTTCATTGTAACAGAGTAAAAATAAGTTGTTTCAATAAGGTAAAATATATTGTCTAGACATTTTGATTTATTTTATTTTGATTTTTACATTAAATTAAAATATTAAACAAAATATTTTACATATAATATTAATATTAATATTACCACTTCAATATAAAAGTCCAAACTAAACGAGTCAAAAAGATAAAGTAAAAAAGAACTGTTTTTAACCTCATTGAAATGACTTTTTCCGGCAGAAAACATCAAAATTGACACATTCCTGTGAAACATATAAATTTAAATGAAACTGCATTTTTCAATGTAAAATTCTTCTGTTGCAAATGTTTCAGCCAGTTCTAGTTTATACACATTAAGCAATTTGTCACATACTGTAGGAGAATGTTTGCCCAATGGTCTGGATTAACATGTTAGTGTACAGGTAAAAGAATAGTATCAGAGAGGTAGCAGTGTTAGTCTGGATCTGTAAAAAGTGACAAAAAGTCCTGACGAAGTGGGTAGTCACCCACGAAAGTTTATGCTCCAATACGTCTGTTAGTCTATAAGGTGCCACAGGACGCTTTGTCACTTTTTACACATAAAAGGGTATGCACTCAAAGAAACCCAAAGCACTCATTAGGCTAAGAGTGTTTGAGTCAAAGAGGAATTGTGTCTTCTCTGAGCTCCTCATTAAACATCAAAACCGTTAGCTTGTAAAAACTAAAAGTCAAAATGGGCTTTGTTATTTCTTAATGAAACAAGAATGTTTTCTCTCTTCAGAAAGTTTACTCATATTTATTAAAATTTCAATGAAATTGTAACATTTAAAATATATCTATTTCATGGGTCTGACCAGATGTCTGGCAGTCCATGAAAATTTCCTGCTGTCTTGGGATCTAACCCAAAATTCCCTAATCTCAGTTGAAAACCTTGCCTAACACAGTATTCCATTTGGCTCTTGATTGCCGTGGAGGAAGTTGACTGCAATTCCCAAGCAGCCACCTGAGCAGCTAACAGCATCAAATAAATATATTCAAGCAATGTACATATACTCTGTAAAATTAAAATATTATCAGGTATTTTCATGCACTACTAGCCAAACCACGTGTTGACTTACTGAAACCCATGATTTGAATACTGATACTGCATCAGGTATAACACAGGCCAATGGCTGGAAGTTGAAGCAGACAAGTTCAGACTGGAAATAAGGCAAAGAATTTTAACAGTGAGAATAATTAACCATAGGAACAATTTACCAAGGGTCATGGGTGGATTGTCTGTTAGTGGTAATTTTTAAATCAAGACTGGATGTTTTTCTAAAAGATACGCTCTAGTAATTATTTTGAGGAAGTTCTACAAGCTGTGTTATACAGGTGGTTAGACTAAATGATCATAATGGTTCCTTCTGGCTTTGGAATCTATGAATCAGATTGTACAAGTGTGACCTGGTGCAGACTTTATCTCATAGTGTCTCACATGTTAGTTAACTCACACTGCTGCTGGTGACTTCCAGGCAGGAATGGACTCAGGCCATAAAATAAGTCAGATCCGGATTTCAAATATTTCAAAATTTGGAGGAGGGGGAGTTGTTTGGTTTAACTCAGTTTATTATAAAGGCATGGGCCATGATCAAAAACCAGATATCTGATTAGATGATCAAACATCTTACACTTGAGATTTGGTTTTGATTTTAGCCCTCTCTCTACTTCTAGAGCTGCAAAGGCAGTTCATATTGAAAACATAATAAGAAAAAAAAATGGGTCCAGATCATCAGGAGGTGTAAACCAATGTCATTTCATTTGAGTCGCAGCCGAGGATCTGGCCCACAAACTTCTTCACTGGTTTTGTGAAAAGAGAATATATTACACTTCCCCTAGATTGTAAACTCCTCAGGGCAAGTACTTTTATCTTATTTGCAATTAGGATGCTACATAATTAGTATATAATAAAAAGGGATGGGGACAGTTCCTTGCATGAGACATCAACACTGAAGTCTCCATGATGCCTTTACATTCCTCTGTATTTCACTTTGGCATGTGCTTTTTTATGTTCTCTCCCCTGCTATGAAATGTTAGAGATGAAAATTCCATAGAGGCCTATGATACGCAGTTTAAATTTCTGCATACTTCTCCCCAAGGAGTGAGAAACTACCTGATGCACTGTCTGGCTGCATTTCAGTGTATATCACTGGTGAATCACTTTGGGATCCTTTCGGTGGAAAGGCATTATCTAACTGGAAGTTACTTACTACATCACTTTTCACCAACACTACTCTTCATAAACAGATGTTAGAAAAGCCTAGTGTAATAGCATGTGCTAGCCTTTTAAGGCAGGCTTTAGGGCCTGCTCAGCCATATTCCCAGTTGTGGCCTAGAATTTGTGGAATTCTGGGTGCTGTAGTTCCCAGGGCTGATAGGAGTTGAAAGCATGGAATGCTGGGAAGGAGTGCCAGCTGCTGTCAGTATCCCTGTCTTTCAAAACAGGGAGAAACCAAGGAAGGAGCTGTCTACTGCCTTAATTTAATGCCAAATAAAATCACTGGGAGTCTTTCCACAGATTTCAGAGGGCTTTGGTTCAGGTCCTGTGTCTCCTCAAACTCCTTCCCAGCATTCCTTGCTGCGACAGCCTCTAACTTCAATCACTGGGGACTACAACTCCCAGAACTCCATTCATTCTGGACTAAAATCAAGACTGGGGGCAGTGCTCTTACCATTCATGAGGGAAAGGTTAGTGTGTCCCCTGCTCACTAACTACATCACCTTGTATTTTCCATAGAGGCCGCTATTCAAGTATTAACCTGTCCTCATCTGGCTTAAAGTGTGAAAGCTAACTGTCACAGCAAAGAAGTCATATACATCAGTTCCATCCATCATTTTTTATATATAAAGTATCAGGATAATGAAAATCTTCACTCAGTGGGTTCTGCAACCATTCTTGGATATTGCTTTCCTGGAGAGGGAAGTGCATCTCTTTCTCCAGAAAATAATCTCCTTTTTTTTTTTGACTATAAGAAAAATAAAATCTTCCCAGTAATACAGTTTTTTAAGCGAGTTTAATCACCTCAGTGCCCTTGCCCCACTTACACATTTTTTAAAGTTTGAATTAATTTCTCTGGCTGATTTACAATGCTACCAGTATGTACTACTGAACTTTGTGTGTGACTGCATTACCAACACAATGAAGAATTTAAAAATAAATAGTTTAAAAAACAAATGCCTGGATTTAAAAGGAAGGGGCAGAATTTTTCCAATCCATTTATCAGTGATAAAGAGAAGTAAGGAAATTATGGTCATTGGATTGCTGCCAATGACATTGCATTACAATGTGCAAGGGCTATCAGTAACAGTGAATGCTGAGATGTCACCCTTTTAGGAAAATTAAATAATGCAAGATGATAGCTCAATTTTGTTAGGTCCGTTGCTGATTGAAAGCCAAATGCATAACATGAATATTCTTCTGTATAATACTTCATTTTTATTTCATCTTTCTGATTGTCTTCCTTCAACACAGACAGAGCACAGGAAAGACCAGAAGACAAGTGATGCAAAAACCCCAAAATCAAACCAAAAAGCTTTTCAGGCCATCTTTATCCATCACAGAAAGGCAAAAAATGTGCTCCCCTTTAATAAGTCTGCATTTGCCAACAATTAATATCACTATAGCTCTGACTGAAGGCCCAATGAAGTCAAGCAGCTTTCCCTCAGGCTCCGATGTATCTAAGATTTTGCAATATTTCCCTGTACTAAGAATAACAAATTACTGTGCTAGCTCAGATATGCTGGGTTGGTCACTGTTGTTAATGATTGACTTTTCAGTAGAGATCACTAAATGATTAATCCAAAATGGTTTGTGCCATTTTTTAATGTTCTTGTTTCTTTTAATACCAAACCCCCTCCTGTGTGTAGCTGCTTCTCCCCTGAAAATATAGCTGTGTGGGCAAAGGTATTACAGTGATGGATGTCCAATGCACATTTTTCTCTGTTGAAATTTCATTGCTGCACGTTATTGTCACAGGACTCTTTGCTGCTTTTACAATGTTATTGTTATTCAGTTTAATCAATATAGTTGGCATGTAGCCTCCATAGACATTAGTTATGCCATGCAGGCCAATTTTTTGTTCCAGACAACAAGACTGATAGCTAAAATCCATGTATCATAAACCAACCCACAGGCAAAGTACAGTAAACTCAACACACCTGCGTGTTCTAAAGTGGCTCAGCAAGTTTGATATATATCTATTATAGTCCTTTGTGCCTTTGATTTATTATGACATCCTTGTCAAAGTTCCATCCAGAAAGACAGTTCAGCTTCTAGTCTGTAAACATTTTACAAAAACTGGCCAGTCACTATGAATTCCTCTGGTGTTTGCTTTATTTCTTTGTCACATGCATTAGGTGGTACTCCATTCTCTTCTTTGAGTCCAGAGGATCCTTTAATTTTTTCCTGTCCCATACCAGGTCAACCTTTCTGGAGAAAACAAACTTGATGAAGCTTTCTTTAGAGCCTTGTCAATGCTGTTCCTTCAGTCAACTTCTACAGCAAATCCAGACACTCTTCGTCCTGAAGTGGGGACTGAGCTTGGGTCCCTCATTTCAGGCCTGATTCAAAGCTCACTGAAATCAATGGTGATACTCCTTCCTATTAGCAGCTCCTGTTCGCTAAGCTGGCTAAGCATAACTGGCTGGATAACCGTACTCAGAGAGTAGTTGTTAATGGCTCCCAATCCTGCTGGAAAGGTATAACAAGTGGGGTTCCGCAGGGGTCTGTTTTGGGACCGGTTCTGTTCAATATCTTCATCAACGATTTAGATGTTGGCATAGAAAGTACGCTTATTAAGTTTGCGGACGATACTAAACTGGGAGGGATTGCAACTGCTTTGGAGGACAGGGTCAAAATTCAAAATGATCTGGACAAGTTGGAGAAATGGTCTGAGGTAAACAGGATGAAGTTCAATAAAGATAAATGCAAAGTGCTCCACTTAGGAAGGAACAATCAGTTTCACACATACAGAATGGGAAGAGACTGTCTAGGAAGAGATCTAGGGGTCATAGTGGACCACAAGCTTAATATGAGTGAACAGTGTGATACTGTTGCAAAAAAGCAAACATGATTCTGGGATGCATTAACAGGTGTGTTGTAAACAAGACACGAGAAGTCATTCTTCCGCTTTACTCTGCGCTGGTTAGGCCTCAACTGGAGTATTGTGTCCAGTTCTGGGCACCGCATTTCAAGAAAGATGTGGAGAAATTGGAGAGGGTCCAGAGAAGAGCAACAATAATGATGAAAGGTCTTGAGAACATGACCTATGAAGGAAGGCTGAAGGAATTGGGTTTGTTTAGTTTGGAAAAGAGAAGACTGAGAGGGGACATGATAGCAGTTTTCAGGTATCTAAAAGGGTGTCATCAGGAGGAGGGAGAAAACTTGTTCACCTTAGCCTCCAATGATAGAACAAGAAGCAATGGGCTTAAACTGCAGCAAGGGAGATTTAGGTTGGACATTAGGAAAAAGTTCCTAACTGTCAGGGTAGTTAAACACTGGAATAGATTGCCTAGGGAAGTTGTGGAATCTCCATCTCTGGAGATATTTAAGAGTAGGTTAGATAAATGTCTATCAGGGATGGTCTAGACAGTATTTGGTTCTGCCATGAGGGCAGGGGACTGGACTCGATGACCTCTCGAGGTCCCTTCCAGTCCTAGAGTCTATGACCCTATGAGTCTATGAGTGACCTTAGGATCAGCTCTTTGCTTTCCTAGCTGCCTCTGCGCTAATGGGTCAGTGCCTTTAATGTGTTCTTATAACAAAATTAGTCACAGTATACTATACTATGGCCCTTAAATCCATACACAGGTGATCCACTGGCCTTTCTGACTTTATCCCTACATGTTCAAGACTTCAATAAGGTAGCTTTCCTTGCTGATCACTCCCATCTTCCATTCCTTGTAGGCTTTCTGCTTTTTCTTAATCACCTCTCTGAGATGCTTGCTCATCCAGCTTGGTCTTCAATTCTTGACTATAATTTTTTTCCCCTTTCTTGGGATGCAGGCTTCTGATAGTTTCTGCAACTTTGACTTGAAGTAATTTCCGGCTTCCTCCACCTTTAGATCTCCAAGTTCTTCAGTCCAATCCACTTAATTCTTTAAAGTTAGCCCTTTTTGAAATAAAAAACCCTAGTTCCAGATCTATTTTTGTTTATCCTTCCATTTAGTTTAAACTGAATTAGCTCATGATCGCTCAAACCAAGGTTGTCCCCTACAACCATTTCTTCTATGAGGTTCTCACTACTCACCAAAACCAATCTAAAATGGCATCCCCTCTTGTTGGTTCAGCAACTACTTGTTGAAGGAATCCATCAGCTAGCGCATCTAGGAAAATCTGAGCCTTATTATTCTTACTAGCACTTGTCCTCCAGTCTATATCTGGGAATTTAAAGTCTCCCATGATCACACAATTCCCATTAGTATTTACTTCATTAAAAACATTAAAAAGGTCTCTATCCATATCCAAATCAGATCCTGGCCATCTATAGCACACCCCAAGCACTATCTCAGGGGAGGCTCTAGTAGCTTTCTTCCCCAATGTGATTTTTGCCCAGACAGACTCTGTCTTATCCATTCCACCCCTTCTTATTTTTTTACAGTTAACCTCATCACTGATATACAATGCCACTCCACCACCTTTGCCTTTATTTCTCTTTCCTAAACAGCACATACCCTTCAATACCTGTACTCCAGTCATGACTACTATTCCACCATGTTTCTGCTATTCCTATAATATCCGGTTTCACTTCCTGCACCAGTAACTCTAGTTCCTCCATTTTGTTACCTAGGCTCCTCACATTGGTGTACAAACATCTTAATTCTTGCTGTTTGGCTTCACTCACATTCTTTATCTGATTAGGCCTAGACGTTCTACGGCCAGTATCACCTATTAGAATTGTATCTACAGTACCCTTCCTCCATATGTCCATTCTCTGACCCACGACAGTAACCTTTCTTGCTTCATTTTCTTCCCTCTCAATGTTAAAATCCAGCATAGAGATTACCTGGACATCTCCCAACCATCTCCCCCCAATTCCTAGTTTAAAGCTCTCTTAATCACTTATGCGAGCCTTCATCCTAGAAGTCTATTTCCCTCCCTACTAAGGTGAAGTCCATCCCAAGAGAACAGTTGTCTGTCCATGAATGCCTCCCAGTGACCATACATCCCAAAGCCCTCCTTATAGCACCACTACCTGAGCCATCTGTTCATCGCCATAATCTTGTCACACTTTTGTTGCCCTTCTCTAGGAACAGGCAGAATCCCACTGAAGATCACCTGAGCCTTGATTTCCTTAAGTGTCTTCCTCAGCCTGGCATAGTCTCCCTTGATACGTTCCAGCAAGAATCTAGCCGTATCATTCATTCCCACATGAAGGACAGTCAGTGGATTCTTTTCCACTCCCATTAGGTTCTTTCAATTCTATGTATTTTTAGCCTAAAATTCAAAGCATTTTACTGGAATCCAAAACATCTGTATTTCCCAAGTCTCTTTGCTTCTTTTGTCTGATCTTTCTAATATTCTTCAAATGACAGCCATATCTGTAAAACTACTATTCCTATGACTCAGATTTCCTCGGAGGTTTTCCATTTTCCTATGCTCACTCTTTTAATATATTTTTTGTAAAAAGCATGTAATACAGTAGAGTATACTGGTGCTTAGTACATCCTGAAGCACACCATCTGCCACTACCTTTGTTGAGGAAAAATGAATATATTTCTGAGGGTTTTGTACTACCACCCATCAGTGTAGCATCTCCAGATACAACTGAATCAACTGGGTAAAGAGTGCATCACAGCGAGAATGCACCTAGTGTGTCATTATCTAAGTACCATGAGTAATCACAGCACCAGTCAGAAGTCAGTAACAACTGGAGAGAGGGATAGTTTGGTGGTTTGAGCATTAACCCAGAGTTGTGAGTTCAATTCTTGAGGGGGCCATTTAGGGCTGTGGGGCAAAATCAGTACTTAGTCCTGCTAGTGAAGACAGGGGACTGGACTCAATGACCTTTCAAAGTCCCCCTACAGCTGTATGAGATAGGTGTATATCTCCTTGTTATCATCTGTATTCTATCTCAATAGACCACCAGGCTTGAACCCCCCTAAACTTGTTTGGAACAACATGAAATATCACTGGCATACATATCCTATTAAACCACTCATCAAGGATGGACTCTTAGTTGGTGTCCACAAACCCATGCAATGCTTTTATAACTTAGTAATTCATAAGCAGATGCATAAACCACAAAGTGCTGTAGAAGAGGTCCTAAGGAAAGAGCACTCAAACACAGTTATGCAAAATACATTTCTCAATAAGTAAAAAACATTGCATATGCTTTAATCTGGTGCCCAGCTTATGTGACTCATTGGGTGGGGGGGTGTGTGTGTATTTGCTAGCCCCACCATTTCCCAAGACCACTGCACTGCATCCCTGGGATAACTGGAGAATTCACTGTTCATAAGTGGGGCAATTCAATAGCCCCTCATCGCAGGCCCATTACTCTGCATAAAATCTGGGGAATAACCTGACATTTCATAGTTCATTAAGACTGATTCACTAGTCCCACACTTCCAGCCTACTGTGCTGCTTCCTCCCTTCATGGGAAAAGGCATCTAAGCATCACAATCACCCTTTTATCAACTAAAGAAGATTTAAAGTGATTTTATGGACACATTCATTTTGAAGGAAGACTATGTTGGTTAGAGGTGCAATTTTTTTTAATTGGTACAGCTGTACTGGCACAACCCTAGTGTGCAACAGTTTTACTTTCAGTGCATGGCATTTTAGCAGTCCTACTGCTTTTTGGTACTCAGCAAGAAAATAGCATTTTAAATTTGAGGTAAAGAGGGGGCAAATACATTAAGCACATCACAAGAACATGAGAACAGCCATATTGGGTCAGACCAGTGGTCCATCTAGCCCAGTATCCTGTCTTCCAGCAGTGGCCAAACCCAGGGGCTTCAGAGGGAATGAACAGAACAGACAATCATCAAGTGATCCATGACCGTTTGCAGATAGTGATGTCAAACTGCTCACAGTGCCTCACCACAGTTAAAGCTCCAGAGTAGCAATGTGTAAGTTTTACTATTGTCACCACTACAGAGCCAAGTGAGCTGATACTTCTTCTGCTTTATGCTAAATTAGCATAATTGATTATTCCAGATTATTTACAGGTGGGTGGTGATGTGCAAAGCAAAAAGAATGAAATTTGATTCGTCAGGTACATGCTTGAGGTTGCTAGTGGCAGCAGCAAGGGAAATTTAGTTGAGATATATCTGATATGGAAATCAGTGATGGAGAAGAAATATGAAATAAAAAGATATGTGAAGTGCCTCCCTGTGGAGTCAGCACCACTAAAGTCCCACTTAAACTATAAAATTAGGAACTTGTGTTGTTCTTTGTGCGAGGATGAATTTTATCCTTTTAGCATCCGTTCTCACCTGCACTGTGACATGGGATAGAGCTTGTGCACAAGGTGCCTGGGCTCAATAACAGACTCAGGACCATCATTGTCCTAGCTGGTTAGGGCTGAAATAATCACTAACCATTGTTAATCTTCCACAGGATGAGAGAAAAGGCTGCATTGCACCCGAACAACCCTGGAAGCTGATGGGCAATCTGGTTTCCCTATAAAAACTTTCTGCCTTCCTAGCTCCAGGGTCACTGCAAAGCTATGGCTGCTGCAGCAGAAAGGTATCACCATATCAAGTTGCTGGTAAAATACTTTATTCCCATTTGAATAATTTTTGCACAGTGGGTCTTTGTCTCTGCATAACACACACTATTAGTGAACTTCTTGGCCAGGGACAATGACTAAGGCCATGACTCTGTCAAGGAGGTCACGGATGCTGTGATTTTAAGAGATATCCACGAGTTCTTGAAGATTGTTGTCAGGGCCAGCATTACTGGGTAGTAAGCAGGGCATTTGGCTGGGGCCACATGTCACGGGGCCCACAAAGCAATGACCATTTTACACTACTGTGTGGCACAAAAGGCTAGTTATACAGCCCCTGCTGGCCAGCTGAGGAATCCCTCAACCTGAAGGAATCCCTGGGAGCATAGAACCTTTGTAGCTAGCTCTGTGCCACCCACCATTGTGGCACCTGCTACAGGGAACTTGTATGTGTGGTGGGGTCATGGAAAGAACGTGACTGGCATAAACTTTGGCAGACAATGGCTGGTGTAATGACTGAGCAGAGATCATTATCAACCACCACAAGTGAAAGCAACACTGCGCTGAGGGTTGAACTGGTCCCCAGTAAGCCTGAGTATTGGTGTGTGCATGAGAGTCAAGCCGATGTAAAACCACATTTACCCCAGGGCCTCCCACTGGGATTTACGTTAAGAGAAATCGGCCGGACCCAAGATATACAAGTTCCTTTCAACACACCCTGAACAAATAAATTTCCACTTACCTCCACCTCCAAGACATGGGAAAGGACAACCCCATTCAGTGTGCTAGCTGTAAAATAAACAGCCAGGCTATATAATTTTCTGCTAATCCACCTGAAAACATTTTAGTTACCACTGATTTACAAGTGTTTGGATAGTTTTAAAAAAATGCCTCAGTCTGCCAATGTTTGGTATCTTTTTATAGTACAGAGGCAAGCGATTAACACTATGTATGCTGCACAAACACCAAGAGTGGGAAGGTAGCTGCAGGCTACTGGAGTTTTGCTTTTTTTCCTTATTGCATAGGCACAAGGTCCTTCCAGTTCCCGTGGCCCACTGGACAATTAACCCACTTCCCTAGATTGATAGATGGACCATCTTGCAGTTTGCTGTGGAACATGTTGTTGTAGTCACTGAAATACTTAGGAACTGTTGCAGAAAAGTACCCAGAATTGGCAGCAGCTAACTAAGGCCGTGTGCGCATTGGGAAAATTTACAAAAACTCCACTCCTGCAGTCCAGGGAGAGCCATAGCGTACAGAAGGCTCTGATGGCTTCCAATGTTTACATCACCATATTAGTTAAATCTGCTGAAAATTTCCTGAGTGTAGACAATTGAACAGCTGCAGAAAAAAAAGACAGATAAGTGGCCTAAATTCTGCCCTCAGTTACTTCTGTGCAATCCTACTGAAAGCAATATTTTAATGATTAGGTCTGCTGAATCTCAGAAGAGTCATCGCAGTAGAGCAGATGGAATGGAGTTCTATGATCCGGATCCTCCAGATATTTAGGCAACTAACTCCCATCTGGGCCACCATCTCTACACTCCCTAAGAGTCTCTGCCAAAGTGGGGGCAGCTTTCATCTACCACTAGAGCACTGTCACTGCAGACCGCCGTGGAGATATGCTAATTCAGTGCAGCCCCTACCCACACCTCTTTCCCAGAGAGCACATCCACACGCTGGGCTTACAACCACCCCACTAATTAAAGCAATCACGCTATCTGTATTCTTATACAATACTCATCATCCTAGTATCTGAGCACCACTTTTTGCCATTGTCACTTCTCCCCTGGCAGACTTCAGTTACTAAAGCCCTGGTACAGACCAAACTTTAAACATGGATTCTTCGAGGTTAATCTCTTTCATACACAAGGCTTCTCTAATTTACACTGGGGATTCAACTGCTAATGACTAGCCGTAGGAAGTGGAAGTATAAAGATGCTGTAAAGCTACCTCTGCCACCCTCTCACTTTGGGTCCTGGGCTTCAATAAACTCAGCTGAATCTGAGGATCTAACTTAATATACTGCATATAAATGTACCTCTTAGCTACAGAGACATTGCTGAGTAGTATAAATATGGTTAATAAGAATGGAGAGAAGGGGAATTTTTAGTCAATAAAAACCACTCTATTATGCCAAATAATATACTGCCAAGTACACACAATCGCCAAGCAGCAATTTTTTTCTTTAGTGAAAGCATTTAAAACATTCTAAGTGGTCTCTTTGACAATGTTAAGAATGGACCTCACCCAAGACAGGTGGTCATTGCTACAGCTCTGATCAAACCTTTGGTGTGATTCCTATCTGACAAGAATTATAGGAAACAAAATCATGAGGTAAATGGCAACCTTTTCTGAGTGATAGAGCTCTCAGAGTGGCAGTCAGGGAGGACCTCAGGGAAAGGATCAAGACAAAGCCTGATAAAATATGACTCGATCGTTTAGATATTTCTGTCCATTTATGGTGAAACATTTATGCAGCTCACAGTGAAACTGTTTGTCATTTTCCTGCTTTTCTGTACTTTTCAACAAATAGATCTAAAGTAAAGCTTGTACAATGTCTTCAGCTGCTACCAGACCACAAATAAAAGAAGAAACAAGTCACTGCTTGCCGAACTTCAGGGATTCTAAACATCATAGGGTAGCTCCTCCATTAGTGTTATTCATTGTACCTCCATGGACTTCACTGTAGCTATCCCAGTTTACACCAGCTTAGGACCTTGCTCCGTGTTCCTATTTAGTAATAGGAATGGAGGAGGCACAGGCAAGAAAAGGAAACTCTAACCAATACCATTACTGACACTCTGACCCAATATTCTTTTGCAATTTCCACATATTGCTTTAGATATTCTCTGCCCATGCTTGTGATGGTAACTACTGGGAGCATTCTTTTCCCCCTCTTGCTTACTGAAAACAACACCACACGATATTTGAAAGTTTAAAAACAGTAAAATTGTGCTTCCAAGGACTATAAAGTTGAGAGGTCTATAGTTTTTCATGACAATGGCTTATTAGAATACAAACTTCTAAGAATTATTATTCATTCATTGTTAAATGTACAGTATAACCTATATGTGCAAAAATAATACAATTATGAATACCCACACACAATCATTTTTTAAAGGTGAAACTAAGACTGAAGGCGCATATAATGGTTTCAATGAACATGACCCTTAAAATGTTACTAAATCCAGGAATTGTAAAGTCAAACAGGTATCAGAGGGGTAGCCATGTTAGTCTGTATCCACAGAAACAATGAGGAGTCCGGTGGCACCTTAAAAATAACAGATTTATTTGGGCATAAGCTTTTGTGGGTAAAAAACCCACTTCTTCAGATGCAACTGAACAAGCGGGTTGTTCAGTTGTTTACCCACGAAAGCTTATGCTCAAATAAACCTGTTAGTCTTTATGGTGCCACCTGACTATTCGTTATTTCTCTCAAACAGGGCACCCAAACTGCTTTATTTCTGACCTACTAGAGATGCCAGCCTAAGCCTACCATCGGCCCATCCGTGCAGGTGACATGATGAAAACATGCACCACCAAACATTGTTTTATGAACATTTCACATGTACATATCTTCAATATTATATCAGATGATATCACACTACATTAACTTGGGCTTTTCATGCAGTTGTTCTAGTAGCATGACAGTTGAAATTTATAGGTCAGGTCCTGAGCTGGTGAAAATTGGAGTAGCTCTAATCTGGCTGTCTATATGGAGACAAAATAGCTCTGTGTCTAATGAAACTGAGATAATTTGATGTCACTTGGAATCATAGGACCCAATCTGTATACTACTGAGCAGCTCCTGTGTTAAGAGCCCTGAAGACTTGGGAATGGACCGACTTAATTGTATTATTGGTGCAATAGGAATTTGAAAAAATAATGTAAAGCAGTCTCTGGAAAAAGGCTGCGAAGTGTGCCAACAACTATCTGATTAAAATCAGTGCATTCTAGTTTGTCTGCTTACTAGTGACATAGAGCTGTCTGTTATGGATGGATAGGCTTATATTTTATTGTTTTCCTGGGGCATTGCTGGAGGGGCTGAATGATTTGTGGGCCTTATTGAGAAGTGCAATATTCACTCTGCATTTTCCATGGTTTCAACTTTATGAGGGTTTTTAACTCTACCAAACATGAAAGATGACATTTAGAGCTAGTCAGATATTTTCAAACAGAACATTTATCAATCAGGAAATGCTGCTTCCTCAAAAGCGAAATGTTTTGAGAAAATGTGTCCATTTTGATGAAAGGTAATTTTGAAAGAAAAATTGGAAAAGAAGCATTTCAGTAAGGTCAAAACACTGTTTCTGAATGGAACATTTCAATGTTCGTTTTAAATGACTTTTCACTTCCTTTTTTTTATTTATACAATTAAATACAAAAATCTTAAATCGATCAAATTGGAATGAATCATTTCGATTTTATCAAAATGAGGCCTTTCAACTTACCCAACACTATTTTTTCTGGATATTTGTTTTGTAAGAAATTTCAAATTTTGTTTTGTTTTGTTCTGCTTCACTATGGGAAAAAAATTCAAAATCATGGATCTCCCACAACATGAAAAATCCAGTTCCTGCCAAGATCTAGTGACATTTACCCAAATGACTGATATGTGCCCACAACCTTAACTTTACCTGAACAGTGCTTTGGGAGGAGCGAGGTGCAGTTCTTGTTTTTTAAATGGTCAAAACATGGATGAGTTAAGGAATTCTGGGGGCTGGGCAGTCTGGTATGGTAGAGGTGATGCACTGGCACATGAATATCCTGTGTTAGATCAAACTGTGAAACACAAGAGCTTTGGCAGGTGGACAAAGGAAGGAAGTACTAGTACTTTCTTGTCTTCTCCTCCTGAACTACTAAGATGCTCCTCAGCACCAACTAAAATTGCCTGCCTGGTGGCAGAGGGTGATAAGATGGCATGGGGATAAACAGGAAGGAGATAGAAGGAGGAGAGGGATTATGGGGGATAGGCATGAGGGCACAGTGACAGCCCCCTCCCCATGCCTATCCCTGCCTTGCCCCTTAAATGCTCTTCTGGTTGCACAGAGGAATCATAACTCCCAACAGCTTGCTCCCTCATCTCCAGCTTGCTTCCTAGTGTAGCAGAAATGCACTGGTACTTGGACTGTCTACATTCATGAGGTGGGAAAGAACAGGATTTGCCAAGCAATTAGCATGGCTCCTCCAGTTCCAGACAAAGAAACAAGGGCTTCTAGATTCTACAATCGGTTCTGAAAGGGATAACACTTGTTTTTAATGCAATGAGACAAGGCAACACGGAGCTTTGCACTTACTGTTACTGTTCCATTTTCTCTGGTGCTTTATGGCAGGTATCAGAAGCTATCAGCATTTATCTAGCATTTATCTCAGACATTCATGTACTACTAAATGTCAAAGGAAACTCTTATTTGTAAAGAACAATTGCCTCTTTTGCTTATCAGTTCTCTCTTAAGGCCACTGAATTTTATATGGCAAATAAGAGTGGTCTGTGGTTCTGAGGCTTTTCTGAATCAACAGAAATGTGTATTTACAATTACCTCTAGTTTCCCAAAGCCAAACGTATTATAGAACAAATAAAAGAGTTCACAAGCTAAGAGCCGGCACTTAAACAAACTGATAAAAGCTCATTTACACTAACCATAACATACAGATGCATTCAACCTAACATATTTGTATACAGCCACAGGGCAGCTCAGAGATTTGATTACATGCCTAGGGTCCATTAAGGTTCTCATTGTTAAGGGTCATACCGAGATAACTGGATCTAGTGTTGTGATGCAGTAGGGACTGTCTGTGTGGGGAGTGGGAGAGCAGGGGAGGACTTTAGGGGATGGACGATGCCAGGGCCTGTAACCTGAGCTAGGTAAGGGAGGGGAAAGGTCAACACCTTTGCCCGGGAAGGGAACAAAGGAAGGGAGTGGCAAGAGGGAAGCAGTTTGAGTTGGGCTTGGGGCTGTGGTGGGTGGAATTCAGGGTATCCTAGTTAGGATCCAAGCACCCTGAAGCCCAGAAGGATTCGATGGAGGGGGTCCTGACTGTGCCTGCAAGCTCGGCTGTAACCTGTGTTCCTGTTGTCCAATAACCTTCTGTTTTACTGGCTGGCTAAGAGTCACTGTGGGTCCCTGGAAGAGGGTGCAGGGCCGGACTCCCCCCACACTCCGTGACAACTGGTGGCAGCGGCGGGAGATACTGCACCCCGTGAACAGCGCTTCCTGCAGTAAGGACTGGGGAGCAGTAAAACGAAGGGGTGATTAACCCTGGGAGTGTGTGCCCAGTGAGAAGACTTTGCAGTAACAGGGTCCCCCGGGGGATTGCAGCGAGCGGTCCCAGGGGCGGAGGAGTCTGCAGCTCGACCCTGGCAGAGAGGTGGTGACCTCACGAAGGGCTGGTGCACTAGGGTCCCCCTGGAAAACCGTGGGGAGCGGCGAGCACACCAGCCTGTGAGTGGTCAGCAGGAAGATGTATGCCAAGCGGCGCAAGTGCGACCTGCTGGAGCTGTGCAAGCAGAGGGGGCTGCACCCGGGGAGGCTCACCAAGGACCAGCTGATTGCCCAGCTGGAGGAGGGAGACCACATGAATGAACGGAGCCCTGTCTCTGAGGGAAGCAGCCGTGCAGATGCAGCGCAGGCACCAGTGTCTGTCCCCACTGGGAGTGGTCAGCCAGCGGACGAGGCTTCCCGAGACCCCCCCTTCCTATGCCTATGGGAAGGGGGAGGATGAGCCCAGTGAATACCGAGGGGACCGTGACACCCCCGGCCAGCAGGGGATCCTCCCGGCGAAGCTCACCCCCCAGCAGGGGATCCTCCCGGCAATGCTCGGCATCCGTGGAGCGGATGCGGCTGGAATATGAAAGGAGCTGAAATGGGAGGAGCTCGAGTTAAAGAGGCAAGAGCTGGAGGAGAAGGCGAAACAGCGAAACATGAGGAGAGCCAGCGTAAACATGAGGAGAACCAGCTTAAACCATGAGGAGACCAGCGTCAGCGTGAGTGGGAGGAGAAGGAGAACTAGCGTAAACATGAGGAGAACCAGCGTAAACATGAGCGGGAGGAGAAGGAGAAACAGCGTAAACATGAGCTGGACCTGGCCCAGCTGAGGAGCAATGAGGCCCCGGCTGCGGTGAGTGAGGGGGGACCCAAGCCTACAAAGAGCTTTGATAAGCACTTGCTGCCCCGGCGTAAGGAGGGGGAGGACATAGATACCTTCCTGATGGCCTTTGAGAATGCCTGCGAGCTGCACAGGGTTGACCCTGCAGACAGGATCGCAGTTCTCACCCCCTTACTGGACTCCACAGCCGTGGAGGTGTACAGCCGACTGAAAGGGGCGGAGGCAGGTGACTACGAACTGTTCAAACAGGCCCTGCTCCGCGAGTTTGGGCTGACTCCTGAGATGTACCGGAAAAAGTTCCGGAGCCAGCGTAAAACCCCTGAGGTCACATACCTACAACTGGTCAACCGAGCGCAGGGGTATGCCCGCAAGTGGACAGCTGGGGCCCAAACTAAAGAGGACCTGCTTGACCTATTCATACTGGAGCACCTATATGAGCAGTGCCCGTCTGACTTGAGGCTGTGGTTGATGGACCAGAAGCCGGAGAACCCACAGCACGCAGGCCAGCTGGCCGACCAATTTGTGGACAGTCGGGCAGGGGATGGCAGGGAGGAGTCTCGAAGGAGCAGGCCTGCCTCAACGCAGAGAGAGAGTCATCATGGGACCTCCAAAAGGGGGCCTATGGAGAACCCCCCCAAAAGGGGAACATCCAGCGTCAGGTCCCTCCGACCCACTCAAGGGGACCCACGAGACATGGGCTGCTATCGCTGTGGCCAACGAGGTCACATACGGGCCCAGTGCCCCAAGCTCAGGGACAGACCAGCAGACCCAACCTGCAGAGGGTGGACTGGGTAAAAACCCAATCGGAGGAGGGGCTACATTCCCAGGAAAGGGGGGCTGGCAACATACCACCTGTGGATGCTCCAGGCTCCGGGTTTTTGGTTTACCGGGTGGGCACGGGGCTGCCCTCCGGAAAGAGTGCATTGTTTCCCTGGAGGTAGATGGGAGGAAGGTCACTGGGTACTGGGACACGGGCGCAGAGGTGACGCTGGCCCGGCCCGAGGTGGTGGCCTCAGATCGGATGGTGCCCGACACCTACCTGACCCTGATGGGCGTGGGCGGGACCCTATTCAAGGTGCCTGTGGCAAGGGTACACCTGAAATGGGGGGCCAAGGAGGGCCCCAAGGATGTGTGGGTACACCGATATTTGCCCACTGACGTGTTAATGGGAGGGGACCTCGAGGACTGGCCTAGTAACACCCAGAGTGCCCTGGTCGTGACTCGTAGTCAGAGTCGGCAAAAGACTGCACCCTGACAACGGGGAAGGTACTCGACCCGAGGTGCAGGACCCTAACCCAGGGAGCGGGGAACGCCCGGGGGCACGGTTCAGAGAGGCTACGGCCTCAGACCCAGCCAGCAAGAGAGAGCCGGTCCCCATCCCTGTCCCAGCTGCTGAGTTCCAGGCCGAGCTGCAGAAAGATCCCTCCTTGCGGAAGCACAGGGACCGGGCTGACCTTAGTGCGGTACAGACCATGAGGAGAGGTTGCAAGGAGAGGTTCCTGTGGGAGAAGGGGTTCCTGTACCGAGAATGGGCTTCCCCAGGGGAAGTAGAGTCATGGGGGATCAGGAGGCAGCTGGTGGTTCCCCAGAAGTTTCGTCACAAGCTGTTGTACCTGGCCCATGACATCCCTCTCGCAGGGCACCAGGGAATCTGGCGCACCAGGCAGAGGCTGCTACAGAACTTTTACTGGCCTGGGGTCTTTACCCATGTCCGACAGTACTGCCAATCCTGTGACCCCTGCCAGAGGGTGGGGAAGGCCCAGGACAAGGGGAAAGTGGCTTTGAGGCCTTTACCCATCATAGAAGAACCTTTCCAGAAGGTGGCCATGGACATAGTGGGACCCCTCAGCAAGACGACCCGGTCAGGGAAGAAATACATCCTGGTGGTGGTGGATTTTGCCACTCGCTACCCCGAGGCGGTGGCCTTGTCCTCTATTGAAGCAGACACAGTGGCAGATGCGCTGCTGACAATTTTCAGCCGGGTGGGGTTCCCCAAGGAGGTCTTAATGGACCAGGGGTCCAACTTCATGTCGGCCCTGCTCCGGTCCTTATGGCAGAAATGTGGGGTCCAGCACAACTGGGCCTCAGCGTATCACCCCCAGTCCAACGGGCTGGTAGAAAGTTTCAACGGGACGCTGAAGAGAATGCTAAAAACATTTATGAACCAGCACCCGCAGGATTGGGACAAGTACTTACCTCACCTGCTGTTCGCGTACAGGGAGGTACCCCAGGAATCTACCGGGTTTTCACCTTTCGAACTGTTGTATGGAAGGCGGGTAAGGGGGCCCCTAGACCTGATGAGGGACGAATGGGAGGGGAAGGCCGCTCCCGAGGGAGAGTCAGTGGTGGAGTATGTCCTGACCTTCCGGGAAAGACTGGCCGAGCTCATGGGCCTGGCCAGGGAGAATCTCGCCCGAGCCCAGAGGAGGCAGAAGGTCTGGTATGACCGCACGGCATGGGCCCGTGCCTTCGCCACCGGGGATCAGGTGATGGTTCTCATCCCCGTGAGGAGAAACAAACTCCAGGCCGCCTGGGAAGGGCCCTTCAAGGTTATCAAGCAACTGAATGAGGTGATCTATGTGGTGGAGCTGTCAAACCGGGCACATCACCGTCGGGTGTACCATGTGAACATGATGAAACCATACTATGACAGGGGGAATGTGGTGTTGGCCGTGTGTGGACATTGGGAGGGACAGGGAGATGACCCCTTAGTAGATTTATTCCCTGGGACAAAAGCTGGTTCCCCCCTGGAGGCGATTCCCCTCTCTGATCAACTGACCCTGGGCCAGCACGCTGAGATCAGGGGGGTGCTGCATCTATACCGACAGCTATTTTCCAACCAGCCTGGATGCACTAATTTGATTGTCCACCGGGTGGAGACCGGGTCACATCCCCCTATAAGATGCTCCCCTTTTTGGGTCACTGGTAAAACTGCCCAGGATCTTGAAAGAGAGGTCAGGGACATGCTGGCTTTGGGGGTGATCCAGCCGTCTTCCAGCCCTTGGGCCTCTCCAGTGGTGCTGGTCCCCAAGAAGGATGGATCAATCCGGTTCTGTGTGGACTATCGAAAGCTCAATGCCATCACCGTATCTGATACCTACCCTATGCCCAGGCCTGACGAGCTCCTAGACAAGCTGGGAGGTGCTTGGTACCTCACCACTATGGATCTTACAAAGGGCTACTGGCAAGTGCCGCTGGACGCAGATGCCAGGCTGAAATCGGCCTTTATCACCCCTCTGGGGCTCTATGAGTTTCTGACCCTGCCCTTCGGCCTCAAGGGAGCACCGGCCACCTTCCAGCGCCTGGTGGATCAGCTACTGAGGGGGATGGAGAGTTTTGCCGTGGCGTATATTGACGACATCTGCGTCTTCAGCCAGACCTGGGAGGACCACATGTCCCAGGTTAAACAAGTCCTGGACCGACTCCGAAAGGCTGGGTTAACAGTAAAGGCTGAGAAGTGCAAGGTGGGGATGGCTGAAGTATCTTACCTGGGCCATCGGG
This sequence comes from Gopherus evgoodei, assembly GCF_007399415.2. Taxonomy (NCBI): domain Eukaryota; kingdom Metazoa; phylum Chordata; order Testudines; family Testudinidae; genus Gopherus; species Gopherus evgoodei. The sequence continues at coordinate 114,184,189 of NC_044325.1, read as the reverse complement.
TGGGGAGCGGCTGCCTGAAGCCGGAACCAGCCAAGGTGGAGGTGATCAGAGACTGGCCTGCTCCCCAAACCAAAAAGCAGGTCCAGGCCTTTATTGGGATGGCGGGGTACCTTCGAAGGTTCGTGCCCCACTTTAGTGCCATAGCCGGCCCCATCACTGAACTGTGCAAAAAGGGGAAGCCAGACAAGGTGATCTGGACTGAGCAGTGCCAGGAGGCTTTCCGGGCGCTGAAGGAGGCTCTGGTTAGTGGCCCAGTTCTGGCAAACCCAGATTTTGACAAACCCTTTATGGTGTTCACCGATGCCTCAGACACGGCACTGGGGGCGGTGTTAATGCAGGAGGATGAAAAGGGGGAGAGACACCCCATCGTGTACCTGAGTAAGAAGCTGCTACCCCGGGAACAAAGCTACGCGGCCATCGAGAAGGAATGCCTGGCCATGGTATGGGCCCTTAAGAAGCTAGAGCCATATCTCTTTGGGCGACACTTCACCGTGTACACCGACCACTCTCCCCTGACCTGGCTGCACCAGATGAAAGGAGCCAACGCCAAGCTCCTGAGGTGGAGCCTGCTCCTGCAGGACTATGACATGGACGTGGTCCATGTGAAGGGAAGTGTCAACCTGACAGCGGATGCGTTGTCCCGGAGAGGGGGCCCTGAACTTCCCCAGGTCACTGGGCAGAGTGACCCTGCTCAGTTCAGTCTCGAAGGGGGGAGAGATGTGATGCAGTAGGGACTGTCTGTGTGGGGAGTGGGAGAGCAGGGGAGGACTTTAGGGGATGGACGATGCCAGGGCCTGTAACCTGAGCTAGGTAAGGGAGGGGAAAGGTCAACACCTTTGCCCGGGAAGGGAACAAAGGAAGGGAGTGGCAAGAGGGAAACAATTTGAGTTTTGGCTTGGGGCTGTGTGGGTGGAATTCAGGGTATCCTAGCTAGGATCCAAGCACCCTGAAAGCCCAGAAGGACTCGATGGAGGGGTCCTGACTGTGCCTGCAAGCTCGGCTGTAACCTGTGTTCCTGTTGTCCAATAAACCTTCTGTTTTACTGGCTGGCTAAGAGTCACTGTGGGTCCCCGGAAGAGGGGTGCAGGGCCGGACTCCCCCACACTCCGTGACAAGAGTGGTTCTAACAAGACTTGGAACTAGAGTTGGTCAAGAATTTTTTTTTTATTGAATGTTTTTCCATTGGAGAATGTTGACTCATTGAAAATGAAATTTCCTATGGGAAAATGTCCATTTCCACAGCTTTGTTGTTTCAGAAAAAAATTGGAAAAGAAGTTTTGAAAATGTATAAATGTTTTGTTTGGACATGTTTGGATCTGGGAGAGGGCAGAGCCATGCCAACAGCACTCCTAGTGGGGGCCAGAGCCAATTTTACAGGGACTCTGTGGTACTATGATTGCAATAGTAGCACTGGTGAATCAAAACGTTTTGATTTTCTGTTCATAATTACCTTTTGTTTTTAAACTTATGGCATTTTACACTGAAAAATACTGGAAAAAAATAAAACGTTGAGGCAGAAACAGAATGTTTCAAATTTATCAAAACAAAATGTTAGAATTGACACAAAACAATTTTTTTATGGTTTTTGGTTTGCAAAAAACATCAAGTTTTTGGTTTTTTGAAATTTTTGAAGGGATAGGTAATCCATTTCCTGACAAGTTCTACTGAGAACCTCTTTGTCAGAAATCTGGAAGGATTCTCACAAATGTGTTAGGTTTTGAATGGTTGTATTTAACTAATTTGTTATCAGGCCCCCTAGGAGCTGAGAATGAGAGAGAATGACCAGCCTTGCCTTCAGATCAGTCACTTGGCTTTGACACTATTAGAAGAGAGTCAATGAAGGATGTGCCACCAACATTTTAACAAGGGGCTTCTTAAATAATATTCTGCCCCAGTCAGCAATACATGTAACAACTGTCCTTCCATCCCACCCCTAAAATCCATCAATTCCATACATTTCCTCCCACCAGAACCATCACTCTTTCCATCACTCCACCTCGAATCCACCAATCTTTCCACCCCTCTTCCCTAAACAAGAGGAATCCTTCCAATTATTCTTGCATCCTCACTCCTGGTCCAGTACCTCTTGACTCACCATGTCTCCCTCTCTTCAGAAGAGCCTAGCTGTAGAGATGGTGAAAAATTTTCCATCTAAACTTTATGTTGAAGAAGAATGGCCTTTTAAAATGTTTTTTTGCAGAAAATTTTGAACAAAATGAAATTTTTAATTTTGTTCAAAATTTTCCAGTTTTTGGACAAAAACCTGAAAAATTAAAAATGGAAATATTTTTGGTTTTCAAAACCCCCAAACCCAAATTCATTTTCCAAAAATTTCCCTTCTATTGCTTTTCTCTTTTAAAAATACATTTTTTTTCTAATTTTTTTTTCTTTCTTCTAATTTATTGTACAAAATACCAATTCCCATACCAGCTATACCCAGTGGCATATTTCTTTTATCCTTTCTGCCACTTTGCTTTAATTTCCAAGGCTGTCTTCACAATGGAAGGAAAGAGTTACCAACTTACTGCTTCAAATGTCAGCCTGTCTAACTCAATATTTGATCAGTGTAAGGACAAGTGACTTAGATACCTGCAGGCATAACTTTCATTGATGTTGGCTTTAGATAATTTTACCCAAGGGCAAGACATTCTGAGGGTTGCTTGTCAGAACCTCTTTTCTCAAAATTATGGAATGAAAGTAGGTCCTGGGTGGTATTGGTGGCCTCTGATATACAGGAGGTCAGACTAGATGATCTGGTGATCCCTTCTGGCCTTAAAGTCTATGACTATTGGAGCACATAACCTGGGGAGAACCTGATTTTCAAATCCTGAGGCATGTGGGGCCACACACAAAAATATATGTGCAGTTACATACCTTATTTGCCCAAATACCTGGTGTAAATAGGTGCACAAATGACCATTTAACTGGCCATCAATGTACCCAGGTGCCTGATTTTTGTGTTCTGTTGCAGGAGATGTGTGTTTAAATTAAACATGCAATTGCCCCTGTATATTGGCACACTGACCTGAGTTTCTCAAGGTCTGAGACTCAAGATCTTAAAGTACCTGGGTGCCAGTGGGGTCAAACAAAAACCAGCTTTTGCAGAGGCAAAGAAATTACTCTAGTCATCAAATCTTTTCTTTCGTTACGAGAGCCTGTAATGGGGCGAGACTCACCCCTGCAGTGCCTCCTCTCAGTTGTCCTGGGAATTAGCTCTTTTGACCCAGAGCACCTTCTGCAGGCTGGTACCTCGCTGGTTCTGGCCCCTGTGTCCCTTCGAGACCCGGTGCCCCTTGTCCTCGGGCACTGCCCCCTACCAATACTCCCATTCTCTGGGTCTCTCCACCCAGGGGAACCCCCACCCACTATCCCCACTTTGCCTCAGTCTTGGGCTACTGCCAGTCACCATCTAGCCCCCACTCACTGGGGCAGACTGCAGTGTAAGAGCCACTCATCCTAGGCCAGGGGGGGTTGGACCTGCTGCCTCTGCCTACCCTGGGCTGCACCCTTGCATCCTAGTACCTTTCTGGCCTTTGACTAGGCCGCAGCCTGGGCTTTTCCAGGCAGGAGCTCCCCAGCTTCCTTGCCCTATTCCCTATTTGCCCTGCTCCCCTCAGGTACTCTGTTCAGCAGCCAGCCCTTCTCCCTCTAGAGACAACTGAGCCCTGATTGGGGCATGGCCACAGCTGAGCCTGCTTCCCCAATCAGCCTGGGAACTGCTTGCTCCCAGCCACAGCCCTCTCCTGGGCTGTTTTCAGCCCTTTAAAGTCAGAGTGGGTGACAGAGCCAAAGAGTACTGTCGTGTGATGCCTCACCATATGGAGTCGGAGCACTATTAGCCCACTGAATGTCAGATGGATCTAAGTGTCCCATCAGTTATGCATCAAGGTCACTGGCTGCAGCAGAAAAAAATTATTCCCAACTAGAATGAGAACAGCTAGCAGTGGTTCTGGGGCGTAAAGAAGTTCCACTCTTTCTTATATGGAAGGCAATTTGTTATACATTCAGACCAGGCAGCACAGCAGACATATTATGATGTATTAGCAGCACCAAGAATATTAGGTGTAGGTAACACAGTACATACACTACATTTTTGCAGTGGCCCACACTGTTTACCAGGTTACTCATAGCACAGGCAGGACCACTTTCTTGGGTGACTGAGTTACCAGATGGGAAGCATATTCATAGACATCATAATCAGGTTTATCTGCAGTACCATGAGGAGTTACTTGTGAGTTGGCTGAGGACCCCTTACCAATCACTACAGTGATCTTGGAAGTTAAGCCTGCAGTTACAGATGTAATATCAAAAAGTCCTGCATCTGCTACTCATCAAGGCCCACAGTGTTTCCACTGCACCATTCTGGAAGAGCTCCCAAACCTAGAAACAGACTGAAGTTGTAGTAATAAGTCAATTATGCTAGAGAGGGTAGAATCATCTCTTGTAATTGCCTGAGGATGGTGGTAGGCTACCCCAACCTCTTACTTAGGCGGTTTGGTTTTGTTGTTATAATATTAGCATTTTATGTTCATTATTGTTAATAATTTAAAGGGGAAGTAGTGTAATGTTCTGGGTATTTTTATTATGCTTATTGTCACCTGGTGGTCCATGTGAGAATAGCTATTTACTGTTAGAAACCCTAAGTCTGTACTGAGCTTGCTCCAATGTGTTGTGAAGGGAAGGGAGAGGAAGTTTGCAAGATGGAGGATGATTAATTGTCTATGTGAACCTGTATTCAATAAAAGATCTTTTTCAGTTCTAATCTGTTTTGGGTCTTCGTACCTGACATTTCCTATCCCTGGAGCAGCAGGTAACCTGTCCCAGGTCTATATCCAGCTATGCTGGCCAGTGCATGGAGAGGTGGAGGAAAAAGCTTAAACTAGTCCCCAGCCTGTCATACTCCATCTCCCTCACACTTGGAGGAGCACAGCAGTTCTGCAGAACCTGTTTCCTCTCCTGCTTGTGGGTTGTCAGTACTGGGATGTGAGGAAGTATCTTATGCCCCATTATTCTCCTGTGCTGATCACTCTGCTAGGCTGCAGTTTGACATTGTTAGGTAGGAATTAAAAAAAATAAGGCTATGAACCTTCATTCTTCATTGCCTAAGTCTGCCTTGACTAATGTGTGCGAGGAAGAAACTTCTTCCATTGACAGGTTATTCCATTTCCTTCTAAAGCATCTGGTACAGGCCACTGTCAGAGACAGGTTACAGGATTAGATGGGCCAGGAATCTGAGCTGGTATGACAATCCCTGTGCAAATTTTATAGTTTTTTATACTGTGATTGTTTGGCAATAGTTGTCTAGCAACCACAAAAGAGTTTCTTGGACTTCTAATAAACCCAGTGACTGCAAAGGCTGCAGCTGGGGCAAGCTGCTTCCTGTTGCCAGGTATATGTGGGGATGGAGGGTCATTTCAGGCTAGTTATCAAGCCATAAAAAGGAAAAGTTTGTGTCGCCCAGGGGGACAAACTGATAGCAAGGAAAGGAGGATCTTTGTTGGGCTACAATGTGGGTTAAGAAAAGAGGGTGGGAACAATTTCCGACCCTGAAAGACTGGATCTACCCTTATGGGTTTTGAATCCAGTGTGGATACAAAAACTAGAAGATGGGCCCATATCTGTAGATTCAGATTTGGGCTCCTCTGTGTTTGAGACATTAACAGTTCTCTTGTATTCTAACCAGTTTGTCTACTCTCAAGAGTTACAGAATTAAACATTCCATTCCACTTTCCTCTTACATTAAATACATGAAAAATGTTACCAAAAATGTAGAGCTGAAACGAGAATCTAAAATGAGGGCTCTCTTGAAAGAATTACCCACCCACATTAACTTGGATCTGTATCTTATCAACTGAAGGTATAGATCCAAGTCAACTCAAATCCAAAGGAGAAAAAATCCTATATTAAGGAGAAAATGAGAATCACACTTGCATATTACTTTTGAGGACAACTAACGGTATAGGTGCACCAGGAAAATTCAGACTCTCTTAAAATCTATACCTTTTTTTAGCTTCAGAACAAATGCTTACTCATATTATTCATTTTCCCATATGTTTATTCCAAAATCAGCTCCCAAGCATCCACCTTAAAGGGCATGAAGTTCACAGATTCACAAATCCCACTGTAGCCATTTAGTCTTATTCTGACCATCTGCAGACACTGTGGAAACATGTAATTTGGTTTATCAGAATAATATCTAGCTTTTGTACAGTGCTTTTCGTCCTTAGATATCAAAGCACTTTACAAATGAGGTTAGTATCATTATTCCCATTTTACAGATTGAGGAAATGGAGGCAAGATGCTGCAGTGAATTGCCCAAGATCAATGGCAGAGCCACGAATAATATCCAGTTCTCCTCTGTCCTGGTCAGATACTCTAGCCACTAGACGACACTGCCTCCAGAGTCTTTGTTTCTGGAAGTACCTATATCCAAACCTGAATCTGTGATGGAGAGGTATTGCTCATCTTCAGGAACTTGCATGATATGACTCCTACTGAAAATTTCAGTATCACAAGACTTAATTCTTAATTGATTTTTTTTAAATAGTGTGACAAAGTTCCTCCTCTACCTTTGGTGGGTCCTGTGCTTATTGGCAGATTTGCTCACCTCAGTGATCTTCCTCTCTGGTGGAACCCACGGTCTGGGTCAACTCCTCCTGTGCCTGATCAGGAGTTGGGAGGTTTGGGGGGAACCCAGGCCCGCCCTCTACTCCGGGTTCCAGCCCAGGGCCCTGTGAATTTCAGCTGTCTATGGTGTCTCCTATAACAGCTGCATGACAGCTATAACTCCCTGGGCTACTTCCCCATGGCCTCCTTCAAACACTTTCTTTATCCTCAACACAGGACCTTCCTCCTGGTGTCTGATAATGCTTGTACTCCTCAATCCTCCAACAGTAGTCTCATTTCCAGTCTCCTTGCACCTTTTGCTCCCAACTCCTCATACACACACCTCACTGACTTACTGGGAGGCTTTTAACTAGTTCCAGCCAGCCCTTGATTGGCTTCAGGTGTCCCAATCAATGTAACTATCTCCACTGTCTTCTAGAAAGATCTTAATTGGCCCCAGGTGTCTTCATTAACCTGGAGCAACTGCCATTTCGTTACCATGGTACCAGGGTTTTGTTTAGCGGGGGCTAACATACGTGTTCCTCACTACTTTACTGTAGCCATCTGGCCTTGCCCCATCACAATAGCCAAGTGATGCATTGGACTTGCTGCAAATTTCCCACCTTAAAGTGAACTGTCCAGGGATAAGAAAAGAGAATTCATGGCTTTGACTTTCCCGTTGGATTCTTTTCCCCACTAGTTTCAATGATCTTGATGAACACTAACTGGGAGTTTATCTTCGAAGCTGAATTTAACCCAATGGACCTCTTAAAGTATCTGTATACTCTCTTGGGTCAAGTTTATGAGCGAGCTGGTTTAAACTGAAGGTAGCTCCACTGAAGTCAAAGGAACAATGCTTTTTTTATGTCAGCTGAGGATCTGGCCTGTTCTTCAGAGACTGTAGGCTTTTTTTGGGCATGAACTTCCTTTCTTGACTTATTGGGAGAAACAGTGAAGTGAAGCTCAAATAGCAGGAAAGAAATACCAAGACTTTTACTCACCGAATTGTGTTAGTTGCTAATGTTTGAGATGTTGTGGCCCTCTTGGTTAAACTAACAGATGAAATAAACGGTTTAGGTAAATGAAAATCAGTGACTTTACACAAGGTGAGTCAGCATACAAAAGAAAGGAAGCTTCTTTGAAAGTAGCGGCAAGAGTGTGCATTTATGAAGCAGGTAAATACTGCTATGGTCAATAAACCTCCCAACACTCACTCACTGTACCCCTCTTCCTCCTGTCACCTTTTCCCCTACCACCAATAGAAAGAGGCTACTTGACATAAAAAACTAGACAGAGTTCCACTACTTCAACTTGTCAGAGGCAGCCCAATGGATGACTCATGCTTCTCTGTCAGAAAATAAAGATTGTTCTGCTATTTTAAGCAGAGCAAACATTTCCCAAGAAGACATTAGGAAAATCTTTTTCTCCCTCCTCTAATCAGATTTCCCCAAACTGAAGATGGAAACATCTTTCCCACAAAGGAAACAATTTTTAAAAATCAGAAATGTAGCGGATGGGGAGAAATGTAGGTTACCTAACGCCATTTCCTGAATCTTAGTGGACAAGACCTCCCAAGCTTCAAGTACTTATTTTTGTCTTTATCATTTTCCATCTTAAATATTGTATGCTCTTCCTAAAACCTAAGACCCAATCCAGCTGAGGTATACCATGTTATACCAGCAGACTACTTGTGTGTCCCACTCTATAAACTACAATTGTTTCTGGACTCTGAAGGTTCTCTATGCAAGGGAAACATATCTTCATCCTCCATTGCTGGCTTTGCCTTATTGTTTATCTTCAAATCCTGTTCAAAATTGCTTCCTTGGTTTTCCAAGCTCACATGAACTCATTCAACTCTTCCTCTCTGATCTACTCCCTGATGAGCACTCTGCTCCTTCAACCTTAGCCACATCACACAACTCTCCAGAGTTGGAGGCGAAGGTAATACTTTTTCACTAGTTCTGCTCCAACTCTCATACTTTCTTTTTCTCTTACTCCAAGCTGCTAATCATTTCAGACCAGATGCTCAACTAGTGCAAATCATTGTAGTGCCATTGAAATCTATAGAGCTATGCTGATATACACTAGCAGCATATCTGGCCCATATCTTGAAATTGAACCTTAAAACCATTACATTAACTGATGACTGAACTAAAGTGTGAGTGAAAGTGAATTGAGCCTGAAGAAAATGTTTTCTTGTACTGAGACTGAAAACCACTGCATTGTATTATAAGTTATGTTGTTTATATCCTTCTTAGGTGTTGGGTTTATTTTCCACACGTCAAAATTTCACCTTTTCATAGTAGTTATAAACTCTTTTTTTGTGATGGTTTAATTAAAGCTGGAGATGTTTCCTTCTAAGTATTGTATTTGCAGAAGGAAAAACCCATTGATTCTCTTAAGTGACCCTTACAAATGTATGATTTACAAAACCAGGAAGGGAATCAGATTTCCAACGTGACGCATATTATATAGTGAAATGCTATTGTGTGTCACATCACTTTGTTACGTAAGCTGATACTTCCCCAGGTGGGGAAATGCACATCTGGGCACAATACCCATGTGACTCATTTAGGGCTAGATTTTCCTTTTACCCTTTTGCAAGGAACTCTGGGTAGAATAGTGATGCCAGGAGCAAAAGAGGGGAAAATTGTTTCTCAAAGAGCACAATGCCCTTCCTGCTTCCACAGGGAGAGGGGAAGGATAATAATTGGCTGCTGGTTCATATCTGCATTGTCTCAGATGTGCCAGCTGGTGCTATATAGGATAGTGCCCATATTCTGCTCACTCTCTGCCCACTGCTTAACGGAGGGAGTAGCACCCACTTACTGCTGTGTGTCAAAATCCCAGGTCCAGGCAGGCCATGCAGGAAAACATTTCTGAGCAGCCACACAGACTAAGGGACAATGGAACTGGTTTAAATCAATCAATATTTTTTATTAAAATGATGGCCAGGCCAACTCAGTTTTCAGGTAGCAATGCACTGAAATTTTTAAATACAGTAGTACAATACAAAAGAGTATCAGGGAGATTCATGTGGGATTTTCCTCCAACCTCATGGCAAGCCCAAATTCAGCAGTTAGCAGTGAATATTTACACAGGTACATGGAGATGCTGAAGTCCTGTCCACATCCCATAAGTGCATAGGGCCAAAAAGGCAGGAACTCATGGTTCTGCTGTGTGGTGAAAGAGACAAATCCTATAAGCAAGGGTGATGATGGGTAATCCAAAGCCCTTGGGGAATGGAGCTGTGTTCTTCATACTTTCCATCCATGTTACCATAAAGGAGGAATTGAGAATGGTGTCATGGAGCTTTGTCCTATGACTACATGGATTCTCAATGGAAACCTGCACATGGAGAATTGTGTGTACAACAGCTGAAGAATATATCTGCTAGAACTCTATAATTTCCTCTACTCCAGTGCTGTCCATCTTTCCAGCTTGAGAACCATACTTACCATTTCCAGAAAGTCAAAAGATCACAAATAAATCGTGTTGTTTAACATGTTCAACTATGATATTGTATGATTCATGACAAAACTCAAAGGTCAAATAGAGCCTTTTGATCTTTTAAATCCTTTCTGTAAGAAAATGATAAAATAAACCAAATGTTTCCTGTTTGACATCAGTGGAACTACATGGCTTTACACCAGGTGTGGATTTGAGCCAATGTTTGGGCCTGATCCTTCCACCCTATCTGTTCAATCATCTTTATTTCAGGAGTCACCATGATATCTCGGCACCAAATTAAGAACATAAACTTCACATCATCCTAGCAGGACTACAGTACTTCCCCACCTTCAGAAGAGTTGTAGTCCAGTAACTGCCTTTCTTTGGAGAAGAGATCAATGAGGAGTAGGGGAAAGTAGTCAATGGGAGTTTTGTCCATGTAAAGACTGCTGGATAGGGCCAAGTGTTTGATATAGTCAATTTTACAGGTGTGTGCATAGCCCCAAATTCTAAATGGCAAGGGTTCTCTCACAAAGTTTTCCCACCCCTTAAAATAAAATACTTGATATAACATCTGATTTAGATATTCTAATTGTGCAGCTGCCACAATAACACACAGTTATTGGCAATGTCATCATTAAATCCATTTTGTTCTGCCTCCTTTCATTGTACTCCAAGACTCTTTGTAGGTCTGGAGTTCCCACTCATTTTATCCAAAGGACAAAATAAGAAACACCGAACGTGGCAAAAGCAAATTTGATGTGTTGTCAGATTAAACTAATGATGGAGGAAGTCACAGTGTGTGGGCAGTGGCTCACTTATAGTGTTTGTATTGAAAATGAAAGTAGGTGTATTGTGTGAAAGCAAAGCGCTGTAAAAGTTTGGCCTGTAATGACAGATTTATTTCTGCATCTAAGAAAAATAAACCTATAAATAGAGAAACAACCTCAAACATAGATTGAATTGTGAGAAAAACAGATATACTTTTTTTTTAATTAATGTAACATACTAGATAAGTGATGTTAGATGCCCCACTGCAATGTCTGGCTAAAAGCAATGGACAGGAGCCTGCTAGTGCTGACAGTTAATTAAGTGACTCTTTTAGCCTTTGGTGCTGAAAGTCTCAAGTTCGGTCTCCTCCATCAGTCTGTGCTGAGGAAGGTTTCAAAAGCAATGGACCTCAGACACTTAGCAGAGCTTTGCCTGACAAGAGGAGCGTGGCTATGTGTGTGGTCTCCTGTTCTTCCCCTCTCTTCCCCCCCTCAGTGACTAGTCAATACAGGATCAGAGTCTGCTATTGTTCCTGGCTAATGTACCTTTACTTTCAGCTCAAGGCTGTATTATAACTTTACTAAGATTAAAGGTCCTGAGTTCTAACCCCTTCTTTAAAGTACTTTAGAAATATTAACTAAATATCATAACACCCTTGTGGGGTAGGTGAGTGAGCATCATTAGGCCCATTTTACACACGAGGAGACTTAGCTACTTGAACTGTTTATCATAGCTCATTTCAGTGGAGATACACTATTTTACATTGGCTGAGGATTGGTCCCAGAGAAAGTTGAAAGGACTTGCCCAAAGTCACATAGCAAATCAGTGGCAGAGCCAGGATTAGAACTCAGGAATTACAAATTCCCAATATCTTGTTCTAATGCAATCCATCTACCTATTTAGCTGATCTAGCTAGAGTTTAATATTGCACTTATTGCTATGGCATCTGAACATCACAACCACACTCTTGGTCTCTCTTTGGGTACGTCTACACTATGGGATAATTCCGATTTTACATAAACCAGTTTTATAAAACAGATTGTATAAAATCGAGTGCACGCAGCCACATTAAGCACATTAATTTGGCGGTGTGCGTCCATGGTCCGAGGCTAGCGTCGATTTCTGGAGCGTTGCACTGTGGGTAGCTATTCCGTAGCTATCCCATAGTTCCTGCAGTCTCCCCCCGCCCCTTAGAATTCTGGGTTGAGAGCCCAGTGTCGTGGGTGGTTCTGGGTAAATGTCGTCAATCATTCCTTCCTCCGGGAAAGCAACGGCAGACAATCATTTTGCGCCGTTTTTCCCTGGATTGCCCTGGCAGACATCATAGCACGGCAAACATGGAGCCCGTTCAGCTTTTTTTTTTTGCAGTCACCGTATGTGTACTGGATGCCACGGACAGAGGCGATACTCCAGCACTACATAGCAGCATTCATTTGCTTTTGCATGATAGCAGAGATGGTTACCAGTCATTCTGTAGCATCTGCTGCCAGTGTAATTTGGCAATCGGATGATGGTTATCTGTCCTTCTGTGCTGTCTGCTGCTATCATGGGTACCCTGGCTGAGATCGGCCGGAGGCGCAAAAGCAAAACTGGGAATGACTCCCCGAGTCAATCTCTCCTTTATGGTATCTAAAAATAGAGTCAGTCCTGCCTAGAATCTGGGGCAAGTGTATTAGAGAACCAGTGTATCAGAGAGCACAACTGCTCCGTGTCAGATCCCACAGAAATGATGAGCTACATGCCATTCACAGAGGATGCCCCTGCAACAACCCCCCCCTGTTGCTTCCCTCCTCCCCCAACTTTCCTGGGCTACCGTGGCAGTGTCCTCCCCATTTGTGTCATGAAGTTATAAAGAATGCAGGAATAAGAAACAGTGACTTGTTAGTGAGATAAAATGAGGGGGAGGCAGCCTCCCGGTGCTATGACAGCCCAGGCAGGACATTAAGCGGTGCAGAGGAGAGGAGCCCAGCATGCTGTTGCTATGATAGTCCAGGCAGTACAGAATCTTTTCTTTATACAGGAAAGGGAGGGGGCTGATGGAGCTCAGCCCCCAGTTGCTATGATGAGGACGGTTACCAGCCGTTCTGTCCCATCTACTGGGAATGACCAGGAATCATTCCTATTTTCACCCAGGCGCCCCCGCCCAGCCTCACCTGAAGCCAGCCAGGAGCACTCATGGGTTGATAAGAAGGACGATTACCAGTCTTACTGCACTATCTGCCACCGGGGAGGGGAGAGGAGCGGATATTGCTCTTCACTGCTGCAGCATCGCGTCTACCAGCAGCATTCAGTAGACATAGGGTGACATTGAAAGAAATCAAGAAATGATTTCTTTCCCTTTTCTTTCACATTGGGGGGGGAGTAAATTGACGAGCTATTCCCTGAACCACGCCGGACAATGTGTTTGAACCTACAGGCATTGGGAGTTCAGCCAAGAATGCAAATACTTTTCGGAGACTGCTGGGGACTGTGGGATAGCTGGAGTCCTCAGTACCCCCTCCCTCCCTCCATGAGCATCCATTTGAGTCTCTGGCTTCCTGTTATGCTTGTCATGCAGCACTGTGTAGCCTGTAGATTTTTTTTTCAAACGCTTTGGCATTTCGTCTTGTGTAACAGAGCTCTGATAGAACAGATTTGTTTCCCCATACAGCGATCAAATTCAGTATCTCCCGTACAGTCCATGCGGGAGCTCTTTTTGGTTTTGAGACTGCATTGCCACCCGTGCTGATCAGAGCTCCACGCTGGGCAAACAGGAAATGAAAATCAAAATTTCGTGGGGCTTTTCCTGTTTACCTGGCCACTGCATCCGAGTTCAGATTGCTGTCCAGAGCAGTCACAGTGGTGCACTGTGGGGTACCGTCCGGAGGCCAATACCATCGATTTGCGGCCACACTAACCCTAATCTGATATGGTAATACCGATTTTAGCGCTACTCCTCTCGTCGGGGAGGAGTACAGAAACCGATTTAAAGAGCCCTTTATATCGATATAAAGGGCCTCGTAGTGTAGACGGATACAGTGTTAAATCAGTTTAACACTGCTAAAATCGGTTTAAACGTGTAGTGTAGACCAGGCCTTATTCTCACAGTCTAGCTGGCACTATTGTCTCCTAGGCCTTCATGCTGTCAGATAAATCTCTTATTCAGTTGTTTCTTTTATGGACTGTTGTATCATATTCCATTTGTGAAAGTTGCAGATGAAGCAGTCTATAAAAGATTACTGGCACACCTCCCTGCTATCACAGATTGCAATTCTAACAGCAAAGCCAAATCTAGAAGCAGGCGTGGTAGATTTTGATAAGGCATGTTTCACCCTACAAGGAGTTTTATTCCTAATTCTGTTTTGATTGCGTGTTGCTAGGCACCACAGACCTGCACTGATGTAGAATAGTGATTCTCAACTTGTGACCTCTTGGTTCCCCGAGAAAAACTTCCTGGCGATGCTTCTTCTGTCATTCTTCATGGAGCAATATGTCCTGTTGTTCATAATTCAATTCAAGCCATTTTTAGGGATTCCAGAGCCTTTGTTGACCAAACACAAAACAACAACACCTTAAGTACCTCTGCACCCTACAAGGCTGCTTCATATCTCCCTTTGCTGAGTTTTATCTTCATATAAATTCAACAATGGTCAAATGTGTGGAGAAGACAGGACACCAACGTCTGACGGGTAGCAAAACAACAGGAGGATGAAACAAATTGCAAAGTACATTACATAGTACTGCAGACACTAAAAAGGAGAAGATTTTGTTCTAATAAATATAAAGTCCTTTTCCCAAGGATCAGAATTATACTGCACTAATACAAAATGGTGGGCATCCTCACCTTTTGATCTAAAGTGAATTTATTTTGATATTGTCTTCTAAAAATCTATAGTTAGTACAGAATGATCTTAGCTGCCATCTTCAAATCCAGACCCAGATTTCAAGTTTCCTAAAGTTTGTTGGGATGGTGGTTCTGCAATTTTGATTTGGTGCATCATAGAAACTGGACTCCGTCATGGAATTTAGATCCATATCAGGTCTTTCTCAAAATCTGGATTTGGACATGAGTCAATCTCTAACCAAGAAACATAGCTGTTGCAGAGAAAATGTGGAGTGTACAGTGGGGAGTTGATCATGAGAAGATGGCTGTCAACAGATCTGGCCCACTATATGAAAAAGTGAGAGAACTAATGATTGAGTGATCTAATCAGTAATCACTAACCATTAATACTGCGCCTATGGTGAATTGTAGGCAAGCTGTATTCATGATCCTGCTTGCAGTACTTGTTACTATACTAAATATAAGTGAAAGAAAAAAGGCTCTGAGATATCATTAGTATTGTGCCTTATAAAGAGATGGTCCCATTGTTACATGGCATGAGAACGGGTATATAAAGCCTCAGGTATAGAGTGAAGAACTGAAGAACTAGAGAAAGAGAAACTGAAAGACTTAGTTACAGAGTACTAGAATACAGAATAGTTGGTAGTGGACATTTCAGTGTGGCATAAACTTCTCTTCCTCCTACATGAAAGAGTTGTCTTTGATGAGGAACCAAAACAAAAATCACCCATTTTTTTAATGAAAGAGATCCTGAATTACACAGAACAACAGTAGAAGTTTGACTCCTGATGTCAGCAGTATCTCACTAGACATTTTAACAATAAATGTCTGCCCTTAGAGAAGGGACCTTTTTCAATGAGATCTCATACAAGCCAAATTCTCCTCTATTACAGAGGCTTTGACATCAGAGGGAACACATTGGTTTTGCTCAGTTTGGGCCTCTTGGCGTTCTATAAAAAATACTGCATCTTGTAAAATTGCTAGATATGGAAGTGGTGGAAATTGCTATTTACAATTTTGAAAACTGAGTTGCCCCAATTTGGTATAAATTGCTGACTTTTACTGGTCAGAAAACAAGTGAATCAACATTTAAGCCAGTAATCTAGGAACTCACATTTTGATTCTGGGTAAGACAGCACTTGTCTTTCTCTGTTTTCTTCAGACTACAGAAAATACAAAATCACTAAATCATAACTGATGGGAAAACAAATATGCCAATATTAAGTGCTCAGAAAACTGATTCCCACAAGCAGATGGGCCCCACCTTTCAGTGCAGTGAACAAGTAAAGGACAATATATCTTCAGATGCAATAGGCATCTTTTGTAGGGAAAGTTTGCCAAAGGCTGGATAATTTCACACAGCTGCTCAGTAAGAAGCCAGAAGTGATTAGACACTAAATCTCAAACACTACCTTGAATACTCACCTCAGGTTATCAGACAGCCGGGCTTTTCTTAATTGGTTTAGCCTTTTGAGACACAGATTGTTATCTCCTCTGTAAAGTCATAAAATATGAGTCACCCAGAGTCAACAGAAGACATAAAATAAATAGCAATGCTATGACTATATCCTGTATGGTATGTACTATTGGGTATGACAGTCTGGTGGGTTCTCTTTACTTAATAGCAACAGTTGAAGATTTTGGATATTTCTACACCACAGATAAAACCATATCAGCATGATTTTAAGTATTTATGGGGTTTAAAGTGTTTCCACACATCATAGTTTAGACACTGCTTGCTCAGTCAGTGTGGACTAGGCATGGCCATTTTAAAACCCACCTGGTGTAAAATGTCATAACTCTGTTGACTTCAGTTGAGTTACAACAATTACACAAGTTGAGGATGTGAACTTTACGCCTTGCCTTATCTCAGTTATTAGCCAAACAAAAACCCTGGATCAGAACATCAAATCTGAACTTCGCAATTAGCTTGAACTTTAAATCTACATGAATTATTAGCATAATTTTTTTCATTAGCTTTGGCTCAGATGGTTTCCCTTCATGGGTTTCCTCTGAAGTTTCTGATTCAAACCCAGTATGGGGAAAGCTATAATATATAAAAACATTTGCTGGTGATGAGTACTCTAGAAAATCCTAAATTAGACTGGGAAGACAAGAGTGGAGTGCTGCCTGTGCAGCATGGGCTCCTTTTTTGTCTGGTCCAGAAGACTCTCCACAGAGGTTCCACAAAAGTGGAAATAGTGGAGAGGTGTGTGACACTGGCAGAGCATGTGCCAGCTCATGCCAAGGCCCCTAGGCCTCACTGAATACTGGCAAATGCATAGCTGGAAACCAGTCTAGGTTGCCTGCTTGTTAGTATTGTTAAAATAGATATTAGAGTTCTAAGAATGTAATTAGAATGAAATGCTTGTAGGATGCTGCATGCATTAGTCGTACTTATAATGAAGGCTGTGAATTTGTAACAGATTCTGTGACTTGCTGTGACTTCCTTCACTTCTGCAGCAGCTGGCGAAGTTGGCTCCCAGCCAATGGGGGCTGTGGAGCTGGCAGCATGCAGAGCTAGGAGCTTAGGAGGGACATGTCACCACTGCCAAAAAGCCAGGTAGGGAGTCTGCCAACCCCACCAATTCGCCCCACAGCACCAGCGGGAGTCCCAGGCTACTCCCACCCAAGTACCCATGCTGCCCCCTTGGTCTTCTGCCCCACAAGCACCCACAGTCCCCCACAAGCACCTGTGGCATTCCTAGGATTTAGTCAGGGGTATAGTACAAGTCATGGACAGGTCACAGGCCATGAATTTTTGTTTACTGCACATGACTTGTCCATTATTTTAACTAAAAATACCTGTGACTAAAACATTGGCTTACTTATAATATTTGTATCCCTTTCTATAAGGTAATGTTTAAGTGTTTGTTATTTAACTATAAAAGTGTTTGTTAAAACTGTAAAAAACACCAGCCAGGAGAGATACATTGCCAAGTATGAAATACTAGTTTACTGCAAGAGGTGTCATCTCTTCCCCAACAAAAGAAGGCCAATAGACACCAGACAAACCACTGTGGAACATTAGTGAACAAAAGACTTTATTGATTACTTCACCCGCACCCATGAAGAGGATATGTGCACAATCCCTATCACATCACACCAGAACACTGGGGGAAGGGCTAAAAATCCCTGTCAAAGAGGAATTGTTATCATTATGTTGCTTAGAATTTGGACAAGGAAATAGTTGTAAGCATAAGCAAGGGATCCCCAAGATGCTTAGCTTTGATTAGCTCTAAAGGACATATAGATCTTGCTTATTATATCAGCATCTATTGCCTTTTAAAACCTAAGACTATAACTCATTTGCTTGTGCATCTTTACCTGTTTTAACCTTGTAAACAAGTCATTTCTTTTTCCTAGTTAATAAATCTTTAGTTAGTTTATTACAGGATTAGCTACAAGCGTTGTCTCTGGTGAGAGACCTAAGGTACAATTGACCTGGGTAACTGACTGGTCCATTGTAACTGGGAATAACCTGAATATTGTTGTGATTTTTGCTGTAAGAGACCACCTATCACAAAGGCAGGCTTGCCTCAGTAGCAAGATAGAGAAGTACTCAAGAGGACTGTGTGATTCCATGCTAAGGCTGTTACAGTGCTTTAGCAGTTCACACTTGTTACTTGGTTGGTGAAATTTAATTATAGACATACAACCAGTTTGGGGTTTGTGCCCTGTCCGTTGACAGTCTGCCCTGTCACAACCTACTCCAGACAGCTTGAAAAGGTGACAGGATGAGGAGAAGAAGGGGCTGAGCTCTGGATTAGCTCCTCCAAAACATACATAGGAAACCAGCAGAAGTGCATTAATATCAGTATTACCTTAAGCTGTCCTGCCTTTCTGCACTGTGGAATCCTCTATGGGGACACTACAGGAGCAGACACACTATCCATGGACTGGTGGCCATGTGTGGGGCCAGGCATCAGAGCAGGGGCAAATGTCAATTGCATGGATGCCTCTTGCCTTCCTGAGGTTACCCCGAGTTCTGCAGCAGAAGAGGCAGAACCACTTCAGTGTTAGAATTCCTTGGAAAGGCCACTAATTGAAATTAGCAACGTTTCCTCCTTGTTACATAGTTACTGACTTGATGGGAAGAATGATGCCCTAAACAAGGACTGAGAGACAAAGTCTGCAATTCAGTATGCTCAGACCTAATGGTTGGCTACCACAGGAGTCTACTTTTGCTTCTCTGGCCATTGATAATTTAGCACACAGCCTCAATAAACATTAAATATTTATTTTTAGTAATAAACTACACATATTTTGGGTCCCTTTAAAATAAAAAATATGAACAAAACAAACTAATTTCCAGTTGCTTTGCAGGCAAGTGAAAAAAGAAAGGAAAACCCAGCCTCCCATGCCAGATGCAATAATAGAGGAGGAAGCTGGTGTCTGGAAGCTGACTGGGCCATCTGGCTACTGTGCATCTATTAGGCTGGTATCTTTTATTTCATTTCTGAAGTCAAAGTCCATTCCTCTCACAGATGGTAACCATAAGTACTTAAGCCTCTTTTCATAAGGAAGTGCAGTTAAATATTTCTTTTATGAGTAATAGGAATGCAGAGCAGCGATAACCATTGTAAAAATCTGGAAGGTCTTGTTTAATTATTGCATCAAATATTTGCTCACATTTATTTTCAATAGAAAAGGGGATTTCCAGACATAGAGTCTTGTAGTAATAATAAAAAAGGTTAGGTTTAAAAGATCTGTTTATTAGAGCACTGGAGAACGAACTGAATAAATTCTAGCTGTGCATTTGACAAGACATAATGACAGCTATGCCCCAATGCTAATACAGCTTAGACTGCAAAATCCAGCTCAGCCTACCACAGAAACCAATGGATAAAAATTATGTTAAGGTTAAGAGTATATATCACTAATTTAAGGATAAAAAATAATTACCCCAAATCCAAGTATTGCAAACCCAGGAAACCTACAGGTTACTCTTAAAGGAAATTCAAACATATTGAAGCATGAAAAGACAAGCTATGGCAGCCAAACAACCTTAGGTCGACCCTGTAGTAACCCTACACAATAACCATACGGTTGTGATTACAGCATTTAGTGCCTGTGGTTATGTTTTACATATTTTTCTTTGCAGTGTTTTCTCTCTCTCTCTCTCTCTCTCTCTCACACACACACACACACACGCACACACACACACCCTTACAGCTGGTCAAAAATTGGAAAAACAATTTTATGGGAAAAATTGAAATTTTGAAGTTGTGTTTATTGTGCAGCAAAACTCAACATTTTTTCTTTTTTATTAAAAATGTTCACAAAATCTTTAAAACATTTCAAATGTTCAGAATTTTGAATATCCCTGTTGATTTTAATGGGGCTACACATAGTAGTAAAGCTAACCATCCAGATAAGTGCTTGCAGGATTGAGGCCAAGGAGAGAGAGAGGCAGATCACATCAACACTTCCATTAAGCTAGGTTGAACTCTAAGCAATACCCAGGAGGTGAACTTAAGGTTCCTGTTATCTCCCCTCCCAAGTTTGTCATCTCCGGGCATCCCCTTAAGCAAGCACATTTCTTCTACATCTTTCCTCTCTCTCTCTTTTTACCTGCACTCTAATAAGAATCAAGCTGCACACAACCATGCTATAATCAGAAAGACAAGCTTATAAATAATGTTTTTAGCTCAATCCCATGTCCTGGGCCTGTAATTTTCAAGCAGCTAGGCTGCAAGCAAGAAATATACAGAGACAGAAGCTGTCTATTTCCGTCTTTTGTGCACTTTCTCCCCCACCCCAAGTATGTTTTGTTTTAACTTATCTTTCTTTTAAAAAAAATCAGGATTGGGCTTCAAAAGCAATAGAAGAGCATCTGAACAGACTGTTTTCCCCAATAAGAACTTTTAATACCAATTTAAACTATTAAATATGAAATTGTCTGTTTAAAAGACTTAATACAACTGAAAGAAGAAGGAATAATGGAAAAAGTCAAAGAGGAAGTCTTACTTTGTAAGTTTCAAAGGCTTTAACCATTTCCTATTCTGTCACTATGTGTTTAATAAAAGGGTCAGGGGCGGGGGTTAATAGGCTAGTACAATTGACAAGAGTCACAGACAACTTGACACAACCCCTCAAACCACTCTTAATTGTTTAATGTTGTAAGAGTAAACTAGGCCGTTCCTAGAGCTGGTAGTAAAACTGGCTATATTTTCATGAACACTTCCTGGGGTATTTTGGTAATGATGCATTTGCTGATAAATTTTGAATGTTGAAAAATTTCAAAGAAATTTTCATCATAATTTTGAATTGTGACCAAAATAAGTGAAAACATTTTCATCAAAATGTTGACTTCTTTGTCAAAATTGTTAATGTTGAAGATTTGCTTCATGCCTAATCATAACCCTTTGGGTCTGAGGCAGCTATTCTTACCAACACAACATCTCTACCTCAGTGCTATTTCCCCAACAGGTTCTCTCTCCCCTCCTGACACACACATATGTCTTCTTCCCAGCAGTGGCATGTACCACTGTTGCTGCCACCACAGTTGCTGCTTGGGGCCAGAGGAGAGGTGAATGAGCAAATGCGAGGCAGCCAGTGTTGGACCCTTTCCAATTCACTACCTGCCCAGCTCTGAGACATACTAGAACTAAGGAAATCATTAGGGAGCTGTGAGAGTAGCTGGCGATAGGAAATCTTGGCAGCCTGCTTAGCAGCCAATCTAGCCCCCAGTAGCCAGTGACATCACATAAGTCTATTCCTTGGCACAATCCCAGAAAGATAAATGTGCTGTGTTTGAGACCTCACTGAAACCCGTTCTCTGACTTTAGCCCAGAAAGCAGCTAGATCAGCTAATCCAGTAACTCCAGAAGGGATTGCATATTTCTATGGCAACTGCCCGGCATTTAAAAGCTGCTAAACCAGTGAACTCAGCAAGCTAGATTTGCTGAGCCAGTGAGTTGATAATGGCCCATGCTTTGACATCAGCTTAATAAGGTAAAGGGCTGAATCAGTAAACTTCACAAAAGTCTCTTCTTTGAAATCACATCAGCAAGTCAAAGGTGCTTAATAGATGACCTCAGATAATTGTTTACCTAGGCACCATCCCAGACTGCTAAATAGAGGTGCAGAGACAGTGAAATCACAGGGGCTTGAGTCTTCACATCAGCCCAACAAGCTAGAAATGCTGATCCAGTGCCCTCACGATAGTTTGTGACTTTGACCTCAGCCCAGCATACTAAAACTACTGAACAAGTGTCCTCAAAGAGGTTGGAACCTTAACATCAGCCCAGCAAACTACAAATGTTGATCCAAAGACCTCACAGGAATTTGTGTATTTATTTATTTAGATTTAAAATAATAAATATGTCTGTCCAAGGCTCCAGGTGCTGTACTGGTTTATTGTATTTATATAGCAAAGATAATTAAATTTGATCTCAGCCTCATTAAAATCCATTTCAGAGGGACTTGACCATCATTTATGAATCATTTTGCTAACAGGAGTGGGAACAGCATTGGCACCTAATGAGAGAACAGTTACTCCAACTAGGAGTCTCCTATTTACCTCCTTTCTTGTATAGGAAGAGCTGTCACCCTGCTGGTTCCCTCTGCCCCCTCTTGGAGGGCAGAGTGACAAAGAGATAAAATCTGCACCTCCATTTCTCTTTTCCTTCCTCTTCCCTCCAGAAGAAAAGAGACCTGCCACCCACTACCCTGGGGAAAACAAAAGTTGTCCCTTGACAAAACTCAACAGTGTGCATGTAAACACACAACTAACTTGTCTGGTTAGCTATAGAGTTTTTAGGGATTTAGGCTCCTTAAAGATATATTTATTTTCTTGTAACTATTCTCTTTCCCATGCCATGGTCCACCACATACCGTGATGGCATGTCAGTTCACTACACGAAGTTCACACTCAAAGAACACAGGCAGTAGATTTCATCCAGTGATTCCTGAATTTAGCCCAGTACCTGTGCATACCCGTTGACATCTAATCTTGATTTAAAGACAGCAGGTGATGGAGAATTTATTGTTACCTTTGGTAATTTGTTTCAAAGGTTAATTACCCCCATTTAAAATGTGCATTTTATTTCCAGTTTAAATTTACTGATGTCAGCTTCTGCTAGATTAAACAGCTCACTGCTTGATTTGGCTGCTCAGTTAAAGATATTTGTATCTCCTCCCTGTGTGAAAGGATATCAAGTCATCTTTTACCCTTCTCTTCAATAAACTAGGTAGATTGAGCTCCTTTAATCACTCACTGTAAGGCAAATTTTCAAGACTGCAAACTAATTTTTGTAGCTCCTCTCTGAACTTCCTTCAATATTTAAGCATCCTTTTTAAAGTGTGGACAAATTATTACAGTACCTATCTTACCAGTGTTGTATACACAGGTAATACTACCTTCCTACTCCTACTTAATAATTCCCTATTAATATATCCAAGTATACTGTTTGCTCTTCCTGCCACAGTATGACATTGGGAGTTCCTGTTCAGTTGTTTATCTAAAATGACCCCTAAGACATTTTCAGAGTCACCACTTTTTAGAATATAGTACCCTACTTTGTAATATGACTTACATTCTCTGTTTCTAGATGGATGATCCTAATTTTGTATTTGTTGGTGTCAGCATTAGTGACATTCCCCTTTCAAAATATGAGTAGTAGCTGCTCCAACTGGTAATACCTTACTCAATGGTAAAAAAGATAAAAAGAAAAATTTTAAGGGCCCCCACTGTATGGGTGATAGTTTAGCGGACACATGAGTCAGAGTTTTAACAGCAGAAAATGTAAGGCTGTCATTAGACACCCAGAGAGTGTCCTTTCTGCTCACAAATGTAGGTGGAACAATTTGGGCATAATTTATACGTTTCTAAGCTTAATAAGAATGGTATTACCCAGCTGTTAACAAACATCTATATGTACTGTGAGCAAGAAACAAGTAGGGTAGTGAAGCAATATGCTACTAATCAGCTAAGCATGGTCATTGGAGGAGGGTAAGTATTCAAAAGTTTGGAATCTTACATCGTCTGAACTTTAGCAAAGCTTCATGAGTTGGCAAAACTGGGCTGGAAAGCTCCCAAAACATTCTTTCTTGAGAGATTTCTGGTGCATTGTGGTACTAATCAAGCTGGAAGAGCCTCTTATAACCCATTTACCTCTCATCCCAGATAGAATCAGGAATTACATACAGATATATGGAAATAAGCAAAACTTTTAATAAAAAATTAATCTAATTCTTTTGAATCTCAATAATGGTTCATCTCCAGCAAAGGCTCAGCTCAAACTGAACCATTTTGTCTGGACTCTGTATACAATACACACTTTATGAAACCATCTTAGAGGCACGAGTGAGCACAATGGCTTGTTGGCAGCTCTGAATGCTGAGTATAAAAGGCTTCAGTGTGATGAATTCCAGCCTCCCAGATCTGCAGACACTGAGGAAAGATTGGTACATCACGTAGTGTTTCTTCAAAATGAGTTCTGATCCATTACTGGGCCATGACCTCATACAGCTAAATTGTCCTGTACATAATGTGCAGTATAACTGCATCTAAAATTACAGTGCCCAGAAGTAGTTATGAAACCTGATCGTACTGAGCAGAAAGCGCATGAGGAAAACATACACAAGGTTTTTATTTTTACTTGTGCAGTTTTATTTTGAAAAGATAAAATTTATTACACCACCAGGAGAATGCAGTTAGGCCTGTGTGAATAGTTCCTTCACATGCTGGTTTCAGCTAGAAGTCTTTTCTATATCACGTCGATGGTTCACTGTCCACAGAAAAGGACTTTCCTCTGCTAATGTTTGCTTAGGTCTGTAGAAAAACAATTTAACTGCGTATAGGTCTGTGTGTGGGTCTGCGCATTAATTTGCTGTTATCAAATCACACAAGGTGTTCCTTAAAATAGCAGCAAGGGTGTTGCCCATATTTGGATTCACGTATTTCTATGGGCTGTGTTTCTCTTCCACCCTTGTGTTTATCATGGGCATCTTACAGTAGCATTACCCTGGTGACAAAGATGTGACAAAAACACATGCTAAATCGTACAGTAGGCAACATGAGGGATTTCTCTTTTCACTTTGTAGTTTTACTAGAAACTAAGGTGGCAAAAAAAATCTTCCATCAAAACATTTTTTCAATGGAAAATGGCTTTTTTGATTAAATGGACATTTGGGGACTTGAGGAGGTTCAAGAAAAATCATTTTTGCCAAAAAAAAACTGGCCAAAAATAAAATTTCTAACCAGCTCTGCTAGAATCTCCTTACATGATATTTATTGCCTAACCAGTGGAAGCATGATTTATAATCAAATTTTGCTAATGATACAAATGTCTTCTTACAGCACTTGTTCAGGGCACCACCTTGTTCTCTATTTTAAAATGGGCTGCTTCAGATGGAAAAGTCCAAAAGACATGAAGAGAAAATGAGAACTTTTCTACGGAGTTTGCAAAGCAATCTATAAACCTCACCTCCCTGCGATGACTTCAAGATAGAGATTTCTGTGAAGGCTCTGGTTTAGCGGTGCCAGCTACTGTTGTGCAGGCCAAAACCACAGTGGGTATGGGTATATCTACCCAGCCGGTGGCAGCCCACGGCAATGAGCCTCCAAGCCTAGGTCAATAGAATTGTGCTCATACTACCATGCTAAAAATAGCTGTGTATGCAGTGCTTCTAAGTTGTTGTTTGGGCTAGAGCATGGGCTCTGAAGCCTAGGAAACGAGGTGGGCTTCAGAGCCTGAGCTGCATCTTAAAAGTGCTCTATACACAGCTATTTTTAGTGTGGTAGTGCAAGCCACACAAGTCAGTCTCTGTTCACTTGGGCTCAGAGACTCACTGTCACAGCCAATGTAAATGTACCCAGTGAGGTTACTGCACCATTAGCACTGGGATGGTTACTGGTTCTTCTTCGAGTGATTGCTCATATCCATTCCAGGTAGGTGTGCACGCCGTGCGTGCACATTTGCCGGAAACTTTTTTACCCTAGCAACTCCAGTGGGCCGGCAGGTCGCCCCCTAGAGTGGCGCCACTATGGCACTTGATATATATCCCTGCCGGCCCGCCCGCTCCTCAGTTCCTTCTTACCGCTGTGTCGGTTGCTGGAACTGTGGAGTGCGGCTTGCTGTCCTCCACGTCCCTAGCTCTCCCTTGTACACTGTTCGTAGTTGTAAATAGTTTCAAAAACAGTTTAAGGTAGTATAGTAGTTAGTTGTTTATTGTATATAGTTGTAGAACTTGTTCGCGAGTGGGCAGTTGCCCTTCCCGGCGCCCGGCACCGGGCTCATGCCTGGTTCGCCGGGCTTCAAGCAGTGCTCGGCGTGCAAGAAGCCGATGCCGACTAGCAATCCCCACGACGCGTGCCTCAAGTGCCTGGGGGAATCGCACATCATTGAGAAGTGTAATATATGCAAGGCCTTTAAGCCTCACACAAAGAAGAAGAGGTATCAAAGACTCCGCGCTCTCCTAATGGCAGCGGCACTGACTCCGGTACCGGCAGCGCAACCGGCCACTTCTACTCCGGCACCGGACCGCGCCGGCACTGGCAAGACTCCCCGGTACCGTCCATCCCCGGCACCGGGAGCCGATCCAAGACCCTCGACGTCTGCAACACCATCTAGGCAGGCTCAAGTGGAATGCCCGGCACCTACCTTGGCCGCGGCACCGCCTGCAGGGCTGCTGTCGACTCCGGGCCCGGAAGGTCCATCGAGTCCGGCCCCTCCTAGCTCCCCCTTGAGATCGGGGGTCAAGCTGTTAGTCCCATCTACGCCGGAGACCTTCGCCTCGGCATGGGACTTGATAGCGCTCACTGAGCCATCGCAGCCTTAAGCCACGGTACCTCCGGGGCGGGTAACCTCCAGAGGCAAACCAATGCTGAGAGCGCCGTCTCCGGAGTCCAGGCACCGATCACCCCGGAGACGTGAACGCTCGCGCTCTGGGCGCTGCTCGCAGTCCCGGCACCGTTCTCCTCGGCGGTACCGGTCGCACTCGCGGTGCCGATCAGCATCTGCACGGTCTCAGTCTGGCTCCTCTTACCACCGGCACTGAGACTCTAGGAGCTGTTCACATCGGCGTTCAGCTTCTCGGTCGACCTCCCGGCACTGAGCCGGTGGTAGGTCCCGATTCCGGTTGACCTCCCGGCACCGCGTCGGTGGCAGGTCCCGGTCCTCAGTGCCATCCCGGCACTGCGCTGAACGCAGATCGCGGTCCCGCTCTCGGCACCGACCTCGAGGCAGATCCCGATCCAGATCCCGGCACCGACTACCACGCCATTCCCAGTCCCAATCCCGGCACCGGTACGACTCACGGTACCAATCCTCGGCACCGAGATCGTCGGCGTTGGCATATAGCGAGGTCTATCAAACTGGCTCGGCGCCTCCATGGCCTTCAAGGGAACCATCCGTGTCCTCTCAGGCGGAGAGCGCCTATACGCTGGGGCAGGACAGATATGCGGCCCTGTTTCAGGACCCTCCACCTCAAGAACGAGGGCCTCAGCAGTGGTGGTTTTGGACCCCCTGGGCGTACCGCCAAGCCCAGGGTCCGCAACATATCACTCCCCTCCCTGCGGCGGAACGCAGGCCAACAGAGGCAACGGTGTCTAGACCCACTCCCTCCCCGGAAGCAGAGGACAGGTCCAGCCACCAGGACCCAGAGCTCCCTCCAGAGACGGAGGTGCAGCCCCAGACAGAACCCCCATGGACGCTCTGTTGCCAGGGGTCTCCTCATCATCTTCCCCTGATGAGGCAGTGGCAGGTACCTCGTCCTCCAGCCCTCCCCCTCTAGATCTTAGGGCACATCAGGACCTCCTCAAGCACGTGGCGCAGAACCTGGACATTCAAGCAGAGGAGGTCTCTGAAATCGAGTACCCGGTGGTGAGCATCCTCTCTGCCGATGCGCCCACCAGAGTGGCCCTGCCTTTCATCAAGACTATTCAGGCCAACGCCACCACTATCTGGCAGTCACCGGCCTCCATCCCTCCAACCGCTCGAGGAGTGGAAAGAAAGTACATGGCCCCCTCTAAGGGCTATGAATACTTACGTGTTCACCCGACACCCTGCTCCCTTGTGGTCCAGTCGGTGAACGACAGGGAGCGCCATGGTCAAAAGGCCCCGGCGCCCAAGTCTAAGGAGGCGAGGCGGATGGACCTCCTGGGCGGTAAGGTCTATTCAGCGGGGGCGCTACAGCTCAGGGTCTCGAACCAGCAGGCCCTCCTTAGCCGCTACTCTTTTAACTCCTGGGTAGCGGCGGGCAAATTTGCAGAGCTATTACCGCAGGACGCGCGTCAGGAATTTACCACCATTCTTGACGAGGGCAAAAAGGTAGCGAGGACCTCGCTACAAGCCTCCTTAGATGCTGCGGACTCGGCCGCTTGGACCCTTGCCTCAGGGCTTACGATGCGCCGCATTTCCTGGCTCCAGGTCTCTGGCCTTCCGCCAGAGTTCCAGCATACTATCCAGGACCTCCCCTTCGAAGGCCGGGGCCTGTTTTCTGATAAGACAGAGCCCAGACTAAAGGACCTTAAAGACAATAGGGTCATCATACGGTCTTTGGGGATGCATACGCCTGCGACACATCGCAGGCCCTTCCGGCAGCAGAACCAACAACAGCAGCGTCGGCCGTATCCTCAGTTCCGTCCGCGGCAGGACCTTAATAGGCACCGCGGCAGGAACAATAGACGCAGACAGTTGGGTGGCCAAACGGGGCAAAACCAAGGCTCCGCCAAGGCCCCACCTGGACCCAAGCCTTCATTTTGAAGGTGCACCCGAGGGCGCAGTACCAGTTTCCCCTTCGGATCCTTCCCCGCAGTTTTCCAACCATCTTTCACTTTTCCTCCAGGCGTGGACCCAAATAACATCGGACCATTGGGTCTTGCGCACTGTGCAGGCCGGTTATCGCCTGCAGTTTTCATGCCCCCCCCCACCCCCCACCCTCGTCCCTCTTCAGGGACCCCTCTCACGAGCAATTCCTCCGTCAGGAGATGCAGACGCTCCTCGTCAAGGGAGCCATAGAGGAGGTTCCAGAGAGCGAGAAGGGCAAAGGGTTTTATTCCCGCTACTTTTTAATCCCCAAGTCCAAGGGGGGCCTCAGGCCTATCCTCGACCTGCGGGAACTCAACAAGTATATGGTGAAGTTGAAGTTCCGTATGGTATCCCTTGGGACCATCATCCCATCCCTGGATCCTGGAGACTGGTACGCCGCCCTCAACATGCAGGACGCTTACTTCCATATCGCCATATCCCCCCAGCATAGGCGTTTCCTTCGCTTTGTGGTCGGCCGCCAACATTATCAATTTGCGGTCCTCCCGTTTGGCCTCTCTACGGCCCCGAGGGTGTTCACGAAATGCATGGCAGTCGTCGTCGCATACCTTCGACGCAGCCACATTCACGTGTTCCCCTACCTCGACGACTGGCTGGTCCGGGGCACATCGGAGCTGCAGGTCCGCGACCACATCTGCAGGATCAGCAGCCTCTTTGCTGCCCTAGGCCTCGTGATCAACATGGACAAGTCTACTCTGTTCCCCACGCAGAGGATAGAGTTCATCGGGGCCGTTCTGGACTCTACCCTGGTCAGGGCCTTGCTATCCTTGCCCAGGTTCCAGTCGCTATCGGTCATCATTCTGCGCTTGCAGGCGGCCCCGCTGACCTCTGTAAGAACATGTCTGGCCCTCCTGGGACATATGGCGGCCTGTACGTTCGTGACAACGTATGCCCGACTCCGCATGAGACCTCTTCAATCTTGGCTCATCGCGCAGTACCGGCCGGCCAGACATTCGTTGGACACAGTTGTCACCGTCCCCCAAGGGGTACTGGACTCCCTTCGGTGGTGGCTGGACCAGTCCGTAGTCTGTGCAGGGCTCCCATTCCATCCGCCCCAACCCTCGGCATCCCTGACGATGGACGCCTCAGATCTGGGCTTGGGGGCGCACAGCGGCGCTCGGAGAACTCAGGGCCTGTAGACCCCTCAGGAGCTGGACCTCCACATCAACATACAGGAGTTGAGAGCGGTCCGTCTTGCTTGTCAAGCGTTCGTCCATCACCTTCAAGGTTGTTGTGTCGCGGTGTTCACCAACAACACGACGACCATGTTCTACATCAACAAGCAGGGCGGCACCAGGTCCTCTCCCCTATGTCACGAGGCGATGCAACTCTGGGAGTTTTGTATAGCCCATGCCATTCACCTTTCCACCTCCTATCTCCCGGGAGTACGAAACACTCTAACAGATCGACTGAGCAGGTCCTTCTGCTCGCACGAGTGGTCCCTCCGCCCAGACGTCGCCCTCTCACTCTTCCAGAGGTGGGGTCGTCCCTGGATGGACTTCTTCGCGTCCAAGGAGAACAGGAAATGTCAGACATTCTGCTCCTTTCAGGGTCAGGAGCCCGGGTCGATAGCGGATGCCTTCCTGATCCCATGGGCGACCCATCTGTTTTACGCGTTCCCTCCCTTTCCGCTGGTACACAGGGTCCTCCTCAAGGTGCGCAGAGACAGAGCTCGCATGATTCTGATAGCTCCAGCGTGGGCCAGGCAACATTGGTACCCCATGTTGCTGGACCTCTCAGTAGCCAACCCAGTTGCCCTCCCCCTTCATCTGGACCTGATCACCCAGGACCACGGCAGGCTCTGTCACCCAGACCTTCGGTCTCTGCACCTTACGGCATGGCTCCTGCGTGGTTGACCGGCTCCGAGTTACGCTGCTCTACCCCGGTTCGGGAGGTTCTCCTGGGCAGTAGGAAGCCTTCCACCAGGGCTACTTACTCGGCTAAGTGGAAGCGTTTTTTCCTGTTGGTGTTCGGAGAAAGGTTTTCTCCCTATGGAGGTTCCCATCACCACTATTCTGGACTACATCTGGTCCCTTAAGGCTCAGGGTCTGGCGTTATCGTCCCTTCGTGTTCACCTAGCGGCTATCTCCACGTTTCATCCCGGAGAGGACGGACGTTCCGTCTTCTCCCACCCTATGGTGGCAAGGTTCCTGAAGGGGCTGGAACGTCTCTATCCGCAGGTCCATCCTCCTGCCCCTTCATGGGATCTCAACCTGGTCCTAACTCGGCTCATGGGCCCTCCATTTGAGCCGTTAGTGACTTGCTCCCTGCTCTACCTCTCATGGAAGACCGCCTTCCTAGTGGCCATCACCTCAGCTAAGCGGGTGTCGGAACTACGGGCCCTCACAGTAGATCCCCCATATACGGTCTTCCATAAAGACAAGGTGCAGCTGAGACCACACTCTGCCTTTCTACCCAAAGTGGTCTCAGCTTTTCACATTAACCAGGAGATCTTCCTCCCCATCTTTTTCCCAAAGCCCCATTCGTCCCGCAGGGAGCAACAACTCCACTCGCTAGATGTCCGTCGGGCACTAGCGTTTTATGTGGACAGGACCATACCGTTCCGCAAGTCCCCCCAACTATTCATGGCGGTAGCGGACCGGGTCAAGGGACTACCGATTTCCTCACAGAGGATATCTTCCTGGGTTACCTCCTGTATCAGGACCTGTTATGACCTGGCCCACGTTCCTGCGGGCCGGGTGACTGCACACTCCACCAGGGCACAGGCGTCATCGCTGGCTTTCCTTGCCCGCATGCCAATCCAAGACATTTATAGGGCGGCGACTTGGTCATCAGTCCACACATTTGCTTCCCATTACGCCCTGGTCCAGCAGTCCAGAGATGATGCGGCCTTTGGCTCTGCAGTGCTGCATGCTGCGACTTCTCACTCCTACCCCACTGCCTAGGTAAGGCTTGGGATTCACCTACCTGGAATGGATATGAGCAATCACTCGAAGAAGAAAAGACGGTTACTCACCTTTGTAACTGGTGTTCTTCGAGATGTGTTGCTCATATCCATTCCACACCCGCCCTCCTTCCTCACTGTCGGAGTAGCCGGCAAGAAGGAACTGAGGAGCGGACGGGCCAGCAGGGGTATATATCAACTGCCATAGTGGCGCCACTCTAGGGGGCGACCTGCCGGCCCACTGGAGTTGCTAGGGTAAAAAAGTTTCCGGCAAACGTGCACGCGCGGCGCGCACACCTACCTGGAATGGATATGAGCAACACATCTCGAAGAACACCAGTTACAAAGCTGAGTAACCGTCTTTTCTGCAACTCTGTTTAGCTGGGGCGTTATCAAGGGTTAGGCCTCTGTGGCATATCTGGCTCAGCTCTTGGTGGTCTGACATAAGGGCATAGGCCTTTGTGAAGACACTGGTCAGCACTTTTGGACTGCTTAATGCGTCCTTATTTTTATTTCCTCTTCATTTTCTTTCCTAAAAATACTATAGTTTTCCATGGTCTCATTTATTTTCCAAGACAGATTGAATTTTTCAGCTGAGTTTTTCTCATCTAATTGCTATTCATTTCTATCTCGCCTTATTTATACTCTCTGCTTCACTTTTAGGGCCTGACTGACTCTCTTTGGTATGTCTGTGTTTATTTTAGATGTTTTATTATAAGTTTCACCTTTATACACTCTGTTTTCTGTATATCCTTACTAGGGCAGTCGATTAATCACAGTTAACTCACACGATTGACTATAAAAAATTAACTGTGATTAATCACACTGTTAATACAATGCCAATTGAAATCTATTAAATACTTTTGGATGTTTTTCTACATTTTCAAATATATTGATTTCTGTTACAACACAGAATACAAAATGTACAGTGTTCACTTTATATTATTATTTTGATTACAAATATTTCACAGTAAAATGATAAACAAAAGAAATAGTATTTTTCAATTCACCTCACACAAGTACTTTAGCGCAATCTCTTTGCTGTGAAAGAGATTGTAACTTACAAATGTAGGGTTTTTTTGTTAAATAACTGCACTCAAAAACAAAACAATGTAAAACTTTAGAGCCTACAAGTCCACTCAGTCCTACTTTTTGTTCAGCCAATTGCTAAGACAAACAAGCTTGTTTACATCTAAAGGAGATACTGGGGACTGCTTTTTAATTACAACATCACCTGAAAGTGAGAACAGGCATTCGCATGGCACTTTTGTAGCCAGAGTCGCAAGGTATTTACGTGCCATATATGCTAAACATTCATATGCCCCCTTCATGCTTCGGCCACCATTCCAGAGGACATGCTTCCATGCTGATGATACTTGTTAAAAAAATAATGCCTTAATTAAATTTGTGACTGTATTCCTTGGGGGAGAATTGTATGTCTCCAGCTCTGTTATACTTGTATTCTGCCATATAGTTCATGTTATAGCAGTCTCGGATGATGACCCAGCACATGTTCGTTTTAAGAACACTTTCATAGCAGATTTGACAAAACGCAAAGAAGGTACCAATATGAGATTTCTAAGGATAGTTACAGCACTCACCCCAAGGTTTAAGAATCTGAAGTGCCTTCCAAAATCTGAGAGGGAGGATGTGTGGAGCATGCTTTCAGAAATCTTAAAAGAGCAACACTCCAATGTGGAAACTACAGAACCTGAACCACCAAAAAAGAAAATCAACCTTCTGCTGGTGGCATCTGATTCAGATGATGAAAATAAACATGAGTTTGTCCACACTGCTTTGGATTTGCCTAAGCAATATGGTGGTATGGGGAGCTCTGCATAGGTTGGAAGTGGGCAGAATGGTAGGTAGGCTGTGGAGCTGCAGCAATACTCCCTAGCCTGCTACTGTTCCAGCCAATGGGTCAAAATAATGGCCATAGCTCCTCTGCACTGCCAATATGGCTCTCTGCATCTGTGAAAGGATATCGTTATGTTGCTCTTCTACTTTCTTTTGGAACCTAGTTCTTGGGGACAGTAAATCCAATTCCATGGAAAGTCTAGCAGTGAAGTTATAATTCTTCTTGTGAATCCTTTTGTTAAGCATGCCATTTTGGATGCTCTAATCTTCGTCCTGGATACTCTATTGTAGAATAACAGTCAATTTAATCATTGGTTTTTCAGCATAAATATTTTCAGCTACAAGAATTATTAAAGAGCCTAATTCTTTTTGGGCTACAGAAAAGAGCATATTATGTTAAAAAGCACTGAAATGTGGCTTTGCCAGGGGGAGGCATAGTTATAGTCTCACTTTAGAAAGTCACATTTGTGATAGACAAGAATTTGGTAAAAGTTGGGCTGCCCTGTTCAAGCATTAGAGATCCATCAAAATTCAGGAGCAAAGCATGAAAAACTCCTAAACACTCAAATTCTGACTTTTGTATAAAATGGGAAGGTTGTCTAATGGGAAAGGGGTAATGAAAAGCAGAGCTGGGAGACAGCACAAACTAGTGGTTAAGTCACTGGCCTGGGATTCAGGACAGCTTGGCTCTTGCTGACCTGCTCTGTGACCTTGAGCAAGTCATATAACTTCTGTATTCCTGGTGTCTTGTTGTATTTAGGTTGTAAGCTTTTCAGGCCAGGGACTGTCTTTCACTATGTGTATGTACAGTACTCAGCACAATGGGGGTCCATCACAAGGAGACCTCTAGGTGCTACCATAAAAATTCCACTTTTTAAAATTTCTTATCGGATCGGAATTCTGTTCTATTCTGGTTCTTATTTCAAACCCACCACCCTGGTATATGAGAGCCTTCCAGCGGTTCACTAAGTGATGTGACTAGCATCTCAAAAAGATCAGATCTAGTTGGAACAGGTCATAAAGCTGAAAATCAGTCTGGTAACAAGATTTTCACGTTTGAATAACTTCAAATGTGCACTAAGCAGTTTAACTCAAGATATCTATTGAACTGCTCACTTTTTTGATAGTTCAGGCAGCTGGCCAACTAGCTATTAATGGATGCCCTGTCCAGTGTAATAAAATATGAACATTCATCTGTATTAGCTGATGGTTAAACCACAAAATCTGTCTCAGCTCTAGCCAACATAGTCCAATTCGGTTATATTTTTACGAACATTTTTATAATGAAAAGGGCAAAAAACCTGCAGTTTTTTAATGAAAGTTGAGATGAACCTGGTCATTTCTGGGTCCCCAAATTCATGGTGGGGGAGTGGCCCCCAAAGACCATCTCTATTCATGTCTATATTGGTAAAGTAAGTGGCATTTTTATTACTATTACTATTTATGACTATTTTTATTAGCTACCGCCATTGTCACCAGAAAATGAAATCTCAGTGGATAGGGGCTGTCAGAAGTTGAAGGTCCTGCTCTGCTGCTATCCTAGGCAAAATGGTGCTGAACACAGGTTTATGAGGAATATCTGATTTTATGAAGAGATAGATCCATCAGGGTTATGCACCTTGTCAGCCTCATCTGTGTCATTATACAATAGTATTTCCCATAAAAAGCAGGAAGACATTAGCCAGGGATGAGTGATTGAGCTCAAATAACTGGAGGGTAAAGTGTTGTAAAATGTAGCTCCTTTCCCTTCTTGACCTAATCCTGACCTTAACAACAACCTCTCAAATGTCAATTTTCAGTGTGGGGCGGAATGTCTTCTTTGATAATTTTCCCATTTTGTACTCAGTTTTATAACTAATTTTCTCCTTTTTTATGCTCTTTCACAATGCTGATAACCTCACAGAACAAGCTGTGGAGGGTTGTAGTGGTGTGGTAGTTGTCCCTCCCCTTCTGGGTCAGAGGGAGGCCACACTGCCTCCCTACCTCCTCGTGGCCGCTACCTACTATCAGGGGAATTAGCATTAGGCATTAGTGTCCTGACCAGTCTAACGGGCTAAGTAGCCAACTATCTATAGCCCTCGGGCCCTGCACAAAGAGTCTGTGCACAACTTAGTCTGTGGTCTCTGGGCCCTTTTGGCATGGCTTTAAGGTGACCAGACAGCAAGTATGAAAAATCAGGATGGGGGTGGGGAGGGGTAATTGGCGCCTATATAAAACAAAGCTTCAAATATCAGGACTGTCCCTATAAACTCGGGACATCTGGTCACCCTATATGGCTCAGAGCCTGCACAGGCAACAAGTAGCTCCAGGACCTTTAGCCAGGGGCAGAGCAAACACAGTAGTCAATTAGCTCTAGCCTTTGTAGGCAGAGACGGAGCAAGCCCACAGTCAGTTAGCTCTGGTCTCTAGCTGCAGGGCCAGAGCAAATCCAGGAGTCAATCAGCCCCGGTCTCTTGGTGCGGAAAAAGGACAAGCCAAGATTCAATTAGCCCTGGTCTCTTGCTGCAGAGCTGGCAAAGCCAGTATGCAATTAGCTCTGGGTTCGGGTTGCAGAGCCAGAGCAAACCCAGTAGCCAACGAGTTCTGGTCTCTAGCTGCAGAGAGAGAGCATACGCGGCAGTCAATTGGTCCTGGCCTCTTGCTGCAGAGATGAAGCAAACCCTAGTTATCAGGCAGCCTAGCTCTGGGGAACAATCGACGAGCACAGACCACTGGACCTGGCGAGGCGTGGTTGCCACCCCAGGAGTGGGATGGTAAGGGCATCTGGGTCCACCATGCTCCACTGGACCCCCGCCCAGGCCCTAACAGTGGCAGAGTGGTCCACCACTAGGTCAGTGGAGATCCAGCCACAAAACGCCAACCGTGCCTCGGGCAGAACTAGAGCCCGACTGCAGTCAGCTGTCCCTGGGCCTCCCTCCCCTCCCCTCGGGGGGGACCTGCACCAGTGCAGCGTCCTCCACCTCTTCGGGGTAGGTGGCCAGCGACAGTCCCAGCAGCTCTGTGGCAGAAGCAGGTTTCCTGGTAGGCTGGGTGCAGCTGGGCTCAGCAGCGGGTCAGCAGCTGGGTCAAGAAGGGTCCTTCTGCCTCATTTGGTGTCTGTGCTCCAAATGAGCAGGAGGCCCCCACCCTTTATACTTGCTGCCCTGGTGACATACTTCCAGTGGGAGGAATGAGGCAGGCCTGGCTCTGCCCACTTGGGCAGGGAGGGTAGTTCGGACCCCTGTGGCTCAGAGAGAGGCCATACTGCCTCACTGCATAGGTGCATTGATATTTGTGTCTTATGCTTCTTCTTGCCATGAGATGGAAGGTAGCTACAAGGACAGATGAGTAAGATGTGAATAGTATCAGAACAGATCTGTTCATTTAATAAATGGGTCCATTTTCAGTGGAGTTGGACAAATTCCTCAAAAGATTCTCTGCAAAAGTTTACTGAATTTGCCTCACCTTTTTTTCACAGTTCATTATTGTTCCCAACTGTGTACATTCTAGTGAACAGGTACCACTACACTCTGTTTCCATGCCCTTTGATTCCCTGTACCTCCTTTTGTGCTGAAACCACTGTCTATCATGCTGACTGATATTGTCTCATTATTTCTATATCTCTTGTCTTATACTTAGGCTGTAAGTTCTTTGGAGGCGGGGACTCTCCTTTTGTTTTGTATTTCTATAGTGCTTCACACAATGGGGTCCTGGTCCATGACTGGAGTTTCTAGCTGCTACCACAAGACAAATAACAAATAATAGCAATAATAATAATAATAATCAATCCCTTCTCCACTCCCTGCCAATCTCCTGGCCTCCTACTCCTAAGAACTCTCTCCTTTGGCCTCCTCCACATTCCAAGGTCTGGTAGCACAACTCTATGCCATGTATTCTAAGTCCAGAAGGGGCCATTGTGATCATCTAGTCTGACCTCCTTGATGGCTCAGCCCATAGAAGTTCCCCAAAATAATTCCTAAATCAGATCTTTTAGAAAAATATCCAATCTTGATTTAAAAATCGTCAGTGAGGGAGAATCCACAAGGACAGTTGGTAAATTATTCCAATGGTTAATTACTGTCACCAATAAAAATGTACACTTTATTGCCAGTCAGAATTTGCCTAGCTTCAACTTCCAGCCATTGGATCATGTTATACCTTTCTCTGCTAGACTGAAGAGCCCATTACTAAACATTTGTTCCCCATGTAGGAACTTTTAGACTGTAACCAAATCATCCCTTAACCTTCTTTTTGTTAACTAGATTGATCTCCTTGAGCCTATCACTGTAAAGCATGTTTTCTAATCCACTAATCTTTCTCATGGATCTTCTGTTAACCCTCTCCAATTTATCAACATTCTCCTTGAATTGTGGGCCCCAGAAGTGGACACGGTAATCCAGCAGCAGTTGTACCAGTGCCAAATAAAAAAGTAAAATAACCTCTCTATTCCTACTCGAAATTCTCCTGTTAATGTATCCCAGGTTGACATTAGCTCTTTGGCCACAGCATCACACTGGGAGCTCACTTTCAGCTGATAACCCACCATGACCCCCAAACATTTTTCAGAGTCACTGCTTCCCAGGAGTCCCACATTCTGTAAGTATGACCTACATTCTTTGTCCCAGATGTATACATTCACATTTAGCCATATTAAAATGTGTGTTGTATGCTTGTGCCCAGGTTACCAAGCAATTCAAATCACTCTTAATCAATGATCTTGTCCTTTTCATTATTTATCACTCCCTCAGTTTTTGTGTCATCTGCAGACTTAATCAGTGATGATTTTATGTTTCCTTCCAGGTCAGTGATAAAGATATTGAATAGCATAGGCCAACAACCAGTCCTGTGGGACCCCACTGAAAACAGACCCATACTGTAACAATTCTCCATTTACATTTACCTTTTGAAAGCTATTAGTTATCCAGTTTTAATCCATTTAACATGTGCCATGTTAATTTTATATTGTTCTAGTTTTTTAATCAAAATGTTATTCAGTACCAATTCAAATGCCTGATAGAAGTCTAAATATATTACCTTTATCAGCAACACCTGTAATCTCATCAAGAAAAGGTATCAAATTAGTTTGACAGGAGCTATTTTTCATAAACCCATATTAATTTGCATTAATTACATTAACCTCCTTTATTAATCGAGTCCTGTATCAGCAGCTCCATTATATTGCCTGGGATCAATGTCAGGTTGACAGGCCTATAATTACTCAGGTCTATAATTATGTTTGCCCTTTTTCATATATTGGCACAAAATGTCATCTACTCTTCTATCACTGTCCCTTCACCATGCTCCCTCTCCTGGACTTCTGCTATTTTGCAATGCTCCATTCCTCCTAGGTGCATGCTCTGATCCTGCTTGGAGCCAGCAGCAGCTAAATTTATATTTGCAAACTTTAAAAAATAACTGAAGGCTTGCTTTGCATACCTGTGAAACAGAGCTGTACGGGTATAGGCCAGACTATAGCCACAGGTAACAGAAAAGAATGTGACCCACATCCAGACATTTCAGAATCCAGATCTGAATTTTCCAGCTCAGGTTCACCTCTGACTAGCCATCACAAGTGAATATAAGGGACCTTAGTTTAACATTTTTTATAAAGGGTGGCTCCATTTGGCACTTCACTGGCACTACAGTATGGACCAAATCCTCAGCATGTGTTTCTCAGTGCATCTCTACTGAAATCAATAGAGTTATGCTGACTTATAAGAGCTGAGGACCTGGCTCTAGGAGTCTAATGTGTGAAAAAGATAGCAACCTTCTGGCACAAATGTTTCTGAGTTATACCATCCCGCTTTGATAAATATATTTACAGAAGCAGGAAAAAAATACATAGGGTAAATTCTCTGCTACTATAAACCAGTGCAGCGCCACTGAAAGTTGACCCCAGCAGAGAACTTGGCCCCTAACATTTTTCTCTTGAGCATGAGTGTAAGAGGCTTGTGGTGGTATCACAAGTGTTAGAATAACATGTTTTATTCTCACTGGGTGAAATTTGCCCTTGCACACGAGTCAGCATGAGGCCTATTGTGATTAGTGGATCTAAAAATTTTCCCCAATAGTAAGCTCAAATGTAAAAAATATTTGCATGTTCATAAAATGTCACAATAACCTGTATCTTTTTGCCTGCTTGGGAATTAACTATGGAAATAGGTCAACTTGTTTTCAGTTATTAAATGTTATATACAGTTGCAAGAAGACCAAACAGAGAAACTGGATCAGCCCAAACCAAAAGGGCCTGATGACAGATTCAAGGACTGTTGAAATCACATTTGGTAAAAACAGAAAATATAGCCAGAAATTAATGGACCAAAATTCATGTGTTGGATATTAGGCCTAGCTGGTGAACAAAATATTGAGGGGATGAACTGTGCCACCCACTTTTCTCTTTTGGGGGTGGTTCTTAAAAAGAAACTTTGAAAAAAAATTCACCTCGCATCTCATCTTCCATCCAGCCCATCTTCTCTCATCTCATCTTCCCTGACTCCAGGATAGACAGGGCAGACCAGACTGAAAGAGTTTCTTCCTGAGAGGAGGCCCAATAGACCTTGCCC
Organism: Gopherus evgoodei; assembly: GCF_007399415.2. NCBI lineage: Eukaryota > Metazoa > Chordata > Testudines > Testudinidae > Gopherus > Gopherus evgoodei. The sequence goes on along the minus strand of NC_044325.1, from coordinate 114,144,460 downwards.
TTGTTCAAGGAGCTTTGTTTTTTGCTTGTGAGTTCTGAAAATCATCATATCATTATGACATCCAGTCCTCAGCCCATCACTGGGGATATATAATTGCCAGCATCTCAAAGGAGTGTAAGGGCCTGTTCTGTTTCTTTCCTGTTGTACTGCTTCCTCCCACACTTCTTTCCTCCTACCTTTTCCCTTATTCTCTTGGCTTCTCATCAGATCCTGAAATCAACTGCATTGAATTAGCACTGCAAGATGAGATTACTATAGTCCTCTTCTGTATAAGAAGAAAAGACCAAATCAAATGACATCCCTGCCCAGAATGTAAGGCAGGGTTCAGGCAACAGATGCTTAGGTCAACTTGTCAGCCAAACTATCCATTCATGATTGACCGGCCATCCAGGGTTCTAAAGATATCAACAAAAGCTGTCTTTCCCCCACCTCGGCTTTTATATCCTATCTTTCCTCCACCTTGCGTCTGTCTGTTTGTTAGAAACAGGAGAAGTGAATACTCTTTACACCTCTGAATTGAAAGTAAAATTAACCCTTTCCTTTTCATCAAAGAACAATTATTCTGAAAATATGAGCCTCTAATATTTTGCCTCCAAAAGGAGAGAGACTTCAACAGTTCTAATTACATTTGTTTTGCACAATCACTCAGTTTCAGTTCCAGTATAAATGCTTCTTTTAATTTCTTGTTCCTTCTTGTGGTTAATCAATAAACTTTCAACTTTACAATACATGCTACGGGGTATTTGCCAAAATATCAAGTAAATAAGGCCTCTGTCAGCCCCCCAAATCTAAGGAATCAAAGTATCACTGTTTTAATGTTCAACAGTAAAAGACTTTATAAGTAACATGAAGTCTTTTGAACCTTAAAATCAATACAACAGGCCTATGCCGCACTTCAGTCCTACATTTTGGGACTATGGGTGGGATTTAATTATACCATAGATAGGGCCTTACCAGATTCACGGTCCATTTTGGTCAATTTCATGGTCATAGGATTTTAAACATTGTAAAATTCATGATGTCCGCTATTTAAATCTGAAATTTCATGGTGTGATAACTGTAGGGATCCTGACTCAAAAAGGCGTTGTGTGGGGTCACAAGGTTATTGTAAGGGGGATTGTGGGTACTGCTACACTTACTTCTGCACTGTTGCTAGCAGTGGCGCTGCCTTCAGAGCTGGGCAGCTGGAGAGCGGTGGCTGCTGGCCGGGAGCGCAGCTCTGAAGGCAGAGTCGCCGCCAGCAGCACTGCAGAAGTAAGGGAGGCATGGTATGGTATTGCCACACTTACTTCTGCGCTGCTGGCTGCAGAGCTGGGCCTTCCATCAGCAGCTACCACTCTCAGCCACCCAGTTCTGAAGGCAGCACATAAGTAAGGGTGGCAATACCACGACCCCCCTAAAATAACCTTGTGACACCCCTGCAACTCCCTTTTAGGTAAAAGCCCCCAATATGAGAAATGCTGGTCTCCCCCTTGAAATCTGTATAGTATAGAGAACTGGATCAATTCATGGAGGTTAAGTCCATTAATGGCTATTAGCCAGGATGGGTAAGGAATGGTGTCCCTAGCCTCTGTTTGTCAGAGGATGGAGATGGATGGCAGGAGAGAGATCACTTGATCATTGCCTGTCAGGTTTACTCCCTCCAGGGCACCTGCCATTGGCCACTGTCAGTAGACAGGAAACTGGGCTAGATGGACCTTTGATCTGACCCTATATGGCCGTTCTTATGTTCTTATTCTACGGTAAAAGCACTCAAAATACCAGATTTCACAGTGGGAGACCAGATTTCACAGTCTGTGACATGTTTTCCTTGGCATGAATTTGGTAGGGCCCTAAGCATAGGCTTTGCCCTGGCAGTCTGCAGTGAGGGCAAATTTCATACATAATTCCCAGATGTTACACTTTAGGGCTGGGGGTTTGCAAAAGAGCCTTAGGGAGTTAGATAATCAGTTCCCAGGAAATTATAGTTGAGTGCTGTACCCCTTTCAGCCCCTTTGAAACTCCCAGCCTAAAATGTTTTAGTTTCTCGGAGTGATTTATAAATTGAACATATGGTGGACGTACTAATTGCTCTCCTATAAACAGTGGGCTAAGTTCAGATCTGGTGTAGCAGCTGCAACTCCACTAATGCCAATGGAATTTTTCTGCTCATAACGTATCTGAACTTGGCCCACAATTGTTTGCTATGAAACATTTAGTATGAAGGCCTGCATTAATTGTCTAAAATTCAGCTCTAATTCAGGATTATTATTTTTTTACTTATTTTTCCCCTTCAGGTCATTTTTTGAAATGTTTGAAAAGACTCTGTCCTAAGTCTCAGTTGTTGAGGTTCAGGTTTGAAGAATGATTAAAAGCCAAATAAAATTTTCTAAACAGGATTTCCTTGAAGTCACCCACAATAAAGTTTATTGGATGGTTCTGAACTCAAAGATGGCATCTCTCCAAAAGTTTGACTTTCATGCAGCTAATTTCTTTGCGTCATTGCTGCTTCAGTTAAAGATATGTCTGAGGAGCTGGTCAGATACCAGTGAGTCAGCCAGTCACTAAAGTGGATATTACACTACATTAGCAAAACAATTTGGTGGAGAAGCCAATGGGCTTGAAGTGGTAGATAAATCCAGTCTCAGCTAGGCCTGGGCACGGCCTGCCATGTTTCAGCTGCCTGCGAATCAACCACTGAAGGTCTATGGCTGTTGGAAAAAAGAAGCATTGAGTCCTTTGAAGAAAGGGGATTTACACACACACAGCTCAGGCAGAAGTGTTTCTTCTAAGGACTTGAGCTTTCATCCCTCCTGCTCATCCTTTAAACCAATGTGAGAGAGGTTCTGCCACTCATACAAAAGACCCCACCACAAGCATAACCAAGCTGCCTTTACCCAGCTTCTACTTACTGCTCCACGCTCTCCTTTCTGCCCCCAATCTCTCTATTGCTGCCTCCCTCTCCCCTAGCTACCGCAGCCCCACCATCCCTTTGTACTATTGGTGGCTAGCATCTAGGCTGGAAAGATAGCTGCCACATCTTCTTCCCACACCTTACCCCAATGTGTTCGGATGGGGAGGAGGTACAGGAAAGAGACAAAATATTACACTAGCAGGGAATTCTTTGCTGGATTTGTGGCTAAACTACAGTCCCTTTGCACCTTCTGAGTGGTGAAAAGAAGTTAGATCTCAATAAAGAGCCTGGCTCTTCCTCGCAGACAATGACTAACTAAGATTCTGCTATGTAATCCTGGATCGCTAATTCATTCCCACAGCAGCAGACTGATCTAATCAAGGATTTTGACTTCTCTACAGTACCAAGTAGAAGGGCACTTTAAGACCATCTTCCATATATGTTCAGTGCCTAATACAATTGGGCCAAAGCCCTGGTGGAGCTTCCATAAATAAATGGAAGAAGAAAGGAGAAGAGTACTGAAGGAGAAATGTTTTACTATAGCAAAAATATGATAAATAGAAATGAGAATTACACAAGCTGTTTACCAATTAAATAACCACTTTAGTCCAATTTGCACAAGTGCAGAATTCTCACTATAAATGTTATTTAAAAATAAATATACTCTAAGGAAAAAGGGCCTAATATTAACTTGGTCATCAGAATCCTGCTTTGCTTTGTCACCGAAGTGCTATATGGTCTGCACCCTACCCTCCTGGACCCAGTCTCCCCCCTCACCAGGGACCTCAGTGCCATTTCTCAGTGCCCAGATGGGACAATGGCCCAGATCCTCAAAGGTAGGCACCTTATTTTGTCCCCTAACACTCAATGATTTAAATGGGATTCAGGCATCTAAGTAGCTCTGAGGATCTGGCTCAGAGTCTGTGACTTCCACCCCTGCACAAGAGAGCTTTGGGTCAGCCACAGAAGCATTATGTGACTTTCCTACTCAGGGCATATGTTGGCCCTGTGTGGGCTTGAGTCCAGTTTAGCAATCTAGGTTCCACAGCACAAACATACCAATGATAAGATGTAATCCTATGTAATTACATTTTACCAGTGAGTAACACCTCAGGGCCCAATTCTGCAGTCACTGATAATTCTTTACTCAGGAAATCACTTAGTGAAACCAGTGGATCTGATCTTGCAGTCCTTGAAATACGTACAAGAGAAGTTTTGCCTGAATAAAGACTGCAGATGTGGGCCCTACATGGTTAATACAGACATAAAGCATGATATTTGTGTATGGAGAAAATAAAGTGTCAGCTCTGTACTTTGTTTCTATACCTTTAGGATGAGGGAAAAGAGCACTTCGCATGACATAAACACACAGCAACACTACTGATCCATATAAGCTTTTAATTGAAAACCATACAAAAGGCATTCCTTCCTCCAGCACAAGTTCAAAGTCAATGATATCAATCAAAACATAGGACAGAGAGCCAGATTTCTCTTTTGTGTGACTGACATGCTGTGAATACTAATAAAAATTGGCATTGTTTGGACAGATGAACTAAGTCTTTACCACAGACCTGATGTCAACCTACCAACTTGGCAGATACTCTCATTCCATTGTTGCTCTTGTTCTGTGACATACAGCTCTGAATAGGCCAGACTTTGCATCCACTGATATTTGGCTTAAAAGTGTTGGTTTGGTGCTTCAGCTGTATACAGAAAAGAACATATTTCTGGCAATGCTCTACAGCTGCTGGGGAAGTCTTATGTATTTGCACATTAAGTATGTGGTAACATAATCATTTTTTCAAAAACAATGTCACTGCAAGAATTCCCTCATCATTCCAGTAGAAAACAAAAACACATCCACAGTGCAGATGTACTGTGCCAAGATGGGAAGGTTCTGGTCTGGTGACAGGCACGCTATATACTAATTAAAAAAAACAAACACCTTTAATGCTGTCTAACTGCAAGTACAGCCAGAAAACCTGCACCCAGAATGCAGGTATAGCTTGTGCGGTCTTGACAGATCATACACTTGAATAGAATTTCATCTAACTGTATTAGCACCTATCCAGATACATATATTGACGGACATCAATGACAGTGTCAGCCCTTTCTGGTGCCAGGCAATTTGCTGCATGTCTCAGCTAACATGATTGTGAGCATGTCCAGGTCCAGATCTACTACAGAGGCTGAAGTAACATTGACAGTAACAAATTTTAAGGACAAGAAAATAATTAGTGATTATTTGTGTGGGTGATTGTGGGCTGGTAGGAATCCATCTATACGTTTTAAATGCAAAGATAAGTGGCTGTAATTTCAGTGATATCTATAGGCTGAATCTTCAACTGGGATCAACTGGCATAGCTCCATTGACTTCACTGTAGTTATGCTGAATTACACCAGCTGAGGATCTGTCCCATAACACCTGCTACCTTTTAAACTGCCACTTTTAGCAACTAGAAAATTTAATTGTCCATTCATAACTATGCTTTGAACAAGCAAGTGTCAGACTGAGCTTTGGGGCTAAAACCAGAGGTTGCTTTGAGCACTTTGATTTGCAGGGCTTAATTTGTAATGAAAGAGGTGCTGGGACTCAAGCCAGGGCCAGATCCAGGCACCAGCTCAGCAAGCAGGTGCTTGTGGCGGTCAAGGGGAAGGGGCAGCACGCTGGGCTCTTTGGCAGCAATTCGGCAGCGGGTCCCTCAGTCTCTCTTGGAGGGAAGGACCTGCCACCAAATTGCTGCTGAAGAAGAAAGTAATGTGGTGGAGCTGCTGCCGACTGTGATCCTGGGGGTTTCTTTTGTTTTTTGTTTTTGTTTTTCCGCCACTTGGGGCGGCAAAAACCCTGGAGCTGGCCCTGACTCAAGCTATTTTTGTACATTCATAATTGATGCAGGAAGCCCAGAGGTGCCAGGGCTATGAAATGCCAAGCCCAGAGGTGTTGGGAGTCAGCCCTGGCAAGCCCTGGCACAAATTTATCTCTGCCTATTGATTGAAGAGAAAGAACATTCACATCATGTACAATATTTTGCAGCTGTTTCTTTTGCCTTATTTGGGTGGGGTCTCGCAATAATGACAGGTTCTACTCCCCACAGTAATATGTGGCTATGATCAGAAAGGTGTCTCTAAAAGTGACCTCTTGGCATTTCCTGTTTGTTTTATTCTTCCTGGTTTGTAACTCAAAGCAAGATTTTCCTGCTAGGACTGCATGTTCAAGAAGCTCCCTGAAAATCAAACAGGTTTTCTGCTTCATCAGTTACTACCAATAATACAGATAACTAAATTAGAATCTAGCTAGCAATGGGTGGTGAATAATGCAGGGTAGAACACCTGGCTTTCTTGTACATAGTGTATTGGATCTGCATTGCTCACAAGAATTAATAAATTCTTTATGTCAATTAGCTAAGCAGAAATGATTCAGAACATGCTGAGGGCTGAAATTCACCCTTATGTGGAAGCCCAGCATAACCTATGAACCTCTTTAGTCCCATTCAAAATAGTGACTTAAGCAGTACATTGCCCTTGTGTTGGCCCACTGTACAGGGCTAAGTTTCATCCTTAAGGAAGAAGCAGTGCTGTAAAAAAATCCCTTCTGATTGTAACTAGACTTTAAGGTCCAAAGCTACCACCCCACGACATGCCCTCAATATTCCCAAATTCTCTGCTCTACCAGTGAGGTCAAGTGTATATTCCCGTAGCAGGCACACTTTAGAAAATTCCCTCTGCATTCCTGCCTGGGTTCATTTTTGAAATAGCACTTGCATGAAGTGTAGTTTTATTCTTTGTGGTTATTGGAATGAAGAGAAACAAGCACAGCAAAAGAGATCTTTATCTTTAAATATTTCTGTGACATTGTGTGTAACACAGTTTCTTCCACAGCTTGAATAGGTGCAAAAGACAGAGTGTTGCCAACACAAGCATTGTCTGAAACTTCCAGTATTTCATCAAACACGGCTTTTATACCATGAAACATGGCTAGGCCCCTGAAGTGAGTTGTTCTGAGGGTATGATAAATAGGAAAAGAGATTGAGGTTCTGCAGCTAGAGTTTGGGCAGTTACAATCGTCATCTTTGCTGTAGTTGTGGTCCCCACCCTCTATTCACGTTTAACCTACAATCTTGATTATTAACTGCACAAATCTCTTCTGTGCTGCCCCATACCTTGGCCAGAATTAGTTGTGTATTTAAGATTTTCATTGAGTTTGCCCCAGCTAATCTCTTCTGTTTCTACTGTACAGTGTGAATCAGTCCTTGCTGTTTACATAAAGGTAGTGCCTTTGGCCCCATTTATTTGTCAATTCATTTGCAATTGTGGCTTCGACCAAGTTTCTCAGGTAATTGTGCTCTATCACTATATTTACCAAGGTGGGAACCCGCGTAAATCACTCCTCCGTCAATACTTCTGATTACTAAAGCCCTGAGCAAAGTGCCAATTTTGCACGTCTGCATTTCTTCTTTCCTACAAAACCTTTTTAAGTTAAACAATTAAAAGAGAGGGTTTTAGTGGCAACGCTAGTCCCATTATGGAACCGTGAGAATCTCTCCCAGCTTGTCTGCTGGAAGATGAGCAATAAATAGTTTGTCAGAGCAGACTGTCTCCCCAGGTCCACTGGGATTAACTGGTTTGCCTGTTGCATAGGAAAGAGTATTATTACATTCAGGCTTTAGCATGGGTGAGTAAAGGCTCGGTCCCTCTTGCGGAAGGGTGAAAGAAGGTTTTCTGAACAGCTTAGATATCAGCAAAGAAATCATTGAGTAGATAACGTTTAATTTAATATCAGAAAACTTTATGAGCCAGATCCATTGCTGCTAGAAATCCATAGTTGTATTGAGGTCAATGGAGCACCCCGTGTTTTGCATCATCTAAGGATCTGGCCCATTATTATGTCACATGAAGAAAAACCTGCAGAATTTACTTCACCAATATCTGGGAACATTTGCAAATCTAGCTCAGAGCCCCTGGAAATAAATAGCAATTGACCACTTACAACATGAGCCATTTCTTCAGTTGGGTTAATCAACATAAATACATGTACATATGCCAGTTGAGCTGTACCAGTTTACACCAGCTGAGGCTCTGGCCTGATGGAAGTTCTGAGTATAATGTGTACAAAGAATTTTGCTGTTTTTCCCTTTGGACAGAGCAGTAATTAGATCACAAGAACAATAAAGTAATTTAAAGCTTTTGAAAATGCAATAATTATAACAGGGCTGGCTGATACAACCCATTAAACAAGCATCCAACCTAAATGCAAAGTGTTGTTTCCAAAGGGCTGAGTCAGCTGCGGCTCTTACTTTAAATTGTTGTCCAGATCCTCAGCTGTCTTAAAACAGCATAGCTCCATTGTGGTCAGTAAGGGTTACAGGATTGGGTGCTAATATTATTGCTAAGATCAGGGAATCACGCCTCGCCAATTTTTAGAATTCTTTGAGGGGGTCAACAAAGGGTAATCTGTTGGATATAGTGTACATGGACTTTCAGAAAGCCTTTGACAAGGTCCCTCAAAGCAAAGTAAGCAGTCATGGGATAAGAGGGAAGGCCCTCTCATGGAGCAGTAACTGGTTAAAAGACAGGAAGCAAAGAGTGAGAATAAATAGTCAGTTTTCAGAATGGACAAAGGTAAATAGCAGGGTCCCCCAGGGCTCTGTACTGGGACTAATGCTGTACAACATATTTATAAATCATCTGGAAAAAGGGATAAACAGTGAGGTGGCAAAAATTGCAGATGATACAAAATTACTTAAAATAGTTAAATCCAAAACAGATTGAGAAGAGTTATAAAGGGGTCTGACAAAATTAGGTGACTGGGCAACAAGATAGCAGATTAAATTCTATGTTGATAAATGCAAAGTAATGAACATTGGAAAACGTAATCTTAAGTATATATACAAAATGATGGGGTCTAAATTAGCTGTTACCACTCAAGAAAAACCTTGGAGTCATTGTAGATAGTTCTCTGAACACATCTACTCAATGTGCAGTGGCAGTCAAAAAAGCGAACAATGTTAGAAACCATTAGGAAAGAGATAGATAATAAGACACAAAAGATCATTAGGCAATTATATAAATCTATGGTATGCCCACACCTTGAATACTGTGTGCAGTTCTGGTCACTTCAGCTCTAAAAAGATTTATTAGACTTGGAAAAGGTACAGAGAAGGGCAACACAAATGTTTAAGGGTGTGGAAAATCTTCGGTATGAGGAGAGATTAAGAAGACTGGGACTTTTCAGCTTGCAAAAAAGATAACTAAGAGGGGATATGATAGAGGTCTATAAAATTGTGACTGGTGTGGACAAAGTGAATAAGAAAGAGCTATTTACTTCTTCACATAACACAAGAACTAGGGGTCACTCAATAATTTACAGTAGGTTTAAAACAAACAAAAGGAAGTCCTTCTTCGCACAGTCAATCTGTGTAACTTATTGCCAGGGGAGAAGGCCAAAAAAGAACTAAGACAGTTCCTGGAGGATAGGCCCATCAATGGCTATTAGCCAAGATGGTCAGGGATGCAACCCCATTCTCTGAGTGTCCCTAACCTCTGTTTGCCAGAAGCCGGGAATGAACGACAGGGGATGGATCACAATCCCTATTCTGTTCATTCCCTCTGAAGCAACTGGCATTGGCCACTGTTGTAAAACAGAATACTGGGCTAGACAGACCATTGGTCTGACCAGTATGGCCATTCTTATGTTCATGGGTAGGTTTACCCCCACCTTACCTACGCTAACAAATACATCCACTGTGAGATAGTGTCTGTAAATGCAGTGAAATGCAATTCTCTGTGAGAAGGATGATTCATTTATAGTCCCCACCACCACCAAAAAAAGATCAAGTCTTTCCATAATGTTGCAGTTCCCACTGCATTTATTTGAGGTCTGTTCCTGATCTTGTTGACTTCAATGGAAGTAGGATCAGGCCCTCAAGAAGTACAGTTACTAGTATACTGCTTCTGAAAATGGTATCTGACTGCAGCATTAGCTGATAAAATTTCTTCATTCACATCTTTAAGTATGAGATTTTTCTAAATGTGCTAGAAACATACTAAACTAAACTAAACATACTAAATTAAACTAAATCATGGAAACATACACTGGAAGGAACCTTGAGAGGCCAGCTAGTCCAGCCTCCTGAACTGAGGCAAGACCAAATATACCTAGATCATCCTTGACAGGTGTTTGTCCAACCCATTCTTAAAAAGCTCCAGTGATGGGGATTCCACAACCTCCGTTAGAAGCCTATTCTAGTGCTTAACTACCTTTAGAGTTAGAAAGTTTTAACCTAAATCTCCCTTGCTGCAGATTAAGCCCATTGCTTCTAGTCCTACCTTCAGTGGATATGGAGAACAATTGATCACTGTCCTCTTTATAACAGCCCTTAACATATTGAAAGGCTATTCTCAGGTTCCCCCCTCAGTTTTCTTTTCTCAGAAGTAAACATGACCAGTTTTTTTAACCTTTCCTCATAGGCCAGGTTTTCTAAAACTTTTATCATGTTTATTGCTCTGCTCTGGATTACCTCCAATTTACCCACATCTTTCTGAAAGTGTGGTGCCCAGAGCTTGACAAAGTACTCCAGTTAAGACTTCACCAGCGCTGAACAGAGTGTGACAATTACCTCCTATGTATTACATACAACACTCCTGTTGATGCACTGCAGAATGATATGAGCCTTTTTTGTCAGTTCATCTCACTGTTGACTCATTCAGTTTGTGATCCATTATAACCCCAAGATTCTTTTTAGCAGTATTACCATTGAGCTAGTTATTCCCCATTTTGTAGTTGTGCACTTGAATTTTCCTTCCTAAGTGGAGTACTTGACACTTGTCTTTATTGCATTTCATCATGTTGATTTCAGACAATTATCTGATTGGTGCAATTGTTTTGAATTCTAATCCTGTCCTCTCGAATGCTTACCGCCCCTTCCAGGTTGGTGTCATCCACAGATTTTATAAGCATACTCTCCACCTTACTATCCAAGTCATTAACGAAAATACTGAATAGTACCAGATACAGGAAAGACCACTGGATGACCTCATTAGATAAGTCCCCCCAGTTTGAGAGTGAAAGGATAACTGCTCTTTGACTAGAATCCTTCAGTCAGTTTTGCACCCACCTTGTAATAATTTCATCTAGACCACATTTCCTGGTCATGTGGGACTGTATTAACAGCTTTATTAGCTTTTCTTCACTGACTTCAAAGGATTTGCTCCAAATTTACACCAGTGTAGAACCAAGCTTCCAGATGCATTGGATTCAATCCAAAACTTGAAAGAAAGCATTTCCCATCTATTTGTCTGAATGATTCAGAGAACGAATGAGCATACAAAGGTGTTCCAAATCACTAGGACCCACACTGTAAAAGAAAATTTACGTTTCCTGGTTCTCTCCCATGCTGGTCAGGAACAGAACAAGGAGGTAGTTAATTTTCTGAGCTGCACTGGTCTCAGAAAGTCTGGGATCTAAGCATCTACTATGAAATGTACTGTAAACTTTTCTACTTCTTCTGGGAGTCATAGCACAAATCAATGCCTCTGCTAGTCTTTGCAAATGAGGCAAAGGCAATGGTGCACTTTAAGGCACCTTTGTCTCTATCAAGGAAGTTATTGAATTGATAAGGACAACAATCAAAGACAACCCTTTTTGTCAATATTAAAATGAGATAACCTTCTCGCACATGGCCTGCTGGTGCACAATAGAAATGCTGTACTTCATTTCCAATTTCCAAGAAAGTCATCTTCTCACAGAGACCAATTATGTAGTTCTCAACTATACTCCTTTTCCCAGGCAAAATCTCAGCCATCAGGGTGAAAACCAGGCCAAACACAAATGAAGTGTGATTTAGGATTTCCATAGAGTCTGGAGAGGTGATGAAGGGGATGTCACTCTTCTGTTTTCTTCTCAATCTAAAACAAGAGCAGGAGTAGCACAAATGCTAGGTACAAGTTCATGATTCATTTTACCCATAGCTGTAAACTGCCTTTGAGTGAATCTTTAGAGTCAATTTCTACTACCCACATTATTTTGATCAAAAATATCAATTACCAGTGAAGCAGTATTTTCTTTTAAATGTCATTATTAGGTTTCATAGTTACCATTTCATTGAGATGAATGAGATCTATTTATATTTTTCTCTGAAATATTTTTTCAGGTTTTTTGCAAATCAAGTAGATATCACTGAATTGTTTTACATACATTTGGAAGGTTACTTTTTTTAATTGTCATGCTCCGCCTTACCAAAGTCTGAGTTCATATTTGCCACTGCCTCCATTTCCTCTCCTGGACTCCTCTATAACCCCACAAAAGCTCTGTCCCATAATCAAACAGGAATAAAACTCCTGTTAGAGACTTGCCCCTTTGTCTGAGTCTCTCAGAGTCCTGAATAACATTCATCACCAAAGACAAAGTTCATGTATTCAACTCTGGGGTCTTCTGCCAATCCTAAAGTTCCTCTTCAATCCCAGTCTTCTCAATCCCTGCTCTTTATCTCAGCAGAAACTCCCAGGGCTTCCTGGAATATTCCTTCTCCCTTTGGAGAGGGCTCACAGCCTCATCTTCCCTCTGCCTTCCAGCTCTCCATAGGCCTCTCATCTATCCTCAAAGGCCTGATTTAGACACCTGTCACGTGATATTACCGTACTTAATCTCTCCACCTGGGGAGTGCACTGGGGAATGATGTAAGCAAGACACAAGAGGTAACTCTTCCACTCTACTCCATTCTGATTAGATACTTTAAATTTGAAATGAAGAACAAAGTACTAAATAAAATGGAATGGCATGAGCAAGTTAAAATAAATAAATTCCTTAAAAAGCTGATTAAAGTGTAATAAAAACATATCAACTAATGAACTCAGTGGGAGATCAGGGTTTTTTGTAATATGACATGAATGGTATCATGACTCTTCTGATCTGCAGCATTATAAGTGGCCACCTTTCAAAATCACATGCTACAGCTAACTATCCACCAAATAGGCCTTGAGACAACATAGCATAGGGCCCATATGTCAGGATGCTAAAATATGACTAGCATTGCTTCAATTTAACACTGTGTCTATAATAGCCATACTGAAGTACTGGATTAAAGCAAACCAGATATTGACAATCAAGAGGCAAAAATGTAAATAATAAATCTATCTAAATAGAAAATAAATAAATAAAGTGTGGTTCTACTATGAAAAGTAACTATAAAAAATCACATTGACCATAGTTTCAATAGTTTGATTTCTAGATAGATTCTGAGCAGTTTACAAGTACAATATATTTTTTTCTAACTGATAGCAACCCAAAGCTTAGTCAGTAATCTGAATGTCAAATTGGGTTCTTTCTTGCCCATTTATTGCCAGCTATGAAGATTCTGCAATCAGAACTTAATCAACAATTTTCTTGATGTACAAGATAGAAAAAAGTCATTGCCGTATACTTACTGCAGATCTTGAAGATCTGTTCAGCAAGCTCATATAATGTCAGTAACAATCACAAATGTTCCAGGCCTCCTTCCTCTACTACTAAATGTTCAACTTTAAGTCTAGGTGTTGAGGAGAATAGAATAGACTAGAATAAACTTCTACTGCATCCAAAACTTCTGCAGTCATTCCGACTCAATGGAGGGATTTTCAATAAAAATTATATTATATAATATACAAATACTGAATAAGTCATTATTAAGAACACAGGTCAATAAAACAGGAAAATGGCCATAAAAGTAATCAATAGAAATTTTGCTCACTGACGTATTAGATGATTCATAAAGTACAAATCGAGTTGCTCAAGTCTGACAACATTTTTGTTTTATATCATACTTTAGCATTCCAAGATGGAATGCTCCTAGCATACCTTAATAAAACAAGCAAACCAATTATTACGTATATTACAGGATTATATTCAAAACTAAAGTATGAGATAACTAACAATCTAGGGTCCAGAATCCTTGCTCTCATGAGAAATCCTTTTTTACCTAATTAGGTTCATTGATGTCAGTGGTATTATTTGCATGAAGAAGGTTTGCATACATGAGTAATGACTGCAGAATCAGCTCTGGGATACATGGGCATTAACTTTGCATTAGGAACACATACATCTTTCCCACTTGCGTAAGTCTCAACAAGCGCGAGATCCCCGTCCTTAAGAAAATCTTTCTTCTAATTTACCATGTAATCTGTTGGTCATTAATGAAAACCCCAACTCCATCATGAGCAGGTTTTCCATGTTTAGCTGCTGAAAAGATCCAGATTCCTTTTTTTTTTAAATTACCTTGAGGAAGATCGAAATAAATATTATTTGCTTTTCTATATTGAACTGTTGGGTCTAAACCTAGTGAAATCCTGGCTCCAGTGAAATTAATGGCAAAACTCCCATTGATTTAAATGGGACTTGGATTTCACCCATAAACACCATTTTAACTCTTGTGTCTATCTCCTTCCACAGCTGTTTAGCTGTTGGACTTTCCCATAACATGTATCTCAAGGTCTGTTTTTCTTTATTACAGCTCCGGCAAACATCAGAGGATACGGCCTATATCTTTTGCAACCTTTGTGGCATTCAGTACATTCTGAATCAAATTTTCTGACAAGTGGAGCCTGAGATCCACAAAGATATTTTTAACATTATGTAATATGCTCTGCCATTGGGATTCTTTTAAGGACTGATAAATCCCTTTCCCCCAGACTAATGGAGTTCCTCTTCAGTAACAAAGTGTACTTAGTGGACATGAGCCTGGGGAATTTATGAAGCATTTTTAAAGTTACTAGCAAGCAATTCTGGGGCATCTGACAGTCCTAGCATGTCTGGACCAAATTATTATGTTTGCCAGTGTTTTAACTGTAAGTACTGCCACTCTGCTGATGGTGGCAGTGCTGCTTTATCGTGAGAAATGGGACAAAGCCCTCATCATGGACTAATTGGAAAATCCTGCTTGGTCAGTCCTGCTCAGTCAGTTCTTCCAAATTATAGATTTGTTCCCTATTTGCAAGGCTGGGTTGCTCCATATAGGTGTTTTTACATGATGGAGAGGATGAAATTGGTATCTCTTAACTGAGATAACCCAGACCTTTCATGCAGCCACCACTGTAGGTATCTTATTTTTCTCCACTGGACTAAAAGAGGAACCAAGGAGACCCGGAGGGGAATTGGGTGCATTAAAAGACATTCATTTCTGAACCCATGTAATCATAAGGGCGTTAGCATGCTGAAAACAGTTTAACAGCTGTGTCATGATAAAATCAAAAAGAGAAGCTATTTCTAATGAGTGGTATTAGATTGGCATCACTAAAAACTGAAGTCCCATGTTTATCCACAGAATAACCACATCACAATCAGTTGTGCTAATGAGCCTCAACTCTGATCTAGAATGAGGTAGTAATTAGTTCTTTCTCCAGGTCCATTTATTCTTTGTTTTCTTTGCTGAGACTTTCGACAACTCAAATTCACATAGACTATCAAACAACTAATCGATTGTAACAACTTTCAAGCTGAGTTGGACCTCAGTTCTATAAATTTACACTCATGAGTAACTTAACCCGCATGAACAGCTATTGACCTTCACTGTTACTCATATGAGCTTGCAGGATTGGCCCTTAGTACAGATTCAGGCCAGTGACCAACAGAGGTCACTACCACTTTCCACAGCCATTCAACACCCCTTGAAATAGATTAAAATATAAAGAAAACTGACCAGAAGATTTTCAAGATTAAACTGATATTGTCTCAACGTGGAATCTTTGCTTCTACATTTCTTCTTTTATTTTAGTTTCTTTTACATCTTTTGCAGTCTAACTGTTGTCTCATTCAATGCAATTCTGAGATTTTCCTGTCACTTCTATCAGAGGACTCTTCGGTTAGCTCTCTTTCACTAAAATACTCTTTCTGGGCACTGGAGATAAGGCGTAAAAATGAGAGGCCACTGTGCTGCACTGCTCTTCAGAACCTTCATCCAGTTGTCGAATGAAATGGAAGAACAACAATACAGACTTCCAGGTCTACATTTGTCTTGAACTTTGTCTTCCAGTTCTAAGACTACTGGAACATTTATAATTACTGTCTCCTAAATCAGCTTTGTTGAGAGGATTTCAAAAGTGTGTATGAAATAGATATCACTGCTGTTCCCTGAGGTTCAAGTGTGAAGGTAGGATTCTGGTTATAAATTGGTAATGCAAAAGCACAATAACAGCATCAGGACTCTAGAAAAGAAGTCACTAGAATAGAGACTTGCCTTTGTACAATTGTTATTTTCTCCTTCTGTTCCTACAATTAAAAGAGGGAGAAGAATATAAAGCTAAATCTGAATGCAAAGGATATTTCTTATCAATACTGTATCACCTTATTGTACTTTTCTATAAACTGAATAGCTAAGTGCAGTAAAACAAACCAAAAACTTTATGAAAAACTGCCATTTCACCCACCCAGTGCAGTAGGTCCGATTGCCCTTAAAGAGCATGCTAGAGCAGTACAATGCCTTTACTTATTATAATAAATGCTAATATTTGAATAGAATTGACAAAGGGGGACCCCATTAACGCTCACAACCACACCTAAAAATTCAATACATTTCTCAAACTGTTTAATTATATGCAGCATTTTTCTGTGACACTCTTCAGTTTCTAGCTTCCTTTATCTACATTTGTCAGATTACATTTACACTTGGAGAGCACTTTTGCGATAAGGCCAGGGGGCTAATGCTTTACACTAATGGGTATATTTGCAAGGCATTGTGGGAAGAAAAACTAATATAAACCCTTCGCAAATAATTGGAGTTCTGTCCAACCAGCATGCCCTGTTTCTGTGCACAAGTACCATGCACCACCATGTATCCTTACCATACATTAGCGATGGAGAAAGAGGTTTTATTGTAATGAGCCCTGAATCGACCTTTCATGGTGCTGTTGCCTCCCACTATCTCCACGACCCTACATTCTAGCCCTGATGACCACCTGCAATCCTGAAGCTTCCTCTATGAAATGCCCAAGACTTTACCATTCCTAAATTGTGCATTGGTGCCCAGTGCCACAGCAGTCCCTCTGTGTGGCCCCAAGTATTGCTTAACCAATCTTCTGTACTCAAAGACTCCCCACTGTATTGTCCCAGGGAACCTGTATAATCTCCACAAGTGGAGATTGAAAGAGAGGTGTCTGAAATTACTCTGCCATAGTGATAGGAGGTGGGAAGCACAGTGGCTACCCAGAATGAATGAAAAGATGGCCCTGGGTCTTTTCTTTTTGTACCACAAACAGGCACTACTCAGAATGAGAAAGGAAGGCTTCGTCCTTCAGAAGAAACTGTCAGGAGAGGAAAGTACTGTAGTTTCCTCACAGGTAGGAAATTTCCTCAAAGCAGGGAAGGAGGGGTTTAATCTTGACCCCTTTGGAAATAGATTAGTATATACAGGATTTAAAAAACTGTGGATTAGAATAACGTTTAGCAAAGTATCCCAGCTTTTAGATACTTCTTTACTCTCCACAGAACCTCCAAAACTGTTGAGGATTGCCCATCACTAACAAGCCCCTCTGGGTATCTGTGCATACACAACCTACTGCCCTTTCATATTCCTATAACAATTTAGCCATGTACCTACAAATACAATGCACTTCTGTGTGCTTATGAATATTTACCAATTACCTCTAAGGACCCGCTCTTGCTCTTTGATATGCACGTGTGTATCCTGCCATTGCAGCACCTGTGTTTACAAAATAGACAAGAGTACATGCGTTTACTCGTCTGCCTATGTGTTCCGCTATCATGGAGGCATCCAGATAGCATGGTGGTAAAGGTGGGATAGACAGATACTAGAGGTGGCAAAAAAACTGTTAGCTGACACATTTTTTAATGAAAAAATGTTTATTCAACAACAATGAATTTTTTCTCAGAAAATGTTTGTTTGGGTCAAAAATTGCCATTTTCTCGTGAAAAAAATAGAACATTTTCATTTTTCATTCCCCCCACCTCCTGTTTCCTCCATCTTCCATTGGAGAGATATTGGGGGAAATAAAAACTGAAAATATTTCATTTTTTGTTTGGTCTGTAAATAAATTTGAACAAAATGAAAATGTTTAGTTTCCTTTCAATTTTTTTTTACAGAAAATATATATGGACCATCTTAGACAGGCAGACAGACAGCTACTGTGGGAGACACCCAGAAGGCTGCCTTCCAAGGACCTCCTTGCAAGCCATAGAATAGGGGACATGTTGAGGGTAGGCCTGCAGCATGCTGTGTGGCAGATATTCTGGGCAGTGCTATGGACTTGTGGAACAAGTTAATAAATAGGATTTAAGGTGAAACTGGCACTTACAGAATGATGCTTCTTTGTCTCCCTATTTCTTTCCTCTTCATTTTAAAATACACCTCTACCCCAATAAAACGCTGTCCTCGGGAGCCAAAAAATCTTACTGCATTATAGGTGAAACCACGTTATATCAAACTTGTTTTGATTCACCAGAGTGCGCAGCTCCACCCTCCCCCGGAGCACTGCTTTACCACATTATATCCAAATTCATGTTATATCGGGTCATGTTATATAGGGGGAGAGGTGTAGCTGCTACCCATTACCTTTGGGCTTTCTATGTTTTTCTACCAACACAGCAAGAAGGAGGAACTTCTATTAACATTTTCTCTTTGAACAAGATGCTTTCATTTTGCTTGTCAAAATCCCCTGAAAAAAATCTCTTGGCTTTGACCTTTTATTAGGTTCCACAGTGTGCTCTCACACAGGGCACCAGCTCTATTGCTAGGCTCTGAGAAGAAGACTAATACCTGCGGTGACAGATGGCAGCAATATGGTATATCACTATTTGGGGGAATATATAATTAGTAGGGCCATCAAGCAATTAAAATAATTAATTTCAATTACTCATGTGATTAATTGCACTGTTAATAATAGAATACCATTTATTTCAATATTTTGGCTGTTTTCTACATTTTCAAATATATTGATTTCAGTTACAACATAGAATACAAAGTGAACAATGCTCACTTTATATTTATTTTTGATTACAAGTATTTGCACTGTAAAAAAAAAGAGATAGTATTTTTCAATTCACCTAATACAAGTACTAAAATAGGACTGAGTGGACTTGTAGGCTCTAAAGTTTTACATTATTTTTTTTTGAGAGCAGTTATGTAACAAAAAAAAAGTACGTCTGTAAGTTGCACTTTCACAACACAGAGATTGCACTATAGTACTTGTATGAGGTGAATTGAAAAATATTATTTTTTTTATCATTTTTATAGTGCAAATATTTGTAATAAATATATATATATACACTTTGATTTCAATTACAGCAATATATATGAAAATGTAGAAAAACATCCAAAATATTTAATACATTTTGATTGGCATTCTATTGTTTAAAGTGAGATTAAAACTGTGATTAGTCACGATTAATTTTTTTAATTGTGATTAATTTCTTTGAATTGTGTGAGTTAACTGAGATTAATCAACAGCCCTGATAGATAGATAGATAGATAGATAGATAGATAGATAGATAGATAGATAGATAGATAGATAGATAGATAGATAGATAGATAGATAATTTTGGATGAGATTTTGTTTATTTTATCTGTATTTGTCAGACTTATTTAACATACTATAGGAGAGGGGTGGAGGAGGAGGGAAGACAGAAATGGATTAAACAAAAGAAAAAACCAAGGTAGGGAGAGCATTACAGGGCAAAATGTAAAAGGCATTGGGGAGGAAAGATGGGAAAGACAAGTGTGATGAGTGGTAGTCAGGTGCCTCACACTCGTGGGTATCCCCAGGGAAGCATCACAGGGAGAATACAGAGAAGCATGGAAGGCAGGTGGAGTGAGGCTGAAGTGAAGAGAATGTGAGGGAGGGGGTTGGAGCAAGCAACTAATCAGCAGAGAGGAAAGTCATGTTTTTTGCATGCAAGATTTCTGGGAATGACAGAGGTTATTTTTACACTTCAATCTGAGGTGTGTGCAGCTTGGGTAGACATACCAATGCTAGCTTTACCTGCACTAGCATGCACAAAAAGGCCGTGTTAGTAATGCAAATAGGTTCTTATGGTCCCCGGCATGCTTGTACAGCCTGAGCTGAAGTCCATGCCGTTGCACATATACTGCCATTTTAGCCAAGCCAGTGAGGGGAGAGCTAGCATGGGTATGTCTACCTGAGCTGCAATCTCACCCTCAGACTGTAGCGTAGATATACCCTAAGAGAAATCTGGTACTGGACCTGCAGGAAAGGAAAGGTGCAAGTAATGTATGGGCTAAAACAATGCGGATTCAACTAGGAATGTTTTAATAAGGTGGAAAAAAACTCATTCCAGTTTGTAGTGCACTTAGACACAAGTGCAGGGTTACATTGGGAATTTATAGTAATCTCACATTATTGTGCTAATTCCAAGATCCACTTGACCAGGTTAGTGCCAGTAATAAAATTTCAAATCTTTCCCAGGAGTCTAAAAAAAGTAATAGTGTTATTACAAGAGTGTGGGTGTATCTAAAATGCAAAGTTTTAAAAAATGTGGGCTGTTTACTAAGCCTGAGTAAATGGTATTTCCTGGTTTAGGGACATTAGGACTGGTCTATGGCCAAATTCCTTCCTAAAGTAAAATTGCAATGTGATGTAAAAGATTTTAGAGTCACTACATCTAGTTACAATATTTGTAAAGCTTAAAATATAATAAAAAATAATAATTAGTGATCAAAGAGGAAGCTGCTATCTTGACATTCTGATGATAATATTTTATATTCTGGTAGCAGTCCCTGTCTAAGGATCTCAAAGAACTTTATAAACATTAAAGCTTGCAGTCTAATGGGGAAAAATATTTATGTGTGGGATTGGACTTCAAATTTTAGGTATTATAGTTGTTTGGGTTTGAATCCCATCAGTTTTATACAGCCATTGACAGATAACAGAATGGATCAATGGCACCATACTTGACAGATATATGGTATAATACAAACAAGATCCATATCCCATTTTTGTTTATTTTAGCTTTATGTAGGAAATTCAGATGACAATGGTTATAAAATATCACTGGTGGTTGACCTGGATAATTTGGCGCAGGCCTTATTTGGGGCTGGTAGATCAAATTACTTTGTCATCAGGCTATAAAACTAAGTGAGCAATATCTGTAATGCTAATGAATGAAAAATTAGTAGCAACTGACCACTTATCTTTTTTTATCTTCGAATCTTCAATGGATAGAATAACTAGGGATTGAATAGTCATATGACCGAAGTGCAGTGACAAACTCAGTCCTGGTTCCATTAAAGTCAATGGCAAACCGCCCATTGAATATAATAGGAACAGGACCGGGCAGGACAGTATAGTGTAAATCAGGGATCGGCAGCCTTTCAGAAGTGGTGTGCCAAGTCTTCATTTATTTACTCTAATTTAAGGTTCTGCGTGCCAGTAATACATTTTAACATTTTTAGAAGGTCTCTTTCTATGTCTATAATATCTAACTAAACTATTGTTGTATGTAAAGTAAATAAGGTTTTTAAAATGTTTAAGAAGCTTCGTTTAAAATTAAATTAAAATGCAGAGCCCCCTGGACTGGTGGCCAGGACCCGGGCAGTGTGAGTGCCACTGAAAATCAGCTCGCGTGCCACCTTCGGCACATGTGCCATAGGTTGCCTACCCCTGGGGTAAATGATAAAAAAGATTCAGTAGATTATTCTATGCTAAATGTTCTTCTAGGTTACAGCTGGAGGAAGTATAAGGTTTTTGTTTTGTTTTTGTTTTGTTTTTTGGTTACCTACTTAAATCTTTATCTACAATTATCCAGATAATTGCTGTTCTTATCATTCTAATAAATGAACACTTTTGCTCATGAAGTTAGGTTATGCAATGAGTTATAATATCCAACAATTAGACAAGTCTGGATACCTATGTAAAATTCCACCAAATGTGTGTGAATTTCAATTTCCACATTTCTTCCTTCAACACTCTCCAGAAAGATTCCAAGTTAATAGATGATTGGAAGGTAGAGCGTTAGAGAGATGAGCTGATCATACTGGTGATTTAATTCGTCATGAATAAATTGTCTCACTAGTCTCAACTGCAGTATATATTTAATATGGTATAGTACAAAGATATGGAAAGTTACAGAGCCAGAACATGAAATCCTGACTCACCCTGGAGCTAAGCAAAGCAATTGAGTAACTGTTCAACAGTGTATGTAATATGACACTTACTGAGATTTTTGGCTGTACAATTGCTGTCTGAAAATATCTTTAGTCATTTTTGTCACCCATTGATTTGGGGCCAAATGTTATACTGATTTATAACTCCCACCGAGTAGAATTTCACAGAGTGTAATTCATGGCAGAATTTGACCTGTTGTTTTCTTCACTAGACTTTGTTTATTTACCTGTTGTCCATTTATTATAACACCAATAAACCATTTGAACTTTAAAAGTGTGCTGGAAAAGCAGTGTCTCACTTCCCTTCTATCACCTTGGAAATGGATAAAATATGAGCCTTTTACCTTTGTCCCCAAACTGCTGAAACTAATTCACCAAACATAAACAGAGCCCACTAGAAAGGATACCTATGACAATACTAGACCTGTTGAAAGGTAAACTACAATAAAAAGACAACTTGGAAAAGTAATAGACCTTTAAATAAATGCACTGACCTATTTACAAAAACTCCTTGTTCACATTCACATTGTTCCCAATATAATGGAACCTTCTTAAATTAATTGTTAATAAAACATTTATTTTGTGCAACAAGGAAATGTACATCAAATTATATAGAATATACTGTCTTTTATCTGGGGCAAGAGAAATATATATGTTCAGTATGGATAGACATATATCTAAATATATCTGTTCAATTAATTATGTTTACTTAGGTCTTATCTACACATTAAAATTAGTCCAGAATAAGATAGGTTGCTAATTTAAAAGTTAATCCATTTCCAACATTAAACTATTAAACTAAACAGTTATTCTGGAACAAGAGCATCAATACAGAGTTAATAAAGAATAGCTATTCCAGAATGATTTCCTGTGTAGAGAAGCCTTTAGAAGGGATACAGATTTGATCCAACACTGTGACTGAAGCACCTCTGAGGATAAGAATTCCTTCTATGGAGGGTATCAGTTTTTGACTATCCAGTACTGAAGAGCTTCACTGCATATTCCTGTACTGTGCCTGGCATGTGGATAACTGTTGGCCTTCAGTGATCTTGGTCTCTTCATCTTCAGAAGCAGAATATTTATATACCAAGGCACAAAATCTCTTCTTAAAAGACGAGGGTCCCAAACATGAAAAGTTTTATCACTTAGCTTGGATCAGAAGGAGTTAGTGTTTTGCTCACTGGAAAAATTAGACTGAAACCACCTGCTATAATCAGGATCATAAAAAAACTGCCTCTCTCTGATTCCAAATCCCATCCTCGACCCCACAAAAGTCATTCCTGAATTATATTTATTGCAAAATCTGTAATATCTGGAGACAGTAAGATAGAGCATAACTGTTCCTCATTGCTGCTCACTTGGAATTCCTTCAGTAGAAAAGTCTTTTAGAAAATAGCACTCCTCCCAGAATGCAAATACACTTGGCCAGCTTGTAAGGAAGTTAGAGCATCCTTTGTTTACCTATGCACCTGCAGAGGAAAGGTAAAATCCCTGAAGCTCCACCTTTTTAGAACCTTGTGAAACTATCTGGGAACTGTGCCAAAGCCTATTCTGTTGCTATATAAGACTTGTATAAAGACAAGTGCCTCTTCAGAAGCCTATAGTTCGGTACTTTCTACCGAACTCCAATCAAGATGGGCATAGGCTGGGGGGTACGAATACCACTATGGATACCAATATTAGTGATCACCTTTATGCAGAACAAAGGTAGGAGGCTGTAGTTGCTTTTTATTTTTATTACTTTGGAAAACTTATAATTTGCTTTGCAGTTGGAAAGACTTTTCGGTGGTTTCTCTTTGCTTTGTGCAACTAATAAGATTTTATTTGTAAATGAGATTTCCATGTTTTTTCCTATTCCTCTCCTTTCTAATGTTGCTTCACTGATTTCATATTGCCCTCAAGCCCAGAAAAAGAAGTTGGATGAATTGAAAAAAACATGGTCATCGGAGTTGTGTTGGCATAACTGAGAGTAGAATTTAGTCATATAATTATTCTCACTGGTCATTTTTACCAGTTTCAATAGTTGTTGTTTTTTTCAAATGTGAACATGGCAGGCTGTTAAAAACATGGCAACTTAATAACACAGACTGCAAGCTTTACATAATATCTGGTATTGGCTCCCTGTGATAGCAATCCTTTAGGTATTAAACCTTAAATTCACAGCTTCTTCTTTTCTGCTGCTGTTCCACTTCATTAATTCAAGACAGTTCACACTTCCATCTCTTGGTCAAAAAATTTGTATAAATGTTATGTTTGTTAATATGTCACAAAATAGAGCTAAAATAGACAAAATGTGCTCTCCACTCCTTAAAGTTAAACCTTTCCTAGAGAAATATATCCCTGAGTTTTTGCGGCTGGATAAATACCAATCTCACCAGTTCTCTTTTGCTTTCAATTTTTGAGTGATCTGAATCAGGCAAGTTCATAATGATATTATGATTATGAATATTAATATAGAAACCTAATTTCCAACTACAAATGAAGCCCGTTTTTATAGACATGACAACAAATGTGATCAATTTATGTAGCTATAACAGAGTAGGCTTAGGCTATAGAGAACATACAATGATGAAGGAGCACATTACTCATTTGAAATATAAACTTGACTTAAATACTGTAGATACTCTTAGCTGAAAAGCCTCTTGTGATGGAGGGAAAGGGTGTGATGAGAAAGATGACACAAAAAGAGCCAGTACAGAGTGTAGCATGAGAGACCACAGGTGCCAAGATTCTAGCTGTAACCAAAGGTTCTTATGGAGCAAAAAAATATATGAAGCAATGGCACTATTCCTGCCAAATGTCATCCTATTAGATCCACTTTTAAAATCTACCCAGTGCCATAAGAATTTTGGTTGAATGGCAGTTTGCCTGCATAAGGTTAATATAAAACCTAAGGGCCCAATCCAACTCCTGTTGAAGTCAAATGGTGTCTTTGCATTGATCTTAAGGGGAACAGAATTGGGCCCTAAGTAAAGGTATTTAGGATTTTATCATTAACTTTTAACTGTCACCCCATCAGCAAAATAAGCTGCTATTGATATTCATGTCAGCCATGATTATCACTGAGTTTTTGGGTAAGGGTGACATAAGGAATTAGTCCAAAGTTTATCTTTCAAAGGATAATTTTTAATACATTTTATGAAACCAGGATCCAGATTGCACAGACCCAGCCTTCTATCATTTAAGAAGATGTTTTATATTCACATTCTGCTTAATCTTTTATTCACCTTTGTTAATTCATTCCATGGGTGAACTCATAAAATGTTAGTATCTAGTGTTTTCTGATCTGATGCACAAATCCTAATGAATAATTTTACTTCTTCCGAATTCCTATGCAGTTCCACACTAACCTTTATTAAACCTTGTTATACCATATTAAACCAAGGGATTAGTTGTGCCATTGCCAGCCACTGACAATGGGCATAGGTATGTGGCATGAAATAGACATTGTGCTGAATGTGCATTGAGAGGGAAGCAGAATGATTCCCTGGGCTAGAAAGCTAGGGAAGGGCACACAGTAGGATCAAAGGATACATCCTTTTTAAAGGGTGCAGAGTGTGTTGCTCCAGGGCCAGTCTCAGTCATCCAGCTCGTGCAGATGGGGCCATGTCAGCCTCACCCATTTGGGATGACTAGCCTCAGTGGTGGTGCTAGCAGTCGTTCTGCACTCAGGGAATACAGGATGCTGCCTGCCTTTAGCTCAGGTGCTCCCCATGTCTGCTCAAGAGCTACTCTCAGTATTGTGCCCTCAGTATTCTACATTTTCATTAAGCAGTGCTTTTTGTTAAACAGGGATTGAGTGCAGCTTTATATTTTGAGATGATGGTGGAAAGGAATGAAAGGAATATCTTTGGGATTGTTTTTATTATTTTGAACAAGTATCAAGTTGGAGGCACAATCAATAATCTGAAATAAATCTGTCAGCTCCTCAATTCTATCCACATTGCTTCTGGGTATGTTAGTTATTATTACTGGTGTTTGAAGTTGTAAACTAGCTATTATGGGTCAAATTCTGGTCCCAGTAACACATCGTATATGTTGAACCTCTCACTCTAAACAGGGTTCTTCCACTATAAAACAGTTTTCTCTATACCCTTCTCTGGTTATTTGTTATTATTTCTAGAGTACCCAAGATGTAAATAGGACTTTGCAGATGGTTCAAGTGTACAAATGCAGAAAAACAAAGAATCAAATGGAGCCTTTGCTCTAAATAGTTTAGAAGGGCGGAGAGGGTACAGTGTGGCTAGCAAAGAAAGAGAGACATTCTCCACTCAGTTTTCATTGGTATAATCCCAGTGATTTTGCTAGAATTTTCCTTGTTATAACCAAAAGAAAAAAATGGCTCAAGGAGTGATATATGGGTCAGGTTCTCAGATAGGGCCAATCAGGCCAGCTCCTTTAAGTCTATGGAGCTATACCAACTTACACTGCTAAGGAGCCACCCTGATAGTTGGTAGACAGGACCATGTTTTTAGAATGGATTTGGAGGAGGAGAGGGTGAGAGTTTGGTGGAGATTAAGTGACCAGCTAGCAGGTTGCTCCGGGGAAGCATAGGGAAAAAGCTCTCTGACTTTTAGCCCTCCTATTACCCTTTCCCAATGAACATGCGTTCCGGTTCAGTCTCAGGGCAGAAGACTAAGAACTCCTACTCAGTTCTGATACCTAGGAGAAAATGTATAGGTTGCAAACCCAGTCTCAGATGTGTGTGCTTTTTAGATAAATTAATAATTGGGGGAGAAGGGTCTGTGATATGTATGGGGTAGGGAATGTGGGAGTGAATGGGGGTGGCAATGATTATGCACCTCAAGCAAAGTCCATTAGAGTCACTGCACAGTTCAGGCCCTCTATACTACTGTCACTGGCTTATCTATAACAACTTCTGTGGGGAAAAAAAAAAAAAGCATACCAGCCGTCATGCCACAAGAGATCTAGGGGTCTTTTTTGATCTGAACTGTAACTAAGGAGAAAAATTCTCCATTTTCATCTTTTAAAATATTTTCACCCTCACAGCCTTTGCCTCTGTGTGAGTGTGTGTTTGTATTTGCCACAGCATAACAAACCACACTTATCATGCAGTTTCCCTGCCTAAAAGAATGCTACTTTTGCAGATTGTATTGTTTAAGCAGGTGTTACTGAAGAATTTATGAGCACAATCCCCCAAAGTAACTTTTTTTTTCTCCAGTCAAAGCACAATATGAGGACCAACAAGCAAATTATGATGACTATAATTATGTCCAGCAGGGACAAGACTGTAAGTGGTTTTTGTTTTATTTTATTTATTTATTTGTCAGTCTAAATTCAGTCAATGTTGTTTTAGAAACTCATTGCAATGGACATAGAATGATTAAAGTGTACTATGCCTTTAAATAAAGGGAGAGGAACAATTCCCTATACACAGTGTTCAGCTCCCTGGAATTGGTACTGTAGGGCCAGATCGTCAGCTGGTGTAAATTGTGAAATGCCATTGAAGTCAGTGGGGCTATGCTGATTTGCACCAGCTGAGGATCTAGCCCACTGAAGCTACACTGTTATCTAATCTATAATTACGTAATAGGTACATACTGCAAATTTACAAGGTGTATTTTATGAGGTGTGTGTGTGTACATGTGTATCACAAAGATATTTGATAATCAGTAAGAAAAAGTACTTTTTTCATTCCATTGAGATAACTGCATCAGTCACGAAAGGCAGAAAATGAAAAATATCGCAGTACGTGCACCAGAGATAGTGAAGATTTGTGTAGAAAATATATGATGCTGCTTGTTGGAACATATTAGTTACATGTAATAAAATAAGGGATGTGTATTGGCTGTTGGTATAACACTGCTGTCAGAACAAAAATGATGTTGTATAAAAATTCTAATAAAATGTACCTTGTTCCTTTCTCCAGTAAATTTATTACACTATAATTTAACTAATCAGCCTGAAAATCTGAACCATAACCTAATCTGAAATTAGCAACCTTGACAAACCCAACAGCTGGAAACTGAAGGTAGGCAAATTCAAACTGGAAATATGGCAAACACTATTACACTTGAGTGTAACTAACCATTGTAACAACTGATCAAGGGAGATTGTTGGCTCTCTATCCCTTGAAGTCTTTAAATCAAGACCAGTTGTCTTTCTAAAAGAGATGCTCTATTTCAACCACAAATCATTGGTCTAGATAGAGCAACCACTGGGTGATACCATGTGAGCCATGTTATTCACGAGATCAGGCTACAGGAGCATAAAGGTCCCCATTGGCTTTCAAATGTATCAATTTATTAATAAAGATATCATCCTTCATTTACTCCAGGAGTTTTAAAAAAATCTCAGAAGGAGTTTTAAGGGACATTAAAACCATTCTTGACCTTTGCCTCCCAGTATACATGCAAGTAGAAAACTGTGGTGAGGATTCAGCAGTTGGTGTTGAGAAACTACACTGCAGCTTCTCTGAACCTCAAATCCATTCAGTACTAGAAACAAAGAAGAAATACTGGGGATGAACACAGCAAACTTAGGGCCAGATCCTGCAAATGGGAGTCCTTGTGTGAAAAAGCACTAGGTTCATGATTAAGAATTTGCAGAATTCTGCAAGAATTTGTTGTCTGCCTGAAGTTGGCTGTATGTGAGTGTGTGTGTATACATGTACTTCCAGCTAAGAAAAGAATATGAGATCTAAACAAGTTCTGCTGTGGTTTCTCAACCCCAACCATTGAAACTCTCCTACAGTTTTCCACTTTTACATATGTTGGGAGCCAAGGTTGTGAATAACTTTAATCTCCATTGTGTTGCCTGAGGTTTTTTGTATAGTTCCTATCGTAGATGAAGGATTAAATTGGTATCAGCTTGCGGATACCCACTCTGGGCAGGTGGGGTCAGATTCAGTTGGGCTCCTTGTGTGAGAAAGGACTACTGACTTGAGGAAGGGTTGGCAGGATCAGGCTATTAATGACAGTTTACATTGGAAGCCAAAATTTGATGCGGTGGCATTAAGCCATTAATAGACTCCATTGGAAACTTTCCAGTGAGCGTTACTTGCAGTAAAAACCTTTAACCACTAATGAGGCTAAGAGATCCATATCTGTGTTTGCCAATTTGTTTACTGAACCTTTTGAATTAGTGATAATTGTATTTCTTTTTCTTAGATTTTTCTGTACCAGTAACTAAACCACAAGAAGTGACAATCATCCAACCACTGAGAACAACACTGCCCATAAAGCGTAAGTTAAACAAATGCCATGTCTTTGAGAGATTGATCAGAACTGTAGGGTAAGTGAAGAGATGGATAGACTAAAGGGAAAAGTTAACAGAATGAATGCTATATACACAAATAAATAAATAGCTAAATGAGAAGATAAAACAGAGAATGGGTTTATTGTTTAGATAGATGGATAAATATGTAAATGAATTAGACAGTGAGTGAATAGAGGGACTTACATTGGAATTTTCAGTACAGCCCTACAACTTGTTTTGAATCCACAGCTGGCAACCCTGCTCACAATGGACGTGTGTGCAGCACCTGGGGAAACTTCCACTTCAAGACCTTTGATGGGGACATCTTTCACTTCCCTGGGCTCTGCAACTATGTCTTTGCATCCCACTGCAAATCTGCCTACGAGGACTTCAACATCCAGATCAGGCGCACTGTGCTGGAAAGCTCTCCTGTGATCAGCCATATCACCCTGAAGCTTGACGGAATGGTGATTGAACTGACCTCAGACTCCATTGTGGTCAATGGCAACCCGTGAGTTCAGATGTCTTATTATCTGATGAAATTGGCACCATTGATATTGCCCCAATGGTCTGTTTGAAAGGATGCCTATCTCAGTCTCATTCCCACAGGCTGCTCTAAAACAGCAGCAGCAGTTGAAACAGGGGAGTACAGAGCTGAGCTTTATTCCACCTTTACAGATTACCTCCTGACCTATGTGCCATGCAGTTCAGGGGCATTCCAGACCCCACTCTACTGTTGTAATTTAGAGGCCTCTAAGTGCCATAAAATAAAGGTAGAATAAAAACAAACACAGCAAAATACCTAAATAAATCCAAGATCAAGAATACAAAAAGCCAGACACTGCATCAGAAAAGAAAGAAAGAAAGACACAGTACATATAAGCAAAAGAACAAGACTCCTGAGCCTTCCCTCCTGAAAGATGCCACAAGTGTAAATTCCAGTTCTACACTAGAAAGCCTTTCATCTTGTTCCTTCAAGACTGCATGTGGGGAAGTCCAGCAATTCCAGCTCTGCCATTTCAACTGAGCTAGTCTTAGTTATGAAGAAAGAACAAAAAAAGAACAAATTCTCTCCAGAGAAGCTAGTCCTATATTATTTAAGGCTTTAAAATAATAACAGCAGAGCACTTGACGTGCACTTGTTAAACAACAGACAGGCATAGCACTTTCTGAATTATATCATATAACAGACAGACCAGCATTTTGTACACTAAAACATCATGTATAGATGTACTGAAAAGGAATGGCACCAGAAAACAACACTGGCCCCACAGCACTTTGGAGAGCAACTGCATAGGAGATTATCCAACCCATCACTGAAGGTTTCCAGGTTGTTATAAACTTGTGCAGTTCATATTTAGCAATGTGTATTACTAGCCAGTTCCTTATTCAGTTGAATTAAAAATGTCTCAAAGACTGGATGTCAAATTCTGTACTCCCACTTTAATTGCACTTTGATCTCTCTCCAGAATTCAGCTGCCTTTCAGCCAGTCAGGAATTCTGATAGAGAGAATTAGCGAATATTTGAAAATCACTGCCAAGATGGGCATGGTCTTCATGTGGAACCAACTGGATGGCCTTCTGGTAAGTGTACATTCCAGATGTTGCAAAGAATACTTATTTTTAAATTATTCTGGCTTTCATGAGCCAGAGATTAGGTGATTTGGGATTTTTATCCATTTTCATTGTATTGTGTTACCCTATTATGCTTTCAATTTCCTTTTTTTTCTCAGAGCTCAGTTTACAATCACCATTCTCCTCAAGCCACTAATAGATCCTTGTAGTGAAATTTAATCTTCCTCAGTTACTAAATACACCACTGCTTTGATGTTCACAGCCCCTGTGGAATTCAGTAGCATAAACAATGGTGCAGAACTCCAGCAGTGGGAAGTCCACTAGGGGAGGAGACTGCAGTGAAGCAAAGTAGTCACAACTCTCATCCTGAAGTCCTAGGGTTATCAATAAGAAATCAATTATTATAAAAAAGACCAATCTTAGTTTAATCCATCATATTGTTCACCCAAACACTCATAACTAATGCAAAAAATCTGTCTGATCAAACTACTGCATGGATTTAGGTTTAATTTCACCCTGTGTCGAGAGCCAGTATCATGTCTATGCACCACTGATTTTGAAAACTTAAGTGGGATGTATGTAGTACACAGACTTTGTGGTGAACCTCTGGATGGTGGTGAATTCCATCCTTAATATCTAATACACTGTACATTTTAACTCTGTGTGTAACTCATTTACCCCATTTTTTTAGGTGGAACTGGATAAGAAATATGCCAATCAGACCTGTGGGCTTTGTGGGGACTTCAATGGCATTCCAATTTACAATGAGTTCACATCAAACAGTAAGTAACAACAACATTATTAAGCACTGTGGTTTGATTTTCTTTTCTTTAATAGTATTTGTTTCACATAGAATGGGGCACTGATCCACATATAAGTTGTGAAACTATACTGACGTTTAATATTAAAGTACACTGATGTTTAATATTGATGTGCACTATTTTATGTCCTTTGATTTAACACTTTTATAGTAGGCATAGGGTATAAAGTGTAACAAGTGACTTCATGGTTTTTTTAATATTTCAACACCAAACACTTGCCAGCTATTTAAACTTTCTTCATCACTCTTTCCTTTTGCTATCGTGGTGATTACCGTGGGCAACTTCATAAGGGTCAGTGTTATGGAAACACCAATCTCCGCATAAAATTAGCACTGCATTTTCAAAGCCAGTAAAAGTGCCATAATATTTTTTTTAAACTGCTTATTACAGGCATCGAGCTGACTGATGTGCAGTTTGGGAATATGCAGAAGATGGATGGACCCACAGAGCAATGCGAGGATCCTACATCTTCTTCTCTTTCAAACTGCTCTAATGAATTTGTAAGGATCTTTTCTGTAGTATTTTGTTTTTCATTTCAATATCTTTGCTCCCTCCTCTTACATCAATGAATTAATCTGGGGGAAATTTGGAAGAGTAGCAAAACACAACATGAAACAAAATGAAGACAATGGGATGTCTTTGGAACAAAATATTTTAAAATATCTAAATAAAAATGAGTGCCTTGGCATTTTGTAAATTCTGCTGCTCTAACACCACTATTTTCCCTTCTAGAGTGCTACCTGCCAGACAGTATTGACTGGGGAAGCATTTGTGAGCTGCAATGCACTGGTGGACGTTCAAGACTATATTGACTCTTGCGTACAAGACTTGTGCCGCTGTGATGAGTCTATGCGTGATTTCTGCATCTGTAACACCTTTGCTGAATACTCCCGGCAGTGCGCCCATGCTGGTGGACAACCTCTGAACTGGAGAACTAAAGAACTGTGCAGTAAGTATCTCAAGAAAATGCTTTCTCCTATGCCTGCAACTAGTCACCAACAAATTCCAATAGTGTGAAATCTATTCCTGTGTGGACAGCCTTCAAAGGGCCTATGTAACATAATTTTCACAAAGCCAGTTTCAACCTGAGTGCATCAGGGCCTTACAGGAATTAAAAGTTTTAAACATTTTGCAGTGACTGGGGATGCCAGTATTCCCCAGAGGACTCAATAAAAAATTGCAGATATCACCACATCTCCTAAGGAATTCATCATCAGATACAGATGTCACCTCTCTAAGGTTTAAATAAATAAAAAAAAAAAGCAAGTACATGGGGATTAAATTAAGAACTCTTTATCAATTTTTCTACTTTCAGACAAGACATGCCCTTATAACATGCAGCACGAGGAATGTGGCTCCCCCTGTGCTAACACCTGCACCAATCCTGAAAGGTCAGCCCTCTGTGAAGATCACTGTACCGATGGCTGCGTCTGCTCGCCAGGCAAGTTTATATTAATCTCTTTTTTTCATATTCAAAAGCTCCAATGCATTTACATGTACAGGTTTAGCAGCTTTCCTAGGATACATTATAGCTTTTAATGCTCTTTCCACAGCTACAGGAACTTCCATGTTCTTTCCTTGAGACAGGTACATAGTTTCTATCTCTGTTAATGGAAACACCATCCTTGATCCAGGCTGGGAGAGTTGGCACATCCTGGTAGCCCTCTGCTCTCATGCAGTCCCAGTCCCAGTAGTGCTGGCCTCTGGGGACATGAGTCTATGTGGTCCTCGTTTTGAGCAGAGAGAGTGTCAGCACAATTCCAGGGGCTCAGGTAGCGTAAGGCTCAGGAAATAGGAGAGGAAAGGTGTGGACGCAGATGCTGTGTTTAATCTGATTCTATTGGCCAGTGCCTGCAGAAAGAGTCTCGATCAGAGATGGGTATCGGAGAGCAGAGAACACCCCACTGCAGGGCTGTTTCCTCACAAAGTGCAGGCAGGGCTTTGTTGCCACAGGCATGGGGAGCAAAGTCCTCACCCCTCCTTGGCCCACACAGAATCCATGTCTCCTGCTCCTCTGTCTGGTTTCGCTGTATTGCTTCATACTGCCGCAGAGCTCTGAGAGGGCCATTTGGGGATTGGCCCTGCTTTGAGCATGGGGTTGGACTAGATGATCTCAAGGTCCCTTCCAACCCTAATATTCTATGATTCTATGACAGGGGTTTATTCAGGACATGCATCTGATGTGTCACAAAGTGACTGAAATTAGTATGACAGCATACTACAGATGGAACTCTCTAAGCTTGGCAGCTTCATTACTCACTGTGCACAATAAATAGATTACATTTACTCACCTTCTGCCCACAAAAATGTTTCCTGACATTAGCAACTTTGAGCCTGATCCTGCAAGGTGATGAATATTTCCTGTGGAGTGCTGCCTGTCCTCCTCTCCCTCTGTAAACACTGGGAGTTGGGATCACTCAGCAGTTTGTAAGATCAGGCCATTTTCAGGAATTATGCATGATAAATGGGCATTAATATGGTACAAGTACAGGTAGGTACAGTAACTGCCTGCTATCTTCATGCAAACTAAGTTCTCGTGCTGAGAATATTTGCTGACTGGAATGAATTTATCATCTTCATCATATTTCCCATCCCTGCTCTTCAGCCCATGCTACATGTGTAGCCACATGTGGTGCTCCCTCATTTCCTCATCTCTTATCAGAATAAATTAACTAGTCTTCCTGAGACTACTATATGCTTGCTCTAGGGTGTATAGTGTTTACACTACAAATGGGTCCCCATGTGAATTTATAGATGTTTGCTCTATTGCATCCTATCACTCTGTCATCTTACAATTCAAATCAGTGAGACACATATCACCAGGTCACTTACCAGAGTATCAGAGAATGAAGGAGCTCTAGGATTTCTGCCACTCTTTGATTGGTTACACAGTTATAGCAGTCAGTAGATAGGAGACATTCCATTATTACAATGCTTTTTATTTTTGCATTTCATCTGTAATAAAAATAAACACAACTTATTTTATGACGTCTTCTATAAGAGTGCTCTGAAGCAGCACGGAAAGCATGACAAAGTGAATAACTTACCATTTCTTCCTCTAGGAACCGTGTTTGATGACATTAACAGCTCTGGCTGTATCCCTGTCAGCGAGTGCCCCTGTACCTACAAAGGTGAAACGTATAGTCCAGGTGCTTCTTTTGCATCCCAGTGCACTTCATGGTAATCTAGTATTTTTGTCAAATCTTTTCCTTTTTTTGTGCATTACCTAATCATTGTTGGCAGCGGGCAAGAAATCACTGATTACACAGATCTTGGAATGAATATATTAGTCTGAAGCCTCTGAATTAAAATACTTATTAAAGTTATTTATCTTCTTGGTTTCTTTCTGTACATGAGAACAAAAACTTGAATTTAGACAAGAGTAATCTCATTTTCAAACACAGGCATGTTAACAATATGATCAAATCTAGTCACTGAATGCTCAAATCAGCCTTCAGTAACATATATCCAGTGACAGGTTTCAGAGTCGTAGCTGTGTTAGTCTGTTTCAGCAAAAACAAGGAGGAGTCCTTGTGGCACCTTAGAGACTAACAAATTTATTTGGGCATAAGCTTTCATGGGCTAGAACCCACAGCATCAGATGCATGAAGTGAAAAATACAGGAGCAAGTATAAATACATGAAAGGATGAGGGTTGCTTTACTAAGTGTGAGGTCAGTCTAACGAGATAAATCAATTAACAGCAGGATACCAAGGGAGGAAAAATAACTTTTGAAGTGGTAAGAGAGTGGCCTAATCTGATGGTAAATCCAGTGGTGGACTCCAGCATGAAATATGCCTGTTCTATATAAGCACCATTTTAAATTTGAAGACACACTGTATTACATAGTGAGATTATGTGTACACATATAACAGCTTCTGGATGTGAATTGATGGCTTCCCCCTAGCTGCTTAAGTATCACTTCAGTGTATGTATATGTGTATATGTATATAAAAAACACAAAATCTATTATTTGCAAAGAATTATTTAACATGCTCTGAATTTTGACTCATGCTAATGAAGGTAAGAGGCCAAATTCAGTGTGAGAGAAATTCCTTGGTATTCAATAATATTGCTTCCACTTTCACAAGGGCTGAATTTGGTTCAAAGATTTACAATGAATAGC
This sequence comes from Gopherus evgoodei, assembly GCF_007399415.2. NCBI lineage: Eukaryota > Metazoa > Chordata > Testudines > Testudinidae > Gopherus > Gopherus evgoodei. Next base: position 114,108,724 of record NC_044325.1, on the reverse strand, counting down.
TTTAGGTTAAAACATCATTACCATGAAGACAGAAATGCCTTTCCCTATTCATTCCGAGTTTATAATTCAATATCAAAAAGACAACGAGGATTCGGGTGGCACCTTAACCCAGTTCTTCAGATGCATGGAGTGAAAATTAGAGATGCAGACATTATTATACTGCCACATGCAGAGAAGGGAGTAACTTTACCTTTTGCCCATGAAAGCTTATGCCCAAACAAATTTGTTAGTCTTTAAGGTGCCACCAGACTCCCCGTTGTTTTTGTGGATATGGACTAACATGATTACCTCTTTCATACTTGACACAATGCAATATCAGTTAGTCTACTTGCAAACAGTGATAAAAACAGCGGGGGGGAAATGAAGGTGTCATCTGTCCCCAATTTCTCCCATTTTTCTTAAGCTTGTGTCACTCAAGCTTAACAAACATCTCTTTTTCTTTTATTTCAGTAACTGTACTGGAGGCCAGTGGAGTTGTGTCAGCCATTCCTGCCCTGGGACTTGCTCCATTGAAGGAGGTTCTCACATCTCCACATTTGATGAGAAACGTTATTCCTTCTTTGGAGATTGTAGCTATATCCTGACGAAGGTAACTATAATTGGGCGTTTACTGCCAATGCAACTTGGTATAGGAAGATTCTTTAACTAGAGACGATGCAACTTAATTAATGCTACTGGAAGTCTCAACATGGGGCTTGATCCAAAGACCAATGAACTTAATAGGATTCTTTCCATTGACTTCAATGGGCTTTGGAACAGGCCCAGAATAAATGAATGCAAAGACTTAATCAGGTAGCTGGATACATTAGGAATGTCTATTTTTTAGGGGCAGGGAGGTTTGCTTATGAATTACATTGCATTTTCCAAATCCCCTCTATATAACCTGCAGATGGTTACTATACATTTTCAAATAAATCTCTCTGTGCTGTGTTTTGTAATTTTTTCTTTCTGAGTAAAGTTAACCCTCCTTTCTGCCTCCATTGTCACCCTTAATCCAGTTTGCACCCAGTTTGCCTTCCTTGATTAAATGTTCTTCATATCAGAAGCATCATTTATAGTTCTCTTGCAAACTATCAGCTTTCCTATTGCCCTTTCCCAATATACATGCATAACTGTTCAGTCTCAGAGCAAAAGACTCGGAACTTCTACTCAGGAGTAAGATCTAAAATGTATGTGTGTTTTTTAGATAAATTAATAACTGAGGACTGTGATATGTATGGAAAATGGGATGAGGGAATGAATGGGAGTGGTAATGATTATGTACCTGAATAAGAGTCCATCAGAGTCACTGCAAAAGTCAGGCCTTATATACCGCTATTATTGACTTATATATAATGACTTCTGCAAAAAAAGTAGTAAAGACTTAATATTAAAAATAACACACAAAGAATTATCTTTCATCACCTAACAGTTGTGTGTTAGAAATCCTTTTCATGTAAGGTCAAGTTAAATTTTAACTGAAAAGAGAATGCCACAAAAATATCTGTTGCTAATCTAGAAATGTCTGAACATTAAGACTCCTGAAATCTCCTCATGGGTACCTCAAGTATTTAATGCCATGGTCAGCTGATATTTTTCATTGTGTTGCACGTGTTTATGCCAGCTTACTTTGGTGAGTGTAAATGGGTGTGCATATGAGAGAGAGACAAAGAGAAGGAATGAGCAAAATTTACAATGACCCAGTTTACTCAGAATCTTATTTGATATTGATCCCTTTTCATTTAATGGGTTTGGTTTTTCTTTTTTTCAGCTCTGTGACAGTGATGCCTTCACTGTTCTAGGAGAAGTCCGCAAATGTGGCCTAACCGACACTGAGACATGCCTGAAAGGTGTAGCCATCAGCATAAGTGGAGGACAAACTGTACGTAGTAAAAACAGATACCCAACCTTTCGCCTGAATGTTTTTAAAACTGACAGTTACTGGGTAGTTAGCTGTGGGTAGGAAGGATGGACTTAAACTGAAGACCAGAGAAAAAAATTAGTGATCTGTAGCTTGCAAAAAGTGTTTAACCATCACCAACTAGACTCACCACAACTTCTGTTCCTGATGCAGTAGGAACTGTGTTCAGCCTTATGTTGTGCCCAGATAGAAAAATATTTGAACATGGATGGTCCTTGATCCCAAATCTTGTACCAATGAACATACACATTTAATGTTTGTGGTAGATACACACACAAAAAAGAACAGTGCAGCTAGGAAGTCAGCATTGATTTCTGTTCAAATAAGATACAACCTTGATCAAGCAAAAAGAAATCGCAATGCAGACAATGGAAGTAAAGACGCTGGTAGTTCTCTGGTATTTACATTTTATACAGATTTTCTAAATAATTGCTAGTTATAACAACTATAGAAAATAGTATAATAACAAAAAAAGTTGTGTTGAAAAGTTGATTTTCACTATATCAAGTGTCCGTCTTTTTCTTCGTTTTGAACAATACTAGATATGAAATATTTGGAAAGTGCTGAACAGTTCCTAAACCTGCTTGCCAATCACTGTCTTTTGCTCCTTGTCAGATTGTTGTGATCAAATCTTCTGGCAGCGTGTTTGTGAATACGATCTACACCCAGTTGCCATTCTCTGCAGGTATGTATTTTTAGGAGACATCTGTGGCATTCGTGGACGTTGACTTGGCTAGCCTAGTGCTTTGCTTCTACTCTCCGTTACATTCTTAAATCAGTTACCCTGCAGGAACCTCTTATTTTTAAAATAATTGTTTTTGCTCATCCAGCATTTTTGAGTTTGGAGATAATCGGCTATTGTTATGTAACCATTAGAGAACATCTTCTATACACACATACACTATCACGCTGATATTTCCAGACTCAAGTAGTACTGTACAAGTAAAAAGCAAATTCTGATATACATTGGGACCCAAAAACCAGGTCTACAACTTACTGAGCCATGAAGTTGCCCTATGCCTCTTCTGCCTGTTTTCATGGACATTGTTCATCATTAAAGACTTTCACTCTATCCGGACCTTCTTAGTTTCTTCCCCACTTATACAGGAAGTACAAGTACTGTATGTGTATCAACTATTTCCAGATTGGAACCGAGGACAAAATCATGTTAGGTAATTCTCACAGAGCCAAAGTCTGTTTGGACACAGAAATTCATGTTCTTCAACTTGTTCCAAAGAAATTACCAGCCTGGAGGCGTGTTCTGCCTGCTTGCTGCCTAGAATAGTAATAGACTCTTTGTACCAGATTTTAGACCCAATTCAAATTAACTCTCCTTTTTTTCTCCAAGTGATAGCTTCACACTACATGTAGCAGATGCTTAGTATAAAGAGAATCTTTGTAAATAATGGACAGTTGTTTCAATTTTTGATCACATACAAAAATGGGTTTATTGTGTTCTTTGTCCATAGCCAATGTCACTATCTTCAGGCCGTCATCATTCTTCATCCTTGTACAAACAAACTTTGGGCTTCAGGTTCAGATGCAGCTTGTACCCATCATGCAACTCTTTGTAAACGTGGACCCGTCCCACAAAGGGCAGACATGTGGTAAGTAGACTTATCTAATAAGTCTTTCCTACTGTGGAGAAGCACCATCCAGACTGCTTGTTTGGGTGGGAGACAGGCAGCAGGATCAGAGACAATCAGAGAGTTAGACTGTGATCAGGAATGGAAGCACTGCTGAGCTTTTGTAAGATTAAGCTTTCTTTCTAGGACTAAGAAGTATAAGGGTCATATTTTTATGTAATGTTTACTCTGATCAAATAAAAGTGTAGTGGTGTTTCAGACGCAGAAGCCAAAAGCATAGCCAATTAGTGGGTTTTGAAGAGTTCTGCAGGGCTCCTGAAATAACGATAGGAAAAGTAGTCAGGTTAGTCTGATATTCACAGGAAAATGTCCTGAAAGAAAGCTTTCAGAGGTACAAAGGTTGTACCAGAAATCCAGAGACATGGGTCTTGAACAAGGTGCATAATCAGGAAGGAGCAGGTTGTGACCTCACTCATTGAAATTACTTTTGACCTTGCATGGGAGATTCAAAATCCTTCTGCTTCCAACTAAGGTCTTTGTGGAAACTTCAACAATATCCAAACAGATGACTTCAAAGCCACAAGTGGCATAGTGGAAGGAACAGCAGCTGCTTTTGCCAATACCTGGAAAACCCAGGGTGACTGCCCTGATGTCAAAAACATCTTTGAGAATCCCTGTACCCTCAGCATAGAAAATGGTATGTTTGTTATAATAATATATATCTTCTACAATTAGAAGACTAAAGAAATCTGACAAAAGTAGGTAGCAGAAATGAATTCAGATTCTAAATTCCATGTTACATATAGATGAGTTTAAAATTTAAATCATAAAAGAAGATTAGTTTGAAAAACAAAGCAATTATTTAACTGTAAGAAATATTAACAGGATGTTGCGACTCATTTTAACTCATCCAATCTTGCCCACCCATTTTCTGTCAGACAAGACTGAGGTTTTCTCTTAATAAATAATAATAACACTTAAGACTATTAGAGTATTTTAGAGCCTGACAGTAGCCTTGTGAGTTAAGAAGTGAAGTGTTAAGATTCCCATTTTGCATATGGGGAAACTGAGTCATTGAAGAGGTTACCATTCCATCCTGTAAGATGCTGAGTGCCATCTAGAAGGTGTGGTGTGCTCAGAACTTTGCATGTTTGGACTGTATGTAACTTGCCCAGTGCCACACAGTGAGTCATGAATCATACTTAGAATTCATTGGTTCAAGGCTCTCAATCTTCTGTTCTAACCAATAAAGAACTTAAGTTTTTAAGGTCCACAAGCCACTCTTTCTGCTGCTAATATGAATTGAGCCATTGGTAATCTACACTGAAAATCTCCTTTTACAAAACACCAGCTCAAGTTTTACCAGCTTAATCAAAGGCAGCCATTGTGATTTAGCGTCAGTCAGTTCATGACACGTTCATATTTCTGTACAAAGAGAGTGAGCAGTTTTTTGTGTTTGAAGAAATACAGAGCCAAATTCTACTCTTTTTTATGCTTCTGCAAATCTACTGAACACAGTGGGCTTACAGTGATGTAACTGGGAAGAGAATTTAATCCATAAAGTGAAACATGAATTCATAGCATTTTCTGTTTTCACAGAAAAATATGCTCAGCACTGGTGTGGACTGCTGACTGATACTCAAGGACCTTTTGCTGAATGCCACTCAACAGTGAATCCAGATGTTTACCACACGGTACTTTGCTAGTTATTTCTTTCACCTTTATAATAGCACCAATAAGAGTCTGATCCCTGATACCAAGCACCAGGAGAAACACATACCAAATAGGAGAAGCTGGTTTAGTCACCCAATGCGCTTCTGACAAGTTCATCAGGCTACAATAACGTTTAACTGTAATTTGATTTCATGTAATCTACTCCTTCTCTAAGTAGGCATTTTTCTTTGCACTATCAGGAAGATAAGTTTACTCATTTCACTTTGAATACAACACTGTACTGACTGTAAATATCTGATGTAAATAGTAAAACTATTTTTTCCTCAAATAAAAGGAGGAACATAAAAATACAGCTGCAGGCATCTATTTTACTTCCTTGTAAAGGATTGCATCTTTCTGGCAGGTACTCAGGGTAATTTTCCTTGCAGGGAAGTAATCTAACTTTGTGTGTCTGAAACACTCTTAGACGGCTGACTGCAAAGAAAGAAATGCTTAGATTTTTATACTAATATAAACATACAGACATTAATGGGCCAAATTCTGCTGTCAGTTACATTGATGAAAATCCAGAATAAACCAATTGACATACTTCAGATCTACACTGGGGTAAATCAGAGCACCATTTGGTCCAATAGGTTGCAAAGTGAGTACATCAAGGTAGAATTTGGCCCTATAATCCATTATAAGACTAAATAGAGCCAGTGATTTTGACATGTGAATGCAAAAACTTAAAGGGAAATTTCTTTGGATGGGCAGTTCAGTGATTACTAATGAGTCTTATATGTATTCCTAGAACTGTCTGTTTGACACCTGTAACTGTGAAAAGAGTGAGGATTGTATGTGTGCTGCCCTCTCTACCTATGTCAAAGCCTGTGCTGCCAAAGGAGTCCTGTTGAATGGATGGAGGACCAATGTCTGCAGTAAGTTTTAAAACCATTCACTGGTTAAAAATGATCAGCCAGTGGGCCCTTTATACCAGATTCCAGGAAATCCAGGGCTCTCCCAGTCAAATCTTAAAAGTTTGATGGTGTCCTATCAACAATTCTCTTATGGAATCTAAGGGGTATGAGTAAGGGACATAATTAAAGATAAGTAGAAAGTTACTTAAAGAAGATGCTTCATGAGAATCATACCTACACTGAATGAAAGTCCCAAGGAAATATCAGAGAGTATAAGGCTTTGACTGTCAATTTAATATAATTAGGATGCTTCCTGTTTTATTACTTTAATATACTGATGGTGGAAGGAAGAAAATAAACAAACCAAAAAAATAATCTGTACAAATTAACATGGGTTACATTCTCCTCTTGTTTAAACTGAAGAAACCTCATTGACAGCAATGGGGTTCTCTAGTGTACCCATCTGAGATAATAATGTGGGGGTAAATTTTGTAGTAGAATCCATGTAAATTACATTATAATTGACCTTACTGCAGAATTTCATCCATTCCATTTTAATCTGTAGACATACAGGATCTGTTTCATCATACACAATATATCCAAAATTTGGCATTTATAGCCATCATTAAATAAGCTATGAATGTAACATACTTTATTTTACTCTCTCAAGCCATAACCTCGTGCCCCAAATCCCTGACGTACAGCTACGTTGTCAATTCCTGCCAACCCACTTGCCGATCTTTGAGTGAGCCCGATGTCACATGCAACATCAAGTTCACTCCAGTTGATGGCTGTACCTGTGCAAATGGAACTTACATGGATGAAAATGGCAAATGTGTGCCTGCTACTAGCTGTCCTTGTTATTACAAAGGATCTGTGCTACCTTCTGGAGAGGTTGTTCACGACAATGGTGTCATATGGTAAGAGGTTCTTTAACAAAACCCTGGGGCTGGACACTGGCAATCATGGAATCATATATATTTTATGGACTCTAGTCAAGTCAAATGAGTTTCTCTCCCGGTTTAAGAATTTACAGTGTGAAATTCACAATTACTCATGAATTTTTAGGATTGTCTTTGTTTAGAAATCTTTCTTTAATCCAGTCAACTAACTCAATTAGTCATATTTTCTCTCTGAATTTAAATGGTTTCTTTTAGATTAAAAAAGTCTACCAGTTTGATATTCCCTTTACTTAAAATGAGGAATGCTGGTGAAACGAATAACATTACAGAAGAAACTTTTTAAGTGTAATAATCTATGTCGACAAACTGACTGGGTGGCATTGTCTTAGCATAAGGCACAAGCTTGTTTGTTTTCTGGACAGCTATTGCAGAAATTATATGCAAACAATATACACAATTCTGTTGAAAGGACACTTTCTATCTCTGGCCACAAGGTGGCATTTCAGTATTCCAGATTCCATAGGAAAGACTGGCTGTATGGCAAGATAGAAGCAGCTCTCCATGTAACTAACTATGATTTGAAGCAAACATAATTCCCTTCTCTTTGTCACAGCTCTTGCACACATGGAAAGCTGGACTGTGTTAGAGTGAAACCAGAACCAGGTATAACCCTTTTAAGCTTTATTTTAATTCCCTCTCACACTTCTGAGTGAACTCTGTTTTATTACAATGATGAAGACAGCAAACATTCAAAACCCAGTAGGGAAATTAACACATCAGAAACTATTTGCATAGCAGTTTTGTAGTAGCGAGGATGTAATTTTTGAAATGCAAAGTACCATTCTTTATATTGTGGAATAGTGGAAACAAAATATGACAAGAACTCAAGGATCTAATCCACAGCAAGATAAGATCTGGTCATAGTGTTACAGATAAAAAAGAAAAGTTCCTTAGGGAGTACATAATAACCACTGAATTTCCTAAAAAGCAAAAATTACTGGATGCCAGTAACTTGATAAATACAGGGTGAGGGGTGTCCTTTTTTAATTCTTTTCCAAAAGGCAAATTTCTATGAGACTTCTTAAAAATGAAAGTCAGCCAAAGGAAGCAAACAATAAAGAAAAATAATACAGCTGTTAATATAGTAACAAGAATCAACAAAGAAATGATGGTAAGATGTATTTCTTAAGAACTGAAAGGTGGTTCAAAGCACTTATCACATATTTCAGTAGGTATTAGGTAAAACCCGAAAATATAACATACCACAGACTCTATTCTTCATACAGCAGAAGAAAAAACATTAAGATCCAAATATTCCTAATGTGCCAATGACAATTTTTTTAATGACATTCATGGCCAGGGCTCTGGCCATACTTCTGGTTCAGATGTTTAATACTACAGTTATTATCAGGTGCTTATCCAAGACATAGCTCTCAATCCTGCAGTCGCTCCTCAAACAAAAAACTCCCACTGGTGTCAGTGGGAGTTTTAACTGAATAAAGACTGCAGGATTTGGCTACAGTTACCATATCTGTGCTTGCAGAGGGGGCAATTAAACATGCAAATAACAAGTTCTGTAAATAACTGGCCATTTGTGCATGCAGTTACATTGCATGTGAAAATTATGCATATGCTGTTCTAAAATCTGTCCCATTAATTACGGCACAATTATTACAGGATTAACTGAATTGAAATATATTATATAAAGATTCAAATAGATTTTGTTTCCAAAGTAATGTGTAAATTAGTTGTAAATTTTCTGTACTAACAATAATGAAGACTTGTATTCTAAGTTTACAACTGAAGGCAATGAGCTCCTATATCTGAGGTCATTTATAATTCTAAACAAAGCCTTATGCCCAACTCCATGGCTAAAATGATTTCAGCAGACAGCTAAAATGTGTGACAGAGCAAATAAAGGTTATTGCACCAGTAACTGGAGCATTGTAACTAGATTGTGTTCCTTGGCTTAACTCTAAAATCAGGGCTCTTTGGAGGCATATTCATGACAAATAATTACTGTTGCAATAACTGATAACTTTGTGTTCGATCCCAAATATCTTACGGCTTTTGTCTCCTGCAGTCTGTGCAGCTCCCATGGTCTACTTTGACTGCAACAATATCACCGCAGGCACAATTGGATCCGAGTGCCAGAAGAGCTGTCAGACTCTTGACATGGGATGCGTAAGTGCCAATTCCTTATGCCCACTTGAAAACATTTTCATATCCTGACTGTAAGCCGGTTGTGTCGGGGCTCATCCCTCTCAGGCGCGGCGGGGAGCCAGGGCGCCTCCTAGCCCGCTGCAGTCCGGGTAGGCTTAGCCCCTCCGCAGGTGTTGAGGGGGTACAGGGTCTGTAAACAAGGTAGAGCCCCGGCCCTCTAGCCGGGGTCGGGGCTCTCAAAGTAAATAAGCCCCAGCCCGTGGACAGGGCGGGGCAGTAACAGTTCAAGCTCAGGCCTCTAGCAGGGGCTGAGCAAACACAGTATCATCCCAGGCCCTTGGCAGGGCGGGGCACCAAACACAAGTCTAATTAGCTCTGGCCCTCTGGATCAGGACAGAGCAGTGGCAATAGCCGGGATGAGGGGGAGTCTGCCACCCAGTTACAGGTGGCAGGGGGAACGCAGGCCCTCCCACTCCACTGCGTTCCAGCCCGGGGCCCTAGCAGCGGTCAAGATCCGCTGCGGTCAGTGGGGATCCTGGCCGCAACAGACTGACATGGGTTCGGGCTCTTCAGGAGCCAAACCAGGGTCGGCTACCCCCGGGCCACTTCCAGCCTCCCCCTCTCTGGGTACCTGGTCCTTGCCAGTGTCGTCTGAGGGGTCCCAGACCATGGGCTCCTCCGGGTACCGGTCGTGGGGAAGCTCAGGCCACTCCTCAGGGCATCGGGTACACGGCAGGTCAGGCCGACGTTCCTCCGGTACTGGATCTGAGGCAAGTCCAGTCAGCGCTCCTCTGGGTAATGGGCGCAGGGCAAGTCAGGCCAGTGCTCTTCTGGGTAGTGGGTGCGGGGCAGGCGGGAGCCCGGGCACCAGCATCTGTCCTCTCCGGAAGCCTGCGCCCAACTGAGTGCTGGGGCCGGGCTTTTATACTTCCTGTCCCGCCCCTTGACTTCCGGGGGGCCGGGACAGGCAGTGCTGGCTCCGCCCACTGAGGCACCTGCTCTGGCTCGTCCCTCTCAGACGCGGCGGGGAGCCAGGGCGCCTCCTTACACTGACCAAAATTAAATCTCTCACACTCTGTGCTGTTGTAGTTGAACGTTTCTTTTCCACTGCCATGATTTATTAAGTGATGTTTTCTCTATGGTTCTTACAGTACAGCACACAGTGCGTCTCTGGCTGCGTGTGCCCTAATGATCTAGTGTCAGATGGCAAAGGTGGCTGTGTACCTGTTGGGGAATGTCCATGTGTTCACAATGAGGCCTCCTACCATCCAGGAGAAACAATCAAAGTCAACTGTAACACCTGGTAGGTATATGTTGAATAGTTATGGTTTTCACAGTCCTAAAGGTACATGTCTGTGTCACTTAAACTTGAGAAGAATCTCATCTTGCTGTAGCAGATTGAAGATTTACAGCACACACTCAAGTGGGGCTCATATTCCATGCAACAGAGGGTGATGACAGATATACACATAGCCTGTGCACTAGAATTTGGTTGGCAATGGATCCTTCACTGCAAGAGGGTTAGTAGTTAGTTCCGCATTGGTATCTACTGTTGAAATCTAATATTCAGCATTAAAAAACAAACAAAAAACTAGGCTTTCTTCATTCTTTCAAACCCAAACAAGAATAGTTAGTAAATGAGCAGGACAATGGTGGGCTTTATATGCCCTCATCTCCATTAGAGCTGCACAGGAAAACTTTATACCTGCTCAGTCTATCTGCAGTCTCTCAATGGTGCATACATCTCAAAAAATTCTAAAAGGTTTTGAAATCCAAAAGGTTTTTAAATGGCTCTTAATCATAAAACAAATTAATCTTTGGGAATTAATGGGGTCTATGTGCTGTCGGTCCAGGGCTACAATGCATTACTGTTTAGCATGAGTAAGCCCTATTTCCCAGTATCATAGGTTTACTGCAGGAGTAGGCAACCTATGGCATGTGCGCCAAAGGCGGCACACAAGCTGATTTTCAGTGGCACTCACACTGCCCAGGTCCTGGCCACCAGTCCAGGGGGCTCTGCATTTTAATTTAATTTTAAATGAAGCTTCTTAAACATTTTTAAAACCTTATTTACTTTGGGTACAACAATAGTTTAGTTATATATTATAGACTTACAGAAAGAGACCTTCTGAAAACATTAAAATGTATTACTGCATGCAGAACCTTAAATTGGAGTGAATAAATGAAGACTCGGCACACCACTTCTGAAAGGCTGCCAACCCCTGGGTTACTGTATTCTGGGGATAAACAAATTCTGAATCAAATTTACGTCTGGATATATAAAGAGAAATGAATATGTTAAAATATTTTTGTTACATTTGGACTTTTTTCTCCCTCCTAGCACTTGTAAAAACAGAATGTGGCAATGCACCAATGAATCTTGCCTGGCAACCTGCTCTGTTTATGGAGATGGTCATTACATTACTTTTGATGGCAAACGCTTCAGCTTTAGTGGAGGTTGTGAATACACACTGGTCCAGGTACTGAGCTTCTTTCCTAGGATTATTACACCACTAAAAGTATCTTGTGTTCCTACATGTGGTGACCTGGCCTCTCTAACACTAACTATCACTCCCATTCTCAGGATTACTGTGGTAAGAACAGTACCAGTCTTGGAACCTTCCGAGTTATCACAGAGAACATGCCCTGTGGAACCACTGGGACCACCTGCTCAAAGGCCATTAAAGTCTTCCTAAGGGTGCGTAGCTTCTATGATAAACTGTGGGGAAGAACATGTGTATCTGGTCTCTGACATGAGCAGGATGCACAATAGATTGTCCAAGGTAGATCTCACTGTAAAAATATCCAATCAGACAGCATAACTTTTCCTAGACTTCCAAACTTGCTGCCAGCAATTGCGCTACATCTTAGGAAGAAATTCTATAGAATAATTCAGATAGTTATGGATATATTAAATCTGTTGGTTTTTTAACTGGCATTTCTTCCTATTTCAGAACTGTGAACTAGTATTCAGTGATGGAAAGTTTGAAGTGATAGAGAAGGTCCGTGGAGGGGAAGTACCATACGAGGTCCGTTACATGGGCATCTACATGGTGATTGACACTGACGCTGGACTGACTCTCATGTGGGATAAGAAAACCAGCATATTCATGAAGCTCAGCCCAGATTTTAAGGTAAGTTTAAGAAGCTTTGTGACTGAGATCAGCTCTTATGGCATTATCTCTTGAAGGAGAAAATGGAAGTGCAGTGAAACATAAGTAAGATTGCAACTGCAAGACTGAATGAATTCCTATTGCATATTTTCAGCCTTTCGGTGGTGTCTCAAAATAGATCCTTTAGAATGACCGAATGTAGTGGGGTGATAGGCTGCTTCTAAATACACCATTCATGTCCACAAATTACATAATGATTTCATAACTAACTAGTAGCAGAACATTCATTAAAGGTTATTACTAATAGGGTATATTCAAAATTAAATAAAAATAGTTAATTCGTTGTTTTTTTAAAAAAATCCTAAGAACAAAATTAGGTATCTACTTTACTCCTTTCTTCAGACAGGATTCAGTACAATAAAAAGAAGTGTATGTTTTTGGGTAAAGGCATCTTCAGGGAAAAGTGTGAGGCTGTCACTGAAGACCCAAAGTCTACATTAAATCTGAAAAGTCAGAGTTTCAGTTAATCACAGACGCTGGCAAACATGTTTTATTAGCACTCATCAGTTTGTTTGTTTCTCTATGCAGGGTCAGGTCTGTGGCCTGTGTGGGAACTACGATGGCAATGGCATTAATGACTTTACCACCAGAAGTCAGTCTGTGGTAGAAGATGTTCTGGAGTTTGGAAACAGCTGGAAGGTGTCTCCTACTTGCCCAGATGCCAAGAGCAACAAGAATCCTTGCCGTGCAAACCCTTACAGGAACTCTTGGGCCCAGAAGCAGTGCAGCATAATCAACAGCAAAGTATTCTCTGCCTGTCACTCTCAGGTATAGCAAATCCTCAGGTGGAATCCTTCTAAGCAGGGATTATATTATATACAGAATACCTTAGTTATGCACATTGCGTTGCCACTCCCTGCACTAAACATAAGGATGCTCTACCTGTTTTTTAATGTATATGTACATTCAATTGTGGAAGAAGCATCATGGGCTTGATCTGGTTCCACACTGAAGTCAATGGAAAGATTTGACTTCAGTGGGAGCTGGATCAGGTCCTTTAAGACCAAACTGGACACATAGCTAATTCCAGAAGGACTACAGAGAAATTTCACTAAGATTCATTTTCCTTTTTGCCAAGTAAGCTGGTACATCAAAGAAATACATGACACTTGTATGGATGTCATCAGATAACCCTTTTTATATGGGACAATCACAGGATGTGTTATTCTGTCCAGCAGGATTAGCTTCTGATAATACATTTAATTGATAACAGGACAATTGTTGTGCTAGGATGTACTAATCTAATTATATTATTATTTCCAATTAACTTGTAATGTTCCACAGCTGTTAGGGTAGTCATTTCTCTTATGATTACTAATGCTAGGCATGTCATAAACTTGATTTCTGCACTTGAGTTTATAAAGAAAAAGTCTTGTAATTTCCCCCCCCAACTTAGACTCTTTTTTTCCCAAAATCATAGTTTATTCTGCATGTAGTTCCATTGCTATGGGGAATGATGTTACATGAGAAAAAGAAAAGAAGGGCATCCATTTCAAACATTTGACTGAAATTTTAGGAGGAGAGAGAATTGCTATTGCAAAGCAAGATGACAAGTGCATGGAACAAAAATTAAATGTCATGTATTCTTTTTCTAACAGGTTGAACCAAATGAATATTATGAAGCATGTGTGAGTGATGCATGTGCCTGTGACACTGGGGGAGATTGTGAATGTTTCTGTACAGCAGTAGCTTCATATGCTCAAGCATGTAATGAGGCTGGCATTTGTGTTGCATGGAGAACCCCATCTATCTGTCGTGAGTATTACCCCATAACTTCATGGAGGGAAAGGGAGAAAAAGAAATAAAGAACGAGAAGGGGAAAAAAAACAGGAAGAAACGAAGAGGAGTATAGTACTGTTCCTGAGATGCACTACAATCTGGAGAATAGCAAAATAGCCCAAAGCAAACAGTAAATTATCAATAGAACTATCTACAAAACTTCCTTTTCCAATCTCTCCACACATCTCCAATTGTAGATATGATTAAAATAAAACTGTGCCCTAGTGATTGTATTAGTTGTTAAATTACTGTATTATCTAGTTACAGCTTGTGATATACCACTGCCATCCTAGATAGATAGATAGATAGATAGATAGATAGATAGATAGATAGATAGATAGATAGATAGATAGATAGATAGATGTTATCTGTCACACGGTAAGTAAATAGCAATGTATAGCAGCAGCTGAAAATTGTACGTTCCAGTTAATTGACTTTTATGCTTTCTGTCAGTGTCTTGTAGAGGCTTTGTAACATCACTACACTCAATACAACTGTAGAAGTAAGATAATCATATTGAATTAGAAACAGGATAACTACTGTTCAATACTTGCAGAATTATGCTGGTGTTATGGGATTTGTACACAACATATGGATAGCTATGAAGCACTTTAGAAACATTTTGTTACATGTAATATTTTCACTCATTTTGCCCTCTTCCAGCTCTGTTCTGTGATTACTACAACCCGCAAGGAGAATGCGAGTGGCACTACAAGCCTTGTGGGTCCCCTTGTATGAAGACCTGCAGGAACCCAAGTGGAAAATGCCTTCATGAGTTACAAGGCTTGGAAGGTAGAATGCTTTATATATATCTCACTCTACTTATAAAAGCTAATTAAAAATTCCTAAACTAAAATTCCTTCTTCTCAATATATTTAATATTTTTATTAGAATGTACAAGCCAGATTAGTGATTATGGAGTTTTCTGAATTGTGTGTAATTCTCTAAAGAGGTCATGATCTTCTTTGGGATTAAAATCCAAATTATTGCATTTAAACTCTGAGAGAAATTTATGCTATGGCAGCAATATGAATCATGTCACTCAGGGTGAAATTCCACCCCTCAAAAAGAAATCAATGCAGGGTTTAGATAGCTGTCTAGAGACACCCACAGTGTAAGAGATCCACTGTCAACATAACTCTTTTTGTTACTGCAGGCTGCTATCCAAAGTGTCCAGAGAACAAGCCCTATTTTGATGAAGATGATATGGAGTGTGTCGATCACTGTGGCTGTTACGATACCAAGGGAAAATATTACAAGCCAGGGACACCCATTCGTTCAGAAGAGAACTGTCAATCATGGTAAGCTTAGCTGTATGAGGATTTCAGGAGGATCCTAACATAATGTAGTAGCCATTAAACTCCATTGTTTGCTAACAGGAATTGGTCTTGTGCCTACTGTGCATAAATTACTAATGAGTACATAAACCACTTTTATTTCTGGGATTGGGAAGGGAAAGGATCATGATCTGAAATTCTTTCCTTTGGAGTGATTTGTTTGAAGCATATTTCTCTATTTTATTGCACATTCTGTATTTTAAAAAAAGACCTTTGTATTGCATTTAGGAAACAAATTGACAAGGTATTATTGAAATCATTATCTAAAATTGTTCTATAGCTTAATTCTGTTCATTTGTTTTTGTTATTGTCCTGGCATGTATCTGTCTACAAAAGTCCTTCAGTATTTTTATGTTTTATTTTTTGTAACTGATTTCATTACATAGATATTTACTTAGGGATATATTCTGATATGCTTCTCATGCTGAATAGCAAGTTACTCCACAAAGTCAATAGGACTACTTGCGGAGTACAGTGTTAGTCTGTGTGAACAAAGGTAACTGAATTTAGCCCTTAACTAGTAAGTCAGAAATCCCTATCTTTGTGCACAACCTGAGTAAACTGACTGTGTTCTCACAGGGGTGTACCACTAAGGTCTGAGGAGAGGGTAATCCTCCTCACTAGGCTGCAGAGCAGCTAAAGAAACTCTCTGGCAGCTATTTCAACCTAAGAGCAACAGTAATTCCTCCACCACCATCCCTGCTGCACTTCCCCTCCGATAGGGGGAAGTGGTCAGTGGATCCCTTCCTGCAGCCTCCAAAACCTTCTTCTGTGGCATCATGGAAGGGATGCAGTGCAGGGTATTGTTAGTAGACACAGATGGTGTTACAAATCCTGTCTGCAGATTGAAAGGAGCCTGCCCATCCTGCCTTTCTGTAGCTGAAGTGCACCGGTCTGAGAGCTCAGGGCCCTCCTATCACAGAATGGATGAGAACATGACTTGGAGAAAGACTAGGTCTTTTTGAGCTTACCCACACAACTTTTCTCCATGAACTTCGTTTTGTTCCTTGGGATGTAAATGCAACAGAAACAGTTAAAACAGTAAAATGTATGTGGTTATCTTTTATGCATCTTCAGTCCCATATTTCTTTTCTCTTTTTCCCCCCAGTGAATGCACAATGAATGGCATTAAGTGTGAATATGATGAATATGGTATGTTGACAAAGCAGCTTTTATCTGAACATAAAATTTTTGGAACAATCCATTCCATATTACAGGAAATCTAATGATGACATTCTCCTTTGGTTTACAGAATGCCACTGCACATATGATGGAAAGCAATATGAGTATGAGGATGTCATCTACAACACTACAGATGGTACTGGCGGGTGTATCATTGCAACTTGTGGTCACAATGGAACAATTGATAGAAAAGTCTATGCATGTTCTACACCCTTAACCACAACACCATTTTCATTTTCCTCTTCAACACCTATATCCACCACTACAGGTATATTTTTAATGAATACATGAGCTCACTGTACTCTTAATTGCTGCTGAGTGAAATTTACCTACCAAACCATGCTTATAACTCTAACGAATGGATTGGAAACTCAAAAACTAACAAGACCTATTTTTATTTGCATTTTGTATATTTTACATAGTTTTGGTCATAGCTAGAAAACAAATTGAAACATGAAAATATAGAAAATAAAAACACTGGGCATGATTTTGATATTATCTTTGCTCAAATTCAGACAGATTCATTAGAAAACAATCCCATAGGTATTTTATAAACTGTTGTGGTAACTGATTCTATACCATTATTTTTAAACTGCTATATAGAAAATTTCCACAGCTAGTAATCAGCACAGTCATAGAATCATTCCCTATTATTCATTTATTAAATTGCAGAATGACTAATTTCTCCTAAAATCCCAGTCAGTATCATAGTATTTTGAAAATGCGGTTAGTAAATGGATAGCTCAGACTGCAGTACTGAGATACTATGTGTTTCACCTCTAGATCTCTGGTTCAATCTGTCCCAGATTGGTAATGCCTGAAAGTCATGACCATCTGATGGCTGTTTGGTAGCACACATGAGATTAGTTAGTGATTTTAGTATAGTTCTTAGTGCTACATCACAGAAACTGCCAGCGTAATTGGCATTAACTGGCAACTTTTCAGAAGTTTCAGAGAGGCCTGCATTGAATCAGCAAGGAGCATGAACTACTCTCTCCACCCAAGAGATGGTCTCTTACAAAGAGACTTGAAGTACATTAGGGCAGCATAAGGAAACTTATACCCCTGATTCAACCCTGCAGTAATTGTTCTATGAACAAATAGAGAGGAGTGCAAGCAATGTGACATGTTGATGAGCAGTAAATTTATATAACAAATAAATTAAGTGCATATGCGGCCTACTCCAAAGTTCATTGAATTCAACTATGTCTTTCCATAGCTTTCCATAGCTTCAGTGGGCTTTGGATCAGGGCCTTAATGTTCATGAGAAGGTGCAAACATGCTGCATGACATAGAAAATGTTATGCATAGATGTTTTTCCCCAAGTGTGCAAATTATGCATGTGTAACTTAGGCAACTATTTTTGAAATTTTGATAATTACTTTTTATCCTAGCACATCACAAGAAATAATGGAAATGCCCTTGGAACTGATAAATCCAGGCATACCAGCAAATTCATATGTTGCAATTGTTTTCATTATTTGAATGGATATTCATTATAATTTAACTAGCGTAATAAATGAATATATTTTTGAGCTCAGTATACTAGCTCATGCCCTTTGTCAAGTGCCTAGACAAGCCCCTCTTCCTACAGCTGATAGCTCACATCATACCCAGTCTATTTGGTATAATAGAAAGGAGAATATTTGCTTGAATTTCTTAGTATTTTTTATTTAAAATTGAAAGTTTCATACTAAATTTTCATTCTTTTTGGTTTTTAACCACAGTGACACCAACTACATCAGTCTGTGTTCGTGAAGTATGCCAGTGGTCACAATGGTATGATATGAGCTATCCAGGGTCTGGGATCAACGATGGAGATTTCGAAACATTTGATAATTTAAGAGCCAAAGGTTACAAAGTTTGCAAAGCTCCAAAGGCTGTTGAATGCAGATCTGAGAAGTTCCCTAACACACCATTAAGTGAACTAGAGCAAAAAGTAGAATGTAGTACAACAATGGGACTAATATGTTATAATAAGGATCAGCATCAAATGATCTGCGACAACTTCCAGATAAAAATATTATGCTGTAGCTTTGTACCATGTGAATATACAACTCCTGCTACCACAACACCTGCAGAGACTACAATATCCATCACAAAAACGACCACTTCAGAAACTACTGTAACCAGTATACCTTCAACAACTACAGCACTACCTACCACCACAGAACCTAAAACAACTACTCTTTCAACAAGTACCATGACCTCCAAAACTCCTTCAACAACTCCAGTCACAGAAACAAGTGTGTCAACTTCAACTCTTAGAACCACAGCTCCATCAACAACAATCCCTGAAACAACTGCTAGCCCTTCAACAGAAACTGTATATACTACAGGAGAAATCACATCCATAACACCTTGTAAATCAAAATGCAAATGGTCTGAATGGCATGATGTCCATTTTCCCAGCCTGGACAATAAAGGAGATTCTGAAACATATGATGATATTAGAGCAGCAGGAAAAGTGATCTGCAGCAAACCTGAAAATATAGAATGTCGAGCCGAGAAATTCCCAGAAAAATCAATTGATAACATTGAACAAATTGTCCAGTGCAATGTATCCTTTGGACTTATCTGCAGGAATGAAGATCAGGAAGGAGTGCTCCAAATGTGTTATAACTATCAAATAAAAGTATTGTGCTGTGATGATTTTAGTCATTGCCCATCCACATCCACTACTACAGAAACAACAACAACTGCAGGCATAACTATTGTTTCAACAGAACCTTCCACCCAGACTCCTACAACTACAGAAACTACAACTTCAGCCATAAGAACTATACCTTCAACCACCACCACAACGGAAACCACAACCAAAGAAGTTAAAACAACTACTCCTTTAACAACCACCCCTATCGAAACTACAACAATCACAACTACACCTTTCACTACCACAACCACAGAAACTACAACTACTCCAGGCACACCCATTGTTTCAACAGAAACTTCCACCCAGACTCCTACAACTACAGAAACTACAACTGCAACCATAAGAACTACACCTTCAACCACCACAACAGAAACCACAACCAAAGAAGTTAAAACAACTACTCCTTTAACAACCACCCCTATCGAAACTACAACAATCACAACTACACCTTTCACTACCACAACCACAGAAACTACAACTACTCCAGGCACACCCATTGTTTCAACAGAAACTTCCACCCAGACTCCTACAACTACAGAAACTACAACTTCAACCATAAGAACTACACCTTCAACCACCACCACAACAGAAACCACAACCAAAGAAGTTAAAACAACTACTCCTTTAACAACCACCCCTATCGAAACTACAACAATCACAACTACACCTTTCACTACCACAACCACAGAAACTACAACTACTCCAGGCACACCCATTGTTTCAACAGAAACTTCCACCCAGACTCCTACAACTACAGAAACTACATCAACAGTAGGAACTACACATTCATCCACCACCAGCATAGAAACTACAGCAGTCACAACTACACCTTTCACTGCCACAACCACACAAACAACAACAACCACAGGTACTACACCCATGACAACTCCTCAAACTACTACTACAATACCAACCACTAGTCCAATAACCTCAACACCAATTCTGGACACTTTTACAACTACAGCTACTTCATCAACCAATACTCAAACCACCACCACCGAGTTTACCACAATAGTAAATAAAACCACTACACCAACAACCACTGAAATCACCACGGCTGCAACTGCTACACCTATTTCAACAACAAAACCTACATCATCAATAACAGTAACAACTACTCCAGCAATAACCACAATCTCAGAAACTACAACAGCTGTGACAACTGTTTCTCTAACAACTGCTGGTTGTATTAAAGAACTATGTGAATGGTCACAATGGTATGATATAAGTTACCCAGGGTCTGCTATCAATGATGGAGATTTTGATACATTTAAGAATATAAGGGCCAAAGGATACAAAGTATGCAAAGCTCCAAAGGCTGTGGAATGCAGAGCAGAAAGATTCCCTAACATACCATTGAATGAGCTGGAGCAAAATGTAATATGCAGTAAAACAGAAGGGCTGATATGTTATAATAAGGATCAACTTCCACCAATCTGCTATAATTACCAGATCAAAATTGAATGTTGCCGAAATGTAATTGTATCATGCCCACCAACCACCCCAGCCACTACAACAACAGTAACAACCACTCCAGCCACTACCTCAATTGTAACAACTACCCCAGCCACTACAACAACAGTAACAACCACCCCAGCCACTACCCCAATTGTAACAACTACCCCATCCACTACTCCAATGGTAAAAACCACCTCAGCAACTACAATGACAGTAACTACCATCACAACAATATTAACAACCACTCCAACCATTACCCCAATAGGAACAACCACCTCAACTACTACCCCAATAGAAAGAACCTCCTCAGCCACTACCCCAATAGTAAAAACCACCCCAGCCACAACAACAACAGTAACAACCACTCCAGCCACTAAAATGGCAGTAACAACCACCCCAGCCACAACAACGACAGTAACAACCAGGACAACAGCAACCACAAAAAAAATTATAACCCAAATAAAGACAACTAATACACCTCGAACAGAATCTATACAAAAAGAAACGACTCAAGGAACATCAAGTACAACTAAAGAAACAACACTGGTGAGTAAAACAACACCAGAAAGAACTCCAGTCACAACAACATCAACAATCTCCACAACACTGCCAACTACCACAACTGTAGAAACCACAACTATTGAAGCTACCCAAAGCACAACCACTACAGGTAGCACCACTCTACCTACCACAGAAATCCCCACAACATCGCCAAAACCCACAACTCCAGGAACAACCACTTCCTCCACTACAAAGTGTCAACCAATATGCACATGGTCCAAATGGTTTGATGTAGATTTTCCCGCTTCTGGACCTAAAGAAGGAGACACTGAAACCTATAACAACATAAGGGCAGCAGGAGGGAAAATCTGCGCAAAGCCTGCAAATATTGAGTGTAGGGCAGAAAACCACCCAGACATAAGCATCGAGGATGTTGGTCAAATTGTGCAGTGCGATGTCAATTTTGGGCTTTTGTGCAAAAATGAGGATCAAATTGGTAAATTTAAAATGTGTTTGAATTACGAGGTACGTGTTTTGTGCTGTGAAGAAAACCTTAACTGCCCAACCCCATCCAGAAGTATTGCAACCACAACTATACGTACACCACCAACTACAGTCACAAAAACCACCATTGAAGTCACAACTTCTACGAAACCACCAGGCACAGAAACACCAGGAACTACCACTGCTGAAACAACTTCAATCACTACACCTAAAACAACAACCAGAAGCACAACGGGCACCACCTCTCTGCCTACCAAAGAAATAACCACAACATCAACGATCTCCACAACACTGCCAACTACCACATCTGTAGAAACCACAACTAGTGAAGCAACCCAAAACACAACCACTACAGGTACCACCACTCTGCCTACCACAGACATCCCCACAACATCGCCAATACTCACAACTCCAGGAACAACCACTTCCTCAACTACAAAGTGTCAACCAATATGCACATGGTCCAAATGGTTTGATGTCGATTTTCCCGCTTCTGGACCAAAAGAAGGAGATATTGAAACCTATAACAACATAAGGACAGCAGGAGAGATAATCTGCGCAAAGCCTGCAAATATTGAGTGTAGGGCAGAAAACCACCCAGACATAAGCATCGAGGAAGTTGATCAAATTGTGCAGTGCGATGTCAATTTTGGGCTAGTGTGCAAAAATGAGGATCAAATTGGTAAATTTAAAATGTGTTTGAATTACGAGGTACGTGTTTTGTGCTGTGAAGCAAACCTTAACTGCCCAACCCCAACCAGAAGTACTGCAACCACAACTATACGTACACCACCAACTACAGTCACAAAAAGCACCATTGAAGTCACATCTTCTACTAAACCATCAGGCACAGAAACACCAGGAACTACCACTGCTGAAAAAACTCCAATCACTACACCTAAAGCAACCAGAAGCACAACGGGCACCACCTCTCTGCCTACCAAACAAATAACCACAACGTCAACAATCTCCACAACACTGCCAACTACCACATCCATAGAAGCCACGACTAGTGAAGCAACCCAAAGCACAACCACAACAGGTACCACCACTCTGCCTACCACAGAAATCCCCACAACATCGCCAATACCCACAACTCCAGGAACAACCATTTCCTCCACTACAAAGTGTCAACCAACATGCACATGGTCCAAATGGTTTGATGTAGATTTTCCCGCTTCTGGACCAAAAGAAGGAGATATTGAAACCTATAACAACATAAAGGCAGCAGGAGGGATAATCTGCGCAAAGCCTGCAAATATTGAGTGTAGGGCAGAAAACCACCCAGACATAAGCATCGAGGAGGTTGGTCAAATTGTACAGTGCGATGTCAATTTTGGGCTTATGTGCAAAAATGAGGATCAAATTGGTAAATTTAAAATGTGTTTGAATTACGAGGTACGTGTTTTGTGCTGTGAAGAAAACCTTATCTGCCCAATCCCAACCAGAAGTACTGCAACCACAACTATACGTACACCACCAACTGCAGTCACAAAAACCACCATTGAAGTCACAACTTCTACTAAACCACCAGGCAAAGAAACACCAGGAACTACCACTGCTGAAACAACTCCAATCACTACACCTCAAATAACAACCAGAAGCACAACGGGCACCACCCCTCTGCATACCAAAGAAATAATCACAACGTCAACAATCTCCACAACACTGCCAACTACCACATCCGTAGAAGCTACGACTAGTGAAACAACCCAAAGCACAACCACAACAGGTGCCACCACTCTGCCTACCACAGAAATCCCCATAACATCGCCAATACCCACAACTCCAGGAACAACCACTTCCTCCACTACAAAGTGTCAACCAATATGCACATGGTCCAAATGGTTTGATGTCGATTTTCCCGCTTCTGGACCTAAAGAAGGAGATATTGAAACCTATAACAACATAAGGGCAGCAGGAGGGATAATCTGT
Source organism: Gopherus evgoodei (assembly GCF_007399415.2). Classification (NCBI taxonomy): domain Eukaryota; kingdom Metazoa; phylum Chordata; order Testudines; family Testudinidae; genus Gopherus; species Gopherus evgoodei. Next base: position 114,085,078 of record NC_044325.1, on the reverse strand, counting down.
GCAAAGCCTGCAAATATTGAGTGTAGGGCAGAAAACCACCCAGACATAAGCATCGAGGAGGTTGGTCAAATTGTGCAATGCGATGTCAATTTTGGGCTTATGTGCAAAAATGAGGATCAAATCGGAAAATTTAAAATGTGCTTGAATTACGAGGTACGTGTTTTGTGCTGTGAAGCAAACCTTAACTGCCCAACCCCAACCAGAAGTACTGCAACCACAACTATACGTACACCACCAACTGCAGTCACAAAAACCACCATTGAAGTCACAACTTCTACTAAACCACCAGGCAAAGAAACACCAGGAACTACCACTGCTGAAACAACTCCAATCACTACACCTCAAACAACAACCAGAAGCACAACAGGCACCACCTCTTTGCCTACCAAAGAAATAACCACAACATCAACCATCTCCACAACACTGCCAACTACCACATCCGTAGAAGCCACAACTAGTGAAGCAACCCAAAGCACAACCACTACAGGTAGCACCACTCTACCTACCACAGAAATCCCCACAACATCGCCAATACCCACAACTCCAAGAACAACCACATCCTCCACTACAAAGTGTCAACCAACATGCACATGGTCCAAATGGTTTGATGTCGATTTTCCCGCTTCTGGACCTAAAGAAGGAGACATTGAAACCTATAACAACATAAGGGCAGCAGGAGAGATAATCTGCGCAAAGCCTATAAATATTGAGTGTAGGGCAGAAAACCACCCAGACATAAGCATCGAGGAGGCTGGTCAAATTGTGCAGTGCGATGTCAATTTTGGGCTTATGTGCAAAAATGAGGATCAAATTGGTAAATTTAAAATGTGCTTGAATTACGAGGTACGTGTTTTGTGCTGTGAAGAAAACCTTAACTGCCCAACCCCAACAAGAAGTATTGCAACCACAACTATACGTAAACCACCAACCACAGTCACAAAAACCACCACTGAAGTCACAACTTCTACTAAGCCACCAAGCACAGAAACACCAGGCACTACCACTGCTGAAACAACTCCAATCACTACACCTCAAACAACAACAAGAAGGACACCAGGCACCACCTCCCTGCCTACCAAAGGAATAACCACAACGTCAACCATCTCCACAACACTGCCAACTACCACATCCGTAGAAACCATAACTAGTGAAGCAACCCAAAGCACAACCACTACAGGTAGCACCACTCTACCTACCACAGAAATCCCCACAACATCGCCAAGACCCACAACTCCAAGAACAACCACTTCCTCCACTACAAAGTGTCAACCAACATGCACGTGGTCCAAATGGTTTGATGTCGATTTTCCCTCTTCTGGACCTAAAGAAGGAGACATTGAAACCTATAACAACATAAGGGCAGCAGGAGAGATAATCTGCGCAAAGCCTGCAAATATTGAGTGTAGGGCAGAAAACCACCCAGACATAAGCATCGACCAAATCGGTCAAGTCGTGCAGTGTAATGTCAATTTTGGGCTGATGTGCAAAAATGAGGATCAAATCGGTAAATTTAAAATGTGTTTCAACTATGAGATACGTGTTTTGTGCTGTGAAGAAAATATAAATTGTCCTGAAACAACCTCAATTTTGCCAACAACGCCCACACGAGTAACCACGCCAATTATCGCAAGTACACAAACAGAAACAACAGAAGTAACCATGAGAACTACTCACTGCTTTTGCCGAATTGAGGACACTGTTTATGTACCTGGTAAGTCTTTAACAATCCATTAGAATATATTTAAAACAGATTTTATGTCATTTTTAGCAGATATTTTAATTACAGTATGGATTGGAATTATATTAAAATTTGACATAGATTGAACTAGTGCAGATTTTTCAATGATTATTTTATGTTTTATCTTTGTATTTTGTATTTTGTGTATTCTAATGGTTGTTTTTTATAGGTGAAATGATTTACAATGAAACAGACAAGGATGGATGTAATTTTTATGCCATTTGTAGTAAAAATTGTTCAGTGGAGCGATTTAAGGGACCATGTAAATCAACAACTCCAGCAACACCTACACCTATACCTACAACGTCAACCTCTATACCAACTATGACTCCCACTGCAACAGTTAGTTCAACCACTAAAATTGAGTGTCCTGATGCTAAACCTCCCAGAAAGGTATCGATCTCTTATCTTGTACAGCCTTGAAAATACCTTTAACATTAATGGGACTTGCAGGAAAGGACATTATAAATTATTCAAAACTGAAAGACCGCATATTTTTTAAACAATTCTTGCGGTACAGAATGTGCAAAATTGGTATAAACTCTTGTATGCTAGTCTGAATATTACCGGTTAACTTGTACAACCTGATATCTGCACATTTCGAAGAGAATTAATCTTCCAAAATATTTTTATTGCAAAGGAAGCGGATAGCTATTTATTCTCTCCATTCTGTAATGACCAATCTTGCCCCTTCTGTACACTGGAGTAAGAGATGGGGATGCCTCTTACTTCTGGGTATGATAGCTCTACACTGGACTGAGAAATCTTGAGTCTGCTAAAGATAGTGTGGAAAACTCTGTGTCTTTGGGCCTACTCTACATTGTAACCCACAGAGATGCTTACGGTGTGATAATCTCCTTTGTGCCTTGACCAACATCCCTTTGCATAACCCAAGCTCTCACTCTTTCTCATGATGGCCTTTGGGCAGTAGTATCATACACGTTGCAAGAGCAAAGGGGCAATATGATTCCTCTGGGTTAAAAGACACCTTCAAAGATTACCTCTACAGCCTTGGTGTAGGTGGGAGTTTCAGAGAGGATGTCACTTCCTCCCTACTCTTATCATCAATGGGGAGAGGTCTGTCATGCTAACATGGGTTGCTTCTCTCCTGACTGACAACTCCATTTCTGATGTATAACGCAGTCGAGATCTCCAGGCTTTGTTGCTCATTTAAGTTTACACTGGCTGAGTCTCAACAGAGACTCACATATGAAAAATAATGGAAGTTCTGTGCATGCACTGGTGCACTGATGTCATCTACAAGAATTGTGTGAGGAAATGTGTAGGGTCACGAACTCCTCTCCCTTTGCCACAGTCCAGATTTAGGGCACTCAGAGAAGCTACAGAGCTTCCCCTGCCCTCCTCAGTATTCCCGTGGTACTGTGTGTCCAAGAAACCTGACTATGCTTTGGAACACCAAATGGTACATTGCCACAGAGCACCATACTGCCAGGGTTTAATCTTAAGGTTTTCTTTTGCCATAGACACAAAAGTAGTAGGAATATTATCATAAGGCAGAGCAGAACAAATGCCTGTAGACAAGGCTGCATAACCCTTTCCATTATAACTGTCTGTTTTCAGTTTTTTATAAGTTTCAACATTTTCTTTGATTAGCTGCTTTAGGTTGAATTGTTTTAGAAGGTTTCAGCAAAAACAGTGCCACTACTGCTCATCTATTTGTAGTGTAAAATGTACTGCACAATAACTGTCACCAACATTTCCAAAACATGGATTCAAACATTAGAGAGCAGAAATATATCATAAGAAACATACCCCCCAAACACTGTAAGCATCATAACATTTTGGAACTAAAATCTGTATAAAGTTCAAAGCTAATTGTAAGCTCTTGTGACACCACTTTTTTTTTTTTAAACAGACAGGTGAAACATGGAAGATATCCAACTGTACCACTGCAACTTGCGAGGGTAATAACAAAGTTGTTATACAGAAAGTGGAATGCCCACCTGTCAAGAAAATTACTTGCGCCAACAGATACCCACCAGTAAAGGTCTTCAGTGAGGATGGCTGCTGTTACCACTATGAATGTGAATGTAAGTGACAACTAAATTAAGAAAGAACATCGCTGAAAATACACAAAATACTTAAATAGAATATATGGGGATTTGTTTTTCATGGTTCCAGGGCTATCTAGAAGGTTGTGTTACTGACTTAATTTTCTTGTAAACTTATTTTAGTCTGAGATCTACATTTTTCCTCTTTACCAGGTGTCTGTAGTGGCTGGGGTGACCCTCACTACATTACATTTGATGGAATCTATTACACATTCCTTGACAACTGCACATATACCCTGGTGAAGCAGATTACCCCTAAATATGACAACTTCCGTGTTGACATTGACAATTACTTCTGCAATGCGGAAGATGGACTTTCCTGTCCTCAGTCCATTATTGTTTATTACAAGTACACAGTGGTAGTGCTGACACGTGAACTCTCTAATGGAGTGATGGCTAATAAGGTAAAATATAATTCTTTAAAGTTTTTGCATTGTTTCTTTTAGTTTCCTATTTCAGCAAAACAGAAATAAGGTGTACAGGCATTTGTCTGAACCTCATGTGAAATACTGAGGGCATTTGTGTTCATTATAGCACAGAAATGCTTAGGCAGAAGGCATCATAGAATAAAAAATATTATGCCAATTCTCAAGAAGCAAACATATAATAGAAGGTTTAGGGAGCTAGAGCTATCCTTACTGGAAAAAATAGAAAATTATGAAAGAGGTGGATGCATTTGTCAGAGTTAAATTCCCAAGAGTGAAGAAGTTCAAAAACTAGGGAACATGTGGTACTGTAAAGCATAAGAGTAAAGTCATTAAATGAAATTAATAGGCAGCAGGTTTAAAACAAATAAAAAGAAGTATTTCTTCACACAATGCACGGTCAACCTGTGGAACTCCTTGCCAGAGGATGTTGTGAAGGCCAAGACCATAACAGGGTTAAAAAAAGAACTAGATAAATTCATGGAGTACAAGACCATAAATGGCTATTAGCCAGGATGGCTAGGAATGGTGTCCCTAGCCTCTGTTTGCCAGAAGCTGGGAATGAGCGACAGGGGATGGATCACTTGATGATTAGTTGTTCTGTTGATTCCCTCTGGGGCACCTGGCACTGGCCACTGTCAGAAGACAGGATACTGGGCTATATGGACCTTTGGTCTGACCCAGTAGGGTCATTCTTATATTCCTGTGTAACATTAGATTATGAGTTCTAGCACAAGATGCAAACCCATGGAATATGTTACTGAAGCAGGTGAATGAAGCAAGATATTCTGGCTTTGGATCCAATTAAGACACAGTCTTTTGTAAGAGCTGGTATGGAAATGCATTGCTCCTTGGGGACTTCTGTCTGATGCAAACTCATATATTGTGTGCAAAAAATCAATACAAAGGGGCACAGATATACAGCAGAAGACCAATTCTCCCCTGATGGTGCAAACCAGCACTCACTTCAAGTTAGTCGGCCGAATGGGGATCTCCCTCTGAGTATGGAGATCTTTGACTAGCATAAAGTCCCCCTAATAACTCCTTCTCCACTCCATTCCTATTTGCTGGCACAGAAGATGTAATTGAAGAGAAGAGGATGAGCTGGAGCATCCATTTACCCAGTAATCCTAAACTGCTGTTGGCAGTTGGTGAAAATTAGAAGTGGCCTCATGCTGCCTGTTTCATTTTGGGGACTGACCTGGCATTCAGATGGCACACACACACGCGCACACACACACACACACAAAAGCCACTGTCAGGGATAGGATAGGGCAATGTTTCTCAACCTTTCCAGATGACTGTACCCCTTTCAAGATCTGGTTTGTCTTGTGTACCCTCAAGTTTCACCTCACTTAAAAACTTACAAAATCAGACATAAAAATACTTCCTCATTTTCACCATAGAATTATTAAATAAATCTATTGGGATATAAATATGGTACTTACATTTCAATGTATTGTATACAAAGCAGAATAAACAAATCATTGCCTACGAAATTTTAGTTTGTACTAACTTTGCTAGTGCTTTTTATGTAGCCTGTTGTAAAACTAAGCAAATATCTAGATGAGTTGATGTACCCACTGGAAGATCTCTGAGTACACCCAGGAGTATCCATACCCCTGATTGAGAACCACTGGGATAGGGCATATTGTAAACTGTAGCCCAGTGATTCCCAGTCAAAAGAGAATGGTACTTGAGGGATCTGCAACTCTCCCTCCTCCATCCCAATAAATTGAGAAAGGAGTTAAGTTTCTAACATAGAAATAATTCCTGAAGAGCAATATCACCAACCAAAGGTCCACACTTTTGTTAGCACCTGGAATTTGTATGTGGCAGATGTGAGTAACAGCTTAATTTAAAGAGGAAACAAGTCATCATATAAAAATGATGGGTGAAATGTGTATTTCAATATGAGTTCCAGGGGTTCTCCCTGTGCTAGACACCCTTCATGGTTTGGTCCATTGTGACTGTACAATGATGACAGGATTATAACAGAATAATGGCATGAATCTTCCTGTAGCCTACAAAATTACAGCCTAGTCATTTTCTGTAAGGAAAAATGCCTACAAAAAGACACAAATTATATTTTTGCTCATTATATTTCGCCTTTAAATAATGTGTATTAGCATAGAGCCTGCCTGGATGGAATATGACCAATTCATATCAGGACCATTCTGATAATTAGTCCCACAACTAAGTCACTCGGGGACTGTAAAGCAGAACAGAAAGGAAAAAAAACAATACAAGTTATTATTATAAAAACTTAGTGTGGGATATGAGGAACATGGGCTATATAATCATGAAATGACATGATTATAAAGATCAGTAAACAATTATTTTAAAATATGTGTCTAACAAAAGTGACTCCTGCAATGACATCATTTTAAATCCCATATGCAGATTATCTTCAATAAAAAAGTTGTCAACCCAGGCTTCCAGAAAGATGGCATTTCTATTTACATGCTTGGCATCAACATGGTTGTTGAAATACCTGAGATTGGAGCAACCATCAGCTTCAGCGGGTTGATCTTCTCAGTGAAACTCCCATTCAGCAAATTTGGCAATAACACTGAAGGACAGTGTGGTAAGATAGATGCATTAATCCTCCTCTTCTCACTCTCTCTGTGTTTATTCCCTGAGCCAGATAGTTATTCAAGCTTACCATAGACTGAAATCCCTCAAAGTAAAGTAAATGGATTGAGGGAGAATTTGGGTCTCATCCACTGCTAGTTTTTTATATTACTTCAATCTGCTTCTAACAAATAGGCTCAGATGCTTAATATTTCAATGACCTGATTTTTGTCTTATAATTTTAATCTTACGTAAGCAATTATTAAATAAACTCAAAGGAAATGATGCACTTTGGCAATCTAAACTTAGGAGTTTGATCCACTCACTATGCTTACCAGTTTTGAATTTGATGTTAACATAATGTGTTATGCACTTTGTCAGTGGCTCACACCCTTCTGATTTGGTTGTGTTTGGTCTTCCAGGTACATGCACAAACACCAAAACAGATGACTGCCGCTTGCCAAGTGGTAAAATTATTTCTTCTTGTACCCAAATGGCTCCCCATTGGAAGGTTGATGATGGCAAAAAGCAATACTGTGTAGGAACACCAACAGCAACACCAGAACCCAGCATCCCAACTCCAGCTCCCAGCTGTCCCCCGTCTGCTCTTTGCAAGATAATTTTGAGCGAGTAAGATACCAAAATGAATTAATTTACTCTTCCTTAACTAAGCAAAAGTATCCAAAAATCTTATAAAATGATGGAGATAAGAACTATATCCCAGTCAAGCCCTTATCAACAAATACAGGGCCAAATCTAGGGTGGTTTTATGCACGTATCTGAAGGCCAAACAGTTGTGTGACAGCTGCAGAGCGGGACAAACGCAACAGAAGTCCTCTGCAAGTGGAAACCACATATCTGTTTACACCAAGGAGATCTCCATGATGATTCCACAGCTCTCTGAGGAGAGGGTATGGAGAATATCAGCAAGTCAAGGGCCTAGCAAGTAATAAAACCCAAATCTTCTGGCTTGCAGTTATGTGCTTTAACCACAAAATCATCTATCTCCCACATGCTTTCCATGGCATATCTATCCACATCAAGTTATATTTTTCAAACAGTAACATCACTTTACATTTGTAAGATGCCCGATGAGTTTGGTTTATGAAAACTTAAACGGAAAGACAGACTCCTTTCCCTATAAAAAAATCTAAAATGTGTGTACATTGTACATAAAAAAATGTTCTACATGATGGTTTCAGACTGCCCAGCCTTTCCATTCTGGAGTCCTTCTCCCACATTAAATTTCAGTCAGAAACTCATCTCAAAGGAGAAGGACAATATGCTCACACAGTGATGTTCCTCTTTGACAAGAACAGATTCTGTATAGCAATGGTGGGAAATGAAACTTTTTTCTTCTCTGTTGCGTTTAAAGAGTCTTTGAAGAATGCCACAAGGTGATACCACCACAAGATTTTTACAAGGGCTGTGTCTTTGATGCATGTCACATGACCAATACATCCATGCAGTGTTCCAGCTTGGAGATATATGCCACTCTGTGTGCCACTAGAGGTGTTTGTGTTGACTGGAGAGGAGAGACCAAAGGCAAATGCCGTAAGTACTGTGGCATTAACAAATACATGGGTTAATGAAATAGTAACTGGAGGCTTGTTCAGTAAGTTGGTCCTGCATCTCACACTTACTCAATGTATTTAATATCACTATACCTAATTCACAAATGGTTGTCAGCATGGAGCATCACAGAAGTGATACTGTAAAGGTCAGATTCTCATCTGAGACCAATGTAAATCCAGTGTAGCTTCAGTGAAGCAATTGAAGCTATTGTGGATTTACACAGGTATCACTGAGACTAAGAATCTGGCCAGCTGTGTTTTGTGAAAGGGTATGCTACTACTTCGCTTCATTGTAGCACCCACTTACTCATTATAGGAGAGTAACATGAGATTTCAGAGAGGACAAGAGAGGACTGGAAAGTTACTGGTGGAAAATGATGATACAAAATGAAGGGATAAACTAAAACTCTTACATCCCAACTCAACCCAGCTCATGATCGTTACTCACTGCTTCACTGAATGCTCTATTGACAGAAACCCAGAATGAATATGGGCGGGGGGGAGGGTTTGGAAAGACCACTTAAAAGCCTGGGACCTTACACACATGGGACCTCTTTCAATAAAATACAACCCAAACTGAAATGCAATCTCGCAGATTTTTAACCTCGTTATATTTTCCCCTTCCCATACAGCATATAACTGTCCAGTGGGCAAAGTGTATAAACCATGTGGGCCTCCTAATCCTGCTACATGTGATTCAAGGTATGAAAAGAACAGACAAGCAAACCATTTAGTTCAATGTGTCCTTATGGATTTTTATCACTTAGGATCCTTTATTATTATAGTGAATAATTCTTTTGGTGACTTTTGGCATTTTAATGAATAAAATGTATCATTATTCAGCCAGATCTAGTAATTAATAAAGAATTTAACCTGTAATTCCTATTGCTTCTTAAAATAACTGAATTATTTCCCCTCTTCACATGTATCCATCATCTAAATGCTGTGATTTCCTGAATGGATTGCACGCGGCTCTTTAACTGTGAGACACCTGTACTCTAACATATGCCTCTTTCCACTCTAGAGCTATTCAATACAATAGCGCTGGCCTAACTGAAGGATGTTTCTGCCCTGAAGGAGAGTTTCTCTTCAATGAAAACAGCGGTGTCTGTGTCTCTGATTGTCGTAAGTATGATGTTTTTCACTTTAGGAGTAGATAGGGCTCTGGACTGGGAGTCAGAAGGCTTACTGGTTTCAGAGAGGTAGCCGTGTTAGTCTGTGGCACCTTAAAGACTAACAAATTTATTAGCGCATAAGATTTCATGGACTATGACCTACTTCTTCAGATGTGTGGAGTGAAAATTACAGTAGGCAGGCATAAATATACAGCACAGGAAAAGATGGGAGTTGCCTTACCAAGAAGGGGACAATGATTCAATCAGGGTGGATGTGTCCCATTACCAACAATTGACAAGAAGGTGTGAATGTCAACAGAGTAAAAATTACTTGTTGCAGTGCTAACAATGCCAATTCCATCAGGGTGGATGGCCCATACTTAACAGGTTTCAGAGTAGCAGCCGTGTTAGTCTGTATCCGCAAAAAGAACAGGAGTACTTGTGGCACCTTAGAGACTAATAAATTTATTTGAGCATAAACTTTCGTGGGCTACAGCCCACTTCATCAGACGCTGTAGCCCACGAAAGCTTATGCTCAAGTAAATTTGTTAGTCTCTAAGGTGCCACAAGTACTCCCATACTTAACAGTTGATGGGAAATTACTTCTTGTGGTGACCCAGCCATTCCCAGTCTTTATTCAGGCCTACTTTGATGGTGTCAAGTTTGCAAATGAATTTCAGTTCTACAGTTACTCACTGAAGTCTGTTTTGGAAGTTTTTTTGCAGAAGAATGGCCACTTGTTCAATTCCCATCTCTGCCTCTGATGCTGGGCAAGTCTCTCCAGTTCTTTAGTCTCCCCATCTGCAATCTGGGAATAATAGTAGTTATACTCCTTTATGAAGTGCATTGAGATCTCCTGATGGAAAATTCTATATAGGAGATAAGCATAGTTGTTTGTCTAGAACTTGATCCAATGTCCACGGAAGTGAATGGGAGTCTTTCCACTAATTTTGATGGGTGTTGGATTTGGCCCTTGATAGTTTTATAAAGAATGCTGAATATGGTGAATATTGCTTATGATAGCAAGTAACTAATAATGCTGGCTAATTCCAGACCTGCTAATGCTATGGCCTATGCAAGATTCCCATATATCACTCTGCCAGAGCATCTCGACCCTGCCCTGTAGCACTCCTCCATTTACAGGGCCCTGCCTCTTCTCAGCACAGACTGATAATCATAATTGCCTGTTTGGTTATTTTATGGAGTGGCTAAATGTGCACTGATAACTGGGCTCAGAATTCATTTCACTTATATGATCTTAATTACAGATGTATTTTGAAGTGAAAAACTAATACATTACATTTGTTCTACCATCTTCCCTGCCCCACCTTATTGGTTATTTTAATTTTAAAGTCTGTCCTCAGTGTATGATGAACCTGTGAAACATTCAAACTGACAAAAAGATATTTCTGATGGGTTGTTTTCAGAATTTATCTGAAAATAGCATCAATGTTTGAATGAATCTGTCAGCCCTCTTCTTCTAGGATTTATCTGCAGGCTGTTTCTGGTTGCAGTAGCCTGACCCAACCCTATGACATTTATTCCACATCACCTCAGTAGCACTAATGTTAATATCTATCCTTTCATTTTTTTCAGGTAACTGTATAGGACCAGATGGACTGCCCAAATTAGTGAGTATTGCAATCAGTATGTTTTACCAAACATAGATTGGTGAGCCCAAGGAACATTTGGAGGTTTATGAACATGGGGTTTGCCAAGCATTCTAACAGATTTTGAGGAATATTTATTTTTGGAAAATGTGTATCCCTCTTAAATTGTAGAAAAAAATATGCAGGTGTCTGAATTCTGGAACCCTGTGTTATTTTATAAGTGACTAAATTATAGATAATGGATTCTTCCATTTCTAATCTTTCCATTACATTTTAAAAATACAAGAAGGACAAATAGCAGTCCTAGAGGGCCAGCATATGGGTTTCCTTTATTTTCTGGAATTTGGCATGCAAAGTTTATTAGAAATGAAAGGCTGGATGGAGGAAAAATTAGTTATAGATAACAAATGTTGCAGTCTCAATTCTATAATTCCCTCTAATTTCTACAAGACCCATTTTATAACCTGACGTACCTGATAGGAGAATTTTGTTACACATTTAGAACACACATGGGTATTCCCTATCTCTTTCAATTACATTTCTTGTATCTATCACACAATCTCTAGGAATTAACAGATTTATGCAAAGAAAGGTGGCAATGATCAGATACTTTCAGTCACATATGGAGTCCTTTTCTAAGGATTTTCAGAGTTTGAGCTTCCTGATAAAGATTAGTCTGGAAATTATATAAACATGAATGATGCTGATGCAGCTGTGCATACCTTTAGCCCCGAACAAGCTAACTAGTGCGAATAGTCTGACGCGGTTCTAAACTTTTTTTTTTTTTACAGCCCGGAGACCAGTGGAAAAGCAATTGCCAAGACTGTGTTTGTGACCAGTACACTTTTACAGTGCAGTGTACAAAGCGCCCATGTAAACCACTCCCACCAGTCTCTTGTGATGACCCAGGGTTTGTACCTGTCCAGACGCTGACACAAGAAGACCCATGCTGTGGCCAGACTGAATGCCGTAAGAATCCTCTCAGCTCTTCCATGTGAAAAATACTGTATATATCATGGGGAACTTGTGAGGCATCTTTTCAAAATTTAATTTGGAATTTACTTTCTTCATATAGTGCCCACTTGTCCCAACACGACCCCCACACCTTTTGTATAGCATTTACAAGATGTCTGAAGGGAGCACCTTTTTAAAAAAATACATTTCATTTCCGAGAGAAAGAAAAAAGTATTTCACCCACAAAGGGAAAGGATGCCTACCAAAAACTCATTTGAAATGTCCAGTTAGTTTAACTGTTGGAAGAAAACAAACTGTACTGCCCCTAATAAGTAAATAATACCACCAACAACAAAATCTCTCTAATATCACCTCATCCCACCAAAAAACCCACTGTCACCAAAAGTTCTAAGCTATTTCACAAAATCTCTAGAACTTTTACAAACTGGAATAAAGGTTTTATGAATTCCTGACAGTCACCAAAGTCTCCATCCCTATAAATTTTCCCTTTCAAACTTGTCTCTGACTGGAGAGAGAAGTTTCCACTAATCCACTCTTCTGAGCTAGAACCTTAAAGTACTTGTTTTAAGAATTAGAGATTTTTCTAATCCCCTCCTCATGCTTGCTCACAGAGCTATGGTGCTAATTATGGCCCAGTGAGGAAACTTCAGAAGTTCTTGTTCATACAGTACAGAATCTTCCGTACTTAACTATGTTGAACTCCTTGTTTTCTGTCTTACATTACATAGGATGTGACACTAGCAAGTGCCCCGAATCAGTGGCCAGTTGTCAACCAGGATATAAATTAATCCCAGAAGTATTAAATGGAAATTGTTGTACTATCTTCACTTGTAGTAAGTATTAAGCTCTTCTTTTGTGAATTATCCACACCTGTCAAGATGTTGAAGAAAGCAGTCTGAGAAGCACCATGTAAAGAAGTTACATTCTGTTGTTATACCTTGTCAACAAAATAACTGATAGCTTTTCATGTCTTTCTGCTTCTTTTAAAAAATTACATTTGCATCACACTGTTTTGTTTTTTCCTCTTACAGAGCTAATACCAGGCTGTGTAACCAATGGAACTTTCTACATGGTAAGTACATATATGTTACTTACTCTAACACAAAACTTATTAGTTTGCAGTGCCTGGCACGATGGCGTTCTGGCCCATGACTGGGGCTCCTGGATGCTACAGTAACAACAAATAACCACAACAATGTACTAGAACAAAAACTGGTTCAGAATCCTAGCAGGGGCCTGAAACGTATATTCTGTGCGCAAAGACTGAGTTAAACATTGTCCATTACTTCATCAAAAAAAACCAAAACATTCCATCACCCTCTGCATAAGCATAAGGAATTTGCCCCAAGAAAAATAAGGTACTCATATCACCAACACTGGGACTCTGGTTAAATAAAGTGGGTCAAATTTTCCAGTGTGGTTAAAGAATTTAGCCCAGTATTTCCGATCTGTGAGATCTGTACATGAAGCAATTCATTTTTATTGACTATTAATACTCCTCCTTTGACTTGGTTTAGCCAGGAGCTGTCATTCCAAAAGGTACCTGTGAAAAGTGCACATGTTCTGCCAAAGTAGAGCCAGAAAGTCAGAGAAACATTGTTGACTGCCAGCCCATTCCATGTGACACAGGGTGCCCAGTGGTGAGTGCCGCTTTTTGTCCCATCACACACAATTTTAAAACCTGCCTGACAGGATACGAGCATCCTTGACTCAGTGCAATTCCTTTTTTATTCCTTTACAAACAGGGCTATGAATATAAGATGAAAACTGGACAATGCTGTGGCGAGTGTGTACAGGACGCTTGTGTACTGAAGATGGAGGATAACACAGTCCATGTGCTTAAGGTAACTACTGCTTTTAAGGTTTTGTGAACTCCAGTCTCCTCCTTCCCCTTTCTGTCCTTGTGTTTATCACACTCGCTCGCTGTGTCTTCTCTCATGTTAGATCTCACTCCGCGCTTGGCTAGTCCCCAGCACAATGGGGCTTCCATTCTGATTGAGGCTTCTAGGAGCTATTGTAATAATAATGACAGCTTTCAGAATTCAGTGTTAAAAGCAATATAGATGAAAACACTGGGCTGGGCTTTGCCCTTGGTATGAAAACACAGCACTCGTTCTCACTGGGAACCACTTTCATGTAACAGAGGGCAGAATCTGGCTACATGTGGCCATTCGCAGTTAGAAGCTTTATAATATTACTAGACAAATCCTGGTGTCAATGAAGTCACTGGAAATCTTGACACTGTCTTGAATGGTAATAGGGTTTGCCTCACTGTGTATTTTCTCAAGAGGAAGAGTATGTTGATATCTTTACAATAGGTCATTACAGACAGACATATCTTCAGCACCAAGTTCACAAGTATATACACTTTAATACAACTTGAGATGACTGATGACAAAACAAAGAGACTGTTCACAGCCAGTCTGTCTCCCTTCCAAACCAACCTGTACACTCACCACATTTTTCTTGGTATCGCTAATTCTTGTTGTATAATTATCGCTTGACTGTAAATCAGCGGTACTTGAGTAAGGATAGGTGAATCCATTATTAAAATGATCTTGAAAGTGTAAAGGTAGAATTATAGCCTCCTCCCACTTCAATGAACTGGGCTTTATTATTTACACAATAGTAACTCTGCGGCTAACATTACAAAAGCCCTCAACAGGAACTCCCCTGATTTAGCCCTCAAGGACTGTAAATTAGCTTTTTGCAGAATAATCACACTGTAGTAGATAGTATGAAAAAAAGGATTTTTTAAAGACATAATGAATAGATTTCTATTAATTTTTTACAACTGTTACTTACAGGCTGGAGAAGTCTGGCATGAGCTTGGTAATAACTGTACCTTCTATAAATGTGAACAAATTGAGGATCAGTTTATTCCTGTCACTGTAAGGAAAATCTGTCCACCCATGTACCCAGAAAACTGCAATCCTGTAAGTACTATTAAATATTCCTCTAATTCTCATGTTTGTTGCCTGAGGAAGGATAGGCAAAAACAGCAGGGCCCCTGTGTCCAAAGATTACACCCATTATGTGGGATGCAATTCTAATTATAGCCTATTCAAATATGGTCCCCTTGAATTTGACTTGAGCCAAAGTGATGTGCTGCACTGGATTACAGAGCATGGAGCAGAGAACAGAACACACAAAAGGGAGTGGGATTTTCAAAAGTGCTAAGTGATACAGGAGCACAAGTTCCATTGAAAGTTAACTGGCTGTGTGCTCCTATATCACTTAGGTGATTTTGAAAATCGCACCCACTGAGACTAAGTAAGATGAGGGAGAGTTCATTATTTTGAAGGGGAATTGATTGAAATAAAGCCATCCAACTCAGTCAAGATTTTGGGATGGACTGGAACCAGGGCCGCATAGGTGGAAGATCAGTATTTTCTTAACTATGTGACCAATGCTGGTTTAATCCCTTACTTGCAACACTCCAACTTCAGTCACTCAGAATTTCATGTATCTGCAGCATGCTGTATTTAAAATTTGGGTTAGTATATACAATATTAGAATGTTTAACTCGGAGGGGAGAAAGAGAAAATGAGCGCCACTCAATGCCAGCCTGTAAAGAAGCTGCCTATTACTGGTAAACTGATGCTGAAGTTGCCCCTCTCTGGAATACCATCAAGCTCCCCCAGCCCTGCTTTGAATCAGCATCGATCTCAGTGCAGACCTCTTGCTGGCACCAAGGAAACTTGGGAAGCAGGGAAAGCCCCCCCGGTTGGTGTCTACTCTCCAGTTCTGAATCATTTCCCTCTATTTCTGCATTCCAGGCTGATATCAAGCTAAGTGAAGATGGCTGCTGCAAAACATGCATACCACAGGAAAAAGGTAAGTCATGCTAATTTTGTGGTGCAAAGACAAAATATGTGGTCTAAATAGTGCTTTGAAGCATATTAGCCACAATGGGTGGCAGGTGCACAAATATATCGGCGGAACTGATGTGATCTGAGGCCTTATGCCTGTGTAGAATAAGTTTGGGCAGTTTGCCTTCTGCTGGGGCAAGAGAGGGGAATAGGGAGTGGCTGGGAAAAGAACATTCCTAGCACACAGTACAGTTCCTTTGAAAATGTATAGTATGTGCTTCTCCCTCCCTACTGCTAAATGCTAGCCATTATGTGGAAGGGATGGGGCCATGCTCACTCTCCAGCATAGCTGGACATGTTCTCGTCGAAGGATAGGTGACACACCAATCATGGCAGCTGGCCATGCATTTAAGAGATGCCAGTGGAAAAATCCAGTCTGGGCCGTGCACCAGTGCTTAAGGGAAGGGGAGCCACGGTTTCGCCATATGTAATTAAAACATGTCAGCTCCACTTCTCTGTTTTCTATCGGTAATTGCATATGCTAAACAAATACATTTTCAATTATTTTCCCTTTATTACAGTATCTTGTAGCCTGCATAGTACTCCCACTGTCATCAGACACAATGAATGCAACTCTTCTGTGCCTGTGGAACTAACATACTGCGAAGGCAACTGCGATACTTCTTCAAAGTAAGTGGCTACAAGCTCATTACTCACTCTCCTTGTATATGATTGTCCCTGTGCCCTCTTGGCATTCATTCATTATATTGGTGGCAGGGAGCAAATTATGCATTTCTAATGCATCCAATATCCACCTAACAAGCAGCTGTTTGTTTCTGCTGTGTTGACTTGAATTTCCGATACCTGTCATGTTACAAGATGTTAACTACCTTAAGACCCAACAGTTTTTACTAGACGGAAGCTCAGTGGTACAGTGACAAATGCTTTTAACCTCTGACACCCTGACTTGAACTCTTGCCCATTTAAAAATGAAATTGCTAGCCTTATCCTGGACATCATTTGTGCACTGATGATGTGTGACCTTGGCGAAGTCATTTAGCCCCTCTGTACCTCAGTTTCTCCATCTGTATAATGTACATAATATTTAGCCACCTTTGTAAAGTATTTTGAGATTTTTGGTTGATAATGCACAGTATTAATGTAGGGTAAGATTCTGCCACTCTTAGGCCACGTCCAGACTAGGAATTAAAATCGATTTTAGATACGCAACTTCAGCTACGAGAATAACGTAGCTGAAGTCGAATTTCTAAAATCGAGGTATTCACCAGTCTGGACGGCGCCGCATCGATGTCCGCGGCTCTCCGTGTCGATTCCGGAACTCCGTTCGGATTGATGGAGTTCCGGAATCGATGTAAGCGCGCTCGGGGATCGATACACCGCGTCCAGACTAGACGCGATATATCAATCCCCGAGCAATCGATTTTAACCCGCCGATGCCGCGGGTTAGTCTGGACGAGGGCTTATACGCAGTACTAACTTCTTCCACAAATAGTCCCACTGAAATTATATTTCACCACTATATTGTCACAGTAATAACGTCAAACCGATTGCTTCCAACAAAGATGCACTGTATTTGATGATATCTGGCAATGGGGGTGTATTTTGTTATTGGTTTTTGCTGCGGTATTTCTAAATCTTTTTTTCTTGTTGGCTTTGTTTTGTGGCCAATCAGATATTCCCTTGAGGCGAATGTGATGCAACACAAGTGTAAGTGTTGTCAGGAGGTCAAGACCAGCAAAAGACAGGTGACCCTGAGCTGCCCTGATGGAAGCACCACTGATTACTCATACATCCATGTGGAGCAATGTGATTGTGCAGGTACGGAGTGCATCCCCCAAACCACTCCCACCACTCTAGCGCAGGAGCAGCAGCAGCAGCAACAGGAACAGGAACAGATCCCCAGCAAAACGGGCAGTCTCAAAACCAGAAAAATGAACCAAAACCAGCAAAAGTAGAATATAAACTGAAATAAATCTTTTCACATTTTTTCCTAATAATAAACAAGTATCCAAAGCAGCTAGAATCTTGGACATACGGATGAAATTCCTATATACATGCTAGAAATTTCTATTTCCTAATTATTTCAACTTCCATTATCAACGGATCTCATTGCTTTGAGTGTCTTCTTTTAACTTGAGAGGTGCAGGATTAGGAAATCTTGAGGTTTGTTTTTTCTCAGTGGTGCTGTACTGTTTGACTGACAGCTTTTCTTTCAATAGAGTGGGGTGAGTGGAACTATACTCTAACTATTTCCATGGCACTTTTAGAAAGCCCTTGATGTAAATTATAGTCTCTTTTTGGTTTGAAATTTTCCCTGTGGTGATTCTGATACTGACTGCCCAAGGCCAACCATAGAACAAACATCACTGTGTCGTTAATAATTTTTCACTAGTCACGGTCATTACACACCCACCTGACACTGACTAATCATTCCATTGCATTAGACAACTGTTAAAATCTCTTTTGATTCCAGTTCAGTTAGACAGTGTCAACAATTCAAGTCCAGGAAAAACAGACTATCGCTCTCACCTTCCTACCTTTTTGTTTGTTTGCTTGTTTGTTGTTTTAGCATTAAAGAAAGTTTAGGTTGTAGAAACTGCATTTTCTCAACTTCAAACTTTAAAGATACTCGGGGAGTTTGTGGTGGTGTAGGAAAGGAAGGAAGGAAGGAAGAAACACTATCATATAAGGCTGCTGCAGAATATCCTATGTTTACATGAGATCATCAGCATAGTAAATGTATGAAAATTTGGATCTTTGTATTATTTGTTTTTGGTTAACTGTTTACAGAAGAAATATATTTTTGCCAAAAGGGGTATATGAAGGATTTTTGTAAACAAAAGTAATAATAATAGTAATATAAATTCCTTCCTAGGAAGCTGAGCTTTTTTTAAAATGTTGTACCCTTGCTATTTATTTTGTTTCTGGGAAAAATAAGTGCATTGGACCATTTCCCCCACAATTAATGTTGCCCCCATTTTCTAGCATCAGTGGGTATCTGGTTGTGGGATGTTTTCTTTTTCTATTTTGTTTTGGGTTTTGTTTGTTTCTTAAGAGGAAAAAAAAAGTTATGATGATTAATAAACTTTTAGCATTTTGCAACTTTTGTGTCCTCTGCTTTTCTCATTTTGCTGAATCCTTCACAAGCAGTCTGTTTGCCCTACATATTTGCTTCCCCCTCTACCAGAGTTTTCTAATCAGCCCCAGTTTAAGATGTCACTGCATGTGGCGGCACCCCTGTCCTTATTCGAGATTTAGATGTGTGCTTTGTGTAGAGACTCTAGCCCTCAGTGCAATAAACACACGCACTTTCTGTAAGTAACAGAAGATTCTTTACTAGGATTGGCAGAATGGAAATTGTGCAAATGCCACCCACCTGTTCTCAGACTTTACGGCCTAATGTACCATATCTAAAACTTCAAACTGACCTTAACACCTTTGTAATTGTAATGGATTTTATTTTGACACTACACTTAAACCCAGCCTAGGGGGGAGGGATAGCTCAGTGGTTTGAGCACTGGCCTACTAAACCTGGGTTTATGAATTCAAGCCTTAAGGTAGCCACTTAGGAATTTTAGCAAAATCAGTACTTGGTCCTCCTAGTGAAAGCAGAGGGCTGGACTCAATGACCTTGCAGGGTCCCTTCCAGCTCTAAGAGATATATTTATGGAGATATACCTATTACCTGATTGCAGCCTGTACACCAGTATTTCATGTACCACAATTCAAGAATTGTTGTACTAGGATCAACACTTTAAACAGTCACAATAAAAGATAATGAGTAGTCTCTAACTTAGTCCCTGGGCAGTCCAACTGTGCCTCATAATAGGATTGTTAAGTACTGGAACAGGTTACCAACAGAAGCTGTGAAATCCTGTCACTGGAAGTTTATAAGAACAGGTTAGACAAACACTGGTCAGGGATGGTCTAGGTACACTTGGTCCTGCCTCAGTGCAGGAGACTGTACTACAGGGTCAGCAACCTTTCAGAAGTGGTGTGCCAAGGCGTCGTTTATTCACTTTAATTTAAGGTTTTGCGTGCCAGTAACACATTTTAACATTTTTAGAAGGTCTCTTTCTATAAGTCTATAATATATAAGGACCCTCAATCCCTTCTCCATCCAAATCCTGAATCTACTTAAAAATAGGGTGTATTCAGAGTATACCACCAGCAACTTCACATGGCTCACTGCGAGAGCAGGACTTGCTCCAGTCCTTGAGAGATTTGTGCCAATTAGGCCATTAATAGAGACTCCCAACTGCCTTAGAAAATTTCCCCTTTTCTACTTATTCTGTACCACACCTTGACTCTAAATTCTCAGGTACACTCCTTACTGTGACTACGCTTGCTTCCTTTGTCCTTAGCCTCTCAACCAAAAGTCCTTTGGGAAGAGTAGCTAAGGACTGACATTGGGTTCTTCTTTGGCTCTTCTGGGAAGTTCATTCATCCATCCTTATTACATTGACTCAGCTGCGAGGCCACTGGATCCATTGTCTGAGACTTTATTGTGATTCCCATTTTCCAATGCCTTGCTGGACATCTTCCCTCTTACTGAGATCCTCACACTTAAGGATCACCACTACTCCAGTCTCTGGAATGGCTCCCTCCCATGAACTCTCTCATCTTTTATTCCTCTCTTTGTCATGCTAGTAGTTCTTTCAATCACTCTGTTGGTAATGCACTGATATGGATTGTGTCCATAATGGTCAAGACTTGCCACAGATTCACTGCCTTGAAGCATTATCCCTCATGTAGCTGTGACATTGACAGATAATGGAGCCCACTCGCCTTCAGTTACACCAAATTCTATGTTCTTGCTATCTCCTATTCATTTATGATAATGCCCACAATGTATAGATGCTTCCCTCACATTCAAGGAGGGATGATCCCTGTTCTGAGGCTCTCATAACTTACAGACATTGACAAATAGAGAGGTATTAAATGCAAAATTCAGCCAAAAACAAAGCAGAAACATGAGTGAATTTGCAAATGATCTCTTGATGCATCTGAGCTTATTGTGGACGGTCACAGTAACTCTCTTGTTCAGAGAATGTGTAGTACACCTGACATGACACTAGAGGGCACCAGGCTTACAGTTTATGCACTTGAATTCTGTTTTACAGTAATTCCCTCACTTAAAGTCCTCCGGTTAATGTTGTTTCGTTGCTGTTCTATTAGAGAACATGCTTGTTTAAAGTTGTGCAATGCTCAGTTATAACGCCCTCCACCTCACCCTCCAGTGCTTCCCACCCGATGGCAGGCTCCATGGATCAGCACCTCCCCCTTCCTGCTCCGTGCTTTCTGCCTGCTTCAAATCAGTTGTTTTGTGGTGTGCAGGGAGGCTGGGAGCGAGGATGTGACGTGCTTGGGGGAGGCCGCGAGAAGAGATGGGTCGGGGTGGAGCCTTGCTCTGCCTGGCTCCCGTGTCAAGCCCAAACCCTCGGAGCTTGCATGGGGAGGACTCTGCCGGCCTAGAAGGGGGATGTTGGTGGTCCACACCCTCAACACAGCTCTGGGGCCAGAGGATATTCACTTACCTGATCACAGCTGCGAGTCAAACTGCACCAAATTGGCATAAAGAAATTTACCAAAAAAAAAAGGGGAAAGCAAAAAAACAATCTCTAGATGTGTTTTTTTGAATTGGGAAACTTCAGCAAGAACAGCAGGAGGAGCAGTGGGACAATCAACCCTCTTCCCCCCTCTGACTCCACCACCTCAACCAAGCTTCACAATCATCATTGCTGAGTACAGTATTAAATTGCTTAAAACTTATACTGTATATGTATATGTCTTTTGTCTGGTGAAAAAATAATCCCTGGATCCTAACCCCTGCCCCCCCCCCACCCGATTTACATTAATTCTTATGGGGAAATTGGATTCGCTTATCATTGTTTCGCGTAAAGTCACATTTTTCAGGAGCATAACTACAGCATTAAGTGAGGAGTTACTGTATTTAGAAAAAGGAAAGAATTACTCAACAGCGTTATATTGTTGTTATAGTTTAAAGTCAGTAGGCCAAATTCTGCCTTTGATTAGCCCTTGATTCTGATTGTGCCCAGCATAAATAACACTGGGGACAAGGACAGAATTTGGCACAACTTATCAGCTATCAGTAACTTACGTCACATAAAATGATCCTTGGAATACGAAGACATCAGGTCTGAAAACTGTTCATTGAAGAAAGAAATTGTTCCAGCTGAAGAGGAGTCTTTAATTTCAGCCTAGTTTGAAGAAAAGAACCCTCCCCACCTCCCTCGTGAATTTTTGTAGCTAAGGGTACGTCGACACTACAGGGTAATTTCGAATTAACTTAAACCGGTTTTACAAAACAGATACTATAAAGTCAATTGCACGCGTCCACACGAGGCACATTAATTCGGTGGTGTGTGTCCATGGTCCGAGGCTAGCATCGATTTCCGGAGCGCTGCACTGTGGATAGCTATTCCGTAGCTATCCCATAGTTCCCGCAGTCTCCCCTGCCCCTTGGAATTCTGGGTTGAGATCCCAGTGCCTGATGGGGCAAAAATCATTGTCGCGGGTGGTTCTGGGTACAGCCTCACCCCTCCCTTCCTGAAAGCAGCAGACAACCATTTTGCGCCTTTTTTCCCCGGGGTGAACTGAAAGCAAACGCCATAGCACAGCAAGCATGGACCCTGCTCAGATCTATAGCGCAATCGTGGATATTGTAAACACCTCGCGCATTCTCGTGCAGTCTATGGTGAACCATGAACTGCAAAGGCAGGCGAGGAAGAGGCAACTACGGCAGCGCGGCAACGAGAGTGATGAGGACATGGACATTGAATTCTCCCTAATCGCGGGCCCCCGCACTTTGGAGCTCCTGCTGGTAATGGGGGAGGTTCTACCCATTGAGCGCCGATTTTGGGCCCGGGAAACAAGCACAGACTGGTGGGACCGCATAGTTTTTCAGGTGTGGGACGATTCGCAGTGGCTGCGAAACTTTCGCATACGTAAGAGCACTTTCTTTGAACTTTGTGACTTGCTTTCCCCTGCCCTGAAACGCCATAATACCAAGATGAGAGCAGCCCACACAGTGGAGAAGTGAATGGCAATAGCGCTCTGGAAGCTTGCAACACCAGACAGCTACCAGTCAGTCGGGAATCAGTTTGGAGTGGGAAAATCTACTGTGGGGGCTGCTGTGTTGCAAGTAGCCAAATCAATCATTAAGCTGCTGCTACGAAAGGTTGTGACTCTGGGAAACGTTCACTGGCATCTTTCCTGTACTTTGCTACCACGTCCTTCCACTGCCTCAGATGAGCTCTTTCATTGCGGGTTACTTCCATGATTTCTGAGAACATTTCATCTCGTGTCCTCTTCTTCCTCCGCCTTATCTGAGCTAGCCTTCGGGATGGAGTAGGGAGGCTTGAAAAATGTGCAGCTGCATGAGTGGGGGAAAATAGTGATAGAAGGATTATAAAAGATACATTTCACAGAACAATGGTTATACTCTTTCACAGTGAACAACACTATTCACCTTACATAGCACATGTGATTTCACTACAAGGTCGCATTTGGATTCTTTTAGTATTGCGTGCCTGCGGCTCTGGTGTAACAGATCAACACAGACGCAGGTCCGGGCATCACAATTCAGCTTGCATGCTGTAATAGTAAGGCATAGCTTCTATCTTTGCTGCTTCTTTCCTCTTAACAAGGAGCAGCAGACGCCATACCCTCCCATCCCCAATCCAATTCTCTAGAATTGCTTTACCCCTCCCCCCACCGCATGGCTGGTATCATGGAAGATCACTGCTAATCACCCCCCTCCCCCACCACGTGGCTGGTAGCTGGGAAGATTCCTGCTGGCCAAATGCTAAAAAGCTCAGAGCTAGCCTTTCTCCCCTCCCCCATCTCTCTGTTCCTTACTTAAATTCCTTAATTTCAACCAGGTTACCATGAACGATATCACTCTGCTGAGGATAACAGAGAGAGATAAAGAACGGATGTTTCTTGAATGCCTGCAATCACTGGGACCATACGCAGCTAGGCTTTGTCATGCAATGATACCCGATTACTTGCTACATGCATGGCGTGGCAAAGTGTCCTTCCATGGTGGACGGAACAAGGCTGCCTTGCCCAGAAACCTTCTGCAAAGGTTTTTGGAGTACCTCCAGGAGTGCTTCATGGAGATGTCCCTGGAGGATTTCCGCTCCATCCCCAGACATGTTAAACTTTTCCAGTAATGCATGCCAAGCCCTCATGGCAAATCAATCATTAAAAAACGCTCGCTTTTAAACCATGTTTTATATTTACAAAGGTACACTCACCAGAGTTCGCTTCCATGGCTTCACTGTCAGGGCTAGTGGCTTGGGAGGGCTGGGAGGGTAATGCAGTCTGGGTCACAAAAAGCTCCTGGCTGTTGCGGAGAATGGATGCTGTGTGCTCTCTGCAAGCTCTTCCTCCTCGTCATCTTCCCCCTCTGCTGAATCCTCATCCATGGTTGAGATTATAACCCCCACCTCGGAATCCACGGACAAGGGGGGGGGTAGTGGTGGCGCAGCCCCCTAAAATTGCATGCAGCTCAGCGTAGAAGCGGCATGTTTTTGGCCCAGACCCGGATCTTCCGTTTGCTGCTTTGGTTTTCTGGTAGGCTTGTCTGAGCTCCTTCAGTTTCACTCTGCACTGCACTGAGTCCCTGGGGTGGCCTTTTCCCATCATAGCCTTGGAAATTTTTTCAAATATTTTTTCATTTCATCTTTTGGAATGGAGTTCAGTTAGCACTGAATCCTCTCCCCATATAGCGATAAGATCCAGTACCTCTCGTGCAGTCCATGCTGGTGCTTTTTTTCTATTCTCAGGAGACTGCATTGTTGCCTGTGCTGATGAGCTCTGCGTGGTCACCTGTGCTGATGAGAGCTCCAAGCTGGCCAAATAGGAAATGCAATTCAAAAGTTCGCGGGGCTTTTCCTGTATACCTGGCCAGTGCATTAGAGTTCAGATTCCTGTCCAGAGCGGCCAGTGGTGCACTGTGGGATACCTCCCGGAGGCCAATAACTTCGATTTGCGGCCACACTAACCCTAAAATCGATATGTTAATATCGATTTTAGCGTTACTCCTCTTGTCAGGGAGGAGTACAGAAATCGATTTTAAGAGCCCTTTAAATCTATATAAAGTGCATTGTAGTGCGGACGGGTACAGCGTTAAATCGATTTAACGCTGTTAAAATCAATTCAACTGCGTAGTGTGGACCAGGCCAAAGACTCCTCTAAAGCATACTGTTTGATTATAGTTAGAGTGACTAACAATTTTTTTGTAGTTTTCACCCAGAAATCTAAGACGTAACCAAATAATGTTTGCTAATCATTATTCCTCTTTAGAACCATGTAAAGTATGTAAAATGTAAGGCCCAGCAGCCCTGTGTCAGCTAAAATGTCATTAGTCTATTCAGAGTTTACTAGCCAGCAACAACTTCTGGATAACTCACTATAGTATACACACCAAAGAAGCATGAACAGGTTAACCTTTAAATTAATTTACTGTTTTTTAAAGCACCACAAGATGGCACCAGAGCAAGTCATTAAATACCACAACGACAGACTGGTCCTCTCTTCCAAAGAACTGGCATTAGATGACCTATATGGTATTTTGTGGTAGTTTTGCCACCTCAAGTGACTTTTATTTTTATTTTTTAATGCACCACACAGTTTTAAGTGTTTTTCTTAACATCCCAGCCAATGGAGTCAAGTGATTACTTGAGAATCTTAGCTTTCACTAAAAAATAAACAAAATTTCCAGCCCTCATGGTTAGAGAGAAAACCTTGAAAATATGAAGCAGGTGTCCCCTAAAGGCCCATTACCTGAGGAAAAAGAAAAAGAACCCAACATGGACTTTTTTTTTTAATCTCATGATTTTTAAGCCAATCTCATTATTTTGGGGTGCCTGACTAATTATTTAATGCTTGGGTGTGCAATACTCTGGACTCAGGGCAAAGTCCACTTTCCTATTTTAGAGACAGTATGATGGAGGGGGAAAGATGGCCAAAGGCTCAGTCCCTCTGCAGAATCCTTCTCTTTAAGAAACCCAGGATAGCATTGCTCAGGGGTTTCGATGAGGTCCCAGATTTCTCTCACCATGTACTGCAGAATGGCAACAGAACAGTCCTAAGCTCCTCTGAGGGTGATAACAGAGAAGCTGGTGTGAAGTTATGAGGCAGGTCACCCCTTGTGGCCAATGCTTCTCCCACAAAGGGTGCACAGGAGACACTACTGCTGTCTCCTCAGCTATAAGGAGTGGGCAGAGGACCCCATTAGCTGTTTTTGCCTGGAGCCTCCGGCACCACCGTAGAATGTATCAGGTATTCCTGAATTAAGCCAATCCTGGCCTAGGAACAGTAAAATATCAGGTTCCCTTACCCCCTGCTTAGGGGTAATAGACAGAGGTCATTCACAAAGAACCCTCTAATTGGAATGATGGTTACTGAGGAGGGCAGTAGGGGTGGGAATAGCAGCAGCGAGCTGAGGAGAAGGAGGATCCCCACCCACCCACACAAAGAGGTGCAGCAAAGGCAGCAGTGGTGTAGGACCCCTCTTCTCCTTGGTCTGAGGCCTTCCCAAACCCTGAGACTTGTGGCCAGCGAGGGAGGTAGCAAGCCTTGGCCCAGCTGAACACTCAGACCTATAGTAGTGGGCACTCACAGATACTTACCAGGACAGGTCTAGATGAGCCATTTCTACAGTGGAGAGGAGGGCCTGGCTGGTAGCCTTTCCTGCAGCCAGCAGTCTGCTTTTACTGTAGCGCTCTCCAGGATGTTCATGATGCTATTACCTGTACTGCCAACCCTAGGAGTTCAAAAACCATGCATTAGACCACACCAAGAAACCATGAGATTAATTTAAAACCCATGGGATTTTTAAATATAATCAATGTGTTTTGGTGGTGGCTGTTTTTTTGTCTGTCACCTCATTTTTTTAGCTTTTAGGGGAAAGGCTCAGTCCTAATTGTGTGTAATTATTTGAGGTTGAAATTTCAATTTGAAATGCACACTCAGATATGCAGGCCTCTCCCACCTGCTAGGCTGCTCAGAGAGGTCCTCCAATTACCCTCTTCTACCCGCTAGGGGAGGGAACATTAAATTCAATCGCTCTCCATACCCTTCCTTCCCTTCCCCACTCAGCTCCTCCACTATCAGTTTCCTACCCATATCTACCCTTCTTTGCCCCATCCACTATTTTAGTCTCCTGCTCTGTCATGGGTCTCCCTGCCCCATCCTGCTCTGACTGCCTTCTCCCAAGTCTGAACCCTGCTCCTTCCCCACAGAATCCCTATTGCTATTTACCTCCATATTCTCCTTCTCTGCTCCTCCAGTTTTCTTGCTTCCCAAAGTCCCAATGCTCCCTCTGCATTCTCTTCTCACCCTCACATTCTCCCTCCCTGACCCCCAAAGTTTCTCTACCCCCACTTACTCTAAACAAACCCCCCCTCTCTCCACATTCTGTTGTCTCCTCACTGTCTCAGGTGGCTCCTATCTTAGTTGAGAGCTGCCTGGCTTCAGTCCTAATAGTAATAATAAGAGCCAAGGGCCATTTTCACTAAGAGCAATTCCAGCTTCAATGCTGTAGGCAAAGGGAAATCATCTTAGTTGAGGGCAGCTGCTGGCTTCAGTTCTATAGATAACTGAAGATAGTGTCCATTTTTAGCAAGGGCAAAAACACAAAATCTAACTTTCTCCTGACACCATAAGTGACTTTAAAAAAAATCTAAAATTTCAACACTCTGAACAGTAGTGTCAGAGTTAGCATCAATACACTGTGCCATCATCTTGTATATCACATAATCTCAGAGTCAGGGGCCTTACACTCAGGGCCTATTGAATCTAGTGCTTAATCCAGCCATAGTAAGGGTGTGATCATATGTCAGAGGGGCTCTGGAGCAGAAGCCAGGTGGGCAGAGATTCTGAGAGGCTTCTGCAATAAATTGGGTAGAGAGATCAGGAAGTAAACAAGAGCAGCATCAGCTCTATCTTCTTAAGAACTCTGAAGAAAAGACATTCACAAGTATAAGAACTGAGTTTTGAATAGTGCAAGTCAGATTCTGCACTCATTTACACAATTACATATCAAGAGTAACTCCATTGCAATTGAATAAATCCAGATTTACACCAGTGTAACTGAGAACAGAATCTGGCACTATTTTTTTATACTTAGCACATCACTGAACATGAAACTCTGTACTAGAAAAAGCTTTGGCACCCAGACATAGCTTTATTTTGTTCCTCTTCCTACTCTCTCTTTCACACACTCTCCTCATACCAATTCTTGACTGTAGCTCTTATTTATAACCACTGGGGGCAGATGTTTACCTATAGTATTAACCATCACCCAAATTATTCAAATATAACAGAGTCATTCACTTATTTTCTTTCATATTGCTCTCCTCTTTCTTGCAGATATAGCCATTTGTATAAAATAAAACCTAATTTCCCCCTTTTTACTTGCTTTAGTAAATATACATAAGTCCAATGGTAAACAAAAGCCAATAAACAAAAACCCATTTGATATGTGAATTACACAGAAATCTCATATCAGATTATAAAATGTGCACTCAGACATGTGAGAAGCAGTGGATTCCCACAAAATGCTTAACAGCTAAATTAGCATGACAACTAATCTTGTATACCGAGCACCTGATTCCAATCTCACACCAGCATAACCACAACGACTTCCATAGAGTTACTCCTGATTTACACTGTTATGAATGACATTCAGCCCAGAACATTTTAACTGGATGTGTGTCCAAAACAAGAGCTGTTTGAAAGCTGAAATTTCAATTCATGGGAAATTCTGAAGTTGTGGAAAAAATTAGTTCCAGTTCTTAACAAAAAAGTTGACTGGTGAAAAGTCAGGCACCTAGGAGCCATGGCTAAGCTGGAAGCCTCAGAGCTTGGGGTATGGAGCTCCCAGATTTTCTGCCACAGAGCAAAGAGTCTGGAATTCTGTGAGCCATAGCTTGAGACAGGTCTCCCAGGGCTGTCAGATCATAGAATAATAGAATCAGAGAATATCAGGGTTGGAAGGGACTTCAGGAGGTCATCTAGTCCAACACCCTGCTCAAAGCAGGACCGATTCCCAACTAAATCATCCCAGCCAGGGCTCTGTCAAGCCTGACCTTAAAAATCTCTAAGGAAGGACATTCCACCACCTCCCTAGGTAACCCATTCCAGTGCTTCACCACTCTGAGTGAAAAAGTTTTTCCTAATATCCAACCTAAACTTTCCCCTGCAACTTGAGACCATTACTCCTTGTTCTGTCATCGGGTACCACTGAGAACAGTCTAGATCCATCCTCTTTGGAACCCCCTTGCAGGTAGTTGAAAGCAGCTATCAAATCCTCCCTCAACCTTCTCTTCTGCAGAATAAACAATCCCAGTTTGCTCAGCCTCTCCTCATAAGTCATGTGCTCCAGCCCACTAATCATTTTTGTTGCCCTCCGCTGGACTCTTTCCAATTTTTCCACATCCTTCTTGTAGTGTGGGGCCCAAAACTGGACACGGTACTCCAGATGAGGCCTCACCAATGTCAAATAGATGGGAATGATCACATCCCTTGATCTGCTGGCAATGCCACTACTTATGCAGCCCAAAATGCCATTAGCCTTCTTGGCAACAAGGGCACATTGTTGACTCATATCCAGTTTCTCGTCCGCTGTAACCCCTAGGTCCTTTTCTGCAGAACTGCTTCCTAGTCATTCGGTCCCTAGTCTGTAACAGTGAATGGGATTCTTCCATCCTAAGTGCAGGACTCTGCACTTGTCCTTGTGAACCTCATCAGGTTTCTTTTGGCCCATCCTCTAATTTGTCTAGGTCCCTCTGTATCCTATCCCTACCCTCCAGCATATCTACCACTTCTCCAAGTTTAGTGTCATCTGCAAACTTGCTGAGAGTGCAGTCCACGCCATTCTCCAGATCATTAATGAAGATATTGAACAAAACCGGCCCCAGGACTGACCCTTGGGGCACTCCGCTTGAAACCGGCTGCCAACTAGACATGAAGCCGTTGATCAGTACTCGTTGAACCTGATGATCTAGCCAGCTTTCTATCCACTTTATAGTCCATTCATCCAGCCCATACTTCTTTAAACTTGCTGGAAAGAATACTGTGGGAGACCGTGTCAAAAGCTTTGCTAAAGTCAAGGAATAACACATCCACTGCTTTCCCCTCATCCACAGACCAGTTATCTCCTCATAGAAGGCAATTAGGTTAGTCAGGCATGACTTGTTCTTGGTGAATCCATGCTGACTGTTCCTGATCACTTTCCTCTCCTCTAAGTGCTTCAGAATTGATTCCTTGAGGACCTGCTCCATGATTTTTCCAGGGACTGAGGTGAGGCTGACTGGCCTGTAGTTCCCCTGATCCTCCTTCTTCCCTTTTTTAAAGGTGGGCACTACAGTAGCCTTTTTTCCAGTTATCCAGGACCTCCCCCATTCGCCATGAGTTTTCAAAGATAATGGCCAACGATTCTGCAATCACATCTGCCAACTCCTTTAGCACCCTCGTATGCAGTGCATCCAGCCCCATGCACTTGTGCTCGTCCAGTTTTTCTATATAGTCCCAAACCACTTCTTTCTCCACAGAGGGCTGGTCACCTTCTCCCCATACTGTGCTTCCCAGTGCAACAATCTGGGAGCTGACCTTGTTTGTGAAGACAGAGGCAAAAAAATCATTGAGTACATTAGCTTTTTCCATATCCTCTGTCACTAGGTTGCCTCCCTCATTCAGTAAGGGGCCCACACTTTCCTTGACTTTCTTCTTGTTGCTAACATAGCTGAAGAAACCCTTCTTGTCACTCTTAACATCTCTTGCTAGCTGCAACTCCAAGTGTTATTTGTCCTTCCTGATTTCACTCCTGCATGCCTGAGCAATATTTTTATACTCCTCCCTGGTCGTTTGTCCAATCTTCCACTTCTTGTAAGCTTCTTTTTTGTATTTAAGATCAGCAAGGATTACCCTGTTCAGCCAAGCTGGTCGCCTGCCATATTTACTATTCTTCCTACACATCAGGATGTTTTTTTCCTGCAACCTCAATAAGGATTCTTTAAAATACAGCCAGGTCTCCTGGACTCCTTTTCCCCTCATGTTATTTTCCCAAGGGATCCTGCCCATCAGCTCCCTGAGGGAGTAAAAGTCTGCTTTTCTGAAGTCCAGGGTCTGTATTCTGCTGCTCTCCTTTCTTGTGTCTCCTTTCTTTCCTTGTGTCAGGATCCTGAACTTGACCATGTCACGGTCACTGCCTCCCAGGTTCCCATCCACTGTTGCTTCCCCTACTAACTTTTCTATGTTTGTGAGCAGCAGATCAAGAAGAGCTCTGCCCCTAGTTGGTTCCTCCAGCACTTGGATCATGAAATTGTCCCCTACACTTTCCAAAAACTTCCTGGATTGCCTGTGCACCGCTGTATTGCTCTCCCAGCAGATATCAGGGTGATTAAAGTCTCCCATGAGAACCAGGGCCTGCGATCTAGTAACTTCTGCTAGTTGCCAGAAGCAAGCCTCTTCCACCTCATCCCCTGGTCTGGTGGTCTATAGCAGACTCCCACAATGACATCATCCTTGTTGCTCACACTTCTAAACTTAATCCAGAGACTCTTAGGTTTTTCTGCAGTTTCATACAAGAGCTCTGAGCAGTCATAATGCTCTCTTACATACAATACAACTCCCCCATCTTTTCTGCCCTGCCTGTCCTTCCTGAACAGTTTATATCCATCCATTACAGTACTCCAGTCATGTGAGTTATCCCACCAAGTATATGTCATTCCAATCACATCATAGTTCCTTGACTGTGCCAGGACTTCCACTTCTCCCTGCTTGTTTCCCATGCTTCTTGCATTTATGTATAGGCACTTAAGATAACTCGCTGATCGTCCCACTTTCTCAGTCTGAGACAGGAGTCCTCCCCTCTTGCGCTCTCCTGCCCATGCTTCCTCCAGGTATCCCATTTCCCCTCTTACCTCAGGGCTTTGGTCTCCTTCCCACAGTGAAACTAGTTTAAAGCCCTCCTGCCAGCCTGCTTGCGAAGATGCTCTTCCCTCTCTTTGTTAGGTGGAGCCCATCTCTGCCTAGCACTCCTCCTTCTTGGAACACCATCCCATGGTCGAAGAAGCCAAAGCCTTCTCTCCGACACCACCTGCGTAGCCATTCGTTGACTTCCACAATATGACGATCCCTACCCAGGCCTTTTCCCTGCACAGGGAGGATGGACGAGAACACCACTTGCGCCTCAAACTCCTTTATCCTTCTTCCCAGAGCCACGTAGTCTGCAGTGATCCGCTCAAGGTCATTCTTGGCAGTATCATTGGTGCCCACATGGAGAAGCAGGAAAGGGTAGCGATCCAAGGGCTTGATGAGTCTCGGCAGTCTCTCCGTCACATCATGAATCCTAGCTTCTGGCAAGCAGCAGACCTCTTGGTTTTCTCGGTCAGAAGTAAGGCCCTGCAGCTGTGCCTCCTCAATCTCCTGACAGCCTTAGGGGTCAGCTAGGCTGCCTGATACACCGCTCTGCCTGGTTGGCTGAGGAAGCCAGCAGGCTGGTTCTTTAAGCCCCACAACAGCAGAAGCATGCTGACTACTCAATACGCACACCCATGGACTCTCTGCTTCCCTGTGTTTGCCATACTCCAAGCTCTGCTCCAGCCTAGGCCCCAACCTTCAACCAGCTCTGCTCTGGCCTAGACCCTGCCCACTACCTGGCCTTGTTCCAGTCCTGTCCAGCCTTGCTGCTGCTTCTGAACCAGCCCTGCTCCTGACTCTGGTTCTGACCCTTGACTTCAATTACTGTCTCAATCCTTGGCTATGGCATCTGGACTCTGATTACAGTTTTCACACTCAGCCTTGGTTCAGACTGTGTTGACCCTTGGCTCTGGCATGCAGGTTCTGACTCGGGTTCTTACATCTGGCTCTGATCACTAGAGCTCACTCCTGCTCCGACCACTAGGCAAGACCGCCTCTGACCTTGTCTCCTGACACCAGGTTTCTGGCTCCATGGCAGGCACCCTGACAGCCCAAGCTCAAGCCATAAGAACATAGGAATTACCAGACCAGAACAGTTCAGAGGTCCATCTACAGCCTCTATAATAGCGGCCAAACCAATGCTTCAGAGGAACACAAGAACAGCCATACTGAGTCAGACCAAAGGTCCATCTAGCCCAGTATCCTGTCTTCCGACAGTGGCCAATGTCAAGTGCCCCAGAGAGAATGAACAGAACACTTAATCATCAAGTGATCCATCCCCTGTCACTCATTCCCAGCTTCTGGCAAACAGAAGCTAGGGACACCATAGAATCCTAGAAGATTAGGGTTGGAAGAGACCTCAGGAGGTTATCTAGTCCAACTCTCTGCTCAAAGCAGGACCAACCCCAACTAAATCATCCCTGCACCATCCTGGCTAATAGCCATGGATGGACCTATTCACCAAGAACTTATCTAGTTATTTTTCGAAACCTATTATAGTCTTGGTCTTCACAACATCCTCTGGCAAGGAGTTCCACAGGTTGACTGTCCGTTGTGTGAAAAAAATACTTCCTTTTGTTTGTTTTAAACCTGCCGCCTATTAATTTCATTTGGTGATGATAAAAGAAACACCATAATAGACAGTTACGGCATAACCTGCCATAGTGAATTTTTTCCTAATCCCCATCAGTTTGTAATTGCCTTATGCCCTGAAATATGAGATTATTTTTCCTTATCCATTTTAATGTTATCTTACTATAAATGCTCTCATATTTTATCAGTCATCCTAATGGAATTTTAGCCCCATTATTCAGTTATTACAGATAATAAAAAGCACATAATATCTGGGTTGTGCAGAATGAAGATAAATTTAAGTCTACACTGAATGACGTACCTTGTGACAAGGTACAGTTAAGCAATATACATATCTGTATGAGACATCTCCACAATTCTGCCTGAACTGATCCTGAAGTTTAAGAAACCTTTGTCTTTAGCAAGGAAGTTATTGGACTGATAGGTCCAACAATTAAAGACAATCCCTTTTGTCAATATTCCCATGCAGAGTTTCTAAAGCACAATAGGTAACATTAGATTGCACTTTCTTTTCCAAGAAAGGTAATTTTTCAGCATAAACCATTCTCCATTTCTCAATGCACTGTTGGTTTTTATAAAGGCAAAAACTTGGCAGCAGCCATGGGGTAGAATTCAAGACAAGCACAAGGATATAATGGGTCAATTTTCGAACAACTCTCCTCGCAATTTATCAGACATCTATCCCTTCCTGTCATTGTGAAATGGGGAGCAAAGCAAAATCTTTCAAAGTTTTTCATAAAAATACACAGAATATGGACTAGGCAGGTGGCTAGGTCACTCACTTGAGTTGTGAGATTCAAGTCCCTTCTCTGAATCAGCATTTCTGAATCAGAAGGGACTTGACCCTGGGTCTCCCACCTCCACGCTTAATGCCCTAACCACTCACCTACTGGCTATTCTGTGGGGGGGGGGGGGGTCATATCTTGTTTTGACCAGAAAGTTCATCCCAAACCTGAGACACCTTTCCCAATTAAAGGTTTGTCTAAACTGATACATTCCCATAAAATGTTTCGGTTTTGAGGAATCTGTATTTTCTGATGGAAAAAAAAATTCATTTGAATATCCCCAACCAGCACTAATCACTCAGAGTATGTCAATCCAGAGTGACTGATTATTTGACACTTCATAAAGGCCTATGTCTTGGCTTCAGCCCAGTGAGTTAGCAGTTCTGAACAAGAAACATCACAGAAGTAGGCTTCCTGATGTCATCCCCACATGGTAAAGGTGTCTACCAGAGACCTCACAGAAATCTGGCCCTTCACATAAACCTGAAGGTTGAGGCCATGTTACAAGGACCTCCAATAAGCCTAGAAAAGTTGAATCAGTAACGTTGACATCAGCCCACCAAGCTACATCTGTTAACCAGTAACTCTCAGAGGCTGATGCCTTGACATCAAACCACATGCTAAAGCTGTATGAAGTATGGAGCTTTACATAAGGCCAGCAAGAGTGAAGTGCTGAATCAGTGCTCTCACAAAGCCTGTGCCTGGGCTTCTGCCCACAAAGTTACAAGTGCTAAGCCCTACAGAAATCTGTGCCTTGAAATCAACTCAGAAAATTAGAGTTGCTGAGCCAGTGACCTCATAGTGGCTTATCTCTTGGTATCAAATCTGCAAGCTAGAGGTGCTGAGCTAGTGAGCTCGTAAAGTCCTGTGCTTTGACATCAGCCCAGCACGCCAGTGTTGCTGAGCCAGTAACCTAACTGAGAACTGTAACAATGACCTGAGATTTGACATCAGCTCAGGAAACTAGATATGCTGAACCAGGAAGCTTGAGTTTAGCCCAACACAATAAAGTTGCTGAGCTAGAGACCTCACTGAGGGCTGTACCTTGACATCATCCCAGCAAGTTAGTGGGGCTGATTCATGATACTCTGTCCCTTCACACCAGAGATGCTAGCTGCAGGTGCTGAGTTACTGAAGTGAGCTCACAAAGCCTGTTGTCTGGACAACTGAGCAAGCTAGAGGGGCTGATCTAGGTGATCTCACAAAGGCTTGGGCCTTGACATCATCCCAGCAAGCTAGAGATGTTGAGCCAGTAACCTCAGAGAAACCTGTTCCTTGACATCCACTAGAAAGACAGAAGTACCCGAATGTAGCTGGGCAGTTATGATAGGTCACAGCTGGCCCTGATAAGAGGGTTGGGAGTTAGGAGCCGTGAGAGTCTCATTCCAGACCTGGAGTGAGAAGGACCTAGCTGCCTGAGAGAGACAGGGTACCTTTGACAGAGCAGTGCTGAGGAAGGGGCAGGCTGAGCTGGGGAGCTCAGGCCTGGCTACCTCCCTGGCTGAGGCCTGGCAGAAAGGCCTACGGAGGTACTGGGGCTGCAGGGAGACAGCTGGGGCTAGAAAGGCAGCAGGTCCAACTCTCTTGCTAATGATGAGTGGTCATTACAGATTGCAGTTTGCCCCAGAGAAAGGGGGCTAGATGACGATTGGCAGTAGCCACTGAGACAAGGTGAGGAGGGGGGTTCCCCTGGCAGGAGAGACCCAGAGAGTCAGCACCCCAAGATAAGGAGGCCTGAAGTGCCTGAAGTACAGAGGTGGTGGAGATGAGGAAGCAGGTACTGGTAGGGAGAAACAGGCCAGCAGGAGGTTCTCCAAGGCTGGACTGAGCTAATTCCTGGACTGACCAGCAGGAGGCACCACAATGGTGAGTGCCCGCTGTGTTACACTGAGTCATTGCGCTCACAGAAGCCTTTGACTTTTCAGCAGCTCAGCAAGCCCTTAATTCTGAGTAGGGGTTAGAGCAGAAGGGAATGTCCCCCTCTTCTTCAGAAAGCTTTTTATGGATTCAGAAGAAACCAGAGGTGACTCATGAGGGAGGGGGAAGGCACGCTGTGTCACATGTCCCCCACCAGATTTCTGCCAGGGTTTATATGCCTTGCAATGAACCCCACTGCATACCACCAGAACCTTTAAATTGTGGCCCCCTCCTCCCCACTATCAACAGGTATGCATCGTCGTTGGAAAAACATATCTGACAGAAGAAGCTGAGAAATTCACAAGGGAGATCAGTGAAGAACAACATGCACCAGCTGGTTGGGAAAAGGTAATTTTTTTCTTTCACCTTTTTTTTTTTTTAAAGAATGAACAGCTTAGGTATCCACACACTACTGTACATTAGGCAAAATCCAGACCTGCTTGTAAATGGGATCAGCTTCTGTGGAAACATCTCAGGATCAGATTGTCTAACCATTATTGCCCCCATAGGGAATTCCTCTGCACAAATCCTCACTTTTCCCATGAAGGCAGAACTGTCTGTCATTGACCTCCATGGCACCATCCTTGCCCCTACCCTACCTTTCATCTTGTGGTCTGGAGTTCCTGGTTGGAAACAGGTGGTCTGGGGACAGGAGGAGGGGAGCCAAGGACAGGGCAGATGGGCTCTCAAGCATGTTGGGAAAGCCAACAGACAGTTCCGCAGAGTTTAGCGGGGTCTAACCACTGCCTCTTCTGCAGAAAAGTAAATCATGATTCAGGGAAACTGCCACTTGGAGCACCTCATGGGGTTTCTGTTCCCTAGAACTCAGTGACATTGGCACTTCAGTAGGATTGCAAGATCCAGGCCTCAGTAACCCTAGTATAAAATCAAAGTAATTCCACTGTTGCTAGCGCTGTTAGTGGAGACACACATCAGGGTAAATGAGAGGAGAATTTTACTCTGAGGGGTCAGATCATCATCATGGCAAATCCCAAAGGGACGTGACCTTTTTGCAAATTGAGCACCACCTAGACAGATCTCTGGCAAGTTGCTTAAAGTCCTCTGGCTAAATATTCAATTTATGTCCATCATTGGCAATTTTGTCACACCACCAAAGTCTTGGATGGACATCCACATGACGGATGGTTATGCAGTAGCATTCCTTGGAACACAGCTTCAGAATTCATTGGTCTTCCATTCTAAAAATATGTCCATACCAATAAAGCTGCTGAAGCTGAACCAGTGCTGATGGAGGCAGTTGCTGGGGTCAATTTTGAGTATCCTCATTTCTGATTTTGGTCTGCCAGTTGATATGGGGCAGATAAAGGTTACAAGAATCGAAAAATGTCAATCCAGTGTTCTTCAGCATTCCTCTGCACCCTTGTTTCACTTGCATTTAACGGAGTTGGTATAACCATGGTTCTATAGATCTGCAGCTTCGTAACAAGCTTGATGTCACAATGACCCATCAAAGGCCATGACTTGCTCAAAATAAGGCAGCAGCCACTGGTATATGTGTCCACAACTTTCAAGCTTCCTCCAGCACTGTCCATGACGCTGCCCAAATATTTGACAGCTGCCACCTGCTTGATGTCCCATCCAGACAGGTTAATATTGAGCTGGTAGTAATCTGGAGCTAGAGGCTGCTTGATGATAATAATCAGGGACTTCGTTTTATCCAGATTAATAACCAGAACAACGTGTGCAGCTTCATCCTGGACCATATCAGACCAACAGCTGCAGCAATTCACCAACCCGAGCCAACAAGACAATGTCATCGACCTATTCAAGATCTCAAAGAGGAATGGTGTTCAGCTCAATGCCACTGACAGCTGCCTTCTCAAAAACTTATCAGCCAATCAATGCCAATACTGAACAACAGTGCTGACAGAACACAGTATTCTGAGGGGTCAGAAAGGAACAGCAACTAGCAGAAGGTGTAAGATAAAGAAGCCCGCCCCAGGCCCCACCAGAAAACATTAGATTACATTTTTCAGTTAATGGATTTTCATACTAGACACACGGTAACAGTCCCTTTGGCTTACACTTCTTTCATGCACATTCTGGCCAGATCCTGGTTCATGCTAAAATTCCTTTGTGATGCCTTAAATGAGCAACTGAGGATTTCCTTGGCATGGGGGAGTTCTTGACTGATGAACAGCCAATGTAACCAATTCTACCTCACCCCACCCCTCTTAGCACTTCAAGCACAGAGGGAATGGCAGGGATGGAAAGTGGTGTGATTCACACCAGGGTAAATGAGAGCAGAATTTTACCCTGAGGAGTCAGGTATCATCATGGCAACTCCCAAAGGGGTGTGGCCTTTTTGCAAATTGAGCACCACCTGTGATCCCCAGGAGGCACAATAGCCTGTAAGAGGCTGTTATTAATCTTATAAATTGTCTCATGTACACCAGTTTTCCACTGGTGTAATTCCTTGGCCTTTAGTGGATTACTTCTGAATTCCACCAGTAACAGTGAGAGGAGAATCAGACCGACACATGATTCAAAGTACACATGAAAATTATGCTCTTTTTTATATGCACATGATAGTTGAATACGGCCAACTTTTTAAAGACGGACTTTTTCATATCATTCACTAATTTAAAAAAAATTGAAATGAATATGAAAAGTGATGACCTCAGGCATTGAATCCCAAAGCTGTCAGTAACAAAGCTGCCTACTAGCACATTGCTTCAATCAGAGGATTATGGGTTTTAACGTTTGCATCATGGATAAACTCACTATAATGCATTAAAATAATTTCTCTTCTCATTTTATTTAGTGAGATGTTCCATTAAATAAAGCGAATCAAGGCACATATTAAGCCCAGCGGCATTCTTTCAAGCTGACAGAATAGCTCAGAATCAAAAGAATGAAATTGAATTAATTTATTTAAATATATTATAATAGGTAGGGCTTATGATGCAAGCCATTATTTTGTGGCAGTGGGGAATAACCTTTAAGTTCCTTTAAAGAGCAGGTTTAGTTCAAAGTTTAACAATTACAGTTACAAATGTGCTGAAAATATGCTAAGCTAGAGATTGCAGCATTTCTCTGGGCAGCTAAATTGAATGAGGTCTTGGGATCTGATGCAAAGGCCATGGAAGTCAATGGACTACAAAACTATGGTGAGGAGGGTGTAGCAGAGTGGATCTCTGCTCCTGCCCTGACGGGGTTAAAAACAGCCCCGGGAAGGGGCTGGGGCTGGAGAAAGCAGCCATTAAGCTGGGCTGATTGGGGAAGTGGCTGCAGCTAGGGCAAGGCCCCAAACTGAGCCACAGGGCTGTATAAGAAGGCCAGGGAGCCAGAAGCAGAATAGAGTCTCTCTCTGACTGGAGAGAGAGACAGGCCTAGCTGCTTGGGGACTCACCCAGGGGACCTAGAGGAAGGCAGGGCTGGGAAAAGCCTTAGGAGCTGAGAAGCCCTAGGCTAGCAACTCCCCAGGCTGCAGGGCCTAATTCTAGGCCTGCAAGGTACCGGGCTTGCAGAGGGGCAGCTGGAGGGTGGGTAAAGGCAGCCAGGCCAAAACCCCTTTGCCTATGATGAGTGGCTGATACTGCAGTCAGCCCCAGGGTGTGGGGACTAGACAATGACTGGGCAGTAGCCAATACTGAGGCAAAGTGGGGATAGTGGGGTGGATTTCCCCTGGGAGGGGAGAGACCCAGTTAAAAGGGCACTGAGGTCCAGGGAGGGGCCTGGGGCCAGCAGAGGACAGGTGGATCACGGGCCTGCAGAGGGTGCTCTGTAGCTGGAATCAAGCTACTTCCCTGAAGCAACCAGCAGGAGGTGCTGCAGGGGTGAGTCCACTTGTCTACAGAGGCAATATGAAAACCTATATGGAACAGAAATAGAATTGAATGGAAAGACTCCCTTTGAGTTCAGTGGGCTTTGAATTGGCTTTAGGATTATATGGTTATTATTGTTTCATAAATGTTTACAGTAAATGAATTTAAAATTAAGACAGGAAGTTAAACATTTTAAAGATCATGGAGGATAGTCCATCCATGGCTATTAGCCAAGATGGTCAGGTGTGCAACCTCATGCTTGGGCCAGCCCTAAACCTCTGTCTTCCAGAAGCTGGGCAAGGACAACAGGGGTGGCTCACTCTGACTGCCCTGTTCTGTACACTCCCCCTGAAGCTCTGATATGGCCCACTGTTGAAGACAGGAAACTGTGGTAGATGGACCATTGGTCTGATTCAGTATGGTAGTTCTTACGTTTAAGATGTTTTGCCCTCTCTTTTTGTGGCTATAATATTGATCTGAGGGTGAGTGATGTGTCTAAGTAATTCCAGGAATATGATTCTTCAGCACTTTGGACCTTGTGTAAGTCTTTCCTTGGCATGGGGACATGTTGGAAGTGTGCTGGGAATGGAAGAAACCATTACAAGCTAGAATAAGATAGGACCTCTCTCTGTTAGGATTTTATACTGCCACCAACTGTCACAATATCTAAGCACCTTCCATGTAAAATTGACAGAAATAGCAAAGTTCCTAGCAGACTTCATGGATCCTCTGGCATCCTCCCTTTTTGGGTAAAAATCTGCTTGGGTTAGGGTTTTTGTTTTTTGTTTTTTTTTTTTTAAAAAAAGACTTTATTCATTTCTTTTGTACACCCTACCCTCTTTTTTGTTTTGTTTTTTCATTGACAGGGATTGGCTTTTTTGGGGCAAAGGGATGGGTGCTAGTGTTATCTCCAAGGGTTTTAGTAAGATTTAAATTTATTCAGTAATTAAAGAGACCTCAGGATCAGTCAGCTTGATTTGATTTATTAAGTGTTTTGTTAATTAGGCAGCACATAGGAAAAAGAGATCACCACAATCTGTGAGAACCCATTCCCTGTAGCTGGGGAAAGTGAGTTTGCACTCCTGTCTGGTTCTGTGTTTAGCTGAGACTTCAATAATCTTCAAGAGGTGCTGATTACAGTTTCATCCTCAGTTTTTCTTTTTCACATACAGACACATTTTTAGCCCATTTTTGGATACATTTCTAATTACACAGACATCTGTTATTTATTTGATTCTTTTCAGTAAGTCCATCAAATTGAGCTAATGTAATCATCTGTTACATTTTTGTAAGGACATTGCTAAAAATAATATTCCTTATTTAACCATTCCTGTAAAGGCTATATCTTTCTGGTAATTCTTACCAAGCTAGCATTTTCTCTTCTTAGCATGACTCCCAAAGAATCATGGGAGTTTGGTTCATGGGTAAGCAATAGGGCCTCATGAAAGTCTGATTCATAGCTTAACACTAGTGCTAGGACATTTTTTATGGTGGAAAGAGCTTTTGGAAACGAAAAGGTTTGCAGCATTTCCGACAGACAGACTCTGGATTCACTTAAACTCTGGAAGCTTAGTTCATACCTGGATCACTATTACCAAGAAGGCTTTGTCTTACAGGCTTTGCCCTTGGCTTTATGAGTTGCATTGACCCAAAGAAGCACAGCTGTCTTGGTAGTTCATAGATTGAAATTCAGCTTCTGATGTAGCTGAGGTTTGATCTATTAATTGCTTTGAAGATTAGTACTAAAGCTTTAAACTAGCATCAGAAGCCAAGTAGGAGCCAGTGGAAGGACTTGAGCACAGGCCTGATGTTCTTACAAAGGTCTAAATCATAGAGAAAGTAGGCAGCCACATTCTGCACTATTTGGAGCCTGGTCATTGTCTTCATTTTCGGCTTTAGATACAATGAATCACAACAATACATCCTAGAGGTGACCAGTGCATGGATCACTGTGGTGCTTTTTAGATATTGATGCTACCTGGTCATCCAAACTTAGTGGAGCATCAACCAAGACCCCAAAGATTTGTAACACTTTGATAAATGGGACTAAATGCCTTCAACAGAAGATGGAAACAACGTTTCATCTAGTTCTTCAAAGTGTTTCCTTTTTGCAACCGACTTTGCTTCACAGTCTTGCCTGGGTTCAGCTTGAACCAGCTGCTCTTCATCCAAGAAGAGGTTTCTTGTCAGCATCCTGACATTTTGGCAGCAGTGGTGGCGGTTCCATCAGTTGAGAATAAGAGATGTAGTTAACTGTCATTGACATATTTTTGGTATCTGAGCCCATTGTGTGTGTCTCACTCTCTCTGAGTGGTCTCATAGATATTGGAGAGGTGGGTATAATATGGATCGTTAAGAGATTCCATGGGTGTAATTCCCTACATTACAGAATTTTTCACAAATACAGTAAGACCAATTTTTTTCCGTGTGTGCTCCAGCCCCAGATCACCCACGGAGTCAGTGCTTATGGGCTTCAGAGCAGCCCTGAGGCTGCTCTAAATTACTTATCAGGTTAAGGTGCATTGCTGCAAGACTGGGTCTACATTACCATCTGTACTGGTATTGATACATTGATGCACATTTCTCTAATATAGGCAGGACCTTAAAGCAACATTGAGCCTGGCCCAAGTTGCACAGGGGGCTGAATCAGCTGCTGGCCTGCCTTAGAAGTGGGAGAGTACAAAGAAGGCTAAAGGCAATTTTTTCCAGCGTAAGCAATGCTGAACTGAACTCTGCCACAAATAAGGATCTGGGCCATAGTGTCAGTGTAAATAAATACAAGAACTATGGCTGCAAAAAAAATGTTAAGAAAACAGACTCAAAGACTATCACAAAAGACTGGATCACATCTTTATGTGAAAAAGATTCATATGAAAGAATAATGTATAGATTACAAGGAACATAGCAATGAGATTATATGTGGAGACAATTCCTGCCCTGTGCTACTAAAACAGCAGTTATATCTACTCTGGTACCTCTTCTCTTCTTGCAGCAATCTTTCTTTCCTTCTCTTTTTATCATTTCTTCACTTCTTCTACACTTATTGTATAGTTTAGTTTTACTAATATTTTTACTGATTATATTGCATCTTTTGTGTTGCATGATATTGACCTTTTTTGTTTTTCTTGCTGCATCTGTTGCAATTTCATTTGTTTCTGTTATAAAAAAAATCTCCAAGATACTTTAGAATATTTGTAGATCACCATCACGATTACCACTTGCATTTTTTTGAAGAAGTTGAAGACGTGATTATAATCC
Source organism: Gopherus evgoodei (assembly GCF_007399415.2). Taxonomy (NCBI): domain Eukaryota; kingdom Metazoa; phylum Chordata; order Testudines; family Testudinidae; genus Gopherus; species Gopherus evgoodei. Next base: position 114,041,867 of record NC_044325.1, on the reverse strand, counting down.
CTAGAAGTATATGTAGTTGCTTTCAATCCAATATATGAAGCTTCTTCACCACTCTGTATTAAAACTGGTTAATCTGCCACTCAGTAGTCCCAGGAAGAGCCACTGCTCTGTTTCTTGAAATTTAAATTTGTGCTCTAAGAGAAACAAATACGGTATTATGCTTGAAAGCTACAGACTATTTTGTTCCTTTCTCCCTAGGAATCCTGTATAATCTAGAAAATGACTCAGATCAGAGATTCTGGTTATGCTGGATAATATACCCTAATGTATATAACCTTTTAGGTTAAGAATACTTTAGTAGCGTTCTAGGGTTAAGCTACAGTGAATTTCCCCAAAGGGAAGGGTTCCATAGTGAACGTAAAGATTTGATACCTCTTTAATTACTGTCCATGAGATACTATGTTTAAAATAACAGACTTAATCTGAACTTTTACCTTACATCTTTTGTCACTAAAATTGACCCACCCTGTTCCTAAATCAGAGCAAGTTATTTCTCAAACGTGGTTATTTGAGAAACTGGAAAAAATGAGCCACATCCTGTATTTCACAGGTCACCCTACTGAAGTCAGAGGGGTTGCACTTGTGTAACTGGGACAGAACTAGTCCACAGTATGCCTCTATAAAATAACTGGCTGCAGGAAAATGCTTCTTCCTTTAAAAATGTGAAGACAAGTTCAGCATATCCCTTAACAATGAGTTTAAAGACTTGCCTACTCTAGGGATATTTCCACTGCTGTAGATACAGTGATGTACTGTACTAGTAGAACTCTAAAGGGTGGACATGCTGCACCAGTGTAAAAAGTGAGTTGTGTCAATGCATCTAATTGGAGTAAGCGACACTGATGCAACAAGTCCACCCTTTAGAGTTGCACTAGTACAGTACAGCAGTGGAAAAAACCGTAGAGTAGGCAAGCGTCTAAACTCATTGTTAAGGGGTATGCAGAACTTGTCTTCAAAGTGTTAATGGGGGAAGCATTTTCCTGCAGCTGATTAAGGAGTTGTACCGATGTCTGCATTGAAGCTTTTTGCATTAATGTAGGTACAAGCCCTAAAAATGTGATCAGCACACGATATATATATAGATATATAGATATATAGATATATAGATATATAGATATATAAAAGCATATGAATTTAGACCATACTGATGGCTGAAGTCCTAAGAGAAAAAACAGCTTTACTCTCAAGTGCTCCAAAAGCAGGGAGAGTGATGGGAAACAGTCAATGTATTCCTATTAAGAAATCTCCTTTTCAGCGTCAGAAAGGCTTAAATATTTAACAAGCTTCCCGCACACAGAATGCACGCAAAGCAACAGTCAGACAGACCCTGCTATTGTGGACTGCCTTGTATCAGCTTTCAACCTTATGTTTAACACCACACTTAAGGTGTGGCATTGGCTGTCTTCCAGCATGATATATATGCTGTCAAGTCTGAGAGCTTTAACGTAATCACTGGGAGCCAACGCAAATCCCAATCAAAATACAGCCGTCAGATGAAAAGATCACAGTATGAGTAATAGAGACGAACTGTATACTAACCACTAGAGAGGAACCTGGTTATCAGATCTGGAGCGGACCTGATGGGTGTGGATCCATGTTTTTCATTTGGACACATCTCTTGTAAAGACAGAAAGCTTAATTAAAATTCCTGTAGGGGAGACAATGAGTAATAAGATGAATCTCTTTCCCCCACACCCCAGTCCCCTCAAATTGCTATTTTCCAGATTTATGTGCCTGATTCATTAAGAATTGTTCTCATTTCTCTGTGTTGGTGGTGTTTTCTTTTCTTTTCTTTTCTAACTTGAAACCCTCCTCCTGTTTGAGGCCCTGATACAGCATAGCAGTTAAGCATGTGTTTAATTTCAAGCATTGAAATCATTGGGAATACTCACATTTAAAGTTAAGGCCCCAATTCAGCAATCCACCTGTGTTCAGCAAAGCCTTTTAGCCCATACAGTACTTAACTTCAAGCATGTGTTTAAGTCTCATTGAAGTAACCATGGATATGTTTAAGCATGCACTTAAATGCTTTGCTGAACTGGGAACTAGTAGATCAGGGCTTAACTTTGCTTCCACCTCTGTCTATTGCCCTATTACTAATTTTTAGTTATGTATTTATTGTTTTACACCAGCCCCTGTCAAGATTAGGGACCTCATGCTAGGTGCTGTACAAACATAAAATACGAGACAGTTCCTAGGGACAAGAGATACAAGCAATGTAGAGTGGCGTGGAGTAGAAGGAAGACAGACTACAAGGGTGACATTAATAGGAATATAAGGCTGCGTATGCTATTAGCTAATGTACAGTGTGATGATAACTGCCCTCTTTGCAAGTCTTTTTTGTCACTGAATGGTTCTCCAACGGCTGAGAAGCCAATGAGAGGCGGAAGCATAATTGCTCCACCTCAATGAGAGGTGGAACAGATGGTCTTCCTCAAATTTTTTAGATCAAAGGAGAAGGATTCTGATTATAACAGAATGGCTTCTTAACTCTAGCAAGTATAATGGAAGTATCATTTAATGAAAGGAATATTCAAGATATAAGGATGTCAACAAAGCACCTCCAAGATAAATAAATCTCACTAGCATAATGTTCTTTCCATGACTTGCCCAGAACAACACCACAGAATAGAAATCTTTACAGAAAGGGGTTTAACTCTTTGCGTGTATTTGACAGACAGTTTCAGCTGAGAGCCAAGGTCTGCCTGGATGTGGTTATCTAGCAAGAGGCATATGCTTTACACCACCCCACATTCACACTCTCACTTGTGCTTTATCTATCAACCAGTCTTTTACATTCTCTCCATTTACACGTTTCTCCCAGACACCTTCCTCACTGTCTATTCCTTGCCTGTTCTCCTTGTATCTTCCCACTCCCCTGTCCCAAACCCCATGTTCCACTTTTCTTTCCATCCTCCCCTCCATCACTCCATTTCCTCTTACCTCAGCATCAGTAGTAGGAAGAGGCTACTCAGGGCCCAGTGAGAGCAGCAGCAATGAAGGGGGAATGGGATGTCAAAGAGGAGGCCCATCATGTCAATACCAGTTACACTGGCAGTAGCAAAGAGGAAGGAGGGAGAAGTTGGTGAGACTTCAAGGCCCCAGACCCTTTACCTCAAGTTTTAGCCTTGCTAGTGCTCCTCCATTCAGCAGTGACTAGGCAACCAGATCCACTTTTCATTTAGAAAGAAATGAATGAGCTGGATGTACACATCGCTCATACCGGGTCAAGCCAGCAGCCATTTATCCAGCAGCGGCTCCAGGCACCAGCGCTCCAAGCATGTGCCTAGGACAGCAAGCCGCGGGGGGGCGCCCTGCCGGTCCCTGCGAGAGCAGTAGTCAGGGTGCCTTCAGCGGCTTGAATGCAAGAGGTCTGCTGGTCCCACGGATTTCGCGGCAATGCGGCGGCAGGTATACCGAAGCCGCAGGACCGGGGGACCTCCCACAGGCATGCCGCCAAATCCGCAGGACTGGGGACCTGCCACGGGCAAGCTGACAAAAACAGCCTGCCTGCCATGCTTGGGGTGGCAAAAAAACTAGAGCTACCCCTGCATTTATCAATAGACTTCTCTACTGAATGCTAATAAAGTGCCTTTTCTATTTCTGAGCTCTTAAAGCCTAAGTGATTGGCAAAGGGAATCATCTACACTACCACACCAGCTGCACGTCTGGTGAAGATGTGCTATGCCAACGGGAGAGTGTTCTCCCATTGGGATAATTGCTCCACCTCAATGAGAGGCGGAAGCTATGTCACCAGGAGAATACCTCCTACCAACATAGCAGGTGTAGACAACACTTTAAGTCAATGTAACATACATCACTCAGCAGGGTGGCTTTTTCACACCCTTGAGTGATGTAAATTACATTTATTTAAGCAGGAGCAGGCAAACTTTTTGGCCTGAGGGCCACATGGGGTTTCTGAAATTGTATGGAGGGCTGATGAGGGGAGGCTGTGCCTCCCCAAACAGCCAGGCATGGCCTGGCCTCTGCCCCCTATCTGACACATCCCCTGCTTCTTGCCCCCTGACAGCCCCCCCCCAGGACCCCTGCCCCATTCCCTGTCCCCTGACAGCCCCCGGAACCCCCACCCCATCCAACCCCTCCTCTCATTCCTGACTGCCCCCCTGGGATCTCTGCCCCATCCAACCACCCCTTCTCCCTGTCCCCTGATCTCCCCTGGAACCCCTGCCCCTGACTGTCCCTCACCACCCCATCCAATTCCCCCTCCTTCCTGACTGCCCCCCAGGACCCTACCCCCAGTCAACCCCCCGTTTCCCATCCTCTGACTGCCCTGACCCCTATCCATGCCCCTGCCCCCTGACTACCACCCCTGAACTCCTCTGCCCTCTATCCAACACCCCTCCCGCTCCCTGCCCCCTTACTGCACTGCCTGGAGTGCTGGTGATGCTACAGTCGCAATGCCCAGAGCCCCAGGACAGGCAGCTGCGCCACCCGGCTGGAGTCAGCCACGCCATGGCACAGCACAGAGCACTGGGTCAGGCTGGCTGTGCAGCTGCTCTGACCCAGGAGCTCGCAGCCCCGCCGCCCAGAGCACTGCGTCGGCAGCACTGCACTGGCAGCACAGTGAGCTGAGGCTATGGAAGAGGGGGTATAGCAGGGGAGGGGCCGGGGGCTAGCCTCCCAAGCCAGGAGCTCAGGGGCTGGGGCAGGAGGGTCCCGCGGGCCAGATGTGGCCTGCGGGCTGTAGTTTGCCCACCTCTGATTTAAGCAGTAGTGTAGACAAGCCCTAAGTTTCTGGTTTGCTTCCAGACACTGATAGGTGAACCTCAAAGTTCACAGGCTCTATTCATATAAGCAGCAGTCCCCAAATGTTTATGCACTTATTGGAACTATCTTGTTCTCTTTGAGCTGAAAAACTGGACTGGAAATGTTATGGCAGCATTATTTGCACGGGCCATTTTAATTGTGGCATTTCATAACTTTTCAGTGCATCACTTTGCAATAGTGTTTGTTTGTTTTTTAACATAGTTGTTTTATGTGTAATTTCCTAGATTTTAAACAACGCTAACTGCAAAACCAGAAATTCCATCATATTGCATGTTGACACCCACATGGATCATGAGCATGGCTGGAACTTTTAGAGTCCCCCACCAGACTATTTCCACTTGAGAGTAACTGATAGCAACAATAGGTTGTCATCTTCTAAGGAGCCCAGCATTAGAGTGGGATGGTATATTTGCCAGTGAGTTTCACAGATATTTGCTGACAGCAGAGGAAGCGTGAGACTCAGGAAGCTTGAGTTCCATTCCAGGCTCTGGAGGGCAGTATCCTCTAATAGGCACACACTCTTCAAAGTTTTCCGTCCAAGTTCGACCTCCTTTTGTCCCATCTCCTCCAAGCTATCCTTGTGAGTCTTGTCTCTTCACCTCCCATGGTTCCTTGTCCAAGTCCCATTCTCCTCACCTACCTAGTCCCAGGCTCCAGTCTCCAGGCTCTACACCCCAGCCACAGTCTTTTTGCCCAGCAAGCCTTAGACTACCCCCTCCAGGCTCCCCATCCCAGGCTCGGTCTTCCCCCATTCCAAGTCCTTTGCCCAGCCATTCTCAGTTCCCACCCCATCCCACTGCAACCTCTAGCTTCTTGTCCCTAGGCTCCTTGCCCAGCCACTCCCATTTTCCCCCTTCTTGCTCCTTGTCTCCCCCATTCCACCTGACCTAGTCATCCCCCTCCCCACATCAATATTCTCCCTCCTTGGTCTCCTCGACCATGTATCTGTGCATAACCAGTCTCAGTTCTTCCCTCATAGTCTGGATCCTTGTCAAATCTAGTTCCCTTCCCTCTTACCCCTACCTCCTCACCACCCCACTGATTCCCAATCTCTTTGTCCATCCAGACTGAGTCTCACCCCAGGTACTCACTGAATTCCAGTCCATTTCCCTCCTGGCTCCCACTCCCAGTCACCTTACCCAGCTAATCTAAGTCTCATTTGACACCCCAGCTGCCAGTACCAGTTTCCCTCTTCCCTCCCTCCTCCAGCCTCCAGCCCCAGTCTCCACAACCAATGTCTCTCAGTTCCTCCACTCATTTCCCTCCCAAGCACCCAATATCCTTGCCCAGCCAATCCCAGTCTCCCGCTCAGTCCAACCTCCTTGCCCAACTTATTCCAAGCTCCCAGTCTCCTTGTCCAGTCAGTTCCAGTCTCCTACTCCAATTCCCAGTTCCAGGTAATGACAGTCTCCAGTTGCAGTCTCCCTTGCCCAGGCTCCTAGTCCCAATCTACTCATTCCTGCTCACACATGTCCAGCTCTTCTGACTTCTGAAGTCAAATCAGGCAGCTTCTTCTACACTACCTTTGTCCAGCAGGGGTTCATTGAGATTAGATGAGAGAGACACTCTTTACCCTCAGTTTGGGTACCTGGTCCTAGCCTGGCCTGCAACAACCCAGAGATGCGATTTCAGGGAAAGTCTTGTTCAGCTCTAGGCCAGAGCATCCCAGAATCTTTTGAGAATTTAGCTGCAATGTTCTAGCAAATCTCTACTGAATGTATGTGTGAACTGTGTTTTTTCAAAGGCTTATCATATGGCCAAGTTTGGGCAGATTTTCATGGGGATGCTTAAGACATATTCTTGTCACAAAGGCCAACCCACTCTGCCAAATTTCAAGTCCCTGCTCCAAAGCATGGGAGCCCCAAGACTTTTCAAAGAAAAAGTCATCAGAATTTTTTAATATGGGCAAAATAATATTTTTCCCTAGTCTTGTTCTCAAACAGCTGGACTGTTTTGGCTGAAATTAAAAAAAAAAAACAGCCCACAGAAGACACCCAGCATAGAAATTTTTATCCAAATTGTTTAAGTTTGGCAAAGTTATAAGAACTGGAAACAGGTTATAAAGAGATGTGCTTCCAACTGTGCCTATGATAAAAAAAAAAGACCTAGGAACAAATTGAGGCCAGTCAGCAATGATCTATCCAAAATATTACATAATTAATAGTTAGGGACAATAACTCATATCCAATATGCAGGTTTGCAGTCATTCAACTCACACAGTCCTTCACTGTACTTAAAGTGTACATAGGAACTACATAATCCATTTGAGTTGGTAAAATACTTCACAAAAGGAATACATTCACTATCAAAGTGTAGATCATTAAGGGGATGATCAAATTTGCATTGACTTCCACAGAAGTCTTTCCAATGATTTCAGTGGAATTTGAATGAAGTCCTATGTAGGGTGGACAGAATTCTTTTCCAGTTGTGAAGACCAGATACCCAATGGCAGGCACTATCTGGACAGTGGCAGTGCAAATTAAATACCTTTTGAATTCCTACAGTTTACCAAACTGGTATCACCCTTGAAGGGAAAAGGAAAGTTTCCATGCATCTGTTCACCTGTGTCTTCATTTTTCACTATGTGGACCACTTTGTAAGAGAGAGATCCTCTTGTAGACAACTTCCTCTCCCAACCCCACAAATCTCCAGTAACTGGTTAAGAAAAAGTTTCTGTCTATGAACCACTAGGAAGGGCTCCACATATTAGCATCTGAGAGCTAATGAGCTAAACAATTCCCTACCAGGCTTATTTGCTTTAATGAATTTTGGTGTAGTCATATATATTAAAACAGAATATTATGCATAAATGCGCACACATTCCATTAACCTTTAATGAGCAAATATTAGCTAAAATAATGGCAGCATCATGGTTACACCCAAAAGAACAATCTCCTGGCGGTGAGAGCTTCCTGACATTTTACATTTTCCCAGGTTTTGAAATGTTCCATACAATAACTTGGGCCCCAATCACAATGGGCCTAGAACTAAGTATTGAGTAATGTTTAAACTCAATTTAAACACACTTCCAGCAAGTTAAATAGATAGGGTCACACTGTGTTAGAATTAAAGCCTAATAATTCATTTTAAAAAAAGCATTCCAAATTTTAAATTTACTTCTATGTTCAGACCCTTCCTTTCTTTGCTCTCCTTTGTCTTGCCAGATTTTGCGCTTACCCTTCTGGCAATGGCGGGCCTGGGGTAAATCAGCCTCACTCTGGGGCAGTGGGCCTTCCCCCTTCTGTGTTCCCTTGGCTCTGTTTTCAGGGTAGGCCCCAGGGTCAGTCTAAGGAGTGATCCTGCACCAAACAAAAAAGGGAAACAGTCTCATAAACCAAAAAACAAAAGGGAGATACCCTGCCCCAGCGAGGAGGCAGAGAAAGGTGTCATCCTCTTGCTTGCCCTGGGGTGTCAGTCCTTCCCCTTGCAAGCACTCAGGCTTGGCTGTTCCCCTCTGGGAAGGAGCACAGCCCTTCAGTATGAAAGAGCTTTTGTCCCTGCTGCCACTAGCCTGGCAGTAACTTTTCTCGCTCTCTCTCCCCCCAGAGGAGGGGGGTTTTAAAGGCTCTAGGCAGCCCTTAACTGGATTCAGGTGTCCCTAACTGGCCTGAGGTAACACCTTCTCAGCTTGTAGGGAAAAGGGCCTTTAACATTCTAGGGCTATTATATCAGCTTTCCAGGACCCTCTTGCAGCCATCAGGCCTGACTTTGTCACACCACAAATATCCTAGAAAGTAAGTTTAGTGATAGCAATGTTCACAGAAACAGCAAACTTTCTTGGAGCATTGGAGAGTAAACTTGTATCAGTAGTCACACTGGAAACTCAATTCTGAGGTCTTATTTCTATTTGGGATTAGGGTGACCAGATGACAAGAACAAAATATCAGGACACATGGGGGAGCACCGCCAAAGCAAAAAAACAAACAAACAACCACCCCGAGCCAGAATATCAGGACAAATGATGTTGGGATGCAGGACAAACAACTGAATATCAGGACAGGACTTTATCGGGACGTCTGGTCACCCTATTTGGGATTAGCCCAGTTCAGCAATTAGTGGCCAGCATTTGCTGGTCACTAACATAAAAACCATAAGAATGGCAACAGTGGTTCAGACCAATAGTCGATCTAGCTCAGTATCCTGTCTCTCACAGTGGCCAGTGCCAGATGCTTCAGAGGGAATGAACAGAACAGGGCAATTTTGAGTGATCCACTTGTATCATCCCCTCTAGTGCCAGGTTCTGGCAGCTGGAGATATAGGATCAACCAAAACATGGGGTTGCATCCCTGACCATCTTAGCTAATAGCTTTTGATGATCCTGTCCTGCATTTATTTATCTAGTTCTTCTTTTAACCCAGTTATACTTTTGGCCTTCACAACATTCAAGGCAATGAATGAGTTCCACAAGATGACTGTGTGTTGTATAAAGAAGTACTTCCTTTTGTTGTCTTAAACCTGCTCCCTGTTAAATTAACAGGTGACCCCTAGTTCTTGTGTTATGTGAAGGGGTAAACACCACTTCCCTAGTCACTTTCCCCATACCATTCATGAGTTTATATGCCTCTATCATATCCCCCCACTTTACTTCTTTCTTATTTAAGCTGCACAGTCCCAGTCTTTTTAATCTCTCCTCATCTGGAAGTTGTTCCATAACCCTAATAACTTTTGTTGTCTCTCTCTGCTCCTTTTCAAATTCTAATACATCTTTTTTGAGATGAGGTGATCTGAACTGCATGCATTATTGAAGATGTGGTTGTATCATGGATTTATATAGTTGCATTATGATATTTTCTGTATACTTATCTATGCCTTTCCTAATGGTTCCTAACATTCTGTAAATTTTTCCAACTCCCACTGAACATTGAGAAGATCTTTTCAGGGAATTGTCCACAATGACTCCAAAAGCTTTCTTGAGTGATTATAGCTAATTTAGACTCCATCATTTTGTATGTATAGTTGTAATTATGTTTTCCAATGTGAATTAACATTGAATTTCATCTGCCATTTTATTGCCCAGTCACCCAGTATTGGGAGATCCTGTTGTAACTCTTCAGAGACTGCTTTGGACTTAACTATCTTGAGTAATTTTGTATCCTCTGCAGATTATGCCACCTCACTCTTTACCCCATTTTCTAGATCATTTATGAATACGTTGAACAGGACAGCTCACAGTACAGATCCTTGGAGGATCCCTCTATTTACCTAGCTCGACTGTGAAAATTAACCATTTATTCCTGCCCTTTGTTTCCTATCTTTTGACCAGTTACTGATCCATGAGCGGACCTTCCCTCTTATCCCTTTGCTTAAGAGCCTTTGGTGAGGGACCTTGTCTAAGGCTTTATGAAAGTCCATGTACACCATATCAACAGGATTACCCTTCTCTACATGGTTGCTGACTACCTCAAAGAATTCTAATAGATTGTAGAGGAATATTTTCCCTTTACAAAAGCCATGTTGACTCTTCCCAAATGTATCGTGTTTATCTGTGTGTCTGATGACTTTGTTCATTACTGTAGTTTCAATCAATTTGCTTGGTACAGAAATCAGGCTTACCAGCCTATAATTGCCAAGATTGCCTCTGCGGCCTTTTTTAAAAATCAGCATTATATTAGCTACCCTCCAGCTATCTGGTACAGAAGCTGATTTAAACAACAGGTTACATACCATGGTTAGTAGTTCTGCAGTTTCATATTTGAATTCCTTCAGAACTCTTGGGCAAATACCACCTGGTCCTGGTGACTTATTACTGTTGAATTCATCAATTTGTTCCAAAACCTTCTCTATTGCATTGGTATAGCTATACCAGTGCAAACCTCAAGTGTAGACAAGGAAAGTTACGATTTCGCTAGTTGAGTTTACCCCAGTTTCAAGCAGGGGATAAGTTCAGCCAGTGCAAATGACTGCTTTCCTTGCCTACACTTGGGGCTTGCATCAGTGCAGCTACACTTGTTGCTGACCACTGATTGCTGAATCCCAGATATAGACAAGATCTAAGGATAATCTTGTCTGGGGGGAAAAACAGGCCATCAAACATACTATTGACTTTGACATATCTAATGAAAACTACACAACACTTTTCAAATTTTGCACACAATCTACAGACCAATCATTATTCATATAAATCATTTCCACATTGTTCAGGATAATTCGCTAAATAGAAAGTGCAAATCTTGAAGAAATTCTTCTTTAGTTATTCCCCTTTTCCCATAATTGCTCTGTATTTGTTTTTCACTGCCCCATTTCCACTTTATTTAACTTTTTTCCTTTTGCATTTTTTTTTTTACAGCAAACTAAATAATTGAGTTCAAGTCAAACTTTCAAAATGAAGGTTTTCTAATAGTTCCTACATGAGACAAAAGCAGTTTGCCTTGTCTCGGTTCTTCTAACACAGACACACAGTCAGCTATACTATGCCAGAAACCAGTTTGGCTAGAACTGTGTTTAAATACATTTCCCAACCTTGGCTCCATGCCTTGTGAAGATGGAGCCTGTAAAACTAAGCTACTTTGACACCCACTCACTCTCAAAATATAAAAAGAAGTTAAATGAGACAAACTGCTCTTTACTCTGACACTTGGATTAAAAAGACCCCACTTTTGCTAAATGACCATGCCAAGGTAATCCCCCAAGCATTTAAAAATGTTAAATTACTTGTATTAAGTAAAGATATTTCCAGAATTACTAGAAACCACCCAGAACTGGTGCCAGGCACTTTATTTCTTAAAGATTAGTTACTATTGAGTGTACTTCTTGAGTGGTTGAAAACACTCAGGATACAATTTGGGAAAGCATCTCTATGGGACTTAAGCATGTGCTTAAGCATTGTCTTGAACTGGGCCTAAGTTTTCAGTCTTATTCCTCAAAATGCAGTCCAGGCATTCACTCATTGCCTAATGCCCATTGTGTTGTTATGGTTTATTGCTATAGTCAAAACCCAAGCATTCCATCAGACATGCTACAGATTCATAGACTCAGACTCTAGGACTGGAAGGGACCTCGAGAGGTCATCGAGTCCAGTCCCCTGCCCTCATGGCAGGACCAAATACTGTCTAGACCATCCCTAATAGACATTTATCTAACCTACTCTTAAATATCTCCAGCGATGGAGATTCCACAACTTCCCTAGGCAATCTATTCCAGTGTTTAACTACCCTGACAGTTAGGAACTTTTTCCTAATGTCCAACCTAAATCTCCCTTGCTGCAGTTTAAGCCCGTTGCTTCTTGTTCTATCATTGGAGGCTAAGGTGAACAAGTTTTCTAGGTATTGCTTGGTGAAAATCACCCAAATAGTTTTTCTTGTCCTTTATATTTACAGTAAGGTATAATAGGGGGAATGGTTGTTTAGATTTCTTTGAGCTCCCTTATTAAGGAATGGGTTTCTCTTCCACAGAATTCTAAGACAATAGTTAATTGTGCCAGGGGTTTCCTTTGCTGGATGTCTCTGGACATTTGTCTAAGGTATTAATGGGATTACTTTAGCTGTGTTTGTTTGGTCAGTGTTTGTAACAGGTATTTAATTTCATTGGTGATGTTGGGTATTTGTCCAGGTGTCAGTGACCAATCCACATACAAAAATCCTGTTACCTGTAAAGATGTGTGCTTCATAACCTGGATTCTCAGCATTGGTGCCATGACCACCCTACCCTTACAAAGCTGTTAAAGAACCTGATATGCAAAAGGCCACTGATTCAGATTTTATCTGTGGTTATGATTAACATACTGTGGGGAGTTTTTCTTGTCTATTTAGTTCTCGTCTCTTCTGTTAGTATTGTTAATGAAACATATATTCATAACATACCGAATGGAATAACAATAGCATCCCATTGATAAAAGGTTTAACAAAACACTCCAGTCACTTAAACAGCTTATCCATAAATATGCACTAATAAAACTGTAAATGTATGGCTGTCTGTAATTGGCTGAAGCATAGAGCAATTCTGCAAGACAATCAGAATACAAAATGTCAGTGTAATGGTATAGTGAACAACTGTCATTCTTGTTCTCCTACAAATGGTTACATTTACATTAGGCATATAGTGCAAAACCAATAAAGAAAATGTAATTGAGTATTATCTGAAGATGAATCGCTTCCTGTCTGAAAATAAATCTGGAATATTGGGTTTACTTAGATATATTATTATTTAATATTATTGTTGTTCATATTATGTTTAGACAATTATTTTTACCTTCCTTTGTAAAGCACTTTAAAATATACAGTTAAAAAGTACTTTGTAAGAGCTAAGTATTACAATTATTATTTAAAAAATGACTTTTGGCCTTGACATATATACAACATTATCCTGTATTGATCTACAATCAACATGGCTGCAAACTACTATTTAGGGTGTTAGCAGTTAGAAATGGAAAAGCTCACAAGGCTGAGTCCACGCTGATGCAGAAGAAGAACGTGGTCTTCAGAATGAAGATGTGTCAAATATTAAATTGATACTACACTTTATGACAAACAAAAGACCAAATAGGATTCTGGTGTGAACAAGTAGTGCAGGGTTGGACTCATTCTTCAATATTGTTAAATACAAATGTATAGTTAAATATGTAATTTAAAAAAAATTAATTTAGAATGAAGATGTTATATCTTATAGCACTTGTTTTAAGGAAAGGAAAGTTTCTTTGTCTTATTAAGGAGAGACAGGGATTTACATTAGATGCACTGGACTTGTATAATATGGGTTTTTTTAATCTGTGTTGATTTGCAAAGGGTTAGATCCTCAGCCCCTTTCTGCCTGTTTTGCACCAGTGAATCTAACCTCCTGGGTATTCTTCCAGTGTAGTGGTTTTATGCTACCCTTTTGAGTAACCCCTGTCACACGAGAGATGTACAGAACAGTGCTGTACTCCACCAATTCTAGCTGCCAGAATGGCCCTTTGGGGCCTGGGGAGTTGAGTGTAATTAGAACAGCCCTCAGATTGCTCTAAATTAAGCCAATGTACAAACTAGTCCCTGGTAGGCCCCAAGAATCAGGGAACCACATATATGTATTACAGCCATCCTTCCCTCACATCTTCTCAGCTGCACAGAGCAGACCTCAGTCACAGAACTAAGACTGCAGTGACAAATGTGGATGCAGCCTTCCTTTCACTGTGGTGTGCAGCTATTTATGCAGTGCTTGTACTCTACACACTGCCATAAGTGTAGATCTAGCCTAAGTGACTTTCCTAAGGTCACACAGGACATGCAATGGAGCAGGTACCTGAACCTGAGTCTTCAGAGTACCAGGCTAACACCCTAACTATTGGATTATCCTGCCTCTCCCCAAAAGTACATTCTGGAAACTTTCAACTACACCAGTGTGAATCAAGAGTGACTGCATTAAATCTGTCCATCTAGGACAGTGGGGGCCAACCTATGGCTCCAGAGCCACATGCAGCTCTTCAGAAGTTAATATGCAGCTCCTTGTTTAGACACCGACTGCAGCTGGAGCTACAGGTGCCAACTTTCCAATGTGTTGGGGAGTTCTCACGGCTCAAAACTTGCTCTCCCTCTGGCTCTGCCCTCGTTCCACCCCTTCCTACCCCCTCCCTTAGCTTGTTGTGTCCTCGCTCCTCCCCCCCAGAGCCTCCTGCACACCAAGAAACAGCTGATCGGGAGGTGTGGATAGGGAGGGGGAGGCACTGACCAGTGGGGCTGCCGGTGGTTGGGAGGCACTGGGAGCAGGGTGGGGAGCTAATGGGGGGCTGCTAACATATTATTGTGGCTCTTTGGCAATGTACATTGGTAAATTCTGGCTCCTTCTCAGGCTCCGGTTGGCAACCCCTGATCTAGGGTCTGGACCCTTCAGGTGGGCATTTGAGTGCCAGTGGTTTTGATGGTATTACAATGATATAACTGAGATCAGAATATGACTCGTGCTGATTAAGAAATAAATAGTAGATTTTTCTGCTCTTTTGCTATGCATTTTGGAGTCCAAAAACCAGTCAACATTTTGTTATTGAACTTGGCCCTAAAATATGAGACACAGCTGGATCTGGGTGAAACTTTATTGTTAACTATCTTGAGGGCTTCTCACTCTCTCTCTGGACAATTGTTATCAGAATTAATTTCAATTTTCTTCCTCGCTGGAGATTTGCAAATAAAATTGGAGGAACTAACCCTCCCGCCCCACACACACACACACAGACCAATTAGGTTTATTTGCATTAGCAGTTTGCAATATCTTCGTTTGTAGTTAAACTAATAGAATAGCATTCATATGCACACACACATACATAAAGGTTACGATAAGCAAATACCAAATAAAATGGATGGATTATAGTTCCACCCAAAAGCAAAGAAGTATATTTGCATGAGATCTTGTTAATCTATTGTTCTTTTATCAGGCTTTGAAATATCATATACAGTAGGTTAAATAAGATAAACTAGCATCCATTGCCTTATGCCTTCATAGTTGAAATACAAGGCTGACAAAGACTTTTTAAGATAAAAAAGTTATCTTTGTATAGCACTTTTCATCCAAGGATACCAAGATCTTTGCAAATGTGAAGGGCTAGGTTGTGGCTATAGACACAGTCCTTTGCAAGGGGTGGTGCATACATTGGACCACCAATTGTCCTGGGAGGCATCATGCCTCAGAGACACCTCTGCTTGCCTATTGCTCCAGAAAGAAAGGAAGTTACTGCGACCTTTGGAAGGGGCTGCTTACTTTCCCCTCACACCTATCCAGTTATTTCTGCTAGTGAGTGCGGGAACAGCAAGCAGAACCAAGTTTCCACCCATTCCCTGCCCTCATCCCCTACTTGGTGGCAGTGAAGAGTATTTGGAGAGCAGGAACTGTGCCCAGCACCACCAGATCTGGACCCAAGTTCTGGGTACATGGGCCTTATTCCTGTTGCAATAGATAGCTTTCCAATAGGGGGCATGATACTGTGATAACACCCTTAACTAATATAAGGGCAATGTCTAGGGAATTTGAGAACTACGCTTTCAGGAAGTCCTTGATGAGAGAGAAGAGGACAGTATAGGTGAAGGCACAATAAAGCCAGAAGGCTGCCCTGTCTTGTCTCTCTGTGTCTTTCTCTCTCTATGCTTGAGCACTGAATATGGTATCAGAAGTGAGTCAGCTCCTCCAGATAAGTGAAATCAGAAACTAACACTGAAAACAAGAACAAAGGGAAAACAATAGTCATGACAACCCACCAGATTCCCGTTCCCAGGCAGAGGAAAATAAAAGGGTCATGTTTAGCAACTGGATATTTTTTAGATCACAATGGGAAAACTATGAAATTGCAATGGAGTGGGATAAAAAGGAAAACAAAATAACTATAGCCACACTATTACCTGTAATGTGCAAAGACTGCTACCTGCTCCAACTGCATTTGGACATGTCCACACTGCATCAGACTGAAAGGACCCACGTAAAGTCCTAGAAGTGCTCCAAAAGCATTGTCAACCCACAAAAAATGTCATATGAAAGGTATGTTTTCAGTCAGTGTAATCGAGAATCTGGAGAAACAATAAGTCAGCATATTGCCAAACTGCTCAAAATAGCTAACTCATATGATTATAATAAATGAATTAATCTTTTAAGATTTGACATACGATCAACAGGGATGAAAGATGAAGGAGCTTGAATGAGAATGCTCAGGGAACCCACACTAACTCTACAAAGAGCTGTGCAAAGTTAGTGAACAAGCTCCTGTCCAAATGCAGAGCATAAATTGTGTGGACACAGAAATACTTCACCAAGTAGCTCAGGAAAGGGATGAAAATATAAGGAAAAATGCACAAAAAATGTGCAAAAGCAAATGCAAAAGTACAAAGTAGAGGAGACAAATGAAATCAAATGAATATTGATAGGTATTGTGGAGAAAAACCATGATAATAGAAAATGCCCCACATACAGAGTCATATGCAATAATTGTTGCAAGAGAAATTATTATGGCACAGCTTGCCAATAAGAAAAACAAAGGGACAAATGCACTATATTGAGGAACCAAGCAGTGACTCGGAGAATGAGATTTTGCATGTTTATGATAGTAATGCAGTGCAAAACAGCAGAAATAAATGGTTTCTAAAACTCAAACTAGCATCAGATGCAAAGACAAGGCAGCAGCACACAAATAAATAGGAAACAATGCCAGCTAGATAGTGCTGCCTCAGTGATTGTATGAAGCTGAAAAGACTACCTCAGCATTGTTCAAGAGAAGCAAGTGTAATTACAACCCAGCGAAGCCAAAATAAAATTATACAATGGCATAGGACAATGTAAATTACAAGCAGAATAGCAAGGAAAAGTATACTGTCCAAAGTTTCAGATAGTTCAAAAACACAGAAGCCACTGCTTTCAGCTAAAAAAACTGAATGTATAACCACAGTGATGCTAAACCTAAGACATACAATTCATACAAAAGTCACACAAGCAAACCAAAAAAACATAATCAGAGCAGGCAATGTCTTGTGGCCTCCCTGCAGTGAAGCTGTTAAAACATTACCAAAATGTATTCAAAGGAATGAGATGTCTTCCAGGCACAATACACCTGGAAATAGATAAAATGATTGAGCCAATACAGCATCTGCCCTGCAGAGGACCCATTGCATTAAAAGTTGGCGGGGGGGGAGAAATGGGAGCAATAAAACATATGGAAAAAAGAAGGCATCGTTGCTAAAGTCACAGAGTCATAAGTTGGATAAGCAGCACATTAGCTTTTGAGAAGCCAGGCAAACTCTGCATTTACGTAGAACCAAGCACCTTAAACAAAGCACTAAAAAAAGAGTTCACTACCAAATACCTATGTAGAAGGGTGGGACCGGGGCTCAACCCTCCCTGAGGGCGGAGGGGAGCCACACTGGCTCACCACACTCTGTCAGCCCGGGTCCCACCCCTTTGCTTCCGGACTGAGCGACAATGCAGAGTCTCCTGGGGGCTCCGGCCTTCTGCCGCAAGGCAGAGCGACAACACACAGTTAATTAGGAGCTCAGGCCTGCTGCTGCAAGGCTGAGCAACAGTATATAGTCAGTTGGGAGCTCTGGCCCTCGGTCTCGGGCTGAGCAACAACGCACAGTCAATTCGGGGCTCAGGCCCTCTGCTGCAGGGCTGAGCAACAATATACAGTTAGGCGGGAGCTCAGGCCCTCTGCTGCAGGGCTGAGCAACAATACACAGTTAGGTGGGGGCTCAGGCCCTCTGCTGCAGGACTGAGCAACAAACAAACAGTCTAGAAGCCCAGGCCCTGGGAGAGGGCAGGGCAATATGCAGTTCAGGTGTATAAAGCCCAGGCCCTGGCTCACGGCAGGGCAGCAAGCGACTCAGGGCTCCGGCCCTTCAGGAGGGGCTGAGCAAACAACCAGTCTGAATGGCCTCTTCAGGCGAGGGGGAGGGGGGGAGTCTGCCACCCTTGGAAGGGTGGCAGGGGGAACGCAGGCCCTCCCACTCCACTGCGTTCCAGCCCGGGGCCCTAGTAGCGGTTAACACTGCTGACGGTCAGTGGGGATCCTAACCGAAACACACTGACATAGGCTCAGGTGAATCTGCAGCCTGACTGGGGTCGGCTTCCCCCCGGGCCACTTCCAATCTCCCCCTCACTGGGTACCTGCCATCCGCTGGCGTCATCCGGTGGGTCCCAGACCATGGGCTCCTCAGGATACCGCACATCGGGAACTCCAGGCCATTCCTCTGTGTAACGGGTGTGGGGTGGCTCAGGCAGCTCCTCTAGATGCCAGGCGTCAGGAAGCTCAGGCAGCTCCTCTGGGTACCAAGCACGGGGCAGGTCGGGCCAGCGCTCCTTTGGGTACCGAGCACGGGGCAGGCTGGGCCTGGCGGGAGCTCAGGCACCAGCGTCTGTCCTCTCCGGCAGCCTCCCTCCAACTGAGCGCTGGGGCCAGGCTTTTATACTTCCTGTCCCACCCCTTGACTTCCGGGGGGGGCGGGGACAGGTGGGGGTGACTCCGCCCACTGCTGTGCGTTCTGGCTTGTCCCTCTCAGGCGCAGCGGGGAGTGAGGCCTCCTCACTACAACCTACTTTTGAAGAAATATTTCCTGACTTGGCAAAAGCAAAAAATATTCTTAGTACTTGATTCCAAAGATGGCTATTGGCAAGTGCTACTGTACATAAGGAAAGCGGCTACCTCTCCACATTTTGGATACCACCAGATAGATACAGCTGGCTGAGAATGCCATGTGGTATCAGACTGCAGAGCATAAGGATCCATGGGAGCAGAATCCAGGTCAAAGGAGCCCGGGACACCTGATGTTCCCACGCTGCTACCAGGAGGCCACATAGAGCCCTCTCCAAGGAGCACTGTGGAGAATAGGTACTGCAGGAAGTACTGCCCAGAAGTAGGGTTGCCTGATGTCCAGTTTTTGACTGGAATGCCCGGTCAAAAAGGGACTCTGGTGGCTCCAGTCAGCACTGCCAACTGGGCCTTTAAAGTCCAGTCAGCAGTGCTGCAGATCTAAGACAGGCTAGTTCCTACCTGTCCTGACATCAGGCTGTGCTTCGGAAGTGGCCAGCAAGTCCAGCTCCTAGGAGGCAGGGCCCACAGGGCTCCACATACTGCCCCCACCCCATGCACCGGCTCTGCACTCCCATTGGCAGGAACCATAACCAATAGGAGCTGGGTGGTGGTGCCTGCTGGCAAGAGCAGTGTACAGAGCCTCCCGGCCCCCTGCCTAGGAGCTGGACTTGTTGGCTGCATCCAGGGCACAATGAGATGGCAGGACAGGCAGGGAGCCTGCCTTAGCCCCAGTGCATTGCTGCTTGGGAGCTCCCTGAGGTAAGCCTGTACCCAAACTCTGAACCTCAACTCCCTGCCCCAGCCCTGAGCCCCCCCAAACCCAGAGCCCCCTCCTGCAGCCCAAACACCTCAACCTTGGCCCCACCCCAGAGCCTGCACCCCCAGCCTAGAGCTCATACACCCTCCTGCACCCCAACCCCATGCCCTAGTCCAGTGAAAGTGAGTGAGGGTCGGGGAGAGCAAGTCAGCGAGGGAGGGGGAATGTAGTGAACCGGGGCAGGCCCTTGGGGAAGGGGCAGGGTCTCTGGGAAGAGGTGGGGCCTCAGTGTTCTGTTTTGTGTGATTAGAAATTGGCAACCCTACCCAGAGGGCCCAGAGCAACAGCAAACTGCAGCCTTCTGATTGGTCCATGCTCACTATTTAACCCCGGAGGGAGCTCCAGGAAGTTGTCTGGGCAACCACATAGACTTCTGGCCTGCTGCGACTCCAGTTGTCACCTTGCTTACTGATCTCTGGCTTCTGACACCACCCTGACTGATCCTGACTCTGGCCTCCTGATTCCAGCCTGGTGCTATGTCTGATCTCCAGTCTCCAACCCCAGCCTGACTCTAACTCTGACTCTTGCTTATCTATCCTAGCTCTAGCAATTACTCTGCCCCTGCTCATTGACTCCTGCCTCTTGGCCATCCTTGACTTGACACCAGTCCAGCCATGACTGCTAGGCCAGACGTCCTACACCCCAGTCCCCTGCCCAGACCACGTTTCAACCCCTTCCATGGAAGCCCCTTAGCAGGATTTGGAAGGAGTGGGTCTGCCACAACCCCTTGAACCCCATGGGGACCAGAGCTGCAGGAGAGGATCACTCAACTCCAATCCAAGAACCTTGGCAGCAATCCCCAGTGGCACAGCTCCTAGCAGAAAATCAAACACTCCGTGAGCAGCTAGCATGCTTCCAGGAAGAGAAGTCTGTGTTCTTTGCTCGGGTTGGGCAACTGCCCTCTAAATAGAGTTTCTCAGTATGGCTACCCAAACGTTTTGATGGGAACTGCTGAATGTTTAGGGGGTTCCTGAAACAATCCAGTCTCATTTTCCTGCTCCGCCCTCGAATGTATCCCACTGATCAGCTTGCTAGCTGAAGAAGCACTGGTTTTGGCCTCCCCCCGAAACAGCAAGACATCCCAGTGTTAACTGATGAATGCTTTCCTGGGAGCATTTTCTGCAATTTTTGATAACCCTCATTGGGCTCACTCAGCAGAAGCCACACTATGAAGGCTCTAGGAAGGGCAAGAGCCAGCTGCCTCATATGCTGCCCAGTTCTAGAGACTCACAGCCAATGCTGAATGGAACGAGACAGCCCAACTGCCCCGGCTAGCTTAGATGCTTTTGTTGACCTCTTTATCTATATCAACAATTGGCTGCATGAACAAAATGAGGAGAAGACGGGAACTGTGCCACCACCTCACCCATATCCCAGGCTGAAAACCCCAGGCCGAACCACCAAGCAATTCAGGGTGATCTGGTCTGCCAATGATTGACCATGGAAGAAAAGGAATGGTATCAGCACAATAACGTATGCTTTTACTGTGGAGCACCAGGACATGCCCTTGCCTCTTGTCCATTGCAGATTTTGATTAGGAAGGAATCAGGAAAGCCCAGGCTGTACTGGGGAGAGCTAGCCAGGGCACAACCAGGGTACTATGCTGTGAAACTACCCCTCTGCCCCAAACCTCAAGGAAAACCTGATTCAAGACATGTGTGTGCATCCCACACTTCCAAGTACAAATAAAGTTATGTTCAATGGGCCAAGCTGATTCTCCGTCAGTGGTCCCTGATCAATTCATGAGCAGCTGATAATTTCATAGATGCTGAGGCCACTCAAGCCCTACAGATCCCCCTCTGTTTAAAACCTACATCAGTTCTCACAGAGATGATAGATGGGTGACTCCTGTCCCTGGGACTAGTTATGCAGGAAATAGTACCCTTAGCAGCCATACTTAATGGACATCGGGAGGTGCTACAATTCAATGTGATTCATTCTGCACACTTTCCCCTGATTCTTGGCATCATCTGGCTAGAGCAGCACAATCTCTGCATCTCCTGGTGAGAGAAGAGGATCAGTTTCCCCTGTGACTATTGCCAAAAGGCATGAAGGCAACCCCAATCCTCCAGTCCTGAGTTTCTGTAACCGATCAGAAGTGAACCCCAGATGGCAGCAGCCAGTCAGAAGGAACCGCTCTCAAACCTGAGTCCCCATCTCCTTCATAAGTATCAGGATTATAAAGATGTTTTTTAAAAGAAAACATCTCTGCTCAGGGACTATGACAGCCCCATAGACCTGCAACCTGGAGCAAAGTACCCTTATGGATGGATCTATGCATTGTCTGAGCCGGAACTGACAGCTCTTCCTGTGTACATTCATGAAAACCTGGCCAAGGGCTTCATCTGGCACTTCACCTCCCTACCAGAGACTCTTGTCCTTTTCAAGTAAGAAAAAAAGATGGAATGCTACACCTCTGCATAGACTATCAGTCCCTAAACCAGGTGATAGTCTAAAACCGGCATCCTCTGGCCCAATTTCAGAGTGGCTAGATCACGTGCAGTTTGCCAGAACTTTTATCAAACTGGACCTCCAAGGGGCTTACAACCTAGTACTCTTTATGGCAGGAGAAGAATGGAAGACTGCATTTTGAACCTGCTCTGGGCACTTCAGATATTTAGTAATGCCATGTGGTCTGACTAATATTCCCACAATGTTTCAACACTTCATGAACAGCGTATTTAAAGACCTCCTGGACGAGTATGTAGTTAGCTATCTCAGGAACATAGTTATGTTTTTAGACAACCCTGAACAGCATTCGTTCCATCCTATTAAGAGTACAGAAGCGCTGCTGCTATGTGAAATTGAAAAACTTACCTTTGACCAATCCTCCCAGGAATTTTGGGTTATATTCTTACCCCAGCAGGCCTTAAGATGAACTCCCCAGAAAGTAAATGCCATCTGCACCTGGGTAGTGCCCAGATCCCCCTGGGAGTTATAGCACTTCCTGTGCTTTATGAATTTTTACTGACAATTCATTCCGGGGCAAATAGTGCCCATGACTAACCTGCTCTGCAAAGCCATCAGATATGTTTGGATGCCTGAAGCTCACTATGTCTTCAAACAGCTTGAGGATGCTTTCACCTCCACTCCTATTCTAGCATATCCAGACCCTGTCCAAGCATTCATAGTGAAAGACGATGTATCCAATGTAACCATTGGAGCCTTACTATCCCAGAGGCATGGGCCACAGCAATTGCTGCACCCCTGTAAATACTCCAGAAAACTCGCCCGTATCAAATGGAATTATGAAATATTAGATAAAGAATTGCCCACCATTAAATCCACCTTTGATGAGTGGCATCATCAGCTCAAGGGAGCCCAATACCAAAGATCACATACGTTGATGGGCAGATATACATTTCACTGGGCACTCCCTACTAGAAGTGCTTCATCTCTGCCACAACATCTTGGCGGGCCACCTTAAGTCTTTCTGCACTACTTTCTGAGTCTTCTGGTGGCCTGTAGTGAGGCAGCCTGGATCCCAGGCACCCCGGAGAACGAAGAGCACAGCCGGAGGCCAGACTGGGTAGAGCTACGGAGCTCTGAGCCCGCCCCGCAAAGGGTCAAGCGCTGACCCGGAAGTATAAAGGCAGGCCCTCCGAGCTCAATGAGGACCCAGCCGTCAGAGGGGCCGGACGTCTGCGACCAAGCTCCCGCTGGGGAGGCCTGGCTGAACCTGCCTCGCGCTCGCTACCCGGAGGAGGACTGGCTGAGCCTGCCCCGCTCCAGCTGCCTGGAGGTGGAATCGAACCTGCCCCGTGCTCGCTACCCCGAGGAGGACTGGCCAGGACCACCCTGCTCCGGAGCCGAGCCTACCTTTCGCCACCTATCCCGAGGACCCACTGAGCCCTCCCGTGGACACTCACCCTGAGGAGCTGATGGTGGTTGACCCCTATGCTGACACCACGACAACTCAGGTACTCAAGGAGGGGGAAAGTGGAAGTAGCCCGGGGGTAGCCGATCCCAGTTTGGCTGCAACACTGCCAGAGCCAATGTCAGTGTGTGCGGCCAGGATCCCCACTGACACAGCAGCAGACTGCCTGCCGCTGCTAGGACCCCGGGTTGGGATGCAGTGAAGTGGGAGGGCCTGCGTCCCCCCCTGCCACCCAACAGCTGGGTGGCAGCCTCCCCCTCTCCCTGGGCCTGAGGAGGCCAAAGCCTAGAACTGTTATTGCTCAGCCCTGCTTAAAGGCCTGAGCCTATCTGACTTTGCTGTGTTTGTTGCCCCACCCTGACCTAAGGGCTGGGCCTAGAACTGTTATTGCTCAGCCCTGCTTAAAGGCCTGAGCCTATCTGACTTTGCTGTGTTTGTTGCCCCGCCCTGACCTAAGGGCTGGGCCTAGAACTGTTATTGCTCAGCCCTGCTTAAAGGCCTGAGCCTATTTGACTTTGCTGTGTTTGCTGCCCTGCCCTGAACCCAGGGCCTGGGCTGTACAGACTGAACTGCTTGCTTGGTGTAGTGAGGCGGCCTGGGTCCCAGGCACCCCGGAGAACAAAGAGCCCCTCTCTCGACAGCACACCCCCTTACATGGCCTCATATGTGAGCCAAAGCCCAGAACTTCATTGACTCTGTGACCTGTGTGCGTGCACCAAGACGCTTCGTGCTAAGACCCTCGGCACCCTAGGGCCCTGGATATTCCATGTAGACCCTGGGACTCTGTCACACTAGATTTCATAGTGGAACTCCCCGTCTTTGACAGCCACACAGTGGTCTAGACCAAATGACCAAAATGGTGCATTTCATCCCCTGTGACTACCTGCCCCCTGCTGAAACAAAGGCTCACTTCCTGATGGTGCATGTTATCCATTTTCATGGGCTTCTGATCATATCACTTTGGACCAAAGCCTGCAGTTTGTCTCATACATTTGACATGATATTCTCCAGTTATTGGACATTTGCAATTTTCCCTTCTCTGTGTACCACAACCAGCCAGAGTGGCAAATAGAGAGAGTAAATCAAGTACTAGAGCACTATCTAAGGTGCTTTGTCAACTACCATCAAGATATATGGTTCTCCCTCCTCCTTTATGCCAAGTTCTCATATAAGTATGCTGACCATGCCTCCACATGGAAGAGGTCCTTTTTTGCAAATCACAAGTTCCACCCTCACTTCCAAATAGCCTCCCCTAACCTAGCAGCCATCAACTGGATTCAATGAATTCATCATCTCCAGGAGAACCTTAAGAGCCACTTTGAAGACACAAAAAAGGACTACAAGCAGTATTCAGACTGTCAATGCCAAGAAACCACATCTTTGATAGTGGCCCAAAAGGTTTAGCTTGCAGCAAAATACCTCTATGCAAACAGGTCATCCCACAAGCTAGGGCACCAGATCCTCAGACCATTCCAGATTTGTCAGCAAATCAACCCTGTCACCTTCTAATTGCAGCTCCCATCATCCCTTAAGATACATCCTGTTTTCCATGTATCCCTCTTGAAACTTTATACAGAGAACCTCTTTCCCAACAGCTGCCCCCGCCAATCCAGATCCAAGTGCATGAGAAATATATAGTCTGTACTAGTCTCAATTCTAAACTGCAGAGCGGGAAGACTGTACTAACTCTTTGATTTTCAGGGCTGTGGACCTGAAGCACACTCCTGGGAACCAGCTGCCCACATCCGTGCTCCTGACCTGGTAAAAAGAGTTTCATCAAGACACACAAAATCTGGCAGCAACCCAGAGGAAGGGCAATAACAAAAAACCTTAGGACTAGAAGTGTGTGGATCCCACGAGAGCTGACATTCCTATATTGCCACCATGAGGCTGTGAAGAGCCACATCCAAGGAACACTGTAGCAATCAGGTGCTGCAGGAAATACTGCCCAAAGGTGTAGAATGATAGGAACCTGCAGCCTTCTGATTGGCCCATGTTCACTATTTAACCAAGGAGTGTGCTCCAGGAAATAGTCCGGGTAACCCCACAGACTTCTGCCCTAATGTGACTCCAGATCTCACCTTATTTTTTGATCTCCAGTCTCATATCAATGCCACCAGGAAGTTTTACTAACAGAACTTTCAGGGATTAGCATCATAGCATCATAGTGAGGGGGAGGGATAGCTCAGTGCTTTGAGCATTGGCCTGCTAAACCCAGCATTGTGAGTTCAGCCCTTAAGGGGACCACTTAGGGATCTGAGGCAAAATCAGTACTTGGTCCTGCTAGTGAAGGCAGAGGGCTGGACAATGACCCTTTGGAGTCCCTTCTAATTCAAGGAGACAGGTATATCTCCATTAATAAAAAAAAAAAAAGCTGAGTCTATTCTAGTGTATGAATGCAGAAAGAGCATGGTGAAAGCTGTGGCAGATCACAACCACAACTACATCTGTCTGCTAAAAAGAGCCATGGAAACAAATCTAAAACTGAATCAAAACAAAATGAAAATACAATTGACTGCAGTCTCCTACATAAGACACTTGCTGACCACCAAAAGATAAAAGTAATACTGCAGTTGTACGCACTTGAAGATATTAAATAAGTTCAGAAACTAGATTTGTAAACTATCTGACAAAAATTCTTCCAACAATCTTTCTACTGACCCCTGAGGTAACTACAAGACAGAGGTGTAGTATCTATATGGCTTCCCCAACATGATGTGGCTACTATACATATCAAATATCTGTGACTAACTGTTTCATCATAAAATACTCCAATGCCAATGAAGAGGCAACTATGCGTGGGAAGCCAGTGAGATGGGACCTGGGGCATCACTCCAACAAAAGGGACAGCAAGTAGCTTTCACATGCAGGCCATTATCACTAACAGAATAAAGATATGTTCAAATTGAAATGGAATTTCTTGCAATTGTGCTCACTTGTGAAAAATTCAACCAGTATGCAGAAGCACTGGAAAGCTTTTGGTATAAAGTAGCCATAAGCCACTGGTGAACACTTTTTTTTTAAAAGCTACTGCTAGCAGACCCAAGACACCATCAGCTACTGAAGCTGCAATGCTGTAATATAGAGGTATGCTACAAGAAAGAGACTGAAATGTACATATCTGACTTCGTATCCAAAGCGACCTCACAGCATGAAAATATTGCAACTGAAGAAGAATTTGAAATCCTCAGAAGACACAGAAAGAGCTAGAAAGCATCAACTAAATTAGTTATATACCAGTTTCATGGCAGGAGCTAGAAAGAATCCAAGAACAAACTATATATGACAAAGATGTACAAGTGCTCATGTCCAGCATTGTATAAGGATGGTCGGACACAAGGGATGAATCCCCACTGGCCTCCCAGAAACAGAGAAACTACCAAAGTGAGATGAGCTTACAAGATAATGTCATATATAAAGGCAGTTGAATAATATTGCTCAGGTAATTGAGAAAAGAAACTCTCTATGTTGTGTGGTTTGCAGAATGGCTCCAAACTACCTGTCAGAAACTACTGTAGTGACTATCATAGACCAACCAATTAGGTATTTCAACAGCCACCATATCACACACTGTTTAATTTCAGAAAACAAACCTCAGATGACCTGCGATGAGTTTGTGCAATTTAGCTGGCAATGGGAATTCAGTCATAGCCTGTCATCAGCTTATTACAGTGAGTAAGGGTATCTAGCCTATAATATATCATTTTATATATCAACAAAAATCAGAATCTGTTACCAAATGATTTCCTAACAGAAAAAAGGGCTACATTTGTTGGATAATTTATTTACAATGAATAATCTTATCAGCTTTACTGTCATACATTAGCAGTGAATGTGTCAGTATCAAGTATAAATGTTTCATTATGGTTTATGTCAATAGTTTTATTTTAAATAAGGGTGTATATTTGCTTGTGATTTACAGTTTTAATCACCATGAGAACGTATTCAAGGGTGGACCATGAATTGCTCATTTCTGTTTGCTTGGGACACCTTATTCAGTGCAAACAAAGTTGAAGAGTCCAAGCAATTCTTTTGCTAATAGTAGTTAACTTCCCTAATGAAAAACCTCAGAAAAGACCTTTTGACTTCTTTGTGTGGATTTGCCGACCATAGCATGGCAATTTCTAATTTTCTCTTTTCAAAATGATTGCATGTTTTTCAAAAAGCCATGTAAGAAGCAACAGTTGATTTGTGGCTGGCAGTAAGACCTGGGAGCCAAATGATTTTCACAGTATTTGGGCAGCAACTCCCCTTTTCTCCCTCCAAGATCAAACGCACTGCAATGTTCACTAAGAACCCACCACACTCGGAGGATAAGAAAGAATCATAATTGTGGTGTGGTTTGATTTTGCAAAATTTAAATGACTGGTTTGGGTGTTGCTAATTCAACTGGATTGAACTCAGGTCCCATTTTAAATCAATTCCCTTAAGCATCTGCAAGTTCAGAAAAATAAAAGATGATCACAACTGGAGCTGGTTTTGATTTTGTGAAACCTGAACTAAGACTAAGGATTGGTTTGAATCCATGAGCCATTTATTCAAATGTTTACATTTGAGAGGGCTTACATTAATGGGTCTTTATCCATTATATTTACATGATTGTCTGAGTGAAGTAGTTATGATACACATGGTTTTAAAGGTAACATAAACATCTTAGGTGACTTTTGTATTAAATTAGTATAATCAGTGTCTTTTATCTTTTATTTTATGTTGAAAACATGCAGAGAAAAAAAATACAGTTGAATCAAGTAGGAGAGAGTATGCCAGGCACTGGAACTACTGATCATATAACAACAGATAATGTTATATTTACTGTTATACAAGACAATGTTAATGACCAATATCTATTATTGTAGGTTTTAGAGGTTAGGTTTAGACTTAAAAAGTCAAAAAAATCTGGACTCAGTTCCACTGGCTTCAACAGAGCCAGGATAATTTACACCTACCAGTGACCTGGCCCAAACTAACTGTACATTATTTTGATGATGAGAACCTCAGTATTAAGGCTTTAGGTTTCTTGAAACATTAAAATGAGAAAAATGGAAAGTACAAGAAAGAAAAAGGAAAAGTTATCATCACCTGCCTGAACAAGTAACATTCCCTTACGCAAACAACATATTTCAGTTTCACTGCCAGCGGTAATACTGGAAGAGAGAGGGACTCAGACGGAGTACCTCTTAATTATAAGCAAGATAAGGTTTTGTAAAAACACAAAGTAAACTTCTGTTACCAAAACACTTTCAACCCTGTTTTCAGGGTTTTTTCCTTGGTAATTTATTATACCATATCTATCTAGACTCCGTATGGCCCTCCTCTCCATAGCATCTAAGCATCTGTGAGCATCTAAAATAATTTATTCTTTAACCTACACACATCACTTTAACTATCCATTTGGCTGACAAACTTTCCTTTTGCTGCAGACTCTTTAGTTGATTTGAGACTGTTACAATCAGTCAACTCTTACAGCCTGACAGTTTTTGCATTTCACTTTCCATCAGATGGAGTGAACTAAAATTTCTCCGGGCCCCTCAACCATGAGTAACAGGTTTCTGATTCCTCATTGCAGAGGAGACTGGAAACAGAGGTTTATGCAACTGGGTAAGGTGGACGTTGGCATTTCACTTGGATGTCATTTTATTGGAGAGCAAAGATTTCTTTTTGAATCAGCCAAAGGCACTTCAAAGCAGATGACATTTTGAGCTGGCATTTACAAGCCAAAATACCTGAGCACTTTATTTTTAATACACCTGCTCTTGCAGAGACTAATGTGCAGCAATTTAGTGAAACCAAGCAATACAGTGCACCGTAAAAGAGCACACTGAAGAAGAATGTGCATTCCTGTAGCCACGAAGAGTAGTGAAGAGCTAGAGCTGAAGAGGAGGTGCTGAAAAGGAAAGAGGAGCACATTATATTAATGTTCTGCCTAGCATCATCCCCAAATGACAAGCTGTGGTGGAAGGAAACCAGATCCAATCCTATTGGGGTACCTAGAATTGTTAACACCTTTCTCATCCATGTCCTTTCCCATCTGAGCTTAGGGTGCACCCAGTGGGATTTTGGCTATCTCCTGCTCAGTGAGGGAAGGGCTCTCTGTGTCCCCACCACCCCTTCTCCACCCACTAAGACAAGATCTGTCTCCAAGGCTTCAAAGTAATAGATGAATTCCACAGAAGACTAGGGCCTGATGCTGCTTTCATTTAAACTGGTGCAAAACTGGTGTAAATGAGAGAATGGGCCCTTGTGACTATTCTGTCTAGTGCTGATGTGATATGCCCTACAACCAGCATTCTTTACTTTTTTAAGCTTAGGTTTTGCCATAATTTTGCTCCCTTGCCAAGACATTGGGCCAGATTCTCCACTGGCCTACATCTTTTATAGTAATTTACACCAAGCAAAATGACTTTGCAAAGTGTGTGTAAGTCATTATCACTCTTATTTCATGGCATTTTATCCTACTTTACATATACTCAGCAGCACTATAAATGGCTAGACAAGGTGTAGGACAGGACCGAATCTGGCCCTATTGCCTGTTTCATCTTTCTCTTCTTAAGATCTCCTCCAGTCTCAGCACATTTTTCACTTCTTCCCAAGGGAAACAAGTTTTTTGCTACATCAATGTTAATAGCTTTTAGTGGCACTGAATGTCATTTCCTGAATAATAAACATCTCCGCTACCCCAGTGACATCTTTGTTTGTTTGGGAATCACTGACTTCTGTGATCTTAATTAAAATCTTGTGTTCAGGAATATTGCAGGTATAGTTTCTTAGTATTTTCTTATTCTTTGGCTCTTATCCCAATAGGGCATCAATGTCTGGAACCCTATGCTCCATGAAGCACTGACAGAATCCATTTTATTAGGATAATTTATTTTTTTTACATGCTATGATTTGAACACAAATTGTCTCCCAGGGTATAAAAATAGAGTTTCATGCTTAACTATGGGAAGTCATGCTTGTGTTTCCTAGCATACACTGATCACTAGGTTGGCCCCAATAAGGAGACCTGACTCCTGGCCATGGTGTCACAAGAGATCAAAGAGGCATCAATTGATTTCAGCCTCAACTATAGGCCAGATGGAGCTGCAGTTAGCGTGTGCATTGAAGTGCATGGAGCTATGCTGATGTAGAACAACTGTTTCTATGTGTGTCTGAGTAAACTGAAAATTCTGTTCTTGCACTGAAGTCAGTGGAGTTACTCCACATTTACACCATTGTGAGTAGAGTTTGACTCTAAATATCCAGTTGCAAAACAATGGTTCTGATTCTCTACAGCCATGTACCTCATGTAGTCATTTAAAGCTATGCAAAGCATAGGCGCCGACCCTGTGGGTGCTCCAGCCCCGAAGCACCCCTGGGGAAAAATTGGTGGGTGCTCTGCACCTACAGGCAGCTCCCCGCTCCAGCTCACCTCTGCCTCCACTCTGCCTCTGCCTCGTCCCCTGAGTGTGCCACCTCATCCTGCTTCTCCCCCCACCTCCCAATGCTTGTGCCACGAAACAGCTTTTTCACATGGCAAGCGCTGGGAGGAAGGGGGGAGGAGGAGGAATGTGGCACGCTCGGGGAAGAGACGGGGCCAGGTCAGGAATTTGGGGAGGTGTCCAATAGGAGCAAGGAGGGGGCGGAGTCGGGGTGGGGCTGGGGCTGGGGGAGTACAAGTACCCACCAGCGCCAAGGAATGTTGGTGCCTGTGATGCAAAACAGCTGTAAAACACTGCCCCAGTTAGAATGTATACATGGGTGGCAGATTTTACATTCACTTCACACTCCCTAGTCCCGATTCACCACTATATCCTTCCACTTTTAGACAGGTGTAATTTCATTGTATTCAATGAAATGATAGCGTCTTAAAACTGAAATAATGTAGTGGTGCATCTGGTCCACTTTGAACCAGTACAAATCACTGCACAAGTGGAGAATCAGACCTTAGGGTATCAGACACAGGACTGGCCCTAGTAACTAATAATATCAGAAGTTGCATGGGGCACCTAAAGGGAATGGGGCAAACAGAAATGCCAACTCTGTCACTTCTGAGCACAGCGTAAAACATGATAGATTGACTAGAACTATATGTACAACAGTAGCAGGATGCCCAATTTGACATACAGTAGATATCTTGTTCAAATATCTAAACAAGCCTAAAGTATATTTATCTAAAACATTTAACCGGTTTGAGCTGACACAAAAACTAGATGGCATTTGCCTTCTCCACATACAGAGGTATTGACATTAATTACAAGTACTGGCACAGAGTAAATTAATGTCCTATGGGCAGGAAGTCCAGGTTTTTTTCTTTTCTTTATTCCATTTTCCAGGGCTTCTGAACCATGAAGATGTAAACAACTTATTACTGACTCTTCAGATGTGATTTCATCAGACATCCTGGATGTCTTGATAGGGATCATATACCGTGCATGGTATAATAGAAAGGCTAGCATGTTGACCTTATGACTAACGCTTACGCATTTGGCCACCGTCTAGAATTCAGTCCAAAAATCTATTAGAATAAAGTTTGAAAGTGTTATTTGGTTTTGTTCATTTTAGTATAATAAAATATTCCATTAAGTACCTCCATTAGGAACCTGTATTCTTATCATTACATGAGACTGTTGTTAAAAAACAGTTTTACTAACAGCACTTAATGGAATGTAAAAGGGAGCCGAGGTGCAATGCAGTAACATGCAGAGTGTTATAATTGAAAGCATTATGATTAGGGAGAATGTGTTTCCATTTATAATTGCAAGAAGAGATTTTGAAAAAAGCCTAAGACGGGGTGGCCAACCTGAACGTGAGAAGGAGCCAGAATTTACCAATGAGCATTGCTAAAGATCCACATTAACACATCAGCAGCCCCCTGTCAGCTCCCCACCACCCCCAGTGTCTCCCACCCACCAGCAGCACTGCTGATCAGCACCTAACCCTCCATCCCTGTGCCTCCCACCCACCGCGATCAGCTGTTTTGTGGTGTGCTGATGTGCAGGATGCTGGGGGAGGGGGAGAAGGAAGAAGCGCAAGGGTACAGCAAACTCAGGGGAAGGGGCAGGAGTCTTGGGGAAAGGAATGGAGAGAGGCTGGGGCCTGGGGAAAAGCCAAGCATTGAGCAGTGAGCACCCTGTAGTACGTTGGAAAATTGGTGCCTATAGCTCCAGCCCTGGAGTTGGCGCCTATGGAAGGAGCCGCTTATTAACCTCTGAAGAGCCGCATGTGGCTCCGGAGCCACAGGTTGGCCACCCCTGGCCTAAGAGAATTAAATGCCCATTTCCCACTGAAATTCAGCCCCTAACTTCCTTAAACTCCTTTGCCTATCTCAGCTGTAAGAAATTACAGCTACTCAATATCCCAGTTGTTCAGGCAGAAGGGCTCCAGACTGGCCTGTGAGAGGTCACCAGTTTGAGTTCCACCAGACATGCTGAAGATGATACTTTCCCATTCTCCTGGAAACTTCCTCTCTCCTACAATTTACCTGTCTTCTCTCCACTTCCATATATCCTCAGCTGCATGATTTTCCTCCAGCCACCTGCAAGCTAGACACACAGTTGTGACTTCTCCTCTCTCCCTACACACATCACACATGTGATCTTTCAGCTATCCCCCACACACACTCTCTCTTTCCTTGGTGCAATAGTCCTCCCACCCCATCCCACACAATGAACACACAAACACAGGCATGCACATGGAAAGAGTGGGTACATGCACATGATGCTGACTCCTAACTCGGTCTGCGAGCTCCATTCTTGCAAACTAGCAGGAGATTGAAAATGATAAGAATCAAGCTCCAATATGCTCTCAGAGCAGGAATATCATCAAGTACACTCCTCTGCGGGCTCAGAAAAACAGAGCAAACAGATAACTGTTGCAATGTTTATGATATACCTGACAGGTGTATAACCATATCGGTGATTCTGACCAACACAATGTACTGGACTGCATTTTGGCTTTTGCCCAGTTCATCAGGGTTTTAAAGAATGCCGAAGCCCTAAATCTGAAGATTGATGGGTTTTTTTCCCCTAAGTAAAAGAAGTAAATTTTAAAATGGAAGATTTAAAAGGCACAAAGCAAGAGTCCAGAAACGTTGGCATTGTCTCTTTAAATATAAATTAATTCACATTTTTAAATGATAAATTATTAATATTGGAGGTAACAATTGTGGAAAGGATTGGCAGGTCCTCATCTGTGATCAGTGTATTAACAGATCCTGACAGATTTCTATTAACACAGAAAATACACATACAGAGCCACAGTCAACACTCTGTTACACCACTTTTAGCTGTTGTAATTCCAATGATTTGAATGGAGTTAAGCTGGAGCAAAATTGGAATAACACATTTGAGATTGAATCCTGCAAACATAATCACCCTGGTTCTCTTTTCCCTTAAACTGGTGTTAGGCTGCTTGAGTTCAGTGGAATTACTTCTGATTCAGACTGGAGCACGTGAGAGCTGATTCAGACCCATAACTGACAATGGGATGACTCAGCAGAGTATGGATGTGAATCTAGTTCAGCAGACTGCCAAAGTAAAAATATGGGGTCCAGATTTTCACAGTAACTCATCTCTGAATTTGGATCCAGCATCTAAAACAAAATGGAGGGAAATCTTGTGAAGACAATTAATTTCTCTGGTTTTCATCTCATCCCTCTTACCATTGTTGTATGATGAGTTGAGAATCCACAGGCCCCCCAGCAATCATGCAAGTGTTTCTGGGGTCTGAACTTCCAATGGGTGATGAGAGCAGTGCGGAGTGGACTGCAGTGTTTCTCACCACCCATGTCAATATGAAGGTTGGGTCAGGTTCCAACCTCAGTTAGACCCTTGTGAAATTACAGGGACAGTGGCCTGAATTTCCAGGTCACAGAGAGGCAGCTGGGGAAGCACCCAACTAATATCCCTCAATAGTCCACGATGGGGATGGGGGGCCCCGTGGGCTTACTCCCACAAGACAACAATCCTGAGTCGAGCATTAAGGTGGAAATGGGGCACTGGCAAAAGAGTGTTGGGCAGAACTGAAGATATAACCTAGCAGGGACAGAGCCTAATTTCTACTTTCAAACCTTGGCAGTAGAAATCAGCCTTTGATGGGCTCTGGAAGCCTGGAAGATAAACTCAGATCCGCACAAATGGAAAATCTGAAGAGTGTTTGGATCCAGAGTCCAGGGTTTGGACCAATCTTTAATATAATCAGGATCAAGCATGGATAAAAACAGCTCAAATCTCCCCAGGAAGATGCATAATGCTTGTTGTCTATGCAGCATGGAGAAATTCTCACTGTAAGTGCTCACATAGTACCTGTCCTTTAGGGCTATAGGTTGCTTCATATCACAAAAAGAATATTCACATGATGAGGCACCAAATTGTTTCTCAAGCAAGGAGGATCTCCCATGCTGAAATGTTGCATCCTCTTGAAGACTAAGGAAGAACTGGTTTTCACCAGAGAGGAAATTGGTATAATTTACAGTAACTAGAAACATATAAGGTGACTTGCCTGTCATTCAAAAAACCATCAAGTGACTCAAAAGATCTTTGACTATTTTTTCAGGATCTGCTGTTAATGGGACAGGAATTGTTCTACTGCCATTCATGTTATGTTCTTTTATTAGCCAGAACCTTTAGAAAAATAATACTCCTCCCAAAATGCAAACATGCTTGGTCAGTCCTTGAGAAAAAAAGAGCATCCTCTGTTTATCCCCCAAACCCCACCTTCCCAGTCCCTGTGAAACAATCTGGGAGCAAAGCCAAAGTTTCCTGCTATATAAGACCCAGATATTGCAGGTGAACTATTTCTCCTGACCAACATCTGACTCAGTGTCCTTGTGCCAAACTCCACTCAGGATGGGGTTTGGTCAGGGGATACGAGTCTCCATATGGGCCTTTATGTTAGGTGTCTGCTGTGCCCAACAACAAGGTAAGAACCCATTCAAGTTTCATTTTGCTCTGAGAAAAGAAAAGACAAAGTCTAATTTAATTGGCTCTATATGGATATAGTTTAAACAGTTTTATTTCTTTTACTTTGCAAACCTTCCAAATGGTTGAAGTTAAATGAGATTTCTTTGTGTCTTTTTATTTTTGTACTATTTCCATTAAATATTTAATGTTTGTGTATTAACTGGACTGATTTAATTTCATCTTGCCTCAAGCCAGTACAATTAACAACATTTGGATGAAGATAGCTTTGAAGATCAAAACAAAATAATAACTATCCATCTCTTGAAATGTCGTGATTTCACTATCATTTTAAAATGGTTTAAAGCATTTTATTTTTGATGAGTTTTCCACTAGGAATGTTGATAAATCTTACATTTTTATGTAATCATAAATGTAAAAATTACCCTATACTTGATCAGACCCATGGTCCATCAATTCCAGTATCCTATTAATCACACTCTCCAGTACCAGATGCTTCAGAGGCGGGTGCAAGAAACCCTGCACTAGACAGTCATGGGGTAACCTGCACCCAAAGAAAGTTTTCCTTCTCACTCGCAATTGTTAGAGGTGGTCTCAAACTCTGAAACATGAGAGTTTATATCCTTTTCAAATTATTTATGTCTGTTAGTATCTGTTATTATAACTCTAGTTATTCTTGTGATCCATATAAGCTCTTGGATTCAGCGATATTATGGTAATGAGTTCCCCTGCCTAACTGTGTGTTGTCGAATTTGCCACTTTTCATCTGAGTTTCAAATTTGCCACTTATATTTGCCAATTTATATTGATTCTTCCTTTGGTTTTTTTTGTATAATCAGACAGGGTGAACTGAAGTACCTGATCTACCTTCTCTATGTCATTCATCATTTTGTATGCTTTGTTATTATGATGTTACATTAATTAGAACAAATCCCAAAAGCCCTTACTCATGTGAGTAGTCCTATTAAATGTAAAGATTATTTGCATGAGTAAGGGCTTGCAGAATTGCTCCTATTCGTATAGCATAATTGTTGCCACTTCTTGAGAAATGTTCCCATAATCCTTTGTGCTAATGTAAATTTTCTCTTTTTTGTTCACCATTCTCTTAACACTGTCAAGTGTAAATATCATGATTTTCAGTGAATTTTGTTTTTCATAAAAGTAAGGGCAGGCAGCAAATTGAGTCAGGCATAACATGGAGCAAGCAAGAATTGCACAAGCTTTTATTTAGAGTTCTGCACCTCAGCACTGATCCTTTGCTATTCTGGCCCAGGGCCTCTTCTTTGGGCAGAAAAAGTTATTTCTACTGGATAATGATAACCTGACAGGTGGCTTTGTGATATGAATAGGTAGAGACTAGACTGAGGCCACCAAATTCCTTTTCTCTTGCATCCTACTGTTATGCAAGTGTCTCTTTCTCACATTCTCTGAGTAGAATGACTACTGCTTGGTTAGAAAATTTTAAGGAAGGTGGATTCCTGCCACTACCACCACCCACAAACTTTCTATACTGATTTTTTTTCTTATTTTTCTGCAGCAATTATTGCTAATACTCCATCTGGAACAGTGAACTTCATCCCACCACTGACAACAAGCCCAGTAATAACATGTAAGTTAAGCAAATAGTCTCAAAAATTCCTCCATCTTTCTGAAGTACTGATGAGAAAGTTAAAATAAACAGGGAAACAGACTGCTTAATTAAAAAAATGGGTAGATCAGTGGTGCAAGGAACAAATAGCTGGATAAACATGATATGATGGCAAAACAGTGAGTTGATTGATAGGTAGGCAGACATATGATAGATAAGTAGAAACACAGAAACATAGATAGGTTGGTACATTATAAATGGCAGACAGTGGATGGGTGGAAGAACAGAGATGGGTTAAATAAGTAGGTGGATAGATGACAAATTGATTATGTATAGTGTTACAATTGATAAAAGAACAGAAAATAAATGGAAGGGGACAGAGCAATGAATAAACTAAAGAAATGAAGGCTTGGGCAGACTGATATAATACTATTCACGTTAAGTCAGGGAATTGCCAGTAAATTCTTAAAATGAGTTTTCAATCCACAGCCTTCAACCCTGCTCACAATGACCGCGTATGCAGTACGTGGGGCAATTTCCACTTCAAGACTTTTGATGGGGACATCTTTTACTTCCCTGGGCTCTGCAATTATGTCTTTGCATCCCACTGCAATGCTGCCTATGAGGATTTCAACATCCAGATCAGGCGCGCTGTGGTGAATAATGCTCCTACTATCAACCATATCACCATGAAGCTCGATGGGGTAGTTTTTGAAATGGCAAAGAACTTTCTTGTTGTCAATGGCAACAGGTAGGTTTAGATATATCACTGTGTGTGCTGAACATAGCTGTTTCCTCAAACCAGGCATATATTTCAGCACTTTCTTAGAAAAACTTCTATGCATTTTGATAAACCATGTAACTTTAACCATACAATCATCTCACCATTCTTCTGTTAAGATGTCATGCTATAAAGATGGGCCCAAACCAGAATGCCAGATCAAAATACCCCTGAACTTTGAGGAAGCTTGAATCCAGATCCAGGTCCATATTTTTTTGTGGCTTGGGTCCATCTTTTCTTTAAACTGATTTTTCTTCCACAATACTGCATTGTCGAAGAACCCACATGGACACCTGATAACACAAGCAACCTTTCCTTCTTATTCTGCATGGCATAGCAAATACTTAGTATCTCTGATGCTTTTTTTCTCCAGGGTTCAGCTGCCTTACAGCCAGTCTGGAATCACGGTTGAGAGAAGCAGCACGTATACGAAAGTGATTGCCAAAATAGGCCTGGTTTTCATGTGGAATGAAGATGACAGCATCCTGGTAAGAATAAATTCTAGATGCTTCAGAGAATAGGAAACAGTCTATTAAAACATTTAGACTCAAATTTTTTGACTGGCTTAAGAATTTGTTTGGGCACCAGATTGGACGCACTGATTCCATTACTTGGCATATGCAAATCAAGTAGGTAAAGGTGTACAAAAGAAAAGCTGCTTAAATATTTGACCATAAGCCTAAATCTTTAGAGGTAGTATGAAGATATATGGTTAGTCCCTGGATATACTTGCCTCAGCAGTTTGGGAGCTGCTGTTTCCCACTGCTGATTATTTCTCCCATTACAGAGCTATGTTTGCATTCATGCATTCCTGAAGAAAGCAACTGTGCTGTGTTCCTAGTGGAAATCAGGCCTCCCACTTAAAATGAGAAAAAGCACTTCATTAACATAATAGCATCATTACATCAAGTGCCACTCACCTCCTCACATTTTATTTTCCAGTAGAATTCCACTGTCATAGGACTTCAGTGTCACAGTGGATTTGATTTTCTTTCTGAAGAAAAAAATAGATAATAAAAAGGCTGGATATATTGCAGATATTGCAGTGAAAACCAGTTCTGCATAAATAACTTGGATTCCATGAATCAGAAATCATATCCAAACCTAGTCCATGTTCTATCAGCCAGGTTTGAATTGGTCTGCTAACATCTACACAACACTGATGAAAATTATGTAGGTGTAGCAGGCACAGCTGCTTGCACTGATTTTGAATACATTGTGGAATGTGTATACTAACTTCAACCAACTTTTCCCCCATCATTTTAGCTGGAACTGAGTGACAAATATGCCAATTATACCTGTGGGCTTTGTGGGGACTTCAATGGTATTCCAACTTACAATGAGTTCTTTTCAAACAGTAAGTTTTAAAAATAATGACAGACCTTTGGTTTCTAGTGGCTTCAATTTCTACACCATCCATTTTTTGTGTTCTCTTGGTTATAAGTCTTCAGCAGGCCTCTCTTCCAACCTGCTGAAAGATTTGCTGAGAACATCAGCACATTTAGATCTTTAGTAACTTGAATTATATATGTATTCATGTATATCATTTGTCTATTTATTTCATTTGTTAGCCAGTTAGATGTGGGCTAAATACTGATTTTCAATCATGATTAAATATAGAAATACATCCACAGACCAAAAGACAATAACAATACCAAGCAAAGCAATCACAACAATTTCTGGTCAAGAGTGTTCTATTTAAACATGCTCCAAGATGTCACCTCTAAATTATATTGATATAATTTTATATATAAACTACATTTGCCAAGCCATACACATCTTTGTCTATAATTAACATGCAAGATCAACACAACATCTCAATCCTGAGTTGCCTGAGCCTATTCCACAGTGTAAGTCTAGATTTGCCTACTGATTTACATGATCTTTACATTACCTTCTCCCATCCTATCTTTCTGACTTTATCACTCCCTCCTCTCTATATATTCTTCCAATTAGCTGGCTATAGGCCTCTATCCATCTCTTTTTTCCCACTGTCAGTATCACCATTTTGTTTACAAAGCTTTTAGGCAATTTATTCAAATCTCATCTTTTCTCCTAAATTCTGTCTCACAATAGTTCTCTTCTATTCCAAACCTGTCTAAAACTTCCTTTTCTGTTATCTAACTACGAGGTCATCTAACCTGGAATGAGTTTGTCATTTTCCAACACAAATTCCAGTTTGCATGTTCCTAAAATTGTTTTCTGATATAAGGATGATGTTATTCAAAGTAAATTGAGTTCTATTGTGTCACTGTGTTAATTTTGTCTATGGTGCATCAGTGTTAATTTTGTCAACATGCCAAATGTAACGTCTACATGAAAGAACTCAAAGAGAACCAACTCCATTAAAAATCCTATATATTATTCATGTATTTATTGCAGATGCCAAGCTCACTGCCATGCAGTTTGGAAATATGCAAAAGATGGATGGGCCAACAGAAGTCTGTGAAGATCCTACATCATCCTCCCTAAACAACTGCACGGGCAATATTGTAAGGATCTTTTTGTTTATTCATGTGTCTTTCATTTAAATGTATCCACTCTTTTCTCCTGTTTCAGGATGGACACGTGGAGAAAATAATGAAGGAATTGGAGGTAGAAGTAGAATACAAGATGTCATTAAAGAATAATTTTAACAAATGGATAACAGTATTAAAAACTGATCCTCTCTATTTAGAGGAATTTGTGGATTTAATAAATTGTTCTGTTTTGTTTTCTCTCTAGGATGACATTTGCCATAAAGTATTGACTGGCCCTGCATTTTCAGAATGTAATACACTAGTTGAGGTTAGCGAGTACATTAAGTCTTGTGAACAAGACTTGTGCCGGTGTGACCAGTCTAAGAATGCCTTCTGTATTTGTAACACCTTCGGTGAATACTCCCGGCAGTGTGCCCATGCCGGTGGAAGACCTCTGAACTGGAGAACCCCACAACTGTGTCGTAAGTGTCTCTAGAACTCACCTTCACCTGTGCTTGCCATTTAGTCAGTGACAAATTCTTATAGTTTGTTGGGGACTCATGGGAACTAAATGTTATTAAGTACTGGATTTGTTTCCAGAGGGCTTTAATATGAATTCCATACTTCGGGCCAGATCTTGGGGTGCAGCTGATCTCCCCATGGTTAAACTGTGGTCATTAATATTTATCAATGTAGATTCTGGAGTTAAACTCCCCAGGGTATAATTGGATACTTCAGTGATTCCACAGAACTCAAATATGCAAATGCACTGGAAAATTAACGCTTCCAAATTTTACTAGAAATTTAGATTCTTAAAAAGAGGGGAAGGCAAAACAAATGCACCAGAGTATATGCCTCAGAGATCTGTGAGACAATTACTCACGAATCCACAGAATTCCAGACTTTAAGTCACAAAGTCAGCATCATACAGTTATATCTGACACACAAGTTTTTGAAAAACACACCTAAACTACAAAATATGGATTGGGATTTCCAAAATCCAAGGGATTCTTGGACCTCGGGTTTGGTGTGCCTCATCTCTAGTGGGAAAAGGTTGAATGAGCTTGCATTCTAATATATAGTAAATGGGGATTACATTTGAATTCAGAAATCTGTCTTCCTTTAAAATTCCAGCCAAGAAGTGTCCTTTCAACATGGACTACCAGGAATGTGGATCCCCCTGCATTGACACCTGCACCAACCTGGAAAGAGCTCAAGTCTGTGAAGATCACTGTATGGATGGCTGCTTCTGTCCTGCAGGCAAGTTTTTATTTACTCCCATCTTTCATAATCTCAATAAAGAGCACTAGCAGATTTACATGTAGGAGTTTAGCAGCTTTGTCAGGGGTCAAGGGTCATCCAGCTGCCCTCTTCTCAGTTTTAAGTGGTAGGCCTTTACCTGTGCACAAAAATTGACAAAAGACATGACTGAATAATTAATTTCCTGTAGCTATTCAATGTCTGCAAAGCAGTATGGAACAATCAGGGACCAAAATAGAACATAAAATGCTACCTATCTTATAGGAATGAGGTAGTTTTACTACGGCAATTCAGTATTATTCAATTGAATTCACCTTACAAGGCAGGAAACCCCTTGGAAGACCAATGGGAGTTTAAGACTTCCAGGGCAAGACCCTCAGCTGGTGCAATTTGGCATAGCTCCCCTGACTTCAATGGAGCTATGACCATTTACGAGTTCCAAGACTGTATTTCAGATTTTTAGTCAACGATTTAAAACAAGAAAAATTGCATATTGTCTATATGTGTAAAACACCTTTGTAAGGTATTAGTTTCTTTCTTCATTTAGGAACTGTGCTTGATGACATTAACAATGCTGGCTGCATCCCTGTTTGGGAGTGCTTCTGTACTTACAATGGGAACTCTTATGCTCCAGGGACATCTTTTGACTCCCACTGCCGTTCCTGGTAACTTACTTACTTTGCTGTTTCTTTTTTAGTTAAATGAATTAGTTTAATGATTCATTATACACAATTTCATCATTAACCACCTCTGAGTGCATATTACTGACTTCCCTGCAATTCTAACAGAATCTCAAAAAAACTGTTTGTTTCCTTTAGTGTCATTATTTAACAGGCTTTGCATTCTGACTCAAGTTAAAATAAGGATTTGTGATATATAGGTTTCTTATCTCTCCATTAAAATTCTCTTTCTTTGCTCTCTTGAAGTATTTTGACTTTTCCAAGATAAAAGAAACTGCAGCACTCACATATTTGCAAATCTAGATTTCCTCTGAAGAAAGCAAGAATAATATGATGGGAACATCAGTAGCAAAACAACAAAACTTAATAACATTGTAACTCCTTTCCTCCAGGCTATTATCACTGCTTGTGATTAATTTCTCCGCTTTCCTTCCAGTACCTGCAATGGAGGCCTGTGGAATTGCAAAGACATTCCATGCCCTGGATCTTGTACAGTAGAGGGAGGTTCACACATCTCCACATATGATGAAAAACGTTACAATGTCCATGGAGACTGCACTTATGTTTTGTCTAAGGTAAGCACCATCAGGTTTTAATAGGTCATAGAGTCCTATGCGGTTATATGGAGGAAGGAGTGGGAGGGCTGCCTGAGTCACGACTAAAGAAGCTAACCACACATAGGAATGAACATTGGAAAGTTTCCTGTTAAAGCAGAAGAGCACTGTATTGAGCAAGAATATACAACAATTCATGCAAAATGTATGAACTAGTTGTGATGTTGGGAGTGAGGTAAATACTGATGTATTTCAGATTCCAGGATGTGGTAATTGTTGGTAAATGCTGAATATTTACAAGCAACTGCTTTATTTGATCTATTTTCATAGCTGTCATACACAACTGCTCTTTGCTGTGTGGCAACTGTTTTTGCCATGTTACTAGTCCTTGGTCATAACAAGTCAGGCAGGAAAAGATGGGGATATAAAGTGAAGCGGAAGCACATTTTTTAGAAGGGGTTGAATCAAAACTTTGACTCTAAATACCAGAACCAGATCCAAATTCTGTGACTAGTCCCAGTCTCTATCACTATAACACTAGTTCAAAATAGTCCTGAGCTTTGGGAAAGTTTGGACCAACCTCTAAAAAATAAATATTTTTCAGACCTGGTAACAAGCCTTTAAAGCAATAGTTGTTGGTATTGTTTTTTTCAGTTCTGTGAAAATGACACATTCGCTGTTCTGGGAGAACTCCGCGGATGTGGCTTGACAGACACTATGACATGCTTAAAGACAATACACCTTAGCATTAATGGAGGACAAACTGTAAGTATCCAAAACAAGTGGTAAAAATGCTGCAGGAATATTTTATAAAAATGTGGGGAGCAAAAAGTTTAAGCCAGAATGAGTCAGGGATAGAGCTTTGTTAATAATTGATTTTTTCAGTTCAGGTCAAAGGAAGTGTTTCATTTGAGACAAAATGAAAAGTTTGTTTCGTTTTCAAGTTTTTTTTATCTTTTAAAAAAAAAATAAAACTAAAGTTAAAAAGTTATTTGGAGTCAACAAATCTAAACATTTTATTTTGAATATGTCAGAATGAAAGGTTTAAACTTTTTTCTTTTACTGAAACTGTTTAGCAAATGTGACGTATTTAGAAAATGTTTGTCCACTTGAATCTGCATTTCTCAGCATAAAAAAAAGTTTAGTCTAGAAAATTCACCCAGATCTAGTCAGGAAGTGACATTTATCCCTCTAAGGATCTGCAGGTCTGGAAAATATGTATTAGTTTTTAAAACCAAGGTAAAATAAATGTATCTTTATTTATCATAATAGTGAGTGCTATGAGGTAGTTAATAGCTCCCAGGCGCTCTTGGACTGTGAATGGCCCTTCCCATGATGCTTCCATCTTATGGGCCTGTTGCGCCTTCAAGACCATAACCTTGTCTCCTATCTTGAAGGACCGTTTCCCTTGAAGGAATGTCTATCATACCAGGCCTTTTGCTCTTTTTGAGCATCCTTTAGGTTTTCTTTAGCAAGGACTAAAGAGTGTCGGAGGGTATCCTGTAGGTTGTTTACAAAGTCCAGAATGTTAGTTCCTGGAGCAGGTGTAAACCCCTCCCATTGCTGCTTCACCAACTGTAATGGCCCTTTAACCTCGTGGCCATATACAAGCTCAAACGGTGAGAACCCTAAACTGGGATGTGGTACAGCCCTGTAAGCAAAGAGCAACTGCTGCAACACTAGGTCCCAGTCATTGGAGTGTTCACTCATGAATTTATGGATCATGGCCCCCAAAGTTCCATTAAACCTTTCCACCAGGCCATTGGTTCGATGGTGGTACGGGGTGGCAACTAAGTGATTCACCCCATGAGTCTCCCACAGTTCTTTCATGGTCCCGGCCAGGAAATTAGTCCCTGAATCCGTAAGGATGTCGGAGGGCCAGCCTACCCTGGCAAAAATGTCTGTTAAGGCCTGGCACACAGTTTTAGCCCTAGTGTTGCCTAGAACTACTGTTTCTGGCCATCGGGTAGCAAAGTCCACAAAAGTCAGTATGTACTGCTTTTCTTTGGGGGACTTTTTTGGGAAAGGACCCAGAATATCCACAGCTACTCGCTGAAATAGGACCTCTGTTATGAGGAGTGGCTGGAGAGGGGCCTTGATCTGGTCTTGGGGCTTTCCCACTCTTTGGCACACCTCACAAGACCAGACATACTTGGCAACATCCTTGCCCATCCCCTCCCAGTGGAAGGACTTCCCCAACCTGTCTTTGGTTCTGTTCACCCCAGCATGGCCACTGGGATGATCATGGGCTAAGCTTAAGAGCTTCCCCCGATACCTAGTTGGAACCACCAACTGTTTTTGTGGATGCTAGTCTTTCCAGTGTC
Organism: Gopherus evgoodei; assembly: GCF_007399415.2. NCBI lineage: Eukaryota > Metazoa > Chordata > Testudines > Testudinidae > Gopherus > Gopherus evgoodei. The sequence continues at coordinate 113,996,870 of NC_044325.1, read as the reverse complement.
CACCAGAAAGAGTCTCCTTATATAAAAGCCCTTGTTCTATAACAAACCGAGATCGGTTAGAAGAACTGAGAGGCAGTGGGGTGCTCCGTGCCGCCGCCCAAGCTTTCTGAAGGCTGTCATCTGCTTCCTGCTCAATCTGGAACTGTTTCCTGGAGGCTGGAGACACCAGTTCTTCCTTAGACTGTGGACTCGGGCTTGGTCCCTCTGGGACTGTGGCTGTTGCAGTCGTTGGCAGGGGATCCGGGTCCACTACCTCTGTCTGGGTCTCTGCTAACACAGGTGGGGCCCCTGTGGATGGCTGGAAGCTTGCCTGGCTTGGCTGCGTGTGACCATTCCCACCCTCTTGGCCCACTTTACCTGGTTGGCCAAGTCTTCCCCCAGTAGCATGGGGATGTGATAATTGTTATAGACTGCAAAAGTCCACATTCCTGACCAGCCTTTGTACTGGACAGGCAGTTTAGCTGTAGGCAAGTTTACAGCTTGTGCCATGAAGGGGTAAATTGTCACTTGGGCCTTTGCTTTGATGAATTTGGGGTCCACTAAGTATCGGTGGATAGCTGACACTTGTGCCCCCATGTCTCTTCACGCGATAACCTTCTTTCTGCCCACTCTCAAAATTTCCCTTCGCTCCAATGGTATTTGAGAGGCATCTGGGCCTGGGGATCTTTGGTGTGATGGTGGTGTAATGAACTGCACTCGGTTGGGGTTCTTGGGGCAGTTGGCCTTTATATGTCCCAGTTCATTACGCTTGAAGCATCGCCCAGCTGACTGGTCACTGGGTCGAGGTGGGTTACTGGAGATTGGTGAGGTGAGAGAATAGGGCATCGGCGGCTTTCCTTGGGTTGTAGGTGGGGTCTTGGGTTGCCCTCGGTGATAGGGTTTATTGTTGGTGTAACTCCTGGGGTAGTCGCTCCCCTTGATAGCAGCTCTTTTCTTTTCTGCCACTTCCATCCACTGGGCTCCAATCTCCCCCGCCTCAGTTACTGTTTTGGGCTTCCCATCTAGGATGTACCTTTCTATTTCTTCAGGAACACCCTCTAAGAACTGTTCCAATTGTATTAGGAGGTGCATGTCGTCCAGAGATTTAACATTGGCTCCTCATATCCAGGCATTATAATTCTTTGCAATGTGGTAGGCATGTCGGGGGAATGACACATCTGGGTTCCATTTTAGGGTTCTGAACTGCCGACGGGCATGTTCAGGTGTTATCCCCATTCTGTATCTGGCCTTGGTCTGAAAAAGTTTATAATCGTTTATGTTCTCCTTAGGCATTTCAGCCGCCACCTCTGCTAAGGGTCCACTGAGCTGTGGCCTCAGTTCTATCATGTACTGGTCTTCAGGGATGTTGTACCCAAGGCAGGCTCTTTCAAAATTCTCTAAGAAGGCTTCAGTATCATCACCTGCCTTGTAGGTGGGAAATCTCTTGGGATGTGGAACAATAACTGGCGAAGGGTTGTTAGGGTTGGCTGGAGCATGCTGCCTAGCCTGCGCTAATTCCAGGGCCTGCTGGTGGGCCTCCCTCAGGAGTTCCAACTCTCTCCTGTGGGCAGCCTCTCTTTCTCTTTCTCTCAGCTCCATCTCTTGTAGTTTTTTTTTCATGTCTCGCCTGTGGTCTGCGTCTTTGATTTGTTCCTCTGCCTCCAGTTGTGCCCGTTCCTTGGAACTCATACTTCCGGCTTCCTTGTGCTGGGGCACCCTCTGCTGTTTACTGCTTGAAATGCTGCTTTTCTGTTGCCTTCTTCAGGTTGCTTAGCTACAGAGTCTTTTTTTTTAACTCCTTCTACCTAGCTATTCCCGACAGAGTTAGAAAGAAAAAAAACTACTCATTTGCAAATGTGTTTTGCTGGTGTATGGAGACTCACAACTGGAGTCCCTTTGTTTAACAAAAGACCCTTTTTAAACTTAATGCCTATGCCTTCAGAGTACTCAGAAGGGAGAGACCAAAAAAAACTTGCAGACCTTTGCTTTTAAAACAATCTCCTCTAGCCTGCCTTACACACAGCTAGCAGGAAAAGAGAAGGAAAAAATCCTACTGGCTTTTGCTCCTAAACCCAAAACTCTCAGTCTGCCTGCAGATAGCTAGCAGGGAGAGAAATAAAAACCTCATTGGCTTTTGGATTCTATCTTATCCCACACGCTGCACACCATGTCATTGTACAATTCCCCACTCTGAACCTTAGCGTCCAAAAGATGGGGTACCAGCATGAATTCCTCTAAGCTCAATTACCAGCTTAGAACCTGTAGCGCTGCCACCAACCAGGAATTCCAGTGCCTGGTACACTCTGGTCCCCACAAAACCTTGCCCGGGGACCCCCAAGACCCAGACCCTCTGGATCTTAACACAAGGAAAGTAAACTCTTTTCCTCACCGTTGCCTCTCCCAGGCTTCCCCTTCCTGGGTTACCCTGGAAGATCACTGTGATTCAAACTCCTTGAATCACAAAACAAAGAGGACAATTCACCTTCCTCCCTCCTTCTCTTTCCCCCTCCCAGACTCTTCCTGAGAGAAAGTAATCCTGGCACAGAGAGAAATCAGCCTCTCTCTCCCTCTTCCCTCCTTTCTCCCCACCAATTCCCTGCTGAATCCAGATCCAGTCCCCTGGGATCTCACCAGAATAAAAAAAAATTAGGTTCTTAAACAAGAAAAGCTTTTAATTAAAGAAAGAAAAAACAGTAAAAATTATCTTTGTAAATTTAAAAAAATGGACTAGGTACAGGGTCTTTCAGCTATAGACACTGGGAACACTCTCCCAGCCTAAGTATACAAGTACAAATTAAAATCGTTTCAGCAATATACACATTTGAACTTCTTCCAACCACATACACATTTGCAAATAAAGAAAACAAACATAAGCCTAACTCGCTTTATCTACCTAGTACTCACTATTCTGGACATATAAGAGCCTGCATTGAAGAGATTGGAGAGAAACCTGGTTGCATGTCTGAACCCTCTGAGCCCCCAGAGTGAACAACAACCAAAACTAACAGCACAGCGCAAAAACTTCCCTCCCTCAGGATTTGAAAGTATCCTGTCCTCTGATTGGTCCTCTGGTCAGGTGACAGCCAGGCTCACTGTTCTTGTTAACTCTTTCCAGGCAAAGAGATATGAAGCACTTCTGTTCTATTAACTCTTACTTATCTGTTTATGACAGTGAGGTAAGTAGTATATTCAGCCCTGTGCTATTTCAGTCAGAAAAGATACTTTATTCACAAAACAGGAGAGAAGTTTCCTTTCTATTAAGTAAACATTGATACCATCATTTTCTTGGCTTCTGCCTAAAACTACCAGCTGCACTAGATGTAAGTCAGTTCAGATACAGAGGCTCTGCATCACTGCAAATCAAGATAACCTGACCACTGCTGCAGCTCTGTAAAGTACAAATAATAATTCTTTAAAATAATTCCCTTTCTCAAGGGAAGGCAACCGGAGATTAAAAGGAAGGACAATTGCAATTTTAAAGGAAGGGTAAAAAAATCAGAAAATCAACCACCTTTCATGAAATTCATTATCATGCCGATATTACCAATGCATAACATAATGTTCCTTTATCTTTATCTTCCTTGCCAGATCATTAAGATCATTTCTGGAGGTGGTGTGTTTGTGAATTGGATCTACACTCAGTTGCCCTTCTCAGCAGGTATGTTTCTCTCCCAGGGCCAATACATGACACTCTCAAAACTTCACCTAGACTCCTGCTTATTCTTTTAAATTTCAAAGGAGTTGATGTGATGTCAGTATAATGAAGAATCCCATAGCCTAGCATGTTCACATTAGATTCTCACTATGATGATTCTTGACCCAAATGGTGATTCCAGCAATAGAGGTCCAAAGTCTCTTGATACATTACAGCCTGTTGTCCAACTTGTTAAGATATTAATTTGGTTTTTGCTGTCTATCCTCTTAAAGAACGATCCTCACTGAAGATATGTATGCTACCCGGATCCTGTTCATTCTCCTCTCCACAACGAACTTGAAATGATCAAGATACGAGATTAGAAACTAGAACAAAATTATTCTTGTTAATGCTTGATGTAATCCAATGTTTCCCTTCATTAATCTGTGGGAAGGATCAGATAAAAAGGAGCATTCTATTCCTGTGTAACTTTAATACAAACTGCACTTGCTAGCTCCTAGGCAGTCACAAGCAAATGTTGTATTGTATTTTTCATTCAACTTTAAGCATATCTTGGTTTTACTCCACACTGGGGTTCACTATAGTTGCAACAGTAATCCAAGAAGAGCCACAAGAATGGGGTGTTGTTTCCAGCATTTGATCTCTTCAGAAATCTGATTATCTTGTTCTTTGTCCATAGCTGATGTCACCATTTTCAGACCCTCATCCTTCTTCATCATGGTGGAAACAAACTTTGGACTTCAACTGGAGATCCAACTTGTACCCATCATGCAAGCGTTTGTGCGACTGGATCCATCTTTCAAAGGGCAGACTTGCGGTAAGTAAATGTAACAAAACTGGTGACCTGCCTGAAATCCCCATTGGTCTTGTATGAATGATTCAAACTTTGTGCTTTTTCAACAGGTCTCTGTGGAAACTTCAACAATATTGAGAATGATGACTTCAAAGCCATAAGTGGTGTAGTGGAAGGAACAGCAGCTGCATTTGCTAATACCTGGAAAACACAAGCTTCATGCCTTGACATCAAAAACAACTTTGAGAATCCTTGTGCTCTCAGCGTAGAAAATGGTAAATGCAGCGTAGAAAATTGTCCATGACATGCAGGCAATTTGAAATTTGATTTCTAGTTTTTCCCTATAAAGCTAATGGAAAATACTTGACATAAAGCAAAAATTAGAAGAAATAAGGGATTTAAAACATGGTAAAATATACATTTGGAATCAGAAAGAAATGTTCATAAGAGAAGAAAATTAGAGAGAAGCTAAGTAATAAAGTAAGTGCAAGAATCATGGATACTTTCCCACAACAGTTTATCTTGACGGAGTTAGGTTTAGTGCACAAGATGACAACGTGGTGCAGAATGAGTGTACAATAGATATTTGTTTATAAGGCTTTGGTGAATTCTTTGTTCAATCCATGGTGAGAAACTGCTTTTTCATAACTTTGGCTTTAACAAGTCTTTGCCAAATGTTGCAGTGAGCAAAACAATGTGGTTGCTATGGTACTATTTCAGAAATGAGTTTACAAGAGACAAGGGCACATTAGCACTAGAGTTTTTAGCCTAATGAAATAAAAAGAGTAATATGAATTTGTTTCATTTCCTCTGTTTACAGAAAAATATGCTCAGCACTGGTGCGGATTGCTTATGGACAGCACAGGACCTTTTGCCAATTGCCACTCCACAGTGAAACCAGCTATTTACCACACGGTACTTAGCTATTTTTCTTTTTCCTTTGAAAACCAATCAAAATTGGAGCCTTAAAATCAGTTGTTTGGAAAGAAATGTCCCAAACATGTCTCCCAGATTATGCTATGTCTATATTTTAATCTGCATAATACATCACTTCTTTTTCTCTATATATATTTCTTACTTTATGTGTATATTTCCTACCCTTATTTCAGTCTGCAGTCTTGATTTCATCATCCTGAATTGCTTTTACACTCTTTGTTAAACAAGAACTGCTATTTCCCACAGAGCAAGAAAACCAAAATGTAAACATATAAAGAGGAAGTTATATATAAAGTATATAAAATATATGAATTCTATATACATTTTTGCTTGCTAAAGCATAATATCTTCAGAATAATCCATATATTTAGGTACAATGGGAGATTACGAAGCATACAATAGATTCTTTGGCTCTTATTTTACAATAACCGTCAATATTTGGGTGTCTCCATTATCGCCATATCAAAAAAATCCTAAAAGGAGGTAGGAAAATATTGAAGATATGTTGACACTGCTCATAACTGAATGTATATGGAGAAGAAGCTGATACATAAGACCAAAAATTAACAGGACCTGTAGTTTTGTGATGATTAATTAGTTTGTTTCTGCACCCCTAGAACTGTCTGTTTGACACCTGTAATTGTGCAAAGAGTGAGGACTGCATGTGTGCCGCCCTCTCTTCCTATGTGAGAGCCTGTGCTGCCAAAGGAGTCCAGCTGGAGGGATGGAGGACTGATGTCTGCTGTAAGTGTTATATCCACTCCCTCGGTCTTCTATTCTGAAAGAACCAGTAGTAGAATTTATCAATCAATCATCATTTTATATCAGTTTCTAGCCAATCCAGGGCTCTCCCAGTAAATTTTGAGGGAAAGGTATTGAAAAGTAAAATTCTAGCAATAATTCCCTATTTTTTTTATTAATATAATGGAAGTTAGTTATGGTGAATACAGATGGAAGACACAGTTGTGTCTAGGAAAGATACAACTGTTGCTGAAGGGGCTCTGACTCTCTCTGCAGAAGCTTTAAGTTAACTAGAGTTTCAGCTGTCACCAGTTGCCGTCGAAATGAATGTGTCAGATCACAGAAACAATATTAATTCTAAACAGAACACTTTAAAAATAAAGAATGTTTAAGCAAAGGGTTGTTTAAAGTCACCAAGCTGTTTTCTTTGATCCAACATGTCTGTTTCCAGTGCAGGAGTATTTATGTACCTCAGGAAGCCTCATACCTCAGACTGCACCAAAGGTTTATAGGTTTCTATTATAACTGCCAACCTGATATGTGATTTCTCTTTCCAAGTCTCATTTGAAAACACATCTTTTTTTCATTTGCATATATCACTTCATTTGTCCCCCCATCTACTGTACTTTTTTTAAAATATAATGCTGTGCATTATTTAACTCTGAAAGCATGCTAGGATACATTTTGTCTGAAAATATGATACACAAAAATTATATAGCATTGTTGTTTATCTGTTGTTCACACTACATATTGCCCCTCTCTCCCCACCAAATAATATTATCTGGAACTAACAAATCTGTTAATATAATTTTTGTTTTTCCTTCTTAAGCCAAATACACAACCTCATGTCCCAAATCATTGAGCTACAGCTATAACATCAATTCCTGTCAACCCACTTGCCGGTCTCTTAGTGAGCCCGATGTCACATGTAACATCAGATTCATTCCAGTTGATGGTTGCACCTGTGAAAAAGGAACCTACATGGATGACTATGGCAAATGTGTGTCTGCTAGCGAATGTTCTTGTTATTACAAAGGATCTCCCATTCTCTCTGGGGAAGTTGTTCATGAAGATGGTCTTGTATGGTAAGAGATTCTTTTATAAAAAAGCTGCATTGTATAAACTTTCTAAATAAAAGAATACACCTCAGTTAAGCTGGCTGTACCCAGCAGTGCATGATTTTCAGTACAATGCTCTGCCCACAGAATAGTTCTGTTAGACTATGAGAGCAGTGCATTTTTCCAGACTTACGAGAACGACTGTATTTAGGCGAGATTCCTGTTGTATTCAATGATTTTTCCCAGCTTAAAATACAAAAATACACAGCAAGAGGTTTATAGTATAATAAAAATCAAACTCACTGGGAGACATTGTCTGTCACTATTTCGGTCACAAATTTTCCTGGACATCTATAGTCAGGATCATAGGGAAATACCACCAGCTGCTGGGTTAACAAAAAACTTTTTTCTGTAACCACAAGGTGGCATGTTAGAATTCCATGTCCTATTGGAAAGTTCTGTAACAGGAGACAAGAAGCTCAGTATGTGGAGCTTAGAACAGAAGGTGCTACAGTAATACAAAATAATAAATAATAAATATTATTATTATTCCCTTCCATTTCTTAGCACTTGTGCACAGGGTAAACTGAGCTGCATTGGAGCTGTGAACCAAATCCAAGGTAAAAGCCCTTCTTTAGCTTATCTTTGCTCTCTAGCCTGTCCCTGGTTTTGAATACGTTTTCTCTTGGCGCAATAGAACAAAACTGAAACACACAGGAAAGTCAATAGAGTGGAAACTGTTGCTTAATTTCATCTGCTATTTTTAAAATAAAACACCAGTCTATATAGGGTGACCACTTAAAAAAAAAAGCACTGAAAAATTAACTTGAAGGTAATGAAAGAATAATGACGTGTAATTTCTAAAAGATTATATAAATTAAAAACTGCTGCTTCCTAGGGAATTCATAGCGTCCTGTCAGATAAGCCCCTGCATTCTTTTTTTAATTGTACTGGATATGAAGAGCTTAGTCTCCTTATAGCAAATTGAACACGTGTTAATGTTGTGCAAACTCTGGTGCCTTTTCTCATCTCTCTCATATCATTCTCTCCCCTAGTTTGCACTCCTCCCATGGTCTACTTTGACTGCAGAAATGTCACTGCAGGTACCACTGGAGCCGAATGCCAGAAGAGCTGCCAGATGCTTGACATGCATTGTGTAAGTATGAAGTGCTGGCCAGGCTAGCCTTTGTAGAAAACTAATGTTTGTTTGTACTCCTGTACACTAGAACTATTCATTGTTCATAAATATAGTCCTGAAGCTGTAATACTAATAGTCTGTTGTCTGTGCAGCGAATCCCTGGAAGCATGTTGTGACGCGTTAACAATGCGATCACTAAAGGCCAAGTTCATGAGCAAATAAAAGTCAACTTTACTTGAATCTCTCACATAGGTACTGACTGGCGATGCATCAGACTTCGTAGATCTAGTTCTGATAACAATACCTAGCAAGAACTAGTTCTCAACAAAACATGCAGAAGTTTGTCATGTGCACAATCTGTTCAGTAGAAAATTACTGGACGTAATCTTGATTGAAATTGTTATATTTTTTGTGCTGTGATGCATTTTTTAATAATCTCGTACACATCCAATAATATTACCAAGGCCAGGAACATGATAACAGCCTGATTGGCTGTGTCATTTTGTGAGACAGCATCACATGAGATAAATGGCAATCCAACTTAATGCATCAGAAAAAATGTATTAAACTATTCTTTTTTTAACTTACCATCTGCTCAGACACAGATCAGCAGGTCCACAGGTTCCTCAGCAAGTCAGGCTGGTACCCAATTCAATATCTTTCTCACTTTCACAATCCATAGACCACCTATGGAGGCTGGGACACATGAAATGTTGATGTTTAGCAAGTTTTATCTTCTACTAAATCTTTCCTTAGCAACCAACCATATGTTTGAGCAAAATCCATATTTTCCTTCAAGCCATCTCTGATTTAAACTGCATGTAAATCAACAGTCCAGAGACAGGTTCTAAGAATCTAATCGTACTCTCTTTCTACTTGAGTAAGTAAGTTACATTTTCTGCTTGGCTTTACAGTACAGCACACAGTGTATGTCTGGCTGCATATGCCCCTCTGGGCTAGTGTCAGATGGTAAAGGCAGCTGTATTGCTGAAGAGGAATGTCCATGTATTCACAACGAGGCTACCTACAAACCAGGGGAAGAGATCAAAGTTGACTGCAACACCTGGTATGTATTCATTGAACTGTAAAAGCAGCAAAGAATCCTGTGGCACCTTATAGACTAACAGATGTTTTGGAGCATGAGCTTTCGTGGGTGAATACCCGCTTTGTCAGATGCATCACATGCATCACATGCATCTGACGAAGTGGGTATTCACCCACGAAAGCTCATGCTCCAAAACGTCTGTTAGTCTATAAGGTGCCACAGGATTCTTTGCTGCTTTTACAGATCCAGACTAACACGACTACCCCTCTGATCATTGAACTGTGTGGTTCATGGAGCCACCACATTGCCCTTTCCAAAGATCCATATATAGCAGCACAATGGTGAAAAGAAATGTTCATTGGATTGGTTTGGCAGATGGACTTTTCAGTATATTAACCATAACAAACCAGTTTTCTGTCAATCAAGGTAGATGGTAAAAGCAAAGAGCGGGAGCCAGGAAATCTTTGGGTTTAAGGTTTTTATAGAAACAGATTCATAGAAAAATGGGGGTGGAAGGGACCTTGACAGATGATCTAGTCCATTCCCCTGTGCTGTAGCAGGACAAGTATACCTGGATCATCCATAACAGGTGTTTGTCTAACTTGTTTTTAAAAATCGCCAAAGATAGGGATTTCACAACCTCACTTGATAATCTATTTCAGAGCTTAACTATACTTGTAGGTAGAAGGTTTTTCCTAATATCTAACCTAAATTTCCCTTGTTACAGAATAAGCCCATTACTTCTTGTCCTATCTTTAGTGGACATGAAGAACAATTGATCAAGTCCTTAATATATTTGAAGACTGTCAGCAAGTTCCCTCTACCTCTTCTTTTCTCAGGACTAAACATGCCCAGTTGTTTTTTTTTAAACATTTCCTCATAGGTCAGCTTTTCTAAACCTTTTATCATGTTTTCTGCTCTCCTCTGTACTCTCTCCAGATTGTCCACATCTTTCTTAAAGTGCGGCATTCAGAACTGAACACAGTACTCCAACTGAGGCCTAACCAATGCTAAGTAGAATGGGAAAATTACGTCAGTCCTGTTAATGTAGCCCAGAATTATATTAGCCTCTTTTGCAACTACATCATATTGTTGACTCATATTCAATTTGTGATCCAGTATAATGCCTAGATCCTTTTCACCAACACTACTGTCTAGCCACTTATTCCTCCTTTTGTAGTCGTGCATTTGATTTTTTCCTTCCTTAATATAGGACTTTCAACTTGTCTTTATTGAATTTTATCAACACTTCTCCAATTTGTCAGCGTCATTTTGAATTCTAATCCTGTCCTCTGAAGTGCTTGCAATTCCTTCCAGCTTGGTGTTATGGGCAAATGTTATAAGTATACCCTCTATTCTATTGACCAAGTCATTAATGAATATATTGAACAGTACTGGACCCAGGACAAACCCCTGCAGAACCCCATTAGATGCATCCCCCGAGTTTAACACCAAACCATTTCTAACTACTCTATGAGAACGATCCTTCAACCAGTTTTGCACACACTTTACAGTAATTTCATCTAGACCACATATCCCTAGTTTTCTCATGAGAATATCATATGGGACTTTATCAAAAGCCTTTCTAAAATCAAGATATATTACATTTACAACTTCTCCTCTATCCACTAGGCCAGTAATCCCATCAAAGAAGGAAATTAGGTTGGCGTGGCATGGTTTGTTCTTGACAAAATCCATGTTGGCTATTACTTATAGCCCTATTATTCTCAAGGTGTTTACAAATTGATTAGTAATTTGTTCCAGTATATTTCCAGGTATTGAAATCGGGCTGATTGATCCATAATTCCCCAGGTCCTCTTTGTTACACTTTTTCCTTCTTCAGTCATCTGGGACCTCACCCATCCTCCATAAATTCTCAAAGATATTAATTAATTGTTCCAAGATTGCCTCAATTATTCCTGAAGTTCCCTAGGATGAATTTCATCAAGCCCTGCCAACTTGGATATAGCTAACTTATCCACATATTCTTTAACCTGCTCTTTCCCTATTTTAGTTTGCATTTCTTTCTCCTTGTTGTAAATATTAATAATGTTAACTATCTGGTCACAATTTACCTTTTTAGTGAAGACTGAAGCAAAATGGGAATTAAATACCTCAGCCTTCTTGATAATGTCCATTAACTCTTCTTTCCTTCTAAGCAGAGGACCTCCTTCGTCTTCCTCTTGCTCATAGTGTATTTATAGAACCTCTTGTCATTGTCTTTTATGTCTCTTGCTAGAAGTAACTCATTTTGTGCCTCAGCCTTTCTGATTTTGTTCCTACATGCTTCTGCTATTCTTTTGCTCTCATCCTTAGCAATTTGTCCATGTTTTCATTTTTGTAGGATTTCTTTTTTTATTTTTAGTTCTTTAAAGAGCTTGTGATAGAGCCATATTGGCCTTTTACTATTCTCCTATCTTTCCTTTGCATTGGGATAGTTTATTGTTGCTCCTTTAATATTGTCTCCTTGAGAAACTGACAACTCTCTTGGACTCCTTTTACCCCTAGATTTCCTTCCAGCAGGACCTTGGCCTACCAGTTCTCTGAGTTTGTTAAAATCTGCTTTGTTCTTATTCTGCCGTTCTCACTCCTTCCATTCTTTAGAATAATGAAATCTACCATGTCATGATCATTTTCACCCAAATTGCCTTCACCAATCAGATTCACAACCAGTTCCTTCCCTGTTGGTCAGAATCAAATCTAAAATGGTTGTTCCCCTGGTTACTTCCTTCACCCTTTGATACAAAAAGCTGTTACCAATACATTCTAAGAACCTACTGGACATTTTGTGTTTTGCCATATTACTTTTTCAACAGATATCTGAGTGGTTAAAGTCCCCCATTACTACCAGGCTTTGTGTTTTCATACAGTATCATCTATATTCCTATTAACTCCTTCGTGCTGATGATACAGAGCTTTTGCATTAATTGTTTGCTTGGAGAAATTCTAACTTTAACACTAGAGTGAATACAACATTTCCCAGGACTGATACATACTGAATTAAATAAATATGTTGTGGGAATTACCTGTGCATGGAGTAATTTTATGATTAAAATGTTTTCTTCTCCTTCTTAGTGTGTGTAAGAACAGGATGTGGAAATGCACCAGTGAACAATGCTTTGGTACGTGTGCTATTTATGGAGATGGGCATTACATCACATTTGATGACAAACGGTTTAACTTCAATGGAGATTGTGAATACACATTAGTCCAGGTACTGAGCTTTTGTCTTAGCATGATTACTTGTGGAGTCACCTGTATCCTCCATATTGCAATTATCCATCTGCTAACTTCATTTCTCTCTTCAGGACCACTGTGGGAAAAACAGCGCAGTTAATGGAACCTTTCGAGTTGTCACTGAAAACATCCCTTGTGGCTCCACTGGGACTACCTGCTCTAAGTCTATTAAAGTTTTCCTAGCGGTGAGTAGCTTTTTTGGTCCTTTTTTTTTTTTCAAAGAACCATTTTATTATGTATCCATTTGAGACTCAGGAGGAGCCAGAAGCTTCTGAAGTGAAGACTTTCCAAGGTTTGTAAAATGCAATTTAAGCCAAAAACAAACAAAATATTTGATAGTGCTTCCAATCTTTATTTATTTGTTTGTTTGTTTATTTGGTGGCAAAGCTATCCTATGTAGTACTTGTGCCAAATTTAATTTTCCAGGGGAGTTATGTAAAATAAATCATTTTATGGCATGCCCTATAGTACCGCTAATTGTAGGCATTCTCTCCTTTGATTAACTTAAACATTTTACAATGTATGTTCTTAAAACAGTTTTATGGTCATATGATTTGACTTATATAAATTAGATTTATTTCATTTGCCTCAAAAATAAATAATTACTCATCTGTGCTGGATAAATAGTATTGTTCTCTTTAAAATGGAATATATACATAGTTAAGATCATTCCCATACATTTGTTGCTGGGAGGTGACGCCTATACTAACAAACCACACTAATTACTGAAAAGCTGATTCTTAGTCATTCCTTTGATTTTTTTTCTCCCCATTTTAGGGCTATGAGTTGATACTCAGTGAGGAACACCTTGAAGTGGTAGAAAGAGAAAATGGAAGGCAAATGCCATACCAAGTCCGCAATATGGGCATGTACATAGTTATTGAGACCAACAATGGACTGATCATCATGTGGAATAAGAAAACCAGCATCTTCATCAAACTCAGCCCTGATTTCAAGGTAAGACTTAAGAAGGCAGGAGTTTGCTGCCAACTGTCATTGACACAAATGATGAATTATCATCCCTCTTGAGTGAGAAAGCAATATTGATTGAAATGAAACAGAGTCCAGCTGAAAGTCTTGTGTAAAATGATAGGAAGTATGTTTAACTGTGTCTCAAATACAGATGTTAAAGGCAGTGTGTGGTACTATACTAGAGTTTGTCAACATAGCAACTGATGTGTGAGAAGGGCATTATATACCATAGGAAATGGGAATTTAGTCATCCTGTTTGCATACTATTCTGACTTTTCCATTACGGAAATGTATTAAGGAGTGGTTCAGCCAGCTTCAGAAATTTATGTAGAAGTATATTCTAATGCCATGAGTTCTTTAACTAAATAGTACATCAGAATCAAATTATTTTTCCCCACAAATATGGAATGTATATATTTTAGATTCATACATACAGCCTAGCATTAATGCCAGCCTTGCTAAATTTTACCTGCTCACTTGCCTAGGTTAACATTTTTTGGATGGACAAGCAAAGTATTCATTTTTATCACTGTCATTAATTTTGGTAAAGAGCAAGTGAGTAGATTTTGTGCCTGGAGTGGGCTGCTCATTTTCATGACCGTTTTGTAAGGCTGTTTTATCTATGTATGCCTATTGTATATCTGTACAACACAAGACAAACAAAAGAATATGCAATTAGCTAACTGTAGATTCATCATCATAACTCACCAGTGATGGGGCACAACAACAAAGCAATTTTCTTATTGTTCAAATTTTTTAATAAATTACTAGGCGTATACCCCTCAGATCAGTCATCAGGTCCTTTTACTGAGATAAAAAGCAGGTTTTTTTGAAAGTATGTTATCTTAGAAAAACAGAGAGTCAGGATATTACCAAACAGTTAGAGATAACATACAAAATCGGGAATTCCAGGGGTGCTTTTAGTCTGTAATGTTGCTGCAAACCTTCTATCATCCTTTGTGTATGTGTATGTGTACAGGGTCAGGTCTGTGGCCTGTGTGGGAACTACGATGGCAATGGCATTAATGACTTTACCACCAGAACTCAGTCTGTGGTAGGAGATGTGCTGGAGTTTGGAAACAGCTGGAAAGTGTCTCTTACTTGTCCTGTTGCTAACACTACAAAGGACCCGTGCTCTACCAACCCTTATAGGAAGTCTTGGTCACAGAGGCAGTGCAGCATCATCAACAGTGAAGTCTTTGCTGCATGTCACTCTCAGGTATAGAAAATCCTCAGAGCAAAATTCTCCTAAATAAAGACTATCTTTTTATATTCCTCAGATGCCTGTGCACTTGACATTGAATTGTCACTCTTTACATACCATTGAATACAAGTAGTCTGCTAGCGTACATATCCTAGACGGGTGTGCACAGGAGCAACTGGATCCAGCCCCACACCTCAACCTTCGGGTGTTTGGATCCAGCTCTGACCTTTACAACTAAGGCTTATCTCTAATATATACACTACATGGTTGAAGAAACCCATCCCTTAGAAGATGGGAGTCAGAGCTAATTACTAACTAAATTGCTGACTATCCAGAAGTTTCATTTGGGTCCATTTTCTCTCTGTTCCAAAAGAACTACCCCCATTGAAGGTTGTTCTCATACATTCTGACACAGGTACACAATTCATCAGCTAAAGTATGTTTCACCTTGAATTGTCATAGGTAAATTTCAGGCTGGATTATTCTACACAAAAGGAATGGGCACTGCACCTATAGAACAATTTAGCTTTGTTTATTTTACAGGAAGCATTCTTGTTTTTCTTGTGTAAAAGAAGGATAATCTCAAGTCACTCTGAGTTTTATTTTTAGTGTGGGTTAGTTAATATTTTCCTCATATGCCATACACAGAATACAAGTGTAATGCCAACAAACCCCAGTCATCGGCAAGTGGCATTGAATCGGGGATCTCTGGAGCATGAGCTTCTACCTCATGAGCTAAAAGCCAACTGGCTGTTAGCAAAGGCTGTAGAGCAGTGGTCCTCAACCTTTTTGTCTGGTGGGCGCCAGACGAAGGACTGTGGCGGCGGTGGAGCATCCGCCAAAATGCCACCGAATTTCAGCAGCATTTTGGTGGCAACGCCTCTTGATGATGTCGTTTGCCGGCGGCAAGCAGCATCATCGAGAGGCGTTGCTGACGAAATACCGCAGAAATTCAGCGGCATTTCGGCGGATGCTCCACTGCTGGCCAGGATGTGGGTGCATTTAGATACCCACACGGGCACCATGGCGCCCTCAGGCACTGCATTGGGGACCCCTACTGTAGAGCAAACTCATTAATCTCACTAAGTGGTGGTGGTGCCACTAGATGGGAGAAAACACCACACCCAGAAGGTGTGTGGGTCACACAAGCTCTATCCCTGAGTTAATTAACAACATGCTGGAGTAGCCAGGGAAAAGAATCAGTGTAGATAGCAGCAGCCATTGCTAAAGCATATGTCAAACAATATAGCCTACCTGTGTTATTTGTATCTTAATTCTTTCCATAGATAAAAATCCTAATTTTCAAACATAGGTGCATGTTAGAAACCTGCATTTTGGGTCTCAAATCTGCAACTGTTTGCAAATTTGCTTATGTAAATGATCAAATGTATGATTTAGACATACTATTTCAGCATCCACATGGGAAAATTGGGGCTAGTTTGTCTAGCAATGCAAATACAAGAAAATGAAATTTACAGATTTTCCCTGTTTGTGGCATGTTAATATTCTATAAGTGTTACTCTGGCGAAGCAAGATGACTCCAGAGAAAGTAAAACTTACATTTACTGCTTTCTTTGTCTAACAGATTGAACCAACTAAATATTACGAAGCATGTGTGACTGATGCTTGTGCTTGTGACAGTGGGGGAGACTGTGAATGTTTCTGTACAACAGTAGCTGCATATGCTCAAGCATGTAGTGAATTTGGTGTTTGTGTAGCCTGGAGAACTCCATCAATCTGTCGTGAGTATTAGCCCATAGCTCAATGGAGATTGAAAGAATAGTGTATCGGTTTCAAGGCAATTGTTTTGAGAATGTTATTAAATATGTTATTAAATATATGAAAACAATTTGTTCTCGATCCTGTATTTCATATCAAATTAGGTTGACAATTATGTAGTTTCAGCTCTTGATTCATGACTTTCAAGATTACCCAAATGGTATGGTAGTGGTATAATAGAGAGCTATGAAAAAATTGCAGCTTTTTGTTCTAAACATGTGTTTTCATGTTTCCCCTCAGCTGTGTTCTGTGATTATTACAACCCAGAAGGGGAATGCGAGTGGCACTACAAGCCTTGTGGAGCCCCCTGCATGAAGACCTGTAGGAATCCAAGTGGACGATGCCTTCATAAGTTACCAGGTTTAGAAGGTGAAAAGAGCTATGACACAGCATGTTGCTTACTGTAGAATGCACAACTGGTTACCATTTTTTTCCAGCTCAGTCATTGCTGCATCAAATTCTCCCTTCAGATACACCTCATACAATCTTATTTTCTTCAGTGAGTTGCATTGGTATAAGTGAGGGCAGAGTTTAGTCCATGGGGTTTGAAAACATTTGTAGGACTCAGGCCTGGTGAAGTCTCCTAATGGTAATAGTCTGTGCTATGTGAGAGAATTGCATTAGTATCTTGGTTCATAGGCTAGCATCACCTCCACATCTTAGGAGCTAGGGGAGCCTTGTTTGCTAAATAATAACACTGTGCCAATCAACAAAGAAGCCATTAACAAGAATCCAGAAGCAGTAGTTTCCTTTTATTTGGAAGGACTCATCATATTATAAGGAAGGCAAGCCAAAGAAAGTGAGCCAGGAGAAGGAGTACAAATTTGGAAAGCCCTGGTGCCTGAGAAATATAGCCCAAAGTAGAAAAATAAAAAGGAATTACCTTCTGCATAAAATTCCAGCTTAAAATCTTCCATCTTATACTCTTTATTTTTTTTGTCTCAGGCTGCTATCCAAGCTGTCCAGCAAACAAGCCATATTTCAATGAGGATGAGATGACGTGTGTTGATAACTGTGGCTGTTACGATGCTGAAGGAAACTACTACAAACCAGGAGTGAGCTTCTACTCAGGGGACAACTGTCAATCGTGGTAAGATTTAATGTACAGTCTGACCATGTTAAGGTGAAAGGACCAAAGCAGTGTTTGAAAGTTATGCGCCACTATCCCACTGTAAGGTGAGGATGTTGCCTGTGCAAAAGTGACCCCTTATTGTCACATACCAATTTTCATATTACTAGTGAGCAATATTTGATTCTGTTGAATTTGTTCTCAGTAGCATAGTAAATTCTTTAGCTTAGTACCCAGAAAAAAAATATGATGTGCTTTATAACCTGGTTTGTTTTATTCTGTGCGCCTGTCTCATGGTAATATTTCTATAAGGTCACTCGTCACCATGATTGAAGAGTGCAGAATATAACAAAGCCAGTTATGTAATATAGATTTGTTGCTGGGATTTATTCTACATCCACATATAGTTTAAAGTTCATAACAAATATGATCCAATATTCAGACTTTTTCCTTTTCTAGCCTCTGGACCAAAACTCATTGGAAGAATGATGAATTTGACAAGTAGCCTCCCTAAAGATTTGTTTCTCTAGTTTCCCACGGTCTTTGACTTCACTTTCACACAGGAGCTGAGGTCTGATATCAGGGAGATGGCTGGGAAAAGAATGACAGTCAGAGGATCTGACATGAACTGGATATAAGGGGGATAGCATAAGAAGAAATTGGTCTAACAGTAAGGGGATGGGAAATGAATGGACCCTCTTCTTACCCGCCCCTCTGATCCATGCTGCTCTGATATCAGAATTGGCTTTAGGGAGGAAGGAAAAAGCAGCCTCTAAGCTTGACATGCTGCAGATACTGTGGAGAGGGAGCAGCACCTCCTCTTAACTATTCAGCTTGGAAGAGGTATTTTAATCAGAGCTAACTATGAGAATGTTAGCTGGAAACTAAACAAGTATTTCTCTGAACTTCATTCAAACCCTAATTCAGAATAACTTCTCTCTGGCTTATGATTAGTCTCTATGAATTCAGTAAAAATACCGTAACAGTAAAGTAAGTTCATCACCCTTCATGCATGTTCAGTCTCATATTTCTTCTCTGTTATTTCTTTCAGTACATGCACCGTGGAAGGCTTAGAGTGCACTTTTGATGCTGAAGGTAAGTTGGCAAAGAAGATTTCTGAATGAAAACAAGTTCTTGAGCTTTTATTTCATTTGACAGGTAACAACCAATGTCATTCCACCTCTTCTGTTTTACAGCATGCTATTGCTATTATGAAGATCACAAATATAAATATAAGGATGTCATTTATAACACCACAGATGGGATTGGAGGGTGTTTGAGTGCAACTTGTGACACCAACGGAACCATAACTAGAAAAGTCTTTGAATGCAGTGGAACTACAACTACCATCCCATTCACGTTTAGTACAATTCTACCTACGAGTGCTGCAGGTATTTCTATGCATTTCTCAAAATATCTGAAAAAATCTTTGCATACCTGAGGGTAAGGGCCACTTACTCCTCTAATTGCACATGTTTTTACTGTAAGTTGATAACTTCTACCATAACAGTCAGAAACTCAGCTGGCAGCCCCTCGCCCCCCGCCCCAAACCTTGAGGATTCTCTGCCCAGCTGGTGCAGAGAGATACAGCAGCAGCTTCTACAAATTCTCTCCCTAGGTCCCCACTGTTATCCTGGGTAACACCCAACACCAGGTGCTCCCAGAGGAAAGAAAATGTAGCCCTGGAGATCTCTGGTGGCCATAAGCATGAAGTAGAGCAGCTTTAAGGGCCACTCCCAGAGAGCTCTAGTTGGGCAGTCATCTTTACTACCTCTCCCTATATATATGGTGGGCAATGAATAACAATTTTAAATAAACTAAGCACATTAGTGCAATCTCAAAGCTAAAAAGTCCAGTATGAGGGAACTTTCAAGGTATTTCAGAATGTCCTTTGACACTCCTCCTGATTGCTAAAGATTTTTTTAACCAGTTAGCGCTTTCTTCCAAAAAGCTCATTTACTCCTGCTTGATCCTGCAGTTAATGCATCATGCTGAACATGCAAAAATGACAAATACATCCAGAGCATTGCACAGTAATATCATAAATATAACATGATGAATTCAACGTTGCATCAAGCAGGAGCAAGCATTCTGTGAACAAGATGGTGTTAATTCAACACAAATGTCTCAATGATACCAAGATGCTACAGAAACCTATGTTGAAAGAAAGAGAAAAGTTCTGAATATGACTGTCCTGATTGCCATTGACTTGTTCCTTGCGTAGTCACTGTGAAGTGCACGTATGGTTTTGATTGTCTAGAAATCATTTGTAAATTATTACAAAAGAGATAATACAGTGGAAAAGAAGGCCCTCTCTTCTTTACACTGTACACAGTAGAAAAGTGCCTCTTGAAAATTCTTTGACTATTGAGACTGGATACACAGGACACAACTTGGAATATTTTTAACTGCAAAAGCAGAAAGAAACAGACTATAAATCAGGTTAAGTATTGATACTGCATGCATTCACACAGATGATTAAAATTGTTCTTCCAAAACAATTTGCTGGAGGACAGCAACTAAGATAATAAAAATCCCTCATGTGGCCTAAAATGAAATTCTGTGAAAGATTAACACCCTAATCTTTCCAAATGAAATAGTAATAATTGGACATTAGACTGTAATTATTAACAAGAATATTGAATATGAGGACAAGAAACCACTTTTTTTCTTTCTACTACAGGAACAACAACTACACCACCAGTTACAACAGTATGTGTTCACAACGTATGCCAATGGTCAAAATGGTACGATGTCAGCTTTCCAACAACAGACAACAATGGAGATTTTGAAACATTTGATAACATAAGAGCTAATGGATATAGAGTTTGCGAAACTCCAAGCGATGTGGAATGCAGGGCAGAACCCAACAGTTCCATACCACTAAAAGACCTGAAACAAAAGATGACATGTAGCAAAGACTTCGGACTCATATGTAATAATGAGGATCAGAGTCCAGAAATCTGCTACAACTATCAGATCAGAATATTATGTTGTACTTATGTACCATGTGAATCTTCAACATCTATCCCATCAGTCACAACTAGTGGACACCCAACAGTAACAGTTACCTCACTTGAGTCAAAAACAGTTTCACGTCCAACTGCTTCAATAAGTACAGAAGGTCCAACTCCATTCCCACTTCCCACGACTTCATCTGTCACCCCCACGCTTGTGCCCCAGGTTTCCACTACGGAATCAGTCACCTCCACAGCGTCTTCTCCAACTCCAGGCAAAGGAACACGCTCAGCAGGTACAGTACCACTGGAAACAGGCACAATCACACCTGTGCCGGGCTCGAGTCCACAACCTTCACCAGGTTCCACCCTTCCTCCTTTGGGACAAACAACCACTGAAGGGACCACACTACTCTCTACACAGCCAACATCTCAGGGAAGCACCACCACGCTTGTACCCCCACTTTCCACTACCGTATCAGTCACCTCCACTGCGTCTCCTCCAACTCCAGGCACAGCAACAGGCTCACGTGGTACAGCATCACTGCAAACAGGCACAATCCCATCGGGAACAGGCACGCTTGCGCAACCTTCACCACCTTCCACTCTTCCTTCTCCACAACAACCAACCACTGAAGGCACCACACTACTCTCTACGCAGCCAACATCTCAGGGAAGCACCACCACATTTCTACCTCCAGTTTCTACTACCGTATCAGTCACCTCCACTGCGTCTCCTCCAACTCCAAGCACAGCAACAGGTTCACGTAGTACAGCAGCACTGCTAACAGGCAAAATCCCACCTCTGACAGGAACGCGTCCACAACCTTCACCAGCTTCCACTCTTCCTTCTTCAGAACAACCAACCACTGAAGGCACGACATTACTCTCTACGCAGCCAATATCAGAGATAAGCACAACCACGCTTTCACCCCCACTTTCCACTACCGTATCAGTCACCTCAACTGCGTCTCCTCCAACTCCAGGCACAGCCATAGGTTCACGTAGTACAGCAACACTGCTAACAGGCACAATACCACCTCTGACAGGCACGCATCTACAACCTTCACCATCTTCCACTCTTCCTTCTTCAGAACAACCAAACACTGAAGGCACCACACTACTCTCTACGCAGCCAACATCTCAGGGAAGCACCACCACGCTTCTACCCCCAGTTTCCACTACTGTATCCGTCACCTCCACTGCGTCTCCTCCAACTCCAAGCACAACAACAGGTTCACGTAGTACAGCAACAATGCCAACAGGCACAATCCAACCTCTAACAGGCACGCATGCGCAAACTTCACCAACTTCCACTCTTCCTTCTTCAGAACAACCAACCACTGAAGGCACCACACTACGCTCTACACAGCCAATATCAGAGATAAGCACCACCACGCTTTTACCCCCACTTTCTACAACCGTATCAGTCACCTCCACTGCGTCTCTTCCAACTCCAAGCACAGCAACTGGTAAACGTAGTACAGCAACACTGCCAACAGACACAATCCCAGCTCTGACAGGAACGCGTCCACAACCTTCACCAGCTTCCACTCTTCCTTCTTCACAACAACCAACCACTGAAGGCACCACACTACTCTCTACGCAGCCAATATCAGAGATAAGCACAACCACGCTTTCACCCCCACTTTCCACTACCGTATCAGTCACCTCAACTGCGTCTCCTCCAACTCCAGGCACAGCCACAGGTTCACGTAGTACAGCAACACTGCCAACAGGCACAATACCACCTCTGACAGGCACGCGTCTACAACCTTCACCATCTTCCACTCTTCCTTCTTCAGAACAACCAACCACTGAAGGCACTACACTATTCTCTACGCAGCCAACGTCTCAGGGAAGCACCACAACGCTTCTACTCCCAGTTTCCACTACCGTATCAGTCACCTCCACTGCATCTCCTCCAACTCCAAGCACAACAACAGGTTCACGTAGTACAGCAACACTGCTGACAGGCACAATCCCACTTCTAACAGGCACGCGTCCGCAACCTTCACCAACTTCCACTCTTCCTTCTTCAGAACAACCAACCACTGAAGGCACTACACTACACTCTACGCAGTCAATATCAGAGATAAGCACAACCACACTTTCACCTCCACTTTCCACTACCGTATCAGTCACCTCCACTGCGTCTCCTCCAACTCCAGGCACAGCAACAGGTTCACCTAGTACAGCAACACTGCCAACAGGTACAATCCCACCTCTGACAGGCACGCGTGCACAGCCTTCACCAACTTCCACTCTTCCTTCTTCAGAACAACCAACCACTGAAAGCACCACACTACTCTCTACACAGCCAATATCAGAGATAAGCACCACCACGCTTTTGCCCCCACTTTCCACTACCGTATCAGTCACCTCCACTGCGTCTCCTCCAACTCCAGGCACAGCAACAGGTTCACGTAGTACAGCAACACTCCCAACAGGAACAATCCCACCTTTGACAGGCATGCGTCCACAACCTTCACCAGCTTCCACTCTTCCCCCTTTGGGAAAAACAACCACTGAAGGCACCACACTGCTCCGTACACAGCCTACATCAAAAGGAAGCACAACCACGCTTTCACCCCCACTTTCCACTACTATATCAGTCACCTCCACTGCGTCTCCTCCAACTCCAAGCACAGCAACAAGTTCACGTAGTACAGCAACACTGCCAACAGGCACAATCCCACCTCTGACAGGCACGCGTCCACAACCTTCACCAACTTCCACTCTTCCTTCTTCAGAACAACCAACCACTGAAGGCACTACACTACTCTCTACGCAGCCAATATCAGAGATAAGCACAACCACGCTTTCACCTCCACTTTCCACTACCGTATCAGTCACCTCCACTGCGTCTCCTCCAACTCCAGGCACAGCAACAGGTTCACGTAGTACAGCAACACTCCCAACAGGTACAATCCCACCTCTGACAGGCACGCGTCCACAACCTTCACCAGCTTCCACTCTTCCCCCTTTGGGAAAAACAACCACTGAAGGCACCACACTGCTCCGTACACAGCCTACATCAAAAGGAAGCACAACCACGCTTTCACCCCCACTTTCCACTACTATATCAGTCACCTCCACTGCGTCTCCTCCAACTCCAGGCAAAGCAACAGGTTCACGTAGTAAAGCAACATTGCCAGCAGGCACAATACCACCTCTGACAGGCACGCGTCCACAACCTTCACCAACTTCCACTCTTCCTTCTTCAGTACAACTAACCACTGAAGGCACCACACTACTCTCTATGCAGCCAACATCTCAGGGAAGCACTACCACGCTTATACCCCCAGTTTCCACTACCGTATCAGTCACCTCCACTGCATCTCCTCCAACTCCAAGCAAAACAACAGGTTCCAGTAGTACAGCTACACTGCCAACAGGCACAATCCCACCTCTGACAGGCACGCGTGCACAACCTTCACCAGCTTCCACTCTTCCTTCTTCAGAACAACCAACCACTGAAGGCACCACACTACTCTCTACGCAGCCAATATCAGAGATAAGCACCACCACGCTTTTGCCCCCACTTTCCACTACCGTATCAGTCACCTCCACTGCGTCTCCTCCAACTCCAAGCACAGCAACAGGTTCACCTAGTACAGCAACACTGCCAACAGGCACAATCCAACCTCTGACAGGCACGCGTGCACAACCTTCACCAGCTTCCACTCTTCCTTTTTCTGAACAACCAACCACTGAAGGCACCACACTATTCTCTACGCAGCCAATATCAGAGAGAAGCACAACCACGCTTTCACCTCCACTTTCCACTACCGTATCAGTCACCTCCACTGCGTCTCCTCCAACTCTAGCCACAGCAACAGGTACACGTAGTACAGCAAAACTGCCAACAGGCACAATCCCACCTCTGACAGGGACGCGTCCACAACCTTCACCATCTTCCACTCTTCCTTCTTCAGAACAACCAACCACTGAAGGCACCACACTACTCTCTACGCAGCCAATATCAGAGATAAGCACCACCACGCTTTTACCCCCACTTTCCACTACCATATCAGTCACCTCCACTTCATCTCCTCCAACTCCAAGCACAGCAACAGGTTCACCTAGTACAGCAACACTGCCAACAGGCACATTCCCACCTCTGACAGGCACGCGTCCACAACCCTCACCAGCCTCCACTCTTCCTCCTTTGGGAGAAACAACCATTGAAGGCACCACACTGCTCCGTACGCAGCCTACATCAAAGGGAAACACAATCACGCTTTCACCTCCACTTTCCACTACTGTATCAGTCACCTCCACTGCGTCTCCCCCAACTCAAGGCACAGCAACAGGTTCACGTAGTACAGCAACACTCCCAACAGGCACAATCCCACCTCTGACAGGCACGCGTGCACAACCTTCACCAGCTTCCACTCTTCCTTCTTCAGAACAACCAACCACTGAAGGCACCACACTACTCCCTACGCAGCCAATATCAGAGATAAGCACCACCACGCTTTTACCCCCAGTTTCCACTACCGTATCATTCACCTCCACTGCATCTCCTCCAACTCCAAGCACAGCAACAGGTTCACCTAGTACAGCAACCCTGCCAACAGGCACAATCCCACCTCTGACAGGCACGCGTGCACAACCTTCACCAGCTTCCACGCTTCCTTCTTCAGAACAACCTACCACTGAAGGCACCACACTACTCTCGACGCAGCCAATATCAGAGATAAGCACAACCACGCTTTCACCTCCACTTTCCACTACCGTATCAGTCACCTCCACTGCGTCTCCTCCAACTCAAGGCACAGCAACAGGTTCAAGTAGTACAGCAACACTGCAAACAGGCACAATCTTACCTCTGACAGGCACGCGTCTACAACCTTCAGCATCTTCCACTCTTCCTTCTTCAGAACAACCAACCAGTGAAGGCACCACACTACTCTCTACGCAGCCAACATCTCAGAGAAGCACCACCACGCTTCTACCCCCAGTTTCCACTACTGTATCAGTCACCTCCACTGCGTCTCCTCCAACTGCAAGCACAACAACAGGTTCACGTAGTACAGCAACACTGCCAACAGGCACAATCCCACCTCTGACAGGCACGCATGCACAACCTTCACCAGCTTCCACTCTTTCTTCTTCAGAACAACCAACCACTGAAGGCACCACACTACTCCCTACGCAGCCAATATCAGAGATAAGCACCACCACGCTTTTACCCCCAGTTTCCACTACCGTATCATTCACCTCCACTGCATCTCGTCCAACTCCAAGCACAGCAACAGGTTCACCTAGTACAGCAACCCTGCCAACAGGCACAATCCCACCTCTTACAGGCACGCGTGCACAACCTTCACCAACTTCCACTCTTCCTTCTTCAGAACAACCAACCACTGAAGGCACCACACTATTCTCTACGGAGCCAATATCAGAGAGAAGCACAACCACGCTTTCACCTCCAGTTTCCACTACCGTATCAGTCACCTCCACTGCGTCTCCTCCAACTCCAGGCACAGCAACAGGTTCACGTAGTACTGCAACATTGCCAACAGGCACAATCCCACCTCTGACAGGGACGCGTCCACAACCTTCACCAACTTCCACTCTTCCTTCTTCAGAACAACCAACCACTGAAGGCACCACACTACTCTCTACGCAGCCAATATCAGAGATAAGCACCACCATGCTTTTACCCCCACTTTCCACTACCGTATCAGTCACCTCCACTTCATCTCCTCCAACTCCAAGCACAGCAACAGGTTCACCTAGTACAGCAACACTGCCAACAGGCACAATCCCACCTCTGACAGGCACGCGTCCACAACCCTCACCAGCTCCCACTCTTCCTCTTTTGGGAGAAACAACCACTGAAGGCACCACACCGCTCCGTACGCAGCCTACATCAAAGGGAAGCACAATCACGCTTTCACCCCCACTTTCCACTACTGTATCAGTCACCTCCACTGCGTCTCCTCCAACTCCAAGCACAGCAACAGGTTCACCTAGTACAGCAACACTCCCAACAGGCACAATCCCACCTCTGACAGGCACGCGTGCACAACCTTCACCAGCTTCCACGCTTCCTTCTTCAGAACAACCCACCACTGAAGGCACCACACTACTCTCGACGCAGCCAATATCAGAGATAAGCACAACCACGCTTTCACCTCCACTTTCCACTACCGTATCAGTCACCTCCACTGCGTCTCCTCCAACTCAAGGCACAGCAACAGGTTCAAGTAGTACAGCAACACTGCAAACAGGCACAATCGCACCTCTGACAGGCACGCCTCTACAACCTTCAGCATCTTCCACTCTTCCTTCTTCAGAACAACCAACCAGTGAAGGCACCACACTACTCTCTACGCAGCCAACATCTCAGGGAAGCACCACCACGCTTCTACCCCCAGTTTCCACTACCGTATCAGTCACCTCCACTGCGTCTCCTCCAACTGCAAGCACAACAACAGGTTCACGTAGTACAGCAACACTGCCAACAGGCACAATCCCACCTCTGACAGGCACGCATGCACAACCTTCACCAGCTTCCACTCTTCCTTCTTCACAACAACCAACCACTGAAGGCACCACACTACTCTCTACGCAGCCAATATCAGAGATAAGCACCACCACGCTTTTACCCCCAGTTTCCACTACCGTATCATTCACCTCCACTGCATCTCCTCCAACTCCAAGCACAGCAACAGGTTCACCTAGTACAGCAACACTGCCAACAGGCACAATCCCACCTCTTACAGGCACGCGTGCACAACCTACACCAACTTCCACTCTTCCTTCTTCACAACAACCAACCACTGAAGGCACCACACTACTCTCTACGCAGCCAATATCAGAGATAAGCACCACCACGCTTTTACCCCCACTTTCCACTACCGTATCAGTCACCTCCACTGCGTCTCCTCCAACTCCAGGCACAGCAACAGGTTCACGTAGTACTGCAACATTGCCAACAGGCACAATCCCACCTCTGACAGGGACGCGTCCACAACCTTCACCAACTTCCACTCTTCCTTCTTCAGAACAACCAACCACTGAAGGCACCACACTACTCTCTACGCAGCCAATATCAGAGATAAGCACCACCATGCTTTTACCCCCACTTTCCACTACCGTATCAGTCACCTCCACTTCATCTCCTCCAACTCCAAGCACAGCAACAGGTTCACCTAGTACAGCAACACTGCCAACAGGCACAATCCCACCTCTGACAGGCACGCGTCCACAACCCTCACCAGCTTCCACTCTTCCTCTTTTGGGAGAAACAACCACTGAAGGCACCACACTGCTCCGTACGCAGCCTACATCAAAGGGAAGCACAATCACGCTTTCACCCCCACTTTCCACTACTGTATCAGTCACCTCCACTGCGTCTCCTCCAACTCCAAGCACAGCAACAGGTTCACGTAGTACAGCAACACTCCCAACAGGCACAATCCCACCTCTGACAGGCACGCGTGCACAACCTTCAGCAGCTTCCACGCTTTCTTTTTCAGAACAACCCACCACTGAAGGCACCACAATACTCTCTACGCAGCCAATATCAGAGATAAGCACAACCACGCTTTCACCCCCACTTTCCACTACCATATCAGTCACCTCCACTGCGTCTCCTCCAACTCAAGGCACAGCAACAGGTTCACGTAGTACAGCAACACTCCCAACAGGCACAATCCCACCTCTGACAGGCACGCGTCTACAACCTTCAGCATCTTCCACTCTTCCTTCTTCAGAACAACCAACCAGTGAAGGCACCACACTACTCTCTACGCAGCCAACATCTCAGGGAAGTACCACCGTGCTTCTACCCCCAGTTTCCACTACTGTATCAGTAACCTCCACTGCGTCTCCTCCAACTCCAAGCACAACAACGGGTTCCCGTAGTACAGCAACACTGCCAACAGGCACAATCCCACCTCTAACAGGCACACGTGCACAACCCTCACCAACTTCCACTCTTCCTTCTTCAGAAGAACCAACCACTGAAGGCACCACACTACTCTCTACGCAGCCAACATCAGAGATAAGCACAACCACGCTTTCACCCCCACTTTCCACTACCATATCAGTCACCTCCACTGCGTCTCCTCCAACTCAAGGCACAGCAACAGGTTCACGTAGTACAGCAACACTCCCAACAGGCACAATCCCACCTCTGACAGGCACGCGTCTACAACCTTCAGCATCTTCCACTCTTCCTTCTTCAGAACAACCAACCACTGAAGGCACCACACTACTCTCTACGCAGCCAACATCAGAGATAAGCACAACCACGCTTTTGCCCCCACTTTCCACTACCGTATCAGTCACCTCCACTGCATCTCCTTCAACTCCAAGCACATCAACAGGTTCAAGTAGTACAGCAACATTGCCAACCGGCACAATCCCACCTCTGACAGGCACGCGTCCACAACCTTCACCATCTTCCACTCTTCCTTCTTCAGAACAACCAGCTACTGAAGGCACCACACCACTCTCTACTCAGCCAACATCTCAGGAAAGCACCACCATGTTTGTACCCCCACTTTCCACTACCGTATCAGTCATCTCCACTGCGTCTCCTCTAACTCCAAGCACAACAACAGGTTCCCGTAGTACAGCAACACTGCAAACAGGCACAATCCCACCTCTAACAGGCACGCGTCCACAACCTTCACCAGCTTCCACTCTTCCTTCTTCAGAAGCACCAACCACTGAGGGCACCACACTACTCTCTACGCAGCCAATATCAGAGATAAGTACCACCGCGCTTTCACCCCCACTTTCCACTACCGTATCAGTCACCTCCACTGTGTCTCCTCCAACTCCAGGCACAGCAACAGGTTCACGTAGTACTGCAACATTGCCAACAGGCACAATCCCACTTCTGACAGGCACGCGTTCACAACCTTCACCAGCTCCCACTCTTACTTCTTCAAACCAACCAACCACGGAAGGCACCACACTACTCTCTACGCAGCCAATATCAGAGATAAGCACCACCACGCTTGTACCCCCAGTTTCCACTACCGTATCAGTCACCTCCACTGTGTCTCCTCCAACTCCAAGCACAGCAACAGGTTCACGTAGTACAGCAACACTGCCAACAGGCACAATACCACCTCTGACAGGCACGCGTGCACAACCTTCACGAGCTTCCACTCTTCCTTCTTCAGAACAACCAACCACTAAAGGCACCACACTACTCTCTACGCAGCCAATATCAGAGGGAAGAACCACCAGGCTTTTACCCCCACTTTCCACTACCGTATCAGTCACCTCCACTGCATCTCCTCCAACTCCAGGCACAGCAACAGGTTCACGTAGTACAGGATCACTGCCAACAGGCACAATCCCACCTCTGACAGGCACGCGTCCACAACCTTCACTAGCTTCCACTCTTCCTTCTTCAGAACAACCAACCACTGAAGGCACCATGCTACTCTCTACGCAGCCAATATCTCAGGGAAGCACCTCCATGCTTCTACCCCCAATTTCCACTACCGTATCAGTCACCTCCACTGCGTCTCCTCCAACTCCAGGCACAGCAACAGGTTCACATAGTACAGCTACACTGCCAACAGGCACAATCCCACCTCTAACAGGCACGCGTGCACAACCTTCACCAGCTTCCACTCTTCCTTCTTCAGAACAACCAACCACTGAAGGCACCACACTACTCTCTACGCAGCCAATATCAGAGATAAGCACCACTACGCTTTTACCCCCGCTTTCCACTACCGTATCAGTCACCTCTACTGCGTCTCCTCCAACTCCAAGCACAGCAACAGGTTCACGTGGTACAGGTTCACTGCCAACAGGCACTATCCCACCTCTAACTGGTACGCGTCCACAACCTTCACCAGCTTCCACTCTTCCTCCTTCAGAACAACCAACCGCTGAAGGCACCACACTACTCTCTACGCAGCCAATATCAGAGATAAGCAGCACCACGCTTTTACCCCCAGTTTCCACTACCGTATCAGTCACCTCCACTGCATCTCCTCCGACTTCAGGCACAGCAACAGGTTCACGTAGTACAGCAACACTGCCAACAGGCACAATCCCACCTGTGACAGGCACGCATCCAGCACCTTCACCTGCTTCCACTCTTCCTCCTTTGAGAAAAACAACCACTGAAGGCACCACACTACTCCCTACGCAGCTAACATCACAAGGAAGCAGCACCATGCTTGTACCTCCTGTTTCCACTACAGTATCAGTAACCTCCACTGCTTCGCCTCCAACTCCAGGCACAGGAATAGGCTCAGCTGGTACAGCACCACTGCAAACACGCACCATCCCACCTGTGACAGGCACACGTGGAGAAATGACAACAGATTCAGCCTCCACAGGTAAAAGTTCTACCATCTCTGGAAGTACTGTGCTTTTATCCACAAGCGCAGTACAGTCAACATCACAGGGAAGCACCACCACACTTTTATCTTCAATTACCAGTACTGTTACGGTCTCCCCAACTCTGAGCATTACAACCCCAGTGACATCTACTATATCAAGACTTACTTCTTCTGTATCTACAACAGCAGAAGGCTCCAGTATAACCTACACAGCACATGAAAAAAGTACGTCTTTCACTTCAAGCAGAGTAACACCGTGTTTATGCCATGTGTCTGGTGATTTCTTTTCTCCCGGTGAGTTTATTTTTTCATGCTTTTAAAAACTAAGATACAATATTGGCAGTCACCTTTTTTAAATTATATTTTATATACAGTGTAACTTAAAAATGAGAATGTCTTCTTTATATACAAATATGATGAATTCATGTCAGTTAAAACATTTTAATATTGTTTGTTTTTTTTGCTGAACGTTTTGCTCAGCCATTTTATTTCATTTGTATTATTATTTTTGTTTCATAGGTGAAGTTATTTACAACAGAACAGATAGCACTGGTTGTAGTTTTTATGCACTTTGCAGTAAAAGATGTGAAATTGAACGACTCCAGGGGTCATGTCCTACAACAACTCCTGTATCATTAAGCCTGTCCTCTACAATACCAAGCTTATCAACCCCAACAGCTGTATCTTCTTCAGTGCCAGCAACTCCAGAAACTATTCCAATATCAGGTTGCCCTGATGCTGACCCACCAAGAAAGGTAATCCAATTATCTATTTTCTTTTTCTACATCACCACCATTCCCAAAATCGACCCAAATTCTGCCATCAGATAAACCCACATCAAACTTTCATTAATTTTACTGGGAGTTGCTCATGTATGTGTCTGGGCATGATTTGGCTGCTTGATAATAATCTGGCAAGATGTAATTTTTTGTGAACTTGTGCTGTCAACTTTTCCTGTTTGCAAATTGTCCACAGACCGACTTGCAGTTTTTACAAATTTGTTCAATATTCAGAATTTCTCAATATTTTATGCAAATAAATTTCATCCTAGAGATAGTTTACAAAGGGTTCCTTATACATGTTCCTTGTGTATTTGATATTCAAGCAGTGTGATTGATCACTGAAGTCATATAGCATAGTTGTCATTCTCTAACTGGATGACGCAACTTTTAGACTGTTTTGGTTTTTTTTAACTTTTATCCTGTTCACCCAAAGTGTGTTTGGCTTTTAGGTGAAGCAAAATTCTATTATGGAAGTCAACAAAATGTCCATGAATAATTTTTTTTATATATTCATTCTGCTCTAAACCCAGGCATGTAAGGGCAGTCACTCATAGTCATCTTATTCTTCAGATACGTGACTTACTTTCTTTGAATTGCATTCTTGCTAGTCACCCATAGACAATATTACTTGAAACAACCTGAATCCCAAAGATTGATTATTATATTATTGTAAAATAGACATCTAAATTCTGCCTCAATCCAAACCATGTGTACAAGAATTTCCTTGTCTCTTCTAGATAAATGAATCCTGGATGTTAAACAATTGCACTATGGCAACTTGTGAGGGAGACAACAGAATTGTTCTATTGCTTCCTCCAGCTGTAGAGATGATTACTTGTGCAAGTGGACACCCACCAATAAAAGTCTATGATGAGGATGGCTGCAACTACCACTATGAGTGTGACTGTAAGAGAACCAAGAAACAAGCAAAGCACTAATGATGCACAATATACTTTAATATTGCAGAAAAAGAGGTTTTCAGAATGTCTTGATTCATCTAGTGTTGTACTATAATGGGCTTTACCCGCCAAATTATAGTTTACAAATTTATAATGTTGTGATGAGTCAATACTTTAGGCACTCTATTTTTCTCAGAAGATAGAATCAGGCTAAAATATTTGAATTACAAGAGTATATAATTAAATTATAGATTTTTCTATCTAGCTTGGTATTTATTATACATCCATTGTAGTAGCATCTGGTGCTAAGTAAGAATTTAATAAACCAGATCATCGGCTAAAATAAAGCTAGATATATAGACAGAAAAACAGGTATGAATACTTAACGCCAACTAAATTCTGCTTCTAGAATCTTTATTTTTACAGATGTCATACAAAGGATAAAGATTATAGTTTAAATATGATATATCACCATCAATTTCAGTACCAGCAACCAATCTTTCTTCGACTGGCAGATTAAAGAAATTTGCTATTTTTAGCTTTTGATTATAAATACATACTTTTCTTTTCTTCCTGATAGGTGTTTGCAGCGGCTGGATCAGTTCTGACTACTTGACTTTTGATGGAACTCACTACACATTCCATAGCAACTGCACATATGTGCTGATGAAACAGATTGTGCCCAAATACAATTTCAGCATCCTTGTTGAAAATGACTTCTGTGATGTGCCTGATGGACTCTCCTGCCCTAGATCTATCATTGTGAATTACAACTCCATGGAAATAGTGCTGGTCAGTCAGATACACCAAGGGGAGAAAAATAACAAGGTAAACCTTAATGGATTTTCACAGTTTATAAGTTGCTTCAATAAAAACATTTTAATAATAAGAGAAGGCATTTTTAATAACACCGTATAAAAACTGCTAAAGATTATAAACACAACATTAGATATGTGGTAATTATATTTAATTTCATAAGAATTCAATAGTGTCTGTGTTTTTGCCACATACGTGTGTGTTTGTGTGTGAGAGAGAGAGAAAGGTTATTTTGTAATCTCTTTCTCTTATGCCTCTTTTTTTCATGAGGAACATAATGGGGATCTTCAGATCTACAGAGAGGAACTCTGCTCTTTCTTTACTCTTAACACTGCCATCATGTGTTCAAAGACTAGTGGTAGAATGTCTGTGCCTAACCGGGTAAAGAATGTCAGTGAAGCCAAACGGCAAAAATTAAGATGTCTGTATACTAATGCGAGGAGCCTAGATAACAAAATGAAGGAACTAGAGCTACTGATGCAGGAAGTGAAACCGGATATTATAGGAATAACAGAAACATGGTGGAATAGTAGTCATGACTGGAGTACAGGTATTGAAGTCTATGTCCTGTTTAGAAAAGACAGAAATAAAGGCAAAGGTCGTGGAGTAGCATTGTACATCAGTGATGTAGACTGTAAAAAAATAAGAAGGGATGGAATGGATAAGACAGAGTCTGTCTGGGCAAAAATCACATTGGGTAAGAAAGCTACTAGAACCTCCCCTGAAATAGTGCTTGGGGTGTGCTACAGACCGCCGGGATCTGATTTGGATGTGGATAGAGGCCTCTTTAATGTTTTTAATGAGGTAAACACTAATGGGAATTTTGTGATCATGGGAGACTTTAGCTTCCCACATACAGACTGGAGGACAAGTGCTAGTAACAATAATAGGGCTCAGATTTTTCTGGATGTGATAGCTGATGGATAGCTTCACCAAGTAGTTGAAGAACCAACAAGAGGGGATGCCATTTTAGATTTGGTTTTTGTGAGTAGTGAGAACCTCATAGAAGAAATGGTTGTAGAGGACAATCTTGGTTCAAGTGATCATGAGATAATTCAGTTCAAACTAGATGGAAGGATAAACAATAGATCTGGGACTAGGGTTTTTTATTTCAAAAGGGCTAACTTTAAAGAATTAAGGAAATTAGTTAGGGAAGTGGATTGGACTGAAAAACTTGTGGATCTAAAGGTGGAGGAGGCCTGGAATTACTTCAAATCAAAATTGCAGAAACTATCAGAAGCCTGCATCCCAAGAAAGGGGAAAAAAATCATAGGCAGGAGTTGTAGGCCAAGCTGGATGAGCAAGCATCTCAGAGAGGTGATTAGGAAAAAGCAGAAAGCCTACAAGGAGTGGAAGATGGGAAGGATTAGCAAGGAAAACCACCTTATTGAGGTGAGATCATGTAGGGATAAAGTGAGAAACGCCAAAAGCCATGTAGAGTTGGACCTTGCAAAGGGAATTATAACCAATAATAAAAGGTTCTATAGCCATATAAATAAGAAGAAAACAAAGAAAGAAGTGGGACCGCTAAACATTGAGGATGGAATGAAGGTTAAGGATAATCTAGGCATGGCCCAATATCTAAGCAAATACTTTGCCTCAGTCTTTAATGAGGCTTATGAGGAGCTTAGGGATAATGGTAGGATGACAAATGGCAATGAGGATATGGAGGTAGATATTACCACATCCGAGGTAGAAGCCAAACTTCAACAGCTTAATGGGGCAAAATCGGAGGGCCCAGATAATCTTCATCCAAGAATATTAAAGGAACTGGCACATGAAATTGCAAGCCCGTTAGCAAGAATTTTTAATGAATCAGTAAAATCAGGGGTTGTACCATACGACTGGAGAATTGCTAGGGCCTGGTCTACACTACACATTTAAACCAATTTTAGCAGCATTAAACCGATTTAACGCTGTACCCGTCCACACTACGAGGCCCTTTATATCGATATAAAGGGCTCTTTAAATCGGTTTCTGTACTCCTCCCCGACGAGAAGAGTAGCGCTAAAATCAGTATTACCATATCAGATTAGGGTTAGTGTGGCTGCAAATCGACGGTATTAGCCTCCGGGCGGTATCCCACAGTGCACCATTGTGACCGCTCTGGACAGCAATCTGAACTCGGATGCAGTGGCTAGGTAAACAGGAAAATCCCCGCGAAATTTTGATTTTCATTTCCTGTTTGCCCAGCATGGAGCTCTGATCAACACAGGTGGCAATGCAGTCCCAAATCCAAAAAGAGCTCCAGCATGGACCGTACGGGAGATACTGGATCTGATTGCTGTATAGGAAGACAAATCTGTTCTATCAAAGCTCCGTTACAGAAGATGAAATGCCAAAGCGTTTGAAAAAAATCTACAGGCTACCCAGTGCTGCGTGACAAGCGTAACGGGAAGCCAGAGACTCAAATGGACGCTCATGGAGGGAGGGAGGGGGTACTGAGGACTCCAGCTATCCCACAGTCCCCAGCAGTCTCCGAAAAGTATTTGCATTCTTGGCTGAGCTCCCAATGCCTGTAGGTTCAAACACATTGTCCGGCGTGGTTCAGGGAATAGCTCAACAATTTACTCCCCCCCCAGCACGTGAAAGAAAAGGGAAAGAAATCGTTTCTTGACTTCTTTCAATGTCACCCTATGTCTACTGAATGCTGCTGGTAGACGGGGTGCTGCAGCAGTGAAGAGTAGTATCTGCCCCTCTCCTCTCCCAGTGGCAGATGGTACAATATGATTGCTATCCATCGTCATCATCGTACTGTACTAAAGGACTGGTAGCCATCCTTGTTATCAACCCGTGAGTGCTCCTGGCTGGCTTCAGGTGAGGCTGCCTGGGGGCGCCTGAGTAAAAATAGGAATGATTCTTGGTCATTCCCACTAGATGGTACAGAACGGCTGGTAACCGTCCTTATCATAGCAACTGGGGGCTGAGCTCCATCAGCCCCCTCCTTTTCCTGTGTAAAGAAAAGATTCTGTACTGCCTGGACTATCATAGCAGCGGGATGCTGGGCTCCTCTCCCCCGCACCGCTTAATGTCCTGCCTGGACTGTCATAGCGGCGGGACGCTGCCTCCCCCTCATTTTATCTCACTAACAAGTCACTGTTTCTTATTCCTGCCTTCTTTATAACCTCATCACACAAATGGGGGGGACACTGCCATGGTAGCCCAGGAAGTTTGGGGGAGGAGGGAAGCAACAGGTGGGGTTGTTGCAGGGGCACCCCCCGTAAATGGCATACAGCTCATCATTTCTGCAGGATCTGGTATGGAGCAGCTGTGCTCTCTGATACGCTGGTTCTCTAGCACACTTGCCCCATCTTCTAGGCAGGATTGACTCTATTTTTAGAAACCATAAAGGAGGGATTGACTCGGGGAGTCATTCTCATTTTTGCCTTTGCATCCCTGGCCGACCTCAGCCAGGGGCATCCATGATAGCAGCAGACAGTACAGAATGACAGATAACCATCATCTCATTGCCAATTTACAACAGCAGCAGATGGTACAGAACAACTGATAACCGTCTCTGCTATCATGCAAAAGCAAATGAATGCTGCTGTATAGCGCTGGAGAACTGCCTCTGTCAGCGGTATCCAATACACAAACGGTGACTGTAAAAAAAAAAAAGCTGAATGGACTCCATGGTTGCCGTGCTATGGCATCTACCAGGGCAATCCAGGGAAAAAGGATGTGAAATGATTGTCTGCTGTTGCTTTCCCAGAGGAAGGAATGAGTGATGACATTTACCCAGAACCACCCGCGACAATGATTTTTGCCCCATCAGCCACTGGGATCTCAACCCAGAATTCTAAGGGGTGGGGAACACTGCGGGAACTATGGGAAAGCTATGGAATAGCTACCCACAGTGCAACGCTCCGGAAATCGACGCTAGCCTCAGATCATGGACGCACACTGCCGAATTAATGAGCCGAGTGTGGCCACTTGCACTCAACTTTATACGATCTGTTTTACAAAACCGGTTTATGTAAAATCGGAACAATCCCATAGTGTAGACATACTCTAACATAGTTCCTATTTTCAAGAAAGAGAAAAAAAGTGATCCGAGTAACTAGGCCTGTTAGTTTGACATCTGTAGTATGTAAGGTCTTGGAAAAAATTCTGAAGGAGAAAGCAGTTAAGGACATTGAGGTCAATGATAATTGGGACAAAATACAGCATGGTTTTACAAAAGGTAGATCGTGCCAAACCAACCTGATCTCCTTCTTTGAGAAGGTAACAGATTTTTTAGACAAAGGAAACGCAGTGGATCTAATTTACCTCGATTTCAGTAAGGCATTTGACACGGTTCCACATGGGGAATTATTAGTTAAATTGGAAAAGATGGGGATCAGTATGAAAATTGAAAAGTGGATAAGGAACTGGTTAAAGGGGAGACTACAATGGGTCATACTGAAAGGTGAAGTGTCAGGCTGGAAGGAGATTACTAGTGGAGTTCCTCAGGGATCAGTTTTGGGACCAATCTTATTTAACCTTTTTATTACTGACCTTGGCACAAAAAGCGGGAATGTGCTGATAAAGTTTGCGGATAACACAAAGCTGGGAGGTATTGCTAACACAGAGAAGGACCGGGATATCATACAGGAAGATCTGGATGACCTTGCAAACTGGAGTAATAGTAATAGGATGAAATTTAATAGTGAAAAGTGCAAGGTCATGCATTTAGGGATTAATAACCAGAATTTTAATTATAAATTGGGGACACATCAGTTGGAAGTAACAGAGGAGGAGAAGGACCTCAGAGTGTTGGTTGATCATAGGATGACTATGAGCTGCCAATGTGATATGGCCGTTAAAAAAGCTAATGCAGTTTTAGGATGCATCAGGCGAGGTATTTCCCGCAAAGATAAGGAAGTGTTAGTACCATTGTACAAGGCACTGGTGAGACCTCATCTGGAATAGTGTGTGCAGTTCTGGTCTCCCATGTTTAAGAAGGATGAATTCAAACTGGAACAGGTTCAGAGACAGGCTACTAGGATGATCCGAGGAATGGAAAACCTGTCTTATGAAAAGAGACTCAAAGAGCTTGGCTTGTTTAGCCTAACCAAAAGAAGGTTGAGGGGGGATATGATTGCTCTTTATAAATATATCAGAGGGATTAATATCAGGGAGGGAGAGGAATTATTTAAGCATAGTACCAATGTGGACACAAGAACAAATGGATATAAACTGGACACTAGGAAGTTTAGGCCTGAAATTAGATGAAAGTTTCTAACCATTAGAGGAGTGAAGTTCTGGAACAGCCTTTCAGGGGGAGTAGTGGGGGCAAAAGACATATCTGGCTTCAAGACTAAGCTTGATAAGTTTATGGAGGGGATGGTATGATGGGATAGCCTAATTTTGGCAATTAATTTAGCAACTGATCTTTGATTATCAGCAGGTAAGTATGCCCAGTGGTCTGTGATGGGTTGTTAGATGGGTTGGGATCTGAGTTACTATAGAGACTTCTTTCTTGGGTGCTGGCAGGTGAGTCTTGCCCGCATGCTCAGGGTTTAACTGATTGCCATATATGGGGTCAGGAAGGAATTTTCCTCCAGGGCAGATTGGCAGAGGCCCTGGAGGTTTTTCGCCTTCCTCTGCAGCATGGGGCATGGGTCACTTGCTGGAGGATTCTCTGCAACTTGAGGTCTTCAAACCACAATTTGAGGACTTCAATAACTCAGACATAGGTTAGAGGTTTGTTATAGAAGTGGATGAGTGAGATTCTGTGGCCTGCATTGTGCAGGAGGTCAGACTAGATGATCATAATGGTCCCTTCTGACCTTAAAGTCTATGAGTCTATGAGTCTTGTCTCCCTGCCTAAGACATAAGCTAAGCCTGTGCTTTAACTGGTTTTATTTTGCTGGGTTTTAGATTCTTGTCAACAATGAGCCAGTTACTGGAGGCTTCAGCCGAGATGGCATTTCAGTTGCCAATGGTGGAACATCCATGGTTGTTGAAATCCCGGACATCAATTCCTACATCTCCTTCAATGGACTCACCTTCACAGTAAAAATGCCATTCAGCATGTTTGGACACAACACCGAAGGCCTGTGTGGTAAGTAGAGTGGTTTAATCCCCTCTTTTCCATAAGGCAATTCTCAGGAGACTTTTTTCTTTATTTATGCTATGGTAAGGTGCACTTTAGCTGATCATTTAAGTTTCTAGGTGCTACGGAAAATTAAATAAAATAATCACAATGGGATTACTGAGTATATCACTTTTTCACTATTTCCAGTCTCAACATCATCTCAAAATGCAATTTACATTAACAAGAATATTTCTACTTTCAGTCTTTCATAAAGTGTTAGGACCAAGTAAGATTAGTGGTACTGTAGTAACCTGAAAATCAGGTAACCAGCCGCTGAGTGTGTTTGTTGGATTTAGAGTGGACATTCCATCTTGTATTTACCTTGCCATGCTGAGTTGCTCTATTGCCAGTGCTTTAATACCTTTCAAACTTGGTTCCTTCTGTTTTCTTCTAGGCACATGTTCAAATGACAAAGTGGACGAATGCCGCATGCCAAGTGGCGAAGTAATTTCCTCTTGTTCAGAAATGGCTGCCACCTGGCAGGTTCAGGATAAAAATCAGTCCAATTGTGAAGGGCCCCCGGTACCACCTGCCACGCCAACAACTCCACCTGTGCCCTGCAATTCTACTTCTCCTCTTTGTGAGCTGATTTTGAGCGAGTAAGTTAAATTCAGGCTTTGGGTACATTTGAATCTTGTGTATTGAAAAGCAAAAAAACTGTTTTGGAAGCCTTAATAATGGTCTTTGAAGTGGCCTTTAGTAACAAAAGTATACACGGCATTATTGACTGTAATAATAGCAAAGTAGTCTTGGTTTGTTTTTTAAGAATACAGAATAGCTGTGTAGTTTGTTGTGGCTGTTACCAAAGCTGCTTCTCTGGGCATCACTTTAGTCTTTAACTTTAGAGTAACTTTAGAGTTATACTATCTAGAAACCCAGTCTGCCCTTGAAGAATTCTCATTAAATATAAACTGTGTCCCACCAAGCGCTATTATTATATTGTCAATAAAACACTCACCTGGGACTAATATCGTATTTTAGCCCTAAAAGACCATCCAGGCAGTTACCCTTTAATTATTTCACTCTGACAAGTCCAGATTTTTATAGTGATTGTGCAGCGCAGCTCAAACTTCTCTTCCATTGTATTTAAAGTCTCTTTGCAGAGTGTCATAAGATTCTGATGCCCAGCATATTCTATGAGAGTTGCATCGCCAATTCATGCCACATTACCAATGAAACTATACCATGCTTCAGCTTGGAAACGTATGCCTCCCTCTGCTCTGCTAAAGGTGCCTGTGCTGACTGGAGAAACAAGACCCAAGGACAATGCCGTAAGCAGCATTAAGAGATACTTTGCCTTGGATCTATGACGTGCTTATTACAAACTTATTCTGGAAATGTAAACTTCTTCCATTATTTTGGGGGTGGAGGAATGGATATGTACATGTAAACTTTATTTTAATTTCATTCCTGTGGAGATGGGTGAACTAGCTCCGATAAAATATAAACAACCCTGAGCCTTTGCTGTTCTCTCAAATTCAACCAAAGCCACGTCTGTGCTGAGGTTCAAAATCATTCACTAGCCATTACAGTATTTCTGCTTTTGTATTTCCTGATCCAAAGGGTTGATGAAGTGAGAGCACCCATGGTTGTTACCCCTCCACCTAAATAAAATTAAAAGCAATTGGAAAGCATCATCTCTGCTTCTATACAATGTTTCATTTTCATATTAATTTTATTTTTGCTCCCACACAGCATACAACTGTCCTAACGGCAAGGTGTATGATGCATGTGGCCCTCTTAATCCTGTCACCTGTAATTCCGGGTAAGGCTAAACCAAATAATGAGCTTTACATTAGTGTAATGTCACTGTGTTCAACTGTGTCTGTCTTTGGACAGGAGACCTCTTAGTAAAAACCAACTGCTTGAGGACAGGGTGGCATTGATAATTGAGTAAATCCTCAGAGTGGTGACACAGGACAATGTGTTGTTACTAGAGATGCCATATTTTATTTGTGGCATTGAAACTGAAGTCCTGACTCCTTTGATTATTAAAAATCCCATAACACTTTTCACATGAGCAGGAAGGCCAGCATTTAGGGCCTAGCCAATCTCCTCTTTGGATAATTACATGTGCTACCCAAATCCCCCTACAATTTCAAATGGATGCTGTATGTTCACTTTCTGCTATTTCCTAAACAGAAAAACATGCCCAACATTGCTGTGAGCTGTTAGGTCAATGTAGTGCTACACTTCAGAGTTGCCTATAGTTCAGTGATGGGTAAAAATGATTCCCATACATAGATCTTTTCTGAATGTTTACAAAGTGTTTTGTAATATTTGGGGATAAGGATTACCATACTGTATAAATGTACATTTTTTATATATATTCAGGAAACCTTACCTGATTGTTTAGAGAAATTCTTCTTTATGCCTCAATTATGTTAGTGCTGTAAAAAGTTATTGATCAGATAATGCTGGGAAAATGTACTTTAATATCCATTCCTTTCTTCCTTGTAGAACTGTTCACCATACAAGTGAACATGTTGCTGAAGGATGCTTCTGCCCCAAGGATAAGATTCTCTTCAATTCATACACTGACGTGTGTGTGCCAGAATGCAGTAAGTTTGGGGGGATGGGCAGGAGGGAAGGAGAAAGGGTTGGAGGAGGATGTAAATAATGTGACTGTTAGTGTTGATGAAAGAAAGAGATGGACATGACAACCTAGTTTTAGGTATAGCATGAAAAGATGCTATGGAAGCTTCTATCACACCGCTCTGCTCATGGACCTTAATCCACTCCGCTTTACCCATTCTTGAAGATCCAAAATCTATTCTTGAATATCCAAATTCTGCTAGCTGAACCAGTCTGACAGGTAGTTTTGTAATTATGATAAATTCACACTATGGACTAAAACTACCGACCGTGTTTCACTTATAATATATCACATTTAAAGTCTGATCCCTCGTAGTTTAAGATTAGCATATTAAACCCATTACTTTACCCTTCTCCCCATTTTATATTACATTCCTAGAATTTAGTGAACCTGCATAATATTTACACTGCCAGTGAAATGCCCCATAGTCTGTTTTCAGACTCAGCCTAATAGCAGATTTTAGTCTTGCATCATCATCATCATAAATACACCAGCCACTTAA
Organism: Gopherus evgoodei; assembly: GCF_007399415.2. Lineage (NCBI taxonomy): Eukaryota > Metazoa > Chordata > Testudines > Testudinidae > Gopherus > Gopherus evgoodei. Next base: position 113,954,299 of record NC_044325.1, on the reverse strand, counting down.
CATGTGAATGCTGAGTACCAAAACTGATTTCACCTCGAAAATGGCTAGTTAGTTCCATTTCCATTTCCATTCTTTTAAGCCTGGGCTACACTAGCAGAGAGTTCACACTAAGGTATGCAACTTCATCTACACTATTTGTGTAGCTGAAGTCAAAGTATCTTAATTCGACTTATCTGGCCATCCTCACAGCGGCGAGTCGACTGCCGCAGCTCCCCTGTCGACTCCACTTACTCCACCTGCCAAGGTGGAGTACGGCCGTCAATTAGTGGATCGATTTATCACATCCAGATGAGACATGATAAATCGATCCCTGATACATCGAACACTACCCACCAATCCAGCAGGTAGTATAGACGTACCCTTAGAAAGTGACTAGTATATGTCATTAGTATCTGTGTCTACTTGTTGAAAAAATGGGTTTGAGCTGAATCATGAGACAAGATGAAGGTTTAAAAGTAAATCCTTTGTGGATAAAGTGTGTAAAGTAGGGGGAGGGATAGCTCAGTGGTTTGAGCATTGGCCTGCTAAACCCAGGGTTGTGAATTCAATCCTTGCAGGGGCCACTTAGGGATCTAGGGCAAAAATCAGTACTTGGTCCTGCTAGTGAAGGCAGGGGGCTGGACTTGATGACCTTTCAAGGTCCCTTCCAGTTCTAAGAGATAGGTATATCTCCCATTATTATTTATATTATAATAATAATAATATCTGAAAAGTGCCTTTATGAACCCTTAATTAAAAGGGTAAGTGAGATTCATTTGTGTATCACATGGGTCATCAGAATGGCATCAATGTAAATCTTATCCTTTCATTCCTCTCAGCTTGTGTGGGACCAGATGGAATGCCCAAACTGGTGAGTATTTCAGTCAGCACTTTCTCCAAGGCCTCTTTCCCAGAAACATCTCCCAAATACAGCTGTTTCTAGGATTTCATTGCATATTCCCATCTCTTAGTCCTCATTCTGTTATATGTGCAAGTTTGTGGCAGGTTAAATTCTTAGCAGAAATAAAATGGAAGGAGATGGTGGTAAGGACTTGATTACACCTAATATATTGTGTATTCTGGCATCATCTGTACCCAGGTTTTTTTTTAATCACATTTTAAAACCACAAAATGCCCCAAAAAAGAACTAATATGAATTGTGTGTAACAGCTTCAAATTGTGCAATGGTGTGTCTATATTGCTTCAGATAAATTGCTAGTACTTCATTTCCAGTGATGTATCATTCTATTGCCAAGTATTGGAAATAATACTTATTTATGGGTCTCCTAACTTGGCAAATTGAAAGCAGCCCATCTGAAGATTTTCAGCCTGCTCTTTGGGCCAGATGCAAACCCATTGAAATCAATTGCTTGGGATCAGGCCCCATGAACAGTCTATCTTACTATCCACTTTGAGGTCTTCATCCAGGTTGACCCTGAAAAAATACCTATGATCATGAGCATCAGAGAACAGTTAAGATAACATATTTTCATATTTTTACAGCCTGGAGCCATTTGGAAGAGTAACTGCCAGGAGTGTGTCTGTGACCCATTCTCTGTTACTGTACAATGTAAGTCACTTACATGTCAGACACCCGAGACACAAGTGTGTGAGAAAGAAGGATTTATACCTGTCCCAGTGTTGACACCAGAAGATCCATGCTGTCCTGAAATTGAATGCAGTAAGTACTGGCAGTAAGTTATAGCCAGCTCATAAAAATAGAGTGGGCCGAATATTGTCCTCGGTTACAGCTGCACATCTCTCACTAGCTCATCTAATCTAGTTAAGGTTTTCATATAGTAACTATCACTGTAATATCTAAGAGCTCTTACAAGTAAGCATTATTCCTTGATTGATTCATAACTGTACCTAGGTACCAAAAGTTGATTTCTGAGTTATATGTACAGTTTTAGTTGGTAAAACAAAATCTTTTTGGTGTGTGTATGTTGCAGGAGGGAAGAGAGGTAAAAGGTTTTTCTGAGTCTTAAAGTAGCTGATAAAATAGCTCCATATTTGTTGATTATACAGTGTTTCTTTATACACAGATTTTATGTCGCAGAATGGCAATATTAATTAAAGTAGAGCTAAACAGATGAACAAACACTAAAGCATGAGCCAGTAGCTGTATGTGATATAGTGCTTGCTGTTTAGAGATTTTTTTTTATTACTGATTTCACGAATTCAAAAGGGAAAATGTGCCCACAGTTTATTAGCCTGGAACTAAACAAATGAGCAGTGGAGGGCTACACTTGAAGTGGTCCCGTGAAAAACATGAGGGGGATGTGAGATGCTACCAAATGATTTGATTATGATGGTGTGGCATATTTATTTCCTATGAGGATCAGTCATCCATCCAAGCCACCTGCAGACAGATTGCAGAGGACTCAGCCGTGGAACAGAGGTGTCTTTTGAATTTATCACACTGCTGTGGTTATAGCTTTAATTTGAGGAGGAGTCTGATAGCAGTAGAGAAAGAGAGGGCTTTCTCAGGATCGCATTCTAGTTCAAAGCCATTTATCCTCTTAAATCTTCTCTCTCCCTTCAGGGATATATCCCTCCAACTTCTTCAAGCTTCAGCCATGTGCTAGAATGTAACTTGAGCTTTATGCACATCGAGGTTTTAAAAGAAGTTATCAATAATCTTTCTGTACCAAAAGCTGGGAATGGGTGACAGGGGATGGATCACTTGATGATTACCTGTTCTGTTCATTCCCTCTGGGGCCTCTGGCATTGGTCACTGTCAGAAGACAGGATACTGGGCTAGATGGACCTTTAGTCTGACCCAGTATGGCCATTTTTATGTTCTGTCTGTGCCCTTCTTTGATTTAGGCTCGCCACATGCTCACAGAGCCGAAGCACCAATTACTTCTAAGCAGGAAAACAACGACTTATATTGCTAGCTTTATCCCATTACGCACTTTCTCTTCTGGCTTATTCCACAGGATGCAATACAAGCACCTGCTCCCAGGCCAAGAAGACTTGTGAGCCAGGGTATCAGCTAGTCACTATCCTTTCAGAAGGAGATTGCTGTGTCAATTATACATGTGGTAAGTTACTGTGCTTCTTCTGACCTCTGGGTTATAAAAGGTTCTAGTTTCAAAGGCGATATGAAGTTGAGAAGAAATGTATGAGAAGTGAAGAAAGTAAGTTCAGCGTACATTAAATAATCATTAAAAAAAAATCCACTTACCTCACTGAACTATATCCGGGGAAAAACTGAACTTTTTTGTGCATTCAAACTCTGGCAGTTTTAAAGATTTTTTTCCCATTTCTTTTTTTTTAAATAATTGATTCTTTTTTTTCAGAATCAATACCAGATGTCTGTGTGCTTAATGGAACTATTTACCAGGTAAGAACAGTAGTACTATACCAGTGGTTCCCAAACTTGTTCTGCCGCTTGTGAAGGGAAAGCCCCTGGCAGGACAGGCCAATTTGCTTACCTGCCGCATCTGCAGGTTTGGCCAATCGTGGCTCCCAGTGGCCGCAGTTCACTGCTCCAGCCCAATGGGAGCTGCTGGAAGTGGCGGCCACTACATGCCTTGGCCTGTGCCACTTCCAGCAGCTCCCATTGGCCTGGAGCAGCAAACTACGGCCACTGGGAGCCACGATCGGCCAAACCTGCAGACGCAGCAGGTAAACAAAGCAGCCCGGCCCACCAGAGGCTTTCCCTGCGCAAGCGGCAGAACAAGTTTGGGAACCACTGTACTACACCAAACATCCTAACGTATACTGATATTTCAGTAGCTCTCTAAAACCGTGATACAGAGCATCTCACTAGGAGTTTCCATGAGGGAGTTCTTTATCTCCTGCATATTAAAGAACCTTGGTACCATGTTTGCTCCTTGGTCACCAACCCAGATCTGAAATAGATTGTTTTCTCTAGTGCCAAAAGAAACATGTTTCGGAGGAGCTCCCCTTTAACAAGGAGCAAAAGTAAAAACGTAATCGTTTTTACTGAGAAGGGTGAATCGGTTCTTTATCCATTCTAGATGTGGGTGATATAACTTTCTGATGGAGCAGAATTTTGAAAGTCTTTTTTTGTGGGGCTGAAGAACTGAAGCCATCAAAAAAAAAATCTAGGACTTTGGCCTAGACATCCAAGTTGAGACCTTAACTTCTCAGTCAAGATTTTCTCCTTAAGATCACAGCTGCCATCTTGGAATGTGATGTTGGGTCAAATTTTCAAAAGAGGCCTGAAGTCCATGTGTAAAGAATGTGTACATATTTATGCTCATGCAACTGGATACACCAATGGATAGAAGTTTTAATGTCCATTTGCAGGAGATGACTGCTTCACCAGCTCTGAAAACAATTCATAATAGAAAGCTTCTTTTGCGACAAGTGGTGTATTGATGAGTTTGCAAAATACTGAAGCGGCTCAAACCAGTCTTACGTAGTACCCAAACTCAGCATGTTCTTTTGATCTCTCTTGCTACATTCTTGCCATTTCTTTACTAGCCTAAGTATTTTGCATAATTTCAAGTAGCTTGTTCCTATACATGCTTTCTGCACTGGCCCCACATTTTCATACCTTATGTGCAGCACAGTTGCTTTATGCTGTCCATTGGGTAACTCAATTTCACTTGTGTATCAGCATCTTTTATGTTCACAAAATTGCTTTAAATTATCTCCATATATTATGAGGTAACATACAGTAGATTTCCTTAAAATAATAAGATTTGCACAGACTGAATGTGCTCTCTTTGGCTTCTCCCAGGCTGGAACGTCTGTTCCAATGGACCCTTGTAAGACGTGTACCTGCAGTTCTGAAGTAGATCCGGTCTCCAACAGAAACCTTCTGCAATGTGAGCCAGTCCACTGTGACACTACTTGCCCCCTGGTGAGCTCCATTTTTTATTTCGCCTCCCCGTTAGTTTCTAAACTGATGAAAATGGAAGTCTCCCTTACTGATCCAATGTATTTTCTCTCCCACTTCTTGAACAGGGCTATGAATACGTGATGAAAGATGGAAAGTGCTGTGGAGAGTGTGTCCAGGTGGCTTGCACAATCAAGCTGACTAACAACACTGTCCAAGTCCTCAGGGTAACTATTTCCTTTGATTTTCATTACACTTTGTTTTAGCCCACTGTGACGGATTAGATCACAGAACCCCCCTTGGGAGCTGCCACCCGATGTGCCAAGACTACCTTTGCTCCTGCTTTCCCTGCCAGCTTGGGACCCCAGCATCCTGTCTTTCTGAGCCAGACACACCCATGTGCTCCAACAAAGACCCAGGGTCTGAATTACTTGCCTCAAAGCTGCAGGTTTACCTGAAAGCAGCTAATAGAAGTGTTCTTGTCTTTAACACTCAGATGGCCAACTCCCAATGAAGTCTAAACCCAAATAAATCCTTTTGACCCTGTATAAAGCTTATTCAGGGTAAACGCATAAATTGTTCACTCTCTATAACACTAATAGAGAGATATGCACTGTTGTTTGCTCTCCCCAGGTATTAATATGTACTCTGGGTCAATTAATAAGTAAAATGCGATTTTATTAAATACAGATGGTAGGATTTAAGTGGTTCCAAGTAGTAACAGACAGAACAAAGTAAGTCACCAAGCAAAATAAAATAAAATGTGCAAATCTATGTCTAATCAAACTGAATACAGAAAATCTCACCCTCAGAGATGCTTCAGCAAGTTCTTTCCTCAGACTGGACACCTTCCAGGCCTGGGCACTATTCTTTCCCCTGGTACAGCTCTTGTTTCAGCTCAGGTGGTAGCTAGGGGATTCTTCATGATGGCGCCTCTCCTTTGTTCTGTTCAACCCCTTTATATATCTTTTGCATAAGGAGGGAATCCTTTGTCCCTGTCTGGGTTCTCACCCCCTCCTTCTCAATGGAAAGACACCAAGTTAAAGATGGATTCCAGTTAGACTCATAGACTTTAAGGTCAGAAGGGACCATTATGATCATCTAGTCTGACCTTCTGCACAATGCCGGCCACAGAATCTCACCCATCCACTTCTATAACAAACCCCTAACCTATGTCTGAGTTATTGAAGTACTCAAATTGTGGTTTGAAGACCTCAAGCTGCAGAGAATCCTCCAGCAAGTGACCCATGCCCCATGCTGCAGAAGATGGCAAAAAACCTCCAGGGCCTCTGCCAATCTGCCCTGGAGGAAAATTCCTTCCCGACCCCATATATGGCGATCAGTTAAACCCTGAGCATGTGGGCAAGACTCACCAGCCAGCACCCAGGAAAGAATTCTCTATCATAACTCAGATCCCATCCCATCTGACATCCCATGATCACATGTCACTGCAAGACTTCATTGCCCACTTGCCAGCACACACGTATACAGGAAGACTTACAGGTAAAGCAGAGCCATCTGCAGACAACTGTCCTGGTTAATGGGAGTCATCAAGATTCCAAACCACCATTAATGGCCCACACTTTGCATAATTACAATAGGCCTTCAGAATTATATTTCATATTTCTAGTTTCAGATACAAGAGTGGTACATTTATACAAATAGGATGATCACACTCAGTAGATTATAAGCTTTGTAATGATACCATACAAGAGACTATTTGCATGAAGCATATCTCAGTCACATTATATTCACTCATTAGCATATTTTTATAAAACCATATAGACTGCAACGTCACATCCACGACAGGGGATAAGTGTTGACAAAAGCAAGGGACAGCTCTCAACAAACTTATGTCCATTCTTAGTTACAGCAGGGTATTTTCTACATTTATTCTAGCTGGACACACATTTGAATAACTAAATCACATATTTAGGTGCTTAAATGGACGGGTAGGTGGGGGAATATCCATTTTAGGCATCTAACTACAGACCTGAGAGTGCGGGTCTAGGATTTAGCCTTAGGCACCCCACCTAGGCAGTGAAGTTTGAAAATGTGGCTCCACGTGTTTGGTGTTTCAGAGGAAGTTAAGAGGGTACAGATGAGTTCCTTCTAGGTGAGAGCATGAAATTGCTCATCAGAAGATCCTACGTCAGTCTTTGTCAGAGTAATCACACTACGCTTATCATAATTACATAATTGATCACATCAGAAAAGCAATAATGCTAAATTGGTTTTATTCCTAATGTCAGCCGGGTGATATCTGGAAGCCTGAAGATAATCCGTGCAGCTTTTACAAATGTGAAGAAGTTGAAGATCAGCTTGTTTCAGTCACTGTTCTGAGAACATGTCCTGCCTTTGACCCAGAGAACTGCAAGCCTGTAAGTTTCAATCAGTCCTTTACTGTTTGCTCTTTGTTGAGTGCTACTACAAAGAACAAGGGGCAAAGGATACAAGACAAGACAAGACAAGACAACATAGAACCAGAATCTCTAGTTATTAATAGCTCCCACTTGTAAACAGCCATTTATCAGGAATGGTTTGAGAGTGAACTTAATCTTGTCAAAGTGTCAGTTGTAATGGACAATCCCTGCAGAACAGCCCTGTCCTCCCACTTAATAGTCTGCTACCTCTTATTTTTGGATATGTGCATTCAAGAACTATATGGAACCAAGCTGGCAAGATAGCCTTCATGGTCAACCAGCCATGGTTTCATTCAATATCCACTGCACAGCCCACCTCCTGGTAATGGTAAAAATGCTAGCCAGTGCTAGAAAGCTCTTGACTTGTCATTCACACACTAATTCTGAATGCTCTCTCTTTGTTCCTGCACTGAAGGATGATGTACAGCTGACTGCTGATGGCTGCTGCAAAATCTGTACCTCTGAATGTAAGTAAAGCCATTTTCTGATGTTCTGCCACCAATAGATTATGTATGAGTATAATATTTCTAACTATTTTGTGTGGGATGGGGAAGTAGAAGTTTCCTCGGGGATCCCCACATGGGTTTTCTTTAGTTCTCATTATCAAAGGCCCCACGTTACACTGACTCGTCCTTTCAAAGAAAAAGAGCAAATATGGTTGCTTGACAGTGTCGAGATACTCCCCAGCCCATCCAGGATCTGTTTATACTGCTTCAGCAGTGCTTTCTGCAACCAATTGCCTAAGGTTGAAAGATTAAGACTGGGACTGAAACTCAAATCCCCAACTAAATTACTTGTGTATTTCCTAGCTATAGCATGATATGCAATAAAACATCTTCCTCTCAGAACAGCTTTAAGCATTTGCTTAGCTCTGAATATGAAGAGTCGTGAAGCATTTCTATTTATTTTTTCCTCTTTCTTAGCAGCAAACTGCAAGGTTAACAAGAACTCAACTGTGATCCGCCACAATGATTGTGAATCTTCTGAGCCTATTGAACTGACGTACTGCGAAGGTGTTTGTGCCAGCTCCTCAATGTAAGTGGCAGCGAGTGCATTATATCCTCTCCTTGTAGCTATTTCTCTTTGTGGGCTCTTTTCATCAAACTGCTCAAGTGGTATTGAGCATGGTTTTACCTATGCACTTTCAATTAATGTAATATACCCTTGAAAAGCAAGAGTTTCCATTGAGTGTGATGGCTTGTACAGCTGAAGTGTGTTTCAGTATTCAGGGGAGCGGGAGAGTGCTTACTCTATACCAGAGCAGTTTTCTCCCATCACTTTGCCTGACACACAATATAGCATGACGGTCCCAATGTTAAACAACCAGACTCACAGAGGTAAAAACCTTGTTCAAGTCACAAAGCAGAGTATTGAGTATCTGACGGCAAAGCACACATTGGAACAACAGTGAGGAAGATGCACATTGTGGTTCTGGTTTTCCTCTGACTAACATTAATTGCCATCAGAAGAGTCACACCTGATATATTGCAGTGGCTAAAGAGAATCAGATCCTGTATTCATAAATAAGTCATTACTGCTATTTGGCAAATAGAACACATCATATATAAATTGGCCCATCCTTCCTATCAGTTGTTCTTTAGACCGCCTTGATTTCTCTCTCTGCCTCATACATACTCAGAACTAACTGCCATTAAATGATGATGAAAGCCAGTGCAGAGACTAGAAAACTCAGACCAGCACCACAAAATTTGATCTTTCCTGTTTATATTGAACTATACACACACACACGTGAAAGCTAGAAATAATGAGCCCAATTTTGCTCCTATTAAAATGAAAGGCAGATTTGCCACAGAGCTCAGTGGGAGCAGGAACAGGCCCTCTATCAAATAGATATGTTTTTTTAAAGTGTGCAATATTTAGCAGAGTATGTCCTATATGAAGACTTTTACAGAGGGGTATAATTTCTTTTCTTTATCTGGTGGGGCAGGTATTCCTTTGAAACACAGCAGATGCAACACAAGTGTGCCTGCTGCCAGGAACTCAACAGCCACAAGAGAAAGGTGACCCTGACATGCAGCAATGGAACAAGCATGGATTATGACTATGTCTATGTGGAACAGTGCCAATGCATGACTGCGTGCATTTCAGAAACCACAACCACACAACAGCTCCAACAGGAACAAGAGCAGAAAAGAACAAGATGATCATAGGAAAAAAGAACCCAAGAAGTCTGAAGCAGTTAAAATCAAAAGCAATATAGATAAAATAACCTGTGCACCAGCTCAAAACTCTGTTTCTTACTTATTTCAGCTTCCACTATCATCATTTTTCACTTCTTAAATGTGAGAATATTCAGGAGCCAAATAACTAAGTCTTCATATGTATTTTTATTTCTAAACTATACAACTTTTGAGAGAGAAAGGATGAACAAAATTATAACTTGCATTGTTAGAGGTTTGAGTTAATCCAAAAAGTACTTTCCTTTACCATTTCCCCTGTGAAGTTTGGAGACCATTTAGTTCTATTCTTTTCACCTATTTCTTTTTTAGTATTCTCATTGTTTCAATGGGTCACCCATTATGGTTATGTGTGTGCACGTGTAGATCTAAAAACAACTGAAGACCCCTGAAAAATATCCCTTGTTTACATCATGGGAATTCACAATTATTCCAGTCAACTGTTTACAACATTAATGTTTTAGCAAGAAGTAGTAGGATGACTCTTTAAAACAAAAATAATGGTGATGGTGAGCTAATGTTTTACGTAGAAAACTGAATTTTGTAGTTACATTGCACTGTCCTTTGCTATTTATTTGTGAGTAGAGAGATAATTTTATGTGGGGGGGGGTTCACTGTCTATGGATTTAAGCTTTTGTGTGGAGTTAACAGGCAATCTTTTCATGTTCATTTTGTTCTTACATGATTAATAAAACTTTCAGCATTTTCAATGTTGGTGACTTCGCTGTTTTCACTTGCTGAAACCTAGCCTGACCATGTATCTGATCACTTTGGCTGCAACGTGTCTCGCTGCTCCACTCAGGAGGATTCATGCCTCAGATAACTACAAATCCACTCCTTAGTTGCACTTGGGCAACGAGGCAAGTCCTTTGTGAAAACCTTTTTCAAGGGCGGTGTACTCCCTGCACACAGCCGGCCAGCTCTGCTGATTGGCATGTAGGTTGGGCAGACCTCTGGTTTTGTTCCCTCCCAGTCCACCAGCTCCTGAGATGGAGGGGCAGCATACAGGGCCTCAGCCCCTGCTTTCCACATGCCAGGAGCTGTGATCTAAACGGTGTTACTGCAGCCCTGCAGGATTGGGAGATCCTGACTCTCTGCTACTCTCCTGCATTACCATGTTAGACCAGGGAACAATCTACCTCCTGAGAAAGCAGCAAAGAATCCTGTGGCACCTTATAGACTAACAGACGTTTTGGAGCATGAGCTTTCATGGGTGAATACATCATCATGCATCTGAGGAAGTGGGTATTCACCCACGAAAGCTCATGCTCCAAAACGTCTGTTAGTCTATAAGGTGCCACAGGATTCTTTGCTGCTTTTACAGATCCAGACTAACACGGCTACCCCTCTGATACTTACCTCCTGAGAATTAACTGCTGCTCCTTACCATTGATACAATAATGACACATTGACACATCTTTACATGTCTGAAGGATTTTTAAATATTTTTTTCTCTGCTAACAAACAAAATATTTATGAATGGTGAAGAGTGCATTGTTGGTTTTTAAAGATATAAAATGCTATTTAGGATCCCAAACATATTGGTAACTTAAAATGTACAGATAGCTCCATAGTTTACAACTAAATGCAGCATTTCCAACTCATTTTCTTCCTTCACTTACCTGCCAAATCTTGACTTCCAAGGACTTAAACCAGGGAAGAATTTGGCTGCATTTCCCCTCAACAGTTCTTAATATTTGCCTGCACTGTTTTGGGTGGCTGCTGTGTCAGCAGCTGTTACAGCTTACACACAGAAGCCTGAACTAAGGATTTTGCAGGAAAGTAAAGGCAGAACTGACTTTTCAAATAATCGTATTCAGTTACAAATTTTAAACACATATAAGCAGAGGGCCAAATTCAGACCCTGAATAAGGTCAATAGAATTATACCCTTTGGCCCATAGAGTATTAATGCTATGAGATCTTGTGTAGTATTTTTTTTTCCTGGGGGGGAGAATTTAAACTTTTCAGTTTACTGTCACAAAATTTTATACTGACAGTTTCTTGAGATAAATCAAGGTTCCTTAACCGAAAAATTGCAAATACACTGGGGAAAAAGTATCTCAAATGGGTCACTAAATAAGTTTAAACTCCTAAGTGTATGTCTGTAATGTAATCTGGAATAGTACTTGAGCTCCACTCTATTTTAAGAGAGGACTTATAGAGATGATGTCTTGGCCCTATGCTATTTAGCATGTTGATAAATTGGAGAGGGTTCAGAACCAAAAGAGTGATTAAAGGATTCGAAAACATGCCTTATAGGGACAGAATTCCTTGAGCCTCTCTCTAGTTCAATAGAGCAGGTGATGGGCCCTTCAATCTAGCAAAGAAAGGTATGACATGATCCAATGGCTAGAAGTTGAAACCAGACAAATTCAGACTGGAAGTAAGGTGTACATTTTTAGCAGCAAGAGTAATTAACCATTGGAACAATTTACTAACTTTTAGTGGATTCCCCATCACAGCAATTTTTAAATCTGACCTGGATATTTTTCTAAAGGCATGCTCTAGGAATTATTTTGGGGATGCTCTATAGCCTGTGGTATACAGGAGGTTGGACTTGATGATTACAATGGTCCCTTTTGGCCTCAGAATCTATGAATACACAGAACCATTCCTCCATATAGCATGAACTCAGATCTAATTCGCTAACCACTGTCACCCCTACTTCTCCTCCAATATTACTGCTTCCTGGATTTCTTCTTTCAGTTTATTACTTGTGGCTCTTCTATGTTTCTAATTTCCCTAAGTCCAGCTGTTTTATTTCTCTGACCTTAACAATTACATATTGAGCTGCATTGGGTAGCCCCACAAGCAACTGTGAAACACATAATATCTACTACAAGGTGCCTTTATTATTTACATTATAAACAAGTGGCTTAATAATTACGTTCTCTAATAACTCTTTAAATGGCTACATATAATTACCCCAAATGGTTGAATTACCCTGGATAAGATAAGTAGAGATACATGAGAGCATTAACACTTGGATCCAAATTACCACCCCAGCCTCATCCACTATCCTTCACCACATCTATGTACAAAGTTAGGAAGTTTCGGGATCCAAGGTTTCACTTCAATGCTATCTCCACTTATTCGGATCCCTTTGACCTAAACCAAGCCCCCGTAATCAGCTACGATAGACATTTGGCACAAAACTCAGAAATTGCTGTTCTACTAATTAATATTTTGAACAAGCTCAAGTAACTTCCTCTATACAAACCAACAAGGAAGCTTTTACATTGTCTCCCTAATAACAGGGTGAGTCTCCAGCCCAGAAGTGAAGTCAGTCCTCAAGGTAAGCTTAAAAAGAGAGGTCCCAGCAGAAATGACTCTCTATCCAAAGTTAAAGGGGGACCAGTAAGCTCCCACACCTGAATAATCCTCTATTTCTTCCCCACAAGAAAAGAAGCAGCCATCAAAAATGCTAACCCAAGGGGTTGATCTAACAAATTTCATCCTATTTCTATATGATTAATGTACGAAATAGCATTAATCCGCCTCAGCGGTTCTCAAACTTCATTGCACCGCAACCTTCTTCTGATAACAAAAATTACTACATGATCCCGGGCGGAGCCAGAGCTGGAGCCCCGCTGCCCCAGGCTTCAGCGTCAGCCCTGGGCCCCAGAGTCTAATGCTGGCCCTGGTGACCCCATTAAAATGGGGTCCTGATGCACAGTTCAAGAGCCACTGGGTTGGTGGTGTAAGTGGCTGCTTGTCCACGAAGACCAACAGAATGTTACTGAGATCAGTTCCCCCAAACTACAACAATAGAGATAATGGTAGAAATAAAGCAAAATATGTGACCAGTTCTAGCAGCGGCTTGATTTTTAGTGGTACTGAGCAAACTCAGCTCCCACTGAAGTCCATAGAATCTGCAGGTGCTTATCACCTTTAAAAATTGGGCCAAAAGTTTGGGTGTTTTTATGAGACGATTTGGTCCCCTACATTCTGATTATTTACTCATGTGCTCACCAGTTACAAAGCCTGAAAAACAGGTTATCTGGTTTGTTGGCTTCACTTACAATTATTTTAGCCACTTTATAAAATGTCCTGTTTAGTACTTACACTTCAAATGTTGCTCAGCTGCCCTCTAGTGATGATTAGGTGTTTCAGTCAACAGAGTACCGTATTCCTATGAGACCATCCAATACAAATTTTAGTACATGTGAGACTTATTTACTCACTAATCCCAGGGAGGGGGAGGGCTTGAAATCCTACAGTACATGCAATATAAAATTTAAATACAATAGACAAAGGGAGACTGGATGGCTCATGGGACTGATAATGAAATATAGATCTTATCGCCTTTGTTAGATTGAAAAGTATTATTTTTTTTTTATTTTACAAGGTCCAAAGTGTGGTGGGTGCTTACTCAGCTTGGGTTAGTAGTGACCAAAGCTAATTGCTGTCAGTTGGCTGCTCAGTGGCATGTGAAATGAATTTGATTATCTCAGTCCAATCCTCGGTGGACATGTTGTGACATCATTTAAAAAACACAACTGGCAACACTGTACTTCTAGCTGTGCTGGGTTTTGTGCTGTAGACGTCTGAACATTGGAAGATAGATCGAGATCATCAAAATTGTACTGATTTCTTTAATCAGTAAATGTTAATATTTTTATGGCAAGTCATCTATCTAGTATACTTGCTGGTTGCCTCAGCCAGCAGACCAAAGAATACATGGACATAGGGACCAATTACCTTCTTGAGGTATGAACCGCAACTCCTTACTTGTCTGTGAAGTACCTAATACACTTTTTTATATAAATAATGACTTTAAAAAAATAAAAAAGAACTGATGGAAAGAGGGACACAAGTTCCTTTCCCCCCCACACCTAACAAGTGAAAAAACTAGTCCTTGCATTTCCTAATTAAGGAGTTTCCACACTCTTCCCCAGCTAAATTGAGAGTCCAGGATAGAGGGGAAAGCGGCTAGAGCTGATCAGGTAATGCTGATTCCTCAAATTCAAAGTGCTTCACAGAAAGGGATCTTGTTTGACAAACTTCCAAAGAACTGCAGCAGGTTTCCATTGAAAATCTGCCTGATTGGCTGCTGGGACCCCAGGGACTCCAGGGTCTGCAGCTCTAGGGCAGCCCTGCCATGCAGACTGCCCTATGACCAGGGAGCTCAGGGCTTCCAGACTTCCAGGCCAGCTGGCTCTGCAGGCTGCCTGACTCCCATAGTCTCTAAGACAGCTGTCCAAAATGTCTGGCAGCCTGGGGAACCAGCTGGCTTAGGAGTCTGGAAGCTGTGGGATGCCTGGCCCTGGTACAGTCTGTATGACAGGCCTGCCCGGATGCCACAAAACCTGGAATCTCTTGGGTGTCTGGCCCCAGGACAGACCACACGGTGTGGTCTCCCCAGAGCTGTGGACCCTGGAATCCCTGTCAGTGTCAGTCAGATGGTGGGCAGTACAAAACTGACAAGAATCACGTTAATTACAGTCAGGAGCTGCTGAAGTCAAGGAGAACAAATTTTATTTTGGAAAGACCATGTATTGGTGTTTCCAAAATGAAAATTTAACAGAATTTCCAGCTTGTGGGAACTTTTCCACAAACTGGAATATCTGAGATCAGGCCAGTAGTAAAAAATATAATCCAAACATTTGCTACAGAATGATCACTACAAAAGATCAATAGCTAGGAATCTCTAAGAAAGGGTGAGAATCTGAGACACAGATCTATCAATAAATGCATAAAAATAACATGAAGACATAAACTTGTGGTTGACAAAGTGATCACTGTTTTTTGCTAAGACAACATATATATCCAGCTACCATGTCTCCTTTTAATCTAGTTAATCAGAAGAAACAACCTAACTCTTGAAGTACAGTTAAACAAATACTATGTATTTCTCATGGCAAAATTCTTGAAAACGTTAATTGTGTATTCATGCTGTTAATCAGTGCAGTTACAGACTAGAGAGGATACTGCATTTGAAAAATGAACAGTAGTATATGCGGTAAAATCAGCACTGGACAACTTTGCTAACAATTGTTAAAATATACTAGATACATTTAGAAAATGTGCACTTTGACCTTCCAAAAAGATGACTTGATGTCCTGATACTTCATTAGGAACTGTCCATGAGTGGCACTTATCTACAAAAGAAAATGGGATGTTAGGATGTTTATCTAATCAAATTGCTAAATTCAGGTGCTTTGGGGTACTGTTATTAGGAATGGCCATATTGTAAAATATGCACACATATGCTTCTATTACCCAGTTGGGTACAGTCAATTGGTCTCTCTGCACAAGGTTTGTTTTGCCTGTTCCTTTATGTAAACAAATCTGTAAGCTGTCTCTTAATATGGTCTCAGGTGTTTGTCCAAAAACAACTGCCTACTTTACAGCAAATTTACTGTTGTTATGAGTTCCTTATCTAAACAAACCATTGAAAATGTCAAAGTTAATTTTTTCTCTTTTGTAAACTTCTGTGTTTACTTGGTGAATTGTAGCGCTTATGAATGTGAGAGAAGCTAGTGCTACTGAACAAAGGAAGGCAGTGTGTGGGGGTGAGGTGTTTGCACAGTGTTTTCCCACAGCTCGTCGCAATCCTGATATGCTGCATGTCTCATTGTGCCCGCCTTCACTTCTCCTGAATAGGCGCTGTCAATCATACCCAGTTTGCTGATTGTTTGGGAAGTCATAGACTAACCAAATTAGTTTTATTTTGAACAGAAGATGGAACCAATCCCCCCTAAACACTAAGGAAATATGGGTCTGAATTTTAAAGCTTGGACTCACTCTCTATTTTTCAATCTTCCCCCAGTCAGACATACACACTGTAAACATGGGGGTGCCGGGGCTCGACCCTCTCTGGGGAGGAGGGCAGCCACGCCGGCCTACTCTGCTCCGGTTGGCCCAGGAAGTTAGCTCGGCAGTCCTTGCGGTACTGGTCCGCCCGATGGGCGAGGGGCTCAGGCCCTCCGGCAGGGCTGAGCCATAACAACCGTGAGGCACCGGTTCCTACGTCAGGGCGGATAGCAACACAGAATCAGTAAGCTCAGGCCTGGGTCAGGGCGGGGCAGCAAAACACTGAGTCAATAGGCTCAGGCCTTGGTCAGGGCTGAGCAACAGTAGCAGTTTTAAGGCCCAGCCCTAGGTCAGGGCGGGCAGCAAACGCTGAGTCCGTAATATCAGGCCTTGGGGCAGGACTGAGCAACAGGACCAGTTTGGAGACCCAGCCCTAGGTCAGGGCGGGCAGCAAACGCTGAAGCAGTAAGCACAGTGATAACAGTTATCAGCCTCCTCAGGCCAGGGAGAGGGAGAGTCTGCCACCCCAGAGTGGGGTGGCAGGGGGGACGCAGGCCCTCCCACTCCACTGCGTCCCAACCCGGGGCCCTAACAGTGGCTGTCACTCCACTGGTCAGTCAGTGGGGTTCCTGGCAGCAACACACTGACATAGGCTCCAGCAACTCTGCAGCCTGACTGGGGTCGGCTGCCCCCGGGCTGCTTCCGTACTCCCCCTCGGGACCTACCTGGGTCCTAACATTGGCCTCAGCAGAGTCCAGGAGCATAGGCTCGTCATGACTGGGGCTGGGTGGTAGGTCCGGGAGCTCCTCGAGATATTCAGGCCACGGTAGTGCCGGCGGCTCCTCCAGGTAGCAGTGGGCGTGGGGAACCCCCGCCGGCTCCTCTGGGTAGTATGCGCGGGGAAGCTCAGGCAGCTCCTCCTGGTAGTGAGTGCAGAGAGGCTCAGGCAGCTCCTCCTGGTAGAGGGCAGGGGGAAGCTCCGGCAGCTCCTCTGAGTAGTAGGCATGGGGAAGCTCAGGCAGCTCCTCCTGGTAGTGAGCGTGGGGAAGCTCAGGCAGCTCCTCCTGATAGCGAGCACGGGGAAGCTCTGGCCAGTCTGGGCAGCTCCCCGGGGTTGCCGGCGTCTCCCAGTTTCGAGCTCCTGGAGGGACATCTGGTC
This sequence comes from Gopherus evgoodei, assembly GCF_007399415.2. Taxonomy (NCBI): domain Eukaryota; kingdom Metazoa; phylum Chordata; order Testudines; family Testudinidae; genus Gopherus; species Gopherus evgoodei. Next base: position 113,936,966 of record NC_044325.1, on the reverse strand, counting down.
TCTCCGGCCGCCGGGGCCTGACTGAGCTCTGAGGGCCAGCTTTTATAGTTCCGGGTCACCGCCTGACCCTTTGAGGGGCGGGCTCAGAGCTCCATAGCTCCGCCCACTCTGGCCTCTGCCGGGGCTCGACCCTCTCCGCCACACCAGCCCACTACAACACTCTATTTTTTTGGGGGAAAAATTAACGTAATCAGGCAGCATTTGATGCCAAGAGAAATATATTGTAGTCTTCCCCTCCCTCCCACTCCTGCTCCCCCTTCTCTCTCTTTCCCCTTTATCATTCATTCTCATTTTTTCCCTCAGTTTGCCTATCAATAAATTCAGGGTTTTGCTATCCTGCCTTCTTTGGGATACTGAATTGACAGTACGAGACAGTTTCTTCTATTGGGGATTAATCTGAATCCCTCTTTAGTCACAGAATTCCACTCAGCACAACTTTCTTCACTAAGATGTGGCGGCTGTTTCCCATAGTAAGAATTTTTTGTCCATATGCTTGAACGGAAGATGGTCATGGCTAAGAATGCTACTAGATATATTTGTTCATCTCTTTTACCCTCTCCGTCTCTCCCTGTGCAAAGATGTGTTGGATTTTATATTGTTAGTTTTACATACAAGTGTTTTTTATGGTGGAATTTTAATCTGATGAGAGAGTTATATGGCTACGTAAGGCCATGTTATGATGCTATGGGAGTTCACCTAGACTAGTTCTGTCACCACTTGCCCTGTAACCATGGCTGCTTCGGTGCTGTGCACCTGCACCTTTGGCTCAGAGCCCCTATATCAGCAATATGCTCACAGCAGAATGACCTCACCATGGCTTCCACCAGCCGGGTTACTCATTTCAGAGTGACACCAACAGCCTTTCCAGTCCTGTATCTCCCCAAAACCATCTCCCCTCAACCATCTCCCCTCCAGTGTCCAGTCCCTCTCACTGGATATTCACACTGAAGTTAAGTTCACTGCCTCCAAAGAAACAGAATACACCAGCTTGTTACTTTAGTTGAGGACTTCACCCTTCAGTTTAATACACAGCACTGAGTTGGTTTTGTAATAAAGAAAGAGTAAGTTTATTAAGGAAAAACAGATTTATGTGCTTTCAAGGAAGAGTGAAAGAGATATGAAAGAGTTACAAACAAAGCAAAACTAACATGCTTTCTAGTGTCTAAAATTTCATTCTAGAAAGTTATAGCTTTGCCTTAACATAGTTTCTTACTTACACCAAGTTGCTAGCATTCTCCAGTATGACTGGCTGTTCTAGTCAGAATCCAACCCTCACAGAATCAAAGTTCTTTTTTCCTACAGGAAATGGATGTCAAAATGGCTTTTTGCTTCTGCTTATATTTCCTAAAATTCATTGTTTTATCCCCTAGAGTCAGGATGATCTTCTGCTGTTCTTCCCTTCCTGTTGGCTTTTCATCCCCCTGCTGATTCATATGTAAATGGGGCTTCTGTTGTTTTCACTCTATAATGCTTAATTTACGCTGGAGAGAGGTACACAGCTACCTTCCCTCTGTCTGCGAAAAAACTGTTTCTCCTTTTGTTTGGTCACAGATTTTAAAGCACAATATAAATAAGTATCCATAATTCCTCCTATATTGTTAACACAAACATTTCACAATGATACCAATCACCAGTGTGTCAGCAACTTTAATAAAAGACCTTACTCAATACACTTTTATAGTATGGTAATATTGCATACAATCAATTGATTGCACTACTTATTCTTTGGGCTTCAGAAATCCTGTTCCCTCCCTGGGATGTCTATACCCAGATCATCACACATGTCTACTCAGGGGAAATTTATAAAAATAATTCCAACAGGTGCTAGCCCTGATGAAGGGGCCCTAATGTAGAGGAGACACTGGCAGATTTTAGCATTTTTACCACTCTGATAGTTAAACCAGATGAAAAGGTGGTTTGACACTGTGGTAAAATATATCTGGCCACAGATGCGTTGTCTTCAATAGAGCTCCCGTCAGTACTAACCCCAGACAACTGATATTAGTAGTGGTGGGAATATCTTTATACATTTCCACAGCCCTGACAAAGCTTAAGTTTCAAATGACAGACAAGCCTGAACCAAAATTTCAAATAAAAAGGTTGGCCAGGAAAGTTTGGATGTATAACTTCGGCCCATCTCCATTTAAAAACAAAATGAAACTTAGAACACATACATGGAGAGTCAGGGTAATTTTTCTGCTTTCAGTATTTAGTTATCCTTTTTTAAAAAATAGTATTCCAAACAAACTCATAATAATAACTTCTTATAGTTGATTTCTATTCTTTTTCAAACAGATTGATTACATAGAGCAGGGCATTGGCCATCCATGTCTGGAAGACAGGGATGGTAACTTTATTCTCTCTTCTGTATTCTAGATTATTTTAAAACTTTAAAAAAAACATTATTTAGTGCCAACAGAGAATAAGCTACATTGCCTTGTGAAAAGCCCTTTCACCATTCTGCAAGGTATTCTAACCAGAAGCCCCCAGAACAGACAATCCCTCAAGTTTTCTGTAGCTCCACGTGAGACATTTCTCACTAATGAGAAGATGCCACTGAGCCTCACTCTTCAAGACCCTGGCCATTGGGAGCCATGCCAGGGAGACAGGAGATGCCTCAGAAGAAAGGGGTGCACTGAGAAAATCAGAGGGGTTGAGGGAGTAAATAGAGGTTGAGTGTACTGGAATAGGCAGCAGCTCCTGGGAGAAAGTTGCTCTGGAAGAGAGTCTAGAAGATGGGCTGTTGATGTCTGGAGGAAGGAGAAGAGAATCAGATAAATCCTGGAAAGGTGGAGGGGTGGACGGTGGAGCCTGGGGCAACCAGGGCAAGGATGTGAGAGGAGAGCTGTAGGAGCCTCTAAGGGCTGTTTGAGGTAGAAAGGAACCTGGGCAGTGCAGCCAGGGGGCAGCAGGATAGAAGGGAGCTTGGGGCAACAGGGGCTAATAGTTTTACTCAGATCACTACAGCATGTCAGCACAGCCACATGAGATAAAAGCAAAGCAGGGAGTAACCATCTTGAGCAAAAAAATTACTGGCTTATGCTAGTACATTAGACCCTTAATGCTATTTTTGTGTATTGTTTTAAAAATCAGTGTATAATTAATAGCTGGATGTGTTCTTTTCTGTCTGTATGAAACACACACAACTGTCAGATTTTTAACAGGATGGACAATTCCTTTACAATACCTAGAGGTGTCCCCTTTTAGACACTTGGCCCAGCCTCTTCAGTCAAACAAAACAAAATATCTGTTTTGAAGGAAGGTGCAAAGGATACACAATCCCAAATTAACCAATCCTGCAGTCTTTAGTCCACTGACAAATATAAGAACATACTCTGGAGAGGGAAAAGAAAGAAAGATAGAAAACTTTGGGGGCTAAATTCATGCCCGGGGCAAGCACATTAGCTTCAGTGAATGCTGGCCCTTTATAATAGGCACATGGTGAGAGACAGTTGATCATAAACTTTTCAATCAGATTATTCAGTGAGAAACGGCTTCTAGTGAGACAAGGGGTGTTGAATTCAACATGCTTCATATGGTCAGTTTATCTCCCTCCCCTCATTGCTGTGTGGAAAGAACAATCCACAGCGATTTCTAGGGCAGGGCTACACTACAGCCTAATTTGATATAATTTAAGTTGTTTAGGGTGGTGAAAAAGTTCCCCCTCCCGCCGCCCCTCAGAGTGACTCAAGTTTTGCACTGTCCACACTAGCGCTATGTTGGTGGGAGATGTTCTTCTGCCAACATAGCTTCTCGCCAAGATGGAGTAATTATACCAACATGAGAGCGCTCTGTGCCAGTGCAGCACTGTTGAGTAGACTTGGCCCTAGTTCCAGAGCTCTGTGACCATATAAAGCAGCAGCATGCATGAGGTTCATTGCAACGTAAGGGAGGCCCTGTGTCCCAACAGGAGAGATTCATCAAACCAGTCCCCAAAGAAAGGCAAACCTAGGCAGCTCTGGAACTTTCAACCCCAGCCCCTGCTCAACTGGAGGCTCCTACCTCCCGAATGTGCCCCACACAGCAGCCCACAAGCAACAAGAGGCTTCCCCCAAACTCACTTTTACCAGCAGAAGAGTGCATGCAGGGCAAGGAGGGGTTCTCAGGTCCCTGTGTCACATTGCACATAGCACCCACACTGCCTCCTGCTCACCTTGGCTGGAGCTGGTTCTATGCCCCTTTTTGTTTCCCTGCCATCTGAAGGAGCTGAATCACAGCAAGGAGGAGCCTAGTCACCAGCATCAGACCGACCACTGGCCACTGACCATCTCACAGCATCAGCTCCCCCATAGTGTGGCCCTCCTCCAGCCCCAGACAGGCATGATCCTCAGCAGCAATCAGGCCAGACTTAAGCAGTCTTGTGTTGCCACGCAGCAGGCAGACTGACCAAGTACCTGGTATTTTTATGCCGGTGATAACATTATTAAATCAGGCCCTGGGAATGTTTTGGTGTTAAATGGAAGTGTCCCTGACATACCAGGTACTTGCTCAGTCTGGTCTCCAGTGCTATATACGGAGATAAAATCACCTCACTACTCCACTGTATACACCCAAGGACCAAATTCACCCTTTTTGCCACAGCATAGCACTTGGAGCTCATGTGGAGTTGCTAGTCACGTGTGCTGTACTCCTCCACATTTTATGTTCCGAAAAAGCAGAGCACTACCAGGTACATTGCAAGTATTTCATAGGTTCTCAGAGCATCATGAAATTCCTCCATTGTAGCTCTCCCCTTAAGTGCTCCTCTACGGCTGCCCTTTATGCATCAAGTACTCAAAGTATAGAAGTTATTTTTAAGCATAACATACGTAATCATTACACACAAAAATCCACTTCCTTTCCCACCCATCGAGGGATGGATGGTCTCCTTTAAATTCCTTTTTAATAATACGTGCACATCATCTTCTCACAAACAGCACGTCTTTTATTTTAAGATTCGTCCTTAGTTATGTGACATGTAAACAAACTAAGTAGTACCCTTTTAAATAGTTTGGGAACTCTCTAGTAGCCTCACTGTCTATGTTCCAGAATCCAGCAGTATATATAGGTAGCTAGGCCTTGCATGTCATACACAGTTAGCGTACCCAGGTATTGAGCCCTCACTATGCCTGTGTGGTTCCTTCACATTACATATGTTGTGCAGAGAGTAAAAGACAACCTGACACCGTCATAATAGGTTGAGACTATTCAGATGAGCAGCGATACTGGTTCGCAGAATCCGTGGGGAGGAGAGGTCCTAATCTGTGGCCCATCTTTACCCTTTGCTAAAATATTGGATATTATGTGAGGGAAAAATCATGCAGGGGAACCCATGGAATCAATAACAAACTCTACTCATTTTCTCTTTAGCTGAGAGTGCATAATCACATACTTCATTTTAGTTATTTCTTCTCCTTAAATCTAGAGCTTAGATCTGGTTAGAATTATTCAACCATTTTATTTTATGGAAAAGTATAGTTCTGGCAAAAACAAAATATTTCACAAAATGTTTGATTATGATAAAGTTTTTTAATTTTCCATCAAAGAATTCAAAAGGAAAATGTTTTTTCACTTCAAATATTTCATCCATAATCCAACTTTTTCCTCAAATATTTCAAACAAATCATTTTGTCTGAAAATTTTCAAAGAAATTAGACTTTTTTAACCAGTTTGAGGAGAGAAAGACCAAAACTAAATCCACAAATCCAATATCCTAGAAAATTTAAGATTTATATCTCAGAATCCATCCTGAGGTTAGCCTATATCTAGACAACACCCTTTCTCCTAAATCAGGTACAGGCAAAGACCAAACTGGGTTTTACGTCATACCCAGCAGGAAGGGATTCAGGTTCACCATGATGTAAGCTTCATTTTTCTCTCTCATTCCTTCCTATATAATAGCACAAAGGAGCTCTCATTTAAAATATAAAAGCAATATCAAAGAAACAAAGATACTGTGTTCTGATGTGTTGTATCAGAGCAACAGTGTGCGTGTTTTTATGCAGATACGGTCACAATGCATTCCTTATGGTCATGCTATTTGCAGACAATCGCTTGTGTTGCTACACTAAATTAATAAAGCTCCCCCGATTTTCCCAATTGCTACGGGTATTTTGGGTATGGCTATTTTGTCTGCTGAAACAAGGTCATAGAAATGTGTCTTCAGTTTGAAAACATGCCACTGGCACTCACACTGAGCTGAATTGTTTCTGATGTGTACTGAATATAACAGAGGCACGAAAGTGAGACAATGTGTTTTTGTTTTAATTTCTGCAGGATCATATACATGCAGCAACAAGGCTCCCTCCTGACCTCACAGGACCTATATCACATGCGTAAGCCCTGAGGTCTGCCAGAAGATACTTAGCTTTTTTGCTTCCATGCTGTGTGACTATGTCAAAGCCCTGAAAAACAACATAAATCATCCTTCCTTTTTCTCTAAAGTAAAATGCGCCCCACAGAGAAGCTAGCAGGGGAAATGTTTAACTGACTTTCTACATTACGAGCTGTTTCAAACAATGGAGTAAAAATGACAAGCATTTAAAACTAAATTTAAAGTTACTCCCACAGGATTTCATTGTCATAAAGAAGATTTATCACCATGATTTTGGCACCAGCATGCTGAGTGTTTCTGAGATATACACCCATGGTTTTATCGTTTGGAGATGGACTGTATAGAATTAATAAGAATAGTATCTGCAGTTCCTGTAGCGAGGATAAAAATTACAAGAGCTATCAATCCTCATGCTTCAGGGCATTAGCTGATTCCTAAATTTGGTTGGCAGAACATCCTCCACCAGGCATGGGGAAAAATTACACACAAGTACATTATGGGTTTTTTTCCATCCATGTCAAAATCGTCCGCTATAGACTACTGGCCGAGGCAGGATAACAGACAAGACGAACCTTAGGCCTGCTCCTGTCTGGCAATTCTTTTCTTTCTGTTTTAGTAAGATTCAAAGCTGATATTAAAATACTTAACTAGATCCAATACCTGTACACATCCAGGCAACTTGACCCACTTGATAGACAAAAGATGCAGCTTGAAGAAGATAAATGGTAAGAGATCTAAAAATTTTCAATATCCACTAATTCACACCCTCTACTGTGCTCACCACTTGAACCTCAATATCCAATATAGAGCCTGACTCAAAGCCCACTGAAATCAATAGAAAGATGACCATGGCCTTTGGATTAGACTTATAGCCCCTTATCTCTGTTTTCCCATTGCACTTCACTTTTTATAAAAAAAAATGAATTGCTCTAAACAGATAGAATTTTAAAAAGTTCTGTGGGTGAATGAACCATGCATAGACAAAGATGCTATGAATTTTATTTTTACTTTTTTTTAAACATTGTCAAGGTTTTTTCCCCCACTTTGAACTTTAGAGCACAAATGTGGGGGACCTGCATGGACCCTTTTAAGCTTAATTCCTAGCTTAGATCTGGTAACGCTGCCACCAGCCAGAATATAGTGTCTGGCACACTTTCTGTTCCCCCAAAACCTTCCCTGGGGAACACAGATCCCAACCCCTTGGGTCTTAAAACAAGGAGAAATTAACCATCCCCCTCCTTTTTCCCTCAGACTCTCTCCTCCCTGGGTTGCCTTGAGAGGCTTCACACCAATCAAAACTCCTTGGATCTTAAAACAAGGAGGAATTAACCATCCCTCCTTCTTTCCCCCCACCAATCCCTGGCGAGTTCAAACTCAATTCCTTAGATTTTAAAACAAGGAAAAATCAATCAGATTCTTTAAAAGAAAGCTTTTAATTAAAGAAAGAAAAGGTAAAAATTATCTCTGTAAAATCAGGACGTAAAATGCTTTATAGGGTACTCAGATTCATATAGACTAGAGGGACACCCCGCCCTTAGCCTTAGATTCAAAGTTACAGCAAACAGAGGTAAAAATCCTTCCAGCAAAAAGACACATTTACAAGTTAAGAAAACAAACATAAGACTAGTCCGCCTTTCCTGGCTATTACTTCCAATTTTGAAACATCAAAGACTGATTCAGAAAGATTGGGAAAGCCTGGGTGTACGTCTGGTCCCTCTTAGCCCCAAGAGCGAACAACGAACCACACAAAAAGCACAAACAAAGACTTCCCTCCACCAAGATTTGAAAGTATCTTGTCCCCCTATTGGTCCTCTGGTCAGGTGTCAGCCAGGTTCACTGAGCTTCTTAACCCTTTACAGGTAAAAGAGACATTAACCCTTAACCATCTGTTTATGACAAACATGATGGCAAGGAGTTAACCTGATGGATTCTGGCAGTATGTTTGGTTGTTGTGTTAGGGCTCTCCACTTAATTGATTTCAGGTCTCTTCATTTGATAAAATATCTGTTGATTTAAAAGATGTTTGTCTATACTAGCTTACTGGTCAGCATCAAGTCATAGGTGCTTTGCCTGCAAAATATTTAAAAGCCTAGTTTCTAGCATTCCACAACATAATTGAAAAACAGGCTTTGTTTGGAGTGGGTGGGGAAGGTTGTGTTTGTTTGCTTTTAATTTTAAATCAAAGGGGTTCAATACAATGACAAGGAAAGGGGGCGACTGATTACTAAAAGCAGCAGTGTTACTTTGAGTCTGCTGCACTCTATAGAGATTGCTAACTCCAGTGGCAACTACTTCTCTCTTGGAAGCAAACAACTTACTTAACTATTAAAGACTTATTGGGCATGAAAATCAATGAATTTTCCTCTGCTTCATTTTTCCTTTAAGAAAAACAAGAATATTGATACGTACCTACCAATAGCCTTGTGAAGTTTAAGGTTTAAATCAACGCCTTTATAAAACCTCAGACAAATCGAAATATTCCTACGAATTAAAGTTGTTTAAAAATTTTTTTGTCTGTGTTTGAAACCCAGACATTACTGGCCTAAGGATCTAGAAGCCAAACAGACACTATACTTTTAAGTGTAGACCAGACCTAAGATAGTGTGACCTGAAAATTGTGTAAATTATTTGAACAGAACAGAACAGGGGCAACCCCCCCTAAAATGCTAACTTCTGTGCTGGTCCTGCCCTATCTTCTTCTCAATCAATAATATGAACACCATCAGGTCCAGGAAGGGTTCATATTTAGAATTTATAAAAATAACCCTTTAAAAAGTCAAATATGAGTGCCTCCATGATTTTTAAAGACTCCAGAAAAAGTGTTTTTTTTAATGAAAATTAAGTTTCCTTGTTATGTTTGCATCCCAAATATTGCAGCATTGTGCTACAGTGTGAGAAGCTTGACATGAAAGTGATCAAAAACAAATGGTGAAATGTAAATTTTTAAATAATTTGTCTTGCGTTTAACATTATTTGTAAGTTGTTGGGGTTTTAGAAAGGATTTTTCTTTTTTAAAAAATCTGACATTCGTCCTCTAAAATACAGATGCGCAATGGGTACTGGATATCCAGTGTGAAGAACACTAGTACAATCTCTTACTCTAGTCAGCAACTGTTATCAAGAAATCTCTTCAATCTCCAGAATGCAGAATGAGAAGGTTGCCCACCCTGTGCAGTAACTAAGATTCTTCGAGATGGTTGTTGCAGGCACAGGGATGCAGATTCATCTAAAATGGAGCACCCACAAAGACACACTTCAAAGAAGAAGGATCAGTTTTAAAATGCCGTACATATCTACTATTACCATAAAACTTCAAATGAACATTTTTGAATTTGAGTAGCCAGAGTTTGGCATTTGAAGCCATAGGCACCTAAAAAAAAATTAAAGATATAGATTCTCAGATGTGCTGAGAACCTGCATTTTCCACTGACTTCACTGGGATTTGTGGGTGCTCAGCACTTCTGAAAAACAAGACCACTTTTAATTAGGTAAGAATATACGAATGACCATACTGGGTCAGACCAATGGTCCATCTAGCCCAGTATCCTATCTTCCAACAGTGCCAAGTGCCAGATGCTTCAGCAGAAATGAACAAAACGGGGCAATTTATTCAGTGACCCCCCTGTCATCCAGTTTCTGGCAGTCAGAGGTTTAGGGACACACAGACCATAGGGTTGTGTCCTTTGCACATGGATTCAGCAGCATAAATGTGGGCACCCATTTATTAAAATATTGGTTTAGATCTATAGGGGTTCTGCCTCCCTCTACCTCCAGCAACATTTAAAAAAAAACAACTTATTTTAAGAAGAATTCTTATACTTGTACTTGGAGTGTTCTTTTGTAGTTCACAAGTCTTTGTTGTTGTTGTTGTTACCATACTGTTTTACTGTGCTGTTCAGTATTATGGTAACAACCTTTTCTGTCTAAAAGAGAAGCAAACAAAGCAGTTTCTGCCATTTGTTATCAAATCTTGAGAACACATTGTGTATTCCTCTACTTGAAACACTTCAGGCTTGATTACAGCAAAGCGTTCTGGATCAGCAGAGTGGAGGAGGAAAGAATTTTCATCCTTTTGCAAAGAGTTGTTAAGCATCAGTGAAGTGCTCTGCATTTCTACCCTGAGCTGTTAATTATGGAAACAGCACAGAGAGAGTCTCTCCTAGGACAGAATACTGCCATCTCCAGCTCTTAAACCCTTGGTTACTCACACAAACACAATCTGCATTTGTAAGTAAAAATAGCAGGGCTATTTTTCTTTGGGCCACTACCAACCAAAGTGGCCATGTAGAATTTAAAGGATGTATCAATTGATCACCAGTTTACATTAAACTCATCATATAAATCACCTTTGTGAAAGTATAAGAAAGAAAAGCAAAGATTCATCTTGAGCTTTGATTTAAGGGACATGACTTGAGGGAGCACAGTCCTAGCACATAAAGAAGATGGGCTACCCTTACTAGTCAATACAAATCAAGTTATTTGGAGCAGCATACACCTGGCTTAGAATTATAAGGAGACAAAAGACTCCAAATGTAGCAAACATCTTCACAGCACTAAGATAAAATAAATGCACTATGATGGATCACAAGTGTGTTGCTTTGCCTAGTTTCACTGTGACCATTGAACTATGACCAGTTGGTCCAATATGGGCATGTCAGGACACTCAGAGTAAACTGCAGACTGCATCACTGTTGAGCAACTTGTACTTCCACCACAAAGTAGTGTTTTACGATGGACCAGATTGGAGATGGCTGTCAGTGTGTGAGGTAAGATACAGGCACTATCCCTTAATAAATAGCTTGGATCAGTGATGCAGTCACATTTGCTACCATGAGACTTTGGAGAGTGGTGTAAGTGTCCTTAAGCACCTCTCTGCATCAAATTTTGATGAGTGTTCAGCCCTAGGAGATACTGTCAGTCTTCTTTGCTGCAGCAGCAGGCTATGCAGCTACTTTATTGGAGAGGAGATATGGAGTTTGAGCCTAATGTTACTCAATGATAGACCATATCAACTATTCATAGTGACCAAATAATTTCCAGGGCTTCACCACTTTGGGAATAGTGACAATGCGTGTGAGCCGCACTCAAGTTGAGTGAGTAAAAGGGGAAGGTAGTGCTTTGGGGCTTCCAAACAGCAAGTTTTAGTTCAGCCTATAACATATCTGGGTTCCACAAACAAGTTTGTTGTTTGGAACAAGGGCCACTCCACATTAATGCTTGTATATGGTGGGAAAGAACAAGAGTTAAATAACAAAAGTTCATTAAAATTTCTAAAATATATACACACATCCACTTCTAGTGAGTACATCTATGATGGGGTTTCTTCATTCACAATCCTACTGATGATTAGATAAGATATTTTGCAATTAAAGTATCCAAACTCTCCACAAACCAGGTAATAAATTGCACCAAACCTATTTAGAATGCTTGATATATACCCACACTGCTCCCAGGGACAGTGTTCTTCTGATTTAAAGAATTCAGTCTATTTACTTCATCAGTATCATAACTCTAGTCCCAGATTTGGACCTTAGCGTCCAAAATATGGGGGTTAGCATGAAAACCTCCAAGCTTAGTTACCAGCTTGGACCTGGTACTTGCTGCCACCACCCAAAAAATTAGAGTGTTTTGGGGCACTCTGGTCCCCCTGAAAAACCTTCCCTGGGGACCCCAAGACCCAAATCCCTTGAGTCTCACAACAAAGGGAAATAATCCTTTTTCCCTTCCCCCCTCCAGGTGCTCCTGGAGAGATACACAGACATAAGCTCTGTGAATCCAAACAGAGTGACTCCCCCTCTCCGTTCCCAGTCCTGGAAACAAAAGCACTTTCCTCTTCACCCAGAGGGAATGCAAAATCAGGCTAGCAAATCCAACACACACAGATCTCCCCCTGATGTCTTCCTCCCACCAATTTCCTGGTGAGTACAGACTCAATTTCCCTGAAATTTCCCAGTAAAGAAAACTTTAACAGGTTTTAAAAAGAAAGCTTTATATAAAAAAGAAAGAAAAATACATACAAATGGTCTCTCTGTATTAAGGTGACAAATACAGGGTTAATTGCTTAAAAGAAATATGAATAAACAGCCTTATTCAAAAAGTATACAAATCAAAGCACTCCAGCACTTATATTCATGCAAATACCAAAGAAAAGAAACCATATAACTTACTATCTGATCTCTTTGTCCTTACACTTAGAAACAGATTAGAAAGCAGAAACTACTTCTCCAAAGCTCAGAGAAAGCAGGCAGACAGACAAAGACCTCAGACACAAAATTCCCTCCACCCAAAGTTGAAAAAAAACGGTTTCCTGATTGGTCCTCTGGTCAGGTGCTTCAGGTGAAAGAGACATTAACCCTTAGCTATCTGTTTATGACAATCAGAAAGAAGGTTGAGAAGTGATTTCATTATACTGTATCTGTATCTTCATAAGGAGAAAATGTCGGGTACTAAAAGGATCTTTAATTAGGCAAAGAAAGGCATAAGAACCACCAAGGGCTAGAAACTGAAGCCAGGTAATCTCAAATTAGAAATTAGGCATAATTTTAATTTTTTTCAAAAATGGTGTTAGAATGGTTAATCGCTCTGAAACTAGCAAGGCAAGTGGTGGACACTCTCTTTATGCCTTCAAATCAAGACTGGATGACTTTCTGAAAGATCTGCTTTACCCTAACACAAGTTATACATTAGTTGAACTAGTTATTGAATTCAACACAGGGCTCCCTATAGATTCCCAGCCATGAAGTTCCTCTCTTGGAGTTAGGTGCCTAAGACAAGTTAGTTCTTTCTCACCAAAAATGAAAATGTGGCATCCTCTTCTCACCTACCTTCTCCACCCCCCCAGTACTCTACCGGGTAAAGCACTCACCTAGGATATCAGAGACCCAGAATCAAATCCCTGCTCTGCCTGATTTGGAGCAGGGACTTGAACCCAGGTCTCCGAGCTCCCAGGTAAGGGATCTAACAGCTGGGCCATAGGGTAAGGGGCAGCACTACCACTTGCTGTGCTTTGTGCAGGCCCCAGACCAGTTGGCCACCTCTGAAAATGCCTACCAGATGGTGCCCTGCAGGTGAGAAAGGCAGGGCAATGTCTAATTTGAGAATTCCTATATGGCTTAGGTGCTAAGCAACTTGGCAGCATCAAGACTTAGGTGGCTTTGCACATGCTCACCAGCAGACATGTAAGCACATGGGGCACTTTGCCAGCAGAAGTGTAGTCACCTCCAGGGTCAGGTGGCAGCTGAAGAGGGGTTTTGAAGATCTAAATTTTGAATTCAGGTGCCTAAAATGGCAGTAAGGTATGTAAATCCCTTTGTGCCTAACCCTGACTCATGAACTGCAAGAAGCCCTTTCTTTGGGCTATGGGATGTAGTCAAGCTACTATATTTTTATAAGAATTTTGCAGGTCTGGCCTAATGGTACACCAGCATGCAAGAGAATGGTTCAGTTTCTGGTGCTGGGCTTTGACACCAAGAAGGTCTGCGAGCATTACAGAAAGCAAACAAAATGCTTACCTCACACACCACTCAGTGCTGGCTCCTTTAGACTAATTCAGTTCTTACTGTGGGAAGCTGCACAAAAAGTTTCAAGTTTGAGGGCATATATTAAATTAGGAAATATAGGGATTCTCACAGCTCTGAAACAGGCCCCCAGAAAATTCCCCCTTGCATTTGTGGGGTGGAACTGGAAAAAAATATTGGCAAAGAAACAAAGGAAAAAAGGTGAAAGCTTCTTTAGCCATGTATACACTACAGAATTAAGTCGACTTAACTTACTTCAACAATCATAAACTGCTGTAATTACATTGCTTGTGCATGTTCACATGACCCTCCTTATATCAGCAGAGCAAGGCCACAGTTGGTGCTCTACCACCGACACAGCAGTGCACTGTGGGTAGCTATCCCTCTGTGGAAATCTCCACCTTCTCCCGCTAGGAGGTCTGGGAATGGATTATAGTGCATCAAAAAAGGGCGGAATCACCACTCCATGATGCATTTTTCTCCATCCCATAATTCCAAGGGCTTCTATGTTTCACACCATTTTTCAGCTGCCCTCATAAACTTTGCACCCGCCATTTCTGACTGAAAGCATGGATCCTGAACTCAGGGCCAGCTCCAGGCACCAGCCAAGCAAGCTTGTGCTTGGGGCAGCAGATTCTAAGGGGTGGCATTCCGTCCAATCCTAGGGCAGCATGGACACCCTTTTTTCTCCTCTTTTTATTTTTTCGTACGCCGCTTTGGCCACCCTGTAGGGGGCGGTGGTGCGGAGGAGGGGGAGTGCCCTGCAGCCCAAGTCCTTCCCTCCCCGCCAACCAGAGCGGCGCGGAGCCCTCCCAGCAAGCAGCGCAGCAGGAGGGGCTGAGCGCCCTGGCTGAAGGAAGCCCTGGCCACCTCCCTTCTTTCTCTCCCTCCTACTCCCTCCCCCTGCCCCCCGCTAGCCAGGGTGGGCACTCTGCTGCTCGAGGCACGTCTGCAGCACAGGGAGTCCTGCTAGCCGAAAGTTTGCACCCTGACTCTGGCCGCCCTGCAGGTTTTGGTTTGGTTTGGTTTGGTTTGGTTTTGCTTGGGGCAGCAAAAAAGCCTGGGGCTTTAAAGGGGCAGGGGCACATGCCTGTGTATCTGGCTGCAGGGCAGCAGAGTAAAAACTCTTCGCCAGAGCACTCATGACAGGCGATGTGGGACACCTCCTGGAGGCCGCTTAGGGTGATACAAGCAAGTGCACTCTCTACACCAGACCTGCACAACATGCAGCCTGCGGAGGCTCACTGTGCGGCCCGCGGCCGGGATTCAAAAGGCTCTGAGCTGCCCACAGTGGCGGGGAGCCCAGAGCTTTTTAAATCCCAGCCGCAGCTGGGATTCAAAAGGCTCAGAGCTGCCCAAGGCCATAGGGATCCCAGAGTTCTTTAAATCTCAGCCGCGGTCGGGATTCATAGGGCTCTGGGCGGCCCGCAGCCTCTGGGAGCCCTGAGCCCTTTAAATCTCAGCCCCCACCGGGAATCAAAGGGCTCTGGGCTGCCCGCAGTAACGAGGAGCCCAGATCCTTTTAATCCCAGCCGCAGCCAGGATTCAAAGGGCTTTGGGCTGCCCCAGAGATTCCCGGCTGCAGCTGAGATTTAAAGGGCTCAGGGCTCCTTGTGGCTGCAGGCAGCCCAGAGCCCTTTGAATCCCGGCTGCAGCTCCAGCAGATGGGCTGGGGCTGAGATTTAAAGGGCTCAAGCTCCCCTCAGTGGCAGGAGCTCTGGGCCCTTTAAATCCCTGCCCCAGCCCCACAAAGCTCCAGGTTCCCCCAGCCCCACTGGAGCCCCGAGCCCTTTAATTTGCCCCTGAGGGCTCCCAGCCACCTCTTCAGCCCCTGGTTGATTTAAAATCAAGTGATCACCTCCCCACCCCCAACCTTCCTTTTTGGCCCACAGCTGTTTTGGTGGGGTGGCGCTGGGGAAGGAGGGTTTGTTTCTGCAGGCTGGGTGGTGCTGGGGTGGGGCGTTTCCGTGGGGCTAGGAGGTCCTGGGGGAGGGAGATGTTTCTGCAGGGCCGGGGGGTTTTGGCCCTGAGCTGTTTTCTTTGGAGTAATGCAGCCCTCGCCACTTTACGAGTTGTGCAGGCCTGCTCCACACGGACACTTTGTCATTAACTTTGTTGCAAAATGCTCTAGGCTGCTTGTTGAGGTTGTTTTATGATGTCGGCATAGCATGAGAGTTAAATCGGCTGGAGGAGCATTGTTGGAGCACACCTCCACTGTTTTGTTGATGAAACCTGACTTTTGTCAATAAAACTGTGTAAAGTAGACAAGGTCTTAAAGAGGCATGGCCAAGTGGCCTGAGTATGCAACTTGGAGTCATGAACTCCTCTGGACTAGCTCTGATAGCACCTTTGGCTTTGGACAAATCAAATCTTCAGCTTCTGCCTCTAAAAAGAGGATAATATGTACCTACTGTGATGCTATTAGACAATTCCAACAAATCTTATACAAAGTATGTCATATAAGATATCACTTGGAAAAGTTACAATCAAATAAGATGATCCTGTTAGTTATGCATGCATCATCTTTGTATCTAAAGTTATGAATATTGACTATGTACCAGTATTTCAAATGTGTTTGCTCCCAGGATAACACTCACAAGGTAATTTACATGCAGTCTGGCCAGCACATTGTGAATGAACTATTCAATTTGATGGCCCATCAAAGAATACTTCGCTCTCACAATGGGTCATAGAAGAAGCTCCTCTCTCTGCCCAGTGAGCCTTCCTGTAGCCCAGTGGTTCTCAAACTTTTGTACTGGTGACCCCTTTCACATAGCAAGCCTCTCAGTGAGACCCTCCTTATAAACTAAAAACACATTTTTATATATTTAACACCATTATAAATACTGGAGGCAAAGTAGGATTTGGGGTGGAGACTGACAGCTCACGACCCCGAGGGGTCCAACCTCAGTTTGAGAAACCCTGTTGTAGACCCTTTAGCCAGAACATGGGTAATGGCTACTTCTGAGTCAAAGCATGCAAGAGCATGAGAGTTGTTCATGTGACCCTGGACTCTCTCTTGCAACTATAATTTCCCACAACCTAAGAGAGCAGTCAGACCACAGGTATAAAAAAACCCTGGTAGCATCTCTATTTTGCCTCTTTCCTGTTCTGATCTCTGGACTATGGACTTTACACTAAAAGGAGCATTCCAACCAATGGGCTGAGGACCTTCCAGTCTTTTGGAAGTTACCAGACTTTACAAACCAGCAGTTTATTCCATCACTGCTACAAACCTGATCCAAGAACTTTGCAATGATTGTATGTATATGATTTCTTTGACTATTTTAACTTTCTCCTCTTTTCTCTACAAATAAAGCTATTAGCTACTAAAGGATTGGCAGAAGTGTGATTATTGGGTAAACTCTGAGTTATATAAATGACCTGGCTATGTGGCTGATCTCTTGGGATTAGAAGGACCCTTTGTTTGATTAAATAGGTTTTCAATAATAGCTTGTGAAGTTGAGTGTCTGGGTGATAGAACAAGGGCTGGGATGCCTAAAGGAGACTGAAGTTTGGAATTCTTGTTAACTAGCATGGTGAGACAGAAGTTTATTTTTGTTTCTGGCGTGATCAATAGAATTACCGCCAGTTTGGGGTGAGTCTGCCCTGTTTCACAGCAGTTCATCCTGAACCTGGCATCGTTTAAGTCATGACTTACCCATGCACGATGACACCTACTTCACAAGGAGAGTGAAGTTTTTAGTTTTTCTGTAAAGCACTAAGCTGGGGTGCTATTAAAAGCCAGTAATAAAGAACACACAGTGGAAGAATGCAAACTGTAGCAACAAAAAAACCTGAAGAACCAGAAGACGTGTTAAATTCACACCATATTAATTTTATTTTCTCTGATGAATTCCACCCTATCAAGAGACTCTAAGATCTGCACAGCTCCTGATTCCTGCTGGCCTGGTGTACCCAATGTTCTGTATTTCTACCTCAAGTTTCATTGTAAAACAAATTTGAAAACAAAATAAATATTTGACAGCAATTGCCCTTCACCATAAGCAAACAATTTGTGTGTATATCCTGAAGAGGTAATGCGCTTCAGCTCTGCCATGTAAATACCACCCCTAATTCCCAATCCATAAAGTTGTATCAGCACCAACCTAGAAGACTTCAGTGCCTCATGCTCTTAGAGAACGAGCAGACACTATTCCTAGTAACTGAACAATCCATCGTGCACTCCTAAAGTAATTGAATAAATCAGTATTGTAAATCTTGCTTTGCACATTTTATATCTTGTCTGCCTTGCACTGAATTATAGACTTTAAGGTCAGAAAGGACCATTATGATCATCTAGTCTGACCTCCTGCACAACACAGGCCACAGGATCTCACCCACCCAACTCCTGTATCAAACCTGTATCTGAGCCATTGAAGTCCTCAAATCATGGTTTAAAAAGACTTCAAGGTGCAGAGAATCTTCCAGCAAGTGACTCATGCCCCAGGCTACAGAGGAAGGCAAAAAAAACCCAGGGCCTCTGCCTAATCTGCCCTGGAGGAAAATTCCTTCATGACCCCAGATATGGCGATCAGCTAACCCCTGAGCACGTGGGCAAGACTCACCAGCCAGACACCCAGGAAAGAATTCTCTGCAGTAACTCAGATCCTACCCCATCTAACATCCCATTACAGGTCATTGGGCATATTTACTGCTAATAGTCAAACACCCGTTAATTGCCAAAATTAGGCTATCCCACTATACCATCCCCTCCATAAACTTATCAAGCTTAGTTTTGAAGTCAGACACGTCTTTTGCCCCCACTGCTCCCCTTGAAAGGCTGTTCCAGAACTTCACTCCTCTATGGTTAGAAACCTTCATCTAATTTCAAGTCCAAACTTCCTGATGGCCAGTTTATATCCATTTGTTCTTGTGTCCAGATTGGTACTGAACTTAAATACCAAGGAGGGAGAGGAATTATTTATCCCTCTGATATATTTACAGAGAGCAATCATATCTCCCCTTGGATCATCCTAATAGCTTCTCTGTACCTGTTGGTTTGAATTCATCCTTCTTAAACATGGGAGACCAGAACTGCACACAGTATTCCAGATGGTCTCATCAGTGCCTTGTATAAACATACTAAGACCTCATCTTTTTATGAAAATATCTCACCTGATGCATCCCAAGACTGCATTAGCTTTTTTCATGGCCATATCACATTGGCGGCTCATAGTCATCTTGTGATCAACCAATACTCTGAGGTCCTTCTCCTCTGTTACTTCCAACAGATGTGTCCCCAGCTTATAACAATAGTTCTTTTTATTAATCCGTAAGTGCATGACCTTGCACTTTTCACTATTAAATTTCATCCTATTACTATTACTCCAGTTTACAAGGTCATCCAGATCTTCCTGTATGATATCGTGGTCCTTCTCTATACTGACAATACCTCCCCAGCTTTGTGCCATCTGCAAACTTTATTAGCACATTCTCACTTTTTGTGACAAGGTCAGTAATAAAAAGATTAAATAAGACTGGTCCCAAAACCGATCCCTGAGGAACTCCACTAGTAACCTCCCTCCAGCCTGACAGTTAGCTTTCAAAGTATGACCCGTTGTAGTCTCCTCTTTAACCAGTTCCTCATCCACCTTTCATTTTTCATATTGATCCCCATCTTTTCCAATTTAGCTAAAAATTCCCCATGTGGAACTGTATCAAATGCCTTACTGAAATCAAGGTACATTAGGTCCACTGCATCTCCTGTCTAGAAAATCTGTTATCTTCTCAAAGAAGATCAGGTTGGTTTGGCACAATCTACCTTTTATAAAACCATGTTGTATTTTGTTGTATTTTGTCTCATTTACCTCAATGTCCTTAACTACTTTCTCCTTCAAAATTTTTTCCAAGACTGCATTTTTTTGCTCAATAAATTACTCACCCATAAAATTTCACCACCCTCTACTTATAAATAAGCTGGTTACTAGCTTACAGTACTTTTACATATAATTAGTAATTTTGCTAACTGAAAATTGTCAGCTATATTAGAGGACTAATTCTTATGTACAGCTAAAAATAGTTAATATTCAGTTGTCCACTTATTCATTAGTAGGAGACCACTGTTCTCTAGCCAGATTTCATTCCACTGAGATGATGGAGCCCATTCTTCTCCTTACATGAATGTCATTCATGCATAGATATAGTTGATTTTTATTTCACCCACCTTACAATTATGCAGACTCTACTTCTTCATTCTGAGCAAAATTTCCTTTGGTGTCACAATACTAAATAACTATGAAGATAATATTCTTGGAATAGAATAGCACCCAAAATACCAATAAGAACAAAACCACACCTATTAGTAGGTTTGTATTAATTCTTTTGGCCACAGCTTTGCACTGGAAGCTTATGTTCAGCTGATTTTCCACGACGACTCCAAAACCTTTTTCAGAGTCATTGCTTCCCATGATAGAATGCTCCCTCCTGTAAGTCTGTCCTATGTTCTTCATTTCTAGATGTACACATTTTTGTTTATGAATGGTACATGCAGCCACCGTAGGACATTTTTAAACACTTACTGCACTAACACAGCAAACTGATTGCATCTGAATTCTTATAGAGATGCAATCTACAGTCAAGTAACTGTGGTATTAGAAAATAAAGTGGAAGAGTGATGTGCATAGAAATTGAGCATTGTGCTCAAAGATTTTACAAACATCTGAAGTGAAAAATTTCTCACACCATCCTAGATTTGTCTTCATTTTTATTTTGATCGTTGACCCCAGAAATCCAAAGCTGGATTATTTAATCTGAATGTATACAGGTTAAGAGGTATAGCTTCCCTCAAAGGACTGATTCTTCTGTTTGGTATACATGATACATTTATTAAATTAGATAGAATGAAAAAGTCAAAATGTATTTTACAATAAAGGAAAAACATGTGGACACTGGGCCTCAATACAGTGAGAAACAATGCCTCCAGAATTATTACAGCAACAACATCCTCTGTACAGTATTACATGTCAACCAACACAAGCAGTAATATTTGCAAAGGGAAAACATTTGGTACCTTCAGCACACAAGAACAGCAGTTGAAGAGAAAGTAGGAAGGATCTAGCTAGACAAACATATTCCTATCTTTAGTCAGTGCAGACCCTTGGCAGGATTGAAGCTGGCGCAAACATCACTAACTTTTAGCAGATGCCAGTATTACAAAGCTGGCTTTGGCTCCAGGCTGTTGTAAGCTGCTGAGTGTGACAGAAGTATGATCAAGACTTATTATTCTATTAAATGAAGCATATGTGTCACATGCTGCAACAGAACATGTGATTTTTTAATTGAAAACAAAACCCAGCAAGGTATTGCCTTTCAGTTCTGCATTTCTGGACCCTCAACTGCTAGCTTTATCTATTCCTTGCCAGTTCAAAATCCCTCAGACCTGAAACTGACAAGAAACAGCAAAACAATTGTGGGGGGATATCATATATTGAGAAAAACTGAGTAGGCTTGTGATTTCTGTCTTGTTAATTTTAATGACAAAAAATACAGTAGTGCATCTTGGAGGCTTCTTTTTACATGCATAATGCTTGAGCCTCCATTGAATTAAAATCCCCAAGTCAATATTTCTTAATATGAGCCCAGTATATTTTAATCCCATAGAGTCCAATTTATTGGCCATACTGCTCCTAAACTACTCACCTTCAATCTATGCAGCTTCTCTGCTATACTTCATATAACAAATGCATCTTACAAAAAAAGACTTCCAGTAGGTCTAGAGGTCCCATGGAAAAGGTAAGGATCCCCAGAAATTCAATCTGCTTAGTCTAACATTCTCACTTCCTCCTCCTAATTGTTAAGAGCACTCAGAGCTCCTTGTTCTATGCTTACATTTCAGTCATAACAGAATTAGCAATACAACCTCAGGTGACAACAAAATTACTTTCCCAGACACAGATCAAACCAAGAAAAGTCTGCTACTGTAGACTCCAAGTAACTATATATAAATCTTTATTATATACATTTTCCCTGAATTGTTCTATCCTAGCAATTCATAACATTTGTACGAATGTTATAGCAAGGGACTCATCCCTAAATTTTTACCAAGAAGTTGAGTGGTGATCATCTTTTGCTTTAAAGTGTAGGCTGGCAATGCCACAAGAAGTTGCTGTGTTATGAAGATAAAAACCAGATGCTCAATCTAGTGTTGAGTTTTGTGATCAACATGTGAAGACACAGGCTACGAACAAGAGGAGCACGGCTAGCTTCTTGATGAAAAGCTGTTTCTAGAGAAGCAAAAAGGTAAAGATTTACTTGCATAGCCCATTACAATGCAGAGACAGATACTGTAGCCTTGAATTCTTAGGGAAATGTAAAACCAGTGGGAGAACGTGAAGACAACTAAATTTTTACAAGCTGTAAGTCTGCCAACTAAGACAATGGGGAATTTTGACATAACGAGTGTCTGATACATCAAGAAAAGAAGTTTTTTTTGTTTGTTTTTTTTTTAAATCAAGCAATAAAAGAAAACCAGGACAATTTTGGTACTATATTTAAAAACTCTCAACCTCCCCCACTAAAACAGAAAGATATTGGCGAAAGCAGTTTATTCGTAAATATTGAAGACTCTTGTGCTTGGGGAAGAAGAAAAAAGAGAGGAAGGAGGGAGAATAAAGGCTCTTTCCTTATTCCAAACCTGGCTTACTAAAGTTCTCATGAACCACTCTTGAGATCCTGTATTTCAAGTGTACATTCAAACACGAAGAAAATACAAGCTATGGCTATTATAGAAAGTATTGTAAAACAGTTTTAAAATCACCACCAAAAACCAGAAGAGTGACATCGCACATTATTGAAAATAAATTTGTGCATACTACTTAAAGTGCATTGTTTTGCAGTTTTAAAAAAATTAAGAAGCTGCAGAAATTTATCTAAACAGGTATAATCTGTTCCCTCTCCAAAGGCTCTGCAATTCTATGCTAGATTGTTGCATACACATTAACACAGGCAATGACTGTATGCAATCTCCTTCCCCTTTATGAGGATCTGCCAATTTAGGATATGTCAGATTTTCCATTATCTCACAAGATAGTTTTGATATTTGTATGCACACAATTCAATTGAATTAGTAAGATCAACTGTAACTCAATGAATCATCAAAACAGCTCTTTAAATATTTTATACCTACTGAAGATTCTGCAGCTCTTTGCTACTCCTTATTCCAGACTACCAAAAAACCTTTCCTCCCTAAAAAGTATTTTTTCCTCCATGCAAAAAGACAGTTTTGCTGAAAAACAGGAGTGTAGCATGTTTCTTCTTAAAACATAAATGCTATACTTAAAAAAACAACCATATGTTCTTATTACAAGACAGCTCCTTAAATAATTAAATGCTTATTTTATACATAATTTTCCAGGTATAAATTCTTTCCTTCTGCATTCGCCCTTTGGAATAATTACAGGAATGTAGAAGCAAGAAGAGTGCAAGTAACTGCAGGAACACATTAGGGCCCAATCTTGTCCTCTGATGCATTGTGTATTGCTGTATATAGAAAACCATCTCCTGCAGATTTACTAATACAGCAACATCACTTGATAGGACTGAGCCCCAAAATGCCCACCAAACAGATATATATTGCTTTGGCGCCCAATCACGAGGATAGGTGGGTGGGGCTACCTAATTAGAAACACTAAAGACTACAACAAGAAAGCCAGCTTGTTAGTAGATTTAAAACTATGTTAAAGATAACTGGACTATTCACAGCAATAACTGAACACCACAGGACAAACCAAAAGGCATTGTGTAATCATTTTTTATATCTTGGGCAGAAACTAGTGGCTTACTGAAACGAAAACATTTTATTAAAAGTAGTATGTAAAGAAAAAAATCCAACTCCCAGAAAACATAACTCTTCCGATCTAACAGACAGAGCAGTAAATCCTGTACTGCATAGTGTTAAGAGAGATCGTATGAACATGGTCTTGTTTTCAAACAGAGAGAAGGAAGAAAAAAGCAGCAGACCCACACACCCCTGAAAGCAATATAGCCACATATGATAAGGCTGGTATTAACAGAAAAGCTTCTGCAGAACATATGTAAAACAAGCTGTAGAAGAAAAAGTGAAAAAATGTGCAAATATCCAAAGGAGAAAAAGGGGTACAATCTCTTTTAGACAGAATGCTCACAGGAATCTGTTAGGAAATTCTTCCTCTAGCTAAATCCCTGGCTTGGCAAGTCAAAATAAAGGTGGCATCAAGAACAGAGACAATGCAGGAGTTGGGGTCTATAACTCTTCTGCAATCTGAAGTAATGAGTTGATAGCTGCATCCTTGTTCCCTCTCTGGGCTTCTAGCACTGAACGAATTACTTCCTTGTCCATATTAGGGAACATGTCTTGGATTGATTTCAGATCCTCTTCATTACACAGGTGCTGAGGGTTGACTGGAGGAGGTGGCACTGCCACTGGTACCATGCCTGGGTTACAGACTGCAGGCATTCCTGAAAACAAAAACAGAGGAAATTAAAAATTCCTCCTACATGAATAATAAAATGCATATTCTTGATCAAATGAAATAGGCATGAAAGATCCTTTATACTACATATTTCAGAGAAAAGTGTTGACTTTATTTATAGGTGCAAAAACATTGTGATATTTGGGAAGTCATCTGACTGTGGCAAACAAGACTTCTCCTATAATTACATTTTGATACTAGCCACACTATTACCCTCCGCGCAATGTTCCTGAAGTACTCAGCAAATGCAGCGATGGGTTTGACATAAAGACCTAGACAGACAAAGACGACAAGCATAGGGAGGCTCTACAGTTTTAGAAGAGGCACCCACATACTATGATTTCAGGTTACACAAAAAATGTAACAAAAAAAAGAGAGTGATCACACTCTTTTATTAAGTCCTTATGGGTTTATATCATGGTTTGTTGTATGTAAAGGCCATAACAGTAATGAACTTGATGCAATAAAATTTCATTGTTGAAAACAAAAACTAAGGACAAACCCTGATCCTATACCAATAGTCTGATGTCTGAAGTAACGTTTCTTGACAAGGGTAATAGGGAGCTCTGATAAAAGGGGATTTACATGAACATGAGCTCCATTATATCAAAAAAGGAATGCATTAAAGAAACTCATTGTTCCAAAGTAGATTAGGAGCAGATAAGTGAACAAAAACACATGAATTTTGAGGTCATGTCTCTTCTCGCATAAATAGTATCCAATTGTACAACATGTGACATCAAAGCTATGCTGCATTATGAGGAATTCAGGTTTTTATCCCCATAGACTGACACGTTCCTTGACCCTACTGCTTTCTCCCAGTTTTTTAGGCAGAGAACAGAAACCACTTCAGAGATATTTTATTTTGGAACTTCTGCATTACATTGTTAAGTCACAGTACTGTCAAAGTCAAGAAAGAAAATTTTACAGTGTAATATGGAGGAGTATTTTAAACCAGGGCTTTCTGAAACAAGTTCCTAAAAAAACCCGTCATGCACGCGCCATATGAAAAGTATGTTTTTACCATCACCTGATGACCTTATAAATAATTCAAATCATGACCACAGTTCAGAAACAGCTAAAGAAGTTACAGTTTATTTTTATAAAGTTAATCTTGGTAGCCAAGGATGGTGCACTGAAGACCTTTGTAAAGAATTTTGTAATTATTTCATTTAATTGCATTCTAAACTATGGTATTGTTGTACGAGACATCATTTGACTAAAAAAAAAAGCTTTCTGACTGGGGAGTACTGGACACTATATCTGTTTCCTGCTTATGCAGCTTATAAAATAAAGAATCTTTTTGTACCAAATTTGGTTTTAAGGTAGAGAAGTTAATTTGTTCTTCTGACCCTATTTTATTTTAAACTGGTATTCCAGGGATGTGATTTTTATTTAAAATGTCCCTCCATGATCCAAAATGTCAGGTGGTAGCTGTATTTGCAGCAGCATTATCAAATCCAGAGAGTTTGAGCTGCTGAACAAGATTTTATCATCAAGAAGAGCCAGCATACAAAAATTTGCAACAATTCATACTATCAGACATGTTAGCGATAGAGCCCTTATAACGTAATTCCCATGTAAATGGTGTATCCTCTTGCACCGGGGATACTTCTTCATGGGAGGGAATTCCAGTTACCAGGAAGAAACAAGTAATGGTAATAGAGGATTCAATCACTGGAAATCTAGATAGCTGGATTTGTTATGACCAGGAGAACAGCATGGTGAACTGTCTGCCAGGCAAGAAGATTACAGATCTCTTGCAACATCCAGACAAACTTATGTGCAGTGCTGGGGAGGAGCTGATGGCCATGATACATGTGGGTACTAATGACATAGGAAAATATAGGAGAGGTCCTGGAGACCAAATTTAGGCTGCTAGGTAAGAGATTAAAGTCCAGGACTGACACGGTAGCATTCTCTGAAATGTTTCCAGTTCCATGTACAGGGACAGAAAAACCACAGGGTCTCAATGCATGGATGATGGGACAGTATAGGGAGAAGGGTTTTAGATTTATTAGGAATTGAGGAACCTTTGGGGAAAGGAGGAGCCTATACAAGAAGGACAGGTTCCACCTAACCAAAGTGGAACTAGACTATTGGCATGTAAAATTTAAAAGGTCATAGACGAGCTTTTAAACTAAGGGCTGAAGAAAATCTGACAAGTGTGGAGGAGCACACGGTTCAGACAGAAACATCCTATAGGGGAGGATCTATTAATGGGGATTCTCTATAGCCTAGTAAAGAGGGAAAAAGATAGAAGTTGATACAGTATAAGTAGGAACTGAGGAGAAACAGTCAAATGAGAGAGAGTCCCATTCAGTTACATGACATGACGGCAGACAACTAAAAAGTGACAAATTTTGTAAGTGCATATACAAAAATGTTTGAAGTCTAAATACTAAAATAGGTGACCTTGAGTACCTGGTATTAAATAATTATATTGATTTAATAGGCATCACAGAAACTTGGTGGAATGATGACAATCAATGAGACACTAACGTCAGGACGCAAAATATATAGGAATGACAGAACAGCTGATGCTGGTGGTGGAATGGTAGTGTCTGAGAAAGAAAGCAGAGTCAAATATAGTAAAAATCTTAGATAAATCAAAATTATAAAATCTTTATTGTTAGAAATTCCGTGCTTGAATAATATGAGTATATCAGAAGGTATACACTACTGACCAGGATATTGATGCTGATTGTGAAATGCTCAGGAAGATCAGAGGTGCTATAAAAATAAGAAACTCAATAAAAGGGGATTTCAACAATCCCTATATTGACTGGGTATATGTCACCTCAGGACGAGATTCAAAAATTAAGTTTCTAGACACCATTAATGACTACTTCGTGGAGCAGCTAGACTTGAAACTCACAAGGGGAGAGGCAATTCTTGATTTAGTCCAGGATTTAGCAGAGGATGTGGTCCAAGAAGTAAATACAGCTGAACTGCTCAGTAATAGCAATCATACTATAATTACATTTAACATCCGGGGGGGGGGGGGAGCAGTGTGGGGGGGGAGAGGAAGGGGAGAATACCACAAAAGCCCACCACGGTAGCATTTAACTTCAGAAAGGGGTAATACCACAAAAACGAGGAAGCTAAATGGAAATTAAAAGGAATAGTCACAAGAGTGACATGCCTTCAAGCTGCACGGGAACTTTTTATAAACACCATAATATAGGCTCAAATAAAAACAAATATGCAGAGGACCAAAAAAGGCCACCATGCCTAAACAGAGTAAAAACAGCATTTAGGAGCAAAAAGGCATATTTTTAAAAAGTCAGAAGTAAAAGCCTACTGAGGAAACTAGAAAGGAACAAGCTCTGGCAAATCAAATATAATTAGACAGACCAAAAAAGAATTTGAAGAGCAACTAGCAAAAGACAAATAAACCCAGCAAACACATTTTTAAGCATACTAGAACCAGGAAGTCTGCCAAACAGTTGGTGGGATCACTGATCAATCAAGGTGGTAAAGGAACACTCAAGGAGACAACGCTATTGCAAAGACACTAAATGAATTCTTTGCATCAGTCTTCACTGCATAGGATGAGAGCCCAGGAGATTCCCACATCTGAGCCACTGTTTTTAGGTGACAAATCTGAGGAACTAGCCCAGAATGAGGTGTCAATATAGGAGGTCTTTGAACAAACTAATAAAATTAACAGTAATAAGTCACCAGGAACAGCTGGTATTCACCCAAGAGTTCTGAAAGAATTCAAATACGAAACTCTAGACCTACAAACGTTAGTATGTAAACCTATAACTTAAATCAGCTTCTGTACCAGATGACTGGTGGATAGCTGATACGACTCCATTTTTTTAAAAAAAGGCTCCAGAAGCAATTCTGGCAGTTACAGGCCAGTAAGCCTAACTTTGATACCAGGCATATTGGTTGAAAATATAGCAAAGGAAAGACTTATCAGATGCATAGATAAACATCATTTGTTGGGAAAGAGTCAACACAGCTTTTGTAAAGGAAAATCTATTGTTTGTTTGAGAGGGTTCAAGCAAACATGAGGAAGAGTGATGCAGTGGATATAGTGTACTTAGGCTTTCAGAAAGCCTTTGACAAGGTCCCTCACCAAAGGCTCTTAAGTAAAGCAAGCTGACAAGGGATAAGAGGGAAGGTCCTCTCATGAATCAGTAACTGGTTAAGACAGGAAACAAAGGGTAGGAATAAATGGTCAGTTTTCATCAGGGAAGAGAGGTGAATAATGATGTATGCCAGGGATCTGTACTGAGACAGTGCTGTTCAACATATCCATATACCATCTGAAAAGAGGGGTGAATAGTGAGATGGCAAAGTTTACAGACGATATAAATTACTCAAGATAGTTACGTTCAAAGCAGTCTGTTAAGAGTTACAAAGGGATCTCACAATAGTGGTGACTGGGCAACAAAATAGCAGATGAAATTCTATGTTGATAAATGCAAAGTAATGCAAATTGGAAAATATAGTCCTAACTATACATACAAAATGGGGCCTAAATTCAGCTAAGAAAGATTTTGGAGTCACCATGGATAGTTCTCTGAAAACACCTGATCAATGAGCAATGACAGTCAGAAAAGTTAACAACGTTAGGAGCCATTAGGAAAGAGAGAGATAAAACAGAAAATATAACAATACTCTATAAATCTATGGTAAGCCCACACCATGAATAGTGCATGCAGTTCTGCTTGCCCTATCTCAAAAGACATATAGAAATGGAAAAGGTACAGAGAAGGTCAACAAAAATGATTAAAGGTATGGAACAGATTCCACATGAGGTGAGATTAAAACAGACTGGGACTATTCAGCTTGTTAAAAAGATGACTAAGGGAGGAAATGATAGAGGTCTATAAAATCATGAATGATGTGGAGAAAGTGAACAACAACATAGTCAAGGGTCACCCAATGAAATTCATAGGCAGCAGGTCTAAACAAACAAAAAGGAAATACTTCACATAATGTGCAGTTAATCTGTAGAACTCATTGCCAGGGGATGTTGTGCATGCCAAAACTATAACTGAATTCAAAAAAGAACTAGAAAAAGTTCCCGAAGGATAGGCCTAACAACAGCATTTTGCCAAGATGGCCATGAATGCAGCCACATGCTCTGAGGGTCCCTAAGCCTCAGATTGCCAGATACTGAGACTGGACGACAGGGGATGGATCACTTGATGACTACCCTGTTCTGCTAATTCCCTTTGAAGCACCTGGCACTGGTGGAAGACAGGATATTGGGCTAGATGGACCATTGGTATGACTCAGTATGGCCTCTCATGTTGGGAATGCTGATAAAAGCCAGTAAAAGTTTTCCTTCCTTAAGAGACATCATCTTTGACCTTACTGATAAGACTTGACATTTTACCGTTAAGAATTTCTATAGATTTTGAAAGACTGAAATATAATAAAAGCAAGTGAATGAGGGTCTCTTTAGTTGGCATAGGCCTTCAGATATGCAAGAGAACTTACCAAAAATCAACTCCACCAAAAACTTGTCTCTACATCACAACCCTGAAGCAAGCAGGAATGAAACCAGCCATTTGCATAAACTTTTCAAGAACTACATCTTTCAGTTAACATTTTGCTTTCCACCGCTTCTCATTCCATAGAAGATTTGTGGACTAAGACCACGCTGCTTCATGAATATGGCCATACTTTAATAAAATGTAAGTCCTCCTGCTTTCTATAAACGAACCCAAGACACACAAGAGTTAAACAAGAATCTTGTTCAGTTAATGAACACACACTTTCCAGTGCACTACACAAAGTGTTCCAATTCCAACTATTCCTCCTTTTTCGATGATTTAAAAAGGTGTTTGGCTCCATTGCCTTCCTTTCTCAAAGACATACATGAAAGCAATTTAAACTCATTCATCTTAACCCATCACAAAGGCTCTTTTTTGGGGGGGAAGGGAGTTCCTCCATCCAGGAACATATTTGTGTTTATTACAAAAATATAAACAGGTGAAAAATTGGTGCAAAAATTTTACTTCACAGCCTTCTGGATAAAAGTCCAGGTTAATATTGGGGGACAGGAAGAAAGGGAAAAAAAACAACCGAGATAACTAAGAGAACTGAAAGTAAAAGTTGTGACTTATTTCATGAACTGCATATTAACAGTACCTACACAGATGCACATGCATCTGTGCATGTGTATCTTCCACTACATTGCCTTACTTTAACAGATAGTGTCACATTTACATTTAAACTAACTGTTAACAGGCAGATCTACCTAACGTAATATATTGGAGTCTCATCAGAATGTGCATTTTCATGTACTTCAATGGTCCAAAATTTGGACAAAAACTAAATCAATAATACACAAAAATGAAAGGCCTTACCCATCAGGCACCTTGCTCCATCCCAAATAAGCTTGACTTAGAACTGACAGAAACATCACAAACTAAGTACACATGTCTAACACCTTCATCAGTGAAGATGGCTTCCATGTAGCACAAGGAAGACAATACCACATATGGATAAAGTGACCCACCAATCAAATGTTTTGGCCTCTCACTATCACTGCCAAAAAATAGTTGGGATGAAAAGGATCTCAAAACCTTAATTTTCAACCACAAGTTTTCTTTTAATAAAAAACACCAGTTTCTAGACATGGTTTGCAAAACTGTTTTAAATGATTCCTTAAAAAAATACTTTTAAAAAAACAGATTCAGCATCAGGTAAATAGCACAAGCAATAACCATCTTACTCAAGAAAGAAAAGGCAGTATCACTTTGGTTAGTTTCTGAAGTGATTCACAAACAATAGAAACAGATCAGCTAATCCACAAATTTAAAGTTGTAAGTCTTGTCACAGTCAAAAAAAATCATAAAGGCCAGAGAGTTTCCTTTCCTACTGTGTCATCTTGTGTTAACTCTTGAATCATAGACATTGTAAAACCATTACTGAATAAATATTCTCAACTTTAGAGTTTAATATATTTTCTTTCCTAATGATTCTAACACTCCATCTTCTCCCTCATTATTGCACAAACTGCAGACAAGTGGTTTTGAAAATTTTGTATTACTTAAAATTCATTTGGTGCACAAAATTAGTCCAAGCACAATTACATGGAGTACCATAAAACAGTGATATTTAAATACCATGATGAAAGTTTACTTTGTCTCATTTACTGTATATTCTCTAGTTTTTCAAAATTTAAATATTTTTTAAAATAAAAATCAAATATCACTCCCAATTTACATGATAATCTTCATGTTAAAGAATTACAATTTTTAGATTAAGAGTTTGTTTTTTTAAACTAAAACTGCTTGATACATTAGCTTCAATTTTATAAAATTAGACTCGGTAAGGTGCCACTTCATAAAACACATACTGTGTAACAGCTCATTTTCATTCACAAGCATAGACAGAAGACAACAGTATTAAACGTTTTCAGAGGAGCTGGAATTACACACTGCCATTATGCTCTTGCTTCCAGTATTACACAGAAAGTATTACAAATTAAGAGTGAAGAGTCTGTTCTCTAAAGCAGTGTGCTTGACTTCAGTGGGAAACATGCTGGCACAAGCGATGACATTCCAATAATATAAAAATGAACATGTAAAATAGCAAGTCAGTTGATAGCATATTGTGGTCATTAAAGACCAGCAGTGGCAGCAGCAAGGGTTGTTTTTTTTTAATCCAGATTGTACACAATGCATTACACAAATATTTTGCTTCTTAGTTTCTAATTCAGTCAAGTGCCTTATGGTCATTTCTTTTCCTCAGAAGTTTTAACAATGATATATGACACAATACATACAATAGTTCCTTGCAGGCTATACCATTTTAATAGTTCTGTGGAAATGCCACTGGCAGGAACTTTGATGGTATCCAAATAATTTTTGCCTAATTCATGCATACCTTTGAAAATTTCTCAAAATGTTTGTTTTGTACAAAGACTCACTTGTGCCAGAATTTTGGTGCTAAAAACTGTAGGACATAATTTTATTTTTAGAACATCAAATTCTGTCTCAACAACATATCCAGTTATGGCATTAACTACAAAATGAACTGACATGTATGGAAAACATGAACATTCTCCAATCCCACAATAATTTGGGTGCTCTGGTGAGGCTAACTAAGATAGTAGAACCAAGCCAATCAAGTTGCTTTATATTTTATTTACACCATTTTATCTGGAATTCAGGATGCTAGTAAATGACATTTGATTTATTTAAGAAGAAACTTAGCCCTTCATGAAGGCACTGGACTGGACTTTATACTAAGTTCAAATTGAGGATGTCACAATATCTATTTGAGAGTTCAAAATTAAGGATTTATCAGTGTATATCACTTTGACAAACTATTCAAGAGAAAGGGAGTCATCTGTTAAACCAGTGCCTGAGGCCTAGAGTCACAAAAATACCACAGTACCTAAACTCCAGAATGAAGTGCCTAGGTGGAAAAGTCCCAGTTTCTGGCTTCAGTGCAATTCACAGAATTCATGCCGAATCTATAGGTTCCTAACCTCACTTGGCATCTATGTTTTTGCAGTAAAAAGTTCCAAGATGCCTATGTTTCTGCCTCTGAGCATGCCTCACTCTATGGGTCTGGGCACCTATCTCCCACCTAAGCAACAGAATGATTCACTAACCAGGAAAGATAGGTGTTCAACCAGCTAACTTGTGCGCAGCCCTAGTAAGCAACTCAGACAGCTTACTGGAATGGGCACCTCAGGCAAGTTCACACAAAACAGCTGGGCGAGGACCTCCCTCATAACTTGTAGCCCAGTGGTTAGGGTTCCACTGTGGATAAATAATTAGTCACTGTGATTGGGGGCAGGAGAGAGGGGATAAAGAGCACAGAGATGGACACACACAAGCATAAGAATGGGTCTATAGCTTGGTGGTTAAAGGACTCATGCAGGATGCAGTAGATCCAGAGTCCAATCCCCTGCTCTAACAACTAATTATTCATTCGCAGTGGAACTGCTTCAACAGAAGAAATGGAGGGATCCCCATATTATACTATCACATAGCTCACTTGTTAAAGCACTCAGCTGAGAGGTGACAGATGATTGTTCAAATCTGTTTTCATTGGCGAGGGGGGTGCGGTGGAGGGGGGAGTCCCATATCCAAGGTGCATACTTGATCACTGGGCTAAAAGTCAAGCTAGAGGTCCTCTTCCACTGGCTACCTTCTTGCAAAAACACCTGAGATGCCTAACTTCAGTGTTCACAGCTGAAAATTGCTAGCAGAGATAGGCACCCCCTGCAGTCCAAACTGAGGCATATATCTCAGTAAGAGGGGAGGAACTTAGCACATACCCATCTTATTGGCATCTCCCATTGGCTAGTTTGGATGGCTTCCTGTCTAGCATCCTGGCTTTTGTGAATAGCAGTCTAAAGCACTTCTCTCTCCCCATTCAATGTATAAGAAGCCTAAGTGCCTAACTCAGGCTTTGCGAATCAGTGTGTTTCTGTGATTTTCTAGGCTTCCAAAAGTTAGGTGCTGCACCACTCAGCATCACAATGCCGAAGTATCTTTGTGAATCTAGGCTCAACTACGCTGAGTAGTGCTCACACAGAAATAGGCATCAGATGATATAGCTAAGACTAAAAATCAAAATGAATATTGCCTCCAAAAGGCACATGGTGGTGAAAAAGTTTACCCATGAGAATGCCCGGTGTAAGGCTTCAGCCTGCCAAGGTAAGAGGGGTGGGGAAGGGAAAGAAAGGATAGGAAGCTTTGTCAATGTGTCACTGGAGAACTTGTTAACACATGAGCTTCCAAAAAGTTTTTGAAGTCCCCTCCACTCCCACATTAAAAAAAAAAACAAAAAAACCTAGCAGTGGCAGGGTTTGGGATAGTCCTCTCTCCACCTATAACAAAGGTACAAGTGCAAAATTAATGCTTGTTGACGTTAAGAATGGTTGCTACCTGAACTAGCCCACAAGACTACTTGAACCAGATGCTGTCAATGACTTTGGAATTAGTTTTACATCTTTCCAGCACAGCTTGCCTTTGTGTATTGATGATTTTAGTATACAGGAAAAACTTTATTACTTTCATGTTGTTTTAGTTTAAAAATCCTAAAACTAATAATTTTTTACCTGAAGACTACTATAACTAGTCCTGTTTATTTCTGAAGTCCCTGGAAAGAAAAAGAAAAAAAAAACATTTAAAGACCATTAGCACCTGCAACAGGGCAAAGATGTCTTTGAATCTTAAAACAGATGTATTAAAACTGTTGCATTGTGACATCCAAGTGCAATGCTCTGTGGTACAATATGCCATGTACAAACAAAAAGCAATTTCAATGAGCTCATGCAAAGATTCTCGATCCAATATGGTGGGGTAAGATAAGAGCTCAGAAGACTTACCCAGAGCAAAGTACTCAAGCCCTGAGGATAAGTAGGAAAGGAATAAGACATGGAAAAGAAACATTAATCTACTTTTTACCAGGAAATGAACAGTTTACCCTTCAAGGATGAGAGTCAGGCAAATTCAGATACAAAGCTGTTAGACTATGGATCCCAGTCTTCATATTTCACAGTGTCTTTTAATTAGACGTAACTTGTTGCAACAGTCAGATCAGATTTCCTGAAGATATACTGAGGTGGTTTCCTTCTGATCATCACTTCTGTAAAGCTCTGTACCTAGACTGCGATTTCCTTGTGGCAATGACTTTCTTTTCTCCATGAAAGACAACATATCCTTATAGCACCGCATACAAATATTTAATACTGATGTGGACTAAGAACAAGGCGATTTTTTAGATCTTAACAGACGCATGCTATTATACTAGCCCTCAGCTTTCATACTATAATAGACTAATTTTTTTATTCCTATCAGAAAGCTTTTCATTAAAAAATGATCACTGCAATCAGAGTTTACAATTTCAGAAGAATGAGTCTGCATAAAATTAAGGCATCTCGTTAAGATGTGCAAGAAGGTGTAGCCACAATAAGCTAAGATTAGATTGGTAAGAGATACTCTAGACCCTTGACGGAGCCCTAACAAGCCACTTTTAATGTCTTGTAGTTCTGACTTAGGCTATGTCTACACCACACATCTTTTAGCAACATAGCTGTGCTGCTACAGCCATGACGCTAAAAGTGTAGGGCAGCGTATCCACTGTTTGTCGGCAAGAGAGAGCTCTCCTGATGATAAACTTCCAGCCCCAATGAGGAGCGGTAGCTTTGTCAGCAGGAAAGCTCTCCTGCCGTCAAAGCGCTGTTCGCACTGGCATTTTTCATCTCCAAATGTGGGGGAATGTTTTTTTCACATCCCGAATGACAAGTTGTGTCATTCAGGTTCCAGTGTAGATAAAGCCTTAGTCAATCAGGAGTGAACTTCCTTTAGAGCCTAATAAGGCTATTCCTTAGCTGGCTGTAGATGTTCTATTCAATGAAGCAAGCGCCTATTGCTTAGGGCTAGTCTACACTGGCAACATTAAAGTGCTACTGCGGCAGTGCTTTAATGTGGCTCGTGTAGTCAGGGCAGAGCTCTAAAAAAAAAAAACCCCATCTCCACAACGGGCGTGGCTCCCAGTGCTGGTGCACTATCTACACAGGCGCTTTACAGTGCTGAAACTTGCTGTGCTCGAGAGGGGGGTGTTTTTTCACATCCCTGAGCAAGAAAGTTGCAGCACTGTAAAGTGCCAGCGTAGACAAGCCCTAAGTCTACTGCCTCTGCTAGACTACTAGCTCATCATTTGAGAGTTAAGCACCTGAATACTTTTGAGGTCTGGGCCTAGAGTGACTGGGACCATGAAAGTATATAACTCTGTAGATCACTGGCCCAGCTGAACTTGCATGACAGAGTTGAGTGGGAGGGGCCTGTTTGTTTTTTAAAAAGCATAGCGCTTTGGAAGTTAGATGTTTCAGCAAAACACTAGTATAACCTCCACCACAGCCCCACTCTGCAAATCAAGAAGAGAACATTAGTCATTGCATGGCATAAAATGCTTTTCTTACTAACAAAAATAATGTTCATAAGTGAAGTTTAATATCATGCAGAAATAGTCTATTAGTATTTCTGCTCTAGATCAGTACTGAGCATCTCCCCCATCACAATGTGAAAAAGGCCCCGTGTTACTCAACATTTTCTTCCTGTGTATATTTTGAGTCTCATCCACTTATTGTAATGACAAACCATGTTTTCCCTACTTTTTACTCCAGTTAGTACTACAAAGGCTGAGGGAGTGAGAGATTCTACTCTGGCTTGCACATCGTGATTAACAGTCCTGCTTGCACTAAGTTCCAAATGCAGAGTCTCTTACTGATGAACCATAAAGACCATAGCTTGACTTTCAGGTAACAGGCTGAGTTTGATTAGAAAAAAAGTTCTCTCTTTTAAATTGAATAAATTGCGGAAGTCAGACATTTACTTTTTTTTTTCTTTTTTTTCTTTCAAGAATAGCAGTGTAACTTTTCTGAATAGACATTTCAACCCAATCATGAGGCAGTGTTTCTTGCTATATTTCAGTCACAAAATAAGCCTTATCACCAAAACTTTCACTTAGGAATCAGTCTGCAAGATCATTGCTGGAACAGAATGACACCTAGTGGCTATTTACTTAATTGCAGATGTAGTTCACTGGGAGAAATTAAGAGTACAGGTCTCTCGCAATTTATGCACATTTAACGTGCGATTTCAACTTTACGCGTACGGCTGGAGTGGAGGGCGTGGCCTCAAGATTTAAAGGTCCTGGGGCACCAGCTGTGGCTGGGAGTCCCAGGGCCTTTAAATCACCAAGGGGGCTCCCAGCTGCAGAGGTGGCTGGTAGCCCCTGTGGCAAACTAAAGGGTCCGAGGCTCCAGCCACTGTGGAGCTCCGGGCCCTTTAAAATGCCAGTCCCAGCACGACTGCCAAAGCTGTGGGCAGAATTTAAAGGGTTCCTCCAGGCTCCCCACTGCAGCAAGAAGCCCAGTGGAGCCCTTTAAATCCCGCCTGCAGCTCCGGCGGTGGGACCAGGGCCAGCATTTAAAGGGCTCCTCCGGGCTCCCCGCCGCGGCAGGAAGCCCAGCAGAGCCCTTTAAACCCTGCCTGCAGCTCTGGTAGCCAGGCTGGGGGGAGGGGGCATTTAAAGGGCTCCACTTGGCTCCCCACCACAGTAGGAAGCCTGGTGGAGCCCTTTAAACCCCGCCTGCAGCTCCGGCGGCCAGGCGGGGGGGGGGGGGAGAGCATTTAAAGGGCAGCAGGGAACCCGGTGGAGCCCTTTAAAAGCCCCCCTGGCCTGCCGCCGGAGCTGTGGGCAGGGTTTAAAGGGCTTGGGGATATAATTTTGACTATATGCGGTTTTCGCTTTAAGCGATAACTGCGGAACGGAACCCCCACCTAAGATAAGACTTGCCTGTATGTCTACGCTGCAATTAAAAACCTGTGGTTTACCCAGCTGATTCAGGCTCACAAGGTTCAAGCTGCAGGGCTGTTTAATTGCAGTGCAGATGTTCAGGCACAAGCTGGAGCCAAAGCTGTAAAACCCTGAGAGGTGGGAAGAGCCCAGAGCTCAGGCTGCATCCCAAGATCCCCACACCACAATTAAACAGCCCCTAGCCTAAGTCAACTGGCATGAGTCAGACACAGTTGTCTAACTGCAGTGTAGACAAACACTTCATAAACCCCACTGTGTAAGATTTTCTCTTTATGATTTAAGGGGAACAGGACTAGTATGGCTAAATGCTTTGTGGCCTTGGATTCACTTTGCAGGCAAGGGAACTTCTTGAGAAGAAGTGCCAATTGGGGCACCTTACCTATGTCCTTCCAATTTCAAGTAAACAGAGGATGTAACCCCAACTGATATTCACTTCCTTCCACTAACAATACATTGTCAGATTCGACAATTTTGAGGGAAATAACAGTAACTGTATCTTCTTCAAAATACATTCTACATGGGCTCCCCACTGCAGGCAATTGACAAGAAGTTCCCAGACACAAAGAGGATGGATCTGGAGAGTCTCATCTGACTAATGATTGCAAGGCTGTTTGCCTCAAGAGTATCTGATCTACAGGTCAAATAATTAGTGTTACTTCAAGTGAAAATATGGAGACACCTTCTGGTAGTGTCTTTGCATCTCTTAACAGTGGAGACTTTTCTGAGGCATGCATTTGAGGCCTGGTAAAATGCACCTTAATATGTCATGAACTAATGGAAAGATTCTGATCTGCTTGGAAATTTTTACTATTTCCTAGCATGTGAAGACAATGCTAAAAATAAGACAGATATCTAGGTGTTTTACAAAGCCTTGGTCAGGCAGTAACTTAAAACCTTACTAACAATGTAGCCTAGTTTTCCCTGCTGATAATTTATGTGGAAATCACACGTCACCTTCAACAAGAATTTCAAATGCAAGTATACCTTTCTCTTATCATTCTGGAACACTATATATAATAGCTGAGATATTAATACATAGCTCTCACTCTTCAAGCCAACATGATCATGACCAGAAATGCAGTTTTCAAAGACAGATGGTCCAGGAAATATTTGAGCTGCTAAAATTGTGTTTGTAGGCACCACACAAATGCCAAAATGGGGATAACTCCTGAACAATAGGCAACACAATGACATAATTATGTTCAGGTCATGTAGGATTAGAGAATATAGTCGAATCTTGCACCAGTGAAATTGTAAGACAGGTGCACTCTGACCAAACGGAAGGAGAGATTAGATTTATTGTGAACTACTTGTTTTACATCAAGCAAAGATTAACAGAATAATAATGAAGTTCAGATCCTTTAATCTTGCCCAGATAGAGAACCAGGTCCATCTCACAGAATGTGAATTTTCGGGTGAAATATTTCCTCCTTCCAAGTAGGATTTTCTGGTCTTTTCAATTTCAATCTGAACTGTTCAACTAGCCAACCACTAGGCAAAGAGCTCAAATCAGGACGTAAAAGCTTCTGGGTCAGGAGACCTGACAAACTGAGCAGAGAAAGAAAGATTGGAAGTTCTAGCAGGCCAGAGTACAAAGCCCAATGAATCCAAAATGGGGTTCTACAGCTCCACAGGTGATGTTCCCATCACCTCTAACGTGCTGTGGAATTAAAGAAATATCTGGCTACAGTTAATGAAGACCTCCTGTTAGGATATTTTAAAATAATACCGTCTATTCCTAGGAGATAGAGAACTATGGGCGTGCTGTAATGGACACACCAATCTAAAAATTCATAGCCTTCTACCATAAGTATGGATGATGATGATGATATGGTAAAATTATGCATAATTCACAGCAGTGTTAACGGTCAAAAATAGATAATTTCATTATACGGTCATTGCAACCCTGTGGACTGTGCTGCTATGCATTAACAGTTCCTTAGTTCACTTTGAGCTAGTTCTGTTTGAAACAGGACTAGGTTAAAGCAAACAAACAGTTAATGCGCAGCAACTGATCAAAATGAACTAAAACTGTTAATGCGCAGTAGCAAGGTCCATATAAGTGGCAAAATTTACAGATTCTGTGAAAAAGCTGACCACCGTGACACAGTCATATCCTTAAGCAATGAGCAGGCTCTGCCCTTGTAGTTATACATGGTAGTATCATCTCTTAAAATAGAGAGAGAACACCTTTCAGAGAAAGTGAAATGGAATTGGACACTATAAACAAGTTATTCCGTCCAAGACCCCCTCGTCTGAGGTAATGTCATTCTACAACTCTTTCCTTGTTCCTACACTGCAGATGAAACTGAACTTGCAGAGGCTGAGATACTACCACTCAGAAGGACAAGATGGTAGTGGTCAATAAGGGTATGCTGATTCACACCTTGAGTTGAGGGATTCCAAAGTGTAGCATTACTAGGTTTAAAGTATCATCTAGAGTTGAGACAAGCAGATGGCACTTGAGGGGAAGGGACTCCAGGAGGAGCTTTAATTGCATCCTGGATAACAGAGATTGATCTCCGGAGCCCCTGGGCCACAGAACTCTTCTCCAGTGTGTAGTACAGCTGACCCAGGAAAGTGAGTTATAGGAGAAGGTTTCCTACTTGGACCTCTGGAAAGAGAGAATAAAGTCAGAAGAAAGAGCAGTGCAGACAGCTGGCAGTGAAGGAACTCTATCTGTTGTCAGGAAGAGGAACAGGTGGCGTTAGACAGTCAGCACTATGAACTGACTCTCCAGTGTCCAGGCATTCCACAGGAAGTTCCAGAAGCTGGAACCTGGAAGACAGCTCTTCCAGATGACCAATACTAGAGGACAATGCTCACAAGCCACCTGAGTGAGGATCTAATGCAGGCAATGCTTGAAGTTTTCCTTTGTGGATCATTCTTCTATTTATGTCTATTTCCACTGCTTGCCTTTAGGGATTTTTAAAAAAACAAAATCATTTCTGATTATGAACTAGCCAGAGCCATTATCACCATCATTTCCACAGAAAATCCTCTCTGCTTAGAATGGATTTCCCAGTAATTGTTTTAAACACTCAAAAGTCCTAAAGATATCACCAGTGAATAACTGAAGAGGTTTGTTTACCATCACCTTAAAAAACAAAGTGACCAACTGGAATATCAATTGTTCTTTACATTCAGTATCTCTCTCTACTCTGTTCTGTTCTCTGTTCTGACTCTGAGATTCTGTCCAAGATTCCAGAGATTATCAAATGCAAACCTGGAA
The DNA here is from genome assembly GCF_007399415.2 of Gopherus evgoodei. Taxonomy (NCBI): domain Eukaryota; kingdom Metazoa; phylum Chordata; order Testudines; family Testudinidae; genus Gopherus; species Gopherus evgoodei. Next base: position 113,896,136 of record NC_044325.1, on the reverse strand, counting down.
TGAAGCCATGTGCAAAATGAGCTGAATTAAAAAAAGTTGAGTTGGATTTCAACCCCCCTAAAACAAAAAAATCAGAAGCATTAAATAAAAAACAAACTGTTCATAATATTTTTCTTCTAAGTCACCTTTGGAGTCTTTTTTTAATGGAAAAATCTGACATTTGTTAAATAAAGGAAGCAATTCATGATGGTCTGAAAAATAAAGAATTGTTTTAAGTAGAGAAGCAGGATTTCCTAATACTTTCATTCACAGTAATAACTGAAGCAACAAGTTAACTCTGAAAACAAATGCACCAGTAATGAGCACAGTACTACATAAAAGTATGCCATGGCTATGGAACAAGTGTGCTACACCCCCTATAGCAGTACAGGTATGTTACCAGATAAGGACACTTCTATACTATACAAATATGGGTTAGGAAATTAGACGTTTAATATAGGAAATAAATACGGTCATATGCACTAAATCTCAGATTTCTGTGCTTTTCTGCTTAGAAGAGTTTCACCAATAAAAGTTCTTCAAAAAATTTTTTAAAATATTTTCAAATTCAAGTGGAAAGGGGCAGACAACACTAGGTGGTGTGCACATCAGATTACAGAAAAGCATTAATCTTTCAACTCTGAAGAAAGCTTAGTTCTCATGTGAAAATGAGTCTCAGGTCAGATCTACATTACAGACTTCTGCTGATACAGGTCAGGGACCATGGCTCCACACCCCTATGCTTTTAATAGTATAACTTGTTTTGTTGGTAGAGGCTAGTTTTACTACACAAGTGCAAAGCGCAACTTTGCCACTCTAGCTGCATTCACACCAGTACTTTGCTAGTATAGTATACCAGTATTCAGTGCTTAATTTGTGCCAGGGTTGCCATGGCTAAGCCCCAGCACCTCTGCCCTGGCATCTCTGGGCTTGCCACAGGAGTTACGAAAGCAAAAAAATTGCTTGAGCGCTGGCACCTAATTGTTTGAACCCCAGCACCTCTTTCATTACTAATTAAGCACTGCCAGTGCACTCTTAGTGTAGGCATGGTCCTTACTACAACATGCAATAGGACTGGGCCAGACAGGCTAGCACTGCAATTTTTGATATAGCTGTTTGAGAAATTCTGTACAGCATTCAGTTGTAATCTCCCAGGACCCTTCACACCCTCTTGTTCGTGGAGCACTGAAATTCACAAGTATTGTATATGAAGTATTATTACATTAATGATTTTGAAGCTACAATAAGAAAAAAATTAAATTCTAATTGAAACAGTCAAGAACTACATATGCATTTGGTTTATATCATAATGGAACTGCACTTCAGAGTAGTTTTGATTATAATTCATATAGTTAGCTAGCTGATGAAAGGAGGTCTAACGCTCAACTAAATGGCATTTCTCTGTAACACAATAACTTTTGAATGCTGCAACTGATGAATTCGAAGATTTCAGAGAATGCTCTCCCAGTGGACAGAACCCTGCTGATTTTGGTGTGGGGGGCGAAATCAAAGCCAAAAGGAAGAAGTGGGGCACATGCAGTTTCAGCATCTGGTTAGCAGAGCCAGTAGTTTCAAAAACACTTCTCTTACTTGTCTATAGATCAAAGAACCAGTTGCTGGTAGCCATTAAACACATTACAACATAATAACCTTCCTCCTCCCCATTTTTAGTTCCTGATACAGTTTAAAATGTTGCTTCCCTGAAAGACTTCTTTCTCAAGATTGAAAGAAAATGAGAGTAGAAAGGAGAAGGCAGTGGTGCACAAAGAGCCCCTGGCTTGGGGAACTCAGACCCACTAGCATGAGGGAGGGAACTGTGTTGCAAGGGGATTCCTTAACAAGGGGGAAGCGGAGGAAGACCAGAGTCCCTGTTGGGTGAAATGCACTAGGACTACAGAAGCAATGAAGTGTGACAAACCTCTAGTACATTCACTGTTTAATATTTCAATCTTTGTATGTGCAGTTATTTCAACGGTCTTGTACACATTACTACTGTAGGGTAAATTTGCTTCCACATGCCAGGTAACCCAGATTCCTGAGGGAATTTAAGCTTCATATTAATTCTAATAAATGAGTTTGGAATCAGATTTGGGTTCAACCCTTGGTGCTGTGATCATGCCCTATCCATTCTGTCACTTATTCACATGGACTTGAATGCATTAATTAACCTTAAACCTAAAAACCCACACTAAATTCAGTCTTTCCCTTTGATGTACACAAATTGACATTAATATTAGAGTCAGCTACGACACCCGAATCCATGTCCATATCATATCAGAATGAAACTTTTAAACACCATATGTCATGTAAGAAATAAAATATCACAAAAAGCCTATTAAATACTTCAGTGCTGCTTCTGAAGTTTGAAAGGCAATTTCACGATCTATAATTGATTTTTACTACTTTTTTTTTTTTTTTTTTTTTTTTTTTTTTTTTTTTACACAAAAATAAAGGGCCTCTGCTTCAGAATATAGGCTCTCTCCTTGTCCCAGTTGTGTACAATAGTGCAGTGAATTTCAGCAGAGAAAGTCTACGCTAAACCCTCTGAAGAAAAAGTTGGTCTTCAGCTACTCGTGTATTCTGGACTGCCATTTTAAATAACTTTCTTCTGCATGCTTGCTATTGCAAAGAAGTGCACTCATGGGTAGATTCTGTCCCTCTGTGAGCACAGAGACCCTGCCAACAAAGTAGAAGTGGTGCAGTTCTGCTACACAAAAGAGGATTTGGAGAGTCTACAGAAGCTAGGACTCCCTGAGTAACAGATCCCAGCTCCATGGAAGCTTCCTATGCACCACTGTGCAGAAGGAAGTTGGGGTCCAATTGATCTGCTGCCATATAGATCCACTGACCAATCCTCTTTGGAGGATGAGCACAAATACAAAGGAAACTACTTGAGTCCTGTGGCAAGATTCCCAAGTTGCAGAGCTGCTCTGCTGTTCCTCTGTGACCTCTGGGGAAGATTCCTCCCTCGCACCACAGTGCCTTGGGAATTCCCCATTGCACCTTCCTACTCCCCTTGGCCATACTCTAGAATGAGAATTTGGAATAGAGAGCACTTCCTTAACCCCCAATGCAAGTGATCTCCATGATGCTCCCAATCTCTGATGGGTTCAGGTAACGGATCCATTTGAGCTGGTAGCAGCCAGCATACTCTCTTAGTATTTCTCTGGCAGCCTCTGAATTTCTGCAGAATTTAAACTAAGCATTATAAATGAAACTGAACTGACGCAAGCACTACCTGAATGAGTATGCACAGACAAGTAAGAGCAATGACAGAGGTGTGAACTGCCCCAATTCATTTCAAAGGCACTAAATCTGAAGCTTTAATGGATGACTTCAACAATAGCATTAATTATGTCACTGCAGGAACAGCCTGCTACTCTGGGACTTTGTAGCACACCACCACTTTTTAGCCTCTCAGTCTGAATCTTGCCTATGGTACTGACAGCCCATCTGACATGCGAAGATGGGATCTTCCACTGTGCCAGCCTCTGGCCTTGTCCACACAACAAAGTAGTATTGCTTACACACAATATTCTGACAATTGTATTTCATTTTAACTTAAACAGATTTCTAATCTATTTAGAGCTTGTCTATGCATGAAATTATTCTGCTGTAGCTATTCTGCTTTAAATTCATATCCTACACCTTATTTTGGAATAACTCATGTGTAGACTAGTCTTGGTTTAAACTTAAACAAGCTTTTTGCACGGATTTAATAAGCCCAGTTTATAAATCACATCTTTTGTTAATGCAATGTAAATCACGTAGACTAAAAGCTGACTGACTCCCTGTTTAGATTTGGTTGCTCTCATGCCTTGCCCCTCAACATTACACAGTTGAGAAAGGACCATAGAATAGATACTGCTAATGTTCTCCTACACAGAACACAAGAGAATATTATTCCTTCAGACCACCAAAATAATTTTCCAAAACCCTTAAGGAAGGATGGAAAACATACCTGCAATAGGTACATATCCAACTCCTTGCTGATATACTGTGGGCATCAGGACCACTGGCTGTGGCTGCATCATCATGGCAGCTGGTATGGACTTGATACCAAAAGGATGACAGAAAAAACAGTTAAACAACTAAAGTTAATAATGCATTTGAGTAAAACCTTCAAGTCTTGCTAGTCTCTTTACACTGACTAGTACAGCAAACAGTTTGGTGGCAATAATAGACATGAATATCACTTTTCAGGAAATCAGTGTGAGTACTCAAAATGAATTGCCATTGAAGGAATGAATCTATAACCATGAAGCCATGTCAAATTAAGCTAGCTTTTTGTCACAATTCCCAGACAAAAATGAGGTATTCATTAGTAAGAAGTGGGAAATAATCTGACTTTCCAAAATTCTCGTATACATTCATGAATTCTGCTTCATTTCACAAATTTTTACAATGGAGTAAGTTCTGTATAAAGAGTTTTAATCTATTACTATTTAAAAGGGAAGCAATTTCTCAAAATCAAGTGAGTGCAACTGGATTAATTTAGACGAGCCAAAGAATGAATATTTGGTTTAAATCAGTCTCAATTTAGATACCATACAACTTCCATTAATACTAATACTCTCACTGACCAAAGATAAAAATCATATTATCCATGTCCACAAGGGGGTGTACTGCCTCTTGTATAGTGTTTTAAAGGTTAATGTCGTCCAAGGCTCTTTGAGCTCTCTGATCTTGTTCAGTTATTTTTTCTTTTTTAATTGGCAATTTTTGCAGGCACTGCTTAAATCGTTCGATACCTACCTTTAGTGATCTAAATTGTTGGTAAAAATGGTGGAAGCTTTGTCATGATCAATAAAAATAATTTGGATCCCAAGGTTTTGAACGAGTCAAACACAGGATCAAGTTGGTCCTGAGTTTGCAGAGTGCTTCTTGGTTAAGTTCTGCCACCCTTACTCCCCAATTAGTAGTACTTAAGAGTAGTTCCACTACTCACTGCAAGTACAAGTTGCAGAGTCCTCCCCATCTGAAGAATGCCTTCTGGACCAAAAGCCATCTAATTTTTCCAACAAAGATTTCCCAGCACCTTCCTCTTGCAAAAGGTCCTTTTAACCTATTCTTAGCCTTGTATGACGTTTGATGTTATGAAATTTGTAAGTCTCCAGTTGAACATTAATCTGATCTGGAACATGTCTTTACTCTTGTGCTTATAACAGAAAACCTACAGTCTTCCATGTGAAAGTAAAAGTTCATTGTGAATTTTGAGCTGTCTGTGCCTTCAACCTAAATGATTAAAACTAGTCATTATAGGAGCACTCAAAATACTTTGATGGTGATCAAAGTGGAGAATGATTAGTAAAGTCTACTCAATCTGGAATACTACTATTCAGATTACTTAGAAAGCTTGTAGGGGGTGAAGGGTTATATCATTATACAAGCAGCAACAGTTTCACACAGTTAGAAAAACTAAACTTCAGCTGTAGATAGAACAGCATGGAGGACATGTCTTTAGAAAAATCAGGAAATATGAAGAGCCTCAAAGAATCTGGATACCACTTTTCTCCTTTCAACTCATGGTATGCCCACCTTTTAGGATAACATGCTATCCCAGTGGGTCTCAAACTTTTTTACTGGTGACCCCTTTCACATTACAAGTGTGACCTCACCACAACAAATGAAACCCCCTTTTTAATATATTTAACACTATTATAAATGCTAGAGGGAAGCAGGGCTTGGGGTGAAGGCTGATAGCTCACCCCCCCCATGTAATGACCTCATGACCCTGAGTGGTCCCGACCTCCAGTTTGAGAACCTCTGTGCTATACAGCAAGTGCAACATCCACCTATTTCACGGAGCAAAATGGCAGTGTTTATTGATAGAACAGTTAAAATATTAGGTTCACTTATATCAATAGGCTTTAACAATATAAAATCAACATGACAAAAGATGGTTTTACTGAGCTGTTCTATTATCAGACTTCTCCTCTGTTCCCGTCCCTAAGAAAGCCACCTTCCATATCCTGAGGGCAAAAACGCACTTGGCTTACCGCATACGACATGACCAGGTTAATCATTCCTTCTTTGTCATCACCCTGCCTTCCACTCAGGCTATACCACTCATCCTCCACCTTTCCTTGTTTCAGAGACTCGGGAATGGTAATGTGTGTCCAGGCGATGCGGTCATCCATTGAGAAGGCTCGCTGAAGGGCATTAGAAATAAAATATTTCTTATCAAACTCGCAGCCTTCAGAAAAAAAAATCCCTGAACATGATTAACGTTCTTTGAACTCAAGTCTCAGTGTCACATTTTACCCATTTCAGTTTTAAGCCATCCTTTGCAACACAACTTTGACAGCAGAAATTAAATACTAGGCTGTTCAGCCAATACTCCCTGCAAAGATTTTCCCCTACTGAAGATTGTAGTCCAGCAAGGATACAGCTAAGTACCTTTTTAAAAGAGGGACTATGGCTTTTCAGCATGAGGAGTTGCAACAGGGCAGCCAGAGACAGTTTATTACTTTCATATTCACAGATGGAATATGCTAAAGAAATGCAACATTAGCATCAGTATGGACTGTACTGACAGCAGCTCCGAAGTAATATATATTGTAGGTTCTCAAATGCTGATTGATCTGAATGCTTCTAGTTGCACTAGTGCTACTTTGAACTACTAGCCACTCATTTATCCTCACTATCTTAGCTCACTAAAGGATCCAAACTACATAAAACTGGAAACCAGCTTGAAGGAAAAGTTATTTTGCACTTTAAACAGCAAGGATAACCTGGTATTTATCAGAGACGTTTTTACAGCCCCAAGAAAAAACTAGTTTGTCCCAGTTTAAGGCATTTCCTATTTTTATTTTTTGTTAATACACACCACATTACACTTAGTTTTAGTTACATATTCAAGTTGTGGTTACATAAGGCAATACATTTGTAGATTATTTAGGGCTGTACAAATAAAAAGTAAACTGCAGTGGGCATAATACTACTATAGTCATTATAATATAGAACATCAGAATGTATGTCTATATTTTGGTTTGGCATTTTCTCAAGGAAGTTATACAAGTCATGATTCATTTCAGTTTTCAATATTATATAAACAAGAGTCAAAAACATTCCCCTACAGATAACAAGGCAGCGATGTAGGCTTGAAGCATTAAACAATCAGAAGCATGCAGAGTTGCAGACTACCAAACCAGGGCCATTTGGCCATGCAGCATTTGGCAGCGGCAGACTAACTTTGATGTAGTGGATAGACTGACCCTATTCCTAACTTTTGAATGGATGTATCCAGTTTGAAAAGATTTGTTCTGCAAGTTCAGCAACCATAGGACACTGGTGCAATTATTTTTCCCAATTTCCAGGTTTAAACTGGTATTTACCTGCACCGTCTTCAACCAGTTTTTCCTGGGAAAGTGCCAACTCTGTTGCACAGAAAATTGTTCCCTACAGTTGGAATCCTGAAGTGGAGCCTCCAAATCCACCCCCAGCAAAACCAGTTTTATTTTGAATGCCTTGACTGTTCACATCAATTTTCTTTGGAGAGAGGACAAAATTAAGCTTCCAAACCAGAAGCAGTGAAAGTCCAATTGCTTGACACATTTAACCCAAAACTGGACAAAAGCATTGAAAGACATACTGTAAGGAGCAATCACACTATGGCAGTAAGATTGGTTACCTAGTCTAACAGGTATTTCCATATCTGAGTTTTAGGATTCTCTAAGCCAAAATATACTTACTAAAACCAGCACTAGATAAATTTGCTAGAGTAGAATTTTTCATTACCACTTTCTACTACTGGTAGAGCTGCAGAAAAACTTCGGTGTGAGGGCAGAGAATGTATAAATAATCAAAAAGTTAGAGAGCCTACCAACACTGCCTCCTTTTTGAGGAAGCATATGCTTTGATTAATTTGCCATCATCTCTATCCACTCACCATACATCCATATCTCTTTTATGATTTCTAATACAAAAATATGTGAGCACCTACCAAGAATCTAAAGGTAGAAAATACATATTTTTCATTCCTAGAATGTAAGAAAGAAACCTTAATTAGTTTGTAGGGATTCTCTTGTGTGCACATGCATGGGCCTGCGTGGAGAAACTGAGGGTGAGCTAGGCAGAACTGAGGTTTGTGTGTAGTTGTCAAATTATTAGTGAGGATGTTGGTCATTTCTCTTGTGGGAGTGAGTTCCACAGGTCCAGCTTCTGTGAAAGTTCTGTCTGCTGCTATCACAAGCTTCCACATATTCACCACAGAGTCATTGTTCTAAAGGAATACATCTCCCATGAAAATTAATGTTTTTTAATTCAAGAGGCTGTTGGCACAGACAGTGAAGCACATGTTCAAGTGAACAGTTTTGTTAAGTAGATGGGCTACTGCATTTTTCTGAAACCAGATGAAGCTTTTTAAGGGAATGTGGTTTCATTTCTACATCTAACAAATTTCAGTAATCAAGGCAGAAAGTCAAGAATGCACAGACCACCACAGTCAGGTCTGAGTCCTATAAGGTCACCAGTTATTTGTGTATGGTTATCTAGGCATCCAACATACTCTGAAGGAAAAATGCCCTTGATAGTGGCTCATGCTACAAAATGAAGCAAGTTCTTCAACATGCTTCCCACCAGCACCACCTTAGTCTTGTCTGGGTTCCAGATTAAGATAGCTGCTTTGTAGTGAGCCAATTTCACTTATGTATTGAGAAATGGACCTATTTATATTTGGTGTAAATAAGAGCTCTCCTAATGATTTTGTATTGATGTTGAATAATGTGAGGGGAGAGAATTAAGCCTTATTAAATTCTGCAGATGGAAAGTCCTGGAGATGATCAAATGCCCACTAATAATCCTCTGGATTCAGTCCAAGGAGGAAGCACCTAAGCCATTCCATTGCATTCCTGTTTGGTTCTGCAGCTTCTTAAGATCAGGACAGGAGTAATTTGGTTATCAACAACTTCAAGTGTCACAGAGATCCAGTAAGTTGAGTACAGGTGTACTTCCTTGTCTGTGGGCAGGTGATCATCCACAAGAATAAGTGTTATTTAAGTACCATGTCAAGTCTTGAACCCTGACAGAGGAATCCAAAATACCAGAACAGAAGGTTGTGATCCTTGATAGTTTGCTCAGAAAAGGGAAGACAGTGTCTGATGTCTCTTGTGTAAAGGTATGATTTCTTCATTGCTGGTCAGATTATTTAGGTGGGATGGCAGATTCCTCTCAAAGGAGAGACTGATGGCATCTATTCACTGAGAACCCGAGGACTATCTACCATAACCATTCAGGATTTTGAATAGTTCAGGGTTCCAAAGTACACTATCCAGCACTTGTTGGCCAGAAGATTGGCCATCTTGACATAAGATGTGATTTCATACCTGTAAGGTACAAGATTCTAACACATTACCATTATAGATAGCTTTTTAATGCTACCGTCTCTCCCACACATGCACCAGGGAAAGTTTTAGGCACCAAGGATAGTAAGAGAGGAGCGGGAGGAAGAGAGATTCAATGAGTGAAGTGGGAGGCAGCAGCAGAAAGAACCATGAGGAAACTATAGCTGCAAGGAGAGAATGCCTGATATGAACCTGGGATTCTGGCTCATAATCATGTACGATGAATTTTAGTCACTGGAATCCCTTAATGGAATCATTTTTTAATTCAAATTTGTCTACAAAGATTATTCTACATTTAACTGATTTACTGTCACCAAAACTCTTACATCTTGAATGCAAGCTGTAATCTGATTTGAAAAGTCTTGCAACATTATCTCCCAAAGAACACCATGAGCAATCTATTTTTAATATTAAGTGCAAAATATAAGAATGCTCCTCACGTACTGCACTGTAATTTAGCACTAGAGTATTCACAAATCACTTGACTTGAAGGCTAACATAACTGTCTCACAACCCCTATGTCACCCCTCCAGAACTCATTTAATTACATCAGAATCTCAGCTCTCATTAAAGACAGTGCCTCTACCTGTTGTGGTTGAAAAGAAATATGTGCAAGTGTGATACACCCACCAAAAGAGCCACCACCACATTCCAGGTGCTGGTATACATCACTGAGCTATGTCACCTCAGTACAGCTTTGTAATGTCCGACCCCAACCAGCAAAGCAAAAATACAATTCTAACCTCATCAAATATCTCAAGATAGAAGGAGTCCACACCCGGGGGAACAGTGCACTGAATAACTTTGTTCCAACGTGGGTTTTTGGCTCCATTGTGCGCTGTAGGAGTTTCATACACAGCATAGCCAAGCCGTACCCGACAGTATGGATCCATGCGGGTCATACCATAGTTCTTTGCCAGTTTTGCCTGGGAAGCAACCAAAAATGAAGAAAGAAGAAAATTTAAAAAATTAAGTTTGCCATTTTCTTTATTAATTCTTATGAAACAATATTAATTTAGAAGAAGTCATGATAGAAAGGGGATATTGAATGAGTCCACCTATGATGTGGGCAGAGGCTCAAATAAAAAAAGCAATCCTCAGGGGTAGAGCAAGGCTAGGTTAGGTTAGATATCAGGGGAAAAAACATCTTTCTAGCTCTGGAATAGGCTTTCCAAGGGAGGTTGTGAAATCCCCATCATAGGAGGTTTTCAGGAACAGGCTGGACAAACACCAGTCACAGACAGTCCTGCCTTAGTGTAGTGAGTTGGACTGGACTTGACTTCAAGGTCACTTCCAGTACTAGGTTTCCCTGATGCTATGATTCTAGGATAAGTTATACAACTGCCTAAATAAATGTGGTGAGCAAAAAGCACCAAATTTAGCATAAAGGCTATATTTTATGATTGTCAATTGCTGTTAACACTTGCGATTAACTGAAAACAAAATTAATGCATTGATTTTTTTAACATGTTAATCACACACATCTGGGGAGGGCACGAGTTGGAACCCCAGAGCCCTGCATCCATCAGGGCTGAATGTAGGGGGGATAAAGTGTCCCACCCTTAGGCTTTAAAGCCCAAGCCACAATGTTTACACTGTGGTGTAAACTGAAAAATTATGAGAAAAAGTTTACTGTTAAGTCATTCCCCCTTGGAATTTTTATAATTACAAATGTGTATACAAAAATACGGACAGTGTCTGGAATGGAAGTAATGAAAGGCTGACTAGAAGATGCAAGTCTTGGGACTTATAATATTCTTACAAGTAACAAGGGAACTAATTAGCAAAATATATCACACTATTTCTTAACTGAATGATGTGCACAGAAGATTATGCTCTGTGAAGCAGCAAAATATTTTAAGATACTAATAATGTCAATGTTTTGTCTGGTGGTAGTCCAAACTTCTTGTACCTCTTCATCTCTGGCCTCTTTGGCCCTTGCCTTACCTCACTTCAGCCTGTCCAAAAGGCTGTACCAAAAATCATTTACCTTGTCTATCAATTAGAATGTACTCAGACTCTTCTGAAATTCCTTTAACTGCTCCCTTTAATCTTCTGTATCAAACGTAAGGACTCTTCCATTACTTTCAAAGCCATGCACAACCTAGCTCACATCTACTTCTCCAATATAGTCTTTTATCATAATTTATTAGCCAGAAGAAAACTGTTCTTTCTTAAATCAAGTTATACCAGGAGCCTAGTTTCCAAATATCCCCACCCCAAAAGAAAAAGAGTTTACTTAATCAACTCTAGATGGCAAGAGAACTGTTGAATGAAGAGAATGCAAAAGTTTAGTAGGCTAAGATGATATAGCAGTTATCCAGGGGATTTCCCAGAAACACCAAAACTTCTCACTTTGACATTAAAAACAATATAATAAGAATGGGAGAGGTAATATACTGATTATATATAAATAAAATAGAATCAGACATGTAGGGCTGGAAGGGATTTCAAGAGGTCATCTAGTTCTACCTCAACTGCACTAAAGGAGGACCAATATTATAAGCTGCGGTTGCAGTCATACAGTACCTTATTTTACACACTGATGAAAAAAAGCTTCTGCCCAAAGGTTATTTTAACAAAAGATGTTACAGAAGCTGCTGCTCTTGATAGTTTAGTAACCCAATGACTGAAGCACATGTCCACTTAATTACTGTACGTGGCCAAAACAGTAAATACTGATGACAAATTTTAAATAGGAAAACAGTAGTACTGTGCATTACTGTTAATGCTGTGCAATTTAGTATGTAAACACTGCTAGGGATTGTGGGCAGGTCATATTTTATAATGAGAGACCAGTACACAGAGCCACTTAGCTAGAAACTAAGTTATCCAATTAGTGTAGCAACTTCAATTTCAGCACCAGATCTCATGGGGCCACTGTTGGAAGATGTAGCAGATTAACAAATGTATTAGAAGAGAGTAACAAATCATACCTGTACTACAGTGATGCTGAGTCTGCCTACTGTGCCCATCGGTCCTCCATACTGTAACTGTTGAGCTGCCTGTGCATCCAATTGGATCTGCTGCTGCTGCTGTGTTGGGGTGATACGTAGGAAATCCTGAGGAAGCTCACCAATATACACCTGCAGAACAAACAAATCAGATTCTAATTTATAGCTCATTTCCACTAGTAAAAAAGGTTCTCTAACAAGAAATGGAGGAAGGAAAACTTAAAGAAATGCCCACCAAGTCACTCCAGCATGATTTTATTCTAAGTTTGGTGGCATGAACGAAGTGGTAAGTTTACATGAGCTATGCTTAAGAGAAACTTATAATGGCATTATTATGCAGGTCTTTGGACAACAGTGCTGAGTTATAAAGGGTGCGTGTAATATTTTTATTTAAATCATATCATGCATTTTAAAAGTTTGCTTTTAAATTAAGCATGAAAGATAGGTGCTACGGTAATACAAACAAACAGTATTCCCTATGTCATGGACTAGTACACCATTGTACCAGCTGCTGCACAAACTCAGAAAAAAAAATAGTGTCTACCCCAGTAAAACTACAATCTAAATAAGAGATGAGAGAACCAATGGATACAGACAGATGGGGGAAGTACAAGGAAATAAGACAATACTGGTCAGCATGATAAGCAGTGGTGTCTGCAAATCATCAGCCTTACTCATTGCTGAGTTTTTTTGTAGCCATCTTGGCAAAGGAGATGTTTGAGGTGAGATTTAAAGATTGATAATGAGGTAGTTTTGTGGATATTTAGTTTGTGGATGAGATTACCCAGAGATAAGATGTAGAGAAGACAAAGGGACCAAGAACAAAGCCCCGTGGAACCCCACAGAAAGCTGGTAGAAGAGGAGATGAGGAGGATCTTTCAAAGGACACACAGTGGAGGAGCAATTAGCAGGAGAAGAACCAGATTACAGAGTCACAGAAGCCAAAAGAGGACAAGATTTCAAGTAATCCACGGTCGACTGTCAAAGATGGATGACTCATCAAGGAGGATGAGAATTGAGCTGCTTCTGTGCTTTAGTTAGGACAGTGTCGGAGACATGCACAGGGCAGAAGTCAGATAGGAAAGGGGTTAGGATGAAACTGGAAGAGATGAACTCCAAACAGTAATCGAACAGTATGTTCACTGACCTTAGAGATGAAAGAGAGAAGGCGAAGTAGTTGAAGGGATCATAGTTGAAAACACAAGTGGGGTCAGTGGTGGATTTTAAGATGAAAGAGACTATAGAGCATGCTTGTATTATAAAGGGGAAAGAATCAGAGGACAGCAAGAGACCACAGACCTATACTGGACACCCCTGAGCGACAGTTATACCAGGCTAAGTCATTAAGCATTGGCTTTAATTTTAGGATGGGGGGGGGGTTCATTTTTAATCAAGTCCTAGCTCAGAGAAAGTTTTACCAAAATTATAAACACTCTCAGAATATAAGGATCAAGTTAAACACATTAACAGACTCTTGACTAAAAAGTGTTACATTATCCCACTTCTGCGAATTAGCCCACTAAGCAAATGGAGCAACTTAAAAAGTGAATAGAAATGGGTAAAACAGCCTCTATCAATCTACAAAGACAAAATGTTTGTATATTTATAATATGAAATAGAAGACCCTGAATCTATTTTAAAACATTATATACACATTGCTCCATTTTCTATAGAACATTACAGATCCTGACAATGGTGACACTCAGAAGTATCCCACAAAAATAAGCAACATTGTCATTCTTGCAAATGCTTATCTACAACATCTTATGGTAGAATATTACATCTTTAAGCTACAGTTTGAGAATTACAAGCTCTCTTAAGATATAGCTGCTATACCTTGTAGATACTATGAAAAGTAATTTGGCAAGAGCCAACACTCCTAAAGAAGACTGTTAGGATCTCAGCAACAGTAGGTGCAGCAGGCCAGGTCTGAAATGTATTGATAAAGCTAGGGATGAGGAAGACTAACTGAATGTCCATCCACATATTGCCAATTTAAGTTAAGAATGGAAGAATGCAAATGTGGTATTTAAAATCTCTCCTAAAGACCTCTCAATTGCCAGTGTTCATTGATAAAATGTGAGCATGGACAGTGTTTGTTTCAATTAATAAACCCAATACAATCAACATTGTTTTGCACCAGGCCCAAACTCAAAACTAACGGAAAAATTGCCCTGTGTCTTGTATTGCAGAAGCTTTGAATATTTAGTTCCTGTGAATTAATTCAGATCTTTTAAGGCCCAGAAGTGAGTTACTTCTTGGCTGAATCAGTCCTGAAATATGCAAAGCATAATGGTGTACTTCAAATACTTGTTTAGTCAGCTTCAACGTAAGTAGATAATACCTTTTAAACATTTATATAATTGCTATTAGACCCTTACTCAACAATATGAAAATTCACATCCTAGTTCCAGAGTCAGTCTTTCTAGTACCAAGAGCCTACATCAAATGTAGAATTTGTAAAGCATCATGAATGAGGTGAAGTTTTTGTCACAAATATTTTTAGCAAAAATCATGGACAAGTCACATGCAATAAACAAAAATTCACAGAAACCCATGACCTGTCCCTAACTTTCATAAAAATATCCGACAAAAGGGGTAGGCAGGTTCAGCATCCACTACTGCTGGAGATCCCCAGTCCCTCACTGCTGCGGGTGTGGGAGCTATAGGGTCTCCTTGCCCCCACTGCATCAGGGCATCTTTGGGGGATCCCCTGCCCCCTGCAGTGGCTGGACAGCTCTGAGGGGTCCACCAGCTGCCCAGCCGGCAGGCAGTGGGGACTCCTCACAGCTGTCCAGCCTTGGCAGGCAGGGGGACCCTGCAGCTGCCCAGGCACAGAGTCCTATGTCCGCCAACCCCTCCCTGTGGTTGGGCAGCTGCAGGGTCCCCCCACCAGGGTTGGGGCTGGCAGCTGCAGGGGCAGGACTGGCTGGGAGCTCTAGCTCCAGGGCAGAAAAAGTCATGGAGGTCAATGGAAGTCATGGATTCCGTGACATAATAGCCTTAACCATGAACTATAACAGACCCTGTATGTGCACATGGGGAACGTACTAATCCTTAAAAAAAAAAAACACACACACACACACAAACAGGCTAGAGCCTACAGCTGCAGCCTAGGAACAACAGTAACAGGAAGCAGAACAAGGAAGAGAAGCAGTGGGTGGCAGCTGCTCCCAAGGTATCTGGATATAAGTCTAACCTGATTCAGAGACTTAGGTGTGGACTGTCAGTATAGGACTCTAAACCTGAGGCCTGATAAAATGACTGTTGTAATGATTCTTGGGCTGAAGCCTTACTAAAAAGATACCCACTAATCGGATGCTACATATCTGCTTCTTCTTGTCCCTGGGTTGTTCAATTGCAATCTATTGCTGCTCCACTTGAAGAAGTTATAGGTGGGACATACCTGTAGTGTCATGCCAGACCAAAAGGGGTTGCTCAGGTCATGACCACACCTCTACACAGCCCTATTATCTTTTAAAAATAAAACCATTTTATATGCGATCCCTCGATTTAAGGATGATCTCTATTACGGATTTACATATGGGTAGTGAGATGACTCAGGAGTCCAATCCTGGAACCACATCAGTTTTCTTAAGATACTATAAAGATGCAATGAAAGTGTGTTTCCTCTGACCCATGGTCAGAGATCTCACAGTGGCGAGCTGAGAGTAGAGAACTTTTTTTTGGAGGCAAGGGTTTGGCATCCACACACAATGTCCAACCCAACAGAGTCGGTGCATGAGAATCATTGTTTCAACGCTGGTGACATTGTCTTCAGGGAGGATGCTGTAATTAGTGCAGTAATCTTCCCACCTGATGCAAAGGATATTCCAGAGGTACCATTGGTGGTATATATATGACACCCAAGTGTGTGTGTGTGTGTGTGTGTGTGTGTGTGTGTGTGTGTGTGTGTGTGTGTGTGTGTGTGTGTGTGTGTGTGTGTGTGTGTATATATATATAAAGGAGTATAGAAAAACAGGATTCAGAAAGAAGAGTTATTTTTTGAGGTATCTGTGCCATGACCATTGTTTTTAAAGATGATTTGCAAAGAAATAACTTCACCACTGCATTCAATGACCTTGTACCATCTAAAGAGGCATTTCACTATTAAGTTTGTCAAATGCCCTAAGGGTACATCTAAGCTGCAATCTACAGTTCAAGTAGGCATATCCACACTAGCCTTAATCTAGCTAGTACACTAAGAATAGCACAGAGACAAAGCACTGTGGACTTCTGCATGGGCTGGCAATTGAGTATGCACCCATGATCCCCAGGCAGGCTTGTGAAACCAGTGCTGAAGCTTGTGATGCTTACAGTGTAGACATACCTTCAGTGGTCTCTAAGTGATGAGAAGAGCTTCCTACCTGCTCTGTACCAGGAAGATATTATTTTGGACCCTGCAATGGAAGCAATAGTCCAAATGCTTTCCTGAAGAGTTAGAGCCCCTATGTTTCTAAGAGTGGGCCCCAAGAAAAAGGTGATAAACTATTGTCTCTGGGATTCTCTCTGTCCAATGCCAAACAAATATTTTAGCTGGCTGAAAACAAATGTAGTGAAAACCCTCCTAGAAGGGTGAAACAAAAAATCTGAAATCAAAATCATTGTTCAAAAGAGAACATAATCAGTCTTCTAAAAAAAACACAAGCTAACATCAACTCAATCCTTTCCAGCTGAAAGGTGAGTTGCAAAAAACAAAACAAACCAAAACAAACCACATCCATTCACAAAAACAACCAACTTATAGCTCAGACAGGATTATTCACCTCCTGGTATCGAGAAGACTTAATTCAATCCCACTACAAAACAAAATAGCTAGTTTACAGTCTCCAAGAAAGATGTTTGTTGATGTGGAATAAACTTTTCGCACTGTCCAGACCGTCCATTCCTAGCAGTCCCCCTGTGCCGCATGACCAGAAAGCGTTAAGCATCCCATAGGATACATGATGCAAATTCAACCCTTCAGGACATGGGGGAGATGTTTGTGTATTTACATATGTACTGGTAGAGGTCAACAATGTCATCAAACAGTCCCTGTCTATACTGTATTCTGTTAATTCAGAGAGCAAAAGGCCATCTTAACATTTAAATGAACTGTAAACAATGTATTCATCTCTTTGAAATGTATAGCAAATCATCTGTGAATGGTGGAAAACCAGGCAATTGCCTTATGTTCATCTGTATGGATAATCCCCAGGGATGCTTAGAAAATGGGTCCACTTCAAGGTCCCCATGAGTGCCTTTTGCTCACCTAAGGATTCTGAGCTGTCAACGAAGGCCTGAAACTGTATAAAAAAATGGCTTGGGTCCTGATCCTGTCATCTCGGATGTGCTTGAGGCTTCATGCAGGGGAAGCCTAAGCCATAAGAACTGACATCCCAGTCCTGACTGGACCACTCTATATAAACATTGGACTATAACCTATGAATTATTTCTAAAAGAACTCTTTGCATCTACAAAGCTCATCATCTCTGTTATGAAACTGAACCTCAAGAATTGTGCTCATATATGTGTGTGTGTGTGTGTGTGTGTGTGTGTGTGTGTGTGTGTGTGTGTGTACACACACACACACAGAGAGAGCTTTTAACCAATTCTCTCTCTTTTTTTAATAAATTTTAGTTTAATAAAAATTGGCTGTAAGTGTCTATTTGGGTAAGATATAGAATATTCATTAACCTGGGAGGTAACGTGTCCAATCTTCTGGGATTGGTAGAATCTTTTTTCTATAATGAATAAGATTTTCAGTAATCCTCCTCCTATTTGACTTAGATGTCTAGGTGGAGACCTGAGGCTGGGTTACTTTAAGAGAACTGGTTTCAGAGTGGTGGCTGTGTTAGTCTGTATCAGCAAAAACAACAAGGAGTGTTAGTCTCTAAGGAGCCACAAGGACTCCTCATTGTTATTTTTAAGGGAACCGTGTTGTTGGCTTCTGGGTAACCAGTAAGGTATAATAAGAAGCTCTTTTGTGCTGCTTTAGTAAATCTAAGTATTGGAATATTCACCAGCTTTGAGGATTGTCTGCCTCATTCTTTGCAGTTCACCCTAATTGAGTGACCTCAGTTGGCTCACCTTGGACACTGGTCACACCCCCACCAGCCAATTTTCTTCTCCTTAAGTTCCAGAACCTCCAAAACACTCTAACTGTACTAGACTTGGAGGGTCCAAGACCATGTTAAGCTGGGACTAGGATCTAAGCACTATTGCTTTACTGTGTGCACTCAGATTCCAGAAGTTCTCTGGACATATCTTACAGCAAATTCCTTAGCCCTCTCTATGCTGACAATCTGTGTTGCAGTTTATTACACTCTGCTGCTAAGGGAAGCCACCCCTCCCTTTGCAAACAGGAGCTGCTCAGATCACTGTTAACCCATTGTCTGAACACTGGCCTGCAAACATGCTATCAAAGAGCCTGCCCTTCAGAAAGGGGGAGCAGCAGAGCTCCTGGCTCAGTATAGCTGCTCCCACACCCTTTAGGGAAGCCACTTGGTCCCTCTGCACTCTCTGGTGCCTCCTGCCCTCCCTGGGGCTGCATGCATTGTCACAACAGTGAGTGGGAGCCAACGCAAATAACTTCCCATAGCTTTCTGCAGCTCCAGCTCCTCCTTGCTGCTGCGTAGAATTTGCCCACAACAGGGAGCAAAGCTGACTGGCAGGACATCGGCTGCCAGGATGCTGGGGGTCATTCCTCTCCCAGCCATGCCAAGCTGGGAGTTCAGCCACTCCTCTTCCCTGCAGGGCAACCACTTGGTCCCACTCCACTCTCTGTTCCTTGTTCCTGGGCCCTCTCTACGGCTATGATTACTACCTTTGAAATGCAAATAGCCCCCCCCCCCCCGTCACAAGATAAGCCTCCCACAACCCCAACCACAAGGCAACTCCACCACCACCCCACAGTCACTTACAGTATCTAAAGAGACAACACATAGATAAAATTGATAACATCCCACTTTTGCCTGACTCAAACCCCCTCTCACACACATGCGCAGTGCATTTGACTACTGGTGGGCATACAGCTGCTGTATTTTCAACAATTTTGATCTGTTATCTCTCAAACTGCAGAAGTCAGACAACTGCAACATCTTTGGCTGGATACAGAAATTTTTAACATTAGATATCCCAGTGAATTCTGATAATACTGCAAATCTTTAGACCCACATAAAAAAAACAGCAGATTAAATTATTTTTCTGGCAACTGGTGAATTCATATAAAAAAACAGGCAGTTCGGTATAAAGCCTTCTCAAATTGTAGTCATTCTACTGAAACAGCCATCAAAAGAGCTAATTATGCATCTTATGCACTCACGCTCTTTATGGGCACCCAAGTTCCATCAATGGCACTGTCACAGTTAGGAAATGGAGTGGGCCACAAAGTTTTCCCACAGTGCAACACAATCATAGGGCTAGTTTAGACACTGAGGAGTTGGTGGCGCTAGGAACGCGGGGATAGAATTACTTGGACTCAGGTCTGTGCACTGCAGTGTGGATGTCAGAACTCTAGGTTTGAGCACGGGTCAAAAAATTCTTAACTTAGGCTTCAAATGCAATGTAGATGCTCATGCCCAGGGTTCCCTGACATGGGTCAGCTGACTCAAGTCCCACTAACCTTGTGTTTAAGGAATGTCTACACAGCAACGTTAGAGGGAACTGAATCCATACTACTGTCCCATGCACCCCTGACTCTTTCCTACAATACTACCACTAGCGTCAAATGGCTTGCCAGTCATCTTTCCTGGTCAGCAAGTCCTAATAATGGCTCCAACTAGCCCTACTGAAATATATAGGGCTGTAATAGTAAAGCTACTAGTACAGAACAAATATGATTACAGATACTTTAAGAACGAGATTTGCCTTACCCTATGTATAAGTCTACTTTTATTGGCATTGGCCTAATTTTAGAAAACAAGACGTACACTGCAGGTAAGTATCAGACGGGTAGCCATATTAGTCTGGATCTGTAAAAAGTGAGTGTGTCCTGTGGCACCTTACAGACTAAGGGACGTAATGGAGCCTAAGCTTTCATGGGTGAATACCCACTTTGTCAGACAGATTCATCCATGAAAGCTTATGCTCCAATACGTCTGTTAGTCTATAAGGTGCCACAGAATTCTTTGTCACTGCAGTAAGTGAGCAATAATCATATTTACTATTCAGACATGGAACAAACAAATATTCTTAATGCTCAAACACCAATATAAAATCTGTTCTCATTACTCACCTCTCAGTCCAGCTTTCAATATAAAACATAAAAACAGCCATACTGGGTCAGACCAAATGTCCATCTATCCCATCTTCCAACAGTGGCCAATGCCAGATGCTCCAAAGAGAATGAACAGAACACGTAATCATCAAGTGATCCATCCCCTGTCACCCATTCCTAGCTTCTGGCAAACAGAGGCTAGGAACACCATCCCTATCCATCCTAATAGCCATTGATGGACCTATCCTCCATTAACTTTAGTTCTTTTTTGAATCCTGTTATGGTCTTGGCCTTCACAACATCCTCTGGCAAGGAATTCCACAGGTTGACTATGCGTTGTGTGAAAAAATTCTTCCTTTTGTTTTAAATCTGCTACCTCTTAATTTCATTTGGTGACTCCTATTTCTTGTGTTATGAACTAGAATAGAGACCACTACCTTTGAAAATACCCAGCTGCACAGTCCAAAAAAATCTCTATCACTATGCAACAGGGAACAATGGAATTTATGATAAATCATAAGCTCAAGCTAGCTCTTTGGTTTTAAAGTGGGGTTAATATAAACAGATTCCATTTAAAAGGCATCAATGCTAGAGGGAATGAACTGAAAAATCTTTCACCACAACTCAGATTAGTCTCTATGTAACATGACAGTTCCCCTCAGTGCCGGCTAATCAAACCAGAATTTATTTATTTATTTATTTTAAAGATTTCTTAGCAACCAGAACAAGCTACCAAAGAAACTGAAAACCTATGACCTTAAAATATTCCGGCTAATGCAGAAAAACTGCACTAAGTGCTGGGTTGCACCTGTTCTCAATTTGCAGTAAGGACTGTTTTAGGCCAGATCAGGAACTTTTGCCTCCACAGAAAAGTCAGGAGTGTGTGTGATTTTTTGTAACATTTCTTTGCTGACAAAAGCCCTAGTGTAGACTCAGCATAACAGTGCTTTTGTCAGTATAGCTTGTTTAGCTAGTGAAAAAAAAGACAACCTATACCACCAAAAGCACCTATCTTCACTAGGAGAGTTTTGCTAGAATACTATATTGGACTGATATATGTATATTGGCAAAACATTTAACTATAGAATGAGCCCTCAGTACCTGTTTGTACAGCACTTGGCACAGTAAATTCCCCAATCCTGAGCAATGGCTACAGTGATACAAACAATTAATAATGGAGAGCAGGTGGTACAGTCATTTGAAAGGACTAATATTAATTCCTAGATGAAAAGCTATATTGAAAAAGATTTATACTTGAGAGAAAGTGTCAGTAAAATAATACAGTATAGAAATATTGAAATTATCCCCAAGCCAGACATTACAAACCTAGGGAACTCAGAATTCAGATTTGTTTCAAGTTTTACCTTAATATGTTAAGGTAGAGAAATGCAGTCGTTAGCATATCAAACATCCTTAAGTGTGCCTTGTAGTAACACCATGCTATACCATGATGAGACTTAAGTCATTTTACTGTTTGAGGTCCTAAATTAGATTAAACTGATTAAAAAACACTGTTGATTTTCTTGCCATTCCCCAATCCCCCCCAACAGTGTCACTACAAGGCACAATTAAGGTTACTCATGTGCTTTAGAAGAGTAGTGTAGGTAGGCTTGAAAATACCTAGACATTTACTGTATCTTTCTCCTCTCCTATCCCATGCAAATCCAGAACCAAGACCAAGCCCTGAAAACAAAGACCTTTACTGGTGCTGCCCTTCTAGTTTGGATAGGAAATCCCTACTGCCCTCTTAGATCAGTTGTTCCTGCTATATGCTGGGAAGCCCTGGCCAGAAGTGGGTTTCCCCTGTCCCTACTGTCTGGGGAGGCTGGGAAACCTGAAGCCTCTGTCCCCACCTCTGGCTCCTGGGACACAAGAGGGGGAAACGTGATACATATCCCTGTAAACCCTCACCTGCGAAGTTACCAAAATAGAGACCCCATAATCTCCATTTTTAAGTCTTACTCCTTCCATTTGTAAAAAAAAAAAAAATCAAGATGTTTTGGATTTCATCTTTTAAACTATACTGTTTAAGAGATGTTATAACATCCAGCCCACTCCATGTTTCACCAGCAAGCTGCTGACCACAAAATCCTCTCTGTTGTCCGCTTGGCACTGACTTGCACATTGTCTGTATCCATCCCAATTTGTTGGGGTTAATACAAAGTTAGTCTTTTAAACCAACAATCATTTGCAGAGTGTGTTTGTTTCCCACAATGAAAATACACAGATGGAGTGAAGTCCGTGTTGTGCTTTGAAACCAGTTCCCAAACGATGCACAACATGGAGTACAAGCCAGAGAACAGTGACAGAAGTTGAGAGGAACTGGAAAAGCTTTCAAATTGTAAACACCTACAGTTTTCATTTCTAGATTGAAAAATACTGAGCAAAGAAAATTCATACATAGAGAGATTCATTTAAGAAGTACTATGTCTTACAAACTTCAGTTTATTTTTATAAAATTGAGCTGACCAGTAGAGTGAATTTGTCTGTCTGAAAAATAGTATTAGTAAAGGTCATTAATTGATTTGGAATTCTTGCACTTCAAAATCTATTTTAATGAATCAACCAAATGCCTGAATATTTATATTCTAAAAACTATACATACCTTCATATTTCAATTGGATATGATTTTTTTCCATTAAGAATATGTAGTATTGCTGGCTGAAAAATTTATGGCATATTTCCATTTCAGAGTTGGCTACATTCAAAGA
The DNA here is from genome assembly GCF_007399415.2 of Gopherus evgoodei. NCBI lineage: Eukaryota > Metazoa > Chordata > Testudines > Testudinidae > Gopherus > Gopherus evgoodei. Next base: position 113,872,951 of record NC_044325.1, on the reverse strand, counting down.
ATGGTAGGTGAAGTACCCAATATGTATTGAGAGGCCAATTCTGAAACTTGGATACCTTAAATGCCCATTTGGATGTCCTTTTAAGTAGCAAAATCGGGGATTTGGGCACTCAACCTTGAAAATTGGGTCCAAAACCTGCAAGTACTTTGGGAGTTTCCTATTTGAGGCCTATGCTACATAAATGAAAATAATTATTGTACCTTTAAAATGTTGCCACAGTTGGAGAAAACAGCCTTCTAATTATTCACGTAAGAACCTTGTCCCCGGGGCTCAACAAGCCCACTCAAAACTGTGTGCATTCAGCAATCTGCTTAGATCCATTTCACCTAATGCGATAAACTGTTTATTCATCATGCAGGATCCTTCTTTTAAAGGAATTTCATAGTTATTTCAACACTATGTTGAGATCTAAACACACAGTTTAGAAAAAAAGATTTACTTATTAGTAACTAGAGTTCAGAATATATTGGTCTCTGTAGAGACCCACTGACCTCCTCCTCTTTTCCATCAAAGTCTTTAAAAATAGACTTCAAAAACCTTCTGATAAGTGTGATACAGTTTAATATACCCCAAAATGATTGTTGTTGCAACCATTAAGGAAAATCAAGTTATTCTGATATCTAAAGTCATAACGCAATTCAGCAGCGCATTTACACCTTGTCATAAACAGATAGTTAAGGGTTAATGTCTCTTTTACCTGTAAAGGGTTAACAAGCTCAGTGAACCTCGCTGACATCTGACCAAAGGACCAATCAGGAGACAAGATACTTTCAAATCTTGGTGGAGGGAAGTTTTTGTTTTGTGCTATTTGTTCTGTTCGTTGTTCTCTCTTGGAATTAAGAGAAGCCAGACATGCAACCAGATTTCTCCAATCTTACTGAAACAGTCTCTCAGGTTCAAGATAGTAAGTAATAGATAGAAAACGAATTAGATTTCTGTTTTTCTTTATTTGCAAATGTGTATTTTGCTGGAAGGATATTTCACCTCTGTTTGCTGTAACTTATACTTGGGCTGGGAGGGGGAGTCCCTCTGGTCTAGGTACAGCTGAGACCCTGTAAACATTTTTCCATCTTGATTTTACAGAGATAATTTTTACTTTTTCTTTCTTTAATTAAAACTTTTCTTTTTAAGAACCTGATTGATTTTGTCCTTGTGTAAGACCCAAGGGGACTGGGTCTGAACTCACCAGGGATTGGTGGGGGAAAGGATAGAAGGGGGAGGAAAAGCTTAATTCCTCTTTGTTTTAGGATCCAAGGAGTTGGGATCAGTGTGTCTCTCTCTCAGGGAGTGTCTGGGAGGGGGAGAGAGAAGGGCAGGGGGAGAAGGTTATTTCCTCTATTTTAGAATCCTAGGAGTTTGGATCAGAGTATATCTTAGGGTTCCCCAGGGAAGGTTTTTGGGGGACAGAAAGTGTACCAAACACTATCTTTTAGTTGGTGGCAGCATTATCAGATCTAAGCTAGGAATTAAGCTTAGAAGGGACATGCAGGTCCCCACTTTCTGGACGCTAAAGTTCAAAGTGGGAAAGAGACCCTGACACACCTACAAGACTAAAGCGTTTTAACCATGTCAGGACAGTGACTTGTGTAACAAGGTCTCTTGACATGGAACAGATAGGGCGTCACTTTGGTATTTTAGTAAGAGGAGAAAAACAAAGTTCCAAGGCAAAGAGTGGTGCAGTATGACTAATAAATTTCTTAATAGTGGTGTAGGAAAATAAATGCTTGCCTTGCAGCTTCTCTCAAGCTCAGTCTGTTTTAGTTTTGAGTTTTGTTTGTTTGTTTGTTTGAGAAAAAGGTAGCATACAGATATTCAACATAAAATAAATATTTGCCAAGCATCCGAAAACCAAGTGCTTGAATGTTCTCTATAAATATTTGTATTCTGTAAAAATCAAAATTTCAAATAGGAAAGATTTAACCTACAAGTTCCAAGCACCTTCAGCTACTGCTATTCAGAAGGAACTAATGTCATGAAGGCAGTATTGTGTCAGGGTTACTGACAGTGACTGAATCCGATCTGAATTCTGTTGTAAGTTGTGCAAGCTTTATACCTTAGTTTCTAAATAATGTGATAATATATTTTATTAGTTCCTGCTATAACTACCTACTAAGGATGTTGGAAGTCTTAGTTTATGTTCGCAAAGAATTTTGAAATGTTAAATGAAAGAGGCTAGAGAAGTGTCAAGTATTATAGCTGTAGCACAATAGATAGCTCTGCTACAATTAAGGTTGAGGCCAGCTAACTGTTTAGAGCTCTTAGAACAGCCGAGCTTTAAAATCTGTATAACTAATCAGACTGAATTGAAATACTTCATGGCTTGTTGACCATACGTCATGCTCCCAAATCGGAGGATAAATAAAACAGTTTCTTAAATGTGTATGTGCACATGCTCACAGTTAAAGACAAAACCACAGCTCAGATCATAACAAGGTCTAAAACGCTTGAGCGTTACTCCAGTGGAGTGCATGGCATCCACCAGCACTTTGGGGGGAAATCAAGATAAAACGTCTCTTGAACACGTTTGGTGCATGCCTACCAAGAGCAGCAAACAGTTCTAAGACTCACATGCTGTTTCATATGACTACTGGATTACATGGAGCATACATCTGCAGAGGAGTTAACAGGATTTTTAACCTTCAAAGTGTCACACCAGTTGAATAGCTCAAGAGAAAAGAAACAGTCCTTTGAACTAGACCCACCCAGCCACTGTCAACTGGAATCCCATCTTGGGCAAAATCTGGAAAAAGGTATATTCCTGAAGTCTGTTGAGGACAGGGAGTTATTTTAGAAGACTGGGAGCAAAATACTTGCTAATGTTCAACCTAAACCTCCCCTGCTGCAATTTAAGCCCATTGCTTCTTGTCCTATCCTCAGAGGTTAAGAAAAACAGTTTTTCTTCCTCCTCCTTGTAACCACCTTTTATGTACGTGAAAACTGTTATGTCCCCTCTGAGTCTTCTCTTTTCCATACAAAACAAACCCAATATTTTCAGTCTTCCCTCACAGGTCATGTTTTCTAGACCTTTAATCATTTTTGTTGCTCTTCTCTGGACTCTCTCCAATTTGACCATATCCTTCCTGAACTGCGGTGCGCAGAACTGGACACAACACTCGTATGACCATGAAATTGACCAAAATGGACTGTGAATTTGGTAGGGCCCTATCTATGGGCCCTTCCACAGTATTAGTTCAGCAAAACTCAAAATATATATTTCATCTTTTTCTGAAGGTTGAATTTTGCTGACCTTGACACTCTGAAGCACACTAGCTGTCACCAGAAAACCTTAATTCTGCATTAACAACTGGTTCTTGTTTGATTGGGCTGTGTGTGCATGTGCGCGTGCACACGCGTGGCTAGTTAGTATTATACGACACAACTTTTCACATGAAGAAATATCCAGTCTACCTACTGCTGCTCTACACATAACCCATGCAAACTAATCATGCCCTGAAAGTATCTTGTATTGTTGGGGAAAAAGGATAAATGCCCTCACAAACCTCAGTTTAATTATTCCTATGAGGAAAAAAACAGCATTTTGCAGTTCTGGCACCTAGAATTTGCAGCTTTTGCCAACTTTGGGTCAACAGGAAAGGTCAAGCACTCAGCATAAACACAAGCTCCAGATGGAGGTGCTTTCAATAAAATATTCTGTAAAGGCACTAGTTAAAACTTATTGCCTTTATTTTACTTAAGCTGAACAAACTACTTAATTATATGGGCAGCTAGATCAGAGATCAACTAGATTCTGTAAAGCTTGTTTACAGATAAGGAAATGACTGCTTTGATCAAGTTGATATCTGCAGTCAGGATCTCAATCAAATCAGTCTTTTCAGCTATTTAGAAACAGATGAATGAGTCAGATAACATCCAGATCAGGGCCATTATATCTATATGATCTTGTTTACATTGCCACTTTACAGCGCTGCAACTTTCTCACTTGGGGTGAAAAAGCAACCCCCCTGAGCACTAAGTTTCAGTGCTGTAAAGTGGCAATGTAGAGCTACTCACTTCGTGGGCGAGATTTTTTTATAGCAACGCTGGTGCTATGACTACACAGCCACGTTGCTAGTGAAGACATACCCTATGAAATCAGTCTGGAGAATAACTGCAGCGTTTGAATAGAATGAAGTAACCCATCAACCTTTTGATCAAGGTCAAAACTACGATTCCAGTATCATGATCCATAGAAGATATATATTTTAGTGGTTTAAGCACTGGACACCATGACATCCATGTTCTACTGTTCAGCTCCAGATTTACCATGTGAACATGGACAAGACATTGAACCTCTGTGCCTCAGTTTCCTCTTGCGGAAAATGCTGATGTAGAATAGCTAATTCACATTCAGATTTGCTTTAAGAAGCATGGGCTTGTCTACACTTACATGGTATAGCACTCTAACTTGCTGGCTCAAGGGTGTGAAAAATCACCCTCTGAATGTAGCAAGTTTGAGCGCTTTAAAGCACTAGTGTGGACAATCCCTGAGCATTGCATGCTCCTAGGGCTTGGAGCAATTCCCCTTGTGGAGGAGGATTAACAGGAGCACTGGGAGAGCCACAGCAGCGCTTTGAAGTTTTTAGTACAGACATAGCCTCAGTGTCTCTGTTTGCGTGAAGAGGTTGAGGGTGGAGATTTTGCTTATGCTGAGAATTTAAGTACTGATTGCAGTGACAAGTTCTGAATTCTTCTACATCACACACATCAATGAACCTTCTTCCTTTCCTCTGAAGTTTTTTCTGCTTAACAGACAATGCTTTTGGGTGTATCAGAAATCTTTTGAGCGAATCAGGATAGCTTTCTGAAAGCATTTTTCTTCAGTATGTGAGCACTCAGTAACATCTACATCACTTTGCACATTTTCTGTGACAGTGTACCACAGAGACCACCACCATATCACAACTGTCTCAAAGGCATGTAACATTTACAGCTTCAACCATATTTGTATGAAAAATATTAAGTGCATGGAGGGATTGTAAGCTTCCACTCATTTCTAGCTAGAAATTTTGAGATTTGAATTTAACTGCAGAATTCAAAGCTTGATCTTTGACCAAGCAGCAGTAGGATATCTAAAATGACATTTGCCATCACTGTACACTGGCATTTCAGGTCCAAGTACATCTCTCTGCATTACAGTTAAATTAGGGATTCCTCATACACTCCAGTAAGAGCATGATAAGAGGACGGCAAGTCAAATGTTAATTTATATCCAGAAAGAGCAGCACCTCTTTAGCAAGAGAGTTCTGAATGATAAAATAGCTGGAAGATGTCATATCTTATCAAGTTGTTTGCCAATTTACACAAAATTGACTGCAAAAAGGAGCAGTTTAAGGAATCATGAATTTCATATTTTAATCTCAGAGATTTAGCTAGAACAGAATTTTTTTAGTGGCACCTTTCACATCAACCGCACATGTTAAAGATACTGATCATACAGTAGCTACAAAAAACTACAGCTGCCATTAAAAAAAAATCAGCCATAATTCACATATTAGAACCTATGTTGTTGTGAAAGGAAGAATATTGGTCAAGACACCAGGGTATGAAAAGAGCCAGGAATATTCTACCTGAACACTTGCCACTTACTGTCAAAAGGAACTTCAGTTTTTAATCATTGATAAACTAAATGACAGGGACTGTAACTTAATATGTACAAATGAAAGCTACAAATTAGGAAGCATGGACATAAAAGATTGGTGTCAGCGGGCAGCATATTCAATTCTATTATATGCTGCCAGGCACCCACGCTTGAGAACCTTGGAACTCTTCCTGCTTGGGTAAACTAATACCATCACAAAGGTCACATTCTCCACAGCATAGGGGTGGATGGAACCTAATGTTTAATGCTTTAGCACCCTTTAGTGGTTACTTACTTGCAGTACAGTTTTGGAAAAAAGTGTATGCCTTCCAATCTACAAGTTGAGAAATATAGAAATTGCATCTTTTGCTGTGGAAAGAGGATCCAGCTACATGGCATCCTTAGGAATCCGAGACTACTTAATTATATATTGCAAGAGATGAGGATTACATTACAGGGCTAAACCCCAAATGTTAAAACTGGGGAGGGAAGGCATGGGCCCTTACCAGGGGTTCTCACATTTACAAATAAAAAGTGATAGTTAAACAAAGTTTTACATAAGTGAGGCAAAAATCACAACACTGTGTTAAAGATATGTACAGAAGAGCCTAAGTCCATACATAGCACTGAATTACAGATAATTTACTGGGACATTATCAGTATAATTTCTCCTTAAAATCATCTGAAATATGACAGACAAATGCTATGTTATACATTGCTCACATTAATGTAAACATTAAATATCAAGAATATAGGTAGATATGAAATAACTTCTAGATTGACAAATGAACGCCAGATATCAGCAAATAGCAAACACTGACTAAACATGTTTTATATTTTAAGCCACCTTCTAAATTTCAGCCAGTTAATAACTGGAGAGTAATACCATTTTCTATTAAGCGAACAAGCTTTGTACAAAACATTGAGTAGTTCTTGGCATCACAACTATTAACAAAATCTCTCTTCTAAAAAACTGTTAAACGCTGTCATTTACTATTTTGGAAGTACCATTGCAATTTCACCTCTTTGCACATCAACAACTTGAAAGGATCATTTCATTTAAAAAGGACTTTGTGATACCACCAAGTAACAGCAGAAAGCTTAACGTATCTGTCTTTCCCCAACTTCAATCTCCTTCCGCAAAAAAAACAGTCTATAAGAGCTGCAGAGAAAAGACATTCAAAATGTCAAATTGAGATACCTTTAACTAGAAAGAGGACATCTGTAACCTAAGGAGATAAAATTGAATTTCATAATAACTGGTGGTGCATAGGTCCCTAACCAAAAGAATCAAGATTAAAAAAAAGAAAACTCCACATAAAGATTTTAGTTCTCACCAACAAAATAGAATTACTAAAACCCACTATATAAAGAAGACCACTCAGAAAGAGCTAATAGAAATGGGATGATTCAAGAGCAAGCTAGGGAGATGCTCAAAGGATATTGTCATCAGATGAGAAAGGCAGCTATAGCTCTTTAAGTACAGTACAGCAATTTAATGGAATGACTCAGTCTTCTTGTCTCTCAGCATCTCTTACACAGATTCATTGTTCTGTTTGGTCTCTGTATATTTTGGTTGTTAAGTCATTTTAAAACCTCAATTAAAAATAAAATTTCAAAAACAGGTCTTCCCCACATTAGCCTGTGCCGCCACTGAACACAAAGTGCAGGAATGGGGTGCGCAACTAAGGCACATGTTACATCAGATGTGTCATAGAGCATCTAGCAGCGGTGAGGAGAGCCCACTGGCAGCAGTAGACAGTGACCCATGTCAATGTGTCACCTGTGCACACACCTAGGAGATGTTTCAAATCAAATCCAGTATGACACGGCAGTGCATAAGGAAACTGGCTCATCACCATACAACTTCCGATTGAAGTTTCACCTACCCCTGCCCCCCGCTCCACACACCCCCTTCAGGTGTTAACCCTAAACAGCACAGACAGACAGCTGCCCGCTAACATCTCACTTCCCAGCAGCAGGTTTCTCAGGGAGGCGAGCAGGGCAGACCCCTTACACCACTCCGTGCTCCCTCTGACTCCCCAAAGGTCACTCTTTTGCCTCCTCCACCTAATGGACTATGCTGAGGGAAGAGGTAGAGTCTCCCATCTCTTGTGTGCCACTTGGGGAGTGGATGACGGGCACAGAGACCCTCCTCGCCCTTAAAAGCCCTTCTCAAGGTGGGAAGAAGGGGCTGACTCTCTCCCCCCCCTCCATGGGTGATGGCAATGTGGTGTAGGGTGACCAGATGCCCCAATTTTGGGGGTTTTCTTATATAGGATCCTATTACCCCCTACCTCCCACCCGCCGTCCCGATTTTTCACATTTACTGTCTGGTCACCCTAACAGGGAGCCACAGATCGTCCTGCCGCACCCCCTTTGGCCCCGGACACTAGGGAATGAATGCCCCCCCCAAGGCCCACGGGCAGCGTGGGCTACGGCGAGAGGTCAGGCGCTCGGCCCCTGGGAGGGGACGGAGAGCGGAGCCAGGGCAGGCCCCCTGCCCACAGAGACCGGGGGAGCGGGAAGACACCCTGCCCCTGGGCCCAGAACGGGGAGACACCCTCGCCCCCGGCCCTGGGTGGCGGTTACTCACCGGGCCCCGCTGGGTGCTGACGGTGGTCGCCATGGCGGGGACCCGCTTTCCGCCCGAACAGGCCGCTGCCGCCGTTAACCGACCCTCTCAACCCAAGGCGCCAGCGTCAGCTGAGCACAAGCCGAGCCCCGCCCCGCTAACCCGGCACTGCGCACGCGTGGCGCAACGGATTTCCCGCTCCAAACCCCGCCCCCTTCGGCCGCTTCCAAAAGTGAACCGCTATGCAAGTAACACGCATGCGCTGTCCGGCGGGTTGTCACTGCCCCCACCACCTTTGGTCTCCTGCCTTGCGCATGCGGCAAGGGTGTTCGCGCCTTCATTTCCCCCTTCCCCACAGGGTAACACGCATGCGCAACTCAGCTCGATCTACGCGGCAGCTTGGTCAGCGGATGCGCATGTGACATGAACCGCTGTACTGCGCCTGTGCAATAGGATGTTCCTCCCCCCCGTCCTTTGCGGGAGGAGGGCGCAGAACCCGCCGGCCCAGAGGGGACGGTGCTCCAGCAGGAGGCGCTGTGCATTAGCGGTGCGCCGAGGGGAAGGTGCTGGCTGTGCCTCTGCTGGACTTGTGGCACGGGGCTGGGGTGCAGGGATTCAGCCCCTGTTGTCAATGTAGCGTTTGTGTTGCTTCACGTAGCGACTGTTTTGGTCGCTAAACTGCGACTTTTTATTGAAAGCTGGGGGCTGTTCAGAGTCCTAATGATGGAGAGAAATATGGGCATGGATGTGTGCACTGTGATGTAGGTGCATGTGTGTTGAGATACCTGCTCGTGTAGTGTGAGGAACGTTTGTGTGTATGCTGTGATGTGGGCGTCCTGTGTGCAGTTTTCACAGGGTCTCTTTTGCTGGAGTAAATCTGGTCTTTCTTACTTTTTCCAAGACTTAATTTATTGAATTTTTAAAACACCCGAAGATAACAGCTGATGACTTTAATACATTTTTTAAAGCAAACGAGCAAGTATTTTCTTACATAGTCAGACTCCTTCCTAAAACAACACAATTCTTTTTTATACCTGGTGAATTTTCCACACTTACGTGTAATATACTGAGCCTTAACTCATGGTTTGTTAAATATAAGGATTATTGAGTGTTATTGGCATAAAATGTTTTGTTGTCAGCTGTCATGGTCCTGCCATGAGGGCAGGGGACTGGACTCGATGACCTCTCGAGGTCCCTTCCAGTCCTAGAGTCTATGAGTCTAACGAAGGTTGTATTTGTTTGCTGAGTCTCTTATTGTGCCTAGTCTGTTTGTATGAATTGTACTTAATTTGCTGTTCTACATCTAAAACAGGACAATAAACTGAAAATAGAACTTTTTTCTGTACAATTGAAATATCTTTAATCAGATACTGATGTGCAAGAAGTAACAGGATACAATTGTAGGTAAACAGAAGTATTTGATTTTTTGGGGAAGTTTTTTTTTCTAAAAATGAGACAACTTAAGATATTACTAAATTACATTTTTTTCTTAAAAATTAAAATACAGCAAATGTCTAGGCCAAACCAAAAAAGGGGACATACTTTTCCAAAAAGTTCTTCTCACAGTGATATAAAATAAATTCATCCCACACACTTGCAAAAACAGGATTTTTAATTATGTAATATTTTCCCCATAACCTATTCTTTTGGAACATTTTGTGGAGAGATTTGAATTATGAATCCCTCCCCACTTTGAAAAATACATTCTCATCATACATCTGTTGTTAAACACTTACTATATTTAATATTCATGTTCTTTAAAAATCACATGAAACCCATCAGTAAATCAGTTTAATTCAACCCCAACCATTTGGAAAATATGTGTTCAAAGAGCTGTAATGATTCTAGAGCCCATAATATTCTTGCCTATAGTGCAAGCTTTGTACAAAATATGGCATCTTTGGACATGGGGACCATATGGACCCATTGGTGGCCAAAAGAAAACAATCATACAGTTTTCCAGACACTGACAATATAGAATGCCTGGAGTTTAGCAATTTTTTGCACCATCTTTTCAAGGTCCATCTGGCAATTTTCACTAATTGGCATTTGGCAAGACTTTCCAGGCAGGAACCTCACTGCCCCACCGTGAGACACTACTTCACCCAGATGTCACCACATTTCACCAAAAAGATCCCAATACCAAAACAGCCACTATCCCTGCACCCATCAAAACAACCTCCATGCTGAGCCACCAGTACCCTTCAGCAAAATGGCCTCTGTGCAGGTGTGTTATTGCACCAAGACCCTACCATGCCCCACAGGGGTGGCTCCAGGCATTTTGCTGCCCCAAGCAGGCAGGCAGGCTGCCTTTGGGTCCACTGGTCCAGTGGCACACCTGCCGGAGGTCTGCCGAAGCACGTGCTTGACATGCTGATGCCTGGAGCTGCCCCACCAAAAAGGCCATTGCCCCCTGTCAAAATGCCACTATGCTGAGGTACCTTTGCAATGAAAGCCTTCCTCCATCCCAAGACAGCCCTACCCAGAGACATCAGTGTCCTGAAATGCCCCATATTGAGATTCCATCCTTCCATGCCAAAATGGCCATTTCCTTGCCCTAAGGCACCACCACACTGCACAGAGAAACTCCCACGCCTTGCTAAGACATTACTGGCTGCCTCACAATGAGACAGCCTCACCCAGGACAATCCGCCATTCTGTATATGATGCTTCTGTTCCAGATCACCTCTGATGTATCACATACCAAAATGTCCATTATGCTACACAGACACTGCCACTGAATGCCAAGACAACACTGCCCAACCTTGAAATGCCTTTGTCCCTTACTGAGACACCGCTGTTCCACCCCAAGATGCCTCAATTTCAGACAGCTCCACCCTGCGGCAAGACAGCCCTTTCCAAAGAGCCCACACACCCAGCGACACTAATGAGCCACTATAAGACACTACTTACTAAGAAGCACCTGCCCTGCACTGAAACACCATCATCCTAATCTAAGGTAGCATTGGGCCAGAACACTGCTGTGATACATCATAATGACATGGTGCTTGAATTCACTGGGCTATGACATGGCGATGTGTGAGTAAAACATTACCACCATCACCTTGCACTGAAATAGCATTGTGAGGAGGTGATGACATGGCATCAAAACATCATCACTGTCACTTTGCACTAAAACATCATAACAATTTGACAGTGAAACATCATCATCACAGTTTGCTGAAACGCCATTATGAAGTGGCATGTCAATGTAGCAGCAAAGCACCACTGCCTCAGACCAAAATATAATTGGGAGGTAGTGGAACAATGTGGCAGTGGAGTGTCATTATGAACTTGCACAGAAAAATCATTGTGATGCAGTGCAACAATATAGTACATCACCATCACATTGTGCAGAAAAAGCATGATACCACATTACCCTGGCAGGAGGGATTGTCATTACCATTCTGTTGTGCCAAAAGCTCACTGTGATGCAGTGCTACAAAATGGAGGTGAAACATAGTCATTGCATTACATTGAAACCCCATCAGGACGTAGCATGGTGAAATGAGAGTAAGATGTCTCCATTGCCTTGTGTTGAAACATCATCAAAACATGGTGCAATGATGGGATAATGAAACACCAGCCTCACATTGCACTGAAACATGATTACGATGTGATGCAGCAGCATAGCAATGAAACTTGGCACTGAAATACCATTGTTACATAGCATGACAATGTGAAGACTGGCCACATTACTGTCATCTTGCACCAAATGATCATGGCAACGCACCACTGTGACAGGGCAATAAGATATCTCTATTACACTGCACTGAAACAGCCTTGTGAGGCCACAGCACAGCAATGGGATGAGGAAACATCACCATCACTTTGTGCTGAAATGTGAAGCATCACAGCAACAGGGCATTAAGATGTCTCCAGCACATTATAATGTGGCACAACATCATGGCAGCTAAACACTGCACTGAAACAGAATTGTAATGCAGCAAGGATATGTGGTGGGAGAACATCCTCACTGTCACCTTGTGCTGAAATATCACCACTGTGTTGAATACAGCAACTTGATACATGTGGTGACATAGCAGTGGAACAGACCTATCATATGGCAACAAAATGTCACCACAGTGCCTCACAGAAATATCACCTCCCAAGTTATGCTGTTAGCATTTCCACAGATTCCCTCTCCCCGAGAAAATGTCCTTTTTGAGGGTGTCTTTGGACAGCAATCAATGGTGGAAGTTCTGTCATCATGGCCTATCTGAAGCTGTGCTGGCAAAGGAGTGGATCAGAGCAATAGGGGTTCATAAGGTAGTGTGGAGGCATAGGACCACCTGACAGACACCACCAGTGTGCAGATCTCAAGGGGCCACAGTTTCCAGAGTCCAAACTGTCTGTCCATTCAGCAAATTTCCATCCACTCAATCATAGAACCATCTCTTAGAAACTCTGCATGGGGAAGCTGACAGAATATTCCTGCCTAATATTCTGCAGGTGGGGGTGATCTGGCTCTTGGTTAAGAAACCACTTGTGCCCTCATACCAGCTGTGCCACCACTGTATGGTAGCTAGCTCAGTTTTAGTGATTTTTTGAATGTTCAGTGTTTGGCCTCTTCCAACCTATTATGCAATTCCAGTCTTTTCAGAAGAACAAACAGCTTCAGTATTCATTTGAGTGCTGTTCTGGGAGAAACAATCTGATCATTGCAAAGCCTATTTAAATAACATAGCTGTTTCCTGCTGTTCAAATCTGCTGCATGAATTTAGTCATTAATTAAAATTCTAGTGCAGATTCCAACAGCTGGAAATAGAACAGTGCAATTGAGAGCATTCCAAATATATAACAGATTTTTTTTCAGCTCAATCATAGCACTTGTATGGAGGAGGAGAGGCCTCAACTTCTTGCTCTTGTCTTACTAGCTCAGAAAATGGACATGATGGGACATAACTGAAATGCGAGTGTGGGGTGTTGGGAAGATAATACAGCTGACACTAGATGCAAGTTAAGAAGCTAGCTGATGACAGAGGCTAGCAGGCTCTCTGGTATATTTACAAACTGTTCCTCTGCTAGAACTAGAATTCATTTCAGGCTATGGGATCATAAATGAAGCAAAGCAGTCCTTTCCCTATGACTGCACCATAAAAAGAGAGCATCTATCATCAACAAACAATAGCACTGAACATTCACATGGATTAAAAATAAAAAGCTTTGTGTATCTGCCTGCCTTTACAACGAGGAATGAGCTAGAAAAAGCACGATTTAGATTTAAACAAAGGCGGCCAAATTCACTCCAATGCAATTCATCTGACTTACACCAAAGATGAATTTGGCCTAAGAACACTATCCAGCCACAGTTTCTTGGATCCGGTCTTTGTGTACCGTGGTGCAACTTCTATCAGCTCTGTACAAAGGTAGTTTTGCTATCCCCTGAACCTGTGATCAGTGGCACTGAGCCACTCCTATGGCATTCTGCCAGTTTCCCAAATGGCTGATCCTGGAGCCAGGGATTGTTAGGGTATAAGCACATAAAGCAACACCTTCTTGCCTCTGGCTACATTCCCTATGTAGAAAGGCTGTGAAAGGGGCCACCCCTGGATTCCGCTAGATAAGGCGTTTCCTCCAATCAGGGCCGGCTCCAGGTACCAGCAAAAGAAGCAGGTGCTTGGGGTGGCCAATGGAAAGGGGCAGCATGTCCGGGTCTTTGGCACTGCCAAAGAGGAAGAGAGGGAGTGAAGGACCTGCTGCTGAATTGCTAGCAACGGGGATAGCTCAGTGGTTTGAGCACTGACCTGCTAAACCTACAGTTATGTATTCAATCCTTGAGAGGGCCATTTAGGGAGCTAGGGTAAAAATCTGTCAGGAGATGGGCCCTGCTTTGAGCAGTGGGTTGAACTAGATGACCTCCTTCCAACCCTGATATTCTATGATCGTCTCTCAAGCATGTTCATTCTCAGTTCTGGTCATGATGGACAAACCCACAGTTATTTATTTTTGTTTCATGGGGCCAGATTCTGATTTCTGTAAATTAGGAGTTGCTCCACTGTAGTCAACAGTAGGGTGACCAGATATTCCAATTTTATAGGGACAGTCCCAATTTTGGGGGCTTTTTCTTATATAGGCACCTAATGCCCCCCAACCCTCTGTCCCAATTTTTCACACTTGCTCTCTAGTCACCCTAGTCAACGGAGGGACATCCAATTCACAGAGGTCAGAAACTGGCTGTTGGCTGTGAGATATATTTGTTGGAATTTTCTACAAGCACTCCCAGCATGCATAATTCTTTATACCTTTGTGATTATTTCTTGTGTGCTCTTGCCATGATGTGAATACTCTGAGATATTACTTTAACAAAGTGTGCGTGTGTGTTGTTACTATGCCTTTGACAAAGAAATTATGTAAGAAAAATGTAAATCAATTTAAAAATATTTAAACATGACATGAGTTTTATTTATTTCCTCTCTGGGGTTAATTTGTGTCCTAATAACATTTAATGTAATTTCCAACATTTCAGATCAAAGTTATTCATTTATTTACTGTGTTTTTCCTGCTGAAGAGGTACAAAAGATTAAATCTGAGTGTGCTTATTAGCTCATTTGATGCATTTGTACCAAAGTAATGCAAAACTTCAGCTCATTAAAATGGTAATGGTAATAAATACAGGAATTTCACCTAGCAGGGGATGGAAGGCTTTAAAACATAAAAAAGTGAGCTGTAAAGTTTCTCCCATTGCAAGAAAACCCCATCATAATGACAAGCTACCGGAGAAGGTTTCCAAGGGGAAAGCAAACCTATCTTAAACTTAATATTTTGTGATTTTTTCTGTAAAAAGGGAGATTACCATTCAACAGCCCCCAGCTAGCCAATACATTCTGGCCATAACACTTCCAGAATGCCCCTGTCCACTTCTGGCCATACCAACAACATATCCCTACACCAGAGGCTGCAAAGAAGATGCAGTGCAGAGTTGTTTTACCAGCCCTATGTCACCAGGGAACTCCTCCTTAGGCAAGGGATATTCCCTGTTTGGATGATCTACCAGCTTTGCAACCCCGCTATGACTGCAGAACCAGCATAAAGGGACTGCAGCAGAACCCCAAATTGTGGCTATAAAATAGGAATGCAAATCTTCCTTACATAGAGTAGGATACATCAGAGAAGTCTTTCCTATCTCATAGAGCATAGTAGTAATGCAATAATTAAGGATGAAATCCTGCCTCCTTCCTTTGTTATTAGTATGACTCGGAGCCATAATCATGGACCAGGACCCCATTGTGCTAGGTGCTGTATAAACAAAGACAACCGCCAGCCCCAAACAGCTCACAATCTAAGTGTAAGACCTCTGGGGGCTGCGGGAAGCGGCGTGGGCTGGGGTTGTGCTGGCCTCCACTTCCCACAGCCCCCATTGGCCTGGAATGGCAAACCGCAGCCAGTGGGTTCTGTGATCCCAGGGGGCTTACTCTGGCGGGCTGCGGGCCAAAGGTTGCCAATCCCTGTAACACTCCTTTATTTCTTAAAATCCAGAACCTTAACACACAAGAACTAAAGCCACAAAGAGGAAAAGACAGTTGCTCCCTAAAACAGAGAGATACAACTAAGGTGACCAGGTAGCAAGTGTGAAAAATCGGGACACTTTTTTTCAAAGTGTGTGTTTGAGGGGGAAGTATAGTTGTATATATAAGACAAAGCCCCTAATATTGGGACAGTCCCGATAATATTGGGATGTCTGGTCACCATAGGTACACCCCACCTTACTCTAAACTGGTTCTCAGCCAACTGACTGCTGAAATCCCAGATCACACTATTCCCTACAGAGCCCCCTAGCAGGCAAGCAGGACCAGAAAACCCTTAAAGGGATAGCCTGCAGTTTTAACACAGTTTTCAATATACCACAGCTTCAGACAGATGATGGGACACCAGGAAACAATGAGACAATATTGATCTGAACTAGAATTTAAGCACGTCTTGTTCCCCGCATATATAATATAGAGGACGTTAAGTTCAGTAGCAGATATTTTGGTTTACTTCTTCTTGGCAGCTGTGTCAATGGTGTCATAGTGTCCTTGTCATCCTAAAATAATAAACCTGAGTCTGTGATTGGCAAATTCTGATTTGCTCAGCCCATAATCCAGTTGTGCTGAGATAGTGCTTTAATATATTGAAACCAGCTTGACTTGGGGAAGCAGTGCTCTCCCACAAGTAACCACCTCCTTTGCTAGTGTGATGTGAAGTTGTGGCACCTTCAGAAGGTTCATCAGAGGCAGAATGGCATTTGGGAGCCAGTTAGAACTCTCTGAAGGGAGAGGAAAGGGTGAGTGTCTCCAGCTTACAGCGCAGTCTAGAGGATTCTGAAATGTCCCTTCCCATTTTAGCTTGCTTGAAGGTGGGGACAGGCCTTTCCACTGGGAGTAACAGTGATACAGGCAGGGTTCTGGTTTACAGAGGGGCAGTGTCATAAACAGATAGCTAAGGGTTAATGTCTCTTTCACCTGGAAAGGGGTAACAAACAACACCTGACCAGAGGACCAATCAGGAAACAAGACTTTTTCAAATCTGGGTGGAGGGAAGTTTTGGTTGTGAGTCCTTTGTTCTTGGTCTGTTCTCTTTCTCGGCTCTGAGAGTGACCACAGGAATCTCCAGGCTTTCTAATCTTCTGTTTCCAAGTTGTAAGTACAAGGATAGGTTTATATTGTTTTTTTTTTGTATTTACATGTGTGTAGTTGCTGGAGTGTATTCTTTTTGGATAAGGCTGTTTATTCATTTTTCTTTTAAGCAATTGACCCTGTATATTGTCACCTTGATACAGAGACCCTTTTATGTCCTTTTTTCATTCTTTTTATATAAAGCTTTCTTTTTAAGACCTGTTTGAGTGTTTTTCACTGGTTAAGGCTAAGAAACGAAGGGAGGGGGGAAAATCTCTTTGTGTTAGATTTACTAAGCCTGACTTTGCATACCCTCTGGGTGAGGGGGGAGAGAGATTAGATCTCTCGGTACTTGTGTTTCAAGGACTTGAAGCAGGGAGTATCCTAGGGTTCCCAGGGCGGAGAAATCTAGGAGGAGGTAAAGAGGGTGGAATCCCTTTGTTTAGATTCACGGAGCTTGAATCTGTTTATCTCTCCAGGAACCCAGGGAGGGAACACCTGGAGGGGAGGAGGGGGAAGGGAAATGATTTGTTCCCCTTTGTTGTGAGACTCAAGGAATCTGAGTCTTGGGGTCCCCCAGGGATGGTTTTGGGGAGACCAGAGTGAGCCAGACACTCTAATCTTCTGGCTGGTGGCAGTGATATCAGATCTAAGCTGGTAATTAAGCTTTGGAGGTCTCATGCTAGCTTCTCATGTTCTGAACTCTAAGGTTCAGATCTGAGTAGGAGAGTTATGACAGGCAGGCTGCCAGGAGTCTACATAAGGGGGATGAGGAGGGCTGGATTCATGTCCCAGGCATGCCACGGAGCTCTGCTTCACAAGGGTTCCATTGTGTCAGCTCTGGGAGGTGAGGGTTATTTTCAGAGGCATAGCTGGTGGATCCACTGCTGTATGAATCCATCTTCTGGTCTCTTTCTTCCCAAGAGCTGTGGAGAAGATTCCTTCTTTTGAACCCCACAACGCACCCTATGGAGGGATATTATGTACACTGCCCCAAGCAAGGGGAGGAAAGAATTGAGAAAATTCCTGCAAAGGGAGAAAAAATCTTGCTACATCACAGAGGCAAGAACAGACTGCAATCTATAAGTCACAGATGGAGGAACATGCAGCTGAACTAGGGTGACCAGATGTCCTGATTTTATAGGGACAGTCCCAATGTAGGGGTCTTTTTCTTATATAGGCTCCTATTACCCCTCACCCCCATCCTGATTTTTCACACTTGCTATCTGGTCACCATAAGCTGGACCATGTTATGGGAAGCTGTGAAAGGAGGAAAGTGGCCCACAGGAGGGTTTCTTAGTGAGAGCCCCTCTCATAGTCTGGCCCATGGCTGGGAAGATATAACCTCCAGGACCCTGCAAACTGTAGCAAAAGGCAGTATTTAGACTTATGGAGGTTAAGTAACCTGATAGGAACGCAGATTCCTTTTAAGAAAGACTGGCTGCTAGACAGACCAGCAGGCCCCAAACACCTCACTGGACCTTCACACACACTTGTAAACAAACCTATTGACTCAGACTTTATGTGGGGAAAGCCTGATCTGAGAAGGTGCTGAGTGTCCTTCCCATGATGGACCTGATTCTCCATTGCCTTGTCCCTTGAGTAGGCCTTTGCAGAGGCATAAAGCACTACAATAAGGGGCAAGGCAATAAAGAATGGGACTCAGTGATTCTACTGGTAGTTAAGAGCCTTTAGCATCAGGCCTGGAGGGAAGATTTACTTCCATAGAACAGTCAACACAAGTTTTTGTGTTGATTTAATGCTATCAGTTTAAAAAGATGCTTATACCAATATTGCTTTAGAGAAATCATCTGTACTGATATGAACACTCTATACTGGTATAACTGTGTCCACACTATAGTTGCTTTTATTATGGTATATCAGTTTCTAAACCAATATAGTTAAATCGGTACAAAAAATGTGTGTAGAGCTGCCCTCAGAGAAGGAAAATTAAAACTTATCCTAATATAGATATATCATGTTGAGGGGGTTGGTGAAGGAGAATTAAAAGACCATATAGCTATTCACATTTCTGTACCATGCAAGCAAGGGAAAAAATAATTCATTATAAGCACTGCTGGCTTAACTACCTTATCCTCTGAGACATCAGGATGTTGTAATTAAAGAGACATGGGTTTATCACAGGAATCTCAAACAAATTAGATTTGAGACTATGTCATTGGCCTCTACAAAATTTGCTGTCCAAAAAAGAAAGAAAAACAAAAAAATTGTGACATTATTAATTTATAGTTTCCTGTGACTTCTTGGTCCCTTACATGTATACATTTGCAGTACAAAGATTAACATTGTAGCTTCCTGGATTTCCTATCATAATTTTTCATTGAAGTCAAATTTCCTCTCTTGCTGGGCAAAAAATTTCCTTTTTATTCAGAGGGAATAAACTTTCTCCACACAAATTCTATTCATTTTAATTTTTTATCATTTTAAAGTGTGCTGCAAAATGCTTTAAAATAAATAAAACGCTTCCCAAATCTATGCACATCTATTATCTGATGAATCCCTGAAACCACTGTGAAAAATCTCAGCTTTGCCATCTTGTGAGCATCCCAGGGAACTGCAAGTAGCCTTCAGTTAGGAGAGACAGGTGTTACTGTTTCCCCAAGTGAAGTATCACTACAACCATGAAGCATTGGTGCAAAAATATTATGCAAGACATCTGATGAATGCATTGTGAATATGGTAATTAAAGCATGAATGGAAGCTAAGGGAAA
Organism: Gopherus evgoodei; assembly: GCF_007399415.2. NCBI lineage: Eukaryota > Metazoa > Chordata > Testudines > Testudinidae > Gopherus > Gopherus evgoodei. The sequence goes on along the minus strand of NC_044325.1, from coordinate 113,853,469 downwards.
GGTGAGAGAACAAAAGTCATAAAACCTTGTTACTGGCAACATATGGGCATAATTAAAAAAAAGGTTGAAAAGTAATTAAAGAAGCTAAAATGATAATAAATTAAATTTATTTTGTAATAAAAGTTTAAATGCCAAATTTCCCCCTTCTCACTTTCATTCTAAGTCCCATTTTCTTCCCCTCTGTCCTTTATCTCCTCCCTCCTGTGATCTCTCCCTTTGTCTTCTTCCTCATCATCTGCCCCTCATTTTCTCTTTGTCCTCTTGCTAGTCTCTTGTGTGCTCCTTTATCTTCCTTGTCTCTTTCTTCTTCTTCTTTCTCTTCTCTCTCTCATTTTCTTTTCTGTTTTGACTTTGTGTGATCTCTCTCACCCTTTCCTCTGGCTCCATTATTAATTATACTACAATGTACAAAAGTGTGTAGGGTCCTTCACAGAAGACATACAAAGACACGTCCCCTGGCCCAAATTGCTTATTATAGTTTAAAAATCACAGATATGACAACTCACAAGTCATGGAGTGCGGAAAGCAAGGGTCACGGTGATACAACCACACAGTGGTTACTCAGCTTATGCATATACACACCTTGGTCCTTGACTTGCTTGATACTCACATACATAAAGGGCTTGAAAAATATCTCTGATACCCAGTAGCGAAGAGACTAAGCCTGCTAGCTAGATTATAAGCTTTTTCGGGGTAGGGACCATCTTTCTGTCATACACTGCCTATTAAAATGGGGTCCTTGCCCATGTCCAGGGCCCCTAATATTACTTTTACCTTTTAAATTGTTTTAAACATCTTTCCCATGCCAACTCTGGTGCATCAGGCAGAAACCAGTCTTTTCCATTCCTCTCAGTCATTTTTGCCAGAATGGTAGCCTGGTTTTGTTTTTATGACCAGGCTGGTGTTTTTATGATGTTAGGTGGTTAGCCTTGCACTCAATCCACCTCACTTTATCCAGGCTTGGGTGGGGCAGTCACATTAAAGTGCATCAGGGGGAGTTACTGCAATATATAAAGGCTTGGCAGAATTCAATATTTTTTATAATTGTGACAGATAATATCAGTATTTATTTTTAAGTATTTTTTAGATTTTTATCTGTTAAATTTTGACAGTTGTGGGAAATTATTGTGGGGTAGACAACTTAATGACAGTACACATTAAGATATGAAAAGTTAAAATGTATAAATTGTTAAAACACAAATTGGCAACATTACATGTCAAAATATTCACAGTAAATATCCTTAGATCAACAAATCAAACCTGGTTTTACCAGTCATTCGTTAGCCCATTTGTAACAAGCACTGGATTTTCACTCTTATAAGTTCTCAAGCAACATTTTTCTTACTTTATCTATCTATAAATATCTATTATTATTGATGGAAATGTTTTTCATTGGGCTGCACAGGTGCAATGAAATCAACATATACTGATAAAAATCTAATACCTCCAAGCCTAAATATAAATAATAATCAAGGTAAAAAAATACATCTACCACCTCAAAAGCCACACCTTCTTCAAATTGCACATCCCATATAATTTATTATTTATATTTTTTGGCTGTATACTTTGTACTGTGTTTGTGGCAGATCTTCAGCACCCCTACTTCAGCTCTTTTGGTTCAGAGCAGTAAAGGTGCTCTGATACCATGGTGATCGGTATAGCATACAAGCCTGAACAGAATAGAAAGCTGTAGGAAATCTGGTGGATCCAGCTACCCGGAGATTATGCTGCATAAGGAAATGCTCATGCGGCATACAGCCAGAGAATGTACCTTCATTCTCTCCCCCTACTTGAAGCACTTGGCTTGGGGAGCGTGTTGATTTCCTCTCTGATTGCAAGACATCAAGGTCACATGATGTTGAGATGCCAACACACTGCTCTCCATTGTAGAATTCTTATATCAGAATTCCTGCCTGTTCAATCTAGTCCTGCACACAAGAATGAAGGAGAAAGACCAAAAGGGTGGGGATTGGGTGGTGCTAATTGAAGGGAGGCAAGATGGTAGGCTCTTTGGGGCAGGGACCATATGTTTGTACAGCACCTCGCACAATGGGATCCTAGTCCATGACTGAGGCTTTTTGGTGCTATTGCAATACAATTATAAATAATAATAATGATAATGATAACTGTATATAAACATCTTTGCTCCAGTGCCTCTTTAATAAAGTCAGGCCTCGTGTCAGACAGATTGAAGGGTTCCACTGTCTTTAAATCTACTGCAAACGATTTGTTAGCTAACACTCAATACAAGAAACCTTCACAAGTGGAATGCAAGTTGGAGTCTGGTACCGTCTTTTCTACCAATAATAAGTTCTAGTCAGGTACTTGGGAGTCAGTGTGATTCATGCACTCTCTTAAACCCAGTGCTGTACCAGGGGTTGTTAGAAAAGAAAATGAAGGCATAAGACTCCTACCTGCTGAAAGTGAGGGCAAGAGTGAAGGCAGTGGCTTCAGCAGATGTTACTGAGCATGCTCAATCTATATGACCAGCAGACCGGCAGAACAAGTCTCAGGCTGAGCTTTGAATCATTAACACAACACAAGGAAAATTACGGGACAGGCTCACAACCCTTTTTACATCACTATGTGCTCCATTCTCAGGCTAGTCCTGCCCCTTCCTCCATAGGGCCTTGATTGCAGCACAACTGGTATAATTCTGCTGCACAGGAAGGAGGAGCACCATATGTTCAGGGCCCAACTCCATAGGGGTTTCTTGCATGGCCTCATGTAGCTGACTTTGGCGTCATGGAAGGGGTGGGCTGTAGAGAAGCAGAAGTGATGGATCTGCTGCTCTGAGGATCCAACCCACCCCATGAGTGGAAATGGAGGAGAAGAGGAATATTACAACTCAAGGTTGCAGTAGAGTCCATGGAGTCATACTGCAACAAACCTGGCTCTTCAGGAGTAGGATTTATCCCTGTGTGAGTGATGGAGATACCACCCAATAAATAATAGCAAAGTGCACACCTCCCACTCCTGGTACTGGCTCAAGCCTGGTGATGCACAACAGCAATGAAATTACAACATGGAAAGCCTGGACTGCATGCAGGCAGTGGTGGCTCCAGGCACCAGCACTCCAAGCGCATGCCTGGGACAGCAAGCGGTGGGGGGCGCCCTGCCGGTCCCTGTGAGAGCAGCAATCAGGTAGTCTTTGGCAGCATGCCTGCGAGAGGTCCTGCCGGTCCCGTGGATTCGGCAGCAATTCAGCGGAAGGTGTGCCAAAGCCACGGGACCAGGGACCTCCCGCAGGCAAGCTGCCAAAGGCAGCCTGCCTGCTGTGCTTGGGGTGGCAAAAAAGCTAGAGTCGCCCCTGCATGCAGGCTGCCCTTAGTGAACAATAATTTCCACTTCAGTGGCATGCAAGGATCTCACAATGCACTGAAAAGATTCATTAAGCCTTGCAACTCAGTTGAGATGCAAAGGAACGACTCTAACCATCACTGAAATGGAGATATCTATGGGATGAAACATGGCAAGTGTTTATTAGTGCACAGCAATGCTACAAGCACTTTATACCAGGATAAACACGCAACAGAAACTGCGGGGGAATACAGGTTGTCATAAACAGATAGCTAAGAGTTAATGTCTCTTTCACCTATAAAGGGTTAACAAACAGTGACCTGCAAACACCTGACCAGAGGACCAATCAGGAGACAAGATACTTTCAAATCTCGTGGAGGGAAGCCTTTGTTTGTGGATTTGGGGTTTGGTTTTGTTCTCTCTGGGTCCTGGACGGGACTAGAGGTGCAACCAGGTTTCTGCCAATCTCCCTGCTACAGTCTCTTATCTATTCAGAATTGTAAGTAAGAAAAGGTGGTCATAGCCTTTTTAATTTGTTTTTTTTCCATTTGCATATGTGTTCTTGCTGGAAGTAGCTTAAATTGTGTTTCTGCTGGAGAAAGTTTCTTTCTATTGTTTATAAGTTGAAAGACCCTGTAACTGTTTACCATCTAAAGGGCAGAGATAAACCTTTTACTTTTTTTTCTTTCTTTTTTATTAAAAGTTTTGCTTGTAAGACCTGTTAATTTTTTTCTCCTAGTTAAGGTTCAAGGGAATTGGTGGGAAGAAGGGAAGGATAAATTTTCTCTTTGTGTTAGATTCACGCAGCTTGAATCTGTAGTGCCTCTGGGTGAGGGGGAAGGTAACACTCCTCTTGGTGTGGTGATTCAAGAAGTTGAATCAGGCGATCTCCTAGTGTTCCCAGGGCGGGAAGGAGCTGGGAGGAAGAAGGGAGGGGAAGGGAATGGCTTATTTCTCCTTGTTTTAAGAACCCAAGGGATCTAGGTTCTTGGGGTCCCCAGGGAAGGTTTTGGGGGGACCAGAGGGTATCAGGCCCTGGAAAATTCCTGATTGGTGGCAGCATATCAGATCTAAGCTGGTAATTAAGCTTAGGAAACTCATGCTAGTATCTCATTTTCTGAACTCTAAGGTTCAGATCTGAGAAAGAATGCTATGACACAGGTAGATACCTGAGATAGAATATGACCAAAACACCAGAACTAACATCCCTCTTCTTATAAAAAGCACTGTTGGTTCTGTGAAAACACAAGTTCAAAAAAAATTCAAAAAAGAACTGGATAATTCATGGAGGATAGGTCCATCAATGGCTATTAGCCAGGCTGGGCAGTGATGGTGTCTCTGGCCTCTGTTTGCCACAAGCTGGGAATGAGTGACTGGGGATGGACCACTTGATGATTACCTGTTCTGTTCATTCCCTCTGGGGCACCTGGCAGTGGCCACTGTTGGGCTAGATGGGCCTTTGGTCTGACCAAGTATGGCTGTTCTTATGTTCTTAAGTCTTCTGGACTTCATTTTTATACCTCATTTAAAAGACAGCACCTCTAACAGCATGGTGCCCCCATGTTAGCTAATTTGTTCAGTGCTGATTCAGCAAGTAAAATTCAACCCTAGTCTGAATTTGGCCCAAAAGGAAAAGTGAAACTTACTGTACTGCCAGCTCTAAACAAGTGTTCCTTGAAAGTCTCAAATCCAGGCACTGATCTAACCCAGCTTGTAAGATGTGAAGTGCCGTGATGAAAGTGAATCACACTGGCTGAATGTCTGTGATCATGTCTCCCTATAGCCATTGTCTCCAAAGAGGATAAGCCTGCTACTATTCACACTTAATGAAGCCACTCCTGCAGCTCAAATGGTGGCAGAATGTGCTTTTTTTGAAGCTGAAGGTCCTTGGTTCTATCTCCAATGGGTAATGCATAGCAACTATATATCTGTGGCCATGAGCTTATTACAAGGTGGTCATATGGCCTTGTTGCATACCACTGCTTTGCAATGGGAAAGAAGGAATGAAAAATGGCTGCATAAACACCTGCTATATTGCACAGAGCTGCCTCTGGATACAGCTCTGTAAGGCAAGAGATAATTACATATAAACTAATGCTAAAAATCTGTGCTGCCTGCCTCGCACAACTATCTCAGACATAGTGTCATAAAACAGAGATGTTAAACAGCGGGAGGCCCCCCCACCACATAATTTCATATCACAAGGCCATAGTTACTGACTGAACTAGATTAGTATTGGCAAAAGTGTTCTTCTAGCAATTGCTGGGGATTCTAACAGCAAGGCCAGAGCACTGCCGAGCAGTTAATAAGTGGCTGTTCTTTGGTCATGATGAACTCAGAATAGCTTTCCAAAGGGGGAAAAGCAAATTCTATTGGCTTCCACACCTGGGTGAGCAATTTACAAGGGACAAAATTGAAAGTTACAGCTGAATCATTATTTACTTTATGGCTACATCTTCATCACACAGTCCACTCCAAAATGAGAGTTATTTCATTTTGAATCTGGCTCACACCAGGCTTCCTGTATGATCTTTAGAAACAATTTCAGATGGCAGTTGTTTCAAACCAAACAGATTAGTGGCACAGTTTGTAATCATGGGAAGGGATCTTTTCCCCTTCTCCCACCCCACTTTGTCTTTCCTGGGTTTTTGGTTTGCTTGTTGTTTTAACACGCTAAATAAATGGGATCAGTAGGAGGATTAAATTTGGCACTGTTGGAAGGATATGCCAATCTCCAAGCTTGGCTAGAGCCCAATCCAGCAAAAGCAATGGCTCCCGTTGTTGGGAAAGCAAAGCAAAGAAGGCTGAGGCAGGCAAGGCACAACGGGATGTCAGGAACATTCAAGCATTGGAACAATTTTAGTTTCCTTTTTAAGATGTTGCCTGGGCAGCCTTGTGAATGAAACTGTGAATTTCTGGTAGAAGCTGGCTCAAGCTGCTAAAGTCAGATCTGGATCTTAAATTTGAACACTGACAGGGTTGCAGGATATTTGGATTCAGGGACCTGATTCAGTTTGTTATAGAAACAGGGTCAACATAGATATTATGATGATAGGTGCCTTAGAAAAAAAGCAGAGATTATGTTCCTTTGGATAAATTCTGATCTGGATCTGTTTATGTGTATTGTGAGCTAGGATTTTGGTTTGCCCCATTACAGAGATGGGGCCAATTTTGCAGTTCTGATCCAGATCTGTTAGGATCCAGGTCCCTCCCATCCCCCAAAATTCAGGAATGCCTGGCATTGGGTCCATCTCTAGTTTTTGTATTTGATAGCTGCATCCAGAGCACCACTGCTGCAATCATTTCAAGGGTCTCAGGTCAGTGATTATTGGAAAGCAATCTTCGATATAATAAATATAACAGAATTTTCTGCAGAGTTTGGCTCAGTGGCACTACTGCACAAGGCTTCCACCTCAGGAGACAGAAACTCAAAGCTATCTGGGTTCACAAGTATTTTGATAGTACCATTCACATACATGGTGATTCACAAACATTTAAGAGACCATACTGATTCTCTCCTGGCTTGTATATTGTGTAGTCACTTACGTCTGTGTAAAGTGGATTTCAAAGTCTTCTTAATCAGAACGTGGGGCCCAGAACTCAAGGTGTAGCTAAGTTGGACTGTAGGCTACCTTTGCACCACCCCATCCTACGGGTGCCTGTCTGCTGGTCCAATCTCTGCAAACTCCTACACAGTTAAGTATAAACAGCCAGTTCAGCTTGGGAGAGAATAAGGCCAAAAACAGCAGGATCACTGCAGGAGAAGACTGAATGCATTGGGAGATCTGTGTCAAGACACAATTCTGGCCCATACTATAGGCCTGAGCCAAAGCCCATTGGAGTCAATGGGAGTGTTTCAGTTAATTTCTACTGACTGTGGATATGACCTTAAGTCTAACAGTACCAAATGTTTCTGTCTCTCTCATCATATTCGCCTGCCTTTACTGTCCTCCAGATGAAAAGTTAAGTAATAAGGATACATAATATTGCTAAATTAATGGTAGCATGCCTTTTACTGAGCTTGGGTGAGGACTAGGGTCATGATTCACCATTGTCTTACTGTGACATGCCAATGGTCTAAAACTGGGTAACTCAATGGTAAATCAGATCCTAGGTGGTTACTTTAGCCTTGGTCATTGCAGCTTCTCTCACCCAGGGTTGAGTTGCATAGTCTTGGCAATAGAGTGAAGCACATCTGAAGCATCTGCATTGTAATCTGACAGGAAGGCATAATAGAAGGCTTTAATAATTTCATTTGAACTGTTAAAACATATTGTATAATATATGAGCTCTTGAACTCCCAACCTGGGAGCACCTAGACAGACACGGCATCCCGGTCTCCACCCAATATCTGCTGAAACATGTGGGGTTGGGAAGCTAACAGGACTATAGCCCCAGCCAAGGCACCACCTAAAGGAGCCTTGATTGGAGGATTGTCCAGCTCCATCGATTGGTCAAACCATGCTACTGAAGCCAGAAGGGGGCGCAGTAAGTTGTGTAAGGGACAAGGTGATTTCCTGTTGTGGCTTTGTTGGGCCCTGCTTGTTCCTGCTTCCTGCTCTGCTCCAGCCTCACCAACCCCCCCCCCGACCCAGCCTTTTCTCCTGTTCCTATTGTGTTCCTGCACATGTGCCTCACTTCCTGGTCCCACCTGGCTCTGAGTGTGACTCTGGTTTGACCCTTGGCTCTGGCATTTGGTATTGGACCATGGCTCCAACCCATAGCTTTGATTCCTGACTCTGGCTTGATCCCTGGCTCTTATAATTGTCAGTTGACTGTGGTGCTGACACTTCAGTTTGTTCCCCCACCTGGAGCCTGATCTGCCCATTAGAGCTGACTCCAGCTCTGACTACTAGGCAGAATGCTTATGTCCTGGTCCATAATAATTTTAGCTTTAATTATGGAAGAGGTTCAGAACTGTGTAAGCATTAGGAGCTTTGTGGTTGGCTGATGATATCATGCCCATTTCTTGAATATCCAGTAATTGCAAAGGTAACAATATAATTAGACACATTGACTAATTGTTTCCCTTTTAGGATTCACTTAGCAATTAAGAGACAAAAGGTGTAAAACTACTCTTCCTTGTTACCTCTTATTTTTACACACACACAACTTCAGAAGTTCCATGCAAATGTAGCAACTGCCATCTTGGTTATGATTAAGGATTGAATCAACCACCTCCAAAGCTAAAAGTGCGCGCTTCTTACAGCTTAAGCTAAAAGACTAATGCCTGTATTTGGAAACTATTACAGACTCATAGCCTCTGTGAATCTGACACATAACACCAGTGAACTGTGGGTTACGCATGTATATCCCATAGATTATAACAGGCACAGAGCTGTTTTACCTTGCTTTACCATGAATTTTTTGAGAGAAAGTTTACACAAAAAATCTCTTCAGCTGTTTTAGATTTGGTATTGTAACCCTTTGTAATTTTTATGTAGAAATGTTTCCAATAATATTAAGTTGCTAAAGATAAGGGTGCAATAAAACCCAACTTAGTTTTCAGGTTCAAGCCTCTAAGTTGGATACAAAAAATATATTTAGTAAAGGGCCACAAGATGACACACTGAATGCTAAAACCAAACTTTATTTAAAAGAAAAATGATTAGTTAAACCAACAGGGATGCAATTACTACTTACACAATACTTCAACTACACTTATACTCCAAGATGAAATAGTGTATCAATGGGTGATCAGTCTATTGACAACAGAGTGAAGTACAGCCTTATAATCCTAGAACCTAACAGTACCCTTTTGATGTTAATTGGAGCTCTCTTGCAATTTAGCAAGGCTACTCTTTTTATAATCCATTATAATAATAATAATAAGCAACATTAAACAATCCCTTACCATAATTATATTTTCCCTAACCTCCTTATTGGATCTTTACATTACACATTATTTAAATTGACATCTGCACCAATATCCTTCTCAGACTATAAATATACATAGCATTTTAACTAAACTTTCCAAAATCTCAAAAAAAACCCCAAAAACCTCATTACAAATATTGCTCAAGCCAGTTATAACTAAAACATAACATTAACATAACCCTGGATCATGTCCTTGCTAACTCTTACTTTCCCATAGCACTGTATCTCTGACTTTTCTCTAATAGACTCACACTAGCAAATTCAGTTTCCTATGCTCCTCCATATTTAGGCTAACTTAGGCCCAAAATCTAATTTATACTTAACACAGGCTAGAGTATGCAAATTTCCTGTTTAAAGAAACAGCCATCATTGTGTCAACTAACATGCAATTTCTCCTTTTACCCAACCTTAGAAGGAACAGTCTCCAAGCAAACTAAGGCAGAAGCAATGGTGAGAATTCACCCCTCTTTATCCCATTTTCCTCCATAATGTGTGAATTTCAAAGTTGACCTCGGACTGTTTAAATGAGACAGATCCCAGTTTGGACCTTAATTCGAACCTCCCCAAAGTTAGGGGATGCTGAGATTTGGTGTTCCAGTTCAGCCCATTGGAGGGATGGGCCTGAGATGTAGAAGTTTACATTTGGAATTTATTATTAATTAATTAATTATTATTTACTATTATTATTTTATTTATTTGTACTGCAGTAGCCAAGGGCCAAGCCAGAGTCTGGGTCAGAAGTCAGAGGCCAACATCAGAGCCAGGACTAGTAACTGATGCTTGGAGGTGAGGCATCAGGGTGGGAACTGGAGGAAAGGCAAGGATCAAGCACAGAGCAGGACTCCATTGTTCTAGGCATTGTACAAATACAGAACAAAAAGATGAATCTTGATCCAAAGCTCCCCAAAGAGTAGGGTTTTGGATTTGGTGCTCTGGTTCAGGCCCATCTCTGATGTAAATGCTATCTTTGGTAAGAACAGGAAATGAATATAACTTCTACTGCGGGGAACTGATCCATGCCCTATTGCCTCATATGCTGGCTACCCTAGCAAAAATGGGCTGCAGGACAAGCATAAACTCCACCCACGCAGGGGAACAATCCCAGTGAAAGAGGTATTAGCACACAGATGGTGTTCTGTTGTGGGAGGTAGGGAGGAGGATATAGTAGAAGGAAGAGTGGCCAGGGCATTCTTATGCCACAGCAATCCTGTACTTCTGCAACATTCCATAGGGGTCATTGCAGCAGGACCATAACTGAAGACAATCTTGGGGTGTTCTAAATTACCCCAGGGTGATTTTGCTCTTTGCTAGCCCCAGGATTTCATCTTCTGTGCCTAGTGTAACTATGAGATTATGACTCAGTGCTCCAGAGGAGGGCATACCATTTATTTATGTCATGGCATTATAATATTTTCAGTACTATTTTCTATCTCAATCATTATTATACTTCCCAGCCATTACTGTCCTTTAATACACAAAATAATTTTACATAGGGTAAAATGGCATATGAAACCTGTGCGTAGTTACTGGATGCCCGTATTCCTATCCTTCACCACACAAACAGATGTCTCTTTCCATACTATAAGATCAGGGACTGTTATTTTGTTAATTGTCTGCAAAGGGCCTAACGCAATGGGGTCCTAGACACTAGTATAATAAAAACAATAAAAATATTTAAAATATTCAGTAAATGAATAATTGAGGATATCAGCCTTACTGGGCAACAGACTTCCTTATTTTAAGGTATATGTGCAGTTTACTACTAGCAAGGAGACACTGCATTTCTCTCAGTTGTGCATTTCTAAGGGCTTACTACTATATTCTGCAGCCTCAGATCTCTTGTAGATCCTACAGTTGCTCCACAATTTACGACCTGTTGTGTTTAACTAGCAGAAATATTTAACCCTGGAAATCATGAGTAAACCAGCCCAAATTTATAAAAAATAAACAAACAAAACCTAATCCCCTCTCTAGGGAGAACATTGGTGAGTTAAATCTTCATATATTTTATTAAAATAAATTACCCTTTATCTAGAGTCTTTGTTGAGTAGAAGAATTCTCTGGAGCCCTGTGTGACAGGTTGTGCCTCCTCCAAGGTGCCATCTGATGTACTGGGGTACCACTGAGCTCACTCCCTTACACTGTCCTGCTGAGCCAAGCCCTCAAGCCTCCTCCAGCACACACACAGATAGGGACACACCTAGCTGCAGAAAGACACAGACACTGAAATCAGCTCTGCATGGGAAGACTCACCAAGGGAATTGCCCAGCGCTCAAGTGCATCCCCCTCTGGGGTGCAAACACAAAATTGTATTGTCTTGCGCTGCACAGAGAACTGTACAGCATATGTTCATGACATTTGTCCCTTCCCTCAATATGGAGGAAGATATGCACAGCTGTTTGCCCCCTAGTTATGAATTCCACAAACTGGTTTTAGAGAAAACAAAAACAAAGGTATTAACTACACAAGGTAGATTTTAAGTGATTATAAGGGATAACAAACAGATGAAAGCAGATTACTAAGCAAAGAAAACAAACATGCAGACTAAGCTTAATACACTAAAGAAATGGGTTACAAGTAGTAATTTTGCACCCTAAGTGTTGTTTTAGACATTTCTTTCACAGGCCAGGCACCTTTTCCAACCTGGACTCAGCTCTTCTCTTTCCATTTTGTCTTTGTTTCTTTGATGTTTCCAACAGTCATCCTGGGTGGGGATTCAGTGAAGAATGAACACCAATCATCTCACTCCCCTGTCGTAAATAGGATTTACATATGCCAGGAATCCTTTATTTTCCAGTGTGGTTTCCCCTCCCTCCTCCCAGTGGAAAAATACTGGTATTCTATCATAGAATCCAGTACCATGTGACATGATCACATAACCTTGTAGTGTCAAAGCAGCCATAAGTCAAAGGCCATTTGTAGAATCCCATGAATATGGGAGATTAGCATCTTCAAAGACCTATTGTTCTCCCTAATGGCTCATCCAGACTGATTGCATTCTGTCTGGTGGGCATTCCACAGGTGTAAACCCACTTGTAATTGATACATAGTCAATATTCCATGCATACAAATAGGATAATCATGTTCATTAAATCATAACCTTTCAAATGATATCTCATGACTCATCTTGCATAAAACAAATCTTAGTTATGCTATATTAATATCATTACAATATATGTATGAAGAATATAGGGTGTATCATCACATGCTGATTAGAAAAAGATAGTATCCCAATAAACTTACTTTGCACCTAAACATGACCTTAATTAAAGATTGAAAATAAAGGCTAAAAAAAAGGCCAACATTTTGACATTTTAGCTTTCTGTGTACCTGGAGAGGGACTTGTACAGTTTTTGGGTCTGAAAGCCATATCTCTACCAATTATCAGAGCTCATAGACACCTTCAGTTAAATATAATTAATTACACAGCTGTCATTTTCAAGCCTCACATTGTTTACCATTCATTTGGATTTCTTTTTTTCTCATGTAACATGACTCACCAAATCAAGATGGAGGAGAGACAGAAAAATGCCAAAATCCCCAAATAAAATATAAAGAAAAATAAAGGAAAAATGGTGCAAGAAAAAACAAAATTATCTTAGCCAAATGGCCGAGAAGTTCAGGAAGCCCCGTCACATGAGGGATTTGAAGCTGGACAAAGCACTTAGAAATAAACCGTTCCACATTGGTCCCTTGGACTTTGTCTGCATTAGGGAAATGTTTAGCTTTTTCCCCACCATTGCTAACCCTAGTTTTGGGGTTGCTGATATTGGGAGCCTTAGTGTAGACAGGGATCTGGCTGCTGACACTATTTAATGCACCTTGTTCATTAGATTTGTTCTGAGCAGGGTTAGATGACAAGGTATTGAAATCACCATGGGTAATGGCACATTTTGTATATCATGACCTGAGCCTAATTTACACTAAAGCCCCTTTACACCACCTTTAATGCCCATTTTCAATGCCAGAGCAGCATAAAGGAACCTTAGTGTAAATGAGATTCAGACCCTAGGGCTTCCAACAATGATGGGAAACTTTCCACCAATGTCCCTAGTGTAACCAGGGTTTGGAACCTGGCTAGAAGGCCTAATGAGCCTCTTCCATCTCAGTAGAGAAGCACTGTTGTCATTAAATGTGCAGAAATGGATTTCTTCACAAGCCAACATAGTTATTTTTTTCGCTCCAGTTCATTACACAGTCTTTGCTTATATGCAGTGAAACTGTTTCTCTTTTGTAATTAGCTAATCCTGTGCTCTCACTGGCATAACAAGAAATACATGCAAATCAGTGCACCCCCCCTTTCAGAATAAGCCCCAATTTAATGAGTGATAAAGGGCATCAAGGGTGGGGGGAAGGAATTCTGCAACTTAAATATCATGCATTCCCCCATTGGGTACTTCAATCTTCTAGCAATTAGTTTTTGTAATTAACAGTGAATATGAAAAAGATTTTAAGATGAAGAAGGCTTCCAATAGTGATATTTAGAAGGCTCTTTGCTCTGGTTCTCTCTCCCTCTGTCTCTTTATTTTTGGCGCCTGTAAGCAAACCATTACTTTCTGTTAGATGTTTAATCACAAACCTTGCAAAGGAATTTTCTGTTTTCCAGGCTGTACTCAGAGCAGAACCAACTTCATTACCCCCACTGACACGCTAGTACACTTGTCAGCGCTAACGCCCTGTCTTCTTAAAAGGCTCCAGTCTACAGTCCCTTTGGAAAAGATGATTTTAAAATGGTACAGTAGGGCATATGCGGTCTGATTTTCTATTTCCAGCTTTCCATTGGGCTTTCCCTGCTGAATATGGCAAGTTATTGGGGAACTGAGAAAACCACTTGAAGAAGAGCTCTTAGTTTTAAAAGAGTCTTGAAATGATGTCTGCCGTGAAAGTCTGCTTGTATGTATTGTTTGCAGCCTCGTCTGGGCCAGACGTTCAGCTGATGTCAATCATCATATAGCCATTGAAATCAATACTGATTTACATCCACTGAGAATCTGGCATATTGTGTTTGAAGAAGGAATGGTGAGCCTAATTGTCAGTGGTGCTGAGCACCCACAGCCACAGGGGAAGCAAATGGGAGGTGAACTGCTCAATCTCTGATCATCCAGATCATTTTGCATTGCTAGAGCATTTTTCTTTCAAGAACGTCAAAATCTTTCACAAGCCTCAATGAATTAAGCCTTGCGGTGCCTTTGTAAAATAGGAAATATTAATTCATAAGAGAAACTGAGAGATAATTATGGCTCCTAAGAGCCCAGTGCTGCACTGGGGAGGAAAGGAGACAACTACCCAAATGATGATACCTGAAGGGGTTAGAGCCCAGACATTAAAGGTATTTAGGCCTTGTTGCTCTCAGTGTTGCAATGCCTAACAGGTGTAGGATCTCAAATCTAATTTTCAAGAGGGATTTAGGCATTTAGGAACCAAAATCCCATTGACAGTTGATGGGATTTAGGCTCTTGAAAATTAGGTTTAGGTTCTGAAATCAGTTAGGTGTTACAACCTGAGAGCAGCAATGCCTAAATACCTCTAAAAATCTAGACCAGGCCTTTGAGGAGCAATGGGGGCCTTGCTATGCCCATTCAACAGACAGAGCCAACATTCAGAGTAGTCAATATGCAGAGCTGGTAGGTCCCTGGCTTCCCCCTCAGCCCCACCCCGTCACTTTGGAACACTAGCATTGCCTTCAGGATGGCTGAGTCTCACTGCCCTCTCTTTTGCATGGATAAATTATGGCAAGCCCCTGCATGGGTGCAGTACAGAGGGAAATAACAGCTGGTACCCTCTTTCCTCCTTTGTGTCAGTGCCCCCATGCTGGAGTAGCCATAATCTGGCCCTAAGTGATTTACCTGAATAGGATATTCAGTGGCAGAGTCACAATTAGAATTAGAGATAGGCCTGAGCCACAGAGTTCAGATCAAAATCAGCCCTGACCCTGAAGTTCTTCTAGTTCAGGGAGATTTTGATTGGGTCCATCACTAAACAGACCACAGGATTCCTGACTCCCATTTTTGAGCTCTGACCATTAGATGGACCGGAATTTCATCAGAATTCAGTTGGATGAAGGGTTGAGGGGAGGAGAAATCTAGGGAGTAGGCTTGTAATGTTGGTCTTGTGGTTAAAGGACTGGACTGGGATTCAGAAGATATGCATTCAACTCCTAGTTTTACTACAGACTTCCTGTTTCATTTTGGATAAAACACTTAATCTCTGCGTGCCTCACTTCCCTGTGTGTAAACTGGGGCTAATGATATCTCTCTTGTCTATTAAGGTTCTAAACTCTTTAGGATAGGGATCATATCTTAATAGGTTGTACAGTGCCTAGCACACTGTGGGGCAGTTCCAATCCCCACTGAGCCCTCTAGGTGCTACTACAATAGAGATTGTGCTTCATTCCTATATATTTTCTGAGAAATTAAAAATGGATTCAGAGCAGGTGGGAATCACGTGACCATGGCATTCCCATGTCTTTCCATAGCAATCCTCTGAGGAGTCACTGACATTTTGTCTGAAAGGAAGTCTCTGAACAGTGTTAATCCCAGAAATGCCAATGAATCAGCCAACAAAAATAAAATAGGCCACGTAAAGAAAAGCTGGCTCAGGCCAGCTAGTGTATGCAAAGATGTATGAGATGAAAAAAATAATATTTAAAGGCAGTAGCTGCTACTGAAAATGTGGTTCTTATTCAGCCTGCTGCTTGCAATGGATATTAATGGCAACAAAAGTTGGTACGAAGCTTACCTATCTTGAATGACTTTCTCCTTTACTTGCTTCCTGCACTTTATAGAATTGCACAATATAACTTTTAGTTTCTAGCATATATGGTTCCATCAGTAGAGATGTGCGAATGCCTGATACTAATTGCAGGAATTTGCACTGCAAAGCATTCAACAACACTACTGATACCCTGGGGGGAATTCTGCACCACTGCACATGCGCAGAATTCATGTCCCCTACAGATTTTTCTGCAGAAAATACATTCTGTGGGAGAGGCACTGCAGTTATGCCTTTTCCCCACCAGGGGCAGCTGTGGTGCCAGAAGAGAGGGCAGTCCAACAGCAGAGAGGTAGGGGGAAGAGGCTACATTCCTCATATCAGGCCCAGATGAGGAGGCACGGGACAAACAGAGCAGGGCACACCGGGCTGCTGGGGGAGGGTCACAGACTGTGGTTCAGAAAAGCTAGTGAGGGAGACAGACTGGGTGGGCCACAGGCTCAAGAGCTAGTGGAGTGACAGCATTGAGCCAGGGGCTAAATGGGAGGGGGGCTGCAGGGCCACATGGGGACAGAGGTAGGGGGTGCAAGAAGACTTGGGGATGGCAGAGGGAAGCTTCTGGGACACACGGGGATGGGGGATGCAGAGACACATGGGGACAGGGGCAGATGTGCCTGACTGAATTGGAGGTACAGCCAGGGTCAGCCAGGGTCCACTTTGGGGAGGCTCCCAAACTCTGTAAGAATCACTCCCCCTCCCTCCAAAACCTCTGTTCCATACTTCTCCCACCCACACCCAACAATCTCCAGGTTCACTTCCAGGTACCTTCCCTCTCTCTCAGCTCCTCAGTTACCCCTGACTCCCTCAAGCCTTTGCGCTGCTTCTGAGGGGTATGGGGAATATGTTTCCGTATTGTAATTTAAATGAATTACTCAAAGATCTGTATTTATATGCCAACTAAGGAATCTTTTTTAAAAAAAAAAATCCTGTTTTTTTTTGTCTATGTTGCTACAGATATACTTGCTGACAAGTAATTTGAAATAAATTACCAAAATAATTGAAACTGGCATTATTATATTGTGTTACTTTGACAAAATATGCAGAATTTTGCAGACTTCTAAAATACTGTGCACAGAATTTTAAATTTTTTGGAGCAGAATTTCCCCAGAAGTATACTGAGCTCTATTTAAAACACAAAAATGCCTGTATTAAAATTACAACTGAAGTTTTATCATGACTATGTATGTAACCAAATATAATGCTCATTTTTTTAAAAAGAGATGAAAACATCATAGAATCCCTTTGGGCCTTCTGTATCTCAGTCTATAAAGTGCTACTACCCATCCATCACCCCTGAGAGATGCAAAGCCCTAGTGCTTTGTTTAGGCATGCTTTGTGCTTAGGTCATCCGATCCAGGAACTGAAACAATGCTATGTGACTTTCACAGATAATAAGTAAAAATAATCATAGCTTGCAATTCACAGATAATCCCGACTGTTAGTAGAAATCAGGAACAACTTCAGGAAAAACACAATCAGTACATGTACAAGTAAAAAGCCAAAATCAGAAAGGGCTGAAACTATTGAATACATTATTTATAGGTAACCCAGTTCTGCTTTTTTGCTTTGTGTTTAACTGTGCAACTTTATTTTTTATATGAACTACAAATAGTATTAAAGCAGTTTGCCAAGAAGACTTTGATTTTGGTTTCTCTTTGCAATATGTGCCACACGTAAGAGTTTTGAAGAGTAACCGTTTTATCATACTGTTATGACCAGAGTGAAACCTTGTTATGAGTTGAGTTAAAACCCCATTGAGATAGATGTGTTAACTGAAGGATGAGTTCACACCTAACTGTAAGCCACCACCAAAAATAAAAGGTATATGTGAACCCATAGGCACCAATTTCCTCCAGGCCCTCGGGGTGCTCAACTCCCTGCTCTGCCCCAGGCCCTGCCCCCACCCTACCCTTACCCCCAAGCCTCCACCCCGTTCCGTCTCTTCCCATCCCCGTTCTGCCCCAGGTTCCATCTCCACCCCACCCCTTGTCCCAAGTCCCCACCCTGCCTCTTCCTGCCCAGTTCCACCCTCTCCCCTGAGCGTGCCCTGTCCCCACTCCTCCCCTAGCCCCCAGTGCCTTCTGCACACCACAAAACAGCTGATTGCAGTGGGGAAGAGGTGCTGGGAGGGCAGGGGAGGAGTTGATCAGCAGGACCACTGGCGGGCGGGAGGCACTGGGGTCAGGGGGTGCTGGCTACCAGTGGGTGCTAAGCACCTGCTAATTTTTTTCTGTGGTTGCTCCCGCCCTGGAGCACCCATGGATTCGGCACCTATGTGTGAACCCATCCAGGAGCTTTTGACTGAGTATGATTTTGGGTAGATGCGTGCATATATTGGGAAGGTAGATCACATAGAAACTGAGGTCTGGTCTACACCACAGACCTATATAGGTATAACAACTTCACTCAGGGTATGTCTACACTACAAAATTAGGTCGAATTTATAGACATAGATTTTTAGGAAGCGATTTTATACAATCGTGTGTGTCCCCACTAAGCGCATTAAGTTGGTGGAGTGCGTCCACAGTACCGTGGCTAGCAACGACTTTCGGAGCATTGCACTGTGGGTAGCTATCCGACAGTTCCCACAGTCTCTGCTACCCATTGGAATTCTGGGTTGAGCTCCCAGTGCCTGATGGGGCAAAAACATTGTCACGGGTGGTTTTGGGTACATGTCATCAGTCGCCCTTCCCTCCGTGAAAGCAATGACAGACAATCATTTTGTGCCTTTTTTCCGTGCAGACGCCATATTGCTTTTAGCAGACAGTGCAGTAGGACTGCTAACCATCATCATCCAACCACTACTTCCACTGCAACTCTGCTCTCCTGGTGCCATGAATCCACCTCGCGGGTCTCTCATCGTTCTTCATAAATATCTATTCTTGTAGCATCCCGTCATCATCCAGCGCTTCAACTGCAACTCTGCTCTCCTGCTCTTGCCTCGATAGCAAATTTCTCCATGTTGTCTGTTATAAGCTCCTAGGAACATGTGTTCTTCATCGGGAAATGTGCACGGTGCTAACCGTCATCATCCACCGCTTTCACTGCAACTCTGCTCTCCTGCAGACACCATACCATGGCAATTATGGAGCCCGCTCAGCTCACCGCTGCTGTTGTGAGTGTTGTAGACACCTTGCGCATTATCTTGCAGTATGTGTAGAGCCTGCAAAAGCAGGCGAGGACGCGACAGCACAATCACGATAGTGATGAGGACATGGACACAGACTTCTCGCAAAGCACAGACCCTGGCAGTTTGGACATCATGGTGGTAATGGGGCAGGTTCATGCTGTGAAATGCCAGTTCTGGGCCTGGGTAACAAGCACAGACTGGTGGGACCACATAGTGTTGCAGGTCTGGGATGATTCTCAGTTTCCCTCAGAAACTTTTGCATGCATAAGGGCACTTTCATGAAACTCTGTGACTTGCTTTCCCCTGCCCTGAAGCTCAAGAACAGCAAGATGAGAGCAGCCCTTACAGTTGAATTACTGTTAGGGATGTTGAAACGCCTATAGTTATCCTTGGGGACCCAGCCTATCTGTTAATGCCATGGCTCGTGAAGCCATACATAGGCACCCTGGACAATAGTAAGGAGCAGTTCATATAGGCTGAGCAAGTGCAGAATGGTGGTAGAATGTGCATTTGGACGTTTAAAACCTCGCTGGCGCAATTTACTGACTAAGTTAGACCACAGTGAAACCAATATTCCCATTGTTATTGCTGCTTGCTGTGTGCTCCACAATATCTCTGAGAGTAAGGGGGAGACATTTATGGCGGGGTGGGAGATTGAGGCAAATCACCTGGTGGCCAATTATGGTGTGACTGTTCTATTTGTTTCTCTTTGATGAAAACTCGCCCCCTTGGTTGACTCTACTTCCCTGTAAGCCAACCACCCTTCCCTCTTCGATCACTGCTTTTAGTGGCAATAAAGTAATTATTGTTTCCATATCATGCATTCTTTATTAATTCATCACACAAATAGAGGGAAAACTTGCAAGGTAGCCCGGGAGGGGCTAGTGAGGAGGGAAGCACCAGGTAGGGTGATGGATGAGGGGAGAAGGGAAGGATAATGCCACGCTACAGTTCAAAACGTATTGAATGCCAGCCTTCTGTTGCTTAGCCAATCCTCTGGGGTGGAGTGGTTGGGTGCTCGTAGCTCCCCCCACCCCACGTGTTCTTGGGTGTCTGAGTGAGGAGGATATGGAACTTGGGTAGGAGGGGAGGCAGTTATACAGGGCCTGCAGCACGGTCTGTGCTCCTGCTGCCTTTCCTACAGCTCCACCAGAACCCTGAGCATGTCGGTTTGCGCCCACATTAGGCTCATTAGCCTCTGGGATGGAGATGATAGGGGGAGCGTAGAAACATTAGCAGCTGTGGGAGGAAAAAAAGGGAGAGTAGTATTTAAAAAGACACATTTTAGAGAACAAAGGGAAGACTATTTCCACACTGAATCAAGCAATTCCCATTACATAGCACATGTGCTTTAGCCTCCCCAGCTCCCACTGCGTGGCCAGTATCAAGGAAGATCCCTCTCAGCCAAATGTGAACAGCTCAGCATGAATAGGCCTCCACCCACCACGTGGCAAAGGCTTTTAGAGTACCTCCAGGACAGCTTAATGGAGATGTCCCTGGAGGATTTCTACTCCATCCCCAGACACGTTAACAGACTTTTCCAGTAGCTATACTGGCCACGAATGCATCCCAAGTCTCCAGGAAAAATTAAACATTAAACACGCTTGCTTTTAAACCCTGTATTATATTTACAAAGGTACACTCACCAGAGTTGCCTTCTCTGGCTTCATGGTCCAGGAGCCTGCTTTGGGATGGTTGCAAGGGTATTGGCTCCAGGGTGATGAACAGTTCCTGGGTGCCAGGGAGAAGGGATTCTCTGCTTGCCTGCTGTGCTCTTGCCTGCTGCATGGATTCTTCTCCCCATACAGCGATCAGATCCAGTACCTCCCGTTTGGTCCATGCTGAAGCTCTTTTGTGATTTTGGGACTCCATGGTCACTGTGCTGAGCTGCTCACCAGGCTGGCCAAACAGGAAATGAAATTCAAAAGTTCCTGGGGCTTTTCCCAGGCACTAATCCCCTTGTCGGGGAAGAGAACAGAAATCGATTTTAAGAGCCCTTTAAGTCGACAAAAATGGCTTCGTCATGGGGATGGGTGCAGGGTTAAATTGATCTATCACTGCTAAATTCGACCTAAACTCTTAGTGTAGATCAGAGATCAGGGGTGTGCAAAATCTGCATCCCTGAGCAATGTAGTTATACCAACTTAACCCCCTGTATAGCGAGGACTATGTCAACAAGACAGCTTCTCCCATCAACAGAGCTACCATCTCTCAGGAGGTGGATTAACTATGCTGACAGGAGAGCTCTCCCTCCCCTTCGTTTAGAGCATCTTCATTAAAGTGCTACAGCAGCGCAACTGCATCAATGCAGCATTTTAGGTGTAGACTTGCCCTGAGAACAGACAAGAACAGAAAGAGGAGAAGCAAGAAATCCAAACAGAAGCCTGTAAACACAGTATGACTCTGAAAAAAGCAAGCAAGAGAGAAACCTTTTGGATCTAGTGTTGGCTAATGAGGTGCGGGGACTGTAAGTTCTTTGTTTCCTTTTGCTTTCAGAGACATGGGACTTTGCACATTCCTTGTAAATAAACAAGATTGCATCAAAGAAAATACCAGACTCCATCAATTTCTGCTTCCAACTAGAACATCCCCAGGGTCCTGAACTTTGACTAGCTACTCCGGTTGAAAAAGGACAACAATACTGAAAACACATTTGCAACACTGAAATGCTATTTCATCTGACAAGCTGTATCAGAAGCCTGAGTTTTGTGTAAATTGCTGAGAAAGTTGGGGATAACTGTTGTGGTCTGGGTATAAGCTGAAGTGGGATGGGTTCAAGTTTATCTTGCATCTTCTTAATGTTTAACCACTTACACTACTATGGAGTTACCTTCCCGAGACTTTTCCTGTGACTTTCCTCATGTGCTCCTGGACCACCCTCTTTTTTTGACTAGTCAAAACACCCTTTTCCCTATCCCTATCCCCTTCCCCTCTGGTGGTCATATGCTATAACTGACTGTAATGGAGAGTTCTGCTTCACAATCCATGGCACACTATAGCTAGGGGTGAATAAGTTAAGTTAGTTTCTTTGATTCACAACTGACAAACTGAAAATTCATGCAGCTTAGGCAGCTTGGGATCTTGTACCCATTTAAATGCAGTTCACCTCTCATCGTCACTAATTATCATAGAATATCAGGGTTGGAAGGGACCTCAGGAGGTCATCTAGTCCAACACCCTGCTCAAAGCAGGACCGATTCCCAGCCAGGACTTTGTCAAGCCTGACCTTAAAAACCTCTAAGGAAGGAGTTCCATCACCTCGCTAGGTAACCCATTCCAGTGCTTCACCACTCTCCTAGTGAAAAAGTTTTTCCTAATATCCAACCTAAATCTCCCTCACTGCAACTTGAAACCATTACTCCTTGTTCTGTCATCTGCTACCACTGAGAACAGTCTAGATCCAACCTCTTTGGAACCCCCTTTCAGGTAGTTGAAAGCAGCTATCAAATCCCTCCTCATTCTTCTCTTCTGCAGACTAAACAATCCCAGTTCCCTCAGCCTCTCCTCATAAGTCATGTGCTCCAGACACCTAATCATTTTTGTTGCCCTCCACTGGACTCTTTCCAATTTTTACACATCCTTCTTGTAGTGTGGGGCCCAAAACTGGACACAGTACTCCAGATGAGGCCTCACCAATGTTGAATAGAAGGGAATGATCACGTCCCTCGATCTGCTGGCAATGCCCCTACTTATACAGTCCAAAATGCCATTAGCCTTCTTGGCAACAAGGGCACACTGTTGACTCATATCCAGTTTCTCGTCCACTGTAACCCCTAGGTCCTTTTCTGCAGAACTGCTTCCTAGCCATTCGGTTCCTAGTCTGTAACAGTGAATGGGATTATTCCATCCTAAATGCAGGACTCTGCACTTTTTCTTGTTGAACCTCATCAGGTTTCTTTTGGCCCAATCCTCTAATTTGTCTAGGTCCCTCTGTATCCTACCCCTACCCTCCACTGTATCTACGACTCCTTCCAGTTTAGTGTCATCTGCAAACTTGCTGAGAGTGCAGTCCATGCCATACTCCAGATCATTAATGAAGATATTGAACAAAACCGGCCCCAGGACTGATCCTTGGGGCACTCCGCCTGAAACCGGCTGCCAACTAGACATGGAGCCATTGATCACTACCTGTAGAGCCCGATGATCTAGCCAGTTTTCTATCCACCTTACAGTCCATTCATCCAGCCCATACTTCTTTAACTTGCTGGCAAGAATACTGTGGGAGACCGTATTAAAAGCTTTGCTAAAGTCAAGGAATAACACATCCACTGCTTTCCCCTCATCCACAAACCCAGTTATCTCTGCATTGAAGACAATTAGGTTAGTCAGGCATGACTTGCCCTTGGTGAATCCATGCTGACTGTTCTTGATCACTTTCCTCTCCTCTAAGTGCTTCAGAATTGATTCCTTGAGGACCTGACCCAATGATTTTTCTAGGGATTGAGGTGAGGCTGATTGGCCTATAGTTCCCTGGATCCTCCTTCTTCCTCTTTTAAAGATGGGCACTACATTAGCCTTTTTCCAGTCATCTGGGACCTACCCTGTTTGCCACGAGTTTTCAAAGATAATGGCCAATGGCTCTGCAATCACATCCGCCAACTCCTTTAGCACCCTTGGATGCAGTGCATCCAGCCCCATGGACTTGCGCTCGTCCAGTTTTTCTAAATAGTCCCGAACCACTTCTTTCTCCACGGAGGGCTGGTCATTTTCTCCCCTTACTGTGCTGCCTAGTGCAGCAGTCTAGGAGCTGATCTTGTTTGTGAAGACAGAGGCAAAAAAATCATGGAGTACATTAGCTTTTTCCACATCCTTTGTCACTAGGTTGCCTCCCTCATTCAGTAAGGGGCCCACACTTTCCTTGACTTTCTTCTTGTTGCTAACATACCTGAAGAAACACTTCTTGTTACTCTTAATATCTCTGGCTAGCTGCAATTCCAAGTGTTATTTGTCCTTCCTGATTTCACTCCTGCATGCCTGAGCAATATTTTTATACTTCTCCCTGGTCATTTGTCCAATCTTCCACTTCTTGTAAGCTTCTTTTTTGTGTTTAAGATCAGCAAGGATTTCACTGTTAAGCCAAGCTGGTCACCTGCCATATTTACTATTCTTTCTACACATCGGGATTTTTTTTCCTGCAACCAATTATGATAGCACCTAAAGGCCTCAACTACAATGGGGCCCCCTTGTCAAGGCACTGCACGTACACCTGAGACATCACTGCCCCAAATAATTTACCATTTAAATACCCAAGAGAGGCAAACTGAATATTATTACCCTTTCATGCAAGTAGAGAACTGAGACATTAAGTGATTTGCCTGAAATAACCAAGGAAACCAGTGGCAGAGAGTCTCCTGAGTCTTACTCCAATATCTTAAACATAGCAGCATCTTTTTCCTTAGTTCATCTTACCTGTGAAATTATCCCATTGTCTTCATGCTCTCCCATCTGCCCTCTTTCCTCCCAGATTGTCTCTTTCCTTATTCCACACAGCCTTTCCTTTCTTGTCACACAACCTAGGAATGGAAGGAGATTAAGAGGACTTTCTTGCCCTATCATCTTTGGAATTTTTCCTCACCACTACTGCTACCAGCCACTGCACATATGTCATGGTTGTCACAATTTTTCTTCCCCTTAAGATTCTTTCCAGTATCATGTTTGTTCAGTTGACTGTTTATTTGCTAGCTTCTGCTTGGCAGGCTTGCTTTGTGCATAAATGTCAGGGATAATTCTGAAGCCTCAAGATGGCTGCCACTTGGCTAACTGCCATGTTGATCTTTAGGATTTAATTTTCCTTCCACAAAATGGTATTTATTTTGTTTTATTTAAAAAGCCTCTGTCCATTGCTCTAGATGAACATACAAAATGTATTAGCCAAATGTAAAAACATGACACCATCTGAACTAATGTCCATAATGAAAACTCCATCCTAACCCATCCAGCTAAACACTCTTCCTCCTCCCACATCTCCTGGTTACCTTCCCCAAAGCATGGGAAAATAGATAGGCTTTGCAATGAACAAATATAGGGACTGGCAGATAACAGGGAAGTGAATTCCAGAATCAAGTATCATGCTTAACCCAGCCTCAGCCAGATTAGCACAAACTAAATTTTCTGTTCACTTGTATGAGATAGGAAAGTGCTCTGCTGGGTTTTTAATGGAGACAGATAATTACTACAACACCCAGTCGAGGCAATGGAAAGTCTGCTATTGAAGTGGCAGTGGGACTAGGCCCTATGTGTGCTATGAGTGCATCCAAGGGAAATCTATTAATTGCTGTTATAAAACCCATGTTATGCTGGCTAGAGAGCTTTCTATTTCCATGATATAGAAAGTGCACGTTGAAGTATAACACAGTCACACTGACTTGGGCAAAAAAGTATGTGTTACTTTAGCCCATTAGTCTGCAGAACCATCATACTGTGGACCTGCAGTCTAATCTCATCACCGGCCTCTCTCTATAAATAAGACCTTGTTTACATGGGCAACTTTTTTTTCTCTAGTATAAACTGCTTTGTGTCCACACAAAAATGGTCTTGGAGCCGTGAAGCAGCCTCCCTCTCCTCTCTTCATTTCTGAACTACTGGCTCCTTTGCTTGGATGATCCTGTGAATTACAGATCAGCAAGCTGTACTTCAGCACCAAGAAAATTGGTTGAAACAGGATTATAAAATACCTAAGTGGTGATGGTATGATAGAGACAAATGGGCATGGCTGCTGTGGTTAAATCAGACCTCTCCAATCTATTAGAATTCTTTGTGTGTGAGCTGAACAGTAGCTAAAGGAGAACTGAATTATATAATTTATTTGGATTTCTAAAATAAAAATTTACAAAGAAATATAATTTTTAATGGAGAGCTGAACTCATGCATCAAGGTACTGAAATAGAGTCAATTAAGATGATATGGAGAGCTCAGCAGAGCTGTACAGCTTCTCAAAATGGCAACAGTCCATCATTTTTCCAGATAAGATATGGAGACAAGATCTGTATTAACATGTCAAGGTCATGGTCACTAATCAATAGTGGAAGGCTGTCAGCAATAAAATCATTGTTGAAAACATAGGTGAATAATAATACCAAAGCTGCTGCAAGTCCCAACCAAACCGCTAATGTGAGCAAGAACTTTAAGAGATTCCAAATGTAACAGAGGAAATTGTGTTTCTTAGGCTTGTTAAGCGAGTTCTTCACAAACTTGACTTCAGCAACCTGCCTCAATAATGAACCAGCCTGAAACTTGTCCTCGTTCTCCACCCTCACTAATGCTGTTTCCTGGGTTGGCATTACCAGCTGCCCTTCCAGTTGCGTGATGTCATTTTTCTGAAACTCCCCAATTTTGTCAAGCTCTTCCAGTGTCTCCCTTAATTGGTTCGCTTCTAGCTTTTCCTGTTCATACAGCTGCTCTTCACTTTCTAGACCGGTCTTTAGGTGTTTCAGATACTTCTTGTTTTCATATATTATGTTTCTCACGTCATATATGTCTTTTTCCTGATACATATTGTGATATGCAGAAATCTGGCAAGCCATTTCCATGATTTCCGTATTAAGTTGTTCATTTATTTTCTCCAAGTGTTTGTTTTGGAATTCTAATTTATCAATCTTGTCTTCTCTTCCTTCCATCATCTCCCTGGCATTGTCCACTTCTCTTTGTAAGTCTCCCACTAATGTCTTAAAGCAGTCTGCTCTGGCTTGCAACCTCTTGTTCAGGTCTTTTATCTCTTTGTTTTCTTTCATTAGTTTCTGGTTTTCAGCATCAAGCTCTACAACTGTTTCTCTGAGATCCCATATTTGATTTTGTAAATTTTTGTTTGTAATAGACAAGTTGTGAATCAAGGAATTCTCCATTTGCTTGGTTTGATGGTGAGTGATAAAGGGAGGCTGTAGTCTCTGACAGGAATGAAGCCTGGCATACCTTGAGAACTTTCATCCCGTTAGAGCATGACATACCTCTGATGTCACAATCCCGCGATTCAACAACAAGCTGCTAATGTTGTACACTTAAAGCTCTGAAGCAGCCTTCAACAAAGTCTCTAGAAGAAGACTGTTAAGGAAACTAAGTAGCTCGGTGATGAGCAGTAAAGTCCTATTATTGATTAGAAGCTGGCTAGGAGTTAGTAAACAAAGAGCGGGAAGAAATGGTCAATTTCCAACATAACTAAAGATTAACAGAAGTCTGACCCAAGGCTTCATACTAGGACTGCTGTTGCTTAATATATTTGTTAATGATCTGGAAAATGGTAGGAACAATGAAGTAGCAACATTTTCAGATAGCACAAAATTATGTAGGTTAGTGAAGGCTGAGAAATGTCAAAGGTACGTAACAACACTAGGCAGCACAATTGAGCAGCACAATTGAGCAACACAATGGCAAATGAAATTCACTTTGACAAATGAAAGGAAATGCACATTGAAAAGAATAATGTGAGCTACTCATATGCATTGCCGAGCTCTATGATAACTGTAACCACTTAGGAAACAGATCTGGACCTGACTGCAGACAGCTCAATGAAAAACTCTGCTCAGTGTGCAATGGCGGTTAAAGAATGCGGGGGAAAGTTAGGATGCATAAAGAATGGGATAGAAAATAGTAAGACTGAGAATATTATGTCTTTACCTAAACCAGTGATATGCCCTGCAGTGAGGTGGAGTGGCCTCCTACTGATCCAGAGGGAAAGAGGCCACATGCAGAGCCCTGGTGGACAAAGCCAAGCTGTGCTCATCCCTCTCACCAGAAGTCAGTGCATGGGACAGGAAGTTCAAAAGGTGGGTCTGTGAGCTCAGTTGGGCTGCAGCCGCTGAAGGAACCAGATGCTTGCTGCCCACTCTTGAATTGGGAGACTGCTGCAGACCCGTGTGGTGCTGAAGACTGGCTGACACTTCTGGAGCCACACCCTGACCAAGCCAAGGAGGAGTTGCCGGGATTGATGCTGGCCTTCTACCTGGATGACGCAAAGGACCCCTTATAGACCCAGGTATGCTCTGAGGAGGAGATAGGAAGTAGCCCAGGGGGACTAGACAACCGTCTGATTGAGAGCTGGCCTGTGACCAGATCAGCGTGTTGTGAGAGGATCCCCGCTGACACAATGGCAGACCTTTCTGCCTGTTAGGGCCCTAGGCTGCGATACAGTGGAGTTGGGCAGGCCTGTGTCCCCACTGCCACCCGACCCGGAGTGGCAGTACTCCCCCTCCATAGGGCCTACATCTGCCTACCATCCGCCCAATGAGGACACTAGGCTCTAACCCTTCCTGAGCTCCCCTAGACTTCATTTCGGAGCTCTACCCCGGCCTGAGCCTCGGGTTCTTGTTGCCGTGCCCTGCCTGGACTGTTTGTTTGTTGCTCGGCCCTGAGTGCAGGCCTGAGACTCAGACTCTGTACCACCTCACCCTGACTGCGGGCTCAGCTTACTAACTGTTTATTTGCCATTCGTCCCTGACTACAGGTCCGAGCCCCTGACTCTTCACTACCCTGATTGCGGGCTAGAGACCCGAAGTGGCTATCGCTCTGCCCAGAGTGCTGACCAGAGCCACAGGCCAAGTGTGACGTAGCTAATTCCCCAACTGTGAGCAACACCCCGTGATGTAGTGAGGAGTGGCCTCCTGCTGACCCAGAGTGGGAGGGGCCACTGCTAACCCATGACAGCCCCCAGCTGCAACACTGTGTTCAGTTCTGGTCACCCATCTTCAAAAAGATGCAGCAGAAATACAAAGACTCCAGAGGCAGGTGACAAAAATCATTAGCAGTATGGAAAATCTTCAATAAAAAAATGACATTAAAAGAGATTAGAGGTAAAATATTGGCCCCATTGACTCCAGTGTCGCCAGGACTTCACCTTAGGACTGCTTGGGGAGGAGACTTATAAGTTGGGTTATGATAAAAGTATAGAAAATAATTGTATAGGAATGTAAATCACGTGCTCCCATGTACTCATACTGATTATACATTAACAAGGGGATGTTCATTGAAGTATAGAGGCCTCGGCAATATGCAGTAACAGACCTTTTCATCTGGAAGGAAAACACACACCTCATTGAGAATATCATTAAATATCAACTCAGATATGGGATCTCACACAAAGAGAGGGTGTCATAAACAGATAGCTAAGGGTTAATGTTCTTTTACCTGTAAAGGGTTAACACAGGGAACCAAACACCTAACCAGATGACCAATCAGGAAACAAGACTTTTTCAAATCTGGGTGGAGGGAAGTTTTGGGTGTGAGTCCTTTGTTCTTGGTCTGTTCTCTTTCTCAGCTCTGAGAGTGACCACAGGAATCTCCAGGCTTTCTAATCTTCTGTTTCCAAGTTGTAAGTACAAGGATATTAAGACAATAGGTTTGTATTGTTTTGTTTTGTATTTACATGTGTGTAGTTGCTGGAGTGTATTCTTTTTGGATAAGGCTGTTTATTCATTTTCTTTTAAGCAATTGACCCTGTATATTGTCACCTTAATACAGAGACCATTTTATGTCCTTTTTCATTCTTTTTATATAAAGCTTTCTTTTTAAGACCTGTTGGAGTTTTTCTTTAGTGGGGACTCCAGGGAATTGAGTCTGCAGCTCACCAGGGAATTGGTGGGAGGAAGAAGTCAGGGGGAAAATCTCTTTGTGTTAGATTTACTAAGGGTATGTCTACATCTACAATTTTGCAGCACTGGTTGTTACAGCTGTATTAGTACAGCTGTATAGGGCCAGCGCTGCAGAGTGGTCACACTTACAGCAACCAGCGCTGCAAGTGGTGTTAGATGTGGCCACACTGCAGCGCTGTTGGGCGGCTTCAAGGGGGGTTAGGGGAAAGCGAGAGCAAACCGCGGGGAAGCAGGTCTCCTTCCCTGCGGTTTGCTCTAGTGTTCCAAACACCCTTCCCCCCCAAGCAGGTCTCCTTCCCAGCGGTTTGCTCCGGTGCTCCCCGAACCCCTCTGCAAGCAGGTCTCCTTCCCAGCGGTTTGCTCCGGTGTTCCCCGAACCCCCCTGCAAGCAGGTCTCCTTCCCAGCGGTTTGCTCCGGTGTTCCCCGAACCCCCCTGCAAGCAGGTCTCCTTCCCAGCGGTTTGCTCCGGTGTTCCCCGAACCCCCCTGCAAGCAGGTCTCCTTCCCAGCGGTTTGCTCCGGTGTTTTTTGAACCCCCGTGCAAGCAGATCTCCTTCCCCGCGGTGTGCTGTCGCGTTCCCCGAACCTCCCTGCAAACCGCGGGGAAGGAGATCTGCTTGCACGGGGGTTAGGGGAACACGAGAGCAAACCGCGGGGAAGGAGACCTGCTTCCCCGCGGTTTGCTCTCGCGTTCCCTGAACCCCCCTGCAAACCGCGGGGAAGGAGATCTGCTTGCACGGGGGTTAGGGGAACGCGAGAGCAAACCGCGGGGAAGGAGACCTGCTTCCCCGCGGTTTGCTCTCGCGTTCCCCGAACCCCCATGCAAACCGCGGGAAAGGAGACCTGCTTGATTACCAGAGAGGCTTCCTCTGGTATGCTGGGATACCTGTTTATTCCACGGAGGTCAAGAAAAACGCTGGTGAGTGTTTACACCTGATGACCAGCGCTGGATCACCAGCGCTGGATCCTCTACACCCGAGTTTCAACGGGTGTATGGCCAGCGCTGCAAACAGGGAGTTGCAGCGCTGGTGATGCCCTGCAGATGTTTACACCTCCTAAGTTGCAGCGCTATAACTCCCTCACCAGCGCTGCAACTTTGTGGTGTAGACAAGGCCTAACCCTGACTTTGCATACCCTCTGGGTAAGGGGGGGAGAGAGATTAGATCTCTCGGTACTTGTGTTTCAAGGACTTGAAGCAGGGAGTATCCTAGGGTCCCCAGGGCGGGGAAATCTGGGAGGAGGTAAAGAGGGTGGAATCCCTTTGTTTAGATTCACGGAGCTTGAATCTGTATATCTCTCCAGGAACCCAGGGAGGGAACACCTGGAGGGGAAAGGGATATGGTTTATTCCCCTTTGTTGTGAGACTCAAGGAATCTGAGTCTGGGGGTCCCCCAGGGAAGGTTTTGGGGAGACCACAGTGAGCTAGGCACTGTATAATTCCTGGCTCGTGGCAGCGATACCAGGTCCAAGCTGGTAACTAAGCTTGGAGGTTTTCATGCTAACACCCATATTTTGGATGGTAAGGTCCAGATCTGGGAAGAAATGTTATGACAGAGGGCATCTTGAAAATAAAGAGGCACCTCTTCTGACCTAATAGAGCCCAAAGCACTGAAGATCGTAGTGGGAGATGATTCGTTGGCTCACCTGGTGACAGTCCTTATGCAGTTTCAACAAGGCAAGGAACGGTGACCAGTTGCCTTCAGTTCCTCAGGATTAAGACAGAAATTGAAGCATGACATTTGCAAACTGACAGGATTTTGGTTTAAAGGTTTCATATACATCCCCCACAGAGATCTGAATTATCTTCCTCCAGTGTTCTAGAAAACTTAGGCACTTCAAACCTGATGTTAAGACCATTAAGTCACCCTTACCAAAACTATTTGTATACAGATCAGATTCTGTGCTTTGTCTCCTCTGAGGCTAAGCATGGAAGGTGCAGCTCATGGGGAGAGTGGCAAAGATTTTTTTAAAGTCACCTTTGTGCCTCCCAGATTCCAGGCTTGGCTGGCATCTGCAGCAGCCCTGAAAATAAATTGGAGTAGTCTCAAAGCAGCTCCAATTTATGGCAGTCTCTCCCCTGGTTGCCTATAGGCTGCTCTGCAGCTCAGAATATCTGTAGCATTGAGTACTACTGCTACTCCCCCTCCCACCAGCCCTGCCATGATAGGTTCCTATGTAGTATGAACAAAGTAGTCAGTGTACAACTGTATATGCTGCTCCTGTGCCCAGAGAATTCCTCACAAGGCTGTTGCAGTCCCATTATAGCCCCTGCATAATGGAGTAATGGAGCCGCTAATCTAGCTCAGCATCTTTCGAAGATTTCCGTGAGATGTCAGCAATCCTTTAACTTGCACAGATGCTTCTTATTTCAAGGCCTGATCCCTAAAGATACCCAGAGCTCCCATTGACTAAGCTCTACCAAGACCAGGCCTTTCATGAAAAGTGTAGTGACGGCACTAAAAATGCAAATGTATTGCTCCCTGAACATGACCTATAGTAGGCTAGACACATCACTGAGCCAAAAGTCCCACTCTTCAGATTTGTTGAGGGGGCAGTCCAGTGGTACTACAGATGCAGTGCATGTCAGAGCAGGTATCATTATCAGAGCCTATGCAAGAGGAAGCTAGGACTAATGAGAAGAAACTTGGAGAGTACATGGTATTTATATTCAGCTGATGTATGTCTAATTTTTGTCTGAGTGAATTTAGAAGCTGAGGTTTATTAATACTGAGCTATTTTCTTCCCTTCTTCCCCCTTCTTTTATACACCCTCCTCCCTTCCCCCCAACACGCAACTTATTTTCTTGTTGTTTAAAACCAGTTAGAGGGTGTACGGCATTGCAACTTAATTGTTCCAAAGGATCTTTACTTTCACTACAGATTCTTCTTTGCTACTGTTACATAATGCATTCTTTTGGATGTGTTAGTCTTCCATTTTATCCTGTGCTAGCATGAAATTACAAAGTCCCATGCTGCAAATTAGATCCCTGTAGGGACATCAGGTTCATCAACAAAGCCAATTCTGACTGGCCTCAAAAACTGCCCTGTGTAAATGCCTCCTAAAGAAGAGTGCCCATAAACCCTTAAGGGAAAGAGGGGGTGGGGAGGAGATGGTGTGGGGAAAGGGTGTTTTAGTTAGTTTTTGTTTTGTAAAGCTTGAGATTTCTGACATTTTCAGAGGAGCTGAGTCCCCATTGAGTTTAATGGGAATTAGGGTACCCAGCAGTTCTGCAAATCAGGCCACTAATTTTCATTGTATTGTCATTAAATAATGGCCCTTTGAACTGTGCAAAACAGAGGAGGGAAGAGGGGAAAAGAAACAGGAAGGTGAGAAATATTCAATAACTCCGCAGAACAGAACTTAGATAAGAGGAAGTCCAGGCTTTGGCCTGAGTATTTTCTAAATAGAGTTGGTTTGTTTATCACTGGCTGCAAGCAAATAAAGCAGGACTCAGGCAGCAGAGTGAAATACAAGGAAGAGGCTAAGGAGAGGAAACATCACTGAAAAATCCAGCCGATGTCTCTTCAGCATGGCTGCAAACTGTGCTTGGGAGATTCTCAGTGGCTATTTCAGAAGGGCAAGACTTGCTGCACTCTGACACGCAACAGAGAAACAAAAAGGGTTGGAGGAGGAGCTAGATTGTTACTTAAGAAGGGGAAAGGGATACAGCCCCCAAGTCTAAGAGCAAAAGGTACTATTTGGGAAAACAAGGGCTAGTGGCTAAACTGAGCAGACAAGGCTTATCTTTACTACTATAAGAAACTGCCAGTAAAATGTAATCTTGGGCGTGCCAGTAGCATTGCCCCCAATTCTAAAAGCACTGAGCTACATTCAATCCTTAAATCAATGGAATTACAGCAGAGTGAATTGGGCCTGCTGTCTTTACGGGATTGTTTCATCACATCTCCATTTGGATGTGTGGGGGAGGGTGGAGAAAATGAAAACAAAATACCATATACCATAGAACTAGTGCATGCTGGGCCAAATCCTGAAGTCCTGACCCAAACCTAACTTGAGCAAATCCCTCACTGTATTCAAGAGGAATTTGGCTGAGTAAGAAAAACAAGATTTGGCCCTAAGTTAATTTCATGGTCCCCTTGCTTTGGACTGATAAGTGCAAAATTAACTTTGTGCGTTAATTAACTATCATGAAGGTAGAATGCAAAGTGGAGATCAGCAATTTCTGCTGTTTAGGCTAAAAAAGGAATATTTATACTATTTACACAATACATAATATTTCTGCTGCAGTAATTGGTAGTCTTACATTTTAGACTGTCCATGCACAGAAGCAGGAAGGCTTGACAAGCCTTTCACCCGCCAAAAAACACATTCAAAGCTTCTCCGAATCCATTCAAAGAGCAGCAGGAGGAAGAATCAAATGGAAAACCTTGTACTTCTGCTTTTCCTTTTTACCATATTCAGCAGTTGACCTAGGCAATCAGGAAGCAATTAAAAGATTGTTTCAACTCCCCCATCCTGCTCAGATTCTTGTTCTCATTTTGCTTGCCTGATGCTCTGCACTTTCAAGGGAGTGCATATATATAATATGTGTAATATAGCATTGCAGTCAAGTGGTATTAAACAAAGCCTTTTTTGCTCTATACAGTTCGGTCATCTTTGCAATAAACACATCCTTTAAAAAAATGCTCAGCCTCAATGCTTTTTAGAATGTCTCTAATGATTTCTAATTTACTGACATTTTCCCTCAGCCCCTCATCAATTTGACTATTCAAATTGCTAACGCTGTTAATAACTTCTGTTGCCAGCGGACCCTCCATAGACCTTGAATTCCCTCCAGTGCCTATGCAGGCAAAAACGTATCTGATTGTGCATCCCTCTCACACTGGATCAGGGTGTTTGAGGAAGCTGATCATCATGCAGTGGGATGATTAACTGTTTCATTTTCATCCTAGCCATGCAGAAAGACCACTCACTGGGTTTGCTTCTCCTCTCACTCCTTTGAGAGGGAGATCAGAATGAGCACCGCTATTTCTAATGGTTTGTGGGGGAGATGTTCAAAGCGACAAATGAGAGCTAAGTAACCAGCTCTCCCTGACTTTCAGTGGGAGCTGGCACCTAATTGCCCTTGATGCCTTTGAAAATCTCTTGTATGTTTGTGCTTGGGGAAGGCTGGCCTATTTTCTTATTTGCTTAAAGGACCACATTTTCAAAGGGGCCACAGTCTGGACTCTATTATGCCATGCATCTGACAAAGTGGGTTTCCACCCATGAAAGCTTATGCTCCAATACATCTGTTAGTCTATAAGGTGCTGCAGGACTCTTTGTCACTGTTATGCCCGCATGATTTATGCACGTGCACTTGTTGACCACATTCATACCAATGGAAAGATTCCCCTTGACTTCAGTGGACTCTGATTCAGGCCGTTAGCAGTTTGGCAATTCCATCTTCCAGATGAAGCATCCAATCTGGGACAGCTTCTACACTGTGTAGCAGATATCCAGGGAGGGGCTCCACAGCAGTAGTGCTTCAGAAAAGGCTTTCACAAGGGACAGTTCATGAGGAATATAATGGACTGTAGTCTAGTTATTAGAGCACTGGGCAGTCAATTTAAATGTCTGGGTTCTGTTTATGACTTTGCCACAAACTTCCAGTGCAACCTTGGCCAAGTGACATAACTGCTGTGTGCCTCAGTTTACCTGTCTGTGAAATTGGAACAGTGAGACCCACGTCACAAGAGTGGCCCCAATAACTGATGTTTGTAAAGGGTTTTGAGGTCATCATAGATCCTTAGTGTATAACTGCAAGGTATTGTTATTCCATGTACAAGACTATGGGAGGCTTAATGTCTTTAGAGTTCCACCAGAGTGCTGGGGAGGAGCCACATGCACTCATATTTTTGATTTTGCGTTGTTGTCCATAAAGTCTGGAAAACTGCAGTAGCGCAAATTACTTTGCACTTTCAGTGGGAGATCCCTCTAGGTCTAGGATTATTGCTGCTTGGGAAGGGTTAGGCAAATCTGGAACTGTCCAAAATACAAATACATGTTTTTCTGTTTCTTGATTTTTTTCCTTGAAAAACAACTTTGCTTCCACAAAAAACAGGGTCAGAAAGACATCTATGGAAATATGACAGACTGAAGTCTTTCATCCCCACTCAGCAAAGCCTTCATGAGGAGACCAAAGCTGATAGATTTATAGCACTATTGACTTCCTGCAAGGACTCTTACATTTACACTGACTATAAGACCCTAAGCATAGTTTAATCTGTCCTATCTTGGACTAAATTCTACTCTCATTTACACCAGTGTAATCATCTTGAGTGGAGTTGGATTGCACAGGAGTGATTGGCAGGAACATTTTGTCTTCTAAATCCATGATGTATGTTCTGTGAAATGTAATTTATGCTTTAATATCAGGGGCAAATCCTGAGGTCTGCATCCAGACACCCATAAATCCATGAGAATTTGCTGAGTAAGAAGTGGGTAAAGACAGAGAAAGGGCCTCAGGATTTGGTCAATGGGAGCATGTACTGAATAAAGACAGAGAAAGAACTTCAGGAGAGGCCCTGGATGAAGAGAGGTATTGGTCTATGCTGATGTATTTAGACTCTCTGGGAGGCCAGGTCTGCCAGCCGTTATCACCCAGGACTGCAAAATATTAGGAACAATCAATTAAGTAACAATATGTGTGGGTGATGACAGGCTTATAAGCTGGAGATTTGCTGGTTTGCCTAGGGCAGCAGAACTACTAGACCCATCCCTGTTTCTCTTCATGGTTAGGATCTTAGATACTGCTGACACTCTATTGCAAAGAGGATCTGGTTCCCCTTATGTATTCATTTGCGATATTAAAAATAGATCTTGCATGCATAAAGTGTGAGTGAGGAGGGAGGTGTTTTCCTCTTTTGTTCCATACCTTCTGGAGATTCTCTGCAGTCACAGTATCTTTTCAAACAAGCTGAAAGCAATACAGGGCTCATGATTGAATGCTAGTTAAAAAAGATACTCTTAAACTAGAAGGATGAGGTCAGCCCAGAGGGTGAACTTGTGGATGAAGCAGAAGATTTCTGTTTAATTCATGACTCTGCCACTGATTTATTGCATGACTTTGGGCTAGACTGTCACAGTCCTTTTTCTGCCAGACAGATGAGTCAGGAGGAATGATGCCCCCTTAATTCCCTGCTTGGTTCTGCTCATGTTTTCTCCTGAAAGATGGGGGGGCAGAAAACAAGCAGTTGCTATTCACTTCATTCTTCCCAAGGTAAGCAAGTG
The DNA here is from genome assembly GCF_007399415.2 of Gopherus evgoodei. Classification (NCBI taxonomy): domain Eukaryota; kingdom Metazoa; phylum Chordata; order Testudines; family Testudinidae; genus Gopherus; species Gopherus evgoodei. The sequence goes on along the minus strand of NC_044325.1, from coordinate 113,816,578 downwards.
GGCACCTAGTGGGAAGAGCCTGCCTTTGCCCCCACCTTCTTTCCAGTAAGTCAGAGGAACTGTCTGGGTTTATAGTGGAAAGGAAGCTGCTCCACAAAAAGCCGTGAAGTAACTAACTTCCTCCCAGATCAAGGATGGAGGGGAAGCAGGGAAGTAACTGTAACTTTCTCTCACTTTGGCTTGTTGTTCCTAGGGCACCTCCACTGCTTCCCATCCCATGTCAAGGACTGATAGTCTAACTTTAACAATCTTTTAAACCTCTCCATATATCAGTTTCCCCATCTATAAAATGGGGGATAATACCACCTACCTCACAGGGTGTTCTGAGGCTAACCGATTAATATTTGTAAATGCTCTGAGATTCTTGGATGGAAGATGCTACATAAGCAGAAAAGATTAATCAGTGAGTAGTCTAAATATTAGAATGCAAAACACTAAGGAAAAAAAAAAACTATTTCAAATGCCTTGAAAAAGTTCTCTTAAGGACTGGACAACCTAAACGCTGAATGGATTTCCTCTTGTGTGTGCCAGCTAAATATGACAAACAAACGTGATATAATGTTTTAGAAAACCTATCTCCTTTTCATGTCATTGCCTCGATGAGAAGCATCATTGTGTCAGCTGTTACACTTTGGTGGAAGAAAGTGAAAGAAAGCACCAGTTAGATTGCATCTGACAGAAGCGACAACAGGGACTTGCAGTTTAACAAGCCTAGTCTACACAGGCAACCAAAGTCATTCTAAATTAACATGAATAATTAGCAGCCTTAGATAACATAATTGCTATGCAGAACTTCCCAGTTTTAGTTAGCATTCTGTATTAACTACTGTGTAATTATTAAGGCACCACACTCAGCACCAGCAACTTAATTATCTTTAGTATCGCTGCAGTCTCAAGCTTGAATGCTGATGATTAATAAAACACAATTATTTACATTGTAATCGCAGCATTTTAATTAAATCGAAAATGAACTTCATTTGCTTTTCGCCACAGCCTTGATTTTTTAAATTAAGGTCAGATCTTTTAGTCAATCGTTTGTTTGAGTTTTTTTCATTCCTAATTGCAGGTTAGACAGACTGATCTCTTGTCATCTTAAGAAATCAGAGCTGCTGGTGACAAATGAATTCTGAGTTAGCAAGAAGACCTCTTTGCTCTGAAGTTGTGTAAACCCTGGTCCCAGAGTACAATTCATTTATATAGTTGTTAAGTAAGTTTGGGGTCTTTACAGCTTTATTAATTATTATTATGGAATTGTTCTTTGCAAGGGCATCCTTATTATTATTTGCATTACAGTAGCACCTAGAAGCCTCAACCAAGATCAGAGAATTTACTGTCTTAATAGACAGAATGGGAGGGAAAATATTGGCAAAGAGAGGTGCAGTGACTTGTCCAAGGTCACTTAGCAGATGCCAAGTTCAGGGCAACTGCAACTGTATTTCCCCTTCATGGTCCACCATGGACACCCTCTCTAGGCTCCTGGCTCCTCAGCCATCACCTCTTTCAGGCAGAGACTCACGTTTCTTTCCTGACTGGGGTTTTTCCAGGCTGCACAATCCCCTGCCTACACCATGATATTCCCAGCAAGCCAGTCAGTGTAAACAGGCGAGCATCTGCACTTCACTTTCTCTTCAGAGGCTATAAACAGCGTAATTGTCCACAGTTGTAAGTTACCACACTGCTCTTTCTAAGCAAGCACATTTATTAAGGTAAAAGCATGACAGAGAACACATTAAAAAAATAAAAACTATCCACATCCTAACAAGCTTACCAGTGATCATCCGCACAACTCCAGCAGGGAATTCTCTATGGTTACAAAGTTCAGACCCACTTCACCTCAGAACAAGCATACTCATGGATAGGTAATTCTTCCCTTAATACAGCTCAGGCCTTTGATATTCAGATTCTAGGAACAGGTAAACAGCAGCCAGTGGTCCCCTTTTTATGGCAAAGCTTCAAATGGCTGGGTTTTTGCATAACTGGAGGTGGGAATTTGCATCCACCTCCCCCTAGAGATTTTCCAGGAAAGCCACTGAACACTGTGTCCCCAAAATTCCATTCTTGTCTGGCCCATTATTCAATATAATTCTGTAAAGGTTATAACATGTCCCAGAGTCCACAATCACATATAACCTCTGCATTTAATACAATGGACTCTAAAGATACTTAAATGTAATTCAATAAGGTTTTACAAGGATAATGCAGGAAACTGCCATACCTGTCACAGCAGATCATTGTTAGAATCCAGGAATTAGAACCAGCTCTTTTGACTCCCATTTCCAGTGCCCTACATCCCTAAACTGGATTTTCCCATGACAGAGACCCTGATACTGATTTTGATCTTGTCTTAGCCAGCTTCCTAGGGATTCATCTAGTGTACAGGAATCACTGGCTAGCATAGCTGAATCTACTCCTCCCCCCTTGTGCCCACCTGGACAGGACAGGAGGTATGGACATGGCACTACTGTGCACCAACAGCCCCTAGCTGGTGACATGGCCCATATGGGGAGGGAGGGTCTTTGCAGCCAAGTGCCATTGCAAAGAAATCTTGCGACTGCTATAAAGGGCACTCAGGACCAAGGCAAACTAACCACAGCTGAAGAGTGAGCCCATAAGATTTGCATAGCCAAAGGAAAAAAAACAACATTCAGCTTTGACTCTTGACATGCCTAAGAAATCATCCTGTAGGGAAAGAAATAAGTAGAGTAGGGTGGAAAGAGGCATTTGTTTGCCTACTCAATGTTTGTATGATCCAAAAACAAGACAGACACAATAAATGTGCCAAACCCTTGAAATGGGTTGCGTGAAACTTGGGGAGTGGGAAATGAATGCTTATCATACAAACTGAATGATATAAACATGATAACATTCTAAGAACCAATCCAACTGAAATAAAAGACCCCCATTCGATTTCAGCAGGCTTTTGATCAAGCCTATTAAGAGCAAATACCATAGTGTTGAAAAAAAATCCACAAAACCTATAGAAAATCTACAAGCTATTTAAATATTAGGAATTAATATAAAGAGTTATATGTTCATAAATCAGGCAAACTTCAAGAAGTACAATCTTCATGCACTGAATGAGCTTAATTTTAATAATTGACACTCAGCATAATTATTAGATATTTTTCTATTACCTATAATTAAAGAGCACTCCATTCTGCCCTCTTGCTCCTACACTCATGTTCTTTCATGAAACGTCTGATATGTGATGTACTTCTCCTAATTTTGAAAAACTAATAAAAAAAATAAATTGAAAACATAAATAAATGATCCCATTTCACGGTGCAGTTCAGGCTGATCACATTCACCTTCCACTCCACAGAGCTTGCTCAGAAGCAGGAGCATTGCAAAGGTCTCGAGATCCATATTTCATTAAACAAGTAAATACAAAGACAGTCATACTAAAAATGCATGGAATATTAAGCCACATTTCACATGAGTATAAACAATATTAGGTTTTGATATAACCCGTTATCAATCAGATGAGCCTACAAAACTCCATTTATTTTATGCCCAATTGCTTTTGCCACAGTTCCTTTATACATCAATTCTCTTCAGTATATTCACGGGAAAAATGGAGAAGAATGCAGGCAGCTTCTCTATCTTTATTACTATATTTTTGCATGAGTTGTTTGTGTTAATAAGTATAATTTAAACAGGACTTTCTTAGCTTGTATATATTTGCTGTTTCTGGGGTTTTTTTGGTGACTGCACACTCCTGAGAGCAATCTTTCTTCTCCAGTTAGCTGAGCAGAGCATCAGTAAAAGCCATTGCACTGCAGTGCAGTCAGTAGTCCTGCACCTGCTTCATCCAAACCAGGATTTAGGGCAACTCTGGGCTAGATTCTCATCTTGCTACGCTTGCCTGAATCAGGAGTAAATCAATGGAATTTAAATGATGTAAAACATCTTTTTAGTAGAAGAGGAGAATCAGGCCCTTTGTATGGCAACAGTGGGCAACACAGGCTCTAGTTACTCTGGGATCTAAAGACCCAGAGAACTACAGGTTCTATCCATGTCAGTAACCTCAATAAGTAATCCAATAATCCTCTTTATATTTATTGCAAGCCAGGATGGTTTTTTCTATTGCCTTTTTTTTATATACACACATGAGATTTGAGTCTTGTGGCTCTTTGACCTCTGAAGAATAAATAAGGCAGATTTATATGCTTTATAGGTCTCTCTCTTTCTGGTTTCCCTCACCCATTCTTCTGTCTAGTGTTGGAATGATATCAGGGCTGAACAATTACAGGGCCTCTTGGAGCTGTTTTCTTTTAAGTATGTTTAGTCACAAGGGCCCAGCTTTTTAATGCTGTTGAGACATTGCTGTGCTCAGCGTTGCAACACCTAACTGATTTAGGAGCCTAAATCTCATTTTCAGAAAGGATTTAGGCACTTAAGTGTTTAAATTCCATTGGCAGTTGAACGGATTTAGACTCCTAAGTGCCTAAATCTCTTTTGAAAATATTTAGTCTCCTAAATCAGTTAGACATTGCAACACTGAGTTCTGCAACTCCTAATGGTTTAAAAATCTGGGCCTAAGATATCTCTGTGTACTGTACTGAGTTCCATGAAGTATGATCCCTGGTAAACAAAAGACACAAAGCTGAGATTTGAGCTGTGGGGTAACCATTGTGCTGATAGCAGTGTCAATATACAGTAGTTGTCTTTAACACATTCTATTTGAGAGACACTGATTCCATATATAAGAACGCCTCTCATCATAACAGGGGTCAGACTGCAGGACTTCCCACTAGTCCTGGCTGCTGAATTCCAACCTTGTTTTGTTCTGTGCTTGAACAGATTTCCCTGAAATCTCATCGTCTTCTCCTACCTTTTTTCACTCCTGCTTGTTTGTCAAAGCGTCATTACACTGCCCACTATAATTGCATCTTCGTGGCACTCTTAATGACTTTGTTCAGCTTTGTTTGGATAGGACACCTGTGTAGGTGTTGATATCCTCTCGTGGAGTCACTACTGCAGCTCTGTGTTTCCCTTGTGGCTAGTTTCACACTCTTCTCCCTTGCTGCCTTAAAAATTGGAATCTTGCACCATTGCCGTCCAAAGATTTCTTCAGATGGAAAGACTAAGGCGAATGGTTTTCTCCAGAGACTCTCATAGCTGTATTATCATAGAAAGCATATCTGAAACATGGTATTGAAAGAGAAGACACTTTAAAGTTCTCTCCTACTTCTACATTTTTGTAACTTCTAGAACATGTCCACCTAATTACCCAATTGGGAATACATTCTTTCCTTGTGGGTAGGGGAAATATTTTTTTTAAAAAACATCGCCCCTTACAGTAACATCTACAAAGGTGGGAATGGTAGCACCACCTCTTAAGGTTGCTTTACATTTCCCGCTATAAGACTCTGTTTTGAGTTGCTTACAACATTGCCAAATGTGAACCATTTAGGCTGAATTTTTCTATTGGATGTGTGCCTCCGGTTTTTTATTTATTTTTTTATTTCAGCTAAAATGGTTCTGAGACTGAGACCAACTTTTTCTTTGAAAATCTTTAGCATCCCCAGGCTTTGGAGTAGGAACCTGAACTTTGGCAGGGAAGTCGGGGCAGGGGTGTGCCTTGTTCTGTCCCTGTGAAAATCTGGCCAAAATTATAAGTGTTTGAAAAACTGCAATTTGTGCATTCTCAGTAGAGACTTCTGAGGGTTTAGCAGCGAAATTCTCTGAACATTCTGTCTACACTGAGCAAGCACCAATCCCTGCAATTGCAGCTCTGAGGCTGCTGCAGGCTTTTCTGGATCTGGGCTCTCTAACTGAGGGCAGGGAGACTCTCTTTCCTGATCTCTCAATGAGTACAAACAAATGGACAGCGAGACCCAGACAGCAGAGAGGAGAAAGCTGCCTGATTTTAATATAGAGGGGATAAGAGTCAGACATGGGGTGAGGGCAAAGAAGTAGTTTGGGGGGCAAAGAACCTGCAAGGGTGGTGGACACAGGCAGATAGAAACTGGGACTGGAGGCTGGAAGTAGTGGGAGTGGGGAGAAATATGGGGAGTGGGAGGGAAGACTGAGAGAGACTGGCATTGATTGGACAGGGAGACTGGGAATGGCTAGTCATGACGCATGAGGGGAGAACCTGTGAAAGGGAATCCACAGGGATGCAATTAGGATTTGCTAGTGAAGGAGGCTGTGACTGGGATGAGAAGACTGGGGAGCAGAAACTGGGACTGGGTAGGTGAGAAGAATGGGACATGGATGTGGGAGAGACAGGCAGGGACAAGTCAGAGTGGTTGATGTGGAAGCATTTGTGCTGGGTGGGGGGAAATGAGCAGAACACTCTGTGGACCCTAGAGCACATATCCCTCCAGTGCCTGGAGTGGAACACAAGATTCCTGAGTTTCACCATTCTTCTGTTGAAACCCACTGGCAAGGTGTCCATCTCCTTCTAATATTGGTCCACTTAATGGATAACAACCCACTACTGCTGTCAATTACTCCATTAGCTCATGTGGGAGAGGTCTGCAAGGTGAATCTAAAGGTTCCAAGAAGGTTCTGAGAACTTAAAATAAATCCATTAGGTAATTAAAGTTAAAATCAATTAAGAACCAAGTCCTTCAAGAAATCTAACATTTGTGCCAGTCTCTTCTTGGTCCCAAATGCCCTTAACAAATACTGCAGACACTTCAAACTTTCCACATAGTTAAAATTCATTTAAATCTTTTTGCATAGGCTATGTTTGAAGAAATTAGGTGGTTGTTAATAATCGTTATGATTAATTAGGCGAAAGACAATCTTGGGTCAAGTTAGCATGTGCCAAAATCCATTACTTGTTCTTCCTAGATATTGGCACATGCTAATGTGACCTAAGCATGTGCCAATGTCTGGGAAGAACAAGAAATATATAATAAAGCGAGGGCAACAATGTCTTAATCTGATCTGGGGAAAGCAACTAGAGATTATTGGAAGGGGAGCAATAGCTAGTGTCAGTCCCATCAGAGGACTTTGAATGGGAAACCAATACAAAGAGGAAGTCACCAGAATAATGTGTTTTGCTTTGCTTTCTGCCAGGTGAAGTATTTTCAGGGTATCTGGCTTCAGCCATACAGTTAAAATTATTGAAATTTACCTAGGAATTAATACATACATCAAAGAGGCCAGATCTGTGTCCTATACAAATGGGACAATCTTCTAGTCAGTTACATTTAAATAGGCATTTTGCCAGGGGAGCTACTAGCATTTAGAGGGATTCAAATGGCTATGGGCCATCTTAATTTGAGGGCAAATGCTCTCAGGAGTTGAAGATGTTAGTGGAATAAGGTTATTTGCAGTGCTTCCCTCTTTCAAGCAGCATCATCTCAGGTATTATAATGTTCAACTTCAGCAAACTATTTTTAATCCAAATGTTTGTTTCAGCAAGATATTGAGAATTTTGGCAGGTATGGGGGAAGGATACCTCAGTTGTTTGAGCACTGGCTTAGTAAACCAAGGGTTATGAGTTCAATACTTAAGGGGGCCATTTAGGGGACTGGGGTAAAAATCTGTTTGGGGTTTAGTCCTGCTTTAAGCAGGGGGTTGGACTAGCTGACCTCCTGAGGTCCCTTCCAACCCTGATATTCTATGCAGAGCTGGGTGTCATCTAAGCACCACTGGTGCCTCAACTCAAATTTTTCTCAACTGTTCTCCCAACAGCTTCAGATATATATTTATTGTGAGGGTTAGGATCTAGTAGTGTGGGACTCTACAGGTGAGGGTCGGGAAGAAACAGTTGCCTGTATCAGTTTTCTGGATTCAGTCTGAAGGGAGGTTCCTGGGAGAAGTGTTTCCTTTCACCCTGTAGGTTCTTGAGGACAGTACAGGGATATTTGTGTAATGTCACCAACTGCTGCAGAGAAGTCCAACAGAATGAATATGGATATTCTTTCCTTGTCTATGGGTGGAAGATTCCCTAGTAGTACCTTGCTAACATCTGAAGCCATCTGGGGGGATGTAGGATGTTGGCAGCTCACAGGGCCATTAGATATTTTTGCTGCTCTTGATTAGCTTGTTCTCATATCTTCAAAAGTGAGGGGACGCCCAGGTGCTTTCACAATTAATACTTGCAGTGAATGGCCCAAATTCTTGGAAAGGTATTTGTCTACCTTTTCTGGTAGTCAGAGGCTAACCTGGGTGAGGTCAGCCTCTACAGCATAAGCTAATTCCTCATACTAGGATATGTTCTGTGGGTTGAATGCAGACAGTCCAAATTTAAGTGATTTATGCTCCAGCAGGAGGGTGAAGTTGTTTCCTTGAAGTCTTTAGGTCATGATTTCAGGACTTCAGTAACTCAGCCAAAGGCTAGGGGTCTATTAAAGGAGTGGGTGGGTGAGGTTCTGTGGCCTGCAACGCGCAGGTGGTCAGACTATGTTCATGATGGTCCCTTCTGACCTTAGCGTCTCTGAACAGTGATAGCTGGCATAAAGATACAGGAGACTAAACAACTGCCCATTTAAATGGCTCTCATTCTTCAAGGGGTTGCTGTGTGCTCTGCTGTTGTCTCTTGCTTGTGTCCCTGCCCCCTTCCAAATCTCAGTCTTGGAGAAGACTCTCCTGCCTTTCCAGCTAATACAATTGTGGCTGAACTACAGCAGTGGGCTGGCTAATGTGTTTTGAGGTCACTAAGGCTTCCTATGCCAGTGCCTGTCAAGAGGATAAAGGCAAGCCTATACCTGGATTCCAAGAGTACTCTGCTGCTCACAATAGAACTGTGGTCTGTGATGAGACATTACTAATCCCCTTTCAATTTTATTACCACCCTTTAATATCCATGGTAGTTACTTTGGGTGACCTATACTTTCATCAAACTGAGCCTCCTCCCCAAAGGACCTTATTTGTTTTAGACAATTAGTTTTAGATAAAATTAACTTGAAAGCATGTTCGTGTGGGTCTTGCTATTGGGGAGAAGCGAGACTTGCTGAGCCACTCTGCATACATTTGCCCGAAGTGCATATAGTAGGGGTGGGGGAGCTTTACTGGAAGGTGCTAGAAAGCTCCCGCCTGGTGTTAAAGACCTAGAACTTCTCTTGACGCCTGTGGGAGTTAAGAGCACTGGGAAGTGCCAGGACCTCCAAGGAACAGGCTTAAAATAATGCTGAATCCTCTTAAGCCCTTAGTTTAGATCTTACTACAACTTTCTTTGGGGAGTGAGGGCTTGTGGGCCCAGTTTAAGGGCTGGGCCTGAGAGAGTGATTTCTCATGCAGTGAAAAACAATGGGACTGGCTCTCATCTAATTTCCACCAAAGAAAGAAATTGAAATTAACCAGAGGGGAATCCACCCCCAGTGCTTTCACAAAAAAGTTCTAGTGCATATGTTCTCCCCATGAGACAAGCACAAAACTCCCATGTGTGGGAATAAAATTTATGCACGATCAAAGAGAGAATATAGTTGTAAGATCTAATCCTTCAACTTGTACATAAGCATTGTTTCCATTGACATCAATGGGAGTCCTATGTATGCAGAATGCAAAGCCCATGGAAGCCAGTTGACTCCAGGAGGCACTAAATTAGGCTCTGTCTGGAAGACTGAGGTCTATGTACTGAAATCAGAATAAATGTACACAAACTATTTTATAAAGTGCTTTGAGATCTTCTAAGAGACAATATAACTGCAAAGTATTTTTACATTCAAAAATGGAAAAGTGATCAATAAAGTTATGGCCGTGTTTATCATAAAGCTCAAAACTCTGATTGGATCACCTCGTTTTAGTGTAACTGCCCCTTTCTAAATCATATTAAAAGTGAAGCGTTTGCATATTTTGCACTCACTTCTTATGTGAGTGAGTGAATGAAAGGGGAAGTGTTCTACTGCCTTAGCCAAGGGGAAAGGATGCAAATCAGGAATAAATATATAGTTTCAGTTCCTTTAAACAAGTCCATCCTCTTTGAACTTAAGCTCCCATAAAGCAACATCACCATCTACAGCTCAAACACCAGACTGTCCACTATGTGCTAACTGTATCTTATTTGCAAGGGCTTCAATCATAACTGCACTGAAATCTTTAAAATAAAAGATCTTTCCTTTTAAAGACAAAGAGTAGCTCTCTAAAATTATTTTTGCACAGTAGAAGTGCAGTAACTGCCGGGAAACAAAAATAAAAGGACTAAAAATGCCCATGAGCAACTTGCTGTTTTGGTTTGGCTTTTTTGTTTATGATATTGTATTCTCCATCTCTTCATTTTACACTTTGAACTGCTAAGTAAAGCTTCATACAAGCCACCTCTATGCATCATAAGCACACCTCATTCTGAGGACTGTTACTCAGTTTAGTCCCAAAGTCACTCAAGTTCCTCACAAAATTTTGAGGCTTCAAGCTTTATTGCTGAATGTTATCTACACCAGAAATACACAGTCATGAGCCTAAAGGCTACAGAAAAAGTTATTTGCCCTAAAGGGATGTACCCCACAGCATTTTAAGTTTCCTCCCTGAATCACTTTTGTGAATCCCTCATTTTGGTTTTGTCCCCTAATGCTTCCCTACCTTTTCGCTTTGGCACGTTAAAGTATGTTTACCCCTGGAGTCAGTAAGGGAGAAGCTACCTTGGGGTGTGTAGCAAGCTGTGCTACTACACATGTGAGGGGACCATTGCATCGTCAGCTACACTGAAGGAGAAAGCCCTACTGACTGGCAGAGAAGAGAGGTTGCAGAGAGATATCATCCTGTGCTATCCTTCCCCTGTCCCCAAAAGACATAACCAGTAAAACACATCCTGGGTCAAGCTGCTCAGGGACTTTCTCCTGATGTAGACAGAAGACAAACAATGTAATAGGTAAATCTGTCTTTCTGCACCAATGCAGTTCAGCTGCTGGGAGGAACCATGAAGTAGTAGTGTAGAAAAGGGCCCATTTTTATCCCAATGCATGGTCTGTGACCCTGCCTGTGTCCTGTTTACAGTGAAACTAGCATAATCAGCTGCAGAGTTGTAACAGTACAGAAAGACACTTACAAATTATCCCTACCTGGCACCGTAGGCAGGGGACAGTTTTTCCTGGTTTTACCCCCAGTCCATTCAGAAAAGGTGACCTGTGCAGTCAGATCTTCTAAAATGCCTTATCACCCTGTCAAGAAATTTAGAGCCAAAGAAGGCTGTTTTGTCCCAGCTACAAAGCGCCTCACAAGTGTGTTAAGTGCACATTAGGTAACAGCTGCTACAATGAAAACAGTGCATGAGAGTTACTGACAGCTTTGTTTAAATATAGGACTGTGTAACAGAGAGACTGGAGCTGGAAATCCACTGGACAGTGGCCTCTCTTTGAAAAGGCAAAGCTGAACTGAGGGATTAAGAAACTGACAAAATTTTCAGCTGAAATACCATGCTCCTTGAAGTCAATGGGGTGGTACTAATTTACACCAGCTGAGGATCAAGCCTGGAGGTCTTGTGGTTCCAGATACGTGCAGTATTCATGCCATGTTATATATTACACAAGTACTGTGGGGAGTTTGAGCTGATAGTAGAAAATTATTGCTGCCAGTGCTGAAGACTGATTGACAGTGGTTTGTGAATAGCTGCAGGCACAGGATTCTCTTCAGCAAAGTGCCACAGCGGTGAACAAAGAGAATCCAGCAGAACTCTGAAAATGCCAGACTGACCATCTTCTCTGAAAAGTCTCATTACACTAGCAAAGAGGATTCTGAACCATGTCTTTGCACCAGAAGTGCTGGCTACTAAAGCTCAACAGGATACAGGTTGCTCCTGAAATCTAGAAGGATGGGAAAGTGCAACAGAGCTGTGTTCACATGCTTACAGACATCACAACTGTTAATCAAAATGCAGCATTCCCAACATCTTTTGTTCCAAAGCACAAGTCTCTGCTAGTAGGAGGTAAAGGAGGATCTCTTTTAGGAGCCTCTAATAGGACAGTGCCAGCTAGTGGTCAGACCAGAGTGTGGCAGATTGTCTTCACCCCAGGCTTCCCTCCAGGCTTCCCCCTTCTCACTATATAGAACTGCTGTGTTAGGGTCTGTCCTTTCATCAGCTCAGCACTCTGGCCAGGTTATGCTCAAATCCACACTGTTTGAGATACACAAAAAAGCCAATGATGTGGCAATCTTTGGGCAGCAGCAAGGGCTCCAGGCCATCCCTCTTGGGTTGGAGTTTTAGGATCTGGATCCTTGCACCTTCAGGGTCTTCCCCAGTTAGGCTCCCCATCAAAGAACAGACTTCTGTCATCCTGTCTTTAGGGGCTGGGAGAGAAGTCCAAGCTCACACTCTCCTCTGGCCTCCAGTGCAGGCCCCAGTGGTAGGTGGTGGAGATCAGCACCTTGGGGTGCTCTGCAGCCTCCCAATGTCCCCTCTTCCCATAGGGTAAATTAAAGAACTGAACACAAAAATTAAAGTCTCTGACCTTCAAAAGTCATCAGTTCCTCCTGCACAGGGTCAGTAGGTCCCACTTTCAGGCTGCAAGAGTTCCTAGGATGGACCTTCCCAAGAGTTGAGAGCAGAGGTCTGCTCTCTTTCATGTCCTGCCTCCTTCTGAGCTGCTCTGCTTCCCCTTTAAGCCCTAGCTCCAGCTTGTGCAGGCTTTTCAGGGACAGCTGGGTGGGGCTGCCTGGGCCCAGAGCTTCTCCCTGAACCCCTGTTCTCTAGTGTGGGATTTGTAAACCCCCATCACAGAGGGCTTTTAATTTTGGTAGGGCAGTCACATACATATGCCTAGCCAACCAGTACAGTACAAGTAGGGGAGTAGGAGGACTATGTGAACCAATTACATTTAATGTAAAAATGTGAAAGATAAGAGGATGGAAGACTACTGAAGGGAGAAGGGGCTGGTCCTGTCATTGCAGATGCAATCTAATTAGTAGAGGTAGGGTCGTGACACCATTTGGACCATTGTGGGGCAGTGAATAATTTGGGGAGTTAAACGTTATTGATCAGCTATGAGAGCCCACAACTCTGTCAGTCTGATTGTGTGGATATGTTCCAATTAGCTGGCTGCACATATTGCTTCCATCCCTGAAGTATTGGCATGCTGCTCAACGTTCCAATAGTTGCTGACCTGGGGAAACTACTGTAGTATTTTGTTCCATAGTGTTTCATTAAAAAGGTTATGTAACAACAAATAAGTGTATATGGCACTGTTGCCTGATGCTTTACAGAAAACAAAGAGGACATGGTCACAATGTTTACAGTCCAATACTCTGATCCTGCGGAGATGGACGTGAGTAACTTTTGGCTGAGTTCAACAGGACAAATCACCTGCTTATCATCACTTATGTATGTAAGTCTTTGCAAGATCTGGGTCTAAATTAGACAAACAGAGAACATGAAGGTAGCAAAGTATATTTTCCCCAAACAGTTATAAGTTATTTAAGATCACTGGGAAGAATTTGAGTCCACTCACCATCACTAATGCTGACATACCTTTCAGCGTGGTTTTAATGCATGATAAGGCAAGAGGTTTCTAGAATATGGACAGAATGCAAGTTATTTAAAGTGACCTTGTAATGAACTCATCTCACTCATGTCTGTACATGAGTTCCTCTCAAAAGCTCACCACTCTCCAAAATGGAAACCCCTGCCCAGGGCTTGCCAGTGGCATATATGTACATGCTACATTTTGGGAAGGACATTTAAAACATTAAGATTCAGCACAGTTTGTCTGCAGCCTTACCTCATATCATCTCTTTCCTTGTGTATCCTATTCTCATCTGTCTTATCTTGTGTGTCCCTGTTCCCATTTATCTCTGTGTCACCTAGGGCCCTATCCACGGTACATCTGAGACAGTGCAAGCAACAGCTATCTTTAAAGAGGGTTATTGCTAGCACAGTTTCAGCTATAGTATGGATGGCAATAATATGTTGGCCCTTTGGTTTTTTCATTCTTCACTCTGACTTCGTTTTATTTGCAAAAATCCACCTTCTATGAAAGAGTGCCAGCTTAATTACAAATCCTCAGTAGTCAGATGGAAATTTTCCCACACTCCTAGCTTTATAGTGCCTGTTAAATCTGTGTGCTTTTGCAGAAAAAACGTTTCATGATATTTTTGCCTGCTTCTATGCCCTCTGGAGATTTCTTGATGAACAGTGGTCTTGTGGGTAAGGCAGTGGGCTAGGACTTAAGATCTGGGTTCAATTCTTGGGTTGGTCACAGGCTTTCTCTATGATCCTGGTAAATTTACTCTCTGTGCCTCAGTTCCCTATCTATAAAATGAGATAATAATCCTTCCTTTCTCCCACCCTTTGTCTATTTAAACTACAAGCTCTTTGGGGCAGGGAAAGTCTCTTATTATATCTGTCGAGCACCTAGAATAATGACATCCTTACCTTGGTTTGGGCAGCTAGGTGGTACTTGTGATGGGACGCACTCGCCTTTGTGAGTGCCCCTACCAGCTGGGTGTGTCAGCATTTTCACTCCCTCTGTGCTGCCTGCAGTGGCCCCTGCTGGCAATTAACCTTCTCAGACAGGTTTGTCAGTGACTCAGCCTATGGGTGAAAGAAACACAAACCAGACCCACCTCAGGGTAAACAGTCCACAGGGACTATCACAGTACCCTATGCTAGTCTCTTTCTGCAGCCCTCCCTTGGCTCAGTTCTAGTTCAATGAGACCTATCACAGTACCCTCCTTTGGCATCAGCCTGCAGCCCCATCCTTGGACTCAGGTCCTCAGTCTGTCCAACAGGGCCTATCACAATATCCTGATTATTGCCCCTCCTGGGCTAGTTTTCAAAGTGTCTCTTAGCCTCACCTGGGCTTGCTCAAGTATTGTCCCTTGCTCTGATTTGGAACAGTGTGCCCAGAGCTTCCTTCCTGGAGACTCCTTGCCTGATGCTCCAGTGGAGTCACTCTTTATAGTTCAGCCCCTTCAAAGTTCAAGAATTACTGACCCTCTTCCAGGTCTTCAGACCCCTCTCTCTGGGATACTCCCTTGCTCAGGTTTTTAGCCACTTCAGCTATGGCTGGTGGGGGGCAGGAAATGACCTACTCACCCACTACCGTGGGTCCTGACCGAGAGACCTTACAAGTAGCAACCACCCACTGCTTCCCTTTAACTATTTGCTAAAGCATTTCCCTGGAAAACTTACCTTCCTATCCCCAGTACCTTTCTTGCAGGCCAGCATTGATCTGTCCAGCCCTACAGCCAGCCAGAAGTGACATCCTTGCACCTCTGGCTCCAGCCAGCACCTGAATTGCTCTGACCAGCAGTTCCTTTTTATATGAGTCTGCTGGTATCTGATTGGCTGCTTCCCCACAGCCTCTGTAGGCAGCTTGGGGGGGGATTCTCCTCTATGCTTTTTCCTGGGGCATGGTGTGGTAGAATCACAAAGCCTTCAGCAGGACCTCCAGTCCTGGTACACCCCATCACAGTATCATAATATAAATAAATAATACTTTCTAAATCATGATATTTAACATGTTTACACAGTGGAAACCATTTTGAGTAAAAATGCTCTTTTTCTAGTGAAAATATTCACCAAAATGGGACCAGATCTTCAGGGCATTGAAGTCAAAATGTGCCAGTTTTATAAAGCCATTTTACACCAGCTGAGCAGGGGCATCAATTGCTATGGGGCAAAGGAAATAGTTGCCCCTCCCCCCAGACCTTGGATTATCCTGCCAAGATTTTTCATAGGTCTATATAATGTTCTATATGCTGGCACAATTTGTGCCCCTCCCCCACCCCACACGCAGCCCCCACGCTTGAATTTTTCTGAAATGACGCTCCTGCAGTTAAGGGTGTGGCAGTTATATTCTCAGTAAAATATGCAGAGTTCTGTGGCACCTTATAGACTAACAAACATTTTGGAGCATAAGCTTTCGTGGGTGAATACCCACTTCATGACATGCATCTGACGAAGTGGGTATTCATCTACGAAAGCTCATGCTCCAAAATGTCTGTTAGTCTATAAGGTGCCACAGGACTCTTCGCTGCTTTTGCAGATCCAGACTAACACAGCTATCCCTCTGATTCTCAGTAAAATATGAACCTTCTTCCAACGTGAGCATGTTTAACTTCACTGTGAATATTTCATTCACTTCCAATACTTATATAAATGTACTGATGCTAGTTTTTTGCATGTGATTTGTGTGCTGGTACTTGGGCTGGAGTATATTTCCCTTTTCCCTGTGGAAGGAGAGTAAATGAAAAAACCCACTGAAGCACCTCTTATATGACCTCCATCAACCCATGTCTCACAAGTTATGACTCTATCTAGGAACTAACTAATGTCAGCCTTTATGATTTACCTGGTGGGGTGAGGTTGCTCTGACCTGCAATAACAAAATACATCATTGTTAGACTACGTGTTATAAAAATGATGCACAATGCTCACATCTAAAAGTCAGAATAAACATTTTACACAGCTCTTTGTCAGTTCTATAAATGGTTGCAGTTAATCGATACTATAAAACTTTCCTTAGGGCCCAGTATTCAGCCTTTGCACTGGAGAAAGCAGCTTGAGTCTGACATTCTAAATACAAGTGGTGTTATCTAATGAAATAACTCAGGGTTTAGAAATTCCCATTGGTGGGAAGCGAACAGTGCACAAAACAACTGTCAAGTTAGGGTATTTAAAAACACCTAGAGCAAGGGTAAAAGATGAGACACTATAACAGGCACAATTATTTTTTTCCTGTTTTTCTGCAGAGTTTTAAGCAGAACAAAGGTCTAGTGTCCCATCAGTACCTGCAAGTAATCTCTGTTAACATTCATGGAAGCTATGTGTATGTGCAGATGAGGCCACAGACTGAATTGACAGTCTTTATTTCAAAGTGCCATGTAAATTCTGTAAATGCTTGAGACCTTTTTCCCTTTCAGCAATGAACATGATAAATTTAGCAAACCTCTTTGGACTTCTTAAAGACATTTTTTTCTTTTGTACTTTATAGTTTTGTGATTACAAAATAAAGTAGTTCAGTGTCAGGGACTGACACTTATGAGAAATAAGTCTCAAATAATAAAATGACACAGAATGGATCTTAGAAGTTTTTATTCACATCTGCACATAATGGTCTGCAACCTGCCTGGCCTTGGTGTCAGTGTGGGAAAGGAAGAGAAGGAAACTAACCCTTGACCTCCGTTGTGCCTCCATATAGGGACCAAGCACAATTTCAGTCTTTTCATCTTATAGGTTCAAGGACGGATCCCCTAGCATTTTCTGGAGCTCTAGCCATCCCAAAAGAGTGGGAGGGAACTTGCAGATAACAGAGGAGAGATGTAGCCATGATGTGGGGCAGAAGGCAGGGCAAAGCACAGTGCTTCCTGGAATTTCCCCTTATGGAGTGCACTCTACCCCCAAGCTAGGCCCAGGCCTAATAGGAAAAATGTATCCCTAGTTTGTGACCTAGTGAGAAAGAACAGGTGACCTGATTTAGTACTTCTTTGAGAAAATAATGTTCTTTCTCCGTTAGAGAAAAAGGAAACAACATTGCCCCTGCGAATGTGCTGCTGCTACTGCTGTAGAGGTGTAGGGATATCTGTTAGGATTAACTGAGCATTGCTGTAAGAAGTTACAGAGAAGCATTTCAGCAAGAGGACACAAAAGTCACTGTGGAACTGACAGAGTAAACTAAATAGTCTTTCAGTCCACTTATCTAAGTGCCTGTAGTTTCTACTTCTAAGCAGGTGAAATAAAAATAAACAGTGAATGAACAATGTTTATCTCTACGATAGCACTTTGCATTTCTCAAGCATCTTTCAGTCAAGGATTTCAAAATCTTTTATAAACATCAGTCAGGCCTCACACGTCCCCTGTGCCGGAAGGAAACTGAGACACAGAGAGGCTAAATGATTGACCAAGCTCATACTGTAAGTCAATGGCAAAGCCAGGAATAGGATCCTGATTCCTATAGCTTGGTGTTTCAGCCTGTAGGCAATGCTGTCTCCCTCCTCCTCCAGCCAGAGCATTTTAATCAATGTAATGTTGGGTTGTGTTTTGTTTTTGATATTGCCAGAAGGTGAGGATTTAAAAAGCACTGTACTGTTCACCTTTTGGTTGACTTCATAACTTTTATTTGCACTTTTGTACTTTGCTGCAGGCTTTTCCAACAGGCTGACGTTACCTCTGAAAAGTTGGGTCAGCTGCAGAGCCAAGTATTGGGATCATCTGGTGCTTGAATGACACGATAAAAATTTAAGTTTTTTTCCTTTTTATTTATTTATTTATTTTTAAAGAAGGCTTTAAAATACAGAATTTAAAGGCGCTGATATCCCTTCTCGCTGTCCACTGCTCTGTGGTACTCACGTGCTTCAGCATTTGATATTCTGCATTGTCTCTATGTGGTATTCCCTGGGTTTTGAATTTAGGAGACTTTTCAACCTCTGGTAAACAGCATTTGCAGCAATAATATTAGGAGCAGTAACACACCCTGATCATGCCAAACATAAATATAGCCTCACATTCATGATGCTGTGGTAAAAGCTTCCCTTACAAAATCATATTCTCTGGGGTTCATAACCCCTAAAACTATCCGACTAAGAAATGTGATGGCCACGGCATCTCAGGTCATGACCTCATTACATCTCACAAGCTAAATAGCTTTGAGTTTGATCAGTACCTCCAAAGAAAATCCAGCTGCTGCTGGAAGTGGTGTTGGTGATTCAGTAGGTGACCTCCTTCTCTCTCAATCACCACAGAGTGAATGAACCAGTATTAGAATAAGGGTTTGCAACCTTTTTCAAATCATGCCTCACTTAACTTTTTTTTACTTGGAGCCTCCCCCCCTTAGAAAATGGGACTTTACAATGTAATATACATAGAACTGGGGCCATTAATACATTAATTCTAGGGTTGTCGTGACTAAAAAAATTAATCCCAATTAATCATGCAATTAAAAAAATTAATCATGATTTATCGTGTGATTAATTGCACTGTTAATAATAAAATGCCATTTATTTAAATATTTTTGGATGTTTTCTATATTTTCAAATATATCGATTTCAATTGCAATACAGAATATAAAGTGTACAGTGCTCACTTTATATTTACTTTTATTGCAAATCTTTGCAGTGTAAAAAAGAAACAAAATGAATAGTATTTTTCACTTCACCTAATACAAAGACTGTAGTACAATCTCTTTATCATGAAAGTTGAACTTACAAATGTAGAATTATGTACAAAAATATAACTGCACTCAAAAATAAAACAATGTAAAACTTTAGAGCCTACAAGTCCACTCAGTCCTACTTCTTGTTCAGCCAATCGCTCAGACAAACAATTTTGGTTACATTTGCAGGAGATAATGCTGCCTGCTTGTTTACAATGTTATCTGAAAGCGAGAATAGACATTTGCAAGCATTGCTGTAGCCAGTGTTGCAAGATATTTGCATGCCAGATGCATTTAAGATTCATGTGTCCCTTCATGCCTTGACCACCATTCCAGAGGACATGCGTCCATGCTGATGACGGGTTCTGCTCAATAATAATCCAAAGCAGTGCAGACATGCTCATTTTCAAAATCTGAGTCAGATGCTGTCAGCAGAAGGTTGATTTTCTCTTTTAGTAGTTTGGGTTCTGTAGTTTTCGCATTGGATTGTTGCTCTTTTAAGACTTCTGAAAGCATGCTCCACACCTCATTCCTCTCAGATTTTAGAAGGCACTTCCAATTCCTAAACCTTGGGTTGAGCGCTGTAGCTATCTTTAGAAATCTCACATTGGTACCTTCTTTGCATTTTGTCAAATCTGCAGCGAAAGTATTCTTAAAACGAACATGTGCTATGTCATCATTCAAGACTGCTATAACATGAAATATATGGCAGAATGCAGGTAGAACACAGAGCAGGAGACATACAATTCTCCCTCAAAGAGTTCTTTTACAAATTTAATTATGGAAGCATGTCCTCTGGAATGGTGGCCGAAGCACAAAGGGGCATATGAATGTTTAGTATATCCAGCACATAAATACCTTGCAACACCAGCTACAAATGTGCCATGTGAATGCCTGTTTTCACTGTCAGGTGACGTTGTAAATAAGAAGCAGGCAGCATTATCCCCCGTAAATGTAAACAAACTTATTTGTCTTAGCGATTTGGCTGAACAAGAAGTAGAACTTAGTAGACTTGTAGAATCTAAAGTTTTACATTTTTTGGTTTTGATTGCAGTTATGAAACCAAAAAAAATCTACATTTGTAAATTGTACTTTTACGATAAAGAGATTGCACTACAGTATTTGTATGAGGTGAATTGAAAAATACTATTTCTTTTGTTCATCATTTTTACAGTACAAATATTTGTAATCCAAAATAATAATATAAAGTGAGCAGTGTACACTTCGTATTCTGTGTTGTAATTGAAATCAATATATTTGAAATGAAGAAAAACATCCAAAAATATGTAATACATTTCAATTGGTAATCTATTGCATAACAGTCCAACTAAACCTGCGATTAATCATGATTAATTTTTTTCATCACGATTAAATTTTTTGAGTTAATCGTGTGAGTTAACTGCAATTAATTGACAGCCCTATTTCCTACTCAGGCAAAACTCCCATTGGCTTCTGTGGGAGTCCTTTCTGAGTGAGATCTTCAGGAGTTGATCCTTTTAAACAGAACAGTAAAAACAAGAGTTAATGAGGACACAAATCAAAGCACTAAACACAGTGCCAGGGATAATTAACCAAAACATTAATTGTGCACTTAAATTTATGTTACCTGTTCATTTAAGCACAGGATGACCTAGAGTAAGGTCAAGGGACTCATACTACATCCATCCCCAAAAATAACTGATGCATCCAATTTTATTCAAAATGTTTCTTGGACATCAAAAACATTTGGATGAACCGCGCTTCAAATAATTGAGGGAATTGTTGTATAAGTAATTCACACCAAGGGGACATAACCTAGATTCAAATAACGGTAAGTTTCAAATCAAGGGTGTGCAGATAAATGGGATTTTATTGTAAATGAAATAAACAGCCATTTGATTAGTCAGGGATCAAGATGTGCCCAAACATTTTTCTAATGGAGCTCAGAAAGAGAGGCCAAAACTGTTGGCTCAATCCAAAAAGCAAGGTATTACATACTTCCAGTGGAAACAAAATAACAAATAAATAACTGGGACCTCCAAGTTTTCCATATTTATTAGTGTTCTGGTGGAGGCTTGCTTTCATCTGTTCAAGGGCAAAAATAGAAAACAAACCAAGTTTTCGCTGATATGCCACCTGCGATGCTGATTCTCACAACGTTGGCATCATGAGATGAGCAGTGTAGATAACCACCATTAAAATCAATAAGGTGTATTCCCCCAGAGCCCACCAGGAACAAACTAGAGTCTACATCAGTAGGACTGTATACTGACAACACTGAATAGTTTCTCACCTCTTCCTTGAAGGCTCATACCGTTGTGCAGTATCATCAGATATTATTCCCTTTAATTCTGACCTTCACTTCCAGACAAATGTAAGGTCTGTCTACAAATTGCTATAATCTAACACCATATGCCTTTTAGAGTTAATGAGCTGGTTTTCAAAAGCTGTAGGTGTAAGTACATATCCACGTTCATTTTCACCCAGCACATTGTTAATGTAGCTGTATGAACAATTTGGATATTTGCACATGCAAATGGCAATTTAGACAAATAATTGGTCATTTGCATGTGCAAATATTTCTGAAAATCAGGCCCATAATCTTGTATTTAAGAATTTTCCAATGCTTTCTTTATGATACACTTTTAAAATTTGGAGGGAGGGGGTGGAAACTCACTATATAGGTGTGACATACTAAAAACAGTGGGCCAAATTCTCAGCTGGTGTAAATGGGTACAGTTTGATTAAAATCAAAGCTGTTATGCCATTGCACCAGCTGAGCTTCTGGTCCAGTAGACCAACTTACTCCTGCGGCTGGAGTAATCATCATCTGCTAATTAACACTATTCCCATAGCTGGGTCTAACTCACAGAAGGAAACAGTAGGTTTTTGTCCCTCTTTATTGGATGGTCCATATAAGAGGTAATGAATCTGCTTCAGTTTATTCCTCTAACTCAAGCAGGCAATACTTAAGCTTTCATTACTCAAGATCCTATGTATAAACTATCCTGATAGCCCAACCAGGATTTGGTATTACTCATCCAGTGATGCCAGTTACCAGAGATGTGTACAAATGGCAGCCATGTTAGCGCCTGTTGAACTACAGCAAACTTTAACTTTTATCAGGAAGAAAAGGACAACATTGCTTTGTTGTTTTAACTCTTTCAATAGGATACTACAAACAATAGTGAGTAACAAATAAAGTACAGCTCTAAAAGAGAATTAACTGACAATGTCTGTTAAACTCTTCAGCTGACCCTCTTGGCTTCCAGCCATACCTTGCTACAATAGGAAAACAAAATCCTGGGATTTTTCTCTTGGCTGGCTTACACCCACAGACTCACAAATCAGGTGTTTCGCTATATATCCTGGAAAAAAAGATGGTAGCAAATAATAATTATAAAATCAGGACTACAGTATCCCTTATTTTAAGTAAATTTAAGGGACATGTCAAGACAGAATTCAAGATCTGTTTGATTTGCAGACCACGGGGACAGGGTTCTTTCTTTTTTACTCCTCTCATCATCATTTTTGAGATTGCAGCATTACAATAATGGCAATTGTGCTGCTGCCAAAAGACCTTAGATTTTGGAGGCAGTCAGGACCACCTAGGGTGACCAGATGGCAAATGTGAAAAATCGGGATGGGGTGGGGGGTATTAGGAGCCTATATAAGAAAAACCCCAAAAATCAGGACTGTCCCTATAAAATTGGGACATCTGGTCACCCTAGGACCAACTGAGAAGTCATGCAAAATCCTGGGTTGAGAGTTTCAAAGCCAACAGGCAGATTTAGACACACAACTCCCAGTAAAATTAATAGGAGCGCTGTGTAGAAATTCAGTAGTAAACTGAAAAATCTCTAGACAAAATCGTGAGTTTCAGTAAGTTTGCTTCTTGCAGAAGTCACCCCAAACAAGCAAAACAACTCAACTCCAAGCAAGGCTATCACTGTAGCAGTCTATATTTGGACAGGCACACCATGAATCTATTCAAATAGTACACTACAATAACAGAACTTCAGCATTAGTCATTGCAGCTCACCTTGGCTGCTGTCACTGAGAAGCCCTGTATAGCTATTGGAGAGGAACCTACCCCAGCAGAGAGACATCAGGATTGTCTGAGCTTTCTCAACCAATAGCAATCATAGTAGGTGATTCCTTGGAATCCATACCGGTTGGAGGGCTGACCTCCAGAGCTTAATATATGTTGAATATTTAAACTGTGCTGTGTCTATGACAAACTGTGGACTGTTTAATAAACAGAACTGTTACTGTGCTCTAAGTGGCATCCTAGCTTTCCTACGATCTTTTAACGACTATACTAAGACCAAGGACTAGATGCTTGGACTCTCATTGGAATACTCTATAGTGACGGTTTAATCAGCTACCTGAGGGATTCCCTAATGTAAAGAGAATTCCTGGGTTATGTACAGCTGGCATAACAGCTCTCTACCACTCCTTTGTAACACCCAAAGGGTATTGCAATGGTGTGTCTAGAGGAAATGAGGCATGGCATGAATGTTCCTATGCTCCAGCAACATTCAGCTGCTGGAATTGTCCCATAGGGTATATCTATACCATATAGTAAGCTTAGGTATGTGTAACCCATGCTGCATATTCAGTATTTCTAAGCCCACACTTCAGCATCCACACTGCGTTGGAAACCCAAGCTTCACAACCAGGTTGGCACGTCCATACTACACTATCAGCAGCAAAGAATCCTGTGGCACCTTATAGACTAACAGACGTTTTGGAGCATGAGCTTTCGTGGTTGAATATCCACTTCCTCAGATGCATGTAGTGGAAATTTCCAGGGGCAGGTATATATATGCTAGCAAGCAAGCTAGAGATAACAAGATCAGTTCAATCAGGGAGGATGAGGCCCTGTCCTAGCAGTTGAGGTGTGAAAACCAAGAGAGGAGAAACTGGTTCTGTAGTTGGCAAGCCATTCACAGTCTTTGTTCAATCCTGAGCTGATGGTGTCAAATTTGCGGATGAACTGAAGCTCAGCAGTTTCTCTTTGAAGTCTGGTCCTGAAGTTTTTTTGCTGCAGGATGGCCACCTTAAGGTCTGCTATAGTGTGGCCAGGGAGGTTGAAGTGCTCTCCTACAGGTTTTTGTATATTGCCATTCCTAATGTCTGATTTGTGTCCATTTATCCTCTTCCGTAGAGACTGTCCAGTTTGGCCGATGTACATAGCAGAGGGGCATTGCTGGCATATGATGGCGTATATTACATTGGTGGATGTGCAGGGGAATGAACCAGTGATGGTGTGGCTGATCTGGTTAGGTCCTGTGATGGTGTCGCTGGTGTAGATATGTGGGCAGAGTTGGCATCGAGGTTTGTTGCATGGATTGGTTCCTGAGCTAGAGTTATTATGGTGCAGTGTGCAGTTACTGGTGAGAATATGTTTCAGGTTGGCAGGTTGTCTGTGGGCAAGGACTGGCCTGCCACCCAAGGCCTGTGAAAGTGTGGGATCATTGTCCAGGGTGGGTTGTAGATCCTTGATGATGTGTTGGAGGGGTTTTAGCTGGGGGCTGTATGTGATGGCCAGTGGAGTCCTGTTGGTTTCTTTCTTGGGTTTGTCTTGCAGTAGGAGGCTTCTGGGTACACGTCTGGCTCTGTTGATCTGTTTCCTTATTTCCTCGTGCGGGTATTGTAGTTTTGAGAATGCTTGGTGGAGATTTTGTAGGTGTTGGTCTCTGTCTGAGGGGTTAGAGCAGATGCGGTTGTACCTCAGTGCTTGGCTGTAGACAATGGATCGTGTGATGTGCCCGGGATGGAAGCTGGAGGCATGAAGGTAGGCATAGCGGTCGGTAGGTTTTCGATATAGGGTGGTGTTAATGTGACCATTACTTATTTGCACCGTGGTGTCTAGAAAGTGGACCTCCCGTGTGGATTGGTCCAGGCTGAGGTTGATGGTGGGGTGGAAGCTGTTGAAATCGTGGTGGAATTTTTCCAGAGTCTCCTTCCCTTGGGTCCAGATGATGAAGATGTCATCAATGTAGCGTAGGTAGAGAAGGGGCGTGAGTGGACGAGAGCTGAGGAAGTGTTGTTCCAGGTCGGCCATAAAGATATTGGCATATTGTGGGGCCATGCGGGTGCCCATAGCAGTGCCACTGATCTGGAGATATATATTATCATCAAATTTGAAATAGTTGTGTGTAAGTATAAAGGCACAGAGCTCAGCAGCCAGTTGTGCTGTGGCATCATCAGGGATAGTGTTCCTGACAGCTTGTATTCCATCTGTGTGTGGGGTGTTTGTGTAGAGAGCCTCTACATCCATGGTGGCTAGGATGGTATTTTCTGGGAGGTGACCAATGCATTGTAGTTTCCTCAGGAAATCAGTGGTGTCACGGAGATAGCTGGGAGTGCTGCATACTACACTATGCAGACCCACGTCCAATTTCATCTTCTGTGAGTGTATACCATCATATGGGTTCCCAGCACTCTCACCAGTTGTAGTTGTGCACTGGAGGAGTTGGCCCAAAGTGATCTGGGTGGTTTTATATTGCCAGTATATCTAACTGAGCCACTTAGTGTCTGCACACTTCCAGCAGCTGGAGCTATCAACATTGATCCCAATTCCATCTCACACTGTCAATCCTATTTTGGGAATCAGGCAGAGCAGAGCATCTGTGAGACACTGGTGGACAGTTCGGTGGCAATTTTTGACTTGCCAAAGGCATCTCTCAGAGGGATGTACTGACATATCAGCCATGAGCCAGATGCTGCTGCTCATGCCTGTAGCTATAATTGATGATTCCCCCATGTAGACCAGCACTTCTGGAGCAGGCCACAAGCACCAACTTGTGGGACCACATCATCATGCAGACCTGGGATGATCACCAATGTGGGTCCAGAATTTCCCCATGAAGACGTAGATATTCCTGGAAGTTTGTGAGCAGCTTGTCCCAATTCTCCAGCTCCAGGATATCCACATGAAGGAGGCCATGATGATCCAGAAGCGGGTCACAATAGCCATCTGGAAGCTGGCTACCCCAGACTCCTACAGGTCTGTGTCTAACCAATTTGAAGTTGGCAAATCAGCCATTCGGATTGTTATGGCATAGGTTTGTGAGGTGATCAGGATTGTAATGTACCCAAAGATGGTAGGCATTACAAATGTTCCTGAAATCATTCTCTCTAGCTATGAGATAATGGGTTTTCCAAACTGTGCCAGGGGCATTGATGGGATTGATGTGCCTATAGTTGCCCTCCTCAAGGACCATATGAGTGCCTAAACCATGGAAGGTGCTACTACATCATCATGCAGGCTCTGTTCGACCACAGGGACAGATTCATGGGCACTAACATGAAACACACTGGCAAGGTGCATGATGCCAGGGTGTTCTGGAGACTGAGACTTTACTTTCTTGGACAAGCTTGGCCATTATTGCCACTGAATAACATTTTTATAAATGGAGTCACTGTCCTCCCTCTTATTCTAGGGAACCCTGCTTACCCCCTGTTGCCATGGGTTATGAAACCATATCCTGATTTCAAATGACCTGGCAAAAGAAGGTTCTGCTACAAGATCAGTAGCTGCTGGTAGAATGTGTGTTTGGTAGATTGAAATTCAGTGATTCTGTCTTTAAAACCGTTTGAATGCCAGCGTCAACAATGCAGACTGCATTATTGTGGTCAGCTGTGTTCTGCACAATGTGTGCAAGTAGAAGGGGGAACCTTTTTGCTAGGAGTAGACTCAAAATAGTGCTGGATTTCTGAACTAGTACACTCAGCCAGACTGTGGACCTATCATGACTGGTGCTGGATCCATATTTGCAAAGGAAATCAGGGATGCTTTGGCCACCCACACAATGAGTTTGAATGGCGGAATGAAATGGTGTTGGTATTACGTATTATGAATTTTGAAAACAATTTCATGAAATGTACGGCTATGTTATGCATTTTATAAATACGCACAGTTTATGGAATACTGTGATGACAGTTTTTAATTTTTATTATGACATTCATTGAGAATCGGCTTCTGATAACATTTATTACAGTTTGTGCCACTTTTAACATTACATATAATAAAACTTGCTATTGCAGCCTAGTGTGCAAATTCAACACTTTATTTTACTTATGTATTTACATGCCAATCTAAGAACCAGAAAGGCAGAACAGCTGCCATCAAAACATACAACACAATTTCCAAAACTCAGTGCCAAAACAGTGAAAGGTGTGTGTTGCCAAATGACATAGCCAACTGTTTTTGGGTGTCCCCAGTCCCTCAGTTCTTTTTGGCTTTTCTGGGGCTTTTTACATCTGCAGGCTGTGATTGGAGGGGATGAATGCACAGGGTATATTTTTCTGTTCCATGTGCTAATGTTCATTGCCTGTGAAATAGTCCAGCCAGACCCTGAATTGTGTATGGATGCATAATTTTCAGGACACAATAGCATGGAGGATACTGATGGTGTGCAGCTTCAGCAGGAAGTGAAGATGTTAGTGGAGCCTGCAGTCTGGTAGCCATGAGTGCAAGTATCTGCTCAAATAGCTCCTTCTGCTGCACTCAACCTGTGGTCATGCTCCATGAATCCTTCACCAATCCTGGCCTCACAATGTGCAGCCCCTTCCTCTCTCTATGCAGCCTTCTTTCATTCTTATTCTTCTGATACTCAATCTGGTCCTTCTGGAACTCTCTCTGATGATTTGTTTTATCTAGAATTTCTCCCATCAACTCATCTCGGCTCCTCTTTCTCCTTGAGCACAGTAGGTGGGTCTGCTTCCCCAGGCTCCTGGTGTCATGTGTTTCCCTGCAGTGGTGGAGGGGCCTTGAAAGGAAAATGAAAGAGCACATTATTGTCTGACCATGATACAAAATTACATTTTCCACTTTATCAAAGAGACTGCTTTAATTCAAGGTAAAAAGATAATACTTTTTATCAATGGGCTTTATTTTATTCACACAGAAAACAACAGCTACTTCAGACAGCCTCTGGAGCAGGACTGAAAGCCATCACATATCATGGCAATGCACACCTACAAAATTCAACTGAAATGATTTCTACATCCCCTTCATTTTTTTCTGAGACAGGGGAAGACTTATATGAGGGCTAATCCCTAGTAGCTATGGTTTTTCAATCCTTTCAGGCAGGGAAAGTTCTGGAGAACACTAATATTCTGGAGGTACCCTTGTGGAAGCATGAACTTCTGTTCCAGGCAAGCAGAGATGACATTTAGGAATCTAGTGACCGACCAGCACATCTCAGAATGCAGGGGGCTCATGAGTTACAGAGATGGCCCTAATAAGTATGCCCTGTCTTGGAATGTAATCAACCATTTGGAGTTCCTACTCCATGAGAAATTCACTTTCATCACCAGTCAGCAAAGGGTGAAAATTTGTGGTCAAATCAACAGGATACTGATATATCATGGAGACGCAGTACAGTCTCCTCACAAGTACCCTGCGTCCATGCACAATCTCAATAGACTGCCAGCCACAGGAACTCCTAACACTGCCTGCCAGCCACTCTCTGTAGTAATTTGGACTCATATATTTAAAGCTGCAATGATCCAAATAGCCACGCTGGTTTTGTTTGGACTCATAACAGCCAGTTTTTTTGGGACTCAGTTTGCAGATGGTCTAGGACAGTGCAGGCATGGCCGATTTTTAAGGTTAGCTGTATAAGGCAGGAGAGGTACATGAGGCAGTTAATGGTGGAATTCCAATCCAGACTTACAACAATCAGCAAGGAACTAGAAAACATTTCAGTATAACTGCTTGTTTAACTTTTCCCCTCATTTGCAGTGTCCAATTTGAATCCCATGTGCTGTCAGCGGAAGTGTCATGTACTAGATATGGTTACAGAGCTTTCATCCCAGAGAGATACAAGACACGTGTCTTCCATGAGATCCTTTAATACGCCCCCTTAAGTATGGCTGAGCTAGTCTTAGGTAAGACTGATATCCAGGCTGGTGGTGGCATCCAATGTGAAAGGTGCCTACTGGTGGAATCTCTCAGGCAGCAGGTGGGAGAGCTACAGGAGGAGTTGGCCAGGCTGAGGAACATCCATGTCCATGAGCAATTCCTGGACAGTATCCATGTGGAGACAGCTGACGGTGCTGTCCCAGTTGACAGGACTACTGACACTCCAGTGGAGGAGGAGATGCCTCAGGGTGTATCTGACACACCAGTGGAGGAGGAGGCTCAGGGTGGACACAGCCAGCTGGTTACTTCTAGCAGCAGGCAGTGCTCCACCGCTGCTGCGAACCCTCCTGTTGTGGTAAAAGATAACCATTATGCTCTTCTTGATACAAGAGAGAAGAAATCACCCCCAACAGTTAAGGAGGTGAAGCCTCGTACCCCTAAGGCTGGGAGGTCTGCTGCCACCACTGATAAGAAATGTAGGGTAGTGGTGGTTGGAGACTCTCTGCTGAGGGGGACGGAGACACCCATCTGTCGCCCTGACCGTTCATCCTGGGAGGTATGCTGCCTGCCAGGGGCCCGTATCCGAGATGTTACAGAGGCATTGTCGAGGATTATCCGGCCTTCTGACTACTATCCC
This sequence comes from Gopherus evgoodei, assembly GCF_007399415.2. NCBI lineage: Eukaryota > Metazoa > Chordata > Testudines > Testudinidae > Gopherus > Gopherus evgoodei. Next base: position 113,787,102 of record NC_044325.1, on the reverse strand, counting down.
ATGCTACTCATCCATGTGGGCACAAATGATACTGCGAGGTGTGACACTGAGCAGATCAAGAGTGACTACAGGGTTCTGGGAGTATGGGTTAAGGAGTTTGGAGCGCAGGTGGTATTCTCTTCGATTCTTCCTGTTGAAGGTAGGGGTCCGGGCAGAAACAGATGCATCGTGGAGGTGAATGCCTGGCTGCGAAGATGGTGTCGCCAGGAGGGCTTTGGCTTCCTCGACCACGGGATGCTATTTGAGGAAGGACTGCTAGGAACAGATGGCGTTCACCTTTCGAAGCGGGGAAAGGCCTTATTTGCGCACAGACTGGCTAACCTAGTAAAGAGGGCTTTAAACTAGGTTCGACGGGGACAGGTGAGCAAAGCCCACAGGTAAGTGGGGAACAAGACCTGGGAGATGGGTTGGAAACAGGAGGGAGCACGGGCTATAATGACAGAGAGGAAGGAGGGTCAGGGCAAAGCTGGGAGGCAAGATCAAACCAGTATCTTAGATGCCTTTATACAAATGCAAGAAGTATGGGTAATAAGCAGGAAGAACTGGAAGTGCTAATAAATAAATACAACTATGACATTATTGGCATTACTGAAACTTGGTGGGATAATACACACGACTGGAATGTTGGTGTGGATGGGTATAGTTTGCTCAGGAAGGATAGACAGGGGAAAAAGGGAGGAGGTATTGCCTTATATATTAAAAATGTACACACTTGGACTGAGGTGGAGATGGACATAGGAGACGGAAGGGTGGGGAGTCTCTGGGTTAGGCTAAAAGGGGTAAAAAACACAGGTGATGTCATGCTGGGAGTCTACTACAGGCCACCTAATCAGGCGGAAGAGGTGGATGAGGCTTTTTTCAAACAACTAACAAAATCATCCAAAGCCCAAGATTTGGTGGTGATGGGGGACTTCAACTATCCAGATATATGTTGGGAAAATAACACCGCGGGGCACAGACTATCCAATAAGTTCCTGGACTGCATTGCAGACAACTTTTTATTTCAGAAAGTTGAAAAAGCTACTGGGGGGGAAGCTGTTCTAGACTTGATTTTAACCAATAGGGAGGAACTTGTTGAGAATTTGAAAGTAGAAGGAAGCTTGGGTGAAAGTGATCATGAAATCATAGAATTTGCAATTCTAAGGAAAGGTAGAAGGGAGTACAGCAGAATAGAGACAATGGATTTCAGGAAGGCGGATTTTGGTAAGCTCAGAGAGCTGATAGGCAAGGTCCCATGGGAATTAAGTCTGAGGGGAAAAACAACTGAGGAAAGTTGGCAGTTTTTCAAAGGGACGCTATTAAGGGCCCAAAAGCAAGTTATTCTGATGGTTAGGAAAGATAGAAAATGTGGCAAAAGACCACCTTGGCTTACCCTTGAGATCTTGCGTGACCTACAAAAAAAAAAGGCGTCATATAAAAAATGGAAACTAGGTCAGATCACGAAGGATGAATATAGGAAAATAACACAGGAATGCAGAGGCAAGATTAGAAAAGCAAAGGCACAAAATGAACTCAAACTAGCTATGGGAATAAAGGGAAACAAGAAGACTTTTTATCAATACATTAGAAGCAAGAGAAAGACTAAGGACAGGGTAGGCCCACTGCTCAGTGAGGAGGGGGTAACAGTAACGGGAGACTTGGAAATGGCAGAGATGCTTAATGACTTCTTTGTTTTGGTCTTCACTGAGAAGTCTGAAGGAATGTCTAGTATAGTGAATGCTTACGGGAAGAGGGTAGGTTTAGAAGAGAAAATAAGGAAAGAGCAAGTAAAAAATCACTTAGAAAAGTTAGATGCCTGCAAGTCACCAGGGCCTGATGAAATGCATCCTAGAATACTCAAGGAGTTAATGGAAGAGGTATCTGAGCCTCTAGCTATTATCTTTGGGAAATCATGGGAGATGGGGGAGATTCCAGAAGACTGGAAGAGGGCAAATATAGTGCCCATCTATAAAAAGGGAAATAAAAACAACCCAGGAAACTACAGACCAGTTAGTTTAACTTCTGTGCCAGGGAAGATAATGGAGCAGGTAATCAAAGAAATCATCTGCAAACACTTGGAAGGTGGTAAGGTGATAGGGAATAGCCAGCATGGATTTGTAAAGAACAAATCGTGTCAAACTAATCTGATAGCATTCTTTGATAGGATAACGAGCCTTGTGGATAAGGGAGAAGCGGTGGATGTGATATACCTAGACTTTAGTAAGGCATTTGATACAGTCTCGCATGATATTCTTATAGATAAGCTAGGAAAGTACAATTTAGATGGGGCTACTATAAGGTGGGTGCATAACTGGCTGGATAACCGTACTCAGAGAGTAGTTGTTAATGGCTCCCAATCCTGCTGGAAAGGTATAACAAGTGGGGTTCCGCAGGGGTCTGTTTTGGGACCGGTTCTGTTCAATATCTTCATCAACGATTTAGATGTTGGCATAAAAAGTACGCTTATTAAGTTTGTGGACGATACCAAACTGGGAGGGATTGCAACTGCTTTGGAGGACAGGGTCAAAATTCAAAATGATCTGGACAAGTTGGAGAAATGGTCTGAGGTAAACAGGATGAAGTTCAATAAAGATAAATGCAAAGTGCTCCACTTAGGAAGGAACAATCAGTTTCACACATACAGAATGGGAAGAGACTGTCTAGGAAGGAGTATGGCAGAAAGAGATCTAGGGGTCACAGTGGACCACAAGCTTAATATGAGTCAACAGTGTGATACTGTTGCAAAAAAAGCAAACATGATTCTGGGATGCATTAACAGGTGTGTTGTAAACAAGACACGAGAAGTCATTCTTCCGCTTTACTCTACGCTGGTTAGGCCTCAATTGTGTCCAGTTCTGGGCACCGCATTTCAAGAAAGATGTTGAGAAATTGGAGAGGGTCCAGAGAAGAGCAACAAGAATGATTAAAGGTCTTGAGAACATGACCTATGAAGGAAGGCTGAAGGAATTGGGTTTGTTTAGTTTGGAAAAGAGAAGACTGAGAGGGGACATGATAGCAGTTTTCAGGTATCTAAAAGGGTGTCATCAGGAGGAGGGAGAAAACTTGTTCACCTTAGCCTCTAATGATAGAACAAGAAGCAATGGGCTTAAACTGCAGCAAGGGAGATTTAGGTTGGACATTAGGAAAAAGTTCCTAACTGTCAGGGTAGTTAAACACTGGAATAGATTGCCTAGGGAAGTTGTGGAATCTCCATCGCTGGAGATATTTAAGAGTAGGTTAGATAAATGTCTATCAGGGATGGTCTAGACAGTATTTGGTCCTGCCATGAGGGCAGGGGACTGGACTCGATGGCCTCTCGAGGTCCCTTCCAGTCCTAGAGTCTATGAGTCTATGAGTCTATAAAGTAAGTCGCACATGGCTCCACCTAGTGGCTGAATAGTATAGTACAGTTTGGCATTCCATTACAGACGTGGGAGGGATGGTGAAAGGAAGAATAGGAAAACCCCGGCTTGTATTAATAATACAAGCTGAAAATCCCTTCCATGTATAAATTAATAACAACAAACGCAGTGGCAGAAATTTACCTGGATCTGACTTTAGCACTCAGGCGCGGCTCTAGGGATTTTGCCGCCCCAAGCACGGCAGGCAGGCTGCCTCCAGCGGTTTGCCTGCGGAGGGTCCACTGGTCCCGTGGCTTTGGCGGACCTCCTGCAGGCCGCGGGACCAGCGGACTCTCCGCAGGCAAACCGCGGAAGGCAGCCTTCCCGCTGCCCTCCCGGCGACCAGCAGAGCACCCCCCGCGGCTTGCCGCCTCAAGCACGCGCTTGGGGTGCTGGGGCCTGGAGCCGCCGCTGTTAGCATGCACTCTGATGCTGGTTCTGCAGCAGGCTGCTCCAAACAGCTCTCTTGAGGGCAGACCTAGGTTGTGCAGTAGCCACTCTGGCAACATAACATGCACTACAGTGAGCTCAGTGCTCACTGCAGTTCTCAGAATTCCTCATAAAAGAGGCAGGAAGACAGGGAGTTCCCGAGGTACCATTAGAATCTTTGACTTTGCTGTCATTTGTTTTCAGCGGCTTGATTTGCTGTTTGCATTGTACTGCTGTTCCAGTGAATCCCCAACACTGCTCAGATATAACTTTGTAGACATGATCATTTCTCATGCTCTTGCTGACATTTAAAGTTTTGCTTGCTTCGCACCACAGGTTCACCAGAATCTGGCTGTGTTCCTCTCTCCAACTAGCAGCACACTTGATGCAGGACTTCTTAGTCCTGGCCATAGCTAATACGTGGGAGAGTTAACTGTGTTTCCAGTTGAGCACTCTGTATGGAAATGAAGGGCTAAATGCTGAGTAGTTGCATTTGATTCTGGAGGTTGTTTCTGGTCCCTGGAAAGCAAGTGGGAACAGAAGAGACTGAAGAGATGGGAAGAACAGCCCAGGGAATTATGGGATAGCATGGGCAGACTCTTCAGACCCACATTGGGTGACCTGGACTCGAGGAGCATCCACACTGAAAAATGCATGGGCTTTGACCCACATCACAGCAGGCTACAGCTCTGATTCATCCTCCTAGCAGGGTCTGTGAGCCAGAATTCAAAGGGGTTCCTGGCCCAAGTTAGATTGATTTCTGTGTGGCTGGAAGCGGGCCTGGTCTTAAACCAGAGCCAGAGCACAGACTTAGTGTGCATGTAGACATACCCCAAGAGGTCATTGCAGCCAGGCATAATATAGAGCAGCACTGACATTGCTCTAGGTAGCACTGATGGCTCAATTGCTGACTGGATGGCTCCAACCACTTTGCACACCCGCCTTAGTTGTGCTGAATGCAGCTGAGGATCTAGCCTGGGTATTTAAAGTGAAGAACTATTGATGTATTCCTTCTGTCTATGCAGAACTAAAGTAAAACTTGCAACGCCTGATCTAGTGTTGCCAGCTCATGATTTTTCCATGTTTTAATATATTTTATATTTTTCTTATATTCCTAGCTCCTGATGTCATGTGATTATTAGAATCTCAGCTTTTATTCTTGTTAAAGTACGTTTCTAGCCCTCATGGTTGTGGATAAAATATTGGAAATGTGAGCCCAAAAAACTCAAAATACAAAAAGCAAATAAAAAGAGCACAAACTGTACATTTCATTTTAAGGTTTTTTTATTTTTAAGGCAGTCTCAGGATTTTTTGGGTACTGCCTTTAAATTTTTAAATGCTTGTGGCTGATAGTATTGCTGGCTGCAGTGTGCATTGGGTCTTGTGTATAACCTGGATTAGATTTTGTATGGTCTAAAACTTACTTAAATCAGGAGTCCATGTAGCTGCAATTGTGTAAGAGAAGTGCAAACCCTGTCTGCCTCGGTGGATCTAATTATAGGGGATGAGATTCCCCCCCCCATCCAAACGCCATACACTTTCAGCTTGGAGACAACAGCCTTCCCCTTCATGACTTTGGGTGGGGAAGAAGAGGCAGTGGAGGGGTCAGAGAAGGGAGTACATAGGGCCGGTGCAACCATTTAGTCGACCTCGGCGGTCGCCTAGGGCACTGGGATTTGGGGGGCGCCATTTTCTTCGGCAGCGACCATGGCGGCTGGATCTTCGGCTTCCCGGTTGCCGCCGGCATTTAGGCAGAGGGACCTGGGGCCAGGGAGTGCGGGGAAAGCCGCCTGCAGCAAGTAAGGGTGGGGGCAGCACGCAGGGGAACGCCTCGACCCAGCTCACCCCTGCCCCGCCTCCTCCCCGAGCACGCCATGGCTGCTTCACTTCTCCTGCCTCCCAGGCTTGCGGCGCCTAAGCTGATTGGGAGGTGGGAGAAGTGAAGCATCGACAGCGTGCTCAGGGTGCTTATGGTCGTGCGTGGAGCAGGGGTGAGCTGGGGCAGAGGGGGTGCCTCAGGGCGGAGGGGGGAAGCTGCCATGGGGGGGCCTCAGGGCAGGGGTACGGGGGGGCGCAAGGCGGAAGTTTTGCCTAGGCCGTGAAACATCCTTGCACCGGCCCTGGGAGTACAGGCTGCTTGGGACCGCCAAGGCTGAGAACGGTGGCCTCCCTCCCACTGCTCCCTGCTGATCTGCTCTTGGGCTCAGTAGGCAGCGGAGGTGCCCCAGGAGCTCCCTGCCCACAGGCACCGCTCTGCCCTCCACCCCCTCCCCCTGGTCTGGGCTGCAGCTGTGACTCCTGTTGGTAGCTGGCTCCGCTCCTCCCACGTCTGGGTCTCTCCCTGGCTGGCTCTGAGTGAGGGTGTGGGGAGCAGCAGGTGTCTGGCCCAGGCTGGAGGGAGGTGCTCTGGCTGGGGCAGTAGCTTCTCTTACCCTGCATCCCCCAGGTAGGGTTACAGAGACATGGGGGGCAGGGACAACAAGAGACACTGCTGTGGGAAGAGGGCACGAACAAGGGAACATTACTGGGGGGGGAGGGTGAAGGGGCAGGGGAAAAGGGGCACTGCTGTGAGGGAAGGGACAAGTGGGCAATGCTGTGGGGGGGAAGAGAAGGGGGTAGGAATAAGGGGCGCTGCTGTGCAGGAGGGGGAAAGGGTACTGCTGTTGGCGGAGGGACAAGGGGGCAGGGACAAAGGGGCACTGCTGTGGTGGCGAGGGGGAAGGGGCACTGCTGAGGGATGAGGGAGACAAGGTGCACTGCTGTGGGAGGAGGGATAAGGGAACAGGGACAATGGGGCACTGCTGTGGAGGGAGGGAAAGGGGTCACAGGTATGCGGGGGCACTGGGAAGAAGGGACAGTTACTGGAGGACGGGCACTAAGAGGCAGCTGTGAGGGAAATTTGGGGAAAGGGAGAAGAGGGGAGGAAGTTTGGGGAAGAGTGAATGAGAGGCTTGGAGGTGAAGGAGAGAATGAGGTGAATTTGGGGACTGGGTGAAAATGAACGAGTTCTTGGAGAGATGAGACTGGCATTTGGGGGAAGGAAAGTCTTGGGAGAAGGAGAGAAGTTACTGCAGGAGTTTGTGGGCAGTGGAGGAGGTAAGGTTTCACAGACTATGAAATCTGGAAGGGAGAGAGGAAAGGCGAAAGAGGAGAGACTTTGTGGAAGGGTTGGAAACTCAACACACTGAAGGTTTCTGCAGCAGTATAGCACAATAGTTAGAACAAGGCAGCACCGTACAAAGAGAGGCAGGAGAAGGTCAAGGTAAGTGTTGAGGTCATGTTTTTTAGGGAGAAAGGAAATTATATTGGGACCTTTTGGGGGGTGCATTCAGATAGATAGCCTCAAAGTTTCTCTGTTCCTCCCCTCATCACTCTCCTGCAATTCTGAGGGCAAAATTACTCTATTGCCTAGTGCCTAAAACCAGTTTACACCATCTGTGGATGTGGTCCACAGAAGGACTCTTCCGTGGACTTTACACCCATTTATACATAGGTGTTGGATGACTTACTATGAAGTACATTTCTCCTTTATGCATTATCTCCAGCATTTTTAGTTTAAACAATATTTGTCTCTCCATGAGCAGTGAATAATGATGTAGTTAGTGACAATCTCTTTACTTACTGCTTTTTCTTCCTTTGTGAGTGAGGAGTCCTTGCTATGTGCAACACTTCTGCATGCATTCAGAGGAGGGTATTGAAAGCACGGTGCTATCCAAGATGGACAATGGGGCCTACCGATGGAGAGAAAGTAAATATGGGGGCTTGGGGTGAATTTCACTGGCGTTGAAAGGAGTTACCTTCATAGTCCTGGATGCTGAAGTCCTTTATATGGTCCTAAATCCACAAGGTACATAAGCATGTGTCTAACTTTAAGCACATAAGTAACCGCATTGACTTAACTGAGACTAATCATATGCTTAAAGTTACACACATGCTTAAGTACCTTGCTGAATCAGGGCACCTCTTTGCAGAACAGATACAGCACGAGCTGCAGAAGTACAAGTTTTCCCTATATTGCCCTGCACTTGTGTCACAGCCCTAGAGAGACCGCCTGCAGAGCTTAGAAGTTTCCCTGGTTCCAAGTTTCACCCTTGGCATTTCAGTTGTGATTACCAACTGAAGTACCAGTTATGCTGGATTTTTATTTATTTATTTATTTATTTATTTATTTTTTATTTGTCTGTACATTCAGTCCTACATGTTCCCCCATTGAAGTCCAAAACAAATCCTCCCCTGAGTTCATTGGGAGCCTGATCAGGCCCTGTTTTTATAATAGTCATTGTTTCTGAAAGACTCCTTACCGAACAAAAAGAATAGAAATACTTCCCATAGAACTGAGATTCATAAATCTTACAAGTTTGTTTTCCGAAGTAGATTTCTTTCCTCATATAAATAATGCCATAACCTCAGCATTATTTTAATTATCGCTTTTGGTTGGTGAATTGCACTGGCAGGTGCCTAGTGGGGGCTAATTTAGAGATAGACATGTCTATGTGTGTGCATATGATTTTTAAAATAACTTTATCCCTATTTATCTTTAATTATTTTCCTTATCAATAGACTGATAGCCATAGGTTTATTGATATTGCCATTGATTATGATGCTCTGTATCAGACAGGGGCAGCAACTGCTGCTGCTACTGATGGAAAAGGAAAGGTAGTGGGAGGAGGAGGAGGAGAGGGGAACTGAGTTCTTGCTGGAGATTGGCTGCCTGTAATGTCACTCACAACTCTGGGCCCCAGCTCTTCCGCTGCTCTAGCTCTGGCTCTCGCTTGAACAGCTCCTAGTGAGAACAAGGCGTGCAGAGCTCCAATCACCAGCATCATGCTCCTTGGGCTTGGATCCTAGATCCCCCTCGTTAAACACTAGTAATAGCTGCTCTGGCCTTCAGCATCCCACGCTGACAGACTGACAGAAAGAAAGAGGCAGAACAGGAAAAAGGAGGAAAAGAAAACCTGCAGCCAAGGGGACTAAAGCAGCAAAGAGCGAGGGGAAAAGGGTGCTTTCCTTACACCGCTGCAAAGTGGGAATTTAAAGAACTGCAGAGAGAGAAATCCCAGCTCCCCGCCACACACACAGCGCAGAATTATAGCGCCAGGTAGAAATGACATCAACGGGGAAAGAAGGCAGCGGAGCTCAACATGCACAATATGTTGGACCCTATCGCCTGGAGAAAACCTTGGGCAAAGGACAGACAGGTTGGTTCCTTTGCAGCAGCCGCACTAGGGATAAGGTGCGGTAGCAGCTGATGGGGATGGGTTTTCGAGACTATTTCTGATGGATTTTTGCCTTTATTTCCTGTTTTATATATATATATATATATATTAAAAAGCATAGGTTGCCTTGTGTGCATCACTCTTGCTAACGGGTGTTGTTCTGGTGACTGTCAAAGTGCATGCAGAGGAAAACGGGGATGCCCTGCTGCTGGTAAATTTCATGTTCGTTACTTCACTGCCCCACTTTACTTCATTTTTCTTTTTAATCAAATTAAATTGAAATGAGAGGTGCACTGTGTATACTGGAGAGGAGGAGGAGAAGGACGTGATGGGGAGGCGGGGGAGTCACCAGCAGTATTTCATGACATCATGATTGAAAAGGGTGTAGTCCTTAAGGTGCAGTTGGTGGGAGAGAATATGCACAGTACAGTCTATGGCACTGGCTGCTGTGGCTATTTGGAAAATATGAATGGATGGTGTTCTTTGGTATGTTTTTGTGTGGCATAGTTTGAATTCAAAAATAAAAAAGTGGTCAGCAGCAGAATTCACTCTAGCGGTTTGAGGTTTTTATTTATTTATTTTCCAAAAGCCTCTGCTTGTGAAACTGGCCCCCATCAGATTTCCCTGAAAGGAACAATGGTAAGAAATATTAAGAGGAAATGTAGTGAGAGAATTAGCAGAGCAGGTGCTTGTCCCTACGTGGCATAATTAGATCTCCTAAATGCATTCAAGATTGTGACTCGCTGGTTGCCTGCCTGGATGTTATATTTACTTCAAGGGCAGGAGAGCAGTAATTGGAAGGAAGAGCGGTTAAAAAAAAATCCCAAAAGCCTTTCCCATTTTTATGTTCTTTTTTAGTAACAGGTGCAATGAGCAATGGAGTCTGGCAAATTGATTTGGTCGGGGGACCCCCAAAAGTGGATTGAATCTCCAGGTTATAATTTAGAAGGGAGGGTTGGTGGAATCAGCCATAGGGGGCTTCTTTGGGCTTGTGGGTGTTAAGTGTTGTTCATTATGGTGGGACAATAAAACATGATGCATTGTGTTTTTTAAAAACCCAGCCAAGCTTTGCCCATCTGTTGTCTAAAGGATTTAATAGGCGTTTCCATCCCCAGCTGCTGCCTCTGCTCTGCCTGCTTCCTCACTGCCCTGCATGGCAGCAGCTCTGCAGTCTGCAATTTTCTTAGGGACACAGTCAAAATCCAGATCTTTCTCTGTAAGGAGAAATGCTCTTCTGAGATGATTGATTGTGACCCCCCCCCCATTCATTCTTCTCCTCTCCACAAACCCCATGGCAACCATTGGAATATATGGATGGGATGTGAGCATCATATAGTCTTGAAATGAAAGTGACTTTTATTCTATTTTCCCCTCTAAATCTTTAAAACAATACAACTGCTGAAGGTATCTATCTTTTTTTTTTGGACATTACCTTTATTCTTCATATTACTGAATGAACTCATATCTCTCCAGATGTAGTTTCCATAAAATCCGTCCTGATGATGATGATAAAAATACCCCACCAAAAAATTGCAGTGTCTTGGTGATAAATCTGTATCCGGTTTCCATCGCTAATCTCTTGCTGGGCACTCTAGCTAATCATAAAACCAACACTAGATATACACATTCATTTTCTATCTTCATCACCATTTCTTTCTTCCTCATCTTCTCGGCAGCACCCCCGCCCCCCAATATATAGATATAAAATTGCATCTGAGATTCCTGCACATTAATCCTTATGCTCCAAATCACGTAACCTTGTATTATGGTCCTAAAGGGTTATCTGCAGCTTTGGTTATTTTTTTTCTCCCTTGATAATCTTCCTATCTTCCTCCTAAGTGATTAGAGAGAGGGAGAGAGAGAGACAGGCAGGCAAGCAGCAGGGTAGGAGGGGAGAGTGTATGTTTTCAGGGTTGTTGCTTTTGGGCTCTGCAGTTATTTGACCAACTGGACTAGCAGGAAAGTTGCCTTTTACAATTTTACACTATAGCAAATCTATAGAGACAGGTCTCTGCTTTGTGCAGGCATGTGTGTGCAAACAGCAAACACACTATATGCACTGTTTCTGGGAAGATGGAGGGATAAAGCTTAAAAGTAGCTGATGCCAGCCTCTGTCTTCCTTACCTTATCCACCCTTGATATAGATAATGCACGGAGGAGAAATCTGAATTGGTGTTAAATGTACATAGTTAAACACGGGAAAGATGTTTTCTGATCTTCTGCATTTTCTGTTCTAATCAGATTCGGGAATGTGCAGAATTGCAGGTGTGCATGTAGCCCTCACCCTGCTAACTTGGTGGCTGATGGGGAACCTGCAGCATTTTTGTGAGATGACAACAGTGCAGTGTGAGGACCTGATTGACCACTGCGATTTACTAGTGTAACTCCATTGAATTTGATGGAGTAACACTGTAGTGAATCAGGCTGTGATCATTTCTTTAGCTCATCTGAGGAGTTTAAGGCTCAGAAGGTTAGGAAGTAAAGGCTTGTTTGGTTGCGTGGTGTGTGTGTGTGTGTTTTGTTTTATTTTTGAAAGAAACTCTGGCAAAACATACTTACTAGCAGAAGGAAAATATGCAGTCCTGTTATACCACGTCCTTTACTTTCTTCATTGATCTTCACATCACTCATTTTTCTTTTAAGTGAAAGAATACTTCACCCTAAAGTTATTTCAGATACGTGGCTCTTGCTTCTCTCCCAATTGTATTCAATATTATACAAACCTCTTAGTAGCTCTCACCTGCCTTGAACTCAGATTGGATAATTTTTAAGATCAAAGGAAGAGGAATAAGGGAGGGCGTCAAGTACAGAATCTGCCCCAGTTCAGGGCAAACTTACAAAGGATGCTATGAAAGGGGAGCTTTCATATTCATCTGAACTCCAAATGGCACGTTTCAGCCCTCCATGTTGCGATAGCAGATTTCCTTCTCAATATCTGCGAAAGAGAAATGTTTACCAACAAGAACTTGCTGGTTCCTGCAAAGAGGTCCAGATACTGTGCTTGTGATGTCAGTGGAAGCTGGTGACATCTAGTAATGGGGAGGGAGTTGGCAAAACTGACATTGAGAAGTGGGTTCAGATCCAGTTCAAAATGCTGGCTAAAGATCGTGCTGATTTTGATTTAAAGAAGGATAGGCAAAGCCTGCCCTGAGGAGTTGACATTATGGGACATCAGGCTTTCTGAGAATGACTAATGTCACAAAGAGAGGATTAAGGCCAGTTAGTTTGGAAAGCAAGAAAGGAAGGTTCAGCACAATGCTGAAAAATGTTTGCACTCCAATAATACTGGGAGTGGGACAACGGCTACAAAAAGAAATTCTTAATAATTCACCACAAGAATTCTACATGTGAATAATTTGGGGGGGCCATAGTAAGACAATTGCCCTTTTGTTGTTGTATTAGCCTCAATTCAGAGTATCTCTGCCATTGTTTCCGGCAACTGGTCTAGTAGCTCATGGAATCTGTATTAGGAGGGAACAAGAATATAAGAAGCAGTGTAATAATTTAATTATCACACTCATAATATTTTATTATAAGGAAATGTCATTGTAAAAGATGACAATAAAGGATATATAAAGGTGTCTATGAAGGGGTTGGTTTATGTAAATTTCATTGAATTACACTGTACTGCAGTTAATTATCCTAGTTTTTCACTGTAATTAACAGTAATGAGCAAAAAGGATGTTCTTTGTGTTACAATAACACACCAGGAGATGCTATGCTTAGAAAACAGATTGAATGTGAACACTAAGAAGAAATTCAAGTTTATTATTCAGATTAAACAGAGGCTGCTCTCCATTTGCCACTAATTCTGTGTGAAATCAACTTTTCATGTATTCCTGACACTTTTTTTTTTAATTCCAGGAATATATTTTGTTTGTGAGTTTTCTTTTGCCCTTGTTAACCTCTATATTCCCCTTGAAACCCTCTACAGTAATTCAGATTGACTGTAGTGAATTTTTATTAGTGAAGGCAGAGATGAGGAATTGAAGTATTCCTTGCTAAGTGCTTCAGCATTTCAGTGGATCTTTCTGCATTCTCATTTAAAGGCCAACTTATACACTTCAGTACTATTTTTATTTGTTTGCCCTGGCACCAAATGACAGCACAGTTCACATTTCTGAAATGCTCCTTTCTCTGCAAGCAAAGCAACACTGTCCTGTGTTGGAATTTAGTCTTTGATCAAGTTTCTTTGAAAGCAAAGAGCATAACATTGCAAATCCATTTGGTATCACTCACACAACTTCTCTGATATTTGCAGGCATTTCATACACATAATTCCAATTGAAGCCAATGGCAGTTCTGCATTTAGACAGCTTGCATGATGAGCCTTCCATATTGAGAGGGTGCACTCTGTTGTATATAAAGTGTAACAACTTGTACTTGTAACGCAGTACATATACCAGCTAATCAATCATATACTGGTATGATATTGAGCTGTATAGCTGTAGAATCATGATCCTGCTGCTTTTTCTGATTTTATAAACGTATGTATCATCAGTGTTATCCATACTGTCATGAATAGTTTTACAGATTGTAGGGGTCAGACCCACAGATGGCGTAAACTGGCATGGCTCCATTGAATTTGGTGACCCTGACCTACACCAGCTGAGGATCTGGCCAGAGAGATGTAAATCATATGAAGTTACCATTCAGACCTGTTTTCCCCAAATACATGCAAGTTCCCTTTATATTTTTAAACACATTTCTTATGTGGTTTTTAATTAGAGAGGCTATCTTGATAGCAATAAGTCTTATCTGAATCTGCATACATTCCAGTGATAACCTGTTAGGGCATCTTTCACTTAAGAGGTGAACTAATTAGTAATCACACAATCGGAAGTATAATATTGGAAACAGTGTCTCAGGCAATGGAGGTTTTACAAGCCCAAGTTTTTAATGAAATGTTGCTAAGAAATGTTGACATCAGAGTCAATTATATATGTCTGGACCCTCAATGTTAAATATGGTTGGAAAGGAGGTCGTTATACAATAAGGGTAGAATTTTCAAAAAACTACTATTGATTTTCAGTGACTCGGCCTTTGGGTATCCAATGTGAGATACCTCCAATCTGATTTTCAGAGAAGCTGAGGCTCTACAACTCTGATTGAAATGAGTACTACCATGTTAAGTAGATCTGAAAAACAGGTCTTTTGAAAGTTTTGTGTTAAAACTATTCTAGGAAACACCTCTTTGCCAAGTTTAGTGCAAATGATGGGTAAAAGAGGTCTAATTTAGGTCCTGATCCTGCAATGTGCTACATGCAAATGGACTCCTATATGCTCTGCACGAGCATAGGGGTCTGACTGCACAAAGCACATTGCCAAATCAAGGCCTTATGACATAATCTTATTTCCAACAAAATTAATGGCATAACTGCCATTGAATTTAGTGGGAATAGAGCAGGCTCTTAATGGATTTGTAAAGTGACAACTAGTCTTTTGCCCAAGAGTTGTTAAAATGCAGATACGCTGTCAAATAAGTGGGATTATATGACCATTTTTATATCTAAATCTCAGACCTCACCAGGTGCTGCTGTATTCTACAAATACCATTTTCATGCTGCTCAAACAGCTTCCTCCTTTCCATCCCTACTCTAATGACATTTAGTGTCACTACAGTGGGGAAGACCATACATTAGAATGACGAAGGATGTTGGAGAAATTAAAAATATTTCTCAGTAGAATTTATCTCTGGAGGGAAATTATTTCTGATCTACAGACAACTTGTGGCTCCGCTGGAAGAACCAGTGTAGTATTTTAAATGTGTCCTTACAACTGCTTTTGTATATTATGATGTCCTCACCAGCCAGTGAATGTTCTGGATTCCTGAAGACCCTGAAACCCTTTATAGTATAGCATACATCTGTTTCATACAGCATCTTTCAGGCAAACTGTAATGCTGGATGCTTTACAGAAGTAAATAATAAATGCACTGTTTGAAATAATAATAATAATCAATAACATAAAAAAGAGCAGAGAGAAATGAAGCGGTATGGACAAAGGAGAAAAAATGGTTTTCACGTGAAATTTGATCCAGCTCCTGTTGAAATCAAATGAAGTATTTTCATTGACTTCTAGTGGGAGCTGTATTTGGTACAGAATGAGGAGGATGCAGTATGGGCCATTCCAGAGGAATGAAGCTGAAAAGAAAGCTCTTGCATTGACAGTACTGTGATTGCGTAAAGGGGTAGAGAGTAAGTTATTTGGTGAACGGAAGGACCGAGGAAGGGAATGAAGAGAGACAGAGGTTTGTGCAAGAGTTTTAAAAATGAGGAGGCTAAATTTGAATCGAATCCTGAAATGCACGAGGAACGAATGTAGCTGTTGGGGGTTATTTCTTAGTATGTTTGAGACTGCGAGCAGCAGATTCTGCACATGCTACAGCAAATCTAGGACTTGCTTCCAATGAGAAGAGATGGAAACATGGATGACGAATTGAGCGGAGGGGGACTCAAGGCAGGGGCATACATGGTTGATATTACAGGGGTGAATTTGTAGACATTAATTTTAGGGAGCTTCATTGTGTGCTGCTCTTTGAATGCATAGTCAGTTTATAGGAATAGGAACTGCTCCTGCTCCCACTGAAGTCCACTGATGCAAGATATGATGTCAGTCAACTTCAGCAGGAACAGGATTAAGCCCACTATAATAGGTAAGGTCAAACCTTTTACTTCTCTAAGAAACTTCATAATGGAACAACCATCAGGAGTGCGGTTTTTTGTTACAAACAATGCAAGGGCATTAACAGTCTTAAAAGATACAACTGTTCATTTTGTTTGTGGGAAAGTGCCAGAGTAGTTCAGCTTTTCAGTTCTCATACATAGAATCATAGAACTGGAAGGGGCCTTGAGAAGCTGAATAGCCCAGTCCCCTGAAATCAAGGCAGGACGAAGTATTATCCATTCTAGACCATCCCTGACGGGTGTTTGTCCAACCTGCTCTTAAAAATCCCCAATGATGGAGATTCCACAGCCTCCGTAGGCAATTTATTCCAGTGCTTAACCATCTGACAGGAAGTTTTTCCTAATGTCCAACCTAAACCGCCCTTGCTGCAATTTAAGTCCATTGCTTCTTGTCCTATCCTCAGAGGTTAACAAGAACAATTTTTCGCCCTCCTCCTTGTAACAACTTTTTATGTACTTGAAAACTGTTATCATGTCCCCTCTCGGTCTTTTCTTCTCCAGACTAAACATGAGTTTAGTCCATGAGACAACACTCTTCTATCACAAGATTTAGTGAAGCAAATAATTCATTACAAATAATTTGTTTAATGAATGTAGTCTGCCTTTTTCTGGAATGTCCATGAGCAGATTACAGTTTCCTCAAAGTAATTTGTCATTTCAGTTTATTTGACAAACGTTTATTTTGATTCTCCCCCACCCCGCAAATGGTTTGAGCCTGCTTAATCAATAATCAAAGAATTGAGTTGTGCTCTTGAAGTTGGATGCAATCTGTCAGCTACGTTACAGAGTACTGTTCTGTTCCCTGGTTGGATGATTGTGCGAGCATTTCCAGCATGAATATTTGCATGTGCAAACATAAAATTTGGTTTCCTGAACACAGTTTCAAGAGTTGTTTCCCATAAAAATATGTGCGAGTATGACTCATATGATCCAGTGTTTGCAGAAAACAAATACAAAAGGGTCACAAATGTGATCAAATCAAATTTACTTAAAAATTCAAGTGAATATTCACAGAACATTTTTACATTATTCACCCAGCTCCATTGGCATGTATCATGAACAGTATATATGACTTTTATATAATGATGAGCTGCAAAAGTTTTATTTGTTTTTATTTTAAATCTGTTTACATACCCAAATCACTATGGGTGAAATTCACTCCTGTGCAGAAGTCTAGCACAAGACCTATGCAAGCACCAAAGTCCCACTTAATTCCTCAAGATTGGGTTTAAGTGAATATTAATTTGAGCATAGGACTTGTGCTGGCCATCTATGTAGGGACAAATTACACTATAACAGAGCACAGTGTATATAAAGAGTTATTTCTAAATATTCTTACATATTATTATTTAGTGCTATTTTTGTTACTGTAGCACTCAGAGGCGCCTTTGTACAAATTCATAGGAAGATGCAATCTCCGTCTGAAATAACTTACAGTATCATTTAATTTTTTAAAACAAAATATTTGAAAATGAATTCCCTCTTCACGTATGCACAAAGTTCTGGATCCTGAATTTTTGTCTGTGACAGCTGATAATACCACAAAGCCTATAAACAAAGAAAGCAGCAAAAGAATATATTCCGTTCAGGTGCTGATGAAGTTGTTGGTTTTTGAAGGGGAAACTTAGGATAGTGAGTGGAGGAGGAAATAAAAATTACTATATGTTTATATTTAAAAGCTAAGCTAAGCACAGGGCATGATTCTTATGTAGACTGGGGAGTTTTGTGGTTCTCAGGCAGAAACCATCCCTAAAGTCGGCCAAGCCAGCCACTGGATGCTTCTCTTACTGTAGGGAGATGTTCAGGTGGTGTAGAGCCACCACAGTATCTCCTAAAGGGTCACTTCCAGCTATCAATGTATAAAAGCACGATTTAGGGAAAGGGCATATAGCTGGTGCTCCCCTTGTACTTGATTGACCCCCAGTTGCCACAAAAGCTTCTGGGCCATTGCCAGCCAGCGTAAATTAGAGTAGCCCCAGGGTTGCTCTGAGTTAGGACAAGTCCCGCATCTGAACTCAAAATTGGGGAAGCACAAAGGTGCCTAAAAGCCACCTTTTTACATACATGCCTACCCCAAGGTGCAACAAGCATTCCTTAGCTTAGGATCTGGCTCATACTGTTACAGATATGGTACAGATCCAGAAAAAAAGTCTCCACTACTTTGTATTTCACCTTTAAATCCTTATTTTAAGTTTTTATGGGATTATTCCTCAGTATAATTACCTATGGGTGAATGTTAGATAAGAAATTAGAGAGGAATCTGTTGCCTCATTAATCGCTGGTTTGATAATGAGAGTCTGGTAGTTTGCATTCTGATGATTAACTTGGAGGGGATTTTTGCTGTTACCAACCATACTCCAAGATTTGTAACATTTAGAGATTCTGGTTGAGTTGTTGGCAAAACAGCATCTTAATAAGGTAACTCTGTGTGTGTGTTTTTAAATTTTTTTTTATCTGATCCAAACTATATATTGGGATTATAGGTATGGTTGTGTTTGAATTGAAGTGTTTGCCTTTTTTTTTTTTTTTTTTTTTTTTTTTTTTTACTTTTCAGCGGTTGGTGGGAAACAGTTTTCAGGCATCCATTCGGTAAGTGCTTTTCTAGCTGCCTGTACAATTTATCAACAATGTGCTCTCTTGTTTCCTGAGGCACTTGTGATTTGTTTCACTACTGTTTTGCAGTCCAAGCTTTCTGGGGAGACAAAAAATATCTGTATGGTTGTGTGTTTTCAGTAATGTTTTACAAATGTATTAACAGCCATTGTTTCCACAGAGTCATTCCTGTGTGGTTGCATAGGGCCCTACAGGCCATAAACTCAGTCCTCCAGCCAACATGCCATTAAAAGTACAAATTATGGAGGAGCTGGTCTCAGGTGGTGGGGAGTGAGCTGGATTGGGCCACAAATGTCCTACTTTTAAGAGACACTGAGAAACCTACTGCTAGCTCCGTATATCCTAATCTGCCAGGAGATGGATTCGGGTGCTCTGACTGGCGAGTGATATGATCGTTCTGTGCTGAACCTTAATTCGGACCCAGGGGTAACTCTAGGTATGATTCTGCTGCTCCTGCTCTTCTTTCATCCAATTCCTCTCCCCCCATTCAATGTATGGCCAAGAATATAGATGTATTTCTAGCCAGGTGCACTGCTGATGATGCCCCACAAAAAGACGATCAGGGAGGGATTCAGAGAAAATCGAATGGGCATTGCTCTCCTGCGACCTTGCCAAGTCTGATGGTATCACCTTCAGCGTCAGTCAGAGCTAGGGTGACCAGGCAGCAAATGTGAAAAATTGGGATGGGGTGGGGGGTAATAGGAGACTATATAAGAAAAAGACCCAAAAATCAGGACTGTCCCTATAAAATCAGGACATCTGGTCACCCTAGTCAGAGCTTCTCCAGTGGGAAGAATCTCAAGGCCGCTTCTGAATTTGGAGCTCCCCCATACCAGCTCTGCCTGTTAGCACCAAAACACAGGGCTGCTTATGAATCATAGTTATCTTTGAGATAACCCGGGGAAATATATTTTGTTGCTTGGTCCAGAAAAAACTTCTTTCAAGATATCCCAACCTATTAAACTTGCAAGGTGAAATTGGCAGATGACTGCACTTATGAAGAGCAGCGTATTGCAGTTAAATCAAGTAATAATAGTAAAAAAGTATAAGCAACAAGGAAAAGTTGACTTCAGCTTCCAGGCTTTTTAATGAGGTGAAATTGACCCATATGCAAGAAGCCAGCACAGCACCTGTGGCCTGCTTAAGCCTTCCAGTTAGGGCGTACATTGCTCATAGGTACTGTTCTGGCCATTTGCACCAAGTGAATTTCACCCACGGGGCGTCCCTCAATATCCTTGGGCCAACTTATCCCTGGGGTAACTCCACTGAAGGATACATTTGGCCCTGTGAGTTTACCAGCCTAGTTGTTTTTCAGCTCTCCCAACATTTTCATCTGAAATTCATTTGTCCCTTTTAAGCCAGGGGGTCCTGAGTACTTGGTCCTCACTGAAGACCTAATTCTGCTCCCATTAAATTTGGGATGTTTTTGCCACTAACTTCACTGGGAACTGAATAGGCCCCTCTTTTTCCTCAGGTTCATTGCTCCCAAGTCTATGTACTCCTGGGGGAATGGACCAGGGGCTGGAACCATGTTTGGCTTTTTCCATCATTGCTGCTTCACACAGCAACGCTGATGAAGACCTAAAGAAGAAAGACCTCTCTAGAATCTTCAGAAGACATTATGGTTTCAGGTGCCACCGTCGTCTTCTAACCACCATGCAATCACCGATGGAATCATCTGCACTAGGGCAGGTAGAAACTTGCAGAGAGCAAGGATTCAGTTGGAGAGAGATTAGAGAAATAGTGGACAGTCAGGGGAATCTTGGGTTCTATTTCCAGCTCAAGTACTAAACTACTGTGACCTTGGGCAAGTCACTTCACCTCTCTATGTCTTTGTTTCCTCTCTCGCCCTCTGTCTTGTCTATTTAAATTATAAACTCTTCAGATGAGGACTGTCTCTTTCTGTGTGTATGTAAAGTGCCTAACATATTGAGGCCCTGATCTCAATGGAGACCTCTTTGTGCTGCAATAATACAAATCATTAATAAAGCTAAAGTTGTAGTAAATCATATAGCTGCTCTAAATTGCAGCTGGTTACAAAGGCCACACACAAGGAGCTGTTCTGGCAAATGAGGACTAATGCAGCAAGTATTTTTAGGAAGTCTCCCACACTCTGGTCATGCCCCATATGGCAGATCTGGGAAGAAAGAATGGTCTAGAGCCATGTGGGGATTCCCCAGTGCTTGGGGAATCTCCAACCAACCATCTAAGCTGGATTTCTTCCTACTTTGTGCTGCCAGAGAAGTATAAAGCAAGTGGAATGGAGGCCAGGATCTAGCCTTGTATGTTTGCAAACTGAGGGCTGATCTACATGATGCACTAGTCAGGTGTAAATTCTAGTGTGTATTAGTGTGTTGTGAACTAACTAGCTTGAGTGTAGCAGGGTGACATTAATGCACACTAGTGAACTTCTTGTGCACATCAGCAGGGTCCACACAGGCCAGTTGGTGAGCAATATGTTAGTGCCCACTGGAATTTACACTTCTCTAATGTGGACTAATTGTGTAGACAAGCCCTGAGTCTCTGTCATGGGGGAGATAGGAAGAAAGGCAGCTCTTTCTGTGCTTTCACTATGCCTACATTTGGATACAGTGGCATTATCTTCAGTAGGCCTTTCCTGCACAAGGCCACGAGAGAAGATTGAGATCTCTGTTGTGTGTTCTGTATGCATGTCTGTGTAATAATGGTCACCAAAAACAAAGCTGAGCATTATATTCAGACTTGGCAATGACACAAGCCCCCTAGCTGAGTTAAACACAGGCATTTGTTTTGCTGGAAAGGCATGGCCATGAGTTGCATAGCTTTTGGGAATCCTTATGCTCTGCAGTGCACAGCAGCTGTAAACAGGATTCCTCTCATTTGCTTTTCAAAGCATAGTTTACATCTAAATATTAAAAAAAAAAAGAAAGAAAGGTCTAGATCCTCAGCTATTGTAAATCGGGGAAGCACCTTTGACATCAGTGCTAATTTATACCAGTGGGAGATCTGACTCAGGGTTTCTGGTTTCTATAGCTTATTTCACTCCTTGTATTTGTGCAATTCCATCTTTGTCACTGATTGATTAGGTAGGCCAAGTTCTCTTGTTAGTTACACCAGTACAGCCCTAGTGACTGAAAGGGGCTTAGAACAATTTATGAGAGGAGAATTTGGCCCATAAACACATTTCTTGGTGATATCAGACGCAGACTGCTGGCCATGATCTAGTTAAGAGAAGCCCAGATTTGCATCTTGTTTCCTCTGCAGTGAAGAAATTATTGAGAGATTGATGTCCCTCCATGCCCCCAAAGCTCATGGATGCACTTAAAGTCTGTGCTTAACTATGAGTCCAATAAAGAAGAGCAGACATAGCAAGTAATAATATAACAGAATTGCTGTTGCAATATTCTATCACCCTTCTTTTACAGTGAAGCCTCCTGACAAGTCTGCGCTAGACATTGTTGTGTGAAATTGCCTGCTGTTGATCAAGCAACATTGCTGTTTCTTGAGTGGTAGCAATAGTGGGAGCGCTAGAGCCCCCTTCACTCACTGCCATGCTGACTAACTTTGTTCAGCACACACCTAGGTGATACTGTGGCAAAAGTGCTAGTGGTTACCTAAGCCATGGCTTTACTACTCCTTCCACCATTGGTTCAGATCCCCCTGAGGTAGCAAACTCTGTGCTCTCAAACTCCTGTTGAGTTAAGAGATATTAGAGGGCAATCACAATTGTCCTATGACACTGCACACACAGGATTTTAGGTAACTATTTGGGGGAGGGCAGCGGTAGCCTTGGTACTGGGCAGGCTCTACTCCTCTCTTGGCCCACAGCTGGAAGGCAATGTAGTCTGGCAGAACCAACACATGATTGGGAGTTAGAAGGTTTCAAAGTTCTAACCCTGGCTCTGCTACTGACTCACTGTGGCCTTGGGCAAGTTATTTCATCTTTCTCTCTTGGTTTCCCCAGCTGTAAAATTGAGATGATAATCACAGGCGTAGTTTGACTTCTGTATTTGGGGGGGCAGCTCCAGTCAGGCCAATGGGGCCATGCAGAGGGGGGGCAAATTCTGTGCCTGACCGATGCTTGCTGTTTGGGGCCGGGGGCAATACCTCCTTGCTTCCAAAACTATGCTCATGATTTACCCACCTACTTCAGTGACATTGTGGGGATTAGTTAATATAGTGATTTGAACATACAAAGCACTATGGAAATGTAATAAGTATTTTGCAGTTTGTGGGTTCGCCTTGGTTTTTTGATCCAATTGGTTCAGTCTCTCGGCTAGTGTTAATATCTGGGTAGCTTCATTGGTTTACACCAACTGAGGATCTAGACTATTTCTTCTTTTCCAGGTGAACTTACTTTCTCCCTGCCCTTTCCCCTGCTCATTCCACAGCCTCCCCTTTTGGTGATGACAATTTTGACAGCAAAATGCAGAAATCTCCACGGCTGCAATTTAAAGCCGAAGTTATGTTAGCCCATTATATAAACAAGAGAAATTACTTTGATGTTCCTGGTTTGACAATTCCTGGCCCCATTGATTTCCATCATTTCTTTCCTTAGAGGCATTTGTCCCTGTTCTCTAAAACAAAATGTCACTGAGTAAACTGTGTTTATATGACATTGTGTATTCCACTTATGAAGGGTTTATAATTTGGTCAGTTTTATTTATGGTCCTATAAAGCTGATAGAATTATACTGCAGTGTTAAAATGCAGAAGCTTCATTTTCCTATAGGCAAAAGCCCTCTGGTTTTTTGAGAATGCTGTTCGGAGATTCTGACTGGCTGTTGAGAAACTTTGAAAAGGCCTTGGAATTTTTAAATTGCTACTTACTGCCATCAGTATAAAAGTGAATCCAGGTTAATAAAAGCAGCCACTTTATAATAGTGACAGCCTTCTGTGGCAGCATGATGGTTACACCATATTCTGTTTCAGCGAGCTTTCATTTCCAGAAACGTCACTGGTGAAGAGATTGGGTGGGAGTGAGGTGGGTAGAGAGCGGGTGGGTTATTTTTAAAGGCTGACTGAATTGTTAGGGATGCAGGCATTTCTGAAGGGGTTGATGATGAACTTGAGAAAATTGAAATAGCCAAGAATTTTTATAAGGGGTGACCTCAAAAATCTATATTGCAGATGTGAATGGTGGTTATACAGCAGCTTGATGGCTGGAGCAGTATTTTTGATAATGGGAGAAGCGGGCTGGTGGCCCTTCCTTCCTATCAGCATCCTAGGGGTGAAATTAACTTCTGTGCCAACACAAAGTCTAGATATTACTTAAGGCCTTTTTTGAGGGATTAAGTGATGAGCTGGAATTATGATAACTCTTTCCATAGAGAATCAAAAATGGGAGCTCACAAATGGCTCGGGCGGAAATCGAACACTGCAGTAGTTTAGTTCTATTTGTGGGATGATGAGCAAAATTCATCCTTGGTGTATTTACACTGAAATCTTTGCAGCAATACCAGGAATGAACTTGACCAATTTCCTTTGTTTTGTATATTTATAATAAATGTCAAAATGAAACAGTAGCTACAGATATAATATATTAAAAGAGACAGGGGCAACTGAAATATGGCCCAAAATTGAAATTTTCTAACAAGCTTTTTATAAAACCCAAGAGCAATAGAAATAATGATTTCCTCAGGTTTTTTGGGGAAAAAACAATTCTGATTAAAAATTTTAAAACAACAAATAAACTTTCACCTGCAGTGTTTGAAACCCATCAGGAACCTGAAAGTGAAATTGACTCTAAACCAAAGTGAAAGTGGCTGCATTGATTTTCATTGTCCATGACGAGACTAATGGGAAAGGTGGGCAAAGAGAATTAAGAATGACAAGTAAATTAGATTTTTAAAATTCTTTAAACTTGTAATCATCTAAGATGTTATTAGCAAAATAGTTGAAAATGTATATATTTTTGGAGAAAGGCAACATATGTTGCCTGATCCTCAGATGTGTCTTAGTTGTATTCAGTGCAAGATCCAGATGTGGAAGGTGATATATGCTTTGCAGCCCTCAGTTTGAAAAGCCCCAGGATTTCCCTCTCAAGGGGCATTTATGCCTGTTGAGGTTCATCAGAGCAAAGCAGTGCTCCAGCCACACCACCTCCGCTGGACATATCCCTGATACTTCTTATGTCAGCACTACATAAGCCTCCAAGCCAAGGATGCCTCCAAGACAAGGAGATCTTACCTGTTTAGATAGGGCACCTGTATAGTCCATTTGTGCTGCCAGAGTGTCACACAGGGCCTGTTGCTGAGGCCAGAATCTCGTCCATGATTTTTGAACTGGCAGTATCCCTTTAATCTGTGCCTTGAACATTAACATAGAGGTGTGGAAAGAAAGCAATAGAAAATGGGAAAATTAGAGGAGTGCAATGATCTAAAACATGTAAGTGATCAATGATTAGGGAAGGCAAATGCCCAGGGGGCCTGTTTTTGCTCTCAGTTGCAAAGGTGCAAATTGGAAGTAGGCCCATTTGAAGTCAATGGAATTACTCAGGTATAAAAATGATATAAACAAAAGCAGACTTTTGCCCTCTACGTTTCAAAGGCTGAGAGCGTTAGGACGTCTTGTACTCTTTTTATTTTACTTTTATGTATTTATTGGACGAGTGGGATATGAGAAGAAAGTCACATTCTTCCCTAGGGTTGGTATATCCCTTCCCCACCAAAAACATTGTGGTTTCAATTTCAGTTATTTAATTTCTTGCTTGTAGCTTAAAATATGAGTTCATTGTAGCACATGGTTGCAGCAGGTTGCTGGTCATTTACTGTAAGCAGAGTAAGATCAAACTATTGCCATCTGAGGCAGTGCTATTAGAATGTCATTTAAAAAAATTAGGCCCTTGGATATCTTTTTTTTAATAGGGTGACATTTTGTCAAATTGGAGTTGAAAAGTAGAAGCAAAAGCAGCTATTCTGGCATTCATTAGACCAGGATGAAATTATCTTAACTAAATCCATAACAATGCAAAGGTAAGGTGAAGATTTCAGATGCACCAAAGCCAGGACATGGGAAGTTATGGTTTTCGCTGCATCTTTATTATTATTATTTTATTTATTATTATTTATTTTATTTGTGTTACTGTAGTGCCTAGCTGCAGACTACTCCCCATTGTGCAATGTGCTGGCCAAACATAGAGAAAAAAGATGATCCTTGTCCCTGAGAGCTTACAATCAAAGTATAAGGCAAGGGACAACAGATGGGTATAAACAGACCAAAAGGGGCATGTAAGGAAACAATGAGATAATATTGGTGAGAATGCAAAGTGGTGGTCGAACAGTTGTCATTTGAATCTTTGTTCTGAGTACATGTGTATTGCTCTGTTTGTGCATGTGAATAATGGAAGATCACTTCTGTGCATGTGTGGTACACAGGTATGGCATGCTTATAACTTTATCCCCAAACCAAAGGAATGTGTTCATAGTGTTTGTCTTAAATTACAACTTTGGGCCATTTTTCTGCTCTCATTTATGCTGGTGTGACTAAGCAAGGGTGAAATTCACCCTAATGAAGAAGGCCAGCACAAGGCCACTTTAGTTTCACTTAAACCCTTTGGATTTTGGCCTGAGAGCAAAATTGGCCTGAAGCCCACAGCAAGTTCAAAGATTAAAGAAGAAGCTCTTTTGAGTTATTAGACCGGGGAAGAGAGGTTGTGAGGAAAGTGAGTCATAGCTCAACTGATAAGAAATAGGTTATATTTCACATTTTGGTTATTCTAAATGACAAAATGAAATTTTCTCTCATGTTCCCAAGCAAAATTCAACTTTAGGCTGGGAATAGGCTTGAGGAATTAAACCCCAAAGTGTTTAATTAATGAATATCCAGAAAGTTATAGTGACCTAAATAGAGACGGAAGTGCCCTGCAGTCATGATAGTAACATCACTAGCTTGATGTTCCCTCAGTTCTCATTCATTACATGTGATAGCTATGTGTCTGTCTGAAATGCCTTTTCCCTTCCATTTCCAAGATTCTTCTAACCCTGAAGTACTAAGTTTTGAAAGAAAAATGCCTCCTTTGGGTTTTTAGTTCCTCTTCCCCTCTCCTCCCTCCCATTCCCATACCTGGAAGGTTGTGATAACGTGGCCTTCCTGACACTTGCTCTGTTACAGAGCATTACACAGCTGCTGTTTTGAAGTTATGTAGCTTGAACTGGTTCATTTGGAAATCAGAAGCCTTTGATCATAGCTCTCACTTAGTGATATTACTGTCCCAGACCTTACAGCCTCTTTGGTGGAATGGACTGCCTTGCATGAAAATCCCGCACCAGTCGGACTTGATTTTGCTCTTACTCTGTTTCCCCCTTCCCCTCTCCCGCCCCCCCACTGTAACTCCAATGAAGTTATTTCTGATTTACAGTGGCATAAGTGACAGCAGTACTGGGCCCAGGTTGAGCCTAATTCTCTTCTTGGTAACGTCCACGTAATCAGGAGTCATTGTGTTCAAGTCAATGGACTTACACTAGTGAAATACCATTGAGAGAGGAGAATTGCGTAATCTGTATCTCATGATGCTTACATGCATCTGAGGAAGTGGGTATTCACCCACGAAAGCTCATGCTCCTAAACGTCTGTTAGTCTATAAGGTGCCACAGGATTCTTTGCTGCTTTTACAGATCCAGACTAACACGGCTACCCTCTGATACATGATGCTTTATGTAACTCAGAATTTGATGGCTGTAAGTACAATCATTCTACAGACAAACGGACAGATTCTCTGCACCATGGCTGTTTTGTGATGCACCACTGGAGTTGCACAGAATCCTATGATATAGAGTCAGCATAGTGGCTTCTACACCAGCCCTATCTTGATTGCTAGTGGAGGGTGCATGGTTGGGGGGAGAGTTTTCCCTGGAAAACCCTGGCTACTGTATCTGCCCGCTGAGGTTATTAGCAGCTGGCATAAGTTAGAGTGGCCCAGAAGTTGCTCTAAGTTACTCCATGGCACCAGTCCTGCACACTGATGGCCCAGTATCGTGGGAGCACAAAGGGAGTTTATAAACTAGCTTTGCATCTGCCTCTCCTGAGCTGTGCTGTATGCTAATCTGCTGCCTCTGAGGATCTATGCCACATACTTTAACATATAGGATATATATCAAAATACTAGTTAAAAGCAACTTAATTATAACTGTGACAGAAAAAGAAACTCTTATTGTCAACCATGCTGTTTATTTAAAGAAAGTCATACAGCAGAAATGGAGAGTTTAATAATTTAAAACTAAGTGGATGACTAAGAGAGAGCACATTTTTAGCAGCTTTTTTTCCCTACTTTTGTGATTCCAAAAAATCTCTCTCTCTCCTTCTGTGTCTCTGGCACCCATACTAAGAGCTACTGACAGTGTCAGAAAATATCACCACTGTTCGATTTCCCTCCCCTCCCTGTCTCCTGCCTATGAGGCATTTATTCCATTGACTGGTGTTCACCGGGTCAGTGAAATAGGATCTCTTTACCTCTCACCCTTTGATTTTCCTCTTTCCCCACAGCAACTTTCCCTGCTGGATGCATCTGAATTTAGCTTGATTCTCAGCTTCGCCGGTAGCACTGCAAAATTGAACCACAGCTTTCAAAAGCAACGGGGGTCTATTTAAAAGCAAGCTGGAGCAATCTAGGCTTGGATCAAGACCTCTCCATCCCCTTTGAAATCTATGCCACCACTGCCAATATAGTACCAAAGTGTCTGACTCTGAGCTCACTTACAGTCAGGAGTTAACTTCATGGAATCCAATAGAATAACGGTGGTGTAAAACTGTGGTAAAGGAGCCCCACCCCCCCAGTCCTTCCTCTTCTGTGGGCTAAATTCTGCTCTCACTTATTCTGCTGCACATATGGCAGAACTCTCTTGAGACCAGTGGACTTCAGGTTTATATCAGAATGACTGAGAGTAGAATTTGGCAAGCCACACAGGGTATGTTCACACTGTGATAAAAAACGGTCTCAGAGGCCGGGCTCCAGCCCGAACCGGAATGTCTATATTGTAGCTTTATAGCCTTGCAGCCTGAACCCTGTGAGCCTAAGTCAGCTGACATGGGCTCTGACTTGGTGCAGTAGATTTTTCATTGCAATATAGACATATCCACAGCTTCATTATCAGCCTGATTGCTTTCTCACTTATACCAGTCTTACATCATTTTCACTCCATTAGCTTCCATGGACTTATTTTGGATTTATACTGAGGTAACTGAGGGCAGAATCAGGCCCAAAGACTATGGGCCAGATCCTCAGCTGATGTAAATTGACATAGTTCCTTTGACTTCAGTAGGGCTATACTAATTTACACCAGCTGTGTATTTGTACCTGTGTATGCACATAGGCCAAAAAAAAATATTTTGAATTCTGAAAAGAGCCTAGATATTGAATTCTTTCATTCCAAGCATTAGTTACAAAACAATTAAACCAACAATTTTGTGACTCGAAAGATGTAGATAAGGTCACACATTTTCTGCAAATACATTTCTTCCTAGTATGGTTATTTGTTGCCTTCTCTGGAAATCACTTCCATAATCTTTTCTCCAGTCTCCTTTCTTTTTCTTCCTATTAGTAAACTTTCTTTGAATTGATAGCACTATTATTATAGCATTGAGGAAATGATGTTGTAGCTGGGAGTTAGATACTGCTTCCAATCTAAACACCTTTTTTACAAGCACTTATAATTTTGTCAGAGAATTAACCTTTGGGATGAAATGTCTTAAACTTGGTCTTTAGTCCAGAAGTGACTTTTTTTCCCCACTCAAAAATCTTGATAACTTAAAACCAGCCAAACAGATTTTTCACTGACTGTAGGAGGAAGGAGGTAGGGAGTAAGTGAAGGTCACTGGTTCATTTCCTTGTTGGAATTAAGTCCTTGAAAAATAAGGATA
Organism: Gopherus evgoodei; assembly: GCF_007399415.2. Taxonomy (NCBI): domain Eukaryota; kingdom Metazoa; phylum Chordata; order Testudines; family Testudinidae; genus Gopherus; species Gopherus evgoodei. The sequence continues at coordinate 113,757,943 of NC_044325.1, read as the reverse complement.
ATCCTTCATTTTATGTTTATTCACGTGGGTACTTCTCTATATTCAGCACTCTCCATATAAGGTTTTGTAATTTGTATATATTTTTCCTAAAAAGCCTGGAGGAGTTTTAATTTTTTAAAGTTAATATTTACCTATTAATAAACTGCTTGCTTCGGTGATAAGGTGAACAGGTAGACATATGCTCTTCTTAACCAAGTGCCAAAGTTTAAACCTCAACTCTGAACCCCTTTGAATTTCCAGAGTGTGATTGGGGGAGATGGGGTACTCGTATCTGAGATCTGAATCCAGCCATGCACATGGTTTTGCTCAAGGTCAGATCCAAAACTGGAAGGGGCCTGTCTTCTGAATCCATTTTGGATGAGGCCAAAATCTCATGTGAACAACCCATGAGAATTCAGCACCATGAAAACTGAACCCCAACCTTGCCTCCCTGGTTGACCTCTGACCCAGACACTATGTTACTTTGACTTTGAGTTCAGACACAGCCTCCATAGCCCACCTGTAGTTGTTGTTGAACACTGCAGGAACGTAGGAATTGTCATACTGGATCAGAGCGATGATCCAGTATCCTGGCTCCAATAGTGGCCAGTACCAGATACTTCAGAGTAGAAACCCTGTAGTGGCTAATTATGGAATAAAATGTCAGTAGAGGAAATTTCTTTCCAGCCTCATTTAGTTAATGGTTAGTTTATAATCTGAAATATAAGAGTTTATATCACTAGCTATTTTAATCCTATCCAGCATAGGAATTAGCCACATAAATATATAATTCTTTTTTGAATCCTATTAAACTCTTAATGTCAGTGATATGTTGTGGCAAGGAGTGTTACAGGTTGATTATTAATTATGTAAACAAAAAGGGGAAAATATCAATTGGAATGCCTGATTTACCTTGTCTAAACCAGTCATCATCTTCTATTTCTCTTTTATGTTCCCTCTTCTGAACTAAACAATCCTAATCTTTTCAGTCCACTTTCATGTAGAAATGTCCCTATGCCGCTAATTGTTTTTGTTGCTTCTCTCTGAAAATTTTGTATTTCTGCTATTACTGTTTTTGAATAACCATAACTGAGCACGGTATTCCAAGTGAGGCTATACCCACTGGTTTTATATGATGGCATTATCGTATTTTCAAGTATTATTTTCTATCCCATTCTTCGTTCGACCTCACATTTTGCGTGCTTTTTTGACCACCCTTGCACACATTGAGCACAACGTGATGGCCAGGTCTTTTCCTGAATGACTGCAATTAATTTAAAGCCCAACAGTGTTCATGAGTAGTTCCCATTATTCTTTCCATTATGCATTTGTCAACACTGTATTTCATCTGCAATCATGCTATCCATTCACCTAGCTTTGTTGTATCCCTCTTTTGAAGGCTTAAGGGGGACTTCAGTGATAGATCAGCATTATGCTAGCCTGCTGCACGGGGTGCGTTTCACCCTTTATGAACTGATGCAGCCTGTCAGATTAATTACAGATGCACTGTATATTTCCTAGGGCTACGTAAGGGATCAAATTTCCCTCTTAACCCTTTCATCCCTGAATTAAACTTTGGCACTACCTGTAAAATGGGCACCACAAATTTGATATATCTGCATCCAAGGTTTAAAGATTCTAGTGGTCTATACTGCTAATGCCATAGTGGGAAGTAATAATCTGCTAAATATTTTGATATTATAAATTTGGGAAAGGTAACTATTATTGTATCTAGTTGCTGATTCTCTTTCTATTATATACCCACAGTCTAACATATCTTTTCAAAGAAAAAAAATAGAAATCAAAACAAAATAGCATTTTGAAGAAGCCCTTGACTGAAACCACTGGGTTTTTGTATTAAGTTGCCTAATTTTCTCCCCATTATATTCCTCTTTGGTGGTACTAGAAAGCTCTATTAATTCTTGTTTTCTATTTATTGAAAGGCATTGTGGCCAAGTAAGTAGGCACTGGACTGGGTCTCTGGAGAGCTATTCCCCTCTCTGCCTTTGACCTGTTGTGTGACCTTAGACAAGTCACTTCATCTTACTTTGCCTCTGTTTTCTCATCCATAAAATGGTAATAATGGTACTTCTTAAGAAAAGTGCTTTTAAATCTGTAGATCAAAAGTGCTTTCTAAGAGCTAACTGATACTTTTAGAGATAGCCAGGTTATGACGATATATAACAGGATGCTTGTGGTATTGGAGTTGCCACCTTTCCTGTTCCTCAACAAAATATGTATTTGGTTTCTTTCCTGTACCAGAAAACTTAAAAAATAACACACACACACACACACACACACACACACACACACACACACACACACACACACACACTCGACTACCCCACCTGACAATGGAGCAGTATAGCCATGAAATATTTGGCTATAGAAATTCTTCCTCCTTCCTCCAAAAAATAATAACCCAACTTAACAAATGAATAGTTGAAAATGGGAAAAACTGAACAGATGGAAGATTTTGTTTATCACCCCCTCAATTTGATTATTTATTTATTTATAATTTTGGTGGTTCCGTTTGAGAAGGGATGTCATTGGGGTCAGTGATCACTGATTGCTTTAAAATCAGCAAACTGTGTTCAGCTGTTCAGTGGATGCTTGTCTGATCATGAAAATCCTGCTTGTGAAGTACTGTGTGGAGCAAGAGATAGAAATATGTTGGTATTTGAGTGAATTCAGTTTTACACAGCAACATCTGCTAAACATGCAGTCACTCTTTTACTTAGCAAACTGGACTAAAAACCATAATTATTTAATGAACAAACTCCCAACCACCTCCCCTCCCACTCATTTTGTCCTTTACTTTCTGCCCTGATCTATCAGGGAGTGTATAAGGCATGGCTTGCCTGCCTGCAGCCTTTCCGGTGCTAGGTATGATGTATACAGTCCTTATTTATTTATGTCTCTTTATTTTTTAATTTTAATTAAATTGATGGGGGAGTCCCTTTAAATGACAATCCAAAGTTTCCATTGACCACTGATGGATGCCTCTTGAGATGGCATTTTCAGGACTTAGAGTCTCAGTAATAATAATTATGGTTCAGAATTAACTTTGCAGATCGGAAGGTCTTCCTCTGTCATGCTTAGAAAGAAAATAAAAATGGATTTAGGTATTTAAAAAAAATAGTTGCTAAAAAAGTGTAACCCTTGCACATTCTGGTTAGAACAACCTACAGATTGTGCTGCTTCTTGGCTTCGTCTTTGGTTGTATACAAGAAAAGAAACAATAGGACCAGTATTAATTAGATTCCACAGCCTGCTTTTTGTCATATCCTCTCTTAGATGTAAGCAGGTGCCACAAAAGATAAACCCAGTTTAGGGGTCCAGGAAGCTGAAAATAAGAACTTATTTTTTTTTAATCTCTAGGCTGTAGATCCCCCTTCTTTTCCCATTCCCAATCCTTTCAAAAGTAAAGTAACTTCAAGGCTCAGTAAATCACATGTGGTTCTTAAAACAAGCCATTTTAGTTGCCCTATGTTTGCCTGTTATTTATAGTTACTATTTATTTATCATGTTGGGTAGGAGCCATTTGAAAAGCTGTCCCACGTCCTTTCCTAAATCTACTTTTCCTTCGGTTTATTCAAATTGAGAGGACGTAGTCTTCTGCTCCCAATGTCACAATCTGTTGCTTTGGGGATGGTTATGACGTCACAAACCAGGGATTATGATTTAGACTCCACAGGAGATAATAGCATTACCTAGAAGGGGTGAGAGAGTACAGCTGTCACATAAGAGCAGTGCCTAATAACTAGCAGTTTGGGAAAATGCAGTTAGAAAGAACAGAATGATGACTGGATTGGTATTTAAATAACACCTTTCTTTAACCTTTTTGACTGAGCATGAAAGTTCTTCTATGCTCTTTGATATGGGACTGTACATGTGTGTAGAGAAGTATTACAGTTCTTATTTCCCAGTGTAGTGCTTGACCTGATTACAGTGCAACTTTTGAATGAATATTCACCACCACCACTCTCTGCAGAGTGCCGTGTATTATGCAGGGAACTTCTGCAAAATTCTGAGCAGGGGCTTGATTCTGATCTTACTTACACTAGTGTAACTCATTGACTTGTGTAGAGTTATTTCTGTTTTACACTAGAATAAGTGAGATCAGAATCAGGCCCCAGAACTTTGGAACAACTAAAAAAGAGGCTGACCCCAGAGAATTCTTCCCAGGTATTATTCGGAGTTTAGTACGTGTTGGCACAGGGATTTTGGTGTGGATGACTGCATGGAAGCTGAGATTGGGTGAAAATCAGCCCTGGGCAGAAGATCACCATAAGCAATATGCACCACTTCAACCCATAAAATAGACACTTAAATAATGCACAAGATCTGTGCTAGCTGTCCGCAAAGGATTGAATTTCACCCAGAGTGCAGACATGGTCAGTAAAGCTCATAGTCTGTAGACCTTTACTACTGAGTTCTGGAGTCTTGATTGGATGAGCTCCCCAGCAGTTGGGAGCAAAGCTCCACAATGTAAAGTAGAACCTTTCTCATTTACGCAAATGTGGGAATGAGAGACCCACTGAAGACTGGGGAGGTCTGAGGCCTAGTAAGTCTTGAAGTGGGGCTAGGGGACTTCACTGTGGTGAGGGATCAGTGCAGGAGTGCCATGTGAGCTCTTGGGCCTGACGCTAAGAATGACTGAAGCCATGAAATGGGGTTGACTACATGGCTGTTGCCACTCCCCCTCCTCTTTGGTAGGGTTGCCAACCCTCCAGGATTGTCCTGGAATCTCCGGGAATTAAAGATTACTCTCTAATTCAAGATTATGTCATGTGATGTAACCTCCAGGAATACATCCAACCAAAACTGGCATCCCTACTCCTTGCATCGGAAGGTGTAGAGCAGCAGCAGAACCTCACTGTTACTCATTGTAATAAACCTGAACGGTCAGATTAATGTTTTACTGAGATTGGTGCAAAGAGGCCTGAATTTTTGCTGTAAGTGGCCAGCAGGGAACTCCCCAGGCATCAGAGAACTCCCTGCCAGAGTAAAGCTAGTGGTGGTGGCTTCTGAGCCAGCTTCTCCCTTCACCCCTGCCATAGTGGATGTGTCTGGAGAGGAAGGAAGTATATTGGGGCAGACCTCCGCTATGCTGATCCTTCACTGGTGTAGGGTCCATTAGTGGTGTACATTACAGCAGCTCCATGTTTGCTCTGACTATTGCAAGTGCTGACAGGAACTGATCTGCAGAACCAGGGAGTCATAATTGTCTCCTTGATGCCCTCCTTCACCTCTGCACTGAGTATAAAGTTCAGCCACAGGAGAGAATCTGGCCTTAAACCTAGAACTTTTAAGTGCTGATATGCCATTTTCCAAGTGCATTTTAGCCAGGCTCTACTGTTTCCCTGTGTGTGTCGGAAAGACTGAGTTAGTTACCTGGTGCCAGAATAAACCTTCTTTTAAAAACAGTGGTTCTATTACAAAATAAACTGGAATATAAGCTGTCTAGAGATCTGTCTGTATTCCTTTCTGTAACTAGCAAGGTGTTGTGACGTCGACACCTAACTCCCGTTAATGATCTGGGCCTGTGTTACTGTGTATGCCTTTATTGTTTAACATGATCTCCGCTTTATTATTTAAAAATGAGAACTGTTATATTAATGTTTTGAAAAAAGTGCATTGAACAAGTGAAGTGCTGTATACAAGCTACATATTACTATTGTAGTATAAGCTCTCACCCCTGAGGTGGCAAATTCCATCAGGTTTAATATTTGCTACTTGCTCCTCCTTTGCCCTGAGAGCATTCATCTGATTTTTGCAGGAGTATGGTCTTCCCAAGAGCATTAGCAGTTGCCACTGTCATAAACAGATAGCTAAGGGTTAATGTCTCTTTCACCTGAAAAAAAAGTAACCTGAAGCACCTGACCAGAGGACCAATCAGGAAACAGGGTTTTTTCAACTCTGGGTGGAGGGAAGTTGGTGTCTGAGTTCTTTGTCTTCTGTCTGCCTGAATCTCTCTCAGCTATGAGGAGGATTTTTCTATTTCCTGCTTTCTAATCTTATGTTTCCAAGTTGTGAGTACAAAGCTGGGTTTTTGTTTTGTATTTACATGTCTATAGTTGCTGGAGGGCTTTAAATTGTATTCTTTTTCAATAAGGCTGTTTATTCATATTTCTTTTAAGCAATTGACCCTGTATTTGCCACCTTAATACAGAGAGACCATTTGTATGTATTTTTCTTTCTTTTTTATATAAAGCTTTCTTTTAAGATCTGTTGGAGTTTTTCTTTAGTGAGGAACTCCAGGGAATTGGGTCTGCAGGTCACCAGGGAATTGGTGGGAGGAAGAAGTCAGGGGAGACCTGTGTGTGTTAGATGTACTAGCCTGACTAGCCTCTAGGTGAAGAGGGAAGTGCTTTTGTTTCCAGGACTGGAATTAGAGAGGGTGGACTCCCTCTGCTTAGATTCACGGAGGTTGCTTCTGTGTATCTCTCCAGGAACACCTGGGGGGTGGGAGAAGGGAAAAGGTTTATTTCCCTTTGTTGTGAGACTCAAGGGATTTGAGTCTTGGGGTCCCCAGGGAAGGTTTTTGGGGGGACCAGAGTGCCCCAAAACACTCTAATTTTTTGGGTGGTGGCAGCAGTACCAGGTCCAAGCTGGTAAATAAGCTTGGAGGTTTTCATGCTAACCCCCATATTTTGGACGCTAAGGTCCAAATCTGGGATTAGGTTTTGACAGCCACACTGACAGGTTTGGAGGTGGAATGTGTCCTGCCTTTTGGGTTCTCTAGGCTTTCCAATAACTGTAGAGCTGTAGAGAAAAACAGCTTCAGAATGACTCACCAGCTGCCACTTATCAAAATGATGAAAGGTAACAATCTCTTGACCAGTTTAGCACTTTAAACTAATAAAATCACTATGTCTTGGCTTCTGCCTGTGCAGCATGTGGTTACAAGGCTGCAGTGGTTGCTTCTTTTATAGCTGATGCTTGATAAATAAACCACCCGCTGGCAGGGATAATTTTTGTCTGCATTAGGTTTTCTTGCTCCAGTTTTCAAAGTCATATGGATGACACTTAATTTCATGAGCATTCTGCAGTCTTCCATATATTTTATTTCTTAAGTTCTTTTAAATGACTTGCTCAGACACAGCTCGCATTGCACACAGTCCTAGGTTTCTATGAAGTCGATAATAGTCTGCTTCTTACCTGACTGTGTTCTAAACTGTCTGGGTGATCAGTGCTTCCTCTGATCTGACGTTTGAATTCCAAGAAGGATCTTCTCTGGCATGCTTCTGTGCCTTAGAAATACTGTAGAATAGAACTATTCTTGTTCTTATTCTTCTCACGTCATACTCACCAAATTGGGCCCTGATCCACAGCCCATTGATGTTACTGGGAGTCTCTGCACTGATTTCATTGATTTGGATTAGGCCCTTAAGTCCTGTCAACAGTGGTAGATCTTATTTGTCATAACAGGGACATAATTGGTAGGCTGATTTAAAAAAAATGATATAAATGCAGGTGGACAGGATAAAAAAATCTTCAGGTGGCAGCGTTCACATTCTCATTTTAGATAGCGAGGGCCTGATTCTCCTCTCACTTGCACCAATGTAAACCAGGAGCAACACCAATTCATTGTGCTTAAAAACAGTATGCGAACAAAATCATGCCCCCAGTACTTCCTGCGAGCTTATTTGCTCATTGACTATGTTGAAAGACAATAGTATCTCAGCCATCTTACAATAGTGGTCTTCTTCCAGGTGTAGATGGGAGCAAAGCACATTATAACCATGATATGGAATTGTGTTACAACCTTGGGGCCCAGTTCTTTCCCCTTCTCTCCCTCCCCTTGCCACAGAACTCACATAACTCCCTTTGACTTCAGTTAGAGTTATTTCATATCCTACAGGTGCAGCATACTTACATAACATGATTTCAACATGGACTGATCCTGTCTACATAGGTGAGAACAAACCATGTTATAGCATGGTGTGATCCCTGATACCATCAGTTTGGCTGTGAAAATGATTACTTTTTCTCTTTCATTTATCACCCGTCCTCATTTTTGGATGTTTTTTCTGAGCAAATTCATTTGCAGCCAATATTAAACATGTCTGGATGCATAGACTAAGTTGAAGCACTTATGTTCACCGAGCCTTTGCACACTTCCTGATTTGTCAGAACATCAGGAAGCAAAGGACTAAACAGGCAATTCACCCAGTTATAAACACTTGAGTTATTTTATTTATTTATTATTTATATTTTAGTAATGCCTCGATGCTCTAATCTAGATCAGTGCTCCACTGTACTTACACATACTAAAACAATCCCTGCCCTGAAGAGCTTATCACTTAAATAGTAAATCTAGTGAGCAAAGAGAGCTGTCAAGAGCCAAGCTAACAAGTCTGCAGTGATTTAAAAATATGTATTTAGTTTTGTATTTTTATTCTGTTTGTAAAGCATCTAACATGCTGAGGTCCTGATACATAAATGCTATCATAATACCAACAATAAGCAATAATTTTTGTGACTTTCTATTAATCTAATTTTCTGCCCTAAGTATTTGATCTTTCACATGCTTTGAAATGAGAACTACTAGTAGTTTGATAAATGAATTAAAAGATTGTCTAGTATCACTAGCTTCTGTCACTCCTTCTGTGTGTTCTCTGCTGAATTGCTATTTTGTAGCTGCCTAAACTACAGCAGTACTCAGTAAATCACAACAGATTTCCCTTCCCTTTTTACAGCACTTGTACACTTTAGGGGGGATATTTTATCTTCTTCCTTCAGTATTGAGAGTACACTTGTGTCACAAAAATCATAAGCACATTGGATATTACCACTTTCTTCATGAATACAAACAGGTGTCTTCACTTAAAGTGCAGGCCAAAAAGCAGGATTTTGGCATTATACATGTGATTTTTATGGGCTCATACCACTATGATTTGTTGAACTGCATTTGCTCCCATTTTCAGTTCCCTAATATTGTTCTTGACCCTTAAGAAGTAACCTGTCTGAACAATTTTCTATTGCAGGAAATCATGTTAGTGAGAAAATGATTCTATCTCTAGCAGACAAAAGGAACTGTCCAGCATCTCCCAGGCTGAACATATTAAAGCACTGGTAACACTTAAAGTGGCTTTTAAGCTTGTCTTTCAGCCATATAAAGCTTCTCATCTCTCTCGGGTCTCTCTCTACATGCAGCACACACCTGTATTTGAACTGTATAGTCGATACATACAAAGCACGATATTGTTTTTAGCTTGGTTCTAGACATTGTTGTGTTAAGGTGACTGTAATGAGAGGTATGCAAACCCGACACATGGGGTTAATGAGCTAATGTGAGCTCAAGTGACCAGGGGCAGCTCTAGGAACCAGCTAAACAAGCAGGTGTCTAGGGCGACAAAATATATGGGGCGACATAGTGTTGGGGCCCCTAGCTCATACCTGAAGCGGAGTCCCGGGTTGGATCCTGACTGCCCAGGGGGGCAGTAACCAGCCTGTTGTTCTGCTGCCCTGTGCAGCAGGGCAGGGAGCCGGCTAAGTGGCGAACGTGTCCCTGATGCTCTCCCGCAGGCAGCAGCCACCTCCAACCCCTCAGGCGGGAGCCGGTAGTGCGACCCTTCCCCGGCTGCAGAGGACAGGCCGCTCCTCGGCTTTTCCCAAACACTGCAAGCCGAGGAGTGGCCCGTCCTCTGCAGCCGGGGCAGGGCTGCGCTACCGGCTCCCGCTTAGGAGGGTGGCAGGGTGGCCGCTGACAGCGGGAGAGCGGCACGAAGAAGCCGAGGAGGAGCAGCCCATCCTCTGCAGCTGGAGCAGGGCCACGCTACCGGCTCCGCTTGGGCGAGAGGGGTGGCCCCTGACCGTGGAAGAGCAGTGGGAGCCAGTAGCGCGGCCCTTCCCAACTGCTGTGGATGGGTCGCTCCTCCTCGGCTTATTTGCGCCACTGCAAGCTGAGGAGCAGCCTGTCCTCTGCAGCCGGGCAGGGCCGTGCTACTGGCTCCCGCCTGGGGGTTGGGGGTGGCCACTGAGTGCGGGAGAGTGGTGCGAACAAGCTGAGGAGCGGCCCGTCCTCTGCAGCTGGGGCAGGGCCGTGCTCCCGGCTCCGCCGGGTGGGGAGGTGACCGCTGACCGCGGAAGAGCGGTGGGAGCTGGTAGTGCGGCCCTTCCTCGGCTGCAGAGGATGGGCCGCTCCTCCTCGGCTGGCCCCCGCTGCTCTCTCGCGGTCAGCGCCCACCCTGCAGGTGGGAGCCGGTAGCGTGGCCCTTTTCCGGTTGCAGAGGATGGAGGAGACATCGCACCCGGGCGGGCCGCTCCTCCTTGGCTTATCCCCGCCTCTGACTCCTCCTCCTCCTCCCCTCTGCTCTGCCTCCTGCCAGGGGAGGGGAGGGGGAGCAGAGCAGCAGCCCGGGTTGAGCCCAGCTCATGCCAGGGCCAAGGCGAAGACCAAGGCTGAGTGGGGCTGGGATCCAGCAGCAACCCCAACCCCTGGCCCTGGGAGCGGTGGTGACGGGAGCTGAATCCACCTCAGGCCAGATCCGCAGCAAGGTAAGAGTTGGGCCAGGTGGGAGGGTTTTGTTAAAATTAAATGTTAAAATTACACTAGTAGGAAATGGTTTTATTTCACTAACTACAAATTCTGTGTTTTCATTTTTTTTAAATTTTAAACAGTCAAAAGAAAACTGCAAAGTGCAAATGTGTAAAAGCAAAAAAAAAAGCTGTGGGGGGCAGCCAAAATTTGTTTTGCTTGGGGCAGCAAAAAACCTAGAGCTGGCCCTGCAAGTGACACGGCCCCGCCACACCTGTAGGAGATGTCAGACTCGGAGGGAGAACTTTAAAGGGGGAAAACTCAGCACTGTTGGTGGCATGCCAGAGAGGAGAGCAGACCTCCAGTGCTCAGTTACTGGAGAGAGGGCTGACAGAAAGCAAGAGCTTCTCAGATGACCACTGCCCAGCAGCCCCTCCATGAAGGAAGGAAAGGCCTGATTCTGATCCACCTTTTGAGGGGACTTTTTCTCCATGTTAGCCTGTGAGCCTGGTTCTGGCCACAGCTTAGCAGAAGCCTGTCTGAAGAAAGAAAGCCTTACCACACCAGTGGGACAATTCATTAATGTTTCTTTTCATGTTGGTTGACAACCCTTGAGGGGGCTGCAAGGCCGAGACTCCTGCAACTGGACTGGTGTGGTAGAAAAGAGAGCATACTATTAGCTGTTAAGTCAGAATGACTCCACAAAGCAATACTTAAAGCTCCATTGACATCTTTCTGACAATCTCCTAATGCTGCAAGTCATTGGCAGAAACTGCAGTAAATCAGCCTGTCATCACTCTTGGCTCTGAGTGGTGTAACTTGCAGAGATGTTCTTCTCACTCTCTCTGCAATCCACTTCAAAGCAGTAGCCTCTGAAGAATGTAACTCAAAGAGATGTGCTTCCTTGGAGATGATCTGATCCCAGTGTTGACCTGTATTGCAAGTTGGATTGATGGGCCCTTCACTAATGCATTCAGATTTCCTGTAGATGTACTTTATTACTCTTACTTTAATGCATACATTACTTGTATATACGTTTTGTGTGTGTGGTTTTTTTTATAGGACCTGATCCAAAACCCACTGAAGTTAGCAGAAACATTTCCATTGAATTCACTGGGCTTTAGATCAGGCTCTTACAGAAATTCTTATCTATAAATTACATGAGATAAAATTGCATAAAAAGAACAAAATCCTGGAAACTCAGGTCTGGTAGAGCAGAGCACTTAAGCAGATGCTTAAATCCCATTAATTTAAAGTTTAAGCATGTGCTTAAATGCTTTGCTGAATAGGGATGGACTTAACTACGTGCTCAAATGCTTTGCTGAATCAAGGTCTAGTTAACGTTACATATTTTCTCTGACCCTGTCCTACAATGGGATTCCACCTCAGGGACTTTACCTTGTTGTGCCTGCATGTTGGAACACGTTTCATCTTCTGTTTTCACTAGCTCTTCATTTTCCTGCACTTCATTTGTTTCACCACAGCCTTAACATGCTTTGCAGTTTGTGTATCTATTTTTTAAAAATCTACTTGTCTCTTATTTTCCTTCATCCTACACAAAAAACATGGCCTTTAGAAAGGGACTTGCCTTTCAGCTTCTCCTCCAATAGAGAACTTTAAGGAGGTGGAAGCCAAAGATTGGACTCATTAGTTTTCAGTCAGAAAAATTAATGCTGATTGATGCCAGCTATAGTCCCAATCCAGCTCCCAGAATAGCCAGTAGAAGAACTCCCATACACTCCATGGGGAGCAGGATCTGGCTTTATGATAAAAGGAAGATGTTGAAGTCCCTCACACTTTAAAGGGGTGATAGAACTTTTTTGCCCAGGTGGTGTAGCTAATGTTGTGTTGTTAATATTAATGGGAAGCAGCTACGACCTATAGAGGTAAAGTACTTGTGTAGATTTCCTACAGAAATGAATGGGGAACTTAAGTAAATTCTCCCCTCCCCCCTTTTGTTTTTCTTTTATATGGTGTGAAAAAGATTCCCAACCACCACATTTGTTAGGTGATGAGGGAAGATGTCCATGAACTGTGAACAAAAGCCACTGCAATCGTATGTAAGGTGCTGAGGTGTTCTGTCTCAGGTTGACTGATCTCCCTCTTCTAGAAGTCGGAGTTCAGATGAATGAAGGAGCTGGATCCAAAGGGACTGCATACAATGGATCTGCCCTTACAGCTGGTGCACTTTAGGCTGTTGAAATGGAAGGAGCCTGTGTGAAAGGTTTTGCCACTAACTGATTCTTTCACACACATTGGCTTTAGTTTTATTGCCCTTCATCTGTCTTCACCCAGTCTTCGCTTTTGAGCACCTTGTAAACCAAATATCACTTCACCAATTTCTATGAATGTTTTATTTTGGACAGCTGACTCTGAGATGGGTTCACCTGCTGGTTATGGAACATGCCTTTTGACATAGTACCACACATGATAAAAATATTTCTCTTGCTGAGCGGTACATTTGTTGCTAGGCTGCCCTCTAATTTCCATTACAGATTGTATAATGAGGAGTCACATGCTTATTTTAAAATGTACCATAGTATTCTACAGTAATTGCACCAAACTCAAGGTGGAGAGGGATAGCTCAGTGGTTTGAGCATTAGCCTGCTAATCCTGGGGTTGTGAGTTTGATCATTGAGGAGGCTATTTAGGGATCTGGAGTGAAAACCTGTCTGCAGATTGGTCTTGTTTTGAGCAGCAGGTTAGACTAGATGATCTCCTGAGGTCCCTTCTAATCCTGGTATTCCACAATAATGTCTGACCATCTACTAATATCTGTCTCATGGTAGTATCTAAATTCCTGACACTGTCTTTTTTTGAGCTATTACTGTAGCAAATAAGGGGTGAAAAATATGGTTGAAAAGGTGGGGAGTCACTGTAATATGGTGGAGTTAGTTACTGTAGGACTTGTGTGTAACACAGGTTATGTTCACTTTCAGTAAGATAAAGCTGGGTAAGGAGGAGTCTCTAATTGCAATAAAATATTTGATTAACTGCCATGATGAATGGTTAAAGGCATCTCTGGAAATTGAAATCCTTCTCTCTCTCTCCACAAGCCAGGTATCATGCAAGAAGCTGGAAGAGTAAATTTCCATCAATGCTTTGCCAAATGCACCTCAGTCCCTTGAGAAAAATGAACCCAGCATCACTCCTTTTCTTTCTAGGACTGACAAGTGGTTCACTTTACATATTCATATGATCCTTGGCTCATTTTGAGCATAGCCTTCCAGGCATTCTGAATTATGTGCATCACTTTGGTATTAAACCTTTATGTGATGAGCTACAATAGAAATATATGTATTTTCTACCCCCCAGAGTGAGATGTTGGTTTATACCAAAGCAGTCTGGGAGGCAAATTGACTGCTTATTTCAGTATGTCTTAATGAAATGTTGTGAGCCTAAATATCTTGATTAGTATGAGTCAGTTAGACTTTATAATAGGACATCTTGCAATGCTATACTGTTGTTACTACCCAGCTGTTACCCCAGTAGCCCTAAGAACTGAATATTCTTTATCATGTGTTGGATATTTGTTTGTGGAGAGAAGGATGGGGAAAGAATAGGCACCAATAAAAGGAGGGGGAAAATGACCACAGCTATAATTTTGGAATACATCCATTCAGCAGCTTTCAGGGAAAGTATTTTCTTAGCAAATGACAAGGTTAAAAAAAGAGAGAGAGAGATACTGGAATGATGGTGACATTTGAAAGGGGAAAAGCCTTGTCAGAGGCTTTAATTTGTGAAATAGAAAATATATTTTCTGATGGCAAGGGAGGTTGGGAGAGGCTGCTGTGCTGGGCAGATAAGAAGGGGGGTCAGATGCTGGTTTATCTATAAAGAGACTGAGGGCTCTTTTCAGATTTGTGGGGTATTGAATTTAAACCAAAAAATCCCAAGGGATTTACAGCTAATCATAAAGTGGTATAGATAAAATATCCTCTGACAAAATTTTATAGAGAGATATATGCTGCATATAAATGGACATAAAACATATATTTATGTATACGTGCCTGCCTGTGTGAATTAAAGGTCATTTTGCTATACCAGCGAAGGACACATCAAGTGGCTTTTATGGGGAATAAATGCAGGTGTGCCGGGGCAGGCATGATGAAATATTTTAAAGGGCTTCAGCACTGTATAATTGCAGGAGCTGTATAATAAAGTTCTTTGCATTCCAAGCCTCCGGTTAGCTTTTACCTTCCAAACCCCATTCTCTCCACCCTCAAGAACAGCAACTTCTTTTTGACAGTTCATTCTGAAGTGAGCAGGTTGAGTTCATGCCTGCTGGAACTTAGGGTGTGGGAAGAAAAAGTTGTGGGGACTGAAGAGTTCTCTTTCTCTCTTTTTTTAATTTAAATTAGTTATACTTTTAAGTAAATAGGTTTAGAATTAATTTCTCTAGTTTTTATTTGCCTGGGGAGAAAAACAAAACAAAAATCTCACCAAGCTCACAGTTTTAATGGCATAAAGGGGCTATAAACTAGTCTGTCCCCTTCCCCTGAGACTCTGACTTAGTATAAGGGGGAATTGTCCATGATGTAGGGTTGGCCCCTTCATAGCTCCAGTATAGGGGGTATGGTAGTGACATGGCTATTCTATATTGTGGGAAGCCACCATAACTCTGGAACTGCACTAAATTGCATTCAGGAGGTACAGACATGGCTTAAAGCTGCCTTTGCTCCCCCCCTGCCATTCATCCATTTCTACACCTAGCAAAGGAGAGGAGTATTGCAGAATTTGGCCTTTCATTTTTCTATTTTAAGTAAGGGGTTGGTGCTTAGGAAAGTTGCTGAATTGATTTCTCTTATTTGCAAAACGGGTCCAGCATGGGCAGTGATAGTATAAACTACCTCACATTGCCATGCAGTAACTCAACGCTCGTGAGGGATCATCTTTAGACGCAAGAAGGCAGTGTAATTTCCAGGGCCTATTCATTCCTTTCTGTGAAAACTGAAAATTGTAATGCTTTTTTTGTGACATGAAGACTTGCTAAGAGCTGAAGTGAGACCACCAACTCACTTCCTAAAGGCCAGTGAACAGCCACCAGTGTAAATATCATTTGGTCATTACCTGCCTGCTGGGATTTGAACAAAAGTACTGGAGAGGTGTGAGGCCCAGTGTCCCACTACTAATCTCCAAAAGCAATAATTCATACCCCCTAATGTTGGCATAGCAAAACTTAACAATGTCCCTTTCACGGTATAAGAGGAAAGGGAGCATTTAAAATTCCCTTTTGCTTTGGTCCTTCCACACATCCTTGTTTCTGTGCATTCTGCTAACATATTCAAAGACACAGGTTTAAATATATAAGAGTTGCTAGACATATAAACACACACACATACACTGAACTGTTGTGGCACAAGTGACTCTCCTGCTTGAATAAAAGGTGAATAATTTTAGTGATACAATGGAAGAGCTGCAAATTTGTTTATGCAAAACTTGGGCTTTAGAAATGAATCTCTGGAAAAGCTGTGCTGTTTGGTTATGAAAATACACAGCCTGCTTCAAATGCAATAAAAACATTTTTTCTCTATTTTTATCCTCTTTTTCCCCTCTTGAAACCCTACAAATCTTATACATTGCTCCCTTTCCTCTCCACACATAAGGTCCTACAGTGTACATACTTTGTGCAATTCCTTATACAAGGCCTTGAACCTGCAAAGGATATATGTGAGCAGATTCCTCTTGGGCAGAGACCCATTGACTCCACTCAGACATAAAGGACCACAGGTGGGATTGAGGCCTTTGTTTGGATTCTGTTGATGTCATTCCTTAATCAACCACAAAGGGTGCTGTTGAATGGTTCAGAACCTGCTTCCTGTGCTGTGTTGTCAACCCAGAAAGTGAAGGGCCAAAACAAGCAATCTAATTTGGGCTTCCTGCATGACAGTGCAGCTCATTACCATTTAGCTGCGGCACCAACAAGCATGTCCTCCTTATAATATTATTTCTCTCTTCATAATAATCATTTTTCACCATAACTAGATATATTTCATAAACTGCTCAGCATCATTTGTTTTAAACTGTGTTCAAACAAAAGGAGCAAACTTTGAGGTAGCTTAGCAGGAAGCGGCTTAGGAAACCTGTCATCCCTTCTGGAAGACATAGTTATATGGCTCTCGCTGTGTGTCTTCTGCAGTCTTTTTATTTTTGAGGGGGTTTAAATGTAAGGCGGTAGAAGGCTGGTGATTAGGACAGAGGATATGGACTCCTGCTGGTG
Organism: Gopherus evgoodei; assembly: GCF_007399415.2. Taxonomy (NCBI): domain Eukaryota; kingdom Metazoa; phylum Chordata; order Testudines; family Testudinidae; genus Gopherus; species Gopherus evgoodei. Next base: position 113,741,258 of record NC_044325.1, on the reverse strand, counting down.
ATTAAGGAGAAGGAACATGATTCTTAAGAAAGTTAAAGTCAATGTCTAAATGTATTAATTTGTCAAGATACAGGGTAGCCTGGTGTGGCTGGCATAGTTCTCAGCTCATGAACAAGGTAGAAAAATTGTGCCTTCTATTACATTTCACAAACAAGCAGCCCACATAATTAGAGGGAGATTTTTGGTTTAAGGAAGAGAGAAAAGGGCATCCTGACTCCCTGCAATCTGCACTGTTGCTTGTTCCTTAGGACCCCACTAGTCAAAACAATGGGATTCATATGTTGTCGACAGCTGAGAGACCAAAGGATGACCAGATGGCAAGGGGGAGCAGAGCTGTCTGTTTCTGCAAGCGATAGGCACATTGTGGATATTCTCTTCCGGGGAAGAGGAGGTGGGAATCGGGGAGAGGGGGAGGGGGAGGGAGAAGAGAAAGGGGGACATATTAGCTAAACAGTCTGTAGCCTGAATGCATATGACATGTGGGAGGCAAGCTTTGTTAAGTAAGAACTGAAAGCCTCTTGCAGAGCATCAAGCGGCACTGGCTGTGCATTGGGCCAAATTAAAACACAGACAAACTTAACCATAAATCAGTAAAACTACTGCACGGCCAGTGCAGTCCACCAGGACTCTGCAGAGACACCTGGAGCCATGAAAACACCAAAAAGCTTTATAGGCAGAGATTCCTTCACTGCATGGGGCTCAGGGTGGTTTTAAAATAGCCTGGATGATTCATTGTATGCTGCTGAGTTCCTGATTAATTTTTCAGATCAAAGGATTTTTTTTTTTTAATTTGGAAGGAAGGGGAGTTTATTGAAACATGTGCCAAGGATTTCTTTCTGTATCTTTATGATGCATAAGACATTTTATGAGTTGGAGTTGATTCATGAGCTCCATTCCTCTAGATTTTTGGTGTTAGCTTCCTGAATAAGGGCCGGATTTTATGAAGTACTAAGTGTTCTCAGCTCTCACTAAAGTCAATAGGAGTTGAGGGTACCCAACATTTTGCAGGATGTGCTGAATATCTTGCACAAGTAAGCCCTAATTCCTGGAGTCTAAATCTCTGTGGGCTTGATCCAAAGCCCACTGAAGTTGAAGGAAAGACTCACATTTGAAGGACTGGACCAAGCCTTGTAAGATTAAAGTGGAGTGTCGTTTTGTTTTATCGGTTACTTTTGACAATTTGGTTATCTAGCAATCTGCAACCTCTTTCCTCTCTATTTCTCTTTCATCTTCCCTTTCCCCCTCGTCTGGCTCAGCATTGCAGTTTGCAGTGTTTGGAAGAATAGTTAACTTGTCCCATTTTCTTTTTGTTATGCTTCCCTGATCGTTCTAATTGTGAGACTTGGGTTAATAAGTAACTGGAGTAATTGATACTTGTGTTACACACAAAAATAGGGAAGTTGGAGTTTTAATTATTTTATTTATATGTGAGGGAAGTGCCTGTTATTATGGTCATGATGGAGACGAGTGTCTTACTGCCTAGAGAACTAAAATGAGAACATAATGGGTGTTTATGTGAGTAGGAGTTAACATTGTGTCCCATATAAACATATGCTAGTAGCTTTAGTTATATTCCTCCTTCTTGAAGCTTGTATGACTCATTGACCTTCCGCAGTAGGTACTTCTTGAAAAAATGGATAGCATGCTATAAAAGCAGCTCCATACTATTGTTTTCATGATGATCTACTTCATATGAAATGCCTAAGTGTCCTTAGAGGGAAACATATGAGATTCATTAGACTGTAGCACCTACACTGCTGCTCACTAACCCACTGGCATGGTTTGAACATTGTCACTGGCTTGGCTGCCCTTCTGGTCCCAGGATACTTTCTGGTGACATTGATGTGCATAGAGAGAGAAAGGGGCTGATTTATAGATGTAGCCTATTGCTTCTAGGGATGGGTCAGCTGAGACATTGCTTTGTGTCTGGCTTTGGGCATGGAGTAATACAAAGATGTCATGCCCGGAAAAGGCAGTTGGAAAATTAAAAAATGTCCAATAAGGCTCTAAAGATGCTTAAAAAAATGCCAACAACCTCCAACTAGCTATTGGAAAGATGCTGGAGGTTCTAAGCCAGTTTTCTATTCATTTCTTGGAAAACCTTTTGTAATTCCATATGTAACACCATCCTTTAGAACACTGTTATTTTAATGAGTGAAACCCTCCCCCTACCCCTACAGTCCTGCTAGTTGCCAGTGGTTATCTACACAGAACTCTTTAACCCCCATTCCATTGTCTAGTAGTAATACAGCAAGTATAACTGGAGTGTATTAGCAGATGCTACTGGTTAATTTTTTTTCTTACGGTTTTAGAGTCTGATCCTGCATCATTGAAGCGAATAGGCATTTTGTTGTTCACTTCAGTGGGCAGAGGATTAGGCCCTTAATCTTTACAAAACTTCTGCAAGGCCTCGTAAACACACACAACCTCACCATAACTAGATGTGACTTCTCAGTACAACAGTTTTCAGCTTCCATCCTGTTAAAGGGACAACATTCAAGTTAATTGCTTCAAATTTGACTTACTTTAAAGCTGTTTATAATTGGATTTGGAAAATAGCCTCAATTGTAAATGTGATGGTAACCTTTGAAAAATAATCTAACATTTTGTTGCTGAGCCAATTCAAATTATACATAGCTTCAGTTTTTGTAGGATCTACAAAAATAATAGCGGCTCTTCAGCAGCAGTTATCCTATATGCATTAATAGTGTTTCGATAATACAAGGAACAAGGAGGCTTTGGGGATGAGTGCCTTATAAATACATGTTAAAATGGCCAAGATTATTAAATATGGGTGCCCATATATGTAGGGACCTAAATAAAAATGTCCTTATTTTCTCAGGTGCTTAGCACCTGCACCTCCAGTGGACTTCAGTGGAAGCTGAGATTGCTCAGCTACTTTGAAAATCAGGCCACTTCTATTTAGGTGCCTAAACATGGATTTCAGAGTCAAATTTTGGGCTTCAATTTTTTTTAAATGTTGGCCCCCAAGCTCGAAAATATTGGCCAAAAATAACTGAATTATTCTAATGTACAAAAATGGTATAAAACTTTGGCCCTTTCCTGTTCTCGTGGAAGTCAGTGATGGTTTTGCTGTTGGTTTTGGCTGGAGCAGGATGGGGCCTATAATATATATTTTATTGTGGATGTGCTGTAACATAATGTGTGTAGAGTTTGCTCACAGTCTTCTGTCACTTCCCCCCCACAATCATCATGAGATTTTTTAAAAATTTATTGCAGTTTTTTCCAACCTAATATTGAATGTTAGTCCCTGTCATAGGTATATATATGCAAATGTCCACTGATAGGAGGATAGGAAGAGAATTCTTCTAAGCCCACACTTTTACCTGGCATAATCAACCACAGACAGTGAGGGCCCAGTGTTCTAAACATGAATTCTTTTCTGAGGGTATGTCTGCCTAGCAAAAGCTGTGCATTGGGTAGCCTACCTAAGCTAGCTTGAATCCAGCTAGTGCAGCTGGCAACAGCAGTGAAGATGGCACCGTGGGCTAGCAAGCAGAGTACATACCCGAGGCCTGTATCAGGCTTGTACTACCTGGCTGAAAGTCATGCTGCACTGTCTTCACTATTGTTGTTACCAGCGCTGGAGGGGTTCAAGGTAGGCTAGTCTGTGCACAGTTTTTCTGTGTAGCCATACCCTGAGCAGATTTGCCTGTGTCTATGGGAGAGAAACTCTTGTTTCTTGTGCGTGCAAGTAAAATAATTTATCTGCACAAAACTCACAATGGGAGTTAGGCGTATAAATTGTCACTGGCACACATGGGTGATAATGCTTGGAGAGTGGGTATGCATCTAATGGATGCTAAGTTAAGGCTCCTTTGGAAATCTTGCGCTTTGCGTTTCAGTTTGTTCTTTTAATGTGCCCGCCTTCTCCAGAACCTCTACTTTCAAGCTAAGGAGAGCAGTGGTTCAATGATTGGAGTAATAGATTATTGGGAAGTCAGGATTGGGGGTTCTATTCCTGTCTCTGCCGTTGACTCACTGTTTGACTTTGGGAAAATAATTGTTATGTCAAACTTGGGTGTCTGAAGCTGGGCACTTATATCCGTATTATATCATAACCATATACCCAGGGTCTAAGTCAGATGGGCAAACTTTTGGGCCCGAGGGCCACATTGGAGTTACAAAACTGTATGGAGGGCTGGGTAGGGAAGGCTTTGCCTCCTGAAACTGCCTGGCTCCCACCTCCTATCCACCCTCTCCCACTTTCCGCCCCCTTCAAAATCCCTGACCCATCCAACCCCCCGCTCCTTGTCCCCTGACTGCCCCTCCCCCCACACCCTCTATCCACACCCGTGCCCCCTGACAGGCCCTCTGGAACTCCACTCTTATCCAACTCTCCATTCCGCATCCCCTGACTGTCTCGTCCCCCTGCAGAACATCTGCCCCATCCAACTGCACCCTATTCCCTGTCCCCTGACTGCCCCCCCGGATCCTCCGCCCCATATCCAGCTCCCTGGACCCAGACCCAGCCCACTTACAATGCCGCTCAGAGCAGCATGTCTGGCTGCCGGCTGCCTGGCCAGAGCTAGACACGCTGCCACTCTGCTCGGCAGGAGCGCACAACCCCTCAGCCCAGAGTGCTGCCCATGCGTGGCAGTGTGGCTGCGGGGGAGAGGAGACAGCGAGGGAGGGGCTGTGGGCTAGCCTCAATGGCCAGGAGCTCAGGGGCCAGGCAAGACGGTCTCAAGGGCCAAATGTGGCCCACTGGCCGTAGTTTGCCCACCTCTGGTCTAACTAATCTCCATATTTGGGATCTGAAAGGAATCCGCCCCCCCCCCCCGCCCCAATTGGCAGACCCTGGGAATTTTTCACCTTCCTTTGCAGCAGGGGCACCGGTCACTTGCAGGTTTAGACTAGTGTAAATGGTGACTTCTCTGTGACTTGAAATCTTTGAACCATGATTTGAGGACTGCAGTAACTCAGCCAGAGGTTAGGGGTCTATTATTGGAGTGGGTGGATGAAGTTCTGTGGCCTGCAATGTGTGGGAGGTCAGACTAGATGATCATGATTGTCACTTTTGACCTTAAAGTATATGAATCTATGGAACTGATGTTAATTCAGCTCTGTTGTGGAGCACTGGTGAGTTTCTATGCATTAATAAGTGCATTTGTGGGTCTGTCCATGTTTGCATGGCATGTTTCAACAGTAATTTAAATGAAATGGCCTGAAAGTCACATTGTTTTATAAGCGATCAATATATTGTGTATAGAAATGTTGAGCCATAACTGGGGCTCTCAGCAGTTCTTGGTGACCAGCACTTACAGCGAAAGAAGGAGAGTGATGTCAGTTAATATATAATGGGCAATCCTTTTTGCGAGAGGAAGGTTTCTACGTTTTTAGCAGCGAGGTTCGGAATGTTGTAGGTTGGTGATGGCTATGTAAAGGTGTCATGTATATTGCATGTTTCTTGTTTTTATGCATATGGGTGCTCTCTCTCTATTTTCATACTGTGTACAGATTTCAGATAAGGCTCACACATAAATTGCTAGTTTCTTAATAATAATTACTATATCATTTGCATTTCTACAGCACCTTCTCTCTAAGGCTCTCAAAGCACTTCACAATCGTTAATGAATTTAGCTTCATAATTTCTCAGTGAGGTAAAGTGTACATCATTATCCATATTTTGCAGGTGATAAAACTGAATCAGAGATGTTAAATGTTTTGCCCAAAGCTACAAAGGAGTTTGTGGCAGAGGTAGGAATAGAATATGGGTACTTGATCTAAAGCCCATTGAAGTCAATGGGAATATTTTCAGACCCATCCAAGTCCATCCGTCCATCCCTTATCTCTGTCTCTGAGGCTGCCTATTATAAAAACGCTCAATTTCCCCCTGAAGTCTTTCCATCCTTATGTCCCTTATCAGCAAACAATGTTTCATGCCCCTTTAAAATACTGACTTCATTGTGGCTTGCTCAGTCCTTGCATTTCAAATCCGATATAATATTGGTGCATGTCCACATGAGATGAGTGAGGACATAGAAAATAGTTTGAATAATTGGAATATTTGTTCCAGCCCTGCAGGGGGAACCAAGACCATCTTCCGATTGCTTCACAAAAAACAGATAGATTGCTTATAGCTGGTGTCTTTGTGCAGTATCCACTGAGATCTCTTTAATGGTCGTACAGGAAGTGGTAGTAAATGGAGTCTCTCTCGCACTCTCTGTTTTTCTTTCTTTATCATTTTATTTGGACTCTATGTGTAGTGAAAGCTGTCTTGACCATCACACACTTAAGAAAAACCTGGTCTTGCCCAAAGCAGAGTTTTCCAACTTTCCTGAAGCAGAGTGGGATTTTGACAGCAGCAAAATGTCTTCTCCTTTCACCAACAAGAACTGGAAAAGAGGAGAATCAAATTGTCCAGGATAGATATAGACCTATGGAAAAACATACATCATAAAAAAGTGACATACATGAGCCTACTCAAGAGAGAATTTCTTTTGAGGGGATAAGCTGTGGCCCAGGAGTAGCTGACAAGACTGGGTCCTCACTTTAAAAAAATAGCCTCTATTTCCAAAGGGTGACATTGGAGAGGAAGAATGGTCTTGTGGTTAAAGCACAGGACTAACACTCCAGAGATGTATGTTCAATTTCTGCCTGTCACAGACATTCCAAGGCAAGTAACTTAATCTCTCTCTGTTCCTCAATTTCCCATTTTTTAAAATGGGGGTAATAGTACTTCCCTTCTCTCATCCATTGCTTGTCTTATCTATTGAAATAGTAAGCTCTTCAAGGCAAAAACTGTCTGTCTCTTACTATATGTTTACATAGTGCCTAACACAATGGGGACCTGATCTTGCATGAGGCTTCTACAGGCTACAGCAAGACAAATAATTAAATAATAATGAAATTGAGAGAAGATAGAAACCCTTGGGGAAAGATAGCCTGTGGAAATCAGGGGAAGCTATCTGTTTATATTCATATTAGGACTTATTTTAAAAGCATCCAAGAAGGCACCTGCCATGTTTATTCACAATAGGGGGTCATTCTGTTGATTTCCTAAGGAGAGGTCTTGAAAGCTAACTTCTGCTTGACTTCGAAGGATTAAAACAACACCTTTACTTATTCCTCTAACAAAGCATAACTAATGGGAGCAGGGAGATTTGCCTTAAAGTATCAGAGCCTTCCCATCCCTTCATCAATATTGTTCTGTGACTAGAGTCATTACAGAGGTGGAGTCCATGATATGAAATTACAGACCTGGCACCTGGTTCAGAAATGGAATTGATGGGACAAAAGAAGGGTTGGCTCTGTCTGCCACTCTAGCGCTTTTTCCTTTTTCTGCTTCCTGCAGCTCCCATTGACTGGGAACTGGGGGCTATGCCTGTGGATGGTCAACATCAGCAAAATATCTCACGGCCAACAATCAGATTGCCCTGATGGTCTGCATGTGGCCCACGGGCCGCAGGTTGCCCACCACTGCCTTAGAGGGACTTTGAATTTCAGAGCGTGGTTGTGCAGAAAAAATCGAGGCACCCAAAATCACTAGTAATTTTTATTGTTATTTGTTAATGGTGCCATTTTGACCAGCTTATGCAACTAAAACTCAGAATTTTGTGACTGCATTAATGACATAGGATGAGGGAAAAGAGCTGTAGTTCTAGCTTTGCATTATGGACTAGGTGCTGCACCAGTGACTGATATGTCTCCATCCTAACTTTGATTGTATTGTGGTAGTAGGCAGTTGCTTTTGCCCATGGCGAGACAGCGAACTTTTCTTCAATCCGAGAGCCTTCAAATAAGCTGCATGGTTGGAATAAACTTCATTCCTCTCTCCCTCTCTCTCTCCCTAGTAGCTTCATTTTGTACATTCCCTTCTCTTTTCATTGAAAATGAAAGGTGATTGGCAGTTAGGGGAATGGAGGGCAGGATTTTGCAATTCATCTTCATTTTCATGGCAGACTGTGTATTCAATTTTCTAAAGTTCCCAGGTCAGTTTTGAGATGTAGAACACAATGAGGGGGCTGTTACTTCACTCTCAGCAAAGCCTCTTATAGGTATCATCACAAAAGCCCTCCTCTGCACCCTAGATGTAGGTGGGAAATGGAAGAAGATGGCGGTAGAATGGAATATGAATACCTTGGGAAGGAAAGAAGACATGAATATTAGCAGCTGGTGGCCAGTGATTGTGCTAATTGTCTGTCCTGTCCTTTGCAGAGTCACAGTTGTCTCATATATGCCAAAATCAGTGCTATTATCCAGCTCCATATTTTATGAAGCAGGCATAGTTATGCTGCAAATGATGTGCCATTAATAAATAGCTCTGCTGGCAAGAGAAATTCAGCAGTACTTTTTATTGCCAATGTATTTGTGTATTGCTCAGTCATACACCATACTTAGAATTATCCTGATAGATTACAGCACAGCACACACACGTCTGTGATTTAGCATAGGACTGCATCTTAAGTATACCAGAGTGTCTCCTTATCACGGATAAACTCTGCTGCAGCCATTGGGTCAAATTCCATGGTGTTGTAGTTGCAATGATATCAATGGAGTTATATCAGGGATAAATTTAACCTATTGCTTGCTAGTGAAACAGAAGCAATGATTTGTGGTGACGTGGCTCATTTCAGGATCTCATCTAGGAGACATCTGCTTACCCCAAACTCAGAAACCGGCTGCTGCTGGTTCAACTCAATCCGATATGAACACTTCAGCTGCTTTTCCCCTCACACAGCAATTCTGCTATGTGGCTCTTGGAACCAGACTTAATGTCATTTTGTTTCTGTCTGGCCATCTGTGTGTCACTAATTAGTGTAGCTGCTATACCTACCGCAGAATCTAGTGAGTTTTTACAAGATCTGAGGATGACATTTTTCCTTTTTTACCTAACTGTGATAAAGTGTCTCCTGTTTTCTGATGTTTGATATGATATAGGCCTCTGACCTGTCTTTGTTTTTTCTTCTTGGTTACCTGCTGTGGTTCTGAAGAGCAAGTATTCAACATGAACTTTCCTAGTTAATAAGTGCTTGGTTCATCTGGCTGGATCATCTAGGAGCTGGTGGAATAAGGTGCTTGAGAGTTATGCTAGAACTGATCATGAACATGGCTGTCTTTAGACGAGTCTAATTTCTATACCTCAAAAACACTGGTGACATACAACTTGCACTCTGCTTATTGGAGTACCACAGTCCTGCTATATGACTGGTTTTCTTGCAAGGGTCCCATTTGACCATATAATTTAAAGACACAGATGCTTCTGCTGCTGCTGTTCTTTTCAGAAAGTGCTCAGATGTAATTTCTGATTCTTGGCAGAGATGATGCAGCAAGCAACTGCCATCTTCTGTGCTAGTTCCTTGAATCAAAGAGGGAATTCTCCACCAAAGACTCCCAAGTAAATGTCTATACAGTTTACTCATTTAGAAGACAAGCAGTGAGAGTAAGTTTTGACCTCTATTGTGAAGATTGCCTGCTCCCACTTCCTTTTTACTGACTCAGACATTGAGGCTTGGCATGTGAAGTTTTTGTTCTTGGCTGGCTACAGAAAGAAAGAAAGAAAGAAAGAAAGAAAGAAAGAAAGAAAGAAAGACACAGAATCAAAATTCCCCACAGTAATTACAAAAAAACCCAACCCAAACCAAAAAAACTCCACTAAGATCTTCCACTATTGTAGCTACTGACTACAGGAGTCTTCCAGTGTTGTTGACTTGGGGCGGATGCAGCCTTGCCAATGTATCCATCCCAGAGTTGCCACAGGGAGGCTGTCTTCCTGCTGAGCTTTCATATGGGAAGTAACAAGCAAACTTCAAAGGAGCAAAGAAAAAGCAACATTACAGTTCCAAGTCAGCTGTGGAAATCATTGTGTGCAAATGTATTTTGGCAGAAAATGTGTGAAATCTGAAATCCAGTTCTTGGCTTATTCAGTGCTAAGTCTCCTTATGGGCGGGTTCATTTGTCTTTTTTACAAAACTTTTACTTCAGTTGTTCTGAATTATTCACTGCTTTCCTTTGTACAGAATAATAAGAAGTGTAAAAAGGTGGCTTGTAGTCATTGCCGGAGTTTGAGCTTGACCTTTTTCAGAGAAGTCACAGGAATATGAAGGAGGAGTGAAGCAGTGGGGAGATTTGAGCTAGAAACCTGTCAGAGCAAGTCCCCTTCTGTCCTCTTCCTCTTTAAAGCTGAAGAGGCCTGCCTTTGGCTCTGGAACACCATGAGAGACAAGAGCCTCCTTGTCCCTGCTGCTCAGGAGAACGTAAGTTGTATTCAAGGAAGTTGAAGGGAAATGATGCAAAGGCTCTTGCTGGCACAGAATGCTGCTGCTTCCCCCTTCCAAGGTTTCGACTACAGTGCCCATATCAGGTCTCAGCTCCAGTCCTTCTACTTCCCAGGCCTTGGTCTTGATCTTCAAAGCCATTAGTGGATCAGGTCTCAGCTACATTGGAGACTACGTCTCTGTCTATGAGCCATCACACATTTGTGCTCCTCTGGGACAGAATACAGAACTCAGCATGTGAGAGTCGGGGACAAAGCATTCTCAGTTGAGCATATCTGGCTGTGGAACAGATTTCCAGAGAAGAGTCAACAATCCGGAGTTTGAGCACCTTTATGAAATTCTGCAAAATCTTCCTAATTTGATAAAGTTTTCCCACAAGAATCATATTGAGAACATCAGCTAGCTCCCATTCCCCCATTAAAAAAAAAAAGAGCTACCTACCTGAAGCAGAGCGTTTTGTAAACTAAAAAGGAAAAAGTGCCAGGGAGTCCATGAAGTCCATTAGCGATATTGCTATTACCAAATATATGTGATGTGGAAGGTGCTCAGATATTATGGTGATGGATGGCAGTACAAAACCCTTAGATAGATGGATAGAAATCCAATGAACAAGAGTTTCTTGCTCTTTCCTCTGAAGCATCTGGTGCCAGCCTCTGTTGGAGACAGGACAGTGGACTAGATGGGCCATCGGTTTGATCCAGTCTGTCATTTCCTAGTGTTCCTAAAGGGGAGCACCTAGTTTCAACATGTCTTGCCTCCATGAGATCATTTTAATTTGTGCTCTTTCAGCTGCAGCTTTAAACATCTATAGTATATCAATGCTGTGTACTTACGTAGATTAAAAAAAATCCTCTCCCTTTGCTCTGCATTTCCAGAATGAAACTCAGAAATTTTGCCTGTTTCTCCATGATCTGTCTGTGACATTAGACATCACTTTCTTTAGTTTACTGAAGGCCCCAATCGTAAGATCAGGCTTTGAAACCATAGGCTTTGGCTGGCATGGACATTTTGTTTGGAAGTGATTTGATTGGGTCTATGTATGTGTGCTGTAACAGTGTGCTCAAACTGCTTTTATATATTACGGCTTTTTCTGAAGTTGGAAATCCACCGGCCCTTCAATGCTCTTCTCGCAAAAAGATAATCTAAACATGCTGACCTCCTTGAAGATGTGCATGTTTACGTAATCTGTAATCACAGCACAAATACCCAATTTTGTTCATGCTGTTATTGTTTTTAAGATGTGGAGAGGATAATGTTGAAACTAAGCACATGGGTGTGACCAAGAGGATATTTGCTTATCAAGGGTTAGATTCTGCCACTCTTATTCACTCTGAGCAGTAACTAACTCTTCAAGTAGTTCCACTGAAATCAGTGGGGTTACTCATGGAGCAATGTACTACTCAGCATGAGTAAGAGAGGTAGAATCAGGCCCCAAATATTTTTCTTTTTAAAGGCATACTACTAAATTAATAATAACAACAGAGTTTTATATAGCATTTTTCATCTGAAGATCTCAACATTCTTTGCAAAGGAGGTAAGTATTATCATTTTACAGATGTGTAAACTGAGGCCCAGAGAGGTGAAGTGACTTGCCCAGTACCACACAGAAGGTCAGTAGCAGAGCAGGGAATAGAAGCCCACACTTCTGAATCCCTAGTTAAAGCTCTGTCTAGCTGGGCACTCAGGTATATATCTCTTTGAGGAAGAGAAGCCTAAGCTGTCTGATAGTGCCTCCCTAGTATTGCATTTCTTCCTTGGTACATATAAGGCTAAACTTTCAGTCACCTCCTCTGATTTTGCACCTGTGAAGGTTGAGCACATGCCCATTTTTCATGTGCAAATGTGCATTTGAAAGGGAGATATGCAGCAAGTGAGATTTGGCTGGATATTAGGAAAAATTCCTAACAGTCAAGGTAGTTAAGCACTGGAACAAATTATCGAGGGAGGTTGTAGAATGTCCATCTTTTGGAGCTTTTTAAGAACACGTTAGACAAACTTCTGGAAAGGATGATCTAAATAATACTTAGCCCTTCCTCAATGCAGTGGACTGGAATAGATGACTTATCGAGGTCTCTTCCAGCCCTACATTTCAGTGATTCTATGATTTATGCACAAAACCTGGATAGTTGCATGCACCATCTGCACCCTGTTTTGTATGTGCAAAATTGGAGACTGTCTTGAAGTCAGAGTGGGGATCGTGGTTATTAAATTATAAGAACTGGCCTTTAATAAAAGAGCTGGGTTTTGTAATGCGATTTTCCTGGTAAGATGATGAGCTAGAGATGAGAGAGCAGAAAAAGGTAAGACACTGAAGTGAGAAGACTTCCATTCTGAAGCACAATTTTTCCTTCTCTAGCTCTCTCTCATGGGCTTGGACAGATGACTAGTACTGTAAGACACCTAAGCAGGCAGAACCAGATGACCCCAGTATAAAGGAATATCAAAGGCCTTGTCGTAGCTGACTTGCTCATTGTGTAATAACTAACAAAGGCAATCTGTAGACCTTGAAGTCAGGCTTCTGTGTCCCCTTCCATGAACTGTGAGAAACCAGTGGCCTGGCTAATGTCCCCCTCTAGATGCTGAAAAACATTTTTACATCAGTTGAAAAATTTGGTCTTTATGACTACAGTGAAATCAGATACACTCATCCAGTACATATGAGTTACCGGTAATTGCATTCCATGCCGATACAGTTGTTCTTGATATGTCCAAACATAGCTCTGGATGCTGAAGGGTTTGGCTATGCTTGGTCAGGGCACAGTATTGTTAACCAAGTCTATACTTTTCCTTACTCTGGCCTTACCAGCAAGCCTAAACATTCCAGAGACTGATGTCCCCAAAGGCATTGCTCAAAGTTAATCCGTCAGTAGCCTCCCAGCTCTCTAGGAGGAGGCACAATAGTGTCTGTAATTTCAGGGTCAGGTAATAAGTGTGAGGTTATTTTCTCCCTCTTTCTCAATTCCTTCTTCATTTTCTTAGTAACTGTGAGTCCTTAATGCTTTTTTTGGAGAGAATTTTGAACAGTGACATGAGTTTATATCACTCAGGCCATAAGACTTTGCACATCATTATGTGATGCTGAGAGTAATTGCGGCCAAAAGGACTGTTATGTCCCTACTGGAAACCACACCTCCCGTTACCCTGACTCAGTGATGACTATGGAATTACTCTTGGTCACCATCAAGTGCTGTAGGGGCCGTTGTTGAGAAGGTGCTTGTGAAAGGCTGTTCAAGGCTGGGTGTAGAATATCTGCACCACCCTCTGGCCTTTTCTAGAAAATCCCAATTTCTTCGTCCCAATTACTTGAAACAAACACACAGTTTAAAAGCATTTTAAAAAATGTCCAAAGTTTAGAAATTGCTCTGAGCCCTGTATTTCTGAAAGCCAGGCTGGTGGGACAGACACAGGCAATGAGGAAATGTTTGCATAGATATGAGATGATTGATACTTCCTGTAATATTTTCAGCTATCACTTGTATATGATTTTTGTTGCTGCTTTAAACCTCCATTAAGTCATTTATCCCAGTATGATGTCTGGTGCTGTCATTGCTATGCCTATTTATTTATTTATTTCAAATTGTGTTAATTTCTCAGTCATGGGAGAACAGTTGCATGCAGTGTCCTGGAACGCTACTGAATCTGGTGAGCCATTCAAACCTGTTTTTTTTAATTTAACATGAGGAGTTAGAATGAATATTAGCTTTGTACCTGTACACAGTGCATTGCAGAGTCTATGCATTCTGACTCCGGATTGGGATGGGGAAGACGAGGAATGCACGGTTTGAGATTAGATTATAGTTTTGGTGGAGGAACGAAAGGATCCCATGTGGTAGCAGTGATTGTAAATTAGCAATTATTTCAAAAACACATGGGTGTTGGTCTGAGTGAATGTGTGTGTAACCCAGCATGCCTCTGCGTGTAAATAGAAGGCCTGTATTTACTGATGCAGAAGATGACATGTGCTGTGCCCTGCCCATGGGGTTGGTTCCTATTAAGTGTATAACAAAAGAAAAGGCACTAGGCAAAGAACAAAACCAGAGGTGTTTATGCAGGAAAATAATGTTGCCACCTTCTCAATGTGTTTAGTCTGCAGCTGGGTTGGAGCTATATTTTACTTGAGTAGTGGGTGAGGGAAAATGATATAAAATTGCTTCACATGTTGAAGTCCATTTCATCCCAGTGGGGGTTGTTCGCTATATTATTACCATATTACTGTTGTTGTTTTGCAGCAACACCACCTGAATTGGCCCACACATGCATACATACAGCTTTTTTAAAAATCCATTGTGGAGGAACAACCTGGTTTTTTTATTATTATTTTTAAGGGATGTGTGAGAAGCTTGGAATAAAACATGTTTCAATTAAACTTTCAGTGCCTGGGAGGCTGTAGAAACAAAAAGGTGTTAAGACCAAAAGGTTTCAAAACCCATAAAGACAAAAATATTTGGCAGTCAGTTGTTTCCTTCTTTTCTAACTATGCCAGGGAGTAAATTTAAACCACCACAGCTTTCACAGTATGCTGCACTCTCTATGCAGTTCTGTCTTTGAGTGGGCTGGAGATGGCATCCCTTATTAAAGGGAGGAGATTGTAATGGACTTTCTGAAATTATTAGCACAACTACATTAGCTTTACTGGATATATGGTGAGAGTGACAAGTTGAGGGGGAAATGTGTTGAGGGAAAGCGAGAGAAGAGTAAACGGAATGAACCCTTTAAGAAGGCACTGTGGTTTAGGTGGCTAGTTATGGACCGAGCTCTCAGGAGACCTCCATTTTTGCTTCAGTTCAGCTCTCAGCCTTTTTTTTTTGTTGTTGTTGACCATGAAATAAGATGACAGTTCCTCCTACTGCTGTGTTCTGGGGTCGAGTGGAGCCAATTTGTTAACAGAGCAGTTTAGTCAGGTAAAATTCTGTAGGGTAGAGGTTCTCAAACTGTGGTCCACGAGCTCCATTCAGGTGATCCGCGGATAGTTAAAGTGCATGCCTGGGTGGCCGCACACAAGAGAATGAAGGGCCACCCACCTAATTAGTGAAGCCATGCAGGTGTGGCTCCACTAATAAGGTGCCTGGACCCTGGAGAAGATGCACATGTAAGGTGAGGTGGTGACCTTGGGGGGAATAGAAGGTAGGTGGGAGGGGCCAGTGGTGTGAGAAAAGGGGCTGGTGGGAATTTGGGATGTGCAGGGCTGTGGTGGCCAGAGAAAGAGGCAACTTTCCCCAGCTCCAGGGCTGCAGCTGCTGGAGAGAGATGGCCCTCCTTCCCAGCCTCAGCTCTGTGGTGGGGGAGAGACCTCCCTCCTTCCCAGCCCCAGCTTGGTGGCTGCTGTGGTGAGGGAGAGACCTCCCTCCTTCCCAGCCCCAGCTTGGTGGCTGCTGTGGCGAGGGAGAGACCTCCTCCTTCCCAACCCCAGCTCAGGGGCTGCTGCGGTGGGGGAGAGAGGGAGAGATGCCCCTCCTTCCCAGCCCAGCTCAGTGGCTGCCGTGGTGGGAGAGAGAGGGAGAGACCCCCTTTCCTTCCCAGCCCTAATTCGGGGGCTGCTGCAGTACATCCCATAGCATAAGAAAGGTAAGACCACTGATATTAAAATATGAGTTGTGTGTTTTTATTTGTAGAACAAAAAATGTTAATTATTATTCCATTTTTTAATATAGAGCTTTTATCCAAAGCTCTTTACAATAGTTAGCTAACAGTACAAACAACATTTGGAAAGATCATTAAGTGGGCCACTGAGACCCTCAGAAATTTTCAAGTGGTCTGAGAAAAAAAAAGTTTGAGAACGACTGCTGTAGTGCATGACTTTGCTGCCTATGCTGCAGAAGTAGCTCTCTTTGGCTCCTTCATGGCATTGGCATAGGCTTACAGAATTTTTGTGTGTGGAAGTCCGTCTGTATAAGACAGTGTGTTCTGCCACCAATGCTTAAGTTTCCTTCCTTCCAGCCTTTTCTGTTGCAGATCACCTGATAATCACAGACCTGATCATTTTGGGCAGTTGGTGGGAGAAGGTGTTTTGGTGCACAGTAGTCAGGGAATAGTGGCTCTTCTTCCTTAATTCTTCAGCTCCTTGAGCTCTTGGTGTTGTAGAGTTTTCTCTGTGTCTGCTTTGGTATTTGACAGTTTCATATTTCATGGGCAGACAATGATGTTCGTTTCATAAGAAGGTCCATCTAACCCAGTATCCTGTCTTCTGACAGTGGCCAATGCCAGTTGCCCTAGAGGGAATAAAGAGAATGGTAATCATGAAGAGTTCCATCTTCTGTCGCCCATTCCCAGCTTCTAGCAAACAGACATCATTGTTGCGCATCCTGGATAATAGCCATTGATGAATCTATCCTCCATGAATTTATGTAGTTCTTTTTTGAAATCTGTTATGGTCTTGGCCTTGACAACATCCTCTGGCAAAGAGTTCCACGGGATGACTTTCCCCTTGTCTTGTAGTAGAGAGAGATTTTACATTTGCCTAGAAGGGAAAGAGATCTTAACTAGCACAGGATGGGAAGTTCTAGAGAGTATTTTTGTTAGCTCCATTCCAGCTTGAGGGTCCAGTTCAGGATATGGCTGGCTGCATGTATTAGCTCTGGAGATTACCAGGTGGAAAGTTTTCATAGGAGATTTTGGGCTGTTGTAACAGATTGTGTCCATTTGGATGTTGAAGTCTCCAAGTCAGTTGTGAATTTCCAGGGCCGCTTAGAGGATTCAGGGGGCCTGGGGTCTTCAGCAGCTGGGTGCCCCTGCCGCCTAAGACCCAGCACTTCAGCGATGGGTCCCGGGGTGGAAGGACCCCCCGCCGTGGGTTTTCGGGGCACTTTGGTGGCGGGTCTCGGAGCGGAAGGACCCCCTCTGCTAAATTGCCGCCGAAGTCCTGGAGCGGAAGACGCTCTGGGGTCCTAGGCCCCACGAGAGTTTTCTGGAGGCCCTGGAGCGAGTGAAAGACCCTGCTCCAGGGGCCCCAAAATACTCTCGTGGGGGCCCCAGCAGGGCTCGGGGCAAATTGCCCCACTTGCCCCCCCCCCAGGCAGCCCTGTGAATTTCATTTCCGTGCCAGGCATAGAATTATAGAATATCAGAGTTGGAAGGGACCTCACGAGGTTATCTAGTCCAACCCTCTACTCAAAGCAGGACGAATTTCCAAGTAAATCATTGCAGCCAGGGTTTTGTCACGCCTGACCTTAAAAACCTCTAAGGAAGGAGATTCCACCACCTCTGTAGGTAACCCATTCCAGTGCTTCACCACCCTCCTAGTGAAAAGGTTTTTCCTAATATTCAACCTAAATCTTCCCCACTGCAACTTGAGACCATTACTCCTTGGTCTGTCATCAGGTACCACTGAGAACAGTCTAGATCTATCCTCTTTGGAACCCCCTTTCAGGTAGTTGAAAGCAGCTATCAAATCCCTCCTCATTTTTCTCTTCTACAGACTAAACAATCCCAGTTTCCTCAGCCTCTCCTCATAAGTCCAGTGTTCCAGCCCCCTAATCATTTTTGTACTTATGTTCTTATTTTGCAGTGACTCTCTCAGTTCCTTTGGGAAGGCTTTAGTGTCTGGGGGTTTATGGATTAGCAGAATGTCCAGGTTCGTCTTGTATCTGGACTTGCAAATTAAGTGAACACACACAAAGCAATTTGATTTGAGTGAGTTTTTCCTGTATTTGAGTCCAGAAAGGAATAGAATGGCTGTTATGCCTCCAGATCTGAACTCTCTGGGCATAAAATAGAACTCCCACCCGTATGTGCTCAGGGATACATTGTGGAAAAGTGCTGCTTGCTTTTAAAATGATGCAGTTAGAATGCAATAAAAATAGTTATTGTGGTTGTTATTTTTTGTTTTCAGTTATTTAGTGACTTGAATAGAAATGGGGGAGTCGGGAAACCCTTCTCTGCATCTTTTCTATTCCAAGACCAGGGCTTCTCTGGTCTCTTTTTATGTGTCAGAGGGAAAGATCCATGCTTGTTTCTGATGCTCTTAGGAGGCAATGCAAGGCTGCATGTTGGCTTTCAGTAGATAAGTGCTGTTGGTGGCCTGCTGTACCATATAAATATTAGTGCATTGGCTGAGATGTGGATATTATTCCACCACCTCCCCAATCTGTAGGTCAGCAATGGGGTACAACTCAGTTTTGACCTGTATTAGCAAATCTATGTGGTAAAACATGAATGGTGTGTGCTTACAGCAATTGTCAAGCTATGACCAATAATATCAGTCCCATGTTTTGCATGATGTCTTTCTGAGAAGAAATATCAATATTTTCAGTGTTAGAAACAGCAGAAATAAACTTGTCATGAGTTTGTAAGATAATAGAAGCCTGTTTCATATAACAAGGGCAGATGGTTTTAAAATCTAAGCAACTTTTAGCCTCATAGCAGAAAGTCTTGCCCTCTGACTATATGTAGGATTTATACACCTATCTATCCTGGTCTGTTAACTGTGTTGAAAACAAGGTTCTAATTCTAACTTGGGACACACACAGGTAGCTGGGATATCCATCCTGTTCCATTCAGCACAAGGTATTGGATGAGCTATACTTAAGTGCCCAAATTTCAGTAGGCCTTGTGCTCCCTCCGTCACTTAAGTTCTTTTGAAAATACAACCCATAGGTACCTAAATATGAACATAGGAGCCTAGCTTTAGAATCTTTTTTTGAATATTTTAGTCCAGGCGAATAATTTTAGACAGTCCTTTTTAAAACCCTTGGCCTAGATTGCATGTGGTAGAAATAGCTTTAACTGGAACTATGTTTAAGATTTTAAACAAAATTCCAAATGTGATTAAAAGCCAGGGATTTAGTATCTAGATTTCTCTTGGAAAAGATGAAGACATTTGTAGTCTTTTTACTCCAGTTATAAATCAAATCTCTAATTTCCTTGATTTGCGAGCCTATTGGCACAGATCTAGATGTGGTCTGTAATAATGGTAGCTTTATATATAGCACAGGACTGGTAAAAACTCCAAGGAGTTTTATTTATAATTGGCTCCTCTCATTTTCTTTGTAATTGGCTATAATAAGATTTCCAACTGGGGAAATGAGAAAACATAATAAATGACAACAGCTCACGCACATGGCATGACCAAAGTCACAGAGCAGGCAAGACTTTTGGTGGTTTAGTCTTTTAAAAGTCTGGGATTTTTGCAATTTGTTTTATAAGAGATTCTCCCAAGAGAAAGATTTGCCAGTGTACAGTATAAATAACCTCTTCTTTTTTTCTAAAAAATGTTTTTAACTTCTTATAAAGATCTTTCTGAACCCCACTGCTTACAATATATATACACCTTGTATTTATGTGGGTATGTGTGTGTCTCTCTCTCCCTGTGCATATACATTTAGGTATGCATGTAATGTATATATGTAGCTTAAGTCTCCCAAAACTACAGAGATTTTTTTCTTTGTTTCTGGGCATTTTTTAGGGTGATAACTCTATCTATAAAGACTTACATAATTTGTATCTGGCTACCTGAGAGACATTCTCTGTGTATGTATGTCACCATGTCAGTTGAAATCAGCTGGGACACTTGCTGACAATCGCTAGATTTGAACCTCTAGGAACTGAAGACAGGCTGGTTTTGGAAGTGCCCTCTCATAGACTCATAGGTCAGAAGGGACCAATATGATCATCTAGTCTGACCTCCTGCACAAGGCAGGCCACAGAACCCTACCCGTCCACTTTTATAACAACCCCTAACCCAGGACTGAGTTATTGAAATCCTCAAAATTGGTTTGAAGACCTCAAGCTGCAGAGAATCCACCAGCGAGCCTCTGTTCCAATGCTCACTTCCCCTAGTGCTCAGCCACTGTCTGGCTTTGTTTGCCTTCAGGGTTCATCACTTGTCATAGGGGTTAAGCTGAAGGGGTTGTTTTGGGGATAGTCAGTAGTTAACGAATGATAGTCTTTCATTATTGACAATGGCTGTCCATGTTCATTTGTAAAAATATTCAGCCCATACAAATATTCAGCAAATGTATCGGTTTATGAATATGTATAACTCCCAATAAAATGGGACCTCAGTCACAACTGGAGCCTGGCAGTACCACCCCTAATACCAGTAAATAATAATGTGATCAGGTGTTTATCAATTAAAAAACTAAACACATATTTGTAACATTAGAAGCATCTTATTTTATATTTGAAAATTATTTTATAGCAGTATGGGATGAAGGGGATTTGGGAAACAAAAGTAGGATGCTTGGTGGACTCATTTGCATTGTCAGTGCCCGGCATGCTTATTTGCATTGTCTGTCCCCAGAATGCTTTTTCAGCCTGTGGCTATTTCATAACAATGCTTTGGTGCCTGTTCTTTGGGAAATGAATAGGAAGGTCTTATGTGTCTGCATTCTGTTGTTCTGTGCTTTGTAGACAAGAGGTGTGGATACCTTTTCCCATTTTTAGTTTCTATTAAGTATGTGCTAATAATTGAGTTTTTGTAAAAAAGTTAGACCATCCAGGGATGGGGTCTGCCTAATAGTTAGAACAAGAGTCTGAGAGTCAGGGCTTCTGGGTCTTAGTGCTAGAACTTCCACTGACTATGTGAAATGTAGCAAGTTATTTAATGTCATTGTGTCAGTTTCCCCATATGTAAAAGGATATTTGCCTATTTTACTGGGGTGGTTTGAGGATTTGTACATTAGTGTTTTTCAAGTGCTTCGAGGACCTTGAATGGAAGAGGCTATGCAACTGCAAAGTATTAGTATTATGTCTATACTTGTGTATAACGCCCTGATTAAGCAAAATGCTTAACCACGTGCTTAAGCACTTTGCTAGATTGGGACCTAAATACAGAAATGAGATAGGTTTTGATTCTTGGCTCTATTTTGGAATACTGGGATGTATTTTATTAATATAAAAAATGGAACTTGAATATGGAAAAAAGGGAAAAGCCATCTCTTAAAAACTGCAGTTATTGTTATATTTGTCTGAATTTGGCATCTTTAATAACAGTGCCCTTGATAGCAATTGCTGTATACGTAGACTTGATAACCTGGTCCCACTAATGCCAGTGGCAAAACTCCCATTCTCTCAGTGGAATCAAGATGTGGCCTCATGTCGTTTTCTCCAGAACATGCATTAAGGAGCATCCTCGTACAGACTTGAGGAGCACAAGGCTCACATAGTGCATGAGGCCCATAAAAGCTCAAGCATTCTGTTGGGTAAGATTAGGGATAAAGATGTGTCAAAGTTGATGAAGATGGATAGGATAGGACACCCCTTGCAAAGACATGGCAAACTGACCATGAAAGTCAAGAAAACCTGATTAGAAATGGATGTCCTCAGTCTGCATTTTCAAAATGTCCTCTTTCGTGGGGCCTTTGTTTTCATAAGCTGCAGAAACCCTTTGAGAATGATCAGTTAAATAGAGGACATTTAGTCTTCAAGACTAGCAGTCTGGCACCTTTCACCAGCACTAAATTCGTTCCATAAATGAAAAGAAAAGTACAAATAGAACTCTGTCCCCTGGAAATGAGTTCTTGTAGCCAGAGTGTTTGCGTAACAGGTGTTCTGAAAAGTGGTTCCTGCTGTATTTCCTGATGAAGCAATTCCTGGGAGGTCAAGTGGTTAAAAATTTAGGACTACCCTTTTGGAGGTCCTGAGCCCCCTCTACTCCCATTGATTTCAGCCATAGTTGAGGCCTGTAATTTGCGGGTTATGGCCCTTGCAGGGGAAATGAGGATTATAATGCGAATGTTCATTATCAGGAATGGGTGAATATCTGAGAGGAGAGGAACCCAGACCACCTCATCAGGAAGATGCTGCTCCAGCACAGCACCCAGGACTAGTTGCATGGGGCTGCCCAAGCAGCAGCCAGTGCAGCTGGCCCTGAGGCCGCCTGGGCAGCCCTAGGGTCAGCCACACCAGCTGCTTTAGCTGTGGAAGTCATGGAGGTCCCGGAAAGTCATGGAATCCATGACTTCCTTGATCTCTGTGAAAGACTTGCAGCCTTATTTATCACATGGGGTATTGGAGCAAATAAGCAGCCTTGTTCCCCTGTGACTTCCCTTTTCCCCCTTCCCTAGATAATAAAGATTGAACTTTACATAAGTAGCTGGGATACTGTGGAGTACCTGATAAACGGATTTTTCTATCCATGCTGAGTCTCCCGTATATAATGTATCATTTCTTTTATTTTGTATGAAATGCCTATTGGAATTTCTTACGTTAAGTCTCCTATATACATTATCTATAATATGTAATGGAGTGTGTGTGTATGTATGAATGAAGAAAAATATCCCATAAAGCGAGAGAATGACTTGTAAGTTACAAATATTAGGGTCTTAATGTTATGGTCTCATTATGTTAGGAGAATTTTTCTGAGTATCTCTCTATATACTGTAGAGTTTGATTTAATTTTCTCCTTTTCTTTATTTAATCTTCTACATTTAATTCAACAAACTTCCTAAATAAATAAACAATTCTATGTGAGTGTGTGTCCGTGTGTGCGTATGTATTTGCAGATAACATAATTTAAAAAATTATAGGATATATCAACTAGTGATAGATTTTTATAATAAATCTGTTCCCTTAAAAAGAATTTTATTCTCTGGATCTCTTCCCATTTGTCAATATCATCCTGAGACTATGGTACCCAGAACTA
This sequence comes from Gopherus evgoodei, assembly GCF_007399415.2. Classification (NCBI taxonomy): domain Eukaryota; kingdom Metazoa; phylum Chordata; order Testudines; family Testudinidae; genus Gopherus; species Gopherus evgoodei. Next base: position 113,718,437 of record NC_044325.1, on the reverse strand, counting down.
ACTGAAATACTCCAGTGGAGTCATGCCGCAGTTACAGTGCCTGATCCAAAGCCCAGAGTGGATTGGCCTCTCCTGCTGCAACTTCACATTGCAAACATATGTCTAGTTTGCTGTCACTGTAGGCCTCTTTCAGCAATGCTGCTTTAAGGTTTCTTCCTTCTAACGATTATTTGTGTTTATAACTATTTTCACCAGATGTATGCACTTCCATTTTTCCAAGTTGATTCTCATTTGGTTATTTTTCTGCCCATGTTTCTAGTGTTTTTAGGATCCAGTCCAACTCCCATTGAAGTTAATAGAAACACCTTCAGTAGATTTTGGATCTTGGTCTTTGTTTTTATTTCTCTGTTCTGACTTTACCCACCCTGTCCCCTCTACTGAATTCTGCATTCTTGGTTTCTGTTCTAAAGGGTTATGTAGTTTTGCTGTGTGATGTTAAATAGCTGTCAGGTGCCGCTACATATGTGGCTGCATTTCTGTATTGACTACAGTAATGGGTAAATGTTTCCTGAATATGCAGTATGTAATTTATAAAGAGCTTTGGGGTACTTCCTGGTGAAAGGTGCAAGACATAAGTCATTATTTTTGCTGAAGTTTAAGTGCCATCAGCTAGAAGACTAAACATTAGATTAGTATGGTATTGTGTTGGGGATCATTGCAAGGTCTCACATTCTAAGACTTCTTCTAAAAAAAATCTTATAGTAAATGTAATATATTTTAAGAAGTACTAAGAAGTATTATCATGCTATTGAACCTAGACTGTAAGCTCCTGAAGGCAGGGAAATCATTACACTATGCACATTTATGGCACTGGAGATATAAATTAGCCAATTACATTTTGTGATGTAGTGTTCTTGCTTCTCTTTTTTCAACCACATTTGTTCACCTTGTTACAGACATGCATGTCTTAGCAGTCCAGTACACTAAGCCTCAGTCACGCGGTCCGCTCTATGTGGACTGGTTCTTGCTTCTTTACAAAGCCCTATTGACTTAAATGATGCTCTGTGTTGTTGCAGGAGTATGTTAGCATGAAGGTCAATGCAGGATCGGGCCCTTGGTGAAATTCTGCTGTACTTATGTTGCCTTGTATGATATCCTCACTCTCTGGTGTGTCTAATTGTATTAAACTTGTAAATTACATGAGCATATACAGAAAATGCTGACTGGAAACTTGAACTGCCAGCCAACTCTATATTTCTCATAAATAACAATCTGGAATTGGTTGCTAACTTTTAATGCACCTGAACAGTTTGACTGGGTGCAGTGCGAAGAGGAACTTATTGGTTCTGCACACCATACTGGGTGTGGTTCTGGATCCCTTATATTTTATGGTGCTTAAGCATGTAGTTCCACTGAAGTGAATGGGATTACATGTGTGAGTAATTACTACATATCATGATAAAGGTTGCAGTATTGTTTACTGTAAGGAGTGATTTGACAGCTTTGTTCTTTTATTTGAAAGAAAATAACACTGCTGTTTCTCTATTGGCCAATAATTTTGTCTGTTTGTGGGGACTCCAGCAGTATAATACATTACAGATATCACACCTTCCTGTTCCTTGTTCTCCCTAGCTAACATCATGGCTATAATATCGGCTATTTTACCTGACATCATTGTGCAGCCTGCAGATGTGATTGAGTGAATGCACAAAGTACAATCCCAGCATATTTGTAAGTGTCCAGACAGTATGAGGGATGCGGGAAGGCGCATGTAACATACTCTAACCTTTTAGAAGTTTAGTTCAGCCAGCAGAAATAAAGCTGGTTTAATTTTATGTGTATGAAGTCAGGGATTAGATTCTGCTTCCTCAGATTCCCTTTCCTGCCCCCATTTTCCATGCTCGTGTGTTTGTCATATTGTGACACATACGATTCTAGAGAATGACTGGGTAACAGCATGTACTTTGTATTGTCTTGTGGATGTTTTCCTTTGTGCATCATCATCTTTGTTTGTGTGTGAAGAGAGGTAGAGGTGGAGGTGAGGGTAGAGGCATCGGGACAATTGAATTTGGGAAAAAAAATCCTCCTAGCTGCATCTAGGCTTCTCCAGAGGCTTGTATTGCTGACAATAATCAGAAGAATCTAATGCAGCGGTCTGGTTAACTGAATATTTGCTTGTTAAGTGAAAGGGGAAGGAAACAGATGTTTTTGCTTTTCATTGAATCAATGTCATTTCTGGCCAGAAATGCTCTCTTTATTTCTTTCCCTGTCTTTATTGGCTGTCAAACTCTCTCATTTCCAATATGTTACCTTCCCCTTTCCTTCACTTTTCAGTGCCACTACCCTCCTTCATCTGTGTTTGTGATTTGAGCTTGCCAGCAAGGAGCTTTTATTAGCCAGAGGAAGAGGGCAATTTAAACCAGTCCCTGATCAGAGAATAAATCTATTTTTAAAGGAATGTATTTATTGAATAGTGATTGATCCCAACCCTATTGTTACTTAGGAAATTGTATTAGGGAGCTGTCTGATAAAGAAATAACTGTTCTCTTGGGTGGAGATGATCGTCATCTTTAAACTGCTCTCAATGCATATAAATCTGTTCTAAGTGAATAAATCTACAGAACACCAACTGAGCTCTGTAACAGAGAGAGAACTGTGCTTAACTAGTGATAATAATCTTATATTTTTATAAATATCATTTAAAAACCAAACAAACCCACTGACCCAGAACATTTACAACAGACTATAAATCATGACAACTGTGCAGAAGAAGTGCAGCCATCTTTGAAGTGAGAGGTGGTGGTGGTTTAACAATTCACAGAAGTATAATGCAACAGCTGAGTAGGAAGGAAGTATCAAATAGGAAGTAACAGATACTGTATTCAGTCAAAACTGCAAGGGAAATGTAAGTACATGGCACCTTGTAATCTTTGATGACTACAGGTGTATCTTTATTTTTGTCTTTTCTGAAATACAGCACTTCCCATTGCTCAGTGTCCCTTACCACCACATTGGGATTTTAGTTCAGTACCAATACAGGAAAGTATTATCAGTTCCCCTTCCTTCAGCACCAGTTTTCCCTGGAGGGCTCATCTAAGTACTGTCCTAGCTCTAGCCTGTTTAATTTATGTGAACTGATGAGATCACAAACCACAGCCATGTGACTTCAGATTAAGTGCTGAAACCAGCCGTAGAAGGGGCCTTTACCTCTTCAGTCTGTGATATGGAAGATTTTAATTAGACTGACCCAGCCCTTCCCAATTTCAAAAAGGAAAAAACAAAGGCTGTGATTTTTGAGGTCTCAAATTGCTTTCTTCAAGGATGGACAAAAACGCTCTCAAGCCCTTCTCTGCTATCACTTTGACGTCATTGAAAGTTCCTCTCTTTGCCCTCTACCAGTCTGCTATACAGCGCTAGGCAGCGTTTTGAGAACGTATGTATTTTCCCTCTCCAGAGATTCCTCTCAGCCCTTTTCACAAATCCAGTTTCCATACTTATATTCAAGAGACTGATGCCGGAAAATGGAAAAAACGAGAGGTCTTTACAAGTGTGTATATATGTCTAGGTATGTATTTATATACACACATACATTGTATATATAGCACCTTAATCTAAACAGCGATGTGAAAGACAATTTACAAAGTAGTATTTTTTTTAATTTGTGGAGAATTTAGGGATCTTGAAAATGAAGAACTGAAGAATTAACACTAGCCTGGACCAAATATAATGGAGGGTAGGTGAATGCAAGCTTCCATCATATCTCTGCTAGTTCACCTGCCATCCTGGTTTGCATCTTTCCTGCTGGTCTGATCCTGATTTTTTTCTGAACAGACACTGCCAGCCAGAAACCAGGTTTTGATCACAGATGCAGAAAGTTAGTGCAGTAACCCATTGTGCCAACACACCTGGACTGGTTTTGTTAATAGATTTTGGCATAACTGTGTAGGGCTATCAAGCGATTAAAAAAATTAATTGTGATTAATCACGCAATTAATTGCACTGTTAATAATAAAATACCATTTATTTAAATATTTTGGCTGTTTTCTACATTTTCAAATATATTGATTTCAATTATAACACAGAATACAAAGTGTACAATACTCACTTTATATATATTGTTGATTATAAGTATTTGCACTGTAAAAAAGAAATAGTATTTTTAATTCACCTGATACAAGTACTGTAGTGCAATCTCTTTATCATGAAAATTGAACTTACAAATGTAGAATTATGTACCAAAAAAACTGCATGCAAAAATAAAACTGTGTAAAATTTTAGAGCCTGCAAGTCCACTCAGTCCTATCTCTTGTTCAGCCCATTGCTCAGACAAACAAGTTTGTTTCCATTTGCAGGAGATAATGCTGCCCGCTTCTTGTTTATAGTGTTACCTGAAAGTGAGAACAGGTATTGTCATGGCACTGTTGTAGCTGGCGTCAAAAGATATTTTCGTGCCAGATGCACTAAAGATTCATATGTTCCTTCATGCTTCGACCACCATTCCAGAGGACATGCGTTCGTGTTGATGATGGGTTCTGCTGATGCCACTGGCAGAAAGTTGATTTTCTTCTTTGGTGGTTCAGGTTCTGTAGTTTCCGCATCAAAGTGTGCTCTTTTAAGACTTCTGAAAGCATGCTCCACACATTGTCCCTCTCAGATTTTGGAAGGCACTTCAGATTCTTAAACCTTGGGTCAAGTGATGTAGCTATTTTTAGAAATATTACATTGGTAACTTATTTACATTTTGTGAAATCTGCAGTGAAAGTGTTCTTAAAATGAATAGCGTGCTGGGTTATCATCCGAGACTGCTATAGCATGAAATATCTGGCAGAATGTGGGTAAAACAGAGCTGGGGATATACAATTCTCCCACAAGGAGTTCAGTCACAAATTTAATTAACACATTATTTTTTTAATGAGTGTCATCAGCATGGAAGCATGTTCTCTGGAATGGTGGTCGAAGCATGAAGGAACATATGAATCTTTAGTATATCTGGCATGTAAATACCTTGCAGTGCTGGCTGCAAAAGTGCCATGCAAATGCCTGTTCTCACTCTCTGGTGACCTCCTGTAAATGTAAACAAACTTGTTTGTCTTAGCAATTGGCTGAACAAGAAGTAGGACTGAGTCAACTTGAAGGCTCTGAAGTTTTACATTGCCTTGTTTTAGAGTGCAGTTATGTAACAAAAAGAAATCTACGTTTGAAAGTTGCACTTTCATGATAAAGAGATTGCACGACAGTACTTGTATGAGGTGAATTGAAAAATACTATTTCTTTTATCATTTTTACCGTGCAAATATTTGCAATAAAAATAATATACAGTTTGATTTCATTTACAACACAGAATACAATATATATGAAAATGTAGACAAACATCCAAAATATTTAATGCAGTTCAATTGGTATTCTATTGTTTAACAGTAAGATTAAAACTGTGATTAATCGTGATTAATTTTTTGAGTTAATTGCATGAGTTAACAGCAATTAATCGACAGCCCTATTGATATGTGCTTTTGTATAAAAATGCTTCATTTGGTCACATTACATTATTACTGAGAAACAGACTCATCAGCATTAAGCATGTGCTTATAGTGCTAACATGTTTTAAAGCTGCTGTAATATTAAAGATTCTGTGTCATGGTTCACAACATTTTCTTCTTCCTTGTTTCTCATTTGTGTGTTGGAATGGCATTTTTGTGGAGGCAGTAAATGGGGCAGAGTAATGTTAGGAAGGGCTGCCTGATTTAGTGAAACAATTAAGTTACTGGAGGTTACTGATACGTTTGCTGTTCTGGGACAGTCTTATTTTGCATATTGTGAAAATAAGGGTTTCTACTGAAAGTAATGGAAAATGATAAATAAGTATTCTGTGGCAGGAAGAATTGAGGCAATGATATCACTTTGGAGGGGAGACTTTTAGGACAAATCATTTCTTGTACCTGGATTATTCACATGCACAAGATTAGAAACTCCATGAGTCTTGACTCTGTCTTTACCTGATTACTCCCTGGGGAATAAGGGTCCAGAATAGAATGGGAGTTTGGCACCATAAAGCTCTCCGGAGATCTTCCAGTGGTGCTTAGATATGCTGCACCTCTGAGCTTTTGTTAGACAATAAACTATCATCCACCTTTCTGCAAAAAACAAACCTCAAAAAAACCAAAAACAAAACAACAACAAACGCCTTCTCCTTCCCCCACAAGTCCACTAGTTTTTCTCCTGGAAATTGACTTAAAGCCTTGTCCTGCACCACAGAAGTCAATAGGATTTTTGCAATTGGTTTCAATGACAGTAGATTGGGACCACTAAATCTAGAAGCAACTCAAGTCCTAGTTAGGCAGTACTAGAAACAATACACAAATTTGTGGGGATTTTTTAATGTCGATGCCCAGTTGTGATGAGAATTTGGGTCCATCCCATTCTCCCTTTGTCTGTGCTGATGGACTGTTGTTTAGAGTGCACACGACAGAGTCTGTAACTAGTAACTTCTGCTTTTACAAGAGGGTGAGTTATGCCTCCTGCTTGTACTGGGATTAAACCCTGACACTTATAGAATTGAAAAAGATATTTCACATAACATGTAGCAGACATACAGATGACTAGCTTCAATGTGAAGAAGGTTGCTCCCCTGACATGGTGAGATTCAGAAATTGATTCTGATGCACAAAGAATTGATTTGAAAAACATCTTTGGCCTTTGGGGAAAATAGTGCAAAGAGAGCTCAGTTTCTTAAAAGGCCACTGGCAAAGCAACCAGGAATAATAGGTAGTACCCAATGCCACGGAACCTGGAATGGCTGAAGAACATTCAAGTGGCAGCCTCAACATTAAGTTGTTTTTAAACTATCTAATTTAAAAACATTTTTGATAGTGTATCCATTAAGCATTAAGCCCTGACATTAAAAAAAAACCCACCATGATAAAGGGTTTTTGCTCCCCTTTTTATGTGCAGAAGGGTCTTTGGGACATGTCTGTGAGCAGCACACATCAGATGTGCTCATGACCACTGCTTTTACTCTTTGTTTTCTCTCAGTGCACCTCTGCTTGCCTCTTCAGTTTCAGCTATGTTGCTACTGTTACTAGTAAAACTTTTGCAGGGGTTCAGGATGGGTATGTGCCAGCAATGAAGCAGTGAAACCCGGATAGACATAAAGTGCTATCACAAATACACAATAAACTGATTGAAAAATGAGAGAGGGAAAAACAAAAACCAAAAAACCCAAATCAAAACAAATAAACCCAAACAAACCCCAAACCAAAAATTCTTCTCTAATATCTTTCAATTACAGCAATTTTAGGGTTACTTGTAACAAAGTAATTTTCAAGTTGATGTTCTTTTAAATATCACAGATAGTTGGGTGGATGCTAGGTCTGCAAAGGCTTACAGGGAACCAGTGAGAGAGAGAATTTGAGGTTCACAGTATTGTATTTTAACATGGCAAAATACTGTCAAAAGTTACGTTTGGAATAATGGAGAAATTTGTTAACCGTATAAGGTGAAATAGGTGAAATTCACTTCTGTGCTGAGGGCTGCACAAGGCCATTGGTGCTGCTGTAATAAAAAAGGACTGAATGTTTCCATAATAAAACTTCATGACTTTTTATTGGCCAAGTTCCTTCAAGATGAACTGGGGTGGGAGGGCTTTTCCCACGTTTCAGCTGCTGCATGGTTTGCCTGCTTTAAAGGAAAGGTGTAGTGACTAGTTATGCATTAAACTGAGCCTTTGTTCACACACTTAAGTAAGGGATGGCATGGACTGCACCTCCCCATTGGGGAGTAACTGTGATTCAGAGTCGCAACTCTTTTCTCCAGCTTTCTCCAATTTGCTGCTGACCTTTATAGGGTGCAGCTTACTTCTCCTGGCTCAGCACTCATGACCAGTGCATTGGGAGGGCTGGGGTGAAATCCCTGTCTCTGTCCACTCCCCACCCACTTGCTCATACTGCGAAGTAATGGCCCCGGGGTGCCTGCGCAGGCCATCTGAGGAGAGGAAGGACTTACACCCTTTTACTACCCTGTATGATCCTCCCCAAGTCTTAGGCAGAATAGAACAGAGAGAATTTAGCTCCTGTTTGAAAACCTGAGAAGCCAGAGATGTTCCCTGGTGTTCACTGGAGCTGGGTTACTGGGGAGCTGAATGGTGGTCAGTGCAGAGATGCATGGGCTTCATGCAGATTTCTCTGCCCCGTGTGAATTTCAGAAGATCCACTTGGTTTGGAGACTGTATCTTTTGCTTGTTCTGTGGAGCAAACCTGCTTGATTCCAAGGGAAGGAACATTGTCAGGGGAACCTCATGGAGTTTCCTGTCCCATCCCATGGGTATTTCCTGCACAGGAGATGATCCTTCGTGATTTAACTAGTGCCTAAACCACTTGTTAAACAACCAGTGTTTCAAAAACTATATAGAACTTACCTTAAATCAACTTTGAAAATTTCTAATTTCTCATGGAAGCAAAATTTTCTTCTTGCTGATCTGCATGAACAGACAGTTGGCATTGCAGCTTACTAGCTGATTGCAATTTTTTTATAAGATGAAACACACTGTCTTTGAGTAATTTACTCTTTTTTGTAATTAAATATAGCGATTAGAATATCTGTTACATTGCACTAAAATCTCCCTTTTAAGAGTAAAAAGGCGGTGTAGTATTTATGTCAGATTGAAGGCTCTTCCCTGCTATTTATTTCCCTTTTAAAAGAACAGAACCTGCAGAAAGAACTGATATTCATACGTGTTCTGCCCACTTCTCCACGGGTTCTTCTATTGCCCTGAGCACAGAGACTGTGACTGTCCCTCACCCTTTTTCAGGGTCATCCGAGGGCTGGAATGGGGACCTCCTTGCACGCTCTTCTGTTCTTAAGTGCATCCATGTCAGAGCAAAATAAAATGTAGCCCAAAAGGAGTAGTTCTTTGCTTCTCTTGTTAAAATGGGCCATTCCTCTAAGAAACTGTTGGTTCAGAGCTTTGGTAATGAGATACAGAATTTTCACCCCAAGCCATTGGTTCCACTACAAACCTGGATCCTTTCTAGTTCCATCTGGCAGTATGGGGGCATATGTGTAATCGGATTTGCCACAGTAGATCAGACCACGGGCCTATCAAGTCCAGTATGGTAATAGCAAGTTCCAGTTGTTATCTCTCTACACTTTGATGGAGGCATCACTCAGTTTTGTCCCTTCCTCAGGCACCTTTTTTGGAGTTCTCTCTGGGGATTGTTTTATGTGGCGACTTTCTCCACTGAGCATGCAAGCATACTTGTTAGGCCTTGATAGATGTAAGTCATATATTTTATTAGGGTGGATGTGTTCGTATGGGGTTCTTATTGATTTTTGTTCACGTTACAGTCAATGATGAAGTGAAGCAATAACAAACTGTATGTGCTGGATGGGTTTTTTTTTAACCTCTGCTATGATTTGGACACACAATTGTAATTTGTTTTTTTAAGATATGCCAGGTACAATAGAGAAATATTTTTTTCCCCAGGAGAAACAATATAGAATTACACAAGTAGCTAGGTTTAGTTGCTCTCTTCCTCTTTTGCTTTTCAGGCACATGTGTGTTTTTCTTTTCATTCTCTTTGTTCCTTCTGTCATCTTACTATGCACAAAGAGGTTACTTGGTTTTCTGTTCTTAAAGAACTCAGTCCTGCTCCCACTGAAATCAGACACAAAATTCCATTGGCTTGGGAGCCTGACCTCTAGAATTGATACAATACAGTGGATTCTATTAAATTATGCTATTTTCTACACCACAGTATTTACTTATGTATCAATATCTATGCCGCCCAAGCCAAAAAAAAGAAAAGAAAAGAAAAGAAAAGAAAAAGAATGGCCGGAATGCCACCCTATTTTTGCAGTGCTACAAAAACTAGAATGCCTCCATCTTAGTTGCACAGTAGTTGGTGTGCCCCAGCTGCCTTTATTCATAGCATCCATGCAGGAATATTACACACTCCTGATTAGACAAATATCATGCTGAAATCAATCATCCCTCACTTCTCCGCCAGGGTCCCAGAGTATTCAGTACTTCACAGGTGATGCAGGATCTGACCCAGTGGGTCCGTGTGGTGGCCAATTCTCTAAGTGTCATTAGACAATAAAGGTTAGATAAGTTGGGATGGAGGTGGGACCATCAAGGAGACAACACATCGTAAGGTCAGCAGTAACGTGCACCAGTTGGCAATGGACTATCTGACATCTTGGAGATTATTGTGTCCTGGCCATGTCTCCAGCACTGCCTTTCCCTCTCATCTCCAAGAGCTTCAGTGGGGTGGCATAGAGGTTGATGGCATAGGAGCAGACTATGCCACCTGTAAGCTAGGGACTTCCCTATAACAGGGGAATCCCCAGTGAGGGAACTGCAGCCAGTCTCTGCTCTCTTTGTGCTGAGTGGCTCAAAGGAAATGGAGAAGGTCAGAGACTTTGCCCCAAAGCTGGCACGTCTCCACAGAACAAGCTTTATGTGCCCAGAACATGATATTAGGGTGCTTATATGAAAAGAGAAAAGGTTAGCGGGGTGACAAATGGGGACATTTAGTACAGAAGATAGGTACATATGAAACAAGTGATAAAACCAGTATTCCGTGGTGCATGTTTCCAATAGTCTGCCTCCAAACAAGGGAAGATGTTACCCAAGGTCTCAGAAGCTAGACTGTGAAAAGAATAAATCCTGTTGTCTGACAAGTATGTATGTATATGCCAGGAGACCAGAGGCTCAGGTGGTGTAAATTGGCATGGCTCCATTGAAGTCACAGGTGCTACAATCAGTTACACAAACTGAGGATCTAGCTCTTTGACACCATCTGAATATTTAAAAAACAAAACAGTCCTGTCCATCCTAACCTTTAGAAAGGATACCAAGTCATTCTAGATTCTGACCAACAGGGACTGTTTCTCCAGTGAGGCTTTGTGGTGAACCAGAATTTGCAAGGAACACCATGCAAAAGATTGGTCACATATCACAGACACCTAAGAACATCTTGTCACCTAATTCCAGTTACCACCATTGGTAGCCTAGCTCTGTCCCCAAGCTACAGTGTTTGGTATTCGTTTTGGTTAGATCTCTGCCAAAGCTACTGAGTTTACCAAACATTATTCTTCTCCCCTTTAGTCACACAGATGGAGATTGCACAAGTTCTGTGCCACTTCTGCTTCTGAATCTTTAGCTGCTTGTTTTGCTTTTGTGTGCTTGCTTTGGAACTCTGGGGATTTTTTAATATATTTTTTTATTTTACAGTGGATGGAGATTGCTTCTCTTCTCCCGGGGCTCGCTCAGGGTCACTAACAAGTTCTGCAAGAACGATTTATTGACTTCTTCTCTCTGACCAGAATTAAAACTGTCACCAAAGAGCCTGTAATCCCTAGACAGTAGCTTTGCCTTCTCAGTCAATCCAAGGGAAAGATGGCTTTAGTTACAGAACAATTAACAGACTTATTTCATGGTGGGTGATGGAGGCAGAACAGGAGGGAGGACAAAGGAGAGAGAGAGAGAGCAAGAGAGAACACAAAATCGGTGCCCAGATAGAATTATCTTCTTTCCTCTTGTCTCTGCTTCCTTATTTTCACCCTCCCATTGTATTTTGCCTATAGCCCCGATTTACTGAATTGTCTTTTATGATACTACAGGTTAAGGTTACTGGGCTGAGATGTTGTTCTTTGTTATTGCTTGTAGACAACTGTCTGTCACCTTACAACTTACTGTATGATATTTTGGCAGTGGACAGACTCTCATTTACTTACTGTCCCCAACTGGGAGCTATCCCAATGGAAATCTGTGTCATGTCCATATGAATATTAAAGGAATTCATGTGATCCCTGGCATTGCGACCAAGCTCATACAGAATTATAAATCTGAAGGGCTCCTTTTGTTTATGGTGGTTTCACAGTATTTGGAGCATCCCTCTCCCTTCTCTTGCTATATTCTTCTGTTGTAATATACTGATGAGGGACAGTGCTCCTCTTTTTTAGGGGGCTGGAGGGGATGAGTGACCCCTCCCTTCCTTTTCCTCACAACCCCTTGTAGCTTTTTCTTGTTGCTTTATGAATGGATTGCAGATCTGCAACGCGTACAGTTTAGCATTTAGTATATTTTTTTTAAATAATGGGGCCAGATTCACTAATGCAGGCCCCCATAGCTCTGAATCACACCCTTCCTCTGACTCACTAGTGGAAACTGCTGAGGAGATGAGCTGTATCAACAGATCTCCCAGCAACCCTTAGTATATCCTTTCCCCAGTGAGCACGTCCCACTTTGGCTGTGCTGATCACCCATTAGCACACCTGCAGTAGGGCACTTGCAGCAGTTTTCGATTACTATAACTGTCTCCTCGGGCAGACTTTCCAGTCTCAGGGACCTGTGTCAATATTATTTCTTTTGTGTTAGGGTAGCACCTGAAGGCCCAAGATGAGGTTGGCACGCTATTGTGCTAGACATGGTACACACATTATCTCTGCCCCAAAGAGTTTGCAGTCTAAACAGACAAGACAGAGGAAGGAATTATTAATCTCCCTGTTGTACAAATGAGGAACTGTAGCACAAAGTGATTAAGTGATTTGACCAGGGTCACACAGGAAGTCTATGGCACAGGAGTCAAACTGGAAGTTCCTGAGTACTCATCCCAGTGTCTTCACTGCAAGACCATCCTTCTTCTCATTGTGACAGTAGTTGTCTGCAGACGTTGGAGTGAACTACTCCTGATTTTAGCCCTGTATCTGGGGGTGAAAACAGATCTTCTGCATCCTATATTTTCTCTTTGGAATAACATTTTGGCCACACATAGTGCTCATGAAAATGAGAGACTCATGGCACTTAGTGGAGCCAGGCATAATGTGGGCTGCTGGCATGTAAGGTTCTCTTACCCTGCTGAGCTGATGCACCTCAATTTCAACCTGACATTGTTTCATTGTTGGAACCTCACACAACCCTGCTAAGGCACCTTGGCTGTGACCTATAGTAAATCAGTCCCATGTCTCATAAGCAGAGGTGGACAATTTAGGGTTACCAGATAGCAACTGTGAAAAAACGGGATGGGGGTGAGGGGTAATAGGTGCCTATATAAGAAAAAGTTCCAAAAATCAGGACTGTCCACTTAAAAATGGGACATCTGGTCTACCTAGGATAATTGTTCTCACCTGTGTGGGAATTTTATGTGAGGGAGACAAATGTCCATCAGGACCAGACTAACACAACCAAATTCATTTCACTTGTGAACTGACTTGTGATCCAAGCTCTCATAAACTCATTTTTAATACATCTTTTTAAACTCACTAAATCACTGTGTTCCCATTGGAAACTCTCCATTTATTCCATGTTGATTAGATCACAATAAACAAAATATAAAAGCTATTTATTGCAAAGAGGAAAGTGTGTGGCATAGTAAATTAGAACAGTGGTTTAAAACAATTTGCAGTATTGAATTACAAAACTGTTACTGAATTTAATCAAAACATTGAATTGAGCTAATTTAAAAATATTGAATTGCAAAAAAAAACAGTTAATAAAAATCTAATAAAATCATCAGGCATAATCTAAACTGAAAGAATGACCCCAGTTTGCCACCAGTAATGTAGCAATCATGGAATTTGGTCTGCTTGGAGGTTTTTATGCATGAGGTTTGGAGGGTGTGGGTGGATGAGTGGGAGTGAGGGTCTATGCTGGCATACAGTATCTGTGATTATTCTGATGGTTAACAGGTAAAAGATGAATGAGGAAAGTGACTGAGGGAGAAAGTTTTATTTTACTTTTATTCTTTTCCAAGCATAACAAGACTTATAAGAAGTACAGACCTATAACAAAGCACTGTTTGCAGCTGACTACTCACACCATTTGTAAACCTGCCCGTAAGATACTATACACAAACTTAATACCCAACCCCACAGACAGAGCACCCAGTGACTGGAAAACGTCTTCAAAATGAAAACACTAATTCCAAGTAGATCATCAGAAACACAGAATGTTAGTAAATCTCAAAGTGGGAGGGGGATCATTTAGAAAGAATTGTGGGCCCATTCAGTGAAATGGGACTGTCCTGGACAGGGCTGCTAAACTTTCAGCCCTATGACTCCCTGGGACTTTCACCCCACCATGGACAGGTTATAATGCTGCTGTGATATTTACTCGTGCTCCAGCGATGGCTGCATGGTATGGGGTACGTGCTGTGAGCTCTGTAATAACTTGAGTCCCCTGATGAATCGTGATGCCAACTATGTGTTACTTTATCTTGTCCCTGGCTGGAGTACATCACAGATTCCCTTCCTTAACTTCAACAGGAAACCTCCAAGCACTATTCCCTAATCCTCCTCACAACCACATACCTTCCTTCTGCATACTTTCCCTATTCTCCCACGCCTCTGACCCCTCCCCACCACCACCTGGCATGGCTTAAGGGTTTGAACATGTGGAGGCTGGAGAAGGTGGGCCACACTGAACCTTGGGACTTATTGCTAAGGGTAGAGCCCTGCATGAATACAAAATGTGTATCTGCATCCAATCCACAATCTGCAGAAATGGTCCACAGATATGAAGTGGATATCTGCAGATTTGCAGGGCTCTAACTAAAGCGCCCCTACCCCCACCGAATGTTTTGTTTCTATATCTATATATCTCCAGGCCTATTTCACTACGCCATTCTGCGTGATCAGAAGTTCACTCACGTATGCTTATCCATGAGTAACTATAAAGAGATAAGCAGGGAAACAAAACGAACAGCAAGAATATCAGATATAAGAGAAGTACCATCTCACAAGACAGAAAATCAGTGAAGGGTCCACCAGGCCCAGCAGGTGACAAAGTTCATAACCACATCTCAGGGACCTTCACAAGCAAATCTTCAGTTTTCTCTGAGTCTCTTTCAAATGTGGAGTTGAACTCCAACTGGCATCTCCTGCTGAAGAGACAAAATATGTCTCCTCCATTTCTGATTTGAAGTTTTTAAGAAAAAAGAAGGGAATAGAAAACTTCATCTGAAGCTTCCTTCAGAAAAGCCAACATCCAAAGAGTTATTGACTAGTTAGATGAGCAGGGGATATGGCCAGTGGAAGAGCACAGCATCACTCTAGAAAAGACAGGTTGGTGGAACAGCTCCTTGAGGGCTGTTAGCATCTGGTTTGACTAACAGCAGCTTTAAGACTCTCTGTGTTGCATTGCTGTCCTGGCTAGCACCAGAATTGAGAGAGGGAGACATAAAAGTGGCATGAGAATCACTTTGCTCAACTGTGTCTGTGCATTGAGCCAAGTATGTGTTACCATTTTCCAGTGAGAAGCTGACCCTGTCTAAAGTTCCAAAAATCGCTGCACTGAGTAAAGGGGATACAGTCTTATTTTGCTCCTGAACCAGTTTTCTCTGGCTTCTCTTTCTTCATATATTGTTTTATTTTGGTGATTCAGGGAGGAGTAAGAAAGCAAGCAGTAATATCTAGCAGTTACGCAATCTGTTTCATCATCAAAGTGTGTTCCAATCAATGCGTCTTATTCAGCCCTGGTGTAACTCTTTTGACTTTGGGGGACATACACCAGGGATGAAATTAGCCCATTAACTGTTTAAATTAGCCCATTAATTATTTTAATCCACACAACAACCCTGAGAAGGAGATAAATAAGTATTATCTCCATTTTTGACAGAGGGGGAGACTGAGATACAGAAGTGAAGGGATTTGCTGCCAAGGCCACACAGTATTAAAATTCAGGAGCTCTGGGTGTTGTGCTCAGACTACTAGACCACACCTCTTTCTGATTAACTAGCAATCTAAACAGATTGCCTAATGACCATCTCCTTCATGGTATCTAGGCAAACAGCCAATAGAAATCACCGGGCCTCGGATCCACTTGACCAAGTATTTTCCAAATGCTCGTCAGCATTATTGTAATTTGGAAAATCTCCCCATCTCCCCCGCCACCACATACAGACTCTCCCACTTTTATATCCTCCACGTGCATCCTGTTTTCCAGTATATTCCTTTCTAACCCTTTAAGGGCCTTTATTTTGTTTAAGTTCTTCCAAGGTAACTTCATGTGTTGAAGTTTTACCGTCCAAATTGGCAGCAAATTCAATGAAAAATGACTTCAGTTTGTATTCATCCAAGGAGACAAGTCTCTGTCAGAGAGTTAGTTTGTGTTGCTTGTTGAAATTGTGGCCCCAGTCACCAGCATGAAGAGTTTCTGTAAGTTGAGGTCTCGAGGAAGGTGTGGTGAGAAATAGTTTTCATTGTTCGGGTCATTAGCTGGCCTGAAATGAAAAAGTGCTTTCTTTTGGAGGAGTGAAAAGAGTTGCTTCATGGAGCATTTTTAAACAATTCCACACATGAAACAGAAGTCTAAAAATGTCTGCGTATAAAAGAAGTCTGACTCTGTGTGCCTTGTCAGTGCCTTCCCTTATCCATTTCTTCAATGAGATTATCATTCTGTTATGGGGTAGCGACATCAGGGAATCACGATAGCACCAGCTTTCTTTCCCCTCACCCCTTTACTGATCCTGTCATCAGCTGTGCCCACCCCCATCCCCTTTCTGGTTTAATAGCTATGTTCTCATTTTCTCAAGCAGTAATTGCATGAAAATGCAGCACTGGCCTGGTAACGTCAGGTGTTAACCTAGTATTCAATGTGCACATTCTTAAACAATCAGCGATTCTTCTTTTTAAGGCCTTAGGCTAAAGAGTTGATAGCCAGCTCTGTGTGTGATAAGTAACAACCACAGATGTTGTCATGAAAAAGGCCTTTGGCATGATGTAGGCAGTGAATGTTGTCTCTGGCTCACAGACTGTCTGGCCTGCTTGAGAGGGAAAAAGGCAGATGCTAGCTGGTTCAGGTTTAATCAGGTTATGGGATTTATTATTATTTATTAAATTTCACTAAAGATGGTCACAAGGCCCACAGTTTGAATTCTCATCAAGTTTTCAAATACCCTAAAGTATGGAGTATTCTTATTGGAGGTTTTGGTTTAGGTCCATCTCTAATTTTGGCAAGGAACAAGTAATATGAAATGAGTAAAATTATAACAACTATCGTTATTCCTGTGACATAAATGAGTGGCTGATAAAGGCTCATTTTAGTACTTTAGTCATTGCATTATGTAGTTGTATGCAAGGGGGGAACAGGATATGAAAAGAAGCAAGTGTACAGTACAGAAAGGGCATAAGATGAAGGTCTAATATCTGTAATGAAGTTGTGGACCTAGATGGTCAATCAGGCACACTATAGTGTACAGATGCTTATGAAGGAAAATAATGTTACTTTTGTATGTCCTTAGACTGCCATACTGTATCTGACAGTACTAGATGGAGGAAAAGTGTGTGTTGGGTGCACTGGAACTCTGGTTTTGTGCTGTGGTATGGGTAGGTCACTAGAGAACAATAGAAACTATTAATCTTGCTCTCAAACTCTCAGAGGTCAGGACAGAAAAGAAAAAGAGGGAGGAATAGAGAATCTTTATTCCTCAGGGAGCAAACAGCTCTGGAATTTGTGGAGTCTCCTTTTTGTCTTGGCGGGTTCAGAGAGGGTAAAAGGACTGTCTTCCTAAGAGGAAATTCAGACCTGGTGTAAGCGGGTGCAACTTCCTTGATGCCATTTGAGTTTCATGGCTCATGTTAGGTTAGAATTTAGCACATGAAGTGCAATGGCTGGGTTGTAAAAAAGGAGAGATATCTTAAAAGATTTTTGGGAGAGAGAAAGGAAAGTTAAACAGGAAGGGAAAATGAGGGGCCATTATCATGCTTTTGATATACAGGAGAACTCCTGATTAACACAGTGAGGGCGAAATGCTTAAAAATAAGTGGTAGTATAAGGTCCCTCAAAAGCAAAGTGTTTAATGGGATAAGCCTCATTGTAATTTTTCAGCATCCTTATAAGTCCCTTCATATACTTCTCACTTAGACTTTTAAAACAATTCCAAACAAATCTTGCACGTACTCTTTGGATAACAGGGGCAGCCATCAAGATGCAGTTTGAAATTAGGGATTTAAAAGCAGTGAAGGCATTATAAGGTCAGATGGAACAAAATGCCTGGCAGTAGTAATTTATAATATAACCTAGGACTGAGATTTTAATGGAAAGTGAGCATCCACATCCTTTCAGCACACTACAAATCCCAGCCTAGCAGTGGAATTGGAGTGCGAGTTCAGCCCATGAGTCTTGCTTTTCTTTCCTTCTGTGTTTGAGCTGGCTTCCAACTCTTTAGTCCACTGACTTTTTAGGAATGTGCACATTGAATATTAGGTTAACACCTGAAGTTATCAAAGAAGCTGAGTGGTTTAAGATGATATGCCATGGTCGTTGACCCTGAGCTACGCTGTGAGTTTGTGTCCTGCCCTTAGATGCTCAGATACTATTGTCGTGAGTGTGATATATGATCCGATGTAGACTATAATAGAACAAGTTTTCTAGGTGCTCTTCTGAAGCTTCCTTTACCAATATCTGCACACTGGATAAATGTGAAAGACTGTAAACAGAAAAGAACAGTTTCTATTGCTACCAATTCTCCAGCCTTCACAAACTCAAATCTCTCTACCATGGGTTTTTCTATTGTTTATCACCATAGCATCAGAGTTCTATGGAATACACTGTGAAAACTCTCTTAAGTGACTATCTAAGGGAGCCATTAAAGATTAGTCAGACAGTAAAGCTTCTCTTAAATTAAATGTCATTCAAATGAATACTGGAAACTTCAGCGATACTTTAAAGTAGTCACTTAAGGCAAGATTTTCCCTATTGTAGCTGTGTTCCTAGGATCTGATCCAAAGCCAGCTGAATTCATTGGAAAGACTCCCACTGACTTCATTGGCTTTTGCTCTGACCTTTAGTGCATATTTTACTTTGACTCCCACTTCTTTTCTGAATTAATGTATGTTAAAAGAGAGCAGAGTTTTTAACTGAATATGAATTTAACTCACTGGTGGTGATGTTGTTGAATTTTTGTGAGTGACAGGCACCCAGTCCCATGAGGAGAAGGTGAGCAGCCAGCCAGGGTTGGGAGATGCCATATGAAAAGGGTGGCATGAGGGAGGGGTTTCTAAGGCACTGGTGTCACGCTCTGTACTATTTTTAATGAGCTGTAACCATGAGGGTTGTCAGAGCTGTCAGAGCACCAAAGAGGCCTCCCTGAGTCACATCTCCCTATTATTGACAGGCAAGGAGAAAGAGTGGTGGTGGAGAGATTAGTTCCATTCATTTTGGAAAGGAAGAAGAAAGATGAAAAGCGCTAAACATGTTCTGTTTTCCCTTATAATAAATGCCCCTTCATGAAATTGTGGTGTTGTGTGCATAGTGAGGCCATTTCTTCACTGCCTGTGATGGAATATCTGGCAGTATGTATATTTATAGATATGTGGGTGTATATGTATTATATATCTCTTAGTCCAGAGGGAATTTTTTTTAACCAAAAGCAGGGGTTTCTAATGGAAATGCTGACAAGAACCTTCACTTGAAGTATCTTGCCTGAGGTACTGTAATAAAACACCCAAAGTTCAAATAATATCAAGCTTCTATCTTAACCTGATTATTATGAGTGAATTCATAACAGATGCTTATTCTCTGTCTTTGCATTACTTCGTGTCCAGTTATTATAGGAGTTTCACAATAATCCACACGTGGTAATCTTTTTAGGAACTGTTTCTTAGCATGTGTAGCAGCCTGGCACAGATGGGCCCTTTTATTGGTTGGGCCCTGTAGACACTACTGTAATATAAATAAATAGTAATGACAATATTTAGGCTGCAGGCCCTGTGCACAATGGAGTGAGTTAAGAATGAAATTTCCCTGCTTGTGTGGGTTTGTCAGTCCCCTGATGTGGTCTCTGTGGACTTGCCTTTTTGTAGTCAGTTTCCTTTGTTTTCTTATTTCAATAATATTAAATTATTTTCTGCCGGCATCACTCCTTTGAACGGAGTGGAGTTCCAGCAACATAAAATTTGACCCATAATTTTTCAGTAATACCAGTGAGACCTTTTTGCTAACATGGGGCCAAATCCTGTGTTTCCTGCTCAGTTTTTACTTAGTCCTGACTCTGGTAAAGCTCTTGTTGCCATAAGTGGGAATTTTGCCTGAGAAAGAGGAAAGCAAAATGCAAATAGAGACTCATGGAACGCAAACTGAAAATAATGGGGGAAAGACATATTGCTTTAATCTTAGAAATAACAGCAAAGAAGGCAACAAATTGAATGAAGAGGTATTCTGTCTTCAGCTACTAATGACTCCAGTGGTGTACGATGTCTTCTTCCGACCGTCATTGGAATTATAAACTACATGATTGATTATCCACTGCTCTTACAGATACAGAGTCATGTATAGACAGACAGAAATGACGTATGAACTGCTTGTCCATTATAAGTATTTAGGTACATGGGGATGAACCTGTCTGAACTGTTGTACTGGAAGGCTGACAGGCCATTAAAACTTTAGTACCACCTTGTATCAGTTTCATTTCTTCTATCATAGCCATGGTCTCTGCTTTACCCCCTGAAGCCATAATCATAAAATTCTTGTGAAGAAATCATGGAGGCTAAAGTATAACAGAGGTTCTTCTGGCTTGAGTTGTGAAAGTAGCGTCTTTAGCTCTCAAATAGCTGATCATTCCCCTGGAAAGCTGGGGGCTTGGACTCTAATCCTTCAGAAATTTCTCTCCCAAATAGACTCATCTAGTGCCATCTCTTAACAATAACTGAACTGGCTTCCCTGGGAATATTTTAAGGCAAAATCTCTATTTTTTTTCTCCTGGACTCACCCACCTTGAGGGTATAGCTGTCACAAATTTGAGGAGCTACTCCACACTTGTGGAGAATGTTTCTCAGTTCTATTTAAGTACCACAATCCAGGTCCAACTGCAAATTTTATACATATTCATATAACTGGATTTTGTGAAGTTAGTAGCAGAAAAGTGAAGGTGTGAAGTGCTGTGTCTGTTGCCACATGTGCTCGTGATGCATTCATTTGTAGGTGTGACGCAATGGGAATAACCAGACTTTGAGCATAATAAATAAGGATTAGGTTATCCTAACACTAGAAGAGGAATTTTCAGAAGTGCTTTGTGTTGACCTATCTCTGCTCCCGCCAAGTATTAACATCAACTTCAATGAGATCAGAGTTAAGATAAAGCTGAATGCTTCTGAAAATTCTTTAAAAATGTTGTGTGGGTATTTTTGCTTCCCTTTGGGGTATTTGAGAGACAAGGTGGGTCAGGTAATATTTTTGTTGGACCAACTTTTGTTGGTGAAAGAGATAAGCTTTTGAGCTTACACAGAACTCTTCTTCTTGGAGTGGTAGGCATTGACTGTTACTGGAAGCAGGATACCTCACTTGCTGGATCCCAGGTCCAATTTGGCTTCGCAGGCTGACTTTCCATAGAAGTGAAAAGTTGATTCATAGCATAAAGATTGGGTGAGAGAAATGGAGTTATCCAATGGTCATAAGGAATTCAACCTTGCAAGTGTAGCCTGCCCATTTCACTACTCACCACAGCTTTTGTCTGGTTACATGTGGCTGCTTAAATTCTACTTGGGCAAGGTTAGTGTTCTTCTGTGCCTAAATGGTAGGTGCCATCCGTGTTTTTGGTTTTAATAGCAGAAACAGGCTTTTGAAAGGCATTAAGTATTTATTAGGCACCTCCTGGCGTGGTGCTCATCTTTTCTCCTATGATGACATGGTAACCTCACCGGTTATACTCAGTTCTCTCATAGTTATTACTGGAAAATAAGACTATTTCCCTCTTTATTTAATGGTTCTTTCTTCCCATTTCATGAGGTTGGAAGTAGGAAGAGAGAAGTGGGAGAAGATGGACGTAATGCTGTTGTGCATGTCTGAGAATGGGAGCAACAGATAAAGAGGCATATGGCAAAACAGAATGCTGAGCATTAGTTTGATAAGACCTCTGAATGAACTCCTTTCTCCTCATTTGCCTCTTTTATTCTTTTCTCCCGTTTCTCTTTCTCCCAGTTACCTTCTTTATCTTTCTGCATCGCTTAACAAAACTAAAAAACAACATTGCATCATTATTTTCTTAATCAATATAATTTTTTTTTAAATCCGCTGTTGTGCTGGTCCTGCTATGGAGGGGGTTTTGTCACAAAGTTAAAATCCAGGCCAAATTTGCAAACCTGTTGGTGAATAGAAACTGAACACCGTCTGGAGGAGGCACTAAGAAATGTGGTGGTTTCCTTCAGTTTTGATACCAAGCCAGCTACTTTTGATAGTTTTAACTGAGTTTCACAGTTGTTTTGATTCTCACTAGAAATTATTACTGTTAGTAATTTGCATTGGGATGATGCCTAATGACTCCAGTCAAAGGTCAGGACTCATTGTTGCTAGGCTCTGAACACACCCATGATTAAAAGATGCTCCTTGTCCCAAACAGCTTGTGATCTAGTAAGATTACAATGTAGAGATGGTCTGGATCAACTCCCCCCTCTTATTTATGCACTGCCTGCTGCCTCCATGATGTTGTGGGGGTTGTAAGCACAAATTGAGAGGTCCACATTCATGTCCTTAGCACAGAGGAATGGTTTAACAGACATTTAATATATTATTTTGTTTTGGAAACCAGGCTTCATTATAAGAGGATTTTCCTGAACAATTCTCTGTTTCTCTTCTGATTTTTGGACTTCATCCTTCGGTGAGCTGTCCTCCAGGGTAGAGTCATTCAGAGCATGAAGTGCTGAGTGCAGTGTTCATGTAGCAATGACCTGGAGGGCACAGAAAATGGTTGCAGTTCCTGCTCCTCTCCTTTTCTGTAAGGTAAGAATGGATTGGTGATGCAGGGGTCTCCTGCTGCTTATTCTGCAGCCTAGCCAACCATCTTCTGTCTGCTGAAACAAGAGCAGATGCTGGACAGCCAGGGCATTCACACTCCTGCTGCTGCTTAATAATAGAGCATGTTATGCAAATGTTGAGGAGTTGTTCAAATTCCCCTTCCTCATCCCTGCCCCCCTACAGGAACTGCATATGTACATATAAAGATGCCTCTATTAAGCATGCTGGAGGGTTTGGGCTTGATTAACCATTAGGATACCCTAGGAAATTTGTCTCATCACCTGGCTGAATGCCTTGCAACTTTTTCAGAATACCTGTGCACCACAGAAGAGAGGCCCAAGGGCTAGTCTGGAGTGCATTTGCTTTCCCTCATCTGCAGCTGTGTATAGCTGGTGAAACCAAACCACGTTAATGGATCTCTGCCCTGTGGAGGCTGATAGAGTGAAGCAGTTTTGTCCCTGGACCTTGGCACTGCTGCTGCCTTCAGTCACAGTGCTGTTAAGTATGTGCTTCTATTTAGCTATACTTTCTACCTCCACTGCAATCCTCCAGTGCAGCACTCTGGAAGCAGCTTTTGCTGACCAACCTTCAGGACATCTGTCACAAAAGTTGATAGAACTGGTGGGGGGAACTAGGAGATGGTCAACAGAAAGAAGCAGAGTTGAAAGAAGTCAGATGTAGAAGGAGGTATGTCTGACAGGCTGAGTCCATGTATGTTGTTTCTGAAAGGAAATAATAAGGCAGTCAGAAGGGATCACCTTTTTTCACTTGGTTTGCAGCTTCAAGATCCTGAGAAGGATGAGATGCCTCTTTCATTTTCCATTGTATGGCCAAAGTCTATCAATCTGGTCTTTTGCCTTCTCTTCTAGATGTATAGCTTAGTATTTGAAGGCTCTTTTCTTCTGTGGCACTTTTTTCTTCCTTCAGCCCTCAAAAGATAAATCCCTACTTTTGAATGTTCAGGGCCACATTTTCCAAAGAGGCTCATCATCACCTCTAGAATGGCACTTCCAGTGTTTTTGTGACCAAGCTTTGATTCATGCAAAAACATGTGCACTAAATATATACGTACATGCAGATCAGAGGTACATGCAAAAACTTGGGTGTGAAAAATTATGAGCACAATGACAAAGGTTACTTTTGAAATGTGATCCTTTACGTTCTGTGGAGATGCCCAAAGTGGAAGCATTAGAGACTTCCATGACCACCTTTTAATGGTGAACTGCAAAGCCTCTTGTGTGGCAAAACACAAGTTCACTGTTTTTCCTGAAAGAGCTGACAACAGCCCTGGCACCTAAGGACTTGATCTTGAGCCCGCTAAAGTCAGTGGCAAAGGTCTCAAGGGCTTCAATCGTGCAGGTTCAGTGCCTAAAATAGCAATTTTCTGTCCTGCCAGAGGTGTCAGTATATCATCTGCTGCAGGACAAAACATGGCATTTTGAACTCAAGCCTCATCTAGTAAACAAAGGGAGACACAACATTCAACTATTTTTTATTTATTTAAGTCAATGCCGTAGCTTTAGAATAGCTTTTTTTATTTAAAAAAACTTCTTCAATTCCTCTTAATTAATGAAAATCGTATATCTAAATGCATCCAGTAGGTTTTATTTACAAATGCTTCCTTGTTCCGCCTAGTTATTTTGGCATCACAGATGGTACCAGGCAAAAGGATGAGGAGGAGAGAATGGTAAATTATTGAATTATCAGCCTGGGGCAGGTTAGTGAATTAAAATGTGTTAGAAAAAAATGTTACTCTAGCACTTTCTAGATAGTTGTTAAAATAACAGGATTTATTGAGCTGAATATATCTACCCTGGTGTTTGTATATAAATAGCCATGCTGTAGAGAGAAGGGGAGCTGTTTGTGTACTAATATATTCTACGCAAGGTGGCTTAACAGTGCTTTTGTTGCAGTCTTAGTTGATTTTACTGTGTCAGCCCCAAAGAGTGGAGGGATGGGAGGAAAAGAGTCTGTATCCTGTCTCTTTAAGACATGTCAGGGAGTTTCCACAGCCTCTCATGCACATTATGACATAACTTGTTAAAGAAATGAGGCTTTTTTGCTCTCTGTCTGATAGGTTAGATGAATGGAACAGATAATAGCTCATTGTTTCCTGCTCTTGGAATGACATTTCTCCATTGTCTTAAAGCCTCATTGGAGTGAACTTAACACACTGGGCTTTTTTGAGACAAAGGGCACTTGTGCTCTGTGTCACCAAGTGAACTACAGTGGAAATGCTAATGTGATTGCACTGCAAATCTTTGAGATGGAGCCACTGGACTAAATATTACAATTTCAGTGTAAGCTTTTCACAATCCTTTGCTTTTCAGTACTGGATGAACAGCCTCTTTCATGGGAACATCAATTTTTGTGCCTCGTCATTTCACCAATTGTGTCATGCAGGCAGGCTTCAAATGCCTTCAGAGTAACCATGGTAACTGAGAGTCATTTAAATTAGCTGAAGAAAAAGGAATTTCCTGCACACCCCCAACTCCCCCAACTCCTTAAACAAATGGAGACAGAAAGATACACATAGGGCCTGATCATCAGGTGCTGTAAACCAACATAGCTCCATTGAATGCAGTAGAGTGACACTGTTTTACACCAGCTGATGATCTGGCCCAGAAAGAGTGCGGTCACAGGGGGACAAAATCAGCTCAGGTGGGTGCATCTTTCTCCTGAAGTCAGAGTTGTGACTGCTTGCATAAAAGCAGATTTGTGTGTGTGTGTACACAGATATTATCTGAATCCTTCCTGTGTTGCCAGACATTGTATATGTATGCTCTATCCTGAATAAAAATCACTTCTGGTACCTGAGAGAGAGCTGCTGCTGTTGCTATTATTATTAGCTGAGCTGTGTAAAAGTGTGTGGTTTTGCTTTGAGAGAGTTCTTGTGCCTGATTTAGGCTGGATTATCAATTGAGCTTTAGAAATACTGCGTCAGAGTTTTAATGCAATTTGATAGTCTCCATTCAGGATGCCAAGTGATACACTTAACTATTCTTTAATATCCTAAAAACATCATCCGTACAATAACAGACAGTGTAAGTCGGTTAGAGCTTTCCCTTTGTTGTAATGACTAGAAATAAATCCATACTCCTCCCTCATCCCTGCTTGCTGCCCACTCAGCCTCAACTATGAACTCTTGTGCTATGTCTGTCTCATTTTTTTTGGTAAACTGAAAATCTGGGTGCTCTGTTGTTAGGCTGGAGGCTTTGAATGTTTCATTGAAAGATTGCTCCATTTGTTAGCTTATTGATTAATTGAATAATTCTCCCAGACTCGTGCTTACATTGATTTCAATTAAACATAGTCCTGGTGGTTCTAAATACAAACAGTTCTTCTTTTGTTGCTCTGTAAATTGTCTTCCACCCCTATTCCTGCTTTAGATTGGAACAGTGTAAAATATTTTTGTTCTTTTAGTTTAATCATTGCACTATTATCTTTGATGAATAAGTAGGGGATCGAACATAGAAGTAGTTTGTGGCTCAAATAAAAAATGGTTCCCACCAAGCTGAGAATGCTGGTGAAGCGGCAATATATTGAGCAGAAATGCTGGTATAGAGACATACTATAGAATACAGCTTAACAAATGTACAGGCTGATGGTATTCCTGGCAGGGAAGTAAAATCATTTGATCTGTGAAGCTACTGGAATTTTCCAATCAGCTATATTGATAAGAGTTAAAAACGGGACCAAGTGTTGAGAACATTTGTAGAGATTTTATAATGAGGATATCTGATAACATCTCATATTCAAGGCCAACATTTTCAAAGAGTGGTGCCTGAAGTTGGTTTATGTGGAGCATGCAGAACCTCTCAAGATCAGATAGCTTATTTAGAAATGATTAGAATGTGAATTTAGGTACCTAACTTTAGGAGCCCAGGCCTGTAGCTTTTCCCTCATAGTGTCTAGCATTTTCCAGTCTTTGTAGGAATTCAAGTATTTTACAAATGCTACCATTGCTTGTGTGCTCAAAGTATTACTATGATAAGTCTTCAAAATCTACACACAGACTCAAGCCTCCTGCTCAGCAAGTTGCCGAGCCACTGCTGCTTACTACAAATAATGCTTTTGTCATGAGTGGACAGCATCACACTTATTAATGTACGCAACTCAGCACTTCTGTACATTTCTGAAGATCTTAGCCCTTCTCTTTCCTTTATGCTACAAAATGGAGCATACAACTGCACGTATATAGGAATAATTTCCACATAACACTGAAATACCACCACATCTATGCCTTTGTTGGGCCAGCAGTGAGAGAAGTTATAAGTTGATTGAACTTTCATTTTTTGTTCCTTTCCTTTGAATCTGGTCAACCCAGACACTCGGTGCATAAATTCTGTCTCCTTCCCAAAGCTCATCCCATGCAAGTTTCTCCAGATCTCCCTCAGTGACTTCATCACACTTTTTAAACCACTTGCCACCTCCCCATTTTTTAGACAGTTGCCATCACCACATGTTCTCTTCCTGCAGCCACTGGAACTTGCAAGTTTGACTTTGGTGCTACTGTAATGATCAATAGCCTTTGTCCTGGTCTACACTGGCGGGGGTCGACCTAAGATACACAACTTCAGCTAAGCAAATAGTGTAGCTGAAGTCAGCGTATCGTAGGTCAACTTACCTGGCTGTGAGGACGGCGGCGAGTCAACTCTGCTGCTCCTTCGTTGACTCCACTTCCGCCTCTCACGAGCTGGAGCTCCGGAGTCGATGGGGAGCACGTTCAGGGATCGATTTAGCCGCATCTAGACGAGATGCAATAAATCGATCCCTGATAGATCGATCTCTACTCGCCAATCTGGCGGGTAGTGAAGACCTGCTCTCTGTGCTTAAGTGTGATGAACTGGCATCTTTAAGACCCAGGGAATGAAGAGAGTAAAGCTCCTAGACCCTGTATAGACTGAGAAGGAAGTAGAGATTGACATTCATGATACTGGGTAGGGAAATGGGTGGGAGGAATAGAGAACAATCAAAGTCATCCACACAAAAAATCTGTCTTGTGTATCTTTTCTTCCTTGCAGTAGACATTCCTGCTATTACAGAGTTTGCCGCTAGAAGTGCCCATTCCTCCCCCACTTTCTTTTGTCACTTTGGTTTGTGATTGAGTTCTTTTTTTAGTTTCTTCCTTGTCTGCTTTGTCTGACCTTTGATCTTTTCATGAAACACTCCTACTGGGCCCCGTCCATCTCCAGCTTCTTCGTTCTAAAGCCTGGCATAAGGCTCTGACCAATCATATTCGGATCGCTATTTCTCCCAGCTACTGGAGCTTGTGGAACCAAAACTGAAAGAGTGCCTGAAGGGGACTGTGTTTGTGCAACAGACAACATCATACATATATCACACACATGCTTCAGTGTGAAAATAAAAACACACATTTACACTTCCTGCCCCTGATTTTTGTGACAGGGATTTATGACACTGTTAACATTTGCCCAGGATCTGGGGAGTAATATCAAGCCATCTGCTTTTGCCCCTGTGGGATTGTGTAAACCCTGATGGTAAGTTGCTAATATATCATTGCACCTTGCATGCTTGAAGTCTTGTTGCATATCTTGTCTCCCTTGCTTTTTGCCTGGAGTATAGCAGCAGATGTGCGGGGTGCACATGTGTTTTTCATGTGGTCAGGAATACTGTAAATAATCTGAGTTTGGCTGTCTGAGGGTGTTTAAGGCCTTTCCCGGTATATTTTGTAGGCTGAGATGTGATAAAATGGAGGCAAAAGGGCCCAAGGGGGAAGGCTGGTATCTATTAGAAACCTGTCAACTGATTTGTTTTTCCTGGCAAAGATGTTCCATTTCCCCAGACCAGTTTTCATGGAATATTGAATGCATTTTGTGCAAATTCAGCTTATTCTCCACTTTGACATCACAGTCTTCTCAATAAAATCACAGTTTATTACAATATAAAATGATTATGGACCAGACCAGTGGTTCTCAAACTTTTTTTTTTGCAGACCACTTGAAAATTGCTGAGGGTCTCGGCGGACCACATAATGATCTTTCCAAATGTTGTTTGTACCATTAGTTAACTATTGTAAAACGCTTTGGATAAAAGCGCTACATATATATTAAAAAACGTAAGAATCAGTAACATTTTTTGTTCTACAAATAAAAGCATGCAACTCATATTTTAACATCAGGAGTCTTACCTTTCTAATGCGATGCATGTGCCCTCTCTCCCCTGCCACGGCAGCCCCTGAGCTGGGGCTGGGAAGGAGGGGGATCTCTCCTTCTCTCCCCTACTATGGCAACCCCAGAGCCGGGGATGGGAAGGTGGGGGGTCTCTCCCCTGTCTCTCCCCGACAGCTGCAGCCCTGGAGCTGGGGAAAGTCGCCTCTTTCTCTGGATGCCGCAGCCCTGCACATCCCAAATTTCCCCCACCCCCCATTCTCACCTCACTGCCCCCTCCCACCTACTCCTTATTCCCACCAAGGCCACCACCTCACCTTACATGTGCATCTTCTCCAGGGTCCAGGCACCTAATTAGTGGAGTCATGCCTGTGCGGCTCCACTAATTAGGTGGGTGTCCCTTCATTCTCTTGTGTGCAGCCGCCCATGTGCGCACCTTAGAGGGAATTATCTGCGGCCCACCAGAATGGGGCTCATGGACTGGACAACAGTTTGAGAACCTCTGGACTAGACTGTTTCTTTAGGCACAGTCCTTTGCAAGGGATGTTATCCAGGCTGAACCGCAGCAGGTGTAGTCATGGAAGGAATTTGGATTCAGACACACACTTGTGAGTCTCAGTTCTTCCTCCTTGCATCCAATGGCTAGCAATATACTGCTGGCTTATACCAGGGTTAAGGCCTTGATACTGCACAAACTTAGCATGTGCTTAACTTTGAATGTGTCTTCTGCAGTGATGCGCAGAGCTGCAGAAAGGAAGCCATTTTCAGTGCGCTACTAGAAGTAGTTTTAAGCTACATATTCTTGAGTGCCATCTGCTGGTACCTTGTCTATTAACATTATATAGACTTTTCTTTTAACAGTCCATTCCTGCCCACCTGTTCTGGGGAGGGAGTAAGCAGGCAAGTAGTTGAGCTTACTCTTCTGTAACCATGGTCTTGACAGTCTGTACAGTGATCTATAGGGCAGGGGGTTCTTGCTAGGTTTTCCTCCCCTATGTTACAAAACAAGTTTCTGTTATAATCCCCTGTTTGTACATAACGAAAAGTTTCTGAATCGTTTTACTTCAGGTTGAACTTTCCCACGCTTGAGTTGTGCTAAAGAAGAAATTGGTTTGGGAAGTGTGAGCAACATCCCTTCGGCCAGTGTTTAGTTGTTATAGAAAATATGTGATCTATTTCTACGCAATTTTTCCATGAGGTATTTGCTATTCTTGGCCTGATCAGTGAGAATGCTCATGCTACTCCAGTCTCCACCCTCTTCCCTCAGTTCTAGCACTGGTACTGATTCAAGTTTGGTCTAGGCAGTCTTAGGGTAAGTCTATTCTACCTGCCGATTCGGCGGATAGTGTTCGATGTATCGGGGATCGATTTCTCGCGTCTCGTCTGGATGCGATAAATTGATCTGCTAATCGAGGCCTATACTCTACCTCGGCAGGAGGAGTAAGTGGAGTTGACGCGGGAGCCATGGTGGTCGACTCGCCGCTGTGAGGACGGCCAGGTAAGTCTAACTAAGATACTTCGACTTCAGCTATGCGAATAGCCTAGCTGAAGTTGCCTATCTTAGTTTGAACCCCCTGCTAGTGTAGCCCAGGCCTTACTATCCTGTTCCAGCTTATCTCAAAGGGAGGCAGTAGCTGTGAAACATGAGATCAGTGGGAATAAGAGTCAGGAAAAGGGAGAGAGTAAAGAGAAAAAAATAGGGGGAGCTAATATGAAATCCTGGCTTATTTTCATTAATGTGAATAATACTCATTTACTTTAGCATCTATAATTATTCACGATGTTCAAAGGGTTTACAGTAACTGAAGTAAGACCGCATCCAGGACAGGAGAACGTGGAACCCTTGTGAACTAGTGTGTAAAGGAGTTTACTCCTTATTGAGGATAGTTTTATATGTTTCTTTGCTTACTGGAGATCTTGTCAAAAGTACCATGAATATGATGTGGGTTACCCATGTGTGGTTTCTGTCTATCATCCTATAAGCCTATTTAAATGAATACCCGACAAAGGGAATAAACCTGGGTGCATAAAAGTCCGGTAGGATGATTTCTTGTATCCTTTATGACAATGCGCAAAAATACTTTTAAAAAAATCACTCAGTGGGAAATGGAGAGGGGAGTATAATGACAATAAGCAGGCCTGTTTTAAGTTGTAAAGCAGGCACAATTAAAAAGGTGTTCCACTTTTAGAGCTATTACCAGTTTCAGTGGTTTTCTCCATTTTAGATATAAGGATTGTCTCTGGAATCAGTAATACCACTAAAACCCAAATGCATTTCTAAAATGTGCCCACTGTACATGCAGTGAGACACCCAGCAATGAAGACTTGTCACGTATGCACATTTACTTGGCAGGACTGCTAGGAGTTCAAGTAGTTTCCATTTTGTGTGTAGATTATGTTGATTGCTCTCATGCATGTGGTGGTGCTGTGTCCTTATTAGACCTCCTGAGTTTCACTAATTGCTGTGAGGGTGAACAAACTCAATGGAAACTGCTGAGTTTCACCTGGTTTTGTGCTGAAACTGCAAAAGCGCATGTTCTCTCTCAGTCAGGCCAAACTTTCAAGTTCACAGTAGGAATATCCTAATTGCCCTCCCTACTTGGAAAATTGTATTCCTCCTATCCTTCCTAGTTTCTTGATCCACCTGTGGGCAGGCATCAGAGGCTAAAAAGCCTCATAAACGGGTGAGGGAGAAAAGGGTTTGTTACAGACTGACCAATCTCAGGCAAGCTGGAAATAGGTAGGAGAAGTGAGGACATAGGTGGCAGAGTGGGATCTGGATTAGGCCCCACATTCCTCATGTCTAATAAGGTCGTGCAACAAGTTGTAGCCAATCCTTTCTCCAGACCTCCCTACTCCTTCCTGAAAAGGGATTAGGGAAAGAAATCATTCAGAGTTTAGATGCCCCCCCCATATGCCCTGTGGAATATTTGGGACCCCACCAATTGTATGGTTTGCCCTGCAAGAGAGGACGCTGCTGAGGCAGAATTGTTCCACCAACTTCTTGTGATCCTTACCCCCAAATATTCGAGGTTTATTTATTCGTGAAAGCTTGGTGCATGCTTCAAAGCCTCCCCTGCATCTCTGTGCTGGCTTCAGCATCACACACATGCTGGCCATAATCCCTGCTTTGTGACGTTGCCAACCATTCCCCTCAGCAACAGACACTGATGTCACAACTAGCAGATTATGACTTCTTAGCAGAACCAGCAGGAGAGAACAGGCTGAACTGGGAGAAGGGGGTGAGAAACATAAACCTTCATGTAAAGTTTGCTGGCCGTTTTTGGGAGAAGACAGTAACAGACTCAGATAACAAGGTGCACACAGAATTAGCTTTCTGGTGCTTTTTAAAAATTATTTTTCCAAGTGTGGTCATGCAATTTCCATTTGTATTCATTGATTTTTTTTTCAAAGCAAGGCTATCCCTACAGGCTTCTTTCTGTGTTATAGCAGGTTCTCTGCTGGGAATCCACATGGAATGGCTTGCTTTATTTGCTCTATGTATAACGAAATTCCCTTCATTAAGGCCAGTGGGTTGCAAATCTGCCTGAACTGCAATTAGCAAGAGACATTTGGGGGGGAGGGAAAGTCAATAAATTGCTTGGTGTAGATTGCATATTTCAAATTAACTGGATCTCTAAAACAGCCAGACTGAGAGGTGGTAAAATCTACTGGGGAGATGAGGCATGACACTTCAAATATATAACCATGTTATTTCACATGACTTGTGATTATGGTTATGAAATCAACAAGCTTTTTGTATGGCTTCTTATATGTACTGCTCGAAAATCCTATCTTCTGTCCAATCCACTAATTTAATCTGATCAATACATCCTGAAATGTTCCAGGTCAGGAAAGGCATAATGCATATGTCTCTCTATTGTAATTAATTCTGAACTCACTGCACCAATGAAGTTCTGCTGTAAATTTCAAGTAACTCCATTGAGTAAATCAGGATTTATAGCAGTGTAATTAGAAGAACTTGTCCATGAGTGGGATTTTCCAAATGCTCCTAAGGGAGTTAGGCGCCTACCTCTCATTGAAGGTTAGGTGCTTAATTTCCTTAAGCTCCTTTAAAAATCCCACTCCATGTGAATATTGACACTTTCAGGAGGAAATAAGGATAAACGTTGAACCCATAAGTATGATGATTTGGACTTTAAACTTCTTAGAGGGAGATATATTGTGGACTAAATTCTTTCCTAGTGTGAAAATGGCAACACTTCATTGGCTTTAGTGGAGCTGCACCAATTTACTCCAGCAGAGAATCTGGCCCAGTAAATGTAGTTTATAAATTGGCATGTGCCTCCTAAAAGGAGACTCTTGGAAATGGTAAAGAAGGCATGGGAGTGGGGTAGGGTGAGGTGGGGGAGAGAATAAAGGATATCTTTTTATTTTTCAGATACTAGAATTGCCTCCCACTCTCTTGGCTTAAAAAATCTAAGTGAAAAAAATAAACATTTCAGATGACAGGTGCACAGAATTGCAATTAAAAACAATTTTTGAAAAAGCCTTTGAAAATCTTTCCAGTGCAGAATGTGAAGTCACACACAATTCCATCCAATTTCTGTGTATCAATGGGAGGCTCAATAGAGGGTGGATGATCTTGTGGCTCAAGCAAAGGAGTAAGAATTAAGAGATCTGAGTTTCATTCCCTGCTCTGCCACAAACTGTTTTTTTTTGTGGCATCTGGCAAGACACTTACTTTCCCTGTGCTTGGTTTTCTCTTTCTTTACTTTGGGAGTCATAAAATTTACCTCACATAGTTGTTTTGAGTATTAATGGTCCAGATTCTCAAATGCAGCCAGAGAGTTGTGCCAGAAATTAGCCTCTTACCCCTCCCTGATCCCATGACCAGCCCTACACTGTAGCTCCAGGGTAGCTTAGAGCAGGAGTTCCAGGGAACCACCTGCCCCAATTACCTCTCCACTCATTGGAGACTTCCCATGCCAGGAAGATTCGGCTGCTTTCCACTTCCTTTGAACTACAGAAAGGGACTAGGGAATCTAGCCCGTAATGTTTGTGAAGCATCTTGAGATCCTTTGATGGAAAGTGCGATGCAAGTGCCAAGTATAATGGATAGGAAGTTGAAATAACTGAGTGTTTGTGTTTCTTTGATGTTTTGAAGCTAAGTTGGGTGGCATGGTTGCATTGTCCCGCATTCCATACTGTATAACGTTGGTTTGGGGAATAATACTGAATTATTGTTCATTGCACCTGCACCTATGACCAGCGGGAGTCCAGTATTACTTCTCAGTACTTTTCAGTATGGAATTGCAGGGTGAGTCTACTCACCCACTGGATCAGACTTCACAACACTATAAAGAAATTCGTATTCCTCAAATCATAGCATATGTATAAGTTGTTCCCCTTGTACCTCGGGGAAAGTGCCTTAGCAAGACAACAGGTTCCAGTGGATAGAGCACTGGACTGGGATTCAAAAGGCCTGTGTTCTATTTCCCAGTTTTGCCACTGAGGTGCTGTAAGACCTCAGGCAAGTCACTTCACCTCCCTGTTCCTATTTTCCCTCCCATCTTTGTCTGTCTTATCTATTTAAGCTCTTTGGGACAAGGATTGTCTCTCATTACATGTTTGTACAGTGCCTGGCACAGTGAGGCTCCATATCAGCTGGGGCCTCAGGATGCTATTGTAAGATAAATAATAATAAAGCATGAAATGTATAACTCTTTCAGCATGTCTAAACTCCCTCTCTTCTCCCGTCCTAATCCTTGATGACCCATTTACAAAGCAACATTTCTCCAGTACGTCCTTGTAGTTTTCAAATGTGAGGTTTGTATCTTTGCAGTATTTCTCCATAAAATGCCGACCAATTAGTTGAGTCAGATGTGCACCTCTACAATACCTGACAGCAGAAAATGGGAGCTGGTCCCAAACAAAACAGCAGATCTTTATTTGGGAAGTTTGGATCTGGATACTAGTGTGGTGACTCAGGCACATCTCTGTGTGTGAAATGCAAAGCAAACTGGCTGATCCCTCAGTTCATGACAACTCAAGAGACAGATACTGAATTTTTAGTGGATCTAAGTTTATGTGTTATCATTACAAAGTGTATCTGTCTTCACAGTAACTAATAGCACCCTCCTCAAAGGTATATGTAGCCCTGATTCTCAGCAATACATTGATACCAATTACAAACCATTTTCATTTCTTCTTGACAACATAGATCCATAACCAATTATTTTCTACATATGTGTTGATAGTAGCTATCATTTTTGATTACATGGCAGGTACCACATCAAGTATGTCTCTCGCTGGTAGCCAAAGTAACTCCTGGCCTCACATGATAAATAAAAAAGCAAAATGGTCTGTCACAGACTACACAATGTAAAACTCTTACGTAGTTGCCACAAAAGGACAGATGATTCTTATTGTATATTTGAATTAAGATTTTACAACTCTGTTTCTAGCACCTTTAAACTGAATGACTTTTTTTAAATTTTTTTTTATTCTAATTTTGTTTTCACCACTGATGGAATTACACTTCACTCAGCTTGGACAAGGAAGCTAGACGAGTCAGTTTCACTTTATGTTTATAGTGATTTTCCCTTGGTGGTGATGTACTAGCACAATGTTCTTGTGTTTTGGATTCCAACATGTTGCATCCAAACTAGTGCATTTGTTCACCAAATGTCAGTGTGTTTTCATACGCTGGAACCACACTCCTGGAACTAACTTATAAAATTCTCTACCCTCTCATTCTAATCTTTCCTCAAGACCTACTTCTGCTGTGACACCTACAGAAAATAAGCCAACAAGAGATGGCAATTAAGGGTGGCAGCTAGTACAATTTATAAAAGGGGGAAAAAGGAAAAAACAAACACAAAAAACCTTTCAAATGATTGTAGGACCATCACGATCTGCACATAGCCCAAATGTTTATACAAGTTATCTTTTAGTCACACTTCTCTGTCTCTCTCCCCCCCAATTTCTTCTTACTATCTGTTACACATGCTTGTTGAGTTTTCTTTTAAATTAGGTTGTATGCTCTTCAGATCATCTCTTCCTGTCTGTACAGCGCCTAGCACAATTTGGTCCCTATCCTAATTGGGGCTTTTTAACATCACTGCAATAATAACAACATCGGACCCATATTTGGAATCTAACTGAAAACATGTGTCCCTTTAAATATGACTGGAAATATGGTTGAGTTTCAAGGGTCTTTCTCTCCCCTTTCCAACTTCCACCCCAAATTTTGTCTCAACAGTAGAAGCAGTAAGTGCAAAAGAGAGAGGAGTTATCTGGGGAAGATAATCATTGGTATATTTCCTTTGAAAGCCCCTGTAAGGCTGCAGATTAAGCTGTATGGTTTTCTGTTTGTTTGTTTAATTTGATATTTACTAAGAAACTATCCAGTTCTTCAACTCTGCATCAGATGTTAAATTGCCTGATGTCTTGTCTAGTCTTAGATGGTTTTGTTAAAATTTCCCATTCTTGCTGTCACTGGAACAGCCCCACCGGAGGTAGCAGCAGCAGCAGGAACTTTAGTGTAGACTGGCTGCTGTGTTACCTAACCTTACTCTGAAACAAAAGTCTAATGTAGGTACAGCCCCAGAGACTGTTGAGTGGTTAACCAGAAGAAGGAAAGCTGTGTACGCCCTACTTCCCTCCAGATGAGTTACAAAAGGTCAGAATGGTCCCTCCAAACAGGATGGATTGGGCAATGTTGTTTGAATGTGAAATGCACATGAAACTGCATAGAGAGAGTATCTCGAGGTTCCACGAAGATGGAGGTAGCACTTTTCTGATCCTGGCTGAAGCCAGTCAAGCTAAAAATAATGGTCTTTGTTTAGTTTATGTGGTCCAGGTAAGGAGCTCGATCAGTTGTATGCTCATTTTCATGTATTTTCTCCAATGTAGTTAACACTCCTTTTGAGTTCACCTTATACACACACATACTCATGGATGCTCATAGACAACAAATATTAAATTAATTTTCCACAACAGTTTGCACCAAAAAAAGTATTGTAAAATTTGTGGCCCTCCAATGCGGGGAACAGATACAATAGCATGTGTCTGATTCAACCAGTCCTAACTAAACAATGCAGCTCACATTTTAGACTGGGAATAGCAAACCACAAGGAAAACAAGAATAGTGAAAAATATCACTGAATAAACAAGTTTTCAGAAACCAGTCAGTTTGCAGACAAGAAGAGGCATGAAATTCACAGAATACCTTAGCCATTCTGAATTGTTCTGTCTTCTTTGTTAGCAAGAGGTTGGTGTTATGTGCATTCTGGATTAGTGGTTTTAAGAAACACCAGTCTCTCTGGAGGCCCGTTATCTTCTACAGGCAGCTCACTGCCTGCTTTATACAGCTGCATCATGAAACTAATTCTCTGCAGTAGTGCAACCACATAAAGGAGCTGTGGTGGGGCAGGAGGGAGAAAGCAACAGCCTTAACAGCAGAATGAGAGAACAGAAGTAGGATAGCAAAAAGTTAGGGGTTGGGGGCTAAAGGCCTATCCATAATCTCCTTAGTGGCTGAAGCTTTGATGATCATTATTTTTCCATTTCCTGGTTCATGTTACATCTGTAGAGCTCTAGGGGCAGCATTGGGAAACTCTACATTGCTTCTGTTCTGTAAATAAAAAGTGGGTTCAAGCCTTCAGCACTCAGATCTATTTGTATTTAATTTTTTTTCCTGCGCAAAACCACTCTGAAATAAACCTATTTTGACTTCCCCAAGCTGTGAGCACTGAACAGGTTAAAAAAGGAAACAAGCTAAAAGCTCTGTTTCCTGTGCCTGAAAATCCACTGATGCAGGGTGAAATTAAAGGCTATAAATAGCTCCTGTCCCTTCAGCTTCATCGTGCAAGCTTTGGCTGTGTGCTAGGATTAGAAGAAGACAGAATGGATTTCTGTGTGGCGTCAACAAGAGTCAAGGATTATGCTCACTGTGCACATTGTATTGTTCATTTCTCACGGGCCCTTGCAGGGAAATTAAATCCCTTCTGATACTCAAGGTGCGGGGAGCACAGGCAGCTTTGAGCTGGACACGTGCATTGCAAAGCAGTTTTACACAGTGGCACTTAGCTTCCCATGAGGTCACAGCATCCAGCCCTGGCTGCATTTTCATTCAGACAGACAACGCAGCGTGGATCCCAGCAGGAGGGAGTTTGGACTTTCCTTGCTCTGAGCTGGTATGAGTGAAGTTCATTTCTGCTGAACTGTTTTGAAGGCTGGATGTTGCCACCATAAAATAATAAATAAATAAAGTGGTGCTCCATCACTGCTTGCCTTTCTAATGACTAGTGTGGACTCTGATGACATGAGGTTTTCACTGAGTTAACAGTCAGACACTATGAGTTAATTCCAAATAGAATCTCATAGCAAATATGAGGCAACTGGAGACAGGACTCCATTTTTTTCTTAATGGAACAGTCCAGTTTGGTATGATCCTACTTGTGGTTTAGATTGCAGGTGTTTTTGTGAAATCCTAGAATCATAGAATGCACCATACATTTCTCTTCCCCCCTCAGACAGTCTCTATCTGCTTTATTTTTGTGTGCAGTCACAAGAGTGATTTTTTTAAAAACAGAATTATTGTAAATTTCTCTTTAATGCCTTTGAATGTGAACAGAGGGGACTGGCTTGGCAGGGAAAAAGCATTAGCCAACAGGTAGGTCACCTTTTGGGGCTATCACCTTTGATAAGTATCCCTTTTTTGAGGTCCCAATCCTATGAGATACTTACTCCCTCCTATGAGTGCCCCAAGCTCCTATTGACTGCAATGAGAGTCGAGGGTGCACAGCACATCTTGCAGGTTTGGGTCCTACACTGTGTGTTTACTTAGTGCCTGCGTTATAGCTGGTGCTGTTAGTGTCTCTGCTGTGTGCACAGCAGCTTCACTCAAAACAGGGGAGACAGATTAGTAACTTCTGACTTTCATCTTGGTTGCATTGCAATGTGGAAAGTAGCTGCCTCCGCTGAAAGTTTTGTGTGTGGATATGGCGGTGATGGGTATTATCAGGAGATAACAAGACAGCATATATATTTTACTTTTTTCTATTTAAAGTTGCATGTGTTACAAGCTCTTGGCATATTTATGGTAAGAAAAACGACACCACCACCACAATGTGTCAGCAAACCAGCAAAGACCAAATATGGCCATTCCACAGTGAGTTCTCAGAGCCACAGTTAATATATACACACAAATAAGTAACTAAGAGGCAGGGTAAGTAGGGAATGGTAGGTCATGGGACTGGAAGCAGAAAACCATAGCTCTATACTTCCTTACCCTGTCACTGGCCAGGGCCAGATTCTGCCACCCGTACTCTTGTTGGGCCTCAAGTAGTCTCATCGAGCTGGATCATGGCCTAGCCTATGAAGCTGCTCAGTTATATAAGAGGAAGACTAAGGCCATGTGCTGCCTCCCCAGATCTATGGCTCTGTGCACCTAGGGGGGAGCAGGTGCTGTGTGCATGCTGCTTCCCCTTCCTGAGTGGGGCTCAGCTCTTCTATTGCAGCCACCAACACATCGGTAGTAATTTGCTACTGGTGCAGGCCAGTAGCAGATTACTACTCTATGGAGCTATTCCTGATGTAGGGGTAGGGAGGCGTTTTTCCCCCGGTTCCACTGATCCCAAGCATCCTGCCAGTGGCACTTCCATCCCTTCATGCAGGCCTTAGGAGAAGAGCTCCAGGTCTTTGGGAATTCATAAATTAACAAGAAAGAAGTGGCACTATTATATACCTCTTAGCTTCTCCCTGTTGGAGAGGATCCCTTATTCTGAGCAATCATGGGTTTTGCAGAAGTGGAATTCACTCATTGTAGACCTTATGAGGTCTGCAGTATCAGGACTTCCTCCACAGGACAAAGGATGAGAATTGTGGTCAGTGGGAGACTTTTTCACTAGCAGATTAAGGATACACTCCTTCAGCCCCCAGACATCCTAAATTCTGCTGGACTGGGCTGCTTTTCTTGTGGACCTCTTAGGACTTGCAAGGAAAGGGCTCTTCAGCAGAACTTTAGATCATTCTAAACAAACAAATTAAAAAAACCCAACCCCCTGAATCCCTCGCGCCTTCCCAACCTACAGAAATTAACACACACTCAACTTTTGAGATGAAGCTAAGATTGAAAGCACATATCAGTGATCTGAGTGCATATTGCCTTTCAGATTCATTTGAGTTTTTTAAAAAAGGTTAGCAATACAGGAAATGCAGAGTTAAGGTTGCACTTCTCAAAAGAATCATCCATCCAAGTTTCATTTTATCAGTGACCACTGCAACTAGAATGCCATGATCTTAATCACATTGTTAAGTTCTGTGTCTTCTCTACAGGCCCACACACTGCGCACAGAAGAATTCCCATTTAGATAACTAGGACTCTAAATGCATTCTTTACATGATCTGAAGACAGGGCTCAATCTTGCCTTCTTCTAAAGGCATTAAACACGTTATAAGAACTGTTCAGGGCTCAATCTTGCCTTCTTCTAAAGGCATTAAACACGTTATAGGAACTGTTCAGCACTTTATAGGATTGTTATGACATTCCAAGGTGCAATCCAGAGTTGTGAGGGGCTGTATCACCACCTGCCCTGCAACCTGGGGTGCCTCACAATGCTTTGCTGCTGTAGCTTCCACATGGGCTGCTCACAAACAGCCTAACAGCATGAAGGTTACATCCTGAGTGCCTAAGTGCAGCCCTGGCCCCGGCCCAGCAATGACCCCAGGAGTCTGTCGGCAAACACCACCCACACTCTGGCTTCCAGAAGCCTTTGTTTCTGCTAATGGGATGACCCCAACACTCTCCCAGTCCCGGATTTTCCCAAAACAACATGTGTGCTGCACTGTCCAGCCCTCTCCTGGACAGTCTGGATATATTAGACCCATTGCCCCTCTCGGGATGAACATACAAGAATCTGCTCCCCCAAATGGAGTTACACACACAGTTCACAACACTGGATTAGTTTTGATTAAAGAATAAAACACGTTTATTTAACTACAAGGAGATAGGTTTTAAGTGAATACAGGTATAAGGCATTAAAGTCAGAAACGGTTACGAGAAAAATAAAGATAAAAGGTTTTCCAAACTTAACAAACTAGACTTGGTTCAAGGTCAAGTTCTTGCCACAGGTTCCCAGTAACATTGCTATGAAGTTTCAGGTCAGGATCTGCTCCCAAAGGCCATAGGCTGTTTCTTTTGTCTTCCTAGGTGGAAAAGAGAGAGTTGGATAGGCAGAGATACCTTGGGGTGTTTTGCCCCTCACTTTTATAGTTCAGTCACTCTTTGAAATGCGTTTGCCTGAGGGTTACCCCTAGTTAAAGTAGGCAGCATCGTGTCTGGTGGTGGAAGGTTGCGTGCTGTTTCTTCTTGCCTGTGTTTGCAGAAATGCAGATTTTCCTTGTCTCTGTCTTCCTTCTCTTGATGTCTGAGGACCCTGTTTGCTACTTATTTGTAAACTGAGGTGAACACACATCCCTTTGTTTGAGATAGACCTGCTTGACCAGTTCTGGCTGATCGGGGCTACATGGATTTAAACATGTGCCACCTATATCATTCAGGGAGAATTCATACCTTTACATATAATGTTGCTATACACATTTCACCATGATATTAATGACCAATGAATTATAAGTTTTCAAATGATACCTTACAAGGCATATTTTGTATAAAGATTATTTCAGTGGTGTGTGGGGTGTATATAGAGATGCATTCTGTTTCTGTCACAACTGTGCACCATGATACCACATGGAAGACTATTATCCAAGTGTCATTAGACACAGAACTAGCAGTTTTCCATATACAAAGCACATTTCGTATAATCAGAGGACTTACTTGAAAAAAATAACAGTTGGTGTGGTGACAAACTCTGCATTTGAAAATAATATGCATTCAGATCACGGACATGTGCCTGTAACCTCAGCTTCATCCTAACAAAGTGTTTTTGTGTGAGAATCACACATGCAATGTCTATGTACAGATCAGGGAAAGGATACAATGTGAGTATAGAATGATTGATTGTAAATGTGTGACACAAGCAAGAAGACTGGAAGACGATGGATTATTGATGGAGATATTATTGTTTTTTCCTCTGGAAGGA
This sequence comes from Gopherus evgoodei, assembly GCF_007399415.2. Lineage (NCBI taxonomy): Eukaryota > Metazoa > Chordata > Testudines > Testudinidae > Gopherus > Gopherus evgoodei. The sequence goes on along the minus strand of NC_044325.1, from coordinate 113,676,573 downwards.
GCCAGTATAGCTCAGTATGGTCCTGTTCTATGGCTACAATAGGTCTTTGTGTATTCCTGTTTTTATTTTTTAAGTATTTCATTATGATTCCCCCCCCCCCCGGGGACAGATCACATCAGACTTGTGTCTCCCTTATATATCCTTCCATGGAAACTAAAAGTCCATTTTTGCCCCCTAGCTTAATCAAAGCTTCCTAAGGGTGACACACTATGCACTGTGTCTGACAATAAAAGAAGAGAGATGTGATCGAATGTAGGAAACAGTAAAACTCATAAATGATTTATTCCATTAATGCTGGATCCTACCCTTAGCTATCTGTTTATGACATACCTGTTTCTCCTTTGCTGTAATACTGTACACCAGAAACCCAGCAGAGTGAACAGAGGTAGCCAGAGGTATATAAGAAAATCAATTAAATTCATAGTTAGTGGTACTAGTTGGAGATAAGATACAATAGCTGCCCTGGCAAAAAGTCAAAATTTTAGTTTCATTAACTGCATTAGAGATGGGGCTCTCCAAGAAGAGGAAGCAATAGGATTTGCGGTGCAGGGCCCAGTCCTTCTCCTCTTTAGAAGCCATTGAGCCAATTCTCAGCTGGTGTAAATCTGCATCGCTTCGTTGACTTCAGTGAAACAGGGTCACGCTTTGTGGTCTTTAAAATGCTAACACTACCACAAGAGAAGCCTATGAATGTCAGAAATGCACTGCCAGTCCACATGTGACAAATGCCAAAAGAGAATGTGAACTGGGAGCCCAGAACTCATTGTGCATCTTGCCAGTGTGTGTGCATCCTCTGTTCGAATCACCAATATAGGAACACATTCAGCGAACAGACACAGATGGTGTCGCCCACCATGGGACTATCAGCACCCTCCCCCATTGCGGGAAAAAATTTACATTCAGTGTTTTGTGAAGATACAGAGGAAATTATACAACCAAACTCTCAGAGAGACCTCTCCGAAGCTCCTCTGCCATTCATCCTGTGTCTCTGCCACAGATCCCCAGGACATAAATAGTGCAAAATGTCACCACCCCTCCCCAGTGAAATCTCATAAATGTAGGAAGTGGGAGAAGGAGATAGTGCCACTACTATTCCTAGACATCTATCCAGTCAGACGAACAGATGGAAAAGCACAAACCGTTCTCAGAGAGAGCGGGAAATATGGACTGATGCCTACAGCTTGATTCTCTTGCCAAACAAACTGTTGTGAAATTAAGCAATGGTGGGGAGCCTGGTAGGCATAGGCACAAAATAATGCTCCATACAGTATCTGGCAATAGAAGACCTAAAATGCCTTGAAAAAAATAATATATTGGTGTAGAATTCATCTTTATGAGACCTTGGTGTTTTAAAAACATTTTTTAAAGAAGAAGAGGAAATAAAATTTGACAGTGATAGAAATGGAACAGGTGTCTAGTTTGGAAAGTAGATCATCAAGACACACTTCTGACCAAAAAGAGAGGGCTTGTCTCCTCAGTGCTGGCAAGTAAAATGCTGTAACGTGCTGTGTTCTAACTGCCCCAGACAGACCCTGCTGGTATGCTGTGAAAGGACTATGTTAACATGAACTAAGTACATCTTAGGGTTTATAGGGTACAGTTAGAGCGTGGCATGTTAGAGCGCTTTACAAATCTCACCAAGCACTTCTGTCATGCTTTGCCGTGATGGGTGGACAAGCCCGGAGACTCAGCAAATTAACCAATACATCCATCTGTAAGTCCTCTGTGTTTATGTGACTCTTAGAAGCCTGAGAACTAAGCATACTGTGTTGTTGCATGAGTTTGGTGCCATTAGGTGTGTGCAGAGCTTTACAGCATGTCAGATTTGTTGGATGAAGGGCAAGCTCCCTGTTCCGAGGAGATGACAGATTGAAGGGACAAGTGGGTATAATGCAAACAGCTACCATGTAGGCAAACACAGTATTGTGCAGTCTTTGTAGCTGGAATTCTTAGCAAAACAATTGGATTTACAGAAGTTTATTAGAGGGCAAAGAGGAAGGGCTAGGGGGCTGGATGTAAGTTATTTGGAAAACTGTTTACGACATGCAAGATGATGTGAAAGAAGGCCCAAAGGCGTGAGCGAGTGAAGGAGGCAAAAGTGTAGACAAGGTAGAGGCCTGAGTGGACCAGAGGGACTAAAGAAGCCATAGCGGGAGAGGAGGTCAGAGAAGTAGATGGTTGTGAAATAGTAAATGTTTAGATCTTGAACTTTATATAGAAGATGCAAGTGCAGGGATTCAGGAAAGATGGAGACATGGCTAGAGCAGTGAAAAAGGAAGCGGACACTCCCTGGAAGGCAAATGCTGTTATAACTTGTGACACTGCTGCCATGCAGTACTGACAGTCTCACTTGCTCAGAAACTGCAGTGCACCGGGAGTCCAAAAAGTACTCATTTAGAAATGACCAGACAAGTACCAGAAGTTACAAACAAGAACTGCAGGGCATATAAGCATCATGCTGTACGAGCACTGTGTGGCCTAAGTCAATAGACAGGACAAAGAGAATACACGGGATGAGAAGTAGATTGAAAGAGCTCACCGATACTGTGAAGTACAAAAGAATTGACAGGAGAAAGATAACCATGCTGCAGCCTCCATTGCTCTCTGCCTCCCCATGGCTAGTGAGGAAGTTTGTGTGTGGGGCTTGCAAGTCTGTTTGCACAAAATGATCAAGTAAGCAGGGTAGTGATGGAAATGAACAAGCATGGCTCAAACCATGGGGCACTCAAGGAAGCAAGCCATTGGCAGGACGATGGAAATATTCCCTCTTCCAAAAAACCCAAACTAAAAGAACAATTAAGATGAGCAGGTGTTGTTAAACATCTTCCCTTCATCCACCTGAGTGAACCTGTGAAACTCATTGTTCTCCATAACCAAGATTCAACTTCAGGGCAGAAAATAAATGGTAGAAGGTTTCAGTTTGCCAGCTAGCTTGTAAACAGCGAGGACATTACGGTTGTACTGGACTTGACTTGCAAGATGCATAGAATGAGAGTTTCAAAGTCTACCAAGCAGAACTAACTTTTTAAGCTAAGGAAATGCTGGAAAGTTTCCTAAAGGTAATAGAGTACGAGAGATGCTGGCAGGTAACCCACATTGCAGCCTGTTGGGAAACTGTCTTCCATATGTTTTTCTACTGGTTTCTTTTAACAACATTTTAAAATAGTTGGCAAGAGTTAATGGGTTAATCAGTCTTGACTAGATTTTTTTTTTACATTGATAAAGTGCTTCGCATAAGTAGTTTAAATATTGAGCTAATAAATGATTGCAGTTTCACCAGCTTTGAAATGGGAAACTGAGAGCTTTAATACATGGATGGGCAGGTTACCTAATGGTTCCACTGTTAACAGTCTTCTGTGCTGAAATATCATTTTGTTACTCCTTAAAGCAGAGCTCAGTCAACTCCAACAGATATCCCTGTAGTTCTAAGCGCAGCAGTGCCTTACAGTGGGACTATATACTCTCTTCCTCTGTGTGACGGGGGGTATCTACCCTGCACCAGCCCTGAAAGGCTTAACTGTACTTTGCGGACTGAGGACGCCCTGCCCCTCCGACTCTGCTGGGCATACTCAGCCTGGAGGCAGAGTATAAAAGGAGGCAGCCGCTGCCCATCTCAGTCTGGAGAGACTGCTGAAGGAGGAGGACACAGACTGCAGGCCCTTTCCAGGGAGTGCCACAGGCCCTGAGTACAGAGCCACAGCACTCAGAGCTCCAGATGGACTCCAGGCTGCCTGATGAGCCCAGAGAAGAGACCATGCCAGCAGAATCTACACCACTTGAGGATCCCAGAGACTTAGGGGAACTGTGGTGTTTCACTGAGAGAGAAAGAGTAGGAAGCAGTGCAGGGGATTTAGACTTTTCTCTGGTGAGTGAAATGGGGAATCAGTCAGCATGTTTTGGGAGAATCCCTGCTGGCTTGGTTGTGAGCACTCCCACCAGGGCCCTGGGCTGGGACTTGGAGGAGCTGGGATGGCCCCCTAGCTGGTGCCACCTTTGCCCAATAAGCCACTGGCCCATGTGGTGTTCCAGAAATGGGCACCTTTATTGACTCCAGCCATTAGGCCATGCTGCCCTGAGTGGGAGGGCTGCTTTATTCTAGTCATTAGGTCACACTGTCCCGAGCAGAAGGGCCACTTTATTGATGCTAACCAGGTCACACTCCCTGCCTGTAAACGGCTGTGTTATTGACTTTGTCCATCAGGCTACACTTCCCTGACTGGAAAGGCTGCTTTATCAACCCTGGCCATCAGGCCATGCTGCCCTCACTGGAAGGGTGGCGTTATTGACTCTGGCCATTACGTTACACTGCCCTGTGTAGAAGGGTGACTTCATTGACTCCAGTCACTAGGCAATACTACCACGTTTTATAGTAAGGGTCATCAGCATAGGACCTAACAGGCTACAGTACAGCCTCTTCCCTTTCTTTTGACCACACATGACCCAATACCCTGTGGCAGGGTATATCTGCTCTGCGACACTCTGGTAAAGGGATGGTGCTGTGCAGGAATAGATAATTCACGGGCTTCCATTTAAATTGTATTTTATTTTCCAGGCGGGCACTTTAAATACAAGGCATATTGGTCTCCGTGCAGAAATTAATGGCCCTATATTAAAAGTGACAGCTGGGAAAGTGAGGGGGGGAGAACCACATTTCAGAGGCAGTATGTAGCACGTGAGAATCCACAAAGAGGCCATGCTCAAGAGTTCTTTAAAAGTCAATGAACCTTCCCAGCATTTTTTTTACAGTCATGCTTGGGATCCATAATGTCCCACAGAGGCTGGCGATAACAAGTGCAAATGAGGGAAGGGTTAATTTTTTTCTAGGCCTGGGAAAAACTGCCAGCACTCTCCAAAACCTCCCTGTAGCGAGGCAGTGGGATACTCCACAGCCCAGCTGAGAGACGAGCCTCCCCTAACACCAACGTGGGCGGAGCCACTGGGTCCTGCACCTGCCCCTCAGAGGTCACGGCACAGACCCAGAAGTATAAAAGCTCACCTGCAGAGCTCAGTGAAGAATCAGCTGCCGCAGAAGCCAGACGTTGGTGTCCGACCTCCCTCTTGGGAGACAGCAGCAGGCCGCAGCCAGCCGGAGCTCGCACCCGGCCAGCTGAAACTGCCCCGTGCCCGAGGAGGACTGGCCAAGACTGCCCCGTGCCTGCTACCCCAAAGAGGACTGGCTGAGACTGCCCTTTGCTGCGTACCCCGAGGAACTGATGCTGTTCGAGACAGCCGAAGATGCGAGCACGACCCAGGTACCCTGCGAGGGGGAGTGCGGAAGTAGCCCGGGGGCAGCCGACCCCAGTCTGGCTGCAGCACTGCCTGAACCTATGTCAATGTGTTGTGGTCAGGATCCCCACTGACAGCAGCGAATTTCTGCCGCTGCTAGGGCCCCAGGCTGGGAAGCAGTGGCGAGGGAGGGCCTGCGTCCCCCCCGTCACCCACTCCTTGGGTGGCAGACTCCCCTTTTTCCTTGGCCTGGAGAGGCTAGGACCTCCTGCTGTTTGACCTATTGACTCAGCCCCTGCCCAAGGGCCTAAGTCCCTGACTGTTTGCTTGCTGCCCCGCTCTGACCTAGGGTCTGGGCTGCTAACTGACTATTGACTCAGGCCCCGCTTAATGGCCTGAGTCTCTGACTGTTTACTGGCTGCCCCACTCTGACCTAGGGCCTGGGCCGCCATTTGACTATTGACTCAGCCCCCGCTCTAAGGGCCTGAGCCCGTAACCGAGTGTGCGTTTTTCCCCAAGACCGCAGAGCCAACGGCCGGCGGACTAGAGCGAGGTGGTGGGATACCCCACAGTCCCGCTGAGAGACGAACCGCGGCAAAGCCGCACCACACTCCCTCATTATGAGGTAGTTTCTATCCTGCCTCCTTTTCCCAGCATGCCCCACTGGGAAGGACTATGAATCCCAGCAGCCCTGGGGCCACATGTTCTAGGATACTCCCCGCTGTCTGAGAGAGAAAGGAAAGCCTGGTACAACCCACAAGCCATGGGTCCAGTCCTAGGCACTGTTAGCTGCTTGAGTTCTTAGATCACAAACTGCCTCCCATGGGACAATTTTCTCTCTCTTGTTGATTATTCTTTTGCTCCTGGGATTGCTAATTACAGAAAATCCCTGGTATCTTCTCTCTCAGTCTTAAATGGTCAGTAGGAAGCAGATGAAGGATGTTCCAGTGGTTTGCTCACTAGCTTGGGATATGGGAAACCAGGGTACGTTTCCCTGCTCTGACATAGACTTCCTGTGTGACCTATGAAAAGCCATTAAATCTCCGTTCCTCGGTTCTCCATCTGTAAAATGGGGATAATAGCACTTCCCTACCTCACAGGGCTGTTGCAAGGATAAATACACTAAGGACTATAAGGCACTCAAACATCCCAGTGATACTGGGAGGGAGAATATAAATGCCATATAAAATAGATTGAATATCCCATTACACAATGTATGAGCTGCTACAATCCACAAACTATTGGAATAATAGACTGTTATCAGGGAGTTAATGGACTAATGGCATAGCATACGGCATAATTAAAAATATAATGCTCCCTATAATCTGTTTGCTTTACCGCATGTGTGAAGAAATCCAGGAAGTCTTATGGGAAAGAAGCTATTAGTAGCCATTTTTTAAAATACCATTATACGCTCTCACTCTCTCTTTCCCCCACTCCCTTCAGGTATTCTATACTATATGATAGTCCACGGACAGTGTCACTTGTTAAATTTTGTATTCTTTCTTTGAGAATATCAGATTTATCAATGAGCTATCTCTGTGTCTTCCGATGAGGTACTGACCACTGGAGTATTTAACCTAAGAAAAGTTATTAGACCCAGTGTCCTGGCAACATTTCAGCTTAGGAAAGTATGTTCAGCGTGTATTAATTCCCCCTGCAATTTCACTTGAATATCATGTTCTTCACTATAACATGACCAAAGCTTATTTCAGGTGTGTTATTTGTAATTATTTGCGGAATCATTTCTTGGTCTGCAGATTGTTTGTGAGCAATTTGATACAAATATTCAATATGCAAAATTGGAACAGGGTTCTTATGTTTGACAGGACATGTAAGTCGCATGATATTTCTTCTAGTTTCTGGCAGGATGAATGTAATTCTTAGAATTAGCTATCTGGGGTGCATACTCATATTTACAGTTTGAAATACCGTTTTTGTAAACATTCTCCAGTATTTACCTAAAGGGACACTGGCAACTTGAATATAGCCACTTTAGAACCATCAATTAAAAGTAGTCTCAGGACTGCACCTATCCCAGAGTATCCCTGCCATTTTCAATGATTTTATAATCACATTTTCCTAACTTTTTAAAATGTATTTTTTCTCCCCGGTTGCTGTGTGAAAGATCCACACAGACTGGGAAACTGTATGACTGTTCAGGTGGAAAGAACGAAACTGACTACACAAAATGCCCAAATAGATAAACTTTATAAAGATAATTCTCCTCTCCCTTCTAATATCTTTCAATTATAGCCGTCAGGGGCATTGCTTATAACAACAGCATGGAAGAGATTTTCAGACAGAAATGTGATTTTTTTTTAAATATTTTCATTATGTGTTGATGGTATCCCTTTAAAATTTGCTGTTTTCCTGTACACTCCTGCCAGTAAAGTCAGTAACTAAAATATTTCCAGAGAGGGAACATATAATGGTGATGAATGGAGAGGAAGAAAATAAATTTCTTTTCATTTGTGTGAAATTTTTAAGGTATTTGCTTGACTCTGAGGTATTACCAGGACTCATCTCCTTTGCAAACAAGTGACACATCTTGATGTGGTGTTTGCCCAGCTCCTCTCATAATGTTTAAAATAAAATTTTGGTATTCAGCTCAGAAGATCTGGAGAAGAGGGCAGGAGATATGGGGAACTAGATAGTTAGATTGGTCAGGGACACCTTTAGATCACTGCTTTGCATCAATGTTAGAAAGGGGCAGGTCAGAGCATAACATTTTGCTGTAGAAAATGACAGTTGTTTTGATGCTTATATAGTGAAGTTCCAAAGATGTGGGAAAGGATGCATTTTAATAGTTCAGGGTGTCTCTGGCCCCTGTTTGCAGAAGCTGGGAATGGATGACAGGATCACCTGATGATTACCTGTTCTGTTTATTCCCTCTGAGGCACTTGGTATTGGCCACTGTTGGAAGACAGGGTTCTGGGCTAGATGGACCTTTGGTCTGAGCCAGTATGGCTGTTCTTATGTTCTAATGTTCCAACCCTAGTTAGTCCATTCAAATCTTTTGCAATGGCAGAGAGGCTGGTGCTCCTGGATTAACCTGGCTTTGGAATAGGATGTTTATTAGTTGCCTTCCTCATTAAATTCACTAATTCTGAGAAACAGCAACCAAAGAGAAAGGGATAAGGAGGCTTTCACTGTACTGCTGTGCATTAACATTTCTGTGCTCTGTAGTCTCAGTTGGGAAGAGGCAGCTGTGATAGTATGTCATCGCTGCCATCACAACTGGAACGCACTGATTTCCATCTTTTCTCATCTGCCTATGGGGGGGAAGTGTGATAAGGTCCTGGGATTGGTTACAATCTACAGAAATCACAAAGCAGATGGATATTGAGCAGATAAGCGTTAATCTATCCTGGGAGAGGAATAATCAGGTGAAAGATGTCAGTGTGTATGTGTGTGGGGGGGGGTGAGAGGTGAGAGATGGTGGGCCGCTGGTGCTGCTATCATCTTTTCATGTCCTCTTTTTGTCGTGCTCTTGTGTTGTGGTATGGAAGAAGCCCTAACTGCTGCTGAAGGTTTATCCCTCTAATTTCCACTGTAGAAGCAGGAAGAAAATGTGTTACATACTTTAAACAGGCTAGTCCCTCTTCTTTTCCTTCCCTTTTTTCGCTTTATACGAAGCTCTTTCATCCCAAACAGAACAAAATTGCTGTGGCATTTCACATAGATTGTTTCATTCTGGTTTGGAAGCCCCACTTTTCTCTCTTTCCATAAGACTAAGCACAGTGATTGCAGCGTTAGCAATTAAAAATGTTATTCGACAAGTCCAGTTCGTTTTATCTGAGAATCGCTAAACATTTTACAGGCATTAGTTAATTAATCCTAACAACATTGCCATGAGGTGGGAAGCATTAGAGGTCTGATATTTTTTTCAGGGCTGCAGAGTACATGCAGCTTCATTGCCTTAATAGGAAGTTGAGGATGCTTAACACTTTTGAAAATAAGACCCTGTAACCTATTAACAGAACAGTAGAACTGAGGCATATAGGGTAGTGGGCCTAATCCGGTAGCATTCACTCATGTGAGTGGTCTATTGATTGAAGAAGGGCTACAGGATGAAGCCGTAAGTGACATGCCCAGGATGGTAGTGCATCAGGGACAGAGCTGGTATAGAACCCAAGAGTCCTTGCTCCTAATCTCCTGCTCTAACCACAACACATGACATTTCTTCCTAGGTATTGTACATTGGATTAGTCTTTTCTTCTCCAAAGTGTGCTTAGACCTTTCTCTGCTTCTGTCTTTATGTTATGGCTTGCATATTTCTTTTCTGTTCTCCCCCCACTTCATTCCTTGTCTCACGCATTTTGCTTTAGCAGAGATGCCACTGCCTCATCACAGAAGTTAATGTACCCTGCCAGTGTTTTTCTTTGTGAACAGTCTTTGCAACAGCACTGTTGGCAGGCTGTGTAAAAGATCTGGCCGTTTTGAATAGTACTAGAACATTAGGTAACCCCAATAGTTTATAGAGTACATAAGGACAAACTGTGTTCAGTTATTCTGCTTTGGGGCTTAGATCTGAATGTCCTACCCTGACATCCCGAGTGGGTGGTTGAACAGCGTGGTTTAGCTTGCATGTGAGATATATAATTGCATGCCATGGGCCAGATTTTCGAATGGGCCCAACCTGACCTCTGTTTTTCTGCATTGTGAGCACTTATTTCCATATTCAAATGAACCTCATAGAAAAGTCCTGTTGGACTGATTAGAAAATGATAACCTTTCTATAGAATCTTTAAACGAATCTGTAAAATTATACAGCAGGGACATAATTGCCTATTAAGTTATGTAGATATTTAGAATTTATTTCTATACAACCCTATTGCTTGCATCACTTATAAAGACATAGAGAGAAGCCACATCTTGAAAATCTGGACCTATGTAGTTCTCTAAAAGATTTGCTGTGAATGGACAGCCACAGATGTTGTTGAACATGTGCAGATGTTGTTGAACAGTTTCAGTCGCTGTGTTGTTGTTTTTTAAATGGATGCTCTGGACTGATTCCCTAGTGTCCAATACAAGGGTGGCCAACCTGAGCCTGAGAAGGAGCCAGAATTTACCAATGTACATTGCCAAAGAGCCACAGTAATATGTCAGCAGCCTTCCCCATTATCCCCCCCCCCCAGCTACCAGTGGCTCCCACCCACCAGCAGCCCTCCCCACACCTCCTGATCAGCTGTTTTATGGTGTGTAGGAGGCTCTGGAGGGTAGGAGGGGGAGGAGCAAGGGCATGGCAGGCTCAGGGGAGGGTGCGGGAAGGGGTGGGGTGGGGGCAGGGCCTGTGGCAAAGCCAGGGGCTAAGCAGTGAGCACCCCCCAACACATTGGAAAGTTGGTGCCTGCAACTTCAACCCTGTAATGGTGCCTATACAAGGAGCCACATGTTAACTTCTGAGGAGCCACATGTGGCTCCAGAGCCACAGGCTGGCCATCTCCAGCTCCACCTCCACCTCTAATATAAAGTTTGCCCCATCCTATGTGCTGAAAGGGAAGTGAGTTATTGTTGCCACACAGGTGCTAGTGGTTGCTGGCAGTAGCTTTCTACCAAATCTATGAATATCACTGAAGTTCTCCGGATGTGTGTGCTACAATGTTAGAATTCATCTCCTTCCCTTTATTAAATGGGTGTGCCCTTTTATTTGTGCCATCCTGTCACTTTTCTCATTCCCATTTTTCTTTTCTAGTTCCCGATCTTGTTCTGTTTTACATTTGGTTTTGCAAAATTTTGTTGGGGGTTTGAGTTTGCAAAACCAGGTGTGGTTTGAATCCAGGTCCCATTTTATCCTAACCACCAAAGTTTAGGTGAGTTTGGATAAAAGGCTTTGCTTCTGTCTCCTCTTTATAATGAGCCAATTGCAATGGTTTTGGTCTTGGAAAACGTTGTCATCCAGGTTTTGAATCAGCAATACCCTACCAGGGCTGACTTTGATTCATGTTCCATTTTAGTAGAAAGTTCTTTAATTTAGCAGATAAAGATGGAACAAGATCCAGTGTCTGGAAGCTGAAGCTAGACAAATTTAGACTAAAAATAAACTGCAAGTTTTTGAGAGTGAAAGCAATTAACGATTGGTACAACTTACTTAGAGAAGAGGTAGATTCTCCATCATTTCAAGTGTTTAAATCGTAGTTGGATGTCTTTCTAAAATTACACTCTATCTTAACCAGAAGTTACAGGCTTGATGAAGGAATTGCTTGGTGAAATTCTATGGCCCATATTATGCAGCAAGTCAAATTAGATTATCATAATGGTCCCTTGTAGCCTTAAAATCAATTATCTGAACCACAAAAGTTCAGGGGGATTCACACAAAAGATTCCAGTTTTCAATCACCTCTGGTTCTTTTCTTTTTAATCCTACCTCTGCATGCGATGTTGTGAATGCATTGTCCATTTTTATTCTTATAATTTTTACTCCTAGAGTGAACTTGGAAAAGTTACTTCCCTCTCCTTGCTTCGTGCTTTTGAATGTCCTGATGTTGTTTTACAAGCTTCCTGTGGTCAGCAGTTTGCCAGAGTTTGCAGTGACACATGGAGTGGAGAAATAAAAGCTTTAGAGACATCAGGTTATTAAGGCTGAGAGGCCATGCTGGGAAAATAAATTGCCACCAGCATGAACTGAAGTAGAAATATTTGTTAACTTGCCTTCAGCCATGGATTTTTCCTTTTCCAAGTAAAAATACTTTTTATTTTTTTCTTCTATTCTGGTCACTTTTTTTGATGATCCAGAAAATTGCTTTGTTTCTTTCCAGTTTTAACCTGTTTCCTTTATCACTCATATAATAATTTCCTGGGTTGAGAATGCTTATGGATTAAACTGTTGTGTCTCAACTAGCACTTTTGAGAGGTAGCAAGAAGGGGCAAGAGCAGAATCTTGCAGCAAAGGAAAATAAAATAAAAATAAGGCGGAAAAAAAATCTCTAAAACTCCATAAACCCCATAAAGGGCTTGATCCAAGGCCTGCTGTACTCATTGGAAAGACTCCAAGAGACTTTGATGGGCTTGAGATCCACCTTCCCTCTCCCTGCCCCAATTTTTTTAAAATGCTATAGTCTAATTATCCTTTCAAATTGTTTTCCAGCCTCAGTGGAGAATACCCATCAAGGGTTAACCCTTTCTGTTGCTTCTATCTTGTTGATTTTTTTTTACTTTGTGCATTCGGATGGAAATTGGAATTCAATTACAAAGATGCAAAACCATCATTTTATTTTTTTATTAGTTACAAAAAACTACCTTAAATGTTCTGGATACACAAGAAAAAAGTTTATCAAAATATGTTTTGCATTTAAAACTAACTGATTTGTTAAACAAAGGAAATATTTTCTATAGTTAGTGAAATGAACTGATTATTTCTGGTCACCATGTCCCTCAAGATTTTAGAACTAATAGATATCATCTTCTCACATCTATTTTTTATTCATAGATTGGAAGAAGAAAACCAGCTTTCCTGCTTTTTCAACTCTCAATCTGTTTCTCAACTTTGAATGAACTAGTCATTGAACTGAATTATTTGAATAAACTGAAATGAAAAAAATATTCTTCCTGTCCCTGCAGAAGAGGCTGCTGCTGTTAAAAGCTGGTTCCAGGTGCTGAGCCACTGACTTCTCCCAGTTCAATGATCTGACTTTCTTTAAAACTTGGCTATAAATATGCACTACTTAATATTTTTATTTAATGTAAATGATTTTAATAGATTATAATAAGTTTAGGCTTCAGTATAGTTAGGTATGATTTCAAATTTAATTTTAAATAGGTTTATATTTAACAACAAAAATGTATTTAATTTCAGTTAAAAAGCTGATTTAAATTTTAAAAATATGTTTATTTTAATATTTTTTTATCTACTCTGTACTGAAATCAGTAAAAATATGTCTTTTGACTTCTGTGGTCTTGGGATCAGTCTCCTGCAGAACATCCAGTGAGCTATTTGTTTTGATTCACTGTGAGATTCACAACAAATAGAAATATTCTTCTTCGAGTGATTGCTCATATCCATTCCAGTTAGGTGTGCGCGCACTGCGTGCACGTTCATCAGAAGATTTTTACCCTAGCAACACTCGGTGGGTCAGCTGGGCTCCCCCTGGAGTGGCACTGCCATGACGCCGGATATATACGCCTGCCGACCCAACCGCCCCTCAGTTCCTTCTTACCACCCGTGTTGGTCGTTGGAACAGTGGAGCGCAGCTTAGCTGATCTCCACCTCCCTAGCTTCTCGTACTTCTTTCATCGTTATTGTGTATATAGTTCAATTTTCTATATTTCTACTTAGTTTTATTAGTTCTTTAACGTAGTTATTGTATATAGTTAAGAGGGGTTGGGGATTAGCTCTTTCCCCTCACCCGGTGCCGGGGCCCATGCCCGGTTCACCGGCTTTCAAACCGTGCTCGGCTTGTCGCAAGCTGATGCCGACAGGAGATCCTCACGACTCCTGCCTTCAGTGCCTGGGGGAATCCCACCTCGCAGACAAGTGCCGCATCTGCAAGGCCTTCAAGCCGCGGACGAAAAAGGAGCGGGACTTTCGTCTCAAACAGCTCCTGATGGAGGCAGCCCTTATTCCTCTGCCCTCGGCACCGATCGCCAGACAGTCCGCACCGGGGAGAAGTGCATCTTCAGCACCGGAGCGCACTGGCACCGCCAAAGTCCCTCGGCACCAACCATCACCGGCCCCGAAGCCTGTCCGGCACCACTCTCTCTCCCCGCTGGTCAAGAGGCACAAGACTTCTGCGACTCCCGTGCCTACGTCGCAGTCAGAGCACCCGCCTAAGTCAGACTGGCACCAACAATTGCTGCGGCACAGACAACTTGAGCGCTGTTGATCCCGGCCTCGCAAGAGCCGTCGAGTCTGGTGCCTGACAGCTCCCCAGCATGCGCCGTGGTTGAGCTTATTGTTCCCTCCATGCTGGAGACATTCTCTACGGCAAGGGAACTGATTGCCCTGACAGAGCCTGCGCTGCCTCAACCCCCGGCACCGCCAGTGCGGGTTATCCAATCAGTAGGCAAGCCTGCTCTGCTGAGACCATCCTCGCTCGGCACCGCTGAAAGGCACCCGTCACGATCGAGGTCCCGCCGGCATTCTCGGTCCCGTCACCGATCCCGGTCCCAACGCCGCCCACAGTCCCGGTACCGCTCTGCATTTCGGTACCGTTCGTACTCACGTCACTGTTTGAGATTGCGCTCGCTGACCCGATACTCTTGGCACCGATCCAGCTCCTGGCACCATTCACGGCACTGCACCTCTTGCAGCCGCTCTTGATGTAGAGCTTCGAGGTCCCGGTCGACCTCCCGGCACCGCTCTGGTCACAGGTCCCGGTCTCATTCCCGGTACTGGTATGGCACCCGGTACCGTTCTCCAGTGCTGCTTGGGGACGGATCAACCAGATGCAGAGACCCTTACCACGTGGTTTCAGCTCCTCCTTGGCTGTACATCAGTATCATCACATGTGGACAGTGCCTCCTATGCACACGACTGTGATTCGGATACACACAGCCGAGTCTTCCAAGAGACCCACGGCCCAGACCAGGGACCTCATCAGTGGTCCTTCTGGACACCTTGGGCATATCACCAAGCCCAAGGTGGACCTGCAGTGACATCGCACTCCATTCCATCAGAACACCGGGTGCCAGAGGCCACTGTCAGCCGCCCCCCTCCTGCGGGTACGGAGGAGGCTTCTATCCATACACCGGACCCTCAGGTCCCACCTGTCCCTGATGTCCCCCATGATCAGGAGACCATACAGGACCCACTCATCCTGGGCCTTTCATCTTCCTCTTCCCCAGATGAAGCGGTAGCGGGGACATCCTCATCGGGCCCGCCTCCAATTGACCTCAGGGCACACCAGGACCTCCTGAGGCACGTTGCCCTCAATATAAACCTGCAGGTGGAGGAGGTTCCCGAGGTTGAGGACCCCGTGGTAGATATATTGTCAGCGGATGCACCAACTCGAGTGGCCTTATTGTTCATTCGATCGATTCAAGCTAAGGCAGATACCATCTGGCAATTCCTGGCATCTATTCCACCCACGGCCAGAGGAGTGGAACAGAAGTACATGGTGCCCTCTAAGGGGTACGAGTACTTGTACGTGCACCCTCCTCCCTGCTCACTGGTCGTACAGTTCATAAATGAATGGGAGCGCCATGGCCAGCAAGCCCTGCCCCAAAATCTAAGGAGGCTAGGTGCATGGATTTGTTGGGCCGTAAAATCTACTCCACGGGGGGCCTCCAACTCAGGGTGGCGAACCAGCAAGCCCTACTTAGCAGGTATAATTACAATACCTGGGAGGCGGTAGGGAAATTCACAGAGCTGGTCCCGCAAGACTCCCGCCAAGAATTTAAGGCACTGTTGGAGGAAGGAAAGAATGTGGTGAGAACTTCTCTCCAGGTCTCGCTAGACGCTGCCGATTCGGCAGCCAGAACTGTGGCCTCTGGAATCGCCATGAGGCATATATCATGGCTTCAGGTGTCAGGCCTGCCACCTGAACTTCAGCACACTATCCAAGACTTGCCATTCGATGGCCAGGGTCTATTCTCCTAGAAGATGGACCCTAGGCTACAGAGTCTGAAAGATAATCGGGTTATTATGCGTTCGCTCGGGATGCATACACCACAGACTCAACGAAGATCCTTCCACACCCAACCTCAACGCCCTTACTCCCCGCCTAGACCAAGACAGGACTTTGGCAGGAGGCGAGGTCGAGGCAAACACAGATGACAGTCTGGACCTCAAGGAAGTCAGAATAATGGTCCCTCCAAGCCAACAACGGGATCCAAACCAAACTTTTGAAGGTGCGCCCGAGGGCGGTGTACCAGTTGTCTCCCAGGATCCTTTTCAGTTTTATGACCGCCTTTCCTCTTTCCTCCCTGCGTGGACCCAGTTAACCTCGGATCGTTGGGGCCTACGCACGGTAGAATTTGGATACCACCTCCAGTTTATTTCACTCCCTCCCTCCCAACCCCCCTCCTCGTCCCTCTTCAGGGACCCCTCTCACGAGAAATTCCTCTTGCAAGAGGTACGGACGCTCCTTGCATGGGAGCTATAGAGGAGGTACCGAAGGACTTAAAGGGTAAGGGGTTCTATTCCCGGTATTTCCTAATCCCCAAGGTGAAAGCAGGCCTCAGGCCTATCCTAGACCTGCGAGGACTGAACAAGTTGATGAAAAGGTTGAAGTTCTGTATGGTATCCCTGGGGACAATCATCCCATCCTTGGATCCCGGAGACTGGTATGCCGCCCTCGACATGAAGGGCGCATATTTCCACATTGCCATTTACCCTCCGCACAGATGGTACCTCCGGTTTGTGGTCAACCATCAGCATTTTCAGTTTACGGTCCTTCCGTTTGGCCTCTCTGCAGCCCCTTGGGTATTCACGAAGTGCATGGCTGTAGTCGCTGCCTCCCTCTGTCGTCGTCGAATACATGTCTTCCCGTACCTCGACGATTGGCTCATTCGGGGGACCTCCGAGGCCCAAGTCACCAGTCATGTGGGCGTTGTCAAGGACCTCTTCATGCGACTGGGCCTGATGATCAACCTAGAGAAATCTACTCTAGTGCCCACACAAAGAATAGAGGTCATTGGAGCCATCCTGGACTCCAATCTCGCAAGGGCCAGTTTACCACGACCCCGATTTCAGGCAATAGTATCAATTATACAAAGCCTTCAAAACTTCCCGACAACTTCAGCTCGCACTTGTCTCAGCCTCCTTGGTCACATGGCTGCCTGCATGTTCATGACCAAGCACGCCAGACTACGTCTGCGTGCCCTTCAAATTTGGCTTGCCTCGGTTTACCGCCCAGGCAGGGACGCCATAGACATGGTAGTCACCATTCCCCCGTGCATCCTAGGCTCCCTTGACTGGTGGCTGACGCCCTCCCTGGTGTGTGCAGGACTGCTGTTCCATCCGCCACAGCCCTCCATGTCCCTGACGACGGACGCGTCATCTCTCGGCTGGGGTGCTCACCTCGGACATCTTCGCATTCAAGGCCTTTGGTCGTCTCAGGAGCTGGCGTTACACACAAATGTCCGAGAACTAAGAGCAGTCCGCCTGGCGTGCCAGGCATTCCAGCAACAGTTGTGAGGCTGTTGTGTCTCAGTGTTTACAGACAACACGACGGCCATGTACTACATAAAGAAGCAGGGAGGGACACGATCCTCCCCTCTTTGTCGGGAGGCGATCCAACTATGGGACTTTTGCGTAGCCCACTTGATAGACCTGGTAGCGTCCTTTCTCCCAGGAGTTCGGAACATTCTGGCAGATCAACTTAGCAGATCCTTCTTGTCTCACGAGTGGTCGATTCGTCTGGACATTATACATTCTGTCTTCCGGAAGTGGGGATTTCCTCACATAGACCTCTTCGCTTCCCACGAGAACAGGAAATGCCAGAGGTATTGCTCCTTCCAAGGTCTCTCCCGGGGTTCGATCTCGGACGCCTTCCTGATTCCATGGAAGAGCCAACTACTTTACGCCTTTCCACCATTCCCGTTGGTTCACAAGGTCCTACTAAAGCTCCGCAGGGATAGAGCTCGCCTGATCATGATTGCCTCTGCGTGGCCCAGACAACACCGGTACACCATGTTGCTCGACTTGTCAATAGCCAACTCAATCACCCTGCCTCGTCATCCAGACCTCATAACTCAGGACCACGGCAGACTTCACTACCCAGACCTGCAGTCTCTTCACCTCACAGCATGGCTTCTTCGTGGTTAACCCAGTCAGAGTTACGTTTCTCTGCCCCAGTGCAACAAGTACTCCTGGGTAGCAGAAAACTTTCCACTCGGTCTACGTATCTGGCCAAGTGGAAGTGTTTCTCCTGCTGGTGCGAAACGCAAAATGTTACTCCCATCGAGGTCTTGATCCCCTCCATCCTGGACTACCTCTGGTCTCTCAAACAGCAGGGCCTAGCAGTATCATCATTGAGGGTGCACTATACCCCCAAGTACGCCGCCCTGCCCCTACCTGGGACCTCAACCTAGTCTTAAACAGACTTATGTCTCCACCATTCGAGCCGTTGGCAACTTGCTCGCTGCTATACCTGTCCTGGAAGACAGTTTTCCTCGTAGCCATTACATCAGCCAGACGAGTCTCCGAGCTTTGGGTGCTCACAGTGGACCCACCGTATACAGTCTTTCACAAGGACAAGGTGCAGTTGTGACCACACCCAGCATTCCTCCCTAAAGTGGTATCGGCCTTCCATACCAATCAGGACATCTTCTTTCCAGTCTTCTTCCCGAAGCCGCACTCATCACAACGGGAACAACAGTTGCACTCCCTAGATGTCCGTAGGGCACTTGCATTTTATATTGAACGGATGAAGCCCTTTCGTAAATCGCCCCAACTCTTCATTGCAGTGGCAGACCGAATGAAGGGCCTACCTGTCTCCTCCCAGAGGATCTCCTCTTGGGTGACGGCGTGCATACGCACTTGCTATGACTTGGCTCATGTTCCCTCGGGCCATCTCACTGCACATTCTACCAGGGCTCAGGCTTCATGTGCTGCCTTCCTGGCTCATATACCAATCCAGGAAATATGTCGCGCAGCTACTTGGTCCTCGGTGCACACCTTTGCTTCGCATTATGCTCTGGTTCAACAGTCTAGAGATGATGCAGCCTTTGGCTCAGCAGTTTTCATTCTGCCACATCTCACTCTGACCCCACCGCCTAGGTAAGGCTTGGGAATCACCTAACTGGAATGGATAAGAGCAATCACTTGAAGAAGAAAAGACGGCTACTAACCTTTGTAACTGTTGTTCTTCGAGATGTGTTGTTCATATCCATTCCAAACCCGCCCCCCTTTCCCACTGTCGGAGTAGCCGGCAAGAAGGAACTGAGGGGTGGTTGGGTCGGCAGGGGTATATATCCGGCGCCATGGCAGCGCCACTCCAGGGGGTGCCCAGCCGACCCACTGAGAGTTGCTAGGATAAAAATCTTCTGACGAATGTGCACGCGGTGCGCGCACACCTAACTGGAATGGATATGAGCAACACATCTCGAAGAAGAACAGTTACAAAGGTGAGTAACCATCTTTTACAAAAATCATTTGTGTATTCCTGTGCGTGCTCGCTCTTTGCTCTACCAAATTAGACTCCTACAGTAGGTTAATACACCAATGGAAAATACGGCCTCTCATATTTTACATTCTGTTTTTATTATGGTCTAATTGAGGTGATGGGCCTCATTCACCGCTCACTTACACTCTTACCTCCACTGACTTAAAAAGAAGATGTGCCTGATTGACACCACTAACAGTAAGATGAGAATGAGGTTGTGACCTGTGGGTGCCCAGGGCAGCCCTCACTGAAAATGTCAAGGTCAGGGCAGGCAGCACAAGGTAGAGCAGATACCCACCAATCTTGGGAGTAACACTGAAGTTATTCTCCTCAACCAGTCACAAACTGTGCTTTTGATTCCCCATGCTGATTATCAAGAAGCAAAAAAAAAGAAATCACACAGCCCCCATTATTGCATTCCAGTTCTCTGGCTCGCAATCAGCACTTAGGTCCAGTACAGTGAGAAGTTATTTAAAATAACTCTGCTCACATATACAAAAATGTTCTTCTGACCCCAAAGGGTGGGCCACGTTGCCAGGTCAGGATAGGTTTGGATCATACCTAAAATACCACACTGCCAGCCAATCCTTTAGTATCTAAAACTAAAGGTTTATTATAAAGAAAAAAGAGAACAAGAAGAGAGATGGTAAATGATAAAGCAGTTACAAACATACAAAGCCTTCAAAGTCCACATATTAGGTTCCTAGCAGTATTGGTAAGTTTGTTGGCTTGAAAGTCCCTCTGGATCACATCCATAGCTTGGATGAGTCATTCAGTCCTTTATTCAGAGCTTCATTTGTAGAAAGTTTACTCCAGAGGTAAGAAGCAGGACTGAAAACAAAATGGAGAAGATGCAGCTGACTTTTATGCACCCTTTGCTTCCTTTGTTTCAAACATAAGCTGTCCAGCACATGGCTTGAAAGCCTTATAGTTCCATCCATAGGCATGCCTTAGAGTTCCGTCCATAGGCATGCCTTACTGAGTCATAAGGTGTATTTGCCTTCTCTCAACGGGTCAGTTGTATAGCTGATGGTCCTTAATGGGCCATCAAGCAGGCTAGACAGTGCCAGTGCCAAAGTGTCGGGGGTATCACCCAGAAGTATAGCACAACTAAGTTTGAAATACAGACATACATACATATCTATAACATATCTATAACATACATATCTAGAACTCATGATACAAACACATACATGAGATTATCATCTTTGGCAAATCATAACATTTTTGCAGATGCCTTACGTGGCCTATCTGGCACAACTCATTGCTGTTTTACAATATTATTATTCATAATATCCTCAAGTGTCCCCCAGATTCCATACAGCATCACAGAGGCCTACAACATTCTTGAGGAGGGAGGTAAGATTTGTGAGTGGTGGCTGTAGGCACTTGGATACCAACATGTACAAAATTTTAAATAGATACATATACACTTCCATGAGATTCTAAAAATGAATACTTTAGTGCAGTAAATGTCAATATTTTAACAACACCCTTTACTTTTTAGGTATTGCCAGTGCACCCAATAGATACCCACAGCATCAATATTCACAATATAAAAACAAATGTTACAAATTATCTAAATTTACAACCGAGCCTTGGTCCTCTTTGTGTGTTTGGACTAGTCCAGAAACTGAAATACAGATGCCATATGTTGTCTGTAGTTGCATAAAATGGCCTTATTACTTAACTTAGAAAGATATTCATGGTGGGAAATACTTAAGATGATGGGCTTTACCCTTAGCTGAAGTAAATCAACATAGCTCCATTTAAGCCTCCAGCTCAGGAGCAGAGTTGATTGAAAAATCGCAAAAAACGTTGTGTGAAAAATGTTTGAAATTTCCAATCTAAGTCATCTTTGCTCCTCAGGTTTCAGAAATGAACCATTTTTATTTATGCAAAATATTTTAAGGTATTTTTTTAATTTAAAAATTGTATTTGAATTTGGAGTGGGAGTTTCCTGGTTTGGGGTGGTTTTTTTTATTTTTTATTTTTTTGGCAGAGAGAAGTTCCGTTGTTTTTTCCAGCTCCCCCCCATCCCTTTACTTTTTTCTTTTTCCTCCCTTTCTCCCCATTTTTTCTCTTCCCATTTTTGTTGCTGAAAATGGAAAGAAGGAAGAAAGGAGGGGCAGGTAAGGAAAGAAAAAATTAAAAACCTAAAAAGGCTGTTTTTAATTTTCCAATTTTGTTGAAAAACAGCGAATTGCCAGAGGATGTTGTGAGGCTAAGGTTATAACACTGTTTAAAAAGGAACTAGACCAATTCATGGAGGATAGGTCCATCAGTGGCTATTAGCCAGGATGGGCAGGGATGGTGTCCCTGCCTCTGTTTGGCAGAAGCTGGGAATGAGTGACAGGGGATGGATCACTTGATGATTACCTGTTCTGTTCATTCCCTCTGAAGGACTTGACATTGGCCACTGTTGAAGACAGGATACTGGGCTAGATGGACCTTTGGTCTGACCCACTATCGCCCTTCTTATGTTAAAAAATGAATTTTTACAAAAAAAAAATTTAAAGCCCATATTTTACCATGAACACATTTATTTTTTTAAATTAAAATAGGTCAACAAATTTTGAATAAAGATAAATTAATTCATTTCACCTTTTTATATGAATTTTTCTTGCGATGTTTACTAATTTAAAGATTAGTGACCTGATTTTCAGAAGTCTTGAGCTCCGATTAAAATACCTTGATTTTTTTTTAAAAAAAGGAAGACACATCATATATATATATTTTAGGGTTATTGGTGGTAATTGAGATATTCCTTCCATTTGACACTATCTAGGAATGGCTGAGTGAAGCCAAGGAATATCTTTCCGCTCTAACTCCTTTTGGGACATCACTTGGTTACTACTCCATTCCCTTCTTGTAATGTCAGGATGAGGTCACCATGGGGGGAATCAGAATCTTAACACATGGCCACCTGTAGGCCAAGGAGACTTGTCTCCCTGGAGAATGCTGGTTCATAACTTAATGAGACTTTACTTGCAACAAGAGAGATCTCCAGCTTGCTCCCCCTACACACACACCTGCCTCTTCATTTTTTGTAATGTAATTGTTTCTGGTTTTCTGCCTTCTCATTGTCGGAAATGTCACATTGTTTAGTTATCAGCACGCTCACTTGGAGAAGTTTATTAAAGGCGATGTGGAGTTTCTGACATACCAGTGGCAGAGAAGCAAAATGAATTTCATGGTTGGGTTGCTAAAATGCTCTTTTTTATATGTGTATATTTAATTTGACTGTTTTTTTATTTAAGAAAATTGTAGCCCAAAAGGCACAGGCTGGGTGGGGAGGGAGTGGCAATAGGGGAGTGAAGGTTATGACGGGGATGGGGAAGAAGATTCAGTTGAGTAGCACTGTCTATGATGCATTGAAGAAAGTGGAAGTTGCCACAATCAGCTAAAAACATACCATGTTTTATTGGCTCATACATTTGGATACCAGATCAGCAGCACTGATCATTTTCAGTTACATTGTCACACTTGAGAGTGCGGAAAATTACGATGCCTCTCTGCATGCATTACTTACTCATTCCTTCTCTTCTATCCCCTCTCCTTGACTTCAGATGGTTGCATTATATACATGTAGTTGGGGACTTATACATAAAATGGACACTCACGTATCTGAAATGGGTTATTTGAGAGAGTCTGGAGTCTTCTTACCATGCACTTCTGTGCTTCCTGGCCTCTGTCTTCTCACTCAAGAAGGAAATCCAGCAGACTGTAGCTACCTTTTTGTTTCAACCCAAAATTTCTCAGATCAGAAATCTCTTCAAGCCCTGGTGGGTTTGGATAAGCAGAATTCTACTTGGCTTTCAGTCACAGGTCTCGTTGCTTAAGAGTGAAAGAAGCTTCCTGTAAGAGTCTTATAATGAAGTTATTCATTAAAAGGGATGAAAAAACCTAGACCTCACCGCTAATAAGTTGCACAGAGAAGATCAAATAAAGTATTGTGACTTTTTTCCATTCTTATTTTTGAAGGCAAAGACAATGGACCAGATTCTGCCCTCATCGTCCTGGGGCAAATCCTGCTGAAGCACATGATGATTGCACCAGTGTATGTGAAAGCAGAATTTGGTGTGGTTGGTAGGAATTTACCATATAGTTATACACCAGTTTTCATCTAAAAGATGCCAAACTAGATACAGGAATCACTTTACTCATCTCTGCAATTCACTCAGTTCTGGGATGAAATGTGACAGCTGTTCAGCAGCTCCCAGTAGCGTTACATAAGGGTTTAGGAAAAGACGGGAACAAGAATAAGCATAAGCAGAATGTATTTGCCAGGACACCTGGCTTCGCATCTCTACTCTCAGGAAAAGAGCACTGGGATCTTCAAAGAGCAAAACCAGTGAGGACCCCAGTTTTATATTTCATTCAAAATTAAAGGTTTAAACCATAAAAGAAATAACACGAGAACAGTGGAATGCTATACTTCTCCAAGATGTGCAGGAGGGATCTGAGCCAAGGGGCAAGACCTGATCCTGGAGGTAAGTCCTGTCTATGCCACTGCTATGCCTGCCTGGCTCCCTATTGTAGGAAAGAAGAGAGTGCCATCACCCCTGTCTCCCTAAGATTTCCTTAGAGGTCTTCCATCCAAGTGCTCACCAGGTCTTGACTCTGGTTAGTTTATGAAAGCTGATTAGATCACAGCCCTAAGTGATATGGCTGCAGACAGGAGCACTCTTAAGAATGAGTGTATTCTGGCTGAGGGCCAAGGAACTGTTCTCTTGGGCAGATTCTGTAAAGAGAGTTTGTTCTTGCCTTCCATCACTCTCCCAAGGTATTGTTGCGGGAGATGGGAAAGAGGCAGACAGGGAGAACACTTTTCACTGAACTGGAGAATGCGACCCTGTTGAGATTTGATTAGAGAGCAAAACTGCGCGGCTGCCGTGGTTTTGGATCAGTGATGTGTGAGGCCTGCGTGTGCTTATGTTCAGGTCTGAACTCTACAGTCAGGAGTCATTCCTTTCAAGATGCGGCATAATGAACCATGGTGAGCAGGGCTGATTCAGTTGCTTTTCTTATGGAATGCCCTAGACTAGTCCATCCCCTTTGGTAGAGGAGTCGTATTTAGTTCAGTAGCAGTTTTGAATGTGTTTGAGATAAGTGAAAACAAGTAATAAAAACTTCAAACAGTGTCAAATGTATTTATAATTTTTTTCTTTCTTTTTTTTATTCTCACAAGTGACATGGGCTTTGATAGAAACAAGTACAGGCACCTGCTGTTGACATTAACTGGCCAGTTGCTCTGAGCACTTGACACAGACTTTGAGTTCAATAATGTGACACTGAAACCATATCATGTTTTGTGCCTGGGATGTCAAAGTTCTGATGTTAAAACAGGGTGAGGGTTTTGTTGTTTGGTTGGTTGGTTTTTTTGAGAAATTCTGTGTGAACATTGTTTATAGTATTTTCAGGCATTTGATTTATTATTCTGCATTGCAAAGGCAATGACTTTCTTAGATAGCCAAAGTTGGAAGTGCATGAACGGTCATGACATTTTGTGTGAAAGTGGGATAGTAGCCATCTCTGAGGTTTTTCTTTTCTAGATTGAGATGAAGAGAGAGGTGTGTTTCTCTCTCTCTCTCTCTCTCTCTCTCTCTCTCTCTCTCTCTCTCTCTCAGAGGAGCAGAGAGTGATGGAGTATAGAGAAAAGTGCAGAAGGTGAAGAATGGGATGGAGGCCCATTGTCTGACTTCAATGATAATTTAACTTGGATGAGGAATGGTGCTTGGAATGTTATGTTTCATTGTTCAGAATGTGGGCAGAAGGTTGGCAGTGACCTTGTTCCATTTCTAGGGACCGTATCATGTAATTGGACACAACATAAGAATATTCACAAAGAGGTACCCTCAGCTCTGTACTGAGATGCCCAATACCATGCTCCATGAAGAGAAGAAGGCATCAGAGCTTCATACCAAAATGATGAATGCTGTATAAAGCCATAAAATAAAGAGATGTGCATTTATGGCATGGATACGGCAGCAGAATTAGAGGTAGACAAGAATACAGCTCCCACATAGTCCCCAGTTGAATTCTTTTCCCACCGTTGTTAAATGTGTAGTCCTATCCAAAGGATTACTGATTTTGAACTGTGCACTGCATGCAGACAGTGACAGGATTGAAGATGAACAAATGAAAGTTTAATAGAATACATCAAGCAGCAGTAACAACAAAGAGATGCTGGCTGGGCCTTCTTCATCTCAGGAGGATACCACATGTTTCAGAGACAAACTCACTTTCAAGTGACACACCATATGGATTTAGGAGCCTGACTTTAGGTACAAAGGTTTGATGATTCAGACCTATCCATAGCTATCTATCTAAACGAGAGAGAGAGAGAAGGTCAAATTTTCAAAATGTGACAGAGGCTGTGCGTGTAAATTTTATTATTCACAAGTGATGGTGCACAAAAAAGGCGACCGCAAATGATTGCATATGCTAAATTCTGCATGCATAGTTGGAGGCTATGTTTGGAAAAATTAACCCATAGATTATCTAACTGTCTATCAGAGCAGATGGGAGAGATGATGTATTTTATTGGCCCAACTTCTGTTGGTGAAAGAGACAAGTTTTTGAGCTACACCGAGCTCTTCTTCAAGTCTGGGAAAGGTATTCAGAATGTCATAGCTAATATGTCTACACTGGCAGAGTTACAATGTCGGCAGTTACAACACCACTCAGATAGCGCTGAAGGGAAACCACACTTGTGTGTTCACACTGTCAACTATCTGCGCAATAGCGTGTTCACACTTGCGGCACTTGCTGCAGTATTCGGAGTGGTGCACTCTGGACAGCTATCCCACAGAGCACCCCTTCGTCTTTTGCCACTAAGAGTTGGGGGAAGGCAGAGGGGGTCGTGGGGCTTCCTGGGTCCTGTCCCAATGCCCCGAGATGCATTGCTTAGCATCGCAGCAATCTATGCTTCCGTCCGCATTTGGCACCATCTTTCAATGGTTTGTGTACTGTGTGCTCTGCCTCTTCGGTCTGCAGGAATGGATCCTGCACTGTTGAACAATATGCTGCTCGCTCTCACTGACATGTCATGAGTGACAGTGGAATTATTCCTTAAACTACAAAGGCAAGAGGTGTTCAACATTGATCTTGCCATGCATAGTAGCTATGACACGAGATTGCTGGTGGCAGTCACAGAGATGTTGACCACAGTGGAACGATGCTTCTGGACTCGGGAAACAAGCACTGAGTGGTGGGATCACATTGTCATGCACGTCTGGGATGACGAACAGTGGCTGCAGAACTTTCGTGTGAGGAAAGCCACATTCATGGGACTGTGATGAACTCACCCCAGCCCTGTGGCTCAAGGACACGAGAATGAGAGCTGCCCTGCCATTGGAGAAGTGCATGAATGTCAGAACTCAATGGCCCCCTCCCTCAGGGGGTCCCCTCGGGAGGCAGATCAGCACTGTATGTTGCTGATGCTGATGCAAGCTTTGCAAGGCATTTTGGGAAGGGTTAAAGGTGTTAGTATGGAGTAAAAGATTTCTTTGCAGGTTGTGAAAGGCCAAGGGGGAATCATGAGAGAAGAGAACGGGTTAATGCAACAGCTCAGCTCAGACTGAAGACGTCAGCTCTACTCCAAGGTCACTGTGCTCGAACAGGCTCTATACCGCCAAAAGGTCTGCAGCTGTACCTGGATCTTACCCAACCCTAGAAAAATAGAGAGACGGTGAAGGACCGGGGGGGGAAAAGCAACCATCTCATATCCCTGAAACCGGTGTGTTTTGAGAACACTGAGGAAGCCACAAAAAACGGTTTGGGCTATGTAGTGAGGTGATGTGGCTCCCCTCTGCCCCGGAGGAGGAAGAGCCCAGCCAGAGGCCAGAGTGGGCAGAGCTAGGGAGCTCTGAGCCCACCCCTAAAAGGGTCAGGTGGCGACCCAGAACTATAAAGGCCGGCCCTCAGAGCTCAGTAGGGCCGCAGCCGCCGGAGAGAGCAGACGTCCCTAGGGGAGCTCAAGACTGGGAGGCTCCTGCGGCCCAAGGCAGCTGCCCAGATTGGAACAGAGCTACCCCGCGCCCGTTACCCAGAGTTGCTGCCGGGGCTACCCCGCGCCCGCTACCCGGAGGAGCTTCCGGGGCTACGCTGCGCCCGCTACCCAGAGGAGCTGCTGGAGCTACCCCACGCCTGCTACCCGGAGGAGCTTCCGGGTCTACCCTGCGCCCGCTACCCGGAGGAGCTGCTGGAGCTACCCCGCGCCCGCTACCCGGAGGAGCTGCCGGAGCTACCCCAGGCCCACTATCCGGAAGAGCTGCCAGAGCTACCCTGTGCCAGCTACCCGGAGGAGTTGCCAGACCTGCCAACCAGCCCCGGCCGCGACGAACCCATGCTCCTGGACCCTGCAGAGGCCAACGTGAGGACGCAGGTAGGGCCTGAGGGAGAGTACGGAAGTAGCCCAGGGGCAGCAGACCCCAGTCTGGCTGCAGCATTACCGGAGCCTATGTCAGTGTGTTGTGGTATGTCAGGATCATCACTGACTAAGCAGCGGCTCTTCAGCCACTGCTAGGGCCCCGGGCTGCGACGCAATGGAGTGGGAGGGCCTGCATCCCCCCTGCCACCGAACTCTGGGGTGGCAGATTCCCCCTCTCCCTGGCCTGAGGAGGCCGAAGCCTATTATTACTGCTCAGCCTTGCCTGAAGGCCTGAGCACCCTGACTCAGTGTTTGTTGCCCTGCCCTGACCTAGGGCCGAGCTTAAAACTACTACTGCTCAGCCCTGCCGGAGGGCCTGAGCATTCTGACTCAGTGTGTGTTGCCCCGCCCTGACCTAGGGCCGGGGCTCATAACTGTTGTTACGGCTCAGTCCTGCCTGAGGGCCTGAGCCTCCTGACTCAGTGGTTGTTGCCCGCCCTGACCTAGGGCCGGGCTCATAACGGTTGTTACGGCTCAGCCCTGCTTGAAGGCTTGAGCCTCCTGACCCAGCGGTTGTTGCCCCACTGGAGCTGGGGCCAGGTGTAACCACAGTGCAGCCGACTACTGCAAGGGCTACCGAGGGAGACCCCGGCTGTACTATTTCCCCAGACTCCTCGATGTGTAGTGAGCCGGCATGGCTCCCCTCCACCCCAGAGAGGGCCGGGCCCCATTGAACTCTTGTACACGTAGTATCAGAAGTGGGGATCTGATCCTTTGACCCCTGTGAGAAGGGGCCGGAGGGGGAGATCCACCCCTCCCAGAGACCATGGAGATAGAGCATTTGTTTAAGCTGCTGATGGAGAGTCAGGAGCGGCAGCAGACCGCCTAGCTGCAGCAGCAGCAGCAGGCAGCTGCCCAACTCTAACATCAGCAACAGCGGGATGCCGCCCAACTCCAGCAGCAGCAGCAGCATGCGGCTCAACTCCAGCAGAAGCTTATTCAGCAGCTCGGAGTCCAGCTGCAATAGCTGGTGACAGCGTTACCATACCCTGTAGAACCGCCGCCAGGGGATGGGGCTGTGGCACCACGCCCTGCCACCGCAGTGCGACTAACCAAGATGGGCCCCGATGATGACCCCAAGGAGTTCCTGGTAACGTTTGAACGGGTGGCACTGGTTGCTGGGTGGCTCCAGGACCAATGGGCCACCCTTTTGGCCCTGTACCTAACCGGGACTGCCCAGACGGCATACCGGGGGCTGATGACAGAAGAGGCAAGGGATTATAGCCGGTTAAAGGCCGTGATCTTGGATGCCTTAGATGTCAGCCCCAAGACTTTTCGGCAGCGGTTCCGGAGCCAGACATATCCCTCAGGCACCAGACCTCGGCTGGTAGCCCAAGCCCTGAAGGTGGTGTGTAGGTGATGGCTACAGCCAGAAACGAGGAGCGCAGAGGAGGTCACGGAAAAAATCATCCTGGAAAAGTTTGTGCACACCTTACCGGCCTGAGGAGGGGCCTGGGTGCTCTGCCATTGGCCAGCTACGTTGGCCGCAGCCGTCTCATTGATGGAAGACTTTCTCGCGGCCGAAACGCCCGTGGGGCCCGCCTTCCGACCTCAAAACCCTGGGCCTGAATGCCCTAACGTTGACAGAAAAGGGGACGCCCCGACTGGGCCGCGGAACCTTGGCCGTGGGCAGGACGCCCGCCCGGGGTCTCTGTTCAGACGTCCAGATCCTGCCCCTTGGCCCGGAACGGCACCCCCCATGTCGGGGGCTGCGAGGGTCCACTGGAGTCCCCCTAGGAGTCCGAGGGAAGCCCCCTCTGGGAGCAGTCACCGTGAACTCGGACCCTGTATCCGTTGTGGGAAGTCTGGACACTAGCATCAGGATTGCACAGAAATGGACTGCAGCTTCAGGCAGGTCTGTGCTGGGGACACCCGGGCTCGGCTACCACAGGCTCCCAAGATCACGGTCCCAGTAGTTGTCGGGGACCAGGCCACCCAGACTTAGATTGACTCTGGCTGCGGTCAGACGCTAATCCGCCAGGCTCTGGAACCCCAGGCAGACCCCGGCCTGGGAACGATTCACCTGCAATGCATCCATGGGTTGTCCGGCCTTACCCTCGTGTTTGGGTCCCGCTGACAGTAACTGGCGTCACCCGACAAATCGTTGTCAGCTTAGCCCATCGAATGGCATACCCAGTGATCCTGGGGTGGGACTGGCCCGCCTTTGAGAAGGTCCTCTGGTCAACCCTGGCTCTGAAGGGAGAGCGCCAGGGGGCCCTACCGGAAGAGGTGGATGGGACCCTGGAAACGGAAGCAGTGGCCGAAGAAACTGATAATCCCCTGCTGGAGCCTGCAGTCGAACCCCTCCTCCATAATGATTTTTGCCATGACCAGAGGGCTGACCCTATCCTTAGCTGGGTCTATGAACAGCTCACGGCAGTCAATGGGACTATCATCGATCCCCAGCGCACAACCCAGTGGCCCCACTTCGAACTATGCCGGGACCATCTTTACCGGATTGACCATGACGCCCGCACGCAGGAACCCCAAACACAGCTACTGGTACTACGGTGTCACCGGCGGGCCGTGATGAAGCTGGCACATGACATCCCGGCAGCTGGGCATCTGGGCCATGAGAAGACCCTCGCCCGGATCTTAATGCAGTTCTTCTGGCCCAGTATTCATCAGGAGGTGAGGAACTATTGTAGTTCCTGCCCAGAGTGCCAGTTAGCCGCTCCTCAGCGAGTGCCCAAGGCACCCCTAGTCCCCATGCCTATAATAGAGACACCTTTTGAACGAGTGGCCATGGACCTGGTGGGCCCACTCCCAAAAAGTGCTTCCGGTTTCCAGTATGTTCTGGTCATCATTGACTATGCCACCTGTTTCCCCAAGGCCATTCCATTGCGGAGGACCACTGCCCGGACCATTGCGGGGGAACTGGTGAAGATCTTTGCTCGAGTGGGTCTGTCCTGGGAGATCCTAACAGATCAAGGCACCAGTTTCACCTCCAGGTTGTTACAGCAGGTCTGCGAGCTCCTGGGGGTTAAACAATTACACACCTCCGTATACCATCCGCAGACAGACGGGCTGGTGGAACGATTCAATCAGACCCTCAAGGAGATGCTGTGGAAGTTCCTCCCGGAGGAGCTACGCCAATGGGACCAGTTGCTCCCTCCCCTGCTGCTAGCTGTCTGTGAGGTACCCCAGTCATCAACCAAGTTTTCCCCATTTGAACTATTATATGGGCGCCGTCTGCGGGGCCTGTTGGACTTAATGCGGGAAGCTTGGGGGCAGTCCCCCTCTCCAACCCAGGGACTCCTGAAGTATGTCCTCCAGCTGCAGGAGTACTTTGCTCAGGCTGAGGCCCTGGCTCGTGAAACTTAAAGACTGCCCAGGACAGACGGGAGCGGACTTATAACCACGAGGCGCAGGTCCATGACTTTGAACCTGGGGATCGGGTCCTGCTTCTCCTGCCCTCGAGCAAGTCGAAGCTATTGGCCCATTGGCAGGGACCCTACGAGGTAGCTCGGAAGGTTGAGCCCGTCACGTACGAGATCCACCAACCTGACAGATGCAAAAAGACCCAGAGATACCATGTGAACCTGTTGAAGCCCCGGCGAGACCGGGGGGGCCTGCTAATCAATCCATACCCACCCGAGCCTGAACTGGGTCACCGCACGCCCCAGACAGAGGACCTCGCTGAGCCCCTGCTCGATGACACCCTTACGGAAGAGCAGCGCATGCAGGCCAACTGTCTCCTGCAGGCTTTCCAGAAAACCTTCACAGCTCTACCTGGATACATGACCCTGGTCTATCATTCGATCCAGACCGAGCTGGGGAAGGTTATCCGGGAAACAACCAGGCCACTGCCATATCGGATGCAACAAGAGATAGGGGAAGAGGTACAGGCCATGCTGGCCTTAGGAGTCACTGAGCCATCTCAGAGTGAGTGGTGCAGCCCAGTGGTCTTGGTACCCAAGCCCGGTGGCACCCGCCGGTTTTGTATAGACTTCTGGAGGGTGAATGCTATCTCCTGGTTTGATGCCTACCCGATGCCCCACGTGGACGAGCTGCTGGGCCGCCTAGGAGGGGCCCGGTTCATCACCACCCTCGACCTCAGTAAAGGGTACTGGCAGATCCTGCTCGATGACACCTCGAAGGAAAAGATGGCGTTCGCCACTCTGACGGGACTCTACCAATTTACGCGGATGCCTTTCGGCCTCCATGGGGCCCCGTCGACGTTCCAGCGGCTAATGCACCGCCTACTACGGCCCCATTGAGACTATGCGGCTGTGTATTTGGACGATGTCGTGGTCTATAGCCGCTGCTGGGAAGACCACCTGGAGCGGGTAGCAGCGGTCCTGAGGTCCCTGTGACAGGCGAGGCTGAGGGCCAACCCAAAAAAATGCTGCATCGCATGGCAGGAAACCACATATCTTGGCTATACTATTGGGGGAGGACGAGTGAAGCCCCTTGTTGGGAAAGTGCAAGCCCTGGCAGCCTGCCCAACGCCGACCACGAAACGCCACGTCCGACAGTTCCTGGGCCTTGTCGGGTACTATCGCCTGTTCATCTCCCAGTTTGCTTCCATCGCAGCACCCTTAACAGGACTGTTGACAAAGAACAGCCCCCGGCAGGTACGGTGGCCCCAGAATGTGAAGAGGCCTTCTGGACACTCCAGATGTGTCTCTGCCAAAGGCCGGTCCTGTGCAGCCCGGACTTCCACTGGAGGTTCATTCTCCAGATGGACGCCTGAGGGGTGGGGCTGGGGGCCGTCCTGTCCCAACAAGTTGATGGAGAGGACCACCCGGTTCTATACCTCAGCCGAAAGTTATTTCCCCGGGAGAACTACGCCGTGGTTGAAAAAGAAGCACTGGCCATAAAGTGGGCCTGTGACGCCCTATGCTACTACCTCCTTGGGGCTCCGTTCACGCTAGTCATGGACCATGCCCCCCTCTGATGGTTGATGAAAATGAAAAATAATAATGACCGACTCTTGCGATGGTATCTTGCCTTACAGCCCTGTGTGTTCACCATTCAGCACAGGGCTGGTAAGGAACATGAGAACGCAGACTTCATGTCCCGCCTCGGAGGGATGGAAGAGCCTGGCCCCGACGAGTGGGAGCCAGACTTGAGGGCGGAGGGCGTGTAGTGAGGCGGTGTGGCTCCCCTCTGCCCCGGAGGAGGAAGAGCCCAGCCGGAGGCCAGAGTGGGCGGAGCTAGGGAGCTCTGACCCCTCCCCTCAAAGGGTCAGGTGGTGACCCGGAACTATAAAGGTCGGCCCTCAGGGCTCAGTAGGGCCACAGCCACCGGAGAGAGCAGATGTCCCTAGGGGAGCTCAGGACTGGGAGGCTCCTGCGGCCCAAGGCAGCCACCCAGACTGGCCAGAGCTACCCCGCGCCTGCTACCCGGAAGAGCTGCCGGAGCTACCCCGCGCCTGCTACCTGGAGGAGCTGCCGGAGCTACCCCGCGCCTGCTACCCGGAGGAGCTGCCGGAGCTGCCAACCAGCCCCAGCTGCGACGAACCCATGCTCCTGAACCCTGCAGAGGCCAACGTCAGGACCCAGGTAGGGCCCGAGGGGGAGTATGGAAGTAGCCCAGGGGCAGCCAACGCCAGTCTGCAGCATTACCAGAGCCTATGTCAGTGTGTTGCGGCCAGGATCAACACTGACTAAGCAGTGGATCTTCAGCCACTGCTAGGGCCCCGGGCTGGGACGCAATGGAGTAGGAGGGCCTACGTCCCCCCGCCACCGAACTCTGGGTGGCAGATTCCCCCTCTCCCTGGCCTGAGGAGGCCAAAGCCTATTATTACTGCTCAGCTCTGCCGGAGGGCCTGAGCATTCTGACTCAGTGTGTGTTGCTCCGCCCTGACCTAGGGCCGGGCTCATAACGGTTGTTATGGCTCAGCCCTGCCTGAGGGCCTGAGCCTCCTGACCCAGCGGTTGTTGCCCCACCGGAGCCAGGGCCAGACGTAAACACAGTGCAGCCGACTACTGCAAGGGCTACCAAGGGAGACCCTGGCCGGACTATTTCCCCGGACCCCTGGGTGTGTCTTGAGCCAGCATGGTTCCCCTCCACCCCGGAGAGGGCCAAGCCCCAGTGAACTCTTGTACAGGCTGGTACAATGGCATGGGGGACAGAGGTCTCTGAATGAAACGGCCACAAAAGACCCCAGGACTTAAAACCCTCCTGAGAGCTAAAGCAAATTGGAGATCAACAGCAGACCCTGGATGACCTGTACACAGGTCAGAACTCCCGTCCACCTCTTCTCCCTCTTCTTCATACATTACACCCTTTGTATATTACACCCTAGGCTTGGACTGCCCCAGGTAGTGTGTGTGTGAGTATGAAAGTGAGTTGGGGCTCGGGGCACTAACACTTTCTTCTTTCCTCTGAGTGACATGGGGAACCCCCAGCACTCGCCACTGTTATTTTATTATTTTATTAATAAAGCTTTAAAACTCAGTCACTTGGTGTGCTCCGTCATCTCCTCCCCTAACGATCCTGTGGCCTCAGCCTAATCACCTGATGCCTCAGGCAGATTGGTAACATAAATCTGCAATATGGCGATTGCACTGTGGAAGCTGGCTACTCCATACTCCTACCAATCTGTCGCTAACCAGTTCGGAGTGGGAAAGTCGACCATTGGAGTCGTGTTGATGGAAGTCTGCAGGGCCATTAATCGCATCCTACTCCGAAAGACCATGACTCTGGGCAACGTGCATGACGTCGTGGATAGCTTTGCACAAATGGACTTCCCTAACTGCGGAGGGGCAAGGGATGGCATGCATATTCCACTACTTGCACCAGACCACCTAGCCAACAACCAGAGGAGAGAGACAAACAAAAAAACACATCAACACTGAGGGGTTGGGGGGTAAGGGAGGGTCCCAGGTGGAGATAGGATCCCGGGACAGTTAAAGATTTGTGTATGTTCAGGTATCTCATCCAACCTTTTCCTTTGGAGTACAGTGCAGCAGGTACTGTACTTCAGCAGGGCTAAACTGCAGACAGACAGGTGTTTAGTGCATTGGGTACTGGGAGTCTGCAGTGCTGGACTGTGATGGGAGAGGAGTGGAATGCAGCAGGTACAGACTGAAGCCAGGAGGTTGATAAAAGTGTGTTGGCGGTGTCTGGGAGGCGCATGGGGATGATTTGCTACAGCGGCTGCAGGGAAGGGCAGACATGGAGCTGCTCAGTTTGCAGTGCTATTAGCGCCTGGAGTGTGTCTGCTTGGCATGCCATAACGTTTAAGAGCCGCTCTGTGGCTTCATTCTGGTGTGCTGCATTCTCGTTTTGGTTCTTCTTCTTGCTGTCATGCCACCGCTTCAGTTCTTTTTTTGTTTGGCCGTATAGTGCATCATGACATCACGCAGAAAGTCCTCTTCGGGTCTTTGTGACCACTTTCTAATTCTTTGCAGCCGTTCAACTGGCGATAAACAAGAGGGAGGCTGGGCTCCTAAGGTCATCTCTGTGAAGCCAAAATGTAACATTTTACAGAAGCAGTATTGTTTGCAACACAGAGACCACTGATTCAGTGATTTAAAACACAGCCGCTATTCACATACCTGTCACTAACTGGCTGATCTCAGGCAAGCACACATGAGCACAAGACCCCCAAGATGGTGAGTAACCACAGGGGTAGGGGAAATCAGTGTTCCAGGACTGTACTGTACACTGGGCACATGGCTCTTGGGGAGAGCCACCACTGTAGGGGAGGCCTTATCAGGGGCGGCTCTAGGGATTTTGCTGCCCCAAGCACGGCAGGCAGACTTCCTCCAGTGGTTTGCCTGCGGAGGGTCTGCTGGTCCCGCTGAAGGTCTCCGAAGCCGTGGGACCTGCGGACCCTCTGCAGACAAGCTGCCGAAGGCAGCCTGCCTGCTGCCCTTGCGGCGCTGGCAGAGCGCCCCCCTTGGCTTGCTGCCCCAAGCACGTGCTTAGCGTGCTGGGGCCTGGAGCCGTCCCTGGGCCTTATAATCATTCCTGTCCCCACATTTTCCACAGGCTGTGTTAATTATGGAAGATATCTCACTACCGAGGGTGAGCAGGGAATCAAGGCAGGGTCTTCTCCAAGCCTGCAGCTTCCAGCCTGGCCCTTACACAGCTCACCTGTGTG
Source organism: Gopherus evgoodei (assembly GCF_007399415.2). Classification (NCBI taxonomy): domain Eukaryota; kingdom Metazoa; phylum Chordata; order Testudines; family Testudinidae; genus Gopherus; species Gopherus evgoodei. Next base: position 113,640,809 of record NC_044325.1, on the reverse strand, counting down.
CAGCAATGGTGTTGTCCCACCCACCTCCTATGATGGCAAAGTGGCACAGGAAAGTTACCCTTAATGGGGCAAGAAACAAAGCAGCTCTGCCAAAGAACCTGCAGCAGCAGATTGTCCAATATCTCCTGTGATGGGGCAATGCCAGATGGCTACAGTAAAGTACTGAGGAACAGGTATGTTAGCCCCAGGCTAAACAAATCCCTAGTACCGTGGTAACCAAATGGCAGTTGCTCCAGGTTAATCAAGGCACCTGGGGCCAATTAAGATCTTTCTAGAGGGCAGTGGAGATAGCTACTTTGATTAGAACACCTGCAGCCAATCAAGGCAGGCTAATCAGGGCACCTGGGTTTAAAAAGGAGCTCACTCCAGTCAGGCAGGGAGGAGCCAGAGGAGACGGAGTGTGTGTGAGGAGCTGGGAGCAAGAGGCGCAAGGAGCTGAGACTGAGACTAAGACTGAGAGGGTGTGCTACTGGAGGATTGAGGAATTGTCAGACAATCAAGCATTATCAGACACCAGGAGGAAGGTCCTGTGGTGAGGATAAAGAAGGTGTTTGGAGGAGGCCATGGGGAAGTTGCTCAGGGAGTTGTAGCTGTCATGCAGCTGTTACAGGAGGCTCTATAGAGAGCTGCAATCCACAGGGCCCTGGGCTGGACCCCGGAGTAGAAGGCGAGCCTGGGTTTCCCCCAAACCTCGCAACTCCTAATCAGACACAGGAGGAGTTGACCCAAACTGTGGGTTCCACCAGAGGCGAAGATCATTGAGGTGAGCAAATCTGCCAATAAGCGCAGGACCCACCAAAGTAGAGGAGGAACTTTGTCACAACCCATAAGAGTTTCCTGGAGATCTGAGGCAGATTCCTGTGAAGTGAGGGAGTCAATCAACACCCTGTTCTGCTGCTCAGACTAGGCATGTGGCGGTACATGCATCATACAGGCACAAGCCTGCTTTCTGCAACTCTTCTGCCCCCAACAACTTGCTTCAGTGATTCCCAAAATCAAAGCCATTTACTAGGGGCCTCCTCGCCTGTTGGCATTTTGCGAAGCTCCAACACCTGTGACTGGCTAGTCTCCTCCAGGGTAGAGAAGAGCTCCTGGGTGCATGCATCTCTGACCTCCAAGTTGTCCTCTGCCTCTGGGTCCCCCTCCCCTTCCTCATCCACAATTTCCTCATCCTGGCTCGATTCACTCTCTACTGGCACGTGAGCGACCAGAGTATCGACAGTGGCCTTCGCAGTGGAGGTGGAGTTGTCACCAAGTATCCCGTTCAGCTCTTTGTAGAGTCAGCAGCTTGTGGGTGCAGCACCAGAGCCGCGGTTTGCCTCCCGTGCCTTGTGGTAGGCATTCCACAGCTCCTTCATTTTGACCCTGCGCTGCAGTGTGTCCTCGGCATGGCCCCTTTCTGTGATGCATTGTGAAATCTGTCTGTAGGTATCTTAATTCCTCTGGCTGGAGCACAGCTGGGACTGGACAGCCTCCTTTCCCCAGCAGCTCAGCATTGCTCCAAGCCAGGAATCACCTGATGTGTGGAGCAGGCATGATCACCTGGAAAGATGCACTGAGACACTGCACGTGTCACCAAGAAAACAGGAAGGGGACTTTCAAAATTCCCAAGGAATTTAAGGAGTGGGGCTAACAGTTGGTCACCTGAGGCAGAATAGTAGAGTTCAAACTGATGACCAGAGAGGTGAGAACAGGCATTGTGGGACAGTTCCTGGAGGCCAATCGCAGTGTTGTAATCAACCAGGATGTCTCCATTGGCACCACAGCACAGTAGCCCCGGCGCAGAAAGCTCTACACCTCTCAACGGGGTGGGTTTTTTACAGCACTACAACTGTGCAGTTTCTGCACACTAAGTGGCATGGCAGTGTGCACACCTCAGGAGTTACAATGCAGAATGCTGCTTTACTGCGCAGAAACTTGCCAGTGTAGACAAGGCCTAATACAAGGTGGAACAGATTGTTCAGCATAAGTAGTTAACACATATTTCAAGGGACCATTCAAAGTGAAGTGGCCAGTTAACACCTCTGCAGTTATAGGACAGAAAAGGGGAGTTAGTGGGCTACAGATTGTTATACTAAGCCATAAATCCAGTGTCTTTATTAAGACCATGTTTTTTAGTGTCTAGCAGAGTTATGAATTTAAGCTCACAGGCTCATCTTTTGAAGGAGTTATGCAGGTTTCCTTTGAGAATGAGAACTGAGAGGCCTGATATGGAGTGATCGTTTATGGTCTCTTACAATATGTTAACTACTTATGCTAAACAATCTCTTCCACCTTATATTTAGCTGCCACAGTCTGAGTAGGTTTCCCAGACCAGGAGAAAAGGTACATGAATCTTGAAAGCTTGTCTCTTGCACTAATAGAAGTTGGTTCAATAGAAGATATTTCTGTGACGTTGCACCCCATAATTCTTTATAGAAATATGCTCATGAGTGTAAATATGATGTAACTGGAATATGTTTTTCCTAGATATGCCACGTAACTATCTTTGCAAAGGTTGTGATCTACTGCACGTATTCATCCTACTCGTATGCATATATCATTTTTATATCTGAAGTTATGAGCTTTGGTTCTTGTATTTAAAGTGTTTGCTGTAGAAACATAGTATGAAGATGTTACTAAAGTAAATGGAAGTAATCGGCTAACAATGGACCTTCAAAGATGCCAATCCACATCTGAGCTTTCCTGGGAACATTCGGGCTAACATGTGAGCAATTGCTCGGCCTGTAGAGAACTGAGTGATGCATGGACATGTAATTTGCCCATGTGACTCCCAAATTCCATCTTGTAGCTGTAATTCTGCATAGGAAAACATAAGAGGTTTCCACCCACAAGAGAGACTATATAAGGCCCTGGGAAACCCCTCCATTTTGTCTTCAGCTGGCTCAAGAGAGAGCCTCTCCATCCCAAAGAGATGCCTGAAAGAAACTGGAACAAAGGACACTAACTACAGGGGTGTGAGTGATTGCTGGACCCAGACTAGGAGGAAGTCTAGTCTGTAAAAGCTTATTGGGACATCTCTGTGGGTGAGATTTACTTGCATTTAGTTTCTTACTGTAGTAGGCTTAGACCTGAGTGTCTTTGTTTTATTTTGCTTGGTAATTTACTGTCTGTCATTACTTTGAACCACTTAAATCATACTTTTTATATTTAATAAAATCACTTTTTAATCACTTATTAATTAACCCAGAGCAAGAATTAATTCCTGGGGGAGCAAACAGCTGTGCATATCTTTCTGTCAGTGTTACAGAGGGCAAACAATTTGAGTTTATCCTGTATAAGCTTTATACAGAGTAAAACAGATTTATTTGGGTGTGGATCCCATTGGGAACTGGGTATCTGGGTGTTGGAGACAGGAGTGCTTCTTAAGCTGTTTTCAGTTAAGCCTGCAGCTTTTGGGGGACGTGGTTCAGAACTGGGTGTGTGTCTGGAACAACCAGACAAGGTACTGAAGTCCCAAGCTACCAAGGAAACCAGGCTCAGAGGTAGTCCCAGCACATCAGGTGGCAGTCCCAAGGGGGTTTCTGTGACCACCCCATCACAATTTCCTCACCCACCTTGCTTCTCCATTATCCTGGGACCAACTTGGCTACAACACCATTACAAATATGTCTTTATCTGTCCTCTGTGTATGTGCATGCATACACACACACACACTTGCACTAATTTTTTTGGAATTGTAGAGGTTATTCTGTCATTGAAATGTTGGACTTGTCTTTGAGCAGATTATGGGTAGTGGAGCTGATTTCCCTCAGAGATGGAGCCTAGCTCATGTGGAACTGAGCTGAAGGAAGGTGCTTGTCTGCTTCACAGTTTAGCTTGTCTGACGGATATTGCAAAACTTGAATGCCACGGTTTGTTGTATTGTTTAAACAGCTGTTGCTCATTGCATGTTCTTCTCTGCAAACAGAAGTATCTGTAAGTCTTTCATGCTTTTTGGAAGATAAAGGGTAGAGGAAAGAGTTTGATGAGATTGGAACAGGATATAAGCAGAGCACTAGTGAATGGGAACAAATGCAAAGTATGGAATATTTACAGCAGGTCCTAGGAAGAATCTTAAATTACAATAATACCACCTAGTTCTTATAAAGCACTTTTCATTAGTAGATGTCAATGCACTTTACAAAGGAGGACAGTATCGTTATCCCTATTTTACAGAGGGGCTAACTGAGGTACAGCAAGGGGAAGTGACTTGTCCATGGTCACTCAGAAGGCCAGTGGCAGAGCAAGAATGGAACCCAGATCTCCTGAGTGCAAGTGTACTAAAATATACAGATGCTGAATTGGCAACTGGAAGGAAGAATAACTTCTCATTTAAGACGCATCTCAGTACCTGGTATATTGTGCACCTCCCGTAACAGTAGTTCCAGTTATCAAACTGTTTGTTTAGTTAGTGCTGTAAATATGAACAGCTCTTTTCTGAACATGTAAAAAGTCAGGCTCCAAAGAACTGAGGACATGAGTCTCTTCTCACCTAGATCAGTGCAAATCTGAAGAAACTCCACTGTTGTCAAGGGGTTAACATTGCTCTAAAGCCAATGTAAGAGGCAAATTTGATCCTTAGACTATATCTACACTACAAGCAAGGGTGTGATTCCCCTGCTCATGTCCATTTACTAGGACTAGCTCTCAATGAGCTCGTGCAAGTATAAATAGCAGTGTAGCCACAATAGCAATGGTAGCAGCAGCAGTCTCGTGGTTTCCCAAAATTCATGAAGACAAGTTGGTGTTTCCAGTGCATTTTAACTGTGGAATCAAAACAGAACAGTAGATCACTGTTTAAGCAAGTATTAAAAAATGTCCCACCCAGTTTGGGACAAATAGCTGCAGTTGTTGGTTGTTTTGGAATGGTGGAGTGGGGAAGGTTCAAGATTGGGAGAGAGAAAACCATCGCTTATCTTTATAGCTCCTTTAAAGTGTCTTCTTTTCCTCTGTTTTGTATGTTCACCACCAACAGTCCTTTCTAAACTGCACCTGACCAGGTGCTAACTGCAATTTAAATGGTGTTCCATGTGGGGTAGTATTACTGCAATGTTAAGGAACCCTAGTTGTGGACCAAAATCCCAGTGTGCTATATTGTGGAGTAATTCTGTATCCCTTAGATACAGGCATGTATCTGTTGTTGGTTTTTAAAGAGTCATTTCCTTTGGGTGAGAGGTGTGTATTGGGGAGGAAGGAGAGAGGAATGGGAAGTCCTGCTGGCAGAGGTTCTAGCTGACAAAATGTCATACAGCCACAACATACCAAAATCCACAATAATTAGTAGCACCCATAGTATCTGAGCACCTCACAATCGTTATCCTTATGGCACCTGTGAGAGGTAGGGAAGTTTTAGTCACATTTTACAAAGAGGAAACTGTAGGACATGTTAGATTAACTGTCTTGTCCACGGTCACAAAGAAAATTATTGGGTGAGCTGAGACAAAACCCCAGGTCTACTGAATCCTAGTCTAGTAGATTATCCAAAACATGATGCTTTCTATTCACACATTGCCACTTGTCATACAGGCCTGTGCCTTAAAGGCTCATGAGCTGTTGCCCTTTTGTAACATGGCTGTTTCTCTAGCAATCTCATCTTCTTAGGGTCAAGCAGCTCTGTCGCTATTTGACTTTTTTTTTTAATGTGTGAAATGTTTTGGGATCAGATAAATACATATGTACTGGGCTAGTAAGAAGGAAAGGGATTGTGAACACGTGTAAATATAAGCCCATGGGAAATTAATAAAAGCTCCACACCTTGCGGAACCTAGCTGAGGGTAATTTAAAATAACGTTGCCCTCAACATAATTCATCTCTTTGTTCAAACCAGGCAGACAAACGTGGGGTCACATTAATAATTTAAACAGTCTCCCCCTCAGCCTCCTTCCTCTTCTTTCAGAGGATTAGCACTTAGCAGAGTACCATTGTTTCAGAGTCTGAAAACACTTATTGCCTGTTTCAAAGAGCTATGACCACATTCACGCACACTCTACACTTTGTTTATTTTACGTTTTCTTCATAAGTGGGCTAACATCAGGTTTGCTTAGTGCATTTTTTTCCCCAAATGGTTTAGTGCATAAAGGAGTTGTCAGAATTGCTTCACATTTTTGAATGCAAGGGGATAGGATAAGGGCTTGATCCAAAACCCAATTAAGTAAATCAGATTACTCTCATAGACTTGCATGTGGCAAGTCAAAAAAGCTAACAATGTTAGGAACCATTGGAAAGGAATAAATAAGACAGAAAATATCATAATGCCACTATATAAATCCAAGGCATTCCCACACTTTGAATATTATGTGCAGTTCTGGTCACCCTATCTCAAAAAAGTTATATTAGAATTGGAAAAGTTACAGAAAAGGGCAACAAACAGGATTAGGCGTATGGAACAGATTTCATATGAGGAGAGATTAAAAAGACTGGGATTGTTCATTTTAGAAAAGAGACAACTAAGGGAGGATATGCTAGAGATCTATAAAGTCATTAATGCTGTGGAGAGAGTGAATAGAGAAGCGTTATTTACTTCTCATAACACAAGAACTAGGATTCACCCAATGAAATTAATAGGCAGCAGGTTTAAAACAAACAAAAGGAAATATATCACGTAATCATAATATCATAGGACTGGAAGGGACCTCAAGAGGTCATCTAGTCCAGTCCCCTGAACTCCTGGCAGAATTAAGAATGATCTAGACCAGGGGTCCCCAACGTGGTGTCTGTGGGTGCCATGGCGCCCGCCAGGGTGTCTTAAGTGTGCTCGCGTACTGGCTGGTGGATGATTATCTGCCGAAATGCCGCTGAGAAGCTGTGTCATCCAGAGGCATTGCCGCTGAAATGCTGCCGATTTTTGGCGGTATTTTGGCCGTGACGCCTCTGGATGATGCTACTTGGCAGCGGCATTTCGGTGGTGATGCCTGTTGATGTTGCCGCTTGTCAGCGGAATTTCGGCGTATGCTCATCTGCCGCCACGGTCTTCTGTGGCTCCAGACGAAAAAGGTTGTGGACCATTGATCTAGACCATTCCAGTGCTTAACCACTGTGACAGACCCAGACCAGTGGGGTACAGGAATCTGGTAGAGGGCAAATATACTGGTCACTGGATGAGTAGTTTTCTGTTCCCTGAGTGACCAGAGCAGGGGCTGCACTAGAGTAATCAGGAACTTGCTAGAACCAATTAAGGCAGACAGGCTGATTAGATCACCTGCATCGAATCAAGGCAGGCTAAGCAAGACACCTGGGTTTAAAAAGGAGCTCACTCCAGTCAGGCGAGGAGGAGCCAGAAGGGAGGAAGTGTGTGTGAGGAGCTGGGAGCAAGAGGCACAAGGAGCTGAGAGTGAGAGGGGGTGCTGCTGGAGGACTAAGGAGTACAAGCGTTATCAGACACAGGAGGAGTTGATCCAGACTGTGGGGAAGATCACTGAGGTGAGCAAACCTGCCAATAAGCGCAGGACCCACCAAGGTAGAGGAGGAACTTTGTCACACTACCTGTATCATAGCATTCCTTCTCAGACCTGAACCGTAGAGTTCAGAAAATGAGATACTAGCATCTGAATCCTCTAAGCTTAATTACCAGCTTAGATCTGATAGCACTGCCACCACCTAAAAATATAGTGTTTTGGGGCACTCTGACCTCCCCAACCTTCCCTGGGGATCCCAAGAACCCAGATCCCTTGGGTTCTTAAAACAAGGAGAAATAAACCATTCCCCCCACCTTCCCCCTCTCAGAATTTCCCTCCCTGGGCTATCCTGAGAGATACTGATCTAACCTCTAAATCACCACACAGAGAAGCATCTCCCTTCCCTTCCACAAAGAGGCAAACAGAATCTCTCTTTGTTTTCCTTGAATCTATCTTTCCCCCTCCTGTCTCCCCCCCACCCGTCCTGGTGAGTATCCCAATCCCCTGGAATAACACAAGGGAAACAAGAAAGAAAAAATCAATCAGGTTCTCTTTAAAAAAAAAAAAATCTTTTAATAAAAGGAAGGAAAAAGTAAAGAATTATCTCTGTAACTTCAAGATGTAAATATTACAGGGTCCTATAGCTTACAGGCAGCAGAAAGAGACTTTCCCCCCAGTACCAATACAAATCAGAATATTCCCAGCAACTACACATATAAAAGTTAACCAGCCAGATCCACAATTGCAAATAGAGTAAAAACAGTCAAAAACCTAAACCGCCTGTTTTTACTTAGTATATGAAAAGAAACTTAGTAATGTCTGGTCTCTCTCAGACCCTCAGAGAGAAGAACACACAACACACAAAGAACACACACAAAAGCTTTCCTCCACCCAAATTTAAAAGTATCTTGTCTTCTGATTGGTCTTCTGGTCAGATGTCCAGTTCCCTACTTGTAACCCTTTACAGATACAAGAGACATTAACCCTTAACAATCTGCTTATGACAACCTGGACAGGAAGTTTTTCCTAATGTTCAACCTAAGCCACCCTTGCTGCAATTTAAATCCATTGCTTCTTTTCGTATGCTCATAGGTTAAGGAGAATAATTTTTCTCCCTCCTCCTTGTAACAACCTTTTATGTACTTGAAAATTGTTATCATGTCCCTTCCCGGTCTTCTCTTCTCCAGAGTAAACAAACCCAGAGTTTTCAATCTTCCCTCATAGGTCATGTTTTCTAGACCTTTAATCCTTTTTGTTGCTCTTCTCTGGACTTTCTCCTGTTAGTCCACATCTGTCCTGAAATTTGGCACTGAGAACTGCACACGCTATTCCAGCTGAGGCCTAATCAGTGTGAAATAAAGTAGAAGAATTACTTCTCGTGTCTTGTTTACAACACACCTTCTAATACATATAGAATGATGTTTGCTTTTTTTGCAACATGTTACACTGACTCATATATAGCTTGTGATCCACTATGACCTCCAGATCCCTTTCCGCAGTACTCCTTTGTAGGCAGTTATTTCCCATTTTGAATGTGTGCAACTGATTGTTCCTTCCTAAGTGAAGTATTTTGCATTTGTCCTTGAATTTCATCCTATTAACTTGAGACCATTTCTCAAGTTTGTTGAGATCATTTTGAATTTTAATCCTATCCTCCAAAGCACTTGCAAACCCTCCCAGCTTGGTATGATCCGCAAACTTTGTAAGTGTACTCTGTATGCCATTATGTAAGTCATTGATGAAGATGTTGAACAGAAATGGACCTTGAACTGATCCCTCCAGGACCCCGCTTGATATGCCTTTCCAACTTGACTGTGAACCACTGATAACTACTTTCTGGGAACAGTTTTCCAATCATTGTCTTTACACAATGCACAGTCAACTTGTGGAATTTGTTGCCACGGGATACTGTGAAGGCCAAAAGTATAACTAGATTCAAAAAACTATTAAGTTCCTGGAGGATAGTCCCATCAGTGTCTATTTGCCAATATGGTCAGGGATGCAACCCCATGCTCCAGGTATCTGTAAACCTCTGACTGCCAAAAGCTGAGACTGTTCAATGGGATGGATTACTCATAATTGCCCTGTTTGTTCATTCGTTCTGAAGCACCTGACATTGACCACTGCTGGAAGACAGGATACTGGGCTAGATGGACCATTGGTCTTACCCAGTGTGGCTATTCTTTTGTTCTTATGGATGGTATTTGGATCAGGGGCTAATAGCTCTGATCAGAACCAAGCACTCCTGACATTGTTCTGACAATGCACTTCAGTCCTGTCTCGTGCCTCTGTTCCTCTTATGTTCCCATCCTGCCTAATGCCCTGTTCCAGTCTTAAGCATCTCTTGATCAGAGAATACCAATTATACTAAATCAGGGAATTCTGTGATGTAACCTAATGTCCATTAAGGACTAGGATGCAACCACCAAAATCATTCCCATATATAAGCAAAACTTTACTTAAACAAAGAGTCTGCAGAGTGGTAAAGCTTGTGTAAATTGACTCCAATGGTGACTTCAGTGGTTCTGTGCCAACTTACCCTAGCTCAGGATGTATCCTGTGGTGTTTTAACTTACTTTTCCATCTAGACTATAACATGTGTTGAATATATGTGCAGAACATAAGAATGGCCATACTGGGTCAGATCAAAAGTCCATCCAGCCCAGTATCCTGTCTACCGACAGTGGCCAATTTGATAAGAATTCGCGAAATGCTCTGGTGCCCCAGAGGGAGTGAACCTAACAGGTAATGATCAAGTGATCTCTCTCCTGCCATCCATCTCCATACTCTGACAGAGACTAGGGACATGCCTTACCCATCCTTGCTAATAGCCATTAATGGACTTAACCACCATGAATTTATCCAGTTCTCTTTTAAACCCTGTTATAGTCCTAGCCTCCACAACCTCCTCAGGCAAGGAGTTCCACAAGTTGACTGTGTGCTGTGTATGTATATTTCAATTCTGTCTATACTCAGCGTAAGAGTGTTGGGTTATCAGCAGAGTGGGATGAAATGTTGCAGACAACTTTTTTTTTGCTGAAAATCACAGATTTGGATCAACCAAAGCATTTCGTGAATTCTTGTCAAACTTATCTAATTGTTTCAGTCAAGAAAAAAAAAAGTCTAAAAGCTGTTTTGATATTTTCAAAATGAAACATTTTGACTTTTTGATTTGACATTACTTTGTTTTTAATTTTACTTGAATTTTGTTTTTTTCCCAAAAAGTTAAAGCAAAACCCCAAAACTTCAAACAAAATAAAATGTTTTGTTTCGCATTGAATAATACATTTAATTCAACCCAACAAGATTTGTTTACCTCTTTTGATTCAAAATGTTTTCAGTTTGTGTTGACCTGAAACAATTTTTAAAAACACTTTTTTTGTTTTAGCCACTGAACTGAAAGATTGGTTATTGTCACAGCTCTAGTTATCAGTATTTCAGCTGGCCATCTTAGGAAACCATTTGCAGCGGTGGATATAAAATCAAACAACTGATTTGTGGGTCTTTCTTGCTGGAATATTTGTTCAGTCTGCTGAGTCAATAAGCAGAGGTCACTGGGACTCAAATATCATTCTTTATCCTGTTCTAGAAGGAATAATTTAAGCCATAAAGATCTCATTGTTACTGCAGTTCACTTATGGAGGCAGGAAGATGGGTAAGGTAGGAGCCCCAGGAGATGACCGTGGATCTCGTTCACTAGTCAGTTATTAAATGTTGCGAGCTACATTAACAATATTAGCTCCATTCCCCCCGAACTTTCCAGCCGCATTCTCTTAAGTTTGCAATGGAATATTCTCCCTCCCTCCTTCATTTATTCCGTCTCTCCCTATCCCAGGTCTAGTTCCCTTTCTCTTCCCTTGTTGCCTTTGCTCCTAGTTTATATCTGGTGCCCTCAGTTTCCCCAGTTGTCACAATATGCCATATCTGGTGCTTTCTTTTACTCTCCTCTCACAGTCCTAGGTCTAGTGTTCTCACTTCCTTTACTCCTTTTTGTTATGTTCACAGCATGCAAAAAGAGACATTAGATTAAAAAACATAAATACTCTTGCTGGAAGGTTGCGATGTAACACTGGTATTAGAATTCTGAATGATTATACCCAAGAACCCAAAAAACAGAGGCAAACCAGGCTGCTCCCTAAAAACAGAGGCACAGCTTGCCCCACCTTACTATAATCAAGCTGGTTGCAAATTGACTGCTGCTCCCAGATGCTTTGCTAAGGAGTCCCGTAGCTTGCAAGCAGGACTAGGAAATCTCTTCAATCTTAAAGTGATAGCTTGCAATTCCAACGTTGTCCTTAATAAATCACCCTCTTTCTTCAGTCCCAGGTGTGGTGCTCTGTCTTCCACAGCATGCACCTGATCCAATGCTGCTTCATCTCACAGAACAAATCTGTGAAAGTGTCAACAGCTCATTGTTGCTCTGTGAGCAGCCCATTGGGGCTATTGTTCTGAAAGATATTGTTATACTTCCGCCTCCTGCCAGCACCAGGAGTGGTGTTCAACATCGGTCTCACTTTGCCCACCTAGTGCCTGATCCAAAGCTCATTGAAGTCAATGGGAGTCTTTCCATTGACTTCAGTGGGTTTTGAATCAGGCTGATAGTTGAATGAATTAATCCTTGAGCACAGATAGGGTATTTTACAGTTTAAGCTTTTATGTTATCCATGTGAACAGGCAAGCTTAGGTTTCGACCCCCTCAAATCCTGCATGTTAAACAAGGTCAGTCCTGGTCAGCACTGGCTTAGGATAACACTGAAGAAAGCCCAGATGCTGTTGAAAGTGGGGGGTCAAATCATTCAGTAGATGGCACATTCCCCAGTGAATCCATATCAGATTGATATGTGCTAGTATGATGCCGGGGACACTGTGCTTCAGGAGATGCCACTTTTCAGAGGATTTACTAAATTGAAACTCTGACTTCTTGGGGGCATGAAGATCCCATGGTACTTTTCTCAAGACTAGGGATATTTGATCCTGTGCCTAGGATGGGTAAATATATTCTGTCTGAAATTTCCCCTGCGCAGTCTTCTGGATATGATGTTCTTTATTGTCCTGTCCTAAATTGCAGTGCAATGTTGCTGTGCACTTTTAAACATTTTCCACACTTCCTTCCAGAGGTGGCTGCACATCACTAGTGAGTGAATTGTATGTGTAGGGCTTGAGTCATCAAAGTGTTACTCCAGTTTACGAAGGTGTAACTCCATTGATTTTAATAGAGTTACATTGGCGCATGACTGAAGTATTCTAGCAGGGGATCAAGATCAGAGTTTGTAAAGCACCTTGAGATTCCCGTCGGGATGATAGTTGCTATTTAAATGTAAGAAACTGTTGCTACTCCTTGTAGGAGATTCTGATGCATCTATTGTTTCTTATTTCTTAATGGCTGACCAGCAGGATTTTTAGAATATAATGTTTCGTTACATACTTGTCATGAATAGCTGAAGACATGTCTCTGTACTTAGCTGTCCAAAGTCAAGAGCAAGGTCACACTTGTGCTTGCAAGTGATACTCAGAAGAATGTTCAATGTTTCCTCAATACTAATAAAGAATAATAATTCTTAGTACTATGACACTTTTTTTCTGTAAATCTCAAAGATGGGAATCATTATCATCCCCAGATTATAGATGGGGAAACTGAAGTGCAGCATCATTAATTACTTAGCCAACATTATAGTGACTGAGCTGTCCCCTTGACTTTGAGTTACAAATTATGCCCTACAAACAATATCCGAAATATTCCCCTCTCTAGCTGGTGCTCAGCCTTCCCCAAATAAAAATCATGTTCACCTGCTGCATTCACCTGCTCTAATCAAACTTTGTGTCCTGGGACAAGTTCACAGCTGATATAAGCCCGCTGAAGCCAATGGAGTTATCCCTGTTTACTTGAGTAGTATATTTGGCCTATTTTCTCAGTAAAGTTTCCCCAAGTTGATTTTCCATTCCATTCATTTGTTTATTTTGGCACCATGTTGGTGCTCTCTGCCCATTAACAGTATTTGAACAACTTGAGAGGATGGATCTTATTTAGAGACAGGAATCCCCCTCCCTGAGATTTGATTTAGAGCAGCGGTTCTCAAACTAGGGCCGTCGCTTGTTCATGGAAAACCCCGGGTGGGCCAGGCCAGTTTGTTTACCTGCTGTGTCTGCAGGTTCGGCTGATCATGGCTTCCACTGGCTGCGGTTCGCCGGTCCAGGCCACTGGGGGCTGTGGGAAGTGGCGGCCAGCACATCCCTCAACCTGTGCTGCTTCCTGCAGCCCCCATTGGCCTGGAGCAGCAAACCGCAGTCAGTGGGAGCTGCGATCGGCCGGACGCGGCAGGTAAAGAAACTGACAGGTGCTTTTCCTGTACAAGTGGTGGACCTAGTTTGAGAACCACTGATTTAGAGGGTTGGAACATGCAGGCAAGCTGCCCTTTGAATCAGTCTTTGCAACTGTCTCAAATGGGCGCCATGCTTCTGCCCTCTATCCCCCCTCCTCCTCTTTCATATTCCTGAAGAAAGAGCTTCCCTTGCATTTCCCTCTTGCATGTGGGGGGGGGCACACACATGCGCATGCATGTGTTTTGTTCCTGGTGCAGATGCAGCTGGTTAATGCCAAGTTGCTGTGCAAAGTGATCTCCAGATCTCCACTAATTGTGAATGCTAATGAAAGATTTGTTTTATTTCCACATCTCAAAAGTAAACATTTCCATTGTAGTTGTGCTTAAAAGAGGAAGTTGCTAATTAAGGCTTCTTTTTTTCCTCCCTCCCCTTTAGGGTACCTGCCTCTCCCTCCTGGGTAGTTACTGTTGACATAGCAACAGCTTATCCTACTCTCATCTGCATCCCTGCATGGGTATATTTGAGTGATGGAGATGTATAAAAAGAAATTCTGCAAGATTCTGGGAGCATAGAGGAAAGAATCTGACCTTCTGTGCACCTATCTTGTGAAACATTTCACATTTTTAATTAACATAAGAAATGTCTTCTCGGAACGCAAGTGTTTGCCCTGAGAGATGCTCTGGCTGAACTCAATAAGTGGAGATAGAGGAATCCAGATTAAGGAATTTACACAGTTAACACTAGATTTTACAAAGCGTCTAGTGATTTTGGGTGCTTCTGTTTTCATGTGCCCAACTTGAAATACCTTAAAGGAGCCTGAGTTTCTTAGTGGTAAGCACTTACCCTCTGAGAATTGGATCCCTTTAAAGTGCCTCAAGCTGGGCACCCAGAAGCTGAGGCACATGGAAATCACTAGCTGCTTTTGGAAATCTTGGCCTGTCAATTGGCCGTCAGGATTATGTTGCATGTTTGATGTTTAAGCTCACTCCATACCTCAGAGGGAGCGTATCAGCCCATTGGGGAGTGTGGTATGCTTTTCTGTGGCTGCTGATGCAGACTGGCCTATGGTTCCTCCTCATCCACTTTGTGATGGTTAGTGCCTCTAGAGGGTCTGTCCTCACATCCAAGTGAGTGCCAGGTAGGGTGACCAGCTGTCCCAATTTTATAGGGACAGTCCCAATTTTAGGTTCATTTTATTATGTAGGCTTCTAGTACCCCATACCCCCGTCCCCATTTTTCACATCTGCTGTCTAGTCACCCTAGTGCCAGGACCACACTGTGTCTTCCTTCTCCTCATGCATCCCATGCAGGAGTCAGGCACCCTAAAGGATGCAAACCTCAGTGTCATATCTTTAAATTGGTATTGTCTTTATAGGATCAGTGCACTAATACCATGAACAAAGCAGGTGTTAGCAAGACAGAAAGGATCCCTACTGATTTTGTCATCAATATAGTTTTTCATTCAATAAAAGGCTCAGGATGCAGATTTGTTTCCTTTGTCCAGTATGTGTGTTCTTGTTTCAACTGCCTGGAAAAGGACAAGCTTCTTTCCCAGAGCAGGGAGGGAGCCAAAACACTGTCACTGCAGTGATTAAACAAAAACCCTTCAGAGGGCTAGTTTGGAGGGCAGTCTTGCTGCTTGCATATGGTAAGACAAAAGAACACCTCTCAGGTGATTGTTGTCCATGATTCCTTGAAATGGAATGAGGCTTTTCTCTAGTTTCTTTGCAGCATCTACATCCTCTGAAGAAAATGAGCTCTTTTTACAGTACCTACAGCAACATCATCACAATACATTTCACTCTGTCTTCTGCAGCATCAATACAATAAGGAAGCAAGGGGTGGGAGAAAATATTTATCCCTCTGTTCAGTAAGGAAAGAGCACCAATGCTACAAAAGGCTGTACTAAACCAAAACACTGTCCTTTTCTGCACTGGGTACCAGGACATACTGCACATAGCCAAGGGAGCTCAGAGAAAAGATGGTACATGTGCTTAGGTTGATCATTTGTTTGAGCAAGCTTGAACTGGGTGGGCAAGTTATGCTGCATCGTGGTAGGAGCATGTGTTCTGAGTAACTCATTAGGGGGTGAACGGTGACATACCGAGTCCCCTCAATAATCAATACTTCAGTAGGAGTTGAAGATGCGTCAGTACCTCCTGGAAGGAGCTCCTAAATGCATCCAAGACTTTGAGGGTATGTCTACGCTGCAATAAAACACCCATGGCTGGCCATGTCAGCTGACTTGGACTCACGGAGCTTGGGCTGCTGGGCTATGAAATTGTTGCATAAACGTTTGGGTTTGGGTTGGAGCCCAGGCTCTGGGAGCCTCCTCCCTTGCATGGTCTCAGAGCCCGGGCTCCAGCCCAAGCCTGAACATCTACGCTGCAATTTATTGCCCTACAACCCGAGCTTCACGAGTTCATAGAAGTATTTTATTGCAGTGTAGACATACTTTAACTTTAACAATACCTAGCCTTTACAAAGCATTTTTAATCTACGGCTCTCAAAAGCACTTTACACATCAGGTAAATATTGTTAACCCCAGTTTACAGATGAGAAAACTGAGTTATATATGATAATTGAAGTGACTTGCAAAAGGTCTCCCAGTAGGTCAATGGCAGAGCTAGGCATAGAACCCAGGTACCTTGAATCTTAATGCTGTGCCCTGGCCAATGGACACACTGCCTCTCTAAAGACCAGTGATATGGAACCTGAAGGTTGTTATGTGTATTTCACTTTGGATTGAATGTAACACTGTCCTGAAACGTTGCAACAAACATTTCAGCTAAGTGCAGCCATAGCTGTTGCATTCCATTTGGTATTGAGAGCGGTAAGTATGTCCTAATATTGCTCTTGATGTTACAGTATATCCAGATTGCTGAAGACATTGAACCATGTATACTTGATCCTGTATACTTGACTGACTCCACTCAGGCCAATGAAGATATACATCTGCGTACACCTGGTCTGAATTTGGCCCTTCCTCTTTAGCAGCAGTACAGCACTGCTGCTGGGTCTGTGAGCCAAAAGGATATGTTCAGGGTGTGAAGGGTGGCAGCCTTCCCTCAGTTCAGCAGTTCTGGACAATGTGCTATTAAACTGTGTGTATTGGATAGGAGGAACACAGCCCTTGAGAGCAGAGTACAGACACATTATAAAGTGATCTATTTATATTACAGAGCTATCCTGATAACCATACAGTACTTCTGAAACCTACCAATCATAGCTACTCTCCTGTCAAATGTGTGACAGAGATGAAGGCTGTGGGTGGCAATTGCTGCTCTTATCTCTAAATAGAGGCTTTCTCCTTTATGTCTTTCTTTGTTGTTTTAAGCATTTTGCTTGAATTTTGATGCCTGAGTGATAACTTTTAGGGCCAGGCATACAATAGCGCAGGCTACTATTGTGCAAACTTCTCCCACACAGCTCAGTCAAATGCATACCATTCCTCCTGATCTGCTGCCCCCTCCTGATAATCCAGTCTGTGCCTCTCTGTGGCAGGGACAAGCATTCACACAGAAGTGTGTAATGGTTTTGGGCGGGGAGGGCAGATATTTCCTTGACACTGTACCAAGACCCTCTAGATGCATTTCATTTGTTTCCTGAAGCAATTTTGAACCGAGGTTTCCAGAGAGAAAGGTCACTGTGTTAAAACTACCGCATCAATTTTACCCAAACAGTTCCTGATGCTATTCTTTTAAAACTAAAAAAATATGACAGCACTAAATCTGTGCAAGACCAGTATGGGATTGCAATCCAAAAAACACCGAACCAAAAATTGGTAAGGTGTGCATTGAATCTGTATAGTTGCCCTCCCCCCTGGCACCTAAGTACCTTCAGGAAAGGCCAGCCACAAGCTTGTTACATCAGATTTTTTTAACAGTTATAGCCTTATACCCTGCGTGTTCTAAACAGAGAACAGTTACACAAATCCCTGTATAGCAGAAAATCTTGGGATGAAATATAATGTTCGTGGCAAAGAAGTACAAAAGTCAACTATCGGCTTTGTTGGTGATTAAACACCAAAACATTAATCAAGATCAGCAGAACAGAGAGATTTCCATGATTTTTGTTGCCAATAGGTTCTTTTTATATGATTGTATTTTTATAATGAATTTGTGTACAACAGATAAAAGCCTGATAGCACTAGGTAGGGGGTCTCTTTGCTTGTCCTGCCTTATGAAAGTACTGCATGTCCCTTATAGTTGGCTAGGGAGGGGAGGTTTTGTGGGGAGGAGAAACGGGTTGATGAGGGCTGGAGTAGAGGACTGGGGCACTGCAGCACAGTCTGATGCTAGAATGTTGAATTCAAATGTAAATGTGATTTAATTGGCAGAATTGACCCACCTCTCTCAGTGCTTTTCAGTGCTGCTGCATATACTTAAAGACCTAAGATACGCCGACTTCAGCTATGCTCTTTGCATAGTTGCGTATCTTAGGTTGATTTACCTGGCCATGAGGACGGTGGCGAGTCGACCACTGCCACTCTCCTGTCGACTCCAGTTCCACCTTTTGTGCACAGTGGAGTTCTGGAGTCGACAACAGAGTGATCAGGGATCGATTTTATCGCGTCTACACTAAACGCGATAAATCGATCCCCAATAGCTCAATCACTACCCGCCGATTCGGCGGGTAGTGTAGACATACCCTGGGTCTGAGGGGAAACCAATTACATTGTTAATGATCAGGTGCTTAAGCAGGAATAAGCTCGGAGCCCTAAGGCCTGGTCTACACTGGGGGAGGAGGGGACTGATGAGAATTGCGTAGCTGAGGTCGAGGTATCCTAAATTGAATTAAAATTACTTACTTCACATCCTTGTGGCGCAGGATCGATGGCCACGGCTCTCCCATCGACTTTGCTTCCGCCTCTCGCACTGCTGGAGTTCAGCAGTCGATGGGAGAGCAATCGGGGGTTGATTTATCGTGTCTGCATTACACGTGATAAATCGATCCCCAATAGATCGATCGCTACCTGCCGATCTGGCGGATAGTGTAGACGTACCCTAAGACAGCCAAAGTGAGAGGCTCAGCTTAGAAAGAGCACTTTATCAGTTCCTGGCCTCACATGGCAGAATGAATGTGAACTGACTCCAGTGATTCCTGAAGGTGGCCTGAGTTGGAAACCTGGCTACTGGCCATTTGTGCGGTGAGTTTGTTCAGCCATATGTCTGCTGCTTAAGGGATGAGAGCTCATACCATGAAAGTGCCTTGTGTTGTAGGCTCACTTTGAGGTGACCGCACTACCTTCTGGAGGGGAACTAGGTTGGATCTGGCTGCAGATAATAGATGCACTGAGTTTGTTCAACCTTTGTCTGTTTCTGAGGGGGATGAGAACCTATATTATCACTGCAGTTCAGGTGAAGTGAATAATTTCTAGGGGCAGTTTTTCCAGCATAAGAAAGGAAAGTTTGTTTTCCAAGTGCTGAAGCTGGACTTCTCAGTTTTGTCTGGGAGGCTGTAACTGCACCATTCCATTAGGGCTTATTTGACCACTCTACACGGTTACCTGATAATATCTTTGCTGAGATAAAAGCAGCTGCATGTGTATTTTCTTTCTTAAACTGTAGCTGTGCCTGTTCCCACTGCTGTGAAAAGAGAGTTGGGGACTTCAGTAGTTCAGGAAGAAGAAAGAATTAAATTAAGCTGTAAAGATGTTAGTTAGAGCCTGGATGAGGAAAAGATGAACACTGAGAACAGTTTCAGACTACTCTTGTAATGTACCCCAATTTCAGCTGTTGATGTAGCTGCATCATTGCTAGCCTCTTATGTAGATAAGGATGGCTGCAGTCTATCCTGGTAGAGCTTACCTTGGTTTCAAGTAGGGGTAAGCAGTTATCAATGCAAATTACGGCTTTCTTTGTCTATATAAGGGATTTGTACTGGTGCAGCTACAACAATGGCTGAATTGGAGCTAATTCCATGTGTAGATTTAACCTACTGATAAATGTATGTGTATACATCCCTCTCCACGCCCAGTTCACATGGCAGCCCATGGCTTTAGAGCTTGTTGGCCTAGATCAAGGTGTAGAGACTCATATTTTCAGCGTTGATATTGGCCAAGGTGTAGGGGAAGGCTCATTAGCAGTTTGAGCTGCTGTAGGGCTCAGATGCTTGAACTGAGCTTACTTTGGGCAAGGAAGCATGTAACCCCCGGCTTAGCAGGTGTTAGGTGTATCTGTGCCTGATCCACAGGGGATATGAGTCTGTTACAGCCTCCAGCCTGGCTCATCAGCTCAAGCTCATGCTTCTTAGCTCTGAAGGTCCCGAATTAATTCCAGTGGTGTCCAAAATAACAGTGATCACATAGGCAAGGCCTTACTGTGTAGTAATGAATGTCGTGTTTCCCACCAGATAGCCAGAGCTCTCACCTATTGTTTTTCAAGCTTCAGCTGAATTATTTTAGTGATACTGGACCTCTTGGTTTAAGTTCTTAGAGGACCCCCAGAGAGTATTCTAGTGGGTTCTAGAAATGCTTTTATTATCCTATTGTGATATTTCTTTGTAGTGCTCCAAAGCCTTCACCCTACTGAGTCTGGTTGATTCCCCAGTGGTTTTCTGGGGCACCCTCAGCGTCTTTCTCCTACGGACTTTTCCAAGGCCAGGCCAGTATCACTCAAGGAAGTTGACGTGTTTCTTCCACAGTGGAGGCATTCTTAAATTCCTTGACAAGAGTGACCGTCTTTTACAGTGTGTGTCTGTGTCAGGAGCTGGGGTCTATATCTGTGGATGGAGTATTTAATGTCCAGTATCTGTGGTAAGATGTCTAATGTATTTCATTTTGGTTGGTTTAAATTGATATATGCTATTAAAATCCTGTGGGGAAACAGATTTCCTAGAACTACAGATTAATGCTCACATAGATCAAGCCTGCCCCACAGGCTCTTTTTTGCTTGTTTGGATGGTTCTGAACTTTTCTCTATTCCCTCAATTAACGCCATCAGTTTTAAGCTTGAAGAATTGGGCCATTTTTTGCTTTATAAGTGATTTAAAAAAAATAAAAGCCCCACAAACTTCTTTTGACTCCTCAGCGCGATCTTTCTCTCCCAAGAAGAGTTTCAGCAAATAAATGGAGAGCTATGAGCTGTGTGTGTGCATGTGTGTGTAACAAAATATAATCTAGGACAGTAAGAAATTGCAGCGGGGTTCATGATCATTTCATTGTGGTGGAGGAGAGGAAAGGGTTTATGGAAACCCCCTGAGGAAGGAGGAGCTGGTCACCACCCTAAAACTGCTAGTGATTTAATGAGGGGGTAGGGAGGCAGGGAATGAGAATTGCAAGACAGATTTAAAAATAATTTTTTTAAAAGGAATAAAAACAAGGCAATGGCCATCGGGGGATACTGTGCTGCATTTTCTGTGCATTAAACAACATCTTCATGCCTCACTAATGATGTTGATAAGAAGTCTGCTCTTTTGATATTTTTCAAAACATCAAAGAGATGGCCTGGTTCATCAGCCTCCAAACCCCAGACAAAAAGAACTTCTTCAGTTTGGTTTAGTAGGTGTGGATATTTCATTATGCTTAATTTTGTGTTTTCAGGAGTTTAGTGAGAGGGACAACCAAGAATTTTGATGTAGTCGTGAATGGAGTTCAAACACTGTGCAGAACTGCAGTGTGGATAATTGTTAAAATCCTACAAACCACTTTCCATTCGCTCGAGCAGGTGCTGGAACCCTTTTCAGTGCTGTCTTGTGTGGTGCCCTTGAGATGAGCTGTGTCTGTGGGGAACACACATCCGGACATACCAACAGGGACTGTTGGGTCTTTCAGATCACTTTCTGACAGCTTCCATGCTGCTCTCTTGCCCAGGCCAGAACTGTAACTGACCCTTTCACTTCAAACAACCTGTCAGAATGATCAAATGCTGACTTCTGCAGCCAGTCTGATGCACCAGTCCTAGCGCAGAGGGACTGGTTTCATAACCTGGTCCTGTGTCATGTATACAAAGAGAGATAAAGAGGCTTGTCTAAGATTTGTAAGGTAGCTGAAATGCAGAAGTGCAGATGCTGCCATCAGGAATAGGTAAGGTTTCTTTTAATTTTGTAGTAGGTTGCAAAACTCTCCACTGACATCATGAAACACAAGAAACAAAGAGCAGATTCACCAGGGGTCGGCAACCTCTGGCACCCAGCTCGCCAGAGTAAGCACCCTGGTGGGCTGGACCAGTTTGTTTACCTGCCGCCTCTGCAGGTTCAGCCAATCTCGGCTACCACTGGCTGCGGTTCGCTGCTCCAGGCCAATGGGGGCTGTGGGAAGCAACGCGGGGCAAGGGATGTGCTGGCCATGGCTTCCTGCTGCCTCCATTGGCCCGGAGCGGCGAACTGTGGCCAGTGGGAGCCTCGATTGGCCAAACCTGCAGAGGCGGCAGGTAAACAAGCTGGTCCGGCTCGCCAGGGTGCTTACCCTGGTGAGACGCATGCCAAAGGTTGCCGACCCCTGGTTTACACTCCATTGCTTTTTGAATAGCTACCAGGGGCGGCTCCAGGCGCCAGCGCAGCAAGCGCGTGCCTGGGGCGGCAAGCCGGCGAGGCAGCCTGCTGGTCACTGTGAGGGCAGCAGTCAGGCTGCCTTCAGTGGCATTTCTGTGGGAGGTCCATTGGTCCTGCAGCAATTCGGTGGCGGGTACACCGAAGACGCGAGACCAGCAGATCATCCGCAGAACTGCTGCCAAATCCATGTGATCGGCAGACCTCCCACAGAAACACCACCGAAGGCTGCATGGTTGGGGCCGCAAAAAACATAGTCATCCCTGATAGCTACAGGTCCAATCCTGCACTATGAGAGTTTTGCCTGAGGAAAAGAGTCAGGATTTATTAATCCCTTTACTTTGACTTTTCATGTCCTTTTTATGCAGGAAAAGGAAGACAATATAAAGGACATTCAGTTCACAAAAATCTTTGTGCCCCCTGTGAAGGGTGTTTTCTCAGTGGATATAACAGATACCTGATGGGTGCTCTAGAAACGAGTGTAATAAATAAATATCCATACATATTAAAGTAAATTATGGTCCAAAGAACCAGAAAGGGAGGAGAGGAAGAGAGACAAAAGCAACCAGCCAAAAAGAAACAGGCAATTGTGACTCACAGTAACTTCAAAACTAGAGATGGGATGTAGATCTGAACCAGGGTGGCTCCAGGCCCCAGCACGCCAAGCGCGTGCTTGGGACAGCAAGCCACGGGGGGCGCTCTGCCGGCACCACGAGGGCAGCAGGCAGGCTGCCTTTGGTGGCTTGCCTGCAGAGGGTCCGCTTATCCCGCGGCTTCAGTGGACCTCCCGCAGGCGTGCCTGTGGAGGGTCCGCTGGTCCCGCGGCTTCGGCAGACCCTCCACAGGCACGCCTGTGGGAGGTCCACCGAAGCTGCGGGACCAGCGGACCCTCCACAGGCAAGCTGACGAAGGCAGCCTGCCTGCCATGCTTGGGGCGGGAAAATGCCTAGAGCCGCCCCTGATCCGAACCTTGTAGATCTGACAAGATGAATAGAGAGGGTTGTGTCAGAATCTGGTGCGTGGTGATGTCACTTAATACTTATTTTTAATTACAAACCCCATGCCCATTCCCTCCTCCACTGACAAATGTCTGTCTTTTTACATGGGCAGTTTCCTAAGTGGGAGATCATTCTAATTGGTTGGGAGACATGAGAGTTCTGTGAGAAAATGAAGCTCCTGCCTGAAGTGGAAGGGATAGCAAATGCTGTATAAACAGAAGAAAAGAAGAGAATAATTACTCAGAGCAGCACATACTCAGTACCAGTGAAGGGCACAGAGATGTAAGCTGGAATCAACAATCTCACTAGAACATAAGGCCTGATCTTTTGAAGTTGACATGAGTGAGCTTTGGCTCAGGCCCTTCTTAATTCTTTGACCTTGACCACAAAGCCAAATCTGGCAACAGTGCAGGAACTTAGCCCATAACTGAAAATCTTTTGCATGCTTTGCCTTGCCAGCTCCAATAATGTTCTTTCTGGCACAAGAATGCTAGGTATTTTAAAATGTCAGCACAAAACCATTTCCCCTCCTTCCACCCCTAATAATAATAGTGAAACTCCAGCACTGAATGATGGGAGTTAGAGACAGAGAATGCTTATATTAATTGTTCTACTCAGTCTCGTGCCAATGCAAGGTTATTTGCTACAGTATATTTTCTGGCATACTGAAGCAGTCCTGCGAATCTGATTGAAATGTTATCACCCTGTCTGACATTATACCTGCTTACAGAGAACTTCATGTCAGCTTTAGACTTTTCATGGTGTCCTGCGTTTCCAGAAAAATCCAGTAGCTATTGTTAAGAGGAGTATTGTTCCGGGAACAAATTGTGAGCATTGTTTGCTTTGTAAGGGATAGGGGAAGATATTTTAGTCAGACAATTCTAGATTCTCTTATACTTGTATGTTGAGAGTGAGCAGTTTTATTTTTGATAGTGAAATAACACAGTTTGTCTTCTATTATTTGATCCTACAGGTTTAAATAGATTCTGTTAGTGCCTGCTACCTCTAATAGCTGGTTCTGAAGTATGACTTATTTTCATGCTCTGAAATTCTTAAGGGCTTGTTTGTGACTTGGACTATGTGCCTGCACAGGGGAGCAAGGATGCCATCTCTTACCATCCTTCACAGGTTACCAAGACATTGGGTCCAGGCACACAAGAGTAAATGGGATTACACACCTGCTTACTAGCTCCCCTGGAGTAGGTGGGTAGAGCCTTGGCTTTCTCTTTGGCTAACACAGCTAAGCCAATGCAGAGTGGGGGCTGGTATAGATCAGTAGCAGACTACTTCCTCCTTGTAACAAGAGAGCAACCAAGGAGGGAACTGTAGCTCTGAATTGCAGTGTGTCCACCCCTAGAGAGGTATGCTTTCTCATGGTTGTGCCTAACATCACAGTCTAACTCTAAATCTCTAATATAGCGTATTGACATTGTATGGAGGGCTAAGGATGGCATGTCAGGGACAGAAAGTTAAGATATGAGCATTTTCCCGTTTATTTCCATTTGGATGGAAGCAAAACACTGCAAGCTCCGATCCTTTACAAAATCTGTTGTTGGCAGTAAGCACTGGTAGAAAGGTTGCACTGGCCTATTACAAAGCTTCTTCTTTTATATATATAATAGTACTTTTCTCTCTATGACTTTTTTTTTACTGTTTTAAACAGGCCAGTTTTCTGCATTTTGTCCCCATTATAATTTCCTGATTGATAAATAAATGATCTTTCCTCCTAAACCTTCCCTGCTCCCTCCGTTCTCTGTCACAGTTAGTAACTCTGTTATCTTCCCTTTCTCCTGGGCTAGATTTGGTGTTCTCAAGTCATCTCTCTCTTCTCAATTCTGATGGCTCTTCCTCTGTAATATCTCTAGAATATGTCCCATCCAGTCTATCACTACAACTAAATGTCTGGTCTCTGTTTCAGTCAGCTCTTCCCTCCACTTCTGCAAGCTTTGCCTCCAGCATCCCTGCTTTTCACTTGTCCTCTGTCCAGCTTGTCCAAAGTGCCCCAGCTAAAATATCTTCCACATCACTGCTCTGACCATGTCATCTGCTGATTCCCTAAGACTCTTTTCTTTTTCTGTTTAAAGTCCAAGCTCCTTATCCATGCTTCCAAGGCTCTGCACAGCTGTGCCCTGGCCTACATCTCAGCTCTCATTTCCCCCGGCACCTCGTGTTCTACTCGAATCCTCTCATTCGTACTACTTCTCCCACCTTTGGGTTGGTGAACAACACCCACTGTTCTTGGAGCAGCCTCCTGCTTCCAATGCACTAGGCAACCTCTTTTCTCTTCTCCATCAAATCCCTCCTTAAAATTCACTTACTGAGCAAAGCTTCCCATTGTGGATCACCCATATGAGGTTATCTATTCATACTCCTATGCAGGATCCTTAATTGTTTGTATTGTAAATGAGATTGTAAGCTTTACAAGGCAGGGAACTTGTCTTCGAAAGTATGCTTTACAAACATACCTTGTACACATGTGAGACCCTCTAGCTGAGTATAGGACTAATACTACATTCACTGATGATGGGGACTATTCAGAATACCATATTTTCTTTCATGCTTGTGAAGACTGTGAGGGGAATTTTCAGACTCTCATTGTCACAGATCTCTATGGGTCAGTGAGTTGGTATGTTCATTGTTGAAGTCTTGCTCCACTCACATGGTCTGGTGTCTTTTTTTTGTCTTTTGTTTAAATGCCAACCCATCAGCAATGCTAAGGGAGGCTGAGCGAACACTCAGTGTAGAAGATCCATAGTCACGGTTGGAAACCTAGATGATTGTGAACATGACATTCAGAGATGAGTTTCAGAGAGGAGAAATTAGAGGGCTTTTTAAAAAAATTAAATAAGAGATGGTGTGCAGCAGTCCCAGATGCAAGTCCAGACAACAAACTTAAAACCACTGAGCTGTTAACAGTAGTTTTCCCTCCTTTCACCAAGTGCAGCGATCATAGAGCCTCTGATAAGAAAGAGATTACAACTTCCAATGACTGCCCTCTGCGTGCTTCAACAAAGACACTAGTGACTTTTGGTGGTTAGGAACCTAACATGTCTAAAGACAGCTCAGCAAAGCTAACAAACTGACTAGTCGTTTGATAGCCAGTGGTATTCTGGGACTCTTAGCATGATGAAAGTTGTTATGTGCAGCATGGGCTTAAATGTTACCCTGCAGATCATATGGCTATTCTATATCAGCCCAGGTAGTTGTCCTCCATGAGCTTTACAACACCCAGTGGCTGATTGACTTTTGTAAAAACATCACAATTAAAAGCAAAACAAAATTCCACAACCCTCACTTCAAAGAAATGCAAAAGTGTTAAGAGCACACGCTCACTTCATAAGTAAATAGGAAAGATAATGTTATGGAGATAGGGTCCCTCTCTCTCTCTATTCTCTCTTATTATAGGTTTCAGAGGGGTAGCTGTGTTTAGTCTGTATCAGCAAAAACAACGAGGAGTCCTAGTGGTACCTTAGAGACTAACAAATTTATCTGGACCTAAGATTTCATGGGCTATAACTCACTTCATCAGATGCGTGGAGTGAAAAATACAGTAGGTAGGTATAAATACACGGCACATGAAAAGATGGGAGTTGCCTTACCAAGCAGGGGGTCAGTGCTAAGGAGGCCAATTCAATAAAGGTGTATGTAGCCCATTCCCAACAGTTGACAAGAAGTTGTGAGTATCAACAGAGGGAAAATTACTTTTTGTAGTGACCCAGCCACTCCCAGCCTTTATTCAGGCCTAATTTGATGGTGTCAAGTTTGCACATTAATTCCAGTTCTGCAGTTTTGTTGAGGAATGGCCACTTTTAAGTCTGTTATTTAGTGTCCAGGGAGATTGAAGTGCTCTCTACTGGCTTTACAGTTCTTGATGTCTGATTTGTGTCCATGTATTCTTTTGCTAGAGACTATCCGGTTTGGCCAATGTACATGGCAGAGGGACATTACTGGCACATGATGGCATATATTACGATGATAGATGTGCAGGTGAACGAGCCCCTGATGCTGTGGCTGATATGGTTAGGTCCTATGATGGTGTCCCTTGAATAGATATGTGGACAGAATTGGCAACCGGGTTTGTTGCAGGGATTGGTTCCTGGGTTAGTGTTTCTGTTGTGTGGTGAGTATTTGCTTCAGGTTGGGAGATTGTCTGTAACCTAGGAACCAACTCTGTCCACGTATCTATTCAAGGGACACCATCATGGGACCTAACCACATCATCCACACCATCAGAGGCTCGTTCGCCTGCACATCTACCAATGTGATATATGCTATGATGTGTCAGCAGTGCCACGCTGCCAGTAATTTTCCCTCTGGTGATATTCACCCCTTCTTGTCAACTGTTGGGAATGGACCCCATCTACCCTGATTGAACTGGCCTCATTAGCACTGACCCCCCCCACTCCCACTTGGTAAGGCAACTCCCATCTTTTTGTGTGCTGTTTATTTATACCTACCTAGTGTATTTTTCTGATGAAGTGAGTTTTACCCACAAAAACTTACGCCCAAATAAATTTTTTAGTCTCTAAGGTGCCACAAGGACTCCTCGTTGTTTTTTCTCTTGTTATAATTTCTGTTTAGAACTCACTAAGGTCACCACAGTGCCCTCCAGTGACTTATCACTGAGGTGTGCCTTGGTATCCCTGGCACCTGCTATTTCTGTAAACATCACATCATGATTAGTATTTGTGCTGGTGCTGTACTTGGAGAGCTAATTACTCATTAGTGGAAAATGGTTCTGGTGGAAGCTTGTACCTGGCATGTTTTTATTACTGGAAAGAAATCTCCTGTAAACACCAGCCAGCACTTACCAATATCTGTTCTAGCCATTGTTTGGGTTTCCATCTCTCAGTATGTGAAGATGGGTAGTGCCAATCTGCTGTAGTTAGAAGACCGGAGGTTGGAGGGAAGGAAGCTGTGTAAAAAGCAACCTCATTCCCCACCACACTTCCTGTAAGTAGGTATCCACATTTTAAACCAGGATTTACTGATAGGTTTGTTGTTTCACCATGTCCAGATTGAGGAATAAACCTATCACAAGAAAATGACCCACAAAATAGATAGCTCTTGTCCTGGGTCCCTGCCACTGATCTAAGATTTTCTATGGGAGCGCTTTGCAAATGCTTGATCTGCTTGAGCCCAACCCAGAGACTAAACTTTGTGGAATAGCTTAATTCTTTCTCCTTGCCTACAAATTTAACTCCTACTGTCACTGCCTAATTTTTTTAAGCATAGTGCAGACTTCCTTGTTGTATCCTCCTTAATTTTTCATACTGATTTCTGCAATGTCCTCCTCTCTTGCCTCCCAAGCACTTGCATCACACCCACTCCAGTCTATGCAGCTACTTCTCTGCTGACACCATCACTTCTTTGAATCCTTCCATTTTCCAACACATCAGATTCAAGCTTCTTGTAGAATCGTATAAATGTAAGACTGGAAGGGATGTGGTCCATCCCTGGACATTTAGCCAGTCCTCGGCACTCAAGGCAGGACTACGTAATAACTAGACCATTCTACACCTTCAAAGTCATCACCACTTGTTCCTCTCCCTGCATCACATGCCCTGCCTCCTTTATTCCACCACCGCTGTGCCTGTTTATCTGCTTCTCCTACCGATCTTGCCATATGGCCCCTTATGCATGGATTGTTCTTGAATTAATTCCTAAGGCTGCATCCTCCTACTATACTCTCCTTAACAGTCATTTCTTCTTTACACCTACCAGCTGTCTGCCCGCTAATGATGACTGGGGGGACTGGCAGGCAGGGATAGTTGATGGTATTTATTTAGTCATATATTTTGTAAAAGGTTAAATATTCCATTGTTTCTGAACAGGCAAACTATATAACTGTATGGTCTTTTTATTCTGACTCTCATCTTCTCTCCCAGCTTCCATCCTACTGTCTTTTGCTCTCACTTGTTGCATTTTGTTTCAGATTCGATTCTAATGTCTTCAGAGCAGTAGCCTCATCTACCTAAGTGTTTGTATTCCACAGTGAGGCCTCAGTCCTGACTAGAACCTTCCAACCCTGCTGCAATACAAGTAACAAATATTGCTGCTAATAAGTTTTAGGATGGGGTTTTCAAAGAAGCCTAAGAAGACCGCTTTAAGATCCTTTGATAATTCCAACCTTAGTCATTATATTTAATGGAGTGTGTCTATGGAGTGTCTCCTATTGGAATTGTGTCAGTATGATTCTTGTAACAGTACTGAAAACAGAGGCAGAAGAGTCTCTGTGGGAGGACCAAATAAGAGACAGCTCTAACAGCTTCAGTGCATGAGTAATAATGTCAGTCCTTTCCGCGGAGCTGAGTCTGTAAGGACAGCACTACTACTATGTGGAGTACTCAAAGAGGTACCGTGGTTCAACCCTCGTGACGGATGGTGGCAGGGAAGGCTCGATTCTCTGATAGACATGGATCCCTCTGGGTGTTCATAAGCTGCTTTGGACTTGGTTGGATACAGCCTGCCTTTCTGATTCAAGTTATAGGAATTACACTGTGGTGGGTTTTTTTTTTAAAGTGTTGTACATTTCAGTGCTCATGAAGTGAGGAACTGAGAGTGCTAGGTATGGCTAGGTGTACTGTAGACCCAAACTCCCAACATGTGCTGTCCTAATGCATCTCATTGCTGACCTGCAACATACACTGTTGTTCTATATAGTGTCCCTCTATATAGTCCTAGTAATGTATCCAATCCTGGGATGCAACACATTTCTATAGTCTAGTCCTTGTCCTTATCAGATGCTCATAACTGTCCCAAATTGTTCAGCAGTTCTGTGAAGTGGACAGATTCTCATGAGATGCTACACTTCTATAGATTCCAAGGGAAGAAGGGGCTATAATGATCATTTAGTCTGACGTCCCGTATGCAGCCTTTTCTTTATTTGAATTGAATTTAAACCACAATGGGTTCAGCTCCTGTTACTACAGTTTCAAGCTCACCATAGTGAAAATCCCCTCTGGTTCTTTTCTCAAATTTGAATACTCCAGGAATGCACAAAGACCAAGGATAGTGACCACAGACACAATCACAAGCACAAAGTCTTATCTGTGCTACGGGTTTTATTAAAGCAATAAAGTTACCAGGGGTGGCTCTAGGGATTTTGCTGCCCCAAGCACGGCAGGCAGGCTGCCTCTGGCGGTTTGCCTGTGGGAGGTCCACCGAAGCCGCGGGACCAGCAGACCCTCTGCAGGCAAGCCGCGGCGCCAGCAGAACACCCCCCGCGGCTTGCCGCCCCAAGCGTGCGCTTGGCCTGCTGGGGTCTGGAGCCGTCCCTGAAAGTTACAATTACCCATGCATATATAACTCCTTAGAAAACCCATGCAATAACTAATACTGTAGTCATACTTACATCCCCAAAGATATTCTAGAGTCTGATGGATCTCTCAACAGATGATCTTTGATACAGGTCTGGTTCCTACTGTTGTTTCCCATGGGTCTTCCCACTTTTACCCAGCCAGGTAACTTATTTTATTTTGTTGTTCGGACCACACCTACTAACTTATGTGTATGGATGGGAGTTTCAACACTTTTCCTTATGTATTTTTCTGGAACATTACACATTGGTACATTCTTTCCAGTAATCTTATATCCTTACTGGCATAGGGTTATTCCTAGGTCACCTACTCACGTCAAGCATTCTAAAGCCTATGGCCTAGTATGGCTAAGCTAAAATCTTACAGGCCTTAGCTTGTAGGCCTTGCATTCCCGCGATAGATGCCGACTTCCTCTCTTCCCGGTGGGTGCTTGCCGCCACCCCTGACCCCGCTCCTGCACTGCCCTCATCCGACCCCCATTCCATCCCTTCCCCAAAGTCCCTGCCCCATTCCTCCCTCTTTCTCAAGTCCCTGCCCCTGCCCCACCTCTTCTCCACCTCCTCCCCTGAGTGTGCCACTCCCCCCTCCTCCCCCTTCCTCCTGGAAAGTCCTAAGCGCCGCCAAACAGCTGTTAGGTGGCGGGGTGGTGGGAAGCGCCGGGAGGAAGGATGAGGAGCGGGGACGAGGTACACTCAGGGAGGGGAGAAGGAGGTGAGGAAGGGGGAGCTTGGCTGCCAGTGTGTGCAGAGCACCCATTAATATTTCCCTGGAGCACCCACGGAGTCAGCACCTATGATCGCCATGATTTACTTATATACCTAACACACACTCATCACTCCTAAATATTTGTCGATCTTATACTTCTATAATCCTACAATTTAAATCTATTTAGCATGCATTAATTATATATGAAATAGCATATGAGTTACCCATAACAGCAAACGCAATGATAAATGGATGATTAAATGACTTATTGGCTACATGTATAACAGAAGCCATAGAACTTTTCTAAATTAATTCCTAGAGCAGATCTTTTAGAGAAACATCAAACATTAATTTAAAAATTGTCAGTTTTGAAGAATTCACCACAGCCCTTTGTAAGTTATTCCAATGGTTAGTTACTCTTGCTGTTCAAAATTTACACCTTGTTTCTAGTCTGAATTTGCCTAGCTTCAACTTCCAGCCATTGGATCAGGTACCTTTCTCTGCTAGAGGGAAGAGTCTGTTATTAAATATTTGTCCCCATGTAAGTACTTATAAACTGTAATCAAATCACCCCAGAACCGTTTTAAAGCTGAATAGATTGAGCTGCTTGAAACTATCTAGAAAAGGCATTTTCTCTAATACTTTAATCATTCTCATGGCTCTTCTTTGAGCCCTCTACAATTTATTCACATCTTTCTCGAATTGTGGGCACCAGAACTGGACACAGTCTTATAGCAGCAGTTGCACCAGTCCCAAATACAGATGTAAAATAACGTCTCTACTCCTACTCAAGATTGCTCGGTGTTTAGCATCCAAGGATCGCATTCGCCCTTTTAGCCACAGTGTTGCTCATGTTAAGCTGATTATCCACCACGACCTCCAAATCTTTTTCAGAGAGTCACTGCTTCCAAGGATAGAGTCTCCCATCCTGTAAGTATGGCCTACATTTTTTGTTTTTAGATCTATACATTTACACCATATTAAAACACATATTGTTTGCTTGTGTCCAGCTTACCAAGCAATCCAGATCGCTTTGTTTCAGTGACCTGTCCTCTTCATTATTTACCACTCACCCAATTTTTGTGTTATCCACAAACAGTGATGAGTTTGTTTTCTTCCAGATTGTTAATAAAAATGTTAAATCGCATAGAGCCAATAACTGATCCCTGTGGGACCCCACTAGAAACAAAACTGTTTGATGAAGATTCTCTCTCATTTACAGTTACATTTCGAGGTTGGTTAGTTAACCATTTAATGTGTGCCATGTTTATTTTATATTTTTAATCAAAATGTCCGGTGGTATGAAATCAAATGTCTTACAGAAGTCTGTGCAGTATTGCAGCCATGTTGGTCCCAGGATATCAGAGAGACAAGGTGGGTGAGGTAATATCTTTTATTGGACTAACTTCTATTGATGAGTGAGACAAGCTTTTGAGCTCACACAGAGCTCTTCTTCAGGTCTGGAAAACTAACTCAGAGTGTCACAGCTAAATACCAGGTGGAACAGATTGTTTAGCATTAGTTAACACATATTTCAAGGGACAATTCAAGGTGACGTGTCCTATTAACACCCCTCCAGTCATAGGAAGTAAAGGAAGGCAGGGGAAGAGGGCAAGCAGATGGCGTGACGGGGGCTTGTTAGTGGGTTACAGATTATTGTAATAAACCATGATAGTGATAGGCATGTATAGGACCCATGGATTTTGAGAGGTGTATTGAGGGAGGCGGGGAGTGTTAACCATTGTAACAATGAAGATTTGTCTACGAGTTTTGCATATGTTGTTCTGGCAGGGTCTGGTGTCACTTTGAGTTGGTGTTTCCTGGTCTGTGGGGAGCTTGCTTCTGTAGATGAGCTTAGAGAGGTTGGAGGGTTGTTTGAAGGCCAAAAAGAGGGGGTTTCAGGAAAGATTTCTTTCAGGTTGTGATCCCCATTGAATATGGGTTGTAGTTATTTGGTGATACCACTAGGGTTCCAGTGAGGAGTGGTAGGTGACAGCAAGGGCTGTGAAATCATTGGTGTTTTTATTTTTGTATTGAAGGACGTTCTCTTGGGATATTTGTCTGTCCTGTTCCGTAATGTGATCTGTTTCTCTGGTGAAGTGTCCTTGTTTGGTGAAGGCGCTTTTGAGTGTGTCAAGGTGTATATCCTCGACTTTCTCCTGGAGCATATTCTGTGGTATCGTGCCTGGCTGTAAATAACAGATTTCTTGGTGTTTTGGGGAGATTATTTGATCTATGGAGGTAGGTGTGGTGATCTGTGGATTTCTTGTATATAGTTGTCTGTAAGGTTCCCTTGTTGAACCTGATCATGGTGTCCGGGAAATTGATGCCGAGCAGGCATGTTCCAGAGAGAGTTTAATGGACTGGAGGTGGGGTTGAAGTTGTGGTGGAAATCTAAGATGGAGTTTAAATTGTCTGCCCAGAGAATGAAAATATCTTCAGTGTCTCAAGTATATCATTGGTTTCATGGTGCATTTGTCTAGAAATTCTTCCTCAAGGTGGCCC
Source organism: Gopherus evgoodei (assembly GCF_007399415.2). NCBI lineage: Eukaryota > Metazoa > Chordata > Testudines > Testudinidae > Gopherus > Gopherus evgoodei. The sequence continues at coordinate 113,607,095 of NC_044325.1, read as the reverse complement.
ATACATAGGTTGACATACTGAGAAGTCATCATAGTACCCCAAGGCTGTTCGTATGTTTGGACAAAGTGTTCGTTGTTGAATGTAAAATTGTTATGGGTGTGGATGAAATGGATGAGTTTGGCAATGTGTTTGAGGTGGATACCATTACCATTGTCTTGTAAATATGTATAGGGAAGATGGCACCTCACTATACACCAACATCCCACACAATGATGGCATAGCTGCCTGTCTCAAATATTTATTTAGTTTCTTCCAGTCTTCTGGTGTTCCAAGACTTATTGAAAGTCAACATTTATGGTCCATTGAGCTCTTCAGTCAGCTCTTTTAAAACTGTTGGATGCAAGTAATATGGACCTACTGATTTAAAAATGTATAACTTTAGAAGCTGAGATACTAGCGGAAAGGAAAGCGTTATTATCGTATTATATGACTACACCATCTATTTTTCCCAAATACAGAACAGAAATATTTATTGAATATTTCCACCTTTTCTGCATTCTTATTGACCTCTAAACTCATTTCATACACAGGCCATGAAATAGGTTTGGAGCCATCTCCCTGTTGGTCTGATGGAAAGCCTATTGAAGTAAATGGAAAGACTCTGATTTGTGTCAGCTGATTTTGAGTCAGGGCCTGCATGTAGTACACTAATCCCCTATGTTGCTCAGACTCTCATTCAGAAACGTTTAAGCATTCTGGAAGAAGAGGTGGCTGGGAACTCTCTTTTTGCACATCCTGCTCTGCCCACCTCTGGGTCTCGGATTTCGATTATCCCTGTTGAAAACCTGCTCAGGTTGCATTTGGTGCTGTAACCCTATTGTTAAATTCCACCTGGAAGAAAAGATGCTTTGGATTCTGGGCCTGTCTGTGCCAAATTTTGTTACAACTGAGCCACTTCTCATGTGCACAAGCTGGCACATATAGTGATACGTTTGCTCATGTTATCCTTCAGTTGTCCATATTGTCTGCAAGAGCACCTGTGGCAACATAGAACAGATTGTCAGAGGCCCAAAGCTACTGAATTTAGCTGCTCAAGCCATAGGAAAAAGTACAGTGCAAATCTGTCAAAGATGTTGCCCTAACGCGTGAAACATTTATTTTTTAAAATGGATTTATTTATTTAACAGTTACAAATTATATTGTGTGTTATCTCTGTCAAGGGGAAAAAATGCCTCGTGTTAAGAGTGTTTCTTCAAGAGGCTAGTGGACTAGTTCTTTCCTTAAGATTCCAATCTCTGGAAAGAAGCAAAATTAGCTCTTGATGAGTGCTTGAAGATTTACAGTGGGGAACAGAACTGCATGAGAGCATCTGTAAATATTCTGATTTATTTATGGAGCTCTCTATATCTGGGGTAGGAGGAAAAGGAAAGGCAAAAGTTGTGCAAGGTTCAGAGAGTTATTTCAACTGCTGACTGCTTTTTGGTGTCTGTGTGCATGTGTATTTTTGCAATTATGTAACAAAATGAACATATCCTATTTAGCTTCTGAAGGTTCTTAGAAATCGGCTGCTTCCTTGTGTATCTGCTTGCATTGGGAAATTGAAATGCCAGAGTTTTCATCTCATCTGACAATCCCTCATCTCTGTCACAGAGGGAAAAGGTAACATAAAATAAAATTCAATTTATTAACAAAAAAAGAGGGGATTTATTTTATTCATATCTCAAGTGCATCTGGACAATGGCAGGGCTCAAGACACGCAATTTTTTCAGACTTCCCATTTTCCTTCTTTTGTATTCATTGTGTTTTTGCATTTGCAGCATCTGTGACCCATGGTACCACTGTAAGTTCTGAGAAATCCCCCCAAAACCAGCATCTTGGGGGAAAATCCTGAGGCTAGGCTAGTGCATTTCCAAAGACTGTACTGCTATCAAGCTATTATGGTTTGCAATACGTAGGCTTGACATCATTTGATTTTTTTTAAAAATAATTTTGGTGAATAATATCAATGTTTATTTTTAAGCTTTTTTTTCCATTTTTATCAATTTAAATTTTCACCGTTGTGCAAATTATCTATTTTAAGCATTTTTATGTATTTAAACTTTTGCAGGGGAAATTATGGGGGGCAAACAATAATTATTTTATGACAGCAGATGTTGAGATTCAATACACTAAAGCTTTATAGTGATTAAAGCACAAATTGTGAACATCACATGTCAAAATATATGAAGTAAATGTCTTTAAATCAAACTCTAATAAGTTCTTAAGCAGCATTTTTTTTACTTTATCTATATGCAAATTTCAGTTATTATAGCTGGAAATATTTTTGTCAGTTTGTGTGTGTGTACAGTGAAATTGACATTTACCAATATCGACTGATAAAAATCTAATCCTTCTAAACCTAATTATATAGCACTATACATGTCCCTAAACCTTTACAAAATATTGAAAAACATAGGCTCCCTATCCTGAAAAGCTCTCAGTTGAACTCAAGCAAATAAAGAAATGCACAGAACAATAGGCATAGGAACCTGTAGGCATAGGAACATGTGGAGACATGGTTGGGAAGGGATCCATTTAAAAAGGTTTCTTAATAGAAGAGTAAGTCACAAACTGACTTGAATCAAGAAATGATTCAGCAAAAAATCCTTCCTTGTCCATTATGAAAGTCAAGGCAGAAGGGATTTAAAATACTGGAACAAATGCCACTTGCCATTAATTATAATAGGCTCCCATTCTGCTGTCCTTACTCATGTAAAGAGTTCTTTGCACAGGTAGTCTCAGTGAGGCCAGCAACATTACACATATTAGTAAAAGTTGCAGGACCAGGCCCTTAGAATTTGGAGAAGGCTGCAGCAGACGGAGGAGCCAAGCAGGGCAGGTGCAGACAATTAATGCATGAATTAGAAAGGAAACTCATAAGGTCCTTGAACATCCCACTGTGTTGTTCATATGGTTATAGGAAATCTTCCCCATTTTCTCCTGCTGATGCTAGGTGAAGGGAGGTGGGCAGCTGACAGAATGAATGATGGCTTCCCCCACCCCACTGCCTTGCTATGATGGAGTGACACATTTAACCTCTCCTGCTTCTGATGGCGCTGGTGAAATGAATTATGGGACCCTCTGCATCCCTTATGGTGCTGGCCATCTCAAGGATCATAAGCAGCTGCTGTAATTTGGGAGTTCTATTCCTTCTTTAATGCCAAGTAGAAATCATGCACATTTCTCTGCCTGAAGACCCCAGGCTGCTTTGAATATGAAACTCATCTTCCTAGGGAATAAGGGGGAGGGAAGGATGGTGATGAAGATAAGAAACCTGCACAGAATTGCTAATCAGGCTCTGCCTTGTGTCTTCCCAGGCTGCAGATGGCTTCTTGCTGTGTTGTAAGCCTATCAAAGAGAAACACCTTCATTGTCAAGCTCCTGGAAAGTGCTTTGTGCTTCTACTGCACAGTCTACAGTGGAGGGGGGAGCGAGCTGTCCCCTTTTTTAGGTTACTGTGGAAGCCTAATTAAGCCAGAAACTTGCTTGTATGGGAAATGGTCATCAATAGGATTAAAGCTAATAGTGAGTGACAATCTGTACCCCTTTTCATCTCCCTTGAACAGTTACTATCACCTGTCAAATGAGAGTTGCTTGTTATACTCTCACTGGGTCAGTGCTATGAGACTTTTTTAGCTTGATCCCTGTTGTTATATCTTCATCATTTGGTTATGCCTGTTATTTCCTTTTGGACTCCAGAGCTAAGCTTACGCCTTGAGGCATGTGTAACAAGAGTGAAAGGGCAAGATGGATCTGTAACTCTGGGAGGCAGGGAAACAAGAATGATGATACAAGAGAAGTAGAGTTATGGTTTATTCCTTGTAGGAATCCTCACAAAAATGTGATCTCCCCACAGTTAGGTCATTAAAGAACCTGTAGGAGAGGGCATAGTAGTGTGTAATTAATAATTAACTATTAATATGATCTATACATTGAAATGTTCCATTCATATTCATTACATCCTTTCTTTGCAATGTCACAGGAAGAGAATCAAGTACGTAAGTTGTTGTTGAGTGATCACTTATTCTGCCTCACCCCTACTAAGACTAAGTCGGTCAGCTTTCAAGGTTCTAGAGATGAACAGAGAGTGAAAATATAATCTTCTGCAAAGATTGACTCAACTTCCCAAACAAACTTTCACTTTGATGGTGTTTGGGATGCTTTTGTGTTTGCTTTCTGGTAACATTCAAGTGCTCGAGCTTTGAATTCCTGTGAAAAGTACACTGTTAGCTTGAATGTTTCCCAAAAGCATATTTAGAGCCACAGTTTGTTGTATTGATTAGTTATGTGCTGTGTGACGCTGCTTCTTTTGTGTTTGGTTGGTTATGCAAGTTATGTAAGTTACAGCACACCTTGTGTACTTGCTTGTAATAGCTGCAGCTCTACCAACCTGCCGACCAAGAATTATTTGCTAAAGAAATTCATGCACAATTTTGTTAGCAAATAAACTCTGTAATCTGACAATTTGTTCAAGAAAAGAAGAAAGGGAAAATACATCAAATAGATTATTTGTTTCTAATAGTTTGCTCGTTTCCGGTTCTTTATCAGTTTTTCTGAGTATCTCTCTCTTTATATATTTAATATATAAAGTCACCCATTGCCATGCTATCTGAGTATTTCTTTAATTTTTTCTCAAACAAATTCTTATTGCTTTAATGGAGCAAATGTCCTTGAGTAAGAAAAAAGAGTAACAATTGTATAATGGCCACAGAGTCTGGTCAGAGGAAGTGTAATGTTGGAATTGGTCTCCTCGAATTTTGTTTATGAACACAACTTCTTTTCTATGAGATTTTCCTCTGAAGGGTAGAATTCCTTCTTGACCAGCAAAGACATATGAGACCTCGAAGTACTCTTACAGTACTAACAATCTTCCTCTTGAATGTTTGTTTTATGGCTCAGAACTATGCTTTTTTCAGAAAACTGTTGCTCACATTTTTCTGTACTCCCCTGAAATGTCATTAAACATTTTTTTAATAAAGTGATGGAAGGATACTTCGATATTTCATGTTTGGAAGATATCTCACCTGAGCTGAGTAATGTTGGTCTCTCACTCAGCTGCTCTGAGAAAGACTGCCATCAAGAACACTTCAGGGAGCTCTTACTTGCTTTTATTGAGAAAAATGTGACACAGTTTTCTGCCAGGTGAAGAATAAGTTATAAAAAATGGAAAATGATTGTTTTGTGGTGAGGACACACACCTGGGAGCCAAGAGATCTAGATTCTATTCCTGATTCTGCCAAAGACTTCTTGTGTGACATCGGACAAATCACCGAACCTCTGTGTGCTTCAGGCTTCCCCTCTGTAAAATGGGAATAATGATACTTAACTATCTCACAGTAGTGTTGTGAGATGTACTTTGTTGATATTTATAAAGCACTTTGTCATTTTGACATGGAAGATGCTATGGAAATGCAAAGTATTAAATAGGTAGAAACTGATTGATGCCCATTTTAGTTTTGTGACTCCATCTTTTCTTCCTAGGAAGTGTATATTTGGACTGGGGTGGGGGATTGTATTAATTTAGAAAATCTGATAGAGAAGGTTAACTGGACTAGTCAGAGTTTCCTAACCTTTCCGGGCAACTGTTTTAGTATACTTGGACTGGGGTGGGGGATTGTATTCATTTAGAAAATCTGGTAGGAAGGTTAACTGGACTAGTCAGAGTTTCCTAACCTTTCCGGGCAACTGTTTTAGTTTATCAGATTAAGACCTCAGTGAATTCACTGGTATAATCTATCTGAGTGATGCAAAGCAGCCATAGTTTATCACCTAGCCTGACCTTTAATTGTGCTCTCTCTAAACTTCTGTTAATCTTGGAGTTGTTCAAACTCTCATGATTGTGAAACTGGAGTTAAGAGCAACCCTAAATCCATGGCAACTTAGAGCATTAGCCCTTTAAGGCATGAAGGACCGCAGTGGTGCATGAGGCTCAACACAGAAGCTCAGCTTTGAGGAACCTACCGTACTAATCATTGAAGCCGGAAATCTTAGTTCTCACATGCATAATAGTTATTGGCAAATACTGGTCTGTGTCATGGGTGGTGCTTCTACTGCTCAGAGTGTGACAAAGACTGAGACACCTGGTCTTAGGTTCCATTTGGAAGCTGTTGTCATTTAGCAGAAGAGAATAAAAGAACATGAATAAACAAACAAGAAATGTTTAGGCTCAATGGCTTCTACTCAGTCACCAGCTGTCTTGTTGTGTACTAATATCTGTGGAACCAATATTTGCCAGGTGGCATCGCTGAGCCCTGGCTCACCATATTTCATTAATGTCTAGGGCAGAGATTCAGAGCTAAATGCTTTGCTTAGTTCAGAAACTCTGCCTTTGGTTTGCAGGCTAATCAAAACTGTTTCCCCTGTCCATGGTGCTGATAGCAAGTGGTTTTATTCCCCCTATCCAAATACTTTTCTTCTATCTATCTGAAACCTTAAAAGTGCTAATGGGAGCTGATGGCCTCTAATGCTAGACTTACATGCAGCAGGGCTGAAAGGTGAACATACTGAACCAGTGACCCCAGTCTTCCCTTTCTTTTGCAGAGTTTCACCTTTCCCGCGTAATTTTTTTTTTTACTACCTGTATCTCCTAATTTGCTACCCATGATGAGTCACTTATATTGGAACACCCATCACAGTATTTTGAAGTGCTAATTATTCAGGCTGTCTAGGACAGGAATGTAATATAGTAACATCCTTTCCCCATCCCCTCGTTGCAAGTGGGGAAAAAGTGGATGAAACTGTTGCTGTTTTATTTATTCATACTTCCATTTCCTTTAGATCTCTCTCCCACTCCTCCCCTGAAATATTGCATTTGAAGTTGTGCTGTGATCTTTACCACATACAGTTTCTTTTATTTTAATGATTTTTATTAGCAGTTTTTAATTAACATCTGCTCTTTCCCCTTCCAAACTGCTGGCAAAGAGGAGAGTACCGTTCAAGAAACAACTTTGAGCTGTTTGTATTCTACTTTATTTTCACTATGCGGAGTGCAAGAACTGGTTTAGCATGATGCATTATGGATCATGAAGCAGAAGCACCTTTCAACATTCTGAAGCATAGTCCAGATAAATATTCCAGATCATTTTGAATATGTATGGACAGCCTCTAGCTCCACAAGGAAACTGTTCTAGTGTGACAGGCTCTAAGCTATTTTTACCAATTCATTAAATGTTGATAGCCTGTCTATGGCCCAAAGCACCATGACACATTTCCTGGCAATTGAAAAAGTGAATCCCAGTAATTTCAGACCCAGTCCTTCAAGGTGTTAAGCAGTCTCAGCTCTCACTAAAGTAATTGGGGCAGACAGGGCTCAGTACCTCTCAGGAGGCACCAGTACCTTGCACAATTGGCCCTTTAAAGCTTGGTCCTGTGCTGATGTAGTCAGTGGAAGCTTTGCCTTTGTGATTCAATGGATGCTGTAGGATTAGGTCCTTGGGGACCAATTCTGTCCTGCTGTACACCTCGTGCAACTGTGTTGGCTCATGATGGGGTATACATCAAGACAGATCAGACCCTTAGCCTGATAGTTATTAAGTGCCACATCCTCAATTTTTAGGTTGGGGGGAAATTAAAATAGACTTTTAACTGAATAACACAGGGTCCCTAGTGCCATGGGCCAAGGCCTAAGAATTGTCCAAATGGTTAAGCCTTTAGTTTTGTTTTAAAGTCTATTCCTGTGTCATGTTTAAGTCAAGTCAATCAAGAGCTGTGGTGTGCTATAGCTTTGCACAGCTCTGGCTTGTTAGAGAGCAGGACAAGAGAACACAGCAGAGTTATGAGGTAAGTGAAAATTAGGCACACCAGAGAGAGAGAAGGCATTTGATTTTGGGTAGGAACAGCTAACACTGACTATTCCATAGATGTTGTTCTGTGCAGAAGTGTAACAGCATGATCTATGAAGGATTTTGGGGCGGGGGGGGAGTTTCATTCCTCCATATCAGTCATTCGCAGCCCACTGCAGGTCTAATGCTTGCCCAACACGACTCTTCTTCATCACTCCTCTTGACTCTGTCACCATGACTTTGCCTGCCAGGCATTGTCTTTCATAGCATTGTTCAGAAGGTAATTTGTTGGACTTGCTGGTTCCGCCCTCTCAGCTGCTACTCAGTGGGTCTGGTGTTGTGCCAGCTTCTAATACAACATAACATTTTCTCTTATGCATAGTAAACCATCTTGCTTTTCTGGTTTTAATGTGGTATTTTCAAATTGGATAGCATTACTGTTAATTTATAATGCAGTACTGCCTAGAGATCTCATTATTTCATTATGCTAGGCTCTGTACAAACAGAGGAAAAAACAGGTCCTGACCCACAAAGCCAGTCCTTTGGGGCAGTGAGTCTATCGCACATCACTCTGAGGGATGCTTATTGTGAACACTAAAGGCGGCACATGTGCTTCATGGACTATGCAGAACTTGGGGGTGATGGATCTCCATTTTTAATTTTAGCCTATCTCATTATATTTTTAAATCTGCAGGCTGAGACTAGCAGAGTTCATTTCTGTTTTACTTTAAGAGAAAATAAAGGAGTGATGGTGACTTACCTGGGATAGGGCTGTCTTGGTTTTAGTGCAATAGCAAAATCATAGGCTTTCAAAATAATGCTGGCAGTTCTGAACAAACACTTTACCAAATGGAACTCTATTTGTTTTCCTGTGTAAATTCAGCTCAGTCCTTGTCCCATAAACACTCTCTGGTATAAATATACCTACTAGTGGGATACAAAGTCATCTAGTAGTTCTGTAACATTGAGCCCCAGATTCCTTTATGGGGCTTTCCTGCATTAATCTAAGAAGGTGAGTTCACTAACGTTAGCAATCACTGCATGATAAGACAGACCCCTTTGGCTTTTGCAAACAGAAAAACATGGTGTTCATTGCTGTAATTTCTTTTCCCAGTCATGTTTTTCCCCATCTGAAGAATGTAACCCAGTTTCAGGGTCTCAGTCATTGTTGTATCTCACTAAGTGGCACATAACAGCATAAAGTGTCATTCAAGCCTTTCATCATGTTAGTTGTTGGAAAATAATCAACAGGTGTGTTACGTAATTAAACACAAAATGGACAAAAAATTATTTATTGTCATTGAGTTATCCACAAGACCAAACAGACTGTATAAAGTACCTATTCCAAGTAAGGAATGGGATGCATTACTCAAGGGTCAGATATTGATACCAGAGATGCATCTAATGCCAGACACCTCCGTATTTCCCTATGCAGTGTGTCAAATTCATCCCTGGAATAAACTCTGGAAATGAATGGAGTTACAGCAGGTATCAGTTTGTCTCAAGGAGTCTAACAGCACTGAGGCCTTGATCCTGCTACCTTTACTCATAGAATAGTACCTTGCTCTGTGATTTCAACAGGACTGCTTACAGAGTAAGGCACTGCACAGGCTGAGTGCTGGTCAAATCATGCCCTGAGATAATTACACATTTTGTTTTGTGTATTGACATCACAGTTGGCTTAGAATGTTTCAGCCTTTGACCTTCTTGTTTCTTCCAGCACTAAATAGCCTTACTCTCCCTTAGTGCCCATATGCATGTACAGGGCCAATTAACAATGTTTTCAATTTGTTAAACAAGTACTGTATCTTGAAACAAGGTCATAACTAACTGAGCTAAATATGGAAACCCCCACCTTCCCTGAAACCATTAATGAAAGACTGGAGTCTCCATCATTCATCTATTTTAACTGCTGTTGATTTATGATATTCAAAATGAGATTCCAGTTTTGGCCCTTCTCTTCAGCATTTGGACAGCTGGATTTTACAGCTTTGGAGAGAAATCAGTGGATAGTGGGAAGAATGGGCTATTATTTTTAATTTCCTTTCTTCTCAAGGGGAAACACAAAGAGGGATAAATTTGCAGCAGATACAAATAAAAAATAACTCTCATATCCTCCTGCATCATCGCCTCCAACCACTACACACATAAAAAAAAAGCTTTATATGCCACGCAAGCTAAATAAAATAGTCCTGAAAAGTGATGAATCCAACAGCCTCTGTGGTTCTCAATGACCTTGTAATTCAGGTCAGTGGATTTTAATGATTCTGCCATCAAGTTACTACATTCCCCGATGAATTTGTGGCCAGAAATCCTCATTGCTGGGTTAACTTTACACTCATCCAAGGTAAGGCCCCAGTCTGCAGAACTGATGAGGCAGCAGCCACATCTGCTTTGATTCTGCCCTTCACCTCATTCTGACCAGTGTCCTGTGGCTGTTTAGGCAACAGACAGGCTCAGAGACAGTCCAGTCTGCAGTTTAGGACATTCTCAACAACATTTTCTTTTTCAGTAATGTTTCCTTAGAAGTAACCAGAAACCATTGATTTAATGTTAATTATACCAGGTTCTGGGATACTTTCAAAAAAATTTATTGGCAGTAGGAGAGGGCTGCCTCTACATACTCTAATTACCCTCAACTGTGGCATCCAAAATGGCAGACAAGTCTACCAAAACCAAGGCTCTATGCTGGTCTAACTACCACACCAACCTGCCTGACAATACTGCTCCATGACAAGACTTGCTCAAGGGCCTTAGAATCTTGAAAGAAGTGAGCATTGCCCGCTAATACAGCTCCTATGCAGGGTAACCAGTCTATGTCTTTTTCTCCACCACCGGAGCATGTATATCTCCTATTTTGTGCTAAGCCTGAGGTAGCAGAGCCGATAAAGGAACAAGATAAGGAGATGCTTCTATCTGTGACTGTCATTAGAAACCAGGTAAGAGCCTGTCCCAGAGTCTATCAGCATCCTTGGAGAGTCAGCCCTCAGTTGCAGATATTACAGGGGTTCCCCTCAAGGTTTCTCTTGCAGTGTGGAAAGCAGCAAGGATTCTCTAACAAGAAGTTTCTCTCACTCCCTCTAGTTGGATTCCTCTCTTTTTCTCATAGACTCATAGACTTTGGGGTCAGAAGGGACCAATATGATCATCTAGTCTGACCTCCTGCACAAAGCAGGCCACAGAACCTTACCCATCCACTTCTATAACAAACCCCTAACCTATGTCCGAGTTATTGAAGTCTTCAAATTGTGGTTTGAAGACCTCAAGCCGCAGAGAATCCACCAGCAAATGACCCATGCCCCACGCTGCAGAGGAAGGCGAAAAACCTCCAGGGCCCCTGCCAATCTGCCCTGGAGGAAAATTCCTTCCCGACCCCAAATATGGCGATCAGCTAAACCCTGAGCATGTGGGCAAGACTCACCAGCCAGCACTCAAGAAAGAATTCTCTGCAGTAACTCAGATCCCATCCTATCCAACATCCCATCACAGACCACTGGGCATACTTATCTGCTGATAATCAAAGATCAATTGCCAAAATTAAGCTATCCCATCATACCATCCCTCCCATAAACTTATCAAGCTTAGTCTTAAAGCCAGCTATGTCATTTGCCCCCACTACTCCCCTTGGAAGGCTGTTCCCAAACTTTACTCCTCTAATGGTCAGCAACCTTCATCTAATTTAAAGTCTAAACTTCCTAGTGTCCAGTTTATACCCATTTGTTCTTGTGTCTACATTGATACTAAGCTTAAATAATTCCTCTCCCTCCCTAATATTAATCCCTCTGATATATTTGTAAAGAGCAAGCATATCCCCCCTCAGCCTTCTTTTGGCTAGGCTAAACAAGCCAAGCTCTTTGAGTCTCCTTTCATAAGGCAGGTTTTCCATTCCTCGGATCATCCTAGTAGCCCGTCTCTGAACCTGTTCCAGTTTGAATTCATCCTTCTTAAACATGGGAGACCAGAACTGCACACAGTATTCCAGATGAGGTCTCACCAGTGCCTTATAAACGGTACTAACACCTCCTTATCTTTACTGGAAATACCTCACCTGATGCATCCTAAAACCGCATTAGCCTTTTTAACAGCCATATCACATTGGCAGCTCATAGTCATCCTGTGATCAACCAATACTCCAAGGTCCTTCTCCTCCTCTGTTGCTTCCAACTGATGTGTCCCCAGTGTATATCTAAAATTCTTATTATTAATCCCTAAGTGCATGACCTTGCACTTTTCACTATTAAATTTCATCCTATTACTATTACTCCAGTTTACAAGGTCATCCAAATCTTCCTGTATGATATCCCAGTCCTTCTCTGTGTTAGCAATACCCCCCAGCTTTGTGTCATCCGCAAACTTTATTAGCACATTCCCGCTTTTTGTGCCAAGGTCAGTAATAAAAAAGTTAAATAAGATTGGTCCCCAAACTGATCCCTGAGGAACTCCACTAGTAACCTCCTTCCAGCCTGACAGTTCACCCTTCTGTACCACCCATTGGAGTCTCCCCTTTAACCAGTTCCTTATCCACCTTTCAATTTTCATATTTATCCCCATCTTTTCCAATTTAACTAATAATTCCCCATATGGAACCGTGTCAAATGCCTTACTGAAATCGAGGTAAATTAGATCTAGTGCATTTCCTTTGTCTAAATAATCTGTCACCTTCTCAAAGAAGGAGATCAGGTTGGTTTGGCATGATCTACCTTTAGAAAAACCATGTTGTAACTTGTCCCAATTACCATTGACCTCAATATCCTTAACTACTTTCTCCTTCAAATTTTTTTCCAAGAGCTTACATGCTACAGATGTCAAACTAACAGGCCTATAGTTACTCGGATCACCTTTTTCCCTTTCTTAAAGATAGGAACTATGTTAGCAATTCTCCAGTCGAACGGTACAACCCCTGAGTTTACCGATTCATTAAAAATTCTTGCTAATGGGCTTGCAATTTCATGTGCCAGTTCCTTTAATATTCTTGGTTGAAGATTATCTGGGCCCTCTGATTTTGTCCCATTAAGCTGTTCAAGTTTGGCTTCTACCTCAGATGTGGTAATATCCACCTCTGTATCCTCACTCCCATTTGTCATTCTTCCATTATCTCTAATCTCCTCATTAGCCTTATTAAAGACTGAGGCAAAGTACTTATTTAGATATTGGGCCATTCCTAGGTTATCCTTAACCTCCATTCCATCCTCAGTGTTTAGCAGTCCCACTTCTTCTTTCTTTGTTTTCTTCTTATTTATATGGCTATAGAACCTTTTACTATTGGTTTTAATTTGCAAGGTCCAACTCTACATGCCTTTTAGCCTTTCTCACTTTATCCCTACATGTTCTGACCTCACTAAGGTAGCTTTCCTTGCTAATCCTACCCTTCTTCCGCTCCTTGTAGGCTTTCTGCTTTTTCTTAATCACCTCTCTGAGATGCTTGCTCATCCAGCTTGGTCTACATCTCCTGCCTATGATTTTTTTCCCCTTTCTTGGGATGCAGGCTTCTGATAGTTTCTGCAGCTGCGACTTAAAGTAATTTGAGGCCTCCTCCACATTTAGATCCACAGGTTCTTCAGTCCAATCCACTTCCCTAACTAATTTCCTTAATTCATTAAAGTTAGCCCTTGAGAAGTCAAAAACCCTAGTCCCAGATCTATTTTTGTTTATCCTTCCATCTAGTTTGAACTGAATTAGCTCATGATCGCTCGAACCAAGGTTGTCCCCTACAACCATTTCTTCTATGAGGTCCTCACTACTCACCAAAACCAAATCTAAAATGGCATCCCCTCTTGTTGGTTCTTCAACTACTTGGTGAAGAAATCAATCTGCTATCACATCTAGAAAAATCTGAGCCCTATTATTCTTGCTAGCACTTGTCCTCCAGTCTATATCTGGGAAGTTAAAGTCTCCCATGATCACACATTTCCCATTAGTGTTTACTTCATTAAAAACATTAAAGAGGTCTCTATCCATATCCAAATCAGATCCCGGCGGTCTATAGCACACCCCAAGCACTATCTCAGGGGAGGCTCTAGTAGCTTTCTTTCCCAATGTGATTTTTGCCCAGACAGACTCTGTCTTGTCCATTTCATCACTTCTGATTTCTTTACAGTTAACCTCCTCATTGATGTACAATGCTACTCCACCGCCTTTGCCTTTATTTCTGTCTTTCCTAAACAGCACATAGCCTTCAATACCTGTACTCCAGTCATGACTACTATTCCACCATGTTTCTGTTATCCCTATAATATCCGGTTTCACTTCCTGCACCAGTAGCTCTAGTTCCTCCATTTTGTTACCTAGGCTCCTCGCATTAGTGTACAGACATCTTAATTTTTGCCGTTTGGCTTCACTGACATTCTTTACCCTGTTAGGCCCAGACATTCTACCACCAGCATCACCTGTTAGTCTGGTATCTACATTACCCTTCCTCCTTATGTCAATTCTTCTGTCCACGGCTGTATCCCCTCTTACTTTGTTTTCTTCCCTCTCAAGGTTAAATTCCGGCGTGGAGATCTCCTGGACATCTCCCAACCATCTCCCCCAAATTCCTAGTTTAAAGCTCTCTTAATCAGTTGGGCGAGCCTCCAACCTGGAAGTCTATTTCCCTCCTTACTCAGATGAAGTCCATCCCGAGAGAACAGTCTTCTGTCCATAAATGCTTCCCAATGGCTGTACATCCCAAAGCCTTCCTTATAGCACCACTGCCTGAGCCATCTGTTGATTGCCATAGTCTTGTTACACCTTTGTTGCCCTTCTCTAGGAACCGGCAGAATCCCACTGAAGATCACCTGAGCCTCGATTTCCTTAAGCGTCTTCCCCAGTCTGGCAAGTCTTTCTTTCTCAAAGTCTGAGCCATCCTTCAGCAGAAGGTATTATTTTGGCAGATTGAGAACACCTTAGGATGGATGCTGTTATAACAGGCTGTCTATTCAATTTTACAAAATTCGGTGAAGTCTTCAACAGCTAAAGACACTGTAATTCTCTATGAAGGAGACTTCTTCCCCAGGGTCATAGAGACAGGAAGATTGAGGTGTTCCTCCAATGAGGAACTTTTAAGGCCTCCTTGCTGACATTTATTTCTTCTATTGCTTTGCTTGAGCTAAAATATCCTTAGCTGCTTCTTTCATTGCTGATACTCCCCTGGATGCTGTAAAATTATCAGTGCAATCCTTTTCCTCTGTTGTTGTGGCTAGAGGGCCCTGGTGGCTTCACCTGTAGTGAAGAGACTCCCACATCAAATCTTTGAAATAGCCAGGTTTAGTGATAACAAGTTGTTTTGCAAGCCCATCAGAAAGGCAATAGGAGAACACACAGAAAAATAAGCACAATTTCCAGCTCCAGAGACAGCTTTATTAGACAGAAGAATTTGCTACTTCAGTTTAATTTCAGACAGCCTAGAAGATCACGAGTATGTGGACACAACAGATATAGATCCTAGCCAAGACCATATAGGGGAGGCAGCCATGACTCAGACCCAAATACCTTTGTGACAAGTAAACCAGCTGCATGACACCAGTCACCCCCTCTTACAACTATTATCAGAAGTGGCCATGTGCCATCGGATCTAATGGCAGGATAGCAACTAGGGTTCCAGAAATAGTCTCTGGGGGCTATGCAGTAGTTCAGAATTTCTTCTCCATTCTTTGTTCCACTTACAAAGTGCAGCACTGGTCCCATTGCAAGGACTGAGTCCCTCAGAGGTTCCACAGTGGCAGGAGAAAGAATTTTGTCCCCATGCAGGCAGATTTCTGGTATCCAAGATGGTGAGTACAGTTATTGTGTTGTACCTAGTCTATAAGTAAATAGATGGGCCTTTTTATCTCCACCATACCTAATCTCTCAAGCCTTCTGTATGAACACTTAGTACTACTCTTTTTAAATGTCATCTGAAGGCTGCATTAGCAGTCCTGGCATTGACACTTGCCTTCTGAAATTTATAACACAGAGACACAATTCTGTCACGTGGAAAAATATTTTTTTTACCCTTGAATAGCAAAGAAGTGACTGTTCATCTGTGTCAGCTCTCCCTGACTCAGTCTTCCATCTCCCATTTGCGTACAGCCACTTTAGCATTTCACTATAGCCTTGCAGCAGCAATGCTACAGTTAAGGTTGAGATGGCTCTTTCCTTCTTAAGCCTTCTTCTCAGACGCTTATACCTTTCCCCCAAAATTACCTTTCAGAGTGAAATTTCTCATACTTGCTCTCTACCAAGAAATAAATGTGTGTATAGGTGGGAAACTTTTTTTTAATCAGTTAATTTTTTTCACCAATGTGTCTTTGGAAGGGATTGGATAATCCACAGCCGTTGTAGTTGGCATGTTTATACGTCCAGAAAGAGGATGAACGCCTTTGCCTTGTTTTAAAGAAATCATTTGAAAATTGTGCACTGAGAGCCAGATCGTGTCTTGGTTCTACATGGCCATTCAAGGGCTTAGGAAGGAGTGAGGACTTCCCCCCCTCGCTCCCCCTTGTACAACTCACATTAAGACTTTTTGTGTCGTGGCACTGGGTGCTTGGGGGTGATTAGGGCTTGAGCCAGAGATGATATTCTCTGGGAGCAAATGGGCCAGGAGGGTCAGAGAGTAAGAGGATATATGGTAGGATTAGAATTCAAAATGACTGAGACAAATTGGAGAATTGGTCTGAAATAAGCAAGGTGAAACCCAGTAAATACAAGTGCAAAGTACAGTAAAAGCTTTTTTATCCAGCACTTCACCAACCAGAAAGCTCTATAAACTGGCATTCTGATCTTAATTGATCTTTGAAATTCTGATTTATAGTTCGGTTGGCGCAGGGCCAGCTGGAGGTTGGGGTGCAGGCTCTGGGAGGGACTTTGGGTGTGGGAAGGGACTTGGACATGGAAGGCAGTGTGGGGTGCTGGATCCAGGGGCTGCTCACCTCAGACGGCTCCCCACAAGCAGCAATTTGTTCCGGTAGCTCCTATGCGGAGGTCTGGCAAGTGGCTCTGTGCGCTGCCCCTGCCCCAACCTGAGTGCTAACAATGCAGCTGCAATTGGCTGGGAACTGTGGCCAATGGGAGCTGTGGGGGTGCCGCCTGTGGACGGAGGCAGTGTGCAGAGCCGCCTGCCATGTTTCCTCTTAGGAGCAGGTGGGACAGGTTGCTGCTTATGGAAAGCCACTCGAGGTGAGCAGCCCCTGAATCTGGCATTCCACACCCCCTCCCGTACCCAAGCCACTGCCCCAAGCCTCCTCCCACACCCAAACTCCCTCCCTCTTAGTTAATCAGCATTTTTCACTTACTGGCACCCTCCATTCCCCCAACATGCCGGATAAAACAGTTTTTGCTGTATTATACTTAGGAGGGAAATATCAAATGCACAGCTACAAACAGGGCCTAACTGGCTGGGCAGTAGTACTGCTGTAAAGGATCTGGAGGTTTTAGTGGATCACAAATTAAATATGAGCCATCAATGTGATCGAGCTGTGAAAAGGCAAATATCATTCTGGAGTGTATTAACAGGAACGTCATATGTAAGACACGGGAGGTAATTATCCTGCTCTACTTAACACTGTGAGGTCTTAGCTGGAGTACAGTATCTAGTTTTGGGCTCCACACTTTAGAGTCCAGAGGAGAGCAACAAAAATGAGAAAACTTTTAGAAAAGCTGACCTATGTGGAAAGGTTAAAAAAAATGGGGCATGTTTAATCTTGGGAAAAGAAGAATGCAGGGGATGGGGACCTGATAGTGTTCAAATATGTTAAGGATTGTTAGAAAGAGGTCTGTGATCAGTTGTTCTCCACGCCCACTGTGGGTAGGACAAGAAGCAATGGGCTTAATCTGCATCAAGGGATATTTAGGGTAGATGTTAGGAAAAACCTGCTGACTATAAGGATAGTTAAGCACTGGAATAGGCTTCCATGGGAGGTTGTAGAATCCCAGTCATTGGAGGTTTTTAAAAGCAGGTTGGACAAAAAACTATCAGGGATGATCTAGTTTTACTTGGCCCTTCCTCAGCACAGGGGGCTGGATTAGATGACGTTTCAAAGTCCCTTCCAGCTCTATATTTCTATGATTTATGGACCCATCCTCCAGGCACTAACACAGTGCCCCCGATGCGCCCTTGGGTGGAGGTCCCCTAGATACCATCCCTTACTCAGGGCTGCACCTTAAAGACACAGTCCCTAGTGCTCAGAAGGTTACTTTCTGTAACTTTATGGACCTGATTTAGCAAAACACTTAAGCACGTGCTTAAGTGCTTTGCTGAATTGGAGCCTCAGCTTGTATTAAAGCATGATAATCAGCATCTTTACACATATATTTTTCACTGACTACAGGGAAGGAGGAAGAGGAGATTTTAAACCTGGTAAAATTTTGGACCAAGAAATCTTACTCTTTTTCATCCAGCCAGTTTATATGCTTACAGAGCTTTAGTGTTTCCTGATCCTTCTCCTGCAATAATAACCTTCCTTACCTTGTCACCGGAAGAGTGACTTGTACAATTTTAAAGGTAGTGTTGTAATGTTCTGGTTCCATAGCAGAGGCATGGATGGTTAAAAAATAGTCTCTGGTATACATGTATCTTTTGTTCTCTCTCTTTTATTTACAGGTCTCAAATAGGGCTATTGGCAGAGAAAGCAGATTTACCTTCAGTTCAGCGAGTTGCTTTACTGCTTTTGGAATCCTAGGTCCTTGGTTCAATTTCTTGCTGGAATGGATTCTTCACAAATAAGAATAATCCTTCATTTGATGTTTACTGTCTTGGTTACCTTTCAGAATTCTTCTTTGCCTACATCTGGCTTTGCCATTTTTATTTCATAGCGGAATGTATTTACTCATGAGTGGTTTTCATGATAGTTATGCGTAAGATGGCATTTTCATTCTCAACTTCCATTTCAGTGGCCTTTTAACATTCCAAAACAAATACCTTTTGTTGTGGTGTTTCATGCTTATTTTCAGCACAAAGATGAAATTGTGTTATCTATATTTTATTTATTTATGGAAAGTTTAAGGAGAGTCTGCTTGGCTATTTTGGAGGCTCAGTCCTTCAAATAAATGCATGTTCAGTTTTTGATAGTACTGGACAGTCTTTTATTATGCTTGCATAGCATTTAACATGATATGGGCTTCTAAGAATTACTGTGATATGAGTGCTGTATTTTTTCTCTTTTTAGAGTTGGTGATGTAAACAAACAAACAAAAATAATAATTGCTAAAAACGATATTAGTGCAACATTAAGAATGAGATTTTAGTTGCCGAAGAGGATTGAAATTCAGATTTAAAGTTCTCCCAGCACCTTCAACTTTGCTTCTTCAGCCTTGCCTACACTAGTATAGTTGTTGCTATGCAGGTAAATTCTCCTAGTGGAGATACAGCTTATTTATCCTGATTTCTCCAAATGCAGTAAGTTATACCAGCAAATTGACTTTTTTCTTGTTATAACTGCATCTACACTAGGGCTCTTGCTGTCAGACCTGTTTGGTCAAGGGTGAGGGGGAAAAAACTTAAGCATAGACCAGGCCTTAAATTTTATTTTACAACAACATTTTTCATTTGTCTAACGTGTATGGAGTAATATAATATGCTGCACTGTAAACAGAGAGAGACAAGGTGTGTGAGGTGATATCTTTTATTGGACCAACTTCTGTTGGTGAGAGAGACAAACTCTCGAGTTACACAGAGCTCTTCTTCAGGTGTAGGAAAGGTATTAGAATATGTGCTAACTACTTATGCTAAACTAAGGGACTATTTGGTGAAGTCCTTTAGAATATGTGCTAGCTTCTTATACTAGACTATCTGTTTGATCTTGTATTTAGCTGTGACACTCTGAATACTTTCCCTAGGCCTGAAGAAGAGCTGTGTATAGCTCAAAAGCTTGTTTCTCGCACCAACAGAAGTTGGTCCAATTAAAGATATTCTCTCACCCAGCTTGTCTCTCTAATATCATGGAACCAACACGGCTACAACAAACTGCATACAACTTTGTAAACATCTAAGGTTATAGAAATCGAAGAAGGTGAAATTAAAACATAAATCACCAAGCCCCATTTAAACCTATTTACAAAGCTTTCCTTGAAGAGCAATACCAATAAGTGCAGTGCCTCTTATAGGCCCCAATTCTGCAAAGCATCTAAGCGTATACTTAACTCCCATTGAAGTCAATGGAAATTTATTAATGTTTAAGGACTTTGCTGAATCAGAGCGGGATTACTCACTTGCTGTAAATTAAGCACATGCCTTTGCTGAATCAAAGCCAAATAGTTGACTAATGTCATATTGTCCAGTGTTATCAGATTATTTAATAAAAAACCTTGAGATTATTAATAAAAAATCCCATACATGTGTCAGAGAGATTTGGGGAGGGAAGGAGTGAAAGCTGCTGTGTGAGTCTCTAACTCTGACTGTCTTGATGTTAATTGTATTAAAATCTCAGTGTCACATTTACATAGTAATTGAATTTAATCTTTTTCCCTCACACATTTCATGTAGCTTACTAGGTGTACCATAGATCAGGGGTTGGCAACCTCTGGCACGCGGCTTGCCAGGGTAAGCACCCTAGCGGGCCAGACCAGTTGTTTACCTGCCGCCTCCACAGATTCGGACGATCGTGGCTCCCAATGGCCACGGTTCACCGCACCAAGCCAATGGGGGCTGCGGGAAGTGACACGGGCCAAGGGATGTGCTAGTTGTGGCTTCCCGCCACCCCCATTGGCCCGGAGCAGCAAATAGCGGCCAGTGGGAGCCACAATCGGCCGAACCTGTGGAGGTGGCAGGTAAACAAACTGGTGCGGGCCGCCAGGGTGCTTACCCTGGCAAGCTGTGTGCCAGAGGTTGCTGACCCCTGCCATAGATAGATGTACCCATTCGCAATCTCTTTTTATGTGTGTTTATATATATATATATATATATATATAAGAATAAGCCTTATTTTTCATCTGGCTAGTTTCACAAATACACTTTCCCTTCCTTCAAAATTTAACACTTAAAAAGAGTTTTGAACCTGCACAATAGAACCTAGAGGATCCAGTCAAAAATCATTGAGAGAGCATCTTGTATACTGTTAAAATCCTGAAATATGGAGTTGAGTAGCCAGACAGTGAAATGGATCAGACAGGCAACTGGGAGTGAGTGCCATCATCAACCACTGCCACTAGTGCAATGTGCCCATGTTTAAATAACTTGTACGTTGATTTCCTTTGTTTAAGATTTTATAAAAATTGTGATAGTTGGCACATTTATGGAAATTATAAATTGCCTTAAAATGTTCTATAGACTATACTTTGGGAAGAATTGTTCATGTACATATTTTAGAGGGCACTGGTAGTTCAGTGTCAAACGGGCCAGTTCCGATAACCCTTAAGAACATAAGAACGGCCGTACCAGGTGAGACCAAAGGTCCATCTAGCCCAGTATCTGTCTACGACAGTGGCCAATGCCAGGTGCCCCAGAGGGAGTGAAGCTAACAGGCAATGATAAAGTGATCTCTCTCCTGCCATCCATCTCCATCCTCTGATGAACAGAGGCTAGGGACACCATTCTTTACCCTTCCTGGCTAATAGCCATTTATGGACTTAACCTCCAGGAATTTATCCAGTTCCCATTTAAACATTGTTATAGTCCCAGCCTTCACAACCTCCTCAGGCAAGGAGTTCCACAAGTTGACTGTGCGCTGTGTGAGGAAGAACTTCCTTTTACTTGTTTTAAACCTGCTGCCTATTAATTTCATTTGGTGACTCCTAGTTCATGTATTATGGGAATAAGTAAATAACTTTTCCTTATCCACTTTCTCCACATCACTCATGATTTTATATACTCTATCATATCCCCCCTTAGTCTCCTCTTTTCCAAGCTGAAGAGGCCTAGCCTCTTTAATCTTTCCTCACATGGGACCCTCTCCAAACCCCTAATCATTTTAGTTGCCCCTTTTCTGAACCTTTTCTAGTGCTAGAATATCTTTTTTGAGGTGAGGGGACCACATCTGTACACAGTATTCGAGATGTGGGCGTACCATGGATTTATATAAGGGCAATAATATATTATCAGTCTTCTCTATCCCCTTTTTAATGATTCCTAACATGTTGTTTGCTTTTTTGACCGCCTCTGCACGCTGCGTGGACATCTTCAGAGAACTATCCACGATGACGCCAAGATCCTTTTCCTGACGCGTTGTAGCCAAATTAGCCCCCATCATATTGTATGTATAGTTGGGGTTATTTTTTCCAATGTGCATCACTTTACATTTATCTACATTAAATTTCATTTGCCATTTTGTTGCCCAATCACTTAGTTTTGTGAGATTTTTTTGAAGTTCTTCACAATCTGCTTTGGTCTTAACTATCTTGAGTAGTTTAGTATCATCTGCAAACTTTGCCACCTCACTGTTTACCCCTTTCTCCAGATCATTTATGAATAAATTGAATAGGATTGGTCCTAGGACTGACCCTTGGGGAACACCACTAGTTACCCCTCTCCATTCTGAGAATTTACCATTAATACCTACCCTTTGTTCCCTGTCTTTTAGCCAGTTCTCAATCCATGAATGGACCTTCCCTTTTATCCCATGACAGCTTAATTTACGTAAGAGCCTTTGGTGAGGGACCTTGTCAAAGGCTTTCTGGAAATCTAAGTACACTATGTCCACTGGATCCCCCTTGTCCACATGTTTGTTGACCCCTTCAAAGAACTCTAATAGATTAGTAAGACATGATTTCCCTTTACAGAAACAATGTTCACTATTGCTCAACAGTTTATGTTTTCTATGTGTCTGACAATTTTATTCTTAACTATTGTTTTGACTAATTTGTTAGACTTACTGGTCTGTAACTGCCGGGACCACCTCCAGAACCCTTTTTAAATATTGGCGTTACATTAGCTAACTTCAGTGATTGGGTACCGAAGCCCGTTTAAAGGACAGGTTACAAATCTTAGTTAATAGTTCCGCAACTTCATATTTGAGTTCTTTCAGAACTCTTGGGTGAATGCCATCTGGTCCCGGTGACTTGTTAATGTTGAGTTTATCAATTAATTCCAAAACCTCCTTTAGTGACTGTCATAACTCTAGTCCCAGATTGGGACCTTAGCGTCCAAAATAGGGGGGTTAGCATGAAAACCTCCAAGCTTAGTTACCAGCTTGGACCTGGTACTTGCTGCCACCACCCAAAAAATTAGAGTGTTTTGGGGCACTCTGGTCCCCCTGAAAAACCTTCCCTGGGGACCCCAAGACCCAAATCCCTTGAGTCTCACAACAAAGGGAAATAATCCTTTTTCCCTCCCCCCCTCCAGGTGCTCCTGGAGCGATACACAGACACAAGCTCTGTGAATCCAAACAGAGTGACTCCCCCTCTCCGTTCCCAGTCCTGGAAACAAAAGCACTTTCCTCTTCACCCAGAGGGAATGCAAAATCAGGCTAGCAAATCCAACACACACAGATCTCCTCCTGATTTCTTCCTCTCACCAATTCCCTGGTGAGTACAGACTCAATTTCCCTGAAATTTCCCAGAAAAGAAAACTCCAACAGGTCTCAAAATGAAAGCTTTATATAAAAAGGAAGAAAAAATACATACAAATGGTCTCTCTGTATTAAGGTGACAAAATACAGGGTCGATTGCTTAAAAGAATATTGAATAAACAGCCTTATTCAAAAAGAATACAAATCAAAGCACTCCAGCACTTATATTCATGCAAATACCAAAGAAAAGAAACCATATAACTTACTATCTGATCTCTTTGTCCTTACACTTAGAAACAGAAGATTAGAAAGCAGAAACTACTTCTCCAAAGCTCAGAGAAAGCAGGCAGACAGACAAAAGACTCAGACACAAACTTCCCTCCACCCAGAGTTGAAAAAAATCCGGTTTCCTGATTGGTCCTCTGGTCAGGTGCTTCAGGTGAAAGAGACATTAACCCTTAGCTATCTGTTTATGACACGCCCCCCCAAATTGCAGACAGTGGGGAAGCTCACTGGCGGCGATTTCCTTCTAGAACTTTAAAATAAACAGATTACTACAACACATGCACCTTTACATATACTACTAAGTATATAACTAACAGACTTTTACATTTTAAGAACACTTTTTAACTACTGAATTCTGGGAAACTCTCACGGGAGAGTGCATCAGCAACTTTGTTAGAAGCTCCTGTGATGTGTTGAATTTCAAAATCAAAATCTTGGAGAGCTAAACTCCAACGAAGAAGTTTCTTGTTGTTCCCCTTGGCAGTATGAAGCCACTTTAGTGCAGCATGGTCAGTTTGTAGTTGGAACCGCCATCCCCAAACATATGGGTGTAGCTTTTCCAGGGCGTACACAATGGCATAGCATTCTTTTTCACTGACTGACCAGTGCCTTTCCCTCTCAGACAGTTTCTTGCTGAGAAACACGACAGGATGGAAGTTGTGATCTGTTGCTTCCTGCATGAGCACTACTCCTATACCACGCTCAGATGCATCTGTGGTTACTAGGAATGGTTTGTCAAAATCCGGGGCCCTGAGCACAGGGTCAGACATGAGCGTTGCCTTAAGTTGGGTAAAGGCCTTTTGACACTCATCAGTCCACTTAACTGCATTTGGCTGGGTCTTTTTGGTCAGGTCGGTCAGTGGGGCAGCGATTTGGCTGTAGTGTGGTACAAATCGCCTGTAGTATCCGGCCAAGCCTAAGAAGGATTGGACCTGCTTTTTGGACCGTGGGACAGGCCACTTTTGGATAGCATCCACCTTAGCCTGTAGGGGGTTTATGGTTCCTTGACCCACCTGGTGCCCCAGGTAAGTCACTCTGTTTTGGCCTATTTGACACTTTTTGGCCTTAACAGTTAGTCCGGCCTGCCTGATGCGCTCAAAGCCCTTTTCCAGGTGTAGTAGGTGTTCGGGCCAGGAGTCTGAAAAAATGGCCACATCATCGAGGTAGGCAACTGCAAATTCTCCCAGTCCAGCTAGTAGACCATCTACCAGCCTCTGGAAGGTGGCGGGTGCATTTCGAAGGCCGAAAGGAAGGACATTGAATTCATACACCCCCGCATGGGTGACGAATGCTGACCTCTCCTTGGCAGGTTCATCTAGCGGTACTTGCCAGTACCCCTTGGTTAAGTCTATTGTAGAGATGAACTGGGCACGTCCCAACTTCTCCAATAGCTCATCGGTGCGTGGCATTGGATAGTTGTCCGGACGAGTTACCGCATTTAGCTTACGGTAGTCCATGCAAAAGCGTATTTCCCCATCTGGTTTGGGTACCAGAACCACTGGAGATGCCCATGCACTGGTAGATGAGCGGATTATACCCATCTGTAGCATGTTCTGGATCTCCCGTTCTATAGCAGCTTGGGCATGAGGAGACACCCGGTAGGGTGGGGTTCTGATTGGGTGAGCATTACCTGTATCAATGGAGTGGTATGCCCGTTCAGTCCGTCCTGGGGTGGCTGAGAACAATGGGGCGAAGCTAGTGCACAGCTCTTTGATTTGTCGCTGCTGCAGACGTTCCAGGGTGGTTGAGAGGTTCACCTCTTCCATGCCACCGTCTTTTTTCCCGTCGTCGTAGACACCGTCAGGCCACTCAGCCTCATCTCCCTGGACTGTAAACTGACAAACCTGTAAGTCTCTGGAATAGAAAGGCTTGAGAGAATTAACATGGTACACTTTAGGCTTTAGTGAGGAATTGGGAAATGCTATGAGGTAGTTTACAGTTCCCAGGCGCTCTTGGACCGTGAATGGCCCTTCTCATGATGCTTCCATCTTATGGGCCTGTTGCGCCTTCAAGACCATAACCTGGTCTCCTACCTTGAAGGAACGTTCTCTGGCATGTCTGTCATACCAGGCCTTTTGCTCTTCTTGAGCATCCTTTAGGTTCTCTCTAGCAAGGGCTAAAGAGTGTCGGAGGGTGCTTTGTAGGTTGCTTACAAAGTCCAGAATGTTAGTTCCTGGAGAAGGCGTAAACCCTTCCCATTGCTGCTTCACCAACTGTAATGGTCCCTTAACCTCGTGACCATACACAAGTTCAAATGGTGAAAACCCTAAACTGGGATGTGATACAGCCCTGCAGGCAAACAGCAACTGCTGCAACACTAGGTCCCAATTATTGGAGAATTCGTTGATGAATTTTCGTATCATGGCCCCCAAAGTTCCATTGAACCTTTCCACCAGGCCATTGGTTTGATGGTGGTACGGGGTGGCAACCAAGTGATTCACCCCATGCGTTTTCCACAGTTTTTCCATGGTCCCTGCCAGGAAATTAGACCCTGAATCTGTAAGGATGTCGGAGGGCCAACCTACCCTGGCAAAGATGTCTGTTAGGGCCAGGCACACAGTGTTAGCCCTGGTGTTGCCTAGAGCTACTGCTTCTGGCCATCGGGTAGCAAAGTCCACTAAAGTCAGTACGTACTGCTTTTCTCTGGGTGTCTTTTTTGGGAAAGGACCCAGAATATCCACAGCTACTCGCTGAAATGGGACCTCAGTTATGGGGAGTGGCTGGAGAGGGGCCTTGACCTTGTCTTGAGGCTTTCCCACTCTTTGGCACACCTCACAAGACCGGACATACTTGGCAACGTCCTTGCCCATCCCCTCCCAGTAGAAGGACTTCCCCAACCTGTCTTTGGTTCTGTTCACCCCAGCATGGCCACTGGGATGATCATGGGCTAAGCTTAAGAGCTTCCCCCGGTACTTAGTTGGAACCACCAACTGTTTTTGCGGCTGCCATTCTTCCCGGTGTCCACCAGAAAGAATCTCCTTGTATAAAAGTCCATGGTCTATAACAAACCGGGATCGATTAGAAGAGCTGAGAGGCGGTGGGCTGCTCCGTGCCGCCGCCCAAGCTTTCTGAAGGCTGTCATCTGCTTCCTGCTCAGTCTGGAACTGTTCCCTTGAGGCTGGGGTCACCAGTTCTTCCTCAGACTGTGGACTTGGGCTTGGTCCCTCTGGAAGCGATGTAGGTGATAGGGTTGTTTCCGTTGCTGGTGAACCGCTCTCCGCTGGTGCACCTGAGGGTATTTCAGGCTCTGGCTGAGCCTTTTGGGTATGGCTGTCTGTTGTTTCTGCCAGTTCTGGCTCGCTGGCGCCCTCTGGCGTTGAGTTTGAAGATGGGGTTGCAATTGCTGGTGCTGGTTGCTGTTCCCGTTCCGGGCCTGGGACTGGAGGTGCTGTGGCTGTTTCAGTGGTTGGCATGGAATCTGGATCCACTACCTCTGTCTGGGTTTCTGGTAACACAGACGGGGCCTCTGTGGACGGCTCAGGAACAGGAATGGGTCTGGAAGCTTGCCTGGCTTGGCTACGTGTAACCATTCCCACTCTCTTGGCCCGCTTCACCTGGTTGGCCAAGTCTTCCCCCAGTAGCATGGGGATAGGATAATTGTCATAGACTGCAAAAGTCCACATTCCTGACCAGCCTTTGTACTGGACAGGCAGTTGAGCTGTAGGCAAGTCTACAGCTTGTGACATGAAGGAGTAAATTGTAACTTTGGCCTTTGGGTTGATGAATTTGGGGTCAACGAAGGATTGGTGGATAGCTGACACTTGTGCCCCCGTGTCTCTCCACGCAGTAACCTTCTTTCCGCCCACTCTCAAATTTTCCCTTCGCTCCAAGGGTATTTGAGAGGCATCTGGGCCTGGGGATCTTTGGTGTGATGGTGGTGTAATGAATTGCACTCGCATGGTGTTCTTTGGACAGTTGGCCTTGATATGTCCCAGTTCATTACACTTAAAGCATCTTCCATCTGATGGGTCACTGGGCCGAGGTGAGTTACTGGAGACTGGTGAGGTGGAAGAGTAGGGTGTCTGTGGCTTTACTTGGGTTGTATGTGGGGTCTTTGGCTGTCCTCGGTTGTAGGGTTTATGGTCTGTGTGCCCCCTGGGGTAATCGTTCCCCTTGACAGTAGCTTTCTTGCTTTCTGCCACTTCCATCCATTTGGCTCCAATCTCCCTCGCCTCAGCGAGGTCTTTGGGTTTTCCATCTTGTATGTACCGTGTGATGTCTTCAAGAACACCATCCAAGAACTGCTCCAATTGTATGAGGAGGTGCAGTTCTTCCAAGGTTTTAACATTGTGTCCTGATATCCAGGCCTCATAATTTTTTGCAACGTAGTAGGCGTGTTTGGGAAATGACACATCTGGTTTCACTTTTGGGTTCTGAAGCGCCGACGGGCATGATCTGGGGTTATCCCCATTCTGTATCTGGCCTTGGTTTGAAAAAGTTTATTGTCATTCATTTGCTGCTTAGGCATTTCAGCTAAAGGTCCACTGAGCTGTGACCTTAATTCTACCATGTACTGGTCTTCGGGGATGCTGTACCCAAGACAGGCTTTTTGAAAATTTTTCAAGAAGGCCTCGGTGTCATCCCCTGCCTTGTAGGTGGGAAATTTCCTGTGCTGTGGAGCAATAATTGGCGCCGGGTTGTTAGGGTTGGCTGGCACATGCAGCCCAGCTTTTGCCAAGTCCAGTTCATGTTTTCTCTGTTTTTCCTTCTCTTCATTTTCTTTTTGTTGTTTTTCCATTTCTTTTTGTTGTTTTTCCATTTCTATTTGTTGTTTTTCCATGTCTCGGCGGTGGGCCGCCTCTTCTTCTTCTTGCTTCCTTCTGTGGGCCAACTCATCTTCTGCTTGTTTCCTTCGGTGGGCCAACTCTTCTTCTTCTAGTTTACTTTTGTGTGCAGCCTGTTTGATTTGTTCTTCTCTTTCTTTCATCTCCATCTCTTTTTGTTTTATTTCCAGTTGTCGCCTGTGTTCAGCTTCTTTGATTTGTTCTTCGGCCTCATTTTTGCCTTAGAAGTCATGGTTCCTGTTTTCTTGGGTTGGGGTGCCCTCCGGTGTTTATCTTATGCACTGCAGGCTCTGTTGCCTCCTAGAGTCTGCCTAGCAACAGTGCCTTTAGCTAATCTTCAATGTTAAGTAAACCTGAAAAACCACTTTATTTGCATGTATATAGTGCTGGTAATGACTCTCAATGGGAGAGCTATTGTCACAAAAGACCCTTAACAGCCTCTTAATGGCTTCTTGCTTATTATGCAAGCCACAAACTGCCAGAGAGAGCAGAAAAAAAAATTCTCTCTGGTTCCCTTTTAAAACCAAACTGTTTCTCTCTGCTAAAAAGCCCTTAGCAGAGAAAAGAAAAATATAATATTCCTACTGGCTTCTGGATTTTGTCTATCCCGTAACCGCTGCACACCATGTCATAACTCTAGTCCCAGATTTGGACCTTAGCGTCCAAAATAGGGGGGTTAGCATGAAAACCTCCAAGCTTCGTTACCAGCTTGGACCTGGTACTTGCTGCCACCACCCAAAAAAATAGAGTGTTTTGGGGCACTCTGGTCCCCCTGGAAAATCTTCCCTGGGGACCCCAAGACCCAAATCCCTTGAGTCTCACAACAAAGGGAAATAATCCTTTTTCCCTCCCCCCCTCCAGGTGCTCCTGGAGAGATACACAGACACAAGCTCTGTGAATCCAAACAGAGTGACTCCCCCTCTCCGTTCCCAGTCCTGGAAACAAAAGCACTTTCCTCTTCACCCAGAGGGAATGCAAAATCGGGCTGGCAAATCCAACACACACAGATCTCCCCCTGATTTCTTCCTCTCACCAATTCCCTGGTGAATACAGACTCAATTTCCCTGAAATTTCCCAGAAAAGAAAACTCCAACAGGTCTCAAAAAGAAAGCTTTATATAAAAAGGAAGAAAAAATACATACAAATGGTCTCTCTGTATTAAGGTGACAAAATACAGGGTCGATTGCTTAAAAGAATATTGAATAAACAGCCTTATTCAAAAAGAATACAAATCAAAGCACTCCAGCACTTATATTCATGCAAATACCAAAGAAAAGAAACCATATAACTTACTATCTGATCTCTTTGTCCTTACACTTAGAAACAGAAGATTAGAAAGCAGAAACTACTTCTCCAAAGCTCAGAGAAAGCAGGCAGACAGACAAAAGACTCAGACACAAACTTCCCTCCACCCAGAGTTGAAAAAAATCCGGTTTCCTGATTGGTCCTCTGGTCAGGTGCTTCAGGGGAAAGAGACATTAACCCTTAGGTATCTGTTTATGACAGTGACACTTCAATCTGTGACAGTTCCTCAGATTTGTCACCTACAAAATCCAGTTCAGGTTTGGGAATCTCCCTGACATCCTCAGCCGTGAAGACTGAAGCAAAGAATCCATTTAGTTTCTCTGCAATGACTTTGTCATCTTTAAGCGCACCTTTTGTATTTTGATCGTCAAGGGGCCCCACTGGTTGTTTAGCAGGCTTCCTGCTTCTGATGTACTTAGAAAACATTTTGTTATTACCTTTGGAGTTTTTGGCTAGCCGTTCTTCAAACTCCTCTTTGGCTTTTCTTATTACACTCTTGCACTTAAGCTGGCGGTGTTTGTGCTCCTTTCTATTTGCCTCACTAGGACTTGACTTCCACTTTTTAAAGGAAGTCTTTTTATCTCTCACTGCTTCTTTTACATGGTTGTTAAGCCACAGTGGGTCTTTTTTAGTTCTTTTACTATGTTTCTTAATTTGGGGTATACATTGAAGTTAGGCCTCTATTATGGTGTCTTTAAAAAGGGCCCATGCAGCTTGCAGGGATTTCACTTTAGTCACTGTACCTTTTAACTTTTGTTTAACTAACCCTCTCATTTTTGTATAGTTCCCCCTTTTGAAATTAAAAGCCACAGTTTTGGCTGTTGAGGTGTTCTTCCCACCACAAGGATGTTGAATGTTATTGTATTATGGTCATTATTTCCAAGCAGTCCTGCTATAGTTACCTCTTGGACCAGCTCCTGCACTCCTCTCAGGATTAAATCTAGAGTTGCCTCTCCCCTTGTGGGTTCCCGTACCAGCTGTTCCATAAAGCAGTCATTTAAAGTATCGAGAAATTTCATCTCTGCATTTCGTCCTAAAGTGAAATGTTCCCAGCCAATATGGGGATAAATGAAATCCCCGACTATTACTGGGTTCTTAATTGTGATAGCCTCTCTAATTTCCCTCAGCATTTCGTCATCACTATTACTGTCCTATCAGGTGGTCGATAATAGATCCCTAATGTTATATTTTTATTAGAGCATGAAATTTCTATCCATAGCGATGGAAATTGGAAATTTCTATCCATGCTTTTGGCTCTGTTCTGATTAATGAGAGTATTGTTTATTATTTCTAGTGCCTGTAGGTCTCAAATCAGATTGGGAAGGGACGCCATTGTGCTAGGTAGTGTACAAATGTATATTGAGACAGTCCTTGCCCCAAGGAGCTTACATTTAAAGTAGTCAAGACAAACAAAGGATGGGCATGAAAAATCAGTATTATCTAAATTTTTCAGATGGAAAACTGAGGCACAGAGAGAGATTAAGTGACCTGCCCAAGATCACACAGGAAGTCTAGGGTAAGCTGGGAGTTGATCCCAGATTTTCTGAGTCCCATTCTGCAGCTATAACTGGAAGACCGTCGTTCACATGAATAAGAAATATAAGATTGGACTCAAAACGTTGATATTTTAAAATAAGAATGTTATGAATTCTGCTATGATTTACCATGATTACATGATTTTTACTTGTGAATGTCAGTGAAAATAATTTTGGGGGCATAGAGTAGAGAGCATTGAATTTAAATATTTCCCTGCAAGATCGGAAGTCCAGCCTAGTGAATAAAATTTAGTATAAAATCAATATGACGCTTGCTACTCTATTTTCATTGTCCAAGATGAGTGAAATATAATAAAGAATCAAATAACAGTCAGTAAATAGTAAAAAGTAATTTAGAGTTTTCATATTTTTCCATGTTAATAATGTCATGGGATGGCAGTAGCAGAAGGCAATTTCTTTCTAAAATACAGTTCGTATCTCATGAGTGTTTTATTGCTAAATGTATTTTGTGGATTGAAAACGAGTAATAAAAAAATAACATTATGGAAAAAACCCTAATGTCTTAACTGAGCTTCAGCCCATCCTACAGAGGGGCAGTAAAGGATTTTACTATCCAACCCTGATCAGCAGGACTCAATTAGTTGAGGCAACTACTGTACTGAAACAACAGAAACTGGCAGCACATCATCATCTAAAGAAGCAAACACTAAAAAAAAACAGAGAGGGAGTACAGTTGTGGTAGTTTGTGAAGCTTTACACCAGTAATTAAAATAAAATTATTAAGTTTTGGCCAGAGGATCTCTTTTATTCCTGACACAGACGGAGAGAAAGAGAGGAAAGAAAATGCCTAGTTTAAATGAGGATTAGGCCAGAAGGAAACGTTGATAATGTTGGATTTTTCCCCCCTGAAATGATGAGATCCCCAGAGGCTGAAAAGCCAATCACTGCTGTAAGTGTATCATGTGCTGTTACTGAAGGCAGGATTGTGGTAACAGTTCTAATGCTAAGATAAGAGTTCTTAATGCAAGGTGGCAATTCTCTATGTTGTGGCTAGCCAGCCGGCTGTGATGGGGTTAATAAAAAAAAAAACCACTTGAATTTGCCACTATGTCAGAACATGGTCATGGAATAAAGAGGCTTTTTATTTCACTGTGCACTTTTATCATGAGGCTAAGTCACATAACCGTCTGTGACCCTCGTGCTGTTGCCAGAAATGTCACAGCACTCTGGCTATGGACGTTGTAGAAATCCTAGTTGCAGGTGCTGTGGCCCAGCTGTGTGTTAAAAAAAATTTGAAATTTGCTGCTCTGGTCTAGCAGGGGGCAGGGCTGGCTGTGGGGGAGACACCATTTTGCAGCTTGCATGAGCACTCCTGCCAGCAAGGGGTTGGTGAGTGCTGCAGGGGGTCTGGGGGAGAGAGAGTGGATCTGTGGGTAGATTTGGGGGGGGACTCTGGGAACTAGAGCTTTGCCGGGGTGGTGCAGCACCCCCAGGTTTTAGAGGGGTCTCTGCTCCTGGGGTCAGGTCCGGCTGCCAGCTACCCAGCCCTGTGCAGTGGGGTCCCAGGGTCAGCGTCTGGCCCTGTGCTGCAGGGTCCAGGTCTGGCTGCCTGGCCCTGGACGGCGAGGTCTGGATCCAGTTGCTGGCTGCCCTGCCTGGGTTGGGGGGAGGGTGGTCCTGCGGTCCCATAGCCCGGCCCTGCATGGGGGGGCTCGGGGTCCAGCATCTGGCCCTGCTGCAGGGTCCGGGGTCCAGCTGCCTGGTCCCACATGGGGATCTGGGTCCCAGTTGCCCGGCCCAGAGTTCAGGGCTTTGCTCTG
Source organism: Gopherus evgoodei (assembly GCF_007399415.2). Lineage (NCBI taxonomy): Eukaryota > Metazoa > Chordata > Testudines > Testudinidae > Gopherus > Gopherus evgoodei. The sequence continues at coordinate 113,574,247 of NC_044325.1, read as the reverse complement.
GTTGGGGGTGCTGGGCATAGGGGACTGTGGGGGGCGCTGTGGTTCTCAACCTGCGGCCCACAATAATAAAAAGGTTAAGAACCACTGAGCTAGACTAAGTGATGGGTTCTTAGCCTGGGGTTCGCAAACAGGTACCAGGGGATCACAGCTACCCTGCCTTTTCCCTTACTGCTAAATTAGACTGGGGCTTCAGATAGAACGAAGGAGGATTATGTAAGGGGAAGGTTGACAACTACTAGAACAACAGGGGGGTGAAGCACATGGGAATCTGAGAAAGACCAAATTGTTGAAGTGGGTATGATCTTAAGGCAAAGTGGATACCAATGTAAGCTCCGACATTAGTGGGATGACTCTTCATTGCCTCACACCCTGTGTTGTCACCTACACTGGTGCAAAGGGGGTGTAAATGACTAAAGGAGCTGCAAGACACTGAAAATCCAGGTGTCTTCAGCTGAACAAAAAAAGGCAAGGACTGAGGACTAGTGGAATGTATGAGCAGACATGTAGCAAAGGGCAGTTGGTTCTTATAGTGCTGACTGTGTTGTGTAACCTGACCATACACAATTCTGAGTGTACTGTGATATACTGCAGGCCCTGTGAGCCTTTCCGGTAGCTGACTACAGACCTGCTTTTATCCCTGGATCAGCAGTCTGAGAAACTCACCTCTGGCCATATACTAATGCTATCAACTGTGCCATCATTACAGCATGAAGTTACTTAAGCTTAGTTACCTTGGGTATTGAGTGGAACTGTAGCCAGTTCCCTAAATTCAGCTCATGCCAGAGGATATATTGCAATACTAAAATATCAAACAGTTTGAGGTTCTCTGAGCTATTTGCTAGAGAAAAAGGAAAAAAAAAAAAGCTTGGCAAGTTTACATATTTCTTACCGTTTGTTCAAGCTCTGTACTTTAGTACCCAGAGGTAAGTAAATGCTGGTTAACATACTGCAGTGGTGTCGCACAAGCAAAGGCCCCTTACTTCTGTTCATGTCCCAGGTTTCTGTGCTTACCCTCAGGGAGTATTAAGGTTAAACCTTGGGAAAGACAGATAACCAAACCAGGAGTACTGTAATTTATGCAACTGTCTACCGTTTCAGGTGTCTTTGACCCCTAAACCAGGTAAAAGTCGGTAGCTCATGTCTCTTTCACCTTGAGCTTTTGAGTTGGTTTGTGGCCTCAGTGGAGCCACATGAAACGAAATGAAAGAAAAGGTCACACAAACCATGTGAACAGAGCCCTTGAAGGACTCCTTCTCTAGCCCCACTCCCCCAGTTCTGTGGCTGCACAGCTATCATACAGAATGGCTGTTATATAATGGAAAATAATCCCATGTTTTATAATGGTCAAAGAGAAAATACATGAAGGTTTCTCTCTCTCTTTTTAAAATCCCTTTAAATGGTTGCTAGGATTTAGTGTTCTATTTTAATACCCACTTCTGTCCTCTATCCACACTCGAGTGTGTCCCTTCAGGAATGATGACCCCGGTTCTTTTGTCAGATGCAGCGTTCATTTCAGAGTTCTGGTATGGATTAATGCCTCTTAGGCAATAAGGCAAGTGCTGTCTGTTGAGGAATTTAGTGACTTCAGTGGGACTTAAGAGTACATTGTCCTGAAATGTGATGTCTTCCTGAATGAGGGGCGTAAGGAAACAGTATAAAATAAAATGCTTAGCAGAATAAGAGTGGTTCAGAACCCATTGTATTTTTGGCAGCTGAGTTAGACTCTGTTTCTGTTCTGCTTTATATCAATGACAGTTTTGCTATTGGCTTCAGCAAGAGATGGGTACGATCCTTATATATTTCATGGTGGCTTAGTTACATCACTCTTCAATGTAATTAACAATGTTGAGGTATGAGATAATGTGTTACAGGAGGTTCTCTTCTATTCCAGTTGAACTTGGTGAATCATTACAGAATGCTAGAATTAGAAGATGAAAAACTCTGTTAGATCATCTTGCCCCTTCCCCAGAAGCTAATGCAGGATTGTTCCCTAAAGTACAGTCTCCAGAACTTTACGTGGTCCAACTTTAAATGCTTGAGCAATAGGAATTCTACCACTTCCCTTGGGAGACTGTTGTTCAGTCTAATGGACCTTGCTTGTAGGAAATAGTTCTTGATATTCAATCTAAATTTTCTTTTGCTGAATTTCATCCCATTAAAGTGAGTTATAACCCCAAACCTCACTAAATAATTCCTCTCCTTTGCCCCAGCCCCCTGCTGCTTGCACCCATCAAATACTTGGAATTGTTTTGCAATATATTTTGGATGCAAATAACTGCAAAATGATAAAGTTGCTAAATCCTTTAAACAGCTAGGCATCCAATAGGAAGGGATAATGAAAACTCACACATTGCTGAAACCTTTTGTATTAGGTGCAATGGCACATGGAGAATATAATAGGAATCTGAGTGGAGTGTTCCAATACCCCTCAGTAGTTTTAAAATAAAGATTCTTGAAGCAGAAAGAAGTTAATATAACTGAAAATTTCATTGTGTTGGACCACATCCCTCTTTCTTCCCTCCCTAATACCGAATTTTCTACCCTTCGTCCTCTCCTTCTCCCATTCTCCTCTCAGTTCCTACCCTGCCAGATAGGTAAGCTGCTGAATAGAAATATTTTAATGGTGATGCAGAAGCTTTTTCTTGTTTACAGATATGATGTTATAGGCATTTAGCCAAGATCCATTTTGTGCTTCCTTACCTATGTCAACAATAAAAAACACAAAAGAAACTGCCTTGGGTTTGGTCTTTGCAAAATCTCACTATGTTAAATAGTGAATTTAGGCAGAGCCTGCCCCTCCAGGAAATCTGCAATTAGAAACTTCTGTAATTACAAAGACTTTTTCTTAATGTCCGTTTGGTCTAGTAAGGATTTTTGTCTTTCTGATTTGCCTTTTGTAACAGGTTCAAAACCTCCCCAATTTTATATTGATTCCTACCTCTCCCATAATATTTTTATACCTTACAAGTTAACATTTCTCTTTTCCCAATGGGAAAGACTGGAAAGGAAATAAAATTTGAAAATAAACATGAAAAATTATATATTCCCAGGAATTTCCTTCCTTCCCTGGCTGTGGTCCCCTTGCACTGGAAGGAAAACATCAGGGATACCTCTCAGTTGAAAATATTGGCATTATTGTTGTAAGCAGCACATTGCCATCTAAAGCAGAAGGTCACAGGTTCAAGTTCTTTCCCATTTCCAGTAAAATGCAATTGAGTGTCCATCACTAACTAGGCAGAGAAGAGGAGTTTACCAGACTTCCTGCTGTGGCAGATTATCTGCCCTCGATTACAGAGTGAGATGGTGACAGTGGCTTTCAAAATGAAATATGAAGGGGAGGGAATTAGAGGCATCCTGCAGAGATGTGTCACTGGACTTCCACCAGAAACGTAATGAGTGCTTGCATTAAACTGCTTTAAAGTGCCGTGCATCTCTGCTTAAAGGCTGTGTGGAGTATGGCTATGATTTCTGTACATAACAACATAGCTGGGAGAGGGAGGAGTGCTGAACTATTTGGGGTATGAATTATGTCCTTTACCACCTTCACTCCCCAGAAATGCACGTTTGTGGAAAGCAAAAGTGGCAGTGATGCCCTTTGCTCTTCGTAGATGTATTTGAACCATTGTTTCTAAGTCCTGTGCCTGGCGTCCTCGTCTATTCTCTAAGCCCTGATTATACGTAAAATTTAGATTGTCCTAGCTACTTCACTTGCGGGGGGATGTGTGAAAAATTCAACATATCTGGGTTATGCTGACCTAACCCAGTTAAGGCGTGGTTAGGATGACTGAAAATTTTTTCCATTAACTTAGCTGCCATTTCTCGGAGTGGTGGATTAACTACATTGATGGAAAAAATCGCTTCCATGGATATAGGAAGTATCTAGTCTACATCAGCATAGCTGCAGCTGTGTTGCTGTAGCACCTGTAGTGTAAACATGCCCAAAAGAAAGATCCCTCCCAAAGACACCTACTTCATGCTCCAGTATATTGACATAAAACTCCAATATGGCCCTTGAAAAACACATTCATAGACTGAAAGGTGAGGTCCCATAGAAAGTTGTAAATAGGCACAATTTATTCAAACCTTACCAGTCTAATTATAGAAATAAAATAAACTTCCCATGTTGCTGAGCTAATTTTCTTGCTCATCTGCTTCCTCTTGGCCAGTATTGTTATTAATGCGACTTGCAGTCCCCACCTGAAGTTGTTCACCAGGATATTTAGATTGTGAACCAGTTTAAATTCTACACCATTTCCCCTGCAGCTGATGTCTGGCAGAGTTAAAAACAGGAGATCTTCTATGCTCATTGGGAGAGCAAAAGGGCACAAGAAAACTGGGTTGTACCTGATAGAGTACTGTGTGGTTTTGCAAGCTGAATGGAACAATAGTGGATTTATAGCTTAGTGGAATCCATAGCTTTACCTGCTATTTTGCTGTTGTAAAATGTAAGCAGAGTAGATAACAGTATTTTTGTTTTGTTTTGAAGTGTTACTGAAATGAGACTGGTTTAACTATGGGTATGAAAGGTGTCAGACCGTATCAGTCTCTTTGTAAGTGTCTCTGTAGAGTTGCATATAGATACTTGCTCAATGACTTGCATGTCATATTTGCATGGCTAACTTGTCAAAACCAGTTTCTGCTACCCTTAGCCCCGAAGCACTAACCTGGCTCATGAGAACTGGGCTGTTGTCTTCCTGCTTTGTACATCATTGCCAATAGCCAGATGACTGGGGGGTGGGTGGGGAGAGCAGTTTGGGATTCTGAGTGATGATTGCTGTTTGGGGTACAGGCAAGCAAGAGAGGCTGCCTTTGGGAGAGCTAAGATTTGATCCTACAGGGGTTGAAAGAACTAAACAACTTGATAGGACTGTTTGTTTTTCTTCTCTCTTCCACACACATTTCAGCTCCTGTTATGTAAGGTGTTGATATGACTTATAGGAAGGAAGGAGGGGCTTTTGGTTAAGGTGCGGGCCTGGAACCTGTCAGGTCTGGGTTCACCTGCCACTAATCTTCTGTACAGCTGTGTTAAACATGGTTACAACTGTTAAGTAGCTGCTTTTCAAATACTGCTCCTGTGAAAAAGCCCCCAGATGAAGGGGGTCTGATAGAGAGAGAGAAGCTCCACCTTAGATCATTTCTTTGGAAGGATTGGGGAGAAGTATCTGACAGATTTTGCCCCTTTGCAGAAAGGGTTGGCTGTTGGGTTCCCAGAACCTGTAGACCAGGGGTTTTCAAAATGGGGGTCGGGACCCCTCAGAGGGTCATGACGTTATTACATGAGGGGTCGCAGGCTGTCAATTTCCACCCCAAACCCTGCTTTACCTCCAACATTTATAATGGTGTTAAATATTTTAAAAAGTGTTTTTAATTGGTAAGGGGGACAGGGTCGCAGTCAGAGACTTGCTGTGTGAAAGGCGTTACCAGTACGAAAGTTTGAGAGCCACTGCTATAGACCTTGTGCCTCCACACCAGCTCTGAGCTCCCTGCCCTACTTCCAGCCTCCTAGCTGTGCGGCTCCATTGGAACTATGCTTCTTGGTACCCCCATCCCTTGAATCCTTCTAAAGAGGAGAATGGAAGAGGCCCTATGTTAAAGGTAATGTAACTTAAGGCTGCGTTAATTTTTTGAGTGGATCACAGCTTGTCAATAGAGCCCATATGTTTCCCTCCCAGCCCTGCTGCCAGTTTGGCACTTGCCCTTTAGTAACACATTTGCAGTTCCCTGGAACATGGAGGATGCCCTGGAGTCACTGGAGAGGATATGTATGGAAGTGGCTGACTCCACTTCCATGCAGGAAGGGAAAGATCTGCACATATAGGGGACCTTCTCAGCACTTATCCTGTTGGAGTGAAAACAGTCCTCCTTCCCCCACCAGTTTGTTCCTGGTACTCATTTAGGGTAAGTTTTTCCCACATCTACATTTGTTCAGCAATAGAGATGCTATCATTGCTTTTTCTTAGGGCCCTGGGGAAATATTTGGAACACACAATAAGCCATGTGATCTTAAAGGCTTATAGTAATGCTTTGAGATATTCTAAAGCAATAGGGAACCAGCTGATAGAACTCTGGACTGGGTGAATGTTCCCTCTCCTGTAGTTTTGCATGAAACATAAGAGCCTCTTCCTAGGAGACTAACTTTTCTTTGGCTTGACATACTCTTGAAAGTTATATCCGCATAGCTCTGGTCAGGGGTGTGAAAAAGCCACGCCCCTGGCCAGTATAGTCGTGCTGACACAACTCCAGTGTAGACCTAGCCATGTCAATGGAAGAGTGCTTCCATCAAGGTAGCTGGTTTTGTTTCAAGAGGTAATGTTCCTACACCAATGGAAAGACTCCCTCCACTGATGTAGGCTGCATCTACATGAAGGGACTACGCTGGCATAGCTATGCAGGTACAGTCTCCATAGGGTAGATATAGCCTTAGATTATTCTGTTGTAACGCTTGGATTGTTCAATTGCAAAGTTGCACTGGAGGAGAAAACATTTTGGATCCTAATAAAATGAATTCTTCATTATTTCATCTTATTGTTTATTTTATATTTCACTCCATTACAGCATATATTCTGCCTTGAGTGTGTCTCTATTTTTATTATTGACTCTCATGGTTCATCCAAAGGTAGAACCACTCATCTGTGAGGTGCAGTGCCATAGCCTGATCCAGAATTGTAAATGTGGTGCACTTTGTGGAACACTGTGTCACTTTATATTGTAGAGTACTATCAAAGTTTGATATCTCTTAAGTGGAACAAGTTATGCATTAATATTAATCATCATGAGCATTGGTCCCAGCTTTGCTTGCAATTGCATTGGTTTTAATCTGGAACAATTCTATTTCCTTCAATAGTGATATTCTGTGTGACAAGTGCAGAGCATTGTTTTGTGCCTGGCAAATGACTCAGGTTTACACAGGTGCTCTAGGAAGGACAGACCATAAAAGCAGCTACTCCAGGAGCAGGAGGAAGAGACTGACTCTGAGAAGTCTGGGCTCTGAACTCAGGACTGTGGATTTGAGTTAGGATCCCCATGATGGGAACATTTTTTGTTAATTGTCATATGTTTTGTGAACTGTTCTTTCTATGTCAGGCAAAGTTTTCCCTGAGAAAGAGACATGACTTGCCAGGCCTACATTGGGCTTTTTGTTGCTGAGGGTACATCTACACTATGGGATAATTCTGATTTTACATAAACCGGTTTTATAAAACAGATTGTATAAAGTCGAGTGCACGTGGCCACACTAAGCACATTAATTCGGCGGTGTGTGTCCATGGTTTGAGGCTAGCGTCGATTTCCGGAGCGTTGCACTGTGGGTAGCTATTCCGTAGCTATCCCATAGTTCCCACAGTATCCTCCACCCCTTAGAATTCTGGGTTGAGATCCCAGTGGCTGATGGGGCAAAAATCATTGTCGCGGGTGGTTCTGGGTAAATGTCGTCAGTCATTCCTTCCTTCGGGAAAGCAACGGCAGACAATCATTTCGCGCCCTTTTTCCTTGGATTGCCCTGGCAGACGCCATAGCATGGCAAACATGGAGCCCGTTCAGCTTTTTTTTTTACAGTCACCGTATATGTACTGGGTGCCGCGGACAGAGGCGATACTCCAGCGCTACACAGCAGCATTCATTTGCTTTTGCATGATACCAGAGATGGTTGCCAGTCGTTCTGTACCGTCTGCTGCCAGTGTAATTTGGCAATGAGATGACGGTTATCTGTCCTTCTGTGCTGTCTGCTGCTATCATGGGCGCCCCTGGCTGAGATCGGCCAGGGACGCAAAAGCAAAACTGGGAATGACTCCCCGAGTCAATCTCTCCTTTATGGTTTCTAAAAATAGAATCAGTCCTGCCTAGAATATGGGGCAAGTGTACTAGAGAACCAGTGTATCAGAGAGCACAGCCGCTCCGTGTCAGATCCCGCAGAAATGATGAGCTACGTGCCATTCATGGGGAGTGCCCCTGCAACAACCCCACCCATTGCTTCCCTCCTCCCCCAACCTTCCTGGGCTACCGTGACAGTGTCCTCCCCATTTGTGTCATGAAGTTATAAAGAATGCAGGAATAACAAACAGTGACTTGTTAGTGAGATAAAATGAGGGGGAGGCAGCCTCCCGGTGCTATGACAGTCCAGGCAGGACATTAAGCGGTGCGGGGGAGAGGAGCCCAGCATGCCGCTGCTATGATAGTCCAGGCAGTACAGAATCTTTTCTTTACACAGGAAAGGGAGGGGGCTGATGGAGCTCAGTCCCCAGTTGCTATGATGAGGACGGTGACCAGCCTTTCTGTCCCATCTACTGGGAATGACCAGGAATCATTCCTATTTTTACCAAGGTGCCCCTGAGGCCAGCCAGGGGTATTCAGCAGTTATCAAACATGTACCGTCTGCCACCAGGGAGGGAAGAGGAGTGGATACTGCTCCTTACTGCCGCAGCATCGCATCTACCAGCAGCATTCAGTAGACATAGGGTGACATTAAAAAAAAGTCAAGAAACAATTTTTTCCCTTTTCTTTCACATGGTGGGTGGGAGGGGATACATTGACGAGCTATTCCCTGAACCACGGCGGACAATGTTTGAACCTACAGGCATTGGGAACTCAGCCAAGAATGCAAACACTTTTCAGAGACTGCTGGGGACTGTGGGATAGCTGGAGTCCTCAGTACCCCCTCCCTCCCTCCATGAGCGTCCATTTGAGTCTCTGGCTTCCCGTTACGCTTGTCACGCAGCACTGTGTAGCCTGTAGATTTTTTTTTCAAACGCTTTGGCATTTCGTCTTCTGTAACGGAGCTCTGATAGAACAGATTTCTTTCCCCATACAGCGATAAGATCCAGTATCTCCCATACGGTCCATGCTGAAGCTCTTTTTGGATTTGGGACCGCATTGCCACCCGTGCTGATCAGAGCTCCATGCTGGGAAAACAGGAAATGAAAATCAAAATTTCGTGAGGCTTTTCCTGTTTACCTGGCCACTGCATCTGAGTTCAGATTGCTGTCCAGAGCGGTCACAGTGGTGCACTGTGGGATACCGCCCGGAGGCCAATACCATCGATTTGCGGCCACACTAACCCTAATCTGATATGGTGGTACCGATTTTAGCACTACTCCTCTCATCGGGGAAGAGTACAGAAACTGATTTAAAGAGCCCTTTATATCGATATAAAGGGCCTCGTAGTGTGGACGGGTACAGCGTTAAATCGGTTTAACGCTGCTAAAATCAGTTTAAACGCGTAGTGTAGACCAGGGCTGAGTTGCTTTGCTAGCCAGATTTGCATCACTGTAGAGCGAGAGTAGAAGTAGGCTCATATTCTTTGGGGTTTATATCTGGGCATTTTTAAACACTTGGATAAATTCCACTCTGCCATTTGTATTTGTTCCTTGACCTCATCTTCGCAACTAGTGTCTTTGTTTTGCAGACACGCTATTTCCTTGTGAATATCACTAACAGAATCTTCTCACTACAGACCAAGGCCCTCTTGGTTAGACTTAAGCTCTTTGTTAACTTTAAACGCTTAGGGTATGGCTACACTTACAGTTGTACAGCGCTGGGAGTTACAGCTGTCTTCGTACAGCTTTGTAGGGAAAGCGCTGCAGTGTGGCCACACTGACAGCTACCAGCACTGCAGTGTGGCCACATTTGCAGCATTTGCAGCGCTGTTGGGAGTGGTGCATTGTGGGCAGCTATCCCAGCGTTCAAGTGGCTGCAACGTGCTTTTCAAAACGGGGGTGAGGTGGAGTGTGACAGGGAGCGTGGGGGAGACAGAGAGAGTGGATTTTTGGAGCTGACACTGTTCTCAGCTCCCTGCCTTGCAAGTTCTAAGGACTGGAAGATACACAGTGCCTACCTTCAATCATTTTAAAAGTTTTGACCCCTTCCCCCACCCCTCTCTTATTCACTAAATGCAAATTATGCACTCCTAAATAGCCTTCAGACCATATAAGCAGCTGCTCAACACAGACTCCCCCCCCGCCATGTGACTTCCCTCTTCAAGCAAACAGCTGTGAACATTCCAAAGCAATTTCCCTGCCTGATTCTGCTCACTCAGCAAACAGGAGCTGTGTTTGTTTTTTAGATAAGCAGCTTCGGGGGAGCTCGGAGTTCAGCCATTCTTCCGGTTTGTTGTGAGCAGGCATTCTGGGATACCTCCTAATACCCTGGAGGCCAATAACAGCACTTTTGGTGGCCACACTTGATGAGCAGCGCTGCATCACCAGCGCTGCAATCGTTACACCCCAAGCAGACCAGGTGTACAGCCAGCGCTGCAGCCAGGGAGTTGCAGCACTGGATGTGCCTTGCAGGTGTGGACAGTTACTAAGTTGCAGCGCTGTAAACCCACCACCAGTGCTACAACTCTCCAGGGTAGCCAAGCCCTTACATACTTACTTTAAACATTGACGTCAGTGGAACTGAAGCACATGCTTAAACTTGCTTTGAGTACTTTGTTTAATAGGAATGAACTTAAGACGTGCTTAAGTGCTTTGCTGAATGGGGGGTCTAAATCCTTCACTGACATCAGTAGGGCCAGAACTTGGTCAAAATGGCTCAGATCCCCAAACTGCCCCAACTCTTGAACTTTTCAGATGTGGATCTGAAACCCTGGCTTTGTTTTTCTCAAAACCACCCTCCCCACCCCGCATTTACAAATCATTTATCTAAATTCCTCTGCTACCCTCTTTCAACTTCAGTGGTTCTGGTCAAATGAGACCTAAGTCTGAATTCCTTCTGTCTTTGATCCAAGCTTTTAACAACCAAAATTTAACTGGAGCATTCTGCAATGCCAATATCGCCCCATGCCCCTTCCCATCACCAATTTTGCTCATGTGAATGTAGATTGCATCAGAGAAGAGTGCCTGGCACACCATGCATGAATTACATTATAAACTGAACTCCAGTTCCAGTCTTCTGGAATGTACGGAAGCTGCTGAGGTAATCATAATAACAAAAGAATCCATGGAGAGTCTGAATTCTTTTCTCATCCCCTCCTCCAGTGAAACTGTAGACTGAGAGATCCAGTAGTTCTGACTGATGTACGATTCATGCTGCTGGGGCTGGAGGGGAAAATTGCATTTTGGTCAGACCACGTTAGAAAAGTTATGCATAAGGAGCGGGCAGAAGTCCCTACCGCATACTTCAAAGAGTTTTCCCTCTGATTTATGAATATCTTTTTAAGGGAACAAGAACAACACTACTACCACAAACACAAATTCTCACAGTGTTAATAAAGGCCCTTAAGCCTCTAGTGTATTAATTAGTGTAAAGATAAGCAAAATATGCATTTATTTTATTTTTAATTAAAATTAAGAAAGCATCTGAAAATTACATTTTAAAGGCTTCTTTTGAATTTTACAGGCCATCCTGCTTGCATATTTTCTTCTTCATTTAATTTTTTAATTGATTTTTGAGTTGAAATCCAACTAAATCTGAATCAATGCTGCAGTTCAAACTTTGCATGTATTAGTGTAGACTCTACACTGCAGAGAAATAGGGCTATTTTTTTCTTTTATTATAGGTGTTGCAGCAGGTGTGTATGTGTGCAAGATAAACTGAGATTTGAAACTCTGAGGCTATATATTTCTTCTGGGACACATAGGCAATAATTATTATTTATCATTGTTATAGCTCCCAGAATCTTCAACCATTGACCAAGACCCCATTCTGCTAGGCACTGTATGGTCACAGAACAAAAAGATGGTCCCTGTCCCAAAAAGCTTATAATGTAAAGTTTTTTTATTACTATGTGACTGGATCAATTAATTTTATACAGAGAGATTTCAGATTTCCCTCTTCCAAGCAAGGGGAATAAAGGGAGAAATTGTAACTGCATAAATCACACACTTCATTCTCTGATCTGCTCCTGAGTTTCTTTAGCTATGTGCCTGTCCCTTTCTCAGAGAAGTTTGTACGGTTAGAGTCTATCTTCAAGTTAGCAGAAAGTTGCAGGGACCTGTTTCTAATGGCATCATTCTGAGGATTTTGTCAGATATGTTGGTTCTAACTAGAGCTGGGTAAATGCTGCAATAAATGTTGTGCCCCTGTTAGATGAATCGGGCCTGTCTAATCCTTTCTCACTTTAGCACCAGAACTGCCCTGCATTCTCTTTGTGGATATGGGTTGCTACTCAGGTTTAATTGGATTTATGTAATAATCCTGGGGATCCGAGAGGAAAAAATCAGGGAATTTGAAGGACTCAAACAGAATTCCAGTGGGGCTATGACTGTAGCAATTTGTGACTTCTCTGACAACTTGCACATTTTGCAGAAAGGGATAAACACCCAATTGCTGGAGATGTGGGGATTCCCTGCGCTCCTTGAAACATATGGCATGGAACTGCCAATTGACTTAGATAACTAAATAAGATTTGAATTCAATAAACGTTAGTATTTGCACTATTAAGGGAATTTCCTAGAGCAGGCATAGCAAAGTACTGCATACACTGAGGTAACTATATCTATTTATCTTAGGGGGAAATGGGCATATTTTTCAGTACTATCATTGTATTATATGACAGGATCATTAATAATAGCTTTGTATGGCTAGATTTATAATAATGGCTGAGCTGAGATGACTTTGTTTGTTGTTAGTGTATGAAAAGTCACACTTTTCTTTTTCTGTCTCTCTGGTCTCGTCTTTACCCTTCCTTCTTTTCTGGTTTAGTATATAAAGATTTACCTCTACCTCTGTCTTCCCTTCCTGCCCCCATAAACACAGTTCTTGCAGATACGTGAAACTAATGGCCATGTACTTTGGTCTTCCATTGTTCTTTTCTACCTTTTTTTAATTTGTATGAATAAAATGAATCTGAAACGATAACACCTAATTCAGAAATTTCCCACAGTATTGGCTCAGATTTTAAAATTAACTTGTTTTTAAACATTCTCAATTCCATATTGGTTTTGCTTTCCATGAACATTTGAACAATAGAGTTCTAATTGTGTGCCTCGTGTAACTCATCGGCAAGTGTGTGTTGGGGGTCCCCCTCTGAGCCAATCTGTAAAGGAGATGAGTTGTTGCAGACCTCAGCTCCAGACTGTGGTTCTTTAGCTCAAGCTATTGCAGCTCATGCTTTTAGCTCTGGAGGTCACTAGTGTTTTGGCCGACAGGTCAGATGTCACGTAATGGGTAGCTTATCTGAGATTCAAAGTGCTGTGGACTTCAGATATTCAGGCCTAGCTTCCTTTGAGCTGAAGAAGTATGTAACCCAGGCTACGTCTTCACTACCCGCTGTATCAGCAGGTAGCAATTGATTTCTCGGGGATCGATATATCGCGTCTCATCTAGACGCGATATATCGATCCCCGAACGAGCTCCTATCGATCCCGGAACTCCACCAACCCGAACGGCGGTAGCGGAGTCGACATGGGGAGCTGCGGACATTGATCCTGCGCCATGAGGACGGTAGGTAATTCGATCTAAGATACTTCGACTTCAGCTACGTTATTCATGTAGCTGAAGTTGTGTATCTTAGATCGATTTCCCCCCATAGTGTAGACCAGCCCCCACTCTTGCATGTATATTACAGGTCCACCTCTGTGCCACAGAGTTGTTACAAACTGGCTCTTTAGCTCTGGATCCTTGGCTCAATTCATGCTGTGTTGGCCAACACAGCAGCCACCACACTTAAATATTTAGGCATTTTTTTACCAAGTGGTCTGCTTTTTCTGGGACGTAACACAGCAGGGGACAGGGATCCCCAAGTCCTTCCTAGAGCCCTGGAACAGAAGCAATTAAATGAGCTAGAAAAGGGTCTGAGTAGGAACCCCAGACACGCACAGTGAATTACTTTGTGATCGTGATAGAGAATTACAGACCAGGAAATGCAATAACCCACTTGGGATATTTTACACATGATGAAACACTGCTTGACATTAGTGTATGGGTCAGGGTTTCAAAATCTCTTGCTGGAAATCTGGCACATAGGTGATTAAACAATTCTACCAATGATCTGACTGTACCTTTGCATATATGACTGCACGCACACGCGCAGTTACTTTGTGTGAAAGTTACAAGAGAAAAATCCATTTATACTCTGCATTCAGCCAACAAATCTTATAGTAGCTTCATTTTTCTAGAACTGATGTCTTGGGCAAGGTCTGGGTGATTCAGAAAGGAAAAGGTTTGAAATATTATAAAAATCCCAAACCTTGCTTATCTGCTACCTCTCTGTAAACTGCTCTCTCTCCCTGAGAGATGCCCGGCCTCAGTGATATCTTTAAGACATGCTTCTAATGTTAAGAGTTCTGCTTATTCAGTTTGGGAACAGACCGATTCCTTACGATTTATATAGCCCATCACAAATAACCAACATAGTCTGAATTTCAAAAACTGAGTATCAGATACTCACAACAGTGTTTGTAATCTGGCTGTAGAGTAATTAAAAACCCCTAACAAATAACCCACAGCCAGACTGTGATACATGTACATATTGAGTAGAATCTTACTCCACGAGAGATCCCATTGACTTCAGTGGGGTTGTTAGTAGAGGAAAATGCTAGTCAGTTTGGGTAAGAGTATCACATCATGGCCTTTTGCAAGTAACTTCTTACAATCAGAGGAAATTGTGATCTGCTACTAGACATTCTGCAAGGAAGATGACAGGCTGAATTCATTGAGTATATTATTCATTGTAAATGATTCTCTCAGCTCTCCTGACCCACTGACTATGTGATGATATCAGTGATTTCTGGGTCAAGTAGTCATACGCATACTGTGTGGGCAGGCAGAACAAATCTGCATATTTTTTATTGCCATGTCTGTCTATTTGCATATAGTCTGTCTTTATAATGCATTTCTATCCTTGGAATAACAAGCATGTTCAAACTGACGAAGGCAGAGTCGTGACCTAAACGTTTTGCACTACCACATTCTTAGTTGGTCAAGTTTGTGGGTTTGTTTTTTAAGTGATGTTAGGATCAAATGACCCTGTGCCCGAAAATACAAGAGCCTTTGCATAAAGGACTGTTAATGCTGCAGTATGTTTTAGAGGGAAAGACCCTATATCTGAGATGTTTATGTTCTATTGGATGTTTAATGTGCCATTAAGGGTGCAATTGATTGCTGTTTTTAGAGCTTGTCAGACACAATAGTAAACAAAAATCATGGGAAATGAGTAAAGATCTGGGATTAAAAGTACATTCAACAAACAATTTGCAAATGTTCCTATAGGAGCTAGGGGGTGCCATCAGCCTGGGTTAAAAGAAGTGCTGATATTAACTTGAGAGAGAAAAGGTAAAAGACTGAAAACATTTTTGTTATGTTTATTGAAGATTGTTGCTGTCATTTGTATTTCAGTGGAGGCTAGAGGCCTCAGCTGAGAACAAGTTCCCAAATGTGTTACGTGCCGTATAAGCTTATAGTAAGAGATTATCCCTGCCTTCACGATCTTACAGTCTACATAGACGAGGCAGCCAAAGGGTAGGAAGGAAAACAAAAGCACAGAGGTGTAGTGACTTGCTGAAGGTCACATAGCAGGTCACGTTTGAGCCAGGAATAGAATCAAGGTCTTCTGATTCTCATTCCAATGTTCTATCTGCTTGACCACACCCCATCCCATTATTAATGATGGAGTTCTTGTTATTTAATACTTACTTTATGGCAGGGTCCAAAGGGCTTTATCAGTATCAGGCCCTATTGTGCTACAAGGGGAGTTTATGATATCAGAAGTTCAGCTATTGGAAGAGATGATCATGAGATGCCTTGGCAGAGGGAAGCTAGCACATGTGTAGGGAAAAAGACATTGTAAAAGCATAAATAAAACAGAATAGATTTCTACATCCCACAGCCAGTCAAATTTTGAATGTGTGGGTAAATTGTTTTTCAACATATACCTTAATATCAACATTCTGTAGATGTACTTCCATAGCAAGTGTAAACATAATCGTTGTTAGGTGAGTGAAAAAACTCAAGAGGTTAAACTACACAGCAAGAGCATATATGACCATATATTTATTCTCTATGCGCTACTACCTTTCTTTCAATGAATCCCTAAGTGTTTTACAGTATGGGTTCTCAACTGGAGGTGGTGGCAGTCATGACCTCCCTCCCTTTCTTTGGCCCCGATACAACAAACCATCCCTGTTTAACAAAGCAGTGCTTTATTTTAAGTCACATGAACTTGAATGGAATTTCAGCATGTGCTTAAGTGCTTTGCTGAGCTGAGGACTTTATGGCTGGATGGGAGGGGGTCCCCAAACTATTTTCCGTTGTAACATGGGGTCATGGTGTGGAAAAGATTGAGAACGAATGATTTACAGTTGTATACTGAAATCATCCACCTCTTATATGATGGTGGATAGCAGGCATGAAGCAGTATAGTAGTTATCCTGGTGCCAGTTATGCTTAATAGGTATGGATCTAAATCAGGGCCTTTTAACCTAATATTTGGTGGTTCAGCTAAAATGAGACCTGGATCCAAGCCCTTGGCCCTACCCTCAAGGTTTAGCATTTGCAAAACCTAAATCCTCATAGACATAGCAAAATTCCCATCACATTTCTTTGTCAGCACATTTGGGAGAAGGAGGCTGGGAGGAAGTGAGAGTGAGATCTTTCACTCATCAGACAAAAATAACTTTTGCTCATAAGAGGTTTTAATATGCCTCTTTGATCAATTTCTGCTGACTTGGTTTTCAGGCCTTGAAACTACTCTTTTGGGGAAGTAAAAATCTCATAGGATTGAACTGCTACCAAGAGGTGAAATGTGGTATGCTGAAAAGCTGCAGTTACTTTTCCCTCGTGATTATTTTCGGCCAATTCAGCGCACAGTGGAACATTCAGCTGCCTAGGAAACTGAGCTGTATCCTCTCTTTCTCACACATCGTCTGCTTATCAGATGAGTTGTTGTTTGGGCTAGTTTAGGATAATATGTATATGCAGAGATTTGAGGATAGATGGATTTTAGCCCAGTTATATGGAAGGTTGTGGAATTGAAGCCTTAATTGCTTGTCAAAGGAAAATCCTTATTCCAAGTTGGCCTAAAAGGATTTGAGTTTGAAGCAATTGGTGCTGGTTCTTGTTTTATTAGGATATGCAATGCTGCTTTCATTTATAGACAGGTTCTAACAGGAAATATTATTGTTTTGTTTTCTTGCAAGGAGCTTTAAGCTGCTCTGAAGCAGTCTGTTGTGTTATTGGGCCAAGAGCCTGTGCTAGAGGATTGCAATTTTGCAACAAAAAAACTTCAAAAACAGACTCCAAAGAGAGACTGCTGAACTTGAATTAATATGCAAATTAGATACAATTAACTCAGGCCTAAACAGAGACTGGGAATGGTTGGGTCATTACACTGATTGAATCTATTTCCCTATGTTAAGTTCTCCTCACATCTTCTATGGGTCATCTTAATTATCACTTCAAAAGTTTTTTTTCTCCTGCTGGTGATAGCTCATCTCAATTGATTAGACTCTTCCTGTTGGTATGCATACTTCCACCTTTTCATGTTCTCTGTATGTATAAATATCTCCTGTCTGTGTGTTCCATTCTATGCATCTGAAGAAGTGAGCTGTAGCTCACGAAAGCTCATGCTGAAATAAATTTGTTAGTCTCTAAGGTGCCACAAGTACTCCTGTTCATTTTGCGGACACAGACTTACACGGCTGCTAATCTGAAACTTGCTAGAGGATAGGAGCACCAAAATGGAATGTGAAATGATTATAGAGCTGCAGTTGTGGCAGGTTGGAGCAAGAGGGTGATGGGAGAGAAGCAGATTGTACTACTTATTTCCTATTTAGTAGCTTCCTGAGCAGAGCAAGGAGAGATGGAGTTGGTGGCTGCTGGATGATCTCATGGTTATTTATTTAGCATGTGCATAGTCGGCTAGCCAAGCAATGGCATCTTCAGTGGCGTGATGCAGTTCTTCTAGGCCACCGCTGAACCTAGTCAGCAGGCATTCATCGACAATGTGCATCATCATCTGTGTTGCACCGCAGCTGCAGAAAGGGCTGTCACGAAGGCACTAGCGATACTGGTTGACTGCACAGAGACCTTGCCCAGTCTGGAACCTGTTCAACGGGGACCATTGGCAACGGGGCAGGTCAAACCCAGGCGGGCAGATTGTGGGATCAGTGATGAGGGACTGGTTGGGGATTATAACACATCCATTGCTCTCGCCAGAGAGTTTCCTTCCTAACATCCTAGCGTGGCTTCTGAGACCATAATGGGAAGACGTGATGGCAAACGTGCAGCTAGTGGTTTAGAAAGGTCATTGTGCAGTGGCAGGCTTGAGTTGGTGCATACCAATAACTTACCATTGGCAATCTCTCATCTGATATGAGGAGGAGCAATATTGCTCAGAACTGGAAGCCATGGGAGTGGAGTCGGATGCAGGGTGCCAGAGATGATACGCATGGTGGCATGTAGCTGTGTATCCACCAGTTTGGTGTGTGACGATTGACTCCAAACTGGTGTGCAGGACTCCGCCACCGAATACGAGGTGGAAAGAGCTGACATCTACAAAGTTGGAGCATGAGCACCCTATGATGAACCCTGTCAGTTTGCTAAGAAGATTGTTGCGCGTCTTAACTTTAGCTGTTGTCTTCTTCAGGTGGGCATGGTAACTCTGTGTGTGGTCTAAGGTCACACCTAGATAGATCAGTTCTACTTCATGCTTCATCTTCTGACCATTCAGATAAACATTTAGTTCTCGGGTTGCACTGGCATGGTGAAGCTGGAACAAACTGGAGACATGGTAAAGAGAGCAGTTTGGTGGCTATCTCTGCTGCCTATTCCCTGGCTTTTCTTCTTTTGGACCTTTGTCCAGAAAGCTTGAGCCTGGCAGATGGTTTGACCAAAAAGTGCTGCTAGCTGCTGCTGTCAAACAGTAATATTCAAAGATTTTGGCAACTTTTGTCCGAGAGGGATGTGTTCTCACAGATGCTGGTGGGGGTGTGTTAATATTCCCTCAAACCTTTGACTTACTAGAGAGAGGTTTTGGGAAGGGAAGGAGAACTATTCTAACTGTACGTTATGCCTTCTTCTTGCATTCGTCTCACCTCTGCCAGTTTTACTGGTTTGGACCATCTCTGTGGTTTGATCAGTGGGTTGAAATCGTCAGTGTTTTCTTTTTATTACCTGAATAATTTGATGCTTCAGCCCTGCTTAACAATCACAGAAATCATGGATGGAGCATAAGGAAATGCTCAGCAAACTGAGGAAGTGCTGGTGTGACAGTGGAGTTGAAGGAAATCTCAATCAGGGCATTTGTTTTGAGGGCTGGACAGCATGGCTAATTCAAACAGTCTTCACTCAGTGCCTGATTTGAGTCCCTCTCATTGTGAGGAAGCCTCTAATAATTTAGTGGGTAAAATCATGCAGATCCACACTGAGCTATCTGCTTCTGGGAATGCAGAGAAGGATCCTGACATGGTAAAAATGTTGGGAGTATTTCATCCAACAATCTGGCCTTTGGCTCCATATCCTTCCTAGATTACCTCATTTTATCTTGTTTAGGTGCAGCCAACTAGCTGTTACCTGAGTCCCAATCTCAGCAAGTTTCTCAACAACACTGTCTGGGCCTAATCTAATGAAGGCACAGGGCTGTCTACACACACTAAGCTTGGTTGTGAATTAAAGTGCACTAGCTACTCTGCACTAACTTCCTGTGTGGACACTCTTACTGTGCACTAAGAGTGTCCTCGGGCGGTTTAGGTTAGTACACTTCCAAAGTGTATTAATCTAAAGTGCACAAAGGCACTACTGTGCACTAAGCCAGCGATTGTGTATGTGTGTGGGTTTCCTGCATAGACGGCCCATAAAGTTGTGGGTCATCTGCATACTGAAGACACCACACTCCCAGTGCCTCACTGCTCTAATGGAATCTGATCCAAATCCTACTGAAGACAATGGAAAAATTCCCATTTATTCTAAATGGCTTTTGATCAGGCTGATACACATTGAAGAAGTGAGGTAGCAGAACACCATATGGAAGAGCCCTTGGACAGATGTGAATTCACCCAATATTGTCTCCTAGGACCTCTTTAGAAAGTCACTCAGGAGCAACTTAATCTGCCTCTGTTAGAATCTGCAGGTGTGTCAATAGTACCTCGTGGCATCTCATAGATCTGAGAGATTTGGCATAGACACTTTAGGTCTTTACCCATTACCAGAAAGAAGTAATCAGTTGATGCAACAAGCATAGTCTCTGTACTATAAACAGACCTAAAACCAGATGGACTGGGTGCTAGGAAATCAGAAGACCCTATGCCAGAAATGCCCTGCCAGAAGCTTTGTGATAATATTCCCCCAAAAGGATGATTATTAGTGGTGTTAAAAGGAGTAGAAAGTAGCCAGCTGTGGCATCATTATTTGATTTGTAAACTGAGAAAAAATAATGTGGAAATCAGAGAGAATACGTAGGGAACACCAGTATACCACAATGTTATATACAGTCGTTTTAGTGGGGCCAATTTCAGTATTAGTCACACTAATAGAAACCTGGTGTAAACTGAAGTCTCGAGTTATTCTGGATTTACACTGGTATAACTGAGGACGGAATTTGGCCCTCTAACAGCACTTCTGATTGTTGCTATGGGGAGAATTAAGCTGTGTGGTTCAGGGGTAAATTAATACATTTTGTTTGGATTCCTGTTAGTGCTGTGTTGGCATGTTGGTTCAGATATCCTGTGGGTGCATTCACAGATACTCCCTGAGTGATTCTGAAATGAGGACCCTAAATTCCATTTTTCAAATTGGCGAAAGCTTGGCTTAGCGTGATCTTTTTCTGTCACAGAGAAAGAGCAGCCTTTCCTCACTAATATGAGCCTATGTGCAACAGAGTAGTCCTCATTTGCATAATCTTTTATTTTTGTTTGATTTGCATAATCGTGTATGTGTGTGTGTGTGTGTGTGTGCCCGTGCATGCGTGTTCCTTATCCTCCACAAAAAGCTTGACTGTCTCCAGTAAAAGGATCCCAATTATTGACTAGCAATTCCTTTTTGCACCATAGACTGAAACATTTTTCATCGGTTTGTTTGTTTTTCAAAATAAACTTCATATTAGTCAGTGCACTGAGCTTAGGTCCTAAAGCAGATTTCTCTGCTGTAAGTGAATTGAGTGCATCCAGCTTTAGCCCCTGGTTCTCTCATTGGGATCAACTGCTTTGCATAGTTTTATCCGTTTGGGAGTTGGGTTATCAACCTATAAAGCAGTATGTTGGCCCTGTCTTTGTTCAGAGTACAGTCATGGTCAAAAAAGTGACAGTGAAAATACAGCTTCCTTGTCATAGCAAGTATGTACTCCCATTGAGCTAAATTCCTCTCTCATTTACAATGATTTAAATTGTGATTAACTCCACTGATCTCAGTTACCTTACTCCTGATTTTTACCATTTTTACTGAGATGAGATTTTAGCATAATGTGTCTAGCAGAATCATATCTGCTTTGTTTACAGACTCAATTGTTTTACTGGTATCAGCACCACACATGTAATGTATCTGTTATGGAGCAAACTGTATTCTGTACAGGCTTGTACATCAGCCTCTACTTTGATGGATGGTGTGCCATTTGGATAAGGTTTGTTTGCTGACTTTGCCATTGAATGGGAAGGGACTTGCCCACGGGAAGAACAGAATGTAGAATTAGAGGATAAACAAGTTCAGAAGAGGAAATCCCTCAGCCATAAAGAGGCATGACAAAGTATGTGGTTTATAGTTAGGTAATACTGGGCTATCTCTGAAGGGTAAAGGAAAAATCCACATCTCACACAGGATATGAGGTGTTTGGGCTACAGGGCTGTTTCATTGCTGTGTAGACTTCCAGGCTCAGAGACCCTCCCACCTCACAGGGTCCTAGAGCCCAGGCTCCAACCCAAGCCCGTCAGTGGCATAGCCCAGCCACAGGTGTCTAGCTGCTGTATAGACATACCCACACACATCTTCTGGAACTCAGGCTGTGGGACTGTAAAATTGTAAAGTGAAGAGATTTGGGTTTCGGGTTGGAGCCCGGGCTTTGAGACCCTGAGATGATGGAGAGTCTCACAGCCCAGTCTCCAGCCCGAGCCCAAACATCTACACTGTGATTTTTAGCCCCGCTGCCCGAGCCTTGCTATCCTGAGCCAGCTGTCTGGGCTCTGAGACTTGGTCTTTTATCACAATGTAGACATACCCATAGACCTCATAAGTCCCAATCCTGTGTGTATACCATAAAAACATCTTTCCTTCTCTCTTTTCCCAGCTGTAGTATAAAGGAAATGCCTTCTGTTCTTTGTCGCTTCTCTTCTTTGTAGCCCAGAATAAAACATAGAGGATAGGATTCATCTCAGCCACATCCCAAAGTAACTAGTATATCTTAGATTCATGGGCTTGGAGTAAAGACATCATAGCTGTTGATTCTCCCTCTTTTTAGTATTTGTATTACTAAAGTGCATAGAGACACCAAGAAAGACTGGGGCTCCGTTGTACTAGTTTTGTTCAAACTGTAGTGAGAGAGAGTCCATGTCTGAAAGAGTTTACAATTTATAAAGATAAGATGGATAAATGAGGCTCATGCACATTTCTTGGGGGATCACCTGCTAATCCCTCCATCACATTTAGCAAAATGCAGGGATAGTTGGCTCTTTGTGGAAGAGTTCTATCTCCTTCTTTGCATGGGGACCCTTCCCACACACAGAAATGCTAAACTACGCCTCTCTTTTCCAGCATGATAGTTCATAGAACATTCCTCAGTGTCAAAGCCCCTCTTTAGTTTGAAGCAGTAACAAATTCTGAAATGATTCCCTGAAGCTTAGTGGTTCCACATTAAGAAAAAAAAGTATTTAAAAAAAATCCTGCAGCAAGAATGACTGAAATCCTTAATTGCAGAAGATGCCACTATGCATTCAAAATTGAGCCTTGCTTTCCTGTCAGTCATCATTTCCATAAAGGGAGTTCATTCCCAGGGCCAGCAGTGCTGCGGTGATGTAGAGTGAGATGAATATGTACCAGGCAGGATGTGAAAGGGCAGAGCACAGCCTTGACACTGACACAAATAACTGAGTTGCTGAGTAGTTAGTGTAAAATTTGACTGTTTCTTAAGAGAGATGTCACACAGCATTCAGGCTATGGTGAAATTAATTATCCCTCTATCAGCATTTATACTTGCTGTGCATACCTCATCCCCCATTAATGCTCCTAATTCCATTCAGCACAGATTTCCACAGCCCTTGGCGGTTCCTGCTGTTTACTGCACTTCATTGTGAAAACTGACCGTTTATTTTGACCCTTTGTTTGCTATCTTTTAACCAGTTATTGATTCATGACAAGACTTTCCCTCTTATCCCATGACTGCTTACTTTGCTTAAGAGCCTTTGGTGAGGGACCTTGTCAAAGGCTTTCCAGGTACACTATAACAACTGGATCACCCTAGTCCAAATGCTAGTTGATACTCTCAAAGAATTCTAATAGATCGGTGAGGTATGACTTCCCTTTACAAAAAACATGTTGATTCTTCTCCAACATATTGTCTTAATCTATGATACTTCTGTTCTTTATTATAGTTTCAACCAATTTGCTTGGTACTAAAGTTAGGCTTACTGGCTTGTAATTGCCAGGATCGCCTCTGGAGTCTTTTAAAACATCAGTATTACATTAGCTATCCTCCAGTCATCTGGTAGAGAGGCTGATTTAAGTGATAGGTTACATACCATAATTAGTAGTTCTGCAATTTCACATTTGAGTCCCTTCAGAACTTTTGGGTGCATACCACCTAGTCCTATTTTTACTGTTTAATTTATCAGTTTTGTTCCATAGCCTCCTCTCTTGACATCTCAATCTGGAACAGTTCCTCATATTTGTCACCTAAAAAGAATGGCTCAGGGGTGGGAATCTTCCTCACATTTTCAGAGACCAATGAAAAGAATTAATTTATTGTCTCTGCAATGGCCTTATCTTCTTTGAGTGCTCCTTTCGCACCTTGGTCATCCAGTGGCCCCACTGATTGTTTGGCAGGCTTCTTGCTTCTGATGTTTAAAAAAAAATAGTTGCTATTAGTTTTTGTGTCATTTGCTAGTTGCTCTTCAAATTCTTTTGGGGTCTGCCTGATTATACTTTTATGCTTAACATGCAAGAGTTTATGGACTAGGTTGTGACTTTAGGTACAGCCATTAAGTAGCCCTGGGAGACATTGTGAATCAGAGTCAATGTGTGGGTCACAGTTTGTTCCCTGATTCCTCCCTACTCCCAGTTATGTCTAGACTGCACCCTTCTTTCAGTGGTGTGTAGTGTACATACACACGCAGTTCCCTAGCACAGGGGAAATTAGCAGCATAGACAGTGAGGCACAGCTTAGACAAGCAGAGACTAGGATATGCCTGAAGATTGTGGGTATTTATTCAAGTACATCCCCTGCACAGCTCTCTGTTCACCCACGCTATGCTTCCCCATCTACACGGCTGTCTCTAGCCATGTAGCATCCTGCTGCCTCCCTGCTGCTGGAGCCTTTTCCCACTGCAAGAATATACTCTGGCAGCGTGGAAAGACTCTGGTGGGGAGGAGGCAGCGAGGAAAGGCTGCTGCTAAAGCCTTTCCCTCTGCCAGAGCCTTTCACTGACACATGTAGCTAAGCACTACAGTGTGGACATGATGTGCTTTTCATTGCAGAGTGCAGCTATAAGTACACTATCAGGATTGTATAGACGTGCTGTCAAGGCTGATTCCCCACTCTGGCACTTTGAGTGCTGAAGGTGGGGGTCCACAAGGATTTTAAAAATTAATACTTGCCACTCTAGGCTTGTATTAAACTTTCAAGGTTATGGCTTCTCTCTGACCTTGGATGGGTAGATGCTGCCATCACCCAAGTTCAGCACCCGCCCCTGCCTTTTTGGAACCCAGAAGGACGCACTTGGGAATTTTTTCCTGTGAGGTACCCTCAAGCCCTTTCACTCTCCCCACCCCTGGGAAGAGCTGAGAAAGAAAACAAAGGAAATTAGCTATTGCCCCCAGCTAATTAAACAACATGTTCACAAACCTCTTAGGACACCAAAAATCCAATTCTGTTCTTAAAAAAGGTAAATTTTATTAAAAACAAAAAGAAAGAAAATACATCTGGAACTTAGGCTTTTGCTAGATTTAAAAAACCCACTTACAAAAATTAAACATCAAGAATAACCTTCTTGAGGTCTAGATTAAAGGTTACAAGCAATACAAAAAGCATCTGGGGTTAGCACAGAGGAGTCCACAAGCCAATAAGAAATAAACAGAAATAAACCTTATCGCGTCTTTCTAGACATTATCTGATTTATGAGTAGGTCTTATGTATGATCTGATGATTTCCAAACCTGACAAAAAGCTTTTTACAGCATAGTCCCAGCCCTGTCTCCGCTCTGTCCCCTCTCTCCAGAGAACAACAGAACAGACAAAGGGAAGTTTTTCTCAATTTTAAAAAGTTCTAGCCTTCCCTTTGGCTCTTTTGATCAGGTGCCTAATCCTTTTCTTTTACCTGTGGACTTTTTAACACTTTACAGGTAAAGCAAGTAGAGAATAGCTACTAAGAGGGATTTGATAGCTAACTGGCTGGCTGTGTGTCATAAAAGGGAGCTACCCTCCCCCCTCCCCAACCCTTCATTTATCACACTTGTTTCCCAGGGTTTCTCAGGGCAGGGAGAAGAGCACAGCCAAACACATGCACATCTTCCCCAAGTGACATTCTTGCCAATCATACTAGGTGCAGTAAATAAACCAGCCCCTGCCACCAGTTGGTGCGTGCTCTTTTAAAAGCTCAAATAACCCTCTGCATCTTTAAGAAAGGAAAGTAACTTCAGGCCCTCTGGAATTCTCCAAGTTGTCTGTGTATGCGGCAAATTGTTTTGAGATGGAAACAGCACCTTTGAAGCATGTCCATGAAATACATAATTAAAGCATCTTGTGTTCGATCACACTGTTAGACAGCTAATTGAAAATCACATTGTATCTGCATAATGAGACAAATAATGTATGTGTCTGTGCACTGATGAAATGTCTCATCCCATAGCCTTTTTCCCTTTAATTGCTATGAAAGCAACTGGCAGGAGATGACCACGTGCTGGGCTGCCCTTGATCAGCAAATCTGGACTAGACGGAGTCACTGATCTGGTCTCTGGTGGGCTCAAATAAAGGAGGACACTGCAGGATAGGGACGCTTCTTCCAACAAGTTGTGTTCAGATGTTAATGTAGGCTTGCCATCCGCTCTGCCTCCTAAAGTGCATCAGTGGGTAGCATATCACTTATGTGGCTTCACAGATGAGCTGAATGTTGGTATTCTGATGGTGCCAGGGCTGGGGCAAGGATATTTTGCACCCTAGGCGAAACTTCCACCTTGCGCCCCTTCCCCCAAAAATAAATCACATACATTATACTTGTATACATTTAAATCAGCCTGGGGCTCCCAGCTGCAGAGGTGGCTGGGAGCCCCTGGGGCTCACGGGCAAATTAAAGGGCCCTAGGCAGCGGCCGTCATGGAGCTCCAGCTGGGATTTAAAGGGCTTGGGGGCTAGGGCCAGGATTTAAAGGGAGTTCCGGGCCCTTTAAATCCCGGCTCCATTGCCGGGCTTGAGCCATGTGAGTGCTAAGCGGAGCTCTGCCCAGCTGCTGGCGTCCCCACCGGCAATGACAATAATTGCATGGAGCAGCTGCTACGCTAGGAGAGGGAGTCTGAGCCACACGTGTCAGTACGCCGCCAGCAGCCCAGCCCAGGAATGTTGTAAAAAAATTGGGGGCACCTCTTTTTGGCGCCCCCAAATCTTGGCGCCTTAGGCAACCACATGGTTGCCTGAATGGTAGCACTGGCTCTGGATGGTGCTATGCCAATATCATGGTGCAGTGAGACCCAGGACTTGATGCTTCACCTCCTTTTCAAAGACAACATAGTCTGATCCCTGGTTGTGCTGCCTAAGCATAGGTGTCTCTCTTGCCATCGTCTGTACCATCAATACCGTACACCGAGAATTTGTGGAAGACATGCTGACCTCCATCGATAAAATAATCTGTAACTTGTTAGTATTGGTCATTCAGTGTGAGTAGCAGTCATTCAATCAATTGAACAAGAAAAAAGGAAATAGTAAGTACAATGGGTTGAATTCTCCTCTCCAACCTAACCCGCAGTCTTCAGTTGGAGATAGATGTCACATCTGAAGGCAGATTGTGGCCCCCTCTATGTGCATAATGGCCACATTCACTGGTGTCATAACTTAGTCCCAGATTTGGACCTTAGCGTCCAAAATATGGGGGTTAGCATGAAAACCTCCAAGCTTAGCTACCAGCTTGGACCTGGTACTTGCTGCCACCACCCAAAAAATTAGAGTGTTTTGGGGCACTCTGGTCCCCCTGAAAAATCTTCCCTGGGGATCCCAAGACCCAGATCCCTTGAGTCTCACAACAAAGGGAAATAATCCTTTTTCCCTTCCCCCCTCCAGGTGCTCCTGGAGAGATACACAGACACAAGCTCTGTGAATCCAAACAGAGTGACTCCCCCTCTCCGTTCCCAGTCCTGGAAACAAAAGCACTTTCCTCTTCACCCAGAGGGAATGCAAAATCAGGCTAGCAAATCCAACACACACAGATCTCCCCCTGATTTCTTCCTCCCACCAATTCCCTGGTGAGTACAGACTCAATTTCCCTGAAGTAAAGAAAAACTCCAACAGGTCTTAAAAGAAAGCTTTATATAAAAAAGAAAGAAAAATACATACAAATGGTCTCTCTGTATTAAGGTGACAAAATACAGGGTTAATTGCTTAAAAGAAATATGAATAAACAGCCTTATTCAAAAAGAATACAAATCAAAGCACTCCAGCACTTATATTCATGCAAATACCAAAGAAAAGAAACCATATAACTTACTATCTGATCTCTTTGTCCTTACACTTAGAAACAGAAGATTAGAAAGCAGAAACTACTTCTCCAAAGCTCAGAGAAAGCAGGCAGACAGACAAAAGACTCAGGCGGTTTGCTGGCTGGCTCCGGGACCGAGAGAGCAAACCGCGGCGTTCCCGGTTTGCTCTCTCGGTCCCGGAACCCCGAGCAAGCAGGTCTCCTTCCCCGCGGTTTGCTGGCTGGCTCCGGGACCGAGAGAGCAAACCGCGGCGTTCCCGGTTTGCTCTCTCGGTCCCGGAACCCCGAGCAAGCAGGTCTCCTTCCCTGCGGTTTGCTGGCTGGCTCCGGGACCGAGAGAGCAAACCGGGAAAGGAAACCAGCTTGATTACCAGAGGCTTCCTCCTTCCACGGAGGTCAAGAAAAGCGCTGGTGGGTGTCTACATTGCATTACCAGCGCTGGATCACCAGCGCTGGATCCTCTACACCCGAGACAAAACGGGAGTACGGCCAGCGCTGCAAACAGGGAGTTGCAGCGCTGGTGATGCCCTGCAGATGTGGACACTCTCAAAGTTGCAGCGCTGTAACTCCCTCACCAGCGCTGCAACTTTCTGATGTAGACAAGCCCTCAGACACAAACTTCCCTCCACCCAGAGTTGAAAAAATCCGGTTTCCTGATTGGTCCTCTGGTCAGGTGCTTCAGGTGAAAGAGACATTAACTCTTAGCTATCTGTTTATGACAACTGGTGTAGGACCCTCGGAGAAAATTTTGGTCTTGTTTACTAGGTGGAAGTCTGAAATAACTCCAAGTCAATGGAATTACTTCAGATTTACATCTAGATAACAAGGGACAGAATTTAGCAGCCCTTTAGCTTTTGTATTTCCTGATTTAAAAAAAAATTCACTGTGCATGGTCCATTAATATAGAATTTATTTTATTGTTGTTTGTTTGTTTGTTTGTTTTGGCAGTTAATAAGAAAAAATACATCTGGCTTTGCGTGGCTCTGTTTTCTCAGGGGGTTCCAGTGCCTTGAATGCCCCTTGCTTTATTTGCCTTTACCAATTGAAAATGGCCATTGCAAATGTCCCAAGTGTGGAAACGGTGACTGTTTCTGCAACTGGTTTTTCAGGCTTACTTTGTGACATGATCTCCTCTTGCTGGTTAACTCTTAACAAACAAAGAGTCTGTTTTCACACAAAGACAAGTAGGAAAGAGTGACAGAGCAGACTGTCAGAGAAGACTGTCTATATGCTTTAAAGCTACTTTATTATGCCCCGGTCCATGCTGGGAGCGAAGAGAGACATAATCAGGCACCGATCTGCATTTTAAACAATATTAAGGATTAGCAAAGGGGCAGCAGATGCACCCATTGAGCTGTAAAGGAAGAGACTCAAAAGCTGTGTTGTGCAGATGGGAGATTACTGTACTGTACTTCCCCTTATGTGCCAGCCAGTGTTCCTGCTGCTCTACAGAGCGGCACTTATCATCTCCGGCAGCCTTTCTGTCCCAGAGCACATGCAGCACAATAAACCTGCCCTACCAGTGCACTGGAGGTGAGGGGATATTCAAGCAATCTAAACCAACATAAAGCTAGCCCCAGCAGTCATTCTGCTGCTGCCTGTAGAAACGTGATATGTGAATAGGATGATTATTCCCTCTTCCTGCTTCAGTGGTTGAAGCACTTTAACTCTCTCCATTTTAATAGCTACATCTAACTATATTGTCTATCAATTTGCTGCAGACCAGCCCTGTTGCTAGGTTGGGGCTGGGGGAGTGAAAGTGAAAAGGAGAGAGATTTTCCTTTATGGCTTTTGCTGTTTTTCCACCATTGCTTCCTCAAACCAACATTTCTTCCCCAGCCTGAAGGCTATTGTTACAATTTACCGTTTCATTTTTTTAATGGGACATAAACTGTAAAGCCATTCACCAAGTTTATATGTTAACACACATCCATATAGAGAGAATAGGCCAAAATCTGCTCTCAGTTATGCTGGTATAAGTCTGGAAGAAGTCTAATGACTGGAATGGAGTTACTCTCTCTTTACACCCATGTAACTGAGAGTGGAATTTGGCTCATTATGTGATAGAAATGATGGTCCATTACCCAAGTATTTCTCCTATGACTCTAACTTTTATAATTGAAAATACACTATTACTGGGTCCATTTGCCTTTATTGTTTTTCTTTCAGAGCCTCTAAATGCTTTTGTTTGACATTTGTATGCCCCTTCGAGTCTAGAGTTTCCCTTCATTCTCTCCTATTAATCTATCCCTGACCCCATCCAACATGATATATGGGCATAGCATGGAATTCATTCCTAGTTCTGCCAGAGACTTTCCCTGTATACTTTGGCAAACCACTTAATCTCTTTATTCCTCAATTCCACATCTTTAAAATGGGGATAATAATACTCCCTTTGTCTTGCCCTTTGACTGTCTGATCTATTTAGGTAATAAAACTCTTTAGTGTAGAGACTGTGACCCACAGTGTTTCATGCAATAGGGCCCTAACCTCAGTTGGAGTATCTAACTGCTACTGTAATATTAATAGTAATAATAAGTTGATGCAGAACTAATATTTCCAGTGCTGTTTTCTAGCCTACTTTAAAGATGTTTCCCCTGAAGTGTTACCTTATCTTTTTGAGGCTTGAGAGCTATGTCAACAAGCAGTGAAGCAATTGCTTTTCTAAGGCATCCTTTCCTGCTGTGATGCACATTCAGTAAATGCATCACTGCCCTCGGTTTCTCCAAGACCAACCTGGTCACCATCTCCTACTTTGGATAACCGCTTAAGCATGGGCATGAGGGAGAGACTACAGATTTAGTCCTGTGCATTTCAGTCCTGACTTTCCATTTCTGGACCTATTGCAAATGGACTGAATTGTGCTAGGGTTTGTCATGAGTACAGATCTCTGCTTGGAACAAGGATCAGGCCATCAAACTTATTTAACTTGTGACCTAAGACAGAATTGGAATCTAATACTTTGGAGGTGAAAATCCCAGCTTTAACCTCTTGTGCTGCTAATCCTCCTCCTGGGTTAACTGTGTTACTCCTTCTGGTAATTTAGAATATAGCTTGAAGGGGAGTAGTGAAACTTTATCAGAGTGGGAGAAGGGTAAGTAGTGGTTCTTTGACTTAACCGACCTTTTGCGGTGCTGAAGTCCATGAAAAACCCTAGGCAGAGGGATAGCAAGCAGTATGGCCCAGTGCCCTCTTGGGGAATGTATCTTGAAAAGAAGGGGAAGGAACGTGAGCTTTGTTTCACAGACTCTTGTTGATAAAATCATGAATTGTCCACAGGACTTGGCCATTTTCTGTGCTGCTTATAGACAGCGCAGAAGCATGTAAAATTAACTTGAGCTTAGGGTGACCAGATGTCTCAATTTTATAGGGACAGTCCCAATATTTGGGGCTTTTGTAATATGGGCTCCTATTACCCCCTACCACCTGTCCCAATTTTTTACACTTGCTATCTGGTCACCCTACTTGAGCCTGTGAGGTCACTGCTGTAGAAGGGCTCTGGTAAATGGACCATGCCAGGGCTGAAGGGAAGCAGACAGCTCATTCACCCACACCCACACCCATGTTGTGCAGCTTCTGACTTCTTGTTGTCACTTCAGTTCCCTTGCTCTGATGAAAACCAAGGAAATTTAGGGAAAAGGTACATTTGAGCGGGAGTTATTTTGGAAGGATTTAAACTACAGGCAGTAAACAGTATGTACAGAAGCTATGTCATTTAGTGAAAGGTTTATAAAGTGTCTTGAATGTATTGCTTGTTCTTAACTGGCTAAAGAGAGGGAGTTGCAAGGAGCCCCCACATGAACCCCAAATCCCAGTATGCACTCAGGAATGTGTCTTGCCCCCACAGCAGTCTGTTGAAGAACAGGACAATAAGGCTCAGTTGTGCAGAGAAGAAAGGGAAGAGTGAGCTCTTTAAGCTAGCAGACAGATAATAGCAGATTCTGTTGCAACCACGTACTCCCACTAAACAAACACAGCCCCATAAAGTGTAAAGACCAGACTTGATTTGCCTGTCATTGCTATCCTAATTTCTAAACAGGATTTGCCTTGTAAACTTCTACTGGTCCTGAAGGAATATCTCCTGCTGGGCTTGTGCTTTGTATAATATGGTAATCCAGTGAATAAAGGGTTAATTAACAGAGTCTGTTGCCGGTGGCTTGGTTAGCTCACCAGGTGGTTCTTTTGTTCCTTTAAATTAGAATAGTCTGAGAACAGACAAAACATGATACATTGTTGCAACAAATGTTCTAGCCTGCAATTGTGTCTAAATCTGGAGACTGTCCAGCAGAATAGTAGCATGGGGGCTGCCAATGAGAAGTGTGGCTAGAAGCTTTTAAGGTGGTGACAGAGTTGCATTTGATCTTTGATTCATTTGCTTCTTCCTTTATGTAGCTAAGCATTTGTCAAAGGAAGACAAGAGAGTACTCTGTGAATTTTCAATGCACAGCTCTTTGCATCTAATGGAGAAGATGGTTAAAATGAGAATGGAGTGCATGTGGTAAGGTATTCCCCATACTGAGGTGACTTACGGACTATGCGGTTGCATAGGACCATGTCCTTCAATACATCACATATACCACCCCTTGAGAATGCCATTCTTGATTCTCCATCTGTTATCCTGTCTGACTCCAGCTGTGGTGGGGACTAAATGATCCATCTTCCTTCCTTGTACCCTCTCCTGCTTAGTAAATTGTGATACAGCTCATGCAGTCTCGGAAGACAGACAAAGCGAAGCGGATAGACTGTAGTCCAGAGTGGACTGTAGATTTGTTTCCCAGTGGTGGGTCCTAGACCACTTACAGCAGTTAGTTTAGTCCATATCAGACAGTGGGCTGATCAGTTACTCTCCGAGGGCTGCATCCTCAGCTGGTGTAAATCATTGTAGCACTATTGATCTCAACAGAGCTAATCCACTGAAGTTTTACCAATTTGCCAAGTCTTGCTGCCAAGTGTGAGTGCTTCCCTCGGTCCTTCCTCCAGCCACTGGTGATAGTGAAAGTCACTCTGCATTTTATTTTGTCTAGAAAAGCTTCTTGACATATTGCCCTAGCCCCGTTGCTAAATAAGTGGCCAGCTTCTGCCCTGATTTTCTTCAAACCCTCGGCAGCACATAGCCATCATCCCCTCCTGCCCTGGAGCTGCTCTAGAAAGTACATATTTAGTTGCCATTCTGCCCCCTGAAAGGACCTTCACTTCCCAGTTTGGCATCTTATTGTTGGCACACACAGTACCATTAATACAATGCCCCACCTGTGAATTATGGGTGAAATTTACCCCAAAGCAGACAACCTGAGTAGGGGATTTAGGGTGGGATTTTCAAAGGGAGCCTAAGAAATTTAGGTGCCCAAATGGGATAGAATTGCCTAACTCTCTTAGGCTCCTCTAAGAATCCCAGCCTTGCATAGTGCTTAAGAGGATGCATAGGGCCTCATGTTGGCTCTCTGAGCTGAGCGAATTTCACCTTATATTTGGTACATCGTAATCACTCCTGTCTGTGGTCATGTCTTAATTCCCTCTAATCTGACTAGAGCAGACCCCAATGCCCTGTATCCCAGTCCTTCCCTTTTGGCTGCAGCTGTGGCCAGCCTCAGTTTAGACAAACCTAATCTGAGAAATAAATTGAATTTCCTTCTGTTTCTCCCCCCCCCCAAACTGTTTCCCAGAGCCTTGCAGAACAGTGAAGGGGAAGGAGGAAGATGCCACTGCCTACAAAGCAGAGATGTCACTAACAGGCAGGAATGCTGGTGAGGTCATGTATACACAAAGGTGTAGATCCACAAGTAAAAATGATCCTCATAAAACCTAGCACAGGCCATTCTGCAGTGGGAATCTATGCTGGAAATCAGCTAAAAGCTATGCTGTTGTTATGGAGCACAGGGCACAAGCATCTTCATTCACTAGGGTCTCTCAAGTGTGCAGCCCTCTCCATTTAATTGAGAGGTAGCATGGTCTAGTGGGCAGAGCACTGGACTGGGACTCAGGACATCTGGATTCTATTTCTGTCTCTGCCACTGACCTACTTCTTAGAGCTCAGGGCCAGAAGGGACCAGTATATCATCTAGTCTGACCTCTGGTTTATCACAGGACATTAAATTTCATCCAGATACCCCTCCAACTTCAGTTAGAGGAAAACATTTCAGTCCTCAGAAGGCTCACCTGTTGTGTGCCACAACAGAGAGCTGGAGGGACCCAGGTGCACGAGTACCCAATGCTCTGCAGTTCCAGAGAGTTGATTAGGTGGTTATGCCCACATGATCCCAGCAGGCGATCTGCACCCCAGGCTGCTGAGGAAGGCATAAACCCTGCAAGGTCCCTGCCAGTCTGACCTTGGGAAATATTCCTTCCCCACCCCAAAACTGATGGTCAGTTTGACCCTGAACATGAGAGCAAAATGTAGCAGCCAGGCACCTAAGAAAGAGGATTCTCTGTACCATCCCAGAGCACTGGTCTGTAGTGGTGCCCGATACCCCTGCACTAGCATTTGTGAAGAGGTTAGCATAGGGTTGCTTAGGGCAGCCTAATGCATTGCCTGTGTCAGAGTGTTAAACAGAGGTGAGTGTGGAGCAGAATCCCTCCCTCTGTGAGGGAATGCTGCAGATTTTAATTTAAGTGCCCTACAGATTCAAGAATAAAAATGCTGATTTCTTGCTAATAGTTAACTTATTGGGGGTTATCGTCATTGACTGCTGTTGGGAACAGCTGGGACTGGTACAGCTGTGAGTGCCTCTGTAATCAACACTTCTGTCTCATTCCCTACAGTAACACTTCTTAGGGCAAGCAGGATCTGGGTAGCTGTGAGTTCTTGACAGAGAAGCTGATTCACAGTCCATTGACTTTAGTGGGCTTTGGATCAGGCCCTGAGAACTCTCTTATACCAACCTTTCTAATGAGCCCTGCTCCAATGAGAAGTAGAGACAAGGCGATCTGTGAGATCTCCCACATCCCACACTCCCTCCAGTAAGTGATTCCTGTGGGGAAAAATTGGAATGGGAACATGCTGCCAAGGTACATTTTGATAGCATTGCTTCACGCTCCTGTGCTGTGGTTTAAAAGCCAGTGGTCTCTGCGACTTCAAATTCTGAGTTCAAGTGGATTCTATGTATATGATATCCTTTGCCTCGTACTCACTGGAAAGGAATTCTAAGTTATGTGTCACGGCATCAGAAGGTGTGGGTGTAGGTGTGTATGCAAACATTTTTCTTCTGAAAGGAAATTGAAATTCTTTTTCTAGTTTTGCAAGCATAGCTCATCTGGCTCTGAAGGTGATAATATACTGTATTTCATAAGCACTGCCTTCAAATAATGAGTTGGGGCCTTTTCTGCTCTAAAGGTGTACTGAATCTGACCTCCTGCTCTCTGTATAAGGAACACAGTGAGTCAGGAGCCGTGCAACTTGTAAAACCTGAGCTGGCAGTTTTTGTTGTTCCCAGCTTCAACAGCGACAGATGCCTTCCACACCATGACCCAAACCATTACTCCCAAATTAAAAACAGTACATTTGGAAGTTGCGGGGGTGGGTGATATGCCTGTTTTTGCTGTTCATTCAAATGAGAATAGTCTGATTGTTTTGACCTTTAATCCTTTTTCAGTAGCTTTCCTTTTGTAAACTGGATTTTGGGTTTCAGTTCTTTCCTCTCCCCAAGTCACAGAGCTGTTGTGTTATTTTTTGGTCTGTGATCTAATTGTGAGATGGGATGAGAAAAAACATCTTTTTATAATTGTGTCATGGGGGCTCTAGCCTCACAACCTGTTTCAGTATAGTTAATTCAGTCTGCTAGAGAGGAGCAGGAAGGACATAAAGCATTTAAAGATCAGTGAGCCTGATCATGGCTGGATTAAGACTCTATAGGCCGGTGCCTAGGGCTCTGGCTCCCAGAGTCATGTGATTGCATCCAAAACTCAGGATTCATTTAAAAATATATATGTTTCTAGGCTTCAAGGTTGCAAACAAAAACTTGAAAATATGAACCAGGTGTAGGGTGACAAGATGCTCAATTTTATAGGGATAGTACTGATTTTTGGGGCTTTTTCTTATATAGGCTTCTATTACCCTCAACAACCTGTCCCGATTTTTCACATTTGCTGTCTGGTCACCCTAACCGGGTGTAACTGATACAGTGATGTCTGCCTGATTCTGCAGAGAGCCTGAAACTGACTCTGAGAGGTGTGAACTGTCCATCCAATGGGATGTTAATTACTCTTGGGGACCCTGGCATCACCACCACAGAAGAGGAGTCTGTATGGCAGGAGAAGAGTGCATTGGGCTTGGCCTACCATTTAAGCAGACACACACTGGCTTCTGGGAAAAATGCTGGTGGCATTTCTACATATGGAGATAGGACTTCTATTGCTCCTGAGGAAAATGAAGTGGGCCCCATGCTGCTTTCCCTGCCTCTTTGGGAGAAGAAGGAGGTCCCTGCCATTGCTACTCCAAGTAGGGATTGGATCATAGCATGGGGGCAGGGCTACTGAGTAAGAGGGAACTACAGGGGGACCCATGCAGTGGTTGGCTTTAGGCCTTGGATTGCCTTAAGCCAGCCCTGTGCCTGATTTTCCTCTCACATACATCGGCATAAAGCAGGAGTAACTTCACATAAGTCAGTGGAATGACACCAATATAAAACTGTTGTCAGCAAGAGGCAAATCAGGCCCAGGGCTCTCATCACTGCTGTCTTGTTATTAGTATTGATTTTTTTATCGGGGAAGAACTAGAGTTGTAGATAAGCCTGATGCTTTTAATGATTGTTCCTTGCATTGATAAAGTGATTTTTTCCTACTTGGTGCAGGAACAATCCCAGTTAGAAACAGATGGCCTCAGCTGTAGAGTGTGGATTTGGTTCCAAACTTCCCCAAAGATCAAAGAAGTTGCTTGGATCCAGGGCTTTGATCAAGGCCATTCTCTACTTTGTAACATTCCTGCCCTGACAGGGGGGCTCAGGTGCCTCTCTAGTACTGATAAAGAACCAATCCAATTCCCATTTGAAGTCAGTGGGAATCTTTCCATTGAATTATGTGGGAGATGGATTGGGCACCTAACTAGGTTTTGGAGTCAAACCCTGCACCTCATTGACACCCAGGTGTAGATTCAGAAACCCAGCGAAGTTGGATGCACTGAGTGAGCTTATGGTACTTGGCATTTTGTTCATAGCATCGATGCAGGTGCAGCATATCCACATTTTCTCCTGGGTCATTATTAAAGAGCAGTATCTCTGCAATCGGTGCAATTCCTGTTAGGGATCTATCAGAGGGGGATTAAGAGAAGTCAGAATGGCACAGCAGGCTATATCAGCAGTGAGCCCATCGGATGAAGTGTTAAGTGGCCAGCCTCATTTTGTGAAGAATGCATCCTCTGGCTTATTTATAGGGGTCTTCAGTACCAAACCTCCTCTCCTACCTCAAGAGATTTCCAATTCTGGGAATGCCATCCTTGTTGTGATATTAATTAAGTTAGAATTTAAATATCTTCACTTGTTGGAGGGTTGAAAGGGGGTGGGAGATCTCATTGGTTTTGTGGCTACAAAATGAATGGTAAATTTGAATTTGTTCTTGGTTTAAACTAAAACTAGGTTGTATCTGCAGCTGTATTTAAAGAAAACTCTCCAGGTTGTGGAATCTTAGAATGAACTAATGTGAAAGTAGATCTTACATTAAAGAGCCAGTTCTGTTTTAGTCCCAGTTTTTTTTCTTTCCTACTCCCTTCCTGATTTAGGCATTGATTCACCAGGTTACCTAAGCATGTGCCTAACTTTAAGCATGTGAGTAGCCCCATTGGAGTCAATTAAGTACCTAACCAAATTGGGGCTGTACTGACTGTGCATCTCATTGTAAATATTTTACATAACAATACTTTGCACTGACACGGCATTGTAAGCTTTGCAAACATGAAGCCCCGCTCTTGGTCCCGTTGAAGCGAACGCTATATCTCTTGATGTCTTAAATGAGAACAGGAGTCAGATCCTAATTATGTCTCGCATCATTCTGGCAAATATTGCTATCCCAGTTTTACAGGTGGGAAACTAAGGCACAGAAAAACTAAATGACTTTCTCAAGGTCCCAAACTGAGGCAGAGGCAAAGTCTGGTATTTTATACTATTATTATTTTATTATTACACAGCCATATGATTACATGGTGCCCCAGAAAACCACTAAAAGCAGATTCTCTTTCCTCACTGAGCTTTCAACCTAAGATAAGTCAAGAACAGGCGGAGATAACACAGGGAGCAGTCAGAGATGGGAAGAATTAGGAAAAGACAATATAATGATGCAGTCACTGAGACAACTAATACATATGTCTAGAGGGCTGTGATAGTGAAGATTTTCCTTACGTTCTATTTAATTTCTAGTCTTAGGGGCTCATCATTATTATTTATTGGTATTGTCGTAACACTTAGGCCGAGTGTGCTATAAAGGGTTTATTGACTTGAGTTTGAGATGGGTGCATTGCTCACGAGTGGCTGAGCCACAACTGAATTATTCAGGTTATCTCGAATGATGATGAACCTATGCCTTCATGTATTATTTATATACCACATATGTTATTTTAGGAAGATTTTAGAGAGATTTCAAAATTGCATTGGGATTATTTCTTTTAGCCTTCTGCCTATAAACCCAGATGCCTTAGTTACTGTGAGTTCAGCAGCGTAGGACTCAGAGGAACCTATATAAATGTCTAAATATCACCCAGAGTAACTTTTCTATATCTCAAAAAATGTCACACTTATAAAGACCAATCTCTCTGGCCATTTCTAGGTAAGAAGAGGTGTCAGGTCCCTTAAGGAAGCTGGGAATCATCCTCTTCCATTGGGATGAAGCTCCTGTTTCTAGCTCTGTAAAGCCACAAGGTATTAGCCATTAAAGTGATGAGATTTTTAGGTATAGAAAAAACAGTCACTTGTTCAGAATTGAATCTTGGCAATTCTAGGCCTCAGGAAGGGGTAATTTTTTGAGGGGGAAATTCAGCTGTTGGAAGTTGTCATGGCTTCAGAATGCTAAATCCAAGTGGAGTCTGATTAATGGGTAAAGGGCATGTGAAGTGATCAAAGGTTCATGGTTAATAAATGTATCATGGCTTTGCCATATATTATGTGGCTCCTCAATTTGTCACATGGCTGTCACTTATGCATATGTGGGACACTTTCATTTTTATTTATTGTATGTCTTTATTTAGTGTGAAAGTGAGTATAGTCTGAGTCTCTTTTTAAAGAAGTGGGTTTTTAAGGGGATGCTGCAGTCCTGGTGGCTAAATATGGTCTAAATAGCGGAAGCCTAACTTTAGGCCTTTAAAAAAAAAAAAATCTCAGCCTAGAAACTTTGATAGGGTTCCCTTTTAGGTTGCAACCTCTTTGTCCTGGAAACCTGAGATAATGTAACATCACATCTGTGTGTGATGACATTGAATCATGAGGTTTGATCTCTATGCTTGATGCATAGAATAAACATTATACTCTTAAATTGCCCAGCTGGTTGGGGTTGGAAAGATGAGGGCCCATGAAAATTTGAGATGGGAAGCAGATAATTTTTAGACCCTATTTGCAGTGTACCTGGGCACATTCATTACTGGCAGCTCTTTACTCTCTGGTAGGGTGACCAGATGTCCTGATTTTATAGGGACAGTCCTGATTTTTGGGTATTTATCTTATAAAGACTCCTATTACCCCCGTCCTGATTTTTCACATTTGCTGTCTGGTCACCCTACTCTCTGGGAACTTGGGATCCTGACACCGAAGATGGGAAATGGATTATTGTCAAGCACTTCTCCTATTTTTTCAAGAATATCCCACCCTAAAGCCCAGGCTTTCCCTCTGTACTGCAACTGAACCTGGCGCGTTGGTGAAATTGACAATGAAATGAACTGGTGAGCTAATTACCTGTAAAGGTTCCCTGCGCTGAGTACATAAACCCCACTTGCTGGGGAAATCCTTTTAAAGGAATATCTGCTAATGGACTGAAACTCCTGCATGTATTATTACAGGCTACTGAGATGCTAAAAGGTTCCCAAGTTATTCCTACCAGATAAATTTGGTGCATCTCACCCCTTTGTCCCAAGCATTGCCCTTAAATGGTCCATCCAACTAAGCTACAGCTAATATGGTGGGCACTACTGAGTTACATTAAGTGCTAGATGTATTAATCTCCACAGACCAATAGTAAGTCTCATTTTCCTTGACACACCTACTCCATTACACTCAAGAGCACAGGGTAAAAAGGGACAAAGTGTGGATGGAAGATAGGTGAGTCTGAAAAGACACATTAATCATAATCATACAAATAAGACAAATAGCTGTGTTCTCTCATCTTTGGCCATGTCTCCTGCCAGTAACCGAGGGACCACACTGTGGTGTTCTCAACAGGTGTTTGCGCCAAAGCCCGCTGAAGGCAGTGGGAGGTTTTCCATTGACATGAGTGAGTGCTGGATTAGGCCCAGATTTAGACTCTGGATCCCTGGTGCTCCCCATCCTGCTTCTTATGTTTGATGCTTGTACTCAGTGTTCCTTACCTCTGCTGTGCAGGGTCAAGCCTCTCTAGTGCTGACCCTGACATGTCAGGTATATCCTGCACTCACATTTGCACTGGAGCATAAAAAACTGCCCTTGCCATGTTGTGCCCAAGGCCGCGAGTTGCACAACTCTGTTGTGCTCTGTGCAAGGACTTGCAGGATGAGGAACATTCTGGTCATTTTGAGAAGAGTGGGGCTAGTGTAACAATAAGGCCTAGGATGACATCATTAGACTCATGAATAGCCAATCATGCAAAAAAAATATAAGGCAAGTCCCTGAAATGCAGGAGGCCCTTTGTCATGAGGGAGCCACACACAGGAAAGATGGAAGAAATGTGGGGGATGGGGGGGAGGTAGCAGAGAACATGAGAAATGAACAAAGGAAACCGGATTAAAACATCAATTCAATAAACATATGAAGAACAAGCTGTGTCCCACTGTCTCCCTCCCACCTCACCCCATGATGTTCCCTCCTTGTTAGAGCACCTTTTCCTTTCTGTACTCCCCTCCCAACATGCTGTAAAAATTCCGTGGCCC
The DNA here is from genome assembly GCF_007399415.2 of Gopherus evgoodei. Lineage (NCBI taxonomy): Eukaryota > Metazoa > Chordata > Testudines > Testudinidae > Gopherus > Gopherus evgoodei. Next base: position 113,533,460 of record NC_044325.1, on the reverse strand, counting down.
ACCCATGCTACAACAACTATTTTTCTGCATATAAAATCCAGGACCGGCATTAGGGGGTGGCAAGCTGGGCAATTGCCTGAGTCCCATGCCACAGGAGGTCCTGCGAAGCTAAGCTACTCAGCTTTCAATGCTGGGTGACAGGGCATCGGGTCCTGTGCTTCAGCCCCATGCGGTGGGGCTTTGGCTTTCTGCTTTGGGCCTCAGCAAGTCTAATGCCAGCTCTCCTTGACATCCCCCCTGAAACCTGCTTGCGCCCCACAAGGGGCCCCGAGCCCCTGGTTGACACCCACTGTGTTGAAGCATCAGTCCTCCTCAATGGATCACTAGACCAAGATAGGACAGCATGGCTCATTACCCAGATGCTACCTAATTACACTGACATGTTTTTTAAAAGCTATCTTATGAGGGATAGACAGTCAGGGCTCTCCTATACCTCCTACCACTTCCCCTTGTGTTTGAGAATAGCTGCCCTCAGGCACCTACTGGTAATGGATTAACAAGGTCTGGAGGTGGACTTTGATCTCAAGGAGGTTTCCTCAAGGAGGTGCATAGATCTGGCTGCTACAGGCAGGATGGAAGCCATGCTGGCTTTTCTTTTCTCTCAGCTTCTGGGGCTGGCAAATTGGGGTCATAGGCAGAGTTTTCCCAGGGTTCATCCAAAGCTGTGAAAAAGGCAGTTTTCACTATTGCAGCCATAAAGAGCTCTGTAATGTTGTTATATCTGTTTAATTAAAAAATGAAGCCACTGTCCTCTCCTCCAGTCCATGAGGAGCTTTGGCTGGGTGTTTTCACACATGTCTTCTGGGAGCTGCCACCTGTGTCTCTCCAGTGGCAGCAAAGCATAGTTCCCCAAGTGTTTTGTGAGGGAATGAAGAGCTGTTCTGAAATAAAAGCACAGCTGGCAGGAAGTCACAAGCTCTCGAAAAATCCCAAGAAACTTCAACATTGTTTAGGTTGGCTTTTTTTTTCTCCACCTGGTGAAACAAAAGCATTTTATTAATGGTGGCACCAATGTTTCCATTGAGATTTCTGCCCTGGTTTCCCAGGGTGGCACTTTGGACACGTGCATGTGTGTAGTAAGTTGAGGAAGGCAGCATGTCAAAGGAACTCCTCAGTCACATTCTCTACTCCATGCAGCTGACACAAAGGGTTTGCAAGAAGTACTGATATGCAAAATATTATAAGCAAGAGACCAAGATAAAAATCACTAGAGCCGATCTCAGTTCTGTGTGTCTTGATCCTGCGTTGCTCGGAGGATGATCCCACCATCATCTCCACAGCATAGAGTGTGAAACCTAGCATTAGTGAGCTAATGTGTGTTCTCCCCTCACTGTCCCAGCCCAGCTCTGAGTCCTAAGAGAGTGAATCCAGGCTGCTGTGATTTGATATATGCCTCCCCATTGTGTTCTGAGCCAGGAGGTGTGAATCCTGGCACTGATGAGCAGCTCCCTCCGTGCTCATGCTGAAAATTTGAACTCTGGCTTTATTCCTACTGTAATTACAGTTTATTCAATTTAGAAGCAGTTATTGCACAGGCTTCCTAGAACAACCTTCCAGTCGTGGAATCTTTGTAGAACAGCTCATGGTCAAATTACTTTATTACAGAGCAGGGTACCTCCATCCACATCTGTTTAGATTTATAGATTAAACCACCACACCCCCAACTTCCAATTATAAACTGACACCATATAATTTGTATGTCACTTGATATAAGACTGTGTTTATTTTAAAGACAATAATTAGAGATAACAATTGCTATAGAAAAATAAACATCTGCTCAATGAGGGGACTGAGTAATTAAGAACAATTATTGTTTTCCATAAGCAAGATGCTCTGACACAAACTTTTTGCAAATGCAGCTATGAAAGTAGGAAATGTACTGTGGAGAACCATAAAGTTACGGACCAGAAAAACATGGTGAATGAAATAGGAGCTGTTCACAAAAAACGAAATAGATGTTTCTTTTCAGAATTGTATTTTAGATGCAGTTTTGCTAGTAATCATACTTAAAATTTACACAGGGCTTTAGATTTTTTTTTCAAAGTTCTTTATAAGGATTAATCAATCCCCCTAGAATCCTTGCGAGGTAGGTAAGTAAATATTATCCGTATTTTACAGCTGTGGAAATTGAGTCGCTGTGGGCCAAATTCTAATCCCTGTTACATCAGTGTAAATCCTAAGTGACTCCATTGAAGTCAGTGTTGCCATCTGGTGAAACTGAGTTGATTTAACCCCAAGGAAGCTGTGGGTGGCTGAAGATATTTGTTGTAGGGGGTAGAAATCTCACCTTTGATGAATATTTTCCCCAGCTTCTTCTAACTGTGCGTGAATAGTTTTGTTTGCTGCTTTTAGGTCTTCATTTTCAGAAATGGTCTATTTTGGGGCATGTAGATCTGTGTAAATATCTGTGCACGTACTTTTCCGTCAGGAACACCTGACAGGATTTACAAAAGCAAATCCCAGTTTATGTGGGTATGTAAATTCTTTCATTTATATGCACAGGTTTTAGTGCTTGAAAAGTGCACACTCAGGTGATTACACACGCAGACTTTCAGAGCCATATTGAGGCCCCTGTGAAAATAGGACTCATTGGGGTGTGCCTAATGTAGTTTTTGCTCTAGTTTTAATTCAGACTAATTCATTGCCAGTGCTAGGCTGAGCCCTGAGGTAAACCACAAACATTTGTGTCCTGGAGTATCTACATTAGCATTTGCAATTAGTTTACTAAAATTAAAACAAGAGCAACATCTTTAGTCTGGACAGACTCCTAAGTGATAATTCAGCTGAGACATAGGCTGCGAGTTCCATACCCTTGTGGTACTAGGGGCCCAGCTCCATGAATATTTAGGGCCGGTGGGGAGACCCGGCCCCACCTGCGCCCCCCCCACACCTTCCCCAAGTGTCCCTGGGCCCCGACTTACTGGTCCCACCCCCACTCATCTCTGGCTCCTCCTCTCTGGCCCCTGTCCTGGAGCAGCCTGACCCACCCAGAGCCCACACCCCAGCCAGAGCTTTCACCCCCCACCGCATCCTGAACCATCTGTCCAAGCCCTGAGCCCCTTCAGCACCCCAAACACCTTATCCCCAGTCCCAGACAGAGCCCTCACCCCGACACTCCTACTCTCGTCCTGAGCCCCTCCCACACTCCAGACCCCTCATCTGTAGCCACACCCCACAGCCCTCACCCCTGCACCCCATCCCTGTGCACCCTCCCTCACCCAAACTCCCTCCCAGAGCCTTGGGGAGGTGGGGGTCAGAGGTAGGGGGGACGGAGTTTGGGCACCACCAAAATTTCTACAAACCTGCCACCCCGACTGATCAGGATACTATTGTCTGGAATGTAGCCAGGGCTCCTTAGTACATTCATCTGATCTGATTCTTGATTTTCTTCCCTCATTCTCATCCCACCTGCCCAGGATGTACAAGCTAGGTATAAGGTACAAGACAGAGCCCCTCTGGCTGCTGCCTTTGCTGAGTAGGCAGGGCAGCGAGCAGACCCATTGTGCTGGCAATACCTAGTATCAGCATTTCCTGATTTTCATTATCTATGGCAATTTGAATGATGATTGTTTTTAACCCTTGAGTCCCTTTTTCTTCCCCCGGCATTTCCAGTCTTTGGGTTTCTCCAAAGCAGAGAGTGGTAACTAAGCAAGATTTTGTGTGAGCTTTGAGATAGTGATTGATGTCCCATATGGATTTGAGCAAGACCACCAGTGCTTCTCAATATGGAATAGCACGGATCCTCTCAACATTCACATAACCCTTCCTTAAGTAGTTGCCAGATCATTTAATAATGACTAGAGCTTTTTATTTCTATTGCCTCTTTCTGGACACACTGCACAAATCTGAAGGTCCTTACTGATACGTTACTCAGACAAAACTCCCATTGAAATCAGGCAGAATTTTGCCTAAGAACTGAGTATTGACATGCTGGATTTGGTCAATTATGTCTAAGTTTTGCCAGTTTGCTAAGTTTTGGTGAGGTCGGGATTTGACTCTGTTTTCAGCAGCCAAGAAGTGCTCAACCGTGTGACCATATGTAGCTTTTGGGCTTTGGCGTTTCATTTAGAGTTTCCGGGAACTTAAAAGTTGTTTATGTATTGCTTCTTTGAATATACTGTAGAGCATTTGTGCCAATTCATATGCCAGAAATTATCTTGCACAAAAAAGCATTTTTATCCACTTAGTCGCCACTAGAGAGGTGGTTACTGGCAGTTAATAATAAACTAGTTCATTTTAACAGTGCTAGCACTTAAAGTACTACAGGGCCATATTTTACAGTGTCCCGTTCTTCTCCACTAACTTGGTACTGAATATAATGGCCCTGAGCTAAGTAAACCAAACTGTCCAAAAGCTCTGAAAAAATTAAGTGATATTAAAAACAAATATGCACATATGGAGTTTTTACTGATATAAATGGGCATATTTTTATTGACTTCGGTGAAGCTGTGCTCATTTATATTAGCTGATTATCTTAACCAAAGATTTAAAAGGTACAATAGTGCCCTGTATATTCTGAAGTACTTCCCAACAGTTAGAAAAAACATTAAAAACAAATTGGGCAGACAGGTCACTGAGCGGGCATCTAAAACAGCTCCCAGAATTGGCTCCTAAATGGGGATTGCTCTGAAGTACCCCAGGCTCAAAGCCATTTAGATTTGAAGAAATGGACAGTATGGACAGTGTTCATTTTATAGGCGATCTTTTTTTTAATCAAATTATTTAAAATCTTTTCAGCAATTTAAGACCCGCTAGGTCTTCCCATTACAGGCACTTATCAGTATTTACAAATACAGCATTGATTCATTTTCTGTTCCCAGAGATCTGAACACATCTCCCTAATTAGTGGGGAGTAATTTAACTAAATTGCTATTTGTTTATAATGCACTCGTTTACATAGTAGTTTTTCAAAAAATCAAAACCATGAAACACACATGAAGTTTCCTGTTACACTGGAAGAACGGGAGAACTCATGTGCATTAACACAGAATGTACCATAAATACAATGCTTAAAGGACAACGTTACTTCTTGATTCATGATCTTTACTTGACCCCTTCCCAAAAGATAATTTGCCTCCTGTTGGCATCCTCAGGAGAGGCCAAGGTTTGGATAGGATTGAAAAAATAACTGCCCTATTACTCCTGGAGTGTCTCTTACAGTAAACAGAAGTGGGGCTAATGGCCACAGAAAGACCCTGTGCTTTTCTGGTTCACTAGCTCCTAGGTTAACACATTACACAGGGGACCTTATTTTCGACTGCCTTGCACCTTGTGTCGTCATTTTCACCTGTGCAAAAATCACCATTCTGAACTGGTGAGGGTTTATACTCACTTTGTACTGATATAAATGGCTATGGAAGGCGCAAAGAAGTGGAAATCAGGCCTAAATTGTCCTTAAATCCTGCTCTGGATTGAACAGTAAAGAAGCAGCCGACTGCACAAAATCCCATATAGATGGTTTGTGTACACTGAAAAAGAGTGTGTTCTTAATTTGGGTTAGCTAACTCAGGTTAGAATAGCAGAGAGGACTTAGCATCTCAGTTTTTAACTCCGGTTAGCAGCTCAAGTTCACCCCTAGGCTTAAGATTTAACCAGAGGTTTGTCAGTTGGACACTGTAGCATTAGGATGTGAAGGGCAAAGATATTTCCCTCTCTTCTTGTTTTCCAATCAGCCTTTCCCTTGTATCATCGGTGGGTTTCTTTCTTTCTGCTGGGTAGAAAACAGCAACATGCTCTTATGAATTTTCAGTTTATGTCTTTTAATTATAAATGAAAAGATGTTGATAGCTCCCTTCACTCCCTTCCTTCTGCCCCCAACCTGAAATTAGAGGGCTTCATTCCTGGTGAAGCTGAGGCCGAAGGTAGCCTGACAAAGTACGAAATGTCTGCATATCAAATCCTCATCTTTAGCAGCCCATTTTGTAGACCCTGGATGTTGATACATCAGAGCTCCTGGGTACCCAGGGATAGAAAGTGGCAGTCCCTTTGGCAGTGAGAAAGGAGGGAGCAAAGTATGGGGGTGGGATGTTCAGATGAATCATTATGTAAACCTTTTATTTGCACTTCCTTGATTCCCAGTGATCTATGGCTCTGCAGGGGCTCTGTACTAAAACACTGATTACTACTACACTAGGGGTTTCTGCTACTGGCACAGCTGCACTGGCTCAAACCCTAAAGATAGACTGGCAAAGGCATAGTTTGCAAACATGCATCTTGCTCTTGTTTAAATCCTGGATAAGCTGTGCCAGTGCAAATTACAGCATCCTGTCTACCTTAGAGATTACACAGGTGCAGCTACACCAGTGGCTGGCCAGAATGTATGGACTACTTTGCACCTCCAAAGTGTTGTACAAACAAACTTTTAATTAACGAACTCCTTTAACTCAGAGTCCTAAGAACTCGCTCATTTCACAGTAGAATAAGAACTGAACAGAAATCAGCCCAGGGCTTTTATAACAATGCCTCTGCCATGGCCTATTAGGAAGGATAGAACCCTGGATCCTCTGCTCCAAATCACAGCTCTCTATCACTTCAGCTACAGGAGTAACTCCTTTAGTTAATTTGCATTATTTGGTTCTCATCCCCTAGACTAGCCACTAGAGGGAAAATAACACACCTAGCACATTATGCACACTGTGTGCCAGAAGAAGCTCATCCTAAACATCTGAAGCGCACAGATGTTCAAATCCCCTTACAAGCCACCTCTGTTTAACAACTCCCTACTATGGGTTATCAGGAAGGATAGCAGCCAGGACTTTTCAGCTCCAAAGCATGAGCTTTTACTGCTTGAACTAAAAGAGCAACTCGCTTAACTACTAGCAGTAGTAGGCTCTTATCCTTTACGTGGACTAGCCACTAGCAGGCCCCCACACACACACTCTTGTCTCTTGCTCGTAGCCATCGTGTGACATTGGCAAGCAAAAATCAGAAGGAAAGATTTAGTTTTTCTTTTAAAAATATACACAGTTAAGTGAATTTGGGGCTGGAAAAAGGTGCTGTATTGAGAGCCCTTGAGAATGTCGTCCTCTCTCTACCTGCAGGTCAGGCACAAGACAAGCAGCACTAGGGCAACCTTCCTTTATTTGTATTTTTTAAATTTGGCTTGAAGGGAGAGAGAAATTCCAGTCATCTCAAATATGTAAGGCCTAATTCTGTTCCCTGTTACGCCAATGTAAATCTTGAGAAATTCCGTGACGTTAACCCAATGTGAAACCAGTGTGAAAGTACAATCTGTCTCATTGTCTGGTTTCTACAAGGCATGTAGTGTTTCTCAGTGTTTAACATTTATTAACGGGGTAGATGCGATGGTTAAGCCAGAGCTTTCGACTTTGTCTGACAAGTTCATGGCCAGGGAGAGGCACTGGACAGTGTGACACTGTTTAGCCCTGGGTCCAGGTACCACTTCTGTCTCATTGCCAGAGAAACCTGCCTATCCAATATGATGTCATCTCATGTTTACAGTCAAAGGCCCTGTTTTGTCTTGTTAAGATGTATGGCTGAGGACAGGGGAAATTTAATTTATAGATTGGGAAGGTGCAAGGGTAATATAGACCAGAAATAAACATTCTTCTTTGAGTGCTGGTCCCTATGTGTTTTCCACATGAGTAGGCATGTGAGCCAGGTGCCTGAGTTTGGAGATTCTTAGTAAGCAGTGTCTGTTGTCCCACATATGCACTGTTGCCCTCCTTGGGCTCCAGACCAAGGGCATAAGAGGCACTGTGGGCTGATGCCTCTCAGTTCCTTCGTATTGCTGCTGGCCTGAGTCAAAATCCTCTATGTTCACAGATGTCTCCAGCTTCTTTCTTAGCCTGTAAGTATATATTATAAATAGCTTGAATATTTAGCATGGCTAAAGTTGTGATATAGTAGTTTATAGTTGGTTTAGCTTAGTTTTTCCCGTTTCAGGGAGTCCCTCCCCACAGACTGGGACTGTGCCCAGAGTTCCAGGGCTCAAGAATTGCATCTCTTGTCCTTGCTCCTTCTTTGTGAGTGACAAGCAGCAATGCTGCCTCTCCTTTCTGTGTGAACACGTATCTCAGCAAAGTGCAGCATTTACCACTCATTTCCCCTGCAAACACACACAGCTTGTGAGCCTAAATTTGAGGAAACACCTTATGGAGAAGGCCATGAGACCTGACTCTGATTTGGGCCAGGAAGACTGCCTGGTACATCAGCCTCCAGGCACGAGCTTAGGAGTGGAGCCTAGAACTGTCATCAGGACAGATCCTCTTCCAGCTATGCTTCTGAAAGAAGAGACTCCCTCCCCTAACTCATCCTGGTCAGGGGAGCCTTCACGAGCATATTCTAAGGGCTCAGTATCACTTGAGAACCCCGGGAAGGAGGGTAAAGCATGAAATAAAAAGGATCATTCGGTGTCATCATTGGTTCCAACTCCTAAACATAAAGACCAGCATCCACTGGGTCCATCTAAAAGTGATAGACTTGTCTCTTCAGCCGTATCAGCCCCCGCTTCAAGCAGACAACTTCAGCAGGCACTCCTCTGCAGACCATGAGTGGGGAATACACAACTCTGTCCTGTGCAAGATATTCACCCTGTGGGGAGTACTTCAGAGGGATCTCCTTGCATTCTAAATGAACAGGAAACTTCTGTGTTGCTCCAGAGCAGCTGTGGGCCACAACTCCTAGGGTGACACTCTCCTCTCATCATGGACAGACCATCTCAGATATGTCTTTCCTCTCATCCCTCTGCTATCACAGGATGTGAGAAATTTCCATTACAATAAGGCCAGAGTCATTCTCATAGCACTGGATTGGTCCAGACAGTTCTGGACTGGTTTGAGAATGTCAGCCCATTCTCCTCTCAAGATCCACCCCTTCCTGTATCATCATCTTCAGGAGAATGGCAAAATCAGAGACCCTAATCCAGACCCACATCATCTTACAGCCTGGTTTTTGGATAGGCATCAAAACTAAAACAACTGTGAAGGAAAGATTCCACTTGGAACTGCTACCTAGCTGAATGGAGACGCTCCTCCACCTGGGCAAGGCACAATCTGTCTTCCTCAAACCTGCAGCTGTCCCAACTGTTTTAAATTATCTTCTGCCATTGAAGAATTCAGGTCTTTCCATTAGCTCACTGTGGGTCCATCTCACAGTAGTCAGGGTGAGTACACAGGCATTTCATTTTCACTCACCCAACAACGGTTAGATTCCTGAAAGGCCTAGTCAGGCCCTTCCTGCCAGTGGTCAATTTGACCTCCATGTATCCTGTCAATAGTTACCAGACTACCATTTGAACTTTTGGCCACATCCTCTCTGTCCCACCTTTCCATGAAGGTTGCATTTTCAGTTGCTATTACTTTGGCCAGAATGGTGAACAAGGTGCTGACCCAACATACACCATTTTTCACAAGGAGAAAGACTCTCTTCACCATCATCCTTAGTTACTCCCTAAAGTAACTTCTAAATTGCATGTCAACCAACCTATCCATTTACTGGTTTTCTTCCCAAACCCCCGTGCATCTGTTGATGAGAGAGGAATTTATTCTCTGGATGTCAGACGAGCCCTGGCATTCTACCTGCAAGGGCCAAACCAATCAGAAAATCACCCAGATTATTTGTCACTATAGCAGAAAGGTCCCGAGGACAAGTGATATCTTCTTAGAGAATCTCTGAATGGATTTCTGCTTGCATCATTGTGTGCTACCAATTAGCACATATCCCTCCCCCAAAAGGAGAGCAAAGGCTACCTCCACAGCATCTCTTCAGGAGATACCGATACTGGACATGTGCAGTGCAGCTACCTGGAGCTCCATTCACACATTCACAAAATATTACGTGCTAGTTCAGGCCTCCTCTGCAGATGTGGCTGTAGGGACTGCAGTTCTTCAAGCATCTTTACTGACTGCATCCTTGCATCTACCCACCCAGCCCCAGTCTGTATACTGCTTGTCAGGCATCCACATGTGGAATACACACAGGGACCAACCCTCAAAGAAGAGATGGAGGTTACTTACCTGTAACTGGAAGTTCTTGAGATGCATGGTTCCTATTTGTATTCCACTACCTGGCCCTCCTTCCCCTCTGCTTCGGATCTTATCTGATTCGTGGTAAGAAGAGGAAATGGAGAGGTGTCGGCTTGCACTATCTCTTATGCCCTCTGTCTGGAGCACAGAGAGAACAACTGTGCACATGTGGGCCAATGGACACTGCTTACTAAGAATCTCCAGACTCAGACGTGTGGCACACATTTACCCACGTGTGGGATACAGATAGGGAACTCACAACTTCCAGTTACAGATAAGTAATCTCTACCTCATCTTTAATTGTGAACAACACATTTAAATTCAGATCCTGCAGTCTAAGGTACCAGCAATTCAATATAGTACCTTAGGGGAGCACACTGCTGCTTCTGGTTAGCAGGCAGTGTTCTGCGTGGTGCAACAATGCAGTGTTGTGCCATTGCAACGGTGGGACTGCTGGGAAATCCAGCTACAAAGAATACAACTGGAAGTTAAGCCAGAGTATTTTAGTGTGTGTGGGGGAGAGTTAAGGATGATACAAACATGATACATGTTTTGTTGTAAAAGACATTCAGAGCTCTGCCTCACATTGGAGGCCAGGGGAAAGTGATGGACACAGTGTAAATCTGTGCATAGCCACAAGTGAGTAGTGCCAAGGAGTCACTGTCCAGTTGAAGGAGTGGAGCCAAAGAGGAACAGCAGTGGTAGCTTTGCAACTGCTTGGAGAGGTGAATGTGGCGCCATCAATGCTATTAGTTTATTGAGTAGACTGAATTTAGATGTGGGATTGTGGTTTGGTCCTAGCACAGCTGGGTGCTGGGAGTTTCCCAGGGCAGTGGGCAGGCTGTTGCTGGACCTAATTTCAAATGGGTTTGTCATGGCTGAGCTCTTAGTTTCTATGACTCATTTATGTTATGACTGAAAAGTAAAACTGCTTTGTGCCGTGTCAGCACTTGACCAGCTGAGTCTGAACACGGGGTGTGTGGTGTGTGAAGAGAAGTTCCAACAAACGTGAGCAGAGTGCAGAAGATGGAGGGAGCTAGAAAGGTGGGTGGGTTTCATTTCTTCAGCATAAACAGAACCTCTCTTTCACAGTTCCAAAATTATGATTTACAGTGATATAAAAAGTAGGCATATCTCTGAAGACAAACCGTTGGATTTATTGGTAGAACCCCTGTTCACTCCACTGGGGCCAGATCATTCTGAAATAAGTGCTAATATGAGTCCCTCTGGATACGTGGTTTGCCATGAACACTCTGTGAAAAGGCCTCCCCATGTTCATTGTCTCTCAAGGATCCAAATCCACTATATTCAGCTTATAAGTAAAAAAGATGGATTTTTTTCTCTTAATTCTAAACCCCAGTCTGGGCTCTGAGACTTAAGCAGGATTCTTTCCATTTTGTGCATCATCAGCAATAATAAAGGTGTTACAGGCCAACCTGACCCTTGGTGAACCCCTGTGCAGTGCCATGGGTTGCACAGGTCTCACTGATTCAAACTTAATAGACAATTCTGTTGATGATGCACAAGAAGTAATAGAATCCAGCATAGTCACCTGCCGCTGTGTTGGCTCTGCAGCGCTGATGGGAGTAAAGCAGTAAAGCTTATTTTAGTCACTAACATAAGCAGATCTGACTTAATACACACAGGAAGTAGATCTGTTGAGTAAGAAGGTGCCATTTTTATGCTGCTACCTTTCAGAGCAGAACCATATTTATGGAAGGGAAATTGAGAGGTAAAGGGACAAATGCTAATCTGACACTAGTGTAAATTGAGTGATCTCACTGGAGTTACTCCAGATTTGCACTGTTGTAAATGAAAGAAGAATTTGACCTATAGTCTATAATAGCTATTGATACCCCTAGTGCCAGTTACTGGTTGGTTTTATTTTTATTTTCTTTAGGTTTGTCTCTGTCCCAAATGTTGTGGTGGTATCTAGATAAATGGTCAGAGAGGGATTCCCTCATTCTGTTGCATGTATGATCATATAACTACCCTGAAAATTATTTTGGGTCAGGAAACCATCACTGGGTTGCAGCATTGCATCAGAACATGTTGATGCTTTTGCATGCTGTGATAACATTGCATCACAATGTCCATTTTGTCCAGCAGGAGAGACTGAAATAGAAAGATGGCAGCCCCATTAATTGTGGCAGCACTGGGAGAAGCTGAAAGTGATCTTAGGCCAGGTCTGCACTATGGAATTTTGCCAGCACAGCTATGTTAATCAGTGGAGTGAAGAGGTATGATCCCTGACCGATACAGCTGTGCTGGTAAAAGCCTCCTCTGTAGACATAATTATATGGGAAGAACTGCTCTTGAGTCACTACCCCTTCTTTATTTAAGTGAATTTAATGTTGCTGAAAGACAACCCTAATGGCTCAAGTGTTCTTTCCACATGGAAATTTTTGGGGGGCTGGAATAAGCAATTCTGGCAAAAGCTTAGTTTTACTGGTATAGGCTACGTCTGCATTAGAAGTATAGTATACCGATATAGCTATACTCTCAAAGCGTTCCTAGTGTAGACGTGGGTTAACTCCTAGTGTTGTCGGATCTTCTACAGTTTATTCATTATTCACAGGTTTTTTTGTCCCTGAGAGTAAGAAGGACTAATGGAAAAACATTTGCATATAAATAGCCAAATTGCCATGTAAGATGCTAACAGCAAAGAGCTTAACGGGGGATGTCTCTAACCATCTTTCTCTCTCTATCTCTCTGTTTCTCCTGCAGGGCTTGTGAAGTTGGGGGTTCACTGTGTAACATGTCAAAAGGTCGCAATAAAAATTGTCAACAGAGAGAAGCTCAGCGAGTCGGTGCTAATGAAGGTAATTTTCTAATGGGAGATTTGAGGAGGGGAAAGTATAGTTCTTGGCTCTGTGGCTTCTGTTCCATGCAAAATTAATCTTTAATTATGTTTAACAAACATCCCTGTCAGGTCTAGGACTGTGCTGTGCATAATAATAATAATAATTCAGGGGTGGGGCGGCTGGAATTAAAGAGAAGGAGTATGCATGTGCTTTAATTAAGAGCAAAATTAACGGCCAGCCTCAGTGCAGTTATGGCTGTGCAATGGCAGACGCATGTGTTGGGGTTCTAAGTTCCACCAGATGATGTGTGATGCCTGTTACTCTCAGAGATTGGTGAGGACATCTATTCTGGTATGTGTATGTTCTTACTGCTGTTCTGTGGTATGGTTTCATTCTGCTCTATGATCTAATGCACCAGATCCTCGTCTAGTGTAAATCGGTATAGTTCCATTGATGTCAATGAAACCATGACATTTAAAACCGTCTAAGGATCTAGCCCAATGGGTTTAATTCCCAGGAGAACGAATTTAACGCATTGCACCCAGGCTAATAATAGCCAGCTCCTTAAACTAGCACCATTTAGCAATCTTGGATACCAAAAAGAAAAGAAACCAGCTGTTTTGTTTATCTAATTTGATGAACAGCAGGGCCAAATCCAGCCCTAACTTGAGTGAACGCAACTCCTTTGGAGTCAACAGAATTGCACTGAATTTAAGCCAGCTGTGAATTCGGCCAATGTATGTGTATTTTGTGGTCCACTGTTGACCACACATGACACATTCCACATTAGTGGAAGACACATACATCTTTTCACTGTTGTCACTGTGGGAGTTTCGTTGTGTATGTGCTTGTGTATAGTAGCTATTTTCCAGTACTAATAGTTTACAACAACCTCACTGAGAATGGAAGGAAAATTGGGGATTGAAGGAGCACACTGCTAATTTTAGGTCCAAACTAGTTTTAATGGAAAAAAGGGGGGTCAGCATAACTTCACATGAATGGAAATATCTTCAGCCTTTGTTTTTTGGAATTTCAGTAATATATTTCCCTCAACCACCTGCTGCACTGGGAACTCAACTGGCCATGTGCTAGTCCACAAAATCCAGGAACTGAAATAGACGGGCAATAAAACTAGAACTTAAAGGCAACTGCCCAGTCTAGTTTCATTGTCTAAGGAGTAAACTGAAAAAGTGAACAAACTGCACACCTGGCAAACATTAAACTAGACTTTTAATACTTTGATTAATTAGTAACATTGGTAAGGAATGTATTTAACATGAGTTTTATGTTAACTGTGAGACCCTTTTAATGTGCAGTGTCTTGTATCAAAGATGTTATTTATCTCATTGATATTTCATGGAGAGGGGCAAAGCAGAACTTCTAGCATGGCAAAATGATCCCTTTTCTTTGAGCTGATTCACTGTTGTTACTCCAGTTATAGTGTAAAACTGGAGTAATGCATTGGTGACCCTTATTTCCATGGATGAGTGCTGAAAATTGCCACGTTCCCTGTGCGATTTTGCAAAATTATTCTCTGCAGGACACCATGTATTGTGATTTTCTGCTGAACCTTTCACATCACTGCCCACAGAGCTTTCTCTTACTAGGGCTCTCCACTGCATACTCAGTAGGCTGCGATTGCATATGGAAGTGGAGTGGGTATCTCATCTATTACATAAGTGTAGTGACCAAATGTCTTTTCAGGATTGCTGTCTGACAGTCAGAGGCAAGCCTTTGGTTCTCTTAAGTTAAGTTGGAGAGGACTATTAGCTATTTTAATTCTCAGTTCTTCCCCTGAAGAACTGAACAGAGAGGAATTCAGTTACTCCCAGTTCATACTACAGCATCACAGTGCAGCTGCTGACAGCCTACAGGGCAGAGTCAGCAGCCACAAGGAAGAAGCTGAGGCAGGGCCAGATAGTGTGTGACCATGTGCTGGCAGTCCCACCCTGCAAATGCTCCCTCTGACTTCTCAGTCCCAATGGCAGACCATAACTCTCTCTGCCAATGGGCCACTCACCTCAGTCAATGGATCCCAATGTTGCACTCTCCACACACACTCTCCCCAACCAGGGCCCAGATCCACGGAACCTGCCTTAATCTATCTCTGGAATGGATTTGACAAACATTTCCCCCTGCAGTATTGAGGATGCAGAACTGTGGCCCTTTGCCCTAGAGCATAAGAAAGAAGTCTGCCCTTCAGCATCTAAAATAAGCACCAGTGGCCCGCAAAGCACGCTGCTCTCTCCTGCAGAGGGCTGCCATTGTAGTTTTGTCTGTATCTGCTTCTTAGAGCCTTTCTCTCTCCAGTATTTTTTTTCACCTAGTGCTTTTGTGTGTGTGTGTGTGTGTGTGTGTGTGTGTGTGTGTGTGTGTGTTGTACATTCAGGGAACTGTCCCTTCTCTCCACAGCTGCTCTTCATCTGAGCTTAGCAGAATTGAGAGGCATTTGGTAAAGTGCTTTCTAATCATAGCATAATACTATCAATATTTCTGGAGAGAATAATTCGGAATTGAAGCAGCTGGTCTCAATTAACAGAACTGCCGCTGTGGAGATGACACATGAGCAGGCGTGGTACAGCATGAAGCTGCAGTAAATGTATAATATGAGCATGCATTGCCCCATCATGCTCATATTATATATGCTCATATTACACATTATACAAAGGTACTGGATTGTAGGTAAATTGCTAAACAGATATGATGGGTTGTCTGTAGAGTAGGCACTTGGTGTTCTTATACTTTCATATTGTGGATAAATCTGAGAGCCGGGCTTCTTGCACAGGTCCACCTATGTCACATTTGGAACCTTGCATCTAGGTTGAAGCAACAACAATATATAATGTCTTAGACTGTACAAAAGACAGAGGGCCTGATTTTGACTTCACTTCACTTTTGTACCGATGTACCTGATTTGAGCTGGATCATCCATCTACATGTTTGGTAGCATCCACTGATTTATGGATACAGTGGGCCAGATTCTTCTCTCATGTCTCTTCTCTTACTTACACTTACAAATTAGAAGTAACTCTGTTGAAGTCAATGGTGTTATAGCAGTTTACTCCAAATGGAGACCTGGTTCGTTAACTTAAATGGAGTTACTTCTTATTTGGCAGCAAGAGGAGAACTTGGCCCAGAGTCCAACGTGCATAAATCAGTAGCCACTACTGAACATACAAATTTGCAACCTGTGGTTTTGATTTTTCCATGCCATTGAGGGAATTGAGCCACACAACCCACATTGAAATTAACATGAGTTGTGTGGCTAAACTGCCTAGTCAGTTTTGAACATCTCAGCCTGTATGTTGCATGTTAAATTTATATCCTCTGGAGCTGCTAATTCACAGTCCCCCAAACACTGTGGGGAGATGGAATGTGTGGCATCCTGTCGCTTTAAATCCACAAAAGACCTTGTGAACTCCATAGCTAGCATTCTGGATTCTACAGCAGTCTGTGGGGTGCTGCTGCAGTTTGGAAGTTCTGTACCAGCATCATTTAAATTTTTTAAAGGTTTTTTTATTAATTAAAAATGAAAATAGTAGTACAGGAAAATAGCCTTTGTGTTATTTACTATGATATTAAATTCCATTTCATATATGCTATCCTCATATTTTCAGGTTTTGAATTTGTGCCAAACTTTTCTGCTGTCAGTGCCTTACTGCATCATATCAGTTGTCAGAGGTGATGCTGGAGCTTTTGTCAGGTGGATTGGGAGCAACGGTGGCTTTTGGCACCTACGGAGGTGTGGAAAGGATTTAGGAATTGTGAGATAAACAAACAAGTAGGATATTTCTGCTAAAAATAATCAGCAGTGAGTTTCGTTAACAGTGGTGACAAGTTATTCTTTTTTGATTTCAGAGTTACTACCCCTTTTGAGATGAATGTGATAATTTTCACCCCTCTCAGAGCTATTGTTTCAGCCTATCTGCAGACTCAGGCATGAGCTTATACTTTGTTCATGTGTCCAAGATTTTGTACCTGACCATAAGGACTGGAAACATAGTTATGTTTATTTAAATGGAAGTTTAGATTCTGGAGCACAATTTCTCAGTGGGGAGTGGATTCTACAGCAACTTCTGCAGCAGTGGAATCATGGAATGCATGGGGCCCTGAATAAATGCAGCAAGAGATGCTAGTATTATTATAAAGAATTGGCCTTATAGCTGATTGGCTAAATTGCAGCTTTAAGCCACTGCTGCAGGCTGGTGAATGCATCCTGTCAACAGTGTTATCCTGAAGCTTGAGCTGAACCTTTATGTATCCCTCCAGAGAAAGAGATGTGTAACAGGAGTATAGGAAAGACTCACAGGGCATGATTTTTCACTTGTGTTACAGCCTCCTTTCACTACCATGGCAATAGAAAGGCAGTCTAAATGAGCTGGAAAGTGGGCATAGTTTTCTGCCACAGTGGTGTGAAGTGGTCTTAGTGCAGTGGAGAATTCAGGATGTGGTATTTATCCATGGGAAATGAAACGTAAAAGCAAATCATGCTTCTATGTTCAATTATTGTTACCTTGAATTGTAGCTCAAACCACTATTATTAGACCTAGGGCACAGGTATTGGATTTCTACAGTTGGAGCAAGAGCTTACCAATGGTAGTACTACCCATTCCCACAAGGGGACTCTCAGAAGAGCAGGAAGTAAGGTATGCATCCTGCTTAGGATAACTTCCCAAATTGTATAGGAAGGAGCCCTTCTGGGTTTAAACAGTGAGTTGAGGGCAGTGTGTGGATATGTGTGGGTGTCACAGGGAATCCTCTCTCTGATATGGCTGAGGTGTATTTGGAAAGTTTCTGTAAGTCACCTGAAACACAGTCAGAATATGCACAGCTGCTTTATTATTATTTTTTTTTAATTTCAGTGTGTTTTTTGTGATCTGCCCTGTGAATTTTTTTCCTGGAAAGGCTGTGCTTGTGGCCCCAAGGGGAAGGTACAGTGAGAAAGAGACAGGTGGCCTTTGATTAGTTGCCTGGACACACAGGGATCCTGAGAAAGCCACAGGTGGGCACAGGGTTGACAACAGAGAATTGATCTCCACTTGCCTTTCTTTGAGTGTCCTTTTATTTATTTTAAATATTGCCTTGTGTGTTGGCTTTTATTGTAGGCTAGTATCTCAAAGGGGGAGTGCGGGGGAGTGGACCTCCTTCATCATTTTCCCTGTAAGGTCACACATCTGTGAACAAAGAATGTGGGCATGGTTATAGGATGGGGGACTCTATCCTAGGAAGCAGTGACTTTCCGAAAAAGACTTGGGGGGGCCATGGTGGGTTATTAGCTGAACATAAGCTCCCAGTGTGATGCTGTGACCAAAAGGACTCATGCAATCCCTGGATGTATAAACCGGGGAAATTCAAGTAGGAGTAGAGATTATATTACTTCTGTATATGACACTGTTGTCCCTGTTACTGATTTTCTATATTCCCTTCTGGTGGTCCACAATTCAAGAAGTTTTTTGAAAAACTGGAGAGGGTTTAGAGAAGAGCCACCAGAACGATTAAAGGATTGGAAAGCATGTTTTATGGTGAGAGACTTCATGAGTTCAATCGATTTTAGCTTATCAACGAGAAGGTTAAATGGTGACTTGATCACAGTCTAAAAGTCCCTACATGGGAAACAGAAATTTGATAGTAGATGGCTCTATAATTTAGCAGACAAAGATACAAGAAGATTCAATGGCTTGCAGTTGAAGCTTGACAAATTCAGACTAGACAAAAGGCACAGATTTGTACCATTGAGGGTAATTAGCCAGTGGAACAATTTACCCAGGATTGTGATGGCAAATTTTAAATCAAGAGTGTTTTTTTCTAGCGATACACTCCAGTTCAACCACAACTATTGGACTTCTGGCAGCAATAAATTCAGGGAAGTCCAATAGCCTATGTTATGTGGAAGCTCAGACTAGATCATCACAATGGTCCTTTCTGACATTAAAATGTATGTATCTATGAATTTCTAGGCACATGCACAAAAATCTGTAAAACTACCCGTACTTGCCCTAAATAACTGCTATAGTGCAAACTAATAATGATAAAGACCTTCTACCTGAAACAGCCTTCAGTTCCCCAACCCCCACAGAAAACCTCCCCTCAGAAAGAGACTGAATAAATAGATTGCCCTTGCAACATGCCCTAAGGGTCAGTCCTGTCAGTCCAAGGCAGGGGAGGGAATTCCAGAACCTATAGTCTTGTCTCGGAATGCCTAGCTTCCAAACATATCAATCTCTGGACTACCAGCTTGACTGTACTAGCTGACTGCCATGGCTAAGTTGGGAGATCCAAAGCCCATTCTCAAGGCAATGGAAGTCTCCTGATCGACTTTGATGGACTTTGGATCCGGCTGTGAGAATACAAAGAAGCATTTGGTCGCAAATGTACACCGAAAGAGAACCTATTTATTACTTTTCTAGTTATTTTTCTGTCCAGTCATTCAGTTTTGAAAGCCTGTTTTTGGTAAAATCCTCATAAATGAGGAGGTGATAAGGGACATTTTGGGTGGGTTCAAGACAAGTGTGTCTCTTCGACAGACCCAACCAAAACCTACAGCAGGAGTTTACAAAAACTTCAGGTAGAAGCTAATCTCTTTTTCTCTCTGTTTTAGGGCATGTCTATACAATCCTGTAGTCTGAACTGCTGTGCAGTGTAGACATGTCCTTAGAGCTAAACAAGGCAATTAGGGCCAAATTCAGCCCCAGTGTAAGTAGGTCAATATTCAGTGGAGTCACATCCTCTTACACCAGGACTGAGCTAGACTCAGTGGAGGGCAGGGGGATTTCAGATGTACTTTCCATTAGCATAACTTTGCTCCAGTTGCAGTAAGCTGGAATTTTACCATTTGTAGGGAGGACCAGGACTCTGAGATGGCACTAGGCATTCTCTAAGGGGTGTGGCTGGCTGGTTCCTGCTCACATGCTTTCGGTCTAACTGATCTCCACATGTGGAGTGGGGAAGGAATTTTCTCCTAGGTCAGATTGGCAGTGACCTTACAGGTTTTTCACCTTCCTCTGCAGTGTATGGGTACAAGTCACTTGCCAGAGTACATCTCATTTAATCATTTCCCTGCCACGGAGGGGGCCTTAAGCACTGATGCATCTCAGTCCCCCCTATTCTCTGCCTGTGACACATAACGCTGTGGTCTCCTGTGGGCTGTAGTGCTTTGGTATCATTTTGGTTGTTGGTTTAGTGTGCAGGTGCTGGGTGGTGTCGGTGGCCTCTGATACACAGCAGGTCAGGCTAGATGATCTGGTGGTCCCTTCCAGCTTTAAACTAAATGACTGTATGACTGCAGTGGAAGCAAATTTAGGCCACTTCTGAAAATCTCACCCAGTAGGTACAGAAAATCAGTTTATTTCGCCAATGTACTGTATTCAGATGAATCTAGGACACTGGGACACAAGAGACCTGGAACATTTATGTGTTCAAAATAATAAATAAGAGAGAAAATAATATTTCCTTATATTTAAGAAAAAAAAGCCTTAAGGAAAAAATTTAAACACAAAACAAAAAAAAAACAACCAAACCTGTCAGAGTTCCTGATTAAGAAAAACTGCCCTGGCCAGCTTGTATCGCTTACTATTCTCATGATAGATTGATTTTAAGTGTAGGAGGGTTGGCTGTACGGTAAGCAGGTCTAGTGGTTAGGGCCTGCTGCTTCAGTCTCTCTTTTTAGATAAGTGTGTCCTGAGCCCCTTGAATGGAGTTCATCTGGGTCAGCTTCCTTGTCAATAACCCCCTAGTCCTGCCTATCCCAGGAATCTGAGATGGGTAGGGGGGCCTGGGCCCTCCCACTCCACTTGATGCCAGCCCAGGGCCCTGAAAGTGTGAAACTGTAGGATGGCCTATGTTCAGGCCACCTCCTGCTCACCTTAAAATCATAGAAGATTAGGATTGGAAGAGACCTCAGGAGGTCATCTAGTCCAACCCCCTGCTCAAGGCAGGACCAACACCAACTAAATCATCCCAGCCAGGGCTTTGTCAAGCTGGGCCTTAAAAACCTCTAAGGATGGAGATTCCACTTTCTCCCTAGGTAACCCATTCCAGTGCTTCACCACCCTCCTAGTGAAATAGTGTTTCCTAACTAGACCTCCCACACTGCAACTTGAGACCATTGCTCCTTGTTCTGTCATCTGCCACCACTGAGAACAGCCAAGCTCCATCCTCTTTGGAACCCCCCTTCAGGTAGTTGAAGATTGCCAGCAAATCCCCCCTCACTCTTGTCTTCTGCAGACTAAACAAGCCCAGTTTCCTCAGCCTCTCCTCAGAAGTCATGTGCCCCACCCCCTGATCATTTTCGTTGCCCTCTGCTGGACTCTCTCCAATTTGTCCACATCCTTTCTGTAGTGGGGGGGCCCAAAACTGGATGCAGTACTCCAGATGTGGCCTCATCAGTGCCAAATAGGGGGGGAATAATCACTTCCCTCGATATTCTGGCAGTGCTCCTGTTAATGCAGCCCAATATGCCATTAGCCTTCCTGGCAACAAGGGCACACTGCTGACTCATATCCAGCTTCTCATCCACTGCAATCCCCAGGTCCTTTTTTGCAGAACTGCTTCTTAGCCAGTCGATCCCCAGCCTATAGCGATGCATGGGATTCTTCCATCCTAAGTGCAGGATTCGGCACTTCTCCTTGCTGAACCTCATCAGATTTCTTTTGGCCCAATCCTCCAACTTATCTAGGTCACTCTGGATCCTGTCCCTACCCTCCAGTGTATCTACCTCTCCCACCCTTCCTCTTAGTCACTTACTACCACACCCAATGCCATACCTTTGGGGTATGGCTACTGTTTAGTTATAGTCCTTTGCTTCAAACCCCACAGTAGAGCCCAGCATAGGACTATTTTTTTAATCTCACTCCTAGCCCAGCGCACTATACTCACTCCCACCTGATACCTGCAAAAACCTTAGATCCTGCAAATCCTGCAAGAGAGACAGATTCCCTCATGCTACTAAAAAATAAAAAGTAAGTTAATATATTGAATATATAAACAGAATTCAGACACAAGTTTTACAATTAAAAGAATAAAACAAAATTTGCTTAAACCATGTAAAATACTTTAACTCCTGTTATAATAAACATCAAATCTTTCTATCCCATACTTAAATTTAAGTATTAAAACCTTTTTTTTTTTTAAAGAAAAACTTCTTTACATTGCTAAACTCTATTTATGACAAGCTGCTGTCATGGGTATATCACACGGAATGTCAAAACAAATTGCACCACAATTTTGCTTTAAAGGTGCAGATTTTTTTAATGATTATAAAAAGTAAGTTGCTTTAAAAAACCTGGATTTTTTTTTAAACCACTTAAGCATCGTTTTTAGAACTTTGAAACATATCTTTCAAGTTGTCGATATGTCAGGATTATTATTGCATTTTGAAAAACATTTAACAGAAAAACTGCTCACAGCAATAAGTTTTTGATGGTTTGAGCCTCTTTTTAAAATGTATTTCTAAGTGAATGATAATAAGGTCAACTTAAACAGCAGGTGTAGCCAAACTTGCATTTTGTTTTCCCACAAATTACTGCAGTCTGTGGGGTTTTGCCCACCTAATCCAGCCTGCAACAAAGTACATTTTACCTGCTCCCGCTATTATGGCAGTGGGTCCTGTGGGACACACAAGATCCCTGTCCCACTGCAGGACTCTACCCCAGGCTCTCAGGGCTGATGGAATCAATCCTCTGGTGCCCCTCACAGGGTTCTTCCTACCTCTTGGCTGATGTTTTAAAAATAAGTGGTGGGGGGAGACTCACAACCAGAAGTACTCAGTAAGCTCTCCTTTTCCTACTGTTCCAGGCAGTGTTCCTCCAGGACAGGGGTCTGAAACACGCGGCCCAAGGGTTGCATGAAGCCCGCTGAGTTATTTCCTGCAGCCCACCATAGCCACACACACACACACACACACACACACACACACACACACACACACACACACACAGCCCTCTTGCCTCGGTATCCTTGGAAAAATTCTGATTAAATAGGAAAATGAAATAAAATCCTCCCCCCAAAATACACACAAACACTCTCATGTTCACATTTACAAAGGCAGTCTCTTGCATGTTGCTGAGCATGCACGCACACTCTCTCACATTCAGATTTATATGAAAATCGTTTCTACGTTGCAGAGTGCATGCACACATACCTGTACACAAACACACTCAAGCTCACATTGACACTGGTAGTGTCTTGCCAGTTGCTGAGTGTACTTATGTGCATACACACAATCGCACGCAAATGCTCTTTTTGGTTTATCTTGAGCTTCGAGAATTACTACTGTCTTGTCTTCTTTTACCTCAGAAGACGAGTGGATTTGAAGCGTGTGCATGCCTGTGTGCGTGTTTGATAGCGCGTAGGTGGTGAACAAACTGTCGGAATGACTGGCACTCGTCAAAGAGCTCGAGTGCACAAACACATATGCAGCCCCCCTCTGCGACCCTAGTTTGTATTCCAGTAACAACCCATTTAGTGCAGCACAACTTCATAAGTGGGATTCTGTCTTCTATGTTCAAAGAAACAAAAAAGCACCTTGGTGTATGGAAAACATGGGGAAATAAAAGGGTTGTTTTTCCCTGGCTTCCTCCTGCCATAGGGAGTTTGGGACTAGGGATCTGTTACTGAATGTATAATGGAGAGTGTTTTGTTTTAATCTGGAGCTGGCGAGCAGCACTGAAAGCTCACTCACTTGTCATCTGTTTGAACAGTTAAAGAAGTTGGATAATTGTGTTTTCCTGTGGAGAAGAATCGCTCTCCTCCTCCTCTTTCCACCACACCCACAACTCAGCACAGTTTGAGTTATTCTTTAGGAGGGGAATTAAACAAGAATCAAGAGCACATGCTGTACCTGTCAGAAGAATAAACCTGTCAACAGTACATGGTGCTTTTCGCTCTCTAAATTTAGTGTGATCAATTGATGCATTTGGGCAAGTTATAGCAATAATTGAACCTATTTTTTCTCTGGCTTTTAGTTCCACAAATTGACATAACAGCAGTCTGGCTCAGACATGTATGGTACCAACTGCAAACACACACACAATCTACCGCCTTCAGGCAGTACTCAGGGTCCTGCAATTATGTGTGCTACAAGGCCCTGGTCCACAACCTACTGAAGTCAATAGGAGCCTTTTTATTCATTCCAATGGGCTTTAGATCAGGCCCATAATGACTGGACAGACAAATAGACCCTCCCCATATGGTTGGGTCTCAGAATTCAAGATTCAGACAGTCTGTATACCTTTAGCTAAGCCTGGCTTTTTATTTAATATCATCTATGTCTTCACACAATTTAACACCCTGATCCAGTAAGAGCGCTGTAAAAGCCACTTTTTTACCCATTCCTTTTGACTGCCTCCATCATATTCCCACCAAACTTCTGGCCCAGGGAGTAAGAAACCACAGCTAGGCTTCAAACTGGTTTCTCTAATCTCCAATCAGACTACTGATCAGGCCCAGGAATAAGCCTGCTCTGTACCTGCAGCCAGGGGCGGCTCCAGGCACCACCGCGGCAAGCGCGTGCTTGGGGCGGCAAGCCGTTGGAGACAGCCTGCCGGTAGCTCTGAGCTCTCCAGTCCCACGGTTGCAGCGACAATTCAGCAGCGAGTGCACCGAAGGTGTGGGACCAGTGGACTTCCTGCAGAAACACCGCCGAAGTCTGTCTGACTGCCATGCTTGAGGCGGCAAAAAACATAGAGCTGCCCCTGCCTGCAGTTGCTAGATAAAGGAGTGTACTACAAAGAACTGGATTCTGGTTGAGTACTAACACTACACCATCTTCACAACCCTGATCCCCTGCACAGCCACCCCTCTCTCCCTGATGGAAATGCTTTATAGATTGTATATATCAATCACTGCCATACCACTGAGATTTAGAAGAAATGTAGGGGCCTGTTATAAACAGATAGCTAAGGGATAATGTCTCTTTCACCTGAAAAAAAAGTAACCTGAAGCACCTGACCAGAGGACCAATCAGGAAACCGGATTTTTTCAACTCTGGGTGGAGGAAAGTTTGTGTCTGAGTTCTTTGTCTGTCTGCCTGCCTCTCTCTCAGCTTTGAGAAGTGTCTATAGTTGCTGGAGTGCTTTAATTTGTATTCTTTTTGAATAAGGCTGTTTATTCATATTTCTTTTAAGCAAATGGTCTCTCTGTATTAAGGTGACAAATTATGCAGTTGCCTATCTCGATGATGTGGCCATTTTTTCAGACTCCTGGCCTGAACACCTACTACACCTGAAAAAGGTCTTTGAGCGCATCAGGCAGGCCGGACTAACTGTTAAGGCCAAAAAGTGTCAAATAGGCCAAAACAGCGTGACTTACCTGGGGTACCAGGTGGGTCGAGGAACCATAAACCCCCTACAGGCCAAGGTGGATGCTATCCAAAAGTGGCCTGTCCCACGGTCCAAGAAGCAGGTCCAATCCTTCTTAGGATTGGCCGGATACTACAAGCGATTTGTACCACACTACAGCCAATGCTTAAAAGAAATATGAATAAACAGCCTTATTCAAAAAGAATACAAATCAAAGCACTCCAGCAACTATAGACATGTAAATACAAAAGAAAAACAATAACCCTTATTGTTTTTATGATCTCTGTACTCACAACTTGGAAACAGAAGATTAGGAAGCAGGAAACAGAAATCACTTCTCAAAGCTGAGAGAGAGGCAGGCAGACAGACAAAGAACTCAGACACAAACTTTCCTCCACCCAGAGTTGAAAAAATCCAGTTTCCTGATTGGTCCTCTGGTCAGGTGCTTCAGGTTACTTTTTTTTCAGGTGAAAGAGACATTAACCCTTAGCTATCTGTTTATGACAGGGCCATTCTGTAACAGCACCAGGGTTTTTAAATTTTGAAATGGGAAGGTTCAGAGTATATTCTCCACAAGGCTGAAATTCTCATAGAGTATTTGCTGGAGCCTGCTGTGGGGGGTGCTAGGGCTCGGGGCTTCAGCCCCGTGAAGGACATCAGGGCTCAGGGTTCAGCCTCGCAGGGAGCATTGGGGCTCAGGGCTAAAGCCCCATGGGGTGTGCCAGCGCTCAGGGCTTCTGCCCCACAGGTTTGAAAATATTTAGTGGAGCTTCACTCCAGGCAGCTTCTGCTTCATTTAAGCCATGATTCTCCAGATGGAACTACAGTGGGAAATTTTAGGGAGGCCAGATTCTTATGTAAAGCACCATGAGGTGTGTAATAACCACAAGGGGTCAGGACTTCAGGTTTGCATCTCATCAGAGAGACAGACAAGTTTGTCACGTCCTTGCCTTGTTCTCAATTTTTCTACCCAGCTTTAGTGAAAACAGAGTCCAGGATGGATTTCACCTACAGGTGGTAGGCTGAGCACTGTGCTGACCAAAGAATCTGAATGTCAGCTATGGATGCACCACAGCTCCCATTGGGCATTCCTCTCTTTGCTGGGGCAGAGCAAGTATCCATTCTGGCTGGATGTAATTTATGTATCAAAGGCAACTCTTCTCTGCTTTCATGTCTGCCATGCCTAGAATCATAATGCTGGTAGCTGTTCACAGCAAGCTTGTAAGAAGTTACAGGAGACTGGCGATACCTCAGGATTGCCACAGAGCACATATGCTTCAGGAGCAATTTCAATAAGAAGCAAGGACAATTCAGCATCAGCACAATAGGTTAATGCACATTTTCCCCCTCTCCACTTCAAAATCTTTTACTGGGTTGTAAATGAAATTATTTTCTTGGTCGCAGTTCATGTTGGTCCATATTGCACAGCGTGGAATCCTCACTGGCAACCGTTATTTGGGAGAGAACCGAGACTGGAATAGCAAGTGTTGCCTGTCAGATTAATGGTTCATTTGTCTTTAAAGAGGATGGAATGAGCACAGACGCAGGGCCTGAGTTTTGAAGGTGTCTCGATCACATAGAGTCCCAACACAAGCATCACAATGTTGGTCCAGGCCCCATTAAGAACTGTGATACATCCCTGCTTATCTGAGACAAGCTGCTGAAGCAAAGACTTTATTTTAGTCTCGTCTATGCTGGAAACTACACAGTTTATTTAATTTGGGTATAAGCAGAAGTGAAAGTAAGCCAGTCCGGTACAGTACAGCGTACCAGCAAGAGCCAGTACGCTGTGCCGGACTGCACCGGCTTCTCTGACAGTGATTTAAAGGGCCCAGGGCTCCAGCCACTGCGGGGAGCCCTGGGCCCTTTAAATCACCGCTGGAGCTCCGGCAGCCAGGCTCGGGCGGGAATTTTAAGGGCCCGGAGCTTCAGCCCCTGTGGGGAGCCATGGGCCCTTTAAAGCGCCACCGAGCCCTGCTGCAGGAGCTCCTGCAGCACTTTAAAGAGCCCGGGGCTTCCCTCAGTGACCAGAGCCTCAGGCCCTTTAAATCACTGTTGGAGCCCCTGCCGCCCTGTGGTAGCCGCAGTAGGGCTCCCGCAGTGATTTACAGGGCCCGAGCGCCATGGCAGCCGGAGCCCCAGGCCCTTTAATTTGCCCCTGAGCCCCGAGACCTTTAAATCTTGAAAGGCCCCACCTCTTCTGGTTGAGGCCACACCTCTTCCTGTTGAGGCCATGCCCCTGCTCAGGACACCAGGGTACCGGTAAGTCCTTTAAGTTACTTTCACCCCTGGGTATAGGCCACACCACTAAAAGAACTCTTCTGCGAGCATGGGCTGAGTCTTCACACTGCTAACTAACAAAGCTATGCCCGCAAAACTTTTAAGTATAGACCAGACCTCAGTCTGTGTTTCCAACAACTGGCCATAAAGAACTGGCAAGAGTTTGAGAAAAAGCTGGAAGGGCTGAATCCTGATCCAGTTAACAGTTAGGCCCAGAACCATCACATGGAGCTGGATGCCACGTACTATCGGATTGCTTTGCCATGATTAGAACATGCTCATCTGTCTCTCTAATGGCAGATTTTTAGGCATTTGGGTACATCCTCTTTGCTTCTGGGATCCACCAGATGCTAGATCTGAACATGTCCCCCTGGCTCCTGGCATATTGGAGAAGCTAAATCCACTGTGGATACAATATTGACATGTTCGTCTGTGCATGAAGCATGCTCACTTAGCAGTGATCTGTGTCCTAGGCATTCTTCATGCAGATACCAGTGCCCTCAGCTACACTGCACACTCTGCACTGCGGTGTGGACTAGAACTCATAACCTTCAGTTCCAAAAATGCTGGCCTCACCCTCTTCCACTAAAGGAAAATATTTTTTACTTATCAGGACTAATAGGGCTCACCTATTCTCTTTTTGGGCCAGCTACTAGATAGTGACATAAGTGTAGTCATATGTGGGCTGTTTCTCCTTTAGAGCAGAGTGGGGGATAACTCAGTGGTTTGAGTATTAGCCTGCTTAAAACCAGGGTTGTGAGTTCAATCCTTGAGAGGGGCTATTTAGGGCTCTGGGGCAAAAATCTGTCTGGGGGTTGGACTATCTGAGCTCCATTCCAACCCCAGTATTCTATAAGGTAGTAGTATATATAATTGTCCCACCTATATATTAGGACACTTTGCATTCCTGACCTGTTTGCTGTTTAATACATGATGGCAATCTGTGCCTATGCAGTGGCTCCATGCTGTGGGGTAACAGTAGCATCAGCATACATCAATGAAAGTCATGTTGGATGATACTCACCCTCAGTAACACAGACCAGTGGGAAGATGGAAAGGAGTTTAATCTTAAACTTTGCTACTTGTGCCAGTATCTCACTGCATGATGTTTGTTTCATAGCATCTCCAGGGGTTCCCAGGTGTTACCACAGATGGAAATGGAGGTTTTCAAAAGTGACTTGAGATCTGGGGATGTCCAACTTGAGACACCTGAAAGGGGGCTGCATGTTCAGAGGGCAGGTGCTCCAAATTTTCTGAAAAATCAGACCCTTTTAAAGTGTTTTAAGTTGGGCACCCAAAATCACTGGTCACTTTTGAAAATTTAGGCCAAATATGCCAGGCTACACCAAGGTCACCCAGTGGTTTCATACTGAAATGCCTGTGGATGTTTTCACCTTTCGGGTAAGTCAAGGACCTCTAAAATGGGAAAGTCTTAATAAGAAAGACATGGGATAGGTCTCTTTCTTCTATTTCTAGTAGGTACCACTTGCAGGCACTTCTTTTAATACACCTGGTGCACTAAATATATGCTTCCCACATGACTCCAATTCTGTGCATTCAGTTAAAAAGCCAGCATGTCAATCCTGAATTTTTCCTGACTCCAGCTTTCCCACTGCTTCAGCAGGCAGAAGCATCCCAGAACTATTATCTGCTGGTTCCCAGCAGAGAAGAGGACAGGCCTAAATGCCAAAAAAATACATCAATAGGCTTCAGCAGTGGCAAAATCAATCAACAGGACAACAGTGCCCAGTTTCATCTGAAGCCTGTGGGCCAGGAAAGCTTCTGGCTGTTAACTATATCTGGGGTGTTTGCTTTTTAGACATCAAGAACTGGGGAGAAAAACAACAAAGAGTCCTGTGGCACCTTAAAGGCTAGCAGATGTACGTATTTTAGACTTTAAGGTGCCGAAGGACTCTTTGTTGCTTTTTACAGATCTAGACTAACAAGGCTACCCCTCTGATACTGGGGAGAAAAGCTATCTGTTGCTTGCTGCTGGAGAGATTGCAGTTCTGTGTAACTAAGTAACTAGGGCTAGCAAGTCAAACAGGTAGGGATATCACTCAGATATTTAACTGTTTACAGCTTCCTTAGAAGAATTCGCTCTCGGGTCAAATCCTGCAATGTTTTGGAAGTACCTCCATGGAATCCAGGAGGAGATTGTCACTATGAATTCTATATAAGAGATTGCTGTATAGTTTTAATCAGTGGGTAGAAATGCTTAGTATGTGTATAGGGGGAGCGGTGTCTAGCATAAACTACTTACTATCGAGGAAGTCAGCCCAGTGTGACCCATCTCTCAAATATTTTGTGCTAAAGCTACTTTTTAAGTTTCTTTTTCTTCTCAGATTTCCTTCCTAATGCCCTTGAAATAAATCCCCTCATTCTAATGTTCTTATCTCTTTTCTTTGATGAAATTTCTCTCTACCCTCCTACTCTCTCAGCTGTCCCTGAATTGCCTTCCTAAATCCATTCTGTCCTTCATTAACCTCCTGTTGTCCCTCACTGCCCAGGACACCACTTTCAAAGTGGGAGAAAGTGAGTGAGAGAGCGAGCATGTTATCCTCTCTCTGGTTATTACATACTCATTTTATCCACCTCCCTATCTTTTGAAGCAGCCCCTTG
Organism: Gopherus evgoodei; assembly: GCF_007399415.2. Classification (NCBI taxonomy): domain Eukaryota; kingdom Metazoa; phylum Chordata; order Testudines; family Testudinidae; genus Gopherus; species Gopherus evgoodei. The sequence goes on along the minus strand of NC_044325.1, from coordinate 113,503,472 downwards.
ATTTTTAAATCCAGTGGCTAGCAGCCTTTGCTCATACTGTGTCCTGTCCCTTCAGAAGTGGTCTTGCTTGAAAGTGAACAGGAGGGGACAATGGTCAGGGAAGGAAAATCTACATCTGTACTGCACAGTCATTGAGTATAGCATTTCCACTCCTTTCTGTGTGCTTGAGGGGCACACACACACATATAGCCACTGAGGCTGGACCTGGCACCTGATTTGCATGTCGGCGCGACCAGTGGCAAGCCCTGGAAAGTTTGTACAAGGTTGGGACATGGGAGCTGAGCCTGGCAATGACCATGGGATCAAGGAGAAAGCTGGATGCCAGGAATCAAGCTGGTGGGGAGGTGGGAGAGATTAGAGCTTCTCTCTGCAATCGAAGGGAGATGTCAATTCTTGACTCTTCTTGTGAGAGGGCCTGCGAGTGACCTCAAGTGCTCTGCTTTACAACGGACAGACCGAGCCCCAAGATGCTTTTTGAAGCATGAGAACTGAAAGACAGCTGAGATTGGGAGGTCTCCCCTGCACTGGGCACTAAGAATGCAGGGCCCACTGGTCTAAGGTGGGTCACCATGCCCCTGAGGAGGGAGGAATAATAGACTGTATTACCCTGGGGGATCAGAGTGCCCCAAGAAGAGGAACTGCAAAGACAACATAAACGAAATGTGATTGTGTAGTAGTAATGATAATTCCTAGCTCTTGTACAGTGCTTTTCATCCACAGTTGTCAAAGCAATTTTCAAAAGGGGGGGGGTTGGAATCGTTATCCCCATTTTACAGATGGGGAAACAGAGGCACAGGGAGGGTAAGAAACTCACCTCAGATCCCCCAGTAAACCGGTAGTAGAGCCAGGAATTGAATTCAAGTACCAATCCAGTGCCCTACCCACCAGTATAAGCTTTTTATTGCTTTTTATTGCCACTTGAATAAATTACTTGTGCTTCTGTCACTTGCATAAATATGGTCTGTGATGGGTTAGATCACAGAACCCCCCTTGGGAGCTGCCATCTGATGTGCCAAAATTACCTCTGCTCCTGCTTTCCCTGCCAGCTCGGGACCCCAGCACCCTGTCTTGCTGAGCCAGACACTCCTATCTGCTGCAACAAAGACCCAGGGTCTGAATTACTTGCCCCAAAGCTGCAAGTTTACCTGAAAGCAGCAAACAGAAGTGTTCCTGTCTTTAACACTCAGATGCCCAACTCCCAGTGGGGTCTGAACCCAAATAAATCTATTTGACTCTGTATAAAGCTTATACAGGGTAAACTCATAAATTGTTCGCCCTCTATAACACTGATAGAGAGATATGCACAATTGTTTGCTCCCCCAGATACTAATACATACTTTGAGTTAATTAATAAGTAAAAAGTGATTTTATTAAATACAGAAAGTAGGATTTAAGTGGTTCCAAGTAGTAGTAACCTTATGCAAAAGATATATAAAAGGGTGAAACAGAACAAAGGGAGGGTAAGAGACATCATGAAGAATCCCCTAGCTACCATCTGAGCTGGAACAAGAACTGTACCAGGGGAAAGACTTGTGCCCAGGCCTGGAAGGTGTCCAGTCTGAGGAAAAAACTCACTGAACCATCTCTGAGGGTGAGATTATCTGTATTCAGTTTAATCAGACATCGATTTGTGCATTTTATTTTATTTTGCTTGGTGACTTCGGCAGCGGGTCCTTCAGAGCTGCTGAAGACCTGGAGCGAGTGAAGGACCCACCGCCAAAGTGGCGCCGAAGACTCGGAGCAGCGCCTGATGAGCACAAGCCCCACGTGTTTTTTACATGTGTTTTTTTTTTTTAAGTCATCCCTGCTGGGGCCTCGACAAAACTGTTCGAATTGGGCCCCCCACTTCCTAAAGCCGGCCCTGCTCCCCAGTCCTCTCTCAGCTAGTATTGAAAATGGTTTAATTCAGGGGTAGGCCAGCTTTTTGGTCTGAGGACCACATCGGGGTTCCAAAACTGTGTGGAGGACCAGGTAAGGAAGGTTGTGCCTCCCCAAACAGCCTGGCCCCTGCCCCCTCACACTTCCTGCCCCCTGACTGCCCCTCTCAGAACCCCTGACCCATCCAACCCGCCCTGCTTCTTGTCACCTGACCTCCCCTCCTGGGACCCCCCACCCCTAACTGCCCCCCGATACCCCACCCCATATCTAACTCCCCCTGCTCCCTGTCCCCTGACTGCCCTGACCCCTATCCACACCCCCATCCCCTGATAGGCCCCCTGGGACTCCCATGCCTATCCAACCGCCCCCTGCTCCCTGTCCCCTGACTGCCCCCCCCCGGAATCCCTTGCCCTTATCCAACCCCTCTGCTTCCCTCCCCCATGCCATGCTGCGCAGAGCACCAAGACTGGCAGCCACACCGTCTGGCCAGAGCCAGCCACACTGCTTGCAGCCCTGCCACCCTGAGTGCTGGTGGCATGGCAAACTGAGGCTGTGGGAGAGTGGGGACAGCAGGGGAGGGACCGGGGACTAGGCTCCCCGGCCAGGAGCTCAAGGTCCAGGCAGGATGGTCCCACAGGTCGTAGTTTGCCCACCTCTGGTTTAATTGCTAGTATAGAAGGGACGGACACTTTCAAAGGCATTATTGGAAAGCTGAGACCGATTAGCCCTATGTATACTAGGAAATTGATCCATTGTTGCCCGTTATTGCCAGTAATTGTTTCTTATGAATCTGCAGTGAAAGTTGTTGCTTTGAGCACATAACCCTTTTCAGAAATAGTTTCCCAACAGACTTGATGAAACCAAGTTTCAACCATGCTTTCTTTAAAAGAATTATAAGCACTGGTGCAAGAAGACCTGCTGTTGAGAGCTCTGTTTGCAAGTTGGTCCATGTGTGAGTATAGATGCGCTTTTAAAGGCAGCTCCTTTGGTTCAAAGTTGAGATTAAAACTCATAAAAAAAAAAGAGATTTATTTTCCCACTGATTTTTTTCATGAGAATAAAATTCCATGTTGAAATTATTGAATCAAAACATTTCAGTTTTCTATAAGAAATTTTGAAATGAAATGGACTGAAATATTGTAAACCTCAACATCAAATGTTACTTCGTTTGGATTTTATAAACCAAAAAAAAATCTTTTTTTTTTCCAATTTTCAGGATGTTTCTCCTATCCCCCCCACCCTTTATTTTGTCTTTTTACTCCCTCCCTTTTTTCGCTGGGACTTGATAAAGTGGGGAAACACCATTTTTCACATCTTTTTAATGTGCAATTAAAACTTCCCTTTCCCCACTTCCTAACCGTCTTCCCACTTTTGCCAGTTAGAAAACATTACAAAAGGTGGGGAAATGGGGCAAGCCTCACAAAAAGCAAACACATACCCAGGATTTTTTACTAAAATATTTTGTTTTGGTTTGTTTTTTTAAATGGAAAATCTACCAGTTTCATCAAAATGAGTTTTTTTCTTTTTGAAAAATTTCAGTTTCTGTGAAACCCTGTTTTCCAGTTCAGGTACGATTTGTCACAAAATTTTCAACCAGATCTAGTTGAGACACACTAGTTTGGACAGACTTTCACTGCAGCTACCCATGTGTTCCTATTCTGTGGCTAAATAGGTAACTTCAGTTTCCAGAGCAGTCAGTCCTTTCATAAACAGCAGAATTCCTCCCACCTGTTCAGCAAAAAAAATGCAGTGTGGACACAAGATGCTGTTTGAATCTGGAATAGACTGCTACTTAATCATAGATTATTAGGGTTGGAAGGGGCCTTAGGAAGTCATCTAGTCCAACCCCCTGCTCAAAGCAGGACCAATCCCCCACTAAATCCCCAAATCCCCCTTAAGGATTGAACTCACAACCCTGGGTTAGCAGGACAATGCTCAAACTACTGAGCTGTCCCTCCCCTGGGAGATGATTATATAATGATCCAGGGTCCTTAGCAACAATAAGTGAGTGGAATGTTATATTAATAAGTGTAGACTATGATCATATCAGAAAGTGTATGTGTGAAATGTGATGACTGTCCATTGGAAAAGAGAGTACCTCTTGTATATAGGTTCAACTGTGTGAGTAGGTGGGTTCGTTTTCAGAGTGAGCTGGCTTGTAAGGCGAGTGGGCCAGATCTTTACGTGCAATTGCTGTAAATTGGTGAAGCTCCATTGATTTCAGCTGAGCTCTGCCAAGTTATACTAGCTGAGGATCTGAACTTATGTGTGGGTGAATCATCATGACTTTACAAATAGTGTAGTAGTTCCTAATTTCTCTCTCCCTGCCTAAATCTTGTATGATTAGTGTTCCATTTATTATTCAGGATTTCTTTACTCAGTATTCTAATGTAGGTTAGTACAGGATTATTTAGACAAAGGGAAAAAATCCTATAGTGCATGCTTCCTGTATCTGTTATAAATACTCAATATACAATGAAACTTGTCAAGTTAACACTCAGGGACCACCAAAAATCAGTTGCTTAATGATCTTCTCATAAAGATGAAACAGAATTGCAGTCAATATGGACCTGATCCAAAACCCAGTAAATCAGTGGCAAGACTCCCCTATAGATTTTCTATGTTTGGGGATACTTTAAGGTATTCTCTTAAGAGAGTAGGTTCAATACATTTTTCACTATAGTAGAATATTTTGTAATAAGAAGAATAAGAATACTTAGTATTCATATTGCACATTACAAGATCAAAGCACTGTATGGAGATTAACTGATCTTTATAACTTCCCTGTGAAGTAGGGGAGTAAATGTTGTTATCCCCATTTTACAGATGGAGAAATTGAGTCATAAAGGCGAAGTGACTTGCCCCAGACCACATAGCAAGTTTAGTGGAAAAGCCAGGAGTGTAACTCAGGACCCCTTGACTACCTGTGATGTGCTCGTTCCACCAGACGACACTGCCTAATTCTCTGAAATGCTGCACAGCCAGTACTTTCTGGCCTGGAATATACAGCTTTTTTCCTTCTAATTTCCTACATTTGCTACTCCCAGTGCAGCTCCTCTGATGGCATAGCTTTTAACCTCGCTAGATGGCGCACCAGTGCAGTTTTGCCTTTGTTTAGGGGAAATGTAACTTATAATTTTTGTATGTGCTTTTTATCATCTAAATATGCAGGCTAAATGTTTGTGTTTTCATTATATCTCTCTCTAAGAGTTTATTTAATTTAAACAGAATTAGAGAGTATTTTCTATGCCATTCGAGAACCTTCACATGACAAATCCTGCTCTCATTTATACTGGGATGAATTCAGAGTAACTCAGTTGATTTCAGTATAACTGAAAGAATTTTGCCCAGCATAAACTGAATAGAGGACTTGAAAGGAAATAATTTAACAGCCAGTCGGAATAACACACCTGGCAAATGCAGAAATGTAGTAAAAAGTTACCTTTTATTTTACAAGCAGATAAGATATTGCAGGTTCTAGCAATATTTCATATGATGAGCATTGATAAGTAGCTCTTACCTACCTGTAAAAAGGTTAAAAATCCTTTTTAACTGAGCCTGTTGTAGAGAGATCAAAGATTTGGGTTTGAGCAGAATGGAAGGATTCAGGAAGTAGAGGAATTATTGTGCACATGATTAAGTCTATCCCCTATTCAGCAAAGCATTTAAGCACATGCTGAGTTTTAAGCATGTGCTTAAGTCTTATGGGTCTTAAGCACAGGTTTAAGTGCTATGCTGGAAAGGGATGGGTTTGAACATATGCTTTAAGTTAAGTACATTTTGCTGAATTGAGGTCTTGGTGAGATTCAGGAACTTAAGGACCTGGGTAACTGGAAGTTTCAAGATTGTTGCTGCGTGCACCAAAACTGAATTTGACTTAGATGTTTTAGAATCATAGAAATGTAGGGCTGGGAGGGACCTCGATAAGTCAGTAAGTCCAGCCCCCTGTACTGAGGATGAACCAAGTAAACCTAGATCAGGGGTGCTCAACCTTTTTTTCTCTGAGGCCCCCCTCGACATGCTATAAAAACTCCAGGGCCCAGTGTATGTGTTTGTGTGTGCGGGGGTGGCCTCAGGGCAGGGGCCTTGGGCATAGGTATAGTTTGACTTCTATTACAGGGGGGCGGGGGCCAGCAGGGCTCGAGCCACCTCCACATGGCATGGTCCAGGGAGGGAGTGCCACCTCCATCCCCTGACTCACCTCAGCAAGCCACCAAGACTGTCTGGGTTGCGGGGAGCCTCGGGGAGGCGCAACCGAAAATTATAACTCAAAGGTGGCGGGCTTAGCTCAGAAATTTTGAAAGCAGCTGTGTGCAGATGGAGTAGCTCAAGGTGCAGTGACGGGGTAGCTGGGGCTGTGTGCACACGGAGTGGCTATGGGTGCAGGGAGGCGGATTGCTAGGGCTATGTGTGGACAGGGGGGTAGCTCAGGGTGCAGGGAGGGGGTAGCTAGGGGCTATGTGCGGGCAGGGGGGTAGCTCAGGGTGCTGAGAGGGGTAGCTGAAGCTGCGCAGGCAGGGAGGTAGCTCAGGCTGCAGGGAGGGGGTAGCTAGGGGCTATGTGCGGGCAGGGGGGTAGCTCAGGGTCTAGGGAAGGGGTAGCTGAGGCTGTGTGCAGTGAGAGGGGTAGCTCACGGTGCAGGGAGAGGGGTACTAGGCGCTGTGTGTGGGCAGGGGGTAGCTCAGGGTGCAGGTAGAGGGGTAGCTGAGGATGCAGGGAGGGGGTAGCTAGGGGCTATGTGTGGGCAGGGGGTAGCTCAGGGTGCAGGGAGAGGGGTATTAGGGGCTGTGTGCTGGGAGAACTCCCCTGCGGTTCCTGTTCCCGGAGAGGTCTGCCAGCCACGGAGATGGGTCTCCCTTCCCAGGCAGCTCTTACTGGCTGCCTCTGCAGGAGCAATGGGAGCTGAGGAGCAGCTTCAACGCGGGGCACCAGCAGGAGGAGGGAACGCTGCCGCTGCCTGCTCCATGGCACCAGCCAGAGCAGCAGCTGCCCTGCACTGCCTGGCTCCAGCTTCCTACCTCTGACCTGGCCAAGGGGCGGGGAGATGAGATGGGCAGGGGAGGTGTGGAGCTGCCCCAGGGACTGCCATGCTCTTGTGCTGTAGTTGGCGGGGGGGGAGGGCAATGCCCTCCATGTCCTCAACTCTGCCCATGGGCTCAGGCCTTCTGCCCCACAAGGAGCATCAGGGCTTGGGCTCTGGGATTCAGCCCCGTGAGGGGCGCCAGGGGGCACTGGGGATTGGGGTTTCTGCCCCGTGCCTCCTGGCTTCAGCCCTGTACCTCCCGGCTTCAGCCCTGTGTGGGGCACCAGCAATCAGGGCTTCCGCTGCAGGGCCACGGACCCTCAGTTGAGAACCGCTGACCTAGACTATCCATGACAGGTGCTTGTCCAACCTGTTCTTACAAACCTCTGACGATGGGGATTCCACAACTTCCTGTGGGAGCCTCTCTCAGAGCATAACTACCTGATAGTTAGAATGTTTTTCCTAATGTCTAATCTAAATCTCCCTTAAGATTAAGCCCATTACTTCTTGTCCCACCTTCAGTGGACATGGAGAACAATTGATCCCTGTCCTCTTTAGAACAGTCCTTAACATATGGAGAGGTGCCTCCTCAGTCTTCCTATCTCAAGACTAATCATGCCCTGTTTTTTTAACCTTTCCTCATAGGTCAGGTTTCCTAAACCTTTTATCATTTTTGTTGCTCTCTTCTAGACTCTCTCCAGTTTTTCTAATCTTTCCTAAAGTGTGGCCAGAATTGGACCCAGTACTCCAGCTAATGCCTCACCAGTAGAGTGGGACTATTACCTGGATTTTATAGCCAGAAAATTAGGAATAACTATGTGTTGGCTGATGAAGATGTGACCAGTCAAGTGACTTTACCAATCATCACACAGATGACTTTAATTCATTTTAATACAGCAATCCTATGGGTTTAAAATTCTATAAAAGACATTAGGACAAAGTCATACTTAGCATAAGCAGATGCAGCTCCCTCTGGTTTAATGGAATTTCATCCTCTTGTACCAGGCCTGAATTTGGTCCAAGAGTGTCCACCCCTGTGACATCTCTTGTGTGAAATAAATCCCATAGATTATCTGATCCTGTAGCTAAAAGAGATGATCTTTACTCACCTCTGGCACTTTTATTCCACCCGTTATATATATATATATACTTATTAGACCATAATATCCCTCTTCTCTATGAGATTATTTGATTTTTGTTGCTTTCATTTTTAAGTGATTTCCAGGGGGAATATTTGTGCATATACAGACTGTTAACCTTAGAAGCTGAAACTTTATTATGCTAATGTCAAGTGGCTGGTTTAAGCTGCTCAAAGCCAATTTGATTCATTATGGTAAATGCAGCTGCGCTTTTGGGCACCTCCTTCTCAGTCCATGCCACAGTGATGCAAGAAGAATGCAGAGAGTTCTGTGGCATCTCGACATCCCACCCAAAGCACCACAGGGCATAGACTGCAATAGGAAATGCTTGATTGTTTATAAAGTTAGCCTCTCTTTCTCCACAAAGTCCAGTACTCCACGTGAGTCTGCTGATATGTTTGTACTAACAAAAAGGGGAGGAAAAACCAATGAAATCTCATCTAATCAAATCTTTTAGGAACTCATAAATTCAGTGTAAAAATAAATGAGTTATAAGTGCTCTTGGAAAAGCAATTTAGAAGGGGAAAGTGGTCAGAGCCATGGCTGCTAAAATACACTGCAGTGTGAGATATGCCCAGTGCACCGTACTTGATGCTATACAAATAACAATGGTTTAAATCTTGAGGTTCTAGCTCATCTGAAAATTACTCTAAAAGTTGCCTTCTGCCTCACTAAAAGGAGAAGGAAGGTGGCTATCTGGGCTGAAAACACATTTCAGGAATCATAGCATTCTGAATAATATGGGTTGTTCTCCTTCTGTGTGTCCACAGTGGGAAAGCCCAAAAAGCGGGCTTTTCCCTCTTCGAAGAGGATTGGAGTCAATCTCTAAATTCTGTTTGCTTGCTCCAAAGCCCTTTGACTTCTGATAGTAATTTTGGAATGCATACTGATGTTTGCCAAGGAAGAAGAAATACATTTATGTTTATAAGGCCTGATTCACCACCGTGTTATTCCACTTTTACACAGATATAACACCCTTGATATCAGTGGAGTTACATGGCATTACACTGGAGTGATAGTGATGAATTCCCATTTCCAGGGATTTAGTTCTACAACACAGGATCGTAAAATAAATATTCATCCTCAGATGGTAAATAAAAACTCAAAGTATTTCCCCTCACCTTCACTTCATTTCCCAGTTTTCATTCTGATTCCCTCTTGCCCCCAATTTACCAGCTCTTGACACCTGCCTGGCTTCGCAGACTCATCCATTTAATTATAGACTAAATTAAACTTTCTTCTTCACAAAGCAGTGTAGTCCCTGATCCTCCCCTACTCCGTCTGCATCTCAGTATTCTCATCTTTTTGCATCTCCCCACTCCTCTGCTTAAATTTCCAAACATTCTGGAAGTGTAATGTATTATTTGTGTTCCTTTATTGTTCCTTGACTTGATGAACCGGAGTGAGTGAGACAGGAACCAGTTTGTCACCTGTGTTTGGGCTTCCAAGCCCCAGTGTTGGCAAGTGCTTTCCTCTTGCATAGTGTTAGACTAGATGCCCTGTGGAACTATGATGTGGAATTCAGTTTTGAAAAAGGATGAGAAATGCTTCCTGCCTTGTTGAATTTCCAGGAAACTGCACTGGGCCAAATGGGTGTCAGGAGGATTGGAGCAACTTCATTATCACATCTGCTGACCTCAGAGAGGCATAGTGTGACTGATGAAGTGGGCTCCAGGCAGGCTTTCTGCACAGACGGGCTGTTACTTTTATTCCTATCTCAGCTAAGACCCCCACTGCTATGATGGGCAACAGCGAGGGCCACAGATCAAACATTGCTCTTAAGTGCTGTGTTTTTGTTTGTAACTCCATTTGCCATCAGTGTTCCTTTCTGTTATATTATTATCCTTGTGTTCTCCCACATCTTTGTGTCCTAACTTCGCACTGGGTCCTCTGTCTCGGTCTCCTTTACCACAGTGCTCCACTCCTACGTAACTAATGCCCTGGATGTTATTGGCCAGCTGGTCAGCTGGTGTAAATCCGCTCCATTGAAGCCAGTAGATCTAGCTCCATTGAAGCCAGTGAATCTGCTCTGATTTATGCTAACTCATGAGCTGGATCTATGTTTTGTTTTAAGACTCGTACACAAAACAGGTGCCAAATATAGTTTTAGCTACAGTCCCGTGCTAAATTCTGGAAGTAGGGATAGTAGTATCCCAGTTGAGATGACTGGGAGATACCTAAATCAGAAGATAGAGATCTAATAGCGAGGTACATAAATAAGAGCTTTATTGACTGTGGGCTAGATTCTCCCCAGCACTGAATGAAATTGGGACACGGGAGAATCTGAGCCATGTACAATAACGCTCTGAAAAGTGACTCCATAAAAATGAATGGCATTGTGAGCTTCCCTGTTTATAATGTCTGAATGTCTGCTGGACCAAATGAACTCAAATTTAGAAGGAAAATGCTGGCTTTTCTAATTGCCAGTCTCACAAACTCATCCAGCCTGGGTTCTGAAAGTTAAGTTTGGTTCTTCTTGGCTTATATATTACCACCGGTGATCTTGACCCGACAGAGATGTGCTGTAGGTGTAGTTAAGGTACAACACAGATGTGCACTTGTGTATACCTCAAGGCAAAGATTCTGCAATTGACGCCTAGTTAGTTTTATTGATGATACATGAACCGAACCGAAACCAGCTCCTTCTGTCATGGTTGTGCTAGTTCTGCAGAGCTAACTTAAGTATTAACAACTCATTTTTGCCCTCCGCTAAGCAGAGAACTGACTCTGAATACACAACAAGCAAGGGGAGTTGGTTAAGAAGGTAACCAACCTCTACTTTAAGCACTCCTGCTGCAGGAAGGCACTAACGCCCCCAGAATAACAGGAGACAGATCTTTTGGGAAGTTTTAGGAGTACTGGAGTCATTTTAATTTGGGGACAGGCATCATCAAAAGAAATTACTGCATGATAATCAGACATTTCAGTTCTGCAATGCAGTAGAGTGCAATTGAAAGAGAGAGAGAGGAAACAAAAGTTTTTTCTTTTTGCACCATATAGGGGAACTCAGAGCAGGAGAACTGTGTATTTGGGTCAGCTGAGTCCTCAAGGAAAATTTTCATGCAGTCTTTTCAACCCATTTTCGTACATTATTGTGGAAGATGCCAAACTATAAAGGAAGCTGTGCAAATATTAATCAGAAGTAATAATATGATAATAAACCGTCTGTTCTGCTGCTGCTGACACCTGTTATTTCGAAGTAACTTCAGCTAAGCCACGGGTATGGATATGAATGTGTTCATTAAGGGCCTGATCCACTCCCCACTGAAGTCAGTGAGAGTCATTCCCTTGACTTCTATGGGCTTTAAGTCAGGCCCTGAATTTCTTTTCAGAGCCATGTCCAACGTGGTCTTGTAGTTATCTCCTGCAAAGTGCCTCTTTCCATGGTATTGTGCATAGCTAGAAAGGCACAAACTTTTCATTGATGACACTGGGAAGAGTACAATACAGAGATGAATATGACACTGAAAAACCTTTAAATCAAGGAGGAGGACTGGATAGTGGTGTTACGCAGGTTTTTATCGTGTAACAGTTGCACTGGAAGGTCAGGCAATTGAAAGGGAGCTCCCACCCACCGTCTCTGGAGAGCTTTGGCCTTGGATTGGACCCCCATTTCCTTTCTGGGCCCCAAGTCCCCTCTGCTTTTTTGCATGAGTCCACTTCTTCCAGTTCGCTCCAGCAGGCTTTCTTCAGTCCCTTGCTTCCCCCTTTTCCCAAAAGGGTTTCCACAGCCTTTCCACTTGTCTTTGTCTGGCTTTCCAGCCAAACTAAGCCACCCCCGCTCAGGATATCATGTCAAAGTCCCACCGTTGATTTAGCCTGGATTGGTCCTTTCATTCCCTGCTCTGTCTCCTTCTGGTCTTGTACCAAAACCAAAAGAAACAAAGACCAAAATAAACAACCTCTTTCCCCAGCCTATTCCCCTGGAGTCGCCAGATCTCCACAGTGAGTCTGAATCAAGGTCTCAAAATAAACAAGCTTTCCTCTGCTGGGGATTCTTCTTAGTCATCTGGCATTTTCTTTGACTGATTCCTAGGTTCATCACCGGAAAGACCAAAGAGCTCCTACTCTCTGCAGGCATCTCTGTAGGATAAGTAAGGGAGCTCTTTATAGAAATTGGCCCCCTTCCTGGCATGCCTTGTTGTGGAGACTTACAATTCCCAACTTCCCTGGGAACATCTATTTCTCGCATTTGCCAGGGCTGGGCAAAATGTGCAATGCTGGACCCGAGCCCTATCTTAATGGGCTAAACACCCTGTTACACAGTGGCATTAATTTAGGATTGCCATATCAGTAAGAGTGGCAACACTAAGGAATTAGTCATGCCACTGAAACTCCTATGTCTAACACATTTTCTGTAGCAAAATTCTGATTTTGTGGAAACCATCAAAAAAGACTTTGACAGAAAATTCTTGACCAGCTCAAATTATCACCTGTTTTTAATTAAGCTGTTCTTCTATCTTCTTGTAGCTTATGTTTTTATTCATGTGTCTTATTTTACTTGTACTAGCCAGACCTCACTGTACAATGCAGAAGATGGAGTGGTGTCAAGGGCCATAAGGCTAAGGTGACAATAGTTCCAATGCCAAATAATGGGACACTTCTTTTGGCCATATGTTTTGGTCATGGAGTACACAGCATTCCATCTCCTTTCTTTGATCTGCTCTTCCTGGCTTGGAAAAGCTCCATTTGGAGCTGATCTCTGCATCTTTCCCCCATTGCCACGGTGTCCCTCGCTTCACCATAGCAAAGCAGGAAGCAAGAGACAGCAGGACTACCAAGAACCACCCATCCTTTTGCTCACCAGCCCCTCGCCAGAGGATGGGTTTGGGCTCCTGTTACAATGTTGTGCCTGACAAGCTTTGGCCTTGAACGATGGCCCTGTTTTGTTTATAACTGTACAACCATATGTTTTGAACAAATATTTTGTGCTGATAAAAAAAAATGAATGTTTGGATGGATGAAATGAAAAACCAGCACATTTATGGTTCCCCAAAAGAAATCCTTGCGACACTGTATCATCATAAAAACACTGGGGCTTTGTCTATGCTACCACTTTTGTCGGTAAAACTTTTGTCAGTCAGGGGTTTGAAAAACACCTATCACCGACATAATTTTCACCAGCAAAAGTGCTAGTAGACAGTGCTATGTCAGCAGGGGAGGTTCTCCTGTCAACATAGCTGACGCCGCTCTTTGGGGGTGATTTAATAATGCTGGCACGAGCGCTCTCGCCTGCTGGCAAAAAGCGTATTGGTATAGGTGTGCCACTGTAAGGTCTGTAGTGGAGGCATAGTACGGTACTACTTAACATGAGTATGGATGTCATAATCAGGGCGATAGTATATAAAGCACTGCCAGTGTATACAGAACCTAGAAAGGGGATGGTTCTCTGTATTTTTCATCTCAGAATCTCAAAGTTCTTTATAAACATTAACTAATTAAGCCACAAAATACCTTGTGATGTAGATCAGTATTATTATCTTTATACTGATGAGTAAACGGAGGCACGGTGTGGATAAGGGTTGTTCCAAGGTCACGCACTGTGAGTCAGAGGTGGAGGTGTGAATAAAATCATGGATTCTGACTACAATCCTCTGTTCAACTGTACTGCACAGGGATTGTGCAAAGAACAGAGCTAAGAACACAATTTTTAAAAAAATGAACAAGTAGGGGGCAAAAAAACCCAATCAAAACATTTATTTTGCCATGTGACATCCTTTCAGAACAACCGGGGGCTGACGACGGCGAGGTTTATGCTGTTTGGGCAGCCCTGAGACAGCACACAAGCCCATAACTATTATATGGGTTAGGCTACTTGTCTTTTCCCTCTTAAGAAGATGGATGGAATGAGCAGGGCCGGCGCTACCATTTAGGCGACCTAGGCAATGGCCTAGGGCGCCAGAATTGGGGGGGGGCGCTATTTTGCCGGGGGAGGTGGCACGCGGGTCCGCTGGACCTACCGCAGTAATGCCGGCGGATGGTCTGCTGCTGGAAAGGCTCCGGTGGAGCTGCCGCAGTCATTTCGGCGAGCGGTGCTGTGGTCTAAAGGCTCCGGTGGACCTGCCGCAGGCAAGCCTGTGGCAGGTCCACCAGAGCCTTTAGACCAGCACACCACCCGCCGGCATCACTGTGGCAGCTCCACCGGAGCCTTTCCAGCAGCGGACCGTCTGCCGGCATTACTGCGGTAGGTCCACCGGGGCTGCGGGGGGCAGCGAAATGGCCGTCTACCTGGCTCCGCTCCTGGGAATGAGGGATGGAAAGAGGCTCTCTTATGTCCAAATCTGGGTTTCACTGAAGCCAGTGGAAGTTTAGCAGATGTCTTAGATGGGATGGTAGAGTGCTGAACATCCACCTTCCCTGTTTAGAGGTTGCTGGGGACCAGTTTAGCCTGTTGTCATGGGCTTTATTTATGCCTCTCAAAATAGCCTACATAGTGGCCACTGCAGCAGGGCAGAATCATCAGGTTGTAAGAATGCCCATGCCCCCAACATATCCCTGTCCTGTAACACCTTGGTGATGCAGGAGGATCTGCCTGTAATGGTTTATTACCTATGTTTTTGCCTGGGCAAACTGGACTGGCACATAGGGGCTGCGAGGCAACATTGACTTGGGCCTGGAAACTCTGACAGTGGGTTAGAGGGTAGTGCTGGTTTATGAACCATCTCTGATTAACATCAAGTATGTCTTTTTTTAGCAAGAAGCTGTCATCTTCAAAGTTTTTTCCCCCTCTCCCTCATCCTGCTCATTAATTTTAATATTTTTCCAGTCTTCCTGTTGAAAATGAATTCTTAATGAATGCATATGCTGTTTAAAGTGCCTCGAATTCCCTCCGTAATGATGCCTCTCCATCAAATTGAAAACACATTCTTTGTAAACAAAAAACAAAACCTTGTGGCATGCAAATTTACATAACTTCTGTGGTGCTTTTTAATTTATATTATTCATTTTTATGTATTATTTTTAAATGATTTTTTTCTGCCTTCTTTAATCTGATTGTGCCGGGTGAACACAAGGGGATTTCTGGGTTAGTTTGCAGTTTTCATTTATTTTTAACTCTGGCTCTCTTGAAACAATGTTATAAATATAAAAGCATTCTCCCTACTCTCTCTGTCTCTGAAGTTTTGATGTGTCCATCACCTTAGTATCACCTTGAGATCTTTTGTATTTCATTTGTTTTGCTTTGTGTCCATTCTTCTTTTCAGAGTTCATTTGTCATTTTTTTCAGGTTTGCACTTTGAGTGAATTTCTGCCCTGGGATGCAAGTGTGTTGTTCACATTGACATGAGTGGGAACGAAAAGAATTTGCCCTTAAGCTCAGTTCCTATTGGTATCAGAGTAGAGAGAAACTTTGTGATAGCAGTGTTCTTACACTGCAGTAGATACTGGAAGATGAATCTCTTTTTAGTGTACATCTTTACTGTAGGGATATCAGCTGTGAATCTCAGAGCAGGACCAGAGGATAAACTGAGCATGAGACTGAGGACCAAATTCCATCATTGCATTGCCACTCCTTTATACCAAAGGAGCCAGCAGAACTGGCTGTTAAGCTACTATAACAGCCCCCTCCCAGGGAATTCACCTGGCATAGAGGGAGTCCTTGACACGTGTAGCAAGCTTTGTGGCAGCCTTCATGGGGGACTCCAATCAGGGGCAGCTCTATGTTTTTTGCCACCCCAAGCACGGCAGTCAGGCGGCCTTCAGCGGCACGCCTGCGGGCAGTCCGCTGGTCACGCAGATTTGGCGGCATTTCTGCAGGGGTTCTGTCGGTCCCGCACCTTCGGCATACCTGCCGCTAAATTGCTGCTGAAGCCGCAGGATTGGCGGACCTCCTGCAAGCATGCTACCAAAGCCTTCCTGACTGCCGCCCTCATGGCGATCAGAACGCCACCCCCGCGGCTTGCTGCTCCAGGCACGCGCTTGCTGCCCTGGTGCCTGGAGCCACCCCTGTCTCTAATGCAAGAGACGTGTTGGGAGTGGAGGGTTTTGTGGCTGCAGTGTTCCTATACTCCCACAGTCCCTGACTACTTCAACGGCCTGTGGGGTCATCGGCATCTAGGTGCAAGTTAATGCAGCACCCTAGGCTGGCTTATCCTGTGCAAGCCCAAGGATAGAGGAGGTGCAAAGCCACCTTCACACCTGCACTTGGTTCTCTGCGTCAAGCTCAGCTCAGTTGCAGAGATGAAATGGCCCATGAGAGCCTGGAGTCCTTGCTGTAAATTCTCACAAGTGACTAGTAATGCTGTAGAGTGTCTCGTTTTGGGCAGCCAATCCAGCAGCCAGGCCTTTTGAAGGTGGACCTCAAGCTGGGCATCTGAAAACACTAGTCGGTTTTTGGGTAAGTCACTTAGGGCTACATTTTCAAGTGCTGACTGACTTTTAGTTCCCAAGCTGAGATACCAAGTTGTCTCAAAGTTGAGCACCTGAAAACTGCTGCTCCCAAAATTACTGGACGCGTGAGCATCTGGGCCTTAATCTCTCTGCCTCCATTTTCCCTGGCTTTTGCCACACTCTACCTTGCAAGGAGTCTGTGCGGAGCAGGGTTGCATACCTCCAAGGACATATAGTGACACTGCACCTGTTTGGGTACCAGGGGTCCCTCCACAGCCCTCAAAGCTGAAGCAGGATCAGCCTCTTAAAGTGCAGTCCTGAAACGCTGCTCTTAAAGAAAGGCAAACGTGTGAACCAGGCTGCTGAGCAGAAACTCTATTGCAAGACAACGCGATAGACATTTTGAATAAGAGCAACAAATTTCCAAAGTGGTTAGGCTCCTGGTGGCTTGACAGCTGCAGTGGTGTCTCTTGCTCTGTTGTATTATTTCTTGCAGCCTTCCCTCGACCTTATAACCAAGAGGCAGGAAAGGTTCAGCAGCCTGCCTCCAAGGATAACTAGAGACTCATGTTTCTTTAATAATGATTTGGTTTTTTATATTGGTAATAACGAGTGGTTTGTGAGAGCAGCAGAGAGGATTCCTAATGGGAGCCAAACAGTAATATTCACGGTGGAGGAGAGTGTAATTCCCAATCTGAGGTGCTCTAGGTGCTTTCATCTGCTTTCCTCCCCCACCTCCCCCTATACTGGCAGGCATTTCATTTCATTTCCAGGAGTTAATTCTGCCTGTATCAGCACAGCTGTAATCTGCACCCACTGCTGTGCCAGCCTATAAATCACAATAGCTGGTTACTTGCTCTAAGTTACTGTGTGAATTCTCAATGTGCTACCCGGGGCTCTTCCTGCGCTTCCCCAGCTTGCAATCAGGCAGCCTAGTAAATTTATCTCTGCTACCCACCTATGAGGTTTTCCTTGCTGGTTTCCTTCCTACTTCCTACAATTTACTAATTGGCTTTAGATCTTACTACACAATAGGAGCTCCTCCCTTATTGGCTCTCAGTGATGTCATACTCAAGTTAATGATACCTAGTTCTCTCTGTTATACTGTATCCTGCTGGATGATGTAGGGAGGATTCACTCTTGGGTTTATCTCATGCTCTGAGGTGTGCTCTATTCACTGGATCAGAAAAGTGACAGCTGGGAAAGACCTCTTATCTCCTCTTGTCTATCCCACTGACCTGAAAACAGGATTGTTCCCTATAATATATTGCCCAGTAAAGCTGGTTGAGTTATTCATTGAAAATAAATTATCTGAGGAATTTATAAGTGTGTGCCTGCAATTTTCAGCCAGTAGGTTGTTTGGAAACCCTTTGCATTAGTCTGTTGCTGTTTGCTATTTATTATTTCATGGTGTGGGCATGGTTTCCTAAGTCACATGGGCATCGTTTCAGGTCTCTGACTGGTTGACTGCAATGTTTTAAACAGGAGAGTAAAGAATTAGGGATGATGAATAACAAATAGCAGATGCATTTGTTCTCACACAAGTAATGTGATTCACACAGGGAACAGCCATTCCCCAAGCGACTGGGCAAACAGACACTCCTGTGCATGAATGTTTGCAAAGTGCCAACAAAAAGGGGCATGAACATACAAGCCCTGGTTTTGCATGTCCCATCACCAAGCAAAAGCAAAGCAACAGTTAGAAATGTGCAGATGCACGGTGCACACGCAAAGCCGGAGATTATGCCCTCTCATAATGACACTGTCCCTGACCTCTCCATGTCCACAAAAGATCTGGTTCAGGGGCGGGCAAACTTTCTGGCCTGAGGGACACATCGGGTTTCAAAAATTGCATGGAGGGCAGGTTAGGGGAGGCTGTGCCTCCCCAAACAGCCAGGCATGGCCTGGCCCCCAACCCCTATCCGACCCCCCCTGCTTCTTGCCCCCTATGGCCCCCCTGGGACTCCTGCCCCATCCAACCCACCCTGCTCCCTGTCTCCTGACAGCCCTCCCAGGACTCCTGCCCCATCCAGCCACCCCTTCTCCCTGTCTCCTGACTGCCCCCCGCCTCTCTAACCAATCCCCCCTTTCTTCCTGACTGCCCCCCCAGGACCCCTGCCCCCATTCAACCCCCCTGTTCCCCACCCTCTGACTGCTCTGACCCCTATCCATCCCTCTATCCCCTGACCATCACCCCAAACTCCCTTGCCTTCTATCCAACACCTTCCCCCCCGCTCACTGCCCTTTTACCGCGCTGCCTGGAGCACCAGTGGTTGGCAGTGCTACAGCCACACTGCCCAGAGCACCAGCATAGGCAGCCGCACCACCTGGCTGGAGCCAGCCATGCCACCACGCAGCACAGAGCACGAGGTCAGGCCGGCTCTGCAGCTGCGCTGCCCCAGGAGCTCGCAGCCCCACGGCCCAGAGCACTGCGCCAGCAATGCAGTGTACTGAGGCTGCAGGGCAAGGAGAACAGCAGGGGAAGGGCCAGGAGCTCAGGGGCCGGGCAGGAGGGTCCCACGGGTCGTAGTTTGCCCACCTCTGGTCCAGTTCCACCCTCGGTGTAATTTAATAGAATTACCCTTGTGTTAGAGAAAGTAGAATGGGGCATGTGTAAGTGGTTAGTTGGAGATGCTGCAGCAGAACCAGGACCTGTAGCAGACAGAGGCCGACACCAAAGCCCCAGCAATCCCACTTGCCAATCTGAACCTCATGGCTATGACTCAGGCGTTTAAATTGCCTGACATATTTTTAGACTATTTAGCAGCCAGTTCTGAGTAACAGGAAGAATTGAAGATACAGAAATAGCAGAATGGTGTGAAGGGATGGGGGGAGGAGGTCAGGAGAGAGGGCAGGGAGCTTTCCTTTCTAGCTCGTGGACATTGCAGCTGGAAGGGACAGAGAATTTTTCTCCTCCAATCTCACTTACATAACCCTTCCCGCCAGCACTTGGGTTTAGCAGAAAGCCTTCAAAACTTCTGCATCTCTCAGCTCCTCTGTTTCACTGTGGGGTTTATAATCTGCTTAGTCAACTCATTTTTACGATATTTTACTCAAGAGAGAGAGAAAGAGGCTGAGCATGAGAGGATAATTGGTTTCCAAGTTCTGCTCATCACATAACTTGCCAGACAGTAGTATGAACATAGTCTCTTGCTGTCCTCTGCCCCCACTAAACATGAGTAAAACACAGCTGGTCTGTTTTTCAGAGCCACTGACCTTAATGAATACCCACTCCCTCCCATGTTACCCTTCCCCATTTGTGGCTGCTTTCACATGAAATAATAATCCTATGTGGCCAGTGCTTAATTTGTGCCAGGGCTTGCCAGAGCTGAGCCCCAGCACCTCTGGGCTTGGCAGTTCATAGCCTGGCATTCTGGACTTACCGCATCAGTTATGAAAGTAAAAATATTGCTTGAGTCCCAGCACCTCTTTCGTCACTAATTGTGCACTGCATATGGCACTTATTTTTCTCCACGTTGTTAACATTCCCCATTTTACAGGTGCAGAAATTGAGACAGAGAGAGACAAGCTGATCTTACTCACAAGGCCACACAGGAAGCCTTTGTTAAAAATGACAATAGAACACACATATCCTGACTCCTAGGTCTGTGCTTCCTCTATATGTGCATGCTGGTCATTGTGTCTGGCCTTGCACAGGGGCTTGGGTGATGTCTATTTAATTCTTCCTTCCCTTTCTGAATGGAAAGGAGGATAATCTTCCCCAGTTCATTGATTGTTTGATATCTTGGGAATTTCCTTTTGGGGCTTGTCTACACAGGAAAATTAACCAGAATATCTATTGTGCAATAAGCTAGTCCGCAATAACTATTTCTTAGTATCTCCCCATGTGGACATCCTTATTCCAGAATAAGAGTGTGCATGTAGGAAGCTATTCCAGAATAGCTATTGTGCTTTAAATTCACACCGTACCTTATTCAGGAATAATTTTCCTGAGTAGACAAAGCCTTAGAAAGGGGCAAGAGGGAGGGGTACAAAAAAACAGTACAGGCTTTGCCTTCTCTTCTGGTTGCTAACCTTCTTTCCATTTCTTTGGCAATTTTTGCTCTCTGCATTTAGCTAGGCTGTTCCCAGGAGGCGGGCATGTTCTCTGGGTGTGCTCTGGGAAGCTTTCCCTACCTACATCTCCATCATGAATAAAACACATAGCTGTGGTGTGCTGTAGTCTCTCTGCCTCTCTCTTCTCTGTGGGAGCTGATTTTCCTATGAGCCAAGGTCAGCTTGGCTGTCTGAGAAGTCACTTTTGCAGTCAGAGTCTGATTCCCACGTAGTGGTCTCTTTTTTGGGTTGTATAAAGCCTATTTTCAGTGAGCTGTCTGGTGCTGCACGTCCAAGACTCTGGTGTGTACTTATAAGTAATTCTCATTAAAGCTGATCACTTACAGGCACCGTCTGCCACCAATTGCAGCTGTTTATCTCCTAAATGAGAATTCCCACATCTGCACCTGCCCTCATTACAGTTGCATCCCTATGTACCTCCTTGCCTTGCATGTGTTACAGCTGAAGGTTGAAAAGAAGGATCTCTTTGTCCCTTGGGTGTTGCATGTGCCATATGAGAATTCACTAGGAAGCCTTGCAGTCCAATGGATAAAGCATAGGACTGCAAGATTGGAGATACCTAATGCTGCCTCCAATTAATGCTGGCTGAGCCACTGACTACGTGGCCTTGGGCAACTCACTTGACCTCTTTGTGCCTCGGTTAACCCAGCTGGAAAAATTGGGTAAAAAGCAGAAACTTTGTTGCTGCATGTGAGTTCTCCTTGGGAAAGATATAAATGGCAAGATGAGTATTTACTGCTCTGGGGTTTTGTGTCACATGAGGCTCTTGGATGACTGAGGAGTGCCAGCCAATGTAACTAGTTGGTGCCCAGGTGCATATAGAGTGGTGACACATATGGATAATGTAAATATGGAGAGTGCCAGAGGCTGTTTGCATTTTGCATGTGGGACAGGCAGGAGCTCTCATTTAAAGTGGAGATGGTGTCGAACAGCAGCATAACCTCTTTAAAATTCTGGTGTGTTAGTGCTGCTGGGTTTTCATTTTTACTTGTTTCTCAAGGAGTGAGCTTTCTTTTTGGACATAGTTGGTTTTGCCAAAGTGTACGACAACTCTGAGAGACACGCAGAAGTCCTTTTAGTCAGAGCTTCCCAAACTGGATTTTGCATAATCCCCCGAAGATCTGTGAGGCAGATGTGAAGCAGCTTGGATGCTGTATCTAAAAGCATGTAAAAATGAACCCCAGGTAGAAAACTGAATAAAGGGAAGATGTTTGGGGACCCCAGAAACTTATTTTCTTTTCAATATTTTGAGCGAATTTGATGGTACTGGTAAACTTGGCTATCATAACATAGTCAAAAAATGTTCACATTACCACCACACAACTCCACTTCCTGCACCTTAATCCTGACTAGCAAGATCCTTGCTATTAAAGTTCCAGTCACTGTCCTGCTGGATACCTATGCTATTCAAGGTGTGAAGCTTCCACCGGCTTTGCTACTGCACCTTAATCTTGACCTGCAGGACCTCTTGCTTATCCTAGGGTGCCAATAGCATCAAAGTATATGGCAGTCCTTGTGAAGTGGCTTGGGAGACTAGGATGTGACCAGTGGGGAGAGGGAAGGTCTGGGCACCTACCCCCTTCCATCTGGAGGAAGGAGGGATGTGTCTCTTTGACATCTCTGATAATTCACTGCTGAGTCACGATCACTCCAACAGCTGCAGCAGATCCTTCTGTTTACAGGCTATCATTGGCTATCAACCTAAAAAAATGTGCATTGCAATTTCTGGGTTCCGTTATATATTGACCATGAGTTGTGAAAGGAAGAAAAGCTTTGTTGGCCACCACCTTCAGTCTCCCAAGGGAAAAAGGGCTAGTGCATTAATTCACAGCATTGGAGCTGTGCTGCTGTGGCACTGTAGACCAGCCCTGAATTGCTACCTGTCCCAAAATATGTGGAACATGCCATTTCTTACAGATCTGTCCCATATCCTTTTCAGAGCCTTGGATTGATTTGGGGCATTGTGATGTTGCATAACCTCATTGAAGGTGCCATGAGGTGAGGACAGCCCATCAAGATGTACAGATGCAGACATTGTGGAGGAATATTCAGGCAACACAAGATGATTGTTTTTGCCCCATAGGACAAAGACCAGGAGACATTCCTCTCCCTCTAGTAAAGCTTTCAAAAATAGAAATCAGGATTCTTCCATTAGGAAAAACCTGTGAAGTTCACTGGGAAGTATAAGCTTAGAGACTATGGTTTGGGTCCGATCAAGAAAGCTTAGCAAAAGATAGGAAACGACATTCCAAGATGATAGACCATTAAGCAACATACTAAGACGACTTCCCTTTTTTTCCTCCTCTCCTTCATTCTTCTCTGACTTGCTTGGATATAGGATTTACTCCCACTGCAGGTAGATCTGCCAGCCAGTCAGGAGACGGTGCTCAGCATGGTGTTCATGCTTAAATGTCAGCCAACAATTAAACAGTTTAAAGGACAGTAAAGATTCATTCCACTCTCTGCAAATCCTCCATGTGACCTGAGTAGCATTCTTCCAAATTTCACCCCTGAAAGATTCATATTAAGAACAGACATGTCTGTGCTGTAAAAGTTCATTAATCATTGGCCAAAGTCAGCAGGACAGAACTTTCAGCAGTAGGGTGTGTTGGGCATGTATCATTCTTGGCCTTCCCTTTTTGTGGTCCATCAAACCTGCATTGGCTCACCTGCATGTTTCCAAGTTTTCCCCCTTTTGAATCTAGTACACTTTTGATGTTGCTGAACTCTGAGGCAGGCATTTTATCTCCATGGCTGATGCTCTGTGGCCAAGTGCCAAATTGTCTAACCCAGGGCTGATGCATTTCATTTCAGGCTGTGCTATTACTTGCCCTGAGCTCTGCACCTGTCCAAGGTCCTCTGCCCATTTCGTTTGGACTTGCATCCCCTGTCTGTTGGTGCCTGATGGTTGTCTGCCAGGGAGAGAGAAAAGAGGGTGGCCTGTGTTACAAGGAGCCTGAGTGGGTGGAGGGGTAGGGAAACTAATACATTACAAGCAGATATCACCATGAGCCAGCTTGAGAAATCCCCAAGGGAATATCAGCATCAGAAGTGTTGCTTGTAAGGGGCACTGTTAACACCTTCTGCAGAGAAAAAGCTTTGTGAGCTCTAGTGATCCCAGAAAAGTCACCCTCAGGAAGCTGGGTTTGCAGTAGGTAGTAATCCCATAGGACAGCCTGTGCCAGTTAGAAAAAAGAAAGTTATTAATCTCATGCTGGGAAGCTGAAGAGGGACCATCACTTTATGTTTCTTACAGAGGTTCATTTATCCAATATCTTTTGTACATGTAACAGAAGGTACCTGAGCAGAGTGATACTGGACAAGGTTGTTCATCTAATAGGCTTTAAAATCATTATTATTATATCTATTACCTGAGACCCTAACCAAGATTGAGACCCCCATTGGGCTTGGTGCTGTACAAATATATAGTGAGAGAAAGAGTCTGTGCCCCAGAAGACATTACAGGCTAAGTAGCCTAGACAGATTAAGGGCAAGATGGGAAATAGAGGTACAGAGAGGTGACGTTACATGCATATGATCATGTAGCAGAGCTGGGAGAATAACATAGGTCTCCTGATTCCCAGTCCAGCACCCTATCCACTAGACCATGGGGCCTTTCATCAGAGGATTCCAAAGTGCTTTACAAACATTAATGCATTAATCTTCACAGCACTCCTATGAGTCAGGTAAGCAGCATTGTTCCCATTTTACATATGAGGAAACTCAGGCATAGGTACATGACTAGCCCAAGGTCAAGCAGCAAGTGAACCCAATTCTACTGACTCCTAGTTTTCTCCTCCATCTCAAGCATTATTTAAAATGTTGTTAGATGATGACAATCCCATGGATACCCATTTTCATATGGAGGGAGCCAGTAGGGGACAGACTGATAAACCCAGGCCCCCCTGACTTGTATCATTTCAACCCATGTTTACAGGACTCAGTGGAAACTCAGTGTTTTTTGTATGTTCTTCCTCTCCCTTGAAAACTTCCTTTTCACTGAAGAGCATGGCCAGAACCCACCCAGTGAGTAGGAATGGCTGGACCAGTGTAGCCAATGTAAAATACAGCCTGAACCATCACCTTCCTTGAAGTTCAAGATTGCTCTGGTTGATTCCATACCACATCTCCCTGTGTGGGTCCTCCCTGCCGCTTCCCCCCATCATGCAGAGGCCCTGAACACCTGCGGGGCTTCTCGAGTGCCCTGAGGCATTGCAGAGGGCATTACATTCAAAATGGGCAGCTCGACACTGTTGCCTGCTGTTGCTGGGGGGAGATAGAGCCACAGACCCTCCCTGAAGAATCATGCTGGTGGGGAGGAGTCCTGCTTGTGAGGAAGAGAAGGGGGTGGAACCTCCCCTAGAGAAGACTTGTAAAAGCAGCAAGGAGTCCTGTGGCACCTTATAGACTAACAGACATATTGGAGCATGATCCGACAAAGTGGGTATTCACTCACGAAAGCTCATGCTCCAATACGTCTGTTAGTCTATAAGGTGCCACAGGACTCTTTGCTGCTTTTACAGATCCAGACTAACATGGCTACCCCTCTGATAGAGAAGACTTGTCATTACAGCAGAGCTAGGGTTGCCAGGTCTCCCCAAAGAATGCTGCTGGCAGATGGGGAGAAGTGGAGGTGCCCCCATCACTAGCATGAAGTGTTACAAGCATGCACTGGTTTTTCAGGGAAACTGCATGTTACTCAGTGAGGAGAAATGTTACCTAAACACCTGACATCTGCTGGGAGCTGAGTTTCAGGTGTCTACCAGCTGCTGTCCCTGTTCCAGAGGCGTCTATTCACTAGGGAGCATGCTGCTGCCAACTAATGACAGCAGGCTGCAAGCTGAAGAAAAGATGAAGGTGCTCAGAGTCACTGCTGGCCATTTTGGCTGGTCAGAGTGTGTTGCCATGAAGTGGATCCCCTGTTATCAAGGATGCAACTGTGTGCTGCCTGGGACCAGCTCTTTATTCTCATCATTATGTACTGTGACTTTTGTGTGTGTGGAGGTTTTCAATAAGTGTATAGTAATTGGGTAGTGGTTTTCTCATCTTCTTAATGTTGTATAGAGAGCAGAAAGACAAAGGCCTGCAATGTGAAAATCTATGGTTCCTCAAAAACGTAAGCACTAGGGACCTGAAGGATGTCAGTCCTGAGTACTGTCAGGGGCTTCTCTCTCTCTTTCAAACCACACACCTGATTAGAGAGGCAGCTTAGAAGAAATGACTTTGCTCCTTTTTTTAATGTTGCCACCTGATTAGCAACCATTTTCTTGTATTTTAATTAAATAAAAGAGCTAAATCAACAGAGGCAAATGTTACCCCGACAGTAAATATTAAGAGCAAGGGGCATAAAGAGACAAATTTCTTTTGCAGGGTATTGTAGGGTACAATATGAAAACTGTTATCAAGTTAATTAGGCTGGTGTAAAAATTAGCACTGTTATAACACCTTCCCCACCATTATCTCTCAGGAGTCTGCTGTACCATCTGTAGCACTCACCTCTATTGTCCATCCTTTCACCCCATTATAGATTCCACCTGGTTACATATGTATGCAGGCGCGCACAAAACCATCCCAGCTGATGGGGAATGAACCCGTCGGGTATGGGCAGGCAAATGATGGGAAGATAAAAGCTGAGACCACTGGAGATACAGCATGTTACAGTATCTGGGGCACAAGATGGGACTCAGAAAGCCTGGTTCCTACTCCTGGCTCTGCCAGTGACTTTGGGCCCATCACTTCACCTTCCTGTGTGTCTATCTCCCTTCCTACACTTCAGTCTATTTCGGGTGTAAGCTCTTCAGGGCAGGGACTGTCTTTTACTCTAGGTACGTACAGCACCTGGTGTGATGGGGCTCTGTCTCAGCTGGAGCCTCTAAACACTACCATAATACAAATAATAACAGTACTTGGCAAATATTTCAAAAACTTCATCTGAGCAGCACTGTCTTTAAATAATCCCACCCCTAATAAAATTGGGAGATCCCCACCCCCGCTGCAAAAAAAGGACTCAAAAGATTCTGCTATCTTTTTGGCGATAAAGTCATTGCGGAGAAACTAAATGGATTCTTTGCTTTAGTCTTCACGGCTGAGGATGTTAGAGAGATTCCCAAACCTGAGCTGGCTCTTGTAGTTGACAAATCTGAGGAACTGTCACAGATTGATGTGTCACTAGAGGAGGTTTTGGAATTAATTGATAAACTCAACATTAACAAGTCACCGGGACCAGATGGGATTCACCCAAGAGTTCTGAAAGAATTCAAATATGAAGTTGCGGAACTATTAACTAAGGTTTGTAACCTGTCCTTTAAATCGGCTTCGGTACCCAATGACTGGAAGTTAGCTAATGTAACACCAATATTTAAAAAGGGCTCTAGAGGTGATCCCGGCACTGACAGACCGGTAAGTCTAACGTAAGTACCGGGGAAATTAGCCGAAACAATAGTTAAGAATAAAATTGTCAGACACATAGAAAAACATAAACTGTTGAGCAATAGTCAACATGGTTTCTTTAAAGGGAAATCGTGTCTTACTAATCTATTAGAGTCCTTTGAAGGAGTCAACAAACGTGGACAAGGGGGATCCAGTGGACATAGTGTACTTAGATTTCCAGAAAGCCTTTGACAAGGTCCCTCACCAAAGGCTCTTACGTAAATTAAGCTGTCATGGGATAAAAGGGAAGGTCCTTTCATAGATTGAGAACTGGTTAAAAGACAGGGAACAAAGGGTAGGAATTAATGGTAAATTCTCAGAATGAAGAGGGGTAACTAGTGGTGTTCCCCAAGGGTCAGTCCTAGGACCAATCCTATTCAATTTATTCATAAATGATCTGGAGAAAGGGGTAAACAGTGAGGTGGCAAAGTTTGCAGATGATACTAAACTACTCAAGATAGTTAAGACCAAAGCAGATTGTGAAGAACTTCAAAAAGATCTCACAAAACTAAGTGATCATGGCAACAAAATGGCAAATGAAATTTAATGTGGATAAATGTAAAGTGATGCACACTGGAAAAAATAACCCCAACTATACATACAATATGATGGGGGCTAATTTAGCTACAACGAGTCAGGAAAAAGATCTTGGCGTCATCGTGGATAGTTCTCTGAAGATGTCCACGCAGTGCACAGAGGCGGTCATAAAAGCAAACAGGATGTTAGGAATCATTAAAAAGGGGATAGAGAATAAGACTGATAATATATTATTTCCCTTATATAAATCCATGGTATGCCCACATCTCGAATACTGTGTAAAGATGTGGTCTCCTCACCTCAAAAAAGATATTCTAGCACTAGAAAAGGTTCAGAAAATGGGCAACTAAAATGATTAGGGGTTTGGAGAGGGTCCCTTACGAGGAAAGATTAAAGAGGCTAGGCTTCAGCTTGGAAAAGAGGAGACTAAGAGGGGATATGATAGAGGTATATAAAATCATGAGTGATGTGGAGAAAGTGGATAAGGAAAAGTTATTTACTTATTCCCATAATACAAGAACTGGGGATCACCAAATGAAATTAATAGGTAGCAGGTTTAAAACAAATAAAAGGAAGTTCTTCACACAGTGCACAGTCAACTTGTGGAACTCCTTACCTAAGGAGGTTGTGAAGGCTGGGACTATAACAACGTTTAAAAGGGAACTGGATAATTCATGGTGGCTAAGTCCATAAATGGCTATTAGCCAGGATGGGTAAAGAATGGTGTCCCTAGCCTCTGTTCATCAGAGGATGGAGATGGATGGCAGGAGAGAGATCACTTGATCATTGCCTGTTAGCTTCACTCCCTCTGGGGCACCTGGCATTGGCCACTGTCAGTAGACAGATACTGGGCTAGATGGACCTGTGGTCTGACCTGGTATGGCCGTTCTTATGTTCTTATGGTGATGGTAACTTGCAGTCCTTGGCAGTGACCTTTCACTTTCAGCCATTGAGTTCAATTAGATGCAGGATCACCACTGATCAGGCCATTACTTTGGGTGTATGCTGCCCATCCATGCCTCTTTATGGACTCTAAATGACCCAGGGATCAATCCATCAAAATCCCCCTCCCTGCTGAGCGTGGGGAACCTGACAAGTGTGCAGAATGTGGGCCAGGAGAGCAATAAAACAACAGCTGTCTTTGATGGCAGTGGAAGGTTTGATGTGGTAGATGAGATGATCATAGCTTCACTCTTGTTCTGCTTTTGAGCGCATGTTATGGCTCCTTCCCCTGCACAGCAACCAGTGTTCCACGCACAAGCTCGCTGCCATTAGGAAAATGCCCTTTGGAGCAGGTGATCATTTAGAGGACTCCTTTGTTTGATGAAATGTGTTTGGGGTTTGGTTGAGCGGAAAATGTATTCAATGTAGATTAGCTTTCTGTTGTAATTTTTTACTTTTCAGTGGTTTGGGAGTTTGTTCCATGAATAGGCTATTTTTACTACTAGCATCCATCGATAAAGGACTTGGCTGTTTTCTCGGTAGGTTTTTGTTTGGTGCATCGAGTGCTGAATGCTAGTTTGTGTTTGAAACGAGTGATTGGTGCTCATAAGAGGTTGCACTGAGGTTATACTGCAGGCAGGCATCCTGCATGATTCCCTCTCACAATTCTTTCAGGGTACCTCAGTTTTATCTTGCAGTACCCCTTGCTATTCTAGTCCCAGGATCCCTATACAGATCTGGCAATGCACCTTCCACCGCTATTCTAGGCCTATCCCCCACCCTCTCTGCTCTGTCAGTGCTCCTTGGTCTGACTTGCAGCACCCTCTTGCCTGAGTCTTCCTCCTATTACTAAGGAAGGAGACGACCTAGTGTGCTGACAGATGCCGGCTGGTATGTGTGTTTTTGTGATGTGAATAAATCTCAAACTGGGTCCAGAGATGAGGCCACCAAACTCATTTCATCTAGGGCTGGAGCTGCATTTGAACCTAGAATTTCAGCAGTGAAAGGCTGAAGTGTGAAACCAATGTGCCACCAATATCTTGCCCCCCACTCACCATGTCTTCGGGGCCTCTTCCTGTAATCTGCATTTCTGCAAACTTTCTTTCCTCTAATAAAAAAAGCATCAGAGTTTCAATACACTTTGAAATCCCAAGATGCAGTATAATCAGGATGGGGAATTGAAGAGAGGGGGTGAGGAGAGTCAAGTTCTTCTTATGCTTTTTATTTTGTTCCTTTCCTTTCTGCCAAGGGAGCTGGAAGGTCCTTTAAGGGACTGGCGAGCCATTTGCAATGCTTTCCCATCTCCCTGGTGCACGTATGATGGATCACCCTGGTGGCACGCTCTCTCTGCTGCAGTTGGTTTTTTTAGTCCCATTCCAAAGAGTGACAGCATTTAGGATTATGCAAGGATACTCTTAGGACAAGTGTTCGTTTACTCATAAACCAGGAGGGACGTGGGGACTGAAAGGCGAGGGAACAAGAATTGGGTCAGACGGATGCTTCTGAGGATACTTGGCTTATTTTGATCAAAAGAATCCAGAATAACAATCCATAAGTCAGTGAAATTGATCCTCACCTCACACACACACACAGATACACACACACACCCCATCATCTTCTCCTCCGGATAAACCTGCTTTAGTCGATAGTGAATATTTCATGCAGTACTGAGTGTTTTCCAAATCATGGTGTCCTAGTTTTTTCCACCTCCAGCCCCAAAGGAATGTTTTACATCACAGAGCTTTATTTTTGGGAAGGAGAGGAGGGAGTGGAGGCTGCAGCTTTGCAAAGAGACAGCAACAAAGAGCAGTGCAGAGAGCAGCAGGCCTCTCTGGTCTGAGCTAAGAATCCCATCCCCTCCACTCCCTCCAGACTTCACAGCGAGATGGGTCCACTCCCAAAAGCTTGAAGCATCATTCCAATGGGAAAAAAAAACATAACTGTAAGAATGGCATTCTTGTCCAGCCCGTGTCTGCCCCCGACACATCTCCCAAGTCAGAGCTGCTTAGTTTGCTGACAAAAACAAGCTGTTGTTCCTGTCGGCACTGCAGGGCCAAGATAGCTATGGAAAGGAGAACCTTACCTGATTAGGGGTCCTATATAAGGAGCCAGGCACTCAGGCAGCGGCACAGTCAGCTGCAGCGGCACAGGAGGCGGCGAACAGAGCGGCTAACAGGGGAGTTTCAGTGGGAGTGCTGTTGGAGGAGCAGGTTTTTGTGGTTTTTGTAGTTTGTGGTGTTTGTGTGTGAGTGAGTGTGTGTGCAGGCTGCTAGGGGCTGTGTGCTGGGAGCGAGGCTGAGCCCTGAGTTGGGGGCGGGGCTTACCTGATTAGGGGTCCTATATAAGGAGCCAGGCACAGTCAGCTGCAGCGGCACAGGAGGCGGCGAACAGAGCGGCTAACAGGGGAGTTTCAGTGGGAGTTTCCAGGGGGAGGTTTCAGGGGAGACCAAGGCAGAGGAACCAGGAAGGCAGACCAGGGAAGAGGCAGGGGTCTGCGAGCAGCCCAACCCTCGTTGGTGGCCTGCAGAGTGGTGTGAGGCGTGGATTGCCAGGCACACAGTTGGAGCGCTACGATGGAGGCAGAGGTAGCAGGTGCAGACACACTGAGGATGACTGGATGCGGTAGCTGCGGCATGTACATGGTCCTAGAGGGAGCACCTGAAAGGAGTTTCACCTGCATGAAGTGCCGCCTGATAGAGCTGCTGGAGGAAAAGGTCAGAGGACTGGAGATGCAAGTGGAAACTCTGGCTGAGTTTAGAAGGGGATTTGAGCAGTTGATGGAACACAGACATGATGAGGCGCAGGGGACAAGCTCAGACGAGCGGATAGAAGCAAGACCAAAGGACTCTGAGGAGGGGCTGCTGGGTGACGAAAGTGGACGGTGGCAGCATGTGACTAGGAGAACCAGGCAGAGGAAAAGACGGGCCAGTGATGGAGACATAGAACTCAGGAACAGGTTTGCTGAGTTGGGAAATGAAGATGGAGCACAGCAGGCTGCTGAAGGACAAAGGGCGAGGAAGAAGAGGCGAGCAGCTAGTCCTGCAGAAAGAGGGGAGGAGTCGATGGAGGCGACACCAAGTGTGAGCCCTAGGAGGACTGTGAGGGCGAATACAAATCGTAAGGAATTGCGACCACCTGCTGTGGGGGATAGACCGCAGAATCGCACTGTTGCCAGGAAAAGGCAAGTTTACGTGATTGGAGACTCTTTACTGAGAAGAGTGGATAGGCCTGTAACTAGACCTGATCGGGAGAACAGAAGGGTGTGCTGTCTGCCAGGGGCTAAGATACAGGATGTGGACCTGAGGCTGAATACGATCTTAGCGGGAGCGGGAAAGAATCCGTTGATTATCCTTCATGTGGGAACAAATGATACGGCTAGTTACTCGCTGGACTGTATCAAGGAGGACTATGCCAGACTGGGGAAGAGGCTCAAAGACATCGAGGCTCAGGTGATCTTCAGTGGGATTCTGCCGGTTCCTAGAGCGGGGCGACGAAGGAGTGACAAGATTATGGCGATCAACAGATGGCTTAGGGAGTGGTGTTATAAGGAGGGCTTTGGGATGTACGGTCACTGGGAAGCGTTTACGGATAGACGACTGTTCGCTCAGGATGGACTTCATCTAAGCAAGGAGGGAAATAGAATTCTAGGATGGAGGCTCGCCGACCTCATCAAGAGAGCTTTAAACTAGGAAGTTGGGGGAGATGGTTGGGAGATGTTCGGGAGATCTCCACGCCGGAATGTAACCTGGAAAGGAAAGTAAACAAAGTGAGAGGGGATACCCTTGTGGTCCCAAGATTTGATCCAAGGAGGAATAGTGGAGAAACCAGAGTAGCAGATGATGCTGGTGGTAAAAGGTCTCTGCACGACGGGGGAAAGAATGTCACTGATGCAAAACGCCAAAAATTAAAAGGCCTGTACACTAATGCGAGGAGTCTAGGTAACAAGATGGAGGAACTGGGGTTACTAGTGCAGGAAGTGAAACCGGATATTATAGGGATAACTGAAACCTGGTGGAATAGTGCTCATGACTGGAGCACGGGTATTGAAGGCTATGTGCTGTTTAGGAAAGACAGAAAGAAAGGCAAAGGTGGTGGAGTAGCCTTGTACATCAATGATGACATTAACTGTAGCGAAATAAGAAGTGATGGAATGGATAAGACGGAGTCTGTCTGGGCGAAAATCACATTGGGTAAAAAAGCAACTAGAGCTTCCCCTGAGATAGTGCTTGGCGTGTGCTACAGACCGCCGGGATCTGATTGGGATATGGATAGAGACCTCTTTAATGTCTTTAATGAAGTAAACACAAAGGGGAAATGTGTGATTATGGGGGACTTCAACTTTCCAGATATAGACTGGAGGACGAGTACTTGCAAGAATAATAAGGGTCAGATTTTTCTGGATGTGATAGCGGATGGATTTCTTCATCAAGTAGTTGAAGTACCTACGAGAGGAGATGCCATTTTAGATTTGGTGTTGGTGAGTAGTGAGGACCTCGTAGAAGAAATGGTGGTAGGGGACAACCTTGGTTCGAGTGATCATGAGCTGATTCAGTTCAAACTAGATGGAAGGATAAACAAATGTAGATCTGGGATTAGGGTTTTTGACTTCTCGAGGGCTAATTTTAAAGAGTTAAGGAAATTAGTTAGGGAAGTGGATTGGACGGAGGAATTAGTGGATTTGAATGCGGAGGAGGCCTGGAATTACTTTAAGTCACAGCTGCGGAGACTGTCGGAAGCCTGCATCCCGAGAAAGGGGAAAAAAACCATGGGCAGGAGTCGTAGGCCAAACTGGATGAGCAAACAACTCAGAGAGGGGATTAGACAAAAGCAGACAGCTTACAGGGAGTGGAAGAAAGGCAGGATCAGCAAGGAAAGCTACCTTGGTGAGGTCAGAACGTGTAGGGATAAAGTGAGGAAGGCTAAAAGCCGCATTGAACTGGACCTTGCAAAGGGAATCAAAACCAATAGTAAAAGGTTCTACAGCCACATAAATAAGAAGAA
Source organism: Gopherus evgoodei (assembly GCF_007399415.2). Classification (NCBI taxonomy): domain Eukaryota; kingdom Metazoa; phylum Chordata; order Testudines; family Testudinidae; genus Gopherus; species Gopherus evgoodei. The sequence continues at coordinate 113,470,118 of NC_044325.1, read as the reverse complement.
AACAAAGAAAGAAGAAGTGGGGCCGCTATACACTGAGGATGGAATGGAGATCAAGGATAACCTAGGCATGGCCCAACATCTAAACAAGTACTTTGCTTCAGTTTTTAATAAGACTAGTGAACCTTGGGATGATGGAGGGATGATAAACGGGAATGTGGATATGGAAGTGGATATTACCGCAACTGAGGTAGAGGCCGTACTTGAACAGCTCGATGGGACGAAGTCGGAGGGCCCGGACAATCTCCATCCGAGGATATTAAAGGAACTGGCGCGTGAAATTGCGAGCCCGTTAGCGAAAATTTTTAAGCAGTCGGTAAACTCGGGGGTTGTGCCGTATGATTGGAGGATTGCTAATGTAGTTCCTATTTTTAAGAAAGGGAATAAAAGTGATCCGGGTAATTATAGGCCTGTTAGCTTGACGTCTGTAGTATGCAAGGTCTTGGAAAAAATTTTAAGGGAGAAAGTAGTCAAGGACATAGAGGTCAATGGTAATTGGGACGAATTGCAACACGGATTTACTAAAGGTAGATCGTGCCAAACCAATCTGATCTCCTTCTTTGAGAAGGTGACGGATTACTTAGATAAAGGAAATGCGGTAGATATAATTTACCTAGATTTCAGTAAGGCGTTCGACACGGTTCCGCACGGGGAACTGTTAGTCAAATTGCAAAAGATGGGAATGAATACGAAAGTTGTTAGTTGGATAAGGAACTGGTTAAAGGGGAGACTCCAGAGGGTCGTATTGAAAGGTGAATTGTCAGGCTGGAAGGAGGTCACTAGTGGAGTCCCTCAAGGATCGGTTTTGGGACCGATCTTATTTAACCTTTTTATTACTGACCTTGGCACAAAGAGCTGGAATGTGCTAATAAAGTTTGCGGATGACACGAAGCTGGGGGGTATTGCTAACACGGAGAAGGACAGGGATACTATTCAGAAAGATCTGAACCACCTTGTTAACTGGAGTAATAGGAACAGGATGAAATACAATAGTGAAAAGTGCAAGGTTATGCATTTAGGAACTAATAATAAGAATTTTGGATATACGTTGGGGGCGCATCAGTTGGAAGCGACGGAGGAGGAGAAGGACCTTGGGGTGCTGGTTGATAGCAGGATGACTATGAGTCGCCAATGTGATACGGCTGTTAAAAAAGCGAATGCGATTTTGGGATGCATCAGGCGGGGTATTTCCTGCAAGGATAAGGAGGTGTTAGTACCGTTATACAAGGCGTTGGTGAGACCCCATCTGGAATACTGTGTGCAGTTCTGGTGTCCCATGTACAAGAAGGATGAATTCAAACTGGAACAGGTTCAGAGACGGGCTACAAGGATGATCCGAGGAATGGAAAAACTGCCTTATGAAAGGAGACTCAAAGAGCTTGGCTTGTTTAGCCTGGCCAAAAGAAGGCTGCGGGGGGATATGCTTGCTCTATATAAATATATCAGGGGGGTTAACGTTAGGGAGGGAGAGGAATTATTTAAGTTTAGTACTAATGTAGGCACGAGGACGAATGGGTATAAACTGGACATTAGGAAGTTTAGACTTGAAATTAGACGAAGGTTTCTAACCATTAGGGGAGTGAAGTTCTGGAACAGCCTTCCAAGGGAAGTAGTCGGGGCAAAAGACTTTTCTGGCTTTAAGACAAAGCTTGATAAGTATATGGAGGGGATGTTATGATAGGATTGTTAATTTGGGCAATTGATCTTGGATTACCACCAGATAGGTCTGCTCAATGATCTGTGGGGAGATGTTGGATGACATGGGAACTGAGTTACTGCAGAGAATTCCTTCTTGGGCGCTGGCTGGTGAGTCTTGCCCACATGCTCAGGGTTTAGCTGATCGCCATATTTGGGGTCGGGAAGGAATTTTCCTCCAGGGCGGATTGGCAGGGGCCCTGGAGATTTTTCGCCATCCCCTGCAGCGTGGGGCACGGGTCGCTTGCTGGTGGTTTCTCTGCAGCTTGAGGTCTTCAAACCAGTTTTGAAGATTTCAATAACTCGATCCTGGGATAGGGGTTGTTATAAAATTGGATGGGTGGGGTTCTGTGGCCTGCCTTGTGCAGGAGGTCAGACTAGATGATCAGATTGGTCCCTTCTGACCTATTAGTCTATGAGTCTATGAGAGTCTGCCTCTCATGTCAGCAGCCAGAAAAGACCCCTGGTGCAGCTTTGCAGACCCAGTAGTGAGAGTCACACAGGGCCTGTTAGGGCCTGATCCAAATCCTACTGAAGCCAATGGGCATTTTTCCAATTGACGTCAATGGACTTTTGATCAGGCCCTTGATCTGGAATGGAAACCTCCAAATCTTTTATGGTGATTAAAAAACAGGTTATATGGAATATTGTCTCTCCATGACATTGTTCAAATGGAAGATTCCTCCCCACCACCATTTTCAAATTATTTCATGTACGTTTGAACTTGGCGAAAGCTGCCTGGTTAACAGACCCTCCATGTATCCATCCCTGTTCAGCTACAGAACCAGCATGGCAGGGCGAGCTGCCCTGCTAACATGCCAGTGTACTGATCTGCAGGGACCACCTGTAAGGGTATGTTTGTTTCTATGTCCTATTCAAACCTTCTCCATTAGGAACTGCACTGAGAGCACCGAACTCATTAAACATGGGCCACCAAAAAGCCAGCAAATAGTAACAACTTTTGGTTGCTACCAACCTAGCCTGATTTTGAGCTGGTAACTCAGACTGATGTAAGACTCTGTATCTCATTACCAGTCCCATCAGCCCTCCAGTCCCTTCCCAGTTCAGTGCTTAGATACCACAAAGAAAGGCTCTGTAAAAAAACACTCTGAATACAGAGATCTGTGTTACAATTACAGTCAGATCTGAACTAATCCCTCCCTCATCCCAAACTTTGGGGGATCTTTAGAATCCAAATTTTGATGTGGATCTGAGGTTCACAGCTGCCTCTTCCTCTATAGTGGGTTAAACAATCTTGAACTCCAAGATCCTAGATACACGTATTCATATTAATGTCTAAAAACCACGATTTACCTGACCAGCTGAATTGCCTCCTACTCTAACCAAGACAGAAGCATAAATATTCAGAGTCTGACTCGCCCTTAATACAGATTATGGAGCTCAGCATTTGCATTGTGCTGTTCCCCAGTTGGCCTCCTTTCTGCTGCATAGTTATGCTCTCCTGCTTCCTGACACGCTATCCATTAAGCTGCACATACTGGCAGATCTTTCTCCTCAGACCACTGGACTGTAGCTGCTCTAAACCCACGGCTACACCTACGTTAGTACACGTTCTGAAGCAGTTCCAAAGTGGCCTGTTAGTGTGTAACAAGTTGTGTTCATGCACCCTGAAGGACATGTGGCACAGAGTGAAAATGATCAGCTAGTTAAGGTTTATGGTTTAGGTGCAAGGTTGGGACTGGTTTGGAGAGGTCTGAAGACCTTGGTTAGCATGTCTTTATTGTGCCATTTGTCCCTCTGCTGGTGGAAAAATAACCCCTGTCTGTGAGCACTGTTGTGATGGGAGGCAGAAGGATAGCTATGGCAATTCCCCAAGGAGCCTGCCCCACCTCTAAGATGTTACAAAACAGTAGTTCAGCACAGGACAAGGAGGCACTTGGGGAAACTGCTGCTGAAAGCTAAGCAAACCTTTCAATCTACTTAGCACAGCACTCGCAGTTCCTGCGTCAAGGAGAAGGGATCCAAAATATCAAGTAAAGGGAAACAATCTCTATCCAGAGCGCTGTATGGAATGAAACATGACAAACAAACAAAGGTCTTGTTTTAGATACTGTTAAAAATAAAGCCTCATTCCTTACTCCTATGGCATGTCACTGCCAAGGAGACCCAGAATGTTGCCTACCTTTACATTTCCATGGGTCTTGAATCATTTAAACTCTCTCTGTGGTCTTGAAAAAGCTCCTTGCTTTTCAGAATGAGGCCTTTACTTTTATTAGAAGCCCACCTTCTCTGCGACCTGTCATCATGCCCAAAGCCCACTCCACTGTCTTTCCCTGTAATGGCACTGATGTCGCACCATTCCTTATTGCCTGCTTCCCTGTTATGAGTGGGCGGCATGTTGACTCCTGAGGATTCTTGTCCCCTGCCTGCCCATGAGTGTGGAACAAGAAACCAGTGACAAGGAAATCTACCGCAACAGTGTTTGGCTAAATACCCCCACCTGGATAGTGTACTTTGAATGTGCTACTTTGGGCCTACATTCTCTGTGGGTTGTGGGCTGAAGACTATTATTGCCTGTATTACACTATTGCCTCAATGCCCCTTTGTGCTAGGCACTGTACATATACAATGTAAGGGATCGTGTCTGCCCTCAAGAGTTTACAGTCTAAATAGACAATATAGATAATGGGTGGAAGAAAGGATCTATGATTTGTCTCCATTTTACAGATGGGGAACTAAGGCACAGAGAAATTAAGTTACTTGTCCCAAGGAAACAAAAACAAAACAAAAAAAATTCTATTTGCAGACTAGGATTTGAACCCAGGTCTCCTGAGTCCTAGTCCAGCACCTAATCATAGTTGAACACCTTAATCACAAGACTTTCTTTTCTGCTAATGTTATTTTAATTAGATCTGTGCACACCTCTTATAAAGCAAGCCAAAACTCAAGAAAGGCTTCCCAAAAGGTTTTCCAGGGATTGTGACTCTGTACCAAGTCTTGATACCACACAAACAGATTTTTTGTTTGAACTGGAGACCATTCAAAATGCATTTGGTTTCCATGGTTTCTTCCCAAAACCTAGCAACATTTGATCATTTGAAGTAAATTTCACTTGGAGTTGTTGGGTTTGTTCAAAACCAGACAAGAGATTCACAATTAACCCTGCAAACAGAAACTTCCAAGTTTTGCACAGCCCTAATTTTAACAAAAGATGGGCCAAGGAGGTCATGCTTGGATGTGGATCTTAGCTGGGTTCAAGTTTGAGGCAGAAATGAGACTTAGGTTTGGGATTTGACAACACTGAAATCTCACAAGCTGGTATTGTAAGATTTCAGCTGCATATGAACCAGAACTGGAAACAAGTCCTTTTCCTGTTTTGAATCTGACCCAGAACCAAAATCATAACGTTGGATTCGGAGCTAGAGATACAAATGTGCATCCCCACAACTCTAGCTCAAAGGGCTCCAGATCTACGATGCCTATTTTGACACGTTTATCTAATTTCAACAGAATTTATTCATTTATATAGTTACACCAAAAATTTAAGCTGTGTCAATTTATTTTGGGAGGCTTTGTTTCCGGGTGTCCTCTGGAGACACCTAGTGTCTGAGGTTGTTGGGTTTTTTTAAGGTGTTGAGCAACCACAACTCCAGTGGCAGTCAGTGGGGGCTGCAGGTGTTCAGCACCTCTGAAAATCAGGCCTTGGGGGCAGAGTTTTCAGAAGGTGTCAGTACCCACAGCTGGGGCCAGATTTTTAGAAGTGTTGAGTACATTTGGTGCACATTGAGTGCTGAGCTTTTCTGAAAATCTGACGTCAGGTGTGGGTGTGGAGCACTTGAAATTCTGGCCCCAAAGTGTTTTAAGTTGGGCACCCAAAAGTAGTCAGCACTTCTGAAAATGTAGGCCTTAACTTCTGCTGCCACCCACAGGACATCCTTTGAAAGGGAAACATCGCATATCCCAGGGGATTCATGTGGAGAGGTCTCAGCATCTTGAGCGGCTTCCCCGGCAGGGGATATCTAAAAATGGTGGCAATAGGTAGAAGCGTCAATTAAAAATGAGTGCATTACTGAAAGCATTTAGGTGTTTTTCAATGGTGAAATTGCTTACTACTGTGATTGAGTTTTTAACGAATATTCTTTCTTTAAGGAGAAATTTTGGCTACAATCAAATTTTGTTTTGATTGTGTTCAGCTTCTAAAGCAGGAAAGTCTCAGCTATTCTAGTTCAGAGAACACTTGTTACAGAAGGGATGGAGGAGTGTGCATTTCAAGAACCTGTTCTGAATTACACCAGCATAAGCAGGTTGCTTTACAATGATTGACAGCAATCCCCAACCTGGAGAAGTTTAAAGCCAGTGCTTTCCAAAACAAGCTATGCACTCACTTGTTCTGATCTGGGCTTGGGATTTAAGGCCACATGATAATACCACTGCTCTGAAGTGACTGCATGTCCTGAATGAAAAAAAAAGGTGGTTGGAAGGGATGAAGGAAAGAAACAAAACATGGGTGGTAAAGAGCCAGTTCATGCTTGGCTCTTTACGTAGCTCAGTATCTAGGTAGGGAGCTTGGTATCTAGCAAAAAACCTCATGTGACTGAAGGTTACCACTAATAGGTATGTGTTTGGATGGATGTAATGTGTGTATTAAGGTGAAAATAGCCACCATGGTGTATCAGAGTTTACTTTAGCATCTTTGGGAAGCAGCCCCATTCTCAATCAGTACCCTCGGTTTCTCTCTAGATCCCCATCTGTTTATATTTGTCCTGTCAGACAAAATAACCACATTGTGATAATGCATGGAGATGTCAGAAACTTTTCTGATTTATACTGTGTCTGTGCTTGGTGGTGCAGCATCACTGTGTGTGGGTGCTGTATAGTGAGATCCAAAAATGAATGTGGAGCTCCTTAATTGTCCTAATGACTAGGCAAAGATTAGAAATATACCTTATATTTTTGGGATGGATAGCAGCCACCTCCTGCTGACTGGTCCCTCCCCAGGAAAGTGTATTCTAATCCATTGCTGAGCAAAGAATCCCCATGGTACTGTATTCTGTAGATTTCAAAGGGTTTGCATTTGCTGTAGAAGTTTAAAAATAGCAAGAATGATTCTTAGTTACTCTCTTCCAGTGCAAGCGATAGCAGAAAATGTGGCTTAAGCTTTAAGACACTCTGAACATTCTGAGGCCATGAAGGGGCTGCCAGTCCCCAGTGTAAGACACGTTAGAGTAGCCATGAGGCTCTTCTATCTTCTGCTTCCCGTGGCCCCATACCCTGGGGGAGTATAGTGCTGTACACCCCACACACTCCCCAGTATGTCCCTGCCACATTCTTGATCCATACCCTGTGCTGGGAGCTAGGCACAGGGTCAACTCAGAGACCCTACCCCAGCTCTGCACCAATCAGGGAGGTCTTTTGTATAGGGAGATCTTCTCCGGTGGGGCATTTCAGCATCTTATAAAGCCTCTTAATGCTGCCCGAGCCTAAGTGTTTTAAAGGGGTCTCAATGTAACAGAGCATCCAGCCCAGAGTCTGCAAGAGTTGCAATCCAGTGGGAATCACGGGTGTCCTGGAAAGGTCAGCACCTCCGTCTCTGTGCTGTGGCACAAAAGAAGGGTATTTGCCTTTAAAGGCATTAGGGGAGGGAGAGAAGAGCAGAAAAGCTTTGTGCAGCCTTGAAGAAACAATATCTTCAGTATTTAGTGGCAGCGGCTGCAGTAGCCACCACATCTCAAATGATTAATGAGCAGACAGGCTGTTTGTGAGGAAAGGAGCACGAGCTCTGATGCAGAACTAGCTGTGGAGATCCCCAGGGAGAGGTGGGCTGCTCTGGTACAGCAGGGGAATGGGGGCAGCTTAGAGAAGCTGACTGCACAGAAGGCAGCAGTTCTTAATGGTGCTGATGTCTTAATCATCATAGCTGTGCTGGTGGCTCCTACAAGGACTTATCTCGCGCCCCCACACTGCTCCGTTGAACAAAGGTGTTGAGCAGCCTGGCTTTAGCCCTTGGCATTGGGTGGGTTTGGAGATGAAAAAAGCAACCCTAAAGAAAATGCAGGGAGCCACAGGGGAGGGAGCGGGTGGAGGAGAGAGGGGAATTCTCCAGCCTTGGTTAATAATCAAATGTGAATCCCATTTTAACCCCTTGACGGCTGTGTTCCGCTGTTGCAGCTTCAGGGCTGCAAAACCGAGCAGTCTTATTTTAAGAGCCATCAAAATTAGGCCATTTATAGACGTGTACCAGGTACATGCAGCAGAATTGGAGTTGCATTTAGTGACCCCAGTGTGCTGTACGATGAACAGTATTAACACTGGAGCTGTTAAATAACTGCTGTGCTACCCAGTGTGTTGGAGCTGCTAGGTCCCTGGTATGCTCTGAAAAAGGAAGGTTTTATGAGGACAGCCACGAGGCAGAGAGCAGCAGCCTTCTAGCCGGGACATCTTTGGAGGTGGACTGAACTGCCCCCAGGAGTCAAAATGTGAAGGACCTATATGGTAAGCATGCATTCACCCACACATGCCTTCCCCCTAGGTCACTTGAAAACCTTTTTGGTTGAATAAATGAGTATGAGAGGATAACGGGGGCTAGACCAACAGTGCAACTCATTGGAGTTCAGAGTCTGAGACACAAGCTCACTCATTTACTCCTCAGACAGCTGTAGGTTCTTACAGTCACATGTTGCCTCTGGAATCTTGGGTTCAAATTCTGCCTTAGGTCTCAAAGGGAGTGGGAGAAATATCACTGTAGAAAGAGAATGCAACAAAATAGGTGGATAGAAATCAAGATCAAAAGGAGAGCAGTCTTTCACCACTTGATTTGCGAAGGCAGACATCGACACAACTGCCAAACCAGGGGCTTGATATGAGAACATCACAAACCTACTGTGAGATTGGAAAGATGAAATTGATTTCAGGCAAGAAGTGGACAGCCGTGCTTCACAACATCCATCTCATTCCTCCTATCACCTCCTCTCTCCCAGTCCTCTAGCAGGATAGTTTTTATATTTAGCCATACTTACCCATCATGCTGCTTTTAGATTCATTTTGATATTTTCTTTTTGTTTATTTTTGTTCTATTTCAAAACTGAAGAAACTCTGTCCCAGCAATGGCAGCTAGTACTATCTACTACTATCAGTTCTCCTATGTTTCAGGACCATGTATATTCATCTTTAAAAGGGACTGTAAATGGGCTCTTAATAGCAGAGACATTAGACTGTAGACTGGCTAATGGTAGCAAATGTCTCCGCTTCAACTGTAAAACTGTAAACATCCACTCACAGGTCAGCAACACGAAGAGAGATGGTTACTATGCACAGAGGGCTTTTGAGGAACATTTCAAGTTCCCCACAGCTCCCATGATGACACATGAGTAAGGCTCTACCAAATTCATGGTCCATTTTGGTCAATTTCTTAGTCATAGGATTTTAAAAATCATAAATTGCATGATTTCAGCTATTTAAATCTGAAATTTCACAGTGTTGTAATTGTAGAGGTCTTGACCCAAAAAGGAGTTGTGTGGGGGTTTGCAAGGTTGTTGTAGGAGGGGTTGCAGTTCTGCTACCCTTACTTCTGTGCTGCTGATGGCAGCACTGCTGCCTTCAGAGCTGGGCAGCTGGAGAACGGTGTCTGCTGGCCGGGAGCGCAGCTCTGAAGGCAGAGCCGCCGCCAGCAGCACTGCAGAAGTAAAGATGGCATTGTATGGTATTGCCACACTTACTTCTGCTCTGCTTCCTGCAGAGCTGGGTCCTCAGTCAGCAGCCACCACTCTCAGCCACCCAGCTCTGAAGACAGAAGTGCAGAAGTAAGGGTGTCATGGCATGGTATTGCCACCCTTATTTCTGTGGTGCTGCTGATGGGGCGCTGCCTTCAGAACTGGGCACCCAGCCAACAGCCGCTGATCTCTGGCTTCCCAGCTCTGAAGGCAGTGTAAAAGTAAAGGTGGCAAAACCACAACCCCGGTAAAATAACCTTATGACCCCCTTGCAACTCCTTTTTGGGTCAGGACCCCTAAATTGAAAAACGCTGGTCTCCCCCATGAAATCTGTATAGCATAGGGTAAAAGCACACAGAAGACCAGACTTCATGGTCCGTGATGCATTTTTCATGGCTGTGAATTTGGTAGGTAGGGCCCTACACGTGAGATTGACAGGACACTGCTGGTGGCCTGACACATTCAGTAGTTTACCTTGTTTCCTTGAAGTGAACCCCAGAAATCACTAGGAGTCAGCAAGAAAGGACAAATAAAAAAAAGTAGCATTATCACATGGGAAGGACAGAAATATAAAGAAAGGAAAATAGGATTATTTCATACACAGGCCAACCTTAAATCAGAAAAAATTGTGCTAGGCATACAGGGTAATATCCCTGACCCAAAAGATATAGAGGATACCAAAAAGTTTTATCCATTAAGGAAATATCTTGATAAAGTGATACAAGACTAAGCAAGAAGTACCAACGTGCAAAAGCCAAAGCAAAGTACTCTCAGCATCTTCACTATTTGATAACAGGGAAAGAAAGATCTGATTCAGCCAAAGGGAAATTGACAGAACATATTTTGTTAGGGTTGAGGTTTTCAAAAGTGACAGATTATTTGAATATCTAATCTGAGACACTTTAAAAGGACCCCATTTTCAGGAAGTTCTGCATACCTGCCCTTTGAGGTTCTTTAATGGGTCTTCAGTCGATCACCCAGAAATTGAGATAGCCAAAAATAATTAGTCATTTTGAAAATCTTGGCCTAAAAAAAACCAGACAGGAAACTGATTATCATGGGTCTACAGGTCAGAGGAGTCAGTAATCCAGTAAAAAGGGAAAAAAATATTTCACCATTTGAAAAATATGTACCGTTCTATTGGTATGCTCCAATAAATTCACTTGGAACCACAAACATGCAAGGTACAAAAGGAGCTGGGTGTGACATATTTTCTGCTCCTCTCACACTGAATCCAAAGGCAGTAAAGGGGGAGATGCCAATTCTCATTCACAAAGGTTCTGTCAGACAATTCTGGAAGGAGGATTGAGGAAGGAAGGAAGGAAGAACTCCCTCAAGTGTGTGGGAGAGATCTTCATTAAAGGTGCAACTGTACATATCCCAAATGAAGCTTCCTCTAACTTTTGCAGCTAAGTTGGTCAAGACCCAAACTGGTGGACTGTAGTTTCATCTCACCTGGACTTTAACTGTACCCCAACTTCACTGTAGATAGATTATCCCTTGATCTCTCACCGGGTAAGGGATCAAAGAACTTAGCAGACTCATGGTAGAACTAGATCTAGTAGATGGTTGGGGTACATCAGAGCCAGAAGAAAGGATTGCACCCATTTATCAGCTGCACACCAAGAACACTCTAAAATTGATCTTTCTCATCCTTTAAACAGATCTACTAAAAGTTACTATGTAAAATTTCCGCTCAGATCACTCCCCTGTCCTATCACCTTAGACTGTATAACAAATGGCAGAAACTAATGAATGCTTCATTGAAATAAAATATTTTCTACCCATTAGTAATGTCATCAGCCTGAGGTAAATGTTAGAAACAGTCCTTAGCACCAACGAATCATCTTAGCTTCAAAAAGAAAGCAACACTGCTGACTTAGAATTGCAACACAAGGAAACGCAGTCTGACAACGTCCTACATTTTCTAGAACTTTATAGAATAGAATTAAATCACCTAGTAAGGGCCAGTTTTGCCACCAGTACTTAGGTTGACTAGCACTTTATACCATGGAGTGCCTTCAAGTGGAATTAGGTATTACCAATATGAATAAGGATATGAGAATCAGGTCTTAAATGAAAAAATTAGGCCACTAGTATGGATGTGTAAAATTAACCTATTCTGAACATAGCAGGCCAATAGGATTCAATCTGAGGAAACGACAAACCTCCAGAATAATCCCCCAAATCTTCCACCCAGAACAGAAGAACACAACCAAAACCCGGAGGAAATCACTTCAGCTACCATTAAATGCTATAAACACCAAGAGCAGGACTCTCCTAACCTCATCACAGTTTCTCGTCGACTGAGTGTCATGCAGCAACAAATAGAGACCCACTGGAAATGGGAGGAACTTGTCAATGTCACTAAATCTTGGAGCAAACAGAACACTGCATGAGTTTAGGGCAAACTTCTGTGAAACTTTCCAAATCCGCTATAGGAAGCATTTCTCCAAATCCTAAATACAGGCCAGCTTCCCTCAGCCTGGCAAATGGTAGCCACTATGGTGCTACCAAGGGGAAGGATCCCTTTCTACTGTTCTGTTGAAAGTAGCAACAAACCACAAAGGCCAAATCTTGCACCCAGGCTTATGTGGGATACAAATAGCCTTACATTACGTCTTTGGAAACAAGAATTTGGGCTTCTAATCCTGAGAGCAAGGATTGCATGGTGAGATGCAGCTGTTGTACGACTCTCAGCTCATGGGGGAGGGGATAGGTGGGCTGGCAGCACTCCTAAAAAATACCCAGCACCCTATGCAGAGCCATATTTTGCAGCAGTGTAACATAACACTCTGACATCATGCATAAATATGATGGCAGAGTGAACAGCCTTCCCCTGTGTGTCACTGGGTTGTTTGTGCCCACGCACGCAGAAGACTGTAGGGAATGGAGCCAACATCTCTGAGTTACTTTTCTCCGCAATGCATATGCCTGCATTAGGTTTCTGCACGTAAGCCTAGCAGCGTGGACACTGCCTCCTCCCATCTAAAGAGGCTGCTGGGTTTTCCCAGCATGGTTTCAAACCTCAGCAGATTTTTCACCCCTTCCCTGCTTGTGTGGGAGGCGGTAAAAGCTTCTCATTCAGAGAAGGGCTTTCTCCATAGGAGAGAGAAGCTAATTGTGTCTCATATGAAGAGATATAATTAGTTTTCTTTGCTGTTGAGACAGAAAATGACATCCTCTGCCTTTTGATGCCGAAACCTTGATGAGATTTTATTACTGTGTACAGCTCCCCTGACTCGCAGGCCCATGCTTCATGTATTCCAAGCATCCAGGAGCAAGGTACTTGTCAGCTGATAGATGTGAATCCTGGCTGAAGGGGCTGAGAGGTACTGGGGGATAGAGCTAGTCCAGCTATCCATTTCAGATAATGTTTGTGTCAAGTCTAACCCCCGGTTTGGTGAGCAAATCATTTGCAAACTAATCCTGAAGTCTGCAAATGTAACTTGTAAGTATTTGATAAGTGTAAAAGATTGTGGGAAGTATTGTGGAAAGGCGGCAGGATATCTGTGCATGTGCTAAAGAATCCTGGCATGTGTTGGGATGATGGAGATAGAGCCAGCTAGCCTCATCCTTCTAATTTTCTTCTCCTTTTCTAATGCAGATTCAGCTCCCTTCAGTAATAGCTGAGAGAACCTGGGGCAAGTGAGTCCACTCAAGCCGTGCAGTTGTCAGAGCCCTGTTCTACACTGGGGGGTGGGAATTGATCTAAGTTATGCAACGTCAGCTACCTGAATAATGTAGCTGAAGTTGACATACTTAGATCTACTTACCGCGGTGTCTTCATTACAGTGAATCAACTGCTGCCGCTCCCCTGTCGACTCTGCCTGCACCTCTCGCGGAGCTGGAGTACAGGAGTCAACAGGGGAGGGCTTGGGGGTCGATTTATCGCGTCTAGACTAGACACAGTAAATCGATCCCCGATGGATCGATCGCTGCCCGTGGATCCAGTGGGTAGTGTAGACATACCCAGAGATTGGAGATAAACTAGTTAGTTTCTCATTATAACTTTTCTCCTCTCTCCCTCCATGTGACCTCTGAGTTGTAAGCACTGTCTTCATCAGTAACTAATTCTCTGGGACACCAAAGGCTGCATCCTGCGCTCTCTATCCTTCAGGGGGACAAATGACTCTGTAACAGGATGTGTTATGCAGGGGTAGATAGCAGGTGTCTGGGGAAAATGCAGGTAAACAATGACACATAAGGGTACATATGCCATTCTGAGGCTGCAGTACTCCCAGATGCACACAGTAGAGTAAAGAAAATGGGACAAAACATTCCTAGTTCCTTCTTCTCTCTATCCTTCTTTGGCTTATGGCATTTTGGTTGGGGCGTTTCCATTGCAGCCATCTATCTGTGATGTGCCTGTAGCCTGTTTTCAATAGACATGGGTAGCTCAAGAGAGAAATTTAGTCATACTTCAGTGTTGGCAGTCAGTGTGTCTGGGCTGGAGAAGATCATGCAGTAAGTTCTTTGTGGTCTCTTCAGCATTGATTTGCTCTGATGAAGGTAAAGAGGTCTCTGCTAAGACACAAGGACATTCTCCCATTTATGATCTCAGAAAGACAGAAAATTGACCACTTGCCCAATCAGTCTGGCGTGAACTAGATCTGCAAAGCAAATGCCTAAAGATGCCCAGCAGCCTCTGTGAAGCTCCAGCCTGCTAGTTAGCAAGTGTGGTTGAAGCCCCAGCACTTTAGGTGTTTAAAACTAAAGGGTGGTGATTTTCAAAATCATTCAGAGTGGGACTAGTTTAGTTCTCATTGAAGATAGTAGTAAGCATCCCACTGACTTCAATGGGAGCAGAGTCAAGCCAATGCCACTGAGCGCCTTTAAAAATCCCACCCAGACTGGACAAATATAGGATGGTTCTATCCTGCTTTCTTCCCCCAGGGGATTGACTAGAAGGCCCGGTAGGTCATTCCCATTTCAATTATATATGATGTCATGCCATTGTTAGTTATGTATATTCTATTGAAGCAGGAAGGATATTTTTCTCCTATCTCCTCAATGCAGTCCTGCTACCAAGCCTTCTACTCACTACTACTACTTCTTCTTCCGTATGGCTTCGTTAGGTAGCAGTGACTACAAATTTATATCTAGGTTTGATAGCCAGCACATTGCCGCAGCAGTGACCTGGTGAACATCCTTCAGACCCGTGACGAAAGAAAGAAGGGAACAATCAGATATGATGTGCTCCATCGTTTATGCCCAGTGACCACAGTGTTTGCCTCATACATACAAATGTATGCCTCATTTTCCATTTAAAGAGGGTTTCTTTGGGAGCAGGACGACAACCTTCATGTGGTGCTTCCATTAAGTGCTAGTGTTTTTCAGGCTCTGTGCTTTGTGCAAATTCACTCATATACCAGTGTTGTCAATTGGCCACTGGACATCATATTACCGACCTCCCGGTGAAACTAGCAATGATTATACTTCCTACTCACTGATAGTAAAACAGGAGGAATGTGCTGAGAGACATATCAACATTTGGAGTGTTGGAGATTCACATCTGCCCCCCATTCCTCATCCTGCCCTCTTGTGCCCCTGCCCAGCTTATCGCAACAAAGCCTTGTAGGGTTTCACTGGCACAGTCATGTGAAAAGCCTTGTCTCTCATGTGAATGTCACTGGGAAAAAGGATTGAGAAATTTGCTACATTTGAAATGCTTCAGAAATACAAATAGATGTTTTTTACAGCTGTCTGCCTTTGTGTGGTATTGTGTGTGGGGTAGGGAAGAAGGAAGAGGTCTTCAGGTAGCATTCGCTTGGCTGGAGCCAATACATCTCTTTCACTTGCTGCACTTCATTGACCCTTCCCATGCCCAAAGGCATCAGGAGCTTGCTTCCAGAGAGAGGAGAAGGAGAGCCAGGGTGATGTAGAGCAGTTGTTTGACATGCCCTAAACATCACAGGGTTATTTTCTCTATTCCCAAACATACAACAGCTGCTCTCCACAATGCCACTTTGAGAAGCTCCCATTTATGGGGATACCCTAGCTTCTGGAAACTCTTGTTAATATTGATTGACTGTGGCATGTCACTGGCATCTCCAGGAGTGAGGGGTGTGAGGCAGGAGGGGAAGGATGCACTTGAGAAACAGCAGAGTCAAAATAACCTAGAAACAAAATTATTCTTCATTGCTGCCTTTGATAAACTCAGCTCCCTGCCAGGAGAGATCTTGGATGGTGATGGCAGCAATGGGCTAATTTGCTGCTGCTACTGCTGCTTATACAAGGCAGAGGACAATGTTGTCTTCACTGAGGGGGGCTGGAGGTTTGTTGTAATGTCCTTTGTTGTGGAATGAACCTGGGGAGATGCAGCGGGTGAGAACAGATGTCTTTGAGACTAATGGAGTGATATGCTATTTTGCTTCTCTCTCTCTGTACCTTCCCTTGCTGTGTCATGTTTAGCAGCTCTTGTGGCACAGTAAGAGCCAATGGAAAATGCGTGGGCTGCACTGAGGCATTGCTACTGCTTCCTGTGTCCCTAATATCAGATGGGTCAGCAGATGTTGCAAGTGTCTTAGAGAAAGTATTTGCATCCAGAACTGGTGCTGGGGTCCTTAGCTTCAAAGCTCACACCACTCCTCAGCACTGAGCTCTAATAGGCAGAGAGGGGTGAGTCCTGCAGTATCCACTGAGCTGCCAACCAGCGGAGATTAGCTCCCAAAGCAAGAGCTACAATTTGTGGCTGCAGAGAAGTTGTGTTCTGATGGGGTGTTGTCTTCTTGTGCTGCCCCTGTTTCTCCTGGTTCTGGGAAGGAAACACCTGAGGAACACAACAGCAAGAGCAGGCCATTTCTATTTGTTTGCTAAATGAAATCTGGTGCTGATATTGACCAAGTTGCTGAATTGACCATCATGGACATTAAAGCCTTATTTATTGACAACAGCAGCGCAAGCTTTCCCCAGACAACATAGGTTAGCTGTTAGGGACCACTTGGAGGGCTGAGAGCAGGGGTGGCTCTAGGTCCCCAGTCCCGCAGATTCGGCGGCACGCCTGTGGGAGGTCCGCCGAAGCCGCAGGACCAGCAGACCCTCCGCAGGCAAGCCGCCGAAGGCAACCTGCCTGCCGCCCTAGTGGCGACCGGCAGAGCGCCCCCCGTGGCTTGCCGCCCCAGGTACGTGCTTAGCGTGCTAGTGCCTGGAGCCGCCCCTGACTGAGAGGGTGGTTCAGTTTCCAAGCCAATTCAGTCTTTGGCTGCTGTTGAGTTTCTGTGTTTCTGAAGTGCCTGTCACCACAGTATCCAAATGCTTGCATCTCTGCTGGGACCTGCAAGGGTACCTGGCTGTTGTGATTGCACTAATGGTTTCTATAATGTGGACACCTCTTACCTGGGAACTGGACTGAGAGCATGGAACTCATCTCACAGTGAGTCACCAAACAGCTGATAGTAATTGCTTTGGGGCACTATTACCCTTGGCCAGATTCAAGCAAGTGTCCTAGAGGTGAAATCATTCAAAGCTGGTTGCTAATCACCTGAGCCATCCAATCTACCTCAACAAGGTCACTTAAAGAAGAATTTATTGCAGACGTGGGCCTGCACTTCAAAATTTAGATCTGGATTTTAACCCCTAAGTGTCCAAGTGTGTGAGAGCAAGGGTTGGAAGTGTTCAGAACCGAGGTTTTTTTTTAATCCCATTATGGTAGTTCATCCCAATATAATTATAGGTATGGGGCCAGATTGTCAAATGCTCAACACCCACAGCTGAGACCAAATTTTTCAAAAGAGATCAGCACCCAATATGCACCCAAAATACTGATCACTTTTGAAAAATATGGCCCCAGCTGTGGGAACTCCAGCCCTTCTGCACAGTTAAAATCTAGGTTCAGATCCCAAATCTCCCTCCTCCCAGTAAAGTTAAGGGGTATTTATGTCCAGGAGCCAAATTAATCCCTGAGTGATTTCTAGAGGTTGGAATGGAATCTAGTTTATCCTTTTCCCTGTATTGCAAAGTCAGTGCAAGAGAGAAAAGAGAATGTATTGCACAGGAGACTGCTGTAACAAGGAGCAGTGTCTGTGCACAGTATATTCCTCAAACAGTCTGTGCCTGGAACTCTCACTTTATGAATAAAACAGACTGGTTTCAACATCCTAGGTTGAAATAACTGGCTCCTGGAATGGGTGCTTTTGCTAAGTTGGACCTGGGAGTGCTAATATAGGTTAGGGAGGGGTTACATTAAGACAGGGACGGCTCTAGGTTTTTTGCCGCCCCAAGCACGGCAGTCAGGCAGCCTTCATCGGCTTGCCTGCGGGAGGTCCGCCGGTCCCGCGGCTTTGGCGTACCCACCGCCGAATTGCCGCTGAATCCATGGGACCGGTGGACCTTCCGCAGGCATGCCACAAAACGCTGCCTGACTTCTGCCCTCACAGGGACCGGCAGTGCGCCCCCTGCGGCTTGCCACCCCAGGCACGCGCTTGGTGCTGGTGCCTGGAGCCACCGCTGCATTAAGAGTATGTCTACCCTGCAGCTGAAAACATGCTTCCCAGCACAGGTCAACAGACATGCTAGTTCTGCTCAAACTAGCAAGCTAAAAATAGCAGCATAGCACAGGTGGCAGCTTGGGGTAGCTGCCTGAGGACAAACCCACCCGGATCCCCAGGGTACATACTTGGGTGGCAAAACTTGAGCCACCACCCATGCTGTCCCCAGGCTTTACTGCTATTTTTAGCACAATACCTCAAGCAGGGCTAGCGCATGTCTGTCTACCCAGGCTGTGAGGCGCACTCCCAGCTGCAGTGTAGACATACCTTTAGGGGTTACACTTACGAACTGCAGCCTGATCCACTGCTGCAGCATCACTGTGGAAAAAAGGCAGGGCTGGAAGGTACAGTCGGGCTTCACTGAAGACAGAAGTGCTGGCTCCACAGGCTGGCACAACTTCAGCAGCTGGTTCCTCTGTCAGTGGCTGCCAGGTCTCCCTTCTGGGGTCCCTGTTCATTGCAGGGAGAGAAGTGCAAGTACGAATATTGTGCATGCACTGCCCTTGGCCTTTTCACAGACCCTGGCTAAGGGTCTGCGGTGCCATTTGTCTGGGAGCGATGTCACCGATTTCCCCCTGGAAGCTGCAGTTCTGCTACAACCGCACATTTTTAAAAAAGAGAAATAAAGGGGAAACTGTGAGTTGTTTCTATGTCTGCTTCCATCAATGCTGGCCTAAGGCATCTCAAAGGATGGTTCTGCTTAGAGCACTGAGAGACTGAGTGTCCAGTCACCTGGCTGCATCTCCCAAGTATATTAACAAGTATGAGATGGATGTGTGGGACTGATATTCCTTTTTAAAAATTGATATACATTGTTGTTGTTGTTCTTTATATTATAGTAACAGCCAGACACTGCTTGGAGATCAGAGCCCCATTGTGCTAGGTGCGATAAAGGCACCTGCAAAGAACTTACAATCTAAGAAGACAAGAGACAGAAACAAAGTAGGATGCAGTTGAATACATACACATTTTACGCCTATATTTGCCATGCTTTCAAATTATTGCTATCATTGGATTAAGGGATCCTCCACTGGTGTTGATCAGTCTACATCAGCAGATGATCTGGCCCAAGGTTCCAGCTAGCCTGGCCTAGGGTGACCAGATGTCCCAATTTTATAGGGACAGTCCCAATTTTTGGGTCTTTTTCTTATATAGGCTCCTTTTACATACATCCCCCTCCCGATTTTTCATATTTTCTGTCTGGTCACCCTAGCCTGGCTCCCCTGGAACCATCATTGACTGGCTGGTTTCTTACAGGCACCAGAGATGGCTTTTAAGGAGAGATGTGAAGGTGTGCCCCACCGTGTAACCAATCCCTTGGGAGTGATCCCATTAGTGTGCCAGGCCCCAGGAACACACGCAGTTCCACAGGGGTTGGCCCCAAGACATCAGAACTGGGTCTTCAGGCACCAGCAAACGCTGTCTCCCTCCATGGCTCCAGCAACCCCAGGCAGCGTTTTCAAAACATTAGTCACCTGATTCATACTGATTCTATCTGTCTGTGTCTCTTCTGTCCTTAGTCCCAAGTGTGTGTCTGTCTCTCTCCAAAGGCAGCTCTTAACCTAGCCACGTGACACCTTTCTCCTTTGATCTCCATCTAGGGTCTTTGCTCTGCGTCCCTGCAGAGAGGTGGGGAGAAGTCTCCTTCCTTTTGGTCATTGGTTGCTAGCTGTGAATGTCTGGTCCACGGGGATTTCCATTGTCTTTCCAGATCTTCCACTGATATTGGTCGGTTTAAACCAGTCCTTTAATGGACGCTTTCATGCCACCCCGGACAGTTATGTGACATAACAGCTTATGTCCCCTGCCCTGCCCCAAGAGCAGCTTTTCAACCCTTTACTCTCCATGCAAAGCCACACAAAGCACAGAGGGAAACTGAGGCATGCACAGATCTCATGAACATATTACCAAAATTCCCACTTTGTCACAACCCTATCGATTACTTCTGGGAGGGTGCAAGGGAGACAGCATGGGTACATTTGTCTGAAACACTGACAGAGATGAACAATGCTAGCGTGATTGGTGGAGCAGAGGAAGCGGAGAGGGAGAGTGATATAATAAGAGACTAGATTGGACACGTAGGTGGTGCTAAAGAGTCAGTTTATTAAGGCTTTTCTAAAAAACACTTTCATCCCCTCTCTCCCTCTTTGTCCTTCCTCTTCCTCCTCCTCATCGCACTGAAGGTGAATGCTACCGCAAAGGGATCCATCCCACATCACTGTGAGCATCTCTTCACTCTCCCAACTCATCTTTATGCCATCAGAAGCTTCTTTTCCCTATGGTTTCCTTAGCAAGGCCATCAGAAGCTCTCCACCCACCCCAAGATGTTGTCTTGGGTTTTTGGGAGCTTTGCTTCTTACCCCCAAATCTGCCCAGGTTGCTAGGAACTTGTCTCGTCCCTGCCACCCCATATCCTGCCTCTAGAATTAGGAGCTTCCTGTCTTCCCCACTCTTCTCAGACCCTGCCTGTGGTGGCAGGCGCACTCTCCATGCATTTGCAGCTGTCCTTTCGAAAATCCTTAAAGTCTGTGCATCTCCATCTCAGCTCTTGTGAAAAGATATACTTTAAATCAAACTTTCCATTTATATTTTGTGTGCGTGCAATGCACGCACAGTCCCTTTCTGCTCAGTGCATCTGCTGGGCCTTTCCTTCCCATCCCACACCTCTGCACACCATTATACTGAGAGTGCTTGTCCAACAGCCATTGGAAATGTCAGCATTGCTAACATAAGCTAGGAATATGAACTCCCAAGTTACTCCCCTCTGTGCATTCTTGCACTGGAGCTGTCATGCTTGCTGCGCATGTTGGGCTGCCTAGCACATAAATACCTGATCTGGCCAGGACAGTGGCTGGTGGTTAAAGGACTGGTCATGAGCCCTGGATCGCAGATTAATGTGGTGGTCGGAAGGAACTCAGGCACCTGCTGAAGTGACCTTTGTTTTGGTAGTGGCTGTGAGTGCTGGGCTCCCACATCTTAGTTTGATGGTGGCTGTAGGGTAGCTCGTGAGTGTTGGACCATGAAGCCTCTGGTTTGCCATTGCTGGGTTGCTCTTAGTGGCTGGGCTGCTGCAGGTGGGTTTTTTTCCTCCTCAGAAAAATAGCAGTGGAACATTTTGCTTTGGGACATTTTGCTTCTTGGCAAAAGAAGAAAACAATACTTAAAAATGATAAGGAGGGAAAAGAAAGACAGGTCAAGTATTGGGTCAGTCGTCCTCAACAGTGTCTCTTTGATTTGTGTCCTTTGTTCTGAACTCCTTATTGATGGCAATTGTGACATGATGATCACCGGTAACAACAGGATGCACAGAGGGGATAGTTGGCTTCTGGCATAGAGGGGCTAATTCTGCTGAGTGTTGTCAGAGAGTTGCACGTCAGCCACTTTGCTGTGTACCATTGGGCAGTAGATAATCCCACGTCCTGAATGAATAAATCCACTTGTTGTCAGCTCCCATCAGTGTCACATGCATGAAAACCTGATGCTATTTAAAGAGACATACGGTGCAAATAAGTCTAAACGCCATGAGGGAACATGTTACCGTCTGGCTTGTGATGGCGCATGATGTGTGTTGAACTTCCTGGTGTTCTGAGCAGGGGCTACCATGAGCCAGATTAGATGAACTAAGAACCAACCCCAAACCAAACCTGTTCCCTTAAGAACCTTGGAATCACACTATGAGAACAAACCAGTGGATCTCCTCCTCAAGTTCTGGAACTGTATTGAAACCAATGAGATTGTTTCACGTGAGGATTCTTGATGTTTCATTTTGACTGATTGCACATCCTTTAGATTTCATGCAGTGAAGGATCTGGCCCCGTGTTATTGCAAGATTTCTAGCCCAAAGAGCTTCAGGTCAGCATCCAAAATGCTTGGATGCTGAACCAAAATTCTAAATCCTTTGAAGTTCACCCCACATCTGAACATCCCCGAATTCTGGGAGAGTTCAGA
This sequence comes from Gopherus evgoodei, assembly GCF_007399415.2. Lineage (NCBI taxonomy): Eukaryota > Metazoa > Chordata > Testudines > Testudinidae > Gopherus > Gopherus evgoodei. Next base: position 113,448,319 of record NC_044325.1, on the reverse strand, counting down.
TCTGGATTTGAACATCCTGGCTCATGTCCATCACCAGTCACTAAGGGGCAATGCGGGGCACTAATAATTGTTTAATTACCTTTAAAGTAAAGCAGGGTCAACACTAAACAAAATTTCAGGCAAAACTCCAAACACCCCAAGTTAGCGATGATTAGGGGAAGTAGGGCAACCTGTAGCCTACCATCCTACCATGGCTTTATTCCCTCTCTCTCTCTTTATCTCCCTGCTATCTCTTGCCGCTGTCTCAGGTCTGCATTTTACATGATATAGGACCCACTGCTGTCAGTGGAGAAAAGAATAGGAGCTCAGCTTTGTGGCATGATTTGGTGCACTTCTGCAGCAAGAGAGAAGAATTGCCTTCCCCAGCATCCTACGTATAGGGCTATCAGCTGCAATTCACGGCAAAGTATAGCTGCTAAAGGTGACTGTGTAGCATTTCAGAAGAGCTTGCAGAGAAGCTACCATCTCGTAACGCTTGAGAGCCATCCAGCCCATTTAGCAAACGCATGCAGCTCCACTTTCCAGGCAGGTGGTACAATCATAAATATGGGCAAAGGAATGTGAATGAAAAGCAATTCTTCTGTACTGTTTGGACAGATCCCACCTATGGTTCCTGCTGGCTCCTGTCCCAGCCTCATAGCTACATTCGTTCACAGTGTGCTGTGAGTCAAGAGATGAAAGAGTGCGGTGCCTCTCATCACCAAGAACTATTCAGATGAAATGGGCTTAAACTCAGAGGGATGTGAGTCCCTCTGGGGGGTGAAGTAGAGGCGGAGGGGGCCAAGTGTAGGTTTTACATTACTTCTGCTAAGGGTTACACTGCCCTCATGCTGGGCTCCATTATTAGCTGAGTTACTGGAGCATCCTGACAGCTCATCAGCTTCCTGCATAGATCTTAAAAACCAGTGATTAGCACCTGCAAGGTCACAAGTCAGCAGTGTGGCTCTATTGGCCTTGCACAGACTTTTGTAACCCCTCTCCCCAGCTTGGAGGGTTTGGGGTGCTGCACAGAGATAGTCTGCTGCAAGGTGAGGGCACTCAGGTTGTGTTTGGAAACCTCTCATGGAACCCAGAGTTTGTGTGACAGATGCATTTCTCTTTTTTTAAAGACTATTATACAAATGTTATTGTGTGTTCTTCATTTACTGCAGACTCACAGACTATTCTAGGCTTGGCCTGCTCTCTGATAATTGCATCCACATTAAAACAGATACCCCCACAGGGGTCTCCCTTGTCTTGTCCTTGCCAGCTCAGAGCTGGGCAGTGATACATGAGTTCTGCTAGCCCAGGGATGCGCAAAAGTGTGCCAGTAGCTGGCTAAGGTTAGGAGAAGAAGGCAGAGTGGTGCCCTATTTAAGGCCAGTTCTGTTTTGCTTTATTGCTCTTGGGCCACTTGTTTGCTAACTATGTGGAGTGCTACTAGTCCCTTCTAATCCATGCATCAATCGAACCACTATTCGGAGCTACATGCTGTGTCTCACCCATATCAATTATTGTGGGAGTGGGAGAGTGGTGTCTGGGAGAGGCGCTCAGTATTTCAGTGGTAAGTTGAGAATTCAGTATGGTTCATTGCAGCTCTGTGGTGCCATGGAGTGGAGGAGGGGTAGGACTTTGCTGTAACAGTTCCAAGGGTAAGCTATATTTAGGCTGCTGGACAGAGATTGTGTCATTCTCTCTAGCTTCCTAGCACACACAGCTTTCAGAGCGTACTTCCATTACATAGCATCCTGACGTAGACAATAATAAAAATATAATATTTTGCACTCATAAAGAACCTTTCATCGGATGATTGCAAAGTGCTCTCCAAAAGCAGGTAAGTTTTATTGTCCTCATTTTGCAGATGGAGAAGGTAAGGGACAGAGAGCTCTTGTGACTTGCCCACTGTCCCAGAGAAAGTTGGTGGCAAACTCTGGACTGGAGTCTGAAAGTTTTAATTCCCAGCCCCCTACTCTAACCAGTGGGAAGTGCTGTCTTGTAGACTGGACTGCTGACTGCAGTGCAGCGGTGTGATCCTGCGGCAGATTGCCATTCATTGTTTTGAAATATTGCATAGTATCGAGCCTGGCATTCTCCACAGACTTGGAGCCTGAATGTACATACACCCAAATTCCCCGTCAGAATTCAGATGCCAGAAGGTTATTATGCATTTTCCTGCAAAAATAAACATGGGACTCTCCTTAGGCCTGCACCAAAACTGCTGAAGCCAGCACAAGCCATGTTAAAGAAGTGCTTCCAAGTATAAGACTGTGGAAGTAGCAAGTGAATAGTTGCTTTAATGTCTTATTTTCGCCTGTTTCAAGAAGACTAGCTAGTAATATAACTGAATTCTTTCCTCCAAGTGACATTGTCATAAATCTCTACCTCTTCATGCCCCCATCTGCTCACGCATTCGGATAGTAACCAAACAGTACTTTGGGTGGGTGCTGCCATCCATCACTCACTCATGTTGGATGTATGGCCAGAGACACCACAACAGGGTTTTTTTCAAAAGCAGTGACTCTCCTGTGATTAGATAACACAGGGCTTGTCAACTGCAAGGTGTAGCATTCTTCACAGTCATGGGAGCCCCTAATGGGAGGACTATAAAGGGAGATAAGGTCAACTGTTTAGTTCCATAGCCAGTATGGTGATCACACTTCTCATGAAATGCCTTGTCCCTCCCTCCATCCCCTGGTAAGCTTTGTTGTTTGTGTGGTGGTAATCTCTCAGCCCTGGAAAGCTGGTGTGTTGAATGCCAGTGACTGAGCTTTGGGAATGTGCTGAAAAGTTGGGGAGCTTTTCTGTGTCTAGTGTTGGGGACTCAGCCCTGGGAAATATATGTACGGAAAGGTCATTGTGCATGTGTCTGTATGCACAGTGCTATAGAGCTATAGAATTGCGCTGAAAAGTTAGGTGAGCTTGTGTGGCCAATACCAAGCTCTGGAGACACTCTGCATGACCTTGTGAGCCTACAATAGAGTTATTTTCTCATCCTGAAAATGGTTGCATGGTTTCGTCTCATTTGCAGTGGGTGTTTGAGATGTTATATGTCTGAATCTTTGATCTTGCCTTCCCCTCCTATTAATGGTCCATCAGGTTTTGGTAGTTTTTCTTCTGCCTGATGGAGTCTGCCCTCTGACCAGTCAGGTGCATGTCCTCTGAATGCCTCCAATCTCTGTTCACTCCATTTATCTCCTCATCTGAGGGCTTGTCTACATCACAAAGTTGCAGCGCTGGTGAGGGGGTTACAGCGCTGCAACTTAGGAGGTGTACACATCTGCAGGGCATCACCAGCGCTGCAACTCCCTGTTTGCAGCGCTGGCCGTACTCCCGTTTTGTCTCGGGTGTAGAGGATCCAGCGCTGGTGATCCAGCGCTGGTAATCAAGTGTAGACACTTACCAGCGCTTTTCTTGACCTCCGTGGAATAAGCAGGTATCCCAGCATACCTGAGGAAGCGTCTGGTAATCAAGCAGGTCTCCTTCCCCGGTTTGCAAGGGGGTTCGGGGAACACGAGAGCAAACCGCGGCGAAGCTGGTCTCCTTTCCCGGTTTGCTCTCGCGTTCCCCAAACCCCCGTGCAAGCAGGTCTCCTTCCCTGCGGTTTGCAGGGGGGTTCGGGGAACGCAAGAGCAAACCGCGGCGAAGCTGGTCTCCTTCCCCGGTTTGCTCTCGCGTTCCCCGAACCCCACTTGAAGCCGCCCAACAGCGCTGCAGTGTGGCCACATCTAACACCACTTGCAGCGCTGGTTGCTGTAAGTGTGGCCACTCTGCAGCGCTGGCCCTATACAGCTGTACTAATACAGCTGTAACAACCAGCGCTGCAAAATTGTAGATGTAGACATACCCTGAGGGTGTGCCAGACCCTCATTCTGAGCCATCTGTCTGTCAAAGTGCAAGAGGATGTTTGCACTGTGGAGGCAAGAGGACACAATACTGCCCCATAGAAGAGCCCTGCTGCTCCGTTGATGTACTTTACAGCAGTGGCGTCTCCCCAACGCTAGCAGAAGCGGGACACGTGTTTGCAGTATTATTAGCTAGAACTATTGCTATTCATATAGAATAGAGATTCAAGAGTGTCCATGAGGAGAAAATCCCTTTCTTCTCCTGCCTACTTCCCCAGCTAAAACATAGAATGGGGAATAAGTTGTAATGTTAGTGATGGACTCTGTCATGGACAGGTGGGTATGTGTTCAGGTTCATCAGGCAGTCATCAGAAAGGCCGGCCATTTGGTTACTGACTGTGGAATCCCTGGTCTGATCTGACCTTGGAGAGTGGGTGGAGTGAATGCAGATAGGCTGAGCTGCCGCTGAGCATTAGAGGGATTTTGCATTCTAGTAGCTGCAAATCACTATCTCTGTGGCAAGCCACACCATATTTGGGCAGCTTCTTTCTCCGAGGTGCTGACTTGGAGACAGAAGGGGGAATTGATTTCAGAGAAATCTTCCGAAAGATGAATGAGTCTTAGGGGGTATTTTTTCCTTAAATGCAACTGTGTTGTGCCAAGCACTTGATGAGACCTCTCCAAATATCAACAGGTATCTTGTGACATGAAGGACATTAGGTCTTTTTGGAAGGGGTCAGTGTGAGCCAGCTTCTTCACAGTAGTAGAATAGCTGCATTTTTGGGAAATTGCTGTATGATGAAACTGCATAGTGCAGATTTCTATTTTCATGAATTGCTTCCTGCTTAGTGGTGGTGATGGGAAGGTGATGTCTATGAGTTATCACCACTAAGCAATGTGTGTCACTGAAGCTTGGTTCATAGGAGAGTTCTATGAGAATTGCAGTACTACTTGTATACTTACACACAAACAATGTGTGTGTGTGTGTGGTGTCTCTCTCTCTCTTGTGGAATCTCATTGATTCCACTGCAGCCTGCTAATATCTCTCCTCCCTCCCCTTCCCCCCCCCCCCCCGCAGCTGTGAAATAGATATTTCCTGAGATCACAAGTGTGGAAGTGGATCTATCAAGTGGCTTCTGATTCTGCAGAGAAGAATAAACACCTTGAAAGAATCAGAAAGGGACTATCCCAAAGGCACATGTACCCTTTCTTCCAATGTCAGAGAGGCTGAGAGTTTCACTGGTTTCTCCCTGGGAGACATGACCTCATCACTAAGGCTTGAGAACTACAGCTCCCAAAGTGCCATACAGAAAGCTCTACCTGTCTGTCAGGAGGAGAAGTTCTATCCTTAATGGTTGGGGGAGGAGCATACTCAGCAAGTTAAGAGGCACAAAGAAATAAAGCTATGTAGGGAGAAGTTCCTGGGGGATTGTCAGGTTACTAGGGGATTGGTGCTCTGGCACAGCATGGCAGTGTATTTTGATTGTGAAGATGATGGCTGCGGGGTAACCAGTTACAGTATTTTGGGGGAGACGGGGGTAAGTCTAGCTAGATTCCATTCTTCTTTTGGATGGTTGGCTAATCCTGCCCTGGTGGACTTTTGAAAACTGGTCTTGCACCTGTTTTGCCTGTACACTGCCTGCCTCAGGCTCTCTCTTCATGGCAGAGTTAACTAGAGTTATCTACACTCCCACAAACAGTCACTGTGGGTTAATTAACTCATCAGTTAGCCTATCTGGAGTATGGAGCAACACAGAGTGATTGTATTAGCAGCACAGGGTGAATGTATTAGCTGTTGGTGAGTTGTGATAACTTGAGCTGCAGCTTGTGCTCTCAGGGGGGCAACCAACTCTGTTTAAAAGCACCATCACGTTTGAGTTAAGGTTTCTGTGTATGGTCAGGACTCAAGTTGAGGGCAAGGCTCAGTTTATAATTACAGTTAACTCTGCATTGAAGACAAGTCCTCAGAGTAGCCATGTTTTGGATAGGTCAAGGATTGAGAGAAAGGATGGTCTTGTGATTAAAACACTGGACTGGGTCTCCAGAAATCTGTGGTCAGTTCCTGGGTCTGCCATAGACTTCTTGTGTAACACTGGGCAAATCCCTTGCTCTTTCTGCATCTTACTTCACCTGCTGTAACATGCTAGTACTTCCTTTCTATCACTACTTGCCTGTCTTCTCTGTTTAGACTGTAATCTCTGTGGGCCCTGACTCTCTCCTACTATGTGTATGTACAATGCCTAGCACAATGGGGCCCATCCAAGGCCCACTTAAGTCAGAGTTGGGATGATGGGTTAGACCTTCTGTCATTTGAGAGACATGGCCTGAGTATAGGACTGTAAGCCAGGAACCTCCTGCATTCTGTGCCAGGTTCTGCAAGTGCCAGGTTCTGCAAGGCATGCCACTTAGTCCTCTGCCTCAGTTTTCCTATTAGTGAAATAGAAATAATATTATTTACTGACTTTTATAGGGGAGGAGTTGGTGAGGATGAATTAATGTTTTCTAACATGCAGTATAAATGCTAAGTACTATTATTATAGCTTCTGCTTGTTTGCTCGGTGCATGAAAGGGAGGGTCAGAAGGGTGGGAAATGGGTAAGAGGGGACAATGTGTGTTATGATTTCTAATGTAACCTACGACATGTCCTCTAACCTTCGCTTCTATTTCTCTTTTCTCTTCCAGGTGGAGCGGGAAATAGCTATCCTGAAGTTGATAGAACACCCCCACGTTTTAAAGCTGCATGACGTTTATGAAAATAAAAAATATTTGTAGGTATTATTGGCTTTCCCAGGGAGTCAGAAGGGAAATGGAAGGGAAGGAGTTTGGGGGGAGAAATGTTTGGAGACAGCATAACAGTGCAAAGAGACTGGAATCGGATATGAGGTCACTCTAAATCAAGGGTCAGCAACCTTTCAGAAGTGTGTGCCGGGTATTCATTTATTCACTCTCATTTAAGGTTCCGCATGCCAGTAATACATTTTAATGTTTTTAGAAGGTCTCTTTCTATAAGTCTATAATATAGAACTAAACTATTGTTGTATGTAAAGTAAATAAGGTTTTTAAAATGTTTAAGAAGCTTCATTTAAAATTAAATTAAAATGCAGAGCCCCCCAGACTGGTTGCCAGGGCTCGAGCAGTGTGAGTGCCACTGAAAATCCGCTTGCTTGCTGCCTTCGGCACACGTGCCATAGATTGCCTACCCCTGCTCTAAACTTTTCTGCCCATGTGGTGCCTGCTATCAGCACTTGACTGAGAAGGGAATGGTTTTCATTTACTTGGTTTCCTCATTCCCCCTTTTCTTCTGTTTTTCCCCCTTTCCAGTCTTAAAAAAAAATTAAATTACAAACAACCCTTTTTCTATAATATTTAATTGATATAGAGTGGCAAAATCCAGGTTTGTAGACTCCAAATTTGACCTGCTTCAAAACTGTTATAATCTGATGGATAAAATCCTCCAGGTTCTAAATATTTTGAATTAAACCCTCACCAAGAAATTTAATTTAAAAAATGTCCAAACAATAATAGCTATTGTTTTTATAGGTCCTACTTGTCTACACCCACCAGTGATATTGGTCCACAGACCGAATTATTTTGGCTTGACAAGGTACCAGATAGTTTGAAATTGTTGTCAAACAAACAAGACACATTAATCTTGGCTCAAGTGAAGAAAAAAAAATCAATGTTTTCCAAATGGAAAAGGGCAAATCCAGAAGGGAGTTAAATGTGATTTCCAGGTTTTTAATAGGGTATTACAAGCAAGGGAAGAGTGTTTAAAACTATTTTTGAAAATCACGTTCCAGCAGTGACCCCCCTTAATGTCACAGCAGTATAAGGGTGTAATCACTGAACCAAGGAATGTGTGTTGAATGGATGTAATAATCCCATATCGACCATACGACCAAGCTTGTTACTGGAGGAATGAATTCCTATTTCAAGAAGTGAGGCCTCGGCGTTCAAGGGTTAGTTTAATAGACCTGGCAGTAATTTCTTTTGGATTCCAAATCCTCCTCTGGGACAGAGCCTGCCCAGGGTGGTGAACAATGGCCACCAGATGGCTTGTCATAGGTGCTGGGTGAAGCTGGCTACCATGTATCTTCACCTACATGCTGTGGGCCAGATCCTCAGCTGGTATAAGTGGGCATCAATCCATTGAAATCCAGTTTGCACCAGCTGAGAATGTAGCCCCAAGTGTCCTGGCAAGCCAGCCTTCTTTGCAAGGGAGGGGCGGTAAAGGGAGTGTGGGATGACAGACAGGAATAGAATTTCTATAGCCAATGCATTCTGATTTAATTGAGGAAAAAGAGTTACTGGTAATAATCAGGGATCCAATCTTGCTCCTGTTGAAGTCCATGGGAAGACTCCTAGTTTATTTCAGTGAGGGGTGGGATCAGACCTCAGGTTTCCTATTGGCTGAGTGAAAAGAGTCTTTTTCATGTGTGAGCCCTTTTTTCTTATATCTGCAACCTGTCTATTGACAGGCTGCATGCGTTTGGGTGATTGATGCAATGTACAGACACCTGGGAAAAAAAAGGTCAAGCTGAACAGTGCAGGGTGGAGTTGGGATTAAAAGATCCTTATTTTCGCAGCATTGACAGTCATTGTGCATCTCTTTTCTCTTAGATACAGAAGCTTTCAACAAATGGTCTCTTAACATGTGTGCAGATAACTGCTGAAGTAGGTTGCGTTTTTACCCCCTCCTGGACAGTGGGATTCTTTTACTGCTTGGAGGATGGTGCTGTTTAATGGTTAGAGCATGGAATTCATGATCTACTGCTCTACTGCAAGTAGTGTTCCTATGGGTGCTCCACTGTAGTATGCTTGTGTCCCTACACTGCTGATCTGAAAACTTCCATAGCTGTGTCCATTAGGCCAGGACATCCCTGTCTCTCCTCAGGCACAGTCACAAGGCTCGCCAGTGAGTGCAGGCTAACCCTCCTCAGTTCCTTCTCAACTACCCCTGGCTAGAGATGGAGCTATTCTCAGTCCATTACAACCATTACTCTCTCTTTACATTTCTGTAGCTAGTATGTAGCTGTAATTGTAGTTTTCTTCTTCTTTCTTATTTTTCTCTCTGAAGAAATAATTAAAAAAAAAGACTTTATTTTTTGCCACTTTTTCTCATTGGGGACCCTTTCCCCAACATGGTATGCCCAGTTCACTGGGCTTCAAGAAGTGCTTTTCCTTCAAAGAGACGATCGGTGTCACAGAGAAACACTCTTGGTGCATTCACTGACTCAGGGAGGGTCACATTCCACAAAAGTGTGGTCTCTGCCACCAACTCAGGCCCTGGTCTGGACAGGGAGCTGAGACAGAAGATCATCTTCATGGAGGCAGCCCTCTGACCCTTTCCAGACCTGCACCAAGAGCCACCTGGCAGATGTGGGTCTTTCCCACAGCCCTCAACATCCAAAGGCTATGGATTGAAGAAACCAGCCGCTGAACCCTCTCAGAAGTCCCCACAGTGAGCCCGAGCTAGCCATAAATGATCTCCGGCATGCTCAGTGTCCTTGATACCACTGGCACCAAGACAATCCCAGCCCAGTACTCAAGGATCACGAAGATCTACAACGGCAGGTGCCAGTGATGCACCTATGGATCCAGTGGGCACAGGCATTGAGTCAGTGGCACCAGGGGACAAGGATAGGAGTAAGTACTCCTCTAAGATGTTACTGGTATGCAGTATTCCATTGGTACCATCATCGACGCCCCCTGCAGCACCAGACAGATTGATGTGAGCTAGATCTCCATCCTTCCAGGTACCGCCAGTGGCACTGATGGATCTCCATGTAGCCAACATACCAGAGTCTCCTCTTCTCGGTACCAAGACCTCTGCACTGAGTCTTCATCTGGCACAGGAGTCTTCCCCGCTGCCCTGCCCTGCAATGCTCCGCCGCTCTCACAGACTCGGACAGCAAACCAGAGGAGGCAGTATTGCAGTATGTCTTCCAGGCGCCTTGTGGTTCCCAATACCAACATGCATCCGACGAAGTGGGTATTCACCCACGAAAGCTCGTGCTCCAATACGTCTGTTAGTCTATAAGGTGCCACAGGACTCTTTGCTGCTTCTACAGATCCAGACTAACAGGGCTACCCCTCTGATATTTAATACCAACAGAGTCCCTGAGCATATCCTCAGATGGCCCCACCACCACCATCCTGGTATGGTCAACCGTGGGCACCACTGCTGGGCTCTATGCTACCACCACTCCAGTAGCCATACTGGGACCCTTGGGCTGCATATCGCCTTCATGCCTCTCGAGCTTCTAGCCCCACTCAAGAACCCTTGAGAATCACCCCCTCAGCTGCGGCATCCAGAGCTTCTGAACCTGCAGAAGAAATCGTGGTGGAACCAGAGGGCAGCACTGAGAAAGAGGTGACCATATCCTCCTCCTCCCCAGATGAGGCCTTTATGCCTCTACCACCTTCTCTGGCTGATGATTTTCACTTCTTCCAGGACTCAGTGAAGAGAGTTGCAGACACTCTTCAGATACCACTAGAAGAAGTCAAGGACACCCACCACAAACTCCTTGACATACTCCATTCATCTTTGTCCTCAAAAATTGCCCTCCCCATTAATGAGGCTCTCCTGGACCCCACAAAAACCATATGGCAGACCCCAGGATCAGTGGCACCTACCTGCAAGCAGGCGGACAAAAATATTATATCCCACCAAGGGAGACAGAATTCCTCTTCTCCCACCCTTCACCCAACTCCATTGTGGGGGATGCTGTTAATTCTCGTGGCTGTCAACATCAGATGAGGTCTACTCCCTACGATAAGGACTGGAAGCGTTTGGACCTTTTTGGCTTCGACCACACTACAATTTTGAATTGCCAATTACCAAGCCCTCTTGGTGAAATATGACTACAGAAACTATTTAAAACTGAACAATTTATTTGAACAGCTGCCTGAGTCACACCACGACCAATTTAAAGCCATTATTCAAGAGGGACAATTAGTGACCAAGATGGCACTACAATCTGCAGTTAATGCAGCCAACACAGCAGACAGGTCCATTTCCACAGTGGTGGCTATATATGTCAGGTTGCCCGAAAGAGGTGCAGTTCACACTGAAGACCTTCCCTTTGAAGTCACTGAGCTCTTCACACACTAAAGGATTCTAGGGCCACTCTCTGCTCACTGGGCATCTACATGCCAGCACAAAAGAGAAAATATAGTCCGCAGCCTCAACATAAACCATGCACCTCCCAATACCCGACTCAGTGCTACTACAAGCCACAGAGGAAGAAAACTAAGTTTCCAAGGCATAAACCATCTGGCCCACAATCTTCGACATCCTAGCCATCCACTTCCAAGCACCAGTTTTGATATATTGGTCAAAGCGTCAATAAATCACTCCCCCAAACACTACAGCTGACCACCACTATCGTTGATTTGGCTACCATCTGGCAATGTTCTACAGCACCTGGGAACATATAACATCGGACCGATAGGGTTTACAGATCTATCCATTTTACCTCCCTACTCCCTCTACAACACCTTTCCCTGTCCCTCTGCAGGGATCCGTCTCACGAGAGTTTACTATCACAAGAGGTAGGTTGTCTCCTCCAATTAGGAGCCATAGAACCAATAGCTCAACATCTACGAGGAAAAGGGTTCTACTCTCATTATTTCCTAATACCCAAGAGGAAGGGAGATTGGTGAGCTATACAAGACCTTAGGTCACTCAACAAGTTTGTCAAGTCTCAAAAATTCAGAATGATCACTCCTGCAATGATCATTCCAGCACTGGAACAGGGAGACTGGTTTTCAGTCCACGACCTTCAGGATGCCTACTTCCATATTTCAATCCTACCGTCTCACAGGTGATTTCTCAGATTTATCTAGGACAAGACCACTACCAGTACAGAGTACTTCCTTTTGGGCTAAAATCCATCCTGATGTATTCTCCGAGGTTCTCTCAGCAGTGGCCACACACTTGTGCTCCCAAGGGATCATGTTTTACCCTTGTCTAGAGGATTGCCTCTTCAGAGCCCAGTCTCTCCATGAGGCCCGCTGAATCACCAAATCTGCAATAGATTTGTTCCCAGAATTGAGCTTACAGGCCAACACCCAGAAAACAACTCTCATTCCAGTGCAACACCTGGAATTGAAAGGCACCAACCTCTACCCATTACAGGCCAGAGCTCTCTTACCTCTACACAGATTCCCCTCCTTGGCCATACTCATTGAGACCATTCAAAACCACCTGCAAATATCAGCTAGACACTGCCTCCAACTCTTGGGGCATATGGCAGCGGACACAGTGGAAATACCACATGCAAGGCTTCACATGCCATGCCTCCAGATGTGGTTCATCTCAGTTTACAGACCAGAATCACACTAGACAAACCCCATCACTACCCACAAGGATCAAAAACTCTTTAGACTGGTGGAAGGACTCAGCCAATGTTTTCAAAGCGATCCTCTTCTCGCAACCCTCCTTTCTCCCCAATCGTTGCTTTTCAGCACTGATGCATCACGCATAAGATGGGATGCGCATCTAAACAGCCTCATGATACAAGGCAGGTGGTCATCCATGGAGACATTCTTTCACATCAACCTCCTCGAGCTCAGGGCAGTCAGAAATGCCTGCGCCCATTTCCTCCCTCTGATCAAAGGATTACACACGAGAGTGCTAACAGGCAACACAGCATGTATGTACTACATAAATAGACCAGGGAGATCCAGGTTGCCCTCTCTCTGTGCGGAAATGATGAGACTATGGAACAGATATATCTCCCATGACATCGGACTGTCCACGGCTTACTTCTCAGGCTCAGTGACAAATTCCCACATGACCATGAATGGGAGATAAACCCAGTAATACTTCACGACCTGTTCAGGCGGTGGGGGACACTGATCACAGACCTGTTTGCCTCTCAAATTAACAGGAAATATTCACACCAGTACTACAGAGCAGGGGTAGGACAACATTCCCCGGGTGATGCTTTCCATCTCCCCCCGGGGATAGGGGCATCCTCCATGCCTTTCTTCCCTTTCCCCTTCTGTCAAAAGTCCTACTGAAAATCAAGAGAAGGAGCATACGTCATACTGATCACTCCCACTTGGCTGAGAAAGACCTGGTACCCTTACCTGTCACAGGTCACTATATGCCCGCCAATCTCTCTCCAATCTACTCTGTATCTCCTCTTGCAGAACAGAGGACGCACCCTACATCCGAACCTGGGGATTCTTCACCTCAAGGCTACACTGAGAGAACTCTTACTCGAGGGAGGTACAAGAGATATTACTACACAGTAAAAGTCCTTGACACACTGAACTTACCTGCAGAAATGGCCCAGGTTCCAAATTTGGTGTACTTCCCAACAAATCTCCCCAACATGCATGGCTCTTCCACAGATCTTAGGCTATGTACTGACCTTAAAAAGATCGTGACTATCTCTCAACTGGTGGCCATAGCAGCCTTCCACCAGCTAGTAGAGGGATATTCAATGCTGTCATACCCAACCACTAACAGATTCCTCTAGGGTATAGTAAATCTTTTCCCACAACCCCAACACCCTAACCCAATGTGGAACCCAAACCTGGCACTGAAAGGACTGACTGGGCCTTCGAACCCATGGCCACCTGTTCGCTTACATATCTCTCTATGAAAACAGCCTTCCTGATACCAATCACCTTGGCTAGGAGAATAGGAAAATAGCCACTCTGATGGCACATCCCCTCTACATTGTATTCTTTCAGGACAAGGTTACACTCAGGCCACATCCAAAATTCATCCCTAAAGTAACCTCCCTGTTTCACATCAACCAATTGATTCACCTTCCAACCTTCTACCCAAGCCTCACCGAGACAACAGGGAGGCTATATTACACATGCTAAATGTCAAGAGAGCCCTAGACTTCTATCTGAATAGGATGAAGGTTTTCAGGAAGTTCCCTAGGCTTTTCCTCCCCCTTGCAGAAAGATCCAAGGGCTCAGCAATATCAGCCCAGAAACTCTCCAAGTGGGTCTTGAACTGCATTAGACAGTGTTACCAAGTTCACAGTAGGACCCCTCCAGATACTGTTAATACACACTCCACAAGATCGATCTCCTCATCCCTCACCTTCTTCAAGAATGTCCCTATCTCAAAAATCTGTAGAGCGGTGACATGGGCATCAGTTCATACCTTCGCAGAACATTAAGCCATCACTGGGGACTATGGCTCTGATACCATCTTCAGCTCCACAGTGCTATCATCTGTAGCTGACCCAACTCCAAAGTTCCAGCCCTCCAGTGGTGCTCGGGAGCCACCTGCAGTGAAGCACCATAGGGACACTACTCAAAGAAGTAGAAGTTACTCACCTTGTGCAGTAACGATGGCTCTTTGACATATGTCCCTATGGGTGGTTCACAGTCCACCCTCCTCCCCTCTACTTACGAGCTGTTGCCAATGATTGTGGTAGAGAAGGAACTGAGGGAGGTTAGCCTGCACTTGGTGGCTGGCCTCATGGCGAGGCCTGAAGAGAGACAGCACATGTGTGGGCTAACAGCCACTGCTAGCAAAGTTCTCCGATCAGCAGATGCAGGGACACAAGCACGCCTACAGTGGAGCACTCACAGTGACCAGGACCGGCTCTAGCCATTTCGCTGCCCCAAGCACGGCGGCACACTGCGGGGGGCACTCTGCCGCTCACCCGTCCCACGGATCCGGTGGATCTCCCGCAGGCATGCCTGCAGATGCTCCACCGGAGCCGCGTGACCAGCAGACCCTCCGCAGGCATGCCTGCGGGAGGTCCACCGGAGCCTCCTGCTGCCCTCCCAGCAACCGGCAGAGCGCCCCCCGTGGTATGCCGCCCCAAGCACGCGCTTGGCGTGCTGGGGCCTGGAGCCGTCCCTGATAGCGACACACATCTTGAAGAAACATTGTGACTGCACCAGGCAAGTAACTCTGCCAAAATTTTCAAAAATAACTAGTGCCTTTTGGTGCCCAATTGAAGACACATTAAAAGGGCATGATTTTCAGAAACTATGAACACCTGCCCTCTAAAAACCAGGCCCTTCAAGGGATCTCAGTTTAGACACCCAAAAATGGAAGCACCCCAAATCTCTAAGCCAGGTTTGAAAATCTTGGCCGTGAATCCTGGATTCTGATCTTGACTTTGCGATTGATTCACTGTGTAACCTCGAATAAGTCACTTGCCACTCCCTGTGCTTCAGTTCCCCAGTCTCTAAAATGGGACTAATAATGCCTGCTTCAGAGATGTGTTGAGCCCTTCCAGCGAAACACACTTGCTGTGGAAATGCAAGGGATTATTCATTATTATTAATCTTATTAGTCATATAATTTTAAAGAAATGACGTAATGTGGGTTCTGTGCCAGATCTCACTCTTCAGAATTAGAACTGGACATGGCCTTGGGTTGAACTGAGCAGAGGGAGAGAGTGTCCTTGGAGGGTACAAGTGTGTGTGGGGAGGGTGCGTGTATGCACTTATTACAGGTGGGAACAGGGGTGCCGATGTGACTTGCACTTTATTTGCACAAATAATAAGCACTGTGACCCCCATCATCAGCAACAAATTGCTCTCTGGTTGCCACAGCGCCTTTCCATCAAACCTGACATCTTGACAGCAGTGGTGGTGGCATGGTTTCTTAGGCAGTTTGTGAATGATGGTTGATATTTCGGATGCCAGAGACTAATCGCAGCGCGGCGCCGGGGAGTATTTCCTCTATAAATGTTAATTTCACAAATCATGTTTGACTTTTGGTTTATGATTTAATTTGTGACAAGGGGCTTCGGTTGAGTAGATTCCTAATGCAGCCATGAATCAAATCCTTTTTCCACAGTTTGTTTAGCACTGAAAATGAGTTTAAAAAGAATAATAAAAATTCGTCAGCATAGCTGTGTTAGCGTTGCAGTCATATCTACTCTGGTTCGGTTTTTTTAATTGGGATATTTAGAGAGACAAAGCTGATTATAAGGCTTAAGGCTTTCAGTTCCTTTCCGGCATGTTGATTTGTCTTATTTAACTGTATGACTGCAGAATATTGTGCCAGGTACATAGGGCAAAATCACAACTCCACTGTGTCTTGCTGTGTACGGCGCCCTCTATAAAAACACTACGGTAGTGGGCCAAGCAACAGCACTGTTGCATTATTTTTAGTGGTATCGTTTCTTATTTGTTTTACACCAGCATCAAAAGCCCTCAGCAGAGATCAGGGCATGTTGTGCTAGATGCTGTACAAACACATAATTACAGACAGTCCCTGCCCTGAATAGTTTATAATCTAAATAGACAAGACAGACAAAAGGTGGGAGCAAGGGAAGATTATCCCCATTTTTCAGATGGGGAATTGAGGCACAGTGGCCTTGTCTAGACTCAATCCAGTGTTATTTAATATAGTGTGGCAAACTCAGGACACTTAGCTACCAAGAGAGGGGTAGTAATTAGTCCCAGAAGGCTTAACCATGGAGGAATAAGGTTCAGCTGGAACAGGAGTTACCAGGGAGGTAATTAGTTTCAGCTGGCCCCAATGGCTGGAGACCTTTTTAAACCCTCCCTGGCAGGGAAGAGGAGAGAAGTAGAGTAGCTGCCAGTGAGTAGAGGCAGCTGAACTCTAAAACTTTTCTTGCAAGGCAGGTTGCACTCTCCCCAGAAGGAGAGGACAACAGAACAAGGGCCTGACTGAGAAGGGATCAGCCAGACCCTGCGCGACTGTGAAGGGCTTTTGCTTTGTCCAAGCCTGTGTCTCCAAGGCTGAGAAGGACTGAGCTAGGAGAGGAGAGACAGGTACTTTGCCACAATAGTTATTAACTATCTAAAATGGAGGACGAGCGATGAGGTAGCAAAATTTGGAGATGGCACAGTTATTTAGGCTAGTTGAGTCCATTTTGAGTCCAGAAAAGACTGAGGAACTTCAGAGAGACCTGAAGCAAGCTAGGTGAATGGGCAACACAATAGCAAATGAAGTTCAATGTTGATAAGTGCTAAGTAATGCTCACTGGAGGGAAATACTTGAACTATTCACACAACTAAATTAACTGCATCAACTCAGAAAAGGGACCTGGGCATCACTGTGGAGTGCTCAGTGCAGATATCTGCTCATTGTGCAGCTATTGTGAAAAAAGGCAAACAAGATGTTAGGATGCATAAGGAATGGGATGGAGAATAACATAGTGTGACAAAGTTCCTCCTCTACCTTGGTGGGTCCTGCACTTATTTGGCAGATTTGCTCACCTGAGTGATCTTCCCTACGGTCTGGGTCAACTTCTCCTGTGTCTGATCAAGATTTGGGAGGTTTGGGGGGAACCCGGGCCTGCCCTTTACTCCGGGTTCCAGCCCAGGGCCCTGTGGATTGCAGCTGTCTATAGTGCCTCCTGTAACAGCTGCATGACAGCTACAACTCCCTGGGCTATTTCCCCATGGTGTCCTCCAAATACCTTCTTTATCCTCACCACAGGACCTTCCTCCTGGTGTCTGATAACGCTTGTACTCCTTAGTCCTCCAGCAGCACACCCTCTCACTCTCAGCTCCTTGTGTCTCTTGCTCCCAGCTCCTCACAGGCACTTCCTCTCCTCTGGCTCCCCTCACCCTGACTGGAGTGAGCTTCTTTTTAAAACCAGGTGCCCTGATTAGCCTGTCTTGATTGGCTGCAGGTGTTCTAATCAGCCTGTCTGCCTTAATTGGTTCTAGCAGGTTCCTGATTACTCTAGTGCAGCCCCTGCTCTGGTCACTCAGGGAACAGAAAAACTACTCAGCCAGTGACGAGTATATTTGCCCTCTGCCAGACTCCTGTACCCCACTGGCCTGGGTCTGTCACATATCACTCCCCCCTGCTCAACACCAAGGGGTTGGGCAGCTTGGGATGCCAGACAGTGCACACGTGACAAGCCATCGGCATTACCGTGATGGCTCCCTGCTCTGTGTTGCACACGGAACTGGAAAGTTTGAAAGGATAAGAACCAACTGGTCACCCTTGTGTTCTTCTCCTTGTTCCACTACATCCATTGAAGAGGGGCATAGTTGGTCACGAGGACAAATCTGCGCCCGAGCAAGTAGTAGCGCAATGCTTCCATGGCCCATTTTACGGCGAGGCATTCCCTCTCCACCATTGCATATTTTTGTTCCCTCAGAAGGAGTTTCCTACTGAGGTAAAGAATTAGGTGTTTGTCCTCCCCGACCATCTATGATAGAACGGCCCCCAATCCTACTTCCTATGCATCTGTCTGCAGGATAAATTCCTTGGTGAAATCAGGGGCTATCAGTACGGGGTTACTGCAGAGGGCAGTCCATAGGTCTGTGAATGCTTCCTCTGCTGCATCAGACCATCTCACCAGATCAGGTCCATGGGCTTTCACTAGGTCTGTCAGGGGGCTTGGCCTTGTGGCAAAGTGTGGGATAAATCGTTGGTAATACCCCACTACACCTAGGAATGCCCAGACTTGTTTCTTGCAACATGGTCGGGGCCAGTTTTGGATGGCCTCCAACTTGTTCACTTGGGGTTTTACCAGACCTTTTCCCACAATGTAGCCAAGATATTTGGCCTCTGTAAAACCTACAGCGCACTTGGCAGGGTTTACTGTAAGGTCAGCTCGCCTGAAGGTATCAAGGACTGCCTCCACCTTCTCTAGGTGGGTTTCCCAGTCTGGGGTATGAATGACCACATCGTCCAAGTAGGCAGCAGCATAACTGTTATGCGGGCGTAATACCTTGTCCATGACGCGCTGGAAAGTAACTGGGGCCCCATGTAGTCCAAAAGGAAAGGACAGTATATTGAAAAAGATCCTCTGGTATAGAGAACGCAGTCTTTTCCTTTGCGTCTTCCGCAAGGGGAATCTGCCAGTACCCCTTTGTCAAGTCTAGAGTAGTCAAGTACCAGGCATTACCCAGACGGTCCACTAGCTCATCTATGCGAGGTATGGGGTATGCATCAAACTGGGATCCTTCATTTAGTCGCCGGAAGTTGTTGCAAAAGCTTGTGGTGCCATCAGGTTTGGGTACCAGCACAATTGGGCTGGACCACTGACTGTGGGATTCTTCGATGATCCCCAACTCCAGCATTTTTTTACTTCTGCTTTTATTTCCTCCCTTTTGGCCACTGGCACCCAATAGGGCCTCATTGTTGTTCTGGCCCCAGGGTTCGTGACGATGTGGTGATATGTCTCAGTTGTTCGACCCGGTTTTGTCGAGAACAAATTTTGGTTCCGGAAGATCATCTCAGACACCTCATTCTTCTGGTCTGGTGTTAAATTGGGAGACACTCTCACCTGTATGGAAGGCTTGTTTTCCTGGGTGAGGTCTTTTTGGACAGTTATGCATGCCTCTTGCGCATGGCAGGGTTTCAGAAGGTTGATGTGATAAATCTGTTCTTGTTTTCGGCATCCTGGCTGCAGCACCTTGTAGGTTACTTCCCCCACGGGTTCAGCCACCTCACAGGGCCCCTGCCATTGGGCCAGAAGCTTGCTTTCTGCTGTGGGTACCAACACCATCACCCGATCCCCTGGTTGGAACTGTCGGACTTTTGCCTGGCAATTGTAATGGGTTCTCTGGGCCTTCTGGGCCTTTTCCAAATGTTCCCATATAATAGGGGTGACCGGGCTATCCAGTCTCGCATCTGTATTACATGTTCTATTAAATTTCTCCCCTCATTGGGTTCCTCTTCCCAAATCTCTTTGGCGATATCTAGTATGCCACGGCAGTGACGCCCGTATAATAACTCGAAGGGGGAAAACCCAGTTGAGGCCTGAGGTACCTCCCGGATTGCGAACATAAGGTAGGGCAGTAGGGTGTCCCAATCCTTCCCGTCCTGACTTACCACTTGCCTTGTCATAGCCAGGGGCTGCACTAGAGTAATCAGGAACCTTTCTACCAATCTATCAGTCTGCGGATGGTAGACTGAAGTTCTCAGGGTATGTATATGGAGCAGCGTACAGAGGTCCTTCATTAGCTTTGACATAAATGGGGTTCCTTGGTCTGTTAATATCTTCTTTGGTAGCCCCACTCGGGCAAAGATCCCCACCAGCTCTTTGGCTATCGTTTTAGAGGCTGTGTTCCGCAGGGGGACAGCTTCTGGATAGCAAGTAGCATAGTCCAAAACAACAAGTATATATATAAGCCGTCTTCTCCAGGTGTTCCACTAGGTCCATGGCTATTCGCTCAAAGGGGACCTCAATGATGGGAAGGGGTACTAAAGGTGCCCTCAGGTGGGGATGGGGACTGTGCAGCTGACACTCAGGGCAGGATGCACAGTACCTCCGCACTTCTTCATGTACTCCAGGCCAGAAGAACCGTCGTAGGACTTGTGCCAGGGTCTTCTCTACCCCCAAGTGCCCCCCAAAAAGATGATTATGAGCAAGACTTAATACAGCTTTCTGGTGTTTTTGAGGTATTAGGATCTGCTGTACCTCCTGCCCCTGTACTGGTGCAACCCGGTGTAAGAGATTCTTCTTCATTATGAAGTAGGGTCCTGGTCCCTGGGTTTTCCCTTTCATGAGGACCCCATCTATTTCAGTCACCTCCTTCCTAATGTTGTTGTACCTTGGGTCTTTGGCCTGGTCCCATCCAAAATTTCCTCTTCTGGGGCTAATCTGTCCAAGATCTAGGGGCCCAGTCTCTGTTGCCTCTACTGGTTCAGAAGCGTTAGGGTGGTGGTCAGACTTGGGTGCTTCTCCCTCCTGGGTGGCCTCCTTTTCAGCTGCTCGGGTCCGCCTACCTACAAGAGCGACCCTCTGGCTTTGATTCAGTATTCGGGTTCCCAAAGCCTTAGCTGCCCTCCTTTCCCTTTTTGACTTTCTACCCTGTCTGGGAATGGAAAATAAATCTGGGGATATTTCACAGAAGACCGGGGGTTGACAGTCTACTGTGGATGCCTCACTAACTTCAGGGTTCCCCTCTTTCTCCAATCCTCCTACTGGGAGTAAGTCTCCAAACCCTGGGAAGTCCCTCCCTATGACCACCGGGTATGGGAGTTTAGGGACTACACTTGCTGCTACCTCAGCAGTGTTCCCCTGAATCTCAGTTTTTACTGGGATAGTGGGGTAATAACCAACTGTCCCATGGACGCATGTTATCCCTATATGCTTAGCCCGCAGCAGCTGACTACACTTAATGAGTTCCCCAAGACAAGCGTGATAGCACTCCCTGAATCAACCAGTGCTGTGGTCTCTACCCCATTTAGCTTTACTGGTCTGGTGTACATATGTGGGGTTAGTGAGACCCCCACATGGTGGATTAGGGAGCATGGGTCTACCCAGTTCCCCAGGTTACACTGCATAGGCTCCTTAGCACTGGGACAGTGTGCAGCTATATGTCCCCACTCCCCACAGGCATAACATCTGTATGGGGCCTTAGACATTCCCTGGTCTCTTGGTTTGGGCAGTCTAACATCACGATCCTCTTCTCCCTCAGTGCTCCGACTCTTTGTGGCTTCTGGTGAGCCTTCAGCCCCTCTCTTTTTCCACCTGTGATCTCCTCATTGCCCAGTCACCTGAGCTCTAGGGCTTGGTGCTGCTAGTTTAACCCAGGGTGCCTCTTCCTTAACTGGTCGGGTCAGCTCCCTCGCTGTCCTTCGCCTCTCTACCAGTGCGACAACCTCATCATAGGTGGAGGGTTTGTTCTGGCTTACCCAAGCACGAAGGTCTGGCGGTAGCCCCCTCATGTATCGGTCGATGACCAGAACCTCTAGTATCTCTTCCAGACTCCGAGATTCTGTTCTCAACCAGTTTCGTGCGAGATGGATGAGGTCATACAATTGGGACCGTGGGGTTTTGTTTTCCTGGTACCTCCACTCGTGATACCGCTGGGCCTGCACTGCAGTTGTTACCCCAGATCTGGCCAGGATCTCTGCTTTCAGCTGGGGGTAGTCTGCTGCAGCCTCTTCAGGCAGATCATAGTAAGCCTTCTGGGCCTCCCCACACAGGAATGGGGCAAAGATGCCAGACCACTGATCTCGAGTCCAGGCCTCCCATAGGGCTGTCCTCTCAAAGGCCAGAAGGTATGCCTCTACATCATCCTCCCATGTCATTTTCTGCAGCCAATGGCTGGCCCGTATGATCTGCGTCCCATCATGGCCGCGGTTCAGCTCGGTAAGGGTCTTTACCTGGTTTACCAGTTCCCGCAACATAGCTCGGTCTTGAGAAGCCTGGTCCATCAGCAGGTGATTAGTCTCTTGCTGCAGCCGCACTGCCTCCTGTTGGGCATCTGCCTGGACACGGGTAGCCTCTTGCCTGGCCGCCATAGCTTGTCTCAATGCCCGCACTAAGTCATCCATTGTGGTGAAAAAAAAAACCTCTTTTTTTTTTAAATCACTCTCCTTCTTCCGCCATGCTGTGCACACCAGATCCCACACCTGACACCAGCCGTGACAAAGTTCCTCCTCTACCTTGGTGGGTCCTGCACTTATTTGGCAGATTTGCTCACCTGAGTGATCTTCCCCACAATCTGGGTCAGCTTCTCCTGTGTCAGATCAGGAATTGGGAGGTTTGGGGGGAACCCAGGCTCACCCTCTACTCCGGGTTCCAGCCCAGGGCCCTGTGGATTGCAGCTGTCTATAGTGCCTCCTGTAACAGCTGCATGACAGCTACAACTCCCTGGGCCACTTCCCCATGGCCTCCTCCAAACACCTTCTTTATCCTCACCACAGGACCTTCCTCCTGGTGTCTGATAGCATTTGTTCTCCTTAGTCCTCCAGCAGCACACCCTCTCACTCTCAGCTAATTGTGCCTCTTGCTCCCAGCTCCTCACACGCACTTCCTCTCCTCTGGCTCCCCCCCTCCCTGACCGGAGTGAGTGCCTTTTTAAACCCAAGTGCCCTGATTAGCCTGCCTTGATTGGCTGCAGGTGTTCTAATCAGCTTGTCTGCCTTAATTGGTTCTAGCAGGTTCCTGATTACTCTAGTGCAACCCTTTCTCTGGTCACTCAGGGAACAGAAAACTACTCAGCCAGTGACCAGTATATTTGCCCTCTACCAGACTCCTGTACTCCACTGGCCTGGGTCTGTCACAACAGATAATAGGCCTTATTATAAAGTGATAGTGCAGCCTTATCTGGAGTACCTTGTTCAGTACTCATGCAGTTTCTCTTCTCTCCGTCTCATAATCCAAGGAAAAGGGGACATGCGATGAAACTGAAAGGGAGCAAATTCAAAACTGATAAAAGGAAATACTGTTTCACTCATTATGTAATTAGACTACGGAGCTCATTCCCACATAATGTCTTTGAGGCCAAGAATTTAGTAAGATTCAAAGAGGGATTGGACACAAACAGAGACCTGTAATAACCTGAAGTATAACACTTTGTGCAAACAAAGAGTTTTGAAAGGGATAAAAATAAAATCATGATTCAGGGCATAAGTTATTTTCTAACTGTGAGAAATCAGGATGAGAGCAGATTATCCAATATCTGCCTACTTTGGGATTCTTATACCTTCCTCTGAAGTCTCTGGTGCTGACCACTGGACTAGATGGATCACAAGTCTGATCCAATCTGGCAGCTCCTGTTTTCTTATGACTAGGATAAAGAGTATCTTTTAAATGCGTAAAATTTAAAAAAAAAACCTTTAGTCCTGTTCAAGACAAGAGAAATTAAGTGATTTGCCCAAGATCTCACAGGAAATCTGTAGCAAAGCTGGGAACTAAATCCAGCTCTCCTGAGTCCCAGCTAAGGTTCCCATCCACCTCAGGAAGGAGCTCCAAAAAGGAACCATAACTCATTGACACCCCTCTCAGCCACAGTTCCTCTGGAAGCTCCTGTTCTGAGTGGGTGGGGGAGTTTGCTATGTAAACTCATTACCAAACACAGCATCCAGCAAGCTTTGCTAGTAACCATCTCTTCTCACACGCACACACATACCATGCCCCGTCTCATCCCACTTATTCTTGGCGGGAGAGTCAGGCACACAAGCCATATGCAGGTCATCTTTTAATGCCATGGACCCAATTCCAAAACAGAACACTCAGACTGGTGTAGCTGAAAGCAAAACTTAGTCCTGTTGCTGATAGGACAACGACAGAAGCTTTCCATGGGATCTAGAGGGGAAAAGCAGGGAACACTGAGGAGGGGTGGCGGCAAGTCGAAGTGTGTGGAAAATCTGGCTCCAGAGCATGGGTCTATGTATCATATAAAATAAATAAGATGTGTGGAAATGTATGGGCTATATTTCTACCTGGGGTTTTCTGGTGACTTGTATTTCACCCTTGTGGTTTATAACACCGTTAGCACCCCGCAATGGGATTGCAGCCTCATAATTCACAGTTGCCTGCCTATTCCTTTCATAGTTCGTAGTTGCTTATGCAGTATTCTCTGTCTAGTGTACATATACAGTTACACCAAGGGTATCCACATACACACTAACCCTTTTAGAAATCTGAAAGCAGATTTTTTGCCCCCTTTTAGTATATATAAAAAAGTTCCCTTCTCACATGAATTGGCCCTGGAGAGAAATGGTGTGAATAGCATGCAGATAGAAGGGAGCTGTGTACACACCATTCCCAGCACTACCACTGTGAGCTGGGGAATGGTTTCTTGTTAAAAACCTGTTGTGTGTCAAATAAGGGGAAGCAAAAAACATGCTGCTCTTCATCTGTGGAAGTGGCCGGTGCATATTTCACTAGGGAGCAATTTAAAATTATATTTTAAGTCACCGATATGCATCTTATTATTCAATAGGTCTGGGCTTTTCTGCGGACCTTTCAAAAGCAATTAACCTGCTATTCAAGGAGCTCTTAGCATAGCAAATCCAGTGCCACCATTTAGCCCAGAATGTGCGTTATGATCTCATTTCCAAAGGAACTCCACCTGACAGATAAAACTTAGCAACAGAACCCTTTCAGGGAAGGGTGGGAGCACTATCTGTCTAGCTATTTTACCTGTCTGTCTCCTTGGTCTTGTTTGCATTGAGTTTGGATGTTGGGTTAGCACCTGTCTAGCCTGAACTATGTTTAAGCACCACCATGAATGCTAACATGCTTCTCTATGCAGGCAGGCTGATGACAGTACATATAGGGCCACACTCTGACTTCTACTTTCACTCTCACTCCTTCCCTGTGGCTATTTTTCAAACGATCTTGTAGCTCAAGAAGGCTAGTCACAGGACATATATTAATTAGCTTCCCATCTCCTTTTAGACCTAATAATGGCAACTAACAGTGATTCTTTCCAAATGCTCTCTGTGTTCTAGCCAAAACCTTAAGGACCATATCACTCCATAGCTGCCAATTTACAAATCTCCACCCCAGGCCAACGCCGAGGCCGATACCATGGTGATGTGCATGATGTAAAAGTATAGGTAGACGTCCCCACCTCACAGCCATTATCCTTTTGGCTAAGGACGATTTGATTCAATGTATTCTGGCTGTTGACGGCTGTGGTTGACCATTCAGTGGGGCAATCACAGTAAGACACATCACCACACCTCAGGATAAGCATGCTGCTTGCACAGCACTCCCAGCCACCCCACAATTTGACAGCAAGAGACAGAAGTATTATAGAGCACTTGATAATGAGGTTCACCTGACGTGACCAAAATGCAGAGCAAACACACTCTGAGTAAGTCATGGAGAATAGAATTTGTGGTCAAAAAGCGCTGTCTTTACTCAGTGTGTCTCAAAGGACTTCACAAAAACCTTGAGCTATACAATCATGCACTGACTGTGCAGGAGAATTCAGTAGCCATTACGTGACCAGAAACAGAGCACAGGTCTGGAAGTCAGGATACCTGGTTTCTATTCTTGACTCTGGCATTGAATCGTGGCGTGACCTTGACCAAGTCAGATGACTTTTGGGCACTGTTTCCTCTTCTTTGAAGTGAGGGAGGGAGCATATTATTTGCTCACCATTTTAGAGGCTATGACCTCAGGTTTTCAAGTACACAACCTCTACAGTTCAGCCCACATTTTGGGGAGAGCTTAGCTCCCATTGGGCACCTAAGTAAGGGCCAGGTTCTCAAAAATGCTGAGTACCCAGCAGTTCCAGTTGTGACACACATGGTCAGATTTCCAGAACTGCTCAGCACCAAATACACTGAAGTCATGTGACAATTTGGACCTTCCAGCTCTCCAGATAAAAAATGCTACATCACTGCAAAGTGCTATTGCAGCTGGTGGTGGATGAACCTCCAAGGTTTGGTTCTCACAGAATCAGGTTGCTATGAAACCTGGTAAGATAGAGGGATGTATCTTTTAAAAAAAATAATAATTTTTTTTTAACCTTTACATTTCAGATTCAATTCCAGTTCTCAGCTCAGGTTTGATTATTTCATCCAAACCAATTCAAGCATGCCATACAAGAACCCATTTTAACTGATAGGGAGCATATTGGACTGACCACGGGGGTTATTCCCTACACCTTTGAAAAGCACCATTTATTCTTTAACTCCCCCTCCAGATGCAACAGAAGCCATTCCTCCATCCTGCAGGGCAATGTCTCTACTGGGTCTGAGACCAAATCTCACTGCAAGACTTAAAGGCCATAACCTTCTGACTTCAGCGATAAGAATGCTACACATTGAGCCAATTAACAAAAACAGAATACTCCCTCCTGCCCGTGCACAACTCACAAGTCTGGCAGATGCAGGATCTGTTGGCAGTGGGAATCAAAGAGCTGCAGTTACAGCAGTGTCTGCAGAGGCATTCATGTTGCCAGCTCGCTCCTGATTGTTTTTCTTTTCATTATGATTATTTCTGTTTAAAAGTGATGCTGAGGTGAAAGAGGATGTGAGAGAGGAGTGGCACTGTTTGTGTCTTTTTTTATTGGTAGCCCAAGCTTCTGAAATTAGACCCACATGTGGGAAATCCCTGCATGGATTTCAGAAGAAAGTGTACAGGTGTAAACAGAGTGCCTCTGGATCACATTGGGAGAAAGCACTGGGCTCAGCAAAGAGTGTCTTGAGCTTTTATTCTTGGGGTTTTCAAGTGCAGCAAGGGAGAGACCCAAAACCAGTTCACCTGACCAGAAGGCAAACAAGAAAACCCCAGCCTGGGTTACAACTTCAATCAGGGGAGCTACACTTACCCAACAATTTTTGCCCCTTTGTGGCCTATTTGTTTTTATAGAGGGTCCAATATTCCACCTGAGAGCCTAACTGGGCCCTCAGCTCTGCCATGTGCATCGTCATGGGGCTTAGCAAGGGGTTAACTCTTTGCTCGCCAGAAAGCAAGTTGGACACAGGTCCCTGTGACAGCAGCTCCACGATGTGGGTGAGGGTCAAAGAGAGACATAAGCCTGTAAATAAAAGGGCACCAAGCTCTCAGGATAGGAACTAAGGGTGGTTGTTGCAAAGTTCCACATCAGCCAGTGACAGATGGACAGAGAACAGTGTACTAGCTAATGGGTGTTGTCTCAGCCTTGCCCAGCCTGTACTGAGCATCCCTCCGGCTGGATGCATTCCACATTATGCACCCTTGTAGGAGACTACTGCGGTGCTTTGGCATGCACGACTACACACTGCAAATAGCAGCCACGGCAGCCCTCAAAACACCTTTCATCCCCAATAAATCAAAGGTAGGAGCAGCACAACGGCATAACCCACCTCTCTAGCCTCCCCCTCCCATCCCTCTGTTCCAAACATAATTAGCAACCACACAGAAAAGTCCCTTCAAACAAGCAGCTTATGGTTAAAATTGGTCCTTTAAGAAAAAATCACAAGTACAAACATTTTGGGGGGGGGGGAATAAAGAGCTCCTGGCTCTGTGCCAAATTAGGGTTTAAAAATTCATGCCCGCCATAAGAATTTATATAGCTCCTGAATAATTTATAGGCTACGCCAATAACAAGGGGCTTAATATTTGATAGAGATTATTTAATCAATAGGAAATGGCACAGCAAAAAGCCATCAAAGATTACAATATGTCAGTCCAGGCTGGGCAGTTTTTAACCCTCCTCCTGCTGAGTTGCAGGGAGTAGAACTTTTCGCAAAGAGCGTGATGGCCTACAGAAGAAATCTTTAAGTCTGCATTTTGCTGCAAGCTTGTCTCTGTAGACCTGGCATTTGGGACCAGTCCCTCACCAATGCACAGTAGTTTTGAAATGTAATGAGTTTTCTAGCTCTCGGTCGAGTTGTTTGGGAGGAATGGTTAGTTTCTAATGAGCAATGTGCTGTGAATTTGTGGGAGGGGTGGCTGCTATTTTCTGATTGCTTTGACTTTCACTAGGATTGCTGAGTATGCCTGGCACATGGTAGTCCTGATGCAGCCAACATCTTCACCCAGACTGTCAGTGAGTATTCATGTGGCCTAAGTGCATAGTACCATCAGGAAATTTTAAGAGGTGTGGGTACTGGTGGACTTGGGGTAGGGAGGGCGTAGGGTTGTTTCTGTCCTTATATCTTGAATTACTGTTTGACTCAAGCCTCTGACCACGTAGACTGGGTATGTTGGTCTAATTGTGCATCCATGTCAAGTCTAGAGTGTCCACTGTCTGTGCTGCATTCCTTGGTCTTAGCATTCTTCTCATCAGTCTCTTATAATAGTCAAATATTAAGGTAGAAGTCAAGGGGGCCAGATTGCAGAGCAGACTTAATTAATCATTGAAGTGTCCTGCCTCAGGGCTGAACATTACCACCATGCTGCCAAATCTTAAACCAGGATCTTCATAGTCTGTGGGCATCAGCTCTATCAGAGAAGCCAAAAGCCTTGCCTATTTGAACCAGTAGAAGCTGTGCTAAGTTTCCTCATCTTGAAAGTTGTTCTTTGCTCCTATTCAGAGGTCTTTGCCTCACAGTGGAGTACAGATATCAAGTCATAATGGCCATGGCTACACTGGCGCTTTACAGTGCTGCAACTTTCGCGCTCAGGGGTGTGAAAAAACACCTCCCTGAGCTCTGCAAGATACAGCACTGTAAAGCCTCAGTGTAATCAGTGCTGCAGCGCTGGGAGCGCGGCTCCCAGCGCTGCAAGCTACACCCGTAAGGGATGTGGTTTACGTGCAGCGCTGGGAGAGCTCTCTCCCAGCGCTGGTGCTCCGACCACACTCACACTTCAAAGCGCTGCCGCTTTGAAATGTCAAGTGTAGCCAGGAGGAACTATTAGGATCATCTAGTCCGACCTCATAGAGCACAGACCATAGGACCTTGCCCTGTGAGTCACAGATTGAGGTGTACACAGACAAACCATCTGCCTGCCAAGGTTTAAGTGAAGTGAGATTTTTTTTTTCAGTACCATTTAATAAACATCTCAAAAGCTAATTAGGACCAGGCCTGGTCAGTACATAGATCAGGGAATCGGCAACCTCTAGCATGCAGCTCGCTAGGGTAAGCTCCCTGGCGGGCCGGGTCGGTTTGTTTACCTGCTGCCTCTGCAGGTTCAGCCAATCACGACTCTCTCTGGCCGTGGTTCACCGCTTCAGGCCAATGGGGGCGGCGGGAAGCAGCACGGGCTGAAGGATATAAAGGGCCCCACTTCCTGCCGCCCCCATTGGCCTGAAACAGCAAACGGCGACCAGTGGGAGCCGCGATCAGCCGAACCTGTGGACGCGGCAGGTAAATAAACCGGCCCAGCCCGCCAGGGGGCTTACCCTGGTGAGCCTCATGCCTAAGTTTGCTGATCCCTGACACAGATGAATGACCTGCAAGGATAACCCAGGTACTGCAGGAAATGACACTCTTCCAACTTAGCGTGTAACCAATTCCCCAGTGTGCTGGTAGGGATAGTATCTGTTCATCTTTTTGCAAGGAATTTACATGAAGGCCATAACCTTTCTGATCATTAAAATCCCATAGCTCTTTTTGTGAGAGTAAGGGTGTAAATCTCGTTGTTATCTAGTTTGGATCATTAATATTCCTCCTACTTAACATTCCCTTGTAGTTTCAGCAGGAGCAGTTACTTTTCCCTTCCTAAAATATGTTGTATAGTGTTGCTGGCACATTTTGCTGCAGAAGTTGCTCACTTGAGTAGTGTATTAATGCTCCCTAGCTGAGTGATACTCAGCTCTAGATCGCCTTCTCTTCAAATCCAGACAGTATTATTATGTAGTATTATTCTGCCAGGGCCTGATGAAGAGAGTGATCTGTCTGAAAATGAACTGGCTACAACTGCTAGACTTTGGCAGGGAGAGGTTTTCGGAGGATTAAGAAAAGGAGGGGAATAGAGAGATATAGTATCTGCATCATCTATTGAAGGCGAATTCTAGCCTTCATTTAAATGGTTTGCAGAACCATTCCTGTCCCTAGATAGTCCAATTTGCCTTCCATTGCCAACAGCTAGTCAGGAATCAGCGATCATTCCTCTTGCCAAGTGGATCATGCAAGGACTAACTTTGAAGCATACCCAGAAGCTCTGGCTAGTTCATCACACAACTTTCTGATGTCTGCACTGGCTTCCTGTTCAGTTCCCTCTGCAGTTCAAGGTGTTGGTAATAATCTCTAAAGCACTGATGGTCTGGAACTCAGTTTAATGAGAGACCATCTCATCTGGTACACTGTGGTGACATGGTCTCAGATTAAACTCCCCAGGCTCAAAGGTCTCTGTCTTATGTATTCACTCTTTTTAGCAGTCCATCAAAGCCCAAGACTTGCTTTGTGCAAGTCATTTTCATTTGGCCAATTTTTTAACTGGGGGCTTGTCTACATTTCCCACTGGATCCAGCGGGGGTCTATTTATTGCATCTAATCTAGATGCGATAAATCGACCGCTGAGCGCTCTCCCGTCAATTCCGGTACTCCACCATGGCGAGAGGCACAGTCGGAGTCGATGGGAGAGGGTCAGCCATCAACTTATCGCAGTAAAGACACTGTGGCAAGTAGATCTAAGTACATCCACATAGCTGAAGTTGCGTAACTTAGATTGATTTCCCCCCCATACCCATTGTAGACTAGGCCTGATTTGTGTTTTTAGTGGCACTGGCAGGGGAAGAAGAACCTGTTTGATTTTTTTCCTGGCCAAGTGATTTTGGTTTATTCTTTATTTGTCCATTTGGGATGTTCTATTTAATTTATTCTTTTAAAATGTTTACTATTCATCAGAGGCCTAGCTGCAATAGCCGTAGGCACTTCAATAATCTTTTTAATATAATACTTTATAGTCTGGACATTCATCTGAAAAGTGCTTTCAAATTCTTTGGGATGAGAGATAATATACAGTATCGGAGCATGAGTCTGTGAGTTAGGAGTTCTGCTCCTAACTATGCCGCTGACTTGCTATGAGCCCTTGGACAAGTTACTCCCTCTCAGTTCCTCAGTTTCACCCTATGTAAAATGAGGATAATAAAATCTCCCTAATTCACAGGGGAGTGGCGAGGCTCTCATTATAAATGCTTATAAGGTGCATTGAGATCCTTTGATGAAGGGTGACATAGAAGTGCAAAGTATTGTTATTAAGTATTATAAATTCAGTTATTATTTTGCATTTCATGCAAAGATCTCAATTTACTTTAATAAATGTATGTGTTGCCCCGAAGGATCTCATTTGTAAAGGGCAGATGTATCATAAATTGTGTGGATCTATAGGGCTGGGAAAACATGAATTGCATGTTCTTTACCAAGACGTATTGCTGAGCTGCTGTGGGGACGCTTAGGTGGCATGTATGTGTTATTCCTGACCATGCCTGCTAAGGGTTAGCAAACAACTTGTCATTCTCTATAATCATCAGGACTGGGATGAGCTTAGCTATTGTGCCCTTGGTACCTGCTGATGCACAGATTTAGTTCTTCCTGGGCTAGTCTGCCTTTCTATAAGAGTTGTGTTTCCATAAATCACTCCAAGCTAGATTGTTTAAGATAATTTAAGCACAGCCCTGCCTTGGGGTGGCACAGAGCTGCCCTGCCCCAGAAGGAGCACCCGAAGACATTCTCCCAAAGCTCTCCAGTGTGCAGCAGGAGCACATACAGCCACTTATGGGGTGCAGCAAGTACAGGAGTGGAGTCATGGCTCTGCCTACTGTCCTCCCCTTTGAGCACAGGGACTTCAGTTCTTACTCCTGCCCTTTCATGTGCTGCACAAAGTGGGAGGAGGCTCCTTGCTCCCTTCCCCCGTGCAGTGCGCTCATGGAAGAGCCAGACAGAATCCGGCCCAGCAGCTGGGGTTTGCAGGTGAAAATGAAAAGCAAGCTCATGAATTAGTAGTAAATTTTTCACCAGCAGAAATGAACCTGAGCCATGATCTACAGAACTGAAGGAAAAGATGGCTCAGAATCCAAACCTGGTGGAGGAGGCCCACAACTGTGCCATTCTCAGCATGATGCTGAAACTTTACTGAGGATTGCACTATTACCTGGTAACTGCAAGCTGGGCTGCTTCTGCAGACCTCATCACAACTTTTCCTAACCTCTGTGGTCTGAAAAGATAGTACAAAATATTGGCAGGACAGGGCTATCATGAGATTAGCAGTGCCTCATGGTTTCATTTAGGCTTGGAATTGCGAAAATGGAGTGGGGCAGAAGGGGAAGGTGGTGGGAAAATGGACCAAATTTTCATCAAGCTACCAAAAATGTTAAGATTTGGTTTGAGTTTGGAGGCACAGGTTCCCAGGGTTTCTTGTTTTTTGTGGATAGATTTGTCTGGGCTGATAGTGGCATCATATGGACCAGTGATCAGCTTCCACATTGTGAGGTTAGTTGTTGTGACCTTAACACATTAGCTACTGATTGTCAAATATTTTCTGATGGATCCCGGAGGGAGCTGACCTATTCTCTCCACTGGTAGGAGTACGTTCTAGCCCAGGGGTCGGCAACCTATGGCACATGTGCCAAAGACAGCATGCGATGGCACGCTGCTGCCTGCCGGGACTCCAGCTTGCCATTAAAAATCCTGCCCAGCTGGACCCACTCTCCTCTGCCCTCCACTCCCCCCATGGGGGCAGGGAGAGAAGCATAGGCATACGCACGGAGTGGGCCAGTGGCCCTGCTCTTCTGGTACAGAAAGCTGCAGGGTCCGCGCTCCCAGTCCAGAGCACCCAGCCAAGCACAGCAAGGCGCTGGCCCCTCCCCCACCTTCCCCCCTCTCCTGGAGCCCTGCTGCCGCGTGCACAGCGCTCTGGGAGTTGGGGCTGCACACTTCCGGCGGGCCGCGTATCTGGCTCTGTGTGGAGCCTCATGGTAAGGGGTCTGGGGCTGGGGTGGTTGGATAAGGGGTGGGAGCAGTCAGGGGACAGAAGGCAGGGTAGGTTGGATGGGGCTGGTATCCCGGGTGGGGTGGTTAGGGGTGGGGAGGTCTCTGAAGGGGGCAGTCAGGGAGCAGGGGGGGTTGGATGGGGCATGGAAGTCCCGGGGAATGTCAGGGGGCGGGGAGTGGATAGGGGTCAGGGCAGTCAGGGGACTGGGAGCAAGGAGGGTCCTGGGGGGGGCAGTTAGGTTTGGGGGTCTCTGGAGCGGGTGGTCAGGGGACAAGGAGCTGGGGAGGTTGGGTGAGTCAGGAGTTCTGGGGTCCTGTCAGGAGCCAGGGGTGTGGAGAGGGGTTGGGGCAGGCAGGGAGCGGGGGGGTTGTATGGGTTGGGAGTTCTGGGGGTCCTTTCGGGGGGAGGGGGGCGGTTGGATAGGTATGGGAGTCCCAGGAGTCTGGCTGGGGGCAGGGGTGCGGATAAGGGTCAGGGCAGTCAGGGGACAGGTAGGGGTAGGGTCCTAGGGCGGTAGTCGGGACAAGAAGCAAGGAGGCTTAGCTAGGGGGTGGGGTCCTGGGGGGCAGTTAGGGGCACGGGTCCGAGGAGGGGGTAGTCAGGGGCCAAGGAACATGGGAGTTGGGAGTTCTGAGGGGGGCAGTCACCCAGCCCTGACCCCCCCCGTACACACACAGCCCTCTGCCCTGAGCCCCACACACACCCCCAGGCCCCTGCCCTGAGCCCTGCACCTCCCTCATAAACACCCACCCCTCTGCTTGACTCCTTCACCGCCCCCGCCGCAACCCCAGCCCTGACTCTGGCACCCCTACGCATACCCAGCCCCCCCGCCCTGACACCTGCACCCCTCTCACATGCCCCCAGCCCTCTGCCCTGACTCTCGTACCCCCCCACATCCCCAGTCCCCCCACACCCAGGATCGGCGCTAGGGGTTTTAGCGCCCTAGGCTGACGGAAATTTCGCTGCCCCGCGCACTGGTCCCACTGCTCCAGTGGAGCTCCCACAGTCGTGGCTGCGGACGGTCGGCTGCTCCCGCGGCTCTGGTGGAGCTGACACAGTCGTGCCTGCGGGAGGTCCACCGGAGCCGCGTGAGCAGCCGACCGTCCGCAGGCACGACTGTGGGAGCTCCACTAGAGCCGCGGACCAGCGGACCCTCCGCAGGCACGACTGCGGTAGGTCCACCGGAGCTGCCTGCCGCCCCCTCCGGCAAAACGCTGCCCACCAATAATCCTGGTGCCCTAGGTGATTGCCTGAGCTGCCTAAATGAAAGTGCTGGCCCTGCCCACACTCCATGGACCCCCCACTTCCCCACCCCCACCCTGAGCACCAAATGGGAGCCTCT
This sequence comes from Gopherus evgoodei, assembly GCF_007399415.2. Taxonomy (NCBI): domain Eukaryota; kingdom Metazoa; phylum Chordata; order Testudines; family Testudinidae; genus Gopherus; species Gopherus evgoodei. The sequence continues at coordinate 113,414,168 of NC_044325.1, read as the reverse complement.
GCTCCCCCGCCCCCCACACATTCCCACCTGCACCCCTCGCCTCAAATGAGAGCTGCCCAGGTAAGTGCCCCACACCCAAACCTCCTGCCCCAACCCTGAGCGCCCTCCCTCATTCTAGCTCCTGGCCAGACCCTTCACCCCCACCCTCAGCTCAGTGCAGAGAGAGGAAGAGAATGGGCCAGAACCAGGGAGAAGGTAGGTACCCACTGTATGCGGGCAGGGCTGGGGATCCCGGACAAGCAGTGGGCTGAGCGGATCCGGCAGCCGGGATCCCGGCTGGCAGGAGCCAGCGGATGGAACCCCTCAGCAGCAGCGGGCTGAGTGGGCCAGTGGCGTAAGATCAACATTTTAATTTAATTTTAAATGAAGCTTCTTAAACATTTTGAAAACCTTGTTTATTTTATAGTATAACACTGGTTTATTTATATAATATATAGACTTAAAAAGAGAGACCTTCTAAAAAACATTAAAATGTATTACCAGCACGTGAAACTTTAAATTAGAGTGAATAAATGAAGACTCGGCACACCCATTCTGAAAGATTCCTGACCCCTGTTCTAGCCCCTGGTAGCATATAGGGGCCATGAAGGACCAACTTAGCCCTAAGGAAAATATCCCTGTGCAGAAGCAGTGTAGGCCCTCTGCTGTCCCACCTCACAGCACTTGGCATAGGGGCATGTTGGGGATAGGAAAAGGAGAGGGTATTGTGCTCTATGCTATGTCTGTTCTAGGCGGCAGAACAGGCCACAGGCAGTCATGGGGAGGCTGCTGTAAGTTAGAACATGCTGGGAGCTGTACAGCTCCTAGAACAGGCAGAATCTGGGCAGCACAGAGATGGCTTATAGCCACCTTTGCCCCACACTTCTGCTATCCCTGTAACAGTTGCAAGGTTTATACCCTTTTGTTGTCTTATTCTATCAGAGATTTTTTTTTGAAGTTAGCCTTAGTTCTTTTTACGAGCCGCACAGGCTTCTCACCTGATGCCTGGAGGCCATGTGAGGTTAGTAGCTTGTTAGCTTTGACTGGGGAGGGTGATGAGTCTAGGAGACAGATGGAAAAGTGGCAAAGGGGATAGATAAAATTAATAAAACATGTTGGGAAGAATCACTCGGCTGCTGTACATGATCTCTCTGCTCCTCTCTGATGGATGAAATCATTTTTCCTATTAAGCATTCAGTTTCTTTTCCTTTAAACACTGGGGTCTCATCTCCTTCATCTCTGAAGCTTTCCCTGAAATTTTTCATTTCATGTGTTGGCTCATGGCAGAGGCATAAAGAAATTCTGGGCATGCATGGTGCTGGCATTCTGAAACCATGGCCTTGCCTGTTTGAGAATCTGCCCCGTATTTAAGAATTCACCCAATAGAGGAAATGTTTAATACTTTTTTTAAACTGTGTGCACACTGCAAATGAGAGTTGTGGAAGCCTGGCAGCTGCAGCCTATGTCCAAATCCACTTGTTCCAAATGGACTCATATATTAAAAAGGAGAGGCCAGCACCGCAGTCACCATAATCACAGCAGTGAAAGCTAGAGAACAGGGGTGATTGATGTTCAGGGCAGTGTGGTCTAGTGAACATGAGCACAGGAAATCTTGAGTACTAATCCCAGCTCTGAGACCAACTTGCCATGTAACCTTGGGCAATTCACTGTGCCTCACTCCCCTGTCTGTAAAATGAGGGTGATGACCCTTACAGAGTTTCTCTCGTAAGGAAAGTGAGAGGATTAAATAAGTTAACATTTGTACAGTGCTTTCAAGATGGGAGAGCTAAGTATTCTGGCAGAGTCTTTCAGCCCGGGATGGCTCCATACTGCCCTGTCGCGATTATCACAGCATGTGGGCGTACTGCGTAGGGGCTGTCTCTTGCCTCTGTTTTCTCTGCAGTGACTTTTCAGAGAGTGATGCTTGGTGTGCGTTTTACAGCTAGGTTTCCACAGGGGAGAGCTTTTGACTGACACCATCTGTTTTACCATAGGCAGGGTTGAAAAACACCCTTTAAAAATTGCTGCTTTCCATTTTGTATATAACATGAAACTCAGGCTGTGCAATAAATAAAAAGCAATAGCCAAGACTAGTTTCTGGGAACAGCTACAGAAGCAAAATGGTAACATGAGATAATATCATGGTAAGGAAAGGGTAGAAGGGAGGAGGAACAACAGGAAAATCCCTCTTTCCTTGTTAATTTTTACAAACTGTATATATTCTGTTGCTCACCTGCTCCCTGAATCAGCAAACAGACAGGCAAGGTTCCAGTGCCACTGCTTTCTATTAAAGTCACTGAGGGCTGTAGAGTAAGTTGATGGCTGTTCTTGTGGACTCACTGTTTGACTCAGAGAAAGTCACTGAGGGCAGGTCTACACTACGGGGCTCAGTCGACCTAAATTACGCAACTCCAGCTATGTGAATAATGTAGCTGGAGTCGACGTACCTTAGGTTGACCTTTTGTGATGTCTACACCACGCTGGGTCAACAGGAGAAACTCTCCCATCAACTTATGCTTCTTGTTCCAGTGGAGTACAGGAGTCGATGGGAGAGCGATCCGTGGTCAATTTAGCCGGTCTTCACTAGACCCACTAAATCGACCCCTGGTGGATTGAGTGCCTCGCGTGGATCCCCCGTAAGTGCAGACAAGCACCAAGTCTCTCCGTTCCTCAGTTCCCCATCTGTAAAAATGGACAATACTGTTTCCTTTGTCTTCCTTCTCTGTCTAGACTGTAAGCTTTTGAGAATAGGAGTCTCTTTTTATATATATGTACAGCATGGACCATCTAAGCTATAGTGCACTAATCAAAATAATTAACAATGGTGCAACCAACTTGCAACACTTGGAAAATAATTATTATTATTTATTATTTTATGTATTATTGTAGTGCCTCAGAACCCTAGTCATTGACCAGGACCCCAATGTGCTGGTTGGTTGGTTGGTGACTCTTCCTGGTACAGCAGCAAATTGGAATTAAGAACTTCTGGATATAACATTAACCGTGCTGCACTTGTAGAATGATCCTTTCAGAATTTATTTCTTACACTTAACCATTTGGGAATGTGTTTGTCACCCTCGTTGCTCTTATCACGTGAGGGGATCTGTCAGATCAGAATACATTGTCTCCATACTTCTTTCTTGTTCTTCAACTCAACTCAGGCACAAATCTTTTTCAGATGTTTCCCCCATTTGTTTCTATTTTTATATCTGATGCTTCCAGGTTGTAAACAAAAATATATACCTTTGTAAATGCACCCTGTATTTCCATTAGTTTTATTTATCATACGGCATGTTGGTGCACTGTGCTTGAATATTTTTAATAAGACAAAGTTGATGAAAATAAATTGCTTTGCAGCTCCTGCTGAGGGTGACAGAAATGCTGGGCCTATAATTTTCTGAAACTGCATTTGAAACTTGCATAGAGTGGGGTCTGCGTGCTTGTACATATAAACATCTTTATATCTCCCTGGAAAAAAAAATCTTTTGATTTGTACTGTGTCGAAATTCTTTGAGCCAGATTCTCTGCTATATCCTGCTTCTTCTGGGCACAGCAGAAAGGAATAGCAGTCAGAGAGCCAGTTACATTTGATCCCAAGGCCAGTTTTGGGTCTGCCATGGTAGAGACTAGACCAGGTCAGTCTCTGGTACAAGGAGGAGACTGATTTATATAGAGGATCCTCTTTTCCAACATGCCTGCTGCCAAGGTCTGGGTAGTGTAGGACCACTGAGACTTAAAAGGCCAATACATCCAAATTCAGTCTCCAAAGGACTATGCATCGGATGGAGATCACTGGCATGCCACTCCCAGTCCTACATCCTGATATGCCCCTATACCAGAGGCTGCAGGGGAGGTGGCATAGGAACCACCTATGTTAGCTGTATGACCATTCAGGACTTCCCCAAGCCAGGGAAATCCTAAACTATGGAGATGTGGGCTATCTTTTCTCCCTTTGCATCATGTAGCAGTGCAAAAACAATTGAGCAAGATAGAGAGACTGGTCCTATATCAATAACACCTGTACCATATAAACAGTGGTGGTACCTCTATGCATTTTAACATACTTTCATGACAGTTTCACTGGCAATTTGCCCCTAAACCACCTCTGCCTGGATTAGAGCTAGTCACAATTTTTGAAAATTTGATTTTTCAGTAAAAATTTTCTTCTGATTTTGCATCTTAATGAAAAAAAATTGACAAAATTTCCGCAAATTTTTCTTGTGGAGTTTCAACAAACACTAGAGCTTAGTCAGAATTTTTCAAATTTTGATTTAAACAAAAAGTTTTCCAACTTTTTTCCACTAGCTCTCTGTCACTGAGTACCTATTCCGCCCTCCTTTACAGTAGATCTGAACACCCCACAATCTTTTATTGTGTTTATCCACACAACACCCCTCTGAGTCAGGGAAGTATTATCATCCACTGACAGAGAGAGAGTCTAAATCATCTTCTCGTGTCCTTGTCTCACACTGAGGTTTTCCCAGAACCATGCACAAGCAATGGCTCTTTCCATTGCTGTAGCGAGGTCCTTCTTCATAAAAGTTTCCCCAAAGAGTCAGCAAATGCTTCATGGTCTGCATCTTACCGCACTCACATATATTCATGTCATTAGAGTACCCTCATTGGATCATATTAGTCTTCAATCTGCATGTGTTTGCGTGTGTAAGTGGTTCAGGCATTGCCACATTGATCTGTCTGTATCAGCCCGTCTGAGAAAGTCCTTCTGGGGTTCCAGATCTATTTCAGTGCATCTGAGTGCATGTGACCTTTCATTCCATAACCTCAGTTCTGCCTTAACAGCCGCCATAGCCAAAGGCACAACACTAGTTATAAAACTCTTTCGCAGTTTAAGTGATTTGCCCGGGATTACGCAGGAGCAGGGATTTAAACCCAGGTCTCCCAAATCTATAGCTGCTGCCCTAACCACTGGACCATCTTTATTCTCTCCAGGGCTACTCCTAATATTATAATACTCTGAGTAGCTTCAAAAAGGACCACTTAAAAATGCACAATATTTTCCTCTTTCCCCCCCAAATTTGGAGTTTCCCTCTCAAGTCATACCATTCTGAGGCACTGAAAGGATGATATTCAATCTTGAAGTAATTTTGTTCTTTTCCTCTCCCTCTAAGACCTGTTGGGTTGGACTAAGGGTACTGGAATTAAGGCTGACTCTCCTTATGCACAAAGGAATAAAACAACAACTCCCTAAAAAATTGTAAAAGCTCTCTAAAATGTATTATTTAAAAAGTTTTCCACCAAAATTTGAGGTATCAACAAAAGGTGGTGATGTTTGCTAGCCCTGTTTACCTTCATCTCACTGCCCCTGCAGCTATCTGCTGTCAGAACACATGCCCTGCCATGCAACAATGGAACGCATTTCAAAGCATTTACCCTTTGAGGGAGTGTGGGCTTGCTCCCCTAGTACAGGATTCCGAAGCCAAGGGCATAAAAGCCACCTCTGCAGGTCTTCCCCTAAGGGAGATCTGCAAAGCAGTCCATTCAGAGAACAAAAGATCCTTCAGTAAATGACCTCTTTGTGTCTCTAGTCCCGGGGGGGCCCACGTAGTAATGCTGGTCAGCTCAGACTCATACCAATAAAAGCTTTACACAGTACCTTTGCATCATTTATTCTTCCTATATATAATGGTCTGCGTGTACACAGAAGGAGGCAGCACTGTACAGAGAACCATTAGTAGAGATGGGAAAGGCCTCATTGTTTCTCTAGACCAGCTTTTCTCAATGATCAGTCCGTGGACCGGTGCCAGCCCCTGAGATCTCCCTGACAGTTTAGGAAGGCAGCAAGCTGGTGCCTGGTATCAAAAAGGTTGAGAAACCCTGTTCGAGACAATCCTCCTGCCAGTGCAGGTCTGTATCTAGTCCAGTTTTACATTACTCAGTTAATGGGGCTGCTATTATTTCTCTAGGGAAACTATTCTGTGGTCTAATAGAGCTCCACTCTTAGGAAACATTCCCAGATATTTAACTTAAGTTTTCTTTTGATTGGTGGCATCTCATTACCCCAATCATAATAACCCTTTGGGCTGCCCTAGACAATTCCTCTCCTTTCTTTGCCTGGTACACTTTTGGAGTACTCGAATGCTCAGTGATAACGTGCAGTTATCCTATCCCCCTCTTGGACCCTAATTCTTCAGCTCTTACTCATGCTGTGTGACACTTACATGCTAGAGTAGTCCCCTTGAAGTCAATGGGACTAGTCAAGTGAAGCAGCATGAGTAAAGGTTGCAGAAATTAGCCCTTACGTGGGTGCCCATGCTAAACATGTGTAGTTTATCTTTGTCAGAAATCAGCCTGTTTATTTTCAGCAGCTTTCCAAATTCCCTCTTGTTTGTTGACATTGTCTGGTACTGAGGTGTCCAGAACTGAGCACAGTTATGTGAGTGTCGTTCCTCCAAAGCTATTTCAGAAAAGGAACTATCACCATCCACCTTGCTTAATGACCTGATGTCTCTGCATATGCAGCCTAACTCTACATTAGCTCTTGCAGCTGCCATATTATGCTGGAAGGCCATATATAATTTGCTGCCCACTATCCATCTTGATCTTTGGAGGAATTATTGCTTTTCAGATATCATCCCTTTACTGGGGATGCTGAAAACTGAATTTGTTCCATTGTTTGGAATCACTGAAACGCCTGGAGTCCAAGCAGTGCTTGACTCCAACCCTGTTAAAAATCTTCACAGCTGCTAATTTCCCAATTCTCTCGTTTCACAGTATTTCACACATGTTTAATTCCTAGAGACAGAGACAGAGACAGACAGAGAGATCTGTGTGATCATGTGCTAACAAAGGCCTCTCTTCTTTTTCTCTAGATATTTGGTGCTAGAACATGTGTCAGGTGGGGAGCTCTTCGACTATCTCGTAAAAAAGGGAAGATTAACGCCAAAAGAAGCCAGGAAGTTCTTCCGACAAATCATCTCTGCTTTAGACTTCTGCCATAGTCATTCAATATGGTGAGTACAGCAGGTTTATAATGGGTGGTGACTATGGCCTGGAAACTCATAACAAAGCAGTCAGTGGGGCTGGGGCTCCTTATACACTGCTACCTCGATATAATGCCACCTGATATAACACGAATTTGGATATAACTCGGTAAAGCAGTGCTCCAGGGGGGCGGGGCTGCACACTCCGGTGGATCAAAGCAAGTTCGATTTAATGCGGTTTCACCTATAACGCAGTAAGATTTTTTGGCTCCCAAGGACAGCGTTATATCGAGGTAGAGGCGTACTTCTGTTTGCTGTTAACTAGTTAATGTTGTAAAGCTCTTGGGGTCCAAAAGTGCTACATAAATGCTGCTGCTGCTGCTACTTTTTGGCTATCTCTGTGAACACACATCGGTCACACATAGATTGTTCATGCAGGTTGTCCATGATTTTCCTTTGGATCTGTTTATAATATCTGTATAAAGGCTCATTTCTGGTTTCCCTTGGAAAGCAAGCCTGCTATTCCATGGTGAGCATGATGGGAGGGGGCAGCTGCTGTCACGTTCATTTATAGTGAGTGCTTTAAGCAAGAAAATCAAATTCCTGGGGGACCAGTGCTTCATTTCCATGAGTCTTGGGGGCACTTGCCAATAACTGAGAATAATATGTGCCTTATCAAGGCTAGTCCCTGAAGAAACTTGGGACAATTATCAATACAACAAAGTCATTTTATGGCCTCCTTGGGTTATAGGGAAATGTGCTGGCAGTTGGCAGCCCTGCCTGGGCCCCTTCTGGGCATTTGAGTCACTGTTGCCTTTAATTTCCTTTCCAGTAGGGAGTAATTTTCTTTATCAGTCTGTTATTGTTGCATATTAACTCAGTTGAATGATTTAACCATTGAGTGTGGTTTAACCTGTAACTTTCAGATGGCATTTTAAATTGAACCACTTTCCACTTCAGCTTTAACAAGTTCGGGTAATTTAAATTATACTGAAATTGAGTTGTTGCAGCCAATCAAATCACAGGGTTTCTGTACAGTTAGTGACCTGTAACTGCACGCTTATTTCTCAGTAATACAATTCCATGCACTCTGATTGGCTAAGGTGCTATGATTTACATAATGACTGCACAGTTGTGTCTTAATAGCTACATACAGCACACAAATTCCTCCATTCTGATAGGCTGAGGGCCATTGTTAGACAATGAGAGCACAGCGATTTGCATAACGACGGTATAGTTATTTCTCAGTAATCGTGCAATGATTATCCATATTCCTCAGATCTGACTAACTACAGTCCTCAGAATGCCCCATACATACACCCTAGGCCTGTCAAGTGATGAAAAAAATTAATTGCAATTAATTGCGCCATTAAACAATAATAAAATACCATTTATTTAAATATTTTGGGGTGTTTTCTATATTTTCAAATATATTGATTTCAATTACAACACAATGTAAAATGTACAGTGCTCCCTTTATTTTTTATTACAAATATTTGCACTGTAAAAAAAAGTTTTTCAATTCACCTAATACAAGTACTGTAGTGCAATCTCTTTATCATGAAAGTTAAACTTACAAAAGTACATTTATGTACAAAAAAATTACTGCATTCAAAAATAAAACAATGTAAAACTTTAGAGCCTACAAGTCCGCTCAGTCCTACTCTGCCAATCTCTCAGACAAAAAAGTTTGGTTACAATTTGCAGGAGATAATGCTGCCCACTTCTGGTTTACAATATCACCTGAACATGAGAACAGGCATTCCCATGGCACTGCTGTAGCCGGCGTTGCAACATATTTACATGCCAGATGCCCTAAATATTCATATGTCCCTTTATGCTTCAACCACCATTCCAGAGGACATTCGTCCATTCTGATGAAAGGTTCTGCTCGATAACGACCCAAAGCAGAGCGGACCAATGCACATTCATTTTCATCATCTGAGTCAAATGGCACCAGCAAAAGGTTGATTTTCATTTTTGGTGGTTTGAATTCTGTAGTTTCCGCATCTGAGTGTTGCTCTTTTAAGACACCTGAAAGCATGCGCCACACCTCGTTCCTCTCAGATTTTGGAAGGCACTTCAGATTCTTAAACCTTGGGTCGAGTGCTGTAGCTATTTTTAGAAATCTCACATTGGTACCTTCTTTGCATTTTGTCAAATCTGCTGTGAAAGTGTTCTTAAAATGAACATGTGCTGGGTAATCATCCAAGACTGCTATAACATGGAATATAGGGCAGAATGCGAGTAAAACAGAACAGAAGACATCAAATTCTCCCCCAAGGAGTTCAGTCACAAATTTAATTAACACGTTATTTTTTTAACGAGCATCATCAGGATGGAAGCATGTCCTCTGGAATGGTGGCCGAAGCATGAAGGGGCATATGAATGTTTAGCACACCTGGCACGTAAATACCTTGCAATGCCAGCTACAAAAATGCCATGTAAATACCTGTTCTCACTTTCAGGTGACATTGCAAATAAGAAGCAGGCAGCATTATCTCCTGTAAATGTAAACAAACTTGCTTGTCTTAGTGATTGGCTGAAGCAGGACTGAATGTACATTGTTTTGGTTTTGAGTGCACTTATGTAACAACAAAAACTACATTTGTAAGTTACACTTTCACGATAAAGAGATTGCATTACAGTACTTGCATGAGGTGAATTGAAAAATGCTATTTCTTTTGTTTAACATTTTTACAGTGCAAATATCTGTAATAAAAATAATAATATAAAGTGAGCACTGTACACTTTGTATTCTGTGTACGCATTTGAAAATGTAGAAAAACATCCGAAAATATTTAATACATTTCAATTGGTATTCTTATTGTTTAACAGTGCAATTAATTTTTATTGCAATTTTTTTTTGAGTTCATCACGTGAGTTAACTGCAATTAATCGACAGTCCTAATACGCCCATAGCAAAAATGGCCACCTAAGTGTCTGATTTGCTCCCCTCATTGTGTAAATAACTGAAAATTTCTAAGGGAATGTATTACTCACAGATGGAAGAGGGAATCTAAGCCTTTTTCAAGGGGCAAGAAGGAGCTGTAGGGCGATATTAAGAAGAATGGGGTAGGGTGGGGAGCAGGTCAGAGGTTAAACTGACCACATTTGTGGATTTTGAAGTTCTGAGAACAGTACACAGTCAGCATAGACGGGTTTGTGATAGTCAACAGAGCATGGGGTAAGCTGACAATGAACAATAACAACATGAGGGGCCAATCCAAAACCCATTGAAATTAATGGCGAGACACACACACACATGCACCAGTTTATTTCAGTGGACTTTGGATCATCAGACCCAGAAAGTTTTCTCTGATGGCAGATAATTCTTAATAAATAATTTGTTCTGTGAATGCCACATCTTTTTCTCCTTGCAAATCACTTGTGGGAGAACCATGATTTTCTTAATACATTTCTGAGAATAATTTATGATAGATTGTTCAGGAGCAGTTTTTTTTCAAAACTGGATAGTGTGGTCCCAGTTAGGTTTGATTGAACACATAGGTTGTTTTTGTTCATGAGCAGAAGAGCATATCTCTTAGAGGCCCTGATTCAGGAAAGCATTTAAGCTTGTTCCTGAGCACCATTCTCGAATAGGGATGCTTTTCTGAGTCTGCCTAGAATCAGATTTCAGGTGTCAACTGTCATTTACAAATTCAGAATTTATATTCTGCAAATATTCTCCATTATTCTCTTATAATTGACAGTCTCCACAAATATTGCTGCTGGTAAATTCATTCGCTCGAATATTCACAGGAAGCACACACAAAAAAGATGCAAACACAACTGATGGTAATTAATTTAATAATTCAAACGCATATTAACATACAGATGTTTGTGGTCTTCGGATGACTCTTGTGGGAATGTATATGTATCTACTGGCAATTAGGTACTACTGTGACAAGTGTAGTGCAGGTAGATAGATGGACAAATGCCTTCTGGTGTCTGCCTTTAATAAACAAAGCTGAGAGGAGGGCTGAGGCCATAGAAAGAGTAAGTAATTCTGGAGAATTAAGGGTCTCTAGCGAATTTTCAAGGGATGGTGAGTGCCTCTTTTAAGGATCTCCAGCTACCGTCTTCAACACGTGTGCGTGTTGAGGCAATATCCTTCTTGTTAAGAAGTGAGTCTGTTTCTGTGATCTCCCCAACCCCTACTCTACCACTGTCAGTGCAGAGTCAAATGACAGTGGATCAGGAGCACCTCCTCCTCCCTGGTCAGTATGAGAACCGTGCAGCTCCTGAGATGCGAGAGTCTGAGCAGTCACCACCAAAGGTTTTTTAAAAATCAGGTTTGTAAATATATAATAATTTAATGTGCTTTCCTAAGCAACGAAGCTTGACCTTGCCCTGTCGCAGGGCAGCAAGATGATAAATCATCTCATCAGCCGGGTTATCCAGTTATGACCACACTGAGTAATGAAGGCTTCTCCTTTGGCTAATGACTGGATGTGAGTGCCTCTAGCATGCTAGCAGAATAGATTGATAGCTCTGTGCCCCCCACCCAATATCATGCCACCTTTTCTTCCACCACCCCCAGGAGGGAGCAACCAAGCACAGAGAAATTCTTAAGGTTTACAGTTTCTTCAGAGTCCTGGTAAGTTCTTCTTTCACTGCTTTGAATTTATTAATGGCTCAGGATTCCTGGATGAGAAACTCTGTAAGGGTTTCCCCACAGTGGCCATTGATGCGGGGGGAGCTGTGCCTTCAACTACAGGCAGAAATTGCCTTTTATCTGATGAAGGGTTTTCAAGGAAACAGCCCCAGCAAGGAACAAAATGGATTTGTAATTTGCTTATGTTTGTTTTAATGTTATTTAAAATCAGTATAAGCTTTCTGTTCCCATTTATTTTTTTTAATGGGAGAGTAGTGGGAGCTTGGAGCTTCTCCCAGCTTGGATTTTGTAGTAGGGTTGGCTGTGGGAGAATTCACAGCGACTCTACTTATAGCCCCGCTCAGGAGTGCAGGAAATGGCACAGGACCATTGGCATGTGGGAGCTCCCTGCTCCCCTAGCTTCAAGAGTCAGTGAAATGTCATAGCAGCACTGACCACGTTTTTCAAAAGTGACTAATGACCTTGGCTGCCTACTTTGAAACACTTTAAAGGGAGCTTGTGTTCAGCAGGTGCTGAGCCACCACTCTGAAAACCAGGGTCCTGTAAGGGGCCTCAGGTAGGACCCCTAAAATCAGTAGTCACTTTTGAACACCTTGGCCACTGACTGTGTGGGACCTCCCAGTTACTCTAGTCCCAGCCACAGTCACTGTAGGAAATTATATAGGAGCTCTGACCATGGGGGAGTTCACAGCTACTCCAGTCTGAGCTTTTCCCCGGAGGAGCACCCTTCCATTTAGAAAAAGCAAAGACTGCAGAGAGAACAGAATCTGGAAGGAAATAAGAGAGAACAGCTAAAAGATTCCTGATTGGCCGTATGTGACATCACCAACCAATGTTGTGATTGGTCTGAGTTGGGTTTTTTGTGTGTGTTGGGTTTTACTTTTGGTCAGGCTCCTATTTGGTGTCTGTATCTTGTGAGCTGACAAATAAAAAATATGATTACAGAAAAGGGCCCATGGCAAACCTTATTAAGCTTCAGAGATAACTGATAATGCCAATTACTGCACAGCGCAGTGGTGACATTGAGAGGAAATTCCCTCTGGTAGTGAGCAGCAGGATTATTATTTCATTTTATTTTTATTTTTATTTTGGTTTGGCTTTTTTTTTCCAGGAGGGCACGAGGAGGGTTTGAGGGTCTGTATGAATATTGATAAATGACAATTACTAGAGCCTCTTCTTTCATTGCCTGAGGCTGTCTGCTGGTGTATGCAGAGGGGGCTCATGCTAAAGTGTGTGACACGGGGAGGATGGCCGGGTGGGAGCTAAGGCAATGAATAGGAGCCTTGTTTTACTTTGCTTTGTATCCTTCCCACTGGTAGGGTGGGGAAAGGGACATTATAAAAGTAATACTTCAGGATTCACAGTAATGGCACCAAAAGCTCTTGTGAGAGCACTGTGAGCTGGAACGGTGTGTAGAATACTGCAGTATTCTTTTATTAACAGGAAGGGAGGGTTTGTGAGAAATCAGGGTTGTCCTCAAGAAGCAGAGATGACTATGGCCTCATCTACGTACAAACTTAACCACTCCACTGAGTGACATAGTTATACTGCTCCAACCCAGGTGTGGATAGTCCTACGTTGACCGGACAGCGTCTCCCGTCAACATAGCTACCAGCTCTTGGCGAGGTGGATTAACTATGCCGATGGAAGAAGCTCGTAATAGCATCTTCACTAAAGCGCTACAGCAGAGGTGAAGGGCCCTGCCCCAGCTTTGCACCAATCCATGGAGTAGGGCTGTCACACTTTCTGGGCCAGCCTAATGGCTAGCACAAAATGTGCACACCCCATGCATAGAGAGAGTGTGCTTGCTAGTGTTGCCAAGGGCATTGTCTCTCTGGTGCCACTCCACACTGCCTCTCATGTTGGGCTTATGACTGAATGCTACCATATAGCCCTGTGTCATAAACAGATAGCTAAGGGTTAATGTCTCTTTCACCTGGAAAGGGGTAACAAACAACACCTGACCAAAGGACTAATCAGGAATCAAGACTTTTTCAAATCTGGGTGGAGGGAAGTTTTGGGTGTGAGTTCTTTGTTCTTTGTCTTGGGTCTGACCCTCTCAGCTCTGAAAGTGATTTTTCTATCTCCTGGCTTTCTAATCTTCTGTTTCCAAATTGTAAGTACAAGGATAGTAAGACAATAGGTTTATATTGTTTTCTTTTGTATTTACATGTGTGTAGTTGCTGGAATGTGTTAAATTGTATTCTTTTTGGATAAGGCTGTTTATTCATTTTTTTCCTTTAAGCAATTGACTCTGTATATTGCCACCTTGATACAGAGACTATATATTATGTCCTTTTTCACTCTTTTTATATAAAGCTTTCTTTTTAAGAGCTGTTGGAGTTTTTCTTTAGTGGGGACTCCAGGGAACTGAGTCTGCAGCTCACCAGGGAATTGGTGGGAGGAAGAAGTCAAGGGGAAAATCTCTTTGTGTTAGATTTACTAAGCCTGACTTTGCATACCCTCTGGGTGAGGGGGAGAGATTAGATCTCTTGGTACTTGTGTTTCCAGGACTGGAAGCAGGGAATCTCCTAGGGTTGTCCAGGGAGGGGAGCCTGGGAGGAAGTACCAAGGAAACAAGGGGGGGGGTAATTTCCCTTTGTTGTAAGACTCAAGGCATCTGAGTCTGGGGGTCCCCAGGGAAGGTTTTGGGGAGACCACAGTGAGCTGGGCACTGTATAATTCTTAGCTGGTGGCAGCAATTACCAGGTCCAAGCTGGTAACTAAGCTTGGAGGTTTTCCTGCTAACACCCATATTTTGGACGCTAAGGCCCAGATCTGGGAAGAAATGTTATGACACCCTGTATGTGGACGTGATGGCCCTATTTTCAATTTAATTGGACACGCATCTTGTGACTGTTTCGCCTACGCTCTGCCCACTCATCCATCTTAGTCTAAACATACCAAATCTCTGAGCTTCAGTTATTCTCGTTTATATTTTCAATCAATCTGAAACAAATTTCCCCTTTTTCTTCTGAAATGTAGAATTGTCCCCCAAACTACACTGGGCTGAGGTCTGTGGAGGGGAATATTTAGTATTGCACAGTGACCAGTTTAAAGTTGCACATCTCACTGCCCTTCAGGAGTACAATGCAGGTGCTGTACCACTGGAAAAAGGGAAATTGACAGCTTTCCACTGGGATACACAGCTCTTGCTTCTAGCCTCCAATAGTTGCAAGATATCAGATCTTGCCATTGTGACATTATGATTTACAGCTCTCCTTACTGGTGGGAGAATATGAAAAATGGTACTACTAAAAAAAAAGTAAGATTCTATAAATTCTATAAATAAAGATTCTATAAATAATTACTAAAATAGTGTTCTTTCTGTAAAATACAGAGCACAGACAGAATATTGGCACTTGTTTGGGGTAACCTGTACAATTCATTCATAACTAAGGCTGAGATTTAGTCATGGATATTTTTGGTAAAATTCATGGACAGGTCACGGACAATAAGTAAAAATTCACAGACCATGACCTGTACATGACTTTTACCAAAAATACCCATGACTAAATCTCTACTTCTGGGCCCCTGCTGCTCCAGGGGGCCCTTGCTGGGGGGGGTGTCATAACCTTAGTCCCAGATTTGGACCTTAGCGTCCAAAATATGGGGGTTAGCATGAAAACCTCCAAGCTTAGCTACCAGCTTGGACCTGGTACTTGCTGCCATCACCCAAAAAATTAGTGTTTTGGGGCACTCTGGTCCCCCTGAAAAACCTTCCCTGGGGACCCCAAGACCCAAATCCCTTGAGTCTCACAACAAAGGGAAATAATCCTTTTTCCCTTCCCCCCTCCAGGTGCTCCTGGAGAGATACACAGACACAAGCTCTGTGAATCCAACCAGAGTGACTCCCCCTCTCCGTTTCCAGTCCTGGAAACAAAAGCACTTTCCTCTTCACCCAGAGGGAATGCAAAATCAGGCTAGCAAATTCAACACACACAGATCTCCCCCCCGATTTCTTCCTCCCACCAATTCCCTGGTGAGTACAGACTCAATTTCCCTGAAGTAAAGAAAACTCCAACAGGTCTTAAAAGAAAGCTTTATATAAAAAGAAAGAAAAATACATACAAATGGTCTCTCTGTATTAAGGTGATGAAATACAGGGTCAATTGCTTAAAAGAATATTGAATAAAACAGCCTTATTCAAAAAGAATACAAATCAAAGCACTCCAGCACTTATATTCATGCAAATACCAAAGAAAAGAAACCATATAACTTACTATCTGATCTCTTTGTCCATACACTTAGAAATAGAAGACTAGAAAGTAGAAACTACTTCTCCAAAGCTCAGAGAAAGCAGGCAGCCAGAAAACAAAGACTCAGACACAAACTTCCCTCCACCCAGAGTTGAAAAAATCCGGTTTCCTGATTGGTCCTCTGGTCAGGTGCTTCAGGTGAAAGAGACATTAACCCTTAGCTATCTGTTTATGACAGGGGGGCCTGCTCCAGTTGTCTGCCCCCCAGCTGTTGTCTGCCCCCCAGCTGTTGCTCCCGGGCACTGCTCTCCAGACCACCTCTGGGTACCTCTGGGGCCGTTTCTCCAGCTGCTCTGGGACTGCTGCTGCTCGGGTGGTCACCAGGACCAGCTGCAGCTCACATGGTCCCCAGAACCAGCTGCCTGAGGTCGCCCCACCAGTGGCTGGTGCGGCTGGCCGTGGTGTGCCCAATCAGTTGACCCTGGGGCCAGCTGCTTGGGGCCCTGAAATCAGCCGCACCAGCTGCTGCGGAAGTCATGGAGGGCGCAGAAAGTCACGGAATCCGTGACTGTTGCGACTTCTGTAAAGAATCACAGCCTTACTCAGAGCTCGTGAAGGAAGGAGACATTTCTAACACTCATGCTGATAAAATGTTTATGCCGCACCACTCTGTGGAGCATTTTATATGTGCTTTCACTCTATATATGCACGTACGGACACACACACACAGACACACACATATGAATAGAGAATATATGATGGTACAGTATGCATGCATCTACATATAATGATATAATAGGTAAGCCAGTTTTCATGTTGCATGAGAGAATTTATGTTTAATGGGTGAAAGAATGGGAGTATCTGCTGCACACATAGAAAATAGACTGTAGGGAGGCTTTTAATTTTCTGTGCACTTTGTGACATGTAGAGGAGTCAGATATTTAAATATATTTTGGAAATAAAAACAGATGGATTTTTAAACGAAGTCCCTAATGCCTCACTCTCTTCCAGAACCCTTTTGCGAAGAATACACATGAAGATTCTACTCTAAACTTTGGATGTGGATAGCTTCCCTTTACACAAATACCACATTTGTATTTTTTTCCATGTTGGAATGTTTCAGAAAAAAATGATTTTGTTTCCTATTTGATTTGAGCTGTGCCAGTTTGAAAATGCAGTGTGAATGATATGGCAACATTGTTTGCTCAGCAGCAATCTGTCTGTCCATGACAGCAGATTCACCGACTGCTGCATTAACAATATGATGGTGTTATTTACTCAGCAGCAACCTATGTGTGTACATGCCAGCAAGTCTGTCAAATTCCAGTGGCCTTATTTACTTAAATGTTGACATTGACTTCAACATTGGCACGTTGAAAACACCACGTCAACCAATGATGACGTTCTTTGGTAGGTAGTGTCCTGTGCATTTTACACATGACAACAGATTTGCTCAGTTGCTGTGTCCGCCTGTGATCTAATGTCGACATTTCTCAATAGTCAAACTCGCACTGCAGCCTTTGTGTTCACTACTTTACCATGATTCTTTGTAAGGCCCTATATTAATTGCATTTCACATTTCAGCTCCAGTTTGCACGGTTTGTTTAATGTTAGTTAAGGTTTCTCTGTTCTACTTTAATACCATTTTCCTCACAGACTGAAAAGCTACAAATACACAGTTAAAGTCAACAACCAAACTTCCATTTCTTGAGTGAAAGCAAGATAAAATGGATCAACTCTTACCTATTATTGCCTTCCTCGTACAACTCTTTGTCAACACACAAGCAGGGCTGGATTTACACCTTACGCACCTCTAGGCACAGCATCTTCAGTGGCCCCCTGCCTACAGCTGACCTTCATGTTTTCCATAATAAATTAAACAAAAAGAAATATAACACAGCCTCCTCGGGAAGGCACGAGACCCTCCGCCACGCATGGCGCTCCCAGCCTGAGCTAAGGCACAGCCCACCTGCCCTAGGCAAGGCACAAGGTGGACACTGTACCTCTCCCCACTGCAAGCAGTCCCCAGGTGTCTTCTGTCCCTCCTGCAGCCCAGCACCGCAGCTGCACTCTGTCTCTGCCCGTGCAAGTGAATGGAATGCTGGCCACGCCCTTCCCTGGCACAGGGTGGAGGTAGCGAGGCAGACAAGATTGGGAAGGGGCTGGGACACTCCCAGCACCTTCAGCAGCCGCCCCACCTGGCCACAGCTCACAGCGCCCCCATGAGGGCTGACTCGGATGCTCACCCTGCTCCAGCCCCACACGCTTGGCGGCCACCAACCCGTGCTACGAGCCCAGCCGCCTACAGAGGAGCTGTATGTATTAACTTTTTAACTTTTAACCCATTTTTAACTTTTAGATGCCCCAAGACATGTGTCTGCTGTGCCTAATTGGAAATCTGGCCCTGCACACAAGGCTTTAAAAACTACTATGTAACCTTAACTCTGTGCTGAAGGTTAACGCCTCAAAGTTGCCACTTTGGGGTGAGAGCAGGCACCTCGCTTACCTCTTGTGTCATTCTCTGGTCAGCCACAGCCCTGTGGTCTGGTTCTGAGAGATGCAGTACAACCCGTCAGCTGTGCCTTTGAGTCCACCCCCTTTAGGGGGATATAAAGCAGCCCAATGAAATGGAAAATATTTCCCCGACCCACTTCCTTGTGCAAGGGAGAGGGCAGCAGTCTCTCAGGCCTCACAGACAGTCTCAGGTCCCACTCCTCAGTGTGCGAAAAGGTTAGGGTTTAATCACAGGGTGGGGAGCAGGGATTTCAACAAAGAAAACCAGCCTGGTAGTCTTCTTCCTCAGAGAGCTTGGGTAGGTGGCGTTCACAAGCCGTAGATCAGTTAGTGCCACAGGACCCTCATCTGGAAGCTCTGAGGACTTTGCTTGCTTCAGCATGCCCCCACTACTGCACTGAGTTCTCCCTTTTAAGGGCTCACATCAAGGCCTGACAGGCCGCAGGGGTGTGGCAGGTTGGTGCTGATTGCTTCTTAACCCTGCCTGGGCGCGGGAGTCATCTGCCTCACTGCACTCCAGCATAAATACAAGGAGGAGATGTGTTAAATGTAGGCATACTTAACAACTTTGAAGAGATGCTTTTTTTGAAGAAAAGAGAACAACTTTTAACATGTTTCCTTCTTGAAAAAACTGCCCTGAATGCAAGAAGGTCATGCACATCTACTTATTACGGGCAGAACTGAGTGAGGTCAGACTAGATGGTTTAATGGTTGAGTCTGACCTTAAAAAAATCTATGAATATATGTTAAAAGTTATCCTTTTATTTCTGACCTGAACTGTATCTACTAATTTTACAGAGCTTGAAATTGTTAGTAAAGTAGAACAGAGCAATCTTAATTAACAGAAACCAAAGATTTTTCTGTGTATAGAAACATAGGTACACATACAAATCTCAAATTTACAGTAGCTGTTGAGTCATTATTAAGTTTCCAGGAGCAATGGAAAATGAGATGAAAAGGGTTTTGATGCTCGTGTAAATAAAAAATGATGTTTCTCATTATTATTAATTATTATTTAATAACTTATTCATATAGCCTCAACAGCATACTAGGCACTTTTTAAAGGTATATTGTTGGACAGTTATTCTGTGGTCTAACTTCACTGGGGTTTGGGGTCAGTGGGAAAAGCATTTGCAAAGAGGCTAAGATTTTGAGTATTACAAATGACCTGCAATTTCTCCAATTAAAGGGTATCTTGGGTTAGAAATCTGGGAACCAAACGGGGTTGTCATAGAAACCGATATGAATGTTTCAGCTCCAAAATCACTTAAAAATCATGGGCCAGTTCATCAGCTAGTGTAAATTGGCATAGCTCCACTGGGCCCAATATTCCAAATCTGTCTTTACCTCCAAGATCTGCTGTCTGCCCCCGGTGACAGTAAGAGGTGTCTGCTGTCTGCCCCCGGTGACAGTAAGAGGTGTAAATTAAACCCAGTGTCGCCCATATGCTGCTGCTGCCTGCAGTACAGATGAGTTGGTTTTCAGAGAGTAGGAGAGCAGATACCTCACAAATGGAGTCAAAGGGGTAGCCATGTTAGTCTGGATCTGTAAAAGCAGCAAAGAATCCTGTGGCACCTTATAGACTAACAGACGTTCTGGAGCATGAGTCTTTGTGCGTGTGTGTGTTTGTCTGTGTGTATGTATATGTGTGTGTGTTACAGCAGTACCTTGCAGACTGTCAGACACTGTGTACCCTCCTTGTGATCGCTTGGTTAGTGACTCTCTCTCTCTTTTTCCAATCTACATACACTCCTTCCAAACGTTTTGCCTTATTCAAGCTGTAGTAGCAGGCTGCTTGCTCCACTGTCTTGGCTGAGGGGCTCAGGACATTATACTGCCATCCTGGAGGGGACTATACCAAGCTTTAAGTCGTGCCCTGCTGCATCTCTCTCTTTCATTTTCCTTCTCGACATATGCAGCACTCTGTGGGGGGGATTTTCTCTGCTTGTTCACCAAAGAGGCGGCTTTCTTTAATCCTTCTTTCCAGCCAATGTGGAGAAATGCCTGAGGGCATTTCAGCCTCTGGAACAATGGAGTCCTCACTTCACCTGCAGAGCGAAGAGGTGAAGCAGGTCGTGTAAGACACGGAGTCAGAGAGATGAGCTGGAAGGGGACCAAATTAAGTTCATTTATTCGGCAATGTTCCATTAAACACCAAGTAATTATCACATGTGGTGGAGTTTTGTTTCATTTTGGCACAAGAGAGTTCTGGTGAATATTAATGTGTTAGGCCGTCCAGGCTGCTGGGTTCTTCGGCAAATTATAACAGACATCCCCTGTTCCACATGCCCTCTCATTTCTAACCTTGGCATTTAGAGGAGCTGATGATAGCAAGGATGGGGAATGCAAATGCAGAGTAGGTGTCCCGTTTCCAGTGGCAACAATTCCAGCCCTGCAATTGTGGTCCAGATTCTCAGCCTCAGTTCTATCCCCTTAATGCTGCCGGAGCAGTACAAAAGGGACATCATATGGATAGCTGAGAATTGTTCCTGGTAGAGGGGAGTTCTCACTTGGGGCAGGGCTTGTCTGTTTGTTATATGTGTGTACAGTGCTCAGCACAGTAGGAGCCTGATCCATGAGTGGGGCTTCTACTAAACAACCAGAATAACTGGTATAAAGGAGGTAGAGGCAACCTCTATGCCAACCACCCCCACTCTAGCTTAGGGGCATATTAAGGGAAGGAAAGAATGTAACTGGATGAGGAACGAACAGCGGGGAGCAAAGCTCCTCAACTATAATTCTCAACAGGCTTAGGTCCGGGCCAGGGCTGGGGCATGTGAATGCATGGCTCCCTGACAGCTCCTCCCTCTCTCCTCTTCTGAGTGTATCTTGGCACAGGAGAGAATCAGGGCCAGTAATTTCCCTTGATGTTATTTTGCCTGGTGTCTGGAGCAAAGCAATTGTTTGAGACAATCTTGTTGCCAGTTAGGGTCCCCTTTCACACTCGCACTACCCCATCCCCAGAGGTCCCAGGCAATGGTTTCCAAAGTGCCAGCTGTGGCATGGGCCATCCCGCTATGGCTTTATCAGGGCAGCTGCAGAAGAGGGGACTGAATTCTCCATTGCAATGCATTGGGTACCGCTGCAAGGCAAATTCACGAAAGCCGCCATAGTGGGTAGGTCTCACATGCCTGAGGAGGAAGGGGCAGAGCATGGTAGCTTTCTTTCTTCCTCTTCCCCCTGCATGTCCCTAATGAAAATGAGGGGCACATTATTATTGTTTTTTTGCTATTTCAGAGGCGTCTAATTTTTCTGATTGATCTAATTTAAAAAATAAAGTCCAAGTTGTGGATAATAGTGATACAGTCCCCATAACCCCACCAGCTTTCCACTGTTTCCAACCTAGGGAAGGCAGGAGAGGAACCAGTAGCAATGGGAGTGGGGTAGGAGGGAGTATCTGCCGCTAGTGAACCCTCTTTCATAGATGGCACCCTTCACCTTCCCCTGCTATCAAGGGTTCTGTGGAGAGATCTTACTGCCAGGGGGCTGGGGATGAGTCTGACTTAAGAGTTCATATTGTATTTCCTTCCTATTGTGAAAAGTGATAGAACTGGGAAGGCTGGTAGATATGAGGCATGGGGAGAGGGTAGAATTTTTGCATGAGTTGCTTCTGCTACATCATTTTCTTGAAATTTCCTTCACTGTTTATCATGGGACCACTCATAATGGGTATGAGTCCGAGCTTAAGAAATGCTCCTAAATCTTATGTTCTTAAGTCACCAGCTCATATCTGGCCTAGGTCATTGGGACCCACAGTTATAACCACATGAAGGCTCTCCAGTAGCTAATGTAATGTGGTGATACCAATACACTTCCTAGAGAAATCACCATCACATTTGTCAGTCATTGGCATCTTCGCCAAAGGCCAAGGTCCTAACAGGCACAGATAACAGATTAACTTCTCCCCTTAGAGAGTGATCCTTTTGGTTCAGATTCAGGTGTGTTGATAGGGAGTTGTGGGAGAAGGCTGAATGTGCATCTCATCTGTGAATGAAGCAGAGCTGGTCAGTTTTTTTTGAATTTTGAAATGTTGATGAAATTCTGAATGTTAACATTTTAAAATGTGAATATAGCAGAGAAATTGAGAAAATGTTCACTTCATTTTTTCCCATTTTTGATTAACTGTAGAGCTGGTTAAAATTAAATGTTTAAATTTAATTTAAAATTTGAATTTTTAAAAAACAGGAAAAATATTTGAAAGCATGTTTGCAAATAGTTTTCCTGTAAAAAAATAAAAATCTACGATTAACACAGAATTTCAGCCTACAAGTCTTTTACCAGCATTACATTCATTCATTTAAGCATATACAATATATATAAGCAGCACATGTTCTATATATTGGACATACATTGTTCATATCCAACCAAACAGCAGGTAGAGCTCTTTCATATATCATTCCACTCATATATTAAAACCTATCAAACATATGAAACATCTGTATGCTTTCTGCATAGCATCCCCTGAAGGGGGAGAGAGAGGATTGGAATAGTAGTTTAATGCAGGTCAAAAATGAAATATATTGACCTAGCTATAACAAAATCCAGAGCTATGACACATAGTTATGAGGAAGAGGTTCTAGGGGTTTGGAATTTAGGAGGCATAGCAGAGTTTGGGATTAAGGGTCACACTGACCCTAACCTAATTCTTACCAGTGCTATTGGTGCACTCATCTTCATGAGTGATATAATAGACCAAATTTAACAAAAAGGATCATCCCCAACCTCTGTGCATATAACTAGACTTGGAAGGATTCGATTTTTATCCAGTAAATGTCAGTAAACATCGATTTCACCTTACATACACAAACCAAGAGAAAAATATTTCCATCAATTATAATTGAAATTTGCAGATAGGTAAAGAGAGAAAAGCATTGCTTGAGAACTTCTTAGAGTGAAAATCCAACAATATAGACTTTTGAATTAGGCTTATCACAAATGGACTAGGGCAATGGTTCTCAACCCAGAGGTTGTGTACCCCTGGGGGTACACGGAGGTCTTCCTGGGAGTACATCAACTCATCTAGATATTTGTCCAAGTTTTACAACAGGCTACATAAAAAATACTAGTGAAGTCAGTACAAACTAAAATTTCATACAGACAATGACTGGTTTATACTGCTCTATATACTTCACGCTGAAATGTAAGTACAATATTTATATTCCAATTGATTTATTTTATAATTATATGGAAAAAATGAGCAAGTCAGCAATTTTTCAGTAACAGTGTGCTCTGAGACTTTGTATTTTTATGTCTGATTTTGTAAGCAAGTAGTTTTTAAGTGAGGTGTAACTTGGGGTACACAAGATGAATTAGACTCCTGAAAGGGGTACAGTAGTCTGGAAAGGTTCAAGACCACTGGACTAGGGAATGAATAGTAAAAAAAAGGTATGATTTGTTGATATAAGGATACTTACTCTGAATATTTTGACGTGTGATATTGACAATTTGTGCTTGAATGGTTCACAAAATTTTTACTTTTTGAATGTCAAAGTCTATTCTTATTACATAATTTTCTGATATTCCCATCAGTCCCAAAACTGTGAAAATTTAAATAAAAATCTAAAAAAAAGCTTGAAAATAAACATTGATATTATCTGTCAGAATTATCCAAAAAGAAAAATGGAGTTCTGCCAACCCTACATATAACTAGCCCTTAATAACAGTCCTGTGAGAGCAATTTCTGGGACTGATGCAAAGATAACTACTGCAAAAGGCAGAAGGACACATAGTTTGCCTGGAGCTTTGAAAGGTTTCCAGTTACCTTTCATTATATCAACACCACTTACTTTGCAAAGCACTGTTATCACTCATCACCATACCCTAATGCTGAGACAGGAAACCTTTAATCCATCTCCCCTGTTGGATGAAACCTTCCCAGCATTCAGTTGCAAGATGAGATCGATCCTGGATCCCAGTTAGAGAACAGTAATCAAATAATGCACTGCCATCTCATTGTTATCCAACTTCCATAGCTCACTAGAAGACCTGGGCCTCTTATATTCTGTGTCCTTTATTATGCTGAACTGTTAGGGCAGGAACCTCCCCACATTGCGTCAGTACAGACCTGGCACATGTATGATCAGCTTGTATCTCTCAGGGACTGTTGTCCTCAATGGCAGCATTCAAAGGTTCTTTTCTGGGCTTTCACTGGTCATTCACGAGCTTTAGAGTGTTTTGAAGATGTCAGACCAAAGCATATGTTCATCCCAATATTTATTTCATGTCTGATACTTCTTGTGTCCCGGGTCACCAGGAGACTTTGATTAATACACAAAGGGTTTGATTTACCAAGTGCCCTCCAGATTGTCAGATACAATTATTTACTGGTATAAATGCTACCGCTCAGGCATCTAATTACCCTTTTGCCCCTACTGTAAGGCATCTAAATGGCGCATGTTAATTATATGTACAAAACTGGAGGCCAACCTTTAGGCCCTTTTAAAAATGAGGGCTTAAGGCTTGATGTTAAGATAAAGAACTTTATGTTTCTGCAACAGCGTCTAGGGGCACTGCCCTTTTCTTTAAACAAGGGGTTAACAGGAAGTGCTTAACTTCCCTTCCTCATGTGCTTGTTCCCATGAGCAGGACTATATGAGTGTCTAATAAAGGGAGGAAAGGGAAGATAATGCCTTTGAGAAAGTTACGTTCCACCCTAAGAGTCACAGGACTGGATCGACTCTCAAGCTAGGGTTTTTATTGTTCGATTTCTGATTGTAGTTCTTGTCAAAAAACACTTAACCCTTGCTGACCGTGACTTTTTTTTGTCTCATGCTGACTCGTTTCACCCCCTGACAGCATAGGTGCTGGAACTAGGAGTGCAGGGGGTGATGCAGCACCCCCTGACTTGAAGTGATTTCCGTTATATACATCGCTTACAGCAGGGATTGACAACCTTTGGCACGCGGCCCACCAGGGTGAGCACCCTATCAGGCCTGGCTGGTTTGCTTACTTGCCAAGTCCGCCGGTTTGGCTGATCGCAGCTCCCACTGGCTGCAGTTCGCCACTTCAGGCCAATGGGGGCTGCGGAAGCAGCAGCCGGCACATCCCTTGGCCCATGCCATTTCCCGCAGCCCCCATTGGCCTGAAGCGGCAAACCGCGGCCAAACCTGCAGACGCAGCAGATAAACAAATCGGCCTAGCACACCAGGATGCTTACCCTGGCGGGCCATGGGCCAAAGGTTGCCAATCCCTGGCTTACAGTTTAATTCAATGGCTCTCAGCACCCCTGCCTGACAGGTTCCAACAGGTTTATTTTCTGATTGGGTATTGAAAGGGCCCCTCTTATCTGCAGGAGGAGTTAAGTTCTCAGATTTGGATGTTTTCTCACCCAGGCCCAAAGCAGAGATCATGGAGGGGCAACAGGAATTCCTCATAAATGCTGCCTTTTGTTGTTGTTGTTGTTAAGATGCATTTGCTATATTGATGACTCAACAACAGTTTTAAAAAATGACAATGCAGACAAAAACCTCACAAATTTTGACCAAAATTTTGTGTCTAAATTTTTAAAAATTAACTGCTATACTATACTATATAAGAGCTATTTAAAAGTGCTTATGCTAGCTAACATGAAAGGGAGATGATGGGTCCATGACTGCCCCAGGCATGGGTAAGGGAGAAAAGGAGAAGAGGAAGGAGAGGTATTTATACCCTTTATCCATGGCAGGAGTTCCCAACCTGAGGATCATGACCCAGTGTCCAAGGCTCACCACCACCTTGTCCATCCCCTATTGCCAGGGCCAGCTCCAGGCACCAACTAAAGAAGTAGGTGCTTGGGGCGGCCAATACCAAGGGGTGGCCCTCCGGCTGCGGTTGGGGCAGCACGTCCAGGTCTTTGGCAGCAATTCAGCGGCGGGTCTCTGAGTCCCTCTTGGAGCAAAGGATCCGCCGAAGAGTGGAGCGGCATGATAGTGCTGCCACAGGGTTTTTTTTGCCTCTTGGGGTGGCAGAAAACCTGGAGCCGGCCCTGCCTATTGCTAAATAGGAAGGCAGTCAATGTTAAATGGGAAAGAGGCTTTCAAAAGTGTTGTGATCCAGTGTTTTGTGAAATTCTGGGCTCAAAGGAATTCCTCATGCCAACTAATTACCCACAGCCACATGCCTTGGCAAGCAACTCCTAAAGTGAGGCTCTGTAGGCGGTGCGCAATGCATACAGTGGCCTTCCTTTTCCTGAAAATCAGTCACTGAATTTTCTGCCATTCACAGAACATGTTGATACTACTGTTTCCTGCCTCACAAATTGGTATCTGATATCCCAGCCTTAAATGTCATCTGAGATCCCACTCCAACTGAGTACCCTGCATTTCTGTTGCTTTCAAAAGGAGCTGAAACATGTTCAGCACCTCTTCAGACACTGCAAGTTCAGGCCCTCAGAGGGTCAGTAATGGTTGGTTAATGGTTCCAGCATCCCACAGACTGCATCTCAGACACTATGTATTCTTGTGCCCCAGGAGGGGAAAAGTGAACTTGTGTGAAGTGAAATAAACAGATCCTGGGGAGAAGGAGCTGCTCTGAATTTTTTTAACCCGTGTTCCAATCCTTTCTCCACAGCCACAGGGATTTAAAACCAGAAAACCTACTGCTGGATGAAAAGAACAATATCCGTATAGCAGACTTTGGAATGGCATCACTGCAGGTCGGGGACAGCTTGTTAGAAACCAGCTGTGGGTGAGTGGCTCAGACTTTATAATAGAAATCGGAGATTGGCAGAGAACTCTTGGAATAGCCACTCACTCTCTCTCCCCAAGTAGAGACTTACATGGACACATCTAGCTTTGGGCTAACATTTTATTTGTAGGATAGAGGGGGTGGGAGGTTCACACATGTGTGTGTGCGTGCATATGTGTACAGGGGAGATTATAGATGTATATGCTGTGCAGTCCAGTGATTTCAGTTGTGGTTGCTTACATCAAGCTTGAATTTCCCCAGTGCAGTAGTAAATCCATAAGCTATATATAAAATATGTTAACTAGACCAATATCCTCAAAGCTGACTAATGATTAGAGTGCCTCAATTTTTAGAGGCCCAACTTGGAATGCATTAAAGGGGCCTGGTTTTCAGAGGGTGAGTACTCAATATTTTCTGAAAATTAGGCTTTTTTAAGAGACTCAGGGGGACACAAAAACTGAAACACTGAAAATCCACATCACTGCTGAAAATGTTGGCCTGTCTCTTCTTTCACTGGCCATATCATATTCTTGCGGAACTGGAAATTGATAAAAACAATAGTGATCATTTATCAAGAGTGGATTTAAAAAAAAAATACCTGGGGACAAAAATTAAAATTATTTGTAAGGGAATTTGTGTCCTGCTCAAACTGTCTGTTGTACATCTCAGTCTCATCACTTTTTCTTCATCCTCCCCACAGTTTCACTGCTTGCTCACTAATAGCACCAGGGTAGAAGGTAGTTGGGTTTTGCATGGTTACACATAGGGTGGGAATCTAGGATACAAACAATAAATGAGACAGAAAGTTTTAAAAATCTTTTGCATTGGTTTAATTGTCAATGGAACAGCTGATTTCTGATCAAATTTATATCATTACAATTCATTTGTAAACCTATTAGATATGACAGCCTTTCTAGGGAGTTCCAAGACACTAAAGCAGCCAAAAATAAACACTAAAAATTATTACAAAGAGAAACTGAATACCAGGTTCTCTAAATAGTCTTCTTAAATCACTAAAACACATAAGAGTGAGATCCCCCATTTTTCAAGCCTCTCTAAGTGGTAGTGCTTGTAGTGACTCAACTGTAGATTACCTCAGCTCACCACTTGTGGAACCTGCTGTACACTAACACCACCTACTGGCAATACTAGGGTATTGCTTTCCTGACCACTTGCTGTCCAATGAAAAGTCACTTATGAGCGGCCACTTCCAATTGAAGAGAGTTCTCATCAAACAAGTGGTAGACTGAATAACAGCATGAAGGGGCTACGGCTGCATTATCCATATATGGGCTTTAACGCAACACAAGTTTTGTATTTTGGTATGAATTTGGTTCTCATCACAATGAGCTCCAGTGTTTCCAGCGATGGATAGTACAGTCTGGTTCATGGTCTTTGTCCCACGCAGCTCTGTTCACTCCTCGCCTTCAGCACTTATGCAGTTGCAATGTTGAGGGTCCCACACAGCTTGACACGAATCCTGGCCCGTAATAGTCCTTGATCTTCCAATCTAACATTCCCTCATAGCTATGCTGGTCTGGATGTGCAGCAGCCCCAACTATTCCAGTTTGCAGCCCCCTCACAACTGTCTGTGCACCTCAGCCTGGACATTCAGCACCTCTTCCATACCAGTCTTGGGTCCTCACACAATGCTGCCACTGCATTTCAATCCTGACTCATTCTACCTTTGTTTCTCCAGTCCTGAACCTCTCCTGGGCAAAGGATGCCAGGAGTGAATAATTGTGTGATGTTTGTGGTGTGGACAAATACCTGATTAATTGATTGCGATCCACCACTTCTTTATACTTTTACCCCAAGTCAGGATTTAAACTCATACCTACATAGATGAAAGGTGAATAACTGTGAGGCTCCATTTTATTGCTAGCAGTGCTGCTTTCAAACCTACTTTCTCAGGTAAGAAGTGAAATTCTCACCTCAGTTATTGCAACACCTCTATGTACTTCTAAGGAAACTTTCTTTCCTCACCCAAGCAAACAGTCTTACCTTGCCTTCCAGGATTTTTCAGATTCCTAGGGAACCACTCAGCAAGGATCCAGAGCTTGTTAGCAGATGGCACTGTCAGCCCGGCCTAGTCTTGAAGGGAGACCTTCCTTCCATCAGCAGTGCTGGAATTCAAACCTCAGTGCTTCAAGCAGAGCAGGCCCCCATATTGCTGCCTTAAAATGCACTAATAAAGAAATCAATGGAATGGAAGAGACATGCCTGTAATAAACAGAACACAGCAATGCTCTGATCTCCTGCCTTGCAGATGCATTTTAAGAATGGCGCCAATCACCGGGCCTCCATGTGAGCTATTACACCACTTCATTAATTCTCCTGGCATGGGGCCCTGCATGGCTGATTCTTGTGCCTTGTGATGTGTCTGGTTTAGCGATAAAAGAAAGGAGAGAGGAAAGAATACATAATGGTATGCCACATATTCACAAAGAAAGGCAGTAGATTTCTGTCCTTCCTTTGTAGAGTTCAGTAACCAGCATCAGAGCTTTTCAAGGCAACAGTTTTACCTTCACTTGCTCCACAGTGTGTGACTGGTGTTTTCGGCCATTGCGAAAATACAAAAAATGGCTAAAATGTGGCTGAGTTACGGAGCTTTAACAAGTGGCTTCTTTGGGCAACCAGAAGTTAATTTGCAGAGGGTTTTTGTCTGTGCTGTAAACATGGATAATGGCATGAAACAGTAATATTTCCATTGCTAGTCACGCACTGAGTCTCCAGGTACTTCATTCAATAGAAGCATGAGGATCAGATGGCATTCATTGATGTGGGGAAGCTAACTTTCTAATGGTGCAGCATAAGGATTTGAGTGTGCAGTCACAGACCCTTATTCAATGCAGGTTGAGCTTCCTAGTAAGAGGTATAATTTGGATGCATTTCAGGTCAACAAACTCTGATTGGCATCAGAGGCAACGTTACACGGCTCTGAATATTACCTTCATGTAGCTGCTGATATTTAATATTTCATGCCTCAGTTTTACTGTTTGATGGGAATTACTCGTTAGATCAGCACAGATTGTTTTCTGTAGCACTGATGGCTACAGATAAAAATGTCCCTGAAGAAAATTATAAAAGTGCAATCTGATTGTGTTTATGTGTGTCGGAGGACATGAAAGAGGAGCAGGGAGGTGGACTAGCTGTTTCATTGACATAATTTGTCACTAATTGACTGCGTATCAGGCCTTGGTTGTAATAAATCCCCATTACTGGAAACCTGTATCTCTCAAATTCTCATGCACAATGCAGAGGAATAACCAACACGAGTCCCTAGACCCCTGAGACGAGGAGGAATGATGCTCAGGGTCTGCAGGGATGATAATGACACTGGCAACACAACTTGCTACAGAAACTGTACAACAAGGCAAGTCTTCTTCTGGAGAAACAGTCCCTCAAGTGCAGAAGTAACACAGCATATCTTTGCATTCCTCTAAGAGCTGGGGAGGCCTATGAGCAGACAGCAGATAGAGCTGGGGACTTGTGGGATGCAGCTTTTATTAGTTCAGATTTCTTCATCTCTTCCTGGCCTTTACCCTTTGAGGCAAAGAAAACCCAGGCAATTCAATACTGAGACACTCTCTCATCCCTCCCACACTCATTTCTCCAATGTGTGCTGTGTTCTGATATTGTAGAATGGTAAATGTAACTCAATGCATTTGTCTGTCCCTAACTCAGAGTAATGATTGGCTTGGCTTATGGTTAAAGCACTGTATGGGGACTAAGGAGATGTGAGTTCCATTCTTTGCACTACCACAGACTTCCTATGTGATCTTGTGCAAGTCACTTAATCTCTCTATGCTCTGGTTCCCATCTGTACAAGGGGATGATACTACTTACTGTCTCCACCCTTTGTCTGTCTTATCTTGTGAGTTCTATAGGGCAGGGACTGTCCCTTGCTGTGAATATGTATTGTGCCTTGAATAATGAAGCTGCAATCTTGGTTGGGATCTCTAAGTGCTAGTGTAGCATATGTTATAATAATTTCTACATAAATCTCAAAAAAGGTATGATGAGGTTGGGGGATTCTCTTGGACCCTACCCCATCTCAAGATATTAGAGGGGCAGTCTGAAAAATGGAGGGAATAAAAGGAGATGTTGTCAAGGTATGATTCTTGAGAGTTTGTAATCATCTTTCCTGATTTCCTGTTGTTTCTTGTGCTGTTTCAGAAGCCTGGAAATCATTCCCCCACCCCCTCTTCCCAACTCTTATCCCAGCTCAGAAAAACTGAGTCCCTGAAGGAAAGGGATTGCTGCAGGCAGCTGAGTGATTGAGAATCCAGGAGCAATGTTAGTCTCTGTGCTTACTGGCTCCAAATCTCTGTGCCCAAAATGAACAGTAGCTAAGGGAAAGCAGCCAACACACAAATGTGGCTCACCCCAACACCTGAAGAAGCAGTCAGTACAGAAACGTATGCTTCTGTTAACGGTCCTGAATGAACTATCTCCATGGGGACTCCATGCCCTAATCCTGAATGGCTTTGGGAAGAAAATGATGATGATGATGATTGTCTCTAATTTTATTTAGAATGAGAAAAGAAGTCTTGCACCAGTCACTTTATAATGGAGGAAGAAAGAGCAGCCACCTCACACTCCAGCTCCGCCAATGCCTCCTGCCCACAGCTCTTTCTCAAGACATTTCCCAGTACTCCTTGCAGTTGCAGGCCCACAGACTCCCTGGATCTATCAAATAAGCATGTCTGCTCAATAAGGATCATTATCAGTTGAGTTTAGGCACAGAGTGTGTTCTCTTTATCTGCAGCAAGCACGGTAGTGCTTGGTTGCACAAGGCCACAGCAGAGATTCCCGATTCCCCAATACCTATCTTTGGTGCCTGATCACACCCCTTGCAAGGCAGTAGTTGAAGACTGGATTCTAGTGTTGCTACCCATCCTGATTTTCAGGGACCAGTCCTAGCTCTGATGAAGTTGTCACATGTCCTGCACACCCTTTCTCTGTATAAATATATCTATTACATACACAAAAACTTTGTTAAAATAACATTATTAAGGTTGTAAAGTCAAGTACTCAGATGTTAGGAAATAGCAGGCATGGCCGGCGCTTCCATTTAGGCGACCTAGGCGGTTGCCTAGGGTGCCAGGATTTGGGGGGCGGCAATTCAGCGGCAATTCTGCAGTGGGAGGGTCCTTCCGCGCTCCAGGTCTGTGGTGGTAATTCTGCGGCGGGTCCTTCACTCACTCCAGGACCCGCCGCTGAAGTGCCCCGAAGACTGGGAGTGCGGAAGGACCCTCCCACCGCAGAATTGCCACCAACGACCAGGAGTGCGGAAGGACCCCTACCTAGGTTGCCAAAAACCCTGGCGCCGCTCCTGATACCAGGATTAAGGTTGCCTTTGCAGTCTTAATTACTACTGTTTTTTCCACAGGACCTCTGCCTAATTCATTGGACAGAAGGGATCTTATTCAATTGATGAGCAACTATGGAATGTTATTTTCTTCTCATTGTTCAATGTGTGGCCCTGTGCCATTTTTTCTGCACACTATTTAGACCCATCTCTGAAGACGGAATTATTTTCTCGTGGTCTTTTCTATGGCATTCATCACTATAATATCTGAGCACATCACAAACATATATTAATTTATTTTCACATCATCCCTGTGAGATTAGGTAGTTTTATTTTCTCCATTGTACAGATGGAGAATTGAGGCACAAAGAGATTAAGGTCAAAAGTACCTGCTTTCTTTGGGTGCCCAATCTTAGACACTGAGGACCTTATTTTTTCAGAGTAACTAGCATTATATATAACTTTATATGTTCAAAGCAGAGCTCCAAAGACTTCAGTTTCAGTTTATCACTTTCTGCAAATCAGACCACAAGATCTCGTTAGGCACAGAAAAAATGAAGAGCACACAATTATTGACCATCCTTGGAAAGTTTGGCTTAAGGGGTGTGGGATAACTCAGTTGTTTGAGCATTTACCTGCTAAACCCAGAGTTATGAGCTCAGTCCTTGAGGGGACTACTTAGGGATCTGGGGTAAAATCAGTACTTTGTCCTGCTAGTGAAGGCAGCAGGCTGCACTCAATGACCTTTCAGGGCCCCTTCCAGCTCTATGAGATAGGTATATCTCCATATATTATTTGCCTGGCATCACATGGGGACTCTACTGAGCATATGCAAAGAGCAGTTTTTCAAAGGCTTATAACTTTGCCATATTGGACAAATTTTCCTGGAGAAAGCAAAAGGCACATCCATGATGTAAAGGTCATGTCCCAGTCAAATTTCAAGTCCCTGCTCCATGCCATGGGAGTGCTAGAACTTCTCATAGAAAAGGTTGTCAGAAATTTTTAACATGGGCAAAACAATATTTTTCACCACCCTTGTTCTTGGAAACAGCTGAACTTTTGGGGCTGAAATTTTCCCAAAGCATTCAGCACAAAGCAGACACCAAAAGTGTATGTTTGGCAGAGTGACAAGCAATTGAAAAAAGGGTTATATAATGGGAAGTATTGCTCAACAGTCCTTCTTATAATACATCCTCAAAAAACTGTGTTAAAAGAATGTTTAAGGTTGCAAAGTCAAGCACTCAAAAATTAGGAAATGCCCTATTTAAGGTTACCGGTGCAACCTGAAGTCAGCCCCCCTTGTGCATATACATTATGACACCGTCTTTAATTATGTGATCACATATTATTTTTTCCACCAGATCCCCCTGCCTTATTCAGTGCTTATTTGGATGGTGCTCACTGATTGAACAGCTATTCAATAGTTTGTTTTATGCTCATCATTCAGTGTCTGGTCTCTGGCCTTATTTACTGCACATTAATCAAATCTGGCTCTGATTGCAGATATATGAATTTCCTGATGGGCTTTTCAGTGATGCTGTCACCATAGTATCTTAGTTCTTTATGAATATTAATGAATTTATCTTCTCACATCTCTGTGAGGTGAGATGGTATTATTATCCCCATTTTATATATAGGGAACTGAGGCACAGAAATTAAAGCCAAAATTGTCAAGTAATTTTAAGTGCCCAATGTTAGACATATAGAGCCAAATTTTTACCAGTGAGGGTAATTAACCATTTGAATGGTACAGTGGATTCTCCATCACTAGCAATTTTTAAATGAAGATTGGTTGTTTTTCTAAAAGATCTGCTCTAGAAAGTATTTAGGGAAAGTTCTATAGCCTGAGTTATTCAGGAGCTCAGAGTAGATGATCACAATGGCCCCTTCTGGCCTTAGAACCTGTGAATTTATAAATGAAAAAAGCCAGCATGTGGCCATTGAACTTTTAAAGAGCAGTGACCACTGGGCCAAGTAATCTACCAATGAGAACTCCTGACACATGTCTAATATCCTTTATGCCACTGACTCATGTGAGCCAATAGAATTATTGCATGCAAATTAGCTGTACAGGAAATGTGGAGATTGGCTGAGTTATCTGTGATGTCAGTGGCTCTATTTAAGAGTTACTTAGGTGATTGACTTGGATATATAGGTCTGTAGCCTATATATCTTACATACAAGATTTCAATTAATTTTAACTCTATGGAATGTTGTGTTGAAGTGTCTGTGTTATTCATCAGATAGCCCCTCTCCTAAACTTAAACCCTGCCAGACATCACTGTGTTGTTCTCCTTTCCAGTATATCTCTGCCACTTTGTCTCTCCTGCCTTCATCTACATCTTCCTCCAGCAGAATTCCCAATTCCTCTTGCCCCACCCTGGTGGCACTCCCCTTCCTCTCAGCTCTTAGCACTCAGCCTGTAGGAGAAGGTATAGGAGGCCATCAGTTCTGCTATCTGACTTTCTGCCTCTGAAAGCCAACTAGGAACCCGGCGGTAATTCGACGGCGGGTGGTCCTTCCGCCCCAGAGTGGAAGGACCCCTGCTGCTGAAGACCCAGAGCAGAAGAAGCTCTGGGGGCCCAGGCCCCGCGAGAGTTTTCCGGGGCCTCTGGAGCAAGTGAAGGACCCTGCTCCAGGGGCCCCGAAAAACTCTCGTGGGGGCCCCTGTGGGTCCTGGGGCCTAGGGCAAATTGCTTCACTTGCCCCCTCCTCTGGGCGGCCCTTGAGTGCACACCTGAGAACATACTCCTTCCAGTTGTTGAGGCCTGAAGAATGGCCCCTCAGAGAACCACTGCTTCCCCCAGAGGTCATGGCCTATAGAATGACCAGTCAGAGAATCATTGCAACTGTAGGCAGGCTGCGGCTCAGGGAAGTCGGCATCACCTGTCAAATAAACAATGCACTGGCGCTGCTTCACATCCGAGCCCACTGGCAAAAGCTGCTTCTTGATCTTGCTTAGTGATATTATTATTTGTTATCAAAGACAGATTGTGGCTTCACTGCATAGAGATATAGCCGAAAAATGAGGAGAATGGCCTAGGGGGAAGAAGCAGAGAAAGTTGCTTAGACATACACACATTGAATAATTAGTGATAAGAGCCGAGGAGATATTCATGACTTTGTGGAAAGAGAAATAGATTTTTGATTAAATTTGAGTTTTTCTCTTTAAAGCCGTGGAAGTTGCTTTGTGATTGGCAGCATGGAAATGAATTTTCTACATATTCTAGCTGGCCAGAGAATCCCATGTAGCCAAGATAAAGCCACAGATATACAGCTGCCGTACACTGGAAAGAATTCAGAGTGGCGATGCAAGAAACCTGTACTCTCTTGGCAGTTGCAGTGCAGCTGTTGAATGATCAGGTTAACCCAGCTTCCTCTCCCCCAGCTTTATCCATGTATCCTACCCCCAAAAATGCCTGAGTTCCACAAACATCATTTATTTAGTTAGCCCAATCTTCCATGAGTATGATATTGCCAGTTTGTTCCACTGATCTTTGGATTTTTTTTACACCTTCCATGAGGTTAGTGGATGCTTCCACACATCTGATTGGTGTTCAGGGGATTTTTGTATCTTTCTCCTCATCTCTCCTCCCAGCTTCTGGGAGGATTCCAGTAGATTCCAGCACGGAGTATCCTTTAAGAATCCTGTGAGATTCCCTTCCAATCTGGTGGAGATAAGGGGACTGTGATGCTTTTAAGGTATGTGGTGGCAGTATGCAGAAGAAGATATGTAGATATGCAGATTTCAGTACTGAGGTCCCTCTCTTTTGAAGGAAGGAGTGTAATCATATGGTGTGATTGGGGAGATTGTATTCCAGTCTTGCCCTTCTCAGTATCCAGGGATAGGAGTATTGATGCCTGTCACTGATAAAGTTGCCATACAGGAATAAAAATGGTGAGGCAATCCATATAACTAAGAAAGAATAATGTTACTCTGCTCTCTCAGTGCACCTGAAAATTTCTTGTCCCCCCAGGAAACGTTCTGTTCCTACAGAATGGGAAGAATGGTGTAGCACCCATGACATTGAACTGGGGCTCAACTGACTTGGGTTCAATTCCTAACTTGGCTGATGACTTCCTAAGTAACTATGGACAAGTCATTTTATCTACCCTATGCCTCAGTTTCCCATTTATAAAATGGGAATGGTACTTCCCTACCTTACAAGGAAGTTGTGAGGTTAAAATCCATTCAAGATCATGAGAAATGCAAATATGTGATGGGGCCATATACGCACCTAGACCGTGTCCTAACACATTTGCTACATCCTGATGCACTTTTTCAGATGGACATTGCATAGAAAGCTGCTGTGACTCAGCAGCAGAGAATGCATTCAAACTAATATGTCCATTACTATGGGCAATTCTACACTACCACGCTACATCGGCACACCTGCACCAGTGCAGTTGTGCCACTGAAGACACCTTATGCCAATGGGAGAGCACTCCCCGATCGACGTAATTACTCCACCTCTGTGAGAGGTGGAAGCTATGTCAGCGGGAGAGCCAACATAGTGCAGCGTGGACAGCATTTTAACTCGATGTGATGTTTTCACACCCCTGAACAATGTAAGTTACATCGACTTAATTGCTAGTATAGATAAGCCCAGAGTGACTTAACTGAATGGCTGGTTGAACCAAATGTCCAAGGTCAGATGTAAACTGTTTTTATGCTCTCTCTGCTGCAAACAGTAAATGATGTTTTCAGTCCTCACATGCATTGACACACATTCTACATCTCCCATCTTGGGCCCTTACACTGCTCTGACTAAGCACCTCAGTTCCCGTCTGCAATTTGCTATGCTAGTCCAGTCCTGGACTCCAACCCAAAGCCTGTTACTGCTCTTCATCCCTGACCTGGATCTCTCCTAAACCAAGACTGCCAACTCTGCAGTGGTTTTATGATGTGTAGAAATACCTGTCGGGGATTCTGTCACTTGCCAAAATAATTTCATTTGCGATCCATGATGCATTTGATCGCTGGTCTGAAAGCCAGTCCATTAATCCATTGCATCCCCCAAACCTCATCCCACAAGATTATGAATCTGTGAGGCAATAATAGTTCAGTGGTAGACAGCCTAATGAGTCTGCTGAAGATGAATCTGCCACTGCTTTTCTGTGTCCTGACTGGAGGATGATAGGACACCTAGGAGAGTAAGGCTCCATGGCAGTAGGGAGGACAGTTAAAGACTTCGGAGGAGATGATGAAGGCAGCTGTTCCTGGCAGTGGCTCAGAATGGCTGAGCTGTAGCTTCTGGAGTTACATGTGTGCGGCTGGGCGTATCTTTGTTTAAGAGTAACTGGACTAATGTACCTAACATGGATAAAAACATGCACATGCACAAACTACTCCGCACCTTACGCTGACATAAATTTCTTTCCAATAAGGGTAAATGACCCACTACAAAGCCCTGAAATTAATGGTAGCTTGGCTGAGGGCCAAGAGTACTGTTATGTTATCACTATCATACATGGGATTGTGATGTTCAAAAGATGTGGATGTTTATATAGCAGGAGCCGACAGTGGCATGTTCCGGGCCCTTAAGCGGCCTCTGTGGAAATATCGGGACCTCTATGTTACCATGAAACTGCAGATCTATAAACTACAGTTATACCAGCGCTGTTGTACAGCAGTGAAATGTGAGGACCGAGGAAAGGCTGAAGATGGGCGGACTGATGTTTTTTATTCTCACCATCTTCATCAATTGCTTCATATTAAGTGAGAGGACAAGATCAGTAATGAGGATATTCATAGCAACTGCCAGCATCAGCACTGGTTCAATTTTGGTGGCTTTCTTGGTATGGATATATTATTAGGATGGAAGACACATGAATTTCAAACCATATTTACCAAGGAATGGAGATGAAAAGTGGTCTGCAGTAGCTTTCGTGCTGCAGTAAGATTGCCAGTGATGGACAGAAACTGAATATCCAGCCAGATGGTCATATGGACCTAGCTAGAGATTATCAGGGTGGCCCTCAAACTGCAAGGAAACTATGCTCCTTTGGGATTTTCCTTGATTATGATGATTGTTATCATAATATGTTGCATTTCTATAGCAGTTTCTATCTAAGAATCTCAAAGAATTTTGCAAACATCGATGAATTAAACCTCACAACACCTTTGTGAAGTACAGGTAGAGAACTAATATTATTGTTAGTTCTATTTTACAGGTGGTGAAACTGAGGCACAGAGAAATTAAGGCCAAAATCAGTGGCCACTTCACAAAAGTTTGAACTAAGTAACTCACCAAAGAATATGCAGAACATAAGAACTGGCAACAGAGTCCCAGTACCTTGACTCCAACTTCTGTGCTTTAGCCACATGACCATCTTTTCCCTCCTAAATATGCAGCTACATGCCAGTACAGTACCAAATCCATCCAACTATGTGAAGACAGAGCCCAATTTTTATTTAATTAGAATTTAACCATAGTCTGTTTTGACTCAATAATCTAAATTTGCAAGCTCCCTCGTAAATGAAGACAACCTGAGGACTACTGATATGATTGCTCTGGTTAGAATGTCCCATGTAACCTCACAGAGAGAATACAATGGAGTTGCATCATATGTGCATTTAATTTACACAAATTCAACTATACGCATGCAATGAGCATATGCCTTGGAGTGAGCGTGAGATGGGAGAAGTGAATCTGCTATTCCCTCAGTCAGTCTCAGTTCCTGCGTGCCTCTCATAGTGTGAGCATCTTGCCACACTGAGTGTGTTTCTAGTGTTTAAAGATACGTTTTTTTGGTACAACATGGCCCCTATACGGAAGCCAACTACTGGTGCTCAACCAAAGAAACAGCGATTTGTTCCAACCCTGGAGGAAGAACTGGCTGTGTTGGACTTATTGAGAGATGGTATGTTGGTCTCCAACGTGGCACGTAAATATGGCCACAATGAATCTAGCATCCGTGCCATCAAGATTCAAGAGAGAGAA
Organism: Gopherus evgoodei; assembly: GCF_007399415.2. NCBI lineage: Eukaryota > Metazoa > Chordata > Testudines > Testudinidae > Gopherus > Gopherus evgoodei. Next base: position 113,374,995 of record NC_044325.1, on the reverse strand, counting down.
ATTCATCAAGCCGTGGCATCAAGTGCTCCAATAACTGCTAAGGTGACAAGCCAGTTGCGTGATAAGACTTTAGTGAAGACTGAAAAGGCATAAACTTATGGCTGGAAGACATGGACCGTAAACGTGTGCCTATCGATGGCAACATGTTGTGAGAAAAGGCTCTTAGCCTCTATGTGCTGTTCAAACCTCCCTCCAAAGAGGGACAGCCTTCTGATAAGAAGGAATTCAAAGCCAGCCAAGGTTAGCTTAACAGTGTTAGGAACCGCTTCAGCCTCAAAAATGTGCAGACTACTGGTGAAGCTGCATCTGATGATGAAGAGGCAGCAAAATCCTACTCCGAACAATTAAAGAAAATCATAGAAGAAAAGGATTATCTTCTGAAATAAGTTTTTAATGCTGACGACACTGGTCTCTTCTGGAAAAAAATGCCCAACCGCACTTACGTTTCGAAATCAGAAAGACAAGCCCCTGGCTTCAAAGCAGCTAAAGACCATGTGACTGTGTTGTTTTGTGCAATGTGGCTGTGCATTTAATAAAGTTGGGCTTGCTCTGCAGGGCTGCAAATCCCCGTGCGCTAAAAGGCAAGAACAAAAATCTCCTGCTTGTGTTCTGGCAATCAAATAAAAAGGCTGGGGTGATGGCAGTATTATTTCTGGATTGGTTCCACAAGTGTTTCATTCTGGAGGTCAAGCAGTACCTCAAAGAGAAAGGACTTGACTTTAAAGTGTTGCTGATCGTAGACAATGCTCCTGGCCACCCTGAGGCATTCTAGTTTGCACATAACGATGCTGAAGTCATCTTTCTCCCACCCAATACCACCTCCATCCTCCAACCTTTGACCAAGGCGCGATTCACTGTTTCAAGGTCACGTACGCAAGGCTTACGTTCTCACAGATACATAGCGCTATGTATGCTGATCCCAATCTTAATGTGATGGAGTGTTGGAAGTCCTTCAACATTTCCGTTTGCATCTCTTATATTAAACAGGCAAGGGATGCAGTCAAGCCTGAAACAATGCATGTTGGCAAAACGTATGGAAAGAATGTTTGAATGATTTTAAGGGTTTCCCGACCATTGACAAAGAAGTGAAACACATTGTTCAGGTGGCCAGGCAAGTGGGTGGTGATGGCTTCGTCGACATCCTTGAGGAAGAAATTGAAGAATTAATTGAGAGCCACAGGGAAACATTGACTAACAAAGAGTTAGAGGAACTGATAAAATCGTCTACAGAAGACGAAGATGATGATGATGAATAGGAAGAGCCATCAAGTTGGAATCTTCATAAATTTGCTGAAGGGTTCCAAGCAGCAAAACACTTGAATGATTTAATTTATGAATACGATCCCTCTATGGAACGAAGCCTCAAAATCACACATAGTATTACCAATGATTTGAGACCGTATCAAGAAATGTTTGAGCAGCTCAAGATACAACAGCGACAGTTGAAGATCATCATGTTTTTGAAGAAAAAACAACCAGTGGTGGATGAGCCTGGCCCATCATCTTCTGGATCAGCATCAAGCCCTGATGACCTCTCAATAGTGTCATCGTCGTCATAGACTAGCAAGAATATCCAGGATGAATGGTGAGTGGTTAGATTTACTCTTTTCCTTTTTTATTCTTTCATTATTCAATCTCTCTCTCTCTCTCCCTCTCTCTCTGTAATTAAAAATACAGTACTGTAAAATTATATTTTGCATATGTACTCTGTTATATACTGTACATTACTGTATACATTATACATTTATACATATTACTGTACAAGGTTGTATACTGTACACAAAACCATGTGTAATCTACTTTATGAGTGACTTAAGAGATTTTCAAGGGTAATTTTGACTATACGTGATTTTTGCCTTACGTGCTGACTTTAGAACCTAACCGCCGCATAAGATGAGACTCCACTGCATTTGTAAACGCTACCTTCTGTGGACTGTTTCCAACTGTCCCAAACTTTGCTGAGCCTTACTTACTCACATTGCTTAAGCTTAGCATTCAATGTTATATGTCTACACAGAAATCAAACACCTGCAGCTGGCCTAGGCCACCTGACTTGGGCTTGCAAGGCTTGGGTTGTGGGGCTGTAAAATTGCTATGTAGACATTATGCCTCAGCACTGAGCCCGAGCTATGGGACCCCACCAGCGGGGAGAGTCACAGAGCCTGGGCTCCAGCCCAAGCCCAAACATCTACACAGCAGTTTTTACTCCACAGCCCAAGCCACATGAGCCCAAGTCAGCTGACCCAGGCCAGCCATGGCTGTGTCACAGATATTTTATTCCAGTGTACATGTACCCTCAGAGTCCTAAGTATACCTTGGGTTTATTGTGTTTCATCTTCCCAGTGCCATGGTATTGAATCCTCACATTGGGACATTGCATCTGTCTATTGTGTCAGGGTGGAAGTACAGTGTGTGCAGTAATATCATTGTGCATCAATGCAGTGTCTCAACACAAAGCTATAAACATTGTGACATAAAACAGGCATCACCAACCATATGATTATTTTGGCTCGAAGGGCAAATTCACAACTGGGGCAGCCTTATAGTTACCAGGAGGCGTCAGTAGGAGTGTCTTGGGTAAGTGCTTAGGACAGCTTGGGTCCCTCCTGCTTTGTCAGGCTGCCTTTAGTGGATGCTGTAAAGTAAATAGTGATTGCTGTAATCTTTAGGAAGTTCATCTTTTCTATTTTTTAAAAAACAAAGTTGCATGTTAAAATCTTGGATTAGCAGCTGTTATGCCCACTGGAGAGGCCGAGAGCAAGTGAAAGATGACATTACATGATAATTGCAAAGGTGCAGGGGATGATTCAGGTGCATGTATTTGATTGGTCTGAAAATGTTTTTTTAAAAACTAAGCTAGCATATGCCATGACTGCTTTTAATTTTATACACAGGGCCACATAAAAATATCTGATGAGAGGCAACTGGGCTGCAGTACTGCGGGACAGTGTATAGCTCTCCATTCCTCTTCTCCCTTGCATGGTATAATACAATTTGAACGGAGCACAATGGATAGAGTTCTTTTTTAATCCTGTAATTGTCCATCCCAGGAGCCTCTATACTAATCTAGGTGGAGCAGGGGAATATGTGGTCTTTGGTGGCTGCATCTTCACTGCAGAAAAGCGCTGTACTGATGGGTAAATTACCATACTGGGTTTTGGGGAGCTAATAAAGGCTCATGCATTTTTAGGAGTGTATTGCTATGTAAGAGTCAGGTGGAAAGGTGGGCTTCCCCTGAGCACTGACAATACATACAACAATGCCTCCATCAATATGAGCTAGACCCTCTAGGTTCCAAATGGGACCCCAAGAACATGAGCTTCCTCACCACAAGACCCTGGTCACAGTGGGCCTTCATGGACTTTGCTGAAGTGGGATCAGAATTCAGAAATCTATTCTTGAAAGAGATGCAGCAGAGCCTGAATTAAAGTTGCCTCTATTTCTGAAGGTTTTCTCCCAGTGTTGTATTAGGATTATTCTTCTGGGTAGCCATTTCCTGGGTATGAGTCTGTGTCGCAAACGGGCTTAAGCTGAGGTCAGGGAGGGGAGTGTTTTTCTGCCTCTCCTAAATTATGTAGAAGGCTCCCAGATACCAGTGTGGTGGGCAGATTGCAAATGCATCTAATAAGTATAGGTTTAGATGCTCATTTGATTGTGTTTTGCTTTACAGGTCGCCACATTATGCCTGCCCTGAAGTGATTCGGGTAAGTTAGCTTGTTCTCACAGCATTTGTATAAAAGCATGTCACTTGTTACATGGATGCAGGCAGGTACCCGCTATAGGAAGTGATCCCAAGGCAGTCAGCATTGCAAATGCTTAATGTGACTGTCATTTTCCTTCATGTGACAAGGCCCAAAAGCAAGTTACGCCACTAGTATAAAGGTCATGAACATGTCATTCTCAAAGGGCAGAGGTCACTCTTGGTGGCACAGCTACTTCAGTCAGTTGACCAGCCAGAAGTACAATGGTTTTGTTTTTCATGTTATTTCCATCCAGTGGGCCTCCATGTCCCCTATGGAGTCCCTAAGTATCCCCTCAAGCTGAAGGAAGCCGGATTGGACTTTCGGCGCTGTTACTAGTTTGCTATTGAACAATAGGAGGTACTCTCTTCTCCAACTCTTTCTTCTTCCCCTAAGGTTGGCTACTGTAGGCTCTGGTGGCCCAGGGCTTGAAAGGCCAGGTTTCCCACCTGTTGATGCACAGCAGTAATATGAATCCAAGTAGTTCAGAAAATCAATAGAAGAGAATTGCCAGAAAACATTACAAGTTAGCAAAATAATATGACTCCATAAAGAGCTAACCAGAAGAGAAGCAGGTTCTTGATATCCTGAAGGCATCTCTGACATTTCTGATTAAGTTCTGACTCCTCAGTTCTTTTACTGCTCTGTGGCCATTCCCTCCCTTCCCCATATTGTAGGCTTTGCTCTCTCACATCCCTCAGACAAGGACATAACACTGATTTTCACAAGAACCCATGAGCCGCTCTGGCCTGATACTTAGGTAACTCTCCACAAAAGCAGCTTCTTGGATCAAAACTTCAGGTCTCCCACTCTCCCCTCCCCCTTTATTCAAGGATGGCTAATTCTCTTACTAACAAGCATTCATTTAAACTCATATCTCTGTTGCACAGGGAGAAAAATATGATGGGAGGAAAGCGGATGTCTGGAGCTGTGGAGTCATTTTATTTGCATTGTTAGTGGTGAGTCATCATCCTTGCTACCTCCTTTAAACAGAAAAAAACTCCACAGTGCTTCTGTATTTCATGTTAAATCTACATAAATCCATCATGTAAGTCTCTCCTGGGTAACCTCTCTCTTTCTGTATCTCTCAGCTGCATCTTCAGTCTCTCAGCATCTGTCCCAAAAAGGAATGCATGACAAATATTTCACTTTGACTTTGAAGGGCTGCCACCCTGTACAGCACGAGGATTGTGGGAAAGCTGCTTCCCTATATGATCTTTGCTATGTTATTGTGGGGCAGCACTTTAATAACCTGATTCAAAACTCACTGAAGTCAGTTGGCCCCAACGGGATAGGATGGTCAGGGTTGCAACTTCAGGACAGGGAGGATCCTAGGCTGCCCTTCATAGGATCAGGAAAGTGGTTTGGTGGGGTGTATTTTACATGTATATGCATCTTCAGTCAAATGGTTTTATCAAGATCTGAGTAAAATGTAACCACTTTGGTTCATGCCAATTCTGAGCCTCTGTAAACCGCATTTAGTGCAGTTTAGAATGTAGAATTGAGCCAAAAGTACCCTGTTTCAACTGGTTTCCACACAAATAATAATTCCTTTCCTGGCACCTAAAATATTCTGTTTCAGAATTTGTCCCTGGCTCAGTGAAAGGCTCATGAGCTGCACAGAACTTGTTCTGAGTTAGGCAGATGGTACGAAACCCCAAAACCAGACAAAAATTGTAACAGAACCTGAAATCAAGTGAGTTTTGCCTCTGTTCAGTTTTATACCAAAAATCTGCATAGTACTCCCATAAGCAAGAAGTAGGTTGCCATAAGTGACAAGTAGGATAGACTTAATGTGTATGAAATTATTCGTCGTTTGTAATATGTCAAATGTTAATCTACAGTTACAAACAGCAAAGCTCCTTGATCCATATTCTGCAGTCCTTGCACAGTTATTATCCAGTTCCCTCTCAGGCAAACGTCTATTGAAACCCAATGGGAGTTTGCCTGACTGAAGAATGGGAGGAATAGCTGAGTAAAGAGCTCGTGATTTGACCTTTTGAAACACCAGGAAAGAGAGACTCAGAAAAGCTTCCTGGGAGCTATCAGAGTGAGTACTCCATTCTCAAGGGGATGCCCTTTGAGATTTTGTACCCCACTATCTCGAGAAAATATCTTGGGTTGTTTCTAGGTATAAACCTGAGCCTTTAAAGTGGTTGAAACTAGCCCATCACTGATGCTTAGTGCCAAGCATCAAGTTAATTACATCAAGATAAACACCCACGAAAAGTCTTACACTATAATAGCAATTGCTGGTAATTAGCAGCCGTTAGTTGCTATGTCCAGGAAATGCTGCATTTTGTCATGAATTATATTACATTAGCCAAAATGCCTAACTCTCAATATTGATTTTGCTTTAAGTCCTGGATAGTTATGAGGAACTAGGTAACTGGAGGGATTGGTAATGAACACGAGACTTTTTGCTTCTAGGCCACTTGTATGAACAAACACAGGTCGGTAATGACTAATGGTTGTTAGCAGCAAATGGGCTTTTGGTGGCCTCTGTAAATAGATTTGTTGGTCTCAGTCTGTTATATACACTGTATTACCCTACACAAGCATTACATGCACTGAAGTAAATACAATGTAAAAACTGACATTTAGAGCCTGGCTGTAAGAGTTGCTGAGAACCCGCAACTTGCATGTCTTTTGATGGGACTCGAGGACACAGCGCATCTACCAGGATCATCCAGTAATTTTGAGGGGAGAGATTCTTTGGTGAGTCATGGGCTTGTGATAAAACCTTATCATAGTTTCATCCAGTGGACCTCGAGAACCTTCAAGCTCTTAAAGCATCCTAATTCAACCCTGGGGCACACGGGAAAGAATTCTGGAATAATGTTAATGTCCCAAACAAACTCCTGGTTGATGACCCCAGAAAAGAATTTACAGCTTTTAACCTACCCTGGAAACAATAGTCTGCACTGAATCATTTCAGAACATTGTATGGCAGATGTTATCATCTCTTACATCTCTGGAAGATGAGAGATAATGAACAATGTGACAGTGGTCACCAGTTGCAATCTATGAACCATATTGTAAATCAGGGCCCACTTCAATTGTTTGCTGGTGGCATTTTGGACTTGTGCCAAGCCACTTCCGAAGCCACACATTGGCTCACTAATCTGAACTTGGTTACTTGGACGTTGCTGATCACCTCTCTGCTACTAAATGTTGAGTTGAATTTAAGTGGTTCCCTGAGTCTTTTGAGAATTTCCCTGAGAAGGCAACATCATATTTTGAATTATGTTGTATTCTCTTGTTCATTTTCCAATTTAAAAAAGTTTAATATAAAAAGCTACATCCAAAGTTCTGTTTCCATGTTGGAAAAAGTAAAGCAATGCTAAGGAATTATCAACAGGTGAAGAAGGTGTGCTTCACTTCATATAACGGTATAGTGACTTTCCTAATGTCATCCTTTTCTTTTCATCAAATTGCTCAACTTTTCACTTTTTGCCCTCTCCCATTCCTCTTTTCTCCTCGCTCCCACCCACAATTCCTCCCTCATGTCCCTGCAGGGTGCCCTGCCATTTGACGACGACAATTTGCGGCAGTTGTTGGAGAAGGTGAAGCGGGGTGTGTTCCACATGCCACATTTCATCCCTCCAGACTGTCAGAACCTCTTGCGGGGGATGATTGAAGTGGACGCCTCGAAACGTCTCACGGTAAGAGGATATTCACTGTAAATCATGTGATCAGTATGTTTTCAGGACTTTCAATCTGTGTTTCTGTGTGTGGGATCCCCCCATCCTCTCTTCCTATATGTATTGTTGCACAATTAAAGTAACTCTCGACAGTGCAGCTGCCCAAAGACTCCCGTCCCTGAACCATGGATGAAAGAAGTGGATATGGGTTTGGGGAAGAAGCAGATTTCCTTCTCTTGCAAATGATGAGGGCATTTTAGATTTGTATTGTTACTCTGCTTTGATTTTCCTTTGTACTGAAATGTGTATGCATCTACAATAAAACTCCCCTGCTGATGGCATGATAGCACTGCCAAGTGGTTGGTGTATTTTGGAATCAGCCTTGGTATTCTGGCTCCTCAGCTTAGCAGACTGGGGGTTTGTCATAGAAGTGATGTACTATTAGAGGGCCAGGACTGCCCTTATACCCCTTCTTGGTGTCGGATCAGCATATCTTGCACTTCTGGGTGAAGCAATGGTTCGTGCATTGTAGACTCCTGAATCTCAGGGTGCACAGCATTGTATCCTGGGTGTATTGTAGTGTCCTCTGGCAGCCTGCATACTGGATTCTTGGAACCATACCTTCTAGAGTCCTTATGCTTTGTGTAGTAGGCTGTGATACCCTGTGCCCTGGACATATCATGTTGAGCCCTCTGGGATTCTGTACCCAAGGTGAGTTCCACCGATCCCTCAGAGACCATGCCCCCTGAATGCACTGGAATGATCATATCCGTCACTGATACCATGTTAATGTTTTGGGGTTTTTTGAAAATGTAGCAATAAAAATAATTTTGAAGAGCAAGATTGCCTGCTATTCAGTGGAGGTGTCTGGCTCTGTGGGTATGTTGGCCTTTATAAATCACGTTGTCAGTCTCCGGTGATGATTTTATACAGATTTACTAAGCTCGCAGATTCTGAGTGGGAGTATGTATAAAGAAATGCAAATTTAAAACTCCTCCTGGTTCTTCATTCTGCTAAAATATTTATAAATAAACTCTCCTCCGATCAGTGCTTGGCGCCTCTACAGAGACTGCTAACAGCAGAATTGGTCTGCACTGGCTGCGATGATGGCTTTGGGAAGTAGACACCTGTCTGCTAGGAAGTAACTGAACTCCTCCTACCTCCAAACTCACTTTACAATACTACTTGACAGCTACACTGTGGGCTTGGAGTTTCACTCCTTACCAAACCAGGTCATGTTCTATTCGGTGAGCCAGAGGTGAAAGGCTTTGTATATTCTTACTCATATCCTCCCTGAGCCATCCTTCCTCTACAATGAATAAAGCAGGTCAAAAAATTGGATGTTTTTCTGAAAGTGATGTTCTAGGAATTGTTTGGGGGAATTGTCTCTGTTCTGAGTTATACAGGAGGTCAGGCTAGATGGTCACAATGTTCCCTTCTGGGCTGGGAATCTATGAAAAGATCCTGTTTCCAGTGAACTGAGGGTGATGAACCAGGTATCAGACACTAGACCCTCTTCAGTGTGTCAGGGCTTTAGGTTCAACTTTGAACCAAGCTCATTTTATAGGGCTGTCTCTGAATTTTTGGCATTATTTAATGCAGCAAAGCACATCCAAATAAAGGAGGAAAACGGTTAAAGTCATTCTAGAGTGACTCACTCCTCATCCTGATCAAACACCAAAGCTATTGTGATGGAGTAGGGACTGTCTGTGTGGGGAGTGGGAGAGCAGGGGAGGACTTTAGGGGATGGACGATGCCAGAGCCTGTAACCTGAGCTAGGTAAGGGAGGGGAAAGGTCAACACCTTTGCCCGGGAAGGGGACAAAGGAAGGGAGTGGCAGGAGGGAAGCAGTTTGAGTTTGGGCTTGGGGCTGTGTGGGCGGAATTCAGGGTATCCTAGCTAGGATCCAAGCACCCTGAAAGCCCAGAAGGACTCGGTGGAGGGGTCCTGACTGTGCCTGCAAGCTCTGCTGTAACCGGTGTTCCTGTTGTCCAATAAACCTTCTGTTTTACTGGCTGGCCGAGAGTCACTGTGGGTCCCAGGAAGAGGGGTGCAGGGCCGGACTCCCCACACTCCGTGACAACTGGTGGCAGCGGTGGGATATACTGCACCCCGTGGACGGCGCTTCCTGCAGTAAGTGACTGGGGAGCAGTAAAACGAAGGGGTGATTAACCCCTGGGAGTGTGTGCCCAGTGAGAAGGACTTTGCAGTAACAGGGTCCCCCGGGGGATTGCAGCAAGCGGTCCAAGGGTGGAGGAGTCTGCAGCTCGACCCTGGCAGAGAGGTGGTGACCTCACGAAGGGCTGGTGCACTAGGGGTCCCCCTGGAAACCGTGGGGAGCGGCGAGCGCCCCGGCCTGTGAGTGGCCAGCAGGAAGATGTATGCCAAGCGGCGCAAGTGTGACCTGGTGGAGCTGTGCAAGCAGAGGGGGTTGCGCCCGGGGAGGCTCAGCAAGGACCAGCTGATTGCCCAGCTGGAGCAGGGAGACCGCATGAATGAACGGAGCCCTGTCTCTGAGGGAAGCAGCCGAGCAGATGCAGCTCAGGCACCAGTGTCTGTCCCCGCTGGGAGCGGTCAGCTGGCGGACGAGGGCTTCCCGAGACCCCCCCTTCCTAGGCGTAGGGGAAGGGCGGGGAGGAGCCCAGTGTATACCGAGGGCACCGTGACATCCCCGGCCAGCAGAGGATCCGCCCGGCGAAGCTCACCCCCCAGCAGGGGATCCTCCCGGCAACGCTCGGCATCCGTGGAGTGGAGGCGGCTGGAATATGAAAGGGAGCTGAGACGGGAGGAGCTCGAGTTAAAGAGGAAAGAGCTGGAGGAGAAGGCGAAACAGCGTGAACATGAGGAGAACCAGCGTAAACATGAGCGGGAGGAGAAGGAGAAACAGCGTAAACATGAGCTGGACCTGGCCCGGCTGAGGAGCAGTGAGGCCCCGGCTGCGGTGAGTGAGGCGGGGCCCAAGCCTACCAAGAGCTTTGATAAGCACTTGCTGCCCCGGCGTAAGGAGGGGGAGGACATAGATACCTTCCTGACGGCCTTTGAGAATGCCTGCGAGCTGCACAGGGTTGACTCTGCAGACAGGATCGCAGTTCTCACCCCCTTACTGGACTCCACAGCCGTGGAGGTGTACAGCCGACTGAAAGGGGTGGAGGCAGGGGACTACGAACTGTTCAAACAGGCCCTGCTCCGCGAGTTTGGGCTGACTCCTGAGATGTATCGGAAAAAGTTCCGGAGCCAGCGTAAAACCCGTGAGGTCACATACCTACAACTGGTCAACCGGGCGCAGGGGTATGCCCGCAAGTGGACAGCTGGGGCCCAAACTAAAGAGGACCTGCTTGACCTATTCATACTGGAGCACCTGTACGAGCAGTGCCCGTCCGACCTGAGGCTGTGGTTGATGGACCAGAAGCCGGAGAACCCACAGCACGCAGGCCAGCTGGCTGACCAATTTGTGGACAGTCGGGCAGGGGATGGCAGGGAGGAGTCTCGAAGGAGCAGGCCTGCCTCAACGCAGAGAGAGAGTCATCCTGGGACCTCCCAAAGGGGGCCTATGGAGAACCCCCCCAAAAGGGGAACATCCAGTGGCAGGTCCCTCCGACCCACTCAAGGGGACCCACGAGATATGGGCTGCTATCGCTGTGGCCAACGAGGTCACATACGGGCCCAGTGCCCCAAGCTCAGGGACAGACCAAGCAGACCCAACCCGCAGAGGGTGGACTGGGTAAAAACCCAATCGGAGGAGGGGCTACATTCCCAGGAAAGGGGGGTTGGCAACATACCACCTGTGGATGCTCCAGGCTCCGGGTTTTTGGTTTACCGGGTGGGCGCAGGGCTGCCCCTCCGGAAAGAGTGCATTGTTTCCCTGGAAGTGGATGGGAGGAAGGTCACTGGGTACTGGGACACAGGCGCTGAGGTGACGCTGGCCCGGCCCGAGGTGGTGGCCTCAGATCGGATGGTGCCCGACACCTGCCTGACCCTGATGGGCGTGGGCGGGACCCCATTCAAGGTACCCGTGGCAAGGGTACACCTGAAATGGGGGGCCAAGGAGGGCCCCAAGGATGTGGGGGTACACCAATATTTGCCCACTGACGTGTTAATGGGAGGGGACCTTGAGGACTGGCCTAGTAACACCCAGAGTGCCCTGGTCGTGACTCGTAGTCAGAGTCGGCAAATGGCACTGCTCCCCGACAACGGGGAAGGTACTCGACCTGAGGTGCAGGACCCTAACTCAGGGAACGGGGAACGCCCAGGGGCACGGTGCAGAGAGGCTGCGGCCTCAGACCCAGCCAGCAAGAGAGAGCCAGTCCCCATTCCTGTCCCAGCTGCTGAGTTCCAGGCCGAGTTACAGAAAGATCCCTCCTTGCGGAAGCACCGGGACCGGGCTGACCTTAGTGCGGTACAGACCATGAGGAGAGGTTGCAAGGAGAGGTTCCTGTGGGAGAAGGGGTTCCTGTACCGAGAATGGGCTCCCCCAGGGGAAGTAGAGTCATGGGGGATCAGGAGGCAGCTGGTGGTTCCCCAGAAGTTCCGTCGCAAGCTGTTGTACCTGGCTCATGACATCCCTCTCGCAGGGCACCAGGGAATCCGGCGCACCAGGCAGAGGCTGCTACAGAACTTTTACTGGCCTGGGGTCTTTACCCATGTCCGACAGTACTGCCAATCCTGTGACCCCTGCCAGAGGGTGGGGAAGGCCCGGGACAAGGGGAAAGCGGCATTGAGGCCTTTACCCATCATAGAAGAACCTTTCCAGAAGGTGGCCATGGACATAGTGGGACCCCTCAGCAAGACGACCCGGTCAGGAAAGAAATACATCCTGGTGGTGGTGGATTTTGCCACTCGCTACCCCGAGGCGGTGGCCTTGTCCTCTATCGAAGCAGACACAGTGGCAGATGCGCTGCTGACAATTTTCAGCCGGGTGGGGTTCCCCAAGGAGGTCTTAACGGACCAGGGGTCCAACTTCATGTCGGCCCTGCTCCGGTCCTTATGGCAGAAATGTGGGGTCCAGCACAACTGGGCCTCAGCGTATCACCCTCAGTCCAACGGGCTGGTAGAAAGGTTCAACAGGACGCTGAAGAGGATGCTAAAAACATTTATGAACCAGCATCCGCAAGATTGGGACAAGTACTTACCTCACCTGCTGTTTGCGTACAGGGAGGTGCCCCAGGAATCTACCGGGTTTTCACCTTTCGAACTGTTGTATGGAAGGCGGGTGAGGGGGCCCCTAGACCTGATGAGGGACGAATGGGAGGGGAAGGCCGCTCCCGAGGGAGAGTCAGTGGTGGAGTATGTCCTGACCTTCCGGGAAAGACTGGCCGAGCTCATGGGCCTGGCCAGGGAGAATCTGGCCCGAGCCCAGAGGAGGCAGAAGGTCTGGTATGACCGCACAGCACGAGCGCGTGCCTTCGCCACCGGGGATCAGGTGATGGTTCTTATCCCCGTGAGGAGAAACAAACTCCAGGCTGCCTGGGAAGGGCCCTTCAAGGTTATCAAGCAACTGAATGAGGTAAACTATGTGGTGGAGCTGTCAAACCGGGCACATCACCGTCGGGTGTACCATGTGAACATGATGAAACCATACTATGACAGGGGGAATGTGGTGTTGGCCGTGTGTGGACATTGGGAGGGGCAGGGAGATGACCCCTTAGTAGATCTATTCCCTGGGACAAAGGCTGGTTCCCCCCTGGAGGCAATTCCCCTCTCTGATCAACTGACCCCGGGCCAGCACGCTGAGATCAGGGGGGTGCTGCATCTGTACCGACAGCTGTTTTCCAACCAGCCTGGACGCACTAATTTGACTGTCCACCGGGTGGAGACCGGGTCACATCCCCCTATAAAATGCTCCCCTTTTCGGGTCACTGGGAAAACTGCCCAGGATCTTGAAAGAGAGGTCAGGGACATGCTGGCTTTGGGGGTGATCCAGCCGTCTTCCAGCCCTTGGGCCTCGCCAGTGGTGCTAGTCCCCAAAAAGGACGGGTCAATCCGGTTCTGTGTGGACTATCGAAAGCTCAATGCCATCACCGTATCTGATGCCTACCCTATGCCCAGGCCTGACGAGCTCCTAGACAAGCTGGGAGGTGCTCGGTACCTCACCACTATGGATCTTACCAAAGGCTACTGGCAAGTGCCGCTGGACGCAGATGCCAGGCTGAAATCGGCCTTTATCACCCCTCTGGGGCTCTATGAGTTTCTGACCCTGCCCTTCGGCCTCAAGGGAGCGCCGGCCACCTTCCAGCGCCTGGTGGATCAGCTACTGAGGGGGATGGAGAGTTTTGCCGTGGCGTATATTGACGACATCTGCGTCTTCAGCCAGACCTGGGAGGACCACATATCCCAGGTTAAACAAGTCCTAGACCGACTCCAAAAGGCTGGGTTAACAGTAAAGGCGGAGAAGTGCAAGGTGGGGATGGCTGAAGTATCTTACCTGGGCCATCGGGTGGGGAGCGGCTGCCTAAAGCCGGAACCAGCCAAGGTGGAGGTGATCAGAGACTGGCCTGCTCCCCAAACCAAAAAGCAGGTCCAGGCCTTTATTGGGATGGCGGGGTACTGTCGAAGGTTCGTGCCCCACTTTAGTGCCATAGCCGGCCCCATCACTGAACTGTGCAAAAAGGGGAAGCCAGACAAGGTGATTTGGACTGAGCAGTGCCAGGAGGCTTTCCGGGCGCTGAAGGAGGCTCTGGTTAGTGGCCCAGTTCTGGCAAACCCAGATTTTGACAAACCCTTTATGGTGTTCACTGATGCCTCAGACACGGGACTGGGGGCAGTGTTAATGCAGGAGGATAAAAAGGGGGAGAGACACCCCATCGTGTACCTGAGTAAGAAGCTGCTACCCCGGGAACAAAGCTACGCGGCCATCGAGAAGGAATGCCTGGCCATGGTGTGGGCCCTTAAGAAGCTAGAGCCATATCTCTTTGGGCGACACTTCACCGTGTACACCGACCACTCTCCCCTGACCTGGCTGCACCAGATGAAAGGAGCCAACGCCAAGCTCCTGAGGTGGAGCCTGCTCCTGCAGGACTATGACATGGACGTGGTCCATGTGAAGGGAAGTGCCAACCTGACAGCGGATGCGTTGTCCCGGAGAGGGGACCCTGAACTTCCCCAGGTCACTGGGCAGAGTGACCCCGCTCAGTTCAGTCTCGAAGGGGGGAGAGATGTGATGGAGTAGGGACTGTCTGTGTGGGGAGTGGGAGAGCAGGGGAGGACTTTAGGGGATGGACGATGCCAGAGCCTGTAACCTGAGCTAGGTAAGGGAGGGGAAAGGTCAACACCTTTGCCCGGGAAGGGGACAAAGGAAGGGAGTGGCAGGAGGGAAGCAGTTTGAGTTTGGGCTTGGGGCTGTGTGGGCGGAATTCAGGGTATCCTAGCTAGGATCCAAGCACCCTGAAAGCCCAGAAGGACTCGGTGGAGGGGTCCTGACTGTGCCTGCAAGCTCTGCTGTAACCGGTGTTCCTGTTGTCCAATAAACCTTCTGTTTTACTGGCTGGCCGAGAGTCACTGTGGGTCCCAGGAAGAGGGGTGCAGGGCCGGACTCCCCACACTCCGTGACAGCTATTATCTTCATTTTTCCGTAGGAAAAAGCAAACAGGTCTGATGTACAATATCTTGAGGACAGGGAATAAGAACGTGAAATGAATTTATTCAAGCGATAAAAGCTGCCGGGGGGGGGGGGGATGGACACACCGCAGAGCTCTTCTTTATTGGACACAATCTGTATTTTCATTATTTTGGGAGCTCTCAATTTGCATCCCCACTGCCTGCTGATGGCACACTTGTCTTTCCATTGTGTTAGCATCTTCATCACTTAGACAGCCATATAAAAGGGATCTGGCTGTTTATTGCACTAGAGCTAGAATGTCAGATTAATTCTAAGGAGAGAGCTGGATTCCATGTTAGTTGTAGTCCATGGAGCAATGTATGAATGTAGGACTACATGCTACCCCCAATCCACAGCAGATCTCCCACTCATGCCAATGGGAGGTTTGCACAAAGATCAAGGGTAGAGTATGGCTGGTATGTAGTAACGAAGTTTGAAGCTATTACTATTATTTATAATTTGTTCAGTACCTTAATGTCATATTCACCATTGTTCATTGGGAAAATATGGTCACCCCCAAGAGCGCAACTATTTTTGCCCTTTTTACCCCTCCTTTCTCTGTTTTGCCCCTTCTCCCTTATCTTCTGTCTCACTTCTTTTCTTACCAATGCAGTTTCCTTCCTTACAACAATTCCCACTTCACACAGGGCTTCACACTCCCCATTCCATCTGCTAAAATGATCAACAACAAAAGAGTTAATGTTGACATTTAAACTGCCATCATTGGGCTGTAGCACCAATACCCCATTAGGATTAATGGAGGGTAGAGTAGTTCACACTTTTGAGATTTAGGAAGATATCACTTACTCTGTTTACACACCCTTCATTTCTGGAAACCATGAGAGCTAGGGGGGGAAATGTTATTAAAGTGTGTATTTTTCAGAATTTGTATATGCCCTGTCATGCAGCCAGCAAAATATATCAAATGTGCCACATGTCTGATGCTCCTGCACTAGGGGGCTCACTTGACTTGCCATCAAGGATGCTTGTATTCATTGCACTAGAGCAATGGTCTCCAACCGTTTTACGCACAAAATCACTTTTTAAATTTAAGATAAACCCAGGATCTACCTCTCCCCTTCCCCGAGGCCCCGCCCCACTCACTCCATTCTCCCCTTCCTCCATTGCTCACTCTCCCCCACCCTCACTCACTTTCACCGGGCTAGGGCAGGGGGTTGGGGTGAGTGATGGGGTACAGGCTCTGGATTGGGACCGAGGGGTTCAGAGTGTGGGCAGGGGCTCCGGGCTGAGCCTGAAGCAGAGAGTGGGGTGCAAGAGTGAGGGATGCAAGCTGTGTGAGGGAGTTTGGGTGCAGGCGTCATATGCTCACACTGCACCTAATCTCATAGAATCCACTGGACATTTCATAAGTCTTACTTTTATTAGTGTCATTTGTGGTTTATAGATCCAAAATCCTTTGGGGATTGTCACAAATCAGTATAACATTCTCAACTGTGGGGTGTGCATTTGCTGAGCCTGAGGCTGGCGGTTGGGGTGCAGGAGTGAGAGATGCAAGCTGTGGGAGGGAGTTTGGTACAGCAGGGGGCTCTGGGCTAGTTCAGGGGATTGGGTGCAGGAGAGGTTGCAGCATCTGGGAGGGAGCTGTGGGCTGGGGGTTGGGGTGCAGGAGGGGGTTCAAGGTGCAGGCTCCGGCCGCGAGGCAATTACCACAGGCGGCTCCCGGTCGGTGGCACAGTAAGACTCAGGCACGCTGCCTGCCTGCTGTAACCTCACGCCACTCCTGGAAGCGGTTGTCTGATGGCACATCTCTACATGCGACCCCTGGGGGGAAGGGGCAGTGGGTCTCCATATGAGGCTGCGCCTATAAGCCTTGCCCCCACAGCTCCCATTGGCCGGGAACTGGCCAATGGGAGCTGCAGGGACGGTGCTGGGGGTGGAGGCAGTGCGGGAAACTACTATCCCTCCCTCCCTTTCCCCAGGGGGCCGCACACAGAGACATGTCAGCAGACAGCCGCTTCTGGGAGCGGTATGAGGCCATGGCAGTCAGGCAGCCTACCTGAGCCTGCTGCACCGCTGGACTTTTAGCGGCCCATAGATCACGATCGACTGGCCAAGGCTCCAGGATCGACCAGTCTATCACGATTGATGGGTTGGTGACCACTGTTATAGATGGACTTGTAGTTAAGTCACTGGGAAAATCACTTTAATTTCTCTCTGCCTCAGGTCCCCCTCTGTAAAGTGGGGGAATAATGATATTCCCTTTGTCTGTCTTGTTTCTTTAGACTGCAAGCTTTTCAGGGCAAGGACTGACTGTGTGTGTATGTACAGCACCTAGCATAGGAGGGTCCTGACCTTGGTCAGACTATCTGTGGCTTCCCTCTACCCTCCGTTTAAGTTCTTTGTCCACGAAAACCCATATTTTAACATGATACAACAGACTAATGCTTGGACATAAAGCTCTTTTTGAATATAGAAGGGGCCTAGTAAATGAATTGGCCTATTAAAAGGGTCAATTTATGGCACATCGAGATTTGAAACTTTGCCTCCTTCATTGCTGGGGCAGATTGGGAACTCTTGCACTAGCGCAAATTAGAGATGGGCCAAACCAGCAGCTCCCACCCCAAAATCCACAAACTTTGGGAGAGTTCAGATTTGCATCAGAACTTTGCAGCTCTGGCCTGTCACTGACACTAAGGCAGTTGATGTGCTGAGCCACTGCCTCTCATTGGTGCCTTCTGTCTGTATCCAGCTGTTGTCTCGTGTCTTATACCTAGGCTGCAAGCTCTTAGGGAGGACCATCTTTTTGTTCTGTGTTTGTACAATGCCTAGCCATGGGAGGGTCCTGATCCTTGACTAGGGCTTCTAGGTGCTACTGCAGTACAAATAATCAGAATAATTAATTAAGATGGTGCATTTTTCTGTAAAGCTTTAGTATTGGGAAATCCTCTCTCCCCTGCCAAGGCCACCATTCAAGCATGAGGAAGCCTCCACTGGCTCTGTGAAGGTAGAGTTTGGTTTTGTTGTTTTAGAGATGGCTTCTTCTGGCAAGTGCCTGCAGTGGAGAGGAGATATGAGGACAGAGCATTTTTACAGCCTTCATATAATGGCATTCCATTCGGGGAAACCCCTGTGAGAACAGTGAGAAAAGCCCTGTGGGAAGGGCTGTTAAATGCCTTTGTCACTTAAATGCGTTTAAACATTGTGTTTAAATGATGGCAGAAGGAGTGCGATTAACTCCCACTGTGGCTCACGCTCCCCTACACTGCATCCTAAAAAGCCTACAATCTTCTCCTTGTCAAAACGAATCGCCCTTCTATAACCCCTCCTGTCACTTTAATGCAGATGAAAAGCAAGAAAGCATTAATTAATTACCCTAAAAAAAAAAAGCAGGGAAGATGTTGGTGTCAGCAAGCACACTTGTACGGTATCATACTAACAATTCCATGCAAATCAGAATTGTGATTATTTTTATAAAGCACTTTTCATACTTGGGACATCCCAAAGTGCTTTACAATAATTATTTCAATATGGGTAGCACTGCAGTTGTGTGGGCAGACAGCAGCCATTGTGTGCTCAGTGAGAGCTCTAACAAAGCTTGGGATCTGGTTTTATGGCAAACGCAAAGTGCTATGGGATCTTTACCTTACATTGGAATGGCCAGCAGAGCAGATCTCTGTTTAACATCTTATCTGAAGGTCCTGTTACTGGGACATGAACTTGTGACCCCCTCTGACTGGGAAACTGAAGGGCTGTTGCCTGAGCCACACTGACACTTCTACTTACTGTAGCCACACGAGGACAACCTGACAGAGAGAGACAGAAAGGACTGTAAGAGAAACAGGCATGAAAGAGACTTGAATGTATTTTAGCCACATCACCTGTTCTCCATCCAAAACCATTAATAGTTACCCCCTCCCTAAGGTGTATATTATGTACTGGTGGAGTATATGCATCCTTTGGGGTTCTCTCCCTGTGAGATGCTAGCTGCTGCAACAATGTGAAGGATACCTGTACAGCAGCCCTTTAACAGGGCCTTCTATAAGTATACATTGTGACAGGCCATGTTAAATCCCTGATGTGGAGCTCTGGGAGGGAAAGAGGGAAGGTGTATAAACTGGACTGTCTTTTTCATTCTGTGTTTGTACAACTCTAGCACAGAGAGGTCCTAGATCACTTCTGGAGCTCCTAGGCACTACTGTAATACTAAAAGTAAAAATGAAGAATACATACTACTATCTTCTAGAGCAGGGGTCGGCAACCTTTCAGAAGTGCTGTGCCAAGTCTTCATTTATTCACTCTAATTTAAGGTTTTGCATGCCAGTCATACATTTTAACGTTTTTAGAAGGTCTCTTTCTATAAGTCTATAATATATAACTAAACTATTGTTGTATGGCAAATAAATAAGGTTTTTAAAATGTTTAAGAAGCTTCATTTAAAATGAAATTAAAATGCAGAGGTCCGAGACTGGTGGCCAGGACCTGGGCAGTGTGAGTGCCACTGAAAATCAGCTCACGTGCTGCCTTCGGCACGCGTGCCATAGGTTGCCTACTCCTGTTCTAGAGCATGGGTTCCCGTGGCTGAGAACCCGTGGTCTGGAACATGGTGGTGCATGTGAATTAATTAATTCAAGGGGGCAGCTCGCAAATAGGTATCAGGATGTCATGACCCTGCCCTTACCAAAGGCTAAATGGGAGAGGGGAAAAGGTTGAAAGCCACTACTGTTAAGTCCACATCACTGACTCCAACCTAACAGGAGGAACAAACATGACTCTCCTCCCTTTTTGAGCCCAAACGCCTGAGCTCCAGTGTTTGAAAAACTCCTGGTGATAAGTGGTGGCAAACACACCTACTCTTCTCACTGTCACACAGGCATGGCTGCTGCTTCTGCTGTGTGGTGGTAAAAGGGAGGATGGGGAATCCTGTTGGAACTTTTGTGTGATGGTGGTATTAGCTGGTTAGAAGCAGCAGGCTTAACCCTTTCTGTCTCAGTTCTAAAGAAGATCATTCATCTCTCTTAGCTACCCTTCCACCCTTCCATCAACTGCATTTCTTTCTTGTCCTTGGATTCTAGGAAAACCGTTGTCACACTTAACAAACCCTCTGTTACAGAGTCAGTCTGTGCTCTGCTGGGCTTTCCAGGGCAAGGAGCCATTGTTATATAACATACAAAAACCTCGGTTTCCTCTTTCTCTCTGTCAATCTCCTTCTCTCTGTCTCCAAGCATCTGTCTGTCTGTCCCTCTCTCTCTTTGCCTTGACAGTTCTCATTAGCCTGGAAATGAAGTGGAAAGAAATAAGGGCAGGACAGCTGTCTCTGTTCTTGCTGACCAGTTTAATGGACCTCTGATTTCGTTTTACAGACATTATGTGAGATTCCTTCCAAGTCTCCCCTGCCTCTCACTGGTACACTGCTGAAGCCCATAAGTGTACAGTGCACACATATGCGCACATACAGACACACACATACAAAGGTTCCTTATGTGGTACAATCTCTTGGCATCTGCAAGTGGTCTTTTCCTGGTAGGATGCTGCTGCAGACACACAGGCTTAGATTTGCTGTAGGGGTATATCTGAGCTGGGCTTGTTCTCTCTGTTGATTAGGGAGAAGCGTTCAGCGGAGCTTCTTTGGGAAGAGTGGCTTTTTCCTGTGCTTGGGAAAAATGTTGCCACCACAAAACATCCCCTGTGGCCTGCCTTCTGTAGGCAGACATCCCTACTGTCAAACTTTGATAACTGGCTAGTCCTCCACTGTATTTATCTGTCTGTCCAGCACCACAGTCATAGGAACCACTGTCTCGCCATACCCTTGTATGTAACATGTAGTGAAGGGTCCCTGACTGGAGTGGAAATGGGTTGCAGGACCCAAGGCCAGCAGAGGAGATTGGGGGTCTGGAAGACTTGTGCTGGGGCACTAAATTTTATTACCATAAAATCACTCCTATATATAGAGATATACTGATCTCATAGAGCTGGAAGAGACCCTGAAAGGTCATTGAGTCCAGCCCCTTACCTTCATTAGGCAGGACCAAGTACTGATTTTTGCCCCAGATCCCTAAGTAGCCCCCTCAAGGATGGAGCTCACAACCCTGGGCTTAGCAGACTAATACTCAAACCACTGAGCTATCCCTTCCCCTCTCCTAGTTGTTTTGATGAAGTTGTTATAATGAACATGTGGCCCACCTGGAGTGGTTCCTTGGTGAAAATCAGGCTGCACAAATCTCACATTGCCTTCACTTTACTTAGTTTGTGAACATATCTCCTGTCTCAAAGAAAAAGCAAATCTTATAAGAAAATAGGCTGGGGTTTGGAGTGGCATCATCATCCTGTAGGCAGGTGTATGTCAATAGCAGGTTTTATCTGATTTCAATTGGATTATGCTCCTCTTAGCTTATTTTCAGAGCACTTGCCTGTGAACCTTAGTGGAAGCTGGGTTCTACACCTGCCCTGTAGCTCAGTCATTATGGCCTGTGTGCCTCCCTACATTTCAGGAGATACATTATGGCCTGCCTGTGACTGTGTCTACATCTATTTTAAAAAATAACTTTAAACCAGTGCCTGGTGGTTCCTGCTAAGTGACAGGCCTGTTTGGAATGGCGCAGGTGAGCCAGCAGATGCTTTGTATGCAGTGTAAAACTCTCATCATTTGGGTGCCATAAGATCCCAACTTCCAGACTCCTAAGGAGGGTGACCAGGACCGGCGCTAGGGTTTCTCGCACCCTAGGCGCAGAGCCATTTCGCCTCCCCCCGGGCTGATCCCGCAGCTCCGGTGGAGCTGCCGCAGTCATTGCTGCGGAAGGTCCGTTGGTCCATGGCTTCGGTGGAGTTGCTGCAGGCGTGCCTGCGGGTGGTCCACTGGAGCTGTGCGAGCAGCCAAGCGTCTGCAGGTATGACTGCGGCAGCTCCACCGGAGCCGCGGACAAACGGACCCTCCGCAGGAATGACTGCGGCAGCTCCACCGGAGCCGCCTGCCGCACCCCTGGCAAAATGCCACCCCCCAAATAATCCTGGTGCTCTAGGCGATTGCCTAGGCTGCCTAAATAGTAGTGCCGGCCCTGAGGGCGACCTAAGCCCAGCTACAGGCAACCCTCATATTTGGTTGCTTTATGCAGTTTTCCTGTTTTTTGCTTTTTTGCTTCTTTTTTTCCCCCCTGTACTAACTCCTTGTTTTCTCTTTCTTTGTAGCTAGAACACATTCAGAAACACATATGGTATATGTAAGTAATATTTTTAAAAATCCTATTTACTTGTCTTCACTATTGTTGCTGTTGCAGGGAGCTGGTAAACTAGAAGTCTGTGAAATGGATAGACTTGGATGACATGAAAACAGCTTCCATACAGGCATGGGCCAGGAGATGAATGAGGGAACATCCATTAAAGCTGAAGTTTTAGCCTATACAGTGAATACAATCTCCTTTGTGTAGATTCAGGCTAGGGATTCTCATATACAGGAAAATCCTGTATGGCAATAGTTTGAAATGGGACCTGTTTAACTGTGTGCCACTTTCCATACCAACATATAGCTGTTTTTTTTCTAAATGTACTATGCCTGAAAGGGTAATTTCTGGGTGAACAGCAAGGGACTAGCAGACACATTTACCTGGATACCCAAGTAACTGCAGGGAATCCCTAGCAAAATCTTAGTAAAACCCACTTGACAGGCAGACTTTCGTGGGTTCCTCTCTGGCATTTATGACTTTTCTCCAAATAGGGGGAATAACAAGAGACATTATTAGAAAATAAGCTTTTATAAACAATCACCTTCTGCTTCATAGGCCTTCTTCCCCTTTCTTTGCAGTAAATTAAGAGGCTGGCTCATGACCTCATAACCCACTGATGAGCGATAGTTCCATGGCTTGACTGACAGAAGCAGCCACTTGCCATGGAAAAAGAAGTCTATAAGAAAAGGCCATTCCCTTCTGATGATTTGAGCACATGGAAGACTGCTGGCTTTTTAAAGTGACCTTGCATTTTTGTATAACTCTAATAGTCCTTCATGAAGCATTGATAAATAGGACTTTTGCTTTATACTGATGATATCCCAGTAAGACTAAAAATAATTATTTGCAAGTGATAAACGAGAAGGTGGTGCTTTGTTACACACCTCTGGAAGGTCAGCACATCTGGAAGTTCCCTGCGTGTATGCTATAGAAAGCCAGGTCTCAAATAGCCTTGCCGCCACTGCTTATGAGATGTTTTGTAGGATGCTGTTTGTTGTTCCTGTCAGTCATTTTATTTTTTAAGCCATTCACTAGGACACAGCCTCTTAGTGATTTTTTCTATGATTTTATTGTATGGACATTATTCATGCACTGGGCTCAGTTGATTTCCATGGGAGTTGAGGATGTTCAGCAATCTGCAGGATCACATGTTTTGTTGCTAGCTGGCCTGAACTGACTTAGCACTGTCCACAGCTTTTTCAAGCTCTCTGAGTCGTCAGTTGACATGATGCTTTTTAATATCCAGGAAGATTTGGGATTTTATAACAGAAGGTTTTTTGTTTGTTTGTTTTAAACTCTCACTGATGCTCGTAGGCCAAATTGAAAAGATTTAGTGTTTTTCTCCCACACTGTGCCCCCGAACCAAATCCCACCCCCTGAGATTCCAAACTAAAATGCTGCTTATGATAGATTGTGCAGATGCTCATAATGTGATCACCCCACTTGTTTCTTGAATGCTCTGTATGAAATGAATTAGTTGATTGGCATCCCTTTTCCTTCTTTCTTGCATGCTTGGATCTGAAATGAAATTCTTAGAAGTTAAATTAAATTTTTGTGATCATTAATATTTTCGTAGTAAAGCATAAGTGTTAACGCTCCAGTGAGATTTAAACTGTTCATACCTCACAAAGCTATCGTTTCAGATTATCTGCGCACTCAGAAAGATAACACTGCAGCACTTTAAACAAGGGTCACAGTTTCAAGATTTTATTTTGCAGCCGTAAAAGTTTTCTTTTTCAATGAGGGCCCAGTTCTCCACTAACATGCACCTAATGGAGTCATTTTCAGCTGTGAAAATGGAGCCTAAAACTACCATTCTGATCGAGCAGTGTTTAATGTCCTCTTTGCACTCACTTTTCATGGTCTATCGATGCTAACAAGATTAGACTGGATGTATACAGAATTGTGTAAAGACCACAAGCTTTGCAAAGCACTTTTGGCTTCTATCTGTTTGATTTAATGCACATTACGATCCAATATAAAACCTTTATTCATGGCCATGGATAGCTTAACATGGCCGATGAGTGTCTTGAAACTTGTACTCAGTGCTTGAGAAGTGGTTTCACTTAATTCTTAAAATGGATACTCATGGTCATGTTAATGTATGAAAAACATTTCGTTGTAGTTAAGGATAATCATGCTCCTGCATGAACAAACAGACAGCAATACACACATACACACACACTCTGAAAGTTCCTGGAGCACAAGCTCCTTCAAAAGAAAGTTCCCACTCAACAAGTTGTCACATATTGGTCCAAGTTGCCTCCTAGTAATGTGGTAATCAACAGACTCAAGTGTTTCAGAGGGATTTTTTTTAAACTGAGATAAATTTTCCAAAATGCAGCTGGATTTTGTGACAAAAGATTTTTGACCCAGAACATTTCTTGCCAAAAATCAGCAGAAGAGCATCAATTTTTTCACCTTTGCCAATAAACCGAATGGATGGATGAGATGAGCTATCATGGCACACCCAGAGCTATCATGGCACAACCAGAGGATGCTAGGTTTACTAAAGAAATGGGAAAATAATGGTACTAATTCTGATTTGATTAGCACCTGCGTAGTTCCACTGAGTTTACACAGGAGTAAGTGAGATCTGAATCAGGCTCATTGTGCGTATCAGTGAGATACAGGTTAGAAAATTTGTGAGAAGGTTTAAAAAGCCTACCATGAGTTGGAATCATGTCCATTGCATGTACCATCACTCATAAGGGTGGAAGTATTTGTAAAGTAGTGTTACATTCAGCTGGTCTTTTAAAAAATATATGCGATTTATAGCAGTTATCCTGTGACATGGTTTGACATGCACGTG
Organism: Gopherus evgoodei; assembly: GCF_007399415.2. Taxonomy (NCBI): domain Eukaryota; kingdom Metazoa; phylum Chordata; order Testudines; family Testudinidae; genus Gopherus; species Gopherus evgoodei. The sequence goes on along the minus strand of NC_044325.1, from coordinate 113,350,027 downwards.
AGCTGAAGAGCAACAAATTTGTCATTTGCTCCAGATGTGGAAGAGAACAGACAATACAGTAATGCCAATCATCGCACAGAGCTGGTGATTTTTATTACCCGAAGCAGTGAAAGCCTTGCAGGCGATGTGCAGTTTCGTCGTAGATTTTTCATTTACTTGATGAAGAAGTCTGAAAGTTTGTGAGTTCATATACAGCCTGATTGTTGTCTGATTGTGATCAGGTTCAGATCACAAGGAGAGGGCACTCCACAGTGCACAAAAGATAGCCACCAGTGCTCTGTAGGCATCATGGCTCATTGCCTGCCATAAACTCTAATGTAAATGAGGCTTTGCGATGGAGCGCTGCAACCGATTAGGGATCCTAGCTGGAAATGCAAATTCTCAGGTGATTTTGAAAAATATTCATTTCTTTTTCATCCCTTTTAATTACACTGAGGTTATCTGCTGGTAATATAATGAATGTTTAACAGAGCCAATCCTGACAGTCTGGAACTTCAGGCAGATGAAACCACAGACACAGCTGCCTAAGAGCTGAGTCCTGCAGGCACCTACTACTGGGCACAGGATATGATCCCACATAGCTCACTGAAGTCAATGGCAAAATTTTCATTGACTTTAATGGTTGAGGGTCAGAGACACAGTGCTTACTCATTTACTGCTCTAGAGCTAGATTGTGGTAACCCTTCCCTCCTTTCACAATGACTTACTCCAGGAGTAGTGCCTTTGAAATGATTGGGACCACTCCTGGAGTAAGGTATTACTCAACATGATCAGGTGTATCAGAATCTGATCCTCAGGATCAGAATTCTGGTACCTTTAGTCATGCTGAGGAGTACCTTACTCCACAAATAATCCCATTGACTTCCATAGGGTTTTTAGGTGGAGTAGGACTCTACTCAGCCAGAGGAATTGGGTCAGAACCTGACCCTGAATGAGTAGTCCCTATGAAGTCTGATCCTATTTAACACTAGTGAAAATCCAGAGGGCAAGATTCTGTTTCCTTTACTTGTGTTAAGTAGTCCCTTATTCCACAGAGAGAGCCACTGAAATAAATGGGACAACTCAATGTAAGGGAGATAGAATCTGGGCCATGCTGATTTAGCGTTACTCTGGATTTATACCGATGTAGGTAATGGCTGTATCTGTCCCCATTGAAACTATTGATGGTAGTAAGTATTACGGGCTGGATGGTGACACCCTTACTCACACGGCTAACTGTGTCTCACCTCTGTTTGGCTTCATTGACTCACAGAGTATCCCCTCCCATTAACATTCCCATTGACTTAACTGGGATTATTTGAGTAATGGCTCACTCATGTGAGTAAAGGCTTCACAACCTGGCAGGAAGCACCTGCAAGATTAGGCCTTGAGTGTGTTTTGTGTAAATTGGCTTTACCTGTATCTGCTGCAGTGCATCTGTTGAGTACTCTTTTTCCAGAGCTAAAAAATATGGTTACACCGAGATGGGAGAGAGAGTAAGAATCCCTAGCAAGTCTTTCCAGGTGCGTTCAGTGATCTATGGTAATACATTCAACCTGTGAAGCACTGCAGAGGATACATCTTTAAAATGAATGTTAACCGCCTCATTGGGCTGGATTGGCACCGTACCCCTTGCACTGACCAAGGTGCAGCACGTAGCTGCACTGCCCCAGCATACAACAGAGGCTAAATTGTGGCTCTGAGTCTCACAGTTCAGTCTCTGCTTTGCCCTTGCTCCCTGGGGGGAAATAAGCTGTACCTTCTCTTTTCCTGGCACAGCCTGCTCCCTACTCAGCACTGTGCTCCGCTGCTCTGGCTGGTGCCTTGAGGAGTGGAACCTCTCTCCACTCACCTGTTCGGCCTGACAGTGGCTGCCATATCCTGTGCCTTGTGACCTGCAATGGAGGTAGCCCATCCAGGCACTAAGTGCACATCTGGCACCCTATCCCTCTCCCGTGTAGATGCATGGGACCAGCACAAGCCCAGAATGGGTTAAATTGCGTGACTATTTGTAGAACATGTTTGGATTATTTCCTCCAGCCATCAAAGGGAAAATTATGCCCCCAACTCTGCCACAAGGGACACGGAGGGACTCTGGTGCAGGTTCCTGTAGCCCACAGTGGGGGGTCTGTACCACATGTGAATTCACTACCCATGCCCCTCCGCTGCATAGGGAAGGGAGACCACCAACAAAAAGGCTACTATAGTCTTGAGGCTGCCATGGCGTCCATAGAGCCTCTCGAGAACTTGCAGGATTTTTCCCTGCCCAACTCCTGCAAGAACCCCAGTGCCAGGTCCCTCTGTCTGAGCTTGGTACAGGTTACAGGATTCGATGCCTGTGAATAAACTCAAAGGATGCTCAATGTGCTTGCACTTTATATTATTCTGTCTGCTGTATCTGGAATGAAACCTTGGCATGTTATGTATAGCCAGAGTTTTTTGTTGCAGTGAATAATGAATATTTTCTGCTTCTAGTGAATGAAACGAGACAATTTATATAAGAAGCTTGTTTCAGTCACCTTTTAAAAAGTATTGTGCTCCTGTTACTGATTGCTTTTGTATTCCCAGCTCTTCCACTGACTGGCTGTCTGACCTTGGGCAAGGCCTTTGGGCCAGAATTTTCAAACATGGTTGTCTAAAGATAGGTATCATGGGGTACGTCTACATGGCAATAAAACACTTGCGGCTGGCCCGTATCCGCTGACTCAGGCTCTCGGGGCTCAGGCTGTGGGCTATAAAATTGCAGATAGATGTTCAGGCTCAGGCTGGAGACTGGACTTTGGGATCCCATGAAGGGGGCATGTCCCAGAGCCCAGGCTCCAGCGTAAGACTGAACATGTTCACTGCAATTTTATAGCCTTGCAAGCCCAAGTCAGCTGACACAGGCCAGCTGAGGGTTTTTTATTGCAGTATAGACACACCCTAAGTGCGTATTTAGGTACCTAAATAAAAAGCATGGTTTTTAGAAAGTGCCTAGCACCTTCCTCTAAACATCAGGCCTATTTAAGATTTCTCAGGTTGGGCACCAGAAAATTGAGGGTACCCTAAATCACTTTGGAAAGTTTGGACTACTCTGAAGCTCATCTCTATTAAAATTAGGGATGGTGATGTCAACTAGTTCACAGTTCAAACTTTGGGAGGAAATTGTTCAACTTCACTTAGCCCAAGGTCTGATCTGCTCATGATGCAGCACCTCTAAGTGGAGTGCTTTATAACTGTAAGATATCAGGACACTAAGGCCTTGGCTACACTTGCAAATTAGAGCACATTAAATCAGCCCCAGGCACCCTAACTCCTGAGGTCTCTACACTGGTAAGGCACTTTGAGAACCTGGATTCTGTGGTTGGAGTGCTCCTGGTGATCCACCTCCACAAGAGGCATAGGGGCTTTTAAGCAGAGAGAAACAGTTTGGTTTTAAAAGAGAAACAGAAAAAAAAAAATTTCTGCTCTCTCTGGCAGTTGTGGCTTGCATATTGAGCAAGAAACCATTAAGGAGCTGTTACAGGTCTTTTGTCACGCAATAGTACTCCCATTAGGAGTCAAATACCAGCACTATATACATGCAAATAAAGTGGTTTTTCTGGTTTACTTTACATTGAAAAAATTAGCTAGAGAAAGAAAGGGAAAAAGGCACTGTTGCTAGGCAGACCCCAGAAGACAACAGAGCCTGCAGTTCAGACAATAAACACCGGAGGGCACCCCAACACAAGAAAACAGGAACCATGACTTCTAAGGCAAAAAGGGACGTCGAAGAACAAATCAAAAATGCCGAGCACAGGCGAGAGATGAAAAAAAACAAACAGAAACTGGAAAAAAGACAAAAAGAGGTGGAGCTGAAAGAAAAGGAAGAAAGCATCAAACTGGCAGCCTACAAAAGAGAACAAGCAGCCAAAGAGGCAGCCCACAAAAGAAAACTAGAAAAAGAGGTGGCCCACAGAAGAAAACACGAAGAAGTCAGGGGGAAATCTGTGTGTGTTAGATTTACTAGCCTGACTTTGCATTCCCTCTGGGTGAGGGGAGAAGAGAGATTAGCTCTTGGTAATTTTGTTCTCCAGGACTGGGAACGGGGAGGGTGGGGTCCCTCTGTTTAGATTCACGGAGCTTGTGTCTGTGTATCTCTCCAGGAACACCTGGAGGGGGGAAGGGAAAAGGTTTATTTCCCTTTGTTGTGAGACTCAAGGGATTTGGGTCTTGGGGTCCCCAGGGAAGGTTTGGGGGGACCAGAGTGCCCCAAAACTCATAGACTCATAGACTCTAGGACTGGAAGGGACCTTGAGAGGTCATCGAGTCCAGTCCCCTGCCCTCATGGCAGGACCAAATACTGTCTAGACCATCCCTAACAGACATTTATCTAACCTACTCTTAAATATCTCCAGAGATGGAGATTCCACAACTTCCCTAGGCAATCTATTCCAGTGTTTAACTACCCTGACAGTTAGGAACTTTTTCCTAATGTCCAACCTAAATCTCCCTTGCTGCAGTTTAAGCCCATTGCTTCTTGTTCTATCATTGGAGGCTAAGGTGAATAAGTTTTCTCCCTCCTCCTGATGACATCCTTTTAGATACCTGAAAACTGCTATCATGTCCCCTCTCAGTCTTCTCTTTTCCAGACTAAACAAACCAAATTCCTTCAGCCTTCCTTCATAGGTCATGTTCTCAAGACCTTTAATCATTCTTGTTGCTCTTCTCTGGACCCTCTCCAATTTCTCCACATCTTTCTTGAAATGCGGTGCCCAGAACTGGACACAATACTCCAGTTGAGGCCTAACCAGCGCAGAGTAGAGCGGAAGAATGACTTCTCGTGTCTTGTTTACAACACACCTGTTAATGCATCCCAGAATCATGTTTGCTTTTTTTGCAACAGTATCACACTGTTGACTCCTATTAAGCTTGTGGTCTACTATGACCCCTAGATCTCTTTCTGCCATACTCCTTCCTAGACAGTCTCTTCCCATTCTGTATGTGTGAAACTGATTGTTCCTTCCTAGGTGGAGCACTTTGCATTTATCTTTATTGAACTTCATCCTGTTTACCTCAGACCATTTCTCCAATTTGTCCAGATCATTTTGAATTTTGACCCTGTCCTCCAAAGCAGTTGCAATCCCTCCCAGTTTGGTATCGTCCGCAAACTTAATAAGCGTACTTTCTATGCCAACATCTAAATCGTTGATGAAGATATTGAACAGAACCGGTCCCAAAACAGACCCCTGCAGAACCCCACTTGTTATACCTTTCCAGCAGGATTGGGAGCCATTAACAACTACTCTCTGAGTACGGTTATCCAGCCAGTTATGCACCCACCTTATAGTAGCCCCATCTAAATTGTACTTTCCTAGTTTATCTATAAGAATATCATGCGAGACCGTATCAAATGCCTTACTAAAGTCTAGGTATATCACATCCACCGCTTCTCCCATATCCACAAGGCTCGTTATCCTATCAAAGAACGCTATCAGATTAGTTTGACACGATTTGTTCTTTACAAATCCATGCTGGCTATTCCCTGCTCCATTATCTTCCCTGGCACAGAAGTTAAACTAACTGGTCTGTAGTTTCCTGGGTTGTTTTTATTTCCCTTTTTATAGATGGGCACTATATTTGCCCCCTTCCAGTCTTCTGGAATCTCCCCCGTCTCCCATGATTTCCCAAAGATAATAGCTAGAGACTCAGATACCTCTTCTATTAACTCCTTGAGTATTCTAGGATGCATTTCATCAGGCCCTGGTGACTTGCAGGCATCTAACTTTTCTAAGTGATTTTTTACTTGCTCTTTTTTTATTTTCTCTTCTAAACCTACCCTCTTCCCGTAAGCATTCACTATACTAGACATTCCTTCAGACGTCTCAGTGAAGACCGAAACAAAGAAGTCATTAAGCATCTCTGCCATTTCCAAGTCTCCCGTTACTGTTTCCCCCTCCTCATTGAGCAGTGGGCCTACCCTGTCCTTAGTCTTCCTCTTGCTTCTAATGTATTGATAAAAAGTCTTCTTGTTTCCCTTTATTCCCATAGCTAGTTTGAATTCATTCTGTGCCTTTGCTTTTCTAATCTTGCCTCTGCATTCCTGTGTTATTTGCCTATATTCATCCTTCGTGATCTGACCTAGTTTCCATTTTTTATATGACGCCTTTTTATTTTGTAGGTCACACAAGATCTCGTGGTTAAGCCAAGGTGGTCTTTTGCCACATTTTCTATCTTTCCTAACCATCGGAATAACTTGCTTTTGGGCCCTTAATAGTGTCCCTTTGAAAAACTGCCAACTTTCCTCAGTTGTTTTTCCCCTCAGTCTTAATTCCCATGGGACCTTACCTATCAGCTCTCTGAGCTTACCGAAATCCGCCTTCCTGAAATCCATTGTCTCTATTCTGCTGTACTCCCTTCTACCCTTCCTTAGAATTGCAAATTCTATGATTTCATGATCACTTTCACCCAAGCTTCCTTCTACTTTCAAATTCTCAAGAAGTTCCTCCCTATTTGTTAAAATCAAGTGTAGAACAGCTTCCCCCCAGTAGCTTTTTCAACTTTCTGAAATAAAAAGTTGTCTGCTATGCAGTCCAGGAACTTATTGGATAGTCTGTGCCCCGCGGTGTTATTTTCCCAACATATATCTAGATAGTTGAAGTCCCCCATCACCACCAAATCTTGGGCTTTGGATGATTTTGTTAGTTGTTTGAAAAAAGCCTCATCCACCTCTTCCACCTGATTAGGTGGCCTGTAGTAGACTCCCAGCACGACATCACCTGTGTTTTTTACCCCTTTTAGCCTAACCCAGAGACTCTCCACACTTCCATCTCCTATGTCCATCTCCACCTCAGTCCAAGTGTGTACATTTTTAATATATAAGGCAACACCTCCTCCCTTTTTCCCCTGTCTATCCTTCCTGAGCAAACTATACCCATCCACACCAACATTCCAGTCATGTGTATTATCCCACCAAGTTTCAGTAATGCCAATAATGTCATAGTTGTATTTATTTATTAGCACTTCCAGTTCCTCCTGCTTATTACCCATACTTCTTGCATTTGTATATAGGCATCTAAGATACTGGCTTGATCTTGCCTCCTAGCTTTGCCCTGACCCTCCTTCCTCTCTGCCATTATAGCCCGTGCTCCCTCCTGTTTCCAACCCATCTCCCAGGTCTTGTTCCCCACTTACCTGTGGCGTTTGCTCACCTGTCCCTGTCGAACCTAGTTTAAAGCCCTCCTTACTAGGTTAGCCAGTCTGTGCGCAAATAAGGCCTTTCCCCTCTTCGAAAGGTGAACGCCATCTGTTCCTAGCAGTCCTTCCTCGAATAGCATCCCGTGGTCGAGGAAGCCAAAGCCCTCCAGGCAACACCATCTTCTTATGAGTGGTGGCAGCAGACCTCCCAGCCTTAGGGGTACGAGGCTTCACCTCCTTAACTGTTGGGGGTGATTCCTTCTCTCCTGTATCAAGAAGAGCATAACGGTTATCTTTTACCACAGCAGGAGGGTTCGCAGCAGCGGTGGAGCACTGCCTGCTGCTAGAAGTAACCAGCTAGCTGTGTCCACCCTGAGCCTCCTCCTCCACTGGTGTGTCAGACACACCCTGAGGCATCTCCTCCTCCACTGGTGTGTCGGTAGTCCTGTCAACTGGGACAGCTACGTCAGCTGTCTCCACATGGATACTGTCCAGGAATTGCTCATGGAAACACTCTAATTTTTTGGGTGGTGGCAGCTTTACCAGGTCCAAGCTGGTAACTAAGCTTGGAGGTTTTCATGCTAACCCCCATATTTTGGACGCTAAGGTCCAAATCTGGGACTAGGGTATGACAGGGACAAAGCAACCGTTACTGTGGAATGCTCCTGCTGCAGAGGCACGTGTTTGTGCATGTATGAGAGAGAAAGGCGGAGATAGGGGCTTATATCGGGGTTTCCCCCTGCCGCTATGGGAACTTATGAGACAGCATGCTGACACACTCTCTGCCCCCCCAAACACAGTCTCTCCCGCCACATACACACAACACACTCCCTGTCACACTCCACCACCACCCCATTTGAAAAGCACACTGCAGCCACTTGCACACTGGGATAGCTACCACAATGCACTGCTCTCTGTGGCATTGCAAGAGCTGCTAATGTGGCCATGCCAGTGCTCATGCAGCTGACAGTGTGAACGCACGGCAGCATTTTCCCTCCTGCGGTCTCTGAGGACTGGTTTAACTCCCAGCGCTCTACATCTGCAAGTGTAGCCATGCCCTAAGCAGCTGCTAGTTCGTTTTCAGTTAGTACGATGGGAGCTCTTATTGCCTTTCTGCTCAAACAGGGAAGTTTCTCATTAAAGGCCCAATCCTGCAAGATGCTGATCACTCTCAGCTCCCATTGAACTTGTTCTGAAGGGAATTTCTGTTTGTCTTGCAAGGCCAGACATTTCAATGGAATTTTAACATTCTTTTTCCATTTGTTGTTTTAGCCTCTATCTCAGAGCAAGGGTTTCACTTGTTGCTCACCTCTCTCTCTCTCTGTCTCTCTCTCTCTCTCTCTGTTTCTCTCTCTCTCAATTACAGAGGGGGTAAGAATGAACCAGAACCGGAACAACCAATTCCTCGAAAGGTGCAGATTCGTTCTCTCCCTTCCCTGGAGGACATTGATCCAGACGTGTTAGACAGCATGCACTCGTTAGGCTGCTTCCGCGACCGAAATAAACTCTTACAGGACCTGTTGTCGGAAGAGTACGCATTCTCTCAGTTTTAACAGCGGTTTGGTGTCAGAGGGTTAGAGGCGATTAGAAATGGGATATGGAACCTTTTATTTCTAGAGCACTGATACGAAAATGACCCCAGTTGGGAGGGACTGATAGTCATTTCTCCTGCCCTGGCTGTTCAATGGAAATTAGTTGGGAGGGAGCGGGAGGTCTCAGCGTATTTCTTAAAGCATAGGTGCCCCCTATCACATAAATTACCATTGCAACTGACATCCTTATTAGAGAGATCAAGGGTTGAATGACCCATGGAGGCTAGAACAACCTCCAGAGTTGATATCTGCAGATGAGGATTCACATACATGGATAGGACAGCGTGGGGAATTTGCATGGTTACTGCCTGTGCGGTGCCTGCATCTGTTGGTAAATAAAAGACTTCAGTTTCCAGAGTTCTGCCAGCTTTCCTAAGCATTATGAAGGATCATCTAGTAGGCACCAGACTAGGACCCAGGAGATCTAGCTTCAGTTCCTGACTGGCCTTGGGCCATTCACTTATATTTACTCTGTACAATGGTGGTACTCCTGCCTTCCTCAGAGGGGCTTTGGGAGGATCAAATCTACTGATGTTGTCAAGGCACTCAGATAATATGGTGCCAGGGGCCAGATAAGAAAAGAGAGAATTAGATTTGGGTTATTTAGAACATTTGTAACTATTGTGTTTGATGGGGAAAGGGTAATCTGCATTTTTTTTCTCTGGCATCTGCAGCAAGTTAGAAGGTTTCTCCCTTCATTTATTTTTTTCAGAGAAAACCAAGAGAAAATGATTTATTTTCTTCTCCTTGATCGGAAAGAGAGGTATCCCAGTCATGAGGATGAGGACCTGCCCCCTCGGAATGAAATAGGTATTTCAAACATGATCCCAGTCACCTTTGACCCATTTCAGTCTGTCCCTCTTGACTTTATCTTCCTGTTGTTGGCATTCTCCCTCCTCTTTTCCACTGAAACAGGCTATGATGGTACTAATGTTCTCCAAGGCTCCAGCAACCTGGGGAAGTCAACTGTGCTGTTGAGCTAAACGTAAAAGGTCTGCTTCTCAACTACACTAAGGCCCTTTTAATCCCTCTCTGCCAGCGTGACAGGCCTTTGTATTTGCGTTAGAAAGGTTTTAGCAGCCTGAAATACAGCTGACCACACTGTAGTTGCACAGGCCATACAGAATGAGTTCCCTGCAGTATTTATATATTAAAGATATTTTAGAACAATTTTCAAACATGTTTACTGGGCTTACACATTGTATCCTTTTGCCTGTATAGCCAGGTGTTCCTTTACCACTGTAGTGCTCTTGTAGTTCTATTGTCACTTATTATTTGCATTGTGAAGCCGCAGGCACAGACCCCACTGTGCTAGATGCTGTATCAACATGGAACAAAAAGACATTCCTGGCTCCAAAGAGCTTACAGTCTAAGTCAGCGGTTCTCAGCCTTTTTCTTTCTGAGGCCCCTGCAATGTGCTATAAAAATTCCACAGCCCATCTGTGCCACAACTGTTTTTCTACGTATAAAAACCAGGGCCAGTATTAGGGGGTAGTAAGCAGGGCAATTGCCCAGGGCCCCACACCATAATGGGCCCTGTGTAGCTAAGCTGCTTATGCTTCAACTTTGGCCCGGGTGGTGGGGCTTAGGAAAGTGTAGCTTTGGCTTTCTGCCGTGGGCCGCAGTGAGTCTAATGCCAGTCCTGCTTGGCAAACCCCGTGAAACCTGCTCACGGCCCACCAGAGGGCCTCGAACCTCTAGTTGAGAACTGCTGGTCAAGTGACTTCAGCTATACATGGCTCAAAGCGAATCAAAAATATGTAACTAATAAAATTTTAGAAAAGGACCTGAAATTGCATTTCTGTACATAGTAGTGTTGTGTTTTTAAGCCTAGTATCTCATGACCTTCAGGGCTAGAAGCAAGTGCTGTCTCTCCCATTGAAATGCTTGGACTCTCCCAGTCCTACTGTGTGATGAAATATTAAACTTTAAATCTGTCACTGCTCCAAGATTCATGCCCTGGGCCTCAGGTCTGTGCAGTTTTTCTAAGAACTCTTATATGTGGAGGAAACTATAAAACACTGACCTGGCAGGCTGATTTTTAACAATGTGACCTGCTTGAAGCTGCAGGGAGTTTGGAACGTTCGCGTGCTCCTGGTGGAGATGGGTTAGTAGGCAGAGTGTAGATAGTGTGGTCAAAGGTACCTGATAAATTCAGTTTATCACATGGTTCTGTAATTTATCTATTTAATCACATGTACAGTATATCACTACCACATAAGTTTTGTGTATATTTGTGTGTGTATGTGTATGTCTGTGTATTCCATCTTCCTACAGTGGCTCATTGACTTTTGACTTAGATAGATGATTTTGCAGCACAGGGCCAGGGCTCCCCTAAGTCACAGATACTTTTGCTACTGAACGGCAGTAGCAGTGGTGATTGAGTCATTACCTCTAGTGCATAAATGAATGCAAAGTTATGCCCTAACTATGTCATATACCTCTTCTCCCATCTCCCAATCCTGTCCCTCCCACAACATTTTCACTTGCTGGTTCAAATACTGACCATCTGAATTGGAATTTTCTACACCGGGTGAGAAAGAGTTCCCCTATAGAGGTAGGCTATCTTTGAGCCAAATATAGCACTGTGCTGTGATAGCACATTGTAGAATCCCCAAGCATTATTATTTGAGTGTTAGTAAGATCTACTTCCTTTCCCAGAGGGGGTTTCCATCTCCTCTGCTGCCAGCAGTGTCTCTGGGAACATGGGGCAAAGTTTAAGTAAGAGTAATCATGCTTCTGATGAATATCTCCTCATTAGCCATGAGCACTGACCTTGCTCAAAGAGAGAAGAGGAAGAGTGAACAAAAATGGTAATGGATTTAATCGTAACTGCTCTGAAAGACCACATTCCTCAGAGATGTGTGTTGCCTGAGCACTTGCCAAATAAAAGTACCTGAGCACATACTGAACTCTTTCTCTTTCATTGTATGGTACAGCTTGGAAAGAATGTGAGCATAGGTTTCTGAATTCCAGTTGAAGCTAAAGGGGAGATCAGAGTCTATCTCAATAAATTACCCTTCCCTTCCTGGTTTCCTTTTTGTGTTTGTTTCACTCTGTGTGAAGATCTCTCTTTCCCAGAGAAGTAGGAGAAAGTTTTCTTTTTTATCATTTGAGGCAATGTTCTATTACTTTTCTCACTGCAAAGCTTCACCGGGAGCAGAAGTACACAAGCAGGAAACCTTCGTCCTTTTGCTCTCCGCGTTGCTGTGTAATCTTGTTCGTTGGTATTTTGTTAACAACAATTTAGCTTCTGCGGGGAGGGCTTCTGTCCTCTGACGTTGTCGCAAATCAGACCTGAGAGGTTGGAAGCTGAGATGCAAGCTGACAGAGCTTCTCTTGTGTCAGAGGAACCTTCAATGCAAAATGATGCTTTGAAGGTTAAATGGAAAATGTGGTGGAAGGGCAGCTGCGGGGAGTCTGCAGGGCCAGCCCTCCTGTTGTGGAGTCCTTTGTAATGCAAAACATGTGACACAGCTTCCTCCAAATCTACAGCGTGGCCTCCTCAACCCTGCATAACCATGGCACGCTCCAGCCTGCCTCCAACTTACTTTCAGCTGCCTTCAGCCTGTGGCAGGATAACGGTATTTAATTATCAGTGCAACTTGGTTACTTCATCATCCTCATCATCACAAAGGCAAATCCCAAAGGGACGTAGCCTCCTTGCAGATTGAGCACACCACAGATTGATCTCTTGGTAGGTCCTTAAGACAGTGTGTATGAATGTTTGGTCTGTGGCATTCTTATGCACCACCTCAGCTTTTGGTGACAACATGAGTAGCATCCTGTAACAATATTCCTTGGTAAATATGCTTCATAGTTCATTGGTCTTCCAGCCTAAGAATATGTCCATGCCAACATAGAAAGTCACCAAACTGAAGTAAGACTCACTGACCTATAATTCCCAGGATTGCTCAACATTTGCTGCCCTCCAACCCTCTGGTATAGTAACTGATTTTAAGGAGAGATTGAATATTTTAGTTAGCTGCTCAGCCGCTTTATCCTTGTGTTCCTGCAGAAGTCTTGGGTATATCCCAGCCAATCCTAATGACTTGCTGTTATTAGTTTTTGGACAGTTCCGTATCTTTAAAATGTTTAAAAAATAGGTAGATATCTTCCCAACATCTTATGTGGTGGAGTTTAATGCTAAGGAATCATTTAGTTTCTCAGTAATATCTTTATCCTCCTTAATTGCTCCTGTTACTCCCTGATGGGCCAGCTGACCTACTGTCGTGTCCCCAACTTCTCGCCTCTGATATATTTGCAAGATGTCTGATAATTTGTATTTGTCTTTGACTAATTGCACTTCATAGTCTTTCTTAGCTCTCTCCTAACTCCCAGTTTACATTTCATAGATTCATAGATTCTAGGACTGGAAGGGACCTCGAGAGGTCATCGAGTCCAGTCCCCTGACTTTGTCTTGCCGTACTTAATGCTCCATGTTATGGGTGTCACTTGGGCTGGATTTCCATTTGCTGAAGCCTCTTATTTTGATCTGGTTTGGCTCAAATTACCCCTTGAATCTTGCATTTGATTAGACAGGTTTTTTTCTTCCCTTCTTGCTTCCTTTGTTGTTGGGGATTAGTAATACCTTATGTGACTGTTACTCTGCCAAAGTAACCCCCATGCCACATCTGAGGATTTGCCTTTCCTTGCTTTTGAGTTAGCCTCTCTCAGATTGGCTTAATCTTTTATTTTATTTTTAAGTCTCCCTTTCTAAACTTTAGTGTCCCCAGGCTAGTCTTTAATATCATCCCTTTGCTGAAAACATTGAACTTAATTAAATTTTGGTCACTGTTGCTTCGTGATTCAGCTACAATTCCTTTTTGAACCAACAATAGCATGTTACATAAGACTAAGTGGAGAACAGCTTCTCTTCTTGGCTTAGCTGTTTGAAGCAGCAATCATTAAAACGGTCCAGAAATTATTTCTGTAAACCTTGTCCCAATGTCACGTTTGACCAGTTCATTTGTGTGCAGTTGAAGTCACTCATTGTTATTGCTTTCTTGGATCTTGCTGCCTCTTTGATTTATTGGTTTGTTTTTCTGCTTCCTTTTTAACAGGAGAAATATTATTGTTAATGATAAATATTAAAAATGATTAGAGGCTTCACCTATGTGTTGTTTGCACATATAGTAAATAATAGCTCCTTCCTATGGGGCTTACAGTCTAGAAGACAAGACATAAGAGACAGATGAAACAAGCAAGTGGGTGGAGGTAGCAGTGGAGGATGGCATAACAAAAATAAACAGAGTATCAATATTGATGATGATGATGACTGATTATTATTATTATTAATAATTAATAGAAGTATCAGGAATGGTCCCCTGGGAGATAGCTCAGTGGTTTGAACATTGGCCTGCTAAACTTAGGATTGTGAGCTCAGTCCTTGAGGGGGCCATTTAGGGAACTGGAGTAAAAATCTGTCTGGGGATTGGTCCTGCTTTGAGTAGGGGGCTGGACTAGACAACCTCGTGAGGTCCCCTCCATCACAAATATTCTATGAAATACCAGATCTCTTGGTGGGGGAAGGGTCTCAGAGAATGTTTGTTGTGAGCTCTCCAATGGAAGAGGCAAACAATGTTCTCTCTCTAAGGTATTCATTAGTCACTGGAATTAGATAGCGCTTTACAGATACAAACAAACAAAGGGCTTTAAACAGCCTCACTCTGAAAACAAATCCCTTCTCCTCTCACTTGCTCAGCTGTCCTTTTCTGTATGGGTGTGCTACCATCAGAGTCAGGATCATCCAGTGATTAGGTCACTAGCTGGGGACTCAGGAGATCTACACCACCACAGACTTCCTGTGTGACCTTGTGCAAGTCACTTAGGGCCAGATTTTTCAAGGTATTTAAGCAACTAAAGATCCAGATTTTCATGGGAATTAGGCACTTTGGTGCTTTTGAAAATCTCTCTAGACACTTGTCTGCATCTTTAGGTGCCTAAATACCTTTAGAAATCTGGTTTCTAGTGCCTCAGACCCCATCTGTGAAATCGGAATACTAGCACTGGCCTGCCTCCCAGGAGTGTTGTGAGGATGAACACATTACAGATTGTGAAGTGCTCAGTTACTCCAGTTCCATATAAACACCATATATAGATACATTTCACTAGCTCTCCAGTCACCATAGAGTCACCCAGGGTAGACAAGACCTTAATTTTTAATGTAAAAAGAAAGTAGGGAGGAAAGAAACTCCTAAACTTTCAGGCCTAAATCATTCTCTTCCCCACACCACTCACTCCCCTCCCATCCCATGCTCGGTAGATCAACCTTGACTGTTTTTTGAAGGTTTCCAAGCAGCATCTGAGACATATGCATTGTTTGGCAGCCATGAAGAGGTGAAATTTGGGACTTGGGGAAGAGGAGATTGCAAATGTTCCTTTCTCTTCGTCAGGGGACAATCAGCCCTCTCTCTGTGGGGGGAGGTGCGAGGGGGATTGCTGAGGGAGGGCTGCCAGGCTGTGCCAGCCTGAACCATGGGAGATGAGCCTCAGCCAGACTCAGCTGACTGCATTCTCTCTGTGCAAAGATCCCCCCAGGAAGCGTGTGGACTCCCCAATGCTGAACCGGCATGGGAAGCGGCGGCCAGAAAGGAAGTCAATGGAGGTTCTCAGTGTGACAGATGGAGGTTCCCCGGTCCCAGCTCGCAGAGCTATTGAAATGGCACAGCACGGACAGAGGTAGGTAGCCCCCATAGCCAGGAAAGATGAACCCGGTGCTCCTGGCCTCCCCTACTTCCCCTCTACACCCTATACACAGGAAGAGTTTGAGAAAATGTTCTATCCACACCAGTATTGTAGAAACATCAAGCAGCACTCGTGGTTACTGGCAGCATCGTCTCAGTTCTGTCCATGGCGTGAGGGTCCTGTCCACACTCAGAATACTACTGTGTCATGAGAATAGTATGAATCTGGAGAAACCCTACCTGACTCCTTTGGGTGCCTCTCAGGGCTAATGTCAAACTCAGTATGGCCCTGATGCTCATAGCTCACTGGATTTCTTAAGCGTGGTGGGTATGTATCATTCCAGTTCTCTTATATGCAAGGAAACTGCTGCTATTGTGATATGCTGGAGAGGAGTGAGGGGGAATGGTGTCCCCAGGGGAACTGCTATCCAAGCTGCCCTTCTGGTTGTAGTGTATCATAGAGACGGTTTCCACACTCTTTACAGGAGGGCCACACCAACGAAAGGCAGAAAGAAAGCATGTGGATTTGGAATTACACAGAGATATATCAATCTGTATCAAAGAACATCACACGTACATATACTGTCAATGCTTTAGCTTGTAATTCAGCTTTTGTGACATGGTCTTTTCCCTCAGCTGTTAAGATGTTCTCAGGAAGAGTCTCCTGTGCCCAGAAGCTCCTTTTGCTGGCTGACACTTGGGCAAAGAGTCTGAAATAAAGACATTCAGAGGCCCTTAGAACTGCCTGCGATTCTGGTTGGATGTCTGAGGTGGTTCTAGCCCTAGAGTGAAGAAAGCTATTCCCTGAGAGCTGCTAGGATTTATTCCTGGGGTCCATGGCTGGGTATCCTTAAGATTCAGTGTCTGAAAGGTTCCTCATCATAGGTCAGACAGGACACCAGCTTTATTCCCCCCCCATCCGACAGTGAAATAAAAGGATCTGTATAGTGATCAGGTAGCTGTTTTGGAGAAACATGTTTCACAGAGGCCACTGATGTCAAAGAAGGTAGAATGAAGAATAAGGCTGAGCACCCTGGGAACAAACTGTTACCAAGCATTAGTCACTAGAATCAGACATCCACCTTTTCCCCATCTCGCCTTTAATATCCAGTCCTGGTATCTGGAGGCCCTGCTGGCCCATGAAGGTCTCATGTATGAGACAGCCACTGGTGCAGTGTACAGACTTCAGCACCCCAGCTGCAGACTGCTGTCTTTGTAAGTTGCTGTACTCTGCAGTTGCTTTCGGGAAGCATTTACCTAGGTGAAACAGCAAAGAGGAACCAGGAATAATGGTGACACAGGCAAACTGAGTTAGGAGCAAATCATTCCACCAACCTAAAGCTTCCTGGCCTGATCCTGATATGTTCTGATAGTTGGAACGCTCCCTGCCACCTCTCACCTTTGGCTTGTGAGTCCATAACAATGTGTCAGAAAGCTAAAGAAAGGGAAATCAAGGGCTCATATTATCCTGTGTATTCTCTTTTGCTTTGAATGGCCCATTCTCCCCCACAATTGAAAAATGTTGCAATATGAGGTGATCAGTGGAAAGAGACACAAGGGGAATGTCTGAGCTTATCTCAGAGACACTGGAGAGAGATGCATTGGCAGCATGTCAGTGAGGGATAACTCTAGGTTAAAGAAGGCAGGACTCATGCCGGAGGTATCAGGGACAATCAAAAGGAATACACTGGGAGAGTGTGTGCAGCAGACAACTTCAGCTAAAGCAAAACATATAGGTCTGATCAAGGACAGTGGAGGGGCACACACTGACATTATGAGGGATGATGCCCAGTTCAGTGGTGCATATTTTGGAAGAGGTTAAGGGGAAGGTGCTATTTTATTTCAGGCTCAAGCTTTCATTACTAAAACACTCTCCACATCTGTAGATGACAATGGCACAGTATGAGTTGCTGGCAGTGTGATGATTTATAACATGAGCTGGCTTCATTAACAAATGCCACTGCATGGAGAGTGTCTGGGGACGGTACACTGCTGATAGGGGCACCATCTGTCAGAACAATCAGTAACAAAACGCTAGGTGCCTGCAGCCAAGAATCAGGCTTTTTAAGGCTAGCTGTATAGTATTCAGCAGCAAGTGACCCACAGAGGGTGGATTTTGCAGCACTTCTTCTTAGCCCTGTGACTTTCAGGGGGTGGTGCTGCCCTGATATTCTTAGTCTGGGCAGATGGATATCCAATGCTTTATTCCAGGAGGGTTGTACTGCATTGGGAAGGTGAAGAGAGACTGAAGAGACAGTCCTGGTTAGAGATGCATGACTGTAAACTCCAGGAAATATACACCCATTGCTTCCTTCACAAGCTACTAGAGATGCTTCTCTAGCTCAGTGGGCAAAGCACTCCCTTGTGACTTGTGTTTTAGTCCCACTGCAGTGAACATCTGTTTATATGCAGAAAGAGGATGCATGTGATAGCCTCCAGTTGTATGCGGATAAATAACATACTTGGCATCCAGCCTGGGACCGTAGGAGCCTATAATCTTGATATTATGAGTTTGATATCCTCTAATAGCCACTCAGGCTTGAAATAGGGGACTCAAACCCAACAGGTTGGTAAAAGGGCTTTTGTGCTGAAAGCATTAGGAAAAAACATAGCCCTTCAGTGAATTAGTCCTGGAGAAGAACAGTGGAACAAGTGAAGTCCTGCATGACAACTGGCTTCCAGCTTACAAGCTGCTGCCCACCCAGCTCTGCTTGAAACAATGGTGTTGGCCCCTCTAAATGCTCTCTGTTGTTTCTCTGACTGTATGTGACACACTAAAAGCACACAAATGCCCACATCTGGTGATTAGGTTTGGTTTTATCCTGATTTTAGCCAGCCCAAATGTATTGAAGAGGAGAGTGTCACTGAGCTACACCACTGCCAGTGCTCTTCTTTCCTACCCATTTCAGACTGCTTGGCTCCTCCTAGAAGCCACAGCTTCACTCCTGCCAAGAGAAACGTCGGGGGGGGGATAGGTACACAGAACACCGTAGACACCTCATGGCACTAAGAATCTTGTGAAATGGACAGCCCCTTCTTTAAGTGGTGCCTGTTACCCCTGCAGCAGCTGGAACCTCTCCTGGGGTGCCAGGATTTTCACAGTGGCAAGGGTCAGAGTCGAGAAGATTTGCTCAAACTTCCTAAAGTTAACTCCATCAACTATTCATTTTCCTTCCATTCTTTTTCTTGTGGGTTGCTGAGGTGAATAGCACAAGTGAAATATCAGCCAGTGCTGGCAGGCTGTATTGTGTAGAGCAGCTCTCCACATAACACAGAGCTTACACATAACATAGACCTCCTTTAGTGAGGCTTTTAGAGTCCTGCTTCTCAGCTGCTGGGATTCTGACCAAATTTGGGAAGCAGAATGGTTCTTTTTGAGGATGGAGAGGGGTGTGGGACTGGCAGTAACGAGCCATGAAGAGTAGAAAAATAAAAGAGGCCTTTAAGAAGATCTGTTTGCAGTTTTGAATCTGTGCCCAGTGTGTGCTTAGTGTTAATGACTTCCCAGAAAGGCTTTCAGATTCCTAGCAGGAGTAAGGAGGGCTTTGCTATTTTCACATTCAAGCATGGTCCATCTCCAGTGAGAAATGTGAGCAAGTTGACTCAGCTGGGGTTTGCAGTGCAGTAATGGGGAGCAGGGTGCTGGATGTGTTTGTTGGGGAGGTCACAGACCATGACAGGCTGGGAGTCTACTCTTAGAGAATACTTCTACAGGGGTCTGATTCTGCCATGTGCTGAGGGCCTCAGCTTTCACCAAAGCCAGTGGGACTGGGAGTTGAGGATGCTCAGCAACTTCAAGAGATGATCAGTACCATTCAGGATGGAGCCATGGGTCGGAAAGGAGCAGGAAAAGTGTTCTGGAGATTTGCTTTAAAAAGGACCTGGGTTTGGAGGGCTTAGAGTCAGGGACGCTTTCAGGTGAATCTCTTTTATGAATGTCCATATTAGTAACTCTGTTTTCTCACTTTGTTCCTGCCATAGTAAAACAATGTTCAGTAAAAGCCTGGATATCTCTGAAGCCAATCCCAAATTCAACAAAGAAGAAAGGTATAAACACTGACAATCTGTTCCTCTCCTCTACCTCACTGCTGAGACCTTAAAGATGCAGCTCTTATCTTCTCCATGTGGGGATGCAGCTGCTCATGCCTAGAGAGAGCCAGGGACTGGTGGGCGGTGTTTTGTGAGGGGGAGGGGTTGTTTTTGATTTTTTGGGGGGAGGGGTAGGGTGTGTCTTCTGCAATAGAATGCTATGTATTTTTCTATACAATCCTTCATTCGAATCTCTCCCCAAATGCTTCATGCACAGGCTGTGTCTGTCTTAGGATTTTCCCCTAAAATTTCATATTATTGCTACCACTGATCCAGCCCCCCTGGGTGTTCACAATGGTGGGGGTACTGGTGGGAGTGTGTAGAAAGGTGACTGGTATTTTAAACCACCGTCTTACCTGAACCTGCTTTGAGAGAGGCTGAAAATACTGATCTTTAAAGGCCAGCAGCCATGTGGAGCTCTGTCTACACTATGCTCCCATCATTGCTAACTCCAGTGCAGCTGAACCAGCGGTAGCAATGGTGAGAAGTTTTAGGGTCAGAAGAAAAATGCCTTCAGCCAAGGGGCAGGCTTTTTAAGGCTGATGTAGATACACGAGCCAGGGAGAAAGAAAAGGAATATTTGTGGGTGAGATTTGTGGGTGAGATTCAGTGGCCTAGGAAATAGTTGCAGGTAGGTGGGAAAGAATAAGCGAAAGGGCAACTCCCAATTGCTGTGGAGAGAGGCAAATGGGGCGGGAGCAGAGAGGCCACCAAATTTGGGAATTTAAATAAAGACTCTTGGGTTCATTTACAAAATTAATTTAGCCTTTTGGAGGAAGAGGGTGTTGTGGAACACTGAACACCAGAGTGGTGGAGCTCTGTTCTGGTGCTAACAACGAGCTATAACACAATGGGTAATTCCCTACCGTATTGTAGCCCTCCTATGCTACATGATAAAGACAGTGCTTAAAAAACCTTGACCTTTTCCCCAGTCCTTATCTCTTGCACCCTGAGCCAGTGTGGTTATGTCTTTATGGGATTTCCTGCCATTGGGCCATGTGCAAGTCTCCTGGGGAAAGTGGGTGGCAGAGGGAACACCCTGTCAATTAACAGTCTGTAATAACAACAACAATACTGGGCATTTATATTGTGACATTAACTCACAAATCCATCTAGTTAAGGGGCCAGCAACAAAAGCCACAGCCAGTAGGACAGAGGCCTCTCCTTGGCACTGAAGTGGGAGGAAAGTTGAAGGTTTCATGACAAATCTGGAGGAGCCCCGCTTCCCTTTATACAGAAACCTTGCCAATTTAATATAATCATGTGCCTTTAAATATAAACCCTTAGAGACTTCCCAGGTGTGAGCGTGACAGTCTCCCTATCAGCCTTTCACAGACTGACACAGTCAATTGAACACGCGGTTTAAGGGCCCTGCGGCTCCCACAGAAAAGAAGGGAGAACATTGAGTTTGCCAAGGAGATGGAGGCACAGATCCTGAAACAGCACACCAGGTACTCACTTGTATGAGACCCAGCAAGAAATGAGCAGTGCACTCAAGCTGTCAGGATCTCATGAAAGCTTGTGTCCAGGAAGAGGTAATGGATTGCCAATGGATCACGCAAACCTGGTTCCTGAGACTCGCAGCACTGTTATCGTAGATACAGGCCTTTCATATCCCCCACTCTAATCCCTCACTGAACCAAAAAGCAAGATCTGATGAATTTCTGGAAGCTTGGGCATTTCTTGTTAGCCCTCTCTAAATTATTCCAAGACTGCTCAGAAAAACAGCCCTTCCACAGTGTTTAGGACTTAGTCCTAGGTACAGAAAGGCCTTTTCATCTAGTCTGTGACATGAGAACTGTCTCCTGTCTCCCCAACTCCACTGGTTTCCCTTTGCACTTCTTCTGCAGCTGTGCAAGGGTGGAGAAGATGACACTTCAGGAACTGCTGGGAGAATCCCTTAAAGACACAACAGCACTTCTAGCTACATCACAGAGGAGGTGTTTTCAGAGGGCAGGAGGGCTGGGCTGGCCTTCTGCAGGAGAACCTCCTAGGGGCCTCTTTTTGAAAGGAGAGCAGTGAGGAAAGAGATGGATTGGCTCATTCCCTGCCACCTCCCGCCACACTTTTATCTTTCTAGGTGTTAAGCTGAAAGGGTCTCCAAGATGGGAAAATGAGTGGGAGGCTAAAGGAAATAGTCTTCAGATCTGCTAATGGATCAGGGAGAGGAAGGAAGGGCAGCAAAGAGAACCCCAGCAAAATGACCCTTCTGGGGCTAACTAATCATGGTGGCCACTAAATCATTGGCCAACATTTCATTCTCCAGTTTTTTTATTTCTCTTTTTTAAAAGGAATACTGCATCTTTAAGGATCCTTCCCCTCTAGATGCACATGGTTGTCTTAGTAGCTGAGGCCACTGTCCCTCTCTTCTCTCTTTTTTCTCTCTTTTAGCTCCCTTTTGCTCCTTTCAATGCTTTCCTACTTCTGTATCTGGGTTGCTGCAACTCCGTAGTTCACTTGCTTCAATATTGCAGGGAATGCACGTCTGCGCTGCTGGGTCTATTGTGTCCTGGGTTTGTTATTTTTTTAACCTCATTTCCCATCTCCCTTTCCCCTAGTCTCAATTTGCTTTCTGTTCTTTGTGAAAATTCTCAGTGCCTTTCCCTTTGGGGAAAATAACTCACAATGAAAGAAAAGTGAATAAATCTATATACACACATAATGTATGTATTTCAGTACACTGTGTGTGAGTATGAGTGTATTTTATATATATTTACGCACACACTGGGAACCAAATCCTGCTCTCAGTAACATCCGTTTAATGGATTTTCACTGGTATAACTGAGAACAGGGTTTGGCCCTATGCATATGAATTAGGATCTTATCCAGATTATAACTCCAGACCAAGTACCAATGGAGTGTCACTCATGCATAGGAAAAAGCACTCACTATAATGCTTCTTTCCACTTCTCTGTCAACATACAATATAGTGACTTTTTTTTTAAATTGTATGTGAGTCTTAAGTTTTCTTAAGACCACCCCCATGTTGCCTGGCACAGCGTTCAAAACAGTCACATAACAAGAAGCGCATCTGGCTGTGTTTATAAGTAAACTGTGAAATCAACTTGGCAAATGCTGAATTTGGCATTTATGGTCGTGATCATCTTGTGGAGGATTGACCTGCCATGGGTAATTCTGGCAGCTAGGGAGCCTGTTACAGAAACTGGAGAGAGAGAGAGAGAGAGAGAGAGAGAGAGAGAGAGAGAATAATGTTTCTATCCTGCTTAGAGTTTGGTTTAATATCAAACCAGAGCTTTTCACATTAATCAAAGGTTAGACTGGAAAAATAATAGATATCGATAGTGTCCCAGTCTAGCTCACAATCCAATCAGAGCATAGAAAGTTTAATAAAAATAATCCTACCTCTTCCTTGCGTGCTTTGGTCAGCAGTGAAAAATTAAGAGTGTTGAATATTTAAATTGCTACCATCAAGCTTAAGAGTCGACATCCCATGGGGATAAATGGAAAGTTCACTCCTCTTTTAGGGTTGGTTTACGCTCTGTTCACATTGGAAGGCTATCTCTGCAACTTCTAAGGCCTGGAGGCTTGATTTATTTTAAATGAAAAATTAGATTCTGGAGCACAGGATCGCATCCCCAGGGATAAGTACTGGCATGACCCAGCTAATCTGAATCCCTGATTTTAACACAGTAAATGCTCCCTCATGGCTATAAAGCTAGTATCAAAGCATGGTTTCAACTTTGCCTACAGTCTCACTCACTGGGCTCCCAGACTGGCTCAGAAATGTGTATTTTAATGACCAATACCTTTCCCAGTTCATGCATAGAAAAAGATGCTTCTCGCCAGGTCAGTTTGAGGGGCAGGAAGACACTGTGCTGAGCAAAATGGGTGCAAAGAGATCAGCCTCCTTTTTAAAACTCTGATCTAACTGTTCTTCATCTAAGAGATGTTATGGAAACAAAACAAGGAACGCAAACCTCCAGCTCTGCTGGCTGGTTCAGTTGGGTGGTGTTGGTTTCCCTTAACACCTTAGTATGTTCTCTCCCAATTCCCAGTTCCCAAATGCAAAAGTCGGACATTTCTGCATTGTTTGTGTGCAGTATGGAAATCATTGTCTAGTAAATGAAACTGTCCCCTCGCATTTCTAGTCTCCTGAGCAGGAGGCACCTGTGGCAATAATTCTGAGCATTCGATTCTCTGAACAGTATTTCACTTTGCTTTTCGTACTCTTTTCTCCACCTGCCTCCACGTCGTCCCCCACCCCCACCCTCTCTCTCTCTCTCTCTCTCTCTCTCTCTCTCTCTCTCCTCTTTATTTCCCCCTTCCAAGGATGGCGAGTGCTGATGCATTGGGGTAAGCTCCAGTTTTGGATTATACCTGTTGTTGGACTTGTTATATCTTATAGAGAGATTTTTTTAACTTGCAGAGTTAACAAATATAGATGTATAGACTTGATCAAATGAAACTTTTTAATAATGAGAGAGATGTGGGAAGAAGCATTTTTGTGTGTCGGGTTTGTGTGTGTGTGTGTGTGCGTGTGCGCTGGAATCACACACTCTATATACTTTTCTGATTTTGTTTGTTTGATTTTAATGTGTCTGGGGACACAAAACTAATCCCTGACACTGTGCAGATACTTTGAGAATGAAAACCCCTTCTCCACCTATTGCACTGTTCATGTCTATATGGCACACCTGATTGATTACTGATATTTGAATAACAATATCCTTTCCACTCCCACCCCTTCGTCCCCCGAAGATGAAGCTAAAACCCACACATGGTCTAAAATAATTCCTGGGTATTTTCCCTCCTCTTAGCACAAGTTCTTTTTCCATGAGAAAATAATCATCTAAAGTGTGACCATATTCCTAGTTGTATCAGAAAATAAAGCACTTTGAAGGTGTCAGAGCTGAAGTTTCATTTATTAATAGTTATTAAATGGATAATAAATTATTAATATGTTTTAATAAATTGTAATAAATTATCCAGCAAGTCAGTTGATGCTTAGAACCAGGAGTTATAACCATATATATCACCTTCTAATGCTGTAGCTGTAACTACCTATATAATATGTACTACTCAGGTCTGTAACATGCATATAACATCATCTTATTAACCCTTTATAAAAGAATTATAAATGGAACTTTAATATAAAGTGTAACCGGGATACTCTAATTAAACAAGATGATGCTGTTTAATATGATCATGTAGGCTGTGCAGAAGGGTGCAAGTCCCCTCTCCCCCTACTCTTTTCCCCATGTGTGTCTGCATCCAAGGGCGTGATCCTGCAGACATATACTACAAGATGTAGGACTTACTGCCATGATTAGACCCATTGATTTCACTGTAGCAATTCAGGGTAGCAAATGTTGTGCCTTATAGTAAAAATTAAGATTGGGGCATAAAACAATACAGAACCACACTCTGAGGTGCCATCCTGATAGTAAATCATTGGTGGTATCCCTGCTATTTATTACTCTTGTGATCAACTTTGCACAGGGAAAATAAACGTTTCTGGATGATGCTAAAAATTAAAAGCTAAAGAAAGATTAGGTAATAGAGCATGGCTCGGCATGTTCACAGACCAATCGGCCTGCTGTCTCTTGGGTATTAGATCATGTGGCGTTCTGGAGGATTTTAGACTTTTCGTTGTGGTTTAAGAATCTTGATTTTTGATTTAATCAATCAACTGAAAAACAAGAAGGAGCTCGGTTTGTATCTAATTTGACCTAATTTGTTCTGTAAAAGAAATGAGACAGCGACTGGCTGGACGCATTTGGCTGAGATTTTCAAAGCCGCCTACAGAGTTTGGACAAATCCAAAATCTCAGCCACTGTTTGCACCACCCAGGGATGCAAGTCTGACTCATCTACCATACAGTGCATGCATGCTGCAGGCTCCCATTCTTGGGAGCACAGCTCCTGGCTGCGAAAAGCTAAAATCTGGTTACAGGACTGTATCCTGCACTCACTAAACTCCATGGACCGAGCCCAGTTTGAAGGCCACAATACAAGAACCTGAGACCAAACTTACCCCATCCAGTACAACTTTATCAGAAACAATCATTCTCCTAATAATGAATTCACCACTGATATGAGGCACTGAATTTTACCTGTGATCTTACTTTTAAAAAATTTGAGTTTTATTCAAAGAGAAACTGAATGTAAAGTCTGATGTAGATTCTACACGGGATTCTGTTTTTTAAGCAGAAGTAAAACAATTCTTTGGTGGTGCTTTTCAGAAACTGCCAACAGAAAAGAGACAAAACCAGTCTCTTGTCTTTTCTTAACTATATAGGTTTTGAATAGTTTGAACAAATGAACCCAGTGCACTAGGAGTTAATGAGGGTTTTAGGTTGCTCCTTGAGAGAATCAGTAGGCCTGTGGTCTATCTGAGAAGGTTACTTAGACCCAAGGGTAAATGGCATCATACAGATTTTATTCACGATTTGATCTGATGGTGCTAAGGAACGTGGCTTCACCAGAGGATGAGTATGAAAAATAGCAACAATCACATTTTAAAAAAACTTTATAAAATAGCTTGTTTCTGAAAAATATGTGGCCTATGCAGAATAGTATGGTACGAGACTAGGGTTTTCAAGAGCACTTTGGAGCAGACAGCCCTTTGAAAATTAAAGGGACTTTTGAAAATCCCATTCTAGGCTTTTTTTGGCACCTATTTAGGGTGCTGATAAATCACACCAGACTCTCCTGTGTGATAAGTAAATAGATAAAGGGCAGGTCTTCACTACCGCTTAAGTCCATATAGCATATGTCACTCGGGGGTGTGAAAAAGGCATCGGTGCAGCTGAGCCAATGTAACACTTCTAGTGTAGTCTAGCTCAAAGAGTGATGCACAGAGTACTGGCACTTTGTAAAACACTTGGAGATTTACCTGCATGCGGGAATGTAATAGAATGTAAGGTGCTATTAATTATAAGGAATGGAATTATTTGAGTAATTATAGAAATGATACTTACCTTCCAATGATTCTTAATGGCTGTAGAGACTTTAAGATGGTTACACACTAACAGATATTTTCAGCTAAATAAACTTAGTTCATATTCAGAGGGAAAAGATACTTTTCCTGCTGTGGTTTGCCGTGTT
Source organism: Gopherus evgoodei (assembly GCF_007399415.2). Classification (NCBI taxonomy): domain Eukaryota; kingdom Metazoa; phylum Chordata; order Testudines; family Testudinidae; genus Gopherus; species Gopherus evgoodei. The sequence goes on along the minus strand of NC_044325.1, from coordinate 113,323,459 downwards.
CCTCCTTTTCCCCCACACAGTAAGATTGTTCGGAGTCTTCAGTGCTCATGTGCTGCATGTGGGGACTTCCACTTTCACTGTACAGTGATATATAGATGCGGATATTTAAATTCTTTCTATGCTTTCATCTTAACATTGCAGCATTGGGCCAGTTTTCATGCCTGATGTTTGGCCCCTGCTCTGATTCTGTGCACGTGGCTGACAGATGCAGAACAGAGCAAAGTCGACCTGCAGTATTTTTTACAAGCTGATTTAATGAATTTCCCAAGGAAGGTGGTCTTCTTGGGAGGGAAAAAAAATCTCTCGATGGGTTTTGGTTTTTTTTCGCAGAGAGCTGAAAAGCCTGCCACAAGTGAGTTTCCATAATCACTTGGGAATTTTGTCCCATTGGTAACTTAAATGCTGGAATTTGTTAGAAAGAGGAAGAAGCAGATTAGAACTCTGGAAACTGTCCTTCCCTTTCATGTGAAGGGGGAAGATTTGAAAATGGTCAGCTCTCTTTTTTAAAGAGCAATAAAAATTGATCCATGAGCTCCTTAAACTCTGCCCTGTGTTCCCAAACACAATTTCCAATGTGGAAAAGCCAAGATACATTAAAGGGTCTACTTTACCTCTTCCCTTTTTAACCACTAGTAGCCATGGAATAAGGCTAATTTAATTAGTAGTAGTGTGGATACTGAATGCATTTCCTATGACAGTGGTCCCCAACCTTTTTCGTTTGGCGGGCGCCAGATGAAGAACCGTGGTGGCGGTCGAGCACCCGCCGAAATGCTGCTGAAATTTGGCAACATTTTGACGACGATGCCTCTGGATGACGTTTCTTGTCGGCAGCAAGAGGCGTCATCCAGAGGCGTCGCCGCCGAAATGCCACCGAATTTCGGCGGCATTTTGGCAGGTGCGTGACCGCCGGCCAGGACACGGGCACATTTAGATGCCCCCGCGGGCACCATGGCACCCTTGGGCACCACATTGGGGACCTCTGTCCTATGAGATTTAATTCCAACCCTCTCTTCTGACCTCTGCATCAGACATCTAAGATAGGGGGAAGCTCAGTATATTATAGCTTCTTGCAAACCACTGTTTGTGATAAGGAACAGGGGCTGGGAGGTGGCTGCAGTGTTGTGCCCTATATATGTGGACCACTTGTGTTTTTAATATGGGGAGAGATTGGAATAAGAGCAGAGAAATCAGGGTTTTTGGAAACAGACCTGATTGGGGTCAGGTGGATAGGAGAAAGTTTTAAGCAACTATCCTGAAATTCAGGTAAATGTTAAAGATCAACTTCCAACCATGATTGAATGCTGAGGAGAACAAAAGGCCAGGTACTTTGGTACCTAAAGATGCAGATAGGAGCCTAGTGTGATTTTCTAAAGACCTAGTCACCTAACTCCCACTGGGAGAGAAAGGTAATATAAAAACAGCTCAGCAAAAGTGGAGCTCATGTACAAAGCAGCCTGTACTCCGCTCTTATTTCCACTGGTGTAAACCCAGAAGAATGCCAATGTCTGCAATGGAGTTACTGTGGGTTTACACTGGTGGTAGAGAATGCAAAGTTTGGGCCAGTTTGTTTTGTATAGATGGCAGTGATGGATGGGCTGCATTGAGATGCAAAGAATGAATTCCATGGAGAGTTTCTGCACTCGACACAAATTGTCAGAATGGAGCTTGTTGTGTGTTAATTTAAACCTTCTTCCACTGCTCATCAATTTTTTTGGTAATGTTATAATTTCTTTTTAAGAATAGATGGATGTGAAAACATTTTGAATCTCAATTTATAATCTTATTCTTATATAATAGAGCGATACAATTGAGAGACGGGAGCAGGGACTCTAAATTACCTTTGTGTTCTCTAGAAGGCTGTTTATACTTACAGGACTAATATATATAATGTATATGTGCACATACCTAATAGGGCTGTCAAATGGTTTTTAAAAATCTCAATTAATCTCAAGATTAAAAAAAAGTTGCAATTAATTTCAGTTTAGTCACAATGTTAAATAATAATAGAATACCAATTTGCGGATTATAAATATTTTTGGATTTTTTTTCTACATTTTCAAATATATTGATTTCAATTACAACACAGAATACAAATACAACACAAGGTGTACAGTGCTCACTTTATATTATTTTTATTACAAATATTTGCATTGTAAAAATGATAAAAGAAATAGTATTTTTCAGTTCGCCTTTAGAGGCTACAAGTCAAAGCATGAAGGGACATATGAATATTTAGCATTTATGGCACATAAATACCTTGCAACTCTGGCTACAGCCATGCCATGTGAACACCTATTCTCATTTTCAGGTGACATTATCTCCCGTAAAGGTAAACAAACTTGTTTGTCTTAGCTATTGGCTGAACAGGAAGCAGGATTGAGTGAATTTACAGCCTCTAAAGTTTTACATTGTTTTGTTTTTGAGTGCAGTTATGTAAAAAAAAAATCTATATTCGTAAATTTTACTTTTCCAACTAAGAGATTGCACTATAGTGCTTGTTTGTGGTGAATAGAAAAATATTATTTCTTTTGTTTATCTTTTTACTGTGCAAATATTTGTAATAAAAATAATAATATAAAGTGAGCACTGTACACTTTGTGTTCTGTGTTGTAACTGAAATCAATATATCTGAAAATGTAGAAAAAAATCCAAAAATATTTATAATTCATTTAAATTGGTATATTATTATTATTTAACAGTGCTTTTAAAACTGCAATTAATCACGATTTTTTTAAATCTAGTTAATTTGTTTTGCATTAATCATATGCATTAATTGCGATTAATTGCCAACCCTTATACCTATATATGCTTGTATACACACACACACAGAGACCTATATACATGCACACATATATGTGGTACTCAAGTTGGTAGGTCCAACTACTGAACAGAGATTTTTATATGTTTGTTGTTGGTTGTGTTGGTTCTCCAGTATAGTCTTCTGCTTCAAAAATTGTTGTTCTTCAAGACCACCTAACCTTCCAGTTGAGAGGAGTTGAAAGCAGCTGCCTCTAGAGCTGGTCGACACTTTGGGTCAGTTGAGCTCAAAAGCCACATGAAATGCTTTCTGCTATGAGGGACGGTTTTTGTCACTGCTCCGGTATTAACATTCTCTGCTGTTGAGAAGTTCTGTTGCTGAGCTGTTCCTGTGTTTGATCTGAATGGCCTTTCACATCAGAGCCACTGGTTTTGGCCCAGTGCATTTGTGTGTTTTGATTGTTGTTATCTACAGACAATTTTTGCAGAGGCCTTTGCTGGTGAGTGTAAGGGGCGGTGATTCTGTATGGGTCACCTTGCAGGCAGATAGAAGGGCAAGTTGGTCCAATAGGATGGATTTCACCTGATTACATTAGGGCTGTTGATCCCAAAATTGGGAATCTCATCAGCAGGCAGGAGGGCTGGCGATCCCATAAGGAGATCTCACTGGTGGGCAGAACAGCAGACGATCCCATAGGTGAGCTCACTGATGGTTGAAAATGTCTGTTTTCCCATATGGAAACCCCAAAAATGCCAGATTGGAGTGACACTGATCCTGTGTAGACTTTATCAATGGGCAGAAAAGTTATTGCTTCCACAGGGCGACCTAATTGGTGGGCAAAGGCTGGGTGATCCCATAAGAAGAGCCCTTCTGGTGAACAGAAGAATTGATATTTCCATAGAGAGGAGCTCTCCAATGGGCAGAAGGGCCTGTGGTCCCCTAAGGGAAGTTCCTCAGAGGGCAGAAGAGATCAGTGATTTCAGATGCAAATCTCACTGGAGAGCCAAGGGGATTGCATCATGGTGAAGTTAGAAATGGTGGCTCAGCATCAAATAACCAGTCACCCATAGACCTGAGCTTTGGTTTCACTGGGACAAGCCTCTAATTTAAGAAAATAGTGCATCTGGGGCACTGCAAATTTGACCTTTTATGGTGCCTGGTAGAATTTTTTGCTCTTGTGAGTTACACGGACAGTAGTTTTCCATATCTCTGGGTCTTTACCTCTGGCACAGCAAGAGGAACTATGCAGAGAGTAATTCTCACTACCAGTACTGGGCTTGTGATAATGGCTTTTGCCGTGATCTGTTTAGTGTACACTAGCAGGAAGCAGTATCTGTCCATGCACAAATACTCGTGAACCCGAAGTGGGTGGCATTGCACAGCTCCACTAACAGAGCACCTCTGGGGTCACAGGGTCCTCTCTGCGTGAACATAATTTCTTAGAGGATTAGGGGAATTGAAAGGTGTGTCAGGTAGTGAGAGGGTAAAGAAGAGCCATGTGCTTTTCCTATTGAACGCCTCCCTCCTGCTCCTCACCTCGTGCCTGTGCATGCGGTGGCTGGTGTTCAGTGGATGTTCCTTGCCCAGGGTTTCTGAGGGCCATCTCTCCCTGTTGTGTTCACTCAGGTCTCGGTCGATCAGCGGAGCTTCATCTGGTCTCTCCACCAGCCCCCTCAGCAGTCCAAGGGTAAGTGGCATTACTTAAGGATCTATGGGTACCGTTCCCTCAGACAAGCTCAGTGCTTTTTGGCTTCTATGCATGTAGAGCTGTGGTTATTTGTGGGGTGTTTTATTTTTCCTTGGTTGGTTGTAAATTTGCTCGATTTGGGGAGATATTGATTAGAAATTAATGTGCAGCATCTCTTACCCTACATGTTTCCTGTGCTACACGAGATGTCTCTCTATGGCCCTGTCCATCCTCAGCTTTGTAACCACCTTTAGCACAAAACACGACTGGGACACATAACACCCCGTTGGGTTGTCTATAGCATGCCTTCAGCTAATACCACTGCTTATAACAAAGTCACAGTGAAGCACCATACCATGGCACTTTGGTTCTGCTTAGTACAGAACCGTGCTTGACTGACATGGGTCTAGCTAGAATGGAGATGTTACTGAATATGGTAGTAAGCACCCTGGTTTGGTGCTCTAGTGAGGACAGGGCTTCAGGGGAAAATAATTATATGGATTTGAGGAGAAATAAGAAATTGGCACATCACAAGACTGGGGTCTCTGAGGAAACAGAGGACCCATTTCTGTCCCCTGTCAATGAGCCAAACCCTGAGGTCTTTGCTAAGTATTTAGCCAATCCATACTGAGGTAAAGGTCCCTTTCATTTCAGTGGCAGCTCACCTACCTAAGGATTGAGTACAACATGAGGGAGTTATTCCCCAGGATCAGTGCACAGACTGTCCCCTCCTCACCTGGGTCTTCCCTGTTTGTATCTGGGGTAGGGAGGAAAGCAGTGGAAGTCAGCTCCCTCTATGACACCATCACCACCAGCCTGGGAGCCAGCTTGGGCCCAGAGATCTATGCATTCATAGTGGAAAAGCGATGTGGGATGCGTCCTACCCCAGCCCCCTGCAATATACAGTAAACCTCCCACATAGTTATAACAGTCTCAAGGTGCACTTACTGTGGTGGGCAGACTCTCTTGGGGTGGGGATGAGGATTCCAGGCACAGCATCTGGCAAGGAAAGCTTTGTCAATGCAGCCCCACGCTGCAGCAGAGTGCTCGGTCCTCACTGAAAAGCTCATGGGGCTATGTCAACGTCTGGCCCAGAATGTTTCAGGGAACCTCTCAGCCCTTCCTAGGCCCCACTCCCAGCAGCTGTTTCCATGAGATGGTGAGTGCACTCCCACCTTGTGTAAGTACCTAAGGACATATGTAGATGCCTCCAAGAAGCATTTCAGATGGCTACTTCCTCTGAAGAGTCAGGTGTAATTCATATTCTTAAAGGGACATTGTCAAGTACAGGTTTCTAGCTTTGCAGACTTTCCAACCTCTCCATTGTTTCAACTATTTTCTTAAAAGCATCTAATTTCCAAAACTTTTTCCCATCAATTTTTCCCGTTTTGTAACCGGCAAACATTTGACTTTGTTCCTCCACCATCCCATGTCTTTAATACAACAGGAACCAACAAGGTTCCATTTCAGGAGGTTCCTATTCTGTGCACTGGCCTCGCTGATGTTAGCAGGACTGACCAGAATTCTGAGAATAATATTAATGGCTACTGCAGAATAAGTGGAAAAACACACAAAAATAGCGTCCAGTCTTGCAAACTCTAATCATGTGAGTAATCCTTTCTCCTGGGAGCAGTTGCATTGATGGCAGTGGGACTACTTGGATGAGTAAGAACTCCTCACATGAATAAGGGTTGCAGGTCTGGTCCACAGTGACTATTCTTATTTAAAATGATTCCTTGGGAACAGTTGATTAAATGTTTTTAAAAAGCTATTTAGCAGCCAGGTGCTATTCTCAGAAGACCATAACCATTTTAAGGTGGGCAGATTTTGGTCTTAAAGGGACACTGTTGGTTTAAAAATCATATAGTTAAAAAAAAGTGTCCTTACTTATGCACCTTAGGTTATGGAAAGGGAAACTATTTTCAAAATCAAAGGTTTTTCACTATTTACACTGCTTGGGCACAATACTGCACCATGGCAAATTCAATGGCAGTTGAAAGTGCTTGAATCTCCCAAGATTAGGACCTTGGTTTACTTTGCTGCACCTCTCAGAACTGTCGCAATGAGAAGACACCAGTCAACTTAGTGGACTAAATTAGGCTCTTGGTTAAACTGGTGTAAATCTATTGAAGTTAATAGTATTACTCCAGGTTTTTAGTGATTTAACAGAGTGCAGAATGACTTTATTTCTCGTAAATTTGATTCTCGTGCTGTCATACATTGATTACATGAGCTGTAAAAATTGCAGGGGAATGCTTATAATTATTACTTTTAAACCTGTTTCTATTGGAATTAGTTATAAATGGAGAATGATCTCTTCCTGATACTGACCAGCATGAATTAGCCACATAACTCATCTCTTTGACCTTCCATTCCTAATGGTGATTTGGAATTCACCAAAAGAGACAGGCTGTATTAATTTTAAAGTGTTTTAATATTAATATTTAATATTAATAGAAATATTTTAATATATTGGTTTTCCTTTAATTTTCAGAGTCTGATCCAATGTCCATTGAAGTCAAACCTCCCCTTGAATTCAGAGGACTTTGAATCAGACCCTCAGTGCAAACAGTTGTATTTGTTTGGCTTTAAACATTCCCCTGCATTTTTAAATGTCGCAGACTGGTGCTAGTACTTGAGAACCAGTCTAGTTTCCTTTCTATGATTTGAGGATGCAATTGCTTTTACGTCATATGTATGTACAGTGGGGCTGGATTAGAGCCTTTAGAGGCTACAGCAGTATAAATAAGGAATATAATAAAACATATTTGTTGTGGACACAAATGAGGAAGCTGAGTGCAGGGCCAAGAATAAACAAAGAGCATAAATGGTGCTTGTAATCTAGGATGTTATTCCTAGGGCTGTCAATTAATCACAGTTAACTCATGTGATTAACTCAAAAAAATTAATCGCAATTAAAAAAATTAATTGTGGTTAATCACAGTTTTAATTGCACTGTTAAACAATAGAATACCAATTGATTGTTTTGGTTGTTTTTCTACATTTTCAAATACAGCACTACCTCGATATAATGCCACCCGATATAACTCCACCTGATATAACACAAATTTGGTTATAACGCGTAAAGCAGTGCTCCCGCGAGGGGTGAGACTGCGCACTCTAGTGGATCAAAGCAAGTTCAATATAACACAGTTTCACCTATAACATGGTAAGGCTTTTTGGCTCCCAAGGACAGCATTGTATCGAGGTAGAGGTGTATATTGATTTCAATTACAATACAAAATACTAAGTGTACAGTGCTCCCTTTATATTATTGTTTTATTATGAATATTTGCACTGTAAAAATGATAAAAGACATAGTATTTTTCAATTCACCTCATACAAGTACTGTAGTGCGATCTTTTCATCATGAAAGTGCACTTACAAATGTAGATTTTTTTTTTGTTACATAACTTCACTCAAAAATAAAACATTGTAAAACTTTAGCGCCTACAAGTCCACGCAGTCTTGTTCAGCCAATCGCTAAGAGAAACAAGTTTGTTTACATTTACAGGAGATAATGCTGCCTGCTTCTTATTTACAGTGTCACTTGACAGTGAGAACAGGCGTTCACAGGGCACTTTTGTAGCCAGCATTGCAAGGTATGTATGTGCCAGACATCCTAAACATTTGTATGCCCCTTCCTGCTTCGGCCACCATTCCAGAGGACATGCTACCATGCTGATGACACTTGTTAAAAATATAATATGTTAATTAAATTTGTTACTGAACTCCTTGGGGGAGAATTGTATGTCTCCTGCTCTGTTTTGCCTGCATTCTGCCATATATTTCATGTTATAGCAGTCTCAGATGATGACCCAGCACATGTTCATTTTAAGAACACTTTTACTGCAGATTTGACAAAACGCAAGGAGATTTCTAAGAATAGCTACAGCACTCGCCCCAAGGTTTAAGAATCTGAAGTGCCTTCCAAAATCTGAGAGGGACAGGGTATGGAGCATGCTTTCAAAAGTCTTAAAAGAGCAACACTCTGATGCAGAAATTACAAAAACCAAACCATCAAAAAAGAAAATCAACCTTCAGCTGGTGGCAACTGACTCAGATGGTGAAAATGAACATGCATCAATCCATACTGCTTTGGATCATTATCAAGCAAGACCCATCATCAGCATGGAAGCATGGCCTCTGGAAAAGTGGTGGAAGCATGAAGGGACATATGACTCTTTAGTGCATCTGCCACGTAAATATCTTGCAATGTCAGTTACAACAGTGCCATGCGAACGCCTGTTCTCACTTTCAGGTAACATTGTAAACAAGAAGCGGGCAGCATTATCTCCTGCTAATGTAAACAAACTTGTTTGTCTTAGCGATCGGCTGAACAAGAAGTAGGACTGAGTGGACTTGTAGGCTCTAAACTTTTAGATTGTTTTATTTTTGAATGCAGTTTTTTTTTACATAATTCTACATTTGTAAGTTCAACTTTCATGATAAAGAGATTGCATTACAGTACTTGTATGAGGTGAATTGAAAAATACTATTTCTTTTGTTTTTTGCAGTACAAATATTTGTAATAAAAAATAAATAAACACAATAAAATAAATAAATAAAATAAAAAAAAGTGAACACTGTGCACTTTGTATTCTGTGTTGTAATTGAAATGAATATATTTGAAAATGTAGAAAACATCAAAAAAGATTTAAATAAATGGTATTCTATTGTTGTTTAACAGTGTGATTAATCGCGATTAATTTTTTTAATCACGCAATTAATTGTGATTAATATTTTTAATCGCCTAACAGCCTTAGTTATTACCGAAATATGTAAGGTAATTCATTTTGTTTATAAAATGTGGTTTTTATCCTGCCAATATCCCTTTAAAAGGATTTTACTCCCTGAATATGTGTAATATACTGTTAACTGAACTCATCTGAACTACCTTTCCCAGACATCCCCTGTAACTAACGCGTGAAGATTTTTTCCTTTTAACAACAACAAAAAAAGTCCTATCCCCTTGTTCTTCTCTCTCAATGGTGCACTATGAGTAGTCGTTTTTTTCCCTTAAACTACATAATCACTTCCATCATCCACAGAATGCCACACTGGGACTTTGTAGCAAATACTGAGCAGTGAATTTCTGAACAGCAGAATCAGAGTGTCATCAGACTGTCTTTTCAATGCTGATTGGGAAATCTCCTTCTTTCCCTGTCATGTAGCCCTGCTGGGGCCCTCAGGGATTCTCTGTATAGCTATCTGTTTGCAAATCAAACCTCAAACTGACCCAGGGTTCAGGGATACCCCTGGTGTTTTGTGTTCAGGAATGTCCCAACTAATGCTGAGTGAGTGATGTCACTCTGGAAGGCCAGGGGAGGAAGGTGGATGAAATGTTACTGCTCTCCCTCTTCTTTCTTTCCCCCATGGGTGACTGAAGCCTATGTGTGAGTTTTGTAGAGTTGGGGAGGGGGCTTTGAATGGTGTGTGCAGTAACCGGTGTGCCTTTCCCACCACCCCACGTGCACCGCACACTTATTTTGAATTGTATCTCTCTGCTGTGTTTGATCAGGGCACTTTGAGCTGAAAAAACCAAGCCTAGCTTAGGCACTCCTCAGTTTCAGTGTGGCTTGAATGGCTCTTATTACCCGTTCCTCACCTCCCTTCAGCATTGTGCTTTTTTCATCATGGGGCGATCCGAACAATGCCGGGGGTGTGGCATCTCTCTCTTTTTTTCCCCTCGGTTATTTTGAATTTTTTTCCCCCTTCTTCCTTTGTGTTCCTTTTCTCTCTGTGGTTTTCCTTTTCTGACACATGGTTGGTTAATATGATAAAGCCTGTTATGACACTGTTCTTGCTGCTGCCGCCGCCACTGCTGCTGCTGTTGATTATGCTGCGTTCCCAGCTAACTGCATGTCTTTTTGTTTTTTGTTTTTTGTTTGTTTGTTTTTTGTTCTTGTTTCTTTGCAAACCCTCCCACCCACCCTCCCCTTCACCTCCATCTCTCGTGTCTCCTTGTGACATGATGCATCTTTGTGACTCAAATGGGTTTATTCTGACTTTCCTTTCTCTGCTCGCCCGCTGTGTGCTTGTCTCACTGTTCTCGACGTGCATGGACACTCTGTGTCTGTCTTGTAGCCTATCAGAAAGTTTTTCATCCCCCCTCAGACTCCTGACCTCCCTTTCTCCCCTCGACTCCAAGTCTCCTTGGACCCTGATGCTTGTAGGAACGCCTCCAGGCCTGGACATGTTCTCCAACCAAAGCCAACACTTCAGTCCAACCCAAAGACGCAGACTTTACCATCCAAGAACAAATTGGCCGAAAAACCGCTCCAGTCTACCAAATCCAACCCGCTCCCTGCTAGCAATGCCAACACCCCCTCTTCCCAGAATCCCCCTGTGCAGAAAGCTCAGGGCTGCCCACCCACTTCCAGCTTAAGCCCCCAGCTGGCCATTCCTACAGTGCAAGCCAACCCTATGTCTCCTATTAGATTACTCCCTTCTAGTACTGACCCAAGCACCAAATCTATCCCCATCATACAGGTCACCCCTCACCCCTCTCCAAGGGGAAGTCCCCTCCCTACCCCCAAGGGGACACCCGTCCATACGCCAAAGGAGAGCCCAGCAGGCACACCCAACCCAACGCCACCATCCAGCCCCAGCATTGGAGGAATGCCCTGGAGGACACGGCTCAACTCAATCAAGAACAGCTTCCTGGGGTCTCCTCGATTCCATCGCCGGAAATTGCAGGGTGAGTCCGTTCTTCAGATGAATGTGGATGGCTGAATTGGGGTGAGTATTCAGCAATAAACTGTCAACTCAGATTGACTCAGCAAATCACATTTGCGGAGAAGTGACTATCAGTGTTGGTAAAAGTGAGGGAGTTAATGCAAGGCCAAGACAAGTGTGAACAGGCTGTGTGCTAACTTCCACAGCACAGCTACACTGCTGCACCTCAATCCTGGGCTGCAGTCTCTCTTGTTACTCCAATCCTGAATTCCCATGCAGCACCACCTGCTATTCGCATCCTGCAGCCCACTGGCGGCTCTGCCAGGGCACCTCAATCATGACCTTGCAGCATCTCCTGCTACTTCACTCCTGAGCCTACCCAGCTTGAGCCCACGTCCAGACTAACCCGCGGCATTGGCGGGTTAAAATCGATTGCTCGGAGATTGATATATCGCGTCTAGTCTGGACGCGATGTATCGATCCCCGAGCGTGCTTACATCGATTCCGGAACTCCATCAACCCGAACGGAGTTCCGGAATCGACACGGAGAGCCGCGGACATCGATGCCGCGCCGTCCAGACTGGTGAGTACCTCGATTTTAGAAATTCAACTTCAGCTACGTTATTCACGTAGCTGAAGTTGCGTATCTAAAATCGATTTTAATACCCTAGTCTGGACGTGGCCTTAGTCTTGCTCCGCAGCACTCCTGCTACTCCAGGCCTGGCCCTTTCCCAAGCAGAGGTGATCAATTGGTGGGAATAGAATGAGATTGTCCTACAGTGTAGCTTGTTTGTATAATCCTGTTTAATCATTTCTTTTCTTTTTCTCCTGAGTGTAATTGGTGTAAACTATCCCTTAATGTTATCAGTACTATCAGGTCTGTTTGGGATGTTACAGTTTTTACAGACCCTAGAATTCTAAGATGGACAAAGTTATTTGCATCAAGATTTGGGTAGCTTTTTCCTCTTTGGCAAAGGGCACCTGAAGTCACATGCATAACCCCAAAGGCTGTCAGAATCAAACTAATTCCTTATGGTTTTACACTCAAGGTACTGGGATCTGGCCTGTGGGGAAAGGAGAATATCTAACATACTAATGGAAGATCTAGAACAGGGGTAGGCAACCTATGTCACGTGTACCAAAGGCAGCACGCAAGCTGATTTTCAGTGGCACTCACACTGCCTGGCTCCTAGCCACCAGTCCGGGGGGGGCTCTGCATTTTAATTTAATTTTAAATGAAGCTTCTTATCCATTTCAAAAACCTTATTTACTTTACATATAACAATAGTTTAGTTATATATTATAGACTTATAGAAAGAGACCTTCTAAAAACGTTAAAATGTATTACTAGCACGCGAAACCTTAAATTAGAGTGAATAAATGAAGACTCGGCACACCACGTCTGAAAGGTTGCCTATCCCCAATCTAGAATATATGCCCTGATTATCAGAGACTTTGTATCTGAGATGGCCAAGGAAGGACTGAGAATTGTGATAGTGATGCAGGGATCCGTCTCAAGGGAAAAGTTGATCAGCTAGTTTTATTTTTGGCTCAAGCACTACCCTGTTCCACGAACTGGAGCCCATTGGATTCTGTGCAAGGTGCTAACACAGCTGGACTGATGTAACAGCATTCCAACATCTCATTTGCACTTTGAGGAGTCTACAGGGATTCCCTGTGTATTTTCAGTGGCTATGGGGATTCGTTAGATGAAAGGCACTGCGCAAAGTATGAATGTTAACCACTGATTCTCATTTGTTTATTAAATAGGAAAAAAGAGTAGAAAGTGATTCAGACACACCACAATGATAAGTTCAGTCTAAGGGCCTGATACAAAGCATGTTGAAGCCAATGGGAGACTTTCCATTGACTTCAGTGGGCTTTCGGTCAGGCCCTGAAAGCATCAATATTTTAGAATAGAGTAATCACGGTGATCTAGGAACACGAGACCAATGCTTAAACATCAGGACTGACTTGTGGTTTTTAGGAGCTGTAGGGATGCAAGGAAAACAAGGGGGTTTGGTGCAAGGATTATTTCATTGGTATAGAAGGAAGAAGAGGAAGGTTTATTTATTTACCATTTCCTTTTTCTTGCTCCCTCTTTTTGTGTGTGCGTGCCTACAGTACCTACACCAGAGGAGATGTCCAATTTAACCCCGGAATCTTCCCCAGAGTAAGTAATTCACTGTGATGCTACTTATCTCACCACTTTATGGTTTTCTTCCCGTGCTAATGGTGTGATAGAGACATAGTCCATTCCTCACACTGAAAGGCTCTAGCAAATGGTCTAGAGCTATGAAAGGGATCTTCCACTGAGGTCCATGGGCACAGGGCCAGCTCCAGGGTTCTTGCCGTCCCAAGCGGTGGGGAAAAAAAAAACACGATTGCGATCAGCGGCAGCTCCACCGCGCCGCTTTCTTCTTCGGCAGCAATTCGGCAGCAGGTCCTTCCCTCCGAGAGGGATCAAGGGACCCACCGCCGAATTGCCACTGAAGAGCCCGAGGTTCCGCCCCTTCCCCTTGGCTGCCCTAAGCACCTGCTTGCTGAGCTGGTGCCAGGAGCCGGCCCTGCATGGGCACAATCCAATGCGCAGTGAAGTCAATGCAAGTCAACCGGTGTGCCTGACGCTCCTCACTTTCTTTGGAGTGCGGAGTTTACCAATGTCGAAACACCATCCTGCTCTCTCTCTTCCTGTGTTTCTCCAGCAAATCATTCTCTGGGAGGAAGGTCTTGTAATTGGCCCCAGCAGTGCAGTCACAGGACTTCCACTTAGTATAGCACAGTTTGTATCCCAGGAATAGGGTGTGAAGAGTAATTCCTGGAGCAATTCGGAGACGTCACTGCCTGTGATAGTGAATGCAGTGTTAATTCCTGATAGCAGCACCAGGAGCTGCAGGGGCTATTTAATATCCACCAGGCATGTTCCTAAAAATCAGTGCACAATTAAACAATTTCATTGCACAAATGTGCCTCATGGCATGGTGTGCTTGGAAGACCCTGCCAAAGAGCAGTGCTCTAAACACTTCCTAATGTGGGTGACAGATGCCAAATTAGTCCTTTTTATTTTCACAGTTTGTGTTTGTGCACCCTATGCCCATAGTATTTCCCTGCCAACGGAGGCCATTTAGACCCTCTGTGCATGAAATATTCATGAGTCCTCAATGAAGATTTGGGGTCCAAAGATCTCTAATTGGAGCTAGTAGCATTGCCTTAACACTTTTACTAGTGCCAGGGCATCATGTCGTGAAAGCTGGGCACTCCGTTTCCAAAGCTGCACCAGCAGGGTGGGCGGGTGGGGAATGGTTGGGGGTGGGGCAGTGGCAGTACGGAGAATGAGGAGTGAAGAGAGAGGGAGAAGTCCAAGAGGAAAAATAGAACAAGTTGTGTATTTAAAGCATGGGATGTTTACTGCTAGGGGGAACTTAGGGAAACTTCATAAAGAGAACAGGTTCACACTGAAGAAATAAATGAAACACTCTTGTCAAATGGTCTTAAGGGTATTAAAGCTGAAAAAGTCTGTGAGTGAAATCTTTCTCTCTTTCTTTCTTTCTTTCTTTTGTGTGCCAGTGGAAGCTCCTGCCATCCCTATTTCACACTGTCCCTTTAAGAGTCGGTGTGGTAAGGCAGAGTCTGTCATTTGAGGCAGTTTGGATGCAAGTCAAGTCCTAAGGCCCTCTCTCCCTTTTCTGTATAATTGCTGAATTAATGAGTTCAATTGGGTTGCACCCTGCAGGAAACATAATAAAACTCGTAAAAAAATAATGAACTAGATTTTCTTTTAACCATAAATGTCTTGTTTTTCGGTGCCCACTTCCACATATTTTGGGTTTTGTTTTTGTTTTCCCCATAAGAAAATAGACATCTTCATCAAGAACTCTATTGACCTCATCTGCTGAGTGATAAACATGTGTTTCCTTTCTCTGTTATGGCATCTTTTAATGACTCTCATTCATTCAACAATCCCAATGATTGGCTAATATACCATGACATGTCTAGGTAATGCTTGTTTTTCTCTTATGGAGAAGTCCTAGTTAATTTATTAGCAATGAAGCCGAAAAGGATATATTCTCAGCTGGTGTATTCATAGAATCATAGAATATCAGGGTTGGAAGGGATCTCAGGAGGTCATCTAGTCCACCCCCCTGCTCAAAGCAGGACCAATCCCCAGAGCCCCAATTCAGCAAGGCACTTAAGCATGTATGTACCCTTCAGCATGTGAGTTGTGCCATTGGTATCAATGGAGCTAATCATATGCCTAAAGTAGTTCTCGTGCTTAAGTGTCTTGCTGAATCAGGATCCAAATTTGCCAATAGGGTTCTAGACAAATTACTGTAGAAATCTATTGCTTTTTAACAGAGAGTGAGATTCTTTCCTTCTTAACCAGCAGGGATAGAATTATCTGTTAAATTTATATGATCATTCAAAAAAAGCAATGGAAAGTGTATCAATATCTATTAAATCTTACCAGACTATTCCAAACAGGATATATATTGTTCTGACCTCCAGTGACATCCCCTTCTTTCTCACTGCCCCCTGAAACACACCTTCCTTTCTTATCCATGGCTGCCAATAACAGCTAATTGACTTCTAGCTGTTCCTTACAAGGAGAATGTCTTTACTGCTCACCTACACATCTCCAGAAGGATCTATAGAAATTCAGAGCTATGAAATTGGCCAAAGGAGGGCAGCTAGAATTCAGTATAAACCAGGGCAGACTGATTAATGCTGCACCATAGAAGGAACAGTTTGATGTGGACAGATGCACTGATGGGGTTGGGTCTTGAGAGACATGGGTTCAATTCTCTACTCTTCCACAGATGCCCTGTGTGGCCTTGGACAACTCACTTAATCCTTTTATGCTTCAGTATCTCCATCTCTACAGTGGGGATAATCATATTCTCCTCCTTCCACCCTTGATCTGTCTTGTGTATTTAGGGCAAGACTGTGACTAAGGGCTAGTCTACACTACCCGCCGGATCGATCCAGCGGGGGTTGATTTATCGCGTCTAGTCTAGACGCGATAAATCAACCTCTGAGTACTCTCCCGTCGACTCCGGTGCTCCACTAGAATGAGAAGGGGAAGCAGAGTCGACAGGGGATTGTCAGCTGTCAACTTACTGCAATGAAGACACTGCGGTAAGTAGATCTAAGATACGTCGATTTCAGCTACGCTATTCATGTAGCTGAAGTTGCATATCTTAGATCAACCTTGCACAGTAATGTAGACAAACCCCCAGACTTAGACACTTGTGCAGGGAAGTAAGAGCCTGTTTTGGCCACACAGCAAGGGGGAAGCCAGGAGGGAAGTGTGCCTTTGGGAGGTGAACAGCACCATTTGTCATTTTAAATGTGCCTGGAAGGAAGGGAATAGTCCTGCTCTGGAGACTAGTAGGAACTCTCCATGTGCCCTCTTCTGAACATATCAGAGGACAAGGCAATAGACCATACGTGTCCCACTTCTCCCAGGATTGCCAAGTCTGTGTTACAGTTTAAAAAAGCATTTTCGCCCTCTGAAACAGTGCCCACCCCGCACAGCATCTAAACCATGGCCCCTCCCGTCACCTAGAGCAGTGCTTCTCAAAGTGGTGCTTCAGTCCGCGAGCCATTGGCTGCCGGTCCATGGCAAGTTTCCTCATAAGAGCGTCAAATAGGATAATAATATGACACCAGTCCCTGGCACATTGCAAAAAAAATTGCCAGTCCCCCATATTGATAGCTTGAGAAGCTCTGACCTAAAGGGGGCTTTCCAAGCATGTGAGGGCTCTGAAGACCAATTGCAGTGGGGGAACTGGGTCTCTTACCACCTGCTGGTCAAACAGCCCCTGATAGCTTTTAGAAGAAAGAAATAGTGAAAGTGTCTATAGCATGTGGGTTCATCACAAGAGAGCTGAGAGGGAGAGTTTGGTGGGTTTATTACTGAGAAACTGGGGAGAGAAGTGAACTATAAACAATAAGAGAAGAGGTGAAAGCCTCAGCCCTTGTTATTTAACATGAGAATAGACAAAGCACTGGAAAATATACTGTAAAGTGGAGAGATAACCCTGCAGTCAGGCTAAGGGATGGACTAGAAAGATGACCCTGGGATGTTAGGTCTTTTCCATTTCAAACTTCTACTGCTCTTAAAGCAACAAAAGTACAAGGCTCAGTTTTCACACATGGGCATCCATTTGGTTGGTTTTATTCTGCAACTGAAGATCTCATGTGCTTCCCCAGCGGAGTCCCTCTACCCCAAGCCCCACTTTGAGAAGGAGACTGGCAGAGAGGTGAGAGGATTATTAGTGCCAATACCTTTTGTGCTGCAGGGAGGAAGGGGAAGCTGGACTCCCAGTGCCAGCTTTCGGGCCTGATTCTGGGAGATGCTAAGCATCTCCTTCAAGGTGCTGAGTGCCCTTGACTCTTAGGAGCTTCAATTGGATTTCAGACCTTTAAGTTCTACTCTGAAAAATGATGAAGTACAAATGGTAGCTTTTTACTTGGCAGGTCTGTTCCGTGGCTATTTGCAGAGTCAGATCTGCTGAGTTGGCAGAGAGAAGTCAGGTTGTACTGTTTTCTGATCCTGTGAGCTCTGCAGAGTCAACACAGCGACAGGGGAATCAGTGGAGTCTATTCCATCTATTGCATCACCAACAAAGTTGTTCACTGAATTCCAATCAGTTACAGGCAGAAAAGTAGCGGAGGTGTCATTGGGGTCTTAAACTTGCCAGCGCAAAGCCTTTATTCCAGGTGATAATTCATGAGAAGGAAATAACTCAGCTGGACCCTGAGATCTCAGGCTGAGTTTGCAGGGTTAATGGCAAAAAAAGTCATTATTGTATCTATAAATGGAGCCCCTTTTACCTGTAGTCATTGAGAGACCAGTAAATATAAGGACCCACAAGGTGATTTTTTTTTAATGATTATTTTACACAGAAGAGCCGTATTTAAATATTTATACCTTGGCCCACCCCAGAAGTGATGGATACAAGCCTAGGACAACCAGACAGTTTAAATGGATAACCAGGTGCAAACAGCTAATGAGCAAAAGGCCCTTGACATGCAGGGAGTGGTTGCCTCAGCTTTCCAGAGGCCTACAGAGTGGTTCTGTCATTGTGAGGCACATGAGCTCATTAGTATGTAATTTCCTTTCATACTCTAACCCTAGCTTCATAACGACCCATTTAAATGAGAGGCCCTTTCTCTGTACTGCTCTCTGTGGTAATCTTTGGCTCACTGACTTAGTTACAGCTGCTTATGAATATTTTAGGGAGTTATGGTTTTCCAACCCACTTTTACTGAGGAGGGTGATTTACCAAACTGCAAGTGAATCCTTTTGCACTCTGCTTTTGGTCCCCTGGGGTAGATGGAAACAGAAGCTGATTAACACTGAGCTGTCTTCCAGCTCTGATCTTTCCTCTGTTTGGATTAAATGGGCAATAAAATGACAGTACTGTGATGCATGGAGCAATCCAGTAGTAAGGGCTAAGTCCAGTTGATTTCAAGACTTTATTCTCAATCCCAGATGTCGAGACTCCAAATGAGTTTTCCAGTGTGTTCCTCTCGCTCCTTAACCTGGGTCTGGCCCCAGGGAGCCTAGATCTAGCCAGTTCTGTTTACCCAGAGAAGCAGATCTTTATCAAGATGTTACTAAGCTGTAGTAATCCCTTCTCCAGATGGCTCTTTACCAGAAAGGCTTAAGGTTAGAGAAATTCTTTTCCTGTTAATGTTGTGCAGCATTCTCCAAAGAGAAGTTGTGGAAGTCCATTGCTTGGCACACTGCAAACCACACTTGACATGGTCACTATAAAATATTCTGCAGGAAGTAATCCTGCATTGGCAAGAAGATGGACTCGGTGGCCTAGCAGGTCTTTTCATCTCTAACCTCTATAGACAATCCATCCCTGGTGTAACTTGACTGATTCCAATGGAGTTTCCTCTGAGATTAATTTGACCCAACAATTCTGTGGCTGTGTCACATGAGTGAAGCAATCTTCCCCCTCCACCACACTTCCTATGGGGTCCACCTACTACTCTCAAGCCCTGGCTAACCTCCAATTGACGTAAATAACTCTGCATTTCTTCTGTAGTCCTTTTACTTTACTAATGAATGTGGATAAAGCGGTGCTAGTGAAACCTCCTGAGTGGAAATACACATTTGATGTTGCTGTCAGTATGAAAACAACAATGTAATTTCTTTTATGGTGGAATCAGCATTCAGCGCTTGAGAAAACAGCAGGTATTGGCCACTGTCTGTTAGAACCAAGAATGGTGGTTAGTGTACTTTGATATCTCCCCCTTGATACTTGGTAAAATTCACCCTGGGCAGAAGGCCAGCACAAGGGCCATGCATTCCTTAGATTCCTTAAGTGGGATTTAAGTAATATATAAGCCTTGTGTTTAATATAAAAGATATGATGGGCGGGCCACATAGCACGGTTCACGGACAATAGGTGGACCGCAATCATTACTGAGTGGTACCCGCGAGAACAGAAAAGACCACCTGGTCAGCCTCCAAGAAGATAGGAAGATGACATTGTTAAACATTTCGGATGAATGTGGAGAAGAAAGGCAAGAATGCGAGAAGAATGGTTGATGTGTTGTGATCGGTGCAGTCTTAACGACAGCTGAAGACCGATCGATCCAGGTGATCCAGGTGATAAGCCTTGTGCTAGCCCTCTACACAGGGTTGAATTTCACCTACTGACATGGCAGTTTGGAGGATTAGTTGAGACACTCAGAACAATATGGGTGTAATAAATATTGTCAACCCAGGAGGAGATTTTCAGGGTAGGAGCTTCAAAACTTCTAGAAAACCTCAAGTGGGCTGAAACTGACCTGGAATGACCTCCAAAAACTCCAGAGTATCAGTGTCACCAGCACCCACCATGATGCCAGAAGACACAGGAAGAGCCTTGCAGGGGATCTCTGAGATCCATATGCAGATTTTATGTGCACTGTATAAAATGTCATATTGATTAGTGTGTTTGGTTAATGCGACAGCAGCTACTGGCTTTCCATTGCTGATCCCACCGGGCTACTGTAGTAAAACCACATGGTCCACAATCTAGTGTCTGTTTGAGTTACATCACATCACCCATTGTAGCAGCATCACAGTGTGATGACAGCCCATCATCCTTGTGTTGTATGCATGTTTGTCCAAATGCCAAGTGTCTCAGAAATGCTTTTTCTGTTCTAACCCTACTCCATCTTTCTTTTTTCTTCATGTCAGGCTTGCCAAAAAATCCTGGTTTGGTAACTTTATCAACCTGGAGAAAGAAGAACAGATCTTTGTGGTCATTAAAGATAAACCGCTAAGCTCCATCAAGGCTGACATTGTGCACGCTTTCCTTTCGGTAAGTCAGTCTGGCCCATGCTATAGACTCATCTCACTATTCAATTCCAAGGACATCCTAAGTCCACATATTCTTGGACAGGGCCTCCATATCCTGGAATTCCTCCCTGGTGTGTTCATTTCTGCAGCACATTCTTTGCTTATCTGCTTCCTACTTCAACCTGGCCTAATGAGGTACCAGATTTCCCAAGGGGACTTGCAAAGCACTAAAATGAAAGTCTTCCATGGACCTGACGATGCTCGAGGTTTAAATGCAGTTAGAGCTTAAAGTGCTGCTGCAGTGCCTATAAAGTTAATTCCCTTAATTGACTGTTCCATTAGATTTATGGCACATTATTTTCCCCTTCTCCTTCTGGGTCCCACAGTGATCCTCAGGATGCTCCCTCCATCCCTTGCACCAGGAGGGGGAAATCTGTCTCACATCAGACTTTCTAGTCTTAATTTTAAATCTCCCCTATACTTGGCACACATAGAAGGCTCATTTTCTCCTATGGCTGAAACATCTGTGGTTGGAGACGCTGTCTGTCTGCCGCTTAAAGTCTCCACACCTGGGATTTTGGGATTAGTGGGGAGGGGGCATCCCTTCCTCCCAGACACAGAGGCCCTATTCTCTCCCAACCATAAGTACAAATGAAGAAAATGTAAATGAGAGTGAAACTGATTTGAGAGATTTTTTTGTTCTAAGGGAGTTAGGTACATTTTTTTAAATTTGAGATGGGGGTAGGACTTAGTTTATTTTATATATTTTGCTATGTGACATTGTTTTTCTGCAGAAAGGCACTAATTTTCAATCTCTATGATATACCTGCTGTAATGAATGCCATTCCATAGAGCAGTCAAGACCCCTGACCTTTTTTGCACACAGCACAGACATGTAAGCATGGGGTATAACATAACAGTGAGCATCACCCACTGTAAATGACCACACATTTATTTAAACTATGCCTCTCCCCTACATGAAGTCCATGGATTCAGATCCGCATATGGGACTGGTATATTGGCTTTTAGTGCCCAGTAATCACTGTGAATACCCCAGCTGCTCTCTCACAGCTAGCTTCCTAATTAAAGATAATGCAGCAATCTGCTAAATGAATCCCTAGGGCCAAATTTTCACAAGAACACCGTTCCTATTAGGTGCCCAGATAAGTGGCCAGATTGCTAAGATTTATAGCATGTTGAGTGCCGAGCCTATTTAGAATTCTGGCCCTGACTGTCAATGCTGGGCACCAGAAAACCTTGCCCTGAACAGTTTTGAAACTCTGGCCCCAAGCGTGAAGATCTCAGGAGTACACTAGAGAGCACTCAAAGGTCTGTTTCCTACTGATAGGATGCAGGGGGTAGTTAGGATCTTCACAGATAAACAGTCCCTGTAGAGATCCTAGGTTCTGGTCCTGTTTATCTATCCAGTATCCCTTTTCCTGGGCTCTCTTTGGTATCCGGCTTTGAATTTTCTACCCCCACCTGATATCATTTCTCACTGAGCTGTGAGGATCTACTGGAACTGATGCTTGGGAGATGTCAAAGGACCCACTGTGCTCAGTTGTACAGCAGGGGGAATTCCTAATTATGTCAGGTACTTCACCAGTATGCACACTTTAAACCTGGCTTGATTCGCAAAGTGCTGTGCATTCCTGTGAGGAGCTGAGCACCTCAACTCCCACTGATTTTACAAGAGGGCACAGCTCATTGCAAGGTTGAGGCCATAGGCAGCAAAGCTTTCTCTCTCCAATGGCTTGGAAGTCCAAACGAGAGAGAGAGAAAGAGAGATCTTCTTAAATAGAGCTTTTGCCCTCTGACTATATCATCCCCTACTGCCACCCTGTTTCAGATTCCCAGCCTCAGTCACAGCGTCATCTCACAGACAAGTTTCCGTGCAGAGTACAAGTCCACAGGGGGTCCCGCTGTCTTCCAGAAGCCAGTGAAGTTCCAGGTGGACATAACATACACAGAAGGGGGCGAGGCACAGAAGGAGAATGGGATCTACTCAGTCACTTTCACGCTCTTATCAGGTAACCACGCAGTGGCTGCAGCCTGCGGGCAGGGTAGCATTCACCCTGCCAGCGGGGATGCTGGGGCATGAGGGCAGACCTGGGAGCAGAGAAGATGAAAGCCTAGAACTCAGGAAGAGCGGGAGAACTTGGGAATGGAGGGTGTAGGGAAGAGGAATGACAGTTTAGACATCCCGCGGTTTGGGCAGCGATGGGCATGCTGGGAGACAAAGGGAAGTTCAATGGAAGCAGCTACCCTCGAAGCAGATGCTGTCGTAGTCAGACAGACCAGTGTGCTATAGTCGCTGCTGCTCAATGCATTGGACTTGAAACGCTCCAGCTGTCCTGCCTTATTGTTCCAGTATAAGGTATGTCTCTGACCAGGGCACTGTGTGGCCACCCACAGGGCTTTTGCCCTTACCCAGAACATAAGCAACAGGGAAGCCACTCTGCTGTCCTAACTGGCCGCCAGGCACACTGTGAGAGAGGCAGGCCAGTCTGACTCAGAGCTGCAGAACTAGGCCCTTGACTAACCTGGATTCTCTTCTGGGTCCTCTCCTCCTCCCTCCACAGTCAGACCTTTACCCCTTCCCCAAAAGGTGGGAGTAAATTCCCTCCCCAAACAGGTCCCATATCAAAGCAAGCCATCTCAATAGTGGCTGCACAAATCCAGGCTGTGCACCAATACCAGAGCCTCCCCTCCTCTCTAGGGATGGCTCGTGTCACCTTCCCCTCCTTTTGACACACATTTGCTCCCCACAGATGGGCTGTCAAGTCTGAAGGAGGAGTCATTTCTGATTTTAAATCTTTGGGAGGAGGGCAGGAGGACTAGACCCTCTGGAGATGTGGGCTGTGCAAATAGATTTAGGCTGTTATGCACCACTAGGTTATAGATGGGCTTGGCATTGGTAGGATGGATACAATTATTGCCAGTCTCCAATCAACCCCCATTAGAATAGATTTTTAATGGATCTGGCAATAGGAACCTTTGGAGGAGGGAACTGCTGTAATTCCCACTGAGAATCCTAATTCTGGAGGGCAGGGGAACCGTCTGAGGGAGGAGAGAGATTAAAAAGAGAAAAAGAACCTCACATTTAGAAAACCAGCCCCCAGGGCATTTCAGATATTGGGATGGGAAAGGAGCATCTAAGCTAGACTCTTCCATGGAGTCCTTCACGTCATAGCTCTAAAGTGGTGGTCATTCAGTAGCTCTGCAGTCACACACCAGCCCACAGACACACTATCAGTCTGATCATGGGGGAGGGGTGGAAATTGAAGGGAAGATGCTTGTTCTTCCTCCCCCTGTGTTATGTATTGTGCCTTATGAGGGTATTCAGCTCCTGCTCTCTCACCGCTGTTTGCATCTTTTCTCCTGCACAGGTCCAAGCCGTCGCTTCAAGAGGGTAGTAGAAACCATTCAGGCACAGTTGCTAAGCACACATGACCAGCCTTCAGTGCAGCAGTTATCAGGTATGTTGTATTCACTGTTCAGTGCTTTGCTTCAGCCAGGACATGAAGGTGAAGTGCCTCTCAGTGGGGAGGTGCGGGAAAGAAAAATGGGGAGCATATTCCTCTGATTGCAACTAGAAACTAGCTTCATTCAGACAGAACAATAACTTCCTCCCCCTCATCCACCCTACTCCTGCCTCTCACACTCCACCTCCAATGTCCCAAGTGATTTCCCAAAGTGAGAAACCCTTCCCACCTCCCACCCCAAGAGCCATCTGTACCCCCTCAAAGGAAGCAGAAGTTCCAGATTTTCTGTAGCTCCCAAATAACAGATTAAAGACCCCTCTAGAATGCTGTAGAACCCCCTATATCCACTCCTGGATTAAAGTTTGGAGCTGCCTTTACCAAGAAGTTAAGAGCAAAGGCTTTCTGAGCGTCAGAAGGTGGCTCCCAGCTATGGGTTGTGGTGTTAGACACCTGGCCCAGTTGATCTATTGGTGAAGCCTTCATAGTGTATTCAGGTTCTGCAGGATCTCAGCTTTTTTTTTTTTTTAAAGCAAGTTGCTAGCCCCAATGTTCGTAAAAAAAACAAAAAAAACCAAAGAAACCCGACAACCTTCTAAATGGGACCCTAGTGTAATTAATGCAAAGTCATCTTCCTGAGTCTGCAGTCAGCCTGAAATGGTCACTCTAAGGTGCAAACGCCCTCACTCCATTAAGCGTCTTGGAATGTTCACTCTAGAGCCTAATGATGGCACTTTAAAATGTCAGCATTACCTCTCATTGCTGATCATTTTATGAGAACAGAACAGGGAAAAATGTGAGAGTTGAAACCCCTGGGAAGGTTAGGAATTGGGAGTTACTGCAGGAAAGGAAATGCAGTGGGAGAAACAGAGGAGACACAGAGAAAGGAGAATGGGAAAGGAAGACAAGGAAAAGGCAGAAAGAATGAGGAAAATGTTCCCGATTGAATGATGCTGATGCCATTAAGTACTGAGCAAATGAAAAATGTTAGTAACTAAAAGATCCGTATAAGGGCTAAATCATCTGCTTGACCTTTGTGTAAACCTGCCATTGCCATGAATGAGGGATTTGCTGTGGATTTAGGTGGGTATTGAGTCCTAAATGTATACCCTGGTCCATGGATTATAATTAAAAATGGACTTTGGCCCTTTTCCAGAATGGGTTTGAAGCCCTTGCTCTAACAGTGTGGCAGGTGAGTGAATTAAATCTGGAGACGGTTCCAGCTGGGAGGGCTATAGAGAGACTTTTTCACAAGATAGTTTAGGACAGATATTTCCCACCTTTCCTCCTCCTGCCAGTATTGCCTAGCCTTTTCCCCGTAGTACTGTAGATTTCTTCACCACCCAAGAGCCACTAAAGGAGATGGGAATGGCTGGACATGTAGAGCTAGGTTTGTTTGAGGTTAACTTACTCTCAAGGAACCAAGTGCTTTTTTATTTACTGTCCAATCTTATGGCATTAAACCAGATACCAGAAAGAAATGAGACCTTTCCCTCACCCAACACCTTGTGTCCTGCCCTCTCTGGTGGGGTTGGGAGAGTTGGGTGATCAGAGAAGCATCTCGTGGTGGAGATCTGGCCAGTTGAGACTAGTTCTGCCATTCCTCCTGCTGTTTGACTAAAGGTCCCCCATCCTTGCCACTAAGGGGAAGAAATCCCTAATCCTCAGCTGAGTAAACCCTATTCAAGAAATCCATGACCTCGCTAACCAGCACCATGCCCTGGCCCTCTGTGCTTCATCTACTGAGACTAGCTAGAAAGATTTAGACCCTATTTTTCCCAAGAGTTTAATGCAGTCAGGGTGTCCCCATTGGAGAGTCTTCTCAGTGACATGGAACAAAATGCATTTGTCTGTCTGAGAGGTGAGGGAAAGTGTTCAGGACAAACCATGCTGTGGGAAATGGATCCAACATGCGGCTTTGTTCTCTCTCTCTCACACACACACACATACTCATGAGAAAATCAAATTATAAATGCAGAATATCTTTCCTCTGTCCAAAGCTTCACCAGAGTATCTCTTTGGAGCAATGGAAACCCAGCCCATTCCTTAACATCACCTCCATGTCACTGAGAAGAGGGGATTACGTATAGAAATCCAATGTACAACAGGAACAGAATGGGTAGGCCCTTGTAAGTAAGAATGAGAATCCCCTGCAGCAGGGCAAGGGACGATTCCAGGCAACAGGACACAGGAGAGACTCCAGATCAAACAGTCCTGCAGTCAAATATTCTGCTCAACAGGATGTATGTGTTTCTCAATAAGAAGAAAAAGGATGCTCCTTGGAAAATTTATATTTGCATCTAGGGCCAGGAGAGAGAGAACTTGCTAGGGGGAAGGAGAAAAGAGGATTGATTCCATTAAGGTGGCAGCCAGCATCTGAGAGCTGGCAAGGTATGGAGCACATCTCCCCAGCTGTACTGGAGCAGGTCAAATGCGATAAGGGGAGGGGAGACAGAGAGAGCAGTGATAGGGTCAGTGTCCATCAGCTAGTCCAAATGAGCTCCGGTGGAGCAGAAGAATTTGTCTTGTTGAGTGGCAGCCGTGACGGTCATAGATGCATAGATTCATAGACTCTAGAACTGGAAGGGACCTCGAGAGGTCATCAAGTCCAGTCCCCTGCCCTCATGGCAGGATCAAATACTGTCTAGACCATCCCAGATAGACATTTATCTAACCTACTCTTAAATATTTCCAGAGATGGAGATTCCACAACCTCCCTGGGCAATTTATTCCAGTGTTTAACCACCCTGACAGTTAGGAACTTTTTCCTAATGTCCAACCTAAATCTCTCTTGCTGCAGTTTAAGTCCATTGCCTCTTGTTCTATCATTAGAGGCTAAGGTGAACAAATTTTCTTCCTCCTCCTGATGACACCCTTTTAGATACCTGAAAACTGCTATCATGTCCCCTCTCAGTCTTCTCTTTTCCAAACTAAACAAACCCAATTCTTTCAGCCTTCCTTCATAGGTCATGTTCTCAAGACCTTTAATCGTTCTTGTTGCTCTTCTCTGGACCCTCTCCAGTTTCTCCACATCTTTCCTGAAATGCAGTGCCCAGAACTAGACACAATACTCCAGTTGAGGCCTAACCAGCGCAGAGTAGAGCAGAAGAATGACTTCTCATGTCTTGCTCACAACACACTTGTTAATGCATCCCAGAATCACGTTTGCTTTTTTTGCAACAGCATCACACTGTTGACTCATATTTAGCTTGTGGTCCACTATAACCCCTAGATCCCTTTCTGCCGTACTGCTTCCTAGACAGTCTCTTCCCATTCTGTATGTGTGAAACTGATTGTTCCTTCCTAAGTGGAGCACTTTGCATTTGTCTTTATTAAACTTCATCTGGTTTACCTTAGACCATTTCTCCAATTTGTCCAGATCATTTTGAATTATGACCCTGTCCTCCAAAGCAGTTGCAATCCCTCCCAGTTTGGTATCATCTGTAAACTTAATAAGCGTACTTTCTATGCCAACATCTAAGTCGTTGATGAAGATATTGAACAGAGCCGGTCCCAAAACAGACTCCTGCGTAACCCCACTTGTTATACCTTTCCAGCAGGATTGGGACCCATTAACAACTACTCTCTGAGTACTGTTATCCAGCCAGTTATGCACCCACCTTATAGTAGCCCCATCTAAATTGTATTTGCCTAGTTTATCGATAAGAATATCATGCGAGACCGTATCAAATGCCTTACTCAAGTCTAGGTATACCACATCCACCGCTTCTCCCTTATCCACAAGACTCGTTATCTTATCAAAGAAAGCTATCAGATTGGTTTGACATGATTTGTTCTTTACAAATCCAGGCTGGCTATTCCCTATCACTTTACCACCTTCCAAGTGTTTGCAGATGATTTCCTTAATTATTTGCTCCATTATCTTCCCTGGCACAGAAGTTAAACTAACTGGTCTGTAGTTTCCTGGGTTGTTTTTATTTCCCTTTTTATAGATGGGCACAATATTTGCCCTTTTCCAGTCTTCTGGAATCTCTTCTGCCTCCCATGATTTTCCAAAGATAATAGCTAGAGCTTCAGATACCTCCTCTATTAGCTCCTTGAGTATTCTAGGATGCATTTCATCAGGCCCTGGTGACTTTCAGGCATCTAACTTTTCTAAGTGATTTTTAACTTGTTCTTTTTTTTTTCTATCTTCTAAACCTACCCCCTTGCCATAAACATTCACTATGTTAGGCATTCCTTCGGACTTCTCAGTGAAGACCAAAACAAAGAAGTCATTAAGCATCTCTGCCATTTCCAAGTTTCCTGTTACTGTTTCTCCCTCCTCACTGATCAGTGGGCCTACCCTGTCCTTGGTCTTCCTCTTGCTTCTAATGTATTGATAAAAAGTCTTCTTGTTTCCCTTTATTCCCATAGCTAGTTTGAGCTCATTTTGTGCCTTTGCCTTTCTAAACTTGCCCCTGCATTCCTGTATTGTTTGCCTATATTCATCCTTTGTAATCTGACCTAGTTTCCATTTTTTATATGACTCCTTTTTATTTTTTAGATCATGCAAGATCTCGTGGTTAAGCCAAGGTGGTCTTTTGCCACATTTTCTATCTTTCCTACCCAGCGGAATAGCTTGCTTTTGGGCCCTTAATAGTGTCCTTTTGAAAAATTGCCAGCTCTCCTCAGTTGTTTTTTCCCTCAGTCTTGATTATCACGGGACCTTACCTATCAGCTCTCTGAGCTTACCAAAATCCACCTTCCTGAAATCCATTGTCTCTATTTTGCTGTACGCCCTTCTACCCTTCCTTAGAATTGCAAACTCTATGATTTCATGATCAGTTTCACCCAAGCTGCCTTCTACTTTCAAATTCTCAACGAGTTCCTCCCTATTTGTTAAAATCAAGTCTAGAACAGCTTCCTCCCTAGTAGCTTTTTCAACCTTCTGAAATAAAAAGTTGTCTGCAATGCAGTCCAAAAACTTATTGGATAGTCTGTGCCCCGCGATGTTATTTTCCCAACATATATCTGGATAGTTGAAGTCCCCCATCACCACCAAATCTTGGGCTTTGGATGATTTTGTTAGTTGTTTAAAAAAAGCCTCATCCACCTCTTCCACCTGGTTAGCACAACATCACCCTTGTTTTTTACCCCTTTTAGACTATCCCAGAGACTCTCAACACTTCTGTCTCCTATATCCATCTCCACCTCACTCAAAGTGTATACATTTTTAATATATAAGGCAACACCGCCTCCCTTTTTCCCCTGTCTATCCTTCCTGAGCAAGCTGTACTCATCCACACCAACATTCCAATCATGTGTATTATCCCACCAAGTTTCAGTGATGCCAACAATGTCGTAGTTGTATTTATTTATTAGCACTTCCAGTTCTTCCTGCTTATTACCCATACTTCTCACATTTGTATATAGGCCTCTAAGAAACTGGTTTGATCTTGCCTCCCAGTTTTGCCCTGACCCTTCTTTCTCTCTGCCATTACAGCCCACACTCCCTCTTGTTTCCGACCCATCTCCCAGGTCTCCATGTTCCCCACTTACCTGTGGGCTTTGCTCACCTGTCCCCATTGAACCTAGTTTAAAGCCCTCCTCCCTAGGTTAGCCAGTCTGTGTTCAAATAGGGTCTTTCCCCTCCTCGAAAAGTGAACGCCATCTCTGCCTAGCAGTCCTTCTTCGAATAGCATCCCGTGGTCGAGGAAGCCAAAGCCCTCCTGGCGACACCATCTTCGCAGCCAGACATTCACCTCCATGATGCATCTGTCTCTGCCAAGGCCCCTACCTTTGACAGGAAGAATTGAAGAGAATACCACCTGCGCTCCAAACTCCTTCACTCGTGCTCCCAGAGCCCTGTAGTCACTCTTGATTTGCTCAGTGTCACACCTCGCAGTATCATTTGTGCTCACATGGATGAGTAGCATGGGGCAGTAGTCAGAGGGCTGGATAATCCTCGACAATGCCTCTGTAACATCTCAGATATGGGCCCCAAGGAGGCAGCATACCTCCCGAGATGAAATGTCAGGGCAACAGATGGGCACCTCCGTCCCCCTCAGCAGAGAGTCTCCGACCACCACTACCCTACATTTCCTATTCGCAGTGGTGGCAGCAGACCTCTCAGCCTTAGGAGTACGAGGCTTCTCCTTCTTTTCTGTAGGAGGTGATTCCTTCTCTCCTGTATCAAGAAGAGCATAACGGTTACCTATTACCACGGCAGGAGGGTTTGGAGCAGGGGTGGAGCACTGGCTGCTGCCAGGAGTAACC
This sequence comes from Gopherus evgoodei, assembly GCF_007399415.2. Classification (NCBI taxonomy): domain Eukaryota; kingdom Metazoa; phylum Chordata; order Testudines; family Testudinidae; genus Gopherus; species Gopherus evgoodei. The sequence goes on along the minus strand of NC_044325.1, from coordinate 113,293,328 downwards.
AGCTGCCAGTGTCCACCCTGAGCCATCTCCTCCTCCACCAGTGGTGTGTCAGCAGTCCTGTGTACTGGGACAGCTACCTCAGCTGTCTCTACATGGACACTGTCCAGGAATCACTCGTGGACTCGGATGCTCCTCAATCTAGCCACCTCCTCCTGTAGCTCTCCCACCTGCTGCCTGAGAGATTCCACCAGTAGGCACCTTTCACATTGGATGCCCCTCAACCCCGCAGCCTGGATATCAGTAAGTGGAAATTGCAAGTTACAGTCCCTGCAAAACCACACCAGGATCTGAGTAGAAGCATCCATGCTCAGGTGCTCTGTCTGGCTACAGACGCAGGTGGAGGAGACAGAAGCAGTGCTGGCACAGGTGTGGTGGGTCTTCCTAACCATCGTTAAGTTTCCCTCTGTCAAACTCCCTCTCAAACTCCCCTATCCACTCTGCTCCCCTGCTCATTCTGCCTCTGGCTTTTAAAGCCTGCTTGCCTAGGTCAGTCCCTCCCACTCATGAGTCACACTGGGGAAGGCCAATCAGAGGCAATCAAGGGAACAAGCAAAGGAACAAAGTCAGGCACTCAGTTCCAACTGCCACAGCAGCTGTAACTGAAACTGAAGTCACCTGAAATCAGAATCACAATTAAAATTCAAACAGTCGAGCACACTCACTCACACCAACAGCTAGTACTCTCACCTGGTAGCCTGTTCAGCAGTGGGATCTCTTGCTCTCCCTCTCAAACTCCCCTGTCTGCAGCTCACTGTCCGTCATGAAGTAATTTCCCAGAACCTACCATGGGATTAATCAACTCTCTCTGAGTGGAAAGCAAAGACAATTCTGCCTCCTTCCTCTCTTCCCAAAGCCTGCAAAGGACATGGGCAATTGTGTTCAGAATGCCTGTCCACGGGGCTTGGAGATGCTGTGGAGGCAGAGTGCTCAGCCAGAGGAGTGTTACCCAGCAGATCTTCAGGGAGCTATGCCCAGCCTTGCTCATTCAAAAGGATGGTTTGCCACAGGGGGTGTCTTAGGGAGTATCAAGGGGAGGACATGACTGAGAAGGAGGAGAGAGTGAGACAGAGCTCACCCATCCCCCACCTCCAGGAAACAAAACAATTACCTTCCTCTCCCATGGCTTCGAAGAAGCTTTAAGTCTAATGATTGAGGCCAGCAAGACAGGGCTGCTGGTCTCATGCTGCTGGGATGCTGGTCACTAGAGGGTCTGCCTGAACATTATTAACACCCCATACTGGGCATTGTCAGCCTCTCCTGCCATAGGAATTTGTCCCCAGTGCTGCTCCTGTTACCAGGTTAATGAGATCCATTGCACTTGGCCTCTGTAGCCTGGTGCGGTGGTTCAGTTAGCTATGCCTGTTTCCCTACCAGCCCTGATCATTTCAGCAGTTTTATTGCATGTTGGATAGCACCTTACTTCACTGGTAGTCCCATTGAAAACAATGTGACTCGCGGAGTATAGTGCAGCTCAGGATACTGCCGCACACCTACCAACTATGAAGCTGTGTCCCCTGACATCCAACTCAGATGCCGTTATAGGTGGGGCCATTGGAACAAAAATGTATAAAGTGAGAGAGGTGTAGGAGGATCAGTTACAACAGGTTTATTTTAGAGCAGGATTACCCATCACTGAAGGTGTCCCCAATTCCATCAGCGTCAGTGAGGACTTGTAAGATCATGGTGCTGATGTTTATTCTCTCTCCTGACCCTCTTTGATCCACTAAGTGACATGCGAGCCCACTAAACCAGCTGGCCTGGGTTTCAGAACAGGACTCACCTTTCTCTGTCTTTCATTTCCCTGAGCTCACATTAGCATTTGTAGATGTTGCAGTGTGCGTGTGTCTCTCTCTGGTATAAGTGGGTGTGTTTCTGTGTCACACCTCTGCACTCTCTGGTCTCACTCCGCAGGTAGTATCCTCCCTTCATACCCTCATTCTGCTTCTTGGGACTCACTTTGTTTATTCCCTCTCAGCAACTTTGAAGCAAGAAAATACACATACACCCCAAATTAAATACATAGATGAATGAAGTCCATAGTAGAAATTAAATTAATATAGTAAAAATCCATTCAACATCAAAAACAGAGTCCAACTGGCCAATGTCAGTCCAACACGCTCCCCCAGGCAGTGCCGGGAATTAATGGCTGTATATTGCTGGGACAACCGCAACAGCAATAAATCCATTATGCTCTGCCCTGCCCCTGAAGGACCACTCTCTCCTGTTTCAAGAGAGAAGAATACCATCTCCATGGGCATCAGCTTTGATCCCACTCCAAACACTGCTCCTCCTTCCATACTCAAACTTGACCTAGACAAGACCACCCTCTGCTGGAACAAAAGAATCCTCATGGGGGGAAAACTCTCAGCTCTTTGCCTTTATCTCCGTCCAGTACAATCTCTGCTAAAGTACAGATATAACTTAGATAATTTTTTCACATCTTACTTTCCTCTGATGCATTCTTACAAAGGAATAATAAATACAGATGGTAAGTGGAGAACTAACAGTGATCATTTCACTGTGCATCAGTTTTCCCCTCATTAGCATTGACTTTCCTTCCTTAGCTTGTTCCTGGAGACGGGAGTTATCCACACACCCTTTTGTCCCATTTTCTGGGCAAACGGCATTGCATCTCTGCAGTAGACTTGCTGCTTCTTTGTTTACTTTTTTCTACTTTATATCAGTTTTTAACTCATTGGTAACTGATGATTTCAGAGCGTCTCAGTGTGACAGCTGAAAATTCCAGCGCCCAACATCAGAGTTAACGACCAAATAGATGCCTACACACACACACACACACACACACACAACCTCAGAATAAAGCCTGTGTGGATGCTTCTGCCATATCTCTGTACTTATATCCAGCATATACATATGCAGTCTCTGGTTGTACTGATATATGTACTGTGCAGAATAAATTATGCTTACTTGACTGAAATAGCTTTATTAGTTTATAGGCTTTTATAGCCGTGCATTCACATTTTGCCCAGGAGCTGTGACAAACTGAAAGATTACCTAGGAAGATGGATATGAAACTTGCCACATCCAAATGTGAAAAAGGAATTGCAGATTCTCATCATCAGTCTAGAAAGACTGAGTAAATAACAACTGAAGAATTTACAAGGAAGTAATTCCACAAACAGGGTTCTGGTGAAGATCTAAACCATAAGAATGAAATTCAAGCATTCAGATCCTTGATGAGAGAACAGTATACTTCAGACAAGCACCCAAAAGTTGGGAAACGAACTGCTTTGGAGCTGAGCAAGCTAATGGCAATCACGGGCACTCGGCACCTTGCAGGAGATGCTCAGCATTTGGTAGGATCAGGTCCTTGATCTGGAAATCTCACAGCCACAGTCTCTTGCTGATGTTTCCTGGATTAGCAGAAATCAGAAATACCAGGAAACTGGACTTTTTTTACAGGCAAATATAGGAAGTGCAGAAACATATGAGAATGTAAAGGAAAAAGAAAAGAGTGAGAGAAAAGTTAAGAGAACTTCATCAGAATAATAATAATAAAAAATAAGATTCAGGGCTGCTCTAAATTTTGATGCAAACCAGTTTATCCATATCCTCATTATACACACTGGATTTGATTTATAATAGGGTCTTTGTTAAATCAGAAATCTGATTGGCTGCAGGAGTCACTGTGGTGTAAGGATTACCCAAGATCACCAGCACAGATATTATTTTTTAATTAACATCTATTGTACACTTTATGAAGTGCAGTTACATGACATACCCACACCTTCTCAGATAGCTGAAGATACTTGGAATTCGGCCTCATTTCCCACAGAAGAGATCTGAATCGTTCAGGCATCGGGTTCTGGATTATTATCCATGGACAGAAAGCCAGCTGCGGACAGTTTGCTGGGTTGGTTTTCATTGAATGTTCTATGGATAAAAATGCTATTTTTAGGCTGTGAAACTTTTATCATCTAGAATATTTATTAGGACAAACATTACAGTATGATAGAAATGACTGAAACTATTCAAACGGTTTTTATAAGGGAGACAGGGAAAGGATTTTTAACCACTCAGTGTTTAACTAATGTCCTCTGAACTACAGTTTCCAGAATGCATCTGTGTGGTGTTCTTTAAAAAAAAAAAAAAACCTGATAATGTATGAGACAGGCATCAGAACCAAATATGGTTTCCTATGCAATTACAGGTACTATACAACATATAGAAATGCAGGTACTATAGCTTTGGATGAACATTTTCAAGAAACAAAATGAGTTATTTGTTTTTGCCCTCCAGATATTTTTCCATGCTCCTGTAATTCCAAGAATTTTTGCATTTTTCCCTATCTATCACATACAGGTCTATTACCTGCAATTAATATTTTTGAAACAAAAATATTATATAATGCCTAAGATATTAAAGTTCAAATTGCATCCACAAGGCCACGTTACATTTTGTGTGTGTATGTGTGCGTGTCTGTGGATTTGTCTGCTTGCATTCGAATTACTCAGTTCATGTATTTATAGCAATTAAACAATTAGATGGATCTAAATCAGATTGCAAAACCATCTATGATAACTGACGACAAATGACTTTTAAAAAATAAGCAGTATTTGCACAAAATATCCATTGAAAGTAATATTAAGTTTGTGGGCCAAATCCACAAATCCATGGAAATATCCATTTCACTGGAGAAACCCCCCAGGATCTAACCCCCAAAAGCATTACCCAAATATGCCCCTTTGTGTGTGGAGTGTTGGCAGCTGAGGGTCCAGTCGAATTGCCTTGGAAGTCCGTGGAAGTCCTGAAGTCAATGGGAGTTGGATCAGCACTTAAAAGCATGGACATTCCCATTTAAGAATTAGTTTTCAATTCTTTAAAGGACTGGATCTGCTAATCATTGGCTAAATTCCCTGAGCTTTTGTAATAGGTGGTGAATTCTTCCAACGGCTAAGAAGGGGAATATACCATTACACATCAGAGGCCTGATCTAATACCAACTGAAATCAGTGGGAACTTTTCCATGGATATCATTGGGCTTTGGATCAAGGCCTGTGAGGCATATTCATCCCGGGTATTATTCCACTGACTTTCAGGGCAGTTAAACGGAAGATGGATCCGGCTCAGCTAATGTAAAACCATTTTTTCTGAGGTCCTGCAACATCCCTTAAGAACTCAGAGCCAAATTCATCCCTAATGTAAATCCATTTGTCAGTGGATTTATTCCAGGGAAAAAATTATGCCCTGTGTGCCTCAGTTTCCTCATAGATAGAATGGGGATAATAAAATTAAACTACCTCCCAGGGCTGTTGTAAGGATTAACATTTGTATGGCACTTTGAATAGGTAGAACACTATGACATAGAAATCCTAAAGGTTATCCTCCTCCAGCCCCATTTGGATCACTGGTCCTGAGTAATCTCCCAGCATGCAATTGTGTTGGTGACATTACTTCAACCAGAGAACACAGATGGGGTCTGTCCCTGCTCTGTGGGGGGTCATGTGAGTGCCATAGTTTGATTATATGATGCAATTTTGTGACGACTGTAATAGAGGTGGGCCTGAATCAAAACCTGGGAGTTGGTAATCTGACTCCAGATTCTAGGGCTCAGTCCCATCACTGGTTTGTAATATTATTTAATAGCCAAAGGATATAAAATATCATTAAAAAGAAAACCTTTGTAACTCACATAGTAAAACAGGCACATATCTGGCAAATAGACCTCACCGCAATCCTCTCTGGGGTCAGAGGTGTCCCTCAGAACAAGAGCAGGCAATGCAGGCGGGGCTGGATATTGTGGTTGGAGATATCTGCTAATGGAAGCCTTAGGCACAGTTTGTGGCAGCTGAGGAAGTTCTTGCCAAACAGTTTGCAAACTCACCTAGTAAATTCTAAATTTTGTTATGTCATTTCAGTGAGGAACATGGTTTGTGCAGCACATACATAGGAATACATCTAACTCCTACCCTTGCCCTATCAAAGGCAGGGTGGCCAAGGACCCTAACGGACAATTAAACCTCCTGGCCCCCCTCATATGCCTGATCCCCTTCTCTTTGTCCCATACTCCCTTCCCTTGAGCCCCACCACCACCACCCCTATGCCCTAGGTCTCCATCACAATCCCTACCCACTCCCCCTCTCATACACCCTATTTTTCCTCCAGTCCATGAGCCCCTTCCTTTTTTCCCTCATCCCCAATCCTAACCCTTTTTCAGGAGCCCCCCATGCGTGGTGGGTATTATTTCTCTGACGCCTCTGCCAGCCATACTCTAACCTTTGTGTTGGGGATCTCTGGAAGTTCTTCTCTGCTGCTCCGACCAGTGCCAATGGACCCAAAATGCTCTCTCGTTTCCATAGTCTCTAGAAAACACCCATTGTGATCTCCCCACCTTGATTAACATCAGGGGAACATCTTATTCAGGCACACGGTGTCCTCTACATTCTTTTTTAATTACTTTTCTCAGGATTCTGGGGAATGGGGAGCTGACAGATTATCCAGGCCTGCCCCCATCTTGGCTGGCATCAGGAAGCCTATCACTTTGATATCTAAGTGCTGGTAGAGAGTCAGAGCAAGAAGAGAACTTAAACTGAATTAAGTGCATTAGAAATCATCTAGCTGCTTGGCAGACAGTGGGCACTCAGGATTGCCCAGCCTTCTGAAGCCATCCCCCTGGGTTCTGAGCATGGTTCCCAAATGCTGGGGAATCCAGAATACAAACAGGCTGGGGAGGAGTTCCACATGGTCACGTGCAACCTGGCTAGTCTTTCTGCATTAACACTTACATTTACTCTACCTTCTGCACTCTAGTTTCCCGGATTTGGTTTAGAAGCACTTAGCTGCTGTGGTGATGGGACTTATAGGCAATTTTGATAGAAAACATACATAAAGCAATTTATGGGCAGATTCCACCATCCTTTTATGGTAAGCAGAATCTTAATCTGTGAGCAGTCCCATTAAAATCCATAGGAATAAGGGACGACTCTATCTGAGTAAGGGAGGCAGAATTATGTTTATGACTGAGTATCCTTTGGAGAATATGAGGTGATTTTGTGAGAGGGATGGATGCTGGAAGAGAGTGGCTGACACCTAGATCACATACAAAATAACATGCTTATACCATGATGGGCTGCCAACATGGTGGTGGTGCACAGATCAGCTGCTTAGACACCATCTTGATTTTGTAGGGCCAGTTTTGTGGCTAGGCAGGTGAAACAATATGTTTCAAGATTTTTAATTCGTTGATGTAGTTGCAGAACATTATTTGCTTGTTTTAAATATCTGTAACTGAGATAAGAGAGTGGATGGAAATGGGGGGCAGATTGTGCTCTCAGTGACACCCCGGGGGCACTGCTGGCATAAAAGAGGGCACAGTTTGGCCTGGGTTCTGGGTTGTGTAAAGTCCTAGCTTTGTGTGGTTCCCGCTCCAGGAGATAATGCGCTAAGTGACTACTTTGTGCACAGAGGTATGGAAACCGGTTTTTTTTATATGTTTTTCCATCCCTCCCTCCTCTTTCCATTCTGTGATCCAGACACCACTAACTGTGTGGAGTTGATGACTGGCAGACTTTCCAAATGTGGTAAGAACTTCCCTTCTGCCTTCTATCCCTCCCCTAACCCCTGCTGAATCACTCCTCCTCCCACTCCTTTTGCACATCTGCCCACCCCCGACACCTCCCTCTACCTCTCATGTAGCTTCTGTACATACGCACACCTACTCCTGTTCCTCCTCATCCATACCCCTACACACAGGGCCCATCACAGTTTCACCCTGCACTGCACAAGTGTGCGTTGTTCACTTGTGAGTTTCTCCCCTCACTCTAATCCATGCCCGCTGGCATTTTTGCTTTTTCGCCTTTAACTCAGACTTCACTTTGAAGTTGCCTTTCTGTGGGTGAGGCTGTGCACCACAATCCCTGCTTTTGAGTTGCTGCCTCCTGGTGTCTCCTGCAATGGAGAGAGAATACTACTTTAATTCCTCTCCTCATCATTTCCTCCTCCACTCCCCCATGTGTGTTTGGAGTAATCCCCTCTTTCTCCTGGAAGTCCACTGCATAAGACAGATCGCACATTACGGGCCAGAGCCTGAACTGGTGTAAATCAGCATAGCTCCAATCTGACTCTGAGGATTGATATTGTCCCTCTGGGACCAACCATAGTTTAGGCTTTTTACTAAGGATGGATTAACTTGTTTCCCCCAACACTCGCATTTGACCTTGCTCGAGGTTCCACACATTTCATTTAAATTTAAACAGACACACACACATAGGCACACACATAGATTTTTCCTTTTTTCCTGTGCATTTGCCCCTCCTGGTGAGAGCAGAAGTGGAAATGCCCAAATACACTGGGAGCGGTTTTTCTCTTGGTACTTCTGGCCTGAAGAGAAACAGGAAGTCCTGAAATGACACAAGAAAGCCTCTTCTCTTTAGATGTCCAATCCAGGAAGGCAGGCCTGAAACATTCAGATGCTTATCTGAACCTGAAGTCCAAACCTGTTTAGGATCGCCTCACTGAGTCAAATACAGCCAAGTAACTTCTTTAGCTTAAGTGAAGTTGCTCTTGGTGTTACAATGGAAGAAATATAGGATTTACAGAAGTGTAGTTGAGAGCAGAATTTGTCTGTTACCTTTTATCCACATGATCTCTTTCCATTAAATTACAGTTTCGCTGGAAGGAGTTTCTCTGTTTCTATGAAGAGGGTTCATTTTGATTTATTATTTCAGTTCCTGGGTTATGTTGTTCCCAGTCTCCTCCTGGAGGCTCATTTCTGTCCTAGGCAGATTTCCAGCCTCTCCATGAAAGCATCAAACAGCAAATCTTTCCTCTCCCTCAAGCTGCAGTTAGTTGCCTGGAATCAGCAGTAACTTCATACAAAAATACTGAAACTCAGATTCCACTGATTTCTTGAAAGTTAATTGAACTACACAGAAAACCAGTCGATGCTCTGCACTCTTTAAACAGTGTGTCTATTGCTGTTCATCTTCTGCCCAGCCACGCCCACCAGCTGTCACAGTGTCAGCTTCTGTACTAGCAAGGAGAAGGGAGAATGGAGGAAAGGCCAGTGAAAGAAAGCATTTTGTAGGCAATGGAACAGAGGAAGTACATGGGCAAATCCACCTGTGCAATAATAGGATTTGTATGGCTTAATGGAGCCACTGTCTATGTGTCACACACACTTACACACAGAATAGCAATAACATATGTTGTGCCAAATTCTACCTTCATATGTAAATCCAGTGTCATTCCAGAATTTGACCCAAACTCTTTGCTGTGGCTTTGAGGAAGGACAAGCCGCTTTCTGTGAGGCTGAAATGATGGTTCACGAGCTAGCCACTAGAGGCGTCATAACAAATAAGTAACAGTGTGCAGACCCAAACACCATACTCCAGCCTGAGAAATATCTCCCAGGGGTCACTTCTGGAACTGGGTCTGCCAGCCCTGGGACACTAAAAGCAAATTAGACTCTTTTTTTCCCTCAGCTCAGGAATCCGAAAGCTCTTGTGAGAATGAGAAACACTTTGCATCATCTATAAACTATTAACTGGTGTGACTGGGACAAATTCATCCCTGATGTTACCCCTTTAACTGCTTCCTGGCCTCCTGATGTCAGTGACCATTGGACTGAAAGGTGGCTTTTTATATAGTGACTGGCACTAAAAAAGAAAGAGTTATCACTGTTCATAGTAGTGAGTAACCAGAAGCTTGCCATGGGGGCTGCATGTCTGATAATGATACAACTGCTGCTATCTCTGTCCTAAATATTTATCCTAGAAAACAGCCATCAGCTCGCTGTGATATTTCATTGTAGGAAAAAGGAAATATTTTGACTTATAATATGGTCAATATCCTTATGAGCTAAAAGTTTCCTTTTTATTTTGAACCATTGATTTATGGAAAAGGTGAATTTCTCAAATCAAAGAATAATACAGTTTCTGTTGTGAATTAATACTAGTGTAATAAAAAAAATAAAATTACTGTATAAAAGTTAAAACCTTCAAGTTGTAATCTGAAAAATAGCACCTAACTCAACAAATCTGTTCCTTGTGTGTATTCAGAGTCAAATCTGCTTGCTTCAGTGACAAAAATAAGCTTCATGCTCAAACTTATACTTCATATTTATACTTGTTAAGCCAGGAAGAGCCAATACAGCTGCAAAAGGAACTGGATTCTGTTCCTTGTGGTGGATCGACAACAAAATTGTTTACCAAGTTCCAGCCTATTACAACTGCCCATCCCATTGGAGAAAAAGGGGTTTCACAGATGATACTCAGGGTCTAATTTGGCCTGCAGAACCCATTTTGTTTTGTTTTTACTCATGATCATGTACAACCTGGAAAGAGCCTGGGCTCAGGTGTGGAAGGTTATAAAAAATAAATATCTTTATATTTGTAAACTGAACAGATTTGATCTGGAGCCACTGAAGCACAATGAACATAGAAATGCACCAGGTCGTTTCAGCATCAGAGTAGAACCTCACTTTAACTATTGGACCGTAAGTCAAGTTTTTATTCTGATGTTGCCTCAGTACTAAAGCTGACTGTGAAACTGGTTTTGGTGTCCGAAGGTGCCTCCTCCACTCCATTTCCAATTTTGTTGGAGTCACAAATGATCACCTTTCAGCAAGATGTTGTCTGCTGGCAGGAGGCTCAGAAATGTCCCTCTGATTCTAAAACTTGATTTTCCATTCCTGCCTCGGTTTGTGTGAAGTGCTTGCCATTCACCGTTTGAACTTTCTGATCCCCATACTGGATCTTTTTGCTGCTGGTTATCTCACTCCAGGGAAGGCAGTCTTTGCTCATTTTCTCTTCATGTCTCATGACTCCATAGTGAAGCCCTAAGACTATATCATGAACAGTTCCACAGCCATGGATTGTGAGGCGACGAAGAAAGGATAATTATTTATTATCTGTATTACAGAATCAGCGAAAGGCCCAAATCAGACCAGCACTCTATTGTGCTAGGCACTGTGCAAAAATATAGCAAGAGATATACCTGCCCCAAAGCGCTCGTAATCTAACTTCTTTGGCACCAGGCTGTTCAGGAGCTTTCATGTCGACTCTAATACATCTTGCATTGAGTATTTGTACTGTGAAACTGTGCGCTCTGTCACCAAGAGTTAAACATGACTCATCCTGGAGTTCTTCGTTTGTCAGTGACCTTTACAGAAATTCCATAACCTCAATAGAAGCACAGCAGCGTCCAGCTACTGTTCACATCATTCTCCCATCCCAGGCTCACTTTTATCTTTTGCTTATTTGTTTCTTGTAGAGCTGGTCAGAGCTTCCTACTCAGAATAAGGAATCATGTGACCTCAAACTCAGCATCCAGGGTATCTCTATGCACAGTGAGTGATTGTACGGTGGGAAAAGCTCCTCTTTCTATCTCCTAGTGAGATGACTTGAGCTGTGTACAAGTGTCAGTGGTCAGAGAGCACCATCCGGAGGGGCTGTGTGGTTTAAACTTGGTTAGACTGTCATTAGGCTCCAGCTGAAGTGGGCAACTTTGTGATAGCTGATATGGAGCCCCTCACTGTTATCTGTAACCAGGAGTGCAGTGGCAGAGAGTATCCTGAGCTGCAGCTCCCTTACAATGACCCTGACCCTGTAGGCATTGGACAGAGTCGTTCTGTTCCTTATGGAAGCCCCCTGCCATTTGCTCTTCCCTCCACCTCCCGAAGGGAAGGGACACAGAGGCACCAGATGTGTGCAGCTCTCCCATAGTGGAAGGCATGGCTCACCATGTTTATGCTGTGAGCAGTACAGAAGGGAACATTCAGGTTTTTGATTAAATCTGACGTTTCTCAGTATCCTGCTGGCTCTCAGCCATTATCTATATATTTGATGCAATCGGATTGATATTGATGCAAATTGTGACCCCAGCCATGGAGGAGTGGATCTGGGGGAGAAGTCCGCCTTAAAAGATCATAATCCAATCAGGATTTAACTATCACAAGAAACATTACAGGCCAGAGTTTCCAAAGAGCTCAGGGCCAGATTTCCAAGCGCTCAACACCCACAACTGGGGCCAGATTTTCCAAAGAGCTGATCATCCAGCAGCTCCTATTGTGACACCTGGGGCCAGGCTTCCAAGTCTCCAACATCAGATGTCTTCCTTTCTCAGTACACCAATATGTCTGCCTGCAGAAACGTCTCTTTTGATTAGGAATATTGCCATACAATCTGCGCTTTTATTTATGTCAGTCAGTGCCTCTGAAGGTCCCATGTGAAAGTGACAGTGTTGTGCTAAACAGGAGTGGCTTTCCTTTTAAATGAAACACGGTGTTGTTGAGCTTATGTCGCAGGAAACAGGAGATGCAAGGCAAGAAGCAAGGAATGAAATTTTCACCAGTGCCACCCTGGGGACAGTTCAGGGAACTTGGAACTTGTGAGTCCACAGTTGGCTATCTGATAGGAAGGGGCGAATCCTGTTCTTAGGTGCCAATATCGTTCTGGCACTGGGAGCATCATATATGGACAGAAGATGGGGATTGGGAAGCAAAGGCCTTTAAGACAATGGACAGTGGCAATGCCCGTGATGCTGGCCATGGCCATAGCTTTAAGAAAGAAAGGAAACCTTTCATTGAAAGAGCTCCCTGTGATTAATTTCCTGTGGTTGAAGGCCAAACTATTTGCAAAGAGAGCATCTTTCAACACCAAAAGCTTAGGCCCCTGTCCCCCACCTTCTCCTGGCATGCTCTCTGCATTGCAAGCAGCTGTTCAAATGCACACACAACTCCTTCCACCGGTTTCACTGTAATGTTGTGTGGCAGTAGTGACTTGGCCAGTGCTAGCTCTTGGTAATGATTTGTGTTTGCAATGACTGAGCATGTCTCTGGAGTACAAAATGTTCCTGAAATGTAGCAGAAAAGCAAGATGCAAGAGAGCCCAGAGACAGAAAATGTGTGCAAGAAAAGGGCAGAAATTTCCACCCAAATACATATGGCCAGTTGCAAATTGTAAACTTCCCTCTTGCAGTGCAGACTGTATGATTTAGGGGACTGGGCAGGAGAATGGGCTGTGGAGCATTCTAGTTTACTGGTTCAAATCCTGCCCAGGTTGGTGGTGACTGAAAGTCACCATCATCAGATGGTGGTTTGGAGACCGACACAAATAGTGTGTGGTGGTCTCAGTGAAGTCCTTAGCAAATAGGTGTCCAGGCTGCAAATGCTGCCTTCAACTGGCCGCAGTGTCAGCAGAGGCCAAGGACTGAATGAGCCATGGAAACCTCTAAAAGGGGTCCTTCCAGGCCAGATATATTGTTGGAAAAGTTGGAGTGCTTCTGTGGAAACATCAGTCTCCTGGATTGTCAATCCAGCTCCATTTATTGGTGGATCTGCCTAGCACATGGAGACCAAATAGGCTAGTTCCTTTCAGGGGCACTAAATGGAAATGAAATACAGAAAGTTGCTCAAATAGATATTTGTCAGGGCAGTAATAAAAGGGGAATGGCTTTGATGGTCACTGACACCATCTAAAAATCTAGGAAATTGTCAGACGCATGCCTTCTGTGATGTTGTATTTGCTACATATTCAAAAGTGGCAACCTTAAGATTTTTGCCTTTTCCCTATTCACTTGTTGATCCAAATGGAATAGAAAAAGCCTAGGGGGAAAAATGTGGATAATTTCCACTTATTCTTATACGTTGGCCTCTAGCAAGGCAGAAAAGATAAAGGCAGGGCCCTGTGTCATCTTCCTCTAACACAGCAGGAAGCCTCAGACATCCATACAACTTAGAGAAAACACTTGTCCCCTGATGCCTTGCTTTATTAGATTGTGAGCTCTTTGGGGCAGAAACTGTCTCTTTGTTATGTATCTCCACAGCACCTAGCACAATGGGGCTTTAATCCCTGACTGTGGCCCCTAGGTGCTAACCTAATAATAATAATAATATTTGTGAGAGGAGAAACAAGCTGCTCTTAACTCTCCAGCCCACATGATGCCAGGAATTAGACTTCTCACTGGATATCCTCTTGGAGCAGGTCCTATAGTTTTGGTTGATATGGTTTGAAAAGGAGGGAGTCTGCCAGCACCAAACAAGCAAACAAAAAGTAACCCTCTTCTGAACAAAGAGAGTTTGAGCTTAGCAGAACAGAAGAGTTTATTTTAAGGAGCAATGGGTTACCGCCTGTCAGAGAAGGCCTCAATGCTTTTTGTTCAGGGAGTAGGATTTTTGCCACATGGATCACTGAAACCATAGCTGCCGCTGAGGTACTGAAAGGAAACACTGGCAGCAGAGGCACACAGGAGCAGTCTGAAAGGACATGGATCAGAGAGACAACCTACAGCAAGGGAAGCCAGGAAGAACACAGGTCAGGTTAACAATGGGGCTCACCACCTTCCCAATGGAATGGAAGACCCACCTCTTCCCATTAGTTTTCTCAGAACAGCCAAGCTAGCGCTGTGGGGAACCAAAATCCTCTCAAGATTTACCTGAGAGGCACACAGGACAGTCTTACTGACGGAATATTTGCTTTATGTGATGTTGTTTGTGCTTACGCACTACAAGGATGAGTGTATTAAAAACATATACATTTGAAAGAGATGGCTTCAAAGGACCAGTTTCCATTTAATTCAATGGGAATTTGCCATTTGCTTCACCCCGTGCAGGACTGAATCCTCATCTCTCTTACAGTTTTATGAAGCCACAAGCTTATAGCAGCCGTAGCAGCTTCCAAACCTTTCCTGGTGCTGCTCCAAATCCTTCCCACCTCCTTTTCGTTTCTGATAGTTCCAGCAGGGGGAGGTGAGGTTCTTTATGAGGTCAAAGCTGACACATTGTTCCTGGTGTAACCACCCGCTCTTCCTTGAAGCATGTCGGCTTTGCCCAGGGTGCTTGTGGCCCAGTTGGTGCCAAGTCCATGTCAAGCAGATTTCTTAGCGTTGGCAAATGAAATATGGGGTCTTGAGAGGGGGTCCATGCAGCCCGTCTGGACAAGGTCTCTTCACCTCCTTGGTCTGGTGTCTGTCTGCAGTTTCTTCCTCTTAGTGCTAGCTGCACCCAGTCCATTTACAGTTGCAGCTTCTCTTGTGGCGTTAGACAGAGTCTATGCTGCACATGAATTACCCTCTGCATAAAGATATTTCTCTTTCACTCCCTCAATGCCCTCCATAGCTTCAGTGCTTGTTTTCAAGCCTTCTCCCCTCTCCAACAGTTACATAAGAACATAAGAATGGCCATACTGAGTCAGACCAAAGGTCCATCTAGCCCAGTATCCTTTCTACTGACAGCGGCCAATGCCAGGTGCCACAGAGCAAGTGGACCTAACAGGCAATGATCAAGTGATTTCTCTCCTGCCATCCATCTCCATCCTCTGACAAACAGAGGCTAGGGACACCATTCCTTACCCATCCTGGCTAATAGCCATTAATGGACTTAACCACCATGAATTTATCCAGTTCTCTTTTTCTGCAACATCCACCCCTACCAATCGGCTCAGAAATGCACATACCCCAATCAAATCATCGCTCAGTCTCCTCTTTCTAATTAATATAAACTTAATCTCCCATTGCTATGCTGCCCTTCCTCTGGTGTTTGTACTGCATTCACCAGAGCTTGTACTCAAGGTTAAAGAAGCCCCCAGTCATGAGACATTATCTCTCATTCAGAAATATTATACTAACCCTTCGAGACCCTGAGCTGGATTGGCAGATGTGATATATCCCACTGCTTATACCACGTACTAATAGCAGGAGACTTGTAAACATAACTAGTGATGGTCCAGTAACTGCTGCAGGTTCAGGCCCCATTTTCCTGACAGTATAAACCCACCAGGTCTGGCAGTTAACCAGCGCTCACCATCTTGGTGTTCTCAACATGCCTGACCCTTCTTTATTTATCATCCCATAGAGCAAGTATCAGTGTGGGTGCCCTTTACTGGGACCATTATCTAAATTAGTCCTGGGTGTCCTAGCAGGCAAGAATATGGATGCCATAGATGCTGTGGTTGCCCATATTGCCTGGCCCTGGGATCAGTTCTTGGTTGCCAACAGGACAAGAGGGGATGGAGACAAACTATTTAATTGCAAGCTCAACTACTGTAAAAGGCAAAGGAAAGAAAGGGTTAGTGAAATGGCCTATATTTTTTTCAGTAGCTCTCTCTGAATATCCCTAAGGATTTCTCACTTCCTATTAAAATTTTAGCTGAGAATGCTGATTATAAGAAATTCAGTAGTGATATCGGCAAAGGGGAGGTAGGCTATTAAATACCGTTGGCCCATTAAATCTCCAGACACTTGAGAACCAGGCGGGCATGGGGGTGGGGGAGGAGTTGCATATTTTAATATGAGGATTAAAAATCCTGTAACAGGACTCACCAAATGCAGAGCATTTACATATAAAATGCACTAACATTTTATTAGTCCATTCTTGCACATTAGACTTTTGTCTTCTGTACCTGTCTATGCAAAGAACTTAAACCTTCCCAAGCCCAACAGAACTCTGCTTATTCTGCCCTCCCCCTTCCCTCTAAGCCTGTTGAATAAACTGCTCAGCTGAATAACTGGAAATACCCCCCTCTCCTTCCCTCCCCACCCAGCATTTTTTTTAGTGCTCTCTTCCATTCTTTCTGTCTGCTGACTCCATTTGTGTATGAAGATGTGGGTCCAAAGCCACATAAGAACTTGCCCTGGCCACAGTCCTACATTCAGGGCTGAGTGTTACTTGCATTCCCTGACTGCCCCCTATCTCCTGCCCCCACTTGTTTTTCCCATTGGAAGGGAGTAGCCAGCTAGAAGTAGAAAAGAGTCTGAGCAGAGTGTGTGCCCACAAGCCATCTGGCTAGGACAACTTCACTGAGCCTTAGAGAGGGGCCTCAGTAAAAATCCTATAGCCAAAACCTCCATCCCCCTGGACTCTGGGGAGATTTCAGAATCCAAACCAGAATGTGTGTGTGAAATTCATGGCTTGTCCTATCTCAGCCACAAAATTGGGATCCAGGTTTCAAATTTCCCCCAAATCTGAAGGTGTTTAGTGTTGGTGTTGGCGTCCAAGGTTTTGGTGTGGGCCATTTCTAAGACTCATTCAGGTAGCTAGGTCACACCCAGGGGCGGCTCCAAGCAGCGGCGCACCAAGCGCATGCCTGGAGCGGCAAGCCATGGGGGGGGCGGCCTGCCAGTCCCTGCGAGGGCTGCAGTCAGGATGCCTTTGGCGGCTTGCCTGTGGGAGGTCTGCTGGTCCCGCGTCTTCGGTGGCAATTCAGTGGCAGGTATGCCGAAGCTGCGGGACTAGCAGATCTCCCGCAGGCATGCTGCCAAAAGCCGCCTGCCTGCTGTGCTTGGGGCGGCAAAATACATACAGCCGCCCCTGGTCACACCTGTCCAGCTTGGACTTGACAGCTGTGTTCAGTGCACAGAACCAGCACCTGCACTCAGTTAAACACTATACTACTTACCAGACAAAACCAGGCCTATAGTTATGCAGATAAATGAGGGCTCCTTACATAATATTTGTGCCTTGTAAAGTGAGGTAATCTCAAAATTAGAGTGACAACGTGGGTGAGGTAATATCTTTTATTGGACCAACTTCTGTTGGTGAGAGAGAAGCTCTCGTGCTGATATAGCGCTATCTACACAAGGGGGTTAGGGCTGTATAACTACATCGCTCAGGGGGTGTAGACAAGACCTTAGTGTTGTTCCATTGTACAACATGGATATGGGACAGCAACACTTCATACACTGGAGCAACATACGGCAATGATAATAAAACATATCTAGGGTGTTGTAAAAAGGGGAAATGGCTGCCAAAGAGATTTTTGCAGTGGCATGAAAGGCTGTGTTCTGACAGATGTGCAGCACCCAATCTGCGCCAGAGCTTGCCCCAATCTCGTGGCTAAACTCATCAAAGTTTCCTAATGCTGTTTTCTATTAGCATATGACGCTACAATTCCTTTGGCTCCCAACTCCATAATAGTGAAACTCATTGACTGTTTTCAAGAAGGTGGAGTGCAGATACTAGTTCTTGCTTTGTGGTGCCACCAGGTTAAATCCCAGCCAGAAACCACACATGCACAGGAGCCTGGCCCTGCAATCTGCTGAGCATTCTCAACTCCCGTTGTTGTCCACAAGGATTGAAGGTGCTCAGAACTTTGCAGAATCACAGCCTCACACATACTAGCTGAGGTTTGCTCCCTTGTATTCCAGCCCTATTCACTTCTCAAATGCTCGTATTCCCCTGGAATGCACACTTGTTCCAGGCCAAGTGGCTAGCTGAAGGTGGATTAGTGGGCGTTCAGGGAGAGACCAGTCAGCATAACTAAAGGAAGGAAGAAAAGCATAATGTCTAACACAGAACTTGCTAAGGCTGCAAGGCAAAGTTGATCATGCATTAATGCCCCCCTTTGTCAATACAGTTATACAGGAACTGCATCCCTTGAGGGTTACAGTCTGCTCATAGGCTTGCCAGCTAATTCCAAACAAATCATATAGCTGTTTCCACAACATGGTGCTGCGTGCTAGGCTCACGTAGCCATGGAGTTCCCCTGCTAGGTAGGATCTCTGCTCCCAACCACATGGTATGCAAGTAGGACACCTCCTTGGCACATTTTGCTTCCAGCGTCTTCACTGCCAGAGGTGTCCCAGCCTAACACTCTTCCTCTTGCTGCTCATCATCTTCATCCTCCACAGACCTCCATGCACGTGGCTCTGGATCTCTCATCACGTTCTTCTTGTTAAAAACCCCATTATTCATTTGTTTGTTTGTTCTCTCTCTCTCTCTCTCTCTCTCTCTCTCTCTCTCTCTCTCTTTCTCTCTGTGTGTTTTTTTTTGTCTCTTCTGTTTTGTGTACCCAGGCAGCCCATTGAGTAACTTCTTTGACGTAATTAAACAACTTTTTTCAGACGAGAAGAACGGGCAGGTGAGCCATCCCCCCGGCACGCCAACCAAGCATAGCGCAAACAGCAAGCGGAGCGATTCCGATGCTAATGACTATGGGTCTAGAGGAGACAATAAGTACCCCGCTGGCAAAGACAAGGCAAAGATGGTCTCATCAGTCGGCCTACAAGACCAACCTTAAATAAATACATTTAAAAAAAATTAATTTAAAAAACAAAAAGCAAGAAAGAATCAAAGAATATTCCTTAGCAAGCTAGCCTCTAAACTAGAAGGATGTATATACCTTACCACAACAGTACAAAACTGTCTATAGACAAATTTTGTAAGAAGGAATGACTGTATATATATACATATATATATTTATATATGATATATAATATATATCTCAGAAACAAACACACACAAAAAGAAAGAAAGAAAAAGAAAGAAAGACAAGGTAGCACAGATGACAAAACCCAGTTCACCAGATCTTGGGTTGTGGCTTTTTTGTTTTTGTTTTTTTGTTTTGACATCTCCCTGTATCTTGATTATTATTTTTATTTTTTCCCCTCCTGATGTTTTGTTGGATTTTTTAAATTATTATTTTTGTTTCTTGTTCTGTTCTTGCTCTCTCTGTTTCTGATGACACCACTTGTTTCCGCTCTGCTACCAGGAATTATCCCGAAAAGTTAACATGTCAGCCACGGCTTCACCTTCTGTGCTCTGCGGACACTTGTTGACGGAAGGAAACCGATGTAGACTGTCCAAGGACCAGTCCTGTTTGAGGTTCCCAGCCTCCCCCTCTGCCCCCATGAAATGGGTTTCTCCCCTACCTCCTCCCAAACACCTCCCCAACACACACTTTTTCTCTTTTTCTTTTTGGTGCTCCACGAGGGAGATCTGCTCAGTAATGGAATTGCACAACCTGGGCTGGAAGCAGGTTGCAAATGTTGGAGCAACACCATTGTCCTTGACAACATTCGTCTGTGCAGGTGAACTCAGACTGGCAGGGGGAAGAGGGCAAGAAACAAGGGGAAATGTAACCATGAAACCAGGGAGCACTCTCAGCCAAAACCACCAAGGAGTGAGCAAAAGCTAAGCATCGAACCAAGACAATATCGTGGAGTTTCACTGTGGGATTTTCTCCAACTCCTTTTTCCTCCCTGTGCCTACCCTTTCCTTTTTTTTTTTTTTTTAAATTGTGTTTGTTTTTTATACTCTTATCATTTTGCTTTTTGACCTGCTGGAGAGGGAGGGAATCCTCTCATGGGGGTTGGGGGAATGAACAAACACAAAAACAAACAAACATTCAAACTTAGGGAAAAGGCAACATATGGCAGCAAAAGGGGCGGGAAAGGATTCTGCCTAGCTGAGAACAGTCTCTCTTGTCACCAACTGCCGTTGCCGCTGCTGCTGCTCCTTCTTCATCTTCCTCCTCACTCTTCAACTCCTGCCTACCACACTGCCGTGTTGGGACCTTCTTCCACCGTTTGGATCCTCCAACACACCATGCGTTTGGATGCAATTGTCGTGTCGCTCGCGCTGCATCAATATCAGTATTATTATTTATTTGCTGGTTTTGATTTATGTATTTATTTGATTTATTGGTTTTTTCAACAAACAGAAGAAGAAGAAAAGAGGATAATTTTGGGTTTTTTTCCATGTGTGTGCATGTGCATACCACTGGCACTTCGTTCATCTGAGTCAGACGAGGAGTCAGTGCTATGGGCAAGTGAATCACGAAGCTACTGTAAACTTTAAAAATTACTGCAAGATATTTTTATAAACCTTTTTTTTTTGAAAGGGGGCTGGTGGGTGGGAGTGGGTGGGTGAGGACTGTTTTTTGTGTTTAAGTTATTATTAGGTCTTGGTTATTTATATATACATATATATTTAAAAAAATAAGCTGTTAGATATATCTTCTGTTTTGTTTAATTACTGTGTAGAGGCGACACTGATTCCTATTTATTTTGGGGAGAGGGGGAAAAAAGGTAGAAAAAACTTTAAATGTTCCTCTTGCAAACTTGACTTTTTGTCTTTTTCCCCTGAGAGCTACACGACCAAGTGTAATTTATTCTGGCCCAAGTTCAAAGGTTAAAATAAACAAACACGGTTGTAAACATCAAAGACAAAAAAACCACAATGAGAAACACTTCTTTACTGAGGTTTTATGAATGTAGGGTTAGCATTAGAGTGCACTTCTCTTATACCCTTCAGTTGCTGTTTGTTGGGTTCCTCTGGGTGTATATTGTACTACAAGAATTTTTTTTTAAAATAATAACATTGGACAGTTTCTCGCTTTTTGTTGTTGTTGTTTACTTTGTTCCCCCCCACCCCCGGTTGACTGGTTTCACTTGTACATAGGTTTGAAGATTAAAAAAAAATAATAACTAAGGCACAATTGGGATGGTAATCTTTAACCTTTGACCTTTCCTTGTCCCCCAGATGAAAGAGATTTATTTTGGGTTGTTTTTAATTTGTTATTTTTTCCTGTTCTTAAAATTGTATTGCTGTGTGCATGTCAGATGCCATGGGGGTGATGGCTGGGGATGGGGGGAGGCCAGGGTGCAGGAGGGGGGGCAGTTTTAATTGCATGACATTGCTGTAAATTAGTCTCTTTTGCTTTCGTTGTCTTTCCTGCCTCTGCCCTCTCTCTCTGCCTCTCCTCCAGGATCTCCTGCAACCACCTCCATCCTCTTTTCCCTCTTTTCTCTCTGTGTATAGATTTTTGATGCTTCTGTTACATTGTACCTCTACAAAAGGCTGGGATTTCGATACAAAATAATAATAATTTACAAAAAACAAAAAAAACCTATATCAGCAAAATCCATGCGGTACAAGCAGGAAGGGGATTACTTACACAAGATATAAGAATAAACGAAAGCAATACCTCTTGTTATCCTTCCGATTTTGTACTTTGATGACACACCTGCGCGCTCACACACACACACTCACAGAAACAAACTGACATTATTTAACAGTTTAAAATGGACAAAAAATCTGATGTATCCCTTGTTAAATAACTGTGAGCAACTTTAGTTCAAAAAAACAATAAATTCATTCAGTAAAGACACTAGCTCCTGAGTGTCCTGTTTATGTCTACGGTGGCGAATCCATCCCTCTGCCTGCCAGCACTGGACTCAGGTAAGTACTGTGCAGAGGCCTTTGAAACCTAGACAGAGAAGTGTGGCTTGCACTTATCCAACTCTCCTCCTAATCATGAGTTTAAACAGGTTTGTTACAATTTAGTGATCTATGTTTTGCCTGACCAAGTAGAGTCCTGCACCCACCCAGCAGGGCAAGGACAAACAGCCAGAGTAGTTTAACCATATGTATCTGTTTCTTATGTTAACACACTTGCAAATCGTGGATATGAATTAGAGACCAGTGCAAACCAAAACCCCAGTCTTCAAGAGTGTCTGTTCATTCTGGACACCTCAGTTTTTGGCTGGCCATCTCAAGCTACGTAGATCCTGAGTTTATCAAAGGTGCCAAGGAGTGCACCCATCGTTCTCACTGGAGTTTGTCTGGAGTTGTCAGGGCTCAGCATTTCTGAATATCAGACCAGAAAATAGAGGCACCCAAAATGAATGGACACTATTGAAAACGTTGACCTTTCATGCAATGATCTCAAATCACTTTACCAAGGCACTGTAGATATCACTATCGCTATGTTAAGGATAGATAAAATGAGCAGAAATTGTGACATCAGCTATAACACACAATGCATCACTGGCAGAGGTGAAAATAAGAACCAGGTTTCCTGACTTCCAGTCCATTGGACCCTACTGCTACTTTATTGGGACATTTTCCAGGGAACTAAGCGTAATGAGCCTTCCTAGGGATAATTGCTGTTCAATGGGGATAGTATTAGTATTCATTCTGCATAAGGGAGATGTAATTGACTGGTGCTGTGGGGTTTAGGGGTGTTTAACCAGCTGTTGAATAGGTGTGAAATTCTACTCTTTACATAAGCAGGTCACCAAAGGAAAAACTGAAAGAAGCCTAATGAATATGAAGTGCACTGAATGCCATTTTTTTTACCTTTTTCATGATTATTGAATATGGTGTTTTGATTCATTTTCAGGCTTTTTTATGGCCTTTTCATGGGAACAGTCAGTTATCAATACACTGGTAGGCTGCTCCCTGGAAGTCCCAAATAAGGCTTTGACTGTCTCCCTACTATACCAGGTCCTATGGATTACAGGGCCTCTTGCTCTTCAGTCTCTTTCCTACAGTAGGGCCATCAACCACTGGGTATTGCACCTTGAGCTTCACAGGTCTCTTCAGTGCATCCCATAAGCACCCAACACCCATGCCAGCAGCGCTGCTGGTAGCAGTTAGTTGCAGTGCCTGCAGCAGACGGATGCGTTGCAGTGGGAAGCAGGAGCTAGCCTGCCTTGGAGGACTTGTACAGCACAGCGGCCTCCTGTGTTGCTAGTCACAGGGTGGCTGGTGAGGTGGCTACAGTACTAAACAAGTTTTGCAGGGAAGGGGGGACTGTCTGCCACCCCCAGCCTTGCCACTTCTCCCTCAATTCCTTTAGCTCTTAAACCACCCGCCTGCTCCCCCACCCCCAGCAGCACAGTGAGATGGGCTCAGGCCAGGGGTGGGAGGGAAGAGTTGGCTGGCCTGCAGTGTGGCATACACGGAGCAATCACAAGGGGCTTGGAGGGCTACAAACGCTTTCCTGCCTCCCCCGGGTGAGGCCCTTGCTCGTGAGCCACCCTCTGCTCCAGGCCATGTGGGGCCAGCCCCGGCATGTGAGCACAGGGCCGAGCCCTGCCCCCAGCCCCGGACCTGCATGAGGGTGAGCCAGCCTGGGCGGGAAAGGGAGCAGCAGGTAGAGGCTGGCGACTAGGGAGGCCGGTGACCTGGTAATGAGGATGGGGGAGAAGCAAGGGGTGTGTGACCTACTCAGGAGAGTGGGGGATGGGGAGCTGGGGGGGAATTTGGGTGCATAGGTGCTGCACCCCCCCCTTGAAGTGGTTCTCACTGGTACAGGATTTAG
This sequence comes from Gopherus evgoodei, assembly GCF_007399415.2. Lineage (NCBI taxonomy): Eukaryota > Metazoa > Chordata > Testudines > Testudinidae > Gopherus > Gopherus evgoodei. The sequence goes on along the minus strand of NC_044325.1, from coordinate 113,269,545 downwards.
CGTTTGGTTCAATGGCTTTCCGCACCCCCACCCACCCCCGCTATACAAATTGTTCCAGCAGCCCTGCACAGGTGGGGGTGGCAAGTGACTTGGGGAACCAGGACATGATGTGGTTGTGGAGGTGGGGGGAGGCTCTTACTTGGCAAGGAGAACAGGAGTGTGGGGGTGACCGGGACCTGGCAAGGGAGGGAGGGTGGCTGTGACGCAGTAGGGAGTGGGGTGAATGTCGTTTAGTTTTACTGGGACTGTCTGAATGGGGGATTGGAGAGCAGGGGATGACTTTAGGTGAGGGATGATACCTGAGCCTGTAACCTGAGCCAGGAAGAGGGCTGGGGCGAGTCGACACCTTTGCCAGGGAAACTGGACAAAGGGTGAGGGGGAGAGAAGGAGGGGAGTGAACCGGCTGGAAGGGTTTCTGGTTTCACTTTGGGGCTGGCTGGGAAGAGACAGGGAACCCCAAGTCTGGGGTCTAAGATCCTTGCCCACCAGAGGGACCTGGCTGGGGGGAGGGTCCTGGTTGTACCTACAAGCCCTGCTTGGGACTGTGTTCCTGTTGTCTAATAAACCTTCTGTTTTACTGGCTGGCTGAGAGTCACAGTGAATCGCAGGAAGTGGGCGGGGGGGGTGCAGGGCCCTGACACTCCCCGCCCCGCCCCCCCAGTGACAGGTGCATGTTTGGCCTGTGACTCCACAGGCAAGGGCTGGTGGGGCACAGACCATTGGAGCCACTGGTTTCCCTTCAGGCGAGGAGGGGTGGCATGGAAAAGAGTAGGGGGCAGTGTCCTCACGAGCAGGAGGAGCCATGGGCAAGGGAAAAGAGCCTCAAGTAGGTTAGTTGCTGGATTTCGGGGGGGGGGGGGTGAGTCAGCACTGCCTTTGAATGAGGGAGTCATCATGATTTGGGGGGGGGTAGGGGTGGCTAATTGCCAGCCTCAACCTTTCCACTTCTTAGGGGCAGCAGCTCCCCACTGACATGGTGAAGCCAGGCCACCAGGGATGGAGCAGCCAGCAGCTGAACCTGTGAGATGAACCCTTTAATCAACGTTAGGCGCAGGCCATGTGTGTGGCTGGCTGCTTCTTGGTCACGTGGTTCATGCTCTGGGCCTTTATGCAGTCAGGAAGAAATTTCCCCCAGGTAAGACTTGAAATGAACTTGGGTTTTTTGGTTTTTGCCTTCCTTTGCAGTGTGTAGGCACAGGTCTCTTGCCAGGATTAAAGGGGTATATTACACTTAATCATTTCCCTGACACACATTGCAGGGACCTCCGGCACTGGTGCACCCAGGCCCTCCTATTCTCTGCCTTTGGCACATACTAGTCTCATCTCCTATGGGCTATAATACTTTGATCTAATGTTGGTTGTTGGGTTCAGTGTGCATGTGCTGAGTGGTGGTGGTGGCCTGTGAGGTACAGGAGACAAGAGTAGGTGATCTGGTGCTCCCTTCTCTATGCTGCTCAGTGCTAGCCAGGGCACAAGAGGATGCAAAAGTGGGAAGGATAGTTTACATCAACCTCTATTGCCCAAGGTAAATATTGTGTCCAATACCTAGAAACTCCTATAGAGTGGGAAACCATTTCTTATGTTAATCTTCGTGGTATGCGCTGAGATGATACATCAGCAACAAATTGGTTTACAGAGAGCATGGCCTAAAAAAAAAAAAAAAAAAGGCAAATGTCAGCACTCGCCTACAGAGAATGTTGGAGAGGGTGAAAATAATGAGGTATGTAAGTCTGCTCAGCCCATTTTGTGCTAAACATGTCAGTTCTACCGCCATGTGTCAGTCAGACGATACCATCCTAGTCTTATTGATGGCTATATCTCATGGACCCCACCCCTCATAAAACCATCTTATGGCCATCATAGCTGTTGCTTATTTGGAGAAGTGAGATGAGAACAGTATTAAGTTCATTGTAACTGTTCTGCTGATGGCTCCAGTCCAAGAGGGGAGTTTTCGCTTTCGCTCCTTCAGAATGAACTGCTAAGCTGGCATCTTTTCCATCTCTCCAGCTGCTTTAACACAGATTCAGGCTCAAGGAAGAGCTGCTTGAATACCTGTAGAAGCAGCCGGAAGTGGGAAGTTATAGCCAGCACCATGTGACCTGCCAGTCCTTTGCAGACCACCCGAAAGTATTCTGCACACTAACAGTGGTCCAGAGACCATGGTTTCAGAACCACTGCCACTGCATCTCCTGCAAGGCAGTTGCTGTATGAATGGGATTATTATGAATGGGATGGAGGACTGCATCCATACTGGTAGCAAAAGATATTTCTGAGAGTCAGAGATGGTTATGTTACTTTAGCAGACACTATCTCCTGAGATTGTCTAGTTAAAATTTGTAGCACATGGTATTTTCCAAGGAAGATGCTCATATTAAGTCTCTGGAGTGGATAGCATCATGGCTGAGGTGAGACTAACACTGGTAAGCTATTCAAGCTTTGTGGGGCAGGACAAAGAGAAAATCTTTAGAAGGAGGCACTTTTTGAGGGTCATAGTAACATCAGTGGAGGAAGGCGTCTTCAGAGTGTCATGTTAAAGTCAATAGCAGGCACAATTTCCTAGGATGATGTGTTTGTGGCCAGCGGCATCTCTGCGGGGAAGACTTTTGGTGAACATCTACTGCAGAAGGTGGAATATGTAGACTTCTGCTGCAGATGACATCCCCTATGGACCCTCATACTGTACAGCATCTCCTGGGATGAAGGGTCAGCCCAAGGTCAAGGTGGTTTGGTGTTTATGATGATGTCTGATGCTTATGTTCAAACAAAAATATAATCTCAGGAAAAGTCACTGCTGCGTTATAAAAGGTTTTTGCAGACCTCTCAGACTTCTAGGGCCCAAAGGTGGGGTGGAATGTGTGACAAAGGCCCAAAACGAGACTCCCAAAACAATCATTCATGCAGCGAACCTGAAATGTGGAATTCAGTCTCTTAGTTTTAATGACACTTTTTATAACTAATGACACTTTTCTATAACTTTCTATAAGTTCATGATTCTGTATTTCTGATCTAAATAATTTTCAGTTATGAAAGTGACAGGAGATGCCAGATTGATGTGGACTGTAGATGATTGGTGCCTACAGGGAGGGACATTTGAGAGACTTTGATCACATACCTTAAAAAAAAAAGTTTAATTTCTCTCCTTCTCCCTCCATCTCCAAAGCAGTTGTTTGTAAGTCCTTCCATGTGGTTTCTTTATCCTCCCAATACTGATTTATACATAATTACATGCCAAAATGCTACAATAAAAGAAAGCTAAGTTGCAAAGTCAAGCACTCAGACATTAGGAAATGCCTGAAATAGGGTTGCCTGTGCAACCTTACTCAGCCTCCTGGTTGTCATGCATGTCTTTAATTACAGAATCACATATAATTTATTTCAATAGGACCCCTGCCTCATTCAGTGCATGGGATGAATGGTGCTCATTAAAAGAGTGGCGATTCAATTTTTCTTTTTTTCCTCCTCATTCAGTGTGTGCCCCCCACACACATACAGTATTTACTGCACACCATTCGAACCCTGCTCAGAAGACATTATTATGAATTTTCTCATGGACTTTCCTACAGTGCGCTCACTGTAGAGAGGTGTTTGGGAATTTTTTTTATAGGTATGGTCTACTTCAAACATGAATAAATTCAAGCAAGTCATATGGCCTGTGTTATAAAGGACGTCAGACAAGATGAGCACAGTGGTCCCTTTTGGCTCTATAATCTATGAATCTAGTATTTTAGTGCTTTCCAAACATTAATTGATTTATCTTCACAACACACAGGTGAGGTGATGATATTATTATCCCCATTTTACACATGAGGGAACTGAGGCACAGAGATGAAGGCCAGAATTGTCAAAAGTGTCAACTAACTTTGTGTGCCCAATTTGAGATGCCTAGGGCCTGACTTACCAGAGTGTCTCACATTTTATAGCACTCCATGTGTTTCAAGTAGAGCTCCTATTGCCCTCACTTGCAGTGGTGAGGGCACAGCAATACTACAAATCAAGGTGTGTCACGCTGGCACCCAAAAATGAGAAACACATAATTAGCAACCACCATTGAAAAATTTGGTTTAAGTGACTTGCCCAACATCAGTCAGGAGCTCTGTAGCAGAGGCAGAGAGAATCCATTTCTCCCGGATGCCATTCAGTTGCCTTAACCATGAGACCGTCCTTTCTCTTTCTGTCTCATTCATTACACACCTTCCAGCTTCCTAAACAAATGAGGCAGGGGGTCTAAAGAGACAACATCTTCCTTTACTACACAACCCTGATTCGTTTCCAGACAGCATGGTTCATCCTGTGCCCCAAAAGAGGCAGGAGGTGTGTGTGTGTGTGTGTGGGTGGGTGTGTGTGGGTGTGTGTGTGTGTGGCGGGGGGGGAATATATGTGATCATGTAATCAAACACTATGCTATAATGCATACAGACAAGGGGGCTTAATTAAGGTAGGAAAGGCAACCTTAATACTGGTATTACCTAACTTTTGTATGCTTGCTATCTGGTCCGGCCTGTAATATATATGCACACCTTTTATATTACATATTTATACACAAACGCTCTATCTAACTAGAAAAGCGAACCATTAGAAATTGAACTAGGACATAAATACATACTGTGTAAGCAATATAATAAGCAATGTGCATTCAACAAATGAGTTGGTCAAGCAGCAGTCATAGTCTGGTATAACTATTCACCATTCATTGGGACACAGGCATATTTGGGATTGAAAAAGAAGTCAGTTGTTGCTCACTTGAATGCACATCAGGCCAGGTCTTGCAAGTGAACATGGTAATTTCCTCCATAGTCAGGTTTGCTGTAATGAAATCGATCCAACACAACGTACTGGATTTATCTTTAATAGTCCAGACAATCAGCATGCACCCCTAGGCCAGTATTCACAATAACAGCAACATTTTTGTAAGACTGCCAGGTAGTGCTAATTCTGGCAATTTATATATTATGGACCCAATTCGACTCCCATGGACTCAAGTAGGAACGGGGTCAGACCCAATAGGCCTTTTTTTGCAGGGGGTGTTAAACCTTGGGGTTGATTCTGCAAACTGAGCAGCAAACCTGCTGGGATTGCCGTGCATGGTGAGCAGGCGGGATTGGGCCCAGTAGCCATGTCAGCGACGCTGTACTCCACTGCAGCCCAACAGTAATACGTGCCGATGAACTCATAATGATAGGGAAGCAAATTTCACTTCCAAGTGCTTATTATAGAAAACCGGAAGTAAAAAAAGATTGTGTTTAAAAATTGGAAAATATCTCAGCCTCTGGCTGCACCCGTTAATCTTCCTATTTAATTTAAAAAAACACCCTCTGCTGCTGGGGTTCTAGTTTTAATTCAGAGAACAAAACCGAGCAGCTGCACTGTCTGGGGACACTTGAGGCCATCAGTGGAGCGGGAACCCACACCAAGGGTAAGTCCTTTTCTTCTTCCTAATGCACACCTTATTGTGTGGTTATTTTTAGCACCACCATCTCACTGAACACTGAGTTGTGCTTGGCAGGCTTTGAAGGGCTTGAGAAATGGGATTTCCCGTTCCACCAGCTCAGAGCAACTCGTGCCATTGTCAGGAGCTATTATCGCGCTCCCAGCCAAAGCAGATAATGCAGTTTCAAGGGCAGGGAAGACACAAGCTCTCGTCAGCAGTGGTAGCAGAGGAAGGCGCTCATTTGCAGGCAGAACTATCATGTCAGCCTCGTTTGATCTAAGGGGCCCTCTTCCTCAGCAGTGGGGCTACTCATAGGTACAGCTTCTGGGGAGAATAAGGGAAACACATTTCCTTGTGCCTCAACTTTTCACTCTCCTTTTTATATCCCAGTCAGTCTGGCTGTAGTAGTCACACAGCCTCACTGCTGAGCATCTCTCACATTTTTGCATGTGAGATTAGGAGGCAGTAGCACTGCAGTGCAAACAGAGAAAGAAAAGGCAAGCAGGGTTATAGGGAAACTTCCACCCCTACTGCAGGTATGGGAAGTACTTTCGTTTACTGAACTGCTAGTCCAACATTGGGCCAGGTCACATGTTATTGCAGCAAAGCGTCCCATAGAATTGGGTTCCATTTTCTGTATAAAACATATTCCTTCCATGCGTCTGAGGCAGTGGCCTTTGAAACACCTCTTTTGATGACTGTGAAGCATTGGCAAAGTGCGCGTCAAAGATTTATTTTGAAGAATGCAGAGAGGTTCTGCAAATAGCACTGAGTAACATGCCAGCATTAGAATGGCCTGATTTAAATCTCACAGAGATGTAGCTCTGTTGACTGCCTGAATTATGGTAAAGCTTAGAGGCCCCAACTCTGTTCAGATATGTGATAAACAGTCCCTGCCCCCACAGAGCTTAGGGCCAGATTTTTAAGGGTATTTAGGCATTGCTGCACTCAGTGTTGTGATGCCTAATGGATTTAGGAGCCTATTTCTTATTTGTAAATGGGCTTAGGGAACTTTGGAGCCAAAATCAGAGGCATAGAGAGGTGAAGTGACTTGCCCAGTTTCACACCACTGGTCAATGGCAGAGCTGGCAATAGAACCAGTCCAGGACTCCTGTCTGCCCTACTTATTAGCTATGCTGTCCCTGCACACTACTGATTCAGCATGGCAGAATGACTGGACCACTAGCCTACAACTCAGGAGACTGAGGTTCTATTCCTGGCCTTGTGAGTGGCTTCCACCTCTCTATATCTCAGTTTCTTCCTCTGTAGAATGGGGCTAATGATACTGTGCTCCTTTCGTAAAGCACTTTGAGATCTGCTGATAAAAAGCACAGTATGAAAGCTAAGTAATTACTACTACTACTCTTGATTCACACCAGTTTCAGAGAAAGGAAGAGCAGGTCCGGAACATCCCACCTATAGTTTACTTTAAAACTTAACAGTGTTTTCTTGGGTGGCATAGATGTGGCCGGCTCCAGCTCCCCCTCATGAGATACCTCATCAGGCATTCCTCTGGTGCGGTTACTCCCACTATGATGCTCAGATACCATACTGGACATTCTCTCTCACGCTGATGTAAATCAGGTGTAACTCCAGAGCTACAATACTGTGAAACCTGTAGCGGGAGAAGACCCACACCCAATCAGTGTTGTTTGTAGCACATTGCATGGCTAGGCAGTTTTGCATTTCCTTGCATTGCAATCCTATAGAAAAGAAAACTCTAGATTATTTTTTAAATCTCCAAACCATTCACTAAATTAAACTACTTAACTTACACACCCAGACGCAAAACAGGTCTGACATCACTACCATTGTACATACCAGGGCATTTCAGACAGGGAATCACTGAGCTAGAGCTTCATTGGTCTGGAAAAAAACCAAAGGAATTGACACTCCACCTTTCCATAGCGCACCATACAGAACAGCAAAGCTGGTGTGTTTTTATTTATGCTTGTTGCAGATCATGCGTGAGGCATTTTAACCTATAGGCTTGCAATGTACAACCCACTTAATGGAGAGAGAGGAACCAATAGGCGAACAGAGTGGTGAGAGAGGAGAAAAGTGCTGTGACCAACTATCTGCTTGTGGGTATGGCTATATTACCCACCAGATCGGTGGGCAGCGATCGATCCAGTGGGGCTCGATTTATCGCATCTAGTCTAGACATGATAAATCGACCCCTGAGCACCTTCCCATAAACTCCTGTACTCCATCAGGCCGAGAGGCGCAGGCAGAGTCAACGGAGGAGCGTCAGCAGTCAACTCACCGCAGTGAAGACACCACTGTGAGTAGATCTAAGTACATCAACTTCAGCTATGTTATTCATGTAGCTGAAGTTGCGTAACTTAGATCAAGCCCCACCCCAAGTGTAAACCAGGGCCCTAGGAGGAAATATAGAGCCATTCTGCATACACTCCCTGGCCGCCAGAACAGGTGGATCTCATTGGCTCCACTTCAGGCAGTATAAGTGATTGAGTGTCCCTTATGGAAGTGAGAAGGACCTTGGGACAGTGTTCTCCCTTTGTATCTGATTGTACTTAATTGAAGAATAAAGGAAACCCCCAATAAGTAGGGCATGGGTGAGTTTGGGGCACTATCCATGTGTGCGCACGTGCATGCATGCAGTGTTGCAGGGGGGGGTGAGGTTGGAATGAAGGCCTCATTAATTTACACCAGCAATGGATTTTTCTGTAGATTACTGCAGCGAAGCAGCACAACTTAGACCACCCCAGCCTTGATTTTCGGCTGAAGCTCTGTTACACCAAGTGTGTGCTTAGGGTGACCAGTTTTTTTTTTTAAGTTATGAAACTATTAGGAAACACTTTTTCTCTAGGAGGGTAGTGAAGCACTGGAATGGGTTACCGAGGGATGATTAAATCACCTTCCTTAGAGGTTTTTAAGGCCTGGCTTGATATAGCCTTGGCTGGGATGATTTAGTTGGGGTTGGTCCTGCTTTGAGCAGGAGGTTGGACTAGATTACCTCCTGAGATCACTTCCAACCCTGATAGTCTAGGATTCTATGACCCTTACGTAATGACAGCCTCAGAATTTTAAGATCTCTAACATCAAAGCTGGTTGTTACAGTCCTACTTGGTCAAACTGAGCTCGCCAGTAACTCCCCTCTAAGCATAAACTTTATGGAGGTGTCCAAGTAGTGTTAGATGGCATAAAGCTACACTGAGACCTGCATTAACCTAAAAATTCCTCCATTTCACACGTTTGTGGATGAATTTAGTGTCCCAATAGATAAATATATAGGGCAGGTCTTCTTTCAGTTTTATTTAGGGCTTGATCCTGTGAGGGGCTGAGCACTTGTGACTCATATTGAAATTAACGAGAGAGAAGGATGCTTGGCCTCTCTCTGGGGTAGACCCTGAAGTACTGCAACAAATCATTAGAGTTTTGCTTTATGACAGTCACTACTAATGAGAGGAAAGATGGTCCAGTAGTTAGGGGGCCAGCTTGGGACCCAAGCAAACCAGGTTCAGTTTGGTGCTCCACCCCAGACTTTGTGTGTGACTGTGTAAAATAGCACATCACATGGGTGCTGTGAGGGTTAATACGCTAAAGATGGAGAGGCACGTAGGTATTACTCTTATGGGACCCTATCAGTGCCTAACATAGACTGCAATGGGGACCTTTGGCCACCAGCTGGCAGTAGAGCACTATGTGAACACAGAGCAACCCCTATAGTTTTAGAAGGCTGATGGGATTTTGTTTAGGTCAGTGGTTCTCAAACTTTTTTACTGGTGATCGCTTTGACACAGCAAGCCTCTGAGTGACACCCCCCCCCCCATTAAAAACGCATTTTTATATATTTAACACCATTATACATGCTGGAGGCAAAGAGGGGGCTGGGGGTGGAGGCTGACAGCTCACAACCCCCCCATGTAATAGCCTTGTGACTCCTTCAGTGGGCCTGATCCCCAGTCTGAGACCCCCCTAGTTTATTGCTCTGAAACTGACCCTTCTATGAAGGCTCATTCTTCAGTTCTGATTATGGTCATTACTCCTGTCAAAGTGTCAGGATCACCCTGTTCTGTACACGGATATTAACACGGGACATCAAATAGGAGATTACTTAAAGATTATCCAGCCTATTCTGTAGCCATCTCCCACAATGAGAATTCCTTACTCATTATATTAAACTCCCGAGTTATAATTCATAGCAGCTAATGACTCTGCTGTTATTACTTCGTTAAATAGACATGGGCCTCGTACAGCTTGACTGCGCACTTACCCAACTATAGTGTGTAATATGTGATCTGACCCTTTCTAGTTTAATAAAATAATAACTGGGGACTAAGATTTAGCTTTCAGGCTCAATTCCTGTGGGTCTTACATCACATCAGAGTTTTGTGGCACAATTAAAGTGGGTAGTGCTCTGTGACTAGTATGCTAGACCTCCCTTGCACTAGCATGGAGCTCCATTGCAGTAGATGGCTTTCCTTTTTACTGCATGGATGTACTTAGAGACCCTGATTCTAAGACGTTTCCACTTTTTGTCTGGTCACGGGTCTTTTGTGCATGTTCACCCAGAACTACAGGTGCATTCATTTTTAACCACCAGATATTGGTATTTTCTGTACATATAACGTGCATTGAAATGTAGGTTTAATGATATAGACAGTATGGGCTAGTGCAGGGGTTCTCACAACCCATTTTTTGGTGGCCTCAGAGTGCAGCCACTAACTCTTGCAGGTGGCCACGCTGACAATTTTTCCTAAAATACTTAATTAACCTTAGGAAAAACAAAGAAATATGCACATATACATGTCCAATTCATTGTAATTTATTTATGTAGGGTTTTTTCAGACTCAGTAATAAAAATAATGTACAGTTGGCTCTATTCTTTACTGGACCTAAACAGAATGGAAACACAAATAGGGTGCTTTGCATGGTCTTGTCTTTTTGTTGTTGTTTCTTTTGCTTTTTGGTTAAAAAAAAACTTGCTAGGTAGTAAGTCTGCTGCCATGAAAAGAGATATTTGTGTTTGTTACTATCACTTTTCACAGCAGACTTACTCAGCCCCAGCAAGCTCTGGGACAAATTAAACCCTGGATGGGGAGGTGGGCATGGAGGCTGCAGGGCCCAGAGATGATGGCATGGGCGGTGAGCCTGGGATCAGAGCCTGGAACAAGAGCCTGCTATTGCGTGGATGGAGCCTGCCCCCCCACCCCAGGGAAAGTGGGGAATTGGCCAGCTGCCTGCACCTCCAGTGTTTGTGTCTCGGGAGGGGGACAGGGCCCAATCCCCACTGACGGCCCTGGAAGAGGGGCCACTGCTTCCCCCGCCCCATCACAGCCCAGGAGGAAGAAAAGCCCCTGATGACCAGATGCAGCCACGATGGCCGCATTTGAGAAATGCTGGTCTAGTGGGCAGTGCACTGCCCAGGCAACTCGGAGACCTGCATTCCTGGCTCTGTCATTGACCTGCGTTGTGAGCCTGGTTAAGTTACTTACTTGTTCTGTGCTTCTGTTTCCCCTCCCATCTTTTCCACGTGCAGATTGTCAGGTCTGCAGTGCAGGATGCTCTCTTACTATGTGTTCATACAGCACTTCGCTCAATGGGCCACAGTCAGTTAGGTCCTATGGGTGTCACCATAATATAAAATGAATAATATTTTGAAAATGTAAATATTTCTCACTCCTGGCATTCCAGGAATGAACAAAGAGACATCGGTGAAGGTAAGACCTACCCATGTTCCACTGTGCATTCAGTGGCAAAATTCTCATTGCGCCAAATTCTGCTCTCAGCTGCACAAGGGCAACCCCCTTGGTTCCAGTGGGAATGGGAAAGTAGCCGTTCTCCCAAAATGGGTTGAAGCAGGGAGTGGAGATGCAGGCCTTCCTGAAAGCAACATTCTGTCCCGAAGCTGACACCCTCCTTGGAAAGCCAAACGTTGAAAGCAATCCCCTTTACTCTGAGCCAGTGTCAACACTGTGCTGCAGTGTGGATTACAGGGGTGGGAATCACAGTGCACCCCTGAGAGTTGCACTCTAATTGCCCTGGGCGGACTCTTCTGGTGTGAACTAAAATGTACCTAGCAGCAAAGAGTCCTGTGGCACCTTATAGACTAACAGATGTTTTGGAGCATGAGCTTTCGTGGGTGAATACCCACTTCATGAGTTGCATGACATGCTCCAAAACGTCTGTTAGTCTATAAGGTGCCACAGGACTCTTTGCTGCTTTTACAGATCCAGACTAACACGGTCACCCCTCTGATAAAATGTACCTAGTTCATGTTGTCCTAGTCCTCTGTTTGAAGATTGCCTTCCTTGCAGCCTAGAAGGGGTTGTGAGGAGAAAAAATGATCAAGTTCATTGTGTCTGCTGAGAACAAATGTCCCTGGGGAGTCAACATCCTATGACACTAGTGGCTGTATTGGCTCTAGCTGGGCATTCAGGTAGAACAAGGGGCAGGGCAGATGTAAATTTAATCTCTAACTGGGAGTACATTGTAATAAGTTAATTATTTCAGAGATTAAATATGCAGTTCTAAACTGGGCTTCAGATGACGATGACAAAACACTGCCCACTTTCCTAACAGTCAGGCACCTGCAGATGCTTGGGTTGCGTAAGAAAAGATGGGCATAAAGTGTAAGGTTAAGTAATGGGGTTGAGATTTTTCAATTATTGGCCCACTTCTGCTCCCACTGAAGTCATTTAAAAAAAAGAAAAAAAAAAAAAACCTCCCTAAATCTTCAAGCTAGGCCAGTGCTAAACACTTCTGAAAATCCCACTTCAGGTACTGCTCTCTGCACTAAGCAGAAATAAGCACCAAATGCCAGCATGTCGGCTCCCTTATTCACAAGTGCACAGGATGCGTGTGAGGGGAGACAGGCTTAAAAGCAATCAGTTTTCAGCATGCTAATGAGGCCCTTAGCTATGTTATGCCCTTGCTGGCCTTGATTCTGCAGGAGAAACATGATGTCCGTACTGCAGCCCTCTCATTAATGCCGTCAGGTTCTCCTTACTCATCACTTTTACCTCGTGCTTATCCATGCAGCCCTCAACACCTGCACTGTGCAGCATTCAACCCAACATCCACTTCTTATAGTGTCCCCTTGGTACAAATTGCATTCCGAGCCCTTGGGCAGGACATGCTCTTCTCAGAGTGCATGGCGGAGTCACGTGAGAGTTAACCAACCTTGCCGTATCAGAAGAAATCATAATGAGACCTCGCTAGTTCAGTGATGGTTATAATTCAGGATCTGAACCCTTCAGATAGTTCAAACACAAATTAAGGTAATTGATTCTGGTGTTCTGCTGGGTTCTCTGGAGGAATTTCATTTCTGTCATGCTAATTAATATTTAGAAAAGGCCAAATGAGCCATCGAGTGTGGATTGGAAATCAGTGGAGCAGAGGGGTAGAAACAGGCTGCAGCAATAGGACATACAAGTGAATAACAACTTGCAAACAAATCTTTTTAAAAAGACAGAACTAAGCATCTCAGCTGGTATAAAGCTGCACAGGGCCTTTGACCTCAACAGAGCTACACTGACAGCAGCTACAGATCTGATGCTGAATGAGGAAACGTTCTGCTTTTGGGCTCTCTGTTACCCTCTTGCCTGTTTCTACCCCTCTGCTCCATTATGCAATAATCTCAGTTTGCAGCACTGGAGCTGAGATGAACCTTAGATCATCACACAGTTCCAGCGAAAATGTTGTTCACGTCCTTCCTAAAAGCGAATGAAGATGTGTCTGTCTCTAAACCCAACACAAGTTATTAGGTTCACTGTGGGGCTGTGGCCTCTGCTGTGCAGGAGGCTAGACTGGAGGATTGTAGTGATCTGTTCCAGCCTTAAAATTTATGAAAAGGCCTTGCTTTAAAGGTGTAAGCTTTGCCACCTGCCACATATGCTCTCCACCCCCGCACCCCACCCGCATCCCCCAGCCAGAGATGAAAGTAAGCTGGTCTGCCGTGGCTGGAGCCCCGGGCCCTTTAAATCGCCGCCCAAGCCCCGCTGCCAGTGGCATAGCAGTGGCGGTGGCCCGGGGCTCTAGCAGTGACTTCAAGGGCCGGGGGTTCCCAGCCGCTGCTACTGCAGCAGTGCCCTGGGCCCTTTAAATTGCTGCCAGAACCCCACTTGCTGGAGCCCTGGGGTAGCGGTGGCGATTTAATGGGCCCAGGACTCCTGAGGTCGTGGCAGCCAGAGCCCTGGGCCTTTTAAATCACCCCTGAGCCCTGCAGCTCCCAGCCGCCTTTGCAGCTGGTAGCTCTGGCAGTGATTTAAAGGGTCTGAGGCTCCCAGCCACTGCTACCGCAGCCAGAGCCCCAGGCCCTTTAAATCTGAATTGAAACAGCCTGGGATTTAAAGGCCCGTCTCTTCCGGTTGAGGCCACACTCCTTCTGGTTGAGGCCCCACCCTCCTGCTCAGGACTCCGGTGTACCGGTAAGTCCTTTAAGTTACTTTCACCCCTGCCCCCTGCCTATTCCAAGAGGAACAGATGTTAATGATAGCTTTTGACCCGTGTCTAGAACAGAGATTCCCAAATCATAGTCTGAGGAGAGCTGGCTGGTCACATAGTGCTTGTTCTCTACCTAGTTTCCTATTAGAAATATGAAACATTTTCCTAATGTTATTTTTCCATGTATGCATTTGATGTGGGAGTTTTACACAGTCACAAATGGGAAATCATTGTAGGGGAGAAAGGAGTGTTTTAAGTTGTTGAGTGCCAAGGAATTTTATCCCCCTAATTACTAAAATTTACAGTTTAGAGAAAAAAGAAATGGTAGGCCAAACTTCAATAATTCTTTTTTAATGGAACTTTAAGGATTTTAGTCATTTGGGTTTCTCTGCCGTGCTGTAGCAGAGACTTGAGTTAAAAGCAGGCAAAATGATCACAATTGTTAACTGTGTCCTTATTAAAAAGGGAAAAGAAAGACAAACAAATTGCTTGTTTTTAAACAGTGGTTACTTCTGTTACAATTTCTTCTGCACGCCTCTCTTTCGAGAGCTTTTAATAGAGATCATGTGTTCGAGAGTGGGTTTGCTTCTGGTGGATATGCTCTTCTCTTGGTAAATTAAGACCGTAGTATTTTATTTTCAAACTTAGTAGAGTCCTGTTTTAGCATATCAAAATAACTAGAACAGTTGTATAGAATTTTGTTTAAGGCTAGGTGAGTTTGTTTGATTTATCATGGATAATGTAAACCACTTATAAATGGGCAGAGGTGAGTGATTTTAAACTAACTTTTATGAAACCAGAGAAAGTATTTAAATTCAATTACTTAAAGAAACCATTCAAGGAGCTGTCTTGAGACAGGCAACCTACTGAATATTAAGAATTTTAATATTCAGTTTAAATGCACTATTTTTTTCTGATTACCAAGGTTAGCGTATGTCTCTTCTTCAGGAATACATAGCCTAAAACACAGTCACTGTCCTTTATATCAGCTGTGAACATATTTGAAGACAGTTACTAGGTCCCCCCTTCTGTCTTCTTTTCTTAAGACTAAACATGCCCGTTTTTTTTTAACCTTTCTTCAGGTTTTCTAAACCTTTTCTCTTGCTCTTCTCTGAATTCTCTCCAGTTTGTCCAAATCTTTCTTGAAATGTGGCACCTAGAACTAGGCACAGTACTCCAGCTATAGCCTCACCAGTGCCAAGCAGTGGGACAATTACCTCCCACATAAGACATACGACACCCCTGTTAATTTACCCCAGAATGATATTAGCTTTTTCCACAACTGTATCACATTGTTGGCTCATATTCAATTTGTGGTCCACTGTAACCCCCAGATCCTTTTCAGTGACACTACTCCCTAGTCAGTTACTACCCATTTTGTAGTTGTGCATTTGTTTTTTCCTTCCTAAGTGAAGTACTTAGCACTTGTCTTTGAGTTTCCACTTGTTGATTTCAGACCATTCCTCTAATTTCTCAAGATCATTTTGAATTCTGATCCAAAGTGCGGGAAACCCCTGATAGCTGTGTGTCATCCATAGATTTTATAAGCATACTCTCCACTCCATTAGCCAAGTCATTAATAAAAGTATTGAACAGCACCAGACTCAGGACAGATCCCTGCAGAACCCCACTAGATACGGCCTCCCAGTTTGACAGCCAACTATTCATAACTACGATTTGAAGACTTCAGAGTGTTTATAAAGGAATCAGAATTTTGTGTGAGTTTAAAACTGAAGTTTTGCTTTATGAAGAGAGAAGAGGCTCCTGTCTCAGCTTTTTGTGGTCCTGACAAACAGAGGCTGCACATCCCTGCTTTCTGAGATCCTATAAAAGGAATATCTTCACATTCCTTAATGAGGGGGAGACAGTTGGCTCTTTGAGAAGGCACTCCTGTTGGGTATTTGTCTTTTAAACCAAACAGTTCTCAGGATTACAATCTACAGTAGCTTCACTCACAATTCACAGTTTAAGACTGCTACCAAATGCTCTATACAAAAACAAAAATCACGACTCAAATGTAAATCTCCTAATATTACATAAAATAACCTATATAGAATATCACAACAAAATAGAAGTCTAGCGTCTCGCAGTTGGACCTGGGGGTGATAAGTAGTGATTTATGGGAGAGGAGGAGGAGGAGGAGGTATTCTTGCTGACGCTTCTCATGCCTATCAGTTATTAGGAGAAACTTTCTTTAATTAGCTTGAATACTTTGCTTAATAAAACAAACAATTAAAAATAAAGCTATTTTTCTCTAAGCCCCACATCTACGAAAGCACTTAAGTATTTCTTCAATTTTATGAAAGACACAGGCAAGTTTGTAACAACCTAACAAGAATAAATTATATTAATTTTATTGAGGACAATTTTTGTATCAATTTGAGGATTACTACATACATGCCCATGTGACAGTCTATGGAGAGCTATTCCACATGCTGGTAAAGGCTGGGCACAGCTGGTCTAGAATGCCAAAGCCAACCAACTACACTTACCTCCACTCTAGCCATTTCACTTAAGTTAAAAGCTGCAGCTACTGAATTAATCTCAAACAGCTTTTGGGGACTAGCACAGTGCTCGGTTTGGCTGTGTTTGCAGAGACTCGCACCATGCCAACCACAACCATTTTGAAATCCAGTTCTGCCAGATATGGTTTGAAATATCCCTACCCACTTAGATTAACAGAAATATGCTAAAGTGAATACCCCAAACACTGACTTCAGTGGACTTCTAGCCACACTGAATTTATCATAGCATGTGGAGGGAAGTAAGAAAAGAGCAGACCCCGGCTCAGGGACCCCATCCCTATAGGGGACAAAGGAGATCCCCAGCTCAGGATCTCATTTGTGAAATGGTGATCAGAGCAAGAACTCCTGCCCTTGGCTGCTGTCTCTTCTTAGTGATGCACCATCTCTCTGTCATGCTGGAATGGGCTAGCTCATCTCTGAGTGGTAAATGACTGGTGCTGTAGCTCCAATTATTTGGCTACATCCTGTGCTCAGCTGTGTGTGCACAATATCTAGTCCCACTAGCCTGTTTCACATCCAGGGAGGTGCACTGGAGCAGAGCTACATTAAGATGGAATCAGCCGGAAATGCACAAATCAGTCTTGGACCTGTACAGCATTGAAGGGTTATCGTTACAGCCAAGGGCTGAGCGCTCCTTGCTCTAGTCAGAAGTGCTGGGAATGGTTTATTTGCAGATATGTGCCTTGCAAGTGCACAAATGGCGTTTGAATGGTGTTAAACCGGTCAGTCCCCTGGCTACTCCCACAGTCTCTGCTCACTACCCTGCAAAAAGGAAAAAGCCCTTTTGTTTCTCAGTAGAGAAGATCTCAAACAGAAATAAGCTAGTAGCTCATGAAGACGAACCGAGGAGCAAGCACAGAAAATGGTGTCGCTGTGATAGGATGTCGCACAGACATGTTGAGAATAGAATGCACTGGAGAAGTGTTCTAGATGAAGATTCACTGAAGGGAATCCATGCCCTAAACGTCCGCAAACCACCTTCAGCTGGAATATTAAGAAGAACATCCTCTAGGCTCAAAAGACCTCTTGAAAGAATGTCCTGCCTCCAGAATTCTTGTCTAGGGTCTGTAGCTGAGGAGCTGTTTCCTTGCTTTGATCCATAAAGACCTGTATGGTCTGGATCCTAGCTGTGTTACCATTTGTAATTGCACTAGATGCAAAATAAAATAAAATAAATAAATAAAAATCACTGCAATGGACTAAATGCCGGTGAAATGTTGTCAAGCCAGCTGCCATATTCTACATTAGCTGAATCTTCCAGGTAGCTCTTGAGAATTGTACGGTAGGGTGCATTACAGGAATCCAGTTCAAATGTGGCAAAATACACAGTGTAAAGTCTGTATGTGAAAAGAAAGGGTGCAGAATTTCCTAATTAATCTCAGATGGAGAAGGGCAACCACTGTCTGAGAATCCTGCAACAGATGACAGTTCACAAGATCACCTAGATTATTAATGTATTTATTACTTAGAGGTCACAACTGAGCTCAAGGCCCCATTGTGTTAGGTGCTGTACAGACCTGAAGTGAGGGACCGTCCCTGCCCTAAAGAGGTTACAGTCTAACTTGATAAAACAGACAAGGACTGGGGGAAAGGAAGTGGTGTTATCCTCATTTTTACAGGTGGGGAACTGAGGCACAGAGAGACTAAGAGATTTGCCCAAGGTCTCACAGGAATTCTGTAGCAGAACTGAGATTTGAATCCAGATTTTCTGTGTCCCTGGCCAGTGCCCAACTCATAAATTACAAGGCCAGATGGGACCATTGTGATCATGTAGTCTGACCTCCTGTATAACACAGACCACAGAACTTTCCCAAAATAATTCCTTTTGAACTAAAAAAAAAAAAAAAAACTCTTGCCCTCAAGACCATGCGTCCTCTCTCCCCAATTTCAATTGTCCTAGCAGCAGCAGTGTCCGGTTCCCCACTGAGCAGGTTGTATGTGCAGTGGTGTCACAAAAGAGGCAAGTTTGCTAGCCTCCTTGTGACGGTTGTGCATAGACACCTTAATAGATTCTTCTCCCTTCTCATGACATCACCCTGGAGCAGCGGTTCTCAAACTTTAGCAACCCGAGGACACCCATTTTGACTTAAAAATTTTCACAGACCCCCAAATCCCACCCCTGCTAGCCCCAGCCCCACCCCTCCTCTTCCCACCTCTTTCTGCTCCCTCCCCCAAGCACGACCCATCCCCACTCCTCCCGCCAAGCACCTCCTGCACTCTGTTCCCCGGCATGCAAGAGGCACTGGGAGGAAGGGGGAGAAGTTGATCAGTGGGGCAGGCGGACCTCCTGGAGTACCCTCGCAGACCCCAGTTTGAGAAACGCTGCTTTGTGTACGCAAAATAAATAAATAGGGTACATTCTGTGTTTTGACAGCAAAATAGAGATCTTGTGTCAAGAGTCTCCTGTGATCTTTCTTCCCCCTTCTGTTATGCACCGTTTAAACAAGCTACAGTGTCACTGGAGTGAGAGGATATGGAGGAAGCCTGAGTTCACACCAGCTGCAAAGCAGCCTTCCTGTTCATAGACTTTAAGGTCAGAAGGGACCATTATGATCATCTAGTCTGACCTTCTGCACAATGCAGGCTACAGAATCTCACCCACCCATTCCTGTAGCAAACCTGTGTCTGAAGCACTGAAGTCCTCAACTTGTGGTTTAAAGACTTCAAGGTGCAGAGAACCCTCCAGCAAGTGACCTGTGCCCCACGCTGCAGAGGAAGGTGAAAAGCCCCAGGGCCTCTGCCAATCTGCGCTGGAGGAAAATTCCTTCCCGACCCCAAATATGGCGATCAGCTAAACCCTGAGCATGTGGGCAAGACTCACCAGCCAGATACCCAGGAAAGAATTATCTGTAGTAACTCAGATCCCACCCTATCTAACATCCAATCACAAGCCATTGGGCATATTTACCGCTAATAGTCAAACACCAATTAATTGCCAAAATTAGGCTATCCCATCATACCATCCCCTCCATAAACTTATCAAGCTTAGTCTTGAAGCCAGATATGTCTTTTGCCCCCACTGCTCCCCTTGGAAGGCTGTTCCAGAACTTCACTCCTCTGAAGGTTAGAAACCTTCGTCTAATTTCAAGTCTAAACTTCCTGATGGCCAGTTTATATCCATTTGTTCTTGTGTCCACACTGGTACTGAGCTTAATTCCTCTGGATAGTTTGTAGAGTTGTTTTATTTTGCTTCACAAAAACAATGAGGAGTCAGGTGGCACCTTAAAGACTAACTGATATATTTGGGCATCTGTCATAAACAGATAGCTAAGGGTTAATGTTCTTTTACCTGTAAAGGGTTAACACAGGGAACCAAACACCTGACCAGAGGACCAATCAGGAAACAAGACTTTTTCAAATCTGGGTGGAGGGAAGTTTTGGGTGTGAGTCCTTTGTTCTTGGTCTGTTCTTTTCTCGGCTCTGAGAGTGATCTTTCTATCTCCTGGCTTTCTAATCTTCTGTTTCCAAGTTGTAAATACAAGGATAGTAAGACAATAGGTTTATATTGTTTTCTTTTGTATTTACATGTGTGTAGTTGCTGGAATGTTTTAAATTGTATTCTTTTTGGATAAGGCTGTTTATTCATTTTTTTCCTTTAAGCAATTGACCCTGTATATTGTCACCTTGATACAGAGACCCTTTTATGTCCTTTTTCATTCTTTTTATATAAAGCTTTCTTTTTAAGACCTGTTGGAGTTTTTCTTTCGTGGGGACTCCAGGGAATTGAGTCTGCAGCTCACCAGGGAATTGGTGGGAGGAAGAAGTCAGGGGGAAAATCTCTTTGTGTTAGATTTATTAAGCCTGACTTTGCATACCCTCTGGGTGAGGGGGAAGAGAGATTAGATCTCTCGGTACTTGTGTTTCCAGGACTGGAAGCAGGAAATCTCCTAGGGTCGTCCAGGAAGGGGAGCCTGGGAGGAAGTAACAAGGAAACAAGGGGAGGAGGTTATTTCCCTTTGTTGTAAGACTCAAGGCATCTGAGTCTGGGGGTCCCCCAGGGAAGGTTTTGGGGAGACCACAGTGAGCTAGGCACTGTATAATATAATTCCTAGCTGGTGGCAGCAATACCAGGTCCAAGCTGGTAACTAAGCTTGGAGGTTTTCATGCTAACACCCACATTTTGGACGCTAAGGTCCAGATCTGGGAAGAAATGTTGTGACAGCATCTGAAGAAGTGAGCCTTTTTTACCCACAAAATCTTATGCCCAAATAAATCGGTTAGTCTTTAAGGTGCCACCAGACTCTGTTTATTTTGCTTGTTCCACACATGGAAAATGGTGTCTGGTCTGTGCTGAAGAATCCCCGCACATGGAGACCCACTGCCCTCCTCCTCCAAGGGGCCACAGAGATGTGTTAGCGGCCGGCCACTTCCCGGGAGCAGCATGGGGCCAGGGCAGGCAAGCAGCCTGATGAGCCCTGCTGTGCTGCTGGCCAGGAGCCACCTGTGGTAAGCGCCTCCCGGCCAGAGCCTGCACCTCACAACCTCTCCTACTCCCAGCCTGAGCCTCCATCTCACACCGCCTCAAAAAACAGCTGCCTGTAAGGGGGCAGCCAAAGAGATGCATGTGGTTCCAGAGATTGCCGACCACCCCCCACTAAGGTCCACAACAGCACTCATCACTTCCTCCTAATACCCATTTTAAACTTGTCTGGTCCCAGATGGAAGATTGGCTTTGGAGCAGCAGACCTCCCCTGTGAGCTAGAGGCAGTGGAAGGTCAAGTGTTAGGTGAAGCGGACCTGAGAACCAGAGCCTCTTCAGCCAGGAAGGCCTGCACAGTAGCATGCTGCTCTCTTATTTTGCATTGTTCAGGGATGCTGTGGGAGAGGTGGAAAGAAAAAAATCTCTGCTTTGGGAGCAGTCATTCATTCCAGATCCTAGCACATGGCAAGGCTACAGGGCACCTTGTTGCTGTGTCCAGATGCAGGGAGGTCAATCACCAGCCCATCCAATTGATTTACAGTATATTAGGATATTTCTGGGTACAGGTTACAATCTTCAATACAATTCTGTCTTGATCTGAAGTAGCTGCTGGATGTTTTCATTCATATCGTGGCATTTCTATGGGTTGCTTGGTATTGGGAATGAGACCAAGATGTTCCTGTGGTTCTTGCACAGCTAGGTACTCTCTGTGGACAGTGTCCTGTCACCTTGTTTTGACCAAAGAGACATTTGCTCCCAAACTGAAAGAAGTGGTGGCTCCATTCTGGAGCCTAACTCCAGCTTGAGCTGGATGGGAGTGATGCAGATCGCTGAGAGGCACTGGAGGACAGCTGCTGCTCTCGCCTCAGCACCCTGCCTGCATTTGTTCTAGGCACCATTTGCAAAGACATATTTTCTCCTGTTACTTCAGGGACTAACTCACCTTGTCATGTGACCTCTGTTCCTGTCTATAATGTCCTCTTAGGACTGTAAGTGCACATGTCTGATGACTCAGCAATAACTTCTACTTTCCCCTGTAGCACTAACAGAATTGAGCACTGATTTGCCTGAGCAGCTGATCTCAAGGAGTGAACCTCCATATACCCATGAGAAAGATTTATATCCCACTATCGTTCTCAGGGAGGCCTTAGGCCATGGGATTTCTAGACTGAGTGCCACCAATCTGCGCACCCTTATTAGCAATGCTTGTGGAGAGGCACATAGTGTGTAGGATAACAGGGCTGTCAATTTTTTTCCTATAATGCCACCGGAGAGTTTTCCTACTGAAGAGACGGACTCTAATGTGATGCCTGCCTGGCTGGACTTGGCTCTCCATGAAAGGCTTGTATAGTGAGGTGACCTCTCTTCCAGGTAAAAACCACTCCCATTTCTGAGTCCCTGAGCAACACAGAACTTTGGTAATGTTACCATGATGTGTTTGGACGGTGCACATGGAGGAACCTTCTGGCTTTACAGGGTGGAAGGCAGGGGTGAGGAAGGTTAGAAAGGAAGAAAAATGAGGGGCCAAAAAGCCCTCATATTATCTGCTTGTTTTTTCACAGCTGGCCAGCTGAGATGAAGCATGGCAATCCGCAACAGAAGCTGAGGGCGATAACCTGCATACTAGGGAATGGTGACCCACAGCAGCAGGGAAGGACAGCCCAACACTTTCCCTGTCATTTAGGTATGGCAGAAAATCCTTTTGTTTCATCTTCATGAGTACAAAGAGGGATATATAGCTATAGCTTGTCTAGGGTAGCTGCAGGCCTCCTAAGTGTGGTTTCACAGTCCTTTGACTGATGGGGGTATATATTTGATCAAATAATATATATTAAAACACCCTAACTCTGGTTTGGACAGATGCCCTCTTCCCCTGAGGAGGAATCCCATTTTGGGGGTCTGTGCATGCCTAGTGGAATCAGTACCTAGTTCTGGCCTGGGTTTTTCCCCCCAGCACTGAGCTGCCAGGTTGCACTCTGTGAAGCTGAGGATGGGAGCTGGATGCTGATTTTATTTATTCATTTAGCTCCTTTTAGGGAGTTTGTCCCAATAATTCTGCTTCAGAGAATGGTCCAAAAATATTTCAAGTGTGTCATAAACAGATAAGTAAGAGTTAATAGAACAAAACTGCTTCATATCTCTTTTGCCTGGAAAGGGTTAACAAGATCCGTGAGCCTGGCTGTCACCTGACCCAAGGACCAATCAGGGACAGGATACTTTCAAATCTTGAGGGTGGAAGTTTTTGTGTGTGCTGTTAGTTTTGGTTGTTGTTCACTCTGGGGGCTCAGAGGGACCAGAGGTGCAACCAGGTTTCTCTCTAATCTCTCCGATACAGGCTCTTAAGTTCAGAATAGTGAGTACTAGGTAGATAAGGTGAGTTAGGCTTATGGTTGTTCTCTTTATTTGCAAATGTGTATTTAGCTGAAAGGAGTTCAAATTGGTATTTTGCCGAAAAGATTTTAATTTGTACTTGTATACTTAGGCTGGGAGGGTGTTCCCAGTGTCTATAGCTGAAAGACCCTGTAACATATTCCATCTTAAATTTACAAAGATAATTTTTACTGTTTTTCTCTCTTTAATTAAAAGCTTTTCTTGTTTAAGAACCTGATTGTTTCTTTATTCTGGTGAGACCCCAGGGGACTGGATCTGGATCCACCAGGGAATTGGTGGGGAGAAAGGAGGGAAGGGGGGGAGAGAGGCTAATTTCTCTCTGTGTCAGGATTACTGTCTCTCTCAGGGAGAGTCTGGGATGGGGAGAGAGAAGGTGGGGGGAAGGTGGATTTTCCTCTGTTTTAAGATTCAAGGAGTTTGAATCACAGTGATCTTCCAGGGTAACCCAGGGAGGGGAAGCCTGGGAGAGGCAACGGTGAGGAAAAGGGTTTTCTTTCCTTGTGTTAAGATATAGAGGGTCTGGGTCTTGGGGTTCCCGGGGCAAGGTTTTGGGGGGACCAGAGTGTACCAGGCACTGGAATTCCTGGTTGGTGGCAGCGCTACAAGTACTAAGCTGGTAATTGAGCTTAGAGGAATTCATGCTGGTACCCCATCTTTTGGACGCTAAGGTTCAGAGTGGGGAATTATACCATGACAAAGTGACTAGCTACCACCCTGTCCTCAAAAGAGGCTGGTATATTGTCTCCCCTTCTCTGCATGGGTTTCTCAAAGAAGGCACTGGCTGGGGCTTTAAGATGGAACTCCCTCGACTCTCTGCCTTCTCTTGTGCATGGAATCCACTTGGTCTGCTCTTTCGGTGGAGGTCACAGCCTGGGATATCACTAGGGATCAGCTGGGAGGTCTGTGAAGAGGTGAGAGCAGGAGGAGAGAGAGCTGAGCTTGAAAGCCTCATGCTGTGTCCTTCATCTCGGGCTGGAGATAGCAACTGAGCTCCACAGGCAGGAGTGAAGGCTCTAAGGACATCGGCATGAACTTCCATCTGAAACACTTCCCTCATGGAAATGGTCTGTTCGTGCCTAGTGGCAGTTTTTCCAATCCTGTCTGGCTACTTTCCTGTGAGCAGCAGCCTGACCCCAGAGCTGGTTGAGCTCCCCAAGGAGAGAGAGACCTTTCTTTTGATTCTGGCTTTTCTAGCTTAGATCCATCCTTGAAGCAGCACATGCCTCAGAGAAGGGCAAGTGGAACTATGAGGACAATGTCATCAAAAGGCAGAGACCGCTAGGACCAAATTGTTATTAGGGAGAAGTGTGAAATTCTCCCCCATAAACCGCTACAGCAGGGAGGTGTGGCTGAGTTGCTGACTGCTGGTGAGGCAGATAAAATTAGCTGGAACTTCAGGTGGTGAGATGCAGCCTACTGCCAGTGCCTGACAGGTCTGATTCTGCCCCAAGCTACAAGCAGATGGGAATGTCTCAGTCCAATGGCTCTGTGGACCTTACCGCACAGAAGGCTTTTGTTTAATTGTAGTTTAAGTTGGTAAGGAACTGACATAACCTTATAGATAGAAGGTGCTTTTAAACCAAGGTAACTGTCTACATGGGTTTGCCTACAATGCTTTTAAGACACCAGTACAAGTTTCCTCCTAGGCAGAAGAGAAAGTTAATCCCAAGCTAGACATAGGGAAATTCAAGCAGAATGGGTGAAGTCAACAGAAGCTTTGCCCTCACTTTGACAAATGCAGAACTGGACTCTAACACCTACATATTCAAAGGTGACTAGTGATTTGGGGTGCCCAACTCGACACTTTTATAGGTTTTGATTGTCAGAGGATGGATGCTCAGCACTTTCTGAAAATCAGGTCCCTTTAAGAGGTGTCTCAGGTTGGACTCTCAAAAAGGGTAGTCCCTCAAATTACTGTTTTCTTTTGAGAAGTTGGCTCTAGCTAACTTGCCCAGAGGTTAGGGGGCAGCCAGGATGAGAACTGAGGAATTCTTATCTTTCACTTTTGTACTCTGTACTGCTGCTCTCCTACCAGTAGATTGCACTTGAAGACCACGATACATTTAACACTGTTTAGTCATCTGCCTTTAATGGGAGGAATTTTTTTTTGTTTAAATGGGGCTGGATGATGTCATGGGCTTATGCATTAATACTTAGCAGCTTTCTAACTTTTGTAAAGGCACTAAAATCAATGAATTCCTAACATACCCTGTGTCCTACTAAACCAGCTTACTGGTTGGAAGTAACTGTACGATGCTAACCATCCATAGCAGATGTCTCCCCTTCACATAGGCAGGGTACTGTACATCAGGGCAGAGGCTTTCCCTTTAGATTGAGGGCAGTCACTAGCTTGACCTTGAGCAGGTACAGTATTGTGGGAAATCTACCCCTGGCATACAATGGCATTTCTGAAAATAAGCTGTCCAGTAGACAGGGTTGTGAAAATTTATGCTCAAGGTAGCCCAAATAGATCAGCCCTTACCTTACTTCAAAATGGCCACCATTTTCATGACACCAACCAGTGCCTGAATGTCCCTTGAAGCAAGCAATTATTGGTCCAATCGGTGCTCTGGTGTTTGTATAATATGGTGCAAACAAGGGAGTACATACAAAAGAACAATGTTTGCAACAGCCTCGTTAGGGTATATGATTGAGTATATCTTAAGCTGACACCTTCCCTGTACTGCTTGGTAAGGTTACTGCTCTCTCCAACTCCCACCTCAAGACTTCTGTCACAGTGCCAACAAGAAACTAGCCAAGCAACAGCTGAGAAGTCTTTATGTAATTAGAAACAATCTGCAGACTGGAGATGAAAGTGTGCATGTGCATGAAAAGTGCATACGGGGTGTATATCCCTTGTCCCCACTACTTCTGAGATTGTAAACTGTTCAGCACAGGTATATGCAGTTCTTACCACACTGCAGCCCTCTCTGTGTGTACTTGATTATATTATGGTAGCAATGCATAAAATGAACAAAATGCAACGTATAGGTTGGAAAATAGCAGGTTTTTTTTTAAAGTTGGTTGACATTATCCTTTCAAAATTAGCCAGGCTAACAGTTTCCCATGCATTCACCTAGCAAACCATCTCTGCATCTTTTAAACAAACATTTAGTGATTTGTGTCGCTGCAGACAAAAACAAGGCTCGTGCCTGATAGAAATTTTTTTTATTATTATTGAACAGATGAACTAAAAATAAGCCAACAATATAATTTTATGCCAACAGCCATCTCTCTATCACAGCCGGTGACTGACTCAGTGCACCCTTCTCCCTCTGGCCCCCTTTTCTATGGGAAGTAAATGGTGGTGGCTCTTACAGACCCCGACGATCTCACTACTACTATTCCTGGATGTGTGCCTGAGACGGGAGGGGCAGAGAAACAAGTAGATGTATTTTGTTGGAGCAACAAGCAGAAAGGCTTGTGGATCCTCTTGCAGCTTCATAGCCAGATGAAGAATCACACCCATCAGATTTGTAGCGAGCACCTACTGCTACTGCAGTCAAGCCAGGCATCTCTTCTTCCCATTATAAGCCAGCAAAGGGCAAGATGCAATTGACTGAGGACTCTATGCAAAATTGGGAGGGGGAGTCTATGTAAAAACCAAACCCCAAAACAAAATCTGCATTTAAGCCACTTCAAAGTAAAAGTCACTTCTTATAACATAATATATATTTTTAAAATGGCAGTACCACCATCCTAGAAAGACAGAAGGGCTTGCACTCAAGACTGAAGAAACAGACCAAAAAAAGAAAAACAGCAGCCCAACTCAAAAACATGGTTCTTCTCTAAAAACAGCATCCGTCAGCCATCTGACAGGGGAAAAAGAAAGAAGGAACATGAGGAAAACAATAAAAGAAGATTGGTGCAACTTCTCACCAGATGGTGCATTAACAAAAGCTCCGTACAGTCCATATGACTACACGTCCTGTGGTGGCAGCATAATTGCTTAAACTTTCATCGCTGTGTATGTCTGTATATATATATATGCACATATACATACACACACATATATAGAATATATAATATTGTTTTTATGTTAATGTTAGTTTTGCTCCATAGGAAGGCTCATCTCTCCTTCACGTGGTTCTGTGCTCCTGCGCTGCTGTTGCCACTCCCATTACTACTGCTCCCACTGCCGCTGCTGCTGCAGAGGATCTCCGTGAGGTCATCCATGATGGTGGTTTCTTTAGGGTCCACCAGGTTGAACTCCCTGATGAATAGGATGAAGTGTGTGTAGAGTGTATTTAAGTGTCCATGCAGCTCCAGTGCCAAAGTCTCCTTAAAGTGGGAGGAGTAGATGTGGGCCAGCACATGAAACAGATATTTGCAAATCTTCTTCACTAAGGACTCAAAGGAGTTGGGGAATTCTTTGCCTGTGAAGAGGAAAGAAAGAAAACCTGAGACACACAGATAGTGCTAGATGATCAAATCCATTGTTTCAGCCTAGGGGAAGCATCTGTCCATGCCAACGTGCAGACTGGTGCAACTTACTTCTTTTTAAAAGGCAGGCTATGGTCTTTAAAGCAGTAATGGAGAAGCAGGATTTAACTGGATGGAGCCCATCAGTCAGAAGTGCCATTCCTGATTCCCCTTCCAGGGCTGCCAACTCTTGCAAGTTTATTAGGAAGCAAATAAACCCGCAAATTTATTATTTTTAATATCTCAATTTTGGGGGCCACAACTCCAGTGAAACCTGGCAGACATCTCCTTATTTGCCTGCCCACGCACCTCAGTTATAACTGCACTTCTGCTCCAACTCCCAGTCCACACGTCTGGGCCTGGGCCGAGGCCTAGATGCTGCTGCAAGTACCTGCAAGCTGGGGGATCCATTCGTAGGTGGAGTGGGAACTGAAGAATGTTCCATACCTGTCACCATATTTCACAAATCTAGGCCCTGTTGTGCGCGCAGTACAGGTATGAAGTCCTCTAAAAGTTGTCCATTGCAAGATTTACCTGCATTACCTAGAGGCACTAATTTAGACTCATCATATTAGGATTAGTCCTAGACAATAGGACTTTTTATAGCCCGATGGCATGCTGCAGTAGGATCTGCACTGCTACAAAACAAGTCTGGACAAACTCAATTTAGATTGCATACTGCCCCGTGGATAGGCACCTGAGTGCCATGTCCAGAGTCGCGCACCTAACCCAAGATGGAAAATTTATTTTCCTTCTAACAGACTCCTCAGTTTCCTTGTTAATAGCACCAACCAACAGGAGAAACAGATTTGCCTGCCCAGGTTGCTACAGGGCTATATTCCTCTGCTAGCTTGGCTCAGCCAGTTGTACTCCCTAATGCACTTTGGGGAGCGCACAAGCAGAATTAGCAGCATGCTAACAGAATTAGACGCACACTCCAATTACAGTGCAGGACACAACTGCTGTTTGATGGCACTCATGAGGAGATCAGTTTTCATTTTCAACCCAAGTCCTAACACGCACGCAGGATTTAGGTGCAGACCAGACCAGCAGCCTGGCCTTCATTATCATTATGAGAGTAGTCAGATTATGTTTGGTGCTGTTCAAACACGTAGGGACAGCAGACAGACATGTAGGGGATGACTTAGCACAGTCATACATGAAACTTCTCAATTGGCTCCTTTGTGACAGCCACATTTGCTTGTGAAGTGGGCAAATATGAGATCCTGATTACCCTTGAGTAACTAAATTAAAAATTTTTCCATAAGCAAAAAGGGGTTAAGCAACTGGCTTAGCTAGGAGCTAGTTGCTTCAGTTGCCAGAATGATAGACTCACCCCTGCATGCCTCTGCTCCATATTCAGATGCTTGTTATTCAGCTAGTAGCTCCACACAACATATCTGTGTAACAGTGAGGTCTCACTCTGGGGGCTGAGGCAACTGTTTAGCTCTTGATTAGCTCCATCCTGTGGGCAGGCCAGTCTAGTGGGCAGGTACCATGTTTTACTTGATGAATACAAGGGGATTGTTCTCCCCTCTACAATAATCTAGTTAATCACATCTGGAAGATACAATAATTCTTTCCGATTATGTTCATTGCTGAGCCCTGGCTATACTGCTAAGATTGCATTTTTCCTTGCATTTCAAGTCCTAGATGGGCTTATTGATTCACCACTTAGTAAGACACAGATATGGAATAAGGTGGCAGGTACATCACTTTCTATGGGAGGTAGGGGGATTTCAGACAAAAGAGGCAAAAGCAACCCAAAAACTCTCCCCACCCCCTGAGTAGAAAGTTTACAACTATAAAAATAAAAAGGGTCTTTCATATCCTTCAGCTGCCTGCTCACTGGTTCATCCCCTCTGAAGTTCCAGTGCTCTAATGGCAATGGTGTGCAGGGATTACAGAGCTCAGATGCTGGTGCTCTCCAAAGAAGCATGAAGGTGGTCCCTACCTCAGAGAGACAGCTCTCAAATAATTCCCCCTCTCTGAAAATTGGCTCCTCCAGAATAATTCAGAAGGACTTTGGGTAGGTCTACAGTTACAGTGGCCTGTAGAGTACAGACACTGCATGCCTAGCATGGCGTAAATAGCAGCACAGGCTGTGAGGTACCGCTTAAGTGAGTAGAAGAGACATACCAGAACCCTTAGGGTCTGTATCCTACATGCCCAAGCAGTGCCTGCCATGTCTACGCTGCTATTTTTAGCAGTGTGGTGTTTTGCTGCCAGAGCTTTTCCCCACCCCAGAGAGACACTCTGGCAGTATGGAAAGGCTCTTTCTCGGGGAGACAATGGGGAAAGGTCCCAGCCACTCCCTGCTGGCAGTCTTTCGCTGCTGCCTGCCCCTGCCAGAGCTTTTCACTGCCACATGTAGCTACACATACCCTATGTGCCACTATAAGTGTAGACAGGGCCTAAGGGAGGGGAAGAAGATGGAAAGATCTGCCGGTCTGGCAAAAAGGTGGCTCTGCAAATCTCTGGGAGTTCATGGTTTCCTTTTCTCTCCAAGGGTGAAGCTACATGTATTGTGTGCTAATGATTTAACAACTCCATAGTCCTTACTCTGCAAGAGCACTTGCTGGTGATCTGCAACGAGAACCAGGTAGCTTAGTGGTAACCCCAACTCCTTACTTCCAGCCACCTGTGCTGTGAAGTAACTACTTCATTGCAATTAGGAACCTAGATCCCTGTTAAAGCAGCTGGAAACAGGGAGGCCCAGCCTAGCTGCTGCATAAGCAGGAGCGTGGGTGACTGGAGCCATCAACATGACAATTAGCCGTAAACGAATGCTTTCCAAATGTCACTTGTCTAGGTAGGCAACTGATGTTTCCACAGCAATGTTGTGCAGCTGTGAATGGGAGAGGAGGTGTCCCCAGCACTATTCAATCTGTTTATAGAACATGAATCTTATATTGAGAAGCTCCATAATAAGTGAACCATCTTTTCCTTGACTAACCATGGTACTACTGGTTCTGTGACTCTAAGGATGCTGTGTTTATTTCCTGCTACCTCACAGGCTGTCGTCTGCCCCCTCTTCGCTGCCTGTGATATTAGATGTTATAATAGTCCCTTCTGCCTTTCAAGGCTATGAAAATAGGAAATAATGGGATCTATTTGGCCTGTTGTCTCCCGCAGTGCTGTTACTAGATCCAAGCTGTGTGAGTGTGTGCAAGGAGGGGTGTGAAAAAGAAAATGCTCATCATAGCAGCACACCAGGAGAGACTGAAGGATTGTGAAACTCAGGGTGACAACCCCAATGCACATGGCCAAGATAAACAGGCCATATTCATCACTGAAGTAACCCCACTGCAATTCAGGGATGAATCAGGCCCAGTATTCTCTCTCTCCAATCAAAATGCTTTTGTAGCTAAAAACCTGCCTTAGAAGTTTTGCTCTAGCTTTTCAAAACATTCATATTTAGGTGTAGACCAAGCATGCAAAATTTCAGCCCAGAAAGAAAAAATTAGCAAGTTCTGAGTAATCAATTAAGAATAGACAGCACAAATGAAGTACACTTCTGCACCCTGAGTGCAGCATTTGTGACTTCTGGATGATGAACACCCCTTTCACAGAGATAGACCACAGGACATTTCCCCCAGCAGTAAACATACCATATTTTGTAGGAAAGACATCCTCGTCTGTCACTAGCTTCTGCACCGAACTCATGACAAAATCAACGTACTGAGGGGCTGTGCACTTTATCTTCTTTCCCCGCTCATCATACCAGTAGTACTGTCTGTGGAGAGAATTGCCAGTGTTGTGTGTTACACTTAGGACCCTCGGTTTGATTTACAGCACACAGGTACATGCCTTTGGCCAAGTAGCTTGACAGTCTAACTAAACTAGAAGAACTTCAGCAGCAGCAGTTAGATTTTTTTTTTTAAAGGACATTTATCAGATATATGTTGATATCAAACTTACTCCAAAACCCAATGCCTGGCAAGAGACAAAATGCATTTTTTCAAGCTGTTTGGGCTTTTAAGCAAGCCAATAACGTTACGGAAGTACAGGCTGTGGATTCCTACAGCGACTCACTTCAGAATGTTTTCCTAGATAGGAAGTCCTGACACTATCTCCTTTGTAAAAACAGCACAGCACTTGCCATTTACCATTCTGCTTCTGCCAGTGAGCTCATTCAATGCTGTCAGTAGTACTAGCAACACCGACAACTTGCAAGGGAACATCTTCCATAAGTCAAGCCCAAAAGGGAGGTCTGTCTCACTCCAGTGTTACTTTCCCCAAACAGGACAAATCCACAGAAAAGGGCTGAAGATAATGCCAGGATCAGCTTTGTTAAAGCAGCCTCTCACAGTTCTGTTCCCAGCTTTGACAGTGACGTATTGTGAGGTTTGGGTAAGTCACTTACCCTCCACGTGCCTAGTTTCCAAAACATTTTGAGGGCTAATGATACCCACCACACTATACGGTTTAACTGTTTGCGAAGTGCTTTAGAAAGCCTCTGATGGAAGGCACTATAACTGCGAAGTGCTTGGTAAAGCACAGCCACATCGTTAATAAATAAAGTACTTGGTCAGTTATACTCTGTGACCCTCCCAATGCTTTAAACAAAATTAACAGAAGTGAGATGGGGGTCCTCTAGGCAAACACAATGTTAATTCAGCGTAAGAACCTTTGCTGTCAGGAGATGGCACCATAATGCTAGGTACCCAGTTTTGGTCTCCCTCAGTCAGGTAACTGCTGCATTTCTTTATTAACTAGCATAACAGCTTAGTCCATCTTCAATCTAATTTTTGGGCACATGTTAGAATCCCTTCTGCATCCTCCTCCATCTAACCCAGGGATAGGCAACCTATGGCACACGTGCCAAAGGCGGCACGCGAACTGATTTTCAGTGGCACTCACCATGCCCAGGTCCTGGCCACCGGTCCGGGAGGCTTTGCATTTTAATTTAATTTTAAATTAAGCTTCTCAAACATTTTAAAAACTTTATTTACTTTACATACAACAATAGTTTACTTGTGTATTATAGACTTATAGAAAGAGACCTTCTAAAAACGTTAAAATGTATGACTGGCACGCGAAACCTCAAATTAGAGGGAATAAATGAAGACTCGTCACCCCACTTCTGAAAGGCTGCCGACCCCTGATCTAACCCCATGTCTGTATTTACATTCTCTGCTCACTCTGGGAGCTCACCATCTCTCCCCCAGCACTACAGAACATGTGAATGATCTGTGTTTCAAGGGCATGGGACATGCAAACTGTTTCCAAGAAAAGGTAACAAGTCCTTCATAAGCAAGTATAACTAATTAAAGTTCACTGGCCCCTAAATCACATCAATTAACAACGGCCTTCAAATGAATCCATTATTAAGACAACAGGAAATTTTAATAAAAAACCCCAGATACAGTAGAACCTCAAAGTTACGAACACCTTGGGAATAGAGGAGGTTATTCATAACTCTGAACAAAACATTATGGCTGTTCTTTCAAAAGTTTATAACTGAACATTGACTTAATACAGCTTTGAAACTTCACTATGCAGAAGAAAAATGCTGCTTTCCTTTTATTTTTTAGTCGTTTGTATTTAACACAGTATTGTACTGTATTTGCTTTTTTCCCCGTCTCTGCTGCTGCCTGATTGTGTACTTCTACTTCCAAATGAGGTCTGTGGATGACTGGTCAGTTTGTAACTCTGAGGTTCTGCTATACCAGCTCCCTTCCACCAAACAGAATGATTAGAATCATTGAAATGTATGGCTGGAAGGGACCTCATTTAGGGAGATCATTTAGTCCAGCCCACTGCACCTAGGCAGGACAAAAAATACCTAGACTGTCCCTGACAGGTGTTTGTCTAACCTGTTCTTAACCTCTAAAGACAGGGATTCCACAACCTCCCTTGGAAGCCTATTCCAGCGCTTAACAATCCTTATAATTAGAAAGGATTTCCTAATATCTAACCTAAATCTCCCTAGCTGCAGATTAAGCCCATTACTTCTTGTACTGTCCTCAGTGGACACAGAGGACAGTTGATTGCCAACTTCTTTGTAGCAACCCTTAAGAGATGTGAAAACGATCAGATCTCCCCAGTCTTCTTTTCCCAAGACTAAACATGGTTAGTTTTTTTTTAACCTTTCCTCATAGCTCAGGTTTTCTAAATCTTTTATCGTTTTTGTTGCTCTCCTTGGAACTCTCTCCAATTTATTTAAATCTTAAAGAGTGGTGCCCAAAACTGGACACAGAGCTCCAGCTGAGGCCTCTCCAGTACAGAGGACAATTACCTCCCATGTCTTACATACAACGTTGCTCTTGATATACCCCAGAAAGATATTAGCCTTTTTCGCAACTGCATCACATTGTTCACTCATATTCAATGTGTGATCCACTGTAACCCCCAGATCCTTTTCAGCAATACTACCACCTAGTCAGTTATTCCCCATTTTGTTGCTGTGCATTTGATTTACAATTATAATCATTAAAAGGCATGAATCTGAAGTCTGATGATGATGATGATAGAGTAGTGTTTAGTGCTGATATATATTATAGTAGTACCTAGAGCAGAGGTGGGCAAACTATGGCCCATGGGATCCTCCTGCCCAGCCCTTGAGCTCCTGGCCCGAGAGGCTAGCCCCCAGCCCCTCCCCTACTATCCCCTTGCAGCCTCAGCTCGCTTGCTCTGCCGCCAGTGCAATGTTCTAGGTGGCAGGGCTGACTCAGTGCTCTGTGCTGTGCCGTGGCATGTCTGGCTCCTGCCGGGCAGCGCAGCTGCCTGTCCTGGGGCTCTGGGTGGCGTGGCTGTAGCACTGCCAGCCACCGGTGCTCCAGCGCGGTAAGGGGACAAGGAGTGTGGGGGGTTGGATAGAGGATGGGGGGTTCGGGATGGTGTTCAGGGGGCAGGGATGTGGATAGGGGTCGGGATAGTCAGTGGACAGGGAACAGGGGGGTTGAATGGGGGTAAGGCTCGGGGAGGGTCAGTCAGGAAGAAGGGGAGTTGGATGGGGCGGCAGAGGGCAGTCGGGGTAGAGGTTCCAGGGGGAGGTCAGGGGACAGGGAGAAGGGGTGGTTGGATGGGGCGGGGGTTCTGGGGGAAGCAGTCAGGAATGAGAGGAGGGGTTGGATGAGGCAGGGGTTCCAAAGGTGGTCAGGGGACAGGGAATGGGGGAGGGGGTGAAATGGATGGGGCATAGGTCCTGGGGGGGCTGTCAGAGGGTGAGAAGCAGGGGGAGGGAGTCAGATAGGAGGCACAGCCTCCCCTAATCAGCCCTCCATACAATTTTGGAAACCTGATGCAGCCCTCAGGCCAAAAAGTTTACCCGCCCCTGACCTAGAGGCCCAACCAAAATCAGGGATCTACTATTCTCTGGGCATGTCTCTTAACCAATACATGTACAGAACCTAGAACTACACTCTAAACAGACAAAGAGTCACAGAAAGGAAGTATCCCCATTTTACAAATGGAAAACTTCAACAGAAATTAAACATTTTGACCAAGGTCACAACAAGGGACTTGGGTTCATATTCCTTAGTCATCCTTTAGGAAGGAAAGGCTCAGTTCAAGCTCTGGACACTCCTCAGTTATCATCAGAGGACTTGTCTTCACTACCAGGGTAAGTCGACCTAAGTTACACTACCCTAACTACATGAATAATGTAGCTGTGTCGATGTAGCTTAGGTCGACTTATCCTGGTGTCTTCACTGCGCTGCATTGACAAGAGATGCTCTATCAACTTACCTTAATCTTCCCAGGGAGCTGGAGTACCAGGGTCGATTAGAAAGCGCTCTGTGGTTGATTTAGCAGGCCTTCACTAGACCCGCTAAAATCGAACCTGCGCACCGACTGCAGCAGCAGAGGTAATGAAGACCAGCCCTGAGTGTAAGAAATTGATTGAATTGGTGTGCCCCCCATTTCATACTTCAGGATGCGCAGGGCTTGCCAGGCACAATGGAGGCAGAGTAGAAGCCACCAGACAGTATTTGTGCATCTGAATTGGCCAGGTATATTTTTTCTTCATGCCAAGGATCAAGCACAGTCCTTTTGCACACCTGCCCAACCACTGAACTCTAAACAGTCTTCACTAGACAGGGAGAGGTGTTATCTGTCATTTCTCAGAGAAGTCACTTTTTGAAAAGCATTAAAAGGAGATTAGTCCCATAGCCCTAGCCAAACTATTGCTTCAGTACGAAGTTTAACAGCCTATGTTATCAATAATCCCTGATAAAGTGGGTGTAATATCCACCCAAGAACACTCACTCATATCCTGGCTAAGGAGCTAGGAAGACTACATGACAGATGTCTGCTGCTATGTGCAGAAAAATCTGCATTCAACTGGAAGGATGTTGGGGGCACAGGCTGGAAAGTAAAGTTCAATGTGTACACCAATGGTGTGCACAGAACAGTCTTGAAACAATTTAAGGAAAAACACTGATTTCAAGATTAAGGCATAATTGAAAGGTTTGTTCTATTAACAATGAGTTTGTTTTCATTGTCCCAAATGCTTTTCTAGAAACACTACGGACATGGTGCATGTCCCTAATGCTGAGCAGAAAAAGGACACCTCATGAGATTCTCCTAGTGGCTGTTGTATTCTGCTCGATGTAATACTTCAACCTTCACTATTACTGTTCTCCATTACAGAACCGCAGTTTCAGCAGAGGCTAGCACTGTCAGTGATCAGAAGAGGAGAAAACTAGGGGGGGAAATGTCTAGGATTTTCCTCAATTTGCAGGAAGTTAAAGACTTCTGCAGACAGCTTTTTGTTTTAATACACTTATTCAATGCATGGTACTAGTCATTCACATCGTGTCCATAGTTACCTAAAGCAGCATTACTGACTCTAGAAGGGCACAAGAAGGCATGTTCAGACATAAAAGCACCAGTTGCAAGTCGCTGTGGAGCCACATTAGGTGTCTAAGACCCACACTTCTATGTGGCCTCATTCTTGCACTCCAGACGGACCTATATTCCCCACCACCACTTTTAATTCCCTTAAAAATAATCAGTATGCTTGCACACATCACTTACCAGAAAGCAAATCAGCCCCAGGTTCAAGTTACTGCAGCCACAGGACTGAAGCTAACTTATGCTGGCCCACAACTGCTGGAACACATTGTGTTTCAGCTTCATTTTTCTGCCTTGGAAAGACCCGTGTGCCAAGAGGGAGGAGCAGCTGGTTGAGAGCTGGCTGTGTCAGCTTTACACCAGCAGAGGATTCTCCCATGCTGCAGAAATCCACAGCTGCCCAGTAGGAGCAACACCAAGTGCTCTTTGCAGCATAAAGGATTTTGAGGGATCTGGCCCTGTTTTAAAAATGGTGTTTGAACCATGCAGAGGGAATAGTGCTTTAAAAAAGTGTTAAGGTCCTCTTGATGCTGCCCTGATTTGTACATGATGTGGACAGGGTTAAAGAAACTGTACATGTCTTGGGGACAGAG
Source organism: Gopherus evgoodei (assembly GCF_007399415.2). Taxonomy (NCBI): domain Eukaryota; kingdom Metazoa; phylum Chordata; order Testudines; family Testudinidae; genus Gopherus; species Gopherus evgoodei. The sequence goes on along the minus strand of NC_044325.1, from coordinate 113,232,555 downwards.
AGATGAGGTGACACAATCCTTTCATGTCACTCTACAGATTTCACTTGGCAAGTGAGTGATCAGCAGCAAGGTTTGTGGTTTAAAAAGAAGCTGCGCCAATGTTCCACTGCAGCTGCCACAGAGGAGAGACTAAAATTCAGATGAGAAATTCCAAAAGGTTCAGTTACACACAAAGAACCCTGATCACCTTCCAGCTGAGGCAGGGAGACAGTAAAGTCCTGCTTTGAACAGTGCGTGGAGATCTTAGAGTCACTGTGGATAATTCTCTGAAAACATCCACTCAATGTGCAGCAGCCGTCAAAAAAGTGAACAGAATGCTGGGAATAATTAAGAAAGTGATAGATAATAGGACAGAAAATATCGTATTGCCTCTATATAAATCCATGGTACACCCAAATCATGAATACTGCATGCAGATGTGGTCCCCCCATCTCAAAAAAGATATATTGGAATTGGAAAAGGTTCAGAAAAAGGCAACAAAAATGATTAGGGGTATAGAATGGCTGCCATATGAGGAGAGATTAATAAGACTGGGCCTTTTCAGCTTGGAAAAGGTACGGCTAAGGGGAGATATGATTGAGGTCTATAAAATCATGACAGGTTTAGAGAAAGAAGATAAGGAAGTGTTTACTCCTTCTCATAACACAAGAACTAGGGGTCACTAAATGAAATTAATAGGCAGCAGGTTTAAAACAAACAAAAGGAAGTATTTCTTCACACAATGCACCATCAATTTGTGGAACTCCTTGCCAGAGAATGTTGAGAAGGCCAAAGCCACAACAAGGTTCAAAAAAGAACTAGAAAAATTAATGGAGGATAGGTCCATCAATAGATATTAGACAGGATGAGCAGGAATAGTGTCCCTAGCCTCTGTTTGCCAGAAGCTGGGAATGAGCGACAGAGGATGGATCACTTGATGATTACCTGTTCTGTCCATTCCCTCTGGGACACCTGGCACTGGCCACTGTCGGAAGACAGGATACTGGGCTAGACAGACCTTTGGTCTGACCCAGTAGGGCCATTCTTATGTTCTTATGACAAAAAAGGATGCAGAAGTGCTTGAAGACAATGGTAAATTTACAAAGTGCCTAAGTGACTCAGAAGCCTAAGCCCTATTTCCAAAAGTCAGTGAAAATCATGCACCTAAGTCACTTCTGAAAAGTGAACATAGGCTTCTAAGTCACTTGCATGGTTCTGAAATTTCCACGCAATGGGCCAAATTTTGGCTGCCCCTGTGCATATGCATCTGACTGAATTCAGTACTGGGACTATGAAGAAGTTGTCTGTCCTATCAAGGTCATTAGTGACTCATGATGGCAATTCCACTAAAGTCAATAGGACAGACAACTTCTTCATAGTCCCAGAACTGACTTTTGAAAATAGGACTTAGGCTTCTGAGTCACTTAGGCACTTCGTAAATTTACCATGGTCTTCAAGCACTTCTCTGTGTCCTTTTTTGTCATGAGAACATATGAATGGTCCTACTGGGTCAGACTCACTCATCTGATGGTAAGGACTATAGCAGGAATCAGCACACTAGAACAGCAGTTCTCAACTAGGGGTTGGGGTCCCCTGGGGGCCACAAGGAGGTTTCAGGGGGTCCCCCAAAATAAGCCAGAGAGCAGGGCAAAAAGCAGAAACCCGAGTCCCACCGCCCATGGCTGAAAGCCAAAGCCGTAGAAACTTAGTTTCACGGGGCCCCCTGTAGCGTGGGGCTCTAGGCAACTGCCCAGCTTGCTACCCCCTGGCTTTTAATCTACTGGATATGCAGAAAAACAGTTGCTGTGGTGCAGGTGGGCCATGGAATTTTTATAGCATGGGGGGGAGGGGAAGGGCTTCAGAAAGAAAAAGGTTGAGAATCCTTGCACTAGAAAACCAGAAGGCAAAAGTTACTGGAGTACGTTTCATCTTGCTAATCAACATCTCATTTACAAGGAGACAAGCTGCCTCTGTCCACTGATTTCCTAGCTTTTGGACCATTATCCTCATTTTTGTGTGAGGGAGATTTATCACTCCACATTCCAGACTGCTTTCAAAATGTTCAGAAAGGTCGTATTTCTTGGGTAATTAGATCTACGTTCTCTCCTGGTAATCGTTAGTAGCGAGGTCTTCTTTTTTAGCCTCCGACTGGAAGTTACCCTGCTGTTAATTTTCACTTTTAAAAAAAGTACTTTATAACTTCACATAGGCCCTCTCCATGAACACAGGAGTGCCTCTCAAACCCCCTACTTGAAACAATGTCAGTATGAGCTGTTAATACACAACTGGAGTTCTACTGAAGTGCCACAGTATAGGAAGCAATCACCTATTTAGCATTACCTAGCAATATGTTGCAATCATTACTAGTCATTTTAATAGAGAGGCCTGTGTTTGCTGTGGATAATCTTTATAGCTACTGGTGTGATAAGACATTACCTACTGTTTTGTTTTCCCTTTGAAAACTCATCTTCACTACAGATTGAAGAGATCTCAAGATGCATAATGGAGAAGGGGGTGGGATTATCAGTGTATACATCAGGGAAAAAAACACAGGAGCCTATCACACCCTGCTGGAGCTCTCAGATTCCCTCATGTCATAGACTCATAGACTCTAGGACTGGAAGGGACCTCGAGAGGTCATCGAGTCCAGTCCCCTGCCCTCATGGCAGGACCAAATACTGTCTAGACCATCCCTAATAGACATTTATCTAACCTACTCTTAAATATCTCCAGAGATGGAGATTCCACAACTTCCCTAGGCAATCTATTCCAGTGTTTAACTGCCCTGACAGTTAGGAACTTTTTCCTAATGTCCAACCTAAATCTCCCTTGCTGCAGTTTAAGCCCATTGCTTCTTGTTCTATCATTGGAGGCTAAGGTGAATAAGTTTTCTCCCTCCTCCTGATGACACCCTTTTAGATACCTGAAAACTGCTATCATGTCCCCTCTCAGTCTTCTCTTTTCCAGACTAAACAAACCCAATTCCTTCAGCCTTCCTTCATAGGTCATGTTCTCAAGACTTTTAATCATTCTTGTTGCTCTTCTCTGGACCCTCTCCAATTTCTCCACATCTTTCTTGAAATGCGGTGCCCAGAACTGGACACAATACTCCAGTTGAGGCCTAACCAGCGCAGAGTAAAGCGGAAGAATGACTTCTCGTGTCTTGTTTACAACACACCTGTTAATGCATCCCAGAATCATGTTTGCTTTTTTTGCAACAATATCACACTGTTCACTCATATTAAGCTTGTGGTCCACTATGACCCCTAGATCTCTTTCTGCCATACTCCTTCCTAGACAGTCTCTTCCCATTCTGTATGTGTGAAACTGATTGTTCCTTCCTAGGTGGAGCACTTTGCATTTATCTTTATTGAACTTCACCCTGTTTACCTCAGACCATTTCTCCAATTTGTCCAGATCATTTTGAATTTTGACCCTGTCCTCCAAAGCAGTTGCAATCCCTCCCAGTTTAGTATCGTCCGCAAACTTAATAAGCGTACTTTCTATGCCAACATCTAAATTGTTGATGAAGATATTGAACAGAACCGGTCCCAAAACAGACCCCTGCGGAACCCCACTTGTTATACCTTTCTAGCAGGATTGGGAGCCATTAACAACTACACTCTGAGTACGGTTCTCCAGCCAGTTATGCACCCATCTTATAGTAGCCCCATCTAAATTGTACTTTCCTAGTTTATCTATAAGAATATCATCCGAGACCGTATCAAATGCCTTACTAAAGTCTAGGTATATCACATCCACCGCTTCTCCCTTATCCACAAGGCTCGTTATCCTATCAAAGAACGCTATCAGATTAGTTTGACACGATTTGTTCTTTACAAATCCATGCTGGCTATTCCCTATCACCTTACCACCTTCCAAGTGTTTGCAGATGATTTCTTTGATTACCTGCTCCATTATCTTCCCTGGTACAGAAGTTAAACTAACTGGTCTGTAGTTTCCTGGGTTGTTTTTATTTCCCTTTTTATAGATGGGCACTATATTTGCCCCCTTCCAGTCTTCTGGAATCTCCCCCGTCTCCCATGATTTCCCAAAGATAATAGCTAGAGGCTATTAATAATGTCTGTGAATCTCTGGCCTCGTCCAGACTAGGGGAGGAAAATCTATCTTAGATACGCAACTTCAGCTACATGAATAACGTAGCTGAAGTCGAATATCTAAGATCGAATTACTCACCCGTCCAGATGGCGCGGGATCGATGTCCACAGCTCTCCGTGTCGATTCCGGAACTCCGTTCGGGTTGATGGAGTTCCGGAATCGATGTAAGCGCGCTCGGGGATCGATATATCGCGTCTAGACGCGATATATCGATCCCCAAGCAATCGATTTTAACCCGCCGATGCAGCGGGTTAGTCTGGACGTGGGCTCTCAGTCAAGAGCAGCAGTTTGCAGTAAAGCCCCATTTCAAAACGGCCACTTTGAGCCAATTGCATTTTCCTCTGCATCCTTAACACATTAAAGCACCAATGCTCTCTTTTAAGGCTGGCTACCTGTCAGGTGTGAAAGCTCTGATGACTCCTAGAGTGGGAAAAGACACAAAAACAGAACATTTCCTTTGCCCTTTGAGAAGTTTCCACTTGTGCCCTCTCCATCCAAGAGCTGAGGCAGACAATGGCTCACATCAGACTGGAGGTTATCTGTCAAATGGCCTGGTGCCCTGTTCACATTCCAACCACAGAGAGTGGCCCCTGAGGTTTTCACTATTCTTCTTTTATTCTTCCTGCCTTCTATGGACTCTCAGCAGCTTTCCAGTCTGCAGAGTTTTACTTTTTATTCCTTCCCTACAAGACCCTAAACAAGGCATTTTGCTTCTGCAGTATGACCCTGCTGCTTTTCTGACTGAGCTGGTTTTCCAAGAGGTCATCTCTCCTTTACTGAATCAGCAGGATTTCCCCTGCCCTCCACTGTTTCCAGGAAGGGTGTGCATTTGTCATGTCCTTAACAGATCATAAGGAGATCATTCTTTATTTCCCTAACGCCCTCCAAAACCCACAAACCCATCCACACTGAGTCTAGAGCTCAGTTGGAGCAGCCCAAGCAGAGAACACATGAAGGGTGTCACTCACGTATTGCACACGGCCATGGTCTGACACGACTCTCCTGTGCAAAATTCTGAGATTGTACTATACTGTAAATTGATATGGTGGAAGAAGGTCGTTGCTGAAAAAGAAAGACAAGAAAAATAAAAATGTTAAAGATGTAAGCTACTTATCAGAACACTGACAGGTAATCGACAAACGAACAGGTAAAGTGGCCTAACACTCCTGAACTTGGGGGTCTTAATGTTCCAGCGTACTGACTTCAAATCAGCGTTCAAAACCTGCTCAAGATACAAATGTGAGTTTGGTTCTGACTAAACCCGAATGACCACTTGTACACTTAACAAAACCAGCATGCAGTTTTAGATTAAATCTCTCATAATTAGCACGCACTGCTAAGAAATAAATGTGATTGGGTGTGACTGAAGGTTAGGACTGGCAGAGTACCAGCAGGTGGTGTTGCAGGTCAGAACAGAGATGCAGTGGGGAACGTACATAGCATATAATCTTTAGTCAGCCACTTCTGTCAGTACTATCTTTAAGTAAACTCTAAAATTCAAAATAACTCACAGGGCTACAATGGGAGATGGCGAGAGAAAGAAAATCCAGCTAAAAGGCATTTAGATTTATCTTTAAAACAAACCAAAAACAAAAACAAAGGAGCTTTACTGGGACCTGCCTGCAAGTCAGAGTCTTTAAAGTGTTTTTGGAAGACCAATGCCTCTAACTGAACCAGCAGTTTTAACAGACCCTTCAAAAGGAAAATGATGGTCCTAAACAAGACCTTAAAAAAAAGTGTAATGTCCTCACCAATGTCACAATGAGAGGGGGAAGAAGGGAGAAGTGCACTAATATTTCCACCCTGTAGAGCATAGCTGGTTTATGCTAATCATAGCTTAAGTATCAGAGGGTAGCCGTGTTAGTCTGGATCTGTAAAAGCAGCAAAGAATCCTGTGGCACCTTATAGACTAACAGACGTTTTGGAGCATGAGCTTTCGTGGGTGGAAGTGGGTATTCAATCATAGCTTAGTTATCACTCAAGCTATTGTGACCTGCATTGCACAGTAAAGATGGAAAAGCATTCAGTGGGTTTTAGTGTTAAAAGCAGGAGAAGAGGCCATGTAGATGAAAGCCCCTTTTGGGTATGGGCAGCAGGCTGTGAGCTATGTTCACACTACTTACTATTGCTGGCTAGCCATTCATTGAGGTCTATTTCTCGCGGTAACATCACTAGCTCCTTGAATTCAAAGTCAGTAATTCTCAACTTTGTGTATTCTGGCTCTAGGTAGAGTTTCTTCTCTTCTGGTACTGGCTTTTTACCATTTGGTTTTCCCTTGGATTTCCTGCAAAGGATTAAGAAAAAAAAAAAAGAAATGTTACTATTACTCCCGGTAAGGAGCCACAGCACACTGACAGGGTCTGGTTTATCCAAACTCCCTCACTCATGTACACTGCATGTGTTCTTGTGTGTAGTACGTGGTATAATTTATTTTAATATTAGCAAACAGAGAAAGATTCTATGCTGTTAGAAGCTTTTCCTGGAGCATACTATCAGCACTAGCAAACAAAAGATATGCAACCCTGCAGGAACTCAGAGTTACAAAACTGCAAGCAAGCAAGCAACCTTTACGTATTTTGCTTTTTTCCACCAATTTCTTTTATTAAGGCATAATAATAAAACCCACAATTAAAAACCCCATACCTAGTGACTTTACAAATTGTTAATATAATCATGAAAGCTTTTGGATGCTTTATGTATTTCAGATTGTTTTAATTCATACACCTTTCACACTGTCTATTTAGATTGCTCAAGATACTGTGAAGACACATAGTCTGTCACTGCCCCAGAGAACTAGCAAGGAGGCACTCAGCTTGGTTGGGGCTTCCAGAAGCTACTACAATGAAAATTACTACAGTCTTGCTTACATGCAGCAGTATTTTGTACCTGTGTTGGAGGTGGATGTGGGGATGGATAGGGGAGAAGATGTTGGGAACGAGCAATAAAAAGATTCAGAGGTAACGAAGGAATGGCACAAGCAAATGCTTTGCAAGCTCTCCCCAGCCCTGCTCTACCAGTATATTGTAGCTCATTCCTGAGGTGCAGCACTCCTTACTACTCCAGTTCTGCACCTTTCCTGAATGGAGACAAACTAGTGTTCTGAACAGAGCATTTACTATGCAAATATGCACTAAAGACTGGGACAAAAACAGACAGCTCATTTTTTTTAGACACTGGTTCAAATCTGAATGGAGCGGTGATGTAGACCTACATATATATGGCACATTTTTGCCTTCTTCCTCATCAAGTATCAGGGGGTAGCTGTGTTAGTCTGTATCCACAAAAACAAGGTGTCCAGTGGCACCTTAAAGACTAATATTTATTTGGGCATAAGCTTTCGTGGATAAAAACCCCACTTCTTCAGATGCATGGAGTGAAAATTACAGATGCAGGCATTGTTATACTGACACATGCAGAGAAGGGAGATACCTCACAAGTGGAGACCCAGTGTTGACAGGGCCAATACAATCAGGGTGGATGTAGTTCATGCCCAGTAATTGATGAGGTGGTGTCAATTTCAGGAGTGGAAAAGTTGCTTCTGTAATAAGCTAGCCACTCCCAATCCCTATTGAAGCCCAAATTAATGGTGTTAAATTTGCAAATGAATTTTAGTTCTGCAGTTTCTCTTTGAAGTCTGTTTCTGAAGATTTTTTGTTCGAGTATGGCTACTTTTAAATCTGTTATTGAATGTCCAGAGAGACTGAACTGTTCTCCTACTGGCTTTTGTACGTTACCATTCCTGATGTCCGATTTGTGTCTATTTATTCTTTTACTCCCTTCTCTGCATGTGTCAGTATAACAATGCCTGCATCTGTAATTTTCACTCCATGCATCTGAAGAAGTGGGGTTTTTACCCAAGAAAACTTATGCCCAAATAAATCTGTTAGTCTTTAATATGCCACCGGACTCATTTTCGCATCAAGTTTCACAAAGAAGAAACTGAGCCTGTCCCAGTCACCACCGTTTTCCTCATGGCCTGTCCTTAAGGTTCGCAGACTTAAGTCTCAACTGAAGCCAACAATCCCATGGCTAGACTTCAGTGAATCATGGTCTGAATGTGCTGACCCATCACATGCTCACTGCTCCCAATGGGTTTTTAAACAAAAAAGCAATGTACGTTGTCAAGCTTTTGTTTATTTATGTGTCTCCAATGTCTCTGTAGTGACAAACTAACCTACCTAGAAGGGGAAGGGACTATTCTAGTGCTGAAAAAGTACAATAGGTATTGTACACTTAGCACTGGAACATGAACACTGGGTATCAGGTGCTCAGATTATTTTAGCTCAGGCATTCTTGGTTTAGGACAAAATGTTTTTCAAATCTAGAAAACCAAGACAATTCCACCTTTGGAGATCACAGCTTTAAATTGTGCTATTGAAATTAGCCTGGATTCTGTCCCAAGAAAACCTGGCCTTGAAGTCATGCTGTAAACGGACAGCATATAGACTTCAAAATAATCTTTAAACAGTGCCCATCTGTGATGTATGTAAACTGTAATTATGGCTGCAAAGGATCAGACACATCCTTCCTAGAAAGGGCACTTGAAGGTTCAGTAAAACCTGAATGAGGAGTATGAACCTTCCGTCATCCGTCAGGATCTAACTTCTTAGGTACTCTCTCTAAGTGTACCCCTTTAAAAATGCTTTGAACACTCATGTGGCCCAAACCAGTGAGTCAGTATTCTGCACTGTTGTATGGAAGGCCTGGATTTGATTTCTGGTCTCTTGCTCCCTGGGATGGTAGAAACTAGGAGCCCAATGTAAGAGTGCCTCATATTACTCTGTGCCAGCAGTTCTCAAACTGTGGGTCATGACCCTGTTTGAATGAGGTCACCAGGGCTGGCGTTAGACTTGCTGGGGCCCGGGGCTGCAGCCGAAATCCGAGCCCCACCACCTACGGCTGAAGCCGAAGCCTGAGGGCTTCAGCCTGGTCAGTTATGCTCAGGCTTTGGCTTCAGCCCTGGGCAGTGGGGCTCAGGTTAAATTCCCCCACCACCCAGAGCTGAAGCCCTCAAATTTTGCACACCCCAGGGCAGCAGGGCTCAGACTTCAGTCCCTCTTTCGTGAGTCATGAAGTAATTTTTGTTGTCAGAGGGGGGTTGTGGCAATGAAGTTTGAGAACCCCTACTCTATGCTGACTTTACATTGAAGAGTTGTCCCCACTCCCACTCTCCCCCCCACCCCCACTTACTGGCCAGAAGGAAGGTAGACAACATGCAAAGTCTTGAGTAAGACAGTTGTAAGGAAGAGAGAAAAAAAAAATCAGGGAGATCTTCAAGGCTACAGAGGACGCCTCATCTTGTCTATTTGTACATGTTACATGTAGTGTATTTACAAGCCAGAGATACACAGAAATCTCATAATAAGTCCCAGTTAGGGGAAGGTCATACTTCGTCTAACTACAGTAATGAAAGGATTAATGAGACAGCTATGAAAGAAGACTTTTGTAACCCCAAACATGTTTTAACTAGTAGGAATGGCCCATGAAAGTAAACTAAAAACTAGCCATACAAAGACTGGCTGCTTTATTATACTGCTTCTCACCTCACTCAGCCCCTGCCTTCCTGTTGTTCAGAACACTGAATTCAAAGTAAGCTAAAAACAAATCTGCAAGATTTCTCTCCTAAGTTTGTCTAACAAACAGAACCTGGCCTACAACTAATTCTTCAGACTACTTCCCAGCCAGGGGCCATTGTGTGTCAACTTGGATACATTTTCTTAATGTTAAAATCCTACGGTTTTACAGTGGACAGAGGTATAACTCTGGAGGGCTGCAAACTTAGAACAACTCTGGGTTTGATAACATAACTCCTGCCTTCATCCCTGCAGTTGCAGTGAACCTTGAAGTATAATGTTGAGCTCTAGATAAGAGAAAGATTCAGGAAAGATGCATACACTGACTTATGCAAGGTATACTTGGATGTTTTGTCTTTAGTTCTCGACTTTTCACAGAACTTGATGTGTTCATCATTGAAAAACTATTGTAACACCAGAAGAAAGTCTTTTTCAGGAGTCAGTCTTTGGTTTAATCAAAGTATCTTGAATGTAAACAGATGAAGCAGCCTGTTTGACCTCTTTCTTTTGCAGGAATGCTATACTCAGACTTGGAACCAGTTTATCCTGGCAGTAAACGGTATAAATCCAGTTGAAACTATGTACTTAGCCCCTAGCTAACCCAAAGCACTCAAGGCCACTGAATTGCTCCATTCCAAGCAGAGACCTACACACCCCGCCACGGGTCAAACCAATGTAGGCAGATTCTGTACTGCACCTTTACACCTGCAGAGGGTCTCAGTGGAAATTACCATATATGCAAAAGAAAATCATGTTCTGGGATGGTTCAGGGCATTTAGAACAACAGATAGGTGGTATATTCAAAACTGAAACTAATTTAAAACTGGAGCAAAAAGCAGCATGGTGCATTCAATGTCCTCATGCCTGAGAAGTTGGCATAGAAAGTTTCACTAAATTGCTATTGGCTGAGATGAGTGTAAAACAATGCTCTGAGGGAGAAGAGAATCTGACTCCTCTTCTATAGGATAATGCTACATCAAATGCCTTAGATATGGAGGGATGATGCTATGCAACATCAAGGCAAGAGCAATCTTCCATGGGGAGGAGGAGGAGGGAAAGAGGGATTAAGAGGTTAAAGCTGGCCTGTCGTGCAGACAGGCTACTGGCGGGAACCACAGGAGAAAGCAAGATGTGCGGAGCCAGCTTTTCCGGGAGTAAGTGGGTTGTTCCTACTTCATCCTCATCCAATGCCTCTCCCCAATTTCAGTACAGAACAATTTACTTTCACTGAGTCTGCAAGTTTCTGAACATCATTTCTGCACACAAATGGCTATGCTCCATCTTAAAAAAAGGTTTACCTCTGCACAGGAACTGCAGTTTTATGCTGCTGACAATGCGACCATTTTGTCATTGCACCAAATCCCTCTACAAAATGCCCAGTTTAGATCTCCAGAACCCTGAAGATGAACTTCTTGAAGGAGAATTAGTTCCCTTTCCAATGTTTTAATCCCCTTCTCAAAAATATTAAGTTGAGGGCAATGTCCCACTGGCCAGATACATGATCACAAAACATGAAGGTTTATTCATATCTCCAAGACACTTGAATATCAAACTTCAGCTGGCAGTAGGAAAAATTTTGCCCACCTGGTTTAGTTATTGAGGGCTTGTCTACACTACTGCTTAAGTTGATGCAACTTACGCCATGCAGGAGTGTGAAAAAGCCATCCTCAAGTGATGTATGTTACATCAACTTAAAGCGGTGTCTACATCACGCTATGTCAGTAGAAAATGCTGTACCGCCGATATAGCTTCCGCCTCTCGTTGAGATGGGAGTAATTATGCCGATGGGAGAGCATTCTCTTGTCAACATAGCATGTCTTCACTAGATGTGCTACTAGGGCATAGCTGCATCGGTGCATTGTTGAAGAACCACCATAAAAATTATTTCTACCAGTGAGTTTTCAGAGAGTGTACTGGTAATAGGTGATATATAATAAAAAAAACTATTGTAATGCACAATAATTAGGCTCAAGAGAATCTTAAGAACATCAAGTGCTGGACTTACCAAGCTTATGAAATTGTAAAGCAACGCTCCAGCCTAGCAACCGAAGCTGAATTAATTGTTTTCATGAATCCCAGATTCCCAGGTACAAAGTGCTGGTTCTCGTGTGGAAGATGATAGCCAGTACTGAGTATTTCATATGTTTATGTTCACTGCACCATGCCACATTACAGAAACATTTTTAAAGGTGATCAGACTTGAGTAAGAGCAAAAATGTTGGTATTACATTCCAAATAAACTGCTCAAACTGAAGCCCATACATTAATTTAATGTTGATAAATATAGTTACCTACAAATATAGGTTAAAAAATTACCTCTTCCTTCCTACTCCTATCAAGTTTACAGTTACTTCAGCTGAGAGGCTGCTCCTAGGAAAACACTCACTATGAAACATTTCCAAAGGCTCTTGAAATATTTTTCGTGCTTTTTATAGGTTATAAAAAGCATATGTCCAGAAGCTCTTTTCACATTCTCAATTTAATATAAAAAAGCCACATAAATAAGGAAAAAAGAAGATTTATGTAGCCTCTTTCAAGATATCCCAGAGCATTCTCTCAGGTGAAGAGAAAAATGCTGATTGTGATATCTACCGACAAATATGAGCAGCAGTAGCTCTTGGAGCCTTCACTGTTAGAAGATACTTAAAATAGAGGAAGGGTGATAACCAGGACACTGGAATTATTACCACTGTGTTCAAGGAACATCACAGAATCACCGTCTACCTGGGTAATCACTCGAGAGCTTGATCCAATGTCCCCTTAAAAATGATGGCACCTATCAAAAAGCAGCACTCCTAGTCCTACACTGCAGTGTCAACACTGAGAAAAAAATCAAGTCTTGATTCAAATTCTGCATCTATGCCCTTCTAGACAAAGACCAGAGAGAACTCTGTAATTAAGCTTTTCTGATATGGACATTTATCAAGCCTTAGCTGCACCTGCCGAGTATGCACATGCATTTGTTTTTTGTATAAAAGTCTGGTTGGCTGGTTTTTGGGTACTGTTAAGGGGGCTTCCTGAAAATGTGCCCCATATCAGTGTTGCATTTTTTTTCATCATCATCTGTTGTGATGAGAGATCATTCATGTGTCCCCTGCTCTCTGAGGCAACAGCTCAGCTGTGTTTATTCACAGGTAAAGCAAGACTGAAAACTAATTCCTCACACTGCTCCCAGTAAAGGTTACATCAGAAAATGCCACAGGCACAAATCACACCAGACCGTGAAGAAGTGCAGGGAGGGGGCAGAAAGAAAGGACACAGACAGTAGGGAGGTCACTACGTAAAATGTTTTAGAAGAAGGTTAAGTAAACTAGCTTGAGCCCGACAATATATTCATTGCAGCTGTGCTTCTAGCAGGGTTTCCATACTCTCTGCTTTGCATTCATCTGAAAAAATATTTTAGCTGTAAGCCTCCCTGGGATATCTTTGGAAAAACAGAAGGTAGAGGACAACCACAATGACTGACAAGGCCATCTGGGTCACTGATTACTTCCTTTAACTAGCTGCATTTTATTTTTCTTAAAGAGATTTAATAAAAATGGCTATTTCCCAGGTGTCTTTGCTATATCTGTTCAGTTAATCAAGATCTGAAACCCCATCTCTCCCCCACCCCTCTTTCATATCCTCCTGGACTAGAAGCCAAATAACTTTATTGGCCTAAATACCACTTTGGAACTTTGCAGGGTCTAAGCACTGAACAACTGTTTAGCCTCAATACCATATGAAGTAAGTATTATCCCTATTTCACAAGTGGAAACTGGCTTGTCTATGTTAAAAAGTTGCACCAGTTTAACTCAAATTTTAAAACTGATTTCGTGAAACCAAAACAACCTCCCTACCCGACAACATAGATGCAGTTTAATCTAGTTTAAATCAATTTAACTTGCATTGGTAAACTGAGTTAAACTGAAGTTCTTTTAAACAGGTTGATGGGGTTTTCACAAGTTTAAGTGACACAAACAAGGCCTAAGTAACTTCCCTATCAAATTCAGTAGTTTACATTGATGTCTACGTTGAGCATCACACTATTCCATTGTTCCAGTGTGTTTTTATCCAGCAGACCCATGGTAGCTATTTTAAAGGTGCTGTTGTGACACTTCACAGAATATATCTGAGGATTTACTTAATAAAGACAGAATCTGCTTCATCACTCTCAACATAAATTAACTAGTTTTGCACAGTCATCAGTGGCTTGCCTATCTGAGGTGTTTTTATTAACAGCATCACATCACAACCTTGAAAAAGTCTAAGGCGATGATAATAGAAAGCAGCGAAAAGGAGCAGAGATTTGCGTGCAAGACTCCACTTATTCTCCTCCTCCCCTCCCGCCCCCGGGGGAATGTAATCCAATGTCAAAATTCCACCCCAAGAATCCAAACGGTTTGATACTTCAGTGGAAATTGACATACCAAGTCTGATAAGCATTCTATGCCAGGTTTCCTGTCTCCCCATTAGCCAAGCCTCGAAACTCACAACCCATCCCAAATCTCCAGGAAAAGGAGAAAGGAAGACTATGGATTAAGAATCTGGAGTTGAGGCCAATAAAATACTGATTAGTAGCTAGTATTTTATAGAGACTTTTTAAAATGGTTAAATCATGATCGCAGGTATCATCCAAGATTAAGATTGTGCGGTGAAAATTCCTAACAAAAAGCAGGAGATTCAGGGCAAAGCACCTCCCTTACACTGGGACCACTTGGCTTTAGTGGCCTGAACGTGCAATTTTTTTTATTAAGTGCACTCAAAAGCTTTAAAAAATTGATATAAAAATAGCATAGAAAAAATCTTTACTGAGCAAATTTAATTAAAAATTTTTTTTCCAAAAGCTTAATGTTTATCAATTTTTTAAAACAAAAAAAGATACCCATATAAAAATTTACATTTCATTTTGAAAAAAAATGAATCAAAGAAGTTATTTAGCTACTTGTAAACTAGTCCAAAATACTAATTCCCAAAGTCTGCACATTTTCAAAATATTGAATGGTTTTGAAAATTGTTAAAGAAACGCATATGTGGATTTAAATACTGCGTTTCAAAATGGACCAATTCAGTGGGTGATTTACAAACCAAGCAGCAACTCAGAAATGCTATAATGCCTTGCACCTGCACACATTCCCCGCCATACACTACTGTACATATTGACGTCATAAGCCAAGACGCTGTGCCAACACATGTTCGCCTGGACTTTATTCTTGAGATTTCAAAAAGAAAAAGGAATGAATACACATCTAGAATTTTTTTTTTATATCCTCTGATAAAATTATAGTGTGAAGCATTCTTGTCAGATGCTACCTTTTCAGTAGTCTCCAAAGACACAAGTTGGCCTCTTAAAATATGAGCTAATGTGGAATTATACAGGCAGTGAGCCAATATTTTAACCATATCTTCTAGACCTTGAATTCCTTCATGTTTGATGCTTTGCAGGGAAGAAGCTCAAAAGGGATGCAATTCAAGAGGACAATTTTGTTGGATGTTTTAATTTCAGCTTCTCTCTCCACCTCCCTTCTATGTAATAAATCAAATGGGAGGTGGGTGAAAGACAAAAGCAAGTATAAACAACTTGAAGAAAAATCTCATGCTTCTATATGCTCTCTTCGCAGAAGACAACACCAGAGATTTCAGCCATCCATGAGAAAGTCCAAGGCTTTATGGGGAAATGTAAATTAACCAGTAATAGATTTCTTCATTACTATTATCCTTTTCCCCATAATCCGCATAATCAATGAGGGATTAATTAAAAATTGAAAGCCCCAGGTTCCTCTACTGGAAATCAGTTATCAGTTAATTTCTACTTTGGGTTATTCTGCTTAAGCGTCAGAGTTTTGAATCTATTCACAGAAGGAAGGAAACAGTTTATGACCTAACATTTATGACTTCCATTTAAGTTCTAGGCAAGGAACTCCCAACAAGAACAATGAGGCAGCAAATAGCACTGATGTTTTTACAGGACAAAGGTGGCTGCTTTCCCACTCTCAGCCCTTCCTTCCCCCTACCTCTCCCCTCTTCCCACCAAACCACAATTCCCATCTATCCCCTCGCCCCCCATACTTGAAAAAAAAAAAAAACAACCCTTCTTTCTTTAGTTAAGTATCAAGGCAGGGGGGAAAATTCTCACACCTTAAGACAGCTCCCTGATAATCAAGTGTAGATTTTAAAAGGCTAAATTCTTCTGCAGTATCATAGCCTGTATTATCGAGAATGACACTATCTGGTGCTAGATCCAGCATATTAACAGAAGTCTGGAAACGTGCATATTTTCAGGGTTGGAAAGGAAAAGAAAAGAAAGGATGAGCATCAGTATAGAAGGGGTGTATAAAGTATAATTACAAAGTAAGCCTATATTCCATTACAACACAGCCAACTTCTTCGTAGACTGTTGTGGTCAGATTATTTCCATGGGACATTGGGAAGGGAAAGAGACAATCTATTTGTACAGTGTCTATTATGTTCTCCTCCCTTTCTAGCCCTCTGACAGACCCCACCCCAGAGTGTCATTCTTCTCTTCTCCCATCCTGGGTCACTTCCAGAACCCAGCTACAGTGTAGCTCTAAGGGGGCTGTGCAGAATAAAATGTCTTTGGCAGCATCCCTGGCCTTGCTTTTTCATTTTTGTTCTGTTTTTAAAAGTTACTAATAGTTTATTTAAGAGGAGGAGGAGGAGGAGGAAGGAAGGAAGAATGTTCCCTGCATGCCAGGGAAACTTTTTTCTTTCATATTCTCATAGCGGCTCTTTACCTTAAAAGGCAATCTTTACTTAGCCTCCGGGTGCTCTGCTGTAAATAGTCGGTGCCAAGGCATGGCAAGCATGTTAAGGATGACAAATGCCATAACACTATTTCATAATGCTGCTTCTCAAAAAAAGCGTATAAACACTCTATAGACAGATTTAAGACCAAATTAAGCTCCAGCTGGCCTCACCTGGGAAGAAAGGGGAACAGAGTACATCTGGTATACACTGTATATATTGGTACAGCAGAATTTCCCACTCCTGTTTGCTCTTTCCTCCTGCTTAACAAAAAAAGGAAGTAAGTAGACAAGTGCTTATCACATTGCTTACATGTAGTGGTTACGAGGTCCTGGCAAGCCACATAACTGCCTATCAAAACACATGTCTATTGACAGAAGAGACTCAATAACTGTATAAGTCTTTGCTGGTTTCCAGGTTCTGGTACTACTCCTTCTGGTTTTCCCAGCTTTCTCCATTGGTGTACTACTGGGAAGAATGACTACAAAAGCAAGGCGGAGCTTGCAGAAAGTTCAGTTAATGCTATAGGAATATTTGGAGTGCATTCTTGTGGTAAACAACATACTGAACTAGAGTTTCCTTTTTTTCTTTCTGAGCTCCTATCCACCAGTACCCCTCCCTGCAAAAGTAGAGGCTGCATCTGACTTGCAGTTATCTTTGATGACTCTTTTTGACTGCGTAATCCCCAGGTCATTCTTCCATGGTGCCCCTTCAATCAATTTTTTTTTGGGGGGGGGGGAGGATGAAGATGGAGTTCTGTGCACAGGTGAAGAAGGGAAGGTCAGCTGGAAGAACAGAACATTTTTTGTGGATATATTTCCAGGAGGTAGTGCTGAAATACAGATGCAACCACTTTCAACAGCTCAAAATGTAGGAAACTGTCCAACCAACAAAAGCATTCTACGTGGCCTCAATGACGTAGCTCTGTTGTTGGAAAAGAAGCATTTAAAATTAGTACATCTATGACTCTATCCACTAACCCATAGTTAACTCCTCAGCGAGCCAGTAAGCCTTCATATGCCTGAACCAATAGGCATAAACATGAGAGTTCAGCAGATTTCTTATCTTGAAGGATATTTTGCAGTGCAATCTGTTTAACTAAAACTAAGATCATCTACTACAAAAAAACCTGATAATTCAGGCATTGGGGAAGTAAGAGCGCTACTGCTTTTCCAAATCCTTGAACCATTCTCAAGAGGTCTCTGCACAGAGCTATGATTACCTGTGTGTGTATATAAGGTAAACGCAATAGGTCACAGATGGAACAGTGTTATAAACTTATCTGAACTAACTTTCCTAAAATAGAATGAAAAAGGATTAAAAAAAATCAAAAATAGTACCAGTTCCTAACCACCCCAAAATCCTCACATTAATGCCTTTTTTTCAAAGGACAGCTGAATGCGGCTTGCCAGGAATGCAAGATTTGTAGCTTCTCGCTCCCAATAATTTTTTTCAAGTTTATAATAAGTAAAATATTATCTTTTCCCCTTAAGAAATACAGTGCAGCTGACTTTTAGTTCTGTATAACAGGAAATAACTGTCTCAGGATCCTTGACCTTATCATGCATAGGAGCTCAGCCCGTCAGTTTGAGGGGCACTCTGGCTACAAGGTGGCTTAAAGCCTCCTGGGCCACCTGTGTACCTTGCTGATCCCAATGGAAAAGGCACAAGGTTCAGGAAAGTCCATATTACACCAACTACATTCATGATCTGTATGTGCATATGCCCCGCTACTTGGACCTCCCCCCCACCCCCCAACAGGAAATGCCCTACACTAGAATGATAGTCTGCTATGGGACTTCCACTTTGCACCAGTGGTGTGGCATAAATTAGGCACAGCACAGTGGAGAATTTTGTCCCGGATAGCATTCCACAGCTTCTCAGCAGTGTCACTGTCTTTACCTCTCAAAAGTCCATCAGTTTAGAACACAAATGCCAGGAAGCTCCAGGGTCCCAGGTCTTGTCAAACAGGATGCTAACCAAGTACTGCATTTCAGTGAGAAGTCCCCATGACATGTACCCTGCCTAACCCATCGTAGATCCTTAAAAAGCAAGAAGGTAAGGACACGTCTTCAATAGCAACGTTAAAGCGCTGCAGCAGCAGCGCATTAACGTGGCTTGTGTAGTCGCAGCACCAACGGCTACACCTCCATGAAGGGAGTAGCTACCAGCACTGGGAGCACAGCTCCCAGCACTGATGCACTGTCTACACTGCCATTTTACAGCACTGAAACTTGCAGCGCTTAGAGGGGTGTTATTTCACACCCCTGCGCGAGAAAGTTGCAGTGCTGTAAAGTGGAAGTATAGACAAGACCTTAGAATGTTACTGTATCTAGTTCCCATGCAGAAGAACCATTCTCATTAACATCAAATACGCGACACATTCCTTTTCACCCTCAAAAATGTGAGCTGAAATTTACCCAGCTTGCAACTAGACAGAAGGGTTTGCATAAAAAAGACAGATTTTGCAGGTAAAAGTTCTTGGGGAGCGAGAGGGAAGGTAGGGGTCACCTTGCATCTACTAATGTTTTATAATGGGATATGAAAAAGGAGTGCTGATCTCTTACATGTCTACTGGAAGAAAACAAAACAAAAACAACAAAAAAGTCAGAGGACGTGTCCAAACTGGGGATTTTTGCATCAGTGTAGCTACATGGGTGCGCAGCCCTAATGCAGAAGTGCTGCACTTGTGCAAGCTAGTGACTGGCACCCACGCAACTTAGCACAGGTTAACCTGTGAAAATCTACACAAACAGCAATGTCTTTGACTTACTCTGAGGGAGAAGCAAGAAAAAAATTGGACAAACAGTAATTATCCTTGCAGTACTACAAAAAAGCTTCACTCGGAGTAGAAGAGACTCACTGTTGTAAGAATAAGCAGCGTCTTATGGCAACAAAATACAACTGTAATTTTATTTTGTATAGTGTCTTTCCCAGCTTTCCCAAAATGCTTTACAGAATTAATACAATTGCAAAGTTAAATGAAAAAGTGAGAGAAACAGAGATTCAGGCAAGGGTAAGGAGAGGTTTTCAACTGACACAAAGTGAGTAACAGAGATGCATAAACTGGTTGGGTTGCAGGAGGCTTCCTATCTGCAGTCTGTAACAGGAGTACTGAACTTTCAAAGCGCAGAGACAAGCTTGTGCAAGAGACCTGTATGATGACTGTTGGTTGGAAAAGAGGTGTTTTAGTCCCCCATGCTTTTGGGAAAGCAAATATCTCCAGATTGCAGCAACCCTTAACATTTATAGAAAAGTTCTGCTCTAAAAAAAGTGTGCAGTCTAGAAGAATCTGCTCCCTGTCTGTATATTCAGACATATCTGATGACTAAAACAAGCTTTGCTATTTTTCCACCCCTACTGTCTTGCAGAGCCAACATATATGGGGGCATGAGAAGGATTTATTTTGGTTTGTGTATCATCAATACAACTGAGCTCTAATTGCAGGACCAAATTCTGCTCTTGGTTACTTCCATGCAATCCTGTTTTCTTTCAAGACAGCATTTGAAGACAATGATGATGCATGGGTGAAACCAGGGAGAGAATGTGGCATGCGGAACCTATTACTGCAGACACTGCGCACATCAGAAAGGATTCAGTTTGACTCTCAGAACCCCAGAGGAGTTTATAGGGCTGGCAGTTAGAAAAGCTAGCTTTTTTCTTTGTAAACTGAGCAAATTTGATCAGGAAATCTGAGGCATCCTAAATGTGGAATTTCACAATGTCATTTACAGAGTCGAGTAGAATCACACTTTAATAGCAGGGAATAATTTCATCATGGCAACCTGGCTTTAGCAGTGACAGACCTTTTTTGCTCTATAACTCAAGATAAGCAAACGCAGACAGATAGCTGTTTGCAGACGGTAGTAGAGTTTAGACTGCTTTGTCTTTGTACTACAGCTGTTTTTCTTCGTTGTCTTTTTCTCCTACAAGCAACGATCACATCATACAAGTTTTGAGTATTATACTAGCCTGCAGAAAGTCTATTGTAAGGCAAAAACATTAGAGATGCAGACAAAGCCAGCAACAATCATTCCTACCTACCAACATCTTTCTGTCACAAACTTAAGGGAAGACTTCAATTTTAGCTAGAGTATTAGTAGGCCAGGTTTCAGTATGCTAATACACAGTGCATTACCACCTCCAGTTCAGAGAGGAGTGGCTATATAATGGGACATGAGGACTGTGTTTAAACAGATTTAATAGTCTAAAGACAGTCCTGCCCAGAAAAACTTTTATAATTTATATAAAAGCAGCACATTTAGAGGTTCTTTTGGTTACTATGTATGTTGTTTAATCTCATTTCTAGACCTGCTATAGAAGACAAAAATCCACCCTACTGAACTGTAGCAAAACTAAGGACGGCTGCAAAACTATTTTATTATTGAATTTTGATAGTGGGCAGGGCTAGTGTTCAGCTTTTCCTCATGCTTCTATTGTACAAAGTACAAAAATTGCTGCTGAATGAGACTTTTGTTTAAAACACTAATTATCTCAACTGCAACTAGTTATATTGTTAGCCTGATTAAATGGAATATTTGGAAAAGCAAAAAAAAAACCCAGCGTCTTTGTAGGAGGATGTGCGCGCACATAGTTCTATATACACCTCTACTTTAACGAGGTCATGGGGAGCCAAAAATCCCTAACGCGTTATACCTGAAACCCCGTTATATTGGGGTAGGGGCAGCAGGGCTCCGGCGGTGATTTAAGAAGCTCCAGGCTCCAGCCACTGCAGGGAGACTGGGCCCTTTAAATCGCCGGTGAGCCCTGTGGTCGCAGCACTGGGGTAGAGGCGGCAGGGCTCTGGTGGTGATTTAAAGAGCTCTGGAGCTCCCTGCAGCAGCCGGAGCCCCGGACCCTTTAAAGCGCTACCAGAGCCCTGCGAACCCGTGTTATATGGAGTCGCGTTATAGCAGGGTAGAGGTGTACCTGTAATCAGATTTTTAAAACAGTTTCTCAATTAAGAAATCTACAAAAATACTTTCCCAAACGATAATTTAGAACTGGTACCATACTACTGAGGAAGGAAGGTACAGTTCCTGTGAGACTGTCTCATGGAGTTAATGTCCACACTCATTCCAACAGGCTGAGCTCGTCAAAAGAAATATTTTTCAACGTGGTGCAATATGTCAGCTCTCAAGTGAGCTCAGTCATAGTTGTTGTTTCTCTCTCCAGCTCCCCAGAGAGGAGGAACAGTAAAGGGCTGTCTTTAGCTCTTCTGGCAGGACTGGACAAGTTCTAACTATTCGGGCATGGAAAGCCTTGAGCTGAAGGGGTTTGGTTACTTACTTTTGTGGGCAGGGCTGGCTTTAGGCCTATTCCACCAATTCCCCCGAATCGGGCCTCGCGCCTAAAAGGGCCCCGTGCCCAGTGAGAATCCCTTCCCTGGTTAGAGGCGCCTTTTTAATTTTTACTCACCTGGCAGCACTTTGGGTCTTCAGCGGCACTTCAGTGGCAGGTTCTTCGCTTACTCTGGGTCTTCGGCGACACTTCGGCAGCGGGTCCTTCAGTGCCGCTGAAGACCTGGAGCGAGTGAAGGACCCACCGCCGAAGTGCCACCAAAGACTCAGAGCACCACCCAGTGAATACAAGCCCCACGTGGTTTTTTTACTTTTTTTTTTAAAGTCATCCCTGCGAGGGCCCCGTCGAAACTGTTTGAATTGGGCCCCGCACTTCCTAAAGCCAGCCCTGTTTGTGGGGGGATGAGGAGGATGGTCATTTACTTCTCACACCCGCCCTCTGCATCTGTCTTCCTAGCTCTTACCACCCAGGATCATCCATTACAGATACAGTTCCACCTTGGATAACTTCACCTCACTCATGAGCATACAGTAATCAAGTTTGGGCTGTAAGGATCCTTTACACACAAAGGGTATTTTGTATCTGAAGAAGCTGCTACAGAGCTTAAACATTGGATGTGCACATTAAGTAACAAGATACTCAAATTGTAGCTGTCTCAGTTAAGGAAAAAACGTGAAGTGAAATTCTGCCACTAGCTTTAGCTTTGCTGGGTTACAGATTAAAAAACCTTACGTATAGAATAATCATGGTTAAAATAATGAATGGATGAAAACTTTCTAACAGATCTGTTGTTACACTGTAACACTCTGTACCCCCATGTTCACCATCATCATATGATTAGGATATGTTTTGTACAATGCATGCCTTGTGAGGTACCATTTTAAAAGTCTTGATCTGTTGTACTGTATGTGAAGTTATGAAGTACAGTACTGCTATATGTATTACTGAAATATGTTATGAGGTTGGGAAACGCCCACAGTCAGCTGCTCCTTCCTTGCAACTGAAAGGCTATCACTGGCCAGACAGGCGTTAATAGATTCTTCTGGATAGGCCATTCTCTCAGAGGCTCCTTAGGAGAGGGCATGTACACAATGGGGACTGCCCAACCTCCAACTCTGGGCAAAGATCTTTCTAGCAGCTGGAAGAAAGTATAAACGAGGGACAGTGACATCACTCGCCCGCTTCCTCCCCCAACCTGGAAGATCATCTGGAAGACAAAAAGACTTTGAACTAAGGAGATTGGTTCCAAGCTGGAAGGGAGATCAGTGTGAGTAATGGTATTGAGAACTGTGAGCTGCCTGTAACCTTACGGTGAAACACTACTTGATTCAAATCTTGATTAGTCTGCAGAATTCAGGCTGCAAATTTATTTTTATTTCTAAAGTAACCAACTCTGATCTCTATGCCTGCTACTTATAATCACTTAAAATATATTTTTCTGTAGTTAATAAATCTGTTTTATATTTTATCTAAAACAATGTGTTTTGGGTTAAAGTGCTTGGGAAATCTCAGCTCAGATTACAAAGGCTGGTGCATATGCACTTTCCTTTTAAGAAGTGGCAAACTAATTAATGAGCTTGCACTATCCAAGGAAGTCCTGAGCACTGTAAGAAGGTATATTTCCAGAGTGCAAGGCTAGGGGCTGGAGTGACTGGCTGGGGCCTCTCTCTGTATGATTCATGAGTGGTTCAGGGAGCATTCATGGAATTTAGCTGGGTGAGTGGCTCCACATGCTGATGGCTGAGTGATCTCAGTGCCGGGAGGGGTTTGCTGCTTGTCACTGGCATGGCTTTGTGAGATGACGACCCAGGATGGAGAGTTAAGGCGATACAGCGGTCCCACAGTTCCAGGTTGTACCTCAGGGATTCTGTCACATACACGAACTGGTGAGTGTTAATTGGTTTAAGAGAGAGTAGGGATTTACGATCTCAATTAGAAGTGAACCCCAGAATATTGTGTAAAGTTAAAAACTATGGAGACTGAAATGAATAGAAATAATAGAATTGTATAGATCAGTGGTCCCCAACACGGCGCCCACGGGGACATCTTAATGCGCCCGTGTCCTGGACCCCGGGAGAGCACCCGCCGAAATGCCGCCGAATTTCAGCAGCATTTTGGTGGGGATGCTTCTTGATGACGACGCTTGTTGCCAACAAGTGATGTCATCGAGAGGCGTCGCCCCCGAATTCCGGCAGGGATGCTTCTTGATGACGCCACTTGTCGACGGCAAGCGGCGTCATTGAGAGGCGTCGCCACTGAAATTCGGCAGCATTTCGGCGGGTGCTCCACTGCCACAGTGGTCCTTTGTCTGGCGCCCGCCAGATGAAAAGGTTGGGGACCACGGGTATAGATATTTACCAAACTGTTAGCAATTAAAAAATACCTTTAATTTCAATAAGCTTGTTGTGGTAGCTTTACAAAGTTAAAGTTCACTCATTTAATCAAATGTCAACATGATTATATTAAAAGGCACACAACTAAGACAAACAACCTTACGGATCTGATTTAAAATAAAAATCAATCATATGTTAATGTTGGTTTCCAGACCTTATAAAGTCTGTGCCACTAAACAACAGTAGCAGTTCTACAGAAAGATAAAGCAAGAAAAACATAGGTGATAACTCTACACTTAAAATTGAAAAATGAGTTTTCATTATTGGTCCTTCACTGTATAGTTCAGTCTATTGCAAACTTCCTCACCCCAGCATTGCCAATAAATCCCAGTTCTGACCCAAGGTATACACTGTTATGTTAGTTCCGGATACTCTTGAGCACAGACTGAATCAGGCTGATTAGTGATATGGATAAGTGACCACCAGAAAGTGGATGGAGCCACCAAAACCCTTCTTCAAATTTGATCTAAGTAGCATTTGAATTTCTGCCTTCAGAGAAGAAAGCCAAGTCTGCTAATCCATTGCATCAACTACTCTGTGAGAAATGTACAACTATTCATTCTCCCTGTTCATGATGCAGATTATTTTGCTCAGAAATGTGCATTTTTTGTTAACTTTGGTCAGGAGCAAGAACACCCAACTCATTTACGTTGATGGGCCTCAGATAGACATTTCAGATCAACTCGATGTTGCAATATTGTTTTCAGATGACTCCAAACTTAACTCTACATTTACAAGATGTAAGTAATGCAGCAGCAAAACCTACACTGGAACTAGTGGCCCAAAAGTGGCAGAACCAGAATGCAGATACTCTGAAGTCATCAACAGACTAAATATAAATTTAAATTTTGTTTACTAAAATAAGAGCCAAAGCAAATTGAAGTACTTTAACAAAGCCAACCAGATTTCTGTTCAACTATTAAAACACCACGCATACCTCTACATTTGGTGAGATACAAAAATATTAAATAAAATGATTATGCATTTATATAGCACCATAGTAAATACATGTTGAAGTAAAGGCTCATTTTCTCTACCTTAGGATACAGAAGTCTGAAGTTTTGATCTGCCTGATGATGTAGGGGATACAAACATGACTAGAAAGTTTCTCCTAGTTATCCAACAGAATAATTTCTTATCTGCTAATTATTTTCCGTGACTTTGCTACATTAGTACAAACTGATGTTTGACTGGTGGGCAGGTAAATCCTGCCCTATCTTTCGCAAAGACAGAGTGTCAACCAATAAGAGCTCAGTTTTAGTAAGATATTTCTAAACATCAGCCTGCCCTGGAGAAGCAGCGTTAGAAAATATTAGTTAAACAAGAGAAACTGCTCTGGCAAGAGAAAAACAGTACTGATTTTATGGCCTATATACTCTTTTGGTAAAGGGTTTGGGAGTGTTTCCACAGAATGAGAAAACATGGCACAGATGGACTTTCAATTCACTCACAATGCTAGCTACATACTTAAAATCTTTGAGATAAAGGCACCCTCCCCGTTAAAGGAAAGCACATATTCAGTAAAAGGCTGGGTTATTAAAACACGGGAGATAAAAGGGGAAATCAAAGATTTCCAGGGAATTCTCAAAAAGGTTCATGCTGCATGTTCACCACATGTTCTGTGCATGTATGCACAGAAGTAGAGAACATGGTCTAGGCAGAATTAACCAGTAATTAAAATGTAAAGCAACTCCTATGACACAGACACATAGCAAGGAGTCAAGAGACAGAGGATAGCAGAACACTTTCAAGATTTAAGATTACTATTAACTGTTTATTATTCCCAAAGACTGGGCCCAGAGAGTCCCAAAATGCCTCTAGGATTGATCTTTAGGAAAAGATCAATATCTGTATCATCAGAGCTGAGGAAAGAAAGGTTTAACCACAAAAACTTTTTTGTTTTTTAAAACACACAACTAGTAGGGGGAAAATACAGTACGGGTTATTTCAATACACAATGAAAAAAATAAATTAGTGGTTCTACCCCCTCTGGCTACCACTTTGCAGGACACACAATATGTAACCAAAATACCTGCACAACACTAAGTGCCTATGAAGAAACACTGACTCCACTCCATTAAGCTAACTCCACAAGATGGTACACAAACATAAGCACTTTTGTAAATACATGAGAGTCATGACATTTCTACAGCAACTACAGCTGGAATATCCTTCCACTTATTCAAGTGAAATGGAGGACTGCATGGTTCAGTGGGCTGGTAGCAGGATGAGAGCCTCTCTCTAGATCACCACTTCAAATCCAGCCCAAACAGGTAGATAAACTTACTAGCATTCTTTGACAGAAAAAAAACAGCATCTGATTGCTAGTAGCCGTCCAGTTCCAAGCAGAAAAACTACCATCGAAAAACCCACTCTTATTACCAGTACTAGAAGCAATTTTGTTGGCCACAAGAGCAAAGAAAGTAAGGACTGATAAATGCAAAGTAATGCATATTGGAAAACAGAACCCCAACTATACATATTAAATGATGGGGTCGAAATTAGCTGTTACCACTCAAGAAAGATCTTGGTAGTCATTGTGGATAGTTCTCTGAAAGCATCCACTCAACGTGCAGCGGCAGTCAAAAAAAATGACCAGAATGTTGGGAATCATTAAGAAAGGGATAGATAATAAGGCAGAAAATATCATATTGCCTCTATATAAATCCATGGTATGCCCACATCTTGAATATTGCGTATAGATGTGGTCGCCCCATCTCAAAATAGATATATTGGAAATCAGAAAAGGGCAACAAAAATGATTAGGAGTATGGAATGGCTGCCATATGAGTAGAGATTAATAAGACTGGGACTTTCCAGCTTGGAAAAGAGACGAATGGGAGAGGGGTGGGGGAGATATGACAGAGGTCTATAAAATAATGACTGGTGTGGAGAAAGTAATTAGGGAAGTGTTATTTACTTCTTCTCATAACACAAGAACTAGGGCTCACCCAATGAAATTAATAGACAGCAGGTGACAAAAGGAAGTATTTTTTCACACAACACACAGTCAACTTGTGGAACTCTTTGCCAGAGTATGTTGTGAAGGACAAGACTGTAACAGGGTTCAAAAAAGAGCTAGATAAATAAATGGATAGGTCCATCAATGGCTATTAGCCAGGATGGGCAGGGATGGTATCTCTAGACTCTGTTTGCCAGAAGCTGGGAATGAGCAACAGGGGATGGATCACTTGATGATTACCTGTTATGTTCATTCCCTCTGGGCCACCTGGCATTGGCCACTGTTGGAAGTCAGGATACTGGGCTAGACTGACACAGTATGACCGTTCTTATGTTCTGAGTCCATCTAGAGAACTAGCTACCCTTTCCCCTCAAGCAGTGGTCTCCCCATCAACAGTGTGGGGAAGCCTGCACTGCTTCTGCCTAGACTGTATCCATTCTGGGCATAAGTGGAAGACCTCAGACTCCTGGAATGGTCTGAAATAGCTCATTTTTGCTAGCACTTGATTCACATACCAAATTAGGAAAAGAGCCACCTACAGAGTCCCCTATATACTTCTTCCTTATCATGCAATGGCAAAATAAAATAAATCTTGCCTAATCTCTAATGTCAGAGAGGGTTCAGTCCCAGGGCACTTCCTTCCTATCGCTTTGCAATGATGAAATGAGGAAGCCTATAGTGAGTTTGATTAAAAAGCAATCATGTTTCACTTTAAAAGGTAAGACACTGAACTCCAACTGCAGACAACATGTCACGTTTTTCTCCTTTAAACTATTTTAGCACAATGGAAGTTAGAAAAAGAACAAGACAAAAATAATCTAGACAGTTCTAAATGGCCCCCAATCTACATTTAAGCATGTTAGGGAACACTATTTAAACACATTTATAGCTAATACAGTTAACATTGTAGTCTGGGCCAAACTGTTAAAATAGTATTTTAACCTAGGCTAGAAAAAAAACTTTTTAGACACTGTTTGGCCTATCTCCACTGCACACTTCAAACCTCATTAAAAACCAGTTGGGAGAGCTTTCAAATAGAGTTTGTTAACCTGGTTAAAAGGCCAATAGATATACCACTTTGCTTCCCCCAGCACTTACCTGAAAACTAACTGAGCAACAAGAAAAGATGGGCAGGGCAAAGGAGGCAGAGAGCTCCTTCAATGACAAGAAGAAAGCGCAATAGAAGATTCCAGTATGGATACTAACAAAAAACAGAGTACAATGTCAGGACTATGCTTTGTGTTTCCGTTTTAACCTCCCCAGTACCATTTGGGGGAGAGAAGGCTAAAGGAGTGGGAGCTTTGTTTCCGAAATATTTTTTGGTGTATAACATACAAAGTATACTGCACAACTATGAGACTATGATGCCAAAACAAATCAGTCTATGGGAAAAAAAAATGTATTCATTTATCAAGCATCAAGGCAAGTTATGGTAGCTTGATAAGCGACCAGACACACATTTATATTCTTGTGTTTGCAAATTACCTTACATAACTTACCACAAGAGAAAAAAAAAAGGGAGGGGGGAGAACACTAGCCAGAAATAAGAGTTTAAAGGAGCTTATTTTTATAGACTCTCAAGAGATGAAATATGTAGGCGGATATAAAGGGCCTTTCATATTATGTACCATAACAGGGGTCGTTAGATTACTTAATTCAGGAAAGACCCAATTTATATCATAACATATCTATGACACAAGGCAACTACCCAGGATGACTAGATTTCAACAGAGACTTAAAAGGAAAAGCAAAGGCATGGGCAGAGATGCTACATGATAAATGAAGTCAGCCATCTCTGACTATTGTCTGCACAAGATCTAAGCTGTCAGAGGAAAAGCAGACATACCACAGACCACTCCCACTGCTAACTCAGGTTCTGAATCACATTTGGGTGTCTATTCACATGATGAAAATATTTACACAGAGCAAAAACTGTGTCTTAAAAGTAATAAAACAAAGCTCAGAGCAAGGATTAAGAGTTCAGATGGCCCAGGTCAATTACTAATGGGAATAGAATAAAGAAAGGTGTGCTGGATAGATTAGTATTACTTCCTCTATTACCTTCTAATTATTCAAGGCAACTAAAGAGAAGGCTTTGATGAACAGTCTATACTAACCTCCTGCTTTCTTGTGCATGGAGTTTTACCAATATTTGAAGAATTTGATATGATATGGGTAAACAGAGTTCAGTGTGCTTACAAAGTTTCTGCATAATTATTTTTGCCTCCCTCTCCCCCCAACATCTCCATCTTGTGCTAAATGGAATTGTATCTCTAATTTTCTTTCAATAATTGGATAAAAATAACTGTCCAGAGTTCATCTGTGTTTGGGGAAAACATTTAAAATTAACATATTTCAAAATGACATTTATATATCAGAGAGTTTTTTATCTGTTGCCTGGAAATCCTATTAACCTCCGTGCTAACAGACATGTGTAACTTCAGGTCAGCTATGCTGAGATGAGTTTATCACTGTTCTAACAGTATTTTTAATTTGTTATATCTTCAGCAAAAATTAGCAGGCTTTGTATGTGGGCTAGTAATTTTGGGGTAAATTTTGCAGGCTTTAAGTATGTACAGGATGAAAAAGAGGCACTGTGCACAGCTTTCCAAAGACAAGCCCCCTATAATTTAAAGGAATATTAAAACACAAGAGTAGGTTTCATTTTTAAAAAAATGCAAGTAGGCAGATAATACATCTGCTGCTTTTGTTGCCCCTACACTTTGCCTTCTTGGCTTCACTTGGTTTTCCCCTTTTCTTTCCTATAAGAAAATATGAACCATAATTCTTTAAGTTACCAATTGTTTCTTCTTTTTCCTCTATTCAACTATTTGACATCCCATTCTCTCTTTCCCTACTTCATTATCCAACACCTTCTCTATATATTCTCCCTCTTTTCCCTCTGCCTCAAAAATCTCTCTTTACTGTACTATTTTTAAAATGTGCACAATCTTTCTCCGCTGGTCTCTCCCCTATGGTTTGGAGACATTACTTGACAACAAGGAGGAATTAACCCTACATTACCACCTAACAGAAGATAAAAACAAAGGTGAAGGGCATTGCAGTGTGCAGAAAAAGTTAGTGTAAAACGTTACATTTAAGTAAAACAACATATTGTCTTGTAATTAATGTGTAATGCATCTGCACTAGAAAAACTGTCACTTGTAATTCTCAGCCTGTGCAGCTCCATCAGAGGTAGAAATGGAGTCTGTTTAGACAGAGGCATTTTTACCACTGTTTTTTGTCACTGCTGAGCCACGTCCACATCAAAACTTCCAACAATGGAGCTGAACCAGTGTGAAATTTAGGATTCTAATTTTGCCAGTGTAGACAAAACCTTAAAGATCAGCAGACTGTTTACATACTCAGCACTGGCACACACAAAAATTCACCAAGCCTTTCTTCACCCTGTTAATAGCAGTCCCTTTCATGTTCTCCACAAGTAGTTTCAAAGCCTGATCTACACAGGAAAAGTTACTGATCACTGATAATGAGTGTCATTCAGAAGTTCACACCACTTCAACTTCAGTGTAGACCACCACAAACAGAGAGTTTGGCATGGTTTAAGAAAGCCACATTTATAACTGTGCTGAAAACATCTTGTCCTAGACTAGACTATAAGAGGGTTAAAAAATGAATTAGATAAGTTCATGGAGGATAGATCCATCAATAGCTATCAGCTAGGATGGACAGGGATGATGTCCCTAGCCTCTGTTTGCCAGAAGCTGGGAATGGGTGACAGGGGATGCATAACTTGATGATTACCCATTCTGTTCATTCCCTCTGGCATTGGCCATTGTCGGAAGAAAGAATACAAGGTTAGACGGATCTTTGGTCGACCCAACAGGGCCATTCTTATGTCCTACGCTTGCAATCAGACAAGTACCAAACGAATGACACCAATTGTCAAGAAGAAATTTTTCCTATACCTAGGCCTATGTCGCTCCCACTTTCATCAACAGCATCACTGGCCTCACATGATGCTATGAAGCGCTAGCAGACTATTTTTGCAACAAACTTGCACACCTCACTCCTTAGACAAGAGACAGTCAATTATTTTTTGTCAAAGTCCAAATTTCTTGTTCAAGTTATAGTCAAGGTCCAAACTCCAGAGCATATTTTTATACCACAAGGACATTAATGATAATAAATAAGTAAAAAATTTCCTCATTCATTCAAAAGCATCTGGTAATCCAGATTTGACCCGTGGTCCACCTATTAACTTTCCCTGCCTTAGACCAATCTCAGATCTATGTTCTTACTATCACCAATCATATCATCCTAGTATCTGAGCCCTTTATAGGATGATGAATCTATCGTCAACATTCTTATGAGGTAGGGAAGTATTACTTCATTTCACAGACTGCGGCAGAGCAAGATTAAGTGACTCATACGAGGTCACATGAGGAGTTTGCAGCAGATCCAGGAAACGAACCCAGATCTGAGTCCCAGGCCTTAGCCCAGACAGGCTGAGCTGGGCTGTTGTCTGGCAAGGACAGTGAGGTGACTTCACATTTTTTTTCTTTTTGGATGCAGAAGTTGGTGGTCCAGGACAAATAGGCAAATGCAAAAAAGTACAGCAACACACAAGCAGCATTAGTTCATGGGAAGTATTCAAATGTAGGAGAAAAGAAAGTACTTGGGCATTATGACACAAAATATAGTAATTTATCCATGTTATCCACAAACACCTGTCCAACAGTTGACTAGGCAAAATAAAATTCACCTCATTTCTTCATCATCCAGGCCTAAAACATTACACATACTATGGCAGCTTTTCCCTTCTTTCATGCTAAAGTTATGGTATATGCTTTAGAAAATGAGACATGCAGAAGAAATTACACTGTGGTTACCAAAAATAAATTGTATAGAAATGTAATATACACACTTTCAAAATAGGAAAAAAATATCAGTAAGACTTAAAGCTCATTGTGACTTGTCAAAATTATTCAGCTCTCAAATATACAAAGGTATACATTTCACTTGTAAATCATGGGACATTACCTATATTTAAGACCAACTATTACAGACTCTGAACAAAGGCTTTGGCAATACTTTCTTTCAGAGGCACCAATGTATCTACATCTGGGAGTGCTGCCAATAGAACAGCTACTAAAACTTCAAAAAAGTTCACAACATGAATAGCCAGCTACTGGACAAAGTGTTTTAAGATAGGACTTACTGCACACCACCACACTAAATTATAGAGCCTAAAAAAAAGCTTGCAAACAAAGAACGGAACCTGAAACAGTTCTGAGACACTAAACTAGTTGAAGAGCTGGGAAAGGAACTTACCACTCCTCAAAACTCTACCCCTTAAAAAGTATAAATGAGAGACAAAAGCATGAAAAGGGGAATGACAGAGCAAGCAAAAGGGGAAAGGTGAAGACAGCTATTATTTAATATTATAAATTTAAAAAAAGCATCCCCTCTAACTTAAGAACAGTCAAGTTCTCTAGCAGAAATGAAAAAGTCAGATCATAGTCCAGTTTTTCTTGTCTTTACTTAGTTGTCACAAAGTTCAAGTTTAATGAACATCTTCACAGTGCAGACTGTGGTGTCAGAGGACCCATAAATCAAGGAAGGCAGACAAAGGATAATGTTTCTGTTGACAAACATTTTTAACAAATTTGCCATCAATAAGAGGAAACAGCTGCAAGCAGAGGCTTGCCAAATAAAGTTATGTGCATACAACAAAGCCCCTCCTTGGGCTTGTGCACTAATTCTTCACAGTTTAAAAAAATACTTGAGCTCATGTTAACAGAAATAAAAAGCTACATTTTCCCCAACATCAAGCCTGTTTCTTCTAATATTTGTGATGAAATTTTCCTCTCAGCCCAGAACAGATCAGAACTCTCCCCAATCAAGGTACTATACTTGCCAAAAGTTTTCCTTTTGGTCTTGATATTTACATATATGAGTACAATCAGACCCATAACAGTATGTTTAGAATACATTAACTAATTTTTTTAAAGTATATTCTTTACCAGTGTACAGACAAAAAAGCCATGTGCATTATGTAGATTCTTGGTCAAACTACTTACTCAAGTAACACTGCTAATGAAGAAAACAAGTAGCCATTCACCAACCATCCCCTTGAAACTCAGCCCTCTCAGATGCCTTCAAACTATTTCACTAGAGTATTACACTTGACATTTTTAAACACTGGTATAAATTCAAAAAGTTTGATAGAAATTCCACATTTATATGGCTACCAATTAAGTTTTAGAGACAAATCAACACAGCTTTTAATTCCCCATTCCTTAAAAATGTTGGACAAGACCAAGGGTTACTTTGCCAGTAGTCTACTTCACAACATTGTTCAAGTCCCCCTCTCACAATGTATCTCCACTTTACAACATTATCTTTACAGAGTTTCCCTCACTACACACTTATTTGTGCCTATGAAATCAAATGAAATAAAAAAGTCTGCTCCAAACTAAAAGTTTTCCCCATTTTGCTATGCATGCCAACTCCCTGTCCTGTACCTCTCCCTTAATTTCTAAAATGATGACAACCTGATTGTTACCTTAGCACTTTACCCACCGCCTGTAGAACCATTTTGCAGCTTAATCCAGTTTTGGGATTCTGGGAGAGTACGGGTCTGTCTCCAGAGAGGTTACAATGATCCCCAACCATGGTACAAAGAGAAAATGAGGATGGGAGGGAAAAGCTGAGGGGAATGGCCAGTACAGCCTCACCTCCACTCTTCAATCTCTCTCCCTGTAAAAACGAGTCCAACCACATTCACAGAGTGTACACAGCTTACTTCATCCAGTCCTCCCTCCCTCTTTTCCTGAGCCAATAAGCAAGCAGTAAGAGAAAGAGGGGAAAAAAAAAAAACTCAGCTAGAAAAGACAAACAGCTGCTCCTTAAAAAAAAAAAAAAAAAAAAAAAACCAAAAAAAAACCCCACATTCTGAGCTAGAGCCAAGTCTGAGGAGCCAGGGCCAATAAGGGAGCATCTGAATTGGCCTTTTCAAACCGGTGCCAGCTGTGCAGCAAGACAAGAGTAGTAGTGTGAGGGATAAGCAAGCCTCTTTCAGCCAAGCTCTTTGCAGTACTGTGCTGGGAGACATATTTCATTAACTAATCCCTGCAGAGGAAAGGAAGCAGCACGTTTACACCCAACTTCAAATTTTATCACTCTTATCCTCAGTGCAAAAGGCTAGATAGACAAAGATGCATTCGGGTACACAGCAAAACCCATTTCTAACAATATCAGCTTATGAAGTCTTCCACTATGCTCTGCAAGACACTGCACAATAATTTCATACCACAAGCAGAAAAACCCAGGCAGAGGGAGAAATTCTACATAAAGAGAAGAGAAATTGTTCCAAACACAATGGAACAAATCAATCTACAAAGTAAAACTTTTAGGGAAGGAGGGAGCTAAGATGGATGTGAAGGGGTTGGGGGCATCCTAAGAGTATGCACAGTGAAGACACAATTATGTAATAACCTAAGGCCCGATAGTGAAATCTCTAAAAGATACTTCCAGATAGAGTCAGGATGAAGTTCAAAATCAGCAGAAGTAACAGTCAATTTGCAAATTTATAGGCAGCAAATAGTAAACAAGACCAAGTGGGCATTATAGGATCATGGCTGTTCAAGACAGTGAGCAAGCATGCTATTGTTTGCAGCTTGTGCAGAGTCTAATGAAGTAACCCTGCTGAAAGCCCTCCTACAAGTGGGAATAATTAATCTTCATTATCAACAAGTAGCGTGTTGCTCTTTATGGCTTGTCTACACTGCAACTTTACAGTGGCGCAACTTTCTCTCTCAGGGGTGTGAAAAAAACACCCCCCTGAGTGCTGCAAGTTTCAGCGCTGTAACGTGGCACTGTAGACAGTGCATGAGCACTGGCAGCTACGCCCTTCGTGGAGGTGAGTTCTCCTAGCGCTGTGCTGTGACTACACAAGCCACTGATGTGTATCAGAAGACTATGGACATCTAATTCTACCAGTATTCTCCCCGTGGCTCAGTCAAAAAACCCAGGGAGAATACTGTTTTGCATTTATGTAGTACCTTCTATCCAGAGGATTTGTAATCAATTAACTTTA
The DNA here is from genome assembly GCF_007399415.2 of Gopherus evgoodei. NCBI lineage: Eukaryota > Metazoa > Chordata > Testudines > Testudinidae > Gopherus > Gopherus evgoodei. Next base: position 113,197,422 of record NC_044325.1, on the reverse strand, counting down.
GCCTCAATATCCTCTTTAAGTAGAGGAATATGACAGTAGGAGGTACTTTTATCCTTGTGCTTCCAAGTGATCCAGCTGAGACAGAGGATAAGTGACTTCTCCAGTGTCACACAGGAAGTCTGTGGAAGGGCTGGAAAAAGAAAACAACTCTCTCCAACTTCTAGTCCTGTGCCTTAACCACAAGATCATCCTCTCTCTTGGAATAATCTGATACTGGCCAAACTCTCCCCCACCCCCTAAATAATGCAAACTTGTTATATTAAGTCAATCATACTACTAGAGTGAGGCAGAATATCCACAGAAGGAACACACAGTAGCAAGGGAAACCCACGCAACTTTATTCACCAACTAAAATTCACAAAGACATTTAGCCCTTTTAAATCAGCTGTAAAACAATAAGCATTTAAACATTTTTACAATTACACTAACAGACAAAATATTAAGGGAAAACCTTGTTGTTTCCAAGTTAAAGAAGATTTCATAGCTCAAACGAAAGTAAATATGAAACACTATGATAACACTGTTACGATTTTAACATGAAAGATGGCCTCTCCATGCCTCATTAGTAAGCTGAAAGATTCACACTATCAGATAGAAGGCCTCAACATCCTCACATAGAGGACTGGACTTAGGAACTTTTGTGACATCCTCTTGAGAAGGATGTCAAACAAGAAACTGAGACTTGAACAATTTGGAAACTCATGATCCTTTCCCCTTGACATATGCGATCAGTGATCCATTTGCAGATGGTTAACCTCTGTGCCACACTTCCACTTTCAATGCTTTCTTTTGTGAAACATTCTCCCCTCCCCCAGAACACTCTTCTTTTCCTCTATTTCTCCAACTATCAGTTCTCTATTTGGCAAGCTGCATCCCTTCTTTGGGCTGACTGTACTGTCCAGTTGTATGCTTACATAAAATCCAGTAACATCTTGTTGTTAAAGATGCTGTGTCTCATTTCTTATTTTAAATACCCCAAAATCATGCAACCGAAAGTAAAGGTTTTTAGAAAGCACAACTCAGCCACTTCGAGCAGGTATGTTTTATTATGTATGATGTCAAATTTAGTAACTTAAAACATATGTGCAACATGGCCATTTGGTGCCATGGAAAGTCATAACTTTGGATTTTAAGAATTTTAAAACAAGAGACTTTGACCATAAGTTCAATGAACAGATTTATCTGAAAACAGTCATATCCAAAAAGGAGTACTCAAATGCAGCATATTTATTTGAAGGTGTAATCATTGAAAATAATGATGTATGTTCATACTGATATTCACCTGAATTACAACCATGGTGTACATTAAAGGTCCAATGTCAGACTTCATACGCAAGTAATTATATTCTTCCCCTTTAAATTATCCTGAAAGTTCCTCCTGGATACGTAGTCTTCGTATACTATCTCAAAATTCTGCACAATTGTTTAGCAGCTGCTTAGTTCCACCTTGGACATACGTGCCTTTCAGTAGTAGAAGTGTTATCCCGTGTGGTAGGAAAGGGATATATAGGGACCAATGAGGCTTTTTTTGGAAGGTGCACTGAAATTAGAGAATAAAAAGTGTCAGATCCTCACAGTGGGCGTGTGAGAGGGGTAGGCCAGTTACAGACACCATGCTTTGTTATGGTAACAGAATCATAGACATCTGAGCGTAGATTGCTCCCAGTATACAAGATAAATTACTAAAGTTAATCTTCTAAGTGATGACATAGGGTAAGAAAAGGTACCAATCAAAGACAGTGGGAAAGGCAGAGCACCCCCTGACATCTATTCACAAAACACATGCATATACTGAGGACACACTTTCCATACTAACTCCAGCCACTGCCAGACCAAAGACAAAGAGCTTTATGATTGACATCATCTACACTCAGACCTCACCCTGATGGGAATGTTGACCCGTCAGGCCAAGGAGTGATATTTAATAATCTTATGAATAATGCTTTGTGTGTTTATAACCATTTTATAAGCAACTGTTGCTCACTTTGCTATTTATTTGCCTCTTTCAGGGTTCCATAAAAGCAGCATAAAGTAGGTACCACAGGGAAGTATAGTAGTATCAAGAGGCTTGGAAAAGAACAAGTCAAAACCACTCAGACAAGCGAATAACGTAAGAAACAAAAATAGAGGCCATTAAAGTGCAACTCAGCATTTATATGAAAAATGAGGGCTTGTAATGTCAGATTGTAAAGTTCTGTTTTAAATTAAATTGCAGTCTATTGTGTGTCCCTGCCTGCCATGTAATATTTCAATTCAGCTAGCTAATTGCCCCTTTTGTTTGACTTTAATATGCTTGTGCTATTACCTTGCCAAGTAACCTTTCTAATTACCTCAAAACGTGTCCCCAGTGCTCTGGGACCACTCAAGAATTTGCAGCAGGACGTTTACATCATTTAGTTTACCTCCAAGTCTTATTTACATTGGAAAATAATTTCAGTCTTCATTCTGCTATCATCCAAACAACAGCAGTAGGGGAAAAGCACTTAGTGTTTTGTCCAAATCCAAAGTCTCATAACTCCTGATAGAAACTGAGGGCTTGTCCACACAGAGCTGCAGTGTGTCCATTAACTGGTTTGTGTAGACCATGCTGGCATGCCCAAAAAGTTCCCTAGTGTATTTTAGCATAGTACTATTTTAAGGTGCACTCCAGAACTTTTTGTTGGTGCTAGCAGAGTCTACTTGGGCCAGTTAGTGTGCAACACATGGGGGTGCTTTAAAAATCATACCCTCATGGAACACATTGTCTCTTTGTGTAGAGAAGCTAGGGTTGCCACCTAGCCAGTTTTTGACTGGCCTGGCCAATTTTTCTGCTGTCTTGTCTGTTACCCATCAGAGATGTGGCATGTCAGTGTTTATTTTTGCTGCCCATGCAGCAGTCTTGGCTCCTGGGAGTGTCACAGCCTGGACAGCGCCACGGTCCTGTGCTGCATGCATGCAGCATCCCAGGCCCTTGCCTGCCGGGGCCACCACAACTCCTCTTGGTGCTGAGACTGAAGTGGGGGAAACAGACTCATCACTCAGGGACAGGAGTCACCAGCAACAGGGGTCAGATGGGGCCCACAGCTAGTGGCCCATTTTTCTGTGCCTCAGAGATGACAACTCTAACATAGGCCTTAAGAGTGAAGTCAATCCGGAGGCAGAAAAAGTTTAGTGATGGGGTGGGGATCATATAAGGAGGAAAGATGTCAGAAACGTATTCTCAACCCCAACCCAGAAACATCAGGATGGAAACATGCCCTCCTGACCACAAAGTGTGCTGAGATAAAAGCCCTGTAAATCAATTGATGCAAGAATTTCAGAAAATTAATCAAATTTGATAAATACTTTCAAAACGTTGACACGGTATCTAAACTGACCAGTATTTTACTATATTCATAAAGCTCTGGTGGCAAAGATTAAGAGTCAGTATTTGGAGCAGCAACCACTTTCTTTAGCTTCAGCTGTGGCTATGTTTTGCTCTGCAACAGGCAGAGAGAAGAGATTGGTACATATCTTCACTAAATCTGAAACACCAGAAACAAACATCTATCCTGTTGGGGGCAAGAGCAGCAAGTTGGAGCACAGAAATCAGAAGAAGTCTAATATGAACCTGCAAAAGTCTTCAAGATTTTGTTCAAATGCCAACAGGAATTCTTAAAGCGGTTGAATTGTGGACAAGACCCACAAAAAGCAGGATGGTCATTGAGAGTTCAGCTCAATAAAGTCAGACCGTACCAAAAAACAGGAAAGTGAGAGTTACTGCATGTACTAAGCGAAAATAAATCATGAGTAGGTTGATCAGAAAACTTCTAGCGAGTATGTAGGCCTGCACCCATACCACCTTGTGCTGAGATCACTTCAGATCTCTAGCTAAACGGAGTTAAGTCAGATCTGTATTTGAACGCGACACTACTAAAAAAGATGGAGGTGTTTGAGTAGAGATAATGGTTCAGCAGATGGCACTCTTGCCTGTATCAATATTGAAAAAAAGCTTAAGAGTTGTTAAGGACTGCTATGCTGTTGGAGGGCCAGTCTTCTGAATTAGGGTACGACTTCAATGCAAAATTAATGCAAGTTACCTACATTTTACAAATTCAAGTGAAAACCTTGCAATGGCCCAATGCCAAATCAGACAGCACAGCAGTGCCTGGTTGGAAGGCACAATTCACTTTAAACAAGAAAAAAAAACTTTATGTTTCTCTACATTCTCTCCCCCTTTCGAGAAAAGATATCCACATTCTCTCTCTCTCAATAAGAAAAAAAAATCCACAAACAAGATTTAGTTTCTACTAAAAAGTACAGATACACTGATGATCTGGTACATGTATCTTCTGAAAGCACCAGCACATGACTGCAACATACATACTAAGAAGTGAAGTCAGAGGAAGCAATCTTATTGAAAAAACTTATCTCCTTCAGTGCAGCATGGGGAAGTTGCTCCTGGCAGACAGTAAGAAATGGGGTGCTCAGTTTATGTCATTCCTAACCATTGTTCTTCTGTTGTTTTTTTTTCCTGGAGATCATAACAGATGGGAGTTTCATCTCAGACTTAACTATTCCTTTTATTTTCTTGCCCTAATTCTGAAGCTCAAATGGGCTGCTCTCCAAGGAAGGATTAGTGCAATAATGTATTTTAATATTGAAGAGCTAAAGTGAAAGACTCCTGTTGTTCTCCTTCCATCCCACAAACACCCAAGACCCCTAGCTTCATATAAAAAGGCTGAGCTTCTAAAACTTGGCTAAGAAATTCTCCCCAGGGTCATTTAACATTCTGAACTACTTTCTACACATATACATAACCTCCCTGTAAGGTGTACAACACAACTACTGTTTTCAGTTTTACGTCAATATGGCATAGCAATCAAAGCCAAACTGCAAATGGTCATGGAACTCTAGGCTGAGGGATACAAGGTGTAATCAGCACAGAGAGGGAGGGTCCCAGAGTCAACAGTTCTCATTGGACAAGACTATCCATGCTTTGGGTGGGAAAGGAGTGGAAGGAAATAAGTGGAGACTGCTTGAAGTTTTCCCAGACACAGAGCACCATTCACGAAGCACGAGTTTCTCCCCCTACTTGGTGTTATAACTCCAGCCCCATTTCAGGCTGCTCCAGGCAGCATTACTGTAGATGATTTTATTTGATAATGTCACACTTAGATGAGGGCACAGGGAAAAGAAGGATTCATAAAAGTAACTATGAAATATGCTTGAGGAGAATTCTCTCCAGGCATGCTATATTAAATACATGTGGAAACACACAGTTTACATTATGTGATATTAAACAGTAGAAGCTATTCAGTGCAACTCACAGCACCTAACAAAAAATTTCTCAACTACATTTGTTAAAAGCAAGGCCACAAAACTCTGAAGGCACAAAATGAACTTGGTTCACCCAAAGCCCAGGACTTGTTAGCATCCTCACAATCAGGCTCATTACAGGATTAGGTTCACCTGGAACACGCGTGCTGCACCTTCACCTAACAGTGCCAGCTTAATAGGTGCATATCAGCTGAGATAGGTGCATATCAGCTCCTACAATGCAAATATGCCATAAACAGTCTAGTTAAGATAAAAAATTGTAGGAGTTTCTGAGACCAAATAGTTCCCAGATGCAGCTGGGTCTTGAGCTGTTTTACTGTTGTTTGTATTGCAGAAGACCAGTTTAGGGGAGAGAAGACCACTTTACAACCCCAAGGTAAAACCTGTTTGGACAGTGTGCATGTACTGGCATGAGAGAGAGGCAGAAAGAATTTAACAAGTATCTCATCTCAGTGACCTACTTACTGCTAAATGCAAGTCAGAAAAAATTGGTTAGAAATACAACCCCAAGTAGTAATGCTGAACATGGTTACTTTGAGGGTTCACCCTCAAGTCTGACATATTGCTGAAATCTTTTCGATTGATTATGAAGTACTTTTGGCAACTTACACATATATTTTTAAATGATAGGTTAGGGAGGGGAAGTTAAATTTTAAACAAAGAAAAATATGTATGTATATTTACAAGAAAAAGCAAAAACTCCACCTCCGTACACTTTGTTATAGTTGAGTTGTAAATCCAAAATAGTAATGACATGGCTCCCATATCAATTGCAGCTTCGCTCCCTGATAAGTATGTTCTTTTTTCTGCACTTGTAAAACTTTAATGCGCACATCCCCACCCCCATTTTCTATCTCCTCACGTCTCTGAAATCTTAATTACAAAAATGAATTTAGTTTTCACTTTGATGTTAAAGAGGACAGTGTTGGTACACTTGACTGAACACAATTATCCATTTAATTCACATTTTAAATGCTTGGAGACTATATAACTCATTGTACCACACTTTCCAGAGAACACAAAATTTGAACAGAATACTCACATGTTCAAACATGGTACAGTGGATTCAGATTAAAGAATGACTAGCTAGTATCCAGAGTACTCAAGTTTAAGATTGGTTTATGCTGTACTCAGTATTTCATTCTCCAGACACTGATAGAGCACGTGTATCTGGACCACAGCAGTCTGCTATATTAACGAATTAGAAGAAAACAGAATCCCATGCATGCTGTCTTCAAATTTTTTAAGCTTACATAATTTGTAGATAAAAATGTCTTCAAAAACAGGACAATGACCCTAATATTTGTTGAACTAAATTCATGCATAAGTTTAATTTGGTGTTTTTTATTATCAAAGAGCATCTGAAAGACTGAGTTATATAAATTACTATTTCTTTCTTTACACTATAACAATTCAAAAAACTTATATAAGTGGATTTCTCTCAAACTGTCACGTTTCCTCCCCGGTCTCAGAGTTAGTGTAAGTAATTTTAGCCTAAGGGTAACTTCCCCAAAAAACAGTAAACATTTCAAAAGAATTTATGATGCAAGTGCCTCCCATGCTTCTGTTAAAAATCATGCCAGTGACACAGATGTTATTATAGTGACACATGCATGGACTGTTATATACCCTGGTTTTTAAGAGCTTGTAACTTTGATCTAGACAAATAAAAAATGAAAAAACCAACAGATGGGCTATATCTTTAGAGACTGACTGAAGACTAAAATAAAGAAAGCTTTTAAGAACGAGTCTCATCAGGCCATGCACAGAAAGCATATGGGATCGGTCCTGATTAAGCATCATATTCATTGAGATAAAAAGGGGGAAATATGTAAACAAAGTCAGCTGCAGGTGTGGATGGAAGTTTCCCTCTTTAAAGAGCTCTGGTTGTTGGTTTTGGTGACGTTGCTTGGTTTGCTACCACTGGCTTGTGCAAACTTAGTTCAGATTACAATCTCCAATTCACACACATGTACTTGCCTAGATTTATGGTTTTTTTCCTTGTTAGCTGTTAGGGCTCTGAAATGGGCCTTCATTGGCTAGAGAAAGGAATAAAAAGCAGTGGATAACAGAAGAAATTCACTGTTTGTGAAGTTCTCTATTCACCACTTTCAGCGTTTCTAGCCTTGTACTGCAGCAGATTGTTTGCAGCCAGCACTGTTACATAGTAAGAAAATTCACTTGCCTTAACTGAAATTGGCTGCTCTACTAGAGAGAAAGTCTTGAGGTTAAGTTATTGAACTGGGACTTAGATTGGAGTTAAACTCTTGGCTTTACCAAAGACTTCATGTATGAATTTCAAATAACCTAGTCTTTGGGCCTCAGTTCCCCCATCTGCAAAATACTACTACTTCCTTCTCTAATCTGTCTTGTCTATTTAAGCAGCAAACTATTGGCTCCAGGGACTGTTTTAGTATCTGTATGTACAGAGTCTAGCACAGAGGTCCCCAACGCGGAGCACCTGCCGAAATGTCGCAGTGGCATTTTGGCGGGGAAGCTTCTCAATGACGACGCTTGCCATCGACAAATGACGTCATCGAGGCGCGTCGCTCCCGAATTTCGGTGGGAACACCTCTCAATGACGTCGCTTGTCTATGGCAAGCGAAGTCATTGAGAGGCGTTGCCGCTGAAATGCTGCCGAAATTCAGCAGCATTTCGGCGGGTGCGCCACCGCCACAGTGGTCCTGCGGCTGGTGCTCGCCAGCCAAAAAGATGGGGGACCACTGGCCTATGCACAACAGAATGTTAATGTCCTACCACAATATAAATGCTACAGTGTTACCAATGCTTATACCCAGCATGAAGCAATGTCAACATCATCTAGGCTTTTGAACAACAGCCAATCTGAACCGGGGACAGACTGTGTGAAAGAAAGGGGCTGAAAAAGAGGTTCAGATTCCTCAAAACAAGATAGACCAATTATTATTTACTATTTCTATTATTTCAGTGCCTAGCAGCCCCCGTCATGGACCAACACTCCATTGTGTTATGCACTGTAACAAACACAGATTAATGAAGCAGTGATACCCAACAGGATTCTAGAAGAGAAGGCTGTAATAGAATCCTATTTTTTAAATGACTGATGAAAAACACCTTGCTACTAGGAGAAAGCTCTGCTGAAAAGGTTAATTGTACCAGGATATATAAGCAGGTGACAGGGGAAAAAGAGAGGTATTATGTTCCAATGGATAGAGAGTCAGGACTCCTATGTTCGAAGTCCAACTCTGTGACTAAATGCAACTGACTTCCTGTCAGAATTCAGCATCTATTTGTGCCTCCTTTTCTGCACACATCTAAAGAAGAGATTACCTACCTATTGTAATAGGAAGGTTGTTAAAGGTGTATAAAGTAATTTGTGATCAGATGAAATGCACAATATGTGAAAATTATTAGCATGAGTATCAGGGCTAGTTTGCTAAAGTATTTTTTGTAGGTTTGTCTTTTAGCGCAGAAGAGACATAATGCCAACAATATTTGGGGTGCAATATATGTAACTTGTCTCCTATCTACTTACTGCACCTTACAAAGGCAGGTTATGTGCATGAGGCAACTAGCCCCAATCCATAATAAGCAAATCCTTGTCTCCTTGACATTTTGATCTAAAAATTATGCAAAACTCTGGAAAATACACTCCTTCTGGAATATAAATAGCAACCTTCCCCTTACAGTTACAATATATTCTGATGAGAACTGCATCATGACCAGGACACTTGCTATGAAGACAAATATTTATAATTATTCTTAGTGTGCTATAATTTTTTCCTAAATTATAAGAATACATGCATGCACATACACACTTAGTCCAAAACTATATTTTTTCCCCACTTGACACTCTTGGTTAAGAAACAGTTATTTGTAACTTCTCTGCTTTTTATAAAAGTAGCATCATGCACTCTTCACTTTTTCGCCACACAAGCTCCCATGTCTCTTTAAAGTCTCTCAATAGGGTTGGCTTTTTGAAATCTTGCATAAAAATTAGTGTTCTTTTTCGGGGTCCTGCTTGAAGTCTCATTTTCTAAAAATAAAAATCAATCTGTTTGAAGTATATGTTTAGCAGGGGAGAGAGAAGAAAAGGGGCTTCCACTAGCATTCTTTCACAAAATAGGCCTGTCTGACATCAGAGAGGGATACGGTATACTTTTGATGTGTGTACACTCTGAGCGTTAACAGCAGTTACCACCAGTAGAATGTAGTAAAGTGCTGAGTGTGACATTCAAACTTTACAAGCATTTCTGTTAGTTCTCCAATAGCCTGAAATACCCCAGATTTTTCAGAACAGACATAGCCCAGTATTATCTTATTTACATACTTATCCTAGTCAATGCTTGAATCAACTGAAGTACCCATACTTGATTACATAAACCAGCACATTTTACTTTGTGTACAAGGCCAACTAGTCTGTGGAAGCCAATGACTTCAGTTGTGGTTGGAAATGGCAACAATGATTGATCAGAAGATTGGAGCAACCTTTAATCTTATGGTGATGCCTGGACACAGAAATACATCAACTCCTCACCAACCGACCCCAGGTGGAAAAATATAACCGACTTTACGTTGTTAAACAATGTACAAAAACATGGTCCAAGGTTAAAAAGAGTTTTCCACTTAAGTGCTTTTTAGAAATTCAGAGAATGAATATATTCTATAAAAAACTCTTTTCTGAGGCAGGGTGAAGGAGATTACAGTTTCTTATTAACAAGACCAGAAGGATAAAAACACATTAAAATCAGTCAGTTCTAGCTCTAATCCCTAGTATACAAAAAACTGTGTGTTAACCATAATAAATTTATCACTGTGTAACACCAACTCCCAGAGTAAGGGGAAGTCAACTGGAATAGCTATTCCAGAATACAGCCCTGTGTGGACACACTTTTCTGGAATAAGCAGAATCCAAAATGGATTAAAAGCTAAACCAGAAAAAGGCACTCATTCTGGTGTCCATAGGAAGAGTTATTCTGGAATAACTAAAGCAGAGTGTGGGTTTAAAGCACAATATAACCTAAAATAGTGCTTGTTGCACTTTAAAGTTAAGATTAGATGCTCACAGAATAATCTGTAAAGTAATAGCTATAATCAGAAATCCTCACAGTGTACTGGAGGAGAGAGGAAGTGCTGTGAATCAAGAGGATAAATAGCTCCTTGGTTTATTTGTAAATCTTCCTGTCAGTGGGTTTCAACCATAAAATTGTCTCTTATACTGTTTCCCTTGAGTATTCTACAGAATTTCTCTGAATACTAATGTTACTTGTCTCTCTATTAAGGAAAAAAAATCTTTGCATCTCTAATCAAATCAGTAACAATGGCCAAGACTTCATCCCACACAAGTTTTTGTTATATCTGATCAAACATTCTTGAGAAGAAAAATTAACTCTGGTACTTTGCTACCATGGACACTGTAGTATAATCACTCAGAACACCTACACACATGGAGACCACAAACACAAAATCGGATGTTTTGTTTTAGGCCTGGTCTTCACCACAAAGTTAAGTCGAATTATTACTCAAGTGTTACCCTAACTCTAGTCCCAGCCACACACAAACTGAACTATAGTGGTGGTTTAAACTCAAATTAGCTGGCCCAAGGTGGAGTATGCACTAAAGCCTGAGAGAGCAAAACTCATCAGCTCTTAACATGACCACTCTGTAGTATGGACAAAGGCTAGTATCACTCTACACCAATGTCTTCCCACAATTCCACCTGGGTGCCCAGAAAAGACAAACCAGTTCTCCCATAATTCACTGAGAATTAATTCAGAGCAGCTCATCTTACCATAGCATTAAGAACCAGAGGAGGTGCCCCTAAAAGTCTCAGCGCCACATACAAGTATAAAGGGGCTATAAAGTTATGCTAACTTGAAGAGTATTTTGAGTGTAGATAAGTTAATTCTCCAGTGAAGATATATTCTTAGTCACATACGTTCAAATGCCTCATCCCTATTTTGTTCTAATCTTTTGGTGGGAAGAGACAATGAACATGTTGCTCCTAACAGGATTACTAAGGGCTTGTCTACATCACAAAGTTGCAGCGCTGGTGAGGGGGTTACAGCGCTGCAACTTAGGAGGTGTACACATCTGCAGGGCATCACCAGCGCTGCAACTCCGTTTGCAGCGCTGGCCGTACTCCCGTTTTGTCTCGGGTGTAGAGGATCCAGTGCTGGTGATCCAGCGCTGGTAATCAAGTGTAGACACTTACCAGCGCTTTTCTTGACCTCCGTGGAATAAGCAGGTATCCCAGCATACCTGAGGAAGCCTCTGGTAATCAAGCTGGTCTCCTTCCCCGGTTTGCTCTCGCGTTCCCCGAACCCCCGTGCAAGCAGGTCTCCTTCCCTGCGGTTTGCAGGGGGGTTCGGGGAACGCGAGAGCAAACCGCGGCGAAGCTGGTCTCCTTCCCTGCGGTTTGCTCTCGCGTTCCCTGAACCCCCGTGCAAGCAGGTCTCCTTCCCTGCGGTTTGCTCTCGCGTTCCCCGAATCCCCGAGCAAGCAGGTCTCCTTCCCTGCGGTTTGCTCTCGCGTTCCCCGAACCCCCGTGCAAGCAGGTCTCCTTCCCTGCGGTTTGCAGGGGGGTTCGGGGAACGCGAGAGCAAACCGCGGCGAAGCTGGTCTCCTTCCCTGCGGTTTGCTCTCACGTTCCCCGAACCCCCGTGCAAGCAGGTCTCCTTCCCTGCGATTTGCAGGGGGGTTCGGGGAACGCGAGAGCAAACCGCGGCGAAGCTGGTCTCCTTCCCCGGTTTGCTCTCGCGTTCCCCGAACCCCCCTTGAAGCCGCCCAACAGCGCTGCAGTGTGGCCACATCTAACACCACTTGCAGCGCTGGTTGCTGTAAGTGTGGCCACTCTGCAGCGCTGGCCCTATACAGCTGTACTAATACAGCTGTAACAACCAGCGCTGCAAAATTGTAGATGTAGACATACCCTAAGACTAGTTGGCCAGGTACAATATGGATATTATCCATTATGCACAATCCAACTATTCCAGTATTTAGCTTTTCCTGGGCAGAAAGGTTGCAATAGTGCAGAATTACCAAACTGCATGGTGAGGCAAATAAGCTTACACTTGAAACAAAATAGATACTAAATTCATCCTAATTGTGAGTACAGGATATGAACCCTGGACTGAAAAGGTAAATGCATTCAACCACAAAAATAATGGGAATGAAAGCCTCACCAACACACTCTTCTGAACATAAACACACCCCATATTCTCCAAGAACTGCTGAACCCTGACTGGAGGATGAAAAACAAATAAAGATTTAGTGAATTGTTAATAGGTAAATCTAAGCTTGTTTATGTAATCCTCCACCTTCAAGGTGTTGTATTACTAATACCCGAATGCAAACTTTGGTGCTTCATTTATTGGCTCATCTCCATTGAAGTCAATCAACATGACCTGCCCCAGTGTTTCTTCCGCATGTGACAGGAAAAACAAAAACAACTGTTTAGCCCCTTCTGTACAGGCAATAACAGTTTTGATATTACAACTCCTATTTTGGCAGATTGTACTTTCAAAAAAGCAGTCTGGGCAACAGACCAGCAGCTTAGTACATGTTCTGCTTTTGTAGCCTTATATAAACAATCAACTTCTGCTTTTCTGCAGGTACAGAGAATGTTTTCTTCATTCAATTTTATTCAACCAGTTTAGTTCAATGACTAGTTCATTCAAAGTTGAGAAACTGATTATACGATGAAAACAAACGTTCTTGTTTTTAAACTCCCAATCTATGAAGAAAAATTCAGTATGAGAAGATGAGAGCTACTGTTGTAAAATCTTGAAGGACACGGTGACCAGAAACCATCAGTTCTATTTGCTAACAGCACATACTTCCTTTGTTTAATAAAGCAGTTTTAAATGAAAAATAGGTTTTGAAAAATCTACTTTCAAATGTATCCAGGACATAAAGGTCATTTTCTTTAAGTAATAAATTTTAAAATGCTGGTTTTGCATTTTAATTTAATCCCAATTTCTATACAAATGTAGCTTGACACAAATCATAAGTTAAAAAATGCAGTCTAGTAAACAGAAAATGAATGATGCATTTCTTTAAAAAAAGTAAAAATTAAGAATCTGAATAAATGTTAAAATACATATTTGCTTAAAAAGATGTGCTTAGATATAGTGTACACTTCGGGCTACCAAAAAGAAATACCAAATTATACCAATGAGAATCAACTTTTCTTGAGGAAAATAAAAAGATTCCAAGCTTAAAACATGGTCAAGAGTGCAGGGGTCATCCCCAGGCAAAAGCCATTCAAAAGCAGGGTGGCCTCTCCCATGCCAAAGGGCTTGTCCCTCTTCCCTCCTTGTGGCCCTGGCTGGGGGTCTCTGCTCTGCTGGGCCAGGACCACGGCCTCCCCAACACCCAGGTGTCTCAGGCTCCCTGCAGCCTCACTGTCAGCACTGCTCTAACTCTAACCCTTCACCTTATTTTACCGCAACTGTAAAAATTAAAATAGTTAATGAAAAATGCTTAAAAATAAAAATCAGCATTAAGCATCAGAATTATTAAAAATAAAAATCCAGTTGTGCCAAACCTACCTATAATTAAGGTAGCCAGACAGTTCCCATTATAAAGCTCTTGTATTCAGCAGCTTATGCTTTGCCAATCTTCAACCAATCGGGTTTAAATTTCCCATGCTGGGTTTATACCTCAAGGTTGAATATTTTAAGAAAGCATCAGCTAAAATGGTTTGACCATTTCAGAGAATGAGATTAGGGAAAAATATATTATGCCCAGGCTTAAAACAATTCTGAAATCCATTTTGTTGAGACGGTCTAGTGTCTTCATGCTTTTGGAGCAAGGGTTCGAAATACGGAAGGTGGTCACTCTGCTATCATAACTTTTCATGGTTCCATATACATTTTCCCAAATTATGAGCAGCTGAAAAATTCTCAATTCACATCTGCTCAGCAGACTTGTTAGGGTTTGTCAGCTAAATTCTCCAAAGAGTGTCTGAACTCAGCATGCTCTTTTCCCGGAGTGCCAGGGATGATGAGTACTTTCCCTGTAAATGGTTCCCCCTGCTTCAGTGCTGGACAGGGAACTGAGAAGAGAGATTGTCAGTTCTCAGCCCTAAATGCCTCCCCTCCTCACTGTGCTGGCCCCCAGGCCTTGAATACAAACAAGTTAGAAATGGTAGGGAAGGAAAGGAAAGGGGGCTCAGAAGGGTGTGTAGACAAGCAGAGAGGCTGGGGAAGCAACAGGCAATCTTAACTCTAGCATATCCTAACTTCTGAGTGCTTGATTTTGTAACCTTAATGTTACTTTAACGTTTTTTGGATGCAATTATCTTACAGAAAGGCTAATGATGTCCGTTGGATGTGACAATATGAAAACATTAATAGTGTAACAAATACTTTGCACTTGTATAGCTCTTCCCAACCCCAAAATCTGAGTGCATTATTATCTCTATTATACAGAAGGGATATTGAGGCACAAAGAAGAAAAGTAATTTGTCTAAGACCATAAAGATATATCATGGCAGATTGGAGACTGAAACAGAGGTTTATTGACTTCTTGCTCTGCCGTCAATCCACTTGATCAGTGGTTCCCAAATTTTTAACAGAAGGGAACCCCCCCCCCAATTGCATTTGGTCTCTTTTCGGGCCCCACCATTACCACTGCTCTCCCCTCTCCAGCCCCCAGCTCGTCCCTTTCTCTCCCCAGCCCTATAGCCCGTCACCCTCCCTTTCCCAGTCAGACCGAAAGCCCAAATTCCCTGCTCAACTCTGCCCACCCCCTTTTTCTCCCGCCGACCCAGCCAGACGCTCTCTTCCTGAAGCTGGGCCATGACTACTACTGGGCTGCTGACTGTCCTCTTGCTGCTTCCTCCATGCTGCTACTGCCACTTAGGTCCTGATCCCCATGTCACTGCACGCTGCTCAGGGAAAGTAATGGGGGAGGGAGCTGAGGGTGGGCAACCTTCAGGGGACATGCAACCTACCATCTCAAAAACACTGCACTAGATCACAGCTGTCCCTAAATAGCATTCTCTAGCAATTCTTTAAATACAGATTGTATGTCACCACTTCATTTTTTATATTCTCTGGCTAAAGTTTCCACATTTACCTACCTGTAAAAAAATAAAATAAAATTAGTGTAAACACCCAAACCAATTTGTGTAAATAGGTTGGATCAGATATGCAATGACAGCAAGAGAAAAAGATTATATATTAGAAAACTCAAAACTCCATCGATCAATGCTGCCAAAGTACTCAGCTGAAGGTCAGTAAGGCACAGCTATTCCAGCACACTGGGAGAAACTGATAGTGGGACATGAGATGGTTTCTTCTCCATGGCAAGGGTCAATCAGCTGGAGCTGTTCAGTGCACATCAGGGAAGAAAGAAGGAAACACAAACCTGTGAAATTGTGGATCCAAGACTCAGCCAGGCATTGTAATATATGAAACGATGTGCTGGAAGTTTGAAATTGTCTATTTTGTTATATATTCTTAGTAATTAAAGGAATGGCTCATGTGAGAGATGAGGCCAAACAAAAGTTTATAGAAGCAATTTGTCTATAACACTTTTGTTGTGCTCTGAAATTAATGAGACAGTGATAGAAAAATATGATCTTGAAACTATATTGTCCCCCTCCAATATATGATAGTGCCCAGATACAGAGAGCAGACAGAACTAGTGTTTACATGCTTTTCTGAACATGACATTGTAAAGCCTTTACTCTGGTTATGATGTATGGTTGATTTATTATAATTGTTTCATCTATGTAGTGATCATTTACATGTGGTATAGTATATTTTTTGGTGATGTAAGAAAAACACAAAAAAGTTTTGAATTAGATGATTTCTAAGTCTAATTTTGAGGAAAGGTGTTTTTGGTCTTGCAAGATTCATGCATTTACATCACCATCAGAATCCATCAATGGAATGAAAGCCTCAATTCAGATGAGTGTTACTTTATCCACAATGAAGGATATTCCAGATAGCTCATTGCTATTCATCTGAAGACTTTCAATAATTATAAAATATGAATACAAATGTATTATTCAATCAAATATATTTTTTCCAGAAGAGAAGCAAATGATGGGGAAATCTCAGCCATACAACAGCTGCTAGCAAACTGCTATGAGAGAGGAAAGAGCTGATCGTGTCTAGCACTGCCACATGGCAGATGGAAGAAGAAAATCCTTACACCAAGGAAGGAGTTAATAGATTCCAGGGCTGGAAGGGACCTCGAGACGTCATCAAGTCCAGTCCCCTGCCCTCATGGCAGGACCAAATACTGTCTAGACCATCCCTGATAGACATTTATCTAACCTGTTCTTAAATATCTCCAGAGATGGAGATTCCACACCTCCCTAGGCAATTTATTCCAGTGTTTAACTACCCTGACAGTTAGGAACTTTTTCCTAATGTCCAACCTAAACCTCCCTTGCTGCAGCTTAAGCCCATTGCTTCTTGTTCTATCCTTAGAGGCTAAGATGAACAAGTTTTCTCCCTCCTCCTTATGATACCCTTTTAGATACCTGAAAACTGCTATCATGTCCCCTCTCAGTCTTCTCTTTTCCAAACTAAACAAACCCCAATTCCTTCAGCCTTCCTTCACAGGTCATGTTCTTTAGACCAGTTCCATTACTGGGCTCACTAAAGATCTTAAATGACAGACATGACAACATGGAGGTCCTAAAACAGCTAATCAGTAGGCAGCTTCACTACCACCTTGCTTTTTCTTCTTTTTCTTTTTTTTTTTTTTGCTTTAAAAATACTAGATCTAAATGTGAAAATAGCTGATTTGTATACAGAGTAATTGTCACTCGCGCGCACACACACCCTCTTAATGTCTGTGAAGCATGTGTATGGAACCACAACTTCATACTTCATTATGTACAATATTATTGCTTACAGAGTTCTCTTGACTGAAGCAGAGGTTAAGCATGAATTACAAGTGCTTCAAGCTATGAAAAGTAGCTTCCATGTGAATGAATTTTTTTGACGACATAGAGCCTGATCCTCCACTCCTTTACACCTTGCGTAGTAATCTATGCCAGTAATAATCTATACCAATACAAAATTGGTATGAAACTATCATTTTGATTTGTTAGTGTTTTACATCATGGTGCACAGATGTAAATGTCTGCACAAAGTGCAAGATGGTAGAAAATCAGGGTGAGAGTTTAAAGTGGACTGACAACAGGTTGCTGAGCAGGAATTAAGTTTACTCTAGTTATATTTGGTCATTTAAATTTTTGTTTATGTAATGGTTGAACGGTAGTAATGCCACAGCTGTTTTTCCACAGAATATACATGTAGTATATGAAAGGATACTCTGGAAGTTTGAGATGGTCTATTTTGTTATATATTCTTAGTAATTAAAGGAACACAGATTAGCAAAGGACACTGACTGAGAGACAAGAATCCTTATATGAAGTACTGGGTTTGGGGATTAAAATAAATTTAAAACTACAAAATATAAACAAAACTAGATTAAAGGAGGGAAGGAGTAAGAGGAAGAGTACTGGTCATTGAAAGTGGTAGAGGGGCCTCAGAAAAAGCTTGAGGTTGAGGCTACCAATATAAACCTGCACTTCAATATCACTTTACAAGGCTGTTTTAGTTGGAGATATTATTCTTTGCTTGTTATACTAAACTGTTGTGTATTGTCACTATCAGAAACAGCTTCTGTGTTACACCCTAGAAGGGATTATATTTCAGTAATGAACATGTGGTCTTTCTCCATCCATTCTTCCTTCACAGACCTGTTATTGGAGAACTTCCCTAAAACAACCGTGGATATGTGGAGGTATGTTAAGAAGGAGGGCAATGGATTTTTGGAAGACCTGCTGCAAAAATACTGTAAGATATGGTTTTCCCAGTTTCGAAGGGAAATTATTTTGGGTCTAACTGACATAATAAAACAGGCGTCTAGCCCACCATTTCAACTGTAATAATTTTTCTACCAATTCATAAAATTTTCAAGAAGTGCCACTGGTAAGATTGATTGTAATAGTGTTCGGTTTAGCGAAAGCCAAAATAAAGTACTCTATCCTACTACGGTTTGTACATTCAACTCAAGCTTGTTTCAGCAGGAGCTGATAGTGGTTGTAGCCATTGCCTTCTGTTTTCTCCTTTGTTTCTCAAAACAAGGAAATGCATCCAGATTTTTCCCTCCCTTGTCTGGGAAACAGGAAATAGCAGTTAGATAGATCTAAAAGTCTGTCCCACATAGACTCTGCAGGGAAAAGGTGGAGTTTGGCACCATTAAGGTTTGTTCTGAAAATGAAGGCTATTAATTATTTGAAGGTAAGCAACAGGATGGCTGGATTTACTGATGTTTACCCCTCGCTCTGCTACAGTTCTTTAATTATTTATGATTCATGTAATCCTACTTACAAATGTAAAGCTCATTTCATCTGAAAAAAATACCACTTTTGCTTGAATTTTCAGTGTTTGACTCTTCTGTATAGAATTTCTCTATCACTCTCATATAACAGGGACAAAAAGCAGTATGGTTTTGAGTTTTGATCTATAACACTGGGCTGACATGTCAAAACATCATATGCTCAACACAATATCTCAGGCTTAGTTTGGACCACCACTATATAGCATTTACACAGCAATCTTCATTTTTTTAAACCACTGTACAAACTAACTGGTCATTAACATGGCTATGAGGAAGGTGACAAGCCATTATCATCCCCATTTTACAAATGAGCCCATGCTGTTTCTAGTCCTAAAGAATACATCAGATACCAAGTAGACATGACATTTCTTTCTAGGGACTACATCTGATCCTAGAAACAAAAACCTATCTTAAAGAATGGCAAACCCCAGAAATGCTACTAGGATAAACTATAATATGTTCTCTCTATAAAGGATGTCAATAACTTACCTACAGAAACTGCTATCCCTCAACCCTTCTAGACACATACTTTCAAATTAATCACCTGCTAAATACCAGGAATTTATGAGCCTGAAACATTCAGCTTCAAACTCAAATTAACCAGAAGGCAAATTCTCCTTTGGAGTAACCATACAGAGGAACAAGTTTGAAAGATGTGCAAACAAACTACCTAGGGGAATCCTGAGATGACCAATTAGCAGAAAATCTGAAGAGTTTGACAAATACTGCTTCCACAGCTGAACCCCGAGGGTTTTCTGTGTGCTTAAGTCAAAAGTGCAGATGCTGGTTTGCAGAAACACAGTGGAGAATCTTTTAGCTCTTTGCCTACATTAGATAAAAACCTGCCCTAGGAAAACTTCCAAAAACCTCCCCAACATATTTAAAAAACTGATTCAACATGCAGGATTTTACCCTGCAGCATATACAGAGCACAATTTGGTTATAAAAGAGTTATTTATGCACAATCTAGATTATCCAAGAGTAGAAACTCAAATCCAAGACTCCTTTATGGTACGCACATATAATAATAAAATAAAATAAAATAAAATAAAATAAAATAAAATAAAATAAAATAAAATAAAATAATAATAATAATAATAATAATAGGAGATATATCAATCTCCTAGATCTGGAAGGGACCTTGAAAGGTCAACAAGTCCAGCCCCCTGCCTTCACCAGCAGGACCAATTTTTGCCCTGGATCCCTAAGTGGCCCCCTTAAGGATTGAACTCACAACCCTGGGTTTAGCAGGCCAATGAGCTATCCCTCCCCATATACTTGACACCCACTGAGTAACCAAGGATACCCCTTTCACAGACCATACCTCCTGTGTTGAGGACTTTTTAAATATCATCAACAGTCCACAAGGTTACTAAAAGCTAGCAAACCTGTTCCAGTCTTGCGAAGTTTTCAACTATTTGAAAATGGGGCCAGCGAGAAAGGAAGAGATATGAACTTCCACAACTGCCCTACATTCAAAAGCAAATAATAATAATCCTAGTTATGATTACTAGGAATAATATTTTTTTAAAGTAGCGTTAGCTCTTATTTAAAGAAAGAAGAGTTAGCAGATGTGCCTCCTCAGTGCCAACTGGCAGAGGGCACACCATACCACAACACACATCAGGCCTAACACACTGTACTCAATCTGTATCTAAAAGGTGTCATGTAAATCATCATATGAAGACTGGTAACATGCTGGACAATAATAACACTGTGTGATGTATGCATGAGCAGTATATAAAGAATTATGGACGTGTGCTGAAAACATGTTCTTAAAGTTGTTTTGCAAGAAGAAGAGCAAAAGCCCAACCTGTCTTAGACAAAGGAATGCTTTGCCTGTTTTTCTGTCTCTCCAATCTAAACTGAACCACGAATACTTCAGAGGACAAGTACATCTACATAGAAGGTACACAAAGCCATCAAGCTAAATGAGCAGGAGGAAGACTGCTAAACGATCATGACTGGGGATAGAGCTTGCATCCCCAGGAAGTCTTCCTGGCCCTTAAAAACAGACATTGCACACTTTGGGAAATATAAACAGAAAGAAAATGTTATTTTGGCTTCCATCACCTGGAGGACAAAGAGGGAGCAAGCACCCTTCAAGCTCATGAAAAGTAGATTATCTTGGCCTGAAAACCAAGAGAATCTGGAACTGACTATAGGGGAGAAACCTGCTTCAACAAAGATTGTAACTTAATTTCAATAAGTTTTAGCCACCAGAAAGCATGTTTGTTTTTGTTTTACTTGTAATCATATCTGTGTCTTCTGTTCTTACTTATTACCACTTAAATATCTGTTCTTTGGTAACAAACTTATTCTTGTCTAATTACAGATCCATCTCAGTGCTGTGTATTAAACTGAAGGGTGAGGTCCTCAGCTAAACTAAAAGGCTGGTGTGTGCTCTGTCTCTTTGGAGGCAGCAAACAACTTCTATGAGTATCCTGCGAGAGGGGCAGAATGCTGCAGGGAAGATGATTTGGGGAAGATTCAGGACTGGAAGGCTTGCAAGCGGATTAGCCAGGCTGGTGGAAGCCACAGTGAGGCCACTGTGCAGCGAGCTCGTTGCTCATGTCACAGCCAAAGCACAGAAGCAGTAGGGTTACAGGCAGTGACAGGAGCCCTACCGGTCTGATGAACCCCCAAAGTGTCACAGTCCCTCAAGAGAGAGGTACAGTGCTAAATGAGAATTAGCTAACACCTTGCCCAGGGGTAAGAAATACAACAGACTCCATAGCAATAAAATATTCATGCACCTGTGACAAGGAGCCAGAATTCAGTGCCATCGAGATCTTAAAGCTGCTGGGGACCATGAAGACATCACTATTATTGGTATCACCTGTTCAGCTGCACTATATCTACATCAGCCTCTCTTTCAAGCCCTTCTGCAGTGCTCCCCCAGGGGAAAACAAAGAAAAGCACATCTTTGTTTTAGCTGAGCTAGAGGCAGAGTGAAATTACTGAAATTGCATCCTCCACTGTGGCAAGAGAGAGGATGGTTGAGAAGTAGAAGAGAAATCATTAATGAATTTGCTTCTATATTTTCCTTTCGTGGCTTTAGTAGAAGAGCCTTGATAGATCACAACAAAGCTCAATCTTTTAATATAGCAGAAGGCAAAGATACTGCAACTTATATCACCGCTAAATGTAGACATGAGATCTAGTGTGAGTAGGGAGGAGGTGAGCTGTTACATTGTTTCAGTTAAACACCTGAATTCATTGAAAAACTACTGAACGAGTTAAAGTCTTACTATATCATCTGAAGAGAAGTAAATGAACTGTCCTTGGTCTGTTCAATGTTCACATATCAAGTGATTACATTTGCCATTCATGACCACTGGCATAGGAGAGAAGGTAGGAATCTTAGTAAGGGTAATCTGCTGCCTCTACTTTTCTTAGATAATTATAATTTAGGACTTTGGTAATTCTGGTATACACCAATAGGTAAATTAAATACTCAGTTTTAATGGGCACTCTTCCACCTTTAGATATGCACTACCCTGGCTATAAGTCTTTCCCTTCTCCCCACAATGCTCTCCACTGTGAAGGTTACTAGAGGCAGTGTGAAGTCAACCACTGGAAATTTCAAGACTGGAATTTAGTGATAATTTTTCTCCATCATCCTATCCTGAACCAAGCCTGAAATGGTAAGCACCTGTTTGAAAATAAAAACCCAGTCCTAATCAGAGCATTTTAATTGGTTTAGATTCTGCATTAAAATATAGATAACAGCTTTCTAAAGGTTCCACCATTGCATTGTTCACATGTGAAAGATTTCCAGGTACAACAAGTACTTGCTGGGGACGAGGAGGGGCGAAGAATGATAAAAGTGACAGAACACATTAACACAGACTTGAGAATTTCTGGAATACCACGAGCTGCGGCTGTGAACTCAATTTCTGCTTCTGGAACCTTTTAAAATTAAGTATAAGATAGAGTTATTGGTAGGTTGTATACAGTTAATCATCCATTAGAAAGAATAAGCCATGTAAAATATGATCACTGATTTATAATATTCCCAAAGGATGGGAGTGAAAGCTGGGGAAGAGTGACTAAAGCCCAACAGGATTAAGAGGTCTATTAAAGATAAAGATGAGCATATCTTTGTGTCCTGATCCTTTCATTTTTGAACAGACTGTACAGTTTGCCTTTAAAACAAGTTTTCTATTTAACAGACAAAAATCTTTAATTTGTTTTATACAAAGTCTGGCACTAAAGGATTACCATTCCAGACTTATGGTACAGTATAAGTCTATATTACACGCTCTGCTGATCTGAATAATTGGCTGATCAAAAGGAGTATCAAAGAATATTTGATCGTTAACAAAATACAGAGTCCAAGTCACCATGAAGGCGGTCCAGTTTCAAATCTACATTGTCAAACAGTTTTGTTAATACCTAGTGAAATCTCATCCTTAGGGGCATGAAGTTTACATGTCAGATATTGGAAGGGGATGTTAACCACTTCTGGGTTATGGCAGCTGCCCATTTCTCAAGTAAACAAGCAATGCCAATTCACTGTGGAAACATTCCAGACTATGAACAAGAAACAACCCTTCAGTAATGTGACTGTCTGCAGTTATCCCACTACAACCCCAAACGGAGTGCACTTTGTTCATGATTTAGTTGGTCACTTTCCTAATCTAGACTTCCATCCCCATGGTGCCAAACCTCTTCCCACTGGCTCCCTTAACTCATTCTAAAGGCCTCACTCCTGGCTTCAGATACCCTTATGGCCCCTGAAGACTCCTTTTGCTATAACCGAGTCAATAATAATCATACCTAGCAATGCTTATGATTATGAGGTAAGTGGTAGCTTCTAGCCCTTCTCTGGAAGGATTTACTTCAGTCAATTCAATTTGATGAAGTGTTAAGATGCTATTCAATCAGGCCAGAGCAAATGTGGGCTATACCCAAGTTTATAAATATGCATCCAGTGTTTTTAGCCAACAGCTAAGTAAATTTGACTTGAGTAAGCAAGTCCAGGTGTCTGTACTGATTTGCGGTCTTTGGCTACTCCATCACCACAAAATCACATGCACTGGGAAGAAAACAAGCATCCAGAACACAGTTTCATCCACCTGAGATAGATCATGAATTTAAGGCTAAGATTTAGTCACGAATATTTTTAGTAAAAGTTATGGACAGGTCATGGGCAATAAAGAAGAATTCACAGAAGCCTATGGGGGAATCAGAGATGTGGGGTCCCCCCACGGCAGCCAGGAGCTGCTCGGCTCAGGGCTACTCGCCACCCACAGGCTGAAGTCACAAAGGTCTCTGGAAGTCACAGATTTGGTGACCCCTTTGACAAAATCGTAGCCTTAATCATGATAGGTTTAAAGAATCTCAGGTGGTTGTCAACTGTACACACACACAGTCTACAGCCTATGTAGTATATTTTATAATAATCATTGGTAGAGCCGTGCCTTGGGTATGGTAAATCGGGGTGACTGCTTTGGGCCCCGCACTTTCGGGGGGCCTCTGCGGACCAGTGCGATTGGGCGGCATGGTCAGTCCTGGAAGTGACAGATTCATCACTTCTGCCCCGGGCTCCGCAACCACCTAGGGACAGCCCCCGTCATGGGGCAGTACCAGGATACATAATTGCAGCGTGTGGGTGGCGGTGTTGGGGGTCAGTTGCTGGATTTCAGAGCTCACTTTAGCACGAAAGATGCAATTCTTCCAAACCATAATTCTCTTCTCCATGCTAATGTTCCCCATTTTCTTGCTGTGGCCTGCGGCACACCTTTCTTTCCTTAAGCAAACACACATACTCCTCCAACTCAAAATCCCTTTCGAATTTTGTGCACATGTTCACACACTGAATAATCTGCAACAACATGGCTCTTTTCACCTAACTGGGAGGCGAGGAAAGATTGCGATATAGAAAAAAATCCAATTTTTTGGAAAAGGAAGCTTTGCTATGCTGGGGAAAATGATGCTAGGATCATTTAGGCAGATCTCACTGAGCCCTACTCTGCAATCAGGGCCGGCTCCAGGTACCAACTGAGCAAGCTCGTGCTTGGGGTGACAGATTCTACGGGGCAGCATTCCGCCCAATTCTAGGACGGCACAGAAGGTGTTTTTATTTTTGGTTCCCCGATCTGGCCGCTCTGTAGGGGGTGGAGGAGGGGAGCGCCCTGCAGCAAACTCGGCAGGGCAGCCCGTGTCCTTCCCTCCCAGCCAACCAGAGCGGAGCAGAGCCCTCCCGGCAGGCGGCGCGGCAGCCGGGGCTGCGGAGTGAGCGCCCCGCTGAAGCCCTGGCCACTCCCCTTCTCTCTCTCTGCCCCAGTCCCTCCCCCTGCCCCCATTAGACCGGGCGCGCACTCTGCAGCACAGGCACCCTGGCTCTGGCCGCCCTGTAGGGTTTTTTTGTTTTGTTTTTTTCTCCTTGCTTTGCCGGCCGTGCCATTCCCTCTACCCTTTGCCGCTCCAGCCGTGCCATTTTTTGTCCTCCCCCCCAGTTTGCCACTCAGCCTGCGCCATGTTGTTATTTTTTCCCCCCCTGCTTTGCCGCTCCGGCCATGCCGCAGGTTTTTTATTTCCCCCCATGCTTCGCCGCTCCAGCCACGCTGTGTTCCCCACCCCCACTTTGCCGCTCCAGCCATGCCGTCTTTTTGTTTTGTCCCCCCTTCCGCTTTGCCACTCCAGCCGCATTGTGTTTTTATTTTTATTTTTCCCCCTGCTTTGCCTCTCCGGCCGCCCGCCCCCCCTTTTTTTGGGGGGGCAGCAAAAAAGCCAGTGCCAGCCCTGTCTGCAATCAGAGTTTCTTCAAACTGATTTGGATGTATATGCACAACTGCCCGATTGTACTTAAACACGCTTAACCCTGGATCTAAAACTGCTCTGTTCAAAAAGCATTTTAGTGCCAGCTAAGCAGCATTATGTACAACCTACACCATTCATTTGTAATTGGACTATAATGAGTTGAGGTCACAATCAGCTACTGTACTGAAAATGAAAGAACACTTCCCCAAACCTCTGCTAACTCCAGCCCATTAATAAGTATGAAATGGGCACAAATGGCCATCGCTGATCAGGAAACAAACAAGGTTCCCTTCAGACTGAGTCACTCAACACGCAGTGAGCAGTGCTGACATTACACCTGAGCATATGTCTTTTTGCCATTAAAACCACTTCCTTTAAAAGTCTTCAAAAAAGGTTTCCTCGTATAGGGAAACGTCTACAGTAGCCACGTGCATTGTCACCCCTAGTTCTGACCTTCTAAGCGGGGTCTAGATGAGATTAATTTTGGGGGCCAACAAAAATTTTTATATTGGCAGAAGGACTCAGTTAATCACAAGTTACTCTTAACTATTCCCTCTTCTTTGCCCTACCCCCAAAAAGCAGTGCATTGCCTCTAAGTTTCTGATTTGTAACTAAAGGCTCTTGATTATGCAAGCTCAACTCTTAGGCCTTTCCAACATGGCATCACAGTGTAAAATGCCATTTCCATAGAAATATCAACTGGCTCCCAATGCACTCATTCTTGTAATGAGCCACAATTCCTGGATTGTTAAACAACAAGCGCGTCAGGAAAAAAAAAGTTTAAACCAAGCAGAAACTCAGCAAGACAGGTAGAGAAGTGACAACTTGGCTGCATTCCACAGAATGGAAAAATACATAAGCAAAGCCATTGCTCTGTTTAGCTGCTTGTGGCTCATACTGGCTTACAGACACATCTTCTGAAAGCATCCACCAACAATCAGAGATCTCTGACCACATACCGTATTGAAAGGCGCAAACAAGCATTTCCAAACACAAAAGAGAAATCAAAGTGGTCTTGTAGAATATAGCGCTGGAGAGAGAAAATAAAGCAGCACTGATGTCTCAGCTGTTTGAATTTACAACAAAGCCAGCTGACACAGCAGGCTGAACAAAGAGAGATTTTTCAAGACAGTAAAATGAATGTTAATCAGCAACTGGGGTGCTAATTGACTGGTTAACCACAAACACTGCCTTTTCAAGGCTGCATTCTGCCTGCCCTCTCAATGCAGCATCACCCTGCATTCCTTTTTCTCTTACCGATGCTCATAATTCAAACCAACCAGCATTAACTTAGCAGCAAGAAGTCAAACCTGGGACCTACTGCAAATAAAACTGTCATAACTAAATACAACCCTTTTAGTGCAATGATCCAATTGCACAAGACAGGTTAGAAGTTCAGCGCTCCTATAACGGACAGAGAAAGCCCACAAGCTCTTGTACGCTCACTACAGAAAAACAATGGAGAGTTCCCTTCTGTGATATATTTTTTTTCCATTTCTGGGAAACAGGCTATCATCTAGGTCTGCCTTAAAGTATAGACCATATAATGTGCTGCAAGATTTTCATTGCCATGAGTTTTGGATGACCACCACACACGAATTGCAGAGTGCACTGTTTACGCAAGCCCTAAGACTTTGCACAGTCTTCCTATCTTTGTAACCATGTCAGTTTAGAAATGGACATAGCCCACATCTACACTGCAAACCTTTCTCCAAATAGCTATGCTGGTCAGGGATGTGATGAGGCAGATAAACACAGCTGTGCCAGCAAAAGCCCCTAGCACAGACACAGCTTAAGCCAGCAAAACTGTGTTTTTGCTGATACAGCTTTTTGCCCTGCAGCTGGGGGGCGGGGGCGGATACACCTGGAATATGCAATACCAGCAAAAGCACACATTTCCTGATATAAACTGCGTCCACACCACTGGAAGCTCTTTGCCAGCACAGTACTGTAGAGCTATAATCAGTAAAATCTTTCAAGCGTAGACTAGTTAAAAGGGTACTACCCCATAGCGTGAAGAGCTATACTGGCACCTTTATAGACAGTGGTACCAAAAAAAGTGCCTAGACCAGCCCTTAAGGATTTAAGGACACCAGTGACCAAGAAAGCCCAACATACCATTATTTTCAGAGTATATGTTCACTCTTGGTGAGTCGGGAGTCATTTTTCCCAGCATCCATGCCTGGTCTTACATCCTGCTATAATTAAACAATACACATGGAGGAAGGGGAGGCAGAATAAAGAAAGCTAGAGATTTCCCTGGCCTCTTGTGCAAGAAGAAAGGTGCTGACTAGCATGGAGAGGGTATCAGGGAAGAGAGATACTGAAAAACACAGAACTTGCAAACAGAATAAGTTAATACACTTGTGCATTTTTCATTGCCGGTAAGTACAACACTAAGCAAATAAAAAAAGCAGAGTTTGGATGATCTCAACAGCACATAATTTGTAAAAGGAAAATATGCAATGCAAAGAAATATAGGCAACATATTGCAAACCAGCATTTCAGCAGCAAAGCTGACTTCACAGAAGTGCCAAGAAGATGCTGGCAGCTAATGTTCTGCTTCATTCTTGCCAGAATTCAGGCAAGCATCCTCAGGAAGGATCCTTTGACAAATTCACTGAACTAGACTTCATTGCCTACATAAAGATCTGCCCTCCCATTGCTCATATCCCCAATTTTACTTTTTACAAACACACACACACACCGGTCCTCAACACTCCTGTAATACCAGTTCAGTGAAAACTTTAGGACAGGGGTCTGCAACCTTTCAGAAGTGCGGTGCTGAGTCTTCATTTATTCACTCTAATTTAAGGTTCCGCGTGCCAGTAATACATTTTAACATTTCTAGGTCTCTTTCTATAAGTTTATAAAATATAACTAAACTATTGTTGTATGTAAAGCAAATAAGGTTTTTAAAATGTTTAAGCAGTTTAATTTAAAAATAAACTAAAATGCAGAGCCCCCTCAGACCAGTGGCCAGGATCCGGGCAGTGAGAGTGTCACTGAAAATCAGCTTGCGTGCTATCATCAGCATGCGTGCCATAGGTTGCCTACCCCTGCCCTAGAGCCTTGTATTTATAAGCAAGCTTATGGCTACTTAGGAGAGATTCCTGTTTACAGCTATAGTTCTGCCCTCAATTAATGACAAAGTGCAGCAGGATATGTGAGAAGTCTGGAGGGAGCAGGAGCTATCATTTACTACATTATATTTAATAGCATTCAAAAGTCTTATTCCAGGCACTTCAACCAAATAATTCTTCCGTCAACCTAGCTACTGTGTCCTGAGGGGGGGGGGGGGTAGATCAGCTACAGCAACAGAAAAATCCCTTTTGCTGCTGTAGCATCCATTGTGTAGACCAGACCTCTATTTTACTACACCTCCATGTTTTTAAGACAGCTTAAGATGGTTTGTATGAAATTCCTACAGAGATATTAAAAACCTTTCACCTCTAATAAGAGGCAGTGAAGGGTAGAAAAGAGGGGACAAGTTGTATTTTAACTTGTGTTAGCCAATCGAGTTGAGCCAGCCCCGACCATCCATAGCACGAGACAAGTTCCCAAGTTGATTCAAACCTGGATTTGAAGTTTCAGCACAAAAAGATACCAAGGTCAGACGGTAGTGCCTAGATTTCCAGGATAAGGTCATGCAACAGTACAATGACATGTCACTTAATGCAGTGTCCCCTCCTAAAATCAAATCTCCACTGCCCATGCCTCAGAACAATTCAGAGATGACAATAACTAAATATGTATCATCAAGGCATGGAAATTCTAGTTCAGCTGTTGGAGAAGAGGGAATAGGGTTATGATATAGTATTTATATAGGTCTTTGGATGTTTGTTGATTAGAATTTTAACATTAAGAATTGCTGTACCAACACTCATCAACTTCATTCATTCATTAAAAAAATTAAAAGAAAGCCAAAGTGAAAAGAATTACTATGTTATACACAAGAAAAACTCTGCCTCGTGACTTGTGAAGACAGAAGTGGGTTGAATAAGTATCTGTTTACCTTCTTAGCACTGAACAAGAAGATCTAGAATTTGATTAACAAATATCACAATTCCATCCTGAGCAGCTGTAGCAGTCTATCATTTACTGCTAACGAACAAGTTGGCATACGCAAATAAATATCTGAGGATCAGACATTACTGAAGTTTGAGGTGAAGAAACAGCTATTCTCCCCTTTGGAATGTTATATTTAAGTGAAATCTGATGCACTTTTGAAGTTTACAGTCCAAAAGGAATGATTTGTGGATATTTCTGATTAAAACAGAATGTATGTGACTTAGCATACACGTCAAATCTTAAACAGTAAACTACTCCACAGAAGTCAGCATCTGCTCACTAAATTCAGAAACTGTTGCAAGTTATGCTAATTTTGTTTTAAAAATATAATCATCTGTTCAAAACATTTTGGGGTACAGTATATACAGGAAACTATAACTAAACTGTATTTGTTTTAAGGTTAACATTTCAACAAAATTCAAGCCATCCCCCCCCCCATACATGATATACACAGCATTTTATTTAATTTTAACCCACAGCGACTGAGCTATTCATTATGAAAATTAAGTATCTATTTCAATGTCTAGATTCAAAGAAATCAACTGTTAATTCATATTACAACAGTTATACTTCACAACCACACTAACATTTCATTCATTCAGTTTTACACCATCCTGGGTACTCCCAGTCATTCAGGATATTTTGAGTTGGGTGATGGAACTGCAGATTGTGGGGGTTATCTTTGAACATACTGAATACTTTTGGATACTCTCATCTGGCTGAACAAGTCCCCCTTGTAGTTACAAAACATGCAACATTCTGTGCACCAAGTTGAAAACAGATCTCAGTGTACTAGGTACTACCTGCTGTTTGCAGTCATTTGACATAGCAGCCTCAATTAATCTTTTTTTTTTTAAAGTAATTTTTAAAAAAGCCCACGTTTACCATATCTGATTCCAGCATGCTGACCTTTTACAGTTTGCCTTCCAAAGCAGCCTAAAGCATGGGTCTGACAATGCACCTGACAAATAGAATATAGCCTTTCAAACTAAAGCGTACAAAGATCAGGAACAAATCTTTCTGTTAACACACTAGAAGTGTTAGATGAACACTAAAATGATATTTTCTTCAAAGATCTGTTTCCTTTACATGGTATTATTTCCCAGACCTGAAGAGCTCTGTGTAGACAGAAACACTGTCTTTCGCACCAACAGAAGTTGGTCCAAAAAAGATTTTACCTCACCCACCTTGTCTCTCTAACATCCCTTGTTTTTGTGAGTCTTCCACACATCAACAGGTGAAAGATGTTTGTTAGTTTGAAACAGAAAAATATTTTTTAAAAACACAGATTTGACAGGGCAACTCAGGCAGTTTGAAATATCTGAAGCTCTACCTTTGCTTGTTAGCAAACAGCACTTCTTTGCTGCAAAACAAAGGTTAAACTTTTCAAATGATACTTCCTCTAATGGGAACATTGTCAACTTGCAATTTAGTCTAAAAACTGAATTTAATATCATAACTAACAAAGAGCCAAAAAATTAAACTTCATCCTTTCCCCAAAGAGAAAGACTTCTTAAAGCCTCATACCCTTAACTGAGCAGCTTCCTTCCATCCTCAGAGTCACTCCCCCACCCCACTTCTAGACGTACATACTTTAAAAAAAAGCTTACTAAAAATGCTAAATAAAATTTAATCAAGCCGCATGCTATATATGCTGACATCTGCCCTTTTAAAAGAAAAAGATAACACTGATTTTTGTTGCAGTTTTACATGTCCTATCACCAGAAAAAAAGGTTTTGATTTTTGTGCAGATTTAATCGCAAAGAGTCAAAGGAGTAAATATGTATGTAATGTATTTCTTACCTGCTCAGTGTGTATGACCCATTCCTCTTAAGCCTCATGCTTGTGGATAGGAATCTTAGGAAAAAATCCAGAATGATGGTTTGTCCTCTGTTTAGCAAGAACAGAGGCACCTGTTTGTTGGTAGGTCTTTCTTTTGTTAATCAAGGGATCTCTTTCCTGTTTCTCTGAGTCATCAGTTGGGAACAATGAGAAATAGCCAATAGAGCCAATTAGCAGGAAGCGCAGAGGAAGTCAGCCCAGGCAAACAAGAGCCTTGAAGTGTAAAATACCTCACCCCTCCCTGAAAAATCATACAGCCTCGCTTTCAAGAGAGAAGCAGAAATTTGACAATTGGATAGGAAGATTAAAGAGTTGTATGGTCCCCCACTTGACACAAATTTCAAGGGAAAAAGCTTGTGGAATAATGTAGTTTATTGGTGGAGTCTCTCTTCTTCCAGTTAGTCTGAACAGCTTCAGATATTCCCTCTAATGACTTATTACCTAAATATTCATCATAACCTCAAAAATACAAGATAATTCAGCAACAAGCCACAGTAATAATGTCCACGTTCCTTTAAAGTCATAAAAAAAATCAAGCTGAAGACAGCTGTGTGGAGGGGGACACATGATAATTACAAAATCTTTTAAAAGGTTTATTTTTTGTAGGAGGCTAGTTTGAAACACGCAGCTCTGAAGTCACACTTGCACACTGCAGAGAAAATTATCTTCTAGCAACCCAGTCCTGGGCAATCTGCCCTGCATAAATCACAGGATCTACAGTGTCTCTGATTACACTGCTTTGCTTCCTTTCCTGTTCAACCCACCCTTCTGTGGTAGCTGTGAACTACAGAGCTGCCCCGCGTGACTCCTGGAATACTATCGGTTACATAAATTGAATATAAATTTCTCTAGATATTTGTTATTTTACCACCCGTGAAGGGAGCACGATGTTATGACACAAATGGTGAAAGTGACATGTTTTCCCCACAAATACTGTAAGCTTGGAAAATATTTTGTACTCAGTAGCGAAGAACGAACTACTGGAACCCTTTTAATTTCTTCATTACGGCTAGAAAACTGCACACTTATGTGGGAGGGTGGAATATTTATTCCCTTTTGGGAGAGACCTGGAATAGTTTCGCCACTTGAGAGGTTTCTCAAACTCATTAACATTAAAAATACATCTCAGCTGTGTGTAGCTCAAAAGCATGTTTCTTTTGCCAACAGAAGTTGGTCTAGTAAAAGACATTACCCCCTACTCTTGTCTCTCTCAGTATTACAAAAATCACATTTCATAATGCGCTTAATGAAAATCACCAGTTGACAACATGTGTATATGCAGACACACGGCAGAGCCTCACCACAGTCACACGGTAGGTGGTTCCACCCAATAACCTCATACCTTAAATGTGCAAGGGTACCTATACCCTGCCATCTAAGCCTGGAGTTAGTAAAACTCTAGTTAGCAGACTCTGTGTTTGTTAACCTGGGCTCATTGTCCGCATTCATCTGTAACCCCAGATTAGGAATTGTTGAATCCTGGGCCCCAACCCCGGGTTCTAGCATCGACACAGTATTATGTGGGCCCAAGTCCAACTACCCTTTTCCCAGAGTTCCTAGCCCTACAAAAAATGTGGCTGCTCTAGCCCTTTTGTGGTGCACTATGGGAAAACTTGACTGTCCAGAGGACAAAGTCAACCCACAGGATTAGAGAATATTTTTGGCAGACTCCCAGGGTACAAATCAAGTGGGGCTGCATCTACCCTGCAAAGCAATAGGGCTAGTGGCTGGGATCCCAGCTTGACTTAGGCTTGGACTCTCTACCCCTGTGGGGTCCTGGGACCTTGGGTTAGCATGATGTGTGTGCAGACAGAAGAGGGGTTAGGCTTGAGCCTGAGTTTAAACCCTGAGTTTATACTGCAGTGTAGATATAAGAGGAGCGGGCAAGACTGTGTAATGAGCAGGAGTGTCAGCTCAGTGGTGTTTGTCACTGCATGAGAAATTTCCTCTTGCATAAATGTTAGTGCAAAAACTTCAGATTAAAAATTCACATGCAAGTTATGGTGGAGAAGAGGAGATATATAAGGGGCATTAACTGTTTTACTTTACAGACACTGTTCTCCTTTCTCTCGTTCCCTCCTCTGCCTCGACATATCAAATGTTCTGTTGTGCTACAAGTCTAAGTTGATCAGATGTACATACAACAGTGGACACCTGTTTTAACTGACAAGTCAGCTGTTTTAAATAAAAACTTGTGATGGTGAAAGTATGTACAGAACTATGGTAAGAGGATGATAGCATTTTGCACTTAAAATCCAAATTAATTCTAATAGATTTGAAAAATAAATGAAAATTGGAAGATTAAATCATTGTACGTTTATAGGAATAAATTAGTTCCATTTCACTCTACCGCACTAATCATAGAAAATGTACGTAAAAGAATACTCTAACATATAGAGGCTACTGTAACTTTTTAAAGGAAATTTCTTAAATGCTGTATGCCAGCATTTCCCAAACTGAGGTCTTTGGACCTGGGGCTCCACAAGAGTATTCCAGGGATCTGCAGGCCCTGCTGATCGATTCCTCCCTTTCCCTCCCAGCATCTACTGCATACTGGGGAACCGCTGCAGGGGGTGCTGGGAGGGAAGAGGAGGAGGAGCAGGGATGGAGCACGCTCAGGGGGAAGGGGCAGAAAAAGATGGGGCAGGGGTGGAGCAGAGGCGGGAGGAGGTGGAGGTGAGAGTGGAGCCTTTAGGGAAGGGCTTGGGGTTGAGTGGGGTGACTTGGGAGTCGGCCAAAAATTTTAAACTAAAATGGGGGTCCTTGGGTTGCTAACATATGAGAACCGCTGCTGTATGCCAATACCTCCATGGCACTGTAGTGAACACTTAGCACACCAAACGCTTTTAGAGGGGCACTTACTGAACTATTACTACACTTCAATTGTATTTCACTGAAGGAAATTTCCTAACAACAAAACCAGTCAGGTACTAAACCAGCAAGATCTATTTAAAGGAGCAGTTATGAAATTAAAAAGGTCATTACTATGGGGTACAATCGCCCCATCCTCCCAAGTCACACTCGAATCTAGGTATGTTCCCCCTACATGGGGTATGGCATCTGTTCCGATTACTAGCTTTTCTGGATCTGACATCAGGTAGCTGTTGATATCAAGAATGAATTTAGACTTGTCTACCCTGGCATTTTACAGCGCTGCAACTCCTCGCTCAGGGGTGTGAAAAAACAGCAAGTTTCAGCGCTGTAAAGCGCCAGAGTAGACAGTGTAGATGGAGGTTTTTAGCTCTCTCCCAGTACTCTCCCAAGACTACACAAGCCACGTTAAAGCACTGCTTCGGCAGTGCTTTAGCATTGCCAGTGTAGACTAGCCCCAAGAAATAAAACAACACTGGATCTGAGCCAAGATTTTCATATACCAATTTGCTGCAATTGTTGGCTGGAAGCGAAGTGAGAACTGTGCCTGGTATCCACACATCAGACCACCTCGCCCAGGAGCTGACTGAGAGACTCTTGAGAGGTGTACTAAGGTTTGGCTAATCAGACACCATCTCAGTATCTTTTGCACAAAGACAGTCTGGGGTGATAGCTTTGATGCTGGAGTTTGAGGACTGTAATAGTCACTTCCCTTGTTCACTCAAAACCATGTTTCTGAAGGTTTTTAATGACTGTTGATGGGCCCCATGCAACATGAAAAGGTTGTCAAGGTTTGTATATTCAGATTCGGCACAGTGCATGCACACACACAAGGTTTGGCCTTTCATTTTCTAAAGACATAGTATCTATGAAGTTATACTCTCATTTGTGCTTAAAGGATTAAGTTTAGTTGAGAGTCTGCGGTATCTTGCTCAAAGCTTGAGTTTTAGAGATGTCTCTTTTTTAAGAGAGGTTTTAAGATTGTGTATTGTTCCTCTCATAGCTGATTCTGAGCAATATCCTTCACCAGTCCCTGGTCCAAACCTCTGAGAGAAAAAGAGAGAAGGGTGGGAAACATGTTACTACAGAGACTGAAAGGACACCTTGCAGGTATGTATCCTGTTGCTCTCCCTAAGGAAAAGGGTAGCCACTTTCTGACCTACTGTGGGATATCCCTCGAATCTGGAAGTGGAAAGGTAGGTCAGTCTTCCTCCCAAGGAAGGGGATGTTAATAACTTTACACCACACCTCCTGCTCCTGAGTCCAAGGTGAATGAGGACTGAACGCAAAAGACTGATGAGTGAGCTTCAACCATTGGAGACAAGTGACTCACTAGCATCAGAAAAGTCATAGGAGCTGATGCTTCTCATGACTGTTGAGGACTTGCAAATTTTAAAAAAGCTTGCAAGAAGAGGGATGTTTTGTGGCTGTCTCTATAATCTTAACAAGGATCTTGCCTATATGCTAGCTGGGAGCAGGAATTTTTCTCCTTTGGATAGCTACAAGTGAACTTTGCCTGCCATCAAGATTCGGTGAATGGCGTTTCCACGTGGCCTGCTCTACCATCTCAGTATAGGCCTCAGTCACACACTCTAAGGCAGGCAATTTTACTGTGGTCCACTTAACTGTCTTGGCACAGACCTTTGCCCACATCCAAGCTGAAAGCTGGTTTCCTGCAGCCTGCTGTCTGCCAGCCATTTGAGGGGGAAAAATGACTTAATGATGTCCTTCAGACCTGCCTCAAAGCCCACAGGTTTGTTTTCCCCCTTTTAGTTCTCCTTCAGTTTTTCCTCCTCAAAATTGCTAAGGAAGAAACTGAGACAATTTACTTAATCTTTCAAAAAATGCTGTGAAAGCTCTGCTATAAAGTATGACCTGGAGTTTGCTGCGTGTGCCACCTCAAGGCAGAGAAAGCTAGGAAGTCCCTCCTGATGTGCAGTCCTAAGCCCAGGCTCAGAGCAAAGATCTGGTGCTCTGCCAGTTGTCATGACAACAAGAAACACTTCACTGAGAAGAGAGTGACGGGGAGAGGACTGAACTGACTAAACACTGAACATATGACCAGTCAGAGATAATGAGAGGCCTGAAGGATTTTGGGTGCATGCTAATTTACACCAGCATTAAAAACACATGAAGTTGGAGGTGACTTTAGT
Source organism: Gopherus evgoodei (assembly GCF_007399415.2). Classification (NCBI taxonomy): domain Eukaryota; kingdom Metazoa; phylum Chordata; order Testudines; family Testudinidae; genus Gopherus; species Gopherus evgoodei. The sequence goes on along the minus strand of NC_044325.1, from coordinate 113,161,066 downwards.
TCTGATGATTACTGATCCATTTGATGGCAATTAAAAACAACTGTACCATACTATAACATATTAGGAGAAAGATCAGAAAGGTTTACCCCCAAATGGACATTTTTTAGCTGTTCCTTAACTTCTCTATGGATGCACATCTAAATTAAGCTACCCACCGATTTTTATGAACCTTTTGTTTTTACTAGCGATCTCACTACTTTAAAAATAAGTTTTAGCATTCCATTGCAGCAACCAGCTGCTGGCGATTTCAAACTCTACTCCTGCTGAAACCTACCAATGCTCTTTTCTCTTTCACACCCTTCCCTTGTGCTCTTTTGGGGATTACAGAAGCACACGGGTATGCGTTCTTTAATATCTCCATCTGAAAGCTATTATAGGAGACCAGCAGCTAAATATAAAATGCCCCATCAGAATCAGAGCTAACTACATTGATGCTGAGGTCCCTGAGTGCTATCAAGATCAAAGTACCTGCCACAAAAAACAAGACCCCAGTGGTCAGTATAACAGTTTTAAAAATTAAACGGGCTCTGCTAGTCCACTCTTGGTACATGAAGGAGATGTTGCTTCAGTTTTCAGAGCTAAGTGTTCTTTACCGGATTAGTTAAGAAATATCATCCTGTAGATCTGGTGTCTGGACTGGTATAGACGATAAAAGATAAAGCTTTGCATCCATGGTTCAGGAGGGTTTTCATGGTTGTGAAAGCCATTATGTGACATGCCCGATATAAAACAGACCACAAAGAATACATTCAGAGTCTTATTTATCCACACTACTTTTAAAGAGGAGAACTTTTAAAACTAAATACAATGGGCATTCCTGATCGAAGGCAAAAATGCCATAAACACTGAAAAGCTTATTGCAAGTGCTTCAGAATAAGCAAGAACAGTGTCCAGTGAAGCAAAGGAACTAAAATAATACAGAGTGCTCTGCCCGGAAATAGAAAAGGGTGGGTCCACACTACACCAGGGATAAAAGCCACGATTTTATAAATTTAGGGGAAAAAACACACAAAAAGTCTCATTTCAGAGCTTAACTCAAACAAAACTAGGTTTAACAGCCTTTTATTGTTTGCCTAATCATTCTTAACATCTGCTCAAGCACAGGAAAGAACTAGTTTTCAACACGGGCCAAACAGTACAAAAAAAAATTCTGCTTTGATCCTACACTTTTTGCAGCATACTAAGGATATGTCCGTGAGTGAATGAACATGGGAAGCACTCTTTTTTGGAGGGAATGTCATGAACGGTTAAATAATGCAGAATTTAATGTCAGAGCTGAAGCATACTTAACGTTGCTTGGAATAAGGCTGACTTTGATTGCAGCTTTATACCTACAAGCACGCAAGCAGCTAAGTGGACCTGAACACAGGTTCTACCTTGCTGAAAAAAGGCTACACAGAATTAACACAAGACACTAAAGAGAATATTTCACATTTATGGGCTAGACGTGAAGAAAATTACTGGTTTCAGAGTGGTAGCTGTGTTAGTCTGTATCAGGAACAACAACGCATCTTAGAGACCAACAAATGTATTTGGGTATAAGCTTTTGTGGGCTAGAACCCACTTCATCAGATGCATGGAGTGGAAAATATAGGAGCAGGTATAAATACATGGAAAGATGGGAGTTTCCTTACCAAGTGTGAGGTCAGTCTAACGAAACAATTCAATTAACAGTAGGATACCAAGGAAGGAAAAATAACTTTAGTGGTAATAAGAGTGGCCCAATTCAAACAGTTGACAAGGTGGTGAGAATAACAGTAGGGGGAAATTAGTATGGGGGAAATTTACTGTGCTTCACAAAGACTGGTGATATCACTGGCCATGTTAACAGTAGCTTATGTATGTATCTGTAATAAGTAGCTAAAAATTAAATGCATGAAGACACCTATTCAGATCAGCACCCAAGATCCTGACTAAGGAAGCATGTTCATAAAATGGTGTAATAGAGAAAAACATGGGAAGGTTGATTTTTATATTTTAATTTTGTGCAAAAGCAGCAAGCAGGTAATTTAGAGCAGGCACTGCCCCTTCAGTCCAACAACAGGAAGCAACTGTATGACTTGCCAAACTGCTCCACCCAAGTTTTCCCAGCTGGTATAAGAGTCTTTGCTGCAAAATTTAGCCGATGATACAATCCAGGAGGAGGAAAGTCTGGAAGAACTGCAGAGGGAGAGTGGGAGACAGATTTCTGAGAATGAGACTTTAGCTAAAAAAAGCCAGGCCAAGACGATCACTTAGGAAACCCTGGATGTTATATACACCCAGTGGAAAAACACTAGGAAGTTTTGGATTACACAACATTATAACTTGATCTGATTTTTTTATTATTTTTTATTTAATTTAGCTAAGTGCTCTCACTACTAGATTGGTAAAATCTGCCCAACTGTACTTTGACAAAAAAGTTTGAAACTGATATTTAAAAAAAAAAATCCAGAGCTTTCAGTAGAAATAGTACACAGATTTTCAACTCACAGAGGTCTTTGTGTGTGTGCGCATTTTTTTTTAAACACTAGTAGTGACCCATTAGAGGGGAAAGGAAGAAAAAGATTTAAAATGTCAACAATGAGGTTGTAATGTTGATCAAAATAAAGCTTAAATCTGAAAAAAAAGAGACAGCATATGGATAATGTGTTTATTTTATAATACACTTAATGCAATACAACATACACATTAATATTAGTAGAACAATCAGTCTAGACTTTACACTTTTAATAGTTGCGATCGGGCACGGCCAGATGCCTACAGTAAAGTACTGAGGAACAGGTATGTTAGCCCCAGGCTAAACAAATCCCTAGGACCATGGTAACCAAATGGCAGTTGCTCCAGGTTAATCAAGGCACCTGGGGCTGCTTTCTAGAAGGCAGTGGAGATAGCTCCTTTTTAAACCCAGGTGCCCTGATTGGCTGCAGGTGTTCTAATCAAAGTAGCTCACTCCAGTCAGGTGGGGAGGAGCCAGAGGAGAGGAACTGTGTGTGAGGAGCTGGGAGCAAGAGGCACAAGGAGCTGAGACAGAGGGTGTGCTGCTGGAGGACAGAGGAGTTATCAGACAATCAAGCATTATCAGACACCAGGAGGAAGGTCCTGTGGTGAGGATAAAGAAGGTGTTTGGAGGAGGCCATGGGGAAGTAGCCCAGGGAGTTGTAGCTGTCATGCAGCTGTTACAGGAGGCACTATAGACAGCTGCAATCCACAGGGCCCTGGGCTGGAACCCGGAGTAGAGGTCGGGCTCAGGTTCCTCCCAAACCTCGCAACTCCTGATCAGACACAGGAGAAGTTGACTCAGACTGTGGGTTCCATCAGAGGGGAAGATCACTGAGGTGAGCAAATCCGCCAATAAGCACAGGACCCACCAAGGTAAAGGAGGAACTTTGTCACACAGTCTAAAAGTAATTAAAAACATCACTTTTTAAATATATACATTAAAATGGAGGGAACCTACTCCTCTAATTCATTGCCCTTTCAAACTTGTCTTGGCTTGACAAACTTTTCACCCTCAGTGCCTCCCCTGACCCTTATTAGGGCCAGAAGAGAGACTCCACTTCTTCCCTTCCTCTGTCTATGGAAAGGAATTCACAACAGCCCTAGACTCAGACCTCCAACAGGCCACCACTGCTTCTTCCCACACCCGAAGAAGTGAAGAGAACAAGTGAAGGAGTCATTGAAGTGGTATTGGATAACCTATGTAGGAAATACACCCGCCTTAAAGGTTTCATATTTGGACAGATGGGAAGAAATTAGGTTTCCCCTAGATCAGCAAAGTGGCCCATGCACAGCCACCTGGTCAGGTATGCCAAAGGTGATGTGCATAGATCTTTCTGCCCCAAATGTTTGTTTGGGGAGAGGAAAGGAGGATCAGCTGTCAGCATAATTCACTGCTCAGCACAGGCAAGGTCAACCTACAACTAAATTCTGCACCACTCAGGCAAAAAATCTGGGAATTCTCAACTAGCTTCAAATACATTTACAAATGGAGATTGTGATGGAATATACTCCTGTATTCACACTCTCCACATTATTGTAGTAAACTTTGTACAAAGTATGCCTTGTAAGGTATCATTTGAAAACTCATGACGTGATGGTCAGTATTGTCCTGGTAAAATATATACATGGCAACACTGTATGTGAAGTTATAAGATTCCCCCTGTATGATATTAACACATGTTCCAAACCCCACAGCACTGCCCAGGCAGAAGTCAGGTCTCCTCTAAACAAAGGAAGGAATGTGTGTTTGCCTGAATTTGCATTTAAGCAGTAAACAGAGTCATCAAGCAGGGAAGGAAAACAAAAAGTCCAAACAGGTGTAAAAAACCCAGCAGAGAATATCCTTCCACATAGATTCTTTGTTTCCTGGGTCTCAGATAGAAATTATTTTCAAGAGGGGGACTGAAACTATTAAAAGGGACAATCACCAAAAGGCAACCCTCTCTGTACCCCTGCTCATTGCTTCCTCTGCACCTGAGAAGACAAAAGGAAACAGCCATTGTACTTTGGGGGAAGGGGCCCTGACCTGAAAGGTTTGGTCAGTAATCTGCTGGCGAGCATGTGATAAGAGAGTCTGCGTTGCAACTAAGACAGTTTCTTAAGTAGATACTAGCAAGCGTTTCCTCTTTATTTTTCTTGTAACCATTTCTGACTTGTATGCCTGATTACTTGTACTCACTTAAAATCTCTTTGTAGTTATTAAACCTTTTTTGCGTTTTATCTAATCCAGTGAGTTTAAACTGAAGTATCTGGGTAACTATTTAAGGTAATGAACTGGCATATTATTCCCTCAAGGGAATAACAGACTTAATATATATTTGTACAGTCCAGGAGAGGGCTGAGCAGTATAGGGCATACATTTCTGAGGGAACATCTGGGACTAGGGGAGCACTGTGGTCACCCTGCAGTATAACCCAGGCTGGGAGAACCAGGACATAGCTGGCAAGCTGCAGTTACATACACACTCAGGGTGTGGCTAACATGCCAGAAAGCTGTTTTTGAGCGGCCCGGGTGGGAGCTACTTCAGCAAGGCATTGTAAGGCACTCACGATTGCAGGGCAGGGTGACACACCCCACTAGTCCAAATTGTACCCCTAATATGTCACAGAGATTTCACTAAATATAAAAATGAACACAAGTGAATACAATTAGTACAGTAATCAGTTTATGTTATTGTACACTGCACTATGTTTATGAAAGTGGCATTTGGTATTGAAAAATATGTAACTGCATTGTAGAAACTACTGGGGGACTAGTTACCTCTGAATCAAATTGTTGGGGCTTCTGGCAGGTTAGTGGTCAGTTTGAAATTGGGGAATAAGCATATTAATAGGGTGTTTCTGCAAGTTTATCAGCAGTGACATAGTTAACAGGGCCATTTCAATCATCATTGTAAGGTTTCAGCATCAAAACCACTCAGATGAATCGGGACAATTCCACCCTTTCAGAACAATTGCTGCAAACTTCCTGCAAATTCAGATAGAAAACATTACATCAGTTAAACCTGAACATGTGACCAGAACCATTTCTTCACAACAGTAAGGAATAGAAGTTGTTTTTTATTCTGGAGCATAAATCTGCAGCAAGGGAAGTGTTCTGCAGCCATGCAATACTCTGGGCCCTAACCAGAGGGAATTACATGTCAGAAGAGTCTTATCTCCCATTGTATTTTATGCCCTTGTATCTGTGTCCACATACACAGTTCGCACTGTGTCCCTAACAGAACACTTTCACCCAAGACGACTGCAATTTCACATATTAATACAGCAATAAATTAAAGGGCATGTTTAGCCTTGAATGATTATCCTTCTATAAAAAGTGTCTCCTTTTCACTCTTCGGTCTTCTCTACATTAAGATTTGCACTGGTTTAACTACAACAGTAGTTTCTTAATGTAGTCAGGGCCAAATTCTTGGCTGACAACACGAGCAATGTTGTGCTGACTACATTAATCTAAATATAAGAATTAAGCTTGGCCATGTCTATTTTTCCCCTCCTTCTCCCCCTATCCCCCAATTTCTGTGGGCTATTTTAAGAGCCTTGCTTTTTAGGATATTATGGATTTTGATTGTTTCTTCATTTGCCAGGGTTCACTTTGCTTGAACATTATAGAACCATCTAGCCTCATATGTGTACACTATCATGTCGGCCTTTTTAAAAACTGCAAGAACATTTAATATAGCAAAGTCATTTTCCCAGGTTAAAAAGTAGAAAGAAAAGAAGGCACCATTATTAGTTGCAAGAACAGACACATTGCCTAGTTCAAAAAATAAAATTAAAAAAGGTAAAAGAATCTGCTTAGCGTCTTCAGTGCAAAGAAAAAAACATTTGTATGCCTTCCCAGGACAAAAAACAGTTTGTTTCTGGAGGAAAATCTGACATTCATTTTTTACCACCACACAGCAGCATTTCATTCCTTTTCTTGCTCAAAGATAAATCAAACTTGAACATACAAAAATGCAAGGTCTCAAATATAAAGATGGGCAACAGCAGCAACAGATGGAGTGAAATCAGCTGTTGAAGCATTTTTGTATAGTTCCAGAGGACATTTCTCACCTGCAACAATCCTGCATCTATGGCAGCTATTCTAAAATCAGCAGTCGATTTGACATGGTATTCAGTAATCAGCTTGAGCAGCCACATAACTGAGGACTTGTCTATATGAAAGGAACACGAACAGTTAGTCTACAGTACACTGGGGTGTAAAATTGCCTTGCACTAGTCTGCCCAACTTGAACTGTCCATGTGGATCCCGCTGCTGTTGTACACTAAAAGTTCCCTAGTGTGCTTTAATCTGTCCATTTCAAAGGAACTAACCATTACTACAGATCAACACTGAAATCAATCACACCTCTAGCCTCTACCACCATAATAATTCTTATCCCAGAGTCACATAAGAGATTTGATTTCTTACAGCAACCTGGACCTATTTAAATACAGAACACTTAGAGATCCAGTCAGGACTGGAATACAAAGACACTGTCCTGGCCCCAAAGAGTTTACAACAGGGGTCGGCAACCTTTCAGAAGTGCTGTGCCGAGTCTTCCATTTATTCACTCTAATTTAAGGTTTTGCGTGCCAGTAATACATTTTAATGTTTTTAGAAGGTCTCTTTCTATAAGTGTATAATATATAACTAAACTATTGTTGTATGTAAAGCAAATAAGGTTTTTAAAATGTTTAAGAAGCTTCATTTAAAATTAAATTAAACTAAAATGCAGAGCCCCCGGACCAGTGGCCAGGACCCGGGTAGCGTGAGTGCCACCTAAAATCAGCTTGTGTGCCACCTTCGGCACGCGTGCCATAGGTTGCCTACCCCTGGTTTACAATCACAGGGAAATGTTGGCATTATATCCATAAAATTTAAGCCGTTTAGCCGAACACAGACAGTTGACTATAGTGTTATATGTGATTTCCCTTAAAGCTTTTCAATAAACAGAGATGTGGAAATCTGAGATCAAGTTTGTAGAAACTGACCCTGGCAACTGTGTGCCTGGGGGTTGGGAGTGGAGGTGAGTGCAAGATTGTACTTCCTAGAGCTTTTAAGCACACTAGCATACTTTTCCTTCTCATGCCACTAGATCAAAGGTGTTACAGTTCTTCCTAACCACTAGTGTACAGTTGCCAGACAGACTTCTTAAAAAACAAAGTATTGTTTAATCTTAATAGCAGAAACAAACCATTTAGTGAAAAGGGATTTTAAAAAGACAGCCTATACATGTCTAACTTACCAAAACTCTACAATCATGTGATAGTGGTCTAGGCAGACTAGCTTCTTCAGATTCCCCAGTGTCAGTCTTGTTTCTCCAAACAGCTCCCCAATAACTACCTTTTCTCTTGAAAGAGCACCTTTACATTCAGCCTTTGGTCTTCTCAGTTCCCATGCTTTGACCCTGCTTGTCAAAAACTAGTCCAGAAGGCTCAGGAGGTCAAGCCAGACTACTCAGAGCCAATGGCTCTGCCACTGTCTCTTAAAACCCATGAAGTGTTTGCTAAGAAGTAGCTCTTTTACATTCATGCTCATTTTTTCCTTACAGCTCGTTGTTAAACTAAACCAATATATTAATACAGTAAACATCTCAGTAATCAGGTCAACAAACTGTATTCATATCACAGGTCCATATCCATCACAAAGGGCAAGAGTCCAACTGTTGCCATTAAGAACTGATACAAAAAATAAGCCTGGCTAAACAAGTAGAATGATCAGTTATTCATCTGTATCAATCCTGAATGTAAGATGAAAACCCTTTCATAGAAACACCTAATTGACAATGCAAGCTTGGCAGGCCCTGGTTCTTTCAAGTAAATATCCAGAAGAAAAGTTACGGCATCTCAAAATCCAAATGAAGGATAAGCCAGTTGTAACAATACATCTACCTTCCTTCAGAATCCCTAGACTGAAGGAAGGTAAATGTGAACATGCTTCCTTCCATTGCCCTAGCAATTCCCTCCTCCTGATAGCATAATAAAGCCTGTGGTTTATTTAGCAGTAAACCTAGGACCCAGAGAAAAGAACAAACAAATTAAAAACAAACAAAATCATGAAATAGTCCGATACACAAATCAAAGCAAGAGTTTGAGTAAGAAACAAAACTCACATAATAAATAAAGCTATAAATAGAGTACAACTGTTCTAACTAAGAATCAAGCTGGTCCTCAGTCTGTCTCTGAAAGAGGATGACCCATCACCAACAAAAGGCATTCTTCTGTTCTCACTATATTGTAGTCTGTCTGCCTTGACCAAAATAAATTATATAATAATAATAATAAAGCGTACCCTGATGATATTTGAGGCAATCAAAAAGCTGCTGAAGCCAGAACTATAAGGTTGCATTTTCATAGTCATACTCCTGTTATCTATCCAAAGCAAAAACTTACAAATGTCTAAAACCATGCAGAAGTTGTTATATTGTATAAAAACCCCATGAACAGCAGTTTTCATCTTTATTTTTAGAACTATCAGTGAAATAAACAGGCAACTGCTTTTAAAAAGGAACAAACACTGCAATAAGGAATATGATACCAAATACGGTACACTTATCTTCCACATGCTAGCCATATATCAGACATGTTTAGCATCCCATCTCAGAGGATGGGAGTATGAAATTGACTTCTCTAATAGAATAGTTAATTTCAGTGGTGGTTTTACAGCTTATCCAATAGTACTATGTCTGCACACACAAAACAGCCTTTCTGAAAGTTTATGTGAGTGCAGAGTGAGCGATATATTATGTGTCAATGACACAAGCAGCAGCATGAATCACCCACATGAGCAACACTGGCCTTTTCATGAAACTTACACGAACAGACCCGTCACTGAATTGGGCTTTGGCCGCTATTATTTATATTTTCACAAACACTGAAGTTTGCAGTGCAAGATGAGGTTTTTGGAGACATATTTAAAAACATAACCCAGATCACCCAGCCTTCAAGGAAAGGAAAGAATGCTTCACTCAGGTCAGAGTCTAGGCCTCAAACAAGAAAATAATATTAGAACACAGAATTCTACATCCCCCTCCCCCCCACAACTACTGTACAAACATTAATCTTCACAATGCCCCTGTGATGTAGGTAAATATTATTCTCAATTCAAAAATGGGGAAATTGAGGCAGGAAACAGCTGTGGTTCAGCAGAAAGGGCAGAGGAAAAGGAGTTCCCATCACTGACACTGACACTATAACTTTGGACAAGTCACTCAGGCCTTGTCCTCATTAGGAGAAAAGATGGGCTCTTACCTCATGTTAGATAAGACACAGCAACAAACACAAGGTAAAATCCTAATGAAGACAAGACAGTCTGTAGTTTTCACACAAGTTAGCAGGTCCAGGCAAAGACTATAGAGGAGCCTAGTCTTTGCTTGGACCTGCTAACTTGTGTGAAAACTACAAACTCTTTTGTCTTCATTAGGATTTTACCCTGGTTTGTTGCCATATCTTAGTTCATAGAAGGTAAGAACACTTTCTAGTGATGAAAATCCCTCTACCTCTATGACTCAGTTTCTCTAACTGTAAAACAGGGATAGTTATACTTTTCATCTTTGTGAAGCACTTCAATATCTATGGATTAAAAGGGATTGTATCAGTGGTAGGGTTTAATTACTATTATTAGTGACTTGTGTAAAGCCACAGAGAGTGAAAGGCTCAAGAATAGATTTCAGAAGTCCTCAGGTTCCAGCTCGATCCTCATTATTCTAAACCACAGTATCTTTCAGTGGGCCTCTAATCTAAAATAATAAAGAGAGAACCCTTCATTTCTGGCCAATGGCATTTTTCTTCCCCCTACAATTTGTCAGCAGAAATCTTCAGTAAAATAAAGAAGCAGCTCAGTTCCCAAGGCAAGATGTTTAGTAAACTGTAACCTTAAGAGCCTAACTTTTGTATCTTTCCAACTTTAAGTTTTAAAAAACTAATTCTTATTGCCAACGCTACATTCCCCCCAACTGCTGTCTGGTTCTACTTCCTACATGACAATCCTCCTATATCCAGTGAAAAGTAACCTGACTTAGTCATGAAACGTAAAGATTTCTCTAGAGGAAATGAGTTATCTGACCAGACTTGCCAGTAGGTGTGTCTGGTAAAGCAATGCAAAGTCACCCTTCCTTCAGGGCTAAAAATTGTATTCCATGTAAGTGTTGGAGTCTGTGTGTGTCCCCTGAAGTAAAATGCAGAATAACTCTGGGTCACCACCAAAATTTGTAGCTTTTTTCTGTGCTTTCACCAGATTGCAGTCCAAGTACCACCAACTACTTATGGGAGTGGCTTAGCCCATCTCCCTGGCACTAACAAAAAAAACGACTGATTTATCTTAAATAAAGATGAAACATGGAAAACTGATTCGCTCTGTTAAAATATCAGATTAAGGCTATGTCTACACTGCAGTTTATGTCAGCATAATTTATGTCGCTCAGGTGTGAATAAATCTCTCACACCGCCCCCCAAGTGACATAAGTTACACTGATATAAGTGCCAGCGTGGACAGTGCTATGTTGTTGGGAGAGCTTCTCCCATCAACAGAAGCTTCTGCCGTTCTTGGGGCTGGAGTAGTTAAATAAATGGGAGAGCTCTCTCCCGCCAGCTTAGAACAGCTACATTAGAGTGCTTACAGAAATGAAGCTGCACCCACAGGTGCCAACTTTTCCCAGTGCTAGTCGGTGCTCAAGCCCCCCCACAACCCCTGGTCCTGCCCCACCCCCTCCTGCCCATGCCCCACTCCCATTCCAACTCTTTCCCCAAAGTCCTCTCCCCAACTCCGCCCCCTTCTTGCCCCATTGGACCCCTTCCCCAAATCCACACCTCGGCCCCGCCTTTTCCCCTGAGCACGCTGCATTCCTGCTCCTCCCCCATCCCTCCGCGAGCTTGCTACAGCTGTTTGGCAGTGGCAAGCGCTGGGAGGGAGGGGGTAGAAGCGGGATGTGGCGCACTCAGGGGAGGAGGTGAAGGTGAGCTGGGGTGATGGGGTGAGCTGCCAGTGGATGCAGAGCAACCATCAATTTTTCCCCGTGGGTGATCCAGCCCCGGAGCGCTCGCAGAGTTGGTGCCTATGGCTGCACTGCTGTAAACTCTCTAGGGTAGCTGTGCCCTTAGTCACAAAGTTTCATGGCACAGATTGGAGTTGCCACAATGTTTGTTGTGGTCAGAAAGGCGCTTGGCTGTTACTGGGAGGGTTTAAACAAACATCTTATATCTTGGGTTCAGCCATGTCCTTGCCTGTCCTTCTGGCTGACCAGACAGTTGTTTGTTTTTTTTTAATTCTCCCAGCTTTCAGCTCATATACCTACAACATTTGATCTAAGTTTTCCAGCAACGTGATCCATGTCTTCTATGCCAGGCAATGAGTCCAGTCTTTCCTCACCACAGAAAATTCTCTCCTGCCACCTTGCCAAACTAGTTGAGGTTGAATTGTGTGTTCTTCCACTTCCCTTCTTCATTTAATTCTATCTTCACTTTCTGAATGGAAGTTCCAAGCGATCAGTTTTTACCAACTTCTAGCCTGCTTGGGCTAAGGGCATAGACTTGTAACAAAAGGCTATTAGACTAAAGCAAAAATCTATTAGCTGCTGTGGGTGGACCATAGCTCTGCATAACGATAGAACAGCAAAGAGGCAAGGGAACTCAGGTGTAAGGCTGGGGTACTGTGCGGACATGTGACAAGGTCTCCCTCGCTCCTAAAGAGCTGGAGTTAAGGGTTGGGGAAACAGGGTACCCTAAATCTTTCCATTGCTTGGTGAGGGACAGTATATAGCCATGGTAGAAAGCAAAACTACTCAGATTTAACTAACCCAGATCTCTTCATAATTTCCACAAGTGATGTTGAGTGCAAGTGCTCTTCATTAAAACTACTTTGAGGGGAAAGGTTTTTAGGTTAGCCCTTTAATGACCTTTCTGTCTCAGTTCAGGACAACTACACCAGTCTTCCTATTCTAGGCTCCAGCCTTCTTAGCCATCACGTCTCTTGGGTGAAGACAAGCATCTCTTTCGCTCCTGACCACTGCATGTCCAGGCTGCACAGTCCCATGACTATACTAGGATATCTTCCGGCAAAAGAGACTGCCTAAGCAGACCTGCTTCACTTCTCTACTCAGAGAAGGTAGACATTGTAATTGCCACAGTTAAGTTATCACACAGCCCTTTATAAGTGGGCACTTTTATTTTTAAAGTGAAAGCACTAAGCATTACAGACAAAAACATTAAGAAGAATAAAAACCTATACACATGCTAATAAGCTGATCAGAGATCACCCCATCACTCCAACAAGGGTTTTGGTTGGTGGTTAGTCCTTCAAAGGTCACACAGGGATTTCTCCTGTGGTCACAAGTTCATCACAGCTTCAGCTCAGAACCAGTACCCACGTCTTGTGAGGCCTCAGTGGGCCAAAGACCACTGAATCTTTTGATGTAAATCATGTAAACCAGAGGTCCTGTCCTTTTGCTGGATCAGAAAAAAAGCCACAAAACAGATCATCATCAGGTTATTAACCCAAAAATCTCTGATTGTTGATTCCTGGAGAATCCAGTTTGAACTAGTTTATGTGAACCTCTCCAGGAACTGGATCTTCCCTGGAAATGTTACAACCGGAGTGACTTTGACTAACCACCCCATACTGTTCTCAGTTTCTGAAGGAGCTGTATTTTTACCCCTTCCATGGAAATACATACAATCCCCGGGATCCCATAAGCAATTCCATTTTTAATACAATGGGCCCCACGATATTAAGTAAGTTTAACTTACTTCAATAAGGTTTATCCAGGACATTGGGGGAAGATTACCCTATTTGTCAGACTTATATAGCAAAAGCTAACTGCACAATCATTTTCTTTTGAGTTGCTGTGTTGGAATAACTATCTCTTATCTACATTTTTGCTTTTGTTTTACATGAATCAGGTTAAAAAAAGAGAAAGACTGCCAGTTAGACAAGGTTACTATTTTCAAATCTCTTTGCATACAATTAACCAACAAACCTTATACACTTCTGCAAGGCAGGTGAAATATTTTCCACTTCACAGAAGGGAAACTGATGCAGAGAATGAATTAAATTGCTTAGAATAGCACTAGTGAATTAGCGGTGGAGCTAAGTTTACAGCTATAGAGTGGCTGGCCGCCAGGCCACACAGTCCCATAGACAACACTGTATCTCCGTCATATCAGAGATTATGACCATTCATGCAAGAATGAAACTGGGGCAGCAAGAAATATCCTGCATTGAGGGTGTACAAACACAAGTTTACTTATGCTACAATTAAGCCTCCTCTGTGTTACCTAGAAAAAATATACACAGGAAAAAACAGAATGTCTCCCGTAGCCTCCTTGCAGTCAGACAGTTCACAGATACAAGCTAGTTTCCTTCAACATCCTCCAATCCTGATTAGCCAGTGTCTATAAACCTCAAGGCTGAAAAATATATACGCATGTGTATGCACGCTCTTCTCTAGGAATGAAATATAGTAAAAGTCTGTGGCTGGAAAATGATGGGTTATAGGAAGAAGTCAGAGAACCTCAGGTGAGCCTTTTTCAGATTCTGGGCAGGCACAACCCTCAAATCGGATGCCCGGGGGTAGGATTTGACACACAGACATAACATTGGGTGTCCTGCATCTGCCCAACACTGCTTGTCACTCGGTTGTCAGAGAGCAACTCTAAAACATGCACATCCTCAGTTTATTATACTCCCAATGTTTCTCCAATCATTTATTTTTCTGGTTTTCTGTTTAAGATAATACAGTACATTCAAAAAATTACATTAAAAGAATAGTAAGGCTGCAAAGTAAAGCACTGAAAAGTTAGGAAATGCTGGAATTGAGACAACAGCAAAGAGTCCTGTGGCTGGAATTGAAGTTACACAGCACACAGTGAGTTTCACAGCTATTTGCTGGTGGCAGTGGAATGCAGAGACTGAGGAGAGTATAGTACTGGTTAGAGACCCTGTGCCCATCCCTTATTCAGCTTTTCCACTGTACCTCCACTTCACACACTCCTCCCCCTGTACTCCAGTCCCTCAAGCCCTGGCTCTTTCCCTCTCTATGTCCAAGTACTCCCCTCCAGTTCCCTGCTGCTTTGCTCCCTCCTTCCCCCAGCTCCTGCAACCCCTTCTTCCTCTGCCCCTGTCCCCATCCAACATTCAAAAGACTGTTTCTTCCTCCACCTTGGTGGAATAGGGGGAGCATGGAGAGCACAAGAAAGAGTCTCTTTTCTCCTTTGTGATGCCCAATGCCACTATGGCCCCAGGCCAATAAGAGGAGCAATTACAGGGTGAGTCCTGCTCAGCCCCAGGCTGCAGCATACTCAGCACAGACAATATCTGGAGAATTTAGCTGCCAAATTCTAAACAAGTCTGGGCATGTGCAAACAGCTATTTTTCCAAGGCTCATAACTTGGCCACATTTGAGTAGTTTTTAATGCAACCGCAGAAGGCGCGTCCCTGATACTAGAATAACCCCCGGACAAATTTCAAGTCCCTGAAACAAAATAGAGCTCTAGTACGAGCCTCTAAATGAAATAGTTGGAGCACAAAAAGCAAATCAAAAAATCCCACAAGGACAATGTATCGTTTTTCCTAATCTTGTTCTCAGGAAAGGGTCAATCATTTTACCTGAAACTTTAAAAAAATTCAACTTGAGACAGACACCCAGCATGGAAAAATTTCAGCTTGAACTGATCAAGTTATAAGCAACTGATAACAGGGTCTTATAAATGGAAAGTGTCAGGCAACCTTAACTACAAGTGGCACTACCAACTCTGCTGTCTTTAATTATATATACACCCTTTGCCCCCTACGCAACCCCCTTTCTCAGCCTCTTTAAATTCCTTTAAGAGAATCTTACAGGCATTCGAGAGAAACTCCACATTTCTTGTTAAGTTCAGACCTGAATTGGCTCCAGAATAGATAACCAACTGTTACATTCCTGGAATGACTGTTTACATTCACGTTGCCAAGACATGAACATCAAGAGTTCTTTAACCCAACATGTTACTTACAAATCCAATCTACTGCACTGCACTCAGGTATCTGAAATCCACCTTTTATTTGAAAATTTCCAAATCTATTCCCATTGCACTTTTCCTTCTTCCTACTAATGCTGTTTTGCTAATAAGTCATTGAGCTCCCCACACTCCTCTTCGCTTACAGGCAGCCCCCCAACCTGAAGCAAATACTCACCAGCAACCACACAACAAACACACTAACCCATGAACCTATCCTTGCAAAAAAGCCCATTGCCAACTCTGTCTACATATCTATTCAAGGGACACCATCATAGGACCTAATCACATCAGCCACACCATCAGAGGCTCGTTCACTTGCACATCTACCAATGTGATATGCCATCATGTGCCAGCAATGCTCTTCCGCCATGTGCTTTGGCCAAACCAGACAGACAGTCTCTACGCAAAAGAATAAATGGACACAAATCAGATGTCAAGAATTAGAACATTCAAAAACCAGTCGGAGAACACTTCAACCTCCCTGGTCACCCAATTACAGACCTAAAAGTCGCAATTCTTCAACAAAAATACTGCAAAAAGAGACTCCGAGAAACTGCAGAACTTGAATTAATTTGCAAACTGGACACTATTAAATTATGCTCGAATAAAGACTAGGAATGGATAGGTCATTACACAAAGTAAAAACTATTTCCCCGTGCCAATTTTGCCCTACTGTTGCTCACACCTTCTTGTCAACTGTTTGAAATGGGCCATCCTGATTAACACTACAAAAAAGTTTTTTTTCTCCTGCTGATAATAGCCCACCTCAATTGACTAATCTCGTTAGAGTTGGTATGGCAACACCCATTTTTTCGTGTGTGTGTGTGTGTGTGTGTGTGTGTGTGTGTGTGTGTGTGTGTGTGTGTGTGTGTGTGTGTGTGTGTGTGTGTGTGTGTCTTCCTACTGTATTTTCCATTGCACGCATCATGGATTTTAGCCCATAAAAGCTTATGCCCAAACACATTTGTTAGACTACAGTGCCACAAGTACCTCTCCTCCTTTTTCTTCTCGCTCTGTTAGAATAATGGGTTATGAACCACCCCAGCTCACACGAAGTAAAACTCAATTTATAGCAGTGAATTGACTGGTGGGACATCTGAGAAACAGTAAGATCTGAAGACAGGGCTAGAAGCTCAACTCTCCAAGTTCTAATCTCAGCTTTGCCAATGTCCTTGCCTAAATCCTTTAACTGCTGTGCCTGTCTCCCAATCTATAAAATGGAGGTATTTTAACTAAATCAAAAACTGCCTACTCTGCAGGTAATGTTTGCACAGCAGTACAAACACAGACCTATATATTTTGTATTATACATCTAAATTACTTTGAGATAGCACAGCATGATTTTCAGACACATTAAATAAGTTAAATTTGAAGGTCACTTTCTCCTGCTCCCTACCTATACACACATCCACCGCCCCCACACACACACACACACACACACACACACACACACACACAATTTGGCACAGTCACAAAGTGATGACTAACTCCATTGTCTCTGCCTACTACCCAGCAACCTCACTATCACAGAGAATTCATCAAGGGAAAGAGGCCACTCACACAAAAGGGTTGAACATAAAATGTCTGAGAACCTTTTCCCACCACCTAACATATGGGGAAACTGAGACACACAATATTCATACAAAATATTACAGAAAACTCCCACTCTGTGACAGATAGTAAGTCACATTTTTAGACCACTAAAGGTGTGCATGAGGTACAACAAGAAAAACTACTACTTTTCTTTGGGCTAAATGTCAGTAGTATGTCTACACAGCCTTTGGCAGCGAGTTTCCCAGAATGGGTCAAGAGACTGGGGTTTGTGTTACCACACTAAAAACAGCTGTGTAGACCAGAGGTCGGCAACCTTTCAGAAGTGCTGTGCCAAGTCTTCATTTATTCACTCTATTATTATTCACTTTCATGTGCCAGTAATACATTTCAATGTTTTTAGAAGGTCTCTTTCTATATGTCTATAATATATAAATAAACTATTGTTGTATGTAAAGTAAATAAGGTTTTTAAAATGTTTAAGAAGCTTCATTTAAATTTAAATTAAAATGCAGAGCCCCCCTGACCAGCGGCCAGGACCTGGGCAGTGAGAATGCCACTGAAAATCAGCTCACGTGCCACCTTCGGCACACGTGTCAGATTGCCTACACTGTCTACACCAGGGGCTTTGACATTATGCTTGGGCTGCAGCTCAGGCTCTGAAGCTCACCTGCCTCCTTAGGATTCAGACCCTGAGCTCCAGCCCGAGCCTCAGAGTCCACACAGCTATTTTTAGCATGGTAGTGTGTGCCAAAGACTACCAACCTGGGCTGGGAGGCCCGCATACCCAGTAAGTGCTCCAATTGAAGGGCCCTCATTTAGGGCCTCATTCAGAGCCTGTCAAGAACGCCCGCATCTTTCCAGGTGAGGCAGCAGCTTGCCATCGATGAGGCCTCATGAGATTCTCAAGAAAACCTTTCAATGCACAGTGCATAACCTTTCAAAACATCTGTACACGCAGATTATTTCCTATTCAATTACAAATCACAAGATGCTCAAAAATGAATATATTCTACTAAAAAGTCCACCATGTGCAAGGGGACTGAAACAAGCAACAATGAATTAGAAAGGCTGGATCATCTATTTTAAGACTGTCTAGTTGAAGAGGAAAACATGGTGTTTTAAAAACACACACAACAACAGATCTTCAGTACCAAGCTTTGTTTTGCAATACTGTCCCACCACACCTCTTTTCTCTGGACTCCAAAACGTACCCTAACCAGACAGCAGTTTACTGCCAAGCAGAGTTAACCCGTAACATCTTGTAATTACAACTCCAACATTGGCTGTGTACAAAGCCACTGAAATATTGATAGCCCTTCCTGATAAACAGGTCTGTCACAGTTATAGAAAAGTCATTACAGGGAAGAGAAAAAAGGCAAGCCTTCCAGCAGGAGGTAAATCACTGTGGCACACGTTGTAAAGTGCACAGTGCATGGAAGGCCCCCATTCCCTCCCGGCTCTGTTGGAAAAAGACAACAGGTATGCAATATTTATATGGTTTAAAGACTCAGAACTGAAGATCATTTGACAATTAGGAGTTCAAAAGCATAAAGGATTTTTGTTGACTCAATGTGAGCTTTTAGCTACATATGAATACACTAGTTTCAGGTGTGACAAACTAATGGGGCAGTTCTTGATAGTATATAGAAAGGT
This sequence comes from Gopherus evgoodei, assembly GCF_007399415.2. Classification (NCBI taxonomy): domain Eukaryota; kingdom Metazoa; phylum Chordata; order Testudines; family Testudinidae; genus Gopherus; species Gopherus evgoodei. Next base: position 113,142,401 of record NC_044325.1, on the reverse strand, counting down.
TCTCTTTTTGTACTCACCCCCCCCACCCCTTTCCTCTCCCACAACTATGTCCTCTTCTGCAGGTTACTAGGTATAAACAAAGCTACACTCTTTAGGTCTGCCTAATTACTTAGGTCTGCCATTTAGCTCAGAGGGCACTGACACAGAATTAGTTAATAGTAGTCATAGCACCTACTAGAAATGACATCTGGCAGCACAGACACATACGCACTGGGATATTTTGAGAAAGGAATAATTTTAACTCATTTCAACTTCTACCTCCAAGAAAAAACCACAATACACAAAACAAACATTTATCAGATTCTGGTAGGTTCTCCTTAATTAATATAAGATCGTGTGTAGAAATGAAGAAACATCCGTTACAATATTTCATTGCAGGTGGAAAGAGATTTGAAAAGATTAAGTGTTCCAGTGCATTATACATACAAACCACACCCTCTAAGCACCATTCTCACAAGCCAAGGAGGAAGGGTATTGTTCTTCACTAATGTTAAACCCCCATTTACTATCCCTTAGTACAATAATAGACCTTTGTTCATTAGCCTTACTGGGGGTGGTGGAGTGGAGAGAATATGAATATGTTAGAACGGAGAAGGCAGCACGATTCTGCTCCATATGAAAGCATCAGGCCACATTTCAGCAAGTCAGGCCTGATGTCTTTTCTAGATATATAAATCCAGTCAAACTCCCCTGCCCCCACCCCTCTTTTGGATGCAGAAGCATGGAAAAATTAGGTTTGTGAGAAATAAATGATTTATGCCAAAACATTTAAAGCACCAAAATTCCCTCAAACTACTCGTTTGCTAATAGCTAAGAATGTGAGAGCTTTAAAAAGCTTGTTTATTTTGGGCAGATAAAGGAGGTGTTTGCATACAGGAAGACAACAGACAAGGTAGGTAAAATAGTTCAGTGACTTAAAAACCTGCGTGCACAAGCACTAAATGGATTCTGTTTAGGCCTGAAAAAGAAGGCTGTGTGCTGACAGTGGTTTTCCTCATCTGCCTCATCCTTATTGCTATACTGACCCACGGTACAGTAATGATAAGCAGCTCCCCTTCTCTATCCTTCCATGTCTCAGACACTTCCCGTCTCCACTGGACACAGTGCATTTATTTTCAGCTCTCAAGATTCCTTTCTATATGTTCCAGGAATCCTTTAGCCATCCTCTGTCCAGATGGCAACCTTCGGCGGAGGGGAACAAGGTCTTGGAGAGTCTTTTCTTGGCCTGCTTCTCAGCCTGTTGGAACAGCGAGAGGCAGGATGAATATCACACAGACAAGGCTCTGTTGCACTGCAAAAGCCCTCTCTCAATTTCTCTCTAAACTTTCCTCAATACCCTCTTTGTCTTCCATCAATGTTTTAAACCTTTTAATAGCCTCTGCTTTCCAGGGCCATACTTTGTATGATCAACTCTCTACAAAGCCCTGTAGATATCTGATTCTCTAGCAAAGTCCAAAAACAAAGCAAAAGAGCTCAGAAACCAGTGTGAGGCATCCAGAACTTCTGCTTCTTCACAGCATAGGTAGCTGTTTCTTCCAAAGCAAAACTCTGCTTTGACAACAATTAGTTTCTTGGTTCCAGATTTAGTGAAATGCCTTTGGTCTCCATCCCCTGCAAGAGACCGCTCCTGGAAAAAACAATTTATGAACCACAGGTAACTATTACTTTAGTGAGCACATTTTTATCTGACCATCCCAGATAACCATCACCTTCATCTCTAGCTTGGGACAATTATACCAGATGGGAACACCCTATGACAGAAAGAAGCTTTTTTACCATCCAAGGCATCACAGAGTGACCTTATATAGGCTTCATTCCACCATTTCAAAGGTGTGGCAGTGAAGGCAGGAGAAAACATGCTAGTATTGTGTGTCTGACTGGGATGTCTTGGGGAGATTAACAGCCATGCTACAGTGTTTGGGACAGGGATCATGTTTTCCTTTGGAAAACACATAGCATATTTTAGCGCTACATTTGTAACAACATTACAAATATTCTCTTCTGTTATTTAATAGCTGAGTATCATGCTGAAGTCTGGTGTTTCAGTTTCAGGCACTTCCTGTAGATCGTCACTCAAAGTCACATATACTATTTCAGGAACATTTTGGAGAACTAATCATGGCTACCATTTCGCCAACATTCTTCGACCTTTCATCAAGCAGGCATCTATGCACCTTTGCTGGTGCTTAGCTCACCATTCAAGAGTTAAATCACATATCTCTGTTAAATAGCGGGCAATTAACCTCAGCTAAGCCTCATTTGTTACTTGTGTCATTTTGGTCTTCATGCACAAACTATCCATCAATCTTGCAGCCACAAGACAACAGTATCACAATACATGCAAAGCACACTGCTCTGAAAATGGCAGAATTAGCAACTATGGCCATGTCTACACTTACAGTTTTGCAGCGCTGGTAGTTACAGCTGTGTTCGTACAGCTGTGTAGAGCCAGCGCTGCAGTGTGGCCACACTGACAGCTACCAGCGCTGCAGTGTGGCCACATTCACAGCACTTGCAGCGCTGTTGGGAGTGGTGCATTGTGGGCAGCTACCCCACAGAGCACCTCGTCCCATTTTGGCGCTGTGGCTTGTGGGAAGGGGAAGGAAGTGTGCGGGTCTTTCCGCTTCCTGTTCCAACGCCCCGTGGTGCTTTGCTACACATTCTGAGCAGTTTGGTGGCATTGTGAGTCTGCAGCGCGATTTATGAGATTTTTGTTACAAATGGAGCCTGAGCCGCTGAGGACCTTGCTGATGAATGTTGCCAGCACATCACGCATGGCAGTGGAGTTATTCCTTCAGCTGCCAAGTGCCAGTGAGGAGTCAGACGACGATATTGAAACGCCTGACGCTCAAGACACTCAATTGCTTGTGGCAGTAACAGACGTGCTTAGCACAGTGGAACGGCGCCTTTGGGCTCAGGAAACCAGCACTCAGTGGTGGGATCACATCACCCTGCAAGCCTGGGATGACGAGCAGTGGCTGCAGAACTTTCGGATGAGAAAAGCCACTTTCATGGGACCGTGTGCTGAGCTCGCCCCTACCCTGCGGCGCAGGGACACGAGATTGAGAGCTGCCCTGCCAGTGGAGAAGCGGGTGGCTATTGCAATCTGGAAGCTGGCAACTCCAGACAGCTACCGATCGGTGGCGAACCGGTTTGGAGTGGGAAAGTCCACCGTTGGAATGGTGCTGATGCAAGTTTGCACAGCCATTAATCGCACCCTGCTAAGAAGAACTGTGACTCTGGGGAACGTGCAGGACATTGTGGATGGCTTTGCACAAATGGGGTTCCCTAATTGTGGAGGGGCAATAGATGGGACGCATATTCCTATTCAGTCACCATCCCACCTGGCATCAGAGTACGTTAATCGCAAGGGGTATTTCTCCGTGGTTCTGCAAGCGCTTGTGGATCACCATGGGTGTTTCACTGACATTTACTCAGGATGGCCTGGAAAGGTGCACGATGCACGCATCTTTCGGAACAGTGCCCTGTTCAGGAAGCTGAGGGCCGGGACTTTTTTCCCAGACCGCAAGATCACACTAGGGGATGTCGAAATGCCCACTGTGATCCTTGGAGACCCCGCTTACCCCTTAATGCCATGGCTCATGAAACCGTATACAGGGAAGCTTGACAGGAGCAAGGACTGGTTCAACTACAGGCTGAGCCGGTGCAGAATGACTGTGGAGTGTGCTTTTGGCCGTTTGAAAGCCCGCTGGAGGTGTCTTTATGGGAAGCTAGATTTGGAGGAAAGCAGCATCTCCGCTATTATATCCGCGTGCTGTACCCTCCATAATATTTGTGAAGGGAAGGGTGAAAGATTCAGTGAGGAATGGACCTTCGAGGTTCGACGCCTAGAGGATGAATTTGCACAGCCAGAGAGCAGGGCTACTAGAGAGGCCCAGGAAAGGGCTTCAAGGATTAGGGATGCCTTAAGGGAGCAATTTGATGCTGAGAGCCAACAGTAATGTTTGGTGCCTTTGCTGTGCTCCTTTCTACCTTGGGGTACAATATTTACCACTTCCTGCAATAATAAAACGTATTATAAAAGCCATAAAATCCTTTATTCAAAGTATAGTACATAAAAGGCCAGGGGGGTTAGGGTGGTAGACTGTACATTCAGAGGTTTGAATATGTCCTGTTTGGATTACTGTTCAATGTCTGCTGCACTTCAGGATTACTATGCTGCAGGGTAATGGGGGTGGAGTGCACAGGGTAAGAATTGTAGTTATCAGGGCTGGTAGGTGATCGTACAGGTGTTGGGGGCAGCTGGGGGTAATAAGAAACTGGCTGCTGGAGAAAGGTGTTTTGTGCAAATACTGGGGAACAAGAAAGAGAGCTTTGGGAGGGGTGTGGGTTACCACGGTACAGATCTGCCTGCATGGCCACGAGAGACTCGAAAGAGTCAGTTTGGCGAGCCAGGAGGCTTATCAGGTGCTTTGAGGTTTTTTTGGTAGCCAGTTCCTTTCTCCTGCTTTCTATTTTCTCTCTCCATTCCTGTGTCTTCCTACTTTCTCTGTTGTAGTGAATCATAACTGCTTTGATCAATTCTTCTTTTGATTTTCACAGATTTTTCCTCAAGTTCTGCAAGCGACGTGAGGCCGGTGATCCGGCTGCATTAGTCAAGGTCACTAAAAAAAAACATAGATAGAAACATGTAATACACAGAGGCTACATTGTTTATTATCACACAGTGAAGGAGTTTTTAGACTTTTTGTAGCATCCTTCCCACATACCTAACACAACACAGAGAGGCCAGGGAAGCGAAGGCATGGCGAGCAATGGGGTGAGTGTTTCTGCCCCGACTGCACCTGGGAGGGGGAATTGACCGATGGGTCACTGGGGTTTATCTGCACTGGGTACAGGAGGTAGCTGGTGTCCTGCACAGGGGACAGTAGTGAACAGGAAGGTGGCGAGCTGCTGGCCGGGGGGGCGGTCCGCGTAACTGCCGGCCTGCTGGTGGGGGGGGGGGGGGGAACGCACAGCTGGGCTGGCTGCCTGCTGGAAAGTGGTGGTGGGGGGGAGACTGGAGCGCACCGCGGGGATGGCTGCCTGCTGGAAAGGGGGGGTGGAGACCAGAGCGCACCGCGGGGCTGGCTGCCTGCTGGAAAGGGGAGGGAGGGAGACCGGAGCACACCTCGGGGCTGGCTACGTGCTGGAAGGGGGTGGGGAGACCGGAACGCACCGCGGGGCTGGGGAGGGACAGCGAACCTGGCGCCCTGCACTCAAGTATCCCTAAATTCTCAACAGGGTTTCCTACTGCCAAATATATCACTGCTGCGTGTTACCTGGGAAGAGAGGGAGGGTCTTCTACAGCAATGTGGATTCCGCCCTGGCCCCTATGCAGCTTGCCTGTGTGCAGCCATGGTCCCCCCACCCCTCGCTGCACAGTGGATCAGATGAGTTAGCCTGACCGGGACAAGGACCACGGTGGCTCTCCCTATAAACTTGCGAAAGCACATTGCCCACGCTCTGGCTACAACTTTTCAAGAGATTACTGAGGCCGATTACAGAGACGTGATAGAGCAAATCAATGGGCTATTCCACATTTAGGCATGCATGCAGGCAGCCATAACCCCAGCCGTCCTCTCCCAAAACATAAAAATCTGCTTACCCCGAGCACGCTCCTCAGCTTCTTCCTCACCAGCAACTTCCAGCTGCTGCGACTGGCTAGCCTCCTCCTGGCTTGAGAAGAGCTCCTGGCTGCATGCCTCCTGGGACTCCGGGGTGTCTCCCTCCACCCCAGTAGCCTCACTCTCGGCTTCCTCTACACCCTCCCCACTTCTCCCTGCTCTGAACTCTCCATCGTGCTCCTAGGATTGGCAGTGGGGTCACACCCAAGTATGGCATCCAGCTCCTTGTAAAAACGGCAGGTTGTGGGGGCAGCTCCTGAGCGGCGATTTCCCTCACGGGCTTTGCAGTAAGCACTCCTCAGCTCTTTTATTTTGACCCTGCACTGCAACGTGTCCCGTTCATGGCCCCTTCTCAGCAAGGACTGTGATATCTGCCCATAGGTATCATAATTTCTCCAGCTGGAGCGCAGCTGTGCTTGCACAGCTTCCTCACCCCAAACACTGATGAGGTCCTGCAGCTCGGAACTGTTCCATGCTGGGGCTCATCTGGGGCGTGGAGGCATGGTCGCTGATTGATTGAATGATTGATTGCACTCCACACCTGGCTGAGCAAACAGGAAGGGGATTTTTAAAATTCCCGGGGCATTTAAAGGTAGGGTCAGCTGAGCCCAGGGAAGTGGAGTGTGCATGATTACCAGAGAGGCTTCTAAGGTATGCTGGGATACCTCCTTATACCCCGGAGGTCAATAAAAGCGCTGGTGGGCGTCCACACTTGCTGACCAGCGCTGGATCACCAGCGCTGGAATCCCTACACCCGAAGCTCGACCGGGTGTACAGCCAGCGCTGCAACCAGGGAGTTGCAGCGCTGGCCGTGCTTTGCAAGTGTGGCCACATCCTAAGTTGCAGCGCTGTAACCCCCTCACCAGCGCTGCAACTCTCTAGTGTAGCCATGGCCTATATCCAGGAAAGACTGGTTAGTCAAGTCACCGACCCAGGACTAGAAACCAGGCCAACTCAGACTTCCCAAATAAAGAGGAATGCCTTTAATCATGGTTTCAGCACGCCATTCATGTTTTACTGGGAACAACTGGTAGAAAAGAAGCATTCCTATGGGGACACTCAAATCCATATATTGTTAAATTCTAATCACTTTAAGGCTATCCACATAGTCTACCACCACTCCAGGTGGTGATATTAGGCTTGCCCCTGAACAATCAATCAATGTAAAAATCAGACTGTACTTTAAGAACTGCCTACTGGGACAAGTTCTCTGGTGAGTGAACTACAGTCTTAAAACATGCTTCTTGTACTTCACAATCAAAAATACAAATGTTTCATTGGTGCCACAACGTTAAATATATTAGTGAACAGTGTTTCTCACATTTTCTTCTGTCTGAAAGTCAAACAATACCCAAGTACAGTGATTATCAGAAATATGCCAACTTTGGAGTTAACTGCATCCCATTAATGACAGAGCAGTGCAGCTACTATCCATGTGCAACATTAGCGGGATATTGTTAACACAAGATAATACACCAATATCTAGCAATATACCCTTCCCATCTCATCTCATCATATTTAGCATTTTACTATGTCCTGTCCTTACCTGATATTTAGTTGTTAAAATGCAATGTGGCAGGTTTTACAGGTTACAACCCCCAAGGGGCCTTATACAGTTTGCTGGTGGGTAGAACAGCTCCAATGCTCAGCTTTCCAGTTGCAACTCTGCCCTTGCTACCTCCTTCAGTGACCTCTTCCTTACTGGCTGGACACAAAAGACCAGAAATGGGATTTGTTTCCTGCCAGCTCAGGAGACTCCCTACCTATGCTGTACCTGCAACTGTAGAGAGGAGCAGAGAGGATAGCCAGAGTGGCCAAAGTGGTCAAGCCAGCAATGAGGAAATTAAGCTTCTGGTCCAGCAGGAGCAACCAACCAAGTCCAATTCCTATTCCTTCCCATAGCGAGTCTGGTTCATGGAGTGTGTGTGTGTGGAGGGGTGTTTGGGGGAGAAAACAGGGAAATTCTTGGGGGATATTCTTCAAGTGGATGTGTTTATATTGTTATGCACCCAACTAAAAAAACCACGCTAGTAATTGTGAATAAAAATGCTTTTATTTAACTGCTCTAATCTAAAAATTAGTTTGTGTTTCTCCCATCAATCTGCTAATCCATTTGAATATGTTCAAATTACAAAAACCTACCAAATATCTTATGCTCTGTTTAATTTGTTTAAAATGTACAACCTGCAAAAAGGTTTCAGACTGACAGACCTGTAAACTGGACTTCTCTGCTTATTCACACATTGGGTGCAGCTAGAGAGCAAGCTTCCCCCGGATGCCCTGCTAATGAACTTAACCCTGACTTAAAGGAACAATCTCCAGGAGGTGATCAAGTAGGCACACCACCACTACTCTCCCTGCAGACTCATAATAGTACTAAAGGTCTCACTCTACTGAGTAAGGCCATATCTACACTAACAAGCTTACAGCAAAACAGCTGTACCAATGCAGTTGTGCCACTATAAGATCACTTGTGTAGCCGCTCTATGCCAGGAGAGCTCTCCCATCGACATAATAAAACCACCTCCACGAGTGGCAGTAGCTATGCTGGTGGGAGAAGCTCCCCCCACCAATACACCAATATAGCTCTGTTCATACCAGCGCTTTTGTAGGTGTAACTTATGTCAATCACTCTGGGGGATGTTTTTTCCATGTCCCTGAGTGACATAAGATATACTGACAAAAGTCATAGTGTAGGTTTGGCCTAAGCCTTGTCTAGTAAACTGAAACTAATACCTAAGTCAGGCTCCTGAGTGCAAAGAAGCCATTTGAAATCAGAGGAGTCACTCCATTTACCTCCCTCTTGCCACTGTGGGATCAGAAGTCAAGAGCTGACAGTATGGTTTTGATTTAAAAAGTGGTCCCATAAATTAAAAAAAAAAAAAAAAAAAAAAAAAAAAAAAAAAAAAAAGGCCATGATTACTGGGATAAATTGAAAGTGCAAAATTTAAATAACTGAGTGCTGGTTAGTAAACCACACTGAAGAATTGGGGTGAATCCAGAAGCAGCTCTGGACATTGCTATATTTAGGATCTTTTTGGCTCCATTCAAGTTAAAGGATAGGACATCACCAGGTGCATATTATTCACTGCTGTGAGATGCTGCTTCCAAGAATCCATGCTGGTTTTAATGCAAATTCTTTAAAGCTACCAGCTCTGAATGCTGCAAATTCAAAAATTATCCGCTCCAAAACAGGCATGTTAGACCAGAGCCTGCTCTCCATTCAGAATGTGGAGTAACAGGGAAGATCTTAATGTACTCCTTGGGCAGGAAAATCCTCATCTCTGGCATGCAGGCACATTACAAAGAATGAAGTTGTAGAATCCCAGAAAAAGCCCTTGAAAAGAAAGACAAGCCAGGGCTAGAGCCTGTCCAAGAAGGAAAAATTTCTCAATTTTAAGTGGAGTAAGAAAAATTATGCATTTCAAAGGAAGTTACAGAACAAGTACATGCAATATTTCAAGTCCAAGATGGGGCTCTTCATCTCCCTTTTTGTTGCAGAGAAGATGAGGAGTTAAGTGCTATTTTCTCAGATAAATTAACAGAAGATAATATACAAAAGGAAATGTATGTATTGCAGTGTTATGAGTCTTGTTCTCACTTGTTAAAGGAATACAATTCACCTTTTAACAAAGCAAGTGTTGAGTGAACTCTGGAGCTCAGTTAGCAGTGGCTGCACAAGGGGAGGAATGACATCCAGCGTATCTAAAAGGGTGGCCCTGAAGAGCTACAATATAGGCTTTAAAAAGATTTTAAAATGTGGATAGCGGTCATCTTTTGCTCCTTGAACTCTGTTGCCATCTGTAGTCATTAGGCATTTCCTGTATCAAACAGCACTGCAATAGACACCTTACGAGAGAAGATTCCCTTCTGTGTTATTTGGACCAAGAACTCTCAGTGAGGCACGCTTTAGACACTCTCCCTTCATTTTGGCTCCTTTGCTCTCTATGCAATGGTTGGCATGACATTCCCAGACAGTGTGATATAATTAAAAACAAGATTTCATTAAGAAATCAGAAACAAAAAACAGATTAAACATAAAAGAAAATGAATATACACGTTTATTCTGATACTTTGCAAGGCTCACTGAAATAGGCATCCCTTACTTTTAACTACAGTGAATGAAACACCACCTTATATATCTAGAAAGCAATCTTCTCTCTGATCCATTTGGGGAGTCAGAGATGGATCGGTTCTCAAATACCTCCTCTTTCAGCTATAACCCATGATCATTTTGATTGTGAGGGCAATACCAACTTCAAACGTCATATTCAACCCACCTCCCAAAGATAGTACAAAAACAACTTCCTCAGCAAGGACATCACTGCCTCCTATGAAGTGTCCACATTATACTCCCTGTCCTTGGTAAATCACTTTGAGGTTCCTGTTTTTCCTCTTTGTTGCCATTTTTTCTTCAACTGTTTGAAGGTGTAGCCCCACCATGGATGATTTCAGTCCACATTTACATCTCCATACACTGTGGATGTTTGTTACTGAGCTGTATTAATTTACATCAGCTGAGGATCTGGCCCAGGAATTATAGTTCCCTCATACCAGTATATGAAAAGTTACGGGAAGATTAAAACCAGTTATCACAATACCAACCTCAGTTGAAATAGACAGTTAATGAAGCATAGGCAAAGTGAGCCAGATTGACAATCCTAGTGAATGAATTGCTCTAGCTACAGAGTTATTAGAACACAGGCAGACAAAATGAACTTCCCCACCATTACCTGGAGGGATCACCTTCTCCCTTTCTACAGCCATAGGGAGTGGGGCTTTAAATGCATCAGTTACCTACTAACTAGAAACTACAGTAACATGAAAGTTGGAGTGCCTAGGCAGGGTTCATAGACAGCAACCTGGTAGGAATCCAGCAGAGTACAGCATGATGAGGAATTTAGCTTGTGACCTGGATGTTCTCCTTCCCCACCCCTACAATTTCATATCAGCCTTTGGCTGATGCATTTAGTCTCTAGCCATTAGGTGTTTGGAAAAAAATTCCAAAAATTCCAGGTGTCTGGAAAAGGTCCAGAAAAGAGCAACTAAAATAATAAGGGGATACAGAACAGCTTCCATGTGAGGAGAAAATAAGACGATGGGACTTTTCAGCTTGGAAAAGAGACGACTAGGGGGAATATGCTAGAGGTCTATAAAATCATGACATGAGTGTTATTTACTCCTCATAACACAAGAACTAGAGGTTACCCAATTCAATTAATGGGCAGCAGGTTTAAAAACAAACAAAAGAAAGTATTTGTTCACACAACGCACAGTCAACCTATGGAACTCTTTGTTGCCAGAGGATGTTGTAAAGACCAAGACTATTGTCATAAACAGATGGTTAAGGGTTAATGTCTCTTTTACCTGTAAAGGGTTAAGAAGCTCAGTAAACCTGGCTGACACCTGACCAGAGGACCAATAGGGGGACAAGATACTTTCAAATCTTGGTGGAGGGAAGTCTTTGTTTGTGCTTTTTGTTTGGTTCATTGTTCGCTCTCAGGACTGAGAGGAATGGGACATCATTCCAGGGGTTCTCCAATCTTTCTGAATCAGTCTCTCATGTTTCAAAATAGTAAGTAATAGCCAGGCAAGGCGGATTAGACTTATGTTTGTTTTCTTAACTTGTAAATGTGTTTTTGCTGGAAGGATTTTTACCTCTGTTTGCTGTAACTTTGAATCTCAGGTTGGCGGGGGTAGGGGGTCCCTCTAGTCTATATGAATCTGAGTACCCTGTAAAGCATTTTCCATCCTGATTTTACAGAGATAATTTTTACCTTTTCTTTCTTTAATTAAAAGCTTTCTTTTTAAGAACCTGATTGATTTTTTCCTTGTTTTAGAATCCAAGGGATTGAGTCTAAACTCACTAGGGATTGGTGAGGGGAAAAGGAAGGGGATGGTTAATTCCTCTTTGTTTTAAGATCCAAGGAGTTTGGATCTGTGTAAGCCTCTCAAGGCAACCCAGGGAGGGGCGAGCCTGGGGCAAAAAAGGTGGGGGATGGTTAATTTCTCCTTGTTTTAAGACCCCAGGGGTTGGGATTTGTGTTCCCCAGGGAAGGTTTTGGGGGAACAGAAGTGTGCCAGACACAGACTTCTGGCTGGTGGCAGCATATCAGATTTAAGTTAGTAATTAAGCTTAAAAGTGTTCAGGCAGGTCCCCACTTTTTGTACCCTAAAGTTGAAAGTGGGGGAAGAAATTTTGACAACTATAAACAGGATTCAAAAAAGAACTAGATAAATTCATGCAGGATAGGTCCATCAATGACTATCAGCAAGGATGAGCAGGGATAGGGTCCCTAGCCTCTGTTTGTCAGAAGCTGGGACTGGGTGACAGGGAATGGATCACTTGATGATTACCTGTTCTATTCGTTCCCTCTGGGGCATTTGACATTGGCCACTGTCAGAAGACAGGATACCAGGCTAGATGGACCTTTGGTCCAACTTAGTATGGCCGTTCTTATGATGTCGCTATGCTGATTTAAATTTTAAGCATAGACCAGTCCTTGGACTCCTTCAGCCACTTAGTAAGTGACAAGACAGATTCCAAAGGCAATGCTATTTAATTCTCTTTTTTGACAAAGGAATGTTGACTGCCACCTAGAACCTCACCAGTGGATGGCACAGAAGCGAGTCTTGTTGACTGCGGATCTCTTACATCAGAGCATTTAAGAGATGGAAACTATTATCTCATACAGATGGCAAAATTGTTGGTTACAATAATGCCACTAGCACTTATTACCACAAGAAAAAGCTAGTTTGAGGCAGGAAACTTAGAAAGGAAACACACTGGCTAAGCATTATGCTGACTGCTGTTCTTTCCCTTCTGCTGCGACACCACCACCATACAGTTTTGCGCAAACTCCCTTCCAAGTTTTTGCCTGCATAGGGAGCTTCAATACATGCCCATACATGTCTGCAGTAGCTAGTGAATATAAAGAATCCTCTTACCAACCCCGGCAGGATGAGCATATGATGAATTCCATTCCAACAAATTTAACAGCAGGGATTTTCCAGTATGAAGAAGGTGGAAAAAAGTCAGGATAATATTTCAGACTCTGTTGTGCTAAAGCCTCAAGGAAAAGGATATGGGAGGTGCAGCAGTTTGTGGATCCTCAAGATCTGGTAAATGGAATAGGGCTTGAAAGATCACTTTTCCAGGTTTCAGCAAGACAGAACTTCTAGCAGGAGAGGGGAACTGGGAGAAGGATTATCTTCTAGTAAAAGATACCTTCCCTGATTTCATCCATACAAGAGAGCTGCTCAAGAAAGGGGAAGGTGCAGCTTGCCTTTCTTTTCTCTATCAGAGCTAGCTATTATCAGTAAGTTTCCTAGTGGGTACTAAAATTACAGGCTCATATTTCAGGACAGCCTGTTCCAAGAAAGCACACTGTTCCCATCAGAAAGACTATTTAGCAAACTCCTCTCTGTACCTTGCCCTCTTCCTTCCTGAAAAGCATTCAAAGTCTCTCAGTGAGCAAAGAGAGAAAACAGTTATCTGCAATGCTCAAGGCAAAGGTGGCAATAGAGTACCTAGAATAACAGATAAATGGTCTATTTTACACTTTTCCAAAACCTCAGGTTAGGTCATGGATCCCAAGGGATTGATACACGATTGAAGTTAAAAATATTTACTATATCCTTCTGACAGTTTTCTAAGCCCCATTCCCTTACATTTAGAAAGTACTAATATAGTCAATCCAAGCTTGCTTTTGCTTTGATGAGATTTCAGGGAATTCCCATCCATCTCTCTCTAAGCTTGTTCAATTTAGGAAGATCTTTGCTTGAAGAAGATCTGTATAGTGCCACCTTGTGGAAGGCACGAATGGCAAAAAAGAATCATCTGAAAAGATTCCAAGGACAGCTCTCTTACTGTGAAGAGTCAGGGAAATTTCTTCGTGCAATCTACCAGGTGCCCAAATGTCTGTCTGCTGTTCCAATGGCATATTCACTAGAGTCAGCATTAGAACCTGTTCACCCATAGCTACAAATACATTATGCTCCTGGAGTCAATATTTGTGTTTACTCTAGCACCAAGCAGCTGTGATTATACACACTAGGTCTGGGAAGCATGAGTGTAACAAGCACATTGCTTCCAGTGGCTGCACAGCATTAAGCAGGTAGCTACTGGGCTCAATACCCACTCTATTCAGAGGTGAAAGGATGTGAAACCACAGACATCTGTAAACTGCCTCTGCACAGCTGCCTGAAAATATGGCAGCCCTAACTTTAAAGGCCTGAGAATGGCACAAAAATACTTATTAAAATCTATTTGTCTTGTAATACTAGACCAGCCCCAATCTTACTTGAGAATTCCGACAGCCTTCACAACCCTTCCTTAGGCTACTTATTAAAACAAAATCTTAAAATGACATTTAAAGAAAATGTTTATAAAGTTACGTTCTGTTCTTGCTAGAATGTCTAAACTTACTGGCCTGCAGTAGGTTTTCTTCCATACGCACTGCTTTTAGCTACTACGCTGTGTTTTTCACAAATACAAAACATACAAAACTAAATAAAAAAAAAGAGTAACTCACTCTGCAGCTATGACTGTGCTGTGGGGCTGGACCCAGCTCCCCAATCCAGGCGTTATGATCTGGCACTCAGGGTCACAACTCCACTCACTCAAATTTGGCCCAGCCACCTTTCTGTCATCATGACAGAGGGGCAGCCAGGCCAAATCTGAGTAATGCTGCAACCCCATGAGTCGGGAACAAAACCTGGAGCAGGGAGCAGGCCCAAGCCCACAGCACAGGAGTTGCTGCTGCAGGATGAGTGTGGGGCAGGCTTGCTTTGCAACACATCCCCCCCAACCTCCAAGGCACCCCACCCTCCTGGGGGCAGGAACTGACCTCCCCACCACCAATACCGTGAACAACATGGATAAAATGTAAAATGAATCTCCCCCCCCCCCCCCAAAAAAAAAAAAGTTATTAAAACAAAAAGTTTCACAGGGCTCTACTTAAACTATTGCATTTCTTCATATTTGAAAGATAATTGGACCAGTGCTGCCCTCTAGTGAACAAAGCATTCATGTAAAAACTACTGCTGTGACAGCTATACCCTCTTCAGTGTAGAAAAATTAAGTGGGTATAGCATGTCCCCTTTTTGCTGTAATCCCGTGTGTGTAGTAAGTCTTAGCGGCTCTCTTTCCCTGTGGGAATACTGAAGCTTATGGGTATGAAAACTACAAACTTATATACTGCAGTAGTGCATCAAAAGTTTTTACCTAGAACTTTATAACACAGTCGCACCTAGATGCCTCAAAGATCAGTGTCCCATTGTGCTAGGCGTAAAAAGATGGTTCCTGCCCCACATATGATAATCTAAGTATATGATGTGGGAACAGGTGGACACAAAGGAAGCACAAAGAACAGGTGCACACACAAACCCAAAAGGATCAGATACAAGTCATGTAGGGTCAGTGTGATTGAGCCTTCAGCAGTTCTTTTGGACAGCAATGAATGAAATACCTAAAGGAACAATGTATTAAAGCAACACCATCCATTTGGGATTCTTATCAATTTTGTTGTGAAAGAGATTAATGCAGTTTCAGATAATAACCCATGCCAGAATCCTCATTACTAATGTTCTGTAGTTTTGCCACCCACATCTGCCTAGTTATCTATTTTAAATTTTTTCTTTTTGTGTTGCTTTGTTAAAGATGATTCCAAACAGGGGAAAAGTCTATACAGGAATCACTGTCAAATGCAGAAAGTAAACAAAATGACATACTTCCTCTCCTCTAATCTTTCAGTTACAGTAATGTTAACTATTACTTATATAAATACGTGAAAGCTTCTTGTAAAAGTGTGATTTTTTTTTAAACTGATTTGTCTCTAAGTGCCATGAACTAAAGTTAATACAGTATCGAGGTTGAGAGACCACGTACTCAAAAGTCAAGAAATTCTCATAGTTAAAATTAAATTATCCAAGACCGAAAGTTTCTTAGCAGAAATTGGGGGAAAAGTCTTTTCCCCTCCCTCATAGCAAGATCATAATTCAAAACAATAGAATTAAAAGGAGGGGACCACCACAAGGAAAAACTTCAACCTTTGGTATTATAATAAGCAATGAAAACTTGTACTCCAAGAGAAATTTCCCAAAAGGAAGTTATGAGTAACTAAAATGAGCTAGAATAGAAATTGGAAATCAACCTTGCCTGCACTGGCGGCTATTTGCAGTGTTTATCCCAAAATATTTGAGAGAAGGTGGGTGAGATAAAAGTGTGATGGGTTGCTCCCCATTAAGGTGCCACCTGATGTACTGAAATACCACTGAGCCCGCCTGTTCTGCCAGCCTGGGCCCCCGTTAGCCTGTCTTGCTGAGCCAGGCTCTTAAGCCTCCTCTAGCACACACAAAGGCAGGGCCAAACCCAGCTGCAGAAAGACAGACACAGACACTGAGGTCAGCTCTGGGAAGACTCAGTTTAAGGGACCTTCCCCAGCACTCAGGTGCCCACCGCCCCTGGAGTGCAGACCTAAGGGTATATTGTCTGTACCGCGCAAGCTCATAAAAAAAAATCGCCCACTCCCTCATTGTGGAGAGAGATATGCACACCTCTCCCCCTCCCCCATATGAATTGCACAAACTGGGTTCTGAAATAAACAAGAAACAAGTTTATTAACTACAAAGGGTAAATTTTAAGTTATAATAAGGGATAGCAAACAGAACAAAGTAGATTACTTTAGTACAGGGGTCAGCAACCTTTCAGAAGTGGTACGCCGAGTCTTCATTTATTCACTCTAATTTAAGGTTTCACGCGCCAGTAATACATTTTAATGTTTTTAGAAGGTCCCTTTCTATAAGTCTATAATATATATCTAAACTGTTGTATGTAAATTAAATAAGGTTTTTAAAATTAAAATTCATTTAAAATTAAACTAAAATGCAGGGTCCCCCGGACCAGTGACCAGGACCCAGGCAGCGTAAGTACTACTGAAAATCATCTCGTGTGCTGCCTTCGGTACACATGCCATAGGTTGCCTACCCCTGATTTAGTAAACAAACAAAAACCGCAAACTGAGCTTAACACAAATTCTCACCCTGAGTGATAAACAGTCTGGCAGATTCTTAAGGTACAAGTTGCCTTGGCTTTCCCAGGTTTTCATACACAAGCTGAAGATCCTTTTAGCCTGGGACCATCATCATTTCCCTTTCCCACAGTTCAGTCCTTGTCCCTCAGGTGTTTCCAGATGTGTTGTTGTAGGGAGGAGTGAGGTGCCCCCAGAATGTCAATTTCCCCTTTTAATTTCTTCTTCCCACTTGCTGGAAAGCTTTTTCACTGCAATCTGGGTCAAACCATTCCTATTGTGTACTATTATCTCTGAGAGGTTTCTACTGTACACAGTTCCTGGGTTAATTCTTCTGCTTGCATGCATTTCCGCAATATGCCATTAACATTGTTTGGCCTTTTTACTGTTGTACCTGAAGGGCTGCTTGTGAGTGTTATCAACCTCAGGACATGTTTCAGCAACACATACATAGCCAAAACTTCATAATTTCACATATAATTATATCACATACAATCCAAGATATTACTGTCTAGCAGATCAAGAGACTTTTAGAACCACATCTCCCAGGGCATACTTTGTATAAGACATATCCTAATTACATGACAGTGCTGAATATTGGGGTGTCAGGGTGTAACAAATATATTTTCTTGGATCAGCTTCAGTTGGTAAAAGAGAAAAAAGTTTCCAAGCTACACGGAACTCTTCTTCAGGTGTGATTTGTGCCAATAGTAACAATTTTTTGTATTAGTTATGCACAGGTCAATTTACTATCCATTCTTAAAAAAATAAATCTGCAAACAGCCTATTTACGTACTTGATCAAAGGTCACTACCCAGCTTTGATCAACATTTAAAAGATTTATAAACTACTCAAATACATGTATTTTAAAAATAAAATAAAAAAAAAGTTTCACAATAAAATTAGAGTCTTCCTACTACCTCTACAGTCAGTCATTAGGCACTGCTGGCGAAGTGAATACTTCGCACGCTTTCACCTACACACCCATGTCACAAAATACACGCAGCTCTACTGAAAGTGATCTTTAGCAAGCTCTCCAGAATTGAAAATACCCAGCTCAAGTCTTGCTCCGCACTACATTCTAAAAGTTCTTATGAATAATAGTGAAAACTCGATTCCATTGTACAAATAAAATTGATGCCATTTTCCTTTAACCATATCAGACCTAGAGCTCTCATCTTCCCACTTAGCAAAGCAAAGAGATTTCACAATGGGTACAGATATTCAGGAGTAATAAGAACTACATTTCTCGAAAACCAGAAACACTTGAAAATTGAAATGCTCTCAACAATTTTACACACACCTTACCAGTGCAAATACAAGGCTGCATTTTCCATGCTCATAGAAACTTTCAATCATGTAAGCTCCCTGGGGCAACTTTAATCTTCTGAACAGAATGGAATTTAATAAATTTTACAGGTTTTATCATACTTATATCATACTTGCATTATAAAGAAGTTTCTTCATGCAAGTCCTTGCCTCACTTTTAGGTATTTTAGGGCACTTACTACCATGATATCCAAGCAGTGAACTTTCAAGGATAACTCCGAATGCAAATTTGGAAAGTCACATATTTTTGCCTCAATTTTTATGAGGAAATGAAGCAAAGTCTGTAAATGTTCATTAAAAAGTACTTTCAAGATATAAAGACACTACGAAGGTGCTAAGCAATAACCTCACTGACATTTATTGTTAAAACAAACAAGATCCAACTACTTAACTTCTTCCTACATCCAAGTAGGAGACCTTGGTTCAGTGTTCTGCTACAGTATCTTCCTATAAAGGAGATACTCACAGCCTGCCTTAACAAAACTCACAGCAGAAAAAGTTTAGGTAAACACACATAATTCTTCAAAAAGCTGGAAGTTACTCATTTCCTCTGACCCCAGAGATAGAGTTTTAACAACCACTGAAGTATCTTCTAGTTGGGAGTTGTGACACGGTAGCCTGGCTCCTAAGGGTATTACTGCCTACTGATCAGTCCTCCCTGTCATGCGGCATGGCCCTTTAAGAGTTTGAGGTGGTCTGATACACTTGGAGTCTTTCAAAGAAGTTGGGGCAGGGCTCCCCGCTCACCTTGCCGATCAGATATGGGCTGGGAGAAGGAGACAGCATAAATGTTTCCTCCTTCAGCAGACAGAGCAGATGCCTACAGACACTGCAGGAAGAAAGAAGGCTCTTGCAGGGCTCTGAGTGATCAAGGAGAAGACAGCAGCAGATGAAGGTCTGCCTGCTGAACTCTCCCAGCCTGAGTTTGGAAAGGCTGGCAGGGAAAAGAGCCATCTGTAGAAAAAGCTGTGAGAGACTCTACATCTGCTCTAAAGGACAACTTCAGCTTCAAGAAAGAGAGCGAGGACATTCCTATCTTGAGGAGAGGGAAGTCCAACCCAGCTCTGAGAGAATGGCTGGGATCTCTTCAACAGGAGAGGAAACTGACCAGGACTCTTACATGGACCCAGAGTAGGCATGAACTTGAGCAGCTCAGTAACTGAGTTCCCCTCAGTAGAATGAGTGAATCAACCGGATCCCACAAAGAGAGGTTACCATTAAACTAATTTGTTCTGGGTAATTGTCTGAGAAGATCCAACTGGTGTGGAGTGCAATATGCCTGCAGGGCCATGACAGACCACAAGGGGGGTGGACTGGAGACCAATGCCCTACCACAGGAGGGAGTGCAAGCAGTCTTTAGCATTCATTCAAGGTCTCAGTGCAGGGGAATAGTTATTTAACAGTTTGATACTGAATCTAATTTGAACTCACAAAAATATGTAAATTCAGGAGTTATGGCTGAAATTCTGTTCCCAACTCATATGGATTAGTCTTAGTATTGCAACACAATGTCACCATTGTTTGAAGATACCTGAAGGCGTCACTATAAAATATGACTGTAGGAATCTCTTAAATTGATAAGAGTGGGCTCTATGACAATCCAGTAGTTTGGGATTGTTTGTGATTAGTCATCCATCATTTTATTATACGAGAAACCTAAACACATATTTCTACATTTTAATTAATAACTTAAGTTTTAGTTTTTAAAGTGTTCTTAATGGTCTGAAATGTTAGGTACCTGAAGTGCTGAACAACCCTACATAGTGCCGGAAAGTAGAACGTTCCATTCTCAACAGCACAAAATGACATTTGCAGAATGATCTATCTGCTGGGGATGCTAGGGAGCGTAAGGCTTGGGTTTGCTGAACATTAAGTCTTTGATTTTGTAAGTGAGATGTAAGCACAACATTTTCCAAACAGAGAAGCATGTCACTTTGGAAGTGTATTTGGCTTCTGCTAGCCTGGAACTTGAGAAGCCTGAATCTCAGCCCAAGATCTCCAGCTGGCAGTAGCCAGCAAAAAATCTTCAAATTCAAAGTAAAAACATTCTGTGCACTTCAGCAAGTTTCTATAGCTGCAGGCTGATTCCCTAGAAATCATCCAAAACACTCCAATCACATCATACTGAGCTGATTCCATAGAAGCACTGGCAACTAGCTGGCTGCAGAGGGAGCCTTTTGCCTGCTCTCCCAGCTGCATGAATGATGAGACATGAAGTCAGCTTCCTGGAAAGAACAGGTTGTGTCATGCTAGCTAGAGTGATAGAATCCATTGCTTAGTTTCAGTCTTCAACTATGATTGTACAAGAGTTCTACCAGTGGAAAAAGAGCCTGTGGCTGATTGTGGAGAAAATAAAGGCCTGATCCTCTGCAGTGCTATGCACCCTCAATATCTATTGGTGTCAATAGGAGCCAGAAGTGCTCAGCATCTGATGGAACTGGTCCCTAAAAATGCTGCTGCTACCGCTTTAGTATTCCTCCATTATTTGGGAGTTATACTATCCCTCGTGCCCAAGGAAATTTCATTTCATGCAAGACTTCTCAGAAAGGAGGAAACCTATCCTTCCTAGAAAGAAACATTTTGTGGCTTTGTGAGTTCGTTATAAAAACCTAGAATGTTCAAGATAATTACAACACTTCACTAGCTGAACATTCTGACATCTGCTTCAGAAAGCAATGGGTCAGCTTGCATAGTACATGAATGGACCTCCCCATATCTTACTAGGGAAATTTTTACGATACACTAAAGAGCTGCAACTCCATCCATGTACTCACAATTTAAAAACACCCATTTTATTCCCAAACCCCTATCAACCTTCTCCTCCCCCTCCCTCCTCCCGCCCCCAGCAACCAAAGAAAAATGAAACAGCCTACCCCAAGCACAATTTTGACCCTGAAACAGTGGAGGTACCAGAGACTTCATTAAGTCCACTGGGAATTTCACCATTGTTATTTATTTTATATACAGGTGCTCAAATACTATGGTGATGGATGACAGCATAAATACCTAAAATATATAGAAAACATAAGGAGCTAGACATACCCTACACAAAATTGCACACCTGGACCTCTTTTCATTGCATCTGTTCTTTTAAAAATAACATGGTCTCTAGGGAAAGAACATTGCATCTTCCAAGCAACCTTTTATCTGAAAATACAAAACTCATCCTTGGGCCATAGTTGCTAAGGAAAATAAGGATCCAAAAGTACGGATTCCAACAGAGCTATGTATAGATGAGAAGAACTTTCATCCCAATACTAGAGAATCTCCCTTTAAAGTAAGTTTCACCTACGATTCCTCCTGATGAAGCCACAGTGAAAGAGGACTTCATCGTCTCTGTTCTATCTATAAAAGGAGTACAACATAGCTATATATAGCACATGATGTAGTTTCAAAGACACTTTCACTGTAGGCCCATATAAGTGTATCAACATAGTAACTAGACTGATTAAAACGACACTTTATAATTGTGTGAATTCCTTTTGTTCTCACCTTACCTTAGTATCCTCATCAGTGCTGCCTGTATTACCATTTTGGACACGTAACCTAAACCCGCCTGGTTACCATACGAGAGTGGTTATTTGGATTACTTTGCTTGATGGTTATTTCCAAACACAAAACAAAACAATTATTGCACCCAAAATGTTTTAGTACAGATCTTCAACTGCATATTTCTGATACTATCAGAACTGCTTTAATTACATCAATACTGAATTCAGGATCTCAGCTAAAAAGTAAAGAATTCTTAAAGACTAAAGAATACAAGCAGAGCTTCATAAAAGACATGTAGCCATGTGTGTCCTCTGAAAATAGCAGAAAGTCCATGTCAGCACAATGAGGATGAGACAGAACTGCTAAACATAAATCTATCCATTTTCTTCCCTTCATATGCACAAGAGTTTCAGCACAGGTATCTGTAAGCCTAAAGGGTCACCACATTCTTTGTTACTGTAACAATGTCTTTCTGCTTGGCAGCATCACCCACTTTATCACCCTTTAACTCCAGCACCCATAAGCTTGGTTTCTCCAGCTGAGAAATATTAAGTCTGCTACGACACTTCCTTGATGGCGTATGCTATTGCACATGCAGGGGAAGTCTGTGGCCAAAGCTATCCATTTATGCTGATTGTCACTGCACCATACACAGTAGCGCAACACACTACCACTTAGATTTTATGTATATTTATGTTCTGTTTCTGAAATCCACCATTTACAGAATTTCCACTAGGATATATCAACCTAAGCAATTGAACATTCATTAAAAAACAGACCAAAGATTCCTACAAGGCACAGCAGTAAGTGACAAAGACTTGGTGGACCACAGAATCCACATGCTTGTTCAAGACGACTGGATACTGTATCGACCGGATATTGTATCCATTTCTTCCAGCCCCTCAACCACAAACACAGCCAAAGCAGTGAAAATGGCAGCTTTGCTCAGACCTCTAGGCTATAAACAAGGGAATATAAGTAGCTTGATTTCAAGGAGCGGGGCAAAAGAAAAAGACTCCTCAGAATTATGGTATGAAAATAGGGTAGAACAGGATAACAAATCCACTAGGAGAAAGTGATCATTCTGAATTAAGCACACACATGCATTGTTCATCTGAGGATTGCTCTGACTTCGCCTATTTAGCATAAAAAGGAACCAATTTAATTTGCCCTCACTAATATAAGCACGCAGCCCATAAAAATTAGGAACCCAGCCTGTTTTAACTTGACCTGAAGGAATTTGTGAAGCAACACATCCTAGGATTTTTAGTCCCTAGAGACCATTCCTCTATATTGAGGACAAGAGTCAGGTAAGTTACAGGCTGCAACATAAGGCTCTAGATAACCGAAGTTTGGTTTATCCTTTTCCTCTAAACCATGATGTTTTGAACTATTTGATACTTTTTCCTCATCTTTAGACAAAATCCCAATTGTTACCCCCTACCTCAGGAAGCATGCAATGTGGAGTTTCTCTTACTACGTCTGTAGCTCTATGTTAAAAAGAGGTTCACATCTTCCCCAGAATCTCTGGTCCGCTGCAGCAGATTTTGTTCAAGTGCTATGAAACATGTTCAAAATAGCATCACAAGCTTCTGTAAGGTTACTCCTATTACTCTGTTGGAGAAACTAAACAGTTTCAGTCAGTCTTGTTGAAAACAAGAATTTAAGAGGGAAATGCATACAGATAAAGAACCCAAACAGCAATGGTATGTATTGCACCAAGTAATTTAGAGTTTGCCCAGGTTAAGTAGCTATTAAGAAAGGAGATATATTTTTCCTTCCTGATTATTTTTCTTTTTGAGATCTTCTCAAGCTTCAGTGAGAAGACTGAAAAACTGCTAATCCCTTACCGACTACGATGCAATCAGAAGGCTTTGTGTTCTATCTTAATCTACACTGGAAAGGAACTATAACCCAAGTGTCTGGATTGATATAAAAAAATCCAAGAGAGAATCCTATATTTTACTACACATACTTGTGTTGAAATAGTTCCAAATAAAATCTTGAATCTAGGCACAAGAGAAATGGCTGGACACTGCAGTTGAGAGTCTATGGGGCAGGAATCAATTCCTGAGCGAGTCTTTTCAAGAGAAGGCGGCCTGTGCCCTGAATCTGTATAAAACTGTTGAGAACAAAAGTAGGGAAAAAGTAAGTGTTGCCTGCAATGAACTCCTAACCATATGATCTCTGTTTCTTTTAAGAAAAAGTTTAAGCATCTGCAAAGTTTAAATATATTCTTTGAATACACTTTACAATAGTTATCTCCTGCACCCCTCACAACATTCTATGTGGGGCAGCCATGTGCTACTTCACTACCCCATTGTATGTGAGACCAGACTGGTTTTTGCACTACATGTATTTTGAACAACAGTGCTCAATCTGTGGTTATGCACTGAGCTAACTGTCTCATTTGTCCATTCCATTATAAATTTGGATTTTAGTGTTGAATTTTGTTGCGTGGTTCTATAAATGTGCCACCTGCTGCGTTTTCAGTCAGCGGTGGTTATTCAGCAGCCCCAACATTACACATTAGGGGGCTGGTATTCACTTTTTTGGCTGCTCCCCATGATGTATTCTTCAATAGTGGTGTCACTGCACTGTATTTAGCTGCTCAGTTTTATTCAATATCGGTGTTTATTCAGTGACAGCAAACTGTATTTAAACACAAACCAACACCTGAAAATAGAAATGTTGAAATGGGCAAATGCAATACAATGTTCATTAGAACAGTGCCCTTAGGAACTGTTCAGTCCTCCAGCCATTATAGCGAAGGTGACTCAAAAAGGATTTTGTATGCTCAGAACCAAAGTGCAAACTGCATAGGACAGCTTGTCTGATGCACATATATTGATTTAGTTGTGGAGCTTTTTCCAGCAGGGAACTAAAGTAAGTTTCTGAACTGGGTGAATATTGGCAGTCATGTTCATGGCAGTCGCTTGTGCAAAGAAAAAGATGTCTTTTCACATTAGGGCTCATATCACTACTCACCCTCTAAATGTTTACCTATTGTTACTTAATGGATATTGCAAAATGCTGTGTGACAACCTCCTGCCTCATACAAGGAACATGAGGCCCAAAATGTATAGCTCAGTTGATTAATGCAGTAGTCCATGTCTTTGTGCACCCACATATTCATACCCAAGTGTCAGAGTATGTGTTCTTCAGGCACAGGTATGGGAAGATTGGCAGACACAAGTAACATTTTTTAAAGTAATGTTATGGAACCAGTTCTGAGATTAACAAGATTTGGAAGCAAGAATAAGGAGCAGCAACTACTCTGACTGAGGCCTGGATTTAGCAGTTTTAGGGTATGTCTGATCGCTACCCACCGATCCGATGGGTAGCGATCAATCTATCGGGGACTGATTTATCACATGTAGTGTAGACACAATAAATCAATCCCTGATCGCTGTCCCGTCAATTCCTAACTCCAGCTTGGCGAGAGGCGGAAGCAAAGTCAACAGGGGAGGCGCTCCGTCGATCCCACGCCACAAGGATGCGAAGTAATTCTAAGTCGATGTAAGATACGTCGACTTCAGCTACGCTATTCTCATAGCTGAAGTTGCGTATATTAGATCAATCACACACACACAGTGTAGCCCAGGCCTTAGAAAACTGGCATCCAACATCTGTAAATAGGCAGCACGGTAGCTCAGCACACTTCTAAAGCAACATAATATGCAAATAGAATTTCATTCTCCGGTGCTACTAAACAGCAGAAAGGTGAATCATAACCTGTAGAGATTCTATGTATTATCACGCCATATGCGGAGACTGCTGCTTTTCAGTTCTCTTCCCCTATTCCTCTGCGTCCACGGAACGCAAAGGTACACTACTGTGTGAGTACAAGGTTCTGTGGATATGTCTACATTGCAAAGAACCACCCGTGGCACCGAGCCTCAGAGCCTGGGTCAACTGACTCAGGATCACAGAAAAACCAGAGTGTCTTGTCTCGACTATGTTTTTACAGCGCGATAGCTAATGAATGTTAGTTATCCCTGAGTAAAGGCAAGCCCTTAGCGTTCTAGTTTGCATGATTCCCAAGGGGTTATCCACAGCTACCGTAGGTTTCCCTTACAGAAAGAAAAAAATCAGCCAGTCATATAGTGGTAGCATTTTGACTGCAAAAGTTAGCTAGGAGGATTAAGCCATTTTCATAAGCAGCAATCATCTTTTGTGCTGAAACAAACAGCTCTAAAGGTACTGTATCTATTCAATCATAAGCAGGTTGGTTTATAAGCTGACCGTCTCGTCTCCCCCTCTCCCAAGATAGATAAGTAAAAAATGGAAAAAAATTTATGACCTGCTTGTAAGCTGACCCTATAATTCAGGGGTCAGCAAACTTTGGCTCCTGGGCCACCGGGATAAGCTACTGGCGGGCCGAGATGGTTTGTTTACTTCAAGCATCTGCAGGCACAGAGGTAAATGTAAGTAAACAAAGTGTCCCAGTGCGCAAGCTGCTTACCCTGATGGGCCAGGACAGCAACTGGTGGGGAAATTTTTGGGTAGGGAGAAGCTGGGAGTCAGGGGAGTAACCCCTGTGACCATGCCCCACATGACCCACCCCTAGCCCAAGACCCCCCCACTCTCCCCATCCCATCCCTTTTCACCTTATCTGGGGAAAGCCAGGGGAGGATGTCTCTGGCCTGGCTAGAGCTGCTCCGGCAGGCCAGGCTGGGTGGCACGGTCGCATCTTGCTCTGGCAGACCAAGCCGGGCCAAGCCGCACCCTGCTCTGGTGGGCTGGGCCAAGTGGCACGGCTGAAGCCTGCCAGCCCCGGGGCTGTAGCTGCTTCGGAGGCTCAGGGGAGAGCAGCATGGCCAGAAGCGAGACACTGGCTCTGTCTCTTCCCTTCTGGCTTTGCTTCCTCTCCTTGCTCCCTCTGTTGGGGGGAGGGGCTGTTTCCCACCTCTCCCTCTCTATACCTGTTCATAAGCCCACCCTCTTCTCTGGTGCTTCCCTTTTTTACTAAAAAAATTCAGCTTATGAATGAGTACATACGGTATACTATTGGATCCATTTTAGTGATTACTGTGGTCACCCAAAAATATGAGTGTTAGACAGTTGGCCCCTAATCATTACAATCAGCATTAAAAACCAGGATAAAAAAATGCTTTTTTCTGAATCAATCACATTGCAGGTTTGACCAAAAGCAATATAGTATTTTTTTAATCCATAGGTTTAAAAGCACTTTACCAAGGTAGCTAAGCATCACTATCCCCTTTCTATAGACTGGGAAACCGAGACAGAGGCTAAGTGATGTGTCCAAGGTCACAAAAAAGAAATGGAGCATACATCTCCTTACTCCTTGTATGGTATGCCTCATTCACTGGACTCAAGTTCGCATTTCAGTCAAACGGCCCCTGCCAGCAGAAGGCTCAGATAGGCCAAACTGAATTTAAAAAATTTAGGCAAGAACTATTCACAGATTTGTAAGATATGCTCCATTACAGTCCTTAGGCACATTTACAGTAAATCACAAGTCAGAAATAATAAAGGGAGAAGAGCAGATGTGAGAAATTCTTTTTCTATATGAAGTTTCAGAATTATTAACTCAAATAGAGTGCAGCTTCTGAAATTAAACTGCTTCTGATTACCAAGTTTTGTGGTGTCCTAGTACTAAATAAAGCTGTGATACTGACTGAATGAAACCAGGTGGGGGAGGGAACCAAGCAACTGCTGCTGATCAGGGAACTACGGACACAAATGTACTTTAACTCTTAGACTACTTTAAAAGTTGTGAAGAATACAGGATATTGAATGCAAGGTCAACAGGATTCTGATGAACAGTTGTATCAGCAGTTGTATCACCAGCCAAAGGGCAGAGATTATACACCACAATTTCACTGGATTCAGTTTACAAACCCTGGTGCAGCAGTTAGGACAAATATCTAACAATAGCTGTCCTCATAAACTGATCTAGAACAGCAATGAGTACAATTCAACAATCAAAGCTGTTTGTATCTATAAGCGAAAGCAAATAACTGGCCGAGGTCTGTCTACAGATGCTGTACTGGTGCCAACTACACTCAGATCTTCCTTTTTATTAAAATCTTTAATCACTGGGGTGCTTAAAGGCCCCAATCAGGGATTTGGACCTTATATCAGATGCTGCGTGTGTGCGTGCGCACCCACACACACCCCTTTATCCACACTCAAGGTAGGGTGACCAGATGAGAGATATAAAATATCAGAACGTGGCGGAGAGGAGGAGGGAGAGGTGTTTGCTTGTGGAGCAACCAAAAAAAACCCCACAACAAGAGCCATTGGAGCATAGGAAAAATTGGTGGAGGCTGAGCACCCACTGGCAGCTCCATAACCCAATCCCCCCTGCACCAGCTCGCCTTCACTCTGCCTCCACCTCTCCAAGCTGGCTGCCACGTCCTGCTTCTCCCCCATCCCTCCAGCGCTTGCGCCAACATACAGCTGATTCGCGCAATCCTGGCAGGGAGGAGGAATGCGGCATGCTTGGGGAGGAGGTGGGGCCAGGGCAGGATTTGGGGAGGGATCCAATAGGGCAGTGAGGGAATGGGGCGGGGGGGAGCAGGGCCAGGGCCGGGATTTGGGGAGGGATCCAATGGGGGAGGGAGCGGCGGAGTCAGGGCGGGGCCAGGGTGGAGTTGGGGCAGAGGGCACGAGCCCCCTCCACCTGTGTGCTGGAGGGCAAAATATCGGGATAGTCCCGATAAAACTGGGACGTCTGGTCACCCTAACTCAAAGTATTTAATGCCTACTTGATATGTAAGTGACAACATATGGAGTCACATACAGCACTTCATAGCTTCAGAATTCTTTACAAGAACAATACAATATTTCTCGCAAGACTTTTATGGTGTAGATGTTATCCCCATTTAACAGATGAAGATACTGAGAGAGAGACTGACTAGCTCAAGGCCACAGAGGAAGCCAGTGTCAGTTGCGGTTGTAACTCGAATTCCTAGCTTCTGTCTCATCTGCCCAGAAGTACAAAGGCAATAGTAAAGGGCAATAATAAAAGCAAGCGACGAGAGAAAGAATAGCTTCCTGTTTTGTAAACGCCTCAGTTCCTTCACTGAAATGTTATGTTCCAGTGAGATGCATCTTATCACGTTAGATGCTATTTTTATATTTTCACAATGAGAAATTTGGTTTTAAATAAGAAAATCCCACCCACAACCACTCATAAATCAGGAAGAAATGAGGTGATGTTTCATAACCACAGAACTTAGCAGCAAAATCTCTCCCTCAAAATAAAAGGAAAGGAAAATTCTCAGCCTTGAATCACTTCAGTTCTTTTATTCTGGCAGAGAAGGTAAGACCCTAAACTAGAGAATTATGTAAACAAGTGAAGGAACTCCTTGTGAGAGAATTAGGCAAAAAGCATGCTTGCTTGTGGACACATTCAAACAACTTACTACAAGTGTCCTATGACCAACAAATGGCATTGTTTGCTATGCTCTTGGGCTAGTGTTCTGATAAGGGAGTCCCAATAAGGGATAAGATGTCAGTGAAACCCTTTTTCACTGTTACAACATTCCAAAGTTAATTGTGGTCTAGGACTGTGTGTAAAGTTATCTCTGGTTTACTGCCATTTTAACAACCACCGTTAAAAATCATTTTAACCTTATCAAAACTTACAGAAAAAGGAAAATATGTAATACATTTGGAATTTAAAGAATAATGGCAGCCTTTTTAAAAAGCAAAACAGATTTCCCTTGTCATTTTCTTTTCTTTTCAGGTGGCCTTGATTCTCCTTTTTGAAAGAAAAGGGAAAGTTAATTCAGATGTTTCTGAGCTGTTGAAGTCTGACCCTGTTGCCTTAAACACAAAACAAGGCAACCACCATAAAGAAAAAGAAAGGATAGTAAAAAAATACCTAACGCAGATTCAGTCTCTGATGCTTACTTTTGCTTGCAACTTAGCTGCTATGAAAAATTACAGTCATGCATCTGGTCTCTCTCAGAGACAGAGACTTGGCAAACTTTTACCAGTGTTGGACTGTAAGACATTGCCTGCACTTCGCCTTTCTGGTCACAAGATCACAGCATTGCTGCAAAACGTGGCGTTATCTCAAGTCATCTAAGTCAGATATAGCGCTCTAACTTGCTGTCTCAGGGGGGTGAAAAATCACCCCCCTGAGCGCAGCAAGTCTGAGCACTTTAAAGCGGTAGCATAGCCATGCTCCCAGCGCTCGTAGTTATTACCACGCTGGCGCGCGACCACACACACCACTTCGAAGTGCTGCCGTGGGAGCGTTCCCGTGGCAGTGCTTAGAAGTTTCCAGTGTAGACATATCTTTGTCTTTTCTCTTTAAGGGTATGACGGAGACGACATAACATGAAGAGGGAAAATGACTAGGGAGGGAATGAAAAGAGGAACCTCAGGTTCATATTTAGTTGTAGTTCAAAAACTTTAGCTGAAGCCAAGGGAGCTGGTGATGTCATCTGTTTCTCTCTCTCTGGCTCAGGCCAAAAGACTGTGGTGGCAGAAGTCGTTATTACAGGGAAGCTCACTCCTTAGCACAGTTTAACTTCTATGGTCCATTTGTCTCAGACTTTTGTTTACTTCTATCAACAACTTTGTAAGATGAGCCAAGTTGGACCATTACCTTTGACAATTTAGAATATAGGTCTTCACATACCCGCACCTCTTTCTTGGGCTACAGCATGTTTGCTACTGATTTCAGTGTAGGTATGTAAAGTCAAAGAGCAAGCAACACTGACCACCTGGCTTTAAAAATCCGCTTCTAGTTTAATGAAACGATTCTGGTTGTACATACTTGGTATTCAGGAAGCCCAGATGGAGACATCTGTAAACAAAAATTTCAGCTTGCTTCCTTTAAGTAATTTGTTCCTTAACCCTTCCATTTAGTTTACTTAGAAAGATTTTCTGCTGCCACTGCAGTAT
This sequence comes from Gopherus evgoodei, assembly GCF_007399415.2. Classification (NCBI taxonomy): domain Eukaryota; kingdom Metazoa; phylum Chordata; order Testudines; family Testudinidae; genus Gopherus; species Gopherus evgoodei. The sequence continues at coordinate 113,112,037 of NC_044325.1, read as the reverse complement.
GCGTTCAGGTCTGGCATTATAGCCAGTTCACACTGTGGCTGTAAATATGAGAAAATAAGTACTTGGGTTCTCCATTATGGTGTGAAGTATTGTTTCTTCAAATAAAGCTGTGACCCAGCGTAAGAACTGTTACTTAAACCAAATAGTGTAAAAGCTGATCAGAACATCCCCTGTTAAAATACACTTCCTATTTAATTTGCAAGATTCCTTATACAGGCTGACAACTAAGTTTACATCACAAACATAATTCCTCCTTTGGGCTTCTTGAACAGGGAATCTAAGTTTACAAGCCTTCCCTTAGGCTTGTAAACACACGCACGCACGCGCACTCCACTGAACTTTCCCTTAAATTATTGTTATTCACTATTGAAGCTAGAAAAAGATTGCTGCTACATAAAAATGTACTTCATCCCCTCATCTGCTCTTCCCTCAAATAATATAGAAGCAGGTTAGTTTATCACCCTGCAGCTCTTTGCCGATTTGCAGGTCCGTGCATGCATATTTATAAACGTATTTCATGAAGCAAGCCAAAAAGTGTTAACTGCTTTGCAATGTCAATAGGATGACGTGTCGTGACAAGGCCAGGGTGACCAGGCCAAGATGAAAGGAAGAAAAGTAGTAAAGTAAATCTATTAACTGAGAGAGACCCCAACATACACACACAGCCTGCAAGACTTCATGCTTCTCCAGAAATAACAGATAAATGCAAAATTTCTTTCAGAAAACTAGACATACCTTGAGCCTCAGAAGGCTTGCAGATTGCAGTTAAGCTTCAGTGAATCAATCTTAAATTGAAGGACATCTTTGTCATCATCACAGCATCATTCTGTCCAAAGCTGGATGAAAGTCTCGTGTGTGGACGAATGTTGCTCTCATTAAACAGAACTGACTGGCTGCCACAAAGGACCCATCAATTGGCTGATAGTTCTTGCAGTGCCTACCAACCATTGATTTCCATCCTGTTGGCGTAGTGAAACTTCCTTCTGCACTTGTGGTATCATTTATCCCAGCCTCTGCAATGTGCTGCACCCTGCAGTACTCTTTGTTTTTGAAGAGTAAACCAACGTAATAGTTATCTTCTGAAAATGGTAGCTCATCCATCTAGTCCTCTGTCTAGCTATTTCTCACACACATTAATATCAAAGCACAATTGCTTATCTCGCTGATATTCTTAGAAGAATGAATAATAGTGAGCATCACCTAGCTCTAATATAGCTGTTTTCATCAACTCTCAAAGTACTTTAAAAGGAGGTTCCCCACATTACTGACAGGGAAACTAAGGCACAGAGAGGTGAACTGACATGCCAAAGTTCACCCAGCAGACCAGTGGCGGAGCCAAGAATAGAACCCAAGTCTCACTGCCAGAAGCTGGGAATGGGAGACAGGGGATGGATCACTTATGATTACCTGTTCTGATCATTCCTTCTGTGGCACCTGGCATTGGCCACTGTCAGAAGACAGGATACTGGGCTAGATGGACCTTCAGTCTGACCCAGGATGGCCATTCTTATGTTCAAGTCCTTGTCCAGTGCCTTAAATTGTTCTTCCTGTTGTGTATTTCATAACATCTTTTGATCCAAAAACCCTAAGTGTAATTACCAGGAGAGAATCACTGTTGGATGACTGCAAAAATGCTATTACCTGGAGTCTAGTTTCTAGTACCTCCTTCCTCTTCACCCCACTAAAAGAACAGTCACATTCATCACTTGAATAGGGCTAGGGCAGCAATCCTCGTTCTAACAAGCCATGCAGCTCTTTCCATCCAGCATCCCTTCGTCTGCCAAGTCAAGTGAAAGGGGAGATGAGCTGCAGCTATGCTGTGTATTTGCTCATAAATAGATGCAGTCTCACTAGCCAGGGTTTCCCTTAACTTTCTTTTGTTAGGAGTGTTCAGTTAATACGTTGTGGGATCCTGTTGGACAGTTAGTGGTAGTCTATCTTCTAGTGGAACTTTATGCAACAAAATAGAGAAATATACTATCAGTAAAAAGAAATTCAACAAATTAGTGCATAAGGCTGATTACTTCAGAGAGCTTCCTTTTGATTACCACATGGCTCTTAAAAACCCTTATTTTTACCATATTTTTTCTTCTTAACTATATTTAGGACATAATACTTTGATATACGAGCCCCCACATGGCCTGTACTGGTGTATACACACATGGTAACCTGTAAAAGACTCAGACTTGCATAGTAGTATTAGACTTAAATTCTTTGTATGTTCCAGCTACTACAGGGCAACGCATGCAGCATGGAGTATCCGATACGCTCGCATTGCACTTGTGCATGCTCATTCACAGACAGTACAGAGATCATTTCAGAATGGGTATACCAGAGGTTGGTTAGGTCCAAAGTTTGACATACCTTTTAAACATATTTTTATCGTGAAAGGCTAACCAATTCTTGTTCTCCCCAAAGCAATGGGTCTGTATTCTTAAACAAAAACACCTGAGAGAGTGAAGAATGAAACATTTGAGTGTAACATTGCCATCAAGTGGGGTAAAATAAGTCCTTAATCATGGAAGGTATTTGTAGACTTACTTTGAAGGAAATCACTTCCTGTTATAAGGAATACGGGTCCTCTCACACAACACTGGCCGTAAGTACCTGACTATGCTAGCCAAGTAACTAGAGAATTGGGGCACTAATTTATATTCAGTATGTTACTTTAGAACACATGCAATCTCCAAGAGATCTTCCGAGACTGAGGGCTGCACAGATGCAGGAATGAGAGCTAATGAGGCATGTAGGTAATGCTATTACAATGCAAAATAAAACTGGCTTTTCCAATTCAGAGGGCCTAATCCAAAGCCCACTGAAGTCAACGGAAAGACTCCCTTTACCTTCAGCAGGATTTGGCCCAGGTTCATATATCTGAACACTGCTTCCCTCTCCCGCCCCACCACCACCACCACACACACCCACACCCATGTCTGGAGATGTGTTAACGGGACACTTGGGACACTTCACCTCAAACCGTCCCTTGAAATGTGTGTCAACTACTTATGCTAAACAATCTGCTTTACCTTCTGTTTAGCTGAGACACCCTAAGCACATTCCCCAGACCTGAAGAAGAGCTCCGTGTAAGCTCAAAAGCTGGTCTCTCACCAACAAAAAGTTGGTCCAATAAAAGATATTACCTTACCCACCTTGTCTGTCTAATACCTGAACAGTGATGTAAGGAATAATTTTGCTATCAATTGTCTCTCAGGATTTTAAAATTAGGTTGAGTGGGGTAAATTCCAATCATTTTTCAAAAAGTGATCCTGCCCCACCATTTCTATTCCATTTATTTACTCACATACATTAAATAAATTGTTTAGTAACCCACTTACATCCTAATACAATCACACTTCAGTAGATTCTCTTCAAACTTCTATAAATTTTGGTACAAGACTTGTGTTAACTGTAATTGCCTGAACCCTCTTAGCTCTGCTCTGTCCTCTCTCTTAGATTCTGGTTAGTTTTTCCCCTTTCTTTTTTCCTAATCAGTACTGCCAAAGGGTACTGCAGTGTTTCAGGGTCAAAGCACTATACAGGGAAAGCTGGCAAAGCTCTGCAGCAAGGTTCCTTGACTGCACAGACTGGTTGTCTCTATAGTCTGTTCTGTAAGGTGTGTCCAGACAGAAGTCCTATAATCATTGTGCATGTGCGCTTTGGAAAAAAACACTGAATAATGTACGATGTTCTGAAGTATAATGATAAACATTTTAATATTTAAATATTTTCCTCTCATTTTTAAAGGCTGATGACAGTTGTTGAATTTGTAGCTCTAAGAACTGAAGTTCTCTATCCACAAAACAGGCACTGCATGGATGGCAGAAATGCATCTTTGCTCCACCATGCTGGCAATATATCAAAGCCTTGACCTGGAGGAGCCACCATATAAGCATAGTTCAGTTCCCAGGTCATTCACCCCCTGGTCCTCTGGTGAGAACAACAACAAAGGTTTCAGTTTTGATGCTGGTTATTACCTGGACATCTTTCTGCTATGAACTGAACACTCTCCCCAACCACCATTTGATGGTGGTAGCTTTAAGTTCACTTCTATCCAGGGGTGGATTAACAAATCTGGTGCTCCTAGGTCCTCAAAAAAAAAAAAAAAAAAAAGGTTCCACCCCCCTCACCTCTGCTCCCCCGCAGCAAGCCTGGGAGGGAGGGGGGAGATGTGACATGCTTGGGGGATGGCATGGGTGGAGTGATGGTGAGCTGGGGCAGGGAGCGGTTCCCTGTCCCACCCCCAAAGAGTTACTCCCTGCACCTGCTGGCCCCAGGTCACCTCCACTATCCCCTGCGCGCATCACTACTCGCTTCTCCTTCCCTCCCTCCCTCCCAGCACTTTCGCACCACAAGTCTGGGAGGGAGCAGGGAGAGAGAAGGGAAGTTGCGGCGCACTTGGGAGATGGCAGCAGTGGACCAGAGGTGAGCTGGGGCAGGAAGCGGTTCCTGGCCCCTCTGGGGTTACTTTCCGTGCCCGCAGGCCCCAGCTCACCTCTGCTTTACCTCCTCCACGTGCCACTACTCACTTCTCCCTCCCTCCCAGCACTTTTGCACAGCAAGCCTGGGAGGGAGGTAGAAGGAGGGAAGCGCGGCACGTCTGGGGGAGGAAGCAGGCCGGGGATTTGGGGAAGGGGTGGAGTTGGGGAGGGGGTGTGAGCAAATTTGCCACTCTAGGCCTAGGCCTTGTTGGCCTAGGCGATAATATGTCGCTGCTTCTATCCTTGACTCCAGTGAACAAGGTGAAAGGTATGTATCAGACTACCAGTCTTTCAAGTTTTCCAGTTCTCAGAATTACTTTTTACCCTTCCTTTTACTTGCTCTCCCCTGCAAACTTCCTACCTTGGACTGGAGAGATATTCCTTCCACATCCTACAACTAGTCCATGTTGTTCCAAGCATCAGTCAGAAAGGAACGTGCTAAGAGGTCCTGTTAGATAACTCCTCCCTTTCCCTGCTCCCTAGCCCATACTCAAGATTAAGACTGTAATCCTGAATATGACAGTGTTGTGCATCTATCAGACTACGGAGGCAGCGTGGCCTGGTGAATTAGGTCAGAAGATGACCTAAAGAACTCTATGTAAGCTTGAAAACTTGTATCCCTCACCAACAGAAGTTGGTCCAATAAAAGATATTATCTCACCCACCTTGTCTCTCTAATCTCCTGAGACCAACATCGCTACAAAACACTGCATATGAACAGAAGAAATTTTTAGGACTCTTACTCCCATGAAGGTATATAAAAACAATATTGAAAGGGATTTAAGTGATTCAAAGGTGGAGATGGTGGACTGCATGGCAAAATCAAATCCTTTAAGATAACTGCTGGACTGGGGGCTTTTTTTGGTACATTTCTGCTTTGAAACAAAGTGACACCTAAAATAAATGTCCTAAAACAATGCTAAAATATTTTACATGCACTTGTCTTTACCCAGAGGAAGCCCCAACAAAATATAAACATTTTTAACTGCCTCAAGTCACAGCACTCAACCTTGACTCAAACTTAGCCGTCCAAGGAATCAACATAATGCTTCAGATCTGCGATCATCAGAATGTGTTATTGTAGGTAGAGGAAGATGACTTCCTCCTAAAGAGTTCTGCCACCTCCTCATGCTCCAATAGAGCAAAGCACTTAAAATACATATTTAACTGTAGGTACGTGCTTTACTCTATCAGGGCCTTAACCATCAATAGGGAACAGTACACTGACTTATGTCATTCACAAATCTGGAGCAGGGCCAAGTGTAAGCTCTTACTCCTGGGGAAATGCTGTGCCACTGCATGCATGCAGAATTCATGCTCCTACAGATTTCTTTGCTTCCCCACAGAAAAATGACTTTCTGGTGGGGAAGCAAAGGGAAGCTGCTTCCCCTCTCTCCCCCCAGCAGCACAGGCACATTCTTTCAGGTGCCCAGAGCAGCCAGCAGAGAGATAAATTGCCATGGTGCGACACCCATGGGTGTAGTTTGCAGGGGCAGGGCGGCATTGCCCTCCCAAAGAGAGAAAAGGGGCTACGCAGTGTCACCTGTCACTGCCCCCTGCTCTTTTCTGCAAGTGCTGAGTTACTCAACACTAGCTCTGCTCAGCCTGCTGGGAGGGAGCAGGCTCAGTCATTTCCCCGCAGCATCTCCCCCGGATGTGTTTCTGGCTCTCTAGGCTCCTCTCCCCACCAGCTGAGCCCGAGAAAGGTGCAGAAGAGGTGACAAAGAGTAGCTTCTCTCCTGCCGGGTGAGGGAAGGTGGCTGCTCTGGCTTGATGCCTCTGCAGCGGCCTCCTGGATCCTAGTGCAGGTCACCTTCCCCTTCTATGACTGCTAGGCACCCTTCATGGCCACCATCCTGTTTCCAGTACACTGGTTAGTACCTGCGGTGGGGTGGGCCGGGGCAAGGGGGAAGGAAAAGGAGGAGCCCAGCATGCGGCATCCGATTGGCAGTAACTGGGGATCCCCCATTAAGCAGGCCCATCCCCTCCAGTACTGGCAGCCCAGGTACAACTCCAGGCAGCAGTAGAGAGCCAGTCAGGCAGGAGAACTGGCACATGCACAAACCCCTTCCAAAAACCAGCAATCAAACTACACCTATGACGCCATGTTCGGTGGTTTCTACCCTGCACTGGGCTCAACTGTTAGTCCCAGCTGGGCTGCTGGCAGGGAAGGAGGAAACTTCCTCTTCCCCTGCAAGGAGCAGCCAAGGCTGGGGCTACCCCCAGAAACCTCTCTGGTTGCAGGAAGCTCTGCACTCTCCTGCTTCCTGCCCCCATCACCCGTCGGCAGCAAGGGGAGAGGATCACTGTGAGGGGGAGAGGGTCCTGTCCACCCAACTGCCATGCATGAGGACCTTCCCCCATACCCAGACCACCCCCCACGGAGTCTCACCCCTGACACACTCAAAACCCACCAAGAGCCCTCCACATCCAGAACCCCCCTCCACTGAACCTCAGTCCTGTATCCAGAGCACCCCTGCATCTGACCCACTCCCACCAACCCCACCCTCCTGCATCCAGACCCTTCCCCCACCAAGCTCCCACCCTGAGAAGCCCCACTAACTGCACCTGGACCGTCCCACCATGCCCCCCTCCTCCAACCCCCCCTCCAAGCCTCCCATACCCAGACCACCCTGCCATGTCGCAACCATCTTCACCTGGACCCCCTACAGAATCTCATTGCCCCTGCACCTGGAATCCCCCAAAAAGCTCTTGTGCATCTAGATCCCCCCTGCACTCAGACTCCCCACTGAGATATCTACATCCAGACCACCCCCCACAAAACCCTTTCACCCACATCTGGATCCCTCCATACTTAGCCCCTCCACACTTGCATTCTGCTGGGCTGAACCTGCCTGCCCACACCTGATGTGCCTAGTGCAGAGGGATAGGGCTCTGGGGTGTTCCTGGAACAGGCCCGGAACTTGTGCTGAGTCAGGATCGGGTGCAGGCTCACCGAGTCCATGTCCTAGGGGGAGGGGAAAGCACAGGCTGCAGGGTCATCTCCCACCTCCCTGCAGCTAGTGGCCTGTGCTTCTCCCGCCGTGCTCGAGCCTCCACATTTATTTATTGACAAATAATTTGCAGAATTTTAAAAGTGTGCAGAATTTTTATATTTTTGGCACAGAACTCCCTCAGGAGGAAGCTCTGCAGGGGCTTCAGCCAAGATAGACATGCTTGTGCCCCATCCAGTTCCATCTCCACACCTATGACGAGGTTCCTCCATACCCATGACACTACACTGCCTGCCACTAGCACGCCTTCTCCCCTAAACACCAGACGCTGTTCTATAAGAACCAGGAGGTGGGGCTGCAGTTCAACTTTGCATGCTAAGGGAAAATAGTGGGATGGATATTAAGGAACACTTTCTTTGTTGCAGCCCTCTGGCAACAGGGGTACATGTGGTGGTGCCCAGGCTGGGTGTGCTCATCTGCTATGGGGCCTTATGCAACCATCGAGGTAGCACAACTCTACAGCTGCCACTGTTCCCTATAAGAAGGATGCATCATTGTTCTGTTTTTAAAAGACTTTACAGACTTTGTGGGAAGACCACACAATTTCAAACTTGCCTAGTCATTAAGTATACACTGGAAGCTGTTTGTATGGAAGGAGGACATTTTACAAACTCTAAATGCATACAAAGAAAGGTCATTTCAATTGGTTTTATGGGTCAAGTTCTAATAATTTTAAAAGATTTACTCACTAAGACTCATTAGTGACATCAGCTCATTAGGTCACTGCCAGTGTTCTTTTTAAAATCTACTTCACTTGACAAAGTTTAGTTTCCCCCTTTAACTACCACAACAATACGTGACTCTAAACACAGCCTTTGCCTGCTGGATAGACGTAAAATATCCTTATCACATCTTTCAATTAAAAGCAGGGTGTTCTGCTTCCTTAATGGTGTCTGAATAAACATAAAAAGCTACAGGAAAGGAGAAACGTTCCACTTTCATGTTATCTATAGGCTTGATCAGCACACAGACAGAAGTTGCAAGCCCAGTTCTGTGTGGAAGGCTTCACTTAAAAGCAACCCAGGCAAGCACCTAATCTGGGAATGCCTGATTCCCTGCAGAAGAAGTGTGTCATTTTTAATATGCACAACCCTAAAACTGACAGAGTTCTTGACTCTTAAAGTCACTGTTCATGTATATTTTGCTAGGGCTTGATCTGGAGTCATTAATGCCTGATGGCATCCGAAGTCTAGGTTTTTGGTATCTGTGGAACTAACTAATCACACCAGAGGAAATCAGATTTTTCATGGCCACAATTCAATTACTCTGGAAGAACAGCAACTGGCTGTCCTCAGTGCCTGATCAGCACTTCAGGAGCAGCACTGGTATTTGCTGAGCTGGGGTTATCACCTGATCACCCTTACAGGTGGAGGCAAATTGTTTCTGTTTAGAGAGGAGAAAGGTGATTGGCAGAAAAATGGTTTTCTTCATGAGGCTCTTTTAAAACCATTTAGCCAGCCCTTTACTTGGACAAGTATTGGCACTCCGTGATGAGGCACTTCACGATGGAGCTCTTCCTTCATCAACACACACAAGCCCACTGCTATTTATCTGGTGCATAAGCCCGGGGTTCTCTCAGACAATTAGGAGGGGAAGTTAATATCCCAAGAGATAAAACTCAAATGTATTTTTTTGAAACATGAAATATATTCAATGGACATTATACTTTTCTAAGTTAGCCTCTGCTCTGTATAATCAAGAGAGCAGGACTGACAGACAGAGTGGCATTTTCTCCCTTGCCCACTGTGGACTGATTCCAGGCCATCTGTGAGAAATGCCAAACAGGGCATTCTATCTTTTCTGCAGCACAGCGCAGCACAGCACAGCAATGCCAGCCACTTTACTGCAACAAATGGAGGGGTGAGCGAGGGAGGAAGGGCAGGCAGAGAGCTTCTTTTGTTTTCCTTATTTGTTTGTTTGCTTTACTCAAGCAGAGGGCTTTCCTCTTGCCAAATTCACTCCCATGGTGAAATGTTCCCAATTACACTGTGGTGGAGAGAAAAACAAAGTTTGCAATTAGAGCTGCAGGAGTTTGAGCCTCACTTCCCAGACAATAAGTGAGACTGCCAAGTATGGTGCATCTCTGCAAAGAACTCAAACCTGAGCAGATCAGCTATTACAATTATTTCTTCAATAAATTACTTTCATAAAGTGCCTTTTCTTTAACAAAATACTCCAAAGTATGCTGAGTACTCACTATAAGCCTCTGTTACTAGTCAGCCTTCTATAAGCCATTTCACCATCTTCCAACTCTCCTCAGTTTTATATTTGCATCACCTTCAAAGAGCTGGATGGCTAATTCAGGGTTCTATAGAACATGCAGCTATGCTGCATAAAACTAGTTCTTACCCTTTCACAGCGCATAGGGAGGTTGCTTTACATATCCTGTGCAAGAAAAGTCAAATACTTCTCCTTGTGGCATTCTCTTTGTTGGAGCCCTAAAATCACCCATCCTTCGTATGTCTCAGAGCCCCAAATTGCAATGGTCTTTCTTCCACTGTCCAGAGACAGTCAATATAGAGAGGAAACTGAAAGAGAAATTATACCTCACTCACATAAGAGAAGGAACTCACTCCCTGTGTAGCAATCTCAGCTCCTGCCAGACCAGGAAACAAGAGTGTGGAATGGGATTCTAACCTGGACATTGCAGAACGCTGCCCATGCCCCAAGACAGTCCCAGGTGCTGGATTTTTTATATCACATTGCAAGTCAATAGCCTCAACTCCTTTCAATTTTGGTGTAATGGTGAAAGTTCAGTTTGTTCCACATGTTGAGCAAATGGAACACAAGAAAAAAATAGATGCAAGAGAGTCTGTTGGAGTTTAATGGTGAATCAACAATAGGTTCTCGCAGGGCTGCAAGCCCCACCCTAAAAGGCATAATACCCCCAAATATAAATTCAATATTTCTGGGAGTTGCACAGCTGTTTAAGACTAAAGAAGAACCAACACTAAAGATTTCCATTTGCAAACCAGTTTTCCTTAAGTCACACCTTGACAAGTTTAACTGGACTTATTTTCCCTCTTTATGTCCAACAGTTTGCCAGTGTATATTTGAAGAAAAGAGAATAGTGGAGAGAAGGAGAAGAGAATAAGAATGACAACAAAAGCCAATGTTTAACCCCTACCTCCACGGCAAAAAAACAAAAAAAAAAACCCTAATCTTTACCTACTGTAAGACTTCTGCCCAGTTTTGATCTGGCATGCAACTTTTGCCCACAAAAAGAGTGCAGCAATACACTAAAAGTAAACATATTTGGAAGATAAAAATTGCCATTTGCCACACAAATGGTCCAATTTTTTCCAACAGAAACAGAGCCAAAAAAAAACCAAAAAAGGCTGTTTAAATCAGTTTGCCTAAAATAAACCATCCCTTATTACATGCCACTCCCTCCTGATGCTGAGGGATTTAGGAAGCCTGTATTGCCATGATCTGACAAGAGGTAATCCAATAAGCCATACATCCTCTCTCTCTCCTGGAGAAGGACACAGCTGCTTTAACCTCTCCACCAAGGCCTTATGTCCCCAACTCACTTTTGCAACAGCACAGCCAGCTGTGCCGATGCAGCAAGCTTTAGACCAGGGGTCGGCAACCTTTCAGAAGTGGTGTGCCCAGTCTTCATTTATTCACTCTAATTTAAGGTTTCGCATGCAGGTAATACATTTTAATGTTTTTAGAAGGTCTCTTTCCATAAGTCTATAATATATGACTAAACTATTGTTGTATGTAAAGTAAATAAGGATTTTTAAATGTCTAGGAAGCTTCATTTAAAATTAAATTAAAATGCAGAGCCCCCCGGACCTGTGGCCAGGACCCGGGCAGTGTGAGTGCCACCAAAAATCAGCTCACGTGCCGCCTTTGGCACTCGTGCCATAGGTTGCCTACCCCTGCGTTAGACACTCCCTTAAACAGGGCTGTAGTAAGAACATGCAGATACCCACATTCTGAAGATTTCTTGTGCCACGAGAAAATCTTAATAGAATGTCTTACTTCTCTTCATCCTCACTTTCCACCTTCTATCGCCACTGGTCTAGTCCTGTTTAAATCTGGTGGGCTTCCCAGGCAAAACTCTCACTTGCCTGGTCTAATCTGGCTCTAGAGCTACCATTTGCCCTCTCACCACCCCCAACAGAAACATTTACAGAACAAAAACAGCTTCTTCAGGATAAACCTACAGGGCTACATTTCACAATACACTAGAGAGCTGTGAAAAACTGTAGCTGAGCACAGTATACTTAGTTCTGTAACCAGTGTATCAAATCATTGCCTCTCATTACCTGGTGGCATAGGAATAATAAAGATAAAGCAACAAACGCCAGAATGTTTAGAAGTGGTGAAGAGAAAGTTCTCAGAATGGAGGCCAGGTTGAATTAACTTATCTGCACCCAGCAATTGCAGGAATCTTCTGAGAATGGATCTTACATACTGTAACGGGGTTCTCAAACTTTATTGCACCGTGATCCCCTTCTGACAATAAAAAGTACTACCTGACCCCAGGAGGGGGGGACTGAGTCTTCTCCCCAGGCAGGGGGGAGTGCAAAGCTGAAGCTCCAGGGCTTCAGCCCCAGGTGGGGGCCTGTAACCTGAGCCCCGCCACGCAGGGCTAAAGCCCTCAGGTTTGATCTTCAGCCCCAGGCCCCAGCAAGTCCAACACCAGCCCTGGCGACCCCCTTAAAACGGGGTCCTGACCCACAGTTTGAGAACCGCTGCTGTACAATATGTTGCAGCACACCAGGAGGAAGGGAATAAATTAACAGCTTCTATTTCTGTAAGACCTTCCCCTTACCTTACAGTAGAGAGTGCGCTTGTTTTGGGAGTTAAGACTCATACAGCCACATAGCAAGGTTTCTGGGAACATAAGGCAGTGGATACGGTTAAACACTGCACATCCCAGTTTCGCTTCCCCAAGTCACTACCTGGTGCACAAAGGAGAGACCTGGGATGGAGGGGGGTTCTTTACCATTGTTCTTCTAGAATCAGGTGCACTTAACAAGATTTCACTGCACATATAAAAGCAGCATCAATCAACAGGCAAAAAAAAAAAAAATGTTTTGTGCATCAGGTCTGCTTTTTTTTTTTACATCTGCCCAGTCACACTGCATCTGATCCTACAGCCTTCCATCTGGACAGAGGGAATCAATTTCTGTGCCTAATACACACCATATTCTCAGTTTACCAGCTAGATGTCTTAATACCAACAGAAAGACCAGTGAGTGGAGACAACTAGAAGTAGAGACTTTCGCTGGATATCCTCATAGGTGGTGACAGAGCAAAGCAGAGATGGTGATGATGCCAGACTAGATGATCACGTTGGTATAGTCTAAGAGTCTAATATTGCAGTGTTTAGGTGCCTTGCTTTATTCACTCAGCAGCAGAACAATTTGTTGCACACATTAAAAACTGAATGCTAATCTAATTCAAGATGAAAAAGATTGAAATGCCATGCAAACTGCTGCTCCAGTCCAAAAATACTAATCAGTTTACAAAGCCTAAATCTTAGACTAGTGCTATACATTGCTGGATACTGTGCCAGAGCTTATGTCAAATATAGTCATTTCATTATCACTTTACAAAAAAGTGCCCACTTTTAAAACTTCAATATTTGGTCATATATTAAACAAAGTTTTTCCATTCATTGGAAGCCAGTTTAACAATCTGACAATGGATGCTATACTATCACTATCAGAAACTGTCACTTCCAGCAAGAGAGTCATCAGCAGCAGGCAGCTCAAATGCTTAGTAATTAAAAGTTGTATATATCTATACTGAGTAGTGCAGCTAAACTGGATTTTGCAGACTTGCTCACCTCAGCAAACTGCACATATAAAATACATAAATAGAGTCATATGTAGGGTAAAATTTAAGTTTCCTGTCCTAGATACTTTTTCTCTGTATTTACCTGCGGTTATGTAGTTTCATAATAAGAATGAATACTCACAACACTGTCAGACTGTTTTATTCTTACTGTGTATGCTGCGGCAATCCCCAAGATCACATGCTAACTGAAACAGGATTATATATCCTAGAAAAATATTTCAAAACTAGCTAAAAATCAACCACCAGCAACAGGTAAGAGAACTCATAAGCAACACATGAACATGTGCATTTCTATCCCAACACTGAACAAGTACGTTGGCTGCAAGAATGAGACTTCCTCCAGCTACATTTTTAACAGAACTGTTGTAGACAAGAAAACAGCAAACAGGATGTGTGCAGGAGGTATTCTGCACACATGTTACCAACTTGTTTCGGTAAGGGAGAGATTCTGGAGCTTTGGGAAGGAAAGAAAGGAAGGACAGCTTCAAGCCTAGAGCTTTACATATTGACAAGACAGACAAAAAGTTAAGGGGAAGAGAGTGACAAGATTACGGCTTTGAAAAGCTGTTGGCTTAGGCAAGTAGCCCTGCAGGAAATATAGACGTTAAGCAGGTTAACTTATTTCTTATTGCTTCCGTGTTTAAAAAACCCCACACATTCTCAGTATGCATAAATCAAGATGTCATTGGCATTGGAAACACAAACCCAGCTTAACTCCATAGCTACAAGGCTTTTGTTAATCCCCCACTAACATTCCCACCAGGGTCTACAGCTTTCCTTTGCTCCTATTGCAAGGCATCTTGGTTTTATACTACACAAAGAAAGACCACTAAATTCTCCTATTAGATATTCACTTATGAATCTTTCCCTCATGGGTATGACAAGAACTGAAGTCACCCAAGGTTATTATTACGGGATACAACTACTGAATCCATGTGTAAAGATATTGCGCTATAAATTCTTGCCACAGTTCTCATCATTTTGGGTACTAACACAAGTGTAGTTTAGTTTAAAATACACCAATACAAAATATCCACATTAAATTGGTCTGATCTGCAAAAAAAGATTTAAGTTTTATTTATATATCAGATTTGTTCATTCATCAATTATGCCTTTTAAGAGATTTCCATGTGCAGACAGGATTTACACAACAGTGTTCAGCACACATTCATTTTTAGGGGGAGGATTGTGGTAAATAACCGCTAACATCTTTAAATAAGGCTGTTCCTTCAAATAAAATATTTAGGTCCCTTGACCAGGTGTATTAAGTAACAAGCAATACAAACAGCATGCTGGAGAGGTAAATCAGAGTGATAGCAATCAACAACTCTGATCTGGTAAAAGTTTCTCTCTTGGCATTAGCACGTAAGCTAGAAATCAAGGAGAGAGGTTTTCCACACCCTTTTGACAGATATGTAATGAATACCCTTAGTATGAATCCTCAGGAAAGGTACAAACAAGTCATTGGCACAAGTTATCTGAGAAAAGCCACTGAACCTTTCTTCACATTTCATCTCCTGGATATGTAAAACTATTTTCAAATGCTAGCAGAGATGTTAGTCGCAACTTCACATGAGCTTCTTAAATCCCCCTTTGCAAATGTCTAACTCCAGTAGGGAAAGCATGGACGGAAGCAAAGTGATTTTACAAAGTAGATGGCTTTTCATGACAAAGGCCCATATGAGTTGCTACCTGAGGTCTGGTGCATTCCTTATGAGAAGGTACCTGACATCCTTGTAGGTACAAGAATTGTGCACAAGAGATACAGGGCTTTACATTGTCTTACATTTTACTCAACAAGTGCAAACCCTGTATGAACAAACTAAGTCTGTTTACACTGGTTATCAACTCATCTTAATCTAGTAATTTACTGCGCAGGAGAGGGGAAGGCAAGGTAAGTTGTAGATTTAAAAAACAAAAGTGTGCAGTGAGGAAAGAATTCTAAGAAAGAAAGGTTCATCTTTAATAGCTAAACACAACCCAATTATCTTATCATGTGGTCCTGTTTTGAGGCAATCTCTGGCTGATAGTTGTTTGAGCTAGCCTGTCATCAACAAGAAAACTATTAAGTCCTATGCCTACCCCGATTCAGCCAATTGAATTTCATTTGGTAGTGCAAGAGTGTCATATATACATGTATGCAGTGTTATGTAGCAGTGTTGGTATCAGGATATTAGAGAGAGACAAGGTGGGTGAAATAATATATTTTATTGGATCAACTTTTGTGATGAGAGAGACAAGCTTTCGAGCCCACACAGGGCTCTCCTGATCTGAAGAAGAGCTCTGTGTGGCTCGAAAGCTTGTCTCTCTCACCAACAGGATTTGATCCAATAAAATAATTATCTTACCCACCTTGCCTCTCACATATACACACGAACACTTTAAATACTTTTGTATGTTTCCTACATAATAAGTTTTTCCAACATTAATATAATCAGTGGAATGAAACTATATTTGGCCTGCTCAGTGAGGATTGGCCAATAACCTCATAGCTTTTCAAAACATGTAGATGTCTTTTATGTTTCTGAGTCAATGCTTATTCTTTATATACACTAACATACTTGCTACGGCATGCAACTAACAGTTAAAAGTAAGACAGCTACTACATTTCCTTTCCTAAAAGCCTCTCCTCACCACCCACTTGGGGAGAGGGAGTCAGAAACTTACCCTTCAGTGTTAAATGAGGTGAGCCCTAATAGTGATAAGTTATTTTTAACAAAAGCATCCCTAGCCCAGGATCTCATCATTTAACTGGATCTTTCTGGATGTAGATTCAGCCCCATCCAGGGATTATAAACAAACATTCAAGAGTACAGAGGTTATGATTAAACAAAAAGAAATGCTGACTGATGCCAAACACTTCAAATTCAGATATAAAAGTCTACTAAAATCTGATCTTGTGAACCATCAGTTCAGCATACAAGCCAGAAGCAGTATGTCAGCCGACAGTACATAAACTGTCCAGAAAGAAATACAGAATGAAGTGGAGAGGACCCAGGTCAACATGCCATCTCAAGAAGTGTTGCAGTCAACCCAGGGGAATTCTGTATAGACTTTATCCTAACAGATTAAAAAAACTGATCGCAGAACTAAAAGTTAATGGTAGCTTAGGTACAAGTGATCACTACTTGTCACATTTAATATATGCAAGCAGAATCGAGCCCAGACCAATAATATAAAAGTGCTTTAATAGGACCAACAATTATGAGCCAAATCATCTGGGAGGAAAAAGTTATCAAAAAAACAAGTAAATGATAATGAGAATAATTTAAAACCACCTTACTAGATGACCAAAAAGCCACAGCCCCCAATAGAAAAGAAGACTATGCTCCTAAAAAACAAAAACCTAGTTTAGAGCGGAAGTAAAGGCCGCTGTAAAAAATAAAATAATGTACAACAAATGAAAGAAAGGGGAAGTGATAGTAATGAGTATAAATCAGAAGTTAGGAATTGTAGAAAATTGATACAGGAAGCCAAGGGACACAAGAATAAATCTATGGCTAGTAGCATTAAGGCAATAAGAAGGTGTTTTTTAAAATATATTAGGAACAAAAGATACGTGACAATGGCATTGCTCCATTACTAGATGGAAAAGATAGAATTATCAATAACAATGCATAAGAGCCAGAAATGTTTAATAAATAGTTCTCTTCTTTATTTGGGGATAAAACAGCTAATGTAGCTCATTGTATGGCAATAACGTTCTTTCTATACCACTAATCTCTGGAGAATGTTAAAACAGAAGGTACTAAAATCAGATAATTTGCATCCAAGAGTTTGAGAAGGGATGGCTGAAGAGCTTGCTGGACTGCTAATGTGGTACCTCTCTGGAGGTGTTACAATCTGAGTGAATGTATCTAATCTCCCCACACTGTTCTTAGTTCCAGGCCCACAACCATACTTAAACTTAGTACAGTAAGATCTCCCAAAGATATTGCAGGAAATTGCCACAGCTGTCACAATAGAAACAACTTAAGTTTAAATACCACAGTGATTAAGTGTCAGAAGAGTCTGGGATATTTGTTCAATCTCCAGAAAGTCCAACTGGATCTGGTCATGAGGCTGGGGGTGTTTTAAACAGACAATTCTGTCCATTCCCTTCCCCCAGTATCATGAAACCATTACAAGTATTGGCATATGCTATTTGACAGACAAGGTCTCAAAGTTGTGACAACTTTGGGGACCAGTAAATATTAGGAGCACAGGCTGATCCTGGCAACTTTATAGACTAAGCTGCTGTAATTTACCTTACTTACAACATGGGTGGGGATGAAACATGACAACAGGAGAGTTGACATATGGCTCCATAACAGAGACACTATCAGAAGTTCACACCATCTGAAAAGCATGGAAGGAGGGATATTTGTTTCTTAAGCCTCCAGTATGAAGACCTCAAGGAAGCGCAAATGCTTAGAGAGTGACAGATAGCACCAAGTTAAAACTTGGAGCAGATACATGAAATTGCCATTTTTTAAAACTTCCAGATAATAAATTAAACGAACTAGTGCACTTACTACTGTAAAAGTAGTAAAAATATTTCAGCTTGCAACTAAATTGGAGGAGAGACTATTCTCAAAAAGGAATAAAGGATATATTTTAGACAGCTGCCTGAAACATAGGGCCAGACATACTGAAAAAGACCAACGGTCCACCGAGTCCAATATCCTGCCTCTGACAATGATGGACTGATTCAGAAGGCAGCATAAACTTCTGCAGGGGAAATTTCTTGCTGGCTCTGGCAGATCTGCTTATGCTTTGACACATGAGGACAGAAAACACTTGCCATTTTTATCCTAGTGAGCACAAATGTAGAGAACACTCTGGTTAATATGATCTAATCTTTACAGAATTATACTAAGCAAGTTGCTTTAGTGGTATTATACAACTTTCAGTTCCACAGGTTTATTAAGTATCGCGTTTCATTAGTGTTACATCCTTGCAGCTCTTTTATTTAATCAGCTACACCATTGTTCTTGTATTATGGTAACAGTAAGCTGGAGCACAGACTAGTCTCGAACATTCATTTAGGATTCTTCCTTCTTTACCCTTTCTTTTGATCTTGCTAGCATGCTTCCACATCGTGAAGAGAAGCAAACATTTAGCTGAAACTTGAAGTCATATAATCTGTTTAACTGTAAGCGGAGCATAATGGAGAAATGCCCTCTGTCCTATTTCCATTGCCACTGATCTCTCTTCTGACACAGGAACTAAATATCCAGCTTTACAGGTTGTGTGAAGAACTGTTGCCCTGACTAGGTTCTCTCCCCTATAAGAACTTGCCTTCAGTAGCCAAATTGCTGTTCTCCCCCCCCCTTTAAAAAATAAAACTAAGTTCTTTTTTAAAACTCTTTCTGTGCTGCTACTGAACGGTTAAAAGTCAAAATGACAAGTGTAACTCCTGCAGAAGAGGCTGTTTCAAGAATGGGGAAACTTCTAGGAGTCCAATTGCCCAAAATGTGTGAACAATCTCTGGCAAGAACATTAATAAGACCAAGTTTATTCTCATTCACTAGGGAGAGCTCGTGTGGCTCACTAATTAACAATCCTCAACAGTACTAAACCAATGCGTCACTGCCAAGGCATCACATGCCTTCCTTACAGAGTGTGCTATGGCGAGAGAAGCTGCCTCAGCTTCTTGTATTCCAGAATCAAGTGGGCGGAATACTACTAACAAGGATGTTTAAAAACTGCATTCAGTAAACAAGCTTCACAGCTTCCTCATCTTGTTAACTAGGGAATGGATACAGTACACTGCAGAAAAGGATACAAGGTAATACACTAGTTCAGTGGCCCCCAAACTTTAACAACCCATGAACCTCTTTCACTAAAATATGAAATCTCATGAATCTCCTCCTAAAAATGAATATTTCCAGAGATTTCAGTTTAAATCTCCTCAGTGTGATGCTAACATCCACTCACCTCCCACTGAAGCAAAACAACACTCCAGAGAAAATGACTTAGGGTATGTCTACACTTACGGTTTTGCAGCGCTGGTAGTTACAGCTGTGTTGGAACAGCTGTATAGGGCCAACGCTGCAGAGTGGCCACACTTACAGCAACCAGCGCTGCAGTGTGGCCACATTTAACAGTACTTGCAGCGCTGTTGGGAGTGGGCACTGTGGGCAGCTATCCACAGAGCACCTCGTCCCATTTCGGCGCTGTGGCTTGTGGGAAGGGGAAGGAAGTGTGATTGTCTTTCCGCTTCCTGTTCCAACGCCCCGTGGTGCTTTGGTACACATTCCGAGCAGTGTGGCAGCATTGTGATTGTACAGCGCTTTTTCTTATAAATGGATCCTGAGCAGCTGACGACCTTATTGATGAATGTTGCCAGCACATCACGCATGGCAGTGGAGCTATTCCTTCAGCTGCAAAATGAGAGTGAGAGTGACAGTGACAGTGAGAGTGACAGTGAGAGTGAGGAGTCAGACGATGATATTGAATCGCCTCACTGTGAAGACTGTAAATTGCTTGTAGCAGTAACAGGCGTGCTCAGCTCCGTGGACCGGCGCGTTTGGGCTTGGGAACCAGCACTCAGTGGTGGGATCAAATCGTCCTGCAATCCTGGGATGACGAGCAGTGGCTGCAGAACTTTTGGATGAGAAAAGCCACTTTCATGGCACTGTGTGCTGAGCTCGCCCCTACCCTGCGGCGCAGGGAAACGAGATTGAGAGCTGCCCTGCCAGTGGAGAAGTGGGTGGCTATTGCAATCTGGAAGCTGGCAACTCCAGACTGCTTCAGATCGGTGGCGAACCAGTTTGGAGTGGGAAAGTCTACCGTTGGAATGGTGCTGATGCAAGTTTGCACAGCCATTAATCGTAACCTGCTAAGAAGAACCATGACTCTTGGGAACGTGCAGGACATTGTAGATGGCTTTGCACAAATGGGGTTCCCTAACTGTGGAGGGGCAATAGATGGGACGCATATTCCTATTCAGTCACCACCCCACCTGGCATCAGAGTCCATTAATCGCAAGGGGTATTTCTCCGTGGTTCTGCGAGCGCTTGTGGATTACCGTGGGTGTTTCACTGACATTTACTCAGGATGGCCTGGAAAGGTGCACGATGCATGCATCTTTCGGAACAGTGCCCTGTTCAGGAGGCTGAGGGCTGGGACTTGTTTCCCAGACCGCAAGATCACACTAGGGGACGTCGAAATGCCCACTGTGATCCTTGGAGACCCCGCTTACCCCTTAATGCCATGGCTCATGAAATCATATACAGGGAAGCTTGACAGGAGCAAGGACTGGTTCAACTACAGGCTGAGCCGGTGCAGAATGACTGTGGAGTGTGCTTTTGGACGTTTGAAAGCTCGCTGGCGCTGTCTTTATGGGAAGCTAGATTTGGTGGAAAGCAGCATCACCGCTGTTATATCCGCGTGCTGTACCCTCCATAATATTTGTGAAGGGAAGGGTGAAAGATTCAGTGAGGAATGGACCTCAGAGGTTCGACGCCTGGAGGATGAGTTTGCTCAGCCAGAGAGCAGGGCTAATAGGGAGGCCCAGGAAATGGCTTCAAGGATTAGGGATGCTTTAAGGGAGCAATTTGATGCTGAGAGCCAACAGTAATGTTTGATGTATTTGATGTGCTTTGCTTTACCTTGGTGTATAATATTTACCACTTCCAGCAACAATAAAACGTAGTGAAAGAAATAGAAAAAAAAACTTTATTCAACATACAGTACATAGCGGGCAAGGGGGTAGGGGTGGTGGACTGTACATTTACAGGTTTTAATATGTCCTATTTTGATCAATATTCAATGTCTGCTGCACTTCAGGATTACTATGCTGCAGAATAATGGGGGTGGAGTGAACCGGGTAAGAATTATAGTTATCAGGGCTGGTAGGTGATCTTACAGGTGTTAGGGGCAGCTGGGGATAATAAGGAACTGGCTGCTGGAGAAAGTTGTTTTGTGGAAATACTGGGGAACAAGGAAGAGGGCTTTGGGAAGGCTATGGGTTACCACGGTACATATTTGTCTGCATGGCTACAATAGACTCGAAAGACTCAGTTTGGCGAGCCAGGAGGCTTATCATCTGCTTCGTGGTATTTTTGGCAGACAATTCCTTTCTCCTGCTTTCTGTTTGCCTCCATTCATGTACACTGCTTCTCCATTCATAGGTCTTCTCTCTCCATTCCTCTGTCTTCCTACTTTCTCTGTTGTAGTGGCTCATAACAGATTTCATCAATTCCTCTTTTGATTTTCTAGGATTCCGTCTCAAGTTCTGCAACCTACGTGAGGCCGGTGATCCGGCTGCAGTAGTCAAGGTCACTAGAAAAAAGAGAGATAGAAACGTGTAATACACAGAGGCTACATTGTTTATTATCACTTGGTGAAGGACTTTTTAGACTTTTGGTAGCATCCTTCTCACATACCTCACATAACACAGAGAGGGCAGGCAAGCTAAATCATGGCGAGCAATGGGGTGAGTGGTTTTGCCCCGATTTCCCCTTGGGAGTGGGAATTGACCAGTGGGTCACTGGGGTTTATCAGCAATGGGTACAGGAGGTAGCTGGTGTCCTGAAGAGGGGACAGTAGTGAATTGGAAGGTGGTGAGCTATCTGCTTGGGGGGGGGGGGTTTCTTTGGTCCGCGTTCACGCCGTCCTGCTGGTGACGGGGGGGGGGAGAACGCGGGGCTGGATGCCTGTTTGGAGGGGGGGGACGGGGAACACCGGAGCACACCGCGGGGCTGGATGCCTGCTTGGAAGGGGTGTGGGGAACACGGGAGCACACCGCAGGGCTGGATGCCTGCTTGGAAGGGGTGTGGGGAACACGGGAGCACACCGCAGGGCTGGATGCCTGCTTGGATGGGGGGGGTCAGGAACACAGGAGAGCACCGCATGGCTGCCTACGTGCCGGGAAGGGGGGGGGTGTTAAAAACAGAGCGCCATGGGCTGGGGAAAAGAGAACCTGGCGCCCTGCACTCAATTATCCGTTAACTCTCCACAGGGTTTCCTACTGCCAGACATATCATTGCTGCGTGTTACCTGGGAAGAGAGGGAGGGTCTTCTACAGGAATGTGGATACCGCCCTGGCCCCTATGCAGCTTGCCTGTGTGCAGCCATGGTCCCCCCACCCCTCGCTGCACAGCGGATCGGACGAGTTAGCCTGACCGGGACAGGGACCACGGTGGCTCTCCCTATCAATTTGAGAAAGCAAATTGCAAACGCTCTTGCAGCAACATTTCAAGAGATTACCGAGGCAGATTACAGAGAAGTGATAGAGCAAATCAATGGGCTATTCCACGTTTAGGCATGCATGCAGGCAGCCATAACCAAAATCCTCCTCTCCCAAAACTTAGAAATCTACTTACCCCGAGCACGATCCTCAGCTTCCTCCTCAACATCAACTTCCAGCTGCTGCGACTGGCTAGCCTCCTCCGGGCTTGAGAAGAGCTCCTGGCTGCGTGTGTCCTGGGACTCCGGGGTGTCTCCCTCCACGCCAGTAGCCTCACTGTTTCCGTCCTCTACAAACTCCCCCACTTCTCCCTGCTCTGAACTCTCCATCATGCTCCTAGGATTTGCAGTGGGGTCACACCCAAGTATGGCATCCAGCTCCTTGTAAAACCGGCAGGTTGTGGGGGCAGCTCCTGAGTGGCGATTTCCCTCACGAGCTCTGCAGTAAGCACTCCTCAGCTCTTTAATTTTTACCCTGCACTGCAAGGCGTCCGTTCATGGCCCTTCTCATCAAGGACTGCGATATCTGCCCATACGTATCATAATTTCTCCTTCTGGAGCGCAGCTGTGTTTGCACAGCCTCCTCTCCCCAAACACTAATGAGGTCCTGCAGCTCTGCATTGGTCCATGCTGGGGCTCGTTTGGTGCGTGGAGGCATGGTCGCTGAGTGATTGATAGATTAATTGCACTCTACACCTGGCTGAGCAAACAGGAAGGGGATTTTTAAAATTCCCGGGACATTTAAAGGAGGGGTCAGGTGAGCCCAGGGCAGTGGAGTTTGCTTGATTACCAGAGAGGCTTCTTCAGGTATGCTGGGATACCTGCTTATGCCACGGAGGTCAACAAAAACGCTGGTGAGTGTCTACACCTGATGACCAGCGCTGGTGATCCAGCGCTGGATCCTCTACACCCGAGGCTCGACAGGGTATACGGCCAGCGCTGCAAACAGGGAGTTGCAGCGCTGGCCGGGCTGTGCAGGTGTGTACACATCCTAAGTTGCAGTGCTGTAACCCCCTCACCAGCGCTGCAACTCTGTAGTGTAGACAAGGCCTAAGTATCGAATTACTGAGGCACCTAAATGCTGCTACAATGACTACCTCCTGGTTCCGGCTGGTTTGGCGCACAAACATCTTGTCTTCCACCAGGGCCAGGTGCCCCACGAGGGACAAATTAGCCTGGACCACTCCCCACGTACAGCGTGGCCCCTGCTCTCTCTGCCCCTCATACCACCCAACTTCCCATCTGCCTAAGACAGGGGTCCAAGCTGCCACCCGCGTGCCTGGGGTCCCAGCTGCCTCCCTGCCCACGATGAGGCTCAGGCAGCTGGCCTCTGCTGGACAGGGTCTGGGCTGCCAGCTCCACACTCCATGGGGCTCGGGCTGCTGGCCCCCACTGACTGCTGGGGCTCAGGCTGCCAGCCTCAGCTGCCTAGCCCCGCGCTGCATGGGGCTTGGGCAGTGGTGCCTCCAGTGACCAGGGCTCAGCTGCCCACTCAGTGCTCCACAGGACTCAGGCTATCTGCTCTGCAACTGAGTCACACCTGCTGCCTCCCATGTCCAGGGTCCTCTGGCCCCCATTAAGGAAATTTTTCTGGCGAACCCCCTGTAACACCGTGCAAAGCCTCAGGGGTTCGCAAACCCGTTTGGGAACCACTGCACTAGTTTAGTTTAAATCACTAGCATTTCACTTTGAGACCTGGATTAAAATTCTGCCTTTGATCAACAGCCCCAGCATACACAAACCTGGCAAAGGAGAGTTCAGATTTGCTTAATGCAGCTGTTTAAAAATCCCACTATTTTGTTAATTTTACACTTCCAATCTCAACGTCCTTGGGCATCCAATGATTCTTGTAGACAGTCTGTCAGTGACTGATGCCACAAGCTTCCCATATTGCAAAGCCATGCAGACCACAAAAACTAGAGCTGATCCAAACTGCTGCTTCCTGAAATTTGTCCTGGACAGGATTTGATTCAATCAAAAGCTCCCAAACCTCTGTCTTCCCCCAGATTCATTACATTCCTGTTTTTGCTAGGAAAACTTGCTTTAGATCCATCTATGATTTTTTAATTACTCACATGACTAACATCCAGTTATCACCATATTTACAGTTTTGCCACAGAATGATTATAACAAGGACTTGAGGCCATCTCTTTGTTATCCACTGTGAGATAACTAGCCTACCCCCAATAATACTAATCAGGGCTCTCTCCAGTAGCCCGCTAAGCTAATAGGAAAGATACATGATTCGGCAACCAGCAAAGAGAATCAGCTCATTACGTTTTGTTTAAATGTGTTAATTGTTTGTACTATTCACTGCAAACAGCTTAATATAATGCACGACCTTCTTCTAGTATTTGCCATATGTCCAGATGCTATGGAAATTAGCAAGCGGAAGTCATGAAGAGTTACAGCCTAGTAATGAATCTGCCCAGGTATACCCATTGAAGGCCTGGGTCTGGGGAGGTCATTTGTAGGAGCTAAACCTAAATTAACAATTACCTGCATCCTCATACTCTACTCTCAGTCAGAGGAAAATGCTGTTAACTGCTTTTTAAGAGTTTATTTACTTGTCATTGTATGTGACACCCAGATGGAAGCTTGAAAGATTTGTCTTCAGTTACTTATCAGCTAGTGGAAATATAGTCCATGCTTAAAATGAACCGAAGTGATAGTGGCTCTGTTTATGCACTATCGATGTCAGAACAGTTCTAGGAATAGGGGGTTTTCAGTAAACACATTGCCAGTAAACTGAAGACAAAACTTCATTTCTGCTTAAATCCAGACATCTTAAAATGCATCATTATGTATGATGAACATATGCCATGTTAGACAGAAAAAGGATTCTGAAAAAAGGGATCAAAGTGATAGCAAGCATTTTCAATATACACTGAGGGCCACAATCATCCCAGATTTACACCCTGCAGTGTTGTCAGAGGGGTTGCAGCACAGTGAAGAAAGATTTCAATGAAAATCCCCACTTTAACAGATACAGGGTGGATCAAAGTTTGACCCCAAGAGTGCGTGAAAAGCACAGTTCCCCCCTCAAGTATGTTTAATTCAATTTTAAGGATATCTGTTTACATGTTCACATGCTTCTGTAAATGTTTTGTAAGAATGAGAATCCCTGTGCTGTGCCCTCTACAGAAAGCAAACAGGGAAGAAATTTAAAGGAGGGCCAAGTATGGCTGGATAAAAGCAGTACTGAAAGTACTGGGTAGGAAAAAAGTAAAAACAGCTTCAGACACACTCTGACTCTCTTTACAGGAAGCCTTAATTCACTTATGTGCAGAGCAGTGCAGCTGCAGTGACAAGAGGAGGAAGCAATTTATCAATAATCGAAGCTCAACACAGCATGCAAAGTCATTGATGTCTCAGAAGCACAGTAGCGGACACCAAGCTTTCCCTGATATCTCTAATATAGTAATTGTTGAATTGCCTCGATACCATCAAACTGCATCTTAACCCAAGATCTTAGCATAATGGCTAATTTCCAAACACTGGAAACTTAGGGGGGGAAAAAAAAAAGACATGGTGACCACTTTTCATCTGATCAATAAAATGGCTAATACCAAACTCGATATGCAGTTCTGCAGTGAGAGTGTCAGCCATGAGGCTAACCCAAAGTATCTTGGCATTATACTGGACTAGAATTTGACCTTTCAACAACACCTCAGGAACACCGCAATAAGGTCAGGTCTCATGTCACGCTTATCAGAAACTGGCCAGAACACCATGGGGCTTCAGTCCATGGGCCCTACAAACTGCAAGTATATATTCTGTGGCTGAATATTGTGCTCAAGTGTGGTCTCACAGCAGTCACACTCAACTCCTTGATACTCAACTCAACAATGTTGTGTGCACAGTGTCAGGGACGATCACATCTGGCTCCCAGTTCTATCGCACATCCAGGCTCCACAGATTAGAAGAACTGCCAGACATCTTGCTTTCTCAGCCATGTCAAGGCAAACATGAGGATCCCATTGCACGAGGACCTGCAGAACCTGCCAAAGACAAGATTAAAATCCCACAACCCTTTATGGAACTGCATCAAGGCCCTTACACTCAACTTCAACGCTGAAGCTCAATGGAGAGCCACATGGAGCATTCTGACTGCTCAAAACAAACAGCTTGTCATTGACCCTGCCGAGGAAATGCGGGTTTTGCTTTATGTGAGAAAGACTAGTGCAGATTGAATCACATCAGAACATCTCGTGGGAGATGTGGACAAACCCTGTTTAAATGGAAAATGAGGCAAACACCAGTATGTGACTGATCACCAGGCACAAACAAACAATGGAGCACATCATATCTGAGTTATTTCACTGGCGACCTGAAAGGCATTGCCGCAGCAGTGACCTGGTGAATGTGATGGCTATCAAATCTAGACACAAATTTGTAAAGGTTGCTATTTACCCCAGTCATACAAAAGAAGCAGCAGCAGCTGAATTATTAGTCTCTTTCCCATGCCTTCACTCGCCAGAAGAGATGCAAAATCCCACTGTGACCATCTTGATTAACTTTCAGTTCTATTATCTGTTTCCTTCAAGCAAAACTATATTTAGTTTCACTTTAATAGAGTCCAGAGATATGTAGAGTGTCCAGTGACACGTACAAAGTTTATTTGGGTGCAAAGAGCATAAATTTAACATGTCCTTAGGTATTATATGTATGAATGGGAAGTGCAGGTCTGTGTTTTATGAGTCTATTTTCAACTCTCTCCAAATAGAAGAAACAGCTCATGAAACCCTGATTTTGCAGAGATTATACAAAAGGGAAACACCTGTTGTGAGGTCAGTTAAAAACCAAGATGAGTATATATTCATGCAGCTGAGAGAGGTTCTAGCAAAGCTTTGTGAGGGGGAAAAAAGTCACCTTATAAAAGAAGAAGGTTTCCCTAACTAAAGAGGAATGAGGGCAAACAAGTTAGCCTTTTTATTGTCAGCTGATGGAAATGCTGGTACTGCTATGTACAGAACTGAGGGTAGAAATGTAATCTTTTATTTTATCCATATTGGTGGGGAGGGGGAGGACATTCTGTTGTAATTAGTTAGCTTCAAGGAATCCTCAAACTTAAAATGCTTCCTTACACAAATGCCTGTTCTGCACAGGCTAGGAGTATATTGCTTTTAACCTTAATCTGTTCACTTGTATTGGGTAGTAGGCAACCTGAATGCAAAGCATGCCACATACTTCTTCACTGTTCCTAGCTATATGCTGTATTCCTTACATTTAATGCATCCTGTGCAAGCACAGACAAAATTAAATCTAGTACAGTTGAAAATTAACATATTTGATTCTTATTGGCTTGTAAAGCCAGATGTAGGTAGGAGTGTTGCAACTTAAGTGTTCTTTGTACACCTTTAGTCTCTAGTTATTAGCGATTTAAAGAGTAGTTCAGTGTTAAGACCTCTCCCCATAATAGTAGTCTGTATATGCTACTGAAGTTCATTTTCAATTAGACATTACCTCAAGAATACACAGCTTTTTAATAAAGAACTCCTGCATTCTCATAAGTCTTCTTACAGTGCTGAAGTTAGTAGTATGCAATTCTGGTTTTGTTAACTAGCTTCAGACTCTACAAAGTAGCAATGCTACCACTCCACAATTTTACAACTCGCAGGACGTTATAGCCTTCCACATAGTGGCCTGAAGAAGGAAGAGAAAGTCAGTCAGAAGCCTCTAGTGGAAGGGAAGGTTTGCCACTTCATTTTTACTTAAAATACATTGACCTTATCCAGGTAAAGGTAAGATCATGGAACCCTTCTACACTAGAGGACTGAATCTCTGCACAAGGTTGAACATTGCAGCTGAGATTCTCTTTGATAGATTCTTCTTCACATGGATTAGTGTCCACACTGAACAGCTATTTGTGTAGACTAATGCACTGTGTCCACACATAGCACTTGCTCCAACCTGTACATTGTGCTACTTATCCCATAATTCCAGTAATAGGTATTTGTGGTAGCAGGTGTGTGCTAGGCAGTAAATTGTATGTACTGTGTATACATATTACTGTACATATATAATTTTTATACAGTTGCATGTGAAATTTTATATATAGGTGTCAAAGTTATGTTGGATTAAACCAATGAAGTAACCAAATGATTACGTCCAATAGCTCTCCCCACTGTGAACATACCATGAAGAGTAAGGGCTTTCCCCCACAATTGCATTCAAAACACAGAAAGCCACAAGTTGACCACAGAGTGCTTAAGTAAACTGTTCCTGGAGTCTTATATGAGCACTGCTGACTTCAGGTGCCCATGCTCTAAGATAAGAGGCTTGGTTTATATTCTATAATGTCTCTGTATTTTGTTGAACCATTTCCTCTTCTCATCACCCTCTAAAAGTCAGATACAGGAGCGATGGGAGGACAGCCCTCCAAGCAGGCTAAATATTCTCCACTCCCACACCACATGCAGTAATGCCCCAGGAGATGTACAAGAACTAGGGGAGAGAGGTCTGAGTAGTGGTTACTGAAATGCCATGGATATGTAGGAGTGAGGATTTAAACCAGGGTGTACAGTGCCTTCTTCAGATATAATAAGTCTGGGAGATACAGCCAAGGCAGCCACTTCACTGCCATGCTATTTCAACCCACAGTAAGGCACAAATTCATTTGTAGCTGTGAAATTACCATGTGTACATACGTATTTTGTCCAGGAGCTGAAGATCCACTGGCCACAAAATATTATTGTAAAGTTTTACTGGATAATATTAATTGTAGAATAAAAACCACACAATTAAATAGTTACTTTTAATAAGCTGTTGTGTGCTGCGTTCCTCTGTGGGGGAGAGAGAAGCAAAGGGTAGAGAGTCAGAATAAGAGCAAAAGCAAGACCAGCTTAGTATCACCTATCCTGTATACATCCAGGAATTGGTGGGAAGAAGTTGTGACAGCTTGGTGAGAAGATCAAAAGAAGCCTCGGAGCTACAATGTTATCCTGCTTGCACTGAAACAGTTCCAACTGAAGCAGTCTGGACAAATGCATTCAGACTTACTCAGAAGTTCTACAGTCTTACTGGTACTGGAAATACCTTGTAAAACCATCTGGACACAGTATTGGGACACTGCAGTTTACCAGTATTCTAGAGGACCATACATGGTACTGGGAATGTCACAGTTCTCTACTGTGGATGGAATATGGATAAATGGTCAACAGAAAACAATATCCACGCAAGTTTAAGGACAGCATGTGATTGCAGCAAACTGACTTAGGTTGCAAGTCTTTCACGTGGTAAAAGATGAGAGAACAAAGAAAAATTAGACAAGGAAACATTATAGCTTCTTTTTAATTAAACAATTTTCACTCATTTTTCTCCCTCCACCTCAGTCCTTCCGTAAAGCAGTAATTTGTAGTTAACAGGTAGTTGTTGGCAAACTGGTTTTTCCTTTAAATGTCTATGTAACATAAAGCTGCTCTGCATATTCAAAGTCATTCTTCCGTGGGCACAGATGTTAAAATTTATTTATCAGAACCCAGTATTTAAAGAGTAATCAAGGCTTGTGAGATTTACAACTTCATTTTCAAAACAGGTTTTGTCCTTTACAATAAGAGTTTTAAATTCAAATTAAAAAGGTTTCACAACTGAAGGAACAATACCTTTGTTGCTACTTTAAATTGAGTGTTACAAATACAGCCAAAACCTTTAATAGCAAATCAATCCTCTTTCAAAATGAAATACTAAGTGTATAGCCTAGATTCCCATCAGATGTCAATGAACACCACCATCCAAGCATCTGTGGTCTCCAATCAAAGCCATGGTACATATTTTCTATGTACAATGGGAATACGTTTAGCCTTCTCTCTTCTATTTATAAAGATCCAAGATATTGCACAACCTATTGTTCTATTCTTTCCAGACACAACTCCCATTGTAACTAATAGGAGTTGCACATATATACCAAAGAGAACACACCCTTCAATCAGTAACATTGTTATGGCAATGTTCAGGAGAAAGATAAGGCATTTTCCAAGGGAAAGGAGAGACTTGAGATTTATTTGGGTCTTAAACTGACATGTGATTGTATGTATGCCAATAGCTCAGTTATGCAGCTTTTCCCTCTAGAACTTCAACAGTTTTAAGGCATTTGAGAGAACAACAATTAACCAAACTGATCACAGTGAAGCTCTGGTGTGTGGCCAGCCAAGCTTACTGTTACTTGCCTAATCTTTGACAAATTCATCATTGTTTATAGGCTCCAGTTTCTATTTCTGTATTAAGTGCTCTGCGGCAATGTGAGACACTTAGGCTGCTGCCCTCTGTGGTATGATTAGAACTTCCCCTTCCCCCACTTCCCAACACAACACTCAACTGTACAGAACCTTTAAGGAATAAAGAGGTCTAAGTGCAATAAATGTGAGATGAGCTGGAATAGTGGGAAGCTAGAACATGGTTAGCTGCTGCTGCCTAATTTATATTTTAAACAAAGAATTTTCGTTTGCCTTTGAAGCCAGTTTCTATGATGATACAAAGTTTAACATGTAGAGCACTTTCCACTCCAGAGCATTCAAGAAAAAATATGATTGTCAACATGAGGAAACAAATGTTCTTAGGAGTACTAACACATTTAACACAGTATAAGAGTTTATTGAGAAGGAATTGTACTCTTTCCATATTAGTCTCATTGATACACAGGGACTTTAGAAAACAGACTGATGAGGCTTAATATGCAGAAGTGAGAGGAAATTCATTCAAAAAACTGTGGTGTTCCAGAGGGCAACATTTTGTTCTTCCCTCTTTGTGCAAGTTTTTCCACAGCGCCTCCCTTCACTTACAAGAGATTGCAAAGAATTGCAATTTCAGCTGAAGCTAAGGCAGACTGACATTTATTCAAAGCTCTGCTGTAATGAACCGAATACCATAAGCTTCTTTTTCAGTAAACAGAGGAGTGTTTTCACTTAGACACACATAGTGCTGCTGATGGAAGGATCCACATGGACAGATTGAGGCCTGGTTTACACTAGGAAATTAGATCTGTAGAACTACCTTGCACAGGGGTTGAAAAATCCATCCTCCTGAGCAACACAGTTAAACCAACCTAACACCTGGCATAGACAGCAGTAGGTCATTTTCCCCCTCAACCTAGTTACCACCTCTGAGGAAGGTGGAGAACTTACACTGATGGAAGAACTCCTCCTGTTGGCATAGATAGTGTCTTCACTGAAGTGCTGCAGCAGTGCTGCTGTAGCAGTTTGTGTAGCCAAACCCTAAGAGGTGGTTGTCTTCCCCGCTCTCCCACATACCCACTGTTTTCCTACTCCTTATTATCCATAAAGTCCACACAAACAAAACTGCAACAAACTTTGAAACAAAGAATGTGTCTCCAGAGTACAGTTAGCTCAAATTAGCACACTCAGATTAGGGGAATTGTGGTTACTCTCACTTGAGCTATGTTAGCTTCATTTCCAAACAACATGAGTTACACACAGTGATTTGATTAGCAGCACAGAATCACTGGACTATCTTCTGATGACATGTTGTAACTCAAGTTATTGCATCCCCACTGCATTCCTAGCTCAAGCTTCAGCAGCACAGAGCTTTGCTGGCTAGCTACCTTGAGCTTAAAGCAGTTTTCTCGAACTATAGATTTGTGTGTGGGGAAAGGAGTCAAGTTAATATTTGAGTTATAAAACTTGATCTTACTGTGCTGTGAAGACACACCCTGTGACAATGCAAAAAATTGCAATGTACACAAGGTTTGGACATTAAACAGAAGTATCAGGTAACAGCAAAGAACAAACATGTAATCCATAGACAAACCAGGACCAATGAAAATTAATGTAGGCAAAGAGACGTTCTCCATTCCAACATGAGTTTCACCCATCTTGGAAAGATTACATGTACACAGTGGCAGCAGTAGTACATAGCACACTTCCAACAACCATAAAATATGAATGATGAGAAAATTTACATTCTAATACAATGAAAGGCTAGTAACATCACAAAGTTTGGTTCTTGGCTAATTTATGATATAGTTTGTACAAAATGGATGTGAAAGAACCATCTTAAGCCATCTAAGTCTTCTGCTTAAGTATTGGGATAAGCTTTTTTTTTTTTTTAAATGAAGCTTCCTTTCACTTAAAGAAACTTGAGTATTGTTGTGGAGAGTTTAGATTTGTTTATATAAAGTAAATATGATAAGCTCTAGTTGCAATAGTAGTTGCTAAAAACACAATCAAAAGAAACCCAATTACACCAATATCTTCATTATTAGTAACTAAAAACAGTATTTCCTTATAACCTGCCAGATGTCAGCTTTCCAATGCATATCACACAAAAAGGCCTTGCATGTCTCAAACACTATACTTCTATTAATTAATTTGTTGTAGGAAAGCCATACTAACAATCTACCCAGAAAATGCACAGGAGTTCATGCCCATTAGCTTATTAGTCAACATTACAGTTAATACTAGTTACAGATGTCTTGACAACTGGCTCTAGAGTTGGATATATCCAAAGAATTTGTCTTCTTAATAAAAGAGCAGGGCAGACAAATGCTGTCAGTTTAAGAAAAAAGAAGAAGTAGAACTGGGTAGTTTTTCCATGTAAAAAATTTACTACTTGACCTAGCAACACAGATAGGCTGTGATCCCATTTTCTAGTGCTGTCACACTATGGAGGATGCAACACAGGTATAAAACATCACACTAAGGATCAAACTACTGTACAAAACCAACTAACTTAACACCAAATGTCACTGAATCATAAACTTACCGGTCACTTGACTCTGCAACACAATTATTCAGTTCACCCAAGTACAGGTCATCAGCAAAATTCTTGCAATAAGCTATCAAATCTCTTTCTCTAGGACACTAATAATATATCAGGTCACTCCATTCTACTGTACATGTGTCTCTCTGGTGAAGATTTTTACATATAAAACCAGCAGCAAATCGCTTTCTACCTTCCGTCTCTATGTAATTAGCACGATTAATCCCATGCTATCCAAGTCCCTCGGCACAGAACTGATTTGATTTTAATCTATGCTGAGGTGTCTTCCTCCACTCCCCAGCAAGCCATTCAGATCAGATCTTGGCAAACTCCTAGGTCAGAGCTAAAGTTCTGCTGCAGAAATAGCAGTCTCACTACACTGATAGAAATGTGTTGAGACATGCAATGTCTCCCTTTTTTACATCCAAAAAAGGAAAGAAATTAGTTGCTCTTATACAGATTAATTTGCAGAACAGGGAAAGTTCTTTTCTGCATCTCTCCTACCCTGTAAACCAGTAAACAACCTCCACATAGCAATCAATAGACAAGGGACCCAAAAATAACCCCAAACATTTTACAAGCTTGACACAGTGTAGCCCTATAAGCACATTCTAATACAGTATTTCTCCTCTCAATGTCACTGCAGGAGACCACACATACTGTCTTTTCAGCCCTGAACAACTGATTAGTCATGTATTTCTCTTGTCCCTTAGCAGGAGTCCCATACTATTTCACTGTTTTTCATGCTTCCCAGCCTGGGTAGCCAATGCTTTTCAACACGATAAGAGTCCCTTACCACCCTAATACTCACCTCTGTTCACCAACTGCCACCTCTGAAGTGTAACCAACAGTCTCTATAATACATTACATTTTAAGGCCACTATCAGACAGCACCACGTAGCTCAGGGAAAAGTTAAGAGGCTTTCACTCTGATGTTTTTCCACTAATTCCTGTGTTTTCCATATCCCCTTGTACTCCTGTGCATTTCAAACTAGGCCATATAGTTCCCATGTCACCCAAAGCTACCCCATGTCAGGGTATTTCTTGCCACTCAGGGACCAGCTGCTGGCCACCAGCTGCTTAGAGGCACCTCCTGACCCCAGGTAAGAGGGAGAATTCCCCACCCCACCCCCTAGCTGCACCCCCAGTTCCCCGCAGCGCCACTCACCCCATGAGCCAGTCCATGGCTCTCCCGGGTGCCTCCTGCTCCGCCGCCTGCTCCGCTGCTGCGCCGCCCGCTGGGCGCGGGGCCGGGGAGGAGCCGGGGCGGGAGGCGGGCGGGCTCCTGCGTCCTGCCCGAGCTCACCACCCGCTCCGGCCTCTGGGGCTGCGCATGGGGCTCCCCGCCGGCGGGGCTGGCTCCCGCTCCCGCCCCCACCTGGCCCCTCCTCTCCTTCTCCCCCCTGCGGGCGGGCGGGCGGCTCGGCCAGGCTCGCGCTCCAGCCGCCAGGCTGCGCCGGTCCCCCTAGCCTCAGACACACTCCCAGGGAGGCCGGAAGTAAACACACAGGCCCCGCCCCTTGCTACTGCTAACCCGGAAGTGTGCTGCGACCCAGGGCACTAAGGGAAATGTAGTGCACACCTGCTAGTGCTGAGGCTGGGGACTCCTGGAGCTGCTGCTGTACGGAGCGTGCCAGGCAGGGTGTCTCATCTGCAACCAGAAGCCCCCCCCAGTCTGGACTGCTGAATAACTGTTATTCCATTTATAAGAGGGGTAGCCCTCTTAGTCTGTATCCACAAAAACAATGAGGAGTCTGGTGGCACCTTAAAACTAACAGATTTATTTGGCCATAAGCTTTCATGCGTAATTTACCCACAAAAGCTTATGCCCAAATAAATTGGTTAGTCTTTAAGGTGCACTGGACTCCTCATTGTTTTTGTCATTTCATTGGCTTCCTGTTTAATAATTGCATGGGGCCACCACTGTGATGGGGTTTTACTTTATTACTGATTTGTCCATTAGGGGATTAGTATATCTAAGAGCTGGATATTATTATTTATTAAATTATTTACTATCGCTTACAGGTATTTTAATTACACTGCTCTACCGCCAAAATGCTTCTGAAATAAATGTAGTCCAACTTTACTAATTCTGGGTCACTGAGAACGAAAATGATGCTTAAAATTGTTGATTGGATCTAGTTTTCAAGATATGCTATTGGGTCAGTATATACGACCCTTGACTTGGGAATGGCGGATAAGTGAGTTATAAAGGGAAGGGATCTCAATTTAAACCAGAAATGACTAAAATACATCTTTGACTGGATCTATGAATAAATCTCTGACTGGGTTTGGACAGTACTTGCTTTTGAGGCAAAACAATGAATGATGCAATCTGAAGCTGGTATTGTGTCATACATGATATGAATTGCATCATGTTATTCCTAGAAGTCATGGATGATGCAATCATAACGAAGCTTACATCACTCTGCTGAACAAATTGCCCTATATCAGCTCTAGAAATCATACAGTGTCGTGCTCTCTTATTTGTCAGTGTTTGATTTTGCAAAGGGACACATTTCTGTTTAGCCAAAGTGAGCAGAGATGCCTCGTACCTGTGTGAACAGTGCAGATAATTTCTGCTATGTTTGTGATGAAGTGACTTTTGCATCACAAGAGCGCACTATAACCACTATGGTTAAGAAAGCCTATCACCTTTATTTTGGCTGCAAAATTGGAGATCAGGACAAGAGGTGGGCCCCACATATATGCTGCAACACTTGTGCAACAAATCTTTGCCAGTGGTTGAACAGGAAAAGGAAATCTATGCCTTTTGCGGTGCCAATGATTTGGAGAGAGCCAACAGATCATAGCAGCAATTGTTACTTCTGCATGGTGCCTCCAGTTGGGAAAGGTGTGTCAAAGAAGAAAAAGTGGACTGTGCATTATCCAAACATTCCATCAGCTATACGCCCAGTACCCCACGGAGAAGGACTGCCGGTTCCTGATGCACCAGAATCATTCTCACTTGAGTCAGACAAGGAAGAGGAAGAGGATGAAACTTCTGGTCCTGAACCATCAATGTCACAGGACCCACATTTTCTCCCATCCTCCTCCTCTGAACCACACCTCATAACACAAGGTGAACTGAATGACCTTGTCAGGGATTTGGAACTACCCAAGAGTAAGGCAGAGCTGTTGGGCTCCAGACTATAGCAGTGGAATCTCCTGGCAGGCTATCAGGGCAAATGGAGCCCATCAATGCTTGCAGACTATTGCTTGACAGTGACAAGAGATGCTCCGTTTAATGAATACAAGAGACAAGCCAAGAAGCGCCGAGTAGACACTGAATAGGAGTAAACTATGTACATAATAGTTTTTTGCCTTTTGTTTCATAATAAATTTTATTTATATAACCCTTTTGCTGATTTTTAAAGTGTTACATAAACAGGACAGGTGAAATATTATCATGTAAAGCAACCATAAACACATGAAAAGACCTAGGTTTACAATTTATGATTAAAACTCTACTATCTACACAATATACATAGACATAAAATGTAAAAATTTAAATATCTTAGAAACAGTAGCCAATCATATTTTTAATTGTCATATTTGAATTCAGCACATCAAAACACATAATAAATATCACATTTTATCTCTGAAGCAGATGACTTCTCAAAAATTGTAGACCAGTGTTATTTATGATAGTTATATTGTTAGTTATATTGCTAGTAGAAGGCACTGTGGCCTAGCTGCTCAAACCCAGTGCTGGGAGCTGGGACTCTTGAGTTCTGGTTAGTGGGGGAGGGGTCACCTTGCCCCCTAAGAAAAGGCTAGCTGCACTTCCTGTAGAGCAGTGGTTTTCAAACTTTTTTTCTGGCAACCCAGTTGAAGAAAATTGTTGATGCCCGTGACCCAACGGAGCTGGGGATGAGGGGTTTGGGGTGTGGGAGGGAGCTCTGGGCTGGGACAGGGAGTTAGGATGCAGGAGGGGGTCAGAGCTCTGGGCTGGGGGTGCAGGCTCTGGGGTGGGGCCGGGGATGAGGAGTGGTGGAGGCTCAGGGCTGGAGCAGGGCTTGGGGTGCAGGTTTACCTCTGATGGCTCCTGGTCAGTGGTGCAGCCAGGGTGCAGAGGCAGGCTTCCCGCCTGTCCTGGCTCCATGGACCACGCTGCAGCCCAGAAGTGTCCAGCAGGTCTGGCTCCTAGGCAGTGGCGTACAAGC
Organism: Gopherus evgoodei; assembly: GCF_007399415.2. Taxonomy (NCBI): domain Eukaryota; kingdom Metazoa; phylum Chordata; order Testudines; family Testudinidae; genus Gopherus; species Gopherus evgoodei. The sequence continues at coordinate 113,074,672 of NC_044325.1, read as the reverse complement.
CCACAGGCACCGCCCCTGCAGTTCCCATTGACTGGTTCCCAGCCAATGTGATTGTGGAGTCAGTGCTCAGTGTGGTGGCAGTGCACAGAGCCTCATGGCCCCCCTGCCTACAAGCCAGACCTGCTATTGGCCATTTCTAGAGCACAGCGCGGTGTCAGAACAGGTAGGGACTACTAGTTTTTACTTGCCGGACACCAGGGTTCCTGGGTGCTGAGCAAGGGGACCTAGTGCCTTGCAGGGGACCTAGTGCCAGTACTGGGTCATGACCTGAATTTTGAAAACCACTGCTATAGAGCTGTGGCTCTCAACTTTCCAAACTACTCCTTTCAGGAGTCTGATTTGTCTTACGTATGCCAAGTTTCACCTCACTTAAAAACTACTTACAAAAATCAGACATAATCAAAAGTGTCACAGCACACAATAACTCAGAAATTACTGACTTTCTCATTTTTACCATATAATTAGAAAATAACTCATGGGAATATAAATATTGTACTTACATTTTAGTGTATAATATATAGTGCAATATAAACAAGTCATATGAAATTTTAGTTTATACTGACTTTACTAGTTCTTTTTATGTAGCTTGTTGTAAAACTAGGCAAAAATCTAGATTAGTTGATGTGCCCCAGGGGTACACTGACCCCGGTTGAGAACCACTGCATAGAATATGTAGGACATCCCTATTACCCGAAATTGAGCCAGCTAGTAAGCATAGGGAGGATTAATGACCTACCAGAGTTTGGCAGAAAGCAGCACATTTATTATACTGATAGCTAAGCTCAAAAGAAGTCGTGTGTGGGGGTCACACTCACACTCCCATACTCACACTCCCAGGACAGGCAAGGCACTGGAGATGTCAAGATCCTTCAAGGAAAGTATCCCACAGCGCAGCAATGGATGGTACGATGAAGGTAAGTCTTCTCGAGGCACGATGAAATGCAACGCGGTGAACCTCTGGCCAGAGGATCCGGGCAAAGGGCCTTCACAGGAGGTACAAGCTTGTGAGTGCCGCCTGAGCACATGGCCCCTTCCCCTTCTAAGGACCTGTTCTTCATGGCCTGCGACTAGAGATGGCTTGGCCACGTCTGGTTGGTCACACTCCACCTAGGGCAGTGTCCATGCATTGGGCATGTGATTGCTGCCTAATCAGAGTGCCAGACACGTTGTCTACCTGGGAGCTCTTCTGATCTTCCAGCTGCTTAAGCAGCCCATTCATCCCACAAGCATTTCAGGAGGGAGGCGGAGGGGGAAAGCCACTGCATGGGTATTCAAAGGGGGAGAGGAGACAAAGGGGCGGGGGAGGGAAAGGTGGAGAGACCTTTTGAATATACAGCTTATACAGATCACTGCAGCTCCTACAACAATCCCAAGGACCGGGGTTACATGTGCTCACAGAGAAAAATGCGGTTGAGGGACTGATGAATCTATTCATTTGTTTTCCACATTTCCTATAACCAAGAAAGAAAAGTGTTTGCTCTAAATATTTATACTTGGTTTTTGAAAAATATATTGATGATGGTCCAGTGCTTACACACATGCTTATATTTAGTCATGGGCATAAGACCTTGTGTGATCAAGGCCTGCATTAATAGGCCCTGCATAATACTAACTGCAAAAATTGTGAAGAGTTGGAGGCGTTTGCTTTTTTAAACATCTGTCATTTAATGCAGGTTGATCCATTGCAAAGGCCACAAAATTTCTCTTCAGAAGAATTTCTGTGAACTCCAGCAGGAAATAATCTCTGGCTACAGTAAATTAGCAGTAGCCAGTCTAAGAATGAGTAAGCTAGGGAAAGCATCCAAACCATCCCTTCAGAACGGCGTCAGAATTTAGCAAAGGACTCCAAGTTACCACTAGGAATTCTATTCCCAGCACTGCCTCTGACTTTTATGTGACCCTAAACAGATCACTAGGATTCACATTTTCAATAGTATCCATTGATTACTGGATGCCAAATTTGGGACACCTATGGCCTGATTTTCAAAGCTGCTGAGGAGAACCCGCTAAATCTAGAACTGCAGTGTTCTAATCTTGGTTTTGCCATTTACTCAAAGTATGATCTTAGCTGAGTTATATAGCTTGCTGTGCCTCAGGTCACTTTCCCCAAGTACAAAGAATATAATAATAGTTATCTAGATCACAGATGTAACAGTAGCCATTTAAGTCAGTAGATCCTGACTTTTGCTGTGTGATGGGAGTATTAAACTATTGTAATCCTGACCCATGTCAGGCTACTGGACTGACAAATAAATACTAGTCTCCTAGCAGCACACCTGCCCCATCATACTTTTTATTACAAACAGGGGCATAGAATTATAGGACTGGAAGGGAATCAAGACAAGACTAAATATTATTTGGACCGTCCCTGACAGGTGTTTGTCTAACCTGCATTTGGTGAAATCTTATTAATTAGTCCCTTTATGGTATAAGAGCGTATAAAAAGAAAGGTTTGTGATTAAAGCACTGGACTAGGACTCAGGCTATCTGGGTTCAATTCCTTGCTCTCCCACCAGATTTTCCTGTGTGACATTGGGCAAGTCATTCTGCCCAGATTTTTAAAGGTATTTAGATGTTCTGGCACTTAGCATTGCAAAGCCTAGCTAAGTTAGGAGCCTGAATCTCATTTTCAGAAAAGATTTAGACTTTTAAGTGCCTAAAGGTTTGAAAATGAAAATTGCCTAAAACAGTTAGGCTTATAAACACTAAGCAGCAGAATATCTTAAATACCTTTAAAAATCTGGGCTCTAGTCTCTCTGTCTCAGATTCCTGTCTGCAAAATGGGGATAGTCATGCTTCCTTACTTCAGAGGGGTGTTGAGAGACTAAAACCATTGAAGACTGGGAGGTACTTTGACACTATTGTAATGGAGCTACTCCAGTACCCTAGAGAGAATTCTCAAAACTTTCTCTAAATTATTCATTTGAGGGGCTAGGTTTCCTCTCTCCAAACCCTTAACTCATGGTGGGTCCATCCACTAAACCAATTAATTTCCCTGGATTAGCATTAGAGATCCCCACAGAGTTGCGCAGGGGGACACCAGGTTTGAAGTGGGCTGTCTCATGGTTGTTCAGCAAGATAGTACTTTTCCTTACTAGCTGCATCTCACGCTCCAGAATCTAATCTTTCGTTTAAAACGTTGAAGTCTTTAGCCCTTCTGATTGCAAAGATAACCTTCCAAATGTAAACCAGATGAAAACAGATGCAATGATACTGCCCAAGTCTGCAGACAGCCTGGAACCATAGCTTGTAGGGATGGTAACCACTCTGTTCAGTTTTAAGGAAGGTAATCATTTTGAAGCCTAACGACCACCATTCAAATGTCAACATTGTTCACTATTTAACTAACCGCATACAAAAAGAAGGATGTTAGTTTCATGGTTATTTGCACACTCCAGGGCTGGTCCAGGCACAGTTTTTGCAGCAATTTAAAAGATTCAGGATCCTCTCCACTCACAGAATCAGAGGGGAAGATTAAGGGTGTCTCCAGTGGTAATAAATGCTCACATGACAGATGCAATGGAAGTGCATAGTGTTATCATAATGCTAAAAATAAGTTGCAAAGGTAAGAATACATGTCATCTTGGTAGTGGTATTTCTCCCTTTGCTGAGGAAAGATGATGTAATTATTTTTCACCAAGGGCTATATTGTGCCATCAGTTTTTAAGCAGAGCACTCCATTTAAGTCAGTTGGGAATCTACAGTTGATATAACCTAGATCACGGGTCAGCAATCTTTCAGAAGTGGTGTGCCAAGTCTTCATTTATTTACTCTAATTTAAGGTTTTGCGTGCCAGTAATACATTTTAACATTTTTAGAAGGTCTCTTTCTATAACTCTATAATATATAACTAAACTATTGTTGTATGTAAATAAAGTTTTTAAAATGTTTAGGAAGCTTCATTTAAAATTAAATTAAAATGCAGAGCCCCCGCCACCCCCACCCTGGACCGGTGGCCAGGACCCAGGCACTGTAAGTGCCACTGAAAATCAGCTCGCATGCTGCCTTTGGTATGCATGCCATAGGTTGCCTACCCCTTACCTAGATCATTTACTTTGCCTAACTCCCATTATCAACCTCCTTACCAGACATTACTGCCATATTAGGTACAAGAGAGAGACAGAAAAGACCAAAGCTCAAAGTGTATGTTGTCAGATAAACATTTTTCTTTATTGCCCTGAATCTGTCTTTCCTGTTTCTCATTTGTATATACTTGGCATGGGGTAGGAAAAGTTTCCTTTCTTTCTAGTGAAATCGCATATACCTAGTATGAAGCTGGGATGGGGATTTTTTTAGAATTTGTAAAATACCAGATCAAATCATCTGTGGAAAAGAATTACGCTGTATGCAGACACTTGATCCAGTCATTATCTGCAAACGTTGGAGAACAGATGTCCCTCATTTGAATGATGTTTTCTTGTTTCCCTTTGTTAAGAGTACTTTTGGCAGGGTGGTTAAGGATGAATTCTATTCAATGTCACTGTGGGGTGCATTGTACCAGGAGTTGGGTGTTTAGTCATATGACACCCATTCTAATCCATAGATGACTCCTAATACAATGAGTTTGTCATGGCTGATTAGCTGTTTCCTGACTGTATGGAGCAAAGAAAATATATTGCAAATGACAAAGGAAAATTACCAGCACAATAAGAACTCAGAAATATTAACATCTTTTTTATTAATCATTTATATCACATTTTGCAATACATCACAGCATTAGTGTATATGTCACTAAAAATATATATGTATATATTAAAAGGTTCCTAGGAGCCAAAATACCTAACAATATATTTTTTCTTCATTCTATCCCTAGGCATTGGGGACTCCAGAAATAGCTCTGCCAAGCAAAATGTTTCACATTCCCATTCCCCTCACCAACCCAGGAAAGAAGGGGATGCTTTAAGAGCACAGTGTTCCCTCAATTGTTATCCCTATGTCCCTCTTCTATTTGTAAGCCCTCTTAAAAACCCAACCCGTTTCTTTCATGAAAGCTTCCTACACTGATCTTCTGGGTCCTTATTATTTGGTGGCAGTAGCAACCAAACACGACAAACAAGGGAAACAGTGAGATGGTCATGTGTGATGGAATGGGGTCTCTGCACTGACTCACACTGAACTGTTGCTCTTAGTCTCTATTAGGACCTGATATGCAAATCCTTCAATGGCAAGTCTGTGCAAAAAGTTAATAGGAGTTCCATGCATGCTGGGTTTGCAGGATCTGGACTGTAAGCTCTTTGGCTCTTGTGGTATTCAATGAACCAGGGCCAGCTTCAGGCACCAGCGCAGAAAGCAGGTGCTTGCAGTGGCCAATGGAAAGGGGCAGCAGGTCCGAGTCCTCAGCGGTGGATCCATCAGTCCCTCTCGGAGCGGCGCGGTAGAGCTGCCGCCAAAGTGCTGCCGATTTTTTTTCCTTTTTTCCTTTTCTTTTTTTCCTTCGCCACTTGGGGCGGCATAAAAACTAGAGCCGGCCCTGCAATGAACGACCATGTTTATTGACAAGGGGATTGATTCATCATTGTCCTAAGGTCCCCTTTTCCCCAGGCTAGCTGGGACAAAGGGGCTGCAGTGCAAGTATAAACCCTGGCCCTCCCTCAGGTAAAGAACTGCTTCTCTAGTTCTGTGTCACCTCTGCAGTAGTTCTGGGCACAGGGGACATTCTGGAATAGGCCAGAGGAGGGAGGGAGGGAGCAGATTTGGGGGAGGAAGGTGTCATAACTATAAAGGGAAGGGAACAGCCCTCCTGTGTACAATACTATAAAATCCCTCCTGGCCAGAGACACCAAAATCCTTTTACCTGTAAAGAGTTAAGAAACTCAGGTAACCTGGCTGACACCTGACCCAAAGGACCAATAAGGGGACAAGATACTTTCAAATCTTGTTGGGGGGTAGGCTTTTGTTTGTGCTCTTTGTTTTGGGGGTGGTTTGCTCTTGGGACTAAGCGGGACAGGACATCAATCCATGCTCTCCAAATCTTTCTGAACCAGTCTCTCATATTTCAAACTTGTAAGTAACAGCCAGGCAAGGCGTGTTAGGTTTAACTTTGTTTTCTCAACTTGTAAATGTTCCTTTTTGCTAAGAGGATTTACCTCTGTTTGCTGTAACTTCGAACCTAAGGCTAGAGGTGGTTCCTCTAGGCTCTATGACTCTGATTACCCTGTAAAGTTATTTTCCATCCTGATTTTACAGAGATGATTTTTACCTTTCTTTCTTTAATTAAAAGTCTTCTTTTTAAGAACCTGATTAATTTTTCCTTGTTTTAAGATCCAAGGGGATTGGATCTGGACTCACCAGGAATTGGTGGGGGAAAGAAGTGGGGATGGTTAAATTCTCTTTGTGTTAAGACAAAGTTGATCCAAGGGGCTGGATCGGTGTTTACCAGGAACTTGGTGAAGAAGTCTCTCAAGACTGTCCAAGGAAGAGAGTTAGTATTTGGGAGTAGTGACAGCAAAACCAGATCTAAGCTGGTAGTTAAGCTTAGAGGTGTTCATGCAGGTCCCCACATATGTACCCTAAAGTTCAGAGTGGGGAAGGAATCTTGACAGAGGGGTAAAGGGACATGGTCAGTCCAGACCTGTGGCATGGTAGTTCTGCACCCATAGGGCTCAGAAAAGCAGAAGCATAAGTTAATACTGCCCTGAAGGCTGTTTTAGTCTGAAGTGGCGGGCCACATCTTCCCCCTTAGACCCTCAATAGAGGAGTCTGTCAGCCCACTGAATACAGCTCAGCGTGGTCAGAATTACCTTGGAATCAAAGCGCAAGTGTGAATAACAATGTTTCCTGCTTTCCTCCCCCTGTGCTTCTCACAAAACAGATTTGTACAAACAGGACATTGATAAAAGAGCAGATGTTTCTCATACAGAACTCTCACCTGATCTTTGTATTGGCTTTTAACTAAGCTTCTGTATACTTACTGGATCAAAAAGGGTGTCATAAAGGATAAATTGCCATGATGAATTAAGGTGGTAGGTTTTATGAGGCTGTGCCAGCACACTGCTTTTATTTCATTGCTTTGTATTTTACCATCATTACTGTACTTTTCACACCACAGTGAATGCAACAGCAGGTGAACAAACATTGATTTTGCATTGCAGGCTGCTAACGAGTGGAATTGAACTTTGCCCCTTTATTTGTTTATTACATCAGGGAAGATAGGCCTGCCCCTCCTTGTGTTTGGAGCTTGCCCAAACTACCCCGTATCTGATAACTTGACGTATGGAGGCAGAGAAAGTGGGCTAGATTCTCCAGAAGTTGAGTCATTATGAGAAAAAGATACAGCTTAAATAGATTCAGGTATTTCCTCTTCTTTCCCCAAATGGTTAATGATGGTATTTGGGGAGCAAGGATTAGAGTAAGGGGGAGGAGAGCTAAAAGCAGAGTGAGAGCTCCCCTTCCTTGTTTGAGGGAGCACTGTTCCCACGAAGACCCCTCCCTCCCCAATCTTCTGGATTAGTGAGGTGAGGACTCACTAGGCAGTGAATGTGACACACTTTGCCTGGCTGCAGCATTTCCAGGGCTCCCAATGTTCCTGGCGGTGGATGGAGAACCAGTAGCATATGAACGGTGTCTCGGGTAGTTCTCCTCTGCAAGTGCCTCCACTACATGTGCACATCAGCAGTGTCAAAGGACCAGCACTACCTGTATGACACCTGATGGATTTGGGGATGCACAGAAAGGGAAACTGGCCACAGAGCCCTGGCTGGCTAGAGGATTTCTTGCTGCCATAGTGCCTTTCACTGAAGGAGAGAAATGCCACTGCAGAGAGAGAGCACAGCCCTGCCCTTGTGGGGACAGGGACTGGTTGCTAATTCTAGGATTCTGTAGTCCCATCCATCAGTGTGGTATCTGAGCACGGGCTGGTTGACTTTGGGCCAATCAGCTGGCACAGGGTAGGGCTGGACAGAGGAGCCATATGGCTGAGGCCTAAGCACATGTTGCTGCTGCTGGAGGGAGCAGACCCAAATACAGCCTGACCCTGGAGCTTGGAGATCAGCCCAGGGGGAAAGGTCACAGCCCAGCTAAAGGAGTAGCCTAGACCCAGCAGAGGATTCCTAACCTGCAAGGGAACCGTGGTGACAGACACCAAGCAGAGTAACAGAGACTGGGACTCACTACATCGAGCGTGCATCATGCCCAAATATTGTCCACCCCTGCAAGGGGCAAAAGGTATTGGGTTTGGGGACTAAGGGTATATCTACACTTGGAGCTGGGGTGCGATTTCCAGCTCACATAGAAGTGTAGCCACAGAAGCGTGGGCAGCCGTGAGCGGCAGCACGGGTTAGCCGTGCTGAGTACAAACCTGCCTGAACCCAGGGGGTCCGTACACAGCATGGCTAGCCTGTGTTGCAACTCACTGCTGCCCGTGCTACCCCACCTATAGCCCATGCTATTTTTATCATACTAGCTCATTGTGAGCTAGTGCAAGTACGTCTGCACAAGCTGGGAATATCAGCCCCCTACCTTCCAGCTCATAGACTAGACATAGCCTGAGAGACTTGGGGCAGACTGGCCTCTCGATCAGGTCCGATAGTATTACTCTGCATATTTAAGTTGGGTTTCAGTACATTGTACTATCTCTAAGGGTGAATGCCTGACCCCTGGGAGGGGGCCCTCTTTGTACTAACTGAGATTTGTCCCTGCTCAGATAATGAGATTAGTATCGTACCGGAGTGTGCATTATCTCTGGGGTAAATTTCTGCCTATTCAAAGGCTGTGGAAAGGACTAAAGAGTTTGGGCCTTTTGAGAGGCAACGGCATGTGTCTGGGAATTGGAGATTGCCCAGGAGTATAATTTCAGAAAAATTCTTGGAGGCGGGGGGCTGGAGAGGGAAAGTTCTGTCAGCATATAGGCCATTATATATATTATATCCTGAAAAGATGGGGTGGTGGAGCATATTGACCTATGAAAAGTCAGGTGGTGGAGGGCAAATTAAGGTCCTTCCACTGCCTATTGCATCTCACTGTCAGGAAGGGTTTTTTTCTTAGATCCTGATTTTCCCTTTCTTAATTTCATCCCACTACCACGAGCAATATAGTCAGAGCCAGACCCTAAACTGGTGAAAATCAGCATAGTTCCATTGTATCCAGTAGAGCTACATCAATTTACATCATCTGAGGTTCTGATTCTCAGATTCTGATATTCAGTAATGGAAGAAAATAAATATTTAGTAGTACATAATGATTTGATAGTTTTGGGGTCAAAGAAGATATTTTGCCATTTTCTTGAATGTGGCAGTGGTTCTTTAAATCAGCACCATCCACATACTCCTTCCCTAGGACAAAACGTCTTTGTCTGTGTGCATTATTCATGTTACGATTAAAATTCCTGCATAGCTATTTGAAAAAGGCAAGTGTATGTTGCTTGCAGTGTGGGACTGTCTGCAATTCAAAATGTGATTGTTAATCATGCTGGATATTAATAACAACATCTTTTTCTAGGTGGAACATTTGATTTCTTATAAATAACCATCATGACTGGTTGTAAACATGGATTGCTGCCTGTGATAGTCATACAATAAACCTAGACTAGGGCCAAATTTTTAAAGAGCTCAGCATGCTGGGTACTGGCCTTTTTAAAAAAACCTGGGAGCTGGGTCTTTGAAAATCTGGTCCCGGAGGTGGGTGCTGAACACCTGAAAATTTGGCACATAGGGGTCTAATTTTCAGGGATTCATAACCCTCAATGACTTCTTCAGGGTTGGTAGGTGCTCAGACCTTCTGAAAGTCCGGCTCATACTACATTCAAGAACAGCAACATCTTAAAGTAAACCTCTGGAGACAATGTCCCTCAGTCTCCCAGCCAGAAGAAGAAAAAGAGTAATAGATGCTTCCTCTTTTGTAGAAGAACTTATTACTAGTGATTAAAGCAAGGATTGGTCATAAAGACCTGTGGGTTCTATTTCTGTATCAACCACTGATTGAGTAATAACCTCCCTTTGCTTCATGTTCCTCATCTGTAAACTGAGATAATATTAGTGAGGAAATATTTCCCTACCTTACAGAGGTGTTGTGAGGGTGTTTGTAAAGTGCTTTCAGATTCACAGATCTAGGAGTGACCAGTATTAGAATTATTTATGCATGTCTTACTTCTGGAAAATGGTGTCCTTCTACAAGAAAACTACCATATATACTTGTTCAGAAGCCGAATTCTTTTAGTAAAAAGGGGAAGCACCAGAGACAGGGGGCGGCTTGTGAACAGGTATAGAGAGGGAGAGGTAGGACTTGGCCCTAAAGACAACAAGGCTCATGTTTAGGATCCAACTTCTTAGGCCTTGTCTACACTAGAAAATGAAGTTGATTTAACTACGTTGGTCAGGGATGTGAATAATCCGCACCCTTCGGCGGCACAGTTAAACCAGCCTAAGTCCCCATGTAGATAGTGCTAGGTCAACAGAAGAATTCTTCTGGCAACCAAGCTACTTCCCCTTGTGGAGCTGGATGACCTACGCTGATGGGCGAATTCCTCCCATCAGCACAGGTAGTGTCTACACTAAGCACTACAGCAGTGTAGCTGGGCCACAGTAGCGTTTTAAGTGTAGACAAGCCTTTTGTCTTGTTGCTCATGCCCAGCACTGGAATACATACAATCAGCAAATGGGAATTTGTGTTAGAGCCTGAATCTGCACAATGTTAAAGGCCTCCAGCTGCCACTGATTTCAATGGGAATCAAAGGGACCACTCAGCACCCCCAGGAAGTGTTCAGCAACTTGCCCTTATGTGTCTTCCCAGGAATACCACCAGCTGCACGCTACAACCCAAGGACTTTCATACCCAGGGGATAGAATTAACAGGGAACACTTGCTGCCCACCCCAGATTTGTATTTGCTCCCTGCTACTGTACCCCACAAGCTACAGCTTCTATGATACAGTGTAACTCACTATGGTTGGCCCTGCTTAATTGTCAGCTATCATGTGTTCTTTAACCTGTCACAGCATCTATCAGGGAAAGAGAAAGGGCATATGGTAAGAAACAGAGTCTGTAAATTTAAATTAAAGACAGGATATCTGCTCCTCAATGAGGGTGGGATGTAAGTCCCCGTCAAGTGAAACGGAGCAGAACCTATGATTTCCCCCTCCCAGTTTTAGAGGAAGATGAAGACATTGGATTTTTTCCCAGAAAGTGTTTGCATTGTTTCATTGCTGCAACATCTCTCTCCCACATGGCAGAAACTCCCCTGGGCCTCGACATAGAAGATACACCAGGTAGCAAAAGGAGCAGCTAAAGAACGTTTTATCATTTTTTTCAAGGTCCTGAGTACTTTTAGCCAAACTAAGCCTAGGGAACTTTTGCAAAGGCAAGAAGGGCATTCGGATATTTCCTTCCAGTAATTTGCCACTGCAAAACCCCACAAGTAACTTCAGATTCTTGACACTTCTCTTATAAAGTTAAAGAGACAAGATCGGTGAGGTAATATCTTTTACTGAATCAGCTTCAATGGAAGATACTGAATTTAGCCATCTTATGAAGTCGAAAGTCTGGTGACTCACAGACTATCTTCCCTGTATTGATGCCAGCACCAGAAACTACAGCATAGCATCTCCTTAAGCCATGCCCTTGGGACTGGAACAGTGCTAAGCCTTTACTGAGCCACCAGTACCATCTTCTGAAGCACAGCACCTCCTGATGCCAGAACTAATCTAGAGGGATGCATGCACCAACTGCATGCCCTGAAGCATGTGGTGTTCCTTACACATCACCTTTCTCAAACTCTGTCCACATCAACCGTACTTATCTTCTGGGCTCTGATGAGCGCACAGTGCAAAGTGGTGTTGTCATAGGCTCAGTCCTGCCCCTGTATGTACGAACATGTGGAAGCTGCCTATCATGTAAGAGCAGTCCCTGTACCTGCAAGCCCATGGAGGACTTGGATTGCCAAGCCACATGGAGATGTGTGTGATTCATGGTCCCCTGGACAGCACCTAGCCTAAGAGCTTGATTTACTGACACGCTGAGTGCCCAGAGTTCCAAGTGAAGGAGCTGCATGTGCACAACTCCTCTGACTGTCGGCAGCACTTAGTTAATATGTAAGAGGACAAACAAAGGGCTTGATCCAGCAAGTTGCTGGGCACCTGAATTACCACTGAAGTCAATGGGAACTGAGTGAACTCAGCACTTTCCAGGAGCATCTCACATGACTGGACCCAGTGGGATCAAATGAGGCTTCCCATTACAGTGTTAAAATATCCCCCCCACCCCTCATCCAATACAAAGAAAGCCTTGGAGAACAGGAGTCTGTCTGAAATGCTCTGCATAGACAGCTTCTTTTGTAACTACATCTCACAAGAGCCACTAGCCTAGAGAATAGAGAGGATGCCACCTCTGCAGATTGGATCAGGGAAACAGGGTCTAAATTGGAACTATTGACTCTCCCTATTTCCAACCCCCACACCTTCTTAACTAAGCATGGGTTTGACTCTGCAGAGCATTCCCTTTAATTCTCTCAGCCTCCTTGCCCTATAGGATGCAAGTCAATGGCCTGTCTGCAGTGCATGTGACACCACCATCACCATTCTCAAAATAGCCCCCAGATGACAACTCAGCACCAAGTGTGAGGGAGAGGCACAGGTTCCTGTTTGGGCTTCTGTGAGACCATGGCGTATTGACAAGAAAAGTTATTTTAAGGCACACAAAAGATTATGCTGTGAAATTGAAGCAGGCTCCCACTGGGCTTGGAACTCATCCAGCCCTGCCCAGCAGCCATTTTAATCACTAGCTAAACTCAATATTCTTTCTGTCTCCTTTCCCCCTGCCCCTGACACCAGTCCTCTCAGTCCCTCTCATATTGCTATATTTTATATATATATCAACTATTCCTTTATTTTGAAAATTTTAACAGGTTTACAAATCCTAATGTAAATATCAGAGACAAAACAATAATCATTACAAGAGTGAGCTGCTATATTTTTTACTTACACCATGGACAATAAAATCGATCCTGAAAATATAATAACTATTATTATTTATTTGTATTGTGGTTGTGGCTAACAGGGCTCCCATTGTGGTAGGTGCTGCACATACATGGAACAGAAAAAGACAGTCCCTTGCCCAGCAGAGTATTATCAATACAAATGGCCGAGAACACCTGAACTTGTCTGGAAAAAAGATGTTACAGGTGGTTCGAAAGCCTCATGCAGTGTGTCCTGATGCACAAATCTCTGCGTCTGGTCAGTTCCGAATTGTGCCCCATGCAAAGGAAAGGAAAGGAGCAAGAGGAAGCTGGGACGTGTGGAACCTACATCCAAATGGGAAAATGTGTACCCTCCCCCTGGCTGTTCCCCAGAGCGGTCATGAGTCTGGAGAGACCATGCTCTCTCAACAGGAAGGCCTTGTCTAGGAAAAAAGGAGGCATTTTTACCTTCTATGTTAGCTAACATGGTAACTAGTGGTGCAAGTAGAAATCATTTCTTGCTGGTACTGTACTCATGGGAGGGACACAAGGGAGGGCATGTGACTTCCCCATGTGACCCTCCATGTGACTTCTCCCCACCCTGCCCCCAGTTCTCCCCATCCCCTGCGACACCCTCTTCATAGGCACCGACTCCATGGATGCTCCAGGGCTGGAGCACCCATGGGGAAAAATTGGTGGGTGCTCTGTACCTATCAGCAGCCATGCTCTCTGCCCCACCCCCCCACCTCAGCTCAGTTCATCTCCGCCTTCGTCTCCTCCCCTGAGTGCGCCGCATCCCCGCTTCTCCTCCCAATGCTTGCTGCTGCAAAACAGCTGTTTTTCAGCATAACAAGCTCTGGGAGGGAGGGGGGAGGAGCCGGAATGCGGTACGCTTAAGGGAGGAGGAGGGGCTGGGGCAAGGATTTGGGGAAGGGGTTGGAATGGGGGCAGGGCAGGAGTGGGAGGCGGCGGGGCAGAGGTGGAGTCAGAGGCTGAGGGGGATCGAGCACTCACTGGCACTAGCAGAAGTTGGCGCCTATGACCCCCTTACCTGTCTAAAATTTTACAATTGCGTCAGTTAAACTGATGCAGTTGTAAAATGAAGCTTTGGGCCCCTGGTGCCACCTGTGCTTCCAGGTTTCACTGAGGATCCAGCAGTACCCCACATTGAAAACTTCTTAAATGAAAGAAGGATAGGAAGGACAATCACCTCACTTTCCCTTAACACACTACCAGTGCCTCCCTTATGTCCAAACTAAGTTCTGCCAGCTTGCCTTTTTCTAAGTATTGCTCTCCGCCAGGCACTAGGAAAGCAAACATGCTGTGCCATCTGGGTTTGATGGAAAAGAGGCATAGAACTGTGCGTGCCATGTACATCTTGATAGAACTACAGCCCAAATTGTTTTATTATTTCCTCAGCATGATATATAGGAGAGGCCATCAAAATCAGCCTGGTAGAACATGCATGAGAATTGTCTCGGGACAGATGAGCAACTGATCAAAATCCGTAGAAGCAGCAAGGACTAACAGATCCAGACTAACACGGCTACCCCTCTGATACCTGATCAAAATGATCTCTTGGGGCCAAATCCTGTTCCCATTGAGATCAAAAGAAGTTTTGCTATTGAGTTCAATGGGAACAGGCTTTGACATTTGGAGAGGAAAGAGCAAAACCACTCCAGCAAGGGCTATGTTGCTTATACCACAGGTATCAAAGGCTGCTGACTCCTGTGAGAAAGTCAGCACGCATCTGATCTTTGTCCATTGCAAGCAGGGGCGGATCTAGGCATTTTGCTGCCCTAAGCACGGCAGGCAGGCTGCCTTTGGTGGCCTGCCTGTGGGAGGTCCCCGGTCCCGCAGATTCGGCGGCAGCCTGTGGGAGGTCCGCCGAAGCCGCAGGACCAGCGGACCCTCTGCAGGCATGCCGCCGAAGGCAGCCTGCCTGCCGCCCTCACGGCGACCAGCAGAGCACTCCCCACAGCTTGCCGCCCCAAGCACGTGCTTGGCGTGCTGGTGCCTGGAGCCACCCCTGATCGCAAGGGAGAAATCAGCAATCAATGAGGCTAGGACAGTCTCTGTACCGTATCCAACTCATAAATCCATCTGCAAAGGATCAAGGAAATATGAAGGCTCTAGATTACCTTAAAGTCCTCAGTACCTCGGTTAGAATGCTCCCATTAGTATATGTTCATAGTCCAGAGGCTGGAGCAGGAAAGAGGCCAGAGAGAGAAAGAGGCAAAATGGAGATGTTTCCAGGCCAGGGCCTTTTAGCTTCTGCCAAGTGCCAAGTAAAGGGAAATCTGTTCTTACTGTGAAAGATGGTGTTTGGAGTCATATGGGCAAGTTACATGTCCATCACCCCCACCCATATTCTAGTTAGAACATTCACAAAAAGTCCATTAAGTGTAGACAAGTGTTTTCCAGGATCCATTATTGAGCTAAGTGTTCCTTAATGGGCCATTCAACTTGATTGGTCCCTTCATGTGCTGGCCAAATACCTTGTGGGCATTATAACTGGAGCAAACATGTAGCAAACATAGCTAATATTTATAACTTCAGATACCAAGATGAATATGCATGCATAAAAATAGCTTAATCATAAGTACCAGCTATTTCACTTACATGACTCTTCCCAAAAGAGATTATGAAAAATTACACCACGTACTTGAGACCCTATGTGCCAGCAACGTGCCCCACTAGAGTTTTGTTATCTGTTTTGTTATCTGTTGTTACAGAGATGGAGCCAGTGACATGACTCCGTTTAGCCTAAAAGGATAAGGTTAAGTTTTAGCTGTTCAGGTGTGACTGCACCTTTAGTCTGTGAGGACGTACTGGATGGCACACATTCAGGTTAATGGGCTTCAGCGTTCCTTTGCAGCTAACTTTTTAATGTTCATAAACTTGGTATGTTCTGAGGTGGTTTAAAGCACAACAGGGGTGTTTAGGTTTGCAAATCCATGAACCTCTGCTTTGAGATTTTATTAATTATTATTATAATTAATATTATTTTTGCTGGTCATAATGTGGGAGGGTATCCTCTCTGCCCTCTGCTCATGAGGTTATGTATGTGTCTTGTAGCACTCTTCTGAATACCAGTTGGAAGGATTTTTTTTTTCAGTAAGTGTATACTGATTCTTTTCTCTTAGAAGACATGTAATTTTTTTCAGGTTTGCACTGATTAACACAGAAAACAATTGAGGCTGTTAAACTTTCTTCAAATTCCATAGAAAATTAAGTTCAGCTATATTTTCCAGTACAGTGATGAAATGGGTGTTTATATATACAACTATTAACATGCTTAACTACTCACTTCCCCCCAAAATATGTAGTATTTCAGTCTGTTTATATGGAATATGGGAGTTGGGTGAGGAGCAATTTCAACATATATATGACTTATTAAAAGACAAATTTTAAGTGGAACAGTATCCTAAACTGCATTACGATATTGTTGTACTCCAACATTGCATTTCAGTGAGAGATTCAACTTCCTTTATAGGAACAGAACAGACTCCTGAAACTCTTACCACAAATATGGATAGACATGCAAATAGTCCTATTATCTTCAATGGAATTGATCAAATGATTAAGAGTTTACAGGATTAGGTTCCAAGTATGTAAATTGTGCTAGATGAAACTGACAATGCCTGAGCTGTCAGATCAGAAAGAGTGTCATTCGAATAAAGGTGGGCAGATGTGTGATAAGTCTTAGCTCTGTTGATAAGATGAGGAACATATTTTCAACAAAGTTCTTGGCAGATTCCTGAGGCAGCTGGTTTAAGGTTATCAGTGTCCGGCATTATAATTTTCACTTATTAGTTCTCTCACCCACAAAGCTGGAAAATGAGGCATTTGTTTTCTTTATTTTGCTGCTCCAGTTCCAGTTAGCAAAATGCATGTTAGACTAGTTTGGCTTTAAAGAAGAATTCTATGTACATTGGGGACAACACCTGATTCCTGTCAGGCTGCAGAACTGGGCTGACATCAGAATCCAAACATCCTCTGGTCAGTGCAAGCAGAGGTATTCCTCTAATGATTTGGACTTGATGGGATACAGTATGAATGTCGTGGATAATTCAGACCAATGAAACAGAATAAAACAGAGAGAATAAAACAGAATAAAAAACACTGTTTAAACACCTTCTGTCTCCTCCACTCCTCCTCTCTTGAGGACTCCTGACCAATTTAACAGCCCAATATGCTAACAAACTTAAACAAAGCCTTTGTTTAAATTTGTTGGCATATGCATTGTGCTGTTAAAGCCATATAGAGAATGAATGCCCTCCCTAGCCATGTTCTGCTCCTTTAAGGAGCAGAGCACAGCCCCATCCTATGTCTTTCCGGTACCCTGTACCTGCTAAAAATCTCTTGCCGATACTGCATACTGGAGAGTACCATCCTACTTGCACTCCTGATGGTAATTAACACATTAAAACATAGTGTAGACAAGGCAGTTATTTGGTTGAGGTAAATGCTAGTGTTTACCAAAGTGGTCCCCAAACTTTTTACGTCACTCCCCATGTCTGCGCTCCCCCCAAGACGGGGATGGGAGTGGGGTGATGGCCCAAGGTGGGGGGGCACGGTCAGAGTTAAGGGGGCCAAGGCCCTGCCCCTTGGAACAAAGGGTCAGTAGGGCAGGTATAAGGCTCCTCCCAATTTGAATAGCCCCCAGTTGAGGGAACGCTTACACCAGGCAAAGAGCCAACTCCTCCAGTCACCTCTGGAACAGCTTCAAGACAGGAATGTTCCAGCATGGAATGAAGGCAGATGATGGGTGGCCAGAGGAAAGAGGAGCAGCTCTGGCCAGGACATGCTTAGGACTCAGCTATTCTGTGTCTCTGAAAAACCCAATAGGAGCCGTTGCAGCATGGGCACAATTTAGGGTAGCACTGAGGGCTGCTTCAGTCTGCATGGGGACTACACTATGCCCCACAACCCCTGAACAGAGGAGATGCAAGCGGCATCATCTCCATCCCTGCACTGTTCAATTTGCACCCCTTCTTCCTGGATCTGGGCAGACATTGATGATGCTGGTACACAAGCAAGGGAGTAAATAAACATCTATATTATATCTCCAGCTGCTTTAAATGCCTAGCTAGTGCGTGTGTGTGTGTGTGTGTGTGTGTGGGGGGGGGTTATTTGCAGAATAGAAAAGGCCAAAAGCAACAAGGAAAGATAAAATACTTTTGACATCATAAGAGAGTGCTACAAACAACATCAAAAATGAGAGAGTAGTGCCCAGCTGTCCCTTTAGCACTATAAATATGCCATGAGTCAGCAATCCAAGCCGCTCTAACACCTGATGGCCAGAGCAAACAGGCCAAGAGACAGAGAGAGGCATGAAGAACTGTTGTTATTGTGATTTATATTGTGTTAGCACTTAAGATTCCAAGTCACAGACCAAAGCCCCACTGTGCTAGGCGCTGTACAAACAGAAAAAAAGGACACTCTCTGTCCCAATAGCTTACAATATAAGTTGTAATTGTTATTGCTATTTATTATTTGTATTACCATAGCGCCTATGAGCTCTAGTCACAGACCAGGACAACAGTGTGTGAGGCACTCCCGTGCCTGTAGCGTTTGAATAAGATTTTTACACTTACTTTAAAAATCAAAATGTGTCATTGATAATTTTCAGTGTTGAACATAAGAAATATTTTAAATGATTTTTAGCAATCTTAATCACCTAGTAGGATGTTACAAATATTTAATTTAAAAAATAATTGTAAATATTTCTTATTTCAAAATCAGAAAACAATGAACAATAATTTTCAATAAACTTACAAAAAAGTAAGTCTCTTGAAAAAAATCAGTGTTAAAAAAGGCATTTAGCTGGACAAAAAAAATTCTCATTCAACATTTTTTTACCATCTCTACAATAGAAAGAAAGAAAGAAAGGAATTGGACTAGAAGGCCTCTTGAGGTCCCTACGAATCTTATGATTCTGTAATTCCATGATTCGAAGGAAGAAAGAATAGAGAATCCAGGGTAAGTCACATCAGTGTAAGTCAGTGCTTAATTTGTGCCAGGGCTAAGCTCCAGCACCTCTAGGCTTGGCAGTACATAGCCCTCGCACCTCTGGGCTTGCTGCATCAGTTATGAAGGTAAAAAAATTGCTTGAACCTTGGCACCTCTTTCATTACAAATTAAGCACTGACATAAACCCTGTATTAAAACAGTGCCATATAACTACACTAGGGTTTCACTAATGATCAAAACTGCCTTGAAATCCAAAATGTAAGTCTAATCAAGAAGCAGATTTTGATGGATCAATTTATTGCATCAGTAAGTGCTGTGCTGAGCGGCTCTGATGGGATTTTGTTATGGACAGCCAGGAAAGAACTTGTGTACCAAAGAAGACTCAATCGCACCATCTGATGGGCATATGAAAAACAGCAACTGCAAATTAAAACCCAAGATTTTTCTTCTAAGTTTAGCAGTACGTTGGATGAGAAAAGCTGCTCTGAATATTTTCAGACAGTTCATTGTTTTGTTCCAGGTGCTGAACAGGGCAGTGGGTGTGATGGAAGGGTGAGTGCATGGTGGAGAGTTATTGTGGGAAGTCAGGAAGGTGCACGTGGGAGGATTTTGGCAACTTGGGGAAGGCAAAGAGTGGGTGTTAGTTCTCTCCTGCTGGAGCATAGCAGGGACAGGGGCATCTCTGAAGCAGGTTTATAGAAAGCAGGCGTTGGGAGGGGAGGAAAACACACATTGTAAACCCAGCTAAGCGAACAACCCTCAAAAAATCGGCTGGTCAGGACCCTACTCAAAGGGGAGAAAGAGCAGCATACAACCAACACTTCCAGCCGGGTAGCAGCCAGGGGTACCTATCCGGGGCCAGGTTCTCCTGACTTCAGCTAGCCTGCTGCTGTCAGTTTCACCAGTCAATTGGCTGATGGCTCTTTCAGACTGTCTAGTCAAAGACTGCAGAAGTGCATGCTGCAAAACACTGTTTGTTTTTTAAATCAACAGGGACATTCATTATTTTCAGGGGCACATGATCACCCGCACCTTGTTGGAAGGGTGATCATCAGGCCCTGAGTATAGACACACACTGGCTGGCCTTTCAGAGCAGCTGGAGTGGGGGAATTGGCAGTCTGGACGCTCTATGCTCCTGTGTGACTTAGTTTCAGACGATGACCGATATGTGTTTTATTCTCTAGCAAATTCACAGAATATTTCTACTCCTCTCCCTGTACATGTTTTATTATGTTTACTCCACCTGTAGTTCTGAGTGTTAGCAACCTGCCTCTTTGTATTCTCCTTCTTTGATCATTCATAGCTATGAGGCATTATAATTGCGACGAGTTGCTTTGGCCCAGTGAATTTATTCAGCCAAATGGAGGAGTCTGGTGGGATTGTAATTATATTTACATTACCTCACAGAGAAAAACCAATGCAGTTTGGGCTAGAAAGGGCCAGCTAGGATATTCTTCTAGTTGAAAACAAGCATTGTGAGTTTTCTCTAGATTGCGATATGGGAGGATAGGAATCGCGCTAGTCTGGGTCAGAGCAGTGGTCCCTCTAGGCCAGGGCTCTGCCTCCAACAGTGGCCATTACCAGCTGCTTCAGAGGAAGATACAAGAAACCCTGCAGTAGGTAGCTAAGGTTTTGCTCAGAGGTCCCATTCAGGGATCAGGTCCCCACTGTGTTAGGTGCTATACACACACGTAGCAAAATAATGATCTCTGCCCCCAAAGAGCTTACAGTTTTAACATGTTCCCACTTAACAATAACACCACTAAACCTTTGGTGTCTATAGAAGTTGTCCTTGTGTAAGTTACTATGACAAAAGAAAACACTTTTGATATCCTGGAATTCGCTCCTTCTTGTGGTTGCCCAGAGGCAGTTTAGAATGCAGTGCATTTGTTCTGAGTGCTTCTTAATTGGGCTGCTGTCAGGAGCATATTTATTTCCTGGGTGGAGCTGGTAGATGCAGGGGAAGATTTGACCTGTCAATTGTTGGCAACAAGTGTTTGTGCTAATATCTGCAGCCTCTAGTTAATAATGTATAAAGCCTGCCCAAGTGCTGAAAGTCTTTGAGGGCTTGTGCGCAGGGCCAGGCAACAAATCATTGTATAAAACAAGAGTAAGAAGCCCAAAGCTAAGTACTCGCTGGAGATACCGTGTTGGGGAAGTAAGTCAATTGTAAGAGTATGAGGGAGTAAACTCCAGCTAGAGAGGAGGGGAGGACCTGTAGGTGAGACACTAGACTGTGACTCAGCAGTTCAATTCTGAGCTATTCCCACAGGTTTCCTGTGTGATCTTGGGCTAGTCACTCGCTACCTCAGTTCCTCATCTGTAATATGCAGATACAAACACTTCCTCTCTCCAAACTTTTGTCTATTTAGAGCAGGGATTGGCAACTTTTGGCAGGCGGCCTGCCAAGGTAAGCCAGTTTGTTTACCTGCCGCGTCCACAGGCTTGGCTGATCGCGGCTCCCACTGGCCGCGGTTCACTGCTCCAGACCAATGGAGGCGGCGGGAAGCAGTGGCCAGTACATCCCTTGGCCCACGCCGCTTCCCACCGCCCCCATTGGCCTGGGATGGCAAACTGCGGCCAGTGGAAGCCGCAATCGGCCGAACCTGTGAACGTGGCAGGTAAACAAACCGGCCTGGCCTGCAAGGGTGCTTACCCTGGCGAGCCGCATGCCAAAGATTGCCGATCCCTGCTCTAGATAGACAAAAGTTTGGAGAGAGGAAGTGTTCGTGTCTCCATATTACAGATGGGGAACTGAGGGAGCAAGTGACTAGCCCAAGATCACACAGGAAACCTGTGGGAATAGCTCGGAATAGAGGATAATTTCTTCAAGTCCAGAGCAGTCTTCTTATGTGTTTATACTGCACCTACCACAATGGGTCCTTGTGACGCTGAACCCCATATTCTTCACGGTGATATTATGATGAGATGTTTATGGCAAAATTATGATGCATTTTGTACAAAATAAGTCATGTGAGGTTGTAACCGTGCCTTTCTGGGTCACAACTGAGAATATCAAATTGAGGACAAACTATTGAGAATTAAGGCAGCTACACCCCAAAACTGGTGGTTATTTTTCCATAAGATAAACCAAACCAGCAACAAAAGTAAACCTTCTCTCTCACTACACTGCAAGAAGTCATACAAGCAGTTTCCTTAGGTATTCCAGTCCTTGTATCAAGCCAGCCCCCCCCAAACAAACAAACAAACAAACAAACAAACCCACTGGATTTAAAGGTGAGTGGTTCTTTATAGATTCATAGATTCTAGGGCTGGAAGGGACCTTGAGACCTCATCGAGTCCAGTCCCTTGCCCTCATGGCAGGACCAAACACTGTCTAGACCATTGCTGATAGACATTTATTTAATCTACTCTTAAATATCTCCAGAGATGGAGATTCCACAACCTCCCTAGGCAGTTTATTCCAATGTTTAACCACCCTGACAGTTAGGAACTTTTTCCTAATGTCCAACCTAAACCTCCCTTGCTGCAGCTTAAGCCCATTGCTTCTTGTCCTATCCTTAGAGCTAAGATGAACAAGTTTTCTCCTTCCTCCTTATGACACCCTTTTAGATACCTGAAAACTGTTATCATGTCCCCTCTCAGTCTTCTCTTTTCCAAACTAAATAAACCCAGTTCTTTCAGCCTTCCTTCATAAGTCATGTTCTTTAGACCTTTAATCATTCTTGTTGCTCTTCTCTGGACCCTCTCCAATTTCTCCACATCTTTCTTGAAATGCAGTGTCCAGAACTGGACACAATACTCCAGGTGAGGCCTAACCAGCGCAGAGTAGAGCGGAAGAATGACTTCTTGTGTCTTGCTTACAACACACCTGTTAATGCATCCCAGAATCATGTTTGCTTTTTTTGCAACAGCATCACACTGTTGACTCATATTTAGCTTGAGGCCACTATAACCCCTAGAGCCCTTTCTGCCGTACTCCTTCCTAGACAGTCTCTTTCCATTCTGTATGTGTGAAACTGATTGTTCCTTCCTCAGTGGAGCACTTTGCATTTGTCTTTGTTAAACTTCATCCTGTTTACCTCAGACCATTTCTCCAATTTGTCCAGATCATTTTGAATTATGACCCTGTCCTCCAAAGCAGTTGCAATCCCTCCCAGTTTGGTATCATCTGTAAACTTAATAAGTGTATTTTCTATGCCAATATCTAAGTCATTGATGAAGATATTGAACAGAGCCGGTCCCAAAACAGACTCCTGCGTAACCCCACTTGTTATACCTTTCCAGCAGGATTGGGACCCATTAACAACTACTCTCTGAGTACTGTTATCCAGCCACTTATGCACCCACCTTATAGTGGCCCCATCTAAGCTGTCTCCCATGATTTTCCATATATAATAGCTAGAGGCTCAGATACCTCCTCCATTTGCTCGAGTATTCTAGGATGCATTTCATCAGACCCTGGTGATTTTCAGGCATCTAACTTTTATAAGTGATTTTTAACTTGTTCTTTTTTAAATTTTATCTTCCAAACCTACCCCCTTCCCATAAACATTCACTATGTTAGGCATTCCTTCGGACTTCTCAGTGAAGACTGAAACAAAGAAGTCATTGAGCATCTCTGCCATTTCCAAGTTTTCTGTTTCTCCCTCCTCACTGAGCAGTGGGCCTACCCTGTCCTTGGTCTTCCTCTTGCTTCTAATGTATTGATTAAAAGTCTTCTTGTTTCCCTTTATTCCTGTAGCTAGTTTGAGCTCATTTTGTGCCTTTGCCTTTCTAATCTTGCCCCTGCATTCCTGTGTTGATGAATATAGGCAAACATTTGTCCTAGTTTCCATTTTTCATATGACTTTTTATTTTTTAGATCATGCAAGATCTCGTGGTTAAGCCAAGGTGGTCTTTTGCCACATTTTCTATCTTTCTTACTCATCAGAATAGCTTGCATTTGTGCCCTTAATAGTGTCCCTTTGAAATACTGCCAACTCTCCTCAGTTGTTTTTCCCCAGTCTTGATTACCATGAGACCTTACCTATCAGCTCTCTGAGCTTACCAAAATCCACCTTCCTGAAATCCATTGTCTCTATTTTGCTGTACTCCCTTCTACCCTTCCTTAGAATTGTGAACTCTATGATTTCATGATCACTTTCACCCAGGCTGTCTTCCACTTTCAAATTCTCAACGAGTTCCCCCCTATTTGCTAAAATCAAATCTAGAACAGCTTCCTTCCTAGTAGCTTTTTTAACCTTCTGAAATAAAAAGTTGTCTGCAATGCAGTCCAAGAATTTATTGGGTAGTCTGTGCCCCACTGTGTTATTTTCCCAACATATATCTGGATAGTTGAAGTCCTCCATCACCACCAAATCTTGGGCTTTGAATGGGTTGCAACAATGATCAATACTGTCATATTTTAATCAGATAATGAATGCCACAGAGGTATCATTGGACAAGCTATGATTTGCTGAATACGATTATCCTATTTGCATGTATCATTTTTGTATCTGAAGTTATGAATACTGACTATGTATCTGTATTTCAAATGTGGTTACACCTGGGTAACACCCACTAGACAAGATGCTTTCAGTCTAGATAGCTGGTTGGGAATGACTCATTAGGGAAAACAATAGGCCTTAGGAGAAGCTCATCTCCCACCTGGTGAGCCTTCCTGAGAACACTCCAAACAGCCTGTGAATGATGACCACTGTGACTCTACAAGGATACGTGACCAGGCCACATGATGCTGGACTCCATCTTGGGATGTCAGTATTTTTCCACAGACTGGTCTGGTAACCAAGCTTTGGAACAAAGTGTTCCTGCCATATATAAAAGCTACATAAGGCAGGGAGTGACATCATCTGCGGTTCTTCACTCCCCATGCAAGATGACACCCGGAAACTCCTGAGGGAAGCTGTAACTGCAGCTGTGTGTGTCCCTACCTTTATGAATGCTAGTTACTCCTGAGGGCATTCTGCACCAAAACATTAAAAATTCTGCACATAATATTTTAAAATTCTGCAAATGTTATTTGTCAAATAAATGAGGAGGCTCCAGCATGGCAGTGGGGAGCACAGGCCACTGGCTGCACAGATCCCACCCTCTTCCCCCCACCCCCAGTGAGGGTGCACCCAACCCTGACACAGCACAAGGTCAGGGCTTGCCCCAGAAACACCCCAGGACCCTTCCTGTCCGTGCCCCATGCACCAGGTGTGGGCAGGCAGGCTCAGTAAGGCAGGATCCAAGTGTGAAGGGGTTCAGCATTGGGGGATCCAGATATGGGGGAGAGAGTTGTGTGTGACAATCTGCAGGGGGGGTCCAGGTGAAGGTGTTTGGGACTCAGCGTGGGGGGGTGTCTGGGTGAGGGGGGATAGAGCTTGGCAGAGGGGTCTTGATGTGGGAGGCTCAGTGGGGAGCTTTAGATGCTGGGGGAGTGGGGCTCAGTAGAGTGGGGATCCAGGTGTGGGTGGCTCATCAGGGTGGTCCAGATGCAGGGGGAATGGGGCTCAGTGAGGGGTCCGTGTATGAGGAGGTCTGGATGCATGGGGATTGGGCGGATGGGGGAGCAGATCCCTGTACAGTGATCCCTACCCCTGCAGCTGAGGAGCGAAAGGTGCAGGAAGCATGTGGGGGAGGGAGAGTGAGTTTGCAGGGCTTCTTACAGCCAAAGAAGAAATCTGGGGGCGGGTCTGACATGGCCCCAGATGCCGTGCAGGGGAAGAGGAAATCCCATCCTCCACAGCCCAGACGGGACTAGCAGCTGAGCCTGGCGAAGGGTAGAAGCCACCAGCTGTGTCTTCCCCAGTCCTGCCCGACCTCTCTGCCAGCTGTCCTGGGCACCCAAAACATATTGCTGGTTAGGGTCTCATGACTGGTCTTGTGGCTTTCCTTTGCTTCCCCATCAGAAAGTAATTTTTTGTGCAGGGAAGCAAAGAAATCTGTGGGGGACATAAATTCTGTGCGTGCACAGTGGCACAGAATTCCTCCAGGAGTACAGACTGGTGAAAGTGCAGACTGGAGGGCTTGCAGCTTGTCACAGCAATACAGTGTGAGTGAGCCCAGGCTGGTGGGTCAGCGGGCTCAGTGGTACCCTAGTTTTAGGTGGCACCCTGAGGGGACCCCATCACACCCTTATCTTGTTAGGGATGTTGGCCAGGACCATAATGCAAATATCTTGCCACTAAAGGTCAGCAAATTTGGAGTTTTTTGGACCAAAAGGAGAAATTAATTCCAGATTTGCACAGCCCTCATCCAACCAGTATCACCATGTGCTCACCCCGACTCCCTCAACCATCTCCCTCTGACGAGGCCTCTTCTTGTGGGGACTGGGAGATCATCTCTCATTCTACAGGCAGAAGGCACTGGCTGCAGGGAAAATGAAATAGCAGGATCTGTTCTCCTGGTCCTTCTGGGATACTGTATCCTTCTTGGCAGGCTGGGAGTTGGCAGAGTTGTTCTTTTCAACTCCTTTCCCTGTCCACTGAGGAGAGGAGCTTGTGGGGGATTCAGCTGACAGCATTTACCAATGACCCAGTTGGCTTCCTAATTAGCTGTTTTCATGTGCAGTGGTATAAATAAATATGTGACTGTATGTCTGTATCTGCATATGTAATAAGCCTTTGCAGTTATATAGCAGCATTTGCCAGGGATCTCAAAGCATGATTATCAATATTAAGTAATCACAGTGGCATGAACATGTTCTATCTAATAGTTCTTTGAATTGCATACACTTTTGCCTCCCAACTGAGCCACTCCAAAGACCTTCAGATCAGAGCACTTCTTATCTGTGGGAAGAGAAGAACACAACGTGGAGTTTTGTGGCCAGCTGCAATGGATTCTGGGTAAAACCCTGTTGATATCAACCCTAGGGCTAGACTGCAGCTCAAACCCAGATTTGGTATACCGCATCAGAGATCAATGACCCTTCTAGTTCCAGTGTCCTGCTGGATGCAAAAAACCCAGTAATGGACAAAAGACCAACACAAGCATCCCGTCCTTCTGGTCAGTGCAGGTTTCTTTTTAAAATCAAAGAGCTGAGGAGGGGATGTGCTACAGAAGGAGCCAGAATTCCTGCTGAGGGCTCCTGGGAAGGGCATGCCATATTGGCAGCTTCCCCATCTTGAGAGAAGATGCAGCAAGTGCTGTCACCCGCCCTCTTCCTGGGCTACTGCAAGGTGGGTAATCCGAGCCCTGGCTCCCCTTTTAGAAAAGCTAGAGTCACTGACAGTGTTAGATGTGCACTGACCGTGCTGCCCAGTCACACCGTTGCTGGCCCTGGAGCAAGGGCTGGATCTGCTTCTCCTTCCCCTTGCATGGGGCTTAGCCATGAGCTGTCCCTTACTGGCTGACATGGGGATCCTGAATGACCAGGTGTCCCTAAAGTTCCCACCCAGGGCTCTTCAATGCAGAACATTAATTCTACCATGGTTGACTCACTAGGTGGAAAAATGTGCTTCTTGTTTACCCTTCCTTAGTGGCAGAACACATCACCAGGCAAACTAAACAGGCAATAATTGCCAAACACAACCCCACCCCTTCACAGCACTTCCAGCTACTGCCCTTTCAGTGCTAGTCCCAAGGTCTCCCTGAGAGAATACTGCTGGAAGATGGGGGAGGAGGGGAGACAGATTTCCTGAAATTGAAGCCCTGAGGGGGAAGTCTAAGTGGAGGAGATCGATAGCCACACTTCTGAGAGCCTCCCAGCCACTCTAGATCAGCTATAATACAGAGATGACCTCATTGCTAACAGCTCTGGTGGGCTCTGGAGCCAAGGGCCCTCTGCACGCACAGGAAGAACTTTGGTCTCTGTGCCTCATCCTTGGGAGATAGGCAGCCAGAGTGCCGTGCAAGAAGGAAATAGGGTATGCCCTGGCCCAAGTGTGCTCTGGGAGCTCCCTGGGGCAGTGACTGTCTTCTTCATTACTTGTCTGTGCGGCAGCCTGCACAGCGGAGCCCTAGCATCCCCATGGTTGGGACTAGCCTGGCCAGGGAATAATGTCCCTCCTTTACTTAAGAGCAGAGCTGCATTGAACTCAGAGCTTTACAGTGGTCCTTAAATAATGAAAGTGAGTCTTCAATAGCAGTTTTCATCCACCGATCCCAAAAGGATTTTGTAGACAAGATAAGTATCATCAGGGGAAATTGAGGCACAGAGAGATGCTATGGTTTGCCCAAGGTCACAGAGCAGGACATAATCCAGACCTCAAGTTCTGGTCCAATCCCTCAGTCCCACTGGGCTATATCCTTACAAAATGTTTTTCTCCCTTCACAGGCCTTCACACCCTCCTGAGTTTCAGTTTGAGCACTGGTCTCAAGTGAACTCCATGATGTCCAAAAACTCTGTAAAACAGAAAAGTTTCTCAACTGCCTTTTCTACCAAAATCCTACACCACCACTTAAGTGATTCTGACATGAACCCACAACATGGGCTGTTTGGCTTTAAACTTGGCCCAGGTTCATTCGATGCAGCTGATGAGAAAACTCAGAACAAGGTTAAGTTTCCTGTGGTCTAGTGTTTCAGAGCCAAAATTTTGTACAACTCAAAGGAAAACGTGCACTTGCATTGGACTGTCACTAGGTGCTGCTGTCATATTTCTTTTAACAGGTCTGGTCTCTTTCAGAGGGATTGATAGAGTTCTGCTGCCTAAAAACACGTCTTTTTCCTTGTCAGGTGTTTGACCTGCAGAGCGATCTTGGGCAAGTCATTTCATTTCTCAGTGCTTCTGTTTCCCCTTTATTATTTGAATTACGTAGTGCCTAGGCACCCCAATCACGGACTGGAGTTGCTTGTGATGACGGGGGCAGGGCTCAGCAGCCCTAGGGCTCACTTCCCATTTATGTCTTATATTCTTTAAGATCATGCTTCAGGGTTTCAGCTGGCCACCTGTAGGGGTCAGGAAGGGATCTTTTTTCTCCCCCCAGTATATTCTGGGGTTTCTTTTATCTCCTTTCTCTGAAGCCTCAGGGATAGCCATGGCTGGAGATGGCACATTGGGCAGGGTGGACCATGGCTCTGAGCATTGTCACTCTTAGGTGCTTGGCTGGCTGGTTCTTGCTCACATGCTCAGGGTCTAACTGATCGCCACATGAGGAGTTGGGAAGGAATTTTCCCTCAGGTCAGATTTGCAGTGACGTGGGTTGTTTTTTGCCTTCCTCTGCAGCGTGTGGGTGTGGGTCACTTGCCAGGATTATCTAGTTCTCTCTCATTTAATAATTTCCCTGACACTGTGGCAGCCTTGGGGCACTGGGACACCTTGGTCCCTTTTATTCTCTGCCTGCGGCACACAGTAGTCTGGTCTCTGGTGGGCTGTAATACTTTAGTATAATTTTGGCTGTTGGGTTTAGCTGGGTGGTGTTGATCGTCTGTGATATACAGGAGGTCAGTAGGGTCACCGCCTTCGAAATTCAAAAAACTTGCCACCTCTCCCCCCCAAAAAGGCAAGCCCATTGCAACCCCAACTACAAGGCAATTCCGCAACCCACCCCCTTCAACAGCCACTTATAGTATCTAGCAAGATAACACATATAGATAATAGTGATAACATTGCACGTTTCCTCACTCTCATGTGACTCAAACCCGCTCTCACACAAGTGCAGTGTGCTTGTGTGCTGGTGGGAAGACAGCTGCTGTATTTTCAACCATTTTGATCTGTTATTGCTTAAACTGCAGAACTGGAAACACTGCAGCATCTTTAGCTGGACACAGAAACTTTTAACATTAAATATCCAAGTGTCTTGGGATAATAATTTAAATCTTTAGATCCACATTTTAAAAAAGGCCCAGCAGATTAAATTATTTCTCTGGCAATTGGCAAATCCAGAAAAAAAATCCAGCCAGATGGCAACCCTAGAGCCAGATTAGATGATCTGATGCTCCCTTCTGGCCTTAAACTCCATTACTCTATGGCCAGGATCCCATTGTGCTAGGTGCTGTACAAATACATCCCCAAAAGACAAACCCTGCCCTGACAAGCTTATAATCTAAGTATCGGACAAGAGACAATAGATAGATACAGACAGACCAATGGAGCAGTACAAGTCAACAGTGAGACAATACTGGTCAGCATGATAGACAGTGATGTCTGCACACCGACAGCCTAACCATCATCAAGTTTTTTGTAGGCTTCTCAGAAAAGATGAGTTAAGGAAGGATTTGAAGGAGGCTAACGAGGCAACTTTGCAGGTGTTTATGGGGTGCACCACCCAAGAGTGTGGGGGCAGCACAGGAGAAAGCATGAAGCTGCCTGTTTGAAAATGTAAAAGTAGGCAGTGGAGGCTGGTGTAGTGAGCGGATCACAGGTGAGTAACAACATCTTGACAGCAAGTGAGAGATGATAGGTAGGGTGGGGCTTGACTGTGAAGTCCCTGAAAGTGGCTATAGCCAGCTTATGTTTGATGAGGTAGAGAAAGGAGTGTATGTACACTGTAAGATCTTTGTACAGCATAAAGAACAATGGAGCCCTGATCTTGGCTGGAGCCTCTAGGACAGGGATCTCAAACTCAAATCACTACGAAGGCCACATAAGGACTAGTACATTGGCCCGAGGGCTGCATCACTGACACCTTTTCATACAACGATACAAAAGTACAGTAAAAAATGAAGAGTAATACAGTACGCTATTAAAAGTCAATGTATTAACTTCTTAAAAACTGTAATGCAAAGGGGGATTTTAATAAAATATAAACACCTGTAACTATTTCTTATGTAGTCAGTAACACTGATGATGATCTACACTAACAGTCTATCAACATAGCTGTAATGGCAGGAACTTTTTAAAGTAATTATTCATACAAAATATGTTGCCACTTTTAACAAATATTCTTCCCAACTACTCACAGCAAAGAATCATACATGCTGAACTTCATATCTCAGACTGCTTGTCTAGTCCATGAGGCCCCACCCCAACTTCACCCCTTCCCTGCCCCTATTCCAACTCCTTCCACAAATACCCACCCTGGCCCTGCCTCTTCTCTGCCTCCTGCCAGAGCATGCTGCATCCCCGCTCCTCTCCCCTCCCTCCTGGAAAGTCCTAAGCGCCACCAAACAGCTGTTTGGTGGTGGGAAGTCCTGGGAGGTAGGCAGAGGAACAGGATGCAGTGTGCTCATGTGGGGAGAGGGGAGTTTAGTTGCTGCTAGAGTCAGCACCTATGGCAGGCTGCAGGAAATGACTATGCCGGCTGCATGCAGCCCACGGGCTGCGTGTTTGAGACCCCTGCTCTAGGAACTATGGCAATCCAAGTAATAACAATGACCATTTACACCTTTGAAAATATTTGTAAAATGTGACTATTGTCATTTGGTAGCACTTTGTGTCACCTGGGCACTCACTTTACTCTGATGTAAGTGACTGTCAAAGATGCAGGACAGGGACAATCAGGCTCCTTGACTGCTATGGGACCACTGGCAGAGACGGTACTGTTCAACAACGGTATGGAGGTCAGAATCTTACCATGGTGAGTCCTTTAAGAAGCTCCCCTGTGGTATGGGTGTGTGTTAGTTGCCAGATAAACGTCACAACAGCTTGATTAAGGAAGGGATCATCCAGGAGGAGGAGAAAGATGAGAATGAAGAATGTTTCTCGCCGCACACAAATATTATGGTAACAGGTAATAAACAGAAAGAACATGCAGCCTGCGGGTCTGCGGCCTGCAGGCCAGATCTGCAGCCAGTAGAAGCTGGTGTAGCTCCTCTGGCTTCATTTTTGTTTATGATAGGCACTACTCATTATCTGATTCATGTTAAATAAAAAATAAAAAAATCAGAAGTCGCATTCGCTTCCTCATGGTCAGGAGTAAGAGGGGTGTCCTGCGTTCCCCCAGTGCAGCACACATGTGACTGGGGAGAGGTGACTTCCCTCCTTGCTTACCAGCCTCCCCTTTCCCCTCTGAAACGCTGCATCAGCTATCCACCTCCAGCTTCCCTTCAGCCCACAGTAAGTAAAGTGGCGGCTGAGGACTTCCATGGGCTCAGTCGTACTGAGCTAACACACTCAGTTCAAAGAGACTTTCCTCCTATCAGTCAGTGATGGAAGATTTCTAGTCAGTCACCACTCCCTTGCAGTGCTCAATGCACCCGTAGAGCTAATGGAGGAGCACTTGGACCTGATCCAAAGCCCACTGAAGTCAGTGAAAAGGCTGCCATTGGTTGTAAGGCTGCAGGATTAGGCCCTTAGTGTTTGATTTACAGTAACTCCACGCTTAACGTTGTAGTTATGTTCCTGAAAAATGTGACTTTAAGCAAAACAATGTTAAGCGAATCCAATTTCCCCATAAGAATTAATGTAAGTAGTGGGGGTTAGGTTCCAGGGATTTTTTTTTCACCAGACAAAAGGCATTATATACCTATACAGTATAAGTTTTAAATAATTTTAAACAAAATTTAATACTGCACTCCCCAATGATGATTGTGAAGCTTGGCTGAGGCAGGGGTGTAGCAGGGTCAGGGTGTGGGGGCTTGCCCTTCTTCATCCAGAGTTCCAGCCAGGGTGCAGGGTTGGGGGCTTGCCTGCTCCCCATCTGGAATGCCAGGTGTGTGGAGCAGAGAAAGCCTCTGCACCCTGACCCTGTGCCTGGCAGGAGCGCAGGTAGAGTGCAGAGGAGGGAAAGCCCACACAACCTGACCCTGCGCCCGGCAGGAGTGCCGAGTGGGCAGGCAGAGCAGGGAAAGCCTCCGCACCCTGACCCTGCTCTTGGCAGGAGCACGGGTGGGGGGCAGAGCAAGGAAAGCCCACACACCTGACCCTGCTCCCAGCAGGAGTGCCATGTGGACGGACGGAGCGAGGAAAGCCCCCACACCCTGACCTTGCTCCCGGCAGGAGCGCTGGGTGGGCAGGTGGAGTGGGGTGAGCCAAACAACATTATAACGGAACATTGCACGACTTTAAACGAGTATGTTCTCTAATAGAACAGCAACTTAATAATGAAACAATATTAACTGGGATGACTTTAAGTGAGGAGTTACTGTACGTAGTGGGACTTAGAACTACGTTCCCCAGCCCCTTCCTTAAATCTCAGTCCCCACTACTCCTGGCAGACAGTATTGTGCCTAGGGAGAGGCGTGGCAGTGCAAGGCACAGACGCAGCTAGGCGGCCTGGCTAAGGACGATGTTTGGAAAAGCATTGTTATGGTGGCTGCAGCATGCTCACCAAGTCAGTCCCATCCCGTGGGGTATGAAAATCTGATTGAGGATTTACCGAAGGCCATCGCAAGCAGAAGATGTTAGTTAGAGCCCATGGCCAGAGTTGGTCCATATGGAAGGTCACCTCATTTGGCAATGTATTGGGAACCAGGAGAACAAGCACCTAAACTGGAGTTCTATGATCAGTTGGACTGGACTGCAGGTGCAGCCCAGGCGAGAAGGACCTGATCCCACACTCTCCTGGAACAGACACAGGGCGTAGCCTGTTGGAGGAGAAGGGCCTGAAGCTGGGTGCTAGGTTTAACCCCTGGGAGAAGAGTTTGAACTGGAGTTTGGGAAGCTGTCTCCCTCTTCCTGTACCCATGCCACTCCCCACCTGTCTGGATAAGCCTTGGCATCTCTTTGTGCACTTTGATCCACTGAATTACTGCTAAGTCGGCACATAAGGCTCAGAAAGACATTTCCTTGCTTGACTTAAATCCTTCTCACCTCGCATTGGGGGCTATTGCAAAGGAAGGGAAGGGTATGGAGCACATATTCACTCCCTTAGAGAGAGCCAGACTCTAGTCCTAAGAACATAGGACTGGAAGGGACCTCCTGGGCTATAGACCCCAGTCTCTGGCTACTGCAGGCAACCCATCATATAAACCCGTTAATAAACTTAGCAGGCTCCATCTTAAACATCAGTTTCTTGCCTCGACTATACCTATTGGAAGGCTGTTCCAGAACCAGTAAGACATTATGACATTTAACTAGTCACAAGGTGCACTCTGTTAGTGCATAAACTGCCCACCACATAAACAGAACAAATTAATTACGGCCTAGAGTCTCGAGTTGGTGTAAACACATGTAGCTAATTGGAGGTCTACAAAGCTACACCTATTTACATCATCTGAGAATCTGGGCCAAAATGTGTGGCTGGCTGGAGATGCATGTATACACACATACGGGGTGTGTGTGTGTGTGTGTGTGTGTGTGTGCGTGTGTGTCCGTCCCACGCCTACTTGGTGTGGTGCTCTGTCACCCTCTAGTGGCACATAGACCAGTTAGAGATTGATGAGTCTGCTACAGCCGTGGCTAAGAGAGAGGTGGCTTTTAGCTCATGCAGTAGAGGCTGATACACAAAGCTTTAGAGGTCCCAGATTCAATCCCATCTGCCAACAACCCAGTCTACTAGTGTTACATATACACACACAGTTGCTGGCCATGCATATGTTTATGTGGGGTGTGTCTATATTCACGTTTGAAAAACCCATGTGTATTTGCTGCCCACATATGTGTTTATGTAGAGGGCATACGTATTCACATGCACCTGTGTGTGCATGCTTGCATCCCCATGCATACGTTTATGTGGGGGTGCATATAGTGCTACACACCGTGTGTGCATGTATGTATGCGTTGGTGCCTGTTTTCTTAGTGAAGTAATCCTCTGAACTGGAGTGATATGATGAGGTAATGTCAGCCCATTACATTCTCTGAGTAATGGATTCCAGTCTGCACAGATAACTCCTGGTGTCTGTATCAGTGTCCCCATAACAGGCAGCAGGAGATGTGTTGTTAAAGCTGTTTTCATGGCAAATAAATTTTTCTGCCTTAAACCAATGATCCTTCCATTTCCTCTGCTGATAACGACCTGCTTCTCCCCCACCCCACACAGGCTTGCTGACCATTAATATGTTTGTGTGGGGTGTGTATATAGTCACATGCTTCTCCTGCACCCACTGCTGACGTTCCATGTGGCACAGATCATCTTAGAGGTATTGAATAACTGGTGATCTCACTGTGTGTGTGTGTACATACACAGTGATAAGCATGGGTATGGTGTATACACACACCAAGAATCAATCAGGCCTCCTGCGGAATGAACACTTCCCTCTCACGGCTTAAGGAGCGGAGCTGCTCCTTGTGTCCCCAGCACCAGACACGCAGCCCTGCGATGCCAGGCCTTTTTGGAACCTTGGATCTCTGCATTCAATCCTGTTGTTTCCTTCCAACGTTCTTGCTCTGTACACTGTGAGCCAAACTTGGCCCTGCTCTAACTGGGTGCAGTTCATGGCAGAAGCAGGGACTCCTGAGGCATTGCAGCCACTTACACCAAGTCTCTGTTTGCTCGTATGTGTATAGACACGGGTATTGAGACTTCACTTGTGAAAGAAAAATCTCTGTGACCCTGACTGTTAGTTACTGTATTGCTGTGCTTGTAGCAGGAATGGAGTGTGCACGGGTCAAGGGAGTTTGCTTTCCATATTTTGGGACAATTTGGAGGCCTGTCCAACCCCTGGTGCAAGTTAGAGCAGCCTCAGGGCTGCTCTAAGTTATGCTCTACTTTCCATGGCCCCTTATGGGCTTTGGGAAATAGGAAACAGCCCTTGTGCAGCGTGCTCCTGGCCTGCACCTTCACAGGGTGCTGGGAGCAGAGCTTTTATGCCAGATCAGAGGCCCCCTGTGCAGGGGGTATTCCTGGGGGCCTGTTTACATTCCGATTAAGGCTCCTATATGTCACCATAGCTGTCGTAGTATATTTGAGAATCTGGCCCTGTGAGAGGGGAAACAGCAAATAGAGAGCAGGGGAAGAGGCAAGAAGGGTAGAAAAAGCCAGATGGAAAGAGTGAAGAGGAGGACAAAGAGGGGGAGAGAGTATTAGAATGAAAGAGACAAAGAGAGAGCAGGAGGAGAAAATGACTGATCTGGAGAGAAAGGGAGAGAGGAAATGACAGGGTGAATGTGAGACAGAACTGCCTGCCTTGCTTTGCATTGGCTTTACAGTGTTGTTTACACTGCACAGACCCATTACACTGATGTCATCTGTCTCTGCTGAAATGAGCCGGCAATGACTTCACTGCAGTCAATTCAGCCGTGGGAGTGCTAGGTGCTCAGTCAGCCACAAGGCACAGCAGAGCCATAAACATCTGTCTGGCAGGTCGATCACCTTTCAGACCACTAAGTAAACAACAAAGCTGCCTGAAGAACCAGCGCACCCAGACCACTGGAGCCACCTTGGATTATTGGGTCCTTGTGGCTTGGGGAAGGTAGCGAACATAAGAACGGCTGTACTGGGTCAGACCAAATGTCCATCCAGTCCAGTATCCTGTCTGCTGACAGTGGCCAATGCCAGGTGCCCCAGAGGGAGTGAACCTAAAAGGCAATGATCAAGTGATCTCTCTCCTGCCCTCCATCGCCACCCTCTGACAAACAGAGGCTAGGGACACCATTCCTTACCCATCCGGGCTAATAGCCATTAATGGCCTTAACCCCTATGAATTTATCCAGTTCTCTTTTAAACGCTGTTATAGTCCTAGCCTTCACAACCTCCTCAGGCAAGGAGTTCCACAGGTTCACTGTACGCTGTGTGAAGAAGAACACAGTGAATAGAGGTTGACTGATGGTGCTGATCAGAGAGGTGTCCAAGCCACCAAGAACACACCAATATTGGGATCCAAGCTTCCCTCAAGATTGGGGTTGTATGGAGCTGGGGTTCTGGTTCAGGCCCATCTTTAGCACTGTTACCAGTCAGACAAAGAGTGTATGAATACAGCGTAGGGGAGGCCAGCACTGCACAACTGGAGAGGAAGGACAGTCCAGTGATTAGGGTGCTAACCATAGACCTGGTTAAAATCCCTGATCTGCCCCAGATTTTCCTGCCTGCCTTTGGGCAAGTCACTTAGTCTTTCTATCTCTCTGCAAAACCCTTGCCTCACGGGATGTTGCAATGATTATAAAAGATGGTGACGGTCTGTGATATGACTGTAAAAGGAGCCATGTAAGTGCCAAAGGTACAAGTCCTCTTCCTGCAGGTCCCCCTTCTCCCACTGATCTACTGGTGCACTTTGATCCTGAGCTGCAACATGAGTTTCACGTCTCGCTCCTTACAACCTGCTGCCAACCTTGTCTGCTTCCAGGTCCTCTTCTGAACAGCCCCTTACACATGCTATGACAACCCCCGCCACCCCCTTGCGCATAAGCAAGGCCCCTGCCCTCTCCACTTTTCAATCCTTAAAAATCCACCTCTGCCATGGTGTCCATGGTGAATCTTGTGGATTTGTACAGAAAAATCCTTTTGGTTGTTCCTTGACTTCTGTCTACTTGACTCCATCTGTCAAATCTGTGAGCTCCTTGGGACACAGGGCTGGAAAGCAAAGGCTCTGACACAAACCAGTAACAATCACAAACCATACCTCAGATCTTGCACCCCTCCAGTATTGTGATCCCACAGAACAGGGGGCAATGATTTCATGATGAGAGCTTAAGATGAAGCCAACCAACTCATTGTCAGTTCTAACCTCCAGCCAAAAAGTAAAGCTCAGACTCCAGAGGTTAAATGTTAGCTTTCTACCTATTACAGTACCCAGCCCAGTTCCTCTGCTCCCCTCCCCCATCCTGATTATCATTGATCACCGCCAATCGCTGGCAGGGCAGTTAAGGAGTCTGAAAATATCTTTATCAGACTTATTAGGCTGCCCTTATATTCATAGTGCCATTCAGTTTTGATAGTAGCATTGTGAAAATAGCATCATGAGGTTGCAAGTCTATTGTGTCTCAACAGCTTCCAAAGTAAATGTGCTCATTTCACAGGTAAAAATATGCTGACAACCCTGGAAATTCAGCCTGCAAAATCAAGTTGGGCCCTTCCTTTCTCCTGCGTCAGCATCGGTAACAAAGGCTCTGAAGGATGAATTCTTCCCTCAGTGACTCCTGTGCAACCCCATTGTTTTCAGATTATGCCCTTCGCTGCACCTGGGCTGCCCAATGGTCCCCTGTGAGTTTGCACAGGTGTGACAGGTTGTCCCTGTAAGCAGAACTGGGTAAATAGTTCTCTTGATGAGGCACAAGAAGTAATCGAAAGCAGCTTGCTCTCCTGCAGCTATGATGACTCTCCAGAATGGACTGGAGCAAAGACTAGTCAGAATGGCTCTTTACCACTAATATGAGTATCATGGATCCAGCTTTTAAACAGTGTCTTGGAGGAACCCCTTTGGTATGGCAGATGCCAGAGAAAGCCCACACAACCTCACTGCCTCCTAGGACTCCAGCTCTCCTGCTTCACACTGAGTGAGTCCAATTGAGACAGCCCCGCAGTCAGAGACTTGTACGCCTTCAAAGACTAATGCACCCCACCCACTATTTGCAGTGCCACCTAACAGCCTTTTCAAAATGGAGCAGGATTTGTTAGTCAGCTGGAGCCCAGCATTGGAAGTCCTGACCTTAGCACAGAGACATCAAGGTTAAAGCATAGTCCATTCTCATCAAGACAGAGCAAACCACCAGCCAAGCTGTAGCGGATTCCATCTCGGGCTCTCTGTCTCTCTCTGATCTCTCCAGTAGTTAGTCATAGGAGAGAGCAGACAGCTTATCAGGAGCCCACACTTTATCCCCTGCTGGTGGTGCTCAGTTCTTGTTCTTGAGCTGGTCTGTTCAGCTTCCCTGCTGAAAGTTGGGAGGGGGGAACCTCTTTCCTCTGGGTTGCTTTTTGTTATGGGTCCATGTTCTGGCCATTGGGGCTTTTCACTGTCTCTGTGGGATTATGCACTGATTGGGGGTTGCTTTCCATGGGTTCCAGCCAGTTCCTTTATGACTATATTGACTGCAAGGATTGGTCCTGCTTTGAGCAGGGGGTTGGACTAGATGATCTCCTGAGGTCCCTTCCAACCCTGATATTCTGTGATTCTAGATTCTGTGAATACCCACTCCTCATATCCTGCACTGCCTCCAAGAACAGACTTCAAAATTTTCCCTCCAGTGGGTAACAATGCAAAGTGCAGAGGGAAACTGAGGCATACACAGGCTTCATAAATATATTACAGAAAATTCCCACTTTGTCTCAATGAGCAGCTGTGAATCAGATTGACTCCAGGAAGCAAATCAGATGCATAAGAAGGGTTCCTTTTTACTGAGTTGTGTTTTAGAGTAGAAGTCCATTTTCATCTGGAAGGGCGGCTTGCAGAGATGACAGTTCCCAGCATGCAAGAAGAAGCCTGGCTGCAGGGATCAAGGTGGAACATTGTATACTGGGAGCTGTCAGTTGCATCGGTTGCTCTTTAATATTAAATACAGGGCAGTCCAAGAGCTGCATCTGGATTGTAGGTC
Source organism: Gopherus evgoodei (assembly GCF_007399415.2). Taxonomy (NCBI): domain Eukaryota; kingdom Metazoa; phylum Chordata; order Testudines; family Testudinidae; genus Gopherus; species Gopherus evgoodei. The sequence continues at coordinate 113,035,638 of NC_044325.1, read as the reverse complement.
ACACTGTGTCCTCGCCTGATCCATGCTGCTTCCAGCATTTATTTTTGAGGAGGGGATTTTATTTGCACATGGTGCAGTGAAGCCTGATTTTACAGGCACTTGTCTTTGCCTCACTCCCATCCCAAACACTGCTTTCTGGCATGGAACTGATTAAGAGAAGCATTGTGAGGCTGTCAGTGTGGAAGGGTGAAGCTTTTCGGCTTTGGGGCAAACAAATAGAGGTAAATGCTCAGATGGATAATTAGCTCTGCTAGCAGAGGGAGGCTTTTAAAACAAACAAGCAAATAAAAGCGCCTTTAAAGGAGTGACACAAGTCTCATCCATGAGACAGTGCAGACAGATGAGTAATGGGACCCTCTGAGTAACGGAGTCACCAGCCAGCTCTGAGTCACTGAAAAAACAGAACCATCCTGGAGCCAGGGATGTGGCTCTTCTTAACCACACTGTTTCTGAGAGACACCTTCTATGGTAAAGAAGTAGGTTTAGGGGCAGAGGGAGGGGGATGTTCTCTCTGAAACTGCTGGCCATCTTCTTTTGTCTTATGACCACTCTGTGCTCCGCCTATGTCTCCTAGATGGTCTCCCACTGCTCCCTTGCCTGCGGTGGTGCTCTGCAAGTCTGCTTCCCGCACTTGACTTTCCAGGGCTGACCCCACTCTATGGCACTTGCCTCTTTGCAGGGGCGGCTCTATGTTTTTTGCCGCCCCAAGCACGGCAGGCAGGCAGCTTTTGGTGGAGCGCATGCGGGCAGTCTGCTAGTCACGTGGATTCAGCGGCGCACCTGCGGGCGGTCTGCTGGTCATGTGGATTCAGCGGCATGACTGCGGGAGGTCTGCTGGTGCCACGCCATTGGAGTCCCCACTGCAGAATTGCCGCTGAAGTGCAGGACTGATGGACCTCCTGCAGGTGCGCCGCCGAAAGCCGCCTGCCTGCTGCTCTCACAGCAACCGGCAGGCTGCCCCCCATACGCGCTTGCTGCGCTGGTGCCTGGAGCAGCCCCTGCCTCTTTGACAGATATTGCTGCCTTGGACTCTATCACTCTCTCTTATTCCTCAAAGGAACCAATGTGACATATATGCAGCAAGCTATAACTCCTCACACTCCTCTTTCCCATATCACCGCTAGCCCTTTGTGTCATCCCCATCTGTCCTCATTTAACCCAGGCCAATACACTGTGGCTCTTTGGCCCCCTGCTAGTGCATCTACCATGTATAGAGATCTGTGCGTGCTGCTGGGGTGGTCCTTTAGCTCAGGAAGTAGCAGCTGATGCTTTTAGATGCAGAGGTTCCAGGTTCAGTTCCCCTAGATTACCCACCTGTGGTGTCATTACATTGTATCTAAGGTAGTTCTTGACTCTACCTCCTTTCTGCACATGGAGTAGTACATTACCATGGGAATGAGCCTGTCCGTGGCATGACAAGGTTCCACTCTGTGCTAGTCAAGGTGGCAGATATGGCTCCTTGAGATTATAAGCAGAATTTGGGGTAGGGACCTGGGAGGCACTAGGCCACATCTGTTTCCTTGCAGAGGTTAATAAAGCAATATAGGGAGCCTGATTCATGCCTCATGGTGAATAGAACCCAGCTCCCTAAGTAGCTCTGTTTGTTTCAATGAGCAAGATTGCATTTGGCCACCCTATGCCTGCAGGGAGTAAGGGGATGTGAAAAGCAGCCCATCTCCCTGCCTCTTAGCTCAAGCACTGGAGAGCAGCTTCTGTGGGCATTCTCCACCCCACCCAAGCAGGTGGGCAGAGGCGGCAAAACTTTGGCTTCACCACCACCCAGCAATGCTGGTCGGCAGCACTGCCTGGGGAAATATCCTGTTACGCTTTGTAAAGGGCTCCCGAAAAATCACGCCCCTGGGAGTGTGTGTGCCTGAGTCACAATTCCTTCCCAGGGCTTGTCCAGGGGTGGCACAACTAGTGCACCTCGGAGGAGGGGCTGGGGCAGACCTGTACCAATTCTCCACTGGGGTAAGGCCCTGTTATAACCTTATTCCCAGATTTGGACCTTAGCGTCCAAAATATGGGGGTTAGCATGAAAGCCTCCAAGCTTAGTTACCAGCTTGGACCTGGTACTTGCTGCCACCACCCAAAAAATTAGAGTGTTTTGGGGCACTCTGGTCCCCCTGAAAAACCTTCCCTGGGGACCCCAAGACCCAAATCCCTTGAGTCTCACAACAAAGGGAAATAATCCTGTTTCCCTTCCCCCCTCCAGGTGCTCCTGGAGAGATACACAGACACAAGCTCTGTGAAACTACACAGAGAGACTCCCCCTCTCTGTTCCCAATCCTGAAAACAAAAAGTACTTTCCTATTTCCCCAGAGGGAATGCCAAGTCAGGCTAGCAATCCAACACACAGATCTCCCTTGATTTCTTCCTCCCACCAATTCCCTGGTGAGTACAGACTCAATTTTCCTGAAGTAAAGAAAAACTCCAACAGGTCTTAAAAGAAAGCTTTATATAAAAAGAAAGAAAAAATACAAATAGTCTCTCTGTATACAGATGACACAATACAGGGCAATTTCTTAAAAGAATATTGAATAAACAGCCTTATTCAACAAGAATACAAATCAAAGCACTCCAGCACTTATATTCATGCAAATACCAAAGAAAAGAAACCATAGAACTTACTATCTGATCTCTTTGTCCTTACACTTAGAAACAGAAGACTAGAAAACAGAACTACTTCTCCAAAGCTCAGAGGAAGCAGGCAGACAGACAAAAGACTCAGAGACACAATTCCCTCCACCCAAAGTTGAAAAAATCCAGTTTCCTGATTGGTTCTCTGGTCAGGTGTTTCAGGTGAAAGAGACATTAACCCTTAGCTATCTGTTTATGACACGCCCCCCAAATTGCAGACAGTGGGGAAGCTCACTGGCGGCAATTTCCTTCTAGAACTTGAAAATAAACAGATTAATACAACACATGCACCTTTACATATACTACTAAGTATATAACTAACAGACTTTTACATTTTAAGAACACTTTTTAACTACTGGATTCTGGGAAACTCTCACGGGAGAGTGCATCAGCAACTTTGTTAGAAGCTCCTGTGATGTGTTGAATTTCAAAATCAAAATCTTGGAGAGCTAAACTCCAACGAAGAAGTTTCTTGTTGTTCCCCTTGGCAGTATGAAGCCACTTTAGTGCAGCATGGTCAGTTTGTAGTTGGAACCGCCGTCCCCAAACATATGGGCGTAGCTTTTCCAGGGCGTACACAATGGCATAGCATTCCTTTTCACTGACTGACCAGTGACTTTCCCTCTCAGACAGTTTCTTGCTGAGGAACACGACAGGATGGAAGTTGTGATCTGTTGCTTCCTGCATGAGCACTGCTCCTATACCACGCTCAGATGCATCTGTGGTTACTAGGAATGGTTTGTCAAAATCCGGGGCCCTGAGTACAGGGTCAGACATGAGCGTTGCCTTAAGCTGGGTAAAGGCTTTTTGACACTCATCAGTCCACTTAACGGCATTTGGCTGGGTCTTTTTGGTTAGGTCGGTCAATGGGGCAGCGATTTGGCTGTAGTGTGGTACAAATCGCCTGTAGTATCCGGCCAAGCCTAAGAAGGATTGGACCTGTTTCTTTGACCTTGGGACAGGCCACTTTTGGATAGCATCCACCTTGGCCTGTACGGGGTTTATGGTTCCTCGACCCACCTGGTGCCCCAGGTAAGTCACTCTGTTTTGGCCTATTTGACACTTTTTGGCCTTAACAGTTAGTCCTGCCTGCCTGATGCGCTCAAAGACCTTTTCCAGGTGTAGTAGGTGTTCGGGCCAGGAGTCTGAAAAAATGGCCACATCATCGAGGTAGGCAACTGCAAATTCTCCCAGTCCAGCTAGTAGACCATCTACCAGCCTCTGGAAGGTGGCGGGTGCATTTCGAAGGCCGAAAGGAAGGACATTGAATTCATATACCCCCGCATGGGTGACGAATGCTGACCTCTCCTTGGCAGGTTCATCTAGCGGTACTTGCCAGTACCCCTTGGTTAAGTCTATTGTAGAGATGAACTGGGCACGTCCCAACTTTTCCAATAGCTCATCGGTGCGTGGCATTGGATAGTTGTCCGGACGAGTTACCGCATTTAGCTTACGGTAGTCCACGCAAAAGCGTATTTCCCCATCTGGTTTGGGTACCAGAACCACTGGAGATGCCCATGCACTGGTCGATGGGCGGATTATACCCATCTGTAGCATGTTTTGGATCTCCCTTTCTATAGCAGCTTGGGCATGAGGAGACACTCGGTAGGGTGGGGTTCTGATTGGGTGAGCATTACCTGTATCAATGGAGTGGTATGCCCGTTCAGTCCGTCCTGGGGTGGCTGAGAACAATGGGGCGAAGCTAGTGCATAGCTCATTAATTTGTTGCCGCTGCAGATGTTCCAGGGTGGTTGAGAGGTTCACCTCTTCCACGCCACCGTCTTTTTTCCCGTCGTAGTAGACACCGTCAGGCCACTCAGCATCATCTCCCTGGACTGTAAACTGACAAACCTGTAAGTCTCTGGAATAGAAAGGCTTGAGAGAATTAACATGGTACACTTTAGGCTTTAGTGAGGAATTGGGAAATGCTATGAGGTAGTTCACAGCTCCCAGGCGCTCTTGGACCGTGAATGGTCCTTCCCATGATGCTTCCATCTTATGGGCCTGTTGCGCCTTCAAGACCATAACCTGGTCTCCTACCTTGAAGGAACGTTCTCTGGCATGTCTGTCATACCAGGCCTTTTGCTCTTTCTGAGCATCCTTTAGGTTCTCTCTAGCAAGGGCTAAAGAGTGTCGGAGGGTGCTTTGTAGGTTGCTTACAAAGTCCAGAATGTTAGTTCCTGGAGAAGGCGTAAACCCCTCCCATTGCTGCTTCACCAACTGTAATGGCCCCTTAACCTCGTGACCATACACAAGTTCAAATGGTGAAAACCCTAAACTGGGATGTGGTACAGCCCTGTAGGCAAACAGCAACTGCTGCAACACTAGGTCCCAATTATTGGAGAATTCGTTGATGAATTTTCGTATCATGGCCCCCAAAGTTCCATTGAACCTTTCCACCAGGCCATTGGTTTGATGGTGGTACGGGGTGGCAACCAAGTGTTTCACCCCATGAGTTTCCCACAGTTTTTCCATGGTCCCTGCCAGGAAATTAGACCCTGAATCTGTAAGGATGTCGGAGGGCCAACCTACCCTGGCAAAGATGTCTGTTAGGGCCAGGCACACAGTGTTAGCCCTGGTGTTGCCTAGAGCTACTGCTTCTGGCCATCGGGTAGCAAAGTCCACTAAAGTCAGTACATACTGCTTTCCTCTGGGCGTCTTTTTTGGGAAAGGGCCCAGAATATCCACAGCTACTCGCTGAAATGGGACCTCAATTATGGGGAGTGGCTGGAGAGGGGCCTTGACCTGGTCTTGAGGCTTACCCACTCTTTGGCATACCTCACAAGACCGGACATACTTGGCAACATCCTTGCCCATCCCTTCCCAGTGGAAGGACTTCCCCAACCGGTCCTTGGTTCTGTTCACCCCAGCATGGCCACTGGGATGATCATGGGCTAAGCTTAAGAGCTTCTCCCGGTACTTAGTTGGAACCACCAACTGTTTTTGCGGCTGCCATTCTTCCCGGTGTCCACCAGAAAGAATTTCCTTGTATAAAAGTCCTTGGTCTATAACAAACCGGGATCGATTAGAAGAGCTGAGAGGCGGTGGGGTGCTCCGTGCCGCCGTCCACGCTTTCTGAAGGCTGTCATCTGCTTCCTGCTCAGCCTGGAACTGTTCCCTTGAGGCTGGGGTTACCAGTTCTTCCTCAGACTGTGGACTTGGGCTTGGTCCCTCTGGAAGCGATGTAGGTGATGGGGTTGTTTCCGTTGCTGGTGCACCTGAGGGTATTTTAGGCTCTGGCTGAGCCTTTTGGGTATGGCTGTCTTTGGCTTCTGCCAGTTCTGGCTTGCTGGCGCCCTCTGGCGTTGAGTTTGAAGATGTGGTTGCACTTGCTGGTGCTGGTTGCTGTTCCAGTTCCGGGCCTGTGACTGGAGATGCTGTGGCTGTTTCAGTGGTAGGCATGGAATCCGGGTCCACTACCTCTGTCTGGGTCTCTGGTAACACAGACGGGGCCTCTGTGGACGGCTCAGGAACAGGAATGGGTCTGGAAGCTTGCCTGGTTTGGCTACGTGTAACCATTCCCACTCTCTTGGCCCGCCTCACCTGGTTGGCCAAGTCTTCCCCTAGTAGCATGGGGATAGGATAATTGTCATAGACTGCAAAAGTCCACATTCCTGACCAGCCTTTGTACTGGACAGGCAGTTCAGCTGTAGGCAAGTCTACAGCTTGTGACATGAAGGGGTAAATTGTAACTTTGGCCTTTGGGTTGATGAATTTGGGGTCAACGAAGGATTGGTGGATAGCTGACACTTGTGCCCCCGTGTCTCTCCACGCAGTAACCTTCTTTCCGCCCACTCTCAAATTTTCCCTTCGCTCTAAGGGTATTTGAGAGGCATTTGGGCCTGGGGATCTTTGGTGTGATGGAGGTGTAATGAATTGCACTCGCATGGTGTTCTTGGGACAGTTGGCCTTGATATGTCCCAGTTCATTACACTTAAAGCATCTTCCATCTGATGGGTCACTGGGCCGAGGTGAGTTACTGGAGACTGGTGAGGTTGAAGGGTAGGGTATCTGTGGCTTTACTTGGGTGGTATGTGGGGTCTTTGGCTGTCCTCGGGTGTAGGGTTTATGGTCTGTGTGCCCCCTGGGGTAATCGTTCCCCTTGACAGTAGCTTTCTTGCTTTCTGCCAGTTCCATCCATTTGGCTCCAATCTCTCCCGCCTCAGTGATATTTTTGGGATTTCTATCTTGTATGTACCGTGTGATGTCTTCAGGAACACCGTCCAAGAACTGTTCCATTTGTATGAGGAGGTTCAGTTCTTCCAAGGTTTGAATGTTGTTTCCTGTTAGCCAGGCCTCATAGTTTTTTGCAATGTAGTAGGCGTGTTTGGGAAATGACACCTCTGGTTTCCACTTTTGGGTTCTGAAGCGCCGACGGGCATGATCTGGGGTTATCCCCATCCTGTATCTGGCCTTGGTTTGAAAAAGTTTATAGTCATTCATTTGCGGCTTGGGCATTTCAGCTGCCACCTCTGCTAAAGGTCCACTGAGGTGTGGCCTTAATTCTACCATGTACTGGTCTTCGGGGATGCTGTACCCAAGACAGGCTCTTTCAAAATTTTCCAAGAAGGCCTCGGTGTCATCACCTGCCTTGTAGGTGGGAAATTTCCTGTGCTGTGGAGCAATAATGGGCGATGGGTTGTTAGGATTGGCTGGAGTCTGTTGCTTAGCCTTTTCTAATTCCATGGCCTGTTGGTGGGCTTCCCTCTGGAGTTCTATCTGTCTTCTGTGGGCTGCCTCTTCTTCTTCGTGCTTTCTTCTGTGGGCCAACTTTTCTTCTTCGTGCTTTCTTCTGTGGGCTAACTCATCTTCTGCTTGTTTCCTTCGGTAGGCCACCTCTTCTTCTTCTAGTTTTCTTTTGTGTGCTGCTTCTTGGGCTGCCTGTTTGATGCTTTCTTCCTTTTCTTTCAGCTCCATCTCTTTTTGTTTTATTTCTAGTTGTCGCCTGTGTTCAGCTTCTTTGATTTGGTCTTCGGCCTCCATTTTTGCCTTAGAAGTCATGATTCCTGTTTTCTTGTGTTGGGGTGCCCTCCGGTGTTTATCTTCTGCACTGCAGGCTCTGTTCCCTCCTGGAGTCTGCCTAGCAACAGTGCTTTTTTCCTTTTCTCTCTCTAGCTAATGTTCAATTAAGGGAAACCAGAAAAACCACTTTATTTGCATGCATATAAGTGCTGGTACTTGCCTCCTAATGGGAGGGCTATTGCATGACAAAAGACCCTTAACAGTTTCTTGCTTAACATGCAAGGCACACACTGCCAGAGAGAGCAGAAAAAAAAATTCTCTCTGGTTCCCTTTTAAAACCAAACTGTTTCTCTCTGCTAAAAAGCCCTTAGCAGAGAAAAGAAAAATATAATATTCCTACTGGCTTCTGGATTCTGTCTATATCCCGCCGCTGCCACCATGTTATAACCTTATTCCCAGATTTGGACCTTAGCGTCCAAAATATGGGGGTTAGCATGAAAGCCTCCAAGCTTAGTTACCAGCTTGGACCTGGTACTTGCTGCCACCACCCAAAAAATTAGAGTGTTTTGGGGCACTCTGGTCCCCCTGAAAAACCTTCCCTGGGGACCCCAAGACCCAAATCCCTTGAGTCTCACAACAAAGGGAAATAATCCTGTTTCCCTTCCCCCCTCCAGGTGCTCCTGGAGAGATACACAGACACAAGCTCTGTGAAACTACACAGAGAGACTCCCCCTCTCTGTTCCCAATCCTGAAAACAAAAAGTACTTTCCTATTTCCCCAGAGGGAATGCCAAGTCAGGCTAGCAATCCAACACACAGATCTCCCTTGATTTCTTCCTCCCACCAATTCCCTGGTGAGTACAGACTCAATTTTCCTGAAGTAAAGAAAAACTCCAACAGGTCTTAAAAGAAAGCTTTATATAAAAAGAAAGAAAAAATACAAATAGTCTCTCTGTATACAGATGACACAATACAGGGCAATTTCTTAAAAGAATATTGAATAAACAGCCTTATTCAACAAGAATACAAATCAAAGCACTCCAGCACTTATATTCATGCAAATACCAAAGAAAAGAAACCATAGAACTTACTATCTGATCTCTTTGTCCTTACACTTAGAAACAGAAGACTAGAAAATAGAACTACTTCTCCAAAGCTCAGAGGAAGCAGGCAGACAGACAAAAGACTCAGAGACACAATTCCCTCCACCCAAAGTTGAAAAAATCCAGTTTCCTGATTGGTTCTCTGGTCAGGTGTTTCAGGTGAAAGAGACATTAACCCTTAGCTATCTGTTTATGACAGGCCCCTTAAGGACTACTCTAACACTGGGGCCAGATGGTATAGGATCAACCAGCTCCTGGATGGCCTCACCAGCCCTGTGTTAACTAACATAAACTAGCTTAAGTAAATAAGTACAAGTTTGTGTGCAGTCAAGACCTAGGACCCCAGTCTTGCACTGAGCTCTACATGCGTGATCTTTCATTTAACTGGGGCTTGAGCTCTTAACTGCTTTGAAGACTAGGGCTAAACCCTTGGTATCAAAAGCTGACTGGAAGCCTGCGGAGGGGCTTGAGCATAGGCTTGATGCGCTTACAATGGCCTGAGCCATGGTTAAAGCAGGCAGCGGCCTTCTGTCCCAGCTGGAGCCTGTGTAGCATCTTCACCTTCAGCTTCAGGTACAGTAATCCAGCCTAGAGGGGACAAATGCCGGCATGACTGCGGCTGGGTCCATGTCAAGGAGGAGGGGATGAAGTTTCCTAGAAAGCTGAAGGTGAAAGAAGGCATTTTTAGATACTCATGCTAGTGAGGAGTCACACAGGACACCACTGGGCTGCGTGTGTCAGGGCCAGGCCACAGGCAGCCTGTGTGCAGCTGCTCAGTTGCAGTCAGGAGATATGTAGTGGGGTCGGGAGCAGCCAGGTCAGAATGCCAGAAAGTCAGGGTCAGGAACCAAGTTGTAGGCAGTAGGCAAATAGCAGAGTCAGAGTCAAGGAGATCCAGGATACCAGGAAGCTGGGATCAGGCATGAGGATTATAGATATCAAGCAAATAGCAAAGTCAAGAACAAACTAGGGTCAGAAGCTGGAGTCTGGGGTAGGGGCAGACAGACAATCTGCATTGTTGCTCAGAAAGCTCCCCATGCTGGCTTCCTGGTTTAAATACTAGCATCCGCCAATCAGTGGGCTGTAGGGGGCCACTAATTTCTGACATGGTACTAGTAGTAGTGGTGGCTGCATCAGTTGAGAATGAAGCCTTGGCTACACTTGCAAGTTACAGCACAATAAAGCAGTCCCGGGGGCCCTAGCTCACTCCCCGTCCACTCTGGTGAGGCATATAGAACACTCTGACTCTGCGGCTACAGCGCTCCTGGTACTCCACCTTGACGAGTGGAATAACGTTTGATGCGCCCCTGCGGCGCCAGTGTGAACAAGGTGTTGCATTACTGAGCTGCGATCAGCCTCCAGAAACGTCCCATAATCCCCTTAAGTCAAGTGGCCACTCTTGTCATTGTTGTGAAATCGGCTGCAGGCATGCAGAAATGCCCTTTCAAAGCTCCGTTTCAGAGAAGCCGGCTGCTTATTAGCTCGGAGAAAAAGCAAACATTTACTGTTTGCTTTGAGTGAGTGAGAGAGAGAGGGGCAGGGTGGGGGGTGGGGCAGGGGGTCTGAACTTACAAGACAGCATGCTGACACACTCTCAGCACCCCAAAACCCCACTCTCTCTCCTCCCACATACGCACAGCACACTCCCCGTCACACTGCACCCCACACCCCATTTGAAAAGCACATTGCGGTCACCTGCATGCTGGGATAGCTGCCCATAATGCACTGCTCCCAATGCCGCTGCAAGTGCTGCAAATGTGGCCACGCCAGTGCGCTTGAAGCTGTCAGTGTGGACTGACAGCAGCACTTTCCTTACTGCGTGCTACAAAGGTGGGTTTAACTCACAGCGCTCTACATCTGCAAGCATAGCCATGCCCTGAGATACATTACTGAATATCAGTGGCATATGGTTGGCAGCTAAGCTCACTGTCACCCAGGGGTCACGTGTAGATATTGAAGAGAAGTGAGGACAGTACAGATCCCTCTGGAACCCCATAGGCAAGGGGCTTTGCAGAGGAAGAGCAGTTACCCATCACCATTCTGAGTTCTGCTGGAGAGGAACAACTGGAGCCACTGTTGTGCTCTGCTACATCATGTGGGTGATTTAGTAGCACCTGTGATCCACTGTGTCAAAGGCTGCAGAGATTCCAGCAGTCTGGGCATGGTGGTTTTCCCATGTCTGTGGCCATGATTTCAATGAGACTGCTCTCAGTTTCAAAGTTAAGCACATAGAAATGGAAGGGACCTTGAGAAGTCACCAAGTCCAGCCCCCTGTGCAGAGGGAGGAGCAAGTGAACCTAAACCATCCCTGACAGGTGCTCATCCAACCTATCTGAAACCCCTCCTGTGATGGGACTTCCACATATCATATGTAAGTCTTTACAGTATCAGGGCTGATAACTCAGAGAGCTGTGGTCTAGTGATATAAACACAGCACAAGGAGCCAGAAAGTCCCAAGTATTAAACTCAGCTCTGACACTGATTTTCCTCTATAGCCTTGGGCAAATCACTTGACCTCTCCGCTTCAGTCCCCCATCTGTAAAACAGAGATAATGAGCATGATTCTCTTCTCATTTTCACCAGTGGACTCCTTGATTTTATAGAGTTCATTCAGATTAATATGGGTGTAAGTGAGAAGAGGATCAGGCCCAATAACAATAATAATTACATAGCTCCCTCCCATGGGTGTTGTGAGGATTAGTTCATATTAGTAAAGCGCTGTAGATGTGCTAAGCATTATTAATGTCTTGGATTGCTCCAGGAGTGGATATAGCTTTCCAGGGAGTGACTGGTTTTTTTCCTTTGCTGGCATGGGTCTGCAGCAGAGTCATCACAGCTCAAGGTAAGCAAGGTCCTATTTCTGTTGGCCTTGGAGCACAGAGCAGCGCCTGCTTGCAGTACTAACGCCGCAAAACCTTCTCATCTTTCTTTCCTGCTGTATTTTCTGCTTTGGAATGGGGGCTGTTCCAGAAAGGTGCAGCTGTTATGTCAATGAATAACCAACACAAATAATTTCCTGCTTAATTCTTGCCTGCTTCTTTAGTAGCTAATTACTTTGGATGAAATCCACCCCTGTTCAGAGGGCCAGCATAAGCCAATGAACCACTTAAGCCCTATGGGTCAGATTTGTGGAATAAATTCCCCTTTTTACTGTTATTCATATTACAGTAGGCCCTAGCTTAGAGGCTCCAACCAAGATCAAGACCCCATTGTGCTAGGTGTTGAATACACATGCAGTAGAAGATAATCCTGGCCCTGAAAATCTTACAGTCTAAATAGACAAGACAGACAAAGGGTAAACTGAGTCACAGTGAGGGGACGTGACTTGCCTGAGATCACCCAGCAGGTCAGTGGCAGAGCCAGCAACAGAACCCAGGTCACCTGCATCCACTGCCCTATTCTCTGGAACACACTCTGATCCTCTCCCGAGTTGGTGCGTTCTGTTCCTTAACCAGTTCCACTCCTTAACCAGCTGAAACTCAGGGCCGGAGTCTTCTCTCAGTTACACCTCAGTCACTTCAGTGCAGTGGCACAGGTGTAACAAAGGGAAATGTGGCTCCCAAGCACCAATTCTTCCTGCACTTAAATGGAGCAGCAAATGAGAGAATATTTCCCTCACCGTGTCTCTCTTATACAACCAATGACACCAAAGATGAATTTGGCCCCTCCACACCATGGGTTAATGGTATCCTAGAAATGGGTTAAATCCCCTTACACTGCAGAAAATGGAATATCAACACTTCATTAATCTTTGCACAATGCCTTGCAGATGTCCAGTGCTCTCTTTTCCAGGTTGAAGGGAAATGCTTGGCTTCTTCGTTAAGGGTGATTTCCTTGATTTATAATTGTCTCACAGTGGTCCTCAGAAAGCATGAGAAGATTGTATTAAGAACATAGTACTCACCAACCTGGATCAGCACCATGGTCCATCCAATCCCGTATCCTGTCTTCAACAGTGGCTAGTACCAGAGACATCAGAGGAAGATGCACTAAACTCTGCACACAGCAGTCACGACCTAACCAACCCTCAGGGATAGCTTCCTTCTAACCCCCCAGTAACTAAAGTTTGGCTTATGCCCTGAGGGTCATATCCCTTTCAAACCCCTGCTATTTTAAAATCCTTATTATTGTAACTGTAGCTGTTCTTGGGATCCATATAACATGTCTGATTATTCTCCCAGTCCTGTTAAGCTCTTGGCCTCAGTGATACCTTGTAGCAATGGGTTTCAAATGAAAAAACTAGCAGCAGTTCCACTGAGGTCTATAGCGAGTCATGGCTTTCTAATGTGGGTAAGGAGGCACTCTTTTATGCCAGGTAAATGTGGCCAGTCAAGAATGAGGTCAGGCATTTCCACAGAAACCCAGGCTTATTCTCCCCCTCAACCCAAGGTTAATGGCCAACAACCAAACTGGGAACTGTGAGGTCCACTGTCTCTGGGGGAGGGGACAAGTGCGTGGCATGTCAAGCAACATTACGGTACATTATGAGTGCTGAAATGAGACTTCAGATTCAATTACAGAAGTAGAGTTCAGCTTCCTTCCATTAGCCCTGAGCTCTTTACCTGAAGGGCAGCTGTCAGCTCTGTACGCACAAGCAGAATGGAGAATGTGCTACTCTGCTAACCTCTCCTCCCACTGGGAGGGTGCAATATACCACATAGGTTCCCCTGGGAGACCCCAGCTGTCAAACCACTTTTTCCTATCCAAGGGATCCCATCTCCCCAGGAGCAGGAGTCCCAAGGTGTCTCCCCATATAACCACCCCATCCACTCAGAGGCTACCCCAAGCCTGACAATATTATCCCTGAAATATATGGGCCCAGGAGGCTCTGGAAGGGAATGCCTGGCAGAGGCTTTTTTGCTCAACCCCTCAGAAATGTGCACTACTTTTGGTGACCCTCTCTCCCTGCATTGACTCAATCTTTCACCTTCCATGGGTGGCCACAGCACGGTGTGGGATAAAGCTAAGGTAGAATTAATCCTGACTGGCAAGCTTTCAAAGAGGCCATAAGCTAAATAAATGGGTTGCAGCCTATTTCAGTGGCTGCTATATTTAGCACTAGAACATTTATTTATAGGCTTGGCAGCCTGTCTGAGTCAATAAAAGCCGGAGAGCTGGAAAAAGGCCGTTCCTGTGTTTCGCAGGCAATAGCAGTTGCGGCCAAATGGAATGGGATTGGCAAGACAGGTTGTAGTAGCACCCTGCCTTGGAACTAGGGTAAAGGTGACAGGACAATCCCAGACATGTCAGAATGCACATAACACATCCAACCACATGTGGGCCAATATGTATGCATGCATACACACCGTGAGCAGTGCACACATGACAACACATGTAGTCACATACACCCCCAGCATGCACACGAGACACATGTTGCCATGTGTGCCCATTCACCCCAAGACACGATAATCACATGTACATAAGCACACTCCTGTTGCCGTGGCCGCACAAGTCAGATAGTTAAATTGAGAGCTGATTTGCTCCAACAGTATTAGCAGAAAAGAAATGCTTTCTCTTTCCTCGTTCTAGACGGAGCTGGGGCCGTCCTACTGCAGACGCCATGCTCCAGTTACACTCCCATGTCTCAAGCCCAGTAGCATGTTCACGCCAGGGCACTAGTCTCAGGAGTTACACTGCCAGCCTCCATGGACTGCAGTCTGCATCGGTTTGTTACATGTGCTTCCACGCCAAGCCTTGCACTTATCCCTGCCATCTCTCTCCGGAGCAGAAGCATTTCCAGCACGGAGGCAATAGGACTGGTTAGTTCTGACTTTCTGGTTGATCCCTGGCACATTGCCTTAGGGTGCGAAACCAGTTCTTTAGCCTTAGAGCCAAGGAGCTCAGGCAGCAGAGATCCTCAATGGTGCCATTCGTGCCTGTGTTAGGTATTACTAATGGTCTCAAGTTGCAGTGGGGAAGGTTTAGGTTGGATATTAGGAAAAACGTTTTCACTATGAGGGTGGTGAAGCACTGGAATGGGTTATCTAGGGAGGTGGTGGAATCTCCTTCCTTAGAGGTTTTTAAGGTCAGGCTTGACAAAGCCCTGGCTGGGATGATTTAGTTGGGAATTGGTCCTGCTTTGAGCAGGGGGTTGGACTAGATGACTTCCTGAGGTCCCTTCCAACCCTGATATTCTATGATTCTATGATTACTAATAATACAGGGTAGACCCCGGGAAGGAGGGATGTTTACCGGGCATGATAGCTTGTGGGGACTGCTCATTTCCCCCGTTCAATGAGTGCAGGTACATACCCTGCAACAAAGGGTAGCTATAGGTGAGAAGGGAGGGCTACCAGCTCTTCCATAGTGCCAGGCTGTGGCTGCCTGACAGACTGTCAGTACCTGTGATGCAAGGCAGAGAAACTTCCAACTGACCAGCTTACACCTCAGCCACTGGCTCAGCCAGAGCCAGATGTCCCTGCTGTGCAGCTGATGGAGCTGCTGCCTTCTAAGCACAAGGGCACAGATTTGATTCTCACCTGAGGTGGTGTGTGGGTCTTACAGTGATGGACAGAACCATCCCTAAATTATTGTGTTCCCCCAAGCGGAGGGAGATCAGCCATCTCCTTTGGCAGCCCACTGAGCAAAGCTGGAGTGCAACCCTGCCCTTTGTCGCAGACCTTGTGTGAGGTAGCCACATGGATTGTGGGATCCCAAACACACAGGGACTTCTGGGCGGGATGGCAGGTGTTCTGTATGCAGTGGCAGGGAGCCTCCCACTTACCCAAAGGTGAAGTCTGCAAGGCACAAGGGAAATGCCCGTGTGCACGTCTATATTAGAAGAGGTTAGTGGTCATGAAAGCAAGATGCTCACAGCACCGGACAACGCCAGAGATTTTGTAAGCAAGCACCGTGCAATGTCCCACATGGCTCTGCTAATGCACTGCCATCCAGATCTGACACACATCCCTCTGTGGTGCCGGTGAGTCTCCTCTCAGCTCTGCCAGGCCACTTATGTAATAGGTACATGCTCACCATTGCTGGGTGAATACTCATACAGGACACATGGTATGAATAAGGGCTTGGAGCACTTCTCCTTTGTGCTCCCCAAGTCACACTCGCTCTTAGTCACGTTGCACTTGTGGGGGGCTCCTTTCTGGAGGAGCTTTCTGGAGCTCCCTAGCTTGGAAAGATGCATGTACATGAGAGAGAGCTCCTGCCCCTGCTTAAAAAACTCCCACCTCCCTTGGCCATGGGTTGGACTTTGCTGCATGGGAGAAAGAATGCATCTGGCCCCTCTAAAGGTATAACTGGTGAAATTAGCCAAGCAGTGGGGCAAAGTTTTGCTCCTTGCTTCTGAGCTGGCTACATTGTTAAAAATCTCCTTCCACTCTAGGTCTGTCCTCTAACTGCCCAGAGAATGGAACAAGTATCCTACCTAGGTCCAGTCGTTGCAAAGTACAAGGGTGGGGGATCCCACTGTTGCTCCAGAATGATAAACTAAGAAAGGTGGTAGCCATTCCAGGTAATCTGCCTGAGGACTGTGGGACTGCATCAGGATTAATGGTCTCCTGGTTTGACAAGTTTTGATTTGTACAAGACATCGAGATTTAGCTGTGCCTGCCGTTACCACTTGGCAATGGGTGGTGGTGCCAGATGTTACTAAGTGTGTTAAAGTCAATTAGCGCTTCAGTTTGCTGGAGCCTGATTGATACAGTGCCCGCTCATGCCCTCTCTCCCATGTTAAGGCTGCTGAGAATGGAGGGATTTTGTTTCAGTTTAATAAAGTTCTTCAGAACTGGTCACTGATCTATACATCCCAGGGGTCTGAAATGAAGTGATGACAGGTATTCAGCAAAGGAAGGGATAAGTTCCAGGCTGACTCAGTATTGTGTCAGTCCTGGCTGGATCTACGTGGGCATCTACACTATAACTATCGTACTTAGCAATTACTGAACTACTTTGCAAACACCAACTAATTTATGCTCACAATGACCAGGGCAGGCTGTTACAATATCAGGCATTGCCAGATCAAGAGGAAACTGGGAGTGTTAGATAAACTACTCCTCCCCTTCTCATTTGGATGGGGGATAGTTGGGTTGCATTACAAAAATGTAAACAGATACCACTAAACCTCCTGTGTTCCTGTGGCCATTTGGAGTATAGTTTGTTCTGCCTCAGTCACGACTAGGGACACCCCCACCCCTCTGCAGGTCCAGTCCGAAGCAGAGACTGGCCAGCTTTTCACATTCTGTGGGTGGGCGTTGACGGCCTATGGGCATGCCCAGATCATGCATTTTAAAGGGAACTTTATGGTCGTCTAGTTTGACCTCCTGCATAGCACAGGCCATAGACCCTCACTCTGTAATTGCTGCATCGAAGCCTAACTTGCGGCTGAGCTAATGCAAGAATCTAGTTTCCATGTAGAGATGTCAGGTGATGGAGAATAAACCACATTCCTTGGTAAGTTGTTCCAATGGCTAATCACCCTCACTATTAAAAACATGCCCCAATCTCCAGTTTGAATTTCTCTAGCTGGAGCTTCCAGCCAGTAGACCATAGGTGGACAGATCTTCCAGCAGGGCTTACCAGTGCCGATGGATCCCATGCAAACCCATTTCCATGCGCAAGAGCCATGAGTTGAGCCTGCTCTCCCAAGAGCGACTGTTCAGGGTAGGATTCCATGGCACCCCCCGCACGATGGTCTCACCATCAAAGAACAAAGCCAACACCGGCTGTTAAAACATCTATGTGGGCATTTATTACAACACGTTGTTCCAAAGTACAAAAGAAAGGAAAAGAAAGAGGGTAAAAAAGCACTGCTGTTTACAGCCTCTGGTAATAAATAAATAAAGACAGGACAGGGCAGAGCTTGTCTCTCGGTCCTGCCAGGTGCCATCCGACTTCAGCATTGGTGTAACAGGCAGGAGATGAGTTTGGTTTCAGTGACTGAGAAGGGAATGGAACACAGTGGGCTGGTTGCAAGATACTGTCTCCCCACCTAGCACTTAGGATGCATTGCAAGTGCCCCTGTCCATTCTGGACCCAATCTCTCTGCTGAGGGGCGCTGTGTGTTTGCTACTGAAGGCCTGGTGCTCTCCTGTACGGTATTGCACACCTTCTGAGCAACATCCTTGGGGGCTAGGAGTGCTCAGCCCCCTCAGGCCCCAAATCCACAGCATTGTCTGCAGAGCAGGTGATCCTCATTTAACCCTCTAGCCACTGCTGCCTGGAAATGCACTTGAGAGGGGAAGAATGGAGCCCAAACTGGATTTCTAGAAGAGCTGGAATGGATTCTACATATGACTCCTGAGAAGAGGATAAAGCCGGAACTGGATTTCTCTGCTCCTCTAGAATGGATTTTGAGTGACAAAATAAATTCAGCACAGCACAAGGAAAAGATGACTTCTATCTATAATAAACCACACTCATGTTAGACACGATAGGCCATTGCATGGCTGTTATTGGAAGGGCAACATTAATCCCTTTGATTTAAAATGACTTCTAACTGGACTGGCTAGTTAAAGAGATAATATTTGATACTGTGGCACACAGAGAATTCCCTCCCTATTGCACTGACACTTTCTCTCAGGCCTCCTCCCCACTCTGTTGACTGGGTACTTGTAGGCTTCAGGACGAGTCCAGACTATGGGTACAAGAAGCAAGTGCCAGGTTCTGGCCACTAGAGTTACTCGGAAATCTTAACTCTGCTTCCTGTGAATTCTTAATGCTGGAAAACCAGTTATTTCTGCCAGCAATGCATGCACTTATAGGGCCATTCCCCCTCTCTTCTTGCATCCCTATCATTCTTAGAGGCCAGTCTGATCAGATCTCTCTTTGCCCATGGGCTGGTCTTCCACTAAGCCTCTTCTGGGCAGCCTGGAGCTCTGCTGCTCTAAAACTGAACATCCTCATTCCCCAGAAGGTGTGGCTCCTTGGACAAAGAAAGATCATCAGGTGGCAGGGAAACTGAACCCAAGAAAGCCCAGGATTGCTCGCCAAAGAAAGGTGTGGTGGCTTTGGGTGGCTGGGAGAATGCTGCCAAAATAGCTGGCGATGCCAGGCCACTAAACCATTCCTGGTAAAGATAAACTTCCTGGATTCAGACACTAGAGTGGGGGACCCTGAGAGCATGTGTGCATTGACTGTTTCCTGGAAACCTGGTCAATTTTCCTTAGTTTTAAGCTTGTGCCTTTGAATTCTCCATTCCTGCTCCCTACAAACTTGAGTAGACTCCAATGGGTGTGGGTGTAGGGGAGAGAAAGGCATTGCCCTGGGCTTTGGTGTTTTCAGAACCTCTGGAGGTTTCACTCTTTCAAATCCACTCACATGGGCCTACCAGTGTGTGCTTTCTTCAGGACAGCTAATGAACTAGGCCTGGCACAGTATAGTGCAGCCAGCCCCAGACTGGTGGGGCAGGTACAGGGTTGAGGCAGGTGGGGAATGGAGAGGTGGCTGGGGGTCTGCACTTATTCACAACAGAGAACCAAAGAGCAACATACAAAGATTAAGAAGAAAAAATTACATAATAGTAATAATAATAATAAAATAATAATAATAATTAATAAATACTTAAATCTATAATTCATAGATTGCAATTACAACACTGACAGCTTATTATTGGTAGTTTAAGAGGGAAGGCAAAAGGGGTTTCTTTTGGGTGTAGGCTTCCTATAGCAGAGACATGACAGGGATGCATGGCCACAAAAAGAAACAAACACAGAAAGACAAGAGATTGGGAACACAGCACAAGCTAGGAAAATACCTTTGGGCTTCAGTGTTGCCGACTCCTTTCCTCCCAGGATCCCTCCCTTGCCAGTCCTCTGAAGCTACAAAAGAAATGGGGATGCTGCAGGGTGTCAAGGAGTTAGCCAGTTATGCCTGACTGAGTGTGGCTCAGCCTTGCACTCCTTTAGAAGCTGGGAGATATGGAGCATTCTAGAGGAGGGTCATCTGGATAGCTTTACTGTCTGCCCTTAAGAAGGTTGAAAATCTACCAATTCGCAGCTGCACTCCAAGCAATGCAGCTATAGCAGGAAATAACTGGATGATCTAAGCAGCAGGGCACCAATCAGATGCTTTATAAATTCATCCGATTGTCCAATAGGGGGGCTCATTTACTTTCCTTAGGGCCAATCCTGCTCCAATTTAAATCAATGGGACAGAGTCTGATCTCACTTACCCTGCTGTAAATCAGCAGTAACTCCACTAAAGGCAAGGGTGATACATCACTGTGAACCAGACCCTAGTGAGATCAAAATCAAGCCCAATGACTCTGTGGCTCAGAGATTCTGGCTGACAGAGTTCATTAAAGAAACACAGTTAGGGATGGGGACCAATTAGGCAACAGATAAAATCCTCCAAGGTAACTAACCTTGATACAAGAGACAGAAAAGATCTATTCAGCCATGCAGGGCTTGATCCAAAGCCCAGTGAAGACAATGGGAAGACTCCTATTGAGTTCAATGGCTTTGGATCAGTCCTACCACTCGAGGTTAATGCAGGAATCTTCCCTTAGAGGATATTTTTCTAGAGTTTTAGCTTTAAAATGCTCCAAGTGAGAGCAACTCCTCTCACAAGGACCATCAGAAAGGGCAGGGCAAATGCAAGCATATTCACAACACTGATGAGATGGGTTATAAATGCGCCATGGTTCTTAAAATCTTTGGCTTAGTTGCAGAATGGACAGCAGAGTAGATGTCACCTCACTGTGTGCAGACACAGAGCTGCTGAAGGGCTTTGCTGACAGTCTAGGGTTGAGGGAGACAAGACAAAAAAACGAAACCCCCATTTTTGCACGCACCACAGTAGCTGTTTCTCTAAAATGCCACAAGATGGAAGCTGTTCAGAGCCCTGCTGCTATTTCTGAGCAGGGAGCTGCTCATGTCATTCTTCACTGACCCTGTCTGCTTGTTGTTTGTATTTATAAAGGTTGAGATTGCAGTGTCAGGCTGAGGATGGCCCAGATGTGTCCCAGAGCACACTCTGCAGTGACTTCATGTAGGACTAAGGGGCTGAGCCCCATCACATCTCATGTCATGTCTGTCATTAAGTTGCATCTACACTAGATTTTTAACCCCCAAATGTCCTACCATTGCAGCTCTAATAGTGGTATTAGTGCTGGAGGGTAATAATGTAGAGTAGGATCCTGTGTACCACCATTTCATCCAAGTCCACCCAAGTCTTGAGGTCATACTGGTAAAAATGCCAATGCCTTATCTACTCTAGAACTCCACTATAGCTACCATGGGTGGAGCTGGACCAATGCTAGCAGTGGTGGTAAGACCCACTGCAACAGGAAAAGGAAACTCTTATTCTCTCTAACGCTGCAGGGTTAAAAGATGGGAGACAGCAACTCCGGGCCGAGCTGGTGCTGGCAGCTATGGAATGCCAGCTGTGGTGGAAGGGGAAAACCCCTTACAATACAGAGGCTAGCAGAAATCCAGGGAGGAGACTGTGGCTTTGGGGTGCTTTGCAACTGCTGTGGCTCATACTTCTCCCAAGCTTCAACCAATAATATATGAATGGAGGCACCCTCATTAGCTCCTCCCTCTGCACTGCAAAGCAGCTGGGTCACATGCCATGGAGGGGAAACTATCACAAACTTCACAGCTGAAGAGGTCTCTGTACTAACTGCAGTTCTAGTGCACCAACCCTTGGAAGATCAAGGGCAGAACCTACATGAACAGATGTCCGTGTGACTTGCAGAACAAGAGAGAGTCATTTACTGCTCCTAAGCAGCTGGATGGCTCTTCTCCTTGTCATAAGGCAAGTATCCTTTAGGACTGCTGATCAATACAGTTGAAATGGTCAGAGAAGCTGTGTGTTCTCTATGGAGATACTCCTGTATATGACAGCTCTGCTTTCAGGTCAGGTGGAATGCAATAAGGATACAAATGGGGATTCTCCATTTGTGGTGCATGATCCTGTACTAGGCTTATGGAACATCGGTAAGATGTGAACATGGAAACGCTGTCTTGCTAGCATATTTCACAGTGTAACCTCTTGCTGTCTGGGACTGACCAGCCAATTGACCTGGCTTGGCTGAGAATCTCTGAATTTATATGTTGAAATTTAAAAAGGGGGGAAAAAATGTAGACAACCATTTGTTCTCTTTTTTGTGACTAGCTCTAGGGCTGGCTGGAATTTTTCAAATTTCACCGAAAATGCAGCACAGAACGAGAGAGAAGATTGGCGGCCCAAAAGGGTTAAAACATGAGACAGGTCATATTGCAGCCAGTGGTTAGTGGAGTCTCAGTGGTTAAAAGCTCAAGAAGCCCTTTGAAAGCTTTCCTTTGTTATTAACCTCCCGGATGCTACTTAATATACCAGTTCCCTTAGAATCACCGCCTCCCCATTGTCCCCACACACCATATCTCTACGCTGGACGGGAATGCAAGAAAGAAAGGGGAAGGATTCTGCCTGCCTCCTAAAAACATAGTAGTCGGCAACACTGATGCTGATTTGAGGTGCTCACTAGAAATATGGATGCTGTGTTTTTTAAGAGAGAGAGTTAAAATGAGTATCTACCCCCCCTTTCAAAATAGCTGTAGGAAAAAGAGGGATGGGATAGGCAGAGGGATCCAACCATCATCAAAACTTGTATTTTATTAATACTTCAACATGGAAAATCAAATGAATTTAACCACCCAACTTTCCCCTCCCCCACTACCAACTCCAGCACATTTTGGGGTACCAGAAGGGATTATTTGAGGTTTCCATGCTTCTCACTTAACCCCTTTAAAAAAAAAATCAAGAAGCCTAATGCCAGTCATAAGCCTCCTTGGAGAGTCCCCTCTCCCATCCGCCGAGGACACGTGCACATCAGCAGAGACAGACAATGATCATAAGGAAAGTGACAATCTGATGCCACCAGAACATTATAATTATTATTGCAGCTCCTCACGGCTTCAGTCTGTGGTTAAGTTTTAAACCTGAGATCATCATTTTTGTCTTGTGTAGTTTGATTTGAAAATAAACACAAACAAACACATAAGAAAAAGAAGGGAAGGTGAAAAAAAAAAAAGAGCTGGGGGGGATCTAAAATCACACACAACACACACATGAACAAAAACCCCTGAGGTATTGGCTTGGAAACCAGCATGATACTAAAAGGAAGAAAGCTCCAGAAAGCGAAATGTGCTTTGCAGCAGAGATAGATCTGTGCCCATAACACCAAGCAGCGGCTCAGCAGCAAGGTCTAAGCATCCCGCTGCGTGGGAGAAACACAGCTTTGGGGGTGAGGGCTTTGCTCCCCTTTAAAACAGGGGTTTTCATAAAGAGGAGAAGCAGCCAAAAGTGTCTGAGAATCAGAACAGAAGCCACTCATGCCCCTTTGTCATTCTTCTCTTGACCGTGCTTGCTAACTTATGGAAGCTTTCTGCACTGTGCTCATTGGCCTCCTTGAGGGCTCCCTCTTGCACCCTTGGCTTCAGTAATAGCAGGACCTGGCCCTTCCTCAACACCTGTGTTATCGTAAAGGTCCCACCTGGGCCCGACGCCACCTCTAAAAAAATAAATCAAGGGAAGAATCCCATGCAGGAGGCCTTCCCTAGGAAATCCTCACCCTTTACCCACCCGAACTCCCAGAGGGAGACGGGTTTTTGGCAGGGATTCCCTTGGCAGCTGGCACCCTGCCTTCTACTGGGTAAGAAAGAACCATTATTCGCTTCAGATACTCTGAAAAGGTCAATTAACAGAGACTCTCCAAAGCAAAATCCCAGGAAAAGAAAAAAAAAACAGGAAAAGAAAAACAGTGAAACCAATCTTCTTAGCAACACATCTGAGTGTGGGAGGATGCTGCTGCAGGAGGGTGGGTGGGTTTGGAGATAGGAGATGGGGGTGGGGTAAGGAGGGAGTGGTTTGTCCTCATACTAATATCCCAAATATTGGGTTTGGCTCTTAGCCTTTCAATGCATTTCCTGGCGTTTCCTCTCTCTCTTTTCCTTCCTGAAGTGCCTATTCAGTTTGGTCTTTCATTGGCTTCACCTGTGTCTTTGGACTGTTTTCCCTCTGCCACATGTCACTTGCATGCCCACTGGAGCCCCAGTGCTGGATATGCTCCATGATCATGCTCCCTTACACACACACGTGTAGAGAACTGGTGCAGGAGTACCGAGCAATACTTTATGCTAAGCACTCAGAGGTAACTGTCTAACTATCTTGCAGTGGCAAACCTGTCGCTGTTCTCAGGACCCCCTGGGGTTCATTCTGGTACTACAATAAATAACTCCATTTGTTCCTAAGGATGAGGCCTGTATTTTCCGCCAGGGTGCAGCCCCTCTGGACGGCCATGTGGAGTAACACTGGGAGGGGGAAAGCAGGGCCTCAAGGGCTTTTCATTACAATCTCACCCATCCACAAGGGTGAGAAGTGTTCCCTATTTCTCCAGGACACTATTGCCCCCACCTCCTCCCCAGAAGCACCCTGAGCAAGTGGGCAAGGCAGTTGCTCATGAGAGTCCAGCCCACCCAGACCCACTCGAGAATTATCTAGGGAGTGATTTTTTCTCCAAAAGGACTCAGTAACCCCCAAATTCTCCAACACAACCCAGTATGGGTTGCTGCCCCTTTAATGAAAAGCCTCCTCTCCTCCCTCATTCCTCACATCCCATCCTCCATTTTTTACATAGTCTCTCCCTTCCCCCCTGGTTTTTCCATAGAACAATGCCAGACCTTCTGTCCCAAAACTGGGAGAGGGAAAGATTCTATGGCTTTGATGGAGACAAGAGAGAATCAAATAGGAACCAAAAGGTAAAGCAGCAGCTTTCAGGAGAGAATTTCCTGCTCAGTTTGTGTTGAAAGAAGATATTTTGTTTTGTTTTGTTGTCATTTTTAAAAAGTGCATGAAAGATTTTTCCTGCCCAGTTTTTGCTTTGCGCACAGGGAATGGGGAGTCCTTGTCGCTGACGTGCGCTACAGAAGGAGTCACAGGCCGCGGATATTGCTTAGAAACTCGTGTTTCAGATTTAAATACTATAGACAGTAAAAATAGAGCTGAAAGTACCGCCCCACAATATCTGCAAATCATTGCCAGAATGAACAGCTTCAATAAATTAAAAACAAAACCATTGAAATATTATTTACGTCTCAATAAAAATTGCAGTAAAACCGTTTACCTTTTTCTTTGTGTGGGGTTTTTTATATTATATATAATATATATTTATATATGTATAGGGCTGCGGTAGTGCAGCATTAAGATACTTAGCCAGAAAAAACACAGGCAGAGCATGCTTAGTGCACCAGGAAGAGAAAAAGGCTTAGGGGGAGGAGCTAATGCAAATATCCTCACTCCACCCTTGAGAGGGAGCCTCCTACATTTGTCCCCCACCCTGATACAAAAGGACGGAGAGCTGGAGTGAGCAAAGCCTCTGCCATTTCCTATTGGTCAGGATAATGCTCTCTTCTAAATGAAGACACTCCTACTTTTTGATTGCACGTCTGCAGAGAAAATATTAAACCTCACTCAGAATTTTAAGCTGAGAATGACACCGCTGGGGTGCTCAGATATGATGAGCATCTCCTCCACTTCAGTCAAAGATTCGCTCTTCCATCACCCCAGCGAGTCACTTTCTGCCCAGGGGGCAAAGAATCCAGGGGTGAAAGAGGCTCATCCCTCCCAAAAGGGAATGCAGCCAGGGTGGGGAAGAGGAAGGGGCACTAAGCATGCGCAGTCATGTTTCCTGACTTTGGATTCATTCATCTTTGTTTCATTTTGGCGTGTGTGCACCTGCAAATACACACACGGGTATAAATACTGTCCCCACCCCACCCCCACCTGGCCTCTTCCCAGTTAAATATCCACCCCTCACTCTCCAATGCCCCAGGATGAATGTCAGGACACCTCAATAATCTCCATGCTGCCCGAAAAGCTAGACTGTTTGCCTATTTTGCCCAGGTCTTCCCGGGACCTGCCCTCTGACATGGTCTCCTCGAACTCCATCTGGCAGCTCCTCCTCTTGAACTGCTTCTCCGCGGCAGCATCCTCGTGCCAGCTGTGCCGCCCATCCCTCTGCTCCGCTCTCTGCTTGTCCCTCAACCTGATCTCACAGCTGCCCTGCAGAGTGGTGCAGCTGAAGGAGGAATACGAGGCAGCACTGGCAAACAAGGCCCCGCTCCCTCCGCCGCTGCTGCTGCCCACTGCCGAGTCTGTGCTAAAGTACCAGGGGTTCTCTGACGACGGGGTGCTGGGTGATTCCAAATGCACACCCCAGGCGCCTACCCCCCCTCCGCCGGCAGAGTTTGGTGCCACAGCTGGCTGTGTAGGCTGCTGTCCCACGCCAGGGAGGCTTAAGCGCAGTGTCTGCTTGAGATTGTCCTCCACGCTGGTGCTTTTGTGCATGGCACACACCCCACTGAAATTGAGGCTCATCCCATGGGCAGGGGAGCCTGCCTGATGCCTGTGTTTCCGCCTCTGCCTCACCTTGGCTTCCAGCAGGAAGTCCGGCCCACTGGGCCAGTCGGGACTATCTGGCATGGGCGAGAACTGGCACAAGCCGTTAGGTCCAGAAGGGCTGTCCAGCTTGCAAAGCTTGGGGGCTTCCCCGGTGTCAGCAGGGCCTGGGGTGTCCTGCCTCAGGCCGGGGGAGAAGGCTGATTTGATGTCCAGGGAGAAGGAGCGCTTTAGCCGGTTGGTGTCTTGAATGCGCTCCGAGGACAGGTGTAGGCCATTGAGTCCTTGCTGTAGTGCTGTGGGTGAGAGAATTTTGGGAGCGCCTGCTGGCTCACTGCGGGAGGGTGCCAAGCTTGTGCTTTTCGATATGTCCTCGGCCTTTTCTGAGGTAGAAAGCTTCAGGTGCCTGTTGCTCTCAGGCACTTCAGCTGGGTCTGGTTGGGCATCCCCCTCACTCCTATCACCTTGGGCCTTCAAGGCCTTGAGGAGCTTCAGGCTCCTCTCGTACTCCAGGAGCTGGCCCAGGAAGTTGAAGTTGGGCGATATGGATGGGCGCCGGTCTTTGACAAACCTGCAAGGGTAGACAAACAGATGGGGTGGTCACTTGGTCTTTGGCCCACCAGCTAGTCTATCTTAGCTCTGCCGGTCTCCTCAGCGGGAGAAGCTAGTGCATTCTACCAAAAGCTCAGAAAGAAACAGGTGATGGGCTATCCACAATGCCACAGGGCACTCTGCAGAGCAGGGCCGGCTCTAGCATTTTTGCAGCGCCAGGCAAAAAAAAAAGAAAAAGAAAAAAAAAGGCCTGACTGCCGAAGCAAAAAACCAGCAGCCGCAGCTCATGGAGGGCAGTCAAGGTAGCTTGCAGGGGGGTGAAGGGCAGCACCCGCCTGCTCCCTCCACCCGCGAGCAGCCAGGCGCTGCAGCCCGCTCACATTCGGGTGAGAGGGACTCCCTCCTCCAGCCTTGGGGTGCTACAGAAAGTGGTGGCTCAGCAGTTCCTTTAAAGGCGGCTCGGCCAGGCTGGGCTCAGACCGGCGCGGGAGGTGGAGGCCGCTGCAGGGGGCGGGGAGTAGCACGTCCCGGGGAGCCCGGCGGCACAATGAGTGGCGGGGATTGCTAGTTCCTGCCGCCCACTTGGCCAGGGTCCGTGTTCCTGCAGGGCTGGCCTGGCCACCCCAAGATTGGCCGGAATGCCGCCCCTTACAATGTGCCGCCCCAGGCACGTGCTTTCTCATCTGGTGCCTGGAGCCATCCCTGCTGCAGAGAAAGCCAGGACTGCTCAGGCTCTAGGAAATTTACCACCCTCACTCTTACTTTTCCATGGGCAGCCCCCCACCTCCCATGGCATGTAGTCCCATTGTGATATTTCAAAACTGCTCCCGAAGGACAGCCCTCCGCCTCCCATGAATGCAGGGCAGCACCAACCTGCTGCTAGGCCAGCCTACACCAGATTTCAACCTAGTCAAGAGTTTTGCTTCTTGAAGCTGAGCCCTTCATTTCCTTTGACTGTGGCAGCAATGAGGGGTGTGCACGGGCACTGCTCTGTGGTAGGGCACAAAGCGTATACCCCACCCAGGTGTCAGCCTAGCAGCGTGTAATCCACTAGCACTCAGAAAATTCATTCAAAGCAGTGCTTTGAAACCCTTTCTGACAGCTTCTTCTGCCTGCGCCAGCCTGCTTCCCTTTACTAGAGCAGGGTACATTCACGTACTTCCTCATTCCGCTCATCCAGTTGCACCTACCTGTAGGCGTCGTCTGAAGACATGCCCATGGTCTTCATGATGTAGGCGATGGCAATGGTGGCTGATCGGGAGATCCCTGCCAAGCAGTGCACTATCACTTGGCAGCTGGATACCTTGGCCTTGTCTGCAGCATGGTACAGAAAGAACAGCTTTCAGAGGGGTGCCCCTAGAGGTTGGACAGAGTCATTTCATCCTCTGTCCCTGTGGAACAATCTTTGTGAGGCTGTATGTCTAGTGGCCAGCACAAAGGATTGGGAGGCAGGACTCCTGTGTCTCCCCCTGGCCTTGCCAGTGACTCGTTGTGTGACCTGGGCTAATCTCTGCACCTCTCAGTGTCCCCATTTCCCCATGTATAACATGGACATAAGGATACTGGCCTTTGTTTCTCACTGAGACCCTCAGATAAAAGGTTGTCTTACAGGATGGCAAAGTATTATCATTTGCACAACGAGCTGGTTGTGGCAAAGGTCACACTTTTAAATGACTGATGCTGGTTGAGGTGCCAAGTTTTCTAGGGGAGGAAAGGCTTCTCCTAGTGGCTGAGTGCACATGTTTCACTGTGGGTGAAGGGACAAGGGCTCTCTGGACGAAGAGAGGAGTTGGGGGAAGAAAAGCCTGGGTTTTGTTGGCTAGGATAGGCAAGGAGTGAAGAGTCCAGCTCTCAATGTCTGGGGCAGCACAGCAAAATCAAGACTGGAGCTGGAAGAAATAAATAAAGGCCCAGAGATCCAGGGAGATGCCTCACCAATGAACTCAATGGACTTGTCCAGCCAGGGAAGCAGCTTCTCACAGTAGTTGTCATTGACAGGAATGCGCATGAAGTGACTGTCACAGATGAAGTCTGGCTTGGGGCAGGAGTTGCTGGCGTTGAGGACGTAGCTTATTCCATTCCGAGTCATCAGGTCCTGGTGACAGAGAAGATACAAGCGACGTGGGCTCAGTCAGTACAAAGCTGGACCTTCCCATCTACACTCTCATAGGCCTCACGCACTCCAGCATTCTCCCCTTGCAGTTCCCCACAGTAACTCCAGTGCAGTTCAAAGAAGCAACATGGGGAGCACCAGCACAGATGAGCCAATGAGGAGTAAACCATTGTCATATGGACCTGCTCTGAACATGAGTAAGCTGTCTGCAGTCTCTCTGCACTAGTTCTTCCACCATTGCTTCTGCATTGTACTAGAGCATGAGGTTCTCACATTTGGGGTCCTGATCAGGTGTTGGGGGTGCTGACCACCTTACCCTTCCCGTACTGGTAAAGAAAAGTGGGTCCTGGGTAGAAAGCAGGGAGTGTGCTTGGTGGGCTCCTGATAGGGGAAAGATTGAGAACCGGGGAGCTAGAACAATGGTGGGAAATTTTAAGGAAGAAAAACAAAATAGTCTAAGGGTTACATCTGCTGTAGAAGAAAGCTTAGAGGGGCCAGGTTCAGGGGAAGAGAACATCATACTAGCAGAGCTAGTATTCATTGAATGTAGTCCTCTTTTCTGTTTCCAAATCACCTGGAGACAAGTCATGATTTCCCACAGATTTGTTCCCTGTTTGAAACTCTCCTCTCCATGGTTTACCGGAGCCAGTTTGCAGTCTATAAGAGACCTGCAAATGGTTTGCTGCTGGTATCATTCCTAGCACAGGAGACTGGCAATTCAGAACATGAGATGTTTTGTTTGGGACACATTTAGGTCATGTGATTTCCTTTTGGGATGAATGTAATCATGGCTCTGGAGTGAACTCTTTGGACTAGCCAAAAGAGAAGTAGCTTTCTATGAGTGTTCTGCCATAGTCATTACTAGTCACCACTTCTTCCTAACGTTCCTGCCAGTAACCTGATTCACCTGCATGCTTATGGAAAGTGAATGAAAAAGTCAGAGGGCTAGTTCAAAATGTCAAGTCAGTGTTCATGGATCATTTCTTGCCATGGTTTGGTCATTGGGCACATGTATGTGACCTCTCATCCTTCCCAGAGACAAGGCTAGATTCACCAGTGTGCATGGCCAGAGCAGCATAAAACAGCCAGAGTGTAGTGGTGAATATGATCCGTTGTTCCCCCTGAGAGCTGAAATCCAAGCCAGATTATGTCCAAAACAAAGGAGATCATCCATACCAAAGATCCGATAGCTCTAGTCCTACGAACGCCTGTTCTGTGCTATTTTGGGGTGAGGAAGAAGAATACAGAATTGAATGGAAGGAAGCAGTTGAGAAAGAAATAAAGGTGCCATAAAATTGACAATGATTAAGGAAATGGAGAGAGAAAAGAAACCTCCCTCCTGCCCCAGGCTGAGCCCTGTGCCATGGCAGCAGTGAGGTGCAGAGCTGCCATATGAGGTTTGCGTAGGGTGACCATAAGTCCTATTTTGGCCGAACAGTCCCTTTTTTAAGCCCTGTCCCAGCCATCCTGACTTCTTTTTTCCCCAAAAGAAGGCATTTGTCCCTTTTGCTCTTGCTGACTTGATCAGCTGGCAAGAGCAAACAGGACAAACGTACACTTTTGTCAAAAAACTGGGGTGCGGTGCAGAGGGAGCGAGGAGAGAGGGAGGAGGCAGGCATTGCAGCATGCAGGGGAACCCACTGGGTTCCAGCAACTGGGCAATAGCCTGGTGTGTATGTGTGTGTGTGGGTTTCCCGTGACCGGCAACAGCATGGGGGTGGGGGGGACGACAATAGACTTGGGCAAGTGGTTGGGGGTGTCCCGTTCTCTTTTTGGGAAATATGGACACCCTAAGTTTGCGTGCTCACAAGGTAGCCTGCTATCCCATCACAGAGTATTGTTCTCTGCCAGCTCTGCTCTCTAATGCCCTAGATTATGAGGAGGGAGTGATTCTTGTCCTCAGTAATGACCACTGCGCAGAGAGGGAAGCAAACACCTCTCAGAACAAAGGGGTGAGCAAAAGGTTGTGCTGAGATGGGTGGGGGGCAGGGTTGAATCCTAGTCAGTCCGACGCCTGATGTAGGGCTCTCAGGGGACACGGCCAAGATTTCCTCCCTGAATTCCATGTAATTCACCCTGTGGTTCCTATCCTAACTAAGCTTACATAAGAGTCTCTTCCTCAGCAGGCTCCCTAGAAGCCTAACCTCAGCTCCTAGGAGCCAGCCCAGCTCCTGAGTTCACATTCTTGGCATTTTTCTCTTTCATTTCCTTCTACTCCCTGTATATAAAAATTTCTCTCTCCTCTTTCTGGTCCACCCCCATGCTCCTGTCAGATGCTTCTCCCCTGGCCCTCTCCCCAGGCGAGAATGTCTGATTGGCTCCCTCCTGCCCACAGTAGGCGCCCAGTGGAATTTTAACTACAATTTCTGTTTCTTTCTTCTCTCATTTATTTTTTTCTTCTCTTAAAACAAAATTCCTTCCCCGAGGTGACATCACTGCCCAAGCATTCCGGCACCTTTAAAAGGACAGTACCCCTCTTTTCCCTCCGCTCTTTTCTTCCCGAAGCAAATCTTTGTCTATTTCCAGGCCTCTTTAAAGAGCTCCTTGCCTTGGACTGTGGTTGCTGGCCCCTTCCCCACTCCCCCCTCAGGATTAAACATCCCAGCTTAACCCCTCCTCTCCCTCTGGCTGCCAAGCTGGGCCTGGAGCAGCTGAAGTCAGCTTTGGCAGCCCAGCTGGCAGGGGGGATTAGTTGGGAGAAGCTGGCTCCCTTGGTGTGAATCTCGCAGGGGCTCCTTTGGGGCGAGGCACCCTGGCAGCTCCTTCTTCTTCTTCCCCCTTCCCAGCTCCACTGTGCCTCTTCTGTCTCTTCCCCACTGCTCCTCTCCGCCCTTCCTGGATTGGATGCCACTCACCAAGCCCAAAGAGCTTAAATCTTCCCTACATGCATATTCTTGGCCATGCTCCCTCACCCTTTGCCACCACAGAGCATGGCAGTCAGGGAAATCGGGCAGCTCCCCTAAAGCTGCAGAGAGATGGCCGGTCCTTTCTCACACACCCCTTCAGGACTGAATCAAACCACAGCAGGACAACACCCCTGCCAGCCAAGAACTATGCAAGGCTCCTCCTGCGGATGCTCTCCACCCCCCGAGGCCTTTGTATGTATGGTCCATGTCCTTAGCTCCTTATTCACTCCAAATTGGGCAGGACAAACACTGAATGTTACATATGCATTGTCCTCAAATGTGAAAAGTACGAGCTTCCCCTATGTGCCATCTCGATCAGATAGGCCTGTTCCAATTGGTAAGGGGCAACAGCAGTGTGGGGCAGGCGCGTCTCCCCACCAGCAAGACCGTACCTTGTTTAGGACATCTTTCTGGGAGCCCAGGTAGAGATGAGGCAGGATGCGGGTAGGGCCAACATTGGCCACTGGCAAGCACGGCTGGGAGATGCTCATTGGCAAGATGGCAGCTGGTTTCCCTTCGCAGAGTCCTGGGAAGCAAGAGGAGAAGGTGGCAAAGCCCCCTGCAGACAGAAGGAGGAAATTTAGACTATGTAAACTCTCCAGGACAGAGCAGGTCTCTCACTGGGTGTCTTTAAAGTGCCTGGCACAATGGGGTCCTGATCATGGTTAGGGTTTCTTGGTGCCAGAATAAAACTGGAAGAAGATACCGACAGTCAATTATAATCAAGCCAGCCCCATAAGAGACCTGGTGTTAAACTGATCGTAGGCAACCAAATAGCTTAATGATGGGCATCAGTGTCAACTTACATATAAATAAAATATACAGAAAGTACAGGGAGGGGCTGGGGGTCGGCAGAACTAAATAACCTATGTTAGAATTTGGCCAGGACCCCATGGCTAATCCTCTTTCTCGTATAAATACATCCATGGGATTTTTAGTGGCTACAAGCAGTCAGTGCCAGGATTTTAGATCTGATCCAAATGACAACAACCCTAGCAGCGCAGTGGTTTGCTAGCACTGTGCTGGGCAGTGGCTCAAGGGAAGAGGGAACATGGCAACTGCTCGCTGCAGGATTTAGGTGTTCTTTGGCGGTCTTCAATCTAATGAGTCGGACCCTGCTTAGCTTGTGGTTTTTGACAGGATCAGAGCACAAACAGCTGCAGGCCTTTGTACTTGAGCAGGATCAGCGTCAGAGTCATGCAGTGTTTTAAGTGGCATTTACCCCCCCCCCCCCCAAACACACAGCTCCTGTCTCTTTCCTAAATGAATGCCTGCCTGATTATGCAGCCCTGTGTACAGTGCTAATTAGAAAAATGAGTCCGCACACAGAGGAGGAGGGAGGTGGGCGGCTGGGATGCAGAAAGTATTTGGACAGAGAGGGTGGAATCTGACTTTTTTTAAACAGATTCCTGAGCAATTTTTCATGGTCAGATGTTGCTAAACGTGATAGCAAGTAGTGTCCGATTCACTGCGCCAGCGCAGGCTGCAACCCTGTTTGTGTCGGTTTTGCTCAGACGGCCCCGAACACCAGATTCAGAGGAACAGCTATGGGGTGGCAGAAGCAGGTAGAGGATGACAAGTGAAGCTAGAATTCTGAGAACTCTAGTCCAAATACAGAGCAGCTCTTCCAAGTCTGAAAATTATAGCCATGCTCACCCAGCAGGAATGGGGAAACGGAGAAGAGAATCTTGTTGCACTTTCCAGCCAGGGATCTCCAAGTGCTGTATGAACTTGTACAAATCCTCACCTCCCCAAGCGATTAGGTAACAGCATTAGTTCGTTTTGTAGATGGGGACGCTGAGGCTCAGAGAGGTGAAGCGATGTGCCTTAGACCAGTGGCAGAGCTGGAAATGGAAACTCAGGTTTCCTGCCTCCACACCTCTGCTAGGCCACAGCATAGCCAAATGCAGGATTTACCGAAAGGAACACACAACATGGTCCCTCCTTGCACTGCTTTAACTTGTTATATATGCAAGAGACCTGCATTCTTGAGGGAGTTTCTTAACATACACCAACTCCTTTCTCCACACACAGAGTTAGGCCTAGCAACCCCTAGCAAGAACTACATCTGGACTAGGTTACCAAGCCGAGAGCTGGTGTCAATATGAAGGGTCCCGAGTGGTGTATGCCCCCACTCTCTGCTTTTCATACTAGGGACTATAGATAGTATAATACAGACTGGGAGTTTCACAGAGGCTGAACAAAGTTCCTGACTCCCACTGACTTTCACAGAGATCTGGATATCTAACATAAGGTGACCAGATGTCCGATTTTATAGGGACAGTCCTTATTTGAGGGGCTTTTTCTTATATAGGCACCTATTAGCCCCGTGTCCTGATTTTTCACACTTGCTATCTGGTCACCCTAGTCTAAATCCATTAGGTCCCATTGAAACTCCCAGTCATTGTTTCTATAGGGACTGTTTCTGTAGAGTCGAGTTCAGTTAAAATAAGAATCTCTGCCCTTGAACCCAGCCCATCTCCATAACTGAACTAAAATGTCTACTGAAGTTCACTTAAAGACCTTCCACCCAATCCCTCCCCATCTAGGGAGATGGAAAAGGCTGAAACATGGCCCCCCTCCCCCAGGTCATACTCAACAGAGTCCTGTCAACTTCCCAGCAAACCCCTCTGAGAGTCCCCATCCTTACCTTACTGGATCCTGTGTGAGGCTCTGATGAGTCCTGACTAGTGTTGAAATCAAACCTCCAGTGCTCTGGGATGAAGTAGGGGAGGGGCTGACACAATGGGCTCTGCGGTGCTTAGCCCTCGAGCAGACAGTGTCTGAGAGCAGCAGCAGCCAGGCCTCATAGACTGAATGCCCAAGTCCTGGGCCCTATCTCTGCTCAGATGGGGAAGAGGTCCTCAGTCCTCCAAACAAGGGAGATGCCTCATTTTCCATGCCACAGGAACCCCAAGCTACTTTGGACAGACACCAACCTCCATGTCATTGGCCCTCACTTTGAGTCCTTTGAAGAACAATGCCTTTTCCCAACACAGTCACACAGCAGGCAGCCCAGCTGTACTTGCCCAAGGAAGCCACCATATTGGAAGAGAAATTGATCTCCAACCTGAAATGTGTCTCCGCTGGCCGCTTAAGCTTCCCTGTGTTGCTGGCACTTATCATCAAGAACAGCTACTAAGACTTTGGAGACTTGGGATATGAAGAGTTAAAACACCTTCCAACACTTCCTCATCCCCGGTTCTTTCCAACATGACATCACTCCCCTCAATTGGGATATTAAATCAGAGTGAAAGAAAGATGCTCGGCACAGAGGTGCACACAAGCTCTGGTTACTCCCACTCCCTCCCCGGCCAAATCAATCTCACCAGGAAGCATAAATCATGAGGCAGAGTGGGGTGTTCACATGAGGATTTGAGTGCAAAGAGCCCACATCTGGAGACTGCAGAAGAGGTTCAGTGGACAATGCAGCACAATGGGCAGTCAGGCAGAAGGGCAACCTGCTGCTCCCTCCCAGAGAGACCTTTCCTTCTATTATGCATCGGTGCCAAAGGAAGGAAAAAAAACGATCTCCTGTACTTTCATTTGGAGGGTGTATGTGTGGGGAGGTCTAGTTTTGCAATGAATGCATGGCCGTACCAGGGCCAGGTTTGGGTCCATAATCCTTTGTTCACTCAAAAGGCTTAGGAAGCATTAATAGCACAAGAACTGGTGTTTTTCATCTTGGAGCAAGGTGTGTGCCATTCCCCCTGGAGTACAGGCTGGAAATCAATGCCTGCCTCCCAGCCCCCGGCCTCTCTACTTTGCTCATGTTCATTATTGACCTATATAACTCAAAACGCTCTTCAGGAGCCAGCAGTGTTCAAGGTGACATCATAGCTAAAGCAGGCTGGCACATGCTGCGACTCTCCTAACAATGTTCCCCCTCCTCTTGCACCCGCCAGCACTTGTCTGCCTGCAGATCCTTTGCTGGCTCTGCTGGGGAAAGCACAGACAAGTGACACAGGGAGTGTGCAGGGGGAGATTCACTAAAAGGGACAGAGTCACCCTTGCCTCAAGTTTGTATGTCCCAACCACCTCTAGGGAGGAGACATGCTCCCTATATGGCCCACAACAAAGCACCTAAGCACATGCTTAACTTTAGGAATGCGAGTCGTCCCATTGAAGTCATTTAAACTACTCTTGTGCTTCACTTTAACATCACGCTTATGTGCTTTGCTTGACAGGGTCCTAGCTGAGCAAAGCTTTTACCATTTTCTGCTCTGTCCCTTCATAAACCTCTTTCCACATAAACCTTATTTCCTCCCAAACATCATTGCCCACAGCTATTGAGCAATCCCAGGGTTTGAAACAGAACTGGGAGACAGCCTTGAGCTGAGGACATCAGGCCCCGACACCTTCGAACTTTCAGGGATATAAAACCCAGCCCTAAAACGTGCAGCTACAGCAAGTCTTACATTTTTGGAAAGCAAAGCTGCTTCTTAAAATCACCCCAAAGGCAGTAACTGTCCCTGGAAGCATTCCAAGCAATACTTGGGCTTTCCCTTACCTACACAATACTCCACATTTTAGTGTTAATTCAGAACAAGAAGGGGCCGTTCTAGTCCTTTATTTGTAATGCTAACACCTCCCTGGGGCTGGCAGTGGGATTCTCCTGGCACGCATGGAACTAAGGGTGGGGGTGAGAATCTGTATTTTGGGTGGAGTGGGTGGAAAGAGATCTTGGGTTTCTTCTAGATGCTCCCTCAAGCAGGAGCACTGGCTGAGGCTCTTGGATAAGGAGCTTGTCCCTTGAAATGCACAGAACCTTATCCTTGGCCTGGACTCCAGCATTCCTGAGGGCTTTAGAAAACATTCCCTACTAAATCCAATGTTTTCCTGGTTTCTAGAGTTACCTACATCATGCGAGGGTGGAGCCCAAGCGAACAGAGAGATGTGTGTGGATGTGGGGCCCGAGACTAGGAGAAGTGCTGACACCTGCTACTCCTGCTGAAGTGGAGAAGAAAAAATTACAAGAGGTGAGCGCATCAAAGGATCAAGACGCTGGTGGGACTCCCCACCTATCCTAAGCTTCATGGATCAGTCAGTCTTTTTGAAGTAAGAAAAACCCTTAGTGCCTTCTTCCTGAGGCTCTCAAAGAACTTTACAGACAGCAAGGAACGTAGCACCCCTGGCACATATGTAATTGCTATTGTTCCCATTTAGCAGATGGGGAAACAGAGGCACAGAGTGCCTAAGTTACTTGCTCAAGGTCACACAGCAAGTCTGGGAACAGAACTCTGGCCTCCTGCCTCCCAGTCCTGTGCTTTCACTACTAGGCACCGCTGCCTCCCTCCCTTTGTAAAACTACCCAAGTGTCCCTGTAAGAGGCTTTTCTCAATGCTCTAGACACTTTGCTGCTGGGGGCAGGAGTCATAATCACTTTGGGAAGCAGCATGGAGCATTTGCCTACTGTACACTGAAAGGAAAGAAGCTATTTCTTACTTCCACTCCCTCTCCTCTTCCTCTACCCTACCATCCCAGACTCTCAACCCCATCCCCCTGTCACTTCCTCCAGCCCCAGATTGTCACAGAGGATATCAGTGACAACCACCCATTACAAACAACTTTCACTGGGAAAACTGTGAAAGTTCAAGGGTGAAGGCAGTGGGCCTTGGAGTTCTTTAAAAGCCCAGACATTTGACAGAGAAAGCAGCTGCCATTCCCTTTGAGCTGTAACATCTTCTCATACCACCTGGCCCGCTGGTAGATAGTGGAGAATCATGAGAACTTCCCTCCTGGGACGACAGGCCGGTGATAAATAAAAACAGTCAGAGGGTTACAAAGAGAACAAGAAGCCCTGTACAATCATCTCACTACATGTCTGGATAATTAAGAGCCAATGTACAAAGCACATCTCAGCAAACACCAAGACAAAAATAGAGGCACACTTGTAATAGTGCTTAGCCGCTTTGTGCCACCATCATAGGGGAAGAAAATGCACCCACAGACATGGCCTAGGAAAGAGAAACATATAGGTGAGGGTCTCCATAATCACTGCTGAATAATTATCAAACCTCGGATTTCTGGATTTGAAAGAAGAAGCTGCCTCCATTGCCTGCGTCTAGCCACTATCCTCAGCTGGCACAAACTGGTGTCGCTCTCCTGAAGTCAATGGAGTTGATTTACACCAGCTGAAGATCTGGCCCATGATTTGAACAGTCACAGAAATAACAGTCAGAGGACTTTTCTCTAGACAACGCTACACATCACCAGTGCCCACGGTATTCTAGATCATGTCCAAGAATTTTGGGACAGTACAAACTGATTGGGCTATCAAATCCATCTCTCTGCCAGGGAAGGACTGCTCCCGATGGTGTGTTCTGTATGACCCTGTGCAAAGTGTAACAAGTTCTAGGTGAAGGTAAGAGCAGAGTCCCATTGTTTCGCCTCCTGGGTGGTAAACCCCAGCTTTGTGGATATATACATCCATAAAGGAAAGAGTATTGTTGAGTTTTAAGAACAGTAATAGACTCCAGTGCAGCAGAACAAGAGACCATCCCCTGCTGTCCTCATTCACACTCAGCCAGGCATCACAGACCCACTCCATTGCCGCTCTCACTATGATCACAGGAAAAGCCAGCAGTTGTGAAAGCAGCTGCTAGGGCAGGGGGAAGGGGACTTTGATAAAAGGTATGCTCTCAGAATCAAAAGATACCAGCGTCTGACTTCACAAGGGAGGACGGGGAGAAAGGGAAATGTGATCCTCATTCTCCTCTAGGGATTAAAGGGCTTGGAAAACCCTTTGAGATATGAAGGCAAGGCAGGGAAATGAGGGGAAGCGCTGAAGTGAGATCAAAAGGGATGTGGGCACGTTAAACAGGGCCATCCACATTCCCCACTGTTTAACTGGGGGACATTCCACTCAGGCTTATGGGACTGTGTTGGGCCTAGCCATCTGTGATGCTTTGCTGCTCCCAGTCAGGTCTCCTTGCAGTCAGGGTCATCTTGGCTTGAAAACCTGTTAACCTGCTGTTTTGAGGGCCCCAGGCTCCTCCTTTATTTCCAGCCATGTGGGCTCACCCCTCCAAGTCTCCACTGAAACCTCATGCCTAACTGTGCCACTGAGGCCTTGGTCCTTCTCCCATTGGAATAAAAGGGAAAACTCCCACTGACTTCAATGGGGAAGGATTAAGCTTTATATAAACAACACCCCCACTCCCTGCAGTAACAAACACTGAAGCGATGCTCTAGTGCGGAGACAGCGCTTTGCTCCTGGCGGTGCTCTCTGGGAGTCTCCAGTTCCCACGGGTGCCTCTGACGCACTGGTGCACATGCTTTCCACAAACACCCCTTTCCCCGGAGAGCATAAGGGCTGTCTGTGGTAAGACATACTGGACAGCAGAAAAGTGACCCACGTACTCATCCCTCCCTTTCTTCTGTGCACACAACACGGGCCCTCTGGAACGGGCCCGGGAAGGAGGGTTGCACTTTCACATCAGCAAAAGCAGAGCTGTCCTTAGCAGAGAAGAGGAGGGGGATGGAGACACAGCCACAGAGCGACAGCCTCCATTTAAGCTAGCTGGCTCACAGGCCATTCTGCCCCATCTTCCTCTCTCTCTGGGGGAAGCATAGGAGCAGCTGGTCCCCATCTTTCTAATAACTGCTGTTTAAAGGCAGTGGCTGCTGTAATAGCCCTCCTGGTATGGCTCTGATGTTGGGTATCTGAGCCTGCACCGCAGCCTGAAACCCCACCTTCTGGTATGACCTGGAGCGGCACAGGACCTACGCCTGGGAGACAAAAGGTGCCTCCACCTGGAGGTGCTAAAGCTCATCTGCTCTAGGGTGAGACAGTCCCTGCCTGCCAACATCTCTGTGCCTTTGAGGGGGAAAGTCACAG
The DNA here is from genome assembly GCF_007399415.2 of Gopherus evgoodei. Classification (NCBI taxonomy): domain Eukaryota; kingdom Metazoa; phylum Chordata; order Testudines; family Testudinidae; genus Gopherus; species Gopherus evgoodei. Next base: position 112,996,192 of record NC_044325.1, on the reverse strand, counting down.
TAGACTCTTCCCTCCCTGGGCCTTGGTGTCAGTAAATGCAGTCAGTGGGCTCAGGATTCAGAGATGCTCCCTGATGTGGAAAAGGTGCAGCAGTGCATGCAGTTTCACACAAGTCAGGTACGGCCTTATGAACACTTAGTCTCATGTTGCTCCCGCACAGCCAAGCCAGGGCTGGCTCTCCCTCCTGGATTACATAAAGCCATGTGCTTTCAGATCTCCTGTCCCTCAATAGGAAACAGCTCTTCACGCTGGTCCCTCTGTGATATCGCCCTGTGCTCGTAACTGTGCCTGGCATTCCCAAGCTGCTTGGCAGCGCCAGCAGTGAATCCACAGCCTCCGCTGTGCCGAGGGATATTCATTACAGGCTTTTAAACAGCTGGAAGCATTCTCGTCTTTGAGTAACAGAGATGTCACTTTCCTCCTTAAGGGTCAAGCCCTCAATTCAGCAAGATATTTGAACACATGCCTAAGTGAAAGGATGAGTCCCACTGAAGTCAGTGAGAGATGCTTCAAGTTAGGCATGTGCTTATGTACCTTGCTGAATTGGGGCACAAAGCCTGTAGTCCTTACTTGGGCAGCGAGTCAACCAGAGAGTAAAGAACTGAGAACTGCAGGATCTTGCCCCTAAAAAAAATACCAGCCCTTTGTCTCTTATTCAGTCTCAGCTAAACCTACCCTGTTCTCCTAGGCAGTGACATGACTGAACACGCTGGCCAGGATTCCTTCGAATCAGGGCAGAAAAAAAGGAGAAAAGCACATAGACCAGAGGGGTTGGACCACGACAGCTGCCTTCAGATACTAAAGTAGCATCATTTCCTTGGCCTCTGGGAAAATCCCTCACTGCAGCATCACCTCCCCTGGCTCCTACCTCATTTTTTTGCTTGGTGGTGGCCCATTCATGCTAGCTGCTGAGTGAGATGATGAAAGGGCCTTTACGAACACCCTTACTCATCACTCTTTGGAAAGTTTCTTGGTGTGGGTCAGGGCTTCCTACTCTCTGGGAAGTTTTAGGTTTCCGCTCCGCCCTGCCATCCTCATCATTTCTCCATTGGACGAGGTCCCATGTTTAGCCCTTTTGATTTTGCACAATGACCGTCTCAATGCATAAGAACGACCCCCACCCCACCAAGCTTCCTGCTGAAATAAGTCATACAGCCACTGCTGGGTCTCAAGTGCTGGGAGTAGGGTGACCAGACAGCAAGTGTGAAAAATCAGGATGGGGGTGGGGAGTAATAGGAGCCTATATAAGAAGAAGACCCAAAAAACGGGACTGTCCCTATAAAATCAGGACATCTGGTCACCCCAGCTGGGGGAGCAAGTATCAGTGCTGGTCAGGACCCAGCACTGCAATAGCAGGGGAGGCTGCAGGTCTGGACTAAGGTGTATAGGCACCTGCGTGGGAAATCTGTGGCTTTCTGTCATCTTCTCTGTAATTAAGAAATGAGTTCTGGTTTCCCTTCTTCCCAACTAACTAAAGATCCTGCCCTCCTCTCAGTCAGGTCAACTCGCCCTCTGCTGGACAATGCCTGCATACGTCTCCAATTTCCTTTTTGTATAAGACATCGCTAGAACTCCCAGAGCATTCCAGATGTGGCCTCACTGATTCCTTATACAGGGGCTAGATTAGAAGGTCCCATCAGCTGGGTTTGCTGGCTTCCCGGACCCTTCTTCTGCTCTGTGTTTTATAGCCTATGAGGATATATTCTCTATTCAGGTTCTTCCACTCCCTCCAACCTTATCACAGTGGAGAGAAACATACATCTACCCTCTCTACTCCTAGTCACGCTGAATCTCATAGTATTGTATCGATTGACCTCTCTCTTTATACCTTCCCTCTCCCTTAGTTTGGCACAATCAGGAGATTTCAACCCCCCACTGCAGGTTCTTTCTTCCAGGCTGTTAGTATAAGAAGCAGATGAACTAGCGCTCCATTACTGATCCATGTACATTCCCCACTAGTCACTTCCTTCCCTCCCAAACTGCTTCCACCCACCAACCTTGAGCCTCCTTTGGCTGTCCTGCCCAATACTTATTCTTGATTTTATGCCAGCAGTTGCTGACCTCGTAGATTCATCCTACAAACCTGAAGACCGGGTAAGCCTTGTTGCCTGCTCCTCCCCTAGTCTTGCCAACTGGGTTTTTGGTACTTCCTTAAAAAAGAAAAAAAAAGAAACCCACAGCTCCAGCCCCCAAAAGTTGCTTGTCCTGATTTTCCTCTGGTGACTGCGCCTGCTCTGGACCAGCTTTACTTGTTCTAAGTAAAGAAGAATGTGTCATTTCCACGACTGACTTATTACTAATTACACCATCACTGGGTTATGTGGCTCACGCCACAAAAACATGCCAAGCTCATTTAACAGATTCCCATTTTAAGGGATGATGATGGTGGGGGGGAGGGGGGAGAATTGCTTGATTAAACCATTTGGTAAACTAGGTCATTCGAGGCTGGGCATATTTTAAGCCGCTCTATTTAATTTCACCCTTTCCTCCTCTCACTCCAGTGCTGTGGAGCTAAGACATTGCAAAATCTCTTTTTGAAAAAGGCACTTGCAAGAGGGGAAATTTAGTGATCATCTCAGTGGGGAGAAATGAAACAGAAGCAGGGGCTATTTGGTTGGTTGGAGGTGGGCTGAAGCAGTGTCACTTTCTTAATATTGTTTCTTTGAACACCCTGTCCGCAATCATCACTTTCTTCTGGGGGAATTCCTCCCTTTGCTCCCGCCCCCCCACCGCCCTTTGCACATGAGGACAGATAACAATTGCCTCACTGGCCCCTAGCAGCCCAGCAACCAATGCACAATGCTGCTTAATGCCTGGAGTTGCCTACAGGAATACACCATTTCCTTTGTGTCCTGCCCTGGAGGAGTGCAAGTGCGGGTACATAAGGACGGAGCCCCCCCACCTTCCTCCTGGGACAGTTCTCTTCCACTCCTGCTTAGCCACTCCAAACTTGCAGGATTTAGTCCCAGTTATCTAATCCCACTAAACAAGCAGCACTCCTGGTTTCTAGATGGGAGCCCAAGCAAGTCATAGGAGGAAACCCAGCTGACACCACCTCCTAATGTCAGTCTCCTCCTTCCCTCTCCCCTTGCAGTCAACAGCAGAACCTCACTTGCCATGCTCTGCAGCGAAATATCTCATTTCTTCCTTTGCCACCCCCCGCGTCCCCTGGAGGGAGAGGCCAGATGCCCCCTAAAAAGCTTCCTGAAATTGCAAAGGTTGAAAATTCCTGGTATTTCTCCCCATCCAAAAATGCTCCCTGGATCCCTCGATCCTCATGCCTGCAAGATGCCAGCTGTCCAACATCTTTCCATTGCCTGCACATCAGCAGCTCTGCAAAGACAGCATCTTACCGCATGGGTCAGGCTCATCAAACAGCACCCCCGGCACCCAAAGGAAAGTAGCTGGCCAACAAACCTCGCATGTCCCTGCTCTCCTTCATCCTTCGCACCCTGATTTTCAGCTTCATCTGCCCCTCATGCATGTCCATCCAGAACTGGTCCTCGGAGGGCGCAATCATAACATCTAGAGGCATCCAGGCAGCTGGGCTGCGTCTCACTGAGGCACAGCTTGCCCTTGCAAAACAGCTGGCAGGCAAAAAAAAAAAAAAAAAGCCCAAACTCCCCCCCAAAATCCAGCGTCCAGCAGGAATTAAAATAAAAGGGGAGGGGGGAGAAATGGGGAAGAGAGATACCCTAACACCCTTTTTCCAGCACTACAGCTTCTTCTCTCTCCTCTCTCTCCCTGCGTGTGTGTGCGCAACTCCAGCTCCCCCGAGCCTGAATGAGCTCAGCACATGAGCAACAACCCTGCTGATCATAGCTAAGGGGTCAGGCATGCAACCGCATTCCTTACTCAGCACACAGACACGCAGTTTAACTCACAGGCTACACCACTTGACACATGCTTCACTCAGCTGCTTAAAGGGGCAACATCCCATTTTTTCCCATTGACCTTGCTTGCTCTCTGAAATAATTGCTCCCTGAACGCCTGCAGAGGACGGCCAGCTCCCTGAAGGCAAGAGGAGCTGCAGCAAACAGATCTTTGTTCCATCTGAAGTTATCGTGATTTACTTTGGTGAGTTAATAGTTGTACAGTGAGTTGAAGGTAGAAAGCTTTGTACTGTCTATCTAATGCAACTATCCAGGGTCCATCACCATGGTACCTAAGCACCACCACACATGCTAGCACAGTAATTTTATGATTCTGGATGGAGCACAGCAAACCTTTCCCCATCGCCTGGTGTTTTCAGGGGTAGATACAACGAGGAGACTGGCTTGTTTCTTTTTAACTCGTTGATGTTCTTTTTCACTGAAGCCTGAGAGTAGAAGGTTTAGCTTGAGAAAAGGAACTGGAGGGATGGGAGGAATAATCTGGCAGAGACATAGGCTGCAGGTGAGGGTTGCTGGGACGCCCATCAATAATGAGAAGGGAAGAATGGTCCAGCAGTTAGGGCACTCACCTAGGATTTGGGAAACCTGGGTCTGAGTCCAAGATATGCCATGGACTGCCTGTGTGACCTTGGGGAAGTCACTTAGTCTTTCTATGCCTCAGCTCCCCATCTGCAAAATGGGGATAACAGCACAACCCTACTTCACAGGGGCATTATGAAGATAAATCCAATAAAGATTGGAGGTGCTCAAATACTGCAGTGAGTGGGCCATATAAGTACTGTAGAAAGAGCATGGAGAAGGGGTTGATCTGGGATTTGTGGCTACACTGGATTTAAGTGGCGAGTCACAACACCCTGACTGTTTTTGCAGAGGAAGGACGGGAGGTGGGGCTGGAATTTGAGGATTTGGTGGATCTAAGTCCAGTTCAGTGTTACTGCACCCTAACCTCAGCACTTGGTGTAACTGCTTACCACTAAACACAGAGTTCTACCTGCTTCCTCTGTCAGAAAGCCCTAAGTGTCAGTGAAATCAGCAGGAACAGAGTCTAAATGATTCTGTGGGCAGTGTTGTTGTAGCTGTACCGGTCCCAGGATACAAGAGACACTGCTGATGAGGGAAAATCTTTTATTGGCGTTAATGAATGGCCTCTTAAAACATATGTTAACTGCTTATGCTCAACACTCTGTTCCACGTTGTATTGAGCTGGGACACTGAGTACGTTTCCCAGACCCGGAGAAGAGCTCTGTAGAGCTCAAAAGCCAGATATACACTACAAACGTACATTGGTATAACCACATTGCTCCAGGGTGTGGATTTTTCACACCCCTGTACGACACAGTTATAGCAACCTAATCCCCGCTGTAGACAGTGTGATGTTGACGGGAGAAGCCCTCCTGTTGCCAGAGCTACTGTCTCTCACACATGTGGACTAAGGACACTGACGGGAGCTTTCCTAGTGGCCCTAATAGCACCTTCAGAGAAGTGCTCCAGCAGCAAGCGTTTTATATATAGACCTGCTCTGAATGACTTGTCCAGGGTCACACAGTTCTGTGGTGGGGCAAGGACTTGAACCCACTCTCCCAAGCCCTGCGTCAATGCTTTAACCATGAGGCCAACTTTACTCTCTCCCCCAAGTGCTTCTTGGTCTCTATACTGAGTGGTGATGCAGGCCATCCCCACAAAGGCATCAATGTGGCCCTGTAACAGCGGTAGATTTTGTGACATGGTCACTCGTTCATTAAGATCTGGATTGAAACCTCAGAACTCACACAGGCCAAACACACATGAGAAGACAACTTCCAATAACACCCAATCTGCAGGGGAGTCAAACCTGCAGGCTAGATGCAAACGGCTCCAAATCCCATCTGCATTCTTCTAAGCCATTGCCTCTTCTCTGTTTGAGGCACTCCTTTGTACGTACACCCTTGTGTCTACTGGAGGAGATGCACACATTGCCTAGGCTTCTTTTCAGGTGTAAGATACAGTGAAAAGTTACATACGTGAATGGTCTGTTCCCATTCACAATGTGGCTTGATTAATGAATTATGACCTCATGAGCAGACCCTCTTCCTCTTTTGCGAGAGAAGTATTCATTCTCCTTGCCTGGCTTCCACAAAACCTTGGAACTCTTTAAAACATCTCATCATACTTCCTTAAAAGGTTACTTGTTCTGAATTCTTCCTAAACCTCCAGAAAATTGCTCAGGATTAGACTAGGCAGATGGGACACATTGTATCTTTAAACTCTGAAGATTTACAGGCTGAGAAACACAAGGCTGAGTTATACATAGGAGACGTCAATGTTTTCCCTTAGAAGTGACATCACGCGAGATGAGGTCACCAGCACTAAATGAACCCCCCTTTTCCCCCATTCCACCCACCAGCTCATGGAGCCAGTGTTTTAATGAGGCTTGTTATTGTGAGTTTTATTATTGTCAGATGTGGGTCAGAGCCTGAGGTTGGATAACATTCAAAGCACATTCAAACCAGGTTGGAAAAAAGGATCAGTGTTCAACCAAAAGCAACGCTTAGGAACCTGGGAAGTTGTTCCCACAACCCAGGGTCTCTTCCCAACAAGCACGACATTGACTAGCAGAGTGGATGGGGACAACAAATGCTGTTGCACCTCATAGTGGTCCTGTTTATGCTACACTTGACACGATGATGGAGGAAGCATAAAACATGCTTCCATCATGTAGTGTAGATTCTCCTGTCTACCCAGGCGGGCAGATGAATCATAGGGAAATTTCATAGTCCTGTCTACACTGCATGGTCCCATCTATGCTGCAACCAAGTTGGAGGACAACTCTGCTGCAACCAGTTCCTCCAACACAGTTGCATTTGCAGTATGTATGGGAGTGAAATTACATCCAGATGACAACACTGGCAAACCCCATTTCCCATAAGATCTAATTATGGACTCCATGCAGGAATTTGTGTGTGAAATCCTATGGTCTGTCCTATGCTACATAATCATGATTGTCCCTGTGGGCCTTGAAATCTATGAATATATTGTCTTCCTTTGCTAGCCTCTAGTAACAGGAGGGACTAACTCCCTCATGGCTGAGAGATCCTAAAGCTAAGTTATTTTGGGGCTGCAGGTTCCTTCAGGAAGAGTTTGGACTTGTTTTTTGGCTCTGCCCATCACGGCTGGGGAATCTCTGGCTGAGATCTGTAATGCAGGATGCTTTAGCAGAACCCTTCTTATGAAAGGTTGGCCTATGCTCTGCATCCCCGCCCACCCTCCTAAAAGACAAATGTGCCCACAGGCAACAGAACCCATCTTCATGGGGAGCAGTAATTAATCCAATTCCAACTGCAAATTTCTCCCTGGAAATAACATCTCTATCCCACCCTCCTCAGAGTAGCTCTACACTGCAGCTGGGAGGTGTGGGTAGATAGATACACGCTACCTCAAGCAGAGCTAGTGTGCTAAACATAGCAGTGTAAATGGGATAAGATGGGCGGTGGCTGGGGCATCTGCCTACCCCAGCCGGGAAGCATGCTTCCAGCGGCAGTGTTGACATTCCTTTAGAGTTGCCTCTCCCCTGCTCTGCTCCTGAACCTCCACCTCTTTCCTTCACCAAGTGCGGCCCCCGTTGGAGGGCTAATGTAGGGAAGGAAGAGAAATTTCCTCAGTGCCAGAGACACCATTTCTCATATTTACCATTCCCTTTAGATCATTCTGCATAGACATGAGAGATGAAAAGAATCCCTCACCCTGCTGAAGGCTCTCTCTCGAGGTGGCCACTGCAGGATTGGCCCCTCTGGTGTATGCCTCAGTGGGTGGTTCCATCTAGTTTTTAGTGGCTCCACGGATAGGGCTTCCTACATACAAGACTCTCTTGTTTGTTAAATACATAATGGCAAGGGCAGGAATGCAGCATTGGGACAAGGGGGCTCTTTAAGAAGAGATGAGGGAAAGATAAAATCAATCATCAACAAAGAAGGTAACATACATTAAAATGATGATCAGAGAGAAAGCATGGTCTTGTAGGTAAGCCACTGGGACGCAGAAGATCCAGGTTCAGGTCCTACCTCTGCTCCAAACTTCTTGTGTTGACCTTGGGTAAGACTCTCTGTGCCTCAGTTCCCCCATCTGTAAAATGGGAACAGTGCTTCCTTCTTACCTCTCTTGTCTATTTAGACTGTAGGTTGCTTGCAGCAGGAACTCTCCCCCCCCCTTGGTGTGTGCCCACTGCCCAGGGGTGGCTCCAGGCACCAGCACGCCAAGGGTGTGCCTGGGGCGGCAAGCCGCGGGGGGCACCCTGCCGGTTGCTGCGAGGGGGGCAGGCAGGCTGCCTTCGGTGGCTTGCCTGCAGGAGGTCCACCGGTCCTGCAGTTTTGGCAGCAATTCAGCAGCAGGTATGCCAAGCTGTGGAACCAGAGGACCTCCCACAAGCATGCCCCCGAAGGCAGCCTGCCTGCCTGCCTGCCTGCCTGGGGCGGCAAAATACCTAGGGCCGCCCAGAGTCTGGGAGGGAGGAGAAGCCATGCGGCGGGCACTCGGGGAAGGCGGTGGAGTGGAGGTGAGCTGGAGCGGGGAGTGGTTCCTCTACCCCCTGTTACTTCCTGCGCCCCACCACCCTAGCTCACCTCCGCTTCGCCTGCTCCCTTGAATGCGCCGCTGCTCTGCTTCTCAACCCTCCCGTGCCTGAGAGAGAGTGGGGAGAAGTGGAGCGGCAGCGCACACAGGGGAGCAGGCAGAGCGGAGATGAGCTAGGTTGGGAGGCCGTGGGGGCCCCCAGGAAGCAATGGGGAGGGAAATGCTGCACACTTGGGGGAGGTGATGGCGCTGGGGATTTGGGGAAAGGGTTCAGAAAGGGTGGAGTTGGGGAGGGGCCGGGGGCATGAAAAAAAAAGAGGGGGGGGAACAGCCAAAATTTTTTTTGCTTGGGGCGGCAAAAATCCTACAGCTGGCCCTGCCGCTGCCTACCCCAGTTGGGTCACCTAGGTACTCCTGCAGCATATATCATCATAAATGCTAATGAGGGTCAGAGTCATCCTGGGTGTAACTCCACTGAAGTCAGCAGCATTATACTTGAGAGGAAACTGGCATGAAGCGTCTGCCACACCGAGGAGCATAGAGTCTGTCTTCAGCACTTACACACACATGCAAGGATTAGCGATAACCCAGCTGGTTAGTGGCCAGCTTTTCTCTCCCCCTTCCATCACAGAGAGCTTATAATCATGGCAATTTCAAACCTTTCACATGAGCCTCAGGAAAAGGGGATGATAGGGGAAGGGAGGGGGCACTAGGTTGTTCAAAAGGAAGGAAAGCATAACTGGGCACAGTTCCTGTCTGCCAGGCTCATTTACTGGGAAAAGTTTCCTTCCCTCACTTTAGCTTTCCAGAAATGAGATATGAAATGACACGGTTTTGCAACTCTTGGCAACTTGTTCTCCTACTCCCGTCCTCTTCCCCCTCCCCTTGTTTCCCCTTCTTCGTCCAATTGTTAAACATGCAGCTGGGGGACAAGGGGGTAGCTCCAAGGAGTAATTATAGAATCAGGAAAACAAGTCCTCTGACGACAGTGTTACTAAACAGGGATGTTTAGAACACAGGCCAGGAATACAATCAGCTCATACATATGTGACCTGGCTTAACCCATCCCAGAAATTCAGCCGCTGCTCCCTCTGGGAAGAAAACAGGCAAAGATATCCATAAGTTCAAATGCAAGGGTAGGGTGTGATGAGAAGGGGTGAGAGCTTACCAGGATGCTACACCTCAGCCTGGAGAAACCACTCCTTCCTCGCACACAAAAGGGGATTTGGATATTATGCGCCAATCCCCACTCACTTTGCTTTGACAACAAGCAACCACAGCTAGATTTAGGTACCTACCAGAGCAGTGGTTGTGGTGTAGCACAAGGTAGAATCCTCCATGAACACTAGCCTAGGAAGGTTCCATTTCCTAACAGCCTGGACTCACCCAGCAGGCACAGCATTCAGTACCACAGCATCTCTGCCCTGGCCCAATCTAGGCAGTTTTACATGGTTTTGCTGCAGTAAAGAAAGCAGCTCCTTTGATATTTTGAAACAGAGAATGGCCATGTGACAGAGTTAGTCAGTCAATGGGGCCACAACCGGAAAAAAAAGTAGTGCCCACAGTTAGGATTCTAAGACCATATTTAGACACAAACTAGTGATTTGATTCTTTTTCTTTTTAAGTGCCAGCTCCCAGCATCTCCTACTGTGTTCAGCTGTTCTCAGTCCCTCTGAAAATTAGGTGCTTGGGGAAAAGCAAGAGGAAAAACACACATCAGACAGTTACCACTCCACCAAACATAGGCATTGTCATAGGACATTTTCCTGCAATATCCTGAATGAACTTTATTGAATTAAGTTAATACCTTTGGGATCCATTGCATTAAAAAGACAATTGTATATTTGTTATTGGGGTACTATGTATTTCCATAGGAAGGGTAAACTACTGAGGTGGAGAGGTACATATATACTGGTTCAGACTAGACTCTCCAGGGACCAGCAGACAAAGAACGGGTTTTTAGAGAAATAGTCTAGTTTTAAGCAAGCTCAGAGCTTTTCCTGATGCAGCAAGTGGACAGGACCCTCAAGCCACAGCTTTAGGGTAGGATTGGAAGGACTGGGCCTCTACAGGCCACATAAGAATGGGTGCTTGCTTTGAGCTTGAAGATGTGATGAACTTGTAACCACAAGGAATCCCCTTGGGTGGGGATCTGAAGGACTGTTCCTGCCAGAATCCATGCTAAGGTTGGGGTGAATTCTGCTGAGCTTATTAGCATGAATGTAGGTTCTTTTATTGTTTTTAAATGAGTTTTAGCTGTGATGTTTTTTACCTTAAGAATAAATTAGGCTTGCATAGGAAATGCTGTGCGGAATCTTGAGTGTAGCAGTTACACCTTTAACCGACACCGAACAGGCACCAACCAGTGTCCTGGGCAGCCTGTTTGTCCTGGGAAATACAGTGAAGGGAGGGAACTGGCAGCTTGGAAATACCCCTGTCAGAAGGGAGAGAGCTGCGGGTCTTCACCTAGAAACAGTGGGTTGTGAAGCCTGACCATACATGCCCTTGCTGGACCACTGAGGGAAACCACTGGGGCAATTGCCCTGGCCAGTGACATTCCACATCCAGACACCCACGCAGCCATGAGGGGGTCTAAAACTTGCACCCATGTGGGCATCCTAAGTTGGGAGTTAGATGTTCTATTAAGATGCCTGATTGAAAGCTAAACTTCTTGCTGTATTGAGTGGTATATTCTTGCTCTCTTTTTATAGGCAGCTGAAGAGCAGGGTCCTAAGGCTGATGTGATCAAATTAGTTGGGCTAGAGGTGTCCCAGTAATTATCCATGAAAAGACCTGCACAGACGTACACATATGATGGGGAGGCACATTTCTGAACAGGTTCAGAGGCACTAGTTCGACTTGAAATGGGGCTGCATGGGTGAAATAGGGCAGAATTTGGACCAGTAACTGTAAGTGACTTGGACAGAAAACATACTCTACAGTAATTGCACGATGGGGTATTAAATCATCAGGACTAGGCTTAACATGTTAGCATGTGGCCATGTATTTTCAGGTCCCTACATTAAGTGCAGACCCTATTCGTATCAGAACAGAAAGGGCCACTGCCCTGATTTAGCAGCATTTATGATAGTATTCTCCCACTGCTGGAGAAAGGGAATACAGTCCCTGTGGAAGAGATGCAGGAATATCTGTTGTGATTCCTGAAGGAGCACAACAGTAGCTAGTTATACAAGGACATTTTCGCAGAGGATATAAAGATATTTACAGAAGCTACTTTGGAACTAGGTGACCTCTCAATCCACTTAGCACAGTGCTGGCAGGTTTCCATTCAGCCAAACTGCTCACACTTCCCCCTTCAAGGCGGATGAGACAATAATAAATATTGGGCAAAGTTATTCTGTGTCCAGAGCGTTTCATTAAATAAACCAGCAGAGAGCCCTGTGGGCTCCTGACAACTCCTAATGTTGTCTTTTCTCTGGCAGCTCCTTAGCGCTGCATCTACAGAGTCTTGGATAGGATACGTCCCGCTTCTCCCAGACAACACCACGCTTTATGACCTCCTGCAACAGCAATGGGAACAACCAAAACTGCTCAGAGAAAACTCTTGTGAGCTCAGGACAGAAATTATTTCCTGCAGTAGACTCTCAGCTGTGGAAGTCCCTGCCACTAGATATCAGGTAGTGAGTCTCCGCACTAACATGCCTTCCAGAGCAGTCCTTCACTCATTCACTGGACAATCTGCAAATATAACTCGGTAACATGTTTAAAAATTTGATGAAAATCTGATATTTTGAGAAAGAGTTTTGGGGAAAAAATCTCCCTGCCTTTTTCTTTGACCAACAACCTTGGCCAGAACGCTTCTAGTTTCTCTGCAATTTCTTACTTGGCAAAAATACAAAATTGGAAAATCTTTTTCTTACAAAGTCCGTCCCAACTTATTTTTGACCAGTCCCCTCTGCAATGAAAAACACAGGATGACCTCACTCCAAGTGGAGAGAGCAACGATAAGAGCAGGGAGCATAGCCCTCAGGGAGAACTGTACTTGTCTAAATACACCTCACTACTCCTTGGAACGGGTGCCTGCCAAGGGCCAGGCTCAGCACTGCCTTGGCACCTGGGGTGTGATTTCCATCAGTGCAGAAGGGGAGTCAGAACGTAACGTGTCGCATTCCACTTAGCACTGGTGGAGATACGCTCATTTACGCCAGCTAAGAATCTGGCCCAGCATGCTTAAATGGACAGCTTGGTAAAAGGGGGGTGCTCACCGAGTGGTCTGAACAATCTCTTTGTTTTCCTCGAGCACGGACTGTACAGTCTCCTCCCTACAGAAAATAACACTATGGCTCTGCCCTGGAGCATCATTGCCAAGCTACAGTGTGAGGTGGAGCGAACCAGGCTGAGAAAAGATGCCGTGGAATTAATATGGAGTTTGTAGGCTTTGGGCCACTGGCCTTAGTTCCATCTTCAGAGAGCAGACGAGGAGTCACGGTCAGCCCGTCCCTATTATTATTTAACATCTGTATGTGATGTAATAGATCAGCTCTTCGGGGCCAGAATCATCTTTTGGTTCTGTGTCTAGTGCAATGGGGTCCTGGTCCATTCCTGGGTCTCCTAGGTGCTACAAAAATCATAATAGGAATCCATGGTCCCCAACAGAGACAATACTGAAGGGTTCCCAAGCACTTTGCAGACCATATCTACAGAAGTGTCACGCACCACTGGGATGCAGCTGGCATGGAATGCTGCAGCCAAGCAATTTCAGCAGCCAAGCAGCACTATAATAGTTTAGAACAAGAAATATTGGGGGGAGAGGCGGGAGAAGGCTAGCAGAATGGAGTTACTGGAGCTGGAATTTGTCCATGAAATCAGATTTTAAAATCTTTTTGTGACAAATTGCCATGGGACCTTTAGTGACCACAAATGGAATCCCCTGGCCCCCAGTCATACAATGCCCTCCAGCACTATCCTGGGGCACTCTCTGGATAATGACACAGAGCAGAGAGTGCCACCTACAAAATCAGTCTGGATTTACCTTGGAGATCTTCCATCCTTATGCCAACAAGGTGATCCTTGCTCTGCTTGGAGATCTGATATCACATGATCCTAGGTGGCACAGATGCAGGCTACTACACCTACGGGCATACATGTCTACTAATTAACAGGCAGGGTAGGGTTAAAATCAGAATTCCAGTGCTCTAAACTTCTCAGTTCAACCAGCAGAACATTTGCCTAAGAAACTCCCTCTGTAAAATCTGTGCAAGAGAGACACTTCTGTGTTATTACCTGTGCTGCTTTTCAGGTTACCGAGAAGAGAGCAGCACAGCAGGAAGAACAGCACTGAAATCGCATAATTATTTAGGCCTCCCCCCAACCACATCACCACCTGCTTATTCAGGTCACCCACAGGGCTACCCCAGTCTCAGGCCAGTGCCAGCCCAGCTGTTAGCAAGCACAGGTTTGTGTATGTGCACGAACATACAGAGCAATGGTTCTCAACCAAGGGTCTGGGGCCCACTGCGGGGGCTACGAGCAGTTTTCAGGGGGGTCCGCCAAGCAGGGTTGGCATTAGACTTGTGGGGGCAAAGGCAGAAATCTGAAGCCCCACTGCATGGGGCTGAAGCCCAGTGACCCAAGCCCCACCACCCAGGGCTGAAGCCAAAGCCTGAGCAATGTAGCTTTGCAGGGTCCTCTGTGGCATGGAGCCCTAGGCAATTGCCCTCCTTGCTACCCCTTAACGCTGGCTCTGGCTTTTACATGCAGAAAACCAGTTCTTGTGGGCCATGGAATTTTTATAGCATGTTGGGGGGCCTCAGAAAGAAAAAGGTTGAGAACCCCTGCTACATAGGACACTTTATGGCAAGACACTTCAGTTCCCTGGACAGTGACCCGACAAAGGGAACTGCCTAGGGAAACTGAAAAAGCGCTTGGAGGGTATGGCACAGACTAGATAGACACTGCTTAGTGCACGCTTGGGCTCACAGAATAAAAGAAGAAACTCAGGCTGCTACACCTAGACACAGCCATACCAGATCAGACCAGTAAGGCCCCAACTAGTCTGGAATCCTGGCTCTCTTGGTGGCAAATACCAAACACTTCAGAGGAAAGTGCTCTGGACGATGATGGAATAACCTGCCCAGACAGAAGTATCCGTCTCAGTGCCCCCACCCCCATTAGTTAATTTCTGGTTTATGACTTGAAGCAGGAGGGTTTATATTTTTTATCCTATCTAATGTCAGTGTGGATGCTCTCATTATCCACAGAAGTGCCCTGACCCTGGTCTTCAATCTTGCTAGGCACTTAACTTCAACTATACCTATCACGGTTGCTTAAGTTCTGTGTGAAAAAAAGTGTATTTTTCTGTTTTAAACTTGCTGCTTTCAAATCCATTGGCTGCACCCTTTTTCTTGTTCTATGAGAAAGGGTAAATAGACACGCCTGATTTCCCATCTCTACCCCATTGGTTATTCTGAAACCTACAGCATGTCCCTTATCCATTTCCCCTCTAAACTACACAGTTCTAGTCTCTCTTCACACGGCAGCCTTTCTCCATCTCCGTCGCCTGCTTCTGGATGCCTATCCTGGCCCTGTCTTTTTTGAAACAAGGTGACCAGCACTGAACACTATATGCCAACCGAGGGCATCCCATTGACTTATATAACAGCACGATAATAATTTCAGTATATTAGCCCCGAGAACATCTTCAGTTAGACTAATGGCTCGTTTGCCTTTTTGCCCATCCAAACCCACTGAGCTGAGGTTTTCATGGAGCTGTTCATACTGACACACAGCTCATTCCCCCTGAGTGTGTACAGTTAATGTAGAACCCAGCAAATGTATGGGCAGTTCAAACTCTCTTTTATCCATTACTAGTGAATTTCATCTGCCAGCACATTGTCCATTCACCTAGCTTGGCTGGATCGCTCTCCGGGTGGATAAAAATTGATGACTTTTTAAAAAACAATTTTAAAAAACCAGACTTTTTTTTATTTAAATGGGACATTTTTTATAAAAGTTTTTTTGAGGAAAAAACCTATCTAAAGATAGTTTTAATTAAGATATATTATAGCTCAAAGATCTCTCATCATGGAATAGGGATTATAAATTCTAATTCTATAGTATGAGACAATATATTCACATAATGTTTAAGAAAAAAGTTTTGTAAATGAGTTCCAATAGTTCATGGATTAGGGACCCAATTTTATGAGGTTCCAGGGGCTTCTGTATAGATTAACCTAAATAACCTTTCTATCTATCCAATGGGACTCAGTGATCAGTCTAGAAGATATCATCAGAGATGCTTAGTTTTGCAGTTCTCAAATTGTGGATTTGTGTCTCCAGAGGTAACATGCTTGTTAACAGCAAAAATGTTTTTAAATACATAAATGATATATAGAGGTGAGAAATAACAGACTGCAACTCTATTGTCCCTCTGCAAATGTGTGTACACAGAGTCAATCCCTTATGTCTCTCAAAGTGCAAAGTTTCAAAAAGTTCAATGAACAGAAGATTGTTGGGGATGGAATAGATCTGGGCAAGGAGAAGGGAGGGACAGGCACTAGAAACAAAAGTGAAACTGTTTGAGCAGCATATTCCAGAAGTCTTGAGGTCTTTGAATGTAGCCTTCATTGATTTGAGATTTACCATACCATTCTCTCAATAGAAGGGAAAACCTATAATGGCAGCAGGCCATAAAAGAGACCCTGTTTGGGAATCAGAACCATTCAAGAAATATATGTTTGCTGATCATATTTTAAAGAAAGTCACTCTGGTGAACTGGTGGAAGTCACTTAAGCACTTGGTTTCAGAGACTGTTGAAGTGATAATCTCACTTTTAACAGCAGTAGCTTCTGCTGCGAGTGTAGAAAGAATCAGTCCTTTGGACTAATTCATTACAAATTGAGAAATAGTTTGGGACCTGAAAAAGCACAAAAGCTTGTTCTCGTTTCCAGATTATGAACAAACAGGAAAATGAAGGTGAAGATGACTGAGTTAGCTGCAGAAGCCAATATTTTAAGTTTGTCATGTTGACCTGGCTGACATAGTCTATTTAATTTTTGTTTTTTAAAAATATTTCATTTAACTATTTTAGTTAAAAACAATTTTAACAAAAACAAACCTGATTTTAAAAACCTGAACGTTTAACTAAATTCAAAAATTCATATGCTTGTTTTGTTAAATTATTATATGTTTGCTGTTGAAGAAAAAAATCCAGAATACATAACACTTGTTTTAGTTAAATAAAACAATTTAAATGTCTGTCTGGTGATTTCTCCTCCTAGTACAGCATGGCAAGAAAATCCTCCAAATATTAATGATTAACCTATTGAATTGGAAATAGATCACCTCCCAATAACTTCATAAATATCTGCTTCAATTACCTTTGGTAAATGAAATAACCAAATTATTCATTTTCTGATATAGCTGTAAAACTAATCTGAAAAGTTTTCAAAATAAATCACTTAAAAATGCATAGCGTGTATCTTCTAAAAATGAAACCTACACCTATGAGTTGTGAAGAATATGTATTAAGGTTATAACAACCAATAAGAATGCACTTTTATGTAGAAATCCATGATTAAATCGAGTCTTCCTGACTAGTGATTTAAATCAGTTTGATTTAAATCAAATTCACCCTGGTCCCGCTGGAGTCCTTTAGTCCTCTCTAATCTTGACTATCCTACACAATTGTGTGCTTTCTGCAAATGTGGCCAAATCCTCCCTGTTCATCTCATTTTTCAGGTCACCGATGAGCATATTTAAGCACCATCACTCCACACTGTTAACTTTCTGCCATGGTGTCTATCGGCCCTTCATTCCTATATTGTTTGCTGCCTCTCAGCCAGCTCCTAGTCCAGGACAGAACTTCGGCCCTCACCCCATGGCTACTTAACTTCCTTAATAGCCTCTTGGGAGGGGCTTCATCAAAAAGGCCTTTGGAAAGTCCCAGTAAATCATACTGACTATTTCTCCCACATCCATTAAGTCACTGACACCTACTCAACAAAAATAGGGCCCAGACAGCTTGTTTTGCACCAAGCTGGAAGGCAGACTCCTGCTGAGCACTCTGGCTAAAAAGGGAACAATTAAATAGACCAACCAAATATTGGCAGCGAGCTCATCAAACCAGCATGAGATGCTCTTAAGACGCCACGTGGACGCCTGCAGCCTTCCCCTAATATTTATATTCTTGCAGGAAGCAAATGAGAGGGCGAGTCGACATTTAAGCTGCTTCTGTGGAAGATGCAGGCTCGCTCCTGTACCATTGGGCTGTATACGGTCTGGGCCCCTCGCCAGCTCTGTCAGGGCCAATCTGTTTGCCAAAGGGGGAGGGGAGATTTCTCACCGCTGATATTGTTAACATTCTTTCCGAATCCCGGGAGTAAACAGACGCTCCAAATTTAGAAAGAACAGGACTGGCAAGTTTTAAAAAATTCCTTGCAGACCTGGGACAAACTGAGGGAGTTGGGGACTGGGGATGATCTCACATGTACATCCGAGCCAGATGAAAAGCTCATGACTGAAGTTCAGAAAGCAAGCGAGGGGCCTGTTTCAGGTTAGTGCACAAGATGGGAAAGAACAGCTTCCTCCCCCACCCCCAATCTAACCCCTCTAATCCCAGGGGGTCCCAGTTCTACCCAGTCTACCATGGCAGAGGGCCCTGGGGGCAGCCATCACTCCATACCCCTAGTGCAGGCAGGCAAAGACACTATTTGAATGGACAAAGAGTCCCCTTTGCTTAACGCCAGCACCAATTATGACTCATGGTGATTATAAGGGTTTGCACCAGCACACGCACCAGCAGCTGGAAGCAGGGCAACCTCTCAGCATAGACAAGGCCTAGATTCTTCTTCATAGGCACCAAACACCTCCCCCAAATTAAAAATCACACCTCCGCCCTGGCTGTTTCCCTCTTCTACCCTACAGGGGCAAGGCTTGCAGTCATCTCATGTACATTTAGAGTAACTTCACTGACTCCATGATCTGTCAAGCATCAAGGGCTGTTCTCTCTTTTGCACATAGTGTAAACCACAGAGGTACAGCTTGCTTTGTACGCAGCATATCCATGCCAGGGGTTTACACTGGTGCAGCAGCCTCGGTGTCAATCCATAAGGTCCCCTTTACACGGTAACTGGGAAGGGGTCACTGTGCTGCCCGCCCATCTGGCTGTACACCTGTCTTATTAGTCAGGTGAGTGGCTTCAGATCTGATTTTCAGAGGGATGTCCGAGGCCAGCTAGGAACAAAGCTCTTAGCTCTGGGGTTTGGGGAAGGGGAAGGGGAGGGGCTATAACAAACTGGAATAGGCTGTACGGCAGCGTGGGCCCAGGCATGCAAAGTGCCATGCAGATGCAACCAGCTGGAGAAGCTTCCCAAGCACTGAACTGCAGATGCCAATTGTAAAATGGGAGAACACTGACATGGGAGCCTGCCAGGGACCCCCTTAGTCCCACCCATCCTTCTCAGGTGAACACAAAGGGAGGAGAAGCGCAGGTGACACACCATGGTGGCTCAGCCCCAAATAATACCACGGGTGGTGTCAAGTCCTCAATACAAGAGCCTGCAGCACTGACCGAGGCCATTAAGAGCTTCTGCTGAACAAACAAACAGCCATCAATAAAAAACAGAGAGTTTGCAAAAAAGCAAGAGTTTGTGCTGAACTAAACAGAGGTTAAAGAACAGTCAGGCTCCTGCTGGAATAGCACAGTTCGGAGGGGAGGAAAAGGGGGCATTACGTAATGCAGGAAAAATGCTGGCTCCATTCAGTTTTCCACCACTTCATGTGATGTCAGGAAAATCATATAAATCAACAGGCTTTCTGCTCCCACGGATGGAGGGCAGTGAGCAGCACTATTTATACTAAGAAAAAAAAAAAAAGAAAGCAACAGGGAGATGATTTCCAAGACTGGGAATAATGGACTCTAAGGTTCCACCCCCCCTAGCCTCTTTGGAATCATCATGCCTTCCAGTTTGTTAACTCTTTAGGGGCTCCTGCCCTCTATCCCATCACCCCCTCCCCTCTTCCTTTCAGGCCCATCTGCGGCTGCTGCTGCTTTCACGCACAACATAGAACTCTTATGCAGAAGACTGGTGCTAAGGAGTAGGGCTGCCCAGAGGATTCAGGGGGTCTGGGGTCTGCGGCAGGGGTCCTGCTTCGGCGGTAATTCAGTGGTGGGGGGTCCTTCCGCTCTGGGACCTGCCGCCAAAGTGCCCCAAAGACCAGTGGCAGGGAGATCCTGCCGCCGAATTGCCACCGAAGACCCAGCACTTCAGCGGCGGGTACCAGGATGGAAGGACCCCCTGCCGCCGAATTTCCGCTTAAAACCCGGAGCAGAAGAATCTCTGGGGTCCCGGGTCCCGCGAGAGTTTTCTGCAGCCCCCGGAGCGAGTGAAGGACCCCACTCCAGGGGCCCTGAAAAACTCTCATGGGGCCCCTGCGGGATCCGGGGCAATTTCCCCACTTGCCCCCACCCCGGGCAGCCCTGCTGAGGAGTCATGTGGTAAACTGTATGGCTACAATGCAATAAAATGCTTGCGGCACCAGGGACGGCTCCAAGCACCAAGCGCATGCCTGGAGCAACCTGCCGGTCACTGTGAGGGCAGCAGTCAGGTGGCCTTCGGCGGCACGCCTACGGGAGGTCCACTGGTCCCGCGGTTTCAGCGGCAATTTGGCGGCAGGTACACCAAAGGCGTGGGACCAATGGACCTCCCACAGGTGCGCCACCAAAAGCCGCCTGACTGCCATGCTTGGGGCTGCAAAATACATAAAGCCTCCCCTCTGCGGCACGGCCACCCCTGGCCCAGGTCAGTTGACTCGGAATCACAGGGCTCGGGCGGAGGAACTATAAAATATTCAGGGTTGGGGTGGAGCCTAGGGTCTAAAACTTGTGAGGAAGAAGGCTCTCAGAGCTGGGGCTCCATCTCATCCCAAACATCTAAACTGCAATTTTTAGCCCCTGAGCCCAAGCCGTGCAAGCCTGAGTCACCTAACCTGGGTTTCAAGACTTGGTGCCGCGGGTTTTTGATTGCAGTGTAGATATACTCCCAGGCACAGAGAGGGGAAGTGACTCGCTCAAAGCATCACAATGAGGAACAGAAGCCAGGCATCTCCAACCTTGCTCAAGCTATTAGATCTTGCTGGGAAAATAAAAGGCCTTTGTCTATAACGGGGGAATTCCTTTCTGTTCAGGACACTACTGCAAGTTTCATTAGCCACCATGTTTCACTAGCATCAGCCACAGGGAAATTCCAGACAGATACTGCTGCCAGTGGGAGTAAATCATTGGTGGGAGAACAGGACACACAGGTTTTAGTCCTGATCAAGAATTGCTCTCGATACACCCTCTTCAGAGAGAGGTCACAAATGCAATGAGTTTAGCGGTCTCATCTGTGCCGATTAAACCAGAAAATAAACCAGATGCAATTTGACTTAGGTTTTCTGTTTCACCTCAGCACTCCTGAGCCTGTAAAATTGCACGGGGTGGAGGTGTTGTCTACACTGAGGATTTACCCTGCCTTCAGTCTCTAGCATAGCTGCACCAGTACAAACTCCTAAAGCAGACGGGCAAACCTGCCATTTGTACTGGTGGAGCCAACCCCTGCTTGAAACCAGGGCAAGCTGCACTAGGGACTTATACCCGTGCCGCTATGCTGGGTCCAGCTACCAATCACCAACACGCACAGTGCAGACAAGACCTCAGCACAGACTGAAGCATCATTCTTTGGGAACTGAGGCCCAAAGCTCCCATCATCTCCAAAAAGCAGTGGGAGAAAATGCACCATTACGCTCCAAGGGGATGCAGGACAACACTCCGGCACGATGCAGGCGTTAATACATCATGTACAGGAAGGGACCGATGCTGAGATTGGGGGTGGGGAGATTGGTTTTTAATATCAGAATTTGTTGTTTTGATCTAAATGCAAAGGATAAATCAGACCATCTGGGTGAGTCTTCCCCACTGGGGTCCTGCGTCTGGGACTTAGGTTGGGTTCCCCGGCATTTGACCAAATGCCTGGGATGAGATTAGCTTTCTTGCCTCCATTTTAAACAATGATTTCACCTGCCTTGGAAGAGCAGCGGTGGTGGCTTTGATAAACAGATGGTAAGGTCTGGCTAAGGTCATAGAGCTTCTGTCAGTGCCAACGCGTGCTCAGTTTAGCCATCATTATATAATGGCTCAGAGCCACACTCTGAAAAAGACAGCAAATACCCACTCTGTGCCCAAGCACAACATGCTACCCAGCGATCCTAAGAAAGGGGGACTATTTCTTCTTTCACCTAGCAGCGGAAAAATACTGCAGCCCCTAAGCTACAGTCACAGCACTGGCATTCTCTGGGCCCTTTCTGACTTTGACTGGGAGTGTTGCTGAGCAGGTTCACTAGCTACCATTTTTCAAGAGTGACTAGTGATTTTGGGTCCCTTTGTTAAGACACCTTAGAGGGGCCCAACTTCCAGGAAGTGCGGAGCGCCCACCCTCTGAAAACCAGGCCCCTTTAAAAGGTGTTTCACTCACCCCAAAATGGAGGCATTCGGAATCACGAGTCACTTTGGAAAATCTTGGCCCATGTCCTTTACCCCTCTGCAAAGATCCATGCACGCGATAGCATTAAACAAGAAGCCAGGACCAAGAACACCAGTTACAAGAAGGGATCAGAGGATGCTTTGATTATTCTCTCTCCCCATCTCCCTTCAGCCTATTTAGTCTCTCTGGCATTCTTCTTTTGCAGTTTCTTGAAGGCGGGTGTTTTGGCAAGTGAGATTGGCTGATCAGAGATAAGTCATCATTATTATTATTAATATTATAGTACTGCCAAGTGGCCTCAACTAGGATGAGGACCCCACTGTGCTAAGAGACACAATAAGACACAATCCATGTCCTAACAAGCTTTCAATCCAAACAGACAAGACAGGATGACTAACCCCATTTTACAGATGGAGAATGGAGGCAGAGGATGAAGTGACTTGTGCACGGTCAAACACAGGACATGTGGCGGAACTGAAACACAGATTTCCTGAGTTCAAGTCCGACACCTTAGCAACGAGGACAACCTTTGCAGGAAGAGTTTCAGCCTAAAACCTGTAAGAGCAGACACCCCAACACCTTCACTGAGAATGAGCAATAGGATGTGGACAAAGGGTTAGTCATGGGCAGCAAAGTATGCCCCTACGACACTTCCACTGGAGAGACTAACAGCTTGTATCCAATTTCACTCAGAGTGTAAATCCAGAGTACAGCCACTGAAGTCAGCGGGGTTATTTTGGATTGATGCTGGCATAAGCAAGATGAGAATCTGGCTCCAAATCTCCATTGGAGGCTGCATTCCTGAGCAAATCCCCAAACTTTATATGCAAGCAGGAGAGAGGGCTTCATTCTGGTCTCCCTTATGCCAGATTTGCAAGTGGGTGATGCCACTACTTTTGGTGAAGTGCCTTGCCATTGGGATGAAATCAGCATCAGTCTCACCACACACATCCCCCTCAGACCTCCCAAGTGCTGCTAACGTGCGTCTAAAATAACTGGCTGCTGCCCACATTACAGGAAGGAGAAAACTGCATGAGTGTGTGCACGCGCTCAGGCCCCCCACCTCTTGAATGTTTTCAGCAGTATTTTTGAGTCACGATTTCCATATAAAACTCAGCAGCCATGACCCAGTGTTCTACATTTTGGTTCCTTTTTTCCACACATTAGTGGTCTGCGCTTCCCATTAGCGAACCGGCAGGCTCCAGGGTGTGCAGCTCACAAACGCCACAGCAAAAGGAGCATGAGAGGCTTTGCCAAAACCTCAGCAAGGCAATTACCAGCCACTTCTGGGAACACATTCACCCCCGCACCCCCCACTGGCTGTAATTTCTCTTCCAGGGTTTCTTGTACATAGCTATTGTTTTGGAGCTGGAAATGCATAGGGCTAGACTTGGTCCATGCAACGAACAGACCTATCGCAGCACAGAACCGAACACTCGCTGTCAACGAGTGGGGGAGTTTTAATTTATAGACAGCATGGGCAAAAGGAGCAGCTGTAGTAAGGGGGGAAAAGAGTGAGACACAGACAAGTAATTGGCACTGGAGAGAAAAGGCCAGCTTTAGGAGTCACAAACAAGACCCAGGATAACGGAAGCGGCCCATCAGCACAAGGCTTAATTTTATTCCCATTATTTCTTTGCTCCATCCTCCCAGCCAACCACGCCGTCACTTACAGAGGTTATGTCTATGCTGGAGCTAAAGGTGTAAATTTCCAGCTTGGGCAGAGATACCCGTGCTCATGCTAGATGGAACTACCGTGCTAAAAATAACAGTGTAGCCTGTGCAGCCACAGCTAACGGCCCGGACGCTAATCCTGTCTGACACCCTAGGGATGTACGCAGGGCAGCTAGCTCTTCCCGTCGCTCATGCAGTCACAGCTACACTGCTCTTTTTAGTGCTCTAGCTGGATCAGAGCGAGTGCTGGCAAATCTCCTCAAGCTGGAAATGATACCTGCCAGCGTCAGTGCTGATAGGCCCATAGCGTGTGGCACCAGAGAGGGGGAAAAAGGGGGTAACAGGTAGTTCTGTATACAGGTAAAAAGGGGAGACCCGTAAAAATCTGAAATGCTGCACTGTAGCTGAGAAGATGCTACGTGAGCTCTCCCAATGGTACAGCAAAGGGTACTGGAAGAAGTATTCTGCCCCCAGCTAACAATTCCCCGCAGTCCAAAGGCATCCCTCCAGCACAGGAGAGTTTGCTTTTTTGTACTTCACCTTATGGAACCCGTGAGCTAAAGAGAGGAGAAGCGCACATTAGCACAGCTCCTCAGAGGATCTTAGGACACCCAACTCCTATTATTTGCAATGAGAGTTAGGCTCCTAGACACCTTTGAGGCTCTGTGCCACTGTGACCTACCTGGGCATGAAATCCAGCATGATGGGGGTGACTCATACCTTTCTGCTCTCACATGGGTTGCTCAATGCCTAGCCAGTGGCATGCAAATCACTACACATCTGGGAATGGGGCAGCATTAGCAATAATTACCGCTCCACACCTGGAGCTGGGTCTCTGCTCTGGAGGTAGGGCTTGGGCGAATTTGCCAGCTAAATGCACTGGAACCTCCTCTTCTTCGACCTTGGGAAAGCAAAAGTGTTGCTGGTGCATTAGGGATTGTGGCAAGGAGGATGCTCCTGACACATCCCCATTGACTGAGCTGACTCCTGGGGAGGTTGGTAAAGAGGACTCTTTTCACCTCATTGTGCAATTTATGCAGGGTTCTGCACTTACAGACTCCACAGTGACCTTGGAGCTGCAGAACAGGCCCTGCCGACCACAAGCCTGGATTACTGTATCTCCTGTCAACCAGGCTTCACTGCACTGGTAGATTGTTCAAGAGGCAGCAGTATACTTGCTTGCTGGCCTGAGGTCCTCTTTCACATCACTCCTACCCTGTGCCCTACTACACTGGCTGCCTCTGAAGTGAGGAGGGGGATTTCAAAGGTGGCTTTGCTGGTTTTTAAAGCCCTGGGTATAGTCAAAGCCTTCTCCTTGAGCCTTTCTTCTGCATACAACAGTAGCACCTTGAAGGCCCATCTAAAATCAAGGCCCCCTTGTGCCAGGCACTGTACAAACACAGCCCCATGGATCTCAGAGCAGTTCAGATTACTAAGATCAGATATTCATCAGAGACTTGTCCTTTGTGACAAAAGCCCGTGGCTGCTATGTTGTTTCCACAACTGGACACAGCCTTTGTACCTGGCCAGCATGGAACTGAGCCAGACTCTTTCATAGGTACTAACAAATTTCATCCCCATTGCACAGAGGGCAAAACTGAAACACAGTTGTTGCCAAAAAACACCGCACGCCACTGGCAGAGTAGGGAAGAGAAACCAGGGAACCCCTGCTTTAACCCCCAGAGCGTGACCTATGGAGGTGCCTACCGGTGCTAACACAGCTTGAGTTGCTGCATGTGTACACACGCCTTGCGTCCAAGGGCAGGAGCCGGCTGCCTGAGTCCAATGCAGCAAAGAATGCACAGGATGGCTACGTGATGGGAAACAAGCCAGGCAGCCCTGTCATCCTAGCTGCCAGAATGAACAGGAGCTTTCACCCTCTCAACACCTGCTCACCATCTCTTTTTCCTGCCAGAGCGAGAGAGAGATTCATTCATTCATTCATTCCCTACTCAGCTTTTCGTGAGCTTTGTCCCAGCACCAGGAGGGCAACGCTTGCTCTGCAGCAAGCCCATAATTAGAACATCATGCTCACTTGCTCTCATATGCTCTGTCTTCTTGGATAACACCCAGGGGACCCCGATTCATTCCAACAATAACTTCTCCACTCCCACTCCTCCTTTTCTGAATGAAGAATCCCTCCCTCCTCCGGGTTTTTTTTTTTTAATAGGCGCGAGACCGAGTGGAGCTCTGGTAATTCATTCACTTTTTAAATATCAAGCAGCATGGGGTGGATGATTTCATCTGGGAGAGGGTAACTGGATACTTTCAACCACCTCCCTGCCCTCTCCATTCACATCCTCCCATGCATGCTCCCTCCTCAGCAAAGCTATTCTGTTACACAACAGCCCTGCTGGCTGCTCCTACTGTGGGACTGGCTCCAAGCAGGAGACAGATGGAGAATGTCCCCTAAAATCACAGGGAGTTAGAAGGCACAAGAGGAAAAAGAGACAGAAGAGCAAGCAAACCCCTATCCCTGCAGCCTTGTGCTTCTTCTTGGGGGAGCTTGGATGGAGCTCTTTTGTGTTGATGGACAACACTGCCCTCTACTGGGAGGAACATATGGAACAGACACCAATGTTTAATCAATGGGTTTCCTTTATTGACTGAGCTTGGGGAGCTGTTCCTTGAGCTCAATAGACAACAGTGAGGCAGACTAACCGCCGTATAGTCTAGAGAAAGACTGTATCATCCCTGTCTGCGTGTGCCCAGGAAACATGACAGGCTGCCATGCTGCCCTTCCACAGAGAGCAAGTTCACCAGCCTATTGGCTGGATGTGCCGTGCACCCCCCACCCCCGAAAGTCAGCCTTAAACCCTGCTGTCGCACAAGATGCCACCAGCCAAACCAAGCGAGCAGAGCCTTTGGCCCACATCTGTTCCCAAGTGACTGCTGCCTGCAGAAATGCAAGCTGAAGGGGCAGCACAGCTTCACTTGTTTCCTCTGCGTTAAGAAGGGCACAACTGAGCGGCGCTGGCAAATCCCTCAAGAGGGTGCACTGCCCTGAAATCCATTTACAAGAGATACTGGAGACTTCTGGCATGCTCACAAATGGCCCAAGAAACACAGCTGCAAATACGGCAAGGTTCTCTGTGGGAGCAGAACTGTGCTGGCTACACCCAGGCCTAGACATGCTCACTTCCAGCAGGATTCTAGCATTTTTTTTCTCCTTGAGCAAAGTGGACAAGGGCTCTGCTGTGCTAGAACCAGGACATAAACCTGTGGCCTGGACAGAACACTTACCAGGGAAGCGTGTAGCATGGTTTACTTAGGACAGAGTTTGAGAAGAAAGAAAAAAAATTCTCTACAATTATGATGTATTCTGTTTTGAGTGCAAAGGTCTCTCTGGAGAAATCATGCTAAAAGCATAGCAGTAACAGTCATGGATGAACAATGCTGGGCCTAGTGTTGTTCAGATCCCACTCTGGATGGGGTCTCTGTCTGTGTGGAACAAAATACAGGCACTAAACATACCCAAGGAGTTTTGTTCCAAGTTAATTTGGTCCTTTGGAGCCACACGCAGCTCCCTCCTCTCACTCACACCCACCCTGCCTGGCCAACTGTATCTCAACAAGACCTTTAGAGAGTCCCCTCTTTAGGGTCACATTACCAACACCTGGGCACTATGCAGAGATCATGAGCCATGTAGTAGGTTTGACATGGGCCAGCACCGTAAGGTATCAGGGAACAGACATCAATACTCAGCACCTCAGGACACGGAAGACCGTGTCCTTATTCACCCTCCATTCCTGAGCCAAGAGTGGATGCAGCCCCCTCGAACATCTGACAGCCCTGCATTGCTAATTGTGGGCTGTGTCAGCGAGACCCCAGGCAGCAGATCCACACCATGGCACACAGGTGCCTCCTCACGATACGCACAGCACTGAGTGTGGCTGGGTTCTGTGGGGAATTTCTTCCCTCTCTCAGGCTGCTGAGCTCCCAGCATTGAACCCAAGCACTCTCTTTAAGAGCGGATCTAAAGTGGGAGTGCTGAGCACTCATTGCAGATCCCCTGGCGCAAGAGAAAGGGTGTTAATCCCAGTGCTCAGGCCACATTCCAGCTCAGGTAATTACACTGCCTAACGCAAATTTCCTCTACATTTTCATCTGTGGGGATGTTAGTCTTCATTCCCAGGCCTAGAATTCTTCACTTCCTGTCTTAGAAGCACTGTGGTATTTTTCAGTGCGGTATTAAACAGCTGCTGGGTTCCACCTCAGAAGTGGATGCCTTCCAGTGGAAGGTGAAAAGGCAGCCTCTCATAGGTAGACTGAGAAGTGTGTTGGGATGAGAGACTCTACACATGTCTCAGTCCCCCAATATAGCACCTGCCTACAGGTTGAGGGACCCAACGCTGGCTTAGACAGCGGTACAGATGAGCAGGACTGGTGATGTGCCAGATAGGTGCTGCAGACATTCTGCATTCTTGGTGCCACAATACCCTCTAAGGACGTCCCATCTCTGGGAGATGGCACAGTTCATCCAGGAGTGTCACCTGAAGGCATGGAGGCACTCCTATGGGCACCCTAAGGTGCTGGTGACCCAGCGTCTGGCCCGGAGATAGAAACATTAGTCACAACCACATGTACTCAAGGGAGACATCCTCCCTGCCCCCTTTCAGGGGCAGAGTCCCCACTTCTCTATGGCATCTCAGCCAGATCCTACCTGTGAGGATGGAGACGTTGTGGAAGCAGCTGTCCAGCTTGCCCAGGAGGATGAAGAGGAAACTGTCGGCAGCCAAGCCACTCACGTCCCGTGTGCTCTGGTCATAGACCACCACGTCCTGGTGCTCTTCCGCCTCCACCTGGGGGGGGGGAACCACCACAACAGAGCATTACTGAATGTAGAGGGCAGATAGCAGGGGGGGCAGGGGTTGGATATGAGGAGTTCTGCTGCTCTCCACTGCTCTCTGTGTCGCCAAGGTTTTCTGACTTCAGTGCTGGAGAAGAGTCCCCAGCCTGAGGTAGGATGGAGCAAATCCTCCTGCTGCCCACACCCCAGGAGGCAACGGTCCCTTCAGATCAGGGATGAAGCAAGAAACAAGCAGGGGAGCTAGAAAGGGAGGGAGAAGGGGAGCTGGTGGCCACGGTAAGGTTATGAAGCAGATTAATTTTGCTCCTCTAAACTGAAGGAGCATGGAGACGTGGCTCTCCCACTCACGTCTGCAGAGGCTGGCTCTGCCAGAACAGGTCTAGGGTCTACTGACAGAAATCAAGAGCTGAATGGACATGGAAACTGAACTCCCCAGGAGAGGATGGTTCCTGTAGGTCAGATCTCAGGATCTACTGAGACAGCTGGATGGAGAAAGCCTATGCTGAATGGACATGGAGAGGGAAGCCCCCTGGCCTCCATTATAACCCAGATAAGAGATGGGAACCACTGTCTAGGTGAAGCCGAGGAATCAGATGACAATGACATTTACCTCAGCCCTGACCCTGCCACCTCAGCCTGTGCAGGACTCTGTCCTATCCCAAGTGAGGAGGCTTCGCTCACCACTCTCCAGGCTAGCAACTCTTACAGACAGGAATGGTAGGGTGTTCTAAGGTGCTCAGCATAGGCCTCACTTGCACCCAGCTCTGTCACGGAGCGTTTTGCCATGGACTCCAGGGGAGCAGTCAGGCTAATTGTGAGCACTTCTGAAAATCCCACTCTCAAGCCCCCCCTTCTCCCATACCCTGCCTAAATTTTCCATTGCTTGACTTCATCCCCGTCCTCCCAGTTACACTCCCCCACAAACCATTCCTCCCCTGCAGATCCACATGACAAACACTCACTTCCTCGTTTAGCCAGCTCTGAATTGTTCAGCTCTTTCAATAATTCCGCACAAGCAAACCCTCCAGTCCCCCATTTCCCTTGTACTGCTCTTCTCCAATCTGCCTCTCTCATTCTGGTATCAAGGTAGCTGGAACTGAATCCTGCATGGCAGGGATGCTCTCAGGGCCAGCCAGAGAGAAGGAGACATGGGCTGTAATTGCCACCTTATAATCTCTCTGCACAGCCAACCTCAAGAGTCACATCCATTTGTTTTGATAGCACATCAGGTCATACGTGAAACAACATGGTCCAGTGGATTGGGCACTGGACTGGGACTCAGAAGCCCTAGGTTTTATTCCTGGCTCTGCTACTGACCAACTGTATGACTGCAGGTAAGTCCCTTCATCTCTGCCACCTTGGGCAAGTTACTCCCTCCCCCGCATCCTTTGCCTGTCTTGCCCATGTAGATGTTAAGTCACTGGGGGAGGGGCTCTCTCACTTTGTGCATGTACAGCACCTAGCACAATGAGACTCCTGCTCAGGTGTTACCACAACGCAAATCAATTACAATTTGCCATCTGCTCGCTCAGAGTCTCCTCTGTTAGGAGTGCATTACCAAGTCAAAGCCTCCTGCAGACAAAGCTTGGCCCTAGTACGAGAAGTGATGGGAACATCCCCACATCAGCTGTTTGCCATGTGGGCTCTCATTGCCCCCTTTCCCTAGGCATTCCTAACAACAGGGACTGCACACAGCAGAGAGCACTGTGTGGGGGGGAAGATTGGCCTGACCTGCTCACTGCACCTTTCTGTGCAGTGAGCAATTTACAGAGCCAGCTGCTATTCCCAGATCCTCAGAAACCCAGTCCAAGACATGGTGAATTCAGGAGCACCAGTGAGGCGTGCCAGCTTTCACGGCTTGCGCCCAGGGTACTAGCCATTCTTAGGTGGGCGGGCTGGGGGAGGAAGAGAGCAATCTCTGAGGAGAGGTTATATGGTGTCCAGTTAATGGCAGGATTACAGAGACAGTGGGAGGCACGCTGTGTCTAATGAAAAGTTAACGCGTTAAAGGCTGATAAAATCCTTGCAGTGCCACAGCTCAGTGCACCTGCTGAATAGGCAGATGGTTGACATACACCTGCCTTGCGAGCTAGCAGCCTCCTGCTCTGTGGGGCAAGGCACATTTGTCATTCTGCGGTAGGTGGAGGCAGCAGCTGTGAAGCAGAGCCAGTATGAAACCTGCCAGCAGGACTTGGGGGGTGGAGGGAGGGAAGCAGGGAATGAACAACTCTTTCCATTACAGCCCAAAGAGCAGTTTAGCACAGATACTGTGCAGCTGGACAAGGAGTTTACAGTCTAGGGCTGTCTGTGTAGCGAGTTTGCTGTTCTCTGCGGTGCGGGCTTGTATTTGCATTGGCAATCTCAGTTCCCAGGTATGGGGAGCTGGGGCTGTCACTCACCTGCTTCAATAAGGTTTTGGGGCAAGTGGGGGGAGGTGCCTGCCATTGTGCCACACTCACTAACCCTTCAGAGCTTTGATTCGGCAGCAACCGCCACAGAATGACACGCTTGCCGGAAGTCCCTGGCCAGCAGCATCGCCTGACAACCTACTGACCGCCCTGCATGCAAAGATCCGAGATGCCTTTCCCTGGCCTGCCAAGCACATCCTGCCCCATCTCTATTCTCAGCCATCGGAGACATCAGTGACCTTGCCCCAGCACTGACCATCACCCCCCAACGGCCATCTGGGCTGAGAGCAGAGCCCGATGGGTGGTAGCTCTTGCCATTGTGCTTGCAGTGACTTCTGCAGTCCTGCCCCCACTCCATGTGCCCTTGGTGCCACACGCAGGGCTTGGTGCCAAATGACCATTACCTTCAGCGTTGCCAGGCATACTTCACCTCAGCACCTCCCCTGCCACCCTGTCTGGTGCCCTCCAACCCATCTCACCCTGAGCTGCTGAGTGAAGCCAACTCCCCCCAGCACAGCACAGCACTCAGCCCTCCACCCCACACCCAGCTTCTTCAGTTCTGCTCTGCAGCACAGGGGGCTGAGCACTGTAGCTCTCCAGTGTCCTGAACAGCAAAGAGATCAACGGCTGCCTGCACTGCCAGGCTCCAGGCCTGCAAGAACATATGAGGCGGGAGGCCTCTGGAGGCCAGCTTGTGAACTTAGGATGAGTGGCTCCCCCGCTCACCCAGAAGAACTATAAAGACTGACTGAGCCATCCTGGAACATCACAGCACAAAGGCTGGTTTAATGGTCCTCTCACACACCTGAAGGTGCTAGTGTGAGAAAGCACATCCCATCAGCTTGAATTCTGGAAGAGGGAAATAAAGATAGCAGGCATGAAAATTATTAATCTCTTTCTGTTCAGTTTGGACTTCCAAGAGCTGGCGCTAAGAAACGAAAAGCAGAGATCCCCTGGGTCCGCCCAAAGAAGACAGGAAGTGTTGACAGATTACTACATCTTTTGGAACCACAGACTGAACTCATTTGCGCAAATATGTTGCCTGCTTTAACCTGTAAATAAATCTCTCATTTCCATTTCGTAGTTAATAAAGCCTTAGTTAGTTTACTATAGGATTGTCTTTGCTATGAGATCTAAGGCACAAATGGATCTAAGGTAAGCGACTCGTCTCCTGGAACGGGGAGCAACCTGAATATTTTGTGATTTTTGGTGTAAGTGACCATTTATCACCAAGTCCAGCTTGCCTGGGTGGCCAGGTAGACTGGAGAACCAAAAGGGACTGCCCGTGATTCTATGTAAGACTGTTGCAGTGATCCAGGAGTTCACATTTGTTACTGGATTAGTGAAATGTACTTATAGAACTTATCACCAGTTTAAGGTGCCTGCCAACCTCAGGGAAGACTGTCAAAAACAAGCCACTCTTTGGTACGAGCCACTACAGACAACGTGACAACCTGAACCCCAGACACCACTGCACTATGAAGGGGAAAGAGAAACTGACTTAGCTTGGACCCGGAAAGTCAGCGCAGAGAAATGCAGAAAGGTAAGAAAACAGCATGAATGGGGCAAAAAGGAACTGGGCTTTCTAGCTGAGATGGGAAATGGGCACTTTTGGAGGTCTGAGCTTTAATGTCCCTTGCACTTTTAATAATCTAAGATGCTATTCTTAATATAAGTTCAGAGATTCATATTACAGGGTCAGATCCTCAGCTGACATACTGGAATAGCTCCAGTGATTTCAAGGGAGCTACACTGATTTCCACCAGCAAAGGATCTGGCCCAGGATTTTCTTTGATTTTTTTTTAAAAAAAGTTAACTATATCCCTTTAGTGGCACTGTTGAATAACCCAAATCCAAACAGAGCCCAAGTGCTGATGAGCCTTCTGCAGTATCCGCAGCTCAGCCCCTTACAGGGCTGAGACAATAGTACCCTACAAGCTCCTTCAGGAATGGTTTGAAGGGAGAACTTCCAGCCTCAGTAATACTCAGCGCTACCTATAGGGTCTCTCATATGTGGCCCTCAAAGCATTGGAGAGAAGCTAATTAAGCCTCATAACATCCAGCTCCGGTAGGGAAGTACAGTCCCATTTCACAGATGGGAAAACAGAGGCAAAGAGAGGATACGTGACTTTCTAAGTGTCATATAGTAAGTATGGAGCAAAGACAGGGATTAGAACCTCAGGCATCTGACTCTCAGGTCCCACCTCAGACTCGTAGCCTGCCCACCTTCCCTGACTGTTGGACAATCGACAATCTGGCATAGCCAGCAGTGAAAGAAAGGAATGATGGTCTCGTAGTCACACTGGACTGAGACTCAAGAGATGTAGGTTCAATTTAATCCCAAGCTCAGTCACAGACTCAGTGTGACCCTGGGCAAACATCTTAGTTCCTCTGTGCCTTAGTTTCCCCATCTATAAAATGGGAATAATAATAATTCCTTTGTCTGTTTTGTCTACATAAACTGTAAGTAGGGGCAGGGACTGTTTCTTGCTCAATGTCTGTACAGCACCTAGCACGACAGGGCCCCGATCTCAGCTGAGAGTCTCATGCCACTAACAACATTACAACCCATGCAGGTGGAACCTCCTGTTCAGATCCTGGTCAACTTCCAGTGCTCCATGAAGCAGGGAGGAGGAATAACTGTGGACCAAAACATGGGGGGGGCGCGCAAACAAAAGCACTACATGGGACAATGCGGCTGCTTGGCTGTGTACCCATTTCCTAACGCCTCCTGGCCACATCCTGGATAGACACTAAGGCCTGGTCTACACTACGCGTTTAAACCAATTTTAGCAGCGTTAAAC
This sequence comes from Gopherus evgoodei, assembly GCF_007399415.2. NCBI lineage: Eukaryota > Metazoa > Chordata > Testudines > Testudinidae > Gopherus > Gopherus evgoodei. The sequence continues at coordinate 112,962,577 of NC_044325.1, read as the reverse complement.
CGATTTAACGCTGTACCCGTCCACACAATGAAGCCCTTTATATCGATATAAAGGGCTCTTTAAATCGGTTTCTGTACTCCTCCCCAACGAGAGGAGTAGCGCTAAAATCGGTATTACCATATTGGATTAGGGTTAGTCTGGCCGCAAACTGACGATATTGGCCTCCGGGTGGTATCCCACAGTGCACCACTGTGACCGCTCTGGAAAGCGATCTGAACTCGGATGCACTGGCCAAGTAGACAGGAAAAGCCCCGTGAACTTTTGAATTACATTTCCTGTTTGCCCAGCGTGGAGCTCTGATCAGCACGGGTGGCGATGCAGTCCCAAATCCAAAAAGAGCTCCAGCATGCACCGTATGAGAGATACTGGATCTGATCGCTGTATGGGGAGACAAATCTGTTCTATCAGAGCTCCGTTACAGAAGACGAAATGCCAAAGCATTTGAAAAAAATCTCCAGGCCATGATACAGAGTCCACAGCACAGTGCTGCGTGACAAGCATAACGGAAAGCCAAAGAATCAAATGGACGCTCATGGAGGGGGGGGGGTACTGAGGACTCCAGCTATCCCACAGTCCCCGCAGTCTCTGAAAAGTATTTGCATTCTTGGTTGAGCTCCCAATGCCTGTAGGGTCAAACACATTGTCCGGGTTGGTTCAGGGTATAGCTCGTCAATTTACCCCCTCCCCGCCCCTGTGAAAGAAAAGGGAAAAAAATCGTTTCTTGACTTTTTTCAATGTCACCCTATGTCTACTGAATGCTGCTGGTAGACATGATGCTGCGGCAGTAAAGAGCAGTATCTGCTCCTCTTCCCTCCCCGGTGGCAGATGGTACAATATGCTTGTTATCTGCTGAGTGCACCTGGCAAGCCTTAGGTGAGGCCGGCCGGGGGCACCTGGGTAACAATAGGAATGACTCCTGGTCATTCCCAGTAGATGGTACAGAATGGCTGGTAACTGTCTTCATCATAGCAACTGGGGGCTGAGCTCCATCAGCCCCCTCCCTTTCATGTGTAAAGAAAAGATTCTGTACTTCCTGGACTATCATAGCAGTGGGATGCTGGGCACCTCTCCCCCACACCACTTAATGTCCTGCCTGGACTAATAGCAGTTGGAGGCTGCCTCCCCCTCATTTTATCTCGCTAACAAGTCAGTGTTTCTTATTCCTGCATTCTTTATTACTTCATCACACAAATGGGGGGGACGGACACTGCCATGGTAGCCCAGGAAGGTTGGGGGAGGAGGAAAGCAACGGGTGGGGTTGTTGCAGGGGCACCCCCCATGAATGGCATGCAGCTCATCATTTCTGCGGGATCTGACACAGAGCAGCTGTGCTCTCCTGTTCTGATACACTCGTTCTCTAGTACACTTGCCCCATATTCTAGGCAGGACTTACTATTTTTAGATACCATAAGGGAGGGATTGACTCGGGGAGTCATTCCCATTTTTGTCTTTGCACTCCCGGCTGACCTCAGCCAGAGGCACCCATGACAGCAGCAGATGGTACAGAACGACAGATAACCATCATCTCAAATGGCACAGCAGACGGTACAGAACAACTGATAACCATCTCTGCTGTCATGCAAAGGCAAATGAATGCTGCTGTGTAGCGCTGGAGTATTGCCTCTGTCAGCGGCATCCAGTACACATACGGTGACAGTAAAAAAAAGCTGAACGGGCTCCATGGTTGCTGTGCTATGGCGTCTACCAGGGCAATCCAGGGAAAAAGGGCGCGAAATGATTGTCTGCCGTTGCTTTCACGGAGGAAGGAATGACTGATGACATTTACCCAGAACCACCCACGACAATGATTTTTGCCCCATCAGGCACTGGGATCTCAACACTGAATTCCAAGGGGCGGGGGAGACTGCGGGAACTATGGGATAGCTACGGAATAGCTACCCACAGTTCAATGCTCCAGAAATCGACGCTAGCCTCGGACTATGGACGCACACCACCGAATTAATGTGCTTAGTGTGGCCGCGTGCACTCGACTTTATACAATCTGTTTTACAAAACCGGTTTATATAAAATCGGAATAATCCCATAGTGTAGACATAGTGTCAATAGTGAGTGAGGGATAGTGAGGGATAGCTAAGTGGTTTGAGCATTGGCCTGCTAAATCCAGGGTTGGGAGTTTAATCCTTGAGAGGGCCACTTAGGAATCTGGGGCAAAAATCAGTACTTGGTCCTCCTAGTGATGGCAGGGGGCTGAACTTGATGACCTTTCAAGGTCCCTTCCAGTTCTAGGAGATAGGTATATCTCCAATTATTATTAAATAACCCTGATCTTGTCAGGAGCCCATCAACCCTGCACACCACAGCATCGGAATGCACCAAAATGATCCTTTCTCAACAGGGTGGGGACACGCCCCGCCAGAGAACAGATACCTTAGCCAGGCACACCAGGGTGCCCCCTCAAGTGCAGGGGGCCCCCAGGGGAGATAACCACTTGCCAACCAAATTATCCCACAATAGGATTTAGTGTTCCTCCACACGGGGAGGCTTTGTTTTGCCTATTACTGAAGGGTTGCTAGGCAACGGCAGATAGATGTGACACGGTTTACATCTTATTAAAGTTACAAGCTTTCGGGCAATATAAATGCCAAACAAGCCCTGGCCTTGCATGGCCTAGCTGCAATAAACAAACACTGCATTGGCCGAGGAGAGCTCAGAAACAGGCTGACGGAAGGGCTGGCTTCCTTAAATGTATTAAAAATTCCCCCCCCCCCACCATTTTCCTTTGGAACAAACAACAAGGGACAAATTCAACCTTGAGCTGGTGCTTTGAAGGAACAGAGGACAGACAGTTTGGGCCTGCCCTGACCAGCAGCTGCTGGCTCCAGTACTCCCCCAAGCAGGCCGCACTGCTGCCTTAATTGCCCAACCCAAAAGGGCTTTGCAGGGTTATAGAACTCCTGGGACACAGGTCCACCTCAGCCCTTGTTCTGCCCCTTGCTGCAATGGACAAGGGGACAGGGCTGGACTGATATGCAAAGCTGGATTATGCTGCTGGAATTGTAAAGCCTCTCACAGCACTGCTGTGGGGAAGCTCACAATACTGGCAGAACCTCTCCTAGCACAGCTATAAGGAAGAACACAAGGCCAGAGCCTTAGCTGGCATTATGCAAGCGTTCGGCAGAGAAGTGCTGGACTCTTGGCTGAAGAGACTTGGAGAGGTGAGATGGAAAAGTGCTAGTGGATTATGTTGGCTATCCTTAGCCATGCCAGGGTATGAGTGCTGTCTACAGTAGAACACGCTTCTGACACTCTATGGCAAGCTAGGCCACCTTTGGGCCTAACCATAGAGGGGAAAGTTGATAGGGAAGCCAGGTGTTGAAGCCAGGATCTGTGTCTACATGGATACTATTTGAGCAAGAATAAACCTGGAGGAAACTCTACAAGAGTTAAAGAGGAGGTGACTCCTCCTAGCACACTCTCCAGGGAAAGCTGCACCTGCTTAGGAGATGACCCAATGCTGCAGAGGGATCAGGAAGCACTGGAGCTAATTAACCATTTCATGCCAAGTGATACACCTTGCTCTCCCAAGAACCAATCCTCATCCAGCTGCCTAAAGTTACAATCCGAATGGAAGGATGCTCTACCCCTAGGATTCTGAAATGCCCATCACCATGGTAATCTGCTGCCAGAAAGTGCCTTGTTTGACACTGTCAAAGGAGTTAAGTGATCACACCCCAAGTGCATCCTGAATTACTGCGGGAAAACAAGGACTAGCACCAGCTTGCAAACAAGAGCAGCGATTTCAAACCTTTCCACCCCACACCAACTGCTGATTCCAACAGGTGATTCTTTTTGCTTAAGGGTCATCGACAGATACCAGACATGATGTCCTGTCCAAGGTGCCAGTTGTGGCAATGGATGTGTGATCCCCACTGGACACCTGTCCTCTATTAACTGAGCTGACTCAGTAGCTCAGACAGTAGTCTACAGTTTTCCCCAATACGCCTTGGCTCAAGACAAAGGTAAGCCCCCTTTCAACTGGAGGAGGAACCTATTTCTCTCTCCCAAGACCACTGTCATAAACAGATAGCTAAGGGTTAATGTCTCTTTCACCTATAAAGGGTTAACAAACAGTGACCTGCAAACACCTGACAAGAGGACCAATCAGGAGACAAAATACTTTCAAATCTCGTGGAGGGAAGCCTTTGTTTGTGGGTTTTGGGTTTGGTTTTGTTCTCTCTGGGTCCTGGACGGGACTAGAGGTGCAAACAGGTTTCTGCCAATCTCCCTGCTACAGTCTCTTATCTATTCAGAATTGTAAGTAAGAAAAGGCGGTCATAGTCTTTTAATTTGTTTTTTTTTTCCATTTGCATATGTGTACTTGCTGGAAGTAGCTTAAATTGTGTTTCTGCTGGAGAAAGTTTCTTTCTATTGTTTATAGTTAAAAGACCCTGTAACTTTTTACCATCTAAAGTGCAGAGATAAACCTTTTACTTTTTTCTTTCTTTTTTATTAAAAGTTTGCTTTTTAGAGCTGTGTGATTTTTTTCTCCTAGTTAAGGTTCAAGGGAATTGGTGGGGAGAAGGGAAGGATAAATTTTCTCTTTGTGTTATATTCACGCAGCTTGTATTGCCTCTGGATGAGGGGAAGGTAACACTCCTCTCGGTGTGGTGATTCAAGAAGTTGAATCAGGCGATCTTCTAGTGTTCCCAGGGTGGGAAGGAGCTGGGAGGGAGAAGGGAGGGGAAAGGGAATGGTTTATTTCCCTTTGTTGTGAGACTCAAGGAATCTGGGTCTTGGGGTCCCCTGGGAAGGTTTTGGGGGGGACCAGAGGGTATCAGGCCCTAAAAATTCCTGATTGGTGGCAGCCTATCAGATCTAAGCTGGTAATTAAGCTTAGGGGAATTCATGCTAGTACCCATATTTTGGACGCTAAGGTCCAGAATTGGGAATTATACTTGACAACCACGTCTTAACTGCCTGAGGAATCCCAGGTAATGGAGACTTCCTAGAGGTTGGGAGACATTTGGCACAGCCAACCAGTTAACGCAGTTCCACATATCACAGGCAGCTCCACTGACATTTTCAGACACAAAAGTATACAGTCATTGGCCCACCAGTCAGATGGGACATGGAGCTTCCTCTCGCTACACCATTGGTACGAGCTACGCATATGTATGCCATGACTGCCTCAGCAACCCACGTCCTCGCGAGCAGGATGCTGTGGTGCTGTGGGTCCAGCAGGCCACTTACTGGACTGGGAATTCAGGATCACATGACTGCTATACTGTATCTACAGGGAGCAGAGGAGGACTTTTAAATGATCCAGGCTGGAACCTTCTCAGTGAACCAGGACCGATGGACATGTGCAGCCAGACACCTTCCACTCACAGTTCCATAATCCCATTCAGGTTCCTGGGCTGAAGCCTTTGAAGAGGGAGAAAACAAAAACAAAACAAAGCCAACACCCCCTCAACCAGCTGTATTTCTGAGTGTGACTCAAAAGGTCTCCAGCTCGGTGGCTTTGGTTCAAAGAAGAGTTCACATCCCTTTTCGTTCCAGCTTTGAACGACCCCACCCGTTCAGAGTCTAGTTGCAGCTCAGCAGAGGATAAAGCCATGGCAGTGAGGACAATGCTTCTCAAGCTTCTTGTGCTCAAACGCCCTTTCCTCAGCATGAAGACTCAGATGCTGCCCTACGTCAAACAATTCACTGTAATAAAACTGAATTCCCTTCCATCTTGCTAGTGCTGAGGATGGGGCTCTTGCAGGGCTCTTCCCTATAGGCTGTTCTGCCTGCTGCAGCCTGGCTTAGGAGAGTTCTCTCAACCAGCTTACAGGATGCTGATCAGTGCTTTGCAGGGGGGTTGGGGGGGAAGGAATAAAGCCTTTGGAGGGCACCTGGGGACATCCTTCTCTAGGGATTATTATTTAAACGAGCAATAAAATAATCTCAGCCTTCTAAAGGGGGAGGGAGAAGGAGCACAAACGGGTGCAGAAGTGCCCCATGAGAAATCCTCACATCCCTCCTCACCTGGCTGTGAGAACTCTCTAGCAGAGTCAGTACTCAGGTAAGAGGAGGAACTGTCCAGAAGTTGGGGCATCATATTAAGACTTGGGAGACCTAGGGTTCCATTTTCTACTCTGCCACAGACTCCCTGTGTGACCTTAGGCAAGTCGATTAGCTGCTCTGTCTCTCACTTCCCAGCTGGAATGGGGATAACAGCACAGCCTACCTCTCTGGGGTGTTGTGAGCATAAATCCATTAAAAGATTGTGTAGCACTCAGATCCTATGAGGATGGGGGTCTATCCCTACCCCATTTAAAAAAAAGTCCGAAAACTATACTTTCATAAAAGTGTTTTTGATTTTCATAGCTCTTCACACCCGAGTAGCAGGTTGACACTTTTTCAAATGCTGCCAAGGTGTGTAGATTTTTGCAGACACTTTTGGCACGATCCTGTCAGCTCTCACATGCTACCTGGAGGGAGGTCAGACCCTGTGCTTAGATAGTAGACTTTCATACAACATCCAGGTGCTATTGGTGCTTCCCTGCAAGTCAGTACTGAGCCAGTGACACAGCATTATGGCAGGAAGCAATGGAGATTTCAGATAAGACCGAGTATGTAAAGAAGCATAAGTGTCAGCGTGTGAGTCCAAGAGCTTTAGCCGAATTCCTGCTAACCTAAACTCTCCCTGCAGTTTCAGTTGGGTACAGCTCCTAGCCCAAGCAGAATATTAAGTATTCGTTGATTTAGATCAGTGTTTCCCAAACTTGGGACACCGCTTGTGTAGGGAAATCCCCTGGTGGGCCGGGCCGGTTTGTTTACCTGCCCCGTCTGCAGGTTTGGCTGATCGCAGCTCCCACTGGCCACTGCTCCGGGCCAATGGGAGCATCCCTCGGCCCGCACCGCTTCTAGCAGCTCCCATTGGCCCGAAGCAGCAAACCGCGGCCAGTGGGAGCTGCGATCCGCTGAACCTGCGGACGGGGTAGGTAAACAAACCGGCCCTTTCTGCCAGGGGCTTTCCCTGCACAAGTGCCATCCCAAGTTTGGGAAACACTGACTTAGATTACAGAATGGCACTGGACTGGGGCTTCAGACCTGGGTGCTGTTCCCAACTGGCCTGCTGGGGAACCTTGGACAAGCCACTTTATTTCTCTCTGCCTTGGTTTTTCCATCTGTAAAATGGAGATAATTATACTTTTCCCTCTCGTGAAGTGCTCTGAGATCTACAAATGAAAAGGGCTACATGAAAGCTAAGTATTATCCAAACACGTCAGACACCTCACAAAAATATTTCAAAACACAGTGACTCATTGTACCAAGTAAACAGTAGCTCCGTATCACTTCATGACGTGCAGGCAGCACAAACAATAGAACGATCCCCTGGTTTCCCTATACACATCACCCCTAAGACAATAGTTACTTCCTCAGCAGCCCTTCAAAAAAAGATGATGGCAACATTACACAAGAGCAGCCATTGTTTAACTGTTACTGCAGCTCCACCCCAGAGGCAGCCGCATTTCAGAACTGGGTAGCAAGTGGAGCTGGCTGCAAAATACTAAGCATTTCCTGTGAAAAGTTCCAAAAAGCAATTGAATTCTCATTCCTCCTTTCCCCCCACCCAAGAAAAAAAAATTGCAGAAATTTTCCTTTAAAAAAATAATAAAATGTTTGTTGTTGAAAAAGCTGTAAAAGTTCAAATATTTTGTAACCTTTTAATCTCAAATAAAGGCCATTTGTTAACTGGAAAAAAAAGGTTCCATCCCCAATTTTGCACACAGCTCTAGTTGCAGAGCTTGATGTTGTCTAAGAGGCCAAGGGGGTTGTAGATCTTTGAAATTTCTCCTATTTCTGGGGCAAGAGGCTCCTGCCCTGTTGGTGGGTCCACTGAGCACATGAGGTTAGAAACCTCTGGCTTAGATATAGTCTTTCTTCTTGCACTCACTCAGGCAGGTCAGGAGAAGCATATGCACATTTCAATACAAGCCCTGGAAAAAGCAATTTTAACTTTTAAGTACCTACTGCTCAGCCAACGTGTCCCTTTGCCTCACATTTTAACAAGGGAAGCCAGGTGTCAGTATTACTTATCCATGGCAATGAGCCAAAGCAGGGCATCTGAAAGGGTTTGTAAGGGAGGGTGGGAGGGGAGGAGGAAACATTCCTGGTGCCAAGATAACATGGCAGAGATTATTACCCTTCTTGCTGCAGGCAGGGAGGGACGGAAAGAGGGTGTGGTGAGAGCAGAGTGGGAACATCAGGGCAGCCACACTAGAGGGGGGACCAGGTGTTTGAATGCAGGAGAACTGCCGCCACAGGGACAGAAAGGGACACATGCCCCTCTCCACCAGCTCCCATGCCTACCTAAGAGAGGAGTAGCAGGTGGCTTCCAAGGTGAACTTGCCCTATCCCCTGGGTTCTGCAGTAGATAGGAAAGCATGGCCTGGCAGGGGCTGCTGCTCTTGGAGTCCGTGCCTCCCTCTACTGCCCAATGAGGTAGGGCAAAGGCAATGAGCTGGACAGCAAGGGTGTGTGTGTGTGTGTGTGTGTGTGTGTGTGTGTGTGTGTGTGTGTGTGTGTGTGTGTGTGTGTCCGTCCACCCCCAAGCCCAGAAACGTAAAGGGGAGAAGTGCTGTGGATCCCTGGCTGCCTTTATCTGTCAGCAGGAAACCAGCAAAGAAGGCGGGAGGCTTGTCAGGAAAAATAATGGGGTAGGACAATCAAGCCTATGATGTCACCCTTCCTGCCATCTGCTACTCAGCAGCAGCTTTGCTGGTCCCAGCCCCCTCCCCCACCAAACACACACACTGGATCACGTGAGGGTGAGCCACTCAGCTGGCGCCCCCCCCTCCAGGGACCAAGAAATAGTGGTGATGGGGGGAGCATGTATTTAACACACTGAACTGATATTGTTCAAAGTGCCAGGGATGGTGCTGCCTTGGTTGCCAAGGGGGGCCAGGGGAAGAAACCCACCAGCAGCCTGTACCTTGAAATAGACAAGGAGGGGGACCGGGGTTGAACAGAGATCCAGAGGGAGCACACACTGTGCATTACCTGAACTAGCCACCAAAGGGAGCTGCTGTTCCACCAAGGCCCAGTGGCTGGTGTAATTCTGTGGCTGCAGACAACAGGGGAGAACAAGTCAACCCGACCCTGTCCAAATCCTTGGCTGTAAACCCAGCTGTGGGTCAGAGGTTGTAGCTCAAGCCCCTCTGTAAGAGACAATCTACCCGCTGGGAATTCAAACTGTTTCTAAACCTCCCTCTGCACAGGAGGGTTCAGATCTAGGGGCTGAGTTTGACCCATTAGAGAAGACTCGGAATTCAGAGATGAACTTTGGGTTCAGAGCTACCACCGCTGTCAGGCAACAACCCCATCCCACTCATCGGCCCAGACCAGCCACTTCGTTCTGACGTTACATTCCAAATCCAGCTTCCTCGGGCAGATTCCCGGCCGCTTCACTGCACAGTCAGCTTTCATGGACCATTAACCCAGCAGGCTGGACCACTGGCTCGTACATAAGACTGGAAGGGGACCTCCTGGGTCATGGAGTCCAATCCCCGGCTATCACAGGCAACCCTGTCTTATAATCCTGATCATAAATGTATCAGGCTCAGTCTTAATACTAGTTAAGCTGTCCTAAACCACTACAGGAATAGTGAGCAGGGTTACTACATATGCAGACGGGCAACAGTTTCTTCTCTGGAAGTGAAGGTGGGTTGTTTGGCCTCCTTAGGGCCTGCTCTGTTCATGCTGAGATTTTCACAGTGCTCAGCAGCTCCTATTGTTCTCAATGAGAGCTGCTGGGTGCGGAGGCCTTAGGAGAACTGGCCTTAAGTGCATAATGCTACTGCGTACGGAATTAGAGCGGGTAAGAGCATTTTTTTTCTTTTTTAAGAGCATGTATGTTTCCTGTTCTAGTTTTATGCTTCTAATTTGCAGCCATATTCAATTTCTGCTGCCCGTTCTGCCCACCTATGCCTGCAGCCAGTCCCTATACCTTCCTTGCAACCCCAAGATCCTGATCCAAGTCCCATTCCCTCCCTCAAACACCTCCTCTTAAATGGTCCCCTGCTATCCCATCCCTTCCCCTTTCCCAAGCACCTGACAAGTGCTCTATCCCCAACTGGCAATAGTCCCAAGCCTCTCCCATCATCCCAATGGCTTTGATGGGAAGGAAAGAAGAGAGGCGCTGGCAGCTCCTCCCCTCAGCCCTGCTCTGGGGGACTCAGGAATCTTCATCCTTAGCCCTAAAGGAGCAATCATCTCCTCTTCTGTCCCTCTGGAAGCAGACATAGAAGCTCCTTCTTTCCCCAAGGGGCCAGTTATTAATAACCACAAATCCCATAAGGCCCCACTCCTCTTGTGGTGCAATAAACCACCAGGTGAAATATTCAACACTCCCCAGCTCCCAAACTGACCAACAAAACTGAGATGCCCAATAAAAACGACAGTGAGCAGCACACAAATTTAAGGTTTTTTGAAGGGGGGGAGGGAAAAAATTTAGAAGTGGGGTCTAAAATATGCTCTTAAAGGGACATCAGCAGGTTATAAGGCCCAGTCCTGCTCCTATTTAAATCAACAGCAAACATCACTTTGACTGAAACTACTGGGAGCAAAGTGCATCCTTGACTTATCAGTTACTGCAGTCGGGCTGCTTTCATCAGCCCAAAGTACACTTCCTTAAGAGTGGTGCAGTTCAGAAGCCTGATCACAGGACTTGGAATCAGGAAACCCACAGCCACATCGGCCGCTGGTGCACAAATAGAGCCAACAGAGCTTTAGACTGGATTTATACCAGCAGAGGATCTGACAAGAACCCTTGGCTTCCTGGGGCAAGTGGCTTAACTCCCCGAGGGTGCCTTGAAGATTAACTCCAGTGCTCTGGAGGTACAGCATGCTAGAGGATATTAACGAATGGCTCGCTCGCAAGCACAGCGGAAGAATGTTCGCGTCTGGCCTGGGAAGCACCATGACAAATTTCAGCCTTAAAGGAGGTAAGAAGAGAAGTTAAACCAACGAGTGCCTCCTCTCCCAGCACTGCAGTGTCACTCCCAGGAAATTATAATTCTGTCCCTCATCAATGCCCACATCGCTATGTAATTACCCACTGGGGGTCTCCTGCACCTTCCTTTGAAGAAGCCACTGTTAAGAGCCGGGATATTGGGCTAGATGGATTATTGATGTGAGCTGGACAGCAATAAAGGGCCACGCACGCCTGCACCAGTCTGAAGTTTGGGTGACACCGGTGACGTTAAAGCGTCCATTGGCGGGTGGGGGTTGGAAGAGAGGAGCAATGGGGGGTGCTGGCCCAGCTCCCTTTGGCTACTGCTGTGGGGATTTCCTTGGCCTGGCTGTAGAGACGCTGTACTCCTGAAGCCCTGCAGGTCTGCAGACAGAAGGTTAGGCTCTTCCCTGCCTAACACTGGTCACCACCCCCATGCACACATGCAGGGCATCAGTGCTCTGTTGCTGCTGCTGCACATGACCATGCCCACTGCAGAGGTAACCCCAGACCAGGGGAGGGTGGATACACCTCTCTCTCTTTCTCTCTCAGTTTGTAAAAACTGCTTATTCGGCCTTATTCGCTAGCGGATTTAAGAACAGCTAAATCCCTGCAGGAGGAATTCTCTGCAATCCCCTCCAATCCCCCGGCCTGAAGCATCAGTAACACAGACTGGAGGCAAGGCTCCCCAACCCACCCCGCAGTGCAAACCTCCTTGATCCAGGCAGGGTGATGTCACCGGCAGCCAATCAGGAAGCCCGTGTGCGCGCGTGCATGGGGAGGGGGTGTGAGGATGCCACAGATGGCTCCAGCTGGGCCTAGCATTTGATTAATCGCCTGAATTACCCTCACTTTGCCATAAAATGGGGAGCGGGGGGAGAAGAGAGAGAAAGGAGAAGAATGAACAGTAAAAGCAGGAGCAACTGCAGAGAGCAAGCCACAAATGGAGAGGCCTCAGGAGAGAGCTTATTGTTAAACGGCCAAGCATCCACCTGGGTTAATGCAAAGCATGGGAGGGAACAGCCCCGCAGACAGAGGGTGAGAGAACAGGGGAGACACCGGGTGGCTGAACAGTTGCTGCTGCTAGGGTATCATGTGCCCCCAGTGCGGGCAGGTTTCTAGCTGCATGTTGCTTTAAGCCAATGCCAGGACCACCCTGCAGGAGGATGCACCCCTAGGGGGGCCTCTGGCACATTACCCCGCCCCCCCCCCACAAGGAGCTGCGTCAGCTTGAACGCTGCCTGTCTGCCTTGGAGGTTCCAGGCCAATAAACCCCACGCCTGGCAGAGCAAGGAGCCGGGGCTGATCCCGTGAAGCACTGACACAGCTAGCAGCAGCCGGGTGACCCCACGGATTCTCAGGCCCTGGGCACCCCCTTTAGAAATGGGCATATTAGCACTGGGGTAAATAGGCAACAAATCCAATCGGTTTGGATTTTCCCCAAGCCCCAGAATGCCTCTGAGGGAGGAAGGGGCAAGGTCAGCACCAAACCCCACCAACAGGGCCAGCATGGTAGGGACGACCTTTCGGTAGGCAGATGTGAGCCTCCCTCCTGCCACTTAGCCCAATGGCAGGGCACACAAAAGGAGCGGAAGACTGGTATGGCGCCTCATCAGCAGCCCAGCCCTGCCATTCATCCAGCACGCAATGAGCTCTCATTGACATGAATCCCATTTGAAAGGATTATCCCCCCTTTAGTCCCTGGACTCCCAGAGGGATGGCCGCTAGCAGGTGGGTTTTGCACAGCTGCTTTTGCAGGGACGGTTCTATCAGGCAAGGAGCTAAGAGAAACAAATGATGCTTGCACCATTCAGTGTGCGAGAAATTAGAGTCGTGTAACAAAGAGAGCTTACGAAAGGGTAAGTGCAGCATCCAGCTGACTGGCTGCAGGGGAGTGAGGAGATGAACAGAGATCCCCTACAGCAGTGCTTCTGAGCCTAACGGCAAAGTCCACCCTGGTAGGACTTGCTCCTGCCAGCACTGAAGCAGCCATCAGGGCACCAGTGCCATTTTAAATCGAGTCGGACCTGAACCCACACAGCTGGGGGCGATCAGAGCCCGATCCAAACTCTGGGGCTGAGCCCAACAAGGGGCATACGCGAAGAAAAAGCAATGCTACTGGATAGGAGCGCTGGAGTCCCAAGGGAGGAGGAATATGGGTCCCTGAAGAGGGCAAGCAATGGAAGAGGGGAGAGACGAGTTTTTAGTGGGGATTAAGTACTAGCTACTAGAGGGCTGTGGGGCTGGTTTGCCAATGCAATGCCCCTTGCCCAAGGCCAACACACCCGTTAGTCTCTCCGGTGGCAACCTCAGGCGAGGGACAGTAGAGCATCACGAAAGGGCAGCCTCTTTTAACGGCTCAACCCCCCTCCTTCCCACATTAACAGGCAACACCTCTGTGGGCCATGGACACAGCGAGTTGCGGGGGCACGACTGCTCTGCCTCTGTGAGATGGCAGGGCCAGAGGGCAGTGGCTGGGTTCCCCTCTAAGGGACTGGAATAAGCAGCAGAAGAGCGAGCCAGCAGCAGACACTTCCATCCTGTTGCTCCATATGACAGTCACGTGCCCTCTCAGGCCAGGTCCCTAGGTGGGGGGCCCCAGTGGAAAGGCAGGCAAGGGCCGGATTGAGTACCTTCATCTTGGAGGCTGGCTGGATGAGCTCCGTGATGCAGACTTTGTCCTGCTGAAGCCTCCTCTTGACCAGCTTGGAACAGCAGATGTTGATGGAGCTGAGGACGTGCCAGGAGTTATACTCCACAAAGGAGCGGCTGTCAATGACCAAGGTGCCCTCGGCCCCGTTCCTCAGGAGGCTGGCCAGCTTCTTAGCATCCATCACTTTGTGTGGGAGTCTGTCCCCGGCCATAACGGGCCTGTCCCCTCCGTAGTGACTGGGAGGAAGGGAGGGAAGGCAGCACAGATCTCCCAGAGGAGAGAGGGAGTGGGATACAGCGCGAGCAAGGCAGCACCTGTCCTGCCACGCCGCTAAAGCCCAGGATGCCAAGTCATCATGCCGAACCTGTTGAGGAAAGGGGAAACCCAGAGTCAGGTGTTATGACAGCATGAGCAGCCCTGAGAATTCAACTGGAAACAAGTTTCCAAGAGCCAAATCCTATCTTGGCCACATGGGCCAACAACTGAGTCCAATGGGGTTACTCTTGATTTACACCAGGGTAGCCACGGAGATAAACTGGCATGGACTGTGGTACTTTCTACATGGAATGTCAAGGTACATTCACCTGTCAGATCAGCCAACTGGGCAGAAAGGTGAAAATGGAGACTGCAGAATGGAGCCAAGAGTGCTGGTCTTTTGGGTCTCTGCAATACCTGCTGCACCCCCTCGCTATCTGAGTGAATCCCTCCACAGGGTCTGTTCCCTCTCACAGCCTGCCCTACCACCACACAACAGCTTCTCCCCTCACAAACACACAGAACTTCCACCTCAATCCCTCTCCCCCCATCACCCCAGAAACCCAGTCCAGGGTATGGAAGGAGGCAGCTCAGAGGAGCAGGATTCAGCATATTGGGAGCAGTTTCATTAAACACTGTAACCAGAATCTTTCCGTTCTCCCAATTACTGCTAGCCTGGAGGTGGTCCCACCTGACCCTGCCCGGACCAGCTCACTGAAGCACATTGTCAGAGGCAGGGCCAGTGTGAAGGGCAGGAGCTGTGGGGCCCTGACCACTGTGAGATTAATAAAGAAGTTAGAGGGACATGGACCAGTAAAGCCCAGCTCATGGACCCCCTCCTCCACACCCTGTAGCTGGCTGCACGGGGGTGCTGGGTTCATGGCAAGTGCTCTCCCTTTCTCCAAGGAAATGAAGTTATTCAGTCCAGCAGCCTAGCTCTCATCATCAGGAGCACCCCTGCAGTGACCAGCCAGCATAAGCCAAAGGCCAGCACACAGCATGAGCAGCTTTTGCATTACCTAAGCCCTGGGCCCCAGGGTTGGAAGAAGCAGCAGCCCAGCAAACTTTAACACAAAAGTTAACTCGGGAGATCAAGGTGGTTTGAACTCAGCACTTGTGCCAGACTGATTAGCTATTCTAGGTGCCTGAAAAGGGGCCTTCTTTTCAGAGAGTGGGTGCTCAACACCTGCTGAAAAATGGGGCCCTTTCAGGTGTCTAAACTTTGTGCACCCACAAATCACTAGCAGCTTCTGAAAATATTGGACTCTGAACATTATTCCCAGCTCTGATGTGCTGTGTAACCTTGGGCAGGTCACTTAGCTGCTCTGTGTTTCAATGTGTGAAATGGGAATACTACTTCACTCTCCCCCAGGGGTGTCTTGGAGAGGGGCTCATTAGTGTTAGTGACGTGCTCAGAGATCTTCCATGGAAGCTTCACAGAACTGCTAAGTGCTCTACAAAGCCCCAAACTCAGCATCTGGGAGCAATCTGCTCACATCTGCAGGATGTCTGCCTGGCAGGCACAGGGGAAAGGCTCAGGCCTCTTCAGTTTTAATGCCCTGCATCACTGTAGGATACAAGGAGAGCCATTCGGAAATAGCAACCAGGTTATTACAGTGCAGACCACGTTGTATAGAAAACCCACAGGCCGTACCAGGGCAGCCCAGTGTGTCTGAGCCGGGAAAAGTGAACAATCACTTCTAGCGGGGCCAGTTCAGGACAATGTCAGGTCCACCGACTTTCTTGGAGCCAGGATTTGTTGCAGAGACAGTAGCAGGCATCTCAGTCACTCAAAGGATGCTGGTTGTTCTCAGCCATTTCCATATTCTGATCCCTCTTCTCCACCCTCCTGCCCCCCCGCCATGTAGCAATTCAGAAAGGGCATAGCTAGGGTTGTTATGTCCCTGCATTGCTGTCCCCCCAACCCCCACCCCCAAGCTGGAAATCCACAGAACATCAGACTATTCACATTTTCCCACGCATAGCATTACTCCTATAGAAGAACCTTTCAAATGACAACTGATACATGAGTCCAGACACACAAAGTGAAGCATGTGAAATAGTTAACTCTGCCATCATTTTAATAGTAATAACCAGCTTTGATGTCAACTCCCACTCAAAGCCAAAAGGAGGGGAAAAAAATCATTCTTCCACTGCTGCCGCTATTTCAGTCTTTATTGTTTAATTTGTATTATGTCAGCTGCAGCATCCAGTGGTCCCAAGCGAAAACAGGGCCCCATCATGCGAGGCACCGTACTAAAAACATATAGTGAGAGAGCATCTCTGCCCCAAGGAGCTTTCCATCTCAGTAGACAGGACAAAGGCTCAATACCATTTCTATTTATATGGTGAAGGCCCTTCCACAACCAGGGGGAGCGAGAGAGAAATCCCGCTCTTTAAAAGGTAAGTGATTCTAGAGAACACAGTGAACATCCAGAAAGACATAAATCCTCAGAATATGGGTTTTTTTTCCCCAGCCTCTGAAGGCTTCTTTTAACCCCGCTGATGAGCAACCCTAAAATAATAAACCCCCTCTTCTGGGCATAGAAAGATCCACACCCCAAAGCACTAGGATCACTAGAATCTATACCCCCAAACCGCCAGTGCCAAGATTCATGCTCCCAGTCTAGGGACACAACAGGAACGATACACCAAGAAACCACATACCCACAAACACACCCAGTCACCCATCGCCATATTAAATTTAGCTTAAAACCCATCAGGAAATGATGATTATGGCCCCCTTACAGCACAGAAAGCTTCTCACAGCTTTGTGCAATTGTCCCCTGTAACATTGTGCGCTGGTATCGCTTTACATCTCAGCACAAGGATTCCAATCAGAGCTCAGCTACCCCTTCCCATAGACAGCTCACAATCCCTCCCCACCACAGCTATTCACACACTCGTATTTTTTTCCTTCTAGGGAGGGTTTCAAAAATGAAACAGTTCTAATTTAGAGGCCTGGGGGAGGGGGAGGAGGGAAGGCTGGCTCCTGCTGTGATATGACCCACCTCATTATGCAGTAACAGCCTCGCTGGAGACCCCCCGCTGCACTTGGGCTATAGAGCATGGGCAATCAGAAAAGATGCAAATTAGCCAGCTTTTGCTAGGTTTCTCTCCCTCTCTCTGCTCCTATCCCCTCTCCATCAGGGAATACAAGCTGCCAATTCCCCTCCCGATTCCTCAAACGCCAGCCAGGAAAAATAGGAATTGGAAGAGAGAGAGAGACAAAGAGGTGGAGATAAGGTTCAGACGGAGGGATAGGTATGGAACACTGGAAAGGGATGGAAAGGTGTCCACCAGAGACGGGAAAGGGAGAGAAAGATAGCTTATTATCCAAGGAGATAATAGGATCCACTCCTCTCACTCTCCAGATTGTGAAGAAGGGGTGGCTTTGGGGTTTTCAAACACAATCAGAGGGGCTTGGGAAAGATCACAGCCCCTTTATCTCCTAATTGCTCCAAGAAAAGCCAGTTTGAAAGAGGTTGTGTGTGGTCAGTTCTGAGAGGTGAGCAAGCATTTAGATAGACAAAGCGGCGGGGAACATGACAGAGGGAAAAGCAGCCAGGCCCAAGCGATAACCCCCACTGCCCAGAGAGGACTCTGTGTACACAGGTAGTGTGCTTTCCCCACACTCTAGCTCTTCCAAAACAAAGGCTGCAACGACAGCCCAGAAGTTCAGTCCAGACAATTCACCATCCCTTGACACCTAGAGAGTTGTTTATTCTAGTGCACTCCCACCCACTCAGCATCATGGGAGGCAGAAGGGTCTATTGGATAAGGTAGCACTACACTGGGACATGGGACTCGGGAGGGTTCCACCTCTGACCTGCTGTGTGACCTGTGCAAGTCATCTCACCTCTCCATGCCTCCTCCTGCCCCCTACCCTTTGTCTTTGACTGTAAGCTCTTTGGGGCAAGGACTCTCTCACTACATGTTTGTAGGGTGCCCAGCACAACGAGGTCACAATCTCAGCTATAGTCTCTGGGTGCTAAGAAATACAAAAAATTGAATTATGCCTGGTTGTGCCGACAAGGTGTCAAACAGAGATGCTGACATGATCCCTGATCACGTATTCCCTGTCTCCCCACAGAAACGAACACCAGGAAGCTATCCACTCAGGCAGGCATCAGGGCTGCATCCTCTTTCAAGTGAGGTTTTGCTCTGGAGAGAGACTATGCAGAAGCAGGTCTGCTTCCTGTATGAATTCAGAATCCCATCTGCTGACTTCATAGGACTACAGCAAATTTTGACAGCTTGATTTTATTTTATTGCGGATAGCCCTGCAGTGCCGGCATTGCTATGGGAGAGTGAGCTAAAGTCTGATCCTGCTGGAACATCACACTAACTTCCATTTGCAGAATCTTTATTGCTGGTGATGCAGAAACCAGAAAATGCTCCATCCCTTCACTAGTCTCCCCCACTTCCCCGCAAGCTTCCCACCATTGCTACCACCTGGTTCAGCTGTACAGATGGTAACAGCAGCAGCAGTGCTAGCACAGACATAAGCTCCTGGCACTAGTTATTAACATTACAGAAACACCTAGGAACCCTGATCAGCAATCAAGGCCCCATCGTGCTAGGCACTGTCCACACAAAACAGAGTTCCTGTCCTGCCCTGTCCTGTCCACCAGGAAGTAGCAGAAGGAGCAGTCAGTGCTTTTACCACTACGCTGTGCAGCCACAGGGAGAGCGTGTCTCGGTGACATGGTGGTAAAAACACCAATGGCTGCTATCTGCTCTGTGTTATTGCTCTCAACCTTGCCAAAGCCAGTTGGGCTACACCGTCCAGTGGGGACAGCAACCGCAGGAAATTGTGAGGGAGGCATGCAGGGAAAGCTAGTGGAGGAAAGGCCAAGAGAGCCCAGCTTGACTCCTCACATCACAGGCTGGGCTTGGCTTGGCGGGCTGGCAGCAAGAAGAGAAACATTTTTACTCGTAAACCAAGGATATTTGTTCTACAGTCACTGA
Source organism: Gopherus evgoodei (assembly GCF_007399415.2). Taxonomy (NCBI): domain Eukaryota; kingdom Metazoa; phylum Chordata; order Testudines; family Testudinidae; genus Gopherus; species Gopherus evgoodei. The sequence goes on along the minus strand of NC_044325.1, from coordinate 112,943,735 downwards.
AAGACACTGATCCGGACACCCTGCAGTGCTGTGTTTTACAGTCTCTCTTAAGAGTACAAACGAACTTTAACACGAAGTTAACTGGGGAGATACGAGGAGAGGCTAAATAAGGGAAGTGTCTTCTTCCTTCTTGCCAACTGGGTCAAAGTGAAGGAGCAGGAATGGCTGGTGGATGTTGCTGAGCAAGGTCCAGAGAGGTCTCCCATTACCTCACCACCATGACAGGAGACCACAGGAGTCCAAAGGAGGGGAAAAGGTTAACCTGAAACCTAAATTGGGGTTTCAGAAACAAAGCTGTGTCCCTCTCTTATCACTCTATTAAAGCTGCCTTAATCATCTTGAGCATTCCTGAAGAACATTACCATAATCCTTTAATCCCACCTCTCCCTGAAGTGCCTGTAATGAGGAGATGGGCCACAGGCTTAGCTGAATGGGGACAGCAAAGCAGGCGGCGCCATGCTGCCGCTCAGGGACAGAAAGACAGCTTCATGTGTGCCTTACGCTCCCCATGCGCCCCCCATCTCTAGACAGTGGGGCAGACTCATCCCTGGCATGCGACTCAATTGAAATACACATCAGCAAAATCGCACGGGGTCAGCACCAAGGGTTTAACCACACACAGTAGAGCATGCCCTGCAATACAAGCCCAAAGTGGGGCCAAACACTTCTATGCAATAACTTGAAAACACTCAGCTCCTTGGGCCTGAACTGTGCTGCCCTGAGCGCTTATTTGCTCAGGTGCACAAGTGGCTATATCTGGTGGGAAAAAATGGAAATCAGGCCCAGGGTTTTCGGCTGCCCATTCAGGTCTCCAACTCCCCCATCTGCCCTCATATCCCCTCATTACTTTAGGACTCAGACTACTACTTTTTCCTGCTGCTGGTGCAGGACGCCTTGGAGAACACCCTTCACAAATTAAAGGTGGTTTCTTGGTGGAGACACCTAGCCAGGAAGCCTCAAGATGAGAGCTGTGGGAAAGCTTGAAGAATGCCAGAGAACATGGAGTTGGGTGAGGATCTCTGGCCAACAGGCAGCCATCTGTTCTCATCCTTCTCCCTTCCCATAAAGGGCCCTCAGGCATGTCCCTGAGGAGGGGCAACGCCTGGGCAGCTGCATTCAAACAGTATTGGCCCCCACACCAACATCCAGATCAGATTATTTCCCCACAATTGGAGTAATCAACATCTCACACCCCCTTGCGTGTAATATAGCACAGCACCCATTCCACACACACAGTCCTACACACTTAGAGAAGCCATGCAAAGGTTCATGTGCTCTAGATGCACACCTGTTTTGGCATGCTCGGCAAGCACATAAGAAGCTCTGGAGAAGAACAGAGCCTGAATTCATCCCTGTGCTGTTGCTGAGACAGAGCTCAGCCTCTCAGGTCCATCCTATCTTCCACCCTGGCTGCAATTAGGCACCAATGGGCCATTGCAGCAGCACACAAAAAAAACCCCCCAACCCCACTAGGTATAGCAATGTCCTGGCTGCTCCTGCCCTCAATACTTCACTCCTGCTGGCTGCCTCAGAATGCTCCCTGGTAGAAGGCAGAAAGCAGCGTGTGGATGAGCCCTACTAGGCCTCCTACTGGGGACATGTGCATAGGAAGGGTGCTGAGCTGGCTCCTGCAGAGAGTTTCACACTGGGGGATGTTAACGAGGGAACCTCTGCAGATGTACTGAGTAGCAACCATCAACCCCAGGCAGCCAGTTTCAGGTCACCGAATTGCTTTGCGCTAGCACTTGTGCCTCCATGATGGCTCTTCCCTTTAGTACACTGGTCTAACTCAGAACTGCCCCTCTTGCTACCTTTGGCAAGTCAACTGCACTGCAAGAAGTAGTGGGTTCAACATTGTTCATGACCCAGCCTGTTTCTGGCCCTTTTGTTCCTCTTCTCCCCATCCACTCCTGCTCCCTTCCCTGATGTTTTCTGCTCCCCTTTGTTGTTCCCGCAAGTCCTAAATATAGATGGAAGCAGCCAAGGCTCAGGGAAAGAGAAACAATCTGAAAGAAGGTTAACTATACCCTCGCAAGGCCAACAACTAGCTCGTGTTTCTCCCTCTATTTTCTCTTCCCTCTTCCCAGCCAGTAGCAAGCAGAAGGGTCATCTATGGAAAGGGCTCATCCACACGCTGCTTTCTGCCTTCTACCAGAGATCTCCCTTGCCGCAGAACCATACTGAAATGCCAGAGACTTGACTACCATGGGTCCAACCGTACTCCCATCAAAAGCAAAACTCACATTGACTTTGATAGGGACAGGATCAAGCCTAAACGTTGGACATGACTTTAAAACGGTCAGCTCAGGCAGAAGAGGCAACAGGTGATAACTCCAGCCTGGATGTAGTGCTGGAGAAAATACTGGAGAATATACTATAGGGGACAGTCCTGCATTGGGTGGACTAGACAGAAAACAAGTGATGGAGCAAATAGTTTCAAACACGGTCAGTGGACATCTGGACACAAGGAAGCAAAGGGGCAAGGAGAATACCACCTAGCTCTTTTCATCCATGACCTCAGAGTTCTTTACAATGAGAGGAAAGCATCATTATATCCCTGTTGGGAAAACTGAAGCACCGAGAGCTGAAGCGATTTGCCTATCACCCACTGACAGAACTCAGGTCTTTTTACCCTCTGACCAGTGCCATGCCCACCCATGGGCTACGCAGCCTCTCAAGGTGCGCAGAGGGCAGGTGTTGACAGAACTTGTCAGTAATTCTTGGCTCAGCCTTCAGGGACGGGAGGAGATTATCTGCGGGAAGGACTGCTGAGAAAGTAACTGTCATCTTATGGCCTGAAACACTGGCAGGAGCGTTTAAGCTTCAGCGCTATCCAGGTGCTTATTAAGATGTAAATTCTGGCACTGTTGCCAAGGATTCCCCCCCCCTCGCTCCCCCACATATCCCTCCTAGTACATGGGCACTTAGCAAACCCCCTCTGCCAGCTCACACTACCTGAGGGATCCCTAAATCATGGGACTATTACTAATTATTAGTATTTTGCAGCAGCAATCAGAGACATGGGGCTCATTAACAAGTTAGCACCTCTGGTTTCCACAGCAACCATGTAGCTGCCAGGCAACCGCTGCGTCTCAAGCCCCGTGGAGACATTAACTGGGTTTCTCTGCAGTAAAGACACCTAGCAAGCAGCAGGAGCCTTGGCCCAGTCTTAACTGCACTGGCACTGCCTGGGTGACTCCAACCAGCCTCACAATCTGCTTGGGTCGGGGGGGGGGGGGTGCGCGGGCGGGGAGAGGAATGCCCTGACTCAGATTTGAATTCACAGAGAGGACTACAGGCTGCTTCCACCCCCTTTGTCAGACATCAGTCTACAGTTTGTCTATCTGCAATTCCCCTTTTTGCTACTGAGGCTAAACACGTACAACCTAGGTTAAATGGCAGCTGTGGCTTCTGAGAACGACACCCAAACACCTAGCCAGCATGGGGCATGTTAGGACTATGGGGTGGTGATGGAAGGAGGCAGCATCAAGTACCACTGCTAGGATGGCCCTTGGAGATTTGTCAGCAGACAACTTGGGATGCCCTTTAAAAAGGAGATTCAGCCTCACTTAAATGACTCTCCCCTTCTGAGGGGAGATTCCCTGTAGTTAACATATCCTGGGTGAGGATCCTCGTTAGCAGAACCTTGAAACACTGTCACCAAGATCTGTCAGCTCAGGCACAAAAAATTGACTTAGCCTCTTCAAGGGAAAGGTGGGTAATGAAAACAAACGGCCATTAAAAACCCACAAATGATATTTTACTTTCCCAACAAGATAAAATGACTTGCCTCTAGGTTGCGTAAGGGATGGATCCCTCAAAAAAAAACCTGATGGCAGGAAATTGTCTTTCCACCTCAAGCATTTGGATAACTACAACAGAGCAAATCCTCATACAGGGATAGGTAGGTACTACAGTAGGACCTAGAGACCCCAGCCCAGCTCAGGGCCTCATAATGCTAAGCACTGTACAATATATATAGCAAGAGCTTACAATCAAAATAGATCAGATCAGACAAAGGGTGAGGGTAAGGCAACCTGCCCAAGGTCACACAGCAGATCAGAGAGAGATCTGAGAAAAGAAGTCATGTCTCACAGTCCAATGCCCTTTCTAACCTTGGACAGGATTCTCCCAGGACAGACAGACAGACTAACAGAGGAACCAATACAGAAAGGAGAAACCACCACGCTATCTCTCACTTGAGACTATCTTTCACTTCGTCCTTTGTACTGCCTGACCTCCCTCACCTTAAGATCGTCATCAAGGCAAAGCACAAGTTGTAGTGCTCTCACTGCAGCAAACCATCTGTGCAAACAAATCTCACCTTAAGAAGTCTGGAAGGGGAGCTTCCATTTTTGGCCCAGCACAGCAGCTCAGTGGCAGTCGGCACACGCCTTGAACATACACAGGCCCAGCTGCTTGCTGGATCACTTCCCCTCTCTCGTTTCCCCATGCTGCTGCATTTCTTCTTGCTTTATAGTTTAATTCCCACCCTCAAGTCTTATAATGATTTCTTTCTGGTGTTTTAATGCTGGCTGGGACGCATAGTAGGAAACAGAAGCCTCCTCGGTTTTAAATATGCCACTCTCTGCTGCAAATGGATCATGGTCCATCTAGATCTGTACTTCTAAGGTATGAATTGTGCACCAAGATACACACAACAGAATTCTTGGACGTTGGGTTTTCTGTAAGAGTCTCATTGAACCCTTAAGTCCAAAGGCACAAGGGTATTTCTGGTCATCGGATGTTACATGTGTACGCAGAATCAGGATGAGCTCTACCCTGACATCTGGTGGTGAATTATGGGGAGTGTGGAAAGGAATTTTAGGTATTTGCATTGGCACACCCACCCCACCTAGCACAGCACACGGCAGCCTGGGATGGTTATTTTCACAGCTCTGGGATCCCCAAATGCTTTGCTTTTGGGGCAGGAGGAATAAAGTGTTGTCACCCTGATTATGTGAATGAGGAACTATGAGACTGCTTTATGACAGAGATGTCTCAACATCAATTAAGTAGCACTTGCTAGACAAGGGACATGGGTGCCAAAACCCACTGAAATGAGAGAGGTTGGGGACTGGTGTGTGTATCTAATGGTATGGGCCCCTTTTGAGGGCTTGGAACACCAATTGCCCATCCTCCTCTCTCCATTGTTGAAGAGCAGAGCTAATTTTGATTCCATTAGGAGTCCATCTAGAGGCTTCTGAGGTCAATTCATGTTGGATCAATGGTGCACCAGCACCAGGGCTTCCCTACTACAAGCTGAAATAACTAAAAGAGCTAAGCTTACTGAGCTGAGATCACTGAGTACTGTGTTAACTAGTGGGGGAGCCTAAAAATATTTTGCTAAGCAGCTGGCAGAGCGCAGCAGTTTGCAGCATGTTGGAGCAGCCCATGGAAGAGTGAGTGGAGTGGAGTGGAGCGGTTTGTGGGGACAGCTGGAGCGGCTCACAGGTCAGCTGGTGGAGTGGACCTGGTCGTGGTGAAGGCTGCCGCAGAACTCCATGGTGCCCATGTAAGGTGCCCCCTAAAACCTTGTGTGTGCCTCCCCATTTTCACCCAGGCTGGGGGGCGGTAAAACTCTGCAGATAAACTTTTGAACACTGGGGTGGCACTGACCAGAGACTTTTGGGTTGTTGGACTTTGGGGTGATTGGACTTAAGACCCTAAGGGGGAAAGGACATTGCCAAACATACTTGGAGGTGGCTTTTTTTGCTTATGGTTTGTGTTATAATCCTGTTTGTGGTGTTTTTCCAATGTGATGCCGCATTGATTCCCTCCTTTATTAAAAGGATTTTGCTACGCTCAGACTCCATGCTTGTGAGAGGGGAAGTATTGCCTCCTAGAGGCGCCTGGGGGTGGGGGTGGTATGTGAGTGTCCCAGGTCACTGGGTGGGGGCTCGAGCTGGTTTGGCATTGGGTTACTGAAACGGAACCCCTGGATACTGAACCTGGCCCTTGTTGCTGCCAGCTCAGAGGGGCAGAAGGGTTACACATGCACTAAGGAGTTCTAATCTGCTCAATGTGATAATAGTGCATCAAGCACCACAAAGAAGTGGCAGCACAGAGGCCTGTCAAAAACTCTGGCACATACTTGCATAGGCGCAGGCTTTCGGTCGGAGACTGGGGTTTTTATGGACTATCTCAGACTTGCCTCAAGCACCTCAAAAATCAGCTGAGCTGCACACTCAAAATCTTGAGATACCACTGAGCAGACAAGGAGAGCAATGAGAGGAGGAGGAGGAGCCCTCTCCAGTTAGGCTATAAGAACATTTTCCCTGTGTGCCCCTTAGTGGCCAATGTGGAGTACACATTGAAATCAGAAGGGCATGGGATCAGGCGCTGCAGGGAGAACAGGGTGTTTAGTAGGGGCCTAGATAACATGCCCCTGTCACGTGTGGCCATAAAAGAAAGCAATGATCTTGCACTTCTGGAATGGGAAAAGGCCTTCGTGTGACCAGGACACTCATGTTTAAAACACGTGACAGCGGAGACCCTAGGGTTTGCCAGGACCATGTTTTAACCACAATTGTCCTTGCCCACACTCAGGGCAAAGCTTCCTAGAACACTGTGGTAGTTACGTTTTCTAACACAAGACTCTACCCACACTCAGAACAGTCAAGTCCCATGTCTCAGAACTGAAAGCACTTCCTACTCCAACCCACTAGCTACACACCTTAGCTGGGGCAAGGGAATGGGCTACACTGCAGTATTTGTCCTGTGCCTGTACATATCACTGTGAGGGACAAAGGTAATTCAGACTTACACCTGCTCACTTCTGCTATACTGGCTCCCCAATGCTTAATATTTAACAAGCCCCTTGCATCTCCTTTGGGTACCCATATGTTACCAGAGGTGGCGATATCAGGATTCATCTTGGAGGGTTTCAGTGGCTTGATCATCATTTCACAATGGGAATGGTTTGATGTATTGTGGTGGGACTGGCCTATCTCCCTTTGTCGGGGGCCCTGAACACCCTAAACATACACCGGATAAATGTTCAGCCTCCTGGGAAAAGACGAGCACAATGTTCTGTTCACAGCTGTTCCTAAGAATATCCCTGTAAGGAGGCGCCCTGGCTCCCCGCCGCGCCTGAGAGGGACGAGCCAGAGCAGGTGCCTCAGTGGGCGGAGCCAGCACTGCCTGTCCCCACCCCCCGGAAGTCAAGGGCCGGGACAGGAAGTATAAAAGCCCGGCCCCAGCGGTCATTTGGGCGCAGGCTGCCGGAGAGGACAGACGCTGGTGCCCGAGCTCCCGCCGAGCCGGACCTGCCCCGCGCCCACTACCCAGAGGAGCGCTGGCCGGACCTGCCTCGCGCCCACTACCCAGAGGAACGCTGGCCGGACCTGCCTCAGATCCGGTACCGGAGGAACGTCGGCCTGACCTGCCGTGTGCTCGATGCCCCGAGGAGTGGCCTGAGCTTCCCCACGACCGGTACCCGGAGGAGCCCATGGTCTGGGACCCACCAGACGACGCTGGCAAGAACCAGGTACCCAGAGAGGGGGAGGTTGGAAGTAGCCTGGGGATAGCCGACCCTAGTTTGGCTCCGGAAGAGCCCGAACCCATGTCAGTGTGTTGCGGCCAGGATCCCCACTGACCGGAGCGGGTCTTGACCGCTGCTAGGGCCCCGGGCTGGAACGCAGTGGAGTGGGAGGGCCTGCGTTCCCCCTGCCACCCGTAACCGAGTGGCAGACTCCCCCTCATCCCGGCTATTGCCACTGCTCTGCCCTGATCCAGAGGGCCAGAGCTAACTAGACTTGTGTTTGGTGCCCTGCCCGAACCAAGGGCCCGGGCTGACACTGTGTTTGCTCAGCCCCTGCTAGAGGCCTGAGCTTGAACTGTTACTGCCCAGCCCTGTCCAAGGGCTGGGGCTTATTTACTTTGAGGGCCCCAACCCTGGCTAGAGGGTCGGAGCTCTACCTTGTTTACAGACCCTGTACCCCACTCAACACCTGCTGAGGGGCTAAGCCTACCTGGACTGCAGTGCGTAAGGAGGCGCCCTGGCTCCCCGCCGCGCCTGAGAGGGACGGGCCCCGACACGACTGGCTTACAATCCCCCACAAGGTTTATGCACGAGAGGTAATGATGCACAGGTCTGAGCTGCAGGAGTCGAAGATAGAACCTCTTCAGGGTTTGGTGAGGCAGGTGAGTAAGTGCCTCAGCATTTCACCACTAAAGAACAATTACAGGTGAAATGAGTTTGTGGGTCTCAAGCAAGTCCCAAATATATGTTCTCTAAATTAGAGCTATTGAGAATGAGTGATGGTCACTGGTGAACCAGGGGACTGAAAAAACAGGGGAGTGCAGCAGGTTAAGGCTGAGGTGCAATGATACTTGTAGCCCATTTGCACTGTACAGCGGCATTAGTTCCTCACATTTATGAGGAAAAAGATAAAAAATTGAATCCACTGTTTAGCAGAAACAGTTTAACAACCTTGTTCCCTGAAAGGTCTTACAAAGTTTCTAATGACACCCATTGCAAACCATGGCATATGAATGGACTCCAGCTTGGGTTCTGTGCTAGTGTAAGTCAGCATAGAAATCCAGGGAGTTTCACCATTTTATATTATCTGAGGATCTGGCCCTCCATTTCCAGGTATCCTAAAATCCAGAAATTAAACTCAACTCCAAAAAAGATGCTACAGTAATCTTCCAAGGGACTGCAGATCCACAAACCTAGTTACATGTAAGAAGTTTGGCTCTGTTTACATCCTGCCCAAATCCTTGTAGACCAAAAGAAAGTTTGTTCCCCAGCATTGGAGTAATCTAGTACTTGTCAGTTGACGCTCTGCCCTCCTGTCAGAACCACAAAAGGAAGCCACCACTCCTAGATTTTGAGTGGCTCACCTATATCTAGAAGAATACACCCGGTAGGACGAGGATCATCTGGTATGCAGCGATATCCCACTCTCACCTTTTTGCTTAAGGCTTGTGATTTATTATAGGGTGGTTTTGTTTGGTCACTCTGAAATCATGGAGGTCAAGCCAAGTGACTTCTCATCTCTTCCGTCCCTCCATCCATCCCAGACCAATTTATGGGCAGTGGCCACACAGAGTCAGGACTTGCTCTTGTCACGCTGGCTCTCTTTCCTGAATAAGCCCTGGTCAACACTGGGGTGGTGGTGGGGGGTGTCGATCCAAGTTACGCAACTTCAGCTACTTGAGTAACATAGCTGAAGTCAACGTACTTAGACTGACGCTCCCCTATCGACTCTGCTTGCACCTCTCGTGGCGCTGGAGTACAAGAGACGACGGGAGAGCACTCAGGATCGATTTATCATGTCTAGACTAGATGGGATAAGTCGATCCCTGCTGGACTGATCGCTGCCCGCCAATCGGGCGGATAGCATAGACATACCCTAAGAAATCTCATTGTTTGCCCCTTTGAAAAGGGGCTGGATATTGCATATTTTCCAGCATAGACCATCTCCTGAGAAGCCAGAAGTGGAAAAGCTGGCAAAATGTGTTTCATTCATTAACCGGTTCACCTGCAAAAGAGGGAGGGGGCTACACACCTCTATTCTCCCCTCCCAATTCCAGGGGGTGTTTACTTTCAAGGCACACATGATTTTGCCATATTGTTTCAGACAACACAGAGTGCAGCAATAGAAGAGTGACCTGATTCTACATCATGATCCGGCCACTTCCAACATCAGTGCTTCAGCAGGCGTAATGAAAAGTATTTACGAAGTTTTGTCCTTTAGGACCCATTGCTGCCACCTCAATAAGATCAGTTCTCTCTCCTTCCCACTTCTCTACCAGAGTCCTTCCAGATTTAGCCATAGCTCAAGCCCACCTTTGTGTCAATTACTGCCTGGGAAAGGATTGCCCTGGCACCAGATACATGGAAATTGAGAAAAAAAAAAGGCAGCCAAAATAAAAAGATACGTATTGCAAAGAGACATGAAATTACAAGTGTCATCGTTTAGTGAGTGAACGGAATATGCACCACCATCCATATTTAGTGGTACAGCACAACTGCTTTGTGAGAATGTACATTCAGTGAGGTTCTGCAACCAGATGCAGCCATCTAAAATGGATGGATTAGTTTTGTGGGATATTCAGTGTAACTTAGGATTCGGTGGTTATTCTGCCCTTTTCTTGCCTTCCACCCAAAAATGTATAACAATTTGTGGGAGACTTTTTGGGCCTGAACAGGTCGACACCAGAGTCTCAAGCTCCTTTTGACCATTTGCCTGTGCTGCTGCATTCCACCAGGATCAGCATATGCTGAACAGCAGGCAACAAGTAAATAAGAACTGAGAGTACTGAGAGATTGTGCTCGAGTTCTGGGTCTCAGACAAGGTGGACTGGCAGAGCTGTGGGAAGCTACTGTACAGGACTCAGTGGTGGTCCCGCTGAAGTCAATGGAAACAAGACCAAGTCCACAGCACATGCCTGAACTTTGCTAGACATTAGCCAGGTTAGTGCAACCCTCTCCTCACAATCTGGGTGGGGAAAGTTGAATAAAGAAAAACTAGCAAAGTATTTTTGGTTTTCGTGTACATATAATTTTCATGCATTAATTTAGTGGCCTGAAGTCAGCAGTGCTGGCACCATCTCTGAACCATCTCTTGACCCAACAGCTTGAGTGTTCAGCATGAGGACAACTGTATTCCAAGGAGGGCTGCTGGCCAAGACAGATGACATTGGAATAAATACACACTCCAGCTACAACTCAACGAAAACAAGTCATATTAATGAGGAGTTCAGAAACAAGGGCTGCTCAAATCCAGTCCATCCACTGATGTTGCCTCCAGTGGTTATTTATTTATTAGACTGCTCTGGAGACTGATAGACCCTCTTCACTTCAGCTGTAAAGTGTCAGCGCTATCTAACAGGGTTTGGAAGTCAATGGGAATTGAGCAGCTTATGAAATCCCAGCCTTACATGCATTTTTGTTTCACTCGCCTTGACACAGGGGCCGCAAATGCTTGGCTAAGCAGATTGAAAGCTTGGTATAGTTTCACCCTATTTTCTGCCAGAGCCTCTGTAACCTCAATTGAAATATAATTTGCTATTTTTTGCAGCAATATTCCTCAAAGAATTAGTTTTTTTAAGATTTATTATAGACAGTGTATGTAGCCACAACCCTACTAGCCAGATGACTCACACTGCTAGCCAGAGGCTAACAGGAAAGATGTGGTAAGGTCACCAGCAAGGCTCAGGGGCAAGTGCTGGGAAGGAGGGCGGATGTCAAGAGTTACAGTAGGGCACTCTTATTGGATCAGACCGGTGGTTTATCTAATCCAGTACTCTATCACTGGCTCTGGTCAGATGCCTCTAGGGAGGGCAGAAGAAATGCTGCAGCAGGCAATTGTGGAATAACCTGTTCCTACAGTAAAGCTGCCTTCAAACCTCCAGCTGGAGATTGGCTTATGCCCTAATATGAGAGTTTATAGTCTTTCCACAACTTCCTTTTTACTTTTAGAAATCAGGATGTAAATTCCTTGAGCTCATTACATGGAAATGGAGAGAATTCCTCCTGCCAATTACTGTTACAGGATCCCAAAGTGTTCTACAGGCGTTCCAAAAGAACAAAAGGTCTCAGCCCCAAGGAATGGATAGGTTTATTTTAGATGAGACAATGAGTGAAGACACACACACACACACACACACACACACACACACACACACACACACACACACACACACACACACACACACACACACACACACGTGAGAAAAGATGAGTTACAATCAGAGCCCAGCATCCCTAGGTTAGGCATGTGCACATGTTAATCGCCATGCAAGTATGGGCTGGGTATGACTCAAACTTCTCCTGGTAGGTAACCTGGAGGAAGCGAATACATAGCAAGGATGTGAGTGAGGAGAGGGCGGTGACTTGGCGAACAGGAACCATCCAGGCATTTTGTACCTAGAGAGCACATGAAAGAAGACATGCAATGGGAGTGGGAACAGGAAATAAAGAGGGTGTCAAGGAAATGCTTCCAGCACCAGCCCAGTGACTAATACACTACAGCTACACTATGGACCTTACAGTGGCACAGCTGCACTGTTGCTGCTGCACCGTTGTAAGGTCTCCTGTGTAGCAGCTCTGCGCCAGCGGGAGACACTCTCCCATTGACATAGCACTATCCACACCAGCGCTTTTGTTGGTGTAACTTATGTTGGTCGGGGGAGTGTTTTTTTCCCCACACCCCTGACAGACAGAAGTGCTAGGGTAGATAAAGCCTATGTTACTTATTTCAAACCCAATGCCACATAACCCTAGTATTAATCCGAACACCATCTCTTGCTGTTTATTTTTGTAAGACTGTCGACATAATGGGGCAAGATTTTCAAAAGTGACTAGAGCTTCTGCACCCCCTGTCCCAATTGGGGGTACCTTCATAGGACCTGAGTTTGAAAGGATGGGTACTCACACTTTCTGAAATATCAGACCCCTTCAAGGCATCTCAAGTTGGACACCCAAAGCCTCTGGCCACTTTTGACAATTGTGACTCACAAATGCAAAATGTTGAAAGCGAGGCTGTAGAAAACTTCACATGTGGTAAAGAAGGGAGCCCCATATTAGTTCAGACTTCTCCTCCTCTTAGGGTTTGTCTGGGCAGGAAAGTTGTTCCTATTCTGCTACAGCCATGCTGATCAATTTCTCCAGGTAGGCAAGTCCTTATGTTTGGTTTATGTCCCTCTCATCCACATGGGGCTTCGAGGTTTGAAAGCCTGAGAACCCTCACTGGCAACACTTTCCACAGGAGGTGAACTCCTATACGCAGCTCCTGGAGCAGAGGGGGATAAGCTGTTGGCCCTTGTAAAAATTGTATGTTAAATAAAAGAATTGGTGGCAAAACTGTGTGCTTCAGCCATGGCTCAATAATGCCACACACCCCACCCCTCCGCTCTATAATGGCTTTGCCAGCCAGGTTTAAACAAAAAAGCCAATGTTTCAATATAGGTTCATTGCACTCCAGCCAAACTAGTTTCTAATGTGGTTCGAGCATGTGGACAGGCCAAAGCCATGATGGAAGAGCACTCAGAAAACATTCTAGTTTCCGTGACCATTAGTATGTTAATATTTACTATGCTGGAGTGCTCTATTACGGTACAATTGTGCCTGAGCATCTGGTCTCGCCTGTATGCATGGAACTGCACTGTATTACAACTATTTTACACAACCTAACTGCAATTCTAGCTCTCTTCACCCATGGAGGAACAAGCTGTGTTAGGACAGAGTCATGATGTTATCATATTATCACACAGTGCCTTGGTACAATGTCTTTTGCAAAGTAGATGCTCTGTAAGCCTGTGGTTTTCAACCTTTTCTCATTTGCGGCCCCCTAAAAAACTGCAAATGGAGGGATCCCTTTGGAAATCTTAGACATAGCCTGTGGACCCCGAGGGGTCTGTGATCTACAGATTGAAAACCACTGTTCTGAGACAAGTTACTACCACATTCCTAAATACATGGCACGTCCCAGGTGTGCCTGAGAAAATCTCTAAGGAAGAGCTAATTTGGCTTCTTATCAAATGAATTATGTTGGCCTGTTCACCTCCCATCCCCACCCCCCCTTGATTAGGGCAGGCATCTCTTCCCACTTTGCATCAGGCGTGACAGGTGCATTTTAGAAGAAATTCCGAGCTTGAAAAACAAGTTTTAAAACCCAGCAGCCATTAGGATGCAAAAAGCATTTTCAAGCAATGCACACTCTTCCCTGCCAGGACCCCAATATTAAAGGCAATCACTATAAAGGTTTTGCACTCAGCAGTTTCAAAGCCATTACTACACCTGGGCATTTCGCATGCAGCATTTTCCTAAACAGATAGGAAGTGATAGAACTTCTCATTCCTGTTGATTCCTGCTATCGCCTTTCACAGTTGCCATTGAACCCACAGCTCAGGATAAAAGATCTATGAAGGCTTCAGACTATTTTTTATCCACCACCGCCTCACCCCTCATGAGCATAACCCATTATTTACTAGCTCTCTTCCTCAATCACCTCCTCCTTCTCAATAGGTTCAGTTTCCAATAGCTGTTCAAATACAATAGTGATAGGTGCCCTAGGAGTGGATGTCATCAATCAAAGGCGTCGAGAGCCAGAACACAACTGCCTTTTTCCAAGTTTCATTCAGGATCTTTAGTTCATTACACATCTGCTACTTTATCACACGCACCTTAGCACAGCCCACTCACCACTTTTGGAGCCTGACTTCAATGGTGCTACCCAGCTCTACAGTAGTTGAGGATCTGACTCAAACAGCCTTCTAAAAAACCCAGCGGGTGCCCCCTATAACCATTCCATATGTGTATATTAGTCTATTGATGGAGGTAGGAGGGAAAATGAGGTGGAACATTGCTCCTTCCCACTCATACCAAGAGAAGCTTCTTCAGTTTGCGAGGAGAAATATGTTCAGTCTCCCGGGGTGGGTTGGTTTGTTTTTTTAAATCTAGGACTCTCCAACTTACCCAGAGGTAGCCTGGCAATAAGGGAGATGGATGACTAAGAAGTCTCACCCTAACACCTATTGTATTTTATCATCAGTAACTGTGTAGGGTGTCCAAAGGTAGATTATAAACTCTTTAAAGGCAGGCGCCAAGTATTATTTGCCTGCAGGGTACCTAGCACCCTTTGTTGGGTGCTATGTAAATAAGCACTAAGGGCCATATTTTCTAGTGTGCTCAACACCTAGCAGCTCCCTTTGCTGAGTGCTTTTGAAAAATCTGGCTACTTATGTACATATCTATGGCTCTGCGTAGGCTAGGATTTAAAGGCATACTGTTAGAGGAGATGACTTGAGTTAGTTAGCAGGCTAGCAAAAACAAAGCAATCTAAGGGCACATCTTCAATAGCTACATTAGTGGCTTGTGTAGTTGCAGCATAGCAAAAAACCCACCTCTACAAGGGGCGTAGCTCCCAGCGCTAGTGCACTGTCTACACTGGCACTTTACAGCACTGAAACTTGTGGAGGGTGTTTTTCCACCAGCACCACCCAGAGGATTCAGGGGGCCGGGGGCAAAGCAATTTCGGGGGCCCTTTCCATTAAAAAAAGTTGCAATACTATAGAATACTATATTTTTGTGGGGGGTCCTATGGGGCCCAGGGCAAATTGCCACACTAGCGCCCCCCGCCCCCCCGGCAGCCCTGTTTTTCACACCCGAGTGAGAAAGTTGCAGCACTGTAAAGTGTCAGTGTAGACAAGCCGGTCAGATGTGATAAGTGCAGCAAGTTAAAGCCTACCAGCGTTCAGTGTTGGCGTCTTAGAATAAACATCTGGTGAAGTGTCCAGCCTACGCTTTACAAACATTAGCCACCTTGAGTTAATTCCAGGTCAAAATTCAAGTGTCCACCGAAGCCAGGTGTAAACGAGACAGTTTTACCAACACAGATTACATCTGCAGGGGTGTGAAAAAATAATCACACCCCCAACCAGCATAACCACACCAGCAAGTTTGCCAGTACAGTTTATTTTATTCAGGGTTACTGGTATAACCCATACCAGCAAAAGAACTCCTGTGCTGGTATAAGCTGCATCTGCACTAGGAGGGCTACAGCTGTAACAGCAAACCCTTTCTGGTGTTGAAAAGGCCAAGCTTTTAAGTGGGAGCTACTGGGCACTGAGTTCATGGGCTGGGTTTGTTTTAATGTGTAGACAGCCATGCCTCCAAGGCTTCTGCTTTATATTAAAGTAAGTACTGCTAAAATAAGTCAATTGACACAAACTCATTGCAGCAGTGACTTCACCTGTTATTCAGCTGCAAAAGTGTATCAGATGGCCAATCAAAATCTTTAGCCTTCTGAACTTAGACCTCACTGGTTTTATATGCTTAACAAAGCCTCATTCAGTCATCATTGCAGCTACATGCCTGAAACCTCTTCGCTGGTGACAACTTTGCAGCGTATTTCTGATTGTAAGCTCTTTGGGACAGGGAACATCTTATTTTTGTCCTGTACGTTCACGCCTCCTAGGACAATGGGGCCAAGATCCCACTCACTGCAGTACGAATACCATGCATCATTATCTGAACCCAGCAGATCCAAACGTCCTTAAACAGAAAACAGGGCTGCAGCACCTCCTTCGTTACAACAAAACCCACAGATTACAGCCCTGCACTCCCCTAATGCAAGCTGAAGCACTGACGTCAGCTTTTAAGTATTGACAAAGCATTCATTTTTTTTAAGGGATTTATTAACCAAGAAGCCAAAAAACAAAAACCACACAACCCAAGAATCTTTCATCTAAACTCTTTGGAACATCAGCTCTCCGTGCTGAATCACTGCACAAACACCACTATGGTTGCAGGCTGATGCTCCATCCGTGCTCATGCGGGGGAATCATTATAAGTGGCAAGCTTAACTCCTTGCTGGCTAGCAGCTCCCTTTGAGCGATGGCAGGGAAGCACCGCGAAACCCCCCCTTATGCGCACACGCCCGTTTTCTTGGGTTCCTTGAAATGCCAAGGACATAAGGCGACACCCCATTGGGAAACCACAGGGCTGTTAACACCAGCAGCCTACCAAACGCTGAGCCTGAGCCCAAGACGGAGAATACTGGTAAGACACTGCCTGCAAAGCCCAGCTACACTGGAGCCCGGTTATTTCCCAGATCTCCTGTAAAACCCCACGGCATTAGAATAGCAAACCGCAAACATATGTTCCCCTACTCTGCAGCCGCCCCTGCCCCCCGTACACACACACACGCTTTTAGTTCACGCGGGAGGATCGTGTCATTTTATTTGCACCCAGCATGATCAGGATTTTGTTTAAACTTCTATCTAAATAAGCATGCAGGTTCCCTGTCAGCAGCTCCCTGCATGATATCACCCAGCACGGGATTTGGTTTTTATGTTTTTGTGTACGTGCGCAAGGTGAGTTTCCAGTCCGTTTTGCAAAATAACAAATGTTTTTTAAAACGTCTGTCAGCTCCAGGTAATAACACAACACACTCACAATTACATCTCCTCAACCATTCCCTCCAACGCATGCCTTGTAATCACCAATTCATGCACCACTTACTGCATCTTCCTGATCCTACCCCCGCATGTGAATACAAACGCACAGCATATCTGCGTATGTGTTGCATTATATATAATTGGTGTCAGGATCAGGAAGATGCAGTACGCATCTATATAAAAAAAATACACCTCTACATGAGAATTTTCTCCCCAGCTCCAGCCCTTAGGATCTATTGCAGAAATCTGCAGGGTCATTCAAATACAAAGCATGATTAGAAACCCTAGACCACCCCTTCTTCTTCCCTTACAACAATATAAACACTTACCCTCCCGTGTTTCCTCTGCAGCCGGGGAAATCAGAGCTCCTGAGGTTCTCCAGCTGATTGCAAATTTCTGCACATTCGTCAGGATAATTAAACGCAATTACAGGATGATCAAATGAGAAGCCCTGCAAGGCTGGTGCCAGTGTTGATGATGCAAGTTCTAGCCCCTTGCAAACACATACAGGCACCCACACTGAAATGTAGTCATAATTCTAGCCCAGTAAGTGAGGGGCAGGCATGTCCCTGCTCAAAGGGGGTGGTGGGGGTGGATGGCACAGATAAGCATTAACAGGGCCGAAGGGATCCAGGAAGACAGAAGGTTGCACTTTAGAACTAAAAATGAACTGAGGATGAGGTCATGCCTTGAAAAAAAAGTACCTGACGTCACCCCCAGCCAATCAGAGAGGGAGGCTCAGGGGCAGGGTGACGTCAGCCTCTGATCCTGGAGCTTTGGGTGCAGATTAAAGGGAGACAGGCAGGCATAGCTGCAGTTTAAAAGGGGTAATAGTCTAGTTCCCCCCTTTTACTTATTCCCTCCCAGGCTGTAAGCTCTTAAAAGGGAAATGTACTGTCTTACCAGCTACTGAAGGATTTGGGAGAGTGGTGCAGGGAGTTCTGAGCATGGTGTAAAGCAAGCCACTCATGCTAAATCAAGTTAGCATTTATTGTTACAAGGGAAGGGTGTGCGGGCTTGTGTCATCAGCACCTAGATATACCCTGCTGTTCACAAAGAGGAACTGGGAAACATTTTCCAATGCCAAAGGGAGGGGAGAATATTACTGACTAAACCTTCCATGCAGCAGCCTTACATTTTCAAATCAGATTTCATTTTGGAATGATGCACCGAGTGTCCTATAGGATTTTACCCTAAAAAAAAATAAAAATCCCACCACCCTCAGAGCCTTTGTTTTTGCATGCAGGGAGTGACCCAAAGCTGCCTGCTCAGTTTATGGTGCTCTGGGAGGAAAGAAAAAATACAGCTAAATGATAAGCCCTTAAAATGGCAAAGGAAAGGGGAGCAAGGAGCCCTCCAAGTCCCTGCTTTGTGGGTGGAATGTAATTTAGAATTTGAGATTATCCATCTCTTTCTGTACAGGAATTCCAGGCTTCTGCCTCCTGGAGTTCCCCTGAAACAAAGGCCTGATCATTTGGGTTGTTTTTTTTTAAGTTTCCCTTACAATCGTCTTTATTTCCTGTAGGGCAGGGTTGTTTTTCTCCTTGACATTTATTTTTATTGCCCACTAAACAGATCAGCCACACGCAGGAGGGAGCTATAAGGTTTCATTCTTTCAGTGGTGCTGCTATAAAACTAGCGTGGCTAGTGGAGCACTCACTATGGGATGGGTACTCCCTTCAGCTCAAGTACGCTGCTCTCTGACCTGCCATGGTTCTGCCTTGGGAACACTGGGCAGTGTTAAAAAGACAAGAGGACAATTTGGTGTTTACTTCCCCAACTCCCCTTCTTTACAGCACTTCTGTCCCCCATGCCTCACAGGCTTTCCCCCACATCAAGCAGCATGCTGGCCGAGCAGAGGGTGGTATTTCCATCTCACCCTAAACACAGGATCGTAAGGTGACCAGAAAGCAAGTGTGAAAAATCAGGACAGGGAGTGGAGGGTAATAGGAGTCTATATAAGAAAAAGACTCAAAAATCAGGACTGTCCCTATAAAATCAGGACATCTGATCAGGTCGCCTTACAAATAGCTCTGATCACTCCCCCATCTGCAGCTGTGGGAAATTTCCAGTAAGCACCTTCACCTTCCTCCCATGCTGCTCCAAATGCATAGGAGAGATTCTCTGCAAAGCCACTAGGTTGCCTGCTTTCAATCTCTCCTGTACTGCATGCCTAAAACACACACTGCAGTGGCTGGGCAGCTGAGGTGCTGTGACCACATTATGGTTGGTGTAATGAACAAACTGTCTCATCTACCTTCTACTCCCCCATTTATTGGATCCACTTGCTTTCTATCATCATGTACTTTGATTTAAAGTTATTTGGGGCAGGGACTGTTGTTTCCTCTTGTGTGCACAATAATGCCTAGACAATGAGGCTTTGTTCCCTAATTGGGACCCCTAGGTACTACCATATAGAATGAAAATTCATCAGAGAGATGGGTCCAAGCTGCAAAGTTTGAGTTTGGATCTGAACAACCCCCAAATCTGAAGATATGCCCAAACAAACCTCTAAGTACAAGCACTGAAGACTGTAGACCAACTTCCCAGGCCTGGCCAAGTTGTGCTTGTTGTAGGAATTAGTGTTGAGAAGGGAAGGTGGCTCTCAATTACAGCTATTTGAGAATTTTCCAACAGAACAGTCTCTCCAAAAAGACCAATTTGATAAAATTGAAACATTTTGTTTCAACTTGATTGCTTTGACTTTTCCATTTTGTAACATAAGAAGAGTTAAATAAATAAAGTTGAAAGAAATGTTTTGATAAGGTTGACATGTTTTGCGGTGTTTTGTTTTGTAAATATTTCTGAGATTGACAAATTTGAGATAAAACCAAAATTCAAAATCTCAGATTTTCCCACAGGACAGAAATTCAATTTTTTGATCAATTCTATTCTTGTTATCTCTCTGCTTTGCTGATCTTGGATCTGAACCACCACCTAGATTAATTTAGAGCAGCCGCCTGGCTGCTCTAAATTATATCTCTTAGAAAAAGACCTATATGAATTACTAAAATGCAGCATGTGCTGTCCATGATCCCTGCCACCATCAGCCATGCTTCTGATCAGCTCAGGAATGACTTCTACTCCTGGGCAGGAGGGGTGCAGGGGCAGAGATACAATCCCCAGCTGCCTTGTTTGTGTGAATAAGAGGGAGCTCAGGGCAGGATATGACCGTATGGCCCAAATTCCGCCTTCAGTTACAATGGTGAAACTTCCATGGAAGTCCATCAGCACCAACCCCATTCAAGCGAAGGCAGGATTGGGCTTTGTGTGATTCAGGGACAAGTTACTATTTTTATGCCATGACATACTTTCTGTATGTAAATAGTGAACACACCACACAGGAACCATGAAACCAGCGTCTGAGGGGAACAGACTCTGGGGCCTGCCTGTTGTCATTTGACTGCATCGATTTAGAAGGGAGGGGGAAAGAGAAAATGAAGGCAAGGCTGGGAGAGAGATGAGATTCAAGATATCCATTCCCAAGGCCCTCTGTGAGGGCCCACCAAACCCAAAAGCCAGCCCTCGGAGTCAGCACACATTTGGGCCCCTTGGAGAACTAACATCATCATGTGATGTTGCAGAGGGGGTGTCATGCTGTGATGGAAGGCCCCACCCCCATGCCACGCTAGTGGGCATGAACTACCTGCCAGCCAAGAAATCTCCAAAAATAGCAGTCATTTCCTTTGTGCCGTTGGATATAGCCTGACAGCCTCCAGCTTAAAAAGGGATTACATTTTAAAAGCTGAGGTTTTGCTAATACTTACGAAATCAAGGACAGACTCGCTCCCCTTCCCTGCCTCCTTATGAGGACAGAGAAGGATTTTTTTTTGTTTTATTTTTTTAACTTTTTCCTCTTCAAACACGTACAGATCAGCTGGCCAAGTCAGGATTTCAAGCTATTACAGTTACTTAGATTGTAGGGGATCGGCCCTTTGTTTATACATTTGTACAGCACCTAGCAGGCCTGGCCTTTAGGTGCTTCCATGATGCAAACCACCACTATTAGCAACTGGGAAGGACTGAGGTCCCCCTAAGTTCTCCTTTACAGCCACATGAAATTGATCCTGGGAGATACATCCAGGGCACTTGGGCAGAGAAGCCATCACTGTGAGTAGCAGGGGCAACGTTTTTGAGGAAAGTTCATTTTATATGCACCTAAGATGCATAACTGTGCTAGTTACAGCTTTGGTTACACCAGGGATTGGCCTGGATTACAACCATCGCAGGCCAGACCATTGTAGTCACACTTCTGGTATGGACCCCTAGCACGAATAGGCAGAGCTGCCATGAAGGTGCAAATCATAGCTTACAACAGACCTGACTGTCTGCACTAGAGGTTTGTGCTGGCGTAGTTATACTGGTAGCTAAAATCCCCAGTATAGCCTACGCCCTCATTTCAAATGGAATTTGTATATATTCTCTCCCCCCTTTGGCCTAGTCTCAGTCTCATAGCACATTCCAGCAGCAAAGTGATGGAGTTTAATTCTGTACTGCCTTGCGATTGTGAAGGCAACGCTTTATACCTGGTCAAAGTGCACGCAGCACACTGCAGATTGAACGTTTCAAACCAACAATGGCTTTCTCTCATCAATGAAAATTCATGAAGTTTTTTAAGGTTGTTCTCAGAAAATTTAAACCAAATGAGTTTGTCATAAAATGGTTCAGATTTCATCCCCCTTTCCCTCCCCTAAATCTTTTTTTTCCTTTTTCCACACCTTTTTCCAGTGGTAAATTAAAAAAAAAAAAAAAAAAAAGGCGGGAAGGGTAAGGAGGGACAGAGGAAGGAAGAACGATCTGAAAATGTTTGAAATCAAAGATTTAAGATTTAAAAAGTGTGAAAAATTCAAATAGATTAAAAATCATTGACTTTTGAAAATCGGATGAAGATGATTTAAAAAATGTTATAGAAAAAAATTAAACATGATTTCCAGTTAGTTCTAGCAAGATGCTATCCAGCTCAGAATTCTCCATACAGCTGGCTGAGATGAGGACATCATGGCAGGCACTGTGTTCTGAACCAGAGTTGCATGAGCTGGGGATGAGGATGCTGAGCATCCTATTTGCTGTGGTAGGTGACTTCTGGTCAGAAGACAAGGAATAGGGAGTTAGTAATAAAAGTCCAACGGGGCAAGGGGTCCTAGGGGATTGTGGGTAGGCATTGCATGCCTAGTGGCCCTCTGTTGTGGTACTGACTTGCTGCATCTGCACTGGACATAGTGAGAGGAAGTAACTCATTGTCTTCTCTCTGCCTCCAGATGTGTAATCTCGCTCAGGTGATGCCACTCCTGCACATAAATGACTGGTGGGCATGTCTGGAGGGGGGGGTCAGAGTAATAGAAACAATCATGCTTCAGCTCATGCTACATCACTAGAGAGGACAAACCCTTGGGAGATGAGATATGCCTAGTGCTGGCGCTCAGTTGGTGCTAGCAGGGGGTGGAATAGAATAGACCAGTCACAGGTACTTTTACCAAATCTTCATGCCAATGCTCTGCACTAGCATGCCTGGCCACTGCTCTACCAGTGCCAGAGCAATGGTGGGGAAGCTCATTAGTGGCAATACAGCTGTCACACAAGGCAGTGGAGAATGAGGTTCACAATCCCATCCACGTCACTGCAGTAAAAATAAATTAAAAAAAAAATCACCCTCAGGAGAGTCCCATACAAACGATTAACAGACGTTACCTCAGATATCCTGAGTACAGGTTAACAGACAGATGGTGACATGGGCTTGCGAAACCTGGTCAATCAAGCTGAGGCTTCGACAGCCTAGAGCTGAGCCTCTCGTGTTCAGGAGATTCAGACCCATGCAGGGAAAATAGCGTCCTGAGTGAACTTGTATTTTGGTGCTTCTGGCCCCTGTGGGTATGGCACCCTCCCATTTTCCCAGCCCCCTGTGGGCTCCTCAGCTGGCATTGCTGTTTGCTCCCAACCTCCAACATTGCTCCTCCGCATCCCTCTAGGTGGTTGTGAGAGAGGGGAGCTAGGAGCACTGTCGGGGCTCCCTGCATCCAGATGACTTTTCCTAACTGGGATTAGGGATGCCAACCCTCCCAGTTTTGCCAGGAGTTTCCCAGAATTGGGCTCAATATCCTGGAGGCTACTGAAGCCAAGCTGCAGCAGGGCTAAGGCAGGCTCGCTGCCTGACCTGGCCCTACGCCACTCCCGGAAGTGGCCAGCATGGCCCTGCGGCCCCCGGGGGGAGGGGGGGGAAGGGCCTGGGAACTCCACGTGCTGCTCCCACCCCCAGCACCAACTCCACAGCTCCCACTGGCTGGGAACTGTGACCAGTGGGAGCTGTGGAAGCAGTGCCTGCAGGCAGGGGAAACACATGGAGTCACACGCCCCTTCCCCAGGGGCCGCAGGAACATGACAGCTGCTTCCGGAAGCAGCGCAGGGCCAGGGCAGGCAGGGAGCCTGCCTTAGCCCTGCTGCACCGCCAACCGGGAGCCGCCTGAGGTAAGTGCCTCCTAGCCAAATTCCTCACCCCCTCCCACACCCCAACCCCCTGCCCCAGCCCTGAGCCCCCTCCTGCACCCAAACTCCCTCCCACAGCTTGCACCCTGCATCCACTCCTGCACCCCAACCCCCTGCCCAGGATCAACCCAGAGCCCTCACCCCCTCCCGCACCTCGACTCCCCTGCCCCAGCCCGGTAAAAGTGACTAAGGATAGGGGAGAGTGAGTGATGGAGGGAGGGGGCAGGGCCTTGGAGAAGGAGCGGGGCCAGGGTGTTTGGGTTTGTGTGATTAGACAGTTGGCAACCCTACCTGGGCTGTATAAGGGGAGGACAGGAGAGAAACAGCTCATGTGGGGGAAATTACTTGGAAGCTCGGAGCCCTTGTTGTTGATCCTTGCTTCCCCCCCGCCCCTTACAGCTCCTAAGGGGGCACAGAGGAACATTGGGAGGGTAAGCAGTATCTGCGTATCACCGCTTGCCCCTTCCCCGGCGTGTTCCTCCTCTGGGAGGAAGCAGAGAGAAATCTGGGTGCATAGGCACCAACTTTCCCCAGCACCTCTCCTCCCCCTCCCTCCCAGCTGCGCAAAACAGCTGTTTTGCAGCACAAGCGCTGGGAGCTAGGGGGAAAAAGGGAGCACGTGGCGCACTCAGGGAAGGAGGTGGAGTGGAGGTGGAGGTGAGCTGGGTAGGGAGCTGCCAGTGGGTGCAGAGCATCCACCAATTTTACCCCATGGGTGCTCCAGGGCTGGATCACCCACAGAGTCGGCACCTATGTCTGGGTGCCTCTCTACGCAGCACTACCTTGCCACCTGGGAGCAGTTTGAGTCTACACCAGCAGCGCCCACCTCTGCACTGCCGCACGGTGCCCACTTGACCATGGCACCCTGGGAAGTCATTCAGGTGACTCTGCAATAGTTACTATTTGTATTACATTAGTACCTAAGGTCCTAACTGCAGGAGGACCCTGTTGCACTCAGCACTGCATACATACTTTAGACCCCTTTTGCCTCTTGCTATCTAAATAGACAAGTTTTAGTATGGGGAATGGAAGCAGAGAGAGAATAAGTGACATTGCCAAGGTCCCACAAGAATGAGGGAGCAGTGTCATGAGTTGATCCCAGTACTCTCAATTCCTTGTCTTTATCTTAATCGCAATGCCAACCTCATTCCATTTCCCCCAACATACTCATATGGAGATTGTTCAAAACAGCTTACTAGCTGGATTGTTTGTTGTTTGAGAGCAGAGGCAGGGTTTTGTTTCAGACAGACCCAAACACACAACCTCCCCTAAAAAACAAACAGCACCTCACCTTACTTTTCCATTTTTTCCCCTTGCCCAAATTTCAGGCATGTCTGAACTGTGTGTCTGGACTACAGGTTACACACTTATATGTGTGATCCTTTTCTTCCAATGAGTCCATACATTTTATCAACTTAATCTCAGTTCAAATGTACAACTTGAAATCTGGGTCACCTATTATCTGTACATTTAATAAAAACCTCAACCTGATCATTTGGAAAGCTAGGGAGAGAAAGCTGGTTTGCCAGGAATTCCTCATCCATTTTAAGGAATTACTTCTCAGCCTGAACCGTGGTTCCCTTGAACTATGGAGGAGTGGCCCCAGTTGCAGCCAGCAGTGTAGCTGCATCAGTACAAGGGTTTAGAATTGCCAGGCAGAGCTGTTGTCTACCTCAGCTTGAAACCAGCACTATTTGGGGCTTATTGCACTGTACTTTAGCTACACTAGTTTGTGCCACTGCAGCTATACCAGGGCTGAAAGCAGGGTAAACCTTGAGTAAACAAAGTTAAAGAAAGTTCCATCGGTTCCCCTAAAGTTGTTCTTTAGTCTTCACTGTGCTCTGAAGTCTCCAGCCTTGCACCGTTTCAGTCAATAGGGAGTGTTGCCATTGATTTGAATGGATGTAATGTAGAGTCCTAGAAGAGCAGGCCATCCAGCATGGGGAGGTTCAGAGTAAGGAGTGCTCTGGGTTCCCTATTACTGTAGCTCAGTGAATGCTAGCTCACATGGCGGATCAGCCAGGAATGGCCCCACTGGGGTGCAGTTCCTTTTAGGGCCAGGGCCAGCGCTTCCATTGGGCGACCACAAGCGGTTGCCTAGGGCGCCAGGATTCAGGGGGGCAGCATTTTGTGCGCTCCCCACGGGGCACAAGGGAGCTTCCGGTTCCACTCCCGTCATGCCACCAAAGAAAGGACCTTCTGCCGAGGTGCCACGGAAAACAACGGCAGGCAATCGAGCAGCTCAATGACTGCTGCTGTCGCCTGAGGCTTTTCGGCAGAGGGTCATTCTTCGGCGGCGCAATGGGAGTGGAACTGGAAGCTCCCGCGCACCCATGGGGAGCGCACAAAATGCCACCCCCCAAATTCTGCCTAGGGCCCCAGAAATTCTGGCACCACTCCTGTTTAGGGCTGGCTGGCAACCTTTAAGGGCCCACATCAAAACTCACTGAAATCAGGGGAAAGACCTTCCTTGACTACAATGGACTTTGACTCAGGCCGTAGAAGAGCCAACTCTCCCAGTTAACTGACCCCCTGTTTACCTGGAGGTTTTCAGTGTACTTCAGTCTACAGATACATGGGGCTACCTCTTTTCCAGCTTAGCAGCAGGCCTTGGAATGGAATCACAAGTCTACATAAGAGCTTCACAGAATGTGCCACAAAGCTGATCTGCAGAATGCTGGTCCAAAACCTTTGTATTCAACCCAGGGGCACCACTCTAACCCAATGGCAGTAATTAGCTTGCTAGAGTGTCCATGCTAGCTTCATCTTTCAAGGGTACCTAGCCCTAGCTTAAGGCTAGTTGTCATTTTGGTAGCTTTGCCTGAGAAAGTTGGGGATCAGAGGAGTGATTTGTTTCCCCTGTAAATAAAGGCCACCTGAGAACATTCTGACCTGTTAAATAAGTTGTGGGAAGAGGAAAAGACCCTGAAACCTTAGGATCCCCACGCCCAAGTCATAATATAGGATTCTCCCTGCTCACTGTTGCAGAGCAAAGCAAATCCTTCCTCCTTTCGCTCACCAGGGTCTCTGCCCATGTACAAGTTGGGGGTGGGGAAGCTTCTGTCTCACCCCCCACCCCAAAAAAGCAATCAGTTTAATCATATGCATGTCTGAGAATGGCTTTAAATCTCCCTGCCCATTTGCACCTCTGGGTGAACCTCAGTAGCCCAGGTTTGTCATTTTCAATGGTGAAAGCGCCTGCTGCCCTGAGAGCCTATTCTGTCTCTGCTCTGCATTCTCCAAGACAGCCACAGAAATGCAGCAAGGTGCCTTGGTCCTCAGCACATACTGATGGATTTGCAAAACGCCACTAAATTGGATATGGAATCTCACCCCACATTGCCCAGGCATAGGCAGAAGCAGTTTCTGCCAATACTTTTATTGTTGCTGGCTGCAATGCTTGTACTGATTTCCCATTATTAATTTTACAGTCACACTGAAAGACCCCAACTAAGATAAGGGCCCAGTGCTAGGAGTTGTACAGACCTCTAAATAAAGAGCCCCTGCGCCAGGAAACCTACAGTCTCATCTGACAAGACAAAGTGGGAGAGGAGAAACTGAGGTGAAGTGACTTACTCAAGGTCACACAGCAGGTCAGTGGCAGAGCCAGGAATAGACTCCAGGGCTCCTGTATCCCAGGCTCCAGCCCCTGCCTATTTAACCACATGGCCTCTAAGTGCTGCTGCCTAAGGGTCTCTCAGAACATCCTTCACTGAGCAATAGCGGAGCTGAGGAATGTTGTGTTTTAGTGAGAGGCAGTACGGTTACAATGCAGGGAGACAGTCGCATTGTTTATTTACAGCTCAGAAAACAGGAATTAGATGCACAAGTTATGTTACTATGACAGGCCAGCCTCAACTTGTGCAGAGTTCAGGACGTTGAGGGTTAAGTCTGCTGCTGCCCCTCTCTTGACTCACCAAGCTTTGCCCTGGCACTACAGCACACATGCCACCTCTGACCAGCTCCAGGGTAGGCACTGCCCTCCCCCTATGGGACCTAGATGGGACAGGCAGATGGGCCAGATTCACAAACTGTCAATTGACTCCAACTACACTCAACCACTTTATATTAGCTGAGAGAATTTGGCCCAGGGTTTGGAGCTGGCTTGACAGCATTTGCAGCAACAGTGGCATCATCAAGCACTGAGCATTTGAGGGAGGAGGAAGGCAGAGAGCCAGCAGGAAAATGGCCAAGCCAAGTATTGCATAACAGCGGTATGTGTATTTGTGCACATGCCTGACATATCTGTGCTCTAGTTGGCCTGGGAGACTGCAGTCCCCCCCTGCCCAGGCATCAAAGGGGTTAATCTGTAATTCCACACACTGCCCTAGTGGGTGCATGACAACATCAATACGTACATGTATGTGTTCAGTACAAACATGCAAAGTCAGTGTCTTTGGAAGGGGCTGCAGTAGTCACATATTAGCCAACTCCTGGATGTTTGCACAACAGGAGAACCGCCCCATTCCAGTAGCTGCCAGTTACACAAGCCTTTCACTCAGCCAAAAGCTTTCCCTGTTCTCTGGATCAGGGCATGTGTTTTCCCTGCACACTGAGGGTACCGGAACAAGAGGAGGAATCACATGTGAACAGCACAAGGGGGTGTGGGCTCCTCAGAGTAATGTAAACAATGATGCAACGGATGTTAAATGCTGGAGGCTGGGGCTATACTCTGAGTCTGTGCCAGGTGAGCAAAAATCAATGTCATGTTCTTCCCTGAGCTCCTCAAGACTGGTGGCCTTTCAAGGTATGCACAGAGCAGGTTCTGTTCCTCGTGTGCACATTGAACAGGCTGAGGGGGCCCTCTGTCTGTCTGACAGAGAACAACTGTCTGGTTGGTGTGTTTCCACCGGTGACAAGCCCAACTGAAATACTAACCTCATCCTCCCTGCAAGAAAGTCTCTGCAGAGAAACGCGCAGGTCATTCTATGGCACCATACAGCCAGTGAGAGTGGGGTAGGTCCGCACAGGAACTCACTGGAAATCAGCTGACAGTAGAAAACACTCCACTGAAAACAGGAACAGAACATCATTTTTAACTGGTGGAACTGGCCAAAGTTTCTCAGCCAAAGTGCCTCAAAGGTGCCTCTGCTTGCTCCCCCTTCCAGGTAATTTCAAAAAAATGTGTATAAAAAAACCAAAAGCCTTTCAAAAGTTTGAAATTCCGGGTCTCTCCCTATTATCTGTGCCACTGAATGCAATAGAGGCCATGTCTTCACTGCCAAACAAGGCAAGTTTTTACAGAGAGATCACTACCTCGAGTCAGCTCTTACCTTGATGCAGGTAGTTGAGATAAACCCTAGGTGGAGGGAACATACTGTTGACTTTGACTAGCTACATCAAGATAAGAACTACCTGTGTCCTGTCTCCTCTAAGATTTTACAGCAAGATAGATAACTTGCGTTATCTATCTTGTTGTAGAACATACACTTTTTTTTGGCAGTGAAGACATAGCCAGAGTGAGCTTGTCTTCACTAGGAAAAAAAAGTATGTTTAACTCATGTTAAAATCCTAGCAAAGACAAGGTGAAAATTCTGTAGCTCTCACAAGAGTTAGCAGGTTAAGATAAACTAAAAACACTTTGTTTTTTTTAGCAGTGTTGTAGCTGTGTCGATCCTAGGATATTAGAGTTAAGATGGGTGAGGTAATATCTTTTATTGGACCAACTTCTGTTGGTGAAAGAGACAAGCTTTCAAGACACACAGTGCTCTTCTTCAGGTCTGAGAAGCTCAAAAGCTTGTCTCTTTCACCAACAGAAGTTGGTGCAATAAAACTTATTACCTCAGCCACCGTGTTTTTGCGAGGTGTTTAACTCCAGTTAGCTAACTTGAATTAAGACTACACCTTGATTTCCTAGTGAAGACACAGCCAGTGAATGATTCCAAGGATTGACTGGCAGTTTTGTTTCCTGCTCCACTTTTGGAGAGTTTTTAGAGAAAGTGTTGAAAAGTTTTGAGTAGCAAAAGGAAAAAGTGAAAGAAAAAAACCCCAGAGACCCAACCCTTGGAATCATTTGTTCTGTTGCATTCAGTGGCAAAAGAAGGGGATACAATTCTGAAATTTAGAAACTTTTTGTGCAAACAGAAGTTGAAAAAAAAAAAAAAAAATGTTTGGTTGACTTTTTTTGTGGCGAAAAAAGGAATTTCCAACCAGTTCTAATAACTGGGTAGCAATTTTCATCTGTACAAAACAAATGATAAGGGCTGTTCATATTATTTATAAGGGTAGCACCTAGAGGCCTCAGCAAACATCAGACCCCACTATGCTAGGCATTGTGTAAACATGTTGTAAGAGAGTCCCTGCCACAAAGTTACTATCTAAGCTGACAAAAAGGGAAAAAGCATAGAGGGGTGAAGTGACTTGCCCATTCACCTAGCAGGTTAATGACAGAACCTGGAAGAGAACCCAGAACCTTTAGTCTAAGGCCCTGTCTACCAGACCACACTGCCTTCTAAGCACAAGGATTTGAATTATGATTTCTTTCAATGCATAGACTTTCCCTCCCCCACCTTAGTTCTGGGCACATTGATACAGGTTAAGATATAATAGCCACACAGTTCTACTCCAGTCAGAATGGGACTCTCCTGCAGCAGGCCTGGTAAGAGAGAGAGCAAATCTGGGAAGCCAGTCTAGGCTCTGGCAGACCAAGGGTCAGAAGCTAGTTCCAAAGGCAAGATGGCTTCATCGAGAAGGCCCTGTTAGCAGGCCTCATTTAAATTGAAGGGAAGCAGCTTGAGCACCTCCACTGAGAGTGGGGGCTTAGCCACCTCTACCTCACACTTAGACCACTGATGAAGAACCATAAACAGCTTTGGAGAGCAACTTCCCTTCTCTATTTCTCTTAACAGCACACTCAGGCAGTGTAGTGCTGCCAATTTAGGGTCCCCCCAGACAGGGACATATGGCTAATGCAAAACGCATGAATTCTACACTGAGGGGTCCTTTGCATTAACACCACATCACTTTTCTCACTAAAGATATGGCCCTGTGAGCAGAGATACTGGAATCCACAATGGACACATATATGCCTATGTCATGTAGCTATTCCCCAGCAGATAATCTGAGCTCCAGATCTCCCTAGTGGCACACTTTCCACCAGAGGTCTGTGTGTAGCAAGTCCTTTCCAACCTTCACACATCCGTATATAGGGCAGCCAGGACCCCAGAGGCCTATGCACTACTTCCCTCTCACTTAAACCCCATTATGAAGGCTGAAGGGATACATGGGTATTGTTCTGGCCCTCTGTGCTGTCACCCCTTGAACATAAGTTGGTCACACAGCAACAGTACCTGGCTAGGCTGTAGTACGGCCAGAGCCTCATGCCTCTCAACACACCAGCTGGAGATCCAAAGCTGAGGATGGAGCGGGGCATGCTGCACGTCCAAAATGAAGGTGACGGAATTGCTCCTACAGAGGCATTTTGCCTGACCCAGTACTCTACAACCAGAAGAAAGGCTGGTTCAGCTCTTACTGTCCTGGCCTGAGAAACCTGGGCTCAGTTTTGTGCTCTTGGGAAAGTCACTTCAATGGCATTTAGGTGCCTAAATACTTTTGAGGATTTGGGCATACGCTCTCTGTGCCTCAGTTCCCCATCTGTAAAATGGGGATCAAAAGCACTGCCTACCGCACAGGCATGTTGTGAGGATAAATACAGTAAGAATTATGAAGTGCTCAGATACTATGCTAATGGGGAGCACATAAGTACCCTGGATAGAATGACTCAAGTTACTATTACGAATGAGATGTCCTCAAAACCACTCCCAACGGTTCTGGCTTTAAGAGCCGCAATCTGTTCCATCAGCCATAAGTCACCTACAGAGTCATAATGGGTTCTACTTTTCTGTCATCCGGTGCATCTTGGCCTCACTTCCCCTTCTGATCTGCATTCTTCCTCTAGGGGCAGGGACAGTTTGGTCTTTTAGACTTTGGCTGTCGGGATAAAGCAAAACTTCCCTTCTTCTACAGAAGTCCAAAACAATTCAAAATGGTCCTTTGCCCTCACTGTGCTCAACAATCGCAAAGCAGTGCAATTATTGCAGCTATCAGTAATAAAAGTATGAGAGAAGCAGCTCCTATCTACCTGGGCACTATGGGGTTAGGTTTCTCATTCATTTTAGGATAAAAAAACAAAAAACCCCAAAACAGACAGTTGAGGCACTGTTGGAGGAGAGCATAACTAGGCTCAGGGGCCACATGAGGCACAAGGGCAAAGTCTGAGGCCTTTCAACCCATCAGGAAGTGGCCTAGGACTATGTCTATACTGGGGATTTGTCCAGATTCCAGCAACTGATGGACAACATTACACCCATGCAGATGCATGGAGTAGGCAAGGAAAGCTGTAATTTTCACTGGTGGATCTTACTCACAGTCTATATTAGGCCTAGTAACCCACACCTTAGCATGGCTTATTGTGCCTTTAGAACAGAATAAAATGGAAAAAAAATGGCAGCAGCATTGCTATAGTCAGTAGTACACTATGAACCCCACACACACCCCAGTAAACCTCATCCCCTTCCCCCAAATAGCACTCCCATGAGCAATTACACCAGACAAGGATTGTTCCTGAAGCAACAAAACAAACCAGAATTTGAGGGAGGAAGTCATGTGCAATAGAATAGGTAGCATCAAACGGTGAAAGAAGACATTGAGTAACTTGGTGGATAGCAAGTGGTCCCTTAGTTCTTCTTTGTAGTGTGAAGTGAGTCAAGTGACCCTAGCTACAGGAAGAGGTAGTAGGGGCAGCTGTCCTGCTGGTTGTTAGGATGTGTCAGTGAGTTCTGCCCCAGTCTGTTAGTAGTGAGGTCTCAGCTGTGTGTTCTTGGGAGTTTGGTGCAGGGCTGGAATGTCATAAAAGGCCCAACTGGGAAATGAGAACATCACTTTGGGCAATCAGTGTGGCAACAGCCACATTGTGACTGAAGTAACAGGGCCTTGCCTGCCACTGGCAAGCCTGTATATGAGATAGGCCAGGTGGGTGAGGTAATGTCTTTGATTGGACCAATTTCTGTGGATGAGAGATAAGCTTTCAAGCCACACAGAGCTCTTCCTCAAGTCTGGGAGAGGGGCTCACTTCCCTCTGGGCACAAGCAGGGTGACCAGACAGCAGGTGTAAAAAAAATCAAGTGTGGGGGAGAAGGGGGGGTAATAGGAGCCTATATAAGAAAAAGACCCAAAAATCAGGACTGTCCCTATAAAATCAGGACATCCAATCACCCTAGGCACAAGTCATTTACTCAAACTTCTGCTCTTGACATGCTATAGCTCTGTCAAGGTCTTTTCCCCACTTTGAACTTTAGAGTACAAAAAGTGGGGACCTGCATGAACACTTCTAAGCTTAATTACTAGCTTAGATCTGGTATGCTGCCACCAGCCAGAATTTAGTGTCTGGTACACTTTCTGTTTCCCCAAAACCTTCCCTAGGGAACACAAATCAAAACCCCTTGGATCTTAGAACAAGGAGAAATTAACCACCCCCCCCCTTCTTCCCCCCCAGACTTTCCCCTCCCTGGGTTGCCTTGAAAGGCTTCCCACACAGATCCAAACTCACACATAGATCCAAACTCCTTGGATCTTAAAACAAGGAGGAATTAACCATCCCCCTCCTTCCCCCCCCCCCCAACCCCAATCCCATGTGAGTTCAGATCCAACCCCTTGGATCTTAAAACAAGCAAAAATCAGGTTCTTAAAAAGAAAGCTTGTAATTAAAGAAAGAAAAGGTAAAAAAATATCTCTGTAAAATCAGGATGGAAAATGCTTAACAGGGTACTCAGATTTATATAGCCCAGAGGAAACCCCCTCTAGCCTCAAGTTCAGAGTTACAGCAAACAGAGGTAAAAATCCTTCCAGCAAAAGAAACATTTACAAGTTGAGAAAAACAAACATAAGACTAATCCACCTTGCCTGGCTATTACTTACAATTTTGAAACATGAGAGACTGATTCAGAAAGATTTGGAGAGCCTGGAATGATGTCCCATTCCTCTCAGTCCCGAGAGCGAACAACAAACCAAACAAAAAGCACAAACAAAGACTTCCCTCCACCAAGATTTGAAAGTATCTTGTCCCCCTATTGGTCCTCTGGTCAGGTGTCAGCCAGGTTTACTGAGCTTCTTAACCCTTTACAGGTAAAAGAGACATTAACCCTTAACTATCCATTTATTACAAGCTCCCAGACAATTTTTACCCTGACTTCTCTCAGTGCTGCAGGGAAGGCACCAACTTCAGCACTTGCTAATTGCTAAGGTGCTGGCTTTTGTAATCATTCCATCCCTTCTCAGCTGGGTCGATAATTGACCAGGGTTGGCTGGCCCCTGGCTTCCTCACTCCCTTGCCTGGCCATTAAAGGGCCAACCACCCTGTTACACCAGAGTTATAATTAATGCTAACAAAAATGTTGGAAGGGATAATAATTAAACCTCATTTTTCAGGGCTAAAGGTAATCCAGAACTATTAGACATCAGGAGTCACAGATTTCAAGGCCAGAAGGGACCATTGTGATTATCTCACCTGATCTCTAGGGTAAGACCTAAACTGGGCAGAAGGTTATTTTAGATCCGCCTACTTTGTGATTCTTATACCTTCCTCTGAGGCATCTGTCTGAGTGAGGATACTGGCATGGCTGGAGCCTGGACCTCAGGTCTGATCCAGGCTGACAAATCCTTTGTATGGAAAACACCAAATGCAGTGTGGATGTTACTGCAAACAAATAACAGATCTAATGAGTATTATTACTACTACTACTACTATCCACCCTCTCAGTCCCCAACAGTTTATGTATAGAGAAAAGATGTGAAGCCAGTTCAATATTCCCTGTTGTTCCTTAAAACTCCATCCATTGTCTTTTAGATGAGACGATCCATCACAGAAAGAAATGATCATAACGCATTTGCTGCACTTGTTAAATGGAAGGAAAAGCTTGGCTTGGGTTAGTTCCAATGTTGTGTCAGCTCTTATTTTATCTGAACTGTTTCATTCATTCCCTGTACAGAGTATGCCTGCCACCCAGTGTTGAAAGCCCAGACCTTAAGATGAAGAGAGCTGTGGAGGTAGCACTGTGCCTGCAAGAGTTCATAGACTGTAATGCAATGTGATTTCTGAATGGAAAGCATCCTGCAGTACAATCTGCGGCACTACAAATCATAACAGCACATATCTACTAGTAGTGTTCCTCCTTCCATTCAATCCCACAGTTACCTACATTCCAGACCAACTTGATGTCTCCTCACTTTCGTTGTGGCGAGTGGATTACATCAGAATACAAAACTCTGAGGTTATAGTCATTTATATTAAAGGAAGGATTCATGCAGGACACAGCTGTCAGTGTCCTGCATGAATGATTTATTTATGCCCCTCATTTTGGATCTTTGTCACACACTGTATCCTGGGGCCAGGGCCAAAGCCAAAGCCTGAGCCCTACTGCGCAGGACTGAAGCCAAAGCCCAAGGACTTCAGGGGCTCAGGTTACAGGCCCCCTGCCTGGGGCTGAAACCCTTGGGCTTTAGCTTTGCCCCACCCCCTGGCTGGGATGGTAGGGCTAAGGGTTTGGCCCTGCCACCTGGGGCAGTTGAGCCCAGGCTTCGGTCCCCCATCCTGGGGTCATGCAGTAATTTTGCTGTCAGAAGGGGACAGCAGTGCAAATGAAGTTGGAGAACCCCTGTTCTAGTGTAAACCGACCCTAACACACTTTTCAGTTTTGCTGGATGTTTTGACTATTGTTTTAAAAAAGCATTTTGGGTTGACTGGAGACAAGACAATTTTTTGGCAAACCAAAAAGTAAAAAAAGAAAAAAAATCATATTGGGTCCAATGCAACATTTTGTTCGACCCAAAGTGAAATGTTGTTTTGGTTTTGAGCTATTTTTAAAGGGTTTAAAATAAAAAAACCCACCTGAAGTAAATTTTGACACAAAAAGCCATTTCAAATAAAAAAAATCAAATGTTTTTTTTTTATGAAAATGTTGAAATGAAATGCGCTGTCATTTTCAGATTTATTTTTTTTTTGGTGTGTGAAACAATTTGGCAGATTTGACAGGAATCAGTGAAATGTTTCGGTTCACCTCAATCTGCATTTTTTTGGTCCAAAAAGGTTTTGGGTTGAAAAAGTTCATCAAGTTCCAGGGGCGGCTCTAGGTATTTTGCTGCCCCAAGCACGGCAGGCAGGCTGCCTTCCGCAGCTTGCCTAGGGGAGGTCCGCAGTCCCGCAGATTCGGTGGCACACCTGTGGGAGGTCCGCCGAAGCCGCTGGACCAGCGGACCCTCCGCAGGCACGCCGCCGAAGGCAACCTGCCTGCTGCTCTCACGGCGACTGGCAAAGCACCCTGTCGCTTGCCGCCCCAGGCACACGCTTGGCGTGCTGGTGCCTGGAGCTGCCTCTGTCAGGTTCTATCAGAGACAGGATAAGAGTGTCGCTGGACCTGTGGTCTAATCCAGTATCATCAATTTCTTCTTGTCAAGCAGAAAGGTTATTAATAGACTTCCATCTCTAGGTCACCCATTCAAATGCTGCCCAGGCTAGAGTTGGAGCATATTGGCAGGGCATTAGAGAGAAGCTGAAAAAACTGAGCTGTAACTAGACTTTATTCTCCAGTTTGGTCAATCTGGTGCCTTTAAGAGTGATACAGTCACTTTAGACCAGAACCCTGAATTGTCTGAGAAGAAGTTGTGTGGAAGGTGCTCTGGTGTGATCGTTCATGCAAAGGCTATGGGTAATCTTACTGGATTCTACCAGAATGCATTTTATAGCAATTGCACACGGCATTGTTATGAGCATAACAGAGTGCTCTTGCTGAGGAAGGCTAACGAAGGTGAAGCCTAATTAAGTTTTCAGCGAGGTACCCTTTCATGGTCTATTGGTTTGGCCATTTAGGTCTTAAGAGCACAGTGCCGGCATTGGGCTGATGTGATTGAACAATTATTGAAGAAAGACCCATCCCATTAGTGGCTTGGGCACCTATGATGCAGGTGTGAATTCATGTTGTACCTTGATTTCCTGCTCCTGGGGATGATGAGTCTGACCCAGATGCTCATGGGTCTATTAGTTCTCAGTTTGAATCAGCATCGTGTCTCCTTTAGGAATTTTTGCACTGGTACAATGTACAGTAGTTAGAATGTTAAAGCTGGCTCTGCTTGTTAAAACGTTCAGCTCTCTCCAATGCCAGGGCTGTGCTGTGGGCATATACACAATTGCCGTGGCAGCTGCACCCCTCCTGCATCCTCCCACCAATCCATGGGGGTTTATCACATGGGTCCCCTCCACCAGCCAATGCATGAGGCAGAGGAGACAGGACTGAGCCGCGGCTGCATTGAGCGGAAGCCTTGCAGGCTGCCTCTCCCCAGCAGCACATGTCCCAGTCTGAAGTTTGAAGAGCTGGTACTGGGGGGCAGCCTGGAACTGGGAACCCCACCCTGAGCCCCCCTGGAGAAACTCACTCCAATTCCACACTGGCTAGGGGAGACTGGAAGCAAACTGGGGAGACATTGGAACACAGGAATTTCTATATTGGATCAGACCCAAAGTCCATCTAGTCCAGTAGCCTGTCCCAGTGGTCAGTACCAGATACTTTGGAGGAAGGTGTAAGAGCCCTGCAGTAGGCAGATGTGAGATAATCCTTGCCCCCACACGTTAGGTTTCAATTCAGGGATCTAATAGTTCTCAACATAGAGGATCCATTCCCACCCAGGGAACCCACTGTCCATCCAGCCAATCACTGCATGCCCACAGGATAATTCACCTGCCAGCTCCACTCTAGGCAGAGCCAGCAAGACACCTGCCTGCCTCTGCTGCTGCTGTGTGGAACAGCTGCTAGACAGAGATGCCACTCTGTGGTGTTCCTGTTCCTATGACACTCTAGGAGGGCAGGGGTCAAAAGGG
Source organism: Gopherus evgoodei (assembly GCF_007399415.2). Lineage (NCBI taxonomy): Eukaryota > Metazoa > Chordata > Testudines > Testudinidae > Gopherus > Gopherus evgoodei. The sequence goes on along the minus strand of NC_044325.1, from coordinate 112,906,477 downwards.
ATGGGTGGAGGAAGGATTGATGGGTTCAGAAAGGTGGATGATTTTCAGTGGAAAGCACATTTTACCCAGGGAATGTAACATTTCCAGATGAGCGTGGTGGAATGTTCTTAAGGGAGCTTCTTTGTTAAACTCTCAGCAGCATATCACCATCACTGGTATGACAACACGTTCCAGTCTATGTACTCCAGAGCAGTGTGTCCTCACTGAGATGGTGATGACCTTCACATGTGCCTGGTCAGGGGATTTAGAAGCCCCCAGATTTCCCCTAGCTCCTGTCACCTCTTTCCTCCTCTCCCCCAACTCCAGTCCCTACATTTTGCTAATACACAAGTGGAAATTCTTATCTCAGCGGGGTTCTAACTGGCACCATCCCCTTCCATGCCTGCCACTGTGGTTGCTGCTTGTGTATCAGTCCCCTATTGCACTGCTTGTGGAGCTGCTCCCTGTCTGTTATTTAACTTTCTTTCACATTGTTAAGTGAGGTGGCCCATTACTCCAGGCCCGTATTCACCAATGAAAGCTCATGCTCCAATACGTCTGTTAGTCTATAAGGGGCCACAGGACTCTTTGCTGCTATGGCTGTAGAGGCAGGTTAGAGTGTCCAGTAGGAGTTTTAATTCTCTTCTCTGCCCCTCTGGATTAATATGGGACCAAAGGGGGAAAAACCCCCTAATCTGTGGCAATCTGTGAAATTAACCAGAATGGCATCGGATGGGCAGACGTATTATTATCTTTATTGAAAGTTTACAGAAATACAGTAGGAGTGGGTATACAGGATATATGCAAGTTCTCCAAAGGTTGCCTTACGTTCTCAGCATTTGCAGGAGATTCCATGGAGGAGTTTTGTTTTGTTTTAATTCTTTGGGGTTTATTGGGAGGCTTCAGAATTCTCCACTATGAACTCTCAAGGATAAAACTCTCTGGGGATGGGAAATGGTAAGCTATTCTGGCCTTCAAATGAAATTCAATGAATAAATGTATAAAAAGAGGAAAAGAACAAAATATACAGGGGAGTGAAGGGAAGGGGAGAAGAGAGAGAGAGAGGACGTGGTAGCAGCCCGAACACATCTGATATGTCCTGAATCTGCCCAGCTTTACGTCTCAGTTTTATCTCACAGTAGCAGGCATTTTTCCTCCATCTCTTGAGCTCTAAATCAGTGCACATGCTTCCTGGTAGATCTGGAGTTCAGCTCTCCCAATAGGGTTATTTGCTGTTTTCCATCTAAGACACAGCTCATCGCTTGGACTGCTTATGTAACTTTAATCAGCAGATCGTCGATGACACAATGTTTTCTCTGACTCCTCGGCCGCCACTATGGTTGCAGCATCTAGCTACACAGCTATTGGCTCATGTTGTGGTTAGTTCTAAGCTTCGCATGTTGTCATCACCCACTTCTGTTTATCATGAAAATAAATATTTTTCTGTAAAAAATGTAAAAGTAATTTCCTTTTCCACAGAAGTTCAAATCCCAGTCAGGGTTGGGAGTTGGGGGGGTTGCTTGGTAGAGTTTACTTTGTATTTATTTTTTGCAGTCAAGATGGATTGTTGTTTCATGTCCTTGCTGGAGGAAATTCAGTGGACACTTCTGGCACTGAGGCATTTCGGCAGCGGCTGCTGGCCTTGCTCTAATAGTCAGTGAGTGGGTAGCGCAGGAAGATGAAGACGAGGATGATGCAGAAAGTGGCGAGTGCTGAGCTGGTAATGTTAAAAAGCCGGGCTGTCTTGGCATCTTCGACTGCTCCGTTCAGGTCATTGAGGAGTTTCTTATCCCGGACCTGAGACAAAAAGAATTTGGAGAGACAAAAACAAAAAGACAAGCAGGGGTTAGTGCGTGTGGAGACTTTGTACCTGTATCTACTGCATTCTGAGGTTGGGCGTAATTCCTGGCACTATCGTGCATTCAGGTATGGATGCTGGGTGCACTATAGGGTGAATTCTAGCACTAGTGCATGCTTCCTACTGTATTCCGAAGGTGGGAGTGTGAATCCCAACACTAATGTGCTGGGGTTTGGGTCCCACTGCCTTTAGAGTAGGACCACTGGCACTTGTTTCATTGTGAGTGTGCTTTTTACTGCATTCAGAGGCTGAGTGTGTGAAATCTGGCATTGGCTCCAACTGCAGTTAGAGGCCATGCACAATTCTACAGCATATTAATATGCCTGGGTTAATGCACTCTTTTGGCAGGTCCTATGCAGTTTACACCTACCAATCCTGCAACTGACAGTTTTCAGCTGTAATGTCATGGTCTGATATGCACACTATTTCAGAGGCTGTGACTTTAAACGTGTCCATGCTGGGGGAGGACAGGATGCCTCTGAAGATTGGTAATGACCTTGTACACTCATGAATTTGACAACAGTCCAAGCTGATAGTGACCAAATGGTGTTATCACTCAGCAGCTGGTCAGTAGTTTACAATATGTCAAATATGTCGGTGTTCTCAGTCCAGTTTGTAGCAGATACATGTCCACACCACAAAACCACCATCAGAACTGACACTGATTAGACCCTGGCCAACAGTCTCAGCAAACAGGATAGGGACAGAATGGGCTCTTCACTCCCAGCGGTGGTCAGAGTTAGGCAGCAGGGGAATGCTGTCCTTGATGTACCTATTCCGGGGATGGAGGATGTCAGCTCCAGTGGCTGCTACTTCCATCACACCCTAAATTTGCTCTCAGAAATGCGAATACCTTTATGGTGCTCCTATCTGAACACTAGATGTCACTAGCAAGCCACGTAAACCCCTGAGCCTGCACCACAGTCCTACCTAGAAAGGATCGAATGCTTTTATCGACCAAGAGTTTTCCAAAAATACATCAGGATTGATTTAAGTCACTTTTCAGTGATTTGCTCTGTAACTCTGGCAGCACTTACAACCCGACGCTGGTCTGGGAGCTTGACATGACTCACTGGAGACAGGGTGGTAACAGCCACCTCAGTCCCAGCAAATTGCTGTGTGATTCCAGTTCACGGAGGCCTGAAGCTCATTCCAGACCTTGGAGTAACATCCCATGCATTCTAATATGTGGATTCTTCCACTCTGTTGCCCTGGAGGGGAAGGTCCTTTGCGAACACATTCCCTGCTTTTATAACGCATCACACTGGCCTCTGGGAAGGAATCTTTCGCTGACATAAGGATGCATGTGAGACCCTACCACGGCGGCCAGTCAAACACGTGGCACATGTATGTTAAGTATCTGTACCTCGCTCCCCCACCCTCCATGGCGCATCTAGACCTGGACAGCGTCTAGTGACACGACCAGACTGTCACACGCACCCAGCAGCAACAACTGAGAACAGCAGCAGCCAGATGGAGAATGGTGCAGCCAGAGCTGGGAAGTGAGCCACTCTCTCATGGGGCCTGTTGCTCTCCCTGGTGAGCAGAGTAAGCACAAGAAAGCTCCTCCTTTTCTGTGCAGGGCCCTATGCGAAATCAGCAGGGATGGGGGGGGTTCAGGCAGACAAGCCCAAGCCGCTGCACACCTGAGGTCTGGGGAGAGAGGCGTTCGGAGGTTAACAGTACAGGTTTCATTATCTTGGGCAGAAGGGAGTAGGTGTGGGAATCAAGCCCCAAAACACCACGTAGTGAGCACCAGAGCCCACCACGGAGACAATCCTAATCTGTTGGCAAAGCTGCCAGCAGGGATCTCTCATTCTGAAGGGAGCTGAGCAGACACATGATCTGTATCCCACAGGGTCAGCCCTGCTCACCAGAATAGAAATCATTCAAGGAAGGTCCCAGGCAGAGCTATACCCTTGGGAGGCTGAAGGAGAGAGGAGACAAGTATTCATTGCATGAGACAAACTCCTCTAGGGACACTTCTACTCCTCCACCTCACTCCTACTGGCCTCCTCTCACCATTCTTCTCTATTTCACTCCAGGCCTCTCTCTCCTGCTTCTTCCTTCTCATCCCCCTTTCCCCATTCAGATGCTTCCCACTGGTCTCCTCTCCCTCCCCTCCCTTTTCCCATTTTTTCATTCCTCCTTTTCTTTCTGCCCTCTGTCTCCCCTCCCCCAGCTTCTAACTTCTCTCCTTCATTCAGCTTCCATCTCCCCCCTTGTCCGGAGCTGCCCTTTCCTCTCTTCCCCTTGGCTCTTCCCTGCCTTCGCTCCTTCCGCTCCAGTTCTTGCACCTCTGAGCACTTTCACAGAGAGTCCCATGACTGCACAGATTGCTACTTTCCTTCCTCCTCTGCCCTCCTCCCAGCTCACAAGATCTGCTTCTCTGGTCAATTTCTGGGTGCTCCCAGCCCCTCTGTCTCAGGAACACCCTCCTGGACCCCTCTTCCCAGCACCTTCCCTCCTTCACTTCATCCTCAGCCCCAGATCTTATCAGCTTGCACATCTGTTCCAAGTGAGAATATCCATCAAGGACTCTCTTCTGCCACCTTCCCCAACCCTTCCACCACCCACCCCACACTCTCCTCCTTCACCCGTTTCTGACTCTGATGTCTAACCCTCAGCGTGCCTCTGATCACTCAGCCTGTCCTCCTGTCACCATCTAGTCCTCTCAACTCTGGTTCCATCTCTGATTCTCTCCCTTAATACTCTCCTCTCTGCCTCCTTCTCCCCACATACTATTGATTCTACAGTCCCAGCTGCTTCTCTAATGTTCACCTTTGCCTGAAAACTCCTCCAGCGTGCCCCATGCTCTTGCCCTCTCCTTTATTCCCTCCACTCTGGCTTGTGCCCTCTCTGCTCCACCTGATGGTTGGCATAATATGACCTACCTCCTCCTAGCAAATTCACAGGGAGTCTTCTCTAGCCCTACTTTGCTTGAGCTCACTATCACCTTTGAAATATCTGAGCTTTCTTTTGCTGTTCGCTTTCTCTCCAAGTTCTCTTCTGAATTCTTTGATGGCTGCTTTGGCCTCCCCTTTGTTGGCACTTCATCCTCCCCTCTCCCTCTGTCTGTTGGACTCCTTCAGGGTTCTGTCCTTGGTCACCTCCTCTTTTCCCATATACTCCTGTGGCATCAGCTAGCACCTCTATTCAAATGATTCATTGTTATTCATGATCATTTATACTGTGGTAAAGCCTAGAGGCTCCAACCAACGGTCAGGGCCCCACTGGGATAGGCACTATATTCACATATAACAAAAAGACAATCTCTGCCCCAAACTGTTTACAGTCTGATTAAGCTTCCTACAGCTTTCTGTCCTGGCTTCTCCTCTTCTCTCTGGGCTCCCATCTCCAATGCCCACTCGACCATCATCCCTGGTAGCACAAACTCAATCTCTCTAAGAGTAGATGGACATTTCCTCCCCTTCCCTTCTCTATCACCAGTAAGGAGTTGCCCATCCTCCCTGTATCCTGGCCTCACTACCGTCTATCTAGATACGCACATGACCATTACTATGATATTTCAGGGCCCCACAAACATTAAAGCATGTGTCCTCACAATCCCTCTGGAAGGCAGAAGAACAGCATCTCCCTTTCACACAGGAGGCACAGAGATGCTAAGTGACTTGCCCAAGGCCACACAGGAAGGCTGGGTGGTAGAGACAGAAATTAAACTCAGAGCTCGTTTGTCCCAGTTCAGTTCCTAGGGTTCAAAAAAGAACTAGATAAATTCATGGAGGATAGGTCTGTCAGGGACTTTAACCCCGACGGCAAAGTTCGTTGTTTGACCGCGAGAGAGACAGGCAACACCAGCAAGGTCCGATCAAAAGCCCTTTATTGACAAGTGCACGCATCAATAGAGAGCAGCTCGTCTCCAGAGAGAACCAGCCTGCTTTTTACATTTTAGTATAAGCCTATATAGACAGTTCCGTCGCGTCATAAATTATTCACTGGAGCAACCCACCCCCTTCTTCTAACAACTAGAAACTAGACACCTTTAGTATACATGCATGCCTAAAGTTAGAAATGTAGGGGAGTTAAAAACAAACAAAGAACAAAACCAGGGAGTGAAAACAAGGAGGCTGGGAAACTAGGACTTTTATCAGTTTTTTGAAGGAGCTGCCCGAACACAGCACATCTGGTACTATGCCAGGAATGCAGCTTCTCTCTTATCTCACTTTTTTCCAGCGCTTGTGAGACATGCTGCTGCTTCTTAGTGTTTTTTACTCAGGGATTACCCACAAATCTCTGTTAGCCTGACTTTGGTCAGGTTGGCATACCTGGTTTTGTCTGCTATATCTTTATTCAGGCCTAATAGGTCCATCAATGGGTATTAGCCAGGATGGACAGGGATGGTGTCCCTAGCCTCTGTTTGCCAGAAGCTGGGAATGAGTGACAGGGGATGGATCACTTGATGATTACCCGTTCTGTTCATTCCCTCTGGGCACCTGGCATTGGCCACTGTTGGAAGACAGGATACAGGGCTAGATGGACCCTTGGTCTGATCCAGTAGGGCCATTCTTATGTTCTGAATCACAAGCCCATCCCTTCTCCATGTCACTTTGCAAGTGATAACAGCAATTCTAGAAGGGATTATATCACAAGCCTTAAACCAACCTCTAATCATTGGAGATTCGGAGGAGATTATCCCACATCTTCCTGCTGTGATGTCCCTATTCCTTCCTTTGAAGCATCGGTGGCTAGCACAGTTAGAGACGGGATACTGCACTAGATGGGCCTTTGATCTGATCCAGTATGGCAATTCCTATGTTTTGCTCTCCTTTCTCCCCATACCTTCATAGCCAGCCTTTAAATCCAGTCTTGCATTTTAACGTCACCAGATCCAGGTTCTCCGCTCCAACCCTGCTAATGGAACTTGTACCAGTCTTGGACAACTTTCCCCCAGACAGCTGTCACCGCCTTCCCAGGCAGCTGCTCACCTCTCTCCCTTCAGCATATCCAGAATGCCAGCGCTAGAGTCATCTTCCTCTCCTGCTGTTCTGTTCACACCACCGTCTGTCCCCTTCCACTCCTGTTAGGCTTCCTGTCTCATAGTTCAACAGCTCCAAGCTCCAGTATCTCTGATCTCATTTTCTCCTACTGTCCAACTTTCTCCTATGTGCCTCCCATTCCTCCCTCCTCATCTCTCCCCTTTGTCTCTTTCTTGCACCTTCATGTGTTCTGGACTTGGAAGTCTCTTGTCTACTTGTTTGCTCAGTGTCCACTATCTTCTCTTTTCAACCCTCTCCTTCTTCCAGGGATCTTTCCTGCCTTGGTTTCCTCAGCAACACTCTCTCCACAAACTCCTTCCCCTGCTTTTAGGCCAGGCCTTGTCCCCCTCAGATCCTCAGGAGCAGGGGACAGGTCACATTGTATGGCTGTCACGTACTGTGTCAGTGTACCATGCAGACACATGCATTTTATTAATAAAATAAATAATAATAATAATAATTCTGATAGGACTGTATCTAATGCTGCTTGGGCTTTGCTATCCAACCTGCTGCTGGTTGCATCTAGGCTGTGTGCACTGGCTGGAGGACCTGTAGACCCATCTCTTCCAAACAGTACACCAATTTCTGCTTCTCTGCACACAAATAACTTCCCATGTAGGAAGAGGGTGGAGAGTCTCAGATTGCTCTACAAATTGGTTGTAAGCCCTCCAGCTTGTGAGCACCTCTGGTACAATCTCTCCTCATGGACTAGCATTAGGATCTTGTCTCATTGGCTCGCTCTGTCACTGTACTGCTTGGGAAGCAGCTGGATCTATTTTAATTCCTGAAAGCTGTTGGTCTTCTAAGACAGTGTTTCTCAACTACCAATCCCTGAGATCTTCGGGGCTGGCGCTGGTCCTGGAGATCTCCCTGACACAGTTTAGGAAGGCAGCAAACCAGTCCCTGATATCAAAAAGGTTGAGAAACACTGTTTTAAGAGAACAGCCTGAGAGGCTGATGTCTTTTCTCATGGAGTCATTACTACCATACGCCTGCCTGAGAACTCAGGAGATGCAACTTCCCTCATTCCACAGAATCAGGGGAGCTAGACCTCTTTGGCCATTCTAATCCCTTCCCCTCAAATGCAAAGATGCAACATTCACACCTCATCTGCTTACACTCTAAATAGACAAGACAGACAAAAGGTGGGAGAGGGACACAGAGAAAGGAAGTGCCCAAATCACCCACCTAGGGAAAAACCAGGAATAAGACCTAGGTTTTCTGATTCTCAGCCTTGAACCTATCCACTACGCCTCACTCCCTCTCTGGTTAGATTTGCACTAAAACCTAATCTCCACTGGAAAGGAAAGGCTCCACAAAGTAGTTCTTTGTCAGACACAGGTGTAGCTGCACCACTATTATTCTGTTCATTTTCCTTTCCACTTGAAACTACCATTGGTAGAGTTGGAGCAGTAAAAGGTACAATCAATATGGCTCCAGCACATACATTACTCATATGCAGCACTTATGTTCACTTAAAATGGAAAACAGGCTATATAAATGCAAGGATCTCAGATGCTCTGTAGCTCCCACATGCTTGGTGTGATGCATCTTTTGGCAGTAGCATAGGATCACCTGCTGGAACACACACATGGGAAGATATTTTTTAAATCAGTAAAACCCTGGAACTATGGGTGGACACAAAAAGGAGTCTGGGTTCCTCATTTTCCTGATGTCCATATATGAATCCTGAAATTAGACTTCCAGAATAAAAACTGACTGTGATCCCAGCCTCTCTGATCTACTGCCTTTTTGTGTAATTGGTACATTGAAGGATTTGGCTTTTCCCAAAGGTCTCTAGTGATAAAACTGCTGGTGACTGATCTCTTAACAGTTAGTGCTGATGCATCATTTATTAGTGCGTAGAGCCGGGAAATAGGAGAGTGGGGGATGCAAGCTGAATAGCCTGTGCAAAAGTCAAGGCCACAAAATTTGCTTCTGGCAAAACCAAACGAAAAAAATCATCGTCCTAGCCAAGTTTATTAGATGGTGATAGCATCTGTGCTATATTAATGCTAGTGCTGACATGGGCTTTCAAATCTCACTGCACCCACATCTAATAATTCCCTCCACCTTTCTCCAAATACACACATCCATTCACAACTAGGCACAGTTTTTCCCTTTCCATCTCACTGATCCTACAGACTGAGTGCTGGGGCCAAACCCTCAGCTGATGTAAACTGATGCAGCTTCGTTGCAGTCAACAAAGCTATTCCATTGTACACCAGCTGAGGATCTGGCCCAGTATGGGTTAGAAAGAGGGGGTATTCGTAAAGACCAGGTATGCAGACAAAGCTTATATCAAATACTTGGCTTGTATATCTGTGCCCAGTCTCCACTTGGTATGTTTCTCTGACTGAGAATGTAAGCTGTTTGGTGCAGGGGCCAATGTGTGCCTAGAACATCTAGCACATTTTGGTGCTATTGCAGTCTAACAATCTATACACAGTGAGAGATCTATCGAGCTCTTTGTCCACACGCACCCTGGGAGGCATGAAGACAAAGAAAGAACAGAAGTGAGTATATTATTTCTGAAACATTTTTAAATGCAATATTAAAGCACACTAAAGGCCCTGATTCAGCAAGGTACTTAAATACGGGCTTAGCTTTCAGCACAAGTGGTCCTAGTGAAGCCAATGGGACTCTGCGTTTTTGTTATTTAAAACAATGTTTCTTAGGGTTTTTTAAATGTTTACATTATGTGAAGTAAGTTTAAAGAACAAAATCCAGGGACCCTAAAGCCTTTAGCGCATTGGCTGCACCCTAGGCAGGAAATCACACAGCTGTGGTTCCCAGTGAAGAAACACCTTGGTTTTATTCATAATAGCAGCCCTGGTCCCGCAGCCTCATGGACTCCACTGGGCCTCTACTCAGCATGGTGCTCCTTGAAGGACTGGGGCCTAAATCGGCACATCTAAACTTTGCTTCAGGGGACAAGAAGAAGGTCTAATTAACAGGACATTTTCCCCAGTTATTTTCCTCATTCCAGTCTTTTTTTACCTAATGGGAAAGCCCTACAAAATGTAACAGAGATAGAGATGAAACCAGTAGGGCTCTGTAGAAATGACTCTAACATCCTATAGCAACTAATAAAGAGTGGATGTCTTTTTACGCACTTGTGCGTACACACACACACACATACATTTACCCACAAAAGCTTATGCTTTAATATGTCTGCTAGTCTAAAAGGTGCCACAGGACTCTTTGTCACTTTTTACACACACACACACACACACACACACACACACACACACACACACACACACACACACACACACACACACACACACACACAAAATAATTCTACAGCAGGGCTATCATTCTCTATTAAACGCTATAGGATGGTTAAGACTATAGAAATGACCACATTTTCTCTTCCATTCTGTAGGCCTTTCCCAGGGGAGTTCTTTTGCTGCATCCAGATATTCCCCCATTTTCTCTCTTATGCTGCTCTCCCCATCAGTGACCACAATATTTCAGGCCATACTCCTTGCCATTCCCTGACTCTGCCATGGATCTCTGAGGAACGTTATGTTTGCCATTTTTATTTTGCCAAAGAACTGAAGCTAGTAGAGATGGGAAAGACCTGTTGGGTTGTCTAGTCCAGTGTTTCTCAATGACTGGTCCATGGGCTGGTGCCAGTCCCCAAGATCTCCCGGACACAGTTTAGGAAGGCAGCAAGCTGGTCCTTGGTATCAAAAAGGTTGAGAAACTTTGGTCTAGTCCATCCCCTGCCAGAGCAGGACTGTGCCCTACAGCTAATTCACCCTGTCTGGTTCAGGTTAGTTGTATATTTCTCAAGTGACGAGGACTACTCCACTTCCAACAGGAGACTGTTCCACAGACTGATAGACAGTGCTGTCTCTGGATCTTCAGCTTATATTTTCGTTTTCCTGAGTTCAGCCTAATTCTCCTAGCTATTCCTCTCTCCCCGCTCCCAATCAATTGTTCCCTTGTGGGGGAGAAGCATCCATGTTATTAAAGCAAATTTAAGCTAATGAACACATGAGGGGGGCAGGGGAGAGAGGAAAAGCCTATTTCTTGTCCTATACTGGTGTGCCCATCCCACAGAGTGTTACATGGTAAGCAAGACTTCCATATCATCCTCCTTTGATGTTGGCAGTGGCCCTAAATGTCCTTGGGACAGCCCAGGCAATGGTAATGTTCAGCACTTGTATAGGCCTTTACATTCAATGCACTTTACAAACAGCAGTGAGTTAAGCCTCCTGACACCCCTGCAAGGAAGGTGAGTGAGCATTCTCACCCCCTTTTTGTGGATGGGGAAACTGAGGCACAGAGAAGGTAAGGGACTTCCCAAGGTTACCCAGTAAGTGGCAATCAGAGTCCCTGTGCTCAGTGGTCTAGACCACACTGCCTCTGCTATAGCAGAGCCCCAGGGCCTGGCTGGTTCAGAAACAGCCTCCTTGTATTCTTGTGGAAGTCACAGTCACTGGAGTTAGATGGGGTTAATTGATCTGTTTCTGTGATGAAATTCCTCTGTACACTGGCCTTCCTGTAAACACTGCCTGCCAAAACACATCCACTAGATTCCTGTGCCTGAGGCCACCCAAACGATGACACATTCAGGGCCACCCAGGAGCCTGGTCTCATTTACATATACAATTATCTAATTGCTTTTATGAACCTCCCTCCCCAAACAACATAATCCCTCCAAACCCTCAGACCCTCTCTTCCTTGACAGATGATAAGAAACTGCTTGCTGGTTGAGTTCACCGGCAATGAAATCCTGCAGCCCAGCTGGTCTGTTCTCATCCGGCAGTTACAGGGAATAATTCCGGAAGGTTTCATGGACTCAAAGGATAGTGTTACCTTATGATAGTGTTACCTTACAGACATGCAGAGGTCTGGAGCCCTCAGAGAAGAGTAGCAGACTGGGGCAACTGACCTCTTAGAATCAGACTCTGACTCCATTTCGAGGGTGATCCAGCAAGCAGAGAGCAGGACGCAGTCTGCAGGATACAGGCTGGATGCCCCTGAACTACACAGGTCCCATTCTCCCTGGGCTGCATTCTGCACACTGGCTCCCAGTTCATTCATGCATCTATTTCCACTCCTCCCTTATGAAGCCCTCCCTGGTCTTCCATCACCTTAGTTAGCAGACCTTGTTTTCACATTCCTGGCAGGTCTCCAAGGTTGGCCTGATGGTTTAGGGGACCCTAGGGAGAATCAGGCCATGAGCTGCTTTCCTCATTGCTGCTTTAGCCAGAGCCAGGGAAGGAAACAAGTTGCTTCATGCCTTTCTGGTCCCACTGCTAGAAGCGGAGGGGCTGGGCTTGGAGTGGCAGAACTTGTAGAGGACGGGATGTGGGGACAAAAGAGCTGGGGCACAAGTGGCTGCTTGGTGTGTTTGTGCTTAAAGCCAGTCCCACCGATCTCCCGGTTCCTCCAGTTTGCACAGTTGCTCTTTTTCCCTCCTTCTCTTTGGAGCCCTCACTATCCCCAGACTCTAGGAAACACTCTCTAAGGACCTGATCCAAAGCCTGCTGAAATCAATGGAAGGACTCCCACTGCATCCATATTTAATCAGATCGCTAAGGAGTTCTTAAAAGACCAACTTCCTGTTCCACTATTGGGCCAGATCTTTCACTTAGCATAAATCACCAGAGCTCCACTGCAGTCAGTGGAGTAACTGATTTACATGATTTGAGGATCTGGTCCAGTGCCTCTAACTAAACTACCTTATGTAGAGCCTCAGCAAGTTGGTACCAGACTGATGTGAGAGGCTTTAGTGCGTGGACCACAGGACTGCCAGCCAGGATTTCCAAGATTCTATTCCCAGCTCTCAGACGGACTTCTTCTGGGACCATCACCAAGTTACCTCAGTCCTCTGTGCCTCAGTGTTCCTATCTGCAAGATGGAGATAATACTTGTCCCCACGTAGCCTCCCCCCCCCCAGAAACGTTGCCAGGCTGAATTAAGTTTGATTTGCAAAGTACTGGGAGGATGTCAAGTGCTTCTTATCATCATCATACACCTGGAGCCCCCAGTAGCCTATCGGCATTCAGGATTCCCCAGCACCAGTTGAAGCTCTCTCCTACGGCGATGGGGGTTGCCCCACACAGGTCTCCAGATGCTGGGGGATTCTGGCTACCTGGGGAGGAAGTTGTTTGTCCTCCTGGTAGTAAATTCAACTGTTCTAGTTCTCAGAATTACGCTATAACCAAGACCTCAGACAAGTGAGAATTATAGATCTCCAGTCACAACAAAAGCCAATTCAGAGCCATCATCACCGATTCCTCTCATCTCTCTATCTAGATTCTTCTGTGGTGCCCATCACCTTGGTATCTGAATGCCGTGGATACCCACACTACTCACAAAACAACATTTCCATTCCCAAGATCTCCCCTGACAATGTATATTAACATGACAAGTGCCCGATTCTCCACAGGGAGAAACTGGCATTGCCCTGCTGACTTCAACAGCCATGGCACCGATTTACCCCAGCTGTGGCTCTGGCTCAGTGTGTTCCCCACAGGGTGGCTTGGAATCAGTACTTACTTTCAAAGAATAGGCCAAGGCGATGAAGCCGAGACAGCAGAAGTTGAGGTATACAAAGTTGAAGATGGACCAGAGATAGTAATCGTTCACCTCAGTGGTGTCTGGGTAGATTTCAATCACCGTCGTGGGGTTAGTCATTGTCTTCTTCTCCACAGTGTGTTTGCACTGTACAGCTGGCCGCAGGCTGTCCCCTTTGCAGCTCTTATTCTCCATGTAGCAAACAGCCGAAGAGGGAGATAGGACAGGCAAGGCTTGCGGGATGGCAGGAGGCTTGGGAATGCCAGCAAAGCACCCCTGCTGGGGGGGTCTCTGAATCCAGAATGCTCCGTCAAAGGGACACAGCGGGTCCAAGGTGGGTTCCTGAGTTCTCTCCGTGGTGGCTGCCGCAAATTTACCAGACTGTATCCTGGCAAAGTGAAATCTCCTGTGAAAGATTGGGGGTGGGGAGGGGAGACGGAGAATGACGGGGATGGAATAAAGCAGGGGGGAATCGAGGGAGAAGAAAGAAAGGAGAGGCAGAGGGACAGAGGAGAGATTGGGGAGAAGAGAGAGGGAGTAGGTAGAGGGGAGGGAGGAGAGCAGGGTAGAGGAGGGGGAGGAGACAGAGAATAGTATTTGCACTCATGTACCACAAAGGAGCATTCTCCTGCACATTGAGCAGTCTGTAATGTATGCAGCAGTGGAACAGTTACTGCTCTCCATGCAGCTGGCTGTCCCCGCTCCCGCAGCATGTTCTGTCTCCCCCACAACCCTTGCAGAATAGCTGGAGAGTTCGAGGAGCTTCTGACATCTGTCACCCTCTTCCTCTGCTCCCACCATCCTTATTATCGCCGCCAAAAGCCTTTGCAGTGGGAGCGTCCCAGCAATAACGCATGTGGCTGTTTCCTCACTTGGCCCCCCACCTTTCCCCACATCAACTCTGAATGGGAGACAGCGGCTGCTTTCGTTTCTTTAAAAGAAAGAAAGAAAGAAAAGGCAAGAAAGAACAACACATCCGAAGAAGGGGGAGAGGAGGTTCCGAAGAGAGTTTCCAAACAGACCCCGTTCCAGCGTTACCCCCACCCCCGCCCTGTCCATCCATCCATCAGGGCCCTGCTGCTCTCTGTCCCATTCCAGGATCGAAGCTGGTTGCTGGGGGGAGGTTAAATGATTGTCAATCCAGTCAGCTGTGCAGCTGCGGCAGCACAGCCCTGGCTTCTCTCTCCCCCTCTGTTTTTCTTTTTTTTTTTTGCTGAGTCCTCATCTCCCTGGAATTCCTGATGAAACTGAATTTCCCATTTCCTTTCACTCGTCAGCAGTTTTTCCTGCTTGGCCAACCCCGAGGCGAGAGGCGGAAGAAGGGGCGAGGACAGAGGAGGGTGAGGGGGAGCTGGGAAGAGGCAGTCTCCTGCTCCCCACCTTCCCCACTCCATTAGCTGTGTAATTAGCAGGAACCATCTGCCTCTAGTAACCCGTCTGTCCATCCATTTATCTCCTTGGGAAAGGTGGAAGAGGGGAGAGCGAGGGATACTCACAAGGAGGAACACAGGGAGTTGCTGCATCTCTGGCTCACACTGCCTCCGACTCTGCTTTCTTAATAACTGGAGTTGGTGAAGGAGAGGAAGCGGGTGGTGGGGGAGGAAGAGGTCAACTAGCATCCCCCTGAAACAAACAGTTCAAGGCACACATGCTCGTTACAGCCTTTTGGCAGGAGAGCTCCACTTCATCTCACCCACCGATGCTGTTTTCTCATGCCCTCTCAGCCCAGGAACATGACCTTCAGGTTCATGTTTCCTTGCACCTACCTGCCAGGAAGGCACATCTCCCAGGTGCACGGCTCGAGGGCGTGGGCATCAGTGCACACGCTAGCCGGGAAGATCACCTCAGACAGAAACCATCTACCACCTCCATCGAGATATTTAAGGAGAGATTTTGATGCAACTTTAACTATGGAGTCGCTGCCGAGGCCTTGGTAACCTGGACCGAACATATACACGCCATACAGGGCTGTCTGGTCAACCAGGGCTGTCTGGTCAGCACAAGTCTAAAGCGAGGAGGGTGTTCAGCAGCGTTTGCACTCCAGTCATGGGGAATGGATAGAAATTGGATAGATTCTGCATGCAGGGAGAGAGACACATGCACATGCAATCAAAACAAGAGAGAAGCATCCCCAGGCCAACAGTGTCTGGAAGCACACAGGACGTAGTGCGCTCTGCTGCAGAGAGGAGGAGATGGATGGACATCATTAAGGATGGGAAAAGCCAGGAAGGGTTGGGATCTGAGTTCGGTTTTCTGAGCATCCCTATTGTTGACAGGGGTTGAATTAAATGGTTCCCATCTCTGCTTTCTACCTATCCCAAAAGCTACATTGAAATAAACCGGCTCACCCAACTTCACAACCTAATGACCTCATTTTGTGTGGGGTGGCCAATGCAGCAAGGTCACAACTTTCAGATTGTCCCAGACGGGACAAGCATAAAGGTGGTGCCCCAAGGCCACTAAAGGTGCTCTGCAGTAGTGGATTAGTTAGGTGAAGACAGGCATGGAATTGCATCGAGTCTTCTTTGGCTGGAAGGCCGGTGGCTGCAATTTGTGGCACTGGGTGGGGCAGGGAAAGCAGTAAAAACGAGGGGATGCTCGTGTTGAAATGATAATTAAAGACAGAACTGTAAGACACGTGAGTGGCCATGTTATGAGAACGGTTCCCCAGTGCGGCTGCTGAGATAAAGTTCTCCTTAGGATAACATAATGGCTAACAGAGAGAAAACAAAGAGAAGGAATAGTCTATTTTCAAGATGGTGAAAAATTAACAGTAGGGAGCCACAATGCTCCATGTAAGGATTCGTGCCCTTAATATTATCATTTACGATCTGGAAAAGGGAATGAACCATAAGGGTGGAAAAATATTGCAGTGACGCGCAATGATTTAGGTAAATCAAGACGAGAGAAGGTGCATGGGACCCGGAAAGCGAGGTGAATGGGCAGATAATTATCACTATTGATCAATGTAATGTAACTTGCAGTGTTGTAACTATGTTGGCCCCACGATTCTTCAGGTCTGAAGAAGAGCTCCACGTAAGCTCAAAAGCTTGTCTCTTTCACCGACAGAAGTTGGTCCAATATTCCCTCACTCACTTTGTCTCTCAATGCAACGTAATGTATATAGAAAGGGATACTCTGAAGTACTGATACACATTGCTGGGTTCAAAATTAACTTTACATCTGGAAAAATACCTGTGGGTAACTGGACAGTTGAATCAAAACCTCTGCTCAATGTAGAGTGGAAACAAAACATTATGATGTATAAGGAAAGGAGTGGAAAATAATATTGAAAATATTGTTATGGTGAAATGTGCTAATGGCTGCTACCATGTGAGTCTCAGGCTTTGTCTACACTAGCACTTTTGTCAGCAAAACTTTTGTCAGTCGGGGGGTGGAAAAAAACCCCATCCCCCTGCCCAACATAAGCTTCACCGACAAAAGCACCGGTGTGGACAGTGCTATGTCAGCAGGAGATGCTCTCCAACCAACATAGCTACTGCCACTTGTTGGGGGTGGTTTAAATTATGCCGGCAGGAGAGCTCTCTCCCGTCAGCATAGAGTGGCTACACACGAGACCTTACAGTGGCAGTACTGCAGAGGTTCAGCTACATCTCAGTAATCTCTCTAGTATAGCCATAGCCTTAGATCCAAAGGCAATCACAGACCTCATCAAACCAATCGGTGTGCCAAGTACTCTCAACAGAAGTAGTAATCAAGCTGCATTATGCACTAAAAACAACTGCAGACTATTGGGGGTGGAATCACCCAAGGCACTAGGCAAGACAAAGCTAAGCCATGTGGACTGAGGTTTGCTCCTACTGTATTCAGGGGAACAGGACTTTTGTGCACACTCTTTGTAAATAAACAGAATTGCTCCATCGATACCTGAGTCCTATCATCAATTTCTTCCCCCAACAGAAAAAACCCTGCAAAGTCCCAAATACTGGCTAACTGCTTGGGCCAAAGGGCAACAATATTATAGTGCCATTATATACATAAGTGGGATAGCCTCATTTTGAATACCGTGCTCAGTTCTGGTCAATCCATCTCAAAAAGTATAAATAGAAGGGAATGAAATACAGGCAAGGAAAATGATTTGACATATGGAGAGACTTCAGTAGGAGAAAATACTGGAAAGACTAGGATAGTTTAGAAGTTTACTGAATGCATTGATCAGAGGAAATACTTTTTCATACTTTGTACAATTAAACTGTGGAACTCACTGCCACAAGCTTTTATTGAGGCAGGATTCATAAAAGGATTAGACATTTATATGGCTAATGAGAACATCTACAGACACATTAGGGAAAAATCATAAGGGATATAAATTGGTGAGGGTGACAAAGAAACTTCCCATTTCATAATTGTCCTTTACAGCATATTTGCACCTTACTCTGAAGCAGCTAGTGCTTGCAATTGTTGGAGGCAGGATACTAGATTAGATGAACCACTGCTCTGATCTGGTGAGGTAGTTCTTTTGTTTCTATACGGACAGGGCCAACAGCTCACCTGCATTTGGGGTGCAACACACCAAAAATTACTTCAACACCCACACCCTGTGAAACCTGGAACTTGTTCTGAGGAACAAGTAAGGAAGTGAGGCAAGAAAGCTGGAGAGAAATGATAGTGGTGTGGAGGGGGGACTGGTGGAGAAACAGGACCAACAAGACTGCTTTAGAAGTCAAGGAGAGAGGATCAAGGGCCTGGGGTCTGAAGGAGAGGGGAGAGGCTGGCACCGAGAAGGGAGAGTAGAAGTTAAAAATAGTGGAGAAAAAAAAAACACAGAAAGTGAAAAATGAACTGGGGAAGAGAGGCCAGATCCAAACATGTTAGAAAGCAAGGGAGAGAAGGATGGGCCTTTAATCAAAAATAATCAACGAAGGGAAATACGGGCACTGAGAAATACTGAATTAAAACCCGAGATGGAGAAGAAAACCTAATGAATAGGAAGAATAAAAGGAAAGAAGAGTAAAGAGCACAGCTAGGGAGACGCGACAGCTTCTCCTTTCTAAATATCATGGTCTGTTTGCTTTAGCCAATATTCTGGTCCAGCAGCTGGATACTGTTAGAAGCCGAGGCTGGTTCCCTGCAACGAAGCGAGTCTGACATGACACTGAAAGTAAATCAGGAGAACGGGTTTATTTCCGTGAGAAGCCTAGACAGAGAAAGGGCTGAGCTCTGCAAGACAGGGGTGGGAAACTTTGAGCCACCCAGGCTTCACAGCCACAGTTGCCACCCCTCCATCAAACAGCCTGATCCCTCATGCTGCCTGGCAGGCAATAAGTTAGTGCAACACATGAGAAGCACTGCCTGGAGGGGCACTATCAGGTGTTATCACAGCAAAGGAGCTCAGGCCCCGCCTTCCAGTGTGCTGGAGACAATGTTCATATAGAGCAGCAGTTGATGAGGAAGAATTCTGCTGTGCATGCAGCTATACCACCCAGAGTTATCCCCTGGCTCGCTCCAGAGGGATGCTAGAGCTTGTTCCTGGTTGCAGACATTATCCAGAGTGGACAGTGACCTGTCAATCTCCCCAGGGCTCAAGTTGGTACAGGCTGTGGCAGGGGAGGGGGGAGGAAGAGGCTCAAGGATAGCCTCCATTCCCCGTTGAGCTCCTCACCACAGTTCTGCCTGCTGTCAAGGCTTGGAGACTAGTGCTTTCTCCTGCCCCTGCTGGCTGGGTGGGCACCTGTGGGAGAAGCACTGAGGGCAGATGAGGAGAGAGTTTCCCTGCCCTCAGTGCCAGCCCCCACCAGCAGGGAGGAGTGACTGCCAGGGAATCCCTAATGCCTGCTCAGTCCCTGCAGCCCTAACTGGCTGCATGAGAAACTAGCTGCAGCTGGAATGCACACATAGGGGTATCTGACAAAAAAGTTCCCCAGGTAACCATTTGCATTTTCTTATTTTCCAGATTCTTACAAAAGAGTAAGGCAAGAAATTCAGGCCCCACCAGTGGCACTCAGCCCCATGGCCTGGGAAAGCTTGTCTTAGGGGATCATTATGGCGGGCTACATGGCGTGGCTGTTTACGACACCAGCAAGAGAGAATGTTTATCTGGGTGTGGCTGGGAAGGTGTGCGGAGGAGTGGGGTGACACCGCCTGTTCAGACCTGACTTCATTCTTTTACTATCCACCTCCCTGATTTTCTTTTGTGTAAAGGTGACAACTGATCTGTGCTCTGAGATTTATATGGAAAGCCGCACAAGGAGAAAGCAGCAAACGGCAGCCATGGAATATCAGGCCATATTTCCATTTGAAAGCAGATGCTGATGCCATCACAAACTATGGGAGTAGATCCTGAGTCATGAGAGCCCCTGAGCTGCAATCTCCTCTTCTGTCACTGCTGCGGCTCTCATCTCCTCCTTTCACTAATATAAAGGCCAGCATGTTTCCCTCAGAGTTAGGTTTCCTTTAACAATCTATTGCTATCGCTATGGAACTAAACGTTTACATTTTACAAGAGTCCCTAACGTGCCATTGTGCCAGAAGATGCTTAAAACTCCACAGGCTCTCTGGAACCACAGGTTCAACTGCCAGCAGCATCACTTCATGCCTTATCCCTCCTATAGCCTCCATAGGCCTGATTCTCAGTTACCCTGTCCCTGTGCTTAGGGCAGGGCTGGAGGAGAAGGGGCATAGGCAGCTTTACACTGTATTCAAACACACTGTCCTCTAGCATTATTCTGGGGCCTACCTGGCCACCAGTGTAAGTCAGAACAGCCTCAGGACTGCTTGACTTCCACGTCTGCTTCCCAGGACCTTCAGTGGTCTTTGAGAAGCAGGGAATAGCCAGAAAGAGTAGTGCACCTTGGACATTCCCCTTCCCTGTCCTCCACACTAAGAGCTGGGAGTGGAGCAGCAGCAAACCTGATGCCAGGCCTGTCTCAGCTGGAGAAGCCCCCTGCATAGTGGGTATTCTCAGAGGGCTCTTCCCATCCCCTTTATGCTGCCAGTGTGCACCCGAGAATGGGGTCCAATGGAGTTTGCTACATACATGTGGCTCTTTCAGATGAGACTTTAAAAACCAAGGTCCTGTCTGCTCTGCCTCGGTACCACAGCACCACATATGCGTGCTCATTGGCCCTAGATTCCATGGCCAAAAGATCACCCTAGTCACTGCTATATAATACACTAGCACCAGCTGGCTGCCACCATCCCACTCCAGAGGCAGTAGCATTTTAATGAGGCCGTAAGTCCTGTAAACAAGGCCTGAGCCAAAGTCCACTGAAGCCAATGAGACTCTTTCCATTGATTTCAGTGGGTGCCAGACGGCCCTATAGTTTTCAAACCACTTTGGGATCTCTTCTTAATTATTATTAATTCATAATCTTTCAAGATGGCAAGTGCTGTATAATCTATCACATGGTACATGATCATGGTCACCGTACTACTGAACAGAATGTTACATACTCAGTATTTCAAAGCATTAAAAAATCATGAGTCAAGCCTGAAAAAATTATGAAATTGGCTTAAAAAATCATGAGGGTTTACTTTCACTTACATTTTTCATTCTTTTATTTGCCTCCTGGTTTCTGAGCCTTTAGGGGTCATTCTCTACAACCATAAAGGCTGAACATCTACTTTTTTACAAATGAAAGCTGAGATTATAATTATTATTTGTATTCATAGTGCCTAGGACCAGGACCAAAAGAGATTCTCTTGTTATCACTTGACCTGGGGGAAGGCTTTAAAAACCATCACATACTGTGAGACTCATGACAGAATCAGGAGAGTTGGCAACACTAACTGAACTCTCCCTACTAGAACCAGAATAGCAACACTGGGAGAACAGAAGAACGGCCATACTGGGTCAGACCAAAGGTCCATCTAGCCCAGTATTTCTGTCCTCCCGACAGCAGACAATGCCAGGTGCCCCAGAGGGAACGAACAGAACAGGCAATCACCAAGTGATCCATTCCCAGCTTCTGGCAAACAGAGGCTAGGGACAACATCCTTGTCCTGCCCAAGAGCACTATGTAGGACTGAATTGCTCAACTTTTCAGCAGAGGAGACACAGCAGCAACCCTATGGCGCTTCTTTCCTAGCCCCCCTCTTTGAAATTCTCTCTACTGAATTCTAAGCTAGCTGAACAATAATATTGTTTGACATTTGAAAGGGTCAGGCCTCCTTCCCCATGCTTCTTCTCTCCTGTCCTCTAGCTTTTAAGCTGCATTCTACTTCTCTTCCCCTCCCAAAGGAACCTAAAAATAAAATTAAAAAATCAGAGGAAAAAGAAAACAACCAACCCCAAGACAAAAGTGGTTCATCATTTGTTTTTAGTAAAAAGAGTTTCCAAAAGCAAGAGATTGTCTTCTAGACACTGCCCTGAGCGTCTATGAACATGGGGTCAGATCTTCCATTCATTTACATGAGCTTCACACTGGTGTAAGTGCATTGACTTCAGCTGATTCGTTGCTTAGTATTTAGTAATTCACTGTGTTGCAGCAGAGTCAGCAAGAGTAGAATTGGACTCTTGGAGCTAGGGTATCATGTTTGCTGTTCTGTACATGTGGTGTGTACTGTTTATCTTCTCGGTGCTGGTGAAAAATTTTAATACAGATAAAGTTTCAACTAAATCAAATGAATTTAGTTGTAGAGAGACAATGCAGTAAGTGGAGGGAGATGGCAGAGGAAGGGCAAATGACTCAGATCGTTAATATTAAAAATAGCATTGCAGAAATTAAGGAAATAATGTTGCAGTACAGGACACAAGTTGAGAGTGGTGGAGGGAACTGAGCCACCTGGCCAGCAGGGGTAGAGAACCTTGCTCCAAATGTAAATGAAGCGCAGAGTATTGGAGAATCAGACAGTGTGTGCGCATTCTGGTGAGTTTTAGGATGTTTTGAGATGAGTGTGGGAATGATCAGGGCATCCCAGGGATGATCTGCAGCAGTTGTTAAAGGCTGGCTCCTCTACAAGACCAAAACTGCACTAATCCCGCCTTTCTGCGCAGCCTTGGTGTTTAGTCACAATGCAAGTTGCACATGTTTCAAAGCATAAGCTCAGCATGCCACTGGCACAACACTACACCTGGAAGCACCCCAATGGGGTGAGGAAACATCCAAAACCTCTGCTGGGGGCACTAGGTTGCACAACTTTCCCTTCCCTTCCCGCAATGGAGTCTCTCCCTCTTACCTCTTGTTTCCAGAAGGCAGGCTGGAGTACAAGCATGGGACCAGCAACAGCCCTCTGGCCCCTTCCAAGGTGATCCAAGGTCAGGCCTGTTCTCCTCCCATACAACTTTGTGACCCCTCCCCTCTGCTCTCCCCTTCCTGTCCCTTTAATGGTCTGATTTTCAGAGGGGCTGAAAATGGGATGTCAGTGGGAGCTCAGCACCTTTGAAAATCAGACCATTGTTGTGACTTCCCTTTCCCTTTCCCTCTCCCTCAGCCAGCTGTGCCCCCCTCTTCCTTTCCTGTCTTGGGTCTCTCTTCTGCTTCCTTCTCTGCCCTTTTCCACTTCTCTGAAGGGAGCTGAAACCCCCCTGGCTACTGGGATGGAGGGAGAAAGCACTCAGCACAGAGCAGTAAAGCCAGCAAGGCAGAGCCTCTGGTGGCCACAGCAGTGAAAACAGCATCTCCTAGTGGCAATATGAGCAAACTGCGTGTGGGGAAAACCTGTGTTTTCAGGCCCAGCTGCCTGGAATAAACAGCAACGAGGTGGCAGTAGCACCTTAAAGACTAACAGATTTATTAGGTGGCACTGGACTCCTTGTTGTTTTTGTGAATGCAGACTAACACGGCTATGCCTCTGATACTGGAATAAACAGCATGATCAGAGGACAGCTAAAAAAACCCAGTGGCCCCCAAACGGAGCCTGTTAGCTCATATGCACTGGTAAAGTGGTAAAGATGAGCTGGGCAGAAAACAGGGAAAAGGAGGAGCTGCGCTGCTTGGCTTGGTTGTTTTTTACTGGCTCATCCTTTTTATCAGTTATTGTTATTTCTTTGTGTTGTGGGACTGTGTGGAGTCCCAGGGCTAGGCCCACTAGGTGCCATACAGACAGATAGTCCCTGCCTCAGAGCGTTTACAATCTCTTTTGTAGCAAAGGGCTCCACCAGCTTGACCATCCCATTTCAAAAGTCAAGCTTCGCTCCCTTTGTCACTAATTACACCAGAAATTATTACAACCACCCACCCAAGCAATGAAACAAACCAATCAACCCCCCATAAAAACAAAATAAATCTAATTTCCCATTTTCTTTCCTGTGTTTTTTTTTTTTTTTTTTTTTTTGCATTTCTCACCACTTAGACTCTGAAATGAATTTAGGCCCAGATTCTGCAACTAGATTCACACAAGCAGGTTCTGGTGCTTGTACTAATCCCTAATGGATCAGGGCTTTTAGTCAGTTCCAATCTTGCTTATAGCTAGTTTTGTAATTTAGCTGTCATGCACTAGCCCAATGCAGGAGAGTTTGGGTTGCCAGCACTACAGAGATGTTCTGAATCCAAACAAGAAATCAGGTTCATCAAAGGTTAAAAAGATCAGGAAACCATTTCTAGTAGTGATATATTTTGTTAACAATTTTTTCCCCAACCTAATTTTGGGCATATTCTTAAAGTACCTGCTAGACAGTCCTTTTTTAGGTGTGTTATTTTCTTCAGCAAGGCCTAGCAATCCTAGCTCTCCCTTTAATGTTAACTAAGTGGAGGATGACTAGTAGGAGGAAGATCAAACCGAAATCATGGACCCAATAAGGCACGTTAACATCACTTCTACCACTGGCTTCCCTCCAAAATGAAACTGCATTGGCCCCAGTTCTGCATGGGTTCACCTGGGGAGCTCTTTGCAGGATTAGGGCTTTAAAAGTTCTTTGAGGCAGGTACCTTGCCCTCGTATTTATATTAATAAACATTTGGCAATTGATTACATCTTTTTTCCTAGGCTGAGCATTCGGTATTTGATAGGTATTTATGGGCACTCCTTTCATAGTATAGATGTTAATTTAGGGAAAAAGTTGATTTTGTGGTTAAGGCACACAGCCTTCCTGTGTGACCTTTGCCAAGATACTTAATCTTTTTGTACCTCAAGTTCTCATCTGTAAAATGGGGATAATACTTCATTTTGTCATGGCTGTTTAGATAGTAAACTCTTCAGGGCAGAGATTGACTCTTATTGTGTTTGTACAGCACCTAGCAGAGAGGAGCTTCATTTTTTGTTGGGGTTTCTGGGTACCACCATAATACAAAAAGTAATAATATGGGAAAGAAGCTCAGAGCATAGGTTGGATTTTTTTATGAAATTGAAAAATGAATAGTGCTCTTCCTAGATCTGAATCTTTTAGTGTCATCCCATTTCATACATCCTTCAGGTGAGGCACAAAGACATTGGTGTGTGATGCATCTATAGGCATACAGTGCTTCATTGATAGAGCCAGTGTTATAAACTTGAGCTCTGATCTGTGGCCACTGGGGGTGTGTCTGTGTGGATCTGCTTTATGCCATATCTCCAACACAAAGAGGTACTAACACTAGTACAGCTGGTCATGAGAGGATTATCTTATGGTAGGTGGCTCCTTCATTGCATGGTGCTTGTGTAATATTTGTTGCACTGCCCCCTCCCTGAGGGCCACACAGTGGGAGTGGCTGGGCATTCCCTTCCTCTTGACTGTTATGTGGATGAGAGGCTCAAGAACTGGATGATGGCAGTTCTGTTCCCAGCTCTACTACTGGCCTGGTGGGTAACCTTGAGCAAGGCCCAGTGCCACTGTGCCTCAGTTTCCCCATCTGTAAAATGGAAATAACCACACTGCCTTCCTTTGCAAATCACTGAGAGATCTACGGATGATAAGAGCTAGGTGTTAGTGTTATAATGGTCATTGGGAGATTATGTAAATTAGAGCAGGCATTATATAGAGCAGAACGGTGCCTGCTGTGGTGGTTTCAAAGCTCCAGTTGGGCTAGGTTGCACTGGGTCATTGATAGGAGGTTAGCATATTGTTTTACAGAATCTCAATATAACATTTTAATAATTTAATACAGGACAGTATGTTTCTATCCCTCATGGCTGAGAGGTAAACCTTCTGTAACTGACAATTCTGTCTGCCTCTGTTTGCACAGAGCCTGAACCAATAGGTCTGAGAGAAGTGAACTGGGCCATGTATCTCAAAGCACGTTACTTCAGATTCCCAGCGAAGATAATGTAAATGTCAACAGTGTTAAATATTTCACTACTGTTTGAACCTATGTAAGAAAGGCGAGTAAGGAGCCCATTGCAATGCTCTGCACAATCTGCTCTGATTGACATTTCACAGCAGTGCCACAAGTGGAGCTATCACGGCTTCCTCTGCCCCTCTCCTCACTCCAAATCTGACCTGTGGAACTAAAAGGCCGGAGCGGAAGAGCAGAGGCCAAGCGGGCCTCTGAGCACCATTAACGGAGAGCCACTCCTGAAGAACCCAGTGGAACATTCAAACCGCAGCGTGGGGAGCCTACCCACAGAAGCCCACCTGAGCATATTATGAACATATGTACAATGTACTGTGAGTGGTGTTTCCTTTTCACATCTCAAGGAGGCAGAGCTTGGGAGAATATCTATCCTCCCCCCGACTCCATTTCAACCCTGAAGTGATTTAAGTTCACTGGGTCCTCCACCCTTCCTGCTGTCCCCCAGCCTCTCAACGTAACGCCTGGCCTACGTGAAGTGCTCACTACACCTTGGCAATTCCAAACCACTCAAAAGAAAACAGCCACAAGGTAAAGGGGAGAAAAGATGTTTTCATTTCAATTTTCTATAATAAAATGAGATGGTAATTCTGACAGCAAATCAGATTGCCCAGAAAAGAAAGTCAAACAGCATTTCAAGCTCTGTTTGAAAAACACAAGTAAAACAACAAGGGGAAGAGACTGATTTCAGAAGCGCCACGATCTTTGCATTGCAAATGTATTAAGTCAAATAAACCGCTCCCCCAGCCTGTCATAAGATGTGTCTTTCAGGGCATCACTATGGACCAAATTCTTCCCTCAGATATAAACGTCCTGTATGTCTGATGACAGAAATTGGCCCAGTGTTACCAGTGAGATGCTACAGAATGTACAATATAGGGCATTATATGTTTTAACAGCAACTGCAGTACAATGGCTCCTTCATACAATGCCCTGTGCCTGTTTTGGAAGGGGTTAAAAATAGATCCTTAATAAAATCTAAGCTTGCGGTCAATTCCCTGCTAGAGTTTTACCTTCCACCAAATCTAATTAATGGGCATCTAAGAAAAGTTCTACGTTTAAGTCACTGTATGGGATAAATTCTTCCTCTGAGAAAGGATTTAGCAAAACTTTAAAGAGCTCTGGGCACTTGATTAATTTGCAAATGGGACCCTCTGGAGGGTAGCTGAGTATTTGTGTTTGATGGTTTTTGGGAACACACCATTGTTCTCTAGCTAGGTCTCTAGGCTGTAACAGATGCCTTCAGCTTCTAATCTGAGGCAGCAGCTGAAGAGTGGGCACAGACAGCAGCCCATGGTGAGAACAGCGTATTTATCACTCCTGGGGCTGTGCAGACTGACATGAATATTAGAGCTCCTACATTCGCACCAGTCACAGCTGCCTCAGGCAGCCCCTTCCAGGTGCCTAAGAGTAATGATTGTAAGCATTAAGTACACACAAATGAAATAGCCCAGTCTGAGCAGCAGAGGCTGTTATTAAAGACCTGAGTCAACGTTAGCAAACTTATCACAGGTGCAATGGACTGGAAAAGGGTGGCATTCAGCAGGCTGATGGGATGTGACTTATTTTAGATCATCTCCGCCCCATTCTCCCTGAACATCCCGATTAACTGGCAGCCCTTTTCTCTCCCCCAATGGCAGGCTCAATGTTGGCTTGGACCTGGGGAAAAATGTGTATGCTCCCTAGTGTGACTGGCCTTCCATATACCCCCCAGGCACATTACTGCTCTCACTGCCTGGGGAAATCCTGACCCCACTGAAGTCAGTGGCAACATTCCAATTGACTTCTGTGGGGTCAGGATTTCACACCATACATTACTCCCAATCCTCTCAACTGCTACTGTTGGTGTTAAGCTGGCTCACACCAGGGCAGGATCTGCATCTTTGACTTTTCTTTTTCTCTCTCTGCGTTGTGCCATTGCTCATGCTGCATTATACACTTGGGAGCCCATGCCAAAGCCCACTGAAGTCAATGGAAGTCTCTCTGTTCACTTCAGTGGGCTTTGGATCAAAGCCTTGATAACTCTACCAAGCTCACTCTCTCCCACTTCCTCAAAACCGTACTTAAAAACCCACTTTATCTCCCTCTGTCTACCAATCACTACTTGCAGTCCCTCCCCTGGACTGCTGCCCCATGTTTGTCTTCTCTAAGGGCCCGACAGGGTGAACAGTTCTGTATACGTAGTTGCTGACTCTTGCCTGGGAAAGTGTGGGTCTGTGCGCATGACCATTAACTGTAAGCTCTCCAGAGCGGGCAATGCGCCTCACTCTATATTTGTATAGCAGGGTGTATGTTTACCTGGTTTTGAATAAGAAAAGTAAGCTAAGGTTCGGAATAGGGAGTGTAGAGTAGAGATGAATTGGCTTCCAAAGGCTCAGAGGTTTGGTAAAGAGAAGCACCTGGAACTTGAGATGCTTCCCCAAACTTCTTTGATCTGGAAGTCTTGCAAGTCTCCTGTCTGACTGCTAATAGTCTCTGGTTTGATCAGATCAAAAATACCATAAGTAAAGTTTTCAAAAGTAGCTAAGTGACTTGAAAGCACCTAAACCCCATTGACTGTCAGTGGGACCTAGGGCTTCTAGGTAACTTAAATGTTTAAAAAAAAACAAAAAACCCTCTCAGCTCAATAGCTCTTGACAAATTTTCCCAAACAGTAGGACTTTAAGAAAAAATCCAACCAATCAAACTATTTCAAACCTAAGAAGTTTGGGTCATCTCTTATTTTATCTGAACTGGTTTGCTCAGCCTTAAGTGTAAAGATGGGCCATTGCGGACATGAACTCAAAGACCATCATCAAATCCTACCATGGTCCCCTTCCCGTTTCTGCTCCCTGAGGGTTCTACTGGCTGGAGCCCCTATTGTCATCCCTGCCCAGTGAGACATGTCAACAGAGATGGTCACACCACGGCAAGTGCTCTCATTACACTGCCACGACACAAGAAACTCGGTTAATGTGTTTTGATCCTAAGCCTTCCCTTGTGTATTTTAAGGGATGGCTCATGCAGCCATCTCTCGATCACCCTCCTCAGCTCCACAAGAGAAATCAGTCTCACAAGGAAGCACATTAAAACACAAACTTATTAAGAGCCACCAGACTATTGCCTTTCTTTCCCATGTGACTTGGAGCAGCCATAAGACAAAGTCAGCTCCCTCACCCTGTCATTGGTTAGAGAAGAGGAATAAGGAGAAAGTTTTCTGCATGCGGTTATATAACCCCCTCTTCCCCTCCCAGTAGAACAATGAATCTAATGACCATTACCAATGTGGGTTCTCTGCAGGAGGAGGGGAATCGCAGCTTCATTACCTAATATTTAAAATGGAGCTGGAAGATCTAACAAGGTGAGGCTGCTCTAAATTGAGTGATCCGCTAGAGCTCTCTGATTATCACTTATTCAAGAGACGGCAAAGGGTCATTAAGAGGGCACTAATATTGTTTCCTTTTTAATTTTAAATCTATTTCCATTTCTTTTATTTCCTCATTTGCTTCCTAATCCTGGGACTCTCTCTCTACAGTGCATGCACGTGTGTGTGTGTGGCAGGGGTGGTGGAGCAGGCACTCAGACACACTTGGCAAAGCCAACAGAGTCATTATCACGGTCAAACACAGTGTAGTAGGGGCCAATGAACACGTCTCCCAGGATCCACAGTGGGCCCCCGGGAGGTGGGATGTCCAGGGCTGAAAATCCACTCAGGCAGATGGTCTCTCCCTGTACAGAAACCTACAGGAAAGAGTGAGAAGGTCAGTAGAAGGATGAGTCCTTCCCCCATCCTCCCACAAGCTCCACTCTAGGGCACCAACTGGTGGAACTGACTATGTGGTATGAGGTATTAACTATCATCATCTATCATGACAGAGACTGGCCCTGAGCTCTCCAAACCCAGTGGCAGATGGACTGCAATAGTAGAGGACGTATTGAAAGAGTCACATGATGTCCTGTCCATTATTGCTCACCCTGCCTCCCTAGTTTCATCCACTGCAGGAGCTGATGGCTTTACTCAGGCTAGGTCTACACTTGCAGATATAGAGTGCCAGGAGTTAAACCAGCCCTCAGAGACAGCAGCAGGGAACGCACTGCCATGTGTTCACACAGTGCTCCTTGTGACTGTGGAGCATGTCCACATTAGCAGCTCTTGCAACGCCACAGAGAGCAGTGCATTATGGTAGCTATCCCAGTGTGCATGTGGCTGCAGTATGCTTTGGAAAGGGTTTGCAATGCCTAATGGGGCAGGCACAGTATCACATGATGCAGGTTTCCCAATCCCCTTGTTGCAGGGCATCCTTCTAGATTGCCAGTTGCTTTTCAAATGGGTGTGCGGGTGGAGTGTGACAGGGAGTGTGTTGTGTGTATGAGACAGTGTATTTTGGAAGGCAGAGAGTGTGTCAGCATGCCATCTTGTAAGTTCAGACAGCGGCAGGGGGAAACCCCAACATCAGCCCCAACCCCCCGCCTCTCTCTCTCACATGCACAGATGCCTGCTTCTGCAGCAGGAGCATTCCACAGTAATAGCTGCTTTGTCCCAGAGCAGATAAGCATGTTGGCTGTCAGAAACAGAGCTTTGAAAGGGGACAGCTGCATGCCTGCAGCCAAGTTCAAAACAATGACAAGAGTGGCCACTTGACTTCAAGGGATTATGGGAAGTTTCTGGAGACCAATCACAGCACAGTAATGCAACAGTCGTCCACACTGACATCCCAGCACTTCAGTCCGGGTGCAGAAAGCTCTATGTTTCTCTAAGTGCCTTGCCAGTGTGGACACCTCAAGAGTTGGGTGCCTGGGGCTGATTTAATGTGCTTTAATTTGCAAGTGCAGACAAGGCCTTAGCCGTCTCCTATTACTGCAATAAACCAGTAGAGGTCTCCATTGCTCTCTACAGATCCAGCAGCTGAAATTCGCATGACAACATCATGCATCTGATGAAGTGGGTATTCACCCACGAAAGCTCATGCTCCAAAATGTCTGTTAGTATATAAGGTGCCACAGGATTCTTTGCTGCTTTTACATGACAACATCCTGGTTCTTCAGACTCATGCTTCTCCCTGAGTCTGGCACACAGGGGTCCCATCTGGAACTGTAGTGCATGGAGCCAATTCTGACCTTACACACACTGGTCTAACTCTCTGCAGAGTTACTCCTGATTTAGACCAGAGTGAGCAAGGTGAGAGTCAGACCCTGTGACTGAAGCTCTGGGCTGATCCTGCTCCACATATCCTGCTTTGGAGTCTGGCCTGCTCTCTTGAATAGAAGAGGTTATGACACAGACTCAGATAGGACTGGCAAGCAGCTAACCTTGCAGCAGCGAACAGGCACTATCTTGGCAGGACTCACGTGGGCATTGGGGTGAAACCCCTGCTCTACTGAGATGGTAAGACCACCACTGACTTCAGAGGGGCCAGGATTTCACCACGACAGCCTTGCCTCCTACGTCTAGATGAGAAGAGCTAGCGTAGGAAAGGGAGCTGGGTAGAAGCTGCTCTGGACTCACCTTGAAGATGTACTGTTCTCCAGTGAGCTCAAAGGGTTTTCCTCCTAGCATGAGAGTGACGACGGGAAGGGACGACACTTTATCGCAGGGGATCACGTACTGAAAAGGAAACAGCAGCAGCACACTGAAGCATGAGACCCTATGGGCACAGAAAGGCTGCTGGCTGGCAGGCTTAAGGAAAAGGGGGTCGCTATGGAGATGGCAAGGTCTCTCCTTCTGTGCTCAGACAACAGCCTTCTTCGGGTTAAGGAAAGGAGGCAGCCTATGGTAATTAGCACCCTGTAGCCTTAAATGGAATCTGAATGGGTTCTTTGCTGAGGCATGGGCCCCTTACGATCAGAAGGGCTCAGCACAGTTCAGTGCACAGAGTTTCAGACAGCCAGTGGGAGGACTAGCTCAAGAGGCGGTGTGGTCCTGGGAGTAGCACACTGGCCTGAGAGTCAGAAGACCTCAGTTCCGCTCCCAGCTCTGCCACAGATCTGCGGAGAGAGACTTGTGGCAAGTCACTGCATCACCCTGCCAGGCTCTCCTCCCACCCTTCGTCTGTGGTGTCTCGAATTCCGATGAATGGGAATATAATGCTGTTGGGCTCCTTTGAAAACCTCACACTCAGAGCTCTTTGGGGCACAGAATAAGTGCATATGTAGCGCCTATGCACAATGGAGCCCCTAGGAGCTGCTGAACTAATGAATAAAAGCACAAAACACTGGATGCAAAGCAGAAGCAGGGGCACAAATACAGGGGTTGAAGTCCCTCAATCCCTTGGCCAGCCGGGCCCCAAGTTGCTCTCCAAAGACCCAGTTTTGTCAGTGGGGCTTGTTAGGGGCTATGCTGGGGTATGTAATGAGCAAATGTTTGTTGCACTGTATGTTTGGGGAGATTTCTCAAGGGCTTGTAACACTGTATTCTTACATCCTGCCTGGGACAGCTGGGCTATGGTGGCTGGTTCTGTTCTAGCACCAGAGAAGCCCTTGGAAGGAGATGCTTTCAACCGCTGTTTGCCAAGTCATATTACTGAGATTGCAAATGCTTTGGGGCAGGGGGTGTCTCTTCATTAGGCACTTGTACAGTCTCTAGCACAATAGGGATAGGGCCCTCTAGCTGCTACTGCAATAGAAATAGATAGTGCTAAACAAAAAAAACCCTAGAGACTCTGTATAGGGGCAATCCATCTAATTATAAATAAATTCTCTCAGCGGTGTTGATGGGGCCTGGAGAGAGCCAGGTCCAGAACGAATGTCATTACATTACAGGCACCTGTATCCCTGCAGAAGTTAATAAGGCTGAATTCAGTAGTGTTCTGTATACATTATTCTAAAACCCTACAGAACTTCTTAGAGTAGATCCCTCATAGGACATTTATTAACAGAATCCTAGACTGGGGACTTGATTCTCTATCAGGTTCTATAGGATGGTGAAAACATCCATGGGAAGATTCTCATTGTCTATTAAATCTTGTAGGACTTTTGTGCAAGTGCTTTCAAATGTGAATTTACCCCTCGCGCCTTCCCCCACTGCTACAAGGAGGGGTTACAAGGTCTGAGCCAAAGCCTACTGAAATCAGTGGGATCAGGCCTTAATTCTTGTCCCAGCTGGCCAAGAAACAGCATGGGAGACTATTAAACTCCAGTCCATTTCCTCACTGGCTGCTTCGCTCTTAGTTTATCCAGAACTAGCACAATCATGGTTCAGGGGGTTGGGATTTCTCCATGACAATTTGCTCCTCCCACAGAAGCAGGTCAGTTCCCAAAGTAGGAGAGAGAATCTAAGCTCACGAGCTGCAGTTCAGGATAGGGAAGGGCAGCGTGTATCCCTTCCTCTCTCAGGCTGCTGCCCTTAATTCTCTGTATGGGGCTGTAAAGGTACAGCACCCGGCTCACCGTGCCAAAGAAACAGCAGGTCCCTGCCCCAAGGAACTCGCAGTCTAGAGGCACAAGGGGACATGACGCAGGACAGACAAAGATTTAAGTGCAGTTGGAACACTACTGTTGGGTTTCGGGAGACGTAGGAGAGGGAGGGGATTTGGGTCATATCAATCAGGAGACTTTTCAGGAGAAGGAGAAAAGGAATCTCCCCCCAAGAGAGACTTGGGCAGAGCACAGAGAGTGGGAAGGAACAGTAGGAGGAAAGACAGGCAGAGATGCAAGGAGGGACAGAAATAAGAGATCTGCAAAGTAAAGAGAAGCTTGATATTAAAGCTGTCTGAAGAGGGGAAGCCAGAGTAGAGATTCCACAGGGTGGGGGCACCAGTCTTTTTGAATACTCAGCCCTCTCCACGTTTCCAGTTCACTACTCAGCTTCTCTGCTAGGGTTTACCTGTCCTTTGATGAGTGGCTTAGCACCGATGGCAGCCTGCAGCGCCTTCACCTCCTTTGTTGGCCCTGTAATGAGCGAGGTTCCTGTGTCCACAATAGCTTCACAGCCCCCTTTGCACAGGGTCAGGCCATTGGCAACATCCAGTCTATGTGAAAAAGAAGATTCCCAGACAATAAATGCCCTCTGTGAGTTGCAGTTCAGGTTGCAAATATGAATCAGTTACTTAAACAGGGGAAAAAACCTTAACAGAACAGTATAAAAATACTGGCAAACTGGTGTAGGGGAATTAACAGTTAAAACTCCCAGAATATGCTGAAGTATGGAAATACCTAGGTCTTGATCCAGCAAAGCACTTGAGCAAATACCTCACTTTAAGTGAATAGTCCCATCAACTTCAATGAGAGCACTTATGTGATTGAAGTTATACATACTTTGCCGCAGCAGGGCCAGCAAATTTCTTTAATTTCTGCCTGGTATCTCACAGCTAGCTGACATGCTAAACCTTTTATCATGATGCGTTAACCAGAATGACGACATATAAACCTGTATGTACTTTGGCACTTCCCCTGCAGATATCTGAATCTGTTTCCACAGTGGTTTATGCAGCAGTATGTACCACCATGGGTGGCAAAGGATTATGTAACATTTCCCGCTTCAAAGGAAGTATAGTAGGCTGGTGATGGGGTCTGGTTTGGCCTTTGCTGATGTTAAGCATCACAATACTCTGCAATGTTAAAAAACCTTCCTGTCAAGGGTCTCAATGCACTCTGCAAACATTAAATAACTTGAGGATAATGATACTTGACCCATGTGCCATGGAAGGGTGGGAGGCACTTGGAGATCCTTAGATAAAGGCACTCTACACAGTCCTGTCTACACTACAGAAGCTTTACCGGTGTTGCTATTCCAGCAGAGGCCCCTCATGTAGACACAGTATATGCCAACGCGAGTTATTCTGTTGGCATAGTAGCAGCACTTACCCATATGACATTAGCTATGCTGAGAGATGCCCTCTTCTGTCACTATCAAGGCATTGACGCCTGGGAGCAGGGGGTTGCAGGCACAGATAGGTCAGCTCTGGCTCTTTCCACACCCCTGACTGACAAAGCTACGCTAACAAACCTGTGTAGTGTAGATCTGGTCTAGAGCTTGGAATAGAAGTCCAGGCTTCCTGGCTAACAGCCCTCTGCTCGGACCATGCAACCAGTCTCAGTGCCTCCCCCTCACTTCCCTGAGCAATGCAGAGTGCTTACTACTGCCTGCCTATAAGAAGAGGGCCCCTTCCATCAAGTGCAGAATTCTTTGAGCCCCACTCAGCCTTTACGTACAAGCAACTCTGGGGTTTCATCCCCACTGGGAATGATAGCAATTGGTGGAGCAAGGCCCTGGGGGGAGATAGGCAAAGCTGCTAGAAGCCATAATTTGATGGGTTTACTCCTGCTTGAAGCCAGCATAAGCTGCAGCTTATAAGTGTTTGCACTGGTGGCTTGTGCCCAGCACAGAGCAGGCCTGAATGAAAACAATGGGACTTACACCCATGTATTCGAGGGCAGAATTTATCCCATTGTCTTCCGCCTCTCCCCACTTCCCAGGGACTAACTGGCTAGGTATGAAGGGTCCTGTCCAGACGGGGTGAGGAGGAACGGGGAACTCACTCGTCCATGTGGATCTGCCAGTATGCTTTGCGTGAGACATTCACCCACTTGAAGTCTCCAGTATAATACTTGGGGTCAGTTCCCCCCAGCAGCAGCTCTCCTCCAGGCTGAGCTGATGGGTCCCTGAAAGAAAAAAGACAGAACGTCAATTCAGCTGAAGTGGAAGGGAGGCAGACACTGCTTCTCCAAGCACGCTCATTCCACAAGGGATCCCCATGCACTCATGCCAGGGGAGAGCACGAGCAGGGCACCCACATATGAAAGATATAAAAATATTAAACCACCAACATTGTGGCTTAGGCTGTGAGGGGATATAAGGGAACTCCAGCATGTCTTAGGCTAGCTGAGGGCTGAGCCATCCTGTAACAGCCATGCACGTTGTGTTGAGACCTGGAGAAACTCACTGCATGCAAGGAAAGAGCAATGGAAGAAGGATCATTGGTCACTGAAAGCCCAAGACTGGCCAACTTCTTTTACCACTAGCTCCAGGACCGGAGAGACAGACACAGCCTATTTCTTTATCGCCCTTGCATTTGGGGGTACGGGTAGGGCAGAGGCAGAATAAGCTTTGTCACCCTGTGTACTAGTACAATATCCTTCATCCAGCCAACAACATGCATTTATGTGGGGAGGGATGCAGCTGATCAAATGATACATTGTGATTGCCTGACTCACGGCCCAGAGAACCGCATTCTTCAGGTTATTTCAACACACAGATTGCAGCTGACTAGGTCTGAGGAAGCATTGCTATGGGGGATTTTTAGCCGTAACTGATCCAGAACACCCCGCACCCCAATAAGACATTTTTCAGCCCAAGGAGTCTCGTCTCTCCCAGGAAAACGGAAAACCATGCTCAGGTCTGTAGGAGTGGTGATAGGTATGACCGAGCCAGTGAGGGTATGACAGGGCCTCCTGCTGCCATGATCCCAGTCCTCCCTCTGTATTGTCTTTTCCCACTCATCTCCCACTCCCCTTGGGACGCACAGCCTCTCCTGGCCCACCTCAGCACCACATTCAACCCCTCCTCTTAGAAACAAAGACCCAGAATCTCCCCTTCCTCACACTGGTTTCATATCAATGTAGCTCTGTGATGGTACTCCCAACTGTCACCGGTACAAGGAGGAGGAATCAGGCCTAAACTCCTTCAGCAAGGCCTACCAGTGACTCCAATCACCACATGCTATATGCACAGGCCTCATGTGAACCAACCCAGAAGGAATTCATGACTTCTTCCCAGTCCAGAGTTTGACTTTCAGCCGACATATACACAGTGGGTAGAGTTCTGCACTACCTGAGGTCCCATTCCCCATTGCTCTACCCTTTGGGTAGGCATCCGGGTA
This sequence comes from Gopherus evgoodei, assembly GCF_007399415.2. Lineage (NCBI taxonomy): Eukaryota > Metazoa > Chordata > Testudines > Testudinidae > Gopherus > Gopherus evgoodei. The sequence continues at coordinate 112,870,143 of NC_044325.1, read as the reverse complement.
TACTTGGTCCTGCCTCAGTACAGGGGGGTGGACTAGATGACCTCTGGAGGTCACTTCCAGCCCTACTTTGTTATTACACTATTAACGCCACCTGTGCAAAGTGGGTGTGAAAGGCTACCATTCTGATCAGGTGGAAGTGCATAGGTGGAAGTGACTGTCTAAGGGGCCAGACAGAGAAAAACTTAGGGCTGGATAGAGAGGATGCTCAGCAGCTCCCAAGTCTTTTTGGGGACGCTCCATCTCCTCAAAGGATCGGGCCATTTGACTGTAAGCTCCTCGGGGCAGGACGTGCACTGACTTGCCCAGTGACAAACATGCTGTAGGCATTCAGGAAAGGGAATGTTTCGCAGCTGATGTAAATCAGCAGAGCTCCAGAGAACTGAAATTAAAAATAAAAATAAAAAACAGCTTTGTACGGAGCTCTTCAGTCAGTTGCCTGATGCCAAGCAACCTGTGGGAAGTAGCTACAGCAACAGATGAATGCCCACTCTCTCTGAAGTAGTAAGGGTGTCAGAAAACACACCCTATTGCAATAATGGGATTCTGGGGCCAAGCCCTCTTCTGGTGCCAAAAGGATGCAGCTCCATTGATTTCCATACAGCTGTGCCCCTTTACACCGAGGGTCTGATCCTTGGAATGAGGGTGGGAGGACAGGAGGTGGCCCACAGGTTGGAGACAGCCAGATGTGATGTCTCAAGAATGAGCTCCGTGCCCCCACAGTGTTACCTGTTGAGGTAGAAGGAAAAGATGTTCTTATCCACCAGCTTCTGCTGAATGACATTATCAAAGAAGGGTGTGACTTTGTCCACAGAGATCTTCGGGAAGGCCATGCCCATAATGCCGTCGAACTTGGCAGCGATGAAAGTTATGCCAGGTTGCTTGGTTGCTTCACCAAAGATCTGGTCCTTGACAACTAAGTCACCAATCTGCAGGGAGGGGGAAAAAAAAATCCCACCCAAAACCAAGATGGTTAAAAAGAGACAGTTTCAGAATACTGGGTGGGAGAAAGCACTTTCCTGGAAACAGGATGGAGTCTATGTGTGAGAGCTGTTCTCTGGTCTAGCATTGGCTAGAGAGATCCTGCCTCTCAATGCGTGCCTCACACAGAAACCACGGGTAGGTCTCAGGTCAGAATGCTATGCTACAAATACAGGCCATTGGAGATACAGCTCCCATCTAGTGCAGGCAGACCAACACTGGGCCCTCACAGCTCCTCGTGAATAGGGTGACAGGAAATGCTTATGCTCCCTTCCCTGGATCAGACTTACTCCTCTAGCTGCTCTCTCATTTCTCTTGGCTCGCTCTCTTTGAGCCCCTCGGCTCGATCTGTGCCCCCACCACTGAACTGAAACAGCCCTCCTGCAGGTCACTGATAGCTTAGCTCCTTGGGGTAGGGAGTGTCTTTTTGTTCAGCATTTGTACAGTGTCCAGCACAATGGGGTTCTGGTCCATGACTGGGGCCGTTAGGTGCTATGGTAAGACATGTAACAGTAAAAATAACAAATCCCATTCGCTCCTTGGCTTTCACCTCATGGCTTCCCTGGCCTTGCGCTTTCCTGATTTCTCCTCATGCTCTCAGTGTGTTTTTCCGTGACTTCTTGGCCTCCTCTTTGCTCCACATGATTCTGTATTCTTTCCCCGCTTTGTACTCCCTCTCTTTAGGGGATGCCATCTCCCACCCATTCCTTCACCTACCATAGCGACCACCACCCCTACTGCCCTTTTCCCTAACCTCTGCACTTGTGTGTTCAACTCCAGTTCAAAATGGCCCCCCATCACCACTGGCAGCGCTGTTATCCTTCCCGTCTCCACGCTCTGTCACCACACACATCTGGCAAGTTGCTGAGTCCTGTAGCTTCTACTTGTCCTTTCCTTGCTATCCCCTTACTGAGGTCATCCCCTGCAACCCCACCCCTCAATCATCTCCTGTCTGGCTTGACTGCCTCACTGCTCTCCCCCATCAAAGGCAAGTCTGAAGCAACCACTGCTAATGGGAGCTCCCATTGTGACCACATCAATTCTGCTCTTTCAGTCCCTCCACTGGTTTCTGTCCTTACCCACAAGGCCTTACAGAATCCTGTCCCACCTACAGCTCCTTCTTTCATTCCCAAATCACCTACTCACCTTTCCCTTCCTTCCAGTCAGCAGCCATCATGCTCTCCCCTACTTCAGAAACAACCTCCCTTCCTGCATCGCTCTCTTTCCTCCCTCAAACCCAAACCCCATTTAGCTTATTCTCCTAGCTAGAATCTGTAGCCTCCCCTCATGAACTGCTGGTCTGTGCCACATGTTTGTCTGTCTAGTGGGATTTGGATTGCACATCCCTCAGTGTACGGGAAGTTTCCCCATCCACATTTACGGCCCTACTTATATCTTTTGAATCAGGAGACCCCAAACATTCAGAAAGCAGACACCATAGATGCTGACTCCCACAGTTCTCAGGAAAGCAAGTCAGGAAATTGAGGTTGGCACAAAAGGGTTGTGTTTGGGTGGTGGGAGGGGCAAAGCGGCAATCTGACTGATATGAATATAAGGTCAGCTCTCTTGCCAGACTCATGGCTAGAAGGACTGATATGGTATAAAGCACTAGGAGATCAGTGTGGCCCCACAGAAATCAATGGAGCTAGGATGATTTACACCAGATAAGGATCTGGCCTTTGGTTTCTAGCTCTAGCAGTTCAAGAGATCTCATGGCTTAAAATGATCACAGGCAATTTTACCAATTGGACCAGGATGCTTTCAGAGTCCTAACCATCATTCCTCAGTCCACCCTGGCTGGGTCTGAAACTCTCATTGGCAGCATTACAGTGAGATGTACTGTACTGAAAAATGCAACATCTCTGACCTGACATCAGAAAACGATCCCTTGTAAATGACTAAAATCCCCGCAGGTTTAAATAGTGCCTCGCTCTGTGTCAGTGTGTAAAGGTGTGTGTGCAGGCCTGGTATGTGTACAGAGAGCTCTTATTTTAACTGGACTAAGAACACTTTCTGTTTCAAAGTGTAATTTGCTTCACAAGAGACAAAAGCCACAGAGCAGGATGTGGGGCAGAAAGGATCTGAGTGACACGTCCGGTAACGCACTGAGAAGAGGGAGGCATTTTCAGAAGTGATAAAAGGTACCACCACAGCACAACTTCAGTTTTTAAACAACAGCAATAAAATATTTGATGGGCCCAATCCCTAGCGGGAGCAACGCTAATTTACGCCAACTGGGGAGCTGCCCAAAAATCGCTAACATTTTTACACGCACAAAGATAGCCAGGCGTGCAAACATTTTCAGGCTTGAAGTCTGAGAGCATCTTTAGCAGAGCAAAGGCATTGGGTTACAGAACTTTCCCTCTCTAAGTCACTAGTTTGGCTTCCATCCAGGTACATAATGATCAAAAATCATTTCTAGCTGATGGCTGTTTGATGGCCTCACTCCAGTTCCTTGCAGAGAGGTGTCACGCATCACATCCTGCAATTGGCACCCTAGTTAGCAGTCTCAGCAGAAAGATCACAAATGGAGAGGGGCACAAAGGTCAAATCCTCAGTTGGTGTAGGGCAGGGTTAGCTCCAATGACTTCAGTGGAATGGGGACAATTTACCCCAGCTGGGAATCTGGCCTTGAATACTCCCTTTCTGCTGTGTGGCTAAATGAGGACTTCACTGTGCAGGGCCATCAGCCCAGCACTCACCGGTCTGTGCTTTCTGTCTTATACTTGTAACGCACCCCCTAAACTCCCTGTGAAGCTAGAAACCCTTGACAGAACTCAGGATTACCAGTACTCTAGGAGGCAGAGGTGCCTCTGCTACAGCTGTATTCACTGTTTGCTATTTGGAGTGCAATTCCCAGCTCCATCAGGAAGGCAGAAAGTTTTCTACACGGCTGGTGAAGGCTTCCAAGGAAGGTTGTGGAATCTTCCTCACTGGAAGTTTTTAAGACCAAATTGGACAAATACCTGTCAAGGATGGTCTTGGCTGGTCCTGCCTCAGTGTGTGGGGTTGGACTAGAGGACCTTGAAGTTCCCTCCAGCCCTAAATTTCTGTGTTTCTATTACTTCTCATGGGGTGTTTTTCCCTGGGATGTTCAATAAAGGTTCAGGACACCCATGTTTAGGGGCTGGGATTTGGGGGAAAGCAGAGAAGGGAAAGACACAATCCTTCATTCCCTTTCATCTAGTCAGCTGTCCTTGCCAAACACCTGCCAAGCCAGACCCACAGCTGACAAATCGTGACTTTGATGGCGCTTTGCTGATGTCAACCTGCTGAGCACCTGGCCTGGCCTGATGGCTGCATTTTAGGTCTGTGCTCAGACACTGACAATGGCTTCCATTTCACATCTCCTGTGCATCCCAAGCCTCTCTCTGACATCAGTGGAAATTTGGGGTGTGCAATGAATGCTGGATCTGGCCCAGTACGGGAAGCCTCTTGGGTTCCCAGCATTTAGCGCCCACCTCCGAGTGCCAAGAACCCACTGCAGTGCTCCTTTGCATTGTAAACTCGGCTTATCATGGGATAGACTTCGATCACTTCCGCACACAGGGAAGCTGAACATTGCCAATTGCAATGGCTGCAGAGAGCCCTTTCCCACCCCCCCTACTCACGCAGGCTCAGGAACAAACTAATTAAAAAGAAGGCATTACAGTGATAATTAAAAAAAGCTGCAATTTCCCTTCTGACTCCATTTCGCTCCCTCCATTAAACTGTAGAGCACTGAAACCTACTAACACAATCCCATAAAGCCAGCTGCTTTGGATCGCCGCCCCACTCCATCATTGGAGCAGCTCCTTTCAAATGGCCTCTTCATCCCTCCAGTCACCTGCGCCCAGCTCCCCCCCGCTGCTCTCTCCCTGCAATCCTCCAATCCCACTAGCAGCAACCGACAGCACAGGGCAAAAGCAGACATCTCTATCGCTAGACTTTTTTTTTTTAAACCTAACAGAAGTGGAACATTTATTGTTAAATGCAAAATGACTTCATTCGGGAACAACGATAAAATGCTTGGAAGGGGTTTTAGTGAATCCGAGAAGCTTCCTGAATGGAAATGACTAGGGTCTAGATCAGGGGTGGCCAACCTGAGCCTGAGAAGGAGCCAGAATTTACCAAGGTACATTGACAAAGAGTAATATGTCAGCAACCCCGCACCCATCAGCTCCCCCCCCCCTCCAGTCCCCAGTGCCTCCTGCCCACCAGCAACCCCATCAATCAGCATCTCCCCCTCACTCCCCACGCCTGCCGCAAGCAGGCTTGAGGGAAGGGGTGGAGTGGGGGCAGAGCAGGGGGTTGCACTCCCTGGCGCATTGGAAAGTTAGTGTCTGCAGCTCCAGCCCGAGTCAGCACCTATGCAAGGAGCCGCATATTAACCTGTGAAGAGTTGCATGTGGCTCTGGAGCCATGGTTGGCCACCCCTGGTCTAGATCATCTAGAACTGAATGTTGTGAAGCCAGGGAAGTAGGCATGGGAGGCAGGGACAGAGCTAGAATGGAGGTACAGGGATAGCATTGGGCTGTACAGATCTCCCAAGACCAGTGCAGTTTTTGGGGGTGGGAATGGAGGGAGGAAAGTTCTACTGGTTTTGGAGGTCAATCCTTGCTCATTGTGGGGTGGCAAATCCTTTCACCCGACCAGGCAATACTGACAGTCAATCTTAGCAAGGGGAAACTCACTAATGGCGTCATCTGAACTCACTGCAAGTCTACCCATTGACTGATTCATTTTGAATCGGTCCCAGAGTCTCTTGTTGCTTATGGGGATAACACCTACAAGAGGAATGTTTTGACTGTAAGTCAAGTATTTCTGCACTAGTCTAGAAAAGATTCTGGCAGAGGGGGGCCAGAGTCTAGTCCAAGCCAGATTGGAAATTCAGTTTAGGCTGTTCTTCTGTGCAGTGAGGTGGAGAAAGAGAGGGATCCCTTTCTTTTGACACCAGCAGACTTTGTTAGCCAACACTTTTAAACTGGGACAGACGGAGAAAATGCCAATGGATTTCTGGGCCTACCTAAAATAGGTTTATAGATGTATCTATTTTGCTTAGCAAGTTTAGGGCTCTCAAGCCGACACTGAAGACTAAGGCCCAGATCCTCTGAGGTATATAGGATCCTCACATGCATTGATTTTCAACACCTTGAGGATCTGGCTCTACGTAATTTGGAAGCCCAAGTCCCAGTGACTTTCGACAGGACTTGAGCGCTAAGTCACAGCTGTGACTTTGAAAGCCCTCAGCCACATTTTCAAGAGTGATTGTGGGCATCTCATTTTCTGAGTGCCTAACTTGAGACACACTGAAGTAGCCTGATTTTTCAGAGGGTGGATGCTCTGCACTTCCTGGTCATCAGGTTCCTTTAAGTTGTCTCAAGTTAAGTGCTGGAAAAAAGGATGCACCGCCCCAAAAATCACAGGTCCCTTGAAAATGTAGGCCCCAAGTTTCTACACAGAAGCAGAACCAGTGCAATACAGGCAACAGCAGGGCAAGCTCATCCCAGACTGCCTCAAGTATGATATGATGGGACTACCTCTAGTGGACGTAGGGTAGTTTAATCTCCATTTTCACTCAATGCTTAGCCTCGGTAATGAGATCTGCCAATTGCAACATGGACAAGTGTCCCTGGGGGAGGCGGACCGAGACCCTCAACTAAGGCCCTGCTTCAGCAAAGCACTTGAGCAAGTGCTTACCTTTAAGGAATAGTGGGATACAGTCTTTCCCAGTGACTAGCGAACTGGACTGGGAGTCGGGAGACATGGGTTCTATTCCTAACAACCACTGGCCTGCTAGGTAACTGTCGGCAAGTTAATTCCCCCTCTCTGTGCCTCAGTTTCCCCACTTTACGATACTGACCTGTGTAAAATGCTTTGAGATCTGATGGGTATTGCTAAGGCCCATTGAAATCAAAGGCACATGCCTGAATTCCTGGCTCAACGAGGGCCTACATGGGTTGCAGAAGTGAAGTACAGTCATTACTAACCCCCACAGCATCCTGGCTGAGGAATCCAGAGAGGCTCCCGGTTCCATAATGGATGGCGAAAGCTGTGCCGTTCTTCTGGTACGTACTGGATTTGGAGGAGTCATATTTGTGATGGATCACTGCAGCGAGGAAAAGGAATATAGCAGATACACACAATATTAATGCTGCTCAGCAACTTATACAGTGTGTTGCCTGTTTGAAGCACTGGTCGGGCATTAGCTAATTAAATGAGCTGATCTCCCCTAAAACAAAAGTTGGAAAAAATTTCCCACAATTTTTCTGTCAAAATTTCAACAACAATTTGAAATTAAAAAAAAAAGGAAGCAGCTGTCAGGAAGTCCTAGAAATTAATGTCACAACCCGCCTGAGAGGTGCAATAGGGGATTGTTATCCCCCTTTTACATATGGTGGGGGAGGGGAAGAAGCAGAGACGTCAAGGTCACACTAAAGTCAGTGCTGGAACATAGATCAGGAAACTCAGGACTTCCAGGCTCCTAATCCCATGCTCAGAACTCCAGACCATGCTGTCTCACCTGCTCTTAAAAGTAAATGTATGCTGAAGGAGAGGGTAAGCAGAGCTCTGATTCTTACATATGCCAATTCCGGAATGCCTTATAAAGCATTTCTAACATGCGAGGAATTCAATTATGAGATCCGATTTAGCAGTTGAATAGGATTTGGCTACCATATTTAGAGACTAGACTGCACATGGCTGTTATGTCAGTGGACATTAGAAACCATGAGAGTGATGCTCAAGTCACCATAACTGCCCCAAGAGAAAGCTGCTTTGGGCTATGGAGAGTTTGGGTGAATTTAAGTATATACAGGTATTAAACACAAACATTAATTTTTGTATTCACTCATTTACATCACATAGTGTGTCCTTCTTAGAGGTGGTCTGGAAAAGATTTCTTAAAATATACATTTTCTGCCCTTCTTTATAAAGATGGCCTGGAAGGTTTTAGTTTAAAAAAAAAAGAAAAGGGGGCGGGGGGGGGGAAAAGGATGTATTCCTCCACACCTATTTGTTTTATACCTTAGAAAGTTCAGGAATTTTATTTATTTCTTCCCCAGTTTTGCTCCAGGGTGTAAATGGATGTCTCAGCTGACATGGATTGTTTTTAATTATAAGGTTGGAGACAACAAGTCATTAGCAATGCCATCCTTGCTCCCAAATGTTTATTAATCCCTGGAATTAAAATAGGTCGAAAGACAAACAAGCCAAATAGATGGGACCCAATACATCATTGCCTGGCACCTTGGGTCTAATCACATCTGTGTAAACTCAGTTCCAGTTTGGGAGCATTATACATTTGTTTTGCACTACAGTAAAATGAGCAGTACAAGGTGCAAGTGGAGAATCAGGACCACAGAGCTGTAAACAGACCAGCTAAAATCTCTTCCCCTCTCAACTGCTCAGCTATCTTACTCCTGCCTCATGGGTTGTCACCACTTCCCTAGTTCTCTAGAGGTACAGAATCTCCAAGATAGACCAGTCTGGAATCAGAGAGTCTGTAGCCTAGACAGGGCCCAAATCTCCTATATATCCACCTGCCAAACCACTATGAATCATAAAGGGCACAAGTCCAATATTCCCCCCCCCCCCAGCTTTGCAGGTCACCTTTCATGTTTGTATATTTGTTGGCTCCACTTTCTCCATTCTGCTTAAGTAGCACATTCGGTGGCTTTTAAAAGGCATTTTACACAGTTGGGTTTGACATCTTCTTTGGAGATTTATTATACTGCAACATCACTGGGTGAAAACCTTGTAATTTCTAAGCCTTTGGTTTTAGCCACAACATTTTTTTTTTAAACTCGGTTATCATTAATTATATATCAATAAACATGTGCATGCACATTCTGGGCAATAACACTAGAAACTAGGACAGTTGGTATCAGATCTAGCAAGATAGGTTTTTTTGACAGCATTGAGCAATAGGACAACATAGCTATAATTTAAGGAGAAGTAGAGCGACTCATGGAATGGCTTATTACCCAATCAAGGTCAATTCCCAAAGAGAGTGTGTGAGAGATGGGGGAAAGGAAGGGGAAGAGACAGAGCAGGGACAGAGATGGGGAGAAGGAAGAGCCATTAACTTGACCAGCACACTGGACTGGACTCAGGACATATGGTATTATTCCTGGCTGTTGCTGGTGACCTTGGGCAAGTTGCTTCGCTTTTTGTGTTCCATCTGTAAAATGGGGATAAAGATATTGACATCTCCTTTGTTAAGGTTCGAGCTCTACTGAGAAGACCGCTGTAAGAGTGGATATTATTGTTGTTCTGTATTTCACTCACCCCTCCCACCGCCAATGCCACTCCCCCATTTCAAGTGGGCCATTGATAAACCCATCAGCATAGACTCTCCTTGTCCCTTTCTCCTCAGTCAAGGGACAAGAGTGCCAATGCCCAGATATCAGTACTATGCTCCACTAATGCATCTATCACCACAGGGCAAGGAATGGCTTGCTCTGGTGAGCTGAAAAAGTGCAAAACAAACGACTGCATCCTCCAAACCCCTGGGCTGGACAAACTTAAGGGGGAAAGAAAAAGAAGATATTTATTTTGAAGACCTAGTGGCTACAGGTGCCAAGGACAGGGACCATCTGTGTCTAGCTTAGCCATGCTGGCAGCTGCCTAAGCTGGTGAAGCCATCCTGGGACTGGGAGTGCAAATGAGAACACAAGAGACCCCTACAGCATTCAGTGTTTCACTTGGGTTATTCTCCCTGACTGCTCCAGCTGGCCCACTCATGGGCCAAGAAGTCTGCAGGACAGACTTGTTTGGTAAGATTCTAGTTACCTCTGCAGGCCAGGGGTTTCTCCCTCAGGTGGTCTGACCTTCTTCCCTGGTTCACAGGGGCAGCTCTTTGGTGCCTGTACTGGATACGCAAGGAATGGGAGGCTGCTAAAGGTCATAAGGCCAAGCAGCTACACAGCACAAGAGCTACTTACAGCAAGGCGATGTCCAGGAGGTTGCAATGGACAGAGGGCACCCAGAGGTTTGATGATCCAGTGTCAAAGACCACAGTGAACTTTTGTGGTGGCGTCCCAATGTTAATCTCTCCGTAGTACTGAGCCTGAGGGAGAAGAGGAGAGCAAGAAAGGAGTGTTAATACAGACAAAAGTTATGTGGCAACAAGGAGAGTATTCCCAGGCGCTCTCGCTCAAAAATTGAATTGAACCGATAATCCTCTGGGGTTGATACATAAATAACTTAGTGGTGTAAGACTGCATTGCAATCCCTACTTCCCCCAGCAGGAGCGGGAATGGTGTAGACAAGTGCTGGTGATAGCAAGCTCAGTAATCATTCCAGTACAGCCTCTTCCAGCAGGAATCATTTGTAGGGAAGGGCACAGTAGATGTTGGCTGTGGTGAGCTCAACAGCCGCTCCATCCCAGCCTCTCCCAGGAGGGAATTAGTGTAGGAACACATGGCGCAGTAAGCTCACAAGCCCAAATCCTCAAAGGTAACTAGGAAGCCTACCCTCCACTGATTTTCACTCCTAGGGTAGTCAGCCTCACCGCAAGAATCACTGAAAGGAACAGCAGAGAATCCAATAGATACAGTAGCATCCAAAGAGGTTACAAGGTTGCAGTTGGTAGGAGTCTCCCTCTCTCTCCTCTGCCCAAGGCGCACAGTTACAAAGGGCTGAAAGGAGGGATGGGCTTGTGATGAAGCCCTACAGTACAAATTTAAGGTCTGGGCTCTGTTCCCAGCTCTGCTACAGACTTCTGACGTGATCTTGACCAGATGACTTAATCTCTTGGTGCCTCGGTTCTCCTTCTGAAAAAAAATGGTGGTAATATTCTCTTTGCCTGTCTTGTTCATTTAGAATGTAAGAGAGTCTATTTCTCACTACATGTTTGTACAGCACCTAGCATTATGGGATCAAGGCCTCTTAACCCTCTAGGTGCTACCATAACACACACAACAGAGGAAAATTCCTCAGAGAATACGTGGAAGTTATCGCATATAGACACCAAGTGAGGCTACTTCCAGTTGTATTTTTATTTTATTAAAGTGACTCTGCCATCTCCCAAGTACCCCACCTGCTGTCAGTTCTTAGTAGGTAGTAACTAACAACATCAGGAAATCATGCGTGAAACAGAACAGGTCATTCTAAATCAGTATATTAAACCCCTGCCTTCTCTGTTTGTCCAGGTGCCTCAGAATGTAGATGGGGCTGTCGCCTCCCAGCTACTCCCAAGCATAGCAAACCATATGTAGGCTGTTTTACAGATCGATGTGCACTTCTGTGGAGGTTTTATCTTGCCCAGACAGCCTGATATCCCTCTAGTTTCTTACCAGCTCGCACCCTCATTTTTAAAAACACATTTAAATTTTTTAATATGTAAACCAAAGTGTCAGCCACAAAAAATTCGCTGCCCGCAGACAGTACCTTGGGCATCCATCTCCCTGAGATTTTTTTCTAACCCCAACAAGTGTAAGTAGGGCTAGATTACACTTGCTTGCTCCTGTGCACTGGGTGGGTAGATTTCTGAGGTTAGGGACATTAGCGTCTGCTCATTTGAAGTTTTAATTAAAATAAGAAGTTTCTAATCCTTATGACAGTGAAGAGAACCTTGCACATGTGAACCAAGTGTGTACTGATGCAGTGCAGTCTGTAGACAGCCAGCTCTGGTGCCTCTGCTGCTGCTCTTCACTCTGCCAAGCTGCAGCAGAGTGAAACTGGACCACAGTTTTGCCAATCTGCATTGTTGCCATTCCAAGAATCAGGTCAGTTTCAGCCCAGCTGACACTGGGGAGGGCTGTAAGTAGCAGCAGAAGCATAAATTAATATGGATCTATTCACTGGGCACTGGAGGGGAGTCATGACTCAAACAAGCTTGGATAGAGGTAGAGTAGCAGGGAACTTTCCAAGCACCCTTGCAGCTAAAAAATGGTAGGCGTGTGAGTGAGAGAAATACTCAATTTCCCTTCCAGCAGGGAGGGGATAGGTGCAGTAGGGAATACACAATGATCACCTACTAGACCTGCAAGCCAGGGATTGATATGAAAAGAGTCCTTGAGCAGGGATCAGAGATTCCAAGCAGGACTCCCAGGAGCTAGACATGCGTCTGGCTTCTCACATGGGTAATGCCTTCCCTTAGTTCTTATCAGTTTTTGGCTAGACAAGACAGGTGAGGTAATATCTTTCATAGGACCAACTTCTATTGGCTACTAGTTTTATTCCAATGGCGCACAGAAGTCTGGAAAGATTTTCAACTCCTATTTGTGAGTGAGTGGGAGGGAAAAGATAAGTCAGGAAACTCAGAGAGACAGGATGTTTTATTTGTTTATTGCAGAGAGGGGTGGGGGAGGGAGAAAGAAAGCAAAGACAAAAAATAGCAGGGAGAAGGCAGAGAAGTGGGAGAGGGCGAGAAAAGGAAGATTCTAGGCAAATGCTGAAAACACACTCAATCTACTATAGGAAAGAAACACAAAAGTGGTGTGAAGCCAGGAAGGAAACAAAGCTATTACAAAATGAAGAGAGAGAGGGAGTAAGGTGAAAAATCATTAATTAGCAAGCCAACTGGCATTGTGACAATTGCAGTGCACAAGAGTCCTATTCCCACACATTGCAAGGGAGAGAAGTGACAGCACAAGTATTTCCCACCCTGGCTGGGGAGGTTTAGTCCTCAGGCTAGCAGGGATCAGAAACTTTTCAAGAGGCAGGTGAAGAGGAAAGACCCTCCTGCTGAGCCAGGGGGAAAGGAAGGGTATGTCTACATCGACAATTTTGCAGCGCTGGTTGTTACAGCTGTATAGGGCCAGCGCTGCAGAGTGTCCCACTTACAGCAACCAGCGTTGCAAGTGGTGTTAGATGTGGCCACAACTGCAGCGCTGTTGGGCGGCTTCAAGGGGGGTTCGGGGAATGCGAGAGCAAACCGGGGAAGGAGACCAGCTTCGCCGCGGTTTGCTCTCGCGTTCCCTGAACCCCCCTGCAAACCGCAGGGAAGGAGACCTGCTTGCTCGGGGATTCGGGGAACGCAAGAGCAAACTGCAGGGAAGGAGACCTGCTTGTTCGGGGATTCGGGGAACGCGAGAGCAAACCGCAGGGAAGGAGACCTGCTTGCACGGGGGTTCGGGGAACGCGAGAGCAAACCGGGGAAGGAGACCTGCTTGATTACCAGAGGCTTCCTCAGGTATGCTGGGATACCTGCTTATTCCACGGAGGTCAAGAAAAGCGCTGGTAAGTGTCTACACTTGATTACCAGCGCTGGATCACCAGCGCTGGATCCTCTACACCCGAGACAAAAACGGGAGTACGGCCAGCGCTGCAAACAGGGAGTTGCAGTGCTGGTGATGCCCTGCAGATGTGTACACCTCCTAAGTTGCAGCGCTGTAACCCCCTCACCAGCGCTGCAACTTTGTGATGTAGACAAGCCCGAAGAGATTGCACTAGTTGTGCCTGCAGTTCTGAAGAGAGGGGGAGGGGGAGAGGGAGAGGTGTTGTCAGTGTTGTGGGGAAGAGTTGAAACAGTAGTTTAGAAGCAACCTTGGAGTCTTGTTTATCAGCCAGCTAAGTGTGCGGGTGGCTGGACACCCTGGACTGCAGAATGCTGGATACAGATGACGCTACAAAGTACACCCAGTTAGGCCAGACTGGTGCTCCTGTTCAGGCAGTGTAGATGGCATCCCCTGGCAGCAGCAAAATTTTGCTTATCATTATGGGAGTGACTGCGGGAAGGGAAGGGCAGTCCCCCTCCAGTTGGTTTAGGGCAGAAGAAAGTTGAGAGCTAGGGCAATCCCTAGGTGTGAGGCACACAGATGCTCTGGGTTTGCTTACTCTGAGTGTCACATGACGGAGACCATCTCCCAAGCTTCCTAAAGTTTATTTCTGGTGTTGGGAACCATTGGGATTAGGGGGGAAAAGGAAAACCACATCCCATGGAAGCTACCAAAGCAGGGATTGCTGCACTGGGAGGAGGGGGTAAAATGAGGTCCAGACAAAGCTTATCTTCCTCTTAGCACCTTCCTGGACCCAGAACTGTGCAGGGAAACACCCTCCCACCCCCAACACACACACTGGGGGCAATAGGACACAGATTGTGATGTCACCTGGCCCTTCCTCCCCCATATGATCTTGGGGTTAAACAGGGCCGTCCTTAGGATTTATGGGGCCCTATGCAGTATTATTAAACTGCTGCCCCTATGCTGGATGGCAGCCCAAGCTCACAGCCTGGTGGGAGGGACTTGACAGCAAAGGATAATGAGATGCCCAGCCTGCCTCATGGTGGCGGAGAGTCACAGTTCCCCGCAGAGACTTCCATGTACTCTCCCTCAGGCAGAATGGACATGAAGAAAGTACCTAATTAAAAGCACTAAAATTTGGGAATAAAAAATGTCAGTCACAGGTTTTTTGATATGCCCTGAAGTTTGTCAGAGATTTATTTGCAAAAACTTCATAGTAAGGGTGAGTCAGCTCTCCTGCTGAATATAACATTACATATAATGGAATACATGATGCAGCTCTTCTCTGTTTTACATTTTCTTCATCAGTATTTCTAAGTTGAATTTATATTTTAAATGTACTCAAATCTTAAGACAGCATTCCAGATTACTACATATTTAACTCACTGAAACAAAGACATTCTTTTAAACTAATCAGAGAGGTTTAGTGTGTTCATAACAATGTTCATTGCTTTTAGAAAAAGGGAACAGTAATTTACTTTGTGTGATCCCCATAACAAGAGACATGGTTATGAAATTTCACCAACTTTAAAAAAATATGTTTCCAAAGATTTTAGGTATAACAAGGATTTTGTCTTACTAAGGTACTGATTTGCTGGAGGGTTCTTTTAAAACTAGTTTGTCGGATAGTCAGAAGTAAAGAAAGGGAACTCTTTGTCCAGCTATCTGGAAGGGAAGGACTGTTGTCCCTTTAAGGGCTCTCTTCAGTGGGGAGTGGGGGGAGAGGTGGTGAAGGGATGGACAGAAAGACTTGGAAGCACTTTTTTTTTTTTTAACTATAGTAATTAAAATGTGTATTTTAGATAAGGGCGGTCTTTTGAAGGATTTATTAAAAAACTATGTGTGAAGATTCACACATTTAAGGCTAAAGATGATTGTGCATCTAAAACTCTATGCAAGCATTTTTTAGAAATGTGATTTTATAATCTTCACCAGCTCACTAATGAAATATTTTTAAAGCAAATTTTAAACTAAGGTCCTGTAGACTGACATGTTCTGTGTAAATATTACATTAATGCACAACTGTTTTTGTCAGTAAAGTCAGAAACTGACAGTATACAAATTTATTTGGGCATAAGCTTTCGTGGACATCTGATGAAATGGGTTTAGTCCACAAAAGCTTATGCCCAAATAATTTGTTAGTCTTTGAGGTGACCCAAGGACTCATCCTTGTTTTTGCTGATACAGACTAACAGGACTACCACTCTGAAACCTGTCAGTATATACCTTGGGGTAGGCAAATGCCTGTTAAATGGCTTTATTACCCCTTGAATGTCTCTTTAACAGTTTCAATGTTGTGCTAATAGGTCTGGCAGGCTGGAGGTTTTTTCCTTGGGAGGGAATCTAGTAGTTAAAAGTGAAGACTCACCAGGCTAGAGCAGCCATCTGTGGGAGCCTGCAGGAAGGGTCAGAACAGGGATAGGAAGACAAGAGGGTGGACACTAAGACCCAGTGGTGCCCCAAATTTTCAGGTGCCCTACGCAGCTGCCTATGTTGCCTATGCCTAAGGACAGCCCTGGGGGTAAATTGCAGTAAGAAATCAGCCAGAGGCTCAAGTCCAGCTGGTAGAAGCAGGCACTGATGCAGCCAAAGCAGGGACCCAACATATGGAGAAATTCCTCTGCCCTGTGCTGATTGCTCCAACCCTCTCTCACCTCCCACTCTCTTCACCTTGGTTCACTATAAACCAGCCCCTCTTAGCCCTTTCTTCCCTGTCCTGCTCCCTCACTCCTTGCCTCCTCACTCCTCTTCCCCACCACCCCACTTCTGAATATATCCTCACTCAACAAAGCCCACAAAGGTCATGGAAGGAGCAGGCTATTCGCTGCCACCACATTGTTTTGATTTAGTTCAGATTGGTCCTGATTTGAGCAGGGGGTTGGACTAGATGACCTCCTCAGGTCTCTTCCAAACCTTGTCTTCTATGATTCTATGTTCACCTTGCTTATGCGTTCTGCCCCTTCTCCTAGGCTGCACCTGTCTTGTCGATTTAGATTGTAAACTTGTTGGAGCAGGGACCATCTGCTATTCTGTGTTTGGAGTGCCTAGCAGAGTGGGGGCCCCAGTCTTGATGGGTACTGAGGCACTACTGTAATAAAACATGATTAATAGTAATAAGGGAAGGCTGGGCAACTTAAAATAAAAATCTCAGGCCCTGATCCACTGACAATCTGCTCAGAGCAGTTTGCAGGACCAGGACCATAGAGGGAAAGCTATGAGGAAGGCAGGTCAATTTTTGCCCTAAAAACAACCACCACCAAAGGGAAAAAACAACAAAAACAAATCCCACCCCTTCCCCAAGCCCTTAAGGCTCCTGATTAAAAAGGACATCGCATTGTATAGCCAGCTGCAGTGAGGCAGCATCCTAAATATTTTGCAGTTTTGTAAGGCAGCTCGGATCACTAAGTGGTTAGTTATCTGTTATAATAAACTAATGAGAAGACAGTGGTGCTCTCTGATTACTGCTAGAACTCAAAAAACCATTAACCCTTTGTGTGCAGGCAAGGAGGGATTAGCACAGGACACATGCCTCACGGCACCAGTTTACGGAATCCTGAGCATGATTCTCTACTGTCTTGCCCCTGCTGCGGTCATTTATACTGACCCAAGTGCTAGCCAATAAACACCCCACTAGCTTGCAGTGGAGCAGGGTTTGTACAAGCATAGGGTACGGGTGTAAACGGCTACACAAGGAGCAAGGTAGCACAGGATCAGTCTTCCCTTCAACAGCAGTTCTGGGAGACTGACCAGGAAAGCCAATTACTAGCAGCATGGCAGGGGGCTAAAAGGAAGTGTAGCCAGTGCTCAGCAGGGCAGGCTGAATAAAATGAAATGCACATGGAGCTATGTTGCTTTTGTTTTTTTAAATTGCCTTAACTGAACAGGTTTCACACACAAGAACTCATCTGATCAGAATAGCCCTGGGCCAGCTTTCCACTGGCTTGCCAGCAATACGCTGACTTGCAGTCACAAGGGAAGCCAGTGTA
Source organism: Gopherus evgoodei (assembly GCF_007399415.2). NCBI lineage: Eukaryota > Metazoa > Chordata > Testudines > Testudinidae > Gopherus > Gopherus evgoodei. Next base: position 112,853,012 of record NC_044325.1, on the reverse strand, counting down.
GATGGGCCAGTGACTCGGCATTTTCTATGTTTTTTGTTTTGCACAGTCACCATTGTCTGTCCAAACCCAGCACCCCTCTAAGGTCACCCAACAGCTGAGCTGAGGATTTTCTCTTCTTAGCGTTCTTCCAGTGGGGAAAAAGGCCAAAGAGCAGCTTACTGTAAGGCACTTCCTTAGTACTAGATAAGAATGACCTTGGCTTGATGCTAATACCTCATCTACATCTTAATTAGTATCAAGTCAGGGGACCTACTTACAACACATTTGTCCCGTAACCAGATTACAAACAGATACTAGATGGTGTAACCAACACATAACCATGTCGTAATTGGGTCAGGTGACCTAAGTGTTGTAAGAGGTACCTGACTCAATTAAAACACAGAAGTGGTCACAATCTTCAGAGAAAAAGCCCTTCGGCCTCTCTCCTTCATTTGATCTTTGGAAGCATCCGTCTGTAACCTACAAATATCCCTCCACTAAGAGTGACAGATTTCTACCTTGTCACTGACAGTCACAGTCATGACTCCCCTCCACCTAACAGGCTATTTAAACTCTTGCACATTACCAGCCAGAGCACTGTAAAAGCCTAATCTGTTAGCAAGTCAACAAGGTGGATGAGGTCATATCTTTTATTGGACTAGCTTCTGTTGGCGAGAGAGAGAGAGAACCTTTTGACCTACACAGAGCTCTTCTTCAGGTCTCTTTCACCAACAGAAAATATTCCCTTCACCTTCCTTCTTTTGCTAATATCCTGGGACCAACATGACTACACCACCACTGCAGATAGTAAGAAGAGACAAGAAAAGCTTTGCAGACTCCCTCACCTCTGAAAGGAGCTTGAACTTTGGGAACGGAGCTGAACTTTTAAAAAACACATGCCAATTCTACAAGGTTGACTCTGTACTGAATTTGCAGAAAATCCAGCAAAGTACTTAAAAGTTAACAGATACTTAAATGCTTTGCTGGCTCAGTCTCAGTCACAGGATGAGCTGGGCCTATGCCTTAAGTCACATGACCCTCTGTCACCTGATCAAAGTGCAGGCTAGAATCGGGGGCTTGACTTTGACAGGCCCAGCTCACCCTATGACAGGGCCACAGAACTTAGACTCGGGGTTTCTTTAAGTTCTGCTGGCTGCAATGGAGCCTCACTGGGGGGTTCTGGGACCAGGGGATTGCAGGAATGCAGCAGTACACTAGCCACACACCCCTTCTGTATGTCACCCCCCTATCCTGGAAGTGAGATGGGCGGCCCTCAGCTGGCCAGGCCAGTTTATGCCATCCGGAGATTCCTAAGGGCAAATTCTTAAGGTAGCTGGTTAAGCCGGCTATAAGATTGCACCAGTCTAGCAGCGCAAAGCAAAGCATTCTCCATGTGAGCCATGATCTGGCCAAGGAACTAGACAGCTAAATGGATAGACCAGAACCAAATATACACTAGGAAACCCAGAGGAAGTACTATGTGCTTTAATACTGATGAGCTTCACTGAAGAGGTGCTTTAAGACCTGAATGCAAAGAGATACTGCTTCCCTCGGCCAGGGAGGCCATCCTAGGTGTAGGGATGCAGGAGAACTATGTTAATGCAATTAAGAAAGCCATGGAGATCTACATCTCAATAGCATTGCAATGCAGGGTGTGCAGTCTCCATTGTGCATCATGCCCAAATGGCTATTTCTGCTGAGGTTTAAAGGCTCCCCTAGTCTCCTAGCACTTTGGGTGGGGTTCTGGCACACCATCAGGGTCTCCCTACCTGAGGGCACAACTGCCTCTCCCCCCACCCACCCCAGTTCCTCACTTTTTTTTTCATCAGAAAGAGAAAAACCAAAACAAGCCCTTGGAAACACCACAAAGCTGACTTTAAGCCATGCTGTGTCCACTAACAGGAACAGATGCAGAGTACCTCCCTATGGGTCAATATCGGGTACCATTCTGTGCCATTTGTGGGCCACAAGCTCTGGGGGACGGAAACGCAATGAGTCACGGGCATCCTGGTCAGTGGGAACCAAGACTCTGCAAGGGGCCTCTTGGAGAGACTTGGGAAGGATTTTCTGTTCATCTGACCAGGGGACACTGGCCTGGACTGGGGTGACAAGCGGTGATGAGTGGCAGAAGGAGGGTGTATTTCAGGGGATGGGGTGAAACCTTGTTATTTTAAGCTCTTCAGGCATAGGGCATGCAGGACTGGGTGGGAAGGGAAGGGGGTATTGCCTGGAAGTTAAAAAAAAAAAAAAAAAAAAAAAAAAAGAGATAGAGGTGGGGGTAGGCTAAGAAAGACACAGCTGTTATCATGCCCAAGAACTACAGTGATCCCTTCTATGAATCCTCTCCCATCCAGTAGTTGTGCCTATGCTACGTGCGCTTTCACATGAAACGATAGTGAGGTTCGAGCTACATCACTGCCCATCACGCTGACTAGTATTGTCTCATCATTTCCTTTAACCGCCCCACGCTAACCTGTAGTCTCTGGCCTTTTTCCCTTTGACTGTAAGCTCTTTGGGGGCAGGGACTGTTTTTGCTGTGTTTGTACAGCGCCTGGCACACTAGGGTCCTGGTCCATGACTTGGGATACAAGGTGCTATAGGAAGACAAATAATAAATCTGCCCTGTCACAGTTCCTGGGATCCAGTGTTCTAGCCTGACATCACAAGAGGAGCACAACCAAATTCTTCTGACTTTGTGACTTGAAAATAAACCAAAAGGGGGTTGAAATCATTTCTAGCAACAAGATTTGCAGATGGAAAAAACAGCACCTGAGAAGTGACTTAGTGTCAGCTCCTAAGAGCCAAGAGCTGAAAATGAGGAAAAAGGTCTTTAAAAGAAGCCACCAAAAATGTTTCGGAATCGCAGTCCCACCGTTGTGTAATCCACTCCTCCCTCTGTTTCGACATCACTGATTAACCAAATTGCGGTGCCTCCTTGCTGATCCCAAGGAAGCTGAGAGAGGAAGAAATTGGAAATCTGACAAGAGCCCAGGGGGCCTGGGAGTGCAAGAGAAGAGCTGCCAAGACATTCCCGTTCCCAGGAGTGTTCTCCACATATGCAGGACATGGCATGCACGGTTGTTCGTAAGTCTGATGCCTTCAGTTCTGGGAGCTTTAAAATTCCACCTGTCTCATAGGAACCAAGGCTGAATGGCCACTGAAGTTTAGGACTTCAGTTTTTGGGTGCCCAATCAGAGGCTAAGTTTCAGAAGTGCTGAGCACCCACAAATTCAGCTGAAGTCAATAGGAGCTGCAGGTGCTCAGCAACTCCGAAGGGAGAAGAAAAACAAAACACACAAAAAAAAAAAAATCAAGCCTCATATTCAGATTTAGGTTAGGTGTTTAATTTTCAGCACCCAAGTTAGAAAAGTTTGGCATAACTAAACAGTCTAAATACACTGCTCCCCAGACAGAAGGTCTGAAGTGAGTGAGAGAAGGAAATAGGTCATGGTGAGGTTAGCACAGCTGTGGGGGAAGAGGTGCGATGTGATATGAATCAAGAACAGAAACATGGGCAGGGCCAGAGCTGGGCAGATCCCTGAGGGGCAGCACACTGCAGCTCCACTGAGCCCTGTTCTGGTTACGTGCAGTGACTAATCGGTAACTTTCCAGGGGACAGCAGCATGGCTACTAGGTAGTAGAAAGAACCAGCTTCAAAGGTGGGCCCTTCTGGAAGGCTTTGCCTGCAGTATGAGCCAAGTCATTTACTGAGGGTGGATAAAACCCTCGTATTGGGGTCTCAGAAGGCCCCGTTTGAAAACACCAGTCGGGGGCCTGATCCAAAGCTCATTGAAGTCAATGGGAGTCCTACATTTTTAAGAACCAGGGATAATGTTGGCAGGGGCGAGTCAGCAGTACCCACGCTGCAGAGGTGGGAAATTACCTCTATCCCGGCAGATGGTTGCCTTTCCTACCATTCAGACACCCATTGCTTCCCAGACGTTTGCCAGGCATTTCCTTTTCCATCTACAGGGAAAACACTTGTGTGACACTGTCAGCCAGGATCTAGACACCAGCTCTAATCACATTGCTGATTCCCCATCAGATGGCTCAAGCTCACATCCCGCTTTTGTAATCTGTTTCCGGTCATGTGCCAAAAGGAGACTTCAGTAAACAATTGCTGCCTTGAATGCTTGGGGTTTGTCCTCGTGCTAGTGTCAGTACCACTGGTATCAAGGGGTTAGTATTATAATGAGCATGTGTGCCAATGCCCCCTACTGTATGGGAGGACTATAACCATGTTTCATGGACCCTATACTGCTAAGAGCTAATGCAGGTTCCTCATAAATCCAAGAGGGGACATTTCCTTTTGAAGTGGGTTCTGAACCTCCCTCCGGCATTCAGGTTACATAAACTCCCTAGCAAGGCTGAAAATAGGCAGCTTCCTGAATATCCAACATATAATTTGCTCCATTAATGAACCACAAAATGTCTGTGTCCCCAACGCAAACCCAGGTAGTGAGCTTTGATGAAAGGAACCCTGCACACTCAAAATATATGCAGTGTTTTACCAAAGCAAAATGGCACATATATTCTGTTTCTGGACTCCCTTTTCACTTGACCTTCGTCAGTACTGCTGCCAATATATAGGTGGGTGTAACATCTGCTCTGTGATTTTCTTGAGCACCCAATCTCAAGTGCACTTGACAAGCCAGACTTTCCAAAGAGCTCATGGCCATTTTGACAAGTGCTCAGCACCCCCAACTGGGGCTAGACTTTCGAAACAATTCAGCGCTCAGCAGCTCCCATTGTGATACGTATGGGCTTAGGCCCTGATCCAGCAAATCGTTTAAGCATGTGCTTAACTCTAATGGGACTACTCAACAGCTTAAAGTAAAGCACATTCTTACATGCTTTGCTGGATCTGGGCCTCAAACAAACAGCAGCAAGAGTTCTTCTCATCCATAGATCTCACAGCACTTTGCAAAGGAGATCAATGTCGTTATCTCCATTTTATGGATGGGCAAATCACTTCCCACCTTCCATTTCCCCAGCAGCTTGATAGAGCTGGGTTCTATTCTTGGCTCTTACAGATTCCAGCCCAGTGCCCTGGCCACTAGGCCACAACGGCTAGCAATACTAACAGCTACCTCTCCCTCCTGCTTGATGCATTCAGTGAAAACTGCAGTTTGTTATGCCCTTGCATCGCAGGCAGTGGATTGGGGCACCACCGATCAGGTGAGAAGTTGAGAGGTCTGATTACAAAGGAGAAAGCTTCTACTGACAGTCATAAAGTTTGGGTAATTAGCAATGAGGGGAAAAGAAATAGGTTACTGAAGCTGTAAAGACTGTTTTAAAGCTCTCTTGGGTGTGGCAACAGGTTTATTAAAACTGCAAATAAGAGGCGCTTGCCCTTCAAACTGTGGCTCCTCCATTCCTTGGGAGTCTGCACCACTTCTGTGTACTTATGTAGTGCTACACTTCAAGGCACTCTCCTCCCCCTAAAGTCAAATGAGGCATTGCCATTGATGTCTGCAGAAGCAGGACTGGACTCTAAGGCTCAGATCTTCAAAGGGAATTAGGCAATCTGGACCTAAGGGGCTAATCCCTGCAACAGCTCTGTAAAGGAGGTGGTATGACCCTTTCACACATGGGTAAACTGAGGGAGAGTAAGCAGCTTGCTGCAGAACTGAGGCCCTGACTTTGGCAGGGTGAATTTCCTTGGGAATGGATTTCCACAGCACTGGATGAGAGTATAATGCGTCTGCAAACAAACATTGCCCATGTGCAGGGGCTCTCAAGATCTGAGTGTGATTCAATATTCACAGCAAAGAGTCAGGCACTTGAGAAGCATTTGCAGCAGAATGAGTCAGCTATCATTGTGGGCAAGCAACTGCCTCTTTTTCCTGTCCAGGCGAGCTGCATAACTGGTGCAGATGACAAAAAGTTTCCAGGTTAATGGGAGACCTATGCATTGATGCAGGGAGTTCCCTGCAATACCATGCTGCCAAATAGAGTGGTGACCCTGCAGAATTAGCTGCTGTACTTACATCCATGTAGTTCTTTAGGGTCTCTGGGGTGGGCTCCCCTACGCCAGGCACGCCTAGCTTGTATTTGAGGAATTCGCCCATGGCATTCAGATCGGGGATTTCGCTTCCGGCTTCATTTAGGATGCGGCGCACTGAGGGGAACTTAGTCAGCGGGATTCTGTTTGGGAATCAAAGAAAAGCACGTTGCCAGTTAAAAGCAAGTTAACCCTGCCAATACCCCATGACAACATCAACCATCCGCACAGGCAGGGCTGGGCTCCATGCAAAGCAAGTGATCGTCTGGTACACAAGGAGCACTCAGAGGTTCAGTAGCAGTCTTACAAAAATCCAGAACTTGCTGCTGTTTAATGTTCTGAGGGACAGAATGTCCCTCCTCCTCTCCTCTCCCCAGGGTGACAGCACCTGTTTCTGTTCATCTGTGCATACAAATAAATGCACACCAGGGCCTGTAGGGTTCTCAGGAACACATCTGCTGGTGCAAAATGCCACAGTTCCATGGAAGTTAACGGATCAGCCAGTTTACATCAGCAGAGAATTTGGCTCCTAATGTCAGCAAGGTTTACAATGCAGCTCCCAGACTGGGAAAGCTTTGACAATGTTTATATTTTTCTGAAGCCTACCATTGTGTCTTCTTTCTTGAGCCTTACTAAGAATACATAGCACTTGGTGCTTTTCACGTATAGATCTTACAGAGGAGGTAACTGCGATTATCCCCACAGACGGGGAAATGGAGATACAGAGATGGACTTGCCCAAGGTCACACAGCAGGTAGGTGGCAGAGCCAGGAAGAGCATCCAGGTATCCCAAGTTGAAGCCCAGTGCCCTATCCAGACAGCCATGCTGTCCATCTCTCTCAATTCCCAAGGCCTGAAGAGAAGCACTCACTGCTTTTCATCTGGGGCATGTCTACCACACTGCTAGTGGGAAAGCATGTGCCCTCAAGCTCAGAACAGCACCCCCAGCTCCTAGTGTAGGCATCCCTGAATGAGCCAAACTTAGGGTACATCCAGACTACCTGCCGGATCGGCGGGTAGCAATTGATTTATTGGGGATCGATATATCTCGTCTCATCTAGACGCAATATATCGATCCCCGAACACGCTCCCGTCGACTGGAACTCGACCAGGGTGAGAGGCGGTAGCGGAGCTGACGGGGGGAGCTGCTGTCAATCCCACGCCATGAGGACGGGAGGTAAGTCAATGTAAGATATGCAATTTCAGCTACAGGAATAGCGTAGCTGAAGTCGACACATCTTACATCGACCCCTCCCCCCAGTGTAGACCAGGCCTTAGGGCAGGGGTTGCCAACCTTTCAGAAGTGCTGTGCTGAGTCTTCATTTATTCACTCTAATTTAAAGTTTCGCATGCCAGTCATACATTTTAACGTTTTTAGAAGGTCTCTTTCTATAAGTCTATAATATATACCTAAACTATTGTTACATGTAAAGTAAATAAGGTTTTTAAAATGTTTAAGAGGCTTCACTTAAAATTAAATAAAATGCAGAGCCCCCCGAACCAGTGGCCAGGACCCAGGCAGCGTGAGTGCCACTGAAAATCAGCTCGCATGCTGCCTTTGGCACCCGTGCCATAGGTTGCCTACCCCTGCCTTAGGGTGTGTCACAATCCAGCATGAGCTGCTTCTAAGAGTTGGAAACTTATCTCAACTTCAGTGGCCCACGTGAGTGTGTGTGTGTGTGTGTATGGAGGGGAGGTGGGCTACCAGCACAAGAAGAAAAATAAAATAAGTCAGAAGTTTGATTAGCACCATTATTCCCTTCTCCTCCTTCCATCTTTGGGGCACTTCCCTTGTTCTTTATGGCCCTCTTTATACCAGAAGCAGAACTATGCTAGCTCTATGTTCCAACACACCGTTTTCATGACAAGTGCCTGATCCAAAGCCGACCAGTGCGAATGGGTGTCTTTCCATTGACTTCAGCGGGCTTTGCACCAGGCCCCCCATTAGCAGGGTGCTGGATGAATATAGAAAACAGTCCATTCTTGCTCTGAAGGGCTTATAAAACCACATTTGGGGAGGTGGCAGGAGTTGCATATAGCACTGTTTAGTTTGGGGAAAGGATTCCCTGTTCATTTGAATTAGTGAACCATCCTAACAATAGTCACTAATCCAGCCTCCTGATCCCACCATAGGCGACACCTTAGACTCATCTGTTATTGGGAGTGGACTACATCCACCCTGATCGAATTGGCCCTGTCAATACTGGCTCTCCACTTGTGAGGTAACTCCCTTCTCTGCATGTGTCAGTATAACAATGCCTGCATCTGTAATTTTCACTCCATGCATCTGAAGAAGTGGGTTTTTTACCCACAAAAGCTTATGCCCAAATAAATCTGTTAGTCTTTAAGGTGTCACGGGACTCCTCATTGTTTTTGTGGATACAGACTAACATGGCTACCCTCTGGTACTTGACACCTTAGACTCAGACTAGCAACTGCAGAAGTGCAGTGTTCCCAACTGCTAGGGATGTCCCAGCACCACTGAACTCATGGCCCTCCGCAATTTCACTCAGACAGGGAATCACTCTAATGTTCAGGGCCCCTGTGCTACTAATGATCTTCTGCAACTTCTGGAGCCAATGGTTTTGCTCAAGAAAGTTGTCTGCTCCTCAAGGTGTGGTAGCCAGTCTGTTCAAAACCACCCATTCCTGTCTCCCCTTGAGGCCATCCATTTGGACGCTGTTGCTTGTAAGGACTCTGCTAACTTCTTTCTGAAATTGCTATATTTCAGGCAGGACCAGCTCCAGGTTTTCTGCTGCCCCAAGCGGCAAAAAAGTGCCACAGCAGCGCAATCGTGCTGCTCCACTCTTTGGCAGAAATTTGGCAGCAGGTCCTTCGCTCTGAGAGGGACTGAGAGACCCACCGCCAAATTGCCGCTGAAGGCCTGGATGTGCCGCCCCAATAGCAGCTGGAGTGTAGCCCCTTGGTATTGGCCACCCCAAGCACCTGCTTCTTTAGCTGGTGCCTGGAGCCAGCCCTGATTTCAAGCCCTGTCCACACTAGGAAATTGACTGTGTTCTTGCAAGCTGTCAGGTACCAGGACTGTACTGGTTGCTGATGGCCCGCAACAAGAGTATAATTTTGTTAAAACAGTTGATGAAAACTGCTCAGAGTCCAGAAACAACTGAAGTACAGGAGGGGCTTTATGCAACAAATGAGAGCTTTCGTATCAGGATGTTTACCTATGATCGAAGAGTGGTAAAGTCAGTACTTAGCTAAAGGCACTTCCTTTGTCGGTTATAGCTCAGTGCAGATAAAGAAAGTTAACACATTGACGGAGAGCTGATCACAGCTCACAGAAAATGAAATGAAGGAAAACAACTTACAGCTATTTTGCTTGTCATGATTTAGATCTTTGTAAACACTCCACTGAGGTTCCACTTGAGAGGACAACTATCCCAGCTTGGCACTCCCTAGATCAGACTCCTGACTCCCAGGGCCTCATTCACTGCTGTCCAGCAACTAGAATAGTCATTTTCACCAGTGTGCGAGTGTTACAACTACTACACCGGACCCACGCTAGAACATAGGGTTTTGGATCCATGCGTGGTCCCAGGTTAACACGGAGACCGTGTTATAGCAGGGACCGTGTTATAGCGGATTCCAATGAAGGTAATTGAATTTGGGATCCATGCATGGCCCCACACTATAACTGAACTAGCGCTATAAAGACGCGTGTTCTAAAGAGGGTCTGCTGTATTCTGATCTCAAAGCATTTTACACACACTTTGCACTGTTGAAACTGACTATGCAAAGTGCAGGGCTCCTAATGCGTCCAGAAACTCCCACTTCTGTATCACAGATCAAAGACAACAGAGTTTAACAAGAGGGCAGTTGTTTCCACAACCCAAATCCTCAGGTCAAGAGCTGCTTGCTACCAACAAATCCCCCAAATTCAGTGCTACCTAGTTCCAGAGTAAATGTATATTTTGCAGGGAGTTTTGTTTTAAGTTAACATATTCACTATCAGTTTCAGCAGCAAGAGGAGAAAATTCATAACCACTAAATAAAACCTCAAGTCTTGATGATCTCTCAGAAGTTCCATTGACTTTCACATGAGCAAAACTTTCCAAGCCCTAATTTTCAGAAGGGCTGGGCACCTGCTATTGATTTCAGCTGGAATTGTGGGTGTTCAACCCTTTTGAACACTGAGGCCCTGGGAAGTTTTGCTCCTGTAAAGGTCAATAAAACTTCTGAGAAATCATCAAGACTTGAGGTTTTACTTAGTGGTCAGGAATTTTCTCCTCTTGTTTTTGAAACTGACTAGTCAATAGGTACACCCTTAACTTCTGCTTAGCAGTAGTGAGACACTTTAAAGCACCCTGATGCCTCTTCAGAGAAACTTCATGAGCCAAACTGTGCCCTTGGAGAGGCAGGCACTTCTCCTAGAGGGGAGAGAGGAAGCCAATGGAAAAAGGTCCATGCCTAGCCAAGGACCAAATTTTAGCTCATGATGAGTCAGATTTTTGTGCTTCTTTGCTTAAATTCTCCCATTTCCAGTCGTTGCCGAGGGCTGGATGCAGGGAGACTGTCTCTTTGATCTGTTAGGCATTTACCTGAGTCTGCAGCTAATTCCTCACGTCAAGTCCTAATCTTGCTCCCCCTCCCCCCCGCATGAGCTCATGATAGCAGAGAGGAATCACAACCTCCCAAGAGCAAGAGAGACCCAGCTTTCCTGCAACCCTCACTAGTTACCGCAGGCAGCCAGGCAAGCCCAAGCAGCCTGGCTTCTAAGAAATATGTTTCCCAGGAGGCCTCGGTAGCCCTTTGGAGCAAGGGGTGAGCAGCTGCTGTTGCCATCGGGCTCCCCGCCAGCACCTTTGTTTACAAGGACCTCACCCTGGGAGCCCCTAGCGCCTGCTGTCTATCCATGCCCAGCTGCAGCCCTTCCCTCACCTGATCAGCGCCGAGCATGGGACCACAAGGGCCAGGAGCAGGACAAAGGCGTGGAGCCCCATAGCTGCTGCGGAGCTAGCTCCCGGTGTGACAGCTACTGCAAGCCGATCCGTGCGCCACTACCTGCCCACACCCTCTGTTATCCAGGGCAGGAGATGACTGAGCATAGAACCCTGTGACTTTGGGATCAGCTGACGGGCTAAAATGGCAACTCCGTGTCACGTGATCAGAGCGCCCGCTGGAGGAGGAGAAAGCCGGGGAAGGGATTTAACCCTGTAAACGCCACAGTCAGGCGGAAGGAGGTAGCTTAGGGCTGTGAGGTGCCAGACTTTCCTTTCCAGCAGCAGTATTGCTAACGTAAGCATGCAAACAGCATGAGTCAGCCCCCCTCCCTCCCGCCACAAAATATCATGAGACTGCCTTAGAGTGCTTTGCTGTCTCGCATTTAATTTGGACTTTGGTCACAGGTTTCAAGCTTTTCTTTGCAGCCAGGAAAGCTCAAAACTTAATAATAATTAAAAAAGGGAAGAGTGAGGTGCTGGTGTACTCATGCGGTTTACGAAAAACACCAAACGTGACAAGACTTGTGCTATGATTGCAAGAATTTGCAACACTGGTAGAGAGATTGTGTCATGTCTACCTCCCACTCACAATCATATAAACTCCCTGTGGCAATCGGGGCAGCCGCTGGCATGGAAAGAGGAGATCAGGAAAGTATTTAATATATTTGTACCTAGGGTGACCAGATGTCCTGATTTTATAGGGACAGTCCTGATTTTTGGTCTTTTTCTTCTATAGGCTCCTATTACCCCCCCACCCGCTGTGCTGATTTTTCCGACTTGCTCTCTGGTCACTCTATTTGTACCTGCCTGTTATTCTCTCTCATTGTATGCACAGTGTGACCAGCCATTTCATAGCATTGTCATCAGCCAGGTGAGGAGGCAGTAGCCCACTGTGGAAATAAGTCAGTGGGCACTTATAGAGAATATGCCACACAGCCAGACGTTACCTGCATCTACCTGGTGGTGGGTCATTAGAGGAACCCCATTTGAAGAGACTGGCTGAAAAATGGCCCTGTCCTGTTCAAAACCGGTTCAGGGATGACCACAGGTGTCTTGGCAGGTCCAAATCTGTTGGGCAGATGGTTGGGTAGGTGGTGAGAGAGTGATTATTAATGACTGTCATCACAGATCTCTCATTACACCAAGCAGATTCCACCATGTCTTGTGGTGGCACAAGTGACCATAAAGGGCACCTAGAAGACTGGCGAATTGGTGGGCGGTTGAAGAGGTCAGAGGACAGAGGCAAGCTGCTGTTCTCATGGCTTGTGGCCAGGAGCAGGATGGAGGCCCCCTCACAGCGAAAATGGAGTGGTGCTACGTTTCTAAGTATTGGCAGTCATGGCAATGGAGTTGCACAAAAAGTCCCCATAACGTGCATAGCTTTGTTAAGTTCTACATCAAGCAGTTTCATGTGAGACGAGAGACACCAGAGAGGAGCACATACTCTGCGGCTGAACAGCAGAAGGCAAGGACTGATGTTCTAAGCATCCCTGCACTTCAAACTAAAGATTGTTAGTGCAATTTAGCAGCTAGAAACAAGGAGGAGACAGCATCATGTGAGCTGCCAGCTCCCTGCAGACCGCGAGCAAGGGCTTTGTGGATGTATGGACCACAATTTGGGATCCCTACCTAGGGACCTTAGCAAAATTGCAGTATCTAGACTCCTTGGTCCTGTAGGTTTGAATTTTTGTAGGGCAGCAGGCCCATTTCAAGGCGGATGAACCAGATTCTCTGGATCTTTTAGAGAATACCCTGAAAAGCCAGGTGCAGTCTGATTTGTCTGGATGTTAAAGGTCTTAGGGCACTTTTTAGGAAGCAAGGGACCTTTGACCAAAATTGTACCCACTCTTAAGTTATTGTGGGGGTGTTTGTGGCTGCTGCCCTCCAATCTAAAGATAGTAAAACAAACCTTGGCTACATAGATTGTAAAGGGATCCATCAGAATGGGATGTGCTTTATAATGACCAGCTGCAGGTTTCTGCTGCTGACAGAACTGGGCTCTAAACCCATCTGCAAAGCACTACTAGAGAATCTTCTGAGTGCAGGGGGGGGGGACCTCTAGCCCTGTCCATATAGAGATTCCTATGCCACTTCCCTTACCTACCTCTGCCAGCCTAGTGGCGGGGGAGAGGGCTGGAGGAAAAGGAGTGTAGCCAGGATGCTCCCCTACATTACACTGATCCTGGGGTCTGTTTTCATCCTCTTGATTGCTTAACAGCTAGCACAGAGGAGTAAAAACAACATGAAATATAATTAGGAACTGGGATTTTCACAGCCTGAAGCACCCCCTGGAAGACTGGCTCCTCTCCCACACCCCCACCTTGCTATTATTATATCTTTCTTGGAGTAGCAGGAGAGAAGTCATTATAATGATTCTTTTTTGTCCCAGTGCATTTGCATTTGGAGAGTTACTTGGGAGTCCTGCTTCTCTCACTGACTCCAAGGAGGAATAAAGGATTGGCAGGAGATGTGGCTTTGAGCAGCACCAACTTCGCAAGAGGGCTTTCAGGGTAAGGAAGGGGCAGGCGTCTAATAGCAGGGAGGACACTTCTGCTAAGGAGACTGTGAATTTAATGGATGGTTAATGGCGCCAGCCAGCCAGTCAGCCATGGCCCTTTCTTATCTACAGCGCAGGTAGAACAGGGGCTTCTCCAAACTTATGGGAGAAAAGGGAGCTCAGTTTCCAAGCCCATTCAGTTTCTGACCACTACTGAGGCTGCCAACAGGGGGTCTCCATTAGTAGCAACTGAGGTGGTGTGCTTGGTATTGTAGATACCTCATTCCCTGAATCCCTTTATCAGCCTCCATCAGATTCAAACACCGCATTCTGGAAGGCCCTGCAGAATCTCACCCCCACCTCCACTCTTATTTCTTCCTACTCTCCCGTGTTCCTCCCAGCTCTCTCTCCTTTCTTTGCCCTTTCTCCCAATCTCAGCTTCACTTCCTTCTTTGTGCTCCCCCACCATGCTTCGGAGAGCCAGCCAAGTGTCCTTCCTCCACCTTCAGGCCTGCTGCTTCAAAGAATCTGTCCTGCCCTGTTCTCTCTATGAACTCAGCACACCCTCCCCTGTATGAACTTTTATATCATCTTTTGCCTGGCGGTCCCCTTGTCCCTTGTGATCTCTTCAGGGGAGATAACACGGCTGCTGCATGTTTGTAAAATGCTGGGGGGAAGGGCAGTTCTATCAAGATTAATAAAACAGATAAGCCAAGATTTTCAGAAGTGACTAATGATGTTGGGTGCTCACCTTGGGATTAGAGCCAAGCATGACAGACTTGCAATAGTCTTTTGAATTAGGTTTAATACTATTGGGGGCCACCTTATTAAAAATGCAATTGTTTGTGTGTTATTGTGAGATCTGGTCTACTCTACACACTTACATCGATATAACTGCGTCTCTCAGATGTGAAAAATCCACACCCCGGGCAATGTAATTATACCCACCTAACCTCTGCCGTAGACAGCACTAAGTTGGTGGAAGAGCTTCCCCTGTTGACATAGTTACCGCCTCTCACAGAGGTGGATTAATTATGCCACTGGGAGAGCTCTCTTCCAGCAATGTAGAGCGTCTTCATTAAAGCACTAAGGAGGCAGCTGGACTGATGTGCTGATGCAGCAGTTTAAGGGTAGACCTGCCCTCAGATTATATGCAACTTCTCTAGGAGGCAGGGGTATAGTACTGTAATCCCTCCAGTTATCAGCCCTGTGAAACTTTGTATTGGGAGGGGGACCTAGTGTCTGGCTCATTACCTAGTCACGCTCTCTTCAAAAGTTCAGACTAGATTCTCTAGAGACCAGCAGACAAAAAAAGGATGTTGGGATAAATAACTTGGTGGTAAACAGATTCAGGACTTTCTTTCTGAACCAGCAAGTGGACAGGGCCTCTGGTCGACTGAAGGCCCTGGTCCTTAGGGAAGAGTTGGAAGGACTCTGGCCTACTGAGTTCCCATAAGATTGCTCTCTTGCTGAGCAAAGGGTATGATTAACTTGAAACCACAGAGAATGCATAGGTGAGTTTTGAAGGACTGTTCCTGCCAGAGCCCCTGCTGGAAGCAGGGGATAATCTCGGGTAATCTTATTAGCATGCATGTAGGTTCTTTTATTGTTTTTAAATATGTTTTCTCTGTAGTGCTTTTGCCTTAAGAATAAAACAGGCTTGCTTAGAAAGCTGTGTACTAACTTACAACTGTAGCAATTACTGTACTGTCTCTGAGGAAAGAAGAGATGCGGGACTGCTTAGGGAGTCGGTCTTTTGCTGGGAATAACACAGGGAGCTGTTCAGCCTGGAACTAACCCAGTCAGGAGGGAGAGAGAGAAGTTGGTCTCCATCTAAGAGAAGGAATAGCTAGGGAGCTTTTGCTGGGCCACTGAGTGGAAATACAAGTGCAGGGGCCCAAAACTGCAACACTGCACAAATTCATTTTTTTCCCATTAGAAATGGGCTATTTAAGATTTTTTTTAATTTCTGAGCAAAATGAATAAATAAAAAATGCAATTAGGGTTGAATAAAATGTTTGGTGGGTTTTTTTAGAAGTTTAATTAAAAATAAAACATCTTTTGGAAGCATTTAATTTCAGCATTTCCAATTTTCCCCTTCCCCTTTTTTTTGGACCAGAACTATTAACCAAAAACAAGTCAAATTCACAGTTTAAGTCAGGGGTTCTCAAATTGGGGGTCAGGACCCCTCAGGGGGTCACAAGGTTATTACATTGGGGTTCATTAGCTGTCAGCCTCCACCCCAACTCCACGTTGCCTCCAGCATTTATAATGGTGTTAAATATGTAAAGAAGATTTTTTTAATTTAAAACAGGGGTTGTACACAGAGGCTTGCTATGTGAAAGGAGTCACCAGTACAAAAGTTTGAGAACCACTGGTTTAAGTCCACCTGACTCTGGAGACCCAGGTTTGAATTCCTACTCAGGAGCAGGTGTGTGCCTTAGCCACAAGTGTAGAGTCATTATTGCTCTCTGCCTCAGTGACTGTTCAAGTATTTTATATAAAGTGTAACAGATTGCACAGGAGATCTTGCAAGCTACCTAACCCAGAATAGTTTACAGCCCAGTGGTTTGGGCATCACACTGGGCTAGGGGAGACATGGCTTCAAACATTTGTGTGGGGATTCCAGACTCAGTCTGCCCCATCCCAGGGGAGTACCTGAACCATTAGGCTAAAAGTTATCAGGGAGGCACCTCTTCCTCTGGCTGTTTTGTGAATCTAGCATGCACAGTTCTTTCTGGCCAAACCTATTTCAGCCAGTTTGCGTCCAATTTGCAAACAGTTTCAGGTCAACTAAAACTCCATTTTTCAGTGAATAAACTTTTGCCCAGCTATGGGAGAGTGCTCAGCACTGCCTGAAAATGTAGGCCCTTGGCAAGTGTTTCAGACTGGGCACCCAAAAAATCATTAGTCACTTTTGGAAAAAAAAAAAATCTTAGTCCTCAACCCACATTGAGCCCCCGGACTAGAGCTTGGCTGATTTTAAGAGATATTCAGCCCCTGCTGCTCTCTGACATTAACAGGAGTTGAAGGTCTTGCTGCTGGTTTAAGATGCCTGGAAGTAAGTGGCTTCCTAACCCTAGCCAGCACAGAACTGCACGGGTGTATGGTCAGGAGTCACCCCTCTGAGGTCTGACTGATTAACAAAGAGTGGCTGCCAAACTGGTCCTACATGAAACTCCCATCTTGGCTGGCTGGCGAGGTCCCTCAGCCTCAGGTTTCTTCCCCACCTCAATGCCCTTAGCATTCCTTTCCTCAGGATGGAAGGGTGCCAAACCCCAGCTCACCCACTGCCTGAGAGAGCAACTGCTACCTCCCTTGTATGCCTGAATGGGTGTCATCGTGTGCCTGCTTTACCAATGGTTCAGCAAAACCCTCAGCGTGTAACTGTCTTACACCCTAGTGCTCTCTCTATTCCCCACTTCCTTTGTCTGCTGTAGCAATGTCAGCTAAAACCCACTTAAAACATTCCTAGAAGGCTCAAGACCTGCTAACAGCTTGAGGCACCTTAGGCAAACAGTGCCAGCCTGTTACATTCCTCCCTGCTTGAGCAAAGCCCCTGCCAGCTTCCCTGAGGGTATGTTTACACTACCCACCAGATCGGCTAGCGATCGGTCCAGCAGGAGTCAATTTATTGTGTCTAGTCTAGATGTGATAAATTGATCCCCAAGGGCTCCCCAACAACTCCTGTACTCCAGCGCCATGAGAGGTGCAGGCGGAGTCGACGGGGGAGTGGCAGCAGTTGACTCACTGCAGCAAAGACACCACAGTTAGTAGATCTAAGTACATAGAGGTCAGCTCTGTTATTCATGTAGCTGAAGTTGCATAACTTAGATCAATCCCCCTCAAGTGTAAACCAGGCCTTAGTTTCCTTTCTGCAGTGATCAGATGCAACACCCCTCAGTGACCCCTGGAATTGCCAAAGAACTTGGCCAGCCTTCCACTAATGGCACTTACTCAGTTCGAGACTGACAATCCATCCCCCTGACACTCAGGATGTATGAAAAAGATTTTCAGGTCACATCCCACAATGACAGCAAAGAGTAACATGGAGGCCTCCTCTTCTGAGTCAGATTAGGTCCCTTCTCTGTGCAGCCATAGGGGAATTACAGCTAAAGAGTATGTGGGGGATGGGACTCCCAGGATGCAACAGGCTTCTCAAACTGAAGAAGCTCCTGGCAACCACTTCCTCCCACCTCAGTGTGTAGTTGCACCCCAATTCCAGCAGACTGTTTACTCTTTCTCCATCCACCTGCATGGGCACAGTGCCATCACCAAAGACCACAGACCCTAAGGCCCAGTGAGCCCTTGGACTCCCACTTGGTCAGTTGCCTCAAAATTACCCCCATTCTAGGGGCAGAACTGAGAGTGCTATGGCAGGGACACTTTGGGCTCCCACCTGTGGTCTATGTCAGTGGTTATCAACCTTTCCAGATGACTGTACCCCTTTCAGGAGTCTGATTTGTCTTGCCTACCCTCAAGTTTTATCTCACTTAAAAAAAAAATCAGATACAAATACAGAAGTGTTACTACACACTATTAACAAATGGCATACTCTCTCATTTATACCATATAATTATCAAACAAATCATTTGGAACATAAATATTGTACTTACATTTCAGTGTATAGTATATAGAGCAGTATAAACAAGTCATTTGTCTGTATGAAATTTTAGTTTGTACTGACTTCGCTGGTGCTTTTTACATAGCCCATTGTAAAGCTAGGTAAACATCTGGATTAGTTGATATACCCCCTGGGGTAGGCATACCTCTGGTTTAGAACCACTGGTATAGGTAAGCACCCTCATCTGACTTTGCTGCAGCTTTGAGTTCACCAGGCCCTTTAGTTGTTTCCTGGATAGCTCTTTTGCATTAGGCACTAGTGTCTCTCACCAGTTGCTCTGCCAGCAGGTCCTTCTCCATTACCAGTGGTGCCTCAGCTAGCACAATCTGTAGGAGTTAGTGCACCAATGCCTGGACATCCCATGTAGATGGTCTCAATACTACTCTGCAGGCAGCAGCTCTGTTCCCTCCCCTCAACACACTCTGCATCTTGAGCCACCCAGTCTGATGTCAAACCAGTGTGCACAGTAATGTCCCCCCAACAGTCAGCAGTGCTCCTTTTCTGAGAGTCCCACTCCAGTGGAGATTTCAGCTGTCACAGCCTCAGTTGGGCTGCCTCCTGTCATGGACTCACAGATTGTGCCCACTCTTGGCCTCATGCGGTCCGTTGGGGGAAACCCCCTTCAGTGTGACAACCCTTCTTAGGGGTCCACTCTCTTTTGGGGGTTAAGCCCCTTCACCTCCTGGAACTGCATCTCTCTGAGCCTTAGCACGCTTGTCTCACTCTGTGGGCCCCCTCAGGGAATCCGCTTGCTCTGGATACCTAGGACCTCCACTCCCAAAGGAAATAATGCAACCCTGTTCTCTGGACTGGAGTGACGCTCAGCCTGCATAAGACAGGAGGGTTTATTGAGCATTTGAACACAGCATAGGAAACTCAGAGCCCTTGGACCTGGCCTCCCTCAGCACAGCACATCCAAGTCTCCCCTGCATCCAGGTGGGCTCTGCCTGCTCTCCCTCTCCAGCCCAGAGCCCCCCGGCTTCCCAGCTGGACATCTGATATCGCCTCCCCCAAACCTCACCTCTGTCCATTGTCTTTTCTCCAGGTAAACGGTCGCCTGGGTCTCCTATCCTCTCTTCTGTCCTCTGGCCCCCTCTGGCTGGAACCAGCTGGTTAGGTCACTGGGGTCCTCTTTACAGCTCATTGTCCTCCCACTGACCTGAACCAGCTGCAACCCCTAAGCTGGGCCTCCGGGTCACTAGGTCATCCCTTCTCCAGGCCATTGGCTGGGGTCCCAAGTTTGCTCACTGGTCCTCTGTAACAACTCCCTCCCCCATCACCTCGTTAAACCAGTAACACCCAGGGAAACTGAATCCCAGCCCCTCTGCATGCAAACCATGGGGGAAAAAACAAGACAATCCCCCACTTTGTCACACCTCCTCACCCAGGAGGTGATACATTGCTTGTCTCTTCTTCATTAGGCACAGAGATAACTGGATTGGCTGGGACTCCTCCTCCCACTGAGCTGCAGTAGCCACCCATTAAGACATAACCAGATATGCCCCTGGATTATCTTCCTGCCCCATTTTGGCTACAGGTGGACTGGGACTTCCAGGCAGTTTGGGCAGTGCCCCAGATTCACACGCTTGCCTCCGGTGTTCCTTCCTGGACTGGAGAAGGATCTCTATTGTTCCAAGGAGCTGCTGTTTGAGCTTGCTGCTGCTCTCCTCCCTGCTGTTCCATTAGCATTTTAATTTCCCCCTTGTGGCTCTGCTCTTCCTGGCCAGTGCCCCAGGCTGTTGGGTCTGACCAGAACAGAGGCAGTGGGGGAAGGAAGGAGCCTGCTGGCCAGGCTGTTGGTGAGCTCAGTGCTCTGACCAGGAGCTGGTTCCCTGCACAGCACTGGGAGTGGGATGCGCTCCGTCAGGGGGGATATGGAGGAGCAGCAGGGTTGGAGGGGTGAAGGGGAAAAGCATGGACAGGACAGCGAGAGGGGGAGCACATAAAGGGCCGATGGGTGGGCGGAAGAGGTGATGTAACTGGCCGCCGCCTGATGCCTGCCTGCACTCACCAGCCACCACAGCTTGCAGCAAGCAGCCAGCACAACGGAAATGGGATGGGAGATGGGACCCTACTGGCCAAAAGCTGGCATGCAGCAGGGGCTGTGCTGAGGGACCCGAGTGGCTGGCCCTACGCCCTGCATCTTCACCTTACTACCAGCCTTACACACCCACCCCCATTGTCAGCCACTGGACCCCCCCTCTGTCACTCACAGCTGGTGGGCGGGTGGTTGGCAAGCAGGGACCCGCCCAGCAGCAGCACCCACCAATACTAATGGGGGGAAGGGAAGAGACAGAAAATATGGGACAATTTGTCCATTTTTAAGAAAAAGTCGTGACACTTGCAGGAGGGTTTAAATACAGGACTGTCTCTTTAAAACAGGATGTCTGGTCATCCTAAGTAGTATGAGTGAGATGCCCTATCCCACTAAGGGTACATTATGCTTGGAAACTCACATAGATTTGCACTAGCTCTCATTGAGCTAGCATGCTAACAACAGTAGTGTCGCTATGGTAGCATAGGCAGCAGTGGGTGGCGGCACAGGCTAGCTGTGCTGAGTACAAACCTGCCTAGATCGCATGGGTATGTACTTAGCACGGCTACGCCGTGCTGCGGCTCACTGCTGCTCTGGCTACGCTACTCCTGTTAGTGTGTTAACGCAATGCGAGATAGCAGGAGTATATCTACATGAGCAAGGAGTCACTGCTCTAGCTCCCAGCGTAGCCATAGCCTAAGACACTCTGACACTCCAATTCTCTTAGACCTACTTGCTCCCACTCCCCAGTGTGTGGGAATACATGCACAGGTGCCAGACGGAGCTGCAAGGAGTGGTATCTTTAACTACTCACATTTTTACTCACTCTAGTTCACTGCTTTCCTTGCTACATGTTCTCTCCTGGCCACAGGTGGGATGTAAGGGTGGGGTTGGGATGGAAATTACAGGTTGGAAAGTGGGTGTGTGCCTAAACCTAAGTGAACTCTATGAGTCTAACTTGATATAAAATGAACACTGAAGGGGGCTGGAAGAAGGTGTGAATTATACAACCGTAGACTCCCTCTAGTCAGGTTCAACTCACTCTCCCTGAATTTGGTCCATTGTCTTAGCTGAAATGCCTTTTAAAAGTTCTTTCTATTGAAGGCACAAAGGCCCAGATCCTCAAAGGTATTTATACCTACAAATCAATGGGAGTTAGGCACCTAAATACCTTTAAGGATCTAGACCAAAGTGAATGTAATCCATGTCCAGCCATTGTGAATTCCGGATTAGGGGAGACTCAGCTCTTTCCATTTAAATAGCAACAATTCTTGATTAATTAGATCTGCAAAAAGTTGTGATACTCTAGTAACAATGACCCCAGCTATGACAGCAATGAGCATGCGATAAGAAACCACCACTATCTTGGTCATGTCTGGGAACCTCTGGAGCAAGGAGAATCAGAGTTGTAGGACTGGAAGGCATCTCAAGAGGTCATCTAGTCCAATCCCCTGCACTCATGGGAGGATTAAGTTTTATCTAGACCAACCCTGATAAGTGTCTGTCTAACCTGCTCTTAAAGCTCTCCAATGATGGGGATTCCACAACCTCCCTAGGCAATTTATTCCAGTATTTAATCACCCTGATAATTACAAAATTTTTCCTAATGTCCAACCTAAACTGCCCTTGCTGCAATTTAAGATCATTGTTTCTTTTCCTATCCTCAGAGGTTAAGGAGAACCTTTTATGTACTTGAAAACTGTTATGACCCCTCTCAGTCTTCTCTTCTCCAGACTAAACAAGCCCAGTTTTTCCAATCTTCCCTCATAGGTCATGTTTTCTAGACTTTTAACCATTTTTGTTGCTCTTCTCTGGATTTTCTCCAATTTGTCCACATCTTTCCTGAAATGTAGGAACCGGAACTGGACACAATACTCCAGCTGAGGCCTAATCAGCGTGGAGTAGAGTGGAAGAATTATTTCTCGTGTCTTGTTTTCAACATTCCTGCTGATGCAAAAAAGCAAACATTCTGGGATGTTTGCTTTTTTACAACAGAGTTACACTTTTGACTTGTATTTAGCTTGTGAGCCATGAAGACCTCCGGATCCCTTTCCGTAGTACTCCTTCCTAGGCAATAATTTTTCATTTTGTATGTTTTGCAACTGATTGTTCCTTCCTAAGTGGAGTACTTTGCATTTGCCCTTATTGACTTTCAGCTTATTTACCTCAGATGATTTTTAATTTTCATCCTATCCTCTAAAGCATTTGCAACTCCTCCCAGCTTGGTATTGTCTGCAAATGTTATAAGTGTACTCTCTCTGTCATGATCTAAACCACTGATGAAGATACTGAACAGAACCAGACCCAGAACTGGTCCTTGTGGGACCTCACTTGATATGCCCTTCCAGTTTGACTATGAACCACTGATAACTACTCTCTCGGAATGGTTCTCCAACCAGATATGCGCCCACCTTATAGTAGCTCCATCTAGGTTGTATGTCCATAGTATGTTTATGAGAAGATCATGTGAAACAGTATCAAAACTAAGGCTTACTAAAGTCAAGATTTACCACATCTATCACTTCTCCCCATTCACAAAGCTTGTTACCATGCCAAAGGATGATGGAATGAATCTCTATAGCTCAGGAACCTGGTGCTGTAGGTAGGAACTGTAACAGATTCACATCCTCTATTGATTAGGCACAGAGGGACGGGACACATAATGCATACCAAGTAGTGGGTTACACTTTCACAGCCTCCAGTCCTGCAAAAAACCCAGCATGGACAGATCCCCTCATCTATGCAGGGCCCTTTTGACTTCAGTGGGATCCTTCACAGATTTGCATGCATGTTGCAGCATGCAGGATGAGGGCCACAGGCAAATATAGAGCTTATAAGAAAGGACTGAGAGTCTTGTGATTCTGGGTGTCAAAGGATGTGCATTTTACTCCTGACTCTACCATATAGGCTTCCTTTGTGACCTTGATCATTAAGGGTACAATTTTCAGAAGTACCTAGGTCCCATTTTCCAAATGCACCTATGTGACTTGGATACTTTTGAAAATGAGTCTTTGAAACAAAGAGATTTAGGGTAAAATTTTCAGAAGTGTTAATTTTTCCTTCTGAGAATTTCAGGTTAAAAATACTAACATGCTCCCAAAAGGTGCTATATGCCTTCGTTCATAAATGGTGGTGAAATGCTTGGAGATCTTGGGCTAGAAAGTGGCATATTATTATTGGATTAACAGCTAGACATAAAATGATTTTCTTCCCAAAGCCTTAGCAAATGCCATTACTCATAGATAATTACACAGCTGCATGTGGCAGAAAGTTTCATCTGGCAGAGTATGAATATTAATACCAGGACAATGAATAACTGAAATTAATAGATTTCTCTGAGAGGTGGAATCAGCTGAACCCAAGCACAGATGCAGTCAGGAAAGATTTTCCTAAAAGGATGCTTAAAAGCAGAAATCTAAACCCAAGAGGAAAAGGACAAAAACATCCCCCCTGCCACTCTAGAATTAAGCATAGGCTTATACCAGGCAGTGCAGAACCCAGCTTCTCCGCAGGTATTATCTTATCCCTCTCTCCTCAGTTTATAGTCCTTCTGTGCAAAGGGGCATTGTGGGGGAGGAAGGAGAACTGAGCCAATGTTAACCCTTTGTTCACATGGCCCAGGCAGGGCCCTGCACCCTGCCACAATTTCATTCTGTCTTGGACAGCTGCAACTGGGGTTGTTTTAAATCATACCTGATCATTTAGCATGTTTGTTTTTTTCCCTTGAGTTTCAGAAGAGATTTACAAACTGGAATATTCCTGCCCCGAAGAGCCTTATTGTGTAAGAGTTAGAAGCTATCACCACCCTTTGATTAATTACATTTGATTCAAATTACCTTCGCTCAGAGAGAGATAATATTAAAAAACCCTCCTAAATTTATTCTCTGGTTTCTGCAATTATTCTAAGGTGGTCATGAGTAATTCCAAAGCTTCCTCCCTGTCTATCCACAGCTGTAGGTGCAACACTGATGTAATCTGTCTGTGCTCTGGAATCTGGCCAATGGTTTTTCAAAACTCTCCATCACAAGAGTTTAATCCCAAGTGGTACTTTCATCCATTAAAGGCAAACTTGACTACTGTTTGGGGGGAGGGAGAGGAACTGGGGTCGGGGGTTGTTAGTGGGTTACAGATTGTTGTAATAAGCCATAAATCCAGTGTCTCTCTTCAGCCCATGATTTTTAGTGTCTAGCAATGTTTTGGATTTAAGCTCAGAGGCTCGTCTTTTGAAAGTGTTGTGCAGGTTTCCTTTGAGGATGAGGACAGATTAAGTCTCCACTTGCTGCTTCTCCCCCACCCCACCCCACCCCATTTCCTCCCTATGATTGGAGGGATGTCAACAGGTGATTTCACCTTGAATAGTCTCTTGAAATGTGTTAACTGCTTATGCTATGCAATCTGTTCCACCACACTAAGGGCATGGCTACACTTGTGAGTTAGAGTGCATTAAAGCAGCCCAGGGTGCTCTAACTCACTACGCGTCCACACTGGCAAGGCACGTAGAGTGCTCTGACTCCGTGGCTAGAGTAGGAATAACGTTTGATGTGCCCCCGCTGGAGCGCCGTGGCGCCAGTGTGGATGCCCTGGTCTGTTAACGTTCTCTGATCAGCCTTCAGAAGTGTCCCACAATGCCTGTTCTAGTCACTCTGGTCATCAGTTTGAACTCTACTGACCTGCCCTCAGGTGACCAACCATCAGACCTGCCCTTTAAATTATCTGGGAATTTTGAAAATCCTCTTCCTGTTTGCTCAGCCAGGTGTGGAGTGCTCTCAGCAAATCTTTCTAGGTGACCATGCCTCCATGTGCCAGGCGATCCCCAGTATGGAGCAATGGCGAGGTGCTGGACCTCATCAGTGTTTGGGGGGAGGAA
Source organism: Gopherus evgoodei (assembly GCF_007399415.2). Taxonomy (NCBI): domain Eukaryota; kingdom Metazoa; phylum Chordata; order Testudines; family Testudinidae; genus Gopherus; species Gopherus evgoodei. Next base: position 112,828,048 of record NC_044325.1, on the reverse strand, counting down.
GCTGTCCAGTCCCAGCTGCGCTCCAGCCATAGGAATTACGATACCTTTGGGCAAATATCAAGGGACATGATGGAAAGGGGCCATGACTGAGACACACTGCACTGCAGGGTTAAAATGAAGGACCTGTGGAATGCCTACTGCAAAGCCCGCGAGGCAAACTACCACTACGGTGCTGCCCCCATGACCTGCCATTTCTACAAAGAGCTGGACGCGATACTTGGGGCGACCCCACCTCCACTCCAAGTACCACCATGGACACTTCAGAGCCCAGTTCAACAAGGCAAGAGGAGGAGGAGGAGGAAAGCGGGAGCAAGGGTGCTGAGGTGGAGGAAGACACCCCGGCATCCCTAGATGCATGCAGCCAGGAACTGTTATCAAGCCAGGAGGAAGGTAGCCAGTCGCAGCGGCTGGTGCTTGGGGAAGGACAAACACCAGAGGATGTTCCCAGTCAGCGCTTTTATTTTGGGAAGGAAGTTATTGGGTGTGGGCTCTTGGGGCGAGGAGGGTTAGGGCTGCATGCATGCCTAGATGTGGAATGGGGTACTGATGTGCTCTCTCACATCGCAGTAATCGGCCTCAGTGATCCCTTCAAAGGTCTCATCCAGGAGTTGGGCAATGCGCTTGCGCAGGTTTCTTGGGAGAGCCACTGTGGTCCTTGTCCCAGTCAGGCTAACCTGTCCACGCCACTGTGGCATGAGGAGCGGGGGGACCATTGCTGCACACAAGCAGGCTGCATATGGACCAGGGTGGAAGCCGCATTGTAGTAGAAGACCCTCCCTTGCTTCCCAGGTCTCCCTCAGCAGCGAGATATCTTCCAGGATGAATTCCTGTGGAAAATGTGGGGACAGTGTTCAGTATAGGGGCCACCTGCAGCTGCTGGCTCTTCCCAAGGCACAGAAACCCGAAGGACAGTACGGCCGTGAAACAATCAGTCCCCTTTGACTCTGTGCTTACTCATCATTTTGGGACTCCTGTGGGTTATGTGCGCTTACTTTGGGATGGGAAAATTATGCTATTGTGTAAACTGTGCTTGCTCTTAAGTACAGGGGAATCATTGCACTGTCTGGTGCGAACAATGCTGCCTCTGTTAAATGTTGCATTTTGCCTTTACAGATGCAACCTTGAGATCTCAGCCGTCCGTGTTATCACCGGCTGAGAGACTTCAAAGAATCATGAAGAGGCCCCATAGAAGCAAAGAAGACATGCTGCATGAAGTAATGCAGCAGACACTTAATGAGAATCTAAAAGAGCAGGAGTGGAGGGAAAGTGAAAGGAGGATCCGCCAGCAGAATATGGATTGCTGGCACAAAAGCGTGGCGCTCCAGCAGCAAAGCACGGATTGGCTGATAAGCATCATGGAGCGCCAAGTGGACTCGATGCAGGCGCTCGTAGCCATGCAGGTGAAGCACTAACGCGCCAGCACCCCCACAGTCCTTGTCCCAAAACTCTTTCCCTTGTGCCCCCATGTCACCTCCAACCCACTTTCCCTAACATCCGGGTTCTTATCATCACCAGCTGCCTCCAACGCCTGTAACTTCACCACCTAGCCCTGAAAACTACGATCCTTACCCACTGTTCTCAACCCCCATCACTATGCATTATAGCCATCCTGAAGTGCAGCACTCATTGCACAGCACTCCAGATGGGAAGGCTGAGTATGATAAAAGGACATATGCAAATCTGTGATTGTACCATTCCCCACCCCACCTCCTTGCCTTTCTGTTTCCCAAGCAGTTGTGTTTCTTTTCAATAAATGAATTTTCTTTTCAATAAATGGATTTTTTGGCTTTGAAAACATTCTTTATTATTGCATAAAATAAAAGATAACTTAGCCCAGAAAAGCAACAGGCACTGCAAGTCAGCGTAGCAAACACAGATTCCTACTAACATTGGAACCACTGCACTTCACTCCTGTGCAGGGCACCAGACATTACTGGTGGCTTTCAGGCTCAAATTGCTCCCTCAAGGCATCCCTCATCCTTGTAGCCCCGAGCTGGACCCTTCTAATAGCCCTGCTCTCTGGCTGTTCATATTCAGCCTCCAGGTGTTGAACCTCGGAGTTCCATGCCTGAGTAAATCTTTCACCTTTCCCTTCACAAATGTTATGGAGGGTACAGCATGCGGATATAACCACGGGGATGCTGTCATTGGCCAGGTCCAGCTTCCCATACAGAGAGTGCCAGTGGCCCTTTAAATGGCCAAAAGCACACTCGAACAGTCATTCTGCACCGGCTCAGCCTGTTGTTGAACTGCTCCTTGATGCTATCAAGGTTCCCTGTGTTTCATGAGCCACAGCATTAAAGGGTAAGTGGGGTCTCCAAGGATCACAATGGGCATTTCGACTTCACCTATGGTGATCCTCTGGTCTGGGAAAAAAGTCCCAGTTTGCAGCTTCCTGAACAGGCCAATGTTCCGAAAGATGCATGTGTCATGCACCTTTCCAGGCCAGCTTGTGTTAATGTAAACGAAACGCCCACGGTGATCCACAAGCGCCTGGAGAACCATAGAGAAATACCCCTTCTGATTAACATACTCGGAGGCTAGGTGGGCTGGTGCCAGAATTGGACTATGCGTCCCATCTATACCCCTCTGCAGTTAGGAAAACCCATTTGTGCAAAGCCAGCCACAATGTCACGCATGTTACCCAGAGTCACTCTTCTTATGAGCAGGATGCGATTAATAGCCCTGCACACATGCATCAACACAATTCCAACGGTCAACTTTCCCAATCCAAACTGGTTAGTGACTGATTGGTAGCTGTCTGGAGTTGCCACCTTCCAGATTGAAACCATCCGGGCAGCTCTCAATCTCGTGTCCTTGCGCCACAGGGTGGGGGTGAGCTCATCACACAGTCCCATGAAAGTGGCTTTTCTCATCCAACAGTTCTGCAGCCACTGCTCATCATCCCAGACTTGCATGACAATGTGATCCCACCACTTGGTGCTTGTTTCCCAAGCCCGAAAGCATAGTTCCATGGTGGTGAGGATTTCCGGGAATGCCACAAGCAATCTCGTGTCGTATGTGTTACTCGAGTTGATATCATCGTCAGAGTCCTCACTGTCAGTTTGGATCTTAAGGAGTAACTCGGCTGCCAAATGTGATGTGTTGGCGAGACTCATCAGCATATTCCTCAGCTGTTCAGACTCCTTTCCCACAAACCGAAAGGGAAGACAGAGTGTGCAGCACAAAAAACGTTGAAAGATGGTGCCAAATGTGGACAGAAGCAGAGGGATTGCTGGGATATGAAGTGATGCATCACGGGGTGTTGCGACAGGACCCAGAATGCCCCACCTCCTGCCCCCTTCCCACAAGTCACAGCGCCAGAATGGGAAGAGTGCTCTGTGGGATAGCTGCCCATAATGCACCGATCCCAATGCCACTGCAAGTGCTGCAAATGTGATCACGCCAGTGTGCTTGCAGCTGTCAGTGTGGATGGCCTGCAGTGCTTTCCCTACTGCGGTCTCCAAAGGCTAGTTTAACTCAAAGTGCTCTACGTCTGCAAGTGTAGCCATGCCCTGAGTACTTTTCCCAGACCTGGAGAAGAGCTCTGTGGAGCTCAAAATCTTGTCTCTCTCACCAGAAGAAGTTAGTCCAATCAAAGATATTACCTCACCCACCTTTTCTGTCTAATATCCCGAATCCTGGAACCAACACAGCTACAACATCACTGCACAAAACCAAAAAATTGGATTTGATTTCAAGCATTTTAAAACTTTTAAAAATTTCCCTTTATAAAGAAAATTTCTAAACAAAAAATCATTTGGAATAAAAAAAAATGTTTCATTTTGAAAGTGTCAGTTTTTCTCAATTCCCCCACCTCCCAGCAAAACAATTTGGGGAAATCAACAAGAATGTCTCAGTGTCACAGTATCTGCATTTTTCCCTGAAGAAATTTTGGTCAAAAATTGTTGCTCAGCTCTAGCTGTAATTGAGATGTTTTACATGCTACACATGGACAAGCCAATGACCTGAAAATGTTTCGCTTCAAGCAAATGAAGCCTTCTATTGTTCTAGAACAACTCTCCTGTTTATAGATCAGCATCTGTCTATCAGGAACACTAAAACTGAACCTTTATTTCTACTTCTGGCTGTACATTACTTTTATATTCCCTGGACTTTTATTTTTTTTTGCCATTAAGCACGAGTATAGACCCATCTGCATGGAAAATTGCTAAATTAATGCCATTGTACCAGAGCGGCAATTTATAAAATGAGCTGCTTTCTCTGTGTGTCCTGTAGTGTTAGGAAGACTTATTTCGTAAGTGCAAATGGGAGTGCTACACAAATATTGACTTTATCGCATTCCCAGGCAGGATTTAGAGTACAACGCTCTAGTGAATAGCTGCTAGTTATAATATAGTCATGTTACAGCAATCTATATGGAGTGCTATGGAGCATTGAAGTGTTTCTGGTGTAATTTTCATAGACATCTGATGCTGGCAGCATAGACAATTCATAGCAGCTGGTAAATTTGATGACTTCTGGTCTTGAATCTAGTTTAACTCTTTAACTGGAAGACAGGAATTATTACTTATATTGCACTAGCAGCTATAGGCCCTGTATAAACACATAGTAAGGCCTGGCCTACACTTAAGAATTAAGTTAGCATAACTACCGTACTATGTACTGAGTGCCATAGCTATGCCAAGTTATCTCACTGGGATAGACGCAGCTAGGTCAATGGAAGAATGTGTCTGTAGACCCTGCTACCATTGCTTGGGGTTACTACAGTAATGGGAAAAAACCCTTCCATCACTGTAGTCTGTGTGCACATTATGAGGTTGCAGAGGTTTAGCTATGGTGTAGTAGGTATGGTCTGGTCTACATGGGGGGCGGGGGGAGGAGAATTGACCTAAGATATGTGTAGGGAGGTGCCCTGGCTCCCCGCTGCCCCTCAGAGGGACGAGCCAGCACAGGTGCCTCAGTGGGCAGAGCTACCGCCGCCTGTCCCCGCCCCCCGGAAGTCAAGGGGCAGGACAGGAAGTATAAAAGCCCGGCCTCAGCGCTCAGTTGGCTGCACACTGCCTGAGAGGACAGACGCTGGGGCCCGAGCTCCTGCTGGGCCCAGCCTGCCCTGTGCTCACTACCCAGAGGAACGCTGGCCTGAGCCTCCCTACGCCTGGTATCCTGAGGAGCGGCCTGAGCCTCCCTACACCCAGTATCTGGAGGAGCGGCCTGAGCCTCCCTACGCCCGGTATCCCGAGGAGCTGCCTGAGCCTCCCTATGCCCGGTATCCCGAGGAGCTGCCTGAGCCTCCCTACGCCCGGTATCCTGAGGAGCGCCTGAGCCTCCCTACGCCCAGTATCCCGAGGAGCTGCCTGAGCCTCCCTACGCCTGGTATCCGGATGAGCTGCCTGAGCTTCCCTGCGCCCAGTATCCTGAGGAGCGGCCTGAGCCTCCCTACGCCCAGTATCCCGAGGAGCGGCCTGAGCTTCCCTGCGCCCAGTATCCGGAGGAGCTGCCTGAGCCTCCCTACACCTGGTATCCCGAGGAGCGGCCTGAGCTTCCCTGCGCCCAGTATCCGGAGGAGCGGCCTGAGCTTCGCTGCGCCCAGTATCCCGAGGAGCTGCCTGAGCTTCCCTGCGCCCAGTATCCTGAGGAGCTGCCTGAGCTTCCCTGCGCCCAGTATCCCGAGGAGCTGCCTGAGCTTCCCTGCGCCCAGTATCCGGAGCAGCTGCCTGAGCCTCCCTACGCCCGGTATCCCGAGGAGCTGCCTGAGCCTCCCTACGCCCGGTATCCCGAGGAGCTGCCTGAGCTTCCCTGCGCCCAGTATCCTGAGGAGCTGCCTGAGTTTCCCTCCGCCCGATATCCTGAGGAGCCCATGGTCTGGGACTCACCAGATGACGCTGGCGAGGGACAGGTACCTAGAGAGGGGGAGGTCAGAAGTGGCCCGGGGGTAGCCGATCCTGGTTTGGCTCCGAAGAGCCTGAACCCATGTCAGTGTGTTGCGGCCAGGATCCCCACTGACAGCAGCGTGCCTTTGCCGCTGCTAGGGCCCGGGCTGGAACGCAGTGGAGTGGGAGGGCCTGCGTTCCCCCTGCCGCCCCCCCAAGGGTGGCAAACTCCCCCTCTCCCTGGCCTGAGGAGGCCTGCTGTATAGACTTACGGCTTAAACCGCTGCTCAGCCTCTGCCTGAGAGTCTGAGCTCTGTACCTGTTGGTTGCCCACCCTGAGCCAGGGCTTGGGCCTTATAGACTCACTGCTTGAACAGCTTATTGCCCCGCCCTGCCCAAGGGCCTGGGCCTAGATACTGTGCTTGCTCAGCCCCTTGCTGAAGGAGCTGAGCCTGAACTGCTCATTGCCCCGCCCTGCCCAAGGGCCGGAACTTAGATACTGAGTTTGCTCAGCCCCTGCTGATGGGCCGGGACTCTGCCTTGTTTAAAGACTATTTGTTTGCTCAGCTCCCGCTGAGGGGGCTAGGCCCTGGACAGATTGCTGCCTATAGGGAGGCGCCCTGGCTCCCCGCCGCGCCTGAGAGGGACGAACCCCAGCCCCCGACTCTTACAATATGCAGCTTCAGCTATGAGAATAGCGTAGCTGAAGTCGATGTATCTTAGGTCGACTTACCTCGCATCCTCCCGGCACGGGATCAACTGCCACCGCTCCCTCGTCCACTCCGCTTCCACCTCTCACCGCGGAGGAGTACAGGAGTCGACGGTAGAGCGATCGGGGATCGATTTATCGTGTCTACGCTAGATGCAATAAATCGATAAACCCGATAGATTGATCACTACCCGCCGATCTGGTGGGTAGTGTAGACGTACTGTAAGTCTTTAGTGCCTGTAGTATAGACAGAGTTTCAGGGTTAGTCTACACTAGAGAGCGCTTCCATTGGCATAATAAATCCACCTCTGGAAGAGACGGTAGCTGTGCTAGTGGGAGGAGCTCTCCCCGTTGGCATAGCGCTGTCCACTTCAGTGCTTAGGTTGGTGCAATTTTTATGTTGCTCAGGGTTGTTCACACTCCTGCCCCCCCATTACCTATTCTGCCCCTGCAGCAGCGTCCCTCATCTTAATCTGATACAAGATGGGTGTTTCTCTCAGCTTCCCTTTGTAAATTCCTTTATAGACTCCTGCTGGGGTCACCTGCTTCTTTTGGTCATGTGAGTCCCTCTAAGGTCTGCCAAGGGACAGGTGAGCTACTGATGGACATTGCAGCTAGGTTTTTTTGTATGATCTGTGCTCTCCTGTGCTTTACCTTGCTAAATATAAAGAGTATCAATTTGATAGACTGAACAAAGTGTGAGTGTGCTGACTGCTTCACAATTACCACGTGCCCTGAGGAGTTACACTGTAACACAGAAGTTTCACAGCTTTGGGGATGGAGTTCTGGGAGAGGGGTGTTTTGGAGTGGGAAGCCTGAAGGATCATAATCTCTGCTGCACCTAGAGGGCCTAGGAGGCTGGACAGCAGGTTCCAATACTCGAAGGAGGTTACCAGATAGGTCTGCACCTGAGTGTGCATCTAGGGACCCTGAGATTAGGGCTGTGGCTGGACTTCATTCAGGTTCCAGGAGTTGAATACACCCCTGGGAATCCAGAGCACAGAAGCTAAGATTCCCCGTACAGCAATCCTAGAGGGTAGCCAGGGACTGGTGTTTGCTAGGGCCTGTGACAAGAAGTACAAACAAGTGCGATGGGGCTGACAGAGAAAAAAAAATTGGTAGCTAGACTGTGAACTGAGTGTTGACTCTGAGCACTGGGAATCAAAGAGCTCTCCTACTGCGCCGTGGAGGTTAGGTTAATGGGGTTTTACTAAACATGATTCCAACTGAGTGATGAAAAGATCATGGGCTTAGAGACCTTGGGATATCAGTGCAGCTCAGAGTGGCTGTGTGTGTATAAAGGAGGCTATAAGACAGCTCTGAGACCCCAGTCCAGTTCCCAGCATAAATTGGAGCAACCTCAAAGCTGCTCTCACATTAGCCGCCATGGATCACGGGGTGTAGTGACATTCCAGCCGTGACCACTTCTTCCCATGCTGGGGCAATGGGTATCCTCAAAGAGCCAGTTAGCCTGGCTATCCTGCTGTGTTGTACTACCAGAATGGTGCAAAGCAGCTGGAATCAGGAGGTGGATCTGGCTCAATATGCCTTGACTATCTATTTCTTGGTTGAGAAAACTACTGAACACAGAGTTCAGGCCAAGTGTTGCTTCCCTTTACTTGTATGAATATGCAAATAGGCTTATTCCTATAAGCAGGGGAGCATGATTTGGTCCTTTAGATATTCTGCTAGGCAAAGCAAGTTCAGGGGAGTGTACCTACCTATCACATATGTCTAGGACAGTGAGCTGTTACTTGCAACTTCACCGGTGACAGCATGGGGGATAAAGACAGAGAGAGAACAAAAGTGATAGCACCAAATGTTGGGTGCTTGCACCGAGCTACGGCGCAGAGCACTGGGGATTCAGAACTGGCTGGCCAAACTGCTAGACTTGGGCAAAGGAAACCCACACCAGAGACTGAGAATGAGCTCACTCAATAAATTACAGAGGGGCTGTCAAGGGGTGGAACCACAAATGCTCCCTTCAGTGGAGGAGTCACGTAGACAACACACAGTGCAGCAATCAGGGAGGTGTGTGTGTGACTGTTATGGCAATTCTCTGCAGTATCCTCCACAAAGCTTACTGAATTAAGTTAATCCTAACTGAATTAAGTTTACGTATTTTAGGAGCAGATTGTATTAAAATACAAATGTTTGTGTGCTGTTGTGGGATTGTATTCAACTTCTCTAGGAGACATGACTAATGTAAACCTTGGGAAGTGCCATGAGCTTCAAAGGACTCTTTGAAACACTGTGCTAGACAAACAAAGAAAAGTGGGATTCCTAGGAAATACTTAGTGGTGCAGGTTATGCAAACCCCCAGCCTTTTCAAGCTTTGCCCCGAGGACGGGACCTTTGTCTACAAATTATGTATTCACAGATCAAAGGCCCAAACAACATAAATGAGTGACTCACAAATTCATGAGTGTTCTTGTTTGCAGGAAAGGGAATTATGAAATTGTAGCCACACAAACACTGTTGGTGGGGCTTGAAAGACAGTTCAGTGGCCAGATCCCTTGGTGCGGTCAGAGGGTGATCTCTGGACAGCTTATTAGCATGTGTGGAGGTTTAGTTAGAGTTTTTAAAATATGTTCTCTGTAAAGCTTTTATCTAAAGAATAGATGTGCTTGCTCAGAAAGAGCTGGGTGATAACTTATACATGTGGGTAATTATGCTGTTTATAGCCTCTGAAGAGAAAGCAAGGCAGAGACATAGGGCTGCTGGAGCTGTTTTGCTGGGGAGTTCACAGTGTAGGCAGGGGACTGTGCAGCCTGTAACTACTGCGGTCAGGAGGGAGACAGACATGGCTCTTCGCCCAAGAGAGCTGATGGCTGGGGAGCTGGGAGTTTAAGAGCAGGTGCCCTTATTGGACCGCGGTGAGGGAACACAGCTGCAGTTGCTTTGACTTATGAAAGGGTACCCACATGCAGGGGGTAAGACAGGGGGCCAGATTCCTTCTGGAACAAGTGGGCACAACTCTAGGGTTGACAGTGAAACTATACGTGCTTCGGCCAGAGGTCAGTTTGGGCCAGAATGTTCTATCAAACCAGCAAAACAAAATACTTCTGGGTCAGAGCGTCAGCCAGTGTGAATGAGTGCAGCTGCATTGATTTCACAGCTCCCTGCACTTCACTGCTGATTTACACCAGCTGAGGAGCTGGCCCATGTGATTTTGCAGCCTTTTATGTAGATCTCAGGGGAAAAATAAAATACCACTCAGAGGGCAAAGCATCACCTACACATTAGCAAATTATACGGAGGACAAGATGAAACAAGCCCTGGTGCTACTTGGGTGTGGGAATGCCAGGAACATTCACACACCAACCAGAAGAGCACCAAACTACCCACACTGAAAGGAGAATTTGGCTATAAAAGGACATGAATCCTATGACAGATTGGGTGTTAGTACACAGGCAATAGACAGGGATAATTGGAGGTTTTGTCTACACTAATACTTTTGTCAGCCAAACTTTTGTCAGTTAGGGGTGTGAAAAAACACCCCCCGAAGAACAAAAGTTTCATCAACAGAAGTGCTGGTGTGGACAGCAGAAGCGCTCCCACTGACATAACTACTGCTGCTCATTGGAGGTGGTTTAATTATGCTGTTGGGTGAGCTCTCCCCACCTCCCACAGAGTGGCTACACAGGAGACCTTACAGCGGCATCGCTGCGGAGGTACACAGCATAGACATAGCCTTAACCTGGTTCCCCAGCTCAGAAGTCAGAGTAAAGTTGTAGTGATCTCTCCAGGTGGGTCTCAAGAACCACACCCACTCCCAGGAACTGTTCCAGTCACACTCAGGATCAATGATGGGGAGGAACATTTTGAGCCAGCTCCTGTAAAGTGACCAGCTGTTTTATATCAGTGGAAGATCTTGTCCTTTGTGTTATTGTTATTTGCATTAAAGTATTGCCTAGAAGTCCCATCTTGCTAGGCCCCGTACTCAGACACAGCGAGAGCGAGTCTTTGATCTGGAGAGCTTACAGTCTAAATAGGACAGAGACAAAGAGCAGGACAGGAAAGAGAAGCACAGGGAATGGAAGAGACTTGCCCAAGTCACCCAGCAGGCTGGTGGCAGAGCCACAAATAGAATCCAGGATCCCTGAGTCCCCGTCTCATGCCCTGCTCATGGACCCTGCTGCCTCTTAAAGGTAATGGGTTTGCCTAGACCATCAGAACTGAAACTTCAGCCTCTTTCATAGACCAGCTATTAGCGGGCTGTAATGACTTAGGGTGGGGAATACGATGTGGCAAATTCAAACATTTTCAAATGAAGCTTCCTAGAGCTCCTTCACCATGCAGCAAATGACATCCTCCACCAGAAACAGAAGTTCTAGCAGCAGTTTGGAACAATGGGCAGTTCTCTCTCAATGGATGTCAGATGCCATTTATAGCTTCTTCAGCTCACAAGTCACTGTTTTTCGTATCTGAAAATCCAACATCCAAACCACCAGCTAAAGGTGAGAGATGGACATCTCACCTCCATCTGTATGAGGTCACCATAATTTACAGGACTGGTACCAGAAGCCCTGCTGTTAGCGTGTCACCCCATCCACCACTAGAAGCTTAGTCAACAGGGCTATATAAACATATCTACAAACAGGTATGAACAGAAATGCTGCTGAGGAGTAAATCACTTACACTGCTGTACAGGTGATGCCCAAAACTATACCATTGGCTAGACATTAAGGTACCATTCCTCCAGTACATTGGGGCTGCTTTGTGTTGCTCCAGTTGTGTAAAGCTGGAAGACCTCAGTGTTGGAAGATTCCCTTGGTATAAGGGAATCTTTGGGTGGCATAGGGCCACGGTATTAGCTCATATGTTACCCCCTGTCCCTGATGTCTGTGTAGGAGGCGTAGCCATAGAAAAGGGGTGGTGGCTGGGGTATCCAGTCACCAGCTGCTGGGACAACCCATTGTGGCAACTGGCATAAATCAGAACAGCCTTCAAGTTCAGTCTCAACCTAGCCAGCAGGGAGTAATGCCTGGCCATTGATGGAGGTGGTAGGAGCCCTGCAATGAGCGCTTTACATCAGTTCTATATGGCACGTGGCCTGCTAAAGATCCATTCGTTAATGCCACTGGGCCATATTCATCAGCCTAAGGAGTGAAGTCCTGGTGGCAGATGAGGGTATGCATAGTAAATGTTTTTCCACATCATGGGCAGGGAAAGGAGAGCCAGGCCAGAGTTGAAGGAAAGGGGACAGAAGCAGGAGACAAAGTCTAAGTTTCCCTTTAGCACTGTACAACGTCCCTGTGACACTGACCAATTCTCCCTCCAGTCTGCTGCTGAATCTTGAAAACTCTGAGAAAGCAGTGATCTGTGCCTTAGGAAGCAACATGTTTGGCAAGTAGAAACTAAGGGTCACCTGCGCATTGTGGTCAGCAAAAATCTCAGTGCTCACAAGAATCCCTCTGTAGTAATGGCCTTGCATTATTATGTGGCCACCAGCTATAATAGCCAGGAAAAGAAGAGTCCCTTTAGTGACTAAATTTCCATTTAAATCCCAGTGATTATTGCTTAAAGCTTCATGCAGGATCAATACACTTTCTCCTATGCTGAGAGGTCAGGAGTGTCGGGAGGTGGCTGCCATAGCTAAGTGCTTCGATTCCCTGTGACAGGGTGCTCAGCTCAGCACTAGGTTGGCATCTCCTCCTGGTCACTATGGAGAATAGCCCATGAGATCAATACCCCTTCCTACAGTTGCATGTCATCCTCATTCTCCGCCTCTCTCCCAGAACCTCTCTTGCTCCTCTTCATGACTCAGCCCTCCAGTCAGGTCACTACATCCCTTTTCCCCTACCGGGGTATTGAGGTCTTCCTTCAGCAGTCCTTGGCAGTCTCCCCATTGTTGTGGCACTCCTTCAGTGGCTGGCAGGGGAGCCCAGGCCCTCTCTCTATTGGTTCTGACTCAAGGACCCTCTAGCCAGCAATCCAGGCCTGTTCCCATCTAGACCTCACTGCCTTTCCCTGAGCCTTGTTCTACCCTCCTGGCTTCCTCTACTCTGGGCTTTTCAACCCAAACACACCTCCCTTCTCCTAGGGAGCAACTGCAGACTTTCCCAGCAGCCCCCTTCTGCTGCCAATTTCCTGTCTTTATAGTCCCAGCCCAACTTATTCCTCCTCAGCTGGGCTTCTTCATTCAATCAGGGGATTGCTTAGTCACCCGATTCCCCTCAGCTGTGGCCTGTTGGGTTAATTAGCCCACTTCTCAGTCTGCCTGAACCCTCTCAGGACAAGTGTGGGGTGAACACCCCATCATACTCCTAGATATATCCAGGGCATCTGATCCAAAGTCTCTCTACTGATTTCACTGGGCACTGGATCTGACCCTAGGAACTGATACTGCACCAATGGAAGTTTTGGACAAAATTCCCATTGGCTCTCATAGGTGCAGCGTAAGGGGTGAAGGAACATAGCCAATGGCTCACCTACACACATGTTAGTGCTGTCAGATTTAAGCAAACAGGTTACCAAATCCATACTATGGACACTGAAAACACCTGACATGACACAGGATATTTTAAATGTGTGTCCAACGCCTTTTGGGGCAATGCATGGAAGCTTCAAGAATTGTTCTCCACCGTGGGAGGCATGCAAAGCAGGAGGAAGAGCTTATGCTGTGGGTTCCCCTCCTTTTTACTGGAAGGTAGGATAGACATGATCTGAGGAGAAGCAGGATTTTGCTGAATAAGCATGGGAATGTTGTTCAGACCCAGTCCCTAGCCATAGTAACTTATCCTGTTCTAGCAGCATCAGCAAACATCAGGGGCGTTTCACCCAAGATAAAGTTAATTGCTCACTATTATAGCTACTTTTATTTATCTCTCTGTAGTGCTAAGAGGCTCCAGCTGAGATCAGGGCCTCATGAAGCTGGGTGCAGATTTGCAGGAAAGGACATTCCCAAAGAGCTGACAGTGTTATGCCAAAGTGCAAGGTGCAAGAGACAAACATAGGGGGTGGGGAGGGAAGGGAGAATGAGTTAACAGCAGAACAAGGATGTTTTTTCCTAGACTAGCTCTGAGCAGATCAGTGGGAATGGTCTCCCCTCCCTACCTGTCCGATCATTTTCATCTGGTAACATTCCAGAGCACATAGCAGTGAGACCCAAGCAAGGAGCTGATGGAGGATAGTGTGGTGGATGTACAGGCACAGTAGGCATATGCCGAGGGGCACCAGCATTCTAGGGGCATCTTACCTCTCTAAAACTGCGTGCAACATAATGGTCAGCTGTAGGCAGCGAGGCGCTGAAGATCGGTGCCTAGGGGCGCTTAAGGTATAAATCCCGCCTTGTGAATGCATGGATCTTATCAAGGAGGAAGTTCAATAGGTACAGGGTGATATGGAAGGAAGGGCACAAGTAGACAAAAGTTGGCTATTGTCCAAAGCGAGGGCGAGAGCAGTTGAGGATGTGATAGGTGGGGTGGGGCTAAGTTGCGAGGACAAGAAGCTTGTGATTGGTATGGTGGAGGAGGGGGAAGGACTCAGGGAGGGAGGTGATGCAGTCAGAGTGATGGGTTAGGGGAAGGATCTTAGCAATAGAGTTTGGAGGGGGATAAGGCTGCAGGCATGAAGGCCAGAGGGGAGGGGGTTGACGTAGCTGAGACGCGAAAGGTGAAGAGCCCAGATGAGAGTGTTGGTGTTGTAGACACAGAGGGAAGGTAGGAGCTCTGAAGTGATGAAGGAAAAGCAGCTAGATTTAAAATGCAGGTGCGCTGGGCAGAGCTGAGCATGCAGGGGATGGACACAGTAGAATGTTGGCCGCTCAGAGTGGGAAGCTGGCCCAGCACCTGCACATTTCATACCTGTGCTCTCACCTTTCCATCAGCCTTCCAGTCACCCAAACTTTAAGTTTGAAATAGAAGTGCATTTGCAGGGGTGATATATTTGCTTCATTTGTGCCTTTGATATCACACGGAGGGGCAACATGATGATTCTGCATGAGATGAGCTAACTTATATAGACAGTTGTGCCAGATCTTTAGTAGCTATGTGGAAGTCAGTAGGTCTGCACAAATGTACTCCACGGGAATGGGCTCCCAGGATCAAATTTGACTCCCCATGAGACCCTGTTGAAGTTAGTGAGAGTGCACAGGATGTCATTCAGAGCAATATTTGACCCTTATCTGGGCATCTAGCTAATTAAAAGCCCTCTCATTTCCCTAGTATCCCAGAGGCACTGTCAGCTCCCTAGCCTTCCAGGGGCCAGCCCCAGAATTCATTAGGACAACTTGTTTCTGCAGTGGCTGCAGAATTTTCCCTTCTGTCTCCCCTGCAGGGATGACCTGCTTTTCTGAGGGCGGGAGTTGGCTATCCACACAGATAGCTTCAAAGAAGGTTTGGCCCTTGTCCTGTGTTTTGGAGATGAAGGCGTTTGACCAGAATCTAGCTCTTTGATGTTTTGTTCCTGCTGGGTAACTGGCTGGTTGCATCCAGTTCTGATACAGACCTGGGGATAAGCCTGAGCAAATAGTTAGTCTCAGCAGGAAGTGCAATGACCTTGGGGAGTTACTAAGGGTATGGCTACACTTGCAGCTGTACAGCGCTGCTGCAGGAACGCTCCCACGGCAGCGCTTTGAAGTGCGAGTGTGGTCGCGGCACCAGTGCTGGGAGAGAGCTCTCCCAGCGCTGCAGGTACTCCACCTCCCCATGGGGATTGGCTTACAGCACTGGGAGCCACACTCCCAGCGCTGGGACACTGTTTACACTGGCGCTTTCCAGTGCTGTAACTTACTGCACTCAGGGCGGTGTTTTTTCACACCCCTGAGCGAGAAAGTTGCAGCGCTGTAAAGTGCCAGTGTAGCCAAGGCCTAAGTGTAGCTGCCAAATGCTTGTGCTGGATCTTAATTATCCCTTCTGTCTCTCTCTCACTGAGGGCCTGATGTTGCTAGTGGCTCCTGATGCTGAATGTCCTTCATTGCCACTGATGTCTCACGGGTGGAACTTTCCTCTGAGCAAAGGACCAGCACCAAGCCTATGTACCACTTAATCTCACCTAAGCCCTCAGGGTGCAGAGCAGCCTTCTGAACAAGACTGAATTTCACATTGAGAGTCAAAGGCTCTCAGCACCTCACGGGAGTGGGCTGTATAACATAGCTGATATGTCTGCTTCTTTGAGGGGTGCTGTGGTGCCTCTGTTTCCCCTCCTCCTGCACCTTTCAAATATGCACATACTGGCATTTCAACTGAGGTCTCCCCTTTTGGGTTCTGGCTTATTAGTGTTATTAACAATAACTATTCGTCCTTCACCCTTGTATCTGGTCTCCCCAAGATGTTTCCGGCCTTTTCTCCCAAGGTTTCACAGTCACCTCTGTATCAGAGCTCTGGCTAGTCTTGCTTCTGGTCTGGGTTTCCAGCGAGTTAGCACTCTAATCCCAGACCTTCTGACTGGCCCTGGCCCTGATCTCTCCCAAGCTCCCTCTTATATAGTCCTCACAGGAAATCGCTTGATTCCCTGGTCATTTTACTTTTCCAGTTATGTGATCCCTCCAGTCAGATGCTTCACCTGGGGAGTTACTATTGGTAGAATTCTATCTTTTAAGGGTCACTGGTGTGTTGGTCAAGCATGTGCTTAAAGAGCAGTGCCTGGACTAGCATCAGGAGTTTCGTCTTCAGTGTCAGATGAGTGGCATTGGGCTACCATTGGTGGCAAGACCTGCTTTTGGCAATGGCTGGCCTTGCTTTAGTGTGGGTATATAGGAGCAGGGGATCTATCCTCAATGAAAAAAGCTTTTCTAGCGTTTCGGCATCCCCTGCTATTAACTGTGCGAGTGCCTTGTGGATGTAAAATGTATCCAGGAGCTGACCCGTACAGTCCCTTTAAACGTATGTCAGCATCCAGAGTGTCTTCAAGTCCCTTAGGGGTAAAGTTCCAAATATTACAAATGTAAGCTCCAGATACCTCCATTCTATCTCCTTTCCCCTTCTCTGTCTGTGGAGTAAAAGAGTTTCTCTCACACCTCGTCCGTGACATCATTCTGGGCCTATTTAATGCCCTGCCTATCTCTACTTCCCATCACCAACTCGTTTCTTGTCAGCCTATGGCACCCAACACTCTAATTATACTCCAAATTAACTCTAATTAAATCCACTCATATCCTCCTAGCCTTAGAGCTCCCTGAAACTTGGCCACTCTGCCCTCCTTGCCCCAAGAGCTGCCAGAGATACAGAAACTGCCTGTAGGACATATTGTCCCCGGGATAGCTCTCCTATTTCTGCCCAAAACAAAGCTGCCAGAGACCTCAGATACTATGGTGATGTGGGTGCGCATAAGCACATAGCTACCTAATCTTCTTTTCCCCCTACTCAGGCCGTATCTCCTTACTACTCCAATCCCTGCACTGATTTCCCCTGCTCTTCTGCATCAAGACCTCTGTCTAGCAAAACACTTGAGCACATGCTTAACTTTAAGTACATAAGTAATCTCAATGACTTCACCAGGACTACCCATGTGCTTAAGTGCTTTACTGGCCAAAGTTCCAGGTTCTCCTCCTCGTTTCAAAGCTCTCCACATTTCTGCCCTGTTAAAGTCCCCTCAACTCCTACTATACTCACTCCTCTTCCCTCCATTCTGCCTTCACATCCTCATGGCTCTCTTTATCTTTATTCCATGCCACCACCATAAACTCAAAACAGCTCCCTCCCAATGTAGGCTTTGCCGGCTCCCAGCTTTACTACCAAAGAATGCATCCCAAGACCCAGCAACTGACAACAGCCTGTGTTTGGTTTGCTTTGTTCTGTACTGTGCTTTCTGATTCATCCGCTCCTCGGGGCAGGCTTTGTTTGCCTCACTGTATCTCTTGGGAAGCAGTAGGTAAAATGATGGGGTTGTGTGCACAGTTAATAACAACATCATCATGTTATTGGCATGTTCAGTCTATGAGTGGACAAAAAGTTACTCTGTGATCATAATGAATAAACAATGTTACAGGACTATAAATGGTAATGATTGTTTATCTTGTCTTCTCCTCCCGTGAAGTGAGGGCAACCATCTGAAGGCTAAGTATGCTCTAAACCCACTACCATGCCCATGTCATGCTCCTTCAGAAGGCCTTGTCAGATTGCACTGTGACAAGTGGCACTGCCGATTTTTGGGTTGATGTTGCCAGTCTACTGTGTGAAATGGATGGTTAGACATTTGTATTCAGCCATGTTCCACAACTTCCAGCACGTACCTCATACTCCTGACACATTCCTCCATTCCTAATGTATACCCTGCTTCCCAGCGTGTCTCTCTCTCCATTCTGGGTGAGTTTCCCCCATTATCCAGTGCGCTTCCCCATTCTGGACATATCCCCTATGAACTCTCCATTCCCGGCACATACCCCCTATTCTCTCATGAACCCCTATTCCTGATATGGACCCTTGCACCCAGTGTATTTCCTCTCTGCCATCACCTTCCTGTTCCCCTGGAACAGCTTACTCTCAGCTTACACAAGTGCTAGGGAAGTACAAGTCTATTTAAATGCAATAAAAATGGCTTGACTTTCTTCCCAGAATTTCAACCAAACCTGAACTAACCCTTTCTGCTGGTTGAAGGCCATCTGGCTAATTCTCCTCCGAGTCTTTTTCATTCTCATGTGTCCCTAGTTCCAGCTAGGACAAGCAGCAGAGACGTATGAGTATAATCCACACAGATTACATGGAGCCCTGTGTGGATTTGCCTGGCAAAGTACAGTTTCTGGGTGGGGGAACCATTACTGGCATGCAGAGTGAAGCAGACTCACCCGCTGTCTCAACCCTGGAATCTGAAATGAGGAACAGTGACCCTCAAAATGAGGAACAACACACCTTGAAATGAGGAACACAATAAGGGACCTACATTTTGTTATTGAACACTGTTTTATTTACCAATATATGTAGGAATAAACATGCAAGCCACCTGGAACATATTATGATGAGACTAAATGCTGATTCTGTGTACTTAGAAGTATGCTTTCCACAGAAAGCCACTATTTCCAATAAAAGAAACAGTTCATTTGCTCTAATGCTCACTGTTGTATTTAGTGGTTGCTTCCCCTCCCCACCAAACTCCAACACTCCTTTGGTTGCGGTGCCTCATGAGTTTTGTTCATTTGAATAGAAATCAGTGGGTTAAGTGTTTTGACGTTGAACCTTTGTCTCAGCCGGTACATTGAAAACAGATCCATTAGCTGACTGGCTTCTTCAGCACTACTTGTAATCCCCAGTGTGGCTGTCAGATCAGACACAGCTGTGGCTGACACCTGCAACTTTGATGTGGGATCAAGGAACGTGACTGCATTTTTTTTAACAGTTGAGCCCTTACGAGGAATTTTAAAGTCATTCTGCCTCATACTGTCACATAAAATAATGCAACCTTTTTACACCTGTACTTTTCATCAGAAGGTCCATAGAGGGCATCTTCATGCTGGTGGATATAGTCCTCACCTTCTGGACTGACACATACTTGGTTCAGAGATTGAAAATGTTCTTGGCTATCCAAGACTTTGCAGTTATCCTGCTGTCCAAGCAGCCTCTGGCTTCAGTATTCTTCTAGAAAATGGCTGGACAATCCTACAGAGGTCATTATGCTCATTAGGTCAGCAGTTGAGTTTTTTGAGCTTGCATCCTCACCTTGAACTGGCACTGAATAAAGAAAATTAGATGAAACAGAACTCCAGCAATGCTAGTAATCTTGCAAGTTGTATGTGGCCTTTGTGCCTGTACTACCAGACATGGTACCCATAAGATGCTAAGGTGAAAATTATGCAAGCTCTTGACACTTTAGAGACTGGCACTCAGCTGCAGCCGTTGACCTTCATGTGATGTGTTGGCTGGCCCTGCTTCACTTGCTCGCAAAGCGGCAGTGACTGGTTGAGAGCATGAGACATGAGGACATCATGCACCAAGAAGACTTGCTGAGCAGCCATATAGGGACTTGGCAATGGGCATGCAGGACTGTGGGACAACTTTAAAAATTGAGGCCAGTTGCAGGCTGTGCCCCGCAATGTGGGACACTGGAGAGGTATGCCTGGGGCCATGCGGCAGTGGAACAGGCAGACTATGGGAGAATGGACTCACCCAGCAGGGTGCAGTAGTGGGACAGGGAGACCCTCCCTTGTAGAGACAACAGAGAAACAGGACAACTAGACTCTCATCACTGGAGCAAACATGTCCAGCATAATGCAGTGGCAGTAAACCTTTGCTGGCAGAGTTAGAGGAGCAGACTTGTCCAGCACAGCAGTGGGGTAGCTGGACCTACATTGACATGAGCTGCAGAATAGAGTCATCTAGAAGACTACAGCCCAGCTCATTCTTTGATAGAGTCTAAACTGGTTTCTTTCGATGGGTCACAGTAACGATACTACCAGTTGCTCCTAGCGTCCCTCAAGTTCACCTCTGCTCCACACAGACATGGAGCTGAACCAACAAACTTTGACTTTGGAAATGCTGACTCATGACCTGGAGGGGACAGGAAATGCTGTGTCTGTTGCAGAAATGAAACCCACAGCATTTCCAACTTCCTCCTCATCTCACTGGCTTATTTGCTGCATCATGTGCTTCCAAAGGGCTGAAATTTCTGCCTTGGGAACCTGAAAGCAAGTGCTTAAGGCACTTTGAATTCCATCACATTTGGAAAACATTTATGTTTAGGGAGGGACTGAACAGCACCAGAGGTGCAGCCACTAAAGAAAAAAGTCATGGAGGAGCTGAAGTGAAAATGCATGGTCATTCCCAGAAAGCAACCACACGCTGAGAGGACACAGAGAGAGAACTACCTTCTCACACTTAGGGCTTGTCTACATCACAAAGTTGCAGCGCTGGTGAGGGGGTTACAGCGCTGCAACTTAGGAGGTGTACACATCTGCAGGGCATCACCAGCGCTGCAACTCCCTGTTTGCAGCGCTGGCCGTACTCCCGTTTTGTCTCGGGTGTAGAGGATCCAGTGCTGGTGATCCAGCGCTGGTAATCAAGTGTAGACACTTACCAGCGCTTTTCTTGACCTCCGTGGAATAAGGAGGTATCGCAGCATACCTGAGGAAGCCTCTCTGGTAATCAAGCAGGTCTCCTTCCCCGGTTTGCTCTCGCGTTCCCCGAACCCCCGAGCAAGCAGGTCTCCTTCCCTGCGGTTTGCAGGGGAGTTCGGGGAATGCGAGAGCAAACCGCGGGGAAGCAGGTCTCCTTCCCCGGTTTGCTCTCGCGTTCCCCGAACCGCCGTGCAAGCAGGTCTCCTTCCCTGCGGTTTGCAGGGGGGTTCGGGGAACGCGAGAGCAAACCGCGGGGAAGCAGGTCTCCTTCCCTGGTTTGCTCTCGCGTTCCCTGAACCCCCGTGTAAGCAGGTCTCCTTCCCTGCGGTTTGCAGGGGGGTTCGGGGAATGCGAGAGCAAACCGCAGGGAAGCAGGTCTCCTTCCCCGGTTTGCTCTCGCGTTCCCCGAACCCCCGTGCAAGCAGGTCTCCTTCCCCAGTTTGCTCTCGCGTTCCCCGAACCCCCGTGCAAGCAGGTCTCCTTCCCTGCGGTTTGCAGGGGGGGTTGGGGAACGCGAGAGCAAACCGCGGGGAAGTAGGTCTCCTTCCCTGGTTTGCTCTCGCATTCCCCGAACCCCCGTGCAAGCAGGTCTCCTTCCCTGGTTTGCTCTCGCGTTCCCCGAACCCCCGTGCAAGCAGGTTTCCTTCCCTGCGGTTTGCTCTCGCGTTCCCCGAACCCCCCTTGAAGCCGCCCAACAGCGCTGCAGTGTGGCCACATCTAACACCACTTGCAGCGCTGGTTGCTGTAAATGTGGCCACTCTGCAGCGCTGGCCCTATACAGCTGTACTAATACAGCTGTAACAACCAGCGCTGCAAAATTGTAGATGTAGACATACCCTTAGTGATGGTTCTGGCAGGGAAGTGTGGGGAATCTTACACTGCTCATGCCTGTTCTGTGGAACATTTGCCTGTAGCCTCCATGGCTCTCTATCCTTTGCTATTTGCCAGCACTACATTTTCCTTTCATTTGCAGTTAAAGTTGTCCTGATAAAGATCACAATTTAGGCTGTCAAGACTCCTCCACACTGACTGAGTATGGGTATGTCTACATCTACAATTTTGCAGCGCTGGTTGTTACAGCTGTATTAGTACAGCTGTATAGGGCCAGCGCTGCAGAGTGGCCGCACTTACAGCAACCAGCGCTGCAAGTGGTGTTAGATGTGGCCACACTGCAGCGCTGCTGGGCGGCTTCAAGGAGGGTTTGGGGAACGCGAGAGCAAACCGGGGAAGGAGACCTGCTTGATTACCAGAGAGGCTTCCTCAGGTATGCTGCGATACCTGCTTATTCCACGGAGGTCAAGAAAAGCGCTGGTAAGTGTCTACACTTGATTACCAGCGCTGGATCACCAGCGCTGGATCCTCTACACCCGAGACAAAACGGGAGTACGGCCAGCGCTGCAAACAGGGAGTTGCAGCGCTGGTGATGCCCTGCAGATGTGTACACCTCCTAAGTTGCAGCTCTGTAACCCCCTCACCAGCGCTGCAACTTTGTGATGTAGACAAGCCCTCTGTCTGCACTGCAGCTGGGGCTGAGCCTCACAGCTCAGGTAGACAGACTCATGGTAATAGAGGTTGAACTAGTGCGCTAAAAATAGTCATAAGGATGTTGCAGCTCAGACTGGAGCTTGGGCTTGCAAGCATAGGGGTCAGGTCGGCTTGACAGCCTGAGCTACAATATCCACATGGCTATTTTTAGTGCACTAGCTTGAGCCCCACTAGTGTGAGTCTGGCTACCTGGGCTAGGAGGCTTGCTTGCCATCATAGTGTAGACCAGGGGTTCTCAACCAGGGATCCGGGGCCCCCTAAGGGGCCACAAACAGGATTCAGGGGGTCTGCCAAGCAGGGCCAGCGTTAGACTTGCTGGGGCCCAGGGCAGAAAGCCAAAGCCTCGCAGTGTGGGGCTGAAGCCCAGGGCTCCCAGCCCTGCCACCAGGGGCTGAAGCCAAAGCCTGAGCAACGTAGCTTTGTGGGAACCCCTGTGGCATGGGGCTGTCAGCAACTGTCCTGCTTGCTACCTGCTAGCACCGGCCCTGGCTTTTGTATGCAGAAAAACAGTTGTTGTGACACTGGTGGGTCATGGAGTTTTTATAGCATGTTGGGGCAGGGGGAGGAGTGTGGCTCAGAAAGACAAAAGTTGAGAATCCCTGGTGTTGACATCCCCACTGAGCCTTCTCCTCCAGAGTGGACACTGGGATTGTAAAATGAAACCACTCAGGTTTCAAAGCAGATGGTCGGGATAGGGGACAAATCACAGCTAGACTCAGATGGTCCCAGGACTGATGCGCGCTAACAGACCAGTTACTTACTAATCACTGCAATTCACCCTGTGGCAGAGGCCCAGAACAAGGCCCACCAACCATTGGAACGGCCTCTCCACTCAGGTGAATTTCACTGGAGTGAGAGCAACAGTCAAATAATCTAGATCCTGAGTCAGGACTCTTCTCTGAATTGATCCCAGCCTTCTGGGGACCCAGACATATTAAGGAAATTGTCACAAGCTCATATTTGACAGCTCTGGTCCAATGTTTTCAAAAAGTGACCTCTGATTTTGCATGCCTTAGTTGATGGCTGGCCAGTTTTGAAAATTCAGCCTTGGTGCCTTGATCATGTGTCATTACCTGAATATGAATTGCCTCAGCTAGTGTATATACTTGTCTTCCTCAGTATATGCTTGAATGCATACTGTGGCCAAGATTTTCAATCCTGGATGCCTAAAGTTAGCCTCTTAAATTCTTATTTAAGCACCTAAATAAATATCAGAGGTGCTTTTCCCATCGTTTCAAAGAGAATTATGGGTAACTCAGCACTTGCTCAAAATCAGTCCACCTATTAAGGTGCCTAAACATGGTTTGACTATTTATATTACAATCGTGCCTGGTGGTCCCAGCTGAGATTGGGACCCTGTCGTGTAAATACGCATAGTAACAGACAGACCTGCCCTACAGAACTTACAATCTAATAGACCCAAGGGGAAACAGTGCACAAAGAGGGGAAGTGACTTGCCCATAGTTGCACAGCAGAACAGGATATAGAATCTAATGCTCAGAACGCCTAGCCCTGTGCCCATGTCATGTGACCACTCTCCCTATCCTCCATGGGCCCTCTCTGATGAGCATAAGAGTAGGCCCCCAAGTTTGAAAATCTTGGCCAGTGCATGCCTGTAAATAACCATTTGACACACGAACGACTATGTTGTTTCTTGTGTTACAAGTAGCATCTTTGTTGATTATTCACTGGGAAAGGAATCTAAAAATTGTCTTTAATTGTCACTGCTCAGGCTCTGGTTTTATTTTCTGCCTCTGGTTGCAGACGGAGGTGATGTCTTCTGCTGCCATGGCTATTTGGGCATCCTCTAGCACTGAGGAGTCTGAGGCAGATTTCACTGCTGTGAACTGATTTCAACTGATGGCAAATGCCCTTGATAGTGGGGGAGGTTCATTTAAGAGCTTCTTTCTTCTTACTAGCATCACCTCTCTGTTACTGGGTTCCCCAATAGCCACCTGCTCTTCATCCAAGTGCTGATGTTGGCTCAGCAGTGAGAAGCTGGGAGAAGATGGTGTTGTTTATGTGGCAGTGGAGCTGGCAGCCAGCTGGCCTGTTGTCTCAACAGCTCTCTCAATAGCTTCATATAGATACTGAATACTATGAAGGAGAGAGTGGAGGCTGTGGGGATCCCCAGGTTAGGGCTGTGAAGGAGGAGGAACAGTCACTCATAACAATTCTAAGGGTTCCATCACAGGACGAATGACCTTAGCCAATGTGAAGGTGTTTGCATTTGGCCCTGCGGCTTCTTGGAGGAGGGATGGGCATAGTTTTAAATGCCACAAAGATGTCAAGCAGGATAAGTTGATATACCTCACATGTCTCTGGCCTGCAAGAGGATATCCACCAATACATCAAAGGCTGTATGAGTCCCATGTGCTAGCCTGAAGCCTGACTGAGGTGGATCCAAGATACTGGCTGCTGACAGGCGGAGACTGTCTTTTGCTAGCTCCTTGATTAGCTTGCTGAGAAAATGAACATTATACACCAGGCAGTAGTTCGCAAGGTCTCCAGTGTTGTGTAAAGATTTCTTTAGTACTTTTCAGACTGCTGCATGCTGTAGTGCTGGGATAGGGAAGGTGCCTCATTTCCAAAAAGAAGGTTTCTAGTTTAATTGAATCCAAAGAAAAAAGTGGTTTTTGGACCCTCAGCCTGGACCATAGGAAACATCTTTTCATATCATAAAAAGCCCTGCCCCCTAGAATGGCAGGGCTCACGGTGAATTACTATGGTGAGATCCACATCAAAAGATAAGGTCTCAACCTCTCAGACAGGGGTAGAGGATAATGAGAATTCCTGGCCCCAGCTGTTCTCCAAGACTCTGGAAGCTGCTGAGAATCCAGTAAGACCAGTGGGTAGGGTGTGAAGCTCATTATTAAAGGGGGGGAGTCATTATTGTTATCTTCTCCATTTCCAGTTGTTTACACAGCCAGCTGGCCTTATCTCAGTCTTAACTAGCATGTGTCAGCCAGCTTGTCCTCCTCCAAGCCCCTATCCAGGTCACCAGGTGAGACACTGGGAACCTCGATCGCAGCTCCAGCCAGCTCTGATGAAATGGAGACTCAGCTATGCATCAGCTGAAGACTGAAGGCACCACATCTCACAGCACCAGATTCTCTCCTGACAGCTTCACAGAAACACTGGACAGGAAGCAGATGGCTGTGGTACCTGAGAAAAAAAGAGCTCTCAGGGAAACAAATGGCTACTTACTATCACCTCCAAGGAGAGGAAGGGAAAGGAAAGAAGAGAGCCACTCAAAAATAACTGCCCCTGGCAGGGTCTGCAGCCATCTCAGTGAGACCTCCCGGACAATGTTACCAAAGACTGCCAATAGATCTTAAAGAATCAGAATGGATTCTTGCAACTAGATCCTCAGCTGGTGTAAATCAGCAAAGCTCCACTGACATCAGCGGAATGAGGCTGATTTATACCAGTTGAGAATCTGGACCTTGATTTCTGTCCATTGCCAGGAAAGGGCTACTGAC
Organism: Gopherus evgoodei; assembly: GCF_007399415.2. Taxonomy (NCBI): domain Eukaryota; kingdom Metazoa; phylum Chordata; order Testudines; family Testudinidae; genus Gopherus; species Gopherus evgoodei. The sequence continues at coordinate 112,802,488 of NC_044325.1, read as the reverse complement.
CAGTGAGATAAGTGCAGGCTCCATACTATATCCAGACCTAAAAACCTGTTTGACCAGGGCCAAGGGAAGCTGGGCACTCCAGTTATTGCCAGAGTTCCTTCTCTGTTTCCTCCCAAAGAGGGAGAGAAGAAGCTGGGAGATAGTCAGCAAGACTAACAATGTCAACCAATTGCTTATAATTGAGCAAGGGCCTGTGTAGTAGGGTTTACAAACACTTACAAACTGAGCACGGGCCAAAGGGGAAGGAGAATCTTTCCTGCTTATAGGCAATCAGGCTAATCCCATGCCCAACCAGCTGCCAGAATTGCCAGTGGTGGAGACATGCCTCCACAGCTGTGACCAATAAAGTCAACAAGCAGAAAGGCCTGGCATAGGAGCTCCATGCCAGGCTGCCTGTGAAAAACCAACACGAAGACAAAAAGAGACTAAGAGAAGAGTTTACAGCAAGGTCTAATCATAGATGAATTGAAGGGGACCAGTTAGGGGAAAAAGCTGGGCCCCCTAGGGAGACTGCATTAAGTGCAGTTGACAGCCTAACAGTCGCCTCTTTAAGAGAAGCTGCACCCTGCCCTCTCCAAGGGAAGTACTGACAATCTGCACCAAGAATGGACCCAATGGCTGCCAGTCAGGTTCTAGTAGCCAAGAGGGACAAAGCCCAGGATTCTTGACTGATTGAAGGAATGCGTTGCTGGATGTGTTGCAACCCAACTACTCTTGTAAGTAAACCTCTAGCATATGCCACTCACAGTACTAGCAAAATTAAATAAAGCCTGAAATGCCATGGGAGTGAAAGAGGCTGGGGCAAGTGGGCAGATGGTGGGGGAGTAGAGAGAGGATAGATAGGCAATGGGGTAACACCTGATACTTTAGCCTATCAGAAGGTCTTCAGTTTAGTACAAATACAAAATGGTTTCGGAAGCCTCTGCTTTGTTTTCTAGGGAACAAGTCTCCAAGTTGCAAAAAGCCCTGCCCAAAATGGCATGGCTTTGAGCCACAGACACCCAAGATTAGGTGATTCAGATAAAGGCAAAATACCCATAATGCACCTAGCAATACTGCTCTTGGGGGATGAAGGTCTTTCCTATCCCCTGTAGGTGGTCATCTTATGTCCAGAACCAAAAGATTTCTGCCTGTTTAATGTTTTGTGTATGGTAGCCCTAGGGGGTCTCATGTTTTGGCTCCAGACTTCTGTATAATTAGACTGCATGTGATTGCTCAGCCTATTCTGTGAATCCAGGCTTCTTGGCAGAAAGATATGGCCATTTGCTGTTTGCTTTCGACCATGCCTTTTCCTGCAGTCAGCGATTCAACAAACATTAAAGAGGGTTTCAGATGTACTGGAATAAACAGTGCTTGCTGCTTTAAGAGCCAGTGACGTAGCCTCCACGATGATCTCTAATCTTGGCAGCTGCTTTTAGACCCAGTGACTTGGGCCCACAAAATTTCAAGGTGAGTCACCAAGGGATGACTGGCACGTGAAGGACTCATCGAGTTCTTTCACAAACACAACAGTACTCTACTCTTTGTGCTAAGGGGTGTGCTGAGCTGTGTGCTCGAACTCTGTATTAACAGGCTGTCCTGTTACTAATCCCTGGAGAATGCTGGGAAAAAAAATCTTTGTTTGAGAAAACTCTTCAGAGCACAAGGCCTAAACATGACACCCTGCTGTGGCCTAGTGAGATGCCCAGCAGCAGCACGGAGTAGGGCAGCTGCAGGTTTGCTGTGAGTTCACCACTGGGCTTCTCCGCTTACTTCAAAGCGCTGCAGTATTGGAAACTCAGTGCTCGGAATCATTTCAGCTCGTAAGAGGGTTACTAGTGGCTTTTCCACTATTACTCTAGGACAGGGTTTCTCAAACTGAGGACGTCACTTGTGTAGGGAAAGCCCCTACACAGACCTGCAGGTCTGGCTGATCGCGGCTCCCACTGGCTGCGGTTCGCTGCTGTGGGCCAATGGGAGCATCCCTTGGCCCGCGCTGCTTCCAGCAGCTCCCATTGGCCCGAAGCAGCGAACCGCGGCCAATGGGAGCTGCAGTTGGCTGGACCTGTGGATGCAGCAGGTAAACAAACTGGCCCAGCCCGCCAGGGGCTTTCCCTGCACAAACAGCGACCCCAGTTTGAGAAACAATGACCTAAGATACTGCAGTGTTTTACCCAGGACAGTATTTCACACTGGCTGTAGTATTTTACTGGCTCAAGCTCTTTTTTTGTCTTTTATCTAGGAAGTCAGGAAGGGCTCACTAGAAGTTACTTGTAAATGTTTTCTATAATGAATTCAAATGACGATCTTGTATGTGAAAAAGGGTAAAACCACACATCCACATATGAGCACCCACATAGCCAGGGACACACACACTGCACACACACACAGACTCACACACAGAGTATGCATATATATGCACACACAGATGCAGGAATAGTCACACACACAGAGTACATATGTACATGCACACAGAGTACTCATGTACACTCACAGTCTCTTTCCTCAGACATAGTGTACACACGTACATGCACACAATCTCTCTCACTCACAGTACACACACAAGCACTTAGTCACACACACAGAGTACACATATACAAACACACACAGATTATCCACATACATGCAAACACAGAGACATGCATAGAGGACACACATACTAAGTACACATATGGAGAATACACACACATTTGTGCATGCTTACATAGTCATGCACATATACACACAGAACACAAATGTGTGCACACACAGCGCCTCTCTCTCTCTCTCCCACACACACACACATACATGTCTACCTGCCTTTTGCCTTGTCATATTTGTTTCCAAAACAGTCTCAAGTTGTAGCCAAAAGTTAATAAACCTGATATCTTGGACACCATCAATGCAGCTGTCAGTTAGCATGTAAACACCTGGTGTGCTGCCAGTCCCCTCCACAGTGCTGACATTTCATAAAAAAGGACCCAGTTTTTCTTCTTTTTCTTTCAAACTGCAATCACACTATTGCAACAAGCCAACAAGCCCAGCATAATGGTGCTGATGGGGCACTGCTTTGGGGAAGCTCACAACCGTAGGAGCTCAAAGTGGTGTTGCTCTGAGGAAGCCCACACTGCTGGAGTGCCATTTATACATTTGACATGGCATGTGTGTGTGTGTGTGTGTGTGTGTGTGTGTGTGTGTGTGATAGTGAGTGAGTGAGCAAGAGACTTTAGGAACACTAACCTCATGTGCCAAAGTCCTGAGGCAGCTGTCACCTCCACCTGGCATCTGGATGGACAGGGTAGTAAATGTTTTCATCCAGTCTTATGGTGACCCAGGTCATTGTGACTAGGAATAAGGGGCAAAGAAAGGGGATTGGGGACATGCCTTGGGCAAGGATCCTCTGTAGAGTAATCTTCCCTAACCCAGCAGAAACAATATCCCACTGAAGTAGGTTTCTTCTGATCTCACAGTGAGCCTGTCACATGCCTCCGCAGAACAAAGCCCGGCTTGTCTGGCTCTGGCTGAGGAGATCAACTCAGCCTCTTAATAGGCGCAAAACGGAGCATATCTGGGCAGCTAGAATTTCAAATACCAGCCAATGGAGCACTTCCTGGAGGCACCATGGGCGAGGGCAACGGGTGCCAAGGCTGACCTCACGGCAGGTTGCGGAGTGTCTTGTTGTGTCTTTAAAACACACAAATTGTCTAGATGGAGTTGTTTTGCTGTCTCAGGGAGAGTTGGGCAGAGCACACCTCTGTACAGGATAGGTGTACAGTTACAGTGTGAGTGTCTGAGGGGGGAAATGTGCATTAGTCATGAGAGAAATGAACTCACCCATTCAGTGCTCTCTAGCGGTCCTGGTGCCCCCAGCAGGCCGTGCACGATCCTTGGGTGTGCGTGGTTTACCCTGGCTTCCTCCTAAGTCACTGCTGTGTGTAGCCATGTGGTTGGAGAGCCCGGGGTATGGTGCAAGTCTAACCAATGGTGCTAAAGTAAGGGTGGCTGTAGGGCAGCACAGCTCCCCTTTCTCTGCTAGCAGAGAGACTGTGTTCCCTGTTGTGATGGGTTGAATCACAGAAACCACCTTGGGAACTGCCAAGTGATGTGCCAAGACTACTTCTGCCCCTGCTTTCCTGCCAGCTTGGGACCCCAGCACCCTGTCTTGCTGAGCTGGACATGTCCGACTGCTCCAACACAGACCCAGGGTCTGAATTACTTGCCCCATAGCTGCAGACTTAACTGAAAGCAGATTACAGAAATATTCTTGTCTTTAACACTCAGATGCCCGACTCCCAATGGGGTCTAAACCCAAATAAATCTGTTTTACCCTGTATAAAGCTTATACAGGGTAAACTCATAAATTGTTCGCCCTCTATAAAATTGATAGAGAGATATGCACAGCTGTTTGCCCCGCTAGGTATTAATACATACTCTGAGTTAATTAATAAGTAAAAAGTGATTTTATTAAATACAGAAAGTAGGATTTAAGTGGTTCTATGTAGTAACAGAGAGAACAAAGTGAATTACCAAGCAAAATAAAATAAAACATGCAAGTCTATGTCTAATACAGTAAGAAACTGAATACAGATAAGATCTCACCCTCAGAGATGTTTCAATATGTTTCTTTCACAGACTGGATGCCCTCCTAGTCTGGGTACAATCCTTTCCCGATACAGACCTTGTTCCAGCTCACGTGGTAGCTAGGGGATTCTTCATGATGGCTCCTCTCCTTTGTTCTGTTCCACCCATTTATATATATTTTGCATAAGGCAGGAATCAAGTCTCCCTCTGGGTTCCCATTCCCACCTTCTCAATGGAAAAGCACCAGGTTAAAGATGGATTCCAGTTCAGGTGACATGATCACATGTCACTGTAAGACTTCATTACCCACTTGCCAGCACACGTGTAAACAGGAAGACTTACAGGTAAAGCAGAGCCATCTGCAGACAATTGTCCTGGTTAATGGGAGTCATCAAGATTCGAAATCACCATTAATGGCCCACACTTTGCATAATTACAATAGGCCCTCAGAGTTATAATTCATATTTCTGGGTTCAGATACAAGAGTGGTACATTTATACAAATGGGATGACCACACTCAGTAGATTATAAGTTTTGTAATGATACCTTACGAGACACCTTTTGCATGAAGCATATTCCAGTTACATTAGCATATTTTAATAAAATCATATAGAGTGCAATGTCATACCTGTGTAACCCACACACACTCTGGGGGTATGGCTACACTTGAAATTTCAAAGCGCTGCCGCAGCAGCGCTTTGAAGTGTGAGTGTAGTCAGAGCGGCAGCGCTGGGAGAGAGCTCTCCCAGCGCTGCATGTAAACCACATCCCTTACGGGTGTAGCTTGCAGCGCTGGGAGCCGCGCTCCCAGAGCTGCAGCACTGATTACACTGAGGCTTTACAGCGCTGTATCTTGCAGCGCTCAGGGGGGTGTTTTTTCACACCCCTGAGCGCGAAAGTTGCAGCGCTGTAAAGTGCCAGTGTAGCCATGGCCTGGGTGTGGTGTTCTGTCCCATCTAGTGGCACCGACACCACTTAGAGAGAGTTAAATGAGTCTGTGCTACAGCCTGAGCTAACAGCTCATGCTTATGCTGTAGACCAGTGTTTCCCAAAACTGGGACACCGCTTGTGTAGGGAAAGCCCCTGGCAAGCCGGGCCAGTTTGTTTACCTGCCCCGTCCGCAGGTTCGGCCGATCGCGGCTCCCACTGGCTGCAGTTCACCGCTCCAGGCCAATGGGAGCTGCTGGAAGCGGTGGCCAGTACATCCCTCGGCCCGTACTGCTTCTAGCAGCTCCCATTGGCCTGGAGAAGTGAACCATGGCCAGTGGGAGCCACGATCGGCCGAACCTGTGGACGCGGCAGGTAAAAAAACTGGCCCGACCTGCCAGGGGCTTTCCCTACACAAGCAGCGTCCCAGGTTTGGGAAACCCTGCTGTAGCCTGTAGAGGCTTTCAGCTCAGGTGGTAGAGGCTCATGGTGCTAAGCTCCAGCTATCCCCAGTTCGATCCTGCTGCTGACGACTGGGGTCTGTTGGTGCTACACCTGCTGTCCTCGGGCAGCATTGCTGCCCCTGCAGCCCCTCCGCCTGATGTTGTGAGGAGCCCATATCAGCCAAAGGCAAGGAGAAGTGACCCTGAGTTCCTCTGCTCACTGTCCGAGCAGGAGAAGAACACTTACTTAGAGCTCAGCCTGACTCTTGCCAGGATTCCCGTCTTCTGGGCCTTCACACTAAACCACAGCCCTGCAACCAAAATTAGAGAGCTCTCCTCCTCCACTGACGTGGATCTACTGCAGCCCCACGTCAGAGGATCCAATGGGATAGCAGAGATACACGTGTGTGGGTCACTGATGGCAGCAAGAGACTGACTGGACCATTGAACTCTCCCAGTATGGCGAGCCCAGTGTTTCTCCCTGTTATCCAGGGCTGGTGAATTGGTGATGCTTTACAACATGGATCAGCAGCATTAGGCTATATCCTCCACTGGGCTTGTAATTCACAAAATACATTGGTCCACAGAAAGGAGATGTGGCCTGTTTGAATTTTGGGAGGGTTAGGATTAGCCCTAACTCCTTCTTCCCCAGCATAGCTTCATTCCCACCCAGATGGAGGACTCTGATAGACCCACCTGTCCAGTGACCTACAGAGTCTCAACTGCAGAACAGACTAGTGAGTGTGGTGATCATTTGGCTCAGCTTTACACGTGTCACACTGATACACTTTAGTTAGAGCTAGTGGAAATTTCCCACATATGAGTTTGTGACAATGTTTTTCATCAAAAATTAGATTTCCGAGGAAAACGTTCCTCCTCCACGCCCCCACCCCCAATAAAGCTTGGATGAAAAACTGTGTTGTAAGGGGTTTTTGATCAGTTATACAACTGGTCACATTTTTAGGAAAAAAAAGTTTTTTTTAAATTAATAAAACCAAACAGTAAAAACTTCCTCCTGCAGCCCACAACTGCCTCATCCCTTCTGCTCTGGCTAGCGACCTTCTCCTCTTCTGTCTGTGCTGAGCCCTGATACAAGGCCCAGCAGCATGTACTCTGAGCCTGTGGAGTGCTAAATAGCTTTTGGAGCAAGCTAAAGGTTTGGTCATTGAAAATCTATAACTTAAAGACCAAACACAAAATGTTCAACTCCAATGGTCTTTGCACCCTAACATATGGATGTGAAAGCTGGAAATCCACCAAAGGTACAGACAGATGTCTAAATGGCTTCAAAAGGAAATACCTCAGGGAAATATTAGGTATTATATGGATTGAATTTATAACAAATGCTGAGATTGGTCAGAGTGCCCAACAACCACTTATCTTTAAAGTTATCCAGAAAAGAGAATGGACATGTCTGGGACATGATAGCCAGAGGACCTGCCATGGTAGACATGCCATTCAGCAGATGGAGGAACATGTAAAAGGGGCCAACTGAAAGAATCCCTCCATCAGTCACTCTGCAGAGAAGGCAAAAACTTATGGGAATTAACAGCTGGGAAAACATGCAAAGAGCAGCCCAGGGTAGACAGGGATGGTAGAGCCTTGTTTGTGCTATGAGAGACATCTGACAGCTCAAGAAGGATCCAGATTCAGAAATTCCATTAGACATTGGAGTGTGAAAAGCTCAATAGTAACTGGGCCTAGGGTCAGAGCCAACGATGGAGGATGGGCCAAGAGTTCATCACTTACGTGGGGAGAGGGAACCAAAAGCAGAAATACTAGCATGGCTGGTTTGGGATGAAGCAAGACCAGTGGCTGTGTGTTCCTTCCCCTTCCCTCTTGCAGGCATGTTTTGCCTCTTTCAGGGTCATCGCTCCTTGTGCTGACAGCATTGGTCTGAAAGCACATGGCTCCATTACCCCATCTTTAGCAGTTTATGCTGTGTAATAACCCACATGCCTCTCTGTTTATTCAGGGTGAGCAGAGGCACCAGATTACCCACCCTGGATTGTGGGTGGTTTCTCTTCCTCCATCATGCATCTGGATGACCTCCCAGTGTCCTGCCTGCCTGCCAAAGACTCCTATCTGCACCATTCCTGAGTCAGCTAATCCCTACTTGCCGAGATAGTTGACTATTGGTCTTAAACTTGGCGCAGAAGCCTAGGGAATAGGGATTAATTAGGAAGTCTCATTCTGTGCTGTGTGGAAATTCTAACGTTCCAGCAGTGTTATCTCCGAGGTCCCAGCCTGGTACAGCTGAACGGTGCTGATAAGTAAGCTGGTGTGGCAGTGTAGTCGGGGGGTGACACAGGGGCATCTTTCCTGGGAAAGGTGGATGAAAAAATTCACAAGGCAGCAAGAACTAATGGTTAGAGCAGGGGACTGTGAATCATGACTCCTAACTTCTAACCTAGTCTCTGACACTGGCTTACTATGTGACCTCGGGCGGCTGTTTAGACTCTCTATGGTTCAGATTCCCTCCTTCACCCCCCTCTTTTAGGATGACCCAATATTTGGTGCTTTTTCTTGTATAGGATCCTATTACCCGCCACCTCCATCCCAATTTTTCACACTTCCTGTCTGGTCACCCAATGCTCTTTGCATTGCCTAGGTGACAGAAAGTGACCCTAGCTGGCCAGCACAGAATTCTCTCAGGACAGAGCAAGTCTTAGCTGGATTTAATTAGCATAGCCTGTGTGTACACCAATTGCTTTTCACAGCCCTTAGTGTAGGGGTGTGTCACGGTACAGCAGACCACACTTGCACTCTGCCAATTTGCAACTGACATATGGTCTCCTAGGGCTCATAGCCAGCTAGCATCAGTTAAAGCAGCTGCTAGGCTGTTCTAACTTCTGCTGGGGCTGGGGCTGGAGCAGGTGCACCCTGAGAACCACAGGGCCAGTTAGTGCTCCCTCCCTGCGTATGCCTCTTTGAACAGAACTCAATGCAAGACAGAATCTGGGCGTACGTCTCAGTTTCCTATGGTTAAATCTGGGAGAAGTATGTTTACTTACTTCCCACGGGAGTTGTGAGGGCTCATTAGCTAGTGTTTGCTCAGGACTTTGAAGAGGAAAAGTACTTAACATTATTAAAGGTGATTACTTGTGGGTGCTACTTGGAAAAGCTAATGTTTGCACCTGAATTTAGAAAATGTAAAGTCTAGAGCCAGATCCTCAGCTGGTGCAAGTTGCTGTAGCTCCACTGACATCCCTTTATATTAGCTGAGGATCTGGCCTTTTATGTATTTCTTTTACAGATCTCTCTTTGAGTAGGGTGACCAGATGTCCTGATTTTATAGGGACAGTCCCGATATTTGGGGCTTTATCTTATGCAGGCGACTATTACCCCCCACTCCCTGTCCCGATTTTTCACACTTGCTGCCTGGTCACCCTATTTTTAAGCAAACCTCGGGATCCAAATGTGCCTGATGATATCTCCAGATCTGAACTTGGCAGCCAGTCTCCCATCACCTTGCATTGCAAGACATGTAAAAAAGGAGAGTGGCACCTACTGGTGAAAATCTAGAACTGAAAATGATTTTCACGAACATGAATGTTCATGAAAAAGTCTAAGGTTGGGGAATTATTTCAAGTTTGGATGTTCCTAAAGAGATGACTCCGTGTTTGGATTTTACATAATAGGAGGCGCTGGTAGAGACACCTCTAGCTCAAGTTGCCCAACACGTCCCATTATAAGATCCTCTTTTCAGTTGCTTGTAACTTGGCCAGACTTCAACTGTCTGAGCTGAAATTTTCCATGCCGGGTGTTTGCCTCCGGTTGATTTTTTTTTTTGAAAGCTTCAGCAAAAACAATTCAGCTGTTTATAAGAACAAGATCAGGGGAAAATACATTATTTTTCTCATGTTAAAAATATTTCCACAAGCATTTTGTAGAGAAGTTCTAGCACTTGTGTACATTGGAGTAATGGCCTGAAATTGGACAGGAGAGTTGCCTTGATGTCAGAAATGTGCCTTTTACATGAAAAACTGCCTACATTTGGCCATGTGAGAGCCCTTTGGAAAATCTCAGTTTGCAAATGCTTAGTATAAACTGGTTGGATTCTGGCAGCCAAGTTCTCTGAAGATTCCATCTGCACCCCGCTCAGGGCCACAGGGTGCCCTTTCTCTGCAATTGTTGCTCCTGGGGCACCAAGAACCGGAACTGAAAGCAGGGAGACGGTGCCTCCTGTGCTCTCAATGTTCCGACAGCTAGTCCCAGTCAGTGTGGAGTAAGAAGCCACCTGACTTGAATGCAGAGAGTGTACAAGAATCAGCAGAGCGGAGGGCGTGAATTGTGATAAGAAGCCAGGGAACGGGGAGGAGACTGAGACTGGGAACTAGTAGGTGGCAAACTGAGATAAGATGAGCAGCTGGGAAGGAGCCTGAGACAAGGAACCTAGAGTGGGAAGCTGGGACTGGGCGGGGGGAGTGAGTCTGTGGGGTGGAGGGAGACTGGGATGAAGAGTCAGAGTGGGGACAATACTGGAACTCTGCCAGGGAGACCAGACTGGACAGGCAGGAAACAAGGCCTAGGATGAGGAACACAGGGGGATGAAGGCTGGGAGTAGCCAGGGGAAGAGACTGAGCTGAGGAGCTAGGGAATGGGGGTGGGAAAGAGACGGGACTGGGACTGAGACAGGGACAGACTAGAATAGAAAGGGGCAGAAGGGTCTGTGACCACTAAGGAACTCTCCCCTCAGAGCCAGGAGTGGACCCCACGATTCCTGAGCCTCACCATTCCTCTGCTGTCAGCAAATATTTGCGAAACCTACTGTCAAAATGTATATCATTTCCCTCTAGGGGCCAGTCCACATAAAAGATGACAACCTACTACTGCAATCAATTACCCTGTTTGCTCAAGTGGCAGAGATCTGTACAATGAATCTATAGGCTCCAGCCTTGCCAATGTCCCATATGGGTGTTGATATGCTGCCACCTGTTGAGTTTTTTTCAGGTTTCTTTTTTTTAAACTCAGGCAATTATACATGATGCTTGACAAAGACCAAAATGAGGAACAGAAAACAATCATTCATGCAGCAAACTTGAAATGCAGTGGGCTCTTCTAGCAGGAATCACTCTCTCTACCTTGGATTCGTCAATCATTCCTGATGTAAAGAGGAGTTTCCGAGTTTATTTGTAATATAGGTAACTTGGGGACTAAAATGAATGACCTCTCTTCAAACAAAGGACACTTCAGAGCCATGGCACCTGGGAAAACTTTTTAGGAGCAATGTTAAATCACCAGAGCTTTTATGTACTTGCTTCCTTAAGGGGAATCAATGGAAATCTTTCCCTTGACTTCAGTGGACTCTGAACGAAGCCACATATGCTTAATAAATCGTCTGACTATGTGCATGTATTTAATAAAAATCTTGAATAAACAGTCAACTTTCCTTTCAAGTGTACGACAGGATTGTAAGAAATGTTAGGCTGTTTTCTACACTTTCATACACACACACACACGGAGAAAAAATTCTTCTCACCATCAAATGATGTTCATACATCTATTTATTTATCCAAGGAAATAGCATTGGCAGGAGTGGAATTTGTAAATCATTTAAAAAAAATCATTTTCTGATCATATTGAAATAGAAACCATTCACGTTTTTTCCTTCTCTCCCATGATCCTTCTCTTGTTCATCCACTGGGGCTATAGAATTTGTGGCTATAATCTGCTGATCTCATGTTTCCATGTTCTTCTCATGCTGGTGTGCAGTGTTTTGCCTCTAATGCATGACACCCTCCTCATTCCCTAAGCAGACTGTTATCATTTGGTTATCAAACTCTGACCAGTTCCAAATGCATCTATGCCCCACAGCAGTGTTACCATAGTTCTTATCCAAGAATTTTTCTCAGCATCTGTCATCATCAAAAGTAAGACCAAAATTTAAATATAAACAGCAAACAACATTCATTTCTGATGGCTGCAATGGTTGATCGTGTGCAATGTTTTCCTATTGGATGGACATAAATATACACCAGATGGAAAGACACCGTGTGGTCCTTTGATACTGCGTGAATATGGGATGACATTAAGAAAATGAAAACTTAGGCTTAATATCAGAGAATCTATTAGCGGCTAATCTGACATGTCTTGCACCCCCAAAAAGGGCATCTTGCACCCCCAGGGGATGCGGGCACCCCAGGTTAAGAATCATTGTATTGGCCTATGGAACAATGATGGAAACCTGATCCCTGGCACATTTTAAAATAGACTGGATGAAACATGAGACACTGTGCTGTAGGGAACAATTCTGCACTGACAGGCATGACCTAACAGGCCTTTTCTGTTTGTGAAATCTATGATTCACATCCTTTTTAGGGACTGGTGCAATAAACCTTAGATTTCATCCAGGAGATACTCAAGTGATTCATAGCTAAAACAGAGGCAGACTGAATTTGTTATCACTGGACAGTAGTCACTGTTACTAGTGACTAGAGCTGGTCATAATTTTTCAGTTGAATTGTTTTTTTCCAACCAAAAAGGACAGTGCTGGTGAAATGTGTCCCGAAAATGGTTCAATTTCCACTAAATTGTCAATGAAAAAAATTCACACAAAAAATTGTCATTTGGCTAGGCTTCATTTCTAACTGAAGTTTTTGTTTCACTTTGATTTCTGAAAACCAAGACAAAATGCAAATCTGAAATGTACCGAACAGTTGTTTAGATTTTTTTTGGGTCAAAAACTTGACATTTTCCATGAACCATTTAAAGACAAGGTCTTTGTATTTGACATTTTTGCTGAAATGAAATGAGATTTTTCAACCAGCTCCCCGGTGCCATGCAATGGTCAATTACTGGTGAAGAATGGATGTCAGACCCTTTCTGCACAATTGCCTTCAGTTCATCACTCATCAGCACACAGCACAATCAACCAGAGAAGGGGCCCCATGCCCAAGACGGCCCCCACACCTTAGGCGCCTTTTTAATTTTTTTACTCACTTGGTGGCACTTTGGCGTTGGTGGGTCTGTGGAAGACCCAGAGCGAGGAAAGGAACCCCTCTGCCACCGAAGTGCCACCGAAGACCTGGACTGCCGCTGGATATTTGAATCGGGCCCCACAGTTCCTAAAGCCAGCCCTGATTATGGGTCTACTACAGGAGTGGCAAGCTGAAGAAGACTATTGCTATTAGCAATCTATCTACAAAAGAGATAGTATCACCTCCCCCTTCCTCGGTATGTATTGGTCTGCAGTATTTCCACTAGAGCTTGAGAATTCTTCACTACCACCTCACATGCATTCCCCTACTTTAACCTTCTCACCTTCAGTTTCTTAAGTGCAGCCAGCATCTTTTTAGCCAGGGGAGTGATTAGGAGAGTCCATGTCACTCCTTCCATTAACTGCTGGGGAGGGAAAGTTGCTTTCGAGTAACACTCACTCCTGCGTATAGCAGTCCTGCCTCTGAGCCCCTACTGGCTCCAGCCCCGGAGCTGTCATAACCTTAGTCCCAGATTTGGACCTTAGCGTCCAAAATATGGGGGTTAGCATGAAAACCTCCAAGCTTAGTTACCAGCTTGGACCTGGTACTTGCTGCCACCACCCAAAAAATTAGAGTGTTTTGGGGCACTCTGGTCCCCCTGAAAAACCTTCCCTGGGGACCCCAAGACCCAAATCCCTTGAGTCTCACAACAAAGGGAAATAATCCTTTTTCCCTTCCCCCCTCCAGGTGCTCCTGGAGAGATACACAGACACAAGCTCTGTGAAACTACACAGAGTGACTCCCCCTCTCTGTTCCCAGTCCTGGAAACAAAAAGTACTTTCCTATTCACTCAGAGGGAATGCAAAATCAGGCTAGCAAATCCAACGCACACAGATTTCCCCTGATTTCTTCCTCCCACCAATTCCCTGGTGAGTACAGACTCAATTTCCCTGAAGTAAAGAAAAACTCCAACAGGTCTTAAAAGAAAGCTTTATATAAAAAGAAAGAAAAAATACATACAAATGGTCTCTCTGTATTAAGATGACACAATACAGGGCAATTGCTTAAAAGAATATTGAATAAACAGCCTTATTCAAAAAGAATACAAATCAAAGCACTCCAGCACTTATATTCATGCAAATACCAAAGAAAAGAAACCATATAACTTACTATCTGATCTCTTTGTCCTTACACTTAGAAACAGAAGATTAGAAAACAGAACTACTTCTCCAAAGCTCAGAGAAAGCAGGCAGACAGAAAACAAAAACTTAGACACAAACTTCCCTCCACCCAGAGTTGAAAAAATCCAGTTTCCTGATTGGTCCTCTGGTCAGGTGCTTCAGGTGAAAGAGACATTAACCCTTAGCTATCTGTTAATGACAGGAGCACCCACAGAGTCAGCGCCTATTGAACAGGGTGTTGGATCCCTGTCCATCCTGGCTAATAGCCATTGCTAGACCTATCCTCCATGTACTTATCTAGTTCTTATTGGAACCCTGTTATAGTTTTGGCCTTCATGACATCCCCTGGAAGAGAGCTCCACAGGTTGGCTGTGAAGAAATACTATTATTTTCTTTTAAATCTGCTGCCTATTAATTTCATTAGGTGACCTCTAGTTCTTGTGCTATGTGAAGGAATAAATAACATTTCCTTATTCAATTTTTCCACACCAGTCATGATTTTATAGACCTCTATCACATGCCCCCTTAGTCATCTCTTTTCCAAGCTGATAAGTCCCAGTCTTTTTAATCTCTCCTCATACAGAAGGTGTTCATACCTTTAATGATTTCTGTTACCCTTCTCCGTACCTTTTCCAAATCCAATATCTCTTTTTTGAGATGGGGTGACCAAATCTGCACGCGCTATTCAATATGTCAGCGTACCATGGATTTACATAGAGGCAATATGATATTTTTCTCTTATTAGCTATCCCTCTCCTAATGATTCCCAATATTCTGTTAGCTTTTTTAATTGCCACTGCACATTGAGCAGATGTTTTCAGAGAACTATTCACAATGACTCCAAGAGCTCTTTATTGACGGGTTCAGCTAATTTAGACCCTAACACTTTGTATGTATTGTGGGGATAATATTTTGTCAAGTGCATTACTTTGCATTTATCCACACTGAATTTCTTCTGCCATTCTGTTGCCTAGTCACCCAGTTTTGTGAGTTCCTTTTGTAGCTCTTTGCAGTCTGCTTTGGACTTAACTAGCTTGAGTAATTTTGTATCATCTGCAAATTTTACCACCAGACTGCATACCCTGTTTTCCAGATCATTTATGAATATGTTGAATATGTACCTCTCTCCATTCTCACCTTTTATTCCTACCCTTTGTGTCCTATCTTTTAACTGAAGTGCCTGGCAGTGCTTTCAGGATCATCTAAGAATCCTTAATTTACTTTAACGATAAGCCTTTCGTTATCTTAATCACCCCAGCTCTGTTTATAAACAGCCCCAAAGGCTGTGTTGCTCCCAGCTTCCAAACTCATCATATATCACATGCAAGTTGTTGCAGTTAAGAACTCGATCTGGGGCTAAGGTGAGTAGAGCTCCCCTATGAAACTCGGAGGGACGGAGGTGGGGAGGGGATGATGTGGACTAGAATCCTCCCCTGCCCCCTTTAACTGACCCCTCAGGGAGTGGAATTTAGGTCTTTTATGTGCAATGCAGAGCAGTGAGATGGTTAGCTGGGTTCACAGAGAAGATTTCACTAAAGTTTTTTAAAGGGCCTTTTCAAGGCATATTTTGTCAGTTAAACATTTTTTTCACCCACTGCTTGTAAGAGCCTCCTTGAAGCAAAAAGCTAAGTTCTGTTTGCCCTGATTTTGTGACCTGGCCGCATGCCACAGCAGCGATGGGATCAATTTGCTAGCATGCCTGTTTCAGTAAAAGCATCAAGGGGTCCTTGTGGCACCTTAGAGATTAACATTTATTTGGGCATAAGCTTTTGTGGGCTAGAACCCACTTCATCAGATGCATGGAGTGGAAAAGACAGGAGCAGGTATAAATACATGAAAGGATAGAAGTTGCCTTACCAAGTGTGAGGTCAGTCTTATGCCCAAATAAATTTGTTAGTCTCTAAGGTGCCACTCTAAGGGCTGGTCTACACTACGGGGGAAAATCGATCTTAGATACGCAACTTCAGCTACGTGAATAACGTAGCTGAAGTCGAAGTATCTAAGATCGAATTCCTCACTGTCCTCACGGCGCGGGATTGATGTCCGTGGCTCCCCCTGTCAATTCCGCAACTCCGTTCGGGTTGGTGGAGTTACGGAATCGATATAAGTGCGTTCGGGGATCGATATATCGCGTCTAGATGAGACGCGATATATCGATCCCTGAGCAATTGATTGCTACCTGCCGATATGGCAGGTAGTGAAGACGTACCCTAAGGACTCCTCATTGTTTTTGCTGATACAGACTAACACAGCTATCACTCTGAAACCTGTTTCAGTAAGGAGCAGCATGGTGGCCTCTGGTGGTGAATGTGTGCATAGACAAAAGGCCAAAATTCAGCCCTGAGAAAGAATCTGCGGGTTAGCAAATATAAATTAGGCTCCATCCTACTGCTTCCTGCCCAGTAAAAAAAACCCAAAATATCCAAAACTGCTCACGACAGGCCTCAGATACACCAGCGCCAGCAAGAACAATGCCCCATCTGCACCTATTACAGCCAGCAAGAACAAAGGCTAATGGACACTTATTCCAGAAGAAACAAGGGATGTGTAATGCAACATGCTTAGAATAAGGCACTCAGCTAAGCCCTCTCCTACCCCAATACTCTGCTGTTATTTTTGAGTCTTCCTGCCCCTTTTGGAATAGTTTGCTGAGATCCAAGCACTAAAATCAAAGCACTGCTGCTGGCAAGAGCACACAGGAATTGGAGTGCTAGATCATTACTGCAGCATCATACATGTAGGGCCAGATTCTCAGATACATTGGCATAGCTCCTCCAATCAAAGGAACTACCACAGATTTACACCAACTGAGAAACTGGCCCATAATTTATATCTATATATATGTAAATACACACACAGAGGATATAACCTTAGTATCCTATGTATATTATGTCTATATGAGGGCTTTGCATCATATTTGTGTGCAGCTATAACCAACCCAGACTTAGTTCTTAAAAAAATTATTACTGGAAAATAACATTGGACATGATTTGTCTTGGATCCTAAGTGTGAATGACCAGATATACTGTGGGGCTTGCCATTCTTACCCTGTTCTCAGCACAAACATACTCAAGATACTGTAAAAGCAGCTTTGCAGTGTTGTGCATTATAAATTGACAGTTACTTGATCTTCCTGTGCCATTTAGAGGAGAGAGCAGAAGAGAGGCTGCGTGGCTGGCAGGAAAAGAGAGCGGTTGACATTAAATTAACTACTAGATATTATAGACTGGATTCTGATTTCACTTACCCTGGTATAATTCCACTGATTTCTGTGGAGTTACTCCTGATTTACACCAGTAGGAAATCAGAATCAGGCCCAGCGTAAGACATACCTACAAACTAGAATCTATGAGAAGACAGAGCTCCTGGTTCCTGGCACTCAAATCTTAGGAGGCACTGAGCATCTGAAACTCCTGCTGAAGTCAGTGGAAGCTGCAAGTGCTCACTAGCTGCTCAGCATCCCTCAGGATTTGGCCCCATATATCTAAAACATTCACTAAAAAAAAATAGTTTCCTGTGAAAAAGCAGAAACCCCAACAAATGCAGCGTTTAGAGGGTTATTGGCATTTGAATAGCAGTACTGGCCCAAAGCTCCTAAAACAAACCCCATGTCTGAGTGCAGCCTGAGCTTATATTGCCTGCTTCTTACAACAGTTACATCCTGTCTTCAGCTCACATGGTCTCATCAGTAGAGCTGTGGTTTCAGTGCTTGTATGACACAAGTGGTGAAGCACATTATCCCTAGTGGCTGGAAGGGCTGCAGTCATTGAAGAGACGGCTAAGGCAGATCAAGAGATGGACTTAACTATTACGTTACATTTCAAGCATCCTTCCTTCCTGTGGATTTTTGGCTTTCTGTTGCCACATCCCCAAGATCAGATGGACCATGTCTTTGGAACTAAGAGAGAGACCCAAGAGCAATAGATCCAGCACCACATCAGCACATAGCATCTTCTCTCCCTCTCCCCTAAGCTTGCTTAGCACAGGTTTAGAAATCCTCCCTTATCCCTTCTGGCAGAAGCTTTGTCCTTGTGTTCTCCAATTGCCTGAACCTTGGAGGACCTTTGCCCCTTCATCCCTGCCCATCAGCAGTCACAGGGGACCAAGGCAGAGGGTATGCCAATATCTTGAGCCCCCTGGATGTTATGAAGGCCATCGTCAAAGAAGATGTGGGGTTGGATCTGGGAGAGGAGAGGACCCTTGGGAGCCCCATCCATGAAGAAGGCCTCGTCAATCGCCAGCCCCCATTCCCGGAGGGTCTTGATAGCACGGATGCCCATATTCCGGCCGCTGCGGGCAGTCAATAAGTAGGTGCGAATAGGGGAATTCTCCTGGCTGAACTTCTTGCGCATCTTCCCAAGATGCATGGCAAAGGCCTTCAATGGACCCTGGAAACCACACAGGGATTAGAGGTTGGGAGTACACGAGGAAGCGTGAATTTCACCTTTGCACAGAAATAGCCAGAAAAGAGAGATCAAGGAAGGTAACAGATTTTTTAGACAAAGGAAACCCAGTGGATCTAATTTACCTTGATTTCAGTAAGGCATTCGATACTGTTCCACGTGGGGAATTATTAGTTAAATTGGAAAAGATGGGGATCAATATGAAAATTGAAAGGTGGATAAGGAACTGGTTAAAGGGGAGACCACAATGGGTTGTACTGAAAGGTGAACTGTCAGGCTGGAAGGAGGTTACTAGTGGAGTTCCTCAGGGATCAGTTTCGGGACCAATCTTATTATTACTGACCTTGGCACAAAAAGTGGGAATGCGCTAATAAAGTTTGTGGATGACATAAAGCTGGGAGATATTACTAACACAGAGAAGGACCGGGATATCCTACAAGTAGATCTGGATGACCTTGTAAACTGGAGTAATAGTAATAAGATGAAATTTAATAGTGAAAAGTGCAAGGTCATGCATTTAGGTATTAATAACAAAAATTTTAGTTATAAATTGGGGACACATCAGTTGGAAGTAACAGAGAAGAAGGACCTCGGAATATTGATTGATCACAGGATGACTATGAGCTGCCAGTGTGATATAGCTGTTAAAAAAGCTAATGCAGTTTTAGGATGCATCAGGCGAGGTATTTCCAGTAAAGTAAGGCGGTGTTAGTACCATTATACAAAGCACTGGTGAGATCTCATCTGGAATACTGTGTGCAGTTCTGGTCTCCCATGTTTAAGAAGGATGAATTCAAACTCGAACAGGTTCAGAGATGGGCTACTAGGATGATCCGAGGAATGGAAAACCTGTCTTATGAAAGGAGACTCAAAGAGCTTGGCTTGTTTAGCCTAACCAAAAGAAGGTTAAGGGGGGATATGCTTGCTCTTTATAAATATATCAGAGGGATAAATATTAGGGAGGGAGAGGAATTATTTAAGTTTAGTACCAACGTGGACACAAGAACAAATGGATATAAACTAGACACTAGGAAGTTTAGACCTGAAATTAGACGAAGGTTTCTAACCATTAGAGGAGTGAAGTTCTGGAACAGCCTTCCAAGGGGAGTAATGGGGGCAAAAGACATATCTGGCTTTAAAGACTAAGCTTGATAAGTTTATGGAGGGGATGGTATGATGGGATAGCCTAATTTTGGCAAATTAATTTGGCAATTGATCTTTGATTATCAGCAGGTAAATAGGCCGAGTGGTCTGTGATGGGATGTTAGACGGGATAGGATCTGAGTTACTACAGAGAATTCTTTCCTGGGTGCTGGCAGGTGAGTCTTGCCCACATGCTCAGTGTTTAACTGATTGCCATATTTGGGGTCGGGATGGAATTTTCCTCCAGGGCAGATTGGCAGAGGCCCTGGAGGTTCTTTGCCTTCCTCTGCAGCATGGGGCACGGGTCATTTGCTGGAGGATTCTCTGCAGCTTGAGATCTTCAAATCACAATTTGAGGACTTCAATAACTCAGACATAGGTTAGGGGTTTGTTAAAGAGGAGGATGGGTGAGATTTTGCGGCCTGCGTTGTGCAGGAGGTCAGACTAGATGATCATAATGGTCCCTTCTGACCTTAAAGTCTATGAGTCTAAGATGAAGCGATTTCTTACAGAGGCCAGGAATGTAGATTCCTTACAGCTGCAGGTCTCACACTTTTCCAGTGCCTGAACCACAATTAATTAGAGGGATGGTCTCGTGGACACTTCCCCACTCATCAATCATAAAACATCCCTGTAACAATGACAGCCATTGCTTACATAGAAACGTGACTTTAGTAAAGTAGTTTATACTTTGAATAGCATAAACCCGTCTTAAACCTGATTAGCATGTACCCATCTTTTAATGCAGCTTTGCAGCCAGAAACAAAAGGGAGCCAACACTGTGCCACAAGTCAGCTCTCCTGCGGCAAGTGGTCGGCAGAGCACCAGTGGTCTGTGAACTGTGCCACAGCGTGACCTGTGTAGTAGCACAGTGGGTTAGTGCTCTAACCCTTCACTTTTGAAGACTTGATGCAAACCCCAAGTAGGTCAGAAATGGAAGTGAATGCTGTGGCCTTATCTCTGTCCCAAGTGAGCAGATGGACACATTCCAAAAGGCAGCACCAAAAAATAAGACCAGTTGATTGTGACAAAGGACAGTGAATTTGCTAATAAAGGTTTGCAGACTGGGAAGAGGGTTAGAAATAGAGCAAATATTCACAGGCGTCCCATCTGATCTCAGAGCACGGCTAGTGTCACAAACCTCATCCACAGGAGAAGAGACCAATGGCCTGTTACAGCATTCACTGAAACCAACAGGGGACTCTTCAATGCCTTCAGTGGGGTGTTGGATCAGGCCAAAGCAGTCACTGTATAGGCCAGAGGCCATCCATTAATGTTTGTGCCTATTCTGCTGCAAGAGGCTATTGGTTAAGCCCTAGCAGGAGGCCCCAATCACTGGTCACTGTGGATGAGTGTAACACAACCAGACTGAGCAGGCTGGAAGCAAGTGTAGGGACTGGGAAGCCCATTAAGGCAGGGCAAGCTAACATACCTCTCCCATAGGCACGGCTTCCATTGCCATCTCATACTCCAGAGCCCCCGACAGCCCCTTCTCTCGAAAAACCCGGTCTGTCTCATCTGAGAAGAGCACGGCATCCCCATCAAACACCACTCGCAGTTGGGTGCTGGGGGTCTGCACCTCCTGCTGGAAGATGAGAGCCGCTGACACTCCTGTGGGACAGAAAGAAGTGTCACTGTCTAGCTGAGAATGGGAACCAGAGAGATTGTGTCCACACTCCAGTGAGGGCCCCAGAGTACGAGTCCTGGCTGCCTGGTGATGCTGCTGAGTAGGGCACCCCCATGCAGCAGCCAGTGGAGCCACACAAAAACTTTGTGCTTGCATGCAATGGAGGACAGGTTGGGGAGCAGTCAGCATAGACATAGCTTCCTCCGGGAAATTTTTACAACCTCATCCAATGCCAACTGACATCCATGGAAAGACTGCCACTGACTTCAGTGGGTTTTGGATCAGGCCCTCGCAGCTTCGGGTTCCCCAAGTGAAAAGAGATGATAGATCTTCAAATAGGGCTCATCTGGCAGAGCTGTTCTGGGGGTGGGAAGGAGAGGCAATGCTCAGATGTCACTGTTTGGAGATACCTCCATAGGTGCTGTCGGAAGCGTAGTTTGCTACACCTATGCACCATGTACATCCAGCACTCTCCTGCCTGTGCTTACCCTACCCTGCCAAACCCAGACTCACTCACTTGGTACAGCTGGTGAAATTGGCTGGCACCTCCACTATATTCTTTTATGCACCTGGCCTAATGCTGGCCCTCTTCCTGCACTGGAGAAAAGGGGTTCTCTGCCCACTCTCACATACTGGGATTATAGCCAGGAAATAGGTTTTAACCCAGGGATGTTACTCAATCAGGCACCTTTAGGGTTTTACTTCCCTGCAAAGAGAAGTTCTCGTTTAGACGTAAGTTGCTTGTGAATTGTGTTGTTTGCCTGAATGAAAGAACTTCGACAGCTGGGCAAGGTCCCAGTCAAACCAACAATGTTCATGAAAAACAGACTCTGGGCCTGATCCCCCTTAAAGTCCTTGGAAAGACTCCTACACCCTGATAGAGGTTAAGCGCATGCTTATGTTCATCCCCATTCAGGAACGCACTTCAGCATATGCTTAATTTTAAGTCAATCACAGAAATCAAATTTCCAATTTATAATGATAGTGCTCTGCAGACCTGATTCTAACAGTGACTCATTCAAACCGGGAGCAGGAACAGCTTAAATCTACAATGCTGGATGCTCGTAACGACCAACTTGTGACCTAATTCATGAGCAACAATTATTCACACAAACTGTTTGATGGATACTTTAGAATAATGAATACATCTGAGAAAACCCATGGTCTATTTGTGGGTATCTGATAAACAGAAAGAGACTAAACTCTTCAGTAACAGATGAATTACGAATTACTTGCCCACTTGCACAGGAGACCGGCTAGTTCATTTGACATGCACCATCAAAGAGTTACAAGCTGGTTACGTGTGACTTCTAGACACTGCTGAACTATTAGGTTCTGAATTGTTTCCAGGCTGAGATGTAATGTGTCGAGATCCGCCCAGAACCACTTCTCTGAATCAAGTAATAAACCCCTCTGAAAAAGCAAGTCTTGACAGAACTTCATCTTGGGGCTTATGTGGGGAGGTGGTGCAGGGTCCAAGTGTAAGAATGAAATCCCAGGCTGGGTGAGGGAGGAGAGAGAGAAAGCACACCTCGCTGAAGTGCATTGCACACGTCCGTCCTGTCGGCCGAGAGGAAGAGCTTGACATTATGGGATTTCAAATACTGGGTGGAATCTTCATCGCTGACAAAGCAAAATCTGGAAATCTCCAAACCTTAACATCAGAAAAAGTAAATGAAATCAAATTAATACCTAGCTCTTACACAGCTCTTCTCATACGTGGATCTCAATGTGTTTTGCAGACGAGGTCAATATCATTATTCCCACTTGATGGGAAAGCCCAGGCACTGAGAGGGAAATGACTTGCCCAAAATCACCCAGCAAACCTGTGGCAGAGCTGAAAAGCTATCTTTAAGTTCTGTTTCCAGCCTGCCTTGCGCTCCAGCCCACACACTGACATAGCACTCCCTACATCTCCCGCCATGGCCGACACACTCTAATGCAATGTCCCTTTGTGCAACTGATGTCAAGACCCTGCCAGGACAACAGCTGCTCCAGATATCAGTGCAATACCCCCATCCTGCTGCCTTACACTTATGCAGGGACCCTCAGCACAGCCACCATTATCTTTCCTCCCCACATCAACACAATGTCCCTCACATTGTTAAATCTTCACTCCTTATCTCCCACATTCATGCAACATCCTTCTCAGGTTGCCAGCCATTTCCCACAACATCCCCATCACTTCATCCCCTTTTTGTGCTACCATCCCATAGGCTGGGTCCTTCCCCTTCCATACCACCTGTCCCCAGACTGTTGTGTATCCCCTCGGCCCTACCTCCTCATCTATTTCATAGCAGTCTCTGGAGGACTGAATGACAGTTTTCCCCCATTCACTGAATGTGGGCTGACTGCAAATGAGAGGTGGGATCTCCTTACCATGGCGCTTAGCACTATTGACGATGCGCATGCCACTCTCTGGGCTGTTGTTGGAGAGGATGATGACATCAAAGAGGCCTTTCTCCTCTGGGTTTCTCTCCAGGAGTTTCTCATTCACAAACTGCACGGCCTGGATGAAGCAGCCAGAGACAAAACTCTGTTTTACAACGGGCTGTTCTCTGAGTTGTATACTCACAAATGTACCCACAATCTACTACCACACAATTTCCAGCACTCCTCCCCTGCATCTAGGAGACAGAATCACTCTTGTTGGTATAGGGAAATGTAGAAGACAGTGGCCCTCTGCACCCAAGAGGGAACCACTCAAAGAAGAGCAGACAAAAGCATTGCCATGTACTTTCCCTCAGGAATTCTGTTGTGGGGGGGATGGCTTTAACTTGCCCTAGGGCATTACAGGAGTCCTGCAATGGATAGGCTAACAACAGCGTGTGTCCTGATTGTTCTAGCCATGTCCCCTTCATGCAGAGCCCCTGGATGCAGAGGGGAGATTGCTGCCTTTCCACCACCAACAGCCCTGACCCAGGGCTTAAGCCAGAAGAGGCCAAATTTAACAGTGGGCTATTGGTTGCCATAGTTACTCTCTCAGTAATTTGGTTTCGGTACTTTAAGCCTTTAGTTAAACCGAAGTACTCCACCCCTTCTGGGGTAATGAGAGTCCAACGTTGCTCCCACTCTCATTCCTTGGATCACAGCCCTCCCTTAAGGGTCTGGTACTCTCCTCTCCTCCCTCGGGTACAGCAGCAATGCCCCCTGCTCTGCTGCTCCCTCTGACTCAGTGGAGTTCGTGCCCTTTCTCTTCTGCAAGCTCCAACCTTCAGGCCTTCGACAGAGAAGCAGGTGTCAGCTCCAACCACCAACTCTAGCCCCGCATCACTTCCCCTTTCATGCTACTTCCTTCGCTCTGCAACAGGCACCCCCTCGTTGGAGTGATTCACCCCACCCTCAGGCTGTCTTCTCTTGGGACTCTTCCAAGGCCCATGACCGGAGAGATCTGGAGCTCTTGCCCTTTTCCTAGTGTCTCTCTCTTTCTCCTAATGGGGAGACAAACAGCAAGTCTTATTCTCTCCCCAGTATCTCTCACAGTGATGAAAAGGGACCTCCTGCTAGCCTTGCCCCTTTCCCAGCATGTATTGCTGTGTGGCTCCAGCTCCCCTCAGCCATGGGAATTACAGCTTCCCAGATCCCTTATTCTGGGTCACATCCTTTTCCGTCAACACACGTCTGGCCTGAATTTAGCCTATTTTGTCTATTATACATGCACTAAATATATATAATCCAACTTGCCTACCCACTTTCAGAGGTCACCAACCTCTGCTGGTGTCGTCTTTCCTCCAAATTGCTGCTGTGTCCTTGCTCAAGAAGTCACTTCATAGTGCTGATGTTGTTCTGTCTCTAACCTTCCCTCTTTCTAAGGGTAGGTTTCCAGGATGTTTGTGGTGAGGAAACTAGTGTCATTTGGAGTCTATAGTTTTTCTTGAATCCTTACAGTTTGTCTGCCATCCTGGGTATGGCAGGAAGGATGGTATTTATGCTTTAAACACTAAATAATTAAAAAAAATACCACAGTGACATGGTGCCATCCAAGTTGGCCACTGTCAGTTTTGGAATGGTGGCTGATGGTTTGTGTGTCTGCAATGTATCCCTCCACAAAACAGAACAACACACAACTCACGTGTATATTTCATTGTTCCAAATGAGGGCCAAAAGTCACACTCCTATGCATGTCTGAGGAAGGCACCTCACCTTGACTGCAGCAAAGACCTTATACTGATAAGGTCTTATACTGATACTGAGCTAAGGCTGGAAGCATTTTGACCTCACAAGAACTGAGATCTCACCTGGCTATGGACAAAGGCCCAGACCTTCAAAGATATTTAGGTGTCTAAAACTCTCACTGATTTTAATGGGAGGTGGGCACCTAAATACCTTTGAGAATCTGGGCCAAAACATCTCACCTGGATGAAAGTAGAGGCCATGCCTCACCATGAGTCAGGCATCGCTCTTTGCTTTCGTCAGGGAGAGATGCCCCAGCCAAAGAGCACAAGGCTTGAAGGAACTGAAGGTTGAACTTTGCTACGTACCAAGTTTCACGCACATCTTGATGAGAACGGGGGCCATTGCTGGCGTCTCACCTGAATGAAAGCGAAGGCTGTACCTTGCTCCAAGGGCTTATCCTCATTGACTTGCTGATACTTCACATACTCTTCCTTGCCCTTTGTCAGGAACAGCTGATGCTCCTCCTCCAAGTTGAAGATGGCCCTGGTTGTCACGGCGATGACCAGCGCCTCATTTGGGTCTTTCTGCGGTGGGCAATGGGAGATCCAAAAAAGAAGAAAGGGGTGGATTTTGGGTGGATTTAAAGAAAGAGGTGGCAATGATCAATCAGGAGAGAGTGCTGCAAATGAGCAGTGGGAGCTGCAGGTTCTAACATCATCTCTCTTCTCCCACACATTTCCTGGGGTCTTAAATACAACAACCTGGGTAAGCCTTGCAATTGCCCACAACTCCACCACAGGCAGCCAATCACTGGAGAGGTGGGGGCCGTTCAGTGCCAAGACTTGAGCAGACACAGTGATTGACCACTTCCGTCCAGCCGACCTTTAAAGCACCACCAGTGTCACAGTGGTGCTATGAACCTTCCCTCACCTGTGGGTGTTGTCTGCGAGCTAGGGGGTGGACACTGACAAGTGCACTTCCCCAGTCAGTGGAGTCCCCCATTCAGAAACTAGATGGTGTGTTAAAATCTTACACATTACAGCCGCTAGGACAAAGTTTGTTTCAGGTGGAAGTTCTGGATGAACGGAGCCGTACACTGGGGTCAGACCAGGCAGGAACAGATGTGGGATAGGACCCCTATTCTACCAATAGCTCACTTGTTACATATATTCGTTGACCAGGATGAATTAAGGCAGGGGTAGGCAACCTATGGCATGCGTGCCGAAGATGGCACATGAGCTGATTTTCAGCTGCACTCTCACTGCCTGGGTCCTGGCCACTAGTTCGGGAGGCTCTGCATTTTAATTTAGTTTTAAATGAAGCTTCTTAAACATTTTAAACCTTATTTACTTTACATACAACGATAGTTTAGTTATATATTATAGACTTATAGAAAGACACCTTCTAAAAAATGTATTAATTTAAGGTTTTGCGTGCCAGTAGAGTAAATAAATGAAGACTCGGCACACCAATTCTGAAAGGTTGCCAACCCCTGAATTAAGGCATGACACCTGAGATTCAAACCCCACCGTGGCAGCTGTGAGCTTTGGATAGCATGACATACACTTGATTGTTGCTGGCCCTGCACAACCCAGGGAAGAGAGGGACCTAAGGAGAGAGATGCACACTGGATCTATGATGTTCACTCTCAATCCCTCAGGTCACAAAAGATAGGGCAGGCAAAGGTTGGAGGTCACGGCCCTCCCAACTTGGCAGCATGCATTGCGTATACTGTTGTCTGTCTGCGACAGTTCTGGGCAGCTGCTCTGTAATTTTGGCTGATCTGGACACAGTATAGCCTCATTTCACTACTTGTGCAGAGCTGTAAATTCCATGAGGTGACATCATCCACGATTTCCTGCCAACACAGATTAGCTTCACTGCACATCAGCAGCCCCTCCTCCCTTCACAGGCATTTTTCACCCCAGTTTGTCTCCTCTCTTGCAAGAATAATAAAAAGTCAATAATGTTCTTCATGGATGCTACCACTTGTGAGTTTTCATTTTAGCCACTGCAAAGGCAGGTTTTTCCAAATGAACCCGTTTCACCCTCTCTTTATATAACCAGTGGTTCAATCCTGCGATGTTTCCCCACACAGTGCTCCTATAACTTCACTGGGACTGCAGGTGCTCCGTAGTTCTGAAAATCAATCTGCTTTTATTTAGGTGTCTGAAAATAGGGATTCTTTGGTTCCCCTGGCATGAACATTTTGGCTCCAAAATTGAAATCAGTAGATTTCAGGAGTTCCTAGCTCCCATTACTGCGCTCACATCCCTAGACCTTGTTTCTCTTTGTTGGTGGATTTTGGAATATCACACTGAAGATAAGTGCTTGAAATATGAAATATAAGTGGCCTAACAAATAACTTCTTACCTGTTTCACATTGGTGTTTATAACTGTGCTTTCAGCCTCTGCCATCTCCTATCTCCGACCTCAAACAACAGAAAATAAATTATTAAACTTTGACTACCATGTTAGATCAAATTCAGACTCAGCAGATGTTTTACTCTTTTCAAATTTTATTCAACAAGTGGCATGGCAGTAGAAGATGCATGGTGGGAGGGGTGGGCAGGATCATTCCTGCCCCTCTCCAGATTTGCTGCTTGGCTTGTACTGGGCATCTCACACGGACTGAGCATGCTCAGTCATGCTGTGGAAGCCACTGCCCTCACTCCGCCCTCCCCCACTATCAGCAGGCATTGATCGCCTACAAAAGAATAAATGTTTGATCTAACCATTTCAATCTAATCTGATCATTACAAAATTCATCTACATTGGCTCCTATTCAGCCAATGCCAGAGCTGATATTTATGAAGTCCAAGACTATAACAGGATGCAAAAAAGAACTAGATAAATTCATGGAGGATAGGTCCATCAATGGCTATTAGCCAGGATGGGCAAAGATGGTGTTCCTAGCCTCTGTTTGCCAGAAGCTGGGAATGAGCGACAGGGGATGGATCACTTGATGATTACCTGTTCTGTTAATTCCTTCTGGGGCAGCTGGCAATTGGTCACTGTCAGAAGACAGGATACTGGGCTAGATGGACCTTTGGTCTGACCCAGTATGGTCGTTCTAACGTTTTTGTAAGTATCAAAGCAGAGAGAGATTTTAAGAGGCTAATGTGGTGGTTTCGAGAATTTGGATAAAGTGTTCTTTCCATGCATACATAGCTAGTTACATGGTGTCTCTGGCCTGCAGAGGTTTAGATCATGGCATATTTTGGGGATTTCAGTTTAGTGGTCGATACAACCCAAGTGGTTTGTGGGTTGTTATATATGTTTGTTTGTGAATAAACCACAACTCCTCCATGTTTGAGCTCCACCCTAGCTGTGCAAATTCCCCTATAACTCCACCTGGTGAGTCACAGAAAATAACTTGCCAAGTATGAGGTACATTACGGTCTACAATCAATGGTGGTCAAGGGGAAAGTCTCTAGCTCAGTGGCTCTCAGACTACTGTACTCTTTTCAAGAGTCTGATTTGTCTTGTGTACCCAATGGCGCCGCAACATTTTGAATAGTGGGGATGCTGAAAGTCAGCCCTTTTACCCCTATCCAGCCCCCAGAGCTGAGACTGGGAGCTAAGCCCAGGGTGCAAGGTGGCAGCCGGGATTCCGGACGCAGGGTGGCAGCAGAGACCCAGGTGTGCGGGTGCACAGCCGGGACCCCAGGCACAGGGTGGCAGCCGGGACCCCAGGCACGGGGGTCCGACAGCCAAGACACCGGGCACGCAGGGCAGCAGCCTGGACCCTGGGCACGGGGCTGGCAGCCAGGAGCCCAGAGGGTGCTGTAGCACCCTTCGCACCCCTAGTTCCCACACCTATGTGTGTACTCCCAAGTTTCATCTCGCTTAAAAACTCACAAAATCAGACATAAAAACACAAAAGTGTCACAGCACACTACTACTGAAAAATTGCTGACTTTCTCATTTTGACCATAGAATTATAAAGTAAATCAATTGGAATATAAATATTGCACCTACATTTCAGTGTAGAGTATACAGAGCAGTATAAACAAATCATTGTCTATGAAATTTTAGTTTGCACTGACTCCGCTAGTGCAATTTATGTAGCCTGTTGTAAAAATAGGTAAATATCTAGATGATTTGATGTACCCCCTGGAAGACCTCTGAGTATCCCCAAGGGCAGGGCCGCCCAGAGGATTCAGTGGGCCTGGGGTCTTCGGCGGCAGGAAGCCCCTGCTTCAGCGGTATTTCAGCGGCAGGGGGTCTTTCCGCTCCGGGACCCACCGCCAAAGTGCCCTTAAGACCCGCGGTGGGGTTCCCTGCCACCGAATTACCGCTGAAGCGGGACTCGTCGCCAAAGTGCCGGGTCTTCGGCAGCAATTCGGTGGCGGGGGTCCCTCGGAAGGACCCCCTGCCACTTAATTGCCGCCGAAGACCCAGAGCAGAAGCAGCTCCAGGGGCCCCAGCCCAGCGAGAGTTTTCTGGGGTCCCCGGAGCAAGTGAGGGACCCCACTCCAGGGGCCCTGAAAAACTCTCATGGGCGCCCCTGCGGAGTCTGGGGCAAATTGCCCCACTTGCCCTGCCCTCGAGCGGCCCTGCCCAAGGGTACATGTACCTGTTGTTGAGAACCACTGCTCTAGCTTAACCAGAAAGGTACATTCTCTCAGGTACTGTGGATGCCGGAGGATGCACATAACCCATTGGGTTGGCACACATGGTGATCGTGAACTGTATGTATGAGCAGGGCCAGCTTTACGCCAATTCCACCGATTCCCCGGAATCGGGCCCCACGCTGAAGAGGGCCCCATGCCTAAGGAGGCCCTGCTCCGGGGGTCTTCAGCGGCATTTCGGTGGCAGGGGGTCTGATCCGGAGGTATTTAGTGGCATTTCAGCAGCAGGGGGGGGGGTCTTTCAGTGCCGCGGAAGACCTGGAGTGGGCCCCCCACCACCAAAATGCCACTGAAGCCCCGGACCGCCGCTGAGTATTCCAGTCAGGCCCCACAGGTCATAAAGCTGGCCCTTTGTATGAGTACCACTGTCCTCTAATAGATGGGATACAGCACACCAGCATGGGGGTATATCAAACAGCTCCAGCTCTTACAAGCTCTTGGAGAAGAAACCTCGGCTAAAGCCAAAGGTGGTGATTCCTATTCTCTATGCCTCATGCAAACAGCCACTGAAACCCAGTGTTTTATGTGCACACCATGGACTGGTACAAGGCACATAGGCAAGAGCTGCCTTTTTTGATGTTACAACAGCATGGGAGGCTGCTGAATGCTGGAGGGAGATGCCCGTTAGAAGTTGGACTTGTCCGTGCGCACACATGCATTTGCTGGGGAATTAAATCAATCCTCCCATTATAATGTAGACGGAATATTGTTATAAACATGTAGCAGCAAGAGAGGTTTCCCACCACAGGGCTTCACCCAAACAGGCAACTTGGGTCTAACCACATCGGCTGAAAAGGAAAGAGAGATGAACCAGAAGAAATAGATCCATGTTCCCCTTCCAGCAGCTGAACTGAAGCAACAATACGGCCCTTTAGGCCAAGTCTACATTTAAAAATTAGATTGACCCAGCTACATAGCTCGGGGTTGTGAAAAATATTGTGCCCTGTACGACATAGTTAGGTCGACCTACCCCTCATTGTAGCCACAGCTAGGTCAATGTAAAATCCTTTCCATCAATGTTGGAAGTGTCTATATCACCGTGACACAGCTGCAGCACCCTAGCTGTGTCACTGTAACGGCTGTAGTGTAGGCATACCCTTAGCATCTGTGATCTTTCTTTGTTTTCGCAAGTGATGCTGGGCTTTGCCTCTGCTCCCCTACCATCCTTGGTCTGATTGTTCTCCTGCATAAAACCAAGTTTGCTTAATTTCCATGTTCCTGTCCTACTACACACATACACAGGGGCACTGGAACAATTTTTATAGCAGAGGTGCTGAAAATCACTGAACAAAGCTGTAACACGCTTCCCTGTATATGATGGAAACCACTTCAAGCCGCAGCCCCAGAACCCCGAGGTCCAGCACTCCTGCACGCACATACACACACACAAACACAGAGACACACACACAGAGACAAGCTTGGAAACTAATTAATTCTTAATTGGGAAAAGCATCTTTCCTACAGACTGCCCTCAGGACAACATACAAGAGCTGTCTATAGACACATACAAGCCAAACTCACTGTGTGTGCTCCCTCCACTCTCCAGTGCAGGTTGTCGCAGCAGCATCCAATTTTTTAAAAAAGATACTACTTACTTCACCTTTTATATTTCCCATCCCCTGCCAGGAAGCAGAAAGGAATGTGGCAATGCCCATGCTCAGAGAAGCCTGGGATTCGTAGTCATCTCTGCAGCCTGCCATCCTCTCTGCGATGCAAAAAGGAAGGGTTAGACTTCATGTCCCAGGGTGCACAGCATGGCAGGCTGCCAGGTTGTGGGGAGAGGTTTTAGTCTTTAGGGTGGATCCCAGAACACTCCTCTGGTAATGACAGATTCTGGCTGCAGCCAGGCTACTAATGAAAAGACAGTGATAATCTCAGAATCAGAGTGCAACAGGGCTGCTCTGTTACTTTTCAGTGGTATGTTTGGTCATTCCTGCAATTCCTTCTGTTTTTAGATTCAGAGCTGTTTGTAACTCACTTTCAGCTCTTTCATTTCATGGCCCTTGATAATGGAACTGTCATAATTTAGACCAATAAATACATATATATTTAGATATAGATATATACCCAAGAATACAAGTCAGTGTATGTATGTATGTATATATATACACACACACACAGAGATGGTGAGTTTGTTGATTACTCAGGCATAGAGGCTAACACAGAATAGAACTAGGATGCCAAGAAAAATTGTCTGTTCATTATGTGAAGATTTTAACATTTCCCACAATTATATTTAACGTTTTAAGATGGGGATAAAAATACTCTTCCTACCTGCTACACTGCTGGAGGTTTAAACCTCCTGTCCAGCAAAGCATGTGTTGAAGCATCTTGAAGTCAATGGGTCTAGCCACATGCTTAAAGTTAAGCAGATGTTTGACTGCTTTGCTAGATCAAGGCCTAGGTGCCATAATTAGTGCTAAGTATCATTATTGAGTCTTTTTCTGTAAAGTGTACAAGAACTAGACTCCAGCTGATGCATTGTTCTGTTACTCTGAGATAGCTAATCTCTTCATCTGACCTGCTAAAAGAGTCTATTTGAGTTTTTAAAACATTTTCCTTTTGAAAAATAAAGTAAAAGCCTTTTATCCTGCCATATTATTGGTATGACATGCACATTCTCTGCTGCATAGAAGCAGACCAGCTCTGTGTCCCAGGACATTACAGATCAGACTCAGATGCCCTTAATAAAGCTGGCAGCTATGCGGAAATGCTTATGTCTTCATCAGAGGGTGGAGCAGATAAAACACTTGGGTGAGATTGCCTTCCGTTGGCTGTAGGCTTTTTAACCCTTTCATTTCAGGCTGTCTTCAGGCCATACACAGCTGTGTAAAGACATACTCTTGGGTTTCAGGCTCACATATCAATCTTGATTCTTTCATTGAATAGCCCTTTCTCAGTTTCAATTATTACTTGCATCTGTGTCTGTTTCAGGGGCCACATCCTTCACTGAAATCAGGATAACTCCAGGGCAACCAATGAAGCTGTGCCTATGTACATCAGCTGGGACTCTGGCTCTGCATGTCATGTGTGAACCACTTGAGCATAATAGCCACCGTTTTTGAGTTCATAGCTTCTTTCATTATTGTTTTTATGAATAGCTCCACACTTCACTGGAGGAGTCCTCAGGTTCTATCTTTAGCCCACCAAGCACCCTGAAAAGGGGTTGAGTTTATTCAGGGCCGGTGCAAGGAAGTTTCGCGCCCTAGGCGAAACTTCCACCTTGCCCCCCCCCCGGCCCTGCAGCAGCTCCCCGCCCCCACCCAGCCCTGAAGTGTGCCGCCCGTCCCTGTGGCAGCTCCCCACCCCCTGGCCTGAGGACCCCTGTGGTACCTCCCCACCCCAGCTCACCTCTGCTCCATGTCCTCTCCAAGCAGGACTGTGCAGTGGAATCCCTGGGCTGGCGGCTGCCACGGCGGCGCACTGACCCAGGGAACACCATGGGCTGCCGGCTGCCGCGGCGGTGCACCTACCCAGAGGAAGCCCTGGGCTGCCGGCAATGGCGCGCTGACCTGGGGGACCCCCTGGGCTGCGGGCTGCCGCAGCGGCACCCTGACCCGGGGAACCCCCTGGGCTGCCGGCTGCCATGGGCAGCTCAGACTCCTTCTCTGTCCCAGCAGCAGCGATTGCTCAACCATTTAAAAAAAAATTGGGGGGCGCTTTTTGGCGCCGCCAAATCTCGGCGCCCTAGGCAACCGCCTAGTTTGCCTAAATGGTTGCACTGGCCCTGGGTTTATTACAGGTTCCATGTCCAAATGCTGGGCATGTTCTATACTCCTGCCAGCTCTCACGTCACTGTGACATCACTCTTTGTTTGGCATGTTGAATCCTTTGCCATGTTATTTTTTGTAAGCTCTTGTGCACTTCCACAGGGTGGTTAATCATATGGTGAAGGAGCGAGGCTGTGATAGAGGAGATCTGAGTTTAACACTTGGCTCTGCTACAAGCTTCCTGTGTCACTTCAGGTGAGTCATTTGATCTTCCTCTACCTCAGTTCCCCATCTGCAAAATGGGGAGAGTGATAACATTTCCCTACCTCATGGGGGGTGGCAGGGGCGGCTCTAAACATTTCGCCGCCCCAAGCACGGCGGCAGGGGGCACTCTGCCGCTCACCGGTCCCGCGGTTCCGGTGGACCTCCCGCAGGCCGAAGACACCCTGCCTGCCGCCCTCCCGGGGACTGGCAGAGCGCCCCCCCCGGCATGCCGCCC
This sequence comes from Gopherus evgoodei, assembly GCF_007399415.2. NCBI lineage: Eukaryota > Metazoa > Chordata > Testudines > Testudinidae > Gopherus > Gopherus evgoodei. Next base: position 112,768,346 of record NC_044325.1, on the reverse strand, counting down.
CAAGCATGCACTTGGCATACTGGGACCTGGAGCCGCCTCTGGGGGGGGTGGGGGCAGGAGCATTCAATTGTTTGTGTTGTGCTCAGAGGTAGGTCTATAGTTAGAACCTTTACACAGTCACATGCTATGTTTGTCTATACGTCTGTTTGTTCTGGTTCTTGGTTTATGAATATTGCCTATTCACACATCATGTCCACCCCCTTAAGTAGCCTTTCATTGCTGCACCTTAAAGCTAGTTAACCGATACTGAGACAGTCTTCTAATATTCCAGATTCAAATCAGGGCTGCCCAGAGGCTTCAAGGGGCATGGGGCAAAGCAATTTCGGGAGCCCCTTCCATAAAAAAAAGTTGCAGTACTGTAGAATACTATATTCTCATGGGGGCCTCTGCGCAGCCTGGGGCAAATTGCCCCACTTGCCCCCCCACTCTGAGCAGCCCTGATTCAAATACTGTGGGCCTGATTCTCCTTTCCTGAATCCCTGTGTTTGGAGTAAAGAAGAGCAGGGGCAAAGAAGATTTTTAAGCTGCCTTAGTGCTTCTCATATTCTGGGACTGTGCAAGGGCCTGCCTGTTTCCCTGTATTAGTTAAGGAAGCCTTAGGGCTGCTCTAAGTTAGACTTTGTGTTGCCTCCCATAACCCTAAATTCAGCGCATTCTGGTCACACACCCACCCCACCCCACTCCTTGCACCAGGGACTGGGAGCAGGACCAGAGTTGAGTCCTTATGCAAGCCCCAGGAGAGGCCCTTAGCACAGGAGTATTCTCAGGGGGCCATTTCTGCAAATTTTTAAGACCCTTTTAAGCTGCCAGAGTGGCATAAAGGAGGTTTAGTGTTATGGAGAATCAGGCTCTGGTTCTTTATCTTTAAGTCTCCTCTGCTTTCTGCTCCCCATTTTGCTACTTAAGCAAAAATCTGTCTTTAATTGGTAAGATTTTTTGCCAGGGTACAATGACCTTTGCACTTATTTGTTACTTCTTCAGAACTTTCTTCCCCTTCATCATTCTTGGTATGCAATGCACTGTAAAGATGCAGTGCTAGTGCTACTGCACCATCAATAACTGCTCTTTTCTTTTTTTCCCCTTTGACTCACTCTGTGACCCTAGTATGCAGCTCAGGTTGCTTCTTTCTGAGCCTTTCCTCAGATCTCCTTAGCATTCTCCAGGAGTTTTAGGGCAAGTGGAAGATTTACATGTCACAGTCACATAGCACGTACTGCAGCTGTTTATTTTTGTGCCGGTCTCCTGTTGGAGTCAGCATCCCTTTCATCAGAGATTTTCAGTCAGGTCGGGTTTTCCAGCACTCCGTTTTTTCCAAATCTGGTCCCATGTAATATTTCTGTGATGAGACAGGTAGGTTTTAGGCTAATTTATTACAGCACCAGCAGTAGTGTGTTAATCTAGCCTGGCTGTATTCTCTGTCTCATGCTCTGAAGCTGGTTCAGGTCTCTCTGTGTGTGAGTGGGAAGTAGTGTGGCATTGCACAGCCTGTCCTGCAGCACATGTGGCAATTTTACACTTCCTTCTGAAGCTTACCTCTTTATAGCACAGGGGTCAGTAGGGAGAAAGGATAGCGCCCTGCTGCAGCACACCCTTTGGCGATAATGGAATTGTTTGGTGGGGAAGGGATAAGAGGAAGTTGTGTTAATACGAGGGTGTGTCATGCCCAGCCAGAGTTGAGATGTTAATGAAAACCTTGTTCCCAGGGCCGGAGCTTCCACTAGGCCACCCTAGTGGAGGCCTAGGGAGGCAGGATATGGCGGGGGGGCGGCATTTTGCCACCCTTAGTGGAAATTCAGCAGTGGGGGGTCCTTCTGCTCTGAGTCTTCGGTGGAAATTTGGCAGCGGGTCCTTCGCTTGCTCTGGGACTTGCCACCGAAATGCCCCGAAGATGCAGAGTGGAAGGACCCCTGCCAATGAATGCTCAGAGGAGGAGCGCTGATGCCTAGGGCGGCAAAAACCCTGGCGCTGCTCCTGCTTGTTCCCTGTAACAACATTAAATAGTTAAATGTGGCTTCTCTGTCAAGAGCTGAGTGAACAATTGATTTTTCAGTTTAGGGACTGGACTGAAAAATATGAAAAAAGAATTCAGTTTTGAACTGAAACTGATTTTTTTTTTCCTCACCAAAATGAAACAATCAATCAATCATTAAAGACTGAAAACCATCTGAAATGAAACATTGGAATGAAATGAGATTTGGTGTGTGTGTGGTGTTTTGTTTACATTTCAGGTGTTTTTCAAACTTTGTAAAAAAACTACCTAGCTAAAGTTTTTGAAATTAAATGTCATTTCAAAATGAAAACTTGAAATGTTACATTTTGAAATGTTTGAAACCAACTGGACTTTTTATGAAAAAAAAATTTTTTTTGGCAGTAGCTATTTACTGAATTTGACCTTAATTCGCAAATAGTTTTGATGCCCCCCAAAATGCATTTTGTGGAAAATTTATTTGCTGAAACTAATTCTTCCAGCTCTAGTTATCACTGGCTTACTCCTGTTGTAACAATCCCCATTCAAATCATTAAAACCTTTTATTAAGGAGACAGAAAAAGAGAGAAAAACAGTTAAACCATTTAAAATATTAAGTGTTAAAACAGGCTTTCATTGTAACAATATTCTTTGTTCCCATTCCCTTTATCTGTCTCTCTCACCAACAGAAGTTGGTCCAATAAAAGATATTACTTCACCCGCCTTGTCACTCTATATAGGGGAAAGTATTGTCTGACACTTTCCGATGGCATTAAAAATGGGATTCACTCTCCTTTGGGTGGGGGAGGAAGAGAAAAAGTTAGTTTAGATGGTCTCACACTGCATGTGTTATAATTGTTGCTGTTTGATCCTGTTTTCTTTCAGGAAAAACAAACACAAAAGAGAAGAAAAAATGTAGCTTGTGTCTCGGGTGCTAATGTTGCCTTGCAGCTTCCCAGTTGGGGCAACACAGACCCAGCACACTCTGATCAGTCACGCCTGGACCTGGCTAACTCATACCAGTGTTGGGCTGTTGAAGGTGATGTTTTTAGCTATCTATCCGGTCATTGGATCACAGCAGTGTCAGGGGAGGCAGGTTTGTATAATTTTTGGCGGTGTCCAGAATGGGTCCCAGTCCCACCCCGCCCCCACCTGCCTTGTAAGCCAATGTATGTTTTTTTAAAAATAATGTAAAAATGGACTGGAAAGAGTAGGTGTTTAACAGTTTCCCTATATTGCACAATGTGGGGGAGGGAGGAGGGGATGAGGGCTGTGGCTGGGGATGCTGGCTCTCGGGTGGGGTTGGGGATGAGGGATTTGGGGTATGGGAGGGGGCTCAGAGCCAGGGCAGAGGGTTGGCATGTGGGGGTGGGGTGAGGGCTGTGGGGTGGAGCTGGGGATGAGGGGTTCCTGGTGCAGGATGGGGCTCAGGGCTGTGGCAGAGGGTTGAGGTTTGGGTGAGTGAGGGCTCTGGCTGGGGGTGTGGGCTCTGTGGTGGGGCGCAGTTGGGGATGAGGAGTTTGGAGTGCAAGCAGTCTGCCCCGGGGCTAGGGCCAGAGAGGAGGACTCCACAGTCCCCCCAGCCCCCTCTCCCCCTGCAGCAGTGAGCTCCCGGGGAGGGGGCTCCCTCTTCCCCTGGCAGCACACTCACCTGGCACTGTCACTGTACATGCTCCTAGGGGCTGGGCCCCTCTCAGGTCCAAGAAGCCCCCTCGCCTCCCCTGTGGTGGGTGGGTGTCAGAGGGGGAGGGGGCTGCCATCACATGTGGCCTCCTCCCCTGCTGCAGCCTGCTGCCCTTCACCATAGCCTCACAGAGGATGGGGCTGCCCCTGCCCCAGCGTCGGGCAGGAGTGCTGGCTGCGGGTGGGGAGGTGTGGATCACATGGTCGGACACTCACCCAAGCCCCAGCAGCTGCTCAGGTGAGGTCCAAACTCCATCTCCCAGAAGTCCCCTTGGTGCCACCTCCTGGTGGGTGCAAGGGGAGGGGAGGGCTGCCCATCATATGGTTGCCTCATCCTCTCTGCAGGTGCAGCAGCTGCCTCAGCCTGCCACCGCTCTTGTGTTGTAGTGAAGGCAGCAGCAGCCAGTGGTGGCAGTGAGGGAACACAGTGTGGAATGGCAGGGCAGCCGCCTGCTTGAGGCAGGGACACTCCGGGGTCCGGAGAAGGCATGCGGGAGTGGCAGGCAGGGCTAGGGGAGAGACCTGGCTCCGAACATTAATGGAGCCAGGCCACTGGGCCCTGAATATTCCTGGAGCCCGGGCACCATGGGCCCATACAACTCGCTGACCCTAAGCAGTGTTGCAAAAGGTGGAGCTGTCTTGGATGGCTAAGCTACATTCTTATTAGACAGGAGACAAATGGAGAGAGACAGAAAAGAAGAGAAATAAAGTGGGAAGGAAAATGACACATGGGGGAAGGAGTGACAGCCAGGGCCGGTGCTACCATTTAGGTCAACTAGGAGGTTGCCTAGGGCGCTAACATTTGGGGGTGCCAAAAAGCGGCACACCCAATTTTTTTTTAAAGCTTTTCAGTGGCCACTGCGCTGGAAGTGAGAGGGAGTCTGAGCCATCGGCAGGCAGCCCAGGGGTTTGGGAGGCCTGCGGTGCGCTGACCCAGGGGAATCCCTGGGCTGCCTGCCAGAGGCTCAGACTCCCTCTCTCTCCCAGCGCAGTGGCCGCTCCATCCCATGCGATTCTTCTCATTGCTGGTGGGGGCGCCAGCGGCTGGGCAGAGCTCCGCAGGTCTGCTTAGTGCCTGTGGCACGAGCCTGGCGACGGGCGTGACAGCAGGGCTTCTGGAGCAGAGGTGAGCTGGGGTGGAGAGGTGCCGGATGGCTCCCTGGGGGCGGGGAGCTGCTGTGGGTGGAGGGGTGCCTCAGGGCGGGGGGAGCTGCCGCAGGGCTTGGGGGAGGGGGTCGCAAGGTGGCAGTTTCACCTAGGGCGCGAAATTTTCTTGCACCAGCCCTGGTGACAGCAGGAAGCCAAGTCTCACCAGAGAGGTTTTCTCTCTTTGCTCTTCTCCTCTCTCCCCTTTTGTTCAGGATTTAGCTGAAGATGGTGGAAGTGGTGATGTCATTGGGTTCCCTCTGTCTGGTCAGGATGTCTTTCAGGATCAGGATGATGATGGCTTAGCGGTGTCATGGTGGATCCCAGGAGACAGTGGAGTGGCAGGAGCTATGAGGGTGAAACTTGCTCCTTCGAGTCCAAGAGTTCAGTTATTCCTCAGTCAACAATGTCCAACAAGGGGAGGCAACCACCTCCCACTAAAATTAACCAATCAAACTCATTATGGCAATTTAACCACCAGCATTTATTTCCTCCCATTTCTCTAATCTTTCATGTTATTATTATGCTAACCTGTGACTTTCCCGGGAGCTTTGCCGACCCTTCATCACAGTTCTTGTCAACATCTGGTTTGTACCATTTGATTTGCCTCCAACTTTAATAACAATTTTATCCAACAAAATGATTAAGAGTGTTGTTAATTAGGCCTCTGCACAACACTCCTTCCCACAGCCAGCTATTCCTATAGGAGATGCAGGGGTATTCACCAGAGTCCCTGCAATGTGATTCACCAGAGTCCCAGCAATAAAGATGATATAAAATGGCTCTTCAGTATTGGAGGTAGAGACACAGAATCTACAATCAAATGGGCCAGCCCAGTAGATTAGAAGCCATTCAGTATTTTTTTAATTTAATAATTGGAGATATATGTATCTCCTAGAACTGGAAGGGACCTTGAAAGGTCATCAAGTCCTGCCCCCACTAGCAGGACCAAGTACTGATTTTTGCCCCAGAACCCTAAGTAGCCCCCTCAAGGATTGAACTCACAACTGGGGGTTTAATAGGCCAATGCTCAAACCACTGAGCTATCCCTCCCCCATAAGCTACCAAGAAAGCTACCAAGAAGGAGAGACAAAGCTCCTGAATAATTTTGTTCTGGGGCTGTAACATACTGGGTCCAGTGCCAGTAGCTGGTTAGAGGCTAATATTCCATCACCATTTTAACCCTTAGTAACTGCATCTTTAAGCCATTAGGTATCTCTGTGTGCTGTGCAATGTTCCAGAAAGGTGTGGTCCCTGGTAAAGCAAGGAGACAAAGCTGGAACCAAAGCTATGGGGAAGTCTGTTTATTTGTGTTGATAATTTGTAGTTTTCTTTAACAAATGCCTCCTGCCTCCAGACTCTGCTATTTTATATATCACAACACAGGCCACTACATCTTGCTATTTATTGACCCAATGTTTCTTTGTTTTTCCCCCCTCCTCTTTCAAAAAAGGCTGTAGTCATTCTGAATTTTTTTGTAGCAAATAACTAGAGACAAGTGTAAACCAAACCCACTCCCCTACTTGTCCCCCTTCCCACTTCTCCATTCCTTTACATTAAATCCTGGGGGAGTTAAAAAAACAGATCTGGCTCTGAATTTTGTGGTGTGAGCCTGTTTCTGGATATGACAAAGAACCAGCTTAAAAGCCTGACATGTTGTTCCCCTGGCCTTAACATTACATATCTAAACATGTGTTAAACACTGTACTGCCAGCATTCCTGCACAACTAAGATGCAGTCTTACATTTACCGTCTGTGAAACTGTTTTCCGCATCCCAGGTGATGACTTGCTATGCAATAACCCGACTGCAATGGTTATTACGGTCCAGAGTTAATAATTAAGCAGTCCTGTTTGCCATGGGCCGTTCTCTTAAATGCTGCACAGGAGAAGACTGCACTAGGCATGATATACAGAGCAAAGTTGACAGAAAGAAAACTCCCTCTCTCAAGATAAACCCAGGAGTCTGATGTAACACCAGTTCACTGGTTTTTGCGACATGCCCAGTGACTTGTGAACTTTGTCTGGATGGATTTATTCTGCTGGAAGGATGTAGCTCACTGGCCACAGTCTCGATAAATTAGGCAGGGAGAGAGAAAGAGGGAGTGTGTGAGTGAAAGGGGTAGATGGTAAGGGAAGGATGGGGATGATCTGATGTTCTGATTCTCACAGTATCACATCTGAGAAGTGGAATTTAAATGAAAAATAGATTGTGAGGACACTTTTCCCAGAAAATAATGTCTTGAGGAATAAGCTTCACACACAATAGCAAGTAATGATATAGGAGCAGTGACTGCAGAGACCCCCAGGTCCTGCAGCACCACCAGGAATCAAACTCAGCTCTGCTGCATCTCAGTTATTTAGAGCCTTTCTGCACAACCAAGTGGCCCCTGTGGGGAATTGGGTTATAAAACAATTCCAAGCGGAGTTTTATAGCAGGGTTTGACTTTGTCTATGTTAATGGGACCAAATCATAATGCAAGAATATTATATTTGATTACAGCTTTGGAGCCTGATTCTCCGCTGTGCTCCTAGGCAGGGGGAACACAGGTGCCTTCTTGCTCACTCAGATCCTGGGGGGCTCTGGGGACTGAAGTCTCAGAGCTATTTAACTAGCATTCCTGGAGAAGCTCCCAATGGCCAGCTTGCTATGCTGGCTTTCCACCTCCTGTGTATTCTGCTGTGCAAAGGGAATTGCCATCTGCCCTGTCAATGCACCTCTCCATCCCTTTAGTGCCAAATGGATGGAGCAGCTGCCAAGGATCTTGCATGTAGTTGTTCCAGGCAGGCTCCCAGTTAGGCCATGTCCACACTGCAAAATTAAGTCGACCTAACTTAGTACAGCTGCTGCAGTAATTACGTCATTTGTGCATTGCCATACTTTGATCCTTGTGTTGGTGGTACACATCCTCACCAGGAGTGCTTGTATCTATTCTACTGCCAGCGTGGGGCATTGTGGGATGGCTTCTGAAAGCCAGTAACAGTCCATGTAAGCAACCCAGTATCTACACTGCCACTGCGTCAACTTACCTACGTTGACCGTGACTCTATGCCTCTCGTGGAGGTGGAGTTAAGTCATGTAGCAGGGCATTTATGTCTGTGGGAGCAAAATTTTAGTGTAGACACTTCCATAGTTAGGTCGACACAAGCTGCCTTGCATTGACCTAACCCTGTAGTGTAGACCAGGCCTTAGAGTCACTCTTTGAAATGACGTAGAAGTGCTGGTAGTGCAGAGCTCATGATAACCTCAGTCCCAGCCTCTTCCAGCAACAGTCACTGTAGACCAGGAGTGGGCAAACTTTTTGGCCCGAGGGCCACATCTGGATATAGAAATTATATGGTGTGCCATGAATGTTCACAAAATTAGTGTTGGTGTGTGTGTGGGGGCACGGTGAGGGCTCTGGCTTGGGGTGTGGGCTCTGGGGTGGGGACAGAAATGTGTTCAGGGTGCAGGAGGGAGCTCCGGCTGGGATTGCGGACTCTGGGATGGGGTTGGGGATGAGGGGTTTGGGGTGAAGCAGGGCACTTCGGGCTTGGACTGAGAGGTTTGGAGGGTGGGAGGGGGATCAGGGCTGGGGCAGGGGCTTGAGGCAAGGGCAGGGGGGAGGGCTCTGGCTTGGCATGTGGACTCTGGGGTGGGGCTGAGGATGAAGGATTTGGGGTGCAGAAGGGTGATCAGGGCTGGGACCGAGGGGTTCGGAGGGTATGAGGAGGATCAGGGCTGGGGCAGGGGGTTAGAGTCTTTTGGGGGTGGCTCAGGGATGCAGGTTCCAGGTGACACTTACCTCAAGTGGCTTCTAGAAGCAGCGGTATGTCCCCCCCTCCAGCTCCTATGCAGAGCTTCATCCAGGCAGCCTTGTTGCACACTGCTCTGTCTGCAGGCGCCGCCTCTGCAGTTCCCAGGCAATGGGAGCTGTGGAGGCGGCACTAGGGGCAGGGGCAGCATGTGGAGTGGAGCCCCCTGACTGCACCAAGCATAGGAGCTATAGGGGAGATATGCCACTGCTTCCGAGATCCATGTGGAGCGGCCCCTGACCCTGCTCCCCGGCTGGAGCACTGGAGTGGGGCAAGCCTCAGACCCTGTTCCCCCATGGGAGCTCGAGGGATGGAATAAAATGGATGGTGGGCCAGATTCGGCCCATGGGCCATAGTTTGCCCACCCCTTCTGTAGACAGTGGTGTAGAAACGCTGGCTGTGGGGTAGCTACTAATGACTCCTGCCCCAAACTTCCCCAGTGAGGAAAAGCCTATAGCAAGTGGCTTTAACAGAAAGCGGAGGTGTCAGTTGTGCTGAGGAGGGTCAAAATAAGGAAGATCATTAATACCAAATTTAATTAAGCTGCCCACTTCAGAGGTTCCTGTCCCCCTGATGCAAACAAGCAGCAGAGTAACAATACCTGTTGCCTCCATTTTTTTCAGCCTGTTAGCTTGTCCCCAAGCAGAGACAGTCTCTTGATTTTGCTTCCTGGTCCCACTGGGAGTTCCCTCAGTGGCTTTTTTGTGTGCAGGTGAATAAGTTAATGCCTGAGGTGGGGCTTCCTAGAGCCTTTCCAATCGGTCTGGTTTCTCAGCTCGCAAAGAAGAATTTCCTGTTTGGGCTACACTGTACAGAAACACAGTGATCCCTGCTGTGAGCCACCAGCTCCGTGTGCTGAGCTGAGGGCTAATGGGCCCCACAACAATGGGTCCTTTTCAGATTCTGAGGTAGGAAGAAGAATCAATATACCCAGAAGAAGGGCTCAGCTGCTGCTAAGGTGGGAAAAAGGGAGGCTGGAAACAAAGAGGTAAGTGGTTTCCTTCCCCTTATATAGCCCCTACCTGCTTATCTGATACAAAATTACTGGCCAAATTCCACTCTGTGTGCAACCCCATTGACTCCTATAGGAGCTGTAACCTAGATCCCAGTCTGCCCTCAAGCTCACTCTCTGTATCTCTCTCCTGGGAAATCCCAGAATGAAGCCAAGCTTTATTCCATTCAATCAGCTTAGTGCCCCATAGCTTGGGTATATTCATTCTTGTGCACAGCATTCATTTCCTGTGCATTAGGGGACAGGTGGATGGGCTTGTTTGCAGAATGTTAAGCATTCAATGGCTGGTGGGCAAGAATGGATTTTTGCTAGTTCCAGCTCTATTGTTTACTGCAGTCACCCATAGGATAAGCAGAATTGTTCATTATCCAACTTTGGTGGTCAGAATAAAGGTATTTCCTGTATATTTATTCTGTCTCCAATCAAATGCACTGCAAAGCAAATAGTACTATTGTACAACGATGATGTAGCACCTTCCATCGTGATGGGACCCAAAGTTCTTTACAGACAATATACATACAGCTCTGTTGAAATGCAGCCATCTCGCCGACTGGTAGGCCAATAACTATTTAGCATGCAGCATACTTAGCCTGATGGAGTTGAGGGGAGAGGAGATTTGGGGAAAGGAAATCAGTTCCATGCTTGACTTCCATGCAAACTATTGAGGGAAGTTGTATAAAGTATAGTATAAAGTTGGCCATTTGAGGAAAGATTTCAGCAATATGTGCTATGACATGACCTTTTATGTGCCACTGCATATTTTATATATCATGGGGCCAGATCCTGCCCGGGCATAAATCAGCATAGCTACAGATTAGAACTACCCCATTTTTCACCAGCTGATAATCTGGCCTTTGAATGCAAAGATTCTGGACCAGATCCTTGGGCGGACCCATAATACACACAGCCCAACTCAGGGAGAGTGAAAGCGGGTGAAGGCTTCCATAAGAGCAAGCTACAGCAGTTTGAAGATTGCTTTGATTTACACCATCTACCCATGGTGCTAAAGGGCCATTCCAGCAGCTGGGGATCACCATGGGATAGGGACAGTGGGACTATGCCCCCTTTTCCACATGACCAGAAGTGAGGGCAGTGTATGAATTGTTACGGCAACTTGCCCCCTGAAGATCCCCTGTAGACAATAGAAGTGTTCAAGTAACCAGTTAAGCTAGCTTTAGGGCTGCTTTGAACTGCCAGAGCAGCACAAATCAGCTGGAAGGTGCAGAAGACCTGTCTATGGAGGACCTGTCTATGGAGAATGAAAACCCATAGGGGGCTTCTATTTGCTAGTCTTGCAGTGGGATCTACTTCATTATATCATGGCAGGAAGCAACCTGTTCAAATCAGAGAAAATCCAACAGATACTCTTTAGTTACTAGTACAAACTTGGCTATTAATGCCTAATAAAGCATTTATTCCACATCATTCCCTAAATTTTCTCTGTGAATGCTCCACAAACAAATAGTGATTTTCTCCAGTTTATTTGTTACCAAAGTTATTCACTGAATAATGTCTCCAAAGAATTCTTATTCTGGAGTCTGGTCATGAGCAGTTTTATTGCAAGTATTCAATCTTCAAATTCATACTTCTCTGACAGGACACATGGTACTTTCCTGTTACCTGCTTAGATTCATGGGCTGAGATTTTGTGGGTGTGGGCATGTAGTGGTGTTGCCCCCAAACTGTATACCAGAGGTTTCAAACTGTGGGGCATGCCCTCTCTGCGGGGGATGTGTGTTGGGGTGGGAACAGAAGAATGTTTGGAGTAGGGGAGTGGCGACGCCAGGTGGCTCAGGCCAGCTCTGCATGGTAGGGCTGCCCGAGCTGGCCAGCCCCACATAGCAGAGCTTGGGGAGAGAGTGCCACCTCCACCCTGACTCGCTCATTAAATACACTGTAATTTAAATACCACTAAACTGGTAAATCTGGAAGTTAGACCTATACCTATTATTAATAGTAGTAAGCCCCCTGCCCTCCCAAATATAGGAATCATACTATGCCTACGCTCGGATTGTACTGTACAAATGCACATGACTGTGAATTCTTAGTTTGACTTCAGTAAATATTCTTCAATTTTTTGCTTAACATTCCCTGTTTCACCAGAAACTTTGCCAGGATCATAACTGTTAATTATTTGTATTAGAGTAGCTCTGAGATAGAGACCCTATAAAGGTAGGTGCTGTACAAGTACATACGAGGCAGACCCTGTGCCAAAGAGCTTACAATCTAATAGACAAGTCAGACAACATGTGGGAGAAAGAGAGAATGATTGTCTCTGTTACAGACTGGGACCTGAGACTGAGGCAGATTGAATGACTTGTTCAAGGTCACACAGGAGATCTGTGGCAGAGAGGAGAACTGAACCAAGATATCCTGGGTCACCATCCAGTGCCTGAAATACAAGACCCCCAGGAAACTCATTTCTTAGACTATTAATGGAAAATAAACACAGAAAAGCCTGCAGCGTTAGCTGAAATGAGTGCAAACAGTTGAGAAAATATTGGCAAAAATTTTTCAGTATTCACTCATTTTTAGTTACTAGCCAGTCAAAAACTCTCTTTATTTATTTGCTTGTGTAGTTATGGGGGAAAAGAATCTTCCTTGATGGGCTGATGTTTGCTTGCTCCTTCTTGTTCACCTGACTGGATAGGTTATCAGATATTTACCCTGGACCAGCCCCTCAGCTGATGTAAATCAGCATAGCTCTCTGGCGAGCCATTGAAAAGCTACTGATTTACACCAGCTGAGGATCTGGTTTAGTATATATTTGCACCAATACCAATATTGCACTGTCCAATCTCTAAATCTCTTTGGAACTCAACTTTGTTGGGGGGAGAGCAGTCCATCCCCATCAAAATCTCAGAGCTAACTGCACCTGCACTTCTTGTGGGTCCTCCCCTGCTATATTAATAGATATGAAAGACCCCTCTAATGTGAACCTACAATCTACCAAGATGGCTTGGGTATAAAAAGCTCTGGCACCATCACCAGTGATCCATATTGCACAGCTTTCTGCATCCTTCCACCGTGACCACTGTCTTCCACACAACCAACCTAAACTGGAACAACTGTAGCTCAAGTGAACACTTCCAACTGGGTAGAAGCTTCTCCCATCCCCAAAGATCCTCCCATACAAACAAGCCAGGATGGAAGGGCCTGCAGCTGCCTTATAAAGCTCAGAGATTTATCCCTACTCTGTACCAGAACAACAGAACACCTCCTGCTCTGTACTAAATTTCTCCTACTGAAAGGGTATTGCAGTATAACATACTAGGGCAGGATATTTCTTACACCTAATAGCAGTAACTGGGACTGAAGTCAGTGGCAGTTGCTCAGATGCAGTGGAAGAAGAATGGGGCCCTGGGATTTGAAGCATAAAGAGGGAGCAGAGAAGTAAAAAGTAGCTAAAATGTCTTGCTTCTCAGTTCTTCCTTCTTGAGGGGAAATTGAGAAAGCTGAACAGCTCTGCTAATGCACCAGGGCTAATCCCTGCCCCATTACACACACAGATTGACCACATGCGACTTGCTGTTTTTGATTGAGCTTAAGCCTCAGAAAATCAACCTGGTATCCTACCTATCAAACACAAGACAGCCCATCACTGGCTTTCTATATATAGGGACAGGCCTTCGGCTGTGCTAATTAGCAGAGCACCATCGAAGGGAATGTTGATGGGCTGACACCAATTAAGGAGCTGTCCCTGTATATAAAAGTCAGCCTCTCTCCACTCATGTCAGTAGTGCTATGCTAATTGACACCAGTAGAGGAGCCAGCCCAGAATGTTAATAGAGCCCTTGGGTTACAGAAGGTGTTGGGAGGAGAATAGCACCAGAAACGAATTTTCTGCAATGTTAAGTAATTAGGTGCCTGGAGAGACTTCCTGGGGAGGTGGCCTTGGGACACTAATCTCTGACCTTTAACAACACCCAGTAAAGCAGGAGCATTGCCAGGAAATTAACAGGCAGTGGAAAGGAGCTGCTGCGGACACCTGGCTCCCACCTTTGTGTTGTGTACACACCCACACATTAATCTGCGACAGGCGCACACCCATTCTCGGTCTGAACGTCACTCCAGGGTGTGTAGCCAGGCATACATGTTGCATTTGTGGCAGATGAAGTGTGCTCCTGAGAAGAAAGCTGTCCTGGGCCTGGAGGAGTTGTGTGCTAGAGAAGGAAAGGTGAAAAAGGATAACAGGGGAGCCAACAAGTTTCCCATGCAGCCCTGCCCCTGAATCTCAGTATTGTCCTGCAGCTAACACGTCAGAACGTCTGTGGCACTTTTAGAATGAGCAGGGGGGTTAGTCCTTGCTGTCCTAACCAAATCCCCTTGTGGTTTCAGTTGGATACATTGTTCGTCACCTCCTATCCTAAACTGTTGTGTAGTTGTTGTGTAGTGTTGTTGTGTGCTGTTTAGCAGCTGCCGTATTTCCACCCCAGAGGTGGAGGATGAGATCCTTTAGCTCCCTCAAAGGAGTGTTTGAGCTAATTTTATGTCGTACTTTAAGATCTGGTGAAAGATGACACAGAAGTATCTGTGGGCTTTCCCTTCTCTTACTTTATTGTTTTCTGCCGTTGAGCCCCAGCCATTTGAGCGTGGGTTTTCCTTCCTTCCTTCCTTCCCATTTCTAAGGCTCCTGCCAATAAACAGTTAGTCTGCCTGGTGAACATAGCAGTGCATTGATGCAGACCATGAGCTTGATTCTCATATACACTCAGGCCCTTTTAAACCACTCTGGGAGTGATGTAATGTGCTCTGACTTTAAGGCCCCGTTTTGCTGCCAGAGCAATATAGGAGGGGCTACAGTATAAATGAGAATCAGGCCCCATGTGTGTGTGTATAAAGCATGTGTGTGCATTTGTAGCTATCCATCACATGTGTGAATGTATTTGTAAGTGTATGTCTATATTGGTGTGTGCTTGTGTGACACTAGTCAATTGTCTATTTTTAATACATACATGTGTACATTCGTATATGCAATATGTGCATACGTATGTATGTCCGCGTGGGTGCATGTTTACACCTAGAGTAAGAATCTCTGAGTCTTTGATCACATGCCTATCCTTGTGCATGCTGGCATTTGTGTGTGCCTGTTTGTGCATTTGTATGTGCTTGGACTGGGTACTATGAATTTGATCAAATCCACATCATTCAGTGCAGTGGGACATTTTTCCTGATGCTCTGTTCTGGATGCCAGTGGAAAGTTATGACTGTTTGTTTGCCATAGTTATCTTGAGGGCGTGGCACATGCCAAAGATCCATTTGTTCCATGTTTATATGAGGAACCAGCTTATTGTCCCACAACTTGTATATTCCTGGGGTTAGATTGTAACTCAAGAACACAGCCCTGAGCAAGGGGTGAGGCCAAAGCTGCATCAACCAGGGAGTAGCCCCAACAGACATTTTGCCTCAGAGACTCCCCTTTGAGTCCCAATGCTTCTTTCTTGCTCTCCTGGAGTAGGAATTTACGTTACCATCAGTAAAGTCATACTTACACAAAGCTGGCTCAATGAGTAGGGAGTTGGAGCCAAGGTTATGCTTGTTCCTCACCCATTCCTTGCTCATTTGCTCCACAGAGGGAGTAGGCAGGCAAATAACCTTGCTTACTACTACATGCCTATAACAATCTTGGGGTTCATTAAATAACAAGCCAGTGAATGAGAAGGGAATAACACTTAATAAAACAAACTGGAGAGCTTCTGTAGTGAGCTGCGGCCCAAAGCCATGTGGTCCCCACCACCCTCCCCAGGGACATCTCCGAATTCCCACACTCACAACACTGTCCCTTATGAGAGAACAACTCCAAATCACAGTCTTTCATAAACATATCTCTACAATACCTGGACCCTGTATCTTGCTGCCTTAGGCATTGGGGTGTAAGTGGCATTTTTGTTCCCACGTCTGGGTGCATGGTCTGAGCCAAAGTCCAGAAATTTGGGCATCACTGTAGAAGTCTATTATGCAACAAAGGCAGTAGAAATTCCTGCACTGGCTTTCTTAAATTAAGTGTGAATGGGAATATGTTTCTAATGGGACAGTTTACACACAGATTTCAGGGGGGAAGTGTACACAATTAGAAACCCAATGTTCTTTACCTGGGCTACTGAACACATATTGGATTATAAAAAGTGCAAGACCATTAAAAATCTAATTCGCTTTGCACTATTTTTATGGATTCTCTTTTTGCATTTCATGAAGCTTGGAGGCACAACTGCACAGGTTACTTTCACTTTTGTTTATAATTTTCACTTCCTGGTTCAAGGCAGTAGCAGCTGGTTAGGGTTGCTGTCACTGCAGGGGAATATTTAAATTAAAGAGTTTTTTCACTGAAGTTAAAACAAAATTAATTGAAGTATTTTCTAATGGCTGCTTTGGAGTAATTTTACTTCAGACAAATGTGTGCTCAGAACTCTGAAATGCCTTTCTTCAGCACTGAATAGAGTCCATTCTTTGTTCTGCCTGCCTGATGTTTGGAAATTTACATGGAATTTTCAAAAGTGCTCAGTGTTAGCAGAACTCTGATCTCAGTTGGGGCCTCTAGGTACTACTATACTGCAAGTTATACTAGCCTTGAATTTAATTAAATCGTTAGCTGAGGTTTGTGAATCACTTTGCAAACACAAAGCTCTGTGTACATTTATTACTGTTATGAAACATTCTCAACAAAACTCAGCCAAGGGAAGTTTCTCTTTAGGAATATTCTCTGCCCATGACTTGTCTCTTTGCTGAGTGGCAGCGTGGCAGGCAATATACACTTGCATTTTCTCATTAAATGCAGACATGGTCACATTCAGCAAGTGGCTGCTGGGAGCCAAGGTAAACAGGCACATACTTTGCAGTGTCCATCACATCATTCTGGCCTGCCATTTATTAATATTATTCCAGGGAGGAGATCCACACACCTGGCTTTGATTATTGACTGGCCAGCACCCAACACATTCATGGACGGGTGTTGCCCACTTTTGCTTGGGGGAAGGGCCTTGTTTATTGTAATTGTGTAAACATTCCTAGTAATAATACTAATAACACCTAGAGCTTTTCAGCAGCAGATCTCAAAGCACTTTACAAAGGTCAGAATCATTATCCCCTTTTACAGATGGCAAAACTGAGGCCCAGAGGTGAAGTGACTTGCCCAAGGTCACCCAGCAGGGCAGTAGCAGAGCCAGGAATAGATCAGGTCTCCTGACTCCCAGTCCAGTGCTCCATCCACTAGCACACACTGCCTCCTGCTGAAGTCCCTACTAAGGGCTTCTGATTGCTGACTCACTATCACAGCAATTTTTCCTTTTGCTTCCTACTCAGCCAACATTAGGCCAGATTGTGACCCCTTTGCGCACAAGGCTGAGCTATTATTCATGGTTACCCCCAGGGGAGACAATACAGTCAAATAGCTATTGCACTGGCCCAGGACACAGGAGAGGTGTGTCACTTTTCTTCTCTGTGCTTCTGTTTCGCCCATTCTTTGTCTGTCTTGTCTATTTAGACTGTAAGGTCTTTGGGCTTGGGACTGTCTCTCAGTATGTGTATGTAAAACACCTAGCACAACAAGGCGTTGATCTTGGTGGCATCCCTTGGTGCTATAATCCTATAAATAATTGAAGTCAATGGGACGAGTTGTGAGAGTTACTGTTCAGCTGAGTAATGGGGCCTGGCCCATTGTTAGCACCCTCACATACACACGTCCCAAATCTCTCTTCTCCTTGTTGATTCATTTAATAATAAATCTCTTCCTGTTAATTCTGGAAAAAAGGCTGATGTGTGGTTCCTGGTGTGACAAAGTTCCTCCTTTACCTTGGTGGGTCCTGTGCTTATTGGCAGAATTGCTCACCTCAGTGATCTTCCCCTCTGGTGGAACCCACAGTCTGGGTCAACTCCTCCTGTGCCTGATCAGGAGTTGGGAGGTTTGGGGGAAACCCAGGCCCACCCTCTACTCCAGGTTCCAGCCCAGGGCCCTGTGGATTGCAGCTATCTATAGAGTCTCTTGTAACAGCTGCAAAGCAGCTACAACTCCCTGGACTACTTCCCCATGGCCTCCTCCAAACACCACCTTTATCCTCACCACAGGACCTTCCTCAGTGTCTGATAATGCTTGTCTGATAACTCCTCAATCCTCCAGCAGCACACCCTCTATCTCAGCTCCTTGCGCCTCTTGCTCCCAGCTCCTCTCACACACAGTTCCTCTCCTCTGACTCCTCCCCACCTGACTGGAGTGAGCTCCTTTTTAAACGCAGGTGCCCTGATTAGCCTGCCTTGATTGGCTGCAGGTGTTCTAATCAAAGTAGCTCTCTCTACTGCCTTCTAGAAAGATCTTAATTGGTCCCAGGTGCCTTGATTAACCTGGAGCAACTGCCATTTGGTTACCATGGTACTAGGGATTTGTTTAGCCTGGGGCTAACATACCTGTTCCTCAGTAGTTTACTGTAGGCATCTGGCCGTGCCCCATCACACTGGACATTCATGGATGACATGATTCTCCTTTCTTTCCACCTGCCATGCTGTAATGTCCCACTGGCCATATGACTGTGTCTCCACGCTGGTGGGTGCCAGATGCAATGCTCTCATAGAGCCACGTTAATGCAGTCACGGCCTGGGGATTAAGGGTCCAATACTTGATGCCATGGTGCATGTCTATAAAGGTAATGAGATGCTAACCCAGTGCTAGAGGCTATGATTAACATAGTGGAGGCAAAGATGCTGTCATGTCTCAGGGCTGGAGGCTCCTAGATCCTGCACAGCATCATAACGAAGATGGTGTACTAGGATGCAGTTCTTAGTGTCTCGTATTCTCCAAGTTTACTAACGTGCTGTGGTTTCAGTTGGACACTGTGTTCTCCACTTCCTGTGCTCAACTGCAGTGTTGAGTTGCAGCCTGCTTCTAATCCTCTTTTACTTTCCACCTCAGAGGGGGTTGCATTTCAGTGAGTGAAAACAGAGGTCTGTCTGTGTGGTTTGTAACACCTCCCAAGCATGTTGGAATCTTTAGGGACATATGGGTGCACTATAAATGCAAGGGGCCCATGATTCTGTATGCAGAGTTGGGCAATCCATGCACGGATCACTGACTTTCCACTATCTCCCCCTCCATTGCTTCATGTGGATACTCATTTGCCCCATGAACAGAATTCAGGAGCTGGGCTGGGGAAGGAAGAGAACGGAGCAGAAGAGAAACTGCTCTCTCTGCCATCATCTATTACCTTCTGCGGTTCCCCTCTGAGGCTGCTACTGAGCAAGGGGATCCAGCCAATGCAAGCGCAACTCCTGCTCCAGCCATGCTGCCCCAGGGAGAGGTCAGTGCCAAATGGCTCCTGTTTCTGTGGAGAAGGAAGTTCCTTTCCTCCTGGATCCTTGACATTTGTAGTGTTGGGAGGAAGCATAACTCCTACACCTCCAGTTCCTCAAATCTCTCCCACCTGAGGCAATGGCTGCAGGTAAGCGCCATGAGTGTAAGTGGAGCTTTCATCCTCCCTGTCCCTTTCCCAGAAGTTTCTCTCTAGGAGGAGACAGTCACATTACATAGAATCATAGTCTTTCTCAAATAGGAGGCATTTATTAAACAAAAGCACAGATGACAGACAGAATCAAACAGACTTCCGCATAGCTTGGGTACCAACTTTATCTCTGGGCTGGTCTACATTGGGTGGGAATCGATCTAAGATATGCAACTTCAGCTTCGTGAATAGCGTAGCTGAAGTCAAAGTATCTTAGATCAAGTTACCTACCGTCCTCACGGTGCGGGATCGACGTCCGCAGCTCCCCATGTCGACTCTGCTCCTGCCGTTTGCGTTGGTGGAGTTCCGGAGTCGACAGGATTGTGTTCGGGGATTGATATATCGCGTCTAGATGAGATGCGATATATCGATCCCTGAGAAATCGATTGCTACCCACCAATACGGCTGGTAGTGAAGACGTACCCTCTTCTGTTGCTTATCAGGGACTACAACCTGCCTGGGGGCTGGTCTACACTGGGGGGGAGTGATCTAAGATACACATCTGCAGCTACATGAATAGCGTAGCTGAAGTCAAAGTATCTTAGATCGATTTACCTGTCGTCCTCACTGCGCGGGATCGACATCCGCGGCTCCCCCTGTCGACTCCGCTACCACTGTTTGCGCTGGTGAAGTTCCGGAGTCGACGGGAGTGCTTTCGGGGATCGATATATCGCATCTAGATGAGACGCGATATATCGATCCCCGAGAAATCGATCGCTGCCCGCCAATATGGCGGGTAGTCTAGACGTACCCTGGAATTCTGTCCAGCACACAGAGACGCCTAGTGGTTGAATATTATAATGCAAATTATCACATTATTGCAGAGGAGATCTGGTCCATATTTTACTATGTTTGTTTCATGTTTTATTTGTATTTACTTTTACTGGAGTCCGGGATTGAAGAGACAAACAGTGCGAAGGAAATTAATTTCCCATTTATCGTGTTTGTTTCTTCAGGTCACCCACACCTACTCATGGCTAACAAAATGAGTTCAAACAGCACTACTGCCCCCAGTGCCCTCATGACGACCGCTGCTCTGACTACTGCCAAGCCTGGCTTCATCGATGGCATTATTAACAAAATACCTTGTGAGTAAATTAAAGGTGGCAGAGTGGGCACAAGTGTTGGGTTCATCAGGGATTAATTTATTTGCTGAATTCATCGTGAGTCAACCACGCTTCCTCTTGGACTTACCCTTGATCTCACAGATGGCTGCCACCAGCCAAAGCTCCATGGCTGCCACCATAAGCTTTAAAGCCCTCAGCTCCCCCGAACCTCTGCCACCATAAGCTTTAAAGCCCTCAGCTCCCCCGAACCTCTGCAGCAGCCAGGGAGAGACGAAGGTTTACGCTGCAGACTGAGGACACTGCTCCTGGCCTCAGAGTCTAGTGGTCCCTTCTCCCAACCAACTCCTTAGTCTTTTTCACCCCTCCAGCTCCACTTCATGGTGATCTGAAGTGAAAACTCAAAAACAGGATGGCTTGATGTGATGACTCTGTCCTAAGGACCAAGTTCAAATGGGGGTTTCCTTAGCCACTGGGCACCTTAGAAAGAGCAATGAAGAAAGGGAGAATTTAGGAAATGATGATAGAGCCACCTAGTGGCACCACACTTTAAGGTTGTGTTCAGCTGTACAGCATAAGCGTGGCGCCAGGGCCTTGGCCAGGGCAGGGCTTGAACTTCTGTGGCCTGATTCCTGGGTTGTGCTGCACTCCAGTGGCAGTTTCTGATAGATTTTTAAAATTTAGGTTGCTGTTAACCCCACTAAATCTAAAAATGATCCGTACAATCAGCATAGTGTTTATTTTGGGGTGGCAGGAGGAGGTGTTTAGCTGGATGTTTCTATAGAAAGATCAGCCAGGAAAGAGTGAACAATGCGGCCATGGAAACTGGTATCTTTAGGTTTCAGACTTAAAAGCCTAGTGAGATGAACACAGTGGTTCATGGCTGTCAGAGAGTGATTGTTCCAGGCTGTCTCCGGACTCCTGGAGGCAATAGCGCAGCTGTTACATCCGGTTATGTTCTGTACCTTTAGTTTTTTCAGCCATGAACATTTCTTTTTCCAAAGTGAAAGTTTGTATTTTGCAGCAAATTCCTGCATTAAGGGAGTGAACTCCCAGGCCAGTCCCATTGCTGCAGAACTGCAGGCGAAATTTGACCATGAGTACAAGAGCTTAGCAAAACTGATCTTTAGAACAAATATAGCTTAGCTGGGAGCCCACATATTAACCTCTAAATAACTACAAATTCCCCCAGCTACAATGCTGGTTCTGTCATGCTGACCTACACTGATTATTCAGACAGAGGCATCTCTGCCACATCATTTAATGATGGCTGGGAACATAGCATGTGCCACTGCTGGATCTGATATTCACAACCCCTTTATTATAGATTGTGTATATCATAGAATATCAGGGTTGAAAGAGACCTCAGGAAGTCATCCAGTCCAACCCCCAGATAGATTTTTGCCCCAGATTCCTAAGTGGCCCCCTTAGAGATTGAGCTCCTAACCCTGGGTTTAGCAGGCTAATGCTCAAACCACTGAGCTATCCCTCCCCCATTTTACTCCTGCTTGTTCTCTCCCAAGCCCATGATGATCAGGAAGCAAGTAAAGGAACCTGCCGGGATATAAGCAGGTGGGATTTAAAGGACATGGCAGTGTTTGTGCAGGATGTGACACTCAATCCATCTCCATGGGGTTATTCTCCCCCTCCGCACCTCGACAGCTAGGGATCTTAGGCACAGAGGCGATAAGGCCAGACTTTTCAGGTGGGTGTGCCAAGCATTAGACAATTCATTAATCCATATTCCAGCACATCAGTCACAGTGGCCTCATTTTCAGAAGTGCTGATCACACACAGCTCTGAGTTAGTTCGGGGGAATTGCAAATGCTCAACATCTCTGAAAATCTGACCACTTTTATTTAGATGCCTAAATGTGGATGTAGGTGCCTAAAGTCCACCATTTGGTCCTTAACTGATTTGCCCAGGGCTCAGATGATAACTCAGGAGTCCTGATAACATTCTCTCCCTAGAAACAGGTATTATCTAGACAGGCATGCCATTAAAAAGTGATCTAACCCCATTTTCTCTCTTTGTTTCCAAAACGGTGCAACAGTACCCAAATGGGCTCTCATTGCCATCGCAGTCGCGGCAGGCCTTCTCCTCATCCTCTTCCTCATTTGCATCATCAAGTGCTGCTGTTGCAAGAAGAAGCACAAGAAGAAGGAGAAACTCAACTTGCAAAACATCAATGGCTCCACCACTGCCAGTCTGGTATGCTCCTCCTGTTGTACCTCCTCTGCCTTACTCCACAGCTGGTAGATGCATTCAGAAGCAGCAGCATGTTCTAGTGAGCTGAGCAACAAGGCTGGAGAGCCAAGAACTTATGGGTTTTGCCATGGAATCATAGAATATCAGGGTTGGAAGGGACCTCAGGAAGTCATCTAGTCTAACCCCCTGCAAAGCAGGACCGATCACTAACTGGGGCAGCTTCTGTTCAGAAATGACTTCAAGCTAAATTAGCAATGTGCGCTGCAGGCCAGAATGAGGATGGTTTAGCACAGATGTTTATGGAGAATTTCCCCAGCACCTGCCTGTCTGATGACTGTATGGTTCTAGTTAGTGCTATGAGTTACCCATTTTCACGAGCTCCAAACAGAGGAAACAGAGGAAGAAAAACAAAAGTACATGATGCAGTCTGTCTTTGAGCCTGGGAGCAGCCAGCATAAGAGAGATCTATGTGTAGTGTGGCAGAATAAGACGTACCAGCGTCCCTTTTTGGACTACTGGGGCTTATTGATGGAGCCTTGCATAATCCTGAGGCTGTCCTGATTTTTGTTTGCTTGGTTCACTTCAATGTGGCCGGTCTTCAGACTCATATTCGCAGAATGTAATAGGGATCTTTACATCATTTGTCACAATCTAAACATGACTTTAAAACAGTGATCTCCAGGACTGCACTACACTGCTGTACAGTGTAATGAGCTTGGGGTTCACTCTTATCTGCTCAGGAAGGAGCAAGCAGCTTGGGCTGACAGCATCATCTCTGGAATATGGTGACATGGTTAGAGAACTGCATTGTTGCCCCTCGTCTCCAGCCATGGAGAAATCCCAACGATTCCAGTCTTGAACCTTCATGAGCATTGTTATCTTGGAAGACATTCTGCTGTTTTCTTGATGTAGGTCCAGCCAGACATGGAAGATTTGGAGTCCGGACTGGAGAACGAGAAGCGAGGAAGGCTTCAGTATTCCCTGGAGTATAACTTCCGTAGCCAGGAGGTAGGACTCGCTACGCCAGGGTGAGCTACTAGTACTGAAGGAAGTGGCAGGAAATGCGTTTTTCTTGCATTGTCAGATTCTTCTCCTTCATAGCATTCCAAACCCTTTCCTTTCAGAGCCAGCTCTGCACCTTTTCCCCTTGCCCATCACATTTTCCACCCCCACACCAGCCAGCCAGCATCCTGATCCTCTGCTGTGCACACAGCTCCAGTTCCTCCCCTAAACCTGTGGGCACAGCTGCAGATACTAAGTAGGTCCTAGCCCGCCAGTTGGCCATCAGGGTCCCTTCTGCCTTCATAGCTACTGATCCATAACAGCACCTCCAACATTGCTTTCTACAACAAGCACCTGACCATGCTTTTCTGTGTCCAGTTGCAACAGACTTTGCCTACAGTCACCTGGAAGGCTGCAAAGCTGAACCAGCTCTCTCTCCTTACATGGAATAACCTTTTGCTGTTGATATTTTTCAGATGAAGGTTGGAGTGAAGCAGGCGGCAGATTTAAAGGCCATGGACAGTGGGGGGACCTCTGACCCATATGTTATTGTCTACTTAACATCTGATATGAGGAAGAAGTATGAAAGCAAGGTTTACAGGAAGACACTGAACCCTGTCTTCAATGAGACCTTCACCTTCCAGGTGAGAAACACTCTCAGCTACTTCCTCTCATCCAGATTGCTGCTGTAAATTGCTCTTGACTCACTGCTTGTGAGCTGAAAGCAGACGTCAAATAGCTAGTGCTGATCCTGCACAGCGCAGATAAAGAGTGTGGCATGTACGAAAGCAAGGCAAACAGGTGAGCAAGAGGAGGACATGATCCTATTAGTGAGAGCACTGCTGCGCGTCCAACAAAATCCTCCTGCTTTGTGGCAGGAGTAAGGCCAAGGAGGAGAGACGCAGAAGATGGATGTGTCCTCAGGCCCACCCATTCTTACCCACATATCCCCTTTTATGCCCTGGATTCTTGAGAATAAAGAAACAGGGTCTGAGATTTTCTTACATTCATACTTACACCTTTTCACCATCACAAGGCGGCTCTGTCACTACCCAGTGTGCCACACTGCCTGGCCTGTTTCTTGCTCTTTTAACTACCAACACACACCAGATTGTTACCCTTTTACCATGTGGCTATTTATTTTTCACTTACACAGTATGACAGAATGCATTGCAGGCTTATGCAGTGGGAGGAGACTTCTACACGGCCATCTCTCCTCAGCTCAGGCTCACCCTCTGAACTTCCTCCAGCTCCTGTTCCTCCCACTTACATCTTCCCCATTACTCAGCCAAATTGCCTCTTTAGCCCAGCAATTACCAGCCAAGGTTCATTAATCCCCAGCAGAAACTGACAAATTGGCTTTAAGGAAGCCTACACTCATCCCAGTGCTGCAGCAACCAGGGTGCTACTAATAGTGCCCTGTCACACTCCCCTCCATTGCCCCCCCGAATCCCTCACTCATGTGTGTGCTGCAGCACAATCAATTTGCTCTCCCTGTTGTGCAGCACCATACACACACACCTGCAGGAGTAAAGCGTTGGTCTCCTGCACAAACACTGCTGTGTCCTGCCAGTTTCTTCTGCTGAGTCTGAGTGGGAAACGGGGACTTGCCACCTCTCATTGGTCCCTCCTGCAAATGATCCCGGTAACAAATCTTCCCTCCTTCCTTTGGTTTCCAGGACCCAGAGGTCCTTCCTGCTCAGGGCTTAGGGCTAGCAGAGCAGCTTGTTGGGAATCCTAGCACTGAATGACCATGGAGGCTGACTCTTATTCTGGGAGAGGATGAGAGCCTGCCCAAGTCCAAATGTGCCTTTAGCACAAGGGAGTGGCAATGGAGCGAGGGAAGCTCTGTTACAGGTCTGCTGCCCCAGACTCACGAGACAGAGCGCCAACAGAAGAGCACGACAGTAATATCGTTAACTCCCCCACTGCAATTCCTTTCTCCTCTCCTCCTGGGCAGATTCCCCAGGCGGAGATGTCCGAGTCCACTCTGGTGATGCAGATCTATGACTTCAACCGCTTTGCCAAACACGATATCATTGGCGAGGTCCGGCTGCCTCTGGGCGACTTCGATCTGCAGCACGTGATTGAGGAGTGGCAAGAGCTCACCGCTGCCAGTAAGATGGAGGTGAGTATGCAAGTCAAACCCTGGAGTGAGGGGAGCAGCAAGTGGGCAGAGGGAAACTGAACCAGTGGCAAAATATCTCACAGATCTTACCATGGAAATCTTGATTCCACCACTTTCACTCGTGTTGAGCAGCACCTCTCTCGTCAGCAAGTGCTTCTGCTGAAGTTCCCTGGGCTAGAACTGTTGCAACCCTTACTTAATTGCACACGGGCGCAAAGTCTGCCTGGTTGCTCAGATTTCCCCTCCACCCACAGTGAGGAGAACAGAGGCTACTCCCTCCGCGTGCCCTGCAATGAGCCAGTAAGTGAGGAAGGGATGCAGAAGGGTGAAGAGTGCTGAGATGGTTGATTACAGAAGCAGGATGGCTAAGCCAAGCAGTCAAAAGTCATGAATCAGCACCCCCCTCCCCACGCATCATGAGATTTTTCAAAATAATAAACATTGGGTTCTTTTTATTTGTCTTGCTTTTTGAGCCCTTAAGACTCACATTTTCAAGCTTTCCTCTTTAATCATGAGGCAAGAAGACTAGAACTGTACTTTTAAAAAGTTGTTTGAAAATGGAAATTCTCTTATAATGACAGAAGTCCAGGAACTGGAGTTTTAAGAAAAGCACCAAATATTATGAGACTCATGATATAAATCACAAGAATTGGCAATGTGGAATTGTTTCTGTTCTCTGGTTGGATGAAATGCTACTAACCAAAACAGTGTGAAATGCAAATGTTGAAGATGACAGTCAAATCTACAGTTCAAAATTCATGACGTGCTGGTTATTCACTGTAAATTATACCACTTATGTAATTAGAGTTACATAAAATAGTTACATAAGTTATGTAAATGAGTTCCATCAGTTATAGCATGAACTATAGTTTGTAGCCCTGGTTTTAATACTCCTAATTAACAAGTAGAAGTTTGCTATTAATTTTGTCTAGTTATAAAACTGGACAGTTTCTTGGTGTATCTGAAGATTATTTGCAAATAGACCGGGAAAAGGTAAAATTCAGTGAATATAAGATTAATTGACTTTGTGTTTCTAACAGCAAGAGCGCCTTGGGGAGATATGTTTCTCACTCCGATACGTCCCCAGCACCAGTAAGCTCACTGTGGTGATCTTGGAAGCCAAGAAGCTCAAGAGGATGGACTCAAGTGGATTATCAGGTAAAGAGGAAGGGGCCACAATGATTGTACAGTGAGGGATTCGGGAGTGTGGTGCACACAAGCAAGGACACACCATGACGCTGCATTGACAGATAAGCTCCAACTGGATAGGTTCTCCTTAGACACAGGTCTGTCTCTGCCCCAGCACAATTCAGGCTTGACTCCTTTTGCTATATGGGAGTGGAGATAAGACAGACAGAAATACAGAAGGCGCCAACGGTAAGAGTTGTGGCTTCAAATTCAGCCTCAGGTGATGAGGATGAATGAGTTTGATAGTCTAGTTCCAGTTTCCAACACTTACACCATATATTTGCAAGAGAGATAAGCGGTGAGGTAATATCTTTTATTGGATTCACTTCTGCTGATGAAAAAGGTCACCCACTTTGTCTCTCTAATATCCTAGGACCAACATGGCTACAACAACACTGCAAACATATATTTGTAACACCGTTTGGTAAAAGCTTGTACAAATAGGTAACTTCTGCATTTGTCTTCAAGAGAAGGGCTCTGGGGGCAACCCCAAACAGTTTATGTGGGCACTTTGTGTCTGTAGGTGAAAAGGGCTCAGGATAGACCTCCTTTGTGTGTATGGGGCTGAGAGCAATTCCATTCTGTGTTTAAAGGAACCCCTTAGCATATGAGGTTAGATGCCCCATGTCCTGTGCCTCTCCTTTGCGTCTACCTCTCTTCCTCATTTTGCCCCATCACAACCATTGTGAGGAGTAGAAAGGGCTGAAAGTTGGGATTCAGGTGCATTGTCAGAGCTGTGTGGAATTGCAGGAGATATCACAGATCAGGGCTGAGGCTGACTGGCTGAATTGTGGGGGAAGCCCAGGGCTGGGAAAGCAGGGGTTGCTGCAGGTCGGGACCAAGATGCACTGGTAACACCATGGGCTACAGCAGCAGTGGGCCCTCTAGGTCAGGACTGAGGTGCATTGGCAAAGCCATGCAGAGGCCAGTTCCCAGGAAAGCTAGCAGAATTCTGAATGCCAATGTTCTATGAAGCTGTTTCATGGGCAAGCTGCGGAAATCTTTGCACCAAGGGATAGCATTAATGATACTGGTTGGCCATGCCCCCCACTCCCTCCTACGTTTTCTTTGTTTCTCAGACCCCTTCGTCAAAGTGCAGCTTATCTTGAACAAGAAGAAATGGAAGAAGAAGAAGACAGGTGTGAAGAAGAGCACTTTAAGCCCCTACTTCAATGAGGCATTTAATTTTGAGGTGCCTTTCAACCAGATCCAGGTAGGTTTCCCCAGCCAGGGAGAGCATTCAGAAACAGACACCACTGCTAGCAATGAACCCAAGGTCACTGGCTGTGAAGTGGCTGCTATAACTGAGAGTACTAACAAAAAAAAATCAGTCCTGTTGGTGCCATGAGCTGCCATTGTGATGGTGACTTAGTCTTGCTCAGTTGCTCTGCCAGGCTAAGGGAAATGATGTGGTGTCTCCTACAATACAGGAGTCTCCTGCAATACAGACAGACATGGAGTTTGGAACTCAGGAAGGTGAAAGATTTGAGTGAGGAGGGCGAGTGGCTTTCAGGTGCTGCCCCATCTTGGCTGCTGTTGTCATCCTCAGAGGAAATTTTTCATTCCAGATCCAGATACTGTATTTCTCACACTTTTCTGTAGCACAGCTGGGAGCAGGGGAGTGGTCAGGAGGTAACGGAAAGGAATGGGAAGCATCTCAGAGTGGTTTCTCCCTCTCCCTGCATGACCCTCCCAGCCAAACCAGCTGAACCTCCAAGCCCTTCCCTTTCCAGGGGATAAGCATAAGCCAAATCCCAGTTCATGTTTTGTTTTCCAGAAGGGGTGGGGATGCATGCCAGTGAGTCAGTCTGTCCCATCAGCCCAACCCCAGTCATGGCTGGCTTCTTCCTCCTTTTGGACAGGGCCACTAAGCATGTAGGGTTAACAAACCCAGCTGCATCTGCTCTACAATAGCCACTTAACCCTTCCCTGACTGATTTTATACACACTCATGCAGAGGCATACATGCCTCTCCATAGGCAGCCCCAGCCAACCTGCTCAGGGGCCAGTGGTACATTTTAGGAGACAGAGAACATATCCGTCCCAGAGAGAAGGGATTAAAACATTTTACAATGGAATCCCTATGGGAAAATCACCCTTTTCTCTCTAGCCATGCTCCCTCATTTTCTTTTCCTCTGAATCCTTTTGCCTGCCCTCTTCGGCTTCCTTTTCTATCTGCCCCCTATTGTCTTTATTTTCCCTTTCCATGCAATCCCCTCCTTCCTTCTCTCTCTCACCTGTTCCATTTGTGTCTTCCCTCCAGAACATCGACTTGGTGATTTCGGTCTGGGATCATGACAAGGTGACCAAGAACCAACAGATTGGCAAGCTGTTCCTGGGCTGCAGAGCCACAGGCAACCAGCTGCGCCACTGGTCAGACATGCTGGCTAATCCCCGCCGACCCATCGCCCAGTGGCACAGCCTGCAGCCGGTAGAAGAAGTGGACAATGCCCTGCGGCTCAAATCCCACTTCAAGCTGCCTCTGCCTGGCAAATAAAGGGAGGTTTCTCTCTCTCTCTCCACTTGGGATCATAAGGAACCTGAGACAATGGGTGTGCTTGGATGGATGGTCTAGAGTGCCAAGGAAAGGCAAGAAGTGCCTGGCCTGGGAGAGTTGGGGGAATTTTGCTATGAAGAATCTGTATCAATTAGATTTGTAGCCAAAATATAAGTGAGCAAGAACCAAGTTCCCCAGCCATGTTGGGAGCTGGTCACTCATGCATATGGCACCTTAGGGTAATGACAAGAACTTTGAGAGCACCAGAACCTACAATCCATCCCCAGCATAACTATCCTCTTCGAGCCAGTGGAGGGAACTGCATGGAACAAGTCTCTGTGCTAAATTTTGGGGTTGAGAGTTGATGCAGAGACATGTGTACCCAAGGCAGGGTGGGTGGGGATCTGGAAACAGCCTGGCCTCGCGTGAGGAGGGGGATACTGGCAATGTACGGACAAATGGAGTGGGTTATTTCCACCATGTCTAGGAGAGAGAAATACATGCGACTGAAAATAATGCAATGATGACACTTCCTTTGACACAAACCTGCACAATAGCAACAACACAGTTCAATGGACTGGCACGGATGGATGGGCTGCTTCTTACTGGAAGGAGCCAGGTGGGAAGATCATCCATAATCATGTTTTACTCAGGGGGAGGGCATTCCTAGATGGAAAGACATGATGTCAAGGAGTCTGGTCCTCAAACTGAGGGGCAGAAGGACAGACTTGCAGTCAGGCATTGGAGACCTGGGTTAAATTCTCTGCTCTGCTACAGGCTTCCAGTGGACTTTAGGCATGTCACCTAGTCTCTCAATGGGAATACTAGGGCTGCCCTACTTCCTGGCGTGGGGTGGGGCAATCACTTTGACACAAAGGTCATGGGGCTATGTACCTAGTTAGACGGACCTCCTGCGAGGATCCCGTCCTCAGTTCTAGGAGCCACTTCACAGCCAGTGAGCTTGGTGTGTGTTGGTTACGGTGTGCTCTCCCTACCTGGCTGGATGCTGCTGCTGTATTTAGCATGGATTAACTCCCCGTGATTGCAGCATATAGACACTGACAGGCTCCTCTAGTACTTCTGGGCCTTTCTCTTCGTGAGAGTGAGAAGCCTGCTCTCTGTGGGAGTGCAGTGGGGCGCTCCCAACACTCTGTGGCATATTGCTTAGCACTGTGCTATTCAGTCTATAGCCCTGAGTGAAGAATGTGGCTGAGGGCTGCTTCAATGCTGTACACAAGCTTCATTATTGCTGTGGTGAGGTGGACTGTGTGGACCAGGAAGGTTGGGGGCTTGGTGGGAAATACTGAGAGGTTGGGCAGGGAAAAGCCTCCCTCAAAACATGCTGGGAAGTGGGTTCCCTCCCATGGTAGCCTCTGCTTAAAACAAAAATCAGCTGACAGAACAGCACTGGCTGGGATTTCCTACCCACACCTGAGACCCCATGTGTTGCTGGTCCTTCAGGACAGAATAGTCCCACTCCATAGAATCTTAGAGTTGAAAGGGACCTCAGGAGATCATCTAATCCAGCCCCTTGCTCAAAGCAGGACCAATCCTCAAATGGCCCCCTCAAGAATTGAACTCACAACCCTGGGCTTAGCAGGCCAATGCTCAAACCACTGAGTCTGCCTGCCTGCCTGCCTCCCCCCTGAATGAGGAAAGACACCTGGATTAGCTCAGGCTAGAAAGAAAACTGCTAAGGGTGCAGTGCTGCGTCCTTGGGGACATATCTCTCCTGGTCCTTGAGTTTTCATTTCAAGGGGCCATTCAATTCTGGGGATTTTTAAGGGGTTCTTTGTTTTAGATTGAGACCACAGGTGAGTTTTATCCTGATGCCACGGGACACCTCTGTCTGCCTTTGCCAGCCAGGTCTTCTACTGAGAGAAGATAGAACTGGCCAGGTGTCAAACCGCCAGGGGCAGCTCCAGACCCCAGCACGCCAAGCGTGTGCTTGGGACAGCAAGCCATGGGAGGCGCTCTGCTGGCGCCATGCACGCTGCCTTCAGTGGCTTGCCTGCGGAGGGTCCGCTGGTCCTGCGGCTTTGGTGGACCTCCCGCAGGCGTGCCTGTGGAGGGTCCGCTGGTCCTGTGGCTTCCCACGCCTGCAGGAGGTCCGCCAAAGCTGCAGGACCAGCGGATCCTCCGAAGGCAGCCTGCCTACCGTGCTTGGGGCGGCAAAATGCCTAGAGCCGCCCCTGCAAACTGCATCTTGGCAAATGCTGTGGGGAACACTGAATAGACTCTTACTCTGTGTGCATGTAGTGCCTAGCACAATGGGCCCCCCGGCTCTCAGCTGGGGATGCTAGGGGCCTCCATAATATGAATAATTCTTAACTGTAATAATTAAAAAAATACCTGTGCTAGAAAAACATCAGAGGTACAGTGCAATAAAATCCAGAACGTTAAAACAGTTCACTCTGCCTTCTCCGCTGTGGAGAAAGCCATCTGGGCCACGTTTTCCTGGGGCAGCGCTGTTGACCTCAGTGGGTTTACACTAGTAGTTCTTACTGTAACCAAAGGGAATCAGGAACATCGGTCAATAGGATTTGTGCTCCTAACTCCCACAAGCACTTTTGAAAATCTTACAGTAAACAGTTTAAGGAGTCAGATCACTGTAAATGATAAAGTGAGAGAATTTAAAACAGAACAGTTAAATATTATATCCTCCTTTACTGACTTGCCATGCCAAATACTAAGAGGACAGGATTTGGGACCAGATCCTTGGCTGGTCTAAGTGTCACTCCAGTGACCTCAGTCAGTGGAGGATCTGGTCCCTATAGCAGCTGTTGATGTTGCTGACTCCTAAGGTGCACTCTCCACTCTTTGCTGGGCTCTAGGTTTCTTTGGTTTGGCATCAGGTGCTGATGCAGAAAGAACCCACAACTTGGGGCTGATCACAGGAGAGGTGGCCTTGCAAAGTAAAGCACAGCATCAGTGTCAGCCATTGGAGACTCTCCAGACCTACACAACCTTCAGATGGCTGATGTCCTTACCAATGCCAGCATTCTGTGGGTTACATGAAAGCAGCCTTTGTGGAGTTTTGCGATGGCTATTGTTCTCTCATGTCCTATGAAGCCAGAATTCTTTTGTTTCTGGATAGATAACAGACTTCCCTGAAGGATCCTCCAGTGCTGGGGTAAATCAGGGCTGTACTTTTGCAGCCCTAACTTGGACTAGGGCTGGGTGGCCCTGAATCATGGAATCTCCTCTCTGCAAGAAAAGCTAATTTTTTAGTTAATTTCCTAATTCTGCCAGGCACTCAGATGCCACAGATATGGGTGAGGAATAAGATTCTAAAGAGAACAGAATGTTCTCCATCTCCAGCTAGCCAGTGGCTGGCCCTAGCAAGCAGAAGAGCCTGCTGATTACTGATTGATAATTGGGCTCCAGGTTTGATTCTCCAGCATAAATTAGAGCAGCCTTCAGGTTGCTCCAAACTATGCCAAGGACTGTTTCAGTAGCCTGTGTCAGCAGGACACAGATGCACGAAGGCCACCTTCCCTTTTCTTTGGTCACATCCCTGGGGGCCAGGGTTGGGTATTGGCATGGCAGCTATTACAATGGCTCTACACCATCTGGATATTTCCCTATGAAGGAGGAATCTTTTAGGTACCTGATCCTGCACTGTACTGCTAGAGCAGAGCAGAACAGCTATAGCATGTTGGAAAATTGAAGCCATCATCTCTGAACTTGGTCCCAAAAGTGTAAGGGAGTTTTAGGTGAGTCTAATTTATACCAACATCACATATTGCCTCTGATTTTGGCTCTGTTTCTTATGGAGAAAGACCTGCAAGGACAAGCAACTTGCTTGCCTTTGGGGAGGAGAGAACTGAAGACATTAAAGACTTTGATTTATAGGAGAAGAAAATTAAACTTAAATTATCTGGAGCTCCACTGAATGGCTCGCAGAGAGTTAAACAAATACCAACAAGGTGCAAAAAGCTGAGAAAAACTGTAATAGAGATTAATAACCTGAACTTGACTAAAAAAAACATTGTCCAGGATCCTTAATAAATGTTCTGAGTTTAATGCTACTTATTATTGAACAAGCTGGAAAAAAACGAGACGATCATTCTGAAATTGATGCAGCAAGTAGAGTGAGGCCTATAGTGGGCAAATGGAATATAGTGAGTACATTTAATGAACTAAAGGGTAAAATAAATCAGCCGAGAAATGCCTGTAGAACTGACATGCAGCGAATTAAAGCCTCAGGCTTAAGTGACAATAGACTGGACTGTACCAAAGGTAACGTTTATAAATGGATGCAGAGTTCAGAATTCATCTTGGAGTGGAGGTGCGGTGTTTAAGTCCATTCTATAGTGGGTAATGGTTTCAGCTGGTACAGTGGCAATGGGATTGTCAGGGTCACTAAAGAAGGGTGAATCTGTGTGCCTAATTTCAAATTCCTTTGTAAATGTTGGCCTTGAAGGATCAAGCTGGCTGTTACTGGGTTTTTGTTCTGTTGAGGAGGATCTGAATAAAAAGCAGCAGAGGGAGGTGGAGAATAAAATACTGGTCAGTTTCCCAGCAGCGACAAAATCAGTGATGCAGAATCTGGGCTGATTCTAACTGTAACTTGCTTTATCTACACATGTACATCAGTCCTGGAACAAAGGTGGTCAAAGAGCATGTAGGTCAATCCCTGCTTCCAGGAATTTCAGCCCAACATCAGTGACTGATTCCTAGGAAGCAACTCTGCCTCAAGAATTGACTATTCAGAGACAAAGATAATGAGCAAGCTTTCCTGCTGCTTGCCCTGCTCCCTCTCTCTTCAAGCTGCCCCTGCACAGAACCTTGCATAACCCAATCTAGCAACCGCACAGCATATCTTCCTAGGAAATATTTGCTCACACAGTAAGAAAAGGAATTTAGAATTCTAAGTATATGAGTGCCACAATCTGCTATAACAATACTTACTGAAAAAAGAAGGTGAAAGATGGAGTGAAGAGCTGGGCAGTGTGAGAAAAAGCTACAGAGGGTTCAATTCAATGTTATCCCGTGGCCATTTTGGGTCAAGATGAAAACACCCTGTCACTGTGGGCCTCTATGCCAGGTGAGATATGCTGCAGTGGGGAGGGGATGGGCATTCCAGGGTGTGACCAGGGAGGGGGTGTGTTTGAGGTATTCACTGTTCTTATTCCTCAATAGTTCTGTGAATACTGGCTGCGGGACCTGAGGTCTTACTTTGTAGAACTGGAACATTTGCCTCAGCTAGTGGACAAGCACTGAACAGCTAGTGGACAAGCACTGAACTGGAGAAGGACAGGGCCTCCTCATCCTTTATTCAGTCTGGACTTGTTTCCTTGTGAAGTAGCTTGTAGGAAGCCTGTGGTTCTGAAGCTTCAAACAATTGTCTGGCATTTTCCATGGATCTTCAAAAGTGAGGGGCATCTGCATGAGAATAGAAGGGAGCTGGTGCTGTCACCAGGACCAGATTGTCTTCATCCAAGAGTTCAGAAGGAACTCAAATATGAAATTGCAGAACTACTAACTGTAGTTTGTAATCTATTGCGTGTACCAGATGACGAGAGGTTAGCTAACATAATGCCATTTTTTTAAAAAAGGCTCCAGGGGCGATCCTGGTGATTGCAGGCTGGAGGTCTAACTTCAGGGCCAGGCAAATTTGTTGACATGATAGCGAAGAACAGAATTATCAGATACGTAGATGAACACAATATGTTGGGGAAGAGTCAACATGGCTTTTGTAAAGGGAAATCATGCCTCACCAATCTATTAAAATTATTTGAGGGAGTCAACAAGCATGTGCACAAGGGTGATCCAGTGGATATAGTGTAGAACTTTCAGAAAGTCTGATAGGGTCCCTCACTAAAGGTTCTTAAGCAAAATAAGCAGTCGTGGGATAAGAGGGAAGGTACTGTAATCACAGATCCTTGGTTAAAAGATAGGAAACAAAGGGTAGATAAATGGTCAGTTTTTACAGAGAAGAGAGGCAAATATCTTTGGGGGACCCCACTCCGTACTGGGACCAATGCTGTTCAACATATTCATAAATGATCTGGAAAAAGGGATGAACAGTGAGGTGTCAATGTTTGCACATGATACAAAAAGTTACTCAAGATAGTTAATTCCAGAGCTGTCTGTGAAGAGTTACAAAGCAATCTCACAAAACTGGGTGACTTGGCAACAAAATAGTGGATGAAATTCAGTGTTGATAAGTGCAAGTAGTGCACCTTGAAAAACGTAATCCCAGCTATACATACAAAATGAAGGGGTCTAAATTAGCTGTTACCACTGAAAAAAGAGATCTTGGAGTCATTGTGGATAGTTCTCTGAAAACATCTGCTCAGTGTGCAGCAGCAGTCAAAAAAGCCAACAGAATGTTAGGGACCATTAGGAAAGGGATAGGTAATAAGACAGAAAATATCACAATGCCCTTATATAAAATCCATGGTACACCCACAGCTTGAATACTGTGTGCAGTTCTGGTTGTTCCATCTCAAAAAAGGATATATTAGAATTGAAAAAAGTACATAGAAGGGCGAGAAATTGATTAGGGGTATGAAACAGCTTCCATATGAGGAAGGATTAAAAAGTCTGGGACTGTTCATCTTAGAAAAGAGATGACTACTGGGGGGATATGATAGAGGTCTATTAAATCATGAATAGCATGCAGGAAGTGCTATTTACCCCTTTCCATAACAAATGAACCAGAGGTCACCCAGTGAAATTAATAGGCAACAGGTTTAAAACAAACACAGGGAAGTACTTCTATACACAATGCACAGTCAACCTATGGAACTCCTTGCCAGAAGATGTTGTGAAGGCCAAAAGTATAACTGGGTTCCAAAGAGAATTAGATAAGTTTGTGGAGGATAGGTCCCTCAATAGCTATTAGCCAAGATGGCAAATGATGTAACCCCATGCTCTTGATGTCCCTAAACTTCTAACTGCCAGAAGCAGGGAATGGACAATGTGGTAATTGCTCAGTTCATTCCCTCAGAAGCATCTAGCATTTGCCACAGTCGGAAGACAGGATACTGGGCTAGATGGACCATTGGTCTAACTCACTATGGCCATTCTTATACAGGGAGGAGAGAGGGTTCTCTATACAAGGGTAAACCCAAGACGGGGGAACTGAGCCATTTAACTGTGAGAGAAGAATTCAGTATCATCTGTGGCAAGTCAAACCACTTACCCTTTAGTTTTTAATGCACTTTTGAAGGATTTTTTTCTTCCTCTGTATTTTAATGCTGTTTTCCACATGGCTTTGAGAACCTCACAGTGCATTGTCCTTATGTTCTGGCTAGGTTCTTTTTCTTCCTGCCTGTTGCTGCTTGGTGCATGGCTCAGGGAGCTCATCTTCTTCTGATTTCTTCCCCCTGAACATAAAGAAAAGGTCTCATGCTGTGATGGAAGGATCCACCTGCCTGAATGAAGCCATGGTGGATGGTATCTTGGTAATGGGGGGGAGGATGGCCTTGTGGTGATAGGCACAGACTTCCCCTCTTTTCCGTGGGTGCTCGACCCCCCCGATCCTTTCTCTGCCCCACTCCACCCCTTTCATGAGGCCCGCCCCTGCCCAGCCTCTTCCCACCCCTTACCTGCCCCCATTCCAAAGTTCCTGCCCCAACTCTGCCCCTCCCTTCCCCTATTCCAACTCCTTCCCCAGATCCCTGCCCCAGCCCCGCCTCTTCCCTTCCTCCTGCCCTGAGTGCATCACATTCCCACTCCTCCCCTGCCTCCCAGACCATGCAAACAGCAGTTTGGCGACGGCCGGGTGGGAAGCGCTGAGAGGTAGGTGAAGGAGCAGGGAGGGTGGGGATGAGGGGGAGGTGAGGTGGAGGGATGAGGGGGAGGGGAGCTTGGCTGCTGGTGGGTGCAGAGCACCCACTAATTTTTCCCCCTGGGTGCTCCAGCTCGGAGTACCCACAGAGTCGGCGCCTATGCTTGTGGTTAAAGTAGCCACTTGGTACTAAGAAGGGCTGAGTTCTTATCCTGGCTTGGCCTTAGACCCTCTGTATGACCTTGGGTTAGTCATTTGATTTCTCTGTACCTCAGTTCCTCATCTGTAAAACAGGAATGTTAATCCTTCCTTTCTAACAATCAAAAATATGTTTCTAGTACTTGGAGATTCCCCAGACAGAAGACAATACACTACACTCCTACTGTTACTCTTAGTGAAATGGTAGGGAGGGAAATGTTCTTCTCCAGCTTTTAAAAAGGCACCTCAAACTCTCTGATCACTCTCTGGCAATTTCTAAGGTCTCCGTCCATGTGATATCTACCTGCCATTGTATATTAGTGCTAAACCATGCAGTTACAGAGTCAAAATAACATAGACTTAAACTACACAAAAATAGCTCTCTTGAGAGGAGTCTGAAATTCTGATGAACAGATGGATGCTCAACCAATGTGCCACTTTGCTAGTTGCATGTCACACACCCACTGGTCACAGACATTTTTTTACTATGAGCTCAACCCTGGAGAAATTCAAGCAGCTTGAGAGCTCTCTTGAGTCCCAGCCTGCAAGCTACACGAGACAGTGTTAGGAAACAGATGGTGTTCTCCAGGGGAGTAACAAATCCCATCTCTGACCTCTGCAATGGAACAAGCTTTACTACACAAGGAGAGAAATCGGCATAGCTCAGTCTTTTGGGGCTAATCCATCCCAGGGCAAAGGGGGGCAGTATAAGGCTCCATTTGCCTAAATCAGGAGTAGGCAACCAAGGGCACGTGTGCCAAAGGCAGCATGTGAGCTGATTTTCAGTGGCACTCATACTGCCTGGGTCCTGGCCACCAGTCCATTGTAATTTAATTTTAAATGAAGCTTCTTAATCATTTAAAAAACCTTATTTACTTACATACTTACTTACTTACATACAACAATAGTTTAGTTATATATTATAGACATAGAAAGAGACCTTCTAAAAATGTTAAAATGTATTACTGGCACGCAAAACCTTAAATTAGAGTGAATAAATGAAGACTCAGCACAGCACTTCTGAAAGGTTGCCAACCCCTGGCCTAAATACTAACTTGTACCCAGCTACCCAATAGCTTCTATAGGCCTGGTGACAACCAGGGAATACACAATGTGTAAAACTCCTCCTGGGCCTGCCTGGGGCTCTTGCAGGGGGTGAATATATGTGTGTTGGGGGAGGGTTACGGAGCTGTCTCTGCACGGCAGGAAGGGTCTCCTACAGGAGGGAGGACTAACTGAGGGAAGGAGAATGCAGGGCAATCCCTGAACTTTATCCTGGAATTACTGGGAATTTTTCCATTGATATCAGTGGGAACAGGATCAGGCCTGTGAAGAGAAAACCAGCAGATTGCACAGAGCTCACTGGATGAACAGAGCCAAAGTGACAGGTGGAAGGTAATTCAGTTAGTTAATATGGGCCATACAAATGCAATCAAACAAGGCATTTATGGTTCCCCCTGTGTTTAAAGTGCCTCAGAAGGATTGGTGCAAGGTTCCCGAGCTCTGACTCCACTACAGCTATCCCCTTTGGGGAGAGAGATAGAGTCAAATAATTTGAAAATGCTAGAAAACTGTGGTGTTCTCCATAGGATTTAAAGCAGGGTTAAGGGTCTGAGCTATGAATGTTCAGGTCTAAGGGAAATATTCCTTCAAGAAATCTCTGTTAATCTCACTGAAACACCTGCACTGAGAAATTAGCTGAATGCTAAACTCAATGGGGAATTGCTGCACAGAAATCATAGAGTGCTAAACCATCTGAAAAACCAACGCACCCGAGAAACACTGATCAGTAAGGATATGATTCTGTCACGGAAGTCACGGATTCTGAGACTTTCCGGGACCTCTGTGACTTCTTCTGGGACAGGGCTAGAGCAGCTGTCAGCCCCGGGTAGTCAGAGCAGGGCTGAAGCGGCAGCTGAGGATGGGTCAGCACCTCTGGGGCTGAAGTAGCAGTGGTCAGCCCCTGAAGCAGGAGCAGTGGCAGGGCTGGAGCAGCTACCAGCAGTCAGCCCTGCTGCTGCCAGAGCAGAAGCAGCAGTCCCTGGGCTGCTGGAACAGCGGTCAGCCCTGGGCCCACCAGAACAGCGGCTAGGCAGAACCTTACCCTTACAGATAAGAAATATAAGCTCTTTTGGGCAGGGAGAACCTTTTTGGCTTGTGTTTGTACAGCACCTAGCACAGTGGGGCCCTGGTTCATGGCTAGGGCTCCCAGGCACTACCGTAACACAGATAATAAATATTCCCGGTATTTGAAATCATTGATGCTTACACCAAGCTCGAGCAGTTCATAGCCTGGAGAGTGAAATTTTAGAGCTAACAGATGCAAGGGACTCTTCTAATGCATTGTGAGCCAAATACAGTACAGAGAGTTGCTGTATAAATGTGCATTACACTGTTCTGCCACCGTGCCTCTGTTCTCCACTGCTGTTCTAGTCTCCCTTCCCCCCCAAGTTCTGTCAATACCACTCAGTCCCAGACTGCAGCAGCCAGTTATTCCAGCCCTGGCCTTATCTTTAATAGAATCAGCATGTCATGCCAGACTCTGTGGTTTTTGTAAAGTGACCTAACCTCCATTAGGGATGTGGACGAGACCAAATCCTTCCATTTGTTCCTCAACTAGATTTGATGCTGTCTCCCTGCAAGTTAAAAGCTGATAGCTAATGCACTGACCCGCTGTGTCATCCCTGTTGGAGCTGTCAGGTTCTAACCCCTAATGACCTCTTTAGTCCTATCACAAACTTGTTTCATGAGAGCCTTAGGTAAATGACAGCAGATAATGGAGACCACAGTGTATTCTGCCCCCCCAGCGACTCCCATTCCTGTGAGTTCTATTCTCAAAGTCATGGGTGAGACCATTTTCTCTCTCTTTCATCCTCCACCGTGGCCCTTGTTTTTTAATTTCTCAGCTTGAAAGTCACCAGCCCTAGCCCTACGCTTATCCCATAAATGGTCATAGTGAAAGCAACGTCCCCTTCACTCTCCCTCCCGCCTTTTTATATTTTAGACTTTCCTCAGTAGGTGGATTTTGCTGTCAGATGGAGAGTGGAGGAGAGTGTGGGAGCAGGTGGGG
Source organism: Gopherus evgoodei (assembly GCF_007399415.2). Classification (NCBI taxonomy): domain Eukaryota; kingdom Metazoa; phylum Chordata; order Testudines; family Testudinidae; genus Gopherus; species Gopherus evgoodei. Next base: position 112,728,166 of record NC_044325.1, on the reverse strand, counting down.
CTCACTCTGGTAGGCTGGCGGTACCTGTGCTCATGGCAGGGTGATGTCTACTGAGGGCATCTGTAAAGCAGACACCCCCCCTTCCATAGCTCTTAGCTATGGGTGGGATTGGAGACAGCTGCCGGAAGAATCAAAGTAAGAACTCTCCAGACGAGGAAGGAACAGTATGAAGGGTCAGCAGGGGTCTCTCTGAATATATGTGCTCCCCACTCTGTTATAGAGTTGTCTCTGGTATAACAACTTCATTTAGAGGCAAGGCTCCTGGGCTCCATTAAACCCTGTTAAAAGCTTCTCACTATGTCTTCACTTGCTTTGCTTGTAATGCTCCCACCCAGCACGTCAAGATACTGTTCTAAAGACAGGGAGGCTGCAGGTCTGCTTGCAGAGCAACCTCCACTGGGGCTCAGAGTGCAGAAACTGTCTCCCTCTGCAGAGCTGGATGAGTGGAAGGGCCCCAGCCAGAAAGTAAAGAGCTGAGGGCAAGATGTCAAAGTAAGGTCCTCTTTGTAGTCCCACCCTGTCATAAACAGATAGTTAAGGGTTAATGTATCTTTTACCTGTAAAGGGTTAATAAACAGGGAACCAAAAACATGACCAGGGGACCAATCAGGAGACAAGATACTTTCAAATCTTGATGGAGGGAAGCCTTTGTTTGTGTTTTTTGGGTTTTGCTTTGTTCTCTCTGGATCCTGGAAGGGACTAGATGGGCAACCAGTTTTCTTGCCATCTCCCTGCTACAGTCTTTTATAGTGAGTAATTCAGTAAGAAAGGCGGTTATAGTCTTTTGATTGTTTCTGCATTTGCAAATGTGTAGTTTGCTGGAAGTATTTTAAATTGTATTTTGCTGGGGGGGAGGCTTCTTTTTAGTTTCTATAAGCTGACAGACCCTGTAACTTTTTACCATCTAAATTGCAGAGATAAACTTTTACCTTTTTTCTTTCTTTTTATTAAAAGCTTTGCTTTAAGACCTGTCTGATTTTTTTCTCCTAGTTAAGGCTCAAAGGAACTGAGTCTGTACACCAGGGAATTGGTGGGGAGAAGGGAAAAGAGAATTTCCTCTTTGTTTTAGATTCACGGAGTTTGAATCTGGATTGCCTCTGGGTGAAGGGAAAAGAGGAGGGGGGAAAGTATCATTCCTCCCTGTGTGTGATTCAAAGAGTTGAATCACAGTGATCTCCTAGTGTACCCAGGGCGGGAAAGAGCTGGGAGGAAGAAAGGAGGGGGAAGGGAAATAGTTTATTCCCCTTTGTTGTGAGACTCAAGGAATTTGGGTCTTGGGGTCCCCAGGGAAGGCTTTGGGGGAGACCAGAGTCTGTCAGGCGCTCTACTCGAAGTCCTGATTGGTGGCAGCACTACAGGATCTAATCTGGTAATTAAGCTTGGGGGAATTCATGCTAGTACCCACATTTTGGAGGCTAAGGTTCAGATTTGGGAAAGATACTATGACACACCCAAACTGTCCTCCCCTCCCCACCGGCCTGCCTCCTTCCCTTGTGGGCTCACTTCCCCATTAGATTTATTCCCCTCCTCTCCCAACACATGCATTCTGAAGCTTTTATTTCAGCCCCAGCCAGAGATCGGAGTCACTCACCCATTGCTCAAATTACCCTTTGCACCCCCTGATGATCTACCCACTCCTACGCATGCTGGGACCCAGATGCATGAGTGCATTCATCCAGGTACCATGGCAAACAGTCAGCCAGACACATTCGTTGGCTCTTGATTCTCATTTCCTAATTCATGTGCTTGGGGGACAGGTAGGCATAGCAAAGGTGGCATTCATCTGTCTTGGAGCTGCTTGTATTCTGGAGAAACAGAGGGGAGCTGGAGTGTAGGGCACTCCAGCCACACCCTAGACGTGCCCCCTATACTAGAGACTGGTAGAAAGACTTTATCTATGTCAGCATTAGTAGAACCCAGACCTGGGCCCACTGACTGCAGTGGGGCTTTGCTGCTGTAAATCCAGAGGCACTGAGAGCGGATTCCAACCCTTACTCTGGAAAAGTGAGATGCTTTAAAAGTAAAGTTTGCTGTAATCTGCTCTGCACGTTCCTTCCCTCCCCTGCCATCTGAAGCTGAGCCATCCTAGGGGGACTTATTGCTCATAGATCGTGATACACTGAGAACTGTCTTTTCTCAGCTATACCACGCCATCCTCTTTCCAGCAAGGATCCTGTGAAGCACTCAGCTGCCTCTCTGGATCCTAGGCTGTGACGCATGGCTCCATTGAGAGAGCAGTATCCAGGATACCCAGAACCAGCAGAGCCAGCCAATCACAGCCTCTGAGAAGCCAGTTCCACAGAGGAGCAGACCCTTCATAACTGATTGAACCAAGCCTGTTCATTTCACGGAAACCAGTGGTACTGAAGTTAGCCGGGAGTGTTAAGAGGAAGAGACAGAACAGCTGAGCGCCAGTCGCTGGTGATGCCGTGTAGCACTGCTTGATTTACAAGGGCACATCAGGTAAGTAATTCTGTAAACTTTGTTTCAGCAGCTCTTGCTCAGTGAAAAGGAGAAACACCGGCAGGATCCATCTCTGTACGGAGACACTTTTTATAAAAAATCACGGAGCAGATGCTAAACCCATGATTTTTACTACCTTTACCGTGACTGCTCTGTGATTTTGGATTAAAAAATGCTGTGACAAGTCTGCAGCCCAACTCAGAATCATTAATGGATTTTATCCTTATCCAGTGAGGAAGGGAGGTATTAGCCCCATTTTACAGACAGGGAACTGAAGCACAGAGTAGATCAAGTGAATTGTCCAAAGTCACACAGCAGGTTCATGGCAGAGCTGGGAACTGAATCCTGGTCTCCTGATCCCTGTTCATTAGGTCACCCTTCACACCCCAGAGCTCCACCTGGTTAAAGCAAGCTAGCCAGTGGCCTTTGCAGCTGTATGAGCAATGTAAACAGAGTAGCATTTCAAAATACTGATCTCAGTGAGAGTGACTGAAAGTGCTAAGTGTATTGTGGATTGGCCAGAGAAAGCTGCTGGAATTCTGCAATGTTCTGATCTAATGCTTCTTTACAAGGGAGAATTTGATCTAGTGTGAGATGACAAGAGGTTCTGGGCTTTGTTCAGGAAGGGACACTTTGACCACTACTAGCCCCAAGGGAAAACTTGATCACTACCCAGCTGGAAACGGCTTGATATTCTTAGACCTGTACAGAGACATTCCTTGGAACTAAGGAAAATGACTAGCTGCAGATTTCATTAGAACATGACTCTGGAGAGCAAATTATGCAAGATGCATCTGCAATTTGGAGTTCATGAGAGATGGAAGTGCTCAGCACCTTGTCAGGATTTGACCCTGACTGAGAGAAGATGGGGAGGGTATCCCAAAGTTCTATGGCTAAATGTTGAAACTGGCTGTATGATCCCTGCATGCTGGCTACAAATTATATCTTGGTACTTTGAGCTCAGCAGAACAGTATTTGCTTTCAGTTGTACAGACAGCTGCTTTGTACATGCATATTGATTTGACATTTATTAAAATACTCTGAATGTGATCAGTTTTGCAGGGAAACATTATTATCCTTTCCAAAAATTTAAATACCTGATGGGCTTATGGAAAGCCAAGAGGACATTGGAATAAGGCAGGCAGGCTCTTCGCAGAGGTGAAAGTAAGCTGGTACGCTGTGAGCCAGAGCCAGTACACTGTGCGGGACTGTACCAGCTTCCATGGCGGGGATTTAAAGGGCTCACAGCTCCCGCGGCTGTGGGCAGCCCAGAGCCCTTTAAATCCTGCCTGCGGCTCCGGGGCCAGGCTGGGGCTGGGATTTAAAGGGCTCAGAGCTCCCCGCAGCAGCAGGAGCTCCAGGTCCTTTAAATTCCGGCCACAGCCCAGCAAGGCTCAAGGCTCCCTGCAGCTGCGGGAGCCCCGGGCCCTTTAATTTGCCCCAGGGGCTCCCAGCCACCTCTGCAGCTGAGAGCCCCCGGTTGATTTAAAGGCCCTGGGGCTCCCAGCCGGTGCACCAGGGCCTTTAAATCTTGAGAGGCCCCACCTCTTCCGGTTGAGGCCACACCTCTTCTGGATGAGGCCACACACCTCTCAGGACTCCAGCAGTACCAGTAAGTCCTGTAAGTTACTTTCACCCCTGGCTCTTCTACAAGCATTAATGGTCTGGGTAAGAAAGGCAGTCAGGAGTGGATTCAAGTAAGAGTCTGGCCTTATGTCAGAAGAAGGATGGACCCACCTGGAAGACAGAGCAGTAGTACAATGCACAGATGTTTGTTGCAGGCTGGCACCCGTTGGGACGGGGATGGACTGCCTCAGTTGGGGGGAAGATCAAGGATGCTGGATTGGGAGGAAGACAAGTCTTCTAGGGGGCTGGAAGAAGCTGTCTGTCCCTGTAAGAGGAGGCCAGGAGATGGGGCTGTGGGGGAGATATGGTTAGGGGCAGGGCTGGCTCAGGCTTTATGCCGCCCCAAGCAGCGGGGGCGGGGGGGGAGCTGCGATTGGTGTCACTTTGGCGGCAGTGGGTCCTTTGTTCCCAGAGAGACTGAGGGATCCTCTGCCGGAGACCCGGACATGCCACCCCTTCCTATTGGCTGCCCCAAGCACCTGCATCATTTGCTGGTGCCTGGAGCCAGCCCTGGTTAGGGGAAGCAAAGCCCATTTGGCCAAGCTGCAAAATGTGAACCTGGATTTAGAACACTGTAAAGTTTGGGGTGTTTGGAGCCCAAGGTAGGGAGTGGGAACAGGCTCAACCCATTGGAGAGAGAGTAATAACTTGCAAAACTGCTCTCTGCTTCTGGCGCTGGATTTCTGATGCCATCATAGGCCTGGGTTTTCTGCATCTGGAGTTTTGGTGTGAACGTGTCTCTAGCCACCCTAGTGACAGCTGTAAGACTCCTTTCGCCCCATACAGACTGATTTTGCCAGGACTGGAAGGCTAGGGGGTTATGGAAACAAGATTGTGTTGGCACTGGAGAGTTTAGCATGTGGAATTGCCTAATGTCTTAGACCAGGGGTTCTTAAACTTCATTGCACCGCGACCCCCTTCTGACAACAAAAATTACTACATGACCGCAGGAGGGGGAGGCCAGAGCTAAAGCCCTACTGCCTGAGGTTGGGTGGGGGCAGTGGTCAAAGCCGAAGGCCAAGGGCTTCAGCTCCAGGCGGGGGGCCTGTAACCCAAGCCCCACTACCCAAGGCTGAAGCCAACCCTGACAACCCGCTTTGGGTCCTGACCCACAGTTTGAGAACCACTGTCTTAGACTCTATGACATACAGTTTCAAAAAGATATGCCTCCTCCATAGGACTTGCATATTCTGCTGGAGTTGGTCACACACAATGCTGGGCTGTCTCACATGGACGCCTGTGAAACAAAAGAGCCAGTTCTAGTGGAACTTGCATCTCCATGCAGAAGATTCCTGCCGTGTGACAGCACAGAATCAGAGAGGTGTCATGCAGCCATGTCCCATGCTATGGGAGGCTCCAGCATGCTGTACTGTGATGAGTTAAAGAAAGCCACATTCACTGATATTTATATTTCCCCTGAGCACAGGCAGGCTTCCAGGGCTGAATCCTAAAATCCCTCATTCAGTTTACACTTGGACAAATCTCCCACAGACTTCAGCATCACTCGGGATCTGGCTATTTCTAGACGTGATAGCAGATGGACTGTTAATAACTTCAGTCCAGTTAATTTTACCTCTGTTCCACATGAGAAAACATGTTAAAATGGTAGGTTATTTAGAGGATTCATAGATTCCAAGGCCAGAAGGGACCATTTTGACTATCTAGTTTGACGTTTTATATAACAGAGGCCATAGAACGTCCCCAAAATAATTCCTAGAGCAGATCTTTTAGAACAGCATCTAATTGTGATTTTAAAATGGTCAGAGATGGAGAATCTGCCACAACCCTTGGAAAGATGTTCCAATAATAGGCTAAGAAACAGGGTGCTCTTTGTGAGGTCCCCTCAGCTGTGGAATTCACTCTCTCCCTGATCTGAAATTGTCCTAGGCCTGGTTTACACTACAGAGTTAGCTTGAAGGAAGCCGCCTTAAGTCAACTTGTTAATGTCTACACTTCCGGGTCCTTTACGCTGACCTAAGTCGCCTCTAATGTTGACTTCTGTAATCCACCTCTCTGAGAGGCGCAGCACTTAATTTGATTTTCATGGGTTGACTGCGAGGTAGAGCAGATGCAGCATTGTGTAATTCGACTTAATTGGCCTCCAGGTGCTGTCCCACAATGCTCATCTGTGACCGCTCTGGAGATCATTCTCAACTCTGCTGCACTGCAGCCAGGTACACAGAAAACAGCCCCTCCCCAGCTAAACACCAGGAATTTTTGATTTCCCATTTCCTGTTTGGTCAGGATTGGGAACATGTCAGCTTGAGCACAGCTGATCATGGAGACTACACGCCTCAATGCGCTCCAGCCTGGTCTGCACAGGAGGTGGTGGATCTCATCGCTGTGTGGAGAGAAGAGTCTGTGCAGGCAAAGCTCCAATCCAGCAGAAGAAATGCTGACATCTAAAGATGTGGGTCGCAGGACTTCATGGTGGCCAACCATGATGCTGGGGAAGGCACCTCTGGTGAGTATACAGTTACAATCAAAGTCCAGTTAAACAGACCCCAGTTCCTAAAGATGCACGTGTCATGAAACTTTCCTGACTATCCTACACTGATGTTGGTGAAACACCCCTTGTGATCCATAGCACTTGCAACGCCATTGAAAAATATCCTTTTTGGTTTATGCACTCTTTGACAAGGTGGTCTGGTGCCAAGATGGGGATATGCGTGCCATCTATTGCCTCACCACAATTAGGGAACGCCATCACAGCAAAACCATCCAATATATCCTGCACATTTCCCAGACTTACTACCCTTTGTAGCAGAAGTTGATTAATGGCCCTGCATACTTGGAGCACAGCAGTTCCCACGGTTGATTTAACTACTCCAAATTGATTCCCCACTGACCGGTAACTGTCTGGTGTTGCAAGCTTCCAAATAGCGATCACCACTCGCTTCTCCACTGTCAGAGCAGCTCTCATTTTTGTGTTGCTGAACCGCCAGGCAGGGGAATGCTCAGCACAAAGTTCCTGGAAGGCGGCCTTTGGCATTCAAAAGTTCTGCAGCCACTGCTTGTCATCCCATACCTGCAAAATGATGTAGTCCCGCCAGTCAGTGCTTGTTTCATGGGACCAGTAACGGCACTCAACAGAGTGCAGCTGCAGCAGCAACTGTGAGTTGTTTTTTTCAATGGCTTGCAGCAGGGCTGCTTGCAGGACATCACTATGTTCCATGCGGACCCTACTTTGGCTCTGTTTGAGATGCTCACAGCAAGAGTGCACAACTGAGCAGCCTCCATGCTTCTGGGGTTATGATGTATGTGCGGTGGTTTTAAGGCATGAAAACCACTGGGTTGTTTGCCACTGGTAAGAGGGAAGGAGGACAGTGCATCATGGGATGCCAACGCAATGTTTCCCTTCTCTCCTGCAACAATGTTTTGGTCCCATAAGGCATTGCAGAAACTTCCCAAAACACATTGTGGCAAGTTGCACTTTGGGATAGATACCCATGATGCACTGCTTTGTGCATCAATAACAGGCACTGCTAGTGAGGACACACTCCATCAAGATAATGAGCCTGGTGTGGCCACGCACAATGGACTTAATTCAGAGGCTCGAGGTCGAATTAGATAAAGTCAACTTAATTTTGTAGTGTAAACAAGCCCTTATTTTGACACTATCAGGGCATGCTGCTAGGCTCAAGCTGAGAGAGACTGGGAGAGCTAGCAGGAAGCCATAAAGATTGGATCTGTGTTCTTGGCTACTGTCTTATGATTCATTGTAATTGATTGGAGTGGGGTATCTAGAGACGCTTGTTTATTGAACTGTATTTTTAAAATGTGCCATGGAGCATCTACAGCAAAGGCTGGAATGTGTGTGTTTATACAATTTAGGAGAATGTTCCCTTTCTTTGCAGGAGTTCTTATCCCATCCTTGCCACAGGCTAGAGAAGTGAGCCCAGGATTGGGAGTCAGGAACTCACAAATTTTAATCGTCTATGCCTGTGCAAAGTGGCTGTTAAGCATCACCAGAACAGCCTGCCATTCTGTGCTTTCTTTGCACAGGTGTTAATTCGTACATAAAGTGCAAGGCAGTGGAGAACTGGGGCCTGAGAGTGTAGAAATATTGTGTGTGTATGTAGAGGTTTTGTGAGAAACAAATCAAGGATTGTTATTCAGTTACAAGTGCATGCTAGAGTATTCCACTACTTACAATGAGTCACATATTTATTTTATTATTTTGAGTTAATTATGTGTATGGATATACTTACTAGGGGTGGAAGAATGAAATTAATAAAGTGTACAAGTAAACTGATAATACATGAACCCTGGGCAACAGGGCTTGATATGGTGCTGCCAACTCCCATGATTTTTATCACAAGTCTTGTGATATTTCCTGTTGTTTTTAAAAACCCCAGCACCTGGTGCTGAGAATCTCCGCTTTGTTTAAAAAAAAAAAAAAAAATTCTGGCCTTCATGTTTGTGGAGGAAAACCTGGACAGTGTGAATTGAATGTATCCTAGAGGTTGAGAAACCAAAAGAAAAAGAATCCAAAATGTATTTGTTTAAAATCTCATGATTTTTAAGCCAATGGTTTAGGGGGTCTGACTCGTGTTTTGACGGACTGGGGCTGGCAAAACTGCATGAGCAAAAGAGCAAACTTGTATGCATCGTAAATACTTATTAACCAGTGTTGTGAACTCTAATGATTTTATGGTGACTTTCATGATGTTGGGTGTTTTTTTCTTTTTTTATATAATGCCTCAGCTTCTGGACTTATGTGATTAGGTGAAAATCTGAGCTTTAATTAAAATAAATAAATAAGAACTAAGTTTCTGTCCCTGATGGTTGCAGAGAAGAAGGTTAAACTTGAAACCTAATGGCTCCTAAAACAGAAGGCAAATACCCGCCGCTCCTGATTTTCTTTTTAAACCTCATGATTTTAAGTGAGCTCATGGATTGGCATGGGGGAGCTGGCTCATGACCGTGTTGCTTGGGGTTAGCAGGACTGTGGTAGTAACAGCTCCCATGATGTGGTGAGGAGTGGCTAGAGCCAGGGCCGACTCCAGGCACCAGCTCAGCAAGCAGGTGCTTGGGGTTGTCATAAACAGATAGCTAAGGGTTAATGTCTCTTTCACCTGAAGCACCTGACCAGAGGACCAATCAGGAAACCGGATTTTTTCAACTTTGGGTGGAGGGAATTGTGTGTCTGAGGTCTTTGTTTTCTGTCTGCCTGCTGTCTCTGAGCTTTGGAGAAGTAGTTTCTATTTTCTAATCTTCTGTTTCTAAGTGTAAGGACAAAGAGATCAGATAGTAAGTTATATGGTTTTTTTTCTTTGGTATTTGCATGAATATAAGTGCTGGAGTGCTTTGATTTGTATTCTTTTTGAATAAGGCTGTTTATTCAATATTCTTTTAAGCAATCGACACTGTATTTTGTCACCTTAATACAGAGAGACCATTTGTATGTATTTTTCTTTCTTTTTATATAAAGCTTTCTTTTAAGACCTGTTGAAGTTTTCTTTACTTCAGGGAAATTGAGTCTATACTCACCAGGGAATTGGTGGGAGGAAGAGATCGGGAAGATCTGTGTGTGTGTTGAATTGGCTAGCCTGATTTTGCATTCCCTCTGGGTGAAGAGGAAAGTGCTTTTGTTTCCAGGATTGGAAACGGAGAGGGCAGATCACTCTGTTTGGATTCACAGAGCTTGTGTCTGTGTATCTCTCCAGGAGCACCTGGAGGGGGGAAGGGAAAAAGGATTATTTCCCTTTGTTGTGAGACTCAAGGGATTTGGGTCTTGGGGTCCCCAGGGAAGGTTTTTCAGGGGGACCCGAGTGCCCCAAAACACTCTAATTTTTTGGGTGGTGGCAGCAAGTACCAGGTCCAAGCTGGTAACTAAGCTTGGAGGTTTTCATGCTAACCCCCATATTTTGGACGCTAAGGTCCAAATCTGGGAATAAAGTTATGACATGAGTGGCAGCCGGTGGGAGATAGACAGAATCCAGAAGCCAGTAGGAATATTATATTTTTCTTTTCTCTGCTAAGGGCTTTTTAGCAGAGAGAAACAGTTTGGTTTTAAAAGGGAACCAGAGAGAATTTTTTTTCCTGCTCTCTCTGGCAGTTTGTGGCTTGCATGTTAAGCAAGAAGTCGTTAAGGACTATTAACAGTCTTTTGTCACACAATAGCACTCCCATTGAGAGTCATACCAGCACTATATGCATGCAAATAAAGTGGTTTTTCAGGTTTACTTAACATTGAAGATTAGCTAAAGGCACTGTTGCTAGGCAGACTTCAGGAGGCAACAGAGAGCCTGCAGTTCAGAAGAGAAACACCAGAGGGCACCCCAACACAAGAAAACAGGAACCATGTCTACCAAGACAAAAATGGAGGCCGAATACCAATTCCAAGAAGCTGAACACAGGCGACAACTGGAAATAAAACAAAAAGAGATGGAGATGAAAGAAAGAGAAGAACAAATCAAACAGGCAGCACACAAAAGAAAACTAGAAGAAGAGGTGGCCTACCGAAGGAAACAAGCAGAAGATGAGTTGGCCCACAGAAGACAGATAGAACTCCAGAGGGAAGCCCACCAACAGGCCATGGAATTAGAAAAGGCTAAGCAACAGACTCCAGCCAACCCTAACAACCCGGCGCCAACTATTGCTCCACAGCACAGGAAATTTCCCACCTACAAGGCAGGTGATGACACCGAGGCCTTCTTGGAAAATTTTGAAAGAGCCTGTCTTGGGTACAGCATCCCCGAAGACCAGTACATGGTAGAATTAAGGCCACAACTCAGTGGACCTTTAGCAGAGGTGGCAGCTGAAATGCCTAAGCAGCAAATGAATGACTATAAACTTTTTCAAACCAAGGCCAGATACAGGATGGGGATAACCCCAGATCATGCCCGTCGGCGCTTCAGAACCCAAAAGTGGAAACCAGAGGTGTCATTTCCCAAACACGCCTACTACATTGCAAAAAACTATGAGGCCTGGATAACAGGAAACAACATTCAAACCTTGGAAGAACTGAACCTCCTCATACAAATGGAGCAGTTCTTGGATGGTGTTCCTGAGGACATCACACGGTACATACAAGATGGAAAACCCAAAGATCTCGCTGAGGCGGGGGAGATTGGAGCCAAATGGATGGAACTGGCAAAAAGCAAGAAAGCTACTGTCAAGGGGAACGATTACCCCAGGGGGCACACAGACCATAAACCCTACAACCGAGGACAGCCAAAGACCCCACATACCACCCAAGTAAAGCCACAGATACCCTACTCTTCAACCTCACCAGTCTCCAGTAACTCACCTCGGCCCAGTGACCCATCAGATGGAAGATGCTTTAAGTGTAATGAACTGGGACATATCAAGGCCAACTGTCCCAAGAGCACCATGCGAGTGCAATTCATTACACCACCATCACCCCAAAGATCCCCAGGCCCGGATGCCTCTCAAATACCCTTGGAGCGAAGGGAAAATTTGAGTGGGCGGAAAGAAGGTTACTGCGTGGAGAGACACGGGGGCACAAGTGTCAGCTATCCACCGATCCTTCGTAGACCCCAAATTCATCAACCCAAAGGCCAAAGTTACAATTTACCCCTTCATGTCACAAGCTGTAGACTTGCCTACAGCTCCACTGCCTGTCCAGTACAAAGGCTGGTCAGGAATGTGGACTTTTGCAGTCTATGACAATTATCCTATCCCCATGCTACTGGGGGAAGACTTGGCCAACCAGGTGAGGCGGGCCAGGAAAGTGGGAATGGTTACACGTAGTCAAACCAGGCAAGCTTCCAGACCCATTCCTGTTCCTGAGCCGTCCACAGAGGCCCCGTCTGTGTTACCAGAGACCCAGACAGAGGTAGTGGACCCGGATTCCATGCCTACCACTGAAACAGCCACAGCATCTCCAGTCCCAGGCCCGGAACTGGAACAGCAACCAGCACCAGCAAGTGCAACCACATCTTCAAACTCAACGCCAGAGGGCGCCAGCGAGCCAGAACTGGCAGAAGCAACAGACAGCCATACTCAAAAGGCTCAGCCAGAGCCTGAAATACCCTCAGGTGCACCAGTGGAGAGCGGTTCACCAGCAACGGAAACAACCCCATCACCTACATCGCTTCCAGAGGGACCAAGCCCAAGTCCACAGTCTGAGGAAGAACTGGTGACCCCAGCCTCAAGGGAACAGTTCCAGGCTGAGCAGGAAGCGGATGATAGCCTTCAGAAAGCTTGGGGGGCGGCACGGAGCACCCCACCGCCTCTCAGCTCTTCTCATCGATCCCGGTTTGTTTTAGACCAAGGACTTTTATACAAGGAAATTCTTTCTGGGGGACACCGGGAAGAATGGCAGCCGCAAAAACAGTTGGTGGTTCCAACTAAGTACCGGGGGAAGCTCTTAAGCTTAGCCCATGATCATCCCTGTGGCCATGCTGGGGTGAACAGAACCAAGGACCGGTTGGGAAAGTCCTTCCACTGGGATGGGATGGGCAAGGATGTTGCCAAGTATGTCCGGTCTTGTGAGGTATGCCAAGGAGTGGGAAAGCCTCAAGACCAGGTCAAGGCCCCTCTCCAGCCACTCCCCATAATTGAGGTCCCATTTCAGCGAGTAGCTGTGGATATTCTGGGCCCTTTCCCAAAAAAGACGCCCAGAGGAAAGCAGTACGTACTGACTTTAGTGGACTTTGCTACCCGATGGCCAGAAGCAGTAGCTCTAGGCAACACCAGGGCTAACACTGTGTGCCTGGCCCTAACAGACATCTTTGCCAGGGTAGGTTGGCCCTCTGACATCCTTACAGATTCAGGGTCTAATTTCCTGGCAGCGACCATGGAAAAACTGTGGGAAACTCATGGGGTGAATCACTTGGTTGCCACCCCATACCACCATCAAACCAATGGCCTGGTGGAAAGGTTCAATGGAACTTTGGGGGCCATGATACGAAAATTCATCAACGAATTCTCCAATAATTGGGACCTAGTGTTGCAGCAATTGCTGTTTGCCTACAGGGCTGTACCACATCCCAGTTTAGGGTTTTCACCATTTGAACTTGTGTATGGTCACGAGGTTAAGGGGCCATTACAGTTGGTGAAGAAGCAATGGCAGGGGTTTACGCCTTCTCCAGGAACTAACATTCTGAACTTTGTAAGCAACCTACAAAGCACCCTCCGACACTCTTTAGCCCTTGCTAGAGAGAACCTAAAGAATGCTCAGGAAGAGCAAAAGGCCTGGTATGACAGACATGCCAGAGAACGTTCCTTCAAGGTAGGAGACCAGGTTATGGTCTTGAAGGTGCAACAGGCCCATAAGATGGAAGCATCATGGGAAGGGGCATCATGGGAAGGGCCATTCATGGTCCAAGAGCGCCTGGGAACTGTGAATTACCTCATAGCATTTCCCAATTCCTCACTAAAGCCTAAAGTGTACCATGTTAATTCTCTCAAGCCTTTCTATTCCAGAGACTTACAGGTTTGTCAGTTCACAGTCCAGGGAGATGATGCTGAGTGGCCTGACGGTGTCTACTACGACGGGAAAAAACACGGTGGCGTGGAAGAGGTGAACCTCTCAACCACCTTGGAACGTCTGCAGCGGCAACAAATCAAGGAGCTGTGCACTAGCTTCGCCCCATTGTTCTCAGCCACCCCAGGACAGACTGAATGGGCATACCACTCCATTGATACAGGTAATGCTCACCCAATCAGAACCCCACCCTACCGGGTGTCTCCTCATGCCCAAGCTGCTATAGAACGGGAGATCCAGAACATGCTACAGATGGGTATAATCCGCTCATCTACCAGTGCATGGGCATCTCCAGTGGTTCTGGTACCCAAACCAGATGGGGAAATACGCTTTTGCGTGGACTACCGTAAGCTAAATGCGGTAACTCGTCCGGACAACTATCCAATGCCACGCACCGATGAGCTATTGGAGAAGTTGGGACGTGCCCAGTTCATCTCTACAATAGACTTAACCAAGGGGTACTGGCAAGTACCGCTAGATGAACCTGCCAAGGAGAGGTCAGCATTCGTCACCCATGCGGGGGTGTATGAATTCAATGTCCTTCCTTTCGGCCTTCGAAATGCACCCGCCACCTTCCAGAGGCTGGTAGATGGTCTACTAGCTGGACTGGGAGAATTTGCAGTTGCCTACCTCAATGATGTGGCCATTTTTTCAGACTCCTGGCCCGAACACCTACTACACCTGCAAAAGGTCTTTGAGCGCATCAGGCAGGCCGGACTAACTGTTAAGGCCAAAAAGTGTCAAATAGGCCAAAACAGAGTGACTTACCTGGGGCACCAGGTGGGTCGAGGAACCATAAACCCCCTACAGGCCACGGTGGATGCTATCCAAAAGTGGCCTGTCCCACGGTCCAAGAAGCAGGTCCAATCCTTCTTAGGCTTGGCCGGATACTATAGGCGATTTGTACCACACTACAGCCAAATCGCTGCCCCATTGACCGACCTAACCAAAAAGACCCAGCCAAATGCCGTTAAGTGGACTGATGAGTGTCAAAAAGCCTTTACCCAGCTTAAGGCAACGCTCATGTCTGACCCTGTACTCAGGGCCCCGGATTTTGACAAACCATTCCTAGTAACCACAGATGCATCTGAGCGTGGTATAGGAGCAGTGCTCATGCAGCAAGCAACAGATCACAACTTCCATCCTGTCGGGTTTCTCAGCAAAAAACTGTCTGAGAGGGAAAGTCACTGGTCAGTCAGTGAAAAGGAATGCTATGCCATTGTGTGCGCCCTGGAAAAGCTGCGCCCATATGTTTGGGGACGGCGGTTCCAACTACAAACTGACCATGCTGCACTAAAGTGGCTTCATACTGCCAAGGGGAACAACAAGAAACTTCTTCGTTGGAGTTTAGCTCTCCAAGATTTTGATTTTGAAATTCAACACATCACAGGAGCTTCTAACAAAGTAGCTGATGCACTCTCCCGTGAGAGTTTCCCAGAATTCAGTAGTTAAAAAGTGTTCTTAAAATGTAGAAGTCTGTTAGTTATATACTTAGGGGTATATGTAAAGGTGCATGTGTTGTATTAATCTGTTTATTTTCAAGTTCTAGAAGGAAATCACCGCCAGTGAGCTTCCCCACTGTCTGCAATTTGGGGGGCGTGTCATAAACAGATAGCTAAGGGTTAATGTCTCTTTCACCTGAAGCACCTGACCAGAGGACCAATCAGAAAACCGGATTTTTTCAACTTTGGGTGGAGGGAAGTTTGTGTCTGAGTCTTTGTTTTCTGTCTGCCTGCTTTCTCTGAGCTTTGGAGAAGTAGTTCTGTTTTCTAATCTTCTGTTTCTAAGTGTAAGGACAAAGAGATCAGATAGTAAGTTATATGGTTTCTTTTCTTTGGTATTTGCATGAATATAAGTGCTGGAGTGCTTTGATTTGTATTCTTTTTGAATAAGGCTGTTTATTCAATATTCTTTTAAGCAATCAACCCTGTGTTGTGTCACCTTAATACAGAGAGAACATTTGTATGTATTTTTTCTTTCTTTTTATATAAAGCTTTCTTTTAAGACCTGTTGGAGTTTTTCTTTACTTCAGGGAAATTGAGTCTGTACTCACCAGGGAATTGGTGGGAGGAAGAAATCAGGGGAAATCTGTGTGCGTTGGATTTGCTAGCCTGATTTTGCATTCCCTCTGGGGAATAGGAAAGTCCTTTTTGTTTCCAGGACTGGGAACGGAGAGGGGGAGTCACTCTGTTTGGATTCACAGAGCTTGTGTCTGTGTATCTCTCCAGGAGCACCTGGAGGGGGGGAAGGGAAAAAGGATTATTTCCCTTTGTTGTGAGACTCAAGGGATTTGGGTCTTGGGGTCCCCAGGGAAGGGTTTTCAGGGGGACCAGAGTGCCCCAAAACACTCTAATTTTTTGGGTGGTGGCAGCAAGTACCAGGTCCAAGCTGGTAACTAAGCTTGGAGGTTTTCATGCTAACCCCCATAATTTGGACGCTAAGGTCCAGATCTGGGACTAAGGTTATGACAGGGGTGGCCAATGGAGAGGGGCGGCACATCTGGCTCTTCAGCGGCAATTTGGCGGTGGATCCCTCGGTCCCTCTCCGAGCAAAGGACCAGCCGCTGAATTGCTGCAGAAGACTGAAGTGGCCACAGTAAAGCTGATTGCGATCACAGCTTTTTTTCTTTTTTGTTTTTCTTTGTTTGCTGCTTGGGGTGGCAAAAACCCTAGAGCCGGCCCTGGCTAGAGCAGTGGCCAGTCTCTTCAGTGAGAGTAGGGTAACCCCATGTTCCCATATTATCAGGGCCACCCACGATCCTGGTATTAGGGGCTTTGTCTTATATATGCAAGTATACCCCCCTCCTGGAAAAAAAAAATAAAGGTGTCCTGATTGCTATTAGGTCACCCTGTGAGAGAGGGGCAATGCAACAGCTCCCAGGAGCGAAGGCAAAGCAAACTAGGCCAGAGCAGGGCAGGATTGAGAAGGAAAGGGCTGCCCCCCGCGACCCAGCCCGGAAGGAGCGAGCCCAAGTGAGTCAGGGCTGGGAGCCAGGGCAGCCTCTCTCAGAGCAGGGGAGAGAGGGAGGGAGAGGGACCTGCTTTGTTCCAAAGACTACATCTCCCAGCTGCCCCGGCACGGCCGCCTCTTCTCTCCGGGAGCGTCCCTTGCACTTGCAGATCAGCCGCGGCTGCAGCCCTGGCTCTGCGCACCCCAGTGGGCTCAGCCCCCGGGATTCCCCGGGTAAAACTTCTCGGGGGAGTTCTTCAGAGTTGCTCCAGCACCAGGGAGAACTTCCTGAAGCGGCCAAGTGGTGCTTGGGGAAGCTCCAGCGTGGTGACTGGGCTGGCTACTGTCCGGGGAGTGGGGCTGGGAATGTGTTAGGTGGGGTGAGACTTTGGGGGGGCTGAGCCAGCCTGGGCTGGAGTTGAGGGTTTTATCTGCAGTGTGTGTGTGGTGGGGGGCGGGGGCTCCGGTGAATGTTCCCTGCCTGCCCTGGGCGGCGGGTGGTCTCTGCACTGTGGGGTCGGGAGGGAGGGAGGCACTAGGCTGGGAGCTGGGTGTGTGCGTCTTTGTGTTGAAGCTGGGGGAGGGGAATGAAGGCGGTGTCTCTCCTCTGTACCTCGTTTCAGTCCTGCCTTTCTGGGGGGACAGCAGCTCTCAGAGCAGGGTTCAACTGCCTCATCCCTCCCTGCTGCCTTGGGCTCTCTCTCCCTGGGCTATGTTCTGGGGGTGCCTGTGGTCTTGCAGGTGTGAGTTCCATTCTCAAGGCAGGCACTGAATTCTGGTTTCTGTGAGTGTGTTTGTCTTCCTGGTTAGTTTCTTGGCACCTGCTGGCTCCTGGTACCAACACTCCTCCTGCCCAGGGCTTGCTACTCTTTACCTTTCCAAAGTTTGGAATGGCACTAGGCTTTTGGATGCTCCCAAAGCCCCAGGGTATTTCTGCCTTCTGCTTTTGGCATTTTGTTGTTAGTTTTGGATCAGTCTCTGAAAAGTTAAGACACTGCAATGCAATGCTTTAGAACTACCATCTCCCTCATTCCCCTTCCCTTATCGTTTTCTGTTGGTCTCCCTTTGCTTTCTCATGATAGTAGCCATTTTCCTTGTTGGGGTTCTAGCAAGAGGGAAAACCTCTTTCCCTCTCCCAAAATCATCTGGGGGGATGAATGCTACAGGTGACAACATCACAATAGACATGTGGGATTTTTTCACCCTTAAGGTTTTTCTTCTAATTTAACCTCCTAGCAGATGACAAGTAACTAAACCAAAACCCATGCATCGTCCTCTCTTGCCTTCTAGTCCTTGGCTTTGGGTTACATTTAATGGGACAGATTAGGCCCAGTAATGAAACATATAACTAGCCTTGGACAACAATGTTAGTTCACCATCCTGACTAAATGCCAGATCCATGATTATGAAATGTTAGGGGAGATGCTGCTTACTCTGTTGTCCAGCACCATGCTGAATATTAAGTTATCTGTATATGTGCAGCTACTCAGATTTCTCTCAAATGGGAAGCAGAGCTTTCTCACCATGCAGAAGAAAAGGCATCTCTAGTTTTAAAAGCTTGTATGTTTCAGATCTGAGCTCATTTTATATAGGCTCCAAATTTTGCAAACATCCTGAAATTTGAGGACATGGCTGCAGCTGGGAATTGATTCAGGCTCTATCTCCATTTTACATACACACTTAAGTGATCTTATCAGAAAAAGAGAGCCAGTTATTGTGTGAATTGGCAGCCTCATTCTTCTGTCTCCCAGCTGGTCAGCTCTCCCAATGTAAAAGGTGAGCAGTTGTGTTTGTAGGTTTTGATTTCTTGTTTTTTCCCTGTTGCAGGCCTGAGGACAATGGAGTCGGTGGAGAAATGGCACAAGGATTACATAGCCTTCAAGCTTCTGGACAAAAAATATAACTCAAAGAGGAATGAGGTTACAGGTGAGTGAGAGAAGGGGAAATAGGATGTGGGCCCAGACTTACCCAACAGGAGTCCCTGGAGGGAAGGGTGTGACAACTGCAGCAACATCAGTCTTAGTTGGTTTCAAATGCTGTAATGTATATTTCAAAGCCTGCTGAATCCCCTTCATGCCACCACCTCCAGAGAAGGCCTGTGTCCTAATGGTTAGGGTGGACACGGAAATCAGAATTCCTAGATTCTAGTCCCAGTTCTGGTAATTACTCAAGTGAATGCCCAAAGTCATACCCTAACGTCTCTGTGCCTCAACTTCTCCATCTGCAAAATGGCAGTTACTGACCTACCTCACCAGGGTATTGGGAGACTTAACTGGCCTTGGGAGGTGCTCTTGCCATCTACAGTCCTTACAAAAATGATATGATAAAAGCTTTTAAGCCAAAAAATTCAAATTAGGGAGCCTAAAGTGAGCCCCTCCCTTCCACCCCCCCCAAAAAAGCCAAGCATATGGTCCCTGGCACCAGTTTAACTAAAGATGTGTTTCAAAACCAACTTAGTTAAACTGCTGCAAACCCCTGTGTGGACACTCTTTATTTTAATTTAAGGTAAACTGAAATAAGCTTCTAGTCTCTTAGGGTACGTCCAGACTATCCGCCATATTGGTGGGTAGCGATCGATTTATCGGGGATATATCGATCCCCGAATGCGCTCCCGTCGATTCTGGAACTCCATCAGAGCAAGGGGCAGTAGCAGAGTCGACGGGGGAGCCGCGGCCATTGATCCTGCGCTGTGAGGATGGGAGGTAAGTCGAAATAAGATACATCGACTTCCTGTAGCTGAAGTTGCGTATCTTTCATCGACACCCTCCCCCAGTGTAGACTAGGTCTAAGGAACAAAGTTATGTGGAACTGTTGTGCAAATTCTTAAGCATGTGCTTAACTTTAAGTATTTGAAGTCAACAGGATTTGCCCGTAGTGAAGTGTACCACATACAGAAGTGTTTGCAGAATCCTGGCTTAAGAATGCCCACGTATGGGGTTTGCACCAGTTGAGCAAAAGTAGCATAAGTTTGTGTGTAGACAAGGCCTTGCCTATCCTATTTATAAGGGGTGTGCTGAGTATTCACTGCTCTCACTGAAGCCAGCAAGAACGGCAAGTGCTCAGTGCCTATGAAAATTAGGTCATTTTTATGCAGGTGCCTCTGCTTGGCTTTCGGGCCCTTGCTTCTGGCTCCCCAATAAGAATGTTTTGGCTTTTGATACAGCTGTATGGGTGAGGGGAGAGCTCTTCTCTAAGGCTGCCCATCACTTGCCATACCCAGGTGCAACAGGGTAACACGTCATGTCTGACATATGGTGATCAACTGCTGTCTTGAGGCACCATAATACTAGAAACAAGGGGATCTATCATGGATGGAATGGAAGCTGAAGCATCACACTTGCCAGCCTCAGGAAAGGTGTGAAGATTGTCTGAAAATAGTGTTTGTGTTGTCCAATTCTGAAGTTAGCTGGAAACTGGTGTCAACTTAAATGTGTGCTTTAGGGAGGGACTCTGTAATAAGCATGTTATTCTGGGGAAGCTGGTTCTAGGATGTTGTGGAGTAAATTCAGTACAAACCTGATTATTTTAAGATCTCTGGCATGGGAGGTGGGTGGGTTTCAGCTCATTGAAGAATTGGCCCAATGATCTCTGTTGCCTGCACTGTCTCTTCTACAGAGTGGAAGCAGGTTGCCAGGCCAGTGGTACTTGGAAGCATCTGCGCTCTGGATTTGTGGTTTGTACAGCACAACGAGGAGTTGCTAGCCAGCACAATATTACCCTGTATACGTGGCAGAGCGGGGCTGTACTGTATCTGTTTAGATAGTGCTGAGTCATAGGCTGTGGCAGAATGCTTGTGAGCAGTTGCTGTCTGTCCTGTGGGTCTATACTTGGAAATACTCTAAATAAAGTGGGGTTTTGTCCTGATACATCAGGTCACTCACTATGCCCTTGCTAATATGCATGTCCCTCTCAATTTTCCAGGCTTGATTGTAAAGCACCTTCAGAAAACCTTGAAGATGCCCAGCTCCTTGCAGCTCTCCTCCTCGGTGGCTCTCTCCCAGCATTGCACAGGTGGGTGTAGGCGTATGAGATGTTCCAAGCGGCTGCCTATTTTTAAACCTGGCTTTTACACAGCTCCTGAGGAAATATGGAGCGCGGCAAAACAAATATTGAGGAGCAACTGGTTAGCAGGGAAGTGACTGGCCTTGGGGTTTTATGTGGAGGGCAGCTAGACCATTGCTCCCTTCTTTAAAGATGTATAGAGAGTTTCCAGACGAATAGCCCTGCTGTTATTTCTTAGTAGCTTAATGACCCAGAAAGCTTTATGGCAGTGGTTCAGGGGTGGGAGGCAGGAACAGGCTTTAAAATGTTAATCATTTAAGCCTACTGGGATCTAAATCTGTGTGTCCTGCATGTTCTGCTCAGATGCTTGCCTCTTTCATTTGTAAGCTCTTTGGGGCAGAGACTGCCTCTGACACACACACACACACACACACACACACACCCCTCTCGGTGTGGGTACAGATTGGGGAATGCATGGTCAGTGCTTGTTAAAGTCCATGGTCTTGGATTGGAAAAGCTAACTGTTAACCTGTTGGAGCGAGGTTTTTGGGAGTGCTTTCTGCTGAACTCTGTAGTTGAAGAGTATGTAATTATATTTCAACTTCTTACCATGGTAAGTTCTGAACACAGGGCTGGGTGCTAGAAACATATGATTTCTAGTCCTGGCTCTGATTAGAACATCTGGTAGGTGGGAGGCTGATGTTCAGAGGGTTCTGTTACTCAGGTTCCACACTCCCTAACCAGCTGTGCATTAGCATAAGTAGAGCTACATGCAGTAGGGTGGGTTGGGGCTGCTTCTCTCCCTTCTGTAGCCTATCCTCCCTTCATTCCCTCTGCTATCTCTCTTGCTCTGCATGTAGGGGAGAGTGAAACTGATATGTCAGCTTCCTTTGTTGCTGCTTCCATGTGGAGTGGAGCATATAGTGAGGAGGGATAGTAAGTGTGGCACAAAGTTCTGGCTCATTGAGCTTTTCTGTGGCTTGTGTGACAAGTCCTTTTGCCTCTTGGCCTCCATTTCCTCTTCTCCTTTAAAACTTGCCTTACAGGGATGTGAAGACTGATTAGCGCTAGTGTTTTTATAGATACGTGGTACTGCACAGTAAAGCTACTAAGCACTAGCCTCTATGTAAATAAGGGTTGTTAGGAGTCATCAGGTCTGTAATGAAACGCTCTGGAAACAAATGGACTCTTAGCTCAATATTTCATTGTTTCGCCTTCCAAAAAGTGGAAAAACCTCAAGCACACTGACAAATGGACTGAAAGGTTTCACTGTAGCTTCTGAGTCCCTTTGAATCTCCAGCTGAAATGTTCTTCCCATAATTAGTTCAAGCTCTTCTCTCAGTGAATCTCATTATTCCTGCAGCAACAGTAGAACATTAAAGGGAATGTTGAGGAAAGGCTTATTAAGATGCACAGAGCCCTGTCTCTCTACAAGGCAGGTCTTTGTGATGAAAGCACTTTCAGTGCCTGGGTCACTTTCTCTGTCTCTGCAGGCTCCTGTCCAAACTTGATGATGGATAGGAATGACGCGCTCAATCGAAAGCCTGACAGCGTGTCCCCTGCGCTCCAGCTGCCCACTAGGAAACATCGAACGCTCTGCTTTTTGCTCTCATCGGATGGGGATGGCCACTCTGATGGCCTGGTGTGCCAGGGGTGGCGGAGGAGTTTGCACGCTCAGGTGAGGAGTGATGTGAGTGTGGTTGTGGCGTGTACTCTGTCTGATACAAGGGTAACTGGCTAGTTAGATGTCTGGGCATGGACATTTTTGAGGCTTTTAAGGCCTCTAGTGTAATCTGCTCCTGTGGCAGTTTGATATCTTGGCTGCTTGGCTGGACCTACTGCCGTCTCTAGCCCCTCTGCTGCTCCAGCTGCCTGTGAAGGTCTGAGAGAACAGGGTGCCAGCAGTCTAACCAGTCTCTTTGTCTTGCAGATGGAGCAGGCTCACAGTGGTGGAACTGGCAGCAGCACAGGGTCTCTGGAGCGAGCATCCCTTTTCTGTGCCTCTAGATCCAATTCTTCCTCTAGTTCTACCTTGTCCAGTCCAGTGGGTCCACTCACCAAAGTCAAATCCTCCAGCCGGTTCTCCCTGTTCTCTCTGCCATCATGGAACAGCAGCGCCGAGCTGGATTTCAACCCTCTGTCCTGCTCCAGCTCCAAGAAGTCCCACAGCTACAGCCAGAGGGGGGGTGCGAAGCCTGAGGAACCCAGCGACCCAAAGCCAGGAGGACCGGAATACTTCAACTTCTCAGAGCCTGTCATCGCCAGGGTGATGGACTGCATCTACCTGGGGAACCTCAATGCGGCCTACTGCGGGAGGGTGCTGTGCAGAAACAACATCGACAGCATCATCGACATGAGCAGCCTGCCCAGCAACTGCAGCCTGAGTGTCATTCCATGCACATGCAGCCGAGGAGGGCTCCGGCACAACTGGTCCCGCCTCAAGGTGGATATCCAGGGCCCCCTGAATGGGAAAT
Source organism: Gopherus evgoodei (assembly GCF_007399415.2). Taxonomy (NCBI): domain Eukaryota; kingdom Metazoa; phylum Chordata; order Testudines; family Testudinidae; genus Gopherus; species Gopherus evgoodei. The sequence goes on along the minus strand of NC_044325.1, from coordinate 112,705,195 downwards.
GTCTTGCCCTGAGGGAGCCTTGCTTCTGGGACATCAATGAGTGCATTGAAGCCTCTTTGGAGAAGAGAAAGCGGGTCCTCATCCACTGTCTGGATGGCTATTCCCTGGCCCCTACCTGTGTCATCCAGTACCTGATGGTGAAGCATAACATGAGGCTGATGGCAGCTTATGAGTTTGTGAGGGCCAGGTACCCGCTGAACATCCGTGAATGCCATCAGGATATGCTGGTGGGCCTGGAGAGGTCTCTGCAGCCTGGAGATGTGGACATGGAGCACTTGAAGCATTCCATGTCCCGGAAGGTAGCATGGACTTAAAAGGACAATGTGGCGAGGGACAGAGTGCTGTAACTGCTCGGGGGTACTAGCCGTGAAGTGGAACCTGAGGCAGCCAAAAAAAAAAATAGCCTTAATCTCCCTTAATGTGGTGGCTGTAGCTGTTCCATATGGAAAGAAGACAATGCTGGTGGATGTTCTAGAAGCTGTGTGCAAGGCAGGGTGGCTATCCTGGGCAGTCGCTGCTGTGACCATAGTGCAGAAGGTCTCTTAATCCATGCAACACTTCACAAGTCACTCTGGACAAGGATTACTGGGAGGGAACCTCAAGGCACATCAAGATGTGTGTGGGCAAGGTCCTGAGTTGACTCTCTGTAAAGCAGGGGTAGGTAAGACATAGGTTTGCTCAGCAGTTCTGGATGGGTGTTTCTAATGACCGCTCTCCCTACTGGGTATCATAGCTAGGTTCTTATGGAAGGCACCATGTCTATAGCCAATTCTCTCAACTGTGTTAGAGGTTGGGGAGAAGGGTTGTGATTTGGGTAAAGAGGACATGTTAACACCTGAAAACAGGTGGCAGTTCTGGCATGAGAGCACCCTTTGAGACTGTAGATAAACAGACCTTGATTTGGTTATGAAGGACATTAAACTAGTGTCTTCTGGTGTCACGTTGGATTCATTATTATGTGACACACATGGAGCACCTGTAGTGTGCAAAGTGCTTTCAAGTATAAGATACAGCCCCTGCGCCCCACGTGCTTACAGTCTAATAATAGAAAAGATGAGAAGATGCGGGAGATACAAAAAAGGGTGGGGGAGGGAGGACAAGGGTTACAGCAATGGCAGTGGATGATTGGTTAAAGTATGCCAGTCAGCCTAGTCTCCCACCATCTCCTAGCAACATCAACGTGGATTCCTGAGAGCCCAGGACAACAGTGCAGTAGTCAAATCTCTGGATTATTGGGCAGATCCTCTGTGGTGTGCCCAGGTCTTGTCTAAACTTCAGACAGGAGGAGCCCGGACTAAGCTATTCCTGGAGCCACGGTCACATTCATCATTCTGGGGGTGTTGTACCAGTTCACCAGCTCCATGGAAGCTCCATCTCTTCCTGAAGTTTCATGTGTCTGCTCCTGGTCAGGTTGGCTTTCGTGTCCTCTGGCAGCAGTGGCTTCTCTAACTCGGAGCAAAGCTCTTCTCTGAAGGGTCAGAGTTTCCTTACTTTTTCACTTTGTTTCTGCATGGATCGTCTCCTCCTTCAGTCTCTAGCTAAGTATTGCTCTTCTTCAGTTAGAAACTGGTGCCCTTTCTCACATTTGAACATCATCACTCTCTGACTGGCTGTTTGATTTTCCTGACACTTGTTGGGTTTCCTCCTAGCCTTGGCTTCCAGTTTGAGCCTCTCTGATTATTTGTACAGAACACAAAGAGCTTGCTGGAGTTCCACCTTGCACTTCTGGGTTACCTGCTCTAAGGGAAATCTCTCAGAGGCCTGTGACCTCTGAGCTCACCCAAAGTTACATAGGAAGTACCCTAGTGGCTTTGTTATCATACTAACTCATTGGCTAATCTACACCTTTCACTGGAACTTCTGGCCCCATGTTCTGAGGGTGAATAGGCCTGTTTGATCCTCCTGTGATTCAAAAATACTACACTACTTTATTAAAACAACAAAGTGACGGGACCATCAAGTTCAATGACCTCAACTTTCCTTAACCTTTCAGGCCAACATTTGAAGGTGTAAAGCGGTAACAAAACTCTTAAATAAAAGTCCATACCTGTCTTGGCTATATGGACTCTGATATTTCTTTCAGCTTGGCCAACATACAAGGCACCCTTGGACTCTGGGAACGGTGTGGAGCAAGCTTAGGACTCTTGTATATTGCAGTGGGTGTAGGACCTGTGCTGTGGAAGTGAATTGGGTAACCCACCAGTTCTGGGCATCACTCCTAGTGCCAAGCAACTATTTGTAGGGCTTGTGGGCAATTTGTTGCTGAACTGTGTAGTTTTGCGTGCAGCAAGAATGTTGTTTAGTTGAAGAGCTTGCAGTAGAGTCCTTGGAGACAGTAATAAAGATTGCTTTAACTTTGGGAAATGTGGCTTGCCTAGCTGGTGATAGGAAGAACAGAAGCAATGCTGTTAACCTGTTTTGCTAAAGAGCTCCTGTAGCCTGATGAAGGAAACCACCTATTTAAAAATGCTACTGTTCTCTCTTTCTTTTTCATTCCTAAGGAAGAATCTCTGAAAAACAGCCTCTTGCAGAGGAATTGAAGCAGCAGGAGCAGATATTCCTCCCAGGAAGTTGTGGGTGTGCCTACCCTACAGAGGCTATACCATCATTGCTAGGGTTCTACCAAATTCACGGTCCATTTTGGTCAATTTCACGGTCATAGAATTTTAAGAGTAGTCGATTTCATGATTTCAGCTGTTTAAATCTGAAATGTCACAATGTTGTAACTGTGGGGGTCCCAGTCCAAAAGGGATTTTTGGGGGGTCACAAAGTTATTGTAGGGAAGTGACAGATTGTCACCTTTATTTCTGCACTGTTGCTGGTGGTGGCACTGCCTTCAGAGTTGGGCAGCCGGAAAGTGGCAGCTGCTGGCCAGTAGTCCAGCTCTGCAGGCAGAGCCACCGCCAGCAGCAATGCGGAAGGAAGGAAGGATGGTGTTGTGTGGTATGGTATTGTCACCCTTACTTCTGGGCTGCTGCCTGCAGACCTGGGCCCTCAGCCAGCAGACACCACTCTCTGGCCACCCACCTCTGAAGGCAGCAGGTGCAGAAGTAAGGGTGTCATGGCTTGGTATTGACACCCTTACTACTGCACTGCTGCTAGTGGGGTGCTGTCTTCAAAGCTGGGCACCTGGCCAGCAACTGCCGCTCTGTAGCCACCCAGCTCTGAAGGCAGTGCAGAAGTAAGGGTGACAAAACCACAACCCCCCTTACAATAACCTTATGACTCCCCCCATGACACTCTTTTGGGTTGGGACCCCCAGTTTAAGAAACGCTGGTCTTCCCCGTGATATCTGTCTGGTATAGGGTAAAAGTACACAAAAGACCAGATTTCACGGGCCATGAGACGTTTTTCACAGCCATGAATTTGGTAGGGCCCTACTCATTGCTATGTTGGTTTAGCTATGCCAGTGTAGCCCCCTTGTATAGATGCAGCCTCCAGCGACAGAAGGAGTTTTTCTGTCAATGTAGGAACACCACCTCCCCAAACGAAGTTAGCTGTATTGACAGAAAGGCTTCTGTCGACATAGCTGCGTCTACATTGGGAGTTCTGTCAGCATTGCGCCGTTGGTCCGAGATATGTTTTTTTCACATCCCTGATTGATGTAGCTATGCAGATGTAACTTTTCAGTGTAGACCAAGTTTGTCTCTCTTGGCTGGCAATATTACACTCATCCGTAGTAGCCACTTCTGTCATGTAGACTTTACCTACAGTACCATTTTTTGTCACTTTTCCCAGTTCCGTTGCCACCAGTTCATCTCCACAGCTTGTAGCCACTAAAGTGGGTAGGATGCTGATAGCTATAAGCGTCATAAACTCCACATTCCCTAGGCCCATTCTGAGCACAGAGTAAAATGCTGATGGTCTGTCTAAACTAGTGCTCCCATCGTCACTACCATTGCTGGAGCTGCGGCAATGAGGAAACTTGATGGAAAGATGTCAGTGTAGACACAGCCAAAGGGGAAGACTAGTGAATGGATCTGATCCCATGAGGAAGGGTGATCTTCTGGATGCATTGCTAGCCTTAGAAGACCTGGGTTTGTTTCCCTGACCTGCACCAGACTTCTTGTCAAGACTTCAGATTACTTAGTTTCACGGTGTCTCAGTTCCTTATCTGTAAGACGGGGATAATAGTACGTCTCTGTCACAGGGGTGTTGAAGATAAATATGCTGGTAACGGGCCAGATAACTACTTTAGATCCTGCTCCTGTGGAAGATAATGTCAAAACGCCCATGGACATCATTAGAAATGGGATTGGGCTATGTGGGTGGAATAAGCAACTGGAACAGAAAATAGTATCAGGAATAGCTACTGTCATTTCCTGACTAATGGCCTTAGTAACAACATCGGAGCAGAGAAATAAGTCAAGGAAACTGGTTTGCAGAGAGGCCACAGTTTCCTAGGACAAGTCCAGCAGCTTCTCCGTTATCAAACTGCATGTAAAAATAAGCACGGAAGTCAATGGGACGTGTGCTCCAAATTCAGGTTGGTGCTTGTCAACATCCCGGCAAGGCTGGCTGTTTTCTAACGCAGGGCCTACCTACGCGGTGTGAGTTGCAGCAGCTATTTGACAAGGGCTCCAATTATTGTTAGGCCTCGGAAGGGCACGTTACCCCCAGTGTCCAATTTGGCTATTAAACCAAAACATACACTCTGCTCTCTTGGCTCCTGTGAACAAGGGCCAGTCCCAGGGGAAGGAAATGGGAGGGTGAGGGGGCGGGGCTAGGACGAGAGAAAGGAAGTGAATCTCTGCTATGCTGCTGTTCTACCAGCAGATGGCAACAAGTAGTCACCTTTCCAACCGTGATGCATGCACTGTGAAAGCCAAAAGGAGGAGGAGTACTTGTGGCACCTTAGAGACTATGCCCACAAAAGCTTATGCTCAAATAAATTTGTTAGTCCCTATCGTGCCACAAGTACTCCTGTTCTTTTTGCTGATACAGACTAACATGGCTACCACTCAGAAACCTATAAAAGCCAAGTTTGTCTTCATATATTTTCATGCGACTGTGCACTGGGCTTGACTGGAGGGGAGTGCCATTTGCATGAAGTTTTAGTATGATTCTCTTTTTAAAGTAAACTTGACTTGCAGTACTATTCAGCAATTGAGTTGTGCTTCCGTGTAGCAGAGAAGCTCTGATAGCAAGGGCTATCTTTGTGACTTGTCTGCACAGAGTCTCATTTACATGGGGCCCTGATCCTTGATCCTCCTAGGTACTGCCATAATAGGGAAAATAGTGTAAAGGAAAAGAATCCCCTCCCCCACAAAGAAAGAACTTCTTGGCCAAGGTTATGAAAAGAGGAACGTAATTTTACACACATGCTTGCTCATAGAATGAGAGTGGCAGTACCAAGAGCACATAATAGTGTGCATCTCCTTCCTCCCATCAGCAAGATGCCTCTGATGAGCTAAAAATCTTTCTTGTGTATTTCCAAGAGCCCTGAGGTGGATTACAGCCATGGGGTCAGATCCTCAGCTGGTGTAAATTGGCATAGGTCCATTGACGAGTGGAGCTGCATCGATTTACAACTGCTGATGGTCTAGTTCCTGATGTTACAGAATGGCTTCTTCTCACCTCTATCCCACAAAAGGGTTGCTGGGAGGGAGAGGGGGGCTGTTGCCATTGAAAATTTCACTTCTTGCGAGGGGCAAAACTCATTTGCTGCTAAGGTGAGAAATTGGCCCTTCACGTTCTGGGCTTTCTGTTTCTCTGCCGTGCTGCAGGCAACAGCATCTGTGGCTGCTCAGATGCTAGAAGGTAGCAGAACAGGAAGTCTGGAACAGTGAGCCTGCTGCTAAAGGCTTACTTATTTTAAAGATGATTCCAGGGCTGACTTTGTATTGGCCATGAAACACCAGTGGAGTTGGAGTGAGAGTGGGAAGCAGAGTGAGGTGGAGCAGGTACAGGAATGGGAATCTAGGATCCTGATTTCTAATTCTTTGTGACCATGGGCAAGTCACTCACCTCTGTGCATCTCTGTTCCTTCATCTGTAACATGAAGACTCTGACACTAGTCCTCCTTTTTAATGTGCTTTATGATTGATGGGTGAGGAGTGCTAAGGAGCAGAATGAAATCCTGACCTCATTAGAGTTGGGAAGAATATTGCTAGTTACTTCGCTGGGGCTAGCATTCTAATGCCTCTCCTCCCACCCCTCTTTCCCACAGTGCAGTACAGTTCTGCCATGCTCACACCCTCCTTTGGGCTGCTAGAGGAAAAAACTCTCTCCATTTTAATGCCCACAGCAGACTACCTGGAAAAAGACAGTAACAGCTCTGTCCATGTTGTGTTGCCAAAAGCATGATAGTTTATTCCAAGGTGGGAATATGGCCAATAATCTATGTGTATGTGGGTTGCTGGAAGAGATCTGCAAGAGGTAGCTCTTTGGGGCCCCTGAACACACCCACCATTGTGAACGTGGATGAATTCAGCCAGCCATAAGCATGCTACTGAGATGAGCCCCTAGAACTACTGAAATAGCTTTATTTTCTCCAGTACAGGTTGGGATTATTCATTTTCTAAAACTATAAAGGATGGGTTTTATTTAACCCCCTCTTTGGTTTGCTTTTTAAAAATGCTTCTCACTGTGTTGAAGCACCATGTGCAGAAGGAATGGAGGGCTTGTCAATTTTGATCATGTGAAATGAACTTATGATCACATTGTATGCTTGGGGACCACTGTTTCACATGCTACAACTGCAGGGAGCTGGGAAGAGGAGATGGTAGTTGGGAGTGAATGTAAACTGCAGGCTTCTTAGGCCACGTCTACACTACAAACTTTTGCCAACTCCTCACGGCCGCAACGGCTGCCGATAAAACCCACAGGGGTGCCACTGTCAGTGTAGTCACAATGGAAAGTGAACGTTCGGGTTCGGCACTTCCTTCCCTCGCTCACCTAAAGTTTTAAGCAAGACATGCTTATTGACACTTCTGCTTCAGAGTGCTCGCAGGACCAGCCGTGGTGAGTGTGGCCTGCTGGAGTGAGGGAAATGAGGAAGGAATTGCTCGGTTGCATGTAAGTAGATGTGGGAGTCTAGGGCAGTGACAATGAATGCTAGCACCGTTCTCCACAGGCAGTGGTGATTTTAGCTGATCTCTCACTCCTGAGGTTAATAAAGGCACAGAGAACTCAGTTGCTGCTGGAGTTCCAAAGCCAGCTGGTTCTGTACACTGCTAGCCTGTGTGTTGCAATGGTGTCTGCGGAAGTTATCACCAATGGGTGTGGGAAAGTGTCCCACCACAGAGGAAGAAATAAGGCAGCCGTCTCTAGAAGCCTTCAGGAGAGGATTGCAGAGTACCTGCGTGAAAGTTATATTAAGATCTCTCAGGAAGATTCAAGGGACATCCCTGTGTATGTAAACAAACTTCTCTGCATGGTTCCCCCATGCCTACCTCTACAGGGGAATATAACGCAAATAACTCTGTCTTTGCTGTACCGCTATCTCTTCTAGTCTGCGTAAAGTCATGAAAAATTGATAGCGGGGTCCTGTTAAGTGTGTGTGTGTGTGTAGGGGGGGGGGGTACTGTCAGTACATCCTTGTAATAGGGAATAAATTTACACACTTATCTGAGCTTCCTACCCCTGCAATGGGCTTATCTATGCTTGACTGCCTGGACTGCAGTGGAGCCTCAAACAGGTTCTGGCTCATGGCATAGGTGGAACCCCCCAGTTGCAGGTCCCCCATACTCCTTTTTCCTCCTGTTCATCCTCACTGTTCATAGCAGTGGTCTGTGACTTGGGCTTCTCAGAGGTATCCAGAGTGGTGTGCAAGGTTGTGGTTGGGTCTCTGCCGAGGATGGCAGGCAGCTCTTTGTAAAAGTGTCAGGTCTGTGGCTTGGCACTGGATCGATGGTTGGCTTTCCTGACCTCCTGGTATGCCTGCGCAGTTCTTTCTCTTCCAGGCAGCACTGCTGCTGCTTCCTGCCGTACCCCTTCTCCTGCATCCCCTGTGCAATCTGTTCGTAGATGTCAACATTCCTGTGGTTGATTTGGAGCTGTGCCTCCACAACCTCTTCTCCCCACAGGCCCAGAAGATCCCATATCTGCTGTCTACTCCAGGCCGGAGTGCGTCTGGAGCATGTAACTGTCGTGGTGCACAACAACAATGGAGAGCTGCTAAGTGTGCTCACCAAGCTCAGCAATCAGAAAAAGGTATTTCAAAAATTCACTGAGTTTTAAAGTGGGATGGAGTGGGCTTCCGGTCTCCGTGACCCTGAGCACTGGAGTCACAATTGTGACCAGAGTGGTCCATGTTAGGAAGACTGTTCTAGTCGACATAGGTAACTCAGCATCTATGCTCACACTGCATTGACCTCAGTACATCAGCCATGGCTCAGCACTGCTTGAGGAGGTGGTGTTACTGTGTTGCAATAACAGGGAGACAAATGTAAGTGTAGACCCATGCACAACTAGGTCAATGCGAGGTGCCTTGCGTCGACCTAACTTTTTAATGCAGACCAGGCCTTACATCCTTAATTCACACTTGGACCTGGCATACACTTAAAAATTAAATCAACTTGGCTATGCCGCTCGGGGCTTTGAAAAGTGGTGTGCCCTGAGTGCTGTAGTTGGGTTGACCTAACCCCTGGTGTAGACATGGGTAAGTCAATTGAAGAATTCTAAGGGATTAACTACGTTGACAGAACCCCCCCTTCTGTTGATACAGGAAGGGTCTACACTATGGGGCTCTAGGCGCTGCAAGGTAGACATGGCCTCTGTTAAGGTAACAGCTGGTCCTAGGCCTTTGCAGTCCTGATCTGCCTGCCAGAGCCCTCTCTTGTCTGACTCTGATGTTAATAGGCTGTGACATTGAATCTTCCCCTACTCCTTGCTTGGAAAGTTTTGTCTGAGCTCCACTCCTGGACACCTGGGACACCTCAATGGGGTAATGAAACTGCTGAGCCTCACAGAACGGGGTTCACCACAACATGAGTGAGCATCCAAAGGAGGAACATTATTGCCTTTGAGCCCTGCAAACGCTGTGCCTTTATCAATGCTGCTAATGAAGAGTTTCTTCCTCCATGGTCACTGCAATTCACGAAAATTGCCCCCTCCTGCCACAAAGTTGTAAACCTCCATCTCTTTCTCCTATAGAGACTCCCTGAGTCACTGCAGCTTCTCTCTCCTCCAAGACACCTTGAATGCTGGCTGGATGGACTGCTTTAGCCAAGGGAGGTGCTCTGTATTTCTGGACCCTTGCATGTCATTGGTCTGAGGAGATCTCCATGCCCTTAAAGAGTAGGTGGCTTTTCTGCTGAGCCATCGGAGAAACCCATTTATACCTCCTCCCTGAGCCAGCTGCCTGTGGCTTGCCAGTTGATCCTGTCCTTCCACCAGCGCTGTCTGTTTTTCTCCTTGGGATTTAGGTGAGCCCTTTGCATGTCTCTTACTGACCCAGCTTGCTGTTACAGGAGTCAGGGGGAATGGAACTTGCTTTTTGAGTTTGAGATAAGTGCTGATGTGTCTGGACTCTCGCTGGTACAGCTGAGGGGGGAAAACTTTAAAGCTCCAATTAACCTGACACCCCATCTCCAGTAAGTCAGTCAGCCTGAGCTTTCTCAGATATGTCTGTGGTATTTATTGATCACATCTGAAATGGTCCCTCCTGTTTACTGCAGGTATGCCCTCAATATTTGATTCGCTCAGTCCCCCAGTCAATTGCTTTTACTCACGTAACCAGGTTAAAGGAAAAGCAAAGACCCACAATGCTTAAATCTGACCTTGGATCTAGTTCCCAAGGCTATAGGGGCCAAATGATCAGGTGGCATAAATCAGCATAACTCCATCAGCTACTCTGATTTACCCCAGTTGATGAGCTGGTGCTAGGGGTTTCTTCCACGCTGAACAGATCTGCAGAGTATGGAACCCTCTAGCTTGGTCTGCCAGTAGAGAGTCCTGATTTGCTGTTGATTTTTGCATGCTATGTGCTAAACAGGCAAGATAAGGCTGCAGGGAGCAGATGCTAATATAGTTAGTCAAACAGAAGAGAATGTGAGGCTCTTCTTGTCCGACTTCCTTTCCACTTGCCATTTAAGATGCCATTAAAAAGAGCAGGGAGAATTTTATTTAAAAATAACCTCCCTGGAGCTCCCACATTCCTCAGATGCCAAGTCTCTTGTGTGTATTGTTGCCACTGTGTTGCCTTGACCTCCTTGACTCATGAGGGCTGGCACTGGGAAAGGCTGCAGCCCAAGGAGACAGCTGGAGCTCCTTGCGAGCTGCCCTGACCGTTTTTAGAAGCACTTTCTCCCCAGTGATGGGATGACCCCTGCACATTTTCCAGGATAAAGTTTCCTTGGGGATATCAGCGTGGCTTTCTGCGCCACCCCTTTGACCTTTATCTCTTCCTTTGACCAAATTAACTCCTTCCATCCTTCCCCAGCCCTCCCAAATCTACAAAGAGCTGCATTCAGGGATTAGCAGACGCAATCCATGATGTGTTACTTATGTTGCTGTAGCAGCTTGATACCTGATTGTGCTCAGTGCTGTATACACCGAATGAAAACACGGTGCCTTGACCTTCCTATCTCTGGCTCCCCATCCGTGTAGTCTCTGAGTGCCTCACATCTTTCATGGATTTATCCCCACGACGTCCCGGAGAGGTAGAGACGTGCTATTATCTCTGTTGTAAAAAGTGGGGAATCGAGGCCCAGAGAGATTGCGACTTGCCAAGGCCACTCGGGAAGCCTGTGATGAGGAAAAGACTTGGGTTCAATTCCCTGCCCTACAGTGTTTAGAAAATAAGTACATGATGAGTCAACAGGCAGCCCACTTGCATGAGAAAAGGGATGCCTGGGTGATCAAAGAAGGTGGAAGCCGGGGGGGCGGGGGGCGCTGCAGTGGTCCTTTCACACATGAGGACTTTTTGCCATGGCTGTCATGTTTCCTAAGCATTTTGTCCAATCCAAAAGACTCCGGGTGCTGGTTTGGGGTGAGAACATTGATTGGCACCTCTCCATAACCCATAGCCTGCTTCTCTGGGATACTGGATTTTGCGGAAGTTGGAAAAGAAGCACGAACCGGTTCCTCTTTTCTGATGAAACTGTCCTTTTCTGATTAATCCAAGAAATTCCCTTTGAACACAAATAATTGTTACACTTTTTTTTAATTGCAGGTTCTAAATCCACTAAACCAAGATGTCAGAGTAAGTTTCTGGTTTTGTCTCTAACGGTGGCACTGGTTTGCTTTTTAGTCTTTAAAATAAGTGCCAACTTTTGTTTCTAAATTCCTTCTCTTGTTTTTGGTTCTGATGCTAATCTTTTTTTCTCTCCTTTCCTCCCTCCCTCCCTTTTTCTCTCTCTTTCTCCCTGAACAGTGAAGAAGTAAGTCTCTCTCTCTCTCTCTCTCTCTGGGATTTTTTTCTTAGTAGTGTTGCATGGGGATAGGATCACATTTGGCTTTGTGTTATCTTGTTAAAAAGACCAGCTCCTGAAAGGAAATGTGGATCTGCAAAACTCACCTAACTAAATAGGCAGACTAAAAGAGTTTAAAAGGACAAGTGCCCAGAAGCTGAAAGGCAGGAGATAATGTTTTGGAGGAGGTGTGTTTCTTGGCTGTAGTTTGCAGGTTGGATTTCCCCCAGGAGCATCCTTGCTTCCCTAGCTGATCACAAGATGGTGCTGTGGAAGATGTTCATGTACCTGCTGCCCCAGCTAAGTGGAAGGTGTTCATGGTCCATTAGCCTTGTGGCTTCTACAGCGACAGAGGCAATTATAGAGACAGGAATGGCCATGAAGGTGCATCTTCTCAGGTTCAGCTGGCTGTGGTGCACGATGTTGATCCCATTGCACCCACAAATCCTTGTCTAATCCCTTTTTGAAGGTGATTCTCTGTGGCCTGACTCTGGGTTATCAAGAGGTTGCCTGCTTAGAAACGCCTCTTGACTCCAGTCAGAACAGGATCAGGCTCTTGTGTCATGCTGTGCTCAACTCTCTGTCCAGCCTGGGAATGGCTATGAACGCTATTGAAGAGTCCCATCAGCAGTGTAAGCCTGGATGGGGAGGGGCACATGTGGAATCCCTTCAGAAGAATTCATCCCTCCCTGTAGAATCTACCTGTTCCTTCTGCTGTGTCCGGCTTGTCTCTGACACACTCGAGGGGAAATTCTACCCGTGGTTTTTTTTTGTTTTTTTTTTTGAGTCATATGTGATGCATAGGCCTTGAGCTGAGGTGGATTTTGCCCAGAGAGCTGTTATGGATTCAGTACTGGGATGAATTGCCCCATAGTAAAGTAGAGGAGTGGAAGCAATTCACCGCAAGGCTAGATGCTGGTTCTGTGAGCATTGTCCAGAATACCCTGCTGTGTGTGTCGCTTCATGGTGGAACCTTGGCCGATCTCCTAAGCGACACAAGATGGGGCCTGTAATTACTTGGAAAGGGGAGAACTCCAAGGAAACCAGGCACTGCATAGTGGTGGTTTGATTCCCTCTTGCACCAATGCCACAACACAGGGCTAGGGGGACACTCTAGTGCTGGGGGTGCTTCCTTTCAGATGCCAGGCAAAACCTAGGTTCTGCTCACCCATCAGATCAAATCATGAGGTCCTTACCCAGTTTTCAGTCAGTCATTACTTAAGCTAACGCCCACTGAAATCAAGTTTGAAGGAAATCCCCGGGGAATTCTTTTCAAAGTAAAAGTTTTAGCACCAACATCCGATCAAATTCTAGTTGAAGTCATAATAACTCACTTCTCTAATTCTCCCTTTGCACTTTCAGTTGTGTGTAGGGTGTTCTTCAGCTGTTCTTAGCTGCACACAGCAGCTTAGAACAGCTGATCTGCTGCTGCATTGCACCTCAGAGGTGGCTGCCTTTTTGCCATGATGAAGTGATCTTTACGTATTCCATAGTGGGCTCTGCACTCTTTCTGGATGAAAGGTGCAATTGAAATGTAAATAATTATCTACTGAGCTACCATTTTTTATCCTCTTCCTCCCCGCCCCCACTTCCGTAAAGCACAGAATGCTTCTTCCCCTCCCCCACAAATACACATCAAACGTGTGTATTTTCCCCACCCCAACCACACTCAGATGCACACAGTCTTTATGATGAAATGTTCAGGAAACAGATGCAATGCAGTGTGGGACAGAGCTTGTGGCTTCTGTAAATAGAATATTTCTGCTAGCCCATGTAGCCTGGAAATGAACAAAGTTTGGTGCTTTGTATCCATGTGAAAGACATTTCAATTACTCAATGAGAATTTTTTTCATATTAATTTAAAAACAAAACAAAAAAGGCCCAATGCAAAAGCTACTCTGGACCTGTCTCCTGGACTCCTGCAGCCCCACCCCCACGGGCAGCATTACCTGATTGCCCAAGTGCTTAATGGGGGAGGGATTCTCACTTTCCTCTGCAACATCAGGGTATTGGCCAATGTGTGAAACTTGGACCTAGGCTCTTGTCCTGTAGAACAATTCCTTTATTGTCACTATCCTCTCTGTCCAAACGATAGTCAGGGAACCAAAGTGCGGTTACAAACAAGGGGTCAGGGCTTAGATTCATGGCCAGCTCAATGCACACTAGGTAACAGAGTGTGTTGCTGCTGTATTGTTGATGTCTGCCTCCATTCCTGCCTGGCAGCTCCCATGGCCCCCTTCAGCTTTGCTCTTCCTCATGGAGCAATGAATCTGGCTTCCCCACTTCCATGGCCCCAGTGCTTTTCTCACTCCCGTGCAGCAACAAAGCTGGTTATGTCTCACCCTTCCTTGCTGCGAGGGTGAGGGGGAGCTGTGGAAGGTGAATCTGGCTTTTGTCCTGTCTCCTGCTGCTCTGTCTGTCCCCTTGGAGTGATGAACATAGGTGCTTTCCTGCATGTGCAGCCCCATTGCTGTGCTCATACCCCTGTGATGAGAAATCCTCTCATCCCACAGCCCTGTCTCCCCAGTCAACCTTAATGCTGTAAATAGAAAGATAATTAACTGCTAAACCGGGGATGAGTTGGAAACTGGGATTAATTCTAACATGCTACCTCCTCCATGCTTCTCTCCCCTGCATTCCATTCACTGGCCCTTTAGTACTATTGACTTTTTAACAAAGTTGCCATCTCTCATAATTTTGATAATGAGTCTCACAATATTTGGTGTTCTTAAAGTTCCACCGCCTGGAGTCCTGGGATTATGATCTCAGCTTTCAGTTTTTAAAGTGCACACATTCCTAGCTCTCTTGGCTGCGGAGAAAAGCTAGAACATGTGACCCCTACAGGGGTCCAAAACTGGAGGGGGAATGGAAAGGGCCCCAATCTATTATTTTTTAAAAGAATGCTCATGATTTCTAAGCCAATCAGGATTTGAGGTTTGACTCATGTTTGCTGAATGCTTAGAGTTGGCAACACTGGAGTTAGCAGGGAAGAGCTATGCTGAGCTCTGCTAGCATATATGGTTGCTGTCAGTGTCTTCTAGTTTGGGGACCAGTTGCTAATGATTTGGGTGGGGGCTTGATGCCAGATCCCTTTGTGCTTTGTGTGCAGTTCGTCTCTTGCTTCCAATTCTGGGAAGGCTCTGGGGAGGGATATAGATGCTAAAACTGTCATTAGAATTAGATGGGAAGGGGTAGGGAGGAAGCACGTGGTGAACCTGCCTTGTCTGTCTTTCTTTCTTTCTTCCCACCCATAGAAAAGGAAGAGGGCAATCACTGCTCGCCGGCAGCATCTGAAGGTACGTGCTGTTCCTGATTTTGCATGAAGTATGGGATTTGTCCACAACCATCCTACTGTCCATTCTTGAGCCAGCCAGTGCTCCTGCATCTGCCCTGATTGCGAAAGCCAGGAGCTCCCAAAACTGGTGCTCCCTCCTACCCCGTTCCAGACAGTGCCTCCTGTTGGAACTGGAACAGCTGAAAGTTCCCCATCATTGGTGAATCCTCCTCCAGGCTGGCCAATGGCTGGGGTATCCCAAAGCTTCCCAAATCACTGCTCCTACAGCATTCCCTATGGTTGGGGTCTCTTGCTGGAAGAAGCTGGTCCTGGGAGTAGCTGTGTGCTCCTCACATCCAGCACTCATATGCTATCTCCTACAAGAAGCAACTTCTGTGGGCAACAAGTTGGACTGGAGTGTCCATGACCCCCTGCTGTGAGCACTTCTTCAGTGATTCCTGCTGAGAATGCTGGGGTTGGGAGTGGCTGTGAGCTCCTTCCCTCCCCATTGCTGCTCACTCACACAAGTAACTGGATTTGTCTTTTTTTTTACTTCTGCCCCCTCCAGAGTGTTATGCTCCAGATTGCTGCTACTCTCATAGAGAAAGAAACAGCAGCTAAAGAAGCAGAAAAGGCCAATTACCTTGCCGAGCACTGTCCTCCTTTGTCACTCCCGCACTCCATGCAGGAGTTGCAGGTAACAGCTTTGTCTCTTCCATCTTCTCCCATGCAGAAGCAGAAAGGTTTGGGGTTCTGCCTTACCCCACATATATGGCTCTTCCAACTCAACCCAACACACTGCCTATTTCCCTATATTGGTGCTTCTCAACCTTTTCAATCCCATGAAACACTTGCGACTGGGCAGGGACGTGCCTGCTGTTTGGAATTTAGGAAAAGCAGGTGGTTGTGACCCCCTGTCATCTCCTCATATGCCCCCAGGTGCTAATTACTCACAATTTGAGCACCCATGTTCTCTACATCCTCTGCTCCATTTCTGCCATAGTAGCTAGTGAGAGGTGAAGTCCTGGCTCTACAGTGCATTTGAGGTGTTCTCTCCCCCACAAACAGAGATGAAAACTTGTGGGTCCAGAAATGGATTCTGGCTTTTTTAAAATTTCTGAAGTAGGCTGGTCAACTCTGAATGTACCACTCAAAATGTTGGAGAGGGAACGTTGCTCAGCTGTTTCCATATGTCCAATAGTTTTGATCATGAACTCAGAGGTGAGGTATCAAGTTGATTTTGTTTGGGGCCTTTCAACTCACAGTCACACTAGGTTGCATTTATACAACAGATCCTCCTGCCCAATGCAATCTTTCTTTAAGGTGGAGGAGAAAGGAGTCCTCCGGGTTCCCCTAAAGACTCCATGTTAAGACAACTCATCATTCCTGCAAGAGGGGCACAGGGGAATTCTCTTGGCTGGCTTGAGAGCATTCTATACTATTGAGTTAAAGGCACTACTTTCCCTAGGGGATGGGGACCAGACATTTCCAGCACTATTGTATTTTTGGATCTTTGATTGGAAATCAATTACAGTTGAGGAAGTTTAAATGCAAAAGCCCGATGCAAAGCCACATGGAGCAATATTTGGACTCAGTTCTGAGCTGCACTAGAGCAGAGCTTGGCCAGCTGAGCTGTGGGGAGGGAAAAATGGCTTGAAAGCTTCTTTTCTGCCTCTTCTGAACTTGCCCCCTTGGCGGAAGTGTGGCCCTGAGAAGCAACCTAAAGCTGCCAAGGGGTCATTCCAGCAGCACCCGTTTGCCCCAGTCATACTCCTGATTAGCCTACTGGGGCCAGTGGGCAGAGGAGAGGCTGGCTATAGTGGCCATGTGCAACCTGGGAATTCCCTTGTGCCAGGGAAACTCCCAACCGATGGGTAAGCCAACTTGTCAATTGTGTTAAGCTGCTGGAGCCTTAGAAAGCAGGGTGGCCCGTCCCAAGTTCAGTGATTCAGAGCCGCACCTGAGCTGGGCTCTTACAGAACTGGAGGAAGTTGTGGAAAGGGTAGGCGGTGTGAGTCGCATGCTTTCCAATGGCCCATATCCTTTTCTCTTTCTCTGCAGGACCTATGCAGAAAGCTTCATGCCAAGATAGAGGTGGTGGACGAGGAAAGATATGACACTGAGGCTAAGTTACAGAAAACCACCAAAGAGGTAATCTTCCCTGGCACTCCCATCTCTGCTGTCGTGGAGATCAGTGGAGTGTGCCCAGCCCCATGCTTTGTCCCTCTCTACAGTATGTATCTGCTGCCTGTGCTCCTACCCCACCATCACTGTACCTGCCCACTCTCTCAAATGCCCGTGTCTTCGCCGCTTCACGTGTCTTCTGTGCTTGCCTAAGCTTCGTCAAACTAATCCTTTACCTTTGTAGATGGCATTTCCTTTCTATCACACTATATGCACCTGTGTGTTCGTCTGTCCATTCGTCTTCTGCTATGGGTCCATCTCACCACATCATTTTCTCCTCTCTCCCCATCTCCTCTTTCTTTTTGTAGCTTGAAGACTTGACCCAGAAACTGTTTGACCTGAGGGGCAAGTTTAAGAGGCCACCCCTGCGTAGGGTCCGCATGTCTGCTGACGCTATGCTGCGTGCCCTGCTGGGCTCCAAACACAAGGTCTGCATGGATCTTCGCGCTAACCTGAAGCAGGTCAAGAAGGAGGACACTGAGAAGGTACGACGCAACTTCCCCTATTGTAATAGGATCCAGGCATTATTAGCTGGAAATCAGACTTCCCTGTGTACTGGTGTGACAGCCATATCTTGACTAACGCACTGGGGACTAAACTGGAGACCTCCAGAGCTAAAAGCATGAGCTACAACAGCTTAAGCTAAAGCACTTGGCTCCCCACCTGCAGCCATAGCAGACTCTCCTCCTTGTGGGTTGGGCGCACAGGGACTTGTAACACACACGTGGACCAGTTGGCCAGTGGATCTCTGGAGCAAGACCCTGGTTGCTCAGAAAAGGCTGCGGTCTCCCAATCACTGGCCTTATGTACTTCTGCTATCCAACCTTTGTATTGTTTGCACTTGACACTGGGCTGCTCTACCCTTTTCTAACATCCTGAGAGTGGTCCTGTCTCTGCCACATGGTCATTTCCCTATTTTCCTCATATCTCTAAATCCTCCCAGCTGTCATGAGGATGTACACGTGGCCGTGGCCCAAAGCCACACAGTGGGAGATGGTTTGGGGTTCTCTCACTGACATACATTTTTACTACCAAGTGGTAAAACTCTAGATTTTAATGGCCTCCCCATCTGTGGATGGATTAAGAGCTTTGTGTCAAACTGTTTTACTTTGCCCATTCATGCTTGGTTGCTAGGGGAGGATATTCCACTCCAGTTACAGATTAGGTGACATTAGCAAGAATGTCCTAGTGAGCAGACCTGCAAAATTCAGACTTAGATCATCCAAATGCTCTCTCTTGGCCCTGCTGTCTATGATTTTGTGATATATCTCTAGAGTCCCGATCAACTTCCAGTTCGGGGTAATATCCTGCTAACCTAAATTCCTCTTATTAGATAAACTCTTCACTTCCTAACCCAAAAATGTTGTGCTGAGCTGCTCTGCATTGTTAAAGAAATTGCCTCATTCCACATCAGAGGGGGCTGCATTTCAACAGTGGGTGAAACAATCTCTGTATGGATGGTTTGGAAAGCACTGTGTGATGAAAGGCATTAGGGGTGCATTTCACTCCTGAACTAAGGAGGAGCACAAGGCCTAGACATCACTTAAATCCCAATCAAGTCCTTCAAAATATGGTTTGTGGGGCATAAGTTTTGAGCCAGTCTTCTGCACAGGGGTGAATCTCGCCCCTTAGGGATATTAGATAGGTTTGCTAACTGGAATCCCAGGTGGTATCTATGCTACACTGGGATGGATGTTAGCTAAAGAATACAAGGATGGGCATGAATACCATCCAGCGTTGTCAGTACTTCGATGTTTTTTTTTTCCCTAATGCCAACAGGAGAAGGATCTGCGTGACGTGGGTGACTGGAGGAAGAACATCGAGGAGAAGTCTGGCATGGAGGGCAGGAAGAAGATGTTTGAGACTAGTGAATCCTAAATTCCACACAGCTGTTAACTCTAATCCTGGTATCTAATCAATTTCCAGATTTCTCCTCCTCCATCTCTCCTGCCAACTATTTTTCAAACCAGCTCTCTAGCAGTGTTTAGGGCTAAACTTCCTGAGCCCAGGGTCACATTTCACAAAGCAATCCAAGACACAAGACCTACTTTCAGCCCCACCCCCTACTGTTGCTATGGAAACAACTGTCCTAAATCATGCAATGTCATAACTACATTTGAAACTATGCTAGTGACATGAACTGAAATCAAATGCAGTTTAACCCTGTAATTTTGTAGGCTCTGGTGTATCAAAGTGATCCTTAACTGTGTAAATAAAGCTTTGCAAGTATGGTTGAACTTTTAAGCCTTGGAGAGCAAGGCATGAATTTACTTTGTGTCACATGATCACTTATTTCCTGAGGTGGGAGGGGCTATTAAATACCCCTATAGAGACTGCAGATGATCAAGCTGTATGAATTATGGCCTTACCAATTACTGTGACCCTTTTGACTAGTAAGAGTCTTGTTGGAGTGCTAAAACCAGTACTTGGAAGCGCTGATGGGATAACAAATGAGTCAGTGCAAACTAACAGCTAGCATACTGGACTAGGACTTGAGAGATCTAGGTTCTGTTCCCAGCTTTGCCATGGGCCTGTTTGGGAAAGTCACTTCATCTCTGTGCCTCAGTCTCTACATTTGTAAAATAGGGATAAGATTATCTCCTCCTTTGTAAAATGCATTGACATTCACAGATGAAAAGTGCTGTATAAGAGAGAGATCAAAGTGACTGCTGTGTTTTTGAGCTGCTGTGGGGTTGCTGGAGAAGATGCTTGTTGCATGAGCAGGTTGAGAAAGAGATCAGGGGATTAGTGCAGTGAGAGAGGCCACAGGAAGGAAATGGGTGCAGTGTGCTCTACTGCCAGCCGCTGGTGCCCCTCCAGGTTCTCTTGTTTCCTCTTCTTCTACAAGAAGAGAGGCAGAACCCTCAATCCAGAAATCTGCTCCACATTTTTGTCCTCCTGAAGGTTTTACTCAGAGCCCATATCTAGGTGAAATCTCCATCTCCCATTCCCATTGCTGGGAGCAGCCTGGTTTCTGCTCCGAGAAGATGCTTCTCTCCCTCCTTTCCTCCTCGCTTTGAGCCCTGCAACCTCTTTTGCTATCTCTGCCGTAGAGGAAATGAGGTGAGTTCTAGCCACTTCCCTATCCCACTCCCTTGTGGGCTCGATGGCTCCCTCCCTGGCTCTGCAAGGACATAAGAACAGCCGTACCGGGTCAGACCAAAGGTCCATCTAGCCCAGTATCTCTCTACCGACAGTGGCCAATGCCAAGTGCCCCAGAGGGAGTGAACCTAACAAGCAATGATTAAGTGATCTCTCTCCTGCCATCCATCTCCATCCTCTGACAAACAGAGGCTAGGGACACCATTCTTTACCCATTCTGGCTAATAGCTATTAATGGACTTAACTACCATGAATTTATCCTTTAGCACAAGCTAAACCAGTCCTCCATCTTCTATTAGCTTCAGCGAAGGGCAGTTACCCTCTCCAAAGCCCTAATATCTCCTGGGAGAGGGCAGGGAGTTCTCCCACTACAGAAACTCTGCACTGTGTCTCAGGGCATATGGCACCTCATAAACCCATGCTCAGGAGCTGGGGAACTTTCTGGGAGCCCTTAGTGGTTGGGGAACAGTGTGTGTGTGTGTGGGGGGGGGGGTTCTAGTTGCTAGCCCTTCCCCTCAGCTGCTCTCCTGGATGGCAGGTGATCAAATTGTATCTCCCCCCCCCCCCAACAAAAGATGTAAGATGAAGGACTGGTCGCCAAAGACTCCTGAAGAGGGAAGAGACAACCAGGCCTTGCTATGGTCAGCAAGATAAGTAGGAGGTGGTTACCAGGCCTGAGAGCAGAGAGGCAGGGTGGTTTTTGGCAGGACATATTCTACTAGAGATTTGAATTTGAACTTCTGTGTAATAGGAAGGGACTCTAGCTACTTCCCCTGCACTCCACCCACCACACAGTTTTTTTTCTTAAGCAATTCTGCAGTCTGAGCCTTGCTAATTGAGCACAGCACACCCTTGTGCAATTGCATCTCCACATAGCAGCTGTGCTGGTTGTATTTCAATTGAACATAGAAATCTGATTCAGGTGTTTCTTTTTCCTGGTGGCTTTCCCACATGCAGGACAGAGAAATCCAGTTCATGTCTTTTCCTGGCCAACACATAAACAACGGAGGAGCTCCCTTGCCCACGCCAGCCTCAGCTCTGTTGACGAAAAGGTTTATTACCTGTGATTGTCACAGGAATGTCCCAAAGTGAACTTTTGAGCCTAGGTGGACTGGATTGCTCAGCTGCTTCTGAACATTGTCCGGTTTTGCCTTCAGTAATCCCTCACCCTCATGTGAGTACCTGAAAGCATTTATGTGGGCGTCAGCACACACAAGGGAATCCACCAAGCACTACAGCCTGGCTAGATTGGAGAAAGGGGGCTGTGCAGAGTTGCAAGGCCCCCCCCCTGGAGACCCCTAGCAGTGCACCCTTGGGAAAAGGGGGCTTTTGGGTTAGGCTGGTGTGTGTGTATGTTGGAGATGATAGTGTCAGTGGCTGGGACAGTCTTGCACTCTGGCAAAGGGCTGCTTCCGTGGCTTTGTGGCCAAGGTGTTATGGCCTGGACAGAACCAATCCTTGGCAGGTGGATGTTATCGAATGTTGCCACTTAAAGATGCAGCCATTTAGTAGTATAGTACTATGAGTGGCTATAGCCTGTCTCTCAGACATCTTTCTACTCTAACAGGCCCTACGAGTGGCTGTTGCCCCATGCTTCCCCTGCAGCTTGGGTTAGTACTTCCTGATTTTTAGGCAGTAGATGGAAACAAAATCTTAAATATAACCTGAAAGTAAGAACTCCCAACCCCCCTCAAACCTCAGAGGCTTCCGGCATCATTTGTTGCTGGGTTAGAGGACAGGAAGGGTGGTATGAAAGTGAACACACGCATGCGTGTGCGCGCACACACATTGTACTCTTACAGAGCTCTTTGCAGAGCCCGTCAATCTGGCAAGGTTGTTAGCAAGGAAATAAAATGTCAGACTCTGAGGAGTGCCATGGAGACCCCGAGAGCAAGAATCAGGAAGGGGAAGAGCCCCCAATGGACACTGAAAGGTAAGGCCCTTGGGAGTAGCTGAAATTTACCTCATGGTTTGGTTCTGAGGGGGCTACAGGTTAGCCAGAGAACTGGAAGGTAGAAGCAAAACGGGCTGAATGAGCCCCAAATGAACTTGAGCTAAGAGTCATTGCAGTTGGTAGTGCATGCACATCATTGAGAGGGAAATGCAAAAAGGGACCAGCCATTGGAAGCTCTAGAAAGTTCTTGACCAGCAGGGCCGGCTCTAGGTTTTTTGCTGCCCCAAGCTCAGGTGGGGCTGGGGCTTGCAGGCAGCACTGGAAGCGGAGGGAGTGATGTCACCTTCTCCCAGCTCCTGCAAGGGCTTTACCCCCTCCCCTGCCTGGCTGCGCAGAGAAGCCCCGATATAAGGAGTGGCACAAGGCAGCACAGCAGCCAGTGCGCAGATGAGGTGGCGCAGCCCTGGCTCACAGGCAGGACTCACTCTCTCCTCCCCAGGAAGTGGCTGGGCCTTGGCAGCTCAGCATCCCAGGGGCTGGGGCTTCCCCCTCGTGCTGCGGCCAGGGGCGCGGTGCCCTCACCCCCTCTAAGTGGCACAGCTCTGAGAGTGCAACTGCCCTGAAAAAAAAGGATAGCTGGAATGCTGCCTCTGGAAATGTGCTCCCCCAAGCATGTGCTTGCTTTGCTGGTGCCTAGAGCTGATCCTGTTGACTAGGCTCACTAGCTTTTCTCTGCCTCGCTTGTGGACACAGGGCTGCAAGACAATCAAACTCTTTGCCTTTCCCGCCTCTTTTGGACTTCAGAGTCCCCTCTGGGGACAAACTAGAGATTGCAGCTCAGGCCAAACTTGGCACTGCCAGACTGAAGCTTCTTGGGTGTTTGGATCTGAGGTTTTGGCTCATTGTGGAGCCATGAAGTTCAGATGCCCCTGTTCTTTCGGATGCACACATGTCCAGCGTGAGAGGGAATGGAGGGATTTTATTAGCTCTGTTATTCTATTGTCCATTCCTCCATCTCCCTGTAGCAACTGTTTTGGGGCACTGGGGAATGACTCTCATTTAGACTCTGGGTGAGGGGGACTTATATAGTCCACTTCATCTTTCTCCCCAAAGCATTTTGACTCCATATTCAGGCTGTCCATAAATCTGAGCTAGAACTGCGTGTGAAGGTCATAATGAAGTGTGTTCTTCTCTGAAGGAGAGTTTCAAGGAAGAAGAGCAGGGGCAGAGAAAAATAGACCCTTTTCTGATTCTGCTTTGTGGAAAAAAACTCTGCCATTTTTGCCCCGGCTATCATTATATTTGTAGATGGATGAGAAACTGGATGTTAATACATTGAAAAGACAAGTGAGGCACTGGATGGGAGTTGCTGGAGTCTTGATTTCTTTCCCTATATATCATATTTCTCTGGCTGAATTAGACTGGAAGCCTCTCAGAGCAGGGATATTGTATTTTGTGTGTTTGTACAGCTCCCTGTTCACTCACATCATCCCTGAAATAACAGCAACCAGATAATGACACCCCCCTGGTTGGTTTGCCAGCAGGGACTGAAACTTGGACTGTTAGCACCAAAGCACAGAAAATCTACCATTTAGGTTAAAAGAGTAAGTCCATCAGCTGGGAGAAGTAGCAGTTGGCTTTTGGCTGTGAATTGGCTACTGGAAAAGGACAAAGACACGCTTAACCAGTGTGTTATCTAGACCTGGGTGCATCTGGATCTGGTTTCAGATGTTGAGCATCTGTAAAGTTTGGGAGGTGGCTCTGGCCTTTCTAAAAATAAAACAATAACAATATTATTCACCAAATCATGTCCAACACGTGTTCAAAATATTTAACATTTCCCACAAAAGGAATGTCTTATGGAAGTTGATAAAATCTCTGGCTGTAGCCCCTCCATACTTTTGGGGTGATGGGGATCAGGAGGAGAAGAAGGGTTCATGTTCAATGCATGCTTTGCAGTATCCAGTAACGAAAGGGTTATTTGTCTCACAGAGACACTAAAGCTATTGAGGGTTTCAGTGCTGCTATTGGTTGGGGGAGCCTGGGAACAAATAGTGATATATTGTTGCAACAAATATTCTAATTGGCACCTATATGTAATTAGTCAGGCAGTGGCACAGCCCTGGCATAGTGCAGCTTTCCCACTCATTCCTCTGCCTGCCATGTTTGTGTGTGTAGATGTCTTTTTTTGGTGGGGACAGCTCTGCACAGGCTTCTAATCAGACTGCAGTAATGTTAGGACAGTATTCGGGGTGGGGGGAGGGATGTTCCCCGCTAGGTTCATGACCAAGACTTTGAAACAACCAAAGAAAAAGCTGCCTGCAGAGACTGCTTCTCAAGTTGCGTGTGGGGAGGGAGGGGGGTCAGGGCACGTTTTTTGGAGCATAGGCATTGCTGGTGGGATGCTCATGTAGTGCCAATGTGATCAGTGGTTCTCACAGACTCTCCACTGAGTCTCAGAACATGGGGTTAAGGAATCCCATTGTGACTGGGAGTATAGCAGTAAGAATTCTTTTCTGTGGTATTTCAGCCCTTGTGCTCCCAGGCAGGAACAGAGAGGGCAGACATCACAAATATTACAAACTAGTGCAGGTCGAAACTTCAAATTTTGGAACTTGGATGAAAAATGGGGGGAAAATACAGATGAAATTGTTGTGATTCCCTCCATCCCTGGTCAAGTTTGGAAATTGTCACAAATTTTTAAATTTAAAAATTAGATGGGGGAAAAAGGTGCGAGGGAGTTGAATTTTGTTTTTAAAATTGATAACCACTTTCCCGCCCAAACCTTGGAATAGGTTCAGTTCTAGGTTTATTTCAGTTCTAGTTTAACCTGCATTTGTTCTCCTATCCCCCCTTCTCCAGGTGAGCAACCTCTCCTGAAATCCACCTCCTAAAATGTAGGAAAATGAACAACATTCGGGGTGGGTGGTCTTGCTCATCGGCCTTTCACTCTGTGCCCAGTCTGCTTTCAAGCTAACCTGCTGCTGATCAAGTTACAGCAATGCTTCTGAGACAACTCTGAGGAGGGCTGAGGGCATGGAGGGAGCCAAACGGGGCATGGGGTTAGGGTTTGTGGAGGGAGACTGAATGAGGAGCTGACGTGGGTGGAGGTGGGACAGAATTTGGTCAGAGTAAGATGAAAGCGAATCAGAAAATTGCCCACAGGTCCCACAACAGCACCTGCTCTTTTCATTCCCTCATGTACGCTGCTACAAGCTAGATCCCTCACAGGTTCTACACTATTATTCTGTGACAGATGGACAACAGGAGTCAGCATTGTCACTTGGTCACCTAGCCTGTTTGTTTCCAAGAGCGCTGCTGGTGCATGCAGGCCACAAGGCCTTAGCTACGCAAGCGATAATGGGGCTCATAATTCACCTGCGGTAGCAGTTCTGGAAGTTGTACTGGAGAGGGGGCTTAAGGTGGGGTGAGATGACATGTTGGTCAAAATTACATATCCCTGTCTACGCTACAGCTTCCTCTGTGGTTGCTGCTGCTGGAGCTGTACTGGTAGTGAATGACATGTGCCACCTGTGCCAGTGTAAATGTGGGAGGAAGATGGGGATTTGGCTAACCCTTCATATCTTCAGGCTGTGCATCAGTCTGTCTCTCTAACAAGGCTGGGTGTAGGCATGAGACGTTTAGGCAGTTCTTCCACGGTCGCTCTTGCTAGCAGAGGTGCAGCTCCACCGGTGCTAGCTCTAGCGTGCAGACTGGACTGCAGGAATAAAGACCAGGGGAGACAAGCTCCCACACTGCGGTCTGTTCCTCTCTGCTTGTGAGGTCTGGAGAGAGGGATGTCTGCTGAGGAGAGGAGGGACAGGGAGGGAAATGGCTGCTTCTTGAAGATTGGATGGGAGTAAGTAGGCCAGCCCCTGAAGAGAGAATGCACAGTAGTTCAGGGGGAGCTGGTGTTCCTATCCCAAAGAGGATAGCTGGCTGCTTTGGGAGATCAGGGAGCTGTTGTGTTGGGATAATTCAGTACGCAATGTGAACCTCTGAACCTCTGAGATCCCCCTGCAACTCAACCTAACATACCCCTCCATCCTCCTAGTGATCACTTTGGAACTTACGGAAGCTAACAGGATTGATCTTTCCACATATCGCGTGTGTATGTATATATATGCGCGATATCTGTAGGAATATGGCTTGCAAGGCAGGTGCTCCTCCTGTTAGTGAGCTTCAGGGGATAGGCAAGAAAATACTTTCTTATAGACACAATCAGCCATTCTAGCTCATCATCCAGTGTTCCCTTCCTTGTCTGGCCTCCTATCCCCCACACTGCAGGGAGCCCTGGGCTGACCATGTATGGTCACTGGCTCAGGATGGCTTTGCTGTGCTAGCAGGCCCATCCCTTCCTTTGCCAGGTCCATCCCCAGCTGTCTTGAATTCTCCAGATCCCTTAGAGGAGACTTGGAGAGTCCTAAGTAAGATTACCACAGTTGCTAAGTATATCCGAGGCTGGAAGGAGATAGTCTTGGGAAACTGATACCTCAGGAGCTATCTTTGAACTCCTTAGCACCAAATTCCTGGGGGAGGGGAGGAGGAACTTTTGAGCCGTGCTCAAAGAGGCTGTTAAAAATTTAACTCAACTCACTCAACTACATGCTGCTTCATCAAAGAAAGGAGTGGGAGGGGAAGGGGAAGGAATAGGTTCTAGTTGAATGAATAAGAAAAAGAGCTAGAAAATACCCTAGCTCTGACAAAGGTGCTACGTATATGAGCAATTTGTGACTGGTCCTTTGACTTTAAGAATCATCTTATTTAAAGGAGACATAAAAAAAAAAAGTGGCTTGTGGCCCTTTTTACTTCTTTAAGATGGAAAAAAAAAGGTGTGAAAGATTATTAATTAATTTTTTTTTTTTTTCTGCTTCATTTTTACCTTGAAAATTCAGGGCCAGTCTAGATTGGAAGACTCTACGACAGGGCTAGTCTATTATTTGTCAAGGTCCAAATTTCTTGGTCAAGATTTAGTCAAGGTTCAGCCTCCAGAGACAATAATAATAATGAAAGTAAGTAAATAAAAAGATTTTGGGGTCAGTTCAAAAGCCCTTGGTGGTCCAGATTTGCCCTGCAGTCTGTCTATTGATTACCCCTGCTCTATGATAACAAGAGAACTAGTCAAATGGTGACAGTATAAAAATCGAGAGCAGCTCTCAAGCCTAGTGGCGAGGCCGGGTTTAGTTCCAGAGGCTTGGGAGTACACAAAGCCAGTTTTGCACATTTTATCTTCATGAAAAGACAGCCCGATTTGGATTTTCAGTCTCACACAGGGCTGGGTGGGAGAAGGTGAGTGGGGACAGAGCAGGGATGCAGGGGGCTCTCTCCCTGTTTGGAGATGAACTGGAAACCGTTTCCTTACACATACATCATCTTCCCTTTTAGCAGCTGTGGGTCAGAGCGCTGCTATTTTCCCAGTGAGCTGTTTAATAAAACGAAGCCTCAGAAGGAGGAGTGGAGGAGGAAAGAGAAAATGACAGAGAGGGAGGGAGGAAAGAGGTGGAGGGGTGAGAAAGATTAGGAGCAGAGACCGGCTCATAACAACCCCCCCGATCTCTGCACCTCAGAATGGAGCAAAAGTTCCAGACTCTGGAACTAAACTGTTCAGCTCAAAGGAGTTTGGCAGGGACACATGCAAAATGAGGGGAGCTGTGTGGCAGAGCAAAGGCGTAGTGACAGCAAAAGCAGCGGCACCGCCCAGGTTGGGCTGACAGTAGCTGGGCTCTGGCAACACACAGGCTGGCTTGGAATGGCACAGCTGCAGGGATATGGCGCTGTGTGGGCTGGAGGGCGAGTAGCAGAGCTGGGCATGGGTGGGCAGTGGCTGTGGCATTGTATGGAACAGGCTGGAAATGACAGCGGTGTGGCAGATTTTACAGATTGCTGCTGGAATGGTTGTGGCACTGCCCAGGCGAGGTGGGAGCTGAATGCTGCACACAGTAGGTGATGATGGTATTGGTTGATGGTGGCAACGTCCAGGTTAAGTTGGTCTTGGAGTTCTTATTAACAGCGAGGCACTGGAACAGCTGGGGCACTGTGTAAAGGTGACAAGGTGGATGAGGGAACATTTTTTATTGCACCAAAGTCTGTCGGTGCGAGAGACAAGCTTTCAAGTTTAGGCAGAGCCCTTCTTCAGGTCTGGGAAATGTACTCAGAGTCAGAGCTGGCAGGGGGGGCAGGCGCAAGTGGGGCAATTTGCCCCAGGCCCCATGGGGGCCCTGTGAGCCCTGGCCGGCGGCGGTCCAGGTCTTCGGCAGCATTTCGGCCGCGGGGGGCCCTTCAGCCGCTCTAGGTCTTCAGCAGCATTTCAGCAGCGGGGGGCCCTTCAGCCGCTCTGGGTCTTCGGCAGCATTTCTGCGGCAGGGGGCCCTTCAGTGCTGCCGAAGATGCGGAGTGACTGAAGGGCCGCCCGCCGCTGAAATGCTGCCGAAGACCTGGACTGCCGCCGGGTGAGTACAAGCGCCGCAGCTCCCCCGCTTTGCCCCTGGCCCCCTAAATCCTCTGGGCAGCTCAGAATGTCACAGCTTAATACAAGCTGAACAGATCGTTTAACGTAAGTAGTTAACACATATTTCAAGAGACCCTTCAAGGTGAAGTGGCCTGTTAACACCCCTTCAGGAAAGGAAGGAAGGCGAAGACAATTAAGGGAGTTGTTAGTGGGTTACAGTTTGTTTTAATAAGCCATCAATCCAGTGTCTCTGTTCAGTCCATGAATGTGGAATGCGCTGTCTGTTGCATTGCACTGGTTAGGCTGGCACTAATTGCCTGCAGCACCGCACAGCTTAGACTTGTAAGCACACATGTTACAGCACCAGGAAACCTGCTGTAACATAGAACTAGCAAGCGCTGTTTGCCGCTGGTCTGGACACATGGAAAATGGGAGAACTCTGCCACAAGAACACTTGTTCTTATGCCCAGGCAGTGATGTGATGCATTTGCAACCATCAGCCGCAAGGAGGCATGCTCTGCTCATGCTTATTTCATAAGGCAGCAGAAAGGAGAGAGCTAGAATGCAAAAAGCCTGTGTTTCAAGGCAAAGTTTTGGGGGAGTGGAAGCTTTAACCCTAATGCAGCCTAATGCAGCCAGCTATGCCCTAGTCAAGAGGGCAGCCTTACAGAAAGTGTTTGTTTAGGGAAGCAGCATGAATGCCATTGCACAGCATGTTCTAGTAGCTGAGCCCAAATAGAAGACAAGATTTGTGGCTTTGTTCCTAGCTCTGCTACTTACTGGCTATGTGACCTTTGGTGAGTCATGTAATCCCTCAGGTTTCTCATGGTTAAGATAGCATTAATAACACTTACCTCCTTCACCAGTGTGTTCTGAGCTTAATTCATTAATGCTCCCAAAGCACTTTGAGAACTTCAGTGGGAGGGTCTGAGAGAAGGGCAAAATATCTCCTCCTACTGGTTTTATGTATTTGTTCCCGTCACCCATGAGTACTCCTGTTGATGTCCTTACCCCCTACACTGCTGCCAGAACATGCCTGGCCCATAATTCCAAAATACATATAAAATGATGGGGTCTAAATTAGCTGTTACCTCTAAAGAAAGAGATCTTGGTGTCAATGTGGACAGTTCTCTGAAAATATCCGCTCAATGTGCAGCGACAGTCAAAAAAGCTAACAATGTTAGGAATCATTAAGAAAGGGATAAAAATAAGATAGAAAATATCATATTGTATCTATATAGATCCATGGTATGCCCACATCTTTAATACCGTGTGCAGATGTGGTTGTCCCATCTCAAAAAAGATACATTGGCACTGGAACAGCTTCAGAGAAGGGTGAAAAAAAATATTAGGGGTATGGAACGGCTGCCATATGAGGAAAGAGTAATAAGATTGAGACTTTTCAACTTGGAAAGAGACGACTAAGGGGGAGGATATGATAGAAGTCTATAAAATCATGACTGGTGTGGAGAAAGTAATTAAGGAAGTGTTATTTACTCATTCTCATAACACAAGAACTAGGATCACCAAATGAAATTAATAGGCAGCAGGTTTGAAACAAACAAAAGGAAGTATTCCTTCACACAACGGACAGGCAACCTGTGGAACTCCTTTCCAGAGGCTGTTGTGAAGGAGAAGACTATAACAGAGTTGTTTCATTCCCAGGGCTGACAAACAAGGCTGTACTTAAATTGCCACTGCCCATGTTGGGCCCGTTCTTTGGGCAAGTAGAGGATTTCTGTGTGGGGGGAGTAAATGCACCTTAAACACTTTGCTCCCCCAGAGCCAGGGTCTCAGCAGCATGAACTTCCCCATATCAGTCTATGAAGTAACCTGGCCCAGTGGATAGTGTTGGCTTGAGAGCAAGGAGACCTGGGCTCTGTTCCTATGTGGCCTTAATTGGAAGCACTTTGGGGCAGAGCAGCACCTGGCACAACAATGCCCACAATCTTGGTCGGTGCTTCTAGCTGCTGTCGCAATACAAATAATGAACTTGCCCTTCTCAGAGCCAGCCACAGGCCAAAGTCAACTGCTGCTGGGTGCCAGTGACTGCCCCTGAAGCCAGTGGGAGCTGTTGCTATCTGGTGGCAGGAGGTTAAGGACCCAGTAATGCGTCGTTCTCTGTCTACAGTCGTGTGGGTTGCCCATGCTTGGGACTGTAGCTTGCCCCTGACAGCTCTAACTCAGCAGATGCCTCTCTTTCTCTCTCTTTGTACCTCACAATGGGGCTGGACCATAAATGGCTGCCTTTTCCTCCTCCCACCTTTCCTCCTGCTTGTGGATACTCGCCAGACAGGCTGCTGTCTCCTCTGTGCACTCCTCCTCCTACTCCTGCCCTGCCTTCCACCTGGAGGACACCTCAGAGCAACTGCACGCACCAGACCAACAAGCCCCGGAGGGGAAACTGCTGTTGCCAAGAGCTTGAAGCAGTGACCGCCTCACCCAGCTCCTTTGTTTCCTCCCTTTCCCTCTGAATGGGAGGGCCTGAGAGCTGCACTCTGAAGAGACCTCTTGGGAGTGGGGAGATATTTTCAAAAGAGGCTCAGGGAGGTAGGTCGGTGCCCAGATCCCATTAAAATTCAGATGTAGTTGGGCACGTAGCCCTGACAATCCCTGCCTTTGGCTATACTGGACCACATGCTCTGAAGAAACCGCTATGGGCCTATTCATCCCTGGGCCAGAGATCGGCTCAATGCAGGGACTGAGTGGGAGGGAAAAGGTAGTGGGGGCAGGCTGGGGCTGGTTTGGCCCTTGGCACAGATTAGAGCAGCCTGAACCCAGCTGCCAACAGTGCTTGTGGGCTGGCCCAGAAGTCAGGAGTAGTTGGGGCATAGGAATGTCCTGGCCACATCTCCCTCCTTGTGGGACTTGCCCTTGCACACCAAGAGCTCCTGAGAAAGGTGCCATAGAGCTACTGATGCCTTAATCCACCCTTAGTTCATTGTCGTATCTCTGTCCTTAATACCCATCTATCTAGTGAACAAATTCCATGTGTGCCTGAAGTCATGCACTGCAAACACTTATTTTGCTTTGGGTCTCTTTTGCAGTGTGAACTTCCCCACAGCAGTGCCCTGGAAGCAGGGCAATTGCCTTGGACCTCATGTTGCTCCGTGCCTGGCTGTGTGCGAGATATTTTTTTCTCAGCCAGCCAGGGAGGGCAGTGCCAAAAATGTTTTCCACCCTGGGCAGCAAAACAAACAAAAAACAAAAAAGTGAGACTTCTAGAGCTGGCCCTGCCTGTAGGTATCAGCCTGGACTCCAGCACTGTGAGCTTCCCCACAGCAGGGACTCCAGCGGCATCAGTCACAATTTCAGCAGCATGAGCTTCCTGAAAAGCTTCCTGCTCCATTAGGGCTAGGCCCCTCTGTCTGGGAGTAATTGAGTCTGCTCTCATGTAGCACAGTGTGGGAGCTGTGCTGTCCCTAGGAATTCTTCATTAGCTGACACTCACTTTGGCCTCAACTAGTCTTGGCCTGGCTTTCTGGGCCTGAACCTATGTCTAGTGTGATGGCTATTGGTGTACCCCTGGATCTGCTGCAGGAGCTAGTCCTTCTGGAAACATTTCCTCGAGTTTTCTCTGAGGCAGTGGTCTCCAAACTACAGCCCAAGGGCCGGATGCGGCCTCGGGCTTCCATTTGTCCAGCCCTCCAACCAACAGGGGAGAAGTGAACAGCTGAGTAGGCACACAGAGCAGGCAGGGGGAGGAGCTGCCAGCAGCAGCTCACATGGGTTGGGAGGGGTAGCTCAGCTGAGCTGTGCAGAGGGGTAAGTTCCTCTGGGAGTCAGTGTCCCCCCGGAAGGGGAACCAACTTAGGGGAGAGTCATTGCTGCAGCTGAGTAGGCACAGGGAGAGGCTGCCGACAGCAGCTTGCGCGGGGGGGCGGAAGCTCAGCTGAGCTGTGTGGAGGGGAGAGTGCCCCCTGGAGCAGTGTCACAAAAGGGGAGCCAACTTAGGGGAGAGTTGCTGCTGCAGTGTAGCAGGCATGGACCCTTGCCTTAGAGTAAAAATACAAGTCAGCTGCTTAAGTTACATCTCCAATAAATGGAGTAAATAAGATAGAAATTAACAATTTCATAATGGTTAAATGTTAACTACAGCACTAATAGAACCAAACAGTATTTGTAAGATACAAATGTGTGAGTTTTTAGAAATAAAATGTAAAAAAGTGAAATGCTTTTTAATGTATTGACAAATATTGTGTGATTTCACAGTACCTGCATTGATTAACTTTTATACCCGATTTAGAATTTAATGCAACACTGACACAGTAGTGTTGTTGTTTAATAATTTTGCATATATTTGCATACATTTAATTTCTTTCACGGTCTCTTCAGCCCACGAAGCCACTTCCAAAATCTAATATGGCCCTTGTCTCAAAGTTTGGAGACCTCTGCTCTAAGGAATCAGGATATTTTGCAACTGTTTTGCAACAGAAAAGCTTCAAAAACAGACTCCAACGAGAAACTGAACTTAAATTAATATGCAAAT
This sequence comes from Gopherus evgoodei, assembly GCF_007399415.2. Taxonomy (NCBI): domain Eukaryota; kingdom Metazoa; phylum Chordata; order Testudines; family Testudinidae; genus Gopherus; species Gopherus evgoodei. The sequence continues at coordinate 112,672,450 of NC_044325.1, read as the reverse complement.
TAGACACTATCAGCTTAGGCTTCAATAGAGAGTGGGAATGGCTGAGCCATTAAACACATTGAATCTATTTCCCCATGTTAAGTATCCTCACATCTCTTGTCAAACTGTCTGAAGTGGGCTATCTTGATTATCACTACAAAAGTTGTTTTCTCTTAATTAATTAGCCTCTTAGAATTGGTAGGACAACTCCCACCTTTTCAAGTTCACACACCTCCCCACTATATGTTCCATTCTATGCATCCAATGAAGTGGGCTGTAGCCCACGAAAGCTTATGCTTAAAATAAATTTGTTAAGGTGCCACAAGTACTCCTGTTCTTTTTTGTGGATACTGACTAAGACGGCTGCTACTCTGAAAGATATCCTAAGGAACATTCTGGGAGGTATTTAGTATGGTACAACTGGAATTCAAAGGCCCCTCTGTTTTAGTACTTAAATGGTATTCCAGCAGACGTGTGCCACTGGGAACGATTACCAAGCCAGTCTCTTGCTCCTGGGCAGCTGTACCTGGTCTATGTGCCACAGGCATCTACCCCAGATGCCGCTGTGCATACTTTGAGATACAGGACCCTGTATGGTGTGGCTGTACAAAGCTGGTATTATTCTCACACTTTGTAGGACCGTAGCACCTAGAGGGCCCAGCTGAGATCAGCACCCCATTGTGCTCTGCAGGGTGTAGACACATAGAAAATACATAGACACAGTGTCTATCCCAAATAGTATAGAACCGAAATATGCAAGGGAGAAAGGTAGCATGATCCCCTTTTTTCCAGATGGAGAACTGAGACACAGAGACTTTAATCAAGGTCACTTCGGAAGCCTGTAGCATAGCTGAGATTTGAACTTACATCTCCTGAGTCCTAGCCCAGTACCTTAGTCAAAGCCAGAAGTTTAACTGAAAACTGCTACAGGAATGCGTGCCTGTAGTGACCTAGCAATGAATGGGTTAACCATTCTTGCTTGGAATCTCAGTGTATTTTCTTTGCCAGTTTATCCCTCTTAATACACACCAGATGTGCGAGGCAGCTGACTGAGTGCCTTAATCCTGGGCTTCAGCAGGCTCCGTTGTCTCTCTTGCAAGGGGCAGGCCCACTCCAGACTCACTGGGGATTTCATCTAGAGCAAAGCAGGGGCAGGGAGGCTGGCAGCCCCGTCCCTTGCAGGGAAAATGTGTGACGACCCTAAGCTAACTAATTGTTAAATCAAGGTCTTTTACTTACTGCAATGAGCTAGCCATTCCTAGGCAGAGGAGTTGGGACTGGGGGCAACACCCTCACTGACTCAGCAGTAATGGGACTGGGGGCAGCACCCTGGACATACAGCAGAGATATCTCTGTTCTAAAGATGGGTACTTAGAATGGATCAGCTCCACAGCTGGTGTAAACTGAAGTATTGACTTCAGTGATATGGTGCTGGTTTAACCAGCTAAGGATCCAGCCCACTATGTCATCTGGCCCTCTGCCCCCCTAGCCCTGGACCACCCAGCATGCTGTCCCCAGCCCTGGACCGCGTTGCCTGAAGCACCCGAGCCGTGCTGGCCCCCGAGCCCCGGGCCAGCCTGCTGACCCCAGGCCCAATCGCACTGGCCAGTTGGAGCAACCCCAGCCCCTCTCCCTTTAATCGGTTAACCGATTAAATGATATTTTAACTTTTTAAACAATATTTACATCCCCACTCTCATCCTTTCCAGAGTACTGTACCCCTTTCAGGAGATTGATTTGCGTACCTCCAAGTTTCACCTCACTTAAAAACTACTTGCTTACAAAACCAGACATAAAAATACAGATGTGTCACAGCATGCGATTACTGAACAATTGCTGACTTTCTCATTTTACCATATAATTGTAAAATAAATATTGTATATAGAGCAGTATGATTTTGTATGAAATTTTAGTTTGTACCAACTTCTCTAGTGCTTTTTGTGTAGCCTGTTGTAAAACTAGGCAAGTATCTAGATGAGCTGATGTACCCCCTGGAAGACCTCTGCATACCCCCATGGGTATGTGTACCCCACATCGAGAACCACTGAACTAGGTCCCTTCTGGCCTTCCAGTCTATGGGTATGTCTAACTACAGGATTATTCCGATTTTACATAAACCGGTTTTGTAAAACAGATTGTATAAAGGTCGAGTGCACGCGGCCACACAAAGCACAATAATTCGGCAGTGTGCGTCCATGTACCGAGGCTAGCGTCGATTTCTGGAGCGTTGCACTGTGGGTAGCTATCCCGTAGCTATCCCATAGTTTCTGAAGTCTCCCCTGCCCACTGGAATTCTGGGTCGCGATCCCAATGCATGATGGTGCAAAAACAGTCGCAGGTGATTCTGGATAAATGTTGTCACTCATTCCTTCTGCCGTGAAAGCAATGGCAGACAATCGTTTCGTGCCCTTTTTCCCTATATTGCCCTGGCAGACGCCATAACATGGCAACCATGGAGCCCGTTTTGCCTGTTGTCACTGTCACTATATGTGTACTAGATGCCACTGACAGAGGCGTACTGCAGTGCTACACAGCAGCATTCATTTGCTTTTGCCAGGTAGCAGAGACGGTTACCAGTTGTTCTGTACCATCTGCTGTGCCACTGTAAATTAGCAATGAGATGACGGTTATCAGTCGTTCTGTACCATCTGCTGCTGTCATGGGTGCTCCTGGCTGGCCTTCACTGAGGTCGGCTGGGGGCAAAAAGACAACAATGGGAATTACTCCCCGGGTCATTCCCTCCTATATGTTTTATCTAAAAATAGAGTCAGTCCTGCCTAGGATATGGGGCAAGTGTACTAGAGAATCAGAGAGCACAGCTGCTCCATGTCAGATCCTGCAGAAATGATGAGCTGCATGCCATTCATGGGGGGTGCCCCTGCAACAACCCCACCCTTTGCTCCCCTTCTCCCACAACCTTCCTGGGCTATCGTGGCAGTGTCCCCCCATTTGTGTGATGAAGTAATAAAGAATGCAGGAATAAGAAACACTGAGTTTTTAGTGAGATAAAATGAGGGGGAGGCAGCCTCCAGCAGCTATGATAGTCCAGGCAGGACATTAAGCGGTGTAGGGGAGAGGAGCCCAGCATCCCGCTGCTATGATAGTCCAGGCAGTACAGAATCTTTTCTTTAGACATGAATGGCGGGGGCTGATGGAACTCAGCCCCTAGTTGCTATAATGAGGACAGTTACCAGCCATTCTGTACCATCTGCTGGGAATGACCGGGAGTCATACCTATTTTTACCCAGGCGCCTCCGGCCGACCTCACCTGAGGACAGCCAGGAGCACTCATGGGATGATGATGAGGACGGCTATCAGTCCTTTTGTACTGTACCGTCTGCCACCGGGAAGGGGAGAGGATGCTGCTGTTCAGTGCCGCAGCACTGCGCCTACCAGCAGCATGCAGCAGACATAGGCTGACATTGAAAAAAGTCAAAAAAGGATTTTTTCCCCTTTTCTTTCACCGGGGGGAGGGGGGTAAATTGACAAGATATACCCTGAGCCACCCCGGACAATGTGTTTGACCCTACAGGCATTGGGAGCTCAGTCAAGAATGCAAATACTTTTCGGAGACTGCAGGGACTGTGGGATAGCTGGAGTCCTCAGTGCCCCATCCCTCCCTCCATGAGCATCCATTTGATTCTTTGGCTTTCCATTACGCTTGTCACATGGCACTGTGCTGTGGACTCTGTATCATAGCCTGGAGATTTTTTTCAAATGCTTTGGCATTTTGTCTTCTGTAACGGAGCTCTGATAGAACAGATTTGTCTCCCTATGCAGCGATCAGATCCAGTATCTCCCGTACAGTCCATGCTGGAGCTGTTTTTGGATTTGGGACTGCATCGCCACCAGTGCTGATCAGAGCTCCATACTGGGCAAACAGGAAATGCAATTCAAAAGTTCGCGGGGCTTTTCCCGTCTACCTGGCCAGTGCATCCGAGTTCAGATTGCTTTCCAGAGCCGTCACAATGGTACACTGTGGGATACCGCCCGGAGGCCAATACCGTCGATTTGCGGCCGCACTAACCCTAATCCAACATGGCAATACCAATTTCAGCGCTACTCCTCTCGTCGGGAAGGAGTACAAAAACCTGTTTAAAGAGCCCTTTATATCGATGTAAAGGGCCTCGTTGTGTGGACGGGTGCAGGGCTAAATCGGTTTAACGCTGCTAAATATGGTTTAAACGTGTAGTGTAGACCAGGCCTATGATTCACCATTCCATTCAAAATAACCAGCACTGGCGCTTTGGTCCTGGTTTTCGTACTGATCAATTTAAGCAGGGAGAAAAGAAAATGGAGGGGAGGATTTCAATATCATAGCAGAGTTTAACTCCTCCATCTGTAGCATCAGCAGGAGATTTTGGTTCAAACATGGATGAGCTCACAATTGAGTTGAATGTGTTGGTCTCAGTGGACACTTACATATGTTGCACGAATGCCATTCAGCAAAGCAGGGGTGTGGCAGATTGCACCCAGTCCTGCCTATGATGGAGAATGGAGAAGGCTGAAGGTTTCTTCTCTGATCACCTGCACACCACACCCTCCACCACTGAATAACCTTGTTTCTTTGCCAGCTGGAAAAATAATGGGCAAATACATCTTCATATTTCTGTAATCAAAAAAAAAAAGTGCATCTCATATTTAAGGCTGAGGACTGTTTGCAGAACTGTCCAGGGGATTTGGATGCTCAATTCCTGATTATTTGATTGGAAATGGTGTCCAATCCCTTAGGACAGCTTTGAACATCTCAGTCAAAATGAATGTTGTCTGGGGTGTGATCTAAGGGCTGCCTTCTTTGTGGTTGGCCTAGGCAGCATCTCTCTCTCCCTTTTCTCTCCTGTTTATCATCCCTCTCGTACTGGTACCAGCTGCCTTGCAGGCCTGAGAGATACCTCCAGAAGCCTGTTTCCAAGCCCCAGATGCTGTGATTAAGGCGCTCTAGAGAGGAAGATGCTTTTGTGGTTGAGCAGTGGACAGGAGCTCAGATAATCTAGGTTCAGTTCCCAGCTCTGCTATAGGCTTCCTATGTCACCTTGGGCAAGTGCCTTTCTGCCTTAGTTCCCTGCTTGTCGAATAATGTGTCTATCTTAAACTGTAAGCTCACTGGTACAAGATGTGTCTCTTATTACATGCTTGTACAGCACCTAGCACCAGGTTGTCCTGATCTCAGCTGGGGCCCCTGTTATACAAATAATGGTGGTCTCACCAACTCTCTCCCCTGCCAACTTTTTTTTGTTTTTTTCAGCATCTTTCTCTCAGTCTCTTCCCCCTTGTCCTCTTTCCTTCCTTCTCTTCTCTTCTCTTCTCTTCTCTTCTCTTCTCTTCGACTCTCCTAAGCAAGGCATCCCTTGCTGGGATGCTGTGAAACACTTGTTGTTCCTAGGAATCTGTCACTGTGAACCTAAACAAACTGTTTTGCCTCTCAGGCTGCGGAAGGGGAGGTGGATTTTGCCCAGCGGGAGTGCTCTGCTTCCAGGGGCAATCCTGAGGACAAACATGGATTCTTCCCTCTCTGTAGCTCCCTTGCCTCTTGATGAGAATGTTTTGCACATCTATAGCCCTTGCCGTCCGAGAATCTGGCAAGGCTTTAGAGACACTTATGAATTAAGCCACCTAACATGCTTATCACACAGATAAGTAATTTTGTTTCCAATTTTCACTGGAGGAAACTGAGGTACAGACTTGCCCCCAACCAGCAAGTATGTAGTGGAGTCATGAACACAACTCAGATTTCCTGACTCCAAGTCATCTGTTTTATCCAATTGGCCATTGTCTGCTTTAACCAGCAGACCACCCTCATCTCACACACTTTCACGCCCACCTGTAGTTATATAAGCTCTCATTAGAGCCATCAGTATGCACCTGGGCCTTTTTTGGGGGCCTGGCAGCACTGCTCCTAAACCAGCTAGTAGGGTGTTGCTAATGAGTGACAGAAAACTCAGCGCCTTGTCAGTCCCTTAAGGGAAAGAAGGGACCATCTGCTGGCTCTTCCTTTCTTTCTTACAGAATTAAGCCCTGAAAATCGTAATAGCTTGATATAATCCCACAAAATAAGCCATCCTGTCCTAGAGTCCTGATTGTGTAGTCAATGAGTTTATAAGTGGCTACTCCTACCTGAAAGATATTTGAGACTGTTAAAGCCCCTGTTTCACTGGGATTACCTTTAATGTGGTCGGCTACCGATCTTCAAGCCTTAGTAAAATGAGATGGGACATATTAATAGGGATCACACACATCAGTAAGTAACATTTGTTTCACAGACTAGAACACACTCACCATTGGTTACTTACATATCCATTAGACTGGCATTCCAATTAACACATCCCTTCTCATTTAGCCCAGGTTTGAAGATGAAGGACAAATGCTGTAAAGATAATCCCAAGAGACCTACTTCTGTCAGACTTTCTGAGAAATGTGGGTCCATTGGGTTGGGGGGCGGTGGAAGGAGAGGTAGTGATGGAGAGAGTAGAATGTGAAGATGTATGAAGGATTATACCAGCTAGGAAACAGGGCACCTCCCTGCCATATCATCACCACCAATTTTGCTGAAGTATCTAGTGCAATGGTTCACTGGCTGGTGGTATGTAAATGACCTTTTTGAGAGGCGGAGTGGCCAGGTGGGAATATTACAGAGAGAGTAATGACATGGGGTGTGCACTCACCCCTTCTTACTGCAAGATCTCCTGAAGGTAACCTGTCATGTTGGGGTGCCTTACCTGGTGGTTAGGGCATGTGGACGTGTGCCAATGTGCATTACCAACATATAGGAAATCGGCAAAGAGCACCAAGAGAATCACTGAGACGGGACTATTCGAGCTGGCAGCTAACATAAGAACCACCGGGCACAGGTTGAAGTTGACCAAGGGTCTCACTGAAGATGCAGTTAGGCGCAATTTCTTTATCCAGAGTTCCTGTGGGAAATGGACTCAGTGTAGTCAATGAAGCGCTTCTAAAGAGGAGACACAGGGAGGAAAAAATATGCCCAGGACCTGTCTTCCACGGGACCTGAGGGAACACAGCAAATGGGCTACTCTGAAACCTTTACAGTTCTAGGGTCTGATTCTCCAAAGTACCCAAGCTCATTATGCTTCTCTTGTGGTGTAAGGGGGGGCCTTAAAGGACATGAAATATGGTCTGTGTAAAGAGGATCCTCTGCTGGAGTAGAGCAGCCCTATCCTGGCCCCACTCCTGGAGGGACAGAAAAGGGATGTAGCGGACAGCACCGAACAATGGGCATTTTGTGCTCTTGCAAGGGGCTGTGAGAAGTAGAACACATGTTAGAGCAGCCTCGAGATTGCTCTAAGTGAAACCAGGGCTTGGGTAGGGCTAGCTGCCTCAGACTGTGAAGAATAGAAAGGTGGTTTCCTGTGCCTCCATCTAAATGAAGAGACTTTCAATTCATTCCCATGTTCTCTAGTCATTCTGAAGCAGGCTGTGCTGCTCCATCAATAATTCCATGCATGCTTAAAAACGCAAGTCACTCCCATGCTCTACAGTGCTGGGGCCTGATCCAATGCCTGTTGAAGTCAATGGAAAGGCGAGGCAGAGGGCGGATGATCTCAGCGGGTTTGGCATCCCATCACTGGGGACAGGCACGTTCCACAAATGCTGGGCCTGATCCTGTCAGATGTTAAGCACCCTCTGCTCCCATCTCTGGGAGTTGTGGGTGCTCAGTATCTTCAAGTACTGGGCCCTGGACTGGCACTAGACATTTTACTGTCCTGGCTGGAGCTGCATTGGGGGAGTGGCTCCTGGCTACAGAGGCAGAGGGAGCACATTTAAAGGGGCAGCCTCCCCTGCTGAAAGCTGTGCTGTGGGACTCAGGCAGCCAGAGCAGGCAGGATTTGCCCAGCTGGGTGTCAGCCCTCTCACACAGTGGTGTGTGGGGGTGTACTTAAAGCAACAGATCTCCAGAAACTGTGCTGGTGCATAGTAGGGCATGGCAGCTGGGCTGGAGGTGCCCCTAAAAGATTGGGATCTTAGGGTAGCCAAATTACATGCTCATGCCCAACATTGGCCCTGACTGGGACCTTTGATTGCAACAGTGCTAGAGCAAATCACTCTGGTTGCATTTCTGTGCTACAGTCTTGTTTTTTCCTAGACATACTTTAGCCTCCAAAATGATTTTGCAACCCGTGCTACATAGCAGAGCGATTGTGTCATTAGAGAACTGGTGCAGCCCTATCTCTCTGGGACTCCCTCCCTGCATCCCAGGGCAACAGAACTGAGTCACTTCCCCCCCATCCCACTCACCTTTAAAGCCTTCCCTTTTTGTCTGTTGCTGGAAAGTTCTTTATAAGCCTTTGGCTTAGAAGACACATGCTATGCACTAGCAAACTGCCTTGTGTTATTGGCCCCTCTTGTCTTGTGCTAAATGCACCACAACCCTGCAGAGATTTCGATTGATTTTTTGTTAAACTCCAGCAGGAAAATAAATCATCTTTTTTTGGTTGGTGTCTTTTTCTTACTGCAGCATCAATGCTGTTTCTAGAATGGCACCCTGAGGTTTATGTGGGCAGTGCTGTATGAGCTGGGCAGATGGGACCATGGCTGATGCTGCTAACCCCTCGCTGCCCTTGAATGGAAGTATAAATCACGTTGAAGCAGCTATGCTCCACCTTGGGCAGTGGTGTGGTGGTGGGGGAGAGACCTCTGATTCTACACAGATTGTGCAGGAGAAGCCCTCAGCCTCAATTGCCTCTGGCGGGTCAAACCATCTCGAGCCAGGAGGGGGTAAGGTAGGGATCCCCCTCGCTCATAACTTTAGTGATTTTTTTTAAAAAAAAATTTAAAATAAAGTTGCAGTGTCTCCAGTTGAGTTAAGTCAAAGGGAATGGATCATCCCCAAGTGCAATCGCTAGCATTTTCCTTTTGCACACTGGAGAGATGGATCTGGAAGATGCAGGCATTTAAACAGAAGCACTCCCCTGGCCCTCATCCATGGGGTCCTCTGTGACCCTCCCAGTGCTGGACATGCGTGTTTCTCCCACCTGATCTCCCTGCATTCTCTGACAGAGATGAAAGGGATGGGATGTTGATTAATCTTCACTATAGGAGGAGCATCACAAACACATCACACCAGCCTGGAGAATTTGCAGTCAGGGAGTGGTACCTGGGAATTCCTTAACCCTGTAGAAATGCAATGGGAAATGTAACCCTTCCACCCACCCGAACCCTTTGCATATCTTGGTGTATTCTGCCCCCACCCTCCAGTTACTTTTTCAGTCACCCTCCTCAGTTCATTCCAAAGATCTTATCTCCCCTCCCACCTTTCACCCCCGCTCTACTTCCCTTAAAACAGCTAATCCAACCGACTTCTCCTTGATCCTAGATGCCCTGCTGGCTCAGGAAATCCATCTGCCATACAGCGAGCAAACACCCACATCCTTCACTGCATTTGGCTTCTGCACTTCCTGAGGACATGAGCCCTTGCGGAGAAGGGGGTTGTTTATAGAAGGGCACCCACGACTAGCTTCTAGGCAGAATTGACTAAGGTGCAGGATTTTAGCACTGCTGGACTCTACCTTCTCCTCTAGGCTAAAAGTTTTGGTTTGAAAACCTCTTGCATATTTAATAGCGGGTGGTTTCTTTGGTTTCTTTGCCACAAGGCACTGGTGTTTATTGAGTGGAAGCATGTGGGCAAGACAATTGTCTCTGGACCCGGTCCTCAGCTCGTGTAAACCAGCATAGCTCCACTGAAGCAAATGTCTCTGTGCCAGTTTACACTAAAGGAGGGTCTGGCCTCATATGCCTCCTGATGAGCCCACCTCCCAACCCTTGGCAGGCATGTGCTTCCAGCCTCCCCATAGTTATCAAATCCAGGTCTTTCACATTCCTCTCTGCCCCTCCTGAGTTTGCTACAGATAGTGTGGCTTCTCTGGCTATAATAAGAGCTGTGATTTCATTCAGCAGCAGTTGTTGTGGCAATGCCATCACTGTTAGCTTCACTGCCCCTTTGTCTCTGCCTGCATTCACCACCAGCCCCTTATAAAAACCCTAGAATGGTACCATCTGAGTGGTGGGCCCCATGCTAAGAGCTGCATCACTGAAATCAATGAACATTTGCAGGATCAAGCCCTCTCATCACTCTTCCATCTTGCAGAAAACCGTTGGGCATTTGGCCAGTGACTTCAAAAGACCAGAGGCTCTGATCCTGCAAATGCCTGGACGTGTGCTTAACTTTAAGCATGTGAGCAGTCCCAATGAAGTCAGTGGGAGCGAGTCTGCTTAAAGCCAAACTCACATATACATGCTTGCAGTGGCTGGGCCTTTCTCTTGTTGAATATTAGAGACCTTTGCTGATTGCTCTCCTAGTTCCACCTAGCCTCACAGAATGTAGAGGTGTAAAATAAATATACTCCAGCACATAGTCCATCCGTGATCCCAGTACAAGAGCAATCACTGCGCCTAGCTGCTTTTATTATTTCTCATCATTTATGGGATGTTTGGTAAATACATAAACAATTAACAAAGAAACCCATTTTTAAAGTGTGGGTTTTGTTTTTTGTTTTTTTAACATTTAATACCTGTCTGTATTTATTTCAGTGCAGTTTCTCTTTACTGATATTTCTTCATTTATTATGTGGGCAGTTATCAGACATCTACATTTCAAACAACCAAGCTACCGTAAATAGTCCACCATTACTCATCCAAAGAAAACATATGCACATTTTATGAGATACAGGGAGAGTGGCATGTAAAAATCTCAATACATGTTGGTCCTGATAATGACACTTTATAATTCTCACAATACACCTTTTAGAGAGGTCAGGGTTGATATTCCCTTTCCACCAATGGGGAAACTGTGGCAGAGAGGTTACTTGACCTGCCCACTATCACCCAACAAATGAATATCAAAGATGGGATTAGATCTCAGTAGTTATTGGCTGCTAACCCTATGCTCCCACAGAGTCCTCTCTTCTTTGTATTACAGTGGCACATCGATGCCCCTGACTAAAGGACTGTACACAAACTCCCTGCCCCATTGAGTTTACAATCTAAATGGACAAGACAGACTCAGGGTGGGAGGGGAAACAGAGGCACAGTAACTTGTCCAACATCACTTGGCGGGATGGGGCAGAACCAGAAGTAGAAGCCCACTTACTTATACCCATGACTGCGTGTAACTAACTGTATGAGCGATGTACCCTCACTGCTTCTTGATCCCACTCACCATACAACCCGCATTGGGGGACCTTGCAGACTATATATGTTATGTGCTAACCAATTCCCACATACCAGCGTCCCCCTATACTTTGTATGTTGCCCCCAATGACCAACAACTGACGCTTTGAACTCTTTGTATCATTTTTATTTAAACATTCTCTAATAAACTTTTAAATCTGAACATCATATTCCAAGGCATAGTCCAAAGTGCTATCCAAGACCACCCAGTTGACATCATAATAATGACACCTAACTCTTATTGAGCACTTTTCAATAGATTGTGAAGAACTTTATGAAGGAGGCCAGTCTCATCACCCCCATTTTATGGATGGAGAAATGGAAGTACAGAGAGCAGAAGTGATTGACCCAAGCTCACCCAGCAAGTCAGAGGTAGAGATGGGAACAGAATTTAGTTGTCCTGAATCCCAGTCCAGTGCTCTGTCCACTAGTCCTGCACTGCCTCCTCAAATGCAGTAGTCTGAATCAGCCTGATGCAAACCGAATCACATTGCACTTCATTCTTTGATACAGCATTTTTAACCACAAAGTGTTGCAACCTCTTTGCAAGTTACTGAGACTTGCAATTAATTTTTTAAGAGTAGATTTAGACTATGGAGGCTATGGGTCAGATTCTCAGCTGGTGCACACTGGAGTAGCACCATTGATTTTAATGGATTGCTGCTGATTTACGGGAGCTCAAGATTTGGCTCAAGAGTTGTAAATCTGTCCTCTGCTGTCTTTCCTCTAATCAGGTTTTGTGTCCCTGAGTGGCTTTTATTCCTAATTTATGCAATTAGTTAATGCAGACAGAAAGATCGGAAAGGGAAGAAAAAGAGAGAAAAATGAGGAGTGGGGGAGGGGGAACAGAAGGAGAGAAAAAGAGGAGAAACAAAGAGGCATAAAGCAGGAGGAGTGTAAAGAGAGAAGAGAGAGAAACAGATAGCCAAATAGAAGAAGAATAGCCTTTAGAGCAAAGGAGAGGTTTAAGCTTTGCATTGAGCTCACTCAGCAGTCAGATGGGAGCAGGGAGGGGACCCTGCTTTGCCTCGAACTACAAAGCTGCTCTCTGAAAGATTTTTCTCTGACATTTCCACTAGGCTGTGGAGGAGGTAGAGGTGGAGGAGACAAGAGGGGGGCTGAACAGGGGGGCTTGGAGAAACAAAAGGAAACCAGCTGCAGAACTTCCTGAGGAGAGGGAGAGGATTATTTAATTTTTTTTAAAAAAGGAAAAAAAAAAGTAGGAAAAGGAGGTTTAGCAGCCAGGATCTGTGAGCCTGCCCTGAGATCAACCTCTCCCACAATGACCAGTGCGATCCTGAGGAGGAATTCCAGCAAACAAGGGTTACAGAACCTCATAAGGTAAGTCTGTACCTGCCTAGCAAAGGCAGAGAGGGAGAATTCTTTGTTCCATGGAGCTCAGTCCATTGATCTTCCACCATGGCAATTTGATTTGGCTAATTCTAAACTCTATGGGCTGTTCCTTTCACAGAGAGAAATGTGTCTGCTCCATGGTAAGAAGAATATTGTTCTGGTGTGGTTTATTTGTGCACGCATATATGTAAATCAGTTGAACCTATTCATTAACAGGGCTCTTAAGCAGACAGAACATCTTGGAAGCAGGGAAAATAAATAAAACACCAAATAACAATATTAGCAAGGTAGAGCTGAGCTTACTGATGGTTTTTCCAGAATCACATAGTTAAAATAGCTGAACATGACCGTACTGTAATATTTACCTGAACCTGCTGGTTTTTCCTCTTGGCTTGGAGACTTTATATGCGTCTCAGCTGAAGGAGAGGGGCTTTGTCTAGCAAAGTTTTTGGAGGCTAATATGTGAACTGTATGTGTGTTTTTAGGCAGAAATCCTTAAAGGGCCAGATCCTCAGCTGGTGTAAATCTGCATCAGTCTATTGATTTCATTGGAGGCAGAGGTGCTGATTTATACTATCTGAGCATCTGGGTGTAATTGCTAGGGCAGATTGTTGGACAGTTAGAAGATCCTTGGTTCCTTTTTTCAATAAATGCTGAGCCCAGATCTCTCCGGGCAGGATGGCTGCACTCTGCTCTGTTCAGTTACTGAGGCTGGGGCTCCACTCAGTTGCAACCATGCTGCTTTCTAATGTGGAGTAGAAACCCCACTTTTGCTCCTTAGACCTTTGCACCCAGATCATTATGGAAGCTTATCATGAACCATGCAGGAAGGCGTCAAAAGCTCAGATTCAAAGGGGAAACTCCCTGCTCTGTTCTTTACTTTAATGCTAAGTTTGACTTAGAGGTGTGGGAAATGGGAGCACTGGAGACTAATGCTCTCCTCTGAACCACAGTTTGGGCACCTTGGTCTTCCCTGGGGTGTACAACTTCCCCAGCAGCTGCTGGTCCCCAGCTTAGTGGGAGTGGCTGCCTGCAGTGTGTGTTTTTGGGTAGGGGGGATTCCAGTCTCCAAGTCCAGTTCATTTTGGGGATTCCCATGGTCATTACTGCAGTCTTAAACCTTACCTCAGAAGGGCTTCTCTCTTCCAGGGACTTCCTGTACTACCCTTTTTGGAGGCCAGTTCAATACCTGCAGGAGACCACAGAAAGACTCTCATTGACTTCACCTGACATTGAATTGCCCTCTTGGAGAGAAAGGGGAATGGTCACCTCCATTCTGACCCATACATTTTCCTCTCCTTAGCCTTGGATCGGGGGAATCACCCCATTTGATGGAATCTCATTTTGTAACAGTGCACTGGGGGCTGGGTTGGAAGGTGTAAACAAGTACAGGTGGAATAGAATCATCAAATGCATTCAAACACAGGACACGCGACTCAGAGAATGGGCCAGGATTGGGTGCTGCTGGGCAAAACAGTTACGCTAAAATAAGACTCCCCTGTTCAGTCTTCCCCAGAATTCAAATCTGGGCTGAAACTCTTTGGAGGAGACAAGGGTGATGAGCATGCTGCACATGCTCCATAGATAGATAAATGACCCAAGCACTCACACATGCCCCAATCCAGACCTCCTCTTAATAGCTGTTCATAATTACTCTAAATGTTGATGGGGATTGTAGGTGCCCATTCGGAAGAATACCTGCCCTCTGGTGCTTTATCAGATTAGAGGGAGATTTGATGGAAGATGGGGATTAAAACTGTGGTTGAGTCAGTCGTTTGGTAAGTGGATTTTAAATTGGATTCTAGCGTGGGTGTTTGTATATATCGTTCCTGTCCATGTGCGGGGAAAAGGGATGGATTTCACTCTGGGTTACACAGATATAACCCCCCTGAGGTCAACAGAAGGCAGAGGGTTGCTCAGATATAGGCAGAGGACCATCCATACACTGTGCAGAACTTTTCATACACAGTGAAACCCTCCTGTAGAAGAGTCATTTTTTCCGCACAGAACTTCGTTCTAAGTTTTGCTATAAGCAGAATTGCTGACTGCACAACTAAACAATTCAGGACTTTCTTTCTGCCTATTTCGTCACAGGACTGGTGCGGGGCTGAGCTCATTCACGTTCCTAAGGTGCTTTGAGATTCTTGGACTCAAGATACTACAGCGGTGCAAGGGAGTACTGCTCTTATTCTGCTTTGCTACATGAATGGAGTTTCCAGGTTCACCATAAGCCCCGGCTGGTTGCACTACAAGCCTACATAGTGCATGTGCACATCTTGGTATGTCACATTTATATGGGTAACACAGGGACAGACTCTGAGCTTAGTCACACTGGTGTAAAACCAGACTAAGCTCCAGAGACTTCAGATGCTGCTGAATCACTGAGCTTTCTCCCACACTGTTGGAGGCAAGAGATTGCTGATGGCTTTCCCCACTTTTAATCCTGACGCTAGGGCTCTGTAACTGTGTCCAATGAAGGGACTCATTGGCAACTTGTCAGCAGCCCCGAGTTTCCATCTGATTTGCTGGGAATAAAGAGATTGCGTCCATGCTTGTCTTTAATAGAGAGGCATGGCCCCCGGGGACTACAGATCCCAGCATACACTGCTGAATACGAATTCAAGCAGCCCAGCCATGCCGCCTGATGGGAGCTGGGAACAGTATCCTAAAGGGGCCGCACCTTCATACTAAGGAGAAGGGCAGCCATGGGCTCCCTCAGACTCTGTGGGCTGCACTTAAGCTTCTCACTGGCCGCATTGCCCCACATAAGCTATTCACTGCCATGCTCCTGTGTGGTGATGTACGTGTTGTCCAGGGTAGCCCAGTGGGCTCATTTGCCATTGTTAATATTCACTGCTACTGTAGCCCAGTGGGCTAGCCTGACTTTATTATATTTACTGCTTTGTGTTATATTCTGCTTTGAATTATATCCAGCAGTAATGCAAGAAACCTACAGGCCTATATCCTGAAAGATATTAGCTTCAGCAAGTTAGCATAACACTTGAGGCCTACGAACTTTGAATAGATAAACTTTGCATAGATAAATGACCTAGTGGAAAACCCCAAGGATCTGGGGAGCTGAAAATAGAATTTAAGGGGAAGTTCTGACCACAGATACATGAGTCAACCACAGAAGTGTCCTGGCAATGAACTGATGCTGTTTCCATAGGCATCATTTGCTATCAGTGAAGACCCTAGTGGAGAACTACAGGAACAATGATCAATCCAATTTGTACAGGCTTTGGATCAAGGCCTTAATGCCCGATGGGTGGCATGAGAGTGAGTGCAGTTGTTCCCTGGAGGGCCATTAGCAATATCTTGTTGCATCCTGGAGGTGGATTGTAAAACAAGCCCTTCTTGCTCTTTTTCTGGCCACTGGCAAAGGGAGATGGATACTGGGGGTTGCTTTGCATGAAGACACTTGACAGGAGCATGTCATTTGCATCTGAAAAGTTGGTGACTGGAAAACATCCATCAGGCTAACAGAGCCCAGGGATACGCCCAATGATAGCATAGAATACCCAGCACAAGTGACTGTAATTAACTAGAAATGACATCCAAAAAGAATAGGCAGTTCACAAGCTTATCTAATTCTTCTTCTCTTCAATGTGTACCTAGGATCTCCCATTGTTGGGTATGGTCTCTATCAGTCAATGGATTGCAAAAGAGCATCCATCAGACATCAGGCTGCTTTGTCTTGTTTGTAATAAATTAGCAATGATAATACCTACGAGACAAGGTGGGTGAGGTAATAGCTTTTATTAATATCTTGGAAGAGCTCTGTGCAAGCTCGAAAGTTTGTCTCTCTCACCAATAGAAGTCTCTCCAATAAAAGATATTACCTGACCTACCTCATCTCTCTAATGCCCTGAGACCAACACAGCTATAACAATGCTGCACACACAATAATGATAATACCTAGCACTGTTATGAGACTTTGTATGTTCAGATCTCTCTCTCTCTCTCTCTCTCTTTATCTAATGAATTCCTATCAATAAGATATGCAGCTATTGCTTGTCCTTTTGATTAATTCGATTCACTAACCACCCCTGCTAGAATTTTATCTTCTCTGTATTCATTGAGTCTCAAATGTTTTACAACAGAATATTACTGTTTAATTAACCTACAAATCAACTTCTTCATAAACCTGTTATACTGTATGTGCCTCTGTTCACTGGTGGTTTAAATAGCATCTTTCACGGACGGATGCAGCTTCCACTGTCTTCTGAATATGAGAAGCAACCTTGAGATGGTTTCATGTAATCAGATCTCCTTACCCATTTCATTATTACAACTTAAGTAGGGGTGTGTGTGTGTGAAGAAGGGATAATAGAAAAGCCTCCACTCTCATATCACCTGGTTTGATTTTTTTCCCTTCTTTGTGTGGAGGGATTCAAAAGATTTAGGCTTGAACTGAGTCATGATCAACTCTCTGAGGGCAGGAATCATAGGCTGGTTCTGTGTTTGTACAGCACCTAGCACAATGGAGTTCTGTTCCAGGACTGGCATTCCTAGGTGCTAATGCAATACATACACTAAATAATAAGGATAATTTCCAAAGCATCACAATCTGAACTCTGAATATCATCACAAGAAAAGGGGAGTGCCAGGGAATCAAGAAGAGATGTGGAGGCTATCAGTGAAGAGAAGGATCTAAGGCATTTCTTCATTCATATAGAATTATTGCTTTTTTGGTATCTTATCAGTCCGGGGAGTCATTAATATTTGCAAGGAAAGCCAAAGTATGGAATTTTAAATTAGACTCCCCTTACTTTCAGGCCCAATGTAGATGGTACCTTAACATGGAGATGCAGCCTGTGGAGACTGCATGTCCCTTCATGCAATGCTGCATCTTGATCCAAGCATCCTTGCTCCAAGTACCTACAGGCTCCATGGTTTGTATCTCTTGATTAAAGGTGAGGGCTGCTGTGATCTGCGTTTTGGAACTCTGTGAACCAGTTCAGCCTATGGGTTCTGTTCTAAATTCTCCTGGGGTTTAGGCATTTTCACAATTCCACTGGCTCTTCAGATTGTCATCTCCATTTGTCATAGCTCTTGGAGGGAACATTTTGTTTGATGGAGGATCACCCTGCTCAGTTGTTTTTTCTGCCCCATTATCCTGCCTACCCTTCCTCACACACCCCAACTTTCTCTGGAGTCACAAGTGTTTGTGTGATGGGGAAAATGCTATGCCCAATTTCTTGATGCTGCCTTCCTTGTTTGACCATTCCAAGCACTGAACTTTCCAGATAAGATCTGGGTAGGGAGTGTTCGAAGGGCTGGGAGGTGGGCTGGGTTGGGAGTGAATTTCTGGGCTGAAGAGGAAAGCAGCTTGTGGAAGGGTGTGTGTGTAGGGGGTTAATGGCAACTGGGGTGCAGAACATTTGTGACTGGGATTCTGGAATCAGGATGGGAACCAGCAGTGGGTGGTGGAGGGAGGGGTTGGGGTAGGTTATCTATTAATCATCACATTTTTGATGTGCCTATCACCAGGTTATCTAGGGGCTAGATACCAGGGGGTGGGGAAGAGAACTTTCAATGAAGAAATGGGGGAGGTGAAAACAATTGTCTGCTGGGGAGTGAGGAGGGAGCAAGTTGGGGGTGGCAGTGTTACTGCAAAAACAACGAGTCTGGTGGCACCTTAAAGATGAACAGATTTATTTGGGCATAAGCTTTTGTGGGTAAAAAAACCCACTTCTTCAGATGCACGCTTATGCCCAAATAAATCTGTTCGTCTTTAAAGTGCCACTGGAGTCGTTGTTTTCGTGGATACAGACTAACAGGGCTACCCCCAATACTTGACACCATGCAGTGTTACTGCAGTGGATGGAGAGGCAGAGGCAACTGGGAGGGGATCAGGCTACTGGGTCAGGGATCAGCTGTTGCTGGATGTTGGGGTCTACTCCTAGGAGCAGCAGGGGGACTTAGAAGCTCCAGCTGAGTATCTCAGCACAATTTGCTGAGGACAAGTACAGCTTTAGGGGTTAAAAACGCTGCCTTCCACCCCGCCTCCATCTTTCCCCGAGAGCCCGCAGATCCACAGTGGCCTCTCCCCTCATGAAATACCCTTTCAGTCCTTTTGTTGTTGTCCTCCCCGTCATCCCCCCCCCTCGCTCTTTTGCACCATTACTCAATCATTCGGGGCATAGCCGACAGGCACCTTAGCAAGCTCACTGAGGCAGAGGAATGAGTGGGGGGCGTGGGAGACAAATGTCCATATGCTGTGAGGCCTGCTTTGTGCACAGGCTCTGCTGGGCTCCCAGGACACACTAGCAGGCACGGTGTGCCAGACTGATGGATCACACAGTGCTAGAGGGATGTGCCCTGATCCTTAGGATTCCCAAAGTGACTCCACCCCTTTCCTATCTCTAGTGCTGTGCTGTTTGCAGGCCATATTGTTGTGCTGATATCTGAGTGTCAATACCAGGCCTCATTGGGTGGGAATGATGCATGTTATCTGGGAGGCAGCTACCTTTCCCCACCCAGTATTGTCTAGGAGTGCGAGTGTGTCTCTGGGTGCACATCTTCACACAGGAGAGGGTAAGCCAGCCTCCAAGCCTCCCCAGCACCCATTGTCTTGGAAGCTGTAAAGGGCGGAGGGGAAGATCCGCTGCACAGTCCCACCCTGGGGCTAACCCACCCACATGCATGTTGTAGCACTGAGCTCTCTCTTGGCTTTGAGCAACACTGAGCCCTGCCAGAGGAACTGACTGTTATTTCAGGCCATGGACAGTTAGGCCCCTTCCTTTGCTGTGAATGAAGGAGTTGGGAGAAAGGCAGGGCTTGGAGAGCAAATCTGTCGGCCCCCTCCCCCCGAATCTGTCGTCCTTGTTGTGATCCAGCACCCTTTTATTAGAAGATCTCAAAGGAGCACTTTGCAACTATTAACAGATTAATCCTGTGAGGTAGCTAAGTGTTGTTACCTCCATTTTAGAGATGGAGAATCTGAGGCTAAGCGACTTGTCAGGGATCACCCAGTGAGTCAGTGGCCACGCAGGCAACAGAAAGCAGGAGGCCTGGCTCCTGTGAAACTCTCTGCCTCCCCTAAAGCAGTTAAATCAACAACCATTAGCGTCATGCTGGCAAATAGATTTGTAGCACAAAAGCCAGATGCTCACAAGCAAAATCCTTTCATTTGCAGACAGAGCCTCATGCTCTCCTCTGAAGCCTGGGCTGGGAGAATGATACCCTGCCCCATTTGAGCTCACTGGTCAGCTGTGGAAGGCTCCATATCCCTTCCCCGGAGCGACTTTGCATGCGTAGGTTACCCACATTCCGCTCTTCCTGCCCATCTGTCCCCCTGAAGCCTGCTGACTAATCCTGCTCTTGCCAATGGAGGAATGTGAGTGTTCCCTCCTGAATACCATGTGGATTCATTCCCAGAATTTCCTAGCACTTAGAAGCTCTGCAGCTGCCATGCATCTAGCCATTAACTATAACGTTACTGCTCCATATAGTACAGGGGCTCCCTATGGCGTGGTCAATTTTATTGCATTCTGTTACCACCATTCCACTTACCCGCCTTCAGAGCTTCGATTTCTCCAGACTTATTGGCCAACTAGGGCCCAATTCTGCTCCCGTTGAAATCAGCGGGACCTGGCTTGAGCCCTTCAGTGTTCATGGAGTGAGGTTTATTCCTGCCAAGCCTGAACAGTCTTAGTAAAGCAAGCAAACCCCTGGGGATGGATGGAACATCCACTGATAGTGGTCAATGAGCATGCTGGGGGAAAGGGTTTGGTTTGCAAGTCTAAAAATGGCCAAATCAACCTCAGAGAGCTTTTCAGTAAGAAGAGGCAGTGGACAGGACACTGGTCTGGGTCTCAGGACACTTCGTTCTGTTTCTGGCTTGGCTGCATGATGACAATGGGTAAGATGCTTCACCATTCTGTGCCCCTGTCAGCCCCTTCCAGCCTTTGTCTTAACTGTAAGCCCTTTGGGGCAGGGGTTGTCTCATTGTGTGTATGTACAATGCCTGGCACAATGGGACTCTGAGCTTGGTTGTTACTTCTAGTTGCTACTGTAAAATAAATAATAGTAATAAAGGAAGCACACCTTAAATCCCACTGGGAAATGAGAAGCACACTCCCATTGCCACTCTGCACTCCGCTATTCAGTGTTGTGCATGTGCTGATCTCTGCCCTATGTGTCTAGGGCTCAGGGGAGTTCTGTAGAATGAAGTGGTATAGAATAAGTGAATGAAGCAGTATTGTTGGGTGCCTGGATTCTAACCTCTCGACTCATCAGTACTATAAAAAGCATCAGGCCTCATTTTGATCTCACTTATGCTAGTTCTAAACTGGCGTAACGTTATTAACCTCTATGTGGCCCCTCCTGGTTTACACCAGTGTAAACAAGAGCAGAATCAGGTCCCCATTGAAATTGGGGTGGGAAGATTGTAGAAACGAGTTTCCCCAAAAAATACTGTATGGGGTTTCGTGAAACTGTCAGAACCTTTCTGGCAAGATACTTGCCTTATCTATGTGAAATTTTCCTCCTTGCAAGGGCTAAGTGACACATTATTATTATTTATTATTATCCAGCAATCACCCTCCTGCAAATGGAAACAAAACCTCATTATCTTTCAAGGTTCTGAATTCTGGAACCCTAGATCTAAAAGAAGTCTAGGACCCACTAAATTGTGAAGGGCTTTGACTCTGGAACACGTGATGATGAAGACTGAATACTTAAGGGGTTTACATTTTGGTGCTTACTTATGCTCTACAACCGATGCAATGATGCTGACGTACCACAATACACGCACTATTACAAGGCCTGTATGCTAGAATCCATGAAGTGCTAAGGGGCTTAATGGATGACAGTACATACAATGCTAAGGCTTATATGCTGGAATCTATACAGTGCTAAGGGGGTTAATGCATCACAATGCAAGCAATGCTATAAGGCAGTGGTGGGCAACCTGCGGCCCTGGGCCGCATGCAGCCCATCAGGGTAATCTGATTGCAGGCTATGAGGCATTTTGCTGACCACCACTCCCATTGGCTGGGAATAGAGAACTGCAGCCGCTGGGAGCTGCGGGGGGCCGTGCCTGCGGATGGTCAACATCAACAAAATGTCTTGTGGCCGCAATCAGATTACCCTGATGGGCTGCATGCGGCACAGGTTGCCCATAACTGATTTAGAGTATAGACTCTTGGGGTGAAGATAATCTCTCACAATGCAGAGCTGAGCTGAGCTACTGTGCATGCAAACAAAAAATTATTAGAAGAAGCAGTGAAGAAAATTCTTTGGAAAGTCCAGTCCAGTTTGGTTCAGTTTCTGTTCAGGAGATGGGTGAAGCTTTGGGCTGCTGCTTATTTTACCTGTACTGCTTGGCCTGGTCCTGTCTCAAGATTTGCTTTGTTCTGTTTTCCTTTTAAGTAAGTAGTGTTTCTTTTCCCCAGCTCCTTGCACCAAACAGGTCAGCAGAGATGAGACTGGCGATGATTCAAGGGGTATGTGTGGGAGCTTGGCTCTACCCCGGTGTCTGGATCCTGTAGGCAAAGCTGTGATTTATAGGATAAGTGGGGGGAAATGACTGAGATAGGCAGAAAAGCTTAGTATGAGAGAAAGGCACAGGATGAATTATATGTATCATTTTTTCCCCAATGCTCTTCTAGTCTAAACTTTGTAACAAAGACTCCATACTGAGCTTTGCAGCCCAGTTATTGAACTAATAATGGTCCAGCACAGCAATGTCTTTATATGACATTGTCTGTGGCATGTTCTTGTGGTCTTTGTCTACCCAAATAATGGGGCTTCCACTGCTTTCCTTGAGGAGATTGATGCAGTGTGTCTATCAGACATCACTGTTTGAGGACATGTACTATAAATTTTCTGCTGCTCAGTTCACTTCGATCACAGCTAGCCATACATCCCTTGGGTCAAACTAGAATCCAGCATGATTTCTCACAAGGTCCTATGATCAATGGAAATCAATGTGGGTAGGTGCCTAGGGACTTCTTCTATTGACAGACCCAACAGGCACCCAGCTACTTCTTTAGACATCTAAAAACCTTTTAAAACATATCGCCAGGCAGGAGAATTTCTGGCACAGCTTCCATGTCTGAACAATGAGCTAATCATTCAGCGCCAAAATAAACATTTCTTCCCTTGAGGGATAGGTTGGGAGACTAACCTCCCTGCCTATATGGATATCTGTCACAGGGTTTCCCCCACCTTCTTCACACTATCCAACCCACTCCTAGCTGCCAAAGTAGGTAACAATTTTACTGAGTCTTTGCTATTAAACAACATTAATCATAGGTCATAGAATCCTATCTCCCAAGAAACATGGCTCCATTGTCTGGTCATCTAAGTTAAAGATACCCCTTGTTGTAGTCATTTTGTCAGCCAGAGGGAAAATTGTGCCTTGTGTTGAGGAGTGAAATCACTTTTTCCTGCATTCCATAGGAAGAAGGATGGTCCAGTGGTTGGGAGCTAGCTGGAGAGCTGGGTTCAGTTCCCTGCTCTGCTACAGGTTTCCTGGGTTGGGTGAGTGACTTGGGGCCTGATGTTTTAAAAGATTTTTAGATGTCTAAAGAAGTAGCTGGGTGCCTATTGGGACTGTCAATAGAAGAAGTCCCTAGGCACCTACCCACATTGATTTCCATTGATCATAGGACCTTGTGAGAAATCATGCTGGATTCTAGTTTGACCCAAGGGATGTATGGCTAACTGTGATGGGAGTGAACTGAGCAGCAAAAAACTTACAGTACATGTCCTCGAACAGTGATGTCTGATAGACACACTGCATCAATCTCCTCAAGGAAAGCAGTGGAAACCCCATTATTTGGGTAGACAAAGACCACAAGAACATGCCATAGACAATGATCAGTCACATTTGGCATTAAGCGTTCTTTTATTTATCATTTATAAAGATTAATGGATGATTTACTCAATTGTTATAGGGTCTAACAGGTCAATAGGTTGCTTATAACCATGATTTATAATCTTCCGCTGATGCCCTTAAAGCCATCTGTAACAAAGCCAACTCATGTCTATAACATGCTTATCACATCTATTAATTCTTTATGAACTAATTCTAAATGTACCCTTAATATTAAGTCAGCAGTAGGAGGAATGAGTTGATTGACGTAGGTCTTAGTCTAGCTGGATATCTTGTGAGTCACCTAGGTCACATTTTCTGGTTGTCACTAGAAATGGGTTTATTGGCAAAGGGAAGACCCCATGAATAAGTCCGGGGTATCTTCCTTTCCCTTCCCTCTTGGTTAAAACTAGTGGGATGGGTGCTGGGGAAACATCCACAGGGCTGCCATTGCCACCTGCTTTCAGCTTCAGACACTCCTCCTTCTCTAGGCTGGTATTTTCAGAAGCACTCAGCTTTGGCCTAACCTGGCTCCTACTGAAGTCAGCAGGAGTTTTACCATTGAGTTCAATGGGAGCAGAGATAGATTAACATTGAATGCTTTTGGAAATACCATCCAGAATGTATGGCTGCACATGTAATAAATTGCAGCTGTGAGTGCTAGTAGATGATCCCAAAGCCTGAGGCTACCTTCACCTACCCTGGTCCTTGTGTATGCAGGTGGGGAAGAAGGGGAACAAGATTGCCTCACATACACATAGGAAAACCAGATAGCAAATGTGAAAAATCGGGACAGGGGTGGGGTGTGGGGGCGTTATAGGCGCCTATATAAGAAAAAGACCCCAAAATTAGGATTGTCCCTATAAAATCGGGTCTTCTGGTCACCCTACATACACAGGCACCAAAGAAAATAATTTTATAGCACTTGCTCCCACTCTAGCTCAGGAGACAGGAATGCTGAATTCACTTGCATAGGGGTATTGAATTCTGGCACAGATCCTTGAAGTCTAGCCACCACTGGAGGCTTTTCATTTTCCTTTCTGGAATTAGCTTCAGTGCTGAGAGCTGGTTCTGGGCCAGCAAAACTTCCTTTTAGCTGTGAACCATGCAAAAGATTCCCAGAGTCTGGGGCACTTCCCTTAAAGACGGCAGAAGCTGTGCCAGAAATTCTCCTGCCTGGCCACTATCATTTCCTCTAGCGTGGGTGAGGAGTATGCCCCAGGGAACGTGACCTTCCCTGAAATCCTTGGTTGTGAGGAGTGGGAGTTAACAGCCACCATGTCTCAAACAAGCAGAGTTAGAGGGACTCCAGATTTGGATCCACTGGCAATGCTAAAGCACTGCCGCGGAATTGTTAGAATTTTAGAGCCCTCCCAGCGCTCTAACCCCCCCCCAACGAGGGGCGTAGCTACCAGTGCTGGGGCACTGTTTACACTGGCGCTTTACACCGCTGCAACTTGCTGTGCTCAGGCAGGTGTTTTCTCACACCCCTGAGCAAGAAAGTTGTAGCGCTGTTAATTGCCAGGGTAGACAAGCCCACAGCTGGCCCAAGTCAAAGCTTAATTAATCCCTGAATTTCCCCAGGGTTCACAGTGCAGGGGATGGGAGGCAGGATCATAAAGGTTACTGCAAAAGAGCCACATGGCATGTGAGCGCAGTTTAATCTAGGGGTTGGCAACCTCTGGCATGCGGCTCACCAGGGTAAGCACCCTGGTGGGCCAGACCAGTTTGTTTACCTGCCGCCTCCGCAGGTTCAGCCGATCACGGCTCCCACTGGCTGCAGTTCGCTGCTCCGGGCCAATGGGGGCAGCGGGAATCATCGCGGGCCAAGGGATGTGCTGGTTGTGGCTTTCTGCTGCCCCCATTGGCCTGGAGTGGTGAACCACGGCCAGTGGGAGCTGCAAGCGGCCGAACCTGCAGAGGTGGCAGGTAAACAAACTGGTCAGGCCCACCAGAGTGCTTACCCTGGCGAGCTGCGTGCTACAGGTTGCCGACCCCTGGTTTAATCAGTCATAAATAATCAGTTCCAATGCGTTTTGATATTTTCATGGCCTGGCCTCAATCACATCCTGTGCAACCCCAGAGATGGTATAGAAAGGAGGTCAAACTCAGACCCACTGTGTATGTGAGACTGTCCAAGTTTTCCCTCTTTCTCCATCTCCTTTTCTTTGGTTCTTCTCTGCACATTGACTTCATATCATGTGCTCAGGACATATTTGCAGCTGTCTTTGCATTAAGAAGTTACGACATCACAAAAGTTAGGACTCCCGGGTGTAAGGATACGCTAAGGAAGATGCAGGCCTATGGTGGGGGGAGGCTGTGCTATGCAGAAGAGTCTTTACATTGTTTGGTAGAAAGGCTGCGTTTAAAGCAAGGGAGATTCAGAGGTGATGAATGTCAAATGGTCCCTAACGTGCAATTTCTGGATCTATGGGTTATTCATCGTGATGTACATTTGCAACTGAAAATAGGCAAACTGGCTGTATGTTGGGGGGCAGGGGAGGGAAGGGCTGGATACAGTGAGATAATGGACTGTACTAATCCTTCAGCTCTGATCCTTACCCATAAGGCTAAATCCCACAAATGTAATCAACATGAGTGTTCTACGGCTAGGTCTACACTACAGACCTTATATTGGCATAGCTATGCTGGCCCAGCCCCCTAGTGAAGACTCAGCATATGCCGACAGAAAGAGTGTTTCTGCCAGTATAGGAACACCATCTCCCCAGATGATGTTAGCTATGCGCTTTTTGGTTGGCCATGTGTGTGGGGGTTTTGTCAGCACAGCTGTGTCACTAGGGTGTGTTTTTTTCCCCCCACATCCCTGACTGATGTAGTTATGCTGGTAGAAATTTTAAGTGTAAATCAAGTCTAGTCCCTAGTGGATAATATCCATTTCTTTAAGCCACTGTGTGATTAGCAGCTCCTACTTAGGACTGGAATGGCAGGGCATGAGCTTGCACATGTGTGTTGCATCCAGGCCAGTTTGGAGTCACATTGGCAGAGCTGTAATAAAGAAAGGTTGGCCAACGCCTGCTTGTGCAATTCCCAGATCTGGCCAGTGCTTCCAGCCCTTACACTTCTTGAGCACCGAAATTCACCAAATCTGCTCAAAGGTTTTGAAGAGGGGACATTTTTAGCAGTGCCATTGACAAACAAGTGACATCAGAGAGAAACCCCAGCCTGAGCTGCAGCTGGGACTGTTTGGTGCACCCCCTCTTCCTGACAGAAGTCTGGGAGAGGCTTTCAGCATGACAGCGCTTCCCTCCAGCTGGAGGCCCCGGACCTCTGAGCACTGTGCAGCACAATAGAAAGCAGCGACCTGCATGTTTATGGCAAAGAGGCTCTCAGCACTGGGATAATTGCAATGTGGGTCAGTTGGAAGAGAAGCCAATACGCCAGGCTGTCCTTTGGCAGGGTGAATTTGGTGGGTATCTTTCGACTGGGCCGAGCAATCAGTTTAATTTCTCCCTCCCTCCTCCCAATACAATTGTTCTTGTTGTTATAGTCCTCCGCTCACGTTCCACACAGCCAGTTCAGAAGATGCAGTGACAGAATAGTGAGCTGGTGAGGTCATGGAGAGAGAATTAGTCACATCCAACAGAGAGGGAAACAGAGAGGGCTGCAAGCCAAGCTCATTTGATAATGTAAATGACTGTCACACAATTTATATTGGAGCCCCCCTGGGAGACTTCAGTTCACCCCTTGGGGGCAGTTAATTCTGTCCCACTGCAGCCCCCAAGGAATATGAGGTGAATTCCAAAAATCCCACTTACTCTGGCAAAAATGTGGTCCTCACACCTAATGACTGGGGGAGTCCAGGACAGATGGGGTTAAGAACCTTTCTGAATCAGAGACTCTTATCAAGTTCTGTTGCATAAAAAGGGAGGTCGAGCCGGAGCTTAATGAATGACTTCATTTATATATCTTAACCCCCTCCCGTCCCACCTTGGCTCCTGGCCAGGACCACAGACAACTGTTTCTATGGGAACTATGGAGAAAACAGTAAATATGAGTGTGGAATGAATGAAGAAGGGAGTTTGCTTGGGTCTTGTTTCTGGTGGCTTCATGCTCTCTGTTCCTGTGTGGAGTAAGGCAGGATGGAAGAGGCAGGATGGGAGAAGTGGGGTGCAATTTAATTCACGTAATGTAATTTTTAGAAAATGCAGTGTCCCTTCTGGCAGTGGTGTTGGGTCATGATGGCAGGAGAAGCCCATTCCTGTGCAGATGGCAGGGGGGTGGAGTGGGGAGAACGAGAAATCAGGGCTGTGCTGTGCACTGTAACTGTGCTACACCCCAGTGGTGAGCTGGAATCTCCACGCTCTCTGTGCTCTTTCAGTCCTACTCACCAGCTCCTCTGAAGTCTCTGGCATGATTGCCATGTGCTGTAGTGCCACACTGGGATGGCAGGGAGCTTTAAATTGAGGTGAGCTCAGACACATTGTTGTCTGAGAACACACAAAAAAGGGCTGGAAAACAAGCTAGTCAAAGAAACATCAAATATGCTGGCCAAGGTTCTCAAAGGTAACTGATGATTTTGGATGCTTGGCTTGAGACACCTTAGTGATGGCTCTTGACAGCTGCCTGGGGAAAGCGCTTTGCAACAATTACTCTGAGGCCTGATCTACACTAGGGGGGCAAAGTCGAAGTAAGATACATCGACTTCCCGTAGCTGAAGATTGCGTATCTTATTTCAACTTACCTCCCGTCCTCAAGGTGTGGGATCGACAGCCGCGGCTCCCCTGTCGACTCCACTACCACCATTTGCCCTGGGGAGTTCTGGAGTCAACGGGAGTGTGTTTGGGGATTGATATATCGCATCTAGATGAGACGCGATATATAGATCCCTGATAAATTGATCGCTACCCACTGATCCGGCGGGTAGTCTGAACGTACCCTGAGGCAGAGTGGTCTAATTGCTAACGCAGTAGATTGAGAGTCAAGAGACCTGTATTTTCTTCCAAGCTCTGCCAGTCACCTGTGTGCATCCTTGGATAAGTTACAATGCTTCAGTTTCCCATCTCCACATTTCTCTGTCTTGTCTGTTTAGATTGTAAGCTCTTTGGGGTAGGGGCCCATCTTTCTCTATGATCCTGTCTACACCTGTTTGCATCAGGTTAGTTAAGATGGTGCAAACCCCTGTGGGAACATACTTATTCTGGTTTGAGTAGTTTATTTAGGTTTTGCTTAAACCTATCCCTAACTGATTTAAGGTAAAGATTTAAAAATGAGCCTTGTTTGAACTGCAATAAGCAGATCCACACAGCCTTTTGCACCAGTGTAACTAAATCACTTTCCAATCACGCCTTTAGTTAAGCTGGTGCATCTTTAAATATACACCAGCCCTCTGGTGTGTACAGCACCTAGCACAATGGGGCCTCACACTTGGAGCCTCTGGATGTTACTCTCCTTACAAATCATCAACATAACAAAGGACTTTGCTCTTTGCTCAAAAACTGATGCTTTCCTCAAAACTCTCCTTTATGTATGTTTGCAAAAATACCTCCGGGGAACATCTGCCCCCTTCAAATCCCGCTTTCAATCTGGAGCCCTCATTAACCTGGTGCCTTGTACTGAGTAGGAGTGCTCATTGGCAGCAACTGGGTAGGGTCAGATAGACTCACCACTACAATGAAGCAAAAGAATTGGAGCCCTGGCTAGTTCAGCTGGAGCCCTGCTGATAGGGGCCATGAATGACTCAGGCCTCACTCTATCACAGCTGTAGTCTGAGACCCTGTGGAAGCCTGAGTCTGGCAGGGCTGCTGGGCTGGTGTTCTGCTGTGCTGAAGTTAGACAGGTTGGGTCTCTGACATGGCTTGTCCCTCTCACGCCAAAATCAGCATGGTGCTGAAAGAGGAGAGAAGGGGAGGAGTGGATCCTGCGTGAAAATTCATGTTATTACCAGGGTAGGAATGTTGCTGTGGCCTTATCATTTCCTCTGGGATCCGAGAGGTTGCTCTGCTGACAGAGGGTTTATTAGCTGGAGGCTGGGACATTCTGGGAGAAGCCAAGCCAGGATTTTCTTCTGTGCAAGGGAGGAAGGAAACAGCACAGAGCACAGCTGGAGCCCTGCTGAGTGATAGCGCTGGGTACCCTCCTCCGACATTCTCTGCACCATTGTAGCAAGAGAACAGCTTGGCACCGGAATTCTGATTAAAATATAACTACTCGGCTGATTAAGAAACCATGTCAAGGTCTGCTCTGTGTAGGTCTCTATCCCTGGGAGTGCAGGGGCCCACAAACCTGGATTTGGATTTCTCACAGTATTGAGCAACCTTTCAGCTTCAGGGCCTGGGATTTCCAAGAGCTGGATCATTGTTATATATAATATTTGTCATTCTTTCAATGTTACTGCAGGGGGCAGAACTAACAGAGCTGAGGGCAGAAATCCTTCCTTTGGCCCAGATTATGGAATGAATCCCTGCTCTGCACAGCACTTAAGCACGTTCTGAAATCCCTTTTAAGTGCATTTGCTTAAGTCCTTTCCTGAATCAGGACCATCACGTACAGAACAGCTATGCAGCACACTTCCCCTATGCTGCCCTGTCAAGGTGCTTCAACTCTGACCTAGGGGTTAGAAGGTGATTTGGTTTCCCAGGCCATCCAATGCTAGATCTTTTTGTTGAGCCTGCCAGAAAGGCCATCAGTTGCCATGATATCAGTGTGATAAGAGTAGCTGCCCCCTGGACGGAGATTCATACAGTCTTTTCACATGCCCTTTTCGGTCACTGCCAGCTGAGGCTGGATGATACACAGGAAAATGACCAGATGATCAAACCAAGAAAGCAGGACATCTATCCTGTAGCAGGCGTGGGCAGGCTGTAGGGCAATACCTATCGCGTAGGTGGCACCAGGTGCTGGAGGGAGAATTTCCCTGCAGTGGGGATTTCTAAGCGGCACCCCTGCTGAGACAGTGTGAGTCATGCTGTTGAGCATCCTGTGGGATACTAGAGCTGGTGGGAAACCAGAATTTCTGTCCCATGGGAAATTCCAGCATTTTGCGGGGAGCGGGGGGGGTGGGGGTGGTGGAATTCCAGATGGGAAATAAAAGCTGAAATATTGAAATTTCCCAAAGAATGAAAATTTTGAAAAATTTAAATTTGGGACCATTCAAATGGTTTGTTTTAATAAAGTCAAAATGTTTCATTTTGACCATATTCATGCTGATTTTCATATTATAGTAAAAGATTACCTGTAACATACTAAATATAATGTAATAGTGAAGTCGATATTTAGTATAAAGGTCAGCATGAAATGACTTGCAATGATAGCCAAAAAGAAACATTTTGACTTTATTGAAACAAAATGAAAAATGATTTGTTCTGACTTTTTTCCCATTGAAAATTTCATTGAAATGGACGCATTGCCATGAAATGTTTTGATTTTGACAAAACTGCACTTTTTTTTTTTTGATGGAAAACAGTTCCATGGAATACATTTTGACCAGCTTTATGGGATAATTAGGTATCCTGTTTTAGTTTCAAATTTCTGATACAATCCATTGGAAAATGGGACTACCTTGGAAAGAATAAGACATATTGTCACTTCACATATGAAAGACTAGATAAATTAAAAAAAAAGAACTAGATAAGTTCATTGAGGATAGGTCCATCAATGGCTATTAGCCAGGTTGGGCGGGAATGGTGTCCCTAGCCTCTGTTTGTCAGAAACTGGGAATGAGGGACAGGGGATGGATCACTTGATGATTACCTGTTCTGTTCATTCCCTCTGGGGCACCTGGCACTGGCCGCTGTCAGAAGACAGGATACTGGGCTAGATGGACCTTTGGTCTGACCCAGTAGGGCTGTTCTTATGACTCTATCATACACATTTTGTTACCCATCCCCTAAGAAGCAATCCAGTCCTCTCATACATGGCCTGATTCTGCAATCCTACTTTCTCATGTTCTGTAGCACTTACACAAGTTGTCTCCTTGGCTTCCAGGCATGCTGCTAAGGTAAATAAGTGCTCCTGGCTTGGCAGGAGTGAAGCTCACAGAATGGGGCCCACGCAGTGCTGTGTTTTTATCCTGAGATTCTGGGACGTTTTCCCTTCATTTGCTTCTCTTGGAACTGGCTGCCTGCATTAAGAATGCATTTCCCTTCTGGTTGACAGGCTGACAGCACAGTGGAGTGTGGAGGATGAGGAGGAGGCAGCGAGAGAGCGGCGTAGAAGGGAACGGGAGAAACAGCAGCGGTCCCAGGCAGAAGATGGCTTGAACAACACCAACTCCTTCTCAGAAAGTGGGCTGTCAGCCCAGGAAAACCAGTAAGAAGAGCTTGAGTGTAGAACACTCTTCAAACAAGCACCATCCTAGTGTCAAAAATCCTCACTATATGCTAGTGCTTGTGTTACCCAGACCCACTCACTGTGCCATTCTGTTCTGTCCCTGTCTAGTGTTGTCTGGGTCACATCTAAAAGTTGATGTGATTGGTAAAGCCTTGGCTGGCAAAGGAGCATTTTTTAGATTGATGCTTGTGCTTTAAAATTCAGAGGTCCCAGGTTCTATCCCTTCTGCCAACAACCCTTTTAGGGAGACAGTTTTTCATTTTCCTATGAGATAAAAATGCCAGGGGCTAGGAGTTTAAATGCAGAGAGTTCAATAAGGGTTAAATTGATGTATAAGACCCCAATTCAGCAAAGTGTTTAAACA
Organism: Gopherus evgoodei; assembly: GCF_007399415.2. Taxonomy (NCBI): domain Eukaryota; kingdom Metazoa; phylum Chordata; order Testudines; family Testudinidae; genus Gopherus; species Gopherus evgoodei. Next base: position 112,640,456 of record NC_044325.1, on the reverse strand, counting down.
CATGGTTAACTTTAAGGATATGCATAGTTCCGTTGAAGTCTACAGAACTTGTTTAAGCATATTAAGTGTTTTGTAGGATCAGGGCCCTGATCCTGCTACCACTTATACATGTGCTTAACTTCACCAATGATGGTTAAGCATGTGCATAAGTGATTGTAGGATCAGGGCTAAGGCACAAAAGCAGCAAACAAAATTATGGGGAAAACAAATCAAAATTTTTTTGTGAAAAATAGTTAAAGGAAAACATCTGAATTTATTCATGAAAACAATTTTTTTTTCATGAAAAAATGCAGAATTTTTCATGAAAAGAATTCAGGATTTAAAAAAAATTTATGAAGATTTTTATTTTCAAATTCATGTGAAAATGTTTCCTTTCTTTGTGAAAAGCATTTCATCAATATTTCAAAAATGTAAATATTTCTGCCAGCTCTAAAAAGAAATGTATTTCATTAAAAATGTAAAATGTGCAATATAATATTAATTGAGAACATTTCTAGACCACCTTTTATACCAGGATCACAAAACACTTTACAAACATTCATTAACAAAGTCTCAGATCATATTGCTGAGGCAGATATCCCTATTTTACAGCTGTCTAGAGGCCTAGCAAAACTAAGTGACTTGCACAAAGCATCAAAGCAGAAGTTACAGTGAAAAAATAGCAGCCTCCAATAATGCAAACACAGAGGCCCTGCCCTGCAAAAACTTGCACACATGCTTAACTTTATGCCCCATGAATGGTCCCATTTACACCAAGAGGAACTATTCACAATGTATAAAAGTTAAGCACCTGCGTAAGCCTATACAGGAGTGGGCCTGTGTTTAGCTTTAATAGTCCTACTGAAAAGAGTGAAAAAGGCACGGAGAAACAGGGAAGGGAAGGGAAGAATAGAGAAAAAAGATGTGTGGAGGGTGGCAAATTTTTGGTGGAGTAATTACAGAAAATGTGTTTGATCCATTTGTCATATATGATACAATGGGGGGTTGACAGTTTCTGGCAATATACAAATAAATAGGAACAAAATTCCCAGCTGTATTAAGAGAGGGCCCGGAGGGGAGACCTGCCCTTCCCAGACCTGTCGTTTGGCTCATGGTCATTCTCTTTCTGTTGATAGACAGGGATTCATTGCACAGTATAAACTTCCATTGATTTTACTGGGAGTTTTAGGTGTGCTAGAAAAAGAGGAAAGAATCAGGCTCAAAACCAAAATGTTGTAACCTGAATGTTTAAATTTAGGAACCTGGAACCTAAATAAAAGTGGCATGCTTGTCAAAAGTGCCGAGCACCTGCCAGTTTTTGTTGCCTTCAGAGGGGTTTGTTGGTGCTGAGAATTTTCTGAAAAATCAGGACACTTTTATTTAGGCTCCTAAATATGGACTTAGGAGCCTAATTATAGGCAGGCATGTTTGGAGATTTTTGGCCAGAGTGACCAAAGATCCAAGTGTACAGTAGCAGATTAAAAGGTTGTTGATAAACTTCAGCCCACAAGGAAGGAGGAGAAAGGGTCATGCAGAAAGGTCTGAGGCATGATTTACACTTTACAATAAATAACCCCAGTGCAGGAGAACTAGCCTCACTCTTTGAGGATGGGGAAAAGATTCGGAAGCTTGTGGGCATCTTTCCACCGGGGCCAAAAGGGACCAAAGTAACTCATGCTAGGATTTTGTGACTCTTTGTGCCACTTTGATGGGCAGACCACATAGAAAGTTTTATGAGCTTGGTACTAGAGGTGAGCTAGTCCTTTAGCTCAGGTAGTGAAGTTTGTGGGTTGTTTTTTTTTTGTTTTTGTTTTAAAAAGATCCAGAGGTCCTGGGTTCAATCCCCCCTACAAATACACAGGCAAATATTGGTAGATGGAGTGTTGAGGGTTAGGGAGAATGATGGGAAACCTATAGGTATCATTTAGGCAGGGATGAGCCTGGACCCAAATCCCACATCCAGATGCCCCAGAACAATGGAGAGGTTTGATAGTAAAATCCATCCTTTCTCAAAACCTGCCTGCTGGCCATCTTGACTCCTGGCTTTTATGGATGAGCCTTAACCAGCCTCTTTGCTTTGTTATACGCTCACACCGATAGCACTGAGCTATTGTGCCTCACTCTAAAATCGCATTTTCTTCTCTCCAGCCTCTTCTGCAGCTGCTGACGGCCACCTGGGCTGGCTTGCTGAGCTGGGGTCAGCCTGCCATTAATCTTCCATAAGTCTTTGCTTTCTCTTGTGTAAACACCACGCCCCCATACAGTGACTCACCCCATTCATGCAACTCATCTTTGTGTAAACAGGCCCTCATCATTTCCTTGGGGGGAGGGACTTTGCACAGCCCCCAAAGAAAATCTGGGTTACATTTGCCCCTCCTCCTCCCCAGACAGCTGTGGTGGCTTCCCTGTAGGTCTGGATGCTGGAGTGGTGCCAAGCCATTTAGTATTGAAATGCTGGAGCGGTGTTATGCCAGCCCCACTCTCACCCCTTTTATTTCTCCTCCCGGGTGATCTTGAGTTCTGAGGGGAGTAAGGGGGAGACTAGGCTGTGAAATCAAAATTACCCCAAACTCCAGCCCAGTGGCATCTATCCTTTGCAGCCTGAGTGCTGGGGGTGGTATTTCAGAAAGGTCAAGAGGCTGCAGACGGGACATCGAGGCAGATTCTTGAGCATCGCAGAGGGAATGGGGACCACCTACCAGTCCCCTGCTGGGGATTTGCCATGGAGCTTAATGCTTTCTCTGTCCTTGGTAAAAGGATGTCCTTGGGTCAGGGAATGACTAGAGTGGACTGTGCTCTGGCTATCCCCCAACTGGTGTATGGCCTTTCTCTATGCCTTTAAGTGCTGAGCTTCCCACCCAAGGATCGCTCTTCCCCCCGGCCCTGACTGGGGATTTGAAAGACCTGGAATCTTTTCCTGACTCTGCCACAGAGTTCACTTTGTGTCCTGGGCAAGCCTCTTCTCCTGTCTGTGCTTCAGCTGGTCATTGGTAAAACAGGAATCATACTTCCTACCCTGTCCATTCAGATTGTTAGATTTTTGTGGCAGAGACTCTCTTACTATTTGTGTGAATAGAGTCGAGCACGGTGTCTCGCTCGGGGCCTCTGGCAACTACAGGAATAATAAATCCTAATCCACTTTCACCTGCGACATCACAGATTGTCATTGTATCACTTAGTCAATATGGGAAGGTTCAATGGGAAAACGTCATGAAGAACCGTGAAAGATATCCTTGGCTTCTCAACTGGCTGACCATCTGATTTGGGGCAGGAGGAAATGCCAACCCAGTTACTGAAGATCCTTGTATTACTAGGGTCCTTCTGGAGATATAGGGCATTGTGGCTACTTAAATCTGGGCCTGTCTGTTGTTGTCAGCTGTCACAAGGCTTGTGATAGCTGATTTTTCCCCCCAAAGACTCAGCTGCTGGAGTCACATGAACAGGAGAATTTCAGCTTTCATTATTTTTAAAAAGTAAGTTTCTAGCCCTTGTGGTTGCAGAGAAAAGCTGGAAAATGTATGTAGTCCAAATGCTCCCTAAGGCTCCGAACTCAGAGAACAAACAAGACCCCCCCCACCATACATTAATCTATTAAAAAAATCTCATTGGTTTTAAGCCAATCTCAAGATTTCTCAAGGCCCAACCCGTGATTTTTTTAACATTTGGGGTTGGCCATCCTTTATCTTGGGCATCTCACTTGAAGTCACCACAAGCCTAGATGGTGAAGGAGAAAGGGAGAGGCAATGACAGTAAAATGGCCCAAAGTTGCTCTGCAACAGGCAGCCATGTGATCTGGAGGAGCCAATCCTCCTTCTGATCACCTGCCACTCAACTGTGCCCTGGGCTTTTTTGTGTCTTTGTGTCAAATCACAGCCATTGGGTTGCATCAGAGCTTTGGAATGTGGTCTGTAAGCGCCCTGCTGGTAGGGTGATGAAGCTCTGCAGGCTCTTGGCAGTTGGATGGAAGTTCTTCTTCACCTCTTTTCTTTCCTGTTTGGTGACTGAACAGAGAGTTTTCCTCTCACCAGTGGAAGGACAGGAGATCTTTCCAGAGGTTAAGCTCCTTTTGGTCCCCCCCCCGCCCCTCCTCACAGGGTTTTTTAAGGAGCAGAGGGATGAACACTTGGCCATGCCAAACTACGCTGGCGTGTGCCAGCTCAGCAAATGCCAGTGGGTGGCATGGCATGGGAGGGATGAGACTGCCAACGTGTGTGTTTTCAGGAGCTCTATAAAGTGCAGTTATGAATCCGAATGGAAAAGTGACACTGGGAAAAGGACACCTATTCACTGCCAATACCTGCTGCCTTCGGGGCACATCCAGTTCTCAGTGGAGTCAATGACAAAATTCCCCTTGGTTTTTTTAGCACCAAGGCTCTACCCTCCTAGATCCATATCTGCTTATATGCTGGGGTAAGAGCAAGTTTGTTAAACTGCTGCCAGCCATGAAGAGTCCAGGAAGACACAAAAGAGCAAAGCCAGATTGTGTTCTGCCTCACATATCATCAATAACAGTTGCTGTCTAGAAACCGATCCCAAAACCCTTATTGCTGGCAATGAGGCATGAAGCAGAAGGCACGTAGGTAGGTTTGCATTAGGGTGACCAGATGCCCCGATTGTATAGGGACAGTCCCGATTTTTGTGTCTTTTTCTTATATAGGCTCCTATTATCCCCAACCCCATCCCGATTTTTCACACTTGCTGTCTGGTCACCCTAGTTTGCATTGACAGATGGGGACCAGTCTATCTGAGCCACTTGTCTGCCCTCCCCCCATTAACACAGATCCACACACCTTATCATCTGTAATGCATTTAACCTCCCAACACCCCTGTGAGGGACAGAAGTGCTATTATCCCCATTTTACAGATGGGGGAACCAAGGCACAGAGACATTAAGTGTCTTACCCAAGGCCACACAGGAACTCTGTGGCAGAGCACTGGATTGACCCCCCAAGTCCCAGGTTGGAGCCCTATCCACTGAACCATCCTTCCTCTCTCACTCATCCATTGCTGTGCATCTGTGTTGTGATTTACACCACTGCCAAATGGGTGAAAAGTGCTTTCATTCTCATTTGGGAGTGTTTTGCACCCACTTGGCACTAGTGTAAATGGCATACCCAAGCTGCAGGGCAAACATGAATGGGACCCTGGGTTCCTAAATGCATTTAATAAGATTTTGCACCAGAGTCTCTGGTCTCGCCAAACTGTGCTCAGTGCAGGACTAGAGGAAGGGGTGAAGGCACTGGTGGCTGAAGGCAGCCCTAGCTTATGCCGGGATTTCCTGTGGCCTCACGAGGACATCTGAGGAGCCAGGAATCAGTAGGAGCACAGAGGACAGGTGTCATGGAGTCCCTGGGTGATGCTCTGGAACTGCTCCCCACAAAGCCAGTCAGGACTTTGGGGAGCCTCCTCTCCCATGGAGCAGACTGTCTTCAGGGCAAGAAGCTCACATGTCTTCACCTCCTGGATCTGACCTAGGAGCATTCAGCCTTTTCCCCTCCCTGCGCTTCCCACAGGGAGTCTGCCCAGGCGGGGTCCTAGGGAAGTGAGAGGGTCCTGCACGCACCCCCAACTTCGCAGTCAGATGTGACTCTTAGCCAGCCAGTAAAACAGGTTTATTAGATGACAGAAACACGGTCTAAAACAGAGCTTGTAGGTACATAGAACGGGATCCCTCAGCTGGGTTCATTCTGGGGCCCAGCGAGCCAGACAACCCCGTCTGCCCTCACTTCCCGTCAGCTTCCAACTGAAACCCCCTCCAGCTCCTCCTTTCTGGCCTTTGTCTCTTTCCCAGGCCAGGAGGTCACCTGATCTCTTTGTTCACTTTTAGCTATTCCCTTGCAAGGGGGGAAGGGCCCTGGCCATTTGTTGCTAGGAGACAGATTGTTGGCCATTTATGCACACTGGAGACTTAAGAAATGCATAGGGGAAACTGAGGCACTCACACAGTATTCAGAGGAAACATTAAGAACAGTCCCACTTCATCACAACAGGTCACTGTCTCTTTTGCCCCAGGAATGGAGGTGAGGTGGAGTTGCTGTGTTGTTCAGTGGATTCCCCTTATACCAGGAAAATTCCTAAGGGTATGTCTACATCTACAATTTTGCAGCGCTGGTTGTTACAGCTGTATTAGTACAGCTATATAGGGCCAGCGCTGCAGAGTGGCCACACTTACAGCAACCAGCGCTGCAAGTGGTGTTAGATGTGGCCACACTGCAGCGCTGTTGGGCGGCTTCAAGGGGGGTTCGGAGAATGCAAGAGCAAACCGGGGAAGGAGACCTGCTTCCCCGCAGTTTGCTCTCGCGTTCCCCGAACCCCCGAGCAAGCAGGTCTCCTTCCCCGCGGTTTGCTCTCGCGTTCCCCAAACCCCCCTGCAAACCACGGGGAAGGAGACCTGCTTGCTCGGGGGTTCGGGGAATGCGAGAGCAAACCGGGGAAGGAGACCTGCTTCCCCGCGGTTTGCTCTCGCGTTCCCCGAACCCCCCTGCAAACTGCGGGGAAGGAGACCCGCTTGGGAGGGGGATTCGGAGAACACCGGAGCAAACCGCGGGGAAGGAGACCTGCTTGATTACCAGAGAGGCTTCCTCAGGTATGCTGGGATACCTGCTTATTCCACGGAGGTCAAGAAAAGCGCTGGTAAGTGTCTACACTTGATTACTAGCGCTGGATCACCAGCGCTGGATCCTCTACACCCGAGACAAAATGGGAGTACGGCCAGCGCTGCAAACAGGGAGTTGCAGCGCTGGTGATGCCCTGCAGATATGTACACCTCCTAAGTTGCAGCGCTGTAACCCCCTCACCAGCGCTGCAACTTTGTGATGTAGACAAGCCCTAAGTGTCTGCTCTGTGGTGTTTTCCTAAGTGGTTTAGGCTGCTTTGTGACCTCTCCTTTAATGGAGAATGAGGACGGATGGAATTCTAGAAACTAGGCCCTTATTGATATCAGAGGAGCTACTAGAGGAAGGTTATGATAGCTAGGGTACTGCAAAGGGAAGGACCATGACCAGCATGGGGTTCATTGGTACCAACTTTGATCTTTTGCAGTTCCACTGTTCTAATCTTTCTCCTGCTGTGTTTCAGGTTTGACTTTAAGCCTTCAGGGACCTCAGAGCTGGAAGAGGATGAGGGGTTCAGCGACTGGTCTCAGAAGCTCGAGCAGCGCAAACAGAGGTGGGCTGCAGAGGGAACACAAGAGGAGGAGCGAACATCCCCCAGGGAATGGACACAGGCCCAGGAAGCAGAACCTACTTGCAGAGAAGAAAGGTACAGCAATGAAGGAGCTCCTCCAAAGGAGGTTGCATCTTTCTGAGGGCAAGCCCAGAGCATAGCCAGGTTGGGAGATGGGAGCAGGAGGGTTTGGGCTGAGCTATATCTGCAGGAAGAACTAGTTTGACAACTCAGAGGCTAACACTCAACTCACAATAATTTATGCTATTGTGGAGAGACAAGCTCAGATCCCAATGCCCCCAAACTCTGGTCATGTTTGGAGTCAGATGGAGCTTTCCACAGCTCTTGGGCAGATTCTGTGCTGTAATGTACCTCCAGAAGGCACAGCACAGAAGGTTAAGCCAAGGCCAGTGAGGACAAAGTTGGCTTTAAGCCACTTCTATGCCCTCCTGAGTCTAAGCGGCTGCAGGGGCTGAAATGACCTCCAGCATAACTTAGGCAGCCCAAGGAGCTGTTCTAAGTTATGGCAGTCTCCTAGCACTGCCTCTGGCTTGTGGTGCCAGCCAGAATGGTGCAGGTTATCATCCCCCACATCCTTGTCAGAGCATCTTCCCCAGCAGTGGAGTTCTCAGGAAAGAGTGGGCAATATAGGACTATTATATGCGGCCGAATACAGCACTTGTGTAATGCCCACAGACCATAGTCATCAGAACCTGGGATCTCAGGACATGAGCCACTACTGCATGAGCTAAAAGCCATATGGCCCTTACCGAAGACTGTAGAGCAGACTCATAAATCTCCCTTTCTCTCTAAGTGGTTTTAGTGCCACTAGATAGGACAGAACACCACACCCAGGTTTGTGGGTTACACCTGTGCCTGGGGAATTCTTCAAAAGGCACTTGCAGACTGTTTATTGTCACTGTACTCTCTCAGAGATAGTTCCTCCCTCCCCTATTGAGAGGGCAGGTCTTTAGCTATAGCTGGGCCTAGGCCCACCAGTCTCAGTATCAGCAATAGTTAAATCCCCAAATCCCTCACTTTGCTTCTGGTCCCTATCCCCTTGATGAGCTGACCCCTGGATCCAAACCCTTCCCTGGAGTACAGCTGCTATCTGGATCTGAACATCCTGTCCGAGCCTCATTGTTAGTCTGATGTTACTGGGATTTTTGTCTTAAAATCTCTTAGTCCCTTTTTATCCAGAAGGGTGAAAAGTTGCATAATTAACATTGCATCAAAAGCAGACAGAAATATAGCTTTCCTTGTCTCTCTAGCTGTATTTCTTTTTAAACATCTTAGCTAAATAAAATCTAAAGTGACATCTCCTCCCTCCTCTTTAAGGCCCTAATCCTACAAACACTCACTCATGCTTAACTTTTTATATAGCACTCATCCCATTGTCTTCAATAATACTTGCAGGACTAGGGCCTCCATTATGAAGGAACCCATTTCCCCCCAACTCTCCCTTTTCTCTCTCTTCTCCTGTGAAGATTTTTTGCTGGAAGAGGCTGACTCTTCTGTGTGTGTGTGAGAGAGAGAGCAGGCATACATCTGCTTTGCCTTTAACAGAGAGGATTTTCTATCTTTGTTGACCAGAAATGTTGCACCTTATTTGCCTGCTCCTTCCCTGCAACACTCTGTAAAAAAAAATTAAAATGCAACTTTGTTTCTTGCTTGACAAACACGGGCTGTGTAGTGTGAGGTGAGGCTGCTCTGTAGTAGCTGGAAGAGGGAAAATTGCACACACTTGTGGCAGGTGAGGCTCAATGAAGGGAGTTGCCAAGCAGCTGGAAAACATTTAAATCCAGGCACTGGAGCTCATGCAATTTTTACTGGGAAAGTGTTGAAGTGACATAGCAAAGGGCCAACCTAGGTTATCACCAGCCTTCCTCTTTGTTTGACTCAGTGTGGGTGTGATTTATGGGAACCTGAGGAGGTCCCTCACAAACCTGTAGGAAATTTCATTTTGCTTCATATGTTGTGCTCCCTAAGAGCATCTCCTTTTCCACTCCTCCTGCTGATATTGTACAGAGTAGTTGGAAGCCTTGTGTGAGCTCTCAGGTATGTCATGTGCTCCAGTTTCACCCTGTTCTTCCACAGTTGTCTGCTATCCCCATTGAAGGAATGTGACTGTAGTGCAGAGAACTGTTCTATCTCATTCCTGAGCTGTGGCTGGGATCCCTCCCCTTGGGAGGAAGACAAGTGTTTTTTCATGTTATGGACACATGCCACTGTATAATGCGCTGGTGAGAAGGGAGAGTAGTGCCCTACTGAATGGAACTGTGACTTGTGTCATAGGCCCAGTACTGCTAGCTTCTAGCTTTGGTGTTGGGATTCTGTGCTCTTGGAGCTATAGGAACCAAACTTGCCTCTTGCTGCAGCTGTGAAGTTCTGAATAGCCATGGTATGCAGCAGAGTGACTACTTGGCTGCGGGTTTGTTGTAAGACATTACTGGTGGTGTCAGATTAGTTGTCTTTTGTATTCCAGCACTCTGTATGTTGGTTATATTCCATATGTCAGATGTGTAGGGCTTTAATTCTAAAACAGGTTTGTGCTTTAGGCATAGGCCTTATTGGCTGGGCTCGCTCTATCCAGAACAGGTAGTTACCAGAGGCAGTAAAACATTCAGGGCATGTCTGTGCTGCAGTTAAACACCTGTGGCTGGCCTGTGTCAGCTGCCTTGGGTTTGGGCTGCAGGGCTATACAACTGCAGTGTAAAGATCTGGACTAGGGCTGGAGCCTGGGCTCTGGCACCCTCTTCACCATGGGGTCTCAGAATCTTTTTTTCTAGCCCAAGTCTGGATGTCTACACTGCAGATGTATAGCCCTATGAACCTGAGTCAGCTACAAAGGCAGTTCCGGGTGTTTAATTGCAGTATAGAGAGGCTGCTATGAGAACAACCACAGAGTAAGATGGGTGGCTATTTGCTATTTCAGCTAACATGTTAAACCTGGGTCTGCCTAGGGGTGTCAGTAGGGAGGACAGTTCTGCTGCTGTAGAGTGACATGCATCTTTCCCCACTGCTGAAAGTTGGGTGGGAGGTGGCGACTGTTGTAGGAGGGCAGCAGAGTCCGCCTTTGCTGCTGTTTCAGTAGAGGCCACCATGAAACTAGAGAACCTTTCAGTCCACTTCTTGCAGGGCCCATAGCTGCCATTTCAAGGTGTTTTAATAAATATAAAGTGGAGAAAACCTCTCTCTGTCTCTCCCCTGCCCACCTCCCTCTCTCCACAGCACTTAAGCTTAAAATAAAATCCCATTGCAGAACTGCTGGCTTCTGACAAGTCTGGTTTTCACTAAGTGACCATTAGCACTCACCCACAGCCTGCTCTGGGTGGGTCTGGGCTATACGCTCTCCTGCCACTGAGTGTGGTTCTATGAAATACTCTGAGCCTGGTGCCACCCTTCTTTGTCATTGTTAATGTACTAGGAGGATTTACTCTTCAACATTGCTGACTGTGGAACCAATGAAATAATCTAGCTCCCAAAAAGTCTAGTTTGGGTTTTACCCAATGCTCTGTGCACGTGGGCACAGGACACTTTTGGAGCACGCAGCACTGCACCAAAGGTGTGATTATTGGGGTGCTGTTTTTCTCACCTTAATTTTGAGACTTGGGGTATTAGTTAAAGGCTTCTGCTCACCTGAAGTATAATGCTGACTACAAGACACTTTTTTCCTTGTGGAAATGGACTTTTCAGACACGTGTATGTTCATGCAGTTTCAAGCTTGGTAGTGTGACCTACTTCTAACAGAGTATTGAATAAACCCCACCACTTACAACTGAGCATGCTTGTCAAGTGTACTACCAGTGCTACCTGCGAACGTGTACTCCTTTAGCTCAAGGGGAAGAGGCCAGTGCTGTAGAATCTGGGTTGAATCATGCTGGTCACCTGTGTGTATGATGTGGTGGGATTCAAGGGTGCTAATGTAACCACATTGTGCTGACTTTGTGCCCCCTGCACAGAGTGCTCTTCAAGAGCCACTGATAGATGCTGTGTCTGGGGTGTGACGTGCCCTGACTATTCTGCAGTGCCATAGTATCTAGTGACCTACTGCATCAGGGATGCAAGTTAAGGTACCCGTTGGAGTTGCTGTAATGTGTGTGTGATGGGGGGGGTGGGGAGGGTTAAGCCAGCCCCCAGCACTCTCAGGATCAAGGCATGCAAGCTGCCCCTCCCCTGGCTCTATGCCAGCATAGAAGGTGACTTTGACCTCTGCTGTCAGTGCTCTCAAATAATTTTTGTGAGATTGTTTAATATCTTGGTGGTGGTGTAGCTGTGTTAGTCACAGGATATTAGAGATAAGGTAAGTGAGGTAATATCTCTTACTGGACCAACTTCTGTTTTATTGTAGTTCAAAAGCTTGTACCTTTGCAGAGCTTTCTATCTGGGGAAGGAAGCAGTGTGTCTGACCTAAATACAAGTTAGCACAGACAGGGCCAGTGCAACCTATTAGGTGACCTAGGCGGTTGCCTAGGGTGCTAGGATTTGGAGGGTGGCATTTTCTTCGGCAGTGACCACAGCGGCTGGCTCTTTGGCTGCTCCGGTCACCACCGGCATTTAGGCGGAGGGAACTGGGGCAGGGAGGCGTGGAGAGGGCTGCCTGCAGCAAATAATGGGAGGGGGGGCAGCACTCAGGGGAACTCCCTGCCCCAGCTCACCCCTGCTGCGCCTCCTTCCCGAGCATGCCGTGGCTGCTTCACTTCTCCTGCCTCCCAGGCTTACGGCCCCATATGGCTTTGGTGTGGGGTGGTAGGTGACAGCTATGGGTGTGCTGTTAGTGGTTTGTCTTTCCTGTCTTCAAGAAAGTTCTCCTGGGGTATTAGGGTGGCCCTTTTCATGATGCAATCTCTGGCAGAGTGTCCTTGTTTAGTGAATGAAGTGGTGTTGTATCCATGTTGGTTCCAAGTAGGGTGACCAGATGTCCTGATATTTGGTGCTTTTTCTTGTATAGGCACCTATTATCCTCCATCCTCATCCTAATTTTTCATACTTTCTATCTGGTCATCCTAATTCTAAGACAAGGTGGGAAAGTGCCTCACCTGCCTTGTGTATCTTGTTTAGTGAAGGTGGTTTTAAGTGTGTTTAAGGTGTGTGTGTCTCAGGCTTTCTCTTTGGAGAAAATTCTGTGGTATTTGAGTGCCTGGCTATAGATAACTTTGTGGGGAGGGCGAAGGTGTCTGGATTTGTGGAGGCAAATGTGGTGACGGGTGGATTTCTTGTATATTGTGATTTGATTAAGCTGATCAAGCTGGTGTCCAGGAAGTTGATGCTAGTATGGGAGTCTCCTAGAGAGAATTGTGGTGGAAATCTGAGGGAGTTTAGATCTTCTTTCTGGAGGATGGAAAATATTGATGTATCTCAGGTATATTATTGATTCTGCAGTGCATTTGTCCAGAAATTCTTCCTTGAGGTGGCCCATGAAGATGTTACATATTGGGGAGCCATCCTGGCACCCATGGCTGTTCCAGTGGATTGGGCAAAGTGTGTGTTTAAATTGAAGTTGTTGTGGGTGAGGGTGAAATGGATGAGTTTGGCAATGTGTTTTGGGTGGATTTCTGAGTTTCGTGCATTACCTTGTGTGTATTTGAGGCAAGCAGTGATGCTATCATGTCCCAACTAATAATTAGCTCAGACACTGTGCCTCCTCCCCGAGACCTGAAGAAGAGCTCTATCACTTCAAAGCTTGTACCTTCCTCCGACAGATATTGGTCCAATAAAATATATTGTAGCTTTATCTAATATCCTCTTAGAGATTGGTCTCTATACAGAGACAGGAGCATTTGGGTTGCTTTCTGCCTGGTCAGTGGCTGACCTCACTGTCTTTCTCAAAACTTGAGCCAATGTAATGCTGGTGAATGGTGATGGTTTAGCAGACCTGGAGATCAAAGGCTTTTAGTCTCTCATAGTAGGAACAGCATGGCATGAAGAGTGGCAGTGTCTGCTTCTCCCTCAGCCCTGACCTGGGAAGAGCTGGAGCATAGTTCTGTCTCTGCCTGACTAATCCTTGGCTTTTCTGTGGAGACCTGCCAACGGAGATGCTAGATGTGATGTGAACACTGCAGTCTAGAAAATGATTTCTGCTTGTACTGGCCTGAACTTAACCCAGTGCATGAGAGTGAAATGTGTTTCAAAGAGACTAGTTCTGAACTTGACACATCCTGTCATGACTGTGCTACTATAGGACAAATCAGTGCACTTCCATTGGATGGGGGGTTACTTTACAGATAGTGGCACTGCAGAAGACTGTGGTTTTAAGGCTGTGCTGCAAACCTTACTTAGAGCGTAAGATCTGTGGGACAGGGATCGTCTCTTGTTCTGGGTTTTGCACAGTAGAAAGTGGTTCATGACTAGAACTCCTAGATGCTATGGCAATACAAATGTAATGGTGAACGTATTTTTAGATCTGAGCACTTTACAAATGCCAGTGAATTGAGCCTCTCAGCATTGCTGTGAAGAGATCAAGTCTGGGTACTTAAATCCACTCCATTTTTGGTGGAAGAGAGTAGGCGCTGGTGGAAGCTGCTACATGAACAATTTCCCACCCCTCTGGAATCCCAGCAATTCTGGAGATGGGAGTCTCAGCTGTTTACAGCACCCTGTAGCCTTCTCCCCTGAAACCTGGTGTGCAGCTTTGGTATGTTATGGGAATGAGATGTGCAAAGAAGGATTGTCATCTCCCTTCAACCTGCTAGAGAAGTTCCAAAGTAGACCTGAGTTGTTGTTTGACTTTTCTGGTGTGGCCGCCAAACTGAAAAACCAGGGGAAATGTTGTTTTGGTTCCAAAATTGTTTGGAATTTGTCAGCAAATTATAAAAGTTCATTACAGGCCACCAAAGTGTGTGTGTGTGTGTGTCTTCACCCCGCCTCTTTGCCTTCAGCCCATTGGTTAGGGCAAACGGGATATACGAGACATTGGGATTTTGTGCACGGGGAACTTACAGTGGCAGTGAAAAACCCACACTCTTGGAGAGACGTGATATGCCAAACTAACCCAGGGTGGCTGTGCTGGCTTGATGGAAGAATTGTTCTGTCAACCTAGCTACTGCCCCTCAGGGGTGTGTGGATTAACTACAGCCAGGGGAGAATCCCTGAGCTGGAATTCCTGCTCTGGAGCAGGGACTTGAGCTCAGACCTTTCTTCTTCTCTTCTTTCCTCTCCTCCCCGAACCTGCTGTGTCTCCAAACTGCCAATCTGTAGGCTGTTATGGGTGGGTTGCTCTCAGTCTGTCTTGTTGAAGCTGTTCCACTTCATATAAATATCTAAATAGTCATGGTGACAAAGAGTGAAGAGGAGTCTAGCCTGGTGATTAAAGCACTGAGCTGGGAGGTAGGAGATGTAGTCATTCAGATCTTCTCTCTGCCTGCCTGATTCAGAGGAGGGGTTTGAATCCACATCTCCTACCTTAACTACCAGGTTGGAGAGAGGTACTCATGCTCTCTCCTGGGCACAATGAAGGAAAGATTGAGAGCCTGGGTATGTGCAGACACCTGTTGAGTTCGTTGTCCTGAAATGACCTTTTTTCCCTGGGTTGACTAAAATTGTATCTTTCACCAAGTAAGTTACTTGCCTGAAAAACCTCATCATGTCCTACTCCTCTGGGCTAGGAATAAGGTGACAATGGGCAGTGATTCTGGACCAGGCTGCTGATTCTGCTACAGGGACTCCTCTGCTAGTCCTTTCACATGAACAACTCTTGGGAAGAACACCCTGGGCAAAGCCAGGCAGCTGCAATGTCAGCAGCACGTCACTTTATCTTGCAGTTCCGCAGACTTCACCAGAAGAGAAGGTGCAGGGCAAGTCTGGGTGAACCATTGTCCCTTTCATTCCTCTCAGTGCGTCTGGCAGAACTGGCACTTCTGAACAGAGCCTAAATCCTTCCTCAACTTCCCCTTTCACTCGCTACTACCTCTTGCTCAACACACTGTCCGTTACCTAACCTCGACTTGGTCGCTCCGTCTTTTGCTCTGCAGAGATGGCTGGTGATAGCTACTGTGGATTCAGGTGAGGGGACAATGCATGGGGTTAAGAAGGCAACCAGGCTGTGGACTTGATGCATCTGATTGTTGGCCTGGCAGTATCCGCAGCCTGCCTGGATACCAGCTGCATGTGCTAGTATCTAACTGAGGAGGGAGGTGTGCTTTTGTTCACTGTCTTGTGTTGTGATCAGTGCCTGGCTGGCCCATGCCCCCTCACCAGAGTTTGTTGTGTGTTAGTTCTGTGGAGCCCCTGCCAGCACAATGTTGCTCTCTGTTCTCCTCTAGTGGTTAGGTCAGGTATATGGGTTTAAGTCCTATACTGCCTTCAAGCTAATGACTCTTCCTTCCACTCAGGCAATAGAAGTGCTTATGCTTTTAGAGCCAGAGCTCCCTGTTTCATTGCTTGCAGATGACCAGTCCTGAGGCACGGCTACATAAACACAACTTGTTCAGTAGCAGTACAGCTTAAGGCGCAAAACATCCTTGCACCAGCCCCGCTCATGGGTGTGGATATTTCACGGCCCTGAGCGACTTAGTTATACTGGTTCTGTAGTGTAGACCTGGCCCTTGCCTCCCCAGAGTTGCAGCAGCTTAGAGATACCTAGTAGTTCCTTTTTGCTTGGGGTTTTTATCCCCTTCTTGCTACATGCTTTGAGCTGCAAACTCAGCTGATAGGAGGAGTCCACTTGCATGACTGATCTTCACTGGGAGGAGAGCAGAACAACAATAAGTCTTTTGTCCTCTTGTTGACAAATCCTCAATTGTAAGAGCCACCCGTAATCTCTCTGGTATTGATGGGCAGCCTCTTTCGATGGGGTCATAACAGTTTCTGTAGAAGAGCAGCTCTTCATGCTAATGTCACTCTCCAGTACTGTACAGCAATGCAGACAGTATCAGAGGCTCACAATACAACTGTTCCAATATTACATCACAGTATGCAACCCTGCTATTGAGAGTAAGATTAATGCATGCAGCAACTCGCATGCATTCAGTAGTCTAAACACTTTATTATAATTCTAATACCTATTTGAACAGTATTGACCCACAAGTGAGCTAAATGGATTCCAGCTGTGTCTAGTTTAGATATGGAGACCTTGCTGTGACCTGGCAAATGGCTTGCAGTGTCAGTCATTTTAGTGCCTCTGGAAAATCAAGCCATGAGCCTCTTTCTATATGCTTCAAAGAAATATGTGCAGTGGGTACCCTGGGCTGGGGCTACCTTTTAGAGATGGGCAGAGGGGATGTGTACCTAGCTTGGGTCTAGAGCTGTTTGGAATCTTTGCATCTTGAAAAAAGTTGCACAATTTCCCTCTTTTTTCCTCTTGCCCTACTTTTGACAATGTAGATTTGAATGTTTGGCTTTATCGTTGCTGGGTTTCCATTCTCCTTTGGCTGAATTCCAGTGGTTCCATTAGTTTCTACTGGTGAGAGAAAAAAGCAGGTAGAAAAATGGTATCAAAAAGAAAAAAGGAGCCGTATGGACAGACGGGCAGGCAGGAGTGTGTGTGTGTGTGTGTGTAAATGGTTCTTGTACCCTAATGAATAATGCAAACTGTCCTGTAGTTAGAAATCAAATTCTCCCAGAAGGTGGCTGGGGAACAAAAGAACAAGGGGGAGAAATCCCCTTGAGCTCAAGCTAGTCTTGCCCAACCTCAGACCACACAAGTTAGCTCAAATGGCCTCAAAATTAGAAGGGATCTCGGTTACAGCCTACCTGGATGAGGAAGTCCAGCTCTGGAGCTCAGGGACAGGGGGTAGGGCTCTCCTCCTGCTCCATACATCTGGAACTAGAAACGTGGAGGCATTATTTCTTGTTGTCTTTGCAGTTGAGACTGGAGCAGGAACTCTGTAGCAAGGAGAAGTGACATTTATTACTTAGTTCTTACCAGTCTTCCTCTGCCATTACTGTACTGACCTCCTCTCATGCTGTGCCTTAGCCGCAGGCCCATTTCAGATGGGACTCTGCGTTCGACATGAAGGCTGACAAATTGGAGGTGTGAGGTTATGAAAGTGCTCTCCTGTCTGTGTAATGCTGGTATCTAGCACCGAGTTCGCTGTGGAGAAGCTGGATTGCACTGCAGAAGTTGTTCAGAAGGGAAGTTGCCTCATGTAATTAAGTACAGTACATGGAGCCAAACCGACGTGATAAACAGCCTAGGGCCTGATCCAAGGCCCACTGAAATCAATGGAAAGGATCCTATTGACTTAAATAGGCTTTGGGTCCAGCTCCTGCTGCTGGAATGAATGTGGACCAGTGGACAGAACACTGGGCTGGGAATCAGGAGACCTGGCTCCTATTCCCAGCTCTGCCATTGACCCTAGGCAAATCTCTCTGCCTCTGTGTTTTTTCTCCTCCCACCCTCAGTCTGTTTAGGCTATAAGTCACTGCCCTGAAGATCTACGTCATGCTCTGTGTGTACAGCACCTAGTTCAATGGGGCATCTGTCTTAAGTTGGGGATTTTATGTGCCACCATAATGCAAACAATGATAAAAAGTGGACCTGATTTGCCTTCTTTTTTTTGAATGATTTCATCTATGTCTTAGTATAAACTTCCCAAAATGTTTGTAATTCTTCTTACTGTTTTATTGGCCAGTTCTGCCATGCACTAGCTTCTCATTAAACCAAAACCTACCTGTCCTAAATATTATATCTGTATTTGCACAGTATTTTTAGAACTCCAGTTGTATGTTGGGCCATTACTAATAAAGCTGGTGTTTTAAAGGTACAGGACACCAGATTTTCTGTAGGTTTGAAACACCCATTTCCCTTTCCAAAGGCTTCTTTCCCTCCCCACCTCTAGGTCTCCAGGACACTCCTATGAGGAAGAGGACAGTGGTCTGAGGGAAGCTGAAGTCAAGCTGGAGCAGGTCCAGCTGAATCAGGAGGCCCCGAAGGATATTCCTGGGGAGAACGAGGAGATGAGGCAGGAGCCGCTGGAGACGGAGGCGCCTCAGCAACTTTTTGAGGAAGAATGCATTCAAGAGCAGAAGCAAGAAGAAGAGGAGGAGGAGGAGAAAGCTGGGCAGGAGGTCAGGGCAGAAATATTGGATCTATGATCTCTCTTGGTATGGCTGTGACTTCATGGGGGACCCATCCATCATGTGGGTACACACATCGCAGTAATGTCTAAAACAGGGCTTGTACTTGTGGTACATACCTATCCCAGTAGCTGACAAGGGTCACACTAGTGCACACCCTGCCTTACGATGCTGCAGCACGTCTGCCCCAGCAGTTTGCTTTGGTATAGCTGCAGCTATGCAAGCACTCCCAGTTACATGTAGCTTAAATGTGTAGAGACCACTTTCATGTTTACTGGCTCCTTTCTTCTCTCCTCCCCTCCCCAAAATCAGTCACTGCACATAATAGAGAACTTAGTGCTGCTCTGACAAGTAGCACCACAAGGCCTGTAATTCTGTGTTCTAAGTTCTCTGCTGCGGTATCTGTTCTGCCCCTTATCATTGAGTATGGAGAGTGTAGGACTGGAGAAACTAACAAAGCCACAGATACAGGACTCTTAAGGAAATTCTGAACCTGTGTGTTCAGAACACCTTTCCCGCCCCCTCCTTTTTTTGTCCCATGCTCTGAGAAGCCTTGGCCTGATCTTCTAATAGATCTGAAAATGGGGTCCAGCATTTTTGCCTTCCATCCACTAGGGGTGTCTGTGCTGTATATAGTTCAAGGCATGATGTGGCCCTGGTAAACAAGGGAGACAAAGATGGAACTGCAAGATGTATGGAAGCCTGTCTGTGTCGCCTTTAGTAGTAATAAATGTTCAAGATGGACTGTGATTGCATATATCATGACATCCCTCTTATTAGGGGGTGTTATGGCTTCGTAGCTCCTCAGAATAAATGCAGTTACTTTCCCTGTCCTCTGCCTGAGAGTGGGCATATATAACCCTTTCTGATGGGGGCTGGGCAAAATTGGTGGGAAATGTCTGTGAAAGCTCATGCAGAATGCCTCATCAGTTCACTTTGTGACCTTGCACCTGTGGAGAGAAGGGAAGAAAAAAAAGTCTTTTTAAATGACAACCGGGAGAATGAATTTTTCACATGTGAAAGAAAGGTCAGAGTACCTTTGCCCAAAGCTTCACTTGTGGGGGTGGGTCTGACGCTTGTTACAACAGGCATTTAATCAGCTTTGCTCCTCATCTGCTCATTCTTTGCATGCAGGAGAAAAAGAGGAGAAGGAATGAGGAGGAGGAGACACCAGAAAAACGCCAGAAAGCGCCGAGCACCTCCAGCGTGGAAGGGGAAGAGGATGAACAATGTGATGGCCAGTCCCCAACGAGTTCCACAACAGTACGTGCTGCTAAGAATGCTCTGAATCGCAAGTGCACTTAGAGCTGGCCTAAACCTTAGCGCGAGGCGACCTGGCAGCCTGCTCGGAGACTGGTGTGGCTATGTAGTGGGGAGGAAAGATGGTCTAATAATTAAGACCTCAGGAGATCTGGATTCACTTGCCAGCTCTACCACAGACTTCCAGCATGACCTTGGGGAAGTCACTTGCTCTCTGTGCTTCACTTGTAAAATGTGCGTAGTACTTTCTCCATCTGTTTGTCTTGTCTACTTAAGCAGTCAGCTCTTGAGAGCAGGGATTGCCTCTCCCTATGGGGATGTACAGCATCTGGCACAATGGTGCCCTGGTCTCAACTGGGGCCTCTAAAAACTTTTATAATACAAAGCAGTAGTAACCCTGGCCATCTTCTACCTTCACGAATTTAATCAAACTGATAGTCTGTGGATACGCAGCCCTGTATATCCAGATATGGTAGGTATATGGGGAAAATGGCTCTTTCTTTCTCCTATCAGAGTTAATCTTGTTGGCCACGGATTAGGATGGAGCATGAGGAGTCTAGTGCATGCAGATTTCATTAGTCTTTGGTGTGATGGCTGAGCGTTCAGGTTGCCTCTTATGCACCTGTTAGCATTGTGCTCCCCTAGTGGCTCTTAAACCCCATGCTGCCTGCATGTGACTCAGTGTTGCCTGGCCAGGGAGAGTTATGTCACTTTAAAAGGTGTGACAAGAAACATGTAGCAAAGGGAGTGTTTCGTCTGTAACTGTTGGAGGAGCTGCTCAGATGGGCAGCAGAGCTTTGTTACATTACAGGAAATATTAACAATAAAAATCAAACTTCTGGGGAGCAATAGAACTACCTGGATTCTGGCCCCAGTCTATTTGCATAGTGATGCATGATGGGAATGTGTGCATGACTATCAAGCCAGGAAGTAAAAACCCTCACTGCACTGAGAGAGGGGACTGGGTGGTGTGTGAGCAAAAAAGAAATCTAGCTCGGGAGCTTTACTATGGACTTCAGTGAGAATATAATTGGGCTCGTGCTTCTGAAAAATCCCACCCTACCTTTTGGTACTAGGGACAGATGCTCTCTTGCAGTGCAACCCCCAAATCCCTATGTCTTCCTATGGAATTGTTGCTATGAACAATCTTGTACACAACAGGGAAGGGGTTAAATATCCACTGCCTCTGAAGGGGCCTTTATGGTGTTGGTGGGGAAGCTTCCCTACCGAGCAGGCTGTACACGCATTCATTCAAGGGAGAGAGGTGCTTACAATCTTTGCAAAGCAGAAAGGAGTTGTTATGCACAAGCAGTTGAAGGAATTTTGTTTAAACTATATATACTTAAAAGCCTGGATTATCCATAAGAAACCAAGAATGGAATCATTCCATAACATGACTGGTTTGGAAAGGCACGAGCCTGTGGGGAGAGTAATAGGATTAGGACATAAATGCTCTTTCAGTTTTAACCACAGTGCTGACTACTGGCATGAGACGGGGAAACTCACTCCTTTAGCTCAGTCAGTTGAAGCTGTGTCTCTTAGGTCCAGAGGTCCTGGGTGGGAGGGTGAGGTCTTAGCATAACAAGTAGCAGTCTGAGACTTCAAAGGCCTCTGTGGCCAGGAAAGGGGGATTTAAAAAATGAGAGCAATGGAGGAATGAAGGGGCTCTCAAGGCATGAAGTAGCCAGCCACAGAAGAAGGGAAGCTAGGCACCTGAAGCCTTGCCCCAGACTTTCTCTATGGCCTGGAGCCAGGAGGTCAGCTAGATATTTATAATGTTCCCTTCTGTCCTCTAAATGAATAGAGGAGTTCTGCAAATTCATGAATGTGAAGGTCTGGGCTGAGGAGTAGGGTTCAGGTGAGTGAGCAGTGAAGAAAGGCTGTGAATAGAGTGTCCTGCAGAAATGAAGCAACTTCTCCAGTTTGTACTTGTGATAGCTCTCTGTGGACCTGGGAGCAGTGTTAGTGCTGGAGTCTTGGTGGGGGAATGGAACAAGAGAGCAATCCCTTGTTCCTGTATAGTGCCTCTCCTCCAAAGATTACAAAACTTACTGTAAATACCCAACAGATGTGGGTTCTGATGCGCTATCCCTACTCTTCAGAAGGCCAGACACAGATGGTGATCTGCAACTTGCCCAAGATGCCAATTAACTTGCTGCTTGAGCTGGGAACAGAACCCAGAGGGCTGATTCTCTGTCCTGTCCCTTTCACACCAGTGTAAGGTGCTGCCCGGTTGGAATGGTCGTGTGCAGCACACACTTGGCACAGGAGCCAATGACTGCACAAGGGGCAGAGTGACAGAGGCTTAGAGCCCAGATCTCTGGATTCACAGTCATGAACTCAAACTGCAAACACCCCCCAGCCTCTCAAATGTTGCTGCTCTGACAGGCTGAGCTCTACTGATAAAGGAATAATTTTCCAGAGTAGAAAATGGACATATGTACTGCTCAGCGAGAGGTGCATTTTACAGAGAAAACACCCAAACAAGTATGCTATAAACCAGCAAAACAATCATCCTAATGCATCTCTGTTTGCAGATGCCCTCAAGCTCTATTACTTTAAACAGCCTTTTCTAATCTATCTTGCATATGTCCGCGTAGCAATTTGGACAGTCACCAAGAAGACAAGTTTGTCTTGTCAGATGCTTTATTGCTCAGTGACCTCTGAAGGTGTATTAAAACCCTTCTGCTTTGCAGCTTTTACTACTCGTCTCCCTCTGCTAATGAGTGCACAGTTCTACTGCACGCGGATGTGTGTGTGCAGGGTGAATCACTGTCATGGGGCTTCCAATTCTTGGTTTTGTAGGATTCCCTGGTAGTAAGGAATATACTACATGCTGGCTTGAAGGCTCCTGCTCCTTGTGCAGTGCAGAAGGCTCTGCTGGTTAAATCACTCCTCTGTCTTGGAGACTCCTTGCAGTGGAATGGCCAGTGTAAACTATGTACCTTCAAAGATGCCATTTTCGTCCATCTTCCACTTTTTCCTGCCTTTGTGTTTTTTTTTCCTCTTGTCTTTACCTTTATCTATACCTGCCCCTTCCATTCTACTCATTACCAAGAGCCTATGTGAGTCTTACAGTGGAGAGGCCCTGCAGCTTGGCCCCAGGGTCACCCATGTGCTGGAATATGATGGGATGGGAGGAGGGAAGCTTGCTGGTCAAGTTGCTGCTTACACTGGCAGCCTACATGCATGTTAGCTACTCCTGTGGCCAGATGAATTAGTGACCCTCGGAGAACAGGATCAGGTTGCGGCTGCAGTGGGGAATGGACTAGGTACAGATGTCCTGCAGCTTTTCCTCCTGCACTCTGCCCAATATGTGACTCTTCCTTCACAATGGGGGTGGGGAATCACTGGGCTGGAAATGTGGGGGGAAGCTTTTTAAAATACAGATGTTTGACTCTTCACTGCAGTTCATCCTCTGATGCTCTGGAAGCTCACTTTCCTGATAGCTCCTCCACTTTGAAGCCACCTCCAGAACTTGTTGGTCCAGCATCATCAGGTCTGCTGCATCTACCATCATTGCTGTTGCAGTTGAAGATGCCACCTCTTGACTGCAAAGTGGGGAGTTATAGGGACACCCAAGAGGGCTGACTGATGGTTCTGTCATTCCAGGGTACAGGTAGGGAGGTGGGAGGAAACAAGATACTTTTGAAACAACCCAAATTTCTCAGTTGGGGGTGGGGAGAACTCACTGATTTGAGTTATGGCCAATTAAGATGAGGGACTCAGGGCAGCAGGGAAAACTGATGTCTCTTCTTTCTCATATCTTCCCATTTAGATCACCGATCGAACTGAATCCCTGAACCGCTCCATAAAGAAAAGGTAATTCTCCTTCCACTGATTGACCTGTTGGTAAGTCTCCACTGGGCTTTGACTTGGGTATTGCTGTAACACAGACCTGCACCTGAACCAAAGATGCAATTCCAAGTGATCATGCTGGAGGGCTGTGCTGGTGGGTTGAGGGGGAACAATGTCCTATTGCTTAGTGGGTCACTTGGACATCTTTCAGAACCAGCATTTGTGACGTGGGATGGGGCTGAAACTAGTGGCTTCTTCCCAAAGAGGCTTGGGTAGACTTCACTCTGATGAGCTTAAGGCAATAAGACTTAATTCTTCCTTCCTTCTTTCTTCAGCAACAGTGTGAAGAAGACTCAGCCACCACTTCCTGTTTCCAAGATTGACGACAGACTGGAGCAGTACACTCATGCCATTGAGGTGATGCTCTTGATCATATAGGTGGCATGCTCTCGACCCAGAGCCCCATATAGGCTCTATTCTATTCTGGATAGTCTTCACCTCCTTTGGTCCTTGTAGACTCTGCCCTAGCAGCTAGCTACAATAATACTAGAAGGGATTGAATCTAATAGTCCTAAATCCTTCCATGCTCTTTAATTCATCAGGATAAGGAATCGTGTATCTTTTGAGCAGGAGTGCTGGAGATAGGAGAAAATGGCTTGTTCACATCTTACTACACAAGATGAGGGCTGTCTCCTCCTTGCAACTCTGTCATGAATTGGCACAATGTTCTTCTACTTAGCCTCCATATTCTTGTTCTGTTTCTGTCCCTTGACTCTGTAGTTAATGTATCCATCGGAATGATTATTTACAACCTCCTTTCTCCAAGAATCTAGTTACAAAAATCTGCAAGTGCTCGGAACACTTTCACTTTGATTTGCTTTGTTTCCAGACATCCGAGAAGGTTCAGAAACTCGTCCGACAATCTTCCCTTGAACTTGCCACCACAAGCATGGTTGTAGCCAGCACAAAAAGCCTCTGGGAGACTGGAGAGGTTGCAGCTCAATCCTCTGTTAAGTCACCATCCTGTAAGGTAAGACTGCTGAGCTTTATATGCCCAGCCAGCTCTGCTGCAGGAGAAGGGGTACAGCTCTTTGTTTCATAGGTGCTGACTTCTGCTCCCACCAGTGGTTGCTCGACCCCCCACTTTGCCCCCCAGCCCCGCCCTGACTCCACCCCTTCCATGAGGTCCTGCCCCACTCACATTCAAACCAAAGTCTCTGCCCCTCCCTGCCCCTATTCCGACTCTTTACCCAAATCCCTGCCCCAGCCCCGCCTCCTCCCCCTCGCTCCCAGAGCTCGCTATGCTGCCAAACAGCTGTTTGACGGTGCTGGGAGGTAGGCAGAGGAGCAGGGACATGGCATGCTCAGGGTGGGAGGCGGGGGAGGAGGGGAATTTGGCTACCAGTGGGTGCAGAGGACCCACTAACTTTTCCCCGTCGGTGCTCCAGCCCCAGAGCACCCACGGAGTCAGTGCTTATGCTTTGTTTAATGTCAGAGGGCTGCCCCTGCGTCTAACAGCATGAACTTCAGAGAGAAAACTTGCCCTGCTACATGGTTGGCTGGGTTTACTCAAATTATTCAGGTGCATATCACTGTGGAGCAGGGACTTAAAAGAACAATAGTATCAGGAGTAGCAATGTCAGGTTAAAACCACATTCTTCCCCCCTTCTACTGACATCCATGATGTTAAAACTTTCAGATGCTCTGTCCCTACTGCCTACAGTTCACTAAAGCTTTGTCTGTACCTGTATTAGCCCCAGCCACAACAATGCAAATACCAAGGAAACTGGTTTTGTTTATCCCGGCTTGAAATGGAGTTAAACTGAACGGTTGGAAACAGTTGTTTCCTTGTCTGCACTAGGAGCTACCCCAGTTGCTGTGTATTGATGGCTCAGTGGGGTCTAATCCAAGTACAGGCAAGTTGTAAATTTAAGCAATGGAAAGAATCGACTCTCCATTTCTAGTGAATTGCATTTTCTGGTTCAAGTGCTGACACAATGATGCAACATCTAGGTTGCAAAGGCCTCAAGGCAAAAATGTCTCTCTGAAAACTCTTTCACTTAAAGTTTCCTAGGAAATAAACTTTCCTATTAGTACTTCTTAATATTGTAAACCCTTTCCTCTACAAAACCTACATCTTGGGCCTTAGATCCAGTTTCCTGGTAAAATACCAAATGTTGGAGGATGGTTAAGAAAAGGGGAGTCTCAAGCCCCCTGGTATGCAGCCATGTTCCTGCCCAGTGTGACTCTACCCAATCACATGTCCAAATATAGTTATTGGGCAGATGGCTTCAGTCGGTGTGAAATGAACAAAGGCAGCTTTCAGCTGTGTTGGTGGCAGGGTGATGAGATTGATTCTTATGTCCCCAGGATATTGTGGCTGGAGATATTGTGAATAAGCGAAGCATGTGGGAACAGAAGGGTACCCCCAAAAATGAAGGCAACATCAAGGTAAGCAGCTTCTTCCTAGGTGTCTCTGTTATAGCTCTTGCTTTCTGGTATTGGGGCTGAGTTTGTTCAAGAGAATTCTCTCTTAGGTCAGAGGGGGAGAGAAAGGAGAAGGATGCTTGTATGTTGGAGCATAGACTGAGGTTGTCTACTAACAGAAGCATAGGCGTAGGCTAGGCCAAAGGAGGTATCCTCCATGGCAGTGACAGGAAGGCATGCTTTCCTTTTCTAAACGTATCTGTTGTAAGAAACATCCCCACTGATTTAACAAAGGGCTGGGACCAAAGCCCAAGATTCTCCCCCTGCCCCCCAGACTCTATCATTTGCACTTGAACTGAAACTCTGCAGGTTGGCCTAATTAATAGTTTTTTTTTTAATTTTAAATAATAGCCTAATTCTCTGGAACTGCAGAGTGGCTTAGATACCTGGGGTTCTGTTTCTGGGCTGTCTGCTAGTTCTGAAAAATGTGGAGGCCTCTAAGGATGCATGGGTATAGTGGATTAAAAGGTACTTACCCAAGACTGAGAATAGCCCTGGCTCCATAGAACTTCAGCTCTGACGCTGCCTCTCTTTTTGGTATGGGGTTACTGGAGAGGTTAGACTGAGCTGCATCTTACCATTGTATTATCTGGCAGTTCCAATAATTATCCTTCACCATTATTATTTTATTGTATGTATTTGTCTAGGCAAAAAGATGGTAGGCACAAGCTCTCGCCCCAGGTGGGAATCTGGGCCACATTAAAATACTGAAGTTGGATAACCTCACTCGCTGCTCAGACTTCAGTTTGACTTTTTTTTTTTTTAAGTTTCTTAAATATTAAGAAACGTATTTGCGTTGGTTGAGAGACAGGCGGGGAGATGGACACCTGAGGAAAGGCCCTAATCCTCCTTTCTCTTCTCCCATTCAGACCACCGCTTCTGGCAAGAAGTACAAGTTTGTAGCGACTGGACATGGCCAGTACAAGAAGGTGTTGATAGATGACGCAACAGAGCAATAGTGTGTGTGGAGTACCAATCAACCAGGTAGGTTAGACACAATCTCTGACTGTAAGAGAACCACCTGGTACTTCTCTGGCAGGACAGCTAGGATGATTCAGCACAATAAGCATAAAATCTGTTTCTTCAGCCTATACGTTCTGCATTGCCAGCCAGACTTGGGTGTGTTGGAAGGTACTATATGGACAAAGGGTGGGTTCCTACTTCTCGGCAAACAATCCTCTTTGGGGTAGAAGAGGGGCATGCACGAAGAAATTCTTTCTAGCAGCTGTGCAGAGTAGGATGCCCATGTTAGCTGCAACTAGAAAACTTACCTTGCAGATCAGACTATTTATTGAAGCTACTGACCTCAGTCCCACTTACAGTAAAAGTGCCTTGGCTGAACTAGACATAGCTTAATCTGATCTCTTATGCTGTAAAGAGTAAGAACTGAAAGTGCAGGGGGTAGCTGGAGTTCTTTCCAGAGTGTCATGGAAGCTGACCAAGTCCTCTGTGTCCAGTGTGTTTATGGGACCTGATCCGGGGACCATTGAGATCAATGAAAGGATTCCTATTGACTTCAGTGGCATTTGGATCAGGCCTATGCTTGCGGGTGGGGTAGGGGAGTGATCTTGTGAAAATGTGCACTGTTTCTAAGTAGACAAGTGGTGCAGAAGGAATGGTCTAGTCACATTAAGCATGGAGGGGAAGAGTGTAGATGTTATCTGTGCCCACTTGAAACCCAGAGACTGTTCCCCACCCTCTCAGGACCATGTTGCTTGTATTAATAGATATCCCTGTGCTATCTTAAGTGGCCAGTAGTAGAAGACTCAAGGGCAAAGAAGAGCTTGCTTCGAGTGGTGTGATTAATGGCAAAGCACCCTGAGTGTCTGACGCTCTGTGCAGGAAAAAACAGCATTTGACTTCTCATGAAACTTTTTATTGACTTTCCAAGCTTTATGTAGAGCTCAGTCTTTACTAAAGGACCTCTTCCTTTCATTGCTCCCTAATAACCACATGCATTCCCATCCCCTTGGATTGTGTATCCAGACATGGAGGCCTACAGGCCACTTCATGACCATACCCACCTCTCTGCTCCTCGTTTCTAAAACCTGCTTCAACTCTCTGCTTTCATCATTTACCTTGTCCTCTAAATCCACATAGATTCCCCTTGCTGTACTCTCCTTTCATGTGCCAAGCCCGGCTTTGCTGAGCTTGGCTCTCCTAGGTGCGGTTAAACTTCATTATCTGAGCTCCTGCAGCTCACATTAAGGGGTTTTCCTCCCCATCCAGGGAAACAAACCACTTCATTAGTTTGAGTCTGTCTAGGAGATTTAGACTCCTGTCTCTGAATCACTCAGTCCCTCATTGAAAGGCAAACAGGCAATGACTAGACCTCCCCTAGGACAGCCATAGCCAATACTCTAAATGGTGAGGGCTTGGCACAGTTGCCCCACAGTGCTGCTGTTCAGTCTCTTTCTCTGGCTCCAAATGTTGGTACTTAAAGACAAAAAGGTTGAAATGGCTTTGGGTGCTGGGCTTCACCTCTGTTTGTGCTTGCTTCTGTGACTGTTTCATGTCTTGAGTGTCTCTCCTCTCCCTACCTATCTTGTTTTAGCATTTCTCTTCTCCTTTCCTCATCACACAGTCCCCTTTCACATTCTGGTTTTCTGCTCAAGGAGGCCTGGGGAGCCCCATGATGCTACTTGTTAAGCAACTGGAAGGCTTACTATAAAGTGTCACAGGGCAGGTGCTGAGCATTCTTCCCCGCACCCTCCACTTTTGAGTTGCTTCCTCTTGGCAGGCTCATGAAACAAGAGGTTGTCTCCAAGTGATGGCCTGTAAAGTTACTGATTTGGCTGCCACCACATATCTTAGTAACTTCAACCACACATTGAAGAGGTTTACCAAAGGTCTAGCCCAGTATACTGTCTTCCAACAGTGGCCAATGCCAGGTGCCCCAGAAGGAACGAGCAGGACAGGTAATCATCAAGTGATCCATCCCATGTTGCCCATTCCCAGCTTCTGGCAAACAGAGGCGAGGGACACCATTCCTGCCCATCCTGGCTAATAGTTTATTGATTGACCTATTCTCCCTAAACTTATCTAGTTCTTCTTTTGAATGCTGTTATAGTCTTGACCTTCACAACATTTTCTGGCAAGGAGTTCCACAGGTTGACTCTGTTGTGTGGAAAAAATACTTCCTTTTGTTTGTTTTAAACCTGCTGCCTATTAATTTCATTTGATGACCTCTAGTTTGTGTGTTCTGAGAAGTAAATAACACTTCCTTATTTACTTTCTCCACACTGGTCATGATTTTATAGACCTCTGTCTTATCCTCCCTTAGTAGTCTATTTTACAAGCTGAAAAGTCCCAGTCTTAATAATCTCTCCTCATATGGCCATCATTCCATACCCCTAATAATTTTTGTTGCCCTTTTCTGAACCTTTTCCAATTCCAATATATCTTTTTTGAGATAGGACGACCATATTTGCATGCAGTATTCAAGATGTGAGTATATCATGGATATATATTGAAGCAATATGGTATTTTCTGTCTTAATTCTCTTTCTTAATGGTTCCTAACATTCTGTTTGCTTTTTTTGACTTATGCTGCACATTGATCGGATGTTTTTAGAGAACTATCCACAATGTCTGCTATCTTGATCAACAGAGGCCTTAATACATACCTCTTAGGAGACAGCCTGTAGTAGGAGTGCAGATTGCTAATATAGCCAGTTCCAAAGGTCTCCTCTTCCCTCTGGAAATCCATGATCTCTTCTTTCCAATGTCCATGGTTCCAGAAACAAGCCCTCCTTTACTGAATGTATCTGCTTCCTGCTCTGACATTCTTTGTGTTGTAGGGCTAAGCAATGCAATGTGGCCTGCTTTAGCCTACGTTCCAATCTGGAAACTGAGCTCCCTGCAAGTTGTTTTGCCTATGCAGCAGACTGGGCTTTGTTGCAAATGCAGTGAGGTTGGGGGGGCACAGCAAAAAACAAGCAGTGGTACACCTTTCTAAATGGCTAAACCAAGCAAGCACCTTCCATCTCATCTGTGGGAGACCCCTCTTGTTCCCTGGGTCACTGTCACTATGGGACAGAATGTGGGTTGAAGTTTCAATAACTACTGAGTTATCTTGCCAAATTGGCCTAACGTCCCAGCTGTAATACATGTTAGTTGCTCTGCTTGACGGTAATAATGCAGATCCCATGAATGGTAACTGGTGTCCCTTGTGTGTGCCAACTATGCTGCAGTGAAGTTACTCTTACTAGGCAACAAATAGATATTCTGTGTTTTAAGCAAACTTGTTTCGGCATTAGAAAGAGGCTACTGTATGTTAGCGGACAAAAGGGCTGCCAATCAAGGGCATCTGGTTGAAGGACTGAACTCTTGACCACCATTACAGGAGACTGCAAATAGCTGATGACGTCCCAAAGCAACTATGCTGAAACAAACTAAAAAAAACCAAAACAAAACTGGGGCAGCATTTGGAAAACTTGTCGTGCAGAGTTAAAATGAGACTTTCTCAATGTATTTTCCCACCCTGGAAATTCAAAACCAGTATGTTTTATAAACATGATCTTCAGATTTAAAAATCAGTGACCTGAACCATTTATATTTGAGTTTAATTGGACTTCACCTGAAACAGGCTTCCTGGCAACAATTTGGCGTTGACTTGGCTAGAAAATTAGGCTGCTTAAGACTCTTACCTTGAGACATCCTTAACTAATATGACGTTGCAGTCAGTTTAGACATGGACAACATGTGTTCAGTGTTTGTTCCAACTGCTCATGGCTAAACTTTTCCTGCGATCAGCAGACAAGTTGTTATGCTACCTGCGTGCTGTCTATGCTGGTTGTGAAGTTGTGTTCGGCATCATATGAATTAGGTTATAGCTTCCTAGGGAAAACAAGCTCCTTGTGCTGTATTTGAAGAGTTGAAGAAAAACATGTACTGCTTAAAATGATTGTCTTGAAGTTTTAGTAGAGATTTCTGTTGACTAAAGCTTTGTACAACTTTCTAGTTTAGACTGTCTTGACTATATTGGTATAGTTATGGTAAAACCCAATAATTCTGAGGTAATTTACATGGGTTTAAAAGTGCGTTATATCAGTATAGCTATTCCTATAAGGAAAGAGGAATAAACTATACAAGGATAAGCAACTTTATACAGGTATAACTACATCCACACTAGGAGTTGTACTGGTGAAACTAGATTGGTTAAGTATCAGAGGGGTAGCTGTGTTAGTCTGGATCTGTAAAAGCAGCAACGAGTCCTGTGGCACCTTCTAGACTAACAGACGTTTTGGATCATGAGCTTTCGTGGGTGAATACCCACTGCGTCGGATGCATGTCATCCGACGAAGTAGGTATTCACCCACGAAAGCTCATAGACTCTAGGACTGGAAGGGACCTCGAGAGGTCATCGAGTCCAGGCCCCTGCCCTCATGGCAGGACCAAATACTGTCTAGACCATCCCTAATAGACATTTATCTAACCTACTCTTAAATATCTCCAGAAATGGAGATTCCACAACTTCCCTAGGCAATCTATTCCAGTGTTTAACTACCCTGACAGTTAGGAACTTTTTCCTAATGTCCAACCTAAATCTCCCTTGCTGCAGTTTAAGCCCATTGCTTCTTGTTCTATCATTGGAGGCTAAGGTGAACAAGTTTTCTCCCTCCTCCTGATGACACCCTTTTAGATACCTGAAAACTGCTATCATGTCCCCTCTCAGTCTTCTCTTTTCCAAACTAAACATACCCAATTCCTTCAGCCTTCCTTCATAGGTCATGTTCTCAAGACCTTTAATCATTCTTGTTGCTCTTCTCTGGACCCTCTCCAATTTCTCCACATCTTTCTTGAAAATCACATCTTTCATGCTCCAAAACGTCTGTTGGTCTATAAGGTGCCACAGGATTCTTTGCTAGATTGGTTAAAAATCACATCTCTAAGTGAGTTCATTAGTTTTGTGTATATAGATTAGGCCTAAGGAGCAATCACAGAGCCACTTCTGAATTCTCACCCTGTAAATTGTAATTTAACAACAAAATAGCAGTTGGGGACAAGTTTTAAATGATTGAGCCAAAAATAAGGCTGGAATTTTTTTAAACAGACCATAAGGGAGATAAATGTCCAAATCTCACTTAAATTCAATGGAATCTGGGTGCCACACTCTCTTGGACTCTTGAATACCAGTCTATCTGCACATATATTTTAATTAAAGCAAAATACCTCCATTCTCAGCCTAGGTCAGTACAATGTTGTCTTGTAGCAAGCCACCTTTCTGTGTCAGTGGAATCTTAACTATCTGTACAGCATATTAGAGCTGGTCAAAAAATAGGAAGTACATTTTACCTAGTAATTCTTATTTTCTCAACTCTGTTTCATGGAAAAACTTTTGAAATTTTTCAGATTATTTGGGGGATTTCCCTCTTTCTTCCTCTTTTTGTTTTTGCTACTGGAAAATGGCCAGGGGCAAAAACTGGACTTCTGACTCTTCAACACTGAGAATTTTCAGTTTTCATTTTCTTCTCAGAAATTTAAACTTCACAAAAAACAAAAGTGTTTTTTTTGTCAGGCTGTCCATTTGGAATGAGAAATTCCAGCCAGCTCTTTAGCCTGTGCATAGGCGCAGAAGGTAGAAGGTGGTATCAAATTTCCCTTTGGGGTGAAACATACCAGTCCTATATTAGCTAAAGCAGAAATATTCCCTCTTATGGTAACTTCACTAGGGAAGTGGAAATAGCTTCATGCTTACCCTGTGTGAGCTCACTCCCTAAGCCTGGTGACTATGGAGATGCAAACAACTGTGAACATTAAAACAAAACTAACAACCCACAAAACCAACCCACCCCAAAAATAGCCAGAAAAACCAGATCTCAATATAATGCTGCTTAATATTTACAACCCCCAAAACAAACAAACCAACAAAACCCCATGTGTTAAACCTGAGCAGCGATCAAAAATAAATGCAATACAATGTCAGAAAGCCATGGAAAGTGTGGAGGAGCCTCCATCTTGGATTTGTCAATGTTTCCTACAGTGCTTGAAAACTGATGGGTTTGAAGAAAAAAAAAAACCCAATCGTAAGGCCTTGGCAAGGCATGCTTTGGCCATACCTCTGCCAGGACATCCCTAGTGCATTGCACTGGGGCTTTGATCAGTTTGAGAGAAGACTGAAGGCTCCAGAGAGAGAGCTCAGAGGGTGAGTGCATGCCAGTGCTGCAGCATAGAATGGGGGATGCAGCTTGTGGAGGTTTTAGCCCAATAAATGTTACTGACACATGGGTGGCAGGGGATCGAGTGCAGCTAAAACTAGTTCTTCGTTGCTAACTATCTGTCCCAAGTTAGAAGTGAGGCCAAGGAACAGTTGGTTGCCATAGTCTTCCCTGGGTGACTAATAAGATGACCAACAATGTTCTGTTCTGTATGAGGTGGTCACAATAATGTGCCCTTTCTATCAACTGCCCGCTTAGCCCCTTCAGGCAGACTGATAAGGGAACACTGGAGCTGCCACATTCGAACAGATTAATCTTTCTCCTAATCTGCCATCCTAACAGTGGCTAACATCAGATGCTTCAGAGGATGCTATTCAGTAGACAGGAATTCAGGGTTAGATCAGGGTCCATTCAGTGCAGTATCTGGTCTCTGACAAAGGCCAGCTCCGGCTGAATGAGAGGATGGTGCAAGAAACCCTGCAGTAGGCAGCTATAGGATAACATGTCCCTAGGGATAATTTTCTTCTACCAGCTAGTAGCTTAGAGGCTGGTTCATAACCTGAAGGTTTATATTGCTTTGAGATCTTTGTTTTGTTTACTGTGACTCTGGATAGTCTCTTAATCTCTATCAATGTCCAGGATGATCTGCTCTGGTGAAAAATATCTAAGCCACATGAGAACCCCATGAAGGGTGCAATGTGAGATTCCTCGTGATGTGCCTGAAAATGGCAGTGAGAGGAACTACTGAGACTCTCTCAATTATAGCTAGGACAGCGGGGGTTGCTGTAGCTTGGAAATCTTTAGATTCAGGCCAGTGCTCCCCACTCGAATCCAGTAAAATAGTTCCATATAAATGCTGCCATTTATAGCAAATGTTTTGGTCTGTGCAAGAAAAGATGCTTTTGAATCTCTCTGAAATCCCTGTTGTTTTGGCCCATGTGCCACGGCCAACAGTTACTAATGACTCTGAGTGCCCCATCTGAGAGACCTTAAAGGGACCAGATTTTTTTTTTTTCAGAAACTGCTGATTGCCCACTCTGAAACTCAGACCCTATTAAGGTATGTCAAGTTGGGCATCTCAAAAGCTGAAGCAAATAAAATCCTAATCATTCTGAAAATCCCTGGCCAATAACTGCACTTGAAAGCATTTAAGAATGGAAAAACTCTGATCATTACAAAACAAAAAGCTCTCTCTTCTCTCCCCCTCCAACTCCTGCAGCCTCAAATTTACCTTTTAGGGAGATCAAATTAATTATAAAACCTAAAACTAATGAGACATTCTGTTCTTCTGGGCTGAGTAAAGTGTGGTTTCAGAGTAGCGTGAAATATACCACAACCTGTCACCCTTGTTCTATGCAAGGGAATTCATCTTAGTTTAGTTCTGAGTGACCAGAAATGGAACCTACTGCTGAGGGTTCCAACAAAGAACTCAGTGGCTTAGAAACTGAACCCTTCTTTCAGTCTTAAACTGGATTGTGCAGCCTAGGAGGCAGAATATTAGATGGGGCAATGTGGAGCAACATACATTTTGCCACAACCTGTCCTGTTTCTGGGCTTGCACTGTTTGGGATTCACTTAAAATTCCATTGATTTACTGAATGAAAAACAAGGTGCCTTTTACATTGGAGGTTTTCTACAGGTCACTTCTTTTCCTGGGTCCCTTGTTTGGTTTTGTAGCCTGATCTCCAACTGGAATATTTTAAATGAAGCTGCAAATAGATATAGAGTTGTTCTTCTTGGATCCTCAAGCCACTCTGGAGGTGTGTGCATGCACTACAGATATATGCACTACAGATATGTAGTGTACAGTCATAATACCCCCTACAACCCTCAGCATAAAGTTGCTGTCTGTGTGAAAGATTTTATTTATATTTTTCTCACATTTGGCCTCCATGCTGCATGAAAATCTGGCTATAAAAGGCACTTTCCTGCTCAGAACTCAGGCAGCACCTTGGAGGAGGCCTGAGAGAACTTGTTGCTGAGGTAGAATCCAGCTGGCGTCACTTGAATTGCCACCCTGATGCAGTCCTGTTAAAATTCTTGGTCTCCTCAGGTGTCTTGTGGCGGAGCAGACTTGATTCTAACATGGTGGTGATCTTTGTCATTGGTTTGGAAGCTAGCTCCTTCAGTTTCCGGGCATCAAAACGTGGCCTGTGGAGAAGGGGCAAGCGGCACTGGAATGAGAATCCCTCCTCTTTCCTTATCCCTTTTTCTTCCTCTTGCTGCTTTCTCCTCTTGAGGGCTGTCATCTGATATAAAATGGCATCCCACATTTTGGTGGCCCTTGATTTAATCAGCTTGTTGTCTTGGTTGGCATTACCTTGAGAGCTTTCTGCTTTACTTCCTGCTTTCCCCTGTTCAGGCTTGGCTTGCTCAGTTTCTGGGAATTGGCACCCCTCTGGTTCCACTGTTAAGTGCTTCTTGAGGCGAGACCATCCACTAAGCTTGGCTGTAAGAGGTCTGGCCTTATCCACAGATAGTGGTGGAAACTCAGCTTTGGGGAAAGGACTGGTACTGGGAATGGTAGCTGTTGGTTGTGGTTGAATGACCAGCTCTTCCTTGGCTTCTGTGGGGAAAGCCTTTGTCTTGTCAGCTGGCACTGTGGCCTCTTGCTTCTCAGCTGTATGGGGAGTCATTGGCCTTAGGCTTTTGCTGTGTGGCTCAGGAAGTTCAGGAACCCACTCTGTTCTGGATCTTGCTCTGTCACTTCCTGGGGTTTCTGGTCTACTGAATTGAGGATCCGGCATCCGAGGACTGGGGAAAGCAGTCCCAACAGGCTCTCTGTGAGTTGAAGACTTAAGGGTTTTGTAGGGGGGCTTTGCTGTCGTGGTGGGAAGCATGGGGTCCTTTGATTTGGGAGTAGCAGCTCCAGTCTCATCACCATTGAGAATGACTGGTGCCAGCCATGGAGGTGGCTCTGAATGGCTTTTATCTGTATTGGCTGCCGATGGCTGCCTGTCCTCACTGCTGAGGGCTGTAGACAACTGGTCTGGTAAGAGGGTCTTCGCTCTGGGTGCCTGCACACTATGGACACGTGCATGCACTTTGGTAACATGAGTAACCTCCACTGGGGCTTCTGTGACAGGTGAGATGGAAACAGGAGGGTCAGGGAAAATGAATATAGAATGTGCCTGTGGAGAGGGCAGCTGGGTGGGCGTGTCTGGTTTTGTCATTCTTTTTGGTTGCCATGGGGACTTCCCGTGCACAGGCGATGCTGCTGGAGAGACTGAGAGCTTGAGGTGTTCAGAGATTCTCCTCTGCTCGGTTACTTTGAGTGTGAATGTCTTGGCCTTCGGGAAAGGAGATGAGACGTGGTGGATGACTGGCTTGATGGAGAACCGAGGAGGGAGACGGATGGTGATGTGCGTTGACGTTTCTGGGGTCTTCAGCGGAGATGAGCGCTCGTTGTGCTCTAGGTCTGGGCTGGCCTCACTCACTGGGGAGAGGTTGGACTGGAACGATTTGGCTTGCTGGGAGGCTAGTGGTGCATTCTTCTTTGCAACTTTCTTCAAGAGTTTCTGGAGCTTAAGATTGTCCTTTCCAGGTTTCGGAAGTATGGCAGGGGGTGGAATTTGTGGATGGAGGGATGCTGGTTCATAAGGTGGTGTTACAGTGATCAGCATTTTAACCCCCTGAAATGAAACACACAAAGCTTAGAGTTGACATCAGTAACTGATCTGCTAAACCCTGTGCCTGCTGCTGGGCTGTTTGTGCCTGGCACAAAGATGAGTCTGCTGCCAGCAAACCCCAAACATCTGTCTGTAGAACTTCCAAGTGCTGTCCCAGTGGAGTCTAGTTGTTTTCAGAAGCAATGCTTTATCTGGGAGAGGGAGGAACATTGTACTGGTGCTTTTACCTCCTGCCTTCTCAATACAACCAATGTCTAATGGATATTTCTCCACATCACTTGCATACAACAGAAGGGTAATGCATGACCACCAGTTTAGGGCTATGGGTCAGGATTTGAGATGTTAGTACATTGTTAGAAGCAGTGGTGCTGGAGCAATTTGTATAGTGGGGCTGCTGAGAGCCACTGAATCAAACTGTAAACCCTGTATATGATGGAAACCACTTCAAGTCGGGGTTCAGCAAAACGCCTTGTTCCAGCACCTATAGTTAGAAGCTTGCCAAGCATCTATCCTCATGCTGCCTGATGCTAGCAAGCCCCTTGCTGCCTCAAACACTAAGGCCTGGTCTACACTATGAGTTTAAACCGAATTTAGCAGCGTTAAATCGATTTAACCCTACACTCGTCCACACAACGAGGCCCTTAATATCCATATAAAGGGTTCTTTAAACAGGTTTCTGTACTTCTCCCCGACGAGAGGAGTAGCGCTGAAATTGGTATTGCCATGTCGGATTAGGGTTAGTGTGGCCGCAAATCGACAGTATTGGCCTCCGGGCGGTATCCCACAGTGCACCACCGTGACCGCTCTGGAAAGCAATCTGAACTCGGATGCACTGGCCAGGTAGACAGGAAAAGCCCTGCGAACTTTTGAATTGCATTTCCTGTTTGCCCAGCGTGGAGCTCTGATCAGCATGGGTGGCGATGCAGTCCCAAATCCAAAAAGAGCTCCAGCATGGACCGTACAGGAGATACTGGATCTGATTGCTGTATGGTGAGACAAATCTGTTCTATCTGAGCTCCATTACAGAAGACGAAATGCCAAAGCATTTGAAAAAAGTCTCCAGGCTATGATACAGAGTCCAAAGCACAGTGCCGTGTGACAAGCATAATGGAAAGCCAAAGAATCAAATGGACTCTCATGGAAGGATGGACGGGGGACTGAGGACTCCAGCTATCCCATAGTCCCTGCAGTCTCTGAAAAGTATTTGCATTCTTGGCTGAGCTCCCAATGCCTGTAGGGTCAAACACACATTGTCCAGGGTGGTTCAGGGTATATCTCGTCAATTTACCACCACCCCCCACCCCCGGTGAAAGAAAAGGGGGAAAAAATCATTTCTTGACTTTTTTCATTGTCACCCTATGTCTATTGCATGCTGCTGGTAGACATGGTGCTGCGGCACTGAACAGCAGCATCCTCTCTCCTCCCCTCCCCTCCCCTCCCCTCCCCGGTGGCAGACGGTACAGTACAAAAGGACTGATAGCCGTCCTCGTCATCAACCCATGAGTGCTCCTGGCCGTCCTCAGGTGAGATCGGCCGGGAGTGCCTGGGTAAAAATAGGAATGACTCCCGGTCATTCCCAGCAGATGGCACAGATCGGCTGGTAATTGTCCTCATCATAGCAACTGGGGGCTGAGTTCCATCAGCCCCCCCCCGCCCCTTTCATGTCTAAAGAAAAGTTTCTGTACTGCCTGGACTATCATAGCAACTGGAGGCTGCCTCCCCCTCATTTTATCTCACTAAAAACTCAGTGTTTCTTATTCCTGCATTCTTTATTACTTCATCACACAAATGGGGGGACACC
Source organism: Gopherus evgoodei (assembly GCF_007399415.2). Taxonomy (NCBI): domain Eukaryota; kingdom Metazoa; phylum Chordata; order Testudines; family Testudinidae; genus Gopherus; species Gopherus evgoodei. The sequence continues at coordinate 112,602,163 of NC_044325.1, read as the reverse complement.
GCCACGGTAGCCCAGGAAGGTTTTGGGAGGAGGGAAGCAACAGGTGGGGTTGTTGCAGGGGCACCCCCTATCAGGGCCAGCGCTATCATTTAGGCAGCCTAGGCAATCGCCTAGGGCGCCAGAATAATTGGTGGGCGCCGTTCCGCCGGAGGGGGCAGCAGGCGGCTCCGGTGGAGCTGCCGCAGTCATGCCTGCAGACGGTCGGCTCCTCACGCGGCTCCAGTGGACCGCCCGCAGGCATGACTGCGGCAGCTCCACCGGACCCGCAGGACCAGCGCGCAGGGTGCCAAAATTGCCAGCCGCCTAGGGCGCTCAAACCCCTAGCACCGGTCCTGCCCCCCATGAATGTCATGCAGCTCATCATTTCTGCGGGATCTGACATGGAGCGGCTGTGCTTTCTGGTTCTCTGATACACTGGTTCTCTAGTACATTTGCCCCATATTCTAGGCAGGACTGTCTCTATTTTTAGATAAAACATAAAGGAGGGAATGACCCAGGGAGTCATTCCCATTTTTGTTTTTGCGCCCCCGGCCGACTTCAGTGAAGGCAAGCCAGGAGCACCCATGACAGGAGCAGACAGTACAGAACGACTGGTAACCGTCTCTGCTACCTTGCAAAGGCAAATGAATGCTGCTGTGTAGCGCTGCATTACCGCCTCTGTCAGCGGCATTCAGTACACATACGGTGACAGTGACAAAAGGCAAACCAGGCTCCATGGTTGCCATGCTATGGCATCTGTCAGGGCAATCCAAGGAAAAAGGGCGCGAAACGATTGTCTGCTGTTGCTTTCACGGAGGAAGGATTGAGTGACAACATTTACCCAGAATCACCCGCGACACTGTTTTTGCACCATCATGCATTGAGATCTCAACCCAGAATTTCAATGGCCGGGTGAGACTGCGGGAACTATAGGATAGCTACGGGATAGCTACCCACAGTGCAACACTCCAGAAATTGACACTAGCCTCGGTACATGGACGCAGACCACCGAATTAATGTGCTTAGTGTGGCTGCATGCACTCGACTTTATACAATCTGTTTTACAAAACCGGTTTATGTAAAATTGGAATAATCCTGTAGTGCAGACATACCCTAAAATGCATTTTCCTTCCTACTCCCACAACCCTAGCAATAAGAACTAGCTCTAATTTGGCCTTTAGGTCAGATGGTATTGCTAGTTCCTTCAACTCTGCATCAAACAAGATCCCTTGCTCTGAGCTGTCTGGAATCCCGTCTGAACTCTGCAGCTGGAACCATGTCTACAAAACTTGCTTTTGAGTTTCCCCTAGATTACAACCAGGCACCCTCAGGGCTTGTCTACATCAGAAAGTTGCAGCGCTGGTGAGGGAGTTACAGCGCTGCAACTTAGGAGGTGTACACATCTGCAGGGCACCACCAGCGCTGCAACTCCCTGTTTGCAGCGCTGGCCGTACTCCCGTTTTGTCTCGGGTGTAGAGGATCCAGCGCTGGTGATCCAGCGCTGGTAATCAAGTATAGACACTTACCAGCGCTTTTCTTGACCTCCATGGAATAAGCAGGTATCCCAGCATCACCGAGGAAGCCTCTGGTAATCAAACTGGTCTCCTTCCCCAGCTTGCTCTCGCGTTCCCCGAACCCCGAGCAAGCAGGTCTCCTTCCCTGAGGTTTGCTGGGTGGTTCCGGGAACGCGAGAGCAAACCGCGGCAAAGCTGGTCTCCTTCCCCGGTTTGCTATCGCGTTCCCCGAACAAGCAGGTCTCCTTCCCTGCGGTTTGCTGGGTGGTTCCGGGAACGCGAGAGCAAACCGCGGCGAAGCTGGTCTCCTTTCCCGGTTTGCTCTCGCGTTCCCAGAACCCCCGAGCAAGCAGGTCTCCTTCCCTGCGGTTTGCTGGGTGGTTCCGGGAACGCGAGAGCAAACCGCGGCGAAGCTGGTCTCCTTTCCCGGTTTGCTCTCGCGTTCCCCGAGCAAGCAGGTCTCCTTCCCTGCGGTTTGCAGGGTGGTTCGGGGAACGCGAGAGCAAACCGCGGCGAAGCTGTTCTCCTTTCCCGGTTTGCTCTCGCGTTCCCCGAACCCCCCTTGAAGCCGCCCAACAGCGCTGCAGTGTGGCCACATCTAACACCACTTGCAGCGCTGGTTGCTGTAAGTGTGGCCACTCTGCAGCGCTGGCCCTATACAGCTGTACTAATACAGCTGTAACAACCAGCGCTGCAAAATTTTAGATGTACACATGGCCTCAGAGGCTGGCAATGCCCTTAGCTGTGTGAACCTCCACTGCCCCAGCTCTCTTCCCGTTCTTGCCTTAGGCTGCAACTTCTGTGACCCTGTTTAGAAACAAAAGAAGTTCTTCATGACAGATTATTGCTCCTTTGTGTAGAGATTACCAGCAGAGACAGCCGCATGAGTTGAGCAAAGAGTGGGAAGTCTATGCTGGAGTAGGGAGTGAGGGCGAGCACCTGGCTTATTCCATCCATCTCTCCATGACACAGACTTCAGCTCCCAAGTGTCACAGATTAAACTTTTCCTCCAGTTATCGCCAGCTTCACAGTTGCTGAGCTGGCTTTGGCTAAGAAGTGAGGCACAAGTGTATGTATCCGTCAGCTTTCACTGCTGGATGGTGTCAAGTGTCCTGAAAGAAGGAATGAGCGGGAGGAGGCTGGGAGCGTTCACTGGGACTGTCAAGTGCTCTGTTCCTTTTCGGCAACTGCCAAGCTCATGCCAGCTTCTTGTTTGTGGTAGGTAAAATTCTAGTTTTGAGCCATAGAGTCCTAACTCCCCTGGTCCCGGCCCCTGTGGAAGGTGATGCAGTATGCTGCATCACTGTCTCTAGAGGTGCAAGCTTTAGTTCACTTGTAAATTGCTCTGAGCAAAACCCTTTGATGGGTAGAACAGATGTTTCCACTTCAATGCACATGAGGCTTAAACAGCCTTTGGCTGCCTTTGCAATCTGTCTTTCAGCACTGGCTAACTACTCCTGCTGGGAGGCTGGCCTTTTGCTTGCTTGCTACAGAAATTCCTGGCAGGAGGAATGGTGGAGAAAAGGAAGCCCTAAAGCAAACTCTAAAGGGTCTCTATTTCCCCAAAGGCTCCAGTTGCCACCCTAATTCCAGCAAAATCTCAGCAGGAAATATTGTCACTGCACAGCTGGGGCTGTTCTCCAGGGTGTAAGTAGGGTGACCAGACAGCGAATGTGAAAAATTGGGATGGGGGTAGCGGGTAATAGGAGCCTATATGAGAAAAAAACCCCAAATTGGGACCGTCCCTGTAAAATCACAGCATCTGATCACCCTAGGTGTAAGGGGTGTGGTGTGTTGTTGGCATAGGCAAAAGGCAATTGCTTTTTTTGTGTGCCCGCATAAGTGAAAAGCCAGGCAGCATTTTGTGAGGAAGCCTTGAAGGGGACTTTGTGTATGTGAGATGGCAACTGCTGGAAGTTTGAAGCAGCTGATCGCTTTTAAGCAAAGGTTAGAATTAGGCGTAGTTCTATTCCAAGGGCAGCTCTTACGTGTGAAACTCATTTGACCAAAGAGGGCTAGAAATCCCATTCCCCATTGTTATGTTTCACAGCGCGCTCGCACACACACACACACAAACTTGGATTGAACAGATTCTCCTGCTGGAAGGTTGCACCAGAACACTGCTTTTGTTAGAATTCAGAACGCACAAGAACCCCCAAACAGAGACACAGCTCCCTACAGCAGAGGGGTACAACTTGCTCAGCCTTCCTGTAGACTGTCTGGCTGCGGATTTGCTGGAACACTTTGCTATGGAGCCCTGTAACCTACATGCAAGATCAGGGAAGCCTTCTCCCAGCTCCTAAAGTGATAGCTTGCAATTTCAACAGTCCTCCATATACCAAACCACCACACATCCCCAGGGTTGGAGGTCTGAAAGACCTCAAAATGCCTGACTTAGACTTTGCACAAGAGTTGCTACATTGCTGTAATTACATGCGCGCAAGCTCCTACTTCAGCTATGCTGCACCAGCGTAAAATGGATTTACTCTGGGGCAGTTGGCTTTGGTAATTTACTAGTGCGAGGTGCATTAGTGTATGCTCAACTTTCACATCAGAGTCCTGCATCTGTCTACATCTATGCTATGAGCTAGGGATGTGATTTTCCTCGTTTGTGTACACGTAAATAGCAGTGTAGCAGTAGGAGCACTGGGTGGTGGCAGTGGAGGCCTGGCTGAACTGTGCTGTGTACAAATCTGCCTGAAACTAGTGGGTATGTGCTCAGCACAGCTGTGCCGTTGCTGCTGCAGCCTATGCCACTATTGCTACGTTGCGATTTATGCTCCATCTAGCTTGCTTGTATGTGTATGTGAGCAGGGGAATCATAGACTATATAAGAGGTTTGCACCCTTCTTGTATCCATGTAGTTACACCACTGCAGATGTCTCTTATGCAGGTTGGACCTCCTAGGCATCCTTCATTAAACCTGCTTTGAGCAAAACACACTCTACATCTAGGGAATATCTGGAATGTAGTCATGGGTAGGTCATTAAATTTTTATATAAATCTTCTTAGGGCCAGCAGTAGATAAAACTGTAGCTGACTAAAATATTTCTTGTGCTAAAAACAGAGGCATTTCTTGCTGTTTACACTGACCTGGGGCTCTTATGTTTCCTGATGCCAGTCGCTGACTCTGAAGCTAGAAGCTTTGTTTGATGCATTGCTGTATATATGCCAAAAGTATTGCCACTCTCTGAAAAGGAACCAAAATGCCTCTTTAGCTTTTAATGGCTTGTGAAGTGGAGGGGGACAAGGACATAGGAGGCACCAGTCTGTTTTGTGTAGCTGTACAAAACAAACTGATCTAAGCAAAAGAAGGCAGGTGGAAACACATCCCTCACAATAGTGTGACACCTCATGGTCAAGTTGATGACTTTCCCTGTGTCTCAACTCCCGAAAGTGATGTCTAGGCCATAGGAATTCCTACACTGGATGAGAGCAGTGCCTCATCTGGTCATGTATCTGTCTAATCCTTGCAGCTGTATCAGAGGAAGGTGCCAGGTTCCCTACAGCTGGGAGGTAATCAGGCTAGTGTGGAAGTCTTACTCCCAGTAGTTAAAAGCTGGCTTATATACTGAAGCATCTGGGTTCATATCACTTCCAATGCGCTTAATTTTTTTTAAAAAGATCCTTGCTATTAGAACTCTGAATATTCTTGTTTATCCATGTAAATATCCAATTCTTTTTTTGAATTCCACTAAATCCTTGGTCTCAGTGATACCATGTGGGAATGGAGTTCACGGACCGATTCTGGCAGAATGGAAGTGATATCTTTCATCATTTTCAAATTTGCCACCTTTCAGTTTCATAGATTTTGAGGGGTGGGGGACGACGACACATTTGTGTCATGAGATCTACTTTCTGTATCTCCCTCTCAGAGTTCTGCATGCTTTTTGGACAGCTCTCTTCTGGAGCAATCTGTCTTCTCAGTAGGAATACCTCCCCGCCCATGCTGTGTATTGGAACAATAGGAGAGCAAAGAAAGATGCATTGCTTGGTCTTATTGACTGTAGTGGATATTTAAAAGGGATTCATTATAAAACTGAGGGGGAATGAACTGCTCAAAGAACCCAAATAGCTTGTGAAGCTTCAGGAAAAGCAAGTGAAGTTGAGACTAAGTCCATGGGATTCTTAAAGTGTTAAGTGTGTACTTCATGCTCCTACACAACCTGAAACCTGCCTGGTCTTGGGATCCCTCTTATGCTGTTCTTCTATGCTTAGAGAGAAGCTTTAATCAAACCCTAGTCTCTAGTTTGACCTTTAAACAGGGGAAATATCCGTGTGGAAGAGTCATTAACTTCAAGATGGAGAAGTAATTTGGGATGCTGGAATGATGGCACAGAATCAGCTGTTCCGTGAAGAAGAATGAGCTAAGGGAACTTGATACTTGTGTTGCTGCAGCTGGTCGCTAAGGGAAAGCTTTGCTTTAGTATTTTTCTTGGGCTCAGGGAAAGACTGAGGCAGCATCACCTCTAGCATCTGAACGATGACTCCTAGGGACGAGCTGACTGCACTGAAATGCATCTCGATCTGCCAGGGTAACATGATTTGTTCAGGACCCTTGCTGCTGTGTAGGGTCTCCTGCCTGTTGCCAATCGTCTCATGTGACAGTAACAGAGCAGCAGAATCCAGAGGCCTTGAGAGTGATTTGATGTCTTCTCAGACGTTCTAGGCTCTCATTCTGGGTTGTAAGCAGTTCCTGTACACTGGCTGAGCCAGCATATAGGGGTTGTAAACCCAGGAGGAACACTCAAAGGATACACGGGGGAGGAAGCATCTTGTACTGACTGTCTGTAGCCCTGATGATCACTCTCACTATCTGCTATAGTAAGCTTGTCCTTTGTTCTGTTTTTCTTTTACAGCGGAGTTTGGTCTTGGCTAGATGCAACCCTGTACTCAACGCTGATGCTTCCTCTGCTATAAGGGAGATCACTGAAGGATGTCTTTCTCCCAGTCCCTGGTGGTTAACTTCTCTCTGCTCCAGAACAGCCTGGCTGTATCCTCGGGTGGGAGCATCACCCCACGCTGCTTTCATGAGGATGAAAGGAACATAATCAGCTGGCTATTGTTCCTCATTTTAACTTTCTAAATGACTCTTTACTGTTTTGTATTTGGCTCCTCTGCGCCCTTCTGTTTCCATGCTGGAGATGGGAGGCCATTACTTTGGCCCTCTCTAATCTCTCGAACATACAAAGAGAAGGATCTGCCAATTTGCTTAATCAAGCAGGGGGTAGAAGGTGTCTCAATAACCAATGAGAAACCTTCAGCTACTTCCTCTTTGGGAATAGGAGGGATAAAGCTGAACAGAAAAAGATTAATGGGTACGGTGGGGAAGCAGGGGAATGCTCAACAGAGGAGGCTAGTGGACTGATTCTTAGAACCACCTCTACTCAGGCCTCCAATCCGGTGGAGCCACAACTGTATTGGCAATCTAGACCATGTCATGTATATCAAAGAACCACCATGTTCTTCTGTAAGTGGGGATAACTTACCCCGTTTGTTTTTCCATCTCTTCACCTGTGCCTCTTCTGCTGTGAACTTTAATATGAGGTGGGGAAAACCTATGACTGACCCTCTCCTCTGTCTTTGTGTGGATGTCCAGGCCAAGATAGTCTATTCCAGTTGAATACAAGATTCCAATCCAGACTTTTCTAATTCTACAGATGTTTCCATACTGAGGTGGTCCCTTCACCTGTCAATCACAATGCCAGTCTCTTCCAGACTGATTGTCCCATGTGAACAGTGGTAGCTCAGACTTGGGGTTTGAGCCCATGCAGTAGCTCTTGCCTTTTTTGATCTCCACTGATGAGTCTGAGGGTTCCTTACCCATTTTTACATGCTCAAACCCACTGAGCTAATCTTTTTAACATGAGCTCCAGTGGAGCTGTGTGAAGTATTCCCATCAACCTTGGCCTGTGCTCCTGTCTGTGGACTGTGTTGGTGCAGCTTGGAAACCAGCAATCTTCACCCCTTTTCTTCACTCACTGGAGCTGCCTAGGCAGAAGGGTGTTCTGGGGAGGTAGGGGCTTGTTGTAGTGCTGGGGAAAAGCCCTGGAGATTAGTAATCCTCAGGCCTCCTCAGTAACAGACAGGATTTGGTTTGAGCCCAGTCCCTGCAAACCAACTCTCTTGGGTCAATTTGTAAACTCCTTCATGTCCTCTAGCCCACAGTCTTTGGCACATCCCTGATCTCTCATTAAAAAATGTTTCTGTTCTTCCCCCTGCAGCTTGTTTCTGTTCTCCTCAGATAGGAACCCCTGGCTTATGGGGCCTCTCTCATCCCTCAGTTTGCTTTCTGCTTTAATTGATTCTGTCCTGGATTTATTTTTTTGTGTGAGCATTTAATAAAATGTCTGAGGAAGATTATTGTAACAATTGTGGCTCTGAGGGTTTCACTAATGGTCAAAATGGTCCAGTTCATATAACAGTTATTTCCAAAGTCTCCACCTGCCTGGCTACGGCAACATGTTGGGAGAAGCAAAATTTCCCAGGTTCTCTGAAATAGAGAGAGCAGGAGCCCAGCAAATACTAGAAGGTTTAGGAAAAGATCCTGCCACTGAAGTTTTCTGTGGTAGGAGCATTTCTGACTTTCACTGGCAGTGGGGAACTGGGTGAGTAAAATCTGTAAATGATCAAATCCCATTTAGGGATTGGATAAAAGACTGTCTCTGTAGCATAGAGAATTGCTTTCTTAAAAATGAGACCTCCTAGAAGGAGCAGAAAGCAAAGCTGGTTATCTGTCATGATCAGTTCTTTGGCTGAAATGCAGAAATTTAACTGTGTGTAAATCTAATTTTGGAAAATGTTGTTGCCACTAGTATGCTAAGCCTAGAGCTGGGTGCACATCACTTCACAGAAAGCCAGCGCAGCAATGAAGGACAGAATGAGGCTGGTATAGGTAAATGCCCTGGCTGTCCGTATTTGTAACCATCTGAAGATAATGTTGACAAACCCACTACAAAGGCCACTATGCCAAAGCTAATCAGTCTTAGCAGTCCTACTTCCCCTGGCAGTTTCTGTACCACCCTCTGTATGTACAGGCAGAAGCCATGCAGTGCTATCCTTACCTATGCTATCCAGTAATGGCTGGAAAAAGGCCAGTGTCCTCTTCAGTTATGTTGTCTGTTTGCAGTACCTCCACAGAAGCCTGAAACTAAAGTCTTTCCAGCATTGTCTTAGCCAAAACTTTTTTTTTAAATCTGGAGAAGGGACTGCTCTGCCCTGACACACCTGTATTCTTTTATTAAAGCTCAGAATTAAGATGCTGCTTTCATCAGAGCACTGAATTTAGGTCTAGGAATCAAGCTGGCACCTGGCCCAACATTCAATTCTATTTTGGAGTGGTAGGGAAGCAGGGAGACATCTTTTACGTGCCAGCACCATGGATTTCTTAGCAAAACTCTGAAAGATATCTGTGTGACATGAGCTCTCTTTAGCAAAAGTTACTCTCTGGCATATTCACCTTCCCTCCCACACAGATTCACAAAGGTACTAACTGCCACTGGGATCACTGGAAGTTAGTTCCCAATGACCCCTGTGAATCTGGGCTGTGGAGTCTTGGGTCAAGTCACAACTGGTCTCCGTAGAAACAACTGTCATGGTCAAGGTGCTGGCTTCAATGGAGGAATGAACAGACTTCATAGCTGCTTCTGTAACCTGCACACCTTCTGGGTGTGGTGTTGTGTCCCACTTGTAACGCCAACAGACCCCAGGCAGGATCGAACCAGGGACCTCTGTAGCTTAGGGCATGAGCCTCTAGGGCATGAGCCAAAAGCCAACAGTCCTTTAGCTCATGTGGTAGAGGCTCAGGCACTAAGCTCCGCAGGCCCCAGGTTTGATCGTGCCTGCTGACGACTGGGGTCTGTTGGCATTACGAGTGGGGCATTTTATCTCTCTCTTGCTCTCTTAAGCGATCTTGATGCCACCAGATGGGCCAGAACACCACACCCAGAAACTGTGTGAGTTACACTTCCTCTAGAGCATTTCCATCTCTAGTGATGGGGAGGGAGAAAGAAGATCCAGGAGAAATTGGGCCTGAATACGCTCTGGTTGCTTTCAGGAGCTACTTGAAACTGGGAATTTTTCCATACTTCATTTAACTTTCATACTCGCTAGAACTCCTCTCCCCAGGGCTGCAGTATGGACATGCACCTTACATTGGTAGTGGTGGAAGGCAACTACCAAGGTCACTGAGAGGTTGGCAAAGGACTTGAAGGCCGATGGGGAAGGTCTATAATGTTCTATGCGATCCTGATGTGAAACTCGGTGAGGCCCAAGAAGCTGCCTAAGACTACCAGACCTGTACAGTAGCGAGTGAATGGAAGCAGGCTGGGAAAGCTGGTATTGTTAGCATCAGAGCAAAGAATGCCCTACCACACTCTGCACTCTCCTCCTCACATCTCACCCCTGCACACACTCCCCCTCCCCGGGGTAAAAAGTAACTTAAAGGACTTGCCTGTATGCCGGAGTCCTGAGCAGGGATGGGGCCTCAACCGGAAGAGGCAGGGAGCCCTAGGGCCTTTAAATCACCTCAGAGCTACCAGCTGCAGAGGCAACTGGGAGCCATGAGGCTCTGGCAGAACTCCGGGCCCTTTAAATCACCACGGGAGCCCTGGGCCCTTTAAAGTGCTGCCAGAGCTCTAGCAGCAGGGATCAAGCCCAGCTGCTGGAACTCCTGTGGTGATTTAAAGGGCCCACAGCTCCCTGCAGCAGCTGGAGTCCTAGGCCCTTTAAATCACAGCCAGAGAAGCCAGTCCAGTCCAGCATGGCATACCAGCTTACTTTCATCTCTACCCCTCCCTCCCCCCAAGAAAATCCTAAGCGAAGCAGACCCATTGGGCATATTCTGTTGGGCTGTAATTTCAAGAGTGCTTGGATGAGGGCCAGAATAGCTCCTCTTCCATGTGCAAACCAAGCTTGCACTCAGATTTCATGCTGGCCCATTTTCACTGCTTTGGGTCTAGATTCTGCTACCTTACCCATGTTGCGAAGTACCATAGGTAGTGACTGGTCCCTACTGACTTCTATTGGAATAATGGTGACAGACTGGGCCCTTCTGTTGCATCTACCTCTGTTCCATAAAATGAAATTGCTCCCCATCTAGCTAGATGTTAATATAGCCTTCGTCACTGTAGCAGCTGAGATCCTCACAGACATTAATTAATTCATCCTGACGACCCCAGTGATGTAGCAGAGTAGCATCCCCTTCAAGTCAGTCAGTTAATCTGTGCTGGGAGCTGAATTGAGATAGCTCAGGTCTTTGTCTTGCACTTAAGGCACAGAACTATCCTTCCTCCTGTTGTGCAGCTTTAACATTTCCAAGCAAGATTCCCCTGGAATGCTGTCAGTGAGGCTTGAATCAAACCCTAGGCTCTGCCACACCTGGAATGTGATTCCTCCAGATCTGAATGGTGGACTGAGCAGGTGAGTGTAATGAAAAGGATACTGATCACTTTTTTTTTTACTAAAACACATCCACTTCAGTGCCGCTTTTTTGAAACAAATCTAGCACTTTTGGTGAGCAATGCTAAAATAACAAGTGTGTGTGATTTAAAAATTGCACTGAAATGTGTTTTAGTTTTAGCCTTTATAGCAGTGTTTAAAATGATAGACTAACAAGCCAATTAAAAGAATTTGAGAAAATCCTCAAGTATTCACTATTTCCAGGGCTTGCTCTGCTTAAAGACTGAAGGCTGGATTTGAACTAGCTTCTGTTTCTAGCTGTAAAATAATTGTAGGTGCAGTTTTGTGACTGCACGTATGCATGCCCACAATTTACATGGTGAAGAGTCTGACTGAAAGCCCCTTGAAATAGACAGATTCCCACTGACTTCAATGGGTTTTGTATCAGGCCATTAGTGAACAGCCAAAAGCAGAGGAATTAGGTAGATTTTGAAGTTTAAAAAACCTCCCACAATTAGTTAATTAAAAAAAAAATTGCACGTGTACCCTCTGGAAATAGAAGCTGGTGTCTGAAAATCTGGTCAGAATGTCAGGTTTTCCTCCTTGGAAATATTAGTGGAATTCCCACAGATAATGGACTAGTACTGGATAAGTGTTCTGAAAACTCTCAGAGCAAGTATACTGACATATCATCCTCTTTTGTTGGGTTTAAGAATCTAAGTACCACCAGTGGAATAAACTTTTTTCATCCTAGCTGTATAAAGAGTGGGTCTGACATTGGCCAAAAACATATATAATAAAGAATTCATAGAATTTTAAGGCTAGAAGAGACCACTGTCATCTAGTCTGATCACCTGGATCACACAGGGTTTAGAACTTCACCGAGTGACTCTTGCCTTGAGATCACGAAAGGTGGTATGAATAACTGTGGTTGAGCTGGAGCATACCTTTCAGAAAGACATCCAACCTTTGTTTAAAAACTGCAAGTGATTTTTAATGCTAAACAGTTTAAACTCTATTTTCTCTCTTTAAAGAACAGGGTAAAATAAAAGACAGAGGGAAAACTTGTCACTCCAATCCAGGTCTCTGGCATGCATGCACGAATGGTTACAGATTACACAAGAATGAAAACAACTCTTCATCCCACAGTGTAATCAGATGTTTTATGAGGTTTGTAAAAACCTTGGGTCATTCTAGTTGATGTCCATCTTCTTAATGTTGCCTAACTCTGCACTGCCAGGTTTTGTCCAGAAATAGCAGTAATGAAGTCTGTCTCTGTGTTATTTCTGGTTTTAATAAAACCAGCAACTATTAAACATCAAGTCCAAGATTTAAGACAGTTATGGCATTGACTTCAATGTGAACAGGATTAGGCCCAGTTTGAATAAAGCATCCCTTGCAAGTTTCGAGTCTAACTTCTACACCAAAGAAGTTTGGATAAGCTTCAGACAAATATGTGACCTTTCCATTCCAAACTGAAACATCAAGATTGCTGGAAGTTTGCCAGTCACTCAGCACTGGCTGGAATGTGAGAATACCCCTAAATGGCTATTCCACTGCTGATCCTTCAACTTGTGCTCCTCATCTCTGGTTTACATAGGACAATGTTTTAGAAATTGGATCTAGCATTCTTCCTGTTGCTCGCCTGGAATTCATGCTCAACACTGGGTTGTGGTGATCAATTTATAAATGCACAGAACTAGATCTTCAGCTGATATAAATCAGCATAGCTTCACTGAAGTAAATAAACCTATGCTGAGGATCTGGCTCATGGATTTTAAGGCTACAAGTATCTTATATGACTACCTGCATAACACAGGCCATAGAGTTTCACCCTGTGATTCTTGCATTGAATCCAATAATTTATGGTTGAACTAGAGTATATCTTTTGGAAAGACATCGAGCTTTGATTTAAAGACATCAAGTGTTGGAGAATGTACCACATTTACTGGTTAAATACCTTCATTATTACCAACGTAAGTCATCATATTTCCATTTTGAATTTCAACTTGAGTTCAACTTCCAGCTGGTGCATCTCATAACACCTTTATCTGCTATATTAAAAAGCCCTCTAATATCAGAGATCTTCTCCCAGTGTGAGAACTCACAGATTGTGATCAAGTTTCTTCTTAATAGTGTCTTATATAAGAACAGAGATTCTGGGTCAGAGCAATGGTCCATCTAGCCCAGTGTCCTGTCTTCTGACAGTGGCCAATGCCTGGTGCTTCAGAGGGAATGAACAGAATAAGCAATCACTGAGTGATCCTTTCTCTGTCATCCATTCCCTGCTCCTGGCAGTCAGAGGCTAGGGACACCCAGAACATGGGGTTGCATCCCTGACCAGCTTGGCTAATAGCTATTGATGGATCTATCCTCCATGAATTTATCTAATTCTTTTTGGACCCCTGTTATTGTTTTGGCCTTCGCAACATCCCCTAGCAACAAGTTTCACAGGTTGACTGTGCATTGTATGAAATATTTCTTTTAGTTTGTTTTAAATCTGCTGCCTATTAATTTCACTGGGTGGCTCCTGGTTCTTGTGTTATATGAAGGAGTAAACAATACTCACTTTCTTCACACCATTTATGACCTCCATCATATTCTCCCCTTAGTTGTCTCTTTTCCAAACTGAAAGTCCCAGTCTGTTTAATCTCTCCTCATATGGAAGCTGTTCCATACCCTTGATGATTTTTGTTGTTCTTCTCTGTACTTTTTTGCAATTCTAATGAATCTTTTTTGAGATGGGGCAACCAGAACTGCACGCAATATTCAAGGTGTAGGCATACCATGGATTTATATAGAGTTAAATTATGATATTTAGTGTCTTATTATCTATCCCTTTCCTAAAGGTTCCTAACATTCTGTTGGTTTTTTTGACTGCTGCTGCACATTGAGCAGACATTTGCAGAGAACTATCCACGATGACTCCAAGATCTTTCTTGAGTGGTAGCAGCTAATTTAGACCCCATCGTTCTTTAGAAAAAATAATCTTAACTATATATAATGTACATTTACTTTGCATTTTTCACCATTTAATTTCAGCTGCCATTTTTTTGTCCAGTCACTGAGTTTTGTGAGATCCCCTTTTTAACTCTTCCCAGTCTGCTTTGGCCTCAACTATCTTGAGTAATTTTGTATCATCTGCAAATACTTTACTGTTTACCCCTTTTTCCAGATGATTTATGAATATGTTGAACAACACTGGTCCCAGTACAGACCCCTGGGGGACACAACTATTTACCTCTCTCCGTTCTGAAAACTGACAATTTGTTTCCTGTCTTTTAACCAGTTATTGATCCATGAGCAGACTTTCCCTCTTATCTCATGACTGCTTACTTTGCTTAAGGACCCTTTCAAAGGCTTTCTGAAAGTCCAAATCTACTGGAAAAGCAGCAAAGAATCCTGTGGCACCTTATAGACTAACAGACGTTTTGGAGCGTGAGCTTTCATGGGTGAATACCCACTTCCTCAGATGCATGTAGTGGAAATTTCCAGGGGCAGGTATATATATGCTAGCAAGCAAGCTAGAGATAACGAGGTCAGTTCAATCAGGGAGGATGAGGCCCTGTTCTAGCAGTTGAGGTGTGAAAACCAAGAGAGGAGAAACTGGTTCTGTAGTTGGCAAGCCATTCACAGTCTTTGTTCAATCCTGAGCTGATGGTGTCAAATTTGCAGATGAACTGAAGCTCAGCAGTTTCTCTTTGAAGTCTGGTCCTGAAGTTTTTTTGCTGCAGGATGGCCACCTTAAGATCTGCTATAGTGTGGCCAGGGAGGTTGAAGTGCTCTCCTACAGGTTTTTGTATATTGCCATTCCTAATGTCTGATTTGTGTCCATTTATCCTTTTCCGTAGAGACTGTCCAGTTTGGCCGATGTACATAGCAGAGGGGCATTGCTGGCATATGATGGCGTATATTACATTGGTGGATGTGCAGGTGAATGAACCAGTGATAAGAGGACAAGAATGATTCAGAAATCTACTGGATCACCCTTGTCCACATGTTTGTTGACCCCCTTCAGTGGATTTTAATAGATTTGTGAGGCATGATTTCCCTTTACAAAAGCCATTTTGACTCTTCTTCAACAAATCGTGTTCATCTATGTGTCTGATAAGTCTGTTCTTTACTGCTTACAATGGTGTGTAGCCGATCCGCGACTAAGAGCAGCAAATATCTTCAGTGGCCAGTGATGGGACACTAGATGGGAAAGTCTCTGAGTTACTACAGTGAATTCTTTCCCAGGCGTCTGGCTGGTGGGTCTTGCTCACATGTTCAGGGTCTAACTGATTGGCATATTTGGGATCAGGAGGGAATTTTCTCTCAGGTCAGACTGGCACAGATCCTGGGCTGCTTTTGCTTTCCTCTGCAGCATGGGGCCCACTTGGGTCACTTGCAGCTTTAAACTAGTGTAAATGATGGATTCTCTGTAATTTGAAGTCTTTAAGTCATGATTTGAGGACTTCAGGCCTGGTCTACACTATGCGTTTAAACCAAATTTAGCAGCGTTAAACCGATTTAACCCTGCACCTGTCCACACATGAGGCCCTTTACATCGGTATAAAGGGCTCTTTAAACTGATTTCTGTACTCCTCCCCAATGAGAGGAGTTGCGCTGAAATCGGTATTGTCATGTCGGATTAGGGTTAGTGTGGCCTCAAATCGATGGTATTGGCCTCCGGGCGGTATCCCACAGTGCACCATTGTGACCGCTCTGGAAAGGAATCTGAACTCGGATGCACTGGCAACAGGAAACAGGAAAAGTTCTGCAAACTTTTGAATTTCATTTCCTGTTTGCCCAGCGTGGAGCTCTAATCAGCACGGGTGGTGATGCAGTCCCAAATCCAAAAAGAGCTCCAGCATGGACCATACGGGAGATACTGAATCTGATCGCTGTATGGGGAGACAAATCTATTCTATCAGAGCTCCGTTACAGAAGACGAAATGAGAAAGCATTTGAAAAAACCTCCAGGCTACGATAGACAGAGGCCACAGCACAGTGCTGTGTCACAAGCGTAACAGAAAGCCAAAGAATAAAATGGACGCTCATGGAGGGAGGGAGGGGGTACTAAGGACTCCAGCTATCCCACAGTCCCTGCAGTCTCCGAAAAACATTTGCATTCTTGGCTGAGCTCCCAATGCCTGAAGGGTCAAAAACATTTTCCCGAGTGTTTCAGGGTATATGTCATCAATTTACTTCCTCCCTCCTCCCCTGAAAGAAAAGGGAAAAAAAAAGTTTCTCGCCTTTTTTCAATGTCACCCTATGTCTACTGCATGCTGCTGGTAGACGGGGTGCTGCAGTGCTGAACACCAGCATCCCCTTCCCGGTGGCAGACAGTACAATATGACTGCTATCCATTGTCATCATCAGCCTGTGAGTGCTCCTGGCTGGCCTCAGGTGAGGTTGGCCGGGGGCGCCTGGGTAAAAATGGGAATGACTCCCGGTCATTCCCGGCAGATGGTACAGAACGGCTGGTAACCGTCTTCATCATAGCAATTAGAGGCTGAGCTCCAACAGCCCCCTTGCCCTTTCATGTCTGAAGAAAAGATTCTGTACTGCCTGGACTATCATAGCAGTGGGAGGCTGGGCTCCTCTCCCCTGCCACCCTTTAATGTCCTGCCTGGACTATCACAGTAGCTGGAGGCTTCCTCCTCCTCATTTTAGCTCACTAAAAAGTCAGCGTTTCTTATTCCTGCATTCTTTATTACTTCATCACACAAACGGGGGGACACTGCCACGGTAGCCCAGGAGGGTTGGGGATGGAGGGAAGCAACGAGTGGGGTTGTTGCAGGGGCACCATCATTTCTGCGGGATCTCTGGGGCTCTGACACGGAGCGGCTGTGCTCTCTGGTTCTCTAGTACACTTGCCCCATGTTCTAGGCAGGACTGACTATTTTTAGACAAAACATAAAGAAGTGAATGACCTGGGGAGTCATTCCCATTTTTGTCCACGCGCCCCCGGCCGACCTCAGCAAGGCCAGCCAGGAGCACCCATGACAGCAGCAGACGGTACAGAATGACTGAGAACCATCATCTCATTGCCAATTTACAATGGCATAGCAGATAGTGCAATAGGGATAGTAACCGTCTCTGCTACCTTGCAAAGGCAAATGAATGCTGCTGTGTAGCACTGAAGTACCGTGTCTGTCAGCAGCATCCAGTACACATACGGTGACAGTGACAAAAGGCAAAATGGGCTCCATGGTTGCCATGCTATGGCGTCTGCCAGGGCAATCCAGGGAAAAAGGGCGCAAAATGATTGTCTGCTGTTGCTTTCACGGAGGAAGGATTGAGTGACATTTACCCAGAATCACTCACGGCACCGTTTTTGCATTGCGATCTCAACCCAGAATTCCAATGGGCGGGGGAGACTGTGAGAACTATGAGATAGCTACCCACAGTGCAACGCTCCAGAAATCGATGCTAGCCTAGGTACATGGACGCACAGCGCCGAATTAATGTGCTTAGTGTGGCTGTGTGCACTCGACTTTATACAATCTGTTTTACAAAATTGGTTTATGTAAAATCAGAATAATCCTGTAGTGTAGACGTACCCTCAGTAACTCAGCCAGAGGTTAGGGGTCTATTTCAGGAGTGGATGAGTGAGGTTCTGTGGCCTGCAATGTGCAGGAGGTCAGACTAGATCAGTGGTTTTCAAACTGTGGGTTGCGACCCAGTACCAGGTCATGGAATGTAAGGCATGGGGTTGTGGCGGTTCTGGTCAGCACCAGCATCGGGCTGTTAAAAGTCTCGTCAGCAGTGCTGCCCGGCTAAGGCAGGCTAGCTCCTACCTGTTCTGACAACATGCTGCACCCAGGAAGTGGCCAGCAGCAGGTCCGGCTCCTAGGAGGGGGGGCCATGAGACTCCGCGCGCTGCCCCTGCCCTGAGCATGGGCTCTGCACTCTCATTGGCTGGTAACTGGGGGGAGGGGGAGGGCGACGCCTGCAGGCGAGAGCTGCGTTGAGCTGCTTGTGCGCCTCTGCCTAGGGTTGGACCTGCTTCTGGCTGCTTCTGGGGCACACCGTGGTTCCAGGACAGACAGGAAGCCTGCCTTAGTACCCTTGCTGCGCTGCTGACTGGGAGCCAGCCAAGGTAACCCCATGCCTCAATCCCGAGCCCCAGACCTGAGCCCCCTCTGCACTCCAAACTTCTCATCTTCGACTCCACCCCAGAGCCCTGACCGCCCTGCATCCCAACCCCCTGCCCCAGCCCTGAGCCCCCCCCAAACCGCTCAGCCCCACCCCAGAGCCTGCACCACCAGCCCAGAGCCCTGACCCCCTACCGCTCCCCAACCCTCTGCCCCAGCCCCGATCCCCTCCCACACCCTAACCCCCTCATCCCCAGCTCTGTTAGGTCGTGGGCATCAGCAATTTTCTTCAACTGGGTCTCCAGACAAAAAATTTAAAAACCTCTGAACTAAATGATCATGATAGTCCCTTCTGGCCTTAAAGTCTATGAGTCTACAGTTTTAACCAATTTGCTTGGTACTGAAGTTAGACCTACTGGCCTGTAATTGCCAAGATCGCCTCTGGACCGCTTTAAAAAAATTAAATAAACTACATAGATTGAGCTTCTTACATCACTCATTGCAAGGTGTATTTTGCAGGCCATGAATCAGTCTTGTAGTTCTTCTCTGAACCTTCACCTGTTTTTCAACATCTTTTGAAGTTATTGCCATTATAGCCTGATATGTTTATCTATATCAAACCACGAAGCACCAAAGTGGATAAATGAATCACAGAGCATCAGCCTATTGTAACAAATGGGAACAAAAATTAATCCAATTAACTTGCATTTATCATTGATGCTCACCTTGGCTATCTCTTGCCTCCATCACTTGTTAGCTGGGCCCACAGTGGCAGTGGTTTCAATTAACAAAATTAATGGACCACCCTTGTTTCAAGACTACAGGCAGCTGAGTGCTAATTTTTCTTTGGGCCTTCATAGTTTGAGATGGCAGGTGAGTTACGAAAACATTGCAGGGAAAGGGCATCGGTGACTTCTTGATATTTATAGTACCAAATGAATCCGGGAGATAAGGGCTTCAAAATAAAACGTCCTCTTTGACAGATGGAAAGTTCCATTGGCTAAATGTAGCATGAAGACCTACTATCAGGTAACACCATCACATGTCACTAGACTTCACTTAGCAAGATTTGGCATCTAAGCTATTGTAGATTTGAAAGGCTGGTGATGAAGACATGGTGCCAGAATGAATATTCTGGGATGGTCATGCTAGATGGGGAAGCCAGTGTGGGGTTTTTTAAGCTCACCTTTCAGAGCTGCTACTCTTCTCAGAGATCACAATCACAGAATGTTTCTTAGCTTCAACCTTGAATCTGTGTGCTGGTTACTAATGTACTTGGAAAATGTAAGCTCGAATCTTGGCACTAGTGTATTGACATATATATGGAACCCACTGTCCAAAGAGGCTGGAAGCTTGAATCTGACTGTACTGGCATGTGGATATTGCATTTCAAACAGAGGAGCATGTGTCCTGGTTCTATGCTATGTTGATTCTCCCATAGAGGCTACAAATCCTGCCCTGTCTCTCCTGCTTCACTCAAAGGGCAGGCGTGAGACTCCTGGCATTAGCTGATGAGCATGGCATTCAGTATGTGGAGGAAAAGCTTGTGGCCATAGCAGAGACATAAGAAGGCAAATGGTGAGACCTAGACACAAGCACAGTGGTAACTGTCGAAACAACTGTTGGTGACTGAAAAAGTGAAATACCAGGGCAAAGGTCAGTCATTTCAATAAAATATGGTTAGAGAACCTCTCTGCTACCTATATCAACTCAAACCTAGGCTCACCAGGAGGGCAGCAACATCATCAACTCTTGGATAAAAGCCTCATGATGCTGCTGACAAATAACCTCCCTGTCTTGTGCCTGCACTGACTATGTGAGTTGTCCAAAGTTTGTTGAGTTAATCTCTCCTCCATCTTTGCTGTGCATCTAGTGATCAATGGATAGTATTGTCCATTAGTCAGCAGAGTTCCTTTCAATCTCTCATTCTCATAACACGATCCATCCACTGTTGCTTTTGGCTTTTCCACAGTCTGCAAGACGCCTTTCATTTTGGTTTGCTCGCTTACACCTATGCTTCTCGTCATACCCCAATATCCAAGTCAGAGCTGCCACATCAACTTCTTGGAGAATGCTGTGCTTTTGCGACAGGTGCCTTGATTGGCAGCAAACAAGTATCAATGCAGACCTCAGGTTAAATAGATGAATGAAAAACCATTTTCAATAGTGAATGAAACGTGGCAGAAATGATTTTTCTGAGGTCCCCAAAGTAGCTTCAGAGTTCAATCAAACTAATTCTCTCTAGCTTGGTTTTAGAGCTGGTGAAACATGTCAGGATGACAGAATTCCTCTGCTTATCCAGCACTACCACTAGCAATCTGAGCTTCCTCATTTACTCCCCCTAAGCATTAATATACCTCAAATTGGATCAACAGGAACCACTTCTAGGAGCAAGAGGATAGTTCATTTTCCATGTTTATTCAATCTGTGGCCTCTCTTCTGAGACTGACAGCCAAGGTAGCACTGGTGATGGTGGTGGTTTTGATGGGTGGACACATGTTCAATAGATCATCAACTCATTTCATTAAAGTCACTAAAGAGCCTTCAGGTGCTAACAACTACTGGCTTTGCCTGACCTGGTTCTAAAGGTGAAAGGCTCCATATTCTAGTGCCAGTCCTGTATCCATCCCAGAGTAACCAGCCACAATGGGCCAGCATATTATCATAGCTCCATTGACTTTTACAGAGGTAGGCTGATTTACACTAATTGAGGATCTAGCTCTTTGTTTTCTCCTGCTGGACTTACAATCGGTGTAGATGATCAGCATCCTTTGTTTATTTCTGCTGGCTAATGAACTTCTTGCTTTCTGCCTTTGCTGTGACATTTCAATAGCTAAACTTTCCTCTCGCATGCAAAAGTTGGACAAAAATCCCTGCTTCAGGATTTCCCATAACTCTCCTAAATTACTAAGGTATGTGCCATTATATCTGGAAAGTGAGAGCTGTGGGAATGGCGGGGAGCTGGTTGTAGTTCTAGATTCTCACAATATATATACCCAGCGCCATCTGTACTGGGCAGCTCTATCTTACACCAACTGACCATGTTCCCAGGGAATGATAGGCCAACTGGGGATTGCGGAGCTGAGCACACACTAGCTGTGCTGTGTGCCCCTGTAGCAAAGTGCAACTCACTGGTGCAGAACTTCCTGCTGGTCATCTGGGAATTAGCTCTTTTCCAGCATATGGAGCGCCTTCTGCAGGCCAGTGTCTTGCCTGCCGCTGGCCCCGTGTCCCTACTGGACCCTGGTGCCCTTTACCTCAGGGTTTTTCCCCAGTAGTACCCTCATGCTCTGGGTCTCCCCTCTCAGGGAAACCACCAACCCTCTAAACCCACCTTGTCTCAGTGGCTACTGCCAGTCTTCATCTAGCCCCCACTCACTGGGGCAGACTGCAGGCTGTAATGGCCACTCATCATTGGCAGGTGGTTAGGACTTTGCCTATTCCCAGGCTGTATCTCTGCAGCCCCAGTACCTTTGTAGTCCTTAAACAAGGCCTGCAGCCTGAGGTTTTACTAGGCTGGAGCTCCCCAGCTCCCTTGCCATATTCCCCAGCACTGCTCCAGTTCATGTACCTTCCTTTCAGGCAGCTAGCCCTTCCCACTCCAGGGCTACAGTGAGACTCCTTGCCTTCTGGCCCAGCAGCTCTTTTATAGGGCCCAGCCTGGCCCTTATTGGCTCTCAGCCCCAGGCCTCTCCAAGGGCTGGCTTTTAACCCTTTCAGGGCCAGAGCGGGGTGTCCACCCCTCTACAGCCCCCTACACAGAGGTGGAGGAAAACTCCTATAGGATATGCTAGTTGTTTACTAGCTGAGAACTCTTCCTGTGCTGGGGGACTTCTCAGCTGGATGGCCTTGGCTGCTTCCAGCCCCTATGTGTCATGAAAACACACAAAGAAGCCGGAGAACAGTAAAGAATCTGTCCCTGAATGTTTGTACTGGCCTGATGGGTGATACCTGTGCTCTGTGTAATCTAAAGAGCAAGGATTGTGAAATGTAAGATAAAAAGAGAGATCTATTTCCATCAGTGATGTCCTCTTCTCAGCATTTAGATAAGAATTCAGAAACACTGGACTCCATCTGTGAGA
Organism: Gopherus evgoodei; assembly: GCF_007399415.2. Taxonomy (NCBI): domain Eukaryota; kingdom Metazoa; phylum Chordata; order Testudines; family Testudinidae; genus Gopherus; species Gopherus evgoodei. The sequence continues at coordinate 112,580,107 of NC_044325.1, read as the reverse complement.
TGAATAATTAACTTCAATAGGTCAGCCAATAGAGGGAACACATGGAAAGGTCTGATTCCAACTCCTACACATATTCCATATGGATACCCCTGACTAACCACTCTTGGCACAATTCCTTATTGAAAGGAGGTGCAATGTTTGCTTAAGTTTATTCTATGGGTATTTTCCTATGGTCTATATATATCCCAGGCACTGGTTCCTAATAAAAGGTGAAAATCGGTATCAGGTATCCTGCATTGGAAGAAAAGTTTGTGTCATATAAAAATACAGCAAACCCTCTCCATAAGGTTTGAGATAAGCAGCAAAATGTCCTCTATCTAGGTTGTTTGTGACTCAAACATACACACATGAGATATAGTCATACCTACATTTGTTTTCCTTAATGTCATCTTATAGACAGATAGAAGAGATGTGGTTTAACAAGCCACATAGCTTGCCCCAATCTCACTTACCTAAGTCTCATAGATCTCAGACTCTAATGTATGACTGGATATGAATGATCATCTTCCATTATTTGGGGAATTAATTCATTAGCAAGTAGGGGATAATTTGCTACCAGTAGCTTATTCTTCATGTTGGTGATGGTGTACAGAGGACAAGATGTTGTTCTTCAGGCAGTTCATGGATGATGCAAAGAATAGAGAGATGGGTGCAAGGAGCAAAGATATGTGTAAGAAAGAGTGATAGAACAAAAAGAAAGTATACAGAGCAGGCAATTCAGAAAGCAGAGAGATGGTCAATGGTGAAAATACCATAGGTTATGTATGAAACAAATGTCTGGAATCAAGAAATGAAACAACAAATAGGCACCTTGTACATGGATAACATATCATAGAATATCAGAGTTGGAAGGGACCTCAGGAGGTCATTTAGTCTAAACCCCTGCTCAAAGCAGGACCAATTCCCAACTAAATCATCCCAGCCAGGGCTTTGTCAAGCCTGACCTTAAAAACGTCTAAGGAGATTCCACCAGCGCCCTAGGTAACCCATTCCAGTGCCTCACCACCCTCCTAGTGAAAAAGTTTTTCCTAATATCCAACCTAAACCTCCTCCACTGCAACTTGAGACCATTACTCCTTGTTCTGTCATCTGGTACCACTGAGAACAGTCTAGATTCATCCTCTTTGGAACCTCCTTTCAGGTAGTTGAAAGCAGTTATCAAATCCTCCCTCATTCTTCTCTTCTGCAGACTAAACAATCCCAGTTCCCTCAGCCTCTCCTCATAAGTCATGTGTTCCAACCCCCTAATCATTTTTGTTGCCCTCTGCTGGACTCTTTCCAATTTTTCCACATCCTTCTGGTAGCGTGGGGCCCAAAACTGGACACAGTACTCCAGATGAGGCCTCACCAATGTCAAATAGAGGGGAATGATCATGTCCCTCAATCTGCTGGCAATGCCCCTACTTATACAGCCCAAAATGCCATTAGCCTTCTTGGCAACAAGGGCGCACTGTTGACTCATATCCAGCTTCTTGTCCACTGTAACCCCTAGGTCCTTTTCTGCAGAACTGCTTCCTAGCCATTTGGTCCCTAGTCTGTAGCAGTGCATGGGATTCTTCCGTCCTAAGTGCCAGGACTCTGCATTTGTCCTTGTTGAACCTCATCAGGTTTCTTTTGGCCCAATCCTCTAATTTGTCTAGGTCCCTCTGTATGCTACCCCTACCCTCCAGCATATCTATCACTCCTCCCAGTTTAGTGTCATCTGCAAACTTGCTGAGAGTGCAGTCCACGCCATCCTCCAGATCATTAATTGAGCAGATGGATGAACCATGAAACAAAAAGTCTAGATATATATGGCTATTATTATGAAGCATGAGCCAGAGATGATATGCAAAGAGAAGACAGAGAAAGCATACCAACAACAGATGAGGCATGAGCCAGAGATATGATATAGTCATGATCCAGATGATCCCGGGACAAATTGAGAATGCATCAATCAGCTAACTTCTTTCAGAGAGACGATGCCTGGTGCCAATTGACCATGTATGAAGAAACCTTTATCATGCTAGGAACAGAAAGATCATGCATAGATTAGGATATGTTATGCGTAGCGCAATACGTATACATGAGCTACTCAGAGACGTGATTCATGATGTAAGGAGATGATCCATAGAATGTGTGGGCAATATGGGGAGCAGCTAGACGACTCGTTGAGCAGATGGGCCATGAATGAAACAGAGAAAGGACTTATGGAACAGATGGATGATGCAAAGAGCGCACAGATATTGTATGGAGCAGCTACACGATACATGAGGTTTATGGACAGCACCCAGAGCAGCTGTGTGAATAAAGTGGTCAGAGGGGTGTCATGAGAAAGCATATTGATAAGATGTTCCACACAGCAGATGGCCCACATTGGACCTGATCCTCCACTTGTTGAGTCAATGGGAGTTTTACTATTGATTTTCAACGAGACTTTGATCAGAGCCGCTGGGAACAGATACAGTAGATAGTGCACGGAGTAGATACTATAGATGTTCACAATTGAAGCATGGAGCTGAGATTAAATGCATGGAGCATACAGGCGAGTCAAGAAGCAGAGAGATGATGCAGAGAGACACGGGATCAACAGTCCACTAAAAAAAGTCCATGTGATGGGGGGTGAAGGGCTAGGTGACCTAGCTGTTAGCATACCTGTCCTCCAGCACCGTGTCTTTCTAAAGGGAGGGGAAGGCACAGTTGGGGTGCCTGGTTCCTGCCACTAGACTGGAAATGACTTGGCCTCAATCCGTGTCTGGACATTTGCCCTTAAGTGGGGCTTGGTAGGGGGATTCAGGCCCTCCCTCTCCACTGGGCCACCACCCAGGGTCCTGTGGGAAGTAACCGGGGCACGGTCCTCCCTGCAGGGAGTCTAACTCTTCCACCATGAACTACTTCCTACCTATGTGCTCCTTCAGTTTGGGGTGTGGCCCCTTGTTATAAACAGATAGTTAAGGGTTAATGTCTCTTTTACCTGTAAAGGGTTAACAAACAGGGAACCAAAAACACCTGACTGAGGACCAATCAGGAAACAAGATACTTTCAAATCTCGGTGGAGGGAAGCCTTTGTTTGTGTTTTTTTGGGTTTTGCTTTGTTCTCTCTGGGTCCTGAAAGGGACTAGACGGGCAACCAGGTTTCTTGCCAATCTCCCTGCTACAGTCTCTTATATATTCAGAATAGTAAGTATTAAGTAGAAAGGCGGTTATAGTCTTTTAATTGTTTTCTGTATTTGCAAATGTGTATTTTGCGGGAGGTATTTTAAATTGTATTTTTGCTGGCGGGAGGCTTTTCTCTAGTGTCTGTAAGCTGAAAGACCCTGTAACTTTTACCATCTAAATTACAGAGACAACTTTTACTTTTTTTCTTTCTTTTTATTAAAAGTTTTGCTTTTTAAGACCTGTTTAATTTTTTCCCCTTGTTGAGGCTCAAGGGAATTGAGTCTGTACTTACCGGGAAAGTGGTGGAAGACAGGGAGAAAGAAGGGAGGAGGCAAAGGGGAAATCCCTTTGTTTAGATTCACGAAGCTTGAATCTGTCTATCTCTCCAGGATAGCCCAGGGAGGGAACGCCTGGGAGGGGGAGAGAAGGGGGGGAAACAAACCTGATTTCTCTGTGTTGTGATTCAAGGAGTTTGAATCACAGTGATCTTCCAGGGTAACCCAGGGAGGGGAAGCCTGGGAGAGGCAATGGTGAGGGAAAGGGTTTATTTTCCTTGTGTTAAGATCCAGAGGGTCTGGGTCTTGGGGGTCCCCAGGCAAGATTTTGGGGGGACCAGAGTGTACCAGGCACTGGAATTCCTGATTGGTGGCAGCGCTACAAGTACTAAACTGGTAATTGAGCTTAGAGGAATTCATGCTGGTACCCCATTTTTTGGATGCTAAGGTTCAGATTGGGGAATTATACCATGACACTCCTATAGCCCAACACGCAATAGCTTAACAAAAGTATTTGTCTCTCCTGCAGACTGTCCACTGCCCTTTGCTTGGGCTTCTGAGCTCCTTTTAACCCGCTTCTCCAGCCAGAGTGCGCGCAGCAGGCCAGAGCTACCTTGGCCTAGTATTGCCTCTTAGCCCTCTTGGGCCCAGTGTGGGGTTTGTATACCCCATGACAACCTAAATAAAAATGTTTGTTTTAACTGCCAAGCAAAAGGGAATCCTGGTTATTCAGGTGCCTCTAAACTGGGTTGAAAGGCCCTTGCTTCCTTGCAGGTCATGCATGGACAGCCAGACGAAGGCTTCCCATTTTTGCAAGATGCTCAGTTTGTTTCCACGGAAGGACTTAAAACAAATGGGCCAGATCCTCAGCTGATGGAGGCAATGGAGCTGCTCAGATTCATACTAGCCAAGGCAATAGATTTCCAGTTTATTTCTCTCTTTTCACTTGGTTTTTGCTGGTGAAATCCAGTGAATTTTCCTTCTCTGCTTCCAAATAAGGGACTGGGTCAACTGACCAGAGACAGACACAGTGCAAGCAGGCACTGTACAGTTTTGTCCTGTACACAGCTGTCTCAATGCACCTCAGTCCTTGAGCCCTCTAATGCAGAATAGGACAAAATGCCATGTCAGCGCTAAAGACAGACTATAATAGGCAAGCAGTTAGTCAAGTGAGACTAGCAAATACACTCCCTTAGACATTGCCAAACATGGTACACAGTTCATTGAAAAGAAGGGGAGAGGAAAATGTGGTATTCCCTTACATTATATCCATGAGCCACTATTTGATCAAAGGGAGTATTTCTTGGAGAAATGCCAGCCATTTGATTGCCTAGGGGCAACGATCTAGCCAAATATTAGCAAAAAATATGTTCATTGCATTAGTGCTTTCAGTGGCACTGAGAGGGAAAAAACCAACATTATATGTCCTAATAACTGTGCACCTTTGCTAGGGATTCCCCCACCTCAGCTGTGTGGGGTTTCCAACCCAACCCATACACTAGTCAGATTCCTTCTTCTCCTATGTGAATTACAGAATAATAGCATTGGGGACAAATATGAGTCCGTTCCACTTTTTAGCAAGCATTCCCTCCTTTCCAGCAAACCCTTAAGAATCTTGTTTCAATATATTTTGGGGGAAGGGAGAGGGAGAGGGGAAAAACAGCCTATGTTTGAAGAATGAAAAGCTCAAAACACAATTTTTGCTTTTGTACATTACCTGGTGAGTGCTGAGTGATGGTTAGAGGCTGCAGCTTGTTGCTCCCAGCTCCTTGTGCTTAAAAACCCGTCTGAACATCCTTGGTTTGGACTCTTCCCTTCCTACAAATGGCAAGGAGAGTGGGAAGGAATTGATCCATGATGCATGCCAAAAATAAAAGCAGCCTCACAGCTCCTGACCTAAATGTTTTCTCTGCTCTTACCGGCTGATAGCAAAGAGGGCTGCTAAAGCTGGCAGCCCAACTGGAGGACCTGGTCTGTGTTGCTGGGGTCCCCTGCCAATGGGAGGTGGGATTGGGGGTTGGGGTGAGGTGAAGCCTGAAGGCTTAAAGAAATGGAAACAGTATCACAAGGGTTGCATTAGGTACTGCAAACCTCTACTGGTAAATCAATGCAACTGCACTAAGTGCATCAACAAACCAAATCCTTCAAAGGGTTCTTTTTTGGTCTGTGTTTGTTCTTGTATCTCTAGGGCCTATGGGATCTGCAGGAATCCCCTAATCCCCTCAAACTTTCACAGATCTGGGTGCAGTGACCAGCCTGCATGCGTCAATAATTTATGGGAGAGGCCCTCATTTTAAAAGCCTCTTCTCACTGCAATGAAAGGCACTTGAAATGTGTCTCCAGGAGATGGTCAAACAACAGCATTTGCTGTGTTTTAAGAAGGCCCTACTCCTCTTTGACATGTCCCTAGCATCTGCTTTAATCTTCTGCTTGTGTCTTCCAACTCTCTGGTGTGCACACACCCACCCACAACACACTTCTGATCTATTCACAGAATCACAGACTATCAGGGTTGGAAGGGTCCTCAGGAGATCATCTAGTCCAACCCCCTGCTCAAAGCAGGACCAATCCCCAGACAGATTTTTACCCCAGTTCCCTAAATGGCCCCCTCAGTGATTGATCTCACAATGTGGGGTTTGGCAGGCTAATGCTCAAACCACTGAGCTATGCCTCCCCCCGAGTTCCTCCTAGTAGAAATGGGAGGAGTATCACCCCGAAAGAGTGATATGTCCGTATTTCCTTCCTGAATCCCAAATGCACCATGTAGCTCATGCCTTTTAAACCTTTAGCATAGCAACAGAGAGAGGGTAACTGCTAGGCCTAGAGGGTGGTGGATATTGCCAGTGCTGTGGGAGGACCATGACTGACTTCTTTTAATACCATACCCCACCTATCTCTGTGTTTCTACAAGAACTGCACTCCAGTGCATGCAGGAGAGCCTGTCGCTTCCTTGCCTTGGCTAGCTCTCTTTAAGTGTTGCTTGCATGGTTGGGTTATAAATATAGAAACATAAGCCTGAAGGGTTTTTTCTCCAAACACGTCCCTCCCATCTTAGCATAATCTATGCAATTCCTCCAGCTGCTCCTATACTTGGTATGACCTTCTTTCCCTTCTCCTCCCCCCACTCCGTTGCTCCTTCCCTGCCTGACATTGTGGGCCAGGTGGCCAATCGGCTTCTCCAGAAGATCAAATGTCACTATAACATGAGGACTTAATCACCTTGGGAAGTTTGCAGATCCTGCAGCCCGTCCCATTCGGCAGGGAACTCACCACTTCTCTCAGCTTCCCCCTTTCAGGTAAGAAGGAGATTAGGCAGGGGACATGTCTGTGTGAGTAGAGGAGGGACAGCAGACTGGACCCTCAGTCTAAATGGTGAACACTATGGGGGCTATGACGCTTGCTCATGAATAAGACTGAGCCTCAGAACCCTGGCACTCAGATGAAGGCACTAAGGAGGGCAGTGGCCCTATTCTTTTCTTATCTACTCAGAGGGGGATTTGTTGACCTTGTTTGAGGCTTGAGAATGTCCATGAAGATTTGGATTGTTTGGTATATAGCAGGTATTCCTATGGATCAGGGGGAAATCTCCACCTAAGCTCAAGGCCCTGTGGATGAGAACTAAGTGACATGGTATCTCCCATGACTTTGAGGTTGTCAGGAATATTGAAGTGATGAAACAAAAAAGTACATGTGCCAAAGACACTTTGTAAAGCCTGGGATGAGCTGACTGTTTAAAGCACCGCCAAGAGCTTTGTTTTGAACCCTGCAAGAAGGCTGAGGCAGGAGGGGTGGGGGGGAGAGGATATGCAAAGAAGTGATGTGTGTTGATACATCTCACAGACATATCCAAAGGCAGGAAGGGTATCTGTAAAAACATGAAGCAGCTTGCTGCTTGGATATGCCTAGTATTCAGTCTTAAAGGAGAAAAGGAGTGTGAGAGACAAACATGAAGCACTCCCTCCTGATCCCTTAAAGAAATGTGTGTCTGTGTTGGGGGAGGTTAAATTAAAGATGTCACTAGGAGATCTTTTTTGTTACACAAAGATAATGTGAGTTCAAAATGCCACGAAATACAGTAGCTGTCTCTCTCAGACCTGCCCTCCTGGTACATATTGCTGAGTGGTTTCTATGGGCAACCAGGAGGGTGTCAAAATCAAAATAGAGAGGGGCATTAAGATGGGAGGTGAGAGTGTTACAAAGAAATGGTTTCTTACATGTGCTTTCTTCCCTCCATTCCCTCCCATGAGATAATTCTAACATCCCTCATGCCTCCTCCTGGCCAGAGATCTGTCAGCTAGGTGATCACATACAGCAGCAGTGGATCAGTAATTGTATAGGGCAGCAGAAGAAACCCAAGAGCCAGCTTGGACACCAAGGAGGGTGTGGGACACTGGGATAAGTTTCTAGCATCAGAAGAGTTGTCAGCTGATACTGGCTAGCAGATGCCATTTGGTGGATGGGGATACACTGAGATGTGTATTGAAATGGTCCGTGACGACATCCCAGAAATGAGGAGCGATGTAAAAATTCAACATGTTCATGTATGGCCCAAACCGCTTTTCTCATCCCTCTTCACCAGCTTGATGGATGAGTGAGTATTGCAGACTACTTTGCATTCCTCACACCTCCCCAGGGCCATGTGGATTATTATTACGCAGATGGCTCATTGGTGTGTGTTTCTCCTTCTGCAGTCAGGCCTTAATTACCTCTGAAAGCTTGGGAGGGAGGTGTCAGCAAACAGGGCGCCTGCCCTTTGGGTGCTGAGCACTTACATCATGGATCTAGTTGTGGTGGCGACCAGTGGTTAGCTTGCTGATTGCTGTGTTGTGTGAATGCAGCTATATGATGCCTAGCTATCAGTGACAAAGCGGGGTAAGCCTGACTGATGCAAGTCACATTTTACACCACTGCAGTGTGTCCTACTCTAGGGGTTTGCACTGGTGTAGCTGCACTGGCATAAACCCCCAGGGTAGATAAGCCCTAGTATGGTGAAAGGATTGATCGTTACAAAGGATGTGCCAGTGTTCCCATCCAGTGGGATGGGATGTGTGCAGGAGTGGGAGATGAGCGGAACTTGGGATTTCATTTTTCTTTTATAAAGTCGTCTTATTCCTAGCAAACCCTGCCAGTGGAGTGAGGTAGCCCAGAGGCACAAATGGAAGGGGTTAAGATTACTTAGACTGTAAACTCTCTGGGGCAGGGAGTGTCATTTTGTTCTGTTATTTTACAGTGCCTAGCACAATGGGGTCCTGGCCCAGGACTGGGGTTTCTACATGCTACTGCAATACAAGTCATAAATAATTGTGTTAAGATTGAACAGGGGGGATCTTTCATACTAAGTGTTGGTTTCTGGCCCCCAAAATAGAATCTCTTTTGTCTTCCAAAGCAGTGAATAGTTCAGAGACGAAGAATTCCACCAAAAGGGGAAGAGAATTAAGCATATACATAGAAAATATTATTAGATGTGTCAGATTTACAGGAGCCCCTGCCAGGAACTATATCCATCTGCTACATGATAGATTGTACCCAGCCATCTCGTCTGACAGTTATTCCTGCCAGGTCTGGTCTTCCATACATGTCCATTTTCTTTCTCCTCTTTTCTTTAATAATCTCGCTCCTTTACATCCCTTTATGGCAGGCAGTGTCTGGCTAAGTAGTGAGAATGATTGATAGGAGGGTTATTTTCATAGACGGCCTCTGAAGAGCAGGGGAGTGAATTCAATCTGTCAGCTGGCAGATGGGTACATTCTCAGCTGTTAAGATGCTCCCTGGGAGATGGTAGCTGAGTTCTTTAAGCCAAGAAGGAACTGATTTGGACCAAAAGGAGCATATAATTTAGAGCAAGAGACACAGACAAGTTTGCTGTGTCATAGAATCATGGTCCACCTTGTCCACTTGAATATGACTTGAAACAGAATATTTACCCTTCACTTTGACCCCATAATAATTTATGGGGCATCATTCATATAGGGTATGCAATAAATATAGTCATTTGAGTCTTCTGCTTTGTGAATGGTGAATGAAGCATGCATGGAGGCCCCAGATATCAGGCCCTGAAGATGTTAAACAAACTTAGAAAGAAAACAATTTAGGCCTTAAGCTCTTGAATTAAATGTGGAAAATAAACCTTAGCATTGGGGAAACTAGGTTTTAAAAGGCAGACTGATAATCAAAACAATATTTTTTGCATATGTTTAGATTTGTTTCCAAACAGTGGACATCAATAATAATGATTAATAATCATTATTTATTAATCCATAAACCTGAGTCAAGTTCAGGCCCCATTTTGCTGGACACTGTACAAATATAAAATAAAAGACAATTCCTGTCTCAGAAGCGAGCAGTCTAAATTGCTGGTCTTTTTGCTTTGTGATATCTGTGATGAGAATTGTTATCTCCACTAGGGGCCTGATCCAAAGCCAACTGGAGTCTTTCCGTTCATTTCCATGAGATTTGGATCAGGCCCCAGCAGCACAAAATACTTCTGTTTTGTATTTTGCTTTATTTATTTAATTCCATGTGGGTGTACATAAAGTTTCATTTATTCATTGTTCTAATACATGAAGTAATTACATGAATAATACAGTGAAGCCAACTGAGTAAAGTAATTTTGGCTCCCATTATATATAGCCAGTGGAAGTTTTGCCATTGACTTTAATAGAAACTAGATAAGGCCCTCTGTTCATTGAGAGCTATGAAGGGCCCAGTTGTACTGTCATTTCTTCGGCAAGACATTGATTAGCCTCACTGGGGGTGGGGAGGGGTAAACGGGGGGGGGTTGCCTGGGCAAGATCTCAGGATAAGACACCACATGTCAGCTCATTTTGTTGGAATGAGTAAACCTGACAAATGATTGCCATACTCAGTGTCCACCAACGTACTTCTGTCAGGTATCATTGGTCTCCACCTGGAAACCATGGATTTCCGTCTCAGTGAGGCACACTCTAACCCCAACACCTCCATAAGAACAGTCATTAGGAGTACAGGCTAGAATAACCGGTGAGGGGCACAAGATGGAAAATTCAGTTCCAGATTCTGAATATCACAAGACTGTGGAATACTTGGAGCCAGGATTTTTGTGGATTTTATTATTTTTTTTGGCCCATTGTAAACCTAAGGGTCATTTGTGAAGTTTAGTTCTAGGTTTGGATTCTGTAACCCCCTTAGAGTCTGGGGATTTGGGCATCTGGACCCTTGTTTTTAATTAATTCTGGCCCTTCTCTGCATATTGCTTGCCACCTTCTTTGTATTACTAATGATTATTTTTGTTATTCGTGTATCTGTTTACTAATGTTGCCTAGTTCCCAGAAGTCCCATCCGGCATTGGCTCTCACTGTGCTAGGCACTGTACAAACAGATGGAAAGATGTGGTCCCTGCTCAGTCAAACTTACAATCTAGTCATATTTTATAGCATGCTAATAGGTGCCTTGTAGAATCCCATTGGTTTCCTCAGCACTTAGACTGTCAACAGATATGGAAGAATCTACGGAAATCGTTGGACCTGATATGTCCAAACTTCAGCCAGATGTCCTTAAAGGAGAACAGGCAACAAGATGAGCTGTGGAAATCATTAAAAGAAAGACTCGCTTTGTGTCCCAAAGATGCCCATTGCCTTCAATGGGCTTTGGCTCAGGTTCTTAAAGGCCCTCTGCACTGCACTGCGTATTTATCCTGGATTTGATCACAAAAATTTGATCACAAAAATAAATACTCACATTATAAATGTGCATGGAGAACTGTCAAGGCCTCATTCTCCTCCCAAATACACTACTGCAACTCTGTCGACTCCATTGACATTCTGTTGGTGAGAGTGTGTCTTTTAAAACATCTACGTTATCTTCAGACTTTAAAGGAGAGAAATCCAAGTTTATATAGTGCAGACAGAGAAAAAGAGGAATATTGTCCAAAATATCCACAAACCCTTACAGGATCATCTAGATTGGAAGGAGCCAATAGTAGGTCTTCTAGGCCATTCCCCCTGGATCGTAGCAGGATTTGCTCTGTAATAGCTCTGTTGCCCTGTCTATAAAGCATGGTACTTATTATTTATTTTGTATTTGTATCAGGGTAGGGCCTGGAGGCCCAAACTGAGAGTGAAACACCCATCTTATTAGCCACTGTCCAAGCACACAGTAAGAGACAGTCTCTGCCCTGAGGAGTTTATAATCTAAATAGATGAGGGACAGGAGAAAGTAAATATGATTACCCCCATTATACAGCTGAACAACAGAGGAACAGAGATTAACTGACACAAGAAGATTGTGGCCATGCTGGGACCTGGAACGCCTACCCTGAGCAGAGTTTTGATGCCAAAAAAGGGAGAAGTGCCAGAGCAACTAAGAAGTCCCCTAGGAATTGCTACTGATTTTTTATGGAAGGTGCTTACATGCTACGGTGATGGGCATCAATATAAAACCAAAAACAAATAAATAAATAAATAGATAGATAACAGAACCCAGAGCTCCTGGGTCCCAGTCCAGCGCCTTACCCAAGAGATCATTCTTCCTCTCTAGTGGGAAGTGGGCCTGGATTAAAGTCCTGGTTCCTTGTGCCAGCTGGAGCCAGACTTGAGCTTATCAGACCAATCTCTAGTACTGATATATACAGGCACAAAATGTACCTGACTGATACAACTTTCAAGGCGTGTTTGGATGCTGGAAAGGGGACAAAGGAGTAAATGAACAGGAAGAGCATTCCATCCTGATCAGAATATGTATATACATTTAATTCCTTTTGGGTGTTTACTCATGCTGTCCAATGTTATTGTTGGGAACTGGACAGGATCCCTTATACGGCAGAGCCAGTGCCTATGACATTATTATACTCATCTGAAATAGAAACCTTCTGAGCTGCAGTTGTTCCTCTTGGATATAAATCAGTCCGCCTGCTCCTTCAAGACTCCTCTCATATATCGGCTAAGTAATGAAGTCATGAAAGTCAAGGCTTGGGTTTCTTGCGAGGAGATGTCTTGATTTCTAATTTAAGACTTGTCATGGATTTAGAGGAAGGTTGAGTGAAAGGCCCCTCACCTTCCAGAGCACCTATTCCCTCCACCCCCTCACCCACTGCCTTAAGGCAGCTAGCTCCTTAAAAATAGCCATCTCTTCATCTGCAGAGAGCAGTGTGTGAATTAATAGTTCTGCAGTGTTCACAGGAAATGCTGGCTAAGTCATTCCCTCTGGTAAATCATAGGACTATAGGGTTAGCTCCTCAGCCAGTGTAAATTGGCCTAGCTCTACTGACATCAATGGAACTACACTGATTTACACCATAGATTTGAGGGCCAGAAAAGATCAGTTGAGCCATGCTATCTGACCCCTGATTTTTTCAGGACTCCCTGTGCTACATCTACCCCAGTCTATTGGTTATAGTGCTAGCCTGGAACTCAGGCAGCCCAGGTTCACTGCCCTTCTCTGCCACAGACTTCGTGGGTGGTGATGTGCAAATCACTTTCTCTCTGTGCCTCCGTTCCCCATCTGTAAAACAGGCATGATAGCACTTCCCAACCTCACAGGGATGTTGTGCGGACACATACCTTAAAGAGGGTGAGTCACTCAAATATTGCAGTGAGGCAGACCATAAAAGTAACATAGCTAGATTTGTTTCAGTACCTATCAGATGAGGTGAGTATCTGCTGTAATAAATACTACAACCAGCCAAATAATATTAATCAAGCGGTCTCCTCAATGAATCAGGCCAGTTTCCATACCCCAAATTAGTTACTGGATAATTTTTCACACAATTCAACTAGACTTTCAAACCTGGTGCTACTCATTCAATAATTTATTTGACATTTTTTTGGCATCAACTATCAAATAGCTCATAGCCAATATTTTTGTATATTATTCTACCAGTTCCCATGTATACTTGAATCTGATTGTCCTCTTACTTACTCTACTATAAAATTCATTGAACTCTTTGGAGTGATACCAGGGTTAAACAGCTGTGAAAGAAGACTCAGGACTGGATTACAGCTGACTGATGGGGATGGACCCATTTCCAAACACCTCTGATGTTTGGAAAGCTTTGAAATCACTCAGATCCCAACCTGAACTCTTTGCAGCTCTTTGCATCCATGCAAATCATCTTAGCTACAAAGCTAAAGGGCTGTATCTTTTTAGAGACTCATTTTTCCTTTCCTGTCCCTCTCATTTGATCTGACCAGCACAGAGCTCTATAGTTCCAAAAATGGTGGTAGTGGTGGGGATCTGCTGCTCTCTAGGGCATCAGCTGTCTTTCTTTACAGCTTCAAACAGCAGCACAACTGCTTCTGTTTTGGCATTATTTTTTAGGAAACCCTGTTACTAATAACTCACCTCTTGCTTTCCCACTTCATCTAGAAACCCACTACCAACATGTCTGACACCGAGGAAGTGTAAGTAGAAATAAAACTGTCTTTGTGTTAATCTGTTCAGAGGGGCCATTTTAAGACAATCTGGGGTTTCCCTGTGAAGGTAAAAGATGGGGCCCCACAGCTGCAAGGACCAAGAGCTGCCCATTGAAGTCAATGGACAGAGTCTCACTGACTTCAGTGGGCACTTGAGAAGGCACCAAGTGTCCAAATGCAACCTGCTCTTCCCCCAGTCTGCACCTGCCCCAGACTCCCCTACCAGGGTCAGTCTGGAGCAGTAACACAAGTTGATGAGTTGCTTAGCATATAAATTGGTGTAGTTTCAGAATGCAGCACCTGATGTATATGGAGGGGCGGCGTCAGGTAACAGTGGCTGGAAGTTTCCTATTAAACAGAAGCTAGACCTTGCAATGTACCCCCAGGTAGGGTTGCATTATGGGAACGGAGAACATCAGGCCTGGCCAGGGAACTCAAGTTGTGATGATTGAGGACCTGAATCAGCCTGAAGCATCTTATGCAGCACTGGAGAATGAGCAATAAACGTCCTCCTTGCACTAAAGACCCCAGGACTTACGGAGCCCCTGCCACTGCTGATTTGGGAACAGTCTGGCCTGGTCCAATCATTCAGAAATGGGCTTGGCCAATGAACCAATGACAACTTTTACTGCCTGCAACCGTCTCCTGCAAACACTTAACCCACATGAGTAATTGGGTTACTAGTGTGTGTCATTTTACACGCAGGAGTAATACAAGCCTGGCCATAATTAGTGTGTTTTTTAATTGTAGTAATTTTATTAACCAAAAAGCAACTGGCTGGATGAGGGGGGGGAAGGGAAGAGAGAGCTATTTGTGTTTTAAGTGTAAATGTGGCATCTTACTCAAATGCAGAGTTTAAAGCAACACATTAACCTATTATTAATGTAGAGTGTATGAAATATAAATTCACTTTGATCAAACTCTCACTTTATATCTCTCCCTTTTCACAGGGATCAAGTGGAAGGTAAGTCATAAAGCTCCTTGTCTCTAACTCTTTAAACATCAGCCTGATGTGTTTTTAAACAGCCTTTTCCATTTTATTTTTCTGCTGCATATTATTTTCCTTTTATTTACTCTGGGTGAAGTCTCCAGCTGGTGTAAATGTGTGTATGTAGCTTCTTTGACTTCAGCAGAGCTATGCTGATACAGCTGGTATCTATCTATCTATAGATTCTGATACCCATACTTATATTATATAACCCTTAACTCCACAAGTGGTCCTGTTGAGTTCAGTGGGACTGCTTGTGGACTACGGGCTGCTCTGGAAGAATACTTGAATGTGACTCATAATAAATTTATAATCCTTTGTTATCCACCCAGTGGAAAATATATAATTCAGGCCTTTAACATGTTTAACAGCAAATAATGTTTGGTTAGGTGTGGATGGATTTGTTTTATTTTTGTAGAGATGCTGCCATCTGCTGGTGATTGTTTTTATTTGCAACCTTATCCTCTGTATTTTAATTTTTTTCTTACTGCTTTATTCTTATATACATTAGCTCTTCTGTGTGGTTTTTTTTTTTTTTTTTTACCTGCTAAGGTACTTGAAAGCCTCCATGCCCAGGATAAACTTTAATACAGTATTTTCTCCCCATCTTCTCTGTCACTTTTTAATTCTCCCTCTCTCAAGGTCACTTGATTCAATATTTATTTTTGTCATTTTTGAAATGCTCTCTCAGCAGTTGTCTGTCCTGTGTCCTCTTTCCTGTGTGAAGTAATAGATTCAAATGCAGGAGTTCTCTCAGAATATGTGCACCTACAGGGTGAAATATCTTGTATGTTTGTTATGACATTTGGCTGTATGTTTGTTCATGTTGATGGTACCACCATCATACATGTTACAGGCTAACATGTCATTGGTTAGTGAACCTGACTTTGCTCACTGTAGTGAAATGTTAGATCAAATGCGGTGACTGGCAGTGTGGGGCCTGTGTTTATCTGTTACGATCCTTTTCTCTGTGGTTTGAGTGAGATAAATCATTCGTTCTCACTTTACCAGACGTTCCCCATCAGACTGATACAATTTGCCAAAATTTCAAATAAGTCCTTTATCCAAAGTCCACTGAAATCAATGGAAGTCACCCACTGACTTCAATCAGTTTTGGATCAGACCATTGCTGAGCAAAACTGGTCCTAGCATGAAATTTCATAGCCATTTAATCACATTTTGGAAGAGTTCAGACATAATTTTTCTTTACATTGGCATAAGATGCCTTTTGCTTATAGCTGCAACTCAGGAAAGTGCTCAGCTGAAAACCCAAACTCGACACTTTCACTTTAAGTAGGTGACAGTTTTCAGTTTGTTTTACTTTGGATGTCTGCTATTGTATGTCCTCTTGCGCTGGATGTTTCTGTTATCCAATGACAGAATCGTTGCGTTCATTGAAATAGTTCTGCATGTTTCACTCATGAAAGGGTACATATATGATTCTGCAACCCCCTATCTACGGAGTCTTGTATCAGAGTATGAGACATCCATCAAAGTTTTGTTTTGGTGACATATATGCAACTTGATACCTGCTGGAAAACTTTGGTGGGTGGAATTCTGTGAAGTCAAACATAACCATAATTCCCTGGACCTGATTCTCATCTTGCTCACAACAATTTTACACCAGTATAACTCAGCTGACTACTTTGGAGATACTCCTGATTTACACCAGTGTGAGTTGGATTAGAATCAGACCCTTCCTTCCAACTTGCTCATGCAGTTTTAATTAAGCTCAGCACAATAAGCTCAGTGCAATCAGCCTCTTAATAATCAGTGGTTATCTTTCTAACTTGACGATGAACTTTTAAATATGATTACACAAAGCCCCTTGGAAATCTTTATGCTCTTTATAAGAACAGGGCTCTTTGTTGTCACTGGCTTCTTATCACTATGTCACCTTTTGTGGTCTATGTGCTGGAATGTTCAGCCTTGTTGATTTTGCTGCTTTTTTTTTTATTTCAATGCAGAGGAATACGAAGAAGAAGGTAACGAAAAACTGGAACGTAATTTCTCTTTCTGTAACCCTTGATCCCACCTCTTTCCTTGCCTGTCAGTCACTCATCTCTTTGTTACATGCTGCTAAAGGTGATCTGGAATGCTTGTTCAATAAATGAATCCAAACTGTTTTGATACCAAACGTAGAGATGTGCCAGAGCTATGAAATTTAGAGCCGAGTATGAATTCTCCCATTACAGAATCATAGAAATATAGGACTGGAAGGGACCTAGAGAGATCATTTACTCCATCCTCCTGTGTTAAGGCAGGACCAAGTACATTTATGCTATCTCTGACAGGTTTTTGACTAACTTGTTCTAAAAAGCCTCCAAGGATGGGGATTCCACATCTTCCCTTGGAAGCTTATTCCTGTTCTCAACTATCTTTATAGTTGGAAAGTTTTTTCTAGAATCGAATCTAAATCTCCCTTGCTGCAGATGAAACCAATTACTTGTTGTTAGGGCTGTCAAGCGATTAAAAAAAAATTAATCGCGATTAAATTCAGGGCTGTTCAAATTTGGGATTTGCATATGGAGCCTCTTCTATTAAAATATCATGTATCCTGGACCAAATACTACAGTTCTTACTCAGGCAAACCTGCAATTGCCTCCAATAACATAACAAATATTTTTTTGGGGAAAAAAAGCTGAAAAATGTTTTCCTCCTTTACTTATCTGCTAAAATCAACTCACAATATGAGGTTCTGTGCTATCTCCTAAATGAACTGATCACCTCAATATCACATAAAGCGATGTAAGGAAAGCAAGTGCTGCAGATTCTTGTGTTCTTTCGGGCCTCAGGTGTAGCTAGCAATATATAAATAAATCACAAAAGTTTCAGCTAAATTTGCTCTTTTCACTGAAATTCAAAATTTCAACAGGATATTTCATTGAAATTTTGAAATTCAAATATGTTTTTGGTCCAGCTTCAACCTGAAAGATATCAGCAGCTGTTGCTAAGAGGAACACAAAAGCTGAAACTCAGAGCTTGGCGAGAATAAGTTTTTTCAGGTCACCTTTAGCCATCCAATGATTTGACAAGCTACTATAGAAATATAGGAGATTTGAAAAAAGATGGAGTGTGCAAGGCTCTCTTTCCCATGTTTTCAAGGAGAGATTTCACTGGTAAGATTTTCTCCTATGGCAGGGAGAGGAAGATTTCAGAGACATAGTCCTATTGACACCGTTCAGACATTGGCTAGAGCCATTCCGCATATTGCCTGCACGTAGCCAGCCTTCAAGTTTGGCAACTGTGCTTCAAAATTGGCTTGTTTATTTTCCTCCAAAGATGTTTGAATGCAAGGAAAGTGCCCACTAGCCATTTCTCCGCCAATTAAGTGAAATTATTTTACTTCTATTTAGATAGATGTTAAAAACCTCCTGGGACAGAAATGAGGGCCAAATTCTGAGAAGCGTTGAAGTCAATCAGACTTGCAGGTGCTCTTAGGATTTGACCCCAGTTCTTTAGCTTTCTCTGGTAAAGGTAGGGAGAAAACCCCTTTTGAGAGATGGAGATATTTACTCAGCAAGGTTAAGACACCAACTCTAGCTCAAAGGCGTTTGCTGCCAAGGGTTTTCTGAGGTATGACTTTTCCTTCTTTCTGTGCCATAATCACTGTCAGAGGTTTTGTGCACATTAGGCACAATTTCCCCACTGTTGCTACAACCAGTTCATTTCCATCAGGGATAGTGACAGCAGGGAGTACAAATGTAGACTGAGTGCTAGCATTTTAAGGGCTGTGTTGTATAGATTTGCCCACAGCAGGACTAGACATCATGGTGCTAGTAACACCAGCAGCCTCCTGGAGCCCTGCCTGCGCTAGTGGTCCCAACATTGTTAGCTGGATGGAACCGTCTCTCACACTTTTGCCGTCTGCAGAGCAACATTTTATAGATGCAGCTGTAGACCCATAACACAGTGCAAGGCCTCCTCTGTGACATAGTGGATATCATCCATTTCACATGGATGGAGCTGAAACAGTAGCAGTGGTAAGAGATTTTTTCACAAACGAGCCTAATGCAGACACCTTCGAAAACTCAGAGCAACTCAAATGTCTTGCTGCCTCTAATATTCTGCTGCCTGCCCTGCCCTAAGTGGCAGCGTCATCCTTGTACTGGAGAAGCAGCCAACAGAAAACCAGAAGCATGAACTGATGTGGGTGAAGGTGTCATTCATACTCCATGTTTATTCACTTCTTGTCAAACATGCAAAGAGAGAGATGAGAGTGTTAATAATACAGGCAAGTATGCCCAGTAAAAAAGATTCTTCCTTGTCACCTTTGTACCTTTCTCCTATCTCACCTAACTTTCTCCTTCTTTTTTGATTTCAGAATTAAATATTAATATGAAATTGATTCCCCCCCTCTTTAATCTGCACGCTCCTATGCTCTAAGCATGCTTCCTCTGTTTTTTGGTTTCCCAGTTCATACCTTTGCTTGACCTTTGTTTTGCCCTCTTCTGAAGTGTTTCATTTCCTTTTCATATAACCTCTTTCTCTAACCCCTTTCCCTCCCAAATCTTAGCTTGCAAGACTTCAAGGGTCTAATGATTTTCTGTTTTATTTTCCCATATGTTATTGCCTTTTTTTTTGGTTTTGTTCTGTTGCCTTTTGTTCTGAAAAAGTTCAGTAGGAAGGTATGTGACGTGACTTCTGATATCTTTCTCTTCACATTTGGAAGAGGATTTTGTGTGAAGGAATCTTCAGATGGCAGAAGGAACAGTAGAGAAAGAAACATTAACACTAAGTGTCCAAGGGCTTGGTCCATAGCCTATTGACATCAATGAAAAGACTTCCATTGATGTTAATGGTAGAGCTGATCAGAAAATGGGGTTTATTTCTGTGAAAAATAATGATGAAAACAACAGCAAAAAATCATTTTCATCTAAAGTTTGACATTTTTGGTGAAAAATTAAAATATTTAGTCCAAAAACCAGTTTTTTTTAATTGAAAAACTAAAATATTTCAGTTTGGAAAAATGATTGTAGTGATTCATGGGAGTTGTTGTATGAGTACTTCATTCTCCTGTATGGACTGGGCTCCCTGATTGGACTAAATATCCTATGCTGCATCACAGTCTCCACTCATGGTGAGGGCAGGCGGTTGTATCCTGGGAATCCCTGGCTATTGTGCATCATGGGAGATGTAGTCCAGCGGGGGAGCCCATGTCATAGAGGAGAATGAGGACATGAGGAAAATAAACTACAAATCCCGTGAGGCATCCTGCCAGGATATCTAAATCAAAGTATTTTGGGTTTCAGGCATTTGAGTTTTCGATTAAAAATAAAAGTTTTCTGTGGAAAGCGGACACTCTACAACAATTTTCATTAAGTGGGGAAAAAAAACTTTGTAAAAAAATTTTTTTTGAGGGAACATATCAATCAACCCTAATCCCAGAGGCTTTGGATCAGGTCCCAACTATGACATCCTTGCAAATCCAAAAGTCCTATTTGCCTCACCGGGAGTTTGGATCACACCAAGTCAGGCCTTTTATAATGGAACAGAAGTAAAATGAAATGTTAACATTCCAGAATTATTAGACCTGGTTTAAATTTTCTGAAATTTTTAAATTTCAATAATTTTTTGGCAATCTTTTCCCCACTTTTTTTGGTCAACATTTTGAGGATAAATGTCCTTGAAAATTCAAAATTTAAAAAATATTGATCCAATTTAGAAAAAAAATCATGAAAAACATTATACAATCCTGTTTTCATTTCACCAAAATTTCATCAAAAATCCAGTTTGGTAAAATCTCAACCAATTCTAATCTCATAATAATATCTATACCAATGTTGTTGTTTTTTTCACCTAGCCATGTTTTCACACCCCAGTATCTTTTCAGCTCACCTTCAGCTTGCTCTGCCAATTCATATCAATTTTATTAATTCTCTCTCCTATGTCATAACTTCTAAGTTCCTCTTTTTTTGCACCCACCCCATTAATTTAACAGAGTTCAAGGCTGTCTTAATCAGGTGTTTCTTTTTCTAATTTTCTTTTTGTCATTGCCTCTCATTCCATGATGCTTCGATCTGAAGAAGTTCATGAGGAAGGTATGTGAAACAACTTCTCAATTTCTCTCTTTCCCTCAGCAGTGCTAGCATGCACAGGAATTCTTAAGAAGGTGGATGAAGACAAGAAAATGTTCCATTTGTGACAAATTATTACTCGCATAGCATCATTTGCATTTAAAATGTTCCATCTGTACATTAATATATGAGCAATGATCACTGCATGTAAAAAGGCACTAAGCTTGGGGGAACATGTAAATGCTTTGAAAACCTCCATTTGTCACAACCATACAGGGTCTGATTGTCCCCATTTCCCAGTTTTCCACTGGTGTAGCTCCACTGATTTCTCTGGAGTTTCTCCTGTTGTACACTAGAGTGAGAAAGGAAGCAGGTACCGTAGGCGTACTGGGCCCTTGATTATGTGTGTATGTCTCTTCCATCTGACAGCCCAACCCTCCTTTCTTTGGATGCTTAAATCTCCTACTGACTTCAGTGAGAGAATTGGTGGACAAAAAATGCAGGATTAGGTCCTGGATATGTGCCATATCAGAGCATCTTGGGATAACGTTTAGCCAAATGTGTTTGTATAATTCATTCTATTGCCTACCTAAGCATTCCTCTGTAAGGTTTTAGTTCAGCTGTGAAGCTTTCTACTAAATGTTAAAATTATGTAACTTTGCATTTTTCTTTTTAAAACATAACTTTGCAAGACTGTGTAGCATATATAACCAAAGGTATGTAGCTATGCTACACAGCAGAATGTAGGTCTTACAAAATGGATCTAAGGAAACCTTTGCATCACAGTGATACATGGATACTGGATTGTACGTGATATTTACAAGTTAGGTAGGTGCATGAAGGGAGAGCAAAATGATGGAACTGAGATCTGGGACCAAAACATAGTGAGACATTTGTAAACCTACATTCTAGATATGAATAGCAACATGGGGTGTATATTCCCATCAGATTTGTAAATTTATGTTTATGGCCATGTTTAAAATAAGTATAAACACCTTAGTAAGCCAGGTGGATCAGCACCACTTGGTTTAGAATTTTTTTTTGCATCTTATGAAGGATTTATATTTCTTACCAGGCACCTACATGCTCCATTTACCTGGCTTCATTCCATCACATCCTGTATTTTTCCATTTCTCACCCCTTCTCTTTCTTTTAATGGTATTCATTTTCTTTCCCTATAACCAATTCATATTCTCCTCCTTGGCTTGAAAGGTTTGAGGTTGTTATAATCACGTGTTGCTTGTTCTAATTCTCTTGTTTTCTGTTGCATCGATCTTATTCCCTGACACTTTCCACCTGATGAAGTTCATGAACCAGGTATGTGACATGACTTCTGAATTCCTCTTTCCATCCTGCATTAGTGTGCGCAAGAATTCAAAGGTGGTGGAAGGGGATGGGACACAATTCTGTTATGTTATCACTTACAATATGTTGGCTTTCAAGCTTTCTTCTGTAACCGTCTCTGTAGATTGACCAGTGATAATGATAATCACTGCATGAAAAGTGTTATACATTTTAATATGCTGGGCCAGTTCCTCAGCTGGTTAAATCAGTGTAGCTCCATTTGGGGATCCACTTAGTGATACCAACTCAGGGTATGGGCCCACGTTCTATCTGAGGGCAGGATTTGGCCCAATACATTTGAACAGTGTTTTTCTAGCACATTAATGCATATACTTCCCCTGCTGCATCAAAGCATACTCCAGTTGTCTAAGACGTATACTAAGCTACAAGTCTGTTCTAGTGCATAGCTTTGTAAAGCATAGGTTAAGCCCTCCATGCTCTGCTCTTTACATAAGTAGAGGGAGTGCATAAGGATCCATTCTTTGGGGTGCTGGAAGAAAGGAGTGGCCACAGGCACACAATAGAAACATGATGTCTCTATTCTCTTCACACTTCTAAAACTGTGCTGATGTAATACATATGGTTCTCTGTAAACAAATGGGAGCCAGCAGTATTTAGTTTATACAATATTTGTGTATTTTGCAAGATTTACACTTTTTTACCTTTCACCTGCATGCTCCTTCTTCTTTTTCTCCCATCTCCCTCTCTTCCCATTTCACACCTGTATGTGCCATTTGTTCTCTCATTAATGTCCTTAGTTTTCTTTCCTTGCAACCTAGTCATAGATTACACCCAAGCTTGTCTTGAAAAAATTTAAGGTTATTGCCGTCCTGTGCGTCTTGTTTCTAATTCTGTGTCTTCCTTTGCATCTTTTTTCCCCCGACACTTCCTGCCTAATGAAGTGCATGAGTCAGGTATGTGATGTGACTTCTGAATTCCTCTGTTTCAGTCTCAAGGGTTAATGTGTACAGGAAATCAAAGGTGGCGCAAGGGAACAGGAGATAACAATAGATATTAATGATAGTTTTTTCTCTACTTCTTTTTTTCCAAAACCATTTCTGTAGAAAATAACAAATTATGATATTTAATCCTAATATCTGGGTGTAAGAATAACACATTTTAGGAAAAATATGAACCATTTTAACATCCACTTAGGGCTTTGCTCTGAGAGCAGGGATAGAACTCAGATCCTCATACTACAGAAGCACAAATGCAAGCCCCTTCCACTTGAGCTAATGGAGAAAATCCTCTAGCTATTTTTGAACCTCTCTTTTATGAACTAATGGGGGATTGAGTTCATAACTTTGGAAAGTTCATAAAACTGAACATCTCAGAATCACCGTAGGTGCAGTGCATAAGTTAATGTGTTAATCATTCAATAGTAGTGTTCCTAATGAATAGTAACAAATGTGTACAGAGTTCCTGAATTTCTTTGTGAGAACTGCATCTCTTCTTTGCCACCAAATCTCTCTGTCTTTCCAAACCTGTACAGCTGCTTGGATGCTGTTAGAATGACTAAAGTGACCTTTGGTGGAAGAAAAATTATATTGGCTGCAGAAAGATAGTTCATGTAACCAATCGTTTATAAGACAGATGTTCATAAAACTAAACTTCTACTGTATTAAGGGTAGACTTGGCAGAATTCAATTATATCATTAAATGTTGGTAACCATCGATTTCACTGTTCATGCACAAGCCGACGGAAGATATCGATGTTTATTTTAAAGCATTTTAAAAGATTTGTATCGATTTAAATGTTCACATTTGTGCAAAATTATGTGTGTTAGGCTTTTTTATTTTTATCTATTTAAATTTTCACAGTTGTAGGAAATTATGTGGAATTCAATCAACGTGAAAGTCAGACAATAATTATTTAATGATGGTAGAAGTTGAGATTCAAAATGTTAAAGCTTTATAACTGTTAAAACACATCACATATCAAAATATACACAGTAAATACCTCTAAATCAAACCCTAATAAGTTCTCAAGCAGCATTTTTCTTACCTATCTGTAATTTTCAATTATTGATGGAAATATTTTTTCCATCTGTTTTGTGTGTGTATGGCAAAATCAACCTTTATTCACATTTACCAATAAAAATTGAATCCTACCAAGCCTAATGAAGAGTATAGATTCCATCACACAAAGTGGAGCAGTTTTGATTCCATCCAATAGAGGGCAATATTGCAAATAGGCACTCTCCAGTTCCTTACAGCCATTTTTGGCCCATTGATTGTATAAAGGGAATCTAAGCACTGTTGGATCTTTGCATTACAGTTATGCATGATTAGCAATATTGTCTGGAATGCTTGCAAGATAACCACATTTAAAGGGCAAAATCTTGCTCTCGGATGGACAGGGTGAATCCTTTTGCATACTTGGAAAGTAGAATACCGAAATTCATATCCTAGCTAGTCTGAAATTCACCATGCAGACCCGTGAGCAAGGTTTTCCTCTTATGAAATGACATGTTTATAAATCAAAACTGCAAATGGCTGTGAATAGCAACAAGAATGCGGATAGATGCCCTTCCAAAACTATATTCAAGGCATAAAGTGGCATGAGTTGTTGATCCGGGAAAAAATGCAGAGAGACTTCTGATGTTAGTTGATTATTATATGTAATCAGGTTTTCAAGTCCTATAATGTTATAATGCAAATGAACGAAATTCCACTATTGAAAAATGACAGACTCAGTATTTCTCTGAGATCACTTTAAGTCCTGTTCTCATGTGTAGCTTTTAAAATAGGAGAAACCTTTATAAATCATGGTGGTCAGTTCCTCTTTATAGGTTTTGCAAGCTTTACATTTCTTACCATGAAACTGCATGTCTATTTCACCTGACAAAATCCTTTCACAATCCTGTCTTCCAATTTATTTGTCTTTTAAATGTTATTAATTTTATTTTCCTATGATCTACTTCCTAAACACTCTCCCCTCACCTCCCTTGGCTTGAAAGAGCTTATGATGCTTCTAATAACATGTTTCTTGTTCTCATTCTCTTGTTCTCCATTGCATCTTGTTCCATGACACTTCTCACCTGATGAAGTTCATGAGCCAGGTATGTGACACGACTTCTGAATTCCTCTTTGTAGTTCCAAAGTGTGTGTGTGTATGTGTGTGACCAGGAATCTTGAGCTGGTAGAAGAGAAAGAACATAAGAAACAAATATTAACCACAAATGATCACTTACAGCAGTTTTCTCCTTTAATCTCCATGCTTGGTGCTACTTTAACTTTATGGCATCTTTAATTCCCAGCAGCCTCTCCAGACACCTTTGTTTCACTGTTTCTCACTTTTTTGCATCGACATTCTTACTTTCCTTCACCCATTCCTTGATCTCTTTCTCAGACTCCAAAGTGTTTACATATGTATTCTGTTTTCTCTATTTCTCTGTTTTCCATCACTGCTTGCTCCATGACACTTACAGAAGTTCACGAAGAAGGTATGTGACCCACTTAAAGAATCTCACTCCCTTTGTCTTCGGGCTAGTCTCCACTACAGGGAGATCAATGCTGTTGCAATTGATGCAGCAGGGATTGATTTAGTGGTTCTAGTAAAGACCCGCTAAATCAATGACAGAGCACTCTCCAGTCGACCCTGGTACTCCAGCTGTCCGAGAAGAGTAAGGCAAGTTGACTGGAGAGTGTCTCCGATTGACTCAGCGCAGTGAAGACACTGGGGTAAGTCAACTTAAGCTAAGTCAACTCCAGCTATTTTATTCACATAGCTGGAGTAGAGTAACTTAGGTTGACTTACCCTGGTAGTGAAGACAAGCCATTTTAGTGCTGGGAAAAAAGTATTAAAAAATGTTAAGGTTGCACAAGATGAGGTCCAAGAAACGAATGTGGGAGGAGAAATGACATCTCTCCAAAGAGTTTTGGATGAACATTGAGAAAAGGGTTGTGTTTGCCAAGTATTGTGGTTTCAGGCAATATGAAAAGAGTGTTACAGGTTCTATACTGAAACTTTTGGCCTAAATTTTCAAGTGTGATGTCAAGTTTTGGCTGCTCAACTTGAGTCAGCTTAAAATGGACTGATTTTCAGAGAGTGAATGCTCAGCATTTTCTGAAAATCAAGCCCCTTTAAGCTGTCTTATTTTGGGCATCCAAAAATTGCAGCACTGAAGATCCATAGACACTTGAAAATTTAGGCTTTTGATTTTTAGCTAGAGCTGCTAAAGCAGCTTTGGGTTCTAGATCAAATTATCAGGAGTGTTCTGAGTTCTACAATGAACAAATTAACATGTTGGACAGTTCCTTCAGTGATGTTGGAAAATGCTCGAAAGTCCAGTGGATGCTTTTGTGATCTTTGAGAGAGACAAGGAGATTAAAATTTTGCTCTCAGAAGTATTTATTTTTCTGCAAAGCTTGTTGATGATCCTTTAGATTATAGGGTGGTATTTGCCAAAATTGTAATTCAAAGTACAGTTTGATCCATTTTGTCCATCTATAATTCTATAGTGTTTCTTGGAGAGCATTCTCATACATGGTTGAGGGAGATTGTAGTCACAGAAAGAGAAGAAATAATAGATGAAGATTTAGAAGGATGTCTAGATGAGTAGATAAGAAAAGTGACTATACAGAATTCTACCAAGTGAAAAATGTACTATAAAGAGTAAAGCCACCCAGATTCACAAAATATGTTAGATTATTTGTCATAGTACAAATTCATGATTTCAGTACCTAATATACCTAATCTATAATGCTCAGTATGGAACTGCACAGTTGGGGGGTCTGGAAGGTGACATTAAAGAAAATGTCAGTAATTCAACACCCATGTCACTGTTAGGTTTTTTCCAGATTGGGGATTAACTGGAGAGAGGTGCAGAATTGGTTTAGAAATAGTTTCAACTAACAATGGGAAAACAATCTTCTGTGTAAAAAGCGCATGGCAAAATGCTGTTGTTTGTTGAGTCTGGTGCTTTCTTTCTTTGTAAAATAGGCTAAACAAAGCTCAGATTGCATGATTGAGAGAGATTCTGAGGAGCCAACATCTAGAATAAGGAGTCATGTGCTTTTCTTGTCTTTGTTCAAACCTCCACGTATGGGATTACTAGTTTTCTTCTCACCAAAATAACACCATCCCAAAGCAGGGTAAAACCTTCTGGGTCTTCAATGAATTCCAGTTGCTTGGGAGATGGTTCTCCCTTAAACTCTTTCTTTGACACCTTTTATGATACTTCTAGTTGTTCTCCTCTGTAACTTATGGGAGGTTGGAATTCTGTATGCTAATGAGTATGGTCCCATGAAATTTGGTCAAGAGTGTCGCAAGATGACAGCCTAAATGACACAGGTGATTTTGATTATACCTGTCAGTCATACCCTGATGGATTCCAAGCAACTTAAAATCTGGATTTTTGTTTTTAGATTTTCATTGGAAGTCGAAGAAGAATGCCAAAAACCAAACAAACAAAAACCAACAAAAAACCCATTTGCTTAATAATTCACTTAAAATAAAATTGCATATGAGGGTATGTTTGTGGAAAGCAAATTTTGAATTCACAAATGTGAGGGTTAGCACTAGAAACCTGATTCTAAGAAGAAACAGAAATAATATTATATGGCCTATCAAAACTAATCAACACAACATGAATTTCCAGTGTCCAGTATTAATACTCTGTCTGAATTATGAATACTTAAGGTAAAAACTCTGCATACCTGGAATTATTTTACAAAAATTTAGAAAAAATAATGTATTCAAGAAAACGGTAAGCTTCTTGCAGACAATTTGCAAACACATGGAATCCTTCTGCCAGTCAGAGTTGGCAGCAACAAATGCAAAATCATCTTGAGCCCCCACCCAGTGCCCTGGGACAATTACACACTACTCCCTGGGCATTTCTAAGAGGCAAAACTTCCCCTCTCGCAAGCACAGTCTGAGTGTAGCAAAAACTTTTAATAAAAGGAGGGCAGTAACTCAGCATTAATTTGGGTAAACACCACAAGTAGGATATTAAACATAAACTCTGAGCAAAAGACCCACCCCCAAGTAAGTTGAGCAGTGTCCTTTTCTCCTCAGGTTCTTAAGTCCAGCAACCCAAAAGTCCCTTTAATGTGCCCGTCCCTTCTCTGCACCCCACTCACAGTTGCTGTCCTTGGTCAGTGCAGCCCCAGAGTCCAGAGGTTCCTCTGCACAGTTCACCTCCCACTCTGGGTGGAAGGGAGGTGGGGGTTATGGAGGCACCTTACACACTCCGCTGCTTGGCCACTTGCTCACTGCCCCGCCAGCCACTTCTCACGCCTCTCTGTGGGGCTGTGCTCTGTCTCTCTCTGTCAGCCGCCTTGCAGGCCACACCTCTCCACCAGGCACTTGGCTGGTCACTCACCAAGATGTCTTCATGGCTCACCACTTAACATGGCAGTCAGTGATTTCAACTCTCAGTGATCTCAGCTGTTAGTGTGTGTGCGGGGGCTCACTGTTGGTGCACCCTGGGCAGTTTCTTGCACCAGAGACACTGTCCCAAAGTAGGTCTAATACTCAGACCTAGATATCAGTGATTTCAGCTCTGCAGTGTGTAACAAGAGTCTCAATTGAGTCTAAATTAGCTTTTTTATTATACATGGAGAGAGGAAGGATCAAATGGTGTCTAGAACCCTTGAACATGGTCCACACCACAAGGTACAAGTACCCATACCCACCCTCTCTCAACTCATGAGGCTTTGGAACCTCTGTCCCCTGCCTAGCGAGTGCTGTTCAGTTGAGGGTGAGTCCCACCATTGGGGTATGCCAGGTATAGTTCTTCTGCCCTCGATTCACACAAGGATAACAACCCTTTATTACTTCTGCCCGAATAACAAGGAGACTGGGGATCCAGCACCAGCCACAAGTGATCATTTCAGCAACCAATGCCATCATGCTGAGTACCTAGGCAGGGTGGCTGTGCTTATGCAAGCAAGATCAACTCCTGAAATCCTTTTCCACAGGTCACCACTAGATGACAGGAGAGAGCTCATTCAGACTCTGCATACACATATAATAGACACAATTTGTCAAATAAATCATATGCTTCTAGCTTTCACCAGGTCTTCCTCCTAAATTCTATACTTCATCTCTTACTTGCCATACAGAATTATAGGCATATGTTCTCATCTGAACTAAGTTTTCAAGAGATAGAGAAGAGAACTTGTGCTTAGAAGGCTCTTTTGAAAATCTCACCCTTTGGTGTCTAAATATGGATTTAGGAGCCTACCTTTAGTGTCCTATTTTTGTAAATTTTGGCCAATGCTAATATCTGTATTTACTGGGTAACTGGGGACGTGCACTATAAATTGAACATGAAGTGTGGTGGAATCGACAGTACGCAGTTTGCCACAACTTCTTTGTGAGACAGGCAGAGAAGCAGAGAGGAAAAGTCACTTTCCCATTGGTGAAATATTGCTTTTGATTTCACTGGAGTAAAACTGGAGTAGCCCTGTTGAGGCAGAATCTGGCCCCAGAACAGTGACCAAGGGGCCCCAGAACAAGTGCCATCCCTAGATGACATTATCCTTTGTTTTATCTTGACTTCATTGCCCTACGACAGAGCTAGTTTGACTTCTCCCATCCCAAGCTCCTCCTGTACATCTCTAATGTTCCTTGTGCTTTTTTGCACTTGCTTTTCTTTTGTATGTGTGTATGTTGCCTTTTAAGAAGAGGCCCCTGAAGAAGAAGAGGAAGAGCTTGAGTATGAAGAAGGTAAGTCTGTCATTCTTTCTTGTCCTTGAATCTGAGAAGTGATGTGCTTTATGGGATGCTACCAAGTCTCAGCGTTGCTGCTTCGTGGTGCTGTTGTATTGGTCAGATCTATTCAGTCTGAGTTGATGTCTCCTGTCTTCTGCTATGGTACTCCTGGCTGAATCTGAGTTTGTTGCTTTACTCTGGCTTTAGCATGACTGGAGAGCAAAGCGTCAGCCTTCTGAAAGGCCACACATAAAGTTCTTAGGAGAGGGGGGAAAGGTTGCACTTGTTAGTTAGACAGTTGGAAAATCTGTTAATCGGTTTCTTTTAGGATGAGGCTAGTGGGTCTGGAAGTGTGATACTTCAGACAAATACTGAAAAAGCTGATGCTGACAGCCGTTTACCCAGCACAATTCTTCACTCGAATTCTGAGATGAATGGGAGGGAATTTTTTTGACAGCTGCATGAGCCTTACTATCCTCCAGCAAAGCTTTGGGAGTACACATTTTAAGGAAGATTCGCAGCCGGTGTAAATCAGCAAGGCTTCGTTGAAGTCAACGGAGTTGCACTGATTTACACCAGTTGAGGAACTAGCTTTGTTTCTGTATCAGAGCTATATTTTACAGAGCTCCCTTCAGTCCTGGTGAAACAAATCAGCTCTTCAATATGATTCAAATGAGCGGGTCGATCCTTTAACAATTTATCAGTAGGGCCATACCAAATTTACAGCCATGAAAACTTGTCACGGACCATGAAATCTGTTCTCCCTCCATGAAATGTCGCCTTTTGTGTGCTTTTACCCTATACTATACAGATTTCATGAGGGAGACAAGCATTTCTCAAATTGAGGATGCTGACCCAAAAGAGAGTTGGGGGTCATAAGGTTATTTTAGGGGGGGGTCACAGTATTGCCACCCTTACCTCTGCGCTGCCTTCAGAGCAGGGTGGCTGGAGAGCAGCGACTGTTGGCCTGGCGCCCAGCTCTGAAGGCAGCGCCCTTCCAGCAGCAGCGCAGAAGTAAGGGTGGCAATACCGGTGGCAATACCATACCGTACCATCCTTACTTCTGCCCTGCTGCTGGCAGTGACTCTGCCTTCATAGCTGAGATCCTGGCCAGCAGCTGCCGCTCTCCAGCTGCCCAGCTCTGAAGGCAGCAGTGCAGCAGAAGTAAGGGTAGCAGTACAACAGCTCCCCCCATAACCTTGTGATTCCCCCTCTCCCCCAACTCCTTTTTGGGTCAGGACCCCTGCAATTACAACACCATGAAATTTCAGATTTAAATAGCTGAGATCATGAAATTTATTATTTTAAAAATCCTGTGACCATGAAATTGACCACAATGGACTGTGAATTTGATAGGGCCCTAGTTATTAGCTGTAACAGGGGTAGGCAACCTATGGCACACGTGCCAAAGGCTGCACACAAGCTGATTTTCAGTGGCACTCACATTGCCTCGGTCCCGGCCACCGGTCCAGGGGGGCTCTGCATTTTAATTTAATTTTAAATGAAGCTTCTTACAATGTTAAAAACCTTATTTACTTTACATACAACAATAATTTACTTACATATGTATAGACTTATAGAAAGAGACCATCTAAAAACATTAAAATGTATTACTGGCACACAAAACCTTAAATTAGAGTGAATAAATGAAGACACGGCACACCACTTCTGAAAGGTTGCCAACCCCTGAGCTATAAGGTAGTCAGGATAAACAATTGCTAACATAATTTATACAAAAATGACAATGATTATTTTAATAATAACAATAACTTCATTAATAAACTACTTTAATGTGTGCTACAGTCAATAGCTCTCAATAGTCTTGGGACTTACAGTATAATAATTACAAGTCACTTTGCATTTCAGTAGCTCTGTTGGACAAAGGGTACTGTGTCCCATGATTCATCTGGATAATTTCTTTTCATGCATTTGAGTCACTGGACACCTCGTCTCTGCTTTCGTTTCTTTCTTCTTTGTTATCCAGCAAGTTCAAGATTCCAGGAGTAGTGGAGAGGGAAAGGGAAAGAGTAAGTGGGGTATTTACAGAAGAACAGCATCAACTGTGGATTGACTAGTATATTTCCTTTCTTTTGCTTTTGTTCTTCAATCTGCAGCTGGAGACGAAGGAGAATACTATGATGGTAGTTTGGTGTTGTTCTGAGAGAACAAAAATATCTTTCTAACCCCCCTTCCACCACCCTTTTGTTTTCCATCTGCTTCTAATCCTCACTTGATTTAAACTCATAAACGGGGCCAAAACATCACTGCTGCAAACATTCATTCACTGTGCATATCCAGGCTCTCTCAGGGGACTTTGCTGTGTCTGAGGTGTTTATTTGCACATTCCATCACTAGGGAACTTAGCAATGGGAGAACCTTGCACTCTTGAATGTTCAGCTCTAGAACCCTATCCAGAATTCTAGGTGTGACCTAGAACCTTTAATAATGTCATATTTTCAGAAAGGCCTGTAAGCATCTGCTTAAATTCTATTGACACGTTTAAAATTAAGCAAATGCTTAAATGCTTTGATTAATAGGGAAGTACATAGGCACATCCTAAAAGTTAGGCACATGCTTTACTGAATCAGGATATGTCATTGATCTAAATTGGAACTGACTCCAAATAAAACAAAAGAATTCATATGAAAATGGATGGGTACCTGATGGAGGATTTTTAGTTATAAGCAAATATTCATGATATGTAAAACTTGATTTATGCCTCCCAAATATACAGCACATGTGCCTTAACTTGAAAGCTGATCTGTGCCAATGGCCCTGTACTCCCACCACAGGGGAAGCCCATTGTATTCAATGGAACTGTGTGTGGGTGTTAAGATCCATCTGCGTGGATGCAAAAAAACAGGCCCTGATCCTTCAAATATTTAAATCCCTATCCAGCAAAGCACCTGAGCACGTACTTAACTTCAAGTATTGAAGTTGATGGGACTAAGTTAAGCACATGCTTAAGTGCTTTGGTTGATTAGAGCCTTATGCATGCATCTAACTTCACTTCTGTGAGGTGTTTAATTGGCTGCAATGAGAACAATTTACAAGAGGAAAGCTGTGCACGTGCTTACGTGTTTGCAGGATTGAGGCGTAAGGGAGTTTTGACACTGCAAATAAGCAGATATTTGAAAAGTTTATGGAAGATTAACAACTGTGTAATGGAGAAACTGCTTTTACATAGTTGGTAAATTCCAGTTATTGCTGACTTAATAACTATTATTGTTCATTTTTATTATTACAATAACAAGGCCTACCGATGAGCATCACTACGTAAGGGCTAGGTGATATATTATGACCTTATTACATCTACTCTCTGTTTGGAAACTCCTCCCTCACTGAAAGATTTTTTTAAAAGATATTTTTTTCCAAACAACTTTTTTTCCCCATATGAGTTCTTTGTGGTCATCAGTGAATACAAGGGCCCAAATTCTGTATGGTGTAACAGGGCAAAGCTCCACTGAAGTTCAGTGGACTTTTGCCCATTTATGTTAGCAGGAAATTTTGGTTCAATAGCAGCACTAGGTGGAAAGATTCCCACTGATTTTAATGGGCTTTGCATATGGTCTTCAAGGAAACTCTCATTTCTTGATGTTGTTTTGTTGCTTTCTGAATCTCAAGAACTCAAGAGTACTAAGGGACAGCAGGTTCTAAAGCGAGAGTCTCAGGTTCTTCCAACATTAATTGAAGTCAACTCATTTTTTAAAATTTATTTTCTTGCTCACTTTTTTCAACCTTTTTCTTATTTTAGGAAAAGCACTTTGAGAACTTTTCTGGTCCCTTTACATCAGTTTTCACTTCAGAATGTGAATTCTCTCTCTCTTTTTAAATAATATATTTCTTTTCAAGCTCTTTTCAAGATGGTTAGAAGTGTTACTTCTGGCAGACGAGAGGAAGGGAAGCGACTAGAGAAATCTGAGGCAGTTGAGGTGTAGTGAAGTTGGATTCTTGGAAAAGGGAGAGGACAGTGAGAATATGTTATAGACGTAGCAAAAAGAATGGAGGGTGCCTTAATGATACATATGGAGTTCTTGTGCTATCCCATTGTGACTACCAGCAACTCCTGGAACATATGTATTATTGCAGCAGCTGTGAACCTGAATTTTCAGTGGTTCTTTGCAGAACTTTTGGCAGGGTGATTATGGGGTTTTTCTCACAGACCCATGGTTCATGGGCAGAATGCGCAGAATATGGGAGTCAGAATCCACCATGTGCGTCAAAGAATAGGAATTTGCTATGACAATTCCTGAGTGTTAACAAATTTTGGCCCAGTTCCTTGATTGATAGCCCTAAAAGAGAGAGCATCTTAAAAATAAACCCCAGCCCTGTGACCGGTTTTAGTGCTGGGCCATGCACACTACAGGACATTCTTTGGATGAAAGTTGACATTTCTTTGTAGTCTCACCCTTTTCTAGTTTCCTGGTGGTGCATTTAGACCTCACAACTACAATACTTTATTTTGAGAATAGCAAACTAACTTTTTTGGTAATCATTTGTTCATTCAATTGTTCAGAAAACAGCAATTTAGCAGCAACGGATGCTAAAGTTTAAGATGTGGTTGGATTCACCCAGTCAATGACAGACGGGTCAACCTCGAATAACAAACAAACACAGAACAATCAGTCATTCCACAGCTCTTTTTCTCTCTCTTATGTCACAAATGCCACTAACTTACAATTTCCTTGTTAAACTGGAATGGTTTGGTTATTTCCTTGGAATTTCATAGGTGAAGGGAATCCTGCGTGTCTCTGAATAACGTCCAGATCAAACTGGTTGAAGCAATTTCCCTCCCTTCCCCCAAATAAATAATAACCAAAAAATCATATGAAAAGCTCACTGTCTATTGGACAAATCTAAGCAAAAGAAGATGAACAACAAAAATCCTACCTGGAGAACTAATCTAATTTTGCTTTTACTGGAGATGATCTGTGGCTTTGTTTTTATTTATATTCTTATGAGTACAGTAAAACCTTGATAATTTGACTTGATTATTTTATCATCATTATTTATTTGCATTATTGTATCATCTAGAGACCCACAACTGCAATCAAGGCCTCGTTGTGCTAGGTGCTGTCCACATACCCTGTAAGCAACAGTCCTCGTCTCAGAGGATTTACAGATCTAAACAGAGAAGACAGCCAGAGAGTGAGAGAAAGGAACAATTACCACCTGACACTCACTCTGATGTGGCTCTTAGGGTATGTCTACCCTTGGAGCGAGGGCTGTGATTCCCAGCTCACCTAGACATATTCATCCCAGCTATCTTCAGACCAGCACTATAGAAACAGTATCATAGAATCATAGAATATGAGGGTTGGAAGCGACCTCAGGAGGTCATCTAGTCCAACCCCCTGCTCAAAGCGGGACCAACCCCCAACTAAATCAATCAGTAGTGTGGCTGGGGTAGCACAAGCAGAGGTGAATGACAGCATGGGCTAGCTGTGCCGAGTACAAACCCACCTGAATCCGTACCGCCACTCGCTGCTGCCCAGGCCACCTCAGCTCTGTTGCTATTCTGAGTCAGCTAGCTCAATGAGGGCTAATGCAAGTATGCGCATGCAAGCTGGAGTCAGGGCCGGCTCCAGGCACCAGCACAGCAAGCAGGTGCTTGGGGCGGCCAATGGAAAGGGAAGGCATTTCTGGCTTTTCGGCAGCAATTCGGCGACAGGTCCCTCAGTCCCTTGGAGGGAAGGACCTGCTGCCAAATTGCCACCAAAGAATGAAGCGGTGGAGATAGAGCTGCCGCCGAAGTGCCGCCGATCGCGGCTTGTTTTTCTTCTACCGCTTGGGGCAGCAAAAACGCTGGAGCCGGCCTTGGCCGGAGTCACGTCCCTAGCTCTGAGTGTAGTCCCAGCCTTGGTTATGCCTCTCACGTGACTCCCTTAATCAGCTCCCCCAACTGTCCAAACCCCAAATAGCTGATATTTCCCTCAAGGTTTTTTCACCACTGATTAGATGCCTTTTTTTTTTTTGGCCTTATAATCGACTGGACATTGCCTTTTGTTTTATTCTCCCTTGTACCGCTAGCCCCCATGCCCTCCACACTTGCAAAAATGGGAAGGTGATGGGGCCTATGTTGCCAATTTAATCATTCTCCAACACGTCCCCTGTACATTCAAACACTCCCTCTAACTTCAATTCCTGGGGAAAACATGCTGACGGTAGCCTGTCACTCAAATGCCTACCAATATAGGTTAATTGGGACCTTTATCTAGAGGCTCAATTAACAAGTGGAGCCACATTGAAGGGCTAATTAGAGGGGGAAGCAATCCTACCAGCTAGCAGCAGCTAAATACAGAGGTAGGTGGCCCTGGGAGGGTAGGTAGGTGAGGGAGTGAAGAGCCTCATGGAAGGCAGAACTGGCTACTGCCAGGACTGCTGCCTTTCTCCCCAGATGTAAGAGCTGACTGGGACTTATAAATATGGAAATAGTATGACTGGCAGTGGCCTTCCTGGACACACTGTGGTGGTGAAGGTGGCCAGGAGTGAGACTCCCAAAGTACAGGTGCTGCATTTAAAATAAAAGGTCATCCTTTGAAATGCATCAAAATATAATGATCTGACCTCAAATTATGACAGGGGAAAAGTATTGTTTCTGGATAACAGGGTGCTTGGACCAATTCCTGAGTGAAGTTGAGCTCCTCAAAGTTGGCCCTGTCCACAATAGGCTGTGAGCGTTTTATTTCTAATCCACTGCACCAAGCAAACAATACAAGAGCATTGTATGGGAGAATTCAGATGAATTCCTAAAAGTTCAAACTCAGCATATGGCTATGAAAGTCAACCTGAGTCCATAAGAGACAACATTAGGACAGAATGTATGGGCTTAATACTCCTCCATTTATGGGAGAAACTCCTTTGAATTTACTGGCATTACACTGACATAAACCCAACATTAGAGAGAGGAGAATCAGGCACAAAGTGTGTGCAAAACATCACATCACCAAAACAGTAAATGGCTGTTTGGTGCAGTAGAATGTCTCTCATTATGAAAAGCCCAGGATTGACTATCTTGGAGATGGTTTACATTGCATATTGATGGGTCTGTCCTCTCCTGGAGACACAAGCGTCACTCTCATTAACGTTCATGGGAATTTTGCTTAGAATATCCATCAGTACATCAACTGGAGAATAAACCCCCTTATGCAGGATAATCTTTTCAGGTTGGGTTTGAGGGGCACTGCTGTGTATGAAGGAGAGAAAGAGAGAACATGGAGGCTTTGGGAAACATAGATGCCATGCGGGGATGTCTGGGAGTGAATGTGACTAGAGATGATTTACCATAAAGCTGTTCCCCTTCTGGACTATGTATGCAACATTTTAGTAGATCTGGAGCCAAGTTTAGTTCTCATTTACACCAGTATAAACCCAAAATGACTCCATTGACTTTAGTGGAGTTGCTGAGAATATCCACCAGTGTAAAAGAGATGAGAAACTAACACTAGGAGGGGGAATATTCTTTTTTACCCTCCAGCTCTGTCATCCTCCCTATAGCTGTGGTCTCCAGGGGGTAAGAACTAGCACTGATCTCATAAATGAAACCATTCACTTCCAGATCCTACGTTAGGACTTTTAAACAATCTCTTGTTTCCTTTCCTTTTCTGTACAGTTCTGATTTGAGGTCAAATCAGCCTGCTCTTCATTCACACCGAAGGAAGGGTCTCTTTTGGATGTGTATGAGGCATAACCAGTTCCTCAGAGGTGTTCCTGCTAAACCTGGATTTCCCTTCAGTTTCCTTGCTTTAACAAACCACAACTGGTGTTGATTTTCTCTTTCTAACTGTTCTCCATCTTTTCTCCTCTCTCTTCCTGTTTTCTGTCCATGTTTCCAAACTCAGAGGAAAAGCCCAGGCCGAAGTAAGTGTGCATTAATGGTTGCTTTTTAAAATACTGGTATAAATGTGATGACTATCCATAGACCTCCTACCAGAGAAATGCCTCCCACTACCTACACGCAACCCTCTCCTCCCCACCATTTATGCAACAGCCAGCATTTCTTGACTCTTCCCTCTGTCAGAAGCTACTGTAAGACTTGCTACAGGCTAGGAAATAGAGACCAGTTCCATACCACCTCATACATCTTTATTACAGTGAGGAATGGCACAGTCATCAGGTCTTCACAGCCAAGTGCTCCTACTCCATCTCCTGTAGCACCTCATTTTGGGTGAAGCTGAGCTCATATTATCTGCTCATTTCTCCTGGGCTGCACACAAATGAGAAGAGTGGGTACCAAGAGGGGAAAGGCAAGTGTGCAGTCTGCTCTGCCCACCTTTCTCTGCCTGCTCTGTGACCCCTTTTGCAACAACGTGTGCAGGTAAAAGAGAATGTCTGACAGGGCATGGCCATTTGCCACAGACAATGGACACTGTGGGGTTCAGTATTAATTTTTTTCCATCGTTCTTCAAACCATGAAAGGGGGCATGAGTTGCAGCAGCTGGATGTGGAGGACAGGGCAGCCAATGGCAGCATGTCATGGGAGTTACACATACTTCCAGTGTTGCTGACAGGCAACACAGTTGGGTTGTCCTGGGCTCCACAGGGTTTGACCAGGATTCCCCAGGGATCTTCTGGCTCTAGTGGATCAGTGCCCAGTGCCTCCACCTAGCCAGCGTCCGAGGATGGGTCATGCAGTATTCTCTTTGTGTTAGCAGCCTCATGGAACTTCATATGTGAATTGTCCCATTCTGTGCCTTTTTGTGCAAAATGGGATGACCCGATAAACATTTGGGATGGGTCATCTCCCGCCATCTATTGGGTCATCTCTCCTCCTCCTCCTGTGTGGGACAGTACAGATTGTCTCCTAACACTATTTCCAGCATAGTATTCAATCAAGCCATAGCTTCAGCTGTACTCCCCCATCAACATTTCTCCCTCAGCAAGGCTCCATTTGGTAAATTAGTTAATCTCTTGGTTCTTTGAGGTTCAATTCCTTCTATTTTTCATCCCCTACAGAATGACTGCTCCTAAAATACCAGAGGGTGAGAAAGTAGACTTTGATGTAAGTATTCCTGAGACATGCCCGTCACATACACACACCCAGCTCTCCCTGCATCGCTACTAGCCTTTGTGAAAATGTCACTGCCATGTAGCCAAGGGCAAAAGGAGTCTATTTTCAGTGACAGATTAATTGGGGGTCCAATCTGAAAAACCTGCTTACACATTGCTTTAGTTGTGCAGCTGTATTTATATCGTAATTTGTCTTGGAAAGAGAAATCTGAAGGGTGGAAATAGAATTAGTAGCTGCTTAGAAAGCCTTTAGATCTCCTTCCTTGAAGACTTTTATTGTGATCTTTATCTTGATCAGTTAATTATTCCTCAGTTTCTCAAGGACAATCCAACTTCCCTTTCAATCACTTCCTAGTCCTGTCTTTTTGCTTAGTGCTCCAGGCAACTCCCCTGACTCAAGAATGATGAAATAAGATTAGCTTTGGAGTTTGAGTGGTATCAAGAAACTGCAATAGTGCATGGGAAACAGTTATGTCCTTTATCAGAGGGATAGCCATGTTAGGCTGTATCCACAAAAACAACAAGGAGTGCAGTGGCACCTTAAAGACTAACAGATTTAGTTGGGCATAAGCTTTCACAGGTAAAAGAAACACTTTTCCTTTAATAGACCACACAATAGATTTAAGCTAAAAACAAAACAAAACAAACAAACCAACAAACAAAAACCCAATCCCCCTAACAATGCACCTATAAGCAGAAAAGAGATTTAAAGAAGCAAGACCCTTGGAGGAGGCTTTCCCAACACTGCATGTGCCTGTAATGAATCCACACACTTGAAGCAGGTCATATCAAGTCTGTCTCTGAGAAACAGTGCTCAGAATGGCACCATCAAATAACCAAACAAGCATGGACCCAAATGTGTTTCTAGTAAGTCAACAGGAAAAGAAAAAGCCCTTGTGATGAGTGGTACATGATTACATCAGGATAAGTTATATGATCATTCAGGGTCACAGTAGTGTTCACCTTGTCCACAAGTAAATGAGGCTTCTTTTCATTTTGACTGGTGTAGGAATACTCAGGTAAAATAAGGAGCACGCAGAGAAATGTAAAAGGAGGGTCCATTGCCACGAGGACGCAGGAGCTGGGAAACCAGGGCTCTGTCCCTTGTTTTAACACTGGCTATTAATTTGGGCAAGCCACAAAATGTCCCTGGCCCTGATTCAGCACCCGAGTCAATAGAAAGGCTTCCATTGACTTCATTGGCCTTCAAATGATTCCCCTTGTGTTTCAATTTCCCTATCTGTAAAATGAGGCTGTTAGTACTTAGCAACCTTTGTACAGGGTGCTGAGATCCTCAGATGGAAGGAGCTGCACCATTGTTAGATTGTTATTGTAATAACGCCTTACTGCTCCTTCAGGACATCCAAAAGAAGAGGCAGAACAAAGACCTGATTGAACTGCAGGCCTTGATTGACAATCACTTCGAGGGCAGGAAGAAGGAAGAGGAGGAACTGCTTGCCCTGAAGGACAGAATTGTAAGTCTCTATGGTGCCATCCCCAGTGATATCTGCTTCAGGAGGATAGTGTGTGTCATTACCTCAGAGATTCAGAACTGAACTGGACCCTGACAGACCAAATTGCTCCTTTTATCCAACAAGTGGAGATAAGAGACTTGGGGAAGAGAATCCTTCAAGGTGACTGCCTGTTGTTCCCAATGTGATCAAGATAATGGCTGTGCATTTTTGGCTGATGTAGAGTGGAATGTGCCCACGTGCCAAGGTGGAAATCAAGGACACCTTGCATTGATAGCCTTAATGAGGCTTGGGTCAGTGCACTAGCTTCTCATTTCTGAAGAGCTAAATGCAAACCTGGGTTAGATCCCAAATGAAAATAAGTCTTAGGTCTTCTCGTCCTTCCTCAGGGATGTGTTTGTTTATACCACAAAACACCATATACAGTTAAGCACAGCTTAGGACCATAGACCATTTCTCCTCTGACATATCCAGGATGAGGTTGCTGCAGGCCAGGTCTGAGGTGAATTGGTAAAGTGATGAGGTGGACTTAAGACTGGAGTAGCAGTGCTTAGGCAGGTCAAGGATGAGGTAAAATGGCACAGGTGTGTGGTGGAACTCAGAACTAGAACATCAAGGGGTGTTGCAGGTCAGAACAAAGGTGCATTAACAGAGCTGTGTGTGGCCCATAACTAGCATAGCCTGGGTTGCTATAGTCCTGATTGAGAGGACTTGACTAAGCTGTGAATGGGAAGCTTTGATGCTGCCACAAATGAGGAACTGATACCACAGCTAGTGCCTATATAATGTCTGGTTCTAAGCAATGATATTTCCTCACTTATAGGAGCACTTACTGCACTCACACACATACATGTTATAACAACAGAGGATAAGCTGTGGGAGCTTCATATGGGAGGAGATGTTATAACAACAGAGGATAAGCTGTGGGAGCTTCATATGGGAGGAGACCATGGGCCTGAAACTCAGACATACATAAGGATAATCCTCTTCCAGCCTTAGATAAGGCAAGGATTGCAAGATATGGTCAATCTAGCCCCTAACTACACTAGGATAAAAACCATTTTTTCATTAACAGGTTTTCAGTGCGGTTTTAAACTGGTCCAGTCTAATGCACTTTACATGTGGTGGATGAGGCATAACCATTTTGAAAACAGGTATAGAAACCACCTGCTAGCCTCGGGTCCCCTCTGTAAATGGACAGTCTATTCTACTTGTTCAATTATGGCTTGTGGGAAACCTGTCCCACACTGCACAGAGGTGACCACATTCATTGTAACTCATCCCTGGTCTCAGCCTCCCAGGTGTTTTACAATCATGGAATTCACCTGGGGTCCTTCAGCTGGCTATATGCCTCATCCTGCACGTTTTGGTAAAGTAATGAGAAAGGTCTACTACTTAATATGAAAACTAAAGTCCTTTATAAAGCTTTGGAGACAAATAAAGCCACATACTGATGACTCTATGCCTCTTCCTTTGTTTCGGGCAGGATAAACGCAGAGCCGAAAGGGCAGAACAACAAAGAATCCGGGCTGAGAATGAGAAGGAGCGTCAAGTCAGGCTTGCGGTATGTGCCTCTGCTTCCTGTTTTCCTCTTGACACGTAACAAGAAAGTACCTGGGCTCAGACCTTGTTTGGGAACTGTGAAAGGAGATGGAGAGAAGCTGCAGGTCCCACCTGCCTCAAGAATACCAGAGAAGATACTAATATTCTCCTCCTCACAGTGAGGCTAACTGGGCAGAGCCTGGGAAGGAGGAAGCTATAACTTCCTAGACACATACATTTCTACATCATTCCCTGCAGTGACTCCTGCTGCTAGTGGAGTAGGTATGGCCTCCCCCAGCTGAAGTCCTTTCAGTAACTTGTTTT
Organism: Gopherus evgoodei; assembly: GCF_007399415.2. Taxonomy (NCBI): domain Eukaryota; kingdom Metazoa; phylum Chordata; order Testudines; family Testudinidae; genus Gopherus; species Gopherus evgoodei. The sequence goes on along the minus strand of NC_044325.1, from coordinate 112,537,947 downwards.
TTTGTGGTGCATTCTGCAGGAGGAGAAGGTAAGAAGAGAGGAAGAAGATGCGAAGAGAAGAGCTGAGGATGACCTGAAGAAAAAGAAGGCTCTGACCTCCATGGGTGCAACATACAGCAGCTATTTGGCAAAGGTAAAGGCATTGATCAATGGATGAAATAGGGAAGCACTAAACACACTTCTCTGAGTTTTATCACTACTTGTGTACCTCTCTGTCCTCCCTGAGTCTCCTAAATTCTCTACCAGTCATTAGGAGTTCTCTAAGTTTGTTCCAGCAGTTGCTAGGAATCCCTTAGATTTTCATGACAACTCCTATAACTGCTTGAGATTCTCTGAAGTTTCAAGGCCATTGCAGAACTTTTAAGAGGTTCTCAGCTCCTGTGGAGTAAGTGTTATTGGGAATGTGCTAATGTCTCCAGAATGGCCCCAGTGCATCTGCCTGGAAAAGTTCCAGTACGTTTCCATGGTTCGTTAGCCCTTCCACAATATCTTCTTACGTCATCCTGAGTTTGTGCAGGGCAGTATCCACTGATGTTCTGGGCATATGTTTCCTGCAGGCTGACCAGAAGAGAGGAAAGAAGCAGACTGCTAGGGAAATGAAGAAGAAGATCCTAGCAGAGAGGCGCAAAACACTAAACATTGACCACCTGAATGAAGACAAGCTGAGGTAACATGCCATCTTCATTTGCTGAGATTAGATTTCTCAGGGAGATCATGGCTGACAGATCTGAATGAGGACACACAGAAATTTCTTCTAGTAGTCTGGTGCCTCCCATACTGAATGAACTTCCTAATAAGGCAACTTTGGAGCCCTTATGAAGCCAATGCTAAATTCTGCCTTTGGCTGTGCTGGGACACAAAGTGGAAAAGGGGGAAATAGATGATATTGTACATGATGTGGACATTCAGCCATGGTCATGGGTTAGTCAGACTGTCTTCCTTCTGCTGCTAATCAAGCTATGGTTGCCACTCATCTCAAAATTCATGGGACAACGACATCTGCAAACCTGCAGACTAGTTCAGCTCAGCTGAGCTCAGGTTCATTTTGGGCACTGTGCTATTGTGATGTTCCACCATGTTGTCACAACATGAGGCTGCCTCTTCATTTCATGATGTGTGAGGATATTAGGTGAGGAGAGGGTGTGCAACATCAACACACACTGAAGCAACAGCATGACATGAGAGGTCGAGAGGAGCATGTTAGCTTTGATATGCCCCATCCGCCCACAGCTAACCTTGTAGACAGTCCTCAAAATCCTAAAAACCAAACCTGGTAATGACAGTCTTAAATCTAAGGAAAATTAGGGACATAGAGAGTGTGCTGCGGGAATACCTATGTGCCTTGGGATATAAAAGGAATGGGTAAGGGCCTTTTTAGAAATGCCACCCTACAGAAGAGCCAACCCTGGTGGAGACAAGGGGCAGAACAATGGTGGATGTCCAGAATAGAAAGGGCTCTTTGTAATGTGGTTAGTGTCATAACTGTAGGAGTATTGCAATCCAAGGAAGAAGAGCAAGCTCTGCCAACATCAGTAATAGCAGAGATGGGTCTGCACTGCAAAGATCTAGATGTGAACCTTCTCAGCGTTTGGGGGCTTCGAGAGATCTAATGTTTTGGTCCAAGCCAATCTCTAACTAATGTTACACTGGGCCAGTTTTGCTTATCCACCTTAGCCTGGTGAGAGCTACCATGTCAGTTGCACAGCCAATTGCTCATTCAAGTTTTGGAATCCTATTCACCACTTCCCCTCCATTTCCCCTGGGTTCTTTAGTGAGAGACAAAGTGCCGAGTAAATAAATAAACTTGTGAAAGGGTGTTAATGCTTGATAGAGGAAACAGTGCAAGGCTGAAATGTTAAAAGGGATAAAGCTGAGGAAAATAAAATCTGACCATAAAAATAGAGAGTGACATGAAGCTGGGGAGGACTTTTGCCGCACCAAAAATAAATAAATAAAATAAAATAAAATTTGCTACTAGTGTCCTGAGGGCCACAGCAAACAGGTGACATTTCAAATGTGTGAAACATTTCTCATGTCTTCCTCCCTCCTAAATGCATAGGGATAAGGCCAAGGAACTGTGGGATTGGTTATACCAGCTGGAAACTGAGAAGTATGAATTTGCAGAGAAGATGAAGAGTCAAAAATATGAGGTGGGTTGAGAAGCAAATTGGTGATGGCACCGGTCACCTCTGCGTCCAATCTGCAGGAAGCAGTGAAACCCCCATAGCAAATGTGGTGTGGAGATGTCATTAAGCTACTTCCACACACAACTTGGAATATTTACCCAGCGGAGTAAATTGCCAGAGCCGTGCATGGCACATTGGAATTATATTTTTCATAACTGTGTACCTACCACATGCATGGGGCTACTATTAGCAGGCTGCAATTGAGTCTTAAAGTTGAAATTGATTAGACCAGAATCTATGAAAATGAGACACGCCCCACACTGGGAAAAGAAAAACCCCATTGTTTATTAGTCTGGAAGAGAGGTATGAAAAGGGGTTGGTCAGACTCTTTCAGTTGCCTGTCTCCATCAGCAAGTGACTTTCTTAATCACATGTTCAATTTCATATTTAAATTTTGGATTTTTTATTTCCATCATAGAGTTAAAACAAAAAGAGTGGGATGAAAATGACCTCCTGTGGACTGAAGTCTTAGGAGGCCCTTGATGAAATCTGTGCCTCAATAGATGTGCATTTTACTGAAGTGTCACATGGTATCAGAGTGCTGACATGTCCCTTTCAAATCTGATAATGGGATATGCCCATACTCAACTGCACTAAATTTCAGTTACCAAGATCCTGCTGGGATCGATATTTCTGGCTGCTTTTCTCTCTCTTCACTTCCTTTTTTCATTTTTTTTTAAATACTTTGACTGAGAACAACCCACACCAACATGATTATCTTAATCTCTCTTAGATTACATCACTACGTAGCAGGGTGCAGGCACTATCCAAGTTGTAAGTACAAAGAGTTCGCCTATGTGACAGGAGCAGCAAAGACTGCTAAAATGCATGAGCCTCCTGCATGGCGAGATTTCGCGCGCTTGCGCACGCAGGTGGACAGGGCTCTGGCACTCAGTTCCATCTGGCAGAGGGACGAGGAGACTGAGTCTTGTGTGTCTCCCTTCACTTTGTTTTTCTCTCACCTTCCATTCTTGTAAAGCAGGGTGTAGTCTGAACAGTGGCACAAAATCACAGTGGTGTTTAACAGTTGCAATTGGATGATTCATGTATGCTCAGATGGAATGAATCTTCTGGACACTGCATGACATCCCACTAGTTTAAATGGAATGCAGCAGCACCACAGATAGAGTGGGAATTATTATGTTCATGTCATACATACAGAGAAATTAGATGAAAACAGAAAAATACTCTTGCTGGAAGGTTGCAACATAACACTAAATTTCTTAGAATTTAGAATAACACACAAGAACCCCAAAACAGAGAGACACACAGCAGGCTGTTCCTTAAACCAGAGAAGCACAAATTAACCTACCTTATTCTAAGTTGGCTTTGTGCAGAACTGACTGCTGAAAGATCCAGACTGCATGCATCCCCGTAAAGCCCCATAGCTTATAGAAGGTACAAAAGGAGAAAGTGAAGAGGGCAAAGAGTGTAATAAAGAAAGAGTGAGAGAGGAGAAAAGGAGACAGAAAGAAGAAAGGTCAGAATGAGTAGGAAGGCAGAGAAGACTGAGAAAGAAAGGAGAGATGGGAAGAGAAAGTGTAAGAAGGAAAAAGAGAAAGGAAAAAGAGAAGAAGACATAAAATAACAAAGAAAGCAAGGGAGAGAAAAAGGAAGAAAACTGGACACACAAGATGACAGTGAGGGGGCCTGGTTTTAAGCACTGGCCTCTATGTACATCTTTACTGCATTTTAAAACTCGTGGCAGAGAGTCTCAGAGCCCAGATCTACAGACAGGCTCTTGGGGCTTGTGCTACTGTGCTAAAAACAGCTGTTTGAGGTCAGGCTGGAGATCAGTGGAGACTGTGGTGGGGACTGGGCTTCAGAGCCTGAGCTCCCGCCTGAGCTGCAATGTTGACACTGCTGTTTCTAGTGCCATAGCGTGAGCCCCTTGAACCCTAGTCTCGAGACTTGGCCTCTGAGATCTGGTGCAGAAAGTTTTAAAATGCAGTGTAGATGTACCCCTATTGCTTACTGGTACTGTGTAAGACACTGACTGCTGTGCCTACTGTCACAGGTTTAGCAGGAAAGGTGAGTCTCAAGCCTTTGAGTCAGTTTGAAGGGCAAAGCTGAATCTCTGCCAGGTCTGAAAAAAATACCCAGTTGCGATAAATGACTCAAATCCAAGGAGTGGATTTTTAAACTACCGTGAGTACGTACAGAATGCAGCAGATCTTTCCTTTTTGATGTTGTCCTGTTGCCTCTAATGTCTCAGTCTCTTTCTTTCTTTTTTTCTGTTTGCCGTGGGAAAACTTGGCCCAGGAAATCCAGGATGGCAGACCGTCCTGAAATGTGATCTTTTCCTGTTTCAAGCACTGGGAATTTCAAATGCCATGTGACCCTTGCTGGGTCATCAGTTCTTGGACTGTGAGTTTGCTCAGAACATGGAGTCCAGAGGCAATGGAGAATTCTGAATTACACCAAGAGCAGAAGTAGGGGGAGGAGGTGAACTTTCACCTCTGGAAACCAGGGTTCGATCCTGATTGGGTTACACAGGAAAAATGAAACAAACAGAAGTGGTTGTAGTCTCATTGTAGTTTTTAGTGGACCTATATTCAGAGCACAAAATCACTGGAAGACTGGAACAGCAAGGCTGCATGTCAGGATTGAGGTGCTAACTCAGGCAAAATGACACAGCAGCCACACATTGGGTCTAGCTGGTGCTCTGTGTATTAACCCTTCACTTTCCTGAGCATCTAGTTCAAATCTAAAATTCCACCATGATTAAGAGAGAATGAGCTTATGCTCATTATGAATCCCACTCAGGGGCAATGGAACACAAGTATTACCACACCACAAATTGCCACGGTCTGGAAGATGGCTTGGGAAGGACCTCAAATCCCCCACTCCAGCCTTTCTTTCTATGGTTGCTGTGTTTCCTTTCTAATATTTCCTCCCTATCCCCTTTGGGAACCCTTCAGTCTATTAGATAAATGTCTGGAAAGGGTTTTGCATTGTGCATTCTCTACTTCCTTCCCCCAAATCAGGACCAGAGCTGCTCTACTAATTAGCCTGCAGAAGGTACTAGGAGAGCACTTGCCTCATCATCCTTGGGGTCTAATCCAAAGCCCACTGAACACAACAGGACCCATAGAGTCTAACTATCAAGAAGATATGATATGCCTAAGCCCAGTAATACTCCTCAGTTGGAGTATCTCTCATTCCCAAAGTGTAGCATCTCTTTATATTATATTGATGGGTGGAGGCAAATGCAGCCTGCACCCCTCCAATATACTTCCCCTCTCATAAAAGCACTGGAGTTATTTGTTGCTGAGCATACTCACTTGTTTGTCTCCAGCTTTGGAGCTTTTCTGTTTCCAATTTCTCACCTGTCCAGGTCAACCCCACCTTCCATTTCAATGTTGCTAGCTACCTGGTAAATTTACAGCTGGGATGGTAGGAGGGTGAGGACAGCACATACAAGGAGATCACACCTCTCAGGGTCTCCTGAGCTTTCAAAATGGGCAATTTATGACTTCCTAGGCCACTTACCTGAAGTTTGGCTATACATGAATTCACCATAACTGGGTTCCGTTGTAAGTGAACTAATTAATTATTTTAACAAGGGCAACAGCACCATCCCCTCAGTTGGATCCCTCATATATAATATGCCTCCTTGTAAATCATGAAATTAGCTTGTAAATTTACTGCTAGTTAGCAACATCTCACTCAAGAGAGTTTTCATTTGAAAAGAAAGAGTTTCTCCCCATCACAGGCACCTGTCTCCAGACCTCAAGCCAGGTAAACCACTTCCCTCCCTATGGGGAAACCAGGTCACTTGGCAGAGCCCTTTAAAAACCCTAGTCGTGTATGTTGTTTGCAGATCACCACTCTCAGGAACCGGATTGATCAGGCCCAGAAGCAGTAAGTACCTATGTCCCAGCCTAAAGTCTGGGATATCCACTCAGTGTTCCAGCGGACACTTCAGCTTTGATGCTGACATTTTCTTCTCAGAAGGGAATGAGGCGAGAGGTGGAATGGTACCCTCCAACCCGCCCCCACCCTTAGAAGATGATGGTCAAACTGAAGTGAATTCATAACCTAATGTAAAAGAACCATCATCTCCCATGCACACACCTTCCCACAATCACTGCAAAGACACCAGCTGCTCAAGCCGTAACTGTTTATATTGGCTGAAGTGTTTTGAACACAGGAGCAGAAATGGTCCTTGCTTATACAGGATGGAGAAGTGATTGCTGAGATTGTAAGGAAAGGTGTGTAATAAGACTGACATCCAAAGTTACCCTGTCACATGGATGTTATGTAGTCAGGGATGTGGGTTCTTTTCATTGGTATATAACTTCCCACTTTCCTTCCCCACCTTACCTCTTTAATTTAATTTCTTTCCTGCTTGTGAGTCCCATGTCTTTGTTGTTGCATGTTTTCATCAGGAGACCTCAATACATCAGAGACAAGGGGCTAGGGGTGGGACGTGTGTGTAGAGAAGTAAAAGGCAAGGAGGAGGAGTCACGTGAAGAAGGGGAGAGAAGCTCTCCAAATGCTGAAATCTACTCTTTGCAGTTTCTCTGTACCATGAAGAGCTCCAGACATGCACATGACTCAAAGATATAGGTATCAGCAAGGACCAAATATTCTTTCTCTCACCCCCCATTCACATTGGAATGTCAAATGAATTTAACATTTTGGGTGCAGTACTCTGTAGATTCCAAACACAGGGCTTGATGTATTTACTTCATAGAGAGTATGGGGTCTCATAGAACCTTGCAAGATTGTGCTAGTGGATGATTTTCTTCCTCCGATGTCTTCTGATCTCACTACCAGAAAACCAACATGAAATGTTACCATGCTAGGGACCCTCCCAATTATCCAAGGAGGTGATATTTTTCCTGGAAGCATCTCTTTCCAGAGATGGTTGTTCTGGGTGTGATGGCACTTCATTTGGAAAGGTACGATTACCCTCCAGGTATTATGGGGCATTTCTCTGTCAGAAATGGAGCACGACATTCCAATGTAAAAGTCTTTCATCCTGGTGTATTAGCCTTGTAACTTGTAAGGTCCCTTTTTGTTTTAAGGAACAATAACCCCCCATAAGCATAGTCTAAAGGCAGGCATAACATGAAACATCTTAGGCCTTGTGAAACTCGAAATGATAAGGGTGCTGCATTAATTTGGGGAGCTGGCGGTTAGGCGTGCAGCTCCTACAGTGATTTTTGATCCAGTTCCAAAGCCAGCATAATGGAGAATGAGATCAGTTTAAAGAAAACTGAGCTTAATAAAATATCAAATAGGATAGTCTCTGAGTAAACCCCTTGTCTCTCTTGTAAAAGGTCATTTTTTTGGAATAGACTGTCTTCTATTCTAGATTGGTTGAGAGGTAAGGTATTCACTGTATGTGTGTATGAGTCTCTATGGAAGACTCTCCCATACATAAGTCTGCTACTCCTGAACAAACCCACTGTAAGTTGGAGCCTATATAACCATGCTAAATATACCCTTCTGCTGTTGCTTTTTAATCCCTTCCCTGCTGCCTTGAGGAACATGTGTTCCGAATGCAACTTCTTTGGAAACATCCATTCCAACCAATACAACATTTGCTATCCACTTCCACTGGCCCTACAGATGTGTTTGCTCGGCACCCTTGCTAAGCTGTTTAACAGCAATAAGATTAAACAGCTTGCAAGTGGTTTGATTCAAGAAGTAGCCTTACTGGTGTATGTTTGGGATGGAAGGGTATGGGTTATGCAATGCACAAGGAATCAGTGCATTGCAGAGTGGCCCATTGCTGACATGGTGCAGAGCCTAACCAGACTAACTTTCTCACTTGGAACACACCTGGAAGCAGGCATGCATCTGTTTCACAGCAGGAAGGTAAGTGAATTGCATGTTGAAATGCTATTCTGCATGTAAGAAGATATTACTTGGTAATCATTTCCTTAGCGTGCTTTACAAGCCTTAGCTTGAGGATCATATGGAAACTGCATCCATACATCCCCCAGTAAGACTGGGTTACTAGTACCAATGAGAGTCAGAAGAGGACACATAATTCTGGGGAACCAGAATCATCTCTTTGCATGTGTTAAAACATTTTATAATTCTTTATATTCCCCAGGCATTGTATGGGTGACTTCAGTCCCCTTTACTATGGCAAAGTAATTCTTTTATTCAGCCTTAGCTGTATTTAAATATTGCTCTGATCATTTTGCATGGGAATAATTTCTAAAATTCTACTGTCAGGTGACTTGGGCCTCTGGGCACTGTACTGACACAGTCCTGTTTGAAGAAGTCCTTTCCATTTTCAGAGTTGCACCTGAACCCATAATCCAGATCTGAACTTGGGAAATGTTCAGATCTGGAACTGGATCTGCACTCTGAAATTTGGGGCCCATGTCCACTAGTTTCCAGGATCCCCTGCTCTCTGAGCATACAATTCAGTAAGCGGCAAAGCCTCTCACCCCTCCATTCCTATACTTCCTGGCATCCTCTGAAGACCCCAAGTAAAATCTGCTCCTACCATGATAATCTCTTTCCTCAGAATGTGCTACATCTGCTCTGGAGCAGGTGCATCCAATTCACAGGCTATCTGATCAGCTCACTCTGCTGACTTGAGGTTTAGAGCTTCTCAGCAAAGTAGCGGATTGAAAAGACAAAAGGTCAGAGGACTTTTCTGCAGCAGTCACACTGATGTGTTTTCCTTCTCTCTGTACTACAGCAGCAAGAAAGCAGGAGCCAAGGGCAAAGTTGGAGGGCGCTGGAAGTAAAGAAACAGAAGGTGACTGCAGGCAGGATCATCCCCGGTGGCGTGGCTAAACATTGCTGGCCTCCCCCTACCCCTTTGACAAATCAGTTTCACTCCCATGCTTGAGCAAAACTACACCACCAGCCTGGATTGCCTACTCCTTTTTTAAGGACTCCAGCAGCGTCCTGAACCAAAAGGAAGGAGGTCCCCGTGGAACAGAGATGACTCCCTGCTGGCACCTTTCCTGCTTCATGTGTCCTTTGTTTTCCTGACACCAGGCCTCCGCTCCCCATAAATTGCTATGTATGAATCTCTGGTTTTTGTAAATAAAGTGTGAGATACCTACTTCAATTAAATATCTCATGACTGCCGTTTTGGGTTTTTCTATTCAATTCCAATAGATTAAAATTGTATCCAACATTGCAGAGGCTTCAATGGGATGTTCAAGTGCAATACATTCAAACATGATATAAAAGCGTCTATTAGGGCAATGAAACCTTAAATTTAAGTCTAAAATAAAATATTAAAATATTAGATCTGGGTATTAGAGCTGAGTGATTCAGCAAAAATGCTCTCTGAGGCCAGGGAACACAAAAACATTCAGGATAAAATGCATTTGGTAAAGTAAGGATTCAAGAAGTCAGATTTCTACTGGGTGTTTTATTTGCCCTGCGTTTGGTTCATCATGATGGGGAAGAGGGCAAGCAGAAGTGCTGGCCAACTTTTATCCTTATATATTTCTAACCATCATTAACTTTTCAGAGTTTCTGGTGCCCCCAAGTTGGATGAAATTTTGAGTTCCCGAATAGGATCAGAAATGGTAACATTTTTCACTAACAAATGAGGAAGGCTGTTGAATTATACCTTTCTAATAAGAAGTCATTCTATTAGAATGGCAGGAATAACTATGACTCTCTTAACGTGTTCTACGTGGGGAGTCGGGTTCTTGAGGCACAAAGAAGCAGCTTCGTTGAGGGGGGGGGGGTTGTCTCCTCCCGAGCGGCCGGGCCTCCGGCTGGATAAGGAGGTTGCACCTCTCCTCTGGAGGCTTGCTGATTCTCTCACTAGTCGGCATCCTTTTAGGGGAAAAGACGTGGTTCACCACTGATTTTCCTAATGGGGTCTAGTTATTGGGGCAGCGAGAACAACAGATCCTTAACCTTCCCGCAGTGCCTGCCGGACGCCACCTATATGTTGATGACCAAGAGGATCTGCTGCCCTGCCCCACAGAGTGACTGGGCTGAAAAACACCCTGTGGGAGAAGCCAACACTTCGGTGTTGAAAAATAAACCGTAAGCCGAGCCTCCGGGTTCGCAGTGAGGTGAGACTCCGGATTTACGGCAAACTGCCCTCCATTGCTTTAAGAATTGCGGGGTTCTCTTGAACTAGTCTCATCTCCTTTTCACTGCAGTAGTAGGCAGAAACTCCATTGACAGTTGAAAGAACACCTACAATCATCGAAGGATAGATATGGAAAAGCCCTGCTAAGTCATTCAATCCATCTCCAGAGACCCATGCAGGACTGTTCCCTACAACAGTGGTTCTCAATCAGGGTACAGGTACCCCTGGGGGTACGCAGAGGGTACATCAAATCATCTAGATATTTGCCTCGTTTTACAACAGGCTACATAAAAAGCACTAGCAAAGTCAGTACAGACTAAAAGAGGGGCCGGCAACCTTTCAGACGTGGTGTGCCGAGTCTTCATTTATTTACTCTAATTTAAGATTTCGCGTGCCAGTAATACATTTTAATGTTTTTAGAAGGTCTCTTCCTATGTCTATAATATATAACTAAATTATTGTTATATGTAAAGTAAAAAAGGTTTTTAACATTTTAAGAAGCTTCATTTAAAATTAAATTAAAATGCAGAGCCCCCTGGACTGGTGGTCAGGATCTGGGCAGTGTGAGTGCCTCTGAAAATCAGCTTGCATGCCGCCTTTGGTGCGCGTGCCATAGGTTGACTAATCCTGAACTTAAATTTCATACGATGACTTGTTTATACTGGTCTTTATTTGAAATGCAAGTACAATATTTATATTCCAATTGATTTAGTTTATAATTCTATGGTATAAATGAGAAAGTAAGATTTTTTTCAATAATAGCATGCTGTGACACGGCTGTATTTTTATGTCCGATTTTGTAAGCAAGTAGTTTTTAAGTGAGGTGTAACTTGGGTGTACACAACACAAATCAGACTCCTGAAAAGGGTACAGAAGTCTGGAAAGGTTGAGAGCCACCGCCCTACAGTACAATTATCTAGTATTTTGTCCAGTTTAGTTTTAAATGTTCCAAACAATGGGGTTCCACCACTTCCATTGGGGAAACTATTTCATAACCCAATGGGTGCAGAGAAGGGCCACTAGGATGACCAGAGGAATGGAGGAAATGCATCGGGGGAATAAACAGCAGAAAGGGTGAAGAGCTATTTAAGCTAAAGGACAGGGTTGTCACAACAACAAATGGGTATAAACTGGCAATGAATAAATTTAGGCTGGAAATTAGAAGATGTCGAGCAGACAGAGGAGCGATGATGTGGAGCAGCCTTCCAATGGTGTGTGTATGTGCGGGGGCGCGTAGAGCAAACAACCTAACAAGTGTTAAGATGGTGCTTGATACAATTATGATCAGGATTATATGATGGGGTTGCCTGCAATAGCAAAGGACGGGACTTAATGACCCGGGAGGTCCCTTCCAGTCCTATGTTCAAGTTTCTGTGGATTTTGACCAGTCCTCTTTCAGTTGTTTCTTTGTCAAACTAGAGATGAAAACTTGGCACAGTCTCTAAATCTTTTTTCACAAGCCAATCTCTTCCATTGGACTGTTTTTCCCACACATGGTCACATTAATTTTTCCAAGGTTAATCTTATTGGGTTATTTTCTGCCCATATTTCTAATCTATCTAGGTCTCCTGGTATTATTTCTCAGTTCTCCCTGGAGTTTGCAACTTCTCCAAAATTAATATAATTGTGAATTTCATTAATGTGCTGTTTACTCCCTCTTTGAGTAAGAAGTGGTGATAATTAACTACGGGTATGTCTACACTACAACTGCTAGAGCGGCACAGCTACGGCACTGCAAATGTGCAGCTGTAGTGCCATAGTGTAGATACTTTGTACATCAATGTTTTTTTTCCCCATTAATGTTGTTAATCCACCTCTCCAAGAGGGATTAGCTTCTGTTGACCAAGCAGCATTTACATCAGGAGATAGGTCGACCTAACTATGGCATTCAGGGCAACCTGAGCGATGTAGCTATGTCAATCTAATTTTTAAGTGTAGCCTGGGCCTAAGCCTGTACTAAGGAACCATGCTTAGATAGATCTTCCATCTGCTCAATACTTAAATCACTGCCCTGTTTAAGGTTTTGATCCAGTTTTAGTCCACATAATACTGCTCCTATGCAAGACAATTGGAATTAATTTTTCAATCTAGATTGAAACACTGTATCAAATACAATACAATCTGAATATATATCACAGCTACTGCATTTGCCTGGCTCGCTAATCAAACGCACACACAAGGACACTGGAGGTCTTGAACTCTGCTGCCTTGGAAAACACAGGCAGAGACAGCAGGTTGCAGCTGGTTTACATTTAATAGGACAAGACTTGAGTGATGATTTCCTGTGCAAGAAGCAAACAAGCCCATTTCACCACATTGCCGCAGGCTATGATGGCTGCATTCAAATGCCTTTAAGGCTAGACCTGAAGGGGGGCCATAGCAAATGTTTTGACTCTGAGGTATAGTAATTGACTCCCTCCCCTGGAGACAGGCTGGGATCTCAAATGCTTCTTGTTTTTTTTTTACCCTTGGTTCCACAACCTACACCAGCATTGCCAATCCTCACCATTTTACTGTGACTTTTGTGAGGGTCGGTGTTTTTCTTCAAGCCCCAGTTCCTAGAATCAGGAGAATCTCAACTTCCAGTTAAAATAAAAGTAGGTGTCTGGCCCCGGCAGTTCTGGAGCACATCGGGAAGACACCCTCACCCCCTCCTGGGTTCAGTGTAATCCCCAGCCTCAGAAACCAGGGAGCCAAGGCGATTTTTAGGGCAATCTGGTGAGGTTTGGGGGTAGGGCTGACTGCTGATTTGTGAAGGCTAGGGGCTGCCACCCACGAACATGGATTGAAAAGCCCTGCTGTCGCTGCGGGCCAGGCACCCCTGTGGATCCCACCTCGCCTGCGTCCCTGGGACTGGCTTGGGTCATGCCTCCTCCTTCCCCAGTCTTGCCCAGCCCAGCCCGAGCGAGGGGCGCCCCGGCGCGGAAGCCTCGAGTGCAGTGAGGCCTCCCGAGCTGCAGGGGGAGATAGCGCCTCCTCCGCCAGCCGTGAGCCGGCCAGGGAGACTCCCGTGTGTCGGGCGCCGCTCATCGCACCTACCCGTGCTTGGGCCCGGGGGACGCTGCGCGCGTGGCGGGGCCATGGCCAGCGGGAAGGTTCTGTGAGTAGCTGGCCCCGCCCCCTCCGTGATTCCGCCACGCGCGAAGGGGCGCGAGGCTGCTGCGCCAGGGCACCCGCTGCCCCCCCCTCCCCCCGCGCGCGAGCCTGGCGCGGCCTGAGAGCAGGGCCGGGGGCGGCGCAGGGAGGCCGCCGCCTCTCTGGGGGGTAACCGCGTCGCTAACACCGCCCCCGCGGGCCTCCCGCCCCCCCATTGGAGTCACTGCAGCTGCGGCACTTGTGCAGATGGTCCCCTAGTGTAGGCAGCGCTTTATCTGCCCCTCAGCGCAGTGAGAGCAACAGCGGCCCAGATCTCGCTTCAGGGGCACTTTGGGCCTGTTCTCCGCTCTTGCTTTCTCCCTGGATCTGTCAGTTTCTTTTCCTTATTGTTTCCTTTCCTCCCCTTGTTTCCCCCCTTCTTCCCACATGCTGGTGCTGTCCCACTAACATTTCCCCCTTTTCTGAGTCCCACCTTTTCCTGCTGTCATTCTAAACTGCTTACAACCTTCTGGCTCACAGGTTTGGTCCCTTCCCCTGTTGCAAAGACATCTCTCAGACGATGTTGCATACTCCTTTGGTTGGTAGTGAAGAGTTGAATCCTGACACTCATTTAAAGCAGTGTATCTGGGCTCCTTTGTTCCTTAGAAATAGCATGTGGTGCTGAGTGAGGGTAGCCGCCAAGCACATGGTTTATTCTTTATACATGCTGCCTGTTTTTTAAAACTCAAGTGCAAAAACGTGTATCTTGCAAAGGAATAAGCCAGTTTGAAATAACATAGTTCTGTGGCGGAGGCTTATGTTCTTTGCTGTGTATACAGTGTGTGATTTCACTCAGGGAGTAAAACAATTAAAACCAAGATTTTATAATAGCACTAGTGTTTTATAAGTAACTTTGATGTTTTTTCTTCCTGTAGCTACCCCCTGTACCAGCTGGGAAACCCCCAGCTGAGGATTTTTCGACCTAACTTCTTCATGACACTGGTGAGGCCTGGTGTGCCACAGCCAGATGACACTGTACAGTTTCGTATCTCCATGCAGTAAGTGCAACCAGAGAAACAGTAGATGAAAGGGTCATCTTTTTCTCAGTTTGAAAGCCTTCAGAGATAGCAGTCTAAATAATGAGAAGAACAATATTTCTGGAAACACAGTTAACTAGGCTTGAGGTCAGATTTTGTTGTTGTTAGTTACAGTAGACTTAGGTCGTAATTAGAATTTATTAAATCTCCCATGTTGTGAAACTTCACACCCGCTATTTAAGCAGATAAGCCCATTGCCTGGATGCAATGTGCAGTGAATGTTGCACAGGTGCAAGTATGCTCCTTGAACTAGAAATAGTGTCTATAATTTTGATACCATCTTTCATTGTGAAGCATCCAAAAGCCATTTGCCAACCAAAATGCATATTGTTTATTGGAATTGCTTCACCAAAATGCAGCCATTTCTGGGGTGAAACATAGCAACACTACATTGCAGTTTCAGACAGACTGTGTAGAATACTATATCTGTCTGGAACTCAAGGGGAATTTTAGGTAGGACCTTTAAGGAAATACTCCTGCACTTATTTAAGGGACATAAGATCTTTAATGATCACAAGTGTTCAGGAGCTGAGTTTTACATCTCACCGAAAATATGCCTCTTCCAACAACAGTGTCTCTTTATAACATGCTTGGTAATAGTTCTGTACTGATTTGGTGGCAAGAAGTGACACCTATTTAGTTATCGACACTCTTTCCTCCACCACATAGGTAATCTCAGAGTTCTCTCCTGCAAAGATTTAACTCGTTTTGACCTTGCTTAGCATATGTGATCTGATGGGATCACAGCCTAAGGTGGTATGGCTGCAGATCCTGAAGCTTTTAACACATAGTGGTTGTGTGTTCGTGCATGTGAATCCACTTGGCAGGTGATGGTTTTGTCTTCCAAGCCAAGCTAAGGTTCTATACCCTAATTTTTTTTATATTTTCAAATTAAGAATCCAACTGTGATGTCTTTTCACAACTGCTTCCTCTCACTCTAGAGGAAAAACACACACTTCAAAAGATTCACTGTATGCATCGCTACTTTTGGACCTCTGGTAGGCTGCTGCAGAACCTATCTTGGATGACTATCTATACTGATAAAGAGGATCCTAAAGAATCGGTTCCTTTGATTTCAAAACATAATCCCATTGGTTGAGACAAGGTCACTGGATCTTGTTCAGTGGATTGCTAGCCTACCAATAGCTTTTTGGTGCCAATAGCTATTGACCAGCAAGGAGGAGAGTACTGTTAAAATATGTTACATCCTTGTCTTCACAAAACTGATTGTCTGCCCATTGATACTTTAATATACCGACACACTCTATAGGAAGGGAACGTTGATTAGTGATCAGAACAAGAGTTGGGAGTCCAGTGTTAGGGGTTCAGGTCCCACCTTTACCACTGATTTATTGTGACCTTGTACAAGTCACTAAAGCTCTTTTTGCCTCAGTTTTGACAACTATGGATTTAAATCCTTGCCTTCCATACAGGGGTGTTATGAGGCTTAATATTTTAAAAACATTTGAAGTTTATATGAGGAAAGATGCTATAGAAGAGCACCTGTTAGGTATATAATGATTTTTGACAGTGAGTCCCACTTAAAAATAAGCAATGTTTTGGAGCAACAAGATTGTCCATTTTTATAGGTTCCCAGTGTAATCGTAGTGACAGGCTTTGAGAGCAATAACTGTAAAATACTGCCTGAGGAATAGAGAAGCTGAGTGCTACATATAGTAGGGTTTGGGCACTGTATCACAGTTGGGGTGAACTTTTATATCAGGGACTTTAATAGGCTGTGAAGGCCGTAGCTTCTTAAGCATGAGCTTTTCCTATCGCCTCTTCTGTCGGTTAAGAAGACACTCCATTTGTCCAAGGGAAGTGGCGTGGGCGAATGCATTGGTTGTTATGAGGCCCTTCTTAGAGACAGGGTGTTGCTGTGATTTCCCCCAGGGTGCAACCAGAACCACTGCGTCCCCTTCAGCCTAGGATGCTTCTTACACTGCTTTACTAGTGAAAAGCATCCTCTCCAGGCTCTTCTCACGCAGCCATTAATATGTAAAGGCACACTCAGCAAAGTTACATGAATGCTTTTTTAGCCACTCATGAACTATATACAGGGTGACACCTTTAAGTTCCCCAGCCGTGCACCCCAGAAATGTGTGTCTTGCACTGTCCAGCACACTACTGCACAGAGCAAGCACATTAATAATTCATCATTTTATCAAAGAAAATGATTATGCCTGAGCTTTTGTTAACCGGAGTGGAGATTCCCCAACCACTTCAACCAAACACACTGGTTTAGATAAAACGATAAAACAAAACAAGTTTATTAATTATAGAAAGATAGATTTTATGTGATTATAAGTGGTTACATGGGGTACTGTGTGTCACAGTTGCTCATCCATTTGTTTTCAGAGATTAGAGACTTCTACAAAGAAAACAAAAGAATTGTTCACTTAGGAGAGAGAGAGTGAACCCATCCACCTTCTTTGAATACAACTGGCATTTGAGTTTTTGACTATTAAGATTACACTGGATTCAATAGTTGTTATTGCTGCAGCCTGTTTTTGCTTATAGCACCATTGTGAACTGTTTGTCTTGTTTGTATATTTGTGGCAGTCAAATTATCTTGGCCAAATGGACTTGTTGATATATTTGCTCTAAAGTATTGATAAGTTTATACATATTTTTTTCTGTTTTGAATTCAATTTAAACATTTACGCTTTTCTTCCCTCCTCTCCAAAATATTTCCTTTTTGCACAGGATGACGAGAGTGGATGTTAAGAATTACCTTGAAAAAATATACAACGTGCCGGTGTCTGTTGTGAGGACCAGAATACAGTATGGTGAGTGCAGAGGCTAAGCTGCTTTTCGGGATGTTTAAAACATTTTTGTTTTCAACAAAGCTCCTCTTCAGCCTACTACTGTGTTTTTTAATCCCCAAGTGTTGATTTTCCAATACGATATTTTGAGAGGGTGGTGTGGTGAAATTTCTCTCTCCCCTGCCACCTCATAGATTCCATCACTGTGGTGGAGAGATCTTCCTCTCTAGGGCTGAAGATCAGCTGTGTCTCTATGGTCATCCAGTCCTGGGCTTTCCTAAACTCCTTTATCTGTGAACTTCAACTGTCCTATTCTGGGGAAAGTGGAATTTGGTCTTCATATTTGTTCAATTCAGGACATTTTTTTTGTCCCTGAGCCAGAGAGGACCCCCTTTCCCTGGGATGAGGTAAAATCAATATCTCTGTTTGCTCAGTCCTTACCTTCTCCCATTATATTTCATATCACATAACCTTCACACAGTTTAGCAAGATCTGTAGCCTCTGTTTGGTAGGGACCCAAGACTGAAACAGCAGGAGGGATTCTGTTGGCAGAATTCTGTTAGACTTCTAAGGATAGCCCAGGACTGGAATAGCAGGAACCTGCAGGTGAAAAGTGAGATGTGATTACAGCTATATAATGGGGAAAGCTTGCCCAGCACCTGCATACAGTGTTCATGCCCCTAGTTGGTACTGTTGGTTCCTCATTTGGCTGAGCATAAAATCTATCCCCTCTGAAGTTAGACACCTGCCAACCCCAACCTTCATTCTTATATAAAATTGGTTTAAACAAACTAACAACCTCCCTCCCCCATAGTTCTTAAAGTATTAAGAAATAGTTAAGGCTGAAAGTAGATAAGTTTATCTAACAACCAGACAATATAATTGTCATGGTTATGCCCTAGCCCCTACACCCAAAAATCCATCATAATCTGCTCTGATTAATGCCTGGATCTGACCTGGTGCCAAACAATCCTTGGATTAGGGTGCCCAAAGGTGCCATAAAGCCACCTTTGCATCTGATGCCCCCTCCCTGGAGCTTCTGTAATCATAGCTGGAATGCATTGGAACAGTGATGCAGAGTAAGGGGCAGGATTTTTAAATGTCATCAGCTTGATTTTCAAGCAGTAAGTAACTGAAATGTAACTTGTTCTGACCGACAGGTCAAATTGTGTTGGGTTGCTGGATGTTTTTCTTAGTCTGCATCTCACAACTAGAGAGGAGGAACTGTTTGGATGTGTGTGTGAAGGCCAGCAGTGGGGAGGACATTTTAAAAAAAGGGTAAAAAACAAGGTTATAGGAGAAATCTGAGGAGGAAGAGACAGGAGGGAAGTAAAAATTCCTAGAGAAAACATGAAGAAATGTTGCTGAAATTCCTTAAAATAGATATGTATTTGTGTGTGTATGGGGAGAAAAGTAAATTAAAGGGAAGGCAAGTGTAGTATTTTCAATTTTTTATTTTCTAAATAACTTTATACTGACGTTATGCACGTTTACTTCTAAACAGCTTCTAAAAATATTCATACCCAATTTGGCAACCTCTCCACTCCACCTTCCCATAAAGCCTAGCCTGGCTGGTGGAGATGGTAGTTGTGTGTATGTATGTTGAAAGGAAGATAAGACGAGCAGGGCTTGGGAAAGTGTCATTAGTTGGGGAGCTATAATGAAGCACAGCCCACTATATTTTAGAAAATTAAAAATTGCTAATTTTTTTGGATTTTGTAATTTCTTTAAAACCAGAAACAGTAAACTGCGCTTGTGCACTAGTGCTACACAGTGTATTGTTTAGCTGAGGAGCTCCAAGGAGCAGGGCCACTGATCTCGTAGCCACTTAATAAATGACTATTTTCTTCCTTGGGAGTACAGGTTTCCCAAAGCTGACCTAGTGGCTAGGACACTAGCGGAGATCTGGGTTCAATTTCCTGCTCCACCATAGGCTTCCTGTGTGGCCTTCAGCTAGTGTGCCTCAGTTCCCAGTCTGTAAAATTGGAATAATAGTACCTACCAAAGGATAAATATGTTTTAATCATTGTGAGGTGCCCAGATTCTATGGTAATAGTATAAATAGCTAAGATAGAATTTTTCCCCACCAAAGAATCAAAGCTCAAATTAAACCTTTCAGTTGGGGGAACATGTGACTCTGGGAAAGTAAAAATGAGTTTCTCTTCAATTGAATAGGTGCAAACAATAAAAGGAACCACAAGAACCAGAAAGTGAAGAAGCCAGATTACAAGGTTGCGTACGTACAGCTGGTGAGTAAACATGTATGTGTGTTTGATGTGAGAGTAGGGTCTGTTAATCAGCATAATTAGAAATAATGCTCAGTGAATTGTCCATTGTACTGAATATTTATGCAACTTAAGCCTTCCTTGTGTCATTCCCTGCCACACTTGAGACCTCATGGTGAGGTTGTCTGAATGAAAAGAGTTCAGTTCAGAAACATCCAAACAAATCATTAGTTTTTAAATCCCTTTTTGTTTGAGGCCTGAATCTAAGGTCCAATCAGGTAGCATTGAGTACCAGTCTGCCAGTGAGTTTCAAGCTGACCCTGTACTCTGCATGTTGAAAGGTTCACTGCTTATGTGGCTGATTGCTGAAATGTCTGCTAAGTTATAGAATAAAGGGAGATTAGTATTTTAATAAAACTCTATGGATGTTGGAATAGTTTAAGGTACCGCCCTTGGTGAGCTTTCAGTCATGTCTAACAAGTATGCTTTGTGGCTAAACTGGGTTCTAAAATGTTGGTCAGTCCCAGTGGAGATGGAGCCCAATATTTTGTATAACTGGTAGTTTTTTTTTGTTTTTGTTTTTTTTTTTAGCAACCCAAGCATATTATAGTTCAGATCTCTTCCTGGAATAACCTCTTTGATCAAAAACTTACACTCCCAAAAACTACCTTAAAAGAACATTATTAAAATTGCCAAATCAAGCACTGGAAACTTAGGAAGTGCCAGAATTACTATTGCCTGCACAACCTTAATCCTACTCCCTTGTGCATCCATCCTGTGCATTGAATGAAGCAAGTGTTCTGTGAGAAAAATAGTATATGATCATGTAATTACAGACTGGATCGTAATGCATATGCACAGAAAACTGAATTAAGGTTGCATAGTCAGCCGTAAATCTGGCATTTCCTACTGTTCTGATACTTGACTTTGCAACCTTAAGTGTTCTTTTAATGGGTTTTATATGTAATTTATTCCTTTTTTTTTTTAAAAAGACCAAGATAAAAATAAGTTCTGTTATGTACAACTGTATAACAGCCCTCCTGGAGGGTGTATAGAGTTGACCTCCCACTAGCTTACATGGAGGTAAAAACTCCAGGTCCTTGTCTCCACTAGGTTTTACAACATGCAATAGCTATTTGATGTAAAAACACACCTATTATTTTCAGTGAAGACATAGTCTGAGACAGAGGGGAGATTTACCCTGAGAGAGGGTAGGCAGCGTTACTATATTGTCTATGCTTCTCAGGGCTGCCACTGTGAGGAAGCTTCTCTAAACCACAGTCAGGACTTAAAAGGAGCCTTGCGGATGGAGAAGATTCAGGGGTGCATGGTATCCTTGCATTTCCTGGCCAGGCTCCGCATTCTGGCCAATGCAGTCACCCAATAAAGACTTGGCAGCCACTTTCCACTGCCACATTCTCTGCTTTCAGGAAGGATCAGCCAGACTGTAAGCAGGCACAGATCTTCAGAAGATGTCTACACTGTAATTAGAAACAAAATTCTCAAGTGTTGTGGAATAGATTACAGACTCAGAGCAGTATTTGTGCTTACCTCAGGCCAAGCATCTGTACCTGGAACAGTCACAGATATCACATCTGTGAGGGGCAAGTGTTTAACAATGCCATACTTTATCATTCCATGATATGAGACAGCTTTAATGCTTTGGGGCCGGGATGGTTTATTTGCTCTTCAGTGTGCTAGATGCTGTACAAAGGGAGCCTAGATGCATAGGTAGAGTTCCTAGACACTCCTACGGTAGTACAAGTAAAGTAATAACACGAGGCACAGCAAAGTAATGCACTGAACCTTGAGCCAGGATATCATGTGTGTCTTCTGCTTCCCCTCACCTCTACGTTTCCAGGCGCTTCCTACCCTCTCCTGTTTCTTTTGTGTGTGCTCTACCTCTTGCCCCCTGGTACTCTTTACTTTCATTTCTTCTCTATGTATTTTTCCTCTTTGTGGTTTTTTTTTTTTTTTAATGACTAATTCTGGTCTGTCTCTTGCTCTGCTCTCAGTTCTGCTTTAGTGTTGCTTTTACAGCAGTGAACTAGAGTTCATGCCCCCACTGTCAATTTTGAAACTTTTGGTTTGCCTTCATTAGGCCCCATGGTTAAAATAGAACTTTACTCGTAGTGTAGAAAAACCTCTGCTAAGCACTTCAAAACTACCCTTTTTTATTAGACTCATGCTGCATCTGTAACAACTCCAATTAAGGTCAAATTAGTCAGTGTTTTTTGCTTCCCTCTCATTTTTACCAGCTGTGTTTTCTCTAGTCCAGTTTCAAGTTAAAATGGTGTAAGAGTGTAAGAAAATTGAAGGGGTCAGGAGTGTTTTGTGTTGGCCTTCTTATCAACCACTAGGTGGAAGCATTACTCTTCCTAGTGTCAGGTTTCAGAGTAGCAGCCCTATCTGCAAAAAGAACAGGAGTACATGTGGCACCTTAGAGACTAACACATTTATTTGAGCATAAGCTTTCGTGGGCTACAGCCCACTTCATCGGATGCATAGACTGGAACATACAGCAAGAAGATGTTTATACATACAGAGAACCTGAAAAGGTGGAAGTAGCCATACCAACTGTAAGAGGCAAATCTATTGAGATGAGCTATCATCAGCAGGAGAAAAAAACTTTTGAAGTAATAGTCGAGATGACCCATAGAAGGTGTGAGGATACTTAACATGGGGAAATAGATTCAGTTAGTGTAATGGCCCAACCATTCCCAGTCTCTGTTCAAACCTAAGTTAATTGTATCTAATTTGCATATTAATTCAAGTTCAGCAATCTCTCTTTGGAGTCTGTTTTTGAAGGTTTTTTGTTGTAAAATTGCCACCTTCAAGTCTGTCACTGAGTGGTTAGAGAGATTGAAGTGTTCTCCCACTGGTTTTTGAATGTTATGATTCCTGATGTCAGATTTATGTCCATTTATTCTTTTGTGTAGAGACTGTCCGGTTTGGCCAATGTAAATGGCAGAGGGGCATTGCTGGCACATGATGGCATATATCACATTGGTAGATGTGCAGGTGAATGAGCCCCTGATGGCATGGCTGATGTGATTAGGTCCTATGATGGTGTCACTTGAGTAGATATGTGGACAGAGTTGGTATCGGGCTTTGTTGCAAGGATAGGTTCCTGGGTTAATGTTTATGGTGTGCGGTTGCTGGTGAGTATTTGCTTCAGGTTAGAGGACTGTCTGTAAGCGAGGACTGGTCTGCCTCCCAAGATCTGTGAGAGTGAGAAATCGTCTTTCAGGATAGGTTGTAGATCTTTGATGCGTTGGAGAGGTTTTAGTTGGGGGCTGAAGGTGACGACTACTGGCTTTCTGTTATTTTCTTTGTTGGGCCTGTCCTATAGTAGGTGACTTCTGGATATTCTTCTGGCTCTGTCAATCTGTTTTTTCACTTCAGCAGGTGGGTATTGTAATTTTAAGAATGCTTGATAGAGATCTTATAGGTGTTTGTCTCTGTCTGAGAGATTGGAGCGAATGCGGTTGTATCTTAGAACTTGACTGTAGACAGTGGATCGTGTGGTGTGTCCTGGGTGGAAGCTGGAAGCATGTAGGTAAGTATAGCGGTCAGTAGGTTTCCGATATAAGGTGATGTTTATGTGACCATCGCTTATTAGCACAGTAGTGTCTAGGAAACGGACCGCTTGTGTGGATTGAGGCTGAGGTTGATGGTGGGATGGAAATTGTTAAAATCATGGTGGAATTCTTCGAGGGCTTCTTTTCCATGGGTCCAGATGATGAAGATGTCATCAATGTAGCACAAGTAGAGTAGGGGCATTAGGGGACGAGAGCTAAGGAAGCATTCTAAGTCAGCCATAAAAATATTGGCATACTGTGGGGCCATGCGGGTTTCTATAGCAGTGCCACTGACTTGAAGGTATATATTGTCCCCAAATGTGAAATAATTGTGGATGAGGACAATGTCACAAAGTTCAGCCACCAGGTTTGCCGTGATATTATCGGGAATACTATTCCTGATGGCTTGTAATCCATCTTTGTGTGGAATGTTGATGAGGAGGGTTCTACATCCATATTGGCCAGGATTGTGTTTTCTGTAAGATCACCAGTGGATTGTAGTTTCCTCAGGAAGTCAGTGGTGTCTCGAAGATAGCTGGGAGTGCTGGTAGCGTAGGGCCTGAGGAGGGAGTCCACATAGCCAGACAATCCCGCTGTTAGGGTGCCAATGCTTGAGATGATTGGGCGTCCAGAATTTCCAGGTTTATGGATCTTTGGTAGCAAATAGAATACCTTTGATTGAGGTTCTAGGCATGTGTCTGTACAGATCTGTTCCTGTGCTTTTTCAGGGAGTTTCTTGAGCAGATGGTGTAGTTTCTTTTGGTAATCATCAGTGGGATCAGAGGATAATGGCCTGTAGAATGTGGCGTTTAAAAGCTGCCTAGCAGCCTCTTGTTCATATTCCAACTTATTCATGATGACGACAGCACCTCCTTTGTCAGCCTTTTTATTATGATGTCAGAGTTGTTCTTGAGGCTGTTGATGGTGTTGTGTTCAGCATGGCTAGTGTGACTTCCTTCGCTAGCAAGTCTCTGGTTACCTGGATGAAATCAGGTTCATTTTAAAGAGACTAGTCATGCTGCACTTCTTTGGAGAACATCAGTCTCTACAGCACTTGCACATACTAATGTACTGAAAGTGTTTTGAAGATGAACAGTACGTTATTAAGAATCATATACAACGTATCAGTTCAGTCGCTCTTAAATTCTATTTCTTGGGAATTTGAAATGGTTTTCTTTTTCCTCAGGCTCTAATAAGTTGCCAAATAAGTCGTCAGTCCAGTTGTTACTGTTCTCCCATTAAAAATGACCTTAAATCGTCAAAGCTGTGGTCAAAAATGTCTGGAGTCACTCTAGACCCTTGTTCCTTCTCTTTTCTTCCCACCGTCCAGAGGAGTGAGGAAGGCTTTATGTTACAGAGTCATAGTCCTTAGTATGGAATTCTGCCTTTTAAGCTGTTTTATTTTTCATAAAAGCCAAGTTATTTATCTTTGCAAAGAAGCTACTGCAAATGTGGTTTAGCTTTTTTCTCTGCTTTCATAAAAAATTAACTGGCAAATGCTAGCTCTGATGAAGGTATGGATGCCATAAAAAGTCAGTGAAAGACTTTATGGCCATGTCGATGCTGGGGAAACCAGTGCTATCACTAGTTCTACCAAGCAAGTGGAGCAGAAATGTAGACAAGGCTCTGGAATCCAGATCTGTTTTTACCTCCATTTTACTTAAACCTGCTTAGAGAAAGTCTAATGAAAATGGTAATAAAAAGAAGAGCAATCTTGTCTACATTGGGCTAGCACCTGTTCACCTGTACAAGGGATGGCACCAGTGGGAATTTTTTTGTAAATATTCCTACATATGTTTTGGCTACAGTGCCTTATAAGCATGTATTTAGCAGTCCACATGTCACTTTAAAAATGCTCCCATCCAAAGATGACAGCAGTTTGTAGAGTTCTCTCTGTATTTGAGGAATTTTGGAGAAAGTAAGATTCCCCATATGCTGCTATCTTACAGAAAGGATTTTAAAGTTACGTGTCCTATTCTCCCTGGCTCTACTCTTTATTTTAATACCAGATATTATTATAAGATACAAGGAGAGTCATGCAAATATATTAGGTTATAAAACTGAGCTGCCTTTGCTGCTGGCCCATGTCCCACACTGTAGGAATCCAGCATATTTTAGATGATATTATAAACATCACTCTATCCTAATTCTGAAGGACAGTAGTAAGCGTCTTAATTATCCAAATAATCAAAAGAGCTTTCAGCTGTTTGCAAACTCAACATTTGTTACATCATTCCTATAGAACAGTTTCTGTGCTGTCCTTTCATTCCTAAATTTGTGAAATAAATGGAAGGTCAAAGCACATATAACTAGCTTGTGCTGGACAAGCCTATTAGCTGGATATTTCTGGCATGATGCTCGGCTGTGAAAAGGTTAACAATGTGAACACTTAACTTTAAAGGCCTAATTATGATCACTTAACAGCCCATTAAGCTGAATGGAGACAATTTGTACCTCTTGGTGTGATATTTCTCTCTGAAGACAACCTTTATTTCCACCCTGAAACTGATCTTCCTAACCAGAAGAGCTAGAAATGTAAACTAAAAATAGACTTAGCACTTATTATAGCATTTTCATCTTCAAAGCTTTTAACAGCATTTCATGAATTAATCCTTACAATAGCTATTATGTAAATGAATTTTATACTAGGGTAAACTGAAACAGAAGGAACAATGAGGAGTCCTTGTGGCACCTTAGAGACTAACAAATTTGTTTGGGCATAAGCTTTTGTGGGCTAGAAACCACTTCATCAGATGCATGGAGTGGAAAATACAGGAGCAAGTATAAATAGATGAAAGCATGGGGATTGCTTTACCAAGTGTGACATCAGTCTAATGAGGTAAATCAATTAACAGCAGGATATGAAGGGAGGAAAAATACCTTTTGAAGTGGTAAGAGAGTGGCCCATTACAGACAGTTGACAAGAAGGTGTGAGTAACAGGAGGGAGAAATTCGTATTGGGGAAATTAGGTTTAGGTTTTGTAATGACCCAATCACTCCCAGTCTTTATTCAGGCCTAATCTGATGGTATCCAGTTTGCAAATTAATTCCAGTTCTCCAGTGTGAAGCTGCAGTCTGTTTTTGAAGTTTTTTTTGGTTGTTGAAGAAGGATTAGATTTGGGGAGTTAATTGCTTCCTTTTTTTAATGTAAACAATGGACCATGCACCTCTCTTGCATATACATTTATAATTTGTAGAAAACAATAACGTCTGTGAGAAGACCCTGAATCCTTGCAATACATAGCTTTTTAGCACAAAGTTTTACTATCCCAACAACAATAAAATATATTTTTTAAAGCCCCCTTCATTCAGTGATCTCAAAGCATTTTTTAGACATAAAATCTCACCGCATCATTGTGAGTTGTGCCTTATCTTCAATATACAAAAGGAGCAATTTGGGGCCCAGTGTGGTTAAATAGCTTACAGAAGGTCACACAGCAAACCATTGTGAGCACTAGGAACAGAACGCCAGAAACATGCCTTCCAGTTGCATGTTATAACAGTCAACATTCCATCGCATGGAAAGTTAGAAGTGAAGTTGTGGCCCTATTGAAGTCAATGGTCATTTTGCTTTTGACTTTAGGTAGGCCAGGATTTTTCTTATGAATCTTTTTATCATATGTGTGCCAATTGTTTACTGCATTACTTTAAAAATGGTAAACTTGTATATTTTATTTACAAACAATACACCTAATGCCTTAGGTATACTGAATTTAAATATGTCTGAATGTACACTCTGCCCTTTACATAAACGGATGCCTCCTGATATATTTTAAGTTTTGAAAAAGCCCAGAAATATGCTTTTGAAAACTAGCTACAATAGCTATTTTTCATGCAGCTTGCATCACTCCAGAGTCTTACAGTGCAGTATTACAGCATAGTATTGTTACTTAAGATTTATAAACCTTCAGTTCCAGAGTGTAATGTTTTGGCTGTTTGAAATTGTGCGTGGCTGCCAGCCAATCAGAATTTCTTTACAAAACAAGAGCTGGAAAGAGCCAACTTGTCTACCCTGATTTTTATTTATTCAGAAGCTCCAGATACAGATAGACTTAATCTGCTCAGTATTTTACTTTCACCAGCCTTGAAATGGGAACTCTGAGCACTTTGATAAATGGATGAAAGGTTTGTCTGGTTCCACTGTAGCCTCTGTGCATAACTCTGTATTCTCTTTTTGCAGTGCTTAGTGAATCACAATGGATGTCACTAGTACACTGCAGGGACTATTTCCCTTCATTCTCCAGTAATGAAAGCATATCGATATTGGAAACATATCAAAATGGCTGTGCTGCATCAGGAGATCACTCCTTTCCATGTTGTTACCAGTAAAACTTGTGCTTGGGTCTTGCTTACCTGTTGGCTTGAATTGTTTTCAAATCAATTCAGCTGAAATGGTTTTATCCCCAGTGTGAATGAGGCTTTAGGGCTGACCTAGTCTGTGTCAGGGGATTTCGCTACAACATGATTGTCCTTTGTTTTCATTAAAGCATATTAATATTGTGCAGTATAGACAGGACCTTAGGCACATGCCTGAAGTCTGCTAAAGTCTCGAACAGCCTTGGGCTGTAAGAGTGCTCACAGCTGGTCCAGTCTGTGCATTTTCTAAGGAAATGGTGTAGCTGCTTTCGTGGTACTTACAGCAAAGGAGCTTCAATACTCCATGGTTTGAACACTGTTTAGGAGTACTGATGAGGCCCAATTCTGTACCATTAAATGGAGCTGTGCTTTAATTGTCGTAGGACACTGTGCTGTACCCAGTACCCTGGTTGTTTTGTAGTGTAGATACACTTCCTGGGGTTCCTAAGAGGCTATGCTACAGAAACAACCTGGGAATCGCATTGCACTAGTTGAACTTGTT
This sequence comes from Gopherus evgoodei, assembly GCF_007399415.2. NCBI lineage: Eukaryota > Metazoa > Chordata > Testudines > Testudinidae > Gopherus > Gopherus evgoodei. Next base: position 112,510,122 of record NC_044325.1, on the reverse strand, counting down.
GTAGGTTCAAGCATGGATAAGCTCAACTGGGGCAAGTTGCAACTTCCTTGTCTACACTTGGGGTTTAGACCATCTCTCACCTGTAAATTGCCATGCAATGTATAAGGCTAAATAAAAAACAATATAAGGACAAATGTGTCAAGTGACATGGTTACTGTTCTTCTCAGATCCAGTTGCATCACATTTTCAGTTCTAAAATGAAGTGTAGATGGGAACACAACAGTGTTCTGGAAGCAGAGTTGAGCCTTGTTCTGATGCCAGCCTGGGTATGAAATGTGATTAAGCTCCCATCTGGAGCTGTGTTGTATCTGGATCTCCGATGTGTTTGTGTTTGTAGTGTAGATGGGTATTTACCCATTTTTTTAGAAATGCACTCTAATTTGCAAAACCAATTTAAGTTTATAGAGTGGCAATAAATGCATATAAAAACCTTGAGAAACAGTCCCAGTGTTATTTTTATAACATCTCTCTCTCTGCCATATTATTGTGTGTGTGTTTAATTATGCAGCGTTTCATATTGAAATGAATGGACAGGGCTTGCATTGTTGATTTAAAGAGGTTGTGATTGGTACAAACAATACTCAGAAATAGAGATAATGTCAATGGGATAAAACGTTGTCACAGAATAATGGTTTCCTGCTGTTAGATAAAAGCTAGAGGCCAAGTGATGTTTATTTTCCACCCAAGCGGGAAACATTGATCCTGTGACGGTGATATACTACAACAGCTTGTCTGTTAGGCGGAATGATTGATGTAGGTTTAATCATTTTATCTTATGAAATTTGTTGGTACATTACAGTTTTTTTCCACTGTCCTGTTGTTTTACATTCTATTCTTTGTTTCAACTGGGGAGAGACCCCTTCCAACCACTATCCTGTATGACCCACCCTGTAGTGACTTGCTGAGACTGAACTGTAGCACTTCTCGCTGTGAAGCTAGGCATATTAAATATAACATTTGTATTATAAATTAACCAGCCATATACACAGACCATTAGCTAAGTGCTAAACAAAATAAATGGTCTTTACATGGTTCATTGAAGTTGGGACTCTGGCAGAACTGCTCACTGCCAGTTTCCTTGATCTTATCTTAGAAGCTAATAAAAACACCTCTCAGTTGATGCGCTGTGGTATAATATGAGATGGATCTCAGATAGTCATCTCCTGAGCATTCATGCCTTAAAGATAGTTGCCAACACCTGGATTTGCACATGGAAGTGAATAGGAGACCAGTGCAGAGTATGAGTTCTTGGTATGTATAGAGCCCTGTCCTGCTTGGGAGATGGAAAGTAGCATTCTCCACCAGCTGAAGCTTCCAGGTGGTCTTCAGATATAGCTGTACATCACAGCTACTTCAGACAAACACTGGAATGTGTATCTGACCATTTGTTCTCTCTCTCTAGGGTCAGGGACAAACCTTTCAGTTCCCAAACCTATTTCCAGAAAAAGAAGAAACCCCAGAACCTGGCTCTGTCGAAGACATCCAGAAGCAATTTATGGAGAACGAGAGACAGAGGCAGACAGCTGATCCCAGGCGAGGAGGAGTCACTGACTGGTTTGGACTTTGATGGAACAAGGCAGCTGCCTTTCTTTATGCCTCTCTGATGGATTTTAATCAGCGAACCTGCGTCTTTCTCTCCCTATGACATAGGGTTTATTTTCAAGCAGCCTATCTGTGCATAACTACAACAAAACGGCACAAAAGAGAAATAAAAATAAAAAGACAGCATTTCAGATCTTTCTTATAAAGGCTCCAGACCTCTTAAATACAGACTCACAGGCAGTTCTCTTTGGCTGGGCGAGTATATCACCCACCCCCTCCCACTTAGAGCCCTGCAACTTGACCTGAATCAGTAGCACTTATCTACAAGTGTCAGGTTTGAAACAGGTCAGAAAACAACCCAACCTTCTTGGGGTCAGGTCAGGCTGTCTCTAACCTTTTCCTGCCTGTGAGGTTGGCATGGTGGCAGCTGCACGCCCCACTCCTGGTGGCCGTTGCCATCTTGCTGCACTCTCTGTGTGCTGCAGAGCGAGTGTGCGGACAAGGAACAGTGCCTCCCTCTCTGCCATAGTGCAGTGGTGGATGGCAGGAGTAGGGCATGTAGCCACTATTGTGCCAACCCCATGATTCAGGTTTGGGGTGAAAGATTCAGGTTTGGGTTGGAAAATGACTAAACCCTCTCAGGCTCTGGTTGGGTGGGCTTGGGTCCAGTTCAGGTATAGATTGGGCTTAAATTTAAGGGCCTAAGCAGACCTCTGCTCCCATTCGGCTTACCCACTGCCTCCTGCAGGTCATTTGAGCACCAGGATCAGGAATGTCATTGTCCAACGTTAATTGTAGTGTGCATTGAATAGATTGTATAAAGGATGAGCTGGGTGGATGCTGTACTGATAGGGGTGATATAAGATGGATTGGCTGCTCTAGCTAACCAATGGATTGGTTACATGGGCTTCAGAGTACCAGTTTCCATCCTTGCAGGGCCGCCCAGAGGATTCCGGGGGCCTGGGGCCATCGGCGGCAGGCGGCTCTGGTGGACCTCCCGCAGGCGTGCCTGCGGAGGGTCCGCTGGTCCCTCGGCTCCAGTGGAGCATCCGCAGGCACGCCTGCGGGAGGTCCACAGGAGCCGCGGGACCAGCGGACCCTCCGCAGCCATGCCTGCGGGAGGTCCACCGGAGCTGTGGGACCAGCAAGCGGCAGGGGGCCCCACGCGCGGTGAAATGTCTAGAGCCGGCCCTGTTCGGCGGCGGGGGGCCCTTCTGTTCTGGGACCCGCTGCTGAAGTGCCCTGAAGACCCGCGGTGGGGGCCCCCCGCCAGCTAATTACCGCCGAAGCGTGACCCACCGCCGAAGTGCAGCCCGCTCTTCGGCAGTAGTTCAGCGGCGGGGGGCTCCCGCCGCGGGTCTTCAGGGCACTTCGGCGGCGGGTCCCTGAACGGAAGGGCCCCCCGCCGCCGAATTACCGCTGAAGACCGGGTTGTACTTCGGCGGCAGGTCCCGCTTCGGCGGTAATGCGATGGCGGAGGGTTCTTCCGCCCCGGAGTGGAAGGACTCCCCCGCCAGCGAAGACCGGGAGTGGAAGAAGCTCCGGGGCGTGGCCCCGCAAGAGTTTTCTGGGTCCCCCGAGCGAGTGAAGGACCCCGCTCCAGGGGCCACGAAAAACTCTCGTGGGGGCCCTTGCAGAGCCTGGGGCAAATTTCCCCTCTTGCCCCCCCCTCTGGGCGGCCCTGCATCCTTGCCAAGTGGACTAATGCTTTGCACACAGGATACTGTGCTGTAGTGACTTTTTCTGCTTGAGGATGTAGCTGTGATCTAATTTCACTACTCCATTAATGTTTAATACATTCTGGTGGTATGGGGCTTTTAATGTTGAAGGAGGAGGCTATACAGGATGGATACACATCCATATACACATTTATATAGCCCACAGAGACTTGCAGGAACTAGTGTATATGATTCTCCCTGAATGCTGATACATGACATAAGTAGTTGATTCTTAGGACAAGTGCACAATGGAAACTTCTGCTGGCATAACAATGTCAGATAGGAGGAGGTTTTTTTTTTTTTTTTTAATGATAGCTATTCTGACATGAGCCCTACGTAGGGAAAATGTGGTTATACTGACATAAAATGCTTTTGCCAGCATAGTTTATTTTCACTCACAGATCTGGTGTAAACTATGCCAGCAAAAGCACTTTCTTGCTGCTATAGCTGCATCTATGATAAGAAGGTCTGCCAGCAGTTATACCAGCAAAGTGTTTCTATTGTAGGGTCACTGTCTTCAGATTCTTTTATTGTCTTGTGTTCCTGCCTTTTCTCTTTGCTCTGGTAAGGACATAACCTTTCCTTCTCTCCTCTTTGCCAGGTAATGTGCTCTGCTTGTATGTCAAAAGGGGGGCTGCTTTTCAGCAGACAGAGTAACTGTACTACTGTGCCTTTGGAAAGGGATCTGTGCCTCCCTCAGTGGTCTGATTTCTCTCGGTTGGCCGCTAGACATAGAAATCTCCTCCTCTCCAGCATGTGAGGGGTCAAACTTTCAGCTCAAGTTTTCCCTGCTGTTGAGTTCTGCCACTTGAAGCCCTTGGCTGTGCAGTGAATGAACTCTCCCCTTCAAACCCTTATCCCTCTACCCAGGCACTCACTCTCCTTTAACTGGCTCTGTCCAGACTTGCAGACTGGACAGCTAGCAAGATGTTTACAAGGAGAAAGCTGTACCCCAGAGAAGTCATCCAAATAGGATTTTATGCACTCCGTCCTGCTCATTAGCTGCCTCTCCCTCTGCATGACAGTCTGATTCCTGTGGTTTGTTCCTTACAACATGAGTGAATACCCCACCCCCTCCTTGTACAACTTCCAAGAAAGGGATTTAGAGTGCATCATGATCTGCCAGCCAATGCTTAAACAGAGAGATACTCTTGGGGTAAGGGAAACAAGAAGGGAGGTTTTACTATCACGGAACTGCTAACAGAGCTACAGTAGTAGACATGGAAAAATACGAGCTCCATCTGAATTAGTTTTTATGCCCAGCATATGCGACAAACCTAACAGTGCCAAAGATCTCTAGTGACACCTGAAACTTTGTGTAAGTCAGGAGATGGCCTACAATTTTAGAATAGAGTGGCAGAATTTCCAGTTGGTTTAAAGTAGTTATGCTCAGACTAGCATAACCCTAGTCTTAGACTATAAGCTGCTTGTGGGAGGGACTGTCTTTTACTGTGTGTTTGCACAGCTCCCAGCACAATGTGGACCTGATCCTGGTGGGGGTATCCAGTTGCTACTGCAGCATGAATGCGAAATAATGCATGTGGAGTCCAGCTGATGTACTGAGCTAGGTATCTGCCTCCTCCTCGTACCATGGGCTTGGGAGAGCTGGAGCAGAACCAACCCCATGCTGCCAGCTGGCTTTGGGGAAGCCAGCTGGTGTTCTTCACTGCCTCCTTCCTCGTCACTGGTCAGCCAGCCTTAATCAAAGAGCCGAGCAGCTCTCCACTGTGAAGAGTATAGTATTGCCCTGTGAGGTAGGTATGACTCAGCTTTGGTTAAATGGGGTGGTTCTTTGTCTAGAAGAGCTAGACGTAATAGCAACAGGTACCTGGCTTAGCCATGAGACTCTAACCCTTGAGCCTTTCTGCCCTGCTCACTTCCAGGTTCTTGGAGTAGCTCACGGCTGAATAGGCCCCCAGTGCAAGTTAGAGTAGACTGAGGATGGCTTGCCTGAGGTTTAATCACTTGCACCAGCAGTGACAGCCCAGGATGAAGATATACCTCTACCCCGATATAATGCAAATTCGGATATAACGCGGTAAAGCAGCGCTCTGGAGGGGCAGGGCTGTGTGCTCCAGCGGATCAAAGCAAGTTCGATATAACACGGTAAGATTTTTTTGGCTTCCGAGGACAGTGTTATATTGGGGTAGAGGTGTAGTATGCTGCAGTCCAGAGCACACCCTATGCAGGGGGTTTTGCTATGGTGGCCCCTTGCCACCCAGAGGTTCCCTATGTAAGAGGACTCCCCAGATGGCCATTTAAGCCAGCTTTTTGCCCCTTTTGCACTGCAGGGTTGGCACAAATGGGAAGGAATAGGGGCCAGGATCTGGTGCTACAAGTCTGTATAAAACTGACTCTTGCATATTGTAGCAGATATCCAGCGGCTAAACCCCACAAAGGAGAATTTTCCAATCTAAGTGAAGATAAAGTTAATAAAATACTGAGTGAAAATCTCACAAAAACAAATAGAACGGGGAGTACTTATGGCACCTTAGAGACTAAAAATTTATTTGGGCATGAGCTTTCGTGGGCTAAAACCCACTTCATCAGATGCATGGAATGGAATATGAATATATGAAGAGAACATGAAAACATGTTTTTTTCTATTATAACAAATGTTATTCTTGCCCCAGTTTCCATGGAACTGGCATCAGAGAGGTGGCAGATACTTTCAGCTTTCATGCTGGCAAACAGTTTATAGAAAATGACTATCAATACATTTAACATTTATCTAGGGCTTTACAAATCCTATCGCCGCCTCTGTACAGTCCAATATCACCGCTGTTATTTTACAGATTAGAAATTAGATTCAGAGGCTTTCACAAATGCCTGGGGTGCACAGCAAGTTGGTGGCAGAACTGGGAATAGAACTCAGAACTATCTGACTCTTGGTCCCATGTTGAGGTCACAAAACCATGCTTGTCTCAGTGCTCCCCAATGCCAAGTGGTCAGCAGTGGTTTCTGGGAGGTCAGATACTGCCCTGTTGCTGGGAGGTTGACAGCTGTCCCTGATAGGCTACAAGGGCAGCAGCTGTACCTGAGAGGGCCAGTATTGACTGTAGATGTTAATAATTTCTCCATGGAGCGAACTGATTACTTGATAGAAGAGGTGTCTGGAAAAGGCAACATCATAACATTCTGGTATGACGCACAGAGCCATACTTGGCACAGAGAGCTCTGCAGCTGCCGGCCTCCCTGTCATGTAGGGGAGATGCAGAATGGTTCCTTTCACCTCTTGTCATGTACAGACCCCAGAATGGCGTAACATGTTGGAATGCAGAGTGAATGTGCGAGGGAGGAGTGTGTGTCAATTCCGTTGAGTAAGGGATTCTGTTGAGTTGCTGAGAGAGATCAGCTTCTTGTGAAAATACAAATGCAAACAATAGCTCACCCTCCTGTTGCCATTTTATTTTAACCTGAATTACAAACAACCACAACCTGTAAAATAACTTCCTTAGTGATACAGCTTTAACATAGCTTTGTACTATTACCCTCCTGCTTGCTCAAAGGCTTGTGTGAAAAGCTAATGATTGGCTGGCCCTTGGGTGAGACAGGATTACCCGGTTCTCACTTGAAATGAAAAAGCGCAGCCTAGAGTAACCATTTTGGCACACTTAGAACAGAGAGAGAATTGAAATATCCCATGCAGTTCAGCCTTTGGTTCACATTCCATTATCCTGTGCTGCCTTTTTAATTTATCAAGCCATATAGTAAGGGAGATGCATTGAAGGAAAAGGCTAAGCAAAGTAATAGTGTAAGAATATTACTTTGCATTGCTGTGATCAGTCCCATCAAAGCATTTTACAGTGAATTAAGCTTTGAAAAGCCCCCCATGGTGTAGGCAAGTAGTATCCCTACTTTACAGCTGAGGAAGCCAAGTCATTGAGGGAATGACTATCCTGTGGCTGGAAGCATGCCTCTCTTACTGGGTAGACATGTGCTAGCTGTGCTCAAGCTAGCGCACTAAAAATAGCAGCATGGAGGTTGTGGCACAGGTGGCAGCTTGGGCTAGCTACCGAAGCTAGGACCCCGGCTTGTTCTTGGGTGGGTAGCCTGTGTTGCCACCCGGGCCACAATGTCCACACTGCTATTTTTAGCACACTAGCTCGAACAGAGCTAGTGCATGCCTGTCTGCCGGGGCTGGGAAGCTTGCTTTCAGCTGCAATATAGACATACCCAGAGAGGTTTAGTGACTTGCTTACGCAATAGGTGGCATAACTGGGCACAGAACTTGGAGCTTCTGGTTCTCAGTCCTGTGACCATAAGAACGGCTGTACCGGGTCAGACCAAAGGTCCATCTAGCCCAGTATCTGTCTACTGACAGTGGCCAATGCCAGGTGCCCCAGAGGGAGTGAACCTAACAGGCAGTGATCAAGTGATCTCTCTCCTGCCATCCATCTCCATACTCTGACAAACAGAGGCTAGGGACATCATTCCTTACCCATCCTGGCTAATAGCCATTTATGGACTTCACGACCATGAATTTATCCAGTTCTCTTTTAAACGCATTAGTCTATGCTCCCAGTGGCAGAAAAGATGATGTGTGGAACTATCTGTCCCTGAGATCTCAGTGACACAAATATTTTTGAATGAATGAAACTGAGAAAAATATTTGCTGACATTCATCCAGGATGATTGTTGCTGTTGCGGGAGCTTTGCTATTATCTGGGAGCCACATGGTCTGCCGAGGCTTTTTTTTTCCCCCAGTCGTAGCTGAAGATGTTGCTATTGAGGGAAGATTGTTCTACAGACTGGAATTTCTCTATTGTCTCTTCAGCTAGGGCAGAGGAAATAATCTCCAGTGGATAGTAAGGATTGGTACAACAGGTCTGCTTTGTAAGTGAAACAGGGCAGTGTCTATAGACATACCATAGTATTGCATTAGGGTGTGAGAGCTAAAAAAAACCTAAGGCCCTGTCCATCCTGCCTTCTCCTGAAACAGTTTTCAAAGACTGACCATAAACCATTTTAAAATAGTTGGCTGGAAATGGTTTTGTCCCATCCACATTAACTGACTCTCCCATATTTATAGAGTTTAAGCCCTGAAGGGACTATTATGATTATCAAATCTGACTTCCTGTGTATCATGCCATAGTTTTCATCTAGTAAGTCCTACATAGAACCCAAAAACTTGTGGTGGAATGTACCTGGATCAAGCTAGGCAAACTTCCCTAAGTAGGCAGTGTTTGAGCAACTGGAAATTAAGTAAATGGAGTAGTTCTGTCTTACTGACTTTTGAGTTGATCTTAAAGTGGCTTTGGTGTAGAACAGGGGTAGGCAACCTATGGCACGTGTGCCAAAGGCGGCACACAAGTTGTTTTTCAGCGGCACTCATACTGCCCAGGTCCTGCCTACTGGTCCGGGGGCTCTGCATTTTAGGTCAATTTTAAAGGAAGCTTCTTAAACATTTTTAAAACCTTATTTACTTTACATACAACAAACATTTAGTTATATATTATAGACTTATAGAAAGAGACCTTCTAAAAGTGTTAAAATATATTACTGTCACGCGAAACCTTAAATTAGAGTGAATAAATGAAGACTCGGCACACCACTTCTGAAAGATTGCCGACCCCTGTTGTAGAAAATTGAGCATTGATATTCATTAGCAAGAGTTGGTAAACAGGAAGGATAATTTTATAAATATTTTTTCTTTAAATCCAAAGGGCTTCAGAGTAAACAGTGAGACACCTTGACTAACTGGGGCATTCCCTGTAGAATGATTTATGGCTGCTTAGACAGCATATGGCTCCTTTTATATATTATAGCTTGTCAGAATGAGTGCTGCTACACTGAAGGCTGTTATGAACTCACCTATCTTCTAGAGTTTACAAGGTATCCTATAATAATTCAATGCATTGCTTGAGAATTCGGTTACTAGGTCTTGGCCCAAAAGCAATTGTTCTTATTGCAAAACACGACTTTGGTTACCAATCGCTGCTCCTCCTTTTCTGCTTTTAGCTGTTCTTAAATCCTAAGAGTTCAAGGCCTGGACACTACTCCCTGGTGGGAGCTTGAGGGCCAGATTAAAATGTCTTAAGGCCTGGATGCAGCCCCTAGACTGTAGTTTGCCCACCCCTGGTGTAGACACTTCCATAGTTAGGTTGATGTGAGCTGTCTTGTGTCAACCGTATTCTGTAGTGTAGACCAGATCTAAAGACATTCCATCTAATTAGTTCATCAAAGAGAAAGTTAAGAGGGGTTTTGATCACAGTCTGTATGTACCTATGTGGGGAGGAGATTTCTGATAGCTGAGCGTTCTTTCATCTAGCAGAGAGGTAGTAAGAGCCAGTGGCTGGAAGTTGAAGCTAGACTAATTCAGACTAGAAGTAACCTGTGTAGAGTAGGCAAGTATTATTCCCACTTTACAGCTGAGGGATTCTGATGGGGAGGGGGACAGACACATTCCAGACCTGTGATCCTGTGCCTAGACGTTAGAGTTGGGAATGACCTATTTGGTCATATAATTAATCTCCACAAGTTGAGAGGGACTGCTGCTGCCTATGCTCAGGCACATGTGTACGTACACATGGCAAGCCCAGCGAGTGGTGTGGAGGACTGGTCATTGTACCCAGTGACTCTAAACATCCTGTTTATCCCTGCAACAGGGAACAGTTGATTGAAAGATAAATACCATCAAATTCTGCGAGGAACAACATTCCCCCTCACTCCAAACTGGGCAAACAACCCTGAAAACAAAGAAAAATAAACATGTTGATGGAGACACGTGTATTTACACATAGTGCCTGTACTTGGGGGGGGGGAGATGGGAGCATGTGTGTGCATGCACCCATGTGGTGGTTGGGGAGGGGGTGTTCAGAGTATAGTCAGGCTGCCAAAAAGCTTTTCGCAGGGTCACCCTCAGGGCATGACTCTCTTTTATTGAAAAATAAAACAGCCTGAAAACCCCCGAATTGGCAGCAAGATCTTTTTTCTTCCCCCTCCATTTGTTTGTTGTTCATTTGTCACTACACAGGAAGTCTGTTTACTTTGTTAGAGGGAACGAGGGACGCAGGAGACACTGCTTTGCATGCAAAGCCTTTATGGAAGGGGCTCGGAGAAGAAGGAAGTTACCAACTTCCCAGTTCCTTTGGAATGGAGCTAAAAAATTCTGGGGGGGGCTCTTTCTTTTGCTTGTTTGCTAAATATGTACTGAGCCTGAGTCTGGTCTGTTTATGCAGACAGAACTGCCATTGGCTTCATGGACTGGCCTGGGCCCACTGTCATTGCTCATGCATGCCATTTTCTGTAAAGCTGGTGTGAAAAGCTTAAGAATGGTGAGGCCTAGAAGCAGAGTTAAAGAACAGCTGCACCAGATTGCAGTTTTTTCCTGCTTGTGGGATCTTCCTGGTTTGCTTTCAGCCCACATGTCCAGGCTACTACCTCTCCCTATCCCCCCCAACACGGGCCCTGAAGCTACAGGTGAATTCACCTTTCCCTTCACCAATCAGCTCTTCACAAAAAGAAGCTAAATTCAGCATGTTGTTCCAATGATTAAAGCAAGGGACTAGGGGGCTGTATTCCTGCCTGCCACTGCCTTACTCTGTGACTTTTTTTGAGTTATGTAACTGCTTCGTGGCTCAGTTTCCCTATCTGAGGTCAGTACTACATACCGACCTCACAACGGGGCTGGGTGGCTTGATGTTTGCAAAGCAGTTTAAGATCATCTGACAAAAGGTGCTGTGGAGATGCAAAGTAGTAGTAGTAGTTTTGGTCAGCTTGGAAGTCTCAGATGGTTGTGTTAAACCAGTGGTTCTCAAACTTTGTATTGGTGTCCCCTTTTGAACATCATGCCTCAGAGTGCGACCCTCCCCCTTAGAAATTAAAAACACATTTTTGATATTTAACACTGTTAAATACTAAATTTAAACTCTATTGCTTAAAATGAATTTACCTTTTCTCACTGCTTTTAAATTAAGACTAAAACACATTTTTATCAAATTAAATGTAAATGGAAAAGTTACTTTTAAGTAGAATTTTATTTTAATACTTGACAGCAATTAATGACCTGAAGCAAGTAATTACCCTCCGCATGGCTGGACTCCGCCTGACAACCCCAGTACAGGGGTTGGGGCTCACAGCGTCCTGGATGCTCCAGCTCAGGGCTCACAGCCCCTCTCCTGGTTGGGGTCAGGACTCGCAATCCTGTGTGGTAGCCGGACTCAGGGATCACAGCTCCACTCCTGGCCAGGGTTGGGGTCTGGGCTCGCAGCCCCATGGGGGGGGGTCGGACTCGGGTATCGCAGCTCCGCGCCTGCCCGGAGCTCACAGCCCTGCTCTTGGCCTGGGTTGGGGTTGGGGCTCACAGCCCCATGGGGGGTTGGACTCGGGGATTGCAGCCCCACACCTGCCCGGAGCTCACAGCCATGCTCCTGGCCAGGGTTGGTGTCGGGGCTCACAGCCCCATGGAGGGTCGGACATGGGAATCGCTGCCCTGCGGCTGGCCGGAACTCACAGCCCTGCTTCTGGCCAGGGTTGGAGTTGGGGCTCACAGCCCCATGGGGGGTCGGAGTCAGGGCTCACTGCCCTGCGCCTGCCCGGAGCTCACAGCCCTGCTCCTGACCAGGGTCGGGGTCAGGGCTCACAGCCTGGCGCAGGGGTCGGGGTCGGGGTTCGCAGCTGCTCACTGGGGTCAGGGCTTGCAGCCATGCATCCCTGTCGGGTTGGGGCTCACAGCCCGGCGCCAGGCTCAGGGCTCACAGCCACATGTCCCTGTTGGGGTCGGAGCTCAGAGCCCGGTGCAGGGGTCGAAGTCGGGATTCACAGCTGCACGCCCAGGTCGAGGCTCGCGTCCCGCAGCTCCACACAGGGGTCGGGGCTTGCAGCCTGGCGCAGGAGTCAGGGCTCGTAACTTGCAGCCACACACTGAGGTCGGTGCTCGCGACCCCCTGCATAACCGGGTTGTGACCCCCCGAGGGGTCGTGACCCCCAGTTTGAGAACCAATGTGTTAAACCATCCTGTTGGACCTTCCTTTCGTCTCTTGTTGTGTGCAGTGTTTTAGATGTGTTCATTCCAGGATATTAGAGGGACAAAGTGGGTGAGGTAATATATTTTATCAGACCAACAGAAGTCCAGTAAAACATATTACGGCACCCAACTTGTCTTCCTTTCTTCTGGCACCCAAAGAATTAGAATATAAGGACATAAGAATGGCCATACTGGGTCATTCCAATGGCCCATATTGCCTAGTATCCTGTCTTCCAACAGTGATCAATGCCAGGGGCTTTAAAGGGAATGAACAGAACAGAGTAATTATCAAGTGATCCATCCTGTTTCCAGTCCCAGCATCTGGGAGTCAGGCTTAGGGACACCTAGATCATGGGTTACATCTCTGACCATCTTAGCTAATAGCTATTTATAGACCTGTCCTCCATGAACTTATCTAGTTCTGTTTTGAACCCAGTTATAGTTTTGGCCTTCACAGCATCCCCTGGCAATGAATTTCACTGGTTGACTCTGTGTTGTGAGAAGAAGTACTTCCTTTGGTTGTTTTAAACCTGCAGCCTATTCATTTCATTGGGTGCCCCCCGGTTCTTGTGTTATGCGAAGGGGCAAATAACTCTTTCTCCACACTATTCATGATTTGATAGACCTTTATCATATCCCCGCTTAGTAGTCTCTTTTCCAAGCTGAACAGTTCCAGTGTTTTTAATCTCTCCTCAGATGGAAGCTGTTCTGTACTCTGTACCTTTTCCATTTCTAATACAGCTTTTATTTTTGGAAGTGGATGACCAAAATTAAATTCTGAAGGTGGGTCTGGGGAGCAGATAAAATAGGTTGGGGTAGGGATAATTTTCTTAGGTTCACAAATTGAAGTATCTCAAGAGGTGGACTCTTCAATTTGGCTGGCTTTATTTCAGGTCTAACATGGCTATACAGTACATGTAATGCCTATGTCCAGCAAGCTGGACATCAAACAATTGGCTAACAAGTAGCCAGACAGTGAAGAACAATGTCTGCATAGGAACAACTGTGCAATTCAGCTGTAATAGGTCCTCCATTTTCTGTGATTTTATAGCTTTCTACTAGAGGTGACTAAGAGTTGATAGATCAACCACAATCAGTGACCCTCTTTCTCTCCCTCCCCTTGCTTCATTAGTTAAGCATGGGTACATTCTTTGGTACAGTTATCTTGAGTGGTCTGTAGAAGACAGGGAAGTCTTAGAATTAAGGAGGGAATTAGCTTTCTTTGCCTCCAGATTACTTATTTTAACCAATAGGAGAATAATATAGAAATATTATAATGCTATTGTATGCATGTAGGGTGCACCCTCACCAGGGATCCTCAGTGCATCTCAAAAAGAAAACAGCAGAATTAGAGGGTGTGAGGAGCATGCAATGAGAATGATTATGTACACGAAACATTTCTCATCGGAAGACTGGGATGGTTTGCCTTAGAAAGAAGATGAACAAGCGGAGGTTGGGAACTCCTGTTCTTGTTTCTGATACAAGAGTTCAGGGCCATTCAATGAAATTTAAAAAATGACAAATTCAAAACTGTTAAAAGGAAATAAGTACTCTTTCATGCGATGTACAATTAGTCTTTGGAACTCATTGCCACAAGAAAATCTTGAGGCTAAAAGCTTACCATGGTTCAAAAAGGGATGAGACAGTTGTATGGAGTGACAGAGTGACAATGGTAAACATTAAAACAACAAGGGTTCTGGAGCAATATAAATCCTCATGCTTCAGGTCACAAGCCAACCTCTAGCTATTGGGGTTTAGGAGGGAACTTTCTCTGGGTGCAGGTTATCCCATTACTGCTGAGTTCAGGGTTTCTTGCACCTTCCTTTGAATCCGCTGGTACTGGCCACTGTTTAATGACAGGATACTGCTTTAAATGGACCCCTGGTCTAGCTCGTATGGCAATTCTGATGTTCCTAGCAGTGCATTAAAACAGCGATCTTTCTAGTAATAACATCATTTCTAATAATTTGTTTCCAAACCTTTCAAGACTGGATACTAGCTTCTACATTCTGCCAAGTTATATGTTGTAAACATCATAACTTCCACTGAAAGAAAGGGTGGTTTGGGGGACTGGAATTCAGGAGAGCGGAGTAAAATTTCCAGCTCTGCCAGAGACTTCCTGTGGGACCTTGGGCAAATCACTTAATCTCTTTCTTTGCCTCAGTTCACCATCTTTAACATGGGGATAGCAATCCTTCCTTGCACCTAGACTTTGTCCGCTTGACTTATTTAAATTGTAAGATTCTGGGGGCAGGGACAGGCTCTTGTACAGCTCCTAGACCAATGCGGCTGCCATCTAGGTTGGGGCTTTGACATAGTATTGTAATACAATAATCATCATAATGGTGCACTGAGAAGGAAGTCCTGTGTTCTTGTTCCTTGCTTCACCATTCTTTAAGACCAGTACTGTAACCTGAACATCTTATCCATGGCAACATGCAGGTCAGCACTGGACTTCTCTGTAAAATAGCGGATTATTTTTTCTTTTTATTTTCTATTGCTTTTAATAGCAATAAACAACCTCTACATGGAGCATTTCTTGGCAGTTAATGACCAGCCGGGTGAAGGGCCCTTGTCTTGATTTCAGGCCTGTGGTGAAGATAGTGCAATAGGTCCCCAACTCCTCCAGCCACTCATTAGCTGCCAGGAAATGCCTGAGACAGAGCTCATTAGTGTGTAAGTAATTCAAGGTTAATCGGCACTACTTCTCCAACTGCTAAATGCCATTCTAGTAAGGGGCATATACTCCGACTCGCCTACGCTCATTTGTTTTCTGTTTAGACAAATGCTCTGTTTTTCTTGGCCTGTCAAGGGAAGTTATGAAGTGTTTTGCACTAGGCACGGACTCCAGCAGTCCTGCTGTCAAAGGAGATGTGATTTCTCACAGAGCGATACGTTAGAACACTGGTAAATGTATTTCCCTCACCCTTCCAAGTACATGTACCAAAGACAGCCCTTCCATAGCTGATGAAAAGCAGCACAGCTCATCCAAAGCTGGCTTATGGCAACTAAGGCTGTGTCTACACTACCACGGTAAGTCGACCGAGGCCACACAATTCCAGCTGTGTGAATAAAAGAGCTGGAGTTGACGTACCATAGGTTGAATTACCGTGGGGTCTACACCATGGGGGATTGACGAGAGAAAATCTTACTCTTACCTTACTCTTCTCGTCGGCGGTAGAGTACAGGAGGCGACGGGAGAACGATCTGCCCTCAACTTGGAGGGTCTTTACTAGACCCGCTAAATCGACCACTGGCAGATCGATCTCAGAGCGTCGATCCCGTCTGTAGTGTAGACCTGCCCACATTTGGAATTTTAACAGAACGGTGCATTTGAATGTTTGCAGCCACTTCAACCGCAAATCACTACTGCAATAGAAAAATCGTGAGCCAAGCCCCAGAAATCACGAGTTGGGCTTAAAGATGAGATTTAAAAAAAAATAAAATGGGGGTTCTTTTTAATTTTACTTTTGGTGTTTGAGCTTTTAGGGTTCACATTTTCAAACTTTTCTCTGCAACCAGAAGGACAAAAAACTTACTTTAAAAAAAATGTAAACTGAAACACTGATGTGTTGAGGCTTTGAGGAAAAACACCAAATATCATCAGCTTCTTAATAGGATCATGAGTGTTAGTAGCACTGGGCCTCCCTTTGATCAGATTGCTCTGGAAAAGAGCTTTTCTGTGGATCGGTAAAGCTGTCCAAAGTGGTGGCAGCTGGTAAGGTTGCGTTATTCATAGATTCACAGACTCTAGGACTGGAAGGGACCTCAAGAGGTCATCGAGTCCAGTCCCTTGCCCTCATGGCAGGACCAAATACTGTCTAGGCCATCCCTGATAGACATTTATCTAACCTACTCTTAAATATCTCCAGAGATGGAGATTCCACAACCTCCCTAGGCAATTTATTCCAGTGTTTAACTACCCTGACAGGAACTTTTTTCTAATGTCCAACCTAAATCTCCCTTGCTGCAGTTTAAGCCCATTGCTTCTTGTTCTATCATTAGAGGCTAAGGTGAAGAAGTTTTCTCCCTCCTCCTGATGACACCCTTTTAGATACCTGAAAACTGCTATCATGTCCCCTCTCAGTCTTCTCTTTTTCAAACTAAATAAACCCATTTCTTTCAGCCTTCCTTCATAGGTCATGTTCTCAAGACCTTTAATCATTCTTGTTGCTCTTCTCTGGACCCTCTCCAATTTCTCCACATCTTTCTTGAAATGCGGTGCCCAGAACTGGACACAATACTCCAGTTGAGGCCTAACCAGCGCAGAGTAGAGCGGAAGAATGACTTCTCGTGTCTTGTTTACAACACATCTGTTAATGCATCCCAGAATTACGTTTGCTTTTTTTGCAACAGTATCACACTGTTGACTCATATTTAGCTTGTGGTCCACTATGACCTCTAGATCTCTTTCTGCCATACTCCTTCCTAGACAGTCTCTTCCCATTCTGTATGTGTGAAACTGATTGTTCCTTCCTAAGTGGAGCACTTTGCATTTATCTTTATTGAACTTCATCCTGTTTACCTCAGACCATTTCTCCAATTTGTCCAGATCATTTTGAATTATGACCCTGTCCTCCAAAGCAGTTGCAATCCCTCCCAGTTTGGTATCGTCCGCAAACTTAATAAGCATACTTTCTATGCCAACATCTAAGTCGTTGATGAAGATATTGAACAGAGCTGGTCCCAAAACAGACCCCTGCGGAACCCCACTTGTTATACCTTTCCAGCAGGATTGGGAGCCATTAATAACTACTCTCTGAGTACTGTTATCCAGCCAGTTATGCACCCACCTTATAGTAGCCCCATCTAAATTGTATTTGCCTAGTTTATCGATAAGGATATCATGCGAGACCGTATCAAATGCCTTACTAAACTCTAGGTATACCACATTCATTGCTTTTCCCTTATCCACATGGCTCGTTATCCTATCAAAGAAAGCTATCAGATTGGTTTGACATGATTTGTTCTTTACAAATCCATGCTGGCTATTCCCTATCACCTTACCACCTTCCAAGTGTTTGCAGATGATTTCTTTAATTACTTGCTCCATTATCTTCCCTGGCACAGAAGTTAAACTAACTGGTCTGTAGTTTTCTGGGTTGTTTTTATTTCCCTTTTTATAGATGGGCACTATATTTTCCAGTCTTCTGGAATCTCTCCCGTCTCCCATGACTTTCCAAAGATAATAGCTAGAGCCCTCTATTAACTCCTTGAGTATTCTAGGATGTATTTCATCAGGCCCTGGTGACTTGCAGGCATCTAACTTTTCTAAGTGATTTTTAACTTGCTCTTTTTTTATTTTATCTTCTAAACCTACCCCCTTCCCATAAGCATTCACTGTGTTAGACATTCCTTCAGACTTCTCAGTGAAGACCGAAACAGAAGTAATTAAGCATCTCTGCCATTTCCAAGTTTCCTGGTACTGTTTCTCCCTCCTCACTGAGCAGTGGGCCTACCCTGTCCTTGGTCTTCCTCTTGCTTCTAAGGTATTGATAAAAAGTCTTCTTATTTCCCTTTATTCCCATAGCTAGTTTGAGCTCATTTTTTGCCTTTGCCTTTCTAATCATGCTCCTGTGTTCCTGTGTTGTGTGTCTATATTCATCCTTTGTAATCTGACCTAGTTTCCATTTTTTATATGACTCCTTTTTATTTTGTTTTATTTTGTAGGTCATGCAAGAGGTTAAGCCACGGTGGTCTTTTGCCACATTTTCTATCTTTCCTACCCATCGGAATAGCTTGCTTTTGGGCCCTTAATAGTGTCTCTTTGAAAAACTGCCAACTCTCCTCAGTTGTTTTTCCCCTCAGTCTTGATTCCCATGGGACCTTACTTATCAGCTCTCTGAGCTTACCAAAATCCACCTTCCTGAAATCCATTGTCTCTATTTTGCTGTACTCCCTTCTACCCTTCCTTAGAATTGCAAACTCTATGATTTCATGATCACTTTCACCCAAGCTTCTTTCTACTTTCATATTCTCAACGAGTTCCTCCCTGTTTGTTAAAATCAGGTCTAGAACAGCTTCCCCCCTAGTAGCTTTGTCAACCTTCTGAAATAAAAAGTTATCTGCAATGCAGTCCAGGAACTTATTGGATAGTCTGTGCCCTGTGGTGTTATTTTCCCAACATATATCTAGATAGTTGAAGTCCCCCATCACCACCAAATCTTGGGCTTTGGATGATTTTGTTAGTTGTTTAAAAAAAGCCTCATCCTCCTCTTCCACCTGGTTAGGTGGCCTCTAGTAGACTCCTAGTACGACATCACCCTTGTTTTTTACCCCTTTTATCCTAACCCAGAGACTCTCAACACTTCCATCTCCTATGTCCATCTTCACCTCAGTCCAAGTGTATATATTTTTAATATATAAGGCAACACCTCCTCTCTTTTTCCCCTGTCTATCCTTCCTGAGCAAACTATACCCATCCACACCAACATTCCAATCGTGTATTATCCCACCAAGTTTCAGTTATGTTATGTTGCTTCCCCTCTCTGGTTCCCCATCTCCTTTCTTTCCTTGAACAATCAGCCACCAACAGCACAATCATTTGTGGCAGCGGTTTCCTTTCTTTTCTTCCATCTCTCCAGCAGCACAATGGAGAAAGCAGCAGGGTGCAGGTGGGGAGAAGGGAATAGGGGAGAGATAGCTCAGTGGTTTGAGCATTGCCTGCTAAACCCAGGGTTGTGAGTTCAGCCCTTGGGGGGGGCCATTTGGGGATTGGTCCTGCTTTGAGCAGGGGGTTGGACTAGATGATCTCTTGAGGTCCCTTACAACCCTAATAATCTATGATCAGTACAGTGACACCATAGGGTGCAGTCTGGGTAGGCCGACGCTGTTAGATCTAAGAGAGTTCCTCTTTCTACTGAAAGTATAGAGCAGGGCTGAGACCAGAGCCTGCTCGCTGGCTGCCTTTTCAGGCCTCCTTGTGGTTGAAGAAAATTTGCCCCAATGAGTTTGAGCAGCAGCCTCAGGGCCGAGCTATGCCCCGAACTCAGAAGCAGCAGCAAAGGCCGAAGCTGAGGCAGAGGGAATGAGGAGTGGGCCAGCCTGAGACTGCCAGGGAGCAGTAGGTAGGCTGATCTGTCAGATGGAGAAAATGGGTGGGCCAGAGCTTGTGGTCCAGGGAAGAGAGTGGAAGGAGGAAAGGGGCAGCATGGGTGTGTGTGGGAAGGGGGGGGGCTGTGATCAAGGGAATGAAAGAGAGTCTGCTAGCTCACTTGGAGACGAGCAGTGGGGATATAGCTGAGGAGATAATGAGTAGAAGGGTCACAGAATTTATTTAACAGGGGGAGTCCAAATTCTGTGGATGGGTGAGTGATTTTATCTGGAAGACCAGACATGACCTTGTGTATCTGTGTGTCTGTGGGCTGTGTGTGTGTAAGTAATCACTAGCCCTCCCATTTATTTTGGACACCACTGGTTGGAAGTCAGGATGCTTGAAGGTAATCTTAACTCCTCTACAATAAAACAGGGGGATCTTCTGAAGGATCTCAGAAGGCAAACCCAGCATTCCCACACATGAGTGAACCCCAAAGCAGCAGCCATGCAACACAGGGAAATGGCCTGTTTTACATTTGTATTTCATTCACCTCCCATATGGGATCATTTTCCCTTTTCTTTATTGTTTTTAATAGTGCTTTTCCTAGTCATAATAATCAGGGTTGTTGTTTTTTTGTTTTACACAGCTGGCTTTGATTGGTTTCAGTTCTGCAATTCCTACTTGTGACTAAGGAAAGAAGCAAAAGTTCTTTTAGTTTTGTGTGCGAGGCAGATGGGTGCTTTTTTGGGGGGCGGGAGGCAAAGTCGACCTGGGCAGCAAACTCTTTGTTAAAGCCTCAGATCAGCCTTTTCTGCATCTGGGCTTGGTCAAATTGTGGCTCGCGGGACAAATTCTCATCCAAGTATCATGCCTGGAAAAAATAATACACCAGTGATTCTGCACACTCCCCCACTTCCCCTTAGTTTATAGATTGATTTTCAAAAGATATAAACAAGGGTGACAGTCTGACTACCTGTAGGCACCCTTTGTGTCCAGACTGTGGAAGCAGATGGCAAGAGTGCAACTGTGTTGTGGAACGGCAGAGATAATATGCAAGAGTAGAGGATGAATCAAATCTCTGTTTCTATGTTTGTAACACTGGCATTAGTCTTCAAGAAGCAGTAATCCCAGGCAGCCATCTCTCTGCCATCCAACTGCATACTTTACATAATACAGCCACAGGATGATGCATAATTTACCTGTGGAACTCACTGTCACGAGCAATTGTTCAGGCCAAAATGTGCATATGAATGAAAACATCCACAGTTACACTAGCAGGGATTAAAAAAAATGTAAGGGAAACTAAGTGCCATGCTTCAGGGCATAAATCAGACACTATATGCATGGGGATAGGAAGAAACTTCCCATAAGGGCATGTAATTGTTCACTGTGGGGTTTCTTGTATGTTCCTCTTAAACAGCTGCTTCTAGTCACTGTCCGAACTGGGCTAATCTGCTCTGGCTAGTCTGACGTTCCAAGAATTATCCGGCAAGAAGAGACACAGTTATTGTGCAAGGCTGAAAGAAAGGAAATGTTTACAGGGACAATGCACAGTTCAGCTTGTTACATGTTCCTGTGCAATGAAAGAACAGAAATGAAAGCATAATTAAAATGGGTCCCAAGTCTCAATGTGTATCTTGGCTTTCTGCTTAGCCTTGTTGGAAGGCTGCCTCTGCCTTTCTCAGACCCCAGGCTGAACAGGGACCACTGGACCATTAGATCTATGTCAGTCTCTTTCCAGTTATTCAAATCACGTTGTTCTTCAAAGAACTGCAAAACCCTTCCAGCAAACAGGCTTATAGCTTGTGATAGATTCAAATGCTTAACGTGGCCCCTGGCCTAGAGGTAAGAGAAGTGAGAATCTCACAGCCTCTTCAGGAAACTCTTCATGTCATTTCCTAGCATTTCACTGGTAGGTGAATGATGGTTCGTTTGATTTTAAGGAGCAAAAGTGATTTTTTGAAAGGTGTCTCCCATGAATGGCATTGATTTGTTGTAGCTACAGTTAGACGCCAGAGTGATGAGCATCTTTCAAATAACTGTGGGCTATGTTATCACAGCCCTTACTTGGCTGCACAGGGGGTTAAAAATGAGTAAAGCCTCCTTGCTCTGCTGCTCAGATTACAACTCTCTCTGGCCATAGTGGGGGAGAACAGGGGCCTCTAGCCAGGCAGAATAGCTGATGGCAAAGGGGTAGGTGCACGGGAGTGAACTAACATATCCCACCCCATGAGTAAGGGGAAGCAGGGAGAGAATTGTGACTCACAGAGTGGTGTCTGAGGTGCAGTCCCTCCTGAGGACACTCCTGGGTCTGCGTGGTTTGCTCAGGGCTGTGCTTACAGTTGCAACCTGGCCCTAACAGAGAGAGCAACCATGTCACGTCCGGGAGCCTTACTCTTGGCAAGGATGAGGCGTCCGAAGGAATTGCTAGCCCACCCAGCAAGCAGTTGTAGCTTGTAGTCAGGAGGACCTCAATATGGCATCTAACCTCTGTGATTTCTAACCCACATTCCAGGGGCCTTGGCTCGTCACTGACTCTTAGGAAATAGCATCCACTACTGAATCACCAACACCAGTTCTCTAGTGGCCACTCATTCAGGTACTGATGGTGTTTGTTTGTTTTCTTATTTATTTTGATTTAGATAATAACTAAAAAAGATGCCTATCCAATAATCTACTTGCCCTGGCACACCCTTAATAATATAAGGAAATCTCAGTAGCATTACAGTGATGAGTTTGACAGGAGGAGAGCAAGACAGCTCTTTACAGCAACTTTTTTCCTCAACTTTGTCGCTATAGGAAACATTCCCTCAGCCTTCTCCAAAAAACCCAATCAACCAGATTTGATCTGTTGCTTAGCTTGTAAGGGTAACAGGCTCCTGGCACAAAGTTGGTATGGCTTCAGGAGAGCGGGCGATGGTTGTGTTTAAGGCATGATAACCCCTGCCTCTCATCTTTTATAGCCGCGTTGTCTGACGCACTGAGCATGTTACGGAGAAGCAGTAACTTTTCCATAGCTCACATTGCAACTTTCTTCCATATTGAAGTTCCCGCTAACCTGGGCTTGGAAAAATTTGGTTTGGTTGGGCATTTGCTAGATATACACTGAAGGAAAGTGACCATGGTTCTGCAAAGTCTGAAGAAAATGTGTCAATGTGTTTTGACTGTGATTTGAAAATTTGACATTTGCATCATGTTTCTTTGTGTTCCTCTAGCTTGAAAAACAAATGATTATTCTCCCTTCAAACTTTCCACATAGTTAAATCTCCTTTATTACTTGTGTGCTGGCCATGATTGAAGAAAATATGATGTAGCTAAGCAAATTATTAACAGTTTTTGTTGTGGGTCATGTTAGGGTCCAATCCAGCTTCCAGTGAACTACAATATATAGTAGTTCTGGGCCTGTTCCTATTCTCATTGATGTCAATGAGAGGCTTTTTCTTTTATTTGCTGATAACTTCAATGGCAGCAGGACAGGGCAGTACGTGTATGTGTGAAGAGATTTCTCTAGCTGGTAGCTGTCAGCGATCTTGCTAGAAAGCGATCTCCCTTTTAAGCTTTCTCAAGTAGTAGGGAGGGACATGTGTTGTGGAGCAGCAAGAGCCATGGCTGTAGTCCTGATTCCAGTAGGTGTTGTTTTATTATGGAAAAACGATAGCCTTGCTGTAAAGTTGCAACCATGAGCCTCATGATTTTGATTGATTTGTAAATTCTTACACTTTCAAAATTCTTGGAGCTGACTCTCATTAACAGTTAGACCATTCCCTGAAAAATGCTGATGTAATGAAGTACGTACTACTAGAGATTAAAAGATTTATTCAGTTGTTCCTTTTTGAAACTTTTGCAATTGTCTAACATTTTACATCCCTCTAGCTGCCAACAAAATCATATTACACCACACAGTTTGCAACATTAGGCACATTTGAACACTGGCTCACGCAAGAGGCAGTTTTCACGGGCCAGAACTGTAAAAATAGTATAGAAATTGGCATGTTTTGAAAACCAGACCCAGTTCAGTGAAGCAGCTGGACGTACTAATAGTTACTTCAGAAGGCCTGGAGCGCAGCTAGGCACAAAACTTTAATCTCTGAGGAGGTGGGAGACCCATGTCCTAGTCATTAGGCCACAGCACCTTTTGTACCTGTTGGTTCAAAACCCTCTATTTAGTTAGGCCATGTGTAATAAGGGGATAATAACGTGTAGCCACCTCTATAAAGTGCGTTGAGGGCAGCACATGAGAATGCGTTAGGTAAGTGGCGGTAACTAAGGAACAATGAGGCTCAATAATTTGATCATAATGGGTTACAGACTGGCTACAGAGTTAATAGAACTGGGCTCTGGTCCTGCATCTGATAACTTAATTTGCCATGATGCTTTAGCCCTTTTTGCTAACATTTGTAAGTTCACAGATTTTTTAAGTTTAAAAGGAGCCATAAGATCATCTTGCCTGACCACTAGTATAACACAGGCCATAGAATTCCATCCTGTTACTCTTGTAGTGACCCCAGTAATTGACATTAGGAGGGAAGGGATGCTGTGCTGCAGATGCTTAAGTTACTAAGCCATATTGTGAATGTGTGTATCTTGTCTGTTGTGCACAGAATGAGGCTGGGTGCCACTGGAACCATTAGTAGCTTGGTTAGTGCCACAAACTCTTTAAATTTAATATGCTGGTGACCAGCATTTCCTGTTCATTTAGAAAAACAAGACAAAACCTATGGGCGAGATTCTCAGCTGCGTAAATTGGTGTAACTCCTTTGTCATCAATGGAAATTTGTTGATTTACACTAGCTGAGAATTTGGCCCCATTTTTTTTTTTTAAAAAAGGGAGCAGGGGATGGGAAAGGTTTGAGTAGCAATAGAAAAAAAACAAACATTGCACCTTTTTGCCAGAAAGGAGGGATTCTAGTTCCCCATTATTAGAATGTATTACAGTGCCTTCCTCTTGAGAGAAGCCTTTTCAAGATACCTAGATAGAGCACATAATTCACTCGCTTTAGAACATGAACTCCTATACCACCTACCCATGTCTTCCTGCTCAAGCTTATTCTAATGTAGAAACAAAAGAAAAAGGTTAAGCCATTGCTATATAACCATTCAGTACTGTGGGGTAATCCAGCCTTATTAAATGCAGGAAAACCAATGGTGCAGAAGCAATTGATAGAAAAGGGTGATGTTAGCCTTGTCGCATCCAATCCACAGAGGGATACTTTTAAGTCATTGCCGCAATAATTTGGCTGCAGTTTTGGCAGCACCTACAAATTAACCACAAAAATTGGCAATGCCACACATTTATGAGCCAATCCGTTTGGCCTCAGTGCAGTAGTAGCTCTGGAATCAACTAACTTATTTTATTAAAATTTTTTTAAAAAAATGGACAGCATACCAGACCCACCGCATGAATATATACCTATTGACCTTCCACTGGAAAAAGTATGGAGAACCCTTCAACATAAATTGAGTCAGGGTTCAAGGATCCCAGGAACAGTGGAACAAAATTGAGCGTGATACAGAAAAAGCATGAATTGAGCTCTCCTCTTTAACTAATTCACCAGCAGATTATTTTTCACATGACTTGGACCTTTACAGTCCAGGTAGGCATTAAAGAAACATACAGGTGTTGGAAATCTGGAGGATTCCTTAACTCTCTGTCATATCTACTGAAGCTGTTAAAAAAATAAAAATAAAAGGTGCACTTAGTATCAGGGACTTCTTTTGATCCTGCCAAATTGTTTATATTGGTACCCACCAACCAAAAGCTTACTCTTTATGATTCATGGGAACATTGGTTCTGATGGGCCTTGTTGGCAGTGAAACATCAAATCGTACAACACCAGAAATGACCTACATCTCCCAGCTTATAGAACTGGGGTTTAGTGACATGGTAGCTCTGGGAAGAGTACAAGCAAGAAAAGGGAAGAGCTCTTCAAATTTGATGCCAGTTGGGGCCAGATCCTCAGTAATTAGTGTCAATTGAGCTATGCTGATTTACACCAGCTGAGGAGCTGTCCTGATGTCTTTATTTTTAGAGTTGATTAATTGACCTAACTGCAGAGTGGCAATATATATAGGACACTTTATTGGTGGATCTAGTGTAGCAGTGCTGAAAACAGTTCTAGAGTAATGTCATCATTGCATGTGGACAACTTTTTTACTCTTCATGGTATTTCTTATGTCTGACCTGCTTTGTCTACAATGTCATCTTTCTCTTGTTTCCTATGGCTTGTTTGATGTTTCTCTGGTGCTTTTTCTCCAAGTGCTCTTACAATACGAAAGGAATGTACAAATGTCAAAGATTGGTGTAAAGTCTGATGAACTTGGTTATCTTTTTTCTTACTTCATTGTGAACTCTATAGTGCTCTTTGTTTTCCTTTGTACAATAAAAATATTTAATTGAAAAAGAAATCATATAAAAACCCTGTCAGCCTAAAAACATGCATTTCCTTGAGTTCTGGTTTTTATAAAGTTGTGTGCCTTCAGCCAGGGCATAAAAGATGATGTATCTCTTTTGAAGAGGCAGATAAGACAGAAAACAGAGGAGTCTAGTTTCCCTCTGATTCACGTGCAGAGAGGAGCGCGAGGTTACCAGTGATGTCATTCCTGCGTTTATGATCTACAGTTCCAGCTATTTTCTTGATTTTGAAGTAGACATACCATTTCATAAACCCAATAAAACAAGCTAGGGAGTGTGTTATGGAGTGATTACTTCATCTTTCTGTTGGCTGTGGTTACTGGAGCTTTGGCCATGTGCATTGTTAGGCTGCTCCAATACAACTAGATTCATAACTATTGTATACAAAAACAGGTGTAATAACCCCCCTAGACTGGTGGGCTGTAGGGACTGTCTCTGGGGCCTCCAGATCCAAAAGCATGAGTCTACAAAGCTTGAGCTAAAAGACTAGCTATGTTAACTTGAAGGCAGATTCAGATTTATAAACTTCTTTATGTGGTCCAGCTATTGTGGGGGAAAGAGGGGAGTGAGGTAGGGCAAAGACACACTTGGCCATTGAGTTACATATACCCTTTAGCCAGGGAAGCTTGTCCTAAACATCAGAGGTTCATGGCAGTTTGAATCATCACTTCTAACAGTACCTCTAGATGGGTTCCATAAGTAGAGATTGAACCCCTGACGTCCGAGTTAGAGCACATGGGCTTCTACTATTGAGCGGCAGGGTATAGCCTCACAAACCTTGTTACATGGTTCATCTGCAACAGAGGTAGTATGGGTTGAGATGACAAAGACACACTCTGGCCTATGTGTTGTTGCACAAGAGTGATCTGTGGTTCCAACATCAAATTCCATTCGATCCTATCCG
Source organism: Gopherus evgoodei (assembly GCF_007399415.2). NCBI lineage: Eukaryota > Metazoa > Chordata > Testudines > Testudinidae > Gopherus > Gopherus evgoodei. The sequence continues at coordinate 112,483,542 of NC_044325.1, read as the reverse complement.
TTTTAGCATTTTGCTTGTGCTTCAGAAAATACCATCCATTTTAGAGTTACTTCAGAAAACACAGAACAATTTGCTGGAGATATGACAATGAGGAGAGAACATCATCCAGCCCTGCTGTTATGGAAATCTAGCTTTTACCTTTTTGACCTTTGCAGGAGAACACAGCACAAAACATCCACAGTAACTTCCCAAGATGGCTAAGAAAGTCAAATGACAGTAGTTTACTGATAGTGGCTTTCTTTATTCCACTAAGAATATTATCAGAGTAAAAGCATCACTGTCCATTTTTAAATGATGCTAAAGGCCAATGTTGTTACATAGTAGGTACCAGGTATCGTATGATGTGCTGAAAACATCATGCCTGGAGCTTGTCTTTCAAAGGAAGGAATCATTTGGATCTCATTTCAGTTTGTTATGGAAGTGGAACAGAAGTGTTTCTGAAGATTCAGAGATTGAGAAGGGCTGTATATTTGCAGTAGCAGGTACACCAAGTTAGTTGAATATGGAGATATATTGCCAACCAAATTACTTGGTACTGAAGCCTGACTTATTGGTCTGTGATTCTAAGATCACACCTGCCGTCTTCTTTAAAAAAATAGGCACAATCTCTGCTACCCTCCATCCCTCTTGTAAATTAGCTGATTTTAGTGCGGTTGTTTATTTTTGTTAGCATCTCAACCACTTCATTGTTAAGCTCCCTTAGAGCTCATGGATGTAGGCCACCTTGCTCTGGTGTCTTGTTGCTCTTTTTAGTTGTCAGTTTGTTTCAGCACCTCTTCTTTTGACAACTCGATCCCTGACAGTACTTCAACCTTATTACCTGAAAAAAAGTGTGGATCTTCCTAGCATCTACTGTGGTGGACAATGCAAAGACATCATTTAGACTCTCAGCATGGTCCTTAACTTGGTAGTCTAGCAATCTTGCCTGATTCTTTTGCAGGCGTCCATGCTTCTGCCATACTTGCAGAATTTCTTATTATTTGTATTGCTGCTTGTTCTTCAAAATCCCCCTTAGCCTTCCTACTTTCCTTCTTACATATTTCTTGTCATAGTTTATATTCCTTTGTATTGGCTTCCGTAGGGCTGGATTTTTGATCTGAAAGACACCTCTGTCTCAAAACAGAAAAAACCTCTTCAACCTTTCCATTTAGCCGTACTGATTTACTTCTTCACCTCCTATCTCCTTTTTTGTTTAGGGTTAAGCATTCTTTTTGTGACCATGTTGGTATGGAGGCTTCCGACAAATACTATAAATCTAAGAACACTGAACAAGACCCCTGGACAGAATGCCACCACGAGATATTTCAAATGATGTGAAAATACCTGGAATCCACCTAAAATAAAATTAATTGTTTCAGCTTTTGAGGGCAGGTTCACCAAAGCAGTGGAACAGGTTGTCCAATTAAGGTGAGTTTACAGAGGCTTTGCATCACTAAACGACACACAACATCTAAACTGCTGGTAAATCTGCCAGTAAATGTGCAGTTGACTTATTGGTTTAGAGGGCTGTTAGTGAGACTGGTGCTATGTGATGCTGGAAGAAGAGCCCAGTGCTTGAGTCCCAATGTCTCTGTGCTTTAAGGGCTTTCTCAATGCTCCTGCAAGAGGTCCCCCAGCAGTACTGCCTCAATGCACAATTGAGCCAAAGCAGCAGTGGCATGGGGAGCCTTTAAAGCACAGATAGGCACTTTAGCCTGTAGCAGTGAAATCCTTTAAAAACAAGTGCAACAGGGTAGTTGGCTCCTTAAATGGACCCAGTGCGCCTGTTCCAGTCCTGGTGTGCCCTAATTTGGTGTAATGAGGCATCTGGGGGGTCCTGAGGGAGTTATAAATGAGGAGCCGCCAAAAGGGAGTGCAGAACCCAGAGTTCAGAGTCGAGGGGCCTGAAGAAGTAGAGAGCTCAGAGAAAGAGCAGAGCTGGGCTGAGAGCTTCAAGGAGGGGAGCAGTTAGAGTTCTCTAGTTAACCACAGGAGCCAGATCAGCCTGGTGACAGCAGAAGGCAGGTGGTGGATCACCCACAAACTTCTTCAGGCCAGAGAGCGTTGAAGGCTGAGAGCAGCAGAGAGAGATGTTTGCTGGCTCTCTGATCTCCTTCAGAATTAAGGTTGAATTGAGTTTTGAACTGAAAGCATGGATTCAACCTCTGGTAATTATGAAAAATACAATGTATCCTACTCAAAATTACAGCAGTACTGTGAGTATCAAATTATCATTGTTGTGTGGGAATTTGTGAGTAGATTTATTTATTAGTTTTGGAATTAAAATTAATGGGAATGTTTGACATTTTTGCATCCCGTGTTGACTTTTTACTTTTGTTTTTGTTGTTGTTGACCTCTAATGATCTCAGTAACCGAATGACGTAGACTGAAGGCTTCCTATGTAGTTAAAACTCACTGAAATCTTATGCATGAACATAGACTACATTTGAATAATTATTTTTTAGAATTAATGGTATTTTTCCCCATTATTCTTCAGAACTAAATTTTCTTCTTCAGTGGAAATCAACTCTGTCCTTTAGTGACACCATGCAAAAATCATACAGTTTTCATTATGGCATATTAGTGGTTGTGGGCCCAGATTAGACTAAATTGACTCTTAAAGAGTCATTTTTTTCCCTCCAGCTCCCTGACCCACCCTGCTCCTAGGCATCAGTGGTGGACAGAGTTAAGGTTGTTTGGGTGCCTGAACTATGCACTTCCATACCTTAACATTTTTGGATTTCTTTTAAGTTGAATCCTAAACCCTAAATTTCATGAGTTTCTAACTCTTAGATTTGGAATAATTACAATAGTGCTATAATGTATTTTACCCAGATTACTGATATGCATTCTTAACCTTAACTCCATTTTAATGTGATGGTTTTTTTGGATAGTATATTATGGTAACTTGTACTTAATGGCTTAACTGTTATTATTTTGTGAACCAATTTATGTGAGATACTGAGGCAAAGTCGGGAGTAGCCTCCTCTCTTATACTCTACAACTAACGGTTCCAAGAAGCAATTGTTTAGAGATGCAGTTTCTTGATATCTTGAACCTTGCCCTATTGTACCGTTTGACCACTTTCTGGGCCTTATTCAAAGCTCATTCAATTCAGTGGTAAGACTCCCATTGACTGCAATGGGCTTTGGTTAAGGACCGATACAAAGGTAGCATTTTCATTCTGATTGCAGCTTTGCAAACTCACTCTGCTGAAAATAAAGTTCAAAGGGAAGGGAGAGTTTTCACTTCCTAGGGCAGACTTAGCTGCTAATAACTCTTCATCTGACCCTCCCTCTAGGTTGAAGTTTGTGTGCAAAGAAGTTGTGACCAGGAAGGGGTCGCTTCTGTTGGAACCTGGAAACACAAGTTAGTCTGTTCTATCCTCGACATTTCCCATGCAAAAATTCCCATTGTACACTTGACTATTGGCGTGTGGTGTGGTAGATGACATAAACTCCATGAAAACTATTTAGGGCTGTTTAATCAATGAATATTTGTGGGCTTGATCCTACAGCCAATCATACTGAAAAGTGAACTGTCAGGCTGGAGGGAGGTTACTAGTGGAGTTGCTCAGAGATCACTCTTGGGACCAATCTTATTTAACATTTTTGTTACTGACTTTGTCACAAAAAGTAGGTGTGTGTGAATAAAATTTGCAGCTGACACAAAGTTGGGAGTTATTGCCAGTATGGAGGAGGACCGGATTATCAAACAAGAAGATCTGGACAACCTTGTCAACTGGAGTAATAGAAATGGGATGACATTTAATAGTGCAAAATGCAAGGTCATGCATGTAGAGACTAACAACAAGAATTTTTGCTATAAATTGGAGACATATTATTTGGAAGTGACAGAGGAGGAGAAAGATCTGAGTGTATTGGTTGATCACAGGATTACTATGAGCTGTCAATGTGATGTGTCCATGATAAAGGCTAATGCAGTCTTAGGATGCATCAGGTGCAGTATTTCCAGTACAGACAGGGAAGTGTTAGTATCATTATACAAGGCACTGGAGAGACCTCATCTGGAATACTGCGTGCAATTCTTTTCTCCCATGTTTAAGAAAGATGAATTCAAACTGGAACAGGCAGAGAGAAGGGCTACTAGGATGATCCAAGCAATGGAAAACCCATCTTATGAGAGGAGACTCAAAGAATTTGACTTGATTAACCTAACCAAGAGAAGGCTGAGGGGAGATATGGTTGCTCTCTATAAATACCTCAGAGGGATAAATACTGGGGAGAGAGAGAAGTTATTTAAGTTAAGTGCCAATGTAGATACAAGAACAAATGGATATAAACTGGCCATCAAGTTTAGGCTTGAAATTAGGTGAAGGTTTCTAACCATCAGAGGAATGAAGTTCTGTAACAGCTCTCCAAGAGGGCCTGTGAAAGCAAAAAACCTAACTGGCTTCAGGACTGGGCTTGATAAATTTATAGATGGGATGGGATGATGGGACTGCCTACAATGGCATGTAGCCAATCTGTGACTGCTAGCAGCAAATATTTCCAATGGCTGGTGATAGGACACTAGATGGGGAGAGCTGTGAGTTAATACAGAGAATTCTTTCCTAAGTGTCTGGCTGGTGGGTCTTGCTCACATGCTCAGAATCTGTCTAATTGCCATATTTTGGGTCGGGAAGGAATTCCCCCCAGGATCAGCTTGGCAGAGACCCTGGTTTTATTTTGGCTTCCTCTGCAGCATGGGGCATGGGTCATTTCCAGGTTTAAACTAGTATATGTGGGAGATTCTCTGTAACTTGAAGTCTTGAATCATGATTTGAGGACTTCAGTAACTCAGCCAGAGGTTATGGGTCTTTTACAGGAGTCTGTAAAAGTTCTGTGGCCTGCAATGTGCAGGAGGTCAGACTAGGTGATCATGAAGGTCCCTTCTGACCTTAAAGTCTATGAGTCTATTTGCACCAAGGCCCCTTTACACCACTGTGGCAGTGTAAAGGGGCTTTAAGGTGAGTAGCCTTTGCCAGACTTGTGCAAAGGAGCCTTAATGTAAATGAAAATCAAGCTCTTGTCTTTTTTTAAATACATCGTTTATTGTTATTTGTTTGTATTATTGTTGCACCTAGGATCCCAAGTCATGGACCAAGACCCCATTGTGCTAGGTAGCGTACAAACACAGAACAAAAAGAGAGAGCCTGCCCCAAAGATACATGTAAATGTAGGGTTGTTGTAAACCCTAATGATGAGTGTTTCCTTCTGTTATTTCCCTGTCTTACTGCATCTCTTTCTTGCGTTTACTCTTTTTAAAAAATTATAATATTTTTGTGATCTAAAGGGTTTTTCTTTTTAGAAGACAGCTTCCAGGATAATACACTTTCCAAGACAAACAAAACTCTGCTTCATATTAACACACACACGCGAGAAAGAAAATTCTACTGAAGGAAAAAGCATACTTGGCTAGGGTTCCCCTCTGCATTTTGAGATGTACAGTATTTTGTTATTCTTAGATGGTCTGTTATTGTCTTCCCCTTCTGTGCAATATGCCAGCAACCACATGTATGTGAGTTGCTTATGCTGTATATCAAGGGTTGGCAACCTTTCAGAAGTGGTGTGCCGAGTCTTCATTTATTCACTCTAATTTAAGGTTCCACGTGCTGGTAATACATTTTAACATTTTTAGAAGGTCTCTTTCGATAAATCTATAATATATAACTAAACTATTGTTGTATGTAAAGTAAATAAGGTTTTTAAACTGTTTAAGAAGCTTCATTTAAAATTACATTGAAATGCAGAGCCCCCTCAGAGCAGTGGCCAGGACCCAGGCAGTGTAAGTGCCACTGAAAATCAGCTCGCGTGCTACCTTCGGCACCTGTGCCATAGGTTGCCTACCCCTGCTGTATATTGAACTATATGCTAGTAGTATGGCAGCATGATCTACTGGATAGCACCAGCATGAGCACCAGGAGATCTGAGTTCTGTTCCAGGCTCTACCAATGACCTGCTGCATGACCTTGGGCAAGTCACTTCATATCTGTTTAAACTGTATGCACTTTGGGGCAAGGACTATACAGTCCTTAACACCATGGGTCATTGGTCTTGACTGTGTCTTCTAGATGCCACTGTAATAGAAATAATAACATGGGAAAATATTTGAACTTCATGATGTTGATCAGAGGAGCTACTTAAATAATGTAGCAGTCCCTCTGTTAAAATAATGGGCCATGTCTCAGCTCATATAAAATCAGCAAAGCTCTGTTGAAGCCGAGGGACTTTCACCGACTTACATTAAGTGAGCATGTGATTAAATATTTACACATTAGATAAATCATCAGCAGTTGATTTTTCATATCACTGATTAAAATGTAATCGTTACATCCCTTATCATAGAATCAGAAATACAGGGCTGGAAGAGACCTCATGAGGTCCTTAGTTCAGTGTCCTGTGCTGAGGCAGGATCAAGTAAACCGAGACCATCCCTGGCAGGTGTTTGTCCAACCTGTTCTTAAGAACCTCCACAGGTGGGAATTCCACAATCTCCTTTGAGAGCCTATTCTAGAATTTATAGTTAGAAAGTTTTCCTAATCTCTAACCTAAATCTACGTTGCTGCAGAGTAAGCCCATTAAATTCTTGTCCTACCATCAGTGAACATGGAGAACAATTGATCACAACCCTCTTTATAGCAGCCCTTAACATATTGAAAGAAGACCATAATCATGTCCCCCCTCAGTCTTCTTTTCTCAAGACTAAACATGCCCAGGTTTTTGTAACTTTTCCTCATAGGTCAGGTTTTCTAAACCTTTTATCATTTTTGTTGCTCTCCTCTCTTCTCTCTTGAATCTGTCCACATCTTTCTTAAAGTGTAGTACCCAGAACTGAACCCAATATTCCAGCTGAGGCATCATCAGTGCCGAGTAGAACAGGACAGTTACCTTCCGTGTCTTACATACAACATTCCTGTTAATACACCTCAGAATGATGTTAGCCTTTTTTGCAGCTGCATCATTGTAATCTAGAGTGACCAGATCACCCAGGTCAAATATCGGGACGCGGGGTGGAGGAGGAGGAGCGGAGCTGGGGCAAGAGGAAAAAAATGGCAGCAAAGCAAAAAAAAAACAACCAATCCCCCAACCCCAATTCCTTCCCCCCTCCTCAAGCGCTGGAGGGAGGCCCGGGAGACTCAGGGGAGCGCGGGGCCGGGGTGAGTGTGAGTCTGGCCTGGCCCTGAGCAGGCAGGACTCGGCGCGGTATCTGGAGGGAGAGTAGGGGGCGGCCCGCAGGGCCAGGAGGCAGATGTTCTCCCCACCTGGGCAGTGGGACTCGGAAGCAGCCGCTGCTGCAGCTCCCACTGCCGCGAGGGGAGGAAGCGGCTGCTGGCCAAGCTCGGCGGGTGTGGCCCTAGTGCCCATGAACCACCCCCCCCCCCCGGCCCGGGCCTGCTGCGGGGACCCAGTGCACACGCGCGCGCCCAGCCCCTGGCCAGTCGGGTCTGGCCTGGCTGCCCAGCTGGTGCAATCCCGTGGGCGGCCCCGGAGTGGGGGCGGCAGGCCCCAGCCCCTCCATCCCACTCAGGTCCTGCAGAGGAACAAACGGGGCTGGGCTGCCGATGCCTCCACCACGGGATTGCACCAGCTGGGCAGCCAGCCCAGATGCGACTGGCCAGGGGCTGGGTGCAGCATGCGCGCTGCTGGGTCCCTGCAGCAGGCCTGGGCTCAGGGGGTTCGGGCCTGGGCGCCAAAGCCGCAGCCGCTGAGTGCCACGTGCTTGGTCACTTCCTCCCCCCATGGCAGTGGGAGCTGCAGCAGTGGCTGCTTCCGAGTCCCGCTGCCCAGGTGGGGAGAACAACTGCCGCCTGGCCCTGCGGGCCACCCCCTACTCTCCCTCCAGGTTCCGTGCCCGTGTCTTGCCTGCTCAGGGCCAGGCTGGACTCACACTCACCCCGGCCCCATGCTACCCTGCATCCCCTGGGCATGGCGTGCTTGGCAAGAGGCGGGGATTTGGGGAGGGAGCCAATGGGGCAGTGAGGGGGCAGGAATTTGGGGAGGGAGCCAATGGGGGAAGGAGGAGGCAGAGTCAGGATGGGGGAGGGCGCGAGCCCTTCCAGGCCTCAGAGCCTTTGCTTGTTTGTCCAGTGCCCCGACCTAACATTGGTCAGGACGTGGGATAAACAAGCAAATATCGGGACAGTCCCGATAAAATCTGGTCACCCTATTGTAATCCCAAGCACCACTCTAGTCACATCATACATACTACTGCAATGATATTTGTCCAAAATACGCCTTGTAAGGTATCATTTAAAAACTAACAGTATACTGGTCAATAATATCATTGTAGGATGCACATGTTAAACTTATGTATGAAGTTGTGAATGCCCTCTGTATAATGTTGCTAGACCAGGTTCAAGAAGATAGCCTAGCCTAGTTAGAGGTGATAAACAGGTCTGTCCTGAATGGAGGAATGTGGTTATGTTAATTTACATATTAGCTGTAAACAAAGCTATCATGCAACCTAGCAGGAGTGGAGCCTGAACTCAAGAGACAGAGAATTAGCATGGCTCCTGTGCCTTGGAGAGACACTGGAGACTGAATCCCCAGGAGGCCTTCCTAACTTTGAGAAGAAAAGCCATATCTATACCTACAGCACTGCAGTGGTGCAGCCATGTACATTGTCCAAACCGGACAGTCTCTGCGCAAAAGAATAAATGGACACAAATCAGATATCAAGAATTATAACACTCCAAAACCAGTAGGAGATCACTTCAATATCCCTGGACGTTCAGTAACAGACTTAAAAGTGGCAATTCTTCAAGAAAAAAACTTAAAAAACAGACTTCAATGAGAAACTGCAGAACTGGAATTAATTTGCAAATTGGACACCATCAAATTAGGCCTGAATAAAGACTGGGAGTGGATGGGTCACTACAAAAAGTAATTTTCCCTCTGTTGATACTCACACCGTCTTTTCAACTGTTGGAAATGGGCAATGTCCACCTTGATTGCCTTGGCCTTGTTAGCACTACAAAAGTAATCAACTGTTGAGAATAGGCCACTTCCACCTTAATTGAATTGGCCTCCTTAGCACTGACCCCCAACTTGGTAAGGCAACTCCTATCTTTTCATATATATACTGCTTACTGTATTTTTCACTCCATGCATCTGATGAAGTGGGTTTTAGCCCACGAAAGTTTATGCCCAAATAAATGTGTTAGTCTCTAAGGTGCCACAAGGACTCCTCGTTGTTTTTGCTGATGCAGATGAACACGGCTACCAATCTGAAATCTATACTGATACAGTTGCACTGCTGCAGCATGTCTGGTGAAGACACTCTCTCCCGTCGGCATAAAAAAACCACCCCGCGAGCAGCAGAAGCTATGTCGGCGGGAGATGCTTTCCCACCAACATAGTGTGTATGGCTGTGTAACTTATGTCGCTCAAGGGGATGATTTATTCCCTCTTTTTGTAGTATTCCTTTTTGATTTTCAGGTAATTAAGGAACTCCTGATGTAGCCATATTCGCCTCTTACTTTTCTTCGTATCTTTCTTTTGCATAAGAAAAATTGTCAGTTGTGCATTCAATATGTTTCCTTGAGACACTGCCAGCTTTCCTGAACTCCTTTATCCTTTAGATTTTCTTCTCGTGGGATCTTAGCTCTGAGTTAAACATTTTTAAAAGCTATTGTTCATCTGGCTCGATGGTAAATGTGCATGATGATTAACAGACAAATAAGACACCAGGGGCCTAATTCTTCATTACCTTGTGTGATCACTTACACCAGTGCAAAGTAAGTGCAAAATGGGTGTAACACGCTACCAAATGAGAATGTTGGCACTTTGCACTGGTGCAAAATATTACTCAAGGTGCAAGATGACAAGGAATTGGACACCTCAGGCCAGATCTTTAACTGGCATAAATATGAATTCAATGGAGCTACACTGACTTACACCAGCTGAAGATTTGGCTCCTGGCTTCAATTTAAGGGCCTGGTTCTCCACAGAGTTATGTTGATGGGTGTACTGTCTCCTGTTTGGAGCCCCATTGGCTACTGGTGAGTCAATGCACGCATGCCACAATGGTTGTGAAGGATCTCACTCGAAAGAAGTCTTTCCCCACTGACTTGTGTGTGCTGCCCAACTCTCTATATTTGCAAAGACCTCACTGGCCTTTCCCAGCCTCCTCTTTCCTGTTCAGTCAGCCCAAAAAGAACTGGAGCAATTAGCAGATCACATTGACTAGTCAAGAAGGAAAATCTGTTATTTTTAAATCCAGTATGTGCAAGAAAAAACAGCATGAGGTCTTCAGATATTGGATCGCTTTTATAGACCTACTTGAATGCAGGGTGTTCTAGTGACTGAGTGAAGACATCAGTGCAGTTGTGATACAAGGTAACCACAGGTGCCTGCTTTCAGGGAATAAATAGTCTGAAGGTGTGTCTGCATATAAAAGTACTGATTTAAATCTACTGGATAGTTAAAGTGAAACAACCCCCTGGTGTGGTTGCCGTTATACCAGTATAACTTATCCAAGCATGAGAATAAGCTATTCTGGTATAAGACACCTTTATACTGGTGTAATTGCATCCAAATTGTGGATTATACTGGTGTAACTATATTAGTTAAAAAAAAAAATCATTCTCCTAACTAACATAGTTCTATAGGTACAGCTGTCAAGTACTGACCAAGCCTTATTTAGGGTCTGTTGGTGCACAAATTTGCACCAAGGTTTTGTTTAAAATTGATTTAGTTAAACCACTTCAAATGACTATGTGGAGACTTTTAAATCATTATAAACCTCATTTAAATATTATCAATTAGGACTAGGTTTAAACCAAACTGAAATCAGAGTGTCTATACATGGTTTTGCATTAGTTTGACTCAATCAGTTTAAAAGCTGATTTAAGTGACAAGGCCTGAGATCCAGCTGAAAAACAGGGGAGAATTGTTAATGTAAAAAAACAAATTTGTTTGGAGGAAATTTCAAACGTTTCTGGTTAGCTCTAGTCTGACTGTTTATCTTTTCAGGAGATGACACTTCTGTTCTTGGAATTCAAAAGGAGAACTGGATTCTGTTTGGTGTGTGTGTTTGTGTGTGTGTGTGTGTGAGAGAGAGAGAGAGCGAGAGAGAGGGAGATAGTTAGAAGAACAGCTGCAGTTTATTTGTCAGAGACATGAGGTTTTGCTTTCCTCACAGATGAGGAATACCAGATGAATCTTATAGTGGAGTTCTCCAGTTAAATGAGGACAGAGTAATCAAGTCGGGGAGGTGACCGGTCTTGGTACGCCTGGAATGCTGGTGGGAAGAGCCCTCTGCATGGATGCTGCACAACTCCATCTGCTTTTATTTACTTATTCCTTTCATATTCAGTTTTTGTTGTTTTTGTCGTTGTCTGGACAGTCCTCTAGGCGTTTTGAGCATGGGCGGTGCCCCTTCCTCTTCATGCTGAGATGATTCTCTTACGGTGACCATATGTCCCGATTTTTGGGGAGCAGTTTCGATTTTTGGGTCTTTTTCTTATATAGGCTTCTATTATCCCCCACCCTCTGTCCTGATTTTTCACACTTGCTGTCTGGTCATCCTAGATTCTCTCCCTCCAACTGGGAGTGCAAAATGCTTCTTTCTGCACTTTGAGTATTGCAGCCTACAGTGTTGAGTAACACCAAGGATTGGCATTTCACCTATTCCCCAGGAGACCAGCCACATTGCCACTGACACCCATTGAGGGAGACGAGTCCCAGACTCACATCTTGCCTGGCATTGAAATTTGGTGCTGCCATGCCTTCAGTCTGGCTTCAGTTTGCTGCTGGATTTGTTTGTTTGCATTTTATCTTTATTTGCCTACCCCAAAGAAGACAAGTCACTTGAGGAAGCTGTTGAGTTTCTCCTGCTCCATTATCACTGATTTGCTTGGGACTCTTTCCATTAACTTCAATGGGATTTGGATCAGGATCTCAGACAATTAAGACCATAGTCAGTATATTCCCAGTAACTCTGTGCAGCAATCTACTCAGTGCAGTACAGGGACGAGGGGGAAGGAGTGTGGTGTGGTAACTGTGATGCAGGCAGGCAAGGTGCCACCTCATTCCAAGGCCCAAAGATCTCACTGAACACTGACAAATGCATAGCGGGAAACCAGGTTGGCTCAACCTGTGCATTAGCATTGTTAAGTCGATAAGAATGTGTTTAGTGTTTAGACTTGATAAAATTCTTGTAGGATGCTGCATGTATTGATCTCACTTATAACATCTGTAGCCCATAGTCTAAAATTATACTGAGTGTTTGCATGGTAAACCTCTGTAATTGTGTAACTCACCAAACAGGAAGGAAGCATTAATTTGTGTAAAGTGCTGATCCTGCACACAAGGCCCACTGAAACCAAATGAACCATTGTGAAACATCAAAGGACAAAGACTCTGTTGATTGCCCCCAACCCACCCCCAATGAAGAGGTGATGGATGCTGACACTTTGGGGGAAGGAAATAAAAATGCCTGACCCAAAGGAACTGTATCACTATGCTGCTTAGAATTTGGAGAGGACAATATTTCTAAGCATAAGCAAGGGATCCCCAAGGTGCTTAGTTTGGGTGAGCCCTAAAGGGCGTATAGAGCTTGTATATAGAGCAGCTACTAACACCTTTTGGAATCTAAGACTATAACTCATTTGTGTGTGTATGTTTACCTGCTTTAACCTTGCAAATAACTCTCATTGGTTTTCCTAGTTAATTAACCTTTAGTTAGTTTGTTACAGGACTGGCTACAAGTGTTGTCTTTGGTGAGAGCTCTAAGGTACAGTTGACCTGGTGTAAGTGACTGGTCCTTTGAGACTGGGAGTAACCTGAATGTTGTTGTGATTTTTTGCTGAAAGGGACTATCACAAAGGCAGGTTTCCCTGGGTGGCAAGACAGACCGGAGTACCCAAGGGGACTGTCTGTGACTCCATGTTATGACTGCTGTAGTGCTTGAGGAGTTCACAGTTGATACTTGGTTGGTGAAATCTAATAATAGAACACACAACCAGTTTGGGGTTTGTGCCCTGGTTTGTAACAGTTTCCCCTGAGGTTGGCACCCACGTTCATGAGCCACTCTAGACAGCTTCACAGTAAGTTCATAAACCCAGGAGCCAGACAACCTGTGTTTGGTTCTCAGCTATAACACAGACTTGTTCTGTGACCTTGGGCTAGTCATGTAATCCTTCAGTGTCTCCCACATTGCTGGAAAAAAACACCAGCATTGAGGTTTTCTGAAGTGGCTAGTGATTTGTCTGGATGCCTCACTATTTGGGTGCCCGACTCGAGACACCTGAAAGGGCCAGGTTTCCAGAGAGTGGGTGCCCATCACTTTCTGAAAATCAGGCCCCTTTCAGGTGTCTCAAGCTGGGCACCCAAAATCACTAGTTACTTTGAAAAGCTTGCTGGGTGTGTGTTCTTATGTGCTTACACTGAACAAAACCCCATGTTGTGAAGATAGACCAGCGGACAATTCGAGGGAGAAGGGGAGGCAATAGACCAGGTCCCAATAGCCACCAAATCCAATCCCATAGCTCAGAGACAGGGAGGAGGACACAACACAGAGTTTCACATGCAGCTTACTTTCAGTGGTGTGAGCTCATTAGGTGTCACAGTGGATGTGGACATGTCACACAGTAAGCAGTTTAGAAACGGAACTTCTTTTGTATGGAGTTGGCAGGCTTTTTGACAAGTGTCTGTGTCTGCCATGCTGAGACTGTGGGCTTCTCTGTGAAGTGGAATATTTAGCATACCTGTGGCATGGCCACCTGCCCACAGGCTTGTAGTACAGATTTACTAGAGAACCTACTCCTGCAAATCCTATCAGGCACAGTGCTTGCATACGGCTCAGTTAGGCTACTCAGGTAGTGTGACCCTAAGAACCTCTCAGTGTTCACTGCCAGCAGGCCCATTATACCGTGACTCACATCAGGCCTGATACAGGCACTATCCACAACACCCTATTTTCATAACATGTATCAAAAAGGTGTTCGTGTAAGGTGTCAGATGTAAACTAGTGACAAGCTGGTTCTGAAAGTTCATTGCCTGATTGTACGGGTTGTGCATAAAGAATTATGTGTTTGTGCTGGAAATATGGGCTTTAAATGTATCTTGGAGGCAGTCCAGAATTCAAACCTGCCCTAGACAAAGGAATGTGGATTCCCTTGTCTGACTTGATTACAGGCAATGATAATGAAAGTATATTTACATATACATTAAACAAAGCAATCAAGCTAATAAGTGGGAGGAAGAAACAGTTTTAAGCACACCGAGGGACAGAGTCTGCACTCCCAGGGAAGCTTCCTGGTTCTGGAAGCATAGACAAAAGACTTTGGGTAATATAAGGAAAGGAACAACACATTTTAGTTATCCTTCACTTCAGAGACAAAAGAGGCCAGAGTTTTTGGAATCTATGAAAGGTGGATCCTTCAGCCAGGTAGGTTGAAGTCTCTGGGGGCTGACTATAGGTAGGGCCCTACCAAATTCACAGCCATGAAAAATGTGTCACGGAGCATGAAATCTGGTCTCCCCCCGTGAAATTTGGTCTTGTGTGTGCTTTTACTCTATACTATACAGATTTCATGGGGGAGGCCAGTGTTTCTCAAATTGGGGGTCCTGACCCAAAGAGGGTTGCAGAGGTCACAAGGTTATTTTAGGAGGGTTGCGGTATTGCCACCCTTACTTCTGCACTGCCTTCATAGCTTGGTAGCCAGAGAGCAGTGACTGTTGGTCAGGCTCCCAGCTCTGAAGGCAGCGCCTTCCAGCAGCAGCACAGAATTAAGGGAAGCAATACCATACCATACCACCCTTACTTCTGTGCTGCTGCATTCAGAGCTGTGTGGTCAAAGAGTGGCAGCTGCTGACTGAGGGCCCAGTTCTGCAGGCAGAAGTTCAGAAGGAAGGCTGGCAATACCATACCTTGCCATCCTTACCTGTGCTGCTGGTGGCAGCGGCTCTGACTTCAGAGCTGGGCTCCCAGACAGCAGCCACCACTCTCCAGCTGCCCAGCTCTGAACGCAGCGCTGCCATCAGCAGGAATGGAGAAGTAAGGGTAGAAGTACTGCAATTCCCCCCTACAATAACATTACGATTCTTCCTCCACATACACACACAACTCCTTTTTGGGTCAGGACCCCGACAATTACAACACCATGAAACTTCAGATTTAAATAGCTGAAATCATGAAATTTATTATTTTTAAAATCCTATGACCATGAAATTGACCAAAATGGATCATGAATTTGGTAGGGCCCTAACTAAAGGTGAGAAATCACCTGAGAGCAAGATTATATTCTATTAAACCTTAGACACTAGAAAGCATGTTTTATTTTGTTTTGTTTGTAACCATATCAGTCTCCTTTTCTTTTGCTTAGTATCACTTAAATCTCTGTTCTATATTAATAAACTTATTCTTGTTTTAGTACAAAACTATCTCAGTGCTGTATATTAACCTGAAGCGTGACTTCAGCTAACCTGATGAACAAGTGTTTTCATGTTTTGGGGTGAAATTCTTCCTTGCACTGGCTACTGAAAACTTGGTTGGAATACACACTTGTTGGCTTCATAAGGGTGACCACCATATTTGCTTTTGTTTGCAGTATTTCAAAGGACTTTCATCACTGTTATCCAAAATTAGTAGCTCACTCAATACAGTGTGTCTATCTTGTCAGGCACAAGATAGACTTGTTCTGGAGACTGAGCAAAAGAGTTGCAGCCTGTTTTATAAAGACCAGATCAGATTGTTGAGCTTTAAAGTAATCTGATTAACTCAGTAATTTGAAGTATTTTGGTGCAGTCTTTTTGTTGGTCTTTTCTATTGCTCTTAGGGATGGAAATCTTCCACAAACCCATCTCGTGTTTGGCAAACAGTTTATGCATAAACTAGCTCCTTCCAGCAGCTCAGTTGTGAGGCATCATCTGAGACCAGCATGTTGAATCATGGATCTCACGTGGAGGGAAGATAGTAATGCTCACATCACAGTTCCCTGGAGAAGAATATTGACAGATGGTCTTTCATATCACATCCTTATTCTGGCTTCAACACTGTTGTCTTTGCCATGCCAACCTTTGAGTCGACAGATGTATTTGTGGGATGGTCTGGCTGATGGTATGTGTCTGTATGCTGAGTGCATGTGTGGTTTTAGGACATTTGTTATTATTCTTTATTTGTTATTTGTGTTACTGTGACAGCAAAGAGCCCTAGTCATCGACCAAGATCCCACTGTACTAGTCACTGTACAAATGCAGACTAACAACCAAAAAAGTGGCCCCTGTGCCAAGAAGCTTTCAATTTAAGTCTAAGATGAGAGACAACAGATGGATATGCACAACTGGCGGAGTCCAAGGAAACAATGAGAGACCATTGCTCAGCATGATGGGGAGTGATCTCAGATCATGGGTAAGGAGGTAGCTTTGTGAATGCTTACAAGGAGCACCTCCTAAGCATGTGGGGCAGCATGGGAGAAAGCACTGAGGTGTTTATATGAAACTGTAACAAGTGGGCAATGAAAGCTGGCATCATGGGCCAATCAGAGGGGAGTGTAGACAGCCCAACAGAGAATGAGAGTTGAGTAGGGATGGTGGGTGGGAGGGTAGGCCATGAAGAGCCATGAAGGGCCTTGAAAGTGAAGACAAGTAGCTTAAGTGTGATGTGATTGAGAAGGGGGAACCTCTGGAGGGATACAAAGCGACAGCTGGTCCATGTTGTCCACGTCATCCTTTACCCTTTTGCAGATGTCCATGTGAATTGCTTCGCTTGATAATGGACCTTACATATGGGCTGCACTGTCATTCTTCAGGTGACGTGCACATGGATGAAGATGGATATTCCTCAGTGCTGCATGGCAAAGATGCTTGCATAGCTCTTTCTATGTATTCTGCACCACCTGGGGCTATTTCTGCTTTCCATGGCTGTGATTTTTCTGAAAGGCATGGCTGGGGCACCGGGGCAGGTTTTCATGTGAATGAAATACTGGATTAAAAGTGACAGTATAAGTCCATTTACAAGCAGCAATGCAGTGTTTAACGTTGTGTGCACTGGATCAGCAGAAGGGATCCTATTACAGTGTGGAACACAGTATATAAATGGTACAATGGCAGCCTCTTATTACAGTTTGGAACTCAGAAAATAAGAATGGAGTAAAAAGACTCTCTGTAGCATAGTGTATATAAATGGTGGAGGAGTGAGCCTCTCTTACAGTCTGGAATGCAGTACATAAACAGTGGAAACACAGATTTAATGGAGAGCCCCTATTAACAGTTTAGTGGAAAGTGCTTATAAATGGTAGAAACATGGGGTCAGGGTAAGGCCCCTATTCCAATCAGGTGTGCAATGTATGTGTGAAGGGAAGGTTCAGCCTGATATTTTAGATTTAGGTGCTGAAGGGAGCGCACCCTGTGTGCTGTATGGAATCGGGGTGCCCTTTGGAGAAAACCCTCTCTGCATTTCTAAAGCTGGGATTGGAGATCACCCCACTGGCTTTTGCAAACCCTCCTGTGCTTTGTAGCAATCACCTTACTGGAATTTTATAAAGCTGGGTGCTACATCAATTGGAGAGTTTGCTGTATTTTGGAGACCCATTTATGTAACATGTTGAGGGTGGAGTTAATGAGGAGTCAGTCCTTTGCACTCTCTTTCTTCAGGCCCTCAAATTTCCCTCTTTCCTCTGTTATGTGGATCAAGATACGTGGAATTGCAGATCTTCTTAAACAGGAGACATTTCTTAACCAAAACAACTACAACTACCAACAAACAGACTTCCACTCAGCTTGAGTTCCAGCTCTAACTGTGGTGTCTGTTAGAGACCATACCCTGTCTGGAACTCTATACAGCACAGAGACATCTAATAGCTGAATAATATAAAACAGGTAGATATATAATCATCCAAATAATTATATAAATCAGGGTATTCTAAGAACAGGGCCATGTGGGAAATGAACTAGAAATCCTGCTGTGGCTCTATATCTCTTTGACAGTGCAGGGACTTTTTTTGCCTTTCTCCTCTCCTTTATTCTCTATCCATCTCCAAGGCCCCAAACTATTGAATGAGGCTTGTCAGTGACCTTTGGCTCTTCTCTCCCACTAGACCACCACTGCCTCTACTGCTACCACCTGCAAAATGGCACCCACTGGACAGTGCAGTGGCCTTTTATGGGGTTGAGATCTTTCAAATGATGCTTGCAAAATTTTCAGCCATTTTGATACCTATCCCTGCTCCTTTGCAGCCAATTTGGGATCTTGCTTGGATCCAAAACCAATATGGAGGGGCCATATCCAGCACTCAAAACTCAGCAGTGCTCAGAGCCAGAGTTTTGGGTTGGACCCATCTCTAAATTTTATATATATTATCAGGAAGAACTTTTTTGTAAGGATCCTCTCTAGCAGGTAATCTTGGGCATTTAAAGAGAGATTTAATCGTAATGGAACTCAGAGCCAAATAAAGCCTATAACTATTTCTAAGGGGTTTAGAAAACAACTCAGTCCCCTGATTCACTTTGCTCTGGGAATCCCCATTGTGTCAACTTTCTAATCCTGGCCTTGTTTTCCACTTCTTCCCCACTCTCTTGAAGAGCCCTTTTGTCTTTAATTGCAACTATAAACAAATCACCATTGCCAGAAGGAGTGTTTTTCCAAGTTTAAACTCTACTGTCCAAGACCATGAGTTTCCAGGAATTCACTTCATCTTATTCAGAAATGGGAAGAAAGAAGTAAAAACTGTGTTCAGTCTTTTTACATACCAGCTCCTGTTTCCGATGAATAACCTCCCTAATAGCATTTCAATCCTAGATCCAGACCTACTCTGCTAGCTATAGCAGAGGTGAGCACATTGGCACTACCTTTGTTGGTCTGGATAGGTGGTTTAAAAAACCTTCCTGTATCAAAACCAAGCTTCCTTGTAAGCATTTTCTAAAATCCAGGCATCTTTTCTTGATGCTTATATACTCAGCAAGCAAAAAATTGAGCAAGAGGGAGAGATCTGCAATTTTAAATCCCACAAGCTAAGGCAAACACTTTCCCCAAGACTTCCTGCATGTGAGCATCCAGCACCTTCCTAACTTTGTAGTCTCTTGTTTATGTGGGAAGAATTCAAAGGAAAACTCATAAGCAACACATCTCACTGGTATTTTTAGACACATTCCTGTTACAGTGAGTGTTGTCTGTCTATCTATCTATCTATCTATCTATCTATCTATCTATCTATCTATCTATCACTGTAGCATTAGAGTGTCTCTCAGTCTCTAATCTATTTATCCTCACAACACTTCTGTGAGGTAGGGAAGTGTTATCCCCATTTCACAGATGGGAACTGAGGCACGGTGAGATTGAAGGACTTGGCCAAGCCACACAGGAAATCTGCAGCAGAGCAGGGACTTGAACCTATGTCTTCTCAATTCCTAGGTAGCATGCCAACATCTGGGCTATCTTTTCTCTCTAAGAAGGTCATGGGACACTGGGTCACTACAGGAGTTGCTGGCCTTGATTCACTTAATGACATTTTTCTAAGGAGAATTATACCTTCCTTAATGGTTTAAGAAGGCATTTTTTTCTCTGTTAATGGCACAAGCCAGAGTACTGGAGAAATGAAAGGCCTAGCAGATAGAGCATAAGAGTGGGCTGAGGAGAACTAGGTTCTATTCTGCTGCATGACCTTGGATAAGTTGCTTCTTTTTGCCTCAAATCTGGGATCTGTCAAATGAAGATAATGATACATAAGCCAGGTCCACACACAGATTGCGGATTGTGTACTAGGATACCTGTATCAGCCAGGGGTGTGAGTGTTTTTACTGACACAGATATGCTGGTACAATCCCCTACAGTGGATGCAATTATACTACTTATAAAGGTGTCGTACAGGAAAGGGAATAAGCTATATAGCACCTTTATACTGGTGTAACTGCATCTGCATTGTATTGCTTTAACTATGTTGATATAGCAAGTCCCTTTTTATATATAGACAAGGCCTTATTCGCTTTGATAAAGGGCTTTGAGATCTATGGATGACACATGCCATATACGTGTCCAGTATTATTATTTGTTTCCCTAATTGTCACGGGCCCATGTGTTACAGTGATGAATAACTATCTTATTCTTCAAAGATAATTAAAAACAATTAAATAGGATCTTTGTTTTTCAATCATACTGAGGATTTCTGTAAGTGCTCTACATTTTTCCAAAGTGCTATATGAACAGGAACTAATTTAATCACTTATTATACATCATTGTAAGGCCTTTGTCACAGCTTCAATTTTCATAGCTGCCTCAGAGTTTTCCATTAATGGCAATCCCTAAGGTAGCTTTGAATTTGAATCTCAGCCTAAGATTTTATCTGCTTCCTATTTCTTCCTTTTCACCTATAGTCTTTGGGGGGAAGGTGGGAGGAAGGGGTTTCCTGGTCCTCTTGCAGTTAATGAGGATTTTGCCACTGATTTTAACCATAACTATTGTCTTTGCAGGCAAGAGCAGGTGTAGGGGCATGGCCTGGTTAAAGGTTAGTAGAGGGGAATCAGGAGCACTTGAATTCTAATTCCGACTCCCTGTAGGGATCAGGCAAGTCATGACAGTTCACTAAAAAGTCTTGGTTTCCATGCCTGTAATATAAGGCTAGCAGTAGTTACAATACTGCTCAACCTTAATGCACTTTGAAGATGTAAATTGTTATGGGTAATTAATTCGGGTGCCACAAACACAGGGTTAGGATGTCTGGTTAGGAATAAGAAATGGGGCAGATGAACTCTTATAACAAAAATAATATTAACAATATTTTTTGCAGAATCTTTTTCTGATGAAAAACAACCTTCCCCCAAAAGTTTTTTCATTTAAAAAAAATCAAAAGGAACACATTTTCTATGAACATTTTTTTTTATAGAAAAGGCAGTTTTTTATCAGAATTTTGTTTTGACCAGCTCTCAGAAAGGTCCTATCCTTAGGGCATTGATCTTGGACTAGAGGACTTGGGTTTGATTTCCAGCTCTGCCACAAAGTTTTCCTGTGTGACCTTGAGTTAATCCTTAAATCTCTCCTTACCTTGGTTCCCCATCTATAAAGTGAGGACACTCCTTCCTTACCTCACAGGGCTATAATGACAAGAAATACACTAATCGAGGCCCCTGCCACCTACCCTGCAGCGAGCCCTTCGTGCTGTTTTGTAGGGAAATGCCCCCATGCTTTAGGAAATGCTATATTAAATGACTGCAAGGTGCTTGGATGCTGTGGTGATGCTAGGGCCAAGTAAGTACCTAGGCAGATAGGAAGCATCCTTGAGAATGAAGAATAAGGAAAAAGAAGTGCTAACCATGTGTGACTTGCAGGAAGGAAAGATTTTCCAGATCTCCTTGTCCCTCCATCCCCAAAGTTCCATGAAGCATCAGTAGCTCTTTGAAGGCAAAAGAACTGTGACCAAATGCAGGGTCAGTTGTTTTCTGAATTAGTCTCCATTTGCGGCAATTACCTTCTTTCCTTTCTATCCAAATGTTTCTCTCAGCCTGAGGCCCTGGCTAGTTTTAGTCAGCTCTGGCTGCACAGGGCAGAACTCCTTTCTATATGAGAAATATATAGATGACGTTCAGGCCCCTCTAATTCAGCTTTCACTGTTAACCTCATTAAAACATTCCTTTATTTAGTTTAATTTTAGTTTCCCCTCCCTACCCCCCTTTTTCTAAACAACCACTTGTATTATTCTTTTAATTGCCTTTAAATTTCCCTTGTGTAACTTTTCCAGTGTCCGCATAGCCATCCGCAGAGTACATAGCGCTCGGAGACTTGTACACTCACTATTGACTCAACTGCGTGCTGTGAATGACTCAAAGATCCGTGGGGGTGGGCTAACAGGCAGGAGAATGAAAGGGGAGGGGGAGAGAGAACGAGGGAGACAAAAACATGCTGCTGTTATTGTGTATCAGTGGTGCGTCTTCTCTCAGTGGCAAAGAGGAAAACAAAAGAGAGAGAATGAGAAGGAAATAAACAAAACAGGGTGTCCCGCCAGGGTTGGGGGGGGGTTGCGTCCTCCTCGTGGCTCCGTGAGCATGGGCCATAACACGGCATTGCACAGGCATGACTTCATCTGTTTCCATAAGATTTTTCTCCCTCTCCCTTTCTTTGGCCTGTAACTGAGAAACGTATGAGCTCACCTCCTAGGAGCGGGAAATGAGAACTGCAAGAGGAAACAAGCTGGAAAGTATACATCGGATTGGGAAAAGAAAACATAGATTAGTTGGGGGAGGAGATGTATTGAAAAGAGAAGTAACTCCATGTGCTTTGCTACCTTCATCACTGCTCCAGGGTCACGGCATCTTCAGGGATCATGCACGTGAATAGATGACATTGGAATCTTGGCAGTTCAGCTTTAAACCCTGCCTAACAGGGGAGACAGCCTTGGTCAGGTGATAGTGGGAGTGCGGTTCTCAAAGAGGTACTGTGGATGACACATCGGGTCAGAATCTCAGCAGGTATCAAGTGGTGCCAGCTGAGACTTTGGCCTGGATTTTCTTCTCTTCCTTCCCCTGTCCCAGTTAAACTATTCTGAAAAAATGTAGGTGTCAGCCTCCCTCTTACTATCTTGTGTTGCCTAGAGGCCAGGGTTCCATTGTGCTAAGCACAATACAGACATTTAACAAAGAGACAGTCCCTGCCCCATGGAGTTTACAATCTAAGTACAAGATTGTAGACAACAGATGGATACAATAAATGGATGGGGAACCTCAAGGAATCAGTGAGGCGATGCTGGGCCACGTGATAGGCCCTGGTCACTGCATACCAGGTGCCAAACCTTTGTCGAGGTTTCTGTAGGAGGATGATTGTCTGAGTATCCAGCATCCTCAGACCCTGATCATTGTCCCCCTGAGCATGAGCAATGTGTGAAATCATCCTCTGACTTCCATCTGTGTCTCTGCCTCTCTCCCTATTCTCTTACTTTCCTTTCCCTTCTTTTCAGTCCCTTATATCTTTTCCTTTTCCTAGCTGCCTTTTCTCTATCGTTATTTAAATTGAACACTAACTGACGGGGACTAGAAAGAAACTTCTACTTGTGGACAGGTTACTTCATAGTTGGCCACTTGCAGCTTCCTCAGAAATAGTTGGCATTGGTCGATTTTGGAGACTGGATGATGGACTAGATTTGATCTGGTCTGGTCAAGTATGGAAATTCCTATGCTCCTCTTTCCTACATTTCCTTTAATTCTCTTCCAGTTCTCCAGTTCTTCACCTCTTTCAACTCTCGTTACCTTCTCTCTCTCCCTGCCCCAAGCCTTTCTCCAATCTCCCTCTATTGTTTGTGCTTATTTGGAGAGAACAGGACAGGTCTAATTTTTGTCTTATATCAGATTTGGACCAAACGGCCTTTTCCTCAACTGGTATGAATAGGTGTAGCTTCATTGAAATCAACATTTTACTCTAGCTTATGCTGTGGCCCATAATGTTTTAGTCCAACCCAAATCTGAGCCACTCAAACAAGGCACCACAGAAAGAAGGAACAGCGGAAAGCAATATGCAAATTAAATCTGGCTTTCAACAAATGTCTCCAGAAGCCCTGGAGATTGCTGGATACAGGTTGTAACGTGCTTGGATGCTCTGCAAGAACGAGGCCCACACACACACTGTGAGTTATTTGGCTTTAATGAAGGTAAAGTGACACATTCGCAACAGGGACCCTGGGCGTTGCTGTCACTTTGGCGGGGAACCCAGCACCGAAGCTCAGCTCGGCCTGGGTCGGAGTCCAAAAGCGGGACCAGGAGCATACAGCTATATATACACAATACAAAAGCAACTCATACATATGCAAAAAGGGACTTCCCACAAGCTATGTCCGCCCTTTGGCCTAAGGCCATACAAACTGGTTTCAACCAGTTAAAAGCAAGTTATAACTGGCATGCCGTGTCCTACAATGACCGGCCACTTAGCAAGCAGGGGCTTTCCACAAGGCTGCCGAGAAAGCGGAGATACCCTAGCTAGGCCGTGACACAGTCTTCCGCAGTCCCCTACACAAGTGTACAGTGATGTAGCTCAGAAAGCAGAGAGTGCAGCCAGGGAGTGGGATGAATCTTGTTAGTTGATTGATTTATATTTGCAAAGTGTTTATATGAATTCTAAGAGTTGTTATTGTTACCTGGAGGAGTATGAGGTTTTTCTGAACTTCGCAAATTAGTTTCTGGGTTTATAAGTTTCATGAAACTGGTTTGAATTAATGAACACCCCCACCCCTCATCATTTAGAACCTGATGTCCTTGTAATTTAAATTCATCTTTCTCTCCCCTCCAGGGTGAGCCAATTTTTTTTATTTTTAGAAACGATCTTCCAGCTAAAGGGAAGCCTGTGCTATGAATTAGGGCTAGAAATGCCACATTGGCACAAGGGGGTGCCCCATATATGTTATACTGTATTTATTTTTCCATTGGATTTTTTTCCCTCTCCCCTTCTCTGCACCTTTTTTTCTACACTTTTTCCTACATGAAACACTAATCCAGTGACATTCAAACCCACAGTGTTTGAGTGGCCTCTAAATTAGGCAAAACAAGTTTGCCCAACCCTAGTACAAACTGGGCTCATTTTCTAATTCAAACACACTCTATTCATTGGCAGTCTTTTAGTCCTAATAAAATATACTTCTGTCCTGGGCCCATCTCCTCATTAATCTGGTGCCCCCTCTCATCCCCTACCTTAACCTCTTACACTCCTCTGACTCTTTCTCCTTGTCATACAAACATGCTCCTGTCTCTTCCAGCTCAGCGACACAAAAGATCCTTGATTCCAGTGGCCTGTCCAGCTATCACCCCCATCTTCTTTTCATCTCTAAGCTCAGTGAATGTTCTGCTTACAAATGCTATCTGGTGTTCATAGATTCATAGGGTTGGAAGGGACCTCAAGAGAACATCTAGTCCAACCCCCTGCTCAAAACAGGACCAATCCCCAAATCCCTAAATGGCCCCCTCAAGGATTGAGCTGTCAACCCTGGGTTTAGCAGGCCAATGCTCAAATCACTGAGCTATCCTCCACCCCACCCCTTTCCAAGTGTTCCTCTCTTCCAAGTCCATTCTAGACTATCTCCAACCTGGCTTCTGCCCCCTGCTGTCCTCTGAAACTGCTCTGACCAAAGTCTCTGATGACCTTCTCTTAGTCAAATCTCAGAACTAGGACTACTTCTGCAAGTAATTGTCCCTTTGGGTACTCCACTTCAGGTGTGTGCGCACCCCTATGCCTCTGATTGGAGATTTTTGGTAGCAGTGTCCATGTAGTCCACGTCTTCACGCTGTGTGCCCTCATGCTCTGATCTGAGGGCACGTAAGGCAGGGTGAACCTGCCATCCCTCTAGTTCCTTCTCAGCCATCTGAGGCCTCAGACAGAATGCAGCTGTGTCTGAGGGTTAGTGTACCCCAGGCATAGCTAGCTTTCCTCATCTTATACTTCAATTGTTATCTTTATTTTGCTTTTGAACTTACCTTGCACATCTGTTTTTTAGAAATGCTCCCCGCCATTCTTTTTGTGTGGTTGGGGGCTGTCATATCTCTTCCCCTCTGCTTAATCTCTCCCTTTGTTTAAGTCTTCTTTTTCTTTCTTTTCTTGCTGGGTAGGCCCCAAATCCCAGGTTTTACACTCTGCCAATACCGCAGAAAGTCTTTTCCCCTCAATGACAGTCTCCGTTGTCTGGGTTGAGACACACATCTATCAAGGTGCAAGATCTGCATCGGATTTGGGAGCAGATCCAGGAGACTGAGGGAGAATAGACTTAAGTTGCTTCTCACAGAGCATTCTCTTGAGACCCTTCTCCAACTCTGAGCCTGCCTACCCCCTTGTACAGAGGGATCAGACAGCCTGAGCATCTTTTCAACTTCCACAGCTCTGGCTCCATCGGGTAAGTACCATGGGACAGCTCCACAGACTAGTTCAAAGGCCTCAAAAAAAGAAGAGACCTCAGCCCCCTGATAGAGAGGCATAGAAGAAAAGGGGTAAATCACCTCATAAATCTGTCAGCAAGAAGATCTTGCATTCCAATATGGGTCCAGTCGAGGGTCCTAGATACTCCAATGCTGAGCTTCCTGCAGTGACTAAAAAGACATCTAGTGTTATCCACACCGAACAGTCTCTCAGCATGCAGCCCCATTGGTACCAACAGCAGTACCTGGCTTGGAACAGGCCAGGCAAAAGGACTCCACCATCTTAGCCTTTTCTGAAAGAGGGTCATCAGGAAACAGGGACTTGCAATCCCCTCAGCAGCCCCCTTGGTATGACCAAGACCTCATGAAGAGAATAGTAGAGTCTCCACAAATCCCTCTGGATGTGCAGGAGGAGTCACAACATAGCCTGAGGGATAGCCTTCATATCACCTATTTCGGCAACGCAGCTCTCCCAATAAATGATGCCTTGCTAGAGCCAACCAGAAGAGTATGGCAAACACCAGCCACAGTTCCTCCCACTTGCAAATGGGTGGACAAGAAATATTTTGCACCCTCCAAAGGCACACAATACCTATTTCCCCATCCTGTCTCAAATTCCTTTGTGGTTGATGCTCTGAATGAAAGAAACAAACAGCATCATTCCTGGTCCACACCACAAGAAAAAGACATGTAAGTGCACAAAAGTTATTCCTTGGTCTCTTTACAAATTAGGGTAGCAAATTACCAAGCCCTGATTGCAAAACATGACTACACGAAATTCACTCATTTTGTTGAGTATCTCCCACAAGAACAAAGAGACCAGTTCTAGGTTCTCATCACTGAAGGACAACTAGGGGCGAAGGCCCCATCACAGGCATCTTTGGATATGGCAGACATAGCCTTTTGGTCTATGACAACGACTATAGTAATGCTCCGCTTATCCTGATTACAGTCCTCTGGAGTCCATAAGGAGATCCAGAACATAGTGGAGTATCTTCTAGGTGAGTGTCCCAAGCTATTAAGCAACACCATGGTTGAATCCCTCCATTTTACACCTCTGCAACCAAAAGAAGATATAGCAGATCATACAGCCCAAAGGTCCAGCCTGGTCCAGTTTCTAACATATCACAGGGCTATAGAACCACCTAGAAAAAGACCTAGGTTCCAAAGGAAAAGACCATTGATCTCCATAGCTATAGTCATCCAGCCATCGACCTCTACAAAGCAGTCTTTTTGGTTATTAGTCAATAGCCACAAGTCATGCTGCCACCTAGATTTTATGCTGCATCACCCTTCTGTTTCCTACCTCCCCACCTTTTGTGGACTGTCTTTCCCATTCCAAGCATTCATGGTAACAAAGCACATAGAGCAGATGGGTGCTAGCAAGCATCACATCAGGATATGCCATTCACTTCAGCTCCATCACTCCCCACTACTCTTCAGGGACTCATCTCATGAAGGTCTCCTAAGATAGAAAATAATGGGGTGGGGTAGAGCCAGCTTCCCCTCCCTATATGGGGAAAGGCTTCTACTCCAGATCCTTCCTGGTACTCAAGAAAAAAAGAGGGATGGAGACTGATTTTGGACCTCAGCACACTTAACATATTCATCCAGACTCTTATGTTCAGGATGGCAACCTTAGCAGCAATTATATCATCTCTAGATCCAGGGGATTGATTTATGACCCTCAATCTCTAGGATGCATACTTTCACATAGCAGTGTGTCCAGCTTACAAGCACTTCCTACAGTTCATGGTTGGCTACAAATATTATCAATAGTGGATACTTCCATTTAGCCTCTTGACTGTCTCAAGAAGCCTCACAAAGGTCCTTTCAGTGGTGGCTGCCCTGCTGAGACAGCAGCGGCAGTCTTTCCCTGCCTACACAAGTGAATCCTGTTGCATACCTATCCTCCCACACCACTGCTTCTCAAAGGCCTGAAAAAGATTAAAAAGGACAAATCCAAAATCAGCCTATCCAAGAGAGGTTCCCAGACCTGATTTGCCTGTCACTTTGGCCACCTCTTCACCTGCCACTGACAACAAACTTTCTGTCTCAAGGGAAACACTCCAGGAAAACTATTCACCCCACTCTACCCACACTATATCTCAAGGCCTGGCTCTTGGAGGCTCTCGGGCATAGGAATGGATTGTTCATTTTGAAGTGCGGAACATAGGGTTCAACAGAAAACCATCAGTGAAGAAGACTTACCTTCACAAATGGATGTGATTCCACTACTGGTGCTCCCAGCATGATTGTTTCCCTCTAAACTTCACATAATACAGATTTTAGATTACTCATTAAATATAAAGACCCTGCGTTTGTTGCTATGTTCCTTTGAAATCCATTTTGCAGTTGGTAGCTCTTCTTGCAGATCCATCCTACACCAGGTTTTATCAGGGCAAAGTGACTCTTTGCCTCCATCTTTTTTTTCTCTCCAAGATCTCCTCTGATTTCTCCATTACATTCTATTACCCATATTCTACCCTAATCACACAACTCTCGGGAAGAAGCTAGTCTACACACTCTGGGTGTTGGAGGGACTAGCATTCTACCTAGAAAGAATTTGACCCTTCAAAGCTTCTTCTAAGCTTTTCATCTCCTTCATAGACAGAATGACTGGAACCTTTATTTCTATCCCATGCCTACCCAAATGGGGCTTGGGATGCTTTTTATCCTGCTATGAACTCTCTAGAATGCACCGTCCCTCTAAGGTGACTGCCCATTCCACTAGGGTCCAACTCTCTTACTTGGCTCATGAATCTCCCCATCAAAGACAGCTGTAAAGCTGCCATCTAATCATCTGTTCACTGCTTTTCCCAGCACTATGCCACAGTGTATGCTCGCAGGTCTGATGCAGCTTTTGGGACAACTGTTCTCCAACCTGTACTAGATAGGACTCCTCAGCACCTGACCCCTTAGCCTGGGCACTGCTTGGGAGTCACCTGAAGTGGAGCACCCATAAGAACAATTACTCAAAGAAGGACTGATGATTACTTGGTACAGCAAGGTGTGCTCCTTAAGATGTTTTGTCCTTATGGTTGCTCCACTCTCTGCCTTCCTTCCCCTCAGCTTCAGAGTCCCAGCATTAAGCTCTATTTCACAGTGGAGAAGGAACTGGAGTGGCAGCAGTTCCACATTGAGGGTGTACAGAGCACAGGTGAGGATCACATGGACACTGCTACCAAAAATTTCTGATCAAAGATGTACTGCCATTCATGCACCAGTAGTGTAGCACCTATAGGGTCAAAATATCTGAAAGAACTCAAGTTACTGCCAGATCCTCAGCTGATGTCAGTCCGTGTAGCTCCATTGACTTCAATACAAGTTTACCCTAGCTCAGGATATGGTCCCAGTATAGGGAAGGAGGCATGAGTTAGAATTTGTTTGATTGGCATTGTGACAGGGTGTATCAATCCTGCACTGGGCCAATGGGGGCTGACCAATCACTGTGGGCCCAGGAGACCATGACCACTCGTTCTTGCTGTGCATGCTTCAAGTGAAGGGGACAGATAAAAGAAGGCAGCCCAGCTCAGTCGGGGCTGGTGGAGGAAGAGGAAGGGCATGTGCTGCAGGCTTCTGCTGAGGAACTGTCAACTCTCCAGTCTGTAGGGACTGTGGACACAGATTATGCTGTGGAGGACTAACTGACCATGGAGACTGACTGAGATGCCGAGATGCTGCCAGTCGAGAAGATGCTTGAGATGGGCTTTTTGGTAGGAAATGACCCAAGTTATATGTTAGTAGCCGATGCTGAACCCTTTATAGGGAGTTTACTGGCTCCATAGGGCTGTTGGTTGGAACCTGGTGGAGTAGGATGGGCCCAGGTTCCCCTACCCTCTCCCCCACTGCACGTGCCATTAGTCATGGCTACCAGGGGCTCCCACCATAGACAGAGTTTTGCTCTGCCCTGCTCACAGGCCCAGAGCCCCAAACTGACTGCTCTGCCCTACCTCAGAGGCTATTGGCTGATTGTTACTCTGCCCTGCCCAGAGGGTCAGAGCCCCTCCCGCCCATTGCTACTGCCTGCCCCAGCCAGGAGGCTCAGGGGCCCTAGACTGAATATTTGCTTTGCTCTGCCCTGCCTGAGGGGTTATGGACTGCTTGGTTGCTCTGCCCCCTCAGGGGTCCTGACATACCCTGACTGTGGTTGTTTGACCCAATAGGGAATCCCAACAACTGTGTGACAAGGTGGCTGAACCCTGCACTGGGCAAACAAGGGTGGCCCTGTTCGTCACGCCGAGCCCTATGGCAGGCATTTTGGTTGGCTTTCCTTTTTATGACTTGTTCCTTGCTGCCCTAACTGCCACCCCATCCTGTTCACATCCCTGTCCATCTTGTCCTTGCAACTTGGTTACAAACACATGGCTTGTCAGACGAGCACGCCCTTTGCCTATGAAAGGTGGGCTGTTCCTCCTCCCCAACACACCTGCCTCTGTCCAATTCTTTCACCTCAATATTTTTTTCCTTTGGCTGGTTGCGTGCAAGTAGCTCTGCTTTCCCTCTGAGGTCAAGGAATTTCCATGTCGCATGCGGCAAGAGGGTTTCCCCAGCATCTCTGCTTCAACCCAGGCACTGGTTCATTTAGAAACAGCTCGACTGCTCCTGGAAATGGGCCTGTGTGAAATAATATTGTCTTTTCAAGGGTAGAAAAAAATGTTCTTTTATACAGTCGCGCGCACACTCTTAAAAGAATTCCACAAAGCTCAGTCTGTTTCTCCCCTCCCCCCTCCCAAAACACTGGAGAAATTCATCCTTGGAGTTTGACGGCACTAGAGTATACAGCATGTACTGTGCTCCGTGGAATGCTGGCTGCAGTTGCCTTCCCTGAACAACACATGATTCTGTTGCTGTATCAGGTTGTAACTTCTGAGGATTGTAGTTTGGTAGTGCTGCTTGTATTCTGGGAGAGACGCACGGAAAGGAGTGCAGATGGGGTTTGGAGTAGGAGGCATGTTGAGAGGAATTGCCTTTCCTGGATGATGAATAAGCACAAAGAGGCAAGAAATCAATACCAATTTTACCCAACTTGAGGATTTGGCCCTTGTTACTGTATAACAAGATTACTCCTCTTGCCCAGCAGCTGTTTGGGGGAAAGTCATTAAGGTGGATTTTCTGAAGGGACATAAGCTCATATTCCAAGGGAGCACACATTGGGACCTTTGCTTTGTGCCCTGCAAGGTCCTTCTTCTCATTAATGGTGAAATCACTCTAGATGCACTCACTGATGACACACACTCAGCTGTTGTACTCTAGTGGGGAATAAACTTGTGGATATTTGCACAAAGATGTGTACAGAGACCCACCTATGCCATACAGTTGCCCATTCACAGACACGAACTGAAACACACACACATGCGCATACAACCCCTACACCCCTTTGACAGGACAGAAATGCGCATACTGGTCCACAAACACACTATTTCCATGCTCACAGACCTACCCACAGCCACATTTCCTGACAGAGGAGCATATTCACTCAGCTATACACGTGCTTGGTAACATTCACATTTAATACGGTGGTTGCCATTAAACTCTGTACAGTTTTGCCTTATGTTTGCCTTAATGGGTTCTGTGTATTCACAGTATCTGAACTTCTCATTTTCCTTTGTATAGAAAATACCTAAGGAAATCTGTGAATGCTTTGAGAGTGTCACGTAATTTCAAAGAAACTGTAACTTTTTCTAAGGATGCCCACGATGCATTAAAATATTTTCTGTATTGTTGTCTGCCCCATTCAACGTAATATTTTGGTTGCTTTTTTGCTGGGCTCTGTGCACTGAACAGATGTTTTCATTGAGCTGTCTGCAGTGACGCCTGAATCTTTTTCCTGAGTAGTTACAGCTCATTTAAAAACCATCAGTGTATTACCTAAGCAATCCCTTGATGTCATTGATTAGAAGAACCCAGATGGTTGTACTTCTTAATTCTGTTGCCTGTCTGTGTCTTGTTATTTTTATCATGTTTAACATTTACTCACATACTGGGCCAGTTTTTCAAAGTGAGGTGGGCATATATATATTTTTTAACATTTACTCATATACTGGGCCAGTTTTTCAAAGTGAGCTGGGCATATATATATATATATAATTTTTTTTGCATGTGCCTGATTTCCATAGTCAAGTGCTTCTATCTGTGTGCAAAACTCAGGTCTTTGTACTTATCTGGCCATGTTCTTTTCCAAATCCCTGACTTAAATTCACACACCAGTTATCGGTGGGTGAGGCACATGCAAACATATGCATGTATTTACATATACCTGACTTTGAGAACTCAGTCCACTGATGTAAGAGGGAATGTAGCGAGGCGGTGTGGCTCCCCTCCTTCTCAGGGAGGGTTGAGCCCTGTCAATCACCCCCCAGGGCGGAACCGCTGGGAGGAAATCCTGCCCCTCAAAGGGTTAGGCGGCAACCTGGAAGGATAAAAGCCGGGTCTCAGCCCTTAGTCAGGCCCCGGCCACCGGCAGGAGGAGACGTGCCTGCTGACCCTCCTCACCGGGAAGCCGCTGAGGCCCGAGGCTGGTGGGAGCTGCCCCACAGCCGCTATGACGAGGAGCTGCCGGAGCTGCCCCGCAGTCGCTACGACGAGGAGCTGCCGGAGCTGCCCCGTCCCCACTACGGCCCCGAGGAGCTGCTAGACCAGACCTGGTCTGCCGTCCCGGAGGTATTCCCGGACCTACCGTCCTGCCTGGACTGGGAGGAGCCCATGGTACTGGACACCCCAGCGGACCAGGTAGGAACCAGGGGGGAGGCTGGAAGTAGCCCGGGGGCAGCTGACTACAGTCAGGCTGCAGAAGGCCCTGCGCCTATGTCAGTGTGTTTCTGTCAGGACCTCCCCACTGACCACCACTAGCGGCGTCAGCCGCTACTAGGGCCCCGGGCTGGAACACAGAGGAGTGGGTGGGCCTGCGTTCCCCCTGCCACCCGTAACCGGGCAGCAGACTCCCCCTCTTCCCTCCCGAATCAAGGGCTGGGCCCCTATTGACTTTGCCACTGCTCTGCCCTGCCCCAAAAGGCCAGAGCTGATACTGTGTTTGGTGTCCCGCCCGACCCAAGGGCTGGGCCCCTATTGACTTTGCCATTGCTCTGCCCTGCCCCAAAAGGCCAGAGCTGATACTGTGTTTGGTGTCCCGCCCGACCCAAGGGCTGGGCCCCTATTGACTTTGCCACTGCTTTGCCCTGCTCCAAAGGGCCAGAGCTGATAACTGTGTTGTTGGTGCCCTGCCCGACCCAAGGGCTGGGCCCCCTTTGACTTTGTCACTGCTTTGCCCTGCTCCAAAGGCCAGAGCTAACTGAACTGTGTTTGTTGGTGCCCCGCCCGACCCAAGGGCTGGGCCCCCTATTGACTTTGCCACTGCTCTGCCCTGCCCCAAAAGGGCCAGAGCTGATAACTATGTTTGTTGGTGCCCCGCCCGACCCAAGGGCTGGGCCCCTTTAGACTTTGCCACTGCTCTGCCCTGCCTTAAAGGGCCAGAGCTAATAACTGTTACTGCGTTTGTCGGTGCCTGCCCGATCCAAGGGCTGGGCCCCTAGTATTTAATTGTGTAGCTGTTCGGTCCCGTGCACAGGGTCCGAACCGCCAGAGCGGACTGCGATCCCGAGGGCAGAGGCCCTCGGACGACGAGACGAGGCCGGTGTGGCTCCCCTCCTCCCCAGGGAGGGTTGAGCCCCAGCACCCCCTCGTCCACAGGGAACTGCACATCTTTTTACAAAAAGAGCAGTTTGTTTCAAATGCCCCATAAACCATGCCAAACGGCATTCAGTACAATGTGATTCTAAGTTTCAAGCTAGTTTTTTGCCATGAAAATCTTACACCCACAATTGTGGGGCTATATTGAAGTACCAGGAAAAAGCATGAATGCACTACAGATGGAAAACTGTGGGCACAATTAATTGTAGACACATTACTCTGCCCACAAAACTGGATGGCTGCTTTGAAAGCCGGGCCCATATATGCATATAATGATTCTTGTTTCTCACCCTACAAGGTCAACCCCGCCCAGATCATTGGCCACTCATTGGAAGTAATGTCCCAGTACTGATGATGTTACAGCAATGGCAAAACCCTACTGGGTCTGCGTAAATGTCATTTTAGTTCTCTCTGTTTCCATTGCATGGTTTTGAAAACTTTAAAAATATTGTGAGATACCTTTTGAGATGTGAAATAATATAAATCATGTATAAAATCAAACAGCTAACTAAAACTGGCCATATGTGTGAGCGACTGGCTCCAGGATGGTTTTGTAGTTAATGAGCTGTCATCAGCAGAGGGACATGCCTGGGTATTATACTGCAGTGGCACTAGTAATTTAGGCTGATCCTGCCCCACTGGAGTCAGTGGGAGCAGGATAAAACTCTTTGTTAGGGATGGGTATCCTGAGATCTACGGAAGGAAACAAAGAGATATGGCTCTTTTAAGGGAGATAATACTATGAAATGGTGTGACTGTCTATGGATTGAACAGTTAACTTTTAAAGGTAAATGGTTAAAGATATGGGATGGCAGCAGCCATCTTAAAGGAAAGAGCCACAAGAAGATTGGACTATGCAAACAGAAAAGCCAAAGAGAAACGAAAGTTTGTCCAGCTTCCTAGTGCTAGGAGGATGAAACAGTCTGACTGAGCCATGAATATTTCCAAAGATGCCAGCACCATGTACTAAAAGTCAGAAGCTCCTTGGAGAGAAAAGAAGCTTTCAGACATGGAGGAGCTACACCTCGAGAGAGAAAGTTAAGATTGGCAGTAATTATGTGCAAGGAAATCCAACTGGGGTGCAGCTGGACAGAATGTGAGAGCAAAGGGAGATTACTGGCCATGGCTGAGTGCTTATGGGACACCACTAAAGTTACTGGGTCAGATCCTCAGCTGGTGTCAATTCACCTAGCTCCACTGAAATGCTACTTAAGTGACATTCTAGAGCAGGGGTAGGCAACCTATGGCACGTGTGCCGAAGGTGGCACACGAGCTGATTTTCAGTGGCACTCACACTGCCCAGGTCCTAGCCACCAGTCCGGGGGGCTCTGCATTTTAATTTAATTTTAAATGAAGCTTCTTAAACATTTTAAAAAACCTTATTTACTTTACATACAACAATAGCTTAGTTAGATATTACAGCCTTTAGAAAGAGACCTTCTAAAAATGTTAAAATGTATGACTGTCATGCAAAACCTTAAATTAGAGTGAATAAATGAAGACTCGGCACACCACTTCTAAAAGGTTGCCAACCCCTGTTCTAGAGCTGGACAAGAACAAGAGCAGATGTCTCCTGATTCCCCCTTGCAGATGGGAGAACAAATGTGATTTTTTTTCAGCACTCCATAGAATATCATGGTCACAAAATTGATGTGTGTTGTCTTCACAAGTTACTAGTAAAGACCAAGGCCACCGTGGGTACCCCAGTTCCTGAAAATAAAAGTCTGCCAAGTTCCTTTCAGGGGCTACTGAACTCATATGGACTGATGACTCATCTGGCTGCATTAATTAATCCCTTCGCTATCTTCTAGGTCAAACCCAAAAGAGTGTGGCCAATCCTTTGAACTGAAGTCAATGGAGCTATCGTCCATTGACACCAGCTGAGGATCTGGCCCATTGATCTTAAAAGAAAGAGCACAACAATAGCAGCCGTAACAGGATTTATGGGGCACATGGAACGGAATACTGAACACTTTGCAGACATAAATGCCATATTGGAGCAATGGATTAAAACCTCTTCTCTGAGCATGATGGGACTAGACAGACCTGGAACCAAAACATACAAAAAGATTGTGCAAGTGCTGCCGTCACAGCATGTTTCAACCCTGCTGGTGATGATGGAGAGATTTTGTAATAGAAACCAAAAAGAGTGGGAAATGCTTTCACAGTGCTTTTGATGCTGGCCTATTGTCTGAGCAAGATCTCACAGGCCAAAAGGCTGTGGAAATTGCAGCCCAGGGAATCTCTAGCACTGAATATTCATACAAAAAGGTACAAGATTGCAAGGGAAATGTCAGATGTTCTGGGATTTTACTGATATGTCAAGACAGGACATCAAGAATCATGTGCTTGTGTAAAGATCAGATCAATATACTATTGAGGAACCAACTGATTGTCCCTGTGTGCAGAATAAAGTGGCCTCAGGAAAGGCAAGGACTGGCAAAAAAAACCCACCTAGCAATAAAGTGTGGCAAGAAGACACTGGAAGATCCCTCTGGACAGGAAGAAAACAGAACAAGTCAGCAGAAATTACATTGCACATCTCTACTATAACATTAGCTAATTTTTACTAACCTATTGAAACACATATTGAGCCACTGCCAAGGAGAAGTGAAATCAACAAGGAGTGGTAGCAGATAGAAGACAGACAGAACTTTTAAAAGCAGCACTAGCTCATATCTATGCTGCAAGGGCTGAATGAGTTTCACTGCTGAAAGAGAACCAGTGTCATACCCAACAAACATATGAAAGGCATGTCTTGCATGCTGGAGTTATGATTAGCAGCATTTGGCCTTTCAGATGCTAAGATGATTCATTGGATGAATCAGCAGAAAGTCCAAGAATTTCAGATCCAGAACATGTGAATGAAGCATTCAGATCTCTTCCATTCTCAAGCCTTTTCTGTTGTTGGAATAAACAGATAATCCTGTATCAGCTTCCTTTTCCATATCAGTAGTTGATTGCCCTGGGACATCTGTTTCACATACAGCATGATGTTATGAATTTTCCAGTTCCGCTATACCAAAACCCATACTTATTTCAAGATGAATTAGAAGACTGCCTCATCATTTTAATTTGTAACACAGTGTGGCTTTAGGGAAGAATAATCCCTGGGCAAAGCCAGAATTAGAGGATAGTTTTCTAGTCAATAATAGTCATATTAATCAAAAATTCCATTTGGGAAGGTGGGGAGACATTGCATCTTAGGGCAGGTCTACCCTGCAGCCAGGATCGATGCTCTGAGATCGATCCACTGGCAGTCGATTTGGCGGGTCTAGTGAAGACCCGCCAAATCGACAGCAGATCGCTCTCTAGTCGACCCCTGTACTCTACCCCTGATGAGAAGAGTAAGGTAAGTCAACAGGAGAGTTTCTCCTGTTGACCCCCTGTGGTGCAGACCCCGCAGTAACTCGACCTAAGGTACGTCGAGCTGGAGTTGCGTAGCATAGGTCAACTTACCACGGTAGTGTAGACATAGTCTGAGTATTCATTGTGTCTACCAATCAAATGATTAGTGTCCCTTAAAAGTATGCAGTGGCAGCAGCAATCTTCAGTTTATTTCACAGTAGAAAGGCATCGCAATAGTCTGGCACCTACCTACAGACAGTTGGTGTGATTTATCTTTATGAGAATCTCTTTGTTCCCAAGCTAACAGAACTCTCCCTGAGCCACACACCTTTGTCTGTCGACCATTTGGAAAGAGAGGTTTGCCATAGAACTGTGTGTACGCTTAGCAAATGAGAACTTACAGATACAGTACCAAAGGGAACAGTGTGAACCATAAATTTATCAAAGCCAGAGCCACTATAACCTAGTGCTGCGCTGAACAATGTGGAAGAAATGTTGTTAAATCTGTGCCTTTGTGAGCTATTCTGTTCCCAGCTAGCCCACTCCTGCAGTGTGCTCAGCATGCTGACTTTCCAGGAGCTCTCTCCATGTTGGAACCAGCCACCTGTCTCCTGTCAGATCCCAGAGAAGAACAAGACTGGCTGACAAATACCATATGTCATAGGGCTGGCCAAAGGAAGCCTAACTGTATTTTGTTCCACTTGTCTATTTAACTGGGTCACTGTAACAAGGCTGTTTTTACAAATAGCATATCTGTATCTGGTTGAACTTTTCTGTTTATATGTGAACTGGTGGAGAACAGACATCCTTATTTTTTGCCCTAGAAATGTAACATTCTGCCCTCCCCAATGGCAGTGATGGAGATGGTGTGGGGAGTGAATAGCAATTTTAACAAAAGCTCACCACCAACAAAAAGTGATGAGAAACCCCAGGGTTAAAACCATCCGTTGCGGAAAGTACTCTCAGTTCTTTGTGCATGTAATGAGACTGTTCATACTGATCAGGAAAAACAGAAAACATCTCGTAGCGCATTCAAACCGAGGGTGCACACACCTCTGGGTAATGAATATCTAAATACAGATTATGTCTATCTAAAAATGTCATCAAAACTAGAGAGGGCTAAAGCCAGAAAGTAGCTAGATGTGGATCCCTATTAACAACAGTGTAAATCCAGAGTAACTACACTGAGATCAGTGTAGCAGAGGTCAGAATCTGAGCTTACATCCAGATCTGGCCTTTTCAATGGTTCAGGACTTCTGTGTTCTTAGCAGCATGCTGCAATGGGGAAAACTCAAGGGACCTGCGTTCTATTTCTAGGTCTGCCATAAACCTGCTGTGTCTTTTTCAGAAAGTCACTTCACCTTCTTCTACCTTTGTTTCCCCTCCTGCTTTTTATCTGTCTTATCTCTTTAGAAACTGTTTGGGGCAGGGACTATCTTCTAATATATGTGTGACACTGAGCCCGTGAAGGTTAAACAACCAGCAGGCTAAGTGACCCAAGATCAACCTTTAAAAACATATTTGAGAAATATTGACATGGTAAGCAGCGCCACTTCATGTAGATAATTATCAAAGTCGTGTAAGTGAAGTAAATCCTTTGAAATGCAAAACTATATTGTCAGAGAATTAGAAGTAAATATTATTGCATTTGTCTGTGTTTACCTATATCTGTTAGGAGTTTAACAATGTGATCTAATTAGCATGTAGATGCTATACTCAGTTCCTGTCTGTCATATTACATTGCTGTGTTCTATTGATTCAGAAATCAAAAGCGAGTATTAGCAATTAGATGAAACTTCAGTGTAATGGTATCATGTCTTTATTTCTCTTTGAAGTTTGTAGTAAACTACCTGTGAACCTTTGAATGGTAAATTGCTTTATGCTAATCAATGCAACTAATTACCTGGGTATACATAGGAAATAGGAATTGACTTCAAAGCAACCATATATATTACCTATTCTTCACCCAAGGAATGCTGGCTGTGCCATTTGCTAGCAAGAGGCTATCATAACCTGCCAGAGAGCTATAAAAGAACTTTGAGACCTGATCCATTTTTTTTCGTCTCAGATCTGCAGAAGCTTGGTCAGGGGAAGTTTAAGTTGCAAGACTGAGGTTTCCAGCTCCAGTCTGGATTACCCTGCTACTTCTCATGGAAGAATTTAAACAGATTCTGCACATGGATTATAATTTATGGATTCTGGAAGAACTTTCTACAAATCAGCAGCTCACTGTTTCTACTATGAAACTAACCTAAGAACTTTACTCACATCTGTATGTATAATGATCTTTAATCACAATACTCTCTCTCTTTTCTTTTTAAATAAATCTTAGATTAGTTCATAAAATTTGGCTGTACATGTGTATTTGGGTAAGATCTGGAACATTCATTGACCTGGTGGATAATGTGTCCGTTTGCTTGGGATTGGTAGAACTTTATATATGTTTTAAGTAATCCCACCATATTTAACTTGACTGTCTGGGTGAAAGTCCAAGGCTGGCTTGCTTTAAGGGAGCTGTTTTCAGCTCCTGGGTAACCAGTTAGGTATCATAGAAGCTATTTTGTTCCTGAATTGGTGAATCTAAGTATTGGAATAAATCACCAGTTTTGGAGATTGTCTGCCCCAGTCTTTGCAGTTTACCCTGATTGAGCAATCTCAGTGAGGCCCTTCCAGGCACCACAGTCATAGTATGTTTGTACAAAGCCTAGCACAGTGAGGACCCAATCTTAGTGGGAAGCTTTAGGCACTACCATAATACATGTAATAACAACTTTGG
The DNA here is from genome assembly GCF_007399415.2 of Gopherus evgoodei. Classification (NCBI taxonomy): domain Eukaryota; kingdom Metazoa; phylum Chordata; order Testudines; family Testudinidae; genus Gopherus; species Gopherus evgoodei. The sequence continues at coordinate 112,443,927 of NC_044325.1, read as the reverse complement.
TTCAGCCCATCACAAACAGAGGGGGAAGCTGAAAAATTTAGATTGAGATTGAAACTTCCCCCCAAATTACCCCTGGGCATACATACAGCCTCCCAAGCATTCTGGGCAAACTTTGGCAGTGATGTAAACAATTATGCGTTGTACGTTTCATGTTGGTTAAGACAGCAGTTTAAATGGGAACTTGCACCAATTTGGGATTCAGCAGGTGAATTTGGCATTCAAAACCCATGTGACTTCACTACCATGAGAGCAGAAGAGGGGAGATGAAACAAGAAAAGCATCTACCTGCAGAGTGTAAGATAAAGCTTATACCTTTACTCCCCTTCTCCCTTACTCATCTTACATCCTCCTGTTAGTTGCTTTACCTGCGATGCCTCCTGTTCTGCCCACTTGATGTTTAAAGTACTCATTTTTGCACACTCCCTGAACATAACATTAGTGCAAGTTACAACACTCGACCACTTAGACTACAGTTCTGAAAGTTTTACATTCTATACAGGCCACATTCTGCCCTCAGTTGTACCATGTAGAACCACAACAAGTCAATGAGGTTTCACGGGTTTAACTGAGAAGTGAATTTGGCAGAGTGCGTAACTCATAGCACTGAATTTGGCTCACATTCATTCCTGTACATTCACTCACTGATACACTCATTTGTTCACATAGCCACACATTTGTACTCTCTCCTTTAGGTACTTGCTCTGTTACCCACACATGTATATTCAGCTTTTATATATTCATCCTTTCACTTATGTGTGTTTGTAGCATATCACCCCCAAACACATTCTTTTTAACATAGGCACATGCTCTTACACAGACACTCATGCATATATACATCTTATCTGTCCATTGGAAGTTTTTCTGTATCTGCCATCATCCTGTATCCAAGTGCTGCGCATACAGGCACATCTGTCTAATCATATATACGTGCACCTTCTCTGACAAATACCCACTCATGTACACACTGCTCCTTTACCCATAGACAGATGGACACATAAGCACATATATACTCCTGCTGGCATCTACTTACTCATTTACTCATGTGCATCCCACCCAGTCTCCCTCTCTCTCACTTTCTTTCTGAGAGAACCAGTCATTCACACTACAGTTGGGACCATACTGCAAAATTCAAGATCCAGGTTCAGATTTTCTTCCTCACATCCACATACATACACCCATCCTATCAAATGTGGGGGAGTTTGAAGCCAGGATTTTTGTACAGGCCCATCTGTCCCATATATACATAAGTAAACTCATGCGTACACACACATACACACACATGTTGGCACACCCATAGGCCCAAACACGACATGTCTTGAAGCTTCTTTAAAAAACCCAACATGTCACTAGACCATCACAGTTAATGACAATGTTCAGCATGTTGTCCTCCAGCTCTTCTCCCCTGACCTCTAATTTCTACCCACACTGACCCACTTAAAATGAATGAAGACCATATGCAAGTGTGTGCTCACTACATTTTGCAGGAGGTTCTGGCTTGTTGGCTTCTTGTCCTCCATACCTCAATACAGCTAATAACAACCAGAGACTGCCTCCACAAACTGGGGTAAAACCCACCTCAGCTGTGACATCTCTGCAACCACAAAGGATTTCTTAGGGATCTGGAGTCTAACCATCATGCCCAGCTTTCAGGTGTGGAGTTCCAAGCTCTGGTTTCATCTCTCACCAGCATGGAAGGGATGAACTCAACATAACTGAGCTGTCCAATAGCGTCCAGGATGGGAGCTGTGCTCAATTAGCCAGCCTTGGATTTTTAAGAGAGAAGGGATGAATTTGATGTATTTTAGTGCTTTTAATCAGAAGTGACTGATAGCTGTAGCTAAACCCGTGCATGGTGCAGACAGGTGCTGTGTGATCTTCCTCACCACAGTTCTGCCACCTGGTAACCCCCTTGCTGTTCCAGTTTCTCCACACATCCCAGCTAATGCATCTTAGTCCTTAGCTGTGTTAGCTCTGTGTATGCACACACACACCACACACCTCTGCTTTTGAAAGTCCCTTTCCTAGCAGAGGAATCCCCATCTCTGCTTGCCTCAGGCTCTTGGTAGATTGTTCTGGGGGCTCCCCAGGCATCTTAACATATGTGTGTGTTGGGGGGGGAGGGAGTGGTTGGGGGGAGCAGTTGAACTGGTAGAAGCTTATGACAGGTTCATTGTATGTGAGAAGGCTGTTACAGGTTGCAAAATTGGTGTAGTTGATTTACACAGAGACAGAGCCTTAAAAATAGGTTTTATTCTTTAAAATAATCTTTCTAATCTGTCAGTTGTGGTGTGTAAAGACACACAGGTTTCATTCATTTCAGTCACTTGTCCCAGCTCAGTGGTTTGTGTCGCACGTCAGCAGGTTGGGAGAGGTGTCCTCAAGTGAAAGGTGCCATATTGGGGGCAGTATTATTGCGGCTGGGATGATGACCTTGCAATGGGTTGATGTCACTGTTCCTTGCGCTGTGACAATGATCTATACAAGGCCTTATACAAGCTGATCTGGTGTGTGCAATGAGCCATGCAGTTGTTTTACTTATTCCTTGGTCATCTCCTCCTTGAGCCTCAGGGCTCTATAAACTGGGCAGCTCTATGGCTGCTGTGGTGATGGGTGGGATTTATGCAAAAAAACCAACCTTAATTTTCAACACAGAGCTCTCTCTCTCCTTCTCACCCCCCAGGCCCTTCAAACATACCTGTGGGTAAAGGTAGTATTATTGGAACAGCCTATTTGACTGCTATAACATTTTCCACTCTGATCCATTGACTTTTATTTCATATTTTCCTTGGATCAGCACCTCTGAGACTGGCTAAGCTGCTGTTGCTTGAATACTTTGAGCCAGTGTCTCACCCCATTGGCTTGACCTGATTTCCTCTGTAGAGGGCAGCAAAGAGATGTGTCTGTAGATACAGTTGCTAGCATGAACTATGTTTCTCTCCTTTGTCAGGCCTTCTTACTAGTTTGCACTACACAAAAGAGTGTCTCCCAGTGGCAGTGTTAGGGGCGATCACTGTTCTCTAATACTATACTAGAAAGAAGAATTTTAGCCACTGTGACTGCAGATGTAGAGTAACAAGCAGGGCCGGCTCCAGCTTTTTTGCCGCCCCAAGTGGCAGAAAAAAAAAGAAAAAGAAAAATGCGATTGAGCTGCCGCCAAATTGCCACTGAGGAGGAAGACAGGTAGTGAAGGATCCGTCGCCGAATTGCCGTCAAAGACTGAGGCGGGCGGGTTAAGCTGCTGCTGAAGTGCTGCCGCTGCCGCCCCAGACGTGCTGCCTCAACAACAGACACGCTGCTGCCCCTTTCTATTGGCCACCCCAGGCACCTGCTTCCTTCACTGGTGTCTGGAGCCAGCCCTGGTAACAAGTCTATTGTAAAGATCAATTTTTTTTCTTATCTGCGAGGGGCTGAAAAAAGGGAGGTTTTAAAAGTACCCCTGAGCTGGCCTGAGGGCTTATCTCCTTCACACTTAACATAATTGCTGTCCAAACCCATTGTCATAATAGCAACTGAGACGGATGGCTACTTGCCCAGCAGTTCATCATTACCAGCCCCCGGTTTGGCGTCTCAGCAGTGGGCAATCCAGAACGGAAAGCAAATCTCCTTGGAATTCACTATTATTGCTTCTCAGCTCCACTATTTCTCTTCTTGATTGCCTGATGGAGCCTCTAACTAACCTTAGCTAATACAAATGGGATTTGGCACAAAAACAATGACAGTACAGTTAAAATTTATGAAGAAAGGATGAATATTCCCAAAGGGCCAAGAAGGCAGAAGGAGAGAGATAGGGCCTCAGTAAAGTGGACCTTCCCCTAACAAAATTTTAGAATCTGAAATGTGAAAACCTGTTATCATGTAGTCAATGCCTTGATTTAGAAACCCATCTGATTCTGTGCATTGCCCACTGCCTGGTGTGGCTTTATAAAACTGTTCCTTCTTGAGGTTCCCCAAAACCAAAAAATAAAGGGATCAATAAGAGGACTAACTACCATACTGCAAACAAACTTAAATAGGAATGTGCTGAAAGATCATAGCATAGGAAGATATATGGAAAAAGTAGCACCGTTCATGGTTGGTTTGTCTCCTTTCTTTTACAGGGGGGTAGCTTGGTCCACAGAGAATCAAAGTCATACAACAATTTATTTAAAAAATCTACTGAGAAGATATAAACAGAGCAGGTAGCTGGGGAAGAGAGTTATCATTTGATATTCATGCTGTATGTTACCAGCTCTCACAATTTTATTGCAAAGCATATGCTTTTATTTAAGCTCCAGCTTCTCGATTCCTGTGATTATGTGAGACTTTTATTTATTTATTAAAGTGAGTTTCTAGCTGTCTTGGTTGTGGAGAAAAGTTTGAAAATGGGTACCCTAAGGGCTCAAAATCCAGAAGGACATTAAAAAGAACCCTCCAAAATTTTTGCTTTTGTTCATAAACCTCATAATTTTTAAGCCAATCACATGAATTTTAGAGTTTGACCCATGATTTGGGAATACTTAGGATCTGCAGTCTTGATGCTTTCCATCCTGAAAGATTGCAAAGCATTTTACCATGTGGGGGGGGGGGGGGCGGGGGGATGCTACCAGGCACTGTTAATACACATAGTAAGGTACAATACCTATCTTGTAGAGCTGATGATCTAACAGTCACAACAAATACAGGGGCAAAGGGTGTATTTTTATCCCCATGGTGTCTGTACCCCATCTTTAGAGAGAGACTAAGTGACTTGCCCAGGGTCACATCAAAGTCTGTGGCAGAGCTGGCAATTGAAGCCAAAGTTAGCAAACTGATATATAAACTATGAAAGATTCACTTTGCACTTCAATAACATGCAGCTGCCTCTGGGGTGGAAGTGGATGAATGTTTAACAACCCACAGCAATACCTCATATTAGTATGAGACAGGAAGTGAAGAAAAATGCTGGGTTAGACAGAGAGGGTAAGAACGGCAGATATGCACCCAGAAAAACATTAAACACAAAGCCAAAAATGTATACGCTTTTCTTCTTCTTCTTGCTTTGCTTTAGGAACAATATGGCAACAACCTTCTAATATCCCAGGGCTTTTGTTTATCCAGATTTTTATTGGGGGAAAAAAAAGGCAGAGGAGAAAAAAGAAATGAGAGAAAAACAAGCCTCCTTTCCAACCAGAGAGTCATGCGTTTTGACTCAATCTAATTATACAAATGATATTTTTATAACCTCTGTGAAGCCTGCCCACTTTCTTTGTGTCTCTCTCCATTGTTTACTTTAGAGCAGTCGGGAAGCCAAGTCTAAGTGACTTCGAAGGAAAACACACTGGACCTTGGACTATGCTACATGCTCTTACTTTTTGGCTTGTAAATGGGACTGTTTCCCTGGTATCATACCCACCACACCTCCGTACAGGTTGTCATTCTAAGACATTTTGCCCAGCCCTGGGCCATGTTGGCAGCTTCCCAGGAGGCCTTAATGTGAACAAAATGGAGTAGAACACAACGCTTCAGGGCTAGATCCTCAGCTAGTGGAAACTGCCATTGTTCCATCAAGATTATGCCCCCGTTTTCAATCCGAAGCTGTGGCCCACTGATCCTGCAAATTCCAGCAGGTGGTTCTGTTCTGTTCCGACGCAAGTGGTGTTTATTAGCAGCTGAGACTTGTGTTCTCTGCACAGAGCACCTCTGTATTAAAGAGAAGGACAGTCAAGGGCGGCACTTTGTCCTCCCCATGCACAGGCTGCTTTGGGCCTTTTTAGGACTGTTGACCACACTCAGAATGGGGATTAGGCTTTAAAAGACAAGTCCAAAGACAAGCTCAGTGGGTGGCACCATAAGTGTATTTGCAAAACAGCAATGAGGAAGGTGGAATTTGAGAGGAATCGCTTGGCCCATGAAAATGAGACATTTCATGGCCTTGGTGCTGGTAACAAAAGGGAGATCAATACTGTGCAGCTGTTAAGTATCCTATGCATGAGAAATAGGGATTTTAAAAAGACATTCCTGATACTTAATGATTTTCACATTGACGTTTTGATAGGAGGTCCATTTGGATTCTCACTGCAGGCAGTGTGTGCGCGTGGGAGTGGAGGAGCAGGGTCACTGCTCTTTGACCTTGACTGTTGTCTGGTCTGTGGGGGAAACAGGTGACTTTTATCCTTTGAGATCCTCAGCTGGCAGCAGCTCTGTTTAGCCACAGGAGGGCAGTGTCATTCTACAGAAACACTGTTGGGGAATCATCCTCCTGGCGGTGTAGATGGGGCATCAGAGGGGAGACATTCATAAATATGGGTAACCAGCCCCATTCTCTCTATGCCATCGTTCACTTGGCAGTACTGAGAGAGAGACGTACGGGTATAGGTGACCCCAGCATCAGATGGAGTGGAAGGAGAGGCTGACTGAATATTAACCCATCTGCCTGTTAAGAAGATCTTAGATGCTCCTGATTCAAGAGAGGTGACCTCATGAGCTCAACCCAGCTGCAGAAAGAGATGTATTTCCCAGGGAAATTGTTATGGGGACAGAGAACCTGCTTCAGGTTTTCCGTATCACATTTATTATGGCTCTATTTCTCTTGAGTTTAAGACCCTACTCCTCTGCATAAGGACACAGACACTTTCACACTAGGACACAGCAATAGTCTTCTCTTCTGGTATGGAGCGCCTCACACACACACTATAAGCTACACCTGATACATTAAAGGAAGGAGAAGTTGGTCAAGTTACCTTGCCAGTTACACAATCTTTGAGAGGAGAATTCCTTCTAAGCGCTCCCTGGCAATGAGCATATGCTTTAGCACATGACCTCTGATCGCCCCTGCTAGTTTTTATCCTAGCAAATGTAGATTATCAGCCTGATTTTTCAGCCTACTTGTCACCTGGCTGGCTTCCATTTTTGTTCCTGAAATTCCAACCGTTGGAGGTGGGCTTTCCAATTTACTGCCCTATGTTCTTCTTCGTTTAAAACTCCAGTCCTTTCTGAATCTTCTTACAGTATTTTGCCTCAATGATATCGTAAAGCAGTGAGCTTCACAGTTTAGCCTCTGGGGCCGAGTCCTGAGGGCAATACTCACTGTTTGTTTACTCAGCGAAACTTCTGCTGCCTTTAGAGAAGCAGCATGGTTAGTGGATAGGCACTGGAGTGGAACTCAAGATACCTGCATTCTAGTCCCAGCCCTGCTACTGACCTGCTGCGAGTCAAGTCATCATTCTGGGCCTCAGTTTCCCCTCTTGTCCTTTGTCTATTTAGACTAGAAGATCTTTGGGGCACAAACAAGCTCTCACTGTGTGTATATACTGTGCCTGGCACAGTGAGGCCCTGATTTTTCTTAGGTCCTCTAAACACTAGTGTAATATAAATAATAAGTGGGAATTGCAGATGCTCATTCCCTCTCAGGATTTGGCCATATTGAAAGCTATAACTTTTCAGTTTATTCCCTTGCAAATACAGCTGTGCATCTGTAGTGGGGTGATTACCCCGCTCCTGCCCTGAAGGGCTTAAAACAGCCCTGAGAGAGGGCTGTGGCAGGGGGATGGCTGACTGGGGAAGCAGCTGCAGCTGGGCCATGCCCCAGTCAGGCCACAGCTGGCCTGTATAAAAAGACTTGAACCAGTAGCCTCAGAGGAGTCTCTCTCTAGGCTAGGAGAGAGCAGGGCCTGGCTGCCTGCAGAAAAGGTAATGGGAGTGAAGTAAGGCTGGGGAGAGTCAGGGGAGCTCCAGGCTGGCAATGCCCCAGGCTGCAGGGCCTGGTCCAAGGCTCATAAAGGTACTGGGAGGCACAGGAAGGCAGCAGGTCCAACCCCCCTTGCCTATAATGAGTGGCTTTTACACTGCAGTCTGCCCCAGGGAGTGGGGGCTTGGTGATGACTGGCAGTAGCCCATACTGAGGCAAGGTGGAAATTAGAGGGTTGGGGGTTTCCCAGAGAAGGGAGACCCCATAGACACTGGTGGAGGTATTGCCAGAGGGAAGCCCCAGGGTAAAGGGGCACTAGGGTCTGGGAGGGATATGGGGGCCAGCTACAGGCAGGACATTGGCCTGCAGCGGCCGCCCAGGCTGGAAAAGAGCTAATTCCCTGAGATGACCAGCAGGATGTGCTGCAGGGGTGAATCACACATGTTTACAGCATCTTACTCTCTTTGGTGCACCACTGCACACTGAGCAAACCTCTTCACTGAGTTGGCCCCACTCCTGCAGAGATACTTCTTTCTGAGTGCCTCCAGCTCATACAGAATTCTAGCATGTGTGATTGGTTTAAATTGCTCCTTCAGCTGTGCATTGCAATGTATTATACTGTGGTTCTCCCCTTTCTCCGCTTCTGTGAAGAGGCAATCAGAATATCTATAGCGTAATGGTGAGTAAACATGACCCTGGCCTCCCACTAGGAGGTTTTCAGACCAAGTGTAATGTGCCTGAACTCTTCCATTGGCAACACTTGAACGCCAGGGTGTATATGGTGGGATGTTATTCATATGCCATAGATTGCAATCAGTGGCAGTTGGTCTCACTCCACTGCTGGCTGAGGAGAGAGTAAGCTGATGCTATTGTGAAGTAGTAATTTGGATGGGAAGTGATCACTGGATAACTGAGGGGTGTAGCAGAGACACGGGAGTGAAGGAAGGATGAATTCTGGCAGGGTTTCAGAGCAGGCTGAGAGACATAGGAGAATGGAGAGGAAAAGGTTAAGTAAGCTAGGCTGAAAGGTGATGCCAAGATTTCTAGACTTAGGAGTGAATGGAAGGTGTCCAGTTAAAGGAGGCAACAGCCTAGTCAGGGATGTGGAACACAGAGGACTCTTCTCCCAACAAGAGTCCTTGAGGAATTCAGGAGAGGGAAGTTATAGTGTAGTCAGGAGGCAGCTGATTCAAAACAGCAGAGGGTGGGGAGGGGTGAAGGCCTGCATCAAGCCAGAGAGAGGACCAATTCAGGCCCAGTGTAAGTGGATGAAACTCCACTGCTTGTAGCTAGAGCATATACCCCCAGAAACAGCTAGGCCAGATCCTCAGCTGCTATAAATCAGTGTAATGCCATTGACTGCAGTGGAGCCACAGTGAATTACACCAGTGGAGAATCTGGCCCTCTGCTTGGCTTCCTGCTGCCTCCATCCTGCCCACTTGAGGAGGCCTGCAGCAGTCTTCAGTTGAACTTGCGGGGGGTGAGGCAGAGCTTTCCCTGGCAAATGAGAAAAACACTGTATCTTCATCCTGCTTCATCTTCCCAGGATTTCCGACTGAAAAGGCCCTGACTGATTCCATCTGGCAAGCTGACTATGCTTCAAAGACTGCAAATCCTGGGACTTTTTAGCTTACAAACAAAAACATGCATAACAAAAAAAAGACCACTCTCCTCAGGGAGGACGGAACTCCAGTCTATGAGAAATCAAAAACAAGGCTCAGCTCTTGCTTCCACTGACTCCACTATGTTTTCTGTTCCTTTTAAAACGAAATGAATGCTAGTGCCGCCTCCTGCTTGACACCTACTGTTTGCGTCAGCTCCCTTATTCCCCAGCCTCTTGATGTGTTTACACGGGGAGAGGCTGAGAGGAAAGGGAAAAGCTAAAGGGAAAGGAGAGGACTGGCAAGGACCTGCCATTGGCTACCACTTCTGACACAAACACTAATGTTCTAGGCCCATCACACTGAAATTCTTGTGCCGGGGTGGGCAAAACAAAGTATGATGCATACATGAGCAGAGCACTAGTGCCAAGAGTCACACTCGGCACCCCCAGTTTCTGTAGGCACTATGAGCCATGCCCAACTGTACTCGTCCAAGGAGCCATGTTCTCAGCTGACCCAGAATAGATTTTTAGACACTCAGTGCCCCTGTGGTGAGGGTAGAGGTGGAATTCCCTTCAGCCCTTCCTCCATTTTAGCCCTGGAACAAGCTAGAGCAGGCTGTTCTACAGTACACGTGATTGCTGCTGGCCCGGCTGGAGACCAGCACATTTGGACCACACATCCAGCCTCACCTTTTGCATGAGAAGTCAGGCTAGCACAGAGCTGGTTAGGCTGGCTTTTGCCCAGCCCTGGGTTTTCACATGCATGGGAAATCCTCACTGAACCACCTTTCCATTCCCCGTGCACTGCTCAAGCGGTGCAAAGGGGCTGGGATCTTGCCCACTAGCGACCAACCCTGGGAAATCTCAGCTTCAAAAGCGAATGTTCGGGCAAGTTACAGGCCTGTAGAACAGAAAGTTGTGAACTGAAACTGGCTAGCAACTGTAATTACAGTGGGTGCCACCGAACCTCCAGTAAACTAACACTTTGGACTTTTCTTACTCTTCCACGGGGAGCTTAAACCTTTCAACACATCTGCATGACACCCTGGTGATGTAGGTATTCTTTTCATAGATGGGTAAACTGAGGCACAGCCATGTGAAGGATTGGGATGTGCCCCCCCTTTACTCAGATTGACTAATACCTTCTGGCATGAGTAACCCCACTGAAGTCAATGGAACTGCTTGTGGAGTAAGGTACTACTTGTTGGGAGTAAGGATATCACAATCTGATCCTGAGTGACTTTCACAGAGCAAGTCAATGGCAAAGCCAGGACTGTAACTCAGAAGTCCTGACTCCCAATCCCCGGATCTAACCGCTAGACTAGATTGTCTTGCTCCATAACACAAATGACTTCAATAACTATGTGAACAACAAGAGTAATGAATACTAAGCCCCGAGCCACCTCTTTGCCATGCCCTTCCCATGCTGCACGTGTTTCAAATTTCATGTCTCTTGTACATGCCTCTGGGCCAGGCACAGCCTATACCACCTCTCCCTGATGTCTGAAGAATCACTGTGGAATCCAGGATTCCAATTCCCCTTAAACAAACCTGACTCCAGATCCTTCACTGACATCACAGAGACAGCAAGTTGTCAAGTGTTTTCAGCAGGGCACCCTGGGGGAATTGCCTCAATTGTTTTCCAGTAGGTAAAATCCCTTCTGTATGTCAGTGAGCAAACTAGGCAGAAAAAATCCTGCCATGACTCAGAGCAGCTCTCCAAAGGCTGTGGGATGGGAAGCGGGGATAGGAGGAGGGGTGTTGCACAGGCATGAGTTTTTGGAGCTGATAGGGTCAGGAGCACAGTGGAACCTTTATTAGTGCTTTCCAAAGCGGGAGGGCTTGCAATAAGAAATAAAGTATCTGAGATATTATTGTCAATGGCCACATCTTCCAAGATGAGGTGAACAGTGAGAGTACCTGGAGAATGTAGGCAGTATTTGCTAAACACCCAGTCGCAGTGCTGGGGGAAGACTGTTCACATAACTGGTTTATTCCTTTTAGCAAGATTCCTTACCGATGACTAAGTGATCATCCTGGGTCTGCCAAGCCTACAGGTTTTCCCCACAGGCTACCAGTTTTTTGGTCCTTGCTACAGGGAAATCCCAAGAATCTACGCATCAGATCATCGTCCCCAAGTAAGTCCCCTTTGTGCTGCTGCAGTGAAGCAAAGGGCTTTTAAAGCTGGCTTTACTCAGCAGCTCTGGTTCCCCCTATCCATAAAGCAATTCTCAGCTTCTGCTTTAAGGTAGCTTTAAGTTCACTGTAACAGAGAAATCTGTGACAGGTACAGAGAAAATTACTCCATGCCACTGTGAGGCCGGGGTGATCTGGTGCCAGAAGAGGGTGGAGCTAGACCACATTGGGTTCCAGCAGCCCTGGCTGCCCTACCAGCTCCTAGGTGCTCAGCATATTCTGAAAATCTGGGCCTTCTGAGGGCACCCCAAAATTACTAGTCACTTTGGACAATCTTGGCCATACAGCTGTAAAAACGGTTCCTACATTTTGATAGCCTCTTTCATCCCAGGTGCTTCATAGACTGCATATATATTCTAACTGTCTACTTCTTTTTTTATATCCAGTGATTGCCCACAATTGAAATGCACCCATCTCTGGGGTAGAATATGGCAGTCGTTCCTCATGCGCATGCCACACAGTGGAGTGAGGGAGATGAAGAATCACTGCAGTTACAGGAGGAATTTGAAGTAGATCAAAATATCCCATATTGATCTCCAGGGCCTGATTCTCTACTGCCTTGCTCCTGGGGCTATGATTCACACCTGCACACAGAGAGTGTGAAACTCCACCAGATCAGAATGGCAACATATTATACTCACTTTGCATAAATGATGACACCGGGTTTGTCTACCCTGGGAGCTGGAGGTGTAATTTCCAGCTTGAGCAGACATACCCAGGCTAGCACTGATGGAGCTAGTGTGTTAAAAATAGTGCAGCTGATTTGGCATAAACATCATGAAGGGCTAGCCACCCAAAGTACCTACCTGTCCATACATACTCAGGTGGGCCCCTCATGCCACTGTAGCTACCCTCAGTAGTTACCACAGTAGCTCAATCAGAGCTCACATAGTAGGTATGTCTCCTTGATCTGGGAATGATACCCCTACCTCCAAGGATAGATGCACACACAGTGTAAAGCAGTGGATAATCGAGGCCTCTAATCTTATGGGCCTGTTTCTCCTCTCACATAGCTAAGGGTTAATGTCTCTTTCACCTGGAAAGAAGTAACCTGAAACACCTGACCAGAGGACCAATCAGGAAACAAGACTTTTTAAAATATGGGTGGAGGGAAGTTTGTGTCTGAATTCTTTGTCTTCTGCCTGTCTCTCTCTCGGCTATGGGAGGATTTCTGTTTCTTGCTTTCTAATCTTCTGTTTCCCAGTTGTAAGTACAAAAAAGATAAGACAGTGATTTATATGGTTTTTTTATTTTGTATTTACATGAGTGTAGTTGCTGGAATGTGTTAAATTGTATTCTTTTGAATAAGGCTGTTTATTCATATTTCTTTTAAGCAATTGACCCTGTATTTGTCACCTTAATACAGAGAGACCATTTTTATGTATTTTTCTTTCTTTTTATATAAAGCTTTCTTTTAAGACCTGTTGGAGTTTTTCTTTAGTGGGGAACTCCAGAGAATTGAGTCTGCAGCTCACCAGGGAATTGGTGGGAGGAAGAAGTCAGGGGGAAATCTCTGTGTGTTAGATTTACTAGCCTGACTTTGCATACCCTCTGGGTGAAGAGGGAAGTACTTCTGTTTCCAGGACTGGAAATAGAGAGAGTGGAATCCCTCTGTTTAGATTCACGGAGCTTGCTTCTGTGTATCTCTCCAGGAACACCTGGAGGGGGGAAGGGAAATGGTTTATTTCCCTTTGTTGTGAGACTCAAGGGATTTGAGTCTTGGGGTCCCCAGGGGAGGTTTTCATGCTAACCCCCATATTTTGGACGCTAAGGTCCAAATCTGGGAATAGGTTATGACATGGTGGCAGCTTTACCAGGTCCAAGCTGGTAACTAAGCTTGGAGGTTTTCATGCTAACCCCCATATTTTGGACGCTAAGGTCCAAATCTGGGACTAGGTTATGACATACCCCTACCTCAAAGGATAGACGCACACACAGTGTAAAGCAGTGGATAATCGAGGTCTCTAATCTTATGGACCTGTTTCTCCTCTCACTTGCACTTCTGTGTATCAGGAGCAGCTCCATTGCCCAGAAGAAGTAGACACACCTACAAAAGGCCAGGGGCTCAATTTTACAGAGCCCATTAAAGATTGTTATAGGGGTTTCATCACTGGAGGCTGAATTAGATTTCACACATAGATGTCCTGCAGTAACCTAGTATTTTTTTTCCCTCAATGCAAACTATAAGTGTGATGTACCCTCTTGCTAGCATTATTATTATTTGTTTGAGTAGATGTCTTGCAGAGTAACTTGCCCTGACCTTTAGCCACGGAGGAGCTAAAATCCAACAAAATACTGTAGTAAAGTGATATCAAGTAGGAAATGCAAGACAGCCAAGGAATCCACAGTTACAGCTGAAACTCCCATCTTACTCCTAACATATCAGAGTAAGTTAAGGACAGGGTTGCAAAGGTAACACTGACTTTCTTTGATTTTTGTGGTTTAAGACAGGCCTTTGATGTTACGTGAACATATTTGGAGTGGATTTAATTCCCTTTGAATTATTGTCTTTTATTTTTACCCAGTAATAAATGAAGCTCCTTTTTCTCTCCATGCCCTAAGACACACATACCCTCTGCATCTCTGCAGGGCATAATGGAAGAAGTGGCTGGGGGCCATTTTAAACACTTGAAAAATATATTAGTATTGATCTGACAGCCTGTCTCAAAATTTGATGTGGATTGGGTCAGAAACTGGAGCCTGAAGAATATTAACATCAGGGAGGTGTGAATCCTACAGAGTACAAAGAAAGTATTTCAGTTTGGAAAGTAGTTTTCCATGAATATTTTCCCCCTATAATTTAGACCAAATTCATTAGTGTTTTTCCCCCTAAAGGTCAGTCCTTTAAAAAACAAACAAACAAAAACTAAGCATATTTTCCAACCGGAAAAGAAGACCGAGCTATTTACTAGGAATGGAAGAGCTCCTCTAAATTCACATTGACATAGTGGGTGCCCAATATATTACAGATGAATGTGGTAGCACCACCTACAGTTCATGTTGCCAGACACTTCCCCTTATAAGCTTAGAACTTTGCCAAACTTTAACCATTTGGGCTGAAATTTTCCATGCTGAGTGTCTGCCTCATTTTGAATTTTCTGGGAAAGCTTCAGCCAAAAAAAATGGCTCAGTCATAGCCCAGACCGAGATTAGGGAAAAATACATTGTTTTATCCATGTTAAAAATTCTTGTAGCCCCTTCATTGAGAAGCTCTAGTGCCTCCATGTTTTGCAGCAGGGACTTGACATTTGGTTGGGGGAGGGAGTCACTCTGATGTCAGGAATGCGCCTTTTGCTGTTCCGGTGGAAAAACTACCCACATCTGGCCAAGTTAAAGTGTTCAAAAATCTGTTTGCATATACTTAGTAGAGACTTCTTAGAGCTTGGCAGGTAGATTCTCCAGAAAAGTCCATCTGCACTTCCCATGCTCCGCCCCCTCACAACTCCTTAGTACTGATTGCATTGAGCATATCTGTGATGGGGCTGGCTCCCCACATTGGCCCCGAGGGGGTTGAATTAGGCCGGGTCAATCGAGCAGAAAACAAGGGAGAGATTTAGGCTAGGAGAGGGCTGGTAATAGCAAGCATGCTCACCTGTGAGGGAATAGGCAGGGCTTACGTGAAGCGGAGACTGGCAACTAAAAGAGGGCTACAAAGTGAGTCACAGTTGCTTTCCCGGGGGGGAAGAAGAGAGTGGAATCCCTGAGACCCCACTAGACTCTAGGAGAGAGAGGTCTGATTGGAATGGGTGGAAGTACGATAGGAAGAAGTCCAGGGGTGAGCGCAGTAAGGTTAGAGAAGCTGCACTCCTTGACTGCTTGGTAAAGGGCCCTGGACTGGAACCTGGGTTCCCCTACCAACCACTGCACAGTGGCACTGCTTGTGGCAGTGAACTAGAAGACTGCCTGGGTCACTGCAGGAATGGCAGGGGCAGGATGGTGGGTGTGATGACTGCCTGATGCCACTTGAACAGAAAGACTGAATGATTCTACCTTGAAAGGCAAAACCACTTAGTGACCTGGCTGGAGGGCTGTATCACAAAGAAGTTGCTACAGCTCCTGGAGTGAGAGAGTGATGAAGTGCAACTGCAGGAAGGGTCATCTGCCTGGCAGAGCTAATCACCGGAAGGGGATGCTGTTGTGTAGAGCAGCCTGTCATGATGCTCCATCCTGGGGCTGTTGGGGTTTAGCAGTACTTTACTCATTGCAGGGACTCTCAGCAGCTGTAGGACAGAGACTGTCGATCTCTCCTGTATTTTCATTGCCTAGTCACCCTACTGGTGCTCAGGAAGCATGGGGGGGAGATTGTCAGACTCAAATGCAGAAGACAGGAGCTGGACCTGGTGAGGGATGCAGCAGAGAGGAAGACTGGCATGGGGTTGGGAGAGCCTGGAGGGAGCTGACAAAGATTGGGAGCCAGTGGGGGGAGAAGGAAGACTGAGGCAGGAAGAGGAGCTGGGCTAATGGGACTGGGAAATGAAGGGGAAGGGAATAGGAGATGACTGAGACTGGCAGGGTAAAGAGCCTGGACAGCATCAGACTGGGATGAGGAGCCTGGGGAGGGATACTAGAACTTGGATGGGAAGCCCAGAGGTGGAGACTATCTTCCCCAGTCCCATGCAAAGAGGGTTAAAATATCAAGCAAAATGTGTACATTTGCCAGTAGTTAACATAAAGATATGTAGTAAAATAGGTTCGGGGATGGGGCACGACTGCACGGATGGATGATAGGCTAGTCATCATATGTATCTACTGGGACCCATCTACTCCATACTGCCAATCAGTCAATTTGGCTGAAAGATAATCTACCATATACTCAGCTGGTGTAAATCAGTTTAGCGCCACTGAAATCAATGGAGTATCATCCGTTTACATCAGCTCAGGATCTGGCCTATGGTCTTCTAGTTCATCCACAAGTTACTCATCTCAATAATGTTCACTAAGGCCTAAGGTTCAGGTTAACTTTAAACATGTGCTTAAGTGCTTTGATGAACTGGGGGGCCTTAGATAGCAGGAAAAACAGTTACTTCCATGGCAGGAGTTTCTGCATGGGACTTCTATGGTCTTTTTCTGGAGGAGGGCTGACTTGATGATCCTAGTGGTCCTTCTGGACTCAAAATATCTATGACTCGATCTTTCTTTCGCTTCGTCCTGTATTGCATTTCAAACCCAGGCCTATTTCACATGTACTTCTTGGACAACATCCCCCTTCTATGCTCTTTCTGTTCCATGACCCTTCTGGCAGATCTTCTGTCCTCATTACTCACACTGACACATTTTGTAACATACAGAGCTAACCTTCAAAATCCAGCTTTTGAATTTTCCTTAAATCTGTAAAAGAAAATACACCCCCCATCCACATTAAAAAAAAAATACTTGTTTCAGGTCCCAGTGGGTGAAAACCCCAGGATGGGAAAGTGAAGATAAACATAGCAGAGCTTTTCAGAATTTTTTATTTGAAGTTCCAGCTTGTGCTGCTCTCCAGTTTTTGCCATCGTAAAAGAAAATCAGAAGCCCCTACACTGCAATAGCAAGGCAGCCTGTGTTTGTATACCTTAAACCCCAAGATGGCTGAAAATTCCGACTCAGCATTCCCAATGGCAGAAGTGTGGTACACTAAAACATTGTGTTTTGTTTAGAATATGGCAACTCAGCTTGTCTTATGTTTCAACAGAGGGTTTTGCAATGGTGGGGAAGAGAGACAGGTAAAAGATTTAGTTGTTTCCTGTGCCCACTCCCATTCCTCTCTGGCATTTCTGGAGTCAAATCCATTCACTTCTAAATGTTGCAGTGTTTGTGTTTCGATTAAAATCTCATCAGTTTTAAAAATCCTCCAATCCATTCAGGCAAGTATTTTTTAAAAGGAGGCTTAGACCATATGGTTTGACATACAATATATGGAGGATGGAACTGCACAGGAACCTGCAAGGAGAAAATCAGGTATTGTTTGGCAGCTCTGTAATGGATCATGGCTTCTTTTGCATTATGGCTTTTAAAGGGACAGTGTCAAATACTTTTTTGCAGGGACCTTGTCAGCTAATGAAATAAACCGAATTTTGAACATACTGACAAACCAACAGTCTGACTTGGCTTTGCTTTTCTCTATAGAGTTTCATTATGCATTTACTTAAATATTTGGTTGATTTCTGGGTAGTAGGGAAAAATGTTTATGAATCTAGACGGTGCCACAAACATTCACACAAGTTTGGTTTTTTCCAAAAGAGTGAACCATAAGTGACTTCTTGGCTATTCATCATTGTTTACTGTCTTGTTTTAAAGCTTTCAGTCATCCAGTCAAAGAGCAGGAAAAGTACCATGTGACAAATCACACATGATGAATACTAAACAGTTGAAGTGAACAGCTTGCAAACACCTTCTAGGCTGCAAATGATTTGTCCAGACATTTCAGTAAAGTCCTTTGAATATGGAGACAGCCTCTAAGGGAGTTAGGCACCAAAATGCCATGGAATTTCTAACTTCCCTAACTCCCACAGATGCCTTTGAAAATCCTTATCAGAAATTACAGATCCATCTGGAGAAATCAGGATTGGTTTGTGAACAATTGACAAGGAGAATAAAAAGGGCGAAATTCCCGATTAATATTACTTATAGTGACTAACCCACCCACCTCTGCTTTTTATACACAAATAATTTACTGTCCACTGATTGTGTTGCCCTTTCAGGAGTTTGTGGGGGGGGAAAAATCTTGTCTTATTGGGCTTGATAAAATATAACTTTTTTTTTTCTTGTATTCTTAATGGAGGTTGTTCCAGTCTCTGTTTCTTCCAGTATTTTTTTAATCCCTTTCACCGGTGGTCTGACCTGAGATTTGAGCATTGTTTTAGGGTCATGCCAGACAAAGGGCTGGTCAGAGCTCCACGTACATCCCTCATGCAAGGGCAAGTGTGGTGGGGTACCTCCCCCATGTAGCTGGTGAAAGGATTAATGTGGGTCTGAGATGCCAATTAACCCACCTGGTTGCACCTAATTAATGATGGCACCTAGGTGGGGAGGGGCTGGATGGTGCTATAAATGGAGGAAGTTTGGCCACTGCAATTAGAAGCTCTGCAGTTATGGATCAGGTAGTGAAGAGTGCTTCAGGGAGTCAGAAGACTTTAGCAGGGAAATGAGCCTAGGGAAATGCTTGATAGGAAGAAGTCCAGAGAGGTGGAAGCATAGAGCCTGATGCAGTGAATCTTAACTGCTTTTCCTATGGTCCCTGGACTAGCATGATAGCACTGAGTCCTTGAAAAGAGGGTGTGAACTACTGAAAGCCCTGAGAAAAGAATGTATGTCCCACTGTGTCTGAGAGTGGGGTGTGGACAGCAGTGCATAGTAGTGGGAGCAGGAGTTAGTAGCCAGAATCTGAGTCCAGGATCAGCTGGATTACCTGCAGTGATACAAGGCTGGAAACAAATAGCAGCTAATGCCACAGTGGGCAAATGCTTTAAGCACCTGCCAAACTACAGCTGCTGACTCTTCAGACAAGGTAGCCAATTAGGCAGCTTACTGTAGCCAGCTGTGCTTGTCAGGTTGCCTGGAAACTGGCTCTGCCACAGGCCCAAAGTCCTCCTACACTGAGCTCAGAGGTGAAGGTGGCAGACCAGATAAAGTCCAGAAAGAACAAGTCCCTCTGTGCTACACTTGAAAGGGTGGGAGTGGATATGACCTGGTGGGAGGTCTGAGTCGCAAGAAGAGGCAGATAGCTGCAGGGCTGGAAGAGGAGAGGCTGCTATGTCCAGCTGCAGGCATGGTCAGCTGACTCCTTTTATAGCAAATCACCATCATTCTGCTCCATTTGGTGATATTAACTTGTACTCCCTTTTGCTGATGGGAGGAGCAGTGCACAATGCTGCTCTTAGGATTTTCAAATGTGTGTTGCTCTTATAGTGAAAGTCAATGGGAGTCAGTCCCTGGGACCTCATTGCAAATCCAGCCTTAAATAAACCCTGGTTATTGGCATCTTTTAGGAGGATGGAGTAACAAGGTTTTAAATTTAGATCCTGATTCTGGGCTGTCAGAGCTGTGCTCTGTGCAGCTTAGGGGGCAGGGGGAGTGAGGACAAAGGTAATTTTATGCCCCCTTTACCTGCCCCTGAGACCCTGGGCCTGGCTGCTGGACTGGCTCAGTCTCCAAAATAAATTAGAGCAGGCTGCTTTAATTTACAGGTGGCTACCTATAGCTCCAAGGGACTATTCTAACAGTTGAGGATCACAGGTGCAGAGAGACAGCCTCTTTCCTCTGTACATGATCTCCTACATTAGATGCTAGGATGAGATGTAGCTTAAAAGTCACTACCATGGTACTGTGCCATCTGGGATTCCCCCTGTTTAGTGAGATTCTCCATAAGCCAGTTAAGATGATCTCTTGGGCTGCTTTGTGGTACTGGAATGGTGCAAAGTAGCTATAGCAGAGCCTGGAGTCTAGGCATTTGAATGCAGACAGCAGAGCTCGATAGACACAAAAACCTTTTTGAGGCAGTTTGATCATATTGGAGCCTAAAATATGTGGTGTCATCTTCACTTTGAGCAAAGTACCTTGAGCATAATGGGCCAGATCCTGCTCTAAACCAAGTGTAAATCTGGAGTGACTATACATTTCAGGGGAGCTACTCCAGGTTACCTGGTATAAAGAAGCCATATTCTGCTCTCCTGGGGTCATATTAATCAGTGGTATACTTGGCTTCACCACTGCAAGTTAGGCATTGCCAGTGCCAGGAGGGTGCATCTTGCACGCTCTTATCATTTGTGATACATCATTGGCCATGGCTGCTTAAGATAGAGTGTGGTAAATATGAGTGCAGGTGCATGTAATGGCTTTGATCATGATGTGGCTGTGTGAATATACACAGAGAATTTGAATTAAATCACCTCTTCTTAGAATTTTTTTGCCAGTGCACAGGATCAAGCAAAGTTGAGAGCCCCTGTCCTCCCCCTCCTTCCAAAAGCAGGGACCTGACTGGTTCTATTACATGCAGCTGACCTTTAAGAAAAGCTTATAGAATTTATTTGAGAGGCATCCAGTGAACATTGTTGCCAGCTCCCACAACTTCATTATGAATCTCACAGTATTTGGTGGTTTTCCCAAAGCCTCAACTCTGAGTTATGTGACTTTAAAAAAAAAAAAAAAAAGTGAATGTGTAGCCCTCAAGAATGCAGAGAAAAGCTTGAAAGCATGAACCCTAAAGGCTCAAAAACCCAGAAGGCTAAGAAAAAAAACTTATTTGGCTTAAAAATCATGAGATTAAAAAAAATTCAAGATTTTTTTTTTTGGCGTTTGTCTCATGATTGTGGATGCTTAGTATGAGCAGTACGTCTATAGAAATTATTCTAAAACCCAGGGGAAGTAGGTCCTTTCTGCTGGCAATTCAAAAAATAATTTGGTAGCAGCAATATAATTCTCAATTACATTTGATAGGAAGGTTCAAAAGATGCATAGGATGATGATTTTCTATTAAATCCTGCAGTGTGTGCCATAAGGGACTCGCTGCTGTGGTCTTGTTAAAGGACTGGTGTCACTTGTTTTTCACCCTTTCTTGTAAAGAACCAGCCACCCCCTTCCGTTTGGGCATCCAGTAGGCTTTAAAAACCAGAACAAAGAAAACAAACAAGCTAAGAGATGAAAGGCAGGGAAGGCCCCATCTTTCCATGTTTCCCTGTGTGTGTAGGCAGCAGGGGGCCTGAAGGGGGAAAAAAGCCCTTTCCATAGTGCTGCAATACTTGTCCCACAGGAAGCAAGGCAGTTTGCAGGACAGAGGGCTTTGTTCAGGTCAGAGCAGCTAAACTGCCTCTCTCCTTGTTTAGAAGCAGGGGGTGGGCAGAGAAGGAGGAAAGGATTGGAGGGAAATGGTCCGTAGGTGGGGTCTCTTGTCTCTTCTCTGTACCTTGCTGCCTAGATTCTCCAAATGTGCATGGTCCCTCTACCTCCATCCCTGCTCCTTTGTCTCACAGCAGCCCCCACAGTTTCTGATTCTGGCTAGAATGTGCTGTGGTGCTTGCAGCCTGGGCTTGCATTCCTAGATCCAGTTTTGCAGCCCCACATCTAGAGCAGGAAGAGTGAAAATCCGATTTACCTATTCTAGTTCAGGGACATGAACAGTTTTTTTGGGAGGGGTTCCAGTGTGGATTCTCTCTTTTGTGGTTTCCTGCTGTGTTCTGTTCCACCATGATGCTGAGAGGATCTGGTGGGGAATGTTTAGGACCCTCTCTCATCTGATGGTTCCCTTGAACAAGGAATGGCTCCTGGGCTCTCACCTGAGGAATCAGAAGCAGAGCTCCCCTAAAAGTCTGCTCATTAATTTTTCTAGCACCATACAGCTGAGATGATCTGACTTTCCATCTTGTTTCTAGGCAGCACAACCCACTACTGTGCAGAGAGAAAAACCAATATAGGCTTATGTTGGCATTGCCATCCAGGCTATCATACCTATCCATTCTCTCAGATCAGATGGGGAGGGAGCACTGACCCTGCCAGGCTTTCCCCACCATCTGCCACTCACTGTGCAGATTGCTCACACATGATGTCTAATGGCATTTGCTCATTCGGTCCCTTCAACCTGCTTTCATGACTGCTCTCCTTTTTCACAGGCCTTCCCATGTTATTGATCTATTACAGGCCATTCCGTGCTCATCAAACTTACCACCACTCATCCTGAATTATACCAGATCTGTATCTAGTTTTTGTAATCTGTGCTTGCAGGTGCTGCCGAATGCCTCTTATTATTATGCCCACCCTGGGTGCCTGGCTGTAAAATCTCAGAATGGTTGTAAGGATGGGAAAAATGAAGAGATCCTCTTGGTATTCTCAAGGTTTTTACAATCCCATAAAGGCATAAATTGTGGCAAGGAGATCTATGTGGGAGGCAAAGTGCTAGATCTACCTTGGGGTTCCCAAAAGCCTTGGATCCAACCAGTTGGATGCTTATTTGAACCAAACCTGTGACTCTTTGAGTTCACCTGTTGCTATTTATCCTGAAGAGGCCAGAATGGAATTATTTCCTTGCATCTCACTTCAACCCCTTTGTAATTCTCAGTGTAATAGGTACTATTTCCTGCCAGCTTCTTACAGCTGTGATGTATTAAGTGTTGAATAGCATTCAGCCTGTTTAAAACTCCACAGTCAAGGCAATGTCGCGTGTCATCACTGTTATGCTTGTTTCACAACGGTGTGGCACTGTTGGATGGCATGTGGAGTTACACTGACATGAAATGGGTGTAATGGAAGGCAGCTCAGGTCCAAGGGGGTGTAGGATGCTGGAGTTCATCTAGAATGTTTGCAGAGTAGAAGGTGGCAGGACTGTGCCATTGTAGCTGAGTGTATCCTTGCAAATCTACCCTTCCTGAGTACCTCTCATGCTGCCATCGAAACCCCAGAAGAGTAAGGTTCCCCCACAGCAGCATCGCCAGCAGCCGAGAAAACAGTCTATCTTGTTTACAGACTAGCAAGGGATTTGTGCATGCACGTGTCTGACTAAACACTGGCTAATGTATCGGTTTGACTGCTTGGAGGGTCTGGTTTTGTACAAGATGTTTTTCAGAGATGATTTCTGCTTTTTATTAGAACAAACTGGCAGTAAGAGAGATGGGGATGATGTGTTACTAGGGTGAGGGAGGAGAGAGCTGGTGGTAATTCCTTCTTTAATGAAAACCAGCTTCTATGTAAAGAGAACAGACCCTGATAAACCTTTTGGCTTCCTGCAGAGGATTTTGCTGAACCCACTCCTTGGATAAAACACCTGGTTTTGCTGAGACCATGTTTTAAGACTTTTTGTTTCCAGGTAACTAGCTTCACAATAAGGAAAATGTAATCAGCCACACTTTGCTAGCCTATCCACCAAGGGAGATAGGGAAGGGTTTGTCATTTTGGTATTTATTGGTGCACTTTTCTGCTTGTGACGTTTCAGAGGGTAGTGAGGCAGGTATCGCTGGACACTTGCCATGCAAGCTTTTGCCATTGTGTACCATCATTGACGTCAATTATACATGGATTCATAGTTGTGTTGTGGGTGGGGGTGGTATGGCCAGAAGCAACCATTATAGTCTGGCCACATGCTAGTCCAAACTTTTCTAGGTGCCTCTGGAGCAGCTGTGCCCAGCTATGTTGAATGTAAAACTTTTGGGGGGTCTAAGCTGAAATCACCAACTCCTTTCACGTGGGACCCCAGGCTGGATGGCATGTATGCTATGCAGCACCTATGTAAAGGGAGACTTAGTCTACAGTACAAAGCCCTGGACCTGAAGGATGTCAACCCCATATGTTAGTGAGGTGAGGGAGCTGTAGATAAATCAAGGGGCAGGAGACACTTGCTTCCAGTACTGGTATCTGTGAAGTAGCCTGACAAATAGCTGGTGCAGAAAGGCGAATTCTTACAGCATGGCCTTTCCCAGCAGGTGCCTGCTTCCCCCCTCCCCCCCCACGACCCCATTTCTCTGTTCTGTTTTTTTTTCTCTCTCTCTCTTCCCATGTTGAGGGAGCCTGGTGCTTCAATTCCTGAGAGAGGAATCGGTGCTGTATTTCTGCCTCTCCTCTCTTCTGCAGGCTTGAACCCGCATTAGTGGTAACCAGGGCAGATGGGGAGAGGATGCAGAGCGGGGAAGAAACAGAAAATGTCCAGGAGGTATTAAGTGGAGATGAGCAGCAAGAGGAAGGCATGTTCTAGGGGCGTGAGGGGGGAAGCCTTTTCATTTTAACTAACCAAACACTGCAGGATTGGTTGGAAAAAGCAGGGGGAGAGCTCCAGGGAAGAAACAAATTGAGGGTGGGGAGACAGGCCTGTCTCTCTCTGTTCCCCATCTCTCAGTGGTTGTACCTATCTTTGAAGCACAATGGGGCTGTTGGAGAGCCTGGAGTAAGGGTCAGGAGTGGGGCTCTAGACTCCGTTGCTGGAAGAGCCAAAGAGTGTGTGCCTTTCCCCTGCTAGGAAGCAGAAAGCATAGGAAATGGGGCTCTGAGGAGGAACATGCTGGAGGTCTGAGAGCTGCTGGGTAGTGGGAAAGAGAAGATGTCTACCAGAGGACAGCACCTAGCCCCATTCCAGCTGGACATCTCATTCTATTATTTACTTCAGCGGAAAATCAGGGTTGATAGTTCAAAGAGGAGTAGCACAAATGGGAACAGTATGTTCCCTGGAGAGAGAGTTAGCCAGACCTGACAACTGCCCAAAAGACATCGCAGGGACAGAGTGTCTGCAGGGCTATGAGCCAGTCAGGTAACAGCTGAGTGGAGAGGGAGGACAGCAGGCAGGGAAGAGACTGTGTGGTTAAGTGAATAGGACCTGGGTGTAGGCTTCAGGATCTCTGGGTTCTACGCCTGGCTCTTCTGCTACCGTACTGTATGTCTGTGGGCAAACCACTTCAGTCCTGTTTCCATGTTTGAGTTGTAACCTCTTTGGAGGCAAGGACTGTATCTTCTGCATTGACTGTCTCTTGTGTTCTCTTGTGCCTGGCACAATGGAGCTGTAGCTGGCCAGCGTGGCCTTTAGGCACTACTGTAATATTATTTTTATATTAAAAGGAGACTGGCAGTGAAAAGAGGAACAGGGTGGAAAGGAAATGAGCAGAGGAAAAGGGAAAGAGTGCGAGGGATTTCAGTGGAAGATTTGATTTGCCACCTGGCATTGGTGGTACTGAAGGTCTAGAGTTCTCAGGCTCTTTCTGCACTTGAAATAGCTCTTAAATCAAGTTACAGCCAAACAGCATCGCAATTAGCATCTGCAGCTAGCATGGCTTTATAATCTGAGGTGACAGCTGGTGCCATGTGTCTGAAAGCCCAAATCAGGGCCTCGTTGGCCCCTGTATGTACCTACAGACCCAGGCATGTTGGGCAGCATGCAAGCAAGCACATACAGTGCATCAAAGAGGATGAATTCCAAGCTCAGCCAGGGACCTTAGACCTAGTCTTCTCTATCTGGTCTTTTGTTTCATAGCTGCTTCTGGTAGGAGTGCAGGGGAAAAGGTGGTGGCACACTTATACCAACAAAAGGGTTCTTTGGCAAGTATTGCTTATTTTATTGAAGGAACTGGGATAATCTATTTACAGCAAAGGTGCTCTTTTGACAGTGTAAGTTGCATCTCCACTAGGAAGGTTTGCCAGCACAGCTCTAAAGCCTTGTCTGCACTAGAAAGGACTTGCCAGGAGAGTGCTTGCTTCTCAAATTGCCATCTGGCTGACCGAATAGGGTGGTATTAGAAGCGGGAGGTTTAAGTTGGATATTAGGAAAAATGTTTTCACTAGGATGGTGGTGACACACTGGAATGGGTTATCTAGGGAGGTGGTGGAATCTCCTTCCTTAGAGGTTTTTAAGGTCAGGGTTGACAAAGTCCTGACTGTGATGATTTAGTTGGGAATTGGTCCTGCTTTGAGCAGGGGATTGGACTAGATGACCTCCTGAGGTCCCTTCCAACTCAGATATTCTATGATTCTATGATGCCGAAGATGTCTTGGTTCAGAAATAGCGGTGTTAAGTTTGTTTGCTGGAAGTCACTCCCACAATCCGCACATTTCTCCTCCCCATTTCGGGACCTTCACGTAAGAGCCAATCCCACCATCTTTACCCGATTAGTGTGTCTGAGCTGTAGTTTTCAGGGGCTCTGTGGTGTCCAATTAGTGGAGACCCTGTTGCCCCACCACATGGTTGGACTCAGTATGTGTATCTGAGAAACATGCCAAGTAAGACAGGCCTGGTTGTAATCTCACGTATGCTGTGGTGAATCTGGAATCGCTCCTTTAAAGATAATGGCGCTGCATCCAGCATCAACCTGGTGACCGAGAGAATCAGACCCTCAAAGGAGGACGTTTGTGGTCTTCTGCCAGCATGACTACTGGCCCTTGCGTAGTCCTCCAAAGATGTTAATGATCCTCAAATGACCCTTTTCTGGTAGGAGGGGAAACTGAGACAGAAAGGTAAAGGAATTGGTCCATGGCCACCCTCTGCCCCATCCTTGAGACCACACTGCCCTCCTCCCCAGGAGCTGTCTTCTTTCACTTCTCTCCAGTGGAGAATCCTCCTCTCCCCTTCACCCCCAAGCCTGGGAGAGGGAATGCATGTAGCAGGGAAGGAGCTTGGTGATAGGGGAGAGGGACTGTGTCCCATAGGGGCCTGCATACAGGTGTGTGGGGCATATTGATGTGTGCACCAGTTGTCACGTCTTGAGGAAAGTGCACCTAATGGAGAAGGTGAGGTGATATGATTACATAAGCGTGGGGTTGGATGTCTCCCAGGGAAAAAAATGTGACTCTGCTGTGGGGGAGCACTCAGGGAAGAAATGTAAGGGGAAGATGCCCCTATGAGGGAGACTGCCCAGAGGAGCAACTCTCCAAAAATCAACGGTTTTGGAAGGGATATAGGCCCTGATCCAGCAAAGCACTTAAAGACCTGCTCAACTTCAAGCATGTGAGTGGCCCCCATTGACATCAATGAGACTATTCATGTGCTTAAAGTTAAGCATGTGCTTAAGTGCTTTGTGAGATTAGGGTCATAAACTAGCCACTAACTGAGAAATCCTACCCCTAATAAAAGTATTTCCCCCCCCAATTCTCACGGCTGCCCAGTGCAGGGCTTTTTATACCTTCTTCTGAAGGAACTGGTCACTCTGAGATGGGATACTAGACCGACCATTGATCTTATCTGGTATGGTAAATCATACGTTCTTTGCCTTGTAAACATCCCATAAAGCACAGCCGGGTGGCATACACCACCTCATGTGTATCTTGTTAACTATGAATATCATTATGTTAAAAGCTAGCAAACCAGTTGGGTATCTCCAGCCCTTACCAAGGATCAGCCAGTGTTACCAGGACTAGGCATTCTCTTTGACAGTTGTATGGAAAACCCTCCATAGATGATATAGATATCTCTCTGTATACAAGCAAATGTTCTGAAATGGAGGTGGGGCCCGTGTCAGAATTATTTATAGCCACTGACGTTTTAAATATATTGAGGCAAAAGCTAAAATATCAGCTGGGATCTCCGCCCAAGTTTGGCCAGGAATGGGATGCCTCAGAAGTGTTCAGGAAATGAACAGGGGCCCAGCAGAGTGAAGCCAAGGCTTCTGTGGCTGCTCCATCCTACCCAGAGCTCTGTGTGTGAGAGAAAAACCCTGCTAGGAAACTTAGAGCTGCAGAGGAAACAAGTGTTATCACCCCCACTCTGTCCTAGGAGCAGCTAGACAGCCAAACATCCAACAGCAATTCATCGGGGATTAGAGATCTTGGTATAGAGACCAGCAGGGGACTCAGTAGGAATTTCAAAATGTTGTATATTGTTGGTGTTGATCATCAGGACTGGCATGATGCAGTCTGAATATCAGGCCAGATCCTCAGCTGGCTTAAATTGGCTTATGGGTCTCTTTGATAGAGCCATGCTGATATATCCCTGTGAAGAACCTGACCCATTGTCTGTAGCATGCTGAGTGACTTAAGTGGGAAACAAGCACCTGGGTGTAGGTGATACAGGAGTAGGGTAGTGAGCAAGTTGAAGGGAAGTGCATTTGGTGTAGCTTATCCAAACACAGTGCAGTGGTTTCTGTGAATAGCTTTGCTCACAACAGGGAGCAATCTACTGTGTCTGAAGTGGATTGTCACAGAGGAGTAGCGGATTTGGGTTCAGGCAATGACCACATGTGGTAGGATTACTCAGGTATAGCCAGTTTATGTGCAAGAGGGTGGAGCAGAGGTACTGTAAAAGAAAAAGAAAATGTCTTAATCAGGGCCCCTGCCCTACACACACTCCTTGCCTGTCCCATCTCCCCACACGAAGTTTCCAGTGAACAGGGTGCTGGTGCAAACTGAAGATAACAACAGTGCTGGAGAGTGAAGTCCCCTTTAATGATGGCACATGGACAGTAGCATTGTGAGTTTCTCTGCATTGTGGGAAGGGAGAGGAGAGTCTAGTCTTTCCTTCATCCTTGACCTCTGAGCTAAGATGGGCAACTGTAGTGCCAACTAGGATGGCATTGATTTTGTTCAACCGCCCTGGGTTTGTTGGGGTGAACTCTTCTAAAATCTGCCTTTCCTCGAGACAGAGGCTGCAGCAGGGATAGAACATAGCTCCTCATTTGCTCCTTATGAAAGGAAGGAGAGCTGATGTGCCCATTCTCTGTAATCAGTGCTAGCTGTGACTGTTCCCCGTAGGTGACAGTGTTTGTATATGAACCCCTTCACAGCCTGAGTATTAGAACTTCTCACTCTGTGCCCCTTGCCTGGTAGCTATAACTGCTCAGGTTGGTTCAGCCATCAGACTTAAGGGCTAGCCAGGATCAGGTGGGGGAACTCTTTCCTTGAGGAGGTCCCTTGATAGCTACCTTTACAGTACAATGCAAGTCCACACTGTTATCAAGCACACACATGGCCCTGGTAATGGAATTGCTATCCACTCGTTTCACATGCTGACTGCCCAAACATATATCAGATGCCAATGGCTCTCAATGAACTACCACCCTGTAACAGAGTCAGACCGACCAGCCAAAATCCCTGTATCCCATCACAAGACCTTGACCCATCTAGTGGCTCTTCTCCCCATGTTCTACAGAAATATTTCAAGGCCAGTCTTTAGTCTGAGTTTGGAAGCACTCGTAATGTTGGGATTGAAAACAGAAGCCTTAATGAACATTCTGAAGGTGGAAGCTATATAGCATGGCCTTGTAACTCCTGCCTTTGAATACCACAAACTGAAATAGAAGGGTTGCCTGGAGAATATAAATCCTACATGGTCTGAATAGCAGCCGCAACAGTGTGAGGGTAACCCCAATGGGCAGGAGGGTGACTCATTTCTCCAGAAGAGACAACTCTGTTTATTAACCACTGTCCCTTTGAAGGGAAAAATGAAGAAAACGTCCCATAGCCAGAGTTATGATTAACCATCTAATTGTTCTGCTGGTATGTTTGCTTAAGGGTTTTCCTTTGCTCTGTGTACACTAAGAAATAGTTTCTCTCTTATAGTCATTGCACCCAGATGTTAGTCATTAACAACACAGGCAACAGAGCAGTTATGTATTCATAGTCCTAACATTTTTTATCCCTGTTTCTTTCTTCAGTACTGGGGAAAGAACGACAGCTCTGGAGACTGAAGCCCTCCCCTGAGTCACAAAGCAGGTAAAGTACAAGCTACAGCAGGTCTATCTCTGCATTGCTCTGCCAACATGCCTCAACCTTCAACTTGGAGGGAGCACCTCCAGGACTGAGTAGTTCCATGGAGGTATCCATCAATCCTGAAAATGTGAGCTTGCTGATAAGAGGAGCAGTTAATGCCAAGTGTGATGCTGGGAGAACTTGTTTGCTGGAAGCAGTACTGAAATCATGGGCTTATTAGGTCACCAAATAGCCATCAGATGGAACTGGCTTTCAGGAGCTAATGATCTATTGTAGATATGAACCCAGGATCTAAATATTAAAGGTTCCATCTCTCTCTTCCGTACTGATGTTCAGAGCCATCTACTTATACTTATTTCTGTTGCTAGTGCTTTATAGGTCTTTTATCCCTTTTCTAGTACTTCTATTATTGCTATAATTTAGTAGTTATAATTTTGTAGCAAAGCTAGAGACCTCAGCCCCGTAGTAGTAGAAGCTGTACAAATAAACAGTAAGAGACAGTCCTTGATTCCAAGAGCTTACAGCTAAATAGATGATTAACAAAAAGTGGGAGGGGAAACTGAGGCACAAAGAGACGAAGTGACTTTCCCAAGGTTATACAACAGGTCACTGGTAGAACTGAGAATAGAACCCGGCTTCCTGAATCCCAGTCCACTGCCTTATCTAATCTTAAAATATATACTAGTAGACATTTTTTTTTCTACCTCAGTGTTGTTATGCAGGCAGGCTCTAAGGGTATGTCTACACAGTGCAAAATAAAATAAAATACAATCCACAATAGTGACTTTCAGACTCTGGATCAGGCTGGAGAAATAAAAACAGCTTCATAGGGACTGGAGCTGAGGCTGGAGCCCAGGCTCTGAAACCCACAGAGGGGGTTCAAGCCAAAATGTCTATACAACCATTTTTAGCTCCACAACTCGAGCCCTGTGACCACAGGCAATTGATCCAGGCTCTGAGACGTGCTGCTGAAGGGTTTTTTGCAGTGTAGACATGTCCTTTTAGTGCAAAAGAACTATTTAATTCAGCTAAGGTTGCTATCACCCATAGGTTGGGATAGACATCAGAGTTGAATGCTTAACAAACAATGGACTTGGAGGAGCAACTGTCAGCGTTTCCAAACTCATTAGTGGTCTTTTAAAAACTGATAAAGCTGAAGGAAACTGGTGATTCAGTAGGAATCAGTCTTGATTTTAGGTTAGCATGAACCAATGTCCCATCATGGTGTTTCAGGAGGTCACATCTTTTGGATGAAATAGCAAACAAAGATGCTGGTTGTGAGGGATGGTTAAAGTTTCCAAAACATTCAGGTAAGAGTAGGGCTTAAATCCCAGTGTATTGATCAGATATCATTTGGATATTTACATTCTACTCACTTTAAAACCACCATTTCAGCTAGATACAGTATTCTTCACTTCCTGCCTTAAACTTGTGGGTAGTGTTCCTGTACACATTCAAATAATGGCAGTGTCTGCCCAGAGGAGGCTGCTTTTCACTTAGGGACAAAGGGACCCCTGTATATAACCTTAAAGTAGATGACACTGAAATTGAGGATGGCTGAACTGATTGGAGGTTGATGATGTTGAGCATCTCAGACTAATTTTTGAGTTCAAAATGGTTCACAAAACTAGTTGGAGCTTACAGATTTTATACAGTGCCAGCATAAGCTAGAGCTGTGAACTTCAGATCTGGATCCAGACTTCCCCAAAGTTTGAGTTTGTCTTTGTCTTGTAGAGAAGTACTAGGTACATGAAATCTTTATTAAAATAGAAATAAAAGATGGATTAGGCCCTGCCTCTTAAATCAGCCAGTAAAAGCTGGACAAATGATTTTGAGCACCAATTTATTCTTACTAACACTACCATTCACAATCTTTTGCAGAACTTATTGTTTAGGATTTTCAAAAGCACTCCTCATTGGCTTAACTCTGCTCTCGCTGAAGTCAATGGGAGTTTTACTATCCACTTCAATAGGACTAGAATTAGGCCAGTGCTAAGCACTTTAGAAAATCCACTCTTTATATACAGTGTAATTAGAGCAAAGCTAGTTCTCTTACAATTTGTAACTAATGAGTAGTTAACACAGTGGATTTTGTTTTAAGCACATGTATCAGTTAGAGGGAGTGAGTGGGTAGAATATAGTTTTGGCTAATGTTTTACATTAATAAATGTTTTGTCTTGCCTGTCCCCCCTCTTCCCCCCCTTTTCCAAATGCACTTGACTCAATTGCAGCTAAATCTGAAATTTGGCTGTATCTGATCTGCATGTCATTAAGAGACACATTAAAATAAGTTCTCCACAAAGACTATTCAGTGCTATTTGTCCTGAAGTAACATCCCGAGGTCCCAGTTAGTGATCAGGGTCCCATTACACTGAGCGTTGTACACACACACAATGAGAAAATGGCCCTTGCCCCAATGTTTTACAGTACAAATAAATAATGAGACAAGAAGTGGATACAACAAATGGTTGGGCTGAGCCCAAAGTAACAATGAAGTGATTAAGATTAAGATTAGTATAGCAAGCAATGACCTTGACACACCAGCTGCGTAGTCACTGGGAACTTACTTTGGCCTAGCAAAGGGTCTCCGGAGCTTGAAAAGTCCACACCCCTGAGATATGTGGCTATGCTGACCTAAACCCTCATGTACACAGTGCTAGATTGACAGAAGAATCTTTTGTCAATTTTTAGTTACTGTGTCTTGGGCAGGTGGATTACTACTCCTATGGATGTAGGTAGTGTCTATACTGAACTGCTACAGCGGCAACTGTGCTGCTGTAGAAGCTTAAGTGTAGACAAACCCATGAGTAATTTTTTTTTCCAAGTGCTTTGTAGGAATCACAGCAGAGGTGGAGGAGCAGAAACGTTGTCTACTGAATTTATTCAGTGCCAAAATTACTCAATTTATTCTGTATTCAAATTTGCTGCAGCTCCATTCTAATCCAAAGGTGTAAATATAGTGTCATGATGGGGTAGCTACAGTGTATTCCAAGTGGAATGCAAACCCAACCACATTGAAATATTAGTCTTAATACTGATCTCAGAGGGTCTGATCCAAAGCCTATGTAAGTCAATGAGAATCTTGCTTTTGACTTACATAGGCTTTGGATCAATCCAACGACTTTCAAATGGGCTCAGATTTAGGAAAAACAAGTTTGCCAATCCCTAGTGTAATTTGAATATGTGTTCAAAATAATATGAATAAATCCCATTTAGGTAATCTATGTGACATACATCTGTTTACATGTATGCATTTTTATTACCTCAAATCAGGCCAATAATGTATCTGCTGCATCTAACATATGCTGTATGTTACTGTGAACTGATCAGAATATGGTCAACATATTCACAGCATATCTAATACTGGCTGTTTTTTTCAAGTCCACTTATAACCTTTTCTTTCCTGCTGGTGCAAATACTGGGGCTCTCTTTTCGCTAGGAGATTGTCCATCCATTTGTTTTGTAGATCCTTTCATTGTCTTGATATCTGACTGGGTGGTCCTACAGATTGAACAGCTTTCTCCTCCACAAAGAGGTCACTCCAGAACAGGCTGGAGGAATGTTAGTGGAGAAGGAGCAGGATGCGTGCACTGCAGCTGCTCCATAGAGGATGTTAAAGCTGTCAGTTTGGCACTTTTCATGAGCTTGAAATTCATTTAAACTAACATGATGATGGTGGGGAGCAAGGGCTTAACACGTGCCTAGTGAAGGTGGCATGTTTAATTATGTGAGATTTGTTTGTGGTTCTGATGTGTGTAACATCCAGGTTTCACTCACTACATTTGTGTGAATGGATGGCCAGCTGGGATCTTGGAACACTTGACTTCAGCCTGCAGATGGTTAGATTCATGCTGGCTTTGGACTCTTCCCCCTAGTGAGCTCAAATGATCACAAAACGCTTTCCAGTAGGCTCACAGCTTTAAGACCAGTGTTGCTCTGACAGCTGCCTTGGGTGGGATTGAATCTAGGACCTGTGCAGCTAAAAAACCACTTCTGCTAGTTTGAAGACAGCAATAGATTCATCCATCCTCTTCGTAGTTCAGCAACTAGAGAGGGGACAAAGACACTCCTGGCCATTGTGACAGAGGCTCAAGCTGTCCTCCAACATCATTTATGTATGTGAATATGGTGGTGCTCTTGCATATGTACTTCTCTTTATGAATTGTGCATGTTTGTGTGCATAAGGCTCGGTGTGAATGCATGTCTGTGTAACGACACATGTTTTTAATGTAAGTACAATGGCTGCATGTGCTTTTGTGCTTGCTGTGTCCCCATCTCTGTGTTGTATTTGCATGTTTGTGTGTGTCTACCTGTGTATGTGCATAGGAGTACAATGGGCAAAGGGAAAAACCCTTACAGCAGTGTCACATCCATGTGAGGAAAAACTTGAGCTCCTTTTCCAACTGAGCATTTCAGACAGCCAGACTCAGAGTGGGGGATCCTGGTACTGGTGGTGCTAAACTTGTGGTTTTCTTTAAATCATTTTGCAGGGCCTCTCTTTGCTGGCTATAAAATCCTCACTTGAAATGCAATTACCCTAATGTAGAGAAGAGATTGGGCCCCAACTTTGCAATATCAGGAGAGGAACAGTGAAATCTTCCCCATGTCCCCTCTTTATTTTGAACAATGACACATTATATATCACTAGGGGAGAGATTTGGGCCAGATCCTCATCTAGTGTAAGTCTGTGTAGCTCCATTGACATCAACAGAGCTATGCCAATAAAACACCAGCTAGCCCATAATAAATGTCTGTAGAAGGAGAGAGAAAACTTAGATAGCATGAGCCACATCTGTTGGAGTCAATGGAGCTAATCTGATTTACACCAGCTGAGGATCTGTCCCTCTGTGCAGCAAATTAATTGGAACACGTTAGCCAACAGCTTTCTCTTGAATACTTTGCTAGAAATGGAAATGTCTCCTTTCCTTTGGTTAAACTTTCTTTCCCTTCCTTCACTTCACACTTTCTCTTCTCACTGTTCTAGATCTTTGCATATCGTTCCTTCTGCTTTCAGTATCTGGTGTTCCATCTCTCACCCCTTCATTCCTTGTGCCCTGTTCTAACCTATCCCACCAAGCTCTCCATTCACCCTAGTGCATGTGCCCGTGCCCTAGGAAGAGCTGAATGGCACTCCTGAGTAAATGATTTTATTGATGGATTATTTATAAAAAGAAAAGAATAGTAACCCTCAACTGTTGTGTTGATTCTGAGCCACGAGATCGCGCACAATTAGCCTTTGTTTGCACTCGCTGGTGGTGTCTTGTCTTAAATCAGACCCGCACAACTCGTAAAGCGGTGAGGGCCATATTACTCCAAAGAAAACAGCTGAGGGACGAACCCCCCCCAGCGCTGCCAAGCCCCCCAAAATACTCCCCCCACCCCCAGAACCGCCCGCCCCGCAGAAACAACCCTCCTTCCTCAGTGCTGCCTCACTGAAACAGCAGTATTGAACCTTGGTAATATGTTATAGCAGGCCCCTAAGGTAGCATAATTAAGGTAAAAGAAAAATGTCTTTTTGCTAGAAGTAGAATAAGATCTTCCCCCCACTTTGTTAATTAATTGCCCTGTTGAATGAATGATGTGTGAATGAGGAAGGTGTGGAAGGCAGCCCCTCCAGATAGCTGCAACGCTTGGAGAGGGGATGGGAGCCAGACCAGATCAGTAGAACAGGTCAGCCACTGACTCCTCGCTCATCTCCTGAACCCCCCACCCCCCAGCTTGCCTACTCACCCCCGCCACTACCCGCCCACTCACCTCCTCAGCCACCCACCCCCTCGGCTCGCCTACTCAGCCCCTGCTACTGCCCGCCCACTTGCTCACCGCCACTGCCCACCCGCTTGCCTCCTCAGCCCCCCACCCCTCTGGCTCGCCTCCTCACCCCCCACCACTGCCGCTCACTCGCTTCCTCAGCCCCCACCTTCCCGGCTCACCTCCTCACCCCCCACCACTGCCCACCCACTTCTTCAGCACCCCTCCCTCACCTGCCGCTTGCCTACTTACCCCCTGCGGGCCACACAGTGAGCCCCCGTGGGCCACATGCAGCCCCCGGGCAGCATGTTGTGCAGGCCTGTCTTAAATGAAAAGATAAACCTTTATGGCACGTGCTGTTTGTACAGGTCCTGGCATGGGGCCCCCCCATCTCTGACTGGGGGATTTGGGTGCTACTGTACAATAAACATCCACCTGGTCCTCCTCATACACTCAGTCCATACACACACAGCTGTGGTGGAGACGGGGATGGGACTCAAGGCTGGCTGCAGGGTGTGAGGAATCTTGGGAGTTGGAGAGGGATGCTATTCTTTGTTTCAGGAGCCTGGTGTTGTGCCCTTTCCTTTTTCCAGCTGCCAGTGGGTGGGTGTTGGTGAAGGTGTGGCCTGGTTTCTTCATTCCCTCCATGTGAGGGAGTCGTGAGCTGGGGTTGATTGTCATCTTCTTCCCTGTGAGCAGGGGAATTCCTTTTCCCTTTAGCCTGGCTAGATGATGGCAAGAGAGAGAAGTGAACGGTGGTGCGCGTGAGCAACAGTCAGCAGGTTGCTCCTCCTGAGTCTTCACTGCACCTCTGAGTATATTTTCTGCTCCACACTCAGCAGCTTTCTATGTGAGGGAGGAAAGATTGGCAGTAGAGTGCATTCATCCAAGTGTTCATGGGTCCAGGTCAGCTCTGAAACCTAGGTAAACATATCGCTGCCCTACTATTTCTTGGTTGCCCTCAATGACTGTGGACAGGTGTCCACAGCACTAGAGTTGTAACTGACTGGTAGAGAAGCCTGTACTGCTAGAGGTTGTCCCTCCAGGACGGGGATGAGCCACTTTGGTTGGGACTCTGAGGTCGCCAGCAGTGCTATTGCTCTCTTTGTATCTATTCTACAAATAAGAAGCTGGCTCTGGCCTCCTGGAATGTCCATTTGGTACCATTTATCAACACTAAATTCATATTTTGGGGGAGGGAGAAGGAATATAGATGGAGTGCTCAGCTTGCTTTCATAGGGCCAGGAGGGCAGCGCCGGTAGGAGAGATCTCTTTGCAATGAATTATTGAACACCCATTTCCTGCAGCATGTCTTTTGCATACAATTATCCTGCAAACCACAAATCCAGTCATTATCTCCCTCCCTCCTGTTTCATGTTGTATATGTTCGATTCAGAGAAACTGGTCAAAGAAACCTTTAAAGCCAGGCATCTCAATGCTGCTACTCTAAGGAATCCTTAGATGTCAAATGGAATTCATCTCGGTTAGATCCAGGCAAAAACACTAGAAATCTGACTGCGCTTGTCTACATCTACTCTTAGAAAATGAGGAAGTGTGTCATGGTATAATTCCCCACTCTGAACCTTAGCGTCCAAAAGATGGGGTACCAGCATGAATTCCTCTAAGCTCAATTACCAGCTTAGTACTTGTAGCGCTGCCACCAACCAGGAATTCCAGTGCCTGGTACACTCTGGTCCCCCCAAAACCTTGGCCAGGGACCCCCAAGACCCAGACCCTCTGGATCTTAACACAAGGAAAGTAAACCCTTTCCCTCAACTTTGCCTCTTCCAGGCTTCCCCTCCCTGGGTTACCCTGGAAGATTACTGTGATTCAAACTCCTTGAATCTTAAAACAGAGAGGAAAATCCACCTTCCCCCCGCCTTCTCTCCCCCTCTCCTGGATTCTCCCTGAGAGAGAAAGTAATCCTAATACGGAGAGAAAATTAACCTTTCTCTCCCCCTTCCCTCCTTTCTCCCCACCAATTCCCTGGTGGATCCAGACCAAGTTCCATGGGGTCTCACTAGAATAAAAAAACAATCAGGTTCTTAAACAAGAAAAGCTTTTAATTAAAGAAAGAAAAACAGTAAAAATTATCTTTGTAAATTTAAGATGGAATATTTTACAGGGTCTTTCAGCTATAGACACTGGGAATACCCTCCCAGCCTAAGTATACAAGTACAAATTAAAATCGTTTCAGCAATATACAAATTTGAACTCCTTCCAGCCAAATACACATTTGCAAATAAAGAAAACAAACATAAGCCTAACTCACCTTATCTACCTAGTACTCACTATTTTGAACTTATAAAAGCCTGTATCAGAGAGATTGGAGAGAAACCTGGTTGCATGTCCGGTCCCTCTGAGCCCCCAGAGTGAACAACAACCAAACACTAACAGCACACACAAAAACTTCCCTCCCTCAAGATTTGAAAGTATCCTGTCCCTGATTGGTCCTCTGGTCAGGTGACAGCCAGGCTCACTGATCTTGTTAACCCTTTACAGGCAAAAAAGATATAAAGTACTTCTGTTCTATTAACTCCTACTATCTGTTTATGACAGTGTAATTCACCAATAGTGCAGCTCAAGGGTAGTAACAGTGGAGAGAAGCTGGGTCTCGGGGATTTCAGCTTCTTGTCCTCTAACCCCAATCTGTGCATGGTTTGATGACGTGGCAGTAAAAACGGTGGGGCCTTGCCTGTGCTCAGACTACATCCAGCAGAACCCGTTGTGAATTACTATTTCTGAATGGCCTAATGTACCTTTGTGAATTGTTGGCTTACACGCGAAGGTAGGAAAGCTTCAAGCACATGTTTTAGGTCCCTCCCCATTTAGGGCAGCACTTAAACATTGACTTGATTTTAAATATGTGCTGAATTCCCCTGGTCTGAACAACATGTAAGTAACAGGACAGAACAGAGAAAGCACCGAGTGACATTACAAGCCCCACTAAAACCCATGAACTCTGTCCCAGACAGGGAGAAAACAGTCCCATGCCTGTTTGTGTTTACTGAATCCTTTAGCTATCATCTTGGACTGCAATTTAGTGTCATCTGCCCACCAGAAAGTGGACTGACACCACTAATTCATTTCACATAGGCCTTCAAATAGCATCAGTTACGTTAACATTGTTGGGTCACTATTGGTCTCTCAGGCATTTGAATGCATAACCTGGGGATAAAAGTCTCTGTATTCTGCTGCCAATCCTATGAGCTATAGAGATCCCTACAATCTGTTGCTCAAAAGGTAGAGTGAGAAATCTCTCTATCTTTGGGTTTTGTACTGCCATTCATTGCATTGTATTTGAGCATCTTCTGTCTCAAATAATTTGGAAGCAGTAAAGTCCCTAGTAGATTTAATGGTGTCTCACGCTTTTCTTCCACTTCAAGTACTGGAAAGCTCTGCTTGGAGTGGGGAAGTGGTGCTTGATTTTACTGTCATTCTGGTTTTAGTGGAACAGCTTTACTTGAAGGTTAAAGGAAAGTATGTCTGTTCTTAAGGTAGCCGTGGTGTGTGTGTGTGATGCTAATGAAAGGGTTAAACACCTTTCAGAAATTGCTAGGTAACTCTTCTGATCTCTGGACCATTAACTCATCAATTAGAATTGTTCTGAATAATCTGAGGTCACACTTCTATCTCTTGTTTCACTGGCTGAGTGTCAGTCAGTCAGTTACTGTCTGTTTCTTATTTGCCTATCTCTGGGCTGCCACCAACATTTTCAAACATAGTGTCTGAAAATGAAGTACCTACCCCTGTTTTTAGACCCCTACATCAGTTTCAGAAGTTCACTGGAAGATGTGGTTGTGATGGGATCACCCCAGGATGCAGCCTGGAACTATGGGACTCCTATGCCCCCTTAACTCTCTCTAGCCTGGGCTGTCTCTCACAATGCCTTGGTAGTGACCAGCAGCAAACCGCTCCAGGAGCTGTGACCACTCAGCACAATGGCATGTAGAGCCCCACATGCAGCTATATTATATGAATGCTCCCAGAGCCTCTCATGAATCACACAGAGAAAGGCACCAGAGCCAAATCCTCCCAGCACTGTACCTCAGGAATATATCATCTTGCACTGCTCAAGATGAGTAGTGCAGATTTATTAATTGGTTCACCACTTCAGCAATGGAGAGTGGATATACGCTAGCCTTTGGAAAACCTGAGCAGATTTGCCCCACACTTCATACAAACTTACTGGTAAAGGCAAAAATTAAACAAATATATTGACTATAAAAGGTTGATTTTAAGTGATATTAAGTGATAGGCAAAAAGTCAGAGTTAGTTACCAAAAGAAATAAAATATAAGCACACAATCTAACCTCTCAACCCTATTAGATTGGGCAGCATCTCGATAAAGCAGTTTTTCTCACTCCACTGGATATTGGAGTCCTTAATATACAGGTTTATTAATTAAACCTGGGCCAATCTCCTCTGTTGGAGTAGTGTCTTCTTCTCAGTGTCCTAGTTGCTTGCAGCATAGGTGGGAGCTGGAGAAGGGCCCAGTATGTGTCCATTCTGTCTGTTTCATATTCTCAATCCACGTGCCTGGAAAACTACAAGTCCAGGCATATCTGGGTGGGCCTTGCTGAGCCTCTAGGCAAGGTTGAGCAATTCCCCTAGTGTGGCCTCATGCAGGTGAGTCATTGCATCGTAGCTCCCTTGCTGGACAATGGTTGTTGATGGGTTGATTGATGCCCCACACAGATATTGGCTACTTTCCTTGCTGTTGCCTCTGGGGAGCTAATGTCTGGCTGACTCCCCAACTTACAGCATGTTTTAGTGTCCACCATACAACATAATTCTCATAAATTATGCATTAATGATATACAAGTGGATAGAGAAATGACTTTCAGCCGATTATCACCTTTCCCCTGATACTTTACAAGGCATGCTTTATATGTAAGATCTCGATTATATAAAAATGAGGAATATGGGGGTTCCAGGATGCTCCCCCAAGATATTGAATATCACAATGGGCACTCGGGATCTCAGATTAGGTTCACCCCAATTCAGGGCAGCACTTAAGCATGGGCTTAACTTTAAGCATGTGCTGAATACCCATGGTCTGAACCATGGAACGGGTACAATTCATGGCAGGCTTAATATGGATTTAGATGCTTAACATTAGGCACCCAAATTTGAAAATCAGTCTGTTATTCCTAGCAAAACAGAAACATCACCTTTATGACCTAATATGGGGCACATAGTAGAGTGCTACAGGCATTGAGCAGATGGAGAAAGATCTAAGGGAACATTATCTCTCCTAGGAAATTGTTCTCATAACTAGACTCAAAATAATACATTTCTTTGTTAGTTTGAGTCATCTGATTTCTTTTTCATTTGACCTGATTTAAAAAAAATGTTGAGTCTAGAGTCCATCTGTGCGTGGGAGAGGGGTGGGTGGGAGGCAAGTTCGTTAAATCCCCTGTAGCTTGAGTCACTTTTGAACACAGCAAAATTTCTCTTTCGGCTCTTTTTTTGGAAACCGCCGACTCTGAGGAGGTGGACCTCAAGTCGTCTTATTTTGTTTTTAGTTTGCTTTTGGGGTTTGGAGGTTTCATAATAGTCAGAAGCTTCAGAGTTCAAAATGCAGGTCTGAGCTATGGCATCAAATTTGTCGATGGTGGGCCAGATTCTCCTCTGACTTAAACCAGTTTCACAACTGTATCTTTCTACTGACTTCCATAGAGTTACTTCCAATTTACACCAGTGTGAAGGGAGAATTGGGTTCACTCTGTGCCAGAGTGTGAACCCCTTCATTAACCAGGTGAGCACTTACTTAAACTGAAGTCACTGTGTCTAGTCAAGTGAATAACTACCCATGAATGGTGGCAAGTGGTGTAAATGGGGCCCTATGTATTTCTGATTCTATAGGGTCCGGTGGCTGGAACCCCAAGTGTGGGTGTGTTCAAACTATTTCCTATATAGGAGTAAAATTGCTTCTCTGTGGATCTTGACTCATATGCTCCTCTCCCTAGAGGTGTGGAACTCTATCTTCTGAATGATATTCTGCTTTCCTCTCATGTGGATCTTAAAAGCAAATGTTGCTATTGACATTACACATCAGCCCCTATAAACCAGAACCCTCCTTTGTATTGCTGATCTGAAGGCAAAGGAAGAATACATCTTGCCAAGAGACACTAAAAACCATCGTGCCAAGTTTTGACTATTTCTTCTCACTTATGGAAGCGTACACTATGGAAGGACGGTGGAGTGGGGGTAGAGATGTATCTCATAAAACATGACTTCTCTTTGGCTTAGATTATAATAACAGTGTCTGAGTCACCACACAGTACATCGATGCGAAGCAACTGCCTGCAGGAAAACCAAAGCCATGCATTTTTCTGCAAAATGAGGAAGAGAAAAACACACCGTTTATTTTCATTCTTTTGGCTAGTCTAACTTGCTTCTATTTCTCATTAACCTTTAGATAATAAAGCTAGTTTTCCTGAGGAAAAATAGCACTTTGTCTCCTTACCTCCATCATGACTAACCTTCGACATCTAAATTTGGCTGGAGACTTACATTATGTGGCTTCTTAGTTTACTGTTATGAGCCTTACTTCTAGCCCCAAAGGATCTGGGTTCAAATCTCACTGAAGCTGTGAAAATTCTAGCGCATGTGAGACCTGATCCAAAGACCATCAAGGTCAACAGAAAGATGTGTCTGGGCTATGAATTAGCGTTTTTGTGATGAATGTAGTGTAAAGATTTGAGAAAGGAAAAATATATCAGACCTTATTTCTGTTCAAGACTCACACTGCCTAACTTCACCTGAATCAGGAAGGGGGGTGGGTAAATGGAGTCCTCCACAGAAAGCTTGTCTGTACCCCACAAGTAGTAGGGATAGTTGCTAGCTAAGTTCGATGGGATATGGTGTTTACTAGTGAAGAGGGATTCCAAAGGATGGGTTCTTTTCCTTCTCAGGTAACAGTAGAAGTATTTGTTCTGAGCTTGTGCTGTGGGGTCTGAGCCACAGCTGCTGTAAATCAGCTCAGCTCCATAGAAGTCAATGGATTTGTAAAGTCAGTAGAGTTATGCTAATTTACACCAGCTGAGCATCTGGTCCTAAATTTTGACTGGTGTAAATTGGCATAGCTCTATTGACTTGGACCTGGCCCAGTATATCTATCTATAGGTATGCAGGGAACCTACTTTCAGATAAGGTAGCTTGGCTTAACATTCACTGCTTTATGGTTCTCTGTCCTACCAGTGCTAACTCTCTGCTTTGTAAAACCATGTGGGCTACTTCTGAGTAGTGTATGAAAGGTGCTATCTAACACCAAATTGTGTTCCATCACTCAGGGCTGGATGCTCAGCCGAGTTTAAGCAGCACAGCTCCACTGAAACCAGTGGAGATATGCTGATTTACACCAGCTGACGATCTGATGTTTGGAGAAATTCATCTCCATTCCAAGGACCTACCCAAGGCCCTATGCATGTTTTAAGTTGCACTTACAGCCCTCTTCACACTTCATCCTAATTGGATTTGTGGTTTAGTCACCCTGTTAAGAGAAGTAAAAGGTTGCCTTTGGGATTCTAGTGGCAGGTTTCCCATATTGCGTTATTGCTGTGAGTGTTGAGTAGGCACCATGCTTTGTTCAGAGCTGCATCCAAGAAGGCATTTTCAATGCATTCTTTAACTTTATTGAACCTAGAAACATATGAACAATACAACAGATGCTGTTTGTGCTAGTTGCCACTAGATGGCGATCTTTATATATGCTAACTTTATACAGGGCTTGATACCCATGCTGCATTTTATATAAAACTCTTATTCTCCACCAAGAGACCACAGTGCCTGTGCAGTTTGGAAAATGAATGCAGGCATAACATTGCGAATAAAATGATCTGTAACTACTGTCAGACTAGGTTAACATTTTAAGGGGATATAGTTTCCTGGGTGGTATTACCCCAGGGTCTGCCACCATGCTGAGCTCTACCCCCTTGGGTTGAAATTGTGAGCTCAGTATTTGATGGCACCTGCTTTGGTGGGCTCCACTGGCTTGGTTCCTCCTCAGTGGGGTTCAGAAATGGACGGGGACAGACTAAGGCATAGGTACAATGAACATGCACCTAAGGATCCAGCTTCCACCCATTGTAGTGTGGTCAGAATCTAAGCTTAGATAGGCCTCCCTGTGAAACAGGCAAAAATCATCACCTTCATCTTACAAAGGGGTAACCAAAGTGTAATCAATAACAAGTCCATGGTAGACCCTTAAGATGATACCTAGTCTTCTAGACCACAGTTACACTCAGACAGGTCAATATATTGGATGTCCAATACGGGACACCACAAATTGAAATCACTTATTTCCCTACATCTAGTGCAGTCATTTAAAGCAGTGCAAAATAAAAGAGAAATGATACTAGTTTCATCAGGCAGGGTTTTATATATGCCCATTTTGCTTGGTGTCAATGGCCATGAGGAACAATGGAAAGCCATGCCACAAGGTCACAGCCACTAGGTCAACTCAACCTGAACAAACCTTTATGGAGATTTGGAGAAGTCTGGGTAACTTTTTATGAAGTGTATTGTTTGCCATCATTGTCACTGATCTTACCATTGCCTGGCTCCAGCCAGGTCCAAATATCGAAGTTCTAAAACATAGTAAAAAACAGCTAGTCTTGCAACCTACCTTCCTTTCCAAAAGTGGTGGTGGTGTCCAGTGAGTAGGCTGGCAGTCAGGACACAT
The DNA here is from genome assembly GCF_007399415.2 of Gopherus evgoodei. NCBI lineage: Eukaryota > Metazoa > Chordata > Testudines > Testudinidae > Gopherus > Gopherus evgoodei. Next base: position 112,399,962 of record NC_044325.1, on the reverse strand, counting down.
GGGTTCTAAGCCTGGCTCTGCCACTGATTTTCATTGTGAGCTTGGGCAAGTCACTTTCCCTCTCTGTGCCTCAGTTTTACAACCCTCTCTTTCGTCTCTATTTTGACAGTAACAGACAGCCCTGCCATATGTGTGTGTATCTAGATGCTTCTGAAGTACAAATAAATAATAATACGTTTCAACACCGAAAACACTGGGTTTTTAACTGAATGTAAGACAACCAACAAACTTTTGAGGTTCAGACCAATATAGTTTTGTGGCTGAATCCCTTGCAAGTCTGAAAATTTAGCAATGCTCTATCCCCAGCATTTACAGTCATGGTTTAGATTTGCTTCATGTGGGTGAGAAGGGGGTGGGGTTTGCTGGGAGCAGTTGTTGGAGAATTGTAAAGGACACATCAACCTCCATGATATGTGATTCATGCTGGTGTGAAACCTAGCAGACTGCTGGAAAGGTGACCAAAGCACAGAATAGCTTGGTCCTTTTAAGGAACTCTCTCTGTTATAAACCTTCCTAATTAATTTCCTGCGAGGTCCACCTACAGCTATCCATAAAGAAGGGCTTATTAGTTTTAGGACTAATAATCCCATGCTGGGATGACTCAGTCTTCTCCACTGAGCTTCAGGTCAATCTGACCTGGAAAGATCCTATTTAGCAAGACCTATTCTGGGAGGTGAAAATTGAGTTATAGTCAGCCTGAGGTCCAGTCCACACGGGGGGCTTAGATCACTGAACATAGGTTCGGCTGGCCAATGGGAATAGGGCCAAACCATCATCTAATCTAGGTCCCATGGGGTGGGCAGGCAAAACCATTTTATAAAGCTATAGAATGCTACCTGTATGTGACACCAACACAATTTGGTTTCATGTAGCTTGGTGGGCAGAAGCACGTGAAAAGCTGGTTTAATTTGGAACTCTCTTGAAGTGGTGTTTGAGCACAGTTCGCAAAGTCTGTTGAAAGGCTAGTGTAGATGAAACCTAAATTACACCATCTGAGATGGGATCAGAAAGTGGGGTTTGAACCAACTCTCCACTATGGTTTCTCGTTTGTTTCCACGGACACCGAGGAGACTAGTCTGTGTCTATGTCTACACTATAAACCAAGGGTGTAATTTCCCCCACACACGTACTAGCTTGTAATGTAGATGTAGCCACATTGACTGCTGTTTCCAGACCCCGTGCCTTCCTTTCATAGTTCCTGCGAGAGGTAAACAGCTGAGCTTTGCCAATTCAATTAAAAAACACACATATACACATTACATAACGAAAGAAGAATGTGGCCCCCTGAAGCCTAGCCCTGTAATCTAATCTGCTGGCTGGTGGACCCCCAAAGATGATGCTCAAATCCTTTGCTGGAGGTCTCATCCCTCTTCTCTCTCTCTCTCCACACACACTCTTCTCTGTTTTTCTTTCCTTCTTGGCTTTCTCTAGCTGTATTGTTTTAAATTGGCGGCTGGGCTGTCTGCCAGTTTAAAATTCATCTGCTGCTCTCCTCCTCCTCTTCTCCCCACCTCTCCCCCCTCCCCGTCCCGCACCATCCCCAGAAGTGATAGTGTTTACTTTCTCTGCTGCTTTCTCAATGTCTTTGTACACACTGCAAGGGATATAATCACCAGCTGTGGAGAGCTTTCTGAAACTTTAACTTATTCCTCAATGCCCCAGGGCTGGTGATCAGAAATAAAAAAAAAATATAATAAAACAATGCTGTCTTTAAAGAAAAAAAATGCATTTTTCACATGTTGGTCTGGAACTAGAACAATAATGCCTGTTTCCCCCTCATCTGCAATTTTGAGGCTTTTTTGGTTTTGGTGTTTAGTTTTATTTACTTCTTGAAGATGAGGAGGAAGAGTTCAATGTGGAAGTGTCAGATTCTGAAGGGTGCATTGTCTTCTCAGACAAAGCTTTAGCAACAATGTGGAGATGAAAGATTAGAGGATAAAAGTGTTTGCTAGAATTTCTTCTTCTCCTTTTCTTTTTCTATCTCTCTCCCTTTTAGGGTGGAAGTGAAAGAGAGGTCAAACTGCGCCCATTGACCTTTACCCTATGACCTCGGCGAACTGAAGGAAAGCCTTTGAAGTAGTGAAGTGCCCATGAAAAAAAGAAAACCAAACAAGTTGCTGTCTTTTCCCTCTTCCCATGTGAACCGGCAGCTGCTTAATGGAAGGTGACAGTGCTATGGTGGGCTGGATGGCGGACTCCAGGCATTGTCCGCCCCAGCCTTACCTCAGCATGGAGTTAATTGGCACTGCAAAAAGCCCACCCACTCAAAGAGAGGGGTGGGGAGAATGGAGGAGACATATGAGAAAACAATCTTCCTCCCCCCTGAGTGTCGCTCACTGTGGCACTCTGTTTCCCCATCTCCACCTCTCACCCACTCCCCATGTGGGGTGACCCTCCAATAAACATCTCATTTTTTTAAATGAGAGAGTCCCCATACACAGAGAGTGGGTGGGAGGTGGAGGTGGGGAAGATTTTGGCCCATGCTAGCTAGAGCTGGAAAAGACCTGCTTAGATCAATGAGCCCTTTCCCCTGAAGAATTGAGAGGACGTGGCAGCTGTTACGTGGATTGCTGCTGTCACACGCATGACCTCTGCTGGCAGTTTGGAGAAAGACAGCTTTTTTTTTATTGAAGATACCCCTCGTCCTCCTCTTCACCTCCCCATTTATAACATGCTCAAAGATACAAAGCTCTAGTACTGTGACTCTTAAAGCACAATAGACCTTATCATTATTAGAAATAGAGGAAAAAGGACTTGGTAAAATACGCACCCTTCTCACAATATTTTACCCATCTCTAGAACTGAACCCAAACCAAATGTTGTCTTGTTTGAAATTATTATTGAATATATATCATGGTAGCACCAAGAGGCCTCAACCTGAGCATGGCCTCCTTGTGCTGGGTGCTGTACTAACATCTAATAAGAGACAGTTTTCTGCGATTGTAACAGTTATCTGTGATTGTAATCTATGGGAGGTTAGCAGTTGTACAGACTCGTTTTTGCATAGCTTGTTTATGCGCATAGTTGTAGCATAGCTATGTGCAATTTGTAGGTATTGAAGTTATTTAGTTTGCTTGTTTGTGGGTAGATTTCGAGGTGATAGATAAATAATGACGTTAGTGACTGTATTCTCAGCTTCCCTCTTGCCTAGTCTTATCAGCTGGTTCCGTAGATATTGAAGTAGGAATCCTGTGGCGGGATTCGGTGGAGACAGTAGTCAGTCTTCCACACATGTAAGGTGAAAACATTAGGTAAGTTTTTTCCCTCCCTCTCTGCCGGCGTACTCAACACACAATCTGCCCCTCGGGGAAAGGAAACAGGGCAAGCCCCAGCATTACCCCACACTAATCTTTTTTGCTATCTTCTTATGAGAGGAGGGAGTCTTTGCAGCTAGCTACACCTCTCCAGGTTTCTTAGGGGTCAGTGAAAAATGTTTCCCATCTTGAAGTCCATTGTTGCTGGTGGACAACTGGACCACTCTACCTTCCAAGTGGTGGACAGTTGGTCTCATTTGTAACAAATATGTGATACATAGGAGTGCTGGGAAGAGACTGGTCTTTATTTCAGTCAATTGACATAAACCAGGGTAATGGATGTTTAATATCCCTTGCATGGGGTCAGTCTCGTTTAACTCCAGTAGTGACTGTTACATTTAAACACTAATGAAATGAAAATAAAACATCGTGTCAACTAAAAATGACAACCAGACACAAATACTGTCAATTAATAGGCACACTAATAGGAACATGTAGGGATGAGGGTGAGGGCAGACAATCAGAACCCCCTGCCTCTTATTGGGCATTGATCAATAGCTACTAACTGTGAACCTCATTGTTTTTCTACTCACGCAGTCTCTTTGTACTCTCGAAACAATACTTTCTGCAATGGCTTGCTTGTCTGCTGAAGTGAGTCTGCCACCTGGAGCCTACGTTTGCTGCATTTGATGTTTACCATTGTCAGTGACTCTGTGTGTGTTACTTCTGCCAGCGCTCAAGCACTGTCTGTAGTATGCTGGATGTCCTTCAGAAACAGCGACAATGTTATCCTTGGTTATAGGTAGATGTCTTCTGTTTTTCACGTAAGTGGCTGATTATGATACTACATAAGCTTAGTGCTATTACTCCGGCAAGGGGTTAGTCACTTTCTGTTTGGAATCTAAAATTCTCTCTTTCTGAAGCATCCTTTGAGTTTTATGCTAATTCTAATTTGACTCCACCTAGTAATCCTGATGTGGTGTGCTGGATCTACCAAATGAAATTGCTGCAATGAGCTACTTGTGAGCTTACCTGCCGTTAACTCATCTGGAGTGCAGTAGCAGACAAACTGTGATTTACAGTGCCGTACCTTGCTACCTGATGTATTTTGCAACAGCTCAGTTTAGAAAACGAGCAAACAAACCCAAACCTGAATATTAATCCCTTAATAAGGGGCAAGCCTTCCCATTTAATTCAAATAGATTTGCACCAGCCTTGAAGTGAGAGCAATCAAGAATTGCAAGTGGTTGCAGTGGTTTCTGCAATCTGTTTCCTATGTTTAGTAGTTTTCACACTTGGGTACTATCCTGGCCTCAGTGAAGTCCTGGGAGCCAGGAGGTTACTCATCATCTCCAGGGGAGGAGTTCGTAAATGTGCCAAACAGGACTTTTCAGGCTCTGTTCTTACACATCTCAATGCCCATTTAGGCACTGTGGATTATATTTAGCATTTCTGACCTCATGATAGTATGACACTGTCATGGTATAATTCCCCACTCTGAACCTTAGTGTCCAAAAGATGGGGTACCAGCATGAATTCCTCTAAGCTCAATTACCAGCTTAGTACTTGTAGCGCTGCCACCAACCAGGAATTTCAGTGCCTGGTACACTCTGGTTCCCCCAAAACCTTGCCCGGGGAACCCCAAGACCCAGACCCTCTGGATCTTAGCACAAGGAAAGTAAACCCTTTCCCTCACCGTTGCCTCTCCCAGGCTTCCCTTCCCTGGGTTACCCTGGAAGATCACTGTGATTCAAACTCCTTGAATCTTAAAACAGAGAGGAAAATTCACCGCCCCCCTCCTTCTCTCTCCCACTCCCAGACTCTCCCTGAGAAAGAAAGTAATCCTAACACAGAGAGAAAATTAACCTTTCTCTCTCCTTTCCCTCCTTTCTCCCCACCAATTCCCTAGTGAATCCAGATCCAGTCCCCTGGGGTCTCACCAGAATAAAAAAAACAATCAGGTTCTTAAATAAGAAAAACTTTTAATTAAAGAGAGAAAAACAGTAAAAATTATCTTTGTAAATTTAAGATGGAATATGTTACAGGGTCTTTCAGCTATAGACACTGGGAATACCCTCCCAGTCTAAGTATACAAGTACAAATTAAAATCCTTTCAGCAAAATACAGATTTGAACTCATTCCAGCCAAATACACATTTGCAAATAAAGAAAACAAACATAAGCCTAACTCGCCTATTCTACCTAGTACTTACTATTCTGGACATATAAGAGCCTGTATCAGAGAGACTGGAGAGAAACCTGGTTGCACATCTGGTCGCTCTCAGAACCCAGAGAGAACAACAACCAAACACTAACAGCACACACAAAAACTTCCCTCCCTCAAGATTTGAAAGTATCCTGCCTCTGATTGGTCCTCTGGTCAGGTGACAGCCAGGCTCACTGATCTTGTTAACCCTTTACAGGCAAAAGAGATATAAAATACTTCTGTTCTATTAACTCCTACTATCTGTTTATGACAGACACAATGTCCATTTTACAGAACCATATTCTGTGTGGCCGCTTCATCTCTGTAACCCCAATATATTTTCATGTTTGCAGATTATTGGGCTTTTTTTCTGATGGCCATCTATCTAGTATGTAATACTAATGAATAATTATTTTATTTTATGACAGTAGCACCTAGAAGCCCCAGTACCTCCAAATCTGAAAATGCCCTTGTTGTTAGAAGCCTAAAGATGACTTCTGATTTATTTGATGGCTGTATTCAAATCATTTGGATCAATATACATATGTAACCTGTTTTTTTTCCCCATTGACCATACCTTTAATCTCGTCTGTACAGAGCATCTAGTTTTACCATCACATCCAGTTAGCGTTTGCTTTCTCTCTCAGTGCTAAAGGGACTTCATGTGGTGGATGTATTTTTGGTGGCAGACTGGGTTCTAAAGCAATATGAGTTGTTATATCCTTAATGCAGTCTACCCCCTTACACGCATCTGATCAAATTCCTTAAGAGTATCATTTGCAACCTGCTTAGGAGACAAGTTATGCACCCATTTGATCATCATCATTTGCACTTTGGACCAAACACACATGAAAGCTTCCTATTCCACTATTTCCAAGTCTGCTGAGTCTACAGATAAAAACAGGGTAGCTTTGCCTTATAGGCTCGTTTTGTGCCGGCTGAATGAAACAAGCTTAGTTTTCAGTTTTAACGTTGGATGGTTACTGTGGTTACATTGCACTCATATCCAAGCTCCTCCTTGAAAATTCACTTTTGTTTGTTTATGCTTAGTGTCTCAAACTGGCCTGTTGTTGAACCTTGTTTCTTAAATTTATTGAGACCCAACGAAGAACGCCATGCCTGTCTCCTGGTCATAATCAGAGCCTTGTCATCCATCTGTATGTTGATTCATAAATTTTTCTTTTGTATTTCTTTGCAGTTGGTACAGTGAGCAACATACTTGCGCTCATTATTTGAATGAATGCACAACCCAGCATCCCCTGTGGTGTGCACCTTTGTGTTGTGTTATGATTAAAGCTGGGAAGTTATTTTTGGCTGAAAAAATGCAATTTCAAGTCATCACAAATTATGCAAATTTGGGCTGAATGTGAGACATTGTTTCAGCCGAAAAAATGGGAATTTTTAAAGACATTTTCTGAACAAGACTTTTTGACTTTTTGTTGAAAAAAGTTAGGTACATTTAACTAAGCTCACCGTCTCTCCCAAAAAAGAGTTAAAAAAAATCTGAAAAGGAAACACTTTGTTCAACGTGAAACTAAGTGTTATTGATTTTTTTGCTTCAGTGAGAAAAAACAAAAAAACTATCATTTCACGGTGAACCTAAATTAGCCATATCCCAGATTTTTTTGGTCCAGCCATTGAACCAAAAAATCACTAATTTGCTCAGCTCTAATTACAACAGTAAGTGCAAAAGGATTTGGTCTTTTCTGTATGTTTACTCATGTATTCTGACTTTGTGCCTTTGGTCTGCATTTTTAATTTGCTGCACTTCAGTTCTTTCGTTGCTTGCTGATATTTTCATTTGGGAAGCACATTTTTCACTAGCCCTGCAAATATACACTGTTCATTGAAGTGTCAAGTCCATTCCCTGTAGTTCCTTTGACCTGGTTTTCAGTTATATCACAAGTAACTTGGTCTCTAATTTAGTTCATGTGTTGAGTATTCAAATTCATATGACCTAAGCAGTGGGGCCATATGGGTAGAGCACTGGAGAGGGACTCTGGGAACCTGCATTCTATTTCCAGCTCAGCCATTGGCCTGTTATGTGACCTAGGGAAGTCACGTCACTGCTCCCTGCCTGCTCATTTGCAAATGGGAATAATGATAATCACCTCCCCTGTGAAGTGTTTTGAGATCTACTGATGAATAGTGCTATATAAGAGCGATTATTATTTATTTATTAACTTTACCTGGTAGGTCTGTAACATAAGGATTGATAGTCTCACCTCGTAGCTGTTTCCTTATAAAGAAAATGTGCTTTTCTGAAATGACATTTTTGCATGGATCCAAGTACTTTTGAATGACTCTGTCTACAGTCTGTCGTCCACCACCCCTTATGTTCCCATTGGAATGTACTATAGATTTCCAATGGCTTAATGCCTGGCACATGCAGCAGTGCAAAGGATTTTACCCTCCTCTGTTTCTTTTCAATATCACTTGCTTTCAGAAAAAAATTGAAAGCACAGCAAGCCTCCCCATTCAGTTCTCTGCCAGGCAGGGGAATTCAGGTGGCTTTGTTGGCTTCATTTTTGTCAGCATTTAGTTTACCATGCAACGAACATGAGACAAGCAGGAGTGATATAGAAGATTGGCCCTGATATCTGCCCCCCAGTAACATGCCATTTAACAGGGTGATAGAAGTTAACACCCCTGTCGCCTAACAGAGGTCAGTATCTACTGGCTCCAATGGATACTGTTATAGTGTTCTCTCGCTGAGCTGTATGGGGCTTTTAGAGAGCTGTGGAAAAGATCTTTGCCACACAAGCTTCATAAGGGAGCTGATAGGTGAGTTTATACCCAACCCTATCCCATCTGAATCCTCTCTGCTTTTGTCTTTGGTACCCACAGGTTCCTTTGCTAGATCCCTATGCTCTAGATCTGCAGATGGTGACCTATGCAGCAAAAACTCCAAACTCATCTGAATAAGCCCTGTTCCAGTCTGCCCAGTCAATCGAACATCACTTCTGGTTGTAGCAGACTTGACACCGAGACACGATCGCGTGACATTTGCCTCACAATATTATTAATCAGGCATCTCTCTAGTGCTCATCGTAGCATTTTAGTGTCTAAGTCACATAATTGTCAGTATCCAGTGCCAGGCAGGAGGGTTCGTGTGTCTGGGAGCTCTTTCTCAGCGCCCATGAAGAAGGAGAGTCACTGATCCCCTAGCTAATGAACATCTATCCATCCATTCTTATATGCTATCCACCCTGTATTTCCAGGCTGGCCTGTCCACACTGCCTCACTGATATAGTAAATATTACTACATCACAGTGCACTTCCTTACCCCCAAACTCTGCAGGTGGAACTCAAAGCCGGAATATGGGTTCTATCCAGCCCTGCACTTTTTGCTGTGTGAATTAGTCTGAAATCACTGACATTCTCCAGTCTTGGGGAAACTGTTTCTTCTTTCTTTTCTTCGAAAAATATTTAGCGTGAGAACAGTTTGTTGGTGGACATTCTCCATAGACATTTATCATCCCAGTAAGAGGCAGCTTGTATTTCAGCATGTAACACTGGAATTATTGTGTGCACGCTAATGCACCAGAGAGAGGAGGGAGCTCAAGGAGAAGAGAGAATGGAGACTTATTTTTTTAAGTCTGCTACATTGTTTTCAATCCTGTTACATTTAAAGAAAGGGTTTGGGATCAGTCCAGAGTCTATCAGATCACAGCGTGGTCAGTTTGTTCCCTTCTGTAGTTAAGTTTTTATTTAAAAGACTACCAAAGGGAGCTTTACTGTACACATAGATAACATTGGGAGACAAAACTGTGGTGCCAGTGCTCTAACTGTGCTTAAGTTCCCTTTCTAGGCATGATCTCAAGTAGGGTGAGGGCCAGGACGCATTGTTACAGGGACATATACACACACACTCCAACCAGCTATCAAGGATTATTCCTGGAGTGTGTAGGGACAAGCTCTAACATGCCTTCAGAATAATGCTGACTATTTAAAGCTTCTGAGGGCTGGGAGATCATATGGCAGAGGGCTTGGTGCCTGAAAACTGGGCACTTTCTGATGCTGTGAATGTGCTAAAAAGGGAGGTGAGAAATGTGTGTGTGTGTTGGGGGGTCAAGTTGACCGAAAGGAGAGGATCATTAAAATAATACTTAGCATTTAGATAGTGCTTTACATGTTCAAAGCACTGCATGCATGTCGACTGAGGAGCTTTAGGCATTAGTGCAGGAGGGCCTGAATTCACTGCATGATCATCAGAGGAGATTTTCATATGGGCTGATCTTTCCAGTGTGATAGAACCGAGGAACACTCCCCACCCCCAGCCATTTCTCTGCAGCACAGAGCACTGAAAATAGAGTGCAAGCTGCACTCAAGGACTGACATGGTGGCACATGTTATACCAGAATAGGATGCGCCATCATGCTTTGCTGGCAGCAGAATGGGCATCCTTGCCTGGTGCACAAAGTGCCAGAAGGCTGCAGAACAAAAATGAGCAGGGCTGTGGTAAGTAGAAGAATAGCCTTGGGAAATGTGGCTGCGCTGCATCTTCCCTCTTGCTCTAATTAAGCTACAGCAGCATGTCTATGCACTTCCTAGCTGCCCTAAGCACCTCCATTGTCCTGGTATTGCCCTGGGACAGTGCACGTCTGGTGAAGGAGATGTGCTTAGGGTGACCAGACAGCAAGTGTAAAAAGTCGGGATGGGGTGGGGAGTAATAGGTGCCTATATAAGAACCCCCCCCAAATCAGGACTGTCCCTATAAAATCAGCATCTGGCCACCCTAGGCGTGCCATTGCCAGCAGCTGTGACCCCCAAAGGCTCAGACTGGGGCAATGTGGATGTGAACCAGAGACAGAGGCTCACAGACAATGGGAGTTCATCTCACAGGGGTCCCAGAGTGATAGAGCAAGAGTTACAGGAAGCCTGGCTGCCTCTGGCATCAAGTAACAGCCTCCAATGGAGAAGCATGAACAGCTACGACAGGGATGGGTGCCATTAGTAAATAGGCTGGTAGATCTATGGGGCCCTGCCCTGCACAGTAATAACGGGTGCTGAATCGGTGGGCATCCTTTGGAGCCGAGTCCCTCTCCCCTACAGACTGGAGAGTTGGCTCTGGCAACTCTCAGCTCTAAATGCTCTAGTAGCGCTCTGTGTGATCTGCATTCTCTTATGCCTTTGCAGCAGTTTCTTCCACAGATGCCTAGTCCTGAATGGCCTTTTGAGGACTGAATTCTGGGTTGCCTGTGAACCAACCTATCTGTGCACTGTTCAGGGATACACTGTGGTGCACTATGTGCCTCCTTTTCTGAATCTTTTTTAAACGATGATTAATGAAAGTCTGACAGGAGACTGGTGAAATCTGATTGGCTGTCTTCATAGTCCCACTTTCCCCAGAGAGGTGGCACCCCATCTTATCCAGTTCCTGAGAGACAGAGAGCTTTGAATTTTCTCCTCCTTCTATAGAGTTGCTCCCATTCCTGCTGCTATGCCAGCTGTGAAGGTGACACGGCCATTTGTGGGTTGCTCCTACTTTGCAGTGCCATCATCTTAGCTGTCTCTTGAGGACACAAATCAAACTGTGACATCTGCAGCAAAGGAGATTTAGGTTAGATATTAGGAAAAACTTTCTAACTCTAAAGCTAGTTAAGTACTGGAATTGGCTTCCAAGGGAGGTTGTGGAATCCCTGTCACTGGAGATTTTAAAGAACAGGTTAGACAAACACCTGCCAGGGCTGGTCTGGCTTGGCTACACTACAGAGTTGCAGCGCTGGTGAGGGGGTTACAGTGCTGCAACTTAGGATGTGGCCACACTGGCAAAGCACGGCCAGCGCTGCAACTCCCTGGTTGCAGCGCTGGCTGTACACCCGGTCAAGCCTCGGGTGTAGGGGATCCAGCCCTGGTGATCCAGCGCTGGTCAGCAAGTGTGGACACCCACCAGCGCTTTTATTGACCTCCGTGGTATAAGGAGGTATCCCAGCATACCTTAGAAGCCTCTCTGGTAATCATGCACACTCCACTGCCCTGGGCTCAGCTGACCCCTCCTTTAAATGCCCCGGGAATTTTAAAAATCCCCTTCCTGTTTGCTCAGCCAGGTGTGGAGTGCAATCAATCATTCAATCAATCAGCGACCATGCCTCCACGCCCCAAACGAGCCCCAGCATGGAACAATTCAGAGCTGCAGGGCCTCATCAGTGTTTGGGGTGAGGAGGCTGTGCAAGCACAGCTGCGCTCCAGAAGGAGAAATTATGATACCTATGGGCAGATATCGCAGTCCTTGCTGAGAAGGGGCCATGAACGGGATGCGTTTCGGTGCAGGGTCAAAATAAAAGAGCTGCGCAGTGCTTACTGCAAAGCCCGTGAGGGAAATCACTGCTCAGGAGCTGCCCCCACAACCTGCCGTTTTTACAAGGAGCTGGATGCCATACTTGGGTGTGACGCCACTGCCAATCCGAGGACCACGATGGAGAGTTCAGAGCAGGGAGAAGTGGGGGAGGGTGTAGAGGAAGCCGACAGTGAGGCTACTGGCGTGGAGGGAGACACCCCGGAGTCCCAGGAGGCATGCAGCCAGGAGCTCTTCTCAAGCCAGGAGGAGGCTATCCAGTCGCAGCAGCTGGAAGTTGCTGGTGAGGAAGAAACTGAGGAGCGTGCTCGGGGTAAGCAGATTTTTATGTTTTGGGAGAGGAAGGTTTGGGTTATGGCCGCCTGCATGCATGCCTAAACGTGGAATAGCCCATTGATTTGCTCTATCACGTCTCTGTAATCTGCCTCGGTAATCTCTTGAAAAGTTGCAGCCAGAGCGTGGGCAATTTGCTTTCTCAAGTTTATCGGGAGAGCCACCGTGGTCCTTGTCCCGGTCAGGCTAACTCGTCCGATCCACTGTGCAGTGAGGGGTGGGGGGACCATGGCTGCACACAGGCAAGCTGCATAGGGGCCAGGGCAGAATCCACATTGCTGTAGAAGACCCTCCCTCTCTTCCCAGGTAACACGCAGCAGTGATATATCTGGCAGTAGGAAACCCTGCTGAGAATTTAGGGATACTTGAGTGCAGGGCGCCAGGTTCGCGGTCCCCCCCCCCAGCCCTGTGGTGCGCTCCGGTGTTCCCCCACCCCCCTCCCAGCAGGCATCCAGCCCCGCGGTGCGCTCCGGTCTCCCCTCCCCCTTCCCAGCAGGCATCCAGCCCCACGGTGTGCTCCGGTCTCCCCTCCCCCTTCCCAGCAGGCATCCAGCCCCGCGGTGTGCTCCGGTGTTCCCCCACCCTTCCCAGCAGGCAGCCAGCACAGCTGTGCGTTTCCTCCCCCCTCACCAGCAGGCCGGCATTAATGCGGACCCCACCCCCTGCCATCAGCTCGCCACCTTCCTGTTCACTACTGTCCCCTGTGCAGGACACCAGCTACCTCCTGTACCCAGTGCAGATAAACCCCAGTGACCCATCGGTCAATTCCCCCTCCCAGGTGCACTCGGGGCAGAAACACTCACCCCATTGCTCGCCATGACTTAGCTTCCCTGGCCTCTCTGTGTTATGTGAGGTATGTGGGAAGGATGCTACAAAAAGTCTAAAAGCTCCTTCACTGTGTGATAATAAACAATGTAGCCTCTGTGTATTACATGGTTCTATCTTTGTTTTTTCTAGTGACCTTGACTAATGCAGCTGGATCACCGGCCTGACGTCGCTTGCAGAACTTGAGAAGAAATCCCAGAAAATCAAAAGAAGAATTGATCAAAGCAGTTATGAATCACTACAACAGAGAAAGTAGTAAGACACAGGAATGGAGAGAGAAAATGTATGAATGGAGAGAGAAAATGTATGACTGGAGGCAAACAGAAAGCAGGAGAAAGGAACTGGCTATCAAAAAAACCTCAAAGCAGATGATAAGCCTCCTGGCTCGCCAAACTGAGTCTTTCGAGTCTCTCATAGCCATGCAGGCAGATATGTACCGTGGTAACCCACAGCCCTCCCAAAGCTCTCTGTCTTGTTCCCCAGTATTTGCACAAAGCACCTTTCTCCAGCAGCCAGTTTCTTATTACCCCCAGCTGTCCCCAACACCTGTACGATCACCTACCAGCCCTGATAACTATAATTCTTACCCTGTGCACTCCACCCCCATTACCCTGCAGCATAGTAATCCTGAAGTGCAGCAGACATTGAACAGTAATCCAAACAGGACATATTCAAACCTCTGAATGTACAGTCCACCACCCTAACCCCCCTGGCCTTTTATGTACTGTATTTTGAATAAAGGATTTTATGGCTTTTACAATATGTTTTATTATTGCAGGAAGTGGTAAATATTGTACCCCAAGGTAGAACAAAGCACAGCAAAGGCACCAAACATTACTGTTTGCTCTCAGCATCAAATTGCTCCCTTAAAGCATCCCTAATCCTTGAAGCCCTTTCCTGGGCCTCACTAGTAGCCCTGCTCTCTGGCTGTGCAAATTCATCCTCTAGGCATCGAACCTCGGAGGTCCATTCCTCACTGAATCTTTCACCCTTCCCTTCACAAATATTATGGAGGGTACAGCACGCGGATATAACAGCGGAGATGCTGCTTTCCCCCAAATCTAGCTTCCCATAAAGACACCTACAGCGGGCTTTCAAACGGCCAAAAGCACACTCCACAGTCATTCTGCACCGGCTCAGCCTGTAGTTGAACCAGTCCTTGCTCCTGTCAAGCTTCCCTGTATACAGTTTCATGAGCCATGGCATTAAGGGGTAAGCGGGGTCTCCAAGGATCACAGTGGGCATTTCGACGTCCCCTACAGTGATCTTGCGGTCTGGGAAAAAAGTCCCGGCCCTCAGCCTCCTGAACAGGGAACTGTTCCGAAAGATGCGTGCATCGTGCAGGCCATCCTGAGTAAATGTCAGTGAAACGCCCACGGTGATCCACAAGCGCTTGCAGAACCATGGAGAAATACTCCTTGCAATTAACGTACTCTGATGCCAGGTGGGGTGGTGACAGAATAGGAACATGTGTCCCATCTATTGCCCCTCCACAGTTAGGGAACCCCATTTCTGCAAAGCCATCCACAATGTCCTGCACGTTCCCCAGAGTCACAGTTCTTCTTAGCAGGGTGCGATTAATGGCTGTGCAAACTTGCATCAGCACCATTCCAACGGTGGACTTTCCCACTCCAAACTGGTTCGCCACCGATCGGTAGCTGTCTGGAGTTGCCAGCTTCCAGATTGCAATAGCCACCCGCTTCTCCACTGGCAGGGCAGCTCTCAATCTCGTGTCCCTGCGCTGCAGGGTAGGGGCGAGCTCAGCACACAGTGACATGAAAGTGGCTTTTCTCATCCGAAAGTTCTGCAGCCACTGCTCGTCATCCCAGGCTTGCAGGGCGATGTGATCCCACCACTGAGTGCTGGTTTCCCAAGCCCAAAGGCGCCGTTCCACGGTGCTAAGCACGTCTGTTACTGCCACAAGCAATTGAGTGTCTTCAGCGTCAGGCGTTTCAATATCATCGTCTGACTCCTCACTGTCACTTTGCAGCTGAAGGAATAACTCCACTGCCATGCGTGATGTGCTGGCAACATTCATCAGCAAGGTCCTCAGCAGCTCAGGCTCAATTTATAACAAAAATCTCAGAAATCGCGCTGCAGAATCACAATGCCGCCAAACTGCTCGGAATGTGTAGCAAAGCACCACGGGGCGTTGGAACAGGAAGCGGAAAGACCCGCACACTTCCTTCCCCTTCCCACAAGCCACAGCGCCGAAATGGGACGAGATGCTCTGTGGGATAGCTGCCCACAATGCACCACTCCCAACAGCGCTGCAAGTGCTGTGAATGTGGCCACACTGCAGCGCTGGTAGCTGTCAGTGTGGCCACACTGCAGCGCTGGCCCTACACAGCTGTACGAACACAGCTGTAACTACCAGCGCTGCAAAACTGTAAGTGTAGCCATACCTGATTGCTGTTTCTATATATGGGGAGGGTCTGCATACGTCTTGTGTGTTTCACTGTGGTAAGGAAATTTGCTGCTATAGCTGTAACCAGATAGCCGAGGGGCATTCCCCTCCTCCCCCTTACCCGGAATGCTTCCATGTCAATATCTATCTATACAGTGTGGAAACCTCACAAAAATGCCTTTCTCTTGCAAGCAAACTTGGCCCAGGATGCAAATGTCAACCCAGAGAATCAAAGTGACTCACTCTACACACATATGTAGAGACTATTTTCCACGCAGCATGATTAGCTTGTTGGAAATCCATGTTATGTAACCATTGGTCATGAATCACTGGGATTACTGCTTGGAGTTGGCTGAGGAAGGCGCAGGCTGTGAAACCGATTCATGTAATCATCTATAATGACACTAATATAGAACATATTAATAATGGGACTCAACGTGTTCTTTCCATTCGCTTTGCCTTGATTAGTCCAACAGGCACCCTACCATTTTGCTCATTCTTTTGGCAGCCTTATTTATTATCTGCTGCTTCTGTGGGGGGAAATGGATTTGAGTCCACCATGCAAAGGAGATGCTAATGTAACTGGCTAGGATCAGTCAAAGCGTGGGTGAGGGTTTGCCAAACCTCCCAGTTCTTCTCTCACTCTACCTCCATCTTCTGTCTCCCTCTTTGTTCCTTCCTTTTTCTATGCCTGTTTCCTCTTCCTGAATCCCTGTCTGTGCTTCTCTTTCCCTCTTCTTTCATCCTCCCTCCATGTTCCTTATCCCCCTCTTAGCTTTGCTTCACTTCTCCCTCTTAGTCAGTCCTCCCCCTTTCTCCTGCAGAGACACTAGGCTTTCTGGACCAGTTTCCTTTTTGACCAGCCAAACTCCTTTGCTTTTTTCCTGTAAATGCTTAGGTATCGTATAATGAAACAGTGTAAATTTATTAGCATTTTTTCAGGGACGGGTCAGGGTATTCTTACATTTGCATTTTTGGTAAGTTTTTTTTATCATTTTTTTATTGGTGTTTCCTCCTGCCAATAGCTTGCTTCAGCGGACTGCCCAATCTTACTATGAATTATTTGGTATGAGTCAAAGAGATTTCATCTTTCTTAAAGAGTCATTCCTGAGGTATGCACTTAGGGCCTGATCCTGCTCCCATTGGGGTCAACGGAAAATTCTCACTGACTTCATGAGGAGCAGGATTGGGCCCCAGGCTTAATTACTTAATTACTTCCATACTTAATTACTCCTCCCTATCCACATTCTATCTGGAGTGAACCTTGATACTGGGGACGGCTGGTTAGATTAGATGTCTGTGTGCGTTCCCCATGAGGTGTTACTGGAAATAGAGCTCACACCTCTCGTGCTCACAGCATTGAAAAGTGGTTTAGGTGCCAGTTCCCCACTTCCCTTTCAGTAAGTTGGTGAAACCTTTCGGAGGTGCTTCCCTCATCGAGTTCAAGGTGGGTTCCTCTTTAGAATTCACTAGATTGACTTCCTGCCACCAGGCTGGTCAAATAACCTTTGGAAGATGAGCCCTGTATCAATATGGCCAATTGCAAGTGTTCCAAAATCACGAGTCAAGCCTCAATAAAAAAATAATTGGCCTTAAAACCATCAGACTATTCTTAAAAATAGTATTAGGGACTCTTTTCACCTGTCTTCTGGTTTGTGAGCCTTTCAGGTACACTCAGGTTATGTTTCCAAACTTTTCTCTGCAACCACAGGGACTTGAAACTTACTCTCTCTCCCCCCCCACCCCCGGTAAATGAAAGACAAGATTCACACATAAGCATCTGATTCCTGAAGCTGGAGGTTTAGGGAAAACACTAAATATCGTGATGCTGGTAATAAAATGATGGGAACTGGCAGCACTGTGCATTTTCATGGTCAGGAACCTTCTCCTAATAGGATCCCTTCCATACCGCATTCTGTGTGTGAGATGTCAACTTGGAAGGGTCTAATACTGTCCTGATTTACACGCCAATTTATCCCATTTTGAGTCGAATCAGATTCCATGGATGGAAGTTGGGGCAGAACTGGCCCTTCATGTATAAATCAATTAAATCTCACAAGGTGGTTCAGAAAACTTACCACAAAGTGATCGCTTTCTATTAAATCTTATAGAGCTAATATTGAAGCATGAGGCACCTCCAGTCCTACATATAGTTGTTTATTGAAAGTACATGCCTCATGTAATGCCAAATACATTAAACTACAGTGGGAAAGAGTGCTAAGGAAGGATGGATCAGAACAACTCATATCCACAAGTTCACAGAGTCAGAGCTTTTTAAGCCAGAAGTGACCATCATGATCCTCTAGTCTGACCTCCCGCACATTGCAGGCCACAGAACCTCACCCATCCACTCCTATAATAGACCCATAACCTCTGGCTGAGGTACTGCAGTCCTCAAATCATGATTTAAAGACTTCAAGTTACAGAAAACCTGCCATTTACACCCATCTCTCTGCAGTGAACTAATCCAAAGAGTCATGCTAGAACTAGTTATAAGCATGTTTTGCAGAAAAAAAATTGAAAAATCTTTGTTTTCTCAACAAGTTTTAATAAAAATGTGACATCTTCCAATTTTAAAACAAAACAAAAGAGCAAAAACTGTGAGAAAACCCATTTTTTCAGTTTTCAGAACTAAGTATGAAATGTATTTTGGTTTGGGGTTTTCAGGTTTTTTGGAGGGGGGAGTTCATCCCCTTCTTTCCCCTTTTCCCCGTTCCCTCCTTTTTTTCCATTTTTCCAGAGAAAAAAAAGTGAATGAGAGAAAAAGGGAGGGAAAGTAGGGAGGATCCCAATAAATGAAAAACTGAAACCTGAAAAAAGTGTGTTTTCAGATTCTGTTAATTTTTTTTTGAAAACTTGGAAAATGTTGAAACATAACTGAAATTTTTCATTGAACAATTTGTATTTGAAAAAGGCTGTTGTTCAATGAAAAAGAAAGTTTGAACAAAAAGTTTTGACAAATTCTATTCCTATCTGAGCACTTCATCACCCAAGGTAGGTGGAGGCAGTTTCAAAAGCTAGTTCTGGATCCAAATTTTGGCCCCATTTCTTCTCTAAAATGTAAATATAGATACACACACACACACAAAAACTAGCACAAACATATCAGTAGGAGAATGTTTGGGATGTTCTTCTTCCTCTGCCTCCATATGATATATTTGAACTTAAATGAGTAACTGGAAGTGTGACTAAGACCTCTGTCTGGAATGCAGCTTGTCTCTCAGGGTTATTCTAGCTTCCCTCTCCACCACAAATAGTTAGCTACATATAGTTCACCGCATTTCTTCAGAAGGAATTTTTTTGGAAGAACTTAACCTGGTTTTCCAGGAATCTCCTCTCTCTTTGGCTTGGAAGGGAAGTCTAAGTAATGCCCTTCCCCTCCTCAGCCTTATGGCTCGTTACAGGGGTTCCTGATGAAAGGTTAATCCAGTGATTCAGCATTCAACTTCCAAAGAAAACAAAGACTTTGCTTTATGACTAGGACACTCTGAGGCAACAGGCCTCTTTCATATAGTGGCTGGTCCTGGAGTCTCTGTACTATCACTTTGATTTAGAGATGGAGAACTAAACTTGCTTTTTACTGGCCTGGCCTAATGGTCTAGTGCCACATTGGGCTACCATGCAGCAGATCTAAGTTCAGGTTCTGAGCTTATCTTTCTGGAGGGAGTATGCAAGGCAGGTGTACAAATATGTGCATGACTGAGCAGATCAGCTGATCCTGACAGGCCCTGTACTTTTGTGGTCACAAATAATTAAGTTTTTTTTCCCAACAGTGCCCTTTCATCTCTACCAGTTCATGGCCTCCCAGAGAGCAGTTTAGGAGCTCCCTTGTTTTGACTGATCCATGCCACTCTTATGAAATAATCATTATCTTACTATATCGAATGCCACACCTTTCATCCACATGCATCCGAAAGCACTCCAGAAACATTGCTAACAGACTGTATGAACTATAGACTGTATGAATCACTCCCTAGCCCCACTGAAATACAGCCACCTCTGGGGAGCAATGTGGCTACTCTTAACAATGCACAAGTTTTTTTTTCATTTTTGTTAAATTGTTTGGGTTTTCAGCTGACAAAACCAAAAAAAGTAGTTTCCAGTTTTTCAACAAAAAACAGTTTTCAACGGAGGTGGAATTTTTTTTCATGAACGTTTCTGTTTGGTTGAAAAGCCATTTTCCACCAAATAAGTTTTGATGGCAAATTTTCAAGCCACTCTTAGCCTCTCAAGCATGCAAACAATCACTACTTTCCTCCTGTTAAAATCCCTTAGGAACATTGGTCGTTGAAAAATAGTGAAACATTTCTGACGGGGGAAAAAATCCATGAAAAATGTTTAAATTTCAGCTTAAACTTAGTGTTTAAATTTCAATGCCAAGTTTTGGTGGGGATGGTGACACAGCTGTGCTGAAAATGACCACGGTGATATGGGCAGTTCCTCCCACAGAATGGATGTGGATTCAGTCTGATCCCTATGGAAAAATCCTTATAGAATCATGATTGTTAGAAAACAGAAAACGATTGTTTTTAGTGGATGTTTTGAACCATCTCATGGAACTGAATAGAGTTTTAGATCACTCGTAGAGATTTACAGGATGGTTCAAAAAAACAACCTTCAGAAAGTATCTCATTCAACATTACATTTTGGCTAGTTTTGTTTCACCCTTGTTGGTTTCTTCCCGATGAGATTTTATTACAGAACTTTTCCATAATGGGAGAGCCCAACTAGGAGTCTCGGAGCCATAGCTTTTGGAGGCAGTTCTTTGTTCCAGTCTTGTGAAATTAGTTTCCAGATGTGGACCATGCTGGCCTTTTCTCTTGGCCAGGAATGAAAGCGGGGAATTAAAATGATGAATGAAATAATGAACATAAAAAAATAGTAATGGCCAGAAATCTTCTTTGTTCACCATGACTGACTCAGCTGAGGGCAGCAGCAGCAAGAGAGTCTGCTGTGAGGCTGGTCTAATGTCAACAGCAGGCATTACCATGGGGCTACAGTGAGATATGTTTGGTGGAGTGGGGAGGGGAATGCATGAAATAAATTTACTAAAGAGCTGCTTTTGAAAATGAGGTTTAGATCCAGATTCTCCCTTATGGTCTGGCCTCCATGCACCGCTCTGGAAAGACGACACATCTCCCCAGATGAGGATTCTCCCATCATGGGGGAATCCCCAGCTGGCATGGCTGGCTTCAGTGCCAATTCCCTAGAACGCAGGGAGCATTGAGGGGAGGACAATAGCTAACTGGGGTGGAATACAGCAGCCATGATAACTGCTCCCAGAATCAGGGAGCTGCAACCCTTGTGATCTCAGGTGCATTGAGTTGAGACTGAGCAGAGAATACAGGCTTTTATGTTTTTTCACATCCTTTCCTCTTTTTGCCTTGTGAATTCTGGGGTTTCTGCAAGACAGGACTGAAGTGTGTTCGGCAAAGCTGTGTGGACAGTAACTGCAGGATCAAGGTGCAGTGATACAGTAGAGCCTGCCTAGACTAAGTCCAGTTCCAGGCAGTGCCATCATTCCCTTTCTTCTACAGGCATTTGAATCGTTCAAATAGAAAAGGAAGAGGACAACAAATTTGGAATGTTACTAGATATCCATTTGGGGATCTTTGCTTAGGAAACTGAAGTGAATTCTGAGGTGATGAGCTAAGGGGAGTGGATTGTGTGTATAATTCTTCTGCACATGCTCAGAAATTTCTATATGGACTATTGACTCTACAGTAGAAAAGGTACCTTTAAAAATAGTTGTTTTCCACTGGACAGTCAGCCTGATTGTGGAGCAAAGATGGAAGGAAGAGGTTGGAGGATCTTCATATAGC
This sequence comes from Gopherus evgoodei, assembly GCF_007399415.2. Classification (NCBI taxonomy): domain Eukaryota; kingdom Metazoa; phylum Chordata; order Testudines; family Testudinidae; genus Gopherus; species Gopherus evgoodei. Next base: position 112,378,818 of record NC_044325.1, on the reverse strand, counting down.
ACAGCTTACACTAAATATTTCTTTTGTATCCCAAATTACTGTTTTCAAGCTGCAGACACATCTGGAAGTAACAGCAAACATGTGTAGAGTGGCTTTGGAGGAGGGGAGATAGGATTCATACGCTATGGAGGGTGGAATCCTGTCCTTGCAGTACAGGCTGGAAAAACCTAGAGAAGATCTTTTAGAAAAACATCTAGTTTAGATTTTAAAATGGCCAGTGATGGAGAATCTGCCATGACCCCTGGTAAGTTGTTACAAAGGTTAATTACTTTAATTGTTAAAAAATTACCCCTTTTTTCCAGTCTGAATTTGTCTAGATTCAGCTTCCAGCCTTTGGAATGTGTTATGGAGAGGGATAGCTCAGTGGTTTGAGCATTTGGCCTGCGAAACCCAGGGTTGTAAATTCAATCCTTGAGGGGGCAAAAATCTGTCTGGGGATTGGTCCTGCTTTGAGCAGGGGGTTGGAGTAGAAGACCTCCTCAGGTCCCTTCTAACTGTGATATTCTGTGTCTTTTTCTACTAGATAGAAGAGCCCATTATTAAATGTTGGTTTCCTGTGTCAGTACTTATAGACTGTCATCCAGTCACCCCCTTAACCTTCTCTTTGTTAAACTAAATAGCTGGAGCTCCCAGGGTCTATCACTGCAATTAATGTTTTCTAATCCTTTAATCATTCCTGTGGCTCTTCTCTGATCCCTCTCCAATTTATCAACAGTCTTCTTGAATTGCAGGCACCAGAACTGGATGCGGCATTCCAGTAGTGGTTGTACCACTGCCAAATACAGAGGTAAAACAACCTCTCAACTCCGACTTGAAATTCTGCTGTTTATGCATCCAAGGATCGCATTAGTTCTTTTGCCTTCAGTGTCACCCTGGGAGCTCATGCTCAGCTGATGGCCTATGTTCTTTGTTTCTGAATGTATACATATACATTTAGCCATATTAAAACACATATTGTTTGCTTGCACCCAGTTTACCAAGCGATCCAGATCGCTCTGAAACAGTGACCTGTCCTCATTATTTACCATTCCCCCAATTTTTGTATAACTTTATAAGCGATAATTTTATGTTTTCTTTCAGGCCATTGATTAAAAATGTTAAACAGCATTGGGCTAAGAACTGGTCCCAAGAGACCCCACTGGAAACAAACCTGCTCGATGGTGATTCTCCATTTACAGTTACATTGTGAGAGCTATCAGTTAGCCAGCTTTAATCCATTTAATGTGTTCCATGTTGATTTTATTTCTTCTAGTTTTTTAATCAAAATGCCATGCAGTACCAAGTCAAATGCCTTACAGAAGACTAAGTGTATTATGTCAACATTATTATCTTTATCCATGAAACTTGTAATATCATCAAAATAAGATATCATATTAGTTTGATAAGATCTATTTTTCATAAACCCATGTTGATTTACATCATATTGTATGATTATTATTACTCTCCTTTAAATCTTTATTAAGTCCTGTATCAGCTGCTCCATTATCTTGCCCAGAATCAATGCCAGACTGACAGGCCTATAATTATCCAGGTTATTCTGTTTACCCTGTTTCAAAATTGGCACAAAATTAGCTTTCTTCCAGTCTTCTGGAACTTCTCCAGTGCTCTAAGACTTGATAAAAATCAATGTTAATGGTCCAGCAAGCTCATGAGCCTGTTCTTTTAAAACTCTTGGATGCACATTATCTAGACCTGTTGATGTTAAGATGTCTACATTTAGTAGTTTGTGTTTAACTTCCTACAGGGATACTAGTGTGATGAAAAGACTGTTATCATCACCATACGATGAGACTATATAATCTGTTTCCCCCTCAAATACAGAACAGAAATATTTATTGAACACTGCAGACTTTTCTGCATTATTATTAATAATTCTACCATTTCCATCTAGTAATGGACCAATACCATTGGCAGGATTCTGTCTGTTCCTAACATATTTTTAAAAACTCCTTATTGTCCTTATTTCTACTGCTTATAGGTGTCTTATTGTATCCCTTAACTTCCTTCATCAATTTTCTACAGTTCCTTATTTTTGATTTATATTCATTGCTATCGACTTCTCCTTTCTTCCATTTGTTATATAAATATTTCTTTTTTTTACAGGTGCATTTACTTCCCCTCTGAACCAGGTCAATTTTTTAACCAGTACAGCCTTTCCACTCAATTGTGGAAATGTGGTTTTTTGGGCATCTAATAACTCCTTCTTAAATGATTCCCATTATCATTCACTTTTTTCTGATTAATTTTTTTCTCTGGGTAATTGGCTCATAATTGTTTTCAACTTTGTGAAATTGGTCCTATTAAAGCACCAAGTATATGTATTACTGGTTTAGACTTTATTCTGCTAGCACATTATAAATGTGATCAAGTCATGATCATTTGTACCTAAGCTATTGTTAATTCTTAATTCTGTGATCAGTTCCTCTTGACCTGTTAGGATAGGTGCTAATATATAATTTCCCCATGTTGGCTGTTACATTTTTGAATTAGGAAATTATCATCTATTATGTTTAGAAATTACAAGGATATGTTAGTCACCATGAGACCTCCAGCATATGTCACTCAAATTGAAGTTCTCCATGATTGTGCAACTTTTTTTTCCTACATATGGTAGATAAGTGCATAAGAAAGTGGTCATCTTGCTCCCAAGTGTGATTTGGTGGTCTGTAGCAGACTCCTACTAGTACCCAATCTTGTGCTTTATCTGTTAGGGCATTGGTCCGTAAGCATTCTAGATAATTTTCTTCTGAGTTATCAGTGACTTGGAAGTGGTTAATGCCATTTTTGACACAGAGCACCACTTCCCATCCTCTTTTGCCCACTTGATCATTCCTAAATAGTTTATAATAATTGATTTTAACATTCCAGTAGTGTGAATCATCCCACCAAGTTTCATTAATACCAACCAAATTGAGTTTATGCTCACAAATGAGCAATTCCAATTCCTCTTGTTTGTAACCCAGGCTCCTAGCATTGGTACATAAGCAATTCAATAATTTCTTCTCTTCATGTCCTTTGACTCCTTGATTAATTTTGTTTTCACCATCTCGATTTTGTGCTGAGTGCTCATATCCTCCTTCTTTTTACCCTCCCCTTGTGTTATTAGTTTAACCTCTCCTGACCACTCTAGCCAGCCTGTTCTCAAAGAGATTAGTCCCCTTTCTACCGAGTTGGAGGCCATACAAACTTACAGTCCCCTCGCCCCATAGACAGTGGACCAATTGTTCCGTAAAACCCAAACCTTCTACCCTCCACCACTTACCTAGACAGCAATTCACTTCCAAAATCTTCTGCCTTCTGTATTCCATTGTTTTGGGGTCTGATCAATTACCTTTTCAGGGAGACTTATCAAGTAATTGTAAAAGCCAGCAAGTGGCTCAGTTGGAAAGGAGAATTGTAGGATGGAAGTTGGCTGTAGAGCAGGGGGGAGAGATGGGAGGGGAAAGTTTTCTGGATCCCTGCAGAGACCCCAGGTCTGGGGGAAAGATGGGGTTTATATGTGGAACTGTTTTATTGTGTTTGAAGAATAAACTATGAGAATAGCTGTTCTTGTGAGACTTTCACTGTGTGGTGCTGCATCTGGAAAATCCGTGTTAGGGATGATCCTCGATTTGATTCTTAACTCAAATTCACATATATGAAGGCTTGAACCTGAAATCTGGTAAAATTTAGATTTGTGTGTGTTGCACTATCTGGAGGGGTTCACAACTATGAGTGCCAGTCTGAGGGCAGACTGTCAAAAACAGGGCAGACACCCCAAACTGATGGTATGTTCTATAATTAGATTTCACCAACCTGATAACAAATGTGAACTCCTGGAGCACTATAACATCCTTGCCATGGAGTCACAGACAGTCCTCTTGAACACTCCAGTCTATCTTGCCTTCCAGGCTACTTGGATTTAGTGATAGTTATTTGTCATGCTCCAAAGATCACAAAAGATTCAGATTGCTTCCAGTCCCAAGAGACCAGTCACTTTGCACCTCAGATCTCATACCAAAGACAATGCTTATAGCCAATCCTATAGTAAACCATGGTGTCCCTAGCCTCTGTTTGCCGGAGCTGGCAATGGGCGACAGGGGATAGATCACTTGATGATTAGCTGTTCTGTTCATTCCCTCTGGGGCACTTGGCATTGGCCACTGTTAGAAGACAGGACACTGGGCTAGATGGACCTTTGGTCTGACACAGTATGTCTGTTCTTATGTTCTTAAATGAACTAAGGATTTATTAAACTGGAAAAAGAAATGAGTTATTTACAGGTTAAAACAGGCAGCACATAGACACAAATGAGTTACTGTCTGTTGTTTTAAAAGGTGACAGCTGTAGCAATCTGTCAGTTCAAAATGTCTTTCAGGATGGACCCAGGGAAACCCTGGGGACTTCTGCTTCAGTTTTGTGTCTCTGACTTTATCAGAATCCAAACATCAAAAGAGAGTGAGAAAATGTTCTTGTGTCCATGTTTGATCTCTTTCTTCCAGCACACAATCTGATAGGACAGGCTTTCTTGCATGTAACACCTTCATGGGTGTGAGAGGGCCTTTATCCAAGACTATATCTTGACGTTCCACAATGACCCATTTAGTTTTGATAGTCTTTCTTGATGGACAGGTGAACCTCTCCTCCTGCCTGGGTTCACAAGTTCAGAGCAGGCATTTACAGTTATAAAGCAAAACTTATATATTATAGCATGGGATACAGACATTACAAGTAAGATTAATGCATGCAGTAACTTGCAAGCATTTTATAAAGCCTAAACACATCCGTACAAGTCTGAGATTTATCTTGAACAATACTAACATACAGGTGAGCTGGTCTGGTTTCCAGCTATGAATTTGTCAGTGCTCAGCTGACACCTACAGCCTTGGCAAGAGCTGGCACCTGCTTAATCTGTCACAGAGTGTTAATTTCAAGCCCCATATTTAGAAGGGCCCAAGCTTTGGGGGACGAGGGTGGGGGCTATTCTGATTCAGGAGAGAGATAAGAAGTTTGACATCCCAACTCCCAGAGTCAGATCCAGGATTTTGGTTTGAGCTCATCTCTGGCTTCTGCGTAAATAGCAGTCATGGTTTTAAATGGAACCCTTATTTTTTGGACTGTTTCTGATTCAGCAAAATGTTCATGGCCAGGAGACTGGCCAAGTCTATAATTTAAACTGTCACCTCTCAGGAGCCTGACACCAGCAGGCAGCCCTGACATGCTATTTTAAACGAAATGTTAAAATATAGTCTGCTCTTTGAACCATGGCTGGGAGGGCTGTAGTTCTTCTCAGCTGGTGGTCGAACACGACAGAGCACAGAACTAATTAGTAGAGTCCCTGCTCTGGACTTCTTCCTACACATTCCCACTGCTAGGACTCAAAACAACATCTTCACTGTCTATAGGCAGCAGCTATACAATGTGAGTCAAGCAAATGCCTTCCTCATGGCTTGGACTGAGTTAAATGTGCTAAGCTCACCTCGGCTGGAAGCTAGTCTGTGAAAACTGCTTCTCCCTGCAGAGAATTCCCTGCATCCAGAAGGCCAGAACAAGGCCTATGCATCATCTGAGTTCTTCTTAAGCCCTGTTCTGAGGACTTAAATGGCAGATATACCTTGTGCTGGCTCTCTGACCATGGGTGAATTGTACCCAACATTAACATGCAGCATGCTTGGCTGAGCAAGATTGGCAGAGCTTTCTCCAGAGTAGTAGAAGAGATTCCAAGGTTCGTAGCACAGAAAACTTTGGAAATAGGGACCATAATGTATGTTTGGAATTAGGATCAGGGTGAGTCCCAGAAGTGGAAATCCAGGGATGTTTTACTGGGATTTTCAGAAGTGCCAAAGGGAATTAAGCACTGAAATCCATTGTGAATTGAGTGTCTAACTTCCATAGGCTCCTTTGAAAATACTACCCTTAAATTTTAGCAATACAACATTTGAGGAAATGTGTATATCACTGTCAGCAAACCATGCTGGCAAACTTACCTGGGTTGGGAAGACAATAAAGAAAAGAGGGAAATAAACTGTAGGTAGCTGAATAGAGATGTACTGCATGGCCATCCAAGGAGTTATAGCTAAAGAGCTAAAAAGATGATCAAGAAATATTTCCTGGAAGTGAGATTTATCAGAATGGAGAAGTGCAGTCCCCTGGGTCATTTAAACTAGGGCTGAACAAAGAATATATTGTAGAGACCAACCCTGCTCTATCAGGGGGTTGGACTTTAAGATCTAAAAGGTCTTTTCCATCTTTGACTTCTGTGGTTCTAGTTCACTGTGAAAAGAAACAGCAGAAAAGGACAAATATGAAAGACCGAGGAAGATGCCTACCGAGAGGAGAGATGGTGACTTAAACCTGGCACTCAAACTTAAAATGGGATCCAGGGAAGAACCAGGAAACTTCAGGCCCTTAAGTTTGACATTGATCTTGCAGAGATTGTTGATGGCCTGCCTAGAGATTAAAATGGGAAAACATTATGGATGGCGAACCCCCTGCTAGTTAGTGAATGGACCTGTCTTCTGTCTGTGGTATGGTCTGCGTCCACCCATAGATATTGCTGAGGGCTTGTCTAATGCTAGGAATTTTTGTATCAGTGTATTACATTGATGCAATCTCTCAATGGAGATGAGCTGCAGCAATTGGAAAATTTCAGTTCATTGAGATCCAAGGGAGCCCAATCTCATTTAAACCAGTTCAACACTAATAAGTGCACACTAGTCAAGCCCCAGTTCCCACTTGTGCAGCACATCTACATTGAGGGTTTGTACTGGTATAGCTACATCAGTGCAGCTACACCAGTGCAAAAATCCCTAACAAAAACAAACCAGACACTTCCTGAAATGAGGGTCAGGGGAGAGACTTTATAAGAAGCGAACTAGGGTTCTTTAAAAACAGACTGAAGACTGACTTTTGCATAAACAGCTGCTGAGCCTGCTTTCCTCCTGACTATGGCTTTGTGAGCTCGCTAAGTATGTCAGTTGTCCAAGCTATTACTTAGAAATCCATGTAGCACTTCAAATAAAGTTTCTTAAATGCCTATTGAAGTAAGGATTTAACAAGACAACACCAGTGGTGGTATTAAACATATTTCCTGAGCCTCTGTAATGGAGAGAGGAACCTCAGGGCACATGTTTTTAATAACCAATTGGTACTGAACATGCAATAATAGATTTATTCTCAAGCACTAATAAAAGAGTGGTTTCTGGTAGTTTAAAAATATAATTTTTTATTAAAACATTTACTGAGGATTATTAATTAAGTAATAGACATGTAGCTATTGGGTCATAATCCTAAATATTTTGAAATGAGCAGTGTGCATTATTTAAAGTAACAATACATGGATATTTGAGCCCAGTTCCACCTTTAGTTGCACCCAGCTGACCCTACTGGAGCTCAAAAAATGTACATGTGAGGAGGGCTTAGCTCTTTATTATGGAAAACTTATAGATTCATGGAGAACTCTAAGCACAAAGTGACTCAAACCCTTCAGTTTCTGACTCAGTGCCAGATACCTTATCCATTCAGCCGTGTGGTTCCTTATACATTTTCATCTGCCAGGAGGATTTATTTGGGGTTTGAATCAGGGACTCCTGGTATCTTAGAATTATATTCTTAGATCCACATGCCCTTTGTTAAACATACATTTGGAAATGTACTAGCTGCCTAGTGGCAGCATGTTGTACCACTCCACCTCTGTACATATCCCACTGTTTTTCTGCACTCCCTCCATTTCCCTGGTTTTTTCAAAGCCTTGATTCTGCATGGATGAAGTGTGTCTCCCTTGAACCTCACTGAACTGAAATCCTCTCCCAACAACTGACTGGGCTGGGCGCCAGCCCTGAACCATCAGTGAGGGATGCTGCCAGCCTGGGCTTCCTCAATGTATTAGATCCCCTGAACTTGGGATCCCCCACTTCAGCTTTGGCTCATCTGGCTGAGCGTGAGGGCAGGAGGACATATAAAGAGCTGTGTACTGCTCCCTCCAGGGCTACAGCTGGCAATGAAAGAAGATTCCTAGCTGTTACTATATAAAAATTCCTGTAAGATTTACAAATTCAGATCATTTTTCTTTCATTTAACAGTAGGAAATTTTTTTTTACCCCTCTCTTGTTTAACCACCTTATTGGCCACTGCAAAACCCAGTGTGGTAAAAGCAGAGGGAAGGAGGGAGTGGAATTTAAACTCCCCTCCACTCCCCCGGGCATGTGCTCTACTGTATCTTACGTGATTCTTATTGGCAAAAGAAAGGGGTCTTTGCTTGTCCTAGGCAGAGAGATGAGTTGGGGCTGTTTTGGTGGGGAAAAGTCAGGGTCTCAGTCATTCAGGGACACCATATCTGTTCCCATATGCCTGATTTGTCCCTGCAACTTTCTCCTACACTGCTCCTACACTCAGGATGTGGAATCTATTTCCAAATTCTGGTCTTCTGCACAGTACCTACTACACCTTCAGTGCTTGGGCATTCTTTCTTTGACTTCCTCACAGAAGGGGAAGGACATGCCCTCCCACCCTGTCTCCTCACACTACCTTATGCTTTATCCTGTCTGTGAACTCTTGACCTTGATAGCTCTCTCTCTCTTTCTCTGTATACAGCTCCTCTCCTGTTTCCAGCTCCAAGACTGTCTCGTGTTTCTTGGAATCTGGCAGCCCAAGAATTCTTGTTGATTGATATAAACAATCTTAAAGGTCACATTTTTTCCCCCCTGCAAAGGGAGGCAGGGAAGGCTTCTTTCAAATTAACGACCACAACGATGTAAACATGGGAGCCAAAAGGAGCTATTGACCAGCCAGTCGAACTCTGCCAAAGAAGCCCCTCTGGGCTATCTTAGGAAACAAAATGTGGCCACAAGATGTGGCTTGCTTTTAAGACTCCCTGGGAAGGAGAGGAAATGTCAAGGGTGCCAGGGGACTAATAATCACTCCCTGTTTGAATGCTGATCTCTGATCTGAGCAGGGATATTTGTGCTAGTACTGAAGTTGGCCATTCTGTTATGCTGGAGGAGAATGCAGAAGCACAACAACCCTGGCTGTTAGCAGAGGGGCAGGAGTTCTAGAAGGTGTAAAACAATGGAGATCTATTAGAAATGTATTTAGCCAGTCCATGAGTCTGATCCAACTCCACTGCAGTCAATGGAAAGTCTCCCTTTGACTTCAGTGAGAACTGGGTCATGCTCCATGTGAAGGAGAAACCTCCACAGAAAACAAATGCAATGCAAGATTAGGTGTGCAGTCACCTTTTCAGAGGTCATGTCTGCTCTTTGGCTGAGTCCTAGGCCCAGGGCTCTGAGCATCATCTTGTACTATTTCAGAGTTGTGACTGGCTTTCCTCTGATGTCACCCAGAATGGTTTGTGGCGGCTCTCACACTGTTTCAAAGAAAGGGCTGGGTGAATAGCAGCGTGTAGCGCAACCTCCTGGCACCTGAGATAAGTGGCTTCAGCAAATCTGGTTAGTGACAAACAGGGATAGGTGGAGCATGTGACTTGCCCTGTCTCCCCCTGATAAAAGCAGATGGCTTCCTTGTGAGTAATGCTCACAGGCTGAGAACCATTGGCTTAGACTCTAAAGCTGATACTTTTCCTTCCCAGGTGATGGTGGGGTCAGCAAACCCATACCAAAAATGGAGAGCTCTTGGTTAAGCACGTAGTCATGGAGCTGGCATAAGGTAGGGACTGTTGGAGAGAAGAAGGCACAAAGCGGACAGGAGGTGCTAGGGTGTGTGAGCCAGCTGCAGGTGAACAGGAAAGATAATGTAAAATGGTGGAGGAGTGGGCAAATAAGGGAGAGGGTGATGGTTCTGAAAAGGGGAGGGCTGAAGGGCAAGGAAAGGGAATCCCTTGAAAATCCTGTGCTACTGTTGAAGAGAATAGCATCTAGTGGCCCACACTGAGATCAGGGCTCCATTCAGGGGCGGCTCTAGACATTTCGCTGCCTCAAGCACTGTGGCATGCCATGGGAGGTGCTCTGCCGGTCGCCAGTCCCGCGGCTCCGGTGGACATCCTGCAGGCGTGCCTGCGGAGGGTCCACTGGTCCCAAGGGTCCACCGAAGCCATGGGACCAGCGGACCCTCCGCAGGCACACCTGTGGGAGGTCCACCGGAGCTGCAGGACCAGCGGACCCTCTGCAGGCATGCCGCAGGAGGTGGCCTGCCTGCCACCTTTCCAGTGACCAGCAAAGCGCCCCCAGCGGCATGCGTCCCCAAGCACGTGCTTGGCGTGCTGGGGTCTGGAGCGGCCTCTGGCTCCATTATACTAATTGCAGCATATACACATAGTAATAGACAGTCTCTCTGCCCTGAAGAGCTTAAAATGCAGACAGGACAAAGGGTGTGAGGGGTAGAGCTAGGATTAGATCTTAGCTCTCCTGAGTCCTAGTTTATGCCTGGTCTACACTAGTCTGTTATTTCAGAATTAGCTGAGTTAATTTGAAAAAAAAAAAAAAAGATTTCGTCCACACAACCAAACCGTTTTTTTCTCTTTAAAGGGCTCTTTAATCCAGTTTCTGCACTCCACTTCGGCAAGTGGAGTAGATCTTAAATCGAAATCACAATCCCAGGTTAAAGTTATTGTGGATGCAATTCGATATTATTGGCCTCCAGGAGCTATCCCAGAATGCTCCCTTGTGACTGCTCTGGACAACACTCTCAACTCCGATGCACTAGCCAGGTGGGCAGGAAAAGCCCTGAGAACTTTTGAATTCCATTCCCTGTTTGGTCACCATCAGCACAGGTGACCATCAGCACAGTTCACCATCTTAGGCAACCATGCAGAGTCCACCATCACAAGAGATCACGCAGTCTCGGATTCACAGAAGAGCTCCAGCATGGTCAGAATGGGAGGTACTGGATCTCATCGCATGTTGAGGATGATATGAGTCTGTTATGGCAGAACTACATTCCAAAAAAAGGAATGTAAATATGTATGCTAAAGTCTCCAGGGCCATGACAGAAAGAGGCTACTCCAGGGACACAGAGCAGTGTCGTACAAAAATCAAGGCGCTCAGGCAAGCGTACCAAAAAGACAGGGAGGTGAACGGGCGCTCTGGGTCACAGCCCCATACATTCCGCTTCTACCGTGAGCTGCATGCAATTATGGGGGGTGACGCCACCACTACCCCACCACTGTCCATGGACACCTGCAAGGGAGGAGTTGCACGGAGCGAGGAGGAAGAGTCATTGGGGGACGAAGAGGAGGAGGACAGTGTACAAGCGGCAAGTGGGGAATCCATTTCCACCTCTAGCCAGGAACTATTCTTAACGCTGGAGCTAATAGCCTCCCCCCACTCCCAAGGTGGGCTCCTGGACAATGACCGGAGAGGCACTTCTGGTGATTGAGAGCCTGATCAGAGCCACGCGGTGGGGAAACCCAGCCGCGCTGCGCTGTTTGCGTTTAGTTTAAAGGGATCATCCCTGCTGAGAGCCTCATCGGAGCCATGCAGTACATTCGGGGGATGGGATGGGAGGGTGTTGTGTGAAGCTATCTTCCCAGAGAGCCCGCAGGCCCTCCTTTTATATGGCAAACCCACCAGGCATTGCTTGCTATGTGAAAAGGGGCCCAGCAGTTTGAAAGCATTGAAATGAATGTTCAAGAAGCAGTACCTTGCATGCCCCTAGGCTGCCTGCAAGCTGAATTCTGTTGCTCGGCCATGTGTGATGGCTTACTCACACCAAAGTGTCCCCTTTGTTCTCTGAAATGTCTCTTTAAAAATACTACCCTCCCTTTTTCTTCTCCGCAGGCTGGTCCAGATTAGAAGCTGGAAAAAACAAACTCAGGATGACATGGTTGCCCAGCTCATGCAGTCCTCCCGCACCGATAGGGCTCAGCTGAATGCGGGGAGGCAAACAATTGCGGAGTCCCACAGTCTACCTTTGGATTTCTCTCAATGTGTTGTGCAACAAATAATAAAGAACAGTTTTTAAACAATTTTGACTTGATTTCCTTTCATATATATAGGGGGCCTGTGCACAGCTTCATGAGCTATGGCATTAAGGGGTAGGCTGGGTCCCCGAGGATAACTATAGGCATTTCAACATACCCAACAGTAATTTTCTGGTCTGGGAAGTAAGTCCCTTTCTGCAGCTGTTCAAACAGACTAGAGTTCCTGAAGATATGAGCATCATACACCTTTCCCGGCCATCCCACATTGATGTCAGTGAAATGTCCCTTGTGATCCACCAGTGCTTGCAGCGCCATGGAAAAGTATTCCTTTCAGTTTATGTACTAGCCACCCTGGTGTGCTGGGGCCTAGATAGAGATATGCGTTCTGTATATTGCCCCCCAGCAGTCAGGGCTGGCTCCAGGCACCAGCCCAGGAAGCAGGTGGTTGGGGCTGACAACGGAGAGGGGCAGCATGTCTGGCTCTTTGGGAGCAATATGGCGGTGAGCCCCTCACTCCCTCTCGTAGCAAAGGACCAGCCACCAAATTGCTGCCAAAAACTGAAGCAGCAGCAGTAGAGCTGATCACGATCGTGCCTTTTATTTTTTTTTCCTGCTTGGGTCTGCCAAAACCCTGGAGCCGGCCCTGGCCACAGTTAGGGAACTCCAGCGCATTAAATGGTCTGCACATTTCCCAACGTCACTACCCTTGATAGCAGCTGGTCAATGATTGCATTGGCTACTTGCAGCACAGCAGCCCTCACAGTAGATTTGCCCACTCCAAACTGATTCCCTACTGACTGGTAGCTGTCGAGCTTTGCAAGCTTCCACAGTGCTGTGGCCACTCACTTCTCAACTGTGAGGGCTGCTCTCATTTTGGTGTCTGTGCTTCAGGGCAGGGGACAGCAAGTCACAAAGTTCCATGAAAGTGGCCCTACGCATACAAAAGTTTCACAGCCACTGCGAATCATCCCAGACCTGCAACATTATGTGGTCCCACCAGTCTATGCTTGTTTCCTGGGCCCAGAATTGGCGTTCCATGGCATGAACCTGGCTCAGTGCCACTATGATCTCCCAGTTGCCACATGCCGTGCTTCTAGGAACGTCTGTGTCCATGTCCTCATCAGTATAGTAATCGCACTGTCGTTGCTTCCTCGCCTGGTTTTGCAGGTACTGCACATACTGCTGGATAATGCATGAGATATTTACAATGGTCAAAACTGCAGCGGAGATCTGAGCAGGCTCCATGCTTGCCGCGCTATGGCGCCTGCATGGGTAACCCTGGAAAAAGGCCGCGAAACGTAGGAGGCCTGTTTGGTTCAAATTGACCAATAAAAGGTGGTAAATGGTTGTCTTCTGTAGCTTTCACAGAGTCGGGAAACTCGCTAGAGTTGCAAGAGCAGGAAAGCAGAGTTTGTGGCAGAAGCGTGAGCAGAGTTTGCAGCAGAAGCTGTGAGGCTCAGGTCATGATGGCTGAAAAATGGCAGGGAATTGCTGCCATCTATAGCTTCCACGGGAGCCCAGGGCCGACAACATGGAAAAATTAGCTAGCGATGCAAGAACGGGAGAACAGAGTTTGTGGTGGAAGCTGTGCTGCTTGGTTCATGGTAACTGAAAAAAGGCGGGAAATGGTTAGATAAATTAGTAGATAGAAAGACGAGAGGCCATGCGAGGTGGATTCATAGTACCAGGAGACAGTGGGTGCTCCGTTCTGCACTGGCTGCTTGCAGTATGGCGTCTGCTGTGGCTTTCACAGACGGAGGAGGGAGTGATGGCACACACCCAGAAACACCTGCGAGAATGATTTTGCCCCATCATGCACTGGGAGCTTAACCCACAATTCCAATGGGTGGCGGGGACTGTGGGAACTCTAGGATAGCTTCCTACAGTGCACCGCTCCGACATTCAATGCTAGACTCAGTTCTGTGGACGCACTCCGCCGAATTCACGTGCTTTAGTAGGGATACACAACACCGAATGTATAAAATATCTTCCGAAAATTTGCATAGAATAAGTTCAAATTAATTTCGTACTGTAGACGTACCCCTAGTGTTATAACCACTGGGCCCTATTGCAGCTCAATTATTAAAAAGTTTTGCAAACCCAAGGCATTCAGCTTAATTTTGCAGCAGCTCAGATGAGCTTCTGAAATGAATTAATGTTTGAAGGTTTAAATGCTAAATATTTTTATTCATGTCTAAACCAAATGATCACATTTTTTTGACATTCACTCCTTCCCTTCCCAAGACAGGATGTTTCTGTCTTCTATGGGGGGGAAAAAAAGATTTATGCAGAAATATTTGTTTACAAGCAGATATCAGCAGAGACTTTGCATGAAAAGGGCAGGAGGGAGGGTGTGTTACTCCCTCATATGCACTGCTCAGCAAAGTATGTGCTCAGAATTTTACTTTGGCAAAGCAGACACAATAGCTGAGCAATGCCTTGCAAGCTGTTACAAGCAAACACCATTCCTGTTCTGAAATGCTGAGTTGCTGAAGAATGAGATCACTACATCTGGGGGTCTCTTGCTGATACATCACCTTTGTTTAAATTCCTAGCATATTCCAGTTCATAACAGAAAATGCCCTTGAAAGATACTGTAGGTTTGTGGTGTACATTCAAGTAGAATGCTTCTTAATGAATTTGAAACAGGGCAAAACTCGTCTGGTTTCAGGGTGTGTTACGAGCTCAGGTCAGGATTGGTAAAATTTCCAGTGAGCTTCAGAAAACATTAGTAAAGGACTAGCAAAGAGCTGTTAGGTTCTAAACATCAGCTGACAGCAGGAAAATAAAAAGCGGTTTCTTTCAACAGTCTAGTCTCGGATGCAAACTTTTAAGATTGCTTCTTGTCTAAAACAAGTCAGATTTTGATCTCACACTTTAAGAAGAATGGATACAATTTTCAAAAGCACCATAGTGTTTTACCAGCCTCAATCCTATTTTCCAAAGTGACTCAGGCACTTAGCAGCCTAAGTCTCACTGACAATCAATGGGATTTGGGTGCCTAGACTTTTAAAAATCTCTCTAGACACCTATCTGCCTCTTTAGGTGTCTATATACTTTTGAAAATCTGGCCTTAGTTGCCCAAGTCATTTTTGAAAATGAGATTTAGTCTCTAATCCAGGGGTAGGCAACCTATGGCACATGTGCTAAAGGAGGCATGCAAGCTGATTTTCAGTGGCCCTCACACTGCCCGGGTCCTGGCCACTGGTCCGGGGGGCTCTGCATTTTAATTTAATTTTAAATAAAGCTTCTTAAACATTTAAAAAACCTTATTTACTTTACATACAACAATAGTTTAGTTATATATTATAGACTTATGGAAAGAGACCTTCTGAAAACATTGAAATGTATAACTGGTATGCGAAACCTTAAATTAGAGTGAATAAATGAAGACTCAGCACACCGCGTCTGAAAGGTTGCCGACCCCTGCCTTAATGTTATTTAACCCATTTTGAAAATTTTACCCAATATCAGCCTCAGCCAAGATTTTCAAAAGTGGCTACTACCTTGGGTACTTGTTGGAGGGTGGCTGCTCAGCATTTTCTGAAAATCAGGCCCCTTTAAGCTGTCTCCTCAAATCTCTAGTTACCACTGGAAGTCTTGACCTTATTGGGAAGAAGATCAAAGTCATTGTATGCAAAGCTAGTTAGGCTTGAAACGTCAGTGTTCTGGGCCTTCTTTCACTAGATATGTATTGAGTAGAGCAGGTGAGAAAAAATTTCCCAGGAATATTTTGACTTTTCATTGAGAAACCAAAAAAGTTTAGTTCAAAATGTCAAAAAATGAAACAATTTTCCATTTTGGGGTTTCCAGTGAAAAAGCTAAATTTTATGAGGAAAGTAGACACAGTCTATGGACATTTTAATTTTGTCTAAAATACAATTTTCCCTCACAAAAAGGTTTTGATGGAAGATTTTCAACCAACTCTAATGCTGAGCCTGATTCTCCTCTTGCTTACACAGGATTTAAATTGATTTAACTCAATTAACTTCAGTTGATTTGCTCCAGATTGACATGGTGTGAGATCAGAATCAGGCCTGTTGTCTCTTAAGTTCCAGCTTCTTTGTATTGACTTTTCTGCTCGAGTGCTACGGGAAGCAATTTGGAGGAGTCTGCACATATATTTGTATAATAGCTGTCACGCTAAGGGGGAAGTGTGGATCCACAGGATACAGAAGTAAGGCAGCCCACTTCCCCATTTAATGGGTTCTCTTTTTCATAAACTGCCCCTCCCCTGTGTCCTGACAGGACTTGGGTCAGGTTCCAAATTCCATTCTGTTCTTCTGCTTCCTGCCCTTTCACCCATGGCCAAAATGATAACATACCATTCCTAGGGCTTTGTGGAACTGATTGCTACATTATATTTTTAAAAATAAAAAATATTGTTCTGGAGGCTGGTATTTGACTTGTTTTTATTCGTTGTTACCTCAGGCTGGGAATTTCTATGGGGGCCAATTGAGTGGGGGCACCCTACTTCTATCGAATTTCAGCGCCTAACTCCATTAGACTCCTTTGAAAATCACAGCTTCAGTCCTCAATGAGATTTTTTTTGCAAAGGTCATTGCTTGGCAAGAGAGCGTGGTCCAGAGCTGCAAAGTTAAGACCAGTATGAACTTCCTCAAAGGAATGGAGCTGTTCAGATTTGGGGGTTTGGTTTGACCTGTTAAAACTGAAAAGTTTAGACCTCTAACATAATAGGGGAAAAGAAGAAACATCCTCTAAGGACAAGTTATCCCATAATCCCCTGTTGCAATGCCTCTTGCATCTTTCTCTGAAGCATCTGGTGTTGACCACTGTTGGAAACAGTATAGGTCAACACCAGACTAGATAGACCTCTGGTTTGAGTCACTATGGCAGTTCCTAAATTCTTATTTTCCCAAAAGAACAGGTGTGCTTGGACATGGGGCTTGGTTTGGATCTAATAGGAAAAGTTATTTTGTGTGGTACCTCTGCCTAGTTTGTAGCAAACTTTAACATTGCCGCAATAAAACAAAAGAAACCCAAGGAAAAGTTAAACAGCAAAGAACATTCAATAAGAAAAAGAGCTGATAGATTTCAGTGTGGCAGCAGAGACCATGAGAGACATAATGCTGTGCGTATTGCGGGATAGGGCTGCACAGGAAAAAGAGGCTGAGATTCTTATTAGCTGTCCTTATTTCAGTTAAAATGAAGAGAATCCCACTCTTTGAGAAGCTGAGCCTTTTAGTATCTGATTCCACGTCTTCTTCAGGGGTCCTTGGAGCTGTTGCGATGGATTTGCAGTGATTTGGAGAGAGGAGTTTTTATCTGCTAGATATGGAGGGAATTATACATGAGGGCAAATGAATCTTTCTTTTTCTGTGATCTCCTCAATTCCTTCCCACACCGCTCTCCCCATCCCAACACAAACCCATCCTCCCCTTAATGTGAGTGCCTCTGATTGAACTTTGAAGGTTAGACGGCTAAGGCGATGCCTGTACAATTAATGGGAAAGATTAAGTGGAAGATGGAAGGAGGTGGCTGCAATGTCAAGCCAGGGAACAGAAACACAATGTGCTGTACTTCCACTCCCAGAACACTGGGGATATGGGGGCACTTTTCAGCCAGAAGAGAAGGGATTGGGAATGTCCCATCCACCTTCAGATAACTGGTAGGTACAACATACAGTATGTGGCTTGAATCAGTGCTTTTGCCATTTTAAGCCTTGTGCAGGTTCGTAGCCTCTTCAGCTTCTGGTTGTTATGACACTGCATATATGTCAATAGATAATCAATGAATATGTTGCCCGTTGATGGTGCTCAAGAGTACATGGACTAGTTCTTGGGTTTTGTGGAACCAATTCAACTTCTTGTTGTGCATTGCAAATGACTTCCTCTGTGCAGCTCTTTACTTCAGCTCTTAATAATGGTCCTTCAATTGTATATCCATCCATTTCCAGGTCATCAGAAAAGGACCAGTAACCTTTTCAAAGCCACTCCTGCCCATCTACCCATAATAGTAATTCCCTGACACTTCCATTGCAAAGTCCTTTTCACAGCCCAGCTATTACCCATCATATCAAAGGGGACAAAACCTCATCCTACATGATATTGTCACTGTGTGCTTCTCCCCAGTGGCCTTGCTCTCCTTTGCTGCAGGCTTATCCACATTACTACCCCTTCTCACTGGGGTCGGTACCACCATCTGACACGACAGATACTTGACAAAATTACCATACTTGATGACGGATACTGGGGCAGGTATTGTGTCATTCAATCATTCAATTTTTTGAAAAATGACGGCAGACCTTAAAATTTTTACCAGGGACACTTGTGTTTAGGTACAGACACATTTCTGATCCCTGATTCTCACCTAACCCTAGCCTTCCGGGAAGGAGAGAGCTTTGGGAAGAGATAATGATAAATAAAGCTGGTCAAAACCAGGAGTGGGTTTTGTAAGACACCATCAGTGAGATTTCGTTTTCCAAACACAAGAATGGTTCAGCTCTGGGCCCTATTTTATCTGAATGGTAAAAATTTGAGGGGGATGGGGTTGGGGCAGTGATTTTGGCAATTTGCTAAATATCGCTGCTATCTAGTACTTGTATAGCACTATATTGTTCTTGCTAAAAGCCCTGCACACCGACAGAACTTAACATTAACTATTTAAAAACTAATCAGGGACACCCTGTGGGTATGCATGCCTTCCTTATTTGGGGTCCTAGTGTTTGTTGCTGTAAATTTGCTCTGTCCCTTTAAAGTCAATGGAGTTATGTCAGTTTACACCGGTAGAAAATTTGGCCCTTTGACTCCTGTTTACCTGCATGTGACTCTGTCCGAGAGGCCACTCTGTCAAGAGCGTATGGAAGAGATTAGCAGAAGTTTGACAAGGCATGAGCACTACAGTTACCCCACTGATTTTTCAGATGGGTTTATAGCTGAGGAAATACCACAACAAATTATTCACAAACACTTGTGTGGATTAAAACTGACAGTTGTTGAGAGCTACTCAAAATGTTTTCATCAAAGCTTTTTTTTCTAAAAGAAAAATGGCTTTTTCACCAAAATGAAACATTTCATTTTGGTCAGAATTTTTTAGGTTTTTTTTTTTTAAACAAAAACCTAAGCAAACAAAACAAAAACCACCCTAAGCCCAAGAAAGCAAAAAAAACAAAACAAAACAAAAAAAAACCATTTTTTTTGTGAAAATAGTTTTTAAACACTGATAATTTTTCAGTTTTGATTTTTCTTGTCAACCCCATTCTCCCTACCTTCACCTCCAAAAAAATATTCATGGAAAATTTAGTTTTTTTCTAATGTTTTCCAAAATGTCCTGAAAAAAAAATAGAACTTTTCAATGTGCTCTAGAGTGTTCTTAATGTTATCCGTGGTCCCATTTATTTGCTTTTCACGGGCATCTGTGAAAGATTTTATTTGCAAGAATGTTAATAGGAAGGCAAAGCACTGAATTCTCATGCAAAATCTTTACAAATTGGAAGTGATCCTAGAGTATCCCGTCAGGAAGCAGAAACATTATCATATGACATAAGTGAGTGTACATACAGTGGGTACTGAATTATGAATAACGAACACTCAAAGCAAGTCATAGTGAACAGTTATAGATTTTAGTATCAGAGGGGTAGCTGTGTTACCCCTCTGTAAAAGCAGGAAAGAGTCCTGTGGCACCTTTTAGACTAACAGATGTATTGGAGCATGAGCTTTCGTGGGTGAATACCCACTTCGTCAGATGCATGGCACAGATTTGTGGATTTTAAGACCAGGAGGGACCATTAGATCATCTTCTCTGACCTCCTGCATAAGGCACAAGCCAGAGAATTTCATTTAGTTACCCTTGAACGGAGTCCAATCACTTGTGTTTGACTAAAGCATATCTTCCAGAAATGAATCCAGTCTTGATTTGAAGACATCAAAAGATGGTGAATTTACCACTTCCTTTGGTAATTTTATTCCAATGGTTAATTGCCTCCTGTGACGGGACAGACAGGCCACGCACTGGGAGTGAGAGTTAACCCTTCCCTGCTGGCAGAGGAAGCCACACCCCTGAGGCTCTGCTGGGCATGCTCCAACTGGGAGTGAAGCATAAAAGCCTGCAGAACCACTCAGTCAAGGTGGGCAGCTGGAGAAGGAGGAAGCCCAGCAGAAGCCCCATCCCAGGAGCAGTTGCAACCCTTACAGGAGGGAGCTGAGGAGCCAGGAAGCAGGCCCAGAGACTGGCAGCTGTAGGAACCCCAGGGAGCATCAGGTGCTGAGGAACCTGGAGACCCTGATGCCACAAGGACTGCTATGTTTGGAGGACTGGTAGGAAGTGACCCAGGGAAGAGAAGGAAAGGAAAGGATGTGGTATCTCCCACCTCTCTGAGGGCAGTGTGTTGTGGTAGGATTCCCTGCTGACCTGTGGTGGATCACACTGTCACTGACAGAGCCCTGGGTCAGAGCATGGTGAAGGTGGGTGGGCCTGGGTTCCCCTACTGGGGATATCTAACCCCCCTTTGGGGGGATGATATAGTTCACTGACCCCTCTCTCTTGCCCCAAAGGCAGTAGACAAACTCTGGCTGCTGGTCTATGCTATCCTGTGAGGGGAGAAGAATTTAGAGAGACTCTGGCCATTAGGCTATGCTGCCTTAGGAGCGCAGTATAGAGACTCTGGCTGCTAGGCAGTGCTATCTCACCAGGGGAAGAGAGTCCAGAGGGAGTCTGGCCATTGGGCCCCACTGCTTTGGGAGCACACTATATAGGGACTCTGGCCACTGGGCTGCACTATCCCACCCGGGGAGGTGGATTTGAGGGACTCTGTCCATTGGGCCATACAGCCCTGACTACCAGGGAGGTAGTAAGACTGACGTAGACGCAGGGTGTTTTATGTGTCATTGGAACGTGTCTGGGTTTAATGTCCAGCCATTGATCCTTGTTCTGCCTTTCTCTGTTAGATTAAAGAACTCATTAGTATCTGGTATTTTCTCCTGATCACAGCAATCCTGTGTCTAAAATATGGATGCATAAATTTTGCTTTGCATATTTTCCAATAATAAACAAATTGTAAAAATCAAAATATGTTCATAAATCATTCACAAACTGAAATGTATTGAATAAATTGTTTGCAGCAAATAGTTCACCCAACACTACACAGGGCATGTGAGCTTTATGTTCTTGTGATGGCTTTCAAGACAACACATTCTACAAGGTCAGAGAAAAGCTGATATTGGGCTCCCACTGTGCTCTCAGTTACACCCATGCAGTGTCATTGAAGTAGGGGAGCATTTGACATCTGTCATCTTGCTGCTTTTTCCTGCCATGCTAGAGTTAAGTGAATCAGAACCTTGTGCCAACACTTCAGCTTTCCTGAAGTTCAAAATTTTCCCCTTCTTGTTTTTTCCACCTTATTCAATTTTGTGCATCTCTCTGTTTCCATGTACTCCTTCCAGCCAGACCAAAATGCTAGATACCAGAAGGACTAGAAACCTCCCAACAAAGTGGGTTTGTGTGAGATTTCCAGCTCAAGTTTGCAAACACTAAGGCTTGTATAATTCCAATAAGTCTCAGATAAGAATCCTGATTACCGGGGCCTTGTTCAAACTAAATGTGGACTCCAAAAGTTTGCTCATTACTATTTCAGCTGGGTGGGTGTGTGGAGGGAGAGTTTCAAGCAGCAGTGTGAAAAGGATGGCTATTACCCTGGTCTAATGAGCCTTTTCAGAACAGTCCAACAAAACTTATCTCACACTACCACTCCCCTCCTCACACAACCCCAAGTTAAACAGCTAGAAACTTTCCCATACTGCTTACCACCTGTCATCTTTGTGGGGACAGTACAGTAACAAGCTTAGTTCCTGAGACCCCCTTTGAAGGCTGTGATGGCAGCTAAGCTAGAACTCTTTAAACATTATAATTCATATAGCTAATATATGAGGTGAGCCTTTTAATTTTGATCTGGTTGTGTGTGTGTGTGTGACTAGACACAGGTTTCAACTCTGTATACATTTTTCCTATGTGGTTTTTTCAGCTCTGCAACAAAATCTCACACTTTACAGTGAATAAAGGTGTGGAAAATCAGAAGAGAAGGTCAGAATCCTGTTTTGTTACTACCCAGGTTAGGTTAGTAATATAAAAGGATTGGTCAAGAAATGACTAAGCCAGGAAATTTATGGTTCTCATAGCATTCTTCAGTCAGCCACACTGCACATCCTATATATTTCATGACATACATCCAACAATATAAATATTAATAGCTTAATGTTGACAATAAGGGCCTGATCCAATTTCCATTAAAGTCAACAGAAAGACATCCATTGTCTTCAATGGAAGATGGATCATGACCTTAAAAAGGACCATTAGAATAGATAATTCAAAGTATGTGTATCATGGCTAAACTGATGTTGTTATGAAAATCAGAACTTCTCCACTTCCTGACTTTTGAGCATTTCAGTTTGTAACCTTAATGTTATATTATTTCAAAACCGGGAAGAATTCAGGGCTTGATCAGACTTAAGGCAGTTAGCAGCTTCGCCAATGGAGCTTGTAAATCCTTGAATTGAAATGAGTGGGCTTGCATTGTTCATGAGCTGTGCTGGCTTCACCAGATTGGTAGCCCCATAGTTTGCTTTTGAGGTGATTATAAACTCTGTGGAGGAAATTCTTCCTCCTGCTGAGCTTATAAACTCTTCAGGAGCACAAGGTATTGGCTCAATTAACTCTAATGAGGGTGTAACCCAGAACCAGCTCCATCAACTGAGGATCTAGCATAGGATTCTTTTTTGGCACTGAACCCTCTTTATAAAGAAAATGTACATCAAAATATTTCTATACTAGGCTTGGAAAGACTAGATTTTTATCAGTGAATGTGGATAAACATCTATTTCACCGTACACATGGAAACCAATGAAAAATAATCTTTCCATTGATGTTAATTAGAGTTGCCAACCCTCCAGGATGGTCCTGCAGTTGCCAGCAATTAAAGATTAAACTTTAATTAAAGATTATGTCATGAGATGAAACCTCCGGGAATATGTTCAGCCAAAACTGGCAACCCTAATGATAATCCAAATTTTCAGATAGACAAAGGAAGAAAAATTTAACTCTTTGAATCTTAAGGTCTACTGTCCTTAAATAATTATGGACTGACACTCCATAATTTCCCCACAGTTGTGAACGTTTCAATCAATACAAATTATAAAAAAAGTTTAAAAGCCATAATTTTGAGCCACTGAGAAAATGAACATAGATAAAATAGAAAAAATGCGTAAAAATAAACATTGATATTATCTGTCAACATGATTAAAAATAAAAATGAAATTCTGCCAAATCTGTGTATACCTATTAGCTCTGACTGAGGTTTTCAGTGGCTGAAGTATGCTCAGTTGCTATAATAACTATTAATGTGAATTGGGGATCCAAATAATTTAAGCAGTGTTGATGAGCTTAGTTCACAGTGCTAATTTATGGCTCGATCCTACCAAGTGCAGCACACCACCTAGATATTGCTGAGCCACCTCATCTCCTAAAGGAGCAGTATGATAGTTGGGACACTTGCTCACAGTATCAGCAAAAGTTATATGTTACATGGAGGAAGCCAAAAGCCGGATCTTCAAAGGAGCTCAGGGCCAGATATCCAAGGGCTTAACACCCACAATTAGGTCCAGCTTTTCAAAAGAGATCAGCTTCCTTTTAGGTGCCTAAATAGGGCCAGATTTTCAAGTGCTCAGCTCTCGTTGTGGCACTAAAGCCCAGATATGAGTTCAGCATCCACCATGTACTGAGTCTGCTGAGCACATATTTTGGTAACTGATATGCCATAGGCCACTGTGCTCAAGAGACAAAAGCACATGGCAAACTGCATCGCAAGTCAAGTGCACAGGGGAGAGGGGAAGGATTACCAATTAATGGAGGGTTCAGTATCTTTCCCCTGCTGCCGCCACTCATATATCTTTCATTTCTTTTACTCCTCTCCTAAGGAGGCTAATGTCCTATCTCTATAGCACAACGAAATGTAGGCAGTTCACCATTTTTACAGTTTGAGGAAAATAAACAGGGTGCAACAGCTGGAAAGCCATGTGACATAACTCCTGAATTATAAGAACCGAAGCTTAAAGTTCCCTTTGGTGTCACAGTGCACTCTTGCACTTTGGCTGTATTGTTGACAGGGTAGATACAGATTTCAGCCACCGAGTTCTACAGGGGGTAACCTCTTCTCTTCCTTCCATCATGTTGTCCAGGAGAGCTGACCAGACTGGGGGAGAGTACTCATAGTGCTAAGTTCCCATGGAAAGACATGGTTGTACCACAGACATCTTGAAAAAAGAAATGCATCGCGTATATCTCCTGTAGCTGCACCGTGGGTCTACAAAGCTGAGTCAACAATTTGGAGCTGCATCAATTAAAAGAGAGAGACCTTGAAGAATAGTTGCAGGGCAACTTAGACAACCCATTTGCCATTGCTGGAAATGTTTGAATTATCAGTAATAATGCAGAAAAGGCAGTAGTCAATACATATTTCTGTTCTGTATTTGAGAAAGAAAGATAATACTCTTTCCATTCCACTAGTGGCTCAGAAGGATGTTAAACAGCATCTACCAAAGTCATACATTTTAAAATAAGCAGGCCTGGGTAACTTGCATCGAAGAGTTTTGAAAGAGTCGGCTGGGGAGTTCACTGGACTGTTAATGTTGAAGCACTGGAGAAATTCCAGAAGACCAGATGAAAGCTAATGTTGTGCCAACATTTAAAAAGGGGGAACAGGATGACCCAGGTAACAATAGGCCTGTCAGTCTGACATTGATTCTGGGCAAGATAATGGAGCATCTCCTACGGGATAAAGAATTAAAGGATGGTAATAGAATTAATGCTAATTAGCGTGGGTTTATGGAAAATAGATCCTGTCAAAAAAAAGTGATATCTTCTTTTGACGAGGTGACAAATTTGGTGACATAATATATTTAGACGTCTGTAGAAGCATTTGAGTTGGTATCGAATGACAATTTTATTTAAAAAACTAGAATGATATAAAATTAACATGACACATTAAATGGATTAAAGCTGGCTAACTGATAAGTCTCAAAATGTAATAGAGAATGGGGAATCATCATTGAGTGGACATTTGTTCTTGGTTCTATGCTGTTTAACAATTTTTAACAATGACTTTGAAGAAAACAAAAAATCATCACTGATAAAAGTTTGCAGATGACACAAAAATTGGCTATGTGGTAGCTAATGAAGGGGACAGGTCACTAATACAGAGTGATCTAGATTGCTTTGTAAACTGGGTGCAGGCAAACAATACGCATTTTTATATGGCTAAAAGTAAATGTATTATCTAGGAACAAAGAATTCAGACCATCCCTACATGATAGAGGACTCTATCCTGGGAAACAGTGACTCTGAAAAAGATTTGCGGCTTGTGCTGGAAAAATCTACTGAAAATGAGCTCTCAGTGTGATGCTGTGTCCAAAATGGCTAATGAAATCGTGGGATGCATTAAAAAGGGAATCTTGAGTAGGAGTAGGGAAATTATTTTACCTCTGTATTGGGCACTGGTGTCACTACTGCTGGAATACAGTGTCCAGTTCTGGTGTCCATAGTTCAAAAGGATGTTCAGAAATTGCAGAGGGTTCAGAGAAGAGCCATGAGAATGATTCAATGATGAGAAAACATGGTGGCTAGACACAAGAAACTCAGTCTGTTTAGTTTAACAAAAAGAAGGTTAAGGGGTGACTTGATTACAGACTAAAAGTACCTATATGGGGAACAGATATTTAACCAAGGGCTTTTCAGTCTAGCACTATTCAATGGCTGGAAATTTGAAGGTAGACAAATAAAGAATGGAACGAAGGTATGATTTTTTTTTTAACAGTGAGAGTAATTAACCATTGGAACAGCTATGGAATGGTGGATAGTGGAACAGCTCTGGAACCGTCATGGTGGACTTTCCCTCACTGGCAATTTTAAAATCCAGAATGAATGTTTTTCTAAAAGATCTGCTCTAGGAATTATTTTGGGGAAGTTAAGAAGTTAGATGATCACCATGGTCCCCTCTGGCTTTGAAATCTACGAATGGCTTTCCATTAAACTCAGTAGCCATAGGAGCAATAAAACAAAGACAGCTCCCCCTTAGTAAAACCAGAAGCAGCTGTTTATGATCAATCCTGCTTGGAGTCTTGAACATTGTAAAAACTAAAGCTGCAGTGACTTGAGTTAATGTAGAGATTTCACAGAGCTAAAAGGTAGTGAATGTGATACTCAATTCTAGAATACTTAGGGAGCACCAATTGGATTGCTTTATCCAGTCTTTCCATCTCTTCTCTTTAAGCAATGTTGCCATGCTCCCTGGCCTGACTAATCACGGAGTAGAATACTACATTGTTACTGTCACTGCTCTTCAGCTTCTTTAATACGTTTTAAAATCCAGTATAGATGGTTACCTATCTAGGCCCGGGTTCTCAAACTTCATTGCACCATGACCAGGGCTGGGTCTACTGTTTTTGCAGCCCCAAGCAGTGCGCCGAATGGACGGCGGGGGCAGTCCATGTGCCGTTAGAGTGGCATGCGCGTTTCCGTGGTGGCAGCAATTCAGCGGTAACTTCTGTCTTCAGCCGGAAGACAGAAGCTGCGCTGCCACGGACAGCTGACCATAGAAGCTGCCGCCAAATTGCCGCCACCACGGAAATGCCCGTGCTGCCCTAACGGCACACGGACTGCCCCCGCCGTCCGCTGTGGCAATTCAGCACGCTGCTTGGGGGCAAAAACACACAGATTGCTGCCCCTTGCAGATTGCCGCCCCAAGCACCTACTTGGAATGCTGGTGCCTGGAGCTGGTCCTGACCGCAACCCTCTTTTTGACAACAAAAATTACTTCATGAGCCCCAGGAGAGGGGAGTGAAGCCTGAGCCTGCCCAAGCTCCATTGCCCTGGGGAGGCAGGGGGCAGGGCCCAACCCCTACCACTCTGGGCAGGAGGGCCAAAACTGAAGCTCAAGGGCTTCAGACCCATGCAGGGGGCCTGCAACGTGAGTCCTGCTGCCCAGGGCCGAAGCCCTTAGGCTTTGGCTTCAGCTCTCGCTCGTGGGGCTCTGGCTTCAGCCCTGGGCCCTAGCAAGTCTACGCCACCACTGGTGACTGCATTCAAAGGGGGGTGGTGACCCACTTTGCGGTCCTGACTCACAGTTTGAGAACTGCTGATCTAGGAGGTCTTTTGTGCTGGGGTGTGGCAGCCCTACCACCTCTGACTTTGATCAATGCTATGGCTGTGACTTGTCCACAAGCCTAAAATCAATAGGTGTTTGAGGAAGTGCTGCTGGTTACTCACTGGGTGGCATTCTGCCTACTGAGTCAGTGCTGAACTAGACCCCCGCTGCCTGCAAGGGGCTGCTAGGCTGTTGGAGGTACCAACTCTCAGAAAAGAGGTAAAACTAGTGTCCCCCAATCTCTGATGGTCATTAACAATCTAATGGCATTTTTGTCACTAACAGGGATGTTCTGGTGGCAAAAGCCCTGTTTACAGGATTACATTCTCTTTCCCTAAAATCCCCTTGTAACTCTCAAAATTATTCTTCATTTTGCCTCCTATAAATCATGTAAGGTGACCAGATGTCCCGATTTTACCGGCATAGTTCTGATATTTGGGGCTTTGTCTTATATAGGTGCCAGTTTCCCCTCACTCCCGTCACAATTTTTCACACTTGCTGCCTGGTTACCCTAAAATCATGCCGTGTTCTTTTACTGGTGCAAAATGACTGACATGTTCCATGCTGTAATAAGGGTGAAAGTGCCTATGAGAAGTTTTGTTTTATTTCCAGGTCCAGGGTAAGGGTTGCAAAGGTAAATAACTGTCTTGTGTAAGGGTTAATATTCAGTGGTCCAACTGCATTTTGCGGTGGATAAGAGTGATCCCTCTGTAGGGAAATTTTAAAAAGCATTTGAATCCCCTGACTTCAAAGTTCTGTATAAACGTAAAGCATTACTACTGTCTGAAAAGATTTAGCAGTTCAGAGGTTCTTTGTAGTTTTATTTGCTTTGCAGCCCTCATCCTCTTGCCTGACCAGCACTAATATGAAACAAAAATGTTCCATTCCCCCCTCCGCCTCTCTTTTGCATTGTTTCCCTTGCTATCTTTTTCTCTTTCCTGTCAAATAACTAAGCAGGAGATTTCCTGCTTGATGGTGTGCCAAGTAGAATTCCAGCTCCTTTACTCTGCCCCTTTGAAAAAAAATCTGACCCCAATTTCCATAACCAAAGAAGAGACAGGTTGCCATTGTTTGTGTTTCAGAGCGTGACTGTTTTTCTTAGATTTGCACCCAATAACAAGAAATGATGCTGTTATTCAGTATAGAAATTATCCTAGTGACCCTAGTGAAAGCAACAGTAACAAGGACATTGTAAGCGTCCTCCTGCACACAGGTTTGGAAATGAACCTGTGTCTTTAGCCAATACTTTTCTCCTTTTTCATTTTCTTTCAGGCTTATTTAACCCTGGGAATAGCCTCAACAGACATAAGGTGGCCATCAATTGGGTATCTGCATCAGGGCTGACCCTGCTGAGTGTAGACAAGGACATGCAGAGCTTTGCAATGACCTAATTGAGGTTTACCTCTGCTTCTAATTGGGGTGAACTTTAAGTAGCTCTATCACTGCAAACTTTGACTTGCTCTGATCGATTATTATCATCATCTGCATTAAAAGTACCTAGAGGCCCCAACCAAGATCAATGGCCCATTAAGCAGGCTGTTGTACAAACACAAGGTAAGAGACAGTCTCTGCCAGGAAGAGTTGAAAATCTAAATAGACAAAATAGAAGGAGAAAAGAAAAATTATAAGGCCCATTTCACAAAAGCTCAGATAGATAAAAGGTATATTTAGGCTCCTAACCATGTTAATAGGCACCTGGGCCCAGATTCTCAAAAACATGTAGTTGTCTAACTCCTATTGAATTCAGTGGAGTTAGGCGCCTAAATATGTTCGAGAATCTGGGCCCAAGAGGGATTTCCAAAAGCATTTCAGTGCCCAAATTCCATTGAAATCTGCATCTTTAGGTGCCAAAATATGTTTAAAAATCTGGCCCCCAGGAGACTCTTCCAAAGTCACACAGGAAATCAGTGGCAGAGCTAAGAATGCAAGCTAGGTCTCCTGAGTTTCAGGCCATTGTCCAGGCCATCCTTTCTCTCCATTCATATATTCCAGCTCTGGCACAGTTACATCAATTGCTGGCTACCAATGGTTGAGCTAGACTATTGCCAAGTATAAATAAGGCTGCAGACTAGAGGTGTACTAGTGTTGAAAACAAGACATCTAAAAAGTTATAGAACTGGCAAAGGGAGAAAAGGAGAAAGACAGAAACAACAAGTGAAGATATACTTGATGGGTTTTGTGTAATGATGAACTAATCTCAATAGGTAAGAATTTCAGTTGGATCCAGAGAAGTGCTCTGGGGTGTAACCCTGTACTATATCTGACACGTATTTGAACTTAAGGCTCACTTTCCTCATCTCTACCCTTCCCAGGGATTGCATGACCATGATGTAGTTGGAGGGGATAGTATGCTTCCGTGACCCTGAGAGCTAGGCTGCTGGTAGCATTGCTACCATAGGATCTCCCGAACCAGGCAGGTCAATGGATAGGGTTCAGACTAAGGAGCAATCTACAGGGCCTGCAGGTTGGGGGCTGGGCATAATGTTAACTCTTTTATCCCATAAAAAGCACAACTGTTAAGAAACTCTCAAATAAGTATCATCTGTTGATAACCAATCTTAGTTACCTCACAGGGCTGTTATAAGGCTTATGGGTCCAGTCTTGCAAATTTACTCATACAAATAATCCTTAATTATTGGAATATTCCCATTGACATCAAGACACAACTCAAATTAATGACAACTACTTATGTGAGTAAGGGTTGCAGGATCAGGCCCCCATTCTTTTTGGAAAGTGCTTTGAGACACTCAGAAGAAAGGTGCTCAAGAAGTGCATTTATGAGGACAATGATGTTGTAACATGTTGCTCAAAGATGTCATATTTCCTACTAGATGTTGGTCTACATAAAGGTAAGCATGTACTGCTGTTATTAGCTAATGGAGTTACTCCTTTAGCTCAAGAAGCAGAGAACTGTGATTTTTAACTGCTGAAGGTCTTCGGTTCTATCTCTGCTGATAGCCCATGGGTAATAAACCTCTTGGATCTTGAATGCAAGTTGCAAATCTCATAACATCAATCATAAACTGAGCTGGAAATATCAGAAGAAGAATTTTTCCCATTATATGTCTGCTCCCAGCTGAGACAGAGGAAGTACAAAGAATGTGTTTGAAATAAAAAATTAGTCATGCTTCTTTGTACCATACTAAAAGTTTGGATTCAATTAGGGCTTTGGGCAATGGTTCGGCTCATATCTTACTTTATTAGAAATGGTTTACCCAGACACAACTGTACAATAAACTACAACAACGAGGCAATTTTCATGGGGTTCTATATTGCTGTGCATTGTACATCAATTGAGGAATGTTAAGATATATGCTGACAGCAGTGGAGGCAGCTTTAGTTGGATTATATTGATGTATAGCAGCTAATGTTGCTTTAGTTAGGTGGTATGTTGATAAATATCAGTTGAAGTCGCTTTAGTCAGTTTGAACACTAATGCATAGCAATTGTGGTAGCATCAATTGGGTTGCGTGGTGAAATAAATAAATTGTCGCTGTTTTAGCTTGGTTAAGAATACTAGCTGTTGTCATCTTAAGTTCTTCCACAGTGGTTAAAGTAGACTAAAGCCCAGATTCAGGAAAGCACTTAAACCCATGCTTAAATTGTATTGACATCAGTGGGGCTTAAGTTCGTGCTTAAAGTTAAGCACTCTTTCTGAATGCAAACCCAGGGCTGGGAAAATGTTAGGAAAACTCTGCATACGACTTTAGAATGACCAGATGTCCCGATTTTATAGGGACAGTCCCAATTTTGGGGTCTTTTTCTTATATAGGCTCCTATTACCCCCCCATTACCTGTCCCAGTTTTTCACATTTGCTATCTGGTCACCCAATAGAATTTACGAACCCGGGAAGCAAAGAAATCTCACATTCACAAACCCTGTGGGCTAAAAACATAGAGAAAAACCTGAATCAATGACTTGTGGAGGAATTAAATGGGGGCATACAATCAAAATCAGGCAAAAGATCTCATTTTCAATAAATATAGTTCAGCTTTTCTGTGACAGTTTTACACAATCAAGAATGAAAATGTTGACTGCTGAGTTCTCATTAGAGTGGTTTTATTTTTTAACTTAATGGAGTCATACATGGCAGAATGTAAGAACAAAGACAATAAGGCCAGGTCCTCAGCTGAAGTGAAGTAGCATAGTCCCTACTGACTTTAATGGAGATACACTGATACTGCAACAGCTGAGGATCTGGCCTTATCATTGTTTGTCTTAAGTAGAGAGTCATATTTGGGGTCTGAGCTCATCTGACGGCTTAGCTCCCACTAGATTATTGAGAACCAGAGATGTGAACTATCTTTGGAGCAATGAAAATATCTATTTTTTATTATAAATTTCAAAAAACACCTCAAAGAATCTCTTCCAGGGAGTGGAACTTAGAATTTCCATTTACGGCATTACCACAATAGTTCCTTCCTAACCCACATCCCAGCTACAAACTTTCATCCTTGAATACCTCATACAGAGAAAAAAACAAAACAAAAACACCTCTCCAAACATATACATGCTGCTGGGACTGCTCTGACTTTTTAACATTACAGACAAAGTTGAGAAGTTAGTTGAGGTCAGGGTCTCAGGATGCAAACTTTGCATGCATTGAGGGAGGTTTGTGAAAACCTCAGATGTGCTCCAAAGAATTTGAAACTTAAAAGCAGTATAAAATGCTTCATCAAATATATTTTACAGTCTCCACATTACAGCCTATTAAATCTATCCCCAGTGCCAATTTTGGAGAGATTTTGAGAATCTCTCTGAAGAGGTTTTTCTCAGCACCAGACCGAGTCTACAAGGAAACTGTGGCCTGCTGCTGTGTACTTTAGTTTCAGGGGTGGATGACAGGCCTTAGAAGGGGCTATCTCATGGGAGGTCACACAGAACAAGCAAATGACCACCCCTCAAAAAACTAAACGTAAAGTAAGCTATTGTTTGGTGAAGGCATCAAGGAAATGGCTGAGTCTGGCAGTGCTCTCTGATTAAATATATGCTATTTCCACCCTTAGGGTGTTTTCTTGACGTTTCCTTTGCTTTTCCCATAATGCCCACGCGTAGGACAAAGAGTGGTGGATGCTGGGAAAAGAGATTTTTGGTACAGATCAGGCTGGAAATAAATCTCATGGCTCAATCAGAGATTCTCTCTGGCAGAACCACCTTTGACTTGCTTGGGAGCCCGGCAACAGACATATCCACACTCTGTCCTTCACCAGCTGTCTTCTAAGTAGACTAAGCAGACAGGTGGGGCCAGACCAGCTGGTGTTAATCAGCACAGCCCCATTGACATTCAACTTTTGCAACTGTTTCTTTAATGCACCAACATTAAATAGATCAAACAACCGAGGCTATGTTTTTCAAAGCTGCCTAACAAAGTTAGGCACCCAAATCCTACTGAATTGCCTTAAGAAGAGTTTAAAATCCCAGACTGAATCTCTATCAGACATTGGTACAGTAGAGATAAAATGCACTGCAGTAGGAGATGATCTCAGCATCACTGTGTCCCGCCAGGAAAATAAACATCTCAGTTTGGTCTCAATATTTATTTTCCAGCAATGCCTTGACTTTGCCTTTACATTTATGTAGCAGCCCAAGACCATTATCCCATGACATTTCTTCCTTTCTACAAGTAAACAGCATGGAGGGAAAGGAAGAGTGGTCAAACCTGCTATATCTAAGATGATATTGAGCAAAACAAAATTTAAGCTAACTATCAGGGAAGATTTATTATTCTAATTATTATATGTATTACAGCAGAGCCTTGATCTCCCAACCAAGATCAGCACACGATGGTGTTAGGCACTGTATGTACACATCATAGCACCTGTCTTGAATAGCTTTCCAATCTAAATAGGCAAGAGAGAGACAGTGGGGAAAAGGAATTATTATCCCCATTTTACATATGGAGAACTTGGCCAAAAAGAGTGAAATCTTTGCCCCATTGAAGTCAATGGGAATTTTGCTATTGACCTCAATGGGGTTAGGATTTCACCCAAAGTGATTTGCCCAAGGTCATGTAAGAAGTCTGTAGCAGAGCCAAGGAATGAATTCTGAGCTGAGTGATCCCCAGTTCAGTGCCGCCTTAAGTCACAACACCATCATTCATCTCACAGCTCATAGCAGTGTGGCCTATTAGATTGTGAATAATTGTTTAAGGAAAGTGGGAGAGAGAGAGCCAAGCAAATACTTTGCAACAAGTAATTTAATGGAAAAACATAACCTCTTTTTCTCCTTTTCATCAAATCTATTTGATTTTCAAAATCATTCAATAGCTTTTAATTTACATCATTTGTAAACTTCTATTTAAAACTATTTAGGTATTTAATACTTGTTGGTCCAACTATGTTGCATACTTGCAGTTGATTAGACAGGGCAACCTTGTTTCTACTCCCTAATATGCTGAGCTTCCAAGCACTTCTGGTGTAACTATTCACATGAGCAAGTGCAGGCCAATGCACTGCAATGAAAGCCAGGAGAGTGCAGAGACCCAGCTGGGTAGTTTTCATTGCAGGAACAGTACATTACAATGCAGTTTCTAGCCCAGATTAAGAAAACTGTTTTTATAAATACAACTTTGAAATTTGCTTTGTGCAAAAATTTGGGCTTGTAAAATTGAAACATGAATGCAGCCAAAGTGAATTAATTACAAAACTCAAGTGAGTACAGTAGAACTCAGCAAATGCAAACTTTGCACTATATATACTTTATATTCCCCACAAAAAATTGGCCACTCTTCACATTTTATCAGACAGAAGCAACAGTGAAGCATATGTAACAATATGCCATGAAATATAATACGTAATTAAAACTAATACCCAGTAGACAAAATAAATGAACGAAGTGGGCCAGATTCATTTGTTCACGGCAGCTGCCTTTGCATTGTCAGGCAGTGCAAAGCAGCCAGAGCATACTGGTGCTCCTGGCACAATTCATGTTGTTTTTACATTATTCTTGTTATTTTAGGACCTGATCCAAAGCCCACTGAAATCAATGGAAGTGAGTGGGTTTCCAGTTACAATGGGCTTTGAATTAATCCTATACTTGCTAATTTGTAACATTCAGTATTTCCCAAAAGATCTCCCAATCATTAGTGCAAATTATTCAGATGCCACTTTTTTTATACCGCTTCATGTTGATTGTGTTGTTATTGGTTTACATTGTGATGGCTGTATCCTTGTAATGAGGGAACCAACACCACCACAACAACCATCACAAGAGATATGGTAAAAGTTTCAAATGTGCTTTAGTGATTTAAGATCCCAAGAGTAAGAGTATTTAGCTGTCTAATTCCCATTCATTCCAAGGTACAAAAAGCAAGAGCAAGGTACTAAACATGTTCAGTAAGGGTAATAAAATGTGGCCATATGCAAATACAGTCAAATACTACTTACATTCAAAACAATCAGAGTCTGTTCCCAAGCAACTTGCAAACTGAAAAAGAGGCTGAAGCTGTCTCATTAGATTTTTATTATGAAATATTTCCCACTCTAAGACCTATTTCAAAGCCAGATGAAATCAAAGGAAGTCTTTCCATTGACCTTAAAAAGCTTTAGATTAGCCCTGTAATGAGGGTTATGTCCATGCCAAGTTTCGAGTTTTGTCCACTTTTGGTGTCGCCTTCTTCAGAAAGAAAGCAGTTAGATTTTTTGTTACAAGCAGAAAAATGGAATTGTTCATTTTCTCCTTGCTCAAAAAGGGTTGGTAGGATTTTGCTCAAAATTTCCTCTTCCAACTTCAGGCAGAGACTAAGTCCATGAAATTTCAGCCCAAAAGCTGAATATTTTGGAAAGTTCTCAGCATGTACAATTAAGAGCTGATAATGGGAAGCTACTGCTTAGTAGTCTTAATTATTGAAAATTGTATCAGGTATCTACTATGCTAGGGAGATCATGGAGCTAATGCAAATCTATATTCTGTTATTATCTAAATTATAATGGGAATTGCTTATGGCAGAAATCTCAGGTAACTGGAGAGAGCTGCCTATACCTTCTTCATTCTATAAGTAAAAAGTATTAATAAAAAAAATTATATATGGAACCATGTTTCAATATCTTTTTACTATATATATAATGACTTTCATCTCAAAGGATCTCACACCACTTTACAAACCAATTGCCCCATTTTTTCAATGTCTTACTCAAGTATTCCTTTATCAGGCAACGTATCCAATTGAAGTTAATGGAGCCTTTTGCCTGAGCAAGGATTAGTTGCATTGGAATGAGTGTGCAGGCCTGATATGTGCAGGAATCAGTCAGTGGGCTCTGAAATGCAGTGTCCGGTAGAAAATGGCAATTGTTTGAAAGCCGTATTGGAAGTCCATTGGAGTCAATGAGAGTCTTTCCATTGATTTCATTGGACTTGGCATCATCCCCTAACAGCACAGAATAAAACTACCTGACAGTTTAGAACAGGAGAAGAAAAATACCACCCAAAACTGAAAATCAGGGGGAATCTAGGTAGGTAGAACTCATTACCTATAACGGAATTTGGACAGGAAAGCTGGATACTTTTTTCTTATAGACTCATAGACTCATAGACTCTAGGACTGGAAGGGACCTCGAGAGGTCATCGAGTCCAGTCCCCTGCCCTCATGGCAGGACCAAATACTGTCTAGACCATCTCTGATAGACATTTATCTAACCTACTCTTAATTATCTCCAGCGATGGAGATTCCACAACTTCCCTAGGCAATCTGTTCCAGTGTTTAACTACCTTGACAGTTAGGAACTTTTTCCTAATGTCCAACCTAAATCTCCCTTGCTGCAGTTTAAGCCCATTGCTTCTTGTTCTATCATTGGAGGCTAAGGTGAACAAGTTTTCTCCCTCCTCCTGATGACACCCTTTTAGATACCTGAAAACTGCTATCATGTCCCCTCTCAGTCTTCTCTTTTCCAAACTAAACAAACCCAATTCCTTCAGCCTTCCTTCATAGGTCATGTTCTCAAGACCTTTAATCATTCTTGTTGCTCTTCTCTGGACCCTCTCCAATTTCTCCACATCTTTCTTGAAATGCGGTGCCCAGAACTGGACACAATACTCCAGTTGAGGCCTAACCAGCGCAGAGTAAAGCGGAAGAATGACTTCTGGTGTCTTGTTTACAACACATCTGTTAATGCATCCCAGAATCATGTTGCTTTTTTGCAACAGTATCACACTGTTGACTCATATTAAGCTTGTGGTCCACTATGACCCCTAGATCTCTTTCTGCCATACTCCTTCCTAGACAGTCTCTTCCCATTCTGTATGTGTGAAACTGATTGTTCCTTCCTAAGTGGAGCACTTTGCATTTATCTTTATTGAACTTCATCCTGTTTACCTCAGACCATTTCTCCAACTTGTCCAGATCATTTTGAATTTTGACCCTGTCCTCCAAAGCAGTTGCAATCCCTCCCAGTTTGGTATCGTCCGCAAACTTAATAAGCGTACTTTCTATGCCAACATCTTGTTTTATACTGTACATTATTTATGTAGAAAAGCTACAGAGGCACACTAGATGTTTTGAAATATCAAAAATTTCTAACTTTGCAAGAATTTGAAGGTAGTTTATGTGTGTTGAAACATAGTTTAGACACCCACATATTTTATGAAATGTACCCACAGCTTTTATGAAAAAGAGTCTGTAGAAGTGCAATTATTTTGGGTAAATTAACTGTTGCTGTATTTACTGATTTGGAAAATTCAGAAAAAAAATTGTTTGGAGCAATAAGCAGGCGGTGGAGCTCCTCAGCAGAGACTGTCTGGAAGCGTGAAAACAAATTCATATGACTCTGTGGCCAGTCCCTTTGTGCTAAAATAAACGGTGGTGCAGTGTGTTTGTCTGGGATATATATACACACACATCTACTGTAGGTATATGTTGTTGATCTCTTCTTTGGACATAGATATCTGCCCCTAATTTTGGAGCCCGTTCTGCTCCAAGCAGAACTGGATGAGACAGAAGGCGTGAATGGACAGCCAAGACGGAGCGCAGCCAAGGGACTGGCTTGGCTCTAGAAGCCAAAATGCAAACTGAGCCATTGGAGCCAGCTGTACACAGATGAGAAGGAAAATGCACAAAGTGATAAATAACTTTGCTCAGACCTCCAGGAAGGGCTGCCAGAATATTCTTGCTTGGCTGCGCTCTTCCTTGGCTCCCCCTCCCCCTCCTGAATAGACAAAGAGCTGCACCAGAGCCACGCACGCATTTTGAGACTTGCTTGGGATGTCATTGGCACTGCGCGATAGCTGGATTGCTCGTTGATCTCTCCCAACAGATTCCGAGGTGAAAAAGGCCATTGCCAAGAACATGGTCTTCCCTACTCTCCCTGTCCAAATACCACACACTCACAACAGGTGAAGGGGAAGTGAGGATAAAAACAGGAGTCTTTCCATTAACTTCACTTGATTTTGGATCAGGCCCAATACGAACTTAATCCATCTCCTCCATTGCTCTTGGCATTTTGTACTACTACTGCCCCTAGTGTTAGTACATAGTACTACCCATGTAGTCAGGGAATATCCTGTTTCTAAAAGCCTGGGAACTCCTTACTCACACTGGTGACTAGTTGCATGCCCAGAGTGTCCTGGAGCCTTCAGTGGGACTACTCATGTGGGTAATTGCTCACCAATATGCATAAGGGGCTCACGGTATGGCCTTTAAAGGCCAGCTGGATATACTGCATGGGTCCACTCAGACCTGAAGTCAGTTTTCAGTACAAAATACAGTGTGCTATACATGAAGCTGCACTTTCTCTGCTGCCCTATGCTGTCAGGTAAACTATTCCATTAATTTGGCTGAGTCTAATAACACTTGCTTTGGATGAAAGGAGAGGAGCTGACTTTTCAAGGAATTTGTCAGGGAAAAATAGTCTTGACAGCACTTCCTGGTTTCAGCAAAAGTATGAGAAAAGCTGTTGTAATATCTCATCTGTCATTCTGATCTATGATGCACATTAAGCAGATGTCTTCATTTAGTTGCCCGTGATTTCACCTACATCTTTTTTTCCTCCCTCTAAGGTTATAATGAATTCAAGATGTAACAGTAACAGTAATCTGTTATTTCCCAGTGCATTATCTTACACTTGTCTATGTTGAAAATCATTTGTCGTCAAGTTATCCAGTTAGTACCATACTGAGTTCTTCATAATTATCCTATTCTTATCCAACTGAAATGATTTAGTATGTCACAAACATCACCGCCTTGCTATTCACTCACACTTCTGCTGGCTAATACATCTATTCACCACACTTGACTCAGTACTGATCACTGAGGCATCCTGTCTCACCCTCTTTTGCTGCTGAAGACTGCCCCTTTATGCCTACTTTTTGCTTCTTCTCTTTTAATCATGACTGAATTGCTGGTTACCACATTTCAGTAACAGCCTCTTGTGAGAGACTTGGTCAAATTCTCTTCAAATGTCTAAATAAATCATCTTCCTTTATCTCTTTGAAGCCCCAATTCAGCATAACATTAAAGCATATGCTTAAGTCTATCCTTAGTCAGGAAAGCTCTTAAGCCCCATAACTTTAAGCACATGCATAAAATTAAGCAAGTGCTTAGTGCTTTGCTGAATAGAAAAGACCTGCTGAATCAGGGCTTGACTCCCATCACTGGCTTCCCACCACTTTCTTCATCATATTCAAACTTCTTGTCTTAATGTTCAAGGCACCACACCCATGCTTATGTGCTTTGTTGAAACAGGGTCTAAATCTCTGCTCCCATTTCACCTACTTTCCACCTCGTGGCCTATACTCTTCCCATGCATCCCTTGGGGACACACAATTTCATTTTCATCCATATGCCATTTTCCTATGCCAGCCTCTCTATTTGGAGTTAGTTCCCTTGCCTTATTTGCCCACCAATCTTCACCTCTTCATTCAAACACTTTTCACCTGTGAGACCACATAAAAATAGCCCAACAAAAATCATGCAGTACCTGAGATCTAAGCCAAAGCCTCTCATTGATTTCAATGAACTTTGGATTAGGACCTAAATTTTCAAACTTTGTTTAAGATATAGTTTGGGTAAGCTCCTGGCCCTGGCAAAACTCTCATTGACTTCACCAAGGCCAGGACTTCTCCCTTAGACTGTGCCTAATTTTTAATGTAAGCTTTTTGAAGGCAGGGCCATGTCTACTTCTGTGTTTATAAAGCAGTGGAGGCTCAATTAATAACCATAACTGTAAAAATTCTTGATATTTTGTTTAACTTTTTCAAAGAATTCTAGCTGGTTAGGGAAGGGTGATTTGCTCCTATAAAAGCTTTATTGTCATATTACCCTCCTCATTTCAGCACTGTTTACATTTTTGGCACTGTATAAATAACAAATAGCACTATGACATTTTAAAAAACTGCTTTTCAAAAGAGAAATTTGATCCTGACAAACACTGTCCTATGAGTGTAAGGAGGAAGAAACATATAAAGCCTGATTTTTGGAGATGCTAAGTGCTCCACTTGACTCCAGTGGTAGTGTCAGGCACTCCACACCTTCTATGATCAAGCACCTAGAGGATAACAAAAATGAGCAGGAAGATATTTGGGTTCAGAAAGAATAAATTACACTAGGCAAACCAGCTTGACTGATAGAACTCTAGACTTAAGTTCCAATCCAATACATGGCTTCATATGAGGGGATTCCTACAGGCATCCATGTGCGTACAGGACTGGGGCCTTAGTGGCTGAAGAGGACAACCAACAGAAGAGGTACTCTTGAGCAAAGCATGGGATACAGTGTCACAAAATCTCCTTTGTAAAATAGCTGCAATCTGAACACTGTGATGTGGACTAAAAAATGGCTAAAGGGCCACAATCAAAGGGTAATGAGAAGTGGTAGCATACAATGCCAAGTTAGGAGAAGGTGCTCAGGGAGGTGTTACAAGGACTGGTGTTCGTTCTGGTTTGATTTAACATTGTCATTAATGATGGGGAGGAGGAGATAGACACCATGTTGAAAGAAAGTGCAAATGACACTAAACTAAGAGGTGTTAAGCCAAGGAGAAGAGACAAAGAATCCAAAAAACCGAGGAGTCCTTGTGGCATCTTAGAAACTAACAAAATTATTTTGGCATAAGCTTTCGTGGGCTAGAGCCCCCTTCATCAGATGTAGTCCATGAAAGCTTATGCCAAAATAATGTTGTCAGTCTCTAAGGTGACACAAGGACTCCTTGTTGGTTTTTTTTTGCTGATACAGATTAACATGGCTACCACTGAAAAGAATACAAAGGGACCTGGAGCTGCAATGGGCTGTGGATCTGCTCTTCAGATGCTAGAAATATGGGCAAGACCTGGCAAATGGGATTCAGCCTGGAAAACTGAATGTAAATATATCTAGGACTAAAAAACTAACACACGCGAAACACATATTGAGTGAAAGGGAGAAAACTGGAAAGTAGTAGTATTAATTAA
Organism: Gopherus evgoodei; assembly: GCF_007399415.2. NCBI lineage: Eukaryota > Metazoa > Chordata > Testudines > Testudinidae > Gopherus > Gopherus evgoodei. The sequence goes on along the minus strand of NC_044325.1, from coordinate 112,338,435 downwards.
TTAAATTAATAAGATGCAAAAACTGAAAAAGCTATCGGTGTATAGAAAATAATAAATCCAGTGACGGTTTGATAAGCTATATGGTACCAAAAACTGTGAGAGTTTGGTCTGGATATGCACTGGCATCACGAGACAGAGCAAAGAGGTGATATTAGACCCACTATACACAACAGTGGAGAAACTGTACTTAATGCTGGATTCAGTTCACATGATATCAATGAATGTCTTAAGTGAGGAGAGATGTAAACCAGAGATCCAGAGGAAAAAATTGCTACATTGAGCTCTGATGAGCCAATCCAGATGCAGAGTTGCCTAGATTACCACAATAATACCTTAGAATTATCACAGATAAATAGATAGATAATTAAGAACCTGCAACATTCTAAAAGTTTTAATAGCTATAGCCCATATCTTTATTTATTTATTTTAAATTCTAGAACCGAAATATTCTCAAAGGTTATAATTTGTAGAATCAAGCAAGTTATACAAATTTCCTAAATTATGGATCTGGTTTCCCCTACTTGAAATTATTTAGGTTTTTCAATCAGTTTCATAATATTTCTCTGGTCATATTATGGCATGCTGGCATTTTAGTTCTACTGTAATGACCACTAAACAGGAACAAAAAGACCTACTATGTGATTTTGGGCAAATCACTTCACCTTCTTGTGCTGCTCTTTCTCTTCCACCCATCGTTTGTCTTGTGTACTCAGATTGTTTCAGAGTGTCTGAAAAGCAGGCCCCTTTGAAGTTCCTCAAGTTGGGCACACAACGAGTGCACCAAAATCACTAATCATTTTGGAAATGAAGACCATTGACTACCTAAAAAGACAGGGCTCTTGTCTGGAAAATCTTACAGTCCATCACAAAGAAATAGGTACTTGAAAAAACACTTACAAGGAGTTTCTACATAAAACCAGTATATTCACAAATGTGTGGTGTATGCAGATAGTTACCAAAAAAAGTGCCACCTGCTGGCATGCAGGATTGTGTAGCATTGTTGATAAGTTTATTGGGTCAATAAAGTTGTTTTTAAACACTCAAAAAGCTTCTTGATTTCAGTGCTGATACCTGATTTCAGTGCTTAACAACAGTATGTTAGGTGTTAGGTGGGAAAAGCCTGAATTGCAAAGTTTGTATCAGGATTTCAACATCTTCCCTGTAGTTTGAGGCTGTTCAGATCTGAGGTTGGCCCAGTTGCAAAATCTAGATACAGTTGAAATTTTGATACAGGTCAGTATCCAAACGCTGCCAAAGTCAGGAGTTTGTTAAGGTTTTGCTTCAGTGCAGAGACATTATCCATACGGATACAGGTTCTTAGTTATCTGCATACTGTGACCCCAACTTATAAGAGAAGAAAGTTTCAGGAGTCCTCTGCCATCCAGTCATAATGATAGGGAGGTGTAATTCCTCTGGCCCTTTTCATGACCCCGCTGGGGGTCACAAACCCCAGCTTGAGAACCTTTAAATAAAGAGATCAGTCTAGGAAGGATTCATAAATGAAAGAGGGACTGGAAGAAGAGAGGGACAAAGTTTGCTTCAAGCACATCAGGTGCCCTAAGGTGTGAAACCGAGGGGGTCTCTAAGACAAAGTCCACCAGTACATCCCAGCAATGGCCAGGCCTCGAGCAAACTCAGTCTCTCTCTGGCAGTGAAGTGTTTACACAGAGTGCTTCGCAGCTTGGACATACATTAAGTTTGTTTTATGTTTAGAGGAAATCTGGTTGAATCAAAGCAGAAGCCAGGTTTCCCCCATCCATGTCCACTCCCCTTTTAATGTCTTTAATACATAAAAATAAAGATCCTTTATGAGAATAAAGTGGAAGATGTCTCCCCGGAGCATTTTTAAAGTTCCAAAAATAGTCTCAAAGTCTCAACCAAAAGTGAACAGAGTCAGGATTTCTGTGGAAAATGTCTGTAGATAGAAGGGTAGATGGAAGGAGTGCAGGGGATTTAAATAGCTGCTTCTCAGACCCTATCCCTTCCCCAACTCATCCTTCCCTTCAGCACCCTGCCACAGTATCTGAGTCTAGCTCAGTCTAAAACGAGTGATTTGCTTGTTGGCTGCGTGACTGATCCCCCCCAGAGAAACAGCAAACTCTCCTCAGTGGTCTTCCCTGTCCTTTGTCTGACAGTTCTTGGCAACTCTGGAGCAACGTGTTGTTAACAGTGGTTTCTCCCTAATTAATGGGGAACATGTGTGTGTGTTTCAAAAAATCTCTCTGTTTTTGTGTGTGTGTGGGGGGGGAAATACCACAAAGCTGTTTATATCTACTATAAAAAGAGGTTTTACTATCTTCTGATCCCAAAGGTTTCTTTTACCTCAGATCAACCCACTTAGGATCAGGCACTTTCCTAATCCCTGAGTTTTTCCCAAAGGCTTTCACACATCTGCACCCCGCTCTTCTGCATTCCTGCCATACCACTCCTCCTAATGAGAAGTAGCAGCCTTCAAAACGCTGCCAAGCCTTTTTTTGGGGTGGGGGGGTGGAGGTCTCTAAATAGTTCTTTAATGTTTGTGGGTTGTTTCTATTCTCATTTTTGTTTTACTTTAAATTTTGCAAAATAAAGAGGTGTTGTTTGGTAATAAGATTAGTGCCTCGTGCTCGCATAGCGCCTGCCAGCTGGAAACTGCATGCATTTGACAAGGCAGCTGTCAGACCCATACACCCTCACCCCAGATATAACCTCTGGATAGGAGGCACCAAGCTGGCATAACTGCCTCCACACCACTGCCTGCAGGAGTTTCTGTAACCCACACACCTCCTGGGTGTGGTGCTCTGTCCGATCTAGTAGCATAGCGATCACATAGAGCTAGATTAATGAGTCTGCTCTACAGCCTTACCTAAGAGGCATGTGGCTTTTAGCTCATGCAGTAGAGGCTCACGCACTAAGCCCCAGAGGTCCCCAGTTAGATGCTGATGATGGGGGTCTGTCAGTGTTACATTCCCACCACAGATGTGTTAGGGGGTGAGCAGAATAGGAAAGGAGCATGTCTGTGCTCAGGACTACACTTATATACACTACAGTGTCCATTGTTGAAAGGGTTCAAATTAGGGCAGCCTCAGGATATGGGAGGGCAGGTCATGCTCTTCAGGCCCTGTTCCCATGGGAATTTGCTCTGAGTACTGTATGGAGAGCTGAATATAGTAGCAGTATCTGCAGTTTACAGGTATTTAATCCAAGGCATAGAGGGCCAATGAAGAATCTCACAGGTAGGAGCCCTAGGTGGAGGAAAACTCAGCATGGTTTCTCTCAAGGAGTGTCCCCAAAATTCTTCTATGGCAGTTTGGGGTTTGCCCTTGAGCAGAAAGGCAGGGAAGTTCATCTCTTGACTCTCCTGAGACCCACAAAAGGTCAGGGATCATCTACACTGGCTGTCTACATATTTGGCTCATGCCTTTTTCAATGGAATTGGTCACTTATTCCAGCTATTGGTCACTTATTCCAGCTATTTATTCTTAAACTTGACTTTCACAGAAGGTTGTAGGAGGGAGCAGTGTGATGAGGAAGGATCACTATGCAATTTTTGCTGATGGCAAAGTTTTAACATTCTGCTGGCAATTGCAAGGTGATTTGGGCATCTTACACTTCAGAGTCAATGAAATCCCACAACTCAGACATTTTCCTCTATTTGCCCCAAGGGCAAAAAGAAAAAACATCTAAATAAACCTATGATGAAGTGGGGATTTTCCCTTGTTATGTTGTATGTGAGCCTATGTGAATCTTACTGTTTAGCATGAATGCTGTGTGTGCCTCAGTTTCCCTGTGTATTGCACCAATGTCTAGGTGGTGGGAATAAGGGTGTGTGACTTTTGCGGGGGCTGCTCCAGCTGCCTGCATGGATGGTATGGCTGCTCCTTCATAACCTGAAACCCAGGAGAGGGATACGACCTGGTGACTCTTGGCCCGAGAAGCGAGACAAAGGCCAGAGAAGGAGCAATGGGTAGGGCAGGGTCCAGGCAGCTGGAAGAGAAACAGTCTCAACTGGCTTGGGGCGCAGGGGGAGGGCCAGAGCCCTGCCTCTGGGCTCCTCTCCCCCAAAGATGGACTGCACTGAATGTTTTCTGTGCTAACAAATTCTGTTCTATGCTGTGTCTCTGTCAAGTAATAAATCCTTCTGTTCTACATGCTGGCTGAGAGTCACTGCTGACTGCGGAGCTGGGATGCAGGGACCTCTGGCTTCCCTAGGAGCCCCACATGGGCGGATTCGCTACGGGAAGCACATGGTGTGGAAGGGGATGCTCTGAGGTCAAACCCAGGAAGGTCAAAGCTGTGTTAGCTTCTTGTCCTGGTGACAGTATGCTCAGAGAGAGGCAGGCATGCTACACCAGAGTCCTGGCTGGCTTCATGTGGAGTAGTTCCAGAGCATTGGCCCAGAGACTCTGGGACAAAACCCCATTTGTGAAGTGCAAAACATTGTCCTGTGTTACTTGTGGGAGATGGGAGATGGCAGAAAATTTGAGACCAAAGCATTGCACATTTCACTTCTCACCACACCAGTGAGAATGTCATGTTTTCCCCTAGAGCTACAACTATGTTCATGCAGCTGATACTAAGAGACTTCAGTGGAATTGGGGGATTTATATCAGCTGAAGATCTGGCCCATCGAGCTGCCACCCATCTGAGAAATTCATGGGATCGATTTGATTCTTCACAGCTCTGCCCACGCCCCGCAAAGCATGCTGGCAAGATAATTAAAATGACCCACCTTTATTTTGGGTGTCATGGCATGACATCGCGTGACCTCTTCCTTGTGGGGCATTGCATCACTGTGTGTTGGTGTTCTACCGTTGTTTGGCAATGTCACAGTGAGAAGGAGCCAAATTCCTGATGATGTACTCCAATATTATGATAGGATTATTTTGTTTTATAGGACAAATGAAAATAGAGGGCAACTTTAGATAGCATCTCCCAGGGAACAGAAGAGACAGGCCTCAGCTATAATGAATATAAAGGGCATCTTTATTCGAGTCACTAGCCACAGCCAGACCTCAAAAATTCTCCCTGATTCCTTATCTCTTGGGCTAAGTATACCGCCTGTGCTTCTTAGCCTCACCAAAATTTGACAGTACCCATTGGAGTCAGTGGATACTGTCCCCTGCCATATGAAAGGAATATTAACCCTTTGTAAGAGAGTCAGGGGCCAGGGAGTAAAGAGCATTCTTTGCTACTGCAGTTCTGCGTGTCACACCTTTATCACTCGGTGTCAAAAGTAAACAATTTCTTTTGGGGGGGGGGACGGGGAGTAAGGGGAGGCAAATGAAGCCACCTCTGTCTCGTAGAGAACCTGGCAGAGAACTAGAAAGGGGTGAGGGTTGCAGCACTTCCACATCTTCCTAGAAGGAGGTGATATGAAGAGAAACCAAGGAGGGTGAAATCCTCTACACTGCTGCCTGTGCTAGGCCTTGAAGATCTACAGTACATTGCACTAGGAGCATGGAGAGATGGCATACTGCTACACGTCTGAAACCACATGGGATTCTTGATCGCCCTTGGTGTCAGATAGCCACAAATCTATTTGAATTGCATTAGCTCTTATTGGTAGACCAGAGTTTTGTTTTGTTTTAAATGAGTTGATCCATGATACATAGAGTGGCCACGTAATAACACATTGTAAATTGCCTCGTGCTCACCATGGAATTCCAGATGAGTTAATAATAGATAGTGGCACTGTCACAGGGGGACTGGCCCCTTTAAGAGGGAGTAGGCCCAATCCACCTGTGCCTGATTAAGTGCCTTCTAATGGGACTGGAGAGAAGACCCTTGGCTTACATAAAGGATCAAGCAGCAGGCAGCTAATGTTTGGGTGAGAGGTTTCTATAGAGGCAGGGTCTGGATAAAGCTCATGGCCAGGAGAAGAGTAGAGGGGATGTTTGCCCACTGACTTCTGTGAGCCCAGAGAGAAGATCCAGAGAAGCAATCTGGGGGTGGGTGTGCCAGACAAGGAAGAGATAGCTGAGTAGAATGCAGGAAGGACTAAGAGATGGGGAAGCCCAGGGGCAGGACAGCAACAAAGAGAAGTTTGTCTGCTGACCTCTTTAAGATCAGGGAGAAGGAAGGTCCAGGGGAAAACCCTGAATTGGGAGAGAACCCAGGAAAGGCTAAGGATTTTAGCCCAGTATGAGTGGGCCTGGGTTACTTCACATCTTTGTCAAACCCAAGGCAGTCAGACACTGTTTATTTTGAATTTTTTGTTTGGGCTTGGAGTTTGGTTAGGGAACACTGTGGAGGAGGGAGCCTGGTTTTTGGTAGTGGGCTATACTGTGAGGGCTATTCTGAAGCATTTATGTTAAAAAACTAGCCTGCAGCAAGGGTAGCATTGAACTGCAGAGTCAAGATGAAGTTTGAAGAATCTTAACCTGGGGAAACTGAGGCTAGGGTGCCCATGGGGCTACGTGTAACTTGAGGGGGCACTTCAGGAAGGCCTGCTTGAATACAGGCCCACAATTCACACGTGCCTCATTCTCTTTGCTGTGTCAGTTCAAATTTGCCATATCAAACCCTGACTATCCATAACCAAAGAGATTTTGATTAAAAAATGCTTTAAAATAAAAAGCCCTGGTGCATTCAAGAGCGCTATACTATTCTTAGTGTGCTGAAGAGCTATTTAAGATACAGGAGGATGATGGCACAAGAATACGTGGCTGTAAACTGGCCATGAACACATTCAGGCTGGAAATCAGAAGGTTTCCAAATATCAGAGGGGTCAGGTTCTGGAACAGCCTCCCAATAGGAGTTGTGTGGGCAACCAACTCTGCTGTAAGAGAGAGCTGGACTAAATTAGAAGTGCAGTTGTATGATGAGGTTGCTTGTGATGGTAAGGGCTGCACTCAGCATCCCTGGTTGGAACTCATTTCTGACTTATTTGTTTTCCTAAAGCTCATACTTCAGGGTTTCAGCTGGCCACCTGCAAGGTCAGGAAGGGATTTTCTCTCTCCCCCTCCCTTCCCAATGTAGTCTGGTTTTTGTTTGTTTGTTTTGTTTTAAATCTCCTTCTGCTGAAGCATCAGGGATGGCCACAGCTAGAGATGGGACACTGGGCAGGGTGGGCCAGGACTGTGAGGTGGCACCAAACAGTCATTTATTCATTCTCTCTCTCTCTCTCTCATGCTTGGCTGGCTGGTTCTTGCCCAGCTGCTCAAAATCTAGTTGATCACCACATGTGGGTTTAGGATGAAATTTTCCACCAGGCCAGATTAGTAGTGATCTTGGGTGGGGGTTCACCTTCCTCTAGCATGTGGGTCACTTGCAGGTTTATGTGGTTATATCTCCTTTTAATGTTACCCTGCTATTGCAGAGGCCTCAGGTACTGGTGCCCCTTGGTCCCTCCTATTCTCTCTGTGGCAGATAATGCTCTGGTCTCTGGGCTGTAATACATAGTCTAATTTCAGTTGTTGAATTTAGGTGCTGGGTGGTGTTGGAGGTCAGACTAGATGATTGAGTGATCCCTTCTGGCCTTAACCTCTATGACTCTTAGAATATCACAACACACCTTACATTGCTTCATTAAGATCACAAGTGCAGACACTTCTGGGCAGAGGATGACAACAGCCTTTCAGGCATCTAATGAGCTTGAGTTGAAGGCAATTAACATGCAGGTAACAAAAGAACTATACATCAGGGTGAAATCCTGGCCCCATTGGTTGAATATGAATCTGTACCCGAACTGCCCCAAATTTCAGCGTGATTAGCTCCTGGGCTTTGTAATACAAAATAATCCTACAGCTCTGCAAAAAGGTAACTGACTAACTGACTTAGGCATCCAGAGATGGCTGTAGCAAACTTTTTCTGATTTCTCACCTCTTCCCAGTGGCCTGGGGATGGAGGAAAGTGGCTTTGTTTTTCTTGGAAAGGTAGTGCTGGTGAGTAAGCCATAGACAGGTACGACCCAGGCAAAAGCAGTGCAGGCAAAGATACTGTGCCTCCCACGCATGCAAGCTGCCACAAAGTTCCAATCCCCATGCTTTACCCAGGAGTGCCAGAAGGCCAGGACAGAGATTTATGAAGACCTGATATTCAACTGTACTAGATTTATGGCAGTGGAATTCAGTGAGGCTGAACTGGCACAACTCAGTAGAGAATCAGACTTAAATTCCCTGTCTGCCTTAATGTCCCCTCCTTTCCCTCTCATTAGTGCATTTACATATGCTGCTTAGTGATCAGCAGTAACAATGTATTGTTCTTGAGCATGTTTATTACAGTAGTATCTATTCTAGGGCCCTACCCAGATCAGGGTCCCAGAGTAACGGCGACATTGTCCTGAAATGCTTTAGATTATTGAAGCAAACTTCCTAAATAATGTTCTTTAATATTTTCACTGTTAAGCCCAAACTTTGCTATAAACAATAGCTTGTGCCTTTCCAGGGAATTCCTTAGTTGTTACTACCATAACCCCATTACTATGTATGCTCTTTAGTTCGGTGCTTATGGTACTTACGGGGCATGTGGGAGACCTCAGTTCAAATCCTTGCTCTAGAACAAACCTGAAACAGGCTTTTTTGATTCACCAGAATTTCTGAAAAATTACACTTTTGGCTTGACCCAAACCATTTTTTCCTCTTGTTTTTGGAACTGCCACCAAACTGAACAGTCATTCACCTGGCTCTACTTAGGGTCAGAGCCTCATCTGGTACAAAGTGTCTTAGATAGCACCAGATTCTTAGTTTGCTCTGACAATTTACCACGGAAGCCCACGGGGGTTTGCCTGAGTAAGAACTGAGCAAGGCCTTGAGGATTTGGCTCTGTGTGTACGTTTTGCTTTGTTGAGCCAGAGGGAGGGTTTTGAGCCAAAGCTTTCTAGATCATATCTCTTAATTACTCTTTTTAAGAAAGGCCACAAATGCTCAGCATGTTGTTGAAGCTGTCAGTGCCTAGAAAGAAAAAAAGGAACAGGAGCCATCCAAGTTTAAAGGTTAGTTTATTCCAAATGGTTTTGTGACCTCAACAGGAGACTATATATATAGCAAAATATTTTCCCTCTTCACCACGGTGCTTTTGAAATGGCATCTTTGTTGTCTCTGTTGCCATAACGATAACTAATGAGGATATATATAAAACGAGGGATTCCCCCCAACCCTGAGTTTGATCTTGCTGGCCCACTGTATACTTTTGTGGTTGCATTCCCTTCCCTGAGCCAGTCTCTGTCTCTTGCTTTCTATCTTGCTTTCCTGTTCGTGGATTTCTAGATGTACCAAGGATCTAAGACAAATGGAGATGAATTCTAGAATGAGCAATATTTGGTGGTGTTCAGAAGTACAGACAGGGTCACATTGCGCAGTTGGACAGAGCTGTGCTGGTTAGTGGTTTTCCTTGAAGACAGGTAGCAAGCCTCACACAGATCAGAGGAAAGATCTCACCTCATGCCCACTGTGCCTGAATGATTAGTGTGAGAATGAGGAGAGGGACTGGAGAGGTGACGTGTCTCCCTAAATAAATTAGAATGCTATTAATAGTAAATGTTGTCTTTATGCTGAGGGCCCTCTGACACATTCAGTTCATCCTCACCTTAGAATAGATTTGTCTCCAGGCTCATATTTTTAAATTGTTCCTCCTTTCAGCAGCCAGTTAACATATGCCAGGGATCTCCCTCACTGTGGTTTTCTGCCACATTACCCCTCCTTCCCTATTTCTCTAAGTATTTATCATGATATGGCATATTCATATATCTAAACTTCGCTTTATCCTCTGAAAGTAGGTCTCCACTCTAGAGCTGGGGTGGCCTGTGAGTGCAGTCCATAGGAGGTGAAAGACTTGAACCAGATTTCTGTCTCTCCTTTGAACTAGATTTTGGGTTCAGATCTGATCTGGATCTGAATCGTTTGCTCTCTCTTGATTGTATACCAGTCTATACATACATTCTTTTCCTGCTCTACTGCAGGGAGAGTAACTGTGCCCAAGCTTTATCACCACCACCAGAAACAGGGATGGATGGATAGATAATCTGCAGATGCAAGAAAAAGAAATGTTTTTGTTCCAGTCTTGTTTTAGTCCCCCTGACATCGCTTTCTCAGGCAGAAAAGTGTCACTTTTCCCTGCAAATAATAAATAAATAATCATCAGAAAAGCAAAGATTCTTCTTCTCTCCCTGGCTTATTCTCTTTCTGCCATTTGCGGTATGGTTCCAACACTGCCTAGACCAGGGGTTCTCAAACTGGGGCTCTGGCCCCCTCAGGGGGTCATGAGGTTATTACATGGGGGGTCGCAAGCTGTCAGCCTCCACCCCAAACCCCGGTTTGCCTCCAGGGTTTATAATGGGGTTAAATATATTTTAAAAGTGTTTTTAATTGATAAGGGGGGTCGCACTCAGAGGCTTGCTATGTGAAAGGGATCACCAGTACAATAGTTTGAGAGCTACTGGCCTAGACCAACAGCTTCTGAGGATGACAGTCAACTTTTTTCCATGTCCAGTCAGACAGGCAGAGCTATCTCTCTACTGTAAACTCCCTGTGCACAGAGAGAGAGTCTTCTGCGAACAATTGCAAGTTGTGACTTTTCATGGTGCTCAGAGGGAGCAGGAAGGAGTGGGGGTTTAGGGGCAGGAGGAAGGAAGGAAAGCGTTTGCAGCTAGCTACTCCCTTTTCCAAACTTTCCTAAAACCAAATGTGTCGCATTGTACATGTATCCCTGCCTTTAGTCGGCTTGCGTAGAGGCAGTGGGAAGGAGAGTTGTGCCAGGCAACTCAGTGGGTGGTGTTTGGTATGGGGATGAGGCCACTTACTTCGCTTGCAATGTGGTTCTATCACTGATGATAACATGTCACATTCTTGACCTGCTCATCATACCATTATTCTTGCCTTCCAGCCTCCTCTCACAGACAGACATTGGGGAAGCCGGAGACAGAAGCCTCAGTGAGGGCGTTGCTTTGCCTTGTTTGCTTTCTGACTAGCTTTTGCTTAGCAGCGTTGGTTTATTTCAGGTGCTGTCATCAGGACAGCAGGTCAGCTGTGAATATGATGAGGATGGAAGCTTCATCCTTAGGGCTTTACAGTGTTGCTGAGAGTCAGTGTGGGGGTGGCAAAGAGGAGGGGTATTTCTAATCGAGACCCTTGTAAGAATCTCTGAGCTCAATTAATATTTTTACTTGATCTAATTGTAATTCACATGCACAAATCCAGACTGCCAAGCAAGCTGGGTCTGGCTATGTATTGATGTAACAATTGCAAATATTGCACACAACATCAAAAACAAGGCAACACAATTGGAGTAGAATGGGAAAGTGAACATATTAGTTAATCCAGCCAGAAAAACATTGCTGTTTAAAACGCAGCCCTGGTTTGTCCATATTTATTTTGCCCTCAATTATTTTCATATCAGATTTGCTCCCTTTTCATAACAAAGCCAGGCCTTTTAGCATCAGCCTACTCAGCTGAAAATCAGCCTCTCTTCCTTCTGCTGCATTCATGCTTGCTGACAGTAAAGATGCTGGACTCAGAACTTGGTTGGCCATTGTGGCGTTGACATAGGAAAGAGAAGTGAACGTATCAGACTGTGCATGCAAAGCAGGTTGAGTGTGCAAAAGGATATCTAGCCACCTACATTATATGAGCAGTCATGACAGTTGCACACATGGATGTAAGTACACATAGGCATACAGACCTCAGGCCTCTCTTCCTGAAAAATAGGTCTATGCATTGTCCACACCTATTAAAATAGGTGCTGGTTGGGTAGCATTCATGTGGGATGGTAATTCTTGTGCCCCAGAACATGCTGCACCATGTGGTCAGTCCAGTAGGGGGCTCCAGAGACTATTAAGGTATCACAGCTGAGTTCCCCCCAAAAGCCTCCAACAGCCACAGTGCACTGCACTATGTGTGAGTAAGAGAGAGAGGAGACTTGTTTCTTAGTGTGAACGCAAAAAACTATCAGATTATCAAGCTGCAGATAGCTGCAGGGATCCTCTGTGTGTGATGGGTGGGAGGGAAAAATTAATAATCTCAACTGGGGCATCATAAAAGTGCATGCAGGCAGGAAGTGGGGAGGCCTGGTGAATCTTTGCAAGGGGAGGTCGGTGAGTAAGAGTCCTCTTTTTTTGAAGCACTCACAGCCTCTGGATAACACACCTTTGTTCTATATGGGTCAAGAGGATCCCAGAGACCAAATCTCTGCCCTACACAAGAAAAAACATGGAGATCTAAGAGATCACTAAGGGCTGGGCAAAAGCAGAATGTGTAAAGTTAATACAGTCAGCATTATTGTACCACCTAGGAGAGCAAGAAACAAACAGTCCTTGAGACATAGCGCTTACAATCTAAACGGACAAGACCGACAAAGGGTGGGAGGGGAAACAGAAGCAAACAGAGAGGAAGTTACTTGCCCAAGGTCACACAGCAGGTCAGAGCTAAGACTAGAACACAGATCTCCCCATGTTCAGGGTTCTAATCTAGCCACTAGAGTGTGCTGCCTCTCGATAAGTGCCATATTGAACCTTTTATGAAGAACCAATCTCAGCTGAGCCATGAATGGAAGCACTTTTTGAGTCTGAAAAAAATGGGTTTAACAAAAATACTGTGTTCCATTCCTCATTGGTTTTCACCATATTCCAACCTGGCCCAGAGCAGGAGATACAAGGAGTCCCACAAGAGAGATGGCTCTGGTGAAATTCCCAACTCAGTTTGCAGACCAAAGCTTGAGAAGCATCTCAAGTGTTGTGGGCTAATCCAGATCTTCTCAGGATCGCCTTTCCATATGCACAGCTCAGCTGAAAAACAAACTGGCCCCTCATCAAGAGAAAAATGTGTTAGATGATGTTAACTAGGCAGAGAGCTCCAGTAGGTGGCATCAACTCTCAACCCCAGGAGTCTTAACTTTTTTCTTTTAAATCCAATTAGTGAAATGCCGCAAATCCCTTTATCTGGAAAGTAAAATGACATGCCAAATGTCTTCAGCATTTAAATAGATAGATAGCTAGATATCACATGTGTGTAAGAAAGAAATGCTGGCTCCATAGTCTGAATGACAGAGCCCATTTAATTTTTGTGAGTTGAATTTCCACACAACATTCACAGTGAAGCTCCAGAATAAGTGCAACAAATTCAGCCTGAGCCCAGTTTGCAAACCTGGGCTGAGTTGCAAGAAATCTCCAGGCCATGTTTGGAGCTTCCCCCTGTTATACTTTCAAGTGACACCCCCTGCAGTCCAGGATTTGAACACACCTAATGATGAATTTCCAGCATGCTTGTGCCCGAATGCCAAATGTGTCCAAAAGCAAATTTCAAATGCATCCTTTTGCTCATGTGTGGACTGAATCCAAGTGCTCCTGCGGCTCAGAGTGCCTATAGCCCAGCTTTGAGCATAGCTTGGGCTCAGTTTCAGTTAAACTCCATAGGGAAGCTGGTGATTTCATTTACACAAGATTTCAAAGTTTGCCAGTTTTGACTGAATTTTGCTCTGATTTTTTTTCCATTCCATTCCAACCTCAGCCTTTGTCCAGACACACAAGTTCCACCAGTGTAACTAAAATTGTTTGGTTGACATTTATTTAGTCAAACCAGTGAAAACCTCCATGTGGAAACATTTAAACTCAGTTGGTTACTGAGTTAAATCAATAGAAAACTTATGTAAGTGTGTCCCTACAGGACTTTGTAGTAGATTAACTAAATTGATTTTAAAAACTTGATTTTAGTTAAATTAGTTGAATTTTGGCTGTAGGCAAGGGGTAAAATTATCAAAGCAGCTCTGGGTACATCTACACAGTCCATGGAAGTGAGCCTCTGAGTCTGGGTCTACAGACTCGGGTTCACAACACTCACCGTATGGCACCAGAAGTAGCTGCATAGATGTTGTGGCTCTGGCTGGAGCTCAGGTTCTGCAGCCTAGGGAAACGGTTAAGCTTCAGAGCTTGAGCTGCGGCCTGAACTGCAACATAAAAGCACTGTCCACACAACCATTTTTAGCGCCATAGTGCAAACCCCAGTCTGTTGATCCAGGCTTGGAAGATTGCAGATGCAGGTTATATAGATGTGCTCTAAGTCACTTGTCCTCAACCTGCGGTCTGCAGACCCCTGGAGTCTACAGACTATGTCTAAGATTTCCAAAGGGGTCCATACCTCCATTTGACATTTTTAGGGGTATTCAAATGAAAAAAGGTTGAGAACCACTGCCCTAAGTGATTTAGAAGTATAAGCCTCATTTTCAAAAGTGACACGGGCCCTTTGAAAGATTTAGGCTCCAGAGATTTAGGCTTCTACGTGTTTTACTTCATTAGATGCTATTGGAAATTATACCCAAGGTCTAAACCTGAATGGTTGTGAATTAGGGCTGTCAAGCAGTTAAAAAAATTAATCGCAATTAATCGCATGATTAATCGCACTGTTAAACAATAATAGAATACCATTTACTTAAATAGCTTTGGATATTTTCAACATTTTCAAATATATTGATTTCAATTACAATACAGAATACAAAGTGCTCAGTGCTCACTTTATATTATTATTTTTATTACAAATATTTGCACTGTAAAAAACAAAAGAAATAGTATTTGTCAATTCACCTCATATAAGTACTGTAATGCAATCTCTTTATCATGAAATTTGAACTTACAAATGTAGAATTATGTACAAAAAATAACTGCACTCAAAAATAAAACAATATAAAACTTTAGAGCCTACAAGTCCACTCAGTCCTACTTCTTGTTCAGCCAATCGCTCAAACAAGTTTGTTTTACATTGGCAGGAGATAATGCTACCTGCTTTTTGCTTACATCACCTGAAAGTAAGAACAGGCATTCCCATGGCATTGTTGTAGCCAGTGTTGCAAGATGTTTCTGTGCCAGATGCACTAAAGATTCATATGTCCCTTCATGCTTCAACCACCATTCCAGTGGACATGAGTCCATGCCGACAACGGGTTCTGCTCAGTAATGACCAAAGTGATGTGGACCAATGCATGTTCATTTTCATTATCTGAGTCAGATGCCACTAGCAGAAGGTTGATTTTCTTTTTTGGTGGTTCAGGTTCTGTAGTTTCCGAATGGAGTTTTGCTCTTAACTCTTCTGAAAGCATGTCCTACATCTCCCTCTCAGATTTTGGAAGGCACTTCAGATTCTTAAACCTTGGGTCGAGTGCTGTAGCAATCTTTAGAAATCTCACATTGGTACCTTTTTTGTGTTTTGTCAAATTTGAAGTGAAAGTGTTCTTAAAATGAACAACATGCTGGGTCATCATCCGAGACTGCTATAACATGAAATATATGGCAGAATGCAGGTAAAACAGAGCAGGAGACATACAATTCTCCCCCAAGGAGTTCAGTCACAAATGTAATGCATTTTTTTTAAAATGAGCATCATCAGCATGGAAGCATGTGCTCTGGAATGATGGCCGAAGCATGAAGGGGCATACGAATGTTTAGTATATCTGGCACGTAAATACCTTGCAATGCTGGCTACAAAAATGCCATGTGAATGCCTATTCTCACTTTCAGGTAATGTTGTAAATAATAAGCAGGCAGCATTATCTCCCATAAATGTAAACAAACCCGTTTGTCTTAGCAATTGGCTGAACAAGAAGTAGGACTGAGTGGACTTGTAGGCTCTAAAGTTTTATATTGTTTTGTTATGAGTGCAGTTATGTCACAAACAAACAAATCTACATTTGTAAGTTGCACTTTCATGATAAAGAGATTGCACTACAGTACTTGTATAAAGAGTATTTTTCAATTCAATGTCTTTTATCATTTTTACAGTGCAAATATTTGTAATGAAAAATAATATAAGGTAAGCACTGTACACTTTGTATTCTGTATTGTGATTGAAATTAATATATTGAAAATGTAGAAAAAATCCAAAGTATTGAATACATTTAAATTGATATTCTATTGTTTAACAGTGTGATTAAAAGCGATTAATTTTTTGAGTTAATTGTGTGAATTAACTCTGATTAATCAACAGCCCTAGTGTGAACCAATATGAAGTGAAGCCCCCCCATTTGTGCTCATCTCAGCTAAGAGGAGCTTACACAGTGCTTTTATTAACGCTGTTGTAAAACTTTTACAACTTGTCTCCAGGCACAGTTGCACCAGTTTAACTTTGTTTAAATTAAGGTGTGATTTTAAACTGATTTAGTTAAATCAGTGCAAAAGGCTGTGTAGATGTTCTTATTTTGGGTTAATCCAGGTTTTCTTTTCAGTTGAATTTACATAAGCCCTGTGGCCTGTAGCCCCTACAGAATGACACCTGTTGGTGAACAGGGAGAAGAGCAGCCCAGAGCTTTGAGAATTCAGAGGGACAGTGGATCAAGAAGGGAGGGTGCTCTCTGCCCTCAGTTGTTGGTGAACAAGGGGAAATGACTGACTGGGCCAGCCCTCATTTGCATTTCAGTTATGTGACAGTTTGGGGCAATTTGATAAAAGTTCAGTTAAGTGTTGAGTTTGAGTGAGGGTAACAGAACGTTATCCCTGTTGAGTAATGAAAGTATAAGAGAACTGCACCAAATATGCCTGGAGCTAGGGTAATGGGTCACCTTGACCATAATTATAATCTGGCATATTTAGCTAGTAGTTCTTGGACAATACTGGACAAGGAGAGAGAGAGGGTGGGTGGTTGGGTACCTTCATACTCCTGCTTTCTGCTGGGAGTGACTCCCTGGGGACAGGGACTCTGTTAAGGATCGTCTATGCCACTGATTTCTCTTTGAAAACTCAACATAGAGATCAGGGCTGAGATAGCTTTAAGACAGTGAACAAATGTTGAGGCAGTTTCCAGGGGGGTGGACAGTCCTGCAGGGATCAACGTGCTGAGGTAGTTTGGGCTGAAGCTTCAGAGAGCAGCAGCCTTGCTGAGGGCCACCTACTCAGCACCAAAGCTGTAATCACTTCAGCTGGGTCAGATAGTAGAGCCCCCGGAGCACTTTCCTTAGGGACTGGAGAACTCTGGAGTCTACCAGTCCCGGACAACAAACTGTGAGCGGGGTCCTGAGGAGGAGGAAGAGAGGGAAATGGTAAAAGCTAGAGTGCATTGTCTCATCAGCCATTTACAACTGTGACAGAAGGAGTAGGGTAACCGTCTTACCTCATAGATATTGTTTTATTGCCAGATTTCCCAAGTTTATTTTATGTGACCCCTCAGCCCCCATAATGTTCTCTTTGTTCTAAACCTATGGACTCGGTGCTTGTGAGTAGAGCTGGGCAAATATTTTCCTCCAAAACTCTTTTTTTTTTTTTGGCACAAAATGCAGATTTGGGTTGACAGTAACATTTCACTAATGAGTGTCAACTTCACCAAAGTAATTTCATTTTGGAGAGAGGGAGGGAACTGAAAAAAAATCTTTCAAGACATATTGCTTCAGTATTTTTTAAATGGAACATTTTGATTTTTAGATTCAAAATGACTTCTTGTGTTGAAATTGTCTTCAGTTTAATTTTTAAAAATTAAAACTAGTCAGGCTAAAACAAAATATACATGGTCATTTCCCCCAGCTTTTTGAATTGCTGAATTTTTTTTTTTAAATTTGGGTCAATCTAAAACACATTTTGTTTTTATTTTTCAGAACTGTCCGTGCACTGCAAAGCCAGTTATTCACACAGCTCTACTTGCAAGTGGGGAAGTATTGTCTATCAAGGATGCCCAGAGGAGGTAATTTAATTTTCTCATGTTTCTTGGTGGGTGTTTCAAATTAATGTTTTTTAAGTTTTCTGAAGGAATCCCTAGATAATTGAACCCAGCTCCTTTTGCTGCTGACAACACCTAGCAGAAGGGTAAAACTTAAATCAGTTGGGGAAAGGTTCAAGCTAAACTGAAAGAAGTGACTCCTAACTGAAATGGAGTGTACACTCAGCCTTTTGCATCAGTTTAACTAAACTCATTTAATTAATCTGAAGTATAGGTTTGCATGTAGCCAGGTCTTCATAGGGGCACAGAGAAGATTTACAGGGTGCTAATCTTGAAACAGAGATTAAAATGGGATAGTCTCTCTATCCCCCTTCTCCATGGCCCCTTTCGGAAAATTAGGGGGCCTCTCTCCAAGGAGAAGCTATTGGAAATTGCACACCCTTCCCCCTGAACGTAGCCAGAACAGCAATATACATTTCTGAGGTTTGGCAGCAGCATCTGAGAGCACTTTTTTTTGCCAAAGGAGAACTGGCTGATGTACATGGGGGCTGAAGTATGTGTGGGCTTGGGAGACACGTGGGGTGGAGAAGGAAAGAGAAAACACCGCCCTGTACCCACTCTGCTACCCACTGCCACTGGCAATTCTATTCTCCCTTTCCCTCAGCAGCATCCAGGGGTTGTATTCCAGTTTTTGGAATGAAAACTGTCATCTGAGAGTGAGATTCATGCTTGTATTTTCATTAAGTTACAAAACCAGGCAATTATTCATACGACAGGCCTCTTCTGAGTTGAACAAGCCTTTGCAAAAACATATATGGCCAATGCGCTGCCTGCACACTCCAGACATGTTATTGGCTAAGGAAGCAGCCAGCTAAAGCGCTTGGTTTTATGCTAAATTCTGTTCATTGTATTGTTACCTGCTTCTTCCATTTCCCTATTTGTCTGTCCATCTGTTGTCCATCTTGCCTGATAGCGAGACTGTAAGCTCTTTGGGGCTAGAACTGTCTTCCTTGCTACCTGTTTGTACAATGGGCACACTGGGCCTGGTATCCCTGATGGGGGTTAGATGCTGTTAATTAATAGTAATACAAATACAAGTAACAAATATCAAAGCTAGCCTAAAAATGTTTTACATTTTCTGTGGAAAAAAATTGGACAAAACAAAAAACACCCTCTGTTTGAAAATGTTCACTACATTTTTCAGTTTATCAATTAAACTGAAAGGAAATTATTTCTGTATTTAGAAAGCCAAAAGTTTGTCAGGTTTTGTTTCCCCTTCCTCATTCCGTTTCTCTTTCTCAGAAAAGAAAAGGGGGGGGTGAGAAACAGAGCCAGAAATGAAAATGTTTTTGTTTTTTTTCTTAAAAAATTTGTACTATAATGAACATATTTGTTGTGCCTGAAAAACATTTTTTGGGGGTTAAACAAGGTTCCTCATATATGTTGACTAGCTTTTCTTGCTATTCTATTTAGGTTGTGACCCCTTTGAGGCAGGGGGTGTTTTGGGTCTGTGTTTGTACAGCACCTAGCACAGTGGGGTCCATGACTGGGAGCTACCACAATACAAATGATGACGGTGATCAGGGACAGATTTTCAATGAGGCACATGCCTAGGGGTGTTGCTGTTCTAGGGGTGCCTAAAAGTTAAAAGTGGGTTAAAAGTTAAGAAGTTAATACATACAGCTCCTCTGAGGGCGGCCAGGCTCCTAGCACAGGTTGTAGGCCTGGAGCAGGTCGTGTTGGGCTGGAGCAGGGTGAGTGTCCAAGTCAGCCCACCTGGGAGTGCTGTGAGCTGCAGCCAGGCAGGGTGGCTGCTGAAGGTGCTGGGAGCATCCCAGTCCCTTCCCAGTCTCAGCTGCCCCGCTACCTCTGCCCTGTGCCGAGGGGGGGGATAGTGCCCCAATCACTTGCATGGGCAGAGCCTGCTGCACTGGGGTGCAGGAGGGATGGAAGACACCCGGGAACCACTTGCCGTGGGGATTCCACCCCCTCCCCCGCACCTCACCTGGGTCAGGTGGTCTGCGCCTCTGCTCGGGCTGCGAGCACCATGCATGGCAGAGGGTCTTGTGTCTTCCTAGGGAGGCTGTTTATATTTCTTTTCATTTCATTTTTTACAGAAAACACAAAGATCAGCTGTACGTGGGGGGAGAGGGAGGGAGGATGCTGAAGATGCTGCGCCTAGGGGCACGTAAGGTGTAAATCCAGCCCTGATGGTGATTAACTTCTTACTATCATCATCATTGTATGGAGCGTAACAAAACTAGCCTTTGCCAGGTTGGGACTGAAGGGTCCAAATTTTTAACGTGAAACCCCAGAGGCATGAGAGCATGTGAATGCTGATGGAAAAGGTGGCTGAAAGCCCTGCAGACCAAATCTGGTAAATGTCGTGTGGCTCTGATTGAACCACTTGTGATGATTTAGAATAATTTTCACTTCCCTTGAAGTTCAAGCTCAAATTAGTGGACCCACCAAAGTGCTGCAGATATCAAGGTGGGAGAGGAGAGAGGTGTTCCTGCTGTGCATTTTTTTGCATAACTGTTCTGCTTTGGCAAGAGGTACAGATTAAAGTCTGAGAGATATGGGCTGATAAGTGGTTTCTGAGAGATAAGCTAGGAAAGAGTCAGTAATTCTGGATTAGAGTGTTGTGTGCTTTCTATATGTAAGCCTAGATGTTCAATAAAAGGAACTGTTCCAGCCTTTTAGCTGTGTATGTCTGCATGCACGTTTGATTCTGTGTGCTTGGGGCAGTGATGCAGTTACCTATGGTCCAGATTCAAACAGGAAACAAGGGTCCAGTGCACCGAAGAGGAACAGCCAAGTGATTTATTTTCACAAAACGCTTCCATTTTCATTTCATTGGGTTGTACGTTTCACTCTGGCCTCCCGGTTCCTCTCTGATCACATAAAGAGATATTGACTGAGCCACAGATCTGAGGGAAGGGTGCTGCCTAAACTGAACCACCCCAGAAACAGACCTGGGAGGCTTTGTGTGTCAGACATGCACCTCTGAGTCACAATGCCTCTCTGGCTTCCTCCTCGGTCAGTGTGGAGATAGTAATTTACTATTGGCTTGTAACCAACAGCAAAAGTCATGTGCTGTACCAGCAGTACATGCTGTGCTGGCTCATCTACCCTGGCCAGCAAATGGGGGTCTGGGGTGCAGCCAAGAATCTGCCAGTGACCCCCTTATTCCTATCTAGATAGTGAGCGAGCGGGAAAGCAGCCTCATTTACTCATAGGCACCTGTGGCCTAGTTCCAGGTCCCACTGCAAAGGTGTAAGGGGGAATCAAACTATCTCTTATTCCCTTGTGAGGACATTTAGTCCAAGTAATAAGCTATTTCTTGGACACATGTCTAATGCATTATTCGGTATGCTTAAAGTTTTTTCTCTTTGTTAAATTCAGCTCCCATTTTTTACGTAATTTGAATTTGCTTGGTGCTACAAGACAGAGAGAAATGTGTTTTCTTAACTAGAGCAGGCTATAGAAAGCATTTTTAGTCTGAGGCCAGGCCCACACTAGAAGCATTGGCAGCAGTGGCAGTGTTGGTTACGGGGGTGTGATTGTTATGACAGCAAAAGCCCTAGTGTACTTATACCAGCATAAAAGTGCTTTTGATTATTTTGCCGGGGAAACCTGGCTAACGTATACGCTCCCTTGTCAGTGGAAGTTGCATCTATGCTAGGAGGACCTGGCTGTATAGTTACACAGGTATAGCTATGCCAGCAAACCTTTTGCTGGTGTAGACTAGGCCTTAGTCCAGTAACTGGAATGCAGCGATGCATGGAAGTGCAGGAACAGCGTACACAACCTTTTTGGAGTAAGCCCACGAAAGGCCAGATCCCCAGTTGGTTTAAATCTGTTTAGCATCACCTGAGTCAATGGGACACTCTCTGATTTACACCAGTTCGGAGTCTGCCCCTGAATATTCAACAAGCACTTGAATTCTCAGTGTGACTTCTCAGAACAAGCACATCGTTCTACATAATGAGCAGTATCCTTATAAGAAAAAAAAAATGAGGTAACCTGTAGCTAGAGTTTGGGTTTCTCAAAGTTCTGAAATAACAGATGTTTCTACAGTTCCTAGGGCTGGGTGAACCGGTTCAGATAATGTGTGTTGACATGAGCCCAATATTTGGATAGTCCAGGTAAACGTCCATTCTTATGATTCCTCCTCAGAACCAGACTTCTGAACATTCCAGGGTTCATCCATTCAGGTCTTTAAAGGAGTATTCATGCATGACTGAGGCCCCCACTGCCTTTATTCTGACCTGAGCTCTAAATGGAGCAGAAGGGCTGATCATCCTAAACTTGTCATGGCTATTCACAGTAAGTGTTTTGGTTGAAGTATTAATTCATATCCATAGCTGCAGAGGGGAACTTGTGCTGCATACCTTTGGAAATACTTCCCACCCATCAATGTTACCATCAGCTCTTGCATGACTTTGCAGTACAGAAACACAAATATCCAGTGTTCTTCTGTTCTACATTACAGCTTGAGGTCTGCCTCTGTCGCTGTTAGTACACATTCTTAGTTCTGATTCCCAGTGGCATCTCTCTTGGCTTCTTATTCATTACCCAAACATCTTGGCAAGCAGGGGCCTATTAATGGCTTAGGTCATTTGGAACACATGGTGGAATCTTATGGTAAACCCAGAGACACTTATGGAGGTGTAATATCTTGGTTTTGGTTCCCTCCACATTTTCATAGCACTGAGGCCAAAACCACAATGAAGGAGCAAAATCTGGCAAGGAAGGTCAACCCCAAACTCATTACAGACCAGTTAGGCTGTTAAGAAGAGATAAAAGAAGAAAAAAAAAGCTTCTATGTCCCCCTCAATTGCTTGTTTGTTGAGATTTCTTCTTTCTTTTGTGGCATGGGTTCCCAGGCCTCTTATCCCACTAGCCCAGGCAATGGGGTGTGCCTGGGGAAAGCCGAGAAATTCTTATTAAACCTATGATTGGATCATAGAGTTTGCTGGTCCAAATAGAAGTCCGAAGGCTTTCATGCATCCCTTTGTTAATAGTCATGTTTCACCATTTAATCTCATTGCTGTCTTCCTTATTTCCTCTCAGCAGCTGCACAACTTGCAGCTAGGAGGGTAAAGCCAATTGCAGCCAGTCTGCATCAGTGATCTTGCACTGGTCACTAAGAGCTGCTGAAGCAAGACCCGCTATATCTTGGCACCTAACCAATGAGCACTGCCCTTACAGCGCTGCCTGTCCTGGAAGTTCCACTTTGCTCATCAGCCTGGGTCTTTCACAGGACAGTGGCGTGAAGCTACATGCACTAGGCTTTTGGGCTCAAGAACATGATTCAGATGCTTTGCCATAATTCAGAAAATATGGAGACAAAAAAAGTGCATGTGAAAATACTCACTACCCAATGGGAAAATAACTGCCAGCAATTCCGTAATATCTATCAGTGCCTTGTCAGCAGTGATGTCACAATAGTGGCTATTCATAACTTCCAAGGTTGTGCTGTCATTCCCAGACCTAGTGTGTCGCATTGTTTACTAGAGTGATCTGGGATCTAGATGACAAGAAGATCCAGAGTGCACCCTAGCTATGAGTAGATAGTTGTATGGGGTACTAAATACCCTGCTATCTTCAGACTGTCCAGCTTCTTGTGTAAAGAGTAGCACATTTGCCCAACCTGTTCATCTGATCTATGGTTGAAAAAGTTAAGGTTATAAGTTGACTTAGTAGGGGTGAAATGCCCCATTTTCTTGATCAACATTTGAAATTTAATTAAAACTTTTGAAATTTGAAATTCTATAGTAGGTCTGAATATAGGGAAATACTTTTCAGAAAACCTTTAAAAATATTTTCCCCGTTTTCAACAAAATTTGAAATGTTGACAAAAAATGTGAATTTTTTTATCCAGCTCTAGTTATAAGACGTAGTTCATCCCAAAATGGGTATAGCTTTGACTTAAGGTTGAAGGATGTGTAGAGAATCCAGAGAAATTCACACAGCAGCAAGCAGAGTGGCAGCAAGATTGTTGAAAGATAGAAAATATCTCTATGGGGTGAGAATATTGGTTTTGTGGGACCAGGTGGGACTCTGAGAATCCTGGCTATGACATAATTGGATTGGAGGCAAGATTATGAGGCAGGAGGACTTTCTTTAAGAGAGGCCTGTGTCATAAACAGATAGCTAAGGGTTAATGTCTCTTTCACCTGAACCACCTGACCAGAGAACCAATCAGGAAACCGGATTTTTTCAACTTTGGGTGGAGGGAATTGTGGGTCTGAGTCTTTTGTCTGTCTGCCTGCTGTCTCTGAGCTTTGGAGAAGTAGTTCTATTTTCTAGTCTTCTGTTTCTAAGTGTAAGGACAAAGAGATCAGATAGTAAGTTCTATGGTTTCTTTTCTTTGGTATTTGCATGAATAAGTGCTGGAGTGCTTTGATTTGTATTCTTTTTTAATAAGGCTGTTTATTCAATATTCTTTTAAGCAATTGACCCTGTGTTGTATCATCTAAATACAGAGAGCACATTTGTATGTATTTTTCTTTCTTTTTATATAAAGCTTTCTTTTAAGACCTGTTGGAGTTTTTCTTTACTTCAGGGAAATTGAGTCTGTACTCACCAGGGAATTGGTGGGAGGAAGAAATCAGGGGAGTTCTGTGTGTTGGATTGCTAGCCTGATTTTGCATTCCCTCTGGGGGAATAGGAAAGTACTTTTGTTCCAGGATTGGGAACGGAGAGGGGGAATCACTCTGCGTAGTTTCACAGAGCTTGTGTCTGTGTATCTCTCCAGGAGCATCTGGAGAGGGGAAGGGAAAAAGGATTATTTCCCTTTGTTGTGAGACTCAAGGGATTTGGGTCTTGGGGTCCCCAGGGAAGGTTTTTCAGTGGGACCAGAGTGCCCCAAAACACTCTAATTTTTTGGGTGGTGGCAGCAGTACCAGGTCCAAGCTGGTAACTAAGCTTGGAGGTTTTCATGCTAACCCCCATATTTTGGACGCTAAGGTCCAGAATCTGGGAATAAGGTTAAAACATGAGTGGCAGCGGCGGGATATAGACAGAATCCAGAAGCCAGTAGGAATATTATATTTTTCTTTTCTCTGCTAAGGGCTTTTTAGCAGAGAGAAACAGTTTGGTTTTAAAAGGGAACCAGAGAGAATTTTTTTTTTCTGCTCTCTCTAGCAGTTTGTGGTTTGCATGTTAAGCGAGAAGACTGTTGAGGGTCTTTTGTCATGCAATAGCCCTCCCATTAGGAGGCAAGTACCAGCACTTATATGCATGCAAATAAAGTGGTTTTTCTGGTTTCCCTTCATTGAACATTAGCTAGAGAGAGAAAGGGAAAAAAGCACTGTTGCTAGGCAGACTTCAGGAGGCAACAGAGCCTGCAGTTCAACAGAGAAACACCGGAGAGCACCCCAACACAAGAAAACAGGAACCATGTCTACCAGGACAAAAATGGAGGCCGAAGACCAATTCCAAGAAGCTGAACACAGGCGACAACTGGAAATAAAACAAAAAGAGATGGAAATAAAAGAAAAGGAAGAAAGCATCAAACTGGCAGCCTTCCAAAGAGAACAGGCAGCCCAAGAGGCAGCACACAAAAGAAAACTAGAAGAAGAAGAGGTGGCCCACCGCCGAGAAATGGAAAAACAACAAAAAGAGAATGAAGAGAAGGAAAAACAGAGAAAACATGAACTGGAGATGGCAAAAGCTGGGCTGCATGTGCCAGCCAACCCTAACAACCCGGCGCCAATTATTGCTCCACAGCACAGGAAATTTCCCACCTACAAGGCAGGTGATGACACCGAGGCCTTCTTGGAAAATTTTGAAAGAGCCTGTCTTGGGTACAGCATCCCCGAAGACCAGTACATGGTAGAATTAAGGCCACACCTCAGTGGACCTTTAGCAGAGGTGGCAGCTGAAATGCCCAAGCCGCAAATGAACGACTATAAACTTTTTCAAACCAAGGCCAGATACAGGATGGGGATAACCCCAGATCATGCCCGTCGGCGCTTCAGAACCCAAAAATGGAAACCAGAGGTGTCATTTCCCAAACACGCCTACTACATTGCAAAAAACTGTGAGGCCTGGTTAACAGGAAACAACATTCAAACCTTGGAAGAAGTGAACCTCCTCATACAAATGGAGCAGTTCTTGGATGGTGTTCCTGAAGACATCACACGGTACATACAAGATAGAAATCCCAAAAATATCGCTGAGGCGGGGGAGATTGGAGCCAAATGGATGGAACTGGCAGAAAGCAAAAAAGCTACTGTCAAGGGGAACGATTACCCCAGGGGGCACACAGACCATAAACCCTACAACCGAGGACAGCCAAAGACCCCACATACCACCCAAGTAAAGCCACAGATACCCTACCCTTCAACCTCACCAGTCTCCAGTAACTCACCTCGGCCCAGTGACCCATCAGATGGAAGATGCTTTAAGTGTAATGAACTGGGACATATCAAGGCCAACTGTCCCAAGAACACCATGCGAGTGCAATTCATTACACCACCATCACCCCAAAGATCCCCAGGCCCAGATGCCTCTCAAATACCCTTGGAGCGAAGGGAAAATTTGAGAGTGGGCGGAAAGAAGGTTACTGCGTGGAGAGACACGGGGGCACAAGTGTCAGCTATCCACCAATCCTTCGTTGACCCCAAATTCATCAACCCAAAGGCCAAAGTTACAATTTACCCCTTCATGTCACAAGCTGTAGACTTGCCTACAGCTCAACTGCCTGTCCAGTACAAAGGCTGGTCAGGAATGTGGACTTTTGCAGTCTATGACAATTATCCTATCCCCATGCTACTGGGGGAAGACTTGGCCAACCAGGTGAGGCGGGCCAAGAGAGTGGGAATGGTTACACGTAGCCAAACCAGGCAAGCTTCCCGACCCATTCCTGTTCCTGAGCCGTCCACAGAGGCCCCGTCTGTGTTACCAGAGACCCAAACAGAGGCAGTGGACCCGGATTCCATGCCTACCACTGAAACAGCCACAGCATCTCCAGTCCCAGGCCCGGAACTGGAACAGCAACCAGCACCAGCAAGTGCAACCACATCTTCAAACTCAACGCCAGAGGGCGCCAGCAAGCCAGAACTGGCAGAAGCACAAGACAGCCATACCCAAAAGGCTCAGCCAGAGCCTGAAATACCCTCAGGTGCACCAGCGGAGAGCGGTTCACCAGCAATGGAAACAACCCCATCACCTACATCGCTTCCAGAGGGACCAAGCCCAAGTCCACAGTCTGAGGAAGAACTGGTGACCCCAGCCTCAAGGGAACAGTTCCAGGCTGAGCAGGAAGCGGATGACAGCCTTCAGAAAGCGTGGGCGGCGGCACAGAGCACCCCACCGCCTCTCAGCTCTTCTAATCGATCCCGGTTTGTTATAGACCAAGGACTTTTATACAAGGAAATTCTTTCTGGTGGACACCGGGAAGAATGGCAGCCGCAAAAACAGTTGGTGGTTCCAACTAAGTACCGGGAGAAGCTCTTAAGCTTAGCCCATGATCATCCCAGTGGCCATGCTGGGGTGAACAGAACCAAGGACCGGTTGGAGAAGTCCTTCCACTGGGAGGGGATGGGCAAGGATGTTGCCAAGTATGTCCGGTCTTGTGAGGTATGCCAAAGAGTGGGTAAGCCTCAAGACCAGGTCAAGGCCCCTCTCCAGCCACTCCCCATAATTGAGGTCCCATTTCAGCGAGTAGCTGTGGATATTCTGGGCCCTTTCCCCAAAAAGACGCCCAGAGGAAAGCAGTACGTACTGACTTTAGTGGACTTTGCTACCCGATGGCCAGAAGCAGTAGCTCTAGGCAACACCAGGGCTAACACTGTGTGCCTGGCCCTAACAGACATCTTTGCCAGGGTAGGTTGGCCCTCTGACATCCTTACAGATTCAGGGTCTAATTTCCTGGCAGGGACCATGGAAAAACTGTGGGAAACTCATGGGGTGAATCACTTGGTTGCCACCCCGTACCACCATCAAACCAATGGCCTGGTGGAAAGGTTCAATGGAACTTTGGGGGCCATGATAAGAAAATTCATCAACGAATTCTCCAATAATTGGGACCTAGTGTTGCAGCAGTTGCTGTTTGCCTACAGGGCTGTACCACATCCCAGTTTAGGGTTTTCACCATTTGAACTTGTGTATGGTCACGAGGTTAAGGGGCCATTACAGTTGGTGAAGCAGCAATGGGAGGGGTTTACGCCTTCTCCAGGAACTAACATTCTGGACTTTGTAAGCAACCTACAAAGCACCCTCCGACACTCTTTAGCCCTTGCTAGAGAGAACCTAAAGGATGCTCAAGAAGAGCAAAAGGCCTGGTATGACAGACATGCCAGAGAACGTTCCTTCAAGGTAGGAGACCAGGTTATGGTCTTGAAGGCGCAACAGGCCCATAAGATGGAAGCATCATGGGAAGGGCCATTCACGGTCCAAGAGCGCCTGGGAGCTGTAAACTACCTCATAGCATTTCCCAATTCCTCACTAAAGCCTAAAGTGTACCATGTTAATTCTCTCAAGCCTTTCTATTCCAGAGACTTACAGGTTTGTCAGTTTACAGTCCAGGGAGATGATGCTGAGTGGCCTGACGGTGTCTACTACGACGGAAAAAAAGATGGTGGCGTGGAAGAGGTGAACCTCTCAACCACCCTGGAACGTCTGCAGCGGCAACAAATCAAGGAGCTGTGCACTAGCTTCGCCCCATTGTTCTCAGCCACCCCAGGACGGACTGAACGGGCATACCACTCCATTGATACAGGTAATGCTCACCCAATCAGAACCCCACCCTACCGGGTGTCTCCTCATGCCCAAGCTGCTATAGAACGGGAGATCCAGAACATGCTACAGATGGGTATAATCCGCCCATCTACCAGTGCATGGGCATCTCCAGTGGTTCTGGTACCCAAACCAGATGGGGAAATACGCTTTTGCGTGGACTACCGTAAGCTAAATGCGGTAACTCGTCCGGACAACTATCCAATGCCACGCACTGATGAGCTATTGGAAAAGTTGGGACGTGCCCAGTTCATCTCTACAATAGACTTAACCAAGGGGTACTGGCAAGTACCGCTAGATGAACCTGCCAAGGAGAGGTCAGCATTCGTCACCCATGCGGGGGTGTATGAATTCAATGTCCTTCCTTTCGGCCTTCGAAATGCACCCGCCACCTTCCAGAGGCTGGTAGATGGTCTACTAGCTGGACTGGGAGAATTTGCAGTTGCCTACCTCGATGATGTGGCCATTTTTTCAGACTCCTGGCCCGAACACCTGCTCCACCTGGAAAAGGTCTTTGAGCGCATCAGGCAGGCAGGACTAACTGTTAAGGCCAAAAAGTGTCAAATAGGCCAAAACAGAGTGACTTACCTGGGGCACCAGGTGGGTCGAGGAACCATAAACCCCCTACAGGCCAAGGTGGATGCTATCCAAAAGTGGCCTGTCCCAAGGTCAAAGAAACAGGTCCAATCCTTCTTAGGCTTGGCCGGATACTACAGGCGATTTGTACCACACTACAGCCAAATCGCTGCCCCATTGACCGACCTGACCAAAAAGACCCAGCCAAATGCCGTTAAGTGGACTGATGAGTGTCAAAAAGCCTTTACCCAGCTTAAGGCAACGCTCATGTCTGACCCTGTACTCAGGGCCCCGGATTTTGACAAACCATTCCTAGTAACCACAGATGCATCTGAGCGTGGTATAGGAGCAGTGCTCATGCAGGAAGCAACAGATCACAACTTCCATCCTGTCGTGTTTCTCAGCAAGAAACTGTCTGAGAGGGAAAGTCACTGGTCAGTCAGTGAAAAGGAATGCTATGCCATTGTGTACGCCCTGGAAAAGCTACGCCCATATGTTTGGGGACGGCGGTTCCAACTACAAACTGACCATGCTGCACTAAAGTGGCTTCATACTGCCAAGGGGAACAACAAGAAACTTCTTCGTTGGAGTTTAGCTCTCCAAGATTTTGATTTTGAAATTCAACACATCACAGGAGCTTCTAACAAAGTTGCTGATGCACTCTCCCGTGAGAGTTTCCCAGAATCCAGTAGTTAAAAAGTGTTCTTAAAATGTAAAAGTCTGTTAGTTATATACTTAGTAGTATATGTAAAGGTGCATGTGTTGTATTAATCTGTTTATTTTCAAGTTCTAGAAGGAAATTGCCGCCAGTGAGCTTCCCCACTGTCTGCAATTTGGGGGGCGTGTCATAAACAGATAGCTAAGGGTTAATGTCTCTTTCACCTGAACCACCTGACCAGAGAACCAATCAGGAAACCGGATTTTTTCAACTTTGGGTGGAGGGAATTGTGGGTCTGAGTCTTTTGTCTGTCTGCCTGCTGTCTCTGAGCTTTGGAGAAGTAGTTCTATTTTCTAGTCTTCTGTTTCTAAGTGTAAGGACAAAGAGATCAGATAGTAAGTTCTATGGTTTCTTTTCTTTGGTATTTGCATGAATAAGTGCTGGAGTGCTTTGATTTGTATTCTTTTTGAATAAGGCTGTTTATTCAATATTCTTTTAAGCAATTGACCCTGTGTTGTATCATCTAAATACAGAGAGCACATTTGTATGTATTTTTCTTTCTTTTTATATAAAGCTTTCTTTTAAGACCTGTTGGAGTTTTTCTTTACTTCAGGGAAATTGAGTCTGTACTCACCAGGGAATTGGTGGGAGGAAGAAATCAGGGGAGTTCTGTGTGTTGGATTGCTAGCCTGATTTTGCATTCCCTCTGGGGGAATAGGAAAGTACTTTTGTTCCAGGATTGGGAACGGAGAGGGGGAATCACTCTGCGTAGTTTCACAGAGCTTGTGTCTGTGTCTCTCTCCAGGAGCATCTGGAGGGGGGAAGGGAAAAAGGATTATTTCCCTTTGTTGTGAGACTCAAGGGATTTGGGTCTTGGGGTCCCCAGGGAAGGTTTTTCAGTGGGACCAGAGTGCCCCAAAACACTCTAATTTTTTGGGTGGTGGCAGCAGTACCAGGTCCAAGCTGGTAACTAAGCTTGGAGGTTTTCATGCTAACCCCCATATTTTGGACGCTAAGGTCCAGAATCTGGGAATAAGGTTAAAACAGCCTGGGAAAAAGTGATGAAGAATGATGTTAGAAGCCATACAATGAAACATTTTCTGACCCAAGTGATAGTTCAATCCTTTAAAACACGATACAAGCGTTACAGCTTCATTGCATGAAATATTCTGGGTAATTTGATATTTGCTATCCAACATTCCTTGTTACCCAGATTTTAGCAAACAAATTATCAAACAGCCTCTTCCTCTTCTCTCTGCAGCTTTGTCTTCACTGGGAAAAAAAGATGTGTTCTTAATTTGTTAGCTAACACATGGTAACTAACATGAGATAAAATCCGAATGAAGACAGGGCAGTTGCAGGTTTAACATGATCCGCGTAGTCTTTCTGTTTAAGAGTGAAGCTGTGTTGTAGGTGATCCTCATAAAAAAGATTCTTTTGAAGCTTCAAGAAATGGTGTAATGGCCAGCCTCACAGTATGCTCATCCAGTAAGAGCTTGCTCTGGTTACATCACATTTCTAACCTGACATTTCATTGGTTGAGTGTTTTGTCACTTAATAATCTGATAGTTTAAGGGTTGGAGCTTTGTGGAAGCCCAGAACCTCCTCTCTCCATTTCATACACTTCTTGATATCAACATTTTTTCCCTTAAATAACTGGGGATTTTTAAGTACTATTGTTCCAAACACAGCTGAGATTAGGGGTAAGGATATACATCTCAAAAATCAACATCTGGATGAATGTCAAATTTTATCACATTTGGGGTTAGCATTTGACATGGTCTAACCAGTGCCCTGAATGGGAGTTGTGTCTGAGTAAAGACTGGAGAGACAGCATAATTTGCACTTACATTTGTAGAAAAACAGTGCTTCCATTAATATCAGATTGGGCTATTAGTTCTCAGTCCCTATAAATAGAAGAAATCCTGGAAAGGAAGGAGGGTTTGGATTAGAACTGAGGTTCAACCCAGAGAGAGACTGACCCCAAGAGCCTCAGACAGGTGCTCCGTTCACCTTTACATCTGAGCAGCTGCTTCCTTTGCATGTGCATGTATTGGTGTGTGTGTTTTTAGTTCCAGTCACTAAGAATGGGAAAAATCCACCCTACCCCCCCAAACTTCTGCGGATGCCTGGTTGATGATCTCATTCATTAGGCCCCTGTTACCCTGTTGCCTGTGAGGAAATGGCTCCGTTCTCCAGCTGAGGGCAGGAAGTGTCAAAGGGATTCTTTAGAACTGTCTGAAGAGTGTTTCCCATGGTGTTATGTTTATACTCACCGCAAAGCCACAGGGAGATCAACCTTTCAGATGCTTTTGATTCAACATGCTTTGGCACAAACCACATACCCTTCATCCGCTTTTTGAAGGGAAGTTTTGAGCTTGGACTCTCTTCCCAAACATGTGGAGCCTGCCCTAGTACTGTGTTCACAGGGCTAAATTCTGGCTCTGTCCTGCATGGGGTGTTAAGGCAGGAGAAAGGGAATCCAGGAGCTTCTTGTCCCCTTCTCCTCAAAGTGTATGCATGCAGGAGCCAGGCAAAGTGCTGACCTACCACGACCCTGAAATCTTGGTGATGAGGCAAGCTAATGTCCTCGGAGGTACTGGACTGCCTCAGAGAGGCAGGGTCAGTTGACATGAGGAATGAATTTCCAGCTCAACGGCCCTCATCTGCCAGAAGATGAGGGGGAAGCACCCATTGCCTCTCTTTGAAACAGCAGTAAGGAGCACTACAGGACACAGTTGGCTGGGAAATGATTGAAAATTGAACAATTTTTGCTTTTGTTTTCAAGAATCCCCAAGAATGTTGATGAAAACAGAACTTTTTTGGTGACGATTCCACGTTACTGAAAAACTGTTTTCTGTCAAACAAACAAATATTTCAACAGAAAACTTTTGACTGCTTCTGCTATGGAGAGTGCCTCTTCCAGACCCCCAGAGCAACTTTACCGTGGTTGGTCAAAATGGCTCCCAAAACCTCCATTATGACCCTATTGTTCTACTCCATCCCCACAACCCTCCAATGTTCCAGGAAATTTTGTCAGGCATGAAGGCCCAGCACTTCTGTTAACTAAATATGCACCCAGCTCAGGGTGACTCTGCACTGGATTTTGAAAATATCTAGCTCACACTGGGCATGCTCAGAAGCTTCACATTAGCATAGCCATTCCCTTACTAATATTATACGTCTCATTTGCATACAGCCGATCTTAGTAATGTGACACCTTTGCTTCCCTCTTTGCCCCTCTCCCCATAAAATATTAGAATTTTAGCTCTTATAATGTAGTTGTTAAACCAGTGGGAGTTTCACTCTGTTCCATTTTAGCTTCCCTTCCGGAATATTAATTAAATACAATGAAGTTTATTACCTACTTACCTATCTACTGCGCTCTCTCTCCCTTTTTTCTCTATCTACCAACTTTTGCGGTTATTATCACAAAGGTTTCCAAAACAAATGTTAAAAGCCAGCAATTTAAATCAAGGTCTATTTTTATTAGAAACAAAACTGAACTTTTTTTCTAAGCCCCACATTCCAGTCTCCAAAGCTGAGATAATCTTCTGAGGAAGCTAATGGACATTGTTAATAGCTGGATCAAATTTATAAAGAGTTAGGGGAAGACAAACAGGAGAGCAGGAGATAACCTTCAGCAGGAAAGTTGTAACATTAAAACATCATTCCAAGGTTCTATGAGTCTCATGCCAGCCACTTCATTCATTCAAGGTAATTCACAAACACGATGTTTAATTATTTGCAAGGATTCTTTCTGTTTTGTCTCTAACAGAAGTTGCTGACTCAGTTGCCCATTGCTTTTAGAATAAGATTTAATATGTTTAGTGCCCATGGTACATGTAATACAGAGCTATCTCCCAGCCTTCTGTGTTACATGTGCGTTGTTTTAGAAATCTAACCTATGCCACTGTGTGTGATGGATTTATGGTAATGTCACCACTGTGATATTACAGTTAAAATTAAAAAGTGATCTCCATCCTAAACCTCTTTTTCCAGTTACTTAAAATTAGAGAGAGGTCCTGGCTGGAAAGTATGGCTCTTGAGCCAAACCTTCCCAAACTTCTGTAGGCTGTTTAGTGCAAGGAGATTTCTTCATCAAATTACAGACGTGGGAAATAAGTGTAAAGATCTGGGGCCTGATATGCCACCTCTCTAGGCCTTATCCTGTTTACAAATGAGCAGAAGGAGTGCAAAGAAGGTGTACAGCCCTGCCAAATCAGGCCACTGTATGCTTTGCCCAGTGGCATCTGTTACAGGTGTAAATGATGACACAAGCTGCAGGGCAGTGGCAAATCAAGCCCTTGGTCCAGATTTGGATTCAGACTTCTCCACCATTCAGGCTGTTCAAATCTGGGTCTTCAGTTCAAGTTCGTCAGTTTGTAAGGCTTTCTCAGAACCTCTCCTGGAGGAACTTGCAGGGAAGTTTCAGAAAAGTCCATTTTGGAGTGATTCAGTGATGCGTAGAAAAGGGGTTTCTACCAAAGACATTTTCTGATGCTTTTCTGTTAGCTTTGTTTTAAAACCTTTGATGTGTCATTTCCATCACACTGGCTTAGGAGTGGTGCCTTTGGCATATTTCAGAGTACTTGAGTTTTGAAATAACAAAGTCATGGGTGTTTTAAAATAGTGGATAGCGAGGACTTGCAGCATATTCCATTCTGCAGCTTCAGAATGTTCAGTGAGATTATTGTGCTGCAAGTGATTCTATTTGCCTTTCAAGCAGGGTGGGGAGATTTTAAACAAGTTTATATCCTCAACTGGGCATAGCTTCCTATTTTTGATTAATATTTAGCTTCTTCTGTGTCCATCCCTTTCTGTACACATCTGTCCAGCCATCGTGTGTGCTAGGAATCCCATTCTGACTTCTGAGTGAGCCCTGGAATATCTCCATCTTTAATGGGTAAAACCATAACTGAGAGTGCCTGTTTTGCTCTCAGATCAACCTGCTGTCCCTTGAAGATATGATATGCTTGGAGAGTGGCCTAATGTCAATCTGTTAACAGTTATGTTGTAGTGTTCATGAGCATTTTGGCTGGAACTTCCCTGCTCCTACCCTGGGAGAGCCTATATATTTACCATCCATTTGTCATGTCTGATCTTTACCAGCCTTGGGGAATGGGAGTCATCAGATCTTTCTCCATCCTGGTAGAGCAGCTGACAATATGCTGTTTTCTGAGTGCTGGAATCTGTCCCTATTGTGTAGCCCCCTAATTTGACCTCAACAGAGACCACACACGGGTGTCTCTGGAGGAGAGGGAATGTATGGAATGTTTTTCAATGAACAGTTTATGAAATTCCTTCCTTATATGTTTTCAGAAATTCTTTAAGTTAAACAGCACAAACATTTCTCAAAGAGAGTCAGAGTTCACAGGAGCTCAGATAGAGACACTTGCTTTTAAAAACATTCCTTACTGGAAAAGAAGGGAGAATAAAAGAAAAATAGAGATGTACACAGCAGAGTATATGTGTACACACACACACAACAAGGTAGGAAAGACAAAAGCAGTGAGCTATGATGGCTCAAGGGACTGGTAATAGGGTACAGTTTCACCGCCAAGGAGCTAATCCAGTGTCCATCAGAGTCAGTGGAATTGATTCAATATCCATCAAAGCCAATGGGTCTTTTCATTGACTTCTATAGGCATTGAATCAGACCCTAAGTCACTAGCTCACATCCAGCTTGGGTCAATGAGTGCAAGTCATTGGCATCTGATGGCCAATCAGTGGCCTCTATTATATGTTTGCCGTTCACTCTAGGGGGACAGGTGCACACATCACATTTGGCACCCTCCTTGGCAGTCTCAGGAGAGAGGCTGCTGAGTAGCCAGAGAGGGTGAATGACCTCCCTACCATTAGGAGTGGTTTCTCCAGTCAGAGGTGAGGCATGCATATTGGAACTTGCACAGCCACTGCATGTCTCATGGTTATTCAGTGGATACATGGGACCTTTAACCAATATGGATCATTTTATCAATAGGTCACTAAGAGTATCATTTAATGGCTTACTGGGAGAAATCTTAACCCCATTCAAATCAATGGATAAACTCCTTTTGACTTTCATTCAACCAGGACTTCGTCATTATGTTTATTTTTAATTTTCATGCTGCCTCTCCTATGGTGCCCTTTATGGCTGGAACTAGCTCCTGCTCCTTAGTTCTGATCCAGAGCCCACTCAACTCTATGGGAAACTTGCCATTAACTTCAATAGACTTTGGATCAGATCCTTTGTGCACCAACCTTCTTTTCAAGTACTTCTCATAAAATACACAACCTCCGCAGTGACTTTCAGCGTAGATGATCCCTTACAGCATGTGTGCTTTGTGATTGACTTTCATCTGATACATTTTGTGTGACAATAAAAGAATAAACATAGGATTCACTGAACAAGTCGGCATTCTGTGTTCCATAAGAACACAACAATAAAAAAAGATACTTCTTGCTGAAACCAATGGTGTGCTTAAAAATAGGACCGGCTTAAAAACACATCTTTTATTTATTTCTCTTTTTTTTTAACTCTGTAAATATTATATAGATTTGGAATAGATATCAGCAGTTATATGACAACTGTATTAGAAATAAGTTTTGAGGGATGCATGGGAATAACAAAGTTAGGATTATTGATGTTAACCCAGTATTTCTGTGGCCAACAAACAGGAAGCGTGCTGGATTTAAAAGCCAGGAGCACACAGGATGCAGAGAACTGATAGCTCCAGTATTCTTCCCAGAATGCTTTGGGTTATCTCCCTCTAGTGGTGGAGTTTACATTTCTTTGTTCCTATCGTGGTTCTCTACAATCCTTATGTGTTCAACTCTCCCTCCCGCCGAGTGGGTAATCCATTCCTTTTAAAGGAACTTCTTATCTTTCCCCTTAATCTTTCTTTCTGTCTTCTCCCTTCTCTGCTGCAGCTGACATTTTGTCTATTCTCCCTATCTTCCAGACACACATTGTCAGTGTAATATTTGACTCCTCTCTATCATTCTCTCTGTCACATCCCAGCTATATCATTAGTATTATTATTCACAATACAGTAGAGCTTAAGGGCCTAAATTGCATTTCAGGCCTGCGATGGGGTGTACCAGGCATTTGCTGCCCCCTGCTGGAGGTCCCACTGACTTGTCACACCCCACTGAAAGAAGGTATCTTTTTGGGGCAGAGAAGCACTGAGTTCAGTCCTCCAAGAACTGCATAGAGAGTCCATCCAGGATCAGCTGCAGGTAGAACCAATGAAGATTGGTTCAAGTGGCTAGAAGGGCCAGGAATAGGCAGAAGCCAATCAGGGCTCAGCAGACAAGATAAAAGGAACTGATTGCCTCTTCTAGGGGCCAGTTCTAGGTGAAAGTGGAATGGGGGGGGGGATTGTGGGGGTGGTGGAAGAATCTCTCTTATTTTAACCCAAGAACCCTGGCTTGTTCAGGGGCCTAACTCTGACAATACCCATTGATTAGGTCAGTGAAGGACTGTTGTTTTATGTTGTGGAATTTTAAACCCTGGCGGCTATTTTGATTTAAATATCAGTTTACTGCTGTAAAATCCGAGCAGCTTGCTTTGTGCAACCCTCCCATCGCTCAGGCAAGCCCGTGACAGAGTGCTGTGCAAACACATAATAAGAGACAATCCTTGCCCTAAAAAGCTTATTATAAATAGAAAAAGGAGAAAGAGAGGCATAAAGAAGCTTGCCCAAGGTCGCACAGCAAGTCAGTGGCAGACAGAGAATAGAAACCAGGTCATTGGGCTATTCACTACACCACACTACTTCTCAAAAATCAGCCCTTCTTCCCTGTCCCAACAGGTTTGTCCTCTCTTGGGTTATGTTTCTTCCTTATTACTGTAACTTTTTCCTCCCTGTCTCTCTGATACTCCCACTCTGGTCTATCTAAAATGCCACTGCTAAAGTCATCTTCCTTTCTCCCTCCACTGACCACATCACCAGTTCCTTCAGTGATTTCCCCTCTTTCACCATATCCAAGCTGCAATTGATCTACAAGGTTCTCATCTCTGTCTAAAACTCTGCTGTTACTTACTATGACTTGGGATCTGTGCACACATAAAAAAAAATGGGGTCCCTGCCCCAAAGAGCAGGGAAAGGGCATGAATGAGCAGTTAAATACTATAATACCTGGCATGGAATAATTCTATTTTACATAATTGTTTTGAGCAATTCCCTCAAGGGAGGGACAGAGACTATTTGGCCTGTTGGAAAAAGCACATCTGAAGGAGGGGGGAAGGTGTGGCAAACCTGGTGATGGAAGAGGTTCCAGGCACATGAGGAAGAAGATGCAGAGATGAGAGTGGGTGAAGGACAGTGTCAAGGCTGATTCCCCACTTTGGCACTTCGAGTGCAGAAGGTGGGGGCCCGCAAGGATTCTAAAGATTAATACTGGCCACTCCAGACTTGTGTTAAACTCCCAAGGTTACAGCTTTTCTCTGACCTTGGATGGGTAGATGCTGACACCACCCAAGTGCAGAAACCCTTTGAGAATCCAGGAAGGTGCACGTGGGAATTCCTTCCTAGGGGGTATCCTCAAGCCCTTTCACACACACACCCTGCCCCAGGGAAGAGAAAGGGGAAAAAAAGAAATCAGCTGCTGTCACCAATTAATTAAACAACATGTGTACAAACCTTTTAAGACACAAAAATACAATTCTGTTGTTAAAAAAGGTACATTTTTATTAAAAAAAGAGAAAGAAAATACATCTGGGAATTTTAGCATTTGCTAGATTAAAAAAAAATCTACATGGATTAAACATCAAGAATATCTTTCTTCAGGTCCAGTTTAAAGATTACAAGCAAAACAAAAACACCTGGGTTTAGCACAGAGGAATCCATAAAGAAATAAAAAGAGATAAACCTAATCGCATCTTCCTAGACATTTCCTGATCTACTTACATATTTGGGGTTTCAAACGAGTAGTTTCTAGGTATGATACTGAGGATTTTTCATACCTGGTCCCAAGTTTCTAACAGCATAGCTGTTGCCCTGTCCCCTCTCCAGCTGGTTGAACCACAAAGACAGACAAAAGGGGAGTCTTTGTTTAATTTAAAAAAGTTCTAGCCTTCCCCTTCAGGAAATGGGAAGGGGAAATTTGTGAGGTGGGCAAAACAAAACTGATGAGAAGGGAAGCAGAAGGAGCCCAAGAGTGGAAATTTGCAGTTGCTGGGCCAAGGGAGTGTAAGGCAGTGCTTCTTAAAGTTGGTCTGCCATTTGTTCAGGGAAAGCCCCTGGTGTTCTGGGCCGGTTTGTTCACCTGACACATCCGCGGGTTCGGCTGATAGCACCTTCCACTGGCTACGGTTCGCCACTCCAGGCCAATGGGGGCTGCGGGAAGTGGCGCAGACCGAGGGATGTTCTGGCTGCCGCTTCTTGCCGGCCCAATTGGCCTGGAGTGGTGAACCACAGCTAGTGGGAGCCGCGATTGGCCGAACCTGTGGATGTGGCAGGTAAACAAACTGGCCCGGACTGCCAGGGGCTTTCTCTGAACAAATGGCAGCCCGACTTTGAGAAGCATTGATTTAAGGTCTTCCCTTCATCTTCTATTTTAATACTGTTACCAGAGTTCTGTATAAAGGACGTGCATATTTGGGAATCATACATGGGAATCATTTCAGACCACCTTAGTAGATGCCCAAAATGCCATAATCGAGGAAGAAGACCATATTAGTTAAAAAAACAAAACAAAACAAAAACTGACCTGATTTAGAGGGGAAGTGAAGGCACAGTGATATAATTAATTCCATTTGTTATATATAAACAAATAGAAGAAAGGGGAAGTTGATAGAAATGAATATAAATCAGAGCTAGGAACTGAAGAAAATTGCTAAGGGAAGCAAAGAGACATAGAGAGACATCTATGGCCAGCAGAGTTAAGGACAATAAGGAGTTTTTTAACTATATTAAGAACAAAAAGTATCCTGACAATGGTCTTGGTGCCTTACTAGATGGAAATGGTAGAACTATTGATAATAATGCAGAAAAGGCAGAAATGTTTAATAAATATTTCTCTTCTGTATTTGGGGAAAAACAGATGATGGAGTCTCATCACATGGTGATGATGATAATCTTTCCATCTCACTAGTATCTCTGGAGGATGTTAAACAGAAGGTACTAAAGTTATACGCAGTGTTGTATCCATGTCAATCTTGGGATATTAGAAAGACAAGATGGGTGAAATAATATCTTTTATTAGACCAACTTCTGCTGGTGAGAGAGACAAGCTTTTGAGCTTACACAGAGATCTTCTTCAGGCTAAAGTTAAAAAATTTTAAAACTAGAGGTCCAGACAATTTGCATCCAAGAGTTTTGAAAGAGCTGGCAGAGGAGCTCGCTGGACCATTAATGTTGATTTTCAATGAATGTTGGAGCACTAGGGAAGTTCCAGAGACTCAAAGACAGCTAATATTGTGCCAATCTTTAAAACGGGAAAACAGGAGGACCTGGATAATTATAGGCCTGATATTGATGCTGGGCAAGTTAATGCAGCTACTGATATGGCACTTGATTAATGAAGACTTAAAGGAGGGTAATATAATTAATGCAAATCAATGTGGGATTATGGAAAATAGATTCTGTCAAATTAACTTGATTTTTTTAATGAGAGTACAAATTTGATTGATAAAGGCAATAATCTGCAAAGTGTTTGACTTGGTACTACACAATATTTTGATTAAAGCTAGAATGATGTAAAATTAGCATGGCACACACAAAATGGATTAAAAATTGGCTAATGGATAGTTCTCAACATGTAATATTAAATGGGGAATCGTTATCAAGTGGGTGTGTCTCCAGTGGAGTCCCATAGGCATTGGTTCCTGACCCTACATTGTTTAAACATTTTTATCAATGACCAGGAAGAAAACATAAAATCATCACTGATGGAGTTTGCAGATGACACAAAAATTAAAGAAGTGGTAAATAGTGAAGAGGACATTTCACTGATGCAGATAGATCTGGATTGCTTGGTACACTGGGTGCAAGCAAATAATGTGTTTATAATATGGCTAAATGTAAATGTACATATCTAGAAACAAAGAATGTAGGCCATACTTACAGGAAGGGGGAATGTATCCTGGGAAGCAGTGACGCTGAAAAAGATGTGGGGGTCGTAGTGGATAATCAGCTGAACATGAGCTCCCTGTGGGACACTGTGACCAAAAGTGCTAGTGCAATCCTGAGATGCATAAACAGAGGAATCTCGAGTAAGAGTAGAGAGGTTATTTTACCTCTGTATTTGGCACTTATGCGACCAATGCTGGAATACCATGTCCAGTCCTGTGTCCACAATTCAAGAAGGATACGGAAAAATTGGAGAAGGTTCAAAGAAGAGACATGAGAATCATTAAGTTGTTAGAAAACATGCCTTACAACAGTGGTTTTCACACTGTGGGTCAATGTAAGGCACTGAGTCATGGTGGCTCTGGTCAGCACCGCAAACTGGGCCGTTAAAAGTCTCGTCAGTGGTGCTGCCCAGCTAAGGCAGGCTAGTCCCTACCTGCGCCCCAGAAGCAGCCAGCATCAGGTCTGGCTCCTAATTAGGGGGGCCACAGGGCTCCACGTGCCGCCCCCACCCCAAGAACTGGCCAATGGGAGTTGGGGAGAGCCACATGGAGCCACTTGCACGCTTCCGCCTAGGAACTGGACCTGCTGCTGGCTGCTTCCTGGGCGTAGCGCGGTCCACAGTGCCAGGAAAGGCAGGAAGCCTGCCTTAGCACCCCCACTGCACCGCTGACCAGGAGCTGCCTGAGGCTAGCGTGCCCCAGCACTGAGCTCCACTCAAACTCAGAGCCCCCTCCTGCACTCCAAACCCCGCATCCCTGGCCCCAGCCCAGAGCCCTGACCCTCTCCTGTACCCCAACCCCCTGCCCCAGCCCAGACCCTCCTCTCACACCCCAAGCTCCTCATCCCCAGCTACGTTGTGTCGCAGATATCAACAATTTTCTTCAACTGCGTGATCAGAAAAAAAAGTTTGAAAACCACTGCCTTATAGTAATAGACTCAAAGAGCTCAATCTATTTGGCTTAGCACAGAGAAGGTCTAGGGGTGACTTGATTACAGTCTGTCTGTAAGTATCTACATTGGGAACAAATATTTAATAACGGGCTCTTCAGTCTGGCAGAGAAAGGTATAACACAATCCAATTCCTAGAAGTTGAAGCTAGACAAATTCAAACTGGAAATAAGGTGTACATTTGTAATTGAGTGAGTAATCAACCATTGAAACAATTTGCCAAGGGTTGGGGTGGATGCCCCATGACTTGAAAATTTCAGATCAAGATTGGATGTTTTTCTAAAAGAGATGCTCTAGGAATTATTTTGAGGAAGTTCTATGGCCTCTGTTATACAGGAAGTCAGACTAAATGATCCCAATGGTTCCTTCTGGCCTTTGAATCATAGAATTATAGAATCACAGGGTTAGAAGGGGCTGCAAGGAACATCTAGTCTAACCCCCTGCCAAGATGCAGGATTTGTTGTGTCTGAAACATCCAAGACAGATGACTATCTAGCCTCCATTTATAAATCTATAGCTGTACAGTTAATTAATATAAAGAGTGTCATTCACTGGCATGTAAAAATATGTAGCACAGATGAGAAGTGTTTGTAATACA
This sequence comes from Gopherus evgoodei, assembly GCF_007399415.2. Lineage (NCBI taxonomy): Eukaryota > Metazoa > Chordata > Testudines > Testudinidae > Gopherus > Gopherus evgoodei. The sequence continues at coordinate 112,296,300 of NC_044325.1, read as the reverse complement.
CTTCAAATATCTTCCAAATACCACTTCTCTACCTGCATCTATACACAATCTACACTTAGCAATGTGATTTGTGACAAAGTTAAGACATGATCCTGGTCACAACCCAGTTGTAATGGAAGTTTTGCCATTGACTAAATAGGAGCAGAATCAGACCCTTAAGCAGAAGACTAGCTAATATGACTTCAGTTTAGGTTTATAGCCATCTGTCAACCAGCTGACAACAGAAAATGACTTCTGGTCCATGTGAGGCAGTGCAGGAGTCCAGTCAGATTTTTCTTTCATCTGGCCAGGATTAAGTATTTTGTTTTTCTCTTTTGCATGTGTTATTGGGAACAAAATGCCACCAAGGAACTGTTATTATTTCATGTAAGGATACAAAAGAATTTCCAGAGCTTCAGTGGATCCTCAGCTGAGGGTGTTAGAAACTGCACTGTGCTCAAAAAGGGGTGAAAACCTCACTGCCAACTTCCAGGCACAGAGTGAAGTCATCCAGCTGTCTCTCTGCAAGGCGGAAGGTAAAGCTGCAGATCATTCCGTAGGTGAGAGGGTGAATTCAGAGAAGAAATAGTGAATATGAATGGGAAATATTAGCTGATTCAGAGTATGTTTATTACAGAATCAGGAAAATCAGGGAGGGAAAAAATACTGTATTAGGTCAATTTATCCATCCATGCAATCCATGTAGGAGTCCTTCCCTACATTGTGTACTTCAAACTAGCTTTAATCCTTGGAGGATCCAGAATGAAAGTCACAGCTCAATCCAGAACAAATGTACTCTCTTTCCCTCTCCACAGCAGCAGAGGCCTCGTCTTACCTTCCTAATCAACCTACCATCTCTCCTTCACCCCCTGTGAGAGCCACAACTGGGTCTCCCCTGCCAGGCCAAAAGAAAGGTCAAGAACTGGTAGGGCAGACCACCTGGGGAATGCAGACTGGAGGTTCAGTAAGAGTGGTTCTTATTCCAGACAAGAATCCTGCCCTTCTCCCTGCTGCCAGAAACCCTGCTTTTACTTCCCAATACCTGCTTCTACAAGCACTTAGCAATAGATAGTAACCCGTTGTTATCTACCTAGGATCTATCTGGTTTCCTGAGGACAAAAGCCCAACGTACAATATGACAAGAAGGTCTTACATTCAGCAGCAAGGTCCCTGGGCTCTGCAGCTTTCCAGCACAGCAGGCTGGAAAATGTGTTGCAGCTCTATGTAAATTGAAAAAAAAAATAGAGAAATGTAATGAATTAAATATGGAAATGAATAATACACTCAGCAGAGTGTCCGCTGTGTCATGTTGAGATTCAATTCATTTTACGCTGTCTCCACATGATCAGTTCTCAGTATGTTGCAGATTTATGTCTTGGGAATGCAGATCTGCATCGTAGAAGTTGTCAGGGAGGAAACTGGAGGTTTAGCCTTCTGGTAGGACACAGTATATAGGTTTTTAGGACCTTGGGAGGCATTGGAGACAGTTTGGAATTTGGGAAAATCACATTAGCTGGCAATTTCTGCTAAAGTGATCAGTGTTACCAATGCTGACATTCAAACTGTCAGCTTGAGGTGTTAGACTTACTATCCCATTGTACTGAAGGATGTGGGAGGTGAGCTCAGACCTTTCAGAGCTATTGTCCCAGTCTCTCTGCAGACTCTGGAAGATAATATGGGATCAGTTTTAAAAAATGAAAGCATAGGTTCTAGAGCTGAATTATGCAGAGTGGGATGGATTCTGCAGCAAATGGTACTGCCTCAGGATTGTGGAAAACATTGGGTCCCAGGCCTGAAGGTAATAACTGTCATAATGGGGATTCCAACACCCACCTTAAACTCCTTTTGACCATCCCAGGTAATTCCATTCCTCCTTAAGGGCTGTTCCAGGGAGGAATTGAATTCAGCAGGAGTTGTGGCTGTTCACCGTCTCTCGAGATCAAATCCTTAGCGCCTCAGCTTGTTCCCACTGATATCCATGGTAAAATTCTTACTAGCTTCTGTGGGAGGACATGGTAATAGGGGTGCTAGAACAATTTCTGTAGTGGTGGTGCTGAGAACCATTGAACCAAATGTATATGATGGAAACCACTTCAAGCCAGAGGATGCAGCAGCACCCCTAGTTTCAGCATGTATGCATGGTCATTGATGTTTATAGCTGGAAATTTTAAAGAAGACTAAAAGAGTTAGTCAAATTCCATTGAAATTCAAAGAGCCTAACTCCTGTGTGGCTTTGAAAATCCCTTCAAATATTTGTAATTTTACCCCTAAATCCATGAAAGGAGCTTTACTTACTTATAAAGTATCCCCACTGTATGGTGTGAAACCCTAAGTTAGGGGCAGAGATGGAAGGGGAAACCCCTGAAGCAGGACATTGGGTAGGCTGACTATTAAGTGTGACTTTTTCCCAAGGAGTGAACAGCAGGGTGAATCCTGCCCTGCAGATGGGAGACTTCCCAGAAATGGAGTCTCCCGTCTGAGTGGGCCTTTCTTAGGGAGAATGGAGCCTTTGATTAGCAGCAAGTGTTGCAGGTTGCTATTGGGGAGGTGTATGGAGGAAGCTTTCACATAACCTGCCTGCACTATACCATGCTCTACCCAGTGCTATCAGTCTTTTAGTGCCTTCCCAGCCTTCATTCCACACTGACCTCCAATCTCTGATGTATATGCAAGTTATCTGTATAACAACAGCATGTCTCATGGTTTATAGGCCTTGTCCTTTAATAGCCAACTCCTTGCCCTGTTTTGATTGTCCTCTCTTGATGTGTTATGTCTAATTTAGATTGTAAGAGTCCAGGGACATGGTTCTGTAATTTTTATAATTGACTATGGAATGTCATGAGCCTCTCAGCAGTGTTTATTATTTATATCACACCATACACTTTGCATTCCAAAAACTCAGGCCACAGATTTTTAAAAGGGAGTGTCAAGGCGGCCTTGAATGCATATCTGAGCAGATGGAAATCAGTGCATTACATCACTGTGACAGTGAGCCATTGCACTTGTAGCAACTATCTTCCAGTCTGTCATTACAGCACTCCATCATGCAAAATCAGGTTCCCTGTATCCTGGGACACCAGCTAACATAAAACCCATCACAGCAAGAGGCTTCTTCCACACTGAACAAAACAAAATGTATATTTTGTCATTCATGGCTCAGTCAGATTCCTGTGGAGAAGCTCTGGGATGACTAAAGCTTAACCATCCTCTGTTGGTTTCTATGGAGATGAGAGTCCCCATGTGCGGATCAACTACTGAGAACTCTGAGGGCAGAGGCCTGTCCCCTAAGTGCAGGAGTGGGACCAGAAGTCTGCATAGGCTAGCAAGATGTTAGACGTTAACATCAAATATGCAAATCCAGACCTTAAGTCATTGACATAAAATCTCCAGATATCTGAGATTTCAGCCTTGACCATCCTGCCATAGAGCTGCCCCATCTCATCTCCAAGAGGAAAACCAATGGCAACATGTGAGCACTCGCAACAGAGCTTAACTTTTTAGGTGCATGATGAGCATCCAAAATCCTTCATCTCACTTCTTACAGCATGCAATAACCACAGCACAGCCATGGATGTGACTTGTTTGTCAGCCATCTTTACTCAGCTGTCTCCTATGCACACTCACCGCTAGGTGGCAATATAATGCCATGCACGTCATATATTCCACTTTGGCAGAGAAGTCCCATGCTAGTCTCTCTGCTGCCAAGAATTGTGCCCTGAATCCAATTCAGGCTGGAACACAAACTCAGTTCATGTTCATGGGGTCCAGACAGTCTGCAGACAATACTCTTTCAGGGTGGTGCCAAGTCTCTGTCACCAGGACACAGAAATCCAGGTCTCCTTGTCATCCCAGGGCTATTCTCAGAGTCCATTCTAGGTGACCCTTGTAGACATCCATATGATAATGTCACGCATGACTGCTGCGGAGAGGTGCCAGGGCTGAGCAACAGCAGTCCTCTTTCCAGGGTAACCATTTTCCCTAGGATCTGATCCTGACAGCCTTACTCACACCGAGCAGCACCTTCCTCGGCAAATAATAGTCTGACTGAAGGAAACAGGACTTTGTGGAGTGAGGCACTACCTCAGCATGAGTAATGGGGTCATAAAATGCCAGCTTTAGACTGCACATGCTTTACATTAATGTAAGAGGAGTGGGGGAGGATGGTGGTTGAATATGAGATGTTGCCATCAATGGGTTGCTTTTCTCCATTTAAATTCAGCAACCAAAGAAATAAGAACCAATGAGATATATAACTGTAGGCTTCTTCTACAATACGGGCTGGAATTCTGTGACTTATCCCCAGATTTCAATACCTCCCCCACGGCGTCTCTTCTGTCTTTTACAATAAAGATTTGCTTGCCAACTTCCTTGATGGGGGACAATGAGCCAAAAAGGGGCTGGAAGGCACTGTGCAATGCTGTGCTGTGTTTTGGGAAGTCCTTCTTGATAATCTGTGTCTCCCTTCAATATATTCATCTTTGTGGGGTTCCCCAACTGATGTTTTGTGTGCTTTCTTGAGGTACCTTTCTCAAAAGTCTAGTGCAATCTAGCATGATAGTGTGTGAAGGGAGTGCCAATTCCTTTAATTAGTTAGGTTAGGTCCATGATGTAAGAGTGAAGGGTGGTTGTTGTTATGAAGGAGTTCTGTCTTCTTCTGGAGCATTGGGTATTGGTCATGTCTGGAAGCAGGACATCAGCTTAGATGGACCCAACAATCCAATCTGGTATGGTAAATTTTAAGATCTTTGAAGCCTCTGAGGCGATTTCCAAACCACAAATTATTTCCAGAAACTGGGACGCTCTGGTGAACAAGAGGAGAGAAAGCCATCACATGGCAAGCTTGACACAGAAGAAAAATCCTTTGCAATGAAGTCATTGCAGAGAAAGTAAAGTGCTCACAAGCCCTTTTACCAGAAGAGTTTGAATCCAGAGCTCCGTGAATAGGCAATTACATGCAACAGATACTGTATGAACTGAAAGGGTATTAAGGGAGTGTTGTCCATGGGAAGGTCTGAGGACTTCCACTGAAACCTGTGTGTGAGGGAGGGAGAGGAGGAGGGGAAGGAGAGAGGGAGAGAGATATTGACAGATTGAGATTGATTCACTGGGAGGATCAGTCCATGTGGCCCCTGTTCCAGAGCCAGGTTAGAGGAAGAGTGGAGCTTTTCACAGAAAATAGAGTCAAACCATTGCTTTATCAGGTTTGCCGTTCACTAAACTTTGCTTAACTTGTGCAACAATTCCTGGCTCCTCTGTCTGGCCTTCACCTTTGAATAGTACTGATTAGTTGGTACCTAGCCTGGCATATGAGCTGCATCCCTGTTAGATCTTTGTCTTTTTTATCTAATGGAGTTGGCTATTTTAACCCTTTGTTTGAGAAATCCACTCCTCTGGTCATGTGGGAGATACCTCTGAAGTTTCTAAAATAGACAGTCTTTTTAAGGTGGGGAGGAAAGAGAAGGAGACTGCAGATCCTCCAGAGTTTAGCCTTAACGTTTCAGTTATTGGTGTTGCTAACAATTTGTGTTATAAGTAGCATCTTGAAGGCCACCCCAAACAAGATAGGGGGTCCATTATGGTAAGTGCAAGACAAGCATAAATAAGGAGAGACAGCTCCTACCCTGAAGAACTTACCAGCACAACAGACAAGACTGAGAGCGTGTGTGTGTGTGTGGGGGGGGGGTGAAATAGAGGCATACAGAGAGGTGAAGTGACTTGACTAAGGTTATCCAGCATGCCAATGGCAGCGCTGCAAATAGAGCCCTTGTTGTGCAAATATAATCCATATTTCCAATGCAGTGCCCTACCCAGGAGTCACACGGCTTCTAGCTTTTTATGAGAGTGTGCAGACCATTGGCTTTTGATTCACAAATTGGTTAGTGCCTGTTAAATTAAAGAACCAAGAACTTTGTTAACACAGAGTTAAGGTTTGCGCTGTGGTATTTCATGCCCTTCCATAATGGAAGAATGACAAAACATAATGGTCTGAAGACCAGGAAATGAAGAGTTAAGGTATCATACAGTTAAACCTCTGCAAACTAGGAACATGCCACCCCTGCAATGCATCCTTAACTCTGCCCTCTTTGAGCGCCGCCCCAACGTGCCAGCAACACACTTTGTAGCACTCTATCTTCACAGAACTCTGGGAAAAGAGCATATGAGAACTGTAGGACAAAGCCTAACATCTTCTCTTTGCTATGGCAAAAAGCGGGTTTAGGTGAAGTATAGCAAACAGGAGCTACCTATACTTGTCCTGCACTCAAACACTGAGCCAATTCTATACAAACCACTGCAGGCTTACTAAATGTCATCACTCTTTCACCTTCATTCTTGCTTAAGGAGTCCTGCTGAGACGTTGCCTTCACTTATTCCTCCCTAAACCCTGGAGACCAGTGTCTTATGGGCCACCAGATGGCCAACAATCCCTATGGCAAAAAAACAAACAAACCCTTGAGCACTTCTGTGGCTACAACCTACAAAAGACAGTGCTGAAATGAGGCATAATCAATGCCTCAAGGTACATGGGGACCTCTCATTACCTCACAGTGATAGCTCTGCCAAGTTGCTCCAACCAATCCCTCCACCAGTCAGTACAATGACATCTAACAGTGGACGCATCTGAAGTACATGCAGATAAATGCTGCAATTCAAACCGGTGGATCATATCAAGCAATAACACATTCTATTACTGCTTCCTTGTATGTCCTTATTATAGATTCATAGCCAGAAGGGACCATAGGTCATCTAGTCCAACCTCCTGTGTGATACAGGCCATAGAATTTCATCTAGTTTCTGTTGTATTGAGCTGAATACCTTGTGGTTAGCTAAAGAATCTTCCGGAAAGACCTGACTTGTATTCTTGTCCAAAATCCATCATTTTGAATCCATTTATAAAATGCTGGATTCTTGTTTTGTGGGTGAATGAGGTGGGCTGTATCTGAGGAATCCCTTCCTAAGCAACCGCAAATTTGGATTACTAACACTACCCCCATGAGGCATAGCAAAATTCAGGTCAATCCAAAGAAGCGTACAGATTTTAGAGCTCTTAGAAGCGTCCACCTTTAAATTGAAAGCATTGGTCAATTGTAACTCAGGTGGAGTTCGTGCATGTTCATGCTGGTGGCATATGGATTAATTTAATTGAAATTCCCTTTCATTTTAGTGGAAGGTGGTTTCTTAAGGTCATGGTTTGGGGTCCATTGTAAAGCAGATTGTGCAGAAGCCCAGGAACAAAGGACCATGGAAACTGAACTCCCTTATCATTACTTGGAGAGAAGGTAATCCCTCTAGGGCAGGGTATAAAAGTTCTCTCTAGTGGGTGTGGAAACGAGACCCACATGTCTGCCTCTCTAATGCTTTTATCTTGCATGTGAATAAATAAGTTTATCTCTCTGGTCCTCGTAGTTCTTCACCCAGCAATCTATTCACCACTCAACTTCCCCCACAAAAAGTAATCAATAAATAGCTGTACCAGTGATTCTGATTAAATAATGGATGGATTGCATTAGTCTGTGTACCCAGCGAGAGCCTTCATAGGTATTTTCAGTAAGTGGCTACATGGGGCATCAGGGCTGAAAGGACACTCACATCTCAGTATCTCCCGGAAGAATAAACTTCTTGTTAAGGCCTGGATTGCGACTTGGGAGACCTGGGGTCAGTTCATAGCTTGGCCACAGGCTTCTTGTGTGCCTTTGGGGCAGTCACTTAATTTCTCTGTTCCTCAGTTCCCCATCTGTAAAAGGAGGATATCACTCCTTCCACCTGTCTTGTTTGTTTCTATTGTAAGCTCTTTGGGGCAGCGAATGTCTCTCACTTCGTATATATACAGTGCCTGACAATTGAATCCTGATCTCAGGTGGGATCTCTAGGTGCTATTGTATTAAAAAGAATATTTGAGCATTGTTCTGCCCCCTTAAACCAGCAGTTATGGATGTGAAAAATCTGCTTTTTCCTTATGCAGCATACCTCAAATGCTAGCTTTTGTTTTTCATTAAATAGTTAGTGTGATTTGACTAGTCAGGGAATTCATGCTCTCATGTTACCCAACAAAGCTTCCTATTAAAGCTGGCTGAAAAATTCATAATGAATAAATTATTTGACCAATGTTTCCCTTTTCCTGTGCACAAAGTGTGAGGAATTTCCCAAATGTGTTCATTGTTCAAAGTTGTTTTTTGAGTCAGCCATCCAAACAAATTGCAGCCTGTGGTTTACTGACAAACTGAGCACTAGAATTAGAGTTCAATGTGATTGGGTGCATAAGTCACATGATATTGTTTCCATTTCCTAATTGGATGACTGGAACTTCTTAAAAAGGAACTTTTTAATAAGTGGCAAGTAACAAAGAACGAACAATGGCTAGGGAATAGCTTCCTCATGCATGAATATTATCCAGATGTGAACAGAGATTTTTCTATAATGAACAGCATCTCCACAAATATTCGTGTGAACAGAGACTGAACTTCTAAACACTGAAGGAAAGATGAACAGCAAGTGGCAAAACTATGGCTGAATAAAATCATTTGCAGAATCATTTACCCATCTGCCCCTCATCATAGTAGCTCTGTACCTCACAGTCATTAATGGATTTTATCCTCCCAACATTCCTGTGAGGTAGAGAGGCATTATCCTTATTTTTCAAGTGGGGAACTGCAGCGCAGGCTAGACTGAGGCCTGGTCTACACTACGCTGTTAAACCGATTTTAACAGCATTAAATCGATTTAACGCTGCGGTCCACACTATGCTGCTCTTTATATCGATTTAAAGGGCTCTTTAAATTGATTTCTGTACTCCTACAAAATGAGAGGAGTAACACCAAAATCAATATTACTATATCGGATTAGGGTTAGTGTGGACGCAAATCGACGTTATTGGCCTCATTATTTTACAGTAGCTACCCACAGTGCACCGCTCCAGAAATCGACGCTAGCCTCGGACCATGGACACACCCCACCGAATTAATGTGCCTAGTGTGGACGCGCACAATCGACTTTATAATATCTGTTTTATAAAATCGGTTTAAGCTAATTCGAATTTATCCTGTAGTGTAGACGTAGCCTCAATGACCTGCCCAAGATAATGGAGGGAGACTGTGTCTAAGCCTGGAACAGAACTTGGGTCTCAAGGTCCTATCCAGCAGCCTGTCCTCTATAAGACCATCTTTCCTGTCTGCCCTGAATACTTTTTCCCATTATTTCAGCATCTCTGCCTCATACTAACATGATTCCTTTTGGGGACACAAGGTCTGTTTCCATTATGAACAGTACACCAAAGCATAAGTGGCCATTTGGCCAACCAGCAAAGACCTTCTCTGATATTTTGGGGAGTGGCTTGGCATTTCTTGCTTTTCATTGTGGTCTCCACCAAACAACTAAAATGCTAAACTCCCTTTGCACATGTTTGTACAAAATGTTTCTCTTAAGCCCATCCTCATTAGGGCAATACAGCTAATGGAAGCTATTCCCCCAGAAGGAACAGAGATTGATTGATCAATCTACCTACCCAGTTATCCTTTAAAAGGTACCTACCACCTTCCTATCTGAGAGCCTTCACACCAGATCCTCAGCTGGTGTAAATCAGCATTGAACAATTGACTTGAGTGAACCTATGTTGATTTACACCAGCAGAGAACCTGACCCTTAGTATTTAAGAAGTGCTAGAACTAGAGAAAGAAAACCTGAGAGGCTGCAGCCAGATCTTAGGCTCAGAGACTCATACATTTTATGACAAAAAGGGACCATTATGGTAATATTATATGATCTTTTGCAAAAGACAAGCCATAGAATTTCTAACAGTAATTCCTGCCACCATCCCCATAATTTGTGGTTGAATTGGAGCAGATGCTAAGGCATCATGCAGTAAATACAAAAGGCCAACAGGTGGGCATGTGGACTGTGTTGAGGGTAGGGCAGTGGAAGGGGGAGCCTGTGTGGTACAGACTGAGTGGCACAGAGCTTTGCTGCGATTGGGATTTGGTTTTCAACATGTCTCCCTCTATTTTTGGCAAGAAATGTCAGTGTGAGTGGATGCCGGAAACCCTGATCATTCCTCTGTGCAAGTCTGGATATGTTCAGTTTATTCTTGCCAGGCTTGCTGAATGAAAATGACTGTCACACGACCCTCCTTACCATCCCTGGACAACAATTTGGCACCCAGCCTCTTACAATAATGCAGCAGCATACTCAAACACTACCTGGGGGTGGGGGGCATTTTCTTTTGCTCAACCCTCCCTATTGCCCAAATTGATTCTGTATAGGATTGTTTATTTTCCAGCCCTGGGTAAAATTGGTGCTGCTGAAAAGGGCTGGAAAGTAAAGTCCTTTACCACTGAACAGGTATAATATGGGCAGTTCTACATTACCCCATTCCTCTAACGTCATAGAGGGACCAGCTCTAGGTATGAGAGTAGTTCAGATTCTATGGCCAAATCCATCCCTGGACTCTCTGCCATAAGCTACAGCAGAATTAACTGATTCAAGAAAGATCAGATAAGTTCCCTCCATTCTGCCTTGCTGACTCCAGCAGGCCTCCTACCTTTGCTGAGGTTCAGCTTGGGCCTCTGTTAGGCCAGACCATCTCTTCTGTGCTGGCTAGTATCCTCAGTTTACCAGTTCCAGGGCTTCTTCAGTCTCATGAATTCACTCTGGGGCACCTCTGACCCTGGAATGCTCTACAGAGCACAAAGTTGTGATCACAGTGCCATTATATAAATCCACATCTTGAATGCTGCCTGTAGTTCTTGTTGCTCTATCTCAACAAAGATATATTAGAATTGGAAAAATGCAGTGAAGGGCAACAAACACGGTTGGGGATATGGAACAGTTTCCATGTGAGGAGAGATTAAAAAGAGTGGGACTGGTCAGCTTGGAAAAGAGATGACTAAGTGGGGTATGATGGAGATCTATAAAATCACGAATGGTGTGGAGGAAGTGAATAAGGAAGTGTTATTTACCCCTTCACATAAAAACAAATAACAGGGGTCACCTGATGACATTAATTGGCAGCAGTTTCAAAACAAACATAAGGAAATACTTCTTCACACAATGCATAGTCAAGCTGTGGAACTCATTGCCGGGGATGTTGTGAAGGCCAAAAGCATAATTTGATTCAAAAAAGAATTAGATAAATTTATGAAGCATAGGTCCCTCAGTGGCTATTAGCCAAGATGTCAGGGATGCATCCTCATGCTCTGGGTGTCCCTGAACCTCTGACTGTCAAAAGCTGGGACTAGATGACTGGGGATTGATCACTCAATAAATTGCCCTGTTCTGTTCATTCCATCTGAAGCATCTGGTACCAGCCACTGTTTGAAGACGGTATACTGAACGAGATGGATCATTGGTCTGACACTGCTTGTCAGAAGCTGTATTCTGATTGGTGAGTTGGCTCTTTCTGATGATGTCACACTCATGCAACAACTCTCAATGGTGCACAACAGGGACTTCATCACTGAACACCCCTGTCTATGTCTGACTGTAGCTTTGTCCAGATTGGAACATCATCTGGTGGGGGGCGGTGCGTTTGAAGGGCTTAGAGCAATGGTTCCCAAACTGGGGTTCATGAACCCCTGGGGGTTGCAAAATATTACGGGGGGTTCTTGGGAAAAAATTCACTAATGGCAGACAGAGCTGTTCCTAGGGACCCCAGCACAGGGCCAGCAGCCCGGAGCCCCTGGACTTCCAAGAGCTAAGCAGATCAAAGCAAGCATCTCTATCACACTGAGGAGATTTAAACTTCAAGACTCCTTATAAGAAATGGAAAGGGAGATGGATCTTTTTTGCTGTTTTTAAAATTAAATAGGCAGCTAGTATTGTTTTTAAAATATTATGAAGAACAAGTTTAAGCTTTGCATTGTTTGCCTGGCCTGCTCAAGACCTGAATGCTTCTGTAGGAGGAACTCTTTGAGTTGGCTTCTTAAATACCTTCATACTGTCTCACATCTCATATTCCTTGATGAAACATAGGAGCCTTGTCTTATAACAGGCTTATTCAAAGTGACACAAGCTACAAAAGTGAGATCTTGGAAGAGTGTTGCCATTTTCATAATGTAATAAAAATATTGTAATGATAAATAATAATAAATAGTGTGTAATAAGCATATCATAAAAACAAATTTTATATTTCCAAGATCACTGCTTTTGTAATTTATACTCAGGTAAAGGAGAAAATCCCTGGAAATATTCATTTTTAGGAAGGGGTTCGCGAGACTTGACATTTTAGTGAAAGGGGTTCCCAGGTTGTTAAAGTTTGGGAACCACTGGCTTAGAGTAACAGAGAGAGACTTGGAAATTGGGGAAAGTGAGATGGGAGTCAGGGGAGATGAAGAATGAGAGGTGTGTAAGAGGGAGTAGGAATTCTTTGGATTGGGAAGAGGAAGATAAGTAGATATTCAAAAAACTGGTGACCTTAGATGTACTTTTGGCTGCTTATCCAAACAGAAGTAAAACTCTCTAACTAGGGCCAGTAGAAAAACTGATACAATTTTCATGAAAATTTCATCCCTTTCTTTCCATCTAATTTCAAATGTCACTAACATTTTGAATTTCAATTTTCAACCTATAGCTGTAGCTTTTTGAAAAAATAGTGAAAATTTTCAAGATAATTTTATTGGTTTTTCCATTGAAATTTAGAAATGATTAATTTTTAAAATTTCACCAAATCCTATTCTGAACTTTTGTTTGTTCCATATATCTATTTTACCACTTGAGGTATAGCGAATTCATTAGAAAAAATGGCATGTCTCTCTAGCCCTAAAGAACACTATCTGCTCTTCCTTCTACTTTGCATCATATAGATCCATCTGGGACCTCCAAGAGCCGTTACAACTAGGCAAGTCGAACATTTGCCACACCTAGGTGGAAGAGAAGAGTTTGACTAACTGGTAGTTGCCAAATGGCCCAACCAGTTGTAGAAAACTAATTGTTAAATATCATGTCCTCTATAACTGAGATCCACAGCCCTCTGAATTTAATGGAAGTCTTTCCACTGGCTCCAGTGGGGTTTGGATTAGGTCCTGAAATATGTATACAATTAATAATGCTAACTGATGGGGAAGAAGAGGCAAAAGTACAGATTAGTGGTGCTTATATTTTATTTACTTAATGTTTCCTGCATTTTGCCAGCTGAGACGAGGAACCTGCCTGCTGATCTGCAACCACAAAGGGTAATTAATCTCAGCTCTGGCTGGTTTAAATTCTGGCCAGATGAACAGGGGCGAGATTATGCATGGTTCTTAATAGTTGGCACTCCCCAAAGCAGCCAATTGAAATGGGTCTACTGCTATCTAGCTGAGCTTTGCCTGGAATAAAAGGAGCAAGATGACCCTCGACATTTTGCCGACTTCCTGCATGCAGAAAAACTGGATTTGCTGAATTGGAACCTTTTCTACACCGTTATTGCAGTGTTTTGTCAAAAGGTCTTAGCACTTTCCCATTATTTCACATTTTTGGTACATGTTAATGATGCCTCTGGCCTTTTTGGAAGAGTCTGATGGGCAAATGTGTTGGTCTTATTAGCAGACTTCTGCCCCTTTTCTCGTGAAGGACATCTTCATTAGAGAACTGCATGTGATGGAAATCAGCACGTTTTATGCAATTATGTGACAAACCCATTGAATAATTTTATAAGAAAGGTCTTACACTCAATCCTGGATATCACTCCGCTGTCCCCTGTCCCACTGCCTACCCTTTGATTCCTCACCCCCCAGTGGCAAATGCCTAAACTTTAATAGATGCAATTTACAATTGTCTCCTTGAGCTTCATAAATTTCTCCATCACTGAGAACAAATATGCTTTTTTATTTGTTCTTCTGAACCTTCTGTTGAACAATCAGTTCTCTCCCATCTGCCATGTTTCTGTTTGAATCAAGGACAGATTCTTGTGAAAATGGGGTCCACTTAAGTTAGACATTAAAAAATCAGTGGGTTTGGATAACATACATCCAATGTTTTTGAAGAGCTCCCTTGACCATTCATGTTGTTTTCAACTAATCTTGGAACACTAGGGTAGATCCAAAAGACCAGCAGAAAGCTAATGTTGTGCCAATTTTAAAAAAGGTAAATGGGATGACCTGGGTAATTATAGGTCTGTCAGTCTGATATTGATTCTGGGCTACATAATGGAGCAGCTGATACAGGACTCATTTAATAAAGAATTAAAGGAGGGTAATATAATTAATGTCAATCAGCATGGGTTTGTGGAAAATAGACCCTATCAAACTAATATGATATCTTTTTTGATGAGATTACAAGTTTGGTTGATAAAGGTAAGAGTTGTTGATGTAATAGACTTCTGTAAGGCACTTGACTTTGTACCACAGGACATTTTGATTACAAAACAGTAATGTTATAAAATTAAAATGGCACACAATAAATGGATTTTAACCTGACAGAAAGTTATCAAAATGTACCTGTAAATGGGGACTCATCAGCAAACGGGTATGTTTCTAGTGGTGTCTCACAGGGATTGGTCTTGGCCCTATGCTATTTAACATATTTATTAATAACCTGGAAGAAAACAAATAATGAAGCAGAATGGTCATTGATTTGGATCGCTTGGTACATTGGGCACAAGCAAACACTATGTGTTTTAATACAGCTAAATGTAAATGTACACATATCAGAACAAAGAAGGTAGGCTATACTTACACGTTGTGGGACTCTATCCTGGGAAGCAGTGACTCTGAAAAAGATTTAGGGATTATGGTGGATAATCAGCTGAACATGACCTCCCAGTGTGATGCTGTGGCCAAAAGTCTTATGCAATCTTTGGATAATCAGGGGAATCTTGAGTAGGAGTAAAGAGGTTATTTTACCTCTGTATTTGACACTTGTGGGATGGCTGTTGGCATATCATGTCCAGTTCTGGTTTCTACAATTCAAGAAGGATGTTAATAAGTTGGAGAGGGTTCAGTGAAAAGCCCCAAGAACGATTACATGATTAGAAAAGATACTTTATATGATAGACTCAAGGAGCTGGAAGCTGAAGCTAGACGAATTCAGACTGGAAACAAAGCATACATTTTTAATAGTGAGAATAATTAATGATATGTCATTGAGTAGTTGCTCTTGTTCATGCTTCTTTGTTTCTCCTGCAACAGTAACACCAAAAAAACCCAAACAAAACCAAAAATACAACCCACGGTATTCTCACAGTTTTTCATAGTGTGGACCATATCTTAGTGGACAGAATGTCTTATGGATTCCTCCCTCCCACTTGCAATCATGTAGCATCTCCATGTGTACAGCATATCTCTTTATATATTAGGGCTAGTCAAGAATTATTTCATGTAATTTTTTTATTTTACTGAAGAATACCAATTCATCCTAATCAAAGCTGCAGAAAAGGTATAGTTGTGACAAATTTCCTATTTAAAAAAATTGTTGTTTTTTTAAAAGGTTCAAAATTGTTGAATGTTTCAACATATTCTAAGCTAAAAGATTCTGGGGTTTGGATCAAAGAGACTTTTTGGTTGAAAATTTAAGTTAATTTATATTTTTTAAAATTTAAAATTTTTTTTAAAAAAAAGGAAAAGGTAAAATTGAAACAATATGTTTCAGTTGACCTGCCCCAAATTTTTTCTCAGATTTTTCAGTTAGTGAAAATTTGAAGATTGAACGTTTTCTTCCCAGTTCAGGATGGAAAACATTTTTGAAAGCCAACAGTGTTGCCAGCTCTTCTAATTTCATCCCAAATCTCATGATATTTGGTGTTTTTCTTAAAGCCTCAATTCCTGGAACAAGGTTAATACTTGAACATCTCAGCTTCATTTAAAAAAAAAAAATTCTAGCCCTTCTGGGTGCAGAACAAAGCTTGATGAAAATCCTAAACACTACAACATTAGGAGGAAAATAAAAAGGGTCCTATTCTGGCATATATTTTATAATGTAATTTAGCAGGTGGTAACATGGAGGAGAATTAGAACCATGTGATGATCATCTGGTCTCAGCAGACCATCAGTGGCTCGCAGACTTCCCTGGGGGCATTATTAATATACAATATTGTAGGGAGCGCAGGGCCAGTGCTACCATTAACGAGGCAGTTGCCTAGGGCGTCAAGATTTGGGGGCACCAAAAAGCAGTACTCCCAATTTTTTTTTACAGTGGTTTCTCCCCGAGTGCGCAGTCACTGCTCCACTTCTCCCACCTCCCAGGCTTGCAGCGCCAATCAGCTGTTTGTCACCGCAAGCCTGGGAGAAGAATTAGAGCAGGGGCGGGGTGCTCGGGGAGGATGCGGAGCAGAGATGAGCTGGGGTGGGGAGGTGCCGCATGGCTCCCCGGGCCAGGGGTATGGGGAGCTGCCATGGGGGGATGGGAGGTGCCTCAGGGTGGAGGGAGGAGCTGCCACAGGGCTTCACACCCCAGTTCACCTCTGCTCTGTGTCCTCCCTGAGCATGCCATCCCTTCTCTAATTCTCCTCCCCTCCCACACTTGTGGCGCCAATCAGCTGTTTGGCACTGCAAGCCTGGTAGGCAGGAGAATTAGAGCGGGGGTGGCGTGCTCAGGGAGGACACGGAGCAGAGGTAAGCTGGGGTGGGGAGGTGTTGCATGGCTCCCCGGGGGGGGGGAAATGCTGTAGGTTGGGGCACCTCAGGGAAGGGGGGGAACTGCCTCGGGGGGAGGCACCTCAGGGAGTGGGGCGGGGAGCTGCCGCAGGGCTGGGAGGGCGCAAGGTGGAAGTTTTGCCTAGGGCACGAAACTTCTTTGCACCGGCCCTGAAGGAGTGTGGGCGGAATGGCAGCAGTTGTTTCTCCATCTATGGGAGAGTTCTGCCACCCCAAGCTTCCCTCCATTAAGGGTGTCTTCTATGAGACTGGCAGCAGAAATATCTCTCCTGAGACCAAGACTTGCTGTACACGTTTGCAGTGATGTTTGCGTTGGTGAGATATGCAGTCTAGAAACCTTAACTCGGCATTAACAAAGTTTTGAGGTGAGGTGCGGGAGGAAATATATAAATTCAAAGAGTAAAAAGAACATGTAAGATTTATCATAACAGATCAGACTAATGGTCTGTTAGCCTAGTGTCTTTAGCAGCGGCCAGTACCTAATGTGTCTGACAAGGATTAGCGTTAGAACTGTCTAGAAGATGACAATTCTATTTTGCGGCAGCTCTGGACCTTTCTTTTCATTCCACATTGAAATGAAGCCAAGACCTTTTGAATGTTTTAATGAAAAGCAGAATTGTATCATAATGTTTGGTTTTGGTTCGAAACTTGAGTTTTTCGATTCGTGAAGAAAGGTAGTGATGTATCTCTTTTTCTAGCTTTGTGTTAGGACACTAGTCTGGGTATTGGAAGACCCAGGTTAAGAGCAGTTTTTTTTTTTCATTCCAGATGACTGAATGAAGCAGGGCAGAGATTTAAACCTGGGTCTCCCACATCTCAGACCAGTGCAACTGGACTATAAAGCCTCAAGCTCACACACCCTCTTCCTCCAAAACAACCTGCCAGAGGAAAACTTCATAGAAATTGATAGATCTCCAAACAAAATTGCATGTAATGACAAAATGATGTTCCAACCAGCTCTAGTTAAAACTCCTCCATTTCCCACCTACTTCCTTTATCATCTTCTGCTCACACCCAACATACTCCTGTGGTCTGATTCCTCCTCTACAATATATCAGCCCTTTGGTTGAGTTCCCTGACCTGGAGTTCTAGTAAGTCCCCATTCTCTGTTCCTCTCTTTATCTCCTCCCCTACCCTGGCCCTTTTCCTCTTCCCAGAAGGGATCTCTACCTTTGTTGATATTCCAGTTGCAGGACCTCAGCAGATAGGGCCCAGGCTGGCTGCAGTGGCACATCAAGTACACTATGATGTGAACCTAGTGATTCCTCAAAGATGAGATTTGAAGACAGCATCTAGCCCAGGAAATCATGAATGTTAACAAGGCTTTGGGGGGTCAGAATGCACCTTGGATCAAGTATCTAAACCTTTAAATAGGTGCAAGTGCAGTATAAGGGTTGGGTTGAAATTCCAGTTCTTATTTTTGCCCAAAATGCTCTCCAGTGCTCATGGATTCATAGGTGAAAAGTTTGTGCATTTAGCCACTGCATCAACTGGCCTGCTTGTAAGAGCCATTTTGGGAAAATTATCCATGGCTATTTGTAAACTTTTTATTGAACTATACAATCAGCTTTCTCCCTTTATGTACATTAACCCCTGTTCTCACTCTCTGTTCTTGATGTTAAAGGAAGCACAGAACTGCCTTGCAGTCTTGTGAAGCATAAGACATTTCAGCAGATGGCACCCTTTCTGTACACATTTATACCTATCCAGGTGTGTGTGTCTAACTGTGGTAAAGGTCACATTTCAGCATCATTCAGTGACAGGCCATGATTTTTAACCTGATTTTAATTAGACCACTAACTTTCACTGCCAAAGAGAATAACATTAAACTCCAAAGCAAAATAAAAGTGTGATTGACCCAGCCCTTTAGCAACACAATGAAGTGAACTGCAGGCTCATATACGAAGTGAACTGTAGGCTCATATACTGGTCTATTTTACTATGTCTGTTAAGGATGGGCAAACTGGAAATGGAAAGCATAGACTAAAGCTGCACACAAAAAAACCCTTTTTGTTCTTTTTTTTTTAATTATCCAAAAGTCTTTAAACCATTTTCAGATTCAAGTTCCAGATAAAGGCTGGGTAGAATGGAGGTCAGATCTTGGTTTTACTCTGGGGTATATACAGTTAACGGAGTTGCTGGAGTAGTTCTTACAGGTACTGCAACAGCACCATATATTCAGGAAGTCATCTGGAAGTGGATGGGGGCAGCCAGCACCAGGCCGAGGAGGGAAAGCAGGCTTAGCTCCAGATGTCAATGAACCTTGGTTGCTTTATGGTTTGCTCCAGGTGAAACGGATAGTTTTGACTGAGTTTTGCTTTGCATTTTTGGAGTTTGGTTTTAAAACTAGAGATAAGCTGAAAACCAGTCTCCTGGATTCAAATACTTCAGACTGGAGGGTTCAAAATTTTTAGTGACTCAAAAATACCTTCCAAACAAGCTACCATGTAATTTGCAAGAATAACCAGAGGTTATGAAGAAATATTAAGAAAATAAACAAGAGTTTGGAAAGGGATATAAACCTTCATGCTTCAGAGCATAAGTTCAACTCTAACTTGTGGGGCTTAGGAGGAAACTGTCCCTGGGGGCAGGTCACCCCATAACTGCCAAGTGAAGGGCTTCTTACACTTTCCTGTGAATCAGCTGGTACTGGCCAGGGTCAGAATCAGAGTCAGAACACTGGACTAGATGAAGCTCAGGTCTGATCCACTATGGCAAGACCCAGGTTCCCATGTAACATATGTGCATTAGGTTCCCAACTTACTGAATGCTCATATTATTAGCACCTTTCTCCTCCCTTTGCATGCCCCCTCAGTATTGCATTCTCCATATACTGTTGTTGTTTACACTGTATTGTAAACTATGAACTCTAGGGGCCTGGACCTATACAGGGAATGAATAACAACATAAAATAAGTCATTGTCATAGATAATACTAAATACTATAATGATACATCATTAATACATTCAGTTAGTAATAAAATTTCCCCAAACTTTCAGGTATTTAGAATGAGTTTTTGGATTCAGACCATTATACGCTTTTGTGCTGAAAACTCAAATCCCAAACCTAGATCAGGATCAAGGGATTTGGCTGGGGATCATCCATACTTAAAAAACTAGAGTGGGTATGGGGTTTGGAACCCATTCCATTAAGAATGATTGAAACCCAAGAAATTGTTTGTAGGAATTCCAGCAGAGCAGAACCACCAAGTTTCCAACAGCTCTAATGCCTTTGAGGCAGCCTAGCCATTTACTTCTTGTATCACAGCAGCTTGGTTAGGCTCAAGGTGGAGAACAGCTCTGTAACCCCAACTGCATTGTGGATTCTTACAGCCTCTGTGAAAACCTCACTGGTTCTATTTTGCCTTCTCAAAGCCTTTTAAAAATATTGTATATATAGTTATTTTTCTTGTTCTCTATCTACACCATGTCTGCATACTTTATATTTGGGAGCCTTCACTCTTGGGCACTGTTTGTGAATAAATCTACTTGTTTATCTCATAACTTTTTGGCATCTAGTATCTCCACCAAATTATCATGCAAATCACTTGCCAAAAACATCTCTGCCCATAGCCCCACTTTAAGCCACCTTTGTGTTTCCTTTATTCTGGGGCAATGCATGGGCCTGACTAGCCTCTAGTGTAAGTTAGTCTCAGGTATCCTCTAAATGATGCTCTGCATCCCATGAGCCCCTGTTGTCCCTAAGAAGCAAAGAATGGATGAACTGCATGGCCTTCTGGCCATGTCCCCAATGTCAGAAGCTGGGCTAGTGTAGGGAGCTTGTGCAAGCACTTCACCAGATGCGGTGGGGGATCCTCAGTGCAGGGGGTTTTCTTAAGTGGCTGTTTCTGCCCCCTTTAAGGCCCCTTTACGCTGTGGCTCCTCTCTCTGCACCCTCTCCTCAGGAAACTCTACTTTTTCTTTTCTTCCTACAAATCCAGGTCCTGACTGCTACCACATGGGCTGATCATGAGAGGTGCATCTGGCTATGCTTGCTATCTTCTGGTGCAGGTCGCAGGCTCCGTAGTAGCTTGCCACCAGAGGCCAAGAGCAACGCTGCACTATTTGAGCCAGAGTTCTGCTTTGGCCAGACCTCTGCTTTGAAAACCGTGTGCAACCAAGAGTATTTCGTTTCTTTACGGAGTACCATTTACAGAGCAACTAGCTCCACCTTTCTTTCCATCCTGGAGTAGGCATGCACCCAGAATAATATCCTCTAAGCCAGGGCATTAAATCGCTCCCAGAAGTTCAGTATCCCACAGGGTAGGATGACCAGACAGAAAATGTGAAAAATTGGGACAGGGGGTGGAGGGTAATAGGAGCCCATATAAAAACAGCCCCAA
Organism: Gopherus evgoodei; assembly: GCF_007399415.2. NCBI lineage: Eukaryota > Metazoa > Chordata > Testudines > Testudinidae > Gopherus > Gopherus evgoodei. Next base: position 112,275,420 of record NC_044325.1, on the reverse strand, counting down.
ATATTGGGACTGTCCCTATAAAATCGGGACATCTGGTCATCCTACCACAGGGGCACACTATCTGCTATAGATCCTGTCACTTCCCACAAACCTGCCCATCAAGCCTTTTGTTTCCCTCCACCCCTCCCCCAGTCTGCTTTTCCTCTGGGAATTCGCCATTGCAATTGTCTCTGTGGTACCTGGGTATGTCACACCATCTTTTGGGGGGCTATATGGCCATCATACCTCTTACAAAGGCCAGCTTTTGAGTTTCTCTGCTGTACATTTCTTTAGGATAAGAGCATTGTCCAGTGTCTTTAATTTGCCAAACTGTCACCATTGCTCCCTCTAGCCTGCTCCATCCCTGTACACTTGATAGTCACTCCTTCTGTGGTCCCTTTTTCTGCACCATCCAGCTTACATGCATTACTGGATCTATCTCCTTGGACGTCAAGTTATAGTTATCAAGGAAAGGTGTACAAAACAGACTTCCCCTCTGTGCTTCACTCCCTGGGAGCAGAATAGTATTATGGTATGTGTCTAGTTTGTACTTCCCTATCTAGCAAATTCCCTATTGGTCAACTTTCTATGCGCACATTTGCATTTTGTCACAAAACCTTTAGGAGTCTTGCTCACCATTGGCTTGGCAGCACTGGCTGACTTTATCTTCAGCTAATGCTTCCTTGTCCATGTCCAGGCTTCAAGAAACCAGAGCTCTATCAGCTTTTCATATTCTGCTATTTGAACTGGAATATTGTTCCCTGACCCTCACCTATTTATTAAAGAGCTTTGCCAAGCAGTAAAGCTTGTCAGAAAATGTATCCGTTCCCCCATCCCCATGGAAAATTTTGACAAAAATAAAAAAAAGTTTGTTTTCATGGACATTTTCATCAGAAAAGTTCAACTTTTCATCAGAAAACCAAAACTTTTATCAGAAAATCAACAAATTTTTGGTTGGGACAAAAACTTAAAAAAACTTAAAAAATTTCAAGGAAGGCAGATACTTTCTGCAAAAAAAAAAAAAAATCATTTGCCCCAGCAACTAATTTTCCAGCAAAAAAAGTTGCAACAGAGACTTTGTGACTAGCCCTAGCAAGTGGCTCAGTTCTTCTCTTGGGATTTCTGTGTTGCTAATCCCAGCACTACCACTGGAAGGTCTTTGTGTTGGTGTCACTATTCTTGGCAGGATTACCTCCTAGACGACTTTGTGCTTTCAGCTCATCTAGGAGTGTGATGGGATGCACTCCCATCCCACTTGTGCAAAGGCTAACTAGCATGCCTGCACTCAGGCAGCGTCAATTAGGCACACCAGCAAAACATGTCGGGTGACCAGATTTCCCAATTTTTTAGGGACAGTCCTGATTTTTGGGTCTTTTTCTTATATAGACTCCTATTACCTCCCACCCCCTGTTCCGATTTTTCACATTTGCTGTCTGGTCACCCTAAGAACATGGTCCACCTGGAGAAGGGAGACTGGCCACAGAAAGTGAGGGGGAAGGGAAGTTTTCCCAGGAGAAGGGAAGCTTCCAGGGACAGCTAGTGAGCTCTAGTAGCAAGGAGAGCTCAGCCTGAGGCAGCTGGTAACCTTTTACTTCTACCCCTTCAGTCTGGGGTAGAATGACAGTACAAGCTCAATATAAGCAAAGGCCCTGGAGGGCTGTTTCCAGCCAGCACCCTGCTGTGGGTCTTGGGAAGTGCCACCAGGGGCACGAGACAAGAGGACTGTAAATTGGGCTCTGAAAAGGCCTAGGAGTGACCTGAACTTCTTTCTGCCAGAAACAGTCAGATTGCCCAGGAGTAAGGGATCCCACAGGGGCCCAGGGGCAAAAGACTCAAAAATACTATGGTTGAGCCAGAGCTGAGGATCAGCAAGATACTCCTTGTATCATGTGGCCATCTTAACATTCCAGCCTTCTGCACCATTCCGAGCGTGATATGGTGTGAAACACATCACTTCACTATTCCGTGCTTGGATGCTGGTGTTGTCCCCTGTCACCCTCTCAGATATAGTGAGGCAGCACTAATTATTGTCCTTGGCTATCAGCCAAGTCACCAGAAGTTCCTTTATCACCATGTCAGCTGATCTCAAGTCACCTGTGCCTCTCATATCCTTCTCCTATCACCTCTCAGCCTCCTTCCACCTTCTTTCTGTCTTATCCTTGTGACAATTGCCTTTTTATTCTGACTAAGTCCCTTGGGTGACCGATCATCAATGGTGGTCTTCAAGGATTATTTCTGAAGGTACATAGAATCATAGAATCCTATAATATCAGGGTTGGAAGGGACCTCAGGAAGTCATCTAGTTCAACCACCTGCTCAAAGCAGGACCAATTCCCAACTAAATCATTCCAGCCAGGGCTTTGTCAAGCCTGACCTTAAAAACTTCTAAGGAAGGAGATTCCACCATCTCCCTAGGTAACCCATTCCAGTGCTTCACCACCCTCCTAGTGAAAAAGTTTTTCCTAATATCCAACTTAAACCTCCCCCACTGCAACTTTATGCTATTACTCCTTGTTCTGTCTTCAGGTACCACTGAGGACAGTCTAGAGCCATCCTCTTTGGAACCCCCTTTCAGGTAGTTGAAAGCAGCTATCAAATCCCCCCTCACTCTTCTCTTCTGCAGACTAAACAATCCCAACTCCCTCAGCCTCTCCTCATAAGTCATGGGAGCAGGTGGGAATGTTACGACTTGGGTTCTTCTTTCTCTCCAGCACAAAGACTGCTGTTTTCCTCTTCAGGGCTGGAGTATAGGGCTATTGTCACCTCAGACCTTTGGTTAGACTGTTTCATTCTTCAATTCACAATCACTGGTTTTACTTGGGGCGTGGCCTTGGTTAGTGAGTTAGTCTTTAGTCTGAGTGCGTCATTGCTAGCCACTCCAAAAGATGCATCCCATTCTTGACAAAGGCCTTCATTGCTATTGCTGCTGCTCAGTGCTCAGAAGGGTCAGAGGAACTGAAAGGCTTCAGAAGCTTGGAAGTCTGGTTGAGAGTGGACAGAGAAAGATGATCTCTGGGAGGGAGGGAGGCAGAGAAAGAGAGCTCCATAGCCAATCAGGATCAGGGCCTCATTGTGCTAGGTGCTGTTTGTGCACAGTCAGGAGACAGCCCTTACCCTGATGAGCTTACAATGTAAAGAGTCAGGACAGACTAAAGAAGTATTATTATCCCCATTTGACAGATGGGGAACTGAGGCAGTGGCCCAAGTTCAGACAGGCAATCAGTGCAGAACCAAGACTTGAATGCAGGCTTCCAGTCCTGCGCCTTAAACAATAGACCATCCTTCCGCTTCAATACAAGCTCATTTCATAGTGCCATGTGGTCCCCACGAAATCCTTTGGCATTTGTTACCATTTCAGATACAAAGATCTAGTGCAGGGCTTTGTTTTTATCCAGGCAGCGGCGTTCTTCTAGCCCGAGGCGTAGGGCATTATATTGCTTCATGCTCATTAGACAGCGCCCAGTTGTGAACGTGTGAGGAGGTGGAGGATCAGATAAAGCCTGGAAATGTGCCATATGTGGGACACGCTCAGGAAGCCCCTGGGATCACTGGAATTAAGCTTTAACATATTCTGAGCAAATATTGTCCTAGCCTGGTTCTGAGAATTCTCTGTGTGCCTTTTCTTGTGGAATCAGAGGCATGGAGCGGGCACCTAGCCAGGTGCTCTGGCTCAATACGCTGGGGCTTGGCAGCAGGCTCTTTTCAAGGATTTGGACCTATGGCTTTAGCACCCAGTATCCTCTTCTGAATTGGTCTCCAAATGTAATCCATTCATTTAATAACAACATGGCCTCTTCACAAGCTGCTGCCACTGCAAGGAAGACCTTGAAAGCCACGTTCCTGAAAAACAACGCTTCTCACAGGTGTTCCAGGTAAGAGATTACCCTCTTCCTGCCATACACACTCTTTTGGATTTGTTTTGACACCCTAACGTGCAAAACTTAAAGGAAAAAAGTGCCTTTTCCCTGCTGCTGAGCTGTATGTGTTTGCTGTGGTCTGCCCACTCTATGGCATCACCATTGTCCCAGGGTGCCTGAGCCTGTTTGCGCTCCATCTCTGCTGGCCTATGGAAGTTCTAATGGCTCAGAAGGGGCTTAGCTCCCAGAGCTGAACTCATAGGGACAGACTGAACATTGAAAAGGAGTGGGAATTAAGGTGTCTCTCTTTCCTCCCATGCACACACACACACACACCATAATGAATAACACTGCCAGAGAGGGCCTCTTCACCAGCTCCTCACTGGAACCCCTACTGCACGGGGAACTTCAAGATGGAGTGGAGGGTATAGTGAAGGTAGAAGAGGGATGGATTAAGGGCAGAGGAGGTGTGACCGGGGCAGTCTAGTGCTCAGGTGATTGTTGGTTGCAGCAACAAAGAAGGGAGGGTAGTCATGAGCACAAGTTAGGGGATCCTAGCCTATGCCAGTGTCTGATCCAGCCCCTGACTGCTGCTGAATAGAGAAAGCGCAGCGCCTTCTATCTCGGTCCCTGCACTGGCCGTAATGCTATATAATTCATGGATCAGTATGTGTTATCTGTCCCTGAGCCACAGAGAACGGGACTCTATTAAAGCTCTCAGCAAAAGATGCTGTCTCTTTAGCTGAAGCCATAGATGCATGTTTTTTAGTCCTGGAGGTCCACAGTTCAATTCCTGGTGTCTGCCATAGGAAGTTTTTCCTCTCCACTCCCTCTCCATGTCTTGGAGGCACTCAGCTACTCCATCATCTCCTTCCTCCCTCTTCGCTGGCTTTTGACATGGGGACAACTCAGGTGGTAGAATATGAAGTGAAACCAGCAGGAGGAGCAGGTGACCGACTGAGGAGTTTCTAGAGTTCTAAGCCTTTCCTTCAGTAGGTGGAGCAGCACTGGCAACTGATGTGAAAAGAATTGTCCAAGCTGGACAATCCCTTTCTGCCTCCTTGTGCAGGAAGAATTCTTCTCTCACTGGTTCTCCCTGTCTTTCGGGGGGGCAAAAGAGGCTGGGGTTCTAAGTCTTCTCCAACCAGGACATCTTTTACATAAAGGATCTGCTTCCTGCCAGCACCTCTTTCACATATAGCTGAGATCTGGCCGGGCTCCATCTCCCACTTGGCAAGGTGGGAATGGCAAGGCAGTTGTGACCTCCAGGCAGAGAACATCTGTTTCCCTCTCATATATTTTCATTCTCTGTTCCCCTGCTCCTTCTGTTTATTTCTATGGCTGTGTGGAATCAGATCATCACAACAAAATTAAACCTTTGAAAATAGATTTGTTTAATTTCAGTTTTGAAAAACTGGTCCAAAATGTCATTTTGGTTGGGTGCCATCTGTTTGCTGCTGTTGTCTGAGAAAGGGTGTCTTCTTATGTCAAATTGGACCATTTATTTGCACACAAGATTGAAGAAGTGCTATTTTCAAGTGACTGTCTTGAATTTAACAAAAATATATTTTGAAAATTCTTTCTGGGAAACCTGAGGGGGTTGGATTTTTTTGCTACCAACAGATGCAAAATCTTGAAATTTGATTTGGAAACTGCCATTTGCTAAAAATGCCTTTAAAATGGCCTGCAGCAGAATTGCAAGAAATAATTGTAAGGAAAGATCATGAAGGAAGAACATTGCCATGTTCATACAGCTTTACTTATTTTCCCCAAGTGAGGGTGCCTTTTAGGTATTATTACATCATAAACAGGCCGAAGAATAGAACTGGCTGAACTCTGCAAAAATAGTGATGACCAATATCTTTTCAAATTCCAAACTCTACTTCCAGTCAGATATGTTCAGAGCCATGAATATTCACTCTTAGGAAACATTCTTCACGTAAAATGGGTTTTGTTTGCAAAGTGTTTGGGGAATAGTGGTTCTTTAGTCTAATGCCTCTATTCTGAGTGAATAAAGGTAGAGGAGGGTGATACAGGGCCAGGTATGCTGGTTTCCTTACACTCAGGGAAGCCCCAACTAGTGGTTTAGGTCTGCTCTAGGGCCCAAAGCAGAACTTTCTAGGACTCAGAATGGAACCTCATGTGTAGAGAATATACAGTACCCTAGGAGTCTGTGGAAACTGTCTGAGGCTGAGAACCAGAAGAGGCCATGGGAGCTGGTGGACTTGGGAGTTGATATGGCAGGCTTTGTGGATTGGTGAGTTAAGGCCAAAGAGCTTTATTTTTGAGCATGGTAGGGGGTGGAATAGCTGTGAGAACAATTTTGCTGCTAACTGGTCTAAGGAATGTATCCAAACAGCTTTAGATGTATTCTCCTGAGCATGCTAATTATATTCACTGTCTGTTCTAATTGGTCCTACATTGAGTTAATGGGGACTATTCGTTCCCATGGGATGTACGCTACAGTAATTCAGAATGGCCTGTAGATTGTTGATTGCAAGAAAAGCTTTGTTAATCATTGTCCCCTGTCTATGTCCTTTCTCACAATCTCATGCAGAGTATCCAGAGGAGGAGTGGAGTTTGACATAAGTCACAGTGGCGCACCATGAGCTGGATAACTTTCTCCCTTGGCAACAGATGAATGGCAGGGCCTTCCCAGCACAAATGACCAGCACAACATGGTGGGCAAAAATAGTGAGGAAGGTTGGTCTTGTGGTTAAGTTGTCAGCCTGGGCATGGAAAGATTGAGCCTTAATTCCTGGCTCTGCCCTAATCTACCTGTGTGAGCTTGGACAAGTCACATGGAGCCAGTCAGCTACTCTGCACCCAAGAGGTGGGGTCAAGTGTTCAAAAGAACTCAGTTCCCATTCCGCCACCAAAAAAACTGGCATTTTCCAAAAAGTGCTGCAACTGCCTTTGTGACACTTATGGCCAGGTTTTCAGAGCTCAGCACCCAGTGCTCATTTATTTTGGTGCTTAGCTGGAAAAGGGACTCTTTGGAAAATCTGTCCCTTGATTTTTCTGTGCTTCAGTTCCCCCTCTGTAACAGAGCTAATAAATCCTTCCTTTTTCTCACATTTTGTCCGTCTTGTTCACTTAGATTGTAAGCTCTTTGGGGCAGACTGACATTTTCTGTAGGGTAAATACAGCACTTAGTACAACAGGGCCCTGATAGTGGTGGAAATCTCTATGCCCCACTGCAATACAAATATTAATAAGTGCATGGAAGCAGGGAGTGGGAGCAGTGGAAGGTCCATAAGCTGATCCATGCAAAACCATCACACTTTCTATATTTTTAGCTCAAGACAAAAACAAGGGTTTTTTTTGCAAAGAACATATGTGAAAAAAAAATTTCATCTCCCATCAGCGAAACCAGTAGGAGTTGGGAATGTTTTCACATAGCTCTGTCCACTAATAGTTGTCTTCTGTGTTAACTATATGCTTCCACCAGTTGAGTCAAGTATATAAAATATCCTACTGACATGCAGCTGAGATCCCACTGAGGGACTGTCTTCTTCTCTTGTGCTGGTTTGTCAAAGAGCAGGCAAACTGCAGCTCAAGTTATTGCTCGGTGGTCAGTGTTAGTGTGATAAAATAAGGATTTAATCCAAGTTTTAGGTTAATGTTCTCTTTAAAATGTTGAAGACTAAGGAAAGCAGAGCAGGGGGAGGGCCAGGGAAGAATTTTCAGATGTTTTCAATTACTGTAGGAAAAGAGGGAGGGCATCTGGTCTAGAGGTTAGCGCAGGGGAATGAGAATGAGTTTGACAATACAGTGCTTACCTGCCTTTGAATGAAGCACACTTCAAAAGTGAGCAGGGTTGCTATTTTAGGAAAAGTTTTTGTCAATGGCATGATCATTGACAATCACATTTATAGGGATACATGATCAAATAATAAACATTTTGAAGGCTCTTTACACTTTAAAGACACTGTACAACTACTGGCCAATTAAGCTTCACAATGGGCCTGATTCTCAGGTACTTGAAGGCCTCTTTACACGGCTTGAGTGGTGCAAAAGGCCTTAAATTCGGGGTAAACCTTCGTGTAGCACATTGATATCCAAAGGCTCTGTCTGGCCATGTGTTATTACCCAGGTGTGGAAATTCTGGCATAGACCAGTGGCCTGATTTTCAGAGGTGCTGAGCTATCCATGTTTCTTTTTTCTTTCCCCACATTGTCTCAGCTCACCTCCTCTCATTATCCTTCTCCATCTCTTTCTCTTTCATCTATCCTTCTGTCCCTACCTCTCATTCTCCTCCCCTCCACCTTAATAACAGTTAGTCCATCACGTTTCAAAGAACTATGCAAACCGTAACTAAACAACCCTCCCAGCTGCTCATTGAGGTGTATAGCTTATTCTCATTTTGCAACAGAAGATATGGAGACACAGAATCAAGAAACTTGCCTAAGGCCACAGAGGAGATCAGTGGCAGAGCTAGAATGAAAACTCAGGAGTATCTGGCTAAGTGCCCCAAAACCAGACCCATGCATGACACATGATAAAGCTTTGATTATAGGATGTGGCAAAAAGACCATCAGGAAGAGTTGTTACACACTTGTGTAACCCACAAGGATTATTGCCCTCTAGTAGCAGGTCCACATAAAAGGCTAATGAGTCCATTATAGGTGCCTATAATGGGATGTATTTCTTTAGCTCAACTGATAACGGTTCGTCCTTTTGGTGCTGAAGGTCCTACTTTCATATTCCAGTGTTATCCCAAGAAGGGCTGGTTGCACATGCTTTTGAAAGGTCAGTTTTTAAAATATTACTGTTCAGCCACTGCACTTATGTTTAAAGTTACTACAATTTCAAGAGACCAATCATGTCCCCAACAGGTTTCTTTGGCTCTGTAAGAAGGCACCCTAGCTCCCCGCCGCGCCTGAGGGGGACGAGCCAGAGCAGGTGCCTCAGTGGGCGGAGTCAGCACGGCCTGTCCCCGCCCCCCGGAAGTCAAGGGGCGGGACAGGAAGTATAAAAGCCCGGTCCCAGCGCTCAGTTGGAAGCAGGCTGCCGGAGAGGACAGACGCTGGTGCCCGAGCTCCCGCCGAGCCGGACCTGCCCCGCGCCCACTACCCGGAGGAGCGCTGCCCGGACCTGCCTCGCGCCCACTACCCAGAGGAACGCTGGCCTGACCTGCCCCGTGCCCACTACCCGGAGGAGCGCTGCCAGGACCTGCCTCGTGCCCACTACCCAGAGGAACGCTGGCCAGACCTGCCCCGCGCCCACTACCCAGAGGAGCGCTGGCTGGACTTGCCTCAGATCCGGTACCGGAGGAACGTCGGCCTGACCTGCCGTGTGCTCGATACCCCGAGGAGTGGCCTGAGCTTCCCCATGACCGGTACCCGGAGGAGCCCATGGTCTGGGACCCACCAGACGACGCTGGCAAGGACCAGGTACCCAGAGAGGGGGAGGTTGGAAGTAGCCCGGGGATAGCCGACCCTGGTTTGGCTCCGGAAGAGCCCGAACCCATGTCAGTGTGTTGCGGCCAGGATCCCCACTGACCGCAGCGGGTCTTGACCGCTGTTAGGGCCCCGGGCTGGAACGCAGTGGAGTGGGAGGGCCTGCGTTCCCCCTGCCACCCGTAACTGGGTGGCAGACTCCCCCTCTTCCCGCCTATTGCCACTGCTCTGCCCTGATCCAGAGGGTCAGAGCTAACTAGACTTGTGTTTGGTGTCCCGCCCGAAGCAAGGGCTGGGCCTCATTGACTTTGCCACTGCTCTGTCCTGATCCAGAGGGCCAGAGCTAACTAGACTTGTGTTTGGTGCCCCGCCCGGACCAAGGGCTGGGCCCCGTTGACTTTGCTACTGCTCTGCCCTGACCCAAAGGGCCAGAGCTAACTAGACTTGTGTTTGGTGTGCCGCCCGAGCCAAGGGCCCGGGCTGATACTGTGTTTGCTCAGCCCCTGCTAGGGCCTGAGCCTGAACTATTACTGCCCGGCCTGTCCAAGGGCCTGGGCTGATACTGTGTTTGCTCAGCCCCTGCTAGGGGCCTGAGCCTGAACTATTGCTGCCCGCCCTGTCCAAGGGCCGTGGCTTATTGACTTTGAGAGCCCCGACCCCGGCTAGAGGGCCGGGGCTCTACCCTGTTTACAGACCCTGTACCCCGCTCAGCACCTGCCGAGGGCTAAGCCTACCCGGACTGCGGCACGCAAGGAGGCGCCCTGGCTCCCCGCCGCGCCTGAGGGGGAGGAGCCCCGACACAACCGGCTTACAGGCTCCCTTCTCTTTGCTCCATTCTGCCTCCCTCTTTATTTTATTTCCCATCCACTTTACTCCTTCTCTCATTAATGGTCCCACAACCACCTCACTCCATTCTCTGTCCTCCACCCCTCCTCACCAGTTGTCCCAATCAGCACAAGAGGCAGCTATGTGCCTTCTAGCCTCCTCTTATCTAGTCACAGCATGTTCCCCTAAGGGAATTTTTGGCTTGGGATTTTGTGTGTGTGTGTGTATGTTTTTATATACTTTATTTTTATCAGAGAGGGGATAGAGAGTACATAATGTTTTCAGGCCATGAGATTACATAGCTGATAAGGGAGAGGCAGATGTAATACAATCACTCCAGGCCATGAAGTTTGTTGCTAACATCGAAAGCACTTGGAATGTAACAGGTAAAATTGCTTTCAACTTCTGTGCAAGCACCTGATTTGTGTCAACAGATCCAGATCCAAGTTGAGATTTCAATGTTAATGTGCTGGCAGCTAGGGGTAAAATCCGTGGCTTTCCCTCAATTTCTGTTCCTCACCTGCTTTCTTGTTTCACTTGTCCTCCATTCTTTTCTGACTCTTCTCCATCTGCTGCTACTCCTCTCTTCACCTTTTATCTCTCCATCTCTGATTTGAAGGTATGGTTCTGTGCTTGGATTCTCAACCTCTCAACTCAACTGTAATTTCCTCAGGGCAAGAATTTACTTGACATCTATAAAGTGCCATGCGTGCCTATGGTGCTATAAAAATAGTAATACTATAGCAAAAATAGTATGCCCATGTTGCGGCCAAGAACTTTGCTAGATTCAAAAAGGGACTGGACATTTATATGGGTAACAGAAATATTCAGATTTATATAGTTAATGCTAACAATATTTTTAGAAAGAGATTATAAAAAGTCCTCTCGTGCACAGGGTTTAAGACCATCTCTAACTGTTAGAGATTAGGATTATTCCACATCTGCCCAGTATAGTGGCTTCATCAACCTTCCTATCAAGCATCTGGTGCTGGCCAGCATCAGAGACAGGTTATTGGACTAGCTGGACCATGGGTCTGATGCAATGTGGCCATTCTGTTGTTTCCTATCAAGCATCTGGTGCTGGCCAGCATCAGAGACAGGTTATTGGACTAGCTGGACCGTGGGTCTGATGCAATGTGGCCATTCTGTTGTTTCTATGTTCCTAGAAATAATGTGCTTACATCTGCAACAGAATTCTGTGTATTTAAGTTTTATCCCAGGCCTCCAGGAAGTGGGCAGAGCAGCAGAGGTTCAACATGTTCTCAAGGGTTAAGGATTACTGTGTTTCCCAAATATTGTAAGATGACACATTAAATGGGACATTCCAGAGTACTCCAAACATGGTGTGCAGAGTCGCGGACATTCCCTAAACATGATATCAGACCAGCACAATGTCATCTCTGATTGTGTTGCTAAGATTGCTTTGCTTTGTGAAGCAAACTCATGATGGTGCGAGGATGAGTTTGTTTTCTTGTGACAAACATGAAAATGGCCCTTACTTCTTCCCATCATCTAAACTAAGTTAATATTCTTCTAAGCATGTCAGATTTTATAGTGGCTCTGACAGGACCTGATCCAGTGCCCCTTGAAGCCCTTTTGATCAGACTGACAAGGAGAAATTGTGGTTCTACTCCACCAATATCCATCAAATTCAGTGATCAAATCTGACTGATATAGTAGAGATAAAGTCGCTGTAACCAAATAATATCACAGGATCAATGTGTCTCTGTTGAAAAATATTTTCTTATCTCAGGCTCTAGCTTTTATCTAGCATCAGGAAACTGTGATCTTGGAATGACAATGTTCTAGACCCCTTAGACATTCTCTCTCTTAAATATGCAATGTGTATTTTCCAGTCACCAAACTGGCTGATTTGCATGACATTTAAAATATACTGTATATACGAGGCGTTGGCGTATTCTATTGTATTAACCAGAAATTACATTTAGTGACAAGCATAGGTTTCATCACACCACACCCTGCCCACCAGAAACCTTAACAGCACAGAAATATGAAGTGAAGGGGGAAATCTCTAGCATTTTTTGCTTGCCGCCTTCACATCGCCTACAATGCTATTAATAATACACTCCTGCACTCCATAAGGCATTCACATCCAAATTGTGCACTCATACAAAATCTTAATGGTGAATTTATAGATTCAAAACATATTGTGCCACATTAGGCGTCAGCACATTCTATAATAAATTATGTTAAAAAACGAAATTAAAAGAACAGTAAGGTTGCAAAGACGAGCGCTCCAGAGTTAAGAAATACCAGACTTAAGGTTGCTCCCTTCTGTGTATGCATTATGATACAGTTTTTAATTACACAATTACATACTATTTTTTCCACAGGACTCTTTCCTTATTTAGCGAATGAGTAGTTATTCAAGATTTATTTTTTTTTATATACTCTGCATGCAGTATATGGCCTCAGGCCTTATTTTCTATACACTGGCCAAACTCTGCACTGAATTATTAATTTCCTTTTGAGCATTTCTATGGTGCTCTCACCAAACTATCAGAATACATCACAAGCACTGACACAAATATTAATTAGTTTATCCTCATAACATATCTGTGAGATTAGCTGTTATAATTATCATCACTTTACAGCCAGAGAACTGAGGCACAGAGAGATTAAGGCAAAAATTGTCAGATGTTTCTACAAATTTTGTGTGCCCAATTTGAGACATGCAGGCTTTGATTTTTCAGAACACTTCCCTTTTTCATAGCACTTTCTATGTTCCAAGAACAGCTCCCATTGACTTCAGTTACAGTTGAGCGTGGTCAGCACCACTGAAAATCTAACCCTATGTATTCTGGGCACATACAAATTGAGGCACACATGCTTAGTGGCCATGGACAAGCTTATTTCTGGCATCTCCTATCTTCTGAGTGCTTGACCTTGAAATCTTAATGTTCTTTTAATGTAGCTTTTTATACAATTTAGTTTAACGTAATGTGCAGTATGTACAGTTAAAAAATCACAAATGAGCAGGAAGTTAAGGTTCCAACAGCAAGGTTAATTTAACCACACCACAAATCTTGTCTTAGAGTATATGAGAAAATAAAACAATGTGTATTAAGCTATATAGTTAATCAGAAAAAAAATTTGTATACAAAATACTACAGCACTAGTCAAGTAACACCATGTTGGCATCTTAGTGTTTGCACTCCCTGACTTCTCATGATTTTAACCAGGGGTGGGAGGAGGCAGAGTGGACCCTTGTTGGACATTCATGTGTCCTAGGGACTGAGGGCCAGGAATATCCATGAGACCCTTATAGAACTTCCTCTGCATATTTCCTTCAGGGGGTATCACTTGTCCACCTCTCCTTACAGAAATATTTGGGGCCCAGGTCACAAACCCTGTCAAATTCTCAGCATACACTGGGGTTTAGATCATCTGCTGAGACTCTCCATGCCCCTGCATGGTCTTGTTCCCATTGTGGCTCTGCTGTCCCATTGGAATGCTCCTTGGCCTCTAAGATCACCCATTTAAAGGAGTTCCCTAGTGCACAAAGTGCCCTGAAGAAAAGTTAATACAGCTTCAAGTTATCCAGAACGAAAGTTCACCTTTTGGCAGAGACTGAGTCAGGAAAATGTCAGCCTAGAAGGTGAACCTAGCAAAGGAGCATGTGAATTCAAAAAGTTATAGTCGGAGTAACCAACATCAGCTATAATACTTAATCAGTTCAATGAATAAGGAACCTAGCCTAAGCTCTGGACATCTTATATCAGTTAACACATACAGCGACAATCTTTTACATTTTCACTATACTAATTTAGTCCTTCCAAATCCAATCACACAATTCTTCAGTTAGGCAATATGCCTCTATCCCCACTCCCCCAAGAAAACTGAAAGACTGCACCTATACCCATCTCCAACATACAACCCTCGTCTTCTGTACCTACAAACCCCTGTCTTCTCCAAATGCCTGTGAAACAAAGAGAGGCTTTACAGTGTGCCTGAAAGGTCATCTATATGGTCATGTTCTATATGTTTGCAGTCTGTAAAGAGAACATGGAAAGTGCCATGATTATATTCAGCATTGTGAATGGGGTTCCAGCCAGGTGATGCTGAACCTCAAGAGTTATTTGCACGGTATCTGCACTGCAAACATAGATAGTCATGCTTCCCCAACCTTGCTGGCATTGGGAGCCTTTCCACTGACTTCGATGTCTTTGGATCGGGCCCATGGCAAGTCCAACTTCCCTCACCACACCTGCAGCATGAGCCCTGCCTTTTGCCGCAACATGAGACCTACCTCACCCATGATGCAAGACCTGCCTCCTCCTCCAGCATAAGTTCCACTTTCCCCTCCTCACCCCCAGCAGGAGCCCCGCCTCTGCACCTACATATTGTGATTCCCACCTCTCTGATCTCACCTGTGCTGACTTGCAACACCGACAACTTCGCACCAGCAGCAAAAGCTCCAACTTCCCCACTGAGAAGATTTTTCCTTTCAGTCAGCTGCTATATTGACTGAGCTCTCAGGGACAGCATCGAGCATACAGAGAGTGTCTAATCTGGAGAATGTCCTCTGACATCACTATGATCAATATTCCATGGGGATAATTACACTTTCCTACCTTTAAGACCTTGGAGGCCCCCACATCAGATGAAAGGGACAGGGAGTGCAAACTCTTATTATTTACTACTGCTATTAACAGCGGGGGGAGGAGGGGGGATGATACAGCAGAGCTTCTCATGCCAACAGCAGCCTACTTTAACTACCTCAATTCACTCACGTATGGTGCTTGTGAGTCTTCTGCTATAGTTGTGAAAGTGAATGTTTTGCAGCATAGTCTGCTCCAATGTCTCCTTTCCTTTCTCTTCCCACATCCTCACCCTGGTGTTGATTTGTTCAGCTGCAGAAAAAAAATCAGGTTCAAAGGTCACAGAAAGGACAGTCAAGCCAAGGTCTCACAACAGGCCTAGCTCCCTATCTCTGCACTGTGTAACAGCCTGGAGGAGGCCCTCTCGTTTGCTTAAACAGTGATACTGTCTCAGAGGTCAAGCCCCCAAGCCCATGCCCCAACTGCCTGGGGCACTTGGGTATTACTGGAGAAACCAATGGGTTGCCTTGAATATATTATTCCTTTCATTATTAATGAAAATACTATTCTATTCAGAGAGGAAAATATCTATTTTAGCAAGGACTAACAAAACATGACACTCTTTGGTACAATGAGTAGTTACTCTGCTCAAGAGAGGGATGGACCTGGAATAGTATGTACAGGTCAGTACCAGCAGAGCCCCATAAGGAGGCCCAGAGCTGGAGATGGAGGGGTGCTGCATATCAGCATTGAGGTCTAAGTGGGAAGCTACCACCGTATTTGTTTTTGCATGCCTCCCTTGGCCGTGGGGTGACACCAGCACCATAATATCTTGAGAAATAAATTCCCTTCAGTGAGGTGGTCAGAGAAAGAGTTGATCCGTTAAGATGGCGAGCCTGTGATAGTTGCACAAGAAAGATGGACTGAGAACATGAGAAAGAGGAAAGGGGGTAAGCTAGCGGAAAGAAAGAATGAAAAACGGAGATAAGAGGGAGATTAAGAAAAAGTGACAGGGAGATATATCTTGAGACAAAAATAAATATCTAACTACCCTTTCCCCATAAACGATAGTATTTGAGTACTTTCATGCATCCTGTGAGAAAGAGCTATTGTTCCCATTTGATGGGGCCAGGGTTTAGGAGTAGCAAGCTGGGCATTTGCCTGGGGCCCATATCACAGGGAGCCCTGTGAAGGTAAGTTGCTTAGGCTTTGGCTTCAGCCCTGGGTGGCGGTGCCCAGGGTCCCAGCTTCAGCCCTGGGCAGCGGGGCTTCGGCTTTCTGCCCTGGGCCCCAGTGAGTCTAATGCTGGTCCTGCTTGGGGGACCCATTGAAACCTGCTCGTGGCCCCCCAGTGGGCCCCAAGCTCCTGGTTGAGAACTTTTGTATTAGTCTGCTGGGGTATCTGACTGGGCTCCTTGTGGTTGGCTCCTCCCAAAACTAAAAGGCCTAGCTGGACAGCAGGTTTGCTGTTTGTGGGTCCTGGGAACCTGCAGTGAAATCAAATCTTTCCCCTTCTCCTCTTCCCAGTGCTGGGATTGTCAAAGCTGGCACATTTTTTAGTCTGAGTATCTCCTCATGGTTTAAGGAGCTGGGATGATGTAGGCACAGGTTATACTGTCTTATTCTAACTCTTTGATTTCACTGCTCCTCTGTTTAGTCACTCATATGCTACCAAAGAGAGAATGTAAGCTTTCCGGGCAGGGACTCTCTCTCACTGAGTCTGTAGAGTGCCTAACACAATGGGGCCCCATTTGCATTATGCTATTGTTATTTGTTCATTATTATGTTCAGTTAGGCATAGGAGAAACTGATAGGTCTTTCCAAAGTAAATAACACTGGAGTGGATACAAGTGCCAGAAAACCGATGGCTTCTTGTTGCTACCGAGGATGCAAAGCTTCCCCCTCCCCAATACTCCCCAGCATAATAGCTTGACGGGGTAGCAGAAACGCTTTCATTTGGGCTAATCTGTGTTTGAGAGCGGTGTTCTTTTTATCCTCTTTCTAATTTTAACCCACAAGGAAAACATAGAACTCTGAGCCCAAAACACACAGTCCAAAGTCTGGCAGACAAAGATAGGCCTGCCATTTCAGGAACTGTATAAACAGCAATGTATAGCTGTACAAACATGCCTCTCCCTACCCCAAAACTTTTGAGCATTCTGCAGGTGCCCAATTCAGCAGGCTGTTGCACACTCGCAAGTCGAATGGCTCCCATGGAAGAGGAGGCTGCTCAGCACATCATTGGTTTGAGCCCTATCTCCGCATTCACTCACTTTGATTCAACTCCGCTTCCCGTTATTCATTTACTCTGTTTGCACTAACAGAAAAGAAATCTCAGGCCATGTTCTGCTGCAGCCCCTGTTCGGACAAAGTTCCTATTAAAGTCACAGATCAAGGACTCGGGCAGGGCTGGTTGCTAGACAGTTCGACACCAGAAGCAGTGTGGAGTAGTAATATTGGGTTACTCTTAAAGCTGGGCTAGAACCATGTTGGAGCAGTGGCTTCCAACCCTGGCTGCTGCTAATCCCAGCTGGCATGGGACCAGTGGGAAGGCCCTAAAATTTCAGCACCCTAGGTATATGCCACCTACTTGTAAACGCAGCCCTGATTGCAGGGTTTAGCATTTGGACAGGATACAAGAAGAAAAACAAATAAACAGTCAGCCAATAATCAACTACAAACTCTAGCTTTTCCAGTCAGCACCAATATTTTTAGGAAGTTCAGTGGTAAACACCAGCAGCAAATGTGCTTTTGCAGATTGCTGTGGTAAATTACTTATCATCATCAACAATAATATCTTACATCCATGCTGTATCTCAAAGGATATCGCAGCAGCATACACATTTGATATAGATACCACACAGGTGACAATGTCCTCCATCTGATGAATTGTTCCTCTGGCTGCCTCACCTGCATTCTGCCTACTTCTCCCTCCCCAGCAGCATGACTGTTAACATTCCCAATGTCTCCCTCTTCAGCTGCTTCAAACAGCTGTCATTTTCCAAAATCAACCCGCCATGGAAATGTTTCCTTTTCCCATCTTGGTTCTCTCTCCAAATCACAGTCACCTGTATATCTAGCTGGATGAAAGTCAGTCCAGGGCAATGGGAAGTTTTGCACCTGATTTTCAGCGGTTCCAAGAACAGTTGCCACTGAAGTCAGCCACCTTTCCTCTGCTATGCTCACAGCACAGAAGAGAAGTGGTGACATCAATGCTAAGGGCACTGGTGTAGCTGCAGTGAAGTAGCATGTCTGGTGAAGGCGCGCTATGCCAACGGGAGAGTGCTCTCCTGTCAGCACAATTACTCCATCTTGGTCAGAAGTGGATGGTATGTCAGAGGGAGAGTGTCTCCTGCCAATATAGTACCAGTGTGGACTGTGTGAAACTTGTGGTGGCTCAGAGCTGGGGAGGGGAGGAATGCTTAACCGGTAGTGTAGAGCTGCCCTAAATCACAGGAGGGTGGGGTTGCCCCTTAACTGGAACAATCTTTTCTGGGCTGTAGGGCCAAAAGATACCAACAGCATGGTGCAAAGTGGCTGCACTGGGGAATCTGATCCTTTGTCAAGAGCCTAGTGTTAGCTCTTATGGTTTGTCCTGATTTGGGGTTTCTCACCATTAGCTGTACTATTTAGTTTGCCATTGTCTCAAAGACAAGAGTGCTGTCAACAATGGTTCCTGCAGCAACTGGATTTTCCTTTAAGGTCTCCTATAAAATTACCAATGAGACTTGCTCATGTAAGTTGACCAGATCATCTGCCAAGGTGCTAGGGCCAGGAGCCACACAGTAGCAGACATATGTCTGAGAGCTAGGTTTGTATTGCAATAGTCTGTTCAAACAACCCAAGTGTATTAGTATTAAAAAAGAACTCTATGGTATGCTTCTGCATAGTGTTTAAGCTGATATTTGTTACATATTAGGAAAGTGATGAGGGTAGGAATGGCTGATTCACTGACCTAAAAAATGCCAAGCCATCTGTCAGCTGAGTTCAACAGTGGCTAAGCAGGAGGGTTAAAGCTGGTCAGCTCTACCCTTCCTTCACAAAGTCAAATCGGCATCTTTGGTGAAAGTTTCATATTTGTGATCAGAGAAACGACTACACACTCTCCACATCTACTCCCTCTGCACCTCTTGAGTAACATGAAAACTGCTCCAAATACTGCAAAAACAGGTTTTCATTCAAGTCACTGCTCCATGCAACTCTAGAAAGGGGAGCTGTGTGCCCTTCTGCTTTCCCCATCAACAAAGCTACTAGCTAAGTCCTGATCTTGGCACCTTCACTGTGGGAGATGACTTCAGAGCAGAAGGGGTGGTTAAAAGAGAATGAATAAAATAAGAACCACCCTTTGCCTTTGCTCAGAATGTAAACTAAACCCAAACTCAATCATTTGCAAAGTTCTGTCCAAGTTTGCAGGCTCAAAAAGTTTCATATAGTTTGGAAACATTTGGAAATACATTCAGGCTTCTGAATTACATACATGGCTGGAAGGAACCTATCTTTTCTTTCCGATACCAGGTGAACTTGCAGTGCTTCCAGCTAGAAAAACCTTGGTTCAACCTATAAACACTGAGCAACTTTGATACTGGACAGAAATCATAGAAGGGGAGTAGTCTGACATAGAACACAGAGTAGTCATGCTTAGAGACCCTTTACTGACCATAACCTCACTCCATAAGGGATTGTCTAAAAGTATGTCAGCCACAAGGTGGTTTCTGTGGGGAAAGGTTGTTCCAAGTCTGTGAAAACCTGGAAAAAATCCCAGCTGGAGTAAACTGGTGAAGCTCCATTGACGACAATAGAGTTACATTGATTTATGCTGGCTGAGGAACTGGCCCCCATTTTTGCCAGTGCTGTTTCCCATGATTGTTTCTCTGTCACCCAAGTGGGAGCACGAAGGGGCCTGTGTCTAACAAAGGGACTGGTGGAAACATTGTCAAGCTGTGCCACACATTGAGAGAGTGAGGCATTGTCTATTGGAGATGGGCTCTGCTGACTTCCTATCTCAGGTCTAATGCTTCTCTTATGGCCTTGGGCAAACCATTAATCCTCTCTGCATCAAAAATGGAGATAACATCACCGATGCCACAGGAGAGTTGGCAGGATTAACTAGTTAATGTTTCTAGAGCACTTTGAAGAGGAAAAGTGTCAACTACCATTATCTTTTACAAAAAATGATTATACTGGACAGAATCTCCATGTCCTGCACAAAGTTCACATTTTCCCAAATTACAGCCCAAAACCACCTGCCATAATTTCAAATATTTGCTACATGGGTCACAGCAACTACATCCATAGTTACCGTAGATAGGTTAATTAGCTTTTTAAGGGCTAAAAAAGCCTCATGCTGCAATACATAAGCCAGTTACTTATGGGAGTTTGAAGGAAGCTTTTCCTATAGGCAACTTTATCCCATAACTAACCACCAGCCGACTTCTAGCTCCTTGTTCTAAAGCATCTGGTACTGGCCACTGTCAGAGGCAGAATATTGACTAGCTGGACCATGTGTCCAACCCAATCTGGCAATTCCTATGTTCCTATAACTATGAGATATAATGGTGAGGGCAGAACACCTTGCTGGTGTTGCTTTAATACTAAGGAGTATACCAAGGCTGGCCAAGTAACCCTGTAGCTAACAAACTGAAGTGTCCAATGAAGGCTTGGGTTTGATTCCAGCTCCTTGCCTCTTGCACTCTGGATTAGCAGGTACTACAACTGTCCTCACAGGAGCAACTTGTATTGCTCTGCAGTGCCTCTGCAAAGCGTGATGGTAATGGGCTCTGAAAGAATTTCCACCCATTCCTTAGCCAAGGCAGGTCACATTAAGGAAGTGATGACATGATGGGGAAAGGGAATTCTGTTGTGGATTTATACACAAAAAGAAAATATATGGATAACTTTTCCTAAGGTCAGACACTTGTAGCTCAGACAGGTGGGCCAGAGGGAATCTCCTGGGAGAGCTGTTCTTTGTCACCCACGAACATTCTGGTTGGAGGCTCAGCTTTGGGAATGCACAGAATATGCCCATACAGTGAGTCCAGCCACTTAATAAGGATTTTCACTAGTTGGTTACATTCTCTGGCCACCCACTGGAAGGCACAACAGCAACAAATGCCAGAGCATCCATTAGGAATTTGTTATTTGTCCCCTCCTCTCAGCTGACTGGAGTTTAGGCAACTGAACATGAGGTAGAATGTGCTGAGTGGTAACTTTCTCAAAACCACAGTGCAAGTTGCTACCATTGGCTCCTTCTGCCGTGCCTGTCAAAACAAAACAACGAAAACATTTTCAATCATTTCCTTTTGCCCACAGGTAAATTAGCCAACTAAGCCTGGTGTCTGAGCCAACTCTCAGTTGGATAATTTAATTACATTCTTCCTACATCAATTACCCCCGTGGATGTGTCATTCTTCTGTACTTCCTGTTATGTAGTCAGTAGATTTGCTGTGCACAGTTAAACAGCAGTAACATTCCCATTCAGTGCACATCAGTGATAGCTGAGGAGATGATGTACTTTGAATGTACATAGCACATATACAATAGGACATACATGTGCACACACAGCTGTATCTATCCAGATCTAAACTTGGGAGAGTCCATATCTGGGGTTTTGGTTTGGCCTCATATAGAGAAACTGGCCAATTGTGAAGTCTAGCTCAGGGAGTTTTAGTTTGGATCTATCTATTTGTCTATCATGAGTGATAAAAAAAGGTCTTACTGGCATAACTTCAGGATGGGTGCAATATTCGTGAGTGTTGAAGCCAGGGGTGGTTTCTGCAGGACATGCCAAATGAATGCCAATACGATCATATTACCATGCCCCACCATCAGGTATAGCGTCTGCCACATGCTTCAGAAAAACTGTTTTAGAGATCTTAAAAAATATAATGGACTTATTTTGTGTATCCCTGTAAGCCCATGTGCATTAGTTACCAGCAGTCCCACTGTACAGGGCTTGGGGAGGGCAGTTTTAAAGTGCATTATCTTGGGTTTTTCTAGCATGTATCCCTTTGGGGAAGTGAGATTATCCCCTTCCAAATGGCATAAAGCACTTGCTTCTTGCCATGATTTGGGATTCTCCTATATCACACCAGTCCTCTGCCATGTTTTCAGCCCCTGTGGCTGTTGCAGCCTGATTAAAGTTAGGGTATCCATTAGGCTGCTCTAACATGGTGCATGGATGCTGGCTTGCACGGGTGGCAGCAGCAGGATCCAGGAGATACAATGAATGCTTTAAAGCACCTTTGCTTAACACCGCTGGGGTTAGCCATAGACGAGGGTCCGACCCAAAGTCTTTAGTCTAAGGATAGCTCCCCCAATCCTAAAACAGTGTGACCACAGTTTCCCCCAAACCATGAAACCCTCCTGCACCACGCCAAGTCCTGTAACTGTCTGTAAGTGTTCCTGATGCTAAAACTGAGGATTCAAAACAGAGCCCCATGGAAAATGACTCTTCTCTGGCTCATTAACTCTTGAAAAGACTTTAACCAGCCCCGGCCTGCCAAAAATAATTCAACTACACTGAGACAAGAAAGAGGCTGTTAAGTTACAGAGAACTTAGCCACATCCCTAATCATTGTCCATCCTCATTAATGGTTAAGCTCGCTTTCCTTAATTGTTTGTTGTTCCTTGCAGCTGGGAGCTGTTTGAATAAGAACCACCACCTTCTCCCTGAAAACGCTGTTTGTGTCTCTCTACAGCTATGGCACATCCTCCCTCACTAAGATCTATTATATGGCTTGTGGATAGGTGAGTTCAGAAGCATTTTCAGTGCATATGAGGGGAAAGGTCCATGGACACTGGCTAGAAATAAGTATAGTGTGGGATGAGCTGTGTAGGTCAGGGAAACTTGATCAGTGATGCCCCTTCTATTTTAGTCCTGGGCCTCACGCAGTCCTGCCAATGTACCCACATCCTAAGTCTTCAGCACCCCTTTTATTTCAACCCTGGGCACCTACAGCTCCACTAACAGAAATCAATCCAAACTGCTCTTTCTCCTGCAATTCCAGTCCTAAGCCCCACATAGATCAGCTAAGATATCACAGTCCAAACCTGCTATTGCAGGCCGGTTCCTTTAGTTTTGGGCCCTGATCGGACCCTAGCACCAGCCTGGAACTCTACATGTGCGTTAGGGTCTAGTGATGTGCCACCAGTTGCAGGGCTGTGGCCCTGATCTGCTATTGCAGACTTAGTCCTCTGCTGGACCCAGACTGCTGATAGTGGCAAATTTGCCAAACTGAGTGTTGATTTTTCTATTACAGTCAAACGTTCAGTGAGGGCTAAGTTCAGTCCAGAAGCTCACTGTCACTTCTGACTAATAATCATGAAGTTATATTTGAACTAGGGATGTGTGAACCTGCTCAGATAGACTAAGATCTGCATTCAACCTTAATCTGAAACTTGAACCACTCTGAACTTGACCCTTCTTTCAAGTTTGAAAAGTTCAGTTAACATTTAAAAAAAACAAAAAAACACAAAAAACTTTCACATTCCTCTGCCCTATTTGAGACTTGACTGGAGGTAAGAGCACTGAAATACCCTGAGGAATGCTGCCTTGCAGTATTTCTGACCCTGCTGAAACCAGTATTTCTGACCCTGCTTAACTCTGTTAAGATTTCCAGCTTGATCTCTAGGCTGAAGAAGTTCAGACAAGGTTCAAATAAACATCTAGAGTTGGATCCTCGGCTGGTATAAGTCAAAGTCTCTCCATTTACTTCAATGGAGCTATGTCAATTTGTACCAGCTGAGGATCTGGCCTCTAAAGTATTGGTTGCTCAACTACACTAAACTGCTGAAGCTTTTGAAATCCATTCATTACAGTATTTTGCATTAATTGAATGTTAACAGGGTGCTCAGCACTGAACAAAAATATTAGATAGGGACCCTAGGAATTTACAATCTAGTCCAGAGTTACACATCCCAACTGGTTTTGTCTACCTGAACTTGTTTGCTAAAAAACCAAAAAGTCATTCTACACTAGGGCCTGAATTTTCAACAGAGCTTCCTACTCATAGTCAGGATCAGGTTTTCAGGAAAGCACAGCTTCTGGTTAGCCACCAAAACAAGCAGCCAGGTTGTCAAAAGGTCTCAGCATGCTGGGTGCTGCCGTCTTTGGAAAAGCTGGCCATAGATGCCCCAATAAGAGCAGCTAGGTGCTGAACGCATCTAGAAAGCTAACTCTGATTTAGATTCTGGATAGGGTATGAGCTCTCAAAAATCTGGCCCCAGCTCTGGCCCTGAGCTCTTGTGGAAATCTGTTCTTAACCTACTGTGCTAGTAATAGTAACCAGCTTTATGATTTCTTTTTTTCCTCCTTCTGTTTTATCAGACAAGAACTGATTCAGGATTCTTTGATTCCACCTTGCTTATGTGAATTAGTACGAAGAAATGATGGGTCATTCTGATCTTCCTGTATGCAAAGGAATGAGACCTGCTCTGCATTAATCCCCAGTGTAGATGTGGCTAGGCTGATGGAAGAATGAGTCCTTCCACCTAACTACTGCCGCTCAGGGAGACAGATTCTCTACAGCGATGGAAAAACCCTTTCCATCATTGTAAGGAGAGTCTACGCTGCAGGACAACTACAGTGCCACTGTAGTGCAGTTTAGTGATTGGGGCATGAGTCAGGACTCCTGTGTTCTTTTCCCTAGTGTGCCTCTGACTCACCATAAATTCTTGGGTAAATCACTTAACTAGTCCCTTCATATGCTGCCATTCTGTCTTGCCTTGAGAAACACCTTAAACTCTAAGGATAGCCCCACGGATGGAATAAGGTAGGTCTAACAGTAGCAGAATTGACACTATAGAAGTGTCAAGTCTTCTCAGAGGACCGTCAAAACAAAACAATTGTCCATTATACAGAGAGATCCTGTACATTCTCTAGAAAATTAAAAACCGCCTAAGATGTTTCAGACACCCAGGAGTTCTCGAATGGATTCCACCTTCCTAACCCTGCAATTGAGCAGATTAGAGTTTCTTGTGCTACAGACGAAAAAAATACAGAAGGAAAATCCCAGTTTGAACATCTGTTAATGAAAGAATATTTAATCAAATGTAAAAACAAGAATATTAGTACCTCCAGCTAATTCTCACAAGCACATTCCCATCATGCCACAGTGCTCATTGGCAAGCTCCATTATAAAGATTATACCTCGAAGGAAGGAGATCATTTTAATTTCAGTCAGGCTATTGTAGGCTGGTATTTGCTTATAGCAGTGTGGACAAATACTCAGGAGCTGATATAGCACTTAACAGCATCCTATGCAGAGGGCCTGATTCTCTTCTCACTTACACCAGTTTTGTATTCTAGCATATATCTATTGACTGCAGTGGAGTTACACTTGATTATTTACTCTGTAGTAAAAGAGAGGAGAGAGAAGCCCTGTACCAGTTCTGATTTAAAAATCAATTTTATTTCTTCTACAACATTAGTCACAATAGAATGGTATCTTTTCCTACCCATCTACCCATTGCTCTTGATTTCCTTTCTGGTAGAGGGTTCTTCTCTAACTGAGATCCCCTCAGGACTAGAAGCTTCACTTTCATCTTAGACTTCTCTTCCCCTGCTCCCAGAATGCAATGGGAATAGGTGACCAGATGTCCCGATTTTATAGGGACAGTTCTGATTGTTGGGTCTTTTTCTTATATAGGCTCCAATTACCCCCACCCCCATATTGATTTTTCACATTTGCTGTCTGGTCACCCTAAATGGGAAGGAAGTTAGTGAGCACCTCTGGGATATTTACTCATAAATTCTCCAAACCTCAAGACTTCAGCATCAAAATCTATGGAGCAATGACCCTTAACTCACGATATCACTGACTTGGCTATGCTTTAGATAAACTATACAAAATTCTTCTAAACTTACTAATCTGAAGAACCAATGACCTAAAAATGTAACAATTGCCCAAGTGCATCTTTCTTTATCTAGTTGTGTTTTCTTATTTGCACAAACTGAAGAATGCAGTGGCACTGGGAGGTCTATGATGGAAGTTCTGTGTCTAATGAAATTCATTTGGACCATACTGCACCTGTGGATAGTGCACCGGACCAGGGCACTGAGCTGCTGGGTGACTTTGGCCAGGTCACCTCACCTCTGTGGGCTTGTGTTTCTCCTCCCACTCTTTGTCTGTTTAACCTCTTCAGGGCAAGGATTGTTTCTCATTTTGTGTTTGCACAATGCATAGCATGATGGGATCCCTGTCAGAGCTGGGACCTGCAGGCACTACTGTAATAAATCATAATAATTAATAAGCTTTTAATAGAAAGTTAAATACTTGTTTTTTGATGCTTAAAAACAACTTAAATGCCCTATGTAAATTAACAGCCCATCACTGTTACTTTAGCACACTGGTGCTTGGGCACTGATTGATTCCCCCTCTGCCTTGGCTTCACAGAATGCCTTATCTACCCCACCCCATGTATCTTGGCATGTTCCTCACAACTGCCCAGCTGTGGAGTGAGAGGAATGGGAGGCATCTGCCAGATAATGGGAGTGTTTGTTAGAGGTGATGAAGAAGGTTCCAATCAAATTCCTCCCCTCTTGAACGTCTGGACAGATAACACTGCTTCAGAGGAAGGTTTAAGAGCAGGCCAGTCCTCCTGGAAATCTCTTAAAAACACTCAATTTAGAAACAATTCAGAGCTTGGGGACTGGAAAGCTCAGGGATTATGAACAGGCTTTCATCTGTAGATCAGGGGGTTGAATTCAGCCAAGAAATCTTAAGGTTAGAGCCTGTTCCCATTGAAATCAATGGTAATCTTGCAGTTGAGTTCAGCAGCAGCAAGATTGGGTCCTAAATGCATAGTATTTTAACGGGCCTGATTCTGAGAGGTGCTGAACTGTATCAACTCACATGGCCTTTGTTGGAAATTGAAGGAGTTGCGGATCTCCTAGGAGACACATGTCACTTTCTAGGACTGGTAGGTATGTATCTGAACATAAAGCCTGAAATACCCAATAGACAATTGCTCCTCTTCCAGAGTGTGGGCACATTAGCACGGTGATACTTGGGGCTTACACAGTTACTGCCCATATTATATCGGATCTGTGGATAAACAGAAAATGTCAGTCAATCTCCTGTGTGGTGTCAGTCTGGTGCCTTTCACCTACACTCATTTCCAAAAAGATTTCAAGAATCCATCAACAATTAAAGCACTTGTCTAGAGCTAAAGAACCACCCTCCACCCTTTGGGGCGAAGACAGCCCTTTAACTGGGCATGAGCATGCGTTCTATGGGAAGCCCCTCTTCCAGAGCTTCCCATCTTTGTTTTGTGGGGACACTTCCCAGCCCTTCAAAAAAATAGGGAAAGCTAAAACCATTGAGGGGTGGAACCTCAGCTGGTGATTATCAGTGCAGCTACACTGGAGTCAATGGAGCTCTGCTGATTTATATCAGGGACCCAATCCAAAGCCCACTTAAGTCAAAAAGTGTCTTTCCATTGTCTTCAAGGGGTTTTAGATCAGGCCCCGGCTGAGGGTCTGGCTCTGAAGTTATTGAGTCGTTCATCCTTTTTCTCCCCTACTCAAAGCTTCATCCCCACATGGCTTATCAATAGGCACGTGTCTAGAATCCATGCAACAGCATGTTCCCTCTCATCCAGCTCTTGTTAGGGGCATGTAATTCTGTGTGATCCTGCAGTGACACTGAGATACAGCGAGAGGCAGCATCACTCATTGGAAAGGCACACAATTCCACAGCAATGGTTGCTATAGTAACATTATAGTAAAGCGGTGGATATTGGACCATTACTATAGAATGCTGGAAGAGTTTTCATAAGGGCAAAAGCCCAGCCATTCTTCTGGCTTTGGTGTGCGTCCTGAGGGAAAACAATAAAGCACAGCAGCTGAACCTTCTTTATATACTGCTTCAAACAATCCCAGCCAAGCTGGGATATTTTTCTCAAGGGGTGAAATTCACCCCTATCTAGTGAGCCAGCACAAGACCTATGTGTAACCCACACACCGTCTGGGTGTGGTGTTCTGTTCCATCTAGTGGCACCAAGACCACTTAGAGAAACACATAAAATGAGTTTGCTCTACAGCCTTAGCTAACAGCCACTTGGCTTTTAGCTCATGCGGTAGAGGCTCAGGCATAAGCTCCAGAGACCCCAGGTTCAGTCCCACCTGCCTGTGATTACATATGCACCACTTAAGTCCTATAAAAGCCCTATTTTAAGGACTTAAGTGATATGCAGCCATCTGTACAGGGGTAAATTTCAACCTTTGGGAAAAGTATTCCAACTTAGCTGGAATTGTTTGAAGCAGCTTGGAAAGAAGCTGTGGTTGGTTGGTTGGTTGGTTTGTTTGTTTTTGACAAAAATTGAAAGATGCCTTGTCTGCAGCCATAGAAGTAGATAACTAGAAGAGATGGAAAAACTAATAAGACATCCACTAGAGGCCAATGTAGGATTGTTCCATAGAATGTGTTTCTTCGATGCTTTGTCCAGTGCCATCTCAAATGTGTCAGTCAATAGGACAGCCACGGCTTCCCATGGAAAGACCTTTCTATTCAGGTGTCTATAGAGCGTGGGAGAAGCTTAGCCCACCTCCTCAGATTATTTTCAGCCAAGAATCAGAGGGGTAGCCTTGTTAGTCTGGATCTGTAAAAGCAGCAAAGAATCCTGTGGCACCTTGTAGATTAAGAGATGTTTTGGAGAATGAGCTTTCTTGGGTGAATACCCACTTCGTCAGATGCATGTAGTGGAAATTTCCAGGGCCAGGTATATATATGCAAGCAAGCTAGAGATAATGAGGTTAGTTCAATTAGGGAGGATGAGGCCCTGTTCTAGCAGCTGAGGTGTGAAAACCAAGGGAGGAGAAACTGGTTTTGTAGTTGGCAAGCCAGTCACAGTCTTTGTTTAATCCTGAGCTGAAGGTGTCAAATTTGCAGATGAACTGAAGCTCAGCAGTTTCTCTTTGAAGTCTGGTCCTGAAGTTTTTTTGCTGCAGGATGGTCACCTTAAGGTCTGCTATAGTGTGGCCAGGGAGGTTGAAGTATTCTCCTACAGGAAGCCGCCTTTCCTGTTTACAGCTGGGAAAAATGCTGCACAGAGAAGTTAAAGGCAACATTTTCAAACATTTGGGTGGGAGCTATTCAAGTGGCCGCCTGGAGACTCAAATGGGAGTTGGATGCAATGGGGGGTTTCCAAAGCTGGAGTTTGGCTCTGCCCAAGTTGCCTGAACATCCAGTGGCTTGTGAACATGAGTGGAGTTGTGGTGTAGCCCCATCCACATTTTCCGAACCACCTGGGGGCATTCAGGTGCTAATGGTCAGTGATATCTAGCAATATGCATTGCAAACACAAACATCAGGGGGACCATCCAGGAAAGGAGATAACTCATACCCCCTGCAACTATAAGTGCTTGGGTCACACATCAGCAGAAAATGAATAGGTTCTGAGGTGGGGGAAAGTGTATGTACTGTACTGAAATAGGCAGAATGGAATTCAGACTATGTTCAGAGGCTGGGTTAACTGGAGTGAGGTTCTGTTTGCGCATTGAAATTAAGGGTGTTTACAGCCCTGTGTTTTGTCATCCGATACAATTTACTGCACACCAGAGACCATGACTATGTAAAATAGAATGAGGGTCACTGGCTGCACATTAAAAAGAAAAAAACTTGTTTTGAAAAGATCACAGGTTGCGGTTCACCATCTGCTCCTTTCCCGCAGCAGTCATTAATGCCTGGAGACCGCAACAGACTATACAGTTGCCAGGGTCTGAAGGGCAAAAATTCCTGCATGTCAGTCTCTGAATTCCTCCATCCGATTCCTGTGTTTTCACAAAGACGTGGCCTGCTGCTGGGTGACCTGGAAGAAGCAATGTAATGCTTTGTCAGCACACCCGGCTCTCTGCAGAAGCTAAGGACCAACTTGTCCTATTAATCATTTAAAAAGTGAAGAAGAAAAAATAAAAAATAAAAGCACAGTTCTGGCTAATTGTAGAAAAAATGAGGTCAGAGTTCATTTCTCTCTCTTCTGCTGCTTCACAGTTTGCTGACTGACAAGGAAAGTGAGATAACAAGAGAGGGGAGAGACATTTCATGGAAGACCCTCCATCCCTCACAAGGGAGTTTTGGATGGAGTTCAGGACTCTGGCATAGAGGGAGAATCCTGCAGATCCCCTGTGTTGGGCTTCATAGGCCCAGGATGTTCAGAAGAGAATTCTGCATGTCCCCTCTGTGAGGATTCAGAGCTTTGGAATTGGTGGGTCTTGGGATATAATGGAACTGTACTCACTGGTGCCTCCACAGAAACAGAGTTACATCAGTATTGTCTAATGTTGCCTCCTCTGAGGTACAAAGAAACAGAACATCTGGGAGACCCTGAGTCCATAAAACTGGACAGCTGGCAGTGCGTACTGAGCACCCGTAGAGATTTCCCACAACAGCTACCCCAAAAAAGGGACAGTCATTTGAAAACCTGGGCAGGTGGCATCCCTAGTATTTTCCACAATTATTTCTTGTGGAGGAGTCTGGTATGGGAACAACCGTGAGCTCCCCACAGCCAGTAATCCAATAGCATTCTCACTAGTTAACACTGAAGGTCATACAAGGTGGGTTCTCAGCCTGTGATTTGCACCTGGCCTCCCTTTCTTTATGGCTAAGGGAAAGAAAGGGAGCCGTCCTGTACCTCCTTTCTATTGTAACACGGGTCACAATATGGAAAAGGGTGAGAAGTACTCACCACTTTACAGCATTCCCTACCATGATTTCTGGTATGGGAGGCAACCATTGAAGTATCTATGAGCTCATTGCAGCCAATGCCCCAGAGTCATTAATGCAATGGAATCCTCCTGGGCATTTGTTATACTAACTTCTGCAGGGGAAACTCTCCCACAGCCAGCGTGTGAAACAAAATAAGCAAAGGCAGCTCTGACGTTCAACCTGGGTTTTCTGAGGAGTGTTCTGTTCACGAGGCCCATACAGCACAACCAGAATAGTAATAATAAGGGCTTGCCCCAGTGTGACTAGTTACATGCTAACCCTAGCCTGAAATTACAGAGCTGCAGAGCAAGGTAAATGTGCTAAGTCTGACTTGAGGGGCAGTGCAAACAAACAAAAAATAGGCTAATGTTTGTATACCTGTTGCCAACTCTCAGGATTTTGTCATGAGTCTCGTGATAATTATTGTGTTCCTTAAAGCCCATGGAATCAAGTGGATGCATGATGATTCCAGCCTTCATTCTTAGAGAAAAAATAAGTGTCTAGCTCTCATGGTTGTGGAGAGAGCTTCAAAATGTGACCTCAGTGCAACCTAAAGGCTCAAAAAGCAGAAGGCAAATAAAAAGAACACCAACTCTATTATCTTTACATGATCTCATGATTTTAAAGACAATCTCATGATTTTTGGTGAGCCTGACTGGTGATTTTTGAACATTTGGGGCTGACAATACTGAGAGCATCTCTTTCAGAAGGACACCCAGTTGTTGATTTAAATCTAGAGATGCTGACTGGGGGAGGGGGGAGGGTATGTGGTGACCAGCGAGAGAGTGGGAATATAGCTAACCCCTCCCAAGTGATTTCCCAGGGGTGATGGGCATGTCATAGCAGCAGCATTGAACACCATTTCTAGACTCAGATCGTAGAGCAATGATATCACAATATTCAGCGTGATGAATGTACTAATAGAGGATCTCCTAAGGCAGCCTTTCTTGAAGGCTAGGCCTGGCTGTCAGACCTGCTCAGTGTCTGGGTGGGGCCCGAGTTTCTTGTTTTAGTTTTTTAGATGCACTCATGAAAATAAGAAAATGCAAGTGGCTGCCTGAGTGTCAGATTCCTCTATGTACTAAAGAACCAAGCTCCTCTAGCTGGGGCTGTAGCAGATTTACATCCTCTGTGGATCGGGCACAAACTAGGACCTGTAACTCACACTCCCCCAGTGCGTTTCACATAGATTTTGGCCAGAGCACTATGGGTGGGGAGAAACTTGAAAAGCACATGTATGGCTCTAGCCAGTGCTATCAGTGTTACACTCCCACAAGCCTCAGATTCACCAAACATATGCATGCATTCCCACGCCCGCTACCTCTTATGGACCCCACAAAGTGTATGTGTGTGGAAATATTTTTATAAGTGCAGTTCTGAGTATGTGCACAGAAAATTTGAGTTGGTGCCTTATTGAAATATCTTGGGATGGATCAAGAGGGCATAGACGAGCAGAGCAAAGATTAACAGAGAGCCAAACAGGCTAGAACCATGATCTGGCAGAGAAAAAGAGTGAGAGCCAAAGGGCACACAAATCCATTTGCCCTAGCAGTTCCCTGTGCCAATGTTTAGCTACATAGGGCTTTATATCTAGCAAAGGAAGGAAAGAAGGGTAGGATCTGGCTCTCAGTTGATATCTTTGAATATGATGAACATAGAGTCAACTTTTATAAGAGCCAAAGTAGACCAGTGAAGAACTAACCCACTACCAGTGAGCAGTTGTTTATGATCTTGTTTGCACAACAATATCCTTGTAACTGTATCGTCTCAGAGTCTATTGAAGCAGGAAAATACAGTCAGTGCTTCCACGTTCCCCTCTCAAATGTCTGCAGGTGATTTCAATCACCATGCAGTTCTGATACCTCCTCTCCACGTGGCTGTTTGGATCCGCTTTCCAGACAACAGTAACCCTATGGCCTGTATTATTGAGGAGCTCCGAACAGATGAGCATAGCAGTGCCTTAAAAATCTATGTTCATGCTGCATACAGGGTTACTTCGTTTAGCAGAAGCTCATTATTAGATGGTGCCCAAAGCAAGTACAAAAACATGATGCTGCAAGTTTTTTTTTTCTTCGAAGTCCGAAGTGGGAAGTCGAGATGGTGGAGTTCATGGGGAGATTGTGAAGAGATAGTCAGTCATCAATTCTCTCTTTGACTTTCTGTGGCTTGAAAGAATAGGGACACCTCTTTTCTTAGCACAGCACAGATCCTAATCAACATTTCCAGCAAAGTGAAAGCATGAACGGATGAGCAGGCAGGTGCGCGGATGCTGGATAGATAAGAACTCTCCACCAATTCCACCAAACTCCAAAA
Organism: Gopherus evgoodei; assembly: GCF_007399415.2. Lineage (NCBI taxonomy): Eukaryota > Metazoa > Chordata > Testudines > Testudinidae > Gopherus > Gopherus evgoodei. The sequence goes on along the minus strand of NC_044325.1, from coordinate 112,242,778 downwards.
CATAATATTCAGCTCAAATCACTAACTAGCTAATATATTGTATTGCAGCTACAAGTCACAGGGAGGACCACATAAATATTTATGATGAGAGAATGGATCATCAGGAAATAAACATCACCAAGGGCTCAGCTTCACCCATTCCCCTTTATGCTCCCTGCTCAGCCCTTTTCATTCTGTTTCAGGCCCATTTTTGTTCTGCTGTTGCTATTGAAGTGATAACATTTCATTTCTCTTGTTTTGGCTGGGACATCAATAAAAATCTCTCTCGGCTTAGACAAGACAGAGGGGGAAAGAAAATAGTCTTGTTTTCAGTAAGATGAGGGCTGTGCATCAGTCATTTGTCCATTTGTACAAGCAGGGGCGGCTCTAGACATTTTGCCGCCCCAAGCACGGCAGCATGCCACGGGGGGCGCTCTGCCGGTCGCCGGTCCCATGGTTCTGGTCGACCTCCCGCAGGCGTGCCTGCGGAGAGTCCACCAGAGCCGCAGGACCAGTGGACCCTCCGCAGGCATGCTGCAGAAGGTACCCTGCCTGCCGCCCTCTCGGCGACCGGCAAAGCGCCCCCCGTGGCATGCTGCCCCAAGCATGCACTTGGCATGCTGGGGCCTGGAGCCGCCCCTGTGTACAAGGCTTTCTGGCTTTGTAATAGACAGTTTCCCTGGAGGGAGAGATTGGGATGGGGGAGAAAATTAGAGTGTTGGAAGGTAGCCTGAGGATAACAGGCGTTATAAAGAGGAATTTTTTTTCCTGATGCTTTTGTTTGTTTTACTACAGAGACTCAGTGGAGCTGGCCAGCAGCCTCACACAGCAGGTGGTGCCAGGAAATGCAAGGGGAGAAAAATTCCTACTAAATGGAAGCATTATTTGACACCACTGCTTTTTGCAATGTTTTCCTTTTGTTTCCAACAAACTCCAAAGCCCCTTGGGCATCGTGGTCAAGGCTGTAGATGGACTTTTCTGGAGTGGGGGAGGAGGAGACATGGTGGTGTCCCAAGCATGCCAGAGAGTTGGGTGACAGGCCTAGAATTCTGGAAATAATGTTGCAGAGATTTCAAAGGCACAGGTGAAGGGCAGAAGAAGAAAAAAGACTTCTGCCTTGGCTTCTTCGTGCCTATTTTACAACCCTTTCTTCTAGAGATGGGCCTGAACTAGAAGTGCCAATCCAAGCCTCCCCAAAAGTTGAAGAAGTTTAGAGCCAGAGCCACATAGACATTTCATGGTGTTGGCCCACTTCTACTCTCTTTTCTTCCCCAGGTTATCTGGAGGCTGAGGAGAAAGGATGGTCCTGTGCTTATGGCTTTAGCAGGAGATGCAGGTTAAATTCCCTGTTGAACCACAGTCTTCCGGTGTGACTTTTGGCAAGTCACTTAGCTTTTCTGTAAATCAGTTCCCCATCTAGGGATAATACCACTTTCCAAACTCACAGGGGTGTTATGAGGATAAATCTATTTAAGATTGTGAGGTATTCAGATATTACAGTAAGAATATCTGCCTCATAATAGTAGGTATCCAGGGAGAAATTCTCTTAGACAGGAACTGTCTTCCAATAGACACTGAGAAGTCAGATCAGATCTCATGCACCAAAGAGGCTCCCCCAGGAGATGGGGATACCATAGTAAGCTGTAGACAGGCTGTAGCACTAGAGGATTCCATCTTCATAGACAGACTGTAGAAGTAACAGTATCCGTGTATGGGGTGATGAAGAACACGATTTGATGACGGGATGCCAAGGTGAAGGATCTCACTAGATATCAAGATCAACTTCTGCTGAGTGCTGTAGAGAAGTCTGTGTTCATCATACGTGACATTGGGAAGTGTGAAAAGAGGTCTTGGAAGCTAAATTTAGATTACTAGGACAAAGACTTCAGTCCACGCTTTTTATGGTAGGTTTTCTGAACTGCTTCAGTTCCATGCACATAGCTAAACAGGGGAACTTCAAGGCCTGTGGATAAGAAAATAGAGTAAAGAGGAGGGAATTAAGTTAATTGGAAAGTGGGGAACTTTTGGAGAAGGCAAATCCTTTACTGGTAACTTCTGAGGGATGGCAGATCCTATAGGACCCTCTGTTCTCTTTGGAGAAGGCAGATCCTCCACATTAACCAAACAGGAGCTAGGACTCTGGTGCAGAAGATCAACAAGGTTTAGGGGGATTATGTACATGAGGAACTGGGAGAGGCTGATGGACCCTGAGGAGCACTTAGATCAGGCTATGACATCTGCTGGGCTTGTCAGTGATACAAAGGTAGCTATGTACCCAGGACAGGGCAGTAATCATAGCTGAACTGCAGGAAGGGCAAGCTGAAATCCCAGAAGTCCATTCCAACAAAATAACGGTTTGTCTGCTAAAGGAGTTCAATCAAAAAAGGCACATGGCCAAAAATACAAATGTTAAGGCTGAGATTTTCAAAACTGCTAAGGGGACTTCGATGCCCGATTTTAATTAACATTAATTCTATCTTAAATGTCCATGTACTAGTAAAATCATCTTAAAAGTAAAAATTAGAGAACTAGAATGCCTGGCAGTGGAAGAAGACCTTGCAGTATTAAAATTGAAACATGGTAGAATAAAAAGAATCAGCAACATCAACAAGCAACTCTATTAACTGGGTATGAAGTATATAAGGAGGTCAGATTGGATCTGGCAGTTTAAACAGAAACAGTCTACCTAAAATATTCCTTAAAATCTAATGAGATAAAATTTCTGACTGGAGAGGATCATTCAGTTGAAGCCATATTGAACAACAAGTTGATTAATAAAGGTAACTGTGTAAATGTAATAGATTTTTGTAAGGCTTTTGCCATAATATCACCTAACATTCTGATTTTCAAATTATGCACATCAGTAAAGCATATGTCAAAAGGGCTAAAAACTTTGGCTGAGGGATCTCAGAAAGTAATTGTTAATGGAGGTGTTTCTAGTGGAGTTCGGCAGCAATCAGTACTAAGCTGGGTGCTATTCAATCTTTTCATCAATAATCTGGAAGTAAATGTAAAATCAGTGCTGATGCAATTTGTGGATGACACAAAGTTTGGTAGAATGGTAATAATGATAAGAACAGGGCAGTCACACAGAGTGATCTGAGTCCCTTGGTAAACTGGGCCTATTCAAATAAAATGCATTTTAATACAGCGAAAAGGGAAGTTTTATACTTCCAGGAATAAAGAATGCAGGCCATGCCTGCAGAGTGGTGGACTGCATCGTGGAATGCAATGACTCTGGAAAAGGATTTAAGGGTCGTAGTGAACAAGCAACTGAATATGAACTCTCAGTATGATGGTGTGGTGAAAAGGGCTAATGCACTGTTTTAATGTATAAGTAGGGGAGTAATGAATAGGAGCAGGGTGGTGATTTTTTTCTCTGTATATGGCATTGGTGAGACAAAGACTGGAATATCATCTAGTTCTGGTGTCCACATTTTAAAAAGGATGTTGAAAAACTGGAGAGGGTGCAGAAAAGAGCCACAAAAATTATTTGAGAGCTGGACAAAATGCTTTACAGTGAAAGTCGTAAGAAGAATTCCAGCAAAGAGCAAATCAAAAAGATTGAGCTGTGACTTGATTACAGTGTAAAAATACCTTAATGAGGAGAAAATACAGGGTACTAAGGATCTCTTTAATCTAGTGGACAAAGGCATAACAAGAAACAGTGGCTGGAAGCTGAAGCTGGACAAATTAGAAATTAGGCATACATTATAACAGTGAGGGTGGTTGACCTTGGGAACAAACTGCCAAAGGAAGTGATGAATTATCACTCTCTTGATGTCTTCAATAAGTGGGTGAAATTTAATGGCCTCAGATTATGATATACAGGGGGTCAGACTAGATGATCTATTGGTTCCTTCTGGCCTTAAACTCGATGAATCTATGAAAGAATCTATGAAATCCTAAACCCTAAGAATACAAACATACTCATAGGGTAAAAGCAGCAAAGAATCCTGTGGCACCTTATAGACTAACAGACGTTTTGGAGCATGACCTTTCGTGGGTGAATACCCACTTCGTCAGATGCATCTGATGAAGTGGGTATTCACCCACGAAAGCTCGTGCTCCAAAATGTCTGTTAGTCTATAAGGTGCCACAGGATTCTTTGCTGCTTTTACAGATCCAGACTAACAAGGCTACCCCTCTGATACTCATAGGGTGTTATACTTCTGGCCTCCAGATCAGGGGAGAGATATTGAATGTGCATTGCAAAGGTAGATCAAAGAGACAGCTAAATCTAAGCAGTAATAAAAGATGACTGCAGTAATTTACACATAAAATGGTCATATGTCATGTCAGGGCAAGGCTCAGAGAAGTGATTTCTCAGCATCTTAAATGAATACATTTGAAATGGATATTTCCAGAACACACAAGAGGAGAGGCTGCTCTTGGCTTAGTCTTAAGTACCACAGAAGTTAGTTCAAAAAGTGACTGTAGTTAAGCCACTAAGTAATAGTGACTACAACATATTTAAGCTGAACAACATGGCCATAAAAACTTGCACTGTGGCATTCAAGTTTAGCAAAGGTTTTTGTTATGAGGTATAAAACATAAAAACAAAAAAGGGAAGCTAGTCATAAGTGAGGAAATCAAAATCCGTAGACTCAGCATGAAGGCAACTTAACCATAGCCTAACCAAGTCACATAAAACATGCACAACCCCAAACAAAAAAAGGAAGCAGGAAGGCAAGAAGAAAAAGCAATGGAAGTGATTCTGCTCTTGAGACTTGGCTTTAGTAATACTTTGCAAAGGCCCCCATGGACTTCAATAAAGGTCTAGTGGACTTGGGTTCTAGTCCCAGCTCTGAACTGACCTGCTGCCTGACCTTGGACAAGTCAGTTCATTTCTTTGTTCCCCCTCCCTCTCTTCCTCTGTCTTGTTTCTTTCGATTGTAAACTCTTTGGGGCAAGGTCTGTCTCACACTTTATGTTTGCCCTGTGCCTAACATAATGGAGTTCTGATCTTGGTTGGGGCCTGCAGGCATTCCTGTAATACAAACAAATAATAACCATGGAATAAGGTACTATTCAGTGTGAATAAGGGTATCAGAATCTGGCTCAGTAAGTATGTTTACATGAGCTATTTTGAAAAGCTATTGGATCCAAACAAGCATCCTTCAGTTCATAGAAATTCAGCCCAACAGAAACCAATGACAAAAGAACATACACTGGCTAAATTCTCCACAAAAGCCTTCTCATTATATAATAGCTAATCTCAGTATACCATGAAAGCTACTGCATTTTATTACACAAAGCACACAGATATTATAATGTCACCATGGATGCCACGCAACATTGGGCGGAATGACAAATATGGCAATGTCACAGACCCAAACATAATGGCAGTGACAGCGGAACTAATGTACAGGCCATTATTCTTACATTATTCAGCACTTCCAATTGCTTTTCTTTTTAAAAGGCAACATGATGTAATAATATATAAATACTGTAGGGAGGGTTTATTTATAGTTGTCCTTAGTGATAACAATGAAAATATTAATGCATTTTCCCCGCACTATCTTCATTGACATCAGTAGGACAATCAGTTTTTAAGGTAAGAAATGCATTCAAGCCAATCTGCTCCAAGGCATTAAAAAGAAGAGGTGTAAATGTAGGATAAGGTGTGTGGTTTTTAACATGGGAACAAAAAGAAAATAGGGGTCAAGGCAAGAGGCCACATCCAATGGAAGAAGAAGTTTAGCATGCTGAGTGTAAAGATGCCAGCAACCTTTCAACCAGGAGGCCTTCTTCTGTTAATGGGAAGTTTTAGCTGAGAAAGAACTATTCAGGTGAGTGAGAGTTCATAGCACCAGACTGTTAGGTAACCCTGTGCCATTGATCAGAAAAAGCCACTTAGCTTTTCCACAGGCCAGCACTGCATCTGAGATATGAGTGAAATGTTCACAGAGCTGGGCAAAGATGCAAAGGCAGATTCTAGTCTCAGAGTAAATCTGGAGTGATTCCATTGACTTCATTAGAGTTACTCTGAATTTATAACAGCATAATTAAGTACAGCATGTGGCCCTAAAGTAAGAATACTTACAAACCACATGGTTTATAATGTATCCTTGGAGTTTCCTTTGGGAACCACATACTCAGAATGTTTCCTCTTTATGGATGTTGATATTACACTGGAGGAAAGACCCCAACATAGGTTAAAGCTACACAAACACCTGACTTCGGGTAACTGCAGTCTGAGAAAGAATTGGGTATGGCCTAATCCAAGAAACTGCTTGTTAAGGCCCATAAGGGCTGCTTGTATCTGTTTGTAAAGAGAACACAGCCTTTCCTTCTCCCTCATCACTATAATTATGTGTAATCTTCAAAGCAATTCCTCCCTCGGTCTGACACTTCTGGGACTCAGTGAAAGTGGGAGAAACCAGGGCGAACAATGTGTTCCTTGCCCTGGCTGCTTACAATAAAATCAAATCTCACTATTGTCAGATGCTGAAATCACTTGTAAAATATAGGTATATCTGTGTATGGGAGAAGCTGCCTTTAGCATGAAGGGACAAAGCACTGAAGGCCCCAGAGAAGTTGATTTCAATATAAGTGAGGATCCTAAATGGAAGCTAGGAGCCCCACTTCTTTTGAGCATTCAGCCCAGTGGCAAAGACCGTGCTTAGGATAAACAGTGTTGAACAGCTTGATTCTGTGCTGTGCCCATGTCTCACTCTGCAGTCTGTGCTGCTTCTTTGCCCTAGCAAAATAATCCTCAATCTAACCCCAAAAGGACTCCCTTTGGGAGACTGAACTGGCATTTCTCTGCAACCTCATCATTTCTGGGACCACCTCTTCCAGACTTTTCATTTACAGGCATTTTCATGTCTTATAGTTGTGCCAGAGAATATATCCTGGATCTGCAGCTGGTGATGATCTGAGAAGGTCCTCTTGTTTGTGATAAGGGTGCCAGAATTTGTCATCTTACTAGAGGAGTTCCCTCATCCATTTATCGTGCACCTTTCCTACTCAGACAATATCAGAACTCCCTCCAACAGCATGTGTTACAGCAGAATCCCCTCATGGTGAAGTCATGTTGTTCTCACAATATATTCAGCAGAAGCAGAGATATATTTTAACTGGAATGTACACATCGCAATACATGGAAAGAATCCATTAACTTTATTCTGCTTCACTACAAACAGTGTTTCACTGTAACCAGAGGGGAAAAGTGTTTGCAAATATTCACACAGATAAAAGACATTGTGACAGGGCATTGAGCAGGAACTGCTGAGCCAGCCCTCTATCACTCCAGCTCCAATTAGGGGAGGTGAATTGGAGCTGCTTAGACCACCTGGCCCTAACTGGGGAAGCAGAGACAGCTGCTGCCTAGTTAGGGTGGGGCTGTATAAAAGCTTATGGGGAAGGGAGCAGGGAGAAAGGAAAAAGGCAGGGAGTGGAAGCAGGAAGGTAGCTCTCCCCTCCTGCCTGCAGCTGGTAAAGGGCCACTTGTGTGGTGAAAAGGTGGAGGGAGCACAACCTGTAAATAAAATGCACTGGTGATTACTGAACCGAGGGTGTCTGAGTGACTTTATCTGCTTAATAGTGGCAGGAGGCAACAGGGTCCTGCAGCACCTAGTTACACGTGGGGGCTTGTCTGGGATATCTTGTGCCAGAGCAAGAGTTAGGCAGCCCAGAGATGGAGGAGACCCTGCAGTGTCTGGTAAAGCATCGGGAAGAGGTGCAAAAGTGTATGTAATCTTTTCAGCAGTCCCACCAGCTGGAGAGGCAGGCCTTGCTCAACTGGCAAGCTGAGCAGCAGAAGAGGCTGCAGGACTTAATACGAGAGCAGGCCAGCATACAACAGTAGCTCCTCCAGAAGATGGCGAGTCCCATGGCAGAGGATGGCATTCTGGTGGCGGGCTTGAGACTTTGTAATATGGGCCTTGCAGATGACCCTGATGCCTTCCTAGGCACTTTTGAGTGGGCAGCTGTGGAAGCAGGATGGGATAGGGCAACCTGGACCTTGCGGCTGGCTCCCAACCTGACCGGCGAAGCCCAAGCGGCCTATATGGCCCTGAATGAGGAATAGTCCAGGATCTATGATGCAGTAAAGGCAGCTGTCCTAGATTGGGTGGGGCTGTTGGCCGAAAAGTACTGCCAGAGGTTCCGGGAATCAAAGTAGACAGGGGCTTTGCGGCCCCAGGCGTTTGCCCAGAAGTTAATGGACTGGGCCAATCGATGGCTGAGACCTGACACACAGACAGTGTGGGGAAAATATGGACACACTTGCCTTGGAACCATGGCCAGCTCTAGGCACAGCAAACCAAGCATGTGCTTGTGGCAGCACATTTTCAAAGGCTGCATTCCAGCCATCTTTTTTTTGCACCATGGGGGAGCAGTGCCCACACCTTGTGGCTGGGCTGGGTAGGCTCCAAGCGGGGGACACTCAGACTGAGGGCTGCCCCGCGGGGCACACAGAGGCGCCTGCTGGTGCTGCAAGGAAGCCACCCCCCCCAAGTGCTGCAGCCGGGGCTGAGCGAAGCAGTCCAAGCTGCCCAGGGACTGCGGCAGGGCGGCCAGAAGCAGCAGCAGCAGTGGGGCCATAGAGGGCGGGGCACTGCCATGCAGGGCCCATGTCCTGCTCTCCAGAGCTCTGCTCCCTCAGGGGCTACCCTGCTCTGGCTCCTCAGCCCCCTGCCAGGGCGTCCCCAGCCGGTCCTGGAGGCGGGAGCCCTGGCTGGAGGGAACCTGAGCTGAGGGGCGGCCTGGGAGCCCCGCTGCTTACCCGGACCCTGCCAGTGCCAGACCAACTGGCGGCGAGGGAGGAGTGGGTGGAGTCAGCACTGGTGGGAAGGGGGAGCCCAACACTAGGGTGGTAGGAGGTGCAGGGGAGGGGGGAGATAAAGAGCCCAGGGGTGGGGCAGCAAGGGGTAGGGGTAGGGGAGGGCACTGGTGGGGGGCAGCAAAAAACCTAGAGCTGGCCCTGCCTGGAACAGTTTTTACAGGACCACCCCAAGAACATAAGGGTATGAGTGAGATGGCTCCAACTGAGTACGGTAGAGGCCACAGTAAAGCTGATGGAGGAATATGCAGAGGCAGACTTCCTCTGGAAGGAGGGACGCCCATATAAGGAAGAGGAAACCAGGAGAAAATCCAGGGAATCCCTGACTGGGAAGGGTCCAGAGAAAAAAACGGGAGACCCACCAGAAAGCTCCCACTGGGACCAGGCCACTCATCTGCTGGCATTGTGGATGATCAGGACATAAGAAGGGGGACTGCTCAGAATGGAGTGTGGCTTCACAGAATTTTGCTGGTGGACCAACTCTGAAGGGCAGAGGAAGGGGTGAAACTGTCCACCATTCCTGTAATGGTGGGGAGAAGACCCCAGCGGGGTCTGGTGGACACAGCCTCAGCCTGATCTCTTGTAAGGAGGAGTCTGGTGAAGCCACAAGGGATGATTTCTGGTGCCAAAGTGAATTTGGAATGCATCCATGGGGATAAGAGGTAGTTCCCAATGGCTCAGTTGCCCCTTGAGGTCTGGGGGAGGTTCCACTGGAAACAGGTTGGGATAATGGAGGGCCTGCCATACCCAGTGGTGGTGGGCATCGACTGGAACCCCTGATGAAGAGGGAAAGGAAATTGGGGAAGAAAACCCATGGTAGGAAAAGGGAGAGACACCACGCCTCCCCTCGCCCTGAGGAAGGGGAAAGGAGTCTCTGAAGCTGAAAACCCTAGACAACGCAGCTCAAGCCAGGAAGGACAGGAGAAGGAGGAGATAGAAGAGGTATCCGCCCCAGGGCCCTCAGCAGAGCTGAAGGGCCTCACCGAACTCCCTATAAGGGGACTGCCGGAAGACAAGACCCAGGTCCTGCTTGATGGGTTTGGGGAGTCTGAAGTCCTGGGTGTCCAGGGGATAGCTTGGGGCCAACCCCAAACACCTGTTGGAGGCAAAGGGGGAAAAGGAAGGGGGACACACCAGGGGATGTGAATGGTGCGAGGACCTGTGGGTGATGGCAGACCTATGAGGGTATCCGCCCACGATGCAATGTGGTTTCTGTGGGTGGGTAATGCCTGAACCCTGCAAGGAAGACCCAGCAGGTCCCCAGAGAGACGAGGGAGGACTCCCCCATAGGGCCACACCCGTTAGGGGGGAAAAGGGGACACGGACAGTCGAACCTGGCCGTTCGGTAAGAGGGGGGAAGTGTGTGAGGGGCACTGAGCAGGAACTGCTGAGTCAGTCCTCTGGGACTCGAGCTCCAATTAAAGGAGGTGAATTGGAGCGGTTTAGTGCCCCTGTCCCTAACTGGGGAAGCAGAGACAGCTGCTGCCTAGTTAGGCTGGGACTGTATAAATGTTTCAGGGGAAGGAGACCAAGGGGGGGCAGGGAGAGAGGGAAAAGGTAGGGAGCAGAAGCAGAGAGGTAACTTTCCCCTCCCTCCCGCCTGCAGCTGGGCCACTTGTATGGTGAAAAGGTGGTGGGAGCACAATCTCTAAATAAACTACAGCGGTGGTTACTGAACCCAGGGTCTCTGAGTGACTTTATCAGCAGGCGGGAGGGAGGGGAGAGTTACCTCACTGCTTCTGCTCCCTACCTTTTCCCTTTCTCCCTGCCTCCCTTGGTCTCCTTCCCCTGAAACATTTATACAGTCCCAGCCTAATTAGGCAGCAGCTAAACTGCTCCAATTCACCTCCTTTAATTGGAATGTACACAACACGATGCAATGTGGTTTCTGTGGGTGGGTAATGCCTGAACCCTGCAAGGAAGACCCAGCAGGTCACCAGAAAGACGAGGGAGGACTCCCCCATAGGGCCACACCCGGTAGGGGGAGAAGGGAACACGGATAATTTGAAAACAGTGGCCCCAGTTCAGCAAGATACTCGGGACTACCTGCATGCTTCAAATTAGACATGTGCGCAGGGGTCTTGCTGAAACAGTGCCAGAAAATGGAGTTACATTTATTTAATAAATCGTATTCTGTGAATAGTTTGCCCAGACATAGTTCCTCTGTTATCAATATGTATAATAGATCTATTTAAAAGAATTAAGTATCAATATTGCATGAATAAATATGGCAACTGGGTAGCACTTTAGGTGAGCTAATTGGATTGCTATTTGGGCATACAGCTGTACTTCCACACTTCTAATTGTTTCCAGTGGGTGGCCCTTATAAGCAAAAAGCTAAGATGAGGAGGTGATTGGGATGTGAGTGTGGTCATCTCTTGAAATGCTGAATTGTATTTTCCCCAATAGACACAATGGAATACTTACTTGTAATCATGTATTGGAATGTATAAGCAGCTGTGATTTGCCACCATGCAAAAGCACAACCAGAAGTGAACACACAAGACAAACAGAAAAAGAAAGGTTAAAAAAAAAAGACAGTGAAAGGCAATGGGTCTGATTTCCATTTCTGTTACACTAGCGTTTACTTTAATGAAGTTACCCTGTCATAAAACTGGCTTATTGGAGTGGACACAGGCCCAACATATGATTGTGTAATTCATGTTGTTTAACAGACAAAGGAAGATCTTTTTCCCATTTAAATCAGTCCGTATACCTGAGTGGTCCAAAAATCAGACCCTCGTTAACTTTAATGGGAGGTGAGTTTTCCCAGCAGTGTACCTCCCAGAATTGGGCTGACGATTTTGGCCATGTCTACACTTACAAGCTTTCAGCAGCACAGCTGTATTGATACAGCTGTGCTGCTGTCAGAGCTCTTGTGCTGCCGTGTTATGCCGATTGAGCTCCTATCTACATAAAACAAGCCAGCTCAAGCAGCGGGGGTAGCCATGGCAGCGGAGAGCATCTCCCACTGACATACTGCTTTGGACACAAGCACTTATGCCAGCAAATCTTATGTCGCTCAAGAGTGTGTTTTTTCACGCCCCTGAGCGACAAAAGTTTTGCCAACGTAAGGGTTAATATAGACATGGTCTTAGTTATCTATTAATGTTTCCCTCTTCTTAGAGGGATATTCAAATTGCCCCTCAAGTTCAGGTAAATATTTAAAAAGCTGCCTATATAACTCTGACATATCAGATGTATGAAAGCAAAGACAGGAGGAGTTCTTACCTTGCCAAGCAGTGTCCTTTCTTCTTTTAACTCTTTCGGAAGAATAACTATTTTAGGCACATGGGCATCACCATTGTGCTGAGTAAGAATGGCTTTGGACAGAACATAAGAATGGCCCTTCGGGGTCAGACCAAAGGTCCATCTAGCCCAGTATCAGGTCTTCCAACAGTGGTTAATGCCAGGTGGCCCAGAGGGAATGAACAGAACAGGTAATCATCAAGTGATCCATCCCCTGTCGCTCATTCCCAGCTCCTGGCAAACAGAGGCTAGGAAAAATGTGTGACTATTTCAAGGTAATTAGCAGCATTTTGGTCCCAGCACCAGAAAAAAATATCAGCTTTTGCTTGTTACTGATTGCTTTTTCTGGTTACAGAGGCCGTTGTTTGTTTTAATGACAGGAAAAGAGAGCTGTCAGAAGACATTTGCATAGTGCAAATGCAGTCACAAATAAGGGAATGTGTATGTTCTTTAGCAATTAATGGGGCAATGGTGAGTATGTAACTAGGAGAACAAAATTGTTTCCTGGAATATGGTGAAAATCAGATTCTCTCCCCTCTCCACGTGCAACTGAAGGCTCAGCTACACAGGCAATTGCAAGCACAAAAACCTGCTTGCTTCCTATTTGCACTGGGCTCTTGAAATGATCTCATGAAACTTTCCTGTTTGTTTATTTTTATTCCTGCCTGCTTAAGATGCATTCTTTGAAAATATAGCCCCTACGTCTGTTTGTATAGACTGTACTGCTGGTGAGTTAGACCAGGGGTTTGTGTTCATTTGGGAAAAGGAAAAGAATCCTGGCCATCAGAAATGTTTACTATAGCAGGAAATGAATTCACTACTCGAGGGTTCCAGTGGATATAAAACAAAAATTAAAACAGGAGCCTCATATAAACGCACTTGGTATTGTTTCCTCCACAAACAGCCCTATACGTGACAAAGCTCAGAGAGAGAGAGAGACAGAGGTAGTTTTATTGGGTCAGGGAGGGGAAAGTTAATTGTGTTTGGGGGGTGGGGGTTCTTCATAGTGGTAAGTCTGAATAAAATTCAGTTGTATTTCTCCTTTCTCCCATTCCAAAACTTCACTGAGAAATATCACTAGGCAAAATCATTTCAAGCTGTCACCATTACACAATCTAAATTTTATTTCTTCATTAATGCATTACAGAGGAAGAAAAAAAAAACCAATGAGAGCATTGCTCTGGAATGTGTGTTTATTGAGCACAAAATGATATGTTTACTGAAATAGCAGTTGCTGCCGGGTTACCCAGTGGGAGAAAGCTTTCTCTTTCCACGCTATCCTGATATCCTGGTGTCACTCTGATCCGGAATGTTTCACTCCATAAATGGAACGATTCTGCCCTCCCTTGCACCTCTTTGGTTATGATCCATGTTACAATAGCCATGCCCTGTTCTGAAGGGGAGGCCAGGGGGAGGTCATCTCTTATTGTGCAATGGGACAGTGAAGAAATAAGCAAGGATGGTGTGACTGTTCATGGGAGCCTGACCCTGGGCCAACTGAAGTTGATGGGAGCCTTCCCATGGGCTTTGCTTCAGGCCATCAAGAAAGAGAGCTCAAAAGGAAAGAAAGGTCAAAATATCCTGATGTGGGGAAACCAGTGAGGCAGATGACAGGGAAATAGGTCTGAATCCTTGCCCCTTTGAAGTTAATGGCAAAGCTCTCATTGGCCTGGGATTTTCCCTTTAGGTGGAAAAAGACAGAATGAAAAGTATGAAACACAGGCATGCAGAGAAAGATGGTGTGTGTCGTGATGGTGAGAGACAGACAAATAAATAGATCAGCTGAAGGAAGAGAGGGAGAGAAAGAAATAGATGGAGGCAGACATGTACTGACAGAGAGTAAGAGCAATAAATGCAGGTACTGAGAAAGAGAGGCTAAATACAACTCTTTGGTGATGGAACCCTTTATCCCAAGAGCCCCTGAAAAACCTAAGGGTATAGCTATCCTAAGTATGCTATAGCAGTGATGCTGCAGCGCATCGTTGTAGACACTGCCTACACAGGCCAATGGGGGCTGCTGGAAGCAGCGTAGGCCGAGGGATGTGCTGGCCACTGCTTCCCGCAGCCCCCAATGTCCTGGAGCAGTGAACCGCAGCCAGTGGGAGCTCCTATCAGCTGAATCTGTGGACACGGCAGGTAAACTGGCCGGGCCCACCAGAGGGCTTACCCTGGTGGGCCACATGCCAAAGGTTACCAGTCCCTGACCTACACGGACAGGAAGGCTTCTCTTGTCGCCTTAGGTAATCCACCTCCCCAAGAGATGGTAGCTAGGTGGACCGAAGAATTTGTTCATTGACCTAGCACTGTTTGTACCAGGGTTCAGGTCAGTGTAGCTACATCGCTCAGAGGTGTGGCTTTTTCACACCCATGAGTGATGTGGCAATATAGATGTAAATTCCTAGCGTAGACTAGGCCTATGGCTGACTGAAGTCAGGCCACAAAACCCATCCTTTTGCACAAGTCTTCCCTCGCTGACAAGGGTGGAGGAATGGCTCGGGAACATTGCTCATGGATAAACGACAATAAAACCTTCCCGTAAGTAACAGCTACTGGAACCAGGACTGACGGAGAGTAAATTTCCTTTGAGGTCAAAATAATGACACTTAATGTAGTTCTTGATGGCCTGGGTCTGATGGGCACATTTTAAATGCAGCATCAGGCAGGTAGATGAGGGGTGAAAGGAAGGAAGGATGTATGCATTAGGTAGATAAAGAAGAGGAAGGGCCTAATTCACTGCTGTATTACCCTAGGTTCAGCATAAAACCAGACTAACCTAGTGGTAAATCGGGACCAAAGCAAATGAGGGGAGAGAGAGAAAGATGTGGATAGATACTCTAAAGCAAGTCTCACTTAGGGCTGGTCTTCACTGAAAAGTTAGGTCAACCCAGCTACATTGCTCAGGGATGTGAAAAATACCGTAGTTAAGTGCTGTGGATAAACCGACCTACCTCATGGTGTAGACCGCGCTAGGTCAATGGAAGAATTCTTTTGTCAATTTAACTACTGCCTCTTGGGGAGGTGAATTAACTACAGTGATGGGAGAACCCTGCCCATCACTGTAATGCAGTGGTTCCTAAACTTGTTCTGCCACTTGCGCAGGAAAAGCCACTAGCGGCTGGGCCAGTTTGTTTACCTGCCCTGTCCGCAAGTTCGGCCGATCGCAGCTCCCAGTGGCCGCGGTTTGCTGCTCCAGGCCAATGGGAGCTGCTGGAAGTGGCACAGGCCAAGGGATGCACTGGCCACCGCTTCCAGCAGCTCCCATTGGCCTGGAACAGCGAACCACGGCCACTGGGAGCCGCGATCGGCAGAACCTGCGGACTCGGCAGGTAAACAAACTAGCCCGGCCTGCCACGGGCTTTCCCTGCACAAGCAGCAGAACAAGTTTGGGAACCACTGCTTTACTTGTAAACAGAGCCTCACACATCTACACTACAGCTTATGTTGGCATAACTTATGTTGCTCAGGGTGTGAATATATCACCCTCCCTAGCGTTGTAAGTTACACAGACATAAGCACCGGTGTGGATAGTGCTATGTCTTCGGGAGAGCTTCTTCCACTGACATAGCTTCTGCCTCTCGCAGAAGTGGTTTTATTGTGCAGACTAGAGGGCTACTAGAATGATGGTAAGGGGTTTTTTGTAACTGAGAAACAAGTCTTCTAGTTGATGTGAAGCACTGCTATAATGATAGGGCTCTGTGTGTGTGTGTGCTTGTACATACTGTGGCAGAGTTCCAACCTTGTCCCCATGGGTCCCACGCTTCTAGGTGGTTTATCCTAGCCTCGGAGGTTCACTGCAACCCTCCACATAGCCCTTCTCTCTCTAAGGCCAGGGTTACAGACTACTGAGCCCTTTTCATCTTAGGCCAGCAAGAAGGTTGGTGAGATAACTCCCACAGTCTCTGTTGTCCCTGGAGGCTTATTTCAGAACAGTTTAGCCTCCTGTCCTGACAGGGGCCTGACTTCTCCTCCCAGGCGGTGTTTCTGTAGTGGTGGGTTGGGGGGAACCTGGGCCCACCCTCTACTCTGGGTTCTGGCCCAGGGACTCTAATGGTAGCAGCTGTTGGCAGCCAACCTTTCACTGCCAGAGTTGCTACATTTCCCTGGGCCACTTCCCCACAGCTCTCCTGCTTCTCCCTTCTTCACCCTTACCTTAGGGCTCCCTTACCAGTGACTTGAGGGTGTCTTCATTAACCAGCCCTTTGGCTACACTTCTTCTCCTCTAGTTCCCTGGCTCTCCCTCTGCCTGACTGGAGTGTGCCCTTTTTATAATCAGGGGGGCCTTAATTAGAGTCAGGTGGTCACATTAGCTTTATGGCCTCACCTGACTCTTTGCAGGTTAATTGGAGTCAGCTGTTCTCATTAGCCTGGAGCAGCCCCCGCTCTGGTCAGTCAAAGAACAGAAAACTGTTAGTCCAGTGGCCAGTATATCTGCCTTCTGCTACTCTGCTGTACCCAATTGGCCTGGGTCTATCACAATACATATACATGCATATATACACACACTCTCACAGGCCAATAACTACAAAGGAAACAAATGTGTTTTCTTATTATTACACCAAGATCCAGGCAGCAAAAACAGTCTGCTGTATAATTAAGGAGGTTTGTGCTCAGGATGGCTGCCAAACAGACATCTGCATTGGCTACTACATTGCCTAGTGTGGATTCCACCACAGCTCTCTAGTGAGTCACTCACCAGCCAATCAGAACATAGCTTGTCAGCTCCCCAACCAACCTAAACAAAACTTCAGTGTTTTCTGTTCATTCCTTCATCCTTTAAAGAAAAATAACTCACACACACACATACAGAGAGGCAATGCTTCCTGCCATTCCTAACTGGTACAGCATATTAGTCTAATGAAGGGATACTGCTGCTCATGCATCACTCACAATGCTGCCAAAACAAGGAACAAACAGTCCCTACGCATTTGGATGGAACTGCTTGATCTGAACTTTTCAGAGGCTTATAATATGAAAAATCTTGAAAGGAAACATTCTTTCCCCCCTGCTACCTCCTTGCTGTTTATGAAGCTATGGCAGATGTGACTAGAACAATGAAAGAGAAAAGGGCCATAAATAGTTCTGGCAATCGCAGCAGATCTACCTCCACGAAAAAGCAGCTGGGCAGGTAGTAACACTGCTGGCTTGCAGTTATACTAGGCCCCAACATTGAAACAGGGCTCCTCATGTTCTACATAAGATCATGAAAATGGAACTCACTTTAAGCCCTTGATCCACTGAGGGGCCTACAGAAGCCTACAGCTGGCCAGGGGAAGTAAAATTGGTCTCCCACAATGGTTGCAACAGGTACTAATTAATTATCCATTTCTCTGTGATTATCTTAACCTGCTATGCACCTGGGAGATAGATAGATATAATCAAATCCAAATTAACATAAATATCTGCTCATCTGGGTTTGGTAAACTGGTACCAGCTATGTGATGAGTTGTGATTGCAGCTAAAGTTTGCACACATCCTATTATTTCTGTTACCAGGTCATCCCACCCTCCCATCTCAATCTGCTTGTTTGTTTCATTCCCCTGTTGTATCTTGTCTTTTAAATAATGGGAGGGTCTGGGAGGGTCATTTTTCAACATGTTTGTACAGCTCCTAGCACAATGAGGCATCAACTGGTTGGCCTCTGTGCACAATAAATAATAATAATAATTAATTGCAACTCTGAAGCAAATATCAGAATTTAGACCAGAGTTAGTGATCTAACAAGTCATTGCACCATGAAGAATTAGCTTCTTGCTAGTACCAGATTTTGCAAATGTTAGCTGAAGCAAGAGCCACGGGCCCAGGTAATGACATGCAAACTTCTCTCTCATTCAAACTGGGATTTTATTTGTCTAAGGTTCTTGTATGACTCCCATTACTGTAGTTCCTGAGCATCTCGCAACCTTTAACATATTGATTCTCATGTCTGTGAGGTAGGGAAATGCTATGATCCCCACTTAGAGAACTGAAGAGAGAGTAAGATGAACTTTTTCAGGAGGACCTAAGTGATTCAGAGACTCAGTCCCATTTTCACAGGTGACTTAGGCACATATAGTCAGATTTCTAAAGGTATTTAGGTGCCTAAAAATTGCAGACAGGCACCTACGAGATTTTTAAAAGTATTGAGGTGCCTAACACCATTTGATTTCATCCATGTAATTACGAGCCTGAGATGACCTTCAGCCCATCAACAATGCCAGCCTCATCTACACATTATCCCCTTCTCCCATAAGTCCCTTCACTCTTACTCCCAAGCCTTCCCTTCTGTCTGGGGGAAAACTCCCAGTTAATATCCATACAGTCCTCCCCCCAAACCATTTTCTCCAAGTCCCTCCTTAAAACTCACTTCTGCCATAATGCATACAGAAAACTGCCCTCCAATAACAGGTAGGCTGTTGAGTACTCTGATTACAGCTAATGACTGGTTGCAAATTGTTCACACCGTTATTTGGTGCTAAAATATCTTGTTATTTTTATTATTCTTCCCTTTTGCCCATCCACTTGTTTGTTTCTTCCACCTATTATGTCTTTTCTTGAGAGTGTACGTTTTTTGGCTGAGGAATGGTCATTTACAATAACTAAGAGCCATCTGTACACTCAAATTGTTATCTACTATACAAACAGCAGAGGTGCTGACTGAAACTATTAATATTTATATTCATAATTAATTTCAGGTGCAAAAAATATGGTCACAGGTGCTTAAGGGTGCAAAACTGCTCACAAGAACTAGAAGCCAATGTGAGCTACCCTGAAAACTTTTCCTTTATGTCTATATAGAGGCTCATAGTTGTAATTAGATAGTTAAAAGTGAAAGGTTGTTAACATGGCAAGCCATATTTTGGACCCCTTTGTAAGTACAATAATTTTAGTATGTGAAATTCATTGCCACAAGATAGCACGGAGACCAAGAGCTTAGCAGGGTTCAATAAAGGTTTGGACATTTATACGGATAACAAGAATGTCCAGGGTTGCAATAGTAGGGATTATAAACAAAAATGTGAGTTATGGAAGAGATGTAAATCTTCCTGCTTCAGAACATTAATTCTGACTATGAGGGGCTGGGAGAAAATATTCTCAGTGGGTAGGTTAGCTCATCACTATCTGCTTCAGGGTTTATTGCACCTGCTTCAGAAGTATCTGGTGCTGATCACTGTCAAAGAGAAAATACTGGACTAAGAGGACCAGTGGCAATTCCTATATTTCTTTGACCTTTCTTAGGTTTGTTCTCAGGACAGAGGAGAATTCCTTTGGGAGTCTGAATGAAATCTGATGTCATGTCTGAAGCCTGGAATTTAAGGCAATCACCGTTTTGGCCAAGTCTTTGCCCACTTATAACACAAACAAGGCTGGTTTGTACATGCTCAGATGTGGTCTGCACATATTTCATTATGAGTACTAGTATCTGAAGTGTGTTTGAGCATATTGGGTTGAGGAATCCAGAAAATGAATAATGTTTGACTCTCTTAGCCTTTTCAAGCTCTATGAACTGATCCTAGAAAAGATGAGAATCCCTGTCAGGCACCTGAGACCACTGGAACAATCACAAGTACCTAGCAGAGATTGTAATCTAGTCCCGGCAGTCAAAGTGCCAACACAGAAGCCTAGAGAAGCTGTTCCCTTGATTTCTGCTTTATGCTCAGTTGCTCGTCAGTCTCCTGGAAGCATTGTAACATGCTACTGACAGCACTGGCTGCATCAGTGAAAAATTCAATGTACTACGGAGAGGGTCATTGGAGTATTGCTGACACTAGGGCCCTGCATTGTCTTGCTACCTTTCCAAGGGGTCTGATGTAGCTG
Organism: Gopherus evgoodei; assembly: GCF_007399415.2. Classification (NCBI taxonomy): domain Eukaryota; kingdom Metazoa; phylum Chordata; order Testudines; family Testudinidae; genus Gopherus; species Gopherus evgoodei. The sequence continues at coordinate 112,222,968 of NC_044325.1, read as the reverse complement.
TTGAAGAGGAGGAGACAGAGGTTAGATCTCTGGGACTCTACCTGTGAGGGCTTTTGTGGAGAAGGAGCATTCTTTGGGGCCTTCTGGAGAGGAATGACTGGTGCAGATGGAGTGCTGTGCTGTCTACCCCAGCTCTGTCCTGTGAACAGGTCAGTAGCATCCTATGGTTGGCTCTGCTGAAAACTAGGTGAAGAATTTTCAGAAGTCCCTTAAGGTTCTTCTACACAGCAATAAAAAACCCCATAGCAGCAAGTGTCAGAGTCTGGGTCAACTGACTTGTGCCTGTGTGGCTGGCGCTATGGAGCTAAAGACAGCAATGCAGGTATTCAGACTAAGGATGGAGCCTGGGCTCCAAGACCCTTCTCTCCTCACTGAATTTCAGAGCCTCGTCTCCAGTTCAAGCCCAAAGGTCTACACTGCTATTTTTAGCCCTGCAGCATGAGCAAGAATCAGTTGACCCAGCCTCTGAAATTCATTGCTGCAAGGTTTTTGTTTGTTTGTTTTCTGTGTAGCTGTACCCTTAGTTACTTAGGAGCCTAAGTCTTATTTTCAAAGGGACAGACACTTAAGCATCTGAGGTTATGTCTATACTACAAAATTAGGTCAAATTTATAGAAGTCTTTTTTTCAGAAATTGTTTTTATACAGTTGATTGTGTGTGTCCCCACAAAAAATGCTCTAAGTGCATTAAGTCAGCGGACTGCCTCCGCAGTACCGAGGCTAGCATCAACTTCCAGAGCATTGCACTGTGGGTAGCTGTGGGTAGCTATCTCACAGTTCTCACAGTCTCCGCCACCCATTGGAATTCTGGGTTAAGATCCCAATGCCTGATGGGGCAAAAACAGTGTCACTGGTGATTGTGGATACATGTTGTCAGCCCCCTGCCCCTTCGGTGCAAGCAACGGCAGACAATCGTTTTGTGCCTTTTTTCCTGGGTTACCTGTGCAGATGCCATACCACGGCAAGCTTGGAGCCCACACAGCTGACCGTCACCGTAAGTGTCCTGGGTGCAGGTGGACATGGGACTGCATTGCTACACAGCAGCAACTCATTGCCTTTTAGCAGCAGATGCTGCGTTACAACTGATAGCCATCATCGTCATATTCTTGGGTGCTCTTTTAACCGACCTCGGTGAGGGGCGTCTGGCAGACGTGGGACTGCATTGCTACACAGCAGCAACTCATTGCCTTTTAGCAGCAGATGCTGCATTACGACTGGTAGCTGTCGTCGTGGTATTCCTGGGTGCTCTTTTAACCGACCTCAGTGAGGTCAGTCAGGGGCACCTGGGCAGACATGAGAGTGACTCAGCCAGGTCATTTCTATCTTCTGCCGAGCACCCAGATGAAGATGGCTAGCAGTTGTAATGTAGCATCTTCTGCTGAGCACCCAGGAGCTGATGATGGCTAGCAGTCAAACTGCACCATCTGCTGCCACCCTAAAGATGTAAAAGATAGATGGAGTGGATTAAAACAAGAAATAGACCCTATTTGTTTTGTATTCATTTGCTCCCCCCTCTCTCTGTGAAATCAACAGCCTGCTAAACCCAGGGTTTTGAGATCCATCCCTGATGCGGCCATTCTGTGTGACAGTTGTTTGTGTTTCTCCTTGATGCAAAGCCACCCCTTTGTGGACAGTAATTCACTGTAAGCCATGTCGTCAGTCCCCCGTCCCTCCATCAGAGCAGACAATCATTTCGCACCTTTTTTCAGCCCAGATGCCATAGCACTGGAATCATGGAGCCTGCTCAGATCACCACAGCAATTATGAGCACTGTAAACACCACACGCATTATCCTGGAGTATATGCAGAACCAGAACCTGCCAAAGCAAAACCAGGTGAGGAGGCAACGGCAGCGCGGTGACGAGAGTGATGAGGACATAGACATGGACATAGACTTCTCGCAAAGTACGGGCCCCGGCAATGTGCACATCATGTGTTAATGGAGCAGGTTCATGCTGTGGAAAGCCACTTCTGGGCCCAGAAAACAAGCGCAGACTGGTGGGACTGTATAGCGTTGCAGGTCTGGAACGATTCCCACTGGCAGCGAAACTTTTGCATGCATAAGGGCACTTTCGTGAAACTTTATGACTTGCTTTCCCCTGTCCTGAAGCCCCAGAATACCAAGATGAGAGCAGCCCTCACAGTTGAGAAGTGAGTGGCGATAGCCCTGTGGAAGCTTGTAACACCAGAAAGCTACTGGTCAGTAGGGCATCAATATGAAGTGGGCAAATCTACTGTAGGGGCTGCTGTGATCCAAGTAGCCAAGGCAATCAAAGAGCTGCTGCTATCAAGGGTAGTGACTCTGGGAAATGTGCAGGTCATAGTGGATGGCTTTGCTGCAATGGAATTCCCTAACTGTGGTGGGGTGATAGATGGAACCCATATCCCTATCTTGGCACCGGAACACCAAGCCAGCGAGTATATAAACTGAAAGGGGTACTTTTCAATGCTGCTGCAAGCACTGGTGGATCACAAGGGACATTTCACCAACATCAACGTGGGATGGCTGGGAAAGGTACATGATGCTCGCATCTTCAGGAACTCTGGTCTGTTTCAAAAGTTGCAGGAAAGAACTTTCTTTCCAGACCAGAAAATAACTGTTGGGGATGTTGAAATGCTTATAGCTATCCTTGGGGACCCAGCCTACCCCTTAATGCCATGGCTCATGAAGCCATACTCAGGCAGCCTGGACAGTAGTCAGGAGCTGTTCAACTATAGGCTAAGCAAGTGCAGAATGGTGGTAGAATGTGCATTTGGATGTTTAAAAGCGCGCTGCCACAGTTTACTGACTCAGATAGACCTCAGAGAAACAAATATTCCCATTATTATTACTGCTTGCTGTGCACTCCACAATATCTGTGAGAGTTAGGGGGAGATGTTTATGGTGGGCTGGAAAGTTGAGGTAAATCGCCTGGCCACTGATTATGTGCAGCCAGGCACCAAGGCGGTTAGAAGAGTACAGGAAGGCACAGCTTGCATCAAAGAAGCTTTGACAACCAGTTTCATGACTGGCCAGGCTACGGTGTGAAAGTTCTGTTTGTTTCCCCTTGATGACTCCCCCGCCTGCTTCACTCTACTTCCCTGTAAGCTAGCCACCCTCCCCTCCCCCCTTCGATCACCGCTTGCAGAGGCAATAAAGTCATTGTTGCTTCACCCATTCATGCATTCTTTATTAATTCATCACACAAATAGGGGGAAAACTGCTAAGGTAGCCCAGGAGGGATGGTGGAGGAGGGAAGCACTGGGTGGAGTGGGGTGGAGGATGAGGGGAGGAGGGAAGGACAAGGACACACTGCACTTTAAAACTTAAAAACTTTAAAGCTTATTGAAGGCCAGCCTTCTGTTGCTTGGCCAATCCTCTGGGGTAGAGTGGCTGGGTGGCCGGAGGCCCCCCAATCACGTTCTTGGGCATCTGAGTGAGGAGGCAATGAAACTTGGGGAGGAGGGCTGTTGGTTACACAGGGGCTGTAGCGGCAATCTGTGCTCCTGCTGCCTTTCCTGCAGCTCAACCATATGCTGGAGCACATGAGTTTGATCTTCCAGCAGCTTGAGCATCGACTCTTGCCTTCTGTCAGCAAGCTGACGCCACCTATCATCTTCAGCCTGCCACTTACTCTCTTCTGCACGCCACCTCTCCTCGCGTTCATATTGTGCTTTCCTGTGCTCTGACATTGTCTGCCTCCACGCATTCTGCTGTGCTCTGTCAGTGTGGGAGGACAGCAGGAGCTCAGAGAACATTTCATCTCGAGTGCATTTTTTTTCTCCTTCTAATCTTCATTAGACTCTGCGAAGGAGAAACATTTGTAGCTGGTGGAGGAAAAGGGAGAGTGGTTAAAAAGACACATTTTAGAGAAAAATGGGTACACTCTTTCACATTAAACCTTGCTGTTCACATTACACAGCACCTGTGCTTTCATTACAAGGTCACATTTTGCCTCTTGTATTGAGGGCCTGCCGGTTTGGTATGAGAGATCACTCACGCTTTACTCATCCCCCCACCATGTGGCTAACAGAGAGGAACATTTCTGTTCAGTAACAGCCAAACAGCTGAGCAGGAACGGGCACCTCTGAATGTCCCCTTAATAAAAGCACCCTATTTCAACCAGGTGACCATGAATGAAATCACTCTTCTGAGGATAACACAGTGAGATAAAGAATGGATGTTGTTTAAATGCCAGCAAACACCGGGACCATACGCTGCCATGCTTTGTTATGCAATGATTCCTGACTACATGCTACTGCCCTGTATAATACTTCTGGAGATGTCCCTGGAGGATTTCTGCTCCATCCCCATACATGTTAACAGACTTTTCCAGTAGCTGTACTGGCTGCGAATGCCAGGGCAAATTGATCATTAAACATTCTTGCTTTTAAACCATGTGTAATATTTGCAAAGGTACACTCACCAGAGGTCCCTTCTCCACCTTCAGGGTCCGGGAGCCTGCCTTGGGTGGGTTCAGGGGTTGCTGCCTCCAGGGTGAAAAACATATCTTGGCTATTGGGGAAACTGGTTTCTCCACTTCCTTGCTGTGAGCTATCTTCAATCTCTTCATCATCATCTTCCTCGTCCACAAAACCCACTTCTGTGTTGAGTGATTCTCCATTGACAGAGTCAAAGCGCAGGGTTGGGGTAGTGGTGGCTGCACCCCCTAGCATGGCATGCAGCTCATCGTAGAAGCGGCATGTTCGAGGCTCGGATCCGGAGTGGCCATTTGCCTCTCTGGTTTGTGGTAGGCTTGCCTTACCTCCTTAATTTTCACACGGCACTGCTGTGCGTCCCTGTTATAGCCTCTGTCCTTCATGCCCTTTGAGACTTTTTCTAATGTTTTGGCATTTCGTTTACTGGAACGGAGTTCAGCTAGCATGGATTCATCTCCCCAAAGGGCGAGCAGATCCTGTACCTCCAGTTCAGTCCACGGTGGAGCTATTTTGCGATCCTGGGACTCCATCATGGTCACCTCTTCTGGTGAGATCTATACTCACCTGAACCTTGCCACGCTGGCCAAACAGGAAATGAGATTCAAAAGTTTGCGGGCCTTTTCCTGTCTATCTGGCCAGTGCATCTGAGTTGAGACCACTGTCCAGAGCGGTCACAATGGAGCATTCTGGGATAGCTCCCAGAGGCCAATACCATCGAATTGCGTCCACACTACCCCAAATTCGACCCTGCAAGGCCAATTTCAGTGTTAATCCCCTCATTGGAGGTGGAGTAAAGAAATTGATTTAACGAGCCCTTTAAGTCGAAAAAAAGGGCTTCGTCTTGTGGACGGGTCCAGGCTTAAATCAAGGTAACGCTGCCAAATTCGACCTAAATTCATAGTGTAGGCCAGGCCTAAGTCTTGTTGAAAATCACTAGAATTTAGGTTGAGCTGGGTGAAATTTTTCAATCTATACTTTTTTTCCACTAAAAAATATCGCTTCAGGTCAACTGAAGCATTTTGTGAATTTGTGTTAATTTTGGCAAATTGTTTCAGTTGAAAAAAACAACAACAAAATCAAAATGTTTTGTGTCAACATTTTCTAAACAAATGTTTTTATTTTTATTTCAAAATAACTTTTTGTTTTGAAATTTCCTTTATTTAAAAAAACAATAATCTTAAACAAGCTCAAAATTGAAACAAAACATTTTGTTACAAATCAGACAAACTGCTTCATTTGACCTGAAACAAATTTTGATTGACTTTTTGGTTCACCAAAAAGTGAACTGTTTGCTTCAAGTCAACTCAAAACAATTTTTTTCTATCTTTCAGAATTGCCGGTGAACTGAAAAATCAGTTATTCACACAGATCTACTTGCGTCACTTTTGAAAATGGAATTTAGGCTCCTAAGTCACTTATGGGCTTTTGAAAGCCTTATCTGTAGCCTCTGTTTTGATAAGGAGGTTGTCTCTCTCCATTTTTAAGAAGCACATTAGAACCATTTTTTTCATACATGGTTTTTGTCATGAACCATGTCATGTATTACCTTCTCTAACTTTCTCTTCCTGTTTTTCTTAAGACATTCCTCAGTTTGTTTTATATTTTAAAAGATACCCCTCCTTCTCCAGATTGTTTTATTTGTGTCTTGAATCTGGTTTATACTGGCGATTTGTGAGTCTCTGCCCTGAAATGTCATGATAAGACTTGGTCTCTGAGTTCAAGGATGTCTCTGACGTCAACCACCTGTTGAGCTCTGTGAAGTCCTACACATCTTTGAGGCCACAGAGAGTTCTATTCCTTCACACATGATAAAGCATCTGCTCTGGCATAACTATAGTGGTGTGGAAGCCATTACTGTTCTGAAGAATGCTTTAGACAAATGGAAGTACTCCCACTTTCCTTTTGCATGGACCAGATATCTCCAGGCCAAAGAATTACTCAGCATATCATCAGGTGTGCAAAGATGTCCTTTGCAATCATTACTGGCAGCAAGATAGCTATTGAAAGGACACTGAAGCCAAAAGGCCTCTGGCCAAGTCTGTTATCAGTTCCCGATTCTCATGTTTCTCCCGTGGAGCAAAACAATCATATTTTTCAGTTGACAGAGGGCAAAGCTCAACAGGATTTTTTTTTTCTAGGAATTATTGAACTGTATTTTGTTACTCTTCTCCTTGTCAGGAACAGATGAGGTACCCTGTACATGTAATAAAAGTTTGCTACTGAGCGGTCAGTCTGCATTTAAGAATTTTGGTTCTTCACTAGACAATTGGCTCAAATGATAGTCTGTGAAGGACCTTCAAACAGTTAGCTGTGAATATTATAAAAGTTCCATGCAAGCCTCTTGCACTATGACTCTGGAAGGGGTTGGAAATCTGTTAGCATGGCTCTCATGCCTGAGAAGCAGCAAAGTCCCCCTCTGTGCAATCTCTAATATAGCATTGGATATGTGCACTGTATTTAATCTAGAGGAAAACATGTTTGTAACCACTGTTTAGTGTATATTAAATGTCTCCCTCTCTGCTGGATTCACAGAGGCTATGTATCTGCTATGGCAGCTGTGCTTTTAGCTCCAAAGGCCCTGGGTTCAATCCCTGTTGACAGGCATCATACCCTCAGCACCAGGTGATAAGCTGGGATCATTGCTATGGATTGTAGGATGGTTCTGATTGTATTTGGCAAAGAGGCCTTCTAGTGAGAGTTGGATTCTTGCTGAATTGGTGTAATGCTAGAGAAAAGGCAGCTCACTACTGTAATAAGGACCTGATACATAGGTGTCAAGTACCGACGAAGTGGGTATTCACCCACAAAAGCTCATGCTCCAAAACGTCTGTTAGTCTATAAGGTGCCACAGGACTCTTTGCTGCTTTTACTGATACACAGGAGTGCTGATAGGAAACAGAAACTTTTCTGGCAACAGTATCACCCTCTGGGCCAGGATTCTAAAAGTTAATGCTCTGGTGCGTGACAAGGCTCAGTGTCTACTGATTCCAGAGGCTACTGCAAATGATTACTGCTTCCGATGCTCCAGTGTTCCTCTAGGGTGAGCCTCTATTAGCATACAGAAGTGATTCAGGCAGCACCCTCTCCCTCCTGATAAACTCCTGTTCCCCTGTGGGATAGGGGGCGGGTGTGTGACATTTCCCTTGTCAGTTTTGACACTGCACCCTAACAATAGCATTGGCCAAAAAATGGAGTCTCCATCCCATGGAAATTCCAAGGTTTTCTGGAGGGGGCGGAAATTGTCCTGATTTGGATGAAAAGTAAAAACCTAGAAATGTTTCGCCAGACAGAAATGCCAAAAAGGCCTTTGTCTTGACATCATGCCAGCAAGCAAGATGTGCTGAGGCAGATGCTTCATAGGGGCCTGGGCTTTCACACAAGCCCTGCAAACTAGAGGCTCTGAGCCAGTTATGTCACAGAGGCATGACATCAGACATTGTTGGGAAAGAGATTGAGCCAGTAACATCAGAGTCCTGTATCTTGATATAGTCCTGCCAAACTAGGAATGATAAACTACTGGTGTGACAGAGACTTGATACTTGACACAAGACCAGAAAGCTGAAGTTGCAGAGCTAGCAACATCACAGTAACCTGTTCCTGGATATCACATGAGTAAGCTAGAGGTGTCAAGCCAATAACTCCATACACACTTGCACTTTGACAGCAGCCAGGCATTCTACATATGCTAAACCATTCACTTCAGAAGTGCTTGTACTTTGACATCAGCCCAGCACCCTAGAAATCCATGGGGTGGAGGGGGCATTTGGCAGCCCAATTCTCTCTCATCTGTTGCAAACAGAGAGCGAATCCCCCATCGTCTTTCCGAGGCTACTTCTTCACAGTCTGTTCTTTGTCTGAGCTAGACTGAAATGATGGGGCTTTGATGGCCTCTTTGGAAAGCCTATTCCACTAGCAGTAAGTAGCAGGGCTCAATTTTTGGAAATCTCTTCTGACATTTCGCCTAACTTTTCCCCTGATTGAACATTTCATTCTATTATTCATTCTTATCCCCCTCTTAGGCCACCTGGAACAATTTCCTTCCCCTCCTTGGTGTTTACACCCCTCGATTGATTTAAAAATGCATGACAAACAAAATAAATAAATAAAATTACAAGGCACTGATAACATTCAAATATATCGCTTGGCTATTTCCTCTCTATCATTGTCATCAGAGGGCTGGCTGGGTACCAGGCTCCTTGCTTATTACCAATCTTAACTACTCTACTGGGCCTTGAAAAATAAAACCTTATAAAAGTCACTAACTAGATAAGTTCTCCCATTTGACACTACAAGCAGCAAGGGGATTTGTGTGATTTCCTATGAAGCCTACTGTTCTGAAGGGGAGCTGTTGTTTTTCTTGTAAGGGAAAGGGATTTTAAGGTCATGGAATGAATAAATGATCATATGTGACTGCAACTTGCCTTGTTACAGAGAGAAGGAAGCATAAAAATTACTTTGCAAGGTAAGAGAAGTGCTCTTGAGAGTATGGTCCCCTGCCCATCCCCCTCTGTGGTAGGAAGGGGAATGCAGACCTACCCTTCCTGGTTCTGTAATTCTGATGCAGGACGATACAGAAGCACATCCCCATGGTTCACATTCACAATGAAAAATGTCCTTGCTTAGTTTCCTTGCTGCAAACAAGCATGAGCACTTTTTTCTTGACCTGAAAACACAAAATTCTCTCTTTCCCTTGTCTTATGCAATGCAGTTGTAGCTGTGTTGGTTGGCTATTAGAGAGACAAGGTGGGTGAGGTAATATCTTTTATTGGACCAACTTCTGTTGGTGAGAGATCTTGTCTCACTTACCAACAGAAGTTGATCCAATAAAAGATATTACCTCACCCACCTTGTCTCTTTTAACCTAACCACTGATGCTAAAGGTGCCTGAGGACTCTGAATGTTATGGGATACATGCACATTGACTCCTCCAGAAAACCAAGTGGGAAATTAAGTGCTGTATTTCCTGTTCTTCTTGTGGATTTTTTCAACCAGCCATGTGAAATGCCTGTTCATGGAGGCTCCAGCTGGTGCATCAGGACCTGCATTTTTCCCTACTGGGGAGATCTGCATTTAAATCTAATTTAGATCACATGTGAGTTTTGTGGTCTCAGTTTACTGCCTAGATTGTTTTTTTTACCTCCCTAAAACATCATACAATGTGTGACTGGTACTCTCCAGACCCAGGACTAGGACTAGGACGATGGTGTAACAGATTGTCTGATTCCCCTGTCTTGGGATTGATCATACTCTTTCCATGGTATCATTATATGAACTGGAGAGAGTGGAAGTCAAAAGTCTTGAGTGTCCAAATGGAGGATCCAGTGTGTGGGTATTGACAATCACCAGCTTGCCCCAGTGCAGTGAGAGACAACATAGCTCAGTGGGTATAGCCACACCCTGGGATTCAGAAGACCTAGGTTCTTCTCTTGGCTCTGCCACTGACTCTGGCCAAGTCATCTCAGCTCTTTGTGTCCATGCTCTGCCTCACTTTTCTATGTAGATTGTTTGTGCTTCAGGGTAGAGACTTTCTCTTACTATGTATGCATACAGAGCCTAGCACAATGAGGCCTGTAGAGACTGCAAATAAACTAAAGAATAAGTAGCAGTGGCTGGAGAAAGGTAATTCTGTTTCATGGAGGATTTAGCTATTTAAAAATTTTGTTTTGCTCTGATTTGGAATGAAAACAAACATTTCAAAATTCTCTGTGAAAAGGGAAGGAGCTTGGACCCCAGGGCAATCCACCAGATGGGCAGTCCCAAAGCCTCAGACACTGAAAACCCTGGGGTCCCTGGCCTGGCTGGCTGGCTGTCTCAAAGTGGTGGATCCTGGAAGTCATGGTTCCCTGGCCCCGGGGCAGTCCATGTGGACCCTGGAAGCCCAAGGGACCCAGCAGGTCTCCAGGTGGGCTGCTGACATAGGCAGTGGGTGTAATAGGCAGGGCAGCCTAAGCCTCTTCGGCACAGCTGTGGCCACAGTCCACCAGCTGTGAGGTTTGCAAGGGGAAATTTTTGCTTACGATCATGTGCCATGCAGGTTCCAGGGCAGCTGAGGAAGCAGTATGTGCTACTCAGCTTCCTGGGTTCATCAGCTCAGGTTCTTTGGGAGAGACATGAGATTTTTCCAGTGGGGCGGACTGGGGTCTCAGGAGGGGAGGCACTGTGAATCTCGGGGGTCTTCCTGCTGCATGGGGGTGAGGGACCTCAAGCAGAAAGGTTGCAGCCACGGGAGCTCCACCCATGACCCAGCGCTGCTAAGGAGCTGTGAGGGTGAGCTGTGAGGAAAGCAATCAGGTTTCTCTCAAAATCCTTTTGAATCCTGCCTGGTTTCCTGAGGAACATTGTTCAACAAATCAGTAAATTCTGACAAAAAATTCTTTTGTCAGAATTTTTTCAACCCGTTCAATTAATAAAGGGTGTTTTTTTTCTTCCCCTCAAGGATATCCTGAAGGTTTTTAACAAAGATGGAAGCTGGTAGCCCTCATTTTCCCTAGCTAGGGTTCAATATACCAGCGGCATAGAGGTAGTTCTTTCCAGTTGAGAGGAACGCTGGTGTCAGGGGATGTTCTATTCCCAGCTTTCTTTCATTCTTTCCCACTTCTCCTCCTGCCCCCATTTATATTTCTAGCTAAAAGCTTTGATCAATGTACCTACTGATTTTTCTTTCATTATCTCCCATCTGAAAATGTGAGAGTGTCTAAGCCAGGGTCAGACCCTCGCAGAGAAAGAAACCTAGGGTGAGTGGCAAGTTTCTAGGCTGCTGCAGCTGCTGGAGGCTAGAACACTTGTTTTTAGGTAATAGGCCCATGGAAAACTGATACCTGCCTGTATTTAGCAAGAGGCTGAGACTGTGATGAATACAAGTGGATTTGCCGCAGCTCAGGATCTGTGGAGGCCATAAGCCAGACCCTACTGGGTTGAATTTTATTACAGCTGATACAGAGTCTTGAGCCTTACAATGCCAGAGGTCTTTCCATTTTTTTTTTAAACATATAGAAATAAAAGGTATGGTTCCTTTAAAAAGGTGAATGTTGGCAAATACCCAGCTATAAAAGCCCTCTAATAGGCCCACTGCTTTTATTTAGGCTGAGATGTTGAGAGAGGACAGACCTGTAGAAATTTCTCCTGAAGAGTCTCAATTAGCTCATTCCAGTCTATGCTTAATAGTGACAACTTGTATTTTTTTTTTTTTGGAACATTGTTTAGGTTAGTTTTTTTTACTTTAGCTTAAGATCTTGGGTTAGTCTCTCTATGCTTATTTTTGTTTTGTTGACATGACATAGTTAAAATAAGTAGACTACAGACTCTCTGGAGTGTTGCACTTTCAGCTGGTGGGGAAGGATAGTGCCTGTTTTCTACAGAATGGTTAGGGCAGAATTTGGAGAGCTGTAAAGGAGCTTAGTGATAGAAAAGCAAAGGGAGCAGCAGATTTGAACTGAGGTACGCAAAGCTGAGAGAGGGGGAGGCTTGCACCACACCTCCCTTTATTATGGCTGGCTTGAGACCTAGTGAATTGAAAACACACACACCCAAAGAAAAGCCTTTCCTGATTAGATAGGACACAGTTGTGTTCCTGGAGACATCTCAAAGTGAAAGATCAGGCATAGACTGCAAAAAGAATTATACTGGGGCAGGTGCAGAATTAGGCTACTTATCAAATGGACTATTATGTCATACAGTCTACAAAGGAAAGGACTTCCCAAAGCCTAGAATACAAATTATTCTCTGCAGCAGACAGGAAACATGACCAGCTCATTCTCACATCCACAAAGTATGTTCACTTATTAAACAGCCAGCAGGCTATCAAAATCTTGCAAAAAACAGTTCCCTAGAGTAAGGAAAAGTAGGAGGCCTGACAGTAACTGCTTTTCAGCTGCTGCTCTTTCTCTTCATTATTCTGAAGGCTGTTATTTTTTAACATTATTTCATTTAAATAAAAGATTCTGTTGAGCAGCATGACCTTCCTTCAAACTTAAACAAGGACAAGACAAATCCAAGCAACATTGTTTAGCAAACAGGCTTGTCATTTGACCCATGCAAATGCTTAAAACAATCTTCTATAACTAATCACTTGGAATTTTGAAAACTACCCATCCCACCTTTCAGCTGGTTGCAGGAAAAGTCACAAAAAGATATTATGGAAATGGCAAACACTAGAAAAACAGAGCTGAAGAATGTTCATAGAGCAAATGTCAAATCTGCATTGTACCAGCTTTTGGGTTGATTCAGGGTCACATTAATCCATCCTTGCAGCAGAAATATGCCCTGTGATTTAGCGAATGAGTCTCTTAGCTTGAATTTCAATTGATCATCAGTCTTTTGGTTAAGGCATTGGGTGGGGATTCAGACGACAAGGCTTTAAATTACCCATTTTGCCCAGATTTCCTGTTTTACCATTTTTTCTCTGTGCCTCAGTTTCCCATTTGCTCATTTGAGATCATACTTTCCTGCCTCCTAGGAGTGTTGTGAGGGAATTGGATACCATAATGATAGGGTCTATAGAGGTACCTAGACTGTGCCCTTAAAAGTCACTTTTCAGAAGGGAACAGTAATTGCTAGTAAACAAACTACAGACCCGAGCTTATTCCCCAGAAGGACATGGGCTGGTTTGAGGGCAGCAATGGCAGAATGGGGCTGGCCATTCATTTGAAGCGTGGCTGGATGGGTGGGGCTGATACGCTGCATGTTTGGCCTGGGTTCTTTTGTTAGGTTTGTATCTTTTTATGTAAAAAGCACTGATAAGCTGTAGATAATAAGCATCAGAATAAGGACAATGGACTTCAAAAAGCCAATTTTAACAACCTCAGAGAACTAATAGGTAAACTCCCATGGGAAGAAAATCTGAGGGGGAAAATGGAGTTCAGGGGAGCTGGCAGATTCTTACGGCAACAATAATATACAAGGCACAACAGCAAACAATCCCAATGCAAAGGAAAGATAGAGTCGTATTGGCATCTTACTATTTTTCCTATCAGGAGCTCTTTAGTGACTTGATAATCCAAAAAGAATCCTAAAAAAAGGTGGAAACATGGATAATTGCTAAGAAGGAGTACAAAAGTATAGAGCTAGCGTGTTAGAACAAAGAAAGGCTACGGCACAAAATGTGTTACACCTAGAAAGGAACATAAAAGGCAATAAAAAGAGGTTCTTTAAATACATTAGGAGCAAGAAAAAGATGAAGGAAAGCACAGGCCCTCTACTTAGTGGGGAAGGAGAGCTACTAACTGGTGACAAGTAAACCTGTTTCTTTATACAAATGAATATCTCGCTTTTAAAAAAATTGCATATGAATCATCAAGCTGAAGCAAGCAATAGACAAATCTAAAAAAGGAAACAGAAAAAGAAAAGTGTGATGGTGGAAAAAACAAAGCAACTGGTCATCTCTAGACCCAAAAGCTTTTTCATCACAAGGATAGACAAAGCAGGAGGAAGAGTTCCCATTTGGATACCTATTCAGTATACAATTTCTAGACCAAGATTCATCAGCATCTGAGCCCGTTAAGTAAATGGACTCATCTCGCTCTTTGAATATAGATGTTAAGCCATGCATTTCTGAAAGAGTCTTTTATTTATTATTTTGTATTGCAGTACCACCTAGGAATCTGGTCAACAGCATGAAATTCAGGGTGGTTTTGCCTCTTTAAACTTCAAATACTTTTAAATGACTTTACATTTATGTCTACAAAGACCTTCACATAGACATTAGCATTACCAGTGGAAGAAACATGTCATATCCTAGCATACATAAAGTGATCAGATTTCTGGAAAATTAGTCTTCTTGGGCCAAGCTGACATTGTCTGAGTCCTTGAGACAACTCTACTATAGGTGTTTGTTTCCAGCATTTCGTTGTTCAGCTGATGAGCTCTCCTCTGCTATTCTGGGAATGTAGGTTGTGTTTCCCTCAATGGCATTCATTGTCAACAGAAGTCCACTGGGAGCCCTAAGCCGCTTCTCCCATTGTCTATTGTCTTGTAAGCATATTTATAAACCAAAAACTAGCACAATTAAAGTTAATTAAAATACTGAAATGGAAATTGCAGGCAGCTCAATAGCTCATTTTCTACTTCAATACCTTGCAACAGTCGCAAGGGATGGCTGGGGACTGGTTTTGGAGGCCATGATCTCCATTTTCTCTAAAGTGTCCAGTACCATAGTATTTAATTGCATTAGACTTATTGTTATCTACTTATACTATAGACCTATCCAATGTATTCATAGTTCTCAGTGTCATGTAATAGGGATTCTTCTCATACATACAGGATTGCATGGGTTAAGGTTGAGCAATATTAAGGTTACTGATCTCCAACAGGCTAATATTATATATATAAATAAATGGGTGGTAAAGAAATTCTGGTGCATGTCATTAATGTAAAATGCAAGTTTCTTTATTGCCAAGATTCCCAGGTTTTATTAGGCCCATTCTAATAAGAACAGCAAAGTTGTCCTGCTCCATTTTATATCAATGAACTTGCTTAACCATTAAGCAAAGTTCTTGGGAGTCAGTTCACACAAAGGAGACTCAGCAGCAAATATCTCAGCATGGGTGCCCAAACCCCAGCAGCAACATTTTGGCCCCAGAATGGTGGCACCTGGAGGCAGGACCATGACTGACTTTCAACCTCTGATGTGGTCATATAACTCGTGCTTCCCACAGCTGCTTCAGCAAGGGTTGGAGGATGGTTGCCTTTTGGAAGTTAATCCATCATTTCCACATTCCTTCGTAAGGGATCCTTTTCCTATTCATTATGGTGTCTCCTGTGGCAGCACGGTACTCATCTGAAAAATCAAGGTGGTCAGGAGCGGAAGTGGTTCTAGATGAATAGGCATTTCTCCAGAGGAAAGCTCAAGCAGCACATGAAGAATGAGACCCAGAAGATACAGAATAGCCTTCCATGGTGCTGGCCACTGACCTCAGAGGACAAAGGAAGGGAACAAATCAAGCAGTCACTTGTAGATTTCTCAAATATAGAGGCTGAGGCTACTTCCCAAATTCTGAGGCTGAATTTGGAGAGAAGAATTCTGATGAGTTGTTAATTAACCTGCCCCAGAGTCCATGAATAACAGTGATGGGAAGCAGCAGCAAGAGGACATGGATAGGAGTAATGACCCACCAGCAAGAGGATGAGAGTGAAAGTGAAACCACCTCAGTCAGAGGAGCAGCTCTGTGGCCCAGGAGATGGAGCAGCCCTATCACACTTCAACTGCTGAGGCCACTATTGCAAATGCTATTGCTTTCTCTCACCACTGACACTGCCATACCTGCTCATAGCAGGCTGCAAAAGGGCTGAAGCTGCACAGACATCCCAGTAGCTAGCTAACTGATTGCACGTACACTGTTCAGACTCCATAACACCAACAATGCAGGCCCTGGAGGATGCTATTTGGGCATTAAATGGTAGGGTCTAATTCTCCTGTTGGTGTATCTGCATCAGTTGTTCTCTTTGTGCAATTCTGCTTATACTTCTTCATCTAAATGCTGCCTGCTTCTTTGATCCTGCTGCTGGTAGCATTTGTAGCCAGGTGAGGCTGCTGCTCCTGACTGCCGATCCTGGCCTAAATTCCATGACTTTCTTGTTTAATGCCAAGCCAATAAAATGGGCTGGCATTCAAGTTACTGGCACTCCTCTGAAGGGATATGGGAAAAAGAGATTTCACCTAACAATCACAGCAGACATGTGGGCCAATTATTAGGCCACTGACACATCGGGCCAGCATGCTGCTCTTCCACTGGAGTTGCACTGAGGTGACAGAGCAAAACACGGGTCCTAACCAGGCACAGGTCAGCTCTGGGTACGGAAGCACAGGCAAAGAAAAGGTGGAGGCCGCCAGCATGATAGCAGCATCCAGTAGGAGATCGTCCAGGGCATGTGCAGTTTCCAAACATCACATTGGTTGCAGAAGCAGAAGGAGATGAAAGATGGGCAGTTTGAGCTGAACCTCTTCTCCCCTGCCCCCCACCACCACAAAGTTTGTTGCTGATATCAATAAGACCAGTGTGGTGGGTACAGTTCATCATGGCAGATTTGGTTATGCCCTGTGATTTTCTCAAAATTTTGGGGATGGAATTCCATTCTCTAAAGACAGCAAACATTCCTCTTCCACTAGGGGAGTCAAGGCAATTTGCAAGCACTGGGAAAAATTGTTTTCGGTAGCAGCTGAAGGAACTCTTTCTCCTTCATTTCTGTAGCATCCTCCCAAATTCTGCTCTCAGTTACACCTGGTGCAACTCTGTCAGAGTGAGGGGAGAATTTGCTCCACACCTCGTATAGCGCTTTTAGGATCCTTGTAATCTATACCTTAAAGATGGGAGTAACTCTTTCCCGAGTGGTGGGGCCTGGTGGTATCTTATGTCCAGACACAGGCCATTGGGCAACCACATCCACCCCTGAGTCATGCAGTATCAAATTAGATCTAAAAAATGGAAAGTTGGGGTCAAGCATCATTGCCATGCTGTTGACTCAGCTAGCATTGGGTCCCCTCCTCGCTCCTACTTCTCTACCCCACTTTCGTCAGAATCAAGAACTAACTGGACAAACACTGTTGGCAGAATTTTTATCCTTGATGTTAGCCAGGAAAATTCTACCAGCTCCAAAGAAGGAGGGAGTCAGAGCGAGGTGAAGTCATCGTCGCTGTGTGACAGAAAAAAGTGGAACGAAATTAATTGTTTTCAGCGAATGAGAAAATAGAAGGGAAACACTTAAGAGGCAGAAAGGAAGTTCCAGGAGCAGCTGTGGCCTCTACTGTCTGTCTATGACATCCCTCCTCTCACTCCCTACAGGGGATGTTTAGGTTGAGAGAGAGAGTTTCTCTTTATTTTTAACACAACTGGCGCTCTACTGCCCTCGGTGAAACCTTCGACGTTTCCTGTCACATCCTTGAGCCCTCCAAGACCAGTTTATCCTGGCACATGATCTGATGTTCTGCCAAGCATCCTCATCTGATGCAGTGGGAGAATAATTGTGGAACGTGCTTGTGATTTCTATTGTTTTGGAAAGAAGGAACTGACTTCAGCTCCTTGAGGGCTCCCCTCCCACCCCGCCCCATGTTTCCTACTCTGCCCTCATTCTATTTGTTGACTGCTTTTCTGTCTGTTTCACTAGGAGGGGGAAAATCATCAATTCTAGAAGGATGGTTTGAAGCTGCTCAAGACTCTGTAAAGGTTATTTTACTTTATTCTCTAATGGGAAATAGGCTGCGCAACTTTAGCTGGAAGAACAGAATGTTTGGTTAGAACAACAGAATATTGACTGGGGGTGGGATGGGTGACTCATGCTAAACTAGATGGGGTAGCACCACTAAAAGTTAAGTGATAAACAAATCAGGGTCCTAACTTCGAGTGTATTCAGAAAACAAGATTTCCCCAAGTAAAGCCAATCCCAGCTCCACCACCTAATGTTTTCTGAATAGAAGTAGTTCCAATAAAAGATATTACCTCACCCACCTTCTCTCTCTGTCTTACACACACACATACACACACACACACACTGCTTTCAGACTTTCTTTCAAAATCTTGCTGTGTTTTACTGCTCCATGGCACCAATGGCACATCAGTGCATAGGCAAGCACTGGACATGCCATTCTGGCACAGCTCAGTTCTAACCTGCAGCATCCCTTGCAAAGGGTGTGCTCTGGTGGTCAAGACACCAAGTTGAAGAAAGGAGAGCCGTGTTCTTTTCCTTGCTCTGTCACAAACATCCTGGGAGACCTTGGGCAAGTACCTTGGTGTGGCTGTGCCTCAGCACCTCCTCTGCAAAATGGGGGGAAATAATACTTCTTTTCTGTCTTCTCTATTTAGATTAAGCTATTTGGAGATAGGGGCAGTACAATGTGCTTGTGCAATGCCTGGCATGACAGGGCCAAATTCTATAGCCGGCAGCTCCTGTCATATTCCACACTGATGCTTCTCCTGCACAGAGTGACTTCTCCTGCACAGAGTGACACCCTAACCACCCTCACTGTGATACATTTGGACTCCCTCCATCTTTGTGGGAGAGTCATAACAACAACGGATGTGACAATTCCAGAAGCCTGTTGCTACTATTGAGCCTATTACAACAGAGCTCGTTGTTTCCACAGCAATGGCTATTTCTTCAATTCTGTGTGCCTAGGTTTCTAACCTCCTTCTGACCTTATGTTAGCACACACATTTTGGTCTATGGTAGTGCTAGTGGGGGGCACTGCAGTAGGAAGTGGACATCAGCCAAAGACCAAGTTTGCTTTGCATGAAGTGGAGAAGAAGGTCTCCACCAAAGGTCTCCAAATGAAGCATAGTATGCTTCATCTTCATCCAAATGACCTGGCATATAGGCAGTGGCATCTTGTAGAGGCTACATTTCTATACTAAAATATAAAGGCTGCATATTGATCACCACTGGCCTATAAGTGAAGATCATAATACAGCCTGGCTATGTGGACATCAGTCTAAACGCCACACATTGTGTGGTGGGCATTACAAGGGTCACAGAGAGATGTATATGATAGCATTGAGATGCACAAAGCAGTAGAGTGCTTTGTTAATAGTGGCATTCATTCCAAACGAGGTGGGATGGCACCAATAAAACTTAAAAGTGATAGACAAGCAATAGCATTAGAGTTCTTTTCAGGTTCTCTTTACCAACAGGCTTCTCTGAAAGCACCTTCTAGCACAACCTCAGCTGGATACTAAAGATGTAGAACATCTGAATTTTGGATGTGGTCATGGTGCAGTTACCAAAGGACTATTTCCTCATTTGTCAAAAACCCTCCTACTCCCCCAAAAAGGTAAATTTTATAAAATCAAACCGATTGGAATCTGTGATGGCCCAAAGGGCTGGGAAGCAAGTTTATCATTTCAATTTTCATAAAATATACAGCACCAATAATGGGGTCCTGGCTTATGACTGAGATGTGCCCCTTCTGGTGGAAAGCCTTTCTATAGAAGTCAGATAAGAGTCAGATGGCAACTGCATATGAATGGGGTGGCTTTGCACTATTTGAGGGTAGAGAGGGAAGGACCATAAAAGGTTATATTCTAGTTTTAGGAAATTGGATCTTGCCTTTAACATTTCCCTCTGTGCCAAATCTCTTCATCTGAGGTCTCCTTGGGCATAAAAGCATTTTTAACACCATTGTTTGAAAAAAAATTAAATTGACTTTTCTTTTGACATTAATCATTTTTCAGCCTTTTTCTGAAATTGAAAAAATATAAAAGCTTTGTGGAAGCAGATGCCCTGATTGTGTTTCTATAGCTGGGGGAAAGGATTTTTGATTGAAAATAACAACTTAATGATCATTAATCCATAAGGTGGATTGTTAGCATGTAGATCATAATGAAACACCAGCAGTGTGTTTTTAAAGACAAATACAAAAATACAAGACAAAAAGGAAGGCATAGTCCTTGCCCTAAGATGCTTATCAGGTAACGTGCCTTGCACTATGAACTGCACAGTATATGAGTGTTAGCACTCAGGGTAAACAGAAGGGCTTGTAAAGGTTCACTGTCTGGGATCTGTCACCACTAGAGCATTACCTTTGGGTGTTGCATGGAAAGTGCACTCACAGAAGTCCAGTCTTTCCAACAGGAGCATTTGGTGTCAATCTAGCAATGACAGGCTCTCAGCTTTCCCGCTGAGGCCATCTGATTCTTTCTCCCCTTTTCAGAGTTCCAAGTAAAACCAACAAGCCAAGGTCAGCAAAAGAGATTAAACAAAAGGGCAAAGGAAAAAAAAAACCTGAAGGCAGTTCTAGCCAGCATATTAGCTTCTCTTTCTTCAGAGGTGCCCTGGATGGGCCACAGCCTGATCCAAATTTGTCAGGCTCCCAGTTATAGGATTTAGTCTGTTTCCCCTATGCCAGTTGTAGGATTTAGTCTGTTTCCCCTATGTAGTACAAGGGATCTGTGTCCCCTTTCTGTGAGGGCAAAGACTCTGCTAGCCACAAGGCCTCTCCCTTGGGACTGAGAAGCTCAACCACCCACTCCCATCCCAGGGCTGCCCATGGCCAAGTGGCACTTTCTCCTTTCGAACGCCTCCTCCATTCCCGGCATGACTTGCAGGTGTGGCAAGGTAGGGCTACTCCAGGCCAAAGCAGCTCCTGAACCCCTTTCATGCTGGTGCAGTGTTTATACACCCAGACACAGATACTTCTCTTTGGTAAAAAGAAAACTCGCTCTTTAAAATGTGCTGCTATATATTGATCCAAGAAAGACGCCATCACATCTCGTTCTTCCTACTCCATCCCACAGCAGCTCAGAGGCAAGGTGCAATGGCAGCAAAATCCCATTTTAATGTCTATTTCTTTTTTCTCTTCTTGCCTCCATTTTTCCTGGCATCTGAAGAAATGCAACAAAAGGCACCACACCCTGTAGTGCTGGCGGGATATGACCTCAGAAGCCTGGTGCGAAGGTTAAGGTCAGATTCTAGTCTCCCCTGGATTGGAGTCACAGTTCTATGACTTGCAAAGTAACTACCCAAAGCTCTGGTCCAAAAGACAAACTATTTTTTCTAAGCCTTATCTCTCCCAGCTCGTGAATAAGCTGCCAGCACTGCAGACAGGAAGTGGCTGTTCTGTAAAGGTCAGGTTGGTGGGTGGAATACATTACATTATGTAAACACCATGCCACTGAGCCAACAGAATAGTTCTAGGGGCACTGGCCAGTTAGAGACCCTGCTGCTGAGGTATCAGAGAAATTCCACTAGCAGGGAGCTCTACTGCAGAGCTAGTGAGGGGAACTCCACCACTGCAGACCAGCTTAGATTCCACAGCTGTGCTCCATCGTCAGCTCAAACTGGGTCTCCAGTTCCAGTGAGTGTGGGCTGGGGTGTGGCAGGTGAGAGGGTCAATGACACCTAGTCAAAATACTGGAAGTTTAGTGTTTTTAAGCAGGCAACCTGAAAGTTACCTAACCAAAATATTGATTCTTCTTGGTTACTGAGCATTGGCAGCCGATGATAGCTCACCCACCCAGCCCAGTGCACTGATATCTTCGTGGTGACATGTTTCTTTTGAACAAAATTTCTCGAGTTCTTACAAATTCCTAGTATGCATCAGATTCACTCCTTCTTTTTTTTTAAAAAAAGATCTAGCTTAATAAAAAGGTTGAGGTGTGACATGATCAGGGGGGACAAATATTTAATAATCGGCTTTTCAGTCTAGCTGACAAAGGTATTATAAGATCCAATTGTTGGAAATTGAGGCAAGACAAATTCACTCTGGAAATAAGATGTCAATTTTTAATAGTGAGGGCAATTAACAATCGGAATAACTTACCAAGGGTTGTGATGGGTTCTTCATTATGGGCAACTGCTTAATCAAGATGGGAAGTTTTTCTAAAAGATAAGCTCTAGTTCACAAGGAATTATTTTGGGGAAGTTCTATGGTCTGTGTTATGCAGGAGGTCAGATAAATTATCACAATGGTCCCTTCTGGCCTTGGGATCTATGGACACTCTGGCCTTGGATATAGAGGGGAAAGAACCAAATTACCCAGAGATGCCCCTGGAAAGACACACAAAGACTCATGGAAATCTCAGGTTACCTTGTTAAATAAAGTTGCTAGATGTAAGTTTTGCCTTGGGATCAGGGCCGGCCTTAGGATTTATGGTGCCCTAGGCGAGATTATTAAACTGGTGCCCCTGTGCCTGATCTGCTCTTAGCAACACAAACATAAGCTTATAGTATTGGAAAACTTGCCACATTCACATTATTAAAACCAGTTTAACTTAATTAAGCACACTGTAATGCTGATGGCTGATGGCACTAAAGAAGCAGCACTACAGAAAAAATTCTGATATGACAGAATGATGCAAATATATTTTTTTTAATTTATCAAAATTTTATTGGAAATTTATATGAAGAGGTATTGAAACAAAGATTTGTTTTTAATTAAAAGCAATCTTTCTGGCTTTTTTGGCTGCAAAATCAGTAATAATGTCATCGTATGACAAAGACAAAGTCGTGTCTTGTTCGATTGCAAGAATAGCAAGACCAGTCAAGCCTTCCTGACTCATTGTAGAGCGAAGATAGTTTTTAATGAGCTTTAGTTTTGAGAAATTCCGTTCTCCTGATGCTTCTGTTACAGGAATTGTCAGTAGAATACGAGTGGCAATGTACACGTTAGGATATATGTCAACAAATTTGCGGGTATGAATAAACTGTACAATGTCCATCACCGATTTTGCATGTGGCAACATTGATGACAGTGTACTCAATTCTTCGTACAGTTCAAGTCCATTTAAATCAAAACTATCACCGTGCTTCAGGAGGCTCTCTAGATTCTTGCACTTTGTCATTAGTTGCTCTTGTTTTCCTATTTCGTTGAATTTAGTTATGTCATACAAAAATCCAAACTGTTCATGGTGTACTTGCAAGGTATTAAACCTTTCATCAACAGCAGATACTGCTTTATCCATCACAATATTAAAAAATTCAACCTCAAATTTCTTTTCTGGATCATCTGTGGGCATGATCTGCTGTACAGATTCTTCACAAAGAAGTGTCCCTGGCCTTTTTAACTCATATTAACTATGTATTTACTTTATGAAAGTTGGAGAAAACATTGTGAAAATGTAAAACATTGGCTGCCCAACTTCTGGGCTGGCAAAAGTTATACTGACTCACAGGGAAAAAAAAAAGCAGGAGAATCTTAGTACAACATATGGTCATTCTATACCAGGGGTAGGCAACCTTTCAGAAGTGGTGTGCCAAGTTCACTGTAATTTAAGGTTTCTTGTGCCAGTAATACATTTTAATGTTTGTAGAAGGTTTCTCTCTCTGTCTATATTATATAAATAAACTATTGTTATTATCTGAGGTCTTAGCCACTGGTCCTGCTCAGGTCACTGCCAGCTGAGTAAATGAAACCCCAAACCGGCAGCGGGCTGGTGGCTGGAACCCTAGACAAGGATCCCAGGCCCTGCTCAGCCCGCTGCTGGTCTGGGGTTCTGACCACCAACTCCTGCCAGCCAGGATCCCGGCCGCCAACCCCCCCTCAGCCCGCTACCAGCCTGGGATTCTGCTCACCCAGGCTGGCAGGAGGCAGAGTGGGGCTGGCGGCTGAGCTCCTGACTGGCAAGGGGCCGGCAGCCGGAACCCCGGAGTAGCAGTAGGCTGAGTGCTGCTGGCACCCCAGACTGGCAGCAGACTGAGCCACTCAGCCCACCACCAGCCCGCTCAGCCCGCTGCCGGCTGAGTGAATGGAACCCCAGGCTGACAGCAGATTGAGTGGTTCAACTGGCCTGCTCAGCCCACTGCCAGCCTGGGATTCTTTGGGGGTCCCCAGGCCAGCAGCAGGTGCTGAGTGGGGCCGATGGCTGGTATCCCAGCTGGCAATAGGGCAGCAGCCGGAACCCCCGAGCAGTGATGGGCTGAGCCGCTCAGCCTGCTGCTGCATACCATCAAAAATCAGCTCACCTGCCACCTTTGACAGGTGTGCCGTAGGTTGCCGAACCCTGCTTTATACACTAGTAAGGAGATGAGCATATTACAGTTGTTGGAGGGCTCTTATCAGGAGTAACAGGCTATAGGAAAGTCAGTCAACATTTTTTGTTTCTCTGATGAAAACTGACCCACTCCCTGCCTCAAACCAAACCTGTCACTAATAATTGTCAACAACTTAATTTTCTGTTTTTGGCTAAGATATTGATTTAAAAAAAACATTGAAATTGGATTCAGGATTGTCAGCAAGAATTTTTGGCAAACAAAGTTGTTAAATGAAATCTAAATGGCAACACAGTACTGCTTTCATGCTTGGCTCACCCCCCGGCCTGCTGGTCCAACAGCTGCAGTAGAGGAGGAGATAGGTGGAAAACTGCAGGACCCCAAAATCCACCTCTTGGGGTGCAGAGTGGCAACAGCAGCAGCAAACCCTCAGGTCCAATCACACGCCAATGGGCACCGCCGCCAGCCCAACAGACCATGGTGAAGTTAGCACAGCATCTGATCTCAGGGACGGGGCACCCATGGAGCCACAGCAGCTCATCCTGCCCTGTGCAGCTCCCCCCGGATGAGATGGATCGCTGGCAGCTGCCAGCCCGGGAGAGAGGCGCTCCCCAGCCAGGGTGATAGATCCAGATGTCCTGATTTTATAGGGCCAGTCCCGATATTTGGGGCTTTGTCTTATATAGGCACTAATTACCCCCACCTAGAGTGACCAGACAGAAAGTGTGTAAAATCAGGACAGGGATGGGTGTGGGTGGGGGGTAAAAGGAGTCTATATAAGAAAAAGACCTCAAAATTGAGACTGTCCCTATAAAATAGGGATATCTGCTCACCCTACTCCAATCCCCTATCCTGATTTTTCACACATCTGGCTAACCCCAGCCAAGCCCTGTGTGACATTCCAATCCTGGCTGCCTGCCGAGGAAGTGAGTTACTTTCACTTTCATTCCTCAGCAGGCAGCCAGCCAGCCTCCCCTCCCCCCACCTACACCCAGCACCTCACTCAACCCAGCCCTGACGGAGGGGAGGGAGGAGAGAGAGAGGGATGCTCCTGGGGAGGAGGGAGAAAGGAGGGGGTGCTCCATGGGGCAGGGGGGAGAAGAATGGATGTTATGGGAGACAACAAAGGATACTGGTTCCAGAGCCGCAGAGCCTGCCTCACCTCACCTCAGCCGGGGGGAAAGAGTCACACTCACAGGTGAGCTCCTTTCCCAACCCTACCCCCTTCCCTTCCCAGAGACCCCAGCAGCCAATCCCATTCCTCAGACTGTGCTGCACTGGGCTCTCTCTAGGACCCAGCAGCCCTGCTTCTACACTGTCTGGGCTGCCTGCAGAGTGGTGCCCCCAGGCAGAGTGAGGCCCTACACAGCTGCCTATTCTGCCTATGCCTAAGGACGGCCCTGCTTGGGATGTGGCACCACCAGCAGCATTTGTCACCACATCACCCAGTGGCTGTTGTTGTAACATCTCATTGTGAAGTTCTTGCTCTACGGAGGCAGTTGTCCTGTATTGATATCATTCACATCTTAGTTTGGAGAACATACCATCTTTCTCAACAGCTTTCCTATGTAAATTCCCTCCAGGCCTTATCTTGTGTCTTTTACTTTTCTGTATGTGTGCAAGCCCCCTTGGGAGACCTAGTAACAATGCCACAGGCCGCAGTGTCCCTAGCTTGCTGATGACATTCCTCCTCCTTCCTAGCTGATGTGACCAAGACTACCATACAGATGGCACAATGCCGGCAAGAGCATGAAAAATATCTCTCTGAGGCTCAAACCAAGGGAGACAGAAATCATGCAGTTTGGGAGACGGAAACAATTTGAAGACCTAGCTAAGACACTGACCTTGCCCTCTATTGGGTACATTTGACCTGCAGTTGCCAGAGAAGTGAATAGCCTTCAGGTATTAGATTGCTTTCCACTCCTCCGTAACCAGATAGCAATAGGATTGACTTTTTTAGTCATCTGGGATTTCCTTGCAACTGTCCTAGATGAAAAATAAATAACAATAAAATCTGTGCTAGGATTACCATACAGGAGATGGACACTTTCTCTCTGGGCATCTAATAATTCATGGAACAGCTAGAAACAAACCTGATGGTGCAGTTACAGCTCCTTTCCTATCTCCCTAGCCCCAAAAGGGACTTCAGGAATACTCTTGCTTGTGGACTATGAGTATGGTTTGTGGACTTTGTGGGCTACTTACCAATTCTACAGATTGCATCTTTGGTGACCAGAGTAGAAACAAAGCTATAAATAACAGAAGTGAAATCGTGGTCCCACACACACACACACACACACACACACACGCACACTGATACTTCAGAGTTATTCAGGATATTTGTAATGCATGAGGCATGAGCGGTACCATGAGGCATGCAGCACACCATATTAACGTGCAGACTCCAGTCATAGCTTTCCTAATTATGCTGTCCTGCTTCCCTCACACATATGCATACTCTTACAAATGTGCACACATGATCCAGAGCAGTTTAACCTTTACTCTATCAAAATGGAATGTTTGATATGCAAGAAACTATACAAAGAAAAACTGTAAATCGTGTTTTGCCCTGGCAGGCTAATTCATTCACATCCTGGCAACTAGTCTTCAAGATCCAGCCTTTGCTGGGGCAGGTGAAGGGAAAATAAGGTAAAAGTTATCATCGGTGACATCCTATTAAAATGAACTTTAGACCACTGACCTGCTTGCTGGGATAGCTATGCAAAATACATCACTCTTGTTCCTAAACTACACTAAAGGTAGCTGATGATGAGGCGATGGGAGCTTTGGTCAAGAAAAAGAGATAAGCAACTTCTCACAAAACCCCAAATCCTCAGCATTGTCAGCTTGGCTACCCCAAGTGTGAAAGGTGTCACTGATACATTATCTTCAAGTATTCTTGACCATGACATCATAATGAAGGATCTTGCAATCCACTGTTAATGACCCCCTTGCTTTTCCCCTCCCCCCGGCAGTTTTTGGCCCTACAGTGTAGAACTACCTGGCTTTCCCCTCCTCTCCCTAGGTGGTGAGCCTCCATCTGCTAACATTGGTTGCCAATGCCCTTTCTAGGGGACAGAGTTCAAATTTCAAAGCCTTCATCTTTTTGAAGATATAAGGGCGGGGGGGAGAATGTTAAAAAATAAAAACAAATATCTTGACCAACTGAATTAGAAAGTTGCCTCTTCCATCTCATTCAGTATTGACATTATAATCCCACTGAACACTAGTTGTCCTATTTTTGAAAGATCTTACTATACATGAGATTCCCAATTACTTACAAGAGAACTGCTGAAACCACAAATCTTCTAAACAGATGAAACTTAACTAAGACCACAGCACACAAGCAGTGCCAGCCTGTGCACAGGATATTGAATGCTGACAGGATGTCCCTTTTTCTGCACCCAAAAAAAGGAATGTCTCCATCAATAAATGTAGCTTCTGAAAACTTAATTCATTGTGCCAATTTTCCAAATGTCACACATGGCATTGTCTTTAAAACTTTGGAATTAGGATGGCTAAATAATGTGTCTGTCATACTTTTTACTTGAGGGTCTCAAAGCACTTAAAGATGAGTAAACATTAATTCCCCATTTTTACCAAAGGAGAAACAAAAGGGCAGAGAGAGGCTAAATGGCTTGCCTGAGGTCACATGGTGAGTTATTGGCAGAACCAGGTCTTCTGCTATAACCACTAGACAATTCTGGCTGTATCTATAAACTGGTTCAAATTTCAGTTCTTGTAGCTAAAACATTTTCCTTCCCACTTCCCTTCAGGCCACCTTGCTCCATACAAGTGACCAGATATGGAATTGACTTAACTCACACAACCTCTCTATATAGTCTTTAAATTGTCATCAACTTCTTATGACTTTTTCTAAGAATTGGCTTTAGAAGAATATTCTCAGAAGTGTTTGAGGGAGAAAGTGAGCTGTTATTGAATTATCAGCTGTTATGTTGCATTGTCTCCTTGGTCTCTTGCAGTGCCCTAAGATCTAGTGTTTGCAGCATTATAAAAGATTAGCCCTCTATTCACCTTGAAAATCAGCCAGGAGACGGGAGATAAAGAACACAAATCCAAGGCAGCCAACCTAGAAGCTCTGGGATTCCCAAGAATACTCCAGTATAAATGTATACGTTGCCTAGAAGGTACCTTTATTAGTATTACACAGCCTCTCCTCCAGGTAGCCTGGGCTTACAGAACTATGAAGGGAAATGCAGTGGGGCTAAGCTGGATAAACTGAGATACCACAGACTACTCAAGGGAGCCTCTGGACACCTTATTTCATTTTTCATTACCTCATATGACAGAAGTTTAATTTTATTTTAAATCATTTTTTCCCACTTAATGTATTCCTAGAAGTCTAAGTCACACAGCATGAGGTATTAGAGGTGAGATTAGTTTATAGTCAGCCGTTCCAGGAATCCATTTGGTTTGACAGCCCTTAAAGGTTTATATGAATTTCATCTCTTAAAAGTCTAATACAGCTGGGTGCATTGCAGGAGTATTTCCCAGGAGATTCTTGTATAACAAATGTTCCCTTTCTAGGACTTAACTCTAGCATTTCCTTCTCCAGCATGAGTTCCAGCTCTCTGGAGTTAACAGTATATTGGCCAGATTCTACTTTCAGTTATAGACAGTTGTCCATGCAGAGTAACACCACTGAAGCGTGGGCCACATTCAGCTTTTCCCCCTAGAATGAACTGCTCCTCTTCATTGTGCAAATTCCTCTTCCCACTCAGAGGCTGCATAGCTCTTCTGGAGTTTGTAACCATGGTGGCTACCCCATCACTGATACCCAAGCTAGTATCATGCTGGAGCTTCACACACTTCCATATCATCTTGCTTCTTCCTGGGTGAGTAAGGTTTTGGATGAGACTCATTCAATGCAATCAAACTGTACAAAGAACTGGAAGAAAGTTCAAATGCATATGAAATAATAACTTTGTTCAAAATGCTGGCAGTGGCAGTCCTATTTTTCCTGTCTTACAAGAAGTTACACAATCAAATAATTAATTATCCATGTTACAGAATGAAAGGTGAAAGATTAATATCTTGGAGACTGCTGCCGACCTTGCTTTGCACAGACTTGGGAACACTCCTAGCTTCCCAGAACAGCACTCAGTGCCAAGACTGTTCCCTCCTTGAAGGAGTGGGGAGTTTACTTTATCTTTTACAGTCCTATCCTTTTAACAGGAAATGGTACCATCAAAAGGCCCCCAACCTTCTCCTGGTATGAGAAGGGAGTTTGTCCCTGAATGTACCTTTTGGAATTCCTGGGTTTTACCTCATACTGCTGTAGCAGTGGAGTGCAAACCTGGGGCTTGTCTACACTGGGAATTGCCATTGTGTCATGGCATGTGTTGACTGACACAATACTGAGTACCCAGTGTAAACAAGAACCATCATGTTTAAAATTGTCACCAGGTCATGGTTAGCCTTAGGGAGAACCTTAAACTGAATCATAACCAGATGACACAGTTTTAAATGTAATGGTCCTTGTCTATGCTGAGTTAGACCATGCTAATCAACACATATTGTAACATGATATCATTTCCCCACAAGAGCCCTTTCTCAAGATGTGGTAGAAATTCATTATATGTGTTGTAATCTTGGGCAAACCTCTAATCATCAGCGATCGCCCTAACCTAGTAGTAGTACATTGCTAGAATCATAGAATATCAGAGTTGGAAGGAGATCATCTAGTCCAACCCCCTACTCAAAGCACGACCAGTCCCCAGACAGATTTTTACCGCAGTTCCCTAAATGGCCCCCTCAAGGATTGAGCTCACAACTCTGGGTTTAGCAGGCTAATGCTCAAACCACTGAGTTATCCCTACTCTGCATTGCTAGTGGATAAGAGGATACACAAGCTGATTGCTGATCATGAAACTATCAAACACAATGGGCCTTATTTTAGTCCCTCTTAACTCAAGTGTTGGTGCAGAAATCACAGAAAAGGAACACAGTTGAGGAAAAGGGCCAGAATTCTTAAATAACATAACTTGAAGAAACCTTTGAAATGGCGATCTGAAACTTGCCTACATTGTTTCCTTTTGAACGTCCCCAACCACCAAGTCTTAATGCTTGTGAGGTGGAGTTCGAAGCTTATTGGTTCACAAGTTCCATAACATTAATGTCATGTTTCACCACCAATTTAGTAGACTGCTGGGCTCCAGGTTCCCAATCATTCCCGGAGCTCATGAGGTTGTTCTTAGTTTTGTTTTGGTGTTAGCATTAGGGTCACCAAAATATGTGTCGGAAGTGCTAGAAGCAGAAACCCATTTTTCCTCACACATCTCCTGGTTTTTATGCAAAATGGACTGAAATAGTTGAGGTTTTAGTTTTAGGCATCTTTAGTTAATACTTCATCCCTTCATGGGGAGGTAAGGACAAAGTTGTGATGAAGAGTAGTTTTACTGTAAAATCTTAGTTACATTGTACTAGAGGAGGCTCTCTTTGTACCTTTTGCATGAGCTTAGCAGTAATAATAATAATTTTAAAAATAAACGTAGCTATTGTATTTAACCTTGGACTGTGCAGTCAGCGGCATTCCAGCTATCTATGGCTTCTTTTCACCCAAGCTTCCCTTCAGGAAACAGAATAAATTAATGATACAAACAGGAAGCAGCTGTCGTTCCCTAAATAATGATTAAAGTGGGGTCCCCTTGATGTGAGCAGAGGGAAAAGACCTGGAAACCGGTCAATAGCACTTTGATTAGTCTTTACAGAGCGTGCTCAGAATGGTTACACTCAAGCATTGGAGCTAGGAAGAATTATCTGTAAAAGAAATGTTTCACATTCATATTGATGTGTGATGGGAGTTGATGAGCAGAGAGAGGTGACTCTTCATTTTAGGTATCATTCATGTGGAAAGAAGCACCAACCACTGTCCCAGGGAACTCTAATTTCAGGAGTTCTGAGGAAATCATCAGTAGCTGGTCTTGTTCTCCAGCTCCTTTCATTTGACATCACCAATGTAAAATCCCAGCAGCAGTCCTGATTGTTTTATAATTATTCCTCCTTCTCCATAACTGAGATTTTTAACATAGGATCTTGAGAAGAACAAAGTGCTGAGAATGAGAGGGGACTAAGAGGTGTATGAACCACACCATCGTCTTCCAATTAGTTGAGGAGCATCACTTGTGGATTATGAATAGCCCATGTTACTGAGGTACGCTGGGGCCCCAGTCATTGGTCAGGGCCCCATTGTGCTAGGCACTGTACACACACACAGAACAAAAAGATTGTTTCCTGCCTCAAAGAGCTGACGATCTAATTGCAAGGTGAGAGAACAGATGGATATTGGCATAGATGGGGAAGAACAAGAAAACAATGAGATAACCATGATAAACAGCAGTCACCAAATGATTTTGGAGTTTTATCGTTAGTTATAATCAGGTGAGATAAAGCAAAAAATGTTCAGCTTCATTAGCAGAAGTGGTGACATGCTAATTTGATGATGAAGTAAACTTTTCAGGGCTTTTGAGTTTGCTCTCTCGAGGGTAGACAGATGACATCTATCTCTATAACAGCTGAGTTGACATATGTCATCAGATGCATCTTTAGTGGATGTCCTGCCTTGTTGCTGCATGCAAGGCCCATGTCAATGCTTAAACAATATTTACCTATGGCAGTGGGAATTCAAGGTATGTCTACATGGCAGCTAGGAGAGAGCTTCTCAGCCTATGTAGGCAGTCCACCTGACTTCCTAGGCTTGAGAGCCTGAGCTGCAGCCCAAGCTACAACATCAACACTGCTACTTTTCAACAGGCTAACTCAAGTCTTACTAATGCAAGTCTGCCTACTTAAGCTGGGAAGCGCTCTCCCTGCTGCAGTGTAGATACACCTTGAACTCCTCACTGCCATAGGTAAATATGCTATTCTTAGTGGGCTAGCTCGAGCCTGGTAGCATAAGTCTGTCTACTTGGGCTCAGATCCTCACTCCCAGATTCAGTGTAGACCTACTCTCAGGGTCTCCTTTTGTGTTGACATTGGCTCTTGAGTTGCCACTTGGAGACCTTAAACTGGCTGACAACCCGGTGTTGAAAAATCTAAGCTGTTTGGCCTCTTGATTAGCCAAGTGGCACAAGATCAAAATGAAATGGAGGCTGGAGAAATGTACATTGGGAGAGATTTAAAGGTTTCACATTTTAATTCATAAGTCAAACAAGGTTTTTAATGTCCCCCTTCCTCAAATATATCATTTTAAATATGAAGAAATCTTTGCTCAGATCTCATTGTTCTGGTAATCAAGAGATTCAGGGTTTGGAGAATAATAGAAAGATAGTGTGACATCTAATCAGAATGGACATGGACATGGACATCTAATCAGAATGGACATGGTCATGTGTTTCTCTTCTCTGTCCCCACTTTCCTGGACCACCCAGAAGAGCACAATTTGAGACCCACAAGTTACAAATTTAGACCCTGGTTTTGCATACACTTATGGACCTATACTTAACTCTACTCCAAGTGTGAAATCAATGGGATAGCTCATGATAGTGGAGCTAAAGCATGTTTTAAGATTTTGCAGGATCAGGGACTTAATTCTTTAGCCAACATTGCTTCCAAGAGATGCAGTAATACTAGACAATTCCTCGATCCATTTATCAAAGCACTCAGAGGTAGAGGAAACAATAATAAATATAGAGCAAACAAAATTAGTCTGTGTTCTGAGTATCTGAACAAACAAAGCAAAAAACTAACCCCCTCAAAGCAAACCTCTTGACTCCTGCCAATCCACATTCTCATGTTCAG
Organism: Gopherus evgoodei; assembly: GCF_007399415.2. Lineage (NCBI taxonomy): Eukaryota > Metazoa > Chordata > Testudines > Testudinidae > Gopherus > Gopherus evgoodei. Next base: position 112,190,377 of record NC_044325.1, on the reverse strand, counting down.
TTTGAATTAAATTAATGTATGAAGGTTCAGGAAATACAACTTCATGTCTCTGATTTTTCTTGGGCAGGCACTGAAATACCAAAAAGGGCAGCTTAGTCTTTATCACAATGTACAATTGAAGGAAAGTGAGAGGGTATTATTCATGTGGGCGTGACATGTGAGTGTTGATTCACCCTTCCACTCCCAAGCACTTCCTTAGCCCTCCAACATTTAGAGCTGCTTTTGGAAGGGTCCTTATTTGGCTAACAGGATTGTATGTTTTTGGCCTGCACTTTTTCCTCCCTGCTACAAGTTATTGTTGTAGTAATAACTCAGTAAGATTTCTCCCCCCGCCCCAAAGATTAGACTCCTTATTGCTAAGAATAGCATATGCTGTTACGCTAACAGAAACAAAGACTGTCAACAAGCTGATTGTCACATACGGCAAGAATCCAACTCCACCCATTGCCCCAGCAATACATTTCCAAAACTTTCTGGGTACAACATGGATCTTCTTTTTTAACCACCTTCTGAAGAATCTATGATCAGTGTGAGAAACGGAATAGCAAAGTAAGATGGTCAGTTCTGATCCAGCAAATTCTGTGTTGCCGTGAACCTTCTAATAAAAATGTATAACTGAAAACAAAGCATTTGAATCTATGCCGATTGATTGGGCCTGTTTCAACACCGAGTAGTTTGTACGTAGCTCCCAGAAATATATAGGAAGCTGCTTGAAATTCAGAACTGATTGGAAATAGTTATCTTCATGGATGCCCTCTACCCTGTTGTGAACTGGAAACAGTGTAAATTAACTCCATATGTACAGATTTCATCTCAGTTTTGTCTACATACTCTTCAGATATCCCTACTCTTCTGAAACCTGATGACTCAATGCAATGTTTCCCTAAGTGTGGGGTATGAGCCCCCAAGAGGGGCAGGCTGGTAGGACCTCTAGGAAGGGCATGTGAATGGAGCACTGACAGACCTCTCAATTGTTCTGTGGAGTCTTAGCATCCATTTTTTCTGAAAAGTCTCTAGCTCTTATGGCTGCAAAGAAAACCTTCAAAACATGTCCCAAGTATAAATGATGAAGTAATGTCTGCTTGAGTTTGCAAAGAGTCTGAAACAATACATCCAAGGTGTGAACTGCTCCATTAGTTTCAGTGGGAGCTAACTTAGATGCTAAAGGTGATACTTTAATTGTATCATTATTAACTACTTCACTGCTCTTCATAGCACTGTAAATATAATTCTGAGTTAAAACTCATCCAACTGGAACAAAACATCATGTGACCTATTCCAACTGTGAACTAGCAAATACTTGAGATGAACTATTTGGGAACAGTGTATAAACCAGGAATTGTTTATATAAATTATATGGCAAATATTGTGTATTATAGTCAAAACCTTAAACTGCTCGGACAATTTCAAATAGAAAAAGAGGCCTTAATTTTTTGAATGAATTATTGCCTGAGATGCACTGATCACACTAACTGGATGCATGGTTGGGATGTTTTGAGAGGAAAACGTATATCTAATCAAAAGAATGGGATATAGCTATCCCATCCCTGGTTCCATTGGTCAACCTGAATGTAGTGTTTTTGTGAAGGAATTAATCTGCATTGCAGCTGTCCTCTTTTATGAGTTCCAATAAGCTTCATGATTAGTCTCATAGACTCTAAGGTCAGAAGGAACGATCGTGATCATCTAGTCTGACCTCCTGCACATTGCAGGCCACAGAACCTCACCCATCCACTCCTTTATAGACCCATAACCTCTGACTGAGTTATTAAAGTCCTCAAATTATGATTTTAAGACTTAAAGTTACAGAGAATCTGCCATTTCTACTAGTTTAAACCTGCATTTGAACCTGTGCCCCATGCTGCAGAGGAAGGCGAAAAGCCCCTAGTGTCTCTGCCATATTTGGGATCAGGAAGGAATTTTTCTTCAGGTCAGATTGACAATCAGTTGGTCCCTGAGCATATAGGCAAGAACCACCAACCAGACACTTGGGAAAGAATTGTCTGTAGTAACTCAGAGCCCTCCCCATCTAGTGTCCCATCACCAGCCATTGAAGATATTTGCTGTTAGCAGTCACATCATACCATCCCCTCCTTAAATGTATCAAGTTCAGTCTTGAAGCCAGTTAGATTTTTTGCCCCCACAACTCCCTGTGGAAGGCTGTTCCAGAACTTCACTCCTCTGATGGTTAAAACCTTCTAATTTCAAGCCTAAACTTGTTGATGGCCAGTTTATATCCATCTGTTCTTGTGTCCACATTGGTGCTTAACTTAAATAACTTCTTTCCCTTCCTGGTATTTATCTCTCTGATTTATTCATCCTTTATACATGTTTCTCCTACATAATGTAATGATGGATATCCTTGTTAATTATTATGGCACTCTGTACCTCAAAGCAGCACCCTGGAATCCCCATATTCGCCACTAACACATTATTATGATACATTTTGTACAAAGTATGGCTTGTGAAGTATCATTTTGAAAGTCTGGCAATGTTGAACTTTAATGTCCTGTTGGATTATATGTGCTAGCATTGTATGTGGAGTTATGAAGTTTTGCTGTGTGTGTTACTGAGATATGTTGGGAACTCCCACAACCAACCTTTCAGGTACGACAATGGAGTAGCCAGAGGCGCTGATGGTCTATTGGATGGAATCTAGTCTCCAGTGACCATCTCAGAGAGAGAGCACATAGACCATGGAGAATGCTTGACCAATGGGTCTTCCCCCACATCATTACCATAGATCTTTCCAGCAAGCTGGAAGAAACTATAAAAGAGGGGAAGTGACATCATGATTTGGCCTTACTTCCTCTACAACTCAACACCTGGGAACACATCAGAAGGAGAAAGATTTTGAACTGGGGAGGGTAATCCCGGGCTGGAGGACAGTTCCAGCCTATGTACTGAAGATCTGTGACCTGTTTGTACCATCTATCAGGGTGAGATACTGCTTGATTCAAATCCTGTTTAGTTTATAGAGCTCAGATTGTGAATTTACTTTTATTACTTAGGTAATCAACTTTGATCTCTACACTTACTACTTATAATCATTTAAAATCTATCTTTCTGTGTTTAACAAATCTGTTTTATATTTTACCTAAAACAGTGTGTTTTGGCTGAATTGCTTGGGAAATCTCAGCTCCATTTACAAAGGCTAGCATGTCCTCTCCACATCAAGGGAGGGGTGGGCTGGATGATGAATTTACACTGGTCAGGCTTCTGACTAGGGTAAGATGATACAGTTCTGGGGTACAAGGCTGGGAAGCTGGGGGGAATTATCTGGAACCTCTCTATTGTTGGTTCATGAGTGGCTGGGAGAAGCATTCATGTAACTCAGTTGGGTGTGTCCCTGCCTATAGATGTCTGTGTAAGTGCAGTACCTGCCAGAGGTTTGTAGCTTGCCAACAGCATCACAATGTGAGAGGGAGCCCACATTGGTGAAACAGAAGGCTCAGTGGTCACACAGTCCACGTTGCACCCTGGGAACCTCATTGCAATCATATTCATGTCTAATCCTTTTCTGGATTTCCTTGCTTCACTAATACCTTGTGGCAATGAGCAGTTTCCTCATCACTGAGTTAATCTGTCTCAGTCGAGGACATCAGGTACTTCATTTATTATTACCTTTACTTTCTGTGCTTCATTTTCATTTGAAACTGGGAACCCAGTTCTGCTTCATATAGCCCTGCCTCCTGTAGAACGCTTTTCAGGTATAGCTCCACCCTTCCTGCACACTCCAGCTTGCACCAGTTTAGTGAAGAAGAAATCCTAAGGTTGATGGTTGTTCCCCTTTGTGTTAGCATGAAATTCTACTGGTTTAGGTAGCAGACCACCAAAAGTAATCTGTTATATAGTGGCCAAGGTACATTTGTGAAATGGACAGTGCTAAAGTTCATTCCATGCATGAGATATGACACTCAGAAACAGGGTGTAGTCTTCATTTTCAAGAATCTGCTTCTATCTTTAACTTTCATCCAGCTCCTTAATTTGTTTTCAGGAAACCACCTTTCCCCTCCAAATGAATGCATTTCCAAGGTGGCGTGATATTTCCAGACTTTGGATATTTTTTCCCCCAGAAGTTCCAGCAAATCCTAAATCTGTCAGCATGCCAGGAAATGCAGGAAGTGAAACATCTAAACTTCCCATCATATTTTCATGGAGGAGTCAGAACTGTCCTTGCCCTGAGGCATGAGCACCAATTTACCATCATTCTTTTGCTTCTAGCACAGGAAATGTTCCAATACAAGATCCAGAACCAAAACCACTCTGTATCCTTTAATGGTAATTCCATGACTAGTATGTGCCTTTATGGGCTGGCTATCTTTGGTCTAACTAATACTCAACCCCAAGTATGAGGAGCTGGCATTCTGCTATTGTGCCTTCATTTTCCACTGCTGCTGCCTCTTCCTCCCAAGTTGGTTGATAAAATAGGCTCACTCGCACATGCCATGAATGCCACATTCCAGGATTATGGCACAGTGGCACAAAGCCTGTATTGTGCAACTTTGCAGCCCTGAGACACGATCTAATTGTCTTCCACCGAACAACAATTTGTTGGCAGGGACGCTTGTATAATTACATAACTATAGATGGCCTCACTCATAAACAGATCTCTGAAACGTGTCTGTCTTCCCTTATTTTGGGTAAACAGCAAGTTAGGTCTGGCTGTCACCTTGATGCTGTTTATAAGAGCAAGAAACACATTCAGGGGCGCAAACAAAGTCTTGGCAACAAATGATAATTTATGGCATCACCATTTCTTTGTGATAGAAATGCAGAAATCAGGATTGGAATTTCTGGAAATGTGTTCTTATAAATAACTTTAAGGTATGCAGTACTGGATTCCTTAGTCATGCCTCAGACATAATTAGAAGGCTTTCCTCTGGGATGGTAGAGGAACTCAGTTTCTCTGATCATTGAGCAGTGAATCACCCCCTACACTTTTCTAACAATAGAGTTCTACCTTGACCGGAAAGGCCTAAAGTGCTGCAGTGAGAGGAGGAATTTGGCTACCATGTTCAGACTAGTCTGCTTTCCTCCTCCTTCCCCCACATCCCACTGCTCAAGTGTTAGATGTCAACACTAACCTGAAGTAATCAGCCTCTTTGGGGGGGAAAAACAACAGCAATTGGCCTTTATTTTTATTTATTCCTGGGATTCCCAGCACTACTCCAGGATCTAAAGGGACTGCCTGTTTCTGGGTGAGGAGATTTTAATCTTCATATTCATTCAATCTGACCCTTCAAAAATGAGTTCTGGAAGACAGGCCTTTTGTTTCACGTAGTGACAATGGCAATGAAAATTGGGACTCTCATCCAATAGCTCACCTGAGCAAGAGGAGTGCCAGGAAGAAGAAACTTATGTCCATATTCAGCCTTGTGGAAGGAGTTGAAATGACTATCCATTCTTAATTTCACACTTAATTTAACACAAAGCTTCCCCATGTTCAAACATTAGTGAGTATTCTAACCCAGGGAGGACATGTTTCCCACAGATAAGAGAAGAAAATAGACTCTATGTTGGTTTTAACCTTTTGAGCCTCCACACATTGTGACATCGATGGTCCAAATCTCTGGCCTAGAGGAATCTCTCCACTGAGATGAAGGGAGAAGTCAGTTTCCATGTTAACTAACTTCTGGGCTTCTTCTACTGCTCCCCCTGAACCCTAAAGCGAGATGGAGAATAAGGGACGTCAGAAGGAAAAAATAGTGATTTAAGGTAGAATTTCCTGCTACCTGTTGTTCTTCTGGGTGAAGACTGAATTGACTAAGATAAAAGCACTCTTAAAGTCTGTTTCAAAGCCTCTTGAATCAATGACAATTGACATTTGTGGGCTTTGGATCAGGTCCTTAGGAAGGTAGCAATGAAGCTGACTTTCCCAGAGCCAGCAACAGAGGTTTATTGATTACCAGTTTAGGTCATCAGCTACAAAGTAATCTTATTGTACTTTTTCTCTGGTGCTTCTAACTGCAGTCTTCCAATGACAAGCATCCCTTTTCTATCTCATTGCACCCGAAAAGCTCTGGACACTGCATTCCAATCATAGAAATAGAGTAGAAAAATGTTGGGAGGCTACTGTAGTATTATAACTTGGCAGTGGCTAGTTCTGTGTATCCCTCTTCCTCCAGCCTAACCTTCCGCACTGTTAGATTCAATTTCATACATAAATATCCTGCATATTAACGTCATTGTAGGCCTTGAGAAATTACATCCCTGCCTCTTTGCTAAGCACAGATAGCATAGGGGAAAGGGAGGCAGAAAAGAAGCAACAGCATCTTGGAAGATGAAGCATTAGTATATTATTGTATTAATCACCTCACTCCCTTAGCAGCTATGCACCAGCTGTGAAGAAAACAAAGATTACCTTTGCCAGTGTATCCCTTTGGATTTGGCTAATCAAGTGTCTAAAATTCCTGCTCATGGTCACATTTGTTGCTGACTGAGGGAGATGTGGGGAGGAACTCTGTCTTAGCAATACATACTTCTATCCCTTGCTACTCCTAGGACTCTGTGTGCATATGTGCACGCACATACACACTCTTCTTAACATGGAAGTTGTTCAGAATCATTGATAGTAAATCTAATTGATTTCCAATTACTGATTGGTAACCTAAAGAACACTTCAGGTTCATGTGTTCATGTCCATTTGAAGAGTAAGATCATGCTTGTAATCTTTGATGCTGAAACTAGGGATGCTGGGGGTGCTGCTGCACCCCCTGGCTTGAAGTGGTTTCCATCACATACATGGTTTACAGTTTGGTTCAATAGCTCTCAGCACCCCTGCTATAAAAATTGTTCCAATGCACCTGCTTCTAACTGTCCCTCATTATGAAGCCTGCTCCTCTCAGTCATTACCAAAGGCTGGTTGGCTGGGTCATATGATGAATCAAACACAGACCTTTCTGCTCATACCTTCGCCCCAGTTCTAATTTCCCCCACACTCATTTCTCCACCTGTGTTTTGTTGTTGTTTTTCCTTAGCAAAATATTGTGTCACATATTTGAGTGCTTTCAGTTTTTCAGGCTCTGTGAGCCAGTTTGCCCTAGCTTCGTACCCAAATTTGCCTCAATCCATCTATACTCTTTTATGGGTTTCTTTCTAATGCAACCCAGTTCTAACTTGGAAGGACCATGTGAACAATGGCATTTTGGTTAAGTTCTATCCTGACATGTTCTAGCCTGTTTTAACAATGAACACTTTACCTGGAACTGGAGTTACTTTGTTCTTGTGTTAGTAATTCCCCATCTCTCATTCAATCCTGAATTCCCACTACCACATTCTGGAATGGACCTTCTCCCCTACTAGGGAAAATGGCAGATTTTCTCATTCCTTGCCAGGTGATGAAAGAGATTTGGACAGCTCTTTTTATGGAGATTGGGATCTCCCAGTTCCAGTGAGTGACTCCTTTGCCATTAACTAGGTCTCTTATGTTTATATCCCATGGTACACCTCTTCATCCATGGACAGAAACAGGTGTAATTTTGGAGAATGTCTCTATATAACCCTGAACTTTTAATCTAGCTACTGGTATTTGCTGTGCCATATACATTGCTTGCAATGAATTTTTATGTGGGCCAACACGCACAACGGAGGCTGGACACTCTGACCCAAGAAACTCTTAATGCCTACTGGCAAGGGGGGCACAGGGGGCCATAGGGATATCCTGTGTCTGGCAAGTACATTCTAGTTCACCAAACAGTGTCATGCAAGGTCTCAAATAAAAGCCGGTGTCTCACTAGTCACTAATATAGTCATGAAAAGTTAAGCATGTTATGTAAGGAGTTACATATAAACACTGAAATTAGGCTCTTACAGTCTGTGTTTAGGGATTGGTCACCAGCAAAGGTGAAAAAAGGGTTTTCTGCCAGACAAGAACTGTTATCTTATCTGGCTGTTCACATGTCAGTTACGTATTGTATGGTTCACAATGGGTCTCCTCTCACCAGTCTGAACTTACTGCTAATGAAAGATTGTGAAAACTTTAAATAGAGAAGAGAAAAGGCCCAGGAAAAACAATCAGTAGGGTGTGAGAGGGGTGAACCCTGTCTTGAAGTGCACAGCTTTGCTTGAGTATATCTGGGGGACAAAGAAGACACCCTGGCATCCTTCACTGAGGAAGTAAAGAGACAATGAGTTTGCTGCATGAAAATGGGGTCTCAAGCCTGCTTGAAAATGGAGGAGAGAACTTTGGGTGAGATAAACTTCTGTAGACAGGAGTGTAACTTGTTAGTTAAATTTAGTTTCCAGAAAGCATGTTACCATTTTTTTGTAGGTAACCATATGTTTCCAATATTCTTACTCACTATCACTTGAATCTTTGTTCTTTGGTAATAAACTTATTCCTGTTCTCACTAGAAATATGTCTAACTGCTGTGGTTTTAAGCAAAGTGGTGATCCTGCGTGGACCCTTATAAGCTGGTGTGTGCTGTTCTTCAGCCTGATAATTACGTGAATACTCAGTGGGCAAGGGGTTGGACACATCACAGAATGCTCCAAAGACTCAGGGACTGGTGTGTGTCTATTGCTAACTTGCAGAGAGAGAGTGAGGCCTGCAGAGGCCTGGAAGGCAGTGTTTGTGGTGCGAGGGGCTGGTGGTTTCAGGGGACTAATCCAAAGCAGGCACAGACAGTATTGCCTTATGCTACAGGCAGGTGATGGTGAAGTGCCTCACAACCTGGGGTACCCCTGGGGAGTGTCACAGGTACATGTTGCCTTATGCTATCTACTTGCAGCAATTAGTAAAGTCACAGTTATAAAAACTGACCCCTACCTAGTGCTCTTAATACATCTTAAGTCTTTCAAAAAGGTGAGAGAGTATTGTTATCCTGGAGTTGGTCCAAAACCAGCAGATATTTTGTGTGGAAAATTTTAAAGAATTTGTTGTTTAACAGGATTCTATCAGGAATGAATTTTGGTTTATTAAAAATTTCCGTGGGGAAAAATATTTTTTGTTTGTTTTTGACCCACTTTTTCTTTTTTGGCTCCTGTAAAAGGAGGAGGAAGGAAAAAACTGCAAATGTTTCACTTTCTAGTTTCCTAGGGTTTGTTGCTTTTTTTTAGTGAAACTTTAAAAAGAACCCTCCTAATTTTTTCATGAATTTCCTTTTTATAAAAGGCTATTTTTGATTAACAATTTTCATTTGACAAATTTTGACCATTTCTGCATTAGCCACATTTCACAGGTGCTTTGTGAAATGTTGCTCATAGTTTTGGAGGGCATTCCCATCTTGGAGAAGCCGCCTTTCCATTTGCAAGAAAACTATAGTAGGGAGAGACTATTAACAATAATGTCAATTCCCAACATGGAGATCTTTATGGAGAGTGGTCTTACAGCATTTGGGCTGGGAGTTTCAAAAGATCTTAAGGAAGGCAAATGCCCAGACAACTCCCTTAGTCCGTTTATCAAATTCCAGCCTTACTCTATTGGGCGGCAAGGGTTAAACAACATAATACGAAGGAATTGGTCACCATATTCCTGCTGGTTGACTGTGGAAGGGATTTAGTGCATCAGCCTGAAATCTCTTCCCCAAAAGAATGATCATATCAGGACTTCTTGTCTGAGACAATCACTGCCAAGTCAGGACTTCTTTGACACAAGACTCTTTTTTCATCCATATATCAGCAAATGGCCTGCAAAAACACTTGCTTGTGCAAGAGATTGATCCACAGCAGGTGGAAAAATTCCTGGCCCCATCTCAGAAGGTCTGGTATGTTGACATGCGAGATCTCTGCTCCTAGGAATATCTATGACCCAAGAGAACACTGAAGGAGGCTGTGCAAGATGTGAAGAACTGCAGGGCAAGGAAGTCATGGACTATGTGAAGAAAATGATGCTGGGCAAGGACATAATGCTAGGGAGGTACTGAAGAGAAGTACCAATCCATTACTTCTGCCTGGGGAAAGTGGCTATGTGTTGCATGCCCAGAATTCTTATGTATAATTTTGTGTCACTGTCCTTAAATGTCTAGACATTTTATTAACGTGTTGAAATGTGTTAAAAATTTTGCATGAAATTGTCTCTGACACTTTGTTAATGTTGTCCACATCTATTTGTTATCATTTAAAAACCCCAGCCAGGTGCTGGTACTCTGTTATTAGCATGATGGATGCAACTCGATCTCTCTCCTGGTACATGTCGATTACCCTGCCATTAGAGCTGGCCAAAACCCAGGGCATTTTTCATGATTCTTTCCTCCTGGACTTTGTCAACATTGAGATACATTCAACATTTTTCCACCAGCTCTTCCTGCCATGCAACATTCTTCATTATATACAGCTGACCCATATCTCTTATATCATTCCATTCATCCTAGAGCACTAAACTGTGGGATGTATGCTCTGGAAAGATGCAGTGAGAGCTGCAGCTGGGGAAGCTTCATAGATTTTAAGGCTAGAAGGGGACCATTATGGTAATCTGGTGTGACCTCCTGAATTCCTGCATCAAGCCTATGTCGTGTGGTTGAGAAAGAGCATAGCAAGTTGGACATTTCAGCTTGCCATTCACTGTTGGCAAAAACAAGAAGAAACGGAAGGGAGGGGCAGGGGGGTAGAGGAAGCCCTTGGGGCAGGAGGGGGGGGCTCCCTGCAAATGCTGACATGAATTTAATGAGCAAGTACATGTCTAAGTACATGCACAGCGGGTAGCACAACAGAGAACCAGGCCAAGATTCCTAAATGGCCAATGAGTTTCTGGCAGGTTGAAGTCATGTCTGCTGCAGAGTACTCCCCACTGATACCCAGAGCCAGAGAATCCTTGGCAGAGCAAAAAGAGCTGCCGCCAGCCTGAATCCTCAAAACACCAAGGAAGCCTTTATTCTAGGACACAAGATCCTGTTGTTTCTCTCTTAGAACTATTTGGGAGTCATTTTTTGAATTGCACATGCAATAAATATGTGTGGAGTCTCCTCTGTTAAATTGTGGAGCACGTGTGAATAGTGGTGTATTCAACAGAACCCCAACGATATGAACACCAGAGTTACCACGCAACCAGACCCCCGTGGAACTGGAAGGCCTCAATCAGGCAACAGTGCAGACCAAAAAAAACCCCAACAAACAAATACTGTCTCAGGGCTTTAGCCATGGGAGGCTGGGGATGCAGCTGTGGCTGGGTGTGCACCAGGGCTCTGTGCGGGAGGTAGGGGAGGGGGGACTCAGGGTTTCTGACCCTCAGGAGCACCGGAGCTCAGGGCTTCAGCCCCACATGGGGTGCTGGGGCTCGGGGCTTTAGCTGATTTCAGCCCCAGTACTCCTCCTGTAGCTAAAGCCCCCAGCCCTAGAGTGCCTCCTCCCCTGCTGAAGCTGAGACAGGAGCCAGGGGGAGCCCCAAACCCCAGCACCCCCTGCGGGGCTGAAGCCAGGAATGGAGCTGCAGGACAAGCCCTGAGCCCCAGCGCTCCTCTCAGGTCTTAAGTGCTGAGCCCCAGTGCTCCTGCAGAAGCCCTAAGTCCCCCGCCCGGAGCCCTGATGCCCCAAGGGTCAGAAGCCTCAACTCTCCTCCACACCCGGAGCCTTGACCCCTTCCCTGCGGCTGCAGACCCAATCTCCCATGTGGCTAATGTCCGTAACCTCTTCTTTAGAGTTCCAGAACATTTTAGAGTTACAGACAACCTCAGTTCCCAAGGTGTTCGTAACTCTGAGGTGCTGCTGCATTTCCTGCATCACTAATATTGGCAATTCTCTAATGAGGTCCATCAGAAGACTTTTCACAAGCATCTCCACATTAAATTCCTGTAAAGTGGAAATTATTCTAACGATCCTGATTTCACAGCAGAAAAAAAATGCAGGCAGAGAGGGCCAGATGCATTCCTGTTGCTGGTGTGGGGACAGAGCAGAGGTAGGTCACACCTCCTCTATTCAAGCTAGAGTAGCCCTATGGGCCATGACAAGGGCACAGAACTGCCAGGACACAGATCCACCCTGAATAGTCCTCCCATTCCCAATCTTCTCCTGCCCTCCCTTTAGCCAGCCTCCTCTTCACCACTAACCCTACCAGGAATGTGCCCTGTCTCAGGGGTCTCCCGAGCAGGCACTACTGCCCATCTATCATGTATAATAATCACTGCACTTCAACAGGTTTCTTCAACACTTCCACTGGCTCTGAGGGCTCCCATTTTTCCTCCTTCTCTGAAGGATCTTCGACTTCAGTGACAGCCACCATCTTGGCCAACACACCAGAGCATGAAACAGAGGTCTCCAGAGGTAAATGCTTAAGCTAAAGAGCCAAAGCTCTGAATCTGGTAGCTGAGAGGACTCTCATGGGCTGGGAATCTCACACACACACGCACACGCACACGCACACGCACACACACGCACACACACAAGCAGGGGGCAGCAGGGGTTTGTAAGCTAGTGGAATGGACTCAGCAGAAAATTACACCTGGGGTCCACAAGGTCTTGTTTTGAGGACTGCTTCAAACAAAGAAAAATAAGTGAATCAGCAGAATGTGAAGCTGGGAGAAGGGGTGCCCCAGCTTGGAGGTTCAGCCCATACCTGGGGGAAGAGCCTTGCCACCCAAAGGCATTACCTGCCTTCTGCTACCACCAGAAGCCACTCTTACAACCCTTTTCCTGATCATTCTCTCCAAAAGGCAGAGAAACTGAGCCAGGTTTAACCCTTTCTTCACTAGAGACCAGGGTAAGGTGAGGAAGTCATTATATAGAGTGCTTCTAAGTTGATGCACTAGCATCTTTTCTGTAAGCATTAATAAGTATTGGCCGGTTGTATCGTACCTAATGGCAGGCTGTATCATGCTGACGCCACTGCGTGCTGACCCCTGTGCCTGCACTGAGCACTCCTGAAGTCACTGGGGTCTCTACACTAGTGCGGAGGTCTCTCTGCACCAATGTCATTGCAGAATTGGGAGTGACATTTTGTACCTCTTCATTAAAAAAGAAACCAACACCAGAGGCCATAGGGACATTATAACTGATTGCTTTATTGATACAAATGAAAAGTACAATAGGTGCAGAATCCGGGCAGTTTGAGTCTTGCATATTAGGCTGAGTGCACACAAGTGAAATGATTCAAGATACATTAATACCCTTCCCCCCCCCCACCCCCCATATAAAACATGAGCGGACAGTAATACATACAATGACAAAACCAGTTTTTTAAACAACAAATACAATTCTTCCCTTCATTTAGTGCAGAGGCAGCTAGGTCCATCACCAAAAGACTGAGCCTTTGAGATCAGGCAGGATGAAGTGGATGAAGCTATTGTGCGATACTAAGACAATGGAACCAGTTGGGGGCCCTGCTCCATCCCTAAAGTGCTATTGCTATGCACAGAAGGTTGGAAGAACAGCTCTGGTGTTTTCCAGCAAACAAGCCATAAAATAATGTATACAAAGAAAAAGTGATTTTCCCCAAATGTAGAGACACACTAACTTATACGCTTTAAACACTGCAGCCAAAGAATTAGTTGTGCCACTTCCATAAATGAGTTGCACCCCCAAAATCCCAGTGTATCATGCTGAAAATGAACTCCAACAAAGGTGTTTAATGTGAAAACAGCTGGCCCTGCTTCCCCCTGCAAACCTACAGAGAAGCAATACCTAAAACCATCATCCAGAATGGCAATGGGATGGGAGGAAAGAAATGATTTTCGTGGTTACTTCTGTGGCATCAGAGGAATTCCACTAAACCCATGTTGTGCTGGCAGTTTCAGATGCTCTGCTGAAGCAAAAAGCTGTGAAATTGGCCTTCCCCTGCCCTCTGCTCTCTGAAGCACTGTCTGAACTAGCACAGTTCTACATGGAAAGTCTGTGTGAGACACATCATCAGTGGGATAGACCTGGACCAATTGGGTTAAGCTTCTAGTCAGAGGTTTTCAAACGATTAATGGGAATTGGTTGTTAGTCATCTAACTAGGTTGTTTTTTTTCCATACAAGCAAATGTGTCCCCTTACCAGATCTATAGCTGTTGTAGTTAGTTAACAGACAAGCACAATGACAAAGTCTGATCGGTTCTACTGGTATAAACCCATTGACTTTGTTTACACCAATTTAACCTGGAGCAGACCTCAGTGCTCTGCAAGGTATAGAGATAAGTTGAATCAGACAGTGGAACCAACAAGAGAATTCTACCTGCTAAGATACTAAATAGGATTTTAAATCCCTTTCCTTCTCACTTGCAGGATCTTGACTCCAACCCCATCCACACTACCGATGAGAAAATATTTCTGCAGCTTAGCCCAATTGGTCCAATGCCCTAAACAGAAGCTCTCGGCAACATAAGGTGTCAGAAAAGGGTAAGTCATTCACTCCTTAAAGATACCAGGCATTGCCCAGTTCCATATGGAGTTTAACCCATTCAGTCTTTCTGGCCAAGTGAAGTGAACCAGCCAAAAGGCGAAACACCTACCGATACTTTAACGCAAAGATTTTGATCAAATTAGGGCTGCAGGACCCCTTTTAGTTCCTGTGTTACATCACAGCTCCACCTGCTACATGCAGTTAGCGATGGGCCAGACTTCAAAGGTTGAGTTTGAATGTTTACTCAAAACCTGAACCAAACCTCTCGCATCTTTACTACAGAGCTGGAAACATCACGAGAGGTTAGGTTTTTTTGGTATTTCCAGCACTTCTGCTCATGCTCCCAGTGGGAACCAGGCACCACAGATAGGAGAAGGTTTGGTTGAAGTTTTAGGTTCTTTCTGTAGCATCTCTAGATGCCTTAGCCCTCTTTCTGAAGCAAGGAAAGTGTTAAAACTTTCCCTTATTCCCTAGAGCTACCACGGAGTGAAAAGCCCACACAGTGCAGGAGAGGAGGTCTGTGTGCTGAGCCAATTCTATAGTGCTGCTGAGTTTCAGCACTAAAGCATTAAAAAAGTTCCGCTAATGTGAAGGGACTGAGCCTGTGGCAGCTCACAAAAGGAACAGCAACCAAGGAGGGAGTCGCTGTAGCCTTTAGAAATATCTTTTGGTACAGTTAAACCAAATGTCTGAAAAATACCCACTTTCCTTTACTCTTGGGTGAATGTTAACAAAAACCCGGTTGAATATTCATAAAGGTCAAGAGGAATAATACCTCTCAGAAAATCCACTCTTATGGAATATTTAAAAAAAAAATCAAATAAAAGCTTTTTCTAGTGTTTCAACTGCTGCTCCAGTTTTGAAGTTCATGAGCCTTTCTACTCGGAGACTGAGGGCTAGATTCACCAAGGCTCCTAAGCAAGTGGCTTAGTGTTAAGCATGCAAGTACAATAGTGCCACTGAAGTCAAAGGGACTGTGCACACGCTCACTTAGCCATGTGTGTGAGTATCTTGCCAAACTGGGATGAAGGACCTGATGCACCATTGGCTCTTAGCGTCATCTGCATACACTTTATGCATGGGTGGAAACTGCTACCAAATGAGAGTGGTAGTATTTTACTTCCACTTTGCACTGGTGCAAATGACTACGCGAGGTGCAAAGGAGCAACTGTGACCTTGACCGACAAAACAGCAGAGAGGCCCACAATCTTCAAGACCTCAAACTGCATGGAAGTTCAAATCTTATTCTGAGCTTTTGTGCCTTAGGCCTATCTTTTCTTGTGAGCCAGAACTCCAGCTATTACTGGGTCCTTAGAAAGGGCCAACACTTGTGAAGCGCAGAATCCTAGCAAAACTCATCAGAGGGATCTAGAAAATCACATAAGCATATGTTTAACAATATGCATGAGTTCAATTGACTTCAATGGAATTCCTCATATGCTTAAAGTTAGGTGCACACTTGAGTGCTTTGCTACATCAGGGCCAGAGTGTTTGTAGTATCTTGCAGGATTGAGCCAAAAGAGAGGATATTTAAAGAATTCTCCTCTGTGCCTTTATGAATATTGTCCCTTGGCACAACTTTCTCCCCACCCCTTCCCCAAAAACAAAAATAAATAAAAGTAAAAAGAAAAAAGTCATGCTTCATATTCCAGATGGATATTTATTTGTTTAATAGGTATTTTCCACTTTAAAAAATATATTTATTTTTGGTACTAAGCATCCAGGAAAGCTTTTTTTTTTTTTCCATTTCCCCCTCTCTTTAAAAATAAAAACGATGTTTTTAAAGAGACACAAAAAGAAAAATCAGTTCTTTGCAGTTGCTTTGTGCCTTCCCCACCCACTCCCAGACCACCTTTTAAATTTGGACCAGTTTTAGTTTTTTCATATATATTTAACAATAAAATAAATAAAGGATTTACTTTTTCTTGTATATTGCAGTGCCATTTTTTTTTTAAAACAAAGGCTTCGTGGCTCAATGTTGCAAGGTAATATTAATAAACAAAAGGATTATACATTAATATCCTCTCCTCAGCCCCTCCCACTCGCTCTCTAAACCACAAAATAGAATACAATTCAAGTAGTCTCTTTTAAAAAAAATTTTTTTTAAATGTCTGGCTATATAAGGCAAAGCAAGTACAGGACTGATTAACAGAGTGTCCCCATCTTATTAGCAAGTGAGAGTATATTTGAGGGAAATGTAGTTGATTTCCCCTTTTTTATGGTTCCTAGATAGATTTTATATATATTAAACCAACCTATTTTACAGCCCTCTACCCACCTCACACACTTGTTTGCTCGCCCAGTGTTGAGCCTCGGCAAGCTAATTGGCTTTTCTCTCCCACCTAGGCATCAGTTTTGATTCTGCACTAGGTGCAAAAAAGCCACCTTTGCACCTCTGGAATTGTGTGGCTGTCTCAGGGGCTTGCCCCATTGCTGTGTTAATCAGAGCAGCCTAGTGCTCTAAGTGATACTCAGACTTTCCATGGTCCCTTAAAGTGAAAATAAGCAGAGTGCAGCGAGCTCTGACTGCAGCCTCTCTATGCCATCCTCCCTGTACCAGGCTTGTTAGGAAGGATGGTACAGAATCATTTTGCCAGCTCTACCTCTTAGGCTGGGGATATTCCCTGAGGGACCATTCCGCCCACCTGTCCTGGAATAGTGTAAGGGGATCAGAGTGGAGTATAGTTTGCGCCTACCCCTTTGAAAAGGGAGGAGGCAAGGGAAGGAACAGGATAAGGAGATGATTAGTCATGGAGCTATTGCTTCTGAGGAAACTCATGCAGGCTTTGATTCAGCAAGATACTGTGCCCAACTTCAAACATGGGAATAGTCCCATTGGATGCCTCTGGGGCCTCAATGAGCCTTAAGGTCAGAGAGAAGGTGGTAGAGGGAGACCAAAAAGGATTCCATGAATGACACACAAAGCTTGATGTGAATGCTAGGGCTGTAATCCTGCAAAAGCTTACACCTAACTTTCCACTCTATTAGGAGTCTGGTTGAAGTTGATGGAACTACACTCAGGGTGAGAAGTTAAGCACAGGCCTAACTTCTTGCAGAATAGGGGCCTAGAATTGTAACTCGGATACCTTAACAACATCACAATAGTTTATCTTTTTTCAAAAAATTCCCTTTTGATCTAAACAAATGCGTATAGACGTATTTCTGCATGTGCGTGCATCTGTGTATGTGAGTAACAACCAACTAGCTCATATGGTCATGACCAAGCTATATTTCAGAAGAGAAAAGAAACACATTTATCACACTTTTCCTAAAACGAAAAGCTACAATTTCAAGTTCAGTATTGAATATCTTGTCCTTCCCTCCCCACCCCACCCCCTGCTATTTCTGGGTTTTCCCCCCCTTCCAACTTACTTTAGCACCATAACACATTTTAAACATTACAATCCCTCTTCAGATACTACACAAAAATTGTCCCATAAAAATAGTGCTTTTTGCCAAAAAAAGTTATATATATTATATATATAAATCAACTAAATCCGTGGCAAATGTGCAATGCAGACGCCTCCTCTATTTAAAGTGAACATCAGTTCACTTCCTCTTTTTTATTTTTCCCCCTTTCCTTTACCTCCTTCTCACACTTCATCCGTGATTTTAAAAAGGTGCAAGTCGATTTGGAATCTTGTAATTAAGCACATACACACAAATAAATTCAGATGGGTCTTCTTGGAATTTCTTCTCAGTTACTTTTTTTTTTTAAGTAAAGGTGCAAAAAAAAAATTGCGCTTTACAAAAATAAGAAAAAATACCAAACAAAAAAGTGGGGAGGGAATGAGAAAAAATTTAACCCCTCCAAATAAATTTTGCCCCATTTTTTTCACTTTATTGTCAAGAAAGACATGGAATGGACTCTTCTGGTTTTCAATTTCATATTCTTTTTTTTCTTGCTCTTGCTCTTTCTTTTGCCTTCTGTTGCTGGCATGTGGAATGTCATGCCCTGCCCAATATTAAAACAGTTCAAGTGCCAAACGGTCCCTTTTAAGTATGGGCTTGAAAATACTGGCTAGTGGGGGAACAAAACAAAACAGAAGTTTAAAAAAAAAAACACTTTAATGCTTAAAGGACAATGCCACAGAAATTACGTTGTTGCTGACAATGCTGTAATCCCCTTCTCACTAAGTCAGTTGTTTGGTTCTCTTTAAATTGGCGTTACAGTGCCCCCTTTTTATTGCTTCTGGGTGGAAAGGCAAAATCCCTCTTGCTTCACAGCCAAGAGGGCTAAGGGCTAGGGAAGTTAGGCCTCAAAAGTCCCCCCCCAGGAGATTTAAAAAAAAAATAGAATCCATTTCACAGTTCATTTCCGATTGCCTGATGTTTCTGAGGAAACTTGCACTACCAGGGGCTTCTGGCTGGGCAGGGAGATGAGGGGACGATGCACCTTGGTTTCATCAGATGCTTGCAGCCCTTCAGCTTGCCACCGGTACCTGCGAGCACGGAGGATGCTGGGAACTCCCTGTTGTAGGCGCTGTGAGCTCTTTTTCTGCCACACATCATATTTGGAGTACTTGACATGTGAAGGTTTTTGAAAGCTATCCTGAAAGAGTAGAAAGGAGGTGGAGTGGTAAAGGAAAAAGAAAATGAAGGTCTCTCTGAATAGACAATTGGCTGAAAACCCCATGACACTGTGGGCTGTTGTTGCCACAGTGAAACCCAGCTAGGCAGACCTGCCCAAACTGAGGTTCTGAAAGTAAAAGAGGTCACACGAGCCAGCAATAGAACTCTGGAGTCATATGACCAGTCTCCCTCTTTCGCCACTAGATTACAATGCTTTCCTATTGCTCAAGTAGCCATTACTGCTTTTTGTGACTGAGCTACTTTCACTTTGTAGTGGCCAGCACACATTCTCTAGATCAGGGCTGGTGTGTTTACCTGCCCCGTCCGCAGGTCTGGCCAATCGTGGCTCCCACTGGCCGTGGATCACTGCTCTGGGCCAATGGGAGCTGCTGGAAGCGGCACGGGTCAAGGGACTTACTGGCCACTGCTTCCAGCAGCTCCCATTGGCCTGGAGAAGTGATTTGTGGCCAGTGGGAGCCACGATCGGCTGGACCTGTGGACGGGAGAGGTAAACACACCAGCCTGGCCCGCCAGGGGCTTTCCCTACAGAAGTGGCGACCCCTTTTTGAGAAATCCTGTTCTAGATGATCTGGTGTTCCTTTGTGTTCTTATTAAACTCATTTGATTCTTCTCTTGCCTTTCCATTTTAATCTTTATTTACCCTACTCTCCGTATTTACTTCATCTAGTCATCTGATCTCTCACTTTATTATATATTTGTTTTATACAGGTTATTTTACATTATTTCCCCATTCAAGATATTCGCTCTGTGTTCCATGAAGGTCTCTAGGTACTGTTGTTACTGCAGAAGCAGCAGATCTTAGAGACAAGAACTTTCCTCTCCCGTGGGATTTGTTTTTTTAAAGAGCAGCTGATTTCTAGATACAATCTTCACTTACCTTGCTTAGTGCTGGTAGGACCACAAGAGAAGAGGACGAGAGGTCCCGCTCAGACTTAACAGACTTTGCACAGTACGTTTCCAAAAGAGCAAGGTCGCAACTCCGAAAACAGCACTCCTCCACTATGCCACGGTTGAATCTTCTGTTATTTCGTCCCACAGGTCTACCTGAAATGGCAGACCTAGCAGTTAGCTATCAGTGGTTTTGAATTAAGATTGTCCTCTCTTCTTCCTATGTCTGCACACAGAACCTAGCATATTTTATGTACTACTGCAATATAAACAACACACAGTTTTTGTACCAGTGTAAATATTTTAGTTAGGGGTGTCATTTTTTTACTGATGTAGTTATACGTACAGCTTTTAGTCTGGACACCGTTATACTGGTATGAAAGTGCCTTATAGTGGTAGATTTTGTTCCCTTTCCCATATTGGAACAGCAATATAGGTATAAAGCCTCTTTAAACCCATATAACTGCATCTGTGAGGTATAGTTAAAGTGGTGCAATTTTTTAGTGCAGACAAGGCCTAAATAATACACAGATGAGTATTAAAGCCTCTGGTGTTGGTCCTGGCAATTGTACACTAGTAGAAAGAGGTAGTAGCATTCCTTATGTGTAGGGGTTCTACCAAATTTGCGGCTGTGAAAATCGTATTATGGACCATGAAATCTGATCTCCCCCATGAAATCTGGTCTCTGGCTGCCCAGCTCTGAAGGCAGAATGGAGAGCAGCAGCTGCTGGCTGGGCACCTAGCTCTGAAAGCTGCGCCATGGCCAGCAGTAGGACCACCAGGCAGCAGCCGCCACTCTTCTCCCAACCAGCTTTAGATAGCGCCACTGCCAGCAGCAGCGGAGAAGTAAGGGTGGAAATACCACAACCCTCTCATAGGCTTATGACCCACTTTTGGGTTGAGGCCCCCAGTTTGAGAAATGCTGCGGAGAAATCATTTTTTGCTGGTTGGTCCACATCATAAATAGCAAATTTTGTAACTGTGTGACACATCCGCAGAATTAGCTATTTATGCCATACCAGCCCATGAAAAATGTGTGATTTCTCTGTGATTTAAGTAGACCCCTCCTTACGAGGTGCCAAACTTCCATTAGAATGCTGACATTCCAGAGCTGAAGGGGACTAATGGAGGGATAGACCAGTTGCAGCCATCTAAGAATAGTTATTTAACTTCTTAACTGAGTCTTTTAATACAAGTTTCTTCCGTATTTCTCTGCAAAAGAATGCTGTAGCCAGCAGTTACGTTTTCAAATGCTCTGCGACAAGGGGGTTTCATTTCATTTGTGTAATTAAAACCAAAAACACTGGCGCAAAGGCCTAAATAGCTTGATATCTTAAACAAACAAAAAAACAGACATTCAAATTTGCCCACACTTCCGTGTGAAATGGGTCAGCTTGGGAAATATCAAACTTCTCAACCACAAAATGTCCTGGAACCAAATTGTCACTTTTGTTTTGCACATTCCTCCCATCCCCCCCAAGTGTTTGTAGTTTTTTTTTGCACTTGGCTGTTGTGGAGTTAGCTGGAGGGGTCTCTTTCTGAGCTTCTGAAACTAGACCAGGGGTTCTCAACCTGGGGATTGCGGTCCTTGGGGATGTGGAGTGGGTCGTATCACTTTGCCCTTCCCATATTGCTAAGTGTGTGTGCATGCACATGCGAATGGTGGGAGAGTGTTCTAGCTGGATGGTGGGTGTAGCGGGGTGGTTATCCCACTCCTGCCCTGAAGGGCTTAAAACAGCCCTGGGAAAGGGCTGTGGCAGAGGAAAAGCTGGGCTGATTGGGAAAGCAGCCACAGCTGTAGCCAGTGCAATCAGGGCCCAGCTGGCCCTTATAAGACGGCAGTGGGCCAGAAGGAAAAAGAGACCCTCTCTCTAGTTTCTTGAGGGAGAAGGAGCTGGCTGCCTGGTAGCTGAGCAGGGTATCTGAGGTGGAGCAGTACTTGTGAAGAATAGAGTGAGCTGGGGAGCTCCAGCCTAGCAAGACCCCAGGATGCAGGCTTAGTTAAGGGGCCACAAAGGGTACTGGAGCTGCAGAGGGGCAGCCCAGATATAGGCAGAGGGAGTTGG
The DNA here is from genome assembly GCF_007399415.2 of Gopherus evgoodei. NCBI lineage: Eukaryota > Metazoa > Chordata > Testudines > Testudinidae > Gopherus > Gopherus evgoodei. Next base: position 112,168,576 of record NC_044325.1, on the reverse strand, counting down.
TCCAACCCCCCTTGCCGATGATGAGTGGTTTACAGACTGCTGTCTGCCCCAGGAAGTGGGGGCTAGATGATGACTAGCAGTAGCCACTGAGGCAAGGTGGGGATAGGGGGTTGGGGGATCCTCTGGGTGGGGAGACCCAGATTGTGGGTTGCTGCTAGGGGCAGAACCCTGATGTAAATGGCACTGTGGTCCAGGAGGGACATGGGGGCCAGCAGCAGGTGAGAGGGCGCTCCAGACTGGAAGAGCTAATTCCCAGGACTAACAGCAGGAGGCGCCAGGGCGGTGAGTCTTCGCCCCGCCACAGTGGGAAAGGGGACAACATCCTGGTACAAGAGATGTTAAGAGCTGGTGATCTAGAAACAGTATACCAATTCCACTCCACTTCCCCAGTCAGAACACAAACACTGCAGGCTACTTGCACTTCTCATTTTCATGGGCACAGAGAAGTGTGCAGAAAGATCCAAGTTCAGCAAAACACGTAAGCATGTGCAGGATTTCAGTGGGACTCTTCATGAGCTTAAAGTTAAGTGCTTTGCCAGACTGGGGTCTTAGTTACATCAAGCATTCTTCAGACCCATTAAAGAATAACCTGCCAACTCTGCCTAGACACACACACTCTCATGTTGATGATGTACAGTAAATATGTAGTACGAAAGGAAGCCCCTGGAGACATACCACTAGTTTAATTGCTTTTAAAACTAAAACAAAAAACACAACCTCTGTCCTTTTTCATCTGACATCCCCATTTTCTGCCTTCGCCGCACAGCCACATTTTTAAGGTCACTGGAACAAGTAAGGCACCAGAGTGAATCTGAGCTGCTATAGGGGACTTTGCTGACTCATAACATCTAGCCCAGCTTCTGGAATCACTTAAAAAGAACTATTTTTTTTTCTTTTCAGAAAACATTTCAGGCCCGACCTTTAATCAGCGAGCTGTGAAGGTTAGAAGGATGGTTGTCTCCCTAGAAAAGTTCAGTGAAGGGAAAAAGACAAGCATTGTTGGAAGTTCTTCTCTCATTAAAATGTTGGTGGCATGTGAACCTCCTGCACTTGGATTGTTGTATTTAAAGGCAGAGCCCTCTCCCCCAGCCCCATGCTTAGGACTGTGGCTCCCCCATTTAATTCTAATTTCCAACCCCAGCCCTACCCTGATTGGTTGAGCCAGTCCCCTGGCATCAGAAGTCAGAAGTATTGGCCAGTTCTCTGTGACTGGCTGCCAGCCGTGGGACATAAAAGGGTGCATTTTAGTGCCTTGCTATCTCTAGGGAAAGCCCCATGACTGCAATGGATGTGTCCTTACGAACTACCTGTCCCATTGGTGAGTCTATGAATGTATTCCAGTTTGTAATACCCACTAATCAGCAGGTAAACAGTAAATGCAGCTGGAAGGGAGAGAGGTAGATGCCTCACTTACAGATACAGTGGATGTACTCTTCTCTGTGTGTGCTTAACTCCCATCAAGGTCTATGGCAGGGGTAGGCAAACAATGGCTCATGAGCCACATGCAGCTCTTTTACAATTAAAATGAGACTCGTGATGGCCCTCATCCTCCCCGCCCCCCATTCTCCACCTACCAGATTGTCAGGGGCTGGGGAGAAACTCAGGGCTTCTGCTCTGTGGTGGGGCTAGGGGGTCTCTCAGGCAGGGCTTCAGCCCCATGGGGCATACTTGCTGGGGCTGGGGCTGAGGGCTTCAGCAGGAGTGGAGCTGGAGCCCCAAGCCCCGAGAGGTGCTTCCTGTGGGACTGAAGCCCTGAGACCCACTTCCTCACAGGGCAGAAAACCCTAGCCCCACCACCCCACCGCAGGGCTGAAGCCCCGAGCCCCACCAAGCACGCCCAGCCCTCGATTATCGTACGTAGCTCAGAGGATCAGTAAGTTTGGCCACCCCTGGTCTATGGTAAATGCAGGCCTATGCAGAGAGGGAGGGAATACTCGCTCCCTACCTGAGTTCATACTAAGAAGGGATCCACAGCTGGCCAAGCATTTACCTGGATAACTGATCATACTCAGCTGCTGAAGAGCTAACATGACAAATGTCCCCTTTTCTATTACAGACACTGGACTAGTTCCTATAAGCAATTGAAATCTAGGAGAATCTAAGTACTGCACTGTCCCTGCTGTCTGAACAGCTAGGAACAGCTCGCATATATAGCATATTTATGATTCCAGGAAGGGGAGAGGGTAAAGTGAAAATCAAGAAAAAGCAAAGTGACCCTTTTGGATAGTACTCCATTCACATTCACATTAGTGGAAGGCTGTGTCCGCATTTCTGATCTAAGGTGCTGAAGTGCATAAGGTTGGGGGAAGGGATTATGTTTTAAAGACTTAACATTTCTTTCAAAGAGAGAAGTTAGCTATCAGTTGTGTATATTTTCCAAAGCACCTAAGTAACTTAGGAGCCTAAATGCCATTAACATTTACTGACACTTAGAAGCCTGAGTGTGGGATTCAAGAAGGTATTTGGGCACCTAACTCCTACTTATTTCAATGAGAACTTGGTACCTAAAGCTCTTGGCAAATTTCAGCCTAAGTTGCTTTTGAAAATGGGACTTAGGCATTTTGGAAAATATTAACCAATATCTATTTCACACAGTTGTGTGGGATTCTCGGAAATACACATCATTGGCCTAACTCTGCTCCCATTGAAGTCAATGCAGCACCAGACACTCTTGAAATTCCCACCCTTAGTTTGGCAGGTGAGCAGTCCAATATGGCCTTGTGTTTTTGCTTCTGCTGTTTCCACCTTCCATTCTTCAATCCTTTTTCCCAACTTCAACATGCCTTTCCCACCAAAATGAAAACAAACAAAAACACTTGAAAACCCTGAGAATCTGCAAAGTTATCTGCTGTGTAACTGTCTGCCTGCTGTTTTCCTTGCTCACTTTGCTGCCAACTATTTTCCTATGATAGGACACATTTCCAATTACATAATTGTATGATGGCCGGGGATTTGAATCTCACCAGAAGCCACTACAACCTTTCATGAAAGATTTAGTGCTTTTAAAAACAACAAACAAGGATATTCAGTACCAGAAACTACTGCTAGATAATGACCCAAAGGCAACAGAAGCTAGGAAATGTCTAGTTAAGGGTGATAACACTGCTGGACTAGGTTGGGGTGAGTGTTAGTTCCCTGATGTGATTTATTCATTGACTGAAGGGTAAATTTTTTGGCTTTTTGCCCATCTGTGGTATCTTGCCTTAATGTCACTGAAACACGTGAGGAAGTTGGGTTGCTGTATTACCACACTGAAATGCACTATTGTAGGGAATTTATTCCTTGGCAGAGGTGAAGGAGGAGGGATCAGCAGCCATTCACTCCCACATTAGTGCAAGAGTTAAATGTTTGCCTTTCTCCTTGTGTTCTCTATTTAACTAATGATTGTATTTTCACAAGGAGACCTGCTTCCTTTCCTGCTCCATAAATCAATCATTCCGTTAAAGCCCTATGATTACTGGGCATGCTCCTCTGAAATCGACCTCCAGTACTGGTGACATATACCAGGTTACCCAGAATCCCTACACTTTTATTATCATTTAAAAACAGGACCTCTCGTCGATCACTCCACACCCGAGTTGGAGCCCGCCTGGGAAGGTTTGAAGTATGTTATAGAATGAGCAGAGTTAGCAGTAACATTAGCTCACATGAACGCTGCTGGAGCAGTGCAAGTGCATTTCATAGCAAAGTATTATGCATCGTCTCTGTCAATGTTTTCAGAGGTGATGGGCACCTGCATCTCCCTGTGACTTCAGTGTGAGCTATGGAGCATCTGTGGGAAAATCAGGCCAGTGCTACTTAGGTGCCTAATTTTCTGCATGGATTTTTGCTTTGATTTGCAGCAAGAAAAAGTGATTGTGCTCAGTCACTTAGCTACTGGGCTTCCGGGTGACTCCAGGCAAATCACTTCACCTTGCTGTGCCTCAGTTTCCCCACCTGTAAAATGCAGCTAATATTGCCCTCCTTTGTAAAGCACTTTGAGATCTCCTGATGAAAAGAGATCTAGGTAATATTATTATAGTCATGTAGATTCTACTATCACTAATACTTACACCGCACAGCAAATATCTGCAGAGTAACTGCAGGCCTCAGCTTTGTCATGCATGTAAGTAGCAAACAGGATTTTTGATAGCACTTCTTCCCTCTCCCTTAGTATGATGTGAAACAAGTGCTACTTCAGGAGGCACATGGGTGTATGCACATGCATATCCTAGGTGACATAGTAAGAAGCTGAAGGAAGAAGATCCAGTCCTGCTCATGTCACCTACATTCAGATCTGCCAAATCAAAGTGAGTGTGGCAGGCGTGGCTGGGCAGATGTCAGGTGACCACCTTTCTGCTTTTCATAGGAGTGTGACATAGCAACAAGTGTCAGTGGGTCATGCTGCTGGTCTGGGAGCCCATTGCTGGACAGCTGGTATCTGGAGAAAGCAGACTGACCAGAGTAGCACCTAATGTTCAGAGCTTGTTTTTAGAGCTCACGGAGGAGGAGAGGTACTGGCTGACCTGTTCCTTTAATTCAAACAGCCCCAGGACACCAGCCACAAAGTGGGGACAGGTTTGCTAGACTGGTCATCCCTAAATTTCTCTGGCTCCACCCCTCTATCAGCTTCTCAATCAAAACTGCTGCTAGCACTTACCCATATATGCGCTCAAATGTATGTATGCATAAAGGAGACTGTGTGTTAGACAGACACCTGTCAGGTATGGTCTAGATAATGCCATGAGTGCAGGGGACTGGACTAGATGACCTCGCGAGGTCCATTCCAGTCCTGTGACTCTATGTGAATAGCTGTATGTATGTGGGGGGAAATGCACATCTTTGCATGGAGTGGGGGAAATGCATGTACTTGTTCATGGCTGTGTGGGGAAGGAACAGTTTGTACACGCTGGGTTTTTGCGTGCCACACGCAGGAGAAATTTTAGGATTCTCTGGAGCCCTCTCCCCGTTTCTCCAATCAGTCAAGCACCAAGCCAAATGGAATGAGGCTTTGGGTGTAAACAATCCCCTCTCCCTTGTCAGAGGAATGTAGAGACCAACAAGAGAGCCTTTGTCAGATGGCTGGGCAGCCACAGCCATTGTCTCAGTCCCCCCGCCTGCCCCTCCCCCCACCCAGCAGCAGCTTCCCCCCGCCCCTCTTTTTCCTAGTGTTATTGTGAGGAATGGCAGAGAGAAAGAATGTGCCCTGTCAGCATAAGTGGCTGTTGGAAAGAGCTAAATTCTTATCAGCTGTTGGAAAGGAGGAAACAGGAGTTGTTGTGTACAGAGAAGTCAGACACCACCCCCATACCCCCCTTCTCCACTGGCCTCCATTCCAACAACTCCAGATCCAGGTCTTCCTTTCTACCCACCCCTCTTCCTGGTTCTGTTTTTTTGCTAATAGCAGGAATCCCTTGCTCCTGCTGAGGTCAGACTCTTGGCCCTGCACCCCTCATTCTAATGCCTCTGGGCCTAAATCACCATCATCCTGCTCATAGTGCAGTCACTTTTACTGGTGTAAAAAGCTTCCTGGTCAGAAGGAGAGCCTTCAAATGCTGCCTTTGCAGCCCTGTATTGGACTGTAGGAGGGTCAGGGTAACAGTGAGTTGGAAACTCTCTCAAAAACATTCACACAGGGTTTGGTGTTTTGACATCCAACTTGTTTTAGAGAGCTGGTTTTCTGCCACTCTCTCCTCTCATCAGCCTCAGAGGAAAATCTTCACCAGTGTCTTGCTCAAATACAAGAACAGTCCAAAAGTCCTGCAAAATCACTTAACCGCTAGGGCCAGAACCTCAGCTGGTTTAAATTGACAAAAGCTCCACTGATCTACACCAGCAGAGGACCTGGCTGCAAAGCGGAGAGGTTTATACTACATTGTGACAGGGTCATAGGAGTTTTCATTGCAAAATGTTTTCAGAGTGTCTCTCCCCAAATTTCCTCCTGAAATGATTTGATGGAGGGAAAAAAAACACATATATGGTACCAGCTGAAGGAGGATGTACATTTTTTTTGCACGTCTCAGAACTCTTTTTTCTCCACACCGCAAAACACCTTTCCATCCTCTCTCGCTAAATACAGAAATGGAGAGGAGCTGAAGCAGAATCCCAGATCAAAATATTCTCTCAACTCCGCTCCCCTGGGGGTGCACAAGATCTAGGTTTAAATATTAAGGTTCTAGCTTATTTCCATGCAGAACAGAGAGAAACATCTCTGATCCCTCCACCTCCTCCCATCACCTTAAACCAGTGGTTTTCGACCTTTTTTTCATTTGCAGACCCCTAAAAAATTTCAAGTGGAGGTGTAGGCCCCTTGAAAATCTTAGACATAGTCTGCAGATCCCCAGGAGTCTGCAGACCACAGGTTGAAAACCACTGGCTTAAACCAAAAAATATCTAAAGGGTGTGGGAGTTTAATGCCTGGAGTTAGGAGTACACCCAGAAGAACTGTTGCCTTTGGACTATTCCTGAAGATCTCATTCATGTGTGAATCCCATTTAAACATCAATGGGCTTTCTCACAGAGTTTTCTTCAGGAGTAAGGATTACAGGATTGGGACCCTGAGGAGCAGCAAGTACATCCTCTCCGTTTCCGTTTATCGCTGTTGGGCGACAGTAGCATCCGGACTCCATAGTATTGCATGCTACACAGACAATGCCAAACCCTGTCCCACAGAGCTTACTGTCTAAGTAGACAAGAGAAACCATACCAGACAAAGCAAAAGTATTTTTAAAAGTGCAAAACTTTTTTATGGTTTATATAAAGAGATGATTTATCTCAGCTATCTCGTCCCCTCAGTGAAGCAAAACTAGCACCAGGACTGACTCAGTGTGTCATCCTTCTGTACTAACAACCCAGCAGAAATGTTCCTCTGGTAACTAACTAGGCACGACCATTTAAATTCGTTTCAACACTGACAATCCACTGACCCAGCTCTCCATTGCTTTGCACCTTGTATTGGCAATGACACCTGTTTAACATGGGTGTAAAGTGTTGCCATTCTGATCTGATGGGATCTTGCATCTACCATGCACTGGTGCAAATGGCAATAACACAGTGCAGGGCAATGGAGAATCAGGCCCAGGATGTTTGAGAGGTGCTCAGACACTACAGCAACCAGGGCTAATGGAGGCACATAAATGCCACAGTGCTGTGCCTCTCAGCGATGCCTGCCTAGTGCATTAGTTTTAATTGATTTTTTAAAAATATTTCCTTTCATACTGATGTATAGCAGGGGGTTCCTATGAAAATCCCAGTGCTGGAAGAGAAGCAATGCATGAAATAAGTTGACACATTTTAATGTTTAGACTTTTCTCTGATAGATGCAGGTGGAGCTCATCAGTGTGTTGGGGCCAGATTATCCAACAGATTCACCTCCCGTGTATGCATGCAAATACTGTGCTTAATTTGTGCCGGGGCTTGCCAGAGCTCAGTCCCAGCACCTCTAGGCTTGGCAGTTCGTAGCCCCAGCACTTCTGGGCCTGCTGCATCAGTTATGAAAGTAAAAAAAAAAAAAAATTGCTTGAGCCCTGGCACCTAATTGCTTGAGCCCCGGCACCTCTTTCATTACAAATTAAGCACTGTTTAAACGGCATGCTGAGCAGCCAGTGTTCTCAATGAGAGCTGCTCAGTGCTAAGCAGTTATGAAAAATCTGGCCCCAGTTTTGAAAAGTAAAGCCAGAATTTTCCGAATACTCAGTTCAGCACAACGAGCAGGAGATAAACTAAAGAGAGAGTTCCTTAGAGCATTAGAGTGCATTCTAACTCGGATGCCACTGAGGGCTTTTTCAGAGCTAATAAGCATGTTTCTGTGCTATGTTCCTCTGTGCCCACTGTCTCAGTATAGTGACATGTTCCCATGACTTGCCAGGTGTAATCTGATTTACATTGCGGGTCCTATGAAGCACCCCTTGTTAGGTGGTAAAGGATTAATATGGGCTTGGGCTGGTTTTATTTCCTCTCTCTGGGCACAGGGACTCTTCAGAAAAATTGAGAGAAAAGAGTATTTGCCACTTGGCATGAAACTGCTTATCTGCCTTCAAAAGTGTTTTTATTTTTGGACTGAAAGAAAGGGTTACTTGAGGTGAAGGGAGGTCTGTATGTCAGCAAAACAAAAGCCCCATTCCCTTTCCTCCCCAGAGAGGGGGAGGGAAGAAAGATGCACAAAAGGAGAGAGACAGACACTCAACTATATATAGACAGAGAGGAAGAGGTGTTAGACCCAGACAGAGTTATCCTCTTCACAATTGGCTAGTAAAGCAAGTTTCTGGTCCTATAGTCTCAGCAGAACTTTGGCATGTGGTCTGCTGACAGAAGGAAACGTGGAAGGCAGAAGAGGAGAACAGAAAGAGTAATTAGAACTGCAAACTCTTTCAGCTAAGCTAACCAACAGAAAGGAAGTGCTCCAAACTGGCTTCCAGAACTGCAGCCCCTGGAGCACTTGCTAGTGGTCAGCAGAGAAGCAGCTGGTGACATGGTGACAGTTTATGATCAGCTGCTCAATCACACCAGTGCAGCTAAAAATACATTCTTAATATTACACTGCTGTGCCACTGGGACAGCCAGTCGAGGGACAGTGCACCATATTGTGTCCAGTTCTGGGTCTTGTGTCCAGTTCTGGGCACCACATTTCAGGAAGGATGTGGACAAATTGGAGAAAGTCCAGAGAACAGCAACAAAAATTATTAAAGGTCTAGAAAACATGATCTATGAGGGAAGATTGAAAAAATTGGGTTTGTTTAGTCTGGAAAAGAAAAGATTGAGAGGGGACATGATAATTTTCAAGTACATAAAAGACTGTTACAAGGAAGAGGGAGAAGAATGGTTCCTCTTAACATTTTGAGGATAGGACAAGAAGCAATGGGCTTAAATTGCAACAAGGGAGGTTTAGGTTGGACATTAGGAAAAACTATCTGTCAGGATGGCTAAGCACTGGAATAAATTGCCTAGGGAGGTTGTGGAATCGGATTTTTAAGAGCAGGTTAGACAAAAACCTTTCTGGAATGGGCTAGATAACACTTAGCCCTGCCTTGAGTGCAGGGGACTGGAGTAGATGACCTCTCAAGGTCCCTTCCAGTTCAATGATGCTATGATTCTATACCACCACAAATTGTAGGTGAGGGGTCCAGGAGATAATCTCAACGTGGCTTGCATTATTAAAGTTTTGGAACCTCCTTCTGCTCCTGTGAGATGAGGCAAAACAATAGAGCTGATGCGACATCAGTTGAGCTGAACCAAACCTCAAAGTTCAGATCAAAACACTTTGGGGGTGGAGATTCAAAGCTGAGATTTGGGTTCTTTTCTAAATTATCAATTCCCCTTCCCCCTGAAAACTGAGATTGAGATATCAATATTTCAGAAAGCAAATTTCCCCTGTATCTCAAAATAAATCCTGTACAGTTGGTTACCAATTTAGATAAGCTAATTAGTAGCAATTCTCAAAGTCAGATTGGAGGTAAGGGAGAGGAGAATTTATAACAGGGAGTGCATTTGCTATCTGCATCAATTTCATTAGTTCATCTACCTTTACCTCTCTTGGCCATCTTCCTACCAGTTATACTTGTCTTTCAGTGTTACTCCTGTAATTAGATTAAAGCAGGTCAGTCAGCAAGTGAATAGCAAGATGTAAATATTCTTTAACTGAGGGAGGGAGAAATAGCCTCCTTTGACTGAAACACTTAAACAAGACTCTTGCGACAAATTCAGGGTGCAGCTCTACTGAAACCAGTGGAGCTGCATCCTCATTGCAGAAATGAATTTGCCCAATGTAAGGCTGAAGGGATGAAGTGTGACCCTGTCTACGTGAGGAAAACGGCCTGGTGCTAACCGCAGTATGTTCATTCTTCCTCTCCTTTCCCTCCTATACCTCACAGTTGTTGAATCCTTTAGCTGCTAATATAAATGGTACAAAATGATGTGATATTGTGAGGAAAGTTTGATGTGATTGGGTCTCTATCATACTTCCAGTAATGCCACCGAAGACATTTTTGCCCTGCATGCCAGCAGCTAAACAATTTTTTTTTTTTGACACCAGTTGTAGAGCAACAGGGTGAGAAAGAACTGTTAACCACTATTGTCAGCAGTGGGTCATTGTCCATGCTTGGGGACTTTGAAATTCACTGGGAGTGGCCAGAAAAAGACAAATACAGACAACCAGAGCTGCACAGATAAAAGGAAAAATGAGTATTTCCTCTTAAATCAATTTATATTGTTATTGGCAACTTTTGTCCATAAACTTCAGATAAAACTGTATGCGGAATGCCTGATTGGATGTGTGTGTATGTACAAGCTTTCACACATGTAGGGCACAGATTGAGCATGCAGTAATAAGAAAATGACTTGGGAAAATCATTATGGCAATTGCATTCTTGCACCACTGTGATCAACTTCCCAGCAATCTCCCTGCTCCACCTCGGATATGGGAGTTTTCTGCCCAGCGAATACTCCTAGCTTAAAAGGCAGCTTCCTTTTGACACTTCTGGCACAGCCACATGCAAGAAAAACAAGGGCTTCCTCCAGTATGGTAGAGTCTTCATCACACCTGGGGCCTGATTCCCCAGTCTTGCTCCTTGCGTAGTCGCCTATACCTGCACAAAATAGGTGTAAGATGCTACAGTTTTGATTTGTGTAACATTTGACACCTTCCATTTTATACTCATGTAAGTGATGACACAAAAGTGCAAGAGAGTAGAGAATCTATGCCCTCGTGTCTTATCACAACTGCTAGTGTATTTCCCATAGCCTTCACTTTTTGGGTAGCATTGAACCAGGGTAAGTTATGTTAGATCTAATGCTCGGTCAGCACATGGGGGTATTGATACCAGAGCACCCAATATGGCACCTCCAGTCAGAGAGATCTTTAGAATGAGCTGTCTCCCTGGAAATGAGCTGAATCCTAGTAGTGTGAGCTGACCAGCAGGGACATAGGACCAGTGCTCTTAGAAGTCACCTGTTCATCCACAGGGATGAAGCATGTGTGATTGTGTCTGCACTAATGTATCTTTGGAGGAGAATGTTTCCTGCTGCATGCTCCTCCAGCTTCCCTGATCCGCAAGTAGCCAGTCAATGCAACACAAAAAAATGCCAGAGCTACTTACTGAAGTAGAAGCCCCTGTCCCCACAGACAAACTGCAATGTGTCTACTAGTTCCCCACCACAGAGCGTTTCAGCAGTGCCATATGCCGACGTTGAGTCCACTGTGTATGCCAGGAAGGTGAGTGCGAGCAGCAGTATCCGCCTAGAGGCGCACATCCTCTGCACCTGAAAGAGACAAATTCAAAATGTTAACTATGGTGCAGAACCCCGCTCGAGTGTTCTCAAGGCACCAAGCATAACATGCATGTGTGCATGCACAGGAGAGCTTGTGACTGTGTAAGGAGAACCACGTGCTTTTTTGCTTATTTGCGAAGCATTCAGACTCTTCTGACGGTGGATAAAAACAAGCAATTGCCAGACAACATTCATCTTGCCACTTGCATACAGCTGGCTTCCGCAAAGTAACACCTCCTCTCTGTCACCCAGAGAGGATTCTGCCTCTGAGGGAAGTTCCCATTTTTGTCATGGCCGAGGACAGGTGGTCTTACTTGCTGCCATCAGATGTTTCTTCTCCTTCTTGCTCAGCGAATCTCAAGGGCTGAGCTTTGAATACAATCTTTGGGAGACTAAAGGTGGGGTTACAAAGAGATCCCTTAGAACTACCATTCTCTTCCTTATGGAAACACCACATTAGTCTTTCAGACACCAAAAGTTAGGGCTAAGGCATCGTAGGTAGGGCTACATTTTCTACAGCAATAATTTAAACTGTGATTCTGTGGGACTGTTATGTGTTACCATTTCTCTGTTCAACTCCAGCCACGAACCTCAGTACTGATGTGCTGCATCCTCCTCTATTCCAGTCCCAGGCCTCTGAGCAGTGACTGCCAAATGTGTGTGAGGGAAGGGGAAAGTTGATTGTGGTGGTCATGCAGGCCAATAGTCTCTAGGGTTACGCAACCAACTAATCTTATTTTATTTGTGGCCAAAATCAAGATTTGAACCCAGATCTCCAGAAGGTTTAAAGGCCAATGCCTAATGCCCTCCATCACAAAGTCTGTACCTCAGGTTCCCCTCCCTAGCATATTAGGGCCTGATTTTGATTCCTCATAGGTATGTACATAACTCCATTAAGTGCTACCACACACCCTTGGGTGGCCTTAGGCAAGCCCCTTTACCTCAGTGTCCCACTTTCAGCCTCTTTAAAATGAGGCTGATACCACCTCTCAGGGGTGAAGAGGCTAAACCCATGCATGACTGGAGACCGGGATACCTCAGTGATGAGCACCTCCAAAGAAAACCCTAATATAAAGCAGCATGGTGAATGTGGCTGCTGAAATCCAATCAGAACTGCCGGGGGAAAGAATGGCAAGATGGCAACTGGAATAAGGCAATTTTGAGGTCCAAAATTAGTGAGAAAAAATGCTGTATTAGCTATGTACTTATTAGGCTCTCATCACCAGAGCATCTGAACAACGCTTAATTATTAATGGATTTTTATCCAGTTCACTCTGGTGAAGCAGCATGGTTTTATTCCTGTTTTACAGATGGGGAAGAGAGGCCATGGGAAGATTAAGGAGACTTGCCCAGGATCACATAGGAAGTCTGTGACTGAACCTAGAATTGAATTCAAGTCTCCTGAGTACTAACCCAATAACCTATCCACAAAGCCGTCCTTCCTACCAACTTTCAACCCACCAGTGATTGAAATAATCTGACCTTACAATGATTACTAGTCCCTTTTAGATTATGAAAAAATAAAAGGCCATTTATCACGTAGGCCAAGCATGGGGAAAATATGAAGGGGAGCTGAGGACTCCTTCAGTGAGTGTCTTCTTTTTCCTGTTACAATTTTAATGTTTGATTTCTTATTCAAGATGGACCTGAACCAGAGCCCCATATCAGAACATCCCTGACCCAGTTCTGTGATTCAGGCCTCGTTTCTACGACCAGCACATGATTTTGCCAGCTTGTATGAAGACATGTTCTGAAGAAGCTGCAAACAGAAAGATGCCCATCATATCCTCATTTGCTGGTCCAAACAGGAGCTATAAACTGATATGATCTGCCACTGTCCCTTGTAGTTCTGGCTTGTGCTCCCACAAGCCAGTACAGTGGGTACTTGTTAGTCTTGTTAGTCTTCCTAACCTGGCAACACTCCTAAAATGCTCCTATTGGAAGATGCTTCCGTTCAGGCCAGATATCCAGGCTGGCTTGTAAAATTAAAAAGATAATAGAGGAGTTTTTAAACTAAGGGCTGGGGGACAGCTGACAGGTGTGGAGGAGCACAAGGTTCAGACAAACACATCCCTTAAAGGGGATATTCTAAATCCTAGTAAGGATGAGGCGATAGAAGCTGATAAAGTACAGGCAGGAACCGAAGAGAAACAGTCAAACAAAAGAGTTCTATTCAGTTACATCATAGGAAGGCAGACAACTAAATATCGACAAATTTTCTAAGTGCTTGTATACAAATGCTAGAAGTCTAAATACTAAGACAGGTGAGCTTGAGTGCCTGGTATTAAATGAGGATATTGATAATAGGCATCACAGAAACTTGGTGGAACAATGACAATCAATCCGACAGAGTAATGCCGGAGTACAAAATATATAGGAATGAAACAGTACATCACACTGGTGGGGGAGTGGCATTATATGTTAAAGAAAGCATAGAGCTGAATATAGTAAAAATCTTAAATGAATCAAACTGTACCATAGAATCTCTATGGATAGCAATTCTATGCTTGAATAATAAGAGTATAGCAGTAGGAATATACTACTGACCACCTCACCACAATGGTGACTGTAATTGTGAAATGCTCAGGGAGATAAGAGAGGCTACAAAAAACAGAAAATTCAATAATAATGGGGGATTTCAACTAAAATTTCTAGACACCATTAATGACTGCTTCTCGGAGCAGCTAGTCCTGGAACCCACAAAGCAAGGCAACTCTTGGTTTAATCCTAAATAGCACATAGGATCTGGGCTACAGTTGATTTGCTTGGTAATAGCAACCATAATGTAATTAAAGTTCACATCCTTGTAAAGGGGAAAATACCAAAGAAACCTGCCACAGTAGCATTTAACTTCAAAATAGGGGAACTACACAGAAATGAGAAGGCCAGTTAAATGGAAATTAAAAGGAACAATCACAAAAATGAAATAGCTGCAAGCTGTACACACACATCCCATAATAGAGGCTCAAACTATATGTATGTCACAAATGTATTAAAATAAGTAAGAGGACCAAAAAATTTCCACCATGGCTAAACAGAGTAAAAGAGGCGGTTAGAGACCTCTTTTAAAAATTAGAAGTCAAATCTTATTAAGAAAAACAGAAAAGTGCATCAGCTCTAGCAAGTCAAGTAAAATTAGGCAGACCAAAAAAAAAAAAATCTGAAGAGCAACTAGCAAAAGACATAAAAACTAAAAACAATTTTTTTAAGTATATCAGAAGCCGGAAGCCTGTCAAACGATCAGTGGGGCCACAGGATGATCAAGTAGCACTCCGGGAATTCTTTGCACTGGTGCCTTTACTGCTGACGAAGTGAAGGAGATTCCCATACCTGAGCCATTCTTTTTAGGTGACAAATCTGAGGAAAGCAACAAAGAATCCTGTGGCATCATATAGACTAACAGAAGTATTGCAGCATGAGCTCTCGTGGGTGAATACTCACTTCGTCAAAGCTTATGCTCCAATACTTCTGTTAGTCTATAAGGTGTCACAGGACTCTGTCACTTTTTACAGATTCAGATTAACACAGCTACCCCTCTGAAATCTGAGGAAGTTTCTCAGACTGAGGTATCAGTAGAAGAGGTTTTGGACTATATTGATAAATTAAACAATAAGTCAACAGGACCAGATGGTATTCACCCGAGAGTTCTAGAGAAACTCATATATTAAATTGCCAAACTACTAACTGTGGTATGTAACCTATAGGTTAAATCAGCCTCTGTATCAAATGACCTGCAGATGCCTAATGTAACGCCAATTTTTCAAAAGGGCTCCAGAGGCAATCCTGGCAATTACAGGGCTGTAAGCCTAATTTAAGTACCAGGCAAATTGATTGAAAGTATAGTAATGAATAGAATTATCGGACACATGGATGAACATGGTATGTTGAGGAAGAGTTAACATGGCTTTTGTAAAGGGAAATCCATGGTTCCTCAATCTATTAGAATTATTTGAGGGTGTCAGCAAGCACATGGAAAAGAATGATCCAGTGGACATAGTGTAGTTGGACTTCCAGAAAGCCTTTGACAAGGTCCATCGCCAAAGGTTCTTAAGCAAAGTAAGCTGTTATAGGATAAGAGGAAAGCTCCTCCATGGATCAGTAACTGGTTTAAAAAATAGGAAACAAAGGGTAGGAATAAATGGTCATTTTTCACAGTGGAGAAAGGTAAATAGAAGGGTCCCCCAAGGATCTGTACTGGGACCAGTGCTGTTCAACATATTCATAAATGATCTGGAAAAAACGGGGAAAGAGTGAGATGGCAAAGTTTGCAGATGATATAAAGTTACTCAAGATAGTTAAGTCCAAAGCTGATTGCAAATAGTTACAAAGCGATCTCATAAAACTAGGTGACTGGGCAACAAAATGGCAGATGAAATTCAGTATTGATAAATGCAAAGTAATGCATACTGGAAAACATAATCCCTGCTATATATACAAAATGAAGGGGTCTAAATTAGCTGTTACCACTCAACAAAGAGATCTTGGAGTCACTGTGGATAGTTCTCTGGAAATACCTTCTCAACTTGCAGTAGTAGACTGTGATGGGGGAGGCTGTACAGGAAGCAGTCAATTGGAGGGAGATGGTACAGAACAGCAAATCCCAGTGGTCTCACATAAAATGAGTTGCAGGGCCAGAGTAAGTCAGTTGCTGCAGGGAGCCCAAGGAGGTTTCCTAGCAGCCTGTAGGAAGGTAGCACCTTGGACAGAACAATTGCTGGCAGGGACCAAGGGAGCCCCTGGCTTGCTGCTGGGACTTGAGGGCTGGAGGCCCTGAGAAGAAGGCGAAGAAAGGGCTGGAGCCATGAGGAAGTGGTTCAGGGGACTTAAGCAGCACTGGTGGAGAAGTTAAGGAGGGCTATCTGGATGCTGCTATCTACAGGGTCCCTGCGCTGGGACCTGGAATAGTGGGTGGGTCTGGGTCCCCCCTCTACTCACCAATGGGGAAGTGGCTGGACTGTAGAACTTTGAGATACTTTCCTGGAAGGGAGACAACACGGATGGTGACATAGCTGGAGGGCTGAGTCATGAAGAGGATGCTGTGACTCCTGGACTAAGGAGAAGGCAGTGGGGGAGGCACCACCAGGAGAGGGTGCACTGGCTGAGAGAGCTAATCTCTGAGACGGCCAGCAGGAGGGGCTGCTCTGGTGAGTGAAAAAACTAGCAATGTTAGGAACCATTAAGAAAAGGATAGATAATACAACATAAAATATTATAACTCTACTATATAAATCCACAGTACACTCATACTTTGAATACTGCATGCAGTTCTGGTCGCCCCAGCTCAAAAAACATATATTAGAATAGGAAAAAGTATAGAGAATGGCAACAAAAATGATTAGGGGTCTGAAATAGCTTCCATAAGAAGAGAGGTTTAAAAAAAATGGGACTGTTCATTTTAGAAAAGAGAAAACTAAAGAGGGATATGATAGAAGTCTATAAAATCATGAATGGTGCAGGGCAAAGTAAATAAGGAAGTGTTATTTACTCCTTCTCATAACACAAGTACCAGGGGCCACCCAATGTAATTAATAGGCAGCAGGTTTAAAACAAATATAAGAAATTCCTTCTTCATACAATTTACAGTCAACCTGTGGAACTCATTGCTGGGGGGTGACAGGAATCTGTGAAGGCCAAAAATATGACTGGGTTCAATAAAGAATTAAATAAGTTCATGGAGGATAGGTCCATTAGTGGCTAATAGCGAGGGTCAGGGATGCAACCCCCTGCTCTAGGTGTCCCTAAACCTCTGACTGTCAGAACCTGGGACTGGACGACAGGGGATGGATCACTCAATAATTGTCCTGTTCTGTTTATTTCCTCTGAAGAATCTGGGACTGATCATTGTCTGAGACAGGATACTGGGCTAGATGGACCATTGGTCTGACCTAGTATAGCTGTTCTTATGGCCCTGCACTGCTGATGTCAGTGGGGACTTCAATGGGAATCAAGCTCTTAGTCACTCACTGAGGTTTTGGCCTGCACAATGCCTCCATTGAGAAGCACCAGGAATATCACTGAGCCATGATTTCATTTTCATACAATCTTCCAAGCTAGAGTGTTTCCTATGAAAAGACTTTCACCTGATTTAATGGCCTGGGCTGGGAGTCGTGACCAATGCTCCCTGGCATTACTTCAGTACTTCCTGTGCACTTCAGTCATATCCCAGATGTAACAACATCACGGTTGTGATCTCTAATTAGCACAATTATCCCATTTTTATGAGGCTTCTGATTGCTTAACATCCCCTGGGCTTAAGTTAAGCTTGCAGCTCATCACTAGGGCAGCAGGTGGTATATAGGCAGTGTCATTGCACAAGCAGCTGATATGGGGCTTAAGGACAACCAAATCATTCCCCACTTCCAATTAACCTCCCGCTCACATGAGCACCATGGTTAACCAAGAAACTTGTCATCAGTTCCTCCTCCCCCTACCCCACCATAGTCAGTTCCTCAGAATGGATTGCTTAATTTTGTGTTTGACAAATCTGGGCAAAAAAACATCCCTCCACAGCAGGACAAAGATATCGGGCTTTGTCTGTCTCTGAATCTTGGAAGAACCCTGATAAAATCCTCTCCCAAACCACAAGCCTATCTGCAATAGTAGCTATGGTCACACTTTAAGAATATCGGTCAGGCAAGCAAGTGACCTCCCCCTCCCCGCTGCCAGTCAGCACTGTGGGACTGCTCTGAAAGATGCCATGCACAGAGAGCCTCACTGTTTCACAACCCAGAGAGAAGTCTTGTCCAGAACTCACGGGGTAGCTGCTCTGAAACAAAGGTCACTTCCTCCGATCCACCCCTCACCAAGCAAGCCAGTATCCAGCTACCTACTTCCATCCCCATCCTAACCGCACAAGGGAACCAATAAGATATTCTGAAGTGAGTTAGTGCTAGACCTATCGGTTCCTCTCTGGTACCTCTAGTCTAAACTCATTACAAGTCCTCTGCCCTGGTAGTGATACCCTCCACCCCAGACAGACAACAGGAGAGAGAGCTCCTTTCCTACCCACCTGTGCACTAGCAGAGAAAACAGAGCAGCAAGTAGCCACAGAGCCCCGTGGACTAAACACCTTAGGCCAAATGCCTCCATGGAGTTACTCCAGTGACTTGTATTCAGCTCTTCCCCTCCATGCCAGAGCCTTCACCTTAACCAAAGAAGCACCAGCAGAGTTGCCCACAGCTGGTTTTTCCCTTAGTGTCCCCATCTTTACCATGTACCATGAGAGAATAAAAACATACCGGAAGGGAGAGTTTTTGTCAGCAGTGCGACCTGATACACTCCAGTTCTGTGGGGAAAAAACTCCAGTTCCTTTGGAAAATGCCAGCACCTCCAATCTTAAATTACCCGTTTTGTTATTTAGTGCTAAGCTGGCCCCATACTCCTTCTCCCCATACAGGCGAGGAGACAATCAGAGTAAACTCATGCCATCAGTTTACTCTTCACCCTAAAAATGACCCAGTGACTCAGGTACCAAGCCCCTTTTTGATGTCCTGTATTAAAGGTTGTGAGGACAGAGATGGTACTGATGCTCTAATCTAACCCAGTACCGATATGGCCACGTGTGATCCAATGAACTGCCTAGTCTGAAACCCCTCCTCTCACTCTGAATGCTGGCTCTCTCCAGACAGGTCTCAGGGTGATTTTCACCTTGCATGTATTTTTTTCCCCTCCCTTCCACAGATCAATGTAATGAGAAACCAGACAGGCAAGCGAGCAAGCAAAAAGCATATTTACTACCTAGTGCTGCACTTTCTCCTTGGTTAAAGCAGCTGCAATACTACACAGTCCCACAGACCTTTATTTATCCATTTGCCATGTTTATTCTCTGGAATACCCAGCAGGCTTGATTGCATGACAAGTTCTGTAGGGGCCTTCTGACCTCTGTGACATTGTCACTTGCAGAGAGTGCCTGGAGGTCGTTCGATCTGCTCTCTTTCCTCTCCAGTTACATCCCACCCCAATCTGGAAGGGGAGAGGCATTTCAGGGGTCACTTCCGCAAATGTACAAAGCCTATCTTTTTTTGGTTACAAAATCACTTTGCAGGAGGAAGCCTCCTAAATTCCAGTTGGAAACGCTGCCCATTGTTGTCGGAGAGATCTAGGTTCAGTTCCTAGCTCTGCCACAACCTTGCTGTGTGACCTTGGGCAAGTCTCTTAATCTGCCCTTGCCTTAGTTCCCCACTGGTAAAATAGAGATGATACTTCCTTTCTTCCACCCTTTGTCTGTCTTATCTATTTTGACCGTACGCTTTTCAGGGCTGGGACAGTCTCTTACTGTGTGTATAGGATTTAGCACAATGAGGTCTTAGGCACTAGCAGAATACAAATAAATTAGGGCTGAAAATGGCTGGCAATATTTAACCTACTCAGGAAGTTTTTCTGGCTAAGATGTAAGATGCATAGCACCATGTTGGCGGGGGCGGGGGTGTTCACTAAGAAAAAAAAAATCAGCCCGTTGTACTCTTCTGAAATCAGGTTGGCTCAGCTGTGTGTATAATGCTGTTTCTTCTTGCTCGCATGGACACCAAGTCAAAGAGTCCTTACCAGGGTTAAACAATTATCCTATAATGTTATTATAATATGATTTTCTCTACACACAGAAAAGTAAAAACCCACCAGGTTTAGAAAACTTGTTGGGCCACAAGCATGTTTTTTATACGAGTTTAAATGTGGTTAATTTTTGTAGCATTGTGTCTCTTGAGTGGCTAGTTTTACTGTAACATTTGTCTTCGGCTCCTCGCTCTCTCCTCAGTTCATTGTAATTTCTCTGCTCGTTCAGCGACACCTGCTCCCGCACAATGTTTCCACATTGTTCAGCAGAGGAGCTGTTCCTTTACTTGTGTGCATCAGTGTACAGGAGTCCAGATGAAATTGCCGGTAGGGGGAGAGAGAGGGCGACTGAATATCCCTCTCCCCTCCAGAGAAAGTCATCCCTCTAGATCGGGGTCTAACGGAGAAGCAATGTGGGGAGAAGCCTCTGTACTGAACCCACACAAAAGCTGCCTCTTCCAGGCCCACTGCAACATAAGATACGAGGATGCAAATTCTTCCTCTCAGTTACCCAGGCTGATTGGTCCCTCACTGGTCAAGTAAATCAAACTTATGATTCCCTTAGATGATGATAGGCTTCTACCATCTGCTTCCACAGCACTGTTCAACAAGCAAGGAGCTCAAACAAGACAAGAGCATGAATCCTATTCACCTGCAGCAAGCCATCGCCCCGCACTGAGTCAGGTGTGTCTATTTACTCTCCACCCCATTTCCCAGTGACTAGCTAAAAAGACTTGTCTGTTTCAGGGATTTTTGCACTGATATAATGTATGCACTGATATGCTCATGTAAAGGCCCAGGGCAGATGCATTTGCACTGGGGTAAAGTGGGGCTGAAACTGGGGCAAGTTTATATAGTAATCTCTTCAGAGAGGTATCAGAGGGGTAGCCGTGTTAGCCTGGATCTGTAAAAGCAGCAAAGAATCCTGTGGCACCTTACAGACTAACAGACATTTTGGAGCATGAGCTTTCGTGGGTGAATACCCACTTCGTCAGATGCATGTCACGCATCTGATGAAGTGGGTATTCACCCACGAAAGCTCATGCTCCAAAACGTCTATTAGTCTATAAGGTGCCACAGGATTCTTTACTGCTTCTTCAGAGAAGGAGGCTGTTTGCACAATGGCTTGCACAGTGGGGCCCTGATCCCTGATTTGGAGCCTCTATGGGCCACTAAAGTTGTCCCGGTGAAGCTCATCCATACAGGGTTTTCTTCTCTGTTATAGCTACATTGGTATGACTATACCAGTATAAAAAACTGATAATAATTAGGGCTGTCAATTAATCGTAGTTAACTCAAGTGATTAACTCAAAACAAATTAACTTGATTAAAAAAATTAATTGTGATTAATCGCAGTTTTAATTGTGCTGTTAAACAATTCCAATTTAAATTTATTATAAATAATTTTGAATGTTTTTCTACTTTTTAAATATATTGGTTTCAATTACTACACAATGTGAAGTGCAGGGCTTACTTTATTTTTTTATTACAAATATTTGCACTGTAACAAAGATAAACAAAAGAAACAGTATTTTTCCATTCACCTCCTACAAGTACAGTAGCGCAATCCCCTTATCTTGAAAGTGCAACTTACAAATGTAAATTTGTTTTTTGTTACATAACTGCATTCAAAAATAAAACAAAGTAAAACTTTAGAGCCTACAAGTCCACTTAGTCCTATTTGTTGTTCAGTCAATCGCTAAGACAAGTTTGTTTATATCTACATGGTCCTACCTATAATTCCCCACCCCGTAATGCACTTTCATGATAAAGAGATCGCGCTACAGTACTTGCCTAAGATGAATTGAAAAATACTATTTCTTTGGTTTATCTTTTTTAGAGTGCAAATATCTGTAATCAGATATAATAACAAAGTAAGCACTGTGTCCTTTGTGTTGTGTAGTAATTGAAATCAATATATTTGAAAATATAGAAAATATCCAAAATATTTGAAATAAATGGTATTCTGTTATTATTTAACAGCATGATTAAAACTGTGATTAATCGGTATTAATTGTTTTAATCATTTGACAGCCCTAATAATAATTAGACGAGCCCTGAGTGGTACTCAGAGATGCTGCAATAGCAGTCTCACCCATGCAGTGGTATGCCAGCAACACGTGAGTGGCCATGTGAGATTATGCAGGATACCTGCACTCTGCTGTGTCGTGAGTTGAAGCTTGTGGCACAGCCTCCCTTATTGCTGTTACAGATTTTTTTTTAACGACATACAGCACAGTCAGCTGGCTATGTTAGCTCCATTCAAGTGCTGGAGAAGAAGAGGCCAACAACTAGTTATGACCAACCGAAGGTACTGTACCAGAGCTGAGCTGAGAATGCAGAAGTTCCTTGTGTGCAGGTCTGTGCTTACACTACTGGACCCCTGTGATGCCTCTCTCCTGTGTGAGCTCATAGTCAGGCAAGATACCAAACTGTCTGACTGATCAAGTTCCTTCTTTGGTCTGGCCCACTTTAGAATTTAATTCTACCAAAAGGATCAAATTAAAGAGATGGCCCAATCTGCAAGATTTGAGTCAGAGACAGTGGGTCCAATTCTTCCCCTTGGGAAATACATGTTCCATTCTACGCACCCCATGAAGTGGGCTGTAGCCCACAAAAGCTTATACTACAGAGTGGGTTTGTAAAGCTGCAATTCCCATGTGATAGCATTTCACACTCACTTTGCACTGGTGTAAGTAATAACGCATGTAGCAGGGCAAGGGAGAATTAAGCCTAGGTTATTAGACATAATGAGTGACTAATGCATGTGCTTAAGCTCATGTATTCAACCATATTAGGCAGGAGACTGCATGACAGTTACACAGGTACTGCCTGATTCTCAGTTACACCATCTCAGGTACTTATGTGCCTCCCCTATCACCATACTGTTGGGGTGCCTCACAATCTTTAATGACTTTATCCTCAGTGCACCCCTCAGAGACAGGACAGTGACACATGAGGAACCGAAGCTCAGCAAGACTGAGTGACCTGCCCAAAGTCACACAGGAAGTCTGTTGTGAAGCCAGCTCCCAAATCCCAGATTGATACCCATACCACTGGAAACGCTTCCTCTCTAAAAGCCCCTTGACACCACTCTGGCAGTATAAACAAGAATCCGGACTCTGATTTTCAAAAGTGCTAAGTATCCGGAACTCCAGCTGACGTCAATGGGAGAATGCAGATGCTCAGCATCTCTGAAAGTCAGGCCTTGACTTAACTCACACCCAGGACAGAGGTGATGTTACCGTTCCAGAGACCTGAGAGTGTCTGGAAGTTATAAGAGGGCAGGGGAAGGTGTTTCATCTTAATACTTAGAATGTCACAAGTGTGGGTCTGCTGTGAAATACCTGCATCCCATGTTACTGTGACTGCTTTGTCATTCTAACAGTCAGAAGAGAGAAGCCTTCCCTGTATAGGAAGGGGGAGGAACTCAGAGCCAAGTGCCATGTCAGATGGCACAGTGGTATTATGAAGAAAGCCTATGCTATGCATTACTCTGGAAGTGAGTTGCTAGGGAGTGGCTTCAGGGTAACATCAGTAGTTTTCTGAGGACTAATCTTTGTACAACGTGCCAGTGTGGCTCCTGGGAACATGCTTAGTGAGCCCCAGTGCTACCAGTTCTCATGATATTTGATGTTTCCTTAAAGCTCTAGGTCCTGGAATCATGTGATTGTATGAAACACTCAGCTTTAATTAAAAAAATGAAGTTTCTAGCCCTCATGGTTGAGATGAAAGGACAGCTCTCAAACACCAGAAGGCAGATAACATGAACCCTAAGTGTGCTAGTTTTAAAAATGACACGATTTAAGCTAATCTCATGATTTTTGGCACGTGACTCATGATTGTTATATGCCAGAAGCTGGCAACACTATGTTAGCTCTTACTCTTGTGTCTTAAATGGGAAATGTGCTCCCTCCCTGCCCCACTCTGGGAAGAGGGTTCCCTTCATACCCCACAGCTCTCTCTGTCCCATACTGGGGGATGAAGGGGTCTCTCTCTGTACAGTAAGTGTTAGTTTCCCCAGCAAAGACTATTGTAGCTATGGGTGGAAAAAATCAAACTAGAAAAAGGTGAAAGGGGTACTCAGTATTATTTACTCGGGAGTGTATTGCACAAACTTTGGTACGCAGCCCAGAAATATTTGATTTATTGCATTAAAAAGGGAAATGAAATCTTGCTTAACTCCTCTAAAGACAGCTGGCAGAATCTGGAGAAGGGATTTTAAAGTCAGCCTTAGTTGCCTCATTTAACTTTTTCTGAATTACTCCAGGTTTTGGAATCAACTACAGCAAAGCAAGCAGAACGATAAAAAGAGAAGAGTTAAGTCGTTTAATCAGAAATTGTGGTGATTGCAGTTTTCTGGCCAGTGATATTCCCACAACACATTGAACTGGCTTTAGGTCTCAGCAGAGCATGGTTAACCCTTTCAGTTCCATTTCATACAAGTGATCGGTGTGTGTATTTTATCCCTCTCTCACTGAAGCCAGTAAACCACACACACACTGCCCCAGCCATTCTCTAGATATAGACGCTTTTAAAGCAAAGACAAACCAAAGTAGGATTTGAGAGCTCACTCCCAGGATATGCACTGGTAGTGGACAAGAGAAGATGGGCCACCTGCAGTGCTGCTACGTGATCCTGGAAAAGCATCAGATTCTCTGTCTCTCTAAAAATAAGACCTGTGTTTCCTTTATTTTAAAAACTAGAGCAATTCCTTCTTATAATGCTCTGTTATGCAGCTGGGGCCTGATCCAAAACCCACTGTCATCGATGGAAAGACTTGCAATGACTTCACTGGGCTTTGGATGAAGACTCTGTGTAGTAATTTGGTCCAGCCAGTGATCCTCCCATACCGGTTATAGTAAAGGATCATCAGCAGAAAGCACACAGACACACGCACATTTTGGCTTTGAGATTTTGCTGGGAAGGGGAAAAACGCCAACAACTTTTTTTTTTTTTTTTTGCAGGAAAAGTGGATTTGTTTATCCCTTTATGAATTTTCACAGAAAGCCCCTTTGAAAGGTTAAGTGAACATGTGCTTGTCAACAAATCGGAGCGGGTTTTACAACTGTGACCCATTCTCGCCACCACCAAATGTGTCAGTTTTGATCCAGAGAAGCCCAAACCAGAAATGTCATCTGGTTTTACTGCCCCAGATATGGTGTTTCATTGTTTCCTTAATATGCAACCGAAGTCACCCTCACAAAACCTTGGACCCATTCCCCTGAACTCTCCTACATTGATCCAAACAAACCCAGGGGAAAAAATAAAGGCCCAACAACCTGTTATGTTAAAAAAACAAAACCTCCTTCTGCAAACCTTGAGCTCCACAGCCTGTCCTGGGTGTTAGGAAGAAAACTATATACTTTGTATAGAGAAGTTCCAACCTAAGGGTTTAAAACAGAGGCTCTCCTGAAGTGTCTATTTAAAACCACCCACACAAGTCTTATATTTACACCTGGTTGCTCAATGTTGCCTGAGCATAACCTAATGTATCTGAAACCCTGTTAATGTACCACTGGTTGAAAGCAAGGCAGCCACATCTGCTGGTACAGTTATGTTAAATCTAAGTTTCCTGGTGTGCCCCAATTCCCTACCGCTGAACAGAGTGCTAAAACCTTTCCAAGTTGCTCTCTTAAAACAATTACAGTAGGGAAAAGCAATTGGGAAGGAAGGAAGAAAAAAAAAAAAGACTCCACACAAAGTAGAAGGCTACATGCCAACCATTAACTCTCACTCCATTTTGGCTTCGTTTTCTTGTTTTTCCTCTCTGAATTTTCATTCCTCTGAGACCGAACATGCTGCAGTGTTTTTCAGAATAGTGTTTAATAATCTCTTTAGGCTCTGAAGCTAAAGAACTGTCTGTCCCTTCCACACAATGCACAATCTTAATATTCCCCTCCTCCCCCCACTAAACAACTTAAGAAAAGCATGCAATACTTCGTTAGAAGAGGTCTATTTAAAGTTCTGTCCAATAGCCCATAGGTGACCTTGCATGACCTCATATAATAGAAATGAGATCCAAACACCCCTAATTTGAGTGCAGATCAGACTGTGGTGCCTTGAACCCTCTAATATAAACACACACACACTTAAGATTATCTTAGTATTTGTCTGTGAAATAAACATTCCTAGTTAGTCCCATATATCATTCTCCACACACAGCCTCCCATGACCACCTGCTATTCAGTTTCCGACACTGGCTGTGGTGTTGGTATACAAGGGCAATGTTTCTCATTTACTTTTAAGCTTTAAACGAACATATGCACACATGCACAAGCAGCAGAAAATCCATTAAAAAAAAAAAGAAGTGTGCTATGCTCCAACTCCAGTCTGGGAATCCCGGCACGATGCCAGTATCTCCATCCATACGAGGACTCAGGAGTCCAGAGCGAGCATATGAATTTCCTGCATTCCCTCAATGTCAGGTCTCAACTCCCTTCCCCTTAGTGAAGAGCAATGCCCCACCAGGTACAGTGCACAGACATACACTAGTATCAGAGGGTAGCCGTGTTAGTCTGGATCTGTAAAAGCAGCAAAGAATCCTGTGGCACCTTATAGACTAACAGACGTTTTGGAGCATGAGCTTTCGTGGGTGAATACATTCACCCACGAAAGCTCATGCTCCAAAACGTCTGTTAGTCTATAAGGTGCCACAGGAGACATATACTAGTTTCCTAAGGGTGAGCCACCCCCTTGCAGAGCACAGCTCCCATCTCAGTCCTCTATAGCTGTGCATATACAGCCAGTCCCCACGAGTCCCTACCGTGCAATGCTGTGCCACCGATCCCTTTTTTAACCTCTTAGGCTCCCACTGGGAGAAGTTCAGCCCTCTAATTTAAAGTGAGGCGACTCAGTCTGGGCCGTCATTTGAGGTCCCTCTAGCGACCCTAAAGGGGAACTGCAGTCAGGGGGGAACTTTTGCCTTTCTGTTTCCAAAACCCAAGCTCCACACGCAACCAAGGAAGAAGGCGGTGGGAGGGAGGAGAGCAGCTCATAAATACTCTGGTTCGCCTACACCGGTCACTTTTGCAAATATCCCATTGCACCCTTTTGCAAGGACTTCACCATCACTCACACAAAAGATGCCGGGATGCAGCAACAAGAAACACAAACATTTCACCCAAACGCTGCTCCTGGTTGTAATCACGTTGTTTGCATGACTCCAAAGCGACACAACCAAAAGCCTCCTGCCTTGCTTAAAAAAGAAAAAGGAAAGCCCGGCTTCCCGCTCCTGCAGGAGAGAGATATCTCGCAGTGAGCTGGGCAGCTTTTTTAGCTCATTTCCAACCCGCGTCCTTCTGTGAACTGGAGACGCGCGCGCTAAGCAAAAGGAAGAAGCAGAGTGAAGGCTCTGGATCTGCTGGGCTGACCATCAAAAAGTCTGATGCTACTGATCTTAGCTCAGCGAGCCCCCTGGCTGCCCCCTCTGCTGTGGCCCTGCCTGCTATGGTACTAGAGACAAGCCCAATATGGGTTGTTTAATGTTGTCCTTACCTTTAAACTTCCACTGCTACTTTCAACTTCTTGTGTGCAGCCCTGGAGTAAGGCTGGGTGACTGTAGCATTCATCCATGTATCTCTCTGCTCCTGACATGCTTCTGTCCTGCTTGGTTTGTTTGTTTGCTGTTTAGTGTAATTTAGGGGGAGGTTTTTGGTGTGTCAAGTCCTTGTTTTACGAGGATGTTGTTGTTTTTTCTTTGCTGTCTCTTGGCTTGTTCTTGCTTTTCCAAGAGTCTAAGCTGGTGGGGCTTGGTTCTCCCAGCTGCAGCTATATTCTCAATTAGCTGCTCCACAACTGAGGAGACAGGCTGAGAGCACTCACTGCCCCTTCTTTTATACACCATCCAATGGGCATGCTCCAACTTCTACTGTAACAACGATCAAGGCAACTCAGCCAATAACCTTGCAGAAGTTATCTAACCCCTCTTTCCCCCTCCCTCTCTCTCTCTCGTGTAACCCTCGGAGTCTCACACTAGGAAAAAGTTTCAATAACATGGTTTCATAGAATGTTCCTCTCAGGGGGCTGAATGCAGCTACTGCTCCATGCAGAAGAAAATATCTGTCCTTTGGGTGAGGGCAGAAGCAGGGTGTCTGCTTTCATCACATGCTGCTTTTCAGATGCAGGTAAAATGAGCAATAAGAATGTGGACAGATGAATGCATTTTTTATTTTTCAGAAAAGAGCAGATCATTCCTGGGCTGCCAAATGCTCTACTATTGGCTAGCAAATTCCAGACTAACATTACCAAATGCTTAGGAATGGTTTCCTTTGAGCTCATCGGTGTTTCATTTAATTTCAACAGTATTCCTATAAGGAAAGAAACCCAATGTCAGCTGAGTTGTGCTTCATTAGCCAATGGGTACCAAGTAGTGAGTCCACATTGTTCTTTTCCATGGGGCAAACTATCCATTTTCCACACTGAAATCTCTTCATCCAAGCCAGAGAGTACTTTTCTTTAAAGGTGCCTGTTTCATCTTGAATCTGATCTTTCCTCCTTTTACACAACTTCCTCTGAGCTCTTTAATTTGGCCAAAATTCCTCATTTGCCAAGAAATAAAATCTAGATGGCTACTCTAATATTTGATCTTTATTTTCAATGGCTGCATTTTCACCATTGGTCCTGCAGGTTACCTTCAAAATAACTCCTGGGGTGGAATCATGTTTCAGTGATTAGTGAAGGTGATTTTCAGTCAATGAAGAAGTTGGTATGGGAGGCAGGATTTACAGTCACCTACGGACTGAAGTGACTCGACACATGCAGGATTTCAGAAGCAAAGGAATAGGCATGGGAGGGGGTTGTTCACTGTGACTGGTAAGCTGTTAATCATTTATAACTTCATTAACATCCTTGCTATCCTAAAGTAAATATGGAGGCTTTGCCTATCTAGGGCAGACAGATACAGTATGTTCTGCACCCAGTGCTGTATGCTGGCTTTCATGCTCACTTTTAGTTGTCAACCAACCTAATGAAGGCCCCATTCTGCAAAGATTTATGCACATGAATAATCCCATTTAAGATAATGGGATGGGTCCCATATTTATAGTTAATTGTGCGTGTAAAACTGTGCAGGGTCAGGGTCTAAATATATTATTATTGCTATTGATTACTGTAGTGCCCAGAGACACTCACTGAGATAGGGGCCCCCTGCGCTAGGTGCTTCAGATACATATAAGTAAGATAACAGTGCCCTGCCCTGAAGAGCTTACAATCTATATAGACAAGACAAAGCGTAGGAGGGGAAAGAGAGGTGAACTGACTTGTCCAAGGTCATGCAGCAGGTCAGTGTCAGAGATGGGAATAGAACCCAGGTCTCCTGACCTCCCAGGTCCCAGTCAGTGCCCAAATAGTTAATGAAATTCATTAGCTAGGATGTACAAGGCATGGTTACAATGTGCCAATGCACACTTACACAATAGAAAATAATGCTTTATTTTTATAATTGTTGGGTTTTTTCTCTCTGAGGTTGGGAACCAACTGAAGGATTTCTCCAAACAAGTGGAATTCAGAAGATTTCTCCCAAACCCTCCAAAGACAAGGGCTGGTACTTTCTCTATAGGCTTTTGACCTCCCAAAGGACATATGTCTCCCTCTCAAGAATCAGGTTGTTCTTTTGATCACATCATTCAACCCTAATTTTCTTTCCGTGTCTGGATTGTGTCATTGCATTTCAGATCCACCAAACAATCCAATGTCAGTGCAATGTCCTTAAACTAAAGATGTCATCAGAACAGGGAGGAGGGCATGGTGCTGATAAAACATACATAAAGGAAAGATTTTCACCCTAAGGTTCGGCACCTAAATCCACACCTCAGTGGAAATTAGCTGCTAAGTGCTCAGCACTTTTGAAAACCTGGCCACTTCTTTAGGTGCCTAAAAAGGAATTTATGAGGCTAACTATAGACAGCCAAGTTTGCAAATCTTGGCCATATACCTTTACACCTCATCCAGTGTAAAACTTTCAGTAGATGGGAAAGAAAGTTGTATTCGTTTTCACAACCATCCTTCCCCATTTGTTTAAAAACAAATCCATATCCATGGTGGTCAAATGGGGCTGTTAGCAGCCCAGAGAGAAGAACTGACTTCCCTTCCCCCAGCTTGCCACCAGCACCTCCTTTGAGTACACAAAAGAAACCTAGAGAGGGTGAGAAGGCTAATCTCTCTGAGAAAAACAAGTGATTTTCCAGTAAACAACTGCAACAGCAAACAAAGAGGGTGAACAATAATGATAATCAAAAATTATATTGTAAGGAAGAGATGACCCCATTATGCGAGGTGTCTCACCAGCTCAGTGAAAACAGCCAGCATTTTGGGTGAGCCTTCATCATCAACAACATCACCACAGACAACAAAATAAACCCCACAAGTTGCCATTGGATCCACTTGTGTTTGTGCCTTTGATCTTTTAATTGCTTCTTAGTTATCCTTCAGTGCAAATAAATAGTGCATTGTGTCAAGAAAGAGAGAGAGCGGGGAGGATAAGAAAGAAAGAAAGACACAAAAGAAAGAGCTGTTGACCGAAAGAGAAAAAAAGCAGGTTATTTTCCCATCTTTAAAGGAGTGAGTGTATCTGTATTTGAGGGATGGGGGGAGATTGGAAATCAAAGCAAAATAAAAAAAAACACATTAAGCCTCAGGCAAATATCATCCTCACGTCAGTAGGAAGAAATGGGGGAGAGGGCAAAACCCAGGATTAACCTTGTTTGAGTTTATTCCCTGAGAGTTGAATTGATCCAAAGAAAGTATGATATAGCAGCAGAGGGAAGAAAAATAGCTCTGAAGCTTTACTGACAGCTAACCATATCACTTTTCTTTCTTTCTTTCTTTCTTTCTTTCTTTCTTTCTTTCTTTCTTTCTTTCTTTCTTTCTTTCTTTCTAGCATTTCCATGGAAATACTCACTGGAATGTCATGGGGAGGAAAGTCCAAACTCCTCTAAGCAGAAATGTGAAACTCTGACAGACACAATCAGCCCTTCCAAATAACAAGGGACAAAGTTGGCCTTTATAGCATTGTACAAATATATAGAATTATGACTTTCTGTGTATGGCTATGGAATAATCTTTACATTAAAAGAGCTTCCCAGTGATGCCTGGAAAATATGGTGCAGGAGGGCAGATGAGAATCCTGTTGGGGCAGGGACTGTGTCTCACTATGCATCTGTGCAGCACCTAACAGGATAGGGCTATGATCTCAGCAGGGGCCCGTAGGTTTTACCCAGTAACAAACAGCAATATTCTTCTGTCATCCACTGGATAGCTTTGTGGAACAGCAGCAACACAAAGGCAATTTTTCATGCTACAACACCTGCCTTCTGTCAGTAGCAAATCCCTACAATCTAAAGCCGGGCTGAAACACAACATTGCACAGTTTGACTAAAGGTATGGTTTTAAACCTTTGTAGATAAGCTGATGCAAACCCCTGTGTGAACACACTGAAATCCATTTTAATCTGTCTTATATTGGTTTCGTTTGCTGCAATACATTTATAGGCACATGCTAAACCAATAAATTCAGTTTTAAAGATGTTTAAGTGGTCCATATAGGGGTTCAAGTAAATGTTGGTTAAATTGGTGCAACTTATGTGTGTAGACATGGTCCAAGATCCCCTCTGCTTCTGATGTATTCTACAGCTGTCTTCAGGCTGACTCTACTTCTATCTGTGGGTCTCTCTCTTTATAGAAAATCCAGAAGAACTTCACATATAACAGGTATATCTGGTCCTGCCTGAAGCAGGGAATATCACAAATTGGGTAATATTTTAAATGTGTCTGATACATCTTGTTACAATTAATGTACACATAATACAATTTATGAACTATATACTAGATCTTGATTTGCCATAGAGATTCTAAGCAGGGTGGAATGGTAGAGATATGTCTATTGAGTAATTAATTGCTTTAAGACAGCACAGTATGTTCACAAAGACAAAATACCTCTGAGGAATTCTGGAATCCCAGCTATGTAACTTTCAGGCATGTCTTTGACTGGTTTTTTCCGTGCTGCTGCGCTTCAGTCAGTGGGTCCTTGTGTCTAGTCCTCATTGTCTTCAGGATGATCATTGGATGTGATTCTTAAGTGTTCTCCAGAAGCCACTTCCCACCTTATCAGAGACCCTCACCTGCTGACTCTTAGATCCAACAAACGGTGTTGGGAATTCTGATCTGAATTCTGCAGAGTCAGCACAGCAAAAAATCTGAGGAGAGACAAAACAGAGCATTTTATTGTCTGTTTCTACCTCCTCTTCTTACTCACTTTTTGGACTGCTAGGCTTTCCACAACAGAGTAGTTCTTTGGTCAGGCTCTTTTCAGAGAAAGACAATGGTCCTGGGTGAAGGTACTGGGCTAGAACTCAAAAGAGCTGGGGTCAGCTTCTGGCTCTGCTACAGTCTTCCTGTGCAACCTGGGTCAAGTTATCTAATCTCTCGGTGCCTCAGTACCCTATCTGTAAAATGGAGGTGATAATGCTTCCTTTCTCCATCTTTGGTTGCAGTATTGTTATAGTGAGGCTGGTCCCAGGATAGGAGAGAGACAAGGTAGGTGAAGTAATACCTTTTACTGGACCAGCTACTGTTTGTAGAAAGCTTGTACCTTCCACCAATAAAAGATATTACCTCTTCTACCTTCTCTCTCTCCATCTTGTCCATGTAAATAGTAGGCTCTTCAGGTCAAAGACTGCCCCTTGTGGTATGTATGTACAACACCTAGCTGCATTGAGGTCTCTAGATGCGACTGTACTATCAACAATGATGTTGCTCTTGGAGTCAGTGAAATTGCTTACACTCTGCTTTCATTCCTATTCCTGATGCACACTGCGGCTACGTCTACACTACAGCATAAATTCGAATTAGCTTAAACCGATTTTATAAAACAAATATTATAAAGTCGATTGTGCGTGTCCACACTAGGCACATTCATTCGGTGGTGTGCGTCCATGGTCCGAGGCTAGCGTCGATTTCTGGAGCAGTGCACTGTTGGTAGCTACAGTAAAATAATGAGGCCAATAACGTCGATTTGTGTCCACACTAACCCTAATCCGATATAGTAATATCAATTTTAGCGTTACTCCTCTCGTTTTGTAGGAGTACAGAATCAATTTAAAGAGCCCTTTACATCGATATAAAGAGCAGTGTAGTGTGGATGGGTGCAGCGTTAAATCAATTTAACGCTGTTAAAATCGGTTTAACAGCGTAGTGTAGACCAGATGGGTTTGATCAGGAAGCCCAGCTATGAAACTGGTGGTGAATTGCCAATGTTTTAAATGAGGAGGTCCTTATAAAAACATTCCCCTTCTGCCTGGGATAGGCCTACTGTACCAGGGATGTGTGCACTCAGCGTGGAGGGGGAGAGAGTGGGAGAGCTGAATGATTTGTTTTATCATTTAAACAAAACACATTCTCATAAGCATAACCAAGAAAGGGAGGCAACAGCACTTGGCAAACAAACATACATAAAGTGCACTTCTCTGGAAATGTTTATGCCCTGCTGCTGAGAAATACGCTGAGCACATTGACAGGACAGCGTGGTGCTCCGCTTGTGTAATTTGTAACAGGGTGAGGTGAGGACCTTGCAGTGGGCCCTGAGGACCTTCTCCTCCCCCACAGGAGCATGATTTCTAAAATACCTGCCACTTGCTACATCCTGGTACATTCTCAAGGCCAGGGGCGGCTCTAGGCATTTTGCCGCCCCAAGCACGGCAGGCAGGCTGTCTTTGGCGGCTTGACTGCGGAGGGTCCGCTGGTCCCGCGGGAGGTCCTCCGAAGCCGCAGAACCAGCGGACCCTCCACAAGCACACCTGCGGGAGGTCCTCCAAAGCCGCAGGACCAGCGGACCCTCCGCAGGCAAGCCGCCGAAGGTACCCTGCCTGCTGCTCTCGCAGTGCCAACAGAGCGCCCCCCCCCCGTGGCTTGCCACCCCAAGCACGCACTTGGCGTGCTGGGGCCTGGAGCCACCCCTGCTCAAGGCCCCAGAGGTGCTCTCCAGAGGCATTTATGTGAGGCAGAAGCAGCAGGGATGGTTTGGCAGCATCAAGGAGTAGGGGGGGTGAACACGCCTCTTTAGTTGGGTGTGATACAACTCTACCAAGGGGAGCCCCTGACAGCACACCACCACCAGGGGTTATTACTTGCAGGACTGCAGTGTACATAAGAAAGAGGAAATACGACTGTGGGCTTAATGCACTAGGCTGGGATTCAGGAGATCTGGCCTCAGTTCCCAGCTCTGCTACAGACTTCCTGTGTGAACTTGGCCAGATTTCCAAAAGAGCTTAGCATCTAGCACAGGGGTTCTCAAACTCGGGGGTCACAATCCCTCGGAGAGTTGCAAGGTGGTTATGTGGGGATCTCAAGCTGTCAGCTCCCTGGCAGCAGGGCTGGGGCTGTCAATTCCATGTATGGCTGACAGCCCCAGCCCCAGCCCCAGCTGCCTGGGGGTGGGGGTTGCACTCAGAGGCTTGCTGCCTGAAAGGGGTTGCCAGTACAAAAAGTTTGAGAACCACTATGTAGCAGCTTTCATGGGGAGGTACTGGGGACTGTGCACACCTGAAAGAGTGGCCTTTATTAGCTCTGTGCCTCAGTTTCCCATCTTACAGTGGAAGTAATAAGGCTCCCTTTGTCTGTCTTGTCTGCATAGACTATAAACTCTTAAGGGCAGTGACTGTCTTTTACTAGGAGTATGTTCAGCCCCTGGCACTCTCATAATGCAAACAATCGGGTTTCTTTAATTGTGACACTGACAACTTTTGTTTTAAGGTCCTTGTACTGCCTCTACACTGAGGAATGAAACGGGGATGCTGAGGCAATGGCATCTCTGCAATTGAAGGCCACCCGGCAGAGATGCCAGAAGGGGCTGGGACCCTCTGAACTGCTAACATACTGGAAAACAAACCCAATTCACTTTTCTGGATCCTCAAAAAATGCAAATAGCCCTTTAAAACCATAAGTGCATGTTCAGAATATTGTCACACGAGCACCTGTTTTTGTGCCTGGCTGGGAGTGAGCATTGTTTCAGGGCTGCCCAGAGGATTCAGGGGTCCTGGGGCAAAGTGGAGGAGCTGCGGTGCTTGTACTCACCCGGTGGCGGTCTTCGGCAGTACTGAAGGGCCCCCCGCCGCCAAAATGCTGCCGAAAACCCGGAGCGACTGAAAGGCTCCCCACTGCCAAAATGCCGCCAAAGACCCGGACCGCCACTGGGCCAGGGCTCATGGCACATTTCATCGGTGGGGGGCCCTTCAGTCGCTCAGCGTCTTCGGCAGCACTGAAGGGCCTCCTGTTGCTGAAATGCCGCCGAAGACCCGGACTGCCACCAGGCCAGGGCTCGCGGGGCCCCTGTGGGGCCTGGGGCCTGGGCCAAATTGCCCCACTTGCCGCCTCACCCACCCCCCGGCAGCCCTGCATTGTTTAGTTAGAGCAAGGGCACAGGCGATCTGGATGCTAAGTCCGATTCTTCCATTGATTAGCTATGAAACTTCAGGCCACTCAAGTAATGTCTCTGCCCCCTCAGTTTCCACAACAGTCAAACCTACATTGGGTGGTGGTTATATGTTATAATGCTAATGTACTGGTGATCCGAGGAGGAAAGGTAGTATAGAGGTGGTAAGTACTAATGCTATCATGCTGCTTGGGATATGGCAGATGATCAATCTCCATGCTACAAACAGGAGACGGGTTATGTCATCTAGTCCTTTCCCCTGCCAGCCAGGGCAGAATCTGCCAAATCTGGGAACTACAGAACAGATACAACTTAGATAATGTTTTCACTTACACTTTAACCCTAAGGAGCATCGTCAAAAATTAACCAATGTCAGGTCATGCTAGGACTGGTCAATGACTGTTGGCTGGGTGTGTGGAGCTGATGTGACTTGACTGAAAGATTTGTGAAGAAAGCTGTTACCTATATTTTAGTGACCCCGGGCTCCACAGGGACCCCCCACAAGAGTTTTTCGGGGCTCCTGGAGCAGGGTCCTTCACTCTCTCCAGGGGCCCTGGAAAACTCTTACGGGGCCCGGGCTCCCGGAGCTTCTTCAGCTCCGTGTCTTCTGCAGCAATTCAGTGGTGGAGGGTCCTTCTGCTCTGGGACCCGCCGCCAAAGTGCCCCGAAGACCCGTGACAGAGGGTCCTTCTGCTCCGGGACCCCCTGCCGAAGACCTCCAGGCCCCCTGAATCCTCTGGGAGGCCCTAAGAAATTCCACTGATAGACTTATGATGAATAGCTTCCCCCACTCACCCTCCAATTACCAGTCAGAGGAGAACACCAGAGAGCTGTGGAAGGAGGAACCACTCTTTAATGACATAATTTAACAGCCTTTTGAAAATGTACAGCGATATCATTAACAAGCCTGTTACAGGACCAGCTCCCTCCCCAATGGTGACTAGGAGCAGGGAGGACTGGGGCCCACCCTTTATTTAAGAGGCTGCTAATGTGGTTAATCCCTCAATTTAATTTAGCAGCTCAACCTCCCATCTCTTCTCTTCTGTCCCCTCTCCACCCCACATATCTCCACTGCCTTGACTTTCTTTTCATTAATTTCTGCTCCAGCCGTTTAACAGATTAGAATGCACTCATGTATATCATTGTGGCTTCATTAGAGTCATTGTTATGCATCAGGTGAAGGCCTGACCCTTTGCATTTAGGAATTGTCATGCTGTGTCATACCAGCTCACCCTGAAGGCCTGGCCTAGACTAGGGTGCCACCTTCTTTGTAATTCTATACATCCTTTTGCCCTGTTTATTGCACAAATGGATCAGTGTGAACATTCCAGATGTGACTAATGTTGCTTAATCCACTTGAAGTTCTGCCCACCATCCTCACTCAGTTCAGCTGCAGTGTCTTCTGGGCAAATATCCCAGAGTTCCCATCAGCTCCAAGCAGCTGTGTATTCCAGGAGATACTGCAAGGCTTTGTGGAATATTGTGTGTGTTCCCAGAGGAATTTTGAGAGGCAGGATCAAGCACCCATAGCTCCTTGGGAAAATCTCCTGATTCCCTAGCAATGTATCCCATAAAGCTCCTGGAGAATGTACTATTTCCAAGCAACATAGAGGTCTGGCCAAATGCCCATCACATGCTCCTACATCATCAGCAAAATTTTGTTATGGAATAATCTGTCCATAGAAGTTCCTTCCTAAATCAACAGTTAGTGAAAAGCTTATGCCCCAGAGCCTGAGAATTTCTATCCCTTATATGTTTTTATCCTGTATAACATAACTGCATTGACCCAGGATTACAAACAGATGGCCCGTTTCCACAGACCCAGTTCCTGCCCCTTGATTTATAGGCACCGACTCTAAATGTTAGTGACAGGGAGATTTCTGTGCCTGGATTTAAAGTGTTGCTTCCATCCCACATGCCACTGGTGAGACATTTTTAAGTGCCATGGCAAACAAAGCACATATGTGTCTAAAACATTCCAGGCAATGTCTACGTGTGCTTTTATAAAGTTCTCTCCAAGTTCTGTGATTGGTTGCATTGATAGTATAAGAGTTAAATGGACTTCCAAGGCAGGTGGGGCAGTGGTGGGTCTGACGTGGTAATATCATAGACATGTTATTTGAAAAGCTAAGAATTGTGGAATTCCTCACCTAATTGAATATTCCAACAGTTTAAATAAAAGTGAAATGTAATATAAAAGATACCACTAAATCAAAGTACAAAGAAGACTGAATTAAAAAACCACTCAAACCTCTCCCTATATAACCTGCATGCACGATGATCTACCTCCCATAATGCTCATTTTCTAATTTTTAGTGTATTTTCTGTTGGTAAAATTAGCTGCATC
Organism: Gopherus evgoodei; assembly: GCF_007399415.2. Lineage (NCBI taxonomy): Eukaryota > Metazoa > Chordata > Testudines > Testudinidae > Gopherus > Gopherus evgoodei. Next base: position 112,131,009 of record NC_044325.1, on the reverse strand, counting down.
TACACCTGTGGGGAATTGGGTGTCCTCACTAGCCACAGGACAGTTACAGCACAGGTAGCAGCTGCTTCACCTTTCCACATTGCACCGTCAAAGATCCAGTCACTATTTTTTTTTTTTCATGAAAAGTTGTTTTGCGTTGAAAAATTGACTTTTTTTAAAAAACCCAAAAAATATTGGCAACAGCTGTCAACTCAACGAAATGTTTGATTCTCCACAGCATTTTCTATCGATGTCACAATAGATATAAAAAAGTTGTGTTTAGAACAAACCTAGGTTTTGGCAAACAAAAGATTTCGATAATGTTTTTGATAAAAACATTATGTGGGGAAAATTATTTTTAAAAAGAACCCTGGAAAGTGTTTAGAAACCCGTGAAATGGAAACCACTTCAGTGGGTGGAAATGTTTGACAACATCTCGTTACTTTCCTTGATGAGCTCTACCCATCCCTATAGCTCAATCCTGATATGGACCAGCTGCCTCTGTGGGTCTGGGTTGGCCACTCAGTCCTTAGTTCCCACAGTGAGGATGCAAACATGCCCAGTGTAGTGTTTCATGCAGAGGGGAAGTGGTGGTTGTTGATGTGAACAATTGATCACTGGGCATGTGGACTCCAACGGAGTTTAGACCACGTCCTAGGAAGCGATCCGTTACACTAACAGCGTGGTACAAGCAAACAAAACTTGCGTCGTTATGATACTGGAGAATGCTAAGAGTCATGAGAAAATGGAGAGTTCCATTTGACACAGCATCAATGCATCATGGAGGGGGACATGGGGTTCCAGAAAAACAAACTGCAAGAATCTCAAGACTAACGTTTAGCCACAACATTAAATCAAAACAAAAGAAAGAACAATAGAGAAGAGCTAAAAACAACTTATTGTAATCTTCTTGGGGCAGGGGCATTAATTCAGTTAACAGAAGAGTCTCTCTCTCTCACACACACACACACACACACACACACACACACACACACTCTCCAACCTATGAAACATTTCCAGATGGCTTGAGGAGTTCATGGAAAAGGTGTGCAAGGTGTTGCAGTTACTACAGCCAGCCATTCAAGTGTATAGCCTCTCAACAGAGAAGGTGGCTCAGTGTTTGAGAGCCCTACAAGAACAACGATGGAAGAAAACAGGCAGCCACTGCACTGAGTGGCTGGTGTTATAAAAGAGGGTTTTTTAAACCAATGGTTTTCAACCATTTTTCATTTGCGGACCCCTAAAACATTTCAAATGGAAGTGTCAACTACTTTGGAAACCTTAGACATCATCTCCAGACTCCTAGGGATCCGCGAGCCACAGGTTGAAAACCACTGTTCTGTGGTAATGACAACCTTTCGTGGACCCCTTAGAAATAGTCTGTGGACCCCCAGGGGCCGTGGACCAAAGGTTGAAAACCACTGTTTTAAAAGAAACAAATGCATCCAACGTGCAATTCAGATATCCAACACGCAAGATGAGGATGCTTTGGATATTAAGGTGGGTGCTACCAGGCATCCTCAAAATATCATTTCAGTTGCCATAATGATGACAGTTCCTTCCATCCAGAAGGATCCCAAAGAGCTGAATGGATCATGTACACCACTGAAATGCAGTCACCTCTGAAGTGGAAAGCAGCAACCCCCAAGCACACATGTGGATGAAGGGAAAGTTTGGCCAAGGAAACTGGTCCAGTGCCCCTTGCCCTACTCTTTTTTAAAAAAAAAAATGTTCCATGGAATCTTAGCTGTCCATGTAGAGAAGCCAGGACCTAGGTTTTATTGTCTCATCAGAAAAATACACACAGTAAAGTGCAAGGAACTCAATTTATCTAACTGAGAAGGATGAAGAAATGAGTTGACTCTGGAACTGGCTCCAGAGTGTCTGAGTATTTCGTACCTTAGGCTTAGGTAATTAAACCATCCCCTCAGCATAACCGTAATGTACTTCTCAGACATTGCTCTGAAGCTGACCTCACACTCTCATCTAATCAACATTTCCCAAGATACTATGTCCTCCTTTTAACATGCCACCTCTGGTGGAGATATGGTGTATTGCAAGAGGGTGTTAGTTTGGGGAGCAGTTTGGACAGCATTGTTGTGTCTATGCAGGAAAATAATAACCGAAGTAACCATCCTTGGTTGAATGAGTTGGGCCATTGCTAATCATGGATGGAGTATTACAATTCAGGCAATTGAAAGACATGCACAGTCTAACATCTCCAACCTAGACAGTTAAGAGTTGAAGGTCATGCCACATATCATCAGAAAGTGAATTTCCTCTAGATTTGGAATCTATCTCTGGTACCCATTGACCTAGTACAGGGATTCTCAAATTGGGGGTTGGGACCCCTCGGGGGGGTCACAAGGTTATTACATGTGAGGTCGCAAGCTGTCAGCCTCCACTCCAAACCCCACTTTGCCTCCTACATTTATAATGGTGTTAAATATATAAAAAAGTGTTTTTAATTTATACGGGGGGGTCACACTCAAAGGCTTGCTGCGTGAAAGGGGTCACCAGTACAAAAGTTTGAGAACCACTGACCTAGAATGTGAACGCCTCACAATCTTTACCCCAGTGATGTAAGGAAGTGCTATCCCCATTTTACAGATGGGTATCTGAGACAAGGAAACTAACTGACTTGTCCAGGTTCATATAGGAAGCCTGTGCCAGAACAGTGATTTGAACTGGGGTCTCTCAAGCACTATGCACGCTAACCATTGGACCATTCTTCCTCTCACAAGAATATGGTCTGAGTTGTCCTATGAACTTGATGTAACAATATATTTAGTAGTAGTAGTAAATTTGTTAGTTTACCCGTGTAAATTAATACAATCCCATCAGAAGAACTGATTTACTTCTAACATGTAATTTATGCAAAAGCAAAATCTTAGTGCAAGGCCAAGACGTGGTCTGAGGGTATGTGCTGGAAATGAAGACCCGGTGAACCAAGCTGGCATACTGCAGATCAGGGATGAGATGCTGCAAGACACAACAATGGGACAAGGTTTGCCAGAATCCCACTGTAAAGGCAATTTCATGAGCCAGGTAAGGCTCTGACTACACCCTTCATAACTTGGACTGTGCTCTGAAACCATAAATCTGACAGAAGCCTATTTTTTTTTCTAGGAATGATGCCTCAGGTGAGGCCTGCCTGGCCCACATAGATAAAAATATGATTGATTGATTTTAATTCCCTAACCCCACTGAGGGTATGTCTATACTGCAGTTAAAAACCCGCAGCTGGCCCATGCCAGCTGACTTGGATGCGGGCTAAGCAGCTGTTTAGTTGCCGTGTAGACATTCGGGTTCAGGATGGAGCCTGGAATCTAGGACTCTGTGAGGTAGGAGGGTCCCAGAACTCAGGCTTCAGCCCAAGCTGGAATGTCTACATCGCAATTAAACAGCCCAACAGCCTGAGCCCGAGTCAACTGGCACAGACCGGCCGGGTACCTAATTGCAATGTAGACATACCCTTATCAGCACTCACTCCCTTACAGAATCAAAGCCCCTGTCTTTGCCACGCCCTGCTCCTGTTACAAGAGCCATGCTCATCCAATCAGGGAAAAGAAACAGTACCTTGTGGCTTAAGTAACCAATCACACTAACCAATGCCCATTGAAATTTGAATATCAAACACTCAAGGGGAGGGATTGTGCTCCCCACTTTGGTATGTAGGGGTTGTAAACAGCCTGCAGGCAGGACCTGGGCTGTCATAGTCACGCCTATGTGGTTTGCAGCGCAGGGGTGGAGCCAGTGGCAGGAGTGTGCAGGGCCATAATGCAAAATACTGAAGGGACCCTGAGCTGTTTCCAGTTGTAGAGCAGCCCATAGGCAGACCCCCAGAGTAGCCCAGAATCTTGAGCATGCAACAGTGATTTATTGAGGTCTTTGCACTACTCCTCTCCCAGCCTTAGACCGTCTAGGAGGGGCAGCAGAGAAGCCCAGCCTATGTAAACCCTACATCACTCTAAAACCACAACAATCTACACCTGTGATTGAGAGAGGGAATCTGAAATCGGCTCCCAGACATTCCTCAAACAGAAGCTCAGTTCACCTGGTAAAGTATTCACTGCAAATTATTCGCTCAGCTGGAAATGTATCCCACCTTGCAAATGTCTGCTTGCCTTCTTGGATGGGATTTTTTTTCTTTTCTTTGTGGAGTATAAAACATCATTATTTATTTATCAATCATCATAGGGAGGGCAAATTTTTGTGCTTAGACTGGTAAATTCTCCTGTAAGCTTTGCAAAGCTGCATGGATCTATGATGATGTCAATTGCCCCATTTTCCTCCCTTTTAAGGGCCTGATCCAAGGCCTATTGAAGTCAATGGCAAGAATCCTCTTGACTTCTGTAGACTCCGAATGAGACCCTAAGTGATGTGAAGTCTTCAGGGTAGAACAGTTCCAGCTATGAAAGGTTAACACACTGAGCCTCTGTAGCTATGCAAATACATGAATGTGATTAATGATTAACAGGCATGTAATTATAGCAATGGAAATTGTATCAGTCTGTCAAATCTGTCCCCCCTTCTTTCGCCCCCTCCCCAAATTGATTTATTACTCAGCCATAAAAATCTACCAGGTGAAACTTTGGTTCACAAGATCTTAGCCTGAAAGTAAATCATTTGGGTTGGTTTTGACTTGATTTAAAAAATTTAAATAAAATAAAATAAAATATATTCCTACTGGTTTGACCCTTTCAAAACAATACAAGTGCAATAAACTGAAAACAAACCACTTCAGATTTTTTCCCCACAAGTCTAACTCAAAGGAGGGGTATGATTTCTAAAAAATTAACCCTTAAAAATGACCAGGGGAATTACGCTGACTTAGATTAGTTTATATGTAGAGAAAAAAAGATAGTAAAACATGGGCAGAGACTCTAGACTTTTAAAAATCACCTGGCAGGCATCCTCAGTGTTCACTTCTCCAAGAAAATCATTAAAGTGAGTTGAAAAATGTTAGTCTGACATTTCTCAGCAAAAGACAGGGCCAGAGTTTTTGTGAAAATGTTCACGTCTTCCCCCCCATACTTTGACCAACGCTAGCCATAAAGGGTGGGATTTTCAAAGGCTTTCTCTCTGTGGAGCTCAAAGGAGATCAGTCTTATTACTCCCATTTTACAGATGGGGAAACTAAGGGACAGGCAGAGGAAATGACTTGCTCATGGTCACTCAGCAGGACAGTGGCAGAGCTGGGAATACAATCCAGGTCTCCTGAACCCCTGTCCAGTGCTCTATGCACTGGTGCACGAAGGCCCAGATCCTTTGAGGATTTTGGCCTAAGTGATATAGGAGCACAAATCCCATTGAATATGCTCCTAAATCACTTCAGTTCTTTAAAAGTCCCCAACCAACTTTCTTTCATTGGACCCTAAAATCCTACTGAGGCTCCATTTCAGCAAGTTGGTAGACCTCAAATGGGGCCCCACTGACCTTGAAGTAGTTTGCAGGATCAGGGTATTATTCACTAGGGGCTTGCCAGGAAGGTTCCCCTTGTCAACAGAAACATAATCAGGAGGCCCACAGTCCCTTCGGTGAATGATACATGTTTTACAGCCTGCTTTCCCTCACCTGCCCTCCACCCTTCTGGTAGCATGGGGACTCGCAGTGAAGCTGTAATAACCCGAATGCAGGGTAAAGGCTGACACTGCAGCACTTCCAGGACACTATTCTGTTCACAGCAACAGGATGGGGAGGAACACCAGGGTTAACTGAGTTTCCTGGATTTTGTCTGTTTAGAAGGTGACCTCGAGTGTGTGGGATGGGGGACACAGAGGGAAGAGGGGGAATTTATTATTATAATAAGCATGTTTTCACTAAACAAAGGTTTTTAAAATCAAATGGGTTGGGGTGTTGGGAAGATGGTAAGTCTAATGCATATTGCTGGACCTGGTTTTGCTAGCCTTTGGCCTGAGCTACACTTAAAACGTAAGGCTGATGCAGCTGTGATGCTCAGGGGTGCAAGAAACTCACAACACATTGTGGCACAGCTATGCAGACCCCAATGGAAGAATCGGTGTTGGTACTACACCACCAGAAAACCCCCGCCTTTCCCTGTACATTGCCTCTACACTATGGGATTATGCTGTCATAGGTGTATTGATGTAGCTATGCCAGTCTAATCCCTGCAGTGTAGACACAGCATGACACTGAATGGCATATGACAGGGGTCCCCAACGCGGTGCTTGTGGGCACCATGGCACTCGCCAAGGCATCTAAGTGCGCCCACGGACTGGCCGGTGGATGAGCATCTGCCGAAATGCTGCTGACAAGCAGTGTCATCCAAAGGTGTCGCCGAAATGCCACCGATTTCGGCAGCATTTCAGCGGCGCCGCCTACTGATGTTGCCGCTTGTCACCGGCATTTCAGCAGATGCTCATCTGCCGCCGCGGTCCTCCATGGCTTGTCATCTGGCACCAGCCAGTAGAAAAAGGTTGGGGATCACTGGAGTACGGTGTACCATTTCGTATGAATAAAAGTGGTAGCAGCTAGTCCATGGTGATCTGCCTGAAAAAGGGGAAAGTGACCCACAGTGAATGCAGCAGGCATGGGGAGAGAATGTATCATCCCACTACAGAAAGGATGTGGACAAATTGGAGAGAGTCGAACAGAGGGCAACAAAAATGATCAGGGTGTGATTTACGAGGAGAGGCTGAGTGAACAGGGCTTGTTTAGTCTGCAGAAGAGAAGAGTGAGGGGGGGATTTGATAGCAGCCTTCAACTACATGAAACGGGTTTCTAAAGAGGATGGAGCTCAGCTGTTCTCAGTGGTAGCAGAAGACAGAACAAGGAGCAATTGTCTCAAGTTGCAGTGGTGGGGTCTAGGTTGGATATTAGGAAAATCTATTTCACTAGGAGGGCAGTGAAGCACTAGAATAGATTACCTAGGGATGTGATGGAATCTCCAACCTTATAGGTTTTTAAGGCCCAGCTTGACAAAGCCCTGTCTGGGATGATTTAGTTGGTGTTGGTCCTGCTTTGAGCAGGGGGTTGGACTAGATGACCTCTTGAGGTCTCTTCCAATCCTAATCTTCTATGATTCTATGATCTTGAGTTCATCTAAGGTAATTACATGGCCACTCGCAGTGTAGCATCTGAGCACCTCACAAACTTTAATGTAGTTATCCTCACAACACGTCTGAGAGGCGGGGCAGGAGTATTATCCCTCTCGTACACACAGGGAATTGACACACAGAGAGGCTAAGGGTGAGGTGAGTGCACTGACTTCAGTGGGAGTTAGGTGCCTAAAAACCTTTGTGATTCCCACCCCAAGTGACTTGCTCCAGGTCACACAGGAAGCCTGTGGCAGAGTGAGGAATTGAATGCAGGTCTCCCAACACCCAGACTTGCACCTTAGCTATTGGACCATCCTTCCTGTCATCATTAACACCCACCCTGCTCTGACTGTCAGCCAAACAGGGATGCCTCTTACAGTACCTGTTATGAACTTCAGTGGTATCCACCCATTTTTGTTGCCATGGCATCACACTGGTAAGTTGTGCTTTCAGAAGACTGTCTTCACCGGAAGGTAGTGTTCAGTAGCAGGGGCAGGTGAAAAACACAAAACTAGGGCACTGGGTCACTTATTCTCTAGTCCCTGCTACCATGGACTACACTGATCCTTTGTATTACAGTAATGCCTGGAGGTCTCCAACTGAGTTATTATGTGCTGTACATACACATTATAAGAGACAATCCTTGCCTGTGTGTGAGTTTACAGGACAAATAGACAAGCTGGACAAAGGATGGGAGAAAAGGAGGATTATTATTCCCATTTTATAGATGGGTAACTGAGGCCCATGGAGAGGTTAGATGTCTCCCTCAGGACTGCCCTACTTTTCAAGATCTCTCATTGCTACTATAAGCATAGTCAAATATCACACAATGGGCCACAGGGTCCAAACTTTTCTCTCTGTTTCATCTGGTCTCAGCCCAATAGGCCCTGGTTTTAGACTCCTAGTTTAGAACGCAAAATTTCTCTTTGAATTGCAAGCAATAGTCACACATTTACCCAGAGTGCCTGGGTTTGGTAACAGCTTCCCGACCTGCCTGCTGTATGGGTTTATTACTAGAGGAAGTTTTGGGGAATGAGCTTTCTCATCCAAAGCCTTTTTGAAATATGCGCTGCTCCTTGCCTTAAAGTCAAGCCAATTCACCACAAAGTGCCTCCTAACAAGGACAGCTTCTCAGCTCTGCTAGCCCCCATCCCTGTAATCTGCCACACCTTGTTGAGCAACAAAATCAAAACAGGCAAGTTAGCGTTGTATATGGAAACAAAAAATGGTCCAACAGTTACATCGCAAGAGCTGGAGTCTATCTAATACTGTTGCCACAACATAGTCCCTCTGTGATTTTGGCCAAGTCACCTAATTGCGTTGTGCCTCGGTTTCTCCATATGTACAATGGAGATAATAAATCCTACTTACTTCACAAGTTGTATAGAGGATAAACTCACTTATGCATGTGAAGCACTTTGAGATATCTGGCTGGCAGGTGCTGTAAAGGTGACAGCAATTATTTGCTTTTATGCTGTTATACATACAACTCTATTGGAATATGAAGTCTTACCTCTGCCCTCTCTGACTATCTTGTGACCAGGCAGACTGAACTCTTCCTACTCCTGATCATCCAGAAAGAATTCAGATTCAGTAATGCGAGGTTGTGGAAAAGAAGAGCAAGCTTGGGGATTATAGGTTAAGACTGAAGTGAATTTTACAGAGCCGGGCAGAAGCCTGGAGGTCCTTCCAGTCCTAAAAAGGAGACAGTGGAAGCCTAGTTTTGCCACCTGTAACTACAGCTATCTGAATCTCACTTTCAAAAGCTTCAAAATTAGACTCATAGTCCTATTTTAACTTTACAGTTCTTTGTTGTTGTTTTTTCTGTTCCATCTGCTTTCATTCTAATTATTATAATTAACTGTTGCCTATTTTTAAAAGGCCAGCAGCCCAGCTTTGGCATGAGAACAGATTGCATGATTTGAATAGACAGTCTATCTCATAAATGGCACATGACTGCTTAGGAAGCTTCTCGACATTTTTCTTGTTAGCCTGGAGTTTCAAGTTGGTACAGATTATCTTGGGCCATATCAGTGACATTTTGAAGCTGAAAGCTGCTGAAGGCACGTCGCATGGTCATATGATTCGAAAGCTTGATAGTGAATCAAAGAAGGTTTTTCCTAGACTGGAAACCTTTAGTGTTTGTAGGAAAACCAAACAAACATGAGATTCAGAATAAAAGCTCTTTTCTCTCTCTCTTCAGTTACTTGCCCTCTTCAGTTTCCCCCTTGTGTTCAGGGAATGGAATAACAAAATCTGAGGATGGGAAGGGCACTTGTGCTATGAAATCATTGCTGTGTAGAAGCTACAAAGTAGCTTAGATAGAATTCAAACATTGCCTTTCTCTAGAGCATCTAAACCATCAGTTATACAATTTGGCATGAATAAGTGATTATAGATATTCATGAGTCTGTATGGATAGAGATCTGAGAGCTTGGTTTATCAAGGCCCTTTCTCCACCCCTGTAGACAAGCTCCTACAACAGGGCAAGGGGAGCACATGGACAAAAAGTACTAGGACCCACAAGAATTATGGGATACAGGAAGCCTAATCAGAACAGTGCGTCCTAGGGATCCATCTTAAAACTGAGCACAGTGTTCCCTATCCAGAAGTCGGTACTGGGAGCCTGGATAATAGTGATATAACAGGCCCAACCTGGACATTGTGTCCTGGGGCTTACTTGGATAGTGGCTCCACTTGAACAGTGAACCGTAGACGCCCACCTCCTGGTCAGCTCAGTCACAGTTGGAAGATGACACACTAAACTAATTCATCTTCCTCCAAAACACTCTCATCATCCACATAATGGAGGAGAAGAGGACAGGTGCTCTCTGTGCCCCAAAGGGGCAAGGGATTTGGTCAGGGTGAGTGATTGGATAGAAATGGAGTGCGGGAGGGAGAAGCTAGTCAGAAAATAAAAATGCCTGGAAGAAAAGGTGGATCAAGAAACAGAAGGAAAAGTGCAGAAAAGGAATGGGAAAGAAGGGGCGGGTGGACCAACAGGTGTGTGTTTAGCAAGGTGCTCTTCTCTCTAGCATGCTTGCTGCATATAACATTCTAAGTCTATGATTCAGTGACAGCTTGGGGCTTTTATAGCCAAAATAAAAAATCTGAATATCTTCCCAGGTGTGAGTGAGAATGGAGAAACCCCCCACACCTCCACAGACCAGACATCCACTGGATGCGACTTTCAGGCTCTTAGTAATGACTACCTCAGACTCCTGTAGCGAGTGGGTACTGGGAGCACCAACCAGTACAATGGAAGACACCTAAACACTGTGTCCTTAGCTTGGGTGAGACAGAACATGCCACAAAATGGTTCAGAAACCTAGCTCTTTAATGCCAGCCCTGAGGGAGATAAAGGATCCTTTTTTGTAGGCTCACAGCTAATGAAAAGCATCCTGACAACTGAGAATATAAAATCAGACCATTCTTCCTAGAGAATGGGAATTGGAATGGACGGTAGCACTGCTGGGTTATAGCGTGGAGTTGTACCAGCTCACTGCTTAGGAGTTAAACATTTACTAACTGGGTGGAAAAAGATTTCCCAAGAGCTCAGCTCCCAGAATTGGAGTCAGATTTTCAGAAAATCTCAGCACCCAGCGTGTTAAGCCCTTCTGCAAATCTGGCCACTTATTTCAGTACCTAAATAGATTTTAAGGCCAGAAAGGACCATTATGAACATCTAGTCTGACCCTTCTGCATAACTTAGGGGTCAGAGAATTTCATCCAGTAGTTCTTGACTCAAACCCATCATTTCTGACTGATCTAGTGCATAATGTTCAGAAAGAGCCAATCTTGATTTAAAGACTGCAAGTGATAGACAACCCACCTATCCCTAAATAAAATGTTCTAAGGGTTAGTTACCCTCACTGTCAAAAATTTGCACCTTATTTCTAATCTGAAGTTATCTAGCTTGTTTCCAGCCACTGGATCTTGTTATACGTTTGTCTACAAAACAAACCCCACAGCACAGTTTCAGATCTCGGGCTCACGCTATGGGTCAGAAAACAGCAGTACAGATGTTCCCACTCGGGCTCTGAGATGTGCTCCTCTGAAACGTGCTGCTGCGGGTGATTTTTTTTGCAAGGTAGATGTACCCATGTTACATTAGGCCATGATTGCACTTACAATCTTACAGCAGCACAGCTGTAATGTACCAATACAGCTGTGCTAATGTAAGAATGCTCCTGTAGTCACATAATGCAGATTATACCCTCAGCGTCATGAAACCAGCTCAACAAGCTGTGGCAGCAATGTCAGTGGGAGAGCATCTCTCACTGACATAGCGCTGTGTACACGAGTGCTTATGGCGGCAAAACTTATGTCGCTCAGCGGTGTGTTTTTTTACATCCCTGAGCAACAAAAGTTCTGCTGACATGGCCTAAATCTCTTTCCAGTTTCTGATCAGTGTAGAAATACATTTGAAAATTGCCCATTTGTTCATGAACAGGATTCATTTAAAAGCCTGGGGAGTTGAAGTAATTAAGATTCTCGACAAATGTGTGTAATTAACTCCACACTTACACCTTTGTATCTGAGAACAGAAGCCAACCCACCCTAGTGAGCCTCTTTGGAGAATAAATGAGACCCCTTATTTTGAATCAAGTTAAGAGCAAATTACAAATGTTGGATGTTGGGCCCTCAATAGGCAAAGAAAAACAATTGGAAGTTTGTGTTGCTCATTTTTCTGTTTGGTCTAGATGGGAACACAGCTCGAGTTAAAATGTAAGGCTAGTGACAAGAATTGATTCAAATTGAAACTAAACTTGGTGCAGGTTTCAAGATATCTTAGTGTTCTGCCTGGTTGCAGCTGAGACTAGAAGCAAAAGAACTAAAATGCTTCCTGGAAAGCCATTTCACCGGGCAGTATTGTGTGCTATGGGGGATGTAACCAGGAGGAAGTGCTTTAATAGAAATAACAACAGTAATGTGGGAGTTATTTTCTCTGAATTGCTGAGGTGCAGCATTGACACTTGAGAAAACAAATATACGGACCTAATCCTGAAGTTATAGTTAATGGGAGTTTTTCCATTGACTTCCCTATAACAAGACCAAATTTCAAAGAAATTATGCTAGGTTGTAGCCACAATACAAAGTGTTGGACCTTTATTCTTTTGTCTAGGGGCCCAGTGCTCCTTCACTGAAATCATTAGAGCCTTGGCTTTATTGGGAGGAGGCTTGGACTCCTAACTCACTTGAACATCATATATGGAGGGACGTTTTAAAGGGAGCTTCATGTACAGAAGGAATGTATAACCACATGGCGTTTTTTAAATGCCTTTGCTTTCTAGCTGAACAAAGCCTAACAGTACTTTAAATCTGAATTCTTAAATTGCAAATTCCATGCTCATCAAGCCTGGTTTGAACCAGGAATATACTTTGGCCTTGACCATGCAATGACTTCTGCATGGACAGACCCTCTTGGATTTCAGTGGAGCACCACGTCGGTGCAATCTCCATCCACAAGGAGGTCGTTGCAGGCTTCAGGCCTTTATATCAAGTCTCTAACTCTTATGATCATTTTTTTTATTTATTTTCCTCCTGAGTCCCCAGTATGTTCTGTTCTGTTGATGGAACAATGTGAGCGCCCTCTGCTGGCCAACATAACACATTATCTATAGACTTCAGTTTTCTCCAGACAGCATCAGTCTTATATTTCAAAGGTGCTGAGTTCAAATCTTATGAGAAGCTGATCTGTTAACTTAAAAAAACCACACACACACACTCAGGCTGGCTTTCATTTAAAATGTTATACCTGTATTTGTAAACACCAAATCCTTTCTCACCCCTGAATCTGCTGCATTTAACCAAAGTATTTAGAAAAATCTTTATGCTGAACAAGCAAAATATAAAGACAAGGATCATACTCCCCCCACCGATATCCACACACACACGAGACAGTTCATTGCCCCTTCCAATGTGGAATGAGCCCTCATTAATCTCTGTCACACCATCCCCCCACTCCTTCCTTCTCCACAGGCCCCTTTCCCCTCACCCAACCACAAAGGCCAATTCTTAACACTTACCGAAGAGAAAATCAAAAACATCTTTTATCAAAGGCCATTTTGTTAAGCTGACCTTAACAGGGTGTGCTGGAGAGTCCAGCCATTCATTTAAAGAGCATAAGGACAGTTGTGTTAGAAAAAGGGGAGCCACCATAGTGTTCCCTATCCCAAACATTCAGACTTCTTGGGTCAGACACTCACACAAATCATGAGATTAGCTCAAAATCATGAGATTGAAAAAAAAATTTAATCTCATGCCTTCCACCCCCACACACTTTCCCTACTTCTCTTGTACAGAAGCAGCACAATTCCACCTGATCCCTAGAACTTCAAGATGAAGGGCACTGATATGAAAGAATAGGCTGTGTAGGTGCTAAGCAGTTTACAGACTTAGCAGTGTCAGCAGCAATGACGACAAATTAAATTCTAAAGTCCCGATCCACCAAACCACTTAACCACTTCCATGTGAGACTGCATACGTGCTTAAATTGACAAACATGGTTAAGTGTTGCTTCCGGACCAAAGTGATTGGAAGAGAATGGAGGTGCTGGCATGCACTCAGGACCATGAACAGGACACTGGAATTCAGATACTTTCCCAATGGGGCTGCAATCCTGGCTGGGGTCTTTGGGCATTGGCATAGTATAAAGGGTAGATGATGATAAGTCACAGTTTGGTTTTGAATGTCAACATGTATATACTACACAAGGAGGGAGGCTCTGGCAGCTCCTCATTATTGCATGGGCAGGCAGGTGGTTTTGTTCCAAGGTCAAGGATCTTTGGAAACGAACATGTGCGTAGTGGCAGGAGCTGGGGCAGCTCCTTTACTATTGCAGTAGCAGCAGTTCCTTAAAGCCAGTTTGGAAGCCTTATGTTTTTCTAGGTGGCCACAGCTAGATTTAGCCAGTGTCACATGGTCATCAGCAAACTTTAGATCTCAGGTAAGATGGTGGCTGGACACACAAACAGTTTACTTTGGAAGGGGGTTACATCTAATCCACTTTACATGAACTTAGAATTCCAAATTCCCTTTAAGGTGGAGAAGGTGGAAGAAGAGGCGACTGCTGCAGAAAATTCAGACTAACATTTTCAGAAACAGCCACTGGTTTTGGGTGGCCAACATGAGATTCCTTAAAGGAGCCTGATTTTCAGAAGTGCTGACAACCAGCCGCTGTAACTGAAGTCAAGTTTTTTATAATCAGGCTCAACTTTGGACACCCCAAATCTATGGCCTAGTTCTGAAAACTGGAACCCCAATTGCTAGTAAAAGCAGCTACAAACTGGTAACAACATATAAAACCAAACATGTGACTGCCCCAACTACTTGGCTATGCTTGGATGGGGGTCTCTCTCTCTATTTTTTTTAAAAGGAGTCTTGAGTTCATCCTGATGCCCAATTGGCAAATATCCAAAAATCACACACATTTTTGCAAGCCAGGAAAATGGTTTCTCGCCCAGTTCTATTTAAGACAGGAATACAGAGTGTGAAGAGAGACACTCTCTGTATCCCCACTTGACCCAGACCAAAGACTTGCTGTGGGAGTGTTGTCTAGTGATTGGGGAAGCTGAGCAATAATCAAGAGATGTGATTCTCTCCTGAGGCTCTGCCACTGACTTATTGTGTGACTTTTGGCAAGCAGTTTAAGGCCAGATTTTCAAAGGTACTGAACATCTGTAGTTCCCACTGACTTTAATTAGAGCTGTGGGTGCCCAGGAACTCTCAAAATAAGACTGGTAACATATTGATACCTCAATTTACACCTGCCTGAAAATTAGTATAAAGCCTGGCTGGCAGGGAATGGATTATTGGGTGCAAAGTATTATCTTTATTATTGACAGAAATACTGCCTTCAAAACCCCAGCTCTCTGGTGCTTCGAGGTCACAGAATGTGCTTCTGCAAACTGATACCATGCAGCGTCCCTCATTCTGTTTACCAAAACCACAAATCTGCTGGAATCTTTATCAGAAACACTCCATGCATTTACGTACCATTTCCTCCATAGTTCAGGCTGTTTCTAGTTACTGTTCTGCTTTCATTGATTCTCTGTCCTTGATGCTAGGACTTGATCCAGTGTCCATGTGCTAAGATATTGTTGGTTTACAGACACCTTGACTGTACTTTTTTTTGTGGTACTTATATGCAATGTACAGTAACAAGGTTACTTTCTCTCTGGGAAACAAATAGCATTTTTGTTTTACTGTTCATAATAGATAAAAGCGAGGCCTTCTGGTCTAGCAGTTACAGCAGAGGGCTGGATGTATGTAACCATTTGTGCTGGTCAATCCCAAAAGAGTTGATTGAGTTTTATTTGGCCTATCATGTCCAACAACTTTATATAGAATAGATTTATGGATTTTAAGGCCAGAATGGACTGTCATGATCATCTAGCACAGGCGCCCACTCCGTGGGTGCTCTGGGGCTGGAGCACCCATGGGGAAAAGATGGTGGGTGTGAGCACCCAGTCCCCCTATGAGCTCCCTTCCACCTCCCAGCACCTCCCACCCACCAGCAGGCCCCCTGGATCAGTGCCTCCCTGCCCCACACCGCGAACAGCTGTTTCACAGTATGCAGGAGGCTCTGGGGAAGGGGGAGGAGCAAGGATGCAGTGCACTCGGGGGAGAGGGTGAAATTGGGAGGAGCAGGGGCAGAGTATGGCATTGGGAGAAGGGGTAGAGTGGGGGCAGGGCCTGTGGTCAAGCACCCCTCAGCACTTTGGAAAGTTGGCATCTGTGTCATCTAGTCTGACCTTCTGCATAGCACAGGCTATAGAATTTCACCCAGAACAGCCTTGGCTCTCCACTATCTATGAATTAGAGGAAAAGTTTTAGAACATTTAGTGGTCTCAGCTCAAGAGAAGCACAAAGTCTGAGATAACAGGGCGTGTGGGCAGGGGCAGGACTGAGGTTCATGAGCAAAGCAGTGCGAGGCAGGTGCTGTTATTCATGTTTCTCACTACAGCAGTGTGGCCCTAATCTCTATTTCCCACTATAATACAAACAGTTAATAAGTGACTCTAAATAGTCTGTATGATAGAGATCCGAGAGGTTGGTTTGTCAAGGCTGTTTCTCCACCCATGTAGACAAGCTCCTACTACAGGACAAGGGGAGCACATGGATAAAAAAATATTAGGACCCTTGACAATTATGGCCTATGGGAAGCCTAATCAGAACAGTGGGTCCTAGTGAGAGATGGTCCCTACCCCAAAGAGCTTGCAGCCTAAACAGATAAGACAGAGGCACAGGGAGGTGAAATGACTTGCCCCAAGATTACCCAGCAGGTCAGTGGCAGAGCTAGGAATAGAAGCCAAGTGTCCTGTTTCACAGTCCAAGGAACTACCCACTAGCTCACCCTGCTGTCAAACATGCTGTGCTCTCTTCCCTTCTTTATATGCATTCTCCCTGCCATGCTCATCAGATCAACACACAGCCTTTAAAAGGATGGGGGCAGAAAGGAACTGGAGACTCATCTGCAACCTAATGTTCTGGCATGATTTCCCTGTCTTAAATTAAGAACATTTGAGTACTATGGGGCACATAGCAAAGTCCTGCATTAGATTCAGGATCAATCTTACCCTCCCCACACTGGCACTGTTGCCAGTGCTTACTGGGACCCATGAAGGCCAATTCAGATGGTAGATCCAGGGAAAAACACACAGGCACAATGTGCATTGACTGGAATGGGGCCAGGTTTTCAGCTGTAGGGTGTGGTCTCAGTTTGCATTTCTTCACTGAAGCCCATGTCAAAGAATAGAATGGAAATATGACTGACAACCTTGAAAAGCTTGATCACCTTCCCTGAGAAATTAGACCAGAAGTTAGCCCCAACCCCCTAGATTTCAAACTCTTGCTCTAACCAATGCAGCACCTAGCTTTCTGAAGCTTGAAAATCCCTACCTGGATTTTATTTCCCTTGGGTAAACACTTGCAGACACGCACATGAGCCAGTTGTGATGGATCAGAATTCCCGGGCATGTTCTACTTCTTTGTCATAAACTTCATTCTCTATGTCGTCCATGGTATCAGGGTAGCTCTGGAAATAGGATTTCTTGAGTTAACCTGTGCGCCATCTGCTGGTTGTGGCTGGGACAGCAGGCGAAAAAACCCGTTAGCTTTTATGTGCTGGGGATATTCTACTATATTTTGGCAACAGACCAGTGGATTATTTGTTGTTCTTAAATGGTTATTTTAAATCTAATGACATTTTAAAGATTCCAACTATTTTAAGTACAACAAAAAATGATTAATTTATGAGGAAAGATTCCAGGAACTGAAGAGGCAGGCAGGTTAAATGAGAGCTATGCCGGGGGGAGGGAGGGGAAGAGTAGAACGCTAATAGTCTTTAAGCAGACAAAGGGTGAAAATGAAAAGGAAGAAGCAAAACTGTTTAGTAACTCAGTATAAATAGGAGTAATTGGATAAACCTGTGCAATGGGAAGGTTAGGATGAATATCAGTGAAAAAAATCACAGACACACCCATTAGATGGGGATAGTCTCTCATGACAAGTGACAGGACCTCCCCTTGGAAAACCATTTAGAAAGTAACCATCAAAGAGAAAATTAGAATGACATTAACCTGAATGCTTATAGAAACATAGAATATCAGGGTTGGAAGGGACCTCAGGAGATCATCTAGTCCAGGGGTCGGCAACCTTCAGAAGTGGTGTGCCGAATCTTCATTTATTCACTCTAATTTAAGGTTTTGCGTGCCAGTAATACATTTTAATGTTTTTAAAAGGTCTCTTTCTATAAATCTATAATATATAACTAAACTATTGTTGTATGTAAAGTAAATACGGCTTTAAAAATGTCAAAAAGCTTCATTTAAAATTAAATTAAAATGAAGAGCCCCCGGGACCGGTGGCCAGGACCTGGGCTGTGTGAGTGCCACTGAAAATCAGATTGCGTTCCGCCTTCGGCACCCGTGCCATAGATTGCCTACCCCTGATCTAGTCCAACCCACTGCTCAAAGCAGGACCAATCCTCAACTAAATCATCCCAGCCAGGGCTTCATCAAGCCTGACCTTAAAAACCTCCAAGGAAGGAGATTCCATCACCTCCCTAGGTAATCCATTCCAGTGCTTCACCACCCTCATAGTGAAAAAGCTTTTCCCAATATCCAACCTAAACCTCCCCCACTGCAACTTGAGACTGTTACTCTTTGTTCTATCATCTGGTACCACTGAACACAGTCTAGATCCATCCTCTTTGGAACCCCCTTTCAGGAAGTTATTGCAAACTAAACAATCCCAGTTCCCTCAGCCTCTCCTCATAAGTCATGTGCTTCAGCCCCCTAATCATTTTTGTTGCCCTCCGCTGGACTCTTTCCAATTTTTCCACATCCTTCTTGTAATGTGGGGCCCAAAACTGGACACAGTACTCCAGATGAGGCCTCACCAATGTTGAATAGAGGGGAATGATCACATACCTCTATCTGCTGGCAATGCCTCTACTTATACAGCCCAAAATGCCATTAGCCTTCTTAGCAACAAGGGCACACTGTTGACTCATATCCAGCTTCCTGTCCACTGTAATCCCTAGGTCCTTTTCTGCAGAACGGCTTTCTAGCCATTCAGTTCCTAGTCTGTAACAGTGCACGAGATTCTTCCATCCTAAGTGCAGGACTCTACAGTTGTCCTTGTTGAACTTCATCAGGTTTCTTTTGGCTCAGTCCTGGTGTTTGTGGTAACTGAGAATTTGAATAATATCCATGCCTTCCACTACCACCACAGTGGTGGCTCTTTTCCCCTCCTGACCTTGCAACCTGGCCCACATGGTCACAATGCCACTCAGGTTTGGTGTTTCCGCCCCTCCATAGATGGAGATGGAGGGGCAGACGTGCCAAACCTGAGTGGCTTTGCAACCATGTGCTCTAGGTCTGTGGTTTTCAAACTGCAGGTCGTGACCCCAGTACAGGGTCGCGGAATGTAAGGCACCGGCTCACCACAGCTCTAGTCAGCACCACTGACCGGGCCATTAAAAGTCCTGTCTGCAGTGCTGCCTGGCTAAGGCAAGCTAGTTCCTACCTGTTCCAACACTGTGCTGCACCCTGGAAGCAGCCAGCAGCAGGTCCAGCTCCTAGGTGAGGGTGGGGCATGGGGCTCCCTTCACTGCCCCCACCCCAAGGACCAGCTCTCAGGCCAATGAGAGTTAGAGGGCGGTGCCTGCAGAGCTGCTTGCACACCTCCACCTAAGAGCTGGACCTGCTGCTGTCTGATTTCAGGGCACAGCACATTCTGCAGTGCCAGGACAGGCAGGAAGCCTGCCTTAGCATCCTTGCTATGCCAGTGACCGGGAGCCGCCCCAGATAAGCCTGTGCCCCAATCCCCTGCCCAGCCCTAAGCCCCACCCCCAGAACCCATAACCCCTTCCTGCACCCCAAACCCCTCATCCCCAGCCTCACCCCAGTGCTTGTACCCCTAGCCCAGAGCCTTGACCCCCTCCCACACCCCAAACTCCTCATCCTCAGCTCCATTGGGTCACCAGCATCAACAATTTTCTTCAGCTGGGTCACCAGAAAAAAAAAAGTTTGAAAACTACTGCTCTAGGTTACAATGCCCCTTCATTTCCATATACGGAAGGGAAGCTGCACCTAAGCTGAGTGGCACTGAAACCATATTGGTCAGGTCACAAGACCTGGAGCAGGGCTGTAGAACAGGAGAAGCCACTGCAGGATTTGTGCAGAATAAGCTCAGTTTCCAGACCCTTTCCACCTCAACCTCCTGGGACCTCCCCTCCTCACTGGCCTGGGCTCACTGTTCACCCCACCCCTCTGAGCCTCATGTTTTCCCCCTTTCCATGACATATCCTGGTTTTCCTGCACCTCTGCCGTGAAATGGGAAAAAATTGGAGCCTTAAAAATTTTTTAATAACTCACTATAAACCACCTTTTGGTGTGAGGTGTGATTAGTCAATGGCTCAGCTATTTGGGGGTCTTCAAAAACATTCACTCTTGGCTTAACTCTGCTTCCTTTAGAGTCAAAGGGAGTTAATTAAAAGCAAAGTTTAGGGCAAAAATGAAAATCTCACTGAAGCGAGGTTGACCCTCACCAGTGCAGCACCCTCTGTTGGTCATCCTGGGAGTTAGCTCTTTCAGCACTCAGAGCACCCTCTGCTGGTGCCTCATACCCCATGTCTCTCCTGGACCTCCATGCCCCTTTACCTCAGGGTTCTGCCCCCACAGTACCCCCACTCTCTGGGTCTCCCCTCCCAGGGGAACCCCCATCTCATCTAAACCCACCTCATCTCAGTGGCTACTGCTAGTCATCATCTAGCCCCCATTCTCTGGGGCAGACTGCAGTCTGTAAAAGCCACTCATCGTTGGCAAGGGGGTCAAACCAACTGCCCCTGCCTAACCCCAGGCTGTACCTCTACAACCCCAAGGCCTGAAACCTAGGGATTTGCCAGGCAAGAGCTCCCCAGTTCCTCATGTCTTTCCCCAGTACTGCTCTACTCCTGGTCCACTGAACCCCTCCCCGCAACCAGGTCCTTCACTCTCCACAGCTAGAGAGAGACTAACCTAGTGTCTCGCTGAACCCTTATAACAAGGCCAGGTGTGGCCTGATTGGGGCATGGCCCTACCTGTGGCTGCCTCCCCAATCAGCCTAGCCTTTTTCTACCAGAGTGAGGTAACTGCCCTGCTACACTCACCTTTTCTGGGGATATCAGTTGGCGGCTCCTCCATGGGGCCGTGAGCACGGGCGTGTACTTGGTGCGGTTTACCCCTGTCCCGGACACCTGCCCCTTCTGCGGCATGAGGGAGACCCTGGCGCACGTTTACTTAGAGTGCGCCAGGTTGCAGTCCCTACACCGGCTCCTCATTGCCATCCTCTTACGTTTCTGGTTGCACTTTTCCCCTCACCTCCTTCTGTATGCACTCCCCATCCATGGCCCCACGAAGTCCCGGGACCTCCTGGTCAACCTCCTCCTCGCCCTGGCGAAAAAGGCCATCCACGCGACCAGGGAGGGGAGGTTGGCCGATGGAGACTCCGGTGACTGTGGGGCTTGCTTCCGCTCCATGGTCCGATCACGCATCCGGGCGGAGTTCCTCTGGGCGGCGTCCACTGGCTCCCTTGACGCCTTCGAGGAGCAGTGGGCGCTGTCCGGGGTTCTCTGCTCGGTGTCCCCGTCAGGTTCCCTCCTTCTGACCCTTTGACCTCACTCCTGTCCCTGTTCTTTTATTAGTTGTCCCCCGAACTCAGTGGGTTCTGTGGCCCTGTGGTTCCTCCCCTTAGGCTGGGGGAGGATCCTTTAGCAGTGGGCGGGCTTTGCCCGCCCACTTCCCAGACACCCAATAGATACACTCACCCAATAGATACACTCACCTTTAGTGTTCATGAAACATGCCTGAATGATAGGCCTAAAAGCTGAAGTTCTCTGTTTACCAAGCAGGTACAACACTCACATTGGAAGTACAAATTTCCCATATCCTATCCCAGCAATGTGCCTCAACCTGACATAGGGGGACCTTCTAAGGGAAAGAAGATTGTTCTGTACCCATGAAATCATTGGTGCTTCTAATGAGACTGCAAGCAAGTACAAATGGCTGAACTGAAATGTAACTCATGAAAAAGCTTTTTGTCAAAAGAAAATACTTTCACAGAAAAAAAAATTTTCAACTGAATTTTCCATTTTTTCTACTAAAAATGGAAACAACAGTGTTGTTTTAAAATGTTACATTTTCAATAGAAAATTTCAGTTCTGAAAATGAATTCCCCCCCAAAATTAACATTTTAAGAGAAAATGGTTTCAAACACTGCAATTGCTTTTGTTTTCAGTTTTTCATTTGAAAAATTGATTTTCTCATGTGAAATTCCAATGAAAACAAAATCACTCCTGAAAAATCTTCCAATGTTTCCTAAAAAAAAAAACAAAACAACTTGATATTTTCTCCACCAACAAGGGTGTCATCAGCTAAGTTAGCAGTTTGGTGCTGCAGGCAGCTGTCTACTGCAGGAGCAATGGGTCCTACTGCATTCCCCCAAACAAGTAGCTTGGGGTCATTACCAGTCTACAGTAACTGCAAACCTATGACCTAGTGGTGAAATGCTCCATGTCTCATTGCCAGTTCTTTGAGCCTGCCATCCTCACAGAAAACTGCTGGGGTGGGGAGGAGAGAAAGTGGTAAGACTCAGAACCATTTCCTTTTAAGCTCTATCATCTCAGTTGACTTCCCTTTAGCATCCTGGGCCTGTGAATGCCAGTGTTAACCAGCAGGAATCAAAGTGTGAATGCTGAATGTCTTTTGGAACACAGCATTCAGCTTTGACCAAACAAGCAATTGCACTTTTTTGTTCAGGACTTAAAACAAAATTGAATCACCTGGAGATAACTATTTAGGAATATTCATGCAGATCAATTTTCAGCAAGGATCCAAGCTGGAAGGAGGGGGTGGAGCAGGAGGAGATAGGGCTGGACACCCCAGCAAAGATTTTTGCTGAGAATTGGTGCACCATTCTTGAGGCCAGTCTAAAGAGCAGACAGGCTTTACATGGTAGATTGGGATTCCTTAGCAAAATATCTTCCTAGGTCAGAAGAAAGATTGTAGGTGGATTTAAAATGCATCACATGTCTATATTCTAAAACTTGGCCTAATCTTTTTAAAAATATCTTGGGTCAGTTTAGCTATTTCATATGAAAGAATGAATCCAGTGGCCCTCTGGGCCGTGGATAATATTCCACTGTCCGTGCCTTCCAGGAAAGGGAAATAATACAGTGAGATTAGCTTCGGCAAATTGGGAAGCTTCTCTTCCTTTTCAAATAAAGCTAGATACCATTCTTGAGCTGTCTGGTCACACGGCCAACATCATATGTCACTCCCTGTCTGCACTGACAACTTCAGCCACCCACCCAGCAGCTGGTTCGCCTCCCTTGGTTCCAAAGAGGTAATACTGATTCACAATTATATGTGCATCATTTATTTCAGAGTGATTCAGCTCTGTTTCCTGGTAACTAGACCAAGTCCTTTTTGGTAAACGTTCACAAACAGAGACAGAGGATAACTTTTATCCCTCTCTTTCCAGGCAGTGTTAACAACACCATGGCCCAAAAGAATTGTTTCGCAATCCGCTCTGCAGCTTAGTTTTCAGTTCTCTATTCAAACAATCTGAATGAACTTAAGTCTTTGTTTGCATTCTCTTCCAATTGCCCTCCATTGCTGGCATGAGACCTTCGTATGTTTGCTGCAAAAATAGCAGAGCCAAGATATTTTAGTCGGGCATGAGGCCTCACCACCATCACAGAATCACTTCAAGAGGATTACTGAGTCAGAATAAATTGCTCTGGATATATTCCCCTCCCACAAAGATCATGATGCAAAGCACAATGATAGGGTAGCTGGGATATCACATTTTGTCACTCAGAGGCCCGGTCCACACTACAGCGTTAAATCGATTTAAACAGCATTAAATCGATTTAACGCTGTACCCGTCCACACTACAAGGTACTTAAAATCGATTTTAAGGGGTCTTAAAATCGATTTCTGTACTCCAGCTAAACGAAAGGAGTAACCCTAAAAATCGATATTACTAAATCGATTTAGGGTTAGTGTGGACGGAAATCGAAGTTATTGGTCCCATTCTTTTACTGAGCTACCCCGAGTGCACCGCTCTGGAAATCGATGGTAGCCTGGGACCATGGACTCACACCACTGAAGTAATGTGCCCTAGTGTGGACGCGTAAAATCGATTTTATAAAATCTGTTTTATAAAATCGATTTTATTAATTTCGATTTTACTGTGTAGTGTGGACGTGGCCTGAGTCACTTACCCTTCAGGAATCCACAACAAGTGTTCACAGCTCTTCACTGAAGTATAAGAGCTGGGGAGTTGTCCTGTTCCTATGTGAGTGCAGTGGGCCTGCTGAACTCTGAAGGGGATTCCATAAGTAAATCTTGCCTGAGCTACAAACTGGGGCACTGTCTGTCCTAGGCATGTGTGAGTTCAGGTTGCTACTTGTCCACCTCCCTGATGTGTATCTAGGGCAATCCTGCATGCTACACTGTAGCTGGGCTTGAAAAGCATCAAAGGCAAAATATTCCAAACTAGGAGCCATCTCTTCAGCTGGCATATACTTGCATGACATTGACTTCAGTGCTGCTGCCCCAACATACACCAGCTAAACAGCATCCACAAAAATGTGCATGTGGACAGAATCCCTAGTTCACACAGAACTGTAGGCAAACAAGCATTTGCATGCACATATAGACACACGCACCTGCAATTACTCATCCTGCACTTGGAAATGCCAGTTAGAGCAGACAAATATGGAATATACACACAACATGGGTGCCAGCATACATTTTGAAAGTCCAACTTACGTGCCAAGTTTTGAAAATTTGGTCCTAAAAGTGATTCCCAAAACATATTCGGGGGGGGGGGGGGGAATCAACATTACCATGGCTGAAGGAGACCCTCAAAGGTGAAAAAATTCTTATCTGCTTTCCCATGACCAGACCGTCACTGAAAACAAAACTGCATTGACATAACTTCTGCAAATTAATTGTGCAGCACCGAGCACAAGGGGGCTGGGATCTCTAGGCACTCCCACAATCCAATTAATTATAATAATAATTCTATTTAAAACTGCATTTGTCTAGAACCTGGACACAGTTCTCTCTTGTCAATATGCATTCATAGCACTGTAAAAATGGTAGCTAATTACGGCTCTTAAAAACCTTTGTGAGGTAAGGAAGAATGTTAATCCCTTATTACAGATGGGGGAAACAGAAGCACATAGAAATGAACTGATTTGCTCAAGGCCACGTGGGGAACCAACAGCAGACTTGGGATAAGGACTCAGGCATTCCTGGCTCCCAGTTCTATGCTTGATTCATTTGACCATAGTTTCTCTCAAGTTAACCCTGTCCATAGTGGAATTTGTCCTAGCCGAAGGGAAGGTGCATTCCTCAACATCTGACAATTGGCTCAGTAAAAGGAACTTTTTATCTCACATCCTCACAGTTCTTAGCCTTTCTCCAGTTGTCTTTGTCCTCGATGGTAATGCTCTGCATTGAGACAGCAAGTTATGGCAGATAATGCAGACAGCAAGGAGAACAGAACTAAAGCTTCTGCTCTTTAGAAAGGAGCTTTGAGGTTGATGCGGCTGCGATTTTATTTGGACGTTGCATAGAGTATAAATAGGAACTGAAGTTCTAATAAGCACAGTGTAGCTGTGTTAGGTGCTTTGCTCACACTTATATTCAGTGCAAATAGCGCCCTGCGCAATGGGCTCCATGATTAGGACTACTAGGTGCTATGGTAAGACAAATAATTTGAATAATACATTCTCAGGCATCTAAAATAGATCCATTTATTAAAATGTGTTAGTTACAAAGATTCATTTCTAGTGTGTTGCTTCCTTTTCAATAAAGCCATCAGAACAACTGGAGAAGAAACCCCCACCTTTGTCCCACTTTGCTCTTCACTTTGCCACATCACTTAGGAAGAGGAAATGAAGCATCATCCAAACCCCTGTGTAACAGGGCCTCCTCCATCCTGCTTCTGTCTCAGTCAACAAACAACACAGAGACCCTTGTTTTGGTTCAACGCCCTGCACAGTTTATTTATAATTGAGTCCCACAACAAATCTAGCACCTTTACAAGCAGGGGGGAGCACTCAATCAATCAATCACTCTCTTTCTCTCATTGCCTGCTTTTCCCTTTTTCACTTCCTTCCTGTGCCTATTTGTGGGCTCTGGCTAATGGCTTCATTAGCTTTTCTGCCCTGTCCCACACACAGATTAGGCACAACTCTGCCTCATCATCTCCCATTTGCTATGCCTGACTGGAGCTGCTGTGAACAGAGTTCAGACTCAGGGTTTCATACCTAGCACTCTGTCACACCCTGCTTTGAAAGTTTGTGGAGTTTTGAATTGTAGAATCCAGAAGTAATCAGAGTTTCTACAATTCAGAGGCTTTTTCGATCTCCATAAGTTCTAGCACATGGAGATGATTTCCCTGAGATGTAACAGAAAACCCATCCACTATGTCCGAACACAATAGTTCAATTTAGCCCATGGGAAAATGCAATAAGGACCATTGGTTGACTACTAGCTGAGTCATAGTGACATTCTTGGTCCTGCTTTGAGCAGGGGGTTGAACTAGATGACCCTCTGAGGTCTCTTCCAAACCTAACATTTCTATGATTCTATGATTCAGTCTTGAAGTTGGAAAGCCTTGTAAAATAAAGGGATTCCCACAGCTGTTACTACAGGTGAATTACAAATTGTAACAATTTTAACTAGTTCAGTTAGATTTTCATGTCAGCAACTACTAATCTTAATTCTTGAGTTGTGCAAAGTAAATATTGGATGGACCATTGGGAGCATTCCCAGGAAAAATAACCCATATAATTCATTTGAATATATCTAGTCACTGAGCTCTGAAAATCAAGAATCACCATCACTCCCTGGTTGCTCCAAGAGTAATAGCTGTATCTCTTTTGGGTTCCTTGTATATTGATGTTTGACGCCTATCATTTTGTATTTTTTTTGTCACCTTAGAAAAAACTATTTCTGGAGAGAGAAGAAAAGGAGTCCATTTTTTATTATCAGAGGAGGGAAATCATTCCCCTTGAACAATCGTTTCAAGTGTCCTTCTCCTCCTATCTACATGACAAAATATTAAAGAACCCAACTTACTTCTGCATGTTTTCCCCCACCCCTTACTTCCTTCTGAGATCAAGCTAGCATGGAAGAGCTAGGGTATGAGACATGAGATAATCGTACTCTTCCCCCGATTTTACCTACCATTTCCATGTCAGCAACCAATTTCAGACCTGAATGAATGTAAAGTGCTAGGAATTTACTCCTCCCAACCCTGAGCAGGATTTGGAATAACTCAAGTCCCTCAATAAATCCATCTCAGGATTTACACAAGACTTGTCGCATGGTGGGATAGGGGTTTTAGTTCTCTGTAGACATCTAGCCTGAAAAAGCTGCTAGTTGTTTACATTAATACAAAACAATGGTGTCTTAATTAAAAGCTCTCAGAAATATGAGCCCTGGCTCTGATTTTATTAATACGATGGAGGTAGAGTCCATGTTTGGTTAATCAGAATAGGGAAATATTCAGACTCTTCTGTGAAACTAAAGCTCAGTTCAGGTCTATCTGGGAAATTAACAAATTCAGGAGTGTCATGGTATGGCTAACCCTAGCCAAGCTCCCCCTTCCCCCACTTCTTCCCCCAGCATGCTGCCTTCCTGTGCCTCCACCTCTCCTTCCCTGCGCCGATCAGCTGATCGTTCTTGCGAGGGGGAAAGGGAGCGGACCAGCAGCGCGCTCCCTGCTCCGGGGAAGAGGCAGAGGTGGGGACGGATGGGGCCCTGGGGAAAGGGGTGGTATCAGGCATATCCCCTCCAGCCCCCTGCCATGAGCCGCTCATGGCAGGGGGCTGGGAGCAACCCCACAAACCGAGCACCCCAGCCCTCTGTCCTGACCCCTGAACCCCACATACACACACAGCCCTCTGCCCTGACCCCTGAACCCCCCCCAATTCCAGCCCTCTGCCCTGACCTCTGAACCCCCCCAGACACACCCAGTCCTCTGCTCCAACCCCTGCACCCTCTCCTATATACCCAGCCCTGTGCCCTGACCCCCACACCACCCACAACCCAGCCCTGACTTCTGCATCCCCCACACATATCCAGCCATTCCACACCCTGACTCCTTCACCTCCTCACACACCTCCAGCCCCTGTTCTGACTCCTACACCCCCCCACATCCCCAGCCCCACTCTGAGCACCAAACAGGAGCTCCTGCACCCTCCACACATTCCCAACTGCACCCCCGGTCTGAGGGCCTGTCCATTGGCCCCGCTCAGCCCACTGCCGAACTAGGTGAATGGAACCCCAGGCTGGCAGTGGGCTGAGTGGGCCGGTGGCTTAAGATCAGCATTTTAATTTAATTTTAAATTAAGCTTCTTAAACATTTTGAAAACCTTGTTTATGTACAACAATAATTTAGCTATATAATATAGATTTATAGAGATAGACCTTCTAAAAAACGTTAAAATGTATTATCAGCATGCAAAACCTTAAGTTAAAGTAAATAAGTGAAGACCACTTCTGAAAGGTTGCTGATCCCTGGGTTACAATATGTGTGACTCATAGATCCCAATCCTAGAAAAAACAGTCAAGTGGTTTGTAGACAACGAAGGGCACTTTTGACTTTTTCTAAGCAATTGCTTACATCACTTTCAGAGAAAGGTTAGGCAATATAGGCAGTTAACTTGCCCTTTTTCCCTATCCTCCAGCTGTACCCTCCATGCAGCAGAGCTGGAAGCAATGGAACGAACAGGCCACACTAGGCGATTTCAGTCTGCACAATGTTCAGACACTGTTAGAAGTGACTAAAGGTTATCGATGCTATATGGGCTGAAACAGAGAGAATAGACTTTGGTCCCTGCCCACTATCTCATCCCTCTGGTTACCAGAAATGCTGGCTCTGCATTCTCCATCCCCATCCCCACACCCACCCCAGCCTCTGGGCAGGTTTGCAAAGCTGTGTTATTAATTCTCCCTGAGAATCAAGCAGGATGAGCTTTCTCAGTGATGGCTCTCCCATGTCTTATCCTACTGACACGCTCTTGTTTATGTTAGTATTGAGGGGGAGAGGGAAACACTCTTTCCCTAATAGGGGAAGCACCTGTTATGCCTCAGGAACTCTCCAGTTGCCTGAGATTAAGATAACAAGGTTGGATGTAGCTCTGATGCCAAGCAAGACCTCCATCTTTGCTCACTTTGCAGCCTGGGGATCAGCTGTTCAGTTCAGCTCCTCCAGACAGACTGGAGTTTGGCTTAACAACATAGAAGTGACCTACAAAGGGAAAAAATTGCAGTTGTGTCGCCCTCTTCACTGTTTTATAAGATCTGAAGAAGGCCTGAAAATGTTGTTTCTACTTGGGATTTTTTCCCCCATTAGAAATATCAGTTCAGAACCGCCCTGTTTGTGTCAGAGAATTCCATGGAGGACTGGAGATCCCAGGGTACTAAGACATTACAAGATCTGTACAATGCGGTGTTCAACCCATTGAACCGTGAGTGGATTCATCTGGGCCAGGAGGAGCCAATTAACATTCTGTGATGTACCTGGAGGGGAACCAGGGGTTGATAGGGCCTAATGGTAGATGAAACCCAACTTGAGGAGGAGCTGGCATAGGAGTATAAAGCCAGGAAGGGGCTGCAGGCAGGAGGTTGGCAGTCACTCTACAGAAGAAAGGGGAGTTGGCTAGGGATAAGAAGGAGACCTGGGGAAGAGTATTGGGATCCTGTTCTGGACTAGAGTGTTTTACAAGAGACCTAGAGGGGTGGAATAGCTATGGGGAGTGGAGAAAGCTCTGGTAGCAAACTCACAGAAAGGCAAAGTGTTGGAGGAGGAGCCTAGGGAAACAGCAATGAGGACTGATGCTGAGCAAATCTAGATGACTAATTGTAGGGTTCCTGTGCTGGAACAGGGAAGAGTGGTTCCCCTACCATCTCCTGGTAAAGTGGTACCTGAGAAGGCATACGGGCAACTTGTCCAGTGGGAGTTTGTTGCCTCAGAAGTGGGTCATGATCTAGTGACCTGACTGGAGAGCTGAGTCAGGGAGAGAAAAAGAGGAGCCACAGCACAAGCAATTGACAGAAAGGGTGTGGGGGAAGGGGATCTGGGCTGAAAGCTAATTTCCAAACCCTACTGAAACTTGAGCAAGTGAGCCAGGAAGTTATATTTTAGTCAAACTGTCTAAGAGCTTATCGAGTGAAACTCCTAATAAACAGTCAGGAGAAAATCTGAGTTCACTAGTCCTCTAGCAAAAATGGGGAAGGCAAGCACTGATGGGCTACAATCAACATGGGATGTAACTGCACTTACCTCGATGTAGTTACATCAGTAAAACCAGAGTACATATCATCAGTGATGAATGAGATCAAGAATTCCTCAATTAAGAAAAATAAGAATATACCAAAAACCTTTCAGGCCTTTTTAAATATAGCACAAAGAAGAATGAAAGGGCACTGATTTATTTTTCCCAGTTGCGGGTCACCTTAAAAATACAGTTACTCAGTGCATGAGACTCTTCACCATACCAACTTTTTCCCCTCTCGCTAGGAGAGGAGAGAGAGACAGACCTTTCATAGTCTGAGGCAGACAGATGTAGCTACATCCAATGAGAATGTTCAGTAGATATTGTTCATTGAGGGGAGGGGGAATGAGGCTAAGCCCTTGCTCTAATGGGGAGTGTCCACTGCTACCAAGCAGAAGAGAGACACCAGAAAGGAAGGGTGTTCTTGTGGTTAAGGTACTGAACCAGAACTTGAGCAATACGTGTTCAGTTCCTGGCTCTGACCCACACTTCCTCTGCTCCTCTGAACTAGTCACTTAATCTGCTGGTGCTTCAGTTTCCCCCTCTGTAAAACGAGGATGGTGATGATAACTTCCTGTCTCTCAACCTCTGTCTGATTAGACACTGCTCTCTTTTGGGCAGAGACACTCTTGACGCATATCTGGACACCGCCTAGCACAGTGGGGTCCTGACCTCAGCTGGGGCTTCTAGGTGCTACTGTCATACAAAGAGTTAATGATAATGAAGTATCAGAGGGTAGCCGTGTTAGTCTGGATCTGTAAAAGCAGCAAAGAATCCTGTGGCACCTTATAGACTAACAGACGTTTTGGAGCATGAGCTTTCGTGGGTGAATACCATGTCATGCATCTGAGGAAGTGGGTATTCACCCACGAAAGCTCATGCTCCAAAACGTCTGTTAGTCTATAAGGTGCCACAGGATTCTTTGCTGCTTTTAATGATAATGAAGACACTTCTCTTCTAATTTTGATAAGCACTTGTACAATGGCAATGATGCAATATACGAAGCTTCCCCTCTGTTCCTAACACCCGTCTAGGGGGCCTGCATGAGATATATAGCACCCCAGGAATGTTCAGGGATTTAAATGTGCGCAGCTGCCTTGATTGTTTTTTCTGGGCAGTCACTGTTCATCTCTGACAGCATGTAAAAAAAACTGTAAAACTGCATTCTCTCTAGGCATTGATATCTCACTCATTGCTGTGGTATCTGAGTGCTTTAAATACACAGGAACATAATCCCAGGTGCCTGTGAGCTGCTGATTTTGACTAGGGCCTGCCTTTCCCATCTCCTCTCCTCCTCTATATGCAGGCAGACTGTCTAGGGAAATGGGTGGGAGGAGGAAAGAGGGCAGTGGGAGCAGTTGAGAAAACCTTTCCTTGGTGCCCATGTGCAAGCACAAGAACATAGGAGTTAGGAATCTCTTCTGGGAGAAGGAGCAGAAGAGGAGGGAAGAATTCTGGTATCTTTTGGGTCAGGCTCTATGAAGAGGACCAAGGAGGGGGAGGTGCTTTTATTGAGTGAGCACCCAGGTTGAGCAATCTCATCCACAGCAGCTGGGCTAGTGTAGGTAAATCTAGGGCTCCCTGTAAAGCTCTTTGATGGGGCTTTCACCTGTAAAGCCAATGAAGCAGTGAGTAACTTTTCCCACTGACCCCGAACTGAGCTATGGGTGAGGAAGGAGGAAGGAGGTAGGATTTCAGCCCCACAGTGGGGTGGGCTCTGGCCAGAGAAGTGGTGTATGTTCTTGGCCAGGAGGAGTTAGGGGGATGGAGGATTCTTGCTGAGAAGGAGGAAAAAGAATCTGCATTGTACTCCATGCTTGTGGGCCATGATAGACAGGGAGACATCCTGCTTCCCTGTGGGGGCTTGAGACAAACCCCCACCCTGAACTCTATCTCATGAAGCAGCACTGGAGCAGGCACAGTAAATATTGGTATAATCTACCTGTATTAGTGGGCCCCACGATCCCAGAGAATCTATTGCTGCAAGTCTGGCAACATTATCTGACTCTGCCTGTGCTAAGGAGAGTGAATGACCAACTGCACTGCTTTACGCCTCATACAAGAGATGGGTACATTCAGCAGCACACAGGAGGGCACTGGCTCGGTTCTGATTCCAAGGGAAGAGTGCCACCTGCTGAATTACCAATGCCACTTTCTGCAGCAAGTGTGTGTTACTTGAGCTCTTCCCTCTAAAGCACAGCAGATTCTACAGGTTCATGGTGAAAAGTGACACTGTGTTGTGCTCCAGGACACAATTGACTGACCTTGGACAAGACTCACTTAAGCAGGCCTCTTCCTCTGCTATTTCTAAGGGGACCCCAATTTGTGTTTCTCTCTAAGGAAAGAATTACTCTGGCACCTCTAAATCTGGTCACTGAGGAGAGGAACGTCTGCCTCACAAGGGTCTCTGTTCATGAGGCTTTCCTCCTTTGAACTGTTTGGCCTTCCACATTTGCGAGTGGAGTCAGCATCAGAATTCGTCTTCTGTCTCTGTGGTTCTGTTTAGCACTGCTCCTCTGGCATGATGGAAAGTGTGCAATTGCTGGAACTTAAGCTAAATGCCTGAATTTAACTAAATAACAGCCTTATCATTAGTAATTGCTCTTGGCGTTTTTATTGCAAAAATCTGAATCCTGGTGATCTCACTCAGCATTAACATAGCTATATAAGTGCTTCTTCAGAGTCTTCCCTAGAAACGAATGAAATGAAACTCAGCCTGGCTTGGAGCTCGTTACTCTGAAAGCAGCAACAGCTATGCAAAGATCTCATCATATCTTCCCAGCCTGGGGCTTGTGGCCTGAGTTTCCCGAGCACAACCACAGGCACCACAGTTCTATAGAATAGAGGCCAAAGAGATGTGCCTCTAGTCCAGGATGGTGGCACTTGTAGGAGTGAGATGCTGAGACGAGAGTGGTCATGGGGTTAAGGCACTGGACTAACCCCCCTTTCTGCATGACCTTACCCAAATCATTGAATTTCTTTGGGTGAAATCCCGTCCCTGTGAAGTCAATGGGGATTGTCACTAGAACTGGGCTTGAATCTTTTGTGGCTCAGTTCCCCATCAGTAGAATGGGGATAAGAACATTGCTTTACCTCCCAGGGCATGGTGAGGATAAATGAATCAATGTCCAAGGTTGTCAGATATGACAGTGATAGGGACCGTATAAGTATCTAACTAGGAAGAGGTCAACTGGACGGAAAGTCTCATGCTGTTTGATTTTTCCATTTTGTGCAGGTATGCTTCCCGCCTGCACTTCTGCCAAGGTGGCCCACACAAGCCCACACTATTCCAGTCCTTGAACTTGTCACCAGTTTGCCAGATTGTGTCTGTGGTGGAACTAGGAGCTATACTCTAGGAACATATTAAAAGGTGGCACCTGGGATACTGTGATCACTTGCTGGAAGACAGCAATTCTGACATCTTTTGGGCCAGGTTCTATGAAAAGGACTTGGGGCAGGGTGGGGGTGGGGCATCTAAATCTCTGTGAGGTATGTACAGGTAGAACCCAGGTAGTGCAAGTTATGCTTGTGAGTCTGCAGACCAGTGAGGATGCTCTATGAAACATCTGCTTATCAGCAATTTAAAATTGACCATTGATGGTTTTGTTTCAGGGAAGAGGAGATGTATATGTTCAGACTAATTTGTCCCAGTAGCCTCCCTCATCTGCTGAGCTCCAAGTGAAATTATCAAAATTTGCCTCTGAAAGGAAAGAATTGGGTTTCTTTTCCTGCAAGCAAATGAACAAACAAAAATTCAGTGGAGATACAGGAAGGAATAAAACAGATGCAACCACCTTGAGGTGCTTCCTTTTCATTCAAGTGGACTGTGGTAAACCCAGAACAAACAGCTACAAAGGTGAGGCGGGGGTAGTAATTAATCCCAGGGGGTTAAAAGGCCTCTCCCAATCCATTGAGGAGAGAGAACCATGGGAAAATAAGGTTCAACTGGAAAGGGGTTACTAGGGAACTAATTAGGTTCAGCTGGCTCCAACTGCTTGTGACCTTTTTAAACCCTCCCCTGTGTGGAAGGGGCAGGGAAGCTTTCAGTAGGCTGGGTACAGCAAGACACTGAACCCTTCCAGAAAGAAAGGCTGCACTTCCTCACCAGAAGGGAAGCAAAACAAGCACAAAGGACTGACTGGGGAAAGGAATAGCCTGACCCTGTGCTACTGGTAAGGATTTGTCTTGCCCAAGCCTCTGTCTCCAAGGCTAAAAAGGACTGAGCCTACTGAGGAGAAGAAGATACTTTGCCACAGGATTTAAGTGTGTGTCTCTCACCAACAGAAGTTGGTCCAATAAAAGAAATTACCTCGCCCACTTCTTTCCCTGGATAAGAGGGTAGTCCCATAACTCGTCTCAGTGATGGAGTGGGATGCTTAGTGCAGCGCAAAGGGGTATGCAGTGTTCCCCATGAAAAGGGACAATAAAGTTAAACACCCTAGGTGCAAAAATAAGATGGGAATGGCCTCCCACACTTACAGCATTTGAATCTCAGTAACCTTGTTTGTTTTATTGAAGCGAGGCAGTTGAGTGTAGGTGCTTTTCAGGGCTGCAGCTGAGATCAGATTAATCAAGAAATGAAATTCATGTTGTGAGGCAACAACTTGTTTTGAGTGGAAGGGGCAGCATGTTATAAGGGTCAGGGAAATCCCAGCAAGGAACAGAAACAATTCCATGTTCCACATGGAGCACAGCTCAAACAGCACATTTTGAACACTGAGTAGTCACTACAAATGGTTTGGGGAAACGCCTTTCACTTAAATTAGCTTTCTGTGAACTATTGGTTAAAGACTGCTGAAAAGCAAACACATTTTTAATAACCATGAGCTACTTGTGGGCAATTTGCAAACAGAAAGAGAGCTGGATTCACTTAATCAGTTGTTCATAATGATTAATTTAACCAGTTATAGTTAAGAGATTACTCCACTCTTTGCTTATAGCAGCCTGAGCCCAGCTATCTGAATGAGTTCCATTTTCCCAGCAGTGCTTCTATATTTGGACCATGGACCTACAGAAAGTTGGTCAGTATCAAGTGCTGATGGAGATGGTACGGGAGTAAGTTGTTGGCAAGACATGCTTCATCTTAATCCCCCTTTTACCACCTATCACCAAGTCACTGATGGTAGTTTCTACTACTAACCCTGACATGCCCAGTTCAGCATTGTGTTCTCTGCTTTTAGGACTTTTTAGATTCCCAAGAAGTCTTCTGAGTTGGGTAAAGGCATTATTACACGATGGGTGACTCCATTCCTTTCTGATCCCTTTGATACAGACCTATCAGACTGCACAAGACTTTTCAGACTCTGGATTCCTGAAAAAAACATAAAGTAGGCTCTAGAGGCAAACATATAATGAATTACACAGCTCCTTCAGTAGATTCACAGCATTTTTATTCAATTGCTTTAAAGGTGCAAAACCAAAAGTGCCTTTCTCTCTCACACACACAGACACACACTCCCCTCCATATTTTTCTCCTCTAATTGCAGTAGTTTTCCAGCTGGTACAGGGAGCAGGTGTTATGGCAGCATTGCTCAACGATTCCCCTCTTGTCTTGCTGGTATTCCTGTTGGAATGGCAGTTCTTCCACCGAATTCGGCAGATGGCCATTCACTGCCAGGAAAAAGAAGAAAACCTTGTGGAATTATATACATTTGGCTGTTTTATCTCAGCTGGGGTACCTCTTTATAGTGATCAGGATTTCCTGTATAGAGCTGATTGGAAAAAAGGGTGAAACTGAATTTATTTTCCCTTTATTAATATTGTAGCTTTTAGAGGCCCTGTATTTAGGGTGATCAGATGTCCCAATATTATCTGGACTCTCCCGATATTAGGGGCTTTGTCTTATATACAGAACTATACCCTCCTCCCTGGAAAGAAAAAAAAAGTGTCCTGATTTTTCACTCTTGCAATCTGGTCATGCTACCTGTATTTCATGTTCCGATCAGGTTCTGTAACTCATTAGAGGGGCCATACCTCATGGGTATTGGCAATACTAAAAAGAAGAGGGTGTAGAATTATTGTAGGGGACTTGTAGAGATGGAGAAAGATCTTCTGAGCTAAATGAGGTGTCTGGCTGGTAATAGACTATCGTAAAAATGTGCTGCTTTGTTACATGGAGGTGAATTAGGTTGGAATTGCAAATGTCTCAGAGGAGCCTCATCTTGTGAGCCTGAGCAAACAATTACACTGCCCAAGGGACTGTGGGCAAGTGTTAATTGTGAGGCTGGATGTGCTGCCTCTTGAATCTGGAATAGCATTTTCCTCTTCACTGGCTGCATGTAACCTAGGGATGACTGGAACATGGTACATATTTATGTTTGGTGAAAAGTGGGAAATGGAGGACTTTTACAAAATTTTTCCATATTTTTGATTAACTGAATTTTTTTCAACAGAAATATTTGGCTTTTCAATGAAAAACATGGAAAACTTCAAATGATGTGAAAATTTTTGCTTGGAAGGGAAAAAAAAGCAATTGTACAACTACAAAAGTTTAGATGGAAAAATTGTGACCATTTCCATTATTGCATCACTTTCCCCTGGCTCTTTGTTTGTCTTTGTTTAGAAGTTCTCTGGGGCTCTCTGTTTTATGTTTGGAAACCTCCTAGCACAAAGGGGCTTCCTGTTCAATTGAAATTTTCCAGCCAGTCCTTTTAATGTCTAACAGAATAGCTTAGAAACAAGCCCATTCACTCTGCACCTCAGTCAGGCAGATGCTACAGTGCCACGGGCACCCAAGTGAGCGCCTGATTTTGACACCATGACATGTTTACATGGAGGAGCCTCTCTTCCCCTTGGAATGCACCTGAAATCTTGGGCTACCATGTAGATAAGCCTTGTCCTTCCTTCAGACAATCTGTGCTCAGCCAACTGGCTGAGAAGAGCCATGGTGCCTGACAATACCACTTCTATGTCAGCCATTTGGCAGCACGAAGCACTTTACGAGCCCATCAGGAGCTGGGAATGGCACTGTTCCCAGTCCCTGCTTTCTAAGGGAGGAGACAAGTGTGAGCCTTCAGTGATAATTCCTACAGCATGTAGCTTTATCGGAGGATCACCCAGCCAATCTTTGCATTGAAAAAAAAAAACAAAGCTTCATTTGAAACATGATTTTCCAGTATTTGTACAATGGGGTCCAGATCCAGGACTGGGATTGCTAGGCTCTACCACAATACACATTAATAATAATAATTAGCATCATTTATTTGCTTCATACATTTTTGCCCCAATGAAGAGAAGATGGGTGCTAACATTTCAACAGCATGCCCTGAAGGACAGCTATTAAGACATGCTGTGCCCTAGTTTTCTCCCTGCCAACACTTGCAGTACAGGCTTCCCCTTTCCTTCCTGGCCACCCTGTGATGGAGAAGCATCTTCTCACTATGATTCAGCAACATGCTTCCTACACATATATACATAGCCTGCGAGTTCCTGCGGAAAGAGAAGTGGTTTGCAAAGGGAAAGAAGCTGATGTGAGCTGCAGGGGAAGCAAGTGGGACTGCTTGAAAGAACTGACTTACCTAGGGGCTGCTCGAGGTCCCGTCGGGCTTTAGGAGAGTAGAAGAAGCCCCGTTCTCCACACACCAGATAGAGGGCCTCCACTAGGTGTGAGCCGCAGAGGTGCTGGTTGGCAGCAGCATGGCTGATAGGGGGGCCAGAAAGGGCAAGAAGGGCCAGGAGAGGCAGTGATTGGATCCAGAGAGCCATGGTGAGAAGGGCGAGACCTAGGAAAGCTAGAAGGGGGAGAATGAGCTAGAAACAGGGAGGGTGGGTAGTAGAGAGTTTAATATGAGATTTACTTCATTGTGCATCTTAAAGCCTTTAATTCTTTTGGCAAGAGAGTCAATGCAAAGTGATGGAAGGCCCCTTCTAAATCCCACAGAAACATGGAGGAGAGGGTGCATTATGAATCCCAGTTGCAGGGAAACTTTGGTGCCTCCCATGAGATATTACATTAATAATATTTTTTTAAAAACAGCTCGTACTCAGTACATATGAACCTAGTCAAGTAGAAAATGGTTCATGTCTAATATATCGCCCCCTGCCCTCTTCCCCCAAAGAATTGACTGGACCCTAAGTACCTGAGTACGAAATAACAGAGAACTGCTCTTAACTCCTGCACATCAGCCGCAGCTCGGAGCCTCAGGGAGAAGAATGCAAAGATAGCCTATGATCTCCCCAAATCCTGGGGCAGCAAAGCAGTCAGGGCTCAGTGGGGCATATGGAAACCCCAGTCATGTTCCCTACACCAGCACGGTGGGGAAAAGGGGTTGTACTGTAGGAGCCACAACAGCATCTCTGCAGCAGCAGAGGACCCTCCTACAGCAGGATGACCCTTCTATGGCCAGTTACGTGGTGCTTGTTAAGCGATAGCTACAGCACACACCAGGATCTGGGCCATAGTCTTTTGAACGGAATGATGCAGTCATCTGCCATGTTAATCCCAAGATGCACACAAAGAGGTGAAACAGACCTAATCAGGCTGCTTCTGCTTCTCCGTAGAACAGGTACAACATGTGCCATAGCAGTGCCAGCTTCCCTACCCATCCTACCAATGCATTTCAGCCATGGCCTGGATAAAGAGGCAGCCCGCAACGCTGGGCTGTTGCTATTTTTTTAAATTTTAGCCTGCATTTAGCTTGTGTGTTTCTTCTCCTTCTAGCAGGTTGCCCCGGCAATGAATATTTTGTGGGGAAAATACTCAAGATAGACTTTCACTGCTGAGCCTCCATGGTCACCTCTTCCCGCTTGTGGTGCCCACCTGTGCTATGAACATCACAAAACCACTGCGGGCACTGACTAGCACCCTGGGTTGCTGTCTTAGCAGAGTGAGCACAAAGACTGACCAGCAGTGGATAGGTAACCCATTCATGTCAAGTCTGAAGCTTTTGAGCAGGGCAGTATGGGAAATTTTGATATCCCCATGCTGTGCCAAATGCTGCAGATAGCTGATATAATTTGCCAGAGCTGTCAAGCCAATACCTTTCACTGGCACTACATTCTCCTAAGAAAAGGGCTTGAAAAAACACACAGATAGAGGCTGAGGTGATAGAGAGGAAAATGGACTTACCTAACTAGGTGGCAGCAGGAGAAGAAGTGAGGTCTGCTTGGAGAGACAAGAGGTGCTTTATAGTGACTTCCCTATCCTCCTTTCACTGTATTTATATCCTTTGCATTTGTCCGAACAATACAGGAGCTAATCAGAGCTCCACCTTCTCAGCGATGCCCTGGCCAAAATTTTTGCTGCCTAGGCACATTAAGTCCTCTCTGCACAGTGTCAACAGGTCTTTAGGAGGGTTAAGATAGAAGCAACAGTTTGCAGTTTCCATCTCATTTCACCTGTAGCCTGTTTTTGCTTTGCAGAAGCTCTGCCTGGAGTTGTGGTGACCCTTTTAGCAGGAGATAATGCTGCTATTAAAGCTCTAACGATTACACTAATGCTGGGCAATAGGCACTGCCAGGATTGAGGGAGCCAAGTGGCTGCCAGTCTCAACAGCTGTTTCTGAAGTGTAAAATTAGAGAAAAGTAAACATGTTAATATGTTAGGTTAATTTCAGCTCACTGAGTAACTGATGATAGGCCAAGCTGTTGATGAGACTGTGCTAGAGCCAGGTGTTAAAGAGGAAAGAAAACACTTCATTAGAGGGAAGGCTATCTGTATCACTCACTCACACACACATAGATATAGATATAGATAGACTAGAAATTGGATCTTAGACCAGGAAAACGTTCCTGATGAAAATTTCCTTGAAACTGACATGTTTCCATGAAACATTTTGGCTTCAATTAAACAGCATTTTCAGCAGAGAAAAGATCTGCCAAAAAGAAAACATGCATCAAGGTCTTCCTACAGATGGACTACGAAGGATGGCTTCATGCTCTCAGCTCTAGGCCAGAAGGCTGTGGGTTCCAGAACAGGCCCTAGGCTTGTATGTGACCTTTACAATGCAGGACTTCTTAGGGGGTACAGCTGAGACGTCTCCTCATTAGAGATTCATCTTTAAGTCTAGCTTAATTGTTCCCATTAACTCACTCCCCCATCCATACACAAACCCTCTCAATTGTGTGTTGATTGTTACAGTAGTCCAGGCAACTACCATGCTTGGTGGCCTAGAGCTGACTGTCATTTTTGCAGTGAGGTCACATTTTCTCATGCTAGCCCAAAGATCTGAAAATCGCTATCTGATTTTAAAAAAAAATGTAAGACTGAGAGGCAGTAGTGAAATTTCAAGGCCCTTGGTGGATGGTGAACAAGCAGGGCTGTTTAGTGAGTTGTGGGGAGGGTGGGAATAAACAGAAATGTAAACTGCAGCAGTGTTGAGCAAGGAATTGCCTCTGGCTACAAAAGCATGAGAAGAGAGTCTTCATCTCTCAAATTTTCCTTTCATATAAGCTCTTTTGTTTGTGAATCAAGGTTTAGCTAAGTTTGTAATGTAGACATATCCTTCAAAGTAATTATCTATGGTGGGCTACTGAAATTCAGGTTCCTGCCATGTGGTGGGTAGGGGTGGGGTTGAAAACAGGGTATCATTTATTATCCGAGTCCTCACTAATACTGCCCATCCACCTGTCTGAATGAAACAAGTTTAAACTTTCATGGGGCTTGTATACTCCATGATTCTACTGCCATGTGATTTTCTGCAGAATTCTACTCCATTGCTGGCAGTTTTTAAATCAAGATTGGATGTTTTTCTGAAAGATGCTCTAGGAATTATTTTGGAGAAATTCTATGGCCTGTGTTATACAGGAGGTCAAACCAGATTATCCCCATGTTCTTTTCTGGCCTTGGAATCTATGAACCTCTTTTTTTTTTTTAAACGAGTTAGGTTCCTTGCCTTCAGGGTTCCAATGGAAAGCTTAAAACTGTGACCCGAATGTAAACCAATGCACTGATGTCTGCAGAAAACCTGAAGGAATAGCTTGGAGAGGTGGGAGCTACCCTATTTATAGTATTAGCTTAATAATTCTGAATCCTAATGATAACATTTAGCATATTATAATGTGAGGAGAAAGTCAAATAAATAGAATATAATATCAGAATGAATAATGGAGGGCTACTGTATTGACTACATTATTCATAGTCATAAAAACAAAACAAAAAAATTCACCATAAGCTGCTACTGAATTTCTACTACAATGCTGCAGAACGTAGGGAGCTAAGTGCAGAATTATGTTTCTCTCCCCTCGGAATATATGGGAGTCGGGAGGTTGCTGTCATTCTAGGTTTTTTAGGAGTTCATATTGAATGCATAATGCCTGCTACGTTTGCCTGTCCGGATGCTATGTTACTCTGGAAAGCACTTGTAGCATAAAAAGATGCTATATAAAACTACACACTGCAGACAGGGTGTGGGTGGTTTTTTTTTATTATTATTATTCTGTACTTCCGTACTGGTATCCAAATGATACAAAATCAATAGGGGAAATAAAACCGGTAGACATCTCCGCTCCTCTTAAGAGATTTATTACCTTTATGTCTCTATTGCACAGCAATAAAGGGAATTATGGGAGATAAAAAGCATGAGGAGTAGTTGTTTAGTTCACGATAGAATACAGGTTGGGTGAGAATGAGCAAAAGAGAGACTGAAGGAACATCATAGGGAAATCTATATGATCCCAGAAGGAGTTACAGGTTCAAGTGCAACCAGCTCACATGCAGAAAAGCTAACGGACATCAGCAGAATCCCCCTATATATTTCCAAAACCACAACTTGGATCATATCTTACTTTTGTCTTCAGTAGCTTCCTTTTCTTCTGGCCTTCCTGAAACTCATCTTACCCCCCTTCACTTGATACAGAATTATGCTGCTACAATCACCCTTCTTTCTAATTATCTGATCACAACACACTTCTTGTCACTGACTAATTTGATTTGCTCTTGCCCATTGTTTCCCAAAGTGTGGGGTGTGGATGGAACTCCCTGTTGTTCTCCAGTCTCTAGCTGATACAGTTGAGAAGAAAACCTTCAGAACGTGAAGTGAATATAACCTTTCAGAGAGCCTGAAATAATAGCTCTGAGGTGTGAGATGCTCTGTTCATATCAATGGGTGCTAATCAGATGCCAATGATGATACTTTAAATGTCAACACATTTAATTATTTCACTGCTCATCAAAGAAATGAAAGAAAGCATCATACTATGTAGATTCACACCATCATTACACAAAATATGTGAGGTCTAAAGGACTAACCAGCAAAGGGGGAGGGGGCATTAGTTTCATTTTCCTGA
The DNA here is from genome assembly GCF_007399415.2 of Gopherus evgoodei. Lineage (NCBI taxonomy): Eukaryota > Metazoa > Chordata > Testudines > Testudinidae > Gopherus > Gopherus evgoodei. The sequence goes on along the minus strand of NC_044325.1, from coordinate 112,088,895 downwards.
AAGTAAGCTCAACTTTCAAACACTGCTGTAGCCTACCACAGCAGGTTGCAGCTTCTTGCCTCATCCTCACAATATGGCTACAGCTACTGTACATCTCTGAGCTCACTTCCTCCTGCTCTCGTGCCTGCTGCTGCCAATCCATTTGTGCCATCCTCTTCAAAGCACACTTTTTCTGCAGACTCTCAGCAAAAGAAATGCATTTTAAAAATCTGGACTCTTTTGATTGGACCATCTTCTGGTATTCTGTTACACTGTTCACTGAAGTTACAGATACTCGGCACCTCTGAAATTCAGGACTTTATATCTCTTAACTCTCTCGCCTGTTTAATCTAGAAATTAAGGGCCTGATTGTACTCTTATATCTGTATAAATCAGAATTCCTTTGAAACGAGTGGAGTCAGACCAATGTAAAAAATTATGAGAGCTGAATCAGTCTAAATTACCTAAATTAATGGCCTAAAGTCCTTAGGTAAGGGATCATGTCTTCCTCTGCTATCAGTGCTCCGTAAGTAATAACTCCTGTTTTGCATGTTCATGTTTTTAGGGAATATAGTATCATGTGTTTGCTAAATGACTCTGGGAGCAGAAAGTCTTGTGAAAAGTGGCAAACTTCTGATACATGGACAGAGAGGGGATTTATTTACCCACATAGATCTAAGACAAGGTTATCAGTCATGTCCTCTGCTATATATGCTCTCTCTCTCTCTCTCTCTCTCATGCTGTCATAACATTCAAACAAGTTAATAGCATCTCTGCACAATATGTAACATTATCCTCATCAATCCCCTCCCGTGGTCCCTCAGAAAGCCTGTTGAGGCACTACTGAGTGACCTGGCAGCATATTCGGGAATAGAGGCTCTGGTGCCAGGAAGATCTGAGTACAGTAAATTCACTTAATCAGGCCTGCTTTCCACTGGGCTATGAGAAGGTATTACCTGCTTCCTAGAGTAAGTGCCTCCTAAATCACAAAACTGAGATACAATGTTCAGGAGATTTTCAAAACCATGAATAAAAACTGGGTGCCTACCACATCTCTGTGTCTTTGGCAATCTCCCCCAATATATTGATCCAAAATAATGAATCCCACAGCCTGTTGTGCTTCTGACATTATGGGTGGCATTGGCAAAAATACAGAAATGACTTAGGACCCCAAATCCCATTACAAGTTAGATGTTTTTAGTTCCCCCTCTTGCAATGTGGCTAGGTGCACCCTATCAATATACTGCATATCTTAGGCTCTTGAAGAACAATAGTTCACTAAACTGATTGCCTCAATAATATCCTATAGCAATGAGTTACACAGGTTAATGGCAAGAGATGCTATTTTAGAAAAGTGTTTCCTATTTATCTGTTGCCTTAGTGCTCCCTTGTTCTTGTATGACTGGGAATAGGAGTGTCCAGTGAGTCTCCACTATGCCATTAAATATTTGTTTAGACTTTTGTTTATATCTCCTATTCCTCTTCTCTTTGCCACACCTTAGAACGGTGTGCCTTGAGCAGGGGCACTGTGCAAGGCTGTCTGCTCTCAACCTTGCTCTTTGTCATTTAGGGTTAGGGTTAGTGACAGCTATTAAGCATCAAAAGCATCACGGTAGGAAGGCCAGACTGTAAACTCTTCGGGTGCCCGTGATGGATTCCTGCAGAGAAGAGACCCGGATCTCTTTGTTTAAAGCCTCCGTCCTCACAGCTATCACAAACTCTGGAGGTTTTGAAATGAGCTTTGATAAGCAGGACCCTTTCAGCATCCTTCCCAGAAAAGTCTGAATGCAAGCCCCATTACCTAGGAATCTTTATGTCCTAGCAACTATCACCACTCCCATCCACCTATACTAAGCAACCTTTGCAGCCACTTGAATCTTGCATGTCTGCCTACGCTGGGGGTTGCTGCTGCCTGTTGGCTACACTTTAGAGCTGGAGGGCAGCAGATTTGCCTAACCTAGCCAGTCAAGTGCCATTGGGGCTGCTTCCAAGAGGAGCCTGCTCTGGAGCAAGGGCTTGTGACACTTTGTACATTTTGGGAAGCATCCTCAGATGTTTTAAACTGACATGGTTCCAGGGAAGTCAATAGAGCTCTTCTGATTTACACCAGCCAAGGAGGTAGCCCATATGACACTGATTCAGCTGCAGCTCCCACTGTCCTAGTCATATCATTTTATTTATGGGCCTTACTTAGATGTCTAAAGCACCGCTTTCAGCTGCACCCAAAACCAATTTTGTTTTGTGATTAACTGGACTTTGGCTACAGGCCTATCCCTCCATCTATAGTTCCCATTAATTCCGGATATCAAAATCCCTTAGGCAGGTTTGAAAATCTCATCCTATTTCTGTAGCATGCACACAAGAGGTCTAGTATGGTATCGATCTTTTCAGGAATAAAATAACAGCTAGCTGTGGAAAAGGAGAAAAGCCAAACTGCACCTGTCCAGACAGTAATTCCCATAGCTTTGCCATAGTTTGAGTGGTTGAGAGCACTTACTAGGACTATTGGAGTGTTATATTTTGTTCAATTCATTTTCCATTTCTGTGGACAGCTCAGTTTTTACAGATGTGGGGGGGGGAATGATGTGGGGGAAAAAAATCAAAATTTTGAAGTTGTTTTGGGGTTCAAAATAGACCCATTTTCCACTTCTTGTGAAAACTTTCTGGGATTTTGTTTTGCCCAAAAAATATTGCATTTCAAACATGGGCTTTCAGTGAATGAAAAATATCAACAATGATTCTGATATAAATTTCCATAAAATATTGATAAAAACATTCTGGAAAATTTTGTGCAAGAATGACTGTGTCAATTAAGATAAATTTTTGCAAGAAGTTGAGAGTTTGCAAGAGGCCATCTTTCAATGAAAAATGTGTGAAAAATCTCAACCAGCTCAATCAATTTCATTGTGGAGTGAGCCTACCCTGGATCATCACTTAACTAGATGGAAAAGGGCCAATGTCATAAACATTTCTTTGATTTTTAGGCCAGATTTGAACAGTGAAGATAATGGAGCAAGTAATTAAAGAAATCATCTGCAAACACTTGAAAGGTGGTAAGGTGATAGGGAATAGCCAGCATGGATTTGTAAAGAACAAATTGTGTCAAACCAATCTGATAGCTTTCTTTGATATGTTAACGAGTCTTGTGGATAAGGGAGAAGTGGTGGATGTGGTATACCTAGACTTTAGTAAGGCATTTGATACGGTCTCACATGATATCCTTATCGATAAACTAGGCAAATACAATTTAGATGGGGCTACTATAAGGTGGGTGCATAACTGGCTGGATAACCGTACTCAGAGAGTAGTTGTTAATGGCTCCCAATCCTGCTGGAAAGGTATAACAAGTGGGGTTCCACAGGGGTCTGTTCTGGGACCGGCTCTGTTCAATATCTTCATCAACGACTTAGATGTTGGCATAGAAAGTACGCTTATTAAGTTTGCAGACGATACCAAACTGGGAGAGATTGCAACTGCTTTGGAGGACAGGGTCAAAATTCAAAATGATCTGGACAAATTGGAGAAATGGTCTGAGGTAAACAGGATGAAGTTCAATAAAGACAAATGCAAAGTGCTCCACTTAGGAAGGAACAATCAGTTTCACACATACAGAATGGGAAGAGACTGTCTAGGAAGGAGTATGGCAGAAAGAGATCTTGGGGTCATAGTGGACCACAAGCTAAATATCAGTCAATAGTGTGATACTGTTGCAAAAAAAGCAAACGTGATTCTGGGATGCATTAACAAGTGTGTTGTAAACAAGAAACGAGAAGTCATTCTTCCGCTCTACTCTGCGCTGGTTAGGCCTCAACTGGAGTATTGTGTCCAGTTCTGGGCACCGCATTTCAAGAAAGATGTGGAGAAATTGGAGAGGGTCCAGAGAAGAGCAACAAGAATGATTAAAGGTCTTGAGAACATGACCTATGAAAGAAGGCTGAAAGAATTGGGTTTATTTAGTTTGGAAAAGAGAAGACTGAGAGGGGACATGATAGCAGTTTTCAGGTATCTAAAAGGGTGTCATCAGGAGGAGGGAGAAAACTTCTTCACCTTAGCGTCTAATGATAGAACAAGAAGCAATGGGCTTAAAGTGCAGCAAGGGAGATTTAGGTTGAACATTAGGAAAAAGTTTCTAACTATCAGGGTAGTTAAACACTGGAATAAATTGCCTAGGGAGGTGTGGAATCTCCATCTCTGGAGATATTTAAGAGTAGGTTAGATAAATGTCTATCAGGGATGGTCTAGACAGTATTTGGTCCTGCCATGAGGGCAGGGGACTGGACTCGATGACCTCTCGAGGTCCCTTCCAGTCCTAGTGTCTATGAATCTAAACCTGCTGCACCGCCCCATCCTCTGGTCATCTGGACAGAAGAACATACTATGGGGGATTGAGAAGGGTTATTGAACTGCTCATGACTTCTGCCCTGTGTGACATAGTTTCAAGTCGCGTCCAGAGCTGATATCTTCCAGCAAGACTTGTGCCTCCCCCGACCCTAAGCACTTACATCAATGGGAACTTGGCTTAGGCAATCCTGTCTTGTAATCAGGTTTTACAGTCTGTTGCCAGCACAATAAATCCTTTACTACAGTAGATGTCTAGCATTTTCGAACGGTGTCCTGAAAAATAACAGGACTATTATGGGGGAACTGGTTAACGATTACAAGTTTGTGCAAGTTCTACTGAAACCAAAGGTCAGATTCAGAGGTGAACAAGTTCTCTGTGAGTAAACCAATTGGTACCACAAGTCACACCCATGGCTTTAGCTGCCTCACTTGTATTGTGTTCACCGTTCACTGCTAGGGCTGCCCTGTCCCCATGCCACTGGCAGCTTTCTCACCAGCCTGATCTTATCACACTGCTGTTTAACCATGTCCAACTGTTACTCATCAGCTCTCAGTTTGGATTTAAGTGCTTGTGTAAGGATATGGATCAGCAGTAAAAACTGAAGCCCTTTCTCCATTAAACGGATACAGAAATTCAGTCCTTGGCAGGCTGATTAGTCAGTTGCTCTGTCATCTGTGATTATGGTGTGATATGGACACCTTTCTTATTGAACATGGGGCAGAGACCATGGACTCATTCTCTCAAGGGATCACCTGTTGTTGTCGTCATCTTCTTTCTATTCAATGGTGGGTGAATTCATTGCATATTATACCAATGGTAGCTGAGCTAGGCGTAATGCATGCAAGCACTGTTTGAATTTTCCCCATACCTTTCTGCCACTGCATCTTCTTACTGATTCAGCAGCAACATGGCCTCTCAAGATGTTCATAAAGATCAGAAGTGTTGTGTATCAGCTTTTATGATGTCCACTTAGCAAAGGACATAACAAGCCAACTCATAATGGAGATCTAATCTGGATCTGAAGCCAGGGGTCTGTTTCTCTAGCTGTAGTATGCAAGTAAATCCCCTTGCTGTAAGTAGTAGCTGCTTTGTATCTGTGGTGGGAGAATAGAGCTTCCAGGAGTCCAACAATGAAAGGCCAATCCATCAATTCATAATGCCACCCAGCACCCATATTCTGTGTCATTCTGCATGTGCTGCTCTCTCATACTAAATCCTTATGCTCAGCATAATCAAAAGAGGAGATGAGCATTTAGTGTAGTCTAGAGGGTAGGGCACTGGCCTAGGAGTCAGGAGGTCTGTTCCCAAGGTCATACAACAGAGAGGGGAAGTTGTTTCACCTCTATCCCCTCCAATCCTGTGTTCCATTAGACTGGAAGCTCCAGGGTTGTTTCTCACTAAGCATTTGATTAGCTCCCTATTGCTCACATTAAATCCTCAGCACGTCGTACAATGGGGCTGCAGTGTGCTACTGTATTACACACAATAACAAATGGATCAGGAAATGAGGGCTCTGCAATGGAAATGCTGAGTCAATTGGCAGCAAGCAGGGGATGTAAATCCAGGATTAAAAGTCCGAGGTATCAGAAGAGGGATTGTAGCTTCAACCTGCAGGTGTGGCAGGGAATATCTGCCTGTGTGGGAGATATGGAGGCCCAGAGCTGAAGAGCAGTGGTGGTGAGCTATAAAGGCTTATCTGGAGCCGTACAATGAGAGAAATCATTGCGTCAAAAGGGACATTGTGCAAACTAACAAAGACTTCACTCCACTATCTGGGCCAAAAGCAATCCAGCTTGTTTCTAGAAACTAATCCAGGCTGTCAACCGGCACATCTCTTATGGGTTGACCTGATCTTCCCTCCAGCTATGAGACCAGAGGAGCAATGTTGCTACTGGACTGGATTTCACAACTTTCCAAGCTCCTCTGGGTAGGGAACTTGGTCTTGTTCCTTGTTTGTAGGGTGCCATCCACAGCAATGGTGCAATAGTATAAAATGGAGGGCCTGATTCAAAACTCAGAATAGCCAACTAGACTTTTCCCATGGGTTTGGTATCTGACTCTGCCATCAGATCTGATCTGTTACAAGATTGCCAGAGAAAGGAGATATATCTGTATATATGGATAGGTAGCTAATAAATATAAGGAGTACCATATACTGGTACCCAAGAATACATAGCATTGTTCATAAGGCAAAAGGTTCAATAAAGTTGTTGCTATACACAGCACATGGCTTCTTGACTCCAGCTCTTACTACGATTCCTTCATCCAATGGTGACATTGTAGCAGGGAGGAAACAATTGGCCCAATTCCTTCATCCAACGGTGATATTGTAGCAATCCCTTCATGCCTTTTCACTTCCCTGGGAGCTCAGATGATTCTACTTTCCATCCACACTTTGTGCCAATTGGATTTCTTAATAAAAGTTAGTTCTGATCATTTTTCATCAGCAGATCTCAAAGCACCTTACAAAGAAGGGTCAGGGACATTATTTATTCCCATTTTAGAGATTGGGAAATTGAGACACAGGGAGGGGTGGCTGCTGTTTTGAGGCTGGAATTAGTTTATTTTATCCATAACTTTCTTTATCATCAGTTACACTTAACTCTTGACTAGCCCCATGCCCTGTGAAGCACTATGAGGTTACAGAAGGGTTAATTCTCTCAAGTGCACACACACACACACACACACATACACACACACAGACCTGGGTCTTTAAGACATTCCCAATTATTCTGGAAATCTATCAAATCCCTTGGGGTTAGATACCAATAATAATCACTGGATAAGTGGATTGTTTTGAGCACTTAAGGCTCAGAGGCACAGCAGTAACTGGTAGGTAGATTTTTGATTACTGGTTTATTGGGTACCTAGACAACGAGATGTAAATCCCACTGACAAGCACCCTTATTATTACAGGGTCCACAGAAACTAAGCCAGGTAGGCTGGAGAGTGGTTTGGTTGGAGACAGGCACATGAATCTCTAGGTTCTTAGGGGAGATGATTAGTGGAGAACTGGTTCTCTGCTGTCCCTCTCACAGGGGCTGTCAGCTGTGCAGCCTGCATCTGGTGCTTCAGAATCCCTCTTGCTCACACTGTGGTGTGGAAGTGACTTGAGGCATTGGGCTATCTCTACCAGTGGGGGCTTTCCCGACTTGCTCCAGCTGAGGATCTGCTCCCATTAGTTCAAAGTTACCTCCTCTCAGTTCTTATCAATGTTTAGAAAGAAAGCTCCAATCTGTTCATTAGCGGTTTGGCCTTAGCTATAAATCGAGGGGCCCGGTACTTTGCTCTGACATTGTTGTCCTTGTTATCTTGTCTGTGCCCCCAAAGGGAGGCAGAAGTTATTTAGGGCTGACCTCAGCGGAATAAGAATGAACAACTCTTTCATTCTTATATGCTTGCTCTTTATAAATATATCAGAGGGATTAATATTAGGGAGGGAGAGGAATTATTTAAGCTTAGTACCAACGTAGATACAAGAACGAATGGGTATAAACTGGACACTAGGAAGTTTAGACTTGAAATTAGATGAAGGTTTCTGACCATTAGAGGAGTGAAGTTCTGGAACAGCCTTCCAAGGGGAGTAGTGGGGGCAAAAGACATATCTGGCTTTAAGATTAAGCTTGATAAGTTTATGGAAGGGATGGTATGATGGGAGAGCCTAATTTTGGCAATTGATCTTTGATTATCGCCAGATAGGTATGCCCAGTGGTTGGTGATGGGATGTTGGATGGGATGGGATCTGAGTTACTGCAGAGAATTCTTTTCTGAGTGCTGGTTGGTGAGTCTTGCCCACATGCTCAGGGTTTAGCTGATCGCCATATTTGGGGTCGGGAGGGAATTTTCCTCCAGGGCAGATTGGCAGAGGCCCTGGAGGTTTTTCGCTTTCCCCTGCAGCATGGGGCACGGGTCACTTGCTGGTGGATTCTCTGCAGCTTGAGGTCTTCAAACCACAATTTGAAGACTTCAATAACTCAGGCATAGGTTAGGAGTTTGTTATAGAAGTGGATGGGTAGGGTTCTGTGGCCTGCTTTGTGCAGGGGGTCAGACTAGATGATCACATTGGTCCCTTCTGACCCTAGAATCTATGAATCTATAACTCGCCTTTCTCACTATTTTTCTCTCTCTCAGGTTATTGTTTGTTACATCAGATCATCAGAACAGGATATCTACTACTTCTCAGGCCATAAGAATATTTTCGAAATCATTTCATTGCTCAGTTACCATGCGTGTAGAGATAGTAAGTCACCGTAAATAATAAAAGGGTAAGAACGTTTAACAGCAAGGATAAAAATGGATCTTACATCTTGTTTCTCCAACAAGACCAATTAAGATGGTTCTTGCTTATCTCTGAGTCACCAATCTGCCATCCCTTTGGCTCACATCTCAAAAAGCACCTGTGTTTCATTCCTAATTAGCACTTCCAGCATCCCTCTGGCTGAATCTTTAGTGTGTTTTATTGCAATGGATGTACATATCTCTCTCTTTGTCAATGCGGGGCAAACCTCTAAAGGTTTGGAGGTTGGGTTAGGACTGGATCCAGGGTTTGACACTGGGAATTTAGATCTGGATCCAAGCTCTTCACAATTCTGTGTTGTTCAGCGCCAGGGTTTGTTTTTTGGATGGTGGGGGGAGATGGATCCACCTCTAGTTAGGTTTTGAAAACTACCCATGCAAAGCTCCTCCATTCACAGTGAACACAAACATGACTTGTGCATATACAATGCACAGTGAGTATATGCAGGCCAGGATTTGTGTGCACATATTGACGTGATCATGCACAAATCCCAGTTTGTATCTATGCAAGGCAGGCGTATATAAAAAGAGTGTGCAGGTTTGAACATTCAGCCCCCAACAGCTCATTTTATTAATCTAAGTCTGAAAAACAGGCTGTATAATAATTGTAATGTGTTTGCTTAGTTTGTAATGGAAGTTGTATGTTGAGAACTCAACAATGCTATATCAGTATAACTTCTGTTTTGTAGTCAGTGTTTATACATCGTTAACTATGAATCCTTATGTGATCTTGCCAAACCTAGTTAGTCAGCAAAATGGGGCTCAAAATCTCTCAATCAGGCATTTTCATGAGATATTTGATACTTCCTGCTTTTGGCCAAGCCAGAAATAGCCCAAGACCAGCTTTTCTGTAGGACTTTTGCTTTCAGTCCCAAACATAATAATGCATAGTTGCAAAGTTGCAAAGGAGCTGGACTATTGAAAACTAATAAAGAAAAGTGCAGAACATTTTTTTACCTCTTTTCCCCTCCCCCTCATTCCCCCCCCCCCAAAAAAAAAAACCACACTCTAGGCAGAGCTTCAGTTCACAGATTGCCATTGTGGAACAGCGAAGCCAGCTGTCACAATTTTTTTAAAAAGCTGTCACTGAAGAATAATACACAATTATTATTATTTTTTAAAGTACTTGGACCATATTTTGTTTGCTAAAAGCAAAGTTTTTCCTAGGAAATACTTTAGATATTTTCAGGACAAAATCCTCTTTAATGAAAACCCGAAACATATAATTGTACTTATTTGTGCAGTGATTTGGGTCTGATCCAAAGTTTGTCATACTCAACAAACTGATTCAGCAAGGTACATGCCTCTTTTTTTCTATATATAATTTCCTATTTTTACTACCACTGGTGTGGCTCCTCTGGTGAGCTCACTAATGTAGAAATGCTGTAGAAGCTGTTGCTGTGTTAACCACCAGCTTGTCTGTATCTCTGCTCAGAGCAGGTCTAGACATAGAGAGTAAAACTGCAGCAGCAGCAGGTGCATTTTTCATCCCCATCAAAATCACTTTGTGTTACAGTTAATAACATTCGTCGGTTCCTATACAAGTTCACTTGTAATGATGTCCCTAGTCTGTTCATGGTCATCCCTAGATGATCCCTAAGTCATCTGCAAGGATTGAACCCTGGACTTCTGGATCTAAAGTAGAAGCCACTGATGTTTGAGCCAGAATACCAACCCCCTTAGTGCTGAGGCAGTAATAGACTCACAGACCTTTCCTGAGCTCATGCTAGTGTTCTAAAAATAGTTTTGTAGATGGCGTTTTGAAGTAATGGCTTGGGCTAGCTCTGGAAGCGGAGTGGGCTTCAGAGCCTGAGCTCCAGGGTAAACTGTAACTTCAAAATGCTGTCTGTCTATACAGCTATTTTTTTAGAGCAGTAGCACAAGCCCAAGTCTGCTGACCTGGATTGGGAGGCTTTCTGCCATTGGCTGTGTAGACATACCCCATGTGGTTTAGTCCCGTGAGATGGACAAAAAGGCACAGTGGCTAAGCTAGCACTCCTACCATTACTAACACCACTGGGTCTGAATTTGTGGTAGTAATAGTGGGGAATTTAAGAAGAGGAAAAGGATAGTGAAGGCAAGGCTGAAGCAAACTTCTGTTTGGTGTTACTAGTAAGAAAAAAGACATCTCCACTAATGCTACACGAGCAACTGTGCAATTAATAATACTTTGTGAAGGCAACAAATAAGCCTGTTCCCTAGGACACAATTGCTCCCTAAGTCAATGTTCTGTATAAGAGACAAGTTGGAGATCTTTTGCCTTATCAGATCCTTGTTATGTTTGTGTCCTGCCGGCAGACATGGGGCCTGGTCTCAGTTTGGAAATGAGAAAAGACACAGAAACCAAACCCAGGATGCTAGACCAGAAATATAATCTTTATTATTATTAATATGTGAGCAGCAGCATGACTCTGAACTGAAAAATAAATTGTTTTTCTTTACACAGACAGACAGACAGACAGATCCATCCACAGCAGCAGCAACAACAATGAGAGAACCATTCATCGAGGCATGATGAATATCAGTGAATAAACTAAAGGCTGAATCAGATGAAGGCTTTCTATCTTCTTCCTCTTCCCTGCCCCAGAACTCCTCGTCCCAGCATGCTTCATTTAAAGGAGAGTTAAAACAGTGACCAGTTGCTCATTCATTCTCCAGGTCATTTTTATACAAACTGCCTCCACATGTCATGAAGCCTGGGGAAATGGCACTGTAGCTTCCAGATCTGGGCCCACAGAGCACTTAGGAACATGCTTCACTTTAAGCACCTGAGTAATCTCATGGTGGGTGTTATCCAACACAACTGAAGTCAGTATAAAGATTACCACTGATGGGATTACCTAGGTGCTTAACATTAAGCACGTGCTTAAGTACTTTGCTGAATCAAAGACACTCCTGCTAAGGCACCTTCAACCCCTGGATGTTCTCCTTACCCAGCCTGCTTGCTTGCTGGGAGGGGAGAGAAATGGGACAATGGGGCTGCAGTAACTATATATATTTAGTTGTTTCCTATAGTTGAACAATGTAAAATAATTAAAATCCTCCCTTTTGGAATGAGCACCCTCACTGGTAGAATGAAGACTAGTGTAGCCTTTTGGGTTATTATCTCTCTGTAACTGAGCAGGCAGAGCATGGAGGCCCCCTCTGAGTAAGTCTGAGAATAGGCTAAATGGGTGATGCATAGTGTTTGCATTAAAACTCCTTAATGAGTCCCAATGGGACGTAGGAAAACAGAGCTCCACTGAAGGGTTGATTTCTCCTGTCCTCCTTCTAATTGTCTTTATCCTAGGGAAAATATATTTTAAGTATTTACAGCTTGGGCTAACATATTGATGCAGTTTTCCTTGGAGCTAGAAAAGGCTGTTTGCTACTAGCTGTGAGACTCCATTTTGGGTAGGATGGAAAGGGCTGATTGGCCAGATTCTATTAGGGGTGGGGCTAAGGATCTATAAAACTGGCTACTAGGCCCAAGAAGGTCACTCCACATTGGGAGTTCAGTCTACTCATAAGGCTGCTCCACTTCTGGAGTGATTAATATAGCTCAGGAGTTCACTTCCACCTGGGAGTCTGACAGCACTCACAAGCTCATTCCAACTTGGAAGTTTGGTGTGGCTCAAAAGCTTGTTCCAGCCTTTAAGTTTAGTTTAGCTCAGGGGCTTGTTTTAGCTTTTGGAGTTTACTCCAGCCCAGAGAGCCCAGCCCAGTTTCAGAAGTTTAATTTGGGTTAGGAGTTCAGCTCGAACTAGGACCTAGAGCTGGTAGGATTCACTTAGAAGCCTTTTTGCCCTCAAAGGGGATTTAATACAGGACAGTTACTTCTTCATGAAGCTGCTATTGGAATTTTTTTTTAATTAAATGAACATGTTTCCTGTGGGATTTTAAATGAAAAATCCCTTATGTCCACTATTTGTAATAGATTCCTGACTTCTTGTGCCCTTAATTCCATTAATTGCACTTGAGTCTATGACCCACAGCTCATGTATAATGACTATAGTGTGACACTGTATTGGGGACTGACCCAAAGCCCGTGGTAGGCAATAAGAAGACTTTCAGTGACTTCAGTAGGCTTTGGATCAGGCCCTTAACTCTTCCGTCTTCCATTCAAACTGGATCATCTCAAAATACAAACATCCGTCTTTAAATGACTGTGGAGATACAATGGTGGTGGGCAGCAGTACAAACCCTAAGAAAGAATGGGTTGAAGCTATTGCCCAGGACCTGGCTGAAAGCACAGTGGCAAAGTGCCAGAGCAGGGGCCATCTCTGTGATGGTGAAAGGAGGAAGCACCCAGTGGCAGAGGGGTGAGAAAAAACATGGTTTTCATATTAACTGATAATATTCAATGCATCAATTAAGGAGTGAAGCTCATCCCTCACATTCTCCAGAGAGTGGTGAATCTTCTGTGAGTTGTCCAGGAGCTCAATGCTGTGGGTGTATGGATCGTATTTCACTGAGAAGGGTCGCTTGATGCGAGCAGCGTAGCTTCTGTATGGAGAGGGTAGAAGCAAATGTAATGAGTAGAAAGGGGTTGTGAGTGGGTTGAAAATAATGGGGGGAACACGTATGCTGCCATGAAATATCTTCAAAGCACACTCTCTGTTTTCAATCACTTTCCATTTTAACATTTTATCAACTTCGAAAAAAAATCTGCGCTTTTCCCAACATCAAGTTTATCCCCAATGACAGTGGCAGAGATGTAGTCTCGATATATCCCTAGTGTATTTCCATGTATTGGAGGGATGAATTTGTTCCTGCACATTTCACTGAGCTAAGATAATTCTGAAAATAAGGGTTAAAATGTTGCCGTAAGTCAAATGTGAAAGTGAATTTCATCTGGGAGGATGTTTGTGTAGATGACAAAACATCATCCATTTTGGCATAGGGCAAAGTGACTAACATCCACACCCTCAAGGATATCTAACCAATTATTTTAATGGGAACTAGGTGTTTAAATACTTTTCAGGCATTAGGATGTTTGGAGACTGAGGGTTTGTGTACACGGGGAAGTTATGCTCGTAGAAGGCAGCATGTGAATTTAATCTGCTATACGTGTACCATCATAACCCCTTGTTTGGACACTCTCTTATTCCAGAATAAAAGGGTCTTTTTCCAGCCTAGTTTAGGTCACTTTGGAAGCAGTTTAAACTAAATAAGAAGAAAAAACACAATTCTTATTGCAGAATAAGAGTATCCTCATGACAAGCTATACCTGTGTAACTATAGTGATTTAGCTATAGCTGTATAATTAGACCAGTATAATGTCTCATGTAGAGAAGCCCTAAGTAAAACTTTCAAAAGCACCTTAGTAACTTTGGAACCAAAGTCCCATTGATTTTAATTGGGGTTTAGGCTCCGTAGGTACTTTTGAAAGTCTTGCCATAGTTTATAGCCTCTGCTCAGGAGTGGAATGGCAGGATCAGGTCAGGAGAGAGGTACATCTGGAAAGCTGGGAACCAAGAATGGACCATGGGGGAAGACAGGCTTTGTTCTCAGAGCTCTCTGGGCAAAGGGGATGTTTACACGGCTTCTTTGCACAGTGTCCAGCCTCAAGTCAGTACTTCACTCCCAATTAGTAACCCTGCACCTGACTCAGCATTAACCCATTGACTTCAGTTGTAGGTGTAAGCACTCAGCACCTCTCAAAAATCAGGACCACAGCCGTCAACCTTCTAAAACCCAAAATGTGGGATAAAGATCACAGGATACGTTAAAAAACAAAGGCCGAGATTGTCAGAACTGGGTGTCTGACATTAGGTTCCTATGACAATATTAAGCACCTAAATAAGTGACATGATTTTCCACTACTGAATGAATATGGACTTACAATCCTGACAGTAGACATTCATATGTGAAAACTGAAAAAAGCTTACAAAGATGGGGGAACAAGTTTGTTCTACTAAAGAGAGTATTTTTGATGAACCCCAGTTACATGAGTCATTGTTTCTGATGGCAATAATTGATACTAGTAAACAGGTAACAGCAGGTTCACGTGGATAGAGGTGGATAGGGGAATGACTGACTGGGATGATGATTACCCAAAGCATAAGAGAACTAGAATAACCAAAAGTGTTAAACAATATCCTGCACATTTCACCTTGCTGCCAATATTTGACAGATCTGTAATACCAGGTTCACCTGCATCCTTTACTGATAGTCTTTATAGTAGCAAGTAACATTTGTCTTTCCTTAGGTTCTGGCACCCTCTTGTGGTCTTTAAAATACCATTCACTTACATTTAAAATAGGGAAATGTACTATCTTCCAGACCTGGTTGAAAATTTTTCCACAAATCCATGTTTTCCAACAAGAAATATCTGCCTGAATCAGAACAGTGACTTGAACAGTCGCCCTCCCAGTGACTGCCATAATCATTAGGTTCTTGGTTACACTGGCATGGACGGGTCACTCGATCTATCTTTTTTTTTTTTTTTCACAAAAACTTTTCCCAAAAAAGTTCTAGTTTTGTTCCAATGTGGAACGCAACCATATGTCAACATTTTTCATGAAATGGAATTCTTGTTTTCTGGCCAGATGTATTACCTTCCTTTCTCTCCTAACTATGCCTCTATTGATCACTAAAAAACAAGGAGTCCGGAGGCACCTTAAAGACTAACAGATTTATTTAGGCATAAGATTTTGTGGGTAAAAAACACCTCACTTCTTCAGATGCATGGAGTGAAGAAGTGGGTTTTTTACCCATGAAAACTTTTATGTCCAAATAAATCTGTTAGTCTTTAAGGTGCCACCGAACTCCTTGTTGTTTTTGTGGATACAGACTAACACGGCTACCCCTGAAACTGTCTATTGATCACTGTTTTTCATTGTTACTTCGGATTAGAGTGAATTGCTCTTTGAATGGTGGCTCAAGAGATAAAAGAAGCTCTGACAGGGCACTGAAAGAGTTAACATTGTGACAGTGGTGGTCTTACTGGAACTGCAGTGGTCTTTTGCAAATTGGGACGGGAGGAATCCTGGGGGAAGGCATTAATAATTAGAAATGTGGGCCCTTTGAGGATCCATATCTCAGATGACCACGTGAGGTCCCTTCCAACCCTGATATTCTATATCTATATCTATCTATATCTTGCTTCTCTTGGAGCATAGGAACACAACATCCCCTCTGTAGGTAGCTTCATGGATAACTAAATAAGTGCCAGATTGTAAGCTCCTGGGGGCAAGGACTATCTTTTTGTTCAGCACCTACCACAATAGGGTCCTACTCCATAGCTGGTGGGATCCTCAACCAGACATGAGTCTGGTCTCTGCCATACTCTGCAATAACAGCATGGCTGGCAGATGTGCCATATCACCACACATTACCAGCTGGGGCTCCACTCTGTGACCTTTCTGATAGGAGTCCAGTAGTATAGATAGAAGTATCCATTCCTTTATCTCATTCAGTCTGCCAGCCAGCTCACTGCAATTGACAGGTCTAATGACTATGAACGATTAAGGGTTGGACGGTTGAGCATAGTGGCCTAATGCTTAGAGCAGAAGTTCACGAGTGAGAATTCCTGGGGGTTGATCTTGGCCCTGCTGTGTGAGCTTTGCAGAGTTGGTTTAACCTCATTGTGCCTTAGTTTCCCTATCTAAAAATTAGGCTAATATGCTTACCTGCCTGTAGGACCTTCTGAGGCCTAATTAACTATGGTTTCTAATACGCTTTGAGGTCATAAATGGGGACTTTCAACTGAAGTGCTGTATATACTCCTTCATAAGCCGATTTTTTTTTTTTAGTAAAAAAGGGAAGCATCAGAGAAGGGGTCGGCTTATGAATGGGTATAAAGATGGAGATGTGGGTCACAGCTCTTCCCCCAACAAAGGGGGCAAGGAGAGGCAGCATAGCCCGCAGAGCCAGAAGGGAAGAGGCAGAGCCAGAGTCTCTTCACTTCTGACCATGCTGCTCTTCCCCCAGCCTCCAAAGCAGCTGCAGCTCCAGGGCTGGCAGGCTGCGGCCATGCCACTCAGCCCAGCCCACCAGAGCA
The DNA here is from genome assembly GCF_007399415.2 of Gopherus evgoodei. Lineage (NCBI taxonomy): Eukaryota > Metazoa > Chordata > Testudines > Testudinidae > Gopherus > Gopherus evgoodei. The sequence continues at coordinate 112,072,294 of NC_044325.1, read as the reverse complement.
GGCTGTGGCCACGCCGTCCAACCCACCAGAACATGTTGCGGCCATACTGCCCAGCCTGCTGGAGCAGCCCCAGCCAGGCCAGAGACATCCTCCCCTGGCCCGCCCCAGCTAAGGTGGGAAGGGATGGGATGGGGAGAGTATGGGGGTCCTGGGCTGGGGTGGGATCATGTGGGGGTAGTCACAGGGGTTATTCCCCTGACCCCCAGTTTCTCCCCCTCTCCCCTAAAATTTCCCCACCAGTTGCTGTCCCAGCACGTCAGGATAAGCAGCTGGCGTGCTGAGACACTTTGTTTACTTTGGTTTACCTCCGTGACTGCAGACGCTAGAGGTAAACAAACCATCTCAGACTTTCAACAGCTTATCCTGATGGCCTGGGAGCCAAAGTTTGCCAACCCCTGAATTATCGGGTTAGCTTCTGAATGGGCTATAAAAAATTTCCTTTTTTATCCATCTTGCGGGGGGGTCGGCTTATAAACGAACTGGCTTATGATCGAGTATATATGGTACCAAGTGTTGTTTTGAATGGTGCAAGGAGGAATACAGACCATGATATAATTTACTGTGTGTATTTGCCCTGGTGGCATTTCCATTCTGGATCCTACCTGAGTTTGTCTTTGGCATCATTGAAGCTTTCGGATACAAAATACACTGGCTGGTAGTTCTGATCCTGGTAGGGCTGAACAGCAGCAGCATCTGGATCAAAGTTCCGGACCTCCGGCTCGTCCGACAAGGAGTGCTGAGGAAGGTATGAACAAAAGCCAATGCTTAAAGGAGGGGAAGGAAGTTTGTGTGCATGAGAGAGAGAAATGCAGAAAGTGGATTTGCTAAAGAAACTGCAGGTGTGCAGAGGGAAAAGGAGCCCTTTGCCACAATGCGTCTGAGCAGAGACAGACAAGGTAGGTTGAGACTTACTATTAGCTCCCCATAGGAGGAGAGGAGTCCAGCTCCATAAGCTTTGATTATTCCATTCTGTTTGCAGAGCCCAAACTCCACTGTAAACCAATAGAGCTGCGAAGGGAAGAGAAAAACAAGCAAGGAGTCACTCCTCCTCTTCTTCATTTTCCTTTCACCTCCCTGCAGACCGTTCAGATCAGAGAACAGCCTTCCCAGGGCTGTTAGATGGGCTTGAAAGGAACGAGAGAAGTCACTGGCCACAAACCCAGATCAGATCACTCATACACTTTGGAACAACTTGCGTCTCTGTAAACTATCTGCCTATACTGTGCCCATCACTGTCATATCTGACTTGCATTGACTAATTGAGACCTGCTCACAGGACCGGCGCTAGGGTTTGAGCGCCCTATGCGGACGGCAATTTCGGCGCCCCGCGTGCTGGTCCCGCGGCTCCGGTGGAGCTGCCGCAGTCGTGCCTGCGGGAGGTCCACCGGAGCCGCACGAGCAGCCGACCATCCGCAGGCACGACTGCGGCAGCTCCACCGGAGCTGCGGACCAGCGGACACTCCGCAGGCACCACTGCGGCAGCTCCACCAGAGCTGCCTGCTGCCCCCTCCAGAAAAACAGCGCCCACCAATTATTCTGGCGCCCTAGGCGATTGCCTAGGCTACCTAAATGGTAGCGTCGGCCCTGCCTGCTCAAGAATAAATCCCTCCTTAATAGCTGGTGATGAGCTGGCTCTTTCCTCTCTCCCCCCTTTGGAAGATCTAGGGGCATGGTGCCACCCTGTCTGATTTCACTGCTGGAGGGAGTGAGACAGACAGTGAGTTAGTAGTCTTACTGGGGTCCTCAATAGCATGGGGCTTGAAGCAGTTGCTTGCGTTGCAGGTGCTCACGGCCAGCTAGTCCCAATGTGGTTCATGCATCTCTCTGGATAATGTACTAAATAATCTGGTTATATCACTGAGTATTCAGCATCAACAAAATACCTTTGTGAATGGGCCTTGAAGCTGAACTTGGTTAGGCAGACTCAAAGATTCCTTTCAATGCTATGCTCAGAATCCCACATCTTTGACAGTATGATGCCAGATGATAAAGAAGTGTAAGTGCCATTGTCCATGAAACTTAATGTGTGGCCGGGTGAGCTTTGCTCGACCTTAGCCTTTTGTAATAGACTGTATTCCCAGCATGCATTTCAACAGACGCTGCAGCGCCCCATAACTAGGCACCATGTTTCACTGGTGGTATGTGATGCTCTGGAGAAGGCCACCTAAGAAGGGAACCAGAACGCTGTGTTCTCCACTCACATGCTCCAGTGGTGTAATGCAGCATGCTGTGTGGGAAACAAGCCAACCGAGTCTCCCTGGTGACACATCTGCTGATTGGATGGAGAGAATGTGAGGGGAGAGACAATGAAGACATTTGGAGACAGGACATTAGTGACTGATCTTAATGCATCTACTGAATCTGTATGTATGTAACTCAGGAAAAACTGCCCCATTTCCTAACTAAACCACATCCTCCTGAATCATCCCAGCCACTAATATCCAAGGAGGAGAAGGAGTTCACCAGTTCTGCTAGGGTAACAGGGATCCCTACAGAGTAAAGGAAAACTTACCGTTGAAAGTTTCTCAATCTCTTCCTCAGTGGCTCCCAACGATGCCAGTCCAATATCCTAGGAAGAGAAGGAAGAAGGTTAACATGTAAACATGGGTTGCACCCAGAGCCGTTTCAATCCAGTCAGTTTTGCTAGTGGGTTTGGCTTCTAGCCTGCTCAGACGTCACTCATTTTATGGACTTCTCACACCACCCCCTAGTTAGCAGCTCAGAAACCAGCAGCAAGGTGGCACTACGCTAATTCTGAGCTTAGCATGTAGCAGCTGCTTCAGTATCATTTCCTCTAGCACCTCATGCTAGGGAGGCTGAGAGTGCAGAGGGAAGAAGGATGATCTTGTAGTTAAATCACTGGGCTGAGATTCAGGAGATCTGGTTCTATTTCTTGGCTTGCCACAGACTCCTTGGGCAAATCACTTAATCTTTTGGTCCCTGTTCCCCCATCTGTAAAAGAGAGGTAATATTTCCTTTCTCTCTGTCTTGTCCATTCAGTCTGTAAATGGAAATGACCCCACACCTCACATTTATGGCCCTTGATGGCCTATCTCCACCTCCCTATCACCTCTCACTCAGTATCAAGATGTCAATTTCTGTCTCCAATCAGTAAATGTCAGCCTTTGTCACTCCTCTGTCACATTTTCAAACAAGGACCTTCATGCTTTCTTCCAAGCTGACCCTCCTGCTCAGGAAGAGCTCCCTATAAACATCCATAAAGCTGCCTCATTATTTTCCTTGAAATCTCTCTTTAGAATTTTCCTTTTCCATGACACCTACCAAAAATTTGAAAAAAGTTTTGCTACAGGTGCACTAAGAACACAGTCTATCTTGCTGATCAATACTGTCTCGTTGTTCCCTTGTACTCCCCCAGCTGTCTGTATCCTTCTGCCATATTTAGACTGTAACCTCTTTGGAGCAGGGACCCTCTTTTGTTTTATGCCAGTTGATATGCAAACACAGCAGGTCCTGGTACATGACATTAGTCATGTCAATAGTAATAAAAATACTACTACTAATAATGATGTAGGTGGCCAGTCACCCATCAGAAATGAACAAAGAGTAAAAAGCACTGCTCACAGTAGAGAGGGCACAAACAATCTGTGGGCTGACATACAGTCACACCATGTATTTGAAGAACAGTTACTAAGAATGACTACATGCATAAAATGCAAAGTTTGATCTGTGCATCATTTGGGGGGACGAACTAAATCCACTGGATAAATTGTTTGCTGTGCTTGATACTCTATCCAGCTCTAGTCCATGATCCGATAGCTACAATAACTCCTTCTAGGAATAAGCTCCCACACAGCTACTATTTCCATGCCATTCCCAACCATACTGCTGAGGAAAATTGGAAGTGAAGTAGCTCCCCTATAGCCAACATAACTACGCAGATTCCTAAGTAATCCCCCCTGATGGGATAAATTAGGATTGGAATTTGAGTTCTCAAACCATTCCCTACAATGGCTTCTGAGCATCAGGACCCATTGCTGGGCTTTCAGTGCAAGGAACAATCTGCCCTAATTACCTGGGAGAACTGTGCAAACGTCCTGTCGGCTAGCATCGGTACGTGCCCCAGAAGTTCGTGACAACAGTCCCTTCCATTGGAAGAAAAGAGGAAGGCTGGATTAGTCACTGCTAGAGGGTTGAATCACAAATTCTGGTTATACACTGTGGCAGGAGCAGTGTGAGGACAGAGAGGATTCTGCATTGTACCCGACAATACTCACGGCTCTGGGGAGTGCATGGGTGAGGATGCATGGCGGATGTACTGTGTGCACTGGAATACCCTGAAGGCCAAGCTGGATAGGAAGTCACGTGCAGACAGCAGACCAGCCACAGGTCGGAGCTGGAACCCAGTTCTCTCTGAAATAATCCAAACCACCACATATCTATAGGGCCCTACCAAATTCATGGCCATAAAAAACATGTCAAGGATTGTGAAATCTGGTCTCCCTCCGTGAAATCTGGTTTTTCTTGTGCTTTTACCCTATATTATACAGATTTCACGGGGGGAGACCAGCATTTCTCAAACTGGGGGTCCCAACCCAAAAGGGAGTTGCGGGGGTGTCACGAGGTTATTTGAGGAGGGTTGTGGTATTGCCACCCTTTGGCACTGCCTTCAGAGTTGGGTGGTGTGGAGAGCAACAACTGTTGGCTGGGCGCCCAACTCTGAAGGCAGCAGTGCAGAAGTAAGGGTAGCAATACCCCCCATAACCTTGTGACCCTCCCCCCACACATACACACACAACAATCCTTTTTGGGTCAGGATCCCCTACAATTACAATGCCATGAAATTTCAGATTTAAATAGCTGAAATCATGAAATTTACTATTTTTAAAATCCAATGACTGTGAAATGGACCATGAATTTGGTAGGGCCCTACTTATATAGTGAAAGTCCTTTGAGTTGAGTCTCAGAATGGGGTGTTCATTAGTCATGATAGTATTATCAGCACTTACAGCAAAAGCTATGGTATTGTAAGTGAATGTCTTCAGTTTTACCTTGGCAAACCTAGCATCTCTACTTGCAATAGGCAGCAAATTCCCTACAAGCCAAGAGGACACGGTGACTGGGCAAATGCTGAAATTCACCACTAGGTACAATGGGGTCTATACACAAATATTTCAGTGCTTGGGAGCTCCATCCCAGCCCACGCACCCTCCACACTAGCCCCTATATTCCTTGAGTCGATTCTCACTCCTGTGCTTGGAATACACATTCCCATCCTAGACCGTCCCCCCGTCCTCTCCCCAATCCTTCTTTGCACTTCTGACCTGGAAGTCCATATTTCAATGCACTAACTCCTGCCACCACCCTGAATTCTCAGACTGGGGCCCAGAATGCTCGCTGGCTCCCTCCCTTTCTCTGAAGTCACTCTCAGACTCCAGAGAGGCGTACACATTCTTGCATGAGCGCCCCCTCCCTGCCCACTTCCCTCCTGGAGCATGCTAGACCTCTCCCTTGTTTGTACTACCCTACAAATCAGTTCATGCTGTCGGCCCCTATAGCAAGCACTTCTTTACCCTAACCTCCAGTTCCCTCCTCCAGATTCACATTCTGCCTTGCAATGCACCCCAGCCATTCCATGGAGTCACATGCCTCCATGCTGATACTCATGACCCTGTGATCCCACTCCTGGCCCTGGAATGTGCCCACACCCACCTTTCAGGAAGCGGGAGACATCTTCCAGTTGAGGAATGTTGTTCTCGCTGTAGCCGCAGAATCTCTCTAGCAGGTGAAAGGCCTCCAGGTGCTCTTTGCAGGCATGAGATGGGTACAGACTCTTCAGTGTGGTGTAAACCTCCCTCCTTCAGAGTGACAGATGGGAGAGAAGGGGTGAATTCAGGATCTAGCCCTGCTGGCCTCTGTTTCTCCTCTCATCAGAGCAGACAACACCCGGTAAGCATCCTGCTGGAGTTCCTCTCCCTGTTTTTGTTTTTGTTTTTGTTTTTAACCATTGATTTTCTATCTGTTTACACACACATGCTCGAACACATGTGCACATGCACACTCTCCACCCAAATGCTTCCTGCTGACTCTGAGAGTGGAGAATTCAGAGGCCACCTTCACAGGGACATTTCCTGTATCTGGCGATAACTAACTCAAAGCCAAGGTGTATCAAGAGAGTTCATTCTAACTGGGAACAAAAATCCAGTCCCAGTGGCTTTATCTTTTAAAAAAATTACAGTAGTGAGAGATAATTGAGAGACAGCAGATGGATAATGCCAAGATATACATCAGCAGCTCCCCTGATAAGTCATCTTCTCATTAGTGGTCCTACCCACCACAGGTAAGTTTACACAGCAAACAGAAACCTGCAGGTGTGAGTCTCAGAGCTCAGGTCTACAGAGTCAGGCTCATGGTGCTCATGCTAGGGTGCTAAAAACAGCACTGTAGACATCATGGCTCGGGCTGGAGCTCAGGATCTGAAGCCCGACCCTGTCCCTAGGCTTGGAGGCTTGCTGCTGTGGGTTTTAAAACAGTTTAGACGTACTATAAGGAGAGCTTCTTGAGACAATAAGAAGTGGAACTGTAATGGACTTTAGATTAGAGAGGAGGAGCAGCAGAAATTGATTTATGGTACTAAAAGGTCTTGGCTGTGCCTTACACCTTGTTAGGTGACTGAGCAGTTAACAAGTAGATTGGCAGTACTGGGTCAGATTTCCTCACATGCTGCACCTCCTTCTCTGAGTTATGAACATTAGCATCATCTGACATTCTTGTTTTTTAGGGATGGGCCTCCTGGACCCTCCCGCTTAGAATTCCCTTAGCTCTCAAAGAGAATGAGGAGTACTTGTGGCACCTTAGAGACTAAAATTTGTTAGTCTCTAAGGTGCCACAAGTACTCCTCATTCTTTTTGCTGATACAGACTAGCGCGGCTACCCCTCTGAAAGTTAGCACCCAAGAAATTCCTTGCAAACAGTCAGAGCTCTTTACAGAGAGGCAATTAGGCAACATCTACGCCTTTGTGATATATTTTTTTAAGACACTGCACCACAACCATTCTGTTCTCAACTTCCAGTATTGGCCCCAGTATAATAAACCCACTACTGTTTTCTGATTTCTCTATTTGCCCAAGGCACACTCCCCCACAGCTCAATGGGACAAAATCTTTTATTTCTTTCATGGTTCCTAATTCAGCAGGATGGAATCCAAAAGGATTTTGCATTAAATCAACACTCACCATGTAGCTATCTCATCTGCCCTGTACTCCACTCTAGGGATTGGCTCCCCGCTGCAAGGCAAACTTGGGGTTAGGAACAACAGGAGATGGGAAAACACAATAACAACATGCTATGTACTCTGGGGCCCCAACTTTAAGAAAGCTCCCCCACCTTTTAAGAAGAGAGCATTAAGTTTACGATGCACAATATCCTCACAGTATAATATGGATTGGACAACTTTAAACCTAACACGTGGCTAGCATATGCGGCACAGGGTTAGCACAGGTCTAGTAGGAAACATATGGGTCATAAGTAGAGTTGGGCCAAATTTTTTGATCAAAACTTTTTTGGCCAAAAATGCAGATTCAGTGACACCAAAACTTTTAGTGTATTTCTGTCAAGATTGCTCAGTTGTTTGGGTCAAAATGAAAGCTAAAAAAATTCTAGAAAAATGGAAACTTTGTTTCAAAGGTTCCTTTCATTTTATTCATAGTTTTTTGTAATATATTAAAAATGCTCGAAATCAAAACAAAAGGTTTTATGGTGTGCCCAACAAAACAATGTTTTACAAATATTTTGATTCACTGAACTCGTCAAAAAAACCCTTCATTTTTGTTCCAGAATTTATTTTTTTCTTCAATTTTTCAGACTTGCCAGGGAAAACTGAAAACGCTATTAGTTGTCCCACTCTGGTCATGAGGCTAATTAGAGACACAGCTAGTATATGAAGCTAGGGCTAGCATGGGTCTAACTGGAGACATGGGGCTTAGAACTGAACATAGGGTTAGGAGGGCTTTAAACTAGCAGCTACTGGGGTGAGTGTTAAAGAATCAAACCCTGCACATATGCTCAAAATATGTAACTGAGACTCAGCGTAGCTTGAAGGTAAAGAATCAGGGCATCAAGGGCCGTAAGGAGCAGCAATTCTTCTATTGCCTGTACACCAATACTAGAAAGCTGGGAAATAAACAGGAGGAATTAGAAATGCTCATTTTATAGAAAAAAATTGATGACTGGTGTTACTGAAACCTGGTGGGAGGAGTCACATGACCAGAATGTTAAAATCACTGGATAGCCTATATATCCTTGATAGGGTACATGTCTACACTTTGAGCTAGGGGTGTGATGCCCACAGGCGGGTTTGATCTTGGAACAGGTAGGCTGTGTCTCCAGTGTCACTGCCCAGACTCCCACAGCTACATTGCTATTTATACTCATGCTAACGCTCATCAAGCTAGTGTGAGTATGTGTATGTGAACTAGGAATCACAACCCTAGCTCATAGGGTAGGCTTAGTAAGAAGGGGAGGGAGTGATACACTACATTAAAGATACTATTGCCTACTTTAGAGTTACTGACAATTCAGAAGGACAGGAACAGGAATGACTATGGACCAATGTACTAAGTGATAAACCACAAGAATTATATAGATAGACACAGACACACACACACTTGGTGCTTTAATACAGACAATTCCCCAAAGCTGACAGCTGAGTAAAACTAAGTGGGAGGGGAGGAAAAATTAAATATCAAAATGTGAGTGATCATTAGCATATGTTTAAGAATGCTTTATTCAATGCCCCCAGCAAACCCACAATTCCACAAGAAATTATATATATAGAAGAAAAGTAGTTTATATATATATATATATATATGTGACTACTTTTCTTTTATATATATATTTGTATATATATATATATACAGATGCGCACACACACACACAAGGACAATGGAAATGTTGATAGCAATGAATACAAATGGACAATCAGGAAATGCAGATGATTGACAAGGGAAGTTCAAGGTAAAAATGAAAAAAATGTACGGCCAGTAGAGGTAAAGATTTCCTTCTTATTGTCCTTAAATATACTAAAACAAACAAAATCCTAACATTGGGATAGACCTGGTAATATATAAGGATGATAAAATTGTCAATTATGATGTAGAAAAGGCAGAAGTATTCCATAAATAATTTTGCTCTCTATTTGGAAAGAAGCAAGATGATGCCTTCATGCCTTGCAGTGATAATGAAATACTTTCTATTCCATCAGTAACCAGGGACGATGTTAAACAGTAGTTATTACGGTTAAATGGTTAACCAATGGATCTAAAAGTAATTGTGAATGGAGAATCATCATCATCTTGTTAAGGAAAGTAGCATTCCCAAGGTATCTGTTCTTTGCCCCATGGTATTCAATATCTTTGTCAATGATTTGGAAGAAAATATAAAATTATTGCTGATGAAATTTGTAGATGACACAAAAATTGAAGGAGTGATAAAAAATAATGATGTGGTCAAGTCAGTTCTAAAGACCAATCTGGATTGCTTGGTCAGATGAGCTCAAAGTGCAATACTATAACTAAGTGTGCGGGCTGAGGTGAGGTAGGGTGGGGAAGGGAATGCATTCCTTGGATGCATAAGCAGAGGAATATTAAGTAGAGACAGAGAAGTGGTATTACATCTGTATCCAGCATTAGTGAGACCATTACTGGAATATTGTGTCTAATCCTGGTATTCGTACTTCAAAAAGAATGTTGAAAAATTGGAAAAGGTTTAAAAAAGAACTACAAGAGTGATTTAAGGTCCGGAAAACATACCTGATAATGAACTAATTAAAAAGCTCAGTCTATTTATCTTACCCAAGAGAAAGTTTAGAGGTGACCTGTTTGCAGTTTACAAGTATCTTTATGGGAAAGGGAGTTCTGATAGTAGATGGTTCTTTAATCTAGCAGAAAAAGGTATAACAAGATCCAGTGGTTGAAAGATTATTTCTAGATTGAATTTGTCTAGCTTTTTAACAGTGACAGTAATTAACCATTGGATCAGTTTACCTAGGAATGGGGTGGTTTCTCCATTACTTGAAGTCTTTAAATCAAGACTGGATATCTTTCTAAAAGAGATGCTCTAGCTCAGACTGAAGTTATGGGCTTGATGCAGAAATTACTGCATGAAGTTCTATGGCCTGTATTATGCAGCAAGTCTGTTCTGGCTTTAACATCTATGAATTAATGAACATGCAGATTTTTACACATGGGAAGAAGCTGAAATGAGTGCAGAGAGCAGAGGACCTAAGAAAAGAAATTGGAAAGGGAGAATGGAAGGGCAAAATAACGGACAGAGAAGAAAATAAGCTGATAGAAGACAGGTTTATGGAAATAACATCATAAATTCCCAGCAGGTGGCACTGTGCTATGAAATTGCTCCTGCACATACTTTTGGAAAGTGTCTTACTGCTTATAGTGGAAGGCAATTTCTGCTATCATTTTCCTTCGCTGCCGGTATGCTTGGTCAGAGAATCCCTGTGACAAAAGGGAACAGAAAACAAGTGTTTAAGTTAATTAACATTTCACACAGCAAAGTTCTCTCATTTCCTGCACTACCTCCCACACACTTATATATAGGCCCTATAGTGGTGGATATATACACACTCACATATTAGCAGTTAGCAACTGCCCCTCATTACAACAGAGGTCCCTCCTTTCATACCCATAGGTAACTCCTTTCCCCATCTCAAAGTGAGAGCTTCGTATTCTCCTTCTAGGTGGAGGAATTTGGCCCTATTCCAATCCAGTGTATGTCCTGTCTATTCATTTTCTGAGAAGCCAGGTCCTTCAAGCCAAACACAAGACATCTCTACTCCATCTCTGGGAAGCCAATTCTGAAACAGAACCAGTTAAAATTTGGGCTAGATAGCCATGAAAATTTCCTCAGAAGTGAGATCTTTTGGACTGAGGAATAATCTACTTAGGAATGTAGTAGAAGCCCATCTCTTGATCAAACTAGACTAGACAAAGCACTGAGGAATACATTGTCCTGCAGGAACTAAACCTTTGCTGGCTACAGGGAGATAGGCAAAGTGGGATTACAAGTGGAGCTAGGCCAGAAATTGTTTTCCTATCCTAGGAAAATGTTTGACATTTTAAAAATCTTTCCTTTCCCAATTTGGATGAAAAGTCAGAATCTCAAAAATATTCATGAGCTGACTATCCCACAAAAGTTTTAGTTCGAGTCTATCAAAACAGTTTCTTTTGATTTTTGATCTTTTTGTATTTCAACATTTTTTGAATGAAAACGGATCCTTTCCTGAAAACAGTTATGGTTTTGCAGAATCAACATTTTCTGATAGAAAAATATTTTTGTCAAAAAATTCCCAACCAGTTCCAATCACCAGTGATTTCCATTTCTCTGTTTCTGTTGGAAGACACATGGCCAGAAAGTGAGGATACGTCTGTATGCACCAACTCACCGGGTGATCCAAATCCAAGTCTGGGTCAAACTTGGTAACCAAGTGGTGACACTTGTCCAGTTCAGAGATTTTTCTTGGAAACCAGTAAACTGTAAAGAGAAAGAAGACCATAGAAGTGAACATTGAGCTAAGTATATCTCAATCCAAGTGAAGGAGATAAGGTCATAGCACACACATGGCCTGATGTGGCACATGCATAAACACATGACCCCTCAATTCCAAATGATTTAATTGCACATGACACCACTGTGCTTCAATGGCTATACTCCATGACTGCCCATGATCCCTTCCTATGGTACACCTATCACACAGCCAGACATAATAAAGTGACCTCCATCACATGAGCAAACATGACTTTCCTTTCAACCTCCCAGCACAATGATATTTTCTGTTACTAGGAAACCACTAGGAAAAAAAAACTGGCTTTCACTCATAGCAGCTTCACCCTCCCAAGGATAAAATAATACATGGTCATGTAAGACACCTAGGATCCTGCATGACCGCCCCCCCCCCACCTCTGACTGCTTCTGTTGATGAAGCTCAGGTACATCAAGGATTAGGTGGTAGTGGAACAAATCCATTTTACCAGCCTTCCGAGGCTTGTGTGTACACAGGGAACCATCATCCAATGACTTGGACCAGGCTATTCACCTGCATCGCTAGGTCAGAGAGAGATGATGCAGCACTGATCAGCTAACACTGAAGGGATGGAATTACAAGGAATGCAGGGAAAGAATAATGGCCCCAGATTAGCAGTGTGATACCCAGACCCCAGGCACATGATCTTCTGATGCCAGGTACAGTAAGGAAAGCCCCCATGACTGATCATCATCCCCATCATCTGCTCTCCTTTCTCTTTGTATCTGTTAGGCACAATTAGCCAGAGTTGTTCCCTATCTAGCCCAAATATAAAGTCCGAGACAATATCATGTTTAAATCACTAGCCAATTTTTGGCATGCTGGCATCTCACCAGGAAAAAATTAAAGCTCATATTGACTTTTCCTAATGAACTTCCAGGGCTACCTTACCCTTACCACCCACCTAATGGCTGCTCCAGGAATCAAAGCTGGGAGGAAGAGAGAAATCCTCTGACTTTAGTGATGTATCAAAGTAGAATTCTTGCTCAACTAGAAAGGATTCATTTTACTAATCCTTAGAGACACGCAATTGGTCACTAGTGTCTCACTGGTGTAGAAAGAGCACCCTTCAAACACACTTGGGGTTACTGACTCATTGGTAGAAAGGTCAGAAATGTAAAATAGACAACTGGCTAGAATAAGCAGGGTGGAAGCTGTACAGTACTAGGTATTAGGCATTACATTTCTAATCCTGTTGCTCTTTGGACCTGGAAGAAGGAATCCAACACCTCTTGAAAAGGGAGAAGGTGAGAGAAAAGATGAGATCTGAGGAGCTTCCTGGGAGGAATATTCTAGTCTAGTCTAGTCTATTCAGATCCCTGGCATGTGAGTGCTGAAATCCCCTTGCCACAGTTTCTAAAGTTCAATCTTCATGTTAGACTTGAAAAAAAAACAACAGCTGCAAGTTCCTTACACTTGTCTTCCTTGGTGCTCCTCACATCTTCTGACATCCTTCTGATGGAGCTCATGAGAGTGCTAACGTCAGAGCTATGGACTTCACACCTTACAAAATATTCCAGCTCTGTGGTCCCTGCCCGAGGCTTCCTGCTGGGCCTTGTCTCCAGGTGGTGAATTTTAGCTTCAAATGTCTTTAGAGGGTGGAAGAGGGGAAAGATATAATATAAAAATACAGGCTCTGATAACATTCCATTACAAACTTTCCAATGGGTGAAATTAAAGTGGAAAAAGTCCAGAAACACAAACTCTTTCCAGGATGCCTGCAGGGTAGGAGCATGGGTATTTCTGATCCTGAGCTAGGAACTCCTGAAATAAGAATATCCCTTTCATATACTGTAACGTGAGTAGATTGAAATTCTATGACTGAAACATTTTCCCATTACAAAATGCCATTAAATCTTAATGGACATTTTCTGCAAGATTAAACCATATTTTGTAATGTCAAAAATTTTGCCCAAGAAAATGTGAACCATTGTGACATATTTTTCAATTCTCCAATTGGGAAAAATGAAAATGAGAAAAATTATTTTGAAACAAAATGTCTCATTTTGAAATGGTGATTTGAAACAAATTTTGTTTCAATTTAAAATGTCAAAAATTAGCATTTCCTATTTGAAATTTTCAGAATTTTTTAAACTAACTTTTTCTCTATTTTGGCTTTTCACTCTGACACAGGTAAAAAGTAATTTCTAAATGGAGGTATTTCCTGTACATGGAATATTGCCCTCCTCAGACTGTGCTAATTGTTATCAAAGTGATGAGGCATCAATGTCAGTCAAGAGGCACAAGCTCTTAGCTCAGAGTGTGCAAACAAATAGCTGCAATTTGTTGTAGTTGCAGAACCTTATTACTTATGTTGAACAGCTGCAGTACACATAAGGAAGTGACATTCCACCAATACCTCTCTTAATATCTCTCAAATGCCTATTATGGGTGTGGATTTCAGCCACTATTACCCCAAAGGAAGCAAAACACGAAGTGAGAAGGTAGCTTTCATCTACCAGGCAGTGTCAGTCCTATGCACTGGCCAAGGTGCTGAAATAAAGACAGTGAAGAAACTGTCAATGCTATACATCATTTATGAGTCATCTTTTCTCTCTGAAGGAGCTACAGGGTCAAACACATTGAGTCGCTCTCTCTTTCCAACACACAGGCAGTTTTTCATGCATTACACCCATCTCCACTGAATTCCTTAAGGATCTCATATTGTATCTCAGTCAAGGAAATTCCTTTACAGACTCTTGTCAAAAAAGCTATCAACAACTCTAAAAAGTAATATTAAGAACCACCACCTCGGTCCTTTCTCACCACCCATATGAGCCAGCAGGTCTGCATGCTACTTCCACTGTCTTCCCATCCCCTCTTAGCCAGGAAGCAATATTCTCACTCTAATCTCCAGCATGTTAACAAGTTGTGATACTGCTTGGCCATTGGGCTGGCTCACAGAGCACTGTGATTGGTTTAGCTTCCTTTCCAACACCTTGACTCTCGATACATGGTAGATCTAATAAGTAACTTCCTTCAGTTCCATTTTGAATTAATTACTAGACACTTATGAAATCATAAATACCTGGAAAGGTTCCTCCTTTGTCTCCTGCTATCTTTATTATCCAACAAAAGGAAAGCAGCATCATCACAGGAGATCAGCCAGTATTCATGCTGCCATTGGAACATCTTGCTTCTTGAGAAGAATTGGAACTTGGCTTCATGCCCTACCCTCCAATCTCAGTTACAGAGCTAGGTGTGCTGCTGGGAACATCTTGCGGTGTATTGGAGAATCCCAAATCGCCCACTACGAGATTCCCAACAACCGGTATAATCTGGCATAACTTCATTGAAGCTAAATGGAACTAAGATGAGTTACACTAGGTGCAGATCATTCTAATTCTTTTATTAAATATGAAAGAGAGACCCCAAAAGTCAGACATCTTAACAGAGTTTAACTAGCTTATGAATTAGTCTGTTTCTCACTAGCAGCACTCAAGTGGCCCATTTTCTCTGCTGTCTCCAGACTAACTGAATGCAGGTGCAAGCTAGAATTTTAACTCAAGCTATCACATTTTTTTTTGCTGATTCCCCAGCATTTGGCTATAGGAAAACAGACTTCATTTTAGAACATGGGCTGAAACGATTGATTCAGATGGAATAAAGGAGCCCAAAGAGTTAAAAGTGTTAACGTGACCCTGGAAGTCTCCAACATTAAACAGTTTTCAACGGTTTGGTATTTATTAAAGATACAGAAAAGAAAGAGAAAGAGGTAAACCATCAGAAATTTTAAGTATTAAGTAAGGCTTTTATTCTAACATCCATTGTTCTCTTTCCCTTTAGAAGGGAAAAAAGAAGCCTTCTCTTACAGTAGTTTAGATGCTATTATAGGTGGCAATATCTGTCTTTCTGAGGAGAAGAGCAGAAGTTAGTTGGGCTCTAGCTGTTACTGCTTCGGTTGTCAAAGTCTGATCCTGCTTCCTTTCAGACAAAACAAAATGGACACAAGTAAAAGTGCGGAGAAAAAAGAACAGCAAAGACAGGAAATGCAGCTTTGTCTCTGGTGTTTAATCTTACTTGTGTCCTCACCAGGTGGGGAAAAAACCAAGCACAGCACATGGTCTTATTAGCTACTTCAAGACCTGGGAAACTTGTATTAACATCTGGCTGTCCCAGGCATTACTTTTAGCTGCCTTTCTGATCACAGGCTTACAGCAGCGAAAAAAACCAAGTTTGACCAGCCAAACCAGACTCTGATTAGACAGAAGGAAAAAAATCTGGAAGCAGGTGGGGTGGCTCTGTGGAGGCTGGTGCCATGAGCAAGAAGGTTTCACCTCTAGGTCACAGGACTGAGTCAAACCTCAGATTGATAACAACTAAGAGTTAATCTGATTGATGTTGAATGACCTATGTGAAATGAGTTTGGTGGCCTCAGTACTGCGGACAGGGCCGGTGCAACCAGGTGCTAGGATTTGGGGGGCGGCATTTTCTTCAGTGGCAGCCAGATCTTTGGCCACCCCAGTTACCACCAGTATTTAGGCAGATGGAGCTGGGGCAAGGGAGCACGGAGAGGGCTGCCTGCAGCAAGTAAAGGGGGGGGCACACAGGGGAACTCCCCGCCCCAGCTCACCCCTGCTTTACCTCCTCCCTGAGTACGCCATGGCTGCCTCACTTCTCCCGCCTTCCAGGCTTGCGGCGCCTAAGCTGATTGGCACCGCAAGCCTGGGAGGCAGGACAAATGAAGCAGTGATGGTGTGCTCAGGGAGGAGGTGGAGCAGGGGTGAGCTGCTTCACTTGTCCCACCTCCCAGGCTTGCAGTACCAATCAGCTTAGGGCTACAAGCCTGGGAGGCAAGAGAAGTGAAGCAGCGACAGCATGCTCGGGGGGAGCAAGGGTAAGCTGGGGCGGGGGGTGCCTCTGGGCGGAGGTTGAGGGACCTGCCACAGGTGGGGCACCTCAGGGCGGAGGGGGAGAGCTGCCATGTGGGGGGGGGTGCCTCAGGGCGGGGGCTCAGGAATGGGGGAGGGCTCAAAGTGGAAGTTTGCCTAGGGCGCAAAACATCCTTGCACCGGCCCTGCCTGCAGACAGATGTTGATGTCATCACGCTTACTTCCACAACTGGCATCTCAGTGGGGAATGACTACTGAAATAATATCAGTCCTAGAGGTGGTCCCTCCAGCTAGGGCAAAGGGAAAGCATAGAGGGATGCTATGGGAAGCTTGCTCTGCAGCTGCCCATGCTGTACCTGAGCACTGCTTGGTCTCCAGGGATATCAATTTGGCATCTTTCACCAGCAATTATTTCACTCAGAGATAAAGAGTGGAGAAGGGGGGTTGGACCTTTGCATCCACAGAAGGGTTCTGATATATTCCCTGATGCAGGGAAATCTGGCCCTTGCAAACCCACTTCTCCGGGTGATGACCCAGTCTTTTCCGAATCTCTGAGTTCTTCAGTAGAGGAAAGGGTGTGATTTTTAGTTAATCAGAGGCAGAACAAGGAGAAGGAACGGAGGCAATATCAGGAATAAATTCAATTTAGGACCATGTTTTTAAATGTACCTACCCACCTCTCTATTGCATTGTCCCCCAATAATCAATACCTTAGCATTAATCTGACAGCTCTGATTGCATTACCTATGCATTGGCTGCATGCAACGCATACAGCAGAGTGAAACCAGCCTCCCTGCAGCCTGTTTCATGATGAGGCAAATGTCATTACACCCGTCCGTTTTCATATCTTGTACCTGCATTGCCAGAGGGATCTGAGAAATGAATCTTCCCCTGTTGTAACTTGAGATGCTTGTGGCTTTTTAAAAAAAAATCCTTCTCTGTGTCAAGCTGAGAGAGCGCTTCCGCTGAGATCGTCTCATGCAATGAGTAAATTGCCCCAAGATGAAGCAGGTGCCATTTGAATAAAAGCTAACCTGAGTTCTTGCCTGACTTTGTAAATTGTTCTCTGCTGCCTTGGAATATATTTTTTTTACACACACACACACACACACACACACACACACACACACACACACACACACACACACACACACAGTGTAAAATAAATATCACCCACATCTACTAAGTGCAGGACCCTGTAAAATTCTCGGGATGAGAATCCCTTGGCATCTTATACCAGAGAAGTAGTAAATTGCATTTGAAATCTGTTGTTGATGTACTTCTGAGCCTTTTCTGACAGTCACAAACTTCCTGGAAAGAGACAGCAACTGTGACCAAGACCATCAGGGCTCTCAAATGCTTGCCTTGTGGAGCACTTCTGGTCCACAGATCCCACTGCAAAGGCAATATGCTACAGGAACACAGTGTTAAATACTATAAGTTGGTACATTTCTATCCTGCTTCCACAAGAGATGCAAGGCCACTTGTGGCCATTAAGATCCCAAACTGCTTTCCATAAGATTAGAGGAGGTGTCCTGATCAAATTTCAGTTTGAGTAATTACTAACTAAACTCTCCTCTCACACACAGACACACAATTTCAACTGAATATTTTTTTTCTTTACTACGTGTCCTCAGCTGTTTTTCAGTGTTGCTGTGTATTGTTAATGGTGGTCAGGTTTCACCCCCAGAAGTGGCTGAATTTCATTGGGGACTAAGGTGTTACGCACATACTGACCGAATTCTCCTCTCACTCATACCACAGAAGATGATGGAATTAAACCAATATAAATGAAGAAACTCAGGCTCATGATTTGTAATCTGCTTTTGAAAATTTCTGCATGAAAAGTACTATATAAATTCAAGTCATTATCTTTTATGACTGGTTAAATAAGCAGCACTTACCTATGTGAGCATCCATCCATGGTACCGATGTCATAGATAAAGCTACTTTTGACTGGGAAAGCCCAATTATTTACCATCTCCCTATGCAATTGTATACAGTGGTAAGAAATGCTTCTTGTCATGGGCATATTCAGGATGCAGTAATGAAGGAAATCAATGCAACTTTTGAAAGTTTATGGATCAAACTCATCCCTGTGGTAAGTAGGTATATTTGATGGGCACTATGCTGATTTATGCCCATGCTGAAACTGGTCCAGTCACTTTGGCTGAAGTTCAGTGGGGATATGATTCAGAGATGGGCAGAGCTTTGAGCGAGGGGGTGACTGAGGCTATGTGAGGGAGCTGCATGGTTCGTCTGCAATCTGTCCAAACTCTACAGTCTCTGATGTGTTTCAGGGAGTGCCATAAAGGTGGACAACAGTGCAGGGTGCGGGTCATTAGAGGGAACCATGAGAATCAGAGGTGAATACAAATCCACAGTTGTTCATACGTTAGTTGTGCTGGGTACTGGCTCACTCTGGGCAATGTTCAATCAAAGGCAAGCCCAGAGCCTGGAATTACAACCACAACATTGTCAGGCAAGGGGTATGTCTCATTTATATTGGTTTCTCTGGGAAACAGCGTGATAGAGACACCAGTAAATGAATCGAGTGTACTACTTAAGTTAATGTAACCATCAATATTTGAATTCATCCAGTTAAGCCCCGAAGAATTAAATCAATAATTCATATTAGGTAGGCTTTAAATTAGACCTTTATCCAGCTGAATTTTGGTGAGTTGGCAGTGTTCCCCCAAGCTACAGTAACAGACCTTCCACCCACATCAAATGCAGTATTCATTGAGTGCAGTACAGGAGGTTAGTCGCTCACCTCAAACACTTTAAGTGCATGGGATAGCGATGAAGTCTTTGCTCCCTTAAGCATGAAGAAAAGGTTCAACATGGCCTTCCCATCTTTCTCCTCAAAGACAATTGTTTCTATGGACTCTGCAGCATCAGTGGCGGCGGCTGCTGCTGCTGCAGCTTCTCTCTCCTTCCTTGCATCTTCGATGAGGCTCTGCCGTCTACCGATGAATCGTGGAGACTGGAAGGAGAGCAGAGTTAAAAAGCAGCAATCTTCTCCTTAAGACAGCCGAGGAACAATGGGATCCCCATTGTAACATTCCTTCAAGGACTAGCAGAGAACAGCTCTTATAGGAGTCAGCTAGAGCAATCTGGCTCTGCAAACCTCAGTCAGGGTCCAGGCTCTTTTCAAGGTTCTGAATTTGGCAGCTAGTGTAGTTAGGCAAGAGTGTATTTCTTAGGCTGAGCCTAGATTTTTGCTATGGGCACTATGGATTCTATTGTTTTCATGTGTTGGTTCACGATAAAGAAGCTTCTTTTAGCACTTTGAGACACATTGATTTAAACCCTGGCCTCTACTGGAGGCAGAAGTCTGGATCTCACAAATGCCTACTGCAAGGAGCTGACTACCTTCAGCTCGCAGTGGTTTCATTGAGAATCACAGGTTCCCAATGCCTTACTGGGCTAGTCTCATAGAATAGAATATCAGGGTTGAAAGGGACCTCAGGAGGTCATCTAGTCCAACCCCCTGCTCAAAGCAGGACCAATTGCCAGACAAATTTTTGCCCCAGATCCCTAAATGGCCCCCGCAAGGATTGCACTCACAACCCTGGGTTTAGCAGGCCAATGCTCAAACCACTGAGCTATCTCTCCTCTCATGCTGTGGTAGGTTCCAGTGCAGAGGGAATATGCCAATCCAGCCACCTTTTACTTATGATACTTTTATTCACTCCCATCGAAACCAGATCTTGGGCCCCATTCTCTGTTGATGTAATTGGGCTAGATCCATTTCTACCAGTAGAGAAATTGATATGTCCATTTTTGGTGTGTACGTGTGTGTGTCTTATGTGCATTCCCAAACACTGAGGCAGGGGTACGTCTGTGGAGGTTTTTGTCCTGCAAATAGCATCTTTTATAGGCTCCCTTGGCTGTCTTTTTTTTTTTAACACCACTCTTATCAGAAATAATAGTTTCAAATCCATCTGAAATGGCCCTAACTGGATTATAAGAGAGTGAGATGGTCCATCTGTAAACTCCCACCAAGCTTGTGTCTACTGCTCATTATAGGATCATATATTCATGATCTTTTGTTTGGTCTAACCAAAAAAGCTGTAAATCCATCCCAGCCACGACTAGTCAACCTGGCCTCAGCACACTGCTGGTAATATACCTCCTTCCCTGGGCAAGACTTGGCAAAAGAGTACAAATAGGCTAAGCAACAAAATAAAACCAAACTGAATCTTCACCCCACATTTGAAATGCTCTTTATTTTTGTGCTCCCTGATTGGGGGGAAGAATAGAAGAAGAAAAGTTGTTTCAGCTATTCTGGCCAGGCTGGAAACAGGAAGAATTGTGAGCTCTTGAGAAAACCTGTTCCCAGCCCAGGTTTGCAGACATAAGAGGTTTGTCTAGTTCAGATAAGATGGTGACAATAACCCAAACTTTTGGGTGCTTTTCCAAATGGAAACTTTTATTTGTATGACAGTAGCACATTCAGGCTCCAATTCAGCTCAGGACCCAATTGCGCTAGACATTTTAAAAGCACAGTAAGAAAATCCCTACCCTAAAAAAGCTTCTAATCTAGATGGACAAGGCAGAAAAAGATTGGGAGAAGTGAAATATTATCCCTATTTTAGAGATACGGAACTGAGGCACAGAGAGCTTAAGTAGCTTGCCCAAATTTGCACAGGAAATGTGTCACAGAGCAGGAACTGAAACCAGTTCTTCTGAGTCCCAACTCAGGACCTCAAACACAAGCCCTTCTTTCCTCTTGTACTGAAAAATCTCTGAACCCATAGTTCTTCAGATGTGTTGAATATGCCAACAGGAGGACTAGTAAAGATTAGTCCTGTGTACAATAAACAGTCAGTGAATATTTTGCTCCTCTACAGCTGGGTATATGTGAGCTTCCTTAGGCGGGTGGTAATACTAAAGTCTGGTTTTAAAGCTTTATAAAATCTTCACTTCCTTTTTCTCCCCACCTACTCAAATGCCTTTATTTAATTAGTAGAGCTAGGTGCAAACCTCACTCACCTGTTGAAAAAAGAGTTCTTAACAATTTTCAAAGCATTGACCTTCCATTTGCTTTCATAATAGAGAACTTTTCTTTCTCATTGATAATCTGTGGTTTTTTCCTTCAAAAAATTGAACATTTTCTACATCACAATTGGAAGTTTTCAAAATTCAAACAAAAAAAACCCTTTAAAACTGTCAAAAGAATCCTACCGTATAACTCATCCTAACCACTCCCCCAAACCTGATGATGAATGATGAAAACTGAGCATGACAAAAAGAAGATATGACTTACGAAGAAACACAGAGAAGACTAACACCAAGAGACTAAAACCCAGATGGCTACATTTTTCAGTTAGTTTCCACTGAAAATATTTCAAACATGTCCATAACTCTTCCAAAAGGTTTTGAGGAAAAATTAAAAAAAAAATTCTACAAAATTTAAACCAGCTCAACCATTCATCTTTTTTTTGTATTTTTAATTTCCTCCACTTACCCAAGTGTATTTTCTTTTAAAGTCATTCGTGCATCTTGTATGCAGCCAGTCTCAAAACTTTTCTCTCACATTTTAAACATATTCATCTTACGAAATGGGTATTCACCCATGAAAGCTTATGCTCCAATACGTCTGTTAGTCTATAAGGTGCCACAGGACTCTTTGTTGCTTTTTACAGATCCAGACTAACAGGGCCACCCCCTCTGATATTTTAAACACAAGCACTTATATAGTTTTCTGTGTCGCATATTTTTATACACCAACCCATGCACCTACCCCCAGTACTTTTTATTATAGATTCCCTTATAGCATGATATTTGAAGCTTGTCACACATTTGTTCCTTGCAGTATAAAACACACACGTTTGAACAAATAATCACTGGTTATGTGCATGATCAGGTCCACAATGGGTATGGAGGACATGTGTCCATGTCCAAACAGAAAACTCATCTAATAAATATATTAGGTCTCAATTGAAGAAAGCATCCCCATTTAGGAAGCAGTTAAGAACGGGTTTAAATCCCATCAGAAGTGCTTAAAGTTAATCAAATTAATTTAAACTTCCCATGATAGATGGAACAAACACCCCTGTGCAACACCCACCATCTGTAACAAATCGCCTCCTCAATGGTCCAAGTCAAGCAATGCTTTAACAGAAAGATGCATCTTGCCCTGTGTCCTGAAGTTCAATAGACTTTAGCTTTGGCTTAGTAGAGAAAAAGAAAAAGAAGGAAAGAACTGTGCATGACAGATATAAATCATAGAGTCTAGTGGACAACTGGAAAGGGCTCTGAAAACATGATCATGTGTTGTATGAAAATCAGAATAGAATAAGCAGATCAGATCATTGATAAACATCCATTTGACACAAGTTGCTTCCATTCGGTGAGTTATGCTGGCGATCAGTCCCCAACATAATTAGACATTGACACACAGATTTGATAAAACTTACTACATGACACCTCCTCCTCTGCATGATTAAGGCTGGCTTTACGGATGTGCAGCAGACTGCACTGGATCGAAAGGGAATCAGTTTTGTTTCCCTTCCTCCTTTACATCTGGCTACTAGAAAATACTGTAGGATCATCCTAGCACCTGGCGGGCAGTCACCTAGTATGTCTGGGTAAGTTAACAAAATACCAGATTTTGTTTGGGAGGGTCTGGGGGAGGTAATATTTGCCTGCCATCTCCACAGCTTACTCTATTGTCTGTTTGCTAGCTTTCCATCATGCTGGTCTCTCTCTCTTTACCCTCCTCTTTGCTATTTTTTTAGAATGCTATTTACTCCCAAAGGGCTTAAGTTATAACTCAGTACAATTGCAGAGAGTTTTCATTACCAATTGAAAAATTGAAAAAAAACAAACAAAATTGATTCCTCTTTCCACACTGACTGTTCTCCCATTAATGCTTGGTTTTTTAGAAGACGTTGAAAGGTATATTTTGATTCAGCTTGCAGATTAGTTCATCTCGTGTATTTTAGAATTCTACCTACAGTAAAAACATTACTTTTGTTCTGTTAATCATCAGGTTGCTTCTTCTGGACTAGATTGTGAATCCATGATTGACAGTTTGTAGTAGTTTACTCCTCCAACAGCCCCTTTAAAATTGTGGCAACTCAGTGGGATGACTTGGTGTGAGTAAGGATGCCAGAGTATGGCCTTCTGAGTTTGAGTAACCACAGCAACTTAGCTTTCTCCCTGCTTATAATTTTCAAGAATCTAGGAAACAGAGAGGATTTTACTTGTTAAGAACATTTACTACAGCCTAGCATAACCTACCAATATTGTGTCATTATTTCCTTTTGCCAGTTTAGCTTATTTTGTTCAGGAACTGATACAAACAATATTAGCAAAAGCACTTTTTTTCTGGTATAAGCTGCATCTCCTGTAAGATAGTTTGATGGTACAGTTATACCGTCAAACCCTTTTTAGTGTAGACAAGGCTTATATCCTCAATACTTTGAGACTAGCACTGTCTTTTCGTTCTGTTTTTGTACAGCGCCAAGCACAGTAGGGTCCTGGTGCATGATCATCATCATAATAAAGGAGATGCAACAGCTCCTTTAGAACAGAGTGAGTATGTGGGACAGGGAACAGATCACTGTCAGGATTTTAAAACACTGAAACAAGATGACAGCTTGTCCTAGACATACAGGTCCAGATTTTTAAAACTATATAGATGTTGCTTCGGTCAGCATCTCAACACTTAAATGATTAAGGAATCTAAAACTCACTTTCCAAAGGGATTTAGGCACTTAGGAGTCTAAATTCATCAGTTGGCTCTGAGATTTAGACTCTTAAGTACCTATATCCCTTTTGAAAAAGAGTTTTAGATTCCTAAATCAGTTACATGTTGCGATGCTAAGCACAGCAACATTGAAATAGCTTTAAAAATCTGAGCCACACTCAATACATAGCAGAAATGCAGAGGCAGAGCCTCAGTTGATATAAATCTGATTAATGAATAATGGTAATGTGGAAACCTTCTGCTAAAGGTGCAGTAAAAAGGATAACCTAAAAAAGGAAAGACAGAGTCTTAAATGTGCATTTCAGATTTGCCATCTGTTACTAAAGCCTAACAATTTCGTTCTGAGCTTTTCCAAGTCCCCTTCCCTTCGAAGGCAACTGTGTTTTGAAATAATTTGATGTCTGATATAAGCTTCTCAGTGCCGAAAGTGGAGTGAAAAAGGTGCTTGTGGGGGGAGTGGGCTACCATAATCCAGGAGCAGCAGCTTTGGCAAAACAGTACTTAAAGTGCTCCCCCCAAGCAGTCCAGCTCAATTTTTAAATGAGCCATTTGGGTGGAGGGAGAGAGTTACTAAAAGGGACTAAAGGTGACAATCGAACACAATTTCATTCTGAGCTTTTCTAAACTCTCTTTCCAGGGTGCCATGAAAGAGACAGTATTGCTATCACTAACACACCTGATAAATAAGACCATTCAATGTCACATTTGTCATTTAAAGACTAAATACTCACATGAATTGTATAACAGGATCAAATAAACGCCCCTTCATTGTCATCTCCTGCTGTTACCTTAGACAGAGGGGTGTTCATTTGACTGGCAATCTGGAAAGTGCCAGTGTTCTAAGAGTTCACTATATGCCCGCCAAAGCACTCTTTTGCTGGAACAAGTTGCATCTCTACTTAACGGGTTCTAACAGTTAACTACCTTGTCATTCCCTATGTGCCAGTCGGAAAATGCCAAAGTGAGATGTGGAAAGTCCCATGGTTTTCTATGATTGCATAGTGCAGAAATCATGCTTACCTCTTCATTTCCTAACTCTCCTTCCCTTCTTTCCTAGCATGCCACAGTGTCTGGGGAACTTTTTTGTTGTTTGCACAGTAGTTGATTTTACAAAATACACAGCACTGCAGAGTGCGGAGGCAAGAGTGGGTCAGCAAAATACAGAGAACAGAGAATGGAAAGTTCCATCCCCTGCAAATAATATATCAGAAGTCAAATCCAGTTTTACACACAATATTAAACAACAATTGGATTAGATGACCTCATCTCTCTTTTCTTTCCATGTCAAATATCGGTGATTCTGGAAATGTCCTTTTTATCCATGTCTCATATCTGTGGTTCTGGAAAGTGGTAGGAAAGAGGGGAGCTTTAATTTAGGGGGTGAAGTTTATGTGGGGAAGCTCTGATGTGACTCGGCTAGGGAAAAAGGCTGAACAGTAACTGCTAGGAAAAGCTGAGGGATATTTAAAACACATATATATGCTACAGTATAGACAAACTCTAAACATGTGAAATCTCGATTTTCAGTACGTACTCTTTGCACATAGTAAGATCCATTAAAAAAAACTTTACAATCACCTACCTACTGGTATTTGGGACAAACTACATAAGGCACTACACTGAGTTTGCCAAATGCAGGTGCTAATCAAAGCTATCACTTGAAATCCTATAGTGCCCTAACTGTGGGGCATTTGGAAGTTGTTCCAGATAGCTGATTGCCTACTGTAACAGTCAGCCATCTAGCAGAGAGGGAGACTGCCACAAAAAGGGACAAACTATGCATTAAAGGTTTGATCTGACAGGATGCTGCATGCCTTATCATCTCATTGGCTTTAATGTCTCCTAGGGACATCAGTTGGCACTAGAGGACAAAACTGTTTTTAACTAAAACGCCCTGCATGTCCCTAGTGCCAGGCCAACTGAATCGGTGTATCTGAAACTCATCTGGACTGGATTCACATTTTAAAGGTAGTTTAAGACTCAGCATGAAGTATTGTTTTCCCCTCACTTATAGTTATATTGCATGTGGGATTGTTCCACACACTGAGCGGATGGTCCTAAATCTCTGTGGGTGGAAGCAGACCCTGCAGTAATTACATAGGAACAGTTAGCAAGTTTGCCTGAATTCCCACCACCTTGTAGCTTCACTGGAAAAAAGACATACATCTGTTTTCATTCAATTGGCAAAGAAGAACGCTTTTTGGCTTAGTGCCGTGAACTTAAAACCTAGAGAGTATATAGATTTTCAAAGTGCATTTTTACCCTGGGGATTCCTTGTTAACCTTGTTTTCGCTCTATTGGTCATTCCAATTTAAGAGGATGGTTTTATTATATTATTAGGATTATTTGTTTTCTGATATTTATATTTATCGTGTATTAGTTTGTGTGCATGAATGATTTAGGCTGGATTTTATTTATGATTTGCCAACCCTGAGTGCCTAGATGCCTGGGTGCAGTGATGCTTTAGAAATAAAGTCATTTTGTTAGTCCATCTAGCTATAGTTACAGTCCCTTGTGCAGCTTTAGCCATTCTGGAGATTACTGCATGGTGGTGGGAGGGTGGGAGGGTTCTTACCATGATGGCCTCGGCTTGCTTGGAGTCCAGCTCTGACACCGCCCTGCGGAAGCCTTTGGCTGAAGAAGTGGAGGAGTTGGGGGTTGGCATCCTTGCTGTCGTACTGGCTCTGCTCTCAGCTTTGCCTCTCCTTGCCAGGCTTTTATAGGGCAGGTCTGACGTCAAAGACCCTTTCACACACCCCCCGCCTCCCCTTCCCCACCTCCCTCCCTTTAGCCTGAGGGGGAGAGAAGAGGAGGAGGAGGGGATGTGGAGGAGAAAAACGCTTCTGTCCCATTAAATCTAATTGCTACAAAGATTGCAGACACCCTGCCTCTGCAAACCAGCCATCAGCCCTTCTCCTCCTGCACCCAAAAGCTTTTGCTCTCTGTTTCTCTTTCTCTCCCTCTTTGCAATGGAGTTCACGCCTTGGTCCTGTGTGTTTTATTCTCCCCCACTTTCTTCTCTAGTCTGGGCTACACTGAGCTGAAGTGCTTTGATGCTGTAAAAGAATAAAACCAAGCGAGAAAAAGAGCCAGACCATTCTATCCTTTTTAGTCTGTAGCCCTACAGTAATGTAGACAAAATAATAATGAATAATAGAAATGAAATAGGACTTGGCATGCCCACTTTGGATCTGATTTTGAACTCATATACACCCCCGCTGATGTAAATCAGGAATAACTCTGCTGAAGTCAAAAGAGTCAGCTCTCCAGATGCAGTAAATAGGCACCACTCTCTTGACTTCAATATTGATTAACACCAGCTGAAGATCTGGCCCAAAGGGGTCAGACTGGTGTAAAACCAGTGTAAATAAGACTAGACTCCTTGGGAAGAAAGGGGGAAGGTTTTTTTAAATTCAGAAGTCTAATTGGAACAATATGAGAAGGATTCAGGGTTTCGCTCTGTTTGGTGTAATTAGTCCAAAGCCAATGACTCGAAGATCCATGGATCTATGACGATTCACGCCAGCTGAGGGGCTGCCTCAGGGATTTGGTGCTGCTACAACTGCCTTTTTCTCTTGGGCAAGACTTATTGGAAACAACTTCTGATCATTTTAAAAAATGGTGTTAATGCTGTGTGCTGGCTTGTAAGCCTTAAGACTGAGGGCCAGCTAGTCTGAATGGTCATGGCACCATTGAAGTCAATGGGATTATGTCAATTTGCATTAGCTGAGGATGTGTCCCAAAAACCCACTCTTGTTAATAACATGGACCGCAGCAGTGTAAGACTCATGTTATCTCCCTAACAGGCTCCCAACTCTGCCTGACAGGCACCATCTTCAGTGGAGAGATGATAGGCTACTCTTGATGGCCTATTCGGTCCTTAGCCTCTCTACTAAACTGCCAAGTTGATGTCAGTGGCACTGGTGGTTGCTGTGTCGTGGTTGCAGATCTAGACTTAATAAGCCCCTTTTGTAAAGTGCTTGACATCTCTTGGCTGTTACAGTTTTGTTGTTTGTCACCTACTATAGTTAAATTGGAAAGTACAAACAGCATGACAAAACTATATCACTGCACAGAGATATTTTTGATCAGCACATCAGCAGGTATACGGGAGCTCAGCTTCCTTGACATCAGAGTTATGTCAATTTACACCAGCTGAGGATCTGTCCCAATACTGAATACAAATAAATTTCAGCTGAATTTGTTCATTTTGTATTCCACTTAACAGCACTAAACACATGCAATACCATTGTCAGAGGGTGAATTGCCCCTTTATGGGGGAGCAGGGTCCAGTGCACCTGTGACTCAATAGCTGCCTCTCAGTTGGGTTTAAATAAACACACCTGGGCCAAAGAAGTGGGAAAGTCAGAAAGGGATAGGTGACAGCTTCCTGGGGGCAGAGGAGAAAGAGAGAAGGAGACAGCTAGTTGTCCGAGGGGAAAGAGTACCAGGAAACCAGGAAGAGAGCAATAACCATGAGCTGATGATGATGAGTATGAAGGAAAACAGCTGGGAGGACTGGCTAGAGCTGAGGAACCCTGCAGGAAGACTTGTAAAGTGGTCCCAAGGAAGAGTGAAAGAACCAGTATGGTCAATGTAAGCTGTCCTCAGAAGCAAGCAGTTGATGCTAGAGGAAGGTCCCAAGGAGCAGAGGTAGGACTCACAGCAAGGAAGCCTGGGGAGTGTAACACTGCAGAGAGACCTGAGTGCAGTGCTGTGGGAAGAACCCAAGAACCAGAGGTTGGTCCTGAAGGGAGATTCCTCTGAGCAGGGATAGGAATCAAAGGTGAGGAGTCCTGAGGCAATGAAACACTCTGAGAAGATGCTTTTTCAGCAGACCTGACTTGGGGCTATGGGAGGAGACCTGTGGGAGAGAAGTGGGTCTTGGAACTCTCAGGTAGCAGGCCTGGAGAGTGGGGCCTTGGCTTAGGAAAAAGGAATTGGGGTAGACTAGTTAATGACTCTTGAGTGGGTGACCTGGGAATGGTGACCTTTGGATCAGAGAGCTGCTGCGTGGTAACCCTGGTTTTACCTAGGTGGTTTTGAGAGGAACTGGTTTTACTATGAAGGTTCTGTGGACCAGCACACTTTATGTGAATAAAAGGGTTTGAATTTGCCTTTAAGAAAGACAATATTCCTTTGAATGTGTGGAGAAAAGGGAAACTGAGGAAGGCGTATGGTTATGCCATGGCCTGCTGCAGGAGAGTGGCCCTAGGAGGGGCTGCCTCAAAACAGCCATTCCTTAGAGGTAAAAAACTGAAGCAATGTGCAAAGTACCAGCCAGGGAGTCTGCTGTCCCAGCTCTCCTCAGCTCTCAGCCACCTCTGCCTCCCTGATCTTCACGTGTCCCCTTCTCTCACGTTTTGAACACCGAGTTCTTTCCATGCCTTTAATTTCATCCCTAATCCCCTCTGTGCCTCTCAAACCTACTGTTCTCCCTCTGCTAAACGCTGGCTGCTTGAAATGTGAGATGAAAAATAATCTTACTTACCAAACTGAAGTGCAAGACAGCACTCGGAACCTTCCAACATCACCTTCCTGAAGTCAGATGCTGTTTATCATGGAACCAAAGCAGTCCACTGTCCCGCTCAGTGCCTATGTGCTACTCCCATTGATAGATCTAGACAGTGTATGAAGGGGAGAGCAGACTGAGGTATACGCTATAGACGCCGTAAAATATTTTGGAAAAAGAAGCAGGGAGTGGTGCATGGCCAAAGTGCTGCTGAGCTCCGGTGACCTTTGGCTGCTGGAATGGAACTTTGGGGCTACTGGGAGTGAGAAACAAATTAGAGTATCCCTGAAGCTGATTTAGTTTGTGCCAGTGGCTGAAGTGACCCCTGGTGAGCAGCTGGACTGGAGTTTGAGGAGGAAGGGGAAGATTTTATAAAGCTTTAAAACCAGACTTTAGTATTACCACCCACCTAAGGAAGCTCACATATACCCAGCTGTAGGGGAGCAATAGCAATCAGATTAACTCTTCTCGGACTTTTTCTGGTCCCAGAGGGTGATTGCAGAGTTCCTGTCTCTTTCCCTACAAATCCTTTACTACTGTCAAGTTCCTTTCTTTATATTAACCCACAGCTTGGATTGATCAATAATTGGGGTGGCCCACTCACCAGCTGAGGCCAGGTACCTTGAACTCAGTAGTTCTAGTTATCCGTTTCATGACACTGTGGAATACATTCCCCAGCACAGGATGATATTCTTAGCCATATGAAAAAACAATCCTTTTTTGAACTCTAAGCTCTTTACCTCCATGTTATCTTGTGGCAATGAGTTCCACAGGCTAATTATTCATTTTGTGAAAAAGTTATCTAGGATTTCCTTAGAGGCATCTGCTGGGAGAAATAGCATGAAACTAGGGTAAAATCTGGGACCTCTTGAAATCAGTGGCAAAATTCCCATCAACTTCAATATAGATCAGGATTTCACCCATAGTCAATAAAAAGATTTCCAGGTCTGAATGCTCATGGAGGTGGAATTTAATATTTCTGTCCAGGAGAGACTAGTCCCTCAAACTGAAGTGACTCATTTCTTCTTTTCTCCTTTGTTTCTTCCATCCCCTTTTCAATTGACCACAATTTGGCCTCTCTTTTTTTTTCTTACTGTATCCTTTCTAAAAGTCTCTGCCCCACTCCCCAGGAGTCTTCCAGTCCATCTAGTGGTGAATGGGTGTTTCTAAACGCAATTCATATAGACAGTTGCCTGGGAGAGAGAAGTGTCAGGGACGTGCTACTTGGAGATGGAGACAAAATGGCAAGTTCTTTAACACCCACATTTCTTCTGGCATTCAACTGAAACCCTCTTATTTGTGCCCCCATGCAATAAAAATGTATTGGGATGGTGCTGCCTTTTGGTACCTCATCATCTTCTTAGTAATGTCATGGGAAGAGCTGGAGACACAGCTTCTAGGGAGGAAAGCTGATGAAGATTTCACCATGAGTGAGTCTCCTTTTGCACAAGGAGGGTTGAGTGCAGCAACTTTTGAACACAGTTGGTACTGTTCAGTGCATCTGTCAGGAGGAGTGGGTCATGACTGCACTGCAACACAAGTTATAGCTTCTTGACAAGATCTGGTGCACGGTCTCTGCAGCACACCCAGCTTCTGCTTCATGGAGTTGAATCCCCCAGCTGGGCTTCCCACCATAGTGGCTGGTTACACAGTCACTGTGGCCCATCAGTCCAGCTCCCCTGCTTCCTAAATTGTGCTTCTTAAGCAGTTATTACTGATGCCTCAATCTTAGTTCAAATTTGGACTAGAGGTGAGCAGAAGTCTAAGTATGGCTTCATTTAGCATTTATATTTGCATTACAGTACTGCCTAGAAGCTGCAGCTGAGACCAGGACCCCCTGGTGCTAGGTGCTGCACAAGCGTACAGTGAGAGTCAGTCCCTGAACCAAACAGCTTACAATATAAATGGACAAAACAGACAAAAGAATCAGTACCCCCATTATCATAGATGGGAAACTGAGGCACAGAGCCAATCAGCGACTTTCCAAGATCACACAAGAAGTCCTGTGGAAAAGCTGGGAACTGAAACTGAAGCGCCCAAGCCTCAGGCAAGTTTCTTAATCGCAAGATCAGCTTATTCTACCGTCCATTCTCTCAGGGTGGGTCAGACTCCTCTCCAGTTCAGAGAGGAGCCGGACAGCTCATCCAAACAAGAAGTGCACTAATGAAAACCAACCCCCACCTGCTAAGAGACCGCCTACCGCTCTGACATTTCCATCCCTTGGTGTCTCTGTGTCTCAGTTAATCATCTATTTCATTGGGTGACCAATTAGTGCTAATGTGAAATGTAATTTTTATGTGTGTGCCTAGCTAAACATTGGCCCCACCACAGCCATGTCTGCCTGCAGTTTCCACCACTATTTGACTAAATAACTAACCTGTTTGGGAAGAGAGAGGAGCACTTCTTTAGAAAGCATTTGAAAGGGATTCAAAATGAAGCAAGAGCACTCGTTCTCTAGCGCTGTTTCTACTGTTCGGGCCACAGAATTCTCTCTGCATGTGTATAGGCATCATGTTCGTACAGGGACGTGCATGTGTATAAAGGGATTTATCGGATCTTATTCCTGAAGCAGAAGTGGAAACTGCTAACACCCTTAGAGGCAGCTTATCTGAACTGCTCTGAAAAAGGGAAAGCAACTCTGGCTGTGCCTTACTAAAGGATAAGCCAGAGCTGAGAGAGATTAAGGAAATGGCATTATCATACCCAGCACTGTTGGTCTGTCTTTTGGATGTTCATTTCACCTGCTGCTGGATCCTAGTGTTGATGGTACAGAAGAAATAGCAGGGAAGTGCCTGTTACTTTAGACCTTTTGGGTGGATTAATTTGGTTGTTCGTACATCTTAAAACTTTGTTTGTAATAAATGCCCTTACTAAGTGTCCTGGATGCAGGAAGCAATCTGCTTGTCTAGTGTACGCTTGTCTAAACTGCCCAGGGGACACTCAGCTGAAAAGACCACACTCCTAATACTTAACGGCCCTAATCTAAAGCACAGGATGGTAGATGGAAAGACACCCATTGACTTTCATTGGCTTTGGATCGAGCCCTAGCTGAGCAAGGATATTAGTATGTGTTTATTTGTATTACCATAGCACCTGGGAGCCCCAATCATGGAGCAGGATCCCATTGTGCTAGATGCTGTACAAACAGAGAACAAAAAGGCAGTCCCTACTGACATGCCACTTGGTATCTGAAGACTGTGGACTCCACTTCAGGGCAGACTGTTCAATAACAAGGAAGATAGCCCAGTGCCAGCTGTGACTTTGACTCTTCAAACACACCAGATAACTACACTGGCTGTTAACTCTGTAGACTTTTTGCCAGCCTTCATATAGAATTTAAACAATCCCCTTGGAAACCTCAGTCCCGCTTGGCTCTAAGTAAGTGGACCCCTGTGATATTAGGCCCCTTTCACCGTAATATAGCAGAAAATCCAATTTTCTCTGTTCCCAAAGGACTAGAAACATGTCACAGGTCAGTTCCTCTTTAGGTTTCCCTCCTTTATCCAATAAGGCAATGCTCAGTCTGACCCTTTTAATAAACTTATTTAGGCTTTATTAATTAAATGAAAATGAAGCAAGAGATATTTACACAATGCTAAGAATACTAAAAATTCAGACAGACCAAGCCAAACTCAGGTTATTATCTTATAAAACTTGTTCAAAGTAACAAAGTCTCATAGTTTCAACTTCTGAGGCTTATCCCAGCTGGGGAAGCTAGGGGTCCTTTATCTGGCACACAAAGTCCTTCCCTCTTAAGATCCAGTCTGGTAAAAAGAATCTGGTTTCCTTCCCCTAGGCACCTTTTATCTGAAAACCCTGCCATGTGCCCATTTGAACTTAGGCTCACAGACGAACAAGGTGATGGGGCGGAGTCCATGAGGTAATTCTTCAGTGAAGTCATCCTGAGTGACTCATCCCTGGATGGGAGTTTCCTCTTCTCTGTTGTCCTGTACACTGTTTTCTACCTACTGTGTTGAGAACTGAGGAGTTCCCTTTAGACATGTTGCTTTTTAATGGGTATCAACTGACCATTCTTCCCCTAAGAGCTATAGTCATTTCTGTGGGTGAAACTCTGCAATGATTAATGGCTCTTGTTCTCATGGGGTCTGTCCCAGCCATGAGAGTTATATAACACACATGCACAGATGTTACTCTTCATATGAGAAATATGGAGATTAACATATGCATATTACAGTTATCAGATTACCAGCATTTAGGAAAGTCCAAACACTACATATTTTACTTCAATTTTAACAACTTAATTTTAATAATATTCCACCAGCATTTTGCCTGACACTTTCAGCTGACACGTAGGCCTAGAGTTGGCCTAAGTCTCTAGCATCACACTTTCCACAATGAGCTTACCTTCATATATTACTTCTTCTACAGTCCATCAAGCCTTCTTAGAAACCCCACCCAGAAGCAGAAGAGCTTTTATGCCCATGGCCTCAGGCAGCATGTGCAAAGGCCCAAGGTACTACTAAAGCACCAACAGTCTAAGCCACTGTTGATTGAAGTTGATAGAGAGATTTCAACTGACTTCAGTGGGCTTTGGATCAGGTCTCAAATGCATCACATTCTCCTAGAGCTATTGGTGGCAGAATTAGGTTGCTCATCACTGACCACCCGGGCTTCTAGCTGAATCAGAGCCCCATGAAAGAGCACATCCTGTCAGTGCCTGAAAGGGCATGCTGACTCAGTGGGGCCAGAGACATAATGTAAAGACTCGGGATTTGATCTCAAAGGCAGAACTCATTTGTTATTTTAGAAGCGGGATGGTAGGGAGTGCATTCTTTGTGGGTGTTACCATCCACCAACTGGTCTAAACATGACTCTAGAATATCCAAACTATTAGTAACCAGTATATTCCTCCTCACTGTACCACAGACTGAATGTGGGATTACAGCAAGAAAAAAAGTGGGGAAAATACTTCCATTCCAACAGAAGCCATTTAAACCATCCATTGAAGAGGCTGTGTGTCCTCTGCTTGAGACCAGCACCTCTGACTCTGACTATTCCTTTGCAGTGGTGTTGTTTTTAATTATTTGTATTATAGTAGCACCTCGAGGTCCCAACTGAGATCAGAGCCAAATTTTGCTAGGTTCTTTGCATACCCATGAGGGAGAAACAGTCCTTATCAAAAAGAGCATACAGTTTAAATAGAGAAGATAGACACAGAGTAAACAGAGGCAAAGTCATTTGCCCAAGATCACACAGCGGATCAGTGGCAGAGCTGGGAATAGAATCAGGTCACCTGAGTGCCAGTGCAGTGCCGTATCCCTTAGACCACACTGTCCCTTTCGTTCTATGGCATAGTCCCTACTCTGGAGTTTCACTGGCACCCCTCCACCTCTTTGGGAGTTGCTGTGGCATCAGAGCAAGCCACAGATCATTCTGTTTTTCTTTTCCCACAATGGAAAAGGTGTGTCCACCTGAAGGGGACTGGATTTGGCCTTCCTTGATGCATCATTAGGATGACATGTTGCTGAGTCTGTTAGTGTTAATATGCTGAACAGCAGGAACCTGCTTGTATGTGTAGAGAAGCCTGGAGGGCCTGGAAGTTGGGAAAGCTGTCCCTCCTAGGAAAATGTTGTCGTCTGTCCTCTAATAAAGCAGTTGGCATTGTGTTAGGAGCCCACATGTATACCAAAGCTGTGCTTCCCACTCAAATATCACAATGTCCCATTCCCCAAAAGGATTCAGGCAGGATGTTTGACATTCTTGGAAGTCAAAAATAAATCAGACACCTTCATCCTGGGGTATAACTTGGAACTGGTTGCTAGTGACAAGCAGTAAACGTCTCCAAGCTGTGTATCACTGAGTACAACAGCACATGGAGCCCCGCACCCAGCTAAATTGCATGAAAGCTCCCTGCGCCACTCATGAATAGCCCAGAAAAAGGCTCCAGCAAATCTCCCAAGCCCCCAGCCTTGTACCCCAGAACTGTACCATCTTGTCCTGATGAGAAGTCTGACCAGTGTAAGTTCATTACCCAGTCCACCCCTCCCTCAATGTGGAGAGGACCCACACAGTGGGGATTGTCCAACTCAGCCTTTGTAAACTGAGCACTTCAACCAAAACACACTGTTTTAGATAAAATATAAAACAGATTTATTAACTACAGAGAGAGGGATTTTAGGTGATTATAAGTGATAGGCACAAAAGGTCAGAGATGGTTACCAAAGAAAATAAAAGATAAGCATGGAGTCTTAATCCTAAACCTTATTAGACTAGGCAGTATTTGGATCAAGCAGTTTTTCTCATCCCACTGGATGTTGCAGGTAGGTTACAGTCCTTACTACATAGGTTTTCCCTTTAAGCCTGGGACCAGTCTCCTCAGTTCAAGTCTGTGTCTTCCCATTGTTCTTGTTGCTTCCACCATAGGTTGGCGAGGAGAAAAATAATCACATGGTGCCACTATCTCTTGTTTTACACCCTCAGTCCATTTACCTGAAAAATGGAATATACTAGCCCAGACATGTCCTGGTGGGCTTTGCTTAGTCCCTGAGCTGGACAATCCCCACTGTGTGATGCTTGCACAACTCTCTTACAGAACTATAAATCTCTTGTTTACAATAACCCTGCTGATTAATGGTCGTTTAACACCTCCCTGGGTGTGGATCACCTCCTTTGTTGTCACTGGAGAACTAGCAGTGGACGACTCCCAAACTGATAATATATTTCAATAACAACAGTACAGCAACATGTCATAACTTCATACACACTAATGATATACATATTTTGACAGAATAATGGGTTTCAGAAGATCATGACCTTTCATATGATATCTTCCATGACAAGCTTTGTATGAAATAGCACACCCGTATATGAATAATGAATATGGGGGTTACAGGGTGCTACTTTGAGATACGGTGTGTCACATTCTCCTAATAAAAATTCTCTTTGCACCTTGAGTGTCCTTGTCATGGGAGAGGCAGAGCACTGGGAACATAGCAGCACTCATTTAAGTTCTTGACGCCACCTTTCCCCCAGCCTTAGCTCCTATGTTGCATGCAGCCCAACCAGATCCAAGGAACTGGCCCTATATGCTTTAAAGGGCTGATATATACTACTGTGAAAGTGACCAGTACCTACTGATCATTCAATGGGACGAAATCTCATATGACCAACAGTGTACAATACAGTGTTCTACTGATAACCATGTTTGGAGTTCAGTTCTCCATGTGGTTCTCTCTCTCCCGCCTCCTTCCATAGTCTTGAATAATTATAGTCTTCCACTATAAGCAATTACAACAGAGTTTAGCCAGCTCTATCAAATCGTGCTTTTTCCATTCACAGCTCCATTCAACTTCACTGAATGCCACAAAAGAGTTTAATAGCCCATAATGATACATCACAGCTCAGCGTCATTGGCAACGTCCCTGGGACTGGAGGAACAGGAAAAGAATATAATTAAAATCCACATCTACATTGACTTTACAGCCACCTATTATTTAGCAAACCATGACTTTTAGCACTTGTCCCCTTGCTCTCAGAGTGGTTTTGTTAGAAGCAAAGCTTTTCTAACTTCTGAGGCTCCTCTGAGGCCAAACCACTGCACCCTAAACAAGTTGGTTTTGACAAGCAGTTGGCATGATGTGTGAATCCGACATGGAGAGCTGCTTTCCTGTGCACTAGATCACTAGGATGCTGATGGGTAGATCTTACCATGCTCAGAGGTGGGGAGGTAGAATCTGGCCCTAGCGCATTGCTGTCAATGGATCATACTGTGTTCAGAGACTGGGAACTCATTAAGTGTACAAGGCTCTGGTAGGAAAACAGATTCACAATTCATATACTGCCAAGGTAGCAAGAATGTTGGCCACTTGATAGATGTGTAGTATACAGAAGGGAGAAAGAAAGGGTCTTTTTGCATACTCCTTGGCTTTGTAATGCTCCCATGTACTCTTTATCCTCCTTTTGTGCTACTGGCTATCTGACCTTCTTTCACCACCTTTTAAGTGCTGCTTTGGGCCTCCTCCATTCATCCTAACTCCATCAAGGATCCCTAGAATTTTGAGGCCCTATCCACTGCTCACCACTGGTGACTTGTCTCTGCTGTTCCACATCTCCAGTGACCCATGACGTCTCAGATTCAAGCTTCTGACTTTTGCCTCCTGTAGACTGAAATCCACATGAAGCCAAAACATTTTTTTCTTCACAGCCTCATTCTCATGGACAATGGGAGGGGAAGGTGAACCATCACAAAGCCAAATCACTATGCTGTCTCCTTAAAAAGAACCACAAGGTTAATGGTTTGAGGTGGAGAGATAGATAAGCAGGACTGTACAAAATGGATCAAGCAATCTGCTGGCCTAGATCAGTGTAGCGTCACTAAAGTCAAGTGGATTTACACAAGCTGAGGAACTGATTCAATATCTTAGGGTATGTCTACACTACGAAATTAGGTCAATTTTATACAGTTGATTGTGTATGTCCACACTAAGAGCATTAAGTCAGTGGAGTGCATCCTCACTACCATGGTTAGCATTGAGTTACGGAGTGGGACACTGTCGGTAGCTATCCCACAGTTCCTGCAGTCTCCATCACCCATTGAAATTCTGGGTTAATCTCCCAATGCCTGATGGGGCAAAAACGTTGCCGCGGGTGGTTTTGGGTATCTGTTGTCAGCGGCCTCTCCCTCCATGAAAGCAACAGCAGACAATCATTTCGCGCCAGACACCAGGGCGATTAGAAGAGCACAGCAAGGCGTGCTGCACTTTACACAGGCTTTGAAACCAGTTTCATGACTGGCCAGGCTTCAGTGTGACAGTTGTGTGTGTTTCTCCTTGATGCAAACCCGCCCCTATTGTTGATTTTAATTCCCTGTAAGCCAGCCACCCTCCCCCCTTCAAAATAAAGTAACTATTGTTTTGAAACCATGCATTCTTTCTTTATTAATTAAAAAAAAATGAGATAACAGACAAGGTAGCCTGGATGGGGTAGAGGGAGGAGGAAAGGACAAGGCCACGTTGCTTACTGTAGCCAAACTAAAAATCAAAACTGTTTGAATGACAGCCTTCTATTGATTGGGCCATCCTCTGGAGTGGAGTGGCTGGGTGCCTGAAGCCTCCCCCCACAATCTTGGGCATCTGGGTGAGGAGGCTATGGAACATGGGGAGGAAGGTAGGTGGTTATACAGTGGATGCAGCAGGGATCTGTGCTCTTGTTGGCTTTCCTGCAGCTCCAGCGGATGCTTCGTCATGTCCATTTGCTCCCTCAACAGACGCTTCATCATGTCTGTTTGCTCCCTCGTTAGCCTCTGCATCGCATCCTGCCTCCGCTCTTCGCACTCACGT
Organism: Gopherus evgoodei; assembly: GCF_007399415.2. Classification (NCBI taxonomy): domain Eukaryota; kingdom Metazoa; phylum Chordata; order Testudines; family Testudinidae; genus Gopherus; species Gopherus evgoodei. The sequence continues at coordinate 112,033,377 of NC_044325.1, read as the reverse complement.
AATTCTTTCCTGGCCTCTGCCATTGAATGGCTCCATATATTAAGCTGTGCCCTATCAGTGTGGGAGGACTGCATGAGCTCGGAAAACATGTAATCGCGAGCACGTTTTTTTCACCTTCTAATCTGCAATAACCTCAGGGATGGAGATGATGGGGCAGCATAGAAACTTTCTACGCTCTACGATTCTGGGGGGACTGCATGGTCACTTGTGCTGCTGAATTTGCCATGCTGACCAAACAGGAAATGAAATTCAAAAGTTCCCAGGGCTTTTGCTGTGTACCTGGCTAGTGCATTGGAGTTCAAAGTGCTGTCCAGAGTGGTCACAATGGAGCACTCTGGGATAGCTCCCCGAGGCCAATACCATTGGTTTGCATCTGTACTACCCCAAATTCGACCCAGCAAAGTCAATTTTAGCGCTAATCCCTTTGCTGGGGAGGAGTACAGACGTCGATTTTAAGAGCCCTTTAGGTCAATGGAATGGGGTTGGTTGTGTGAACGCATTAATTTTTAAATTGACCTAATGCAGCTAAATTCGACCTAACCCTGTAGTGTAGACCAGGCCTGAGTATCTGAAAACCTCAAAATTTGAGGTTTTACAAGTTGTAAAAACTGATTCAATTTTATGATAAATTTCTACAATTTTTCCCCTTCTCAAAGATGGGACATTTTGGAATGAAAATGGGCCTGGTTTTACTCATGTATGATCCTGTTTTCAAGCACAGCTCTTGATGGTATTAAAATTCAAAATTTTGTTCTCACAAAGCTTAGTTTTTGCACTGACACAAGCCAAATATTGAAACCATGCATGGTTCAATGAACAATTGCCATTCCATGAAAATTTCACACCAATCAACTGTTGGGAAGAAAATAATATAGAGCTGATCAAAAGGGTGAAATTTTTCCTCCAAGAACACATGCAAAATCAGTGTTTTCACATGACCCTATAGCTTAGAATTCAGTCTTGACTTCTCAGAAAAAAAACAACAATCTCTCACTTTCTGCCTCAGAGGGAGAAATGCTGCAGCAATTAACTTTAACAAGAGCCAGGAAATGGCCAAGCAGCATCTGAGCGAGAATTCAGAAACATCATATTGATGATTTGACCATCACTGCAGAATCCAAAACAGTGCTCTTCTCTTCGATCAATGGGGAAGCACTTAAGTGTCATTTGGTCTTTGGAAATGTGGACAGCGAACAGACAGGCAGTTGGCAAGAGGCAGAATAAAGTGTACCTTCCCTTGGAACCTTTCAGAATTGTAAAGCTAATTGGTCACCTTCTCACCCCCACACAGCAAATGTAGATATTTCCCCAAAATGCCACTTGTAAGGACATTGATACAGAAAAAAAATTAATTAATTAAACAGTAGAGGAGATAGTTCTGCTCCCTGATGACCTCAGAATGCTGTGAGATCTCTAGAGAGTTCATAAGTTTGCCCATATTTCCATCAATCCTCTCTGCTGCCTTCCAGTGTCCTGTGATAGTCCACCTCATAGGGGCCATTAACAAAAAATGCACATCTATAAGCACCAAATTCTTAGTTGATTCTGATTTGTCACCTGTGTAGGACAGCAGGTATTTCAGACAGAGTAAAATTCAACCCAGTGTAGAGTCAGCACAAGGCCTATGCACCTCTTACTTCCCCTTATAGAGATCAGCCCCTCTATGATTCTAAGATGAGTCTCATGATAGCTAATGTTTTACTGCAAGCTCCAGCTTCTGGAGTCAGGTGATTGCATGAGAACCTCAGCTTTCAAGTTTCTAGCTCTAATGGCTGTGGAGCAAAGCCTGAAAATGTGATCCAGGGATACCCAAAAGGAAATCAGAAGGCAAATAAGAAGAGCTCAAATTACTATTATTATTTTGTTTTATTTTTAAATCTCATGATTTTTAAGCCCAACGATGAATTTGGGTAGCTTGACTCAGGATTTTTAAATATTTGGAGTTGGCAAAACTATCTCTCCTCTGTAAAAACAGTTACACAGTTATCCTTATACCAAAAGCTGAGGGCAAAACATCAGAAGCAATCTGAAATTTAAAAAAAAATCAATTGTCCAGGGCTGATTACATCTACAGAGCGGCTACATGAACAAGCAGAGCAAACATGGGGCTGCCTTTCTCAACTGCCTCACTATGGGACTTTGGGCAAATCATATAACTCTCTGCCTTAATATCCCACTCTGGAGATTAGGTTAATAGTTTTCATGGCTTCTTACTTCTTAGTGCTGTTGTAAGGAATAGTTGGTTAATGTCTCTCCAGAACTTTGTAAATGAAGAAAGCAATATAAGCACTTTAGTATTTGGCTGGATTCTTCTTCCACAAGGAGCAAACCTTATTGGTCATGAAAGGGAGACAAACTCAGAAGTAATGAGTTTGTCTCCTAACAGGGCTTTGCAAATGCATCTCCACTCTATTGTGCTACATCCTTATTTGTTCTAATCTAGGTTCCAACCCAGTACGTCTCATGCACTTCAGGCCTGAAATCAAGTCTTGAAAGGGATATTTTGAACTGGGATTTTGATGAACTGGGAAGGCATTGATGCTGCTGCACTGGAACAGAGGAGTATGTAGCAAGTTTTGATAGAAGTGCAGTGGTAGAAATGCATAAGGGCCTAAGGACAGGCCCAGTAGGGTATTTCACAAGTCAGGATTAAGGTGCATTTGCAGATCTATTTCCAAGATGCCTAAACATCTCCTCTTCCTGCAGCTGGTCCTTTGGTAATTTTAATTTAGTGTATCAATTTCATGGGCACCAAAAGTCTCTCTCACACACCTGCTCAACTATTTTCTTTGACTGGCTTATCCTTCTTGAATCCTCTCCTACTGCAGATGAAAGCTCATGCCCTGTTACTCACACTATGTCTACAGTGCATATTCCAAGCCTCCAACCCATCCCTTGTAGCACTTGACAGTCTCTGACAAATTATACACATGAAAAGCAATAAGAGAGAGACATTCAGATCTTATTAGTTAGTCATTCACCAGACAGGACCATCACCATCTGTATTTTGACAGAGATCATGGACAATTATATTGTTGGTGCTCTCTTTCCTATGCCTTCCACCCTAAACCCCATCCTGGCGCCTATTTTAAGAAATCCCCATTTCCAACAGAGCAAATTCAAATGAAGGGTATAATCTAGAAAATATTCCCTGAATCAGACAGGAAGACTGGAGAACTCCACCTGGACAACAGAGGGGCCAGAGCATGGATTCTGCTCTCCTGTAATTTGCAAGAATCTGGGAAATGACTTTTTCTCCTGTGGCACTCCCAGCAGACTGTTCCCTAATACTGTGTGTAAGCAAAAAAAAATAAATCACACTACACTTTATTTTGTACCTGTTCTAGCTGTAAGCCTCAGAACTAGGAGGTTTGCAGGGAACAGATGCTCTCTGGCCCCATCTATAGGTGAAATTTGAGTGTGTGTTCCTAAATGCTACCAGGTTTATTAGCATATTAAGCTCTCTGGCTCCTCCTATAGATAAAAAGAAAAAGTTGAGAGGTTCTTACCTGCTACCAGGCATAAACCGAATGTGCTGCAGTGGACTTTCAAAAAGGGTGAAAGTAATTCTTTATGCACTAAATGTGAATGCAGCTCTGGGCTGAAACTAGAGTAGACTCAGTTTCCAACAGTTTTCCTCAGGGTATGTGTCATCGTATAATTCCCCACTCTGAACCTTAGTGTCCAAAAGATGGGGTACCAGCATGAATTCCTCTAAGCTCAGTTACCAGCTTAGTACTTGTAGCGCTGCCACCAACCAGGAATTCCAGTGCCTGGTACACTCTGGTCCCCCAAAAACCTTGCCCGGGGACCCCCAAGACCCAGTCCCTCTGGATCTTAACACAAGGAAAGTAAACCCTTTCCCTCACCGTTGCCTCTCCCAGGCTTCCCCTCTCTGGGTTACCCTGGAAAATCACTGGGATTCAAACTCCTTGAATCTTAAAACAGAGAGGAAAATCCACCTTCCCCCCACCTTCTCTCTCCCCATCCCAGACTCTCCCTGAGAGAGAAAGCAATCCTGACACAGAGAGAAAATTAACCTTTCTCTCCTCCTCCCTCCTTTCTCCCCACCAATTCCAGGTGAATCCAGACCCAGTCCCCTGGGGTCTCACCAGAATAAAAAAACAATCAGGTTCTTAAATAAGAAAAGCTTTTAATTAAAGAAGGAAAAAACAGTAAAAATTATCTTTGTAAATTTAAATGGAATAGGTACAGGGTCTTTCAGCTATAGACACTGGGAATACCCTCCCAGCCTAAGTATACAAGTACAAATTAAAATCCTTCCAGCCAAATACACATTTGAACTCCTCCCAGCCAAATACACATTTGCAAATAAAGAAAACAAACATAAGCCTAACTCACCTTATCACCTAGTACTTACTGTTTTGAATCTATAAGAACCTGTATCAGGGAGACTGGAGAGAAACCTGGTTGCACGTCTGGTCACTCTCAGAACCCAGAGAGAACAACGACCAAAATCTAACAGCACACACAAAAACTTCCCTCCCGCAAGATTTGAAAGTATCCTGTCCCCTGATTGGTCCTCTGGTCAGGTGACAGCCAGGCTCACTGAACTTGTTAACCCTTTACAGGCAAAAGAGACATGAAATACTCCTGTTCTATTAACCCTTAACTATCTGTTTATGACAATATGCAAAAAGTGCAGGAATGCATGGTGCAATGAACAGTACATTTAAAGAAAGCAGGGAGTTTTCCTCTCCACAGGAACCCCTCAGGGTCCACCAGGTGTGGTAAACTTTACACTACCTGGACTATGCATTTGTGTCTGGAGAAAATGAGTAGTTTTTGATACAAAGCAGTGCCTAAGATTTCCAAAAAGGACTAGCGAGTTTGGGCACCCAGTGTGTGACATCTTAGAGGGGCCTGATTTTCAGAAAGTGCTGAGCCCTCACACTCTGAAAATCATTGTCTTTCAGTGAGACTTAGGCTCTCACACTCAGTGCATATGTCACCTAGTGCAGGCACCTAAATCAGTTAGGCATCTTTGAAACGTTTACCCTTGGCCACTGTTTCTGAGCCTTCTATAGCAGGAAATAATTTATATAATTTGTGCCAGCAGCAGAAGGGGGAGTGGAAAGCCAGTATCAAAGCTCAAAAACCAGTTTCCATCTCCTTTTGGATCGATCAGAAGATTTTCACTGTTCACTATTTACAGCAAACCATTTTGGGTGAAATCCTTGCCCCATCGAAGTTGATGCCAAAATCTCATGCACTTCAAGGGGGCCAGGATTACACCCCTTCATTTAGAGATGCCCTTTCCCTCAGAGCTTCCCAGCAACTCATTTTGAGATCTGCTTGCAGATGCAAATGGAAAGTGGTAACCGCAGAAAAAGCCATGGGTTTCCATCACAGGCAGTGTTTTTGTCAGTGTTTGCTGAATGCTCTTCCTTGTCAGTAACATGTAATTTCTGATAAATATATATGTTCCCTCCCCCCTCAATCCTTCCACCCCTTTTTCTCATTTTTTTTGAATGGCAGCTCCATGTCAGCCAAGAAGACAATAGGAGCAGATGACAGTAAAATGCAGCTCAGTACTACTTCTGAGTGCACAGAAAATAACCCACTTCTTACCCCCTTTGGTAGGTCTCTCCTCAGACATCAGAGAATGAAAATGATCCATCTGTCAAACAAAAGGTCTGATATAATTTTAGGATCAAGGGCTATGCTACGAGTCCCAGATCATATGGAAATAGCACCATATTGACTTCATACAGATGTTTATTTATACGGTAATAGAAAGATGTTTTACATACAGCATTGAATGGATGAGATTTATTATGTAGACTCAACTAATTCTGAATCAGAATTTGCCAACGGTATTTCACAATGAAGTCCATGCAAGCTACGTTGATTCACACCAGCTGAATCATGAGTTATTTTCATGAGTTAAATAAAAGGGAAAGAGCATGAGAAAACATTATTGTGTTCCTCTTTATCTGTAAAAAGAGGGACATATGTCTACCAGTGACAAGCCTCATTCAACCCACTCAGGGTTAGGGATAGTTCATTTTTAATCCAAACTTTGAACCCATTTTTGTGCCTTCGGGATATATCAAAAGTGATTTGCTGATCCAAACTCCTGGGTGTTAAGGACCTGGGCTTGGTTCACCATTGCATTACTGCAGTTTTATACTGGTGTATCATGGTTGATTTCAGTAGACTTATATCAGTGTAATATTGGAGTAACAAAATGGTGAATCTGACTCTTATTAGGTTATATGTTCTATAACCTTTGCTGTTACAGGAGTGTTCCCTACATAAACAGAGAAAGGCATTAACAAAAACCAATGGCTGGTAGTTAAAGCCAGACAAATTCAGATTAGAAATAAGATACAAATGTTTAATAGTGAGGTTGATTAACCTTTGGAACAAGCCACCAAGGCAAGTGGTGAGATCCCTATTTCTTGAAGTCTTCAAATCAAAATTGAATGCCTTTCTGGGAGATATAACATAAGTTACTGGGCTCAATATGGAAGTAGCTGGACAAAATTCTGTGCTGTGTGTCATACAGAGGGTCAGACTAGATGATCTAATGGCTCTTTCTGGCCTCTAAATCTATGACTCTCCAGTACTTTGTCCAATCTAGTAATGAGTCAGTGTAGAAACAAAATGGATATACCAGCAGGTCCAAAGAAGCTGTAGAACCAGGAACATCATCACATGGAATGCAGCTACAGAATGCAGAGCTGCAGCTACAACTTATATTTTGAAATGCTTCCTGCCTTGTGGTATGTGTAATGGCTCAGCCATCAGGATCTTTTAGAAGTACGAAGGCGCATTTGTACAAAACATTCTCAGAACTTACTATGATTTCATATTCCTCCCTCCCTTTTCAATTTCAGCTGTCCCCCAAACCTACCTGGGAGCCTTAGGCAAAAATAGGGTCCAATTCTGGTCTCATCTACACTGATGCAAAATAGGAGTAACTCCACTGAAGGTAACAGAGATTCCCCTGTGTAAAACAAGTGGAAGCAAGATCAAGATTGGGACCGTAATCACTCAACTCCAAAAGAAAGGTATCTCTTTAATAAGAGAGACCATCCCCAAGCAATATTACCAAAAATGCAGACAAATAAAAATAAAACAAAGGATGATTTAGGTGGCCATTGAAGTGGAACTTTATTTTCAGTTATTAGCTTCCTAAATTCTCCATGGTGCCTTATAGGAAGTTTTTGGGGTGACTGCACTTTGGGGCTATTTCAAAGTGACTAGGTAATGTAGTTTGATGATCCAGTATGTGTGCCCCATTGCTACAAAACCACCAAGCAGGAGCTGTCTCGGAGGTCTTAACACAAGAAGACCACTACCATTAAATGACTCATTCAGCTGTGTACCAGCTGGCTGTGTCCAGGAGTGAAAAGAGCCCAGGTGGTAACTAAATACCTTCCTCACAGTGCCTAGCAATGTCTTCTTATCTTGCTGAGAGCTGGTCTTGGGAGTTTGATTTGGTGACAATCAAGCCCAGCCCTCCAAGGGTATGTTCAACAGGTATGGGCAGGCCTGAAATTTTTGACACCCCAATCTCCAAGAGGAGTTGGTAGAGATGCTCCCGCCTACTTAAGACAGTAAGATGCTAAGTTGCAATCCAAGGGTGGCTGTGTTGTCAGAGAAGGACATTAGGAGTACCAGAGAAGGAGACGATGCAGAAGAAAAATTGGCTTTGTTGCAACTTTCTTCCTTTCCCTCAACCTCCACCTTTAAAATAGCTCTAAAAGCAATCAGATGCTGAAAGCATCCTCCGCTAATCCATCCCTCCTTTACCAGAAGTTAGCACATGAACTCCCTCATCTGCCATCTCTTTCCTGCTTTCTTCCTTTGTCTCCTTCCCTGGCTCCATTTCTCTCTCTTTTCTTCCCCTATTCTCCTGCCTTCTTTGTGCTGCTCGCCCCGCCCAATCTTTTTCTCTGTCCGTCTCACACGCACGCACACACATGCACCAACCTTGCCATAGCCTGAAGGGAATTGTCTTGTACCTAAACTGGGATCCTGTTCAATTTGCCTTATCTGCCACTGCTAGGGCCATGTGTTTTGTCTCCACTTCCTCTTCCCACTGCTATGGATGTGCAGGTGGGGGCAATGAAGGTCAAGGGGTCGTCATAAGTGACTTATGATAACTGCAGGCTAGCAACTGCTCCGAAAATCTAAATTCCTCCCTGACATTTCCAGCCTAAGGCTCCCACTGACTCAGCTGCAGCTTGTGATATTTAAACAAGGATTATCTCCTTTTTTATTCTTTTCTTTTAGATAATAGAATGGCGGAAGCTTAGTTTAACACTTTCCTATGATGTCTTTTGCTGTTGCAGATGCAGCTGATTTCAGGCCCCCTGCCCAAACTCTGACTTTTCAAGTCTCTCATCTGGTATGAGAGGGATAGCATGGGCTCCCAAAGTAAAAACTAGGGATCCTTCCCCTGAGACTCTGTATATTTTCTTGCAGAATCCTTCCCCGATGCTCGGTGAAGCTGTAATGAGACATGCATCTCTCTAGTGTAAAGTGACATAGCTCCATTGTTTTCACCAGAGCTGAGTGATTTCTAACAGCTGAGGACCTGGCCCATTCGAGCGGACTGCCCCAGACTGATAATAAAAACGGATTTTGTGTCATGGGGATGAAGCATAGGACCTCCCTGAAGAGAAAGAAAGCTCAGGATGGTTTTTAATCCTAGAGAGACAGAAGTGGATCAGGATTAGAGAGATACATAGACTAACCAAAGCTTTAATATGTTCTTTTACATTGCTCTAAAAACCTGGCAAATGTCACCGTCGCCCTGACACCAAACACCTCAAAATTATAACTGTCTGAGTGAGATTAGGGGAAAAGGGTGGAGCAGCTAAAGAACAGCCCCTGGGGTCCTCTATTCCCTCAAATAGGCAGCAGCAGCTTCTAATGACCACAACTCCTTTGGGGGGGACCCTCCCCTGTCTAACCACTCCCGCTCTTTTTTTCCCCATGAAACTTTTCTAGAGCTTAAATGCTATCAGTGGCTTTGCTTTTTATCATCCCAAACCACTATCTTTACAATAAACATAAAAGAGCTGATCATTTGCTAGACGTAACAAGGCAGTTCTGTCCTTCCTGGGCTAAGAGTAGGAAATGGCACTGTCAAGCTCCCTATGATCCTCTGAGTAAAGGGGCAAGTTGATTCAACTTGAGACATGCAAGCAAGAACAGCTGGTGGAAATAAAAATAGGCTAAAGCACCCTGGGGGAGGGGCAGCAGATGCCCTTCACTTCCTCTCCCACTCTGAGCAAGGCAGGTCTGATTGGCTAATGTTTGCCCTACCTTGGAGACCAGCCAGGTCCAGGTCTCCCAAGAGAAGGTGTTGAGAAGACATTCTACTATATACTGGTAAATTGGTTTTGGATTCCAGTCCTAGGCAATCTATCCAGAGATAGAGAAACAGAAGAAAAGTCTCACATTGTCAGTTTCTCACATAAACACTTCCACCTTAAGTGACTAGTGATTAAAACTGGTCAGGAAATTTTCAGTGAAGTGGTTTTTCATTTAAAAAAATGCTGCTTCATGGAAAAGATTTCCTCAGGTCCAGGATGGAATTTCTGGTCAGGAAGAGAGAGGCTTACCCCAGAATAGCTACGTGATTAGGGCATATGCCTGGGATGTAGGAGACTCAGGCGAAAATTTCTGCTCTGAATCAGTCAGAGCAGGGATTTGAACCTGTGTCTTCCACATCCCAAGTGAACACCCTTCCCAGTGGGAATAGGTTATTCTGGTATCTCTCTTTCTTGTGTTTTTTTTCAAGAAATTTTTTAAAGGTCTAATTTTTCTTCCAAAGCCCAAAGAAAATAAATGTCTAAACCTTAACATTTTTCACCAAACATTAATCTTGTTTTCTGGACAGCCCTACCAGTGATTTTTGAGTACCTGAATTTTTGGATGCTCAATGTTAGACACACTGTAGGAGCCGGTTTCTCAGAAGGTGAGTGCTTAATTCTTTCTGAAAATCAGGCCCATTTGAGGGTCTGAAGTTGGACATCTAAAATCACCAGGCACTTTTGGGAAATCTCAGACCTTGCTGATTTGGTTCCAATAAGCACCCAACAGTTAGCCAGACTTTTATGAACCATAAAGAACTAGTATCAGAGTGGTAGCCATATTAGTCTGGATCTTTAAAAGCAGCAATAAAGATCTAGTGATGGGCCCAGTGTCAAGTTTGGAACTAAGATTTGGTTCTTACATTAGCCAGCTGCTTTGCCTATATCTTAAGATTTTAAGCTCTGTCATATTTTGGAATACATGGGTTTGCTTTTTGTTTTTTCATTTTTTACCTTCTTTATAACTTCATAGTTTAACTTAATTAAAATTATTGCCATTCTAGAGATGATCCCGGCAATTACAGACCAGTAAGTCTAACGTCAGTACCAGGCAAATTAGTCGAAACAATAGTTAAGAATAAAATTGTCGGACATATAGAAAAACATAAACTGTTAAGAACATAAGAATGGCCATACCGGGTCAGACAAAACGTCCATCTAGCCCAGTATCTGTCTACTGACAGTGGCCAATGCCAGGTTTCCCAAAGGGAGTGAACCTAACAGGAAATGATCAAGTGATCACTCTCCTTTCATCATCTCCATCCTCTGACAAACAAAGGCTAGGGACACCATTCTTTACCCATCCTGGCTAATAGCCATTTATGGACTTAACCACCATGAATTTATCCAGTTTTCTTTTAAACACTGTTATAGTCCTAGCCTTCACAACCTCTTCAGGTAAGGAGTTCCACAAGTTGACTGTGCGCTGTGTGAAGAAGAACTTCCTTTTATTTGTTTTAAACCTGATGCCTATTAAAATAGTCAGCATGGTTTCTGTAAAGGGAAATCATGTCTTTCTAATCTATTAGAGTTTTTTGAAGGGATCAACAAACATATGGACAAGGGGGATCCAGTGGACATAGTGTACTTAGGTTTCCAGAAAGCCTTTGACAAGGTCCCTCACCAAAGGCTCTTAAGTAAACTAAGCTGTCATGGGATAAAAGGGAAGGTCCTTTCATGGACTGAGAACTAGTTAAAAGACAGAGAACAAAGGATAGGAATTAATGGTAAATTCTCAGAATGGAGAGGGGTAACTAGTGGTATTCCCCAAGGGTCAGTCCTAGGACCAATCCTATTCAATTTATTCATAAATGATCAGGAGAAAGGGGTAAACAGTGAGGTGGCAAAGTTTGCAGATGATACTAAACCGCTCAAGATAGTTAAGACCAAAGCAAACTGTGAAGAACTTCAAAAAGATCTCATAAAACTAAGTGATTGGGCAACAAAATGACAAATGAAGTTTAATGTGAATAAATGTAAAGTAATGCACATTGGAAAAAATAACCCCAACTATACATACAATATGATGGGGGCTAATTTAGCTACAATGAGTCAGGAAAAAGATCTTGGAGTCATCATGGATAGTTCTCTGAAGATGTCCATGCAGTGTGCAGTGGCAGTCAAGAAAGCAAACAGGATGTTAGGAATCATTAAAAAGGGGATAGAGAATAAGAGAATATATTATTGCCCTTATATAAATCCATGGTACGCCCACATCTTGAATACTGTGTACAGATGTGGTCTCCTCACCTCAAAAAAGATATTCTAGCACTAGAAAAGGTTCAGAAAAGGGCAACTAAAATGATCAGGGGTTTGGAGAGGGTCCCGTATGAGGAAAGATTAAAGAGGCTAGGCCTCTTCAGCTTGGAAAAGAGGAGACTAAGGGGGGATATGATAGAGGTATATAAAATCATGAGTGACGTGGAGGAAGTGGATAAGAAAAAGTTATTTACTTATTCCCATTATACAAGAACTAGGGGTCACCAAATGAAATTAATAGGCAGCAGGTTTAAAACAAATAAAAGGAAGTTCTTCTTCACACAGCGCACAGTCAACTTGTGGAACTCTTTACCTAAGGAGGTTGTGAAGGCTAGGACTATAACAGTGTTTAAAAGAAAACTGGATAAATTCATGGTGGTTAAATCCATAAATGGCTATTAGCCAGATGGGTAAGGAATGGTGTCTCTAGCCTCTGTTTGTCAGAGGGTGGAGATGGATGAAAGGAGAGAGATCACTTGATCATTTCCTGTTAGGTTCACTCCCTCTGGGGAATCTGGCATTGGCCACTGTCGGTAGACAGGATACTGGGCTAGATGGACCTTTGGTCAGACCCAGTACGGACATTCTTATGCCAGCAGATGTCAGGTTTTGCAGGCAAGTATTGTCCTTTATTATGTATTTGCACATTTCTTAGCACAATGCCAGCCAATATGGTTGCAGCTGGTAGGCTCCACTGCAAAATACATGTTAATAAGAATATTCTTGAGGCAGAAGAGTTTAGATTGGAAGCTCTTTGGGAAAAAGTCTGTCTTTTTGTTCTGTGTTTGTACAGCACCTAGCGCAGTGGGGATCAAGTCCAGGACTGTGTCTCCAAAGTGCTACTGCAAAACAAACAACTATAATAATCAGCACAAATTCTAGGCTCACCTCTTCCCAAATTATCTTTACACTTGTCCAGTGCATGCTCCAAAGGGGTTGTTACTCCAGAGCATGCTGGTCCCTTTGAGATGCTGGAGGATTAGCACTTCTTTGGGGAGTTTTTCTGCCAGTGCTTAGTAATGTGAGAGGGATTGTTGTGCCTGATAACCTGTCATTAGGACACCCACTAAGTTGCCTCCTTCTCTGCCTACTAAATCATCCTTTCAAGTGGTCTTCCATTAGGGAGAGAATGGGAGCCATTTATTCCTGAAATTGGCTGAAAAATAACCTCGCAGGGGTGATGAGTTGGGCATTCCTGACAGGAACGTGGTGTAATTGCAGCACCATCAACAATATCAGCATCCATGCCTGACGCTTGTTTTTTTGCAAATTACCAAGTGAAATCCAATCATTCCTCTTGGTTTTTCAAAGGAAATGAAGGGATTTGGATGCAAGAAGCGGGGTTTTCTATCTCTGATGAAGACACAAGAAAGGACAGGCTAAGTATGTTTGTATGTGTGTGTGCATGTGCAAAGAGTGAGATGGGGGGAGGAATGCAGGGGTTTGTCGATGAGTGCCAGCTGTGTACAATCTCTGAGAAAAAGGGTATTGTGTATTGTGCAACAGACAAGGCACAGCAGTACGTCCTGGGGCCAAGTTCTTCTCTTCATTACATTGGTGCAACTCCCTGGAAGCCAACCCCCCTAGAAGCAGAGAAAAGACTGATTAGATCTGGTTCGGGATGGCATTCATAGATGGGTTTCTGTGCTGGCTTGATGTTTCAGAGGTAAAATTTTCTTTTGGATTGCTCTTCCGTCAGGCTGATGCAATTCCACGCTAGGGCACATACAAGAATCGCTAGACAGCAAGGTCCCAGCTAAGGAGGGGGCCTACATGCACACAAGACACGTTGGCATTTGTTTTTATGGTACATGTTGCTTCGCTGACTTTAAGGAAACCCATGCTCAAGCAGCAAGAATAAGATGATTCTTAAAGCCCCCATCTTATATGGCACGCAGACTAGATTCTGTCTGTGCAGAGTCAAGTGCACACGCACACAGCTCTGACGTAAGGGGCTGGAGGGGAACGTGTGTCTCATCACAGCCCCTATCACACTTCCACAGTTGGGCAAAGCAAACACTGCCCTAAATGGAGAAGCTCTTCTTGCTCTGCAGATAAGCAGCTCAGGGCAGACGCAGAGACAGCTGCCTGTTGTTCCCTGCCACCCATGACGCAGTCCCTCCTTTCAGCCTGGGCAATGAGTGTAGAAGGTCTCCATTAAGCCCCTGTTTGATCAGAATCAGTGTTATTTGGACTGCATTATAATCAAGGCATAAAAGGAAAGGGCCAATGAGGAGAGCAGCGAAGGTCGCCTCAGATTACCAAGCACCAGCTGGTGTAGCCCTGCCTCCCCTCTCATTTCTCTTGCCATGTTCCCCCCCTTGTTACGGTCATAAAAGTACCATTCTGGGGAGCATGGAGGGCCAAAGAGGCAGGATACATGGGCTGCAGTCACATACACAATCTAAGACTGGATTTTTCCTGTCTATGCAATGAAATAGTGACTCTCCTGCTCCCACTCACGCCTCTGACTCCTGTGTTCTGAAAGCACGGGACCCCTCTTGCAGAACTTGCTTTTTCCAACTCAGCATCTCTGCTCTCCTTCTGCAGTGCAAAACCCAGAAACATGAGCGGCTGAGAACAAAACATAAAACACTGTTCAGAGTTTGGTCCGTTAAAAAATGGAAAAAGAAAGAATATTATTGATTCATAACACATCTTACCAGAGGCAAAGGCTGGGAGCATAAACTATCCTGGTGTAAGTGTGATATAACCTACTATTGCTATTTAGAGAACCAATCGTTGTTGAATCTAGGAGGCACCAAAAATACAGTCAAACAAGAGTGGTACAAGCATATAATTAAAAGTGGGCTTTCCCTTTAGAGCTTGCCTTGCTCCCTACTTCCTCATTTCTCCATGATCCCGTGACCAAAATCACAGCTCCTGTAAGATGAGCACATGTTCCACACTACATATCATTAGAGATTCAAGCAGTGGCTACAGGAGATCATTGCGCCCTCTAAGGAAAATAGGGAGAGAATAAAATATACTGTAGAGAATAAGAATATTCTATTTGTGATTCCTTCTACCTGATCAATAGATTGTGCTTACATTAGGCAACAGTGTTCAGTTAGTTACCTTGCTCTCGTAAGAACATATTCCCATCACCAGGGCACACAAAATAGATTACCCTAAAGTGAGCAATGGAAAAATAAAAATCTAGTCACCATCCTCTATTAACATAGGCAGTTCTAACCCCACACTGGAAAAAACTGAGCTTTTGTGTAAAACACTAGGGCCAGATTCTGAGTACAAACTAAGTCCCCCTTTGCACTGCTCTTAAAGCTGCCCTTGATAGAGCAGCTGGGGACTCCCCTTGCACTCTCGAAGAAGCAAGGAGTCTCAGGTTTCCATTAAATTCTATTCTTTCGCTACTGCATCAGTTCCATAACAAATGAAACGTGAGTCAGCCTCTTGCTGAGAGAATCCCTAAACTCAGTCTGTCTTCCTGTCTCTCTCTCTCTAGTTTGTTTCCTGTTAGATATCTTCTGTGTCCATAAAAATGGCACAGGATGCACCTTTACACTATCCACTCCCCATCACTTCAATGATAGGGACAGGCCAGGAACAGTAAGGTATGCAGCAGAAACACATGCCATGGCAGAAATTCTGGGCCAGCAGAATAGCCCCTAAGGGACTATTACAGCTGGCATAAATTAGAATAGTCCTGTAGCTGCTTTAACTTGTGCTAAGGTACAGTTCAGCCCATGACCAGCCTTAGGATCAGGGAGGCAGAGAGCTGGCTTGGAATGCCCTTTGCCTCCTCCTCATTCTCAGGGCTCTACTGGGCTTGAGTTTGGCATGGTTGAGAATGAAGACTGATCCCTAGGACTGGAATCCAAAGCCACTTTACCAGTCTAAAGTAGAATCCAGACCAGGCCACCTCCAGTTCTCTTATACATGCACAGCCAGAATCCAGTTGACATCACCTGCCCCCCAATCCCAGAGTCAAAATCCAGCCCTTCATCATGAACTGTCCAAAGGCCAGTTTGCTGTCAATCCCTAGCCTATATTCAGAATCTCAAATGCGTTATCACCAGATGGGCCCACAAATCCAGAGTCAGAGTTTGGCGTCGCTTCCCATCAGCCAATCCTCCCCAGCCAGTCATACTGTGAACCAGGTCTTAGCCAGCTGGCTTTGCCCATCTCTCTATAAAAAGAATCCTTAACTTATTTTCTGAAACCAGGCTTAAGTTTTTAACCTCCTTCCAATGTTCATTCTAAGTGCAAAGCGGTATGAATTCTAAAAGGTGAATTGCAGTAATATTAATAACAACAGTTCTGGTTTTTTTAAAGGATCATCCTGAAAATGTCACACACACACGCAAAACCCTGACCACAGTCAGTAGCCTGTTGATGTACTTTTCTGTGTACTGAATCTTTAAACAAAGACCATGTTGTTGCTATTGCCGATAACACAACTTCTCTCTTCTTTTTTTTAATTGCCGTTAGTCACTAGTGCTGTTAATGGATCAGCAATTATGGTTCTCCACAAATGGGCTCTCACTGAGCTCTGTAATTTCCCCCTCTTGCTTCTGCCATGCAGGTATTTATTTCTGTGCATGATACACTTGACAATCCTCTGCAGGAAATGTCCATATCTAGAGAAGGCCAGACACAACCTGGTGGGGAATAGAAAAAAAACTAAGCAATCCAAGCTCCCACACTGGACACTAAAGTCTCCAGTGCAAGTGAGGCAGAAAGTTGCTTGGATGAAGTTATGGTATAGAGCAGAGGTTTCAAACTAGGGGGGCACAGAATCTATTCTGGAGGGATGGGGCAGGGAGGGGCTAGAGAAGCTTTAGAAAATAAAAAACTTGTATTTAATTGGAAGCATTGACCACAATCACAGTTTTGTTTTTGCTCTTATTACAATGGATCATCAACTCATTCATGCAACAGGGTCAAAAAACAATGAAGGCAAAACCGATTCCAGTGAAGCACCATCACTGTATATATTGGTATATGTATTTGTATGGTGGGGGGAGGGTGTCGTAAACTACTACAGACCCACAGATGAGGGGCGCGATCAAAAATTTGAGAACCACTGTTATAAAGGAAGGAGTATGAGATTGGGAGTCAGGTGACCTGCTGTGTGACCTGGTGCAGGTCTCTCATTCAAGGGTCTGTAAAATGTAGGTAATTATATTTCTCCATCATTGTAAAGAGCCTTGAAATCTAAGGATGGAAAGCTACGTAAGTGCTCAGTATTACTGTTAGTGCTAATATTTATTTATTATAATACCCGAGGCCCCTGGCAATAGCAATGATAAAAAGAATCTTATGGCCCCACATGCAAGTGCTACTGCCCTAGCCTTTTCCAAACAATTGTTTCCCCTTTGGGAGTCTGGCTCCATGCAAACAAAACTGGCAGAGTCGCCCACTAGCCCCTCAGTGAGTTTTGTTTAATAAGTCTCACACAAAATAGTTTCTGAACAAGAAACTCCCTGACATCCAAGTTTCCCCCTCCGGCTGCCTCACTGGTCAATTCCAAACTCTCTATAGAGATTGCCATAGACCTGACTCCTTCCCCAATCTCTTATCCTCACTAGAGAGATGAACAAACAGCTCTTGCTCCCACACTAACCAAAGAAGGATGCTTTTTGTCCCTGTATGCGTCACTGCAAGGCCTACAGTTCTCATGTGCTCTGGGAACTACTAGCCCCAGGAGGCCTCTGTTCTGGGTGAAAAACCAGGAACCATCAGTACTGGTCCTGGAACCTTCCTTAAAGGACCAGCATGACTTCTAATAGGCTCCTGTAGCTAATCAGAAAACTGCCATGCCTTCAACCAGGCATAAATTAGATTTAAAGTACCAGGGTCCACAGTCAAGTCCATAGAACCATGTGGTCTACGATCAAAGATTGCTGCCCAATTTAAAAGAATCCAATCAAGCATACATCAGTGAGCAAAGGAAACCCATCCGATACAATCAACTCCACTCTCCAGAATTTCATTGCTCATAAAGTATGAGGTCTTTTGAGAATGCTGTTATTTCAGAACTCTCATCCTAAAGGTAACCATCCTTACAACAACTCTCCCATTCCTTCAGAAATCTTAACTCTACCCCACCACCTGAAACTAACTCTCAACCGTGACTTGAATTGGAGGAAGAAAACAATAGTGGCATTTTCATAAGCTCCACCCTACAAGCCAAGCTCCGCCTCCTTGAATCACCAGAATGAGGTTGTATGCAAACGTTCAGCATATGATCATACCAGTTTCCGCTGGGCTACACTAGCTTTATCTGGTTTGGCTCCTCCTCAGTGGGGTTCAGACACACGAGGGGCTCAGTTTGCCACCTTTCACTAGTCATTGACATCAGGATAGTTTCTAAAGAAAGAAATGGCTTCCTGAAGCAACAGGGGCTTGGCACCAGTCCCTTTCTTTTCAGTAAATGATAATTTGCTTAATGGAGAGAGGTGGGGGGGCTGGGGAGGCCTTAGCCATTTTAAGGTCATCTTGTTCCCTAGTCAAATTTACAGGAAATTCAGCACATTGACAGAGGCTGGATGCCGAGTCTGAGCCCAGAGAGGCATCCTGTCCCTTGTCTGCTAATGACAACACGTTCTCTTTTTCCATTTCATTTGGCTGCTGTCTGGCCCCAGGCGGCTCTCTGTAAACTCTGCTAGTGAGTACCTGCCTCTCCCTATCCATTTCCATCTCGTCCACCTGCAGCCCTGGAATATGTCACAGAGGGTGGCGGGCAACAGCTCACGATCTAAATATGCCCATTCACCTCCCCCTCCTCCCTAAGGCATAGCAGAGCTGTTGCAGTGTCTGTGATGCCCCCTCCCCATCAGATCACCTCTTATCAGTATTGTTCAATGAAGCTGACGCAGCCCCCAGTGCAGCGACAGAGGCTGTTTCATCAGTGTTCCTGTCCTTCTAGCCCTCTCTCTCTCTCGCTCTCCTTTTCTCTATAATCTGCCCCTCTGGGGCATGGTATTTTCTGCACTTCTGACCTTTTCTGTTGTGTATGTGTGTGTATGAATCGGCACATCAGCTCAAATACCTGCTGCCTTCTGCACTTGTGCCCTTTAACAAACCAGGGATTGTTTGCAGCATGGTGGAAGGCTGGGGGGAGAAGGGAGAGGGGCAGTGGCTGGGGAGGTGAAGATTGGGTAGAAAACAAACTCTCCCTCTGTTTGTCTGAACCAAAAAATTGAAAAATAGGTACTAGGGGTTAAAAGCAGCCAGTGACAGCAAATTGGACAACAGATGGTTGGGAGTAATGCCAACTTCTGTGGCATAGGATAGACATAAGGGAGTACCTTCTCACCTGCACCCAAACTCTGCTTGGCTTAGGAAGTGGAGGGGGATCAAGGGACAGATTACAGCTACCTGATCCCAGAGGCTGGTCTGGGCCAGTCCCAATGTACATTCGGGCAGCTGTTGTATAGCATGGGAGTCACTATAGTATGTACTGCAATGTCTTCACTCGTGGTTAAAAATGGAATGCTAGTAGAACGGAAAACACCAATGGAACCTAAGTCAATTTCTAGTGATAAAAACTAATAGGTTCCTGTAAAACAAAATGTGTAAATCGTGAAATATAATCTGATTGTTACTTAAAATAGACACTCAACAGGTAAAATTCTAACAACAAAAGAATTCTTTAAATGTATTATGAATGGCCTCCTAATTGTGGGTGCTGAGCACTTTTAAAAATCTGGTCCTCCGAGGAATAAAACTGAAAACAACTCATCCAGTTTTTCACTATTTATGCTGGGTGTTTACTTTTTGTTTTGCACTGTCCTCCTGTTTGGACAGTGAAACTAGACTACACGGTTTCCCTTTGGGTTTATAGTTAGTGTCACTTTCTGCCTCACAAGTTGCAATGTTTGGAAACAATGAATTCTCTCCCAAAGCTTTAGGACAATATGTTTAAAACAGGGTGCCTAGAATTAGGCTCTGGAGTCCATATTTAGGCATCTATATAATTGACTCAGCATTTTTGAAAATCAGGCCACTAAACTAGGTGTTTCAATATCAGCACCCAAGTTCTGAAAATCTTGTGGCTGATTTTCAGAAGCGCTAAAGCCTCAAACTGCTCAATCAGATCAGCTTTTTTAATTAGAAACGCTTTATGAAAGGCCATGAAATTCTTTCTGTTCTTATTGTATACAGTAAAACCATCACTATTTTTTCTTTTGCAAAACCTGTTATTTTAGGGCAGTGTCTCTTTAACTACTCTGAATAGAAACTTGGTTAAAAATGACCTTCCAAAGGGAACCAGGGAAGCTATGGTACTTTATAGTCTTTTATTAGGTACTAGTCCACATAGAAATGCTGAAGAGAGCTTAACTGATGAAAAAGGAGGTGAGGAGCGGGGAAGGTGAGGAGCGGGGAAGGAAGCATAATTGAGCTTTTAGACAGTGTTTCACTGTGCAATGCATCTGCCATCAAAATCAGGCTGATCTATTGATTTGTTTCTCAAGTGGTCTGTGTTTCATATTAGCTCTTTGCTGGGTGATACACACATGGCATTGAAGGAATATGGATTTTTGGTAATACTTTGTAATGACATAGGAGGCTTCTGGAATCTGTCCGGCTAGAAGCAATAGGAGGATGAGATTTCTCTACAGAAAAGATACAGTATTGCTGCTGTTTTCACAGAGAACAAGCTCAGAGCTATGTTCACCAGATCAAAAGGAGCTATCACCCCACTTTGAACCTGGGGTAGCCAAAGTCCTTGCCATTCATCAGGGACTCTGAAAGCAGCCCAGGAACAACATGATCTTCATATTTTCAAACCAATAGAAAATTTCCAGCTGCTTCAGGAGTGGTAGACTAGTTACAGGATGGCAGAACAAATGCATATCATATGGTGAAATGACATCTCATCATTTTGTGTGATGGGACAAGGCATGGTGAAGAGAACAGGGACAAGGGACTACAGGGACCTGAAAGGAGCTCATGTCCATAAGCATCCCTATAGAAAGCTAAACCACTCTATGTGTGTATGCACACATGTGCCTGTGCACAGAAAATGGTGCTGTGTAGGTGAATATCTCTTTTGCCCCAATCTACACCCATAAACTCCACTATGGAGTGCTGAGAATGAAATGGAAACTGGAAGACCCATTCCATTTCCCCAGGATTCTGGCTAGAAGAGAGGAAGCCAGTGCTAAAATCTTCTTTGACTCCAGAAGTGAAGGGAAAAACTAAGGTGAATAGCTCTTCCTGTTTATCCTTTTTTCTGGTAGAAGAAAGAGTGTAGATAGGAAAATCCCGGCATAGACAATTCTTCTCTCCCATCAGGTGTTTATGCTGCTACCCAGTCAGACAATAGTTCTTCTTGATACTTGATACTTCATCATTTTGAGCAAGAGTTTTAAAAGAATTAGCTGAGGCATTGTCTGAGCCACTGAAGTTGATGTTTAACAAATCTTGGGACACTGGGAAAGTCCATAGGCCTGGTAAAAATCTGATGTAGTGCCAATATTTTAAAAGGGTAAACAAGATGACTTGGGTAAATATAGGCTGTTTAGCCTGACACCGATGCCAAGCAAAATCATGGAAAGGCTGATACAGGAAAGAATTAGATGGTAATTTGATAAATGCCAGTCAACATGTATCTATGCAAAATAGGTCTTGTCAAATACATTTGATATTGTTTTTCTGATGAGATTACAAGTTTGGTTGACTAGGGTACCTTGGGCAAAATGCCTACATTTCTGTCCCCTCCGTTCCCTATCTATGAAATGGGGGTACTAGCATTTCTCTACTTCAGAAAGGTGTTGTGAGGATAAATCTATTAAAGACTGTGAGGTTTTTCCGATACTATGGTAATGGGAGCCATATAAGTATGATAGATAGATAGATAGATAGATAATGATTGTTGATGGAATATATTTAGACTTTTGCAAGCCATTTGACTTAGGATCACACAACAGTGATTAAAAATAGCAGTATATAAAACCAGTGTAGCACAAGTTAAATTGATTAAAAACTGACTAACAGGTAGATCTGGAAAAATGGAGAATCATCATTTTTAGTGAGGTCCCACAGGTACTTGGCCCAGTGCTATTCAATATCTTTATCAATGGTGTGGGGAAAAAATTCTAAAAATCATTGGTGGGAAAGCTTGCAGATGACACAAATATTGATGAGGTGATAAATAATTATAAGGACAGGTCAGTTCTACAAAGTGATCTGGATTGTATGTTAAGCTGTGCTCACTAGAACATGTGTCTTTTAATACAGCTAAATGTAAGATCCTACATCTAGGAACAAAGAATGCAGGCCACACTTACAAGATTGGAGGCAGTATACAGGAAAGTAATGACACCAAAAGGTTCTTAGCAGTCATGGTGGATAACCAATTGAATATGAGCTGTTAGTGCAATGTGGTACATAAGAACGGCCGTACCGGGTCAGACCAAAGGTCCGCTAGCCCAGTATCTGTCTACCCACAGTGGCCAATGCCAGGTGCCCCAGAGGGAGTGTAGCTAACAGGCAATAATCAAGTGATCTCTCTCCTGCCATCCATCTCCATCCTCTGACAAACAGAGGCTAGGGACGCCATTCTTTACCCTTCCTGGCTAATAGCCATTAATGGACTCAGCCACTATGAATTTATCCAGTTCCCTTTTAAACATTGTTATAGTCCCAGCCTTCACAACCTCCTCAGGTAAGGAGTTCCACAAGTTGACTGTGCGCTGTGTGAAGAAGAACTTCCTTTTATTTGTTTTAAACCTGCTACCTATTAATTTCATTTGGTGACCCCTAGTTCTTGTATTATGGGAATAAGTAAATAACTTATCCTTATCCACTTTCTCCACATCACTCATGATTTTATATACCTCTATCATATCCCCCCTTAGTCTCCTCTTTTCTAAGCTGAAGAGGCCTAGCCTCTTTAATCTTTCCTCATATGGGACCATCTCCAACCCCCTGATCATTTTAGTTGCCCTTTTCTGAACCTTTTCTAGTGCTAGAATATCTTTTTTGAGGTGAGGAGACCACATCTGTACACAGTATTCAAGATGTGGGCGTACCATGGATTTATATAAAGGCAATAATATATTCTCAGTCTTATTCTCTGTCCCCTTTTTAATGATTCCTAACATCCTGTTTGCTTTTTTGACAGCCTCTGCGCACTGCATGGACATCTTCAGAGAACTATCCACGATGTCGCCAAGATCTTTTTCCTGACTCATTGTAGCTAAATTAGCCCCCATCATATTGTATGAATAGTTGGGGTTATTTTTTCCAGTGTGCATTTCTTTACATTTATTCACATTAAATTTCATTTAACCACTTCTTAGATCCAACCCAGACCAGACCAAACATCTGAACACTTCAGAATCATTTGGATCCAGACTCAGATCTGAATTTTGCAGCCTGGGGCCATCTCTATGGGAAACAAAGGCCCAGATCCTCAAAGGTATTTAGACGCCATAGGGGTTCGGTTTCTAAATACCATGGAGGATCTGAGTCAAAGAGCCCAGCATCTCAGAATAGCTACATTGGAAAAGTTAGAAATGAAAATAATGTAGATGTTACAGGATATACTGAGAAAGAACAAGATTTTAAAAGCCTAGGCTGCTCATCAGAAATCTGACAAATGTTGCCTTATCCCTGAAACCCGAAACATTTTAAAACTGACAGCTTGAGTGAAATCTTGATCCCATCAAAGTCAATGGAAAAATTCTTATTGATTTCAATAGGGCCAGCATTTCACCCCAGGCATCTAAATTTGGCTGATGGCACGAGCAAGGATAACAAATTTCCAAAACCACAAGGGCAATGAAGACAAACTGCCACACGATGGCGCTGTTAGGACAGTTTTTACTCAACAAAAGTTCAGGGCTGCCCAGGCCAATACTGCTTTGAATTCTTGTTCTGAAGCCCAGACTGATGGGAATCTACCACAAAGTTGGGTACCTTTCAATTCTCCTTTGACCCTGCTCTTTCTCCTTTGCTGTGCCAGCGAAGACAGGCTGAGGAGAGCCCTTAAAAAAAGCTCTATGTGATTCTGAAGCAAAATTTAAAAAAAATTTCCCCTCATTATCTGCTTTAATAATAAAAGCTAAGGGCCTGATCCACTGAAGTCACTTGGCTTTGGATCAGGCCCTAGGTGCTTTGGCTTTTGCCGTTCTTTTCATCTGAGGAACTGTAAGCGCCTCACACCATGAATTAAGACTCACCACATTCCTATGAGGTAGATAAATAGAAATGTCCCTGTTTACAGTTGGGGAAACTGAGGCACAGACCAGGTAAGTGATTATCCAAATTCCCACAGTGAGTAGCTGAGCCAAGAATAGAAACCCAGAAGTCTTGACTACCAGTCCCCTGCTCTAACCACTAAATACTCAGCATCATAGAGAAATGCATCTGGGATAAAGATTTAAAAAAAAATAAAGTTATCAGGCACTGCAGAGATCACAACATGACAAAGAAATGTACCTTTTGAAAAAAAAATTATAAATCAGCAAGAGAGAAGCAAAGTCGGGGGCAATAGAAGTGGCACAGGGAGCAAGGAGACACATCCCACTAATATTAAAGTATAGAAGAGCTAAGCTCAACCTGCTCTTCCTTTGTTACAGCTGTCTCTCCATCAAGATCCTCTTTCTGCCCCAATCCTCTCCCAGTTTTCAGTAACCAAAAATGCCCTTGGAAGAAGGGTAGGAGGTTGCTGTCCAGAAGCTGAAACACACAGTAAGAGCCAGGAAATGCACCATAAAAGGCAAGGATTCTGGCACCATGAAGCTCATTATGGGTAGGTAAGGGCAGGTTGCCCTTTACACAGCCTTGCACCTTACCTTCCTCTGTAGAGCACTCTGAGACCTGGGGAAAGAAAGTGCCTTGGAAGGGCTACGGTTATTATGACTAAAGCATGCCATATTCCAGTCAATACTTGAAACCGTCACTCTGTACAACTGACTTTTCCATCTGCCTCCCAGCTCCTCATCTCCCATTCCTGAGTGACCAAATGGAGAAGCTCATTAAGCATTCCCTCCGACTCTACCTAGACGCTGCAATATCCTGATCCCTTCCAGATCAGGCTTCAGGCTGGAACCTGTAGTGGAAGCACTACTGGATAATCTCCCATTGGCCATGGGTGAGTGCCTGCTCCAAAGAGTTTACAGCCTCTGTGATAACAATAATTTCCAAAGTAATGATAGTTCTTAATTATTTAATGTATTACTTGCCCCACTCTGTGACACTGTTCAGTAATCCCAACAAAACCCCTAAAATATCACATGAAAAGTAAAATAAAACCCCCATCGTCTTAAAATGTCAACAAAATATATCTGAGGGAAGGAGAGATCAGATAGAGCAAAATCAAATAGGGAGAAAGGGGTAATAAATATGGAGTTAACAACAGTGTTGCTAAAAAGCACAAGGGGAGCAAAGTGTAATGTGTTAAACCTGGCGAGATATGAACTTATGTGGCTGTCTAGTGGAAATGAGTCCTAAAACACCGAAAGCATGACCTCAGGCCAGGTTCTGATAGCTGAATAATACCTTTCATGAAACTTCTTGACAACTATGGTGCTATTGAACCTAAGTAAGAGTGTCAGAATCTGTCCCTTAATTGTGAGCTCTCTAAAAAGCAATAGGGTCTGAGCATGGCGACCCATCAGGCTGAGGCTCAAGGAGGTCTCAAATACTACTTCTATTTATATTACGGTTTATAAAAATGAGCACTTAGGGAAAAGATCTCAGAGCACATGTGCTAAATTATAACATCAGCAAAAAATTCCCTACCTGTTATTGGCCAGAGTCAATTCCCAGGAATTCCACCAAGACACCGTCTTAGTCCATCCAACCATCAACCTCCTCAGGCAAAAGTGTGGTGACTTGATCTAGAGAATCCACAATTCCCATGATAGCCCTGGCTTAAAGATTCTTGTAAGTGAACACAGTGGTTGTTGTGAATGCTCACCATGTCTTTGGATCACACCCTGAATAAAATAAGACTTATACAGCATCCTTGCGGTCAGCCAACACAGGCTTTTTTTAATATCAACATAAGAAAGAGGTAAAGCCCCACCATCCCTGAGGCTCACTGACCACTATATTATTCCAGTTTTACACTGGGTAACTCCAGGTCTCCCTGACACCAGTCCCCTCACATTTAGAGACTGTGAATAGAAGTGTCCCAGTGGATCTCAATTTCCAGGATGGAATGTAAGGTAAGAGACAGTCTCCAAACTAAGACTACACCCATCTAACCAACAAGGCCAATTTTATGCTTGTATATTGTGTATCTCATCATGGATTCATTACTCTTCAGCTGTACCACCTGAAGGTGTGGAGCAGACACCACTGCGGGCAAGGGAAGAAGAGACTAATCGTAGAAATACTGTTGTCAGCAGGGAAAATGAGGCAGAAACGCTTTTAGATTCTAGAAAGGTACTTCACAATGTCACACCTTCTAAGGAGTTACAATTATTGAGCATCATGATCACTGGACTTGTGTTGTGGTCAGGGCCATCTCCAGGCACCAGCGCACCAAGCAGGTGCTTGGGGCAGCCAACGGAAACGGGGCAGCACATCCGGCTCTTTAGCAGCAATTCGACGGCGGGTCCCTCAGTCCCTCTTCGAGAGTAAGACCCACTGCCGAATTGACGATGAAGAATAAAGCAGCGCGGTAGAGCTGCCACCAGAGTGCTGCCGATCGCGGCCCTGGTTGTGGCGCTCATATTGAACACTTGTGCCTTGTCTGCATTATTATCAAAAATTCTACCATTTCCATCTATTAATGAACCAATACCATTTATCCTAATATATTTTAAAAACTCCTTCTAGTGTCCTTTCTTCAGCTGGCCTTGTGTCCCTTTGTTTCCCCTGTCAATTTTCAACAGTTCCAACTTCTGATTCATATTCATTACTATAACCTTCCCCTTTTTTCCATTGGTTATACATATTATTTTTTATAGCTGCCTTTATTTCCCCTTTAAAATAGGTTAGTTTTTTAACCAGCATGTCCTTCATCCTCAGTTATGGGGTAATGGCTGTTGGGCATTCAGTAAGG
Organism: Gopherus evgoodei; assembly: GCF_007399415.2. Lineage (NCBI taxonomy): Eukaryota > Metazoa > Chordata > Testudines > Testudinidae > Gopherus > Gopherus evgoodei. The sequence goes on along the minus strand of NC_044325.1, from coordinate 112,006,776 downwards.
TGTTCTTAAATTATTTCCAATTATCATTCACATTTTCTGATTAAATTCTTCCTTCCAGGTGATCTGGCTCATAATTATTTTCAGCTTTGTGAAACTGAACCTATTAAAGCACCAAATATATATATTACTGGTCTGATCTTTATTCTGCTTGTACATTATAAATGTGATCAAGTCATGATCACCTGTACCTAAGCTACCAGTAATTTTAAGCTCTGTGACCAGTTCCTCTTTATCTGTTAGGATAAGATCTAACAAACATGTGACATCATCCTCTCCACAGCAAAATCGGAGACACACAAATATAGGAAGAGATGTAACTACTGGTGAGGAATAAAGAGCAGTGGCAGATAAACTATTAAGCAACAAAGATTCCATTTTCATGCACAAAGGCTTAGTAATAATACACAGGGAAGGAACATCCCTCCATAAAAGGATGATTCTCTATAGAATTAGAGATGAGCCTGAGTCATGAGGTGTGGGTCTAAATTACCCCCAAAGTTTGGAGAGCATTAGGACCAGGATTTTGGAATTAATATTATTATTATTATTATTATTACTGCTGTTGTTTATATTATAGTAGGGCTCAGGGACCCCAAGCATGACAAGGGGCCCATTGTGGTAGGTGCCACACAAACTTATATCATCGGAAGATAATTCTTAAATTGAAATATAAGATCATCACCTTTTGTCTTTAACCACAATGGTATGAACATCACATAGAATATTGTGTACCTCAAGGGCTGATTTCTGTAGCCTCGGGAATCAGTTTCTCATCTGAAGACACCTGTGTAGACAGTACAAGGAAAGGAAAGCGTTCTACCTAGCTCTTCTGGTACCCCAGGACCACTCTACTCATTGTGTCTACACCAGAGCAATGGAAAAAACTAGATTTGAATTAAATTTAACCAAACATGCCACAAAGTTTAGCCAATACTCCCCCATTGAATTGACTGTGGGTTCACTCAGAAAGCCGTAGAGAGAGACAATGTGTATAGCTATCTCTGAGCCATCAGGACAAACATGTTTGTAGTGGAGATTTATCAGGGAAGGACATTGTCAGGGTCTTTAATTTTCCTTCCCCAACACACTCCGTGACTGCTAAATTAGCTCTGAAAGGGAAGATGTTCTTTTCATCACTCAAAGTCTCCCAAAGTGACTGCCTCACTTCCCTCCCTCTCTCCCCAGTTATCTTTGAGGAGCCAATCGGAGGCAGTGACAACATGACTGTCAGCAGATGGTCTCCCAGCAGGGGCAAGTGTTAAACAGAGGGTGAAGGAGGATGCTTGATTTCCCCTCCCCCCACCCGCCCACCATGCCGTCTCGCCTTGGAATCTGCACGGTCATTCTGAGACACAGGGCTGGATGGCAGCCACCTCCTGAAAGGTTGCTGGCCCAACCAGTCAGGATGATGCAGGTGTTTTTATGTTATCTCCCTTCTTCCCAGGGGTGGGTAAAGACTAAATCAAAATGGATCCACCAAAAGCTTAGAGGCAGTGGGGGAGACAAAACCAGTGGGCTACCTTCCGGATGCTTTAATTTGCCTTTCTCAGGTTTCCACCCCAAAGAGACACTTCCCTCCAGATCCCACAGACACATCTTCGCTCCCTCTCAATGGACTGGGTTTTCCCACCACGTCCCTCATTCTCACTACAGTGTCAAGCCTCTTTAAACTGAGGGCCCAGATCCTCAGTCTAAAACTCCTCTTTTAATCTGGCCATGCCAAAGTTCTCTTGACCCCAGGACTTCTAGGGTACATCTACACAGCAATTAAACATGTGTGGCTGACCTGGGTCAGCTGACTCAGGCTCGGGCTGTGGGACTGTAAAATTGCTGTGTACACATTTGGACTTGGGCTGGAGCCTGAGCACTGGCACCCTGCAAGTGTGGGGAGGGTCCAGCATTCTTGTGCAAGCCTGAACACCTACACAACAATTTTTACTCCTGAGCCCTGTGAGCCCGAGGCAGGTGACCCAGGCCAGACAAAACCCTGCCATGGTCTTTTATTCCAGGGTAGACATACCCCTACTGCAAAGGTTAATGCTTTCGGCTGCACACTGAAGGCGCACTTTCACTTCAGTTAGCTACTGAAGTGACCCTCCTGAGCCTGTCCCATCGTGTGCAATAGTGATGTGGTCACATACTTGAGAGAAACACATGGAAAAAGAGGTGATTTCCACCACACCTGTCATCTCATCACAGTCACCCACTGGTGGTTCTTCCAGCTCCTCTTGAAATCACATTTCCCCGCTTTACTCCCACATTAACAGAGGTCCTGCATCATGACCAAGCTCCCTCTTGCCTAGCAGGTTGGGCACTGCTCCCACTGGAGCCAAGCACCACGTGACCAGATCCACTAGCAGATGGAGGATCACCACTCAGGACCTTTCCTGGGTCTCTACTAAACATGCTAGCTTAATCATCCCCTTTGTTAATATCAGGCACTCCACTTCCAGCCTTCAGAGAGTGGATGCTGCAAGGTCATTCTGTCTTGGAACAACAGAATGGCCTATGGTTTGTTAAACCTATAGTTTAGGGTTTCTTGCCTCTCTTCTACCCTGTCTCCCCTTTAACTGGAAGATAAAGCTGCAGCTGCCTATTCCACGGTCAATTCCCAGGTTTACAGTCCTTTACCCATATTCAAATCTATCTCATTATTCCAAACTGCCTTGTCATGGGGAGGGCATAGCCATTTGCAAGGTCTATGTGGTATACAGACATTCTTGTATTGTTCCCTCCTTTGGCTAAATAGGATGATAAGAAGCTAGTGTCACACCTTTTGGAAGTTCTCCCCTCCACTAAAACAGAGATACGTACAACTGTCTATGCTATGGAAATGTATCAATCTAAACCCAAGGAGCATGTTTTCATTGATGCAGGCAGAGGCATGAGGGGAACTGTCTGCTTAAACAAACTTATTTCAGTGGTATCATAAACAAGCATGTTTATCTGTGGTTGAGATGTTCAAAGCTGTCGAGAAGGATGGGAACTGGGTGTCCAAATCCAGTAGTCAGTTTTGAAAATCTATCTATGTGGCTCTCATTACTATAATATCTGAGCACCTAACACTCATTAGTTTATTTATCTTCACATTTCTACAAGGTAGGGAAATGCTATATATCTCCATGTTACCAACTGGGAACTGAATGCCATGGTGAATTTCAGCCTACATTACTACTAACGCCATAGAAATCCCATTGGCTTTTCACTGTTAGGATGTTTCTTTACTTTGCATTTCTCTCACTTTATGAAAATCAGCAAAGTCAGTTTGTTTCATTTATAATTTCAGTGCTGCAAAATTTGGGTTTCAAACATTCCAGGGAGAATATTTATTTGCTTAAAAAGTAATCATTCCCACTGGGATTTTTTTGACTGCCATTATTTTCAGGCGTGGTCACACTTCTATTAATCTTTGGGTTTGTGACGGATTGTTTTTACAAAATCTAAACCAGAGGCCAAATTCTGAGTTCCTTTAAAACAACTCCTTTCTTCTGAGCTCCCGAGAAAGGAAAAGAAGGGAGATGCTCATAGAGAAATTCTTCCAACCGAGAAGAATGAAAAGAAGCAGAGAGTTGAATGTAGCCACAGCAGCAGACAACAACAACAACAACAAAAACCCTGAAGAAAGGAACAAAGGGGAAAGAAAGTAAAAGGAGTTGGGGTGGGAGGGGAAGCAAGGAAGGGAAAAACTACTTAAAGTTTGCCATGAATGCAACAGTGTCACGGTCTTTTATGCAGACCAAAGGGCCTGCTGGGAAGCATGCAGCTCCATTATCACATACCGAGGAGGGGTGATAAATGGTCACAGCTTGGCATTGACTCTGGCTGATAAATGTTCCGTTTCTTGGGGAGGCAAAGCCAGGGGTCCCCACTACACCATAACCACTCGGTTCACTGACAATAGGAGGAAATTACAATGCATCTGCTTCAAGAGTGTGCAGGGAAAGGAGGGGTAGGGGCTTCCTAGCCTTTTCCGCCTTTTCCTCCTCCCTCCCACTTCAATACAGTCTTTCCCCTATCTGCTTAGATGATGAAGTTCTTGCTAGGATTTCATGCCTGCCACATCCAGCTGCTCTCATTTTGAGGATGATGACGCACACCCAGTGCCTTTCTTGCATGCTCCCTCAAACTCACTTTTCTTTCTCTCAGACATTGGACCAAAACTCATTGGAGAACAAAGAACTCAAGTACTGCTGACAAGCTTTATTGACTAGGGCTTGGGGAGCCATGGCAGAAGTCAGAGAATTATACTATTGGCTGTGGCACTTCTGTTTGCTTAGAACAGAATAGAAGAGTAGTGGGTTCCAAAGATGGCTATTGCCTTAGTCGTTCTGCTGCAGCAGTCTGCATAAATACCTTCAGTACCTTCCCGAGGGACAGCTGGAGAAAAGCCAGATTAAAATTACACAGATTTGGAAATCCTTGGTTTCTAGGGATAATTTCTTTATTCTCCAGTGTACTCATGACTCATGGTGAGAATTCTGGGCAGGGGTAAAGGAGTCATATGCGTGGAACACATTGCAAAGGGGGCCTCCAAAAACATGTACCCTCAAAAAGCTGCATTTGGAAATGAAGAGAGGTACAAATCACAGCCCATTCTTTTTCTAGACTCAAGACTCTCGGGCAGAGACTATGTCATCCTGCGACTTAATATGTCATGTGACACAATGGATCCTTGCTTCTTGAAAAAGGCGTCTAGGTGCTACTGTAGTAAAAATAAATATTAGTGTTAATAATGATGATTAACCAAAGGAATAAAGGGGATACTAGAGTCTGAGGAAAGATGAGGTTGTTAGTCCCACAAAGCTAGAATGCATGTTCATGGGAAACAGTGCAAAGCACCAAGAGCCTGATCCAAAGTCTATTTAAATCAAAGGAAAGACTCCCACTGATTACAGCAAGCTTGGAATCAGGCCCCAGTTTTTCATATCTGGGTATCTGGATCCAAATTCTATTTAGATCATAAATAGAATGAGTTTGGCAGTCTCCTCCCAATCCCCACGTGCCCATCTCACATAGTCATACACAAAAATGGCAGGTTTTTCGCTCACGAGACGAGCAAGCCTGGAATTCTCCAGGACTGTCAGGTTTGAGGTACCTTGGAAGCACTGTGCGCAGAAAGCTTGGCTGACAGCTGTCCCAACTTTGCTTGGATCTTGCTGTTAGACTTTTACTTACATGAGCAACATATTGACCCAAACATACTAAGAAAAGAAAAATGAAAGGCGAGAGGAAGAGTGATGCATGTGGACTGATGATCTATATGGTAGGAGCAAAGGTAAAATGTTTCAAAACTGGTCATGTTCTGAAGCAGTATGGGAAAATTAAATGGAGGAATGAATGACTAGAGAGATGGAAATCCATGCTCCAGCAGCAGAGTGCCTCCTTTTGGTCAGGATACAGGTACATCAGGAATCCTTAAACTGAGGGTAGATGTTCAGTGAAATACACTAAGAACTTCGTAACTTAAAGTGTGGATCTGCTCTGGAGAGTGAATATAATATGGGAACCCACATTTACTGAATCACAATGAATTTCAGATCAAACACTCCCACGTTATTAGTAACAAAATTATTTATCTGTCCAATAGCTCTGCAAACTCAGCATAAGATCTGAAGGTTAAGATGGATTATTTACAACCCCAGCAATAGCAACTGGCCATATTAAGTCCTCCATCACATATTTGCAACCCCAATGTCTTCAAGTGCTGCCCTCACTTATGCGCTAGGCAATGCAATTGTCTTCAAATTTTGCACCAAGTTACAAATCACCTATTCTCTTTTTTCTTGTTGGTGTGCAAGAAGGAATAGAATCCAACTTGTGTTGTCTCTGAAGGACCAAGAGGAATAAAATGTTATAAAAAATGATTTGTCACTAAACTGAACAAATCTGACTCTGACAAACACTGGGAGCAAGATCTGCTGAGTAAGAAGGTTTCATTTTCTCACAGGCACTCTTTCAGAGTGGAAATGCAGCTGAAAGAAGGAATGCTGTAAACTCCCTGGAGTCTCAATAGGAGGCTGGGATGTGAGAAGATGGAACGTGATTAATATACAAATCTCGTCACCAGAGCAGGGAGAGAGGGAGTTAATGAAGATAGTAAATGCACAAAGAAGCTCTGTTCAAAACAAAAACAGGTTTTTCTTGCCTCCCTCATACTGTTCTTTTTAAAATTATTATTATTATCATTTTGACTCAAGTCACAGTGACCCTATCCCCTCTAAGTATATCTGACTGGAGGAAAGGAAGCAGTGGAGGGAGGTATTCCTAATGGATTGATACAGAAATTCTCAGATTCCATGCTTCATTGCCCTATTTACAGAAAGCTATACTGACTGAGCTCTGCTCCATGAGGCCTGTATGGGCAGCTGGACTGGCTAAGGAAGAAGGTGACTTCACTCTAGGAGGCAATAGGAGAAACCTCTTTTTGCATCCCTCTCCCCTCAGCCTCTTGTAAGCAGGAGGAGTTGAAGGTAAACTCAGTGACCTTTAGGGATCAATGGGAGGCTTGCCTTAAATGACAGGCCTTAGCAGGCCACATAAAGCACTGGGCCTTGATCTATTGTCCAGCTTCCAGGCTCCCAGTGAGGCCAAGGTTTGCTTAGCAACCAACAAATAGAGAACAGAAGGTCCGGTCTGGCTGTTAGCAGCAGCACAGCATCATCAGAAAAGACACACCCACTCTGCTCTTAACAAACGTTTCAGCACTCTCCATGGGACCAGGAGTGAGCGCCTCACATCTCTATCGCTAGCCAAAGTACTGGAGGCAGCCTGTCTGAAGGCAGAAGCCCAAGTAAGGGTCTGTGTACATGTTTCAGAATTTGCACTTGGGCTTGGATGGATGAGGAACAAGAAGCAGAAACTTCAGAAGAGATTTGTTTCAAGGAAAAGTGCCAGATTGTCAGCTGCAAATAAACTCCTTTATTAAACTTCAGGGCAGCTGCAGCACATAAAGTGGAAATTTCCCCACCTCCCCAAAGTGATTCAACCCTGACTTGGAGAGGACCAAGAGGGTAGTTTACTCTCCGTGCTATGTTAAGATACCACATTGATGGGCCCACTATAAATCCATAAGAAAAGGTAAATGGCCAGTGAGTTCCTTTGTTTCTATGTTGACACAGCCAAGAAGGTTGCCAGTTTGTGATGGCAGTCTTTGTGACATGGACACATGATCACTAAAGACTGGGCTGAGACCCAACCTCATTTCACATGAGCCACCAGTAAAGATGTAGAGGGGAATTACTTTCAGCCACACTAGTCCTGATGGCCTATGTTAGGCTCTGATCCAAAGCCCACTGAAGTCAATGAGAGTCTTTCAGTCTAAACATGGCATCATATAAAGGTGGGAATCCTGTGGCTTGTGAAGTCACTCCAGTAGCTGTAAGAGATTCATATCCTGTTTTCTGCTGGCTTACACCCTGGTGTAAACCTTCTTTTTACTCAGAGAGTTTGTTAAAGGATTTTTCATGGGTTTTAGATGGGTTTTCTTGCTTGCTACATTATAATAGCCTAATTCGTCAGGTATGTCAGAGTTCCTAGGGGAAGGTGACTTGGAGTCATCTTAGTGCTCCCCAATCCTGGGGGCTAATTCACTCCTCAGTGCAAAGTAAAGCAGACTTGGAACTGCTCTAATCTGTGCTAGTTTGAACAGCCACCAAGGGGGCTGATACACTGGTTAGGAATGATGCTTTAGCCATGTCCTCTCTCACTCCACCATGATGACCCTCACAGGTGCCATGCAGTGATTCCTCCATACAAGGAGAATCCTCTGCTGCCACATAAGGTAGCTTTCTGGCCCATTTGCACCACTGGAACAGCATAAAGAGCCAGACCTAGAGCAGAGGATCTGGCTTATTACTTTTATGTTTGGCGAAAGCAACACTGTTGTCACCTGAAAGTGGATGGACAGACAGACAGACATATACATAAACCATACACACACACATTTTATATATATAAAAGCCTCATACTGAGATCTTGTGTGTGAAACAATCAGTCAAGGAAGAAATGTTAGGACTTCTGTGAATCCTTAGAAAAAGAGATTGAGAACAGAATTGCTGAGACATCCCTACCTACAGTGACCCTTCTGTTTGTCAGTGATCCGTACCTGTCATCCCTCTACAGCACTACAGACACTTTCCTTGGATTCTTCCTAGTTTGGGGGGTTGTTACACAAGCACTGATGATAGTAACAAGGATCTTCATTTAAATTCAGATCTGTTCGGTCCTATGAAGCTCACGTCTTGCACGATGCATTCAAGAAAGCTTTCAAATCATCTCCGAACAGCACTGCGCCAGCGTTCTTCCAACAGACTGCCTTCCACATGCAGGAAACCCACTGACTTCCCTTGCTCCACACAGAAATCTGCTTGCATAGGTTGCCCCAGCTGCACTGTATGGAAGAAAAGAACATACCCATCCCCTGCTGGTTTGACGAGAGGGAGACGTGCTCACAGTTCACCTGGTAGACCATTTACCTTTGGACTTCAAGACTTTCAGCTGAGGTGTTGTACAAATTGTGTAATGAGTAAGTCCAGCCAAAAAAATAGAGGGGGCTTTGTTAATTAGTTACACCTTTTCAGACTGTCTAGTAGCTGTGACTTGGCAAAGAAAACAACTACCTCAGTCAAAGGCACATTTCCTGAGTCTATACATTTCCTTCAGTTTTTTCTTCCACCTGCTATAATCCAATTCACGTATGCAGTTTCAGGATCTGAATTCATGAGTGCAGCTAAGGTTTAATCCAGAAGGACTTGTTTTTGTCTCTCTTTCTCCATAGACCTGACCTAAATGAGAAGTCACTCCCTTTTTAGTCCACAGTATGTTCCCCAGCCATTCCACTCCTTTCTCCTTAGCATCCATAGGGTTTCCCTAGGGACTATCTGAATTCTTTCCCTTGATATTCATACACTCTCCTCTCTTCTTCAGGGATTTCTTGATGAAACTGTAATACTGAGTCCCAGCTCGTACTGACTCCCCAAGCAGATATTCTGAGAAATGAGGATCCGTTCCTCATAAGCAAGAAGGGTACCATACAGTATTCTTATCTAGAGCAATGGGAAGGTTTTAATAATCTGTAAACTGTGGAGGGTTATTTCACAGATCCCACCAATCCAATTATCTCTGGCCTTGTTACTTACTACCTTAAGAAACCAGGAAAAGGGCTCTGACTGAAACACAGAGAAAATATGTGCACGGAGAGCTTAGGATTGGGAGGCCAAGGGCTTCTCTTACTTCCTCCCCCCAGAAAGCAGAGAGGAGATTCAGTGACGATGTCCATCCCTGAATCTTGCGCCAAAGTGCCACTAAATGGTTAAATTCTCAGCATTCTCAGAAAGAGCCCACTTACTTGCCGAGAGTGCAGCATACACAGAAAATAAGATTAAATTAGCAAAATGACAGCTTGGTACTCGAGGGCTTCATAACATAGAAGAACTGAAAGAAAAAAATGTAGATCCAAGAAAACGTTCCCAGAGAGACTCAGAATGAAAACCTGATTTGTTTGCTGGCTATTATCGTGTGTGTGTTGCATTCCCCGTCACACTCATTCCTAATGTCTGCATTTGAGAAACTGTCTCCTTCAGGGCTCAAAGGCAGCTACCCTGACTGGTGCCCACTTAAATACCACAGGGAGAGTTGGAGCTTGGCAGCTTCTTGGCTATGCTAAGAAGTGACACTTGGGGAAAGAAAAAAAGAAGGGGGAAATGTCACCATGTCACCCTGAGGAGCTCAGGGACCCTTCAACCGGCACATGCCTCATCTGAAGGCACAGCTCTCTCCTTCAGGGAGAAGGGCAGAAGGAAGGAGCCGAAGCAGACGTGCGGCTTTCCCTCCACTTGCTCTTTTTATGGCTGTGGTCTAAGACAATCCTGGGGGCTCAGTGATTGTTCCTGAATCAGGGAGACAGCTCTCTCTCTCTCTCAGTAAGAGAGCTTTCTGTTCAAGGGAAACTCACCATAGAGCACACTTGACATTTCAAAGCCCAGAGTTACTGACAGTGAACCAAGGACGCTCATCAAAGGAGAGACCCCTACCAGACCCTCTCTCCCCTCCACATCATGCACTAGCTAGAAACCATCTTGAGTAGCCAAGCCTGGTGTGATAAGCATTTAGTGAGGGACCTCCTCCTTCATTCTTACATTTATCTTATTCCTCTAAATGTTTCAATCCATAGGAACTCTCTCTCTCTCTTCCTGGATGGCCTCCAGAGTGAGCCCTGCTGGAGGACAGCAGTGAGGCTGAATCAGGATGACAAGGCTCTCAGACAATTGTGGGGTTCACATCAGTGTGGAAATAGGTTGTCATTATTAAGAGTGAGTGTGCCAGAGGAGTGTAGGGCACAAGATCAAGGGCCAAGTGCCTCCAGCACCTCCATCCTCCTCCAAACACTTTACTCACACAGACGCTTTGGCTTGGCTGCAATGCTTTATTCAGGAAGCACTTACAGGCATTTGGATCAGGGGCCTGGCTGGACATTCCTTCTCCAGCCATTTTGCAGAGGGGGCCTGGTGCTTTGGAATTCACTGTTTGTAGGCCAATCCTATTCCTCTTGCTCAGGGCTTCTCCGTGCTGGTGTCATGACATGTCACAATGGAGAAGACGTCACATTCAGAGGCTTTGATGGGTGGCTTAGACTCTGTCCAGCCAGCGGGAAGCAAGCCGCCCAGCCTAGGTTGAAAGACTTGGGCTAGTGGGACTTGCACTAGTACCTAAAAATGGCTATGTAGACAGTGGTCTGAAGTTGTGGCTCACCCTGAAGCTTGAGGAGAGGGGCGGGCTTCAGAACCCAAGCCACAACTTCCCCGCATTGTCTATGCAGCTGTTTTTAGGCTATGCCTACACTATAGCTTATGTCAGCGTAATGTATGTCGCTCATGGGTGTGAATAAACCAGTGACACAGCTACTGCCTCTTGGAGAAGTGGCTTTATTATGCCACCAGGAAAGCTCTCTCCTGTCAACCTAGAGCATCTGCACCAGACATGCTGTAGCGGCGCAGCTGCATCAGTGCTGTGTGTGTAGACAAACCCTTAGAATGCTAGCCTGAGCCTATCATAAGAACATACGAACATAAGAATGGCCCTCCTGGGTCAGACCAAATGTACATCTAGCCCAGTGTTCTGTCTTCCGAGAGTGGTCAATGCCAGGTGCCCCAGAGGGAATGAACAGAACAGGTGATCATCAAGTGATCCATGCCCTGTTGCTCATTCCCAGCTTCTTGCAAACCCAGCTTCTGTCAGCCCAGGCTGGGAGGCTTGATTCAATGGACTGTGTAGATGTCCCCGAAGAGGCCCTAACAGTCATGTCACACCCCTACCCTGCTGTCTCTAACAAAGGGAATTGACAGTGAGACAGACAGTGGGCATTGTGGAGAGTCTAAGGCGAGTTAAGAGAGCACAGTGGAGTCCTGCTGGAGCCTGCTTCATTAATGACATCAGCACTTCATTGTGACGGAAGGGACCTATAAAAAGGGGGAAGCCCCTAACTTTCCCTCCATTTCCCTTCTGTAGTTTGTGGGAGGCAGTCCCTAGCAATCAAGGACATCCTTTTGATGAAGGATGGACTTGTGATTAAAGAATTGTGGGGACTGGACTTTCACTCTATTCACAAATGCAACATCACAAAGTTCTGCCTGGAAAGCCTGAACACAAACAGATGGGTTTGTTCAACACATTTGAACAAGGTTGGCATGGGAGAGTTTGGATTGCACTCAAATCACTTATCTAGCTCTATCTTTGTCTCGACTATCTTAGCTATCTCTAGTATACTCACTTGGCTATCATCTCTAATCTCCCCACCTCCCGAGGGAGTAGTTTTCAGAGGAGTCAGGATATAGTAATGCCACAATGCCCAGTTTGTGAAATCATCATCAATTGTACACCAGTACTGGTGTCATCGTTATCACAGAGACTATTAGATCAAGCAAACTGAACAGCTAGAGAGATTTCATTTAAACAATAATAGCAATAAAAATACAGGAGAAACAACTTATTGGCTAGTAATTCTATTAATTTAAAATTGGCCAGGGGAAGTCCTGTCCTTCAGAGCACAGTCTGGTCTTGTGTATGTATGTACTGTGCTTGCCAATCACTGTATCCCTTTGGTCTCTATAAAGTTGCTAGTCTCTTTTGTATGAAATGTTCCAAAAGGAGGAGGGTTGGTTTTTCTTTCCCATTTGGCAGCACGACTGTTTACAATCCTGAAACTTTTCATTTTAATTCTAGCATTTGGGTACAAGTTTGGACTTATGCCCCTTTACTGGCATCTGAGCTGGCATGAGAATGAGTCCACACCTTGCGCCCTAAAGCAAATAAAACCAACTACAGGGACATGCTCATTGTAACACCTCGCCTCCATTCCCTAGGCCTACCTGACATTTTTTTCCTGACTCCTCTGAAATTCTCAAACTGCTCACTACTGAAGAAGTATAGTCCTTGTTGTCTGGTGCCGTGATGCAGAGAAGAAGTATTATATGGCTAGGGAAACTGAGTCACACAAAGGTTAATGCCATGCCCAAAGCCATGTAGACTTGAGTGTGTGTTTATGATCTGCTAACCGAGCAGGGAAAGTTGCTGGTTATGATTACCACAGAGAGGGCTCTTGTTTTTGCAGCCCAGAGTCATGAGTTTTATTCCCAGTGCCATGTGTATATATGGCTGGCTGCTGTCATCTGGATTTGTGTACACAGCATCAATGGTTAAAGTACATAGGAGAGCCCATTCTGTACTAGATAGTTTAGCATCTCTGTGAGAGTTGCCTGAGAGCAATGGGAGTGGATAGATTTTGATATGAGAATGGCTGAACAGATTCTGGACAGCCTGGACCTATACATTGAATGCTTCCGCCGGCGTGCACAGGCAGAAATCGTGGAACAACTACATCGCTTGCCTCACAACCTAAGTCCTGCAGAACGCAATGCCATCCACAGCCTCAGAAACCACCCTGACATTATCATCAAAGAGGCTGATAAAGGAGGTGCCGTTGTCATCATGAACAGGTCTGACTATCAAAAGGAGGCAGCCAGACAACTCTCCAATACCAAATTCTACAGGCCACTTCCCTCAGATCCCACTGAGGAATACACTAAGAAACTACAGCATCTACTCAGGACACTCCCTACACTAACACCAGAAGAAATCAACATACCCCTAGAGCCCCGACCAGGGTTATTCTATCTACTACCCAAGATCCACAAACCCGGAAATCCTGGACTCCCCATCATCTCGGGCATTGGCTGTCAGGAACACTATCCCTGATGATGCTTGGTTTTCACACCTCAACTGCTAGAACAGGGCCTCATCCTCCCTGATTGAACTGACCTCGTTATCTCTAGCTTGCTTGCTAGCACACATATATATACCTGCCCCTGGATATTTCCATTACATGCATCTGAGGAAGTGGGTATTCACCCATGAAAGCTCATGCTCCAAAACATCTGTTAGTCTATAAGATGCCACAGGATTCTTTGCTGCTTTTACAGATCCAGACTAACACTGCTTCCCTCTGATACTGAACAGATTCTGAATCCCATAAGAACTAATATTTGAACTACTGGCCACACAGTAAAACTAAAGTGTAGATAAGTAAAATGATTTGCCCAGAATTGCCCATTGATTCAGGAATAGAACCAGGACTTGACTCCTGTGTCCCATTAACGTCAGTGGCAAAAGTTCCTTTGACTACAATGGCGCCAGGATTTCACCCCACGTTCCCTGAATCCCAATCCTTCTTCCCTTTATACGGATTCAGGGAGAGCACACCAACCCTGAAAAAGGAATAGAGACTACCAGAAGCCATGGCAAAGCCTCCCACCAGGAGTGAGGTGATCCCTGTGGGAGCCTGGGTAAGGTAGCTAAGTAGAAACCTGTGGCCTTTCCTGGCTGGTTTTACATTCAGTGATCTCCTGGTTGTTTGGATCATGGCTGGGTTCTGGGCTGGAAGCCAGACACACAGAAATCTGGGAAGAATGGGGCACCCTGAAAAAGGAGGAGAGCAACAGAGCATAGAGAAAGAGGATCAAAAACTAAAGCAGGGCCCCCCTTGAGGAGATGGGTTTCTAAAAATGAAAAAGTGGCAGATGGTTCTGACAGGGGCTGTAAGGGCAGGGAGAGAACAGTGCAGGGGATGCAGAGAGGGAAATGCTGTTTTCTTCCATATTAGTCTTTAAAGTGCCCTGACTCTGTCATTCTGTGAAGGGCATAGAGTGAAGGAGGGGGTGACGAAAGAGTAGGAGGGAAAAGAGAGGTAACACACTTTGCTCTATACACTCCCGCAGCTGCCCAACCCTCCCACTGTGTATATCATGGGCCCCCACCCCCCAATATCCTTTCCCTGTCTTGTAACCGTCCTTCCCCTGCAACTGGTCTCTTGGCTTTTCAGTTTGAAAATCTTTCTCCCTAAATCCAGGGGCTAAGAGGGATTTGGATGGGGGAAGCTTCCTGAGGTTTGATGGGGTAGGCACAGAGTGGGGCCTGAAGGGCTTTGGACAGACACTTTAGAACAGTGGTTCTCAAACTTTTTTTTTCGCAGACCACTTTAATATTGCTGAGGGTCTCGGCGGAGCACATAATGATCTTTCCAAATGTTGTTTGTATCGTTAGCTAACTATTGTGAAGTGCTTTGGCTAAAAGCACTATATAAAAAACCATCTTAATAATTAAAGTTTTTTTGTTCTACAAATAAAAGCACACAGCTCATATTTTAATACCAGTAGTCTTACCTTTCTAATGCAATGGGTGTGCCAGGTGCCTCCCTCTCCCACCACGGCACCCCCCCGAGCTGGGGCTGGGAAGGAGGGATGTCTCTTCCCCACCACAGCAGCCACATAGCTGAGGCTAGGAAGGAGGGATGTCTCTCCCCCACAGCTACTGCCCTGGAGCTGGGGAAAGTCACCTCTTTCTCTGGCCACTGCACAACTGCACATCCCAAATTGCCCCCACCCCCACTTCACCCTCCCATCTACCCCCTGTGCCCCCCAAGGCCACCACTTCACCTTACATGTGCATCATATCCAGGGTCCAGGCACGGCTTCACTAATTAGGTGGGTGGCCCTTCATTCTCTTGTGTGTGGCCACCCAGGCACGCACCTTAGAGGGAACTATCCGTGGACCACCTGAATGGAGCTCACAGACCACCATTTGAGAACCTCTGCTCTAGAAAGATGCAGCTCATGGTCAGAGAACCATCAAAAATGTGGCATGCTTTCTCAGCAGCTAAGGTTAGTCAAAAACATTTCCACTGAAACTTATTTTCGATGGAAAATTAGTTTTTCAACTAAACAAAATACAACTGCCATGAGACACTGCGGTGGCATTTCTGAATGGAATTATTACTGATTTCAGGAGAAATACTTCATTTGGGGGCGTTGATAATTTTTTTAATACAAAAAGTTGAAGTTTGCCATGAAGGTTTGTGGGGGGGGTTTCATTTTCATCAAAATTTTCCACAAGGGGAAAAAATCATTTCTGACCAGCTCTAGGAGTATCCCTTACTGTAGGCCGACAGCTGGGTTTGAACTTGGCCACTTCAGTACAAACCATTATCATTTGAGCTAAAGGTTTGAGTTAGTTAACAGGGACCATTTCTCATCAACTCTCCCTCTGGCTCAGACATGGAGCTGAGGAGTAGAATGCACAATAGTGGGTTACATTTGTCCTATACAAACCCAAACTGAAAACATTTTGAGTTTTGCTCCGCACTAGTTAAGACTAATATAGACATGCTTAGGTAATGATTTTTCACCTACTGTAGAGCAGTGATTCCAGAGAACTCCCTTAATGGCTTTTCCTTTATTTTACCTGCCTGAACTGGATTCAACACACTCTGTATTGCTGTGTAAAGTACTAAACATGAACATATACCTGAAGTGGCTTCCCCCACTTGCCTCCTCAGCTTGATTGTTTGGGCTGGTAACTATTAAAGCTCTATTATTCCATAGTATAAAGTTGCATCTTGCCTCTACTTCTTGGGGAGAGCCAGAAAAACAAGCTGTCAAGTTTCCAAGTTCCTCATACTTTTCAGTCTCTCACAGCTTCAGCCTGTTCTCAGACACTGAGTGCCTTCATGCGTTTCTCTCATCCAGCCAGGTCCAAGATTGTTGGCTGCAAATAACAGAACCAATTGGGTCAGAGCCCCTGAACTATGTTGAGATCAAATTTGATTCATGAAGACAGAGCTATTGTCATTGGGAGATAGCTAAACAGAGTAAGTGAGAGACATGCAGGTGCACATATGTGTGGGAAGAAGCAGGGAAGACAGTGATTTTGAATTGCATTTGCACCTGCTCCATGTCTATAAGCCAGACCCTCAGGTCCATCCCAGGCTGTTCTGCTGGCCTTGGATTGTCAGAGTGCAGTGTGTGCTTCAGATATGCCCAGTGAAATGCCCACTACCCAGTGTTGGAGACAGGAACAGTGCAACTAGGGTATTGCTTGTTGAATACTGCCATGGCTTGTCTTCCTCTTAAAACTTTGTTTAAAATTCTGTGTAGGTTTCAGTGCTCATGCCTTCAGTCTAAAATTACTTTTATTTTAGAGTAAGGAAAAATTACAAGAAAGAACAAAAGTAAAGTCTCCAAGACAGGCCTGTCTGAATATGTGTGTGTCTCCTTGCAACAGGATGTAGCTACTTAAAGAACAAAAGGGCTACAGTCTTCTGCAGACTGCAGCCTCCTAGAAATGTAAAGGTGTAACACACAGAAGTCAATCATATAGCATAGATTCCTACCTACCCCACAGGGCACACCAGCTTCCTCCACACCCACATAACCTCTGCCTCAGCATCAGTGATTTCTCCCCTTTCCCACCAACAGACACACATAACACTTCATTGCGCTTGCATAGCCTGCATGTGCCCATTAAGTTGGAAGGAGAGTCCTGGCACTAATGTCATGTGGTGTGAACCCTAATATGGTATGGTGCTGGTGCTGGAAATTTGGTACATAGCCCTGACCAAAGTGCGTCTGTGCATTTATCTTACTGCACACTCAAGCTAGGAGTCTAAATCATGACCTTTGGGATCTCATACGTATGGTTTTCACTGTGCTCAGAGGCAGGGGGGTGTGGTTCCTGGCACCACAAGCTGGCCTGTGTGGATTCTGTTGCACTCAGTATGAAATCTGGCACAAATGTGAGGATTTTTGTTCACTCAAAGCCATCCATTCTGAATCTGGATTAAAACCCAGCCCAAATCATTCAGCTTGTGGTAGCAGAGAAACATGGCCTGGGGCAATGAGACTTCAGATCTGGCTACAGGTTGCCATGAATAATGAGCCCTGTGGCTGCCAAGATACAAAATTTCTCCAAGTTTGGGAGAGGAGGAGGGTGGAGAAAAGGCTTCCTTCCGAGCCAGCTGCTTTCCTGGATCTGGAGAAATTCTGTCTGTATCAAATGTGAAAACATCCACTCCCCTTCTCTGGAGGCTTAAAGTGCCCCTGCATTAACCTCTCCTCTATTAGAAACCCCTCAGGTTTTGAAACTTTAATGTCATAACCTGTTTGTCCTGTTTAAAAGTGCAGGGTAGGGCTGGGGAGGTGACAGATTCTGAATAAGCTAAGCCTGCAGCAAACCAGCTCCTTTATGGCTCAAAAAGGGAGAGAGGGAAAAAACCAACCCTTAAAGCCTCAAAAATTTTGTATCTCATTTTCTCCAGAAATAGTGCCATGAAGCTTCTGCTGTTGGTGTGCATTTGTCTGTATGTGGGTGCTTGTGTTAGCTGTGGGTATATGCAGTGATGTGCTGCCAAAATCTTAACAACCGGTTCCCTATAAAAAGTTCTGATTTAAGAGAGATGCCACAGCATGCATTTTTTTGTACCAATAGGGTTATCATACGTCCATATTTTCCCGGGAGGAATTTTTAAAATTTAAAATTTAAAAATTCCTCCCGGACAGCGATTTAAGGATCAAAAAGCCTGACATATCCAGGAAAATGCAAATGTATGTTAACCCCACCTAAAGTTCTTTTTTAAAAAGGTGGGACTGAACTAGAAATGAGCTCCGTTTCACGTGTGGGTCCCTGCCACTCCCTGTGGGTGTGCTAGGGTGACCAGACGTCCTGATTTTATAGGGACAGTCTCCATTTTTGGGTCTTTTTCTTATATAGGCTCCTATTACCCCCCTCCCCGCCCCCCCCCCCCCCACACATACCCTGTCCCAATTTTTCATACTTACTGTCTGGTCACTCTAGGGTGTGCACATGTGTGGGTCCCCGCTGCTCCCTGCCCGCCTCATTGAAGCAGGTGTGCAGGGTTACTGCCCTGGGAACTGCAGGGCACCAGTGGACGTGGGGCCAGCTGCAGACAGGAGCATGGGGCAAGGCTAGCTGGAGGCAGGCAGTGCAAGGCTGGCTGCAGGCAGGGCAGGGGGTGTGGAGCTGGCTGGAGACAGGAGGGTGCGGGGTTGACTGGAGGCAAGGGGGTTGCGGGGCTGGCTGGAGACGGGAGGATATGGGGCTGGTTGGAGGCAGGGCAGGGGCTGACTGGAGGTAGGGGCTGGCTGTAGGCAGGGCAGGGGGTTGCAGGGCTGGCTGGAGACGGGTGTGTGGGGCTGGCTGGCTTTGGGCAGGGCCGCAGAGGGGTGCGACAGGGGTTGGCTGGAGGGAGGGCAGGGGGTGCAGCAGGGGCTAGCTTCAGGCAAGGGGTGCAGGGCTGGCTGCAGGCAGGGCAGGGGGTAGGGGGCTGTCTGCAGGCAGGGCAGGGGGTGTGGCAGGGGCTGGCTGCGGGCAGGGGGTGTGGGGCTGGCTGTGGGCAGAGTGGTGGGTACTCATGGGGAGAGCGGCTCAGAGAAGCCCAAGCAGCAGGACGCAGCCCAGGCCTAGCAGAGCAACCACAGATCCGCCAGGCAGCAGCAGGAGCCCCAGGGCCAGGGGTCGGGGGAGCAGCAGCAGCAACAGGGCCCATGCTTAGGGCCAGGTGGCGACCCACCTGGTTCCCACAGCGCAGCGCCCCTGGCGGCTGGAGGAGGAATTACATCACTTCCCGTCTGGAGCCTATCAAAACCATAGTGCATGTGTGTGTTAGTTACATGGATGTGAGTGTGTGTTAAACTATGTCTGCATAAGCATACATGTCTGTGAACATGTATGCATGTTCGGTACTCTGAGCACATCAGCATGTACAAACAGGACTCAGGATCCAGTAGTTGAGGTCCCGAGCCTGGAACTTGGAAGACCTGTGTTCAAGTTCTTGCTCCATCACAAACTTTGTTTCTCTGAGCCTCTGTTCCCAAACTGTAAAATGAGGATTCTAGCACAGCTCTATTGCCCCTGGCATTGTGAGGATAAGTAAGATGGTGAGGTGCCACGACAGTGTGGTAATGGAGAGCATGTAACTACCCTAGGAAGTAGATACATTGTGCATGTGAATATATATATGTGTACTGTATTCTGCACATTTATTGTGGGTATATCTGTGCAAGCACCTGCAGAGTGTCTGTATGTGTCCAGGCTACTTGCCTGAGTGTAAAACTAAAATAACCATTTGAGTGTGCACTCAACAGCCTCCCTCTCCCGTCCCTACATGAGTGGTACATGAAACTCCTCATAGTTCCTTCCTCCCACCCCCCGCCATGAAAAATGTTGATCCCATCACAGGGAAGCCCATTCCTCTCTAGAGAGAATCCAAACCCTACAACCCCGCATGCAGTATTATCCCATGTGGTAAAAGGCTTGCTGAGGTGTGCTCTTGTGCAGGGACATTTCATTCCTCATCTCTTTCTCAGCCTAGTATAGCATGACAGCTGAAGCCAAGTGCAGGGATCCTTAGCTCTGAAATGAGTACACATGTAGTCATAAAAGCTGATTGCAAAGCAAGCAAAGAATTCACTGACATACTGGAATGATAAAGAACGCCATGAACCTGAGCAAAACAGAGCTGTCAATATAATAGAAGGTGAAAAGCCAGACTGGGCTCTGTCTTGTACTAGTGCAGAAAATTAGGCAAGGAGCTGCCCCTTCCTCCTGTGGCTCTGTAGAGTGATTGCATAGAATGAAACTACACAAGCTAGTGCTGCTGCCCATACTAGACCCCCTAGCGTGGATGGATAGGAGCAGGATGAAGCTCTGAACTTAACCATGTTATTTTGGACAGACCTGCTGAGTTATTTTGTCCAGAAATGCTGAACCTCTGCAGAGTGTCTCAGTGACCATGCTCCTCCTATACTCCTGCAAGTGTTAGGTTCAGTCCATTACAGAAATAGGTCACCAATCACAGTGTTCCAATCCAGATCCTGGATTTTGGTTTGGACCCAGATAGGTCTTGTAGCAGCTCCTTGGAGAGAAATAATTCCTCCTAGAATTGTTCCCTGAAAGGGTGATTTTAGTCATGATGACAGAAGGGACAATCTCCTGCTTCCATCCCCTTTAAAGGGGGAGAGAGTCTTATCCTTTCCAATGGCAAAAGAGAGTCCTTTGAACGAGAGTGATCCCTGATAAAGCTAGCTTCCCCAACAGGAATGAAATGGGAGTACATCTCTACCCCAATATAACGCGACCTGATATAACACGGATTCAGATATAACGCGTTAAAGCAGCGATCGGGGGAGGCAGGGCTGTGCACTCCGGCGGATCAAAGCAAGTTCAATATAACGCTGTTTCACCTATAACACAGTAAGATTTTTTTGGCTCCCGAGGACAGTGTTATATCGAGGTAGAGGTGTATCTTCAACCTAAGCCTAAAAAGTATAGTTTGACACTTGGTGTGCTGGAAAAGATTAGACATTGAGAAGTAAGATTACAGATTTCATGCCACCTGGGCCAAAATTTGGCTTGGGGGAGGTGTAATAAAACTATCTATATTATTTTGTTAATTGCTGCTTTGTTGTATAAAATATATTTTGCACATATTTAAAATCTATTGGAAAATAGTATATGTGTGTGTGTGTGTGCATGCATGTGTGTAAATATACACTCATACACATGGATAGGTGGGAGTGATAGGCGTGGGTTAAATAGCAGAACCATGTGATAAATCGCACGTACATATAACTCTGATCATGTCACCTGTGCTTTGCCCACTAATCCGTATTCCCTGCAATTTATAATATTTCAGACCTCTAAACCACTTCAGGCATCCACTGTTAAAAAAAATGGACCCACCAAAAAGAAGTTAGCTCAAAGCCCCTTTAAGAAACAAACTCTGTATCTATATAAAGTATTACAAAATTGGCTGAGGTTACTTCAGAATACAAAATATCTTAGTATGTTTTTAAAAAAATCATGACACATCTGTTTTTTTTTTTCCCTTTAAATAATGAAAACTGCACCAGTTTAGTATTTTGTATCTGGTCCCTGGTGCCTAGACACACTACAGTGTGCTATGCTTTAAGCAGTGTGTAATTAGGCATGGTTATGCTTTGGAATTTTTAGATGTGCAGTGTAGTCCTCTGCCACTTTATGAAACCATTTTGGAGTAGGTACATTCACTCTGAGTATGAGTAGCCAAACCTGGCCCTAACTTTCTATGAATCAGAACAGAGGACTCTTTGGAAACCCTTCTTAGCCCCTGCAGCCCATGTGCAGATATGAAAATCCATTTCACCTCCTCACGAGGGAATGAAAGGAAGGTGAATTCTCCCCAAGAGGCTTCATGAAAGCATCAGTGGCTCAGAAGTCACTAGACACATGCCTAGCGCCGACTGCTTCAGCCTTTGCAGCGGAGAACAGGGCACCACTGCTTCCCAACAGGAAACGTGCATAATCACTGAATCAAAAAGAGAGCCGGTCATGTTTTATTCCTTTTTTATGACAAAAATAAAACAATAAGTTCACTTTGAAACTTGTTCTCTTCTTTAGTGCAGAGGAACTTAAAACAAACTAGTTTATGACCCGCCTGATATCTTTGATTGCAGGTGGCAAAGGCAGGCCAAGCCTGATAAGATTACTGATATGGCACAAGTTGCAGCGCTGAGTGAATGTGCTCATTAAGCAAGAATCTTAAAATGTAGGGGACATTTGCTTGTGTTTCTCCTTCACCCCTCCCCTTTCTCAGTGGCCTCTACTTCAGCTATACCTACCCATCAGAGAAGATAAGTACTAGGGTAAGAGTCTGTGTGAAATCCTGGCTTCATTGGAATCCCAATGGGAGTTTTGCCATTGACTTCAATGCGGGCAGGGTTTCTCCTATGGTTGGTCTCTCTCTCTCCTCCTGAGCTCTCTATATTGTTCCACTCAGTAACCTGCCTAATGCGAATACAGTGTGACTGCTGAGAGACTCTAATCCCCTTACTGGACAATTTAGGAGGCAATCACAAAGAATCCCTAAATGAAGGGCCTTCCCTGCTCACCCTGAGCAGTAACTTACTCTGGGATTGCTTGATGAGTAAGGTACTAGTCAGCAGGATTAAGGATGGTAGGCTTGGGCCTATTACAAGTACAGTTCTGCTCCACCTTTATTGTTAAGCAGGAGGGGAGTCCTTCCTGTGGAGGAAGATTATTTCGCGAGGAGAACTAATTTCACCGAGGTTCCTGCTTTTGTTCCCCGCATTTTCAGATGAGTGGATTAGGAACTTCCTTGTTCCTTATTTATTGTTAAATAAATTAATAACTGATGGAAGTGAAAGGGGGAATGACTGCCAGAGCTCACCATAAGGAACTAGTCTCTTTTTTTCCTTTCTGCACCGCCACCCAACAGTTCCTCTCACTTAGGTCTGGGACATTGCTGAGTACTTTTCACTTCCCTCCCCTCCACCTTGCCCCCGGTCTCACGCCTACTTGTCTCAGTGGAGTCAGGTGGGAGTGGGTGTTATTAAGTGAATCCCACAGACTCATAGACTTTAAGGTCAGAAGGGACCATAGTGATCATCTAGTCTGACCTCCTGCACATTGCAAGCCACAGAACTTCACCCACCCACTCCAGTAATAGACCCCTAACCTCTGGCTGAGTTACTGCAGTCCTCTAATCATGGTTTAGAGACTTCAAGTTACAGAGAATTCACCATTTACTCTAGTTTAAACCCCTAAGTGACCCACACCCCATGCTGCAGAGGAAGGCAAAAAAAACCCTAAGTTTCTGCCAATCTGACCTGGGGGAAAAATTCTTTCCTCATGCCAAATACAGTGATCAGTTAGACCCTGAGCATGAGGGCAAGACCCACCTGGGAAAGAATTTGCTATAGTATAATAGTACTAACACTTCCCTATCTCTTCTGGAAATTCCTCACCTGCTGCATCCTAGGACTCCATTAGCCTTTTTCACGGTGGCATCACATTAATGGTTCATAGTCATCCTCTGATCAACCAATACACCAAGATCTTTCTCCTCCTCTGTTGCTTCCAACTGGTAAGTCCCCATCTTATAGCAAAACTTCTTGCTATTAGACCCTGAATGCTTGACCCTGCACTTTGCACGATTACATTTTATCCCATTTCTATTACTCTCCCCACCGTCCATTCTGCTGGGGCCAAGGGAGTTCCTCAGCAGTTTCCAGCTCTCTGGGGCTATCTGTGCCTCCCTTCCCTTTATGTTCGTTTTGTTCCCTCCATTAGTGGGGATTCTCTTTCTGCTGCCTCGAACATTTTTAAGGAGACCCACAGAAGGGAAGGCTCCTGAAGACAGGGAGCAAGCTAGCGAAAGAGCGTGGGTCTTGGCACCCCACCCACACTGAAGCACCTCATGCTGCCTGTCACAGTGAAAGGGTGGGACCGAGAGGGAGAGGCATAGTGGGAGATAGATGGGGAGGAGGGCCCAAGGACAGACTACCCTTGGTCACAATGAGAGGAACGAGGGCAGAACTTCATGCCAGCACGTCCCACTGCAGTTCTGTTAGAATTCTAACTCTGGCTATTTGTATGCTCGGTGCTGAATAAGCCACAAAGGAAGACACTGTACTTGCACGGAGGAGCTAATTACCATGCAAGACCTGGGGAAAAGGGATTTGTCAGCTGTAGGATCTTGCACAATGTTGAGCACACAAATGTTCAATAACAAAGGAGTTCTGTGACATCCCCAAAGTCACAAGAGTGTCAGTGATTGAGGCAGGATTAGATCCCAGGGTTCTATGGCTAGCCTACTAGGCAGAGGAGATGATGCCAGGTTTGAAATACCTAGCTTCCAGGGAAACACAGCTTCAGAGTCACAGCAGGATTGATTCAGCCCTTTATTGTTCCAAGGCAGTTGAAACTGAGTTCCTGCATGGGCCTTTGAGATGAAATCTCCAGAACCAAGATCTTCCGGCTCTTCCTGAAACTTCCGTGGAGTCATATTCTGTCAGAATATCCCATTTAGATATTTTTGGCATGAAACATTTTGATTTTTTGTTTTGAAATGACTTTTCAATGTGTTACTTTTGCATTATAATGTAATAATACAAAATTACAAAAAGTTCAAAGTGAAATGAAATGAAACATTTTGAATGACACCTAATTTATTTCTTTATTTTTAATTTTCCTTGGTGGAGAATTTTGAAATGTTCAGGTTTTCGCTTCAAAGACATATTCTGAAAACTTTAAATCCTCTGTAAGACAAAACTTCTATCCTCTGCACCACCAGACTCACTTCCTAATATGAGAGCTCAAAGACAGTAACTGCAAAGCATGTAGAAAAAAATGCATATGCAAATTTAGAGTCTGATTTGTTTGGTTTTGTAATTTAGCCCTTGACAAGTTTCATTAAAAACAGAAATGGCCCTATTATCTCTTCCCCAGATGTCCCCTCCCACAACTGTAGGGCAGTGCCATAGAGACTGCCACTTCCCACTAAACATGGTTAATTGTGTGTGCAAGAAAAAGTGATTGCTCTCCATCTATTGTCTTTCAAGTCCATTCAGGTTCCTTAGTATGAAAGGTACTATGCAAATATATGTTGTTATTCAAAATAACTGGAATATCAGATCACTTAACTGCTCTACACCATGCACACTGAAGGCAAGTTGTAGATTGTCACACCACACCCATTAACTAGACCAGAGAGTTGCCCTGTGAAGACACGGAATACAGAAGAGATATATTTAAACAACATATTAACTGATCGCCCAAAAGAATCATACAATAGGTCAGGCTAGTTCTACATCCTGTGATTCTTCTGTGTCCTATAATAGCTGGCCCTGTAGGGTTTGCTGATTGATTTCTGGTGCAGGGGATTCCCTCCTCTATGCTCTGGCTGAATTCCAGTGGGGGGATATGCTTCCTAATTCTCCACACTGGGAGGGTTACTGAAAGCCAGCTGATGTCTGTGGTTATTTACAGGCATTTCATCTACTTGCTGTCTCTAGCACAAGATCAACACCACAAACCTTGTCAGCGCCACCATCCTGTCACCTTGTTCAACACACTATATTATTCACATACATTGGCAATACATAACCTGACGGGGCTTATGTAATGGTAGAGAAAGACGCTTTGCCAAAAAAGAGGCATTTCTTAAAACGCCATGCAGTGTATGATGAGTATCACAGATCCACGTGGCAGGATGCCCTCTAGCATAACAGGATTCAATATCACAGCTACCTGAAATGAACAGGCAGGGAGGAAGGACATATTGGAGACAGAGGGTAGGGGAGAAACAGACTGACATGATTGAGAGGGACAATCAAAGAGATACAGAGACATAGAGAGATGAAAGTGAGAGACCAAGGCAAAGAGCACAAGGCAGAGCAGGATAGGCAAAACACAGGGGGAGGAAAGATGAAAACAGAGCATCTTCTCTTTGAATAGGTTCTACGATGTCCTGTACAGATAAGGGCTTCTGCAAATGAAAGAGAAAGATGCTATACTTCCCACAGTGCAGGAGCAGTAGGGCAGAGAGGCAGAGAAATAGAGGCATTTCCCTTAAACGAGCTAGCAGTCCTGGCCATAAACCTGGTCTCAATTGTGCCTTTTTGTTTTGTAACAAGTGAAATTCATTTGACATTCCAGAAATAACCCAACTGCATCCCCGAGAGTCTAAATCACAAGGCTGCGAGCTGAAGTGGCACAAGCTGCAACATGCTGGCTGGTTTTCCCTCTGTGCGTTTTAGCCAATTCTCCAAAGCAAAGGGAAAGAGCCAGCTCCTGCTAGCAAGGAGGCTAACATGCCAAGCAATAAGGAAATACGCCCTAAATTACTGAGAGAGAGAGAGAGAGACAGAGGAGAGGCTTGCTCAAGGCAGCACTTTACATGGGCCTGGATCCATGTAAAGCAGCCAGCATGAGAGGACATGACACAACCTGCCATAGGAATTGTACTAAAACTCCAAGCATGTCAGAGCAGGAGAGCGTAGGAGCAATGACTGATGAAGATTAGTCTAGATAGGGAGGAGGAATGTTATGTAAAAGAGGGAGGGGGTAACTATATGGCTATAGGGAAGGAAAGGCAGGGTGGAGCCAATGATTCTGCTTGGTGCCCTGCCAAGGTACATATATGTTAATTGAGCAATCCTGTTTCACTGCTTTCCTTGATGGTAACAAAAGGCCAGACTGGGGGGGAGGAGGAGAGAGAAAGAGAGAGAGAAGCAGGGGAGAAAGAGATTAGGAATGCACCACTAGCAGTGTGGAACTTTCTGCAACCAAAGTCTTCACCAGACATAAGCCTGACTGCACTGGAATATTCCAGAGTTCATTTCAAAGGGCTCCAAACAATAGTATGTCTGACTGAAAAGACCAGAAAACAGAGGGTCACGCTGGTGTTCTAAATGACAAGGGTTTAAGGTCACCCGCAAAAGATACTGAAGGGGAATAGATCACAAGGAGTTTACTGAAAATGAGGGAGGATGCAGAAAGTGTCTCAAAAATGATTTTATCTCATGCACCTCCAGCCTTTCAACTCCAAGTTTTTGATTGAGTGTATTAAATTTCATTCACCAGCTCGTTGACAGGCTGGAAAGAACATTATTTTGATAGTGCAAACTGGAAAAGGAAATGAAGACCATTCCCTCTCTGAATTAAATTAAGGCTAAATCCTCACTGTGCTGAAGAAAGTTGATTAGATACTGTCTATTGGCATAAAGCATGCTATCCTTACAGGTTTTAGATATTGTGTTCCCAGAATTATTTGCATACATAAAAATATCTTGCCTTATTGTCAAAGTACCTAGCCCTTATAGAGTACTTTGATCCACAGAGATGAAAGCAAGTATCTGCAATAGAAATATCAGTGTACAGATGGGGAAACTGAGACACAGAACAGTGACGTGATCCAGCAGGCCAGTGGCAGAGCCTAGAACGGAACCCATGTTTCTGGAGTCCCATGCCAAGGTTCCCTAGGCCACTCTGCCTCTTTTTAGAGTTTATGCCTTTATCTGTATTTTATTTTGGAATATATTATTGGGAAATTTTAAAATGTGCAATTGCGTGTCTGAAAACTGCAACCATTGGAATAGATGGGAACTTCCATGAAGCAAGCATTGAGCCAAAATGAATTTTATTTTCATCTTGATTTAAGTGAATACGTAAAGGATATTTTTAGCGGGTTTTGCCCAGTTCTGGTTTTACATAGATGTAGGAAACGTAGTATTTGTGCCAATTCATCCAGTACAGAAGCTATTAATCTAGGACTGGTGACAAAACTGCGATTTACAGCTGCTTAACAATGCACAGCAACTCCACAAACCAGTTCAGGCCAGGAACCAAAAGTAAAGAAGAATAAAGTCTCCCGTTGAAACGGCAGTGTGAATGATCTACATTTCAGTTTTTATGGGACATTGGAGTTAGTCTATTGTTGTGCAATTTCAAAAACAACACCTCAGACACACAATGCCCCCAAGCACCAGGCTGTGCCACTGGTTCACCCTGACTCAGAAGGAAGAGTGGTTTCAACTGACTCACCAATTTTAATTTGTCTATCCAAATACTATTGGCCCTGCTTTTCCTGCAAGAACTGACTGGAACATGGAAAGGAAAGTCTAGACAATAGAGATAAAATAATAGACTGACGGCAGAGCATGACCAATAAAGTCGCCTGCCCAAACTTTGGAAATTTGATCTAGCAATGAAGATTCACAGATTTTTCAGGCCAGCAGGGACCATTAGGATCATCTACCTGACCTCTTGTGTAACACCAGTATTGCCAGCCCCAGGTATTCAAAAATCATGAGTCAGGCCAAAAATATATCATGAAATTGGCTGCAAAAAAGAGGGCTCTTTTTCATTTGCCTTCTGTTTTTTTCAGATGTTAGAGTGCACTCAGGTCACTTTTCCAAGTTTTTTTCCACAATCATGCTGAAGGATAGAACAATATTTTGAAATGAAAGCTGAGATTCTTGCATGATCACAAGATTCCAGGAGCTAGGGCTTTAAGGAAAAATACCAAATCCTGCGAAACACATGAGAGCTGGCAGCACTGTTACCCAGCATGTCACCCAATGAATCCCTCTAGACACAAGGCCAGATCACTGAGTTATACCCAAAATGCAGAAAGTGCCAGCTGTGGAGGTACTCAAAGCTGGCTTACGGCTCTCAGTTGCATTGCTATAATAAAAGTGCTCCTCTGAGCACTTCTTCCTTCCCATGCTGTCTTAGAGCATCCCCGAGGCCTATAATGGCCGTAGAGGGCCAAAAACCTGGCTTGGGATTGGCAAGGTGTAAGGACATCCTGACCACACCCCCTAGCTCCCCAGAGGGCAATAAAGAGGATGTGCGGCATGCAAGCCCATATGTCACCTCTGTGTCAGTACAGCCCTTGCACTGGGATGATCCTCACTTCAGCTTAGCAGCACCACACGTAGTGGCTACATTGCACCTGGGCACCTGTCCCATACGAGAAAGTGGAACATCTGCAGCTGCATGGCACATATCCAAGTGCCTCTGGTCTAATAATGCACTCGAGAAAAATATTACTCTTTGTATTACGGTAGCGCCAGGAGGCCAGGGCTCCATTGTACTAAGCACTGGGTAAACATATTGTTTGTTATTGTCCGAAGATGTCTTGTGGTTATGCCTGCGGCTGAAAAGGCCATTGCGCGAGTGGCAATCCTTTCCACTTTGAGGGCATATGTAGCTCAATGTCAAGGAAGGGATTACAGTTTGTGTCCCTGAATCTGCAACCATTTACGACTCAGCCTCAGTGCCTCAAGATCTATAGGGCGATTAATCTTGAGGTGTGTAGACATAAAGTACCTATTAATAAAGAGACAGTCCCTGCACCAAAGAGCTTACAGTCAGCAAATAACTGGGATAGCTCCATCACAGCCTTGGCTGGGAATTAGCATCCAGGAGAAGGAAATAGCAGGAAAAATTAAGTGGGCACAAACAAGAAAAAATAGGCAAGGGGGCTGGAGGAGAAAAGACCTATGTCACAGTCTTCTGCATATATTTCACTACCTTTCACCTAGTACACTGCATACACATGTTCCATACACAGACTTGAAGGGCCTGACTGGAAATGAGACCCTTGCCTGGACTGGGGCATCACACACTGGTTTAAAAATATAAATAAATACAATTCCTTGCCTTGGGAAACAGGTGAGGAATCAGACAAGACTGTTGGCAAATCAGTCCCTCTTTAGTCTCCCTCACTCCCAAACACCCCCATTCACTTTCTTTGTGCTATGAAAGCATGGGTTTTAGAAGATAGAATGAGGCAGAGTAACACAGCTATCCCTGCAGCTTGTCTCTTGGGGCTTCACCGATTTGCCAGAGTGGATGGAATCCAAGAGTTACTGATCCCCACACCTACATTCCACCACAGAGGGCTCTGCCCTCCAGGGAGACGGGGAGGGAAGATGCTACAAACATGCAGCTGGGTGTTTTCACTCAACCAAGTGTTTGGATACATACCCAAGGGGGCATCCTCTTTTTATTTTATTTTTTTTAAACACAAACACTGATGACACCACTTTGGACCCAAGATGCTTTGAAACACTCATCCCTTGGAGGCAAAGAGAGGAGGGGAGAGAAGAAGTATTAATCTACTGTGTTATTTGCCTGCAGTCCACCCATAATAATTGATCCTTTATGATAGAAATACACCACTCCAGGCCATCATGCAATCTGGGGCAGGTCATTCTATCAAGCAGCAAGCCAATCTACATAATAAGTGCTGTTGGGGCCAGCTGGTGGTTTAGCAATAGTGTAAACCCTGGAAAGGGTCTATGGAACTGGACTCAATCTTTTATTCAAAAACTGGGGAGCCCTGACCACCTTATGCCATGATCAGGAATGTCTACGTGGGGGAGGCATTCCTGAAAGTAGTCTAAGGATGCAGCAATCCTGGCTGAAATTCCCCCTCGGCATTTTCATCTGGTGTCTACTGGTTCTACTTGGCAAGTAGGTGCAGTTAGAAAACAAGATGCATTTGTCACTCTCAGAAAAGAGTGCCAAAGAAGAAAATCTACTCCTGTGTGAGCTTGGGGGGAATGTAAGGAACTATGCAGGTCTTACTGCCTTCTTTAGTGCCCCGTAAGAAGAGCCAGGCATAATCTTTGAAGAGAAAGAGAGAGAGGAGGTCAAGGTTAAATCTCATCCTTGGTATATTTCCCTCCAAAAGCAGGATAAAAGATTGTGAGCAAAAAATACAGGCAGTTTAAACTTTCCATGTTCTTGTGCTATACATAGTGCCCAAAGCCCCTGTAATAGGATGAGACAGCTGGTTGTAATATAGATGCCACAGGTGGAAGAATGGTCTCATTGTTACAATATTGACTGGGACAACGGTGATCTGGGGTCAGTGCCTAGCTTTGCCACAGCTCGGTCTTTCTGTGTCACTTTGGGCAAGTCACTTCATTCTATGTGGCATCAGTTCCCAATCTTCTCTTTGTATGTCATATCCCTTTCTCCTACCCTTTCGCTGTCTTGTCTAGTTGGATTGTAAACTCTTTCATGTAGGCACTGCCTCTTTCTATGAGTTGTACATTATCTAGCACAATAGGGGCTCAGTGTTGGATGGGATCTCCATGACCTACCATAATATTAATAATAAATGTCTAGAGTCATGCTGATAATAAGCCGATGGCGGAGCCACATTGGATATTTGCTGTCTGAGGTTTAGGTGTATGGGACTATATTGGGGCACTGTGTCCATCATAGATCTGTCTCCCAATGGGTCAGATGTCCATAGTGTATATGATATAATGTCACCATTAAAAAATCAACAGTGTCAACAGCAAAATAGTTAAACACATTTTTAAATCCCATTGACTTCAGTGGGAGTTAGCATGTGAATAGGTGTTTTGCTGAATATAGGCCTTGTTTGCTATTCTAAGCATAAGGGGATATTTAGTTCCTTGGATACAGCTGTGGTAAGTGTTGGTTCATTCTGGTGATCGCACTAACTATTTGCTTTTCTGTGGTGCTGCAGGCTGTTTTATTTTTAATTTTGTACTGAATACGCTGTGTTCCTACAACACATGCATCAGTGAGAACTCCATTCCAGAGCTGAGAGGCATGCATGAGTGTAGCAAGACGGATGCGGCGTGTACTACTGGACATCTGTCATAGCAGCTATGTTTCTACATTGCCATATGAGTTTGGAGAATGTTTCTTCTCGGATAGCCCTGAATCACCCCAAACATTCAGAGTAATGAATCACCTTTAGGATTATGGACCGTATTCCCATTATCTAGCCATTGGAAATGCACACAATGTCTGCCTACCTGTTTCTGCTGATACCATCAGCTTCCCCCCTCATGCGGGCAATGCACCTATTCCAATTGCTATGGTGGCAGGCTGGTTCTCCGTGAGCCATAAACTGCAGGCACTTGTACACATTTAGGTAAACATTGCCTTGTCTGTATATGGAACAGCTGCCCTCACTGAACCCTTTACACACAGCTTGCTGCTGATGCTGAATATTTGCATGGATTTGATTAGGTGACAGAATGCCGTTTGCACATTCCTGTTTAGAAGAAATATGGGGAGCATCTTTGTGCCCTGCCTGCCTTTTCACACTGGCTCCATGAGTTAAGGACCTACATTTTGTGTGATCATACAATGAAAGGTCTTATTGTAAGGTATAGGCAGGAGGGAGCTAAGGTTGTTATGGGAATCACAATTCTGTGTTTCAAGACATTGCTTTAACATAGTGAGTTTTATTGAATTTCCTTTGTGATGGTCACAAAATAGCACAGCAGGGTTGAAACTAGGGTTAGAATGCAAGTCTCCTGGATCTTAGCCCCATGTTTAAGCCACTAGGCCACACGCCTTCCAGGCAGCAGTATCTCCACTTCCTCCTTATTCAGTGGCAGAATGCTGAGAAATTACTAGCCAAAAAATAATTGCATGAATTTTCATGAGTATATTTTCCCTCTTCTTTTGCCCAGATCCAATATTAATCCTTAGGAAGAGGAATAAATGAAGTTCCTTATGAGACACAGGTCACTCTGATGAATCTATTCTGCCATCACTGCAGAGAACACATGCTTTTGCATTAAGGGGAGTGAAATGCATTATTTCTTTTGCACTTCAATGAAGGAACAGAGTCCTTTTGAGCCTTCTGTTTTAAACAGCTGTATAGTATCAGGTGAGATAAAATGGAACAAATCCCCCTCATTGTCTATGCAAATTATGTGATAATGGTAAAACAGAAATGATTATACAAGAGTACAGTAACGGCTTGGCATTGCACGGTACATGAGTAAGCATGTGCTGCTTGAGTAGATTTCGTGTGTGATTGGTTTTGTATTGGAGGGAAGTTTGTATGGTAGGGTATGAGTATGTGGCTGCAAAGGAGTAAGTGTAGGAGAGAAGATGGTCGTGTGAGTGTTTGTGTAGATGGTTGTTACGTGTGCATGTGAGAGAGCATGTAGAGAAGTATATTTGTGAGACTTCAGTCATATGAATTAGTATGTATGTTGGAGCATGTTTCTGTAGGTGATTATGTGTGTGTGAGAGGGAGAGAGGGCTGGTGTGTGACTGTGCAGAGGGATGCAAATACGAGACTTATGTGTGCAAGCCTCTTTGGGTAAAGTGAGTGCATAAACATGAGTGCAGATCAAGGATAAAGAGCAGAACTGGGAAACAGAAGCAGCTGGTGAGCCACTTTGAACAGAACGTGTCACTAGAGCAATAAAACAGCTGCTGTAACAAGGGATTGGTGAGCTCTGCTTGTAGCAGGGAAGTCTGTTCCAAATGTGAAACTATAGTACTTAGTTAGTGTGGACATCACAGTGGGGGGGAGGGGAGGTTCTGTTGGAATTAGAGGGAATGGGGGCCTTAGTCACAATTCTGACACAGAGAAACAGTTCAACATCCCCTATCGGTTTAGGCCTGGAGAGAATTCACAAAGCAGCCCCTCTGATTCCTCAGTTCTAAAGTCAGCACCATTGTTACCCATGCGTATCCTATTAACTGACAAAGAAATGGGCCTGAAGGACATGAAATAGCAGGTTTAGAGCTCTCCTAGCAGCTTTGGGAAAAGAGACATGAAAACATAATTAAGGAAGCTAATGTAAGATGGATCAAAGACTAGAGGGTGATCTTCAAATCAGAGAGGTTTTCTCCCAAAGCAGAGAAGAACAATTCCAGCAAGCCACAGGTGTACAACACAAAGCACTGTAAGGTCAGCATCCACCCAGAATACTAGGCTCTGGACTGCGTGAACATTAACCCTATTATTTTGCAGGTAGAGAATACATCTTGCTGTGGCACTAATAGGTCTTGCATTGCTCTGTTACAGACCTGGTCACACAGCTATCTTCACCTATGCACACAAAACATATGGGCCACCCCATATGGAAATGTGGTATGGGGAGGAAGTGGGGGAGATGAGGGAATGGCAAGAAAGAAGCCTTCACTAGACTAATATTGAACAAAACAGCACATTTTGAAAGTAAGACATCTACAGAAGAAGCTGGTAGAGCAGCAGCCTCAAGCTGATTCATAAACAGATGTTAGGGACAACATTTCTGTAAACACAGGAGCCTAAATTGAATCCACAAAATGTGTGTGCATATGCAAACAGGTAATTGCACATGGAAACATGTATTTGTATTTGTCATGTTAAAAGAGTACTTCTGTGTACAAGTTCCAGTTCTTCATGCACAACTTTTTTTTTTTGGATGTGCATATTTTGTGGACAAAACCTAAGCATCTGCGTTTTGAAAATGTAGCCCGAGGCATTTATTTTGTAGTGGCATTAAAAGACAAACACTAACTTCAAACAGCATCAGAACACTGTTAGCTGTTAGCACACCCTGCAACTAGCAGGATCATAATAACTCATACATAGCACTTTTGATCCATAGATCTCAAAGCACTTTACAAAGGGGGCCAGTATCACCATCCCCATTTCACAGATGGGACAACTGAAGCACAGGGAAGTGGAATAACTTGCCCAAGCTCACCCAGCAGGAGAGCTGGGAATAGAATCTAAATCTCCATCCAAGTGACCACTCCACCTCACTTGTATTCCATACGGGTACAGCCAGCCAGCCATGGGACTAGAAGTGCAATCAGTATTCCAGCTACTGTGGTCAGCAAGTAGGCTCTTGACTTGCTCTAACCACTTCCGCCTGCTCAACATCTAATAAAGATAGTATATTACAGATACTGACTATTCACCACCAGTTTACCCCTTTATATGTAAAGGTACCTCCTCTCAGAGCTCAGGTGTTAGGTATGTTTTGAATTCAAACCCCACAATCACAGAATATCAAGGTTGGAGCGGACCTAAGGAGATCATCCATTCCAACCCCCTGCTCAAAGCAGGACCAATCCCCAGACAGATTTTTGCCCCAGATCCCTTAATGACCCCCTTAAGAATTGAATTCACAACCCCGGGTTTAGTAGGCCACTGCTCAAACTGGGATAAGCTTGTTGGTTTTTTTCAGCTTCAAAATTCTTCCCAAGAAGACGTGTGACTGGAGAAAAAAAAGGGAGCTGGTGAGAGTGGGGATTGCTATGCAGAATGGGTTGGGGAGTATTGGGGTCAGTGAGGAAAGAGTTTGCATGGCTACCTTGTTAGCAGCTGGTCTCACACCTGGCTTCTAGCACATAGGTGACCAGATTCTCCAGAGACTTTAGCAGCCACAATCAGGGCCAGATTTTCAAATGAACTCAGGTCCCATTTAGGCACCAAAATAAATTGGCAGATCTGGCCATAAGTGTCCCATGTAGTGGTCCTGCAAATTAACAAGGATAAGTTAAACCAATGTGAACCCATGCAGAATGTCCACACACAAATTGGCTGCAGGATCCAAATCTTAAGTTAAATGGTGCAACTTTGTGTGTAGACGAAGGTTATTTCAAATTCACCCGAATCAATCCAATTTAGAACTGCATCTCCCCCACCCTTTAATTCACCATACTGTGCCTACTTTAGATATGTGAGTGTGCTCATGTCTTGTTTACCCCAGTAGTACACACACACACACACACACGGAAATTCCATGCCTTTGTGTGATTAAATGTCTGGCGAATACTGTTTAAAAGTGTAACTGTTAATTGCATAAATCTGAGTGGGATAACACAGTATTTGTTGCATAGCAAACATGTAGAAAGGGAAAATCAACAATATGAGAAGCATTCAGTGCATTGCAAAGAGACATAGGGCCAGATATTTAGGCACCTAGTGGGATTTTCAAAAGCATGTAGTTGTTGTGCGCTTTTGAAAATACTTCAGAGCACCTTTCGACATCTTTGGGTGCCTAAATACATTTCCAAATCTGGCCCTTTGCCAAAATTGTGCAAATTGGTTTACAGATACCTTTTAGGTTCTGCTACACTCAGAGGTAATGCATCATATGGCTACCTTAATGAAGCCAGCCATTAAGGGAAGTAGTCTAGGCACTACAAGAATCAGAAAAACGTGCATATTATTGCAAAACAGAAAAACACAGTGTTGTGTATTTTAGCTGTCTTTCTTCACTCAATAATTTTCCATGTCAAGGTTACTCAGTTTCCAAGGCAAAGGGCTCTCATTCTCACTGCCAGTGCTGCAAACATAGCTGAGGATCTGGGTTCCTCCTGCTTCTTTGATTATCTCCTGAAGTAACAAAGAGTTTTACAATCAGAATTTCAGGTGACATTTTTTATCCCGATGCATGAGGAAGAATATAATTTGACCTTCGTTTCCACAGTTGTGGTTTGCTCTGCAGAGTTGTTAGCAGGAGAGAGGTCTTGCTTTGGTTGGTAGATATAACTGAACAACACACGGAGAAAGAAAGGGCAATATTTCTGATCTTAATGAGGTTTCATGTAATTATTCCAGATGCAGAGAGGGCTCACCTGACAGGTCGAAGTCCTGGGGCTTTCCATGGAAGTTCTATTTCACCTTCCTGAAGGATATGCAGACCTATATTTCCATGAGGGAAGCACAGATGATTCCCACTGGACTTAAGTGAACAAGCCACTTAATTACATGGATATTCAACAGGTGAAGCAAATGCCAAGTAGCCCTCCTTTAAATGTTTTTGTTCAAGTTATGAGGTTGCCATTACTGTTATGGCATCAAGTAGGGGAATGCACTCAGAAGGTATTGAGAGAGAGAACGATCCCTTTGCAACATAAAATAGGGAAGATTTGGTAGAATGTGTGGAAGCAGAAGGTTAGTGGTACAGAAAAATAATCTTCCCATTGTGGAGCAGATGCAGTTCTGAGGTTAAAGTTGTGACAGAAGCCCCCTTCCAAAATGATACAGGAAGGAGTTCTGAGGGTAAGGAGTATGAAGACAACTCCCCACTCCCAGTGTGGAATAGAGGGAAGGGAAGTACTGGGGGACGAAGTGTATGGAAGAAGGACACCCCCCCTTCCAAGTATGGGACAAAGGGGAGCGCTGTGGATTTAGGGACACCTGCCTCCTTGTGGGGAACAATGAGGAATGTGGGGGTTAATAAGTCACATTCCTCCAAACCAGAGACAGCTGGGGAGGGGAAGCAGATCCCACAGAGAATGGACGAACAATAGGAAGGTCAGAGCTAATGAGTTAAAAATATACATGCTCTCTCTCCAGTTTGATTCTGTTTCCTGGAAGAAGTTTTATTGCCACTGAAACGCTGAAAGCTCTATGAAGCCTTTGCCAGCTGGAATAGTCTCTTTGCACCTGTCTTTTTGTTTACACAAATCCCTTCTCTAATAGAGCTAATCACTTCGCTTTGATAAATCTGCCAGGGCCCCTGATAGGAGCTCCTTTCTAGCTCTTGGCGCTAAACAAACAGACCATTGTCTCCATGGGGCTAGCCAGCCTGTTAATAGTTAAACTGTGGGGTCGTAGGACATGGCATCAAACTGCAGTTGGGCTGCAAAGGAGCTGGCTAGTTCATGTTATGATGTTTGTATGATGTCTGCAGTTTTATTATAACACATTAGGGCACCAGTGTACTCCCATGAGCTCATTCCCCACTCCTCACCTTGTGGCAGAAGACTTGACACCTGGAGTAAGGAAAAAGGGGGATTGTAGGAAGGATGGATTTAATGGGGAATGCATTTCACAACTCTGAGCAATCAGGGAGTGACTCACATGAATTCACTGGGATTTCCCAAGTGCCTCCAGTATAAACTATAGATTGACAACAAGCCTATAGTGGTTTGTAATTCTGTAGCCACAGCAAATGCTGTGGAATCAGGCCCAGCTATAGAATCCTTCTGAGGCAGAAGCAGTGATTCTGGAGGATTGACAGGGGCTTGCTACACACATTGGCTAATGAATCCACAATTTTCTGCCAGGGGGGTTCCATTAGAACTGTTCACTGCAATGGACCTGCAGATTCCTATGGGTCCTGACTGTCATTCTGCAGACTTGAGCTTGAGAATCCAAGATGTCCTAAGGAAACTCCTTTATGAATTATACTGAGAATTTTTAAATGTAAGACTCTAAGGTGTGATGTGGGATAAAAAATATAAAGGTATAGTGTCGATGGATTGCCATTACCCAGCTAGTCAGAGATCATGTTCTATCATCCTCTTCAGCACACAGGCAGCACTTCTAACCCCTAGATCATAAGGTACTTTACAAATGAGGGTTCCTCCATTATTACACATGGCAAAATTGAGGCACAGAGAGGTTTTTCAAGTTGCTCAAGGTAACGCAGGAAGTTAATGGCAGAGACAGCGGCAGAGCCCAGTTCTCCTTAGGACCATTCCGGTGCCTTGTTCATTGAGTCCTGTTCATTGCTCTCAATTTGCCATCATGATTCAGGACATTCCAGGAGGTTTCATTATAAAGAGTGAATTTGGGATTTCTTTGTTTCTTTTACATCCTGCAGATTAGCCTCACCTTACAGGGTGCATGCCAAACCCAAGAAAATGGAGATCGTAGACCATATATCTCAGACATCTCCCCCTCCACACAGACATCATTCATTTTGTAGCAGAATTCATCTCCCCCTCACATAGACCTAGGGACATCTCACTTTGTTGCAAATTATTTTAAACAGCAATGCTGAATTGTGAAAATGAATCTATAAATAATGTAATTTTATGCAACAAAAATGAGTCCCTCATCATGTTAATCTTCCAGTTCCCTTATAATTTTCCCACTAGCTTCTCTCTTGGGTCTTTCCCTACCTTGTAAAAAGAACAGGAGTACTTGTGGCACCTTAGAGACTGAACAAATTTATCTGAGCATAAGCTTTCATCAGCTACAGCCCAATTCATTGGATGCATGCAGTGGAAACTACAGTAGGAAGATAGATAGATAGACAGATAGATAGATATACAGAGAACATGAAACAATGGGCATTACCACACACACTCTAACGAGAGTGATCAGTTAAGATGAGCAATTACCAGCAGGAGAGAGAAAACTTTTTGTAGTGGTAATCAAAATGGTCCATTTGCAGCAGTTGACAAGAAGTCATGAGGAACAGTAGGGGTGGAAATAAACATGGGGAAATAGTTTTACTTTGTGTAATGACCCATCCACTCTCAGTCCTTATTCAAGCCTAATTTAATGGTGTCCAGTTTGCAAATTAATTCCAATTCAGCAGACTCTCTTTGGAGTCTATTTTTAAAGTTTTTTTGCTGTAATATTGCGACTTTTAGGTCTGTAATCAAGTGACCAGGGAGACCGAAGTGTTCTCCAACTGGTTTTTGAATGTTATAATTCTTGACGTCTGATTTATGTCCATTTATTCTTTTACATAGAGACTGTCCAGTTTGGCCAATGTACATGGCAGAGGGACATTGCTGGCACATGATGGCTTAAATCACATTGGTAGATGTGCAGGTGAACGAGCCTCTGATAGTGTGGCTGATGTGATTAGGTCCCATGATGGTGTCCCCTGAATAGATATGTGGACAGAGTTGGCAACAGGCTTTGTTACAAGGATAGGTTCCTGGGTTAGTGTTTTTGTCGTGTGGTCTGTGGTTGCTGGTGAGTATTTGCTTAGCTTGTGTCCCACATCTGAGTCTTGGAAGCTCTGGAGAGATTATTAGAATTCCTCCACTGAATTCGGGGCTGGTGGACGCTAATGACAGGCAGGTGCCTAAAGGTCTGTTGTTTCATTTCTGAGTTTTATCCAATAAGCAAATTCTTTACTTTAGAAATCAAGTGAGAATCTGTTCTTATGAGATTTTCTGAACTTTGATTAGCTAGCTAACTTGGGTTAAAATAGCAGTGAAGTCATGAAAACTCAGCTTTAACTCAGCTTAGCTGTTTGAGTTAAAGCCTACAGAGGGATCTGGGGTTAAATAGAACTGCTAATCTGATTTAAAAGCCAAGAAGCAATGTCATCACTAACATTTTTATCTGAATTAGCTAACCTGAGTTAAAAGCATACCCCTCTTTTGCAATGTAGCCATACCCTGAATTGAAAGTATCATTAGATGAATCTTTTCCTTTGGAGCAGAGATATGGGCTGACCCTAATATGGCCACATCTTCCTTCCTACTTGCAACCCTTTAAGAGACTCTGCAAGAGCCCTTCATCTCCTCTCAAACCTTCAGCAGGCCCCACCACTCTCCAGGGCACACATTCTCTAGCAGCTTCCAGCTAGCCCCTATTGCTTTTTGTGGGGGGAAGTACGGGGTATGCAATTCCCTTTGGAGCATTTAACCCCCGAATATGTGGTAGGAAAGGTAACTATTGAAGGAAAAATGAGAGAGAAGAGAAAGGCATTACAAGGATGTGCAGAGTGCCATCAAATAAGATTAAAGTTCAAGCAGACTAGGGAATAAACCAACAAAAGAAGACTTAAGAGGATCTCAAGCATGAAGAGGGGGTAAAGATGGCAAGGGAAGGGGGAGTTGAGTATGTCTTTTCAGCCAAAATACAGACCAAGTGAAAGAGACATGAGTAATAAGGAAGTTGGTCATTAAATCCTGGGAGTTTGTTCAAAGAAAGGGACAGGATACATTTAGTTTCAGCTGCACAGTAGAACCTCAGAGTTACAAACACCAGAGTTATGAATTGACCAGTCAACCTCACACCTCATTTGGAACTGGAAGTATGCAATCAGGCAGAAGCAGCAACAACAAAAGAAGCAAATACAGTACAATACCATGTTAAACATAAACTACTAAAAAAATAAAGGGAAAGCAGCATTTTTCTTCTGCATAGTAAAGTTTCAAAGCTGTATCAAGTCAATGTTCAGTAATAAACTTTTGAAAGAACCACCATCATGTTCTGTTCAGAGTTATGAACATT
This sequence comes from Gopherus evgoodei, assembly GCF_007399415.2. NCBI lineage: Eukaryota > Metazoa > Chordata > Testudines > Testudinidae > Gopherus > Gopherus evgoodei. The sequence goes on along the minus strand of NC_044325.1, from coordinate 111,966,356 downwards.
TCAGAGTTCTGGACAACCTCCATTCCCGAGGTGTTCATCACTCTGAGGTTCTACTGTATTTTCCTTTGGCAGCTCTCTTCCCATCTCTAAGGTCTGTGATTCTATGCAAGGCCAGGTATCCCCCATAAAGTTTTGCTGTTGCAATGTCAGTTAGGGGTGTGATTTCCTTTGAAATTACATAGCAATGCTGGTAAAAGCCCTACTGTAGCCACAGTTATGCCAGCATAAAAGTGTTTTTGCTAGCATACCTTATTTTGTTCAAGGAACTGGTATAATCTATTCTGGCATTTTAGATGGCATAAGAGGAATCTACCCTAGCAGGGGGTTGCCATTGTAGCTATAGCTGGCAGTATATAGCTGTATTGGCAAAACTTATACACGTAGACTAGGCCTAGCCTCCTGGAGGCCTGGAACACACAAGGCCAATTCTTCAGTTAGTGTAAATCAGCACTATTCCATTAAAATCGAAGGAGCTACCCCCATTTCCAGCAGCTGAATGGCCTATCATCATTGTTGGATGATTTCTGAATCTGGTACACAGGGTAGCTACCCACAGACGCTGTACATGCCCAATGTTATTCACATTCTGTAGGAAGCCTTGGTGTGCCTTATGAGGAAGCTCTGTCTGCTGGGTTGTGTTGTCAGCTCTCAATAAACCTAGGTATTTTCCAAGGGAATATGTTCAGAGTTAGAATACAGTTTAATTTTTCAGTGTGGTGGATGGGAAACCAGTTTGCAAGTCAGGAGACCTGGGTTCTAGAATCATTTCAGCCATTGACTCACCACGTAACCTTGGGCAAGTCACATAACCCCCTCTGTGACTCAATTTCGCCTCCTGCAAAATGAGTACAATAGTACTTAACCATCTTTGTGGGGCACTGTGAGATGGCTAGGTGCAAAGTGATACAAGAATGCCAGTTTTTTATTGTCCATTGGAATCCCCTCTTCAAAACCTGCTCTCCATTGGAACCTTTCATCTAATAAGACATACCTTGTTTGACTTCACCCTGTTGCCACTGAGGGAGCCTTATCTAAAGCAACTCATTTCTTTGGCAAAGCACGATCCCACCTGCAGACCTCCATCATTCAACAGAGGTGGTCACTGCTCGATTTCACTTCATTTTCACATACTCTTTCTGAGCAGCTTGGAATAGTTGGGTGCCGGATGAGATAGCAGAAGGAAAAATGACTGATTTCAAGAATTGCCCACACACACACGCACAAAAAGCCAAATCTGCTTGCATATCAGGGGTCCACTTATGTGGAAAGGGCAGTGGTCTCCTGCTCCAGCCTATGACATCAGCAGCAGCAGCACCATCCTGAAGTCTCAAAAATCACCATCCTCTGTAGACCTGTAGGTGGATGACCTTTCATGGCTAGCCTTCAGAGTGATTCAAGATATAGCCAGCAGGAAAAGCAGCTCCCATAGTATTATGGCTTAGGAGGGCCATGCATTGCTGGGGCCCTCAGGGTTTCAATCTTGGAATGAAGAAATGTGGATGTTCTCATCCCTCCCGGAAAAGCGCATCATAGATGATCAGAGCCCGAGGTATTAATTATAGGGATGGGAGTCCTTCTGCCCTTCCCCACCCTCACCCCTTGATTTACAGCAGCCTCTTTCATTATATCAAAGCCTTTAGGCTCCATTCCCTGAGCAGATACAGTATCTCAGCCTTGCTGTGCAAAGCTGGCTCTCAGAAAGGCTGCCAAAGAGTTATCTCCAAAGGATGATTTATGCCCTGCCCACACTAGAAGAAGAACCTACCTGCAAGTGTGTCTATAAACACACATGTTGTCAACAAGGTTAACACTGATTCCATGACCAGGGTGGCCAGGAGAATTGTTTTTAGTCTGAGAGAACTACTTTAGAATTACATTAACCGGCAAACAGCTATGTTCAAATGCAGATGTAAACTATCATGTATCTGATCCCACTGTGGGCAGGATCTTCTTACATGCCCTGGAGATAAAGAGAGAAATTGTGCTAGGTTTCGATGAATATCCAAACACTGACTGGCCAATATGTGCTATTAAAATTCTTGATGGCTAATGTTGCTCAGCCTGGAGCTCCAGAGAGTTGAAGGAAACTTGCTATCCTCCAAAAAGGTGGACAGATGAAACCTGGAGCAGAATGATCTCTATCTGAAAATCCTGTTTGCATTCTACATGGATCCCTGAAAAGTGCATTCCCTAGTCAGATAGAGCCCTAGAGAATGAGGTGATAAGCCTTGTGGTTGTCACTGGATTTGTTCTCCCTTGGGCTAACTCCTCTTCACTTATTTTTGAGATGTGGGGACTCTCCAACTATTTTATTTCCAGCACAATTATAGGAAAAGTCTCATATTTAGCCTGTGGAACTCATTGCCACATGATATCATTGAGGCCAAGAGCTTAGCAGGGTTCAAAAAAGGATTAGACATTTTTACAGATAACAAGACTATCCAGAGTGATACTAGTTGGGATTGAAAAGAGTTTGGAAAGGGTAATAAAACCTCAAGTTTTTGGACATAATCCAATATATAAGTAAAGGGGCTAAGGAAGAAACTTTGCGTGTGACCAGGTTATCCCATATCTTTTAAAGGCACTGGACTGGCACTTGGGATATCTGGGTTCAGTTTCAGTTTCTGCCACAGAATTATTTCAGCAGGTAACTTAATCTATGAGCCTTAGTTCACCCTCTATAAAATGGGGATAATAATGCTTCCTCTGCCTGTCTTGCCTATTTAGATTGTAATTCTTCAGACTGGGACTGTCCACTACTACATGTGCAACAGCACCTAGGATAACAGTTACCTAATGATCTTGGATGGGATCTCTAGATATTACTATAATACGTAAGAATCCAGTATAACCATAGCAGTGCATTCAGGATGGTATCTGTATCAAGGCTGTACTTGCATGACACCTCTAAGTAGGCAGGGAGGACTGTGCTTTGGCTATTGAATAAAGGACCAAGTAAAAATTGGAACTGCTCACACTGTGCTGTTCTATCACTGCAGCCAATCGCCCTTCCACTCTCTCTCTCTCTCTCACACACACACACACACACAAATATACACACACAGAACAAAGGGAATTTTTTTTCTTCTTCCCCAGACAATTAATGTCAATGCAATGAAAGGCAGGTGCTGCTGGCATGCTGCCGTCCTTTTTGTTTACTGAACACTCCTTGAAGATTATTTGTGTTGAAATCTTTTGGCTCCTCCCACCCACACCCCAATCTTGTTAACATTCTTTGAGCCAGTTTTAGTGCCCTGAGGGCCCTCTGTGACAAGCCCGACTACAGCCTGCAAAGTGAACTGGAGCTCAGGCAAGACCTCATCCCCACCCCGCCATCCTATTCCACCCCCTCCCCACAGGAGCCGGGGGAAACAACAGTAGCATGTCGTCAATCTCCTGGTGAAGAATGGGGTCTCTTCCAGCAAACATCTTCTCTTCTCTTCTCTCTCTCTCTCTCTCTTTGTTGCTTGCTCTGAACAGAGCTAACTGTACCATTGTCCAACAGCCGCATCAGCCCCATGCCGCTGACCCCACTATTTCCATTTGAAAAGCAGCATCAATGTGAGAAGAAACTCTGTTAGGAGTCATGTTTAACTCTTCGATTCTATACCTGCTGGTCCTCTACCCCTCTGTGACTCCCCCTTTCTTTCCCTCCAGCCTCTTCTGCCTTCTCCTTCAAGTTACTGTTCACTCTTCTTCTTCCCTTTCCTATTTTCTGTCCACACCTTTTCCTGTCTCCTCTTTTCTTTCTTGTTTGCTTTCTCTCTATCACTCTCTCCACCTTTTCTTCTCAACCTTTCTTTCCATCTCAGAACTTCTCCCTCTCCTTTCCTCTTCTCTGTCCCTTCACCTTCAGTTCTCTGCTCCTCTGCTCTCACATCAATACTAGCCAATTGTGCTCAGTATAATGTTTTGTGTGCCACTGAAAGTAAAAAAATCCCTCAACCTGCAAAAGTCCTTTAGTGTCTGGATAGGCAAACAGAGGAAGAGAAAGGAACATTGCCAGAACACACAGAATTTCACAGCTAAAATACTTACAAGGAAAGTAGAACCATCTTCCCTCAGGAGTCTTGTGTTGTCCTCTAAAACATGAAAAACCCTCTCGTTGACTCCATTCAATCCTACAATTCTTCCTCACGCCCTATTTAAGCCTCAAACATTTGAGTAACATTCCTAGCAAAAAGAAAGATAGGATTTCAAGCAGTGAAGAGTTAATGTTAAAATGTGTTAGAAGTTGGATATTAGACTTCATTCCTTTGCCCTTCAATTTTCTGAGGGTTACATACATGAAGGCTAGGGAATTATCAGAAGAATGGTCACAAATAAATTTTGTCCATTATAATTACTCAAAAGTCATTTTCACTGAAATGCAAATTTCCTCCTATTGCCCTATCAATCCACCTTAACTCAAGAGCAAGGGATAGCTCAGTGGTTTGAGCATTGGCCTGTTAAACCCAGAGTTGTGAGTTCAATCCTTGAGAGGGCCATTTAGGGATTGGGGCAAAAATCCATTGCCCCTGCTTTGAGTAGGGGGTTGGACTAGATGACCTCCTGAGGTCAATTCTAATCAGGATGGGCTATCTCTAAATAGTCATTCATTCCTTGGCCTGTCCACTGGCCTGGGTACTAATTATTACCATTTACAGTGGTGTTTTCTGTTCTGTGGATACTTATCCAGGAGGAACTAGATTGAAACCAGCTCATTTCACAAAGGCCACCAGACAGCTTTTGCAAATTAACAAATTTCGGTCACCATTTTCCTGGACTGGATTTGAAGCAGAAACCTAAAAGTGAAAGTCTCTATACCCCATTGTTGATTCCTTCAGCCATGTGTTCCAGTCAGATACTTTAATTATAACATGAACATGATTCTTAACATCTTTGCTAACAAGTGAAATATTTCTTATGTTATACAGAGATTTGTCTCTCCAATGAGTTCAATTATGTTTAATGAGACACCCTTACATTAATATTTGTAAATATTTTACCAAAACCTTAACTGTCATGTAGATTTCCTGTATTTCCATTCAGACAGCTGCTGCTGCTCACCTTGTTTGTGCATAATTGTAATGTGTAATCAGCTTCCTTGTCGTGCCCGATTCTTGAATTCAAGTCACAATCCAGTTCCATGAAAGTAATTGTGAAATCACAAATGCTGGATGATGACATCTCTGAATGAGTCAGAGAGGTGGAGCCAGCTGGCCATAGAGAACATTAGAAAAGGTGACCATAATTTCAAAATCAACAAACGGGTTTGAGACAGCATTTTTTAGGGTTGCAAAATATTCAGGAAAAAGTTCACTTAAAAAGAATGCCTGGCAAAATCCTGGCCCCATAGGGAATTTTGCCATTAATATTACTGACTTTAGGGCTAGAATTTCAGCTGGGATTGCTACTGCCAACTTCTGACACAGTAACAATGCATGTGTATTTTCTGGAATTCAGAGTTTGGGGTTTTTTTGTATCAAGTAAGTCTGAATGAGTCTATCACAAAATGCTGACCGCGTGTCATTAACATTCACTTAGAGCGAAAAAACACAGCTTTGAATATCAACACTCATTCACCTTTTTCGTTTAACTCCAAATACGGTTCATTGCCCTGAATTCTCATTCCATTACAGTTTGTTTCTGGTGAATAACGAAGAAATTTTGTAGTTTGCCCACACACACACACACAAAAAATGATTAAATGAAAAACTTGGACATTTCAGGTGTTCCACAATAAGTTGCTAGGGCACCCATTTATACACATATCCCAGGACACAGTAATAGTGGGGAGGAAGCTATGGGAAAAATACATACAATTCAGCTGGGTTTTCATAATTCTAAAGCTTTGCCTGAGTGCGACAGGCCCATTAAAGATTTTTTGTCATTTGTTTATAATATTAGTCCTAATAAAGCCATCATTGTTGATGTCATATCTTTGATCCAGGAGCCAAAATCTCAGCTGAAGAAAATGGATGCAGCTCGATTGACTTCAGTAGAGTTTTCTCCCATTTACACCAGCAGAGAATTTGGCCCAACAACTAGAGCATGTTGAACACTGCAAAATCATTTTCAGCCATCCCATCAGAGAACACCAACACAACATGTGACATAGATAACCAGTCACGTACCATAAAATAACAAGTGGTGACTAGAGAAGCTGAAGTGAAGAGTTTGGCTACTAGGGGCTAATTGCTTGTCCAAATGATTAGCTGGATGCTTATGCACAGCAAATAAACTTAAAGAGGTCACAGTCAGTTAGTAAGTGATTCATTGTCAGGAAAAAAGGGTTACATTCATCAGAGCTAATTGATTCTCAATGAATTATTCAGCCTGCTCTAACTGTAACCAGCCTGGCTGAGCACTAGACTGGGGCCAGGTCCACACTACAGCTTTAAATCGATTTAAACAGCGTTAAATCGATTTAACGCTGTACCCGTCCACACTACAAGGCACTTAAAATCGATTTTAAGGGGTCTTAAAATCGATTTCTGTACTCCAGCTAAACGAAAGGAGTAACCCTAAAATCGATATTACTAAATCGATTTAGGGTTAGTGTGGACGGAAATCGAAGTTATTGGTCCCATTCTTTTACTGAGCTACCCAAAGTGCACCGCTCCGGAAATCGATGGTAGCCTGGGACCATGGACGCACACCACCGAAGTAATGTGCCTGAGGCCACGTCCACACTACAGAGTAAAATCGAAATTAATAAAATCGATTTTATAAAACAGATTTTATAAAATCGATTTTACGCATCCACACTAGGGCACATTACTTCGGTGGTGTGCGTCCATGGTCCCAGGCTACCATCGATTTCTGGAGCGGTGCACTCTGGGTAGCTGAGTAAAAGAATGGGACCAATAACTTCGATTTCCGTCCACACTAACCCTAAATCGATTTAGTAATATCGATTTTAGGGTTACTTTTTCATTTAGCTAGAGTACAGAAATCAATTTTAAGAGCCCTTTAAATCAATTTAAAGTGCATTGTAGTGTGGACGGGTACAGCTTTAAATCGATTTAACGCTGTTTAAATCGATTTAACGCTGTGGTGTGGACCTGGCCCTAGTGTGGACGCGTAAAATCGATTTTATAAAATCTGTTTTATAAAATCGATTTTATTAATTTCAATTTTACTCTGTAATGTGGACGTGGCCTGGGACTCAATAAACCTGAGTAAACTCAGGGTTCTTCCTGGTTCTGCCACCAGCCTGCGGGATGAGCTTGACCAAATTGCTTCACCTCTCTGTGCCTCTGTTTCTCAATTTATAAAATGGGGATATTGATACTGACCTCCCTTTGAGACCTATTTATGAAAGAGCTGGGTATTATTAATAAAGCCAATTTGGTCAAAGCATTACCCCTACTTTTCCCACTTGATTATAGGCCATGGTCTGACCTTTCTCTATAGTCCCCATGGGCTGTATGTGGTTCTGCTGTGGAAAGGGGAGAGACCATCTGAGATCACCCCTTACATGCTGCGATCTCTGTTTTGCAGGGGCGGCTCTATGTATTTTGCTGCCCCAAGCACGGCAGTCAGGTGGCTTTCGGCGGCACACCTGCAGGAGGCCCACAGGTAACACAGATTTGGTGGCATGCCTGTGGGAGGGCTGCTGGTCCCGCACCTTTGGCGTACCCACCGCCAAATTGCCACCAGTGGACCTCCCGCAGGCATGCCGCTGAAGGCAGCCTGACTGCCACCCTCACAGTGGCTTACCACCCCAGGCACGCGCTTGGTGCACTGGTGCCTGGAGCTGCCTCTGCTGCTTTGCCAGGGCTCCCTTGCCAGCAAGCACTACAAGTTTGGTCATTGTTGAGTTTTTGGAGCGTGGGCTCCTAACGAGCCATATAGCAGCTGGGAATGGAGAGAAATTATAGCAGTGCTCTGCCCTTGAAATGGCCATTCCCAGCCCAGCACTGTGTTGGGGATGGGAAGCAGTTGGCACAAGAACTATCTACGCCAACTTTATGGGGAATTCTCAGTTAGCTAGCTACAGACAGATTCCAGCTCCCATGCACTACCTGGGAGTAAGAATCTGGCTCCACTTATTACACCCCAGAGGAGTGACTACAATAAAGCCTTCACACCTAGCTTTCTTTTTGTGTAGGCTTCGATTAATTTTAAGAGCACATGACAATATAAAGGGACATGACTGGTGAAGACACGGCTATAGAATAATGCAGGGGTTGTTGGAGAATTCTGACTGGCTCTTACAGAAGTTGTGCAGCTTAAGAGTATAATTTCATGGGTCTGACTATTTTCCTTATTTTTAGATATGTTTCATTTCCTAATCACAACAAAACCCTCCAGGCTGTACATTTGAAGAGGATTACTGCATGTCTCAGATGGTAAAGTCACCTCCATTGGCCTTATGCCTTATAACACCACCCGAGGCATGGTATAATCATCCAGCAATGCACTGCTTGTCAAGTCGTATTGCTTACACAAAACATGCTGTGTTTTACCCATTATGAGCAAATTTCCTTTAGCGAGATCAACGGTACTCTAAGACACTGCACTCAGAAGCAAAATCTTTTCTCAGACTGGAAGAGTGAAGCCAAAGCTCCTTTCAATACATACCATTTTTAAACAAGGTCAAAACTTATGTCATGGAGCTAGTTTCAACAGGACCGTAGCAACATAGAATTGCCTTGGCCAATCAGAAGTCACCTACAGGGACTCTGCGGTTGTGTTCAATTAACCATGCAGGGTTCTGTTGTGTCTTCAAGATACAGTCCCACACTGGAGGAGATATGGAGGCACAATCTCCAGGAAGATGCCTGAAACTAGCACAATGCCTCCCAGTGCTCCAGGGAGCACAGAAAAAGTGCAGCCACTGTGTATCTGTTCCCATCTCTACCCAGTTGGTTGAGTGCAAAGGGAAGGTTAGGGCTCCGAAAGCCTGCAGCTGTGCCTGCCCATTGTGCAAGGGCCCAGGGGAAAGGAGGATCCTTTCAAGCTCCTTCTTCCCCCTCATTGCACATCTGGGTGGGACCTAATCCAGCCCTCTGTGTGCCAGAGCTAGCACACTGACTGGCTAACTGTGTGTTGGTTTCAGTCCAAACAATGTGTACATTCACAGCACTGATCAGCTACCTGCCCTCAGAGCTGACTATAAATATGCACACAGCCTGATCCCATAAGGTGCTTCTGGGGCAAGTAGCCATTTGACTCCTTTTCTATTTACACGCCATTCGAGGAGAGATGTCATTAGATAAATAATTCAGGATGATAATATTAGCTGTAACATCCATTACTCTGTGATTCTGTATCCAAGGTATAAATGCCTCAGCTTTCAGCACTGAAGCTTTAATAGCCCAGGGTTACAGTCATTATCTTGTAAAAAGGAAGCATCCTCTAATCACCTTCAGAGTATTTCCATCCTTTGCACAGCACACCTAAGGAAGATGGATGTAACCCCTGCTGCAGAGACTGTCAGCGTAGGAAGCCATCTTGTAGTAATTGCCCACTCAAAAACCTCATTGAATTTAATGGGAATTTTGAGTAGCAAGGAATATGGGGCCAGGGTGAAATTGCCCAAAAAGAAATTTAGACTTGGAATAAGAGGTAGGAGAGCACGAATATCGTCTGAACTCCCTCCCCATCCTGCCCTGAATCTGTTCTCCTGCTCAGTGGTGATGATGCCTACAGCAGTAAAGAGAGAGAACAGCAGAACCTTTATTCTGTCTGCCTACGAACAGAGAAAGAAAAGAGGAGATTTTTCCTTCTACTAGAGCCCCTGAGCTCATTGTACTACAAGGAGATAGGGGATTAGGCCCCCCATCTCTAAAGCCTGCACTAGCTAACGTTCCCCACATCACCACCAAGAGGCTATCTAAACCCTAGCCAAGGACCACTGTGGCTATTAGGCACTGCAGGAAGTCCACCCAATTGGTCCAGAGTGACACCACCCTGCGGCCCTCTGATTGGCCGTGTACACTATGTAACCCTGGAAGATGGCCCAGGAAGTTATTTAAGCACCCACATAGATTTTTGGCTTGTTGTGACTCCAGACCACACCTTGCATCTGATACCCAGTCTCTGACCCCAGCCTGCCTCCCACTCTGATTCTTGCCTCCTGATTCCAGCCTGATATTATCTCTGATCCTGACTCTTGCTTATCAATCCCAGCTCTGGTGATTGCTCTGATCCATGCTCGCTGACTATCACTTGGTGGCTTTCCTTGACTGGTGGCCCACAGCCCAGCTGTGACTGCTAAGCCAGACCACTTTATGCCCCAGTTCCTTACATACAGGAACCATTAACTCCCTGCAGACAGCTGGGGGGAAATTCTCTCAGGGGCATAGGCAGTGCATGGGACAGCTTATGGTTACACAGGCCTCCTTGCAAGCTGCAGCACAGCGGGCGATCCAGGAGTGGGACCAGGGGCAGTACAGAAGTCCCCATAATGGATGCCCCTATGGGGATTCTGGGTTGCTCTGAGCTGTGGAGTAGCCCACTGGTAGCCTTAAATAACAGTCTCTGGCTATGCTAACTTATGCTGAGAACAGACTGCATCGGTCTCTGGAGCTGCCAGAATCCTGAGACTACCAGGATGGCATTAAGCTGCTGTAGCTCCCCTAACAGTCCCCTCCCATCCCTGGGCTGTACTTTTCTGTGCTCTGCATCCTAGAGACACTGTACAGAACTGCACCCAAGGCATCCAATAGCTGTTACCGTGTCCATTCAGGTGCCCTCATATACTCTCAAACCCGCCCCACCTGCTGGGTGAAATTTTGCTCCTTTGTTCTCTCTCTCTCTTGTCTCTCAAGTGCTTGCTTTTTCCCTTCTGAATCCCCTGGGAGATGAAGCTGCTGGATGGCAGAAGGCAGCAGGCCAAAATCATCCCTGCAGTGAGATGTGCTTCCCAGTTCTCCCTTCCTTAGAGCCAGAGCTGCTGAGGGAGGCTTCTCTGCACCCCATCACCTCTTGATTATTCCTCTTGTTTTTAGCCTCACATTCTGCTAATTGGATGTTTTCTGACTGGTTTGTTTACATTAGAAATGCCCTGTCTGGAAGCAGAGAGCAAGGGAAACAGTTTATCTTAGGGAAATGGAGGCAGTATGTTTCCCAGGTTTTTCCTTGGCTAGTCTTTGCTATGCTCTGCGTTGGGGCCTTTGCAGAGGGTAAGGTTATTTTAGCAGTCCTTCAGAGTGGCAGAGATTTTTTTCTAGAGATTAGAAAGAGGTTCATTAAAAATATCCCAAAAAATAAATACACCTTGCACACAGGGCCAGTCTGTTTCTTCTCATCTTCATTATGAGCCTGATTCAAGGGCCACTGAAGTTAACAGAAGAGCCTCTACTGACATCAGTGGACACTGGATCAGACCCTGTTTTAGAACCAGCTTGCGTAAACTGCACCTTCTGCTGAATGAGAAACAGTGCATACCTGCACCATGAATGGTCTCAGCTGCCTTGCATATCCTTTTGGTCTGATTCTCTATAAGTGGGGTTCTCAACCCTTGAACTGCTGGCTACTGTATATAGGCAATGGGTCAAGTTGCTGGTATAGGGCTGGGGGGCGGTTGCTGATGCTGTAAGAAAGCTAGCTGCTAGGGGGCTGGCAGTGGGGTCTGAATGGAGGCTAGTGCTAAGCTGGAGCTGGTGTGTGAGGTGGTTATTGGTAACAGCATGGAGCTGGGGGCTGGAAGTTCTAGACAATGATTGAGTTGGTCCAATATTAATCCCAATTTAGAATTTTTGTGGAAAGGATATTTTGTCAAAGTTTTGAAATTCTCTGAGCCACTCTCACCACGTCTACCCAAGATGGGCAGCACATAACACATTTCTGGGCTGCACCACCATACATTAGGCTATACTGCTCCACATACAAAGTGCAGAGAGCAGTCTGTAATGACTGCAAAATTCATACTTCTATTAATATGTGCCTATACCCTCTCTCCTCCCCCCATCTCCTTGTTCCACTGGGGGAGGGGAGGGAGAGAGGAGAAGAAGACAACCCGTGCCCATGATGTGATATAGGGCTCTTAAAATAGGGAAACGATTGCAGCATATCCATAAATGATTTTCTTTTGAAGCCAAAGAAAGGGCAGTTTAACTAATCTCTCCCTCTCCATGTGCAAGGTGGACAAAAAACAACAAAGCAAAACAGAAAAACAACCCTCCAACAGACAATTGAGACGGTTGGACAGATGTTAGCTGAGCACACTTTACCAGATGAAGGCGGCTTTGCAAAGGACTTTAACTCACAGAGTCCTAAGCATTCCTTGTAAAAGGTGGCCAGGCTTGTTGTGACCTGTTCCAGGTGTGTAAGTGATGCCCTGCTTTATGCCTTTCACAGCTCAAAGCCCGAGGCTTAGGGGAGAGCGGGGAGGAGAAGAGAGAGGGAGAGGTTAGTGTGCTCAGATTAAATGGAGCAGAAAGAGAGAGCTGGAATCCACACTGCCTCAGGCCCCTCTACTGAACAGGTTCAACCTGATACCAGGACAGCAGAGGCACTAGGAGAAGCCAGAGTGATCTTCGGATATCTTGACTGCAGTGTTGTGCTAATATTCAAGAGCATGCAGAGGGAGGCTCAGGAAATCAAGTTTGAGAAGCCAGCATTAAATTAATAAGGAACTGATAAAAGGGAGATTGGGGGTGGGAGAGCATTTCAAATGAAGGACAAATTCACTCTTAATAAGACTCAGCGGCTAATGAAACCTGCCAAGGGCTAGCCCAGAATAGGGGAATCACAAAAGTGGCAAAAGACATCTATTATTATTATTATTATTATTTATTTGTATTGAAGTAGGCTCTAGCAGTCCCAGCAAGGGCCAGAACCCTGCTGTGCTAGGATTTGTACAAATACAGAACAAGAAGATGGTTCCTGCCCCAGAGAGTTTACAATCTAAGTGTTAGCTCCCCCCACTCCACATCCCACCCTTGGGTCCTCTGCTAAAATGATCTTGGATGTGGTGATGACTTGGCCCCCATATCTTTACTTTCAGGATGCACAATAATATACCATTGCAATAAGGGTTAGCCAAAACCAGGATTTAGAGAGATCCACTCTAGACAGGATCCTTGGGCTTTCTTCCTCTCAGAAAGCTTTAGATAATCAATGGGGGAAATAAAAAAGTCTTTGCCACTTTCTTTTTTTTTTCAGTGAGACTTTGTACACAGTCCGCAGCTTTCCATGTAGAGTTAGGACTCACTTCATCTCTGAGCATATCCAGCAGGATTTTTTGCTCTTTTCTGAATCTAGTTACTGAGGAAAGAGAACACAACATTTCCCCACCCTTGTTGATTTCAAGAATTAGAGTCAGGGCTAGAGTGAAGAATTCTGGTCCTTTGGGAGGATACATTTGTATTTGTCTCAAAGCGGAAAATTATTATCACTTTTTACCATTTAATATGTGGTGCTAGCCTCATTCATGATGTCATCCTGTTTTGCAGCTGCAATTCCCATTGGTTTGGATGAGATGCTCCTCTCTGCACTCCAAGAATGAATGTTAAGTGAATAAGATGATCCTAATTTCTGGTGCTGTGTCTCAGCAAGGTGCAGGGTAGCAAACTAGTGGTGGGTGTTTGCTAGTGAGTTAAGTAGTGACACCCATAGACTTCAGTCCCCATTGTGGCTCTGTTTTGGTCAGTTGCTTAATTCCAATGTTTTAGGATTGTTATTCCTTGTTTTCTCCACTCACTATGAAATTGCAAATTGACATCCTGCTTCTGGTCCTACAACCAGGCTGTGTCCTCTCAAAAGCTGCCACTGGTGGTATCAAATCACTGCCTTGAGTAGCTTCACATTCCTAGCTCTCCATTTGAACACGGGGTGTAGGGATTTTGGAACACCTCTGAAAGCATCTGGATGCCACCAGCATTCCAAGGGACAAGCAGGAGAGCATTCCTGAAAAGCATGAGATGCCTCCTTGTCCCTCACCACTCTCTCATGAAGAGAATGCCTGCACTTGGGCGCTTCCCCTTAGCCTTCCAGCAGGAGAGGCCCCTCTTTCAACTTACAGAAATACTATGTTCCAACCCCAAGATGAGAGCTGGTGTCCAGCGATGTCAGCTTTTGATCTGAAATGGTCTCCTGGAAAGCTGGAGCTTGCTTCAATTCCCCAGCCTCAAGCTGAATTTAGTCCTCACTGCTAGTACTTAGTGTCCTTGACTGTGACTAATGCACAGAATTTCAGCGGGTTTTTTCTCTCAGAGTACCACAAACTACATGTCATCAAAGTGAAGACCTGTGTGGTGCATCTAAAGAGTGATGTCACATCAAGCAATATAATTGCACTCCTTTGGGAAGCGCTGTTAGAGAATCAATGGGACTGCAATGAAAGGTCTCCTCACCTCATGGCAACTTATAGTGTTTTTAGCTGGTAAGCTCTTCGGGGCAATGACTGCGTCCTTGGATACATTTGTTCAACATCTAGCACAATGGATCCCCAGACCTGGGCATAACTGCAACATAAATGTGATATAGCCATAATAATTAATCCACATGCCACAACAAAACTTTCTCCTCATTACATTAATTTTGTTTTTTCACAACTTTAACTCCTGTATGCTGCAACTTTCTCAGCTCTTCTTCCTCATACCCATATTTTACCCTCTGCATTGAGGATTGTAAATCCTTCTCATGGTACTTTGAAAGTCGCTCTTGATGCAGTTTCCCATCGAACGAATGGTGGTCAACCACATGCAGACTGCACTTATGCCTGCCTTAAAAAAAATAACATGTCTCTGTGCATTCTCTAGAGTGTATGGATCTGTAGCTGGCACAGGCAACCAAGAAATAACCAAGCCTTTCTGGAGATGCTCATATGGAATACCAAAAAGAGATTAGTAACATATCTTACCTTGGTAGAGAGAAAAAGACAGAAAGTCATTAACCTACTCGATTAGTTTCTGGACTGCAAAACACAATTGTAGACAGAGATGACTACCAACAGCAAGACCTTGTGCAATCATCCTGTATGTTTGTCCACCAGACTGGGACTCAAAGACACATGCCCCAACTATATTGGTGTATGACCCAGAGCTCTCTGGGTGAAAAGTGGCATATGGGAGAAAGACAGGCTTCTGTTCAGGATACTAATGCCATGAGATCAGGTGTAACTACTTCTTAACTTTGAACCTAATCCTGTTCCAGATCTGAATTGTGTAGTTTCTCCTGCAGAATACTAAGAACCCCCTAAACATGTAACACAACCCAGCTACATGGATCAACAACCTATTTTTGAGCAACGCCTGAAAAAGAGATATTCAACTGTTGTTTAATACAGCTTGTTGTCTTCAAGATGGGGATGAAGTTGTGATAATTTATCTTGGTCAAAAGTTTCATACTTAATGGGCATAGGCACCTAAATCCATACTTAGACTCCAAAATAAGTGGCCTGATTCCAGGGATCCTGAGCGCACTCAGCTTACACTTAAATCAATGGGAGTTTATGGGTACTAAATGTAGAATGCATATGTTCATAGGTTTCCTTTCTAACATTTTCTGCAGAGCACTAAACCCAAGACAGCTTTCAGCAGACATGCAGTAGCAGAGTAGTTTTCTCCACATTTAAAAAAGAAACTTGTAGAATTAACATAGGGTGACCAGAGAGCAAAAGTGAAAAATCAAGACAGGGGGTAGGGGGTAATAGAAGCCTATATAAGAAAAAGAGCCAAAAATCAGGACTGTCCCTATAAAATTGGGACATCTGGTCACCCTAAATTAACATGAGTTTAGAAAATGTAATCACCATACTGGATCAGCCCAGTATCCTGTCTTCTGACACCTGCCAGTGCCAGATGCTTCAGAGAGAATGAACAGAATTATCCATCTCCTGTCATCCAGATCTACCTTCTGGTAGTCAGATGATTAGGAACACTCAGAGCATGTAGCTGCATCCCTGACCATCTTGGCTAATAGCCATGGATGGATCACTAATGAAAATGCATTAGTCACAGAAAAAGAGTGAAACAGTAGGGTTATTTTGGTTCAAAGAAAAGACAGAGGGAACATGACAGAGTTATATAAAATGCTGAGTGGGATCAAGATGGGTAATCTGGCCCTCTTCTTTACCTTTTCTTATAATACATGAAGGGGACAACCAGTGAAATTGAAATGCCACACATTTTAATATGGTAAAAGAAACAATACTTTTTTACACAATGTATAATTAGCCCATGGAATTCAGTGCTGCAAAAAATAACTGAAGCCAAGTGCTTAACGGCATTCAGAAATGGATTAGTCATTAGACAATGAGTACATCCGCAGCTGCTTTATGATATCGAGTAATCATTTGTTTTTAAAAACGGATACAAACCCTCATTCTTCAAGGCATAAGCCTGTGACAAACTGATGGGATTTAGGAAGAAGCAGGTTATTCCATAATTGTCCCTTAGAAGTTTCTTGCATTTGGTGCTGGCCACTGTTAGAGACTGGACTGGACAGGCCATTCGGCTGATCCAGCATGACACAGCCTATGTTCTTCTGTTCCTAATCTTGCATTGCTTTCCTGGCATCTCTAATACTTATAGCTGGGACTTTCAAAGGAGCCTAAAGGAATCAGGCATCCAACCCCACTGGCTTTCAACAGGCAGAACCTAACTCCTTTGGGCCTCTTTGAAAGTCCCAGCCTGTGCATCTTTAGTGGTTGGCATACACACAAATTTCTCTTTCTGGCTGTTTCAGGTGAGTATTACAAACTAATTATGGCTCTGCTAGTGTGAAGACACCTTCAGTCTTTTCATTTACAAAGAAGATCTGAACTGGATCTAAGCCTGTTGTCTGTTTTTATAAGGTCACCCATTACCATGGTATCTGATCACTTTCCCTGAAAATAAACACCAGCATGTGCTCTCCCTCGAGAGGAAAAGAGCTGAAACTGGATTTCTGTGTCACTTTGCTAGCGCCACTGTGGACCTCTGGGGGCTGCTTTTCACAAGGATTTCCCAGATGTAATGTTTAATGGTCTCCAATCCCCACATGCCTACCTGGTTCTTCTCTGCCCATTCTATCTCGTAACTCACTGGTCGGATTTGGACGGTGTCTGTAAATTCCCAAGGGAGTAGCAGTGAAAGTGGAAAAGCAAACAATGAAACCTCACCAAGTGGCTACAGTGAAACGATGGCACAATGCATCAGTGTGAGAGAGCCTCAACCAACAAGGCTCACTGGCAACCCCAGGTCTGCTTGATGAACATGTGAGCAGACAGCTTCCTCCTGGCTCATCTTCTTAACAGACTCACCCTGGGACCTGCTGAGAATAGGGTGACCAGATGTCCCAATTTTATAGGGACAGTCCCTATTTGGGGGACTTTTTCTTATATAGGCACCTATTAGCCCCTAGCCCGTCCCAATTTTTTACTCTTGCTGTCTGGTCACCCTAGCCCAGAGCCAGGCCTAGCAGACAGATAACTGCATTAAAGGAGAGGAAGATTTTCTCTCTTTTACATCCTCAGCAATATTCTTTCCACCGTCTTCTCCCAGCACTTTCCTACACAGCTGTCTGAATGGTTCCTTCCCTCTCCACCAGTAGTAATATGATCATTTAAAAGAACACATTGAGTTCTTATGCTGAGGCCATGAGGGCCTGAGGCCTTCATTTACTTCTATTTAATCCCATTTATCGGCAAATTCCCCACTATACTCAGGGCCAACTTTTCACATATACACCCCACTTGAGAGCTGGATTTGCTAAGGGGATCTAGACAGGTTGAGGTGTTAGTGTGTTGATTATTGATGCACGCCCCTCTGTACGCTCAGCATAGGTGAAAGCTCCAGGTCTTCATTAAGGGCTGAGTAATTGTGTGCGTGATTGAGCCGTAAGGGTAAGCTCTCTATCCGTGACAGCTTTGTATTGCTCCTAAATTGTGCACTGCATGCTGTGTGTGTCTATCGTGGCTTCATGTGCTTTCCACATAATGGAGCATTCTCCTGATCAGGTTGTGATCTCCATTACACAAATAAACATTGAGAGCATCTCCACTGAAGTCAGTGGCAGGACACTGTATTTACAACAGTACAACTGAGATCAGAATCTGGCCAAGGGATTAGAATCTGTGTTTGGCAGCTATGGCACACAGTGTATGGCACAGTGTATCGTAACTGTGCACTTGGCACCTGTGATAACTTCATGGCCTCTAGCATATCAGGCACAATGTCCACATGGTCTAGGTCAGTGATTCTCCCTGGGGATACTCAGAGGTCTTCCAGGCAGTACTCAACTCATCTAGCTCAATGTTTCTCCATCCGGGGGTTGCAGCCCCCAAGAGGGTCCTGGGACAGGGTTAGCAGGAAGGTTGCAAACACAGGGCCAGCATTAGGAGTTGGCGAAGAGAGCAATTGCCCAGGGTTAGACACCACAGGGGGCTCCACAAAGCTAAGTTACATGCTTCAGCCCTGCCTCCTGGGACTCGGGCTTCAGACAAGGCTCAGAAGTGAAAAACAGGCTCAAGTCTCAAGCTGAAATGTAAGTACAATATTTATATCCCAATTGGTTTATTTTATAGTTATATGGTCAAAATGACAAAGTCAGCAATTGCTCAGTAATAGTGTGTTGTGACTCCTGAGAGGGGTACAGTAGTCTGGAAAGGTTGAGAACACATGGTCTAGGGTGACAGCAGTGTGTCCTCCAAAACTGAACAAGTAGGAGTTACGCTCCTACATAATGACAATTCTTCTCCGTATGTGTAATATCTCTTTGGCCCTCGCTGTCAATGCTGGAACTGACTCAGGCCATAATGGCACCCTGAGTTAACTCCCCACAAGTGAAGAGGAAGCAGACCATCATACCCTTATGCACTTGCTACCTATGTGCATTGTCCCCACATCATGTCTTTAGGTGCATGCTACTGGGACTGCAACTGCCACAGTACAGATTTACTCTGAGCCTGGAACGGAGTGTTCGTTATGCTATACGGTGTGTGTTTTGGGATATGAGCAAAGTTCAGTTTTACTTAAAGCATTTAATAAGCACCAGCCTCACTAATGACTCCTTCCCACCCTATTTATCGCGTGTATGAAGGCCCAGCCCTTGACCCTTCATGAGCAGATGGATCTGAAAGACCTCTCTGTGCTTCCGCACAGCCCTAGTGAGGGAGGGTGGGTGCGTGATTTCCCCACACTCCAATCTCTGCTGCTTTGAAGAAGTACATCTGTAATCTTTACAAGGCCTTGGAGATATGGGAGCTCTGGGTACACACACAGCAATGCAGCCAGCTGTTGTGATTTTTTTAATGTTCTTTCCCGCCAAATCCCCACCCCCTTCTAGAGACCCAATCCAAGTTAAAGTAATTTCCTTAGCAGTAAAGATTTACACAGTTTACCTGCAGCCAGAAAGCCAGCGAAACTCAAGGTCCTGGGTTCCTTCCAAAAGCAATCGGAAGAGAGCTAACAAAAGAGAGAGAACAGCGCTATTGTTCTGGTGCTCTATAAAGTCCACTTTCAAAATGAAACAGGAATTGCTAACTGGAGCAGTGAAGACAAGAAACTGGCCCTTGGAGCAGAGAGAGGGGGAGACTTCTTTGATTATTATTATTTATTATCATTCCACTAGCACCTGAAAGCCTCAACAGAGATCAGGGCCCCCTTGACTATTCATTGCAGGGACACAGAGTAAGACCGTGCCCTGGTATGTCATCAGAGCTGACCCCAGTGGCCTCTTCCACGACTAGTTGCTGGAATGTCTCTTTATTACACAGCAGAATGGTGATATGAAGGCATCTTAGGTGACAACCCATAGCATGAGTCATGGAAAGCTGAGTGGAGAGGTAAGAATTTAGCATAAAACTAGGGATCTCTATCCAACACCATGTGCACACTCATATTCAAGATAGGGCCTGAACCAGAAACCCCAGCCTGAAGACTGCAGTCCCAAATGCTGGCACTTGTTCCTGTCACTCCAATTGGCCGAACACCCATTAAATGTAAGGAAATTGGAACCTTATCTTGTGGATACACTCAGATGTATCCAAAATGCTTAGGTACTGTACACACATCTACAGACATTTATACTCTTCGGGACAATGGTGACAGCAGAAAGCCTCCTGACTGTGGAACTAGTGTGGGACGAAGGAATGGTCATTGCAGGGTTGTGGAGAGGATGTCACTGCACAGAATCTTTGGAGTAGGGGCACACAAGAGGGCCAGAGCAACTCAGTCAGGCCTGGGTGGAAGGATCCCATTCCTGCCGATCCCCTGCTCATTTTAGCTCCCAGCCCAGCTAGTCAGGCTAGATGCTGGCAGGAGGGATTGCCATACACATATATGTACACTAAATATAAAGCATACATGTACACACTTGCAGAGCCAGACATCTTGGTTTTGCCTTGGCATCATTCTTTCTAATGGTTATTCTGAAATCTTCCCAGGATGCTTGGAATGGGGGATTATTATTGTTTTGTTAACTGCTTTATTTCTATGGAAGCTGTAATAGAAGATCTGATGTATTGGGTTTTTTCACAAAAGCAGGAAATTGTCTGTAACCTGAAATAGTGCAGTCAAATGCTGTAAGAGAATCTCCTCCATGCACACACCTCCAACTGCCTGGCCTCAAATCCCAAAGCTGACCCCCTCTACAAGAAGGTTCCTGGTTTTATGCTGGCCCTTTAAGAACTTTCTACCTGTGCCCAGCCAGTAATGCAGGAATGATAGCAGAGGTGCAAAAGTCCCTCCTGATGATTAATACACCTTGTGTACAAAGAAGCTCTGTGGTGAATGGAGGCCGGAGCCGGGATTAATTGCATACCTTGAAGTGGAAAGATTTATGTAAGGAAACAGATTTGGCAGGCTGCCATACCAAAGGCTGTGTCTACCTGACAAAGTCTCCGCACCTGTCCTGCTCCAGCGGCAAAAATATTATTTCATAACATTTGAAGGGAGACTTTTAATAGTTAGGTTCTCCCTCACCTCACCCTCCTTCCACTGTGCTATGTCAAAGAACAGCTTTTTTTTTCAGTTTCTTTGTAGGTTTCTTTGCGTGTGCCTTTGAGGTGAGTCAGCAGGCTTCATCAAAGAAGTTTTGATAACTTTGGAGGTATCCACCCACTCACCTGGAGGTCAGGTATCTGACTGCCTGGTGTATGGCAACTGCTGTACGGCACAAAATGGGTATATCTAGCATTTTGAATGTTGCCACTATAGAAATGTAGGCTATTTTCAAAGACATCTAAGGGATTTAGATGACCAGGTCCCATTAACTGGGTGTCCAAATTCCCTATAAGGCTTTGAAAATCTCAACACAACCCCACAAGAATGCTGCTGCCAGGAACCTTGTCATCACTGTGACAGATGTTGATTGGCTTACACAGCAACCTCGCTTATGGAATTATCTCCATCACAGGGGTGTTGCGCATGGAGTCAGTGTAATTAAAGTGTCCGGAGGCAAGCTGGTGGGGAAAATAACAATTGAGTTTATTAAAAGATGAAAGTGTCTGAACATAATTGAAATTGCATGAGCAGACAAGAGCTATCTCCTGTATTGCCTGACTCCACCCACGAAACCACACAAACCAGGTTTTAGGGTGCCAGTATTCTGTCATCAGTAAGCACTCATGCCAAAACACTGGCAGAGCATAACTTGAGGACATCTCACACTGTTGCCAGTTGTCTGGGAGAGAAATAACCACCCACAGAGACTTACATATTATCCCTGTTTTGTACACATACATGCTGAAGTGGGAAAAATAAGAAACTTCACCCACTTACAAACACAGAAGAGGTCAGGCCCTTGGTTCATCCTTGTATCATCCCACAGAGCTGTCTGGCCACTGGTAGGGAATTAGGTGGCACCATACCAGAGGATGATAGATCCTGCTCTGTCCAGCCCTGAATTCCCCAGGAAGATCCACTTCATCCCTGTGGCTACCCTGCCATCATCTATGCTTTTCATGGGCACTATTTACAAAACAAGCTGGTACCTTCTGTCAAGAAGCCATCATCTGAGATGTCAACCCAGGTACCTTTCTGATTTCTACACAGGCTAGAGATGCTTGGGGGGATACAGTACCCACAGGTAGCTGTGTGGGTTGATTTTCCTGTCCCTCATTTCTTTTTTCCTGCCTCTTAACTGGCATGGTTAGTGGCAGGTTTAAAGCGCCACATTAGAGGAAGCATTAGAACTGTCATTCTTTTTCCACATGATGGTAGATTTGATGAAGTGAGGGGTGGACGTTTGAAGGGAATTCTGCAAAAATGTGAGCGGAAACTTGGCCTTTGTCCTTCTCTCACACACACAGATCTTCCTACTTGTCTCCTTTTCAACCCTCATCACCTATTTTGGGCTCAGTTCAGCTTCCTTATCCTGCATGAACAGGTGACTGGGCCAATCAAAATCAATGGGACTAGCTCAAGAGGAAGTCAAGCAGGATTCGGTGCTCCATGCATAATATGTATTGTGGCTGCGTATGGGACAGACTGTCAATCACTGGTAAATGTTCAAGGAGAAAGGTATCAGATTTTACCTTAAATGTGAATTTTGTTTTCTGCCACCTTCTCCCCTCATTTCCAATCCATCCCTCCTCCTTTTTTAACCTTTTATGATTTTCAGCTTGCTCTGTTTGCTGTGTCTTTCTTATATTATGGCTGGACTATCAAATAGACTATGGCTTTCAGTGTGCAACTTGAAACAGGACAGCAGTGTCTATGCAGAGCAAGTGTCTCTTCACAGGAAGCACTTTGTGGAGTGCATCTATGGTGCTGAAGGGCTCTGCAAGGCCCCCTATAATTGTCCTTCCCTCAGAAAAGCCCATTAGCTGTCTGAAGGAGTCATTTTTACCTCACAAAGGGCCTGACTGGAAACTCATTGGCTCCAATGGAAATGGGATCAGGCCTCAGAATCCTTGAAAGACTCTTGGATTGTTTGAGAAAGAGAAATAAAAAACAATTCTGTTTAACCCTAGACATTGAAAAAGCTCAGCTCTGTATAACACCCCTTCCGTGAATGGGTCTCTGTGTCATACAAAGGCTCAGCATGTGTATATATGCCACAATGTGCACTAGTAAAATAGGCTTACTCTAGGGGTGAAGGGTGATTTCTGTAGTATGGTCTAGCAGATAGGGCATTGAACTGGGACTCAGGAAACCTGGATTCTAGTTCTACCTCTGCCAAAGACCTGCTGTGTGACTTTGGGCAAGTCATTTCAGGTACATCTTCACTGCAGAGTTAACCTGGGTGATTGACACCCAGATTCAAGTAGCTGTACTATAAAGCCCTAGCTGAGGTATCATATCCACACTGGAGCTGCACTTCCCTGTGTGTGTTAGACTCATAGAATATCAGGGTTGAAAGGGACCTCAGGAGATCTAGTCCAACCCCCTGCTCAAAACAGGACCAATCCCCAGGTAGATTTTTGCCCCAGATCCATAAATGGCCCCCTCAAGGACTGAACTCACAACCCTTGGTTTAGCAGGCCAATGCTCAGTCCACTGAATTATCCCTCCTCCCATGGGTCTTTGAGTGGCTCCATGATTCTTGCCCAGTGAATTCTGGGACAACTTATCTGTATTTCTGGACACATGGGGGGAATTGTGAGAAGATGTTGGAGCACTAATGGCACTCACATGCTTTAGCCTGTGTCTTCATTGTGCACAGTTGGCAAAACTGACAATGAAGAATTACAAAGGGATCTCACTAAACTGAGTGACTGGGCAACAAAATGGCCAATGAAATTCAATGCTGATAAATGCAAAGTAATGCGCATTGGAAAACATAATCCCAACTATGCATAAAAAATAATGGGATCTTAGTCAGCTATTACCACTCAAGACAGAGATCTTGGAGTCATTATGGATAGTTCTCTGAAAACATCCACTCAATGTGCAGCAGCAGTCAAAAAAGCGAACATAATGTTAGGAACCATTAGGAAAGGGATAGATAATAAGATAGAAAATATCATAATGCAACTATATAAATCCATAGTGCAGCCAAACTTTGAATATTGCAAGCAGTTCTGGTTGCCCCATTTCAAAAAAGAGATATTAGAATTGGAAAAAGTACAGTGAAGGGCAACAAAAATGATTAGGGATATGGAACAGCTGAGGAGAGATTAAAAAGACTGGGAATTTTGCAGAGCTGTTCAGAGCTGTTCTTCTTCAAAGAGAAGCAATTAATAATCTTTGGATTCTGTTTTCTCCTCTGAGGAGTGTATCCAGAATCAAGTTCAGATGGGCACAGAAATTTTGGTGTATGACCCACAGAATAGAAGGGATTGTTCCAGACCAGAATGAAGATCCTTTGCCTGAACTGAGATGCAATGGAATTCAGAACTGGAATAGCATGGGTGTGGAGGTCAGAACTAAGATGCAGTGGCAGAGCACTAGGATTAGAATAGAAGGAAATATTTCAAGTCATGTTCAAGATATGTTGGAGAACTGAGTGGAACCCAGTCTTCAACTATTATAGCAAAGATGTGTGGTTGATTTAATAGAATTATTAGGGGAAAAGAAAATGAGAGAGACTAAAATTATGGACAGATTCTCTACTGGTCTGAACTAGCATAGTTCCATCAGAGGCAGTGGAGCTATTACAATTCACAGCAGCAGAGGATTTGGCCCTTTTTAAATTTTAAAACACAAACACACAGCAACACACACCTCAATGTATGCAATAGTTCAAAATGCTCTGAACGCCCAGGGTAAACACAAGGCATTCAAATAAGAGAGTAATATTTGAGACTGATAAAGATGCAGTTCAGGAATGATGGTGTGCTCAGGCATTGAGGCGGTGACTTTAATTGATTTGGATATTAATTGGTTTTCGTTTGATAATTTGCATACTGATGAATGAGGTACAAGACTGAAAAGAACTCCATGGGCACACAAAGCAAGCACGTAAAACTTCATTTCTTATATGAGACAAAGCATTTCAGTGATTATAAGAAAATGAGAGGGGGCAGTGGGGGAAAAAGACATTTATAGAGGGCAGAGTGTAAAACTGCTCTTCTACCTGTGTAGCAAAATCTCTCCAGCCAGTAACAGGAAAGGCATCACTCCCATTAAACAATCCCGTGGCTTGATCTGTATTGAAAATATTTGCAGTTTCACAAGCTCCTCTGGTGCTATGATTGGATACCTGAACTGCTCTGACAATCAGGGAAAACCAATCAGGTTGCCTACCTGTTTAAAGGAGAAATTCAAAAAATGACAATGGGCTGAACCCAAACACAAAAAAGAAAGAAAGAAAGAAAGAAAGAAAGAAAGAAAGAAAGAAAGAAAGAAATTTGTTTAGCAGTGATGTAAACTTTGGCCCTGTTCACTTAACAGTTGAAAATGTGTTAGGCAAAAACTGAGTTTAATAGCAACAAGCCTGGTTTAAATACAGTTGTTGCTCACACATGCTAGCATGCTTTCCCTGACCGGTGTAGTCAGAGAATTTTTTTGAATCATGATATAAAACTGCTGCATAAGTAAGGCCCTTTGTTTTCCGTTTTTACCAAAAATTTCCTGCATTTTACAAAGCTATTATTTGGTTTTTACTGATTTTCATCTGAATTTTGGACCACTCAAGTACTTGAAAATACTGATTATGTTTAAAAAAATCCAAACTATTACATAGGTAGATGTGTTTATGTTAATATTAAATTAGCCTAAATGTAAATGCAAGGCTGCCCGTTAAAGTAAGGCAATGTACTGAAAGCTACACACCCATGCACATGTGCATGAATATGTACATACTGTTAATGTACAGTTCGTGGAATAAACCACAGCATTAAACTGCTTTTACTTTCAATACTATTACTTTTCTCTATTTGTTGCTCTTCTCTGTCCTCTCATCCCCGAGTATTAAACCTGCTCTTTTCTGTCAATTTTAACCCGTATTTTAATTTTTGTAATAAACATCGATAAATTCCTGGGAAATTTTAAACAAAATAAAAACTGAAAATGAAGGGTCTTGTCCATAGGCTGTTGTCTTTGTATCCAGGGAGAGCAAGGATAATGGAGAAGAAAAGAATAAGAATTTTCCAGTGTTTATCCTTATTAATGTTTATTATTTGCATTGTGGTAGTGCCTAGAGGTACCCATCCCATTCTGCTAGGAGTTGTACACACTAGCAGTGAGAGAGAGACCCTGCCCCAAATTGCTTACAATTAGGGCTCGGCAGGAAATGGTTTCCCATCCCATGAAAATTTTCAAAATATCGACAACGACAAAAAATTCCTGTCCCAAACAAGGTCAAAAAGTCAAAATCTTGAGAATTTCCATGAATCAAAAATTTGAAAAACCATTTGGTAGGGTCAGCTAAAACATTTTATTTCATATTTGACCTTTTTTAAAAAAACAAAACATTTTTTAATTATCCTAAGCCTACATTTCAAAACCAAACGTCATTTCAAATCAGAAAACCAGAATTTTTCATTTTAAAAACATTGAAAATAAATATTTTCACAATTTCAAAACTCCTATCAAAAAATCTTTAAGTTGAAAAACTTTGTCTAAACTGAGCCTTTCCCACAAAATTATTTCGTTTTGACGAATTATCATTTTCCAACCAAATACATTTTCATCAAAAACTTCATAGCTAGCTCTAGTTATAATCCAAACAGACAAGACAGACAAAGCATGAGGGGGGAAACAGATGGACAAAGAGGTGAAGTGATTTGCCCACAGTCACAAAGCAGTTAGTGGAAGAACTAAATCTAGAATGCACATTTACTGGGGCCCAGTCCAGCACCCTACCCACTGGACCATGCTCTGTATTCTCTGGTTAGGATTACCCGAATAGGGAAACCTGGCTGGGAATAAATCTTGTGGTATTTATTTTAGCAGTTCTTTCCCTCTTTACAGTATAGGCCCTGGAGAGAAGACCATTGGGAGAACCTATATTATTAACTATTATTTGTATTGCAGTAGTGCCTAGGAGTGCCATATGTGCACCAGGACCCCACTATGCTAGGCACTGTACCAAAGCAGAACAAAAAGATGGTCCCCGCACTTTCTATACTCCCCTTCCCTTGTGAACCACCTTGTTGATACTATGAACCTGCCTGAACTACAAGAACCACCATGTTCAGGAACCAAGTTACAGTTTGGCATAATTCCTGGCACATTTGAAACAGTCCCATCTTGTAATACAGACAAGGCCTAACTGTGTTATAACTGTGTCCCCAAACTACGCCAAAGCCTTGGACCATACCAAAGACCAATAGGTCCCATTATAGAACCCTATTTTTACTGTGTGGAGGGACAACTGTATAGTAACGAGGTCTCCCAACACGGGTGCTCTTGCATGTACGTGGACCAGTGGTTGAAACCAGGGACAGCAACAGCCATTTTACACTTATGATTCCCTAATGAGTGAAAACAGGAAGTTATTAATAAAAGAACCATGCTTGACAAAAAATGTTATGAACTAACTCATAGGTAATCCCCACCTAGGGTAACCAGACAGCAAATGTGAAAAATCAGTATGGGGTGGGGGGTAATAGGAGCCTCTATAAGAAAAAGACCCAAAAATCAGGACTGTCCCTATACAATTGGGACATCTGGTCACCCTATCCCCACCATTGGTCCAACCAGAGTCCCTGTTCTAAGCAGGGAATGAAATACCTAACAAAATCCCATGAGATTTTTATCTACCCATCTTTAACCAGTTTTAGTCCCAGCGAGAGACTGAACTGAACTGAGGTGTTAGCTAGATTAGGGAAATTTGCACCTGTGTAACTACATCAGTGTGAATACAGCAAGGCAAGCCCCTCACACAAACATGCTGGACCAGTGCAAATTGAAGCTTGTGCTAGTCAGAGATGAAAGTAAGCTGGTATGGGCTGATACAGCGTACCAGTAAGAAAGTGGCGGAAGCATTCAGTACTGCCTTACTTTCATCTCTGCTTAGCTTTTCACTTACATTTGAAGTATCTTTTTTGAGAGATCCATCCATATATATATATACACTTAGAACACATATGGATCAGAAAGATAAATAGACATATAGATCTGTCAAGCAGGAAGATTTTGTTTTCATGTATGTCCATTTTTCACGCTCAAGTCTTTAAACAAATTCCATCCAAGACTGGGGACAGATTTTTCTCTTGCCTCTTTAAAAAGAGCAGTCACTGATTTAATAAGCACTTTTGCTTTTCTGGCTTAGTATAGTGTCCGCTTTTCAGCACTACTTTCCTGGGTGTTTCAATGTTCAAATCCCTACCAGTCTCATTCTTTCCCTAGGGCTTGCAGCGCTGAGCCAGTCCAATGCTGGTGCTCTCATTACAACTCTATTAATTAGTAACTTGGTTGTGGGGGAAGAGAGAACCCTTATTAGCAACCCCGAGCCATACCTCAGCCATCACTTCCCTACTGCTGAAGCCAATCCCAGGAAGCGATTACAGCGAGGAGCAGTTTTGCAAAGGCTAATACACAGATTCCTAGTGAACACCTCAATGAGCAAGGTTCAGGAACAAACATCCAATTAAGAAATGTGGCTACTGGTCGTTTTTTTGTGACAGTGGAAACAAGCTGGTATAGAAAATGGGCTATTCAGCAAGTGCTCTAACTTCTAAGAGGTCTGTTTGTAACCAGTGTGACAGACCCAGACCAGTAGGGTACTGGAGTCTGGTAGAGGGCAAATATACTGGTCACTGGATGAGTAGTTTTTTGTTCCCTGAGTGACCAGAGCAGGGGCTGCACTAGAGTAATCAGGAACCTGCTAGAACCAATTAAGACACCTGGAGCCAATTAAGAAATTGCTAGAATTAATTAGGACAGGCTTGCTAATCAGGGCACCTGAGTTTAAAAAGGACCTCACTTCAGTTTGTGGCATGCGTGCAAGGAGCTGGGAGCTAGAGGCACAAGCTGCTGAGAGTGAGAAGACATATTGCTGGAAGACTGAGGAGTGCAAGCATTATCAGGTACCAGGAGAAAGGTCCTGTGATGAGGATAAAGAAGGTGTTGAGAGGAGGCCATGGGGAAGTAGCCCAGGGAGTTGTAGCTGTCACGCAGCTGTACCAGGAGGCACTCTAGACAGCTGCAGTCCACAGGGCCCTGGACTGGAACCCGGAGTAGAGGGTGGACCCAGGTTCCCCCTAAACCTCCCAACTCCTGATCAGACACAGGAGGAATTGACCTGGACTGTGGTTTCTACCAGAGAGGAAGGTCTCTGGGCTGTTTTCTGACCCACATGGTGAATCTGTGAGGCAAGCAAATCTGTCAATAAGTGCAGGACCCACCAAGGTAGAGGAGGAATTTTGTCACACCAGGCGTTGTTGTCAGAGATCAAATAAAAGTTCAGCTGTGGGGTAGGAGGTGGGAGGGGGAAGAGTGATTTTAAAAACATTTCCCAGTGTCTGTCTCTCTCTCTAAATATACTAAAAGGGGGCATTGAAAAGCAATATATTTGTATCCAAACGCCGCTGAGTGCATTCTTTCTATGCAGCAATTTTTTTGTTTAATGTAAGTTTCCAAATTATGTTAATGAACTGATTAACCAGTTTCCTGTTGCTTAATATGCCCCCTATGACCAATGGTTGTCTGGCTCACTGATAAAAGACACTGAGCAAGAAGCATTTTACTTCGGTAGTGAAGAGGGCAACAAACTGCTCCCCTTCCATTTTCAGTTTTTACTTCTCGTCATGTGGAAACCATTCACGTGGTTGTTCCGAATGTTAGCTTTTAAGTACCATACTGCCATCATGGTAGCTGCGCTCACTTCTTATTGTCTCAAGTCTGTCTTGCAGACACGCAATTTACATTAGGACAGTAAATGGGAAAAAATGCTGCCTAAGAAGATACACATTCAACAGACTATAGTGGGTATGTTTAAACATAAAAGTGAGGAAATAGGGGATTGTCAGTCAAAAAGAAGAGCAACAAATGAAGAAGCTGAAAGTCATCCACAGGGAAAAAATGCTGACACTTTTACACCTTTGTCATGTGGTGAGCCACAGCTGCTGCAAAGAGAGGTCACAAATGAAACTGATGAATTTCTGGGTAAGAAAAGTGAGACTCAACCATCGCCTGCTGTGTGGTCAGAAATGAAATTTGAGGAGTTCAAAAATAAAAGCTACTGGCTTTTTGCTTCGGGTAGTAAACTTGGGTGCACAGTATGTCATGATATTTCCAATTTGAAGCTGCATTCTGCAAGAGGGCTTAACATCTCTCTAAACTGGACCTCTTGTGAAATATCCTCCTACAGAAAGAATAAAGAGACAGAATTGTCTTCCCGTCACAAAAAAATAAATGAACATAAGAAATCTGCAGCTCACATGGAGGCTGAAAAAATTCAAGCCAGAGCTAAAAAAGAAACACTTCTTAATCTGAATGCTAAAAGTGAAGAAGCAGAATTTGAAACTACTGCACGTGTATTCCGAACAGCCTACTACATTGCCAAAACAAATCGACCACTAAGTGACCACAAGAGCCTCATTGACCTACAGCAAATCAACGGAATTGAAATGGGGCGTTTATGTCTACACAAACTGTTCTACTATACAACAATCAATCATATATCCACTGAAATGAAAAAGAGAATTGTCAACAAAATCATCAACAATAAATCAAAAATTACTGTACTTGTCAATGAATTGACTACTCTCTCTGGAAACTCGACTCTCATCATTTTTTTGAAAGCCACTACAGATGGAATTATGAGGCCACATACGTTTCCTCTGGATTCAATTGAGCTGCAAAGCACAAGAGCAGCAACCATTAAAGGGGAAATTTTAAAATGCTTGCTGTATTGTGGGTTCACTAAAGAACTATTATTGGAAGTGTTGATCAGCTTTTGTAGTGACGGCGCAAATGTGATGTTAGGATTCAAAGCTGGTGTTGGAAAATTACTACAAATGGACTTTCCTAACATGATATTATGACATTGCCTCCACCATAAACTGGAACTTAATGATGATGAAGCTTTAGAAGTCACCGGAGGTACAAATTACTTTAAGTCCGTTTTGGATGCGTTATATTCCTTGTACTATCAATCACCAAAAAACTCTCGTGAACTGAGTGCTCATGCCAATGAATTACACATTGTACTTCAAAAAGTCGGCAAAGTGTTCAATTTCAGGTGGGTGGGGTCAGCATGGACAGCCATCAGTGCAGTCTGGCAAATATACCCTGCTTTGGCAAAACACTTTGAGATGGCCTCACAAGACCGGTCAAAAGTTGGATGCGAATGTCTTTAATTTCAAGAACTGCACTCAAAACTACGTTCTGCAGATTTTATCAGAAACCTGTCTTTAATTCTGGATGTGCTGACAGAACTGAAGAACTTGTCTGAGATGTTACAAGAACAAGACATGACCATTCCAAAAGCATACAACCTAATGAAAATATACATCAAGAGAATTGAAAATCTAAAAACAGACCCAGGAGTTCCCTCTGAACAAGTCAGAAGGCTGAACAATCCAAGATGTTCAAAAACAGCAAACTCAACAGTGCTGGAAAAAGCCCCAGAATCAACTCATCTCAATTCCTTCAAGCAGTCGTTGACAACATGAGGACAAAACTATTCGCAACTGCCTCAAACAAAGCTGATCAAAGCATGCAAGAAGAAAGGGATTCTGATTATAAGAACTTAATTAACAATTTGTCGGTTTTGAATCCTGAAAAATGGCAAGAGAATCCAGAGAATCTCCACTTTGGAGAAAAGGAAATAAGAGCATTGGCTGATCAATTGAGAATCAATCAACAGGAAACACACTTGGGATTTGTGGAATTCAAGGCTTCTGGAGGAAAAAAAGTTCCTGGAAAACTTAAAAAACTCGTCCCTGTAGTGGACACCCTTGCTGCAAACAACGCTGACTGTGAAAGGGGATTCAGATCGATGAACAACATCACTACGGTGAAATGGACCGCACTTACCACTTGTCATGTAGTGGACTTGCTATTTATTTCATATGTGGGACCTCCTTATACTCAGTGGAATCTCATGCCATATGTGAAATTGTGGCTTGGAAAGGGCTGACATGCAGTACATTCATCTCAAGGCATGGCACGACAACAGGGAGAGCAGCGAGATCAGCTATATGGACAAACGTGGAAGTTTCTATAAGGTTGCTCCAGTCCCTCCCATGGATGCCCCTGCTCACACCTTCCATGCTCCAGGACAGAGCCACTGGAAAGGGGCTGGAGCGCTTTGCTGTGGGTTCCCCTTAGAACTGAAGCCCCTACCCGCCACCCTCCATCGCTGTGTGTGTTGCTGCTGCCCCCGAACCTTCATCTCCTCCCCTCTCTCCCGGGCAGCCCCTGTGCACGGCTCACTCCTGCAGACTGGCACAGCAGCAGCTGCTGAGGCTGGAAGTTTTCCTGGCAGTGCTGGGCTTCTCCACCGGCCAGTCCCCCTCCTCCCTGCCACAAGCTGGGGAGGGGAGGACTGGTGCAAGATCACACGTTGTGCTAACCAGTGTCAGAGCCTGCGGGGACTTTTGTTTTGCACCTGCAGAGCTCGGTGGGGTTGGCTGAGGCTCCCTCCCCTTCTCTCTGCCTGCTGCATTTCCTGAGTCTGGTTCGTACATAGATTTTCTCCCCCTCCCACCTATATGGTCTTCTCTCCATGGGGGATCCCTTGCATTGGAGGAGAGGAGAGAAATGTGACAATGAGTTCAGGCTTTTATTCCAGTATTAAAATTTTATTCTAGAGACACTATTGGTAGTAGTAGCTTTAATTTCTATATCAAAGTCATGCAAAGAGATCCATGAAGTTAAGTGTGTAGGAGTGGATGTGAGTTGTGATATGACTGTACCAGTAAGAAATTTAAGTTACTTTCACCACTGGTGCGAGTGCAACATAGCCCAAATAACTACACCAGTATGAATTCCAATGTAAAATCTCAGCAGGCCCTAAATGAATAATGACCCAATGATTTCTACTCAGCCATCTCTGCTCCACTATCCTTATGCTCAAACAGATCCAAAACCAGTGAAAGAAATTCTGAGATAGATCTTCTTTCTATCTCCCTGATATTTCATGGTTATTAGTACAGTGGGGGCCCAATGTTGGTTAAGACCTCTAGGCAGGATTGTAATACAATTAATAAGTCATCATCATGATCCCCATAAGCTCTTCAGGGCAAGAACCATCCATTACTCTGTTTGTACAGTGTCTACCACAATTGGGGTCCCCAAGCTCTACTGTAACACAAATAATTATCATAGTTCAATGAAACACTGAAGACTTTAATAGTCCTATGAAGAATTTACACCTGCTATTTTCAGTTATAACAAATTCCCTATTCTATGCAGGGACTTTTAAGCAGGTTAATAAGGTTCCTTATGAGAACACAATTCTCTGTAACTCAAACTGTGCCGTTATTGGTTCTCTTCCACATTATCCAAAGACAATATTTTTGCCTTGTGGAACCAACTTCAAAGGAGCTATTGATACCTCCCCATTTCAATATGAAAAGAACAGGAGACCTGTTCTCCAGACACCCTGAATGAATCCTGGTTTATTTCATGCAATAATCTCAGCATGAGGTTTTAAAAGGGGAAAGGCAGGGGGAGCAAGGCTTTTAAAGGTTTATCGCAAACTGCCTATTGCATTTGTTTCAGGAATGGTTGATTGATGGTCACCATTAATCACTGACCAAAGCAGCTGGAGGTAACTCAGAAGCACCAGGGGGCCTGAGGGAACAGAGCGAAGGTTCTGGGACGCGAGCCAGGACCCAATCAGAAGCAAGTCTGAACCTTAGCTGACAAAGAGACACGTGGCTACCACAACTGCGCTCTGCTGGAAACTCTGAGAGATGCTGAGTAGTATATTTTTCATAGGGCATTTTCTTTCTTTTCTTTTCTTTTTTCTTTTTTGTGTTATTAATTAATATATTCCTTCATTTCTGATGCCATATACGTGATTGCCTTCAATGCAAAGGACAGATGGATAGGCAAATAGAAGCAGCCTTATCTTGCATTTGGAAATCCACTATATACATACGAAGATCATGTGGATTTTAAATCTGGGGCTATGGCTGTGTGGGATATTCGGTTGTAGTGGTAGTGATTTTGTTTTGGTTTTTGTCTTTCAGCATGAAGGCAATTAAGAGAGTTCCCATTTAGTGTGTTGAATTAAATCCACTTGAGTTTTTATAGGAACAATGAGGGCAATAAAAGCCACCCAAGTGAGGTCAGGTGATGTGTCTGGGTGGCTAGTGGGTCAATGTGGAAATTGGAATACAAGCATGTGTATTTTATCTCTTTCCTGATAATTTAATCCACTTTTCCCATATTCTGGCCCAGCCCTGAGATTTCTGAGGACATAAGGCCCTATCTGCACTTGAGAAATCTGCACTAGGGTAGCTACCATAGTCAGGGGTGGGTCTAGCTTTTTTGCTGACCCAAGCACAGCAGGACAGCTGACTTCGACAGCACACCTGCAGGAGGTCCCCAGTCCTGCAGATTCGGCAGCGTACCCACCGCTGAATTGCCGCCGAATCTGCGGGACCGGCAGACCTCCCACAGGCAAGCCACCAAAGGCTGCATGACTGCCGCCCTCACAGGGACCAGCATGGCACTCCCCCCCCCCACAACTTGCCACCCCAGGCACGCTCTTGAAGCGCTGGTGCCTGGAGCTGCCGCTAACCATAGTGTTATTACTCCACTGCAAACCCCAGAGGCAAATAGGTGAACCAATGTAAAACAGAGTTTACCCTAGAAGTAATGTAATTTGGTATGTTTCAGAAGCAAACCATTCTTTACATTGTGGGGACTCATCTGCATCAGAGGTTTGTATTTTGCACCAGGGTAGCAATGTTAACGTAGTTACACCAGTGCAAATTTCTCAGGTTCACTGGTTTTCAAGTTGTTCAGGTCCACTGAATTTTATATGAATCCTGATGTTCCTTCCACTTACCCCTCTGTAAATCAGAAGTGACTCCACTGCTGTCAATAGTTACACTGGTGTAACACCAGTGTAAAGGCCAGAATCCCAGCTGGTGCAAATGGGAATTCAATGAAGTCAGTGGAAGTACACCAATTTACATTAACTGGGAATCTGGCCCAAAGGAAAGGGAGAATCAGATGTAGTGTTTTTAATATAATGGGTCTAATTCATCCCTTATGCAACCTATATAAGCATCAGCAGAGTTGCACAAGGGATTGATTTGGTCCATTGTGTTTGACTTTGTATCATGTGCAACGCTCTACTTTGTCTCAAGAACACTTGAAAAAAATCCACTATCAAGCTTTCCACCCCCTACTGCCCCCTCCCCCAACCTTCCCCGCTCCTTAGTATCCCCCTTCCAGGCCCACTTCAGCCATCACTCACTATTCAGCATAGATATAAGTCCCATTAACCTCAGGGTTCCCTTGGCCATGGAGCAGGAACGGGTCGCATAAAGTCGGCCACACCAGCTTTACACCATTCAGAGATTTCCCTGATCAAGGGGGATCTTTAGCTGCCTGCTTAGGGGAGCTTTCCAGCTATTTAAAGCAGCTTGAACAATCAGCCAGACTGTAGTCCAAGGCTCTGACCTATGGCTTTTAATGCCACCTCGACTGGCAACCATTTCTCATGACCCTTCTTTCCCTAAACTCAAAGTACTAGACTCTGAGTTCTGTGCACTAACAGTCCTCTTGAGCAGATCTTGGTCCTTTTGCTAAATGTTTTTCACAATGCAATGAGAAGAGAGGTTTAATTTAAAAGAGCTAATATCCTGAAGCTTTGCTTTTCAAATTGTTGCACATAAGATGATTGTGTTCCGCTTCCAGGTCTTACAGCTCTGCTGTCAACGTAATGGGATTTGAGTTTAATATGACCGCCAGAGGGAAAGACATGGCAATGCAGTTGTGGAACAATTTTCCCTCTTTTACTAAGGAAATTTAGTGCTTGTGAGAGGTGCGGGATTGACACCCGTGGAGACTGAAGTCCCCCATTTATCCACAGAACAGGTATAGCACCAGGCAGCAATAAAGCAAGGTGCCTTTGGACAACCATTCAGAATGTCTCATTATGGGCTTGATCCAAAGCTCTTTGAAATCTCTGGAAATGTGGGATTCAAAGGATTTTGGATCAGGTCCCTACGATTTGCAGACACCAGCTCTAGAGCAGAAGGATGGTTCACTCTCTATGCCCTTTCAGTCGGTTAAGGCCACTTGTAATGGGGATTATTTCATGGCAGTTCTGCCCAGTAGTAAATGGATTACAGCAACAAGCTATTATTTTGTCATTGCCAACCACGTTATCCTTTTAAGAGGAAGCTGCTGTGACATCCCTTATTAGGAAAAAGTCTAAATTAATTATTAAAATCTCCTGTTTTAGATTGATTTTCCAATATTTTTCCAGTAGTCAATACTGTAAATATATATAACGGGTACAGTTTGCTTTCCCTCAGTGGAGTGAATCCTATATTCTTGCAACAAGCTTGTGTTTCTCTGCCTAGTATTTGTTTAAGTGGGTTCCAGTGCGGGGTGGGTGTGTGTGTGTGTGTGTGTGTGTGTGTGTGTGTGTGTGTGTGTGTGTGTGTGTGTGTGTGTGTTCACTTAGGAACTGATCAGTAGAAAGACTCCCACTGATTCAATGGGCTTTGGATCCAGTGCACATTAGTGTGATTAAATGGCCTGATCCTGTGATGGACTGACTGCTTCCTGAAATATACTGAGTGGCCTCTATTCCCATGGAAGCCAGTGGAAGAGGGTGGCACCCAGCACACTTTGCTAGATCAGGGGCCAACATGGGGTCTTTTATATGCTTTGAAACTAGTTTTTATACATGCTTGGTATAAGAATCAGGTAAATCCTTCTTAGACTGGAACCTGTCTTGACCAGATCAGATTGCCTTATAAAGAGGTCATCTTTTCAGCACTGCTTTCCGTGTACCTTTGGATATTGTTCCTGCCTTTTGATATTTGTATGTTGAAGTAAATCAATAGGGATGGGAACAGTTAGGGCTCCCTGAGCAGGGCAGCCACTGTATAGAAAGGACTAAGGCACGGTTCTTGGGCACCGAATCAGCTTAAGTAAAGATTGTTTTGCCATTCTGGATGCATGTTTCACCTGTAACATTATCCTAAAACAGTTTTGTGTTTACTTTGTATACAGAAAAGATAAAATCAGCATTTATATGCAAACATGAACCAACAAGGTCTTTCAAAATCCTGCTATTTCACTCCTCTTAGAAAGAGAGCCAGGGTTATTGTGTAACCAGGGCTGTCTGTGGAGAGGGAATTTTGTGCGTCTAAATTCAATTTTGATTATAAGTGCCTAAATTCGGTTCTGATTCTGTATCCCTTGGGCACCCAAAATGGGATTATAAACTCCTTCAGGAGAGGAATATTTCCTATATAGATAATAATAACAAAGAACAGATATATTTCTGGAAAAAAAAACTGGTCCAGCTCCTCAGCTAGCATAAATCAAAAGAGCAATATTGGAGGTATTCCAATGTACCATCAAGTGAGAAACTGAACCAATGTGTTTGTTTATGTGCCATTAAGAAAAACTAGCGCAAAATGTATATGTCACTATTCTTCTGTTGGAGATTTTGGTGTTTTTTCCTACCCTGGAGAAGAGTCATTCATGAGGTCTTGGATGAGGTCTTGAAGTTGTAACATTTATTTCATGTAAAGCCCTCGTTTTTAGATATGAATTCAGTTGTATAAATAGTCAGGTTAATAATGTCACTGAAATAAGAAGAAACTCATATGTGTCTCTGTACGCCCAATATAAATAATATTATATTTAAATAACACCTGTCATCTCTAAAGATCCCAAAATGCTTTCTTAAAACTATATATAGGGATTGTGTCCATGACTGTAGTTCAGACCCTATTTGGGATAAAAAATAACACAACTAGTGAGAACAATTCCAAAGTAGGTACATTTTGTTATTGTGTTTATAGTTGTGTAACTGAACTTGGCATTTGAGTTGACCTCCCTTCTGTCCAAATGGATATCTGCAGGCAATTGGCACCAGCCGCCTATGGATAGGGGGTTGCCTAGGGCAGCAAAGCAGTTAGTGACTGTTTATTACCGGAGTAACGGCAGAGCCCTGGGAGGACAGCATGTTTCAGAGGCAGCTAAAGCTCTTGCGCTGGAACTGTTGAGTAGTAAAGTAGTGCTGTGTTCCTCCATGGAACGCCTCTCCCACAGCACCTGCTGCATGGGAAATGAAGTAGGATCCATTGTCGTCTTTCTTAGAGCAGCACTGGCCGTGGGCAAAGCACTGGGAGGTAGAAATATGGCCCAGGGTTCTACTGCAGGTGCGACGGGGATCTGCAAAAGAAGTAAACAGAGACCAGAAAGAGAGACAGACAGGAATTAGAGGGAATCAATGAACAGAGAGATAAAATGAAAGTGAGCAAAGAGGCACAAGGAACAGAGAGAAAATAGAAGGGAACAAAGAGGCACAAGAACATTACAGGGACAACTCAAGGTGTCTTGCTGCTGTAGGCAGCCCAACAAATGTCCACCCAGTCTGCAATCACCTGCTCAAACAGCTGCTGAATGCTTTGCTACTTTAGGCTATAGGAGACTCTAGTCATGGTCCATAGATGTTTGTGACAACTTAGTTAACAAGCATTGGTTTTGCACCTACATGATTGTCACCCTAAGGAGAAGGCTTCTGCCAGCATTTACAATAAACAAAGTTGGGCTTTGTTTTGGGGCCAAATTTGCAAAACACAGCAGCAGCCTGCATCTCCCACTGTTCCCATGGGGACCTGCAAGTACTGAGTACATTTGAAAATGTGGCCACTTATCTAGGTGGCCTAAATGGGAGCTGTTGAAAATCTGGGCTAATGTGCCTAAACTGAGATGTGGAACAGTTGTGTTTGTTTTTTAAGTATGGAGATATACCTATGTCATAGAACTGGAGGGGACCTTGAAAGGTCATTGAGTTGAGTCTAGTCCCCTGCCTTCACAGCAGGATCAAATACTGTCCCTGATCCCTAAATAGCACCCCCAAGGATTGGGCTTACAAACCTGGGTTTTGCAGGGCACTGCTCAAACTGCTGAGCTATCCCTCCCCCTAAATAGGGAGCACTTCACTAATTTTGTGTGTCATCCTTGCGCAGGGGCCGTGCTAATCTTCTTTGTACCATTCCAATTTTAGTATGTGTGCTGCCAAAGCAAGCTCTGTTCTATGGTGAGTGCTTTCAATTTATTATGGTTCCCAAGTTGGTCCTGACCCCTTGCCAGGAAATGGTTGCCCTAAGACCATTGGAAAGTGCTCCACCGCCTGTAGCTGAGATTGCAGGTAGCCACAGCACAGGGCATGTTTGCAAACACACACACACACACACACACACACACACACACACACACACACACACACACACACACACACCACACACACACACAGAGCTTTGTTATTATGTCCTGGACTGGTCCTCCTTGTACTTCCCTTCCTCTCTTCCCTTCTCATGTGTATTTGTCCCTCACTTTCTATTGCTGTTTGCCTAAATGACAGGTGGGGGCAAAAAAAAGGCAAATCTTCCACCCTTCTCCTCCCAGCATCCCCGCCTCTCCCCTCCCCTTCCCATTCTCCCTGCCTTTCACTATAGAGTTTATTTACCAGAGGCAGGATGGAATAATGGGGAACCCACAATGAGGATAATGAAGTGCAAAAGGCCACAACAATGGCTTCCAAAAAAGGCTGCATTGTGCTATGCTAAAGGGGGAAAGGGAGCTGTAAAAAAGGGTAGGGGAGTGACTAGGGGGGCACTTTGATCCATCTTGAAAAAGAGAATTGGGAGTGGGGGATGGTGATGACAACAAAAAACAAAACACAACAAAACTTCTCCCAGCTGGGACACAAGTCAGGATTTTCCCTTCATTTAGATGGATAAGAGCCTGGCACAGTGAGTATGCTGACCTGCTTCTATTATTCCTCAGCTTGCTCTGAACTCTTTCAAACTCTTCTCCTCCTCCTCCTCCTCCAAAGAGTGTCTCCTCGCCTCCCTGCTTTCCCCCCCTTCCTTCCCCTCTCTTTCTTGATTTGTGAAAGGAAAAAGAAAGAGTGAGGGGGATGTTTTGGGGGTGGGGGGCGAAGGGTGATATGTGAAATAAATGTAAAGGTGGGGGGGAGGAGGAGATGGAAGGCATCAGTGGCAAAAAATGGGATCTCAGAGGGAGAGCCAATAAAAGCCATCCCCTTTGCATGTATGAGCCACCGCTGCTATTGTGGAGTCCTTCAGAAAAGGTCTGGGACTTCATTGTGATCACAAGGGCTTTTCTTTAGGGCACAGAAAATCAACAGCCTCTGTCTGGTTGTTGTTGTTTTTAGATATATTCCTATAAAGGATTCATTGTTGTAAATATATATATTATATGAGCCCTGTCTGGCTATGTATAAGGGAAGCCAGGAATGGAAGCAGGTGTTGTGCATGCAAAAGGGGGAAGAAAGAGGGTAGAGAGACAGAATGGAAAACAGGGTACCTCATGGAAGCGTGCTGCCAGTCAAGAGGGAAAGATACATGTAGGGGACAAAAGCAATAGGACAGACTGTTTTGCAGGCAACGGGTCTGATCCAAAGCCCTCTGACAACAACAATCTTCTAAGCTCTGGATCAGGCTTTAGATCCAAGACTCACCTGCTGGAACCCACTAGCATTTTTCAGTTCAACAGGTGGAGCCAAATTCAGCTTACACCAGATGTGAACTTGGCCCATACATTTTTTCACCAACAGATCAGTATGTTTGACCCTAATCAATAGTGACTTCACATTATCATCAGCAATGGCTTTTCAGTATTGTATGTATGTGAAATGAATTTTGTGATTTTTAGTCCAGTTCCCAGCAAATGGACACCCACATCTCAAAAACCACCATCACTGGTGGCACCAATTAGTATCCTTGCTTGCTAGCTCTGCAGTGAGACCAAGGAGTGAATGAGCATAAAATATTCCAGCATTCTACTGTAATGGTCCAACACACTGCAATAATATCAGTGTGAAATGTTTGGGACCATTAATTTACAATGCTGGAGTGTTTTCTTCTGATTTAAATTATTTATGATTTCAAACACTTACAAGGCACATGTTACCATATTATAGTGTAGGCTTTACAATAGCGCAAAACAACATCTCCCCCAGGACCAGATGCATTGAAACCCTCTGCAGAAACCAACCTAGTGTCCCTGGGAGGCTCCATCCCCCCAGTTCAACAAGCTACTGAAACACATCTCACTTTAAGCATAGAAAGACAAGGTGGGCGAGAGACAAACTTTCTTACCTTACCAATAGATATTGGTCCGATAAAAGATATTTACTTCACCCATCTTGACTTTCTAATATCCTGGGACCCACATGGCTACAACTTCACTTTAAGCATGTAAGTAATTCCATTGAAATCAGCAGGCCCATGACAGGAGAGAGCAGCTAGTAGAATAAATGAATTTTTTACATTTAATGTGTTGCTTAGGATAGAGCAGGAGGGATTGTATCTACAAATACCTCTTTGATGTATTAATCTATGGCAGCACCTGCTTCTGTTATAAATCATTTTGCCAAAGGGCATTTAAGTCCTTCATAAAATCTTTAGGGAACTGTGTGTGTGTGTGTGTGTGTGTGTGTGTGTGTGTGTGTGTGTGTGTGTGTGTGTACACGTGCTAACGTGAAACCCTTTTCGGCAGATGTTATCTCTTTTAAACAATACAAAAGTGATTAGACAACATTCTCTTGCCAAATTATTTCCTTTTATTGTTTTTTTAAAAAGGTTGATACTGTTTTGTGTTATATGAGTGTTAACATTTCACCTATGAACTGGCCAGCTTGTGGCAGTGACTTTGAAGGAAAAAAACTCACCTGGGGGCTATAATAACCATACATACTGTGGGTTTGTTTCTAGAGAGAGCCAAAATTAAAAAGAAAGTACAATTTACTGTGTCCTATGATTGGATAATTATTATATTTATAGCTTTTAAATATCTGAAGCTCAGTCCCTGAGGGAAAAGAGAATGAGGAGGAGAAAGAAATGAGGATGCAAGAATGTTGAGGTAGATGCACAGAAAGTTGCAGCTTTTCTATAATTAAATCACAGACAATGTTCTTGTAAAGTAGTTCTTGCATCATGAGAATCGAAGTGTCCCTTCTTTCAGCACTTTGGACACATACATGCGTATGTACTCCTGCTGTCTGGGCTCTAATCCTGCAAATACATGTATCCTTAAGCAAGTGTGTAAGTGATTGGAGCATCAGGGTTTAAGGTTCTTTTCTTCCAACCCTCTGCTTGTTCCCCTGGTTTCTGCCCTCCCCATTCCAAACTACTGAAACAGCACTGGTCAAGGTCACTAGGACAGCCTTCTAGATAGTTCAAAGAGTTTACGGCCTTTGACACTGTTAACCATTTTTTCCTCCACTTCCATCCCTCTTTTAACTCCAGTGACTTTCTGCACTCTTCCACCTCCTCCTGCCCTGCTGAATGCTCCTTTAGTGTCTGCTTTGGTGGCTCCAACCTTCTTTTCCTGTACCTGTTGGAGTGGACACTTCCTACAACAATGGAGGGTTTTTTTCTGTCCATGTAGGTAATCTATCTCCGCAAGCAGCAGTAGCTAGGTTGATGGAAGAATTCTTCCATCAACCAAGCCATGTCTACACTGGCGGTTAGGTCATTTTAACTATAGTTAACTACATTTTTCACACCTCTGACAGTAGTCGCTATGCCCAGTTAACATTTAAGCGTATAGGAGACCTCAGTTTTTCCAGAACTGGGGTGCCTATCTATCTTGCTAATCTTTGTCCACTGCCCCTTCTTCTATAATACCTTTGACAATTCCACCCTTTTCCCCATTTCCCATGTTTTCAGCCTCAGAAGTGTCATCCTTGACTCTCTCTTTCACAACCTCTCATGTAACTTAGTCTCAAAATGTAGGTATTTTTAACATTATTTTACAAAACCCATTTCAAACAGAATTGCTCAAAAAAAAGTGCGTATGTGTGGGAGTAAATGAATATTTTTTCAAATTATTTTTATGGCTTTTTCAAATTTTGAATATTTGTCAAAATTTCAGATAATTTCATCCTGTACTCTAGTAAGAAAAAAATTGTTTAGAAAGCTTAGTCACTTTTTTCCAATTTTTAAATTCCTAAATTAAAATTGCATCAACCTTTCAAAATTCAAAATCTCTAATTAAAAATCTTTTAATGATCTTTTTTTCATTTCAATTTAAAACTTTTGT
This sequence comes from Gopherus evgoodei, assembly GCF_007399415.2. Classification (NCBI taxonomy): domain Eukaryota; kingdom Metazoa; phylum Chordata; order Testudines; family Testudinidae; genus Gopherus; species Gopherus evgoodei. The sequence continues at coordinate 111,923,382 of NC_044325.1, read as the reverse complement.
TTTTGGTTACCTCAATACTGCAAGGGAGTGCTTGCAACACAAAAACAATGACAATAGGTGACATTAGGAAAACTAGAAAGAGAAAATGTTTATATATCAAAGTGAAAATGACCTGTCTCATTTGACTGTCTAAGCTGAGTGAAATGCAAAAAGTAAAAAAAAAACATATCCACACAGGAAAATAAATTAGAACATTACATTTTTTTCTCTTTAACTCTTTGTCACACAGGTAGAGATATACTTTAATGTACAATTATAGACCCCAATCCTGCAATCACATCTGTATGACTGGGCATTTATGATCATGTGAAGGCATACTGAAGGATCAAGGGGTCAGCAGTATGAATTGGACTCTAGGACCCAGCCCTGAATAGGTTGTAGCGGAGGCAGCTATGGCCCCCTGCATCAAGTGCTGCAAGGGGACTCGAAAAACCTAGGTTCTAGTCTCAGCTCTGTTGTGAGCTTGCTAGCTGATCTTGAGTGAAATCAGTTCATAAGATCTTCTTTTCCCTATGAAGCCATCTTTAACCCAATCTGCTTTGCCCCAGTTACAAATTAAAAATCATCTTCCTTTTATGCTTTTTTTCTTTAATAAAATTGGATCTAAAATGTCCCACCAGCTGTCTGTGGCTTCCTTGAATATCCCTGTTGCCTGCTACAGCTGTACTAGGTCCCCCAGTTGCTTCACTTCACTAATAGCTATATTTATTTATGTATTCTGTGACAATGGCGATGCCCCAGGTGGAAGAGGAGTGGGAACAGAGACATGAGGTTATCAAACAGCTCTCAAGTGAAGGCTGAGTAAATTTTATTCATGCAGATCTACATCTACAGGACTTACATAGCACGGTGTAGTCTGGTGGGTTGCTCTTAACTTCTCAAGACCAGAAAAGACTCTCCATCCAACATCCATGTAGACTGAGACAGATACACCAGCCTCTAGTGACCCTTTCCTATAGCCCTAAAGTTAGCTAAGGGTGGAACACAGGTGCTTTCCTTGTAGCTCCGCCTCTTGTCAGTCATAATAAAGAGGTAAAGCAGACCCCCTGCCTCTCCTTAGGAGAAGATGTAGTGCTGGTTATATTGTTGCCATGACAGAGTTCTCACCTTTCTCTCTCAAGTAAGGTGTGAGCCTTTACCTAGATGGGTCCCCATGACAAGTTGGAAGAAATTCTTTAAACCTGTTTATATATATAAGGTCACTTGGAGGGAGGGGGTATAAATAGACCACATCCTTAAACCCAACTAAAGGGTTAGTAGAAGTTTCTCATAAAGTAATAAAAATTCCCAATGAAATATTCAAACTGAATTGAGCTAAGGGGCTGCTGAATTCAGTCCGAGCAGACCCTGCAGGCAACTCTTTATCCACAGCTATGCTGTGGGTATTATAGGCAGCCTAAAATGAGCCTTCTGACAGCATCTCCAGAAGCTTTTCAACTAGTTAATTTCTTTGTCACCTTGTTGTATATTAGACTGTTAAGAATCATTTTTCCCATAGAGATCATAGTTTGTGGTCACACTCATTTCTGTTGTAATGTAATTTGCATTTCTACGTATAATTAACATACCCACTACTAAAATTTCCTTTGGTAACAGAGCTAGAATATTGTAAGTTGCTAGGAAGAAAAACAAATCCCCCATCTCTGCTGATACCAACAAAACCATTGGGAGAATGCTCAAAATCAAATCCAATTTTACTTAATCTTGACAGTTCCAGGAGTGGATAGCCCAGAGGATTAGTAACAAAATATATTTCTACTCTCCCTGCTTAAATCCAGCCCAGATAAGTAGTGATTGAAAATTGTTATCATCCAGCTATTTAGCAGCCTATGTGAAAAAAATTAATGACCTCCAGTCTGTTCCTAGCATGTCCCACAAACCACGACCATAAAGTCCTCAGCAGACACACCATTAATCTCCTAGAGGCCATTTCTTTCAGGCTGGAGTAGAGGTAGAGGCAGAGTGGTGTGTGGGATCTTGTGTTGCTGCTTCCTGTGCTGTGCCTGGTCTGTAAGAAGATCTTTATGAGGTGTTATATAAATGGAAGTCATTGTAAATTGAAACCAACAGTTAATCATTCTCTGCAACAGACTCGTTTGTAAACCAAATATTTACTACTTTGCAATCTGATAGGGACATGAGGAATACTATAAATCCTTCCCATTCTGGAACCTTTCTGGACTATTTTTTCAAAGTTTTTCCAGGAAAGCTCTATACTGAAAGCTGTTGTCAGAATCTTGGTCTCCTGTGGCACTCCATTCCACTTTAAAAATCTGAGGTTCAGCAAGGGATTGCGCTTTGTGCGTTATCTGTTGTGGGGTAAAACCACGTGATTGTCTGAAATGTTCTTTGGATGGTAAAGCTTTGGAATAGCCTATACATCCGTTTCTTACAAAGTCATTACTTTTCACTGGACATAGAAATAGTATTTATGGATTTTTCTCCTCTAAAAGGCTTTTTGGAGGGAAGGAGGCAGGCAATGGAGCCTGACATCAAAATGCCCATGGTATGTTATAGCAGAACTCCAGAATTACAATGAAGTACAGGCTGTTGTGAAGGTATTTTAAACATTTATTAGGATTAATGTGCTTTGGGGAGCAAGAACAAAGCCTCATACTGAGCAACTCAAAATGCCAAAGGAGAAGAATATGGGTGGAAAAATAGATGTTTTCTAAGACCAGGAGGCACAAGCTGGGTCTGACAATATGTTCCTGCCTCATTCCTCATTAGAAATGACTGAGACATGTGAAAGGCTGTGGAGTGGTGGGAGGATGGGAACTTTGAACAACTTTGATGTAGTGTCAGGGGTGGAGAAGGCTAGATGACATTTCTGTAAAAATTACTACTCTATAGCTCACACTGAACAGAAGGAACAATATTGAGACCGAAGCAGCAGAATATAAAATTGAATATTTGGTATGCCATTTCCAATTGTTAATTCCTGGTCTACACACAGTTTTCAAACTGGTATAACTATGTTGGTTAAGGATGTGAATTGTTTTTTACCAATATAGTTATACCAGTACAACCCTTAATGTGGACACAGCTGTATTTGTACAAAGGTGTCTTATACTGGTATATCTTAGTTCTTTCCCTTCCTGTACAGGAAATAGCTGTAGTGGTAAAATGAGTTTAGATTAGTGGGGTTGTACCACTTTAACAATGCCAGTACAATTGAAGCAGCACTATATTTTTGTGTGTAGAAAAGGACTAAGCTTTCCTTGACTTTTCTGTTCAATTCTCTTGCTTGAATCTGATTGCCTAAAAATCAATCATTTACCCTGGAGCTGTATTCCCTTGGTATGAGCTCTGAGCATAAGGTGCCTGAAGTTTAGTATCTATATTTCTATTTAAAAACTTAAATAACAGTGACCTGCTAGTCAGAGAGGCACAATTCCCACAATTCCCATTGCAGTCCATGAGATTTGACAGTGCTTATGTTGGTTATTTAGGAGTCTAGTTTTAGGCACTTACATTTCAAAAGTCATAGAAGCCTTAACCAAGAGAATCAAGTATTGAGACAAAGGATTGAGATTCTGAGCAACTGGATTGCAAAGAATTATTATTATTTGTATAGGAGCCTAGTCATAGCCCAGGAGCCCACTATGCTAGATGTACAAACACAGAACAAAACGACTGTCCCACCCCAAAAAGCTTACAGCCTTACAGAACAGAGGAGATTGGAAGGCTCATGGCTTTGCTGATGGGACTATCCAGTCTCATCTCTACATTGTCAGTTCAAGTCCAGCCCAGATCCATAGTTACCAAAAGTTGTTTCCATGTGAGTGGTGTCTGGGCCACTGCTGTTCCAAATATTTTAATGATCACAATTCTATTTACAATGGACACAATACACACAAGCACTGCATGGTTAGCACTAACTGGCACCCCTGATGGCAGTTTCAAGAGAAAAGCCAAATATTGAACTAATATGGAGACTGGATTACCCCTTCACCTACAGAGATGAGACCTCCAGACTGGTGAGGGTGGGAGATTTTGTGCTGCTGCTGCTGCCTTTGCCATGGCTCTCCAGTTTTCTCATTCTGGCACCTTTCACTTAACATATGTAACTTTCAGGACTTGTGGTGATCTTTAAAGTCTAGAACACTCTGGGTAGGCAGAGTTCCAAAGACTTTCTAGTTGGCAGCAGAGATTGAAATGTAGAATCAAGTGCAGTTGTGCATAGCTAACAAAGTCCCTTCTGTTGTCCGGTTTACATATAAATCCCATACACTGTCTTTTTGCCCCCACTGGAACCATCAGAGAACAAGAAATATATTTTGTTCCCTCTCCTATGAAACATTAACTGATGACCCATGTGTTTTCAGTGCCTACATAAAAGATGGCAGATACAATGTACGGGACTTTTACATGAAAGTATAAAGCTGTTAACAGTAGAGTGAAGTCATCTGAGTACTTTGGTGCTTTTGTAATGTTTCCTGTATGGTTTGTGAATTTAAACTAAAAAGTACCTTTAGGTCTCATTTGAGATTAAAATGACTGGCAGAAAGAAGGTTTAGAGGTGGCTTAATTTAGTGGTTTTTTTTTTAATTTGGCACATTCTTTCCATCTTATTTCTTCAAAAAGCTTATACATAAAAGCATTCTTTCTGTTCTTTCTTCTAATGCTATTTTCTTAACTTGCTACACTGGGAAGTAAACAATATCCTCTTCTAATGATTCACATACTCTGAGGCTGGGAAGAAAAATCTTTTCTCAGTTCCCTAAAACTTTCTATAAGCCAGCATCAATATATCTTCCAATATATTTTCCTCATCAGTAGAAAGACTTAGAACTATTTATTTTGTTCAAGTAACTTTGTCGGGAGTTTCTTTATAGTTGCCAAACATAGAGGGACCCTTCTCACTTCAAATTCTGGCCCTTCCTTCTGCTTTTCATTTATGTTCAATAGTATCTTCAAGATGATTCTGTTGGATCATCTTGAAAATTACACCAGATTGTTCTTGAGTAGATTCAACCATAGCTTACCCAGAAAATTGCTTTCTTCACTTAGTAGTTATTAAAATATTGGTTGATGGTATAAAATTGCATGGGAGGTTGACCATATGCTCCATTCAGAATCCAGGCCATTGAACAGCTATAGATCGCTTAAATATTTCATCATTCTAGCACTCTCACTAGTTATTGTTAACAAATGTTGCTATTGTTGCAGTTGATACAGCTTTAATATAGCTGCAGCAATATCTCAGTGATCTAGTGTTCTAAAAGCAATAAATGACTTAATACTAAATTAACAATTCAAATATAGCTTTTTGGTATCAATCACTTTAATGGCTGCATATTTTCCTTCTTTAAACAGTATTAAAGTTTTCTAGACCAGTTGTTACCCACCCTTTTCATGCTGGAACCCCTGCCAGGATCTAGTTGGGACTCACCTCATTTAAGTAATCTGAGGAGAGTGGGGTGTCCGTGATCCCCCTAAACTTGTCTTGGAGCTATTGTTCCAGACTGTTTACAGGCATCCCTGCATCAGTTTATGCTTGGCTCATATTTTTGCAGTAACTACAAGAGCTAGAAATACAATTCTTTTTAAATGAAAGGGAGGAAAAGGGATGGAAGTTGTAAACCCTCAGCCCTAAAATTGATTCACAACCCCCAGGTCTAGTTATGGGATTGGCGTGCCAGGCAAAGCTCTCTTCTCAGTTCTAGCACTGGTGTGCTGTGTGGTGCTGACAAGTCACAAGGGAAATACTTCAAAAGTGCTTTACGGATACAAGTCCCATTATATTTCCATGGAAATTAGGCTCCTAAGAGACTAAAATGCTTTTGAAAATTTTACGGTAGGACCCATTTGCTGTTTTGTTTATAAAAGATGCTAAAATGCCCTGAGCTTATAACTTCAAAAGGAGTTGTGGGTGCTCTGGCCTTCTTAAAGTCTAACCCTTAACCTCACTGGGCTTTCATCTGTTAGGACTGAGGGTAAAAACACACATACCCTGGGATGATACACTGTATGATACAAACTATCCTAGTTAGTGCTTTGAAATAAAATAGGAGAGAGGTGGAATTGTATCCTCCTATTGCCTTTTCCTTGAATCACAAGATGTATGCACTTCTTACTCCAATGGAGTAAGGAGGATCTATACACATGGCCTTTGGAAGGTAAGTTGGTTTAAATTTCTGAAGTTTGTTCTGTGTTTAGTCAGCATATCCTGTTCCATTTTGCTACAGTTCACTGAATTAAATTAGCTACCACTATATTTGGAAAATAAGGGCCTTTGTTTTCCCATTCATAGCCCCCTTTGCTTCTTATTTGTCATTGTGATTCATAGTAATCTTCCCCAACAGCTGAAGGGAACTGTAGCATGCTTCCACTGAAACATGCCTTCAGCATAAACCCAGAAGTAAAAAACCTCTTAGATGAGGTTATAAAAACCTGCAATACTTACTCATTTGAAACTCTTAAATAATGGTGTTTATTACCTCTGAATAAGAGTATTAAGAAATGGTATACTCATCCTTTTACATAACTTCAGTTAACATTGGCCAGATTTGGATTACCCCCCACGCTGGGCAGTGATTTCAAAGGTATCGATCAACTTGAGTAAGGATATCAGAATCTAACCAGGGCCAGGACAAATGGAGACCTCAGAAAACCACTGTCTCCGGTAGTTGCTTAGAGCTATATTGTGCCTTTTGGCCAAACACCACAATGAAGGTTGGGCAGAGCTGCACCACTACATCTTGGGGAGATAGAAGGCATCCCAGAGAGATCCCCTTTGCATCACTCCTTAAAAGGGTGGAGCATGCTGGCCCCTTCATGATCTCACTTCCTTTCCATGATTTTTTGGGTGGCTAGTTCTCCTAGCAGTACTAGTCACGTGCAACATTCTTACACTCAGCTAAGCATAAGGACTGTGAATATGTCTGGCCATAGTGTGGGAAAAATAGCAGAAAAATTGTTTCCCTGTTTTACCCTCATTCCCCTTCTGCATGCGCAATCTGGCCCCATGTAATGATTTGCTACCATACAAGTGTTCTCCTGATTAACCGTTCTTCCCATGTCTTCCATATGCAAAATGGGAAGTATTTGTAAGTAGACATGGTTGAAATGTGTATCCTATAACTAGAGAAGCCACTTATAAATAGATTTTATTTATAAAGTCAATTTACATAAAATACTCTTTAAAAACTGCATATGTACAACTTAAGAAACCCTTGCAAGTGCATACAAAATGCCTTCAAAACATTAAACTTCAGTTTTCAAATAAGTGAACCTTCACACCAGACAAGACTTGGACCACATTTAAGACAAAACATAATTTTTACGGTCCTTAGCAAAGTGTTGGAAAAAATATTATCTAAATTGTAGAAGTTCTCAAAACATTCTAGCTGGCAGTGTTAAGGAACAAGGGGATTGGATTTACTAGACCAACTCCTCCTCCCTTTCCTCTTTTCTAAAGTTTCTTGTACAAAAATAAGTCTTCATATTGATAGCATTCCCATAGGCAGTTCAAGTTACATGTAAAATAGAATCTTTGACATTACAAAAATTCCCTCCCACTCAGAAAAAGGAAGCATCAAATGTTAATTTTTCACCCCTCCCAAATAAAAAAGTAGTACACCTGTTAAAAGTTGGAAGCCTGGTAGATTTCAATCTATCACTTGAAACATGAGTATACCAAACCGTTTCACTGGCAATTAAAGCCTTGGAGGGCACCATAAACTCCTGTACAACAGCAGTTAAAGAAATTGGTCCCTATAGTCCCTATAACCTATTTATATAATTGCACTTTTAAAAAAAATTAAGAAACACAGTTTTTTGTTCCAAGTAGGAACCCTGTTAGGTAGGTTCCAAAGCCCAGTCCCTTAAAGACCTTGACAATAGGGCTCCTTGAAGGTAGAAAACATGTAGTAAGAAGAGTCCATTTTGCTCTTCTGCTGCATCATAACAGGCATCAAGGACAATGAGGTACTGAGGTCCGGCACATCTCTGTTTTCAAGGCTGCTACAAAGAAAAAGAGAAAAGGGCCATTAGCACTGCAGCATGTGACTAACAGACTCTGCCCAGCTCCTGGGCGAGATGCACAGCTTCCTGCCTGGCCACATGTCTACACTAATCAATATCGGTGCAGTTTAAATCTCTTCCACAAAACGACATGCCAGTAATTTATTGTCCTTATAAAGTACAAGTAGAACTTGCCCCACATGCCCATGTAGCCTCTCCACTCTATCCTTCCCTCCGAAAATGACTGCTATAAATTAAGTTTCCTCATTTATTTTGGGTTTTTGCCACTCAAGTCTGAAAGTTTTCATTCTCTACTCCACTCCCATTTTCAAAACCAACCAGATGTCTTATTCAGGTTGCAGCTATTCCCAGTGGTGACTCACCTGGGACCTAAAAGTTGGGGGAAAGTTTTTTTTATGCAGTCGAACTCAAGGACCGCATTTGATTAAACTTGACTCCAACGTTTTCCCTGTCTTCCTGTTAAGGGAGATGACTGAAAGGCCAAGTTCATTCACTTCTGCGAGGAAACTTTTTTTATTTTTGGCAATGCAACCTAATAGCTAAATTAGATCATTCAGCCAGTGCAACTGACCAGTGTAGGGCAACTGATTCTTGCAACTGCGTAGGGCTGCACCTAGTGCAATACTGGGGCGGGGGGCGGGGGTGGTACATGGTAGGACCGATCGCTTTACCTGCGGCGGAGGTCAGTAGCTCCCGATCCAGCTAGTGAAGTCCAGCAGGTCCCGCTCCTCGGGGCTCAGCGCCCCCTCGTAGCCGCTCTCATCCGAGGAATAAGCCGAGTGCGGGGACCCCGGCACGGAGCTGCCCTCCCGGCCGCCGGAGGAGGAAGAGGAGGCGAAGGAGGGCGACGCGGAGGAGTAGGAGCAGCCGCCGCTGGGGGCGGCCCGCGCGGGAGGCAGGAGGCCGTCATGGAAGGCGGCGCTGACGGCGTCGTGCTCGTCCAGCAGCTGCTGCAGGGCTCGGATGTACTCCACGGCCGAGCGCAGCGTCTCCACCTTGCTCATCTTCTTGCTGGCGGCGCCGTTGGGCACGTGCTGGCGCAGGGTCTGAAAGCCCAGGTTCACTAGCTTCACCCGGTTCCTCTCGCGCTCGTTGCGCCGGGCCACGGCCGCGGCTCCCCCAGCCGGCTGCGGCTGCCCGGCCAGCCCCGGGAAAGCCAGGCGCCTCTTGCACCGCAGCAGCTCTGGCGAGCCGGAGCGCCGCTTGGAGCCTTTGCAGCGCGCCGCGGACGAGCTGGGGTTCTGAGCCGGGCCCTTAGCGGCCACCAGCTGCTGCTGCACCGAGGAGGAGACTGCACCTGGCATCAGCTGGAACTTCATCCCCAAGGAACCGGCGCCGCATCCGTGCAAGGGAAAACTGGGGCAAGGCTGTTGCATGGCAGCTGCTATTGGCCCACCGTTCATCTTGGGGCATCTATCCTACCTCAGCCTCTGGGGGGCAGGTGACCGGGGCAGGGCTGCAAGTGGGGGAAAGTTTGCAAGAAAAAAAACTTGCAAAAATAGGTTTTTTTGGGAGGGGGAAAAAAAACCCAGCCAAATATTTTCTCCTCCTCCTTAATTGCAAACAGTGGGAGTGTGCCCAGCGCGTGGAGCCGGGCGCTGCCCCGCTCAGCCACAACCCAAACCGCTGCTGCTTCAGTAACCCACCCCCTCCCCTTCTTTCAAGCCCTGCTCCCTTGCGCGCTGTCAATGCGCTTCTGCAGCAGGTTCCTCCCAGCGCTGCCCCTTATCAACACGCGCTGCTGCTGCCGCCGCTCGCGAGCCCCCGGGAACAGCACGCGACGCGACGCGCGCCACACACACAACAGCCCCCCCGCCTCGCCTCGCTGCTCCCGAGCCTCCTCCCACCCAATGGGGAATTCGCTTGGCAGCTTCGTACGCCCGGCGCGTGGCTCCCGGCGGAGGTTCCATAAACAATCCCTCCCCCCGGAGAGGAGCACGCGCTCCGCCTTATTTGCATCCCAATGCTGCCAGCTTGGGGCCTAGGAAAGCTCCAGCTCTTGCACCTGTGAGCAGCAGGCACAGAGGTAGACCTTCCTTTCCTTCTGCCCCTGCACGCTTGCACTGACTGGCGCGTATCTCTCTCCCACACTGTTGCCCGGAGAGAGAGACAGGGGAAGACCTTCCCTCACTCTCAACTCCACCCCGCCCATGAAGGGACCCAGTCCCTTACTATCCACCACACTCCACCTGCACTGTGAGCCTCAGGACTGCGAAGCACTTAAATCTCTCTCACCGTCCCTGCCAGACACATGCGCTGCTGAGCCCAAGATATGCACAGAAAGCACCACAGCTTTATTTTCTGTACACAACAATGTTGTTTTTACAACACACTCTGTTTTGCAACAGTTTCATAATAAACCCCCTGCCCTCCCCACAAGCTGTGTAAATTTAAATGCTACAATATAAGATTATTTTGTATACCCGTGTTTGTAGAATAACCAACACTGTCTGTAACATGTTACCTGATTAATTGTCCTATACAAACTTTCCACCCAAACATCACCTTTGGCCTGAGACCAAGTGCAGAAAATGTCAGCTCAGAAGAAATTTGAAAAAGGTATGAGGAAAAGAAGAGGTGGTCATGGAAGTTAGACTGTATTGCCAACCCCAAGCACTGGGAAATCATGCGGCAGCCCTCAGATAATCATAAATATTAACAATGAAAATCATGAGAAATTATTTTAAACACTTTTTGATTTCTTTTTGTCTTTTGCATCTAGTTTCTGAGCTTTTCAGGTGTATGCACTTTATGTTTTCAAGCTTTTCTCTGCAACCGTGAAGGCTAGAAACCATTTTTTAATGACTGCTGAGATTCTCATTCTCTAAGACTAGACCTTGCAAAATCCAAATATTGCTAGACTTAGAAGAAAATTGTGAGAACTGGCAATACTGTTTGGCACTCAGCCTTGATCATCACATGTGCTAGTTCTGTCTGTTTAGTAAGTGTTTCTGTTGAATCAACTATATTTTCCCAACATGCTTGGCAGACAGATTTATATAATACAATAGTATCTTTTGTATTCATAATACATTGATAACCTATGTAATGGTATAGCTATGATAAGCTACCATACAGTAGTTATAACAAAGTGTATCCGTCAAAATGTTTTACAGCATTAAAATGATACAATAGAACTTATTTTCTATATATAACTTAAGAAATTGATGATATGGCAGTTATATAAACAAATTGCATATTGAACTCATATGCTGTATAATAAACTGTATCTCCCACAAGACACATTTTGCAGAATTGCATGATAGTTTCAGAAATAAAGTGTGCAGGGAGAGAAAAACGAAGTCCCTGGCAGTGCAAAGACCTATGCTCCTGCTTAACATTAGACCTGGCAGTAATCCCTTTTGACTTCAAGTTAAGCATGTGTGAAAGTGATTGGAAGATAAGGGCAAGAGGGGAAAGATGATTTCAGAGAGCTGAAATTGAGAAGTGGAGCTGATAAAATAGAGCTAAAGAAAAGCATTTCTAGGTTCATTGGAGCTTCTGACGAGAAGTTCCTTGCACTGTCAGTGTCAAGGTCGTGTAGAGGGATAGAAGACTAGACAAGTAATCTATAACAGAGACAATAACTGTATGTTTAGGGAACTGGATTGGAAGAGAGGAGATCATGGTTCTGTCTCCAGCTCTTCCACAGACTGAGATCTTGAGCAAATCACTTAATTTCTCTGTGCTTCTGTTCCCCCTTTAAAAAAAGAGAGAGAGAGAGAGAGAGAGGTAATAGAAACTTCTCTACCTCACAGGGCTGAGGATACATTAAGATGCTTGAGTCATGCATCAAAGGAAAAGCATTATATATAAAAGAAACTTCATGAGCTATGTTGGAGCAAGAGGATAGAAGGGGTAAGTGATTTTGAATTGGGCCGTGAAATGAAGGGGAAAGCAAATAGCAGTGGCTGAGCTAAGAGGTGAAAAAATTATCTAAGAATTGTGATAGTTTTGGATGAAGGGGAAAGCCTTCAGGGTAGAAGGCAATGACTCCCCTCTCCCATCTCTCTCTCTTCCTTCTTTTCCCATATATGCATGCTTTCTCTCAAAACAGTCTTAATATTTTAATTTTTTTATACTGAAGTTACTTAAGTAAAAGCCAGTAGCCTCAATCCAAGCTCCGACATTGGCAGCTTGGCAAATTTCAGAAAAATCATTATTTCCTGCAATGTCTAAAGAATATGATCTTAAAGGGGAAGAATTCAAGAAGTGTTAAAATTAGTATGCTAATACTCTCTAATACAGTAAGTGACTTTTGTGGAGATACTTTTCTGTTCTGGTTTAAAACATAGTACTTAAAAGCATTTTTTCCCCCAATCCTAGCTTCCACTGGTTGAGAATAAGGAATTTTAAATAAATAGTGTATACTCATTAATAGAACTAGATAAGTAACTTTATTCCATTTCACAATAATCATGTATAGTGTCCGCTTTCCTCTTTGAGATGTCACCAGAATGTTTTGCTTGATAGAGATGTGAGCACTACACTTCCATCTCACAGGCCATGGAAACTTGATTTGATGCAATTGCAACAAAACCATTTTATAGCTTTTGCTGACCTGCATGGAAAGGGCCCACATTAAGGTCCACGTTAAAAAAGCAATGTTTGAGATTAGGTCTTCCATCATTTACCTGTGAATGATTAGAAACACTAGCAGTATGATCCCTATTTAGTTTAGAAAACATAGAGGATGCTAGTTCTTTGGGAGGAGAATCCAGAAGAGAGATCAGTAATGTTTCTGTTCCCATTACTGGAATGTGCCCCTTTTGTCCAAGAGATTCACAATTTGGGGATCCTGTTGGTATCTTATTTGCTTATAGAACTACAGGTGGCAATGTACTTTTAACATGTATATGAGGCTAACTACTTCAGACTTTTTTCAGATCTGCACCTGGCCATGGTAATCCTTGCCTTTACCTTCCAGACTGGATTACAGCAATGTGATCTAGATGGGACTGCGCTTAAAGACCACTCAGAACAAGTGAAAGCTGGCACAAAATTCTGCTGCCTATTTCCCAGTGTTAGATGCAGGGAACATGTTGCACCTGTTTGACAACTGCAATAGTTTCCAGTGGCAATTCAGGTGCTGACTTTGAGCGTAAGGCCTTCTGAGCATGATAGAAAGCCCACTGAAGTTTATGGGAGCTTTTTACATTGACTTCTATGGGAATTGCTTAGATGCTGTCTGTCTGGTTCCTAGCTGTCTCACAGAGCTTTCTCCATACGCCATCACAGCAACTGAGTTGGGATGCTTGAATTAATGGTCCCTAGGTTTAGGCACATGGGAGATGATTTCACTGGGACAGTGCTCACCCAGGACCACCTGGGGGGGGGGAAGTGGGGCAATTTGCCCCAGACCCCACAGGGGCCCCCATGGGAATATACTATTCTATAGTATTGCAACTTTTTTTTATGGAAGGGACCCCCAAAATTGCTTTGCCCCAGGCCCCTTGAATCCTCTGGGCGGCCCTGTGCTCACCTGTTTTAGGGGTTGTTCTGCTATCCATCATTGTAGCATCTGAACACCGTCCATGTAAAACTGTGAACATTGCTTTTCTCACTAGTCCAAACTCACTCTTCTTGTTGACTTTCCTAGCATGGCACAGCGCTTATTTTGTTTCCCAGCTGTTTGCCAGAGTTGGAGTGACGGAATTCAATACTGGGTTCTATTGTTTTGGGTAGACCTTTTATTTGCTGTAGAAAGGTACTCAAGATTGTTTTATAGTAGAGTTTGGATGTGCTCTCTGGAGCATGATGTCTGTGGGATATACTTCTATAAATATTTGCTGTGAAGTGTTTTTGAGGGGGAAAGGAAGATGGGAGGGGGTTAAGGAGAATTGTGAAGGAGCCAGATATTGAAATGTATCTTTCTTTACACTTACACACTAGCCTGAAAATCTTAGGGAGGCACATTCTAAAGTTGACTTAGATTCCTGGTTTGCCACTGCCTCACAGCTTATGTCTTCAGTCACACCTGTGTAAAGTGGGTGCGCAATGCTGCCAAATCACAGCAGCAGCATTTTGCACCCATTTGACGGAGGGGTAAACAAAAACACAAAGAAGTGCAAGGCAGTGGTGAATCAGGCCACAGTTTTCACATACTGTCATTCTGATGCCCTCTTTCCCACTTGTGTCCCTTACATGTATTTCTTTATTTACAACATGCTCGGATACATTACATATGCAAGATATTATGCAATTGTACGTTGTAGGATCTACAGGTCAGAGATCATCTTTGTTCTGTGTTTGTGCAGTTGCTAGTAGTGTGGAGTCCCTAGTCCACTCACAGGGCTCCCAGACACTACCATAGTAAAAATAATAATTTTATCTTGTTCTATATATGGCTTCATTATTATTTATGATTTGTATTGCAGTAGCACTTAAGAACTGTAGTTATACACCAGGACTCCAGAATCCAGCTGTAAAAAAAACATATTTTCTTTCACATCCTCTGTTAACTATTCACTAACACATCCTACAAAGGGGTATTTGTAGGCATTATGGACATCTAGGCCAAATGCTTCAAAAGTGGCCACTGGATTTGGATGTTGAATCTGACTCACCCTGTGCTTGAGCTTTGGAATTGCCAAGCACCAGCAAACTGTTAGTTGTAGCTGCCATTGCTCAGCATTTCTGACAATCAGAGGCAAGCTGTGTCAGGTTCAGCACCCAAACTCGGTGGCCACTTACGGTCATTCCCTGCATCTTGAAGAACCAATGAAAGAAATATCACCTGTGTTTAAGAGATTGGGTACTGTGGGCCAAGTGAACAGCCCCCACTTACAGCCCAATCTTGCAAATGCTAACACATATGAGTAACTTACTTATATAAGTTAGGCTAGGTTTATGTCACAGAGGTCATGGAAGTCACATCATCTGTGACTTCCAGAGATCTCCGTGACATTCTCTGCTTTGGCCCCAGGAAGTGTGGGGACTCCAGCTGGCAGCCAGCGGGGCCCTGGCAGGGTTGTGGGGACAGGCGCCCCCCTGCAAGGTTCCAGCAAGAGGTAACAGACTCCTGAGGATGGTCAACAGCCTCACACAGGGAGGAAGGATGCCTTGGGCGAGTGGCTGTGGGGGTGTCCTATTTTCTCTTTGGGAAATATGGTAACTCTGCAGCTGTCAGCCACCGTTGGTGGATGGTCCCCACCCTGCAGCTTCCAGCTGCCCTGGGCAGAGGGGGAACGCCACAGCTCCCAGCCATCAGGGTGGCAGAAGAAATCATGGAGCTGCAGCAGTAAAAGTCACGGACAAGTCACAGCTTCTGTGAATGTTTGTTTATTGCCTGTGACTTTTACTAAAAATAACCCTGACAAAATCTTAGCCTTTCTCATCAATAGTCCAACTGACTTCAGTGGATTTACTTGCATTTGTAAAGTTAGTTATGTGCATAAGTGTTTGCAGGATCAGTCCCTTAGACCAAGCTGTTTGGAGCAGGGACCTGTTCTCTTACACGTCTGCAAAGCTCCTAGCATGCTGTAAATAATTTTTGCTAATGTAGAGAGCTGCAGTACTAAGTAGCATTATAGCTAGTATTTGCATAGAAAAGTTTGCAGTATAGCCAAGTTTTATTTTAAAGTGTATTTCAATGCAAACACAGAGCATGTATTGAAAACTTTTAGCTCTTTAGGAAAGAGGAAGGTCCTTTCTTCTGCACTCTGCAAAAGAGAGCCTTGTATATTAAAATTAATAACTCTAGATTTTTTATGGTTTCCACAGGGAAATTAACATTAAGAATGTATATATTCAAAAGTCAGTAAATAGAGTGTTAAGGAAGATCAGGCAACCTTAGGCCCAAATCATGCAAATCCTAACGTCCGTGCTTAGCTCTACACACAAGTAGATCCATTGACCTCAATCCTATTGCTCACGTTAAACAGATGTGTAAGTCTTTGCAGGGTTTGGACCTAAGTGGGTACAAGTAAACTCAGTACACATTGTTATAGTAGTGAAGTTAGGTTCACAGTACCTTTAAGAAAGTGCTTCCAGTGCTCTGAAATTTTTCAATTTTAAATCTCTTTATAAAGTTGTTTTATGAAAAATAAATCCTTTGCACTGCAATGTAAGATGTAGTAAAAGAAGAAATCATAAAATACAATATATTCTTATAATACAACTCCCTTGAATAATTGTGAATGCACAGTGCCACCACATCATTTTGCATGAGTGCAAACGGCAACATGCTGGGGAAGAGATCATGGGGAACCAGGCTTATTATTTGTATTATGGGAGCACATAGGAGATTCAGTCTTCATGTAATACAAGCTCCCCAGAGTAATCGAGTTCACTTCAGCTGGGATCACTTGCATGAGAATTATTTGAGTTACTAAGGGCTGTAGAACCTGACATCACATCAGTTACAATGTACTGGACTATTGTAATAAGACATTAGTTTAAGTGTCCAGGAATGAAAACAAATATAGTGCATGCTGTTAGTGGGACTGTCATCATGCTCAGAGTTAAAAACATGCATAAGTGTTGTAGTATTGAAGTCTATATTTCATGGGGCAGTCTTTCGAGGGAGCAGAGTTAAAATTGTGCTTTCAAGTCTATCATTTGCATTTCTTGACTTTTGAGCAATTACATTTGTAACCTTAATGTTACTTGAACGTTTATGTATTTTAACAGGTGCTTGTGTTCTTGTGGTTGGGAGGGGGACTTTTTTCTGATTATATGTTTGTCCTTTACAATTTCAGCCAAAAAAAAAAAGTTTAGTGGTTTTTTTAATTACCAAAAAAAAAAAAAAGTTATTGAGAAACACTTATTTTGTTCCACAGATTATGGTCTCTGAAGTTGGTGAGGCATTTAGCCATTTCCCTAGCATCCTTCTTACTCATTTTAAATTCATTTGAAAATGCCTGAGACTCAGTTTAGGGTTTCTAAGACACGTTTTGGAAATTTAAAAAAAAATCCTTTTGGAGGTTTTGTGGTTTCTCTTTGGTTTTGTTTCTTTTAAGACAGCTATAGGCAAACTTTGTTTCCATTCACTGCAGAGTCGCATCTTGAATTTTAAGCTTGGCAAACGCAACGCCCTCCCCCTTCGCTCTCCTCCTTCCCTTCCTGAAAAGAGAGAGCCTGGGTTTAAAAGTTTATTTTAGCTTTGATTGTGTGTATGTTATATGCATGTTAATCAGCCTTCACAATGCATCCTTCTGATGAGCCAAAGAATGCAGACTTTGGCTGTGGGGTTTCTTTGTGTTTTTGTTCTCAGGTAATTGTGATGGGTGAAGGAGAGCTTGCTCTAATTAATTTAGCTTGTGTGTGTTTTGGTGAGGTCAGAGTTGGGTGATTTACAGTGTGGTACTTTTTATTTACAAGCAAGTTCTAAAGGGAATATAACCATATTATGGGCAGTAGGTGAAAGACTGACTGGGTTGAGCCAGAGCCAGCACCCTCTGTAATTCTGTCACATTTTGGGGCTAGTTTCTACAGCAAGGAGAAAGTATTTTGAAGAAACAATGCACTGGTTATTTGGCTGCCTGCAGTTCTGCATACAGAGCATCTCATAATTACCATGAAATTATTTTTCTCTTTTGTTTTCACTCCTGAAAGGAAGCCTAAGAGTTTCATGCTCATGTTGGCCCCATAAGTAGTGGTTGTTCCCACTGGCAGCAAAATAACTCATTTGGGGGTGATGCCTCTGCCCTCACAAAAGCAAATCATTAAAGGAATAGGAGTTGAGTGTTTGAGGAGACAGTAGGCTGTAATCTCTTAATCACCCTGTTTGCTGCCTATAGTAGGGGCAGCTTGACATTGGTCTTGATTATGTAGAGAAGGGTTCAACAAGCCATCTTCCTCTCCTGCATGAGGACTGTTCTCTCCATGCACTCTAGGTGCTGCAGCTGCACATCTCTTCCTCTGGGCCCTCTCTATCACCAGCTCACAGAGTGGCCAAGAAGCCACGGGGAGCCCTGTTTCACTCTCCCTGCATCCCAGAGAGCTTGGTGTGGGTTTGTGCCTCTCTGAAGTCCAGTCGCTACTAAGCTTGCCTTGGGATAGTGTGGCTCCTCGTTGTTCCCTATTGAGAGCAGTGCCCATGAGGCAAGATTTACCTCATATTGTTAGGTGACATTGCTCTAGGTGACTGAGCTTTGTTTACAAGACATGATGGCTGTGCCATTCATGGTTAGCCTGTTGTATGTGTTACATGACCATGCCTCAAACTTTCCCCCACACGTATGCATGCAGTTCTTATCTGCGACGCCCTCTTTCTTGGCCAGCCTCCCTGCAGAGCATGAGCTGTCCTATCCTGACTTGGCATTGCCATTCAGCAAGCCACAAGTAACCAGAATTCTATCATGTGCCTTTCAGCCTTATCTCTAGTTACCAGTCTGAGCAGTACCATTCTAGTGCCAGAGGCTAAAATTGCTACAAGGATCCTCCAACTGCTCTTTAATCATTTCACTTGTATCTTGGACAGGACAATGGCAGCAGCCATTTTTCTGTTGAACCACCCTTTGTATAGAAGGGCATTCCTGGTAAGGCCACCTGCACTGGAGTTGGAGCAACAGTCTCCAGCACTGAAAACCTAATTGTCTTTTGGTGTGCTAGTAACCTTTGAGTCTCCTATTAAGTGTGTGAAGAATGGACACTGCCCGGACTGATGAGGTGCTATAAAATGCCAGTACAAAAGAAGGTTTAGTATTTGAGATACTAATGCTGTGTTGGGGGAAGTGTACCTCACTGACAATACAGGCCTTTTAAATGAAGTTGGCTGCATATGCTGACCTTTAACGTCTTTTAATTTCCAGTTATATTTTTGCCTGTACAGTAAACTGTGACACACTAGAAGTGGCAGAAGCACCATCCATTGAGTCATTTAAAGCTAAATTGCATCACAGATTGGAGAATATAGTGTAGGAAAGAACGCTACCTCCTCTGTGGGATGGACAGGATAACCTGTACTCCTGCAATATGTATTGCTGGCAGCCATTCTGTCAACAACTCCTCACTAGGATCCAGTCTTATTTAAATACTATGTTGCTCAGATCGTCCTCTGGTGGTTTATCAAAGGTGGTTTACAACTATGACATTATTGGCATTACTGAAACTTGGTGGGATAATACACACGACTGGAATGTTGGTGTGGATGGGTATAGTTTGCTCAGGAAGGATAGACAAGGGAAAAAGGGAGGAGGTGTTGCCTTATATATTAAAAATGTACACACTTGGACTGAGGTGGAGATGGACATAGGAGACGGAAGGGTGGAGAGTCTCTGGGTTAGGCTAAAAGGGGTAAAAAACACAGGTGATGTCGTGCTGGGAGTCTACTACAGGCCACCTAATCAGGCAGAAGAGGTGGATGAGGCTTTTTTCAAACAACTAACAAAATCATCCAAAGCCCAAGATTTGGTGGTGATGGGGGACTTCAACTATCCAGATATATGTTGGGAAAATAACACCGCGGGGCACAGACTATCCAATAAGTTCCTGGACTGCATTGCAGACAACTTTTTATTTCAGAAAGTTGAAAAAGCTACTAGGGGGGAAGCTGTTCTAGACTTGATTTTAACCAATAGGGAGGAACTTGTTGAGAATTTAAAGTAGAAGGAAGCTTGGGTGAAAGTGATCATGAAATCATAGAATTTGCAATTCTAAGGAAGGGTAGAAAGGAGTACAGCAGAATAGAGACAATGGATTTCAGGAAGGCGGATTTTGGTAAGCTCAGAGAGCTGATAGGCAAGGTCCCATGGGAATTAAGACTGAGGGGAAAAACAACTGAGGAAAGTTGGCAGTTTTTCAAAGGGACGCTATTAAGGGCCCAAAAGCAAGTTATTCCGATGGTTAGGAAAGATAGAAAATGTGGCAAAAGACCACCTTGGCTTACCCTTGAGATCTTGCGTGACCTACAAAATAAAAAGGCGTCATATAAAAAATGGAAACTAGGTCAGATCACGAAGGATGAATATAGGCAAATAACACAGGAATGCAGAGGCAAGATTAGAAAAGCAAAGGCACAAAATGAACTCAAACTAGCTATGGGAATAAAGGGAAACAAGAAGACTTTTTATCAATACATTAGAAGCAAGAGGAAGACTAAGGACACGGTAGGCCCACTGCTCAATGAGGAGGGGGTAACAGTAACGGGAGACTTGGAAATGGCAGAGATGCTTAATGACTTCTTTGTTTCGGTCTTCACTGAGAAGTCTGAAGGAATGTCTAGTATAGTGAATGCTTACGGGAAGAGGGTAGGTTTAGAAGAGAAAATAAGGAAAGAGCAAGTAAAAAATCACTTAGAAAAGTTAGATGCCTGCAAGTCACCAGGGCCTGATGAAATGCATCCTAGAATACTCAAGGAGTTAATAGAGGAGGTATCTGAGCCTCTAGCTATTATCTTTGGGAAATCATGGGAGACGGGGGAGATTCCAGAAGACTGGAAGGGGGCAAATATAGTGCCCATCTATAAAAAGGGAAATAAAAACAACCCAGGAAACTACAGACCAGTTAGTTTAACTTCTGTGCCAGGGAAGATAATGGAGCAGGTAATCAAAGAAATCATCTGCAAACACTTGGAAGGTGGTAAGGTGATAGGGAATAGCCAGCATGGATTTGTAAAGAACAAATCGTGTCAAACTAATCTGATAGCGTTCTTTGATAGGATAACGAGCCTTGTGGATAAGGGAGAAGCGGTGGATGTGATATACCTAGACTTTAGTAAGGCATTTGATACAGTTTCGCATGATATTCTTATAGATAAGCTAGGAAAGTACAATTTAGATGGGGCTATAAGGTGGGTGCATAACTGGCTGGATAACCGTACTCAGAGAGTAGTTGTTAATGGCTCCCAATCCTGCTGGAAAGGTATAACAAGTGGGGTTCCGCAGGGGTCTGTTTTGGGACCGGTTCTGTTCAATATCTTCATCAACGATTTAGATGTTGGCATAGAAAGTACGCTTATTAAGTTTGCGGATGATACCAAACTGGGAGGGATTGCAACTGCTCTGGAGGACAGGGTCAAAATTCAAAATGATCTGGACAAATTGGAGAAATGGTCTGAGGTAAACAGGATGAAGTTCAATAAAGATAAATGCAAAGTGCTCCACTTAGGAAGGAACAATCAGTTTCACACATACAGAATGGGAAGAGACTGTCTAGGAAGGAGTATGGCAGAAAGAGATCTAGGGGTCATAGTGGACCACAAGCTTAATATGAGTGAACAGTGTGATACTGTTGCAAAAAAAGCAAACATGATTCTGGGATGCATTAACAGGTGTGTTGTAAACAAGACACGAGAAGTCATTCTTCCGCTTTACTCTGCGCTGGTTAGGCCTCAACTGGAGTATTGTGTCCAGTTCTGGGCACCGCATTTCAAGAAAGATGTTTAGAAATTGGAGAGGGTCCAGAGAAGAGCAACAAGAATGATTAAAGGTCTTGAGAACATGACCTATGAAGGAAGGCTGAAGGAATTGGGTTTGTTTAGTTTGGAAAAGAGAAGACTGAGAGGGGACCTGATAGCAGTTTTCAGGTATCTAAAAGGGTGTCATCAGGAGGAGGGAGAAAACTTGTTCACCTTGGCCTCCAATGGTAGAACAAGAAGCAATGGACTTAAACTGCAGCAAGGGAGATTTAGGTTGGACATTAGGAAAAAGTTCCTAACTGTCAGGGTAGTTAAACACTGGAATAGATTGCCTAGGGAAGTTGTGGAATCTCCATCGCTGGAGATATTTAAGAGTAGGTTAGATAAATGTCTGTCAGGGATGGTCTAGACAGTATTTGGTCCTGCCATGAGGGCAGGGGACTGGACTCGATGACCTCTCGAGGTCCCTTCCAGTCCTAGAGTCTATGAGTCTATGAGATCAATAGGTGACTTATCACAGTGTGTTAATACAGTGGTTTTCAACCTGGAGATCTGCAGACTGTGTCTGAGGTTTCTCAAGTGTTCCACGCCTCCTTCTGAAAAATTTTAAGGGTCCACAAATGAAAAGAGGTTGAAAACCACTGTGTTAGAACCTTCAGGGAGTGAAAATACTGGGTACTAAAGGGCATAGAGAGGTATAACAAGAACCAATGTCTGTAAGATAAAGCTAGACAAATTCCAGTTAGAAATTAGTCACACAGTTTTAACACCGAGGTGATTTAACCATTGTAATGAACTATCAAGGGAAGTGGTGGAGTCTTGTCCCTTTATGTCTTCAAAAAGACCGGATGTTTTCTGGACTAGATGAATGAGTCACACAAATTATTGGGCTCAATATGGGAGTAGTGGGAGAAATTCTATGGCCTGTGCTATGCAGCTGGTCAGTCGAGATGATCGAATGGTCCCTTCTGGGCTTAAAATCTATTAATCGAGGCTACGTATGATAACTGGGGAAGATGTTACTTTTTATGTTTCCTCTTTAGCTTGAACGACTGAAGATGAAATTTGATAATGTGTTGGGAGAACAGCTCCTATTGCTTTACAAACTGGAGCAACTTGTATTCTTACAAATTGCACCATGTAAGTAAAGCATAGCTCTAAGCCATAAAGGGCATCCATATTTTACAGTTAACCTTCAGGCCACATCTTTCTGGAGCCCCACCCTCACCCGTGTCTCTGCTTGCATTTGAATAAGCATATCACCTCCTCGCTGTGATCCCATCAGCTATAAATTGAGCAAGTTCATGCTTGGTTTTCTTTGGAGGTCTTCATCCTAGATGCTACAGGAAGCAGCATTGAAACAAGAGACACATTTTCCTTGTAATCTGGTTCTAGGTTGCTAAATTATATTGTGCTCAGGAAGGTGCCATCACAGATGTAAAACCAAGATCTATTCCACTGTGGCAATTAAAAAATCCATGGCACTTATTACAAGACTTGTGCTGTTCACACTAATGTCCTGACCGAAACTGCACCTCTGATCATTACAATTCATTCTGCTCTTTTTGAAGATGATATAAAAAAGATTTCTTTAAAATTGGGTTTTGCCCCTGTTTTGCCTTTTTTATGATATATAAAGAATGCCTGGAAAATTTATTTTAGTGTTGGTTTAGGTTTAAAGCAGAAACAACTCAAAAATCATCTGTTTGCTTTGCTGGTTTTGCAGAACTTTTTGGGTGGTATTGTGGAGGTCTAAAAATATATGTTGTGGGCTCTAATATTTAATTCAAGGTGTAGGAGTTCTGGATCTTTAACAGATTTCTTTCCCCTGGAATCTGCATGTGGCATTGGAGTTAAATAAGTGTTGTAAAAGCCTGAGTAAAAATCCCTCCCCTTACCAATTGGTCCAGTTAAGTCCAGCTCATATGCTTAAATCCTATTGACTTCAGTGGGAGTTCTGCATGTGCTTAAATGCTTTCCTGAATCAGGGCCCAGTCCTTTGCGCTGTTACAATTTCATTAGTTCTCTAGTCACTAAAGTCTTGTCCAGAATAGACATGAATTTGTAATTTAAAAACAACCAGTAGAAAAAGCTTCTTGGACAAAAGCCTTCCTGGAGAAGAAGATGAGACAAAAAGGAAGTAGCCTAATGGTTTTTATTTTATTTATATATAAATATATATGCACACTTTGGACATCACTTTTAAAGTTAGTGGAAGAACTGATCAAGATAGCAAACATGAGATTCATGCAGAACTCTGAAAAACAGCTACCTATGGTTTTTGTGTAGCAGAATCACTGGTATAAGAGTTCAATTATTGGTACCTACTAACACACCTAGATTCCTTCTTAAAGGCTTGAACTGATAGACACATAAATGCCAGTTTTTACATCGCCTTATATAGATCTGGCAATCTTATTAAGGTGTCTACATCTGAAAGTCTGAATCAGAATATTTGATTTGTAGTAGCCACTTTTTTAATAGCCTTCATTTAAAAAAAAATACACATGCATACAGTACAGATGTTTTTGCTAAGTTCTGGTGCCTCTTGTAGGATCAAGGAATAGCCCATGAAGAAACAATACAAAATGATGTAGACAAAACATGGATACATTTCTGTTCAATAATCCCCACATGCCCTATTTGCAGTGGGAGAAAAATTACATCTGAAGCAAAGAGAGGGACAAGAGGCAATCTACACTAGAATTACCATTTGCAAAAAAACAAAAACAACCCCCCCCAAATTATAGATTAAATAATTGGAGGTGTTTGAAGCTCCATCACTGCTGAGTGCTCTGAGGAACCCTGTGAGGAGTCTTCATGTGACTGTTTTAATGAGTGGAGATGAAATGAGATGAAGCATCTTCTCTGAAGAGACAAGGAATGCATCCAAGGCAGGAACATAGAAGTGATTTAGTGACCTCTCAGGGGGCCTTTCAGTAAGTTATACACTCACAGATGAACACAAACCTAGGTGGAAGGGAGACAAACAGATGTACGATGATGTGGGAGCAGCGGGAGAGAGTTCTCAACCTATTCTATGTAGGTTGTTACACCACGTTCATCACTGTAGTATCTAAGCATCTTCCAGTTGTGCATTAAGCAATGTGGCTAACATCTGTCTTGCGTGTGTTCTCTCATCCTCTTCCCAGGGGGAGAAGTGTGTCAGGTGTTTTGTTTTTTGATATTTTATAATACACACACACATTGCTATGTTTCTTAGAGAAGGCAAGTCAAAGGAAGTGTAACTGGTGTTTGGAGTGGAAGGTGGTAGAGTTAATGATGGTCCTTAGTTCCTGGTAGAGTTCATTCCACAGTCTTGAGCCAGCCCTGAGAAAGCTCTGTCCTGCACGTGAGTTTTACCTTGTGGTGGAATATTCCATTGTGCCACAGGAGCAAAGATGTTGATCGTGGTCTTTATCCCAGAGCTTTAGTTGATTTTTTAGATACATTGGTCCAAGGCCATGGAGCATCTTAAAGATAAGGACTGAGACCTTGAACCCGCTGACAGGAGTGGAGGACAGGTCTGGGGTGTCTGTGGCAGTCTCTGTGGCTGAGCAGACATGCTGTAGCATTTTCAAGAGGCTATTCCCATGTGAGCTAGGTCAGGTGATGAGAGAGACTAGGTTAGAAATGTGTTAAATCACTGCGCACAAATCCAGTACCACATTCCCTCTTCACACTTGCTGTGCAATGTGTCATGGGAAACCATCATCAATTGAATGCTTGAATTCTTAATTACCTCTGGTTATAAAGGACATCACTCATTTCAGACCCAAACATACCTAAAATAAGTTAAGGTTACAGAAACATACTGATATGGTGAACAAAATTATTATTTCAAGCCTTCTCTAGTACAGTGGTTTTCAAATTATGGGTCGCGACCCACAACTACATCGCGGAATGTAAGGCGCCGGGTCGCGGCAGCTCTGGTCAGCACCGCTGACTGGGCTGTTAAAAGTCCTGTCGGCAGGCTAGTTCCTACCTGTTCCAACACCACACTGTGTCCCGGAAATGGCCAACAGCAGATCCGGCTCCTAGACAGGGTGGCCATCGTGCTCTGTGCGCTGCCCCAGCCCTGAACATCATCAACTCCGCACTCCCATTGGCTGGGAATGGACAATGGGATTGGGGGGGCAGGGGCGGTGCCTGCAGGTAAGAGCTGTGTGGAGCCGCTTGCGTGCCTCCACCTAGGAGCCAGACCTGCTGCCGCCCACTTCCAGGGTGCAGTGCAGTCCATGGTGCCAGGATAGGTGGGAAGCCTGCCTCTGCACCCCAGCTGCGCCACTGACCTGGAGCCACCGGAGGCAGGGCTGTCCTTAGGATTTATGGGGCCGTAGGCAGTATTATTAAACTGGTGCCCCTATACCGGATGGCAGCCCAAGCTCACAGCCTGGTGGGGGAGGGGGAGGAGGGACTTGACAGCAAAGGATAATGAGATGCCCAGCCTGCCTCATGGTGGCGGAGAGTCACAGTTCCCTGCAGAGACTTCCATGCACTCTCCCTCATGCAGAATGGACATGAAGAAAGTACCTAATTAAAAGCACTAAAATTTGGGAATAAAAAATGTCAGTCACAGGTTTTTTGATATGCCCTGAAGTTTGTCAGAGATTTATTTGCAAAAACTTCATAGTAAGGGTGAGTCAGCTGTCCTGCTGAATACAACATTACATATAATGGAATACATGATGCAGCTCTTCTCTGTTTTACATTTTCTTCATCAGTATTTCTAAGTTGAATTTATATTTTAAATGTACTCAAATCTTAAGACAGCATTCCAGATTACTACATATTTAACTCACTGAAACAAAGACATTCTTTTAAATTAATCAGAGAGATTTAGTATGTTCATAACAATGTTCATTGCTTTTAGAAAAAGGGAACAATAATTTACTTTGTGTGATCTCCATAACAAGAGACATGGTTATGAAATTTCACCAACTTTAAAAAAAATATGTTTCCAAAGATTTTAGGTATAACAAGGATTTTGTCTTACTAAGGTACTGATTTTGCTGGAGGGTTCTTTTAAAACTAGTTTGTCGGATAGTCAGAAGTAAAGAAAGGGAACTCTTTTCCAGCTATCTGGAAGGGAAGGACTGTTGTCCCTTTAAGGGCTCTCTTCAGTGGGGAATGGGGGAGAGGTGGTGAAGGGATGGACAGAAAGGACAGGAAGACTTGGAAGCACTTTTTTTTTTAACTATAGTAATTAAAATGTGTATTTTAGATAAGGGAGGTCTTTTGAAGGATTTATTAAAAAAACTATGTGTGAAGATTCACACATTTAAGGCTAAAGATGATTGTGCATCTAAAACTCTATGCAAGCATTTTTTAGAAATGTGATTTTATAATCTTCACCAGCTCACTAATGAAATATTTTTAAAGCAAATTTTAAACTAAGGTCCTGTAGACTGACATGTTCTGTATAAATATTACATTAATGCACAACTGTTTTTGTCAGTAAAGTCAGAAACTGACAGTATAAAAATTTATTTGGGCATAAGCTTTCGTAGACATCTGATGAAATGGGTTCTAGTCCACAAAAGCTTATGCCCAAATAATTTGTTAGTCTTTGAGGTGACACAAGGACTCGTCCTTGTTTTTGCTGATACAGACTAACAGGACCACCCCTCTGAAACCTGTCAGTATATACCTTGGGGTTGGCAAATGCCTGTTAAATGACTTTATTACCTCTTGAATGTCTCTTTAACAGTTTCAATGTTGTGCTAATAGGTCTGGCAGGCTGGAGGTTTTTTCACTTTTAACTACTAGATTCCCTCTCAAGGAAGACTCACCAGGCTAGAGCAGCCATCTGTGGGAGCCTGCAGAAAGGGTCAAAACAGGGATAGGAAGACAAGAGGGTGGACACTAAGACCCAGTGGTGCCCCAAATTTTCAGGTGCCCTATGCAGCTGCCTATGTTGCCTATGCCTAAGGACGGCCCTGACCGGAGGTAACCCCATGCCCCAACTCCACACCCCAATCCCCTGCCCCAGCCCTGAGCCCCCCCCTCAAACCTGGACCCCCCCTTCTGCATCCCAAACTCCTCATCCCCAACCCCACCCCGGAGCCTGCACCCCCAACCCAGAGCCCCCTCGCACACTCCAGACCCCTCATCCCTAGCTCCCCACTGGGTAGTGGGCATCAACAATTTTCTTCAACTGGGTTGCTAGGAATATTTTTTGAAAATCATTGCTCTGGTACTCTCTGTCTTGGGATTCTCATTATGATTTCATCGAACAGTTGGACTGTATCACCTTTGGTGATAGGGTATACAAGATGGATAACACAAACAATAATTTATTCAGTGTAATGTATAATAGGTGTGTGCATAAGTCTGTGTGGTATATCTTTAGCTAGATATTCAGCTGAAGTTTCTTACGGTGCTAGTTACTGTCTTTCTAAAATGGGCAGCTTCAGACTTTTTAATCAAAACTCTTAAGGATAGATTATGACTGTGCATGGTTATAACTGAACACAGCATTTTGAACAGAAGTTAAAGTACTGTTTACTGTAGTCAAGCTAGGAAGGTATATGTTCAAGTATCCATGCCTTCTGTTTTGCTGAATTGATCTGGTAGCAATGGAAAGCTTCATATCTCATCTCAGTCCCCTAAATCCCTTTTACAGGAGCTGAACTGAAACCCCTAACTAAACTCATATAGGCCACCAATCAGCCACTTGATGATAACAGTTTTTATTAGTTTCTAAACCTGGCATAATTATCCCTCCTCATCCCTTTAATGCTGTGGGAGGACAGAAGTTCTATTTCACAAAAGACTTCAAACTTTTTGCTTCAGCTCAAATTTAGAATGAAAACTGAAGATTTTGAAATTCTTCCAAGAAAAACTAAAAACAAATAAAAATAGTTTAGGTTCAATTGAAACAGCTCAACTTTTTGATTTTGTGTGATCTTATAACATATAATACAAAATAAAAAAATTCAAAAGAAAGTAATTTCAGCATGAAAAATCAAACCATGTCATTCTGAAAAATACTTCAACTAAAACAAGAACCCCAGCAAGCCAGAGGGGAAAATTTAAACAAAAAGGATTTTCTCTTTAGAATTTATATATTTTAAATCAACAAGTCTAAGCTTCCTTTTCCAGAATCAGGCCATGTCTACATCTAAAATTTTGCAGCGCTGGTTGTTACAGCTGTATTAGTACAGCTGTATAGGGCCAGCGCTGCAGAGTGGCCACACTTACAGCAACCAGCGCTGCAAGTGGTGTTAGATGTGGCCACACTGCAGCGCTGTTGGGCGGCTTCAAGGGGGGTTCGGGGAACGCGAGAGCAAACCGGGAAAGGAGACCAGCTTCGCCGCGATTTGCTCTCGCGTTCCCGGAACCACCCAGCAAACCTCAGGGAAGGAGACCTGCTTGCTCGGGGTTCGGGGAACGCGAGAGCAAGCCGGGGAAGGAGACCAGCTTGATTACCAGAGGCTTCCTCGGGTATGCTGGGATACCTGCTTATTCCACGGAGGTCAAGAAAAGCGCTGGTAAGTGTCTATACTTGATTACCAGCGCTGGATCACCAGCGCTGGATCCTCTACACCCGAGACAAAACGGGAGTACGGCCAGCGCTGCAAACAGGGAGTTGCAGCGCTGGTGGTGCCCTGCAGATGTGTACACCTCCTAAGTTGCAGCGCTGTAACTCCCTCACCAGCGCTGCAACTTTCTGATGTAGACAAGCCCTCAGAGAAAGAAAAGTGCACAAATCCTCTAATTTAATAGTTTCATAGTCTTCATTTTTCTCTAGGGTTCAAAGCAGATTTCTCTCATACACTGTCCACAGGACTGGAGAAACAAAAGTATGTACTCTTTTCCTTATGACTTAAAATACACAAAACTCACCTTTGTTCCAGGAAGAGCCCCTCTGCAGGCAATCTTCCTTAGAGTTGTTAGCTTACCAGGCAGTTCATCATCTCTTCCTTGTTATCTTGTGTGCTCCAGGCTGGCTTCCTTGGGGGCTAGTGAGTTCCAGCTATTTCCAGTCCTTGCTCATTAACCTTTGCTTCCCAGCAAAGAACTTGAGCCTTGAACCCCATGGCTTCTGAGTTCCTAGGGAGGTAACAAACCCCACAAGGCCCAGTAAACTGGAGGGGGCTGAGTCGAGGAGCTCTCAACTCTGGTCCTTCACACAGGAGCTGCAAGCTAGAACTTTGATGAGTCAGGAGCATCACAAAGACCTGTACCTTGACATCACCTCTAGCTTGCTGATGAGTCAGTGACCTCACAGTGGCTGTCCCTTGGCTTCAGTTTAGCAAGTTAGATGAGATGAGCCATTAACATCACAACAGCTTGTGCTTTGGTATTCTCCCAGCAAGCCACAGTTGCTGATAGAATGAGCACACAAGCTGGCCTCTCCCTTGACGTGAATCCAGCAAGCTAGAAATGCTGAGCCAGTGACCTCACAGTGGCTTGTGACTTGTTATGACCTTGCAAGGTAGAGATACTGAACAGAGGTTAATTAAGGGGGGAAAGTAGCAGTACTGCTGCTGCTCCTCTGTTAAAGGCAGAGAGAAAGTTCCTTTTCCCTTTTCTAGGCTTAGAGGAGCTCAGCTTCTGCGGGTACGCCTACACTGTGGGATTATTCCAATTTTACATAAACCGGTTTTGTAAAACAGATTGTATAAAGTCGAGTGCACGCGGCCACACTAAGCACATTAATTCGGCGGTGTGCGTCCATGTACTAAGGCTAGTGTCGATTTCTGGAGCGTGGCACTGTGGGGAGCTATCCCATAGCTATCCCATAGTTCCCGCAGTCTCCCCTGCCCATTGGAATTCTGGGTTGACATCCCAGTGCCTGATGGGGCAAAAAACATTATCGCGGGTGGTTCTGGGTACAGCCTCACCCCTCCCTCCGTGAAAGCAGCAGACAACCGTTTTGCACCTTTTTTCCTGGGTGAACTGTGCAAATGCCATAGCACAGCAAGCATGAACCCTGCTCAGATCAAGACCGCAGTCATGGACGTTGTAAACACCTCGCGCATTCTCGTGCAGTCTATGCTGAACCGGGACCTGCAAAGCCAGGCGAGGAGGAGGCGGCTACGGCAGAGCAGCGACGAGACTGATGAGGACAAGGACACAGAATTCTCTCAAACCGCGGGCCCCTGTGCTTTGGAGATCCTGCTGGTAATAGGGCAGGTTTTAGCCATTGAATGCCGATTTTGGGCCCGGGAAACAAGCACAGACTGGTGAGACCACATAGTTTTGCAGGTGTGGGACAATTCGCAGTGGCTGCGAAACTTTTGCATGCGTAAGGGCACTTTCATGGAACTTTGTGACTTGCTTTCCCCTGTCTTGAAACGCCAGAATACCAAGATGAGAGCAGCCCTCACAGTTGAGAAGCGAGTGGCGATAGCCCTCTGGAAGCCTGCAACGCCAGACAGCTACCAGTCAGTCAGGAATCAATTTGGAGTGGGAAAATCTACTGTGGGGGCTGCTGTGATGCAAGTAGCCAAAGCAATCATTAAGCTGCTGCTATGAAAGGTTGTGACTCTGGGAAACATGCAGGTCATAGTGGATGGCTTTGCTGCAATGGGATTCCCTAACTGTGGGGGGGCAATAGATGGAACCCATATCCCTATCTTGGCACCAGAGCACCAGGGCACCCAATACGTAAACCGCAAGGAGTACTTTTCAATGGTGCTGCAAGCATTGGTGGATCACAAGGTACGTTTCACCAACATCCACGTGGGATGGCCAGGAAGGGTTCGTGACGCTCGCGTCTTCAGGAACACTACCCTGTTTAAACGGCTGCTGCAAGGGAATTACTTTCCAGATCATAAAATAACAGTTGGGGATGTTGAAATGCCTGTAGTTATCCTGGGTGACCCAGCCTACCCCTTGATGCCATGGCTCATGAAGCCATACACAGGCAGCCTGGACAGTAGTCAAGAGCTGTTCAACTACAGGCTGAGCAAGTGCAGAATGGTGGTAGAATGTGTATTTGGCCGTTTAAAGGCGCACTGGCGCACATTACTGACTCGCTCAGACCTCAGCCAAACCAATGTCCTCATTGTTATTGCTGCTTGCTGTGTGCTGCACAATCTCTGTGAGAGTAAGGGGGAGACCTTTATGGCGGGGTGGGAGGCAGAGGCAAATCACCTGGCTGCTGCTTATGCGCAGCCAGATACCAGGACAATTAGAAGAGCACACCACGAAGCGGTGCGCATCAGAGAAGCTTTGAAAATGAGTTTCATCACGGGCCCGGGTACGGTGTGACTGTTGTGTTTGTTTCCCCTTGATGAACCCCCCCTTGATTGACTAATTCCCTGCAAGCAACCCACCCTCCCCCTTCGATTACAGCTTGCTTAAGGAAATAAAGTCACTATCGTTTAAAAATCATGTATTCTTTAATAAAAAGTCATTATAAAAAGAGGGAGAGAACTGACAAGGTATCCCGGGTGTGGTTTGGGAGGAGGATAGGAGGGAAGGAAAAGGCCACTAAAAATATTTCAAAGTAATGGCAGCCTTTTGGTTGGGCTGTCCACAGGGGTGGAGTTGGCGGGCGCAGGAAGCCTTCCCCTACGCGTTCTTACATGTCTGGGTGAGGAAGATATGGAACATGATGAGGGGTGAGGGTGGTTACACAGGGGCTGCAGTGGCACTCTGTGACCCTGTTGCTGTTCTTGAAACTCCACCAGACGTCGGAGGATGTCAGTTTGATCATGCAGCAGCCCCAGCGTTGCATCCCGCCACTGCATATCTTCCTTCCTAAACCTCTGATCTTCCTGGCGCCACCTCTCATCACGAGCGTCCCTCCTGTCCTCACGTTCACTGGCATCTTTCCTGTAATTTGATACCACATCCTTCCACTCATTCAGATGAGCTCTGTCATTGCGGGTTATTTCCATGATTTCCGAGAACATGTCATCTCGCATCTTTTTTTTCCTCTGCCTTATCTGAGATAGCCTTCGGGATGGAGTAGGGAGGCTTGAAAAATTTGCAGCTGCATGAGGGAGGGAAAAAAGGGAGAGAAGTATTTAAAAAGATACATTTTATAGAACAATGCTTATACTCTTTCACAGTGAACAACGCTATTCACCTTACATAGCACATGTGATTTCACTACAAGATTGCATTTTGCATCTTAATGTTGAGTGCCTGCGGCTCTGGTGTTAGAGATCTCACAGACGCAGTCCAGGCAGCAGAATTCAGCTTGCATGTGTCCATGGTAAGCCATTGTCTTTCGGCTTCTCCAGTCTTCACATACACAGTGCCCTCCTTTCCCAAATACCAAGCAAAGCCCGTTCAGTGCTGCTTCTTTCCTGTTAACATGCAGCAGCAGAAACCACCCCCCCATTCCAATTCTCTGGGATGATCGGTTTACCCCTCCCTCCACCGCGTGGCTGGTATGATGGAAGATCACTGCTAATCACCTCCCTTCCCCCCCCCCACTTGGCTGGTAGCAGGGAAGATCCCTGCTAGCCAAACACGAAAAAGCTCAGCGCCATTCCACCCCTCCCTCCCCCCGCTTGGCTACCTGCAAGGAAGGATTTCTTTTAAGCAACAGGCAAACAGCCCAGTAGGAAAGGCCATCTCTGTCCCCTTAATTAAATTCCTGAATTTCAACCAGGTTACCATGAACGATATCACTCTCCTGAGGATAACACAGCGAGATAAAGAACGGATGTTGCTTGAATGCCAGCAATCACCGGGACCATACGCAGCTAGGCTTTGTCATGCAATGATACCAGATTACTTGCTACATGCATGGTGTGGTCAAGTGTCCTACCATGGTGGACGGAATAAGGCTGCCTTGCCCAGAAACTTTCTGCAAAGGCTTTTGGATTACCTCCAGGAGAGCTTCATGGAGATGTCCCTGGAGGATTTCTGCTCCATCCCCAGAAATGTTAACAAACTTTTCCAATAACTGTACTGGCTGTGAATGCATCCCAAGTCCTCAGGGCAAATCAATCATTAAAAAACACTTGCTTTTAAACCATGTTTTATATTTACAAAGGTACACTCACCAGAGGTCGCTTCCATGGCTTCATTGTCTGGGCTAGTGGCTTAGGAGGGCTGGGAGGGTAATTCCGTCTGGGTGAGAAAAAGCTCCTGGCTGTTGGGGAGAACGGAGTGCTGTGTGCTCTCTGCAAGCTCATCCTCCTCTTCCTCCTCCTTATCTTCCCCGTCCGCAGAATCCTCAGCCATGGCTGAGATTACCACCCCCACCTTGGAATCCACAGACGGGTGGGGTAGTAGTGGTGGACCCCCCTAGAACTGCATGCAGCTCAGCGTAGAAGCAGCATGTTTTTGGCCCTGCCCCAGACCTTCCGTTTGCTTCTTTGGTTTTCTGGTAGGCTTGTCTAAGCTCCTTAACTTTCACTCTGCACTGCACTGAGTCCCTGGTGTGGCCTTTCTCCATCATGGCCTTGGAAATTTTTTCAAAGTTTTTTTCATTTCGTCTTTTGGAACGGAGTTCTGTTAGCACAGAATCCTCTCCCCATATAGCGATCAGATCCAGTACCTCCCGTGCGGTCCATGCTGGAGCTCTTTTTTGATTCTCAGGAGACTGCATTGTTACCTGTGCTGATGAGCTCTGTGTGGTCACCTGTGCTGGCCAAACAGGAAATGAAATTCAAAAGTTCGCGAGGCTTTTCCTGTCTACCTGGCCAGTGCATCCGAGTTCAGATTGCTGTCCAGAGCAGTCACAGTGGTGCTCTGTGGGATACCGCCCAGAGGCCAATACTGTCGATTTGCAGCCGCAGTAACCCTAATCCGATATGGTAATACCGATTTCAGTGCTACTCCTCTCGTCGGGGAGGAGTACAGAAACCAGTTTAAAGAGCCCTTTATATCGATATAAAGGGCCTCGTTGTGTGGACGGGTGCAGCATTAAATCGGTTTAACTCTGCTAAAATCAGTATAAACGCTTAGTGTAGACCAGGCCTGCTTTATTAACTGGCGCAATGAGAATTTATCTGGTAAAAGACTATGAAGCAGGAGTACTTGATAGCAGTACTCGACAGCAGAGTTCATGGATCTCTGAACCTTTCCCACCAATAGGCACCCTGGGTACCTGATGGGACAAGAAAAAATGTCCAACTGGGATTCCCCTCTCTGCTTCCCTTCTACAGGAAGATCTGTTCCCCTGCTGATTTTCCCCTGCTCTCCAAAGAAGCAGAGCCTTCTGCCTCCTATTTTCCTTTACCTCCGGTGGAAAAGGAAGACTCTGCTTTTGGCTTCCCTTCTGCAAGCCAGAATCTAGGGGAAACAACCAATTTTTTCTGTTCTGTAAGAAAGTGTCTCTCTCCCTTGCTGTCTTGTGGGAAAATCTAGTGGACAGGGGATGTAAATAAGGGCAAATACATGCAAACTGTCTTGTACAGGAGCCCCACTAGAGTGGAGATCCAGGATCTGTCCATGCAGAATGCATACAGGATTTGGAGTCAATTGTCTACACAAAGGAAATGGTGAAACTAACTATCTACAAAATGCTCGCAAATGCAGAAAGTAAACATTGAAAATAGCAGATAACAGTGTTTTTTCCTCTAATCTCTTCCAGTTTCAGTAATTGTAGGGGGTCTATGACAATAGAAGGTAAGATTTTCACACAGGAATGTGCCTTTTTCCCTCTCCTCTAAAAGGACACCACCAGTTTAAATGGATTATTTTTATATAATATATTAAAATCCCTGCTCTACAAGCAGCCTGCCCAACTGTCTGTATTTTTTAACTTTGACATGTATCTTTTGGCAGGTAAGCATCTCAGGCTCATTTGTTAAAGACCCTGAGAGCATGCAGGTGCAGTGTCTCTTCCTGATCTGGAAAAAGAACGAGGAGTACTTGTGCCACTTTAGAGACTAACACATTTATTTGGGCATAAGCTTTCATTTAGCCCACGAAAGCTTATGCCCAGATAAATTTGTTAGTCTCTACGGTGCCCCAAGTATTCCTCATTCTTTTTGCTGATACCTTCCTAACGTAGGATGCTGCCACCTGCAGGACTTCCACAGAGCGACAATGAGAGCTGCTGGCTGGGTAAGCCACAGACAAAGAGTCTTCAAATAAGTTAGTGGCTGTTATCAAGAAGATGGCGATCAATTGTTAGAAGGTAGGACAAGAAGTAATGGGCTTAATTTGCAGCAAAGTAGATTTAGGTTAGTTATTAGGAGAAACTTTCTAGCTGTATAGATAGATAAGCACTGGAATAGGCTTCCAAAGGAGGTTGTAGAATCCCTGTAATCGAAGGGTTTTAAGAACAGGTTAGACAAACTCCTGTCAGGGATGGTGTAGCTTTATTTGGCCTGGCCTTAGGCCTGGTCTATACTGGGGGCGTGGCGGGGAACTAGCTACGTGAAGATGCTATTGCAGGAGTATAGATGCTATTGCAGGAGACCCTTTACCTCTTTCCCCACAAGAAAAGCTTTCTTAGGACAGAGCAGCCCCCAAAAGCTATATTTACAGCGCTACCAACTATTGAGCTGAAATGGCCCCATGGCAGCCCTAATGTAGACAAAGCTTCATTGGTTTCTAGCATTTTTACCACCCTGTCATCCTGTAATTGAAATGCTGCATAGAACTATGGTGGCAGCTAGCAAACCTCTTTATATACTAGGGCTTCCAGTGTTAATAACACCAGTAGAGCTGAACCAGTGTTAGCAATGATGAGAAAGCTTTGAGAAACTGATATAGGATAGACAGGGCCTCAGAGACGCCTTGTAGATAGAAGCAGTGTCTGTGGATAATGGAGGAAAGCACGCAAGTTCTGAGTCAAGAAGTGAACTTGAAACTTTGGTTACTTCAGAATGTCAACCCATTCTCCTATCCTGTGAGGGCCTCTAGTGGGCAATGTGAATTTGCTGCTGGTTTTCTCTTTCTGTACTTAATATGTATTATGCAATTTTGGTTACAGAAGGAAACTAAAGGATAGATAGGAAAAGCATCTTCTTTCTTTCTTCTTTTAAAAGAATACTAATGTTCATTACCATTTAAAGTGCAGTTGGTTTGAAAAGTCACTGTGTAAAGATGGAGTTGTGTGGTTCCTTATTGTCTCTGTGTATTATTCTGTATGAAATATTTCATGATGTGTTAATCTTTAGCTGCCATGCCTGTAAATTCAATTGGGGATGTGGCAGTCAGACTGGCTGCTATCCTTCTTATTCATTGTCACCTGCAGTCAAGCTTCTGCAGGCTAGATTACACCTGTGTGCAACTAAGTCTTCCACTTGTGCCCTCAATGACATCTATTTAACTGCCTTCAGTGGCTTTGCAGTGGTTGTATCATAGTAGTCATTTCTCTTGAGAATGTACAAGAAGGAATTGGAATAAAACTGTCTCTCTTTTGGCCCTACAATACTATAAGGAATCAATAGCAGTAAAAAATTAAATGAGTGTACCACCTACATCTTGCCTTAATCTTTTCCATCTTGTAAGTTGTTATATGTAGAGCCGGGCAAAATTTTCCATCCAAAACTCTTTAGCAAAAAAATGCAGATTTGGTGATACCAAAACGTTTCACAATTTGATGTCAACTTTGCCAAACGGTGTTGGCCGGGGGGAAGGAGAGAGAGAAAATTTAAAAAGTTGGGGGTGGGGGGCAGATCATGTTTTATTTCAAAATATTTGAAATGAACTGTTTTGGTTTTTCAGTTCAAAACAACATTGTTTCATAATTAATTTTAAACATGTTTTTTAAATGGTCATAATCAAAAGGAAACAGTTTTGGTCAAAACAAAATATTTCATTCCAACTGAAACAATTTTTTTGCTCTTTGATTCTCCAAAAATTTCAAACAAACTTTGTTTGCAGTTCAACCCGAAACCAGAATTGCCAGGAAACCAAAAACTTGTAAAGTTCTATTTGTCTGAATTCCACTAGCATAGTATCTGAGCACCAGGCAATCTTTAATGTATTTATTGTCACTCCACTGCTGGTGAGGAAGTGTCATCCCCATTTTATAGATAGGGAATGAGGTACAGAGAAATTAAGTGACTTGCCCAAAGCAGAGAATTTAACTTAATGTCCCACATCTCAGTTTAGTGGCCTAACCACTGGACTATCCTTCCTATTGCTATTGCTGTGATAGGAATGTCTTCTGATATTGGGAGTGCCCATGTTTCCTCCAATTTATTTTCTTTCTCCAAAGATCACCTTCTCACAAACAGTGGGGGCATATTTAATTCAAATCTTGCAAGATTTCCTGGTTGCAAACCCACAAGAAAGCTTTCACTTTACTAAATACTGCTGCACATGAGATGATGTAACATCACGTTGTTTTCCCGTGCAATCATTGTGCAATCTGTTTTCACTTTGATGTTCTTTCTCTTTGTATCATGTGGTTTCTATTCTTCCCCTATTTTGTTTCCTCCTCTCTGTCCCTTTCAGCCTTGCCAACCAAAGTAGATATTGTGTTACCTGTAAAACTAATAAGCAGAAAAGGAAGACATTGATTTTTATATTTGTTACCTTCCCTTCTCTTCCATCAATCTGTCCCTGAAACTAAGAATTATGAGTGTATGTTAATTAGAAAAGACCCTCTGCACATGAGTAAATTTCATTCTGAATGCTTTGATTCCATCCTCTTCTGGTGTCCTTATGGCTCATTGTGATTTGCTTAGGGAAAATATAAACTTGGATTTACTGTTTGAAGAGCCAGCACTACTCTGAGAGGTAACTCTGTGAAGATGGAAGTGTACAGGAGGAAGTCCATGTTTGTCTCTAATTTCCGTATTGAGTATGCTCTGTTTTCAGTTAGAAAGATGGTGTTTTATTTCTGCCAGCCCTGCAAACACAACTACAGGTCTGAGAGTTAACCTGGATTCTTTCCTTCTCCCATATCATCGGCAGCAATAAAGGTTCTGTAGTTGAAATTCTACCCTCAGACATACTTGGGTAATTCTGTTTTTTTCATATTTTGTTTCCAGTGATAACTCTGCAACATCCATTGCCTTTTGAGAGTTTGCACAGGTGCAAGTGGTTGGAATTTGGTAACAGTTTTATAGACAATGCAAAAAAAGATTGCTCTCTCACAGCTGCATATGGGTCTGCAGCACTAATGGGAGTAAAAGAAAGTAGTCACTTGCATTACACACTAAGATAACAGACAACAGAACTTTTGCATGAGATGGTACCACTTTTACACAATCACTTCTCTGAATAGAATTGCTCTTAAATGTTTTTCTCTCTCATCCAGAAATCTGGATATTAATAGGTTCTTGACTCAGAAAGGATTGTATTTTTGGGGTGAGGGAAGTAATATCTTGTTATCCAGAGCAGGGTGACATTTTTCATACAAAATGATTTTCAGCAATCAATGAATTTTTTTTTCAAAAACTCCAAAGCTTTTTGTGGAACTTTATTTATTTTTTCAAAATTTTTCTTTTCCTGGTGACTTCTTTTTATCAAAAACATTATAAAAATAGCTATTGAAAATTTTAATTTACCAAAGCACTGGATGTCAGTAAAATGACAAATGTCAAACACTATTTTGATAAGTATTTCAACAAATTTGACTTCCTTTAAATTCTTTTAAATTATTTTTAAAAGTTTCATTTCAAGCTCATATTCATACCTAATAATAAAAATATTATAAGGAAAGCCTTGGATGAAAAGTGCTATTAATAATAATCCATTTTGGGAGAGGTGTGTCAGTTTGTAGTAGGACTACACTTCCCAAGATGCACTACTGCGAGCTTCTGCTTAGCTGAAGCACTGTTCTCCAGGGACTGACTGCCAGTATTGAGTGAGAAGAGGATAACATGGGACGGAGACACTGGGTCAGGACCACCAAATGCCAGCTGCTAGTGACCAGCCTCTTTGTCATGGTAACAACCAGAAGTGGGAACCTGTACAGAACTTGGGATAAGTAAACTGACCATCTTAAAAGTCTTTCTTAGAAAGGAACTGTAAAAGTTGTTTCTCTCATTTCAATTTTAGAACAGAAAAAGTCTATGGTGAAAGAAGCAAACTGTATGAATTACTGCATCCTGAACTGTTATCGCTGCTCCCCAGCATTGCCTTCTGTCAGCGATAAGCTTTTGGTTTCTCAAGTGTCACTCTAATGCAACTATTTCACAATTCTAAACTAGCCTTTAAGTAAGAAATTTGTTTCTGTCATCAGACATGGTAGTTTTAAGATGAGGACAGGGATATCTTCTCATGCTTCTCTCTTTTAAAAAAAATTTTTTTATTGCACTTGGATGAACAATTTCTTGAGATGTGGGTGGTTTAAAATGTGTTGGATAAGCAACAGCATCTTTGTAGTCAGACAAAAGCCTGTCTGCTGAGACAGATATTGGATGGAATGTAACTGTTGGAATCTTCTGACTCTGTACTGCAAACCAGAAGTAATTCTATAGCTCTGGGTGAGTGGCTGGGGAGAAGCAAATGTGATGAAATTTGGTGAACTCTTCCAAGGAGTTTTGGGATGACTGCACTACGATTAGCTCCCCTTAAAAGAGAGAGAGAGAGAGAGAGAGAGAGAGAGAGAGAGAGAGAGAGAGAGAGAGAGAGAGAGAGAGAGAGAGGAAAACAAGTGAATATTGAAGTGAAACAAGTTGGTTTCCATAGTTGGTTGAAAAGACTGGGGGGAAAAGCTTGGAAAAATTTTCATTGAAAAAAATGTAAATTCAAAACTTTGTTGACCAGCTCTAATTGCAATACATTGTTCTCCCTTCAGAGAAGGGCTGTCATTGTGCCTACGAAGTATGTGACTTATTCAAGGTAGAATCGCACTCAAACCTGTTGAAGGGGGATGTGCTTAGCTCAAGTTTAGTTTATTTGTATTCTTTACATATGGATACGGACAATAACACGTATCAATAGTGAGGTCATGAGGATTTGTTTAGACTGGTATTTCTGCAGGAAATCTGAGCTGATTGAAGCTGGACCAACCCTTTTACTGTGTATGTATAACAGATTATCAGTTGTAAACAGCCTAAAAGATCATGAGTGTTTTAAGTTCTATTGTACTGAAATTGGGCAAAACTGTTACTGTATATGTGGCACTTCCAAGTGGCACCAAAGGTTATGAGGCACCTCACTGCTACCTGCCCTAAGTGTGAATCAGTCTGTGTCTGCTGTAGTTCAGCTCCCTGAAACCACCAGCTTCTATAAACCTAAGCACTGCCTTGCAGGCCTTGCTCTCTCTGTGCAAGTTAGTAATAAGTACATTTCAACCCCTGAGTCCTTGGAGTACTCCCGCAGTGTCCAGCCCGTAACTGGTGAACACTCACAGAAATACCAGGTTTGCTAGCCAAAGGGACAGTGTCCACACTAGCTTGTTCGATTCAGCTGAGGATCAACTCTTATGTAACATCACAGCACTGAGATAGATTTATAGTGAAAACAGTCATGAATTTATTATCAAAGATTAAGATTTAAAAGATACGGAGTAAGGGTAATAATGGAAACAGAAATGGTTACATATTAAACAAAAAGTATAACACGCTTCTTAGAGTCTAAACTTAACACACTAAACTCTTATCTAAAGTAGTTTATCTCACCTAAAGCAATCTCCCAGCATCTCCAAGCAACGTGGCTGGGATCTCTCTTTCATGAATGCAAAGTGTACTGTCTTTTGCCTTCCCCTTATATTCCCCCCAAATCCATTGTTTCCTCCCCAGAGTCAAGATGATCCTCTATGGTTCACTTTAGTTTCTGGTGTCTTTTTGCAATGTTATGATAGCCATGTTGGTCCCAGAATATTAGACAAGGTGGGCCCTTATGAGACCAGCTACTGTTGTTTGTGTCTCCAAAACCTGTTTATCAGCTCTGCCTTGAACACAGATTTTAAAACATATTTTCAATACTTATACACAACTGTTTATCACCTGTACAGACATCTCACACCAATTGAGGATCAGTATGACATAAGCTTTTATTAGAGACCTTACATTATATTCTTTATGGATATATATTAGAAAGTGTTGTGCTAAGTGTAATGAGTATGTCAGGACTGCTAAGAGTTGCTGTTAAAGAAGAGTGAACCCTTTGCCAGTTGGCATTGAGGGGTTCTTCGGGTCGCAATATATTTCATCTACTAAACTATACCTCTTAAGCAAAATCTGTTGGTCATCATCTGAAAAGGTAATAGGGTTACACTTAGAATAGTTATGTATGTGTTAAACATTACGCTTGATTATTTCTGATTCTCCACTGTAGAGTTTCAGTTTCCAGGATGTCCCTTTGTGAGAGGAGGATTCTTCTTGTGAATTTGGAAAATATTGCAGATTCTAAAGGTTTTGTATGCGTGTAATGCAGCTGGTGAATCCTCCCAGAACAAAGTTAATTGAACCTGGAGAGGAGGAATTCTGAAGAAAGCCTGAATCTAGAGGACCCTGCCTCCAGAGATCAGGATGAACTCGTGTCTTGTCTCTTTCAGCTTTGCTAAGCTAGGATTTTGTTTTATTTTAAATTTCCCCACTGTTGCTATGACTATTTCAGCTCTACTCTTGGTAGCAATGGTGGGAGCACTAGCCTAGGTCAGGCAGCCACCATCTAACAGGCTCTGAGCAGGTTAGATAAAACAGTGGTTAAAACATTGGTGGTCACGCAGTGTCTTATCTACAGTAGCATTATCTTTGATGGAGCTGAAATGATAGCAACACTAGGAAATTTTAGAGGAAAAAGGCTAGTGCAGACAAAGCCTTAAAGCACAATGCAAGACTCATCTGTTTACACTAGCTTTTCCTTAGCATTGCTGACAATACACATAAGCTACTCTCCGCTTTCCAGAAGACACTACAAATTGCTCAAGACCAGGAGCAGAGAATGCAATCTGACCCAGGACCATTCTTGAAGCTAATAATATCCCCATCGTGTACACATGTCAGAATTTGGTATCTAAATACTACAAGAATTGGTGCAATGTAAATCCATTGAAAGAGATGTCTGTGAAAACACGATTCCTCGTTTTTTCCCCAATGATTACAATTTCCTCTGCTAGCAGAGTCCAATGGATAAAGTGAGTGGTTTCATATGCAGTAATTATACAGTACTGTCCAAAGAGTTTATTAAAGGGCCCAGGGATTCCCTTCACATGTGACTTTCAGGTATATACTGTAAACTAACTCTCTCGGGGAACAGGTTGTTTTTCTTTGGGCACGGATCGAAGTATCTGAGTATGCCTGATAGCATTTAATAAGATCTGCAGTAGTTGTTCTGTGAATCCTGCACTTACTACTTTCCTTCCTCAGTAAAATCTCTGTTTTTCAGCTGCTGGGGCTGGCAGTCACCATAATGACCGTTATCACCCGCTATGGGGCTCACTTCAAAATAATCAGTGGTGTCTCCTATGAGGCTAACCCCTATAGAATCTTCCACAACGTAGGTAAGTGTTGCATTTTTTAGTCCAATTGAGATGTCCTGTGAGGGCCAATATCTTTGGAGCTATGTAAAATTAGGGTGCAATGAAAGGAAATTCAGAGACTTCACATGAAGTGGGATTCCAATTAGGTATGTAGTGTTGCCACTACAGAGGCAAGGTACCTCTTTTCTGTATGAGAAACACCTGCTTGGCCCTTTGGTGGGGGAATGCTGTTCATTGTGCTTCAACGCTGCTGAGTCCACTGTTGTCCCTCATGCTTCATCTACTACAGACAAAGCATATAGGGTGATAAATATTCTATAAGTAAGCCCAAAGGTATGGGCGGAGCTTCAGAAGAGCTCACAATGGAAGTGAGAGGCTGGGTAGGACCACAGAAAGAAGCACATTATAAAACACAATCTATGAGGCCCTTTAAAAGTTTGGACATCTATATTTGTGTGGGATAGAAGAGAGACATAGGTGAACAGACAGTAAGCAAGGCAGGAAGAAAAAGATGGAGGGGGTCAGGCCCTGAATTCAGCAAGGCATGTACCTAACTTTCAGCACGTGGGTAGTTCCATTGAAGTGAATGGGGCTAGTAACATGCTGAACATTACATACGCGTTTAAGCACCTTGCTGAATCAGGACCTTGGGGAACAAACAGGGCAAAAAAATACAGACAAAGAATTGGGGGAACAGAGAGGAGAATTAAGAGGACAGACTGGGAAGAGTTCAAGGGAAAAAAGTGTAGTGATACATGAATGTTCATTGATGCTTGAAAAAAATACTTAGGGCTGCATTCTGATCTCATTTACCACAGAGTGAATCCAAAGTACTGTACCTGTACTCTTGTCAGTGGAGCTAGTCTAGTTTTACATCTGTTTTAATGAGAGCAGAATTTGGCTCATAAACCAACCATGATTCAATTTCAGGTGGCAGCCAGCTGTGCCCTCACTCTCTCTATTTACATCCCATGAAGAGAGTAGGCATAAACTACTGCAGATGATCTAACAGAATGGTGGTCAACAAAAATATGGAAGAGCTCAGTGTCTCCTTACCTGCAACCTTAGCTGAATTTACACTGGCACGATTGGAACGGTGTGATTATCATGTAAAAACAGTCCCAGCCACGCTGCCCCAGCCTGGAACCACGTCTTCATTCCGTTTACAGCATGTGGTGACTTCTTAAAGGAGGAAAGGAGAGGGAGACAAAGAGGAAAATCAGAGAAGAGACTACAACAGAAAAGTGGAGGAAAGGAGGCAGAATATAGAAACAATAGGTGTGAGAGAGAGAGAAGTGCAACTCCCCCCCCAAAAAAAACCCCAAACCCCTCTCTTCCTGGAACAGCAACTGTTGTCTATTACAAGCAGGAGTTGCTGCCTGTCACTAGCTTTATGTCAGACATTGATAGGTGAAAGGGTCATAGGGAAGGATCAATGCACCTAAGCTAGCAAAAAGAAAAACAAATTAAATGGGAAAAGGACAGTTGGGCCACGTCCAGACTACCCGCCGTATCAACGGGTTAAAATCGATTGCTCGGGGATCGATATATCGCGTCTAATCTAGACGCGATATATCGATCCCCGAGTGCGCTTATATCGATTCCGGAACTCCATCAACCCCAACGGAGTTCCGGAATCGACACGGAGAACCGCGAACATCGATCCCGCGTGGTGTGGATGGGTGAGTAATCCGATCTTAGATATTCGACTTCAGCTACGTTATTCACGTAGCTGAAGTTGCGTATCTAAGATCGATTTCCCCCCCCTAGTGTGGACCAGCCCTTAGAAAGACTGGAGTGGGGAGGTAAGAACCACCTGGACATTAAAATGCTCCGGATTGCCTCTGTTTTTTGTTCTGGGGATACATATCAGGATTTTCTTATTCAACAATATTTGAGGTTCATTTTTTCTTTTAATTTGATTTTCGGTTCCCTCCATTTTATTATGGCTACTGGGCTGGCACCTATCTTTATCACTCTCCCAGGGTTTTAACTTTTGGACTTAAGCAAGTCAAACCCTCCTGTGTATTCTTGCTTCCAGGCTCCAGTTAAATATTATAATTGGTGGATCTAAAGCCCCTTCACTTCCAGACTTAGGCCTGGTCTACACTGGGGGGGGGGGGGCAGAGGGAGGAATCAATCTAAGTTATGCAACTTCAGCTACATGAATAACGTAGCCAAAGTCGACGTACTTAGATCTACTCACCGTGGTGTTTTCACCACGGTGAGTCGTCTGCTGACG
Source organism: Gopherus evgoodei (assembly GCF_007399415.2). Lineage (NCBI taxonomy): Eukaryota > Metazoa > Chordata > Testudines > Testudinidae > Gopherus > Gopherus evgoodei. Next base: position 111,878,598 of record NC_044325.1, on the reverse strand, counting down.
CTCTCTCATCGACTCTGCGTGCACCTCTTGCGGCAGTGGAATACAGGAGTTGATGGGAGAGCACTTGGGGGGTTGATTTATCGCGTCTAGACTAGACTAGGCACGATAAATCGACTCCTGCTGGATCAATCGCTGCCTGCCGATCCATTGGGTAGTATAGACACACCTTTAGAGTACTAGTGTGGTGTGTTATTAGACGTGAGCTCTGGGTGAAGAGCTTTCAGCATCAGTGCTTACCTCATTGGGTGTCAGCTAGAACTCTGCTCTGACCAGGAAATAGAGGGCGACTGTTGCGCAAGATTAGCAACGCATAAGCTCCTGATAGTGGGTACTGGAACTCATGCTCCTGTTCAGTACCCTGTGATTAAGTAGGATCTTTATCTGAACACAGAGACAATTGCAAAGGGAACTTGTGATCTTCTGGTGAAAATAGCAAGGTGGCCTGGCATGTTTCCAGGGCATGTGGTTCTGCTGGAACTATGGGAGCAAAGGGTCGGGGGACACTGCACAAAGGTTTATAAACGTAGTGTGGTGAGACAAGTAAGCCATATAAAGATGAACACTGGATAAGTTTAAAGTCTGTTGCATTCTTCTGTGACCCAATCCCTTTGTATCTTGTCCATTTTTAGAGCCTGATCTAGCAATGCACTTAAGCATGTGCTTAGCTTCACACACAAAAATAGTCACATAGAAGTCAATGGAATGACTCATGCATAAAATTAAGCATATAGGCAAGTGTTTGTGGGACCAGGGCCTTAGATTGTAAGGTCTTTGGGGCAGAGACTGTCTGTACTGTACCCTGCAGAGCAAGGGTCTTCCATGATCTATATTAGAGCCACATCCAATATGAGCATGCAGACTCCTTCATATTTTAACTCTGATTATTCTTCACTGCACACACAGGGCTTACCTATACGAACACTTAGTTCATGGCAAACTGGGGTATAAATCTGCCCCATACTAATCTGCCGCACACTGTGTCTTTGTCGACCCTGTTGCTGTGCAATAAAAGTTTCCTAGTGCACTATGATCTATCCCATATCAAAGCTTTTAGTGCACAGCATAAGAATGGCCATACTGAGTCAGAACAAAGATCTATCTAGCTCAGTATCCTGTCTTCTGACAGTGCCAATGCCAGGCTAGTGCTAGGTAGATTTACACACCAGCTTGCCACAAACTAAGTTCATACAGTCAAGCCCAGAGAGAGGGCATTTCCTGGTTTTTCTTGTCATTTTAGTACTATAAACTTTTAATAAAGAGATTAACTCAATTTACCAAGATTACTTTCATTACCCAAGATGGTCAGGGATGCAACTCCATGCTCTGGTTGTTCCTAGCCTCTGACTTCCAGAAGCTGGGAGTGGGCAACAGGGGATGGATCACTCGATTGTCTGTTCTGTTCATTCCCTCTGACGTACCTGGAATTGGTCACTGTTAGAAGACAGGATACTGGACTAGATGGACCATTGGTCTGACCCAATATGGCTGTTCTTCTGTACACCTTATAACACAGTCCTTTCCTTTCAGGGTCGACAGAGCAGAATGTCTTCAGTTTCTACATCTTAAATCTCTGTCCTGACACAAAATTATACCACCCCCCTTAAGATTTCAGCAGGTTTGGGGACAGGATGGGGAATGTTATTGTGCTGTTGCTGTGAGAGGGGACTGGCATTACCTGCCAAGATTTTTAGCTCTGTGATGTTCTCAGACTTCCCAGCCTAATGGCTTGAGGAGCAAAAATCCAGAAGTTCCTCATGAAAGGCAAACTCTTCTGGGAGCTTTAGTTTATAGAGCTTGCTTATCAAAGGGGGGCCAACCCTGCTTAAGGGGAAAGAAAGGCAGCTAGGGCTTTATGTCTTTTTAAAACTCCAATGTGTGCCTTTACTCCAGCGTTCTACAGCGGGATATGTCTGAGCATGATACTGGTCCTCGCAGCCTTGCTGAGTACTGCTGCCACAGTGAGAGAATCAGTGTGCCTCATGGCAATGGTAAGTGTTTGGTTAGAGGGGCATGGGTGGGCAGGGAACAGCTTTTCCAAACTGGGTGATAACACCACGATGTGGAGATACAGGGAAGAGGCTTTGTCTGTATCCAGCTTGCTCCCCACAGTTGGCTTATCGACAGTTACATGTGGCTTTTGTAGTGTTGATTAGTTGTTTTGCTTTGTGCCCCAGGACACACATCATGCACACAGTGGGGTAGGGATTGCCTGCTGCTTTTCAAGGCATGGCTGTGCCTAACCTCTCAAAGTGATTCCAGGTGATGATTTTATCTGTATGTGACCTGATTTTTCAAGGTGCTTTTTATATATGCCTCTGATTGGGGTCAAGGGGAGGTGCTTATCTGCCAAGATGATAACAAATATTTTTGGTTTACTTTTGTAATGCCAATATTCTTCTGTAGGGTGTCCTTGATGAAGCATTTCTTTGTTTTTTCTGATATTTGGATCTGATTTTGAAGTCCCGTGTTCTGCCCTGTGATAGCAATCTTAACTCCAATTTAATGAAGTGTTCTGTAAATGTATATATTCATGATGATTGTGAGCTTAGAATATTTGGTGGCACCAGCCCAGTTTTGACTGCGTGACCAGTTTTAGCATGCTGTAGAGGCTAGCTTTCTACCTAACTCATACTTTTAAGGAAAACTAATTGGAGTTCATCAGCTGGTATATGCATGAAATGGATATTTTCTCCTCAAAATGTGTCAACCACATAGTCAAATCATTTGGGGCATTCCTGCCAACTTCCTCTAGCAAAACAACCCCCATCAGGCGACACATTTGAGCCATCTGTTTTGCTTCGTTTGGGATTCCCAGTGCATCCACTGTCTGCCTTTCATCTTTCAGGCACTAAGCTCTTCAAGGCATTCATCTTGTGTCTTGTAAAGCACCAAGCATATTAACAAATAACACTTCTGCACAAGGAGAAGGCAGGGAGACCAGAGGGCAGTTTTTGCCCTGGGCTGTGTGCGTTTCAGCAGCAGATTCTTAGATCCTCCCTCAGTTATTTGTTTTAAGCCTCACACATGGAGTTGCCTTGGCATCAGACAGTCCTGCAGTGCTGGAGACAAGAGCGGGGTGTGTGCATCTAGGACGGGGGAGAGGATAGCAGTGGAATAAGTGCCTAGTAGAGTACAGGGGCAGGGGGATGTGCTTTTTCTGATGTTGTAGTAATATAGTCTGTGAACTCAAGGGAAGCCTGAATGTGAACTGAAAAGGCTGGGAGTCACCAGTAAACTGGAGTCATTGTGTGTGTGTGCGTGTGTGTGCCTGCTACTATAAACCCTGCAGTGTGGGTGGAGTCCTTTGCACTACCTGTTCTCTCCCTGGAAGACAGAACAGCCCAGGGTGGGTGCCTCTTTTTACCTAGATCCATTGTGAGTGTGTCTGGGGCAGAGGAGGAGGGAGAGGTAAGGTCTAAGCTTCCTGTTGACCCAAACAAGAAACCAGAAATGTGTCATTCTAAGGAAGAAAAACTCTAGCAGTCCTACAGGTTTCCTTCAAACTGAACAAACTATGTACTAATCCTCTCTTCCCTGCTGCACCACTAGAGGGCGTCAAGTTCTTAAAATAAGAGAGAAGTTGCCTGCAGCTTGATATGAGCTGCAGTATTTTCATACACATTCTCACCACCATTTTGTCTGTCTTTCTCTCTAGTTGTCCTCCATAGTTCTAGTAGGAAGAACATTATCAGACAGGTCAGGTCAGATTGTACTGCCGCCCTTCTCACCAGCGTCTTACGCTGCCACTGCTCTGCAAACCAGTTTACTGCTGTTCATTCTGTGGTGAACTTAAACTTGTCCTGTGTTTTAATTGTCAAAGTCTGAGTCCAGAGCCAGCATGTCTGCTGAATGACAGAAGGGAGGGGAATGTCATGTTCAATCAACTTCTTCAGATTTCATACATGAGTTACGTCATTTGTTATTTTTATGATGTTTGTACCCAGACAAGGGTTAGGACCCTAATGTACAATCTAATAACACAGTCTTTCCCCCGGAAAGCACAGAATCTAGGATTTAGACAGTAAGCCGCAACCAACAGAAGCAAGCACAGTAGAGAAGATGAGGGAACAGTAGCAACAGGTATGAGTGCATGAATTAGAAATCACAATAGTTTTTTTAGACAAAGAGGTTTACCAGCCTAGCCAATGCCAAACTCTCAGAAGATGAGCTGTGAGTCCTGCTAAATCTGCAAGAACTTGGAAGCTCATTCCTAGCAGCTAAGCCTTGAGGTCCTCTTGCTGAAGAAAGCTCGATGACAGTAGCTAGCAGAAGAGTTTTCAGAAAAAGGTGCAAGAAATCCCTTAATAGTCAACCATGGAATTATCTGTCCAAAGAGGAAATCCCTTGCTAATCCCCACAAATTTTAGCTAGCTAACAAGCTCCAGGGTTTGTGTCCCTTATACATTTTTATTCTATGCGTATAATGTAGCAGGGGATGTTGTTGTTGTTCATATAAATGTCCTATCCTGGTTTGAATGTTGTTCAACTGTTGGCCTTTATATCTTGTGGCAGTGAGTCCCACAGGTTAATTCTCTGTGTGTGTTTATCCATGCAAGTGCTTTTTGGTAACTAATCCTCATAATACCTCTATTGATCCCAAATGTACCAGTAGGCAATGAAAGCAAATAGATTACATGATTTACCTGTATCAGTAGAGGGAAGAGGAGTTGTAAGGACTAGGATTAGAACTCAGGAGACTCTGTTCCCAGACCCGATCTCAGAGTGCTGTAGTATGTTCCTATGTTACAATGTGTTTCACAGAAAAAGTCTAAAGTCCCTTTTCTGTAGCTTTTTTGTTTATTGATGTACTGGCCTTTTCTTCTTCGTTAATTATTGTTGTACAAAAGTCTCTCTGTACAAAATGGATCTTGTTAAGAGGATTTAATTATATAATCAAACAGATAGAGGAGGAAGGTATAGTATTGGTGTTCTTATATCTGTGAAAGTCAAAGAAAAGTGATAGGGACCTCTCTATACACGTCTATTGTAGATAAACTGCTTTGATAGACTACCAACATGTGGTCCATTGGATAGCATGCTGGATGAGAGCCCAGAGTTCTGTTCCTATCTCTGATACTGTGTGACCTGTGAGCTAGGCACTTTACCTACCTATGCTTCAGTTCCCATCCTGCGCTTTGGCTGTCGTTTCTATTTACATTGTAAAACCTCTACAGAGTGGGTGGGTACAGTGCTTAGCATGATAGGGGTCCCAGTATTGGTTGTGGGGCCTCTTGGGGTATGTCTACACTGCCATAAAATGCCTGCGGCTGACCTGTGTCAGCTGACTCAGGCTTGCAGGGGATGGGCTTTGGAGCTACAAAACTGCAGTGTAGATGTTTGGGCTCTGGGACCCTGAGCAGGGGGAGGGCTCCAGAGACTGGGCTCCAGCTCTAGCCTGAACATCTACACTGTAGTTTTATAGCCCCACAGCCCAGCCTGAATTCAGCCAACATGGGCCAGCTGCAGGTGTTTTACTGCAGTGTAGACACACCCTGAGTTGAGGTATAATACAAGTAGTGATACAGGGCTTGCAGTAGTGTGGCTTACCCTGATTTGAAACCAAGGTAAGTCACATTGAAGGGAAGCCTCATTTTATACAGGTACAGCACACCTATACCAGGGATTTCCCTGTTGTATTTACACTACAAATATCCCCAGTGTAGACAGGCCCTAGTATGATACCCACTGACATTTACAAATAGTGTGAGTGAACCTTGTAGCACGGGGTGGTGGTCAGATCTTCAACTAGGAGCTGCATATGTAATTAGGTTAATATCCAGAGACTGCTGTGATACCAGGGAACTGGAAATGGTGGTCTGAGGTATTGCATTAGTGTCCAAAAAATCATCTTCGACTGAGGGGCAGGTGAGAGTTTTATGGTCTGTCTCATCAACTGTGAGGGATAAGAACTGATACGATATCCCAGGCAAAGCTTGAATCATTGCTTTCCAATGGCACACTGCATATCACTGAATCTAAATGTCCTATCATTCTGTTAGTGTTTGAAGCCATGTCAAAATTGAAATGGAGGAGGAAAGGAAATAGCAGTCTCTCTAGAATGGCTAGTATAAAGTAAAAATCTTCGACTCTAGCAGTTGTTGAGATACTGGATATTGAAGTTTTGTCAAAAGTGCGGAGGAAGGGAGAGAAAAATAGAGAAAGAAAGTAATATGTAATCAAAACAGTGCATCTTGAAAATCCAATAACTGAAAGTTCTAGGGCTAGAAACACTGCTAGACCAGAACAGAATGTTTTCAGGACCAGTAAACTATTCCAAAGACTGGTTCCAGCCCAGTGATCAAGAAGAAAAATCCTCAGTCCTTGTCTGATCCAGCTCAGCTTTTCAGTGTGGTTTAGAGTGACGTACCACTATGGCAGGGATTTAGCATAAGCTGTTTGCTTTACTGGTCCCAGATGTATAATTGTAGGCTAGTGTGCTAGGGATTCATAATAGTACAGAAGTGCACTTGGATGCCTTGCTTTAGCAGTCATCTGCTTCCTAGACTGAGCCTGTACTTGCATCAATTATGCACTAATCTACCTGGACTGATTTAAAGCTGCAGTGCCTCCTTGAAGAAACTGACAAAGGTAGAGCCAGCACTACACAGAATTCTTACTGCATTCAGTTAGAGAGCACTAAACTGATTTCTCATGCAGACAGACTCATCGGCTTCTTAGTAGATATGGAGAAAGACAAAAACCAGAATATTGCTTCCTGTCAATGGAAAACGGGGGGAGTAATTTTATTTTGTTTGTACAGATTACACAAGTGATGAAATAAAAGTCCAGTAATGTAACTGTACTGTAAATATATTGACTGTGGTCAGGGCCGGCTCTAGGTTTTTTGCCGCCTCAAGCAAAAAGAAATTTTGGCTGCCTCCCCACCCCAGCCCTGGGCTCTCACCTCCCCCCACCAGTGTCCCCCCCATCCACATCCCCTGCTGCCCCAGCGCTGGGCTCCCCCCTATCAGTGCTGACTCCAGCCACTCCCCCCTCGCCTCCAGCTGGTCCAGTGCTGGCAGGGTCGGGGTAAGCAGCAGGGCTTCCAGGCCGTACCTCAGCCCAGGGTCCTTCCAGCCAGGGCTCCCACCTCCAGGACCAGCCGAGACCTGGGAGGGCAGAGCCGGGGGACCACCCTGGCAGGAGGCTGAGGAGCTGGGGAAGGGTAGCCCCAGAGGGAGTGGAGCCCTGGAGAGCGGGACGTGGGCCCCATATGGCAGCACCCCGCCCTCTATGACCCCACTGCTGCTGCTTCTGGCCACCCTGTTGCAGTCCTTGGGCTCCTCGGGCTGCTTCGTCCAAGCCCGGCTGTGACGCTGGGGAGCAGTCGCCCTGCAGCACCTGCAGGCGGTGCCATGTGCCCTGTGGGGCAGCCCTAGCCCGAGTGTCCCCTGCTCGGACCCAGCCCAGCCCAGCCACAAGGTGTGGGCGTTGCTCCCCTGTGGCGCAAACCGCAGCAGCCCCAGGGCACCCCTGCGCTCAACGTGCTGCTGCTGTCATGGCCGGCTCTAGGCTTTTGCCACCTGAAACAAAACAAAACAAAACAAAACAAACAAAACAAAAGATGGCCGGAATGCTGCCCCTGAAAATGTGCCGCCCCAAGCACGTGCCTGGTTTGCTGGTGCCTAGAGCCAGCCCTGACTGTGGTCAAGGAGTGTTCAAGCACAGCTCAGGAGGAAGAGTGCAAAGATAGTTTGAAGTCAGCCTAACCACTCCCCTGATCCTGGACCACTGTGTTGGGCCCAGTCACCTGACATGAGAGCAGCCTTCATGTCTAATTTACTTTAGCTTCCCATATCTCCAAGGGGCTGTTACAGCACTTGGGGATTGCTAGGGCATAGGGCAGCCTCTATTCTGGCTACAGGAGTGGGTTGTAAGAGCTGTTGAACAGTCTCTGCCACCAGAGGATTCTTCTTAATCCAAAGTGACCCTCCCGTGGCTGGTTCTGCCAGTTCTGCTGGTGTTTTGCATTAGCTGAGTGGTGCAAAGCAGCCCCACCACAGCTGAGGATAGGGCCATTAATTGTATACAGCATAAGATCTGAGTTTGACTGCACTGAATAAGAAGGGAAGCTGAAGTCTAGCAAGGTTTTTATTTGAAGGGCGAACGTGAGAAAGGTAGATAAAAAGATAGACCAGTCAGGGGATGGGAAGACATTTCTATGGATCCTGCCAAGTCTACAGAAGACAAATTGTTCCTTGCAGCAAGAATGAAAACAAGGTAATTCATAAAGGAGTAATTGATTATTAGCTCAGTGACAGCATTTGATGGGGCTGAATGTGCTACATCTCGTAAAAGAAAATGTGCTGCATCGTCTTGCAACACGCTCATAGCAGTCTTAGAATCGGGGGGGAGGTGTTAAGAAGAGGCAACTTTGGCTGTTTGTATTTAAATATAACTACTTGTTTTTAAGAATATTTTCTAATATAATTATAAATCTTCTGGCTAGGAAATGAACAAGCAGCCTGTAATTCATTTATGAGTACTTCTAGGAGTCACATAATTATATATCATAGAATGGATGGAGGGAGATCTCCCAACAGGGTGCAAATTTCAGTACTGGCAACAAAATACATAAAATAAATACTGGTAGAGCAGACACTGACAGGCAAAGGAGTGGGCAGACATGGTGGAAAATGTGGAGAAGAGTCTTAAACTAGATAATAATCTGATACATTTGAGAGACTTTTATGAGGAGTAGAATTGGTTGTGGGGGCAGGGGGGAGTAGAAAATGATTTTGTGCCACATTTTGAAATTCTTTCTATTTGGTAGCATTCAAAATTAACCAGTTTTGGTGGGGGAGGGGAGGTTATGAATTTTTTTTCAGTATCTTTATTGAAATTTTTCATGAAACCTTTTTCATAATCATGTTTTTTTTCATTTTCTAAGAACAATATTTTCATATTGGCATTGAGTAAAAATTTGAGTTAAAATACCTTGGAAAATATCATCAAAAACAGGTAACTTCAATAATGCTGATAATCTTTCATGAGAAGTGTTGGTGTTTTTTGTTTGTTTGTTTTTTAAACATCCTTTTTGCATTGTGAGGAAAAAAATGAAAAATTTGACTAGTGAGTAGTAATCGGAACAGGTCTTGGAACAGCATGGTACGCGTCACTTCTCCTCTAGATTTCATTCCTAACTCCAGTTCTCTTCTGCTTTCAAGGGTTAAAATTTCACCACTATACAGTCAGTTTTATTGCTATGATCCAGTTGTGGGGAGTGTAAAAGCAGCAGAGAGTCCTGTGTGGAGTTGTGGAGAATTGTCCCTTCAGAAAGGAGAGCATAGAGGGGCAGTGTTGTCTTTGGCTCTGTCTCAGAACCCATGACATCACTCCTCCTGGGCTCTTCAGAGATTCTGCACATTGTTGCGGTTCGTTGCAGCAGCTGTCAAACAGCAAAACAGTTCACTCACTGCTGCGATTCCCAGCTTTGTTTCCACTGGCAAAGGGACACACATGGGTCACACTTCTGGCGCAGGTTCTCTTAGCTCCTCTGTTAAAGCCTACAAAGAAATCAAGAACTAGTGATGGCTAGTCCATAGGGAAGTTTAACTGCTATAGCTCAGCCTCCTTCCCCAAGCTATCACGTTGTATAGCTCTTTGTATTGACACATGGCAGCATTTCTGTCTACTTGCCTTATAGTTTTAGGCTTTGGAAGTGTGTCATGTTATAATATTTCTGTTGCTTATTGGACACTGTGTGACCTCACAATCCATGGTGTCCAATAGTTGCCCTGGAAAGCCTGAAATATTGTCAGTAACAGCATGCATTTTCAACCTTTTCTCATAGACTCATAAACTCTAAGGTCAGAAGGGACCATCGTGATCATCTCTAGTCTGACCTCCTGCACATTGCAGGCCAAAAAAATCTCACCCACCCACTCTTGTAATAGACCCATAACCCCGGCTGAGTTACTGACGTCCTCAAATCATGGCTTAAAGCAGGGGTGGGCAAACTACAGCCCAGGGGCCACATCCGGCCCTACAGACATTTTAATTTGGCCCTCAAGCTTCCATCAGGGAGCGGGGTCTGGAGCTTGGCCCACTCTGGCACTCCAACCTGAGAGCGGGGTCGGGGTTTGTCCCACTCTGTGTGGCTCCCGGAAGCAGTGGCATGTCCCCCTTCCAGCTCCTATGCGTAAGGGCAGCCAGAGGGCTCTGCGTGCTGCCCCCCTCCCAAGTGCTGCCCCCGCAGCTCCCATTGGCCAGAAACCACGGCCAATGGGAGCTGCAGGGGCGGCACTTGCGGACGGGGCAGAGTACAGAGCCACCTCATCACATCTCCGCGTAGGAGCCAGAGGGGGGATATGCTGCTGCTTCTGGGAGCTGCTTGAGGTAAGCGCCACCCAGAGCCTGCACCCCTGACCTTCTCCTATGCCCCACCTCCCTGCCCCAGCCCTGATCCCCTTCCTGCCCTCTGAACACCTTGGTCCCAGCCCGGAGTACCTTCCTGCATCCTGAAGTCTTCATTTCTGGGCCCCACCCCAGAGCCTGCACCCCCAGCTGGAGCCCTCACCCCCCAATTTTGTGAGCATTCATGGCCCACTATACAATTTCCATACCTTTATAACATGTCAATTAAAACATCCATTTAATGAAGCCATAGAAAAATTTCCAAAAAAGAGTAGAAAAATTTAAAATGTTGACAATTTTTCACAAAATGTTAGTTTTCAATAAAATTCTGGATTCAACTTCAGGATCCGTTGGCCTTTAAATATTTTACTGTCATGTTTCTTTTTGGTAAGCAGAATCTACTGGTCTCATTCTCATGACAGGCATCCCACGTTTCACTCAATCTCCAGATAAAGTGTTTGGTTTTGTTTGTTTTCTTGCACTAAAGAAATGGCTTTTCTAACAGCCAGCCCTGTAAACTTCATCAAGAATAGGAAAGTCAGCCTTTCATCCTTCTTCATCATTATCACTAGCCATACTATTCAGGGTCAGTTTCTGACCTTGATTACACCTGTGCAGTCCTACACCTGCACAACCCCCACTGGAGTAAAAATCAGCTTGGTTTTGCAGTTGGAACTTAATTAACAACTCTGAAACACAAACCAGAGTAGAATCCAACTCACTCTTTCATAGCTGTTGGCTCTGCGGTGTTATTGAGTAGAGGTGGTAATATTTTTCTCTCTCCACTGAGCGGACAGGCTCTGAACACACACGGGGAGTTTGGATCTCTTGAGTAGGAAGGTGCAGTTTTTCACATAGTCTTACTTCGAGATAGAACCATATTTTAAATCTAATTTCTTAATTTCACACTTTTCTTGGTAGAACCTGAAGCAATAGGTTAGCAACTCTATAGTACACAACATGCTCTTCTGCTGAACATCCTTAAAGGCCACTGTGCAGTTATAGTCCCTGCCAGGGAATATTAAAACTATTGTGAAGCTGGCTTCCTTTACATGATTGAGATTTTGAAGGTTGTTTAAAAGAAGTTAACTTTTAACTGTGACTTGCATTAAACCTGCCAAAGCCAATGTAATTAACTTATTCTCCTACTGTGTTTTCACATAAATATTTTCAGCCCGTAAGAGGAAATGCTGCAAGTAAGTGCTTTCTCTTTATCCTCAGGGATTCTTCTGTTTTGCCATTGTTTTCTGTGCACTGATACAGGCTGCATTTTGGAGATATACCAACAACAGTGAGGTAAGTGTTTTCTTACTAAGAAATACCAAGAACCAGTCACCAGATGGTGATCCTATAGCAGTGACTGCTACCAAAAAAGAAACACCTGTGGGGGGGGGGGAGAGAGATTTTGTTTCAAATAATTTCTTAAAAAAACATAGAAGGACATAAACATTTTGCCAGAATGTTTGCTCCTTTCAATAGCCATCTTTTGTGTCTCAGACTTTTCAATTTCAGCCAGTTCTACTTTCTACTAATGTCAGTTGGGAGCTTTGCAAAAAGATTGAGGATAGGTTCTGGCCACTCTGAATTTTCCTTTATCAGCAATGATAGTCAGGAGATAACACACAAACACATTAGCTAGATGTTTTAAAACTGTCAGCAATGAAATAGAGAAACCATCAGCTTGAATATCATTCTTGGGTCGCTATCACATTGAAATAAATGAATTGGGGATTAGTTCACAGCTCTTGAAGTCGTCATTTCAGATTGTCTGTAAACTCAGGAAGATATTGCACTGGGTCTCATTTGGAAGACCATCTTTACAAGAACAGTGGTTCTCAAACTGACCATGAACCCACAGTGGTCTGTGCAGGCCTTTGGGTGGTATGCGGAATGGACCATTCTGAGAATTAAGTAGTGGAGTTGTCAGGAGGGGAATGAGATGATCTTTCCCTTGCAAAGTGATCTACTGAATGAAGAAACTGGCAAGTCAGAGTTTGATGTTTAATTCCCCATCTTACCTTTCACCTTGCAGGGGAGTACTGTCTCCATGACATGTTCACTCTGTCTCTATGGAAACCTGTCTGTGGAGTGGCAGGGGTGATGTGAGGTGGCTAGTCTCCCCAAAATATTCCTGCTTGTAAATTTGAGGTGCACAGAGGTGGAAGTTACTACAGACAGTTTCCCTCACCACAGTGTGGAAAACTCCCACACAAGGGCTTTCAGGGCAGCTGTGTATCACAGGCTGTTCCTGGGAGCTATGATAACCAAAGGGTAGCTGGGGTGGGAGAGTTGAACAATTCAATAATGTCACAATTTAAAGAAATATGGGATTTTTCTTCGTTTTCTAATCTGATGGTATCCTGCTGATGGCTAACCCCTCCCCCTACTCTCTTTTAGGGGGGAATTATTTTTAATTTATTAGCTTGAATTCCTTTTTTTTCCTCTTCAACATTATGGGTGGTAGTGTTGTGAACATACAAATCTCACATCTCTTACAAAACTGTAAGTACGCGCTGAGCTTTTAGACTGGCTTTTTATTATGAGTTACATTTGAACATTTGGAGATGACATGAAGTTTTAAATTTTGTTCAGTACTGTTGCCTGATCTTTAGATTATGTATTATTGAATACTTAGGAATCCCCAGTTATCACTGTCAGGGAAGACGGGTACTTGTTCCAAGATCAGGCCCAGTATTATTCAAATTATTATATAGCTGGGAACCCCAATGTGCACAGTTGCAACATTGACACTATAAGAACTCTTATATTTACAAATATAATTTAATACATTTAGCACAGTCACAAACACCCCAACTTAATAAGATAGAGGATCCTCCAGAATGTATATCTGCACATCTATATACTCACACCATCCCTTGTAGAACGACCTGAAATGTTAGCCATTGTCTTCCTCATGACCATCATCTTCCCCATTATCACCAGTGGCCATCATTCTGGCACCTCCCAAGGACTACATCTCTCTCTCCTACCACCCCCTAGGCTGGATGCCACTTTTATATTATGTTACGCTGGCACCACTATGTTTGATGCATATTCAGTAGGGGATTTTCCCTTTTCCTTATTTGTATTTCCTCACTTTACTAATGTTGGAGTGTCTTTTCCTGTAGGTTAGTATGTCAGTGATCTCAACTTATTATCATATGTGTCAGTTCATTACCATGGCCTTTTGTGGTTAGGTATCACGTTTGTTATTTCTGTCCTCTCTGGTTGTTTCGGTTCTTTCTGTCCCTGCCTGCAGGTATATGGGATCTTGGGGAGCAATTACCACACAGCTGGGGTTCCAATTAATTTCTTTATTAAAGGGAAAAAAGGAAGTGGTGGGAATTTAATAATGAAATACGATGGGATGGAGTGTATAGGGTGTTTACAATAGACAATGATGGGGTGGGTTCTTATTGAACAGTGTAGGGAGTTCTAATAGTGGGATACAGCAAGTGGGGTTCAGCACAATGGGATACAGTACAGTCAATAAGCAACTCTAGATACAGTGTGGAAATGCAAAGCGTACCCAAAAGAAATGCAAAATAAAATGGTAGCTTCTATATGAGTTAATAGCTAGATACACAATGTAACACAGTGGCATCAATGTAAATACAAAGTATATCAGAAAAGTGGAGGCAACCAATGGGGTGTTATAATTACAAGTAAAATGTGAGTTACAGTACAACAATACAATATCAATATAAAGGCTGGGTCAAGAAATGGGGGCGGGGGGGGAGTGAGTGATTAGTGGTATGCAGACGAGCGGCTGGAAGCAGCGAGAGACTCTGAAGCCCTGCAGGGCAAGGACAACAGAGCAGTGTGATGGTGATCTTCTGTAGGGGAGGGGCAGCGGAGAAGTGTAAAGAAGGGCTAGAGAGAGGTTTAAGCAACAAGCGGACACCAAAAACAAAGGTAAAAAAAACAGTTTGGGAAATTTCACAGGGGGAGAAGCAGCAAGGGGTTTGGGAAGTTCGGAGGGAGTGCAAATGCGGGGGAAAAAGAGGCAAAGGGTTATAACAGGGAGACACGGAGAAGTACACAGAGGGGGAGATTGGAGCGGGGGAAAAACAGACACGGGAAAGTTCAGGGAGAGATCGGGACAGCAGGAAGGTAAATTTAAGCAGCAAAAAACCTTATCTATCTTAACCAACGACTAGGCAAAACAACAAATATCACAATTCTAAGCAAAGCTATAACAAGCAACTATAGGGAGCAACAAAACAGTAAACTATAACAAGGCAGTTGAAACTTACAAGCTCTACAATCTTAACAAACTATGACTTATTAAACTAAAAAAAACAAGACCTATGGTGCACCTTATGCTATGGGGAGGTTACAGAGGGCAGAGTGGTAGGTGTCCAGGACCCAGCTCCCAAGGAAGCCAAGGGATGGTGGCTACAGCGGTGGATACAGCTGAAAGCAGAGAGCCCCAAGGCAAAGCCCACAGGAGCAGAGCTTAGCAGCAGCACAAACTTATTTTTAGCGGCAAAGAGCCCTGGAGTTTAAGAGAGGTGTTAAGACACAGACCAAGGTTTAGCCTGAGTCCGTGTGCTGGGGAAACAGAGCCAGCAGCTAAAATAATAAAATAAAAGTATAGAAAGTTTTACAGAGGGGTTCTTACCAGTCCCCAAAGCAGCAGCAAAGGCAGAAGCAGCAGCAACATCAGAAGAGGCAAGGAGGGCTCGGTACAGTCTCAATAATCAGGAGATCTCTCAGGTAGCAATTCGTTCTTCGTGGGGGGGGGGCGTTCAAAAAACGGGGGTACGCTCAAAAATAAAACGAGAGCGGAGAAAGGACCCCCCAGAACCCCTGGCTGATCAGACCAGGCAGCAATGCAGGAACCTTTCTGAGGTGTGTTTCAAAAATGTCTGGTTTTAAAGGCAAACTTGGGCCGTTTCCCGCCAGTAATCCTGATAGGCTCCCTCTGTCACAGGGGAGGGGGCACAGGGAAAAAACTGAAGGTAAGCCCAGAGACATGCCTGGACATAGTCCTGTGCAATAGGTGACTCAAGGGCACATGAGGCCTATGACTCATGCCCAGGATCTTAGAAACACATTAGGTCTTGCAGCTCTGGACATTGCCTACCCTACACCAAGCCCAGGCTCAACAAGGTGATAACAGGACTAACCCTTTGAACAGGGCAGTGGTCCCACTTAGCACGCAGCACAAGTGGCCATCCCTTTGAGAAGGGCAATGGCTCTTGTTAAACAACTTAAGGGGCCCTCTCTTTGAGAAGGGCAGTGGCCCTGGTAAACAACTTAACAGCCAGGGAAGGGCGGCCACAGGAGAACAGAAAACAAAATGGAGTCTGGGGACAGCTGTAAGAAACAAAATGGAATAGGGGATAGCTGTAACAGACATGCCCCCCTGGCTGACCTGAACGGCCAGCACCCGGCAAGGGGACCCCCGCCCCTATTATCCGCTAGTTTTTGACAAGGGTCTCGTCATCCCCTTTTTGCTGGACACGGGGGCACAGGTGTCCACTGTTCCTCCTCATGTCCCTCACACCCCCACAGGACACACCATTTATGTGCAAGGCCTCAACAGCACAGAACCCCATGCAGAAGTAAAAGTACACGCATCCATAGGCCACGCACCAGTAACATTTCGGGCCCTAGTGGGACCCATGCCACTCCTTGCCCAGTTTGTATGTGCTTGGGATATTAGATGAATTGGTGCTACAAGTCAACATCAACAAATGGATTGCAGACTACTTAAGTGGATAAAAGTAGAGCTGGCTGGAAAGTGGAGATTATCCACAAAAAACTTCAGCTTTTCAGCCAAAAACCAAAATATTTTGACAGAAAGCGAAAATAGTTCAATTTAGAAAAGCCACGGCAGTGTCTCATGGAAGCTGTAGATGAAGTACTTCACCATCCTATTCTCCTTCATAAGCATGGTCAAACTACATTTGCTGTGATGCACGTTGGTCTCTCCTGTGGGTGAGGGGAGGCCATGCATCAGAGAGAGATGTACTTCAAGAGGGGTGTCCTGTGCATAAAGAACTGAATTACAATTCACATGAGGCATGGTAACTCCATAGTCAAGTCTAAATATTTTGGGTTTGGGACCAAAATCTTTTCAGTTTTTAGGCATGTTGATTTTTGACAAAAAATTGAAATTTTCTGCAGAAAGCAGACCCTTTCCATGAACACTTTCATTTAATAGAAAACTCCGTTTCCATCAAAACATAGTTTAAACAGAGAATTTTAAAGCAGTCTTAGACAGAAACATCTCTCAAAGACTATAAAAATAGGATGCTTTCTCCCCTGTGCATCTTAAAGAGCCATTTTCAGAAAATGAAAATGATTCATACGGGATCAGGTAGTATTGTATGACACGGACACCACAGTGACTCAGTTCGATGAACCTACCTCTTCCATATCTACTTGGTTTTATATTTTTTCTACAAAAGGGTTACCCATACCTCCTGAAATATCCTGTATTTTGTCCCAAAGTTACATATATTCCACACAGATTTGATGTTCCTTCTGCTTTTAGAGTTAAATCATTTGCAAGGGTAATGTAGAATAATGAGGTTATAGTGATTTATACTAAAATGACAAATCCCTCAGCATTTTAAATTTCTTTCCTACATTTGGGTTGCCTTAGAGCCTTTCTGGGCTGAGGTCTCTAACCTGTTTACATTAAGGTACTTCTAACAAGAAAAAAGTAGCATATGAATGTGAAAGAAGAAAAATGAAGTAACCAATTGCCATAAAAATCCTCATCATGGATCCTCAAATACTAAGATCTTTACCCTGCCACTTGCACACTTATTGTAGATTTCCTGTTCCATGATTGCATAATCAGTAGTAATTAAACCATTGGCAAGCAATCCTGAGTGCTGAAGATTGTTGGAAAATGGGAGCCTAATAAATCACAGCTCTGCAGGGTTGTAGACTAGGAAGTCCTAATTATGAGTGAAATAGGAAAATAGCAAAAGTTGATCCAACTAGGAAGAGATCTGTAGGAGACAGAAAGATTTATATGTCAGCCATGCTATTGTAGATGGTATGTGGCTTTTTTTCTGTCTATACTATACAAGATGAGGGAAGGATGGCCAGGAATGGGGATGAAATCCCAGTCTGAACCTCATAAACACTTATCTTTCTGAGTACAGAATGTAGACCCATTATCTAAATTACTCATACATGCTAGTACAATACAGACCTGTTTTTTTCCAAACCACTTCAGAGAGCTCTGAAATCTCTGGGTGGAAATAAGGTTTTTAATGAGCAGGGATGCCATGCATACTCCATACTACATTTGAGGGACATGACCAAACATTGGTTAACGAGAGTGGATGATTGGTAGTATCCTGCATAATATCATCTAGAGTATAATGCTGTGTGCTGAAGCTGCAGCTTTTCATACTTGTGACTTTTGAGGACTTCTGCCTGGCAGAGGACTGCTCTGTCATTAGCCAATTATGTTGTGTAGCCGGAGATTCTGATTTGCATAGGGAATGAACTCCCAGAGGTTCCACTCCACAGCCTCACAAGTCATTAGTGAACTTTACAGCTTATCCCACTAATTGCTGTAAAGAAATAGACAATTGCTGTTGCAGAGCTGGGGTTTTCCTTATGAGTGCAACCTTTTCTCTACTATTCTTCTGTGCAGCTACTGCTTGCTCACTTGCTTCAGTACTAATGAGCCCTGGAAGGCTTTGAGTCTGTCCATCTCAGTGGAAACAGCACTTGGAGGCTTCTAGGTATAGCAGCATGCTTGCAAGGATCAGTCAG
Source organism: Gopherus evgoodei (assembly GCF_007399415.2). Lineage (NCBI taxonomy): Eukaryota > Metazoa > Chordata > Testudines > Testudinidae > Gopherus > Gopherus evgoodei. The sequence continues at coordinate 111,860,493 of NC_044325.1, read as the reverse complement.
AGGACAGTAAAAAGGCTCGGTAATCATGGAGAAACAGGTAGATCTCAACGTTGGCAGCTTCATTGTTGGCACCATCAGTGGAAACATTAAAGTAGTGGGACACAGGTGTTTTCACCAACAAGTTGTCTAGCCCTGGTTAAAAAAAAAAAAGGCGTCTCTATCATGTCTACTCTTGTTTCTACTGCTGACAGCAGGGGCTGTATTGTTGCAAGGCAAACAGGGGGCAAGGTGCTGAAATTCCCCAGGGCAAATCAGCTCAAAAAAATCTTTGAAGTGAAAGTCTTTTTGATTTTGATTTTTTTCTTCATTTTTCATTTTCAACTAGGTCTAGTGCTGAGCTATCAGCGCTCAACCTATCCTCAGACCCTACGCATTTCCAAACACAGTATGAACTTGCACCTCATCTCCAGCTATTCAACATGCAACTCGTTCACCTCAGTCTCAACCTGCAGTATCACCTGCTAGTCTAGTTCTAGTACGCATCAGTCCTGACCAGCAGCCCCTCTGGAAGTCTAGTTCTGAGCCCTCTCTGAAGTGAATCAGACCTCAGACAATCCAAGTACATTCCCACTTGTGACCAATCATGCAGGGGGAAGGCTAGTGTGTTATCCTTACTTCTCTATGATCCAACTGGCTAAATGCCCTCAAGCAGCAAATGTATCTCCTTGAATTTTGCTGAGCACTTAATTACAGAAGAGGGAGAAGCTGCTGCATGCATATCACTGACAATACAATAAAGTGAAGGAATCTAGTACCAGGAAGAATTAGTAATGGTTATTTGTGTGTGTGTGTTCCTTTAATTGGACAGCTTTGGTTCCCACCATAAGAGTGTGAAGTTATTTCATAGCTTTCAGCTACATTAGGAAAGCCTGGTTCCAGAAAACAAGGGATTGAATCTGCTTTTCAGAAAACAAGTTACTGTCATACCAGGTATATTGCCGTAATTGCTCTGTTTAAGTGGGCACTATCACCTGTGTGCTAACTACTAACATTAACCCTTTGTTTACCAGTTGAACCCTGTTTGTAAAGCTTCTCCTTTATAGAAGTGGGAGAGAGCCTGGCTTACAAGGATGGTTACAGGTCCTCATTAATCATCAAAATCTGGGTTTGTCTTGGGACCTCTGGTACAGATAGGCAAGAGAAATGTCAGTGTCATTTCTTGATCTTTTTTCCGCTGTTGGCAGGAACTTAAAAACCCTTCACATGAGCTGGGGAAGTTTTGGCCCTGTCATTTGGTAGGATGAGTCAGTGAAAATAAAACTGCTGTAGTGAGGACAGATTTTTGCAGCAAGAGCAGATTTTTATGACCATAGATCAAAAAGCAAGTGAAGATGAGCATGGGCATAAAACAAACTAAACAAAGCCTTCCCAACCCAGGACTCACAGAGCACTTATTGCAAATAATTCTCCTAGGCACTCTCCCCATTCTCCTTCTCTAGCAGCTCATCTTACAGCTGTTCCCCCTGCATATCTGTTGCAAGGGAAAGGAAAAGTGAAACTGGAGTTAACCCCTTGTTTGCTGCCCCAGTGTCATTCATAAATCCTTTGCTTGGTGTACATTTACCAGCTATTTGGTGCAGTACATACTGACACTTAGGAAAGATCGATTCCAGAACCTAGAGAAACTGTCTTATAATTCATGCTAGGCCCAAATGCATTGCACATAATATTGTTCAATTGGACTTTCCAGGACCTTATTGTGGCCGCATCAAACACTTCAATACTCACTTGCAGAATGGGCGTTATCCTAGAATTTAGACGAGCAATTTTTTTAGTCCCTTCCCTGTCGAGTCAATAATATTTTTTGTCTGGGTATTTCAGTCTCTAGCTTTTCTTCAGATAATTCTCCTTTCTGTGGGGGGAAGGGGCTGTATGTATAACGTTAGCACAATGGAGGCCCTGATTGGGGCCTCGAGGTGTTTTACCATGACATAAATCAATAAGACATTACATTTAAAAATCTCCCCTGCTTGTTTCTGGTGGCTGTCCAGATCGAAGCTGAAAATTGCATGGCACTGTTCAGAAAAAGCAAGAGACAGCTCTGCTGTCCTGCCTAATATTTTGACTTTCAGTGACAGGTTCTGATATAGCTGAGTATGAGCTATTACTGAGTGCATAATGACAGGTTTCAGAGTGATGGCCGTGTTAGTCTATGTGAGTAAAAACAACAAGGAGTACTTGTGGCACCTTAGAGACTAACATTTATTTGGGCATAAGCTTTCATTGGCTAAAACCCTCTTCATCAGATGCATGGAATGGAAAATATAGTAGGCAGATATATGTACACAGTACATGAAAAGCTGGGAGTTACCTTACCAAGCGGGGGTTCAGTTCTAATCAGACAATTCAATTAAAATGGAAGTGGGCTATTCTCAACAGGAGGAAAAATCACTTTTGTAGTGGTAATCAGGGTGGCCCATTTCAAACAGTTCACAAGAAAGTATGAGTAGGAAGGCCACCCTGATTACTACTGCAAAAGTGATTTTTTTCCCCTCCTGTTAATAGCCCACTTCCACTTTAATTGAATTGTCTGATTAGAACTGACCCCCCACTTGGTAACGCAACTCCTAGCTTTTCATGTACTGTGTACATATATCTTGTACTGTATTTTCCACTCTATGCATCTGATTAAGTGGGTTTTAGCCCATGAAAGCTTATGCCCAAATAAATTGGTTAATCCCTAATGTGCCACAAGTAGTCCTCGTCATTAAGTGCATAATGGTTGCTATTTTGGCTTATACAAGCACTTGTCTGCTAGCCTGTAATTGTCAGTAAACACTTTGAATTAGAGCATGAAAACCATGTATATAATAGAACCACGTTAAATCTGGTAGAACCTATTTTTTACTTGTATTAGACAGTGCTGATCTATGCCTACCTTACTGTACCTACCTGGGTATGTATTCTGCGTGTATGCATATGTAAGTAGGTCCGTATGTGAAAGTGAGCCTGGAGGGAAATATGTGTGTAGATATTTGTGAGTACTGTGACAATATTTTTCCTATCACACTAGGGCATTGAGGCTTAATTCATTAATGTGAGTGAGCTGGTCAGAAATTGTACCATGGTGCTGAGCACCATGGAAATGCCTGTAAAACTTAAAGCCTAATCCTTTTCAAATGTCGCAAGTGGTTTTGGTTTCCCCAAAATGATTGGTTGCCCATGTCATAAACAGATAGTTAAGGGTTAATAGAACAGGAGTACTTCATGTCTCTTTTGACTGTAAAGGGTTAACAAGTTCAGTGAGCCTGGCTGTCTCCTGACCAGAGGACCAATCAGGGGACAGAATACTTTCAAATCTTAAGGGAGGGAAGTTTGTGTGTGTGCTGTTAGTTTTTGGTGGTTGTTCTCTCTGGGTTCTGAGAGTGACCAGATGTGCAACCAGGTTTCTCTCCAATCTCTCTGATACAGTCTCTTATATGTCCAGAATAGTGAGTACTAGGTAGATTAAGCGAGTTGGGCTTATGTTTGTTTTCTTTATTTGCAAATGTGTATTTGGCTGGAAAGAGTTCAAATTTGTATTTGGCGGAAAGGAGTTCAACTATGTATTTTGCTGAAAGGATTTTAATTTGTACTTGTATACTTAGGCTGGGAGGGTATTCCCAATGTCTATGGCTGAAAGACCCTGTAACATATTCCATCTTAAATTTACAAAGATAATTTTTACCGTTTTTCCCTGTTTAATTAAAAGCTTTTCTTGTTTAAGAACCTGATTGTTTTTTTATTCTGGTGAGACCCCAGGGGACTGGGTCTGGATTCACCTGGAATTGGTGGGGAGAAAGGAGGGAAGGGGGAGAGAGAGGTTAATTTTCTCTCTGTGTCAGGATTACTTTCTCTCTCAGGGAGAGTCTGGGGTGGGGAGAGAGAAGGAGGGGGGAAGGTGGATTGTCCTCTCTGTTTCAAGATTCAAGGAGTTTGAATCACAGTAATCTTCCAGGGTTTGGGGGGGACCGGAGTGTACCAGGCACTGGAATTCCTGGTTGGTGGCAGCGCTACAAGTACTAAGCTGGTAATTGAACTTAGAGGAATTCATGCTGGTACTCCATCTTTTGGACGCTAAGGTTCAGAGTGGGGGATTATACCATGACAGCCCAGCATGAGACACCTTAAAGGGGCCTGATTTACAGAGGGCAGGTGTTCAGCACTTTCTGAAAATCAGGCTTTTCTATGATATCTCAGATTGGACTCTCAAAGACTGAGGCATTCAAAATCCCTAGCCACATCTGAAAATGGAGGCCTAAACTAAATAGAGTATAAGTGCTGACTGTAGATATTGAGTGTGTTTCCATGGTAATGTCTGTGGAAGGGTGGGCTGTATTTGTGTGCGTGCATATTCTTACACTTCTTTTGACGCTGGCTATTCAATGCTGATACTGTGTTCTTGAGAAGTCGGCTTAATAACTTTCAGCTTTTTCAAAACTTACTACCCTGTATCGTCACTTGAAAGCCTGGAAGTTCAGAGGCGACTTGCTATGTCTGTGCTGATTTCCAGTGACTGTGAAGACCCCACATCACACCGTGTTTGCTCATGACACTTTTCTAGCCACTTACACAGTTCCAGAGTTGATGTAAGGCTTTTGGGGAGAGCCAGCAGCATGAGATTTTTGACCCACACCCCTAAACTTACCTGACTGGCTTTAGGTTAAAATGGTGATGGTAAGGAAGGAACTGGAAACCATCATAAAAGCTGACCATAGAAGGGAAGTCCAGCTGTTCATACCAAGGTCTCTGCCTGCATAGTGGCCAGCATCTGATGTTCTTTTCCAGTGCACAATTCTCCTGTTGACTCTAGGACCCCCATGTGTTATTAGATCTGGTGAGACAAGGTGGGTAAGGTAATATCTTTTATGAGACTAACTTCTGTGGGTGAGGCCTTGTCTACACTGCCACTTTACAGCGCTGAAACTTTCTCCCTCAGGGGTGTGAAAAAACACACTGCTGAGCACTGCAATTTTCAATGCTGTAAAGGGGCAGTGTAGACAGTGCACCAGCGCTGAGTGCTGGTGCACTGTCTACACTGCCCCTTTACAGCGTTGAAACTTGCAGCTCCCAGCACTGGTAGTTACTTCCCTTGTGGGGGTGGCTTTCACGTTCCACTTGCTAGAGAAGATGTTCCCTGAGAGAGAGAGAGAGAGACAAGCTTTTGAGGTTTGGTGGGCGGGCATCTGGTGAACCCTAGGACTTTCCCTTTCTCTCCTGTTTCATCACAGAATCTAGAGTAATTAGCAATATTAACATAACAAGCACTCAGAATAACCATCCCATTCTTTCTCTCAAGGCTAGGGAGGTGGGGATGTGTGCCAGGGAATTACAATATAATACAGGGGAACAAAGAGAGTTTTCCAACTTAAAAGTTGTTTTGTTGCTTGTTTGTTCCCCCCCTTCTTCTTTTTATTTTCTCTTCCTACTTTCCCTCCTCCTGTCATCCGTCCTCTTCTTTTTTAGAGAAGTAGCATCTTTCCTCTCATTCTTTCTCTTCCCCACTAGCTCCTTTTCACTCACCTCTTGCTCTCCCATCTTATTTTCTCTGTGCCCTTCACTCCTCCCATTTTTCCATTCTCTTTACTCTAGGTTCCTGTTTCTCCCCTCACTCACCTCCTTCTCTTCCCCACCAAAGGCCAGCCCTTGCTATGTGTGCTCATCCTCCTCCCTTTGTGAGGTTAACCTTTCTTCTAACTCCTACCTCCTGAGAGAACCCACTGTTGCTGGGAGAAATCCTTCCTTCCTTCCTTTGTTTTTCTGCCTATGTTACTGCCTCTCTCTCTCTCACCACAGGAGACCTGATGGTAGGGAAGGCAGTATTCTCTCTCTGCACCCCACTCCCCAAACACCCTCACCTGCCTCCACTGTGCCAGCATCTGAACTAGCTCCTCACTGAGATGTGACTTCTTGTGGCCAGAGGCCACACTGACAGTTAGGTGCTAGCTGGTGGCTAGGAGGGAATTCCTATTGGCCATGCAGTATAATCTGCAGAAGCCCAAGTATTAAATCATTCATGGAATAATTAAGGAACTTCTGCCAGGGATTTAGCAACTCTTGTAATTTGGCCAAGTGATTGCAGCATGTGTCATGAATAGCCAATACTTTTCTACAGATTCTTCCATGACCAGCTCCTGCCACAGTCAATCAGTGTATAATTTGAAGGTGCTCTCTGCAGGAAAAGAGCTGGATTCGGCTTTCATTAAATGAAAGCTGAGATTAACGCTTGCATCGTCCCAAACTTCCAGGGGACTGTGATCAAAATCTTTGAGTCCCAAAGGCCTATTTTAACATGTCTCCTGGTTGTCCTTGGATCAGTTTGTTGCTTGAATATGAACTTCCTCTCTTTATGTGGCAAACTCCTTTCATTGTTTAAATCAAGACCTGTATTTAATAAATTGCTCAGTGTTTTCATAAGTAACAATTTTTCCCAAGTGCCTTCAGGTGTGTGTAATTATTAGACCACTTCATTCTGTACTACATTGTGCATAGGAGATAAATTAATAGGTTAGCTTTTATAGAGCGGTGGATGCAGTACACACAAGATTTTTCACAGGAATCTGCATGCAAATGCCTATGGTCTTCCTTTTCACTGCATGATGACAAGAGAAGTCAAACCTTTTACACTCTAGGACTTATAGCCGATAATGTAAGATTGTCCTCCCCTCCATTTAGAAGATTTATAGGCCACCTTGATGTCTGTCCTCAGGAATATTGCAATCAGCTAACAGCCATCTCTTAATCTGTCAGCCTGCCATCCACTCCCCAACTCCTTCTGCCTACTGCAACCTTCTTTGTAGCCCAGGGGATCACTCAGCTTTTCTAAAGGGCAGAATTCAATTAAAGGCATCTCATAATAGAGCAGCAGCTGATTACTTTGTTATTGAGCAGGGTGGCATATTTAAGACTGCAGCTTTAGGACAGCAAAATCTTGGCATTTTGTATGTGAGAGCAAAGGCAAAATTAACAATGATATATAAACTTTGCAAATAATTTCCTAAATTTGGGGCTTTTGGTCAAAAATATTCTAATTAGAAAAGAGCAAAACCACTGGTTCCCTCATCAGTTCATATTGGATTGAAATTAGCTTTGTTTTAGTCACAATTCCAAGTGTAAAGATCAAAATTTCAAAGGAAGATGCAACAACAGGTGTATCAAAAATGTAAAATCCAGACTTGCCTGCACAAAATACTGTTCCTTGAAGGAATGCATGCTGAGACTGAAGTATCTTTGAATTATGTGTGAACTCTTATAATTTCCATTTAAAGGCTCAGATCAGGAAAACAGTCTCATTCAGGACCGCACTTAAGCATATTCTCAAAGTTAAGCATGTTCCCTTATGTTCATCAAGATGTGGGTTTTACATTTAGCTCTGAAAGTAGCAAGATTTGGGTTTGCTCTGATTCCTTCTGGCAGGAATTTTATACTCTTGGTCCAGCTACTATGAAGGTTGAATCTCCCGTCAGAGTGTAGAATGCAATACTATATTTTTGAGAACGATAGTGCCGTCTCTGCTGCATTCCTGGGCATCATCTATATCTTCTGTGTCACTACACTGGATTTTTGCATTCAAATATTTTGGAGCATTACCTCTTTCTCAACTATTTTAAATGTGGGCTGAATGTTTTTTTCCAAAGAATTTCATTGAAATTTTTGAAAAACTTCAATTTTATTTTTGCAAAAATGTTACTAGACTTTGTTTCAACCAGCTCTATAACTGGTGAGATTTTTGTAAATTTTTTGTTGTTGAAAATATTCATTTAAATCTTGGGAAGGGAGGGGGGTAAAAATCAGAATGTTGATTAAATATTCAAAAAAGGTGTGTATTCATTTATTTTTTATTTAGCAGTTTTTTGAATGGCTCAAACTACTTCTGAAGCTTGTGGCTGAAGCACATTCTTCCACTACTCAATCTTCAAACGTTTTTCCTTCTGTTTCAACTTTATTTTTGGCTTCAGTGGAACTTTTGGTATCCGACAACCCATCCACTTCTTAGTGATGATCCCTGTAAAGAGACTTATTCATGTTTGAAAAGAGAATTTTTCTCTTGTTTCAACCAGTTAGGCTCCAGGAAAGAGTTCTATTAAATGAAGAAGAGAGGCCTATACTGTTTCTTTTACTGCTACATTGCCACTTTACAGGAGAGTCTAAGGATTTTTGTGGAAAAAACAGTAAGTACTTAAAAGTCTTTGAGGTAGGACTTCAGAGGTTAGCAGTTCAGGATCCATGGGTGATGGTTCCTGGTTCTTGGCTCTGTGAAACAAAGGTTTTTGTCTGGCTTTTCTCAGAGGTAACAACAAATGGCTGGGATGAAATATTGAATGGAGTAGCCTTAAGGGTTGGAAAGAATTCAGGGACAACATTATAGAAGGTTCATGATTCAAGGTTGAGAGGTCACAGATCCCAGCTACAGGACTCGATGGGTCTGGTGGTCAGAGTACAGAGTTGTAGGATTGGATGGAATGGTCAGAGGGGGTTGACTTTAGCCTGAAGTCTTGGAGTTCCAATGTTAAGGTTGATTCTGAGACTTGAGAGTCAGGACCCAACATCAGAGTCAGTTTGAGTTTAGGAGTTCAAGGTTCACAAAATCAAGATACTGGAAATAGAGACTTAATGGGTCATGTAAACCCCAAGAATTCTGGATTATTCTCTCTATAGAAATAAAATAGTGATTTCTCTAGTCAGATTTGAAATGCCATAAGTGATAAAGCTCCCACTACTTGCCATTGGAAACTATTCAGCACTCTTCCTTGTTAGGAAGGTTTTTACTGATATTTAGCCTAAATTATCTTTTGTTTAATTTCACCCCTTACCCCTAGTTATACACTCAATCACCATGCTAAAAAATTTGGTCTCAATCCTCATCTGTGCCACCATTATGTCTGGCACACTAGTTGTCCAAATCAGACCCTAACTTAGAGAAGCTGCAGGGCTGCTCTGATTTAATTTATGTCAGCCAAAATGTTCTGCTGGCCAGTGACTGACAGAGCACTTCATGCTTTGTCCCTGTCCCCATCACAGCAACTTCTCATTCCCAGCCACAAAAGTGTCAGCAGAGACAATTATAAAGCCAAGTAGGGTTCCTTTAGGTTCGCTATAAGGTGACTTCACAGTTAAATATGTTAGGATCTTTTTAAATGTTTGGCAGAGATCATATCATTCATTCTTCAGGGCACATTCTAAATCCTGAGCAGGTTAGGAAGAAATTTTGCCTGTGAGCAAGTTATTCCATAATTGCCACTTCAGTTTCTTGCCCCTTCCTCCAAAGCATCTGGCATTGGCCACTGTAGGAGACATGATACTTGACTAGATAGACCACTGTTCCAATCTGGCAACCCCTAAATTTCTGTGGTTTGGAATCCAGTTGATCAGCCTTGACCAGCATCACAGCTGTTCCTTGGATGGAACCTCTCATTCATTTGAAATGTGTTTTGTTTGTTTGTTTTTTGTTTTGTTTTGTTTTTTAAACTTTATATCCTAGCACCCAGAGGCATGCTGGTTGTTTCTCAAAGTCAGGTCCCTTCCCTGAAGAGTTTACCACCTAAAGTCTTGATCTGCAAACTATTCCACATGGACAGACACGCACAGAGCTCCACAGAAGCCACTAGGATATTGGGTAGGGTTCGAGATCGTCCTGCATGATAAGCATTACAAGATTGGGCCTGAAATATAATGCACCTTTCATCCCCCTGCTGCCTAGTACTGTATAATTTAGCCACACCCATGGTTATGTCACTGCCATCTAGTAGACATAAAAGGTGGGGAGAGGATATGTTCAATAACTGTTAAAAACCTTGTACTATACACAGTCTCTCTTCCCACAGTGGAAGGCAGAGGAGTATGTGAGAGTAGAAGCCATGTGTGATTTGCTACATGTTTAATTCCAAGGTGTTCTTGAACAGCACCATATAGAAAATGGAGCTGTATCTCTCAGCTGGAAAGTGATGCGGATAAAGATATCATGGAGGTTGGCGTCTGGTCACGCACTTAGGACAGCGAGGTTGTTCCAGTGGGGCAGTGTGCATTTTTTTTGGAAGGAGGGGATGTGGAGAGACTACAGCAGAAATGGCATGGAGGGCAAAAAGGTGAACAGTTAAATTGGCTGCTGCTTGTTTTCCTGCAGAAAGTTTAATAATTTTGTGCAGGAACCTCTTGGAAAAAGCAATGTATAGTTACAAGAAAGAGAGATAGGAGTAAGAAGGTGAGCCGAGGGCCTTCTTTAATGGGATGCCTCTGTGACAGTCCCAAAACAATTGTTGGAGATCGAATGCCATCTAGCCTGTTCCCCTGTGTGGTCCCATTAGTGATGGCATGTGCCAACAGGTGGGTTTTTTAAATTATTTAATATTTTTCATTTGTTTTTGATAACAGTGGGTCCTCTCATCTTCCTATCAGCTGGGTCCAGTGACTGCAGAGCAATCTGGGTAAAATGACACCTTACTGACTTCTGCAGCCGCTCACACGGGGCCTTAAAGCCCATTTTGGATTGTTGTGCTGTTCAGATTTCTGCTGCTATTGACTGCCATTGAGGAGGGCTAACAGGAGGAATTGACAGGCAACTGCATCAAGACATTCAAAACTCCTAAAGCAAGAACCTATTCACACCAATGGGAGAGGAGTGAGTTCTTTAAAAGCAACCAGGAGCCTGATCTGTAGCCCACTGAAGTCAGTAGGAGTCTTTCCAGTGACTTCAATGGGCTTTGAATCAGGATTTTTAGATCAGTCCTTTTCCTCCTTCCTCAGCTGCGCCTTCCAATTCCTTGCTTCTGCCCTAGCAACTCCTCTTATTGTCCACTTCCATCTCACTGTCTCTTCTTCCTATGTTTCTCTCCCACACCATTCTGCCTTCCCGCTCCCTGCTTCTTGTCTCACCTCGCTTTGTGCTCCCCATCCCCTGCCTTCCCTGCTTTCTTCTCACCCTCCCAACCCCAGCTTTTGGAGGATCTTTTCTTCCTGCTATACATATGTGCACAAGAGCCTGGAAAAGAGAGAACTATTCTTTAAATAGAGCACCCTTATTTCTTTTCTACAGTCCTCCACTGGTGGACTTCTAATGCCCTGTCCACTCAGGACAATAGGAGGTTTTTTCCCATTGACTTGAATGGGAGCCAGATCAAGCTCTTCAACCAACATTTTCAATACTGATAGCCCAATCTAGATGCCTAGATATGTACATAGATTAACAATGTGGTAATTCTCAAGATCCCATTTATAAAAAATTCCTGTTGTGCTTCCATAGAGTTGAAAATGAAGTACACTAGTGATACTGTGTACAAAAACCTAGGACTGAATAAACATAAAATCTTCCAGAAAGTGAGCTTCCTCGCAGACTTTGGCTGGGGTCAGTCAGTTAAGGCTCCCTGATCCCCAGGCTGCTTTAACTTACTGCAGCTGAGGACTGGCATAGTGTAACTGAACTTTACCAGACCCCTGACCCCGCTGCTGTGCTCTGACATATCCTCTCGAGGGGTGGAGGAGCCAGCTCTATTCATGCCAGAGAGAAATCTCCTCCACTGGGGCAATTCTTTGCTGGCCAGTTACATGAGATTCTGGCCTGTTATCTGCAGTGCATAAACAAGGAAACTTTTGTTTAACTGTACTGCTGCTGTAATTTATAAACAAGTCTGCTCACAGAGGTGGAGCAGGGACTTTCCAATAAGCTTGAAGCTATGATTTTTGTGTGGGCCTCAAGTAGCTTCAAAGTTCTGGAACTCCCAAAAGGGTCTTTGTCTACTTCCTTCTTTTAAGCACTGTCAGAAACATTGGTGGTCTTTCAAGCAGATGGCCTCGCGATTAATGAGGGCTCTGCTTGAATGATCAAGATCCATTATCATAGATTCTCATCATGGTTTATCATGCATGACAGTAGTAATTTCTGTCATTTCTGGCTATCCGAGTTTATCAGCGTGAAAGAGAATCAGTGCAAGATTACAGTACTCCCATTGTTTAATTCTGTCTTCACTAACTCCTGCTTATGTTCTCTACCATCCTTCCTACTAGGTTCTGTTATGTTTTCAATCTACTGTAATTAGATCGTAAGTGCCACAGAGCAGGGAATTTGCTTTTTTTAATGTTTCCTGGATTCTAAAGTGTCATGAACACATGTGGCTTTACATCATAAAAAAAAATAATAATAATAATAATAATAATACTAAAAGATTGAGCCAAATGAAACTGTAAATGATTCACTTACTCAGATTATGAGGAATAGAGTTGTTATCCATTTATGACTTGAAAATGCAGTCATTCAGATACACCTACAGGTTAAAAAACAGTGCTAAAGACAACTATGAGCTTGGAATGCGCATATCTGTTGAGGCCACTATGAATGATCTCAGTTGTGGCATATCAGTGACCCCTCAAAAATAACCACTTTGTAGCAGAATGCTTCCATAACTCTGCCTTGGCAGGACTTTTCAGATGAAATAGAAATAAGTGCAAAATCATCTTTTTCAAACAAATGGTTATTCAACTGATAGCAAACCTGGAATTTTGAGGACAGTTACAGGAATTTTTATTAACAGGTTATTTACTGAACAATCTTTGCTGAATGCTTTAACTAAATTGATGGCTACAACCATTCTTGGTGCTGTTCTAAACACATTAACTTTCCAATAAGCCTTCAGTTGACTTGCTTAGGTTGCCTAAACACTGATGTTCAGAGGCAGTTTCCCTTGACAACCTTGGGCATGACGGGTGAGTAAGCCAAGAAGGTAGACAGTGTTGTCTAATATGTATAAAGGAGGATTTTATCTTTAGGTACATTTGGCATATAACTAACTTAACACTGGGAAGGTGCAATTTCTGATTGGAGAAGGTAATAAGGATGTGATTTAGTCTCTAGATGAGACAAAGAACTTGAACTCTAAAATTTCTAGGCAGAGTAAAAGCCCAGTTGTATTTACACATATTTCTCACTGAGACAGCCTGACCAGGCCTGGGGGCCACAAGGATGGGAGGGAATCTCAGAGTGGCAAGCATCCAATCTTGATCCCATTTAGAATAAACAAAATTCCAGTTTGTGTGAGAAACACTGCACAAATAACATTGATGTAGCTGACTGCACCTCATTTTGTAGTAGTCTTCCAATCTGCTGACATGTCTAAGCAGGCTCTAATTAGAGGTGTTTCATCCAGGAATAGAACTGGAAACAAGAAGAGGAGTAGTTTCTCTGGCTCCAGCTTAGAACTGAAACTGTGTACTTCAATGTGCTTGGAGAACTTAATAAAACTGTTACACTCCAAAGCGTTTGAACTGGAGATTTTCTTTAGTTTAAACCTATTTCATCAGCAGTGATCAGGAGGGACCGTCTCAATCTGAATCAGAGCTTCTTTCAGAAATACTGCTCCAACAATAGCACATGCATGGTTTGCTATGTTTATAGAGCAGTCTGACTGTGCAGAAAGTCTCAGTAACATGAACCTCTTTGCAGTGAGCAATCTAGAAAGTGACCTGACCCCACTTATGCTGATGTGTGAGCTTTTCTGAAGTCTTTAGAATAAAGGCGGATACAAATCCATCCCAGGGACCTCTTGTCCAAATTGCTCAATCCATTTTTGTGGTAGCTCCAGTCTGTCAAGGTGCTTAGCACATCTGTGGTTTTCTTACAGCACATTACTAGCAATATGAACATAACCACTCAAACAGGACATTAAAAGGCATCCTGTTTGCTGAACTGTGAATGACTGCCTTGACTTCTCAGCACCTGGAGTGGGAAACCCAAGGAGGCTAATCATTAAGTTTGAGGTAATGTAATGGACCAATTACTGCCCTTCATTGCAACTGTGCCACTACCCTGAATCCAGGGATCTAGAGAGAACAGTGTAATGGAAATTAAGCAGCCTAGTTCTGCAGCATCCATTGCCCTTTGCTCGAAAAAAATCCAGGGGTGAAACTCTGGCTCGACTTATATCCGTAAAACTCTTATTGACATCAGTGGGTACAGAATTTCAATTTGGTGTCTCAATTTCAAAGAAAATGTTTTCATTTTCTTTGAGTTGCATTTTATTTTTTAGTTTTGTTCTTACACTATATCTTCCTTAGATGTGAAACTTCCCCTCTTCACTTCTTCTAAGAGTTTGCACCGCATTTTGAGCTGGATAGGAAAAGCAACGCAAAACTAATATTTTTCAAAGCTCAGCTGTACAACCAATTGCAAACAAATTTTCCAGCTAATGAAGCAAGGTGTCAAGTGATTCATTTTCCCAGGTCCAGTATTGGTGTACTCTGTAACTAAACAGTCTCCTACCCTAACATAGCTCCTTTTTGTTGGTGTTTATATAGTGCTTCCGATACACACCGTGAGATGGTGCTTTAGAGGAAGAATGAATCTGCTCTCTATGCAACTGTGACTGTCATCTACCAGCCAACATGGCAACAGCTGTACAATGTGTTCAGCAACAAACAGCTGTGAACATCTAGACTACTGCACTTATTCAGGGACGGGGAGGGATAGTTCAGTGGTTTGAGCATTGGCCTGCTAAACCCCCCAGGGTTGTGAGTTCAATCCTTAAGGGAGGGGCATTTAGGGAACTGGGGTAAAAATCTGTCTGGGGATTGCTCCTGCTTTGAGCAGGGGGTTGGACTAGATGACCTCCTGAGGTCCCTTCCAACCTTGATATTCTATGATTCTATGCTAGGATTGTTCACATGTGGAATGAGTGCATGATATTCTGAAAGGGACTATAGGGGTAAAGTTCATCACCAGTATAGAATGTTTATGAACATTCAGCCAATGGACTGTTGAGCTGCCTGCATAATACCACTCTTTTGGAAAATAACTATTGTCTGATCACAGATTGTTCCATTGTCACTGGAGGTGCGTAGAGGTTTAGGGAGTTCTTTAATGATCTGTGCAATCTAAGCATCAGTTGATGCTTTCTCGTCTCACTGATGGTTCAGGATACACTGACACATCACTAAGATAAACAACTAGCAGCTTTAGAATCTGATCCAAAAATAATTTGAGTTTTTCCATTGACTTTAATGGGTTTTGGATGAAGCAATGATTGTCTACATCCACCTAAACTGGAAACCTCAGAACTAACTAAACTTCCCAAAGTATCTTCTCCAAGTGTTTACTAGATCTTAATATTAACACTTCTGGATTCTTCAGAAGTTCCCTGGTCAGTAACAGAGAGGATCTCTCCAGGACCCTTAAGCCAAGATTTTCAAAATGTAGGAACCTAAAGTTGACTTTCAGTGGGTGTTGAGTGCTTAAGTCCTTTTGAAAATCCCACTCTTAAAAGTCTCACTTGAGGCTCCTTTAAAAAAAAAATCTTGGTCTAAGTTATTAAATACCTTACTAAACTATAAATAAATATTAAATAGCATGATTATTGTATAGAATACAAATTACATATACAGCACCATAAACCTACACAAGACTATGCAAATATAGTTAAATACATTTTCTGTCCCAAAAATATAGTTCATAGAGGTCATCTTAGTCCCAGACCAGTTCTATATCTGCGTCTAACACTTGGGTTGAGAAAGTTCAGAAAAAGTTAACACGCTTCATGGCATGAGAAGCAATTGGCTTATATGGCTCTTCCTTCTCCTCTCATTCACTTCTTTGGCTTGTCCAGAAGTGTAAGACATTAATGGAGTGAGTCAGGAAATAAATGAAAGTTTTTTCCAGGATTTTTGTTTTAAAATGTCTGGTTTTTTTCCCCAGCAAAATAGGACCTTTTCACGAGGATTTGTTTTGTTGAAAGGCCACTAAATTTGGGGAATATAGACCAAATATTTGGACTAGCTCTAGAAGTCAGTATTAGAGGACAGGCCAGGTAAAGGATAGTCTATATAGCCACTAATTACTATCTCATGTCAGGCTGCCAGTTGGTCATCTCTTCCTTTACGCTCACTGTTTGAAATCTAGTCTTTCCACAGTAGCATGTCTGGGACTAATATATAGTTTGCTTAGGAAGAGCAGGACTGTGGTGGCACTGCAAAGTAGTAATACCAAAGTCACAAAATGACCAAACTCCCTTTACTTGTCTGTCTTTGACAGGCAGACAGAATGTGTGTCACATGGTGCAGGTGGCAATTTTTAATTTCCTGGGAGCAGCTTGTTTTACTGCATTTGGCAGTTTTATATCTTCATCAGACTCTTTATTAGTGCATTGCTGGGTCTCTCTCTAATCACACCTGTTACGTTAATTATGTTGTGTGTAACAGCAAAGCCCCATCACCCTAAGGAGATTACAGGTATTCTGTGGATTAGAACCAATGATCAACCAACTGGACTACAAATTGCCAGCTATTCCCTCTGCAACTCCCTGAATTCTGTGGTGCTGCTCACATGAAATTCTCTCATCTACCACTTGCTTTCAAAGATCTGTGAGGCCATTGCTACAAAATTAACAATTTCCTCAAAAGGCCCCATAACAATAAAAAGATGTCTCAAACTTTCTTCATATCTATTTCCTGTTTGATACTTTTGGAGAAATATTTTGATACATTGCCTGAAACCTGAAATCCATACTTGCTATGAATTAGGGCCAAAATGAAGTCATCTTTGCTTCTCCTACCTCCTCCTTAGTTATAAGCCCCTGGCAGAGACTTTGCAGTTGGAACAGCCATGCAAAGAATGTGACAGTAATGGCTGGCTAATGCTTTCTAATGATCCCTGTTTCATCTCTGAGCTGCAAAGAATAATACACATTGTCTTTTTCTAGGTAACTTTCTAAGCAGAACCCTTAAGACTTGATGCAAAACCTTGCTGAGAGATGGGTTTGCAACTGCACTTGTTGCCTCCCCTTCCCCTTGCTGTCTGTGTTACTGATTAATTTTCTGTTCTAAGTGCTAAGCTTTGGTCTCAGACTCATTCAGATTAATATTGGAAGAAAAAGAGAAAGTGAAAGAAAGAAGTAGAATGGTGGTGATGGGGGACTTCAACTATCCAGATATATGTTGGGAAAATAACACCGCGGGGCACAGACTATCCAATAAGTTCCTGGACTGCATTGCAGACAACTTTTTATTTCAGAAGGTTGAAAAAGCTACCAGGGGGCAAGCTGTTCTAGACTTGATTTTAAGAAATAGGGAGGAACTCGTTGAGAATTTGAAAGTAGAAGGAAGCTTGGGTGAAAGTGATCATGAAATAATAGAGTTTGCAATTCTAAGGAAGGGTAGAAGGGAGTACAGCAAAATAGAGACAATGGATTTCAGGAAGGCGGATTTTGGTAAGCTCAGAGAGCTGATAGGTAAGGTCCCGTGATAATCAAGACTGAGGGAAAAAACAACTGAGGAGAGTTGGCATTTTTCAAAGGGACACTATTAAGGGCCCAAAAGCAAGCTATTCCGATGGGTAGGAAAGATAGAAAATGTGGCAAAAGACCACCTTGGCTTAACCACGAGATCTTGCATGACCTATAAAATAAAAAGGAGTCATATAAAAAATGGAAACTAGGTCAGATTACAAAGGAGGAATATAGGCAAATAACACAGGAGTGCAGGGGCAAGATTAGAAAGGCAAAGGTACAAAATGAGCTCAAACTAGCTATGGGAATAAAGGGAAACAAGAAGACTTTTTATCAATACATTAGAAGCAAGAGGAAGACCAAGGACAGGGTAGGCCCACTGCTCAGTGAGGAGGGAGAAACAGTAACAGGAAACTTGGAAATGGCAGAGATGCTTAATGACTTCTTTGTTTCGGGCTTCACTGAGAAGTCTGAAGGAATGTCTAACATAGTGAATGCTTATGGGAAGGGGGTAGGTTTAGAAGATAAAATAAAAAAAGAGCAAGTTAAAAATCACTTAGAAAAGTTAGATGCCTGCAAGTCACCAGGGCCTGACGAAATGCATGCTAGAATACTCAAGGAGTTAACAGAGGAGGTATCTGAGCCTCTAGCTATTATCTTTGGAAAGTCATGGGAGGCAGAAGAGATTCCAGAAGACTGGAAAAGGGCAAATATAGTGCCCATCTATAAAAAGGGAAATAAAAACAACCCAGGAAACTACAGACCAGTTAGTTTAACTTCTGTGCCAGGGAAGATAATGGAGCAAGTAATTAAAGAAATCATCTGCAAACACTTGGAAGGTGGTAAGGTGATAGGGAATAGCCAGCATGGATTTGTAAAGAACAAATTGTTTCAAACCAATCTGATAGCTTTCTTTGATAGGATAACGAGTCTTGTGGATAAGGGAGAAGCGGTGGATGTGGTATACCTAGACTTTAGTAAGGCATTTGATATGGTCTCGCATGATATCCTTATCGATAACTAGGCAAATACAATTTAGATGGGGCTACTATAAGGTGGGTGCATAACTGGCTGGATAACCGTACTCAGAGAGTAGTTATTAATGGCTCCCAATCCTGCTGGAAGGGTATAACAAGTGGGGTTTCGCAGGGGTCTGTTTTGGGACCAGCTCTGTTCAATAGCTTCATCAACGACTTAGATGTTGGCATAGAAAGTACACTTATTAAGTTTGCAGATGATATCAAACTGGGAGGGATTGCAACTGCTTTCGAGAACAGGGTCAAAATTCAAAATGATCTGGACAAATTGGAGAAATGGTCTGAGGTAAACCGGATGAAGTTCAATAAAGACAAATGCAAAGTGCCCCACTTAGGAAGGAACAATCAGTTTCACACATATAGAATGGGAAGAGACTGTCTAGGAAGGAATATGGCAGAAAAAGATCTAGGGATCATAGTGGACCACAAGCTAAATATGAGTCAATAGTGTGATACTGTTGCAAAAAAAGCAAACGTGATTCTGGGATGCATTAACAGGTGTGTTGTAAACAAGACATGAGAAATCATTCTTCCGCTCTACTCTGCGCTGGTTAGGCCTCAACTGGAGTATTGTGTCCAGTTCTGGGCACCGCATTTCAAGAAAGATGTGGAAAAATTGGAGAGAGTCCAGAGAAGAGCAACAAGAATGATTAAAGGTCTTGAGAACATGACCTATGAAGGAAGGCTGAAGGAATTGGGTTTATTTAGTTTGGAAAAGAGAAGACTGAGAGGGGACATGATAGTAGTTTTCAGGTATCTAAAAGGGTGTCATCAGGAGGAGGGAGAAAACTTCTTCACCTTAGCGTCTAATGATAGAACAAGAAGCAATGGGCTTAAAGTGCAGCAAGGGAGATTTAGGTTGAACATTAGGAAAAAGTTCCTAACTATCAGGGTAGTTAAACACTGGAATAAATTGCCTAGGGAGGTGTGGAATCTCCATCTCTGGAGATATTTAAGAGTAGGTTAGATAAATGTCTATCAGGGATGGTCTAGACAGTATTTGGTCCTGCCATGAGGGCAGGGGACTGGACTCGATGACCTCTCGAGGTCCCTTCCAGTCCTAGAGTCTATGAGTCAATTAATTTGATCAGCTCCCTGCTAGAACCAAGGGCAGTTAAGATTTTTTTTTCTTTTGAAAGCTGAACAAAGGTTGGTTGAGATTTCTGGAGCTATGAGATTTCATATTTTCAGTGAATATTTAGGGCCTGATTCACCACTGCATTACTCTAATTTTACACCAGTGAAAGTCCATTGATTTAGAATTGAGTTACTTTTGTGTTATACTGGTATAACTATCTACCTAAGGTACTTATATGGCACCCATTCTCAGAGTGTTTTAGTATCTCACCATCATTAATATATTTATCCTCAGAACACCCCTGTGAGTTGTGGAAGTACTATTATCCTCATGCTGCAGAAGGCAATTAGAGGCTGTGAATTCCACTGAATGGCAGGGTACCTAGGAGTTAGGCATTGCATTCTTGTGTGGATTTAGCCCTAAGTAACTTGTTCGAGGTCACATAAGAAGTCTGTCAGAGTAAAGAAGGAACGTTCCTTAACCACTGGACCATCCTTCATCTCTAGATTACATGGTAGTAAGTTAGGCTGTTTTACTCAAACAAAACACCTTAGCTGGTCAAAAATTGAACATTTTTCAAAATGTTTTGGGAAGTAATTTTATCAAGACTTGTAGTAGAGCTAGGTAAATACTTCAAGTATAAAAATATTGGTGTATAAAAACAAAAAGGCCTTTGTTCATATGGTTTAATGGTGTCACATAGAAGGGAATGTAGGAATTAAATATTAAGTACAATACCCATGTTAGTCATGTAACTAAAATTAATTGTAATGGAAACTGAACAGGTAATGTGCCACATATTTATGTACATCTTAGTACTAATTCCAGAAACAACTGCAGTCTGTTCCATGGAAGGTGTTCAAAAAATGTCCTCCCTAGAATTGTAGGAACAATCCATTGCTGGTAAAACAAAAAATGCAGTTCAAATTCTGCTTGTCTATATGTGAGTTTCATTAATAGATCGGAGATAGCCATGTGTCTGTCTGGCTTTATTTGCTAATCCACTTTGCCTGGGGGAGTTCCTGTGTTTGTACAGTGCCTAGCAAAATGGAGAGTGACGTGTCTGGTCAGACCCCTATCCTGGACATGTCTTTTTTTGTAGGTAGAAGATGCCATGATGGATGTGTATGATTCTGTGTACGAGGAAGTGAGGAGGAACTTGTCCAGCTTCAGGAGGCAGGAACTAGCTACCATTCATGAAACAGTAAGTTGCTTCCAGTCTTGGTGTATCCAGGCTCAGGAGATCTTGTTCCAGGGTGTCTTTACATTGGCTTCAGTTAGCTTTGGATGAAGCCTATATTGTTCTGTTGTCTGGACTTCCCAAACACCATAGTGGTTTTTTCTTCCTTAGGTCACAGAGCTCCTGCTCAGTTCTTCTGTGTCCACTACTGCTATTGCTTTTCTGAGCTTGGCATTGCTAGGTTTGGCTGGCTGAATTAGCAGCAGGATGAAAGGATTAGTAGGACTATAGATAATGATAAACTACAAATATTAAGATTTTTCCAACCCATCGTGCAGTGATGACCACCCACCCACCCCCAGTTCTCAATGAGGAGACCTGGGTTTCTGAGCATCACGTTCACCCAATACCAAGAGGTAATTTCACACCACAAACCATGTAGTCCCTTTGCCATTCCATGCTGGTTCCTTAATGGTGTCTGCATAGTAGCCCATATCCCTGAAAGATAGGAGCCCTCCCACAATGTTGTTGTTGTTGCCATCCCAGAATCAATAGCCTGGGGGTGTTCCATATTGTGAATGTGATTTGCAGGCACAACTTCAACAGTATGGCCAGCTGAAGGTAAATTTTCCCCTGTGGAAGCATCAGGACCAAACAATGTCTCTTTTTGGTGGAGTTTTTTTTCCAAAGTTTTAAGCTGCTAACGTGACAAAGCAAGTTGCACAGCTCTGAGGAATCCTGACCTTGCAGTGCAGCATGTAGGTATAAAGGAGAGCTATCACCCCAATTCTGTGATGCAGTAGGTAGATTAACGTGACTGCGCTGAGCCTATGGATTGCTTCACTTAGTGTGTGCAAGATGAGATAACAGTGGCAGACAGAATGTTTCCTGTGGAGAGAAACACAAGAGTCCTCTACAGACAGCTGATTAAAGGAAATGCCATACCCTTGCACAGCAAGATCTGTTCGGATAGTGATCTAATGTCATGCTGTGGGACTAGAGGGGAAGGTCAACGCTGCTTATTTGTTTCTGGACTCCTCCCTCTAGCTCTGTATTTTCTGTCCTGATTTCTCAGCAGAAGGAATGGCGGATTAACCTATGGCTCTGTGAACGGACAAGCTAGGGTCTAATACAAAGCTGACAGTAGTCAACGTAAAGACTCCCACAGGTTTCAGTGGGGTATGGATCAGCCTTAAGACATTTAAATCTCTGTTTTTAACTGCTATAATAATATATTTATTTATAATGCTACTTGCCCTCTGCAGTCAGGGGGTCATGAAATCCTGGCCCAGAGTAAGGAAGACAGAGAAAAATGTTTATTTCCCCTGGATTGCAGCAGTCTGCCAGAGAGAAGGTTGGTAAGAGAAGAGGAACCCAGGCAGTGGTGTAGTTTTTGTTTCTTCTGTTTCAGTTTCTGTGCTGTGGAAAGCAGTCACCCTTTGGAGAAACAGGAGGCATTGAAAATGAGACATGTCCATCAGAACATATGGGCACAGCCAGAGAGGTAAGGGAATAATCAAGGAGCCATTTGTCAGATGTCAAGGATGACCCATTAGCTTTTTAGCTGCTAGTTAAACTAGCTCAACTGACCTAACTTGGGGTGGGGAGAGGGGAGAAAGCATCTTTTGTCCCAGTCTAGACAAGACCTAAATGACTACATGTGGTGCAGAGAAGCGGTGAATTAGGGCCTCACTCTTTACCTTGGTCAGCATTTTCAATCCCAATCCAGCCCTACAACTGCTGCAGCTCCCGTGTTGTTTCCTTCCCTCTGGATAACTGGATTGACTAGCATCTGCATCAACAGACCATTAACTTGAGTCTTTTGTCTAAACAGCAACCAATAGCCCTTTGGGCCAGTGCAGCAGCAGGATGATCATTATTCCCAAACTCTTTCCATGGAGCTACTGACAAGGCCTTCTTCCATCTCACCTGGGCTCCAGGCTCCCAGCTCAAAGCCAGTCCCCTTCGCTCATACCAGCTGCCTCCATTTTCATTGCACCATTGACCGTGTCTATTTGGAACTTTCTGAGCCATATTTTCACTTGCATTTTTCCCTACTATTGAAGGGAAACTCCAGGTGGGATGAAAGAAATGGTGACCTTTTGAGGGATAATATGAGGAAGGATTACCGCCCATGTCCCTTGCCATCACACCCACTCCTACTTACTGGCTGCCAAAAGACACCGCCTCAGTTGAATCCATTAGAAGAAGGGCATTGATTTTTTTTTTTTAATTAGAAATGCAAACTGGCATCTTGCTGACTGAAAAC
This sequence comes from Gopherus evgoodei, assembly GCF_007399415.2. Taxonomy (NCBI): domain Eukaryota; kingdom Metazoa; phylum Chordata; order Testudines; family Testudinidae; genus Gopherus; species Gopherus evgoodei. Next base: position 111,837,746 of record NC_044325.1, on the reverse strand, counting down.
AGCAGCTAGAAGAAACTGCAGTGGATTGGTAGTTCCCTGAGCCACAGATACAATTCTGTAGCTGTTCCTTCGCCCAGTTTGATGCTTGCAGCTCTAGAGAGCCTTGAAAATGCCTGATCTCTTCAATTTGTCATTTCTCAGAAGCTTCTTTTTCTTGTCCTCTGACCTTGCAGTGGACACATGATGTCATGCTTCTGTGTGATGTCAGATGCCTATCAATCCAGTCAGACATCTCTATTTGCAGTTAAATTATGAAGTGTGAGAGGTATTTTGCTTGCGGATAGCAACAAGCTGAACATGCAGATTTTCATATGTAAATTATACATACTGCCCTTTACCAGGGTATTAGAGAATTACTAAGAATTCACTGGGAAATACCTAGCTTCTAGGAACCCAGAAATCTGGTTTTTTCCATTTAAGAGCATAAACTACTTTTCAGTAAGCTCTTCAGTTTTTTTTGAGGAAGCAAATAAACAGAACCAATACCAGATGATTGCTGCCATGAGACTGTAACTTGGATTTTTCTCAGTAGATTTGCCTGGACTGTGTAATTTTCTTCTGTTTGACCAGTAGTGCTAATTAAAGTTGCCATCTTAATATGTATATTTGTCCTGGGAGACAAAATGATTGTGTTGCTCTGGTTATGCAAAGACATCATGTATTAATGCAATGTCCTAACACATAGTGTATAAATTCAGAACTTTTTAATTATCCTGCTGATCAATTTTCAGGACATGGGACAAATTCATGACAATACAGGGTACCATGGGATAGCAACCTTTCTGATTATATCTGCCTTCTGAAAACTAAATTCTGAAGTATAACTTACAAAACAGGCTGCAATTGATAATAAAAGGGCTGTAGGAAAAGAAGTGAGGGGAAGAAATGTCACTGTTGTGTGGTGGTGCAGGAGCAGGGTGCTTACATAGCTATTTATGCTTTGAGTTCCCTTCTGCTGATAGTAAAGGGGGATAAACTGCAGTGATGCATTCTGTAGAATTTATGGGAATGGAGGAAGTGATCTTGTGTCCTAGCAGCTGCTGCTCATTTTATCTTTGGGTTCAATTCTGCAATGATCTAAGTACTCTGGCCTGATCTAGCAAAGCATTTAAGCAAGTGCTTAACCTGAATAGTGTGTCTCTCACTCACACTCACACACAGACTTCAGCGGGACTGTTCATATGCTTAAAATTAAGCACTAACTTAAGTGCTTTTGCTAGTTCCAGCCAGAATGCTCAGCATCTTGCAGGATCAAGCTCTTTACTAGCATCGCATTGCAGACTTAAACCACAGCATGTCAGAAGACTTGCAACAAACATTATTGTGCATTTCACATGCCTTCATTCCATCTTCCTTTTTCTTTCCTCCCTAGAAATCTTGAAATGTATTTTACCTGGTGCGATTCCAAAAATATCCCCACAATACCAGGTATGCTGCAGTAACTGGCTATGGAGAGCGCAGTAGGGCAAGAGAACCAGGGAGACATAGACCCCATTCACTACCAAGCCGAGGTTCCATGTCTCAAAGTGTAACACAATCTGCAGCAGTGCACTGGTGCCAGAATTCAGGTTGCATACAGTGACAGGTAAAGTCAAGAAGGAGGATTTGCACTATTGCTGCAGCTCTCTCTGCTGGTTGAGGAGGAGGGAAGCAGGATAAAGCAAACCTAACTCTGATTCCTGTTGTTTAGACAGAGGCTGTCTTTAGGATACAGGGTCTGTAAGAGACAGGGCTTGGAAGCTGCTTCTGCTGTGAGGGATGATGATGATGATGTTAAACCCTGTCAGGCAGAGAGAGATGGAGAAGCCTCTGCAGGGATAAAAGAGGTGAATTCCCCCAAGCTGCCACTGTGCTTTCATATAATATCTGTCATTTCAGGATTGCCTCCAAGAGATCCAAGACTTCCTAAAAAAACATATGGACTTCGTCTCTGCGCTACTGATCATCACAATCTGCTTCATGGTAGCTATCTTTGTTCCTTTGGTACCCTAATTTTCTGAACAAGCTGAGAGATGGATAGTTCAGTGGCTTGAGAGGGCAGGTCACGTTGAAAAGCATGCATGCAGGAGACAGGTTTTTGGATCTGGCGGTGATGAGCCAGCAGCATGAAGTTCAGTAGCAAAGGAAATAACCTTGATGTGATTTACCACAGAGACTTGGGGAGAAGCTATCCAGTCTCATGGGGGTAGGTGCCAATAGGGCTGCCAGTCAGTCTGAGGAATCACAGCCAGTTCTCTGCTGGAACAGGCTTGCTAAATTCCTGGCAGCCATAGGTTCTGTGCTGAGCTTGGGGAATAGGTCTGGAAATTGGCTTCTTCAGAACTTGAATCCCATTGTCAAGGGTGTTGAGTCTAAGCATTTTGTCCTGCAGCTGAGGCTGTGCCATGTTCTAACCACCACAGGATCTAACATTGCTTTGTGGTGTTTAGAGCTGGTCAAAATATTGTCATCAAACACTTTTTTTTGACCAAAAATATCTTTTCAACCAAAGGAAACATTATCACAGAAAATGCTCAACTTGGTCAAAATTTTCCAGTGTTTTGAAGGAAAAACCAAAATTATTTTGGTAAGTTTGATTTCTTTGAAAACTTTTACCCAAACCCTGATACTTTTACCAATTTTTTTTTTACGGCAAATTTTTTGTTAAAAAAAATAAATTGAAAACTCATCTTTAAAAAATAAAAACCTCCCAAAATTAAATTTCCTACAAAAAAAATAATTGGCAGTAGTAACCAGCTGTAATGTTACTGTTAGATATGCAAGACAGCAACTTCCTGCAGGAAGAAGTTGTGGAAGCTAGACTGTGATACACAGGAGGTCAGCTGCCTGCCTCCCAGCTGAGGCTACGTATCAGGTGATAACTTGAAGATCATCTGGTATTAGGTGAGCCAGCAAGTAGCTCAGCTGAGCTGGATAGCTGCAGGGAGTAGAAAGGCTGCTGCTGGGCACAGAACCCAGTTCATGACAATCTCTGGTAAAAGGCCTGTGTAATCCTGTGGGGAACAGGCTAGGAAGAAGGAACCAGAGACTTGTCTTGACTCCCAGGCATTCTGTGAAGTGTAATCTGTGGGGAGTAGATTGGCCCCAGCAGAAGACCCCAGGTCAGGAGAAAAGACAGGATTGGTGTGCTGAACAGTGTTTTGTTTTTGAATAACAAACACTGAAGTCCTGTAGAAGAAGGAGCAGGAATCCTGTGGCTGGCAAGTGTTGTTGGTGCATGGGCAGGTGAGATGATAACCCACTGCCTTACAGATATGGAGAGGTGCATCTAGCCAGTGGTTGGAGTATGCTGTTAATAGAATAAGCATGTTTAGTCACCACTTGGCAGACACAACATACATTAATTACCTCTACACAAGGGTCCTGCACTTGTAATAAAACATGCCTTCGGTCCTGTTCCATATACAGAATATTAAGTTTCACCTGCTCTAGTAACTCTCCAGTTGAGCTTCAGTTATTGAAGCAAGATTTTTCTGACCAGGTCTGTATGTATAGTTGGGTTTCAGACTTGTCACGATCACCCTTAAATCTACCCAGGCTCACCGTGAAATGCGGAGTTATTATATCTAACTTGCTATACATGAGTGGATGACCTGGACCTAAATACATGGTTGTAATACACTCAAGGGGTTGCCTGGACTCCGTGAATGCTGCATGAGAGCAGCAAGAGTCTCCAGAGGGAATCACACCTGCCTGCTGACTCCTGCATTGAATAACAGTTTGTCTTTTAATAATGATGGAATAAATATTTGCCCTTTTTTAAAGTTTACTGATTTGCCCAAAATGTTAGTCTTAGCTATTCTCCTCTGAATTGCTGTGTCAGAGGATGGAAGATCAGCAGTGAGTAGAGCTCTGATACTATTGCAGGAAGATGGCACATGTAATTGTGGCCCAGGAGCAGATGATGCCTGACCTGCTGAATTCTGATAGGCTTAGAAAACCCTTCTACTTCAGGCAATTAGAATACAAACATAACCATAAAATTGCAAATCATAAAGGTTAGTGTGCAGCGTTTCTATTTTAAACTTTTATCATTCCATTAGGAACAGCCATTAAGCATTCTGACTTATAACAATTCCATCCAGGGTATTTCCTGATGCATAGAATAATATAGGTATATAAAATTTTATCACTAATATTACAATGGTTATGTTGATTCTCAGTGTAGATTAGCTCCTCCCATGGAACTATGCATGAGACATACCAGATGCATTATACAGTGTCACATCTTGGAATATTTTGGGTAATGTTTTTCCCAGTTTGGGTATAAGAAAAATCTCACTCCAACTCTACCGAAAGAAAGCTGTGGCTTTTATTTCATAGCTGTGAAATGGCAGCTATCAACTAGGACTGGTTTTGAAGAATATGGTGGGAGGCGCCTCATTCTATTTCTAAAATATTTTTACCATTATGATTGCAGGATGGAAAGAGAAGTGTATGGTGGCTGCCTTAGTTACTGCCCGTGTTGCTATCTTCCAGCTACCAATGAGCTCTTCAGAAATGTTCAAAAATCAAACTGTACATTCAAAGAGGCACTTTCATATTAAGGCAAACTTTTATAAAGAACATATAGTTACAGCCCCCATTATTCCCCCAGCAACTTGGCTTCTGATATGTTGCCCATGTAGGTTCTGATACAGCCTTCAATTATATGATCACACAATACTGGGCAATGTGATGTACCATTCAGCAAATTCATATACTGTAGTACAAAGGAACTGCATTCTTTTGTATGCTCAGAGGCACACATGTATGTTGTATTACTCCAAACAGTACCTACTGAGATTTTTTTTCAATCAAAGACTGCTGTAGTGTAGACAGGAGCAGACTTAACTTGGTTGTGGGAATCTGAATCCTGAATTTTCCAACTTATTCTCACTTCTGATGTTATGGTATTGGAACTGAACTTAGAGCTCCATTGTGCTAGATGCTGTTTATAACAGTCTCTGCCCCAAATAACTTAGTCTAAGCAGACCAGGCAGAGGATGGGAGAAAGGAAGAACCATTATCCCCATTTTACAGATGGAAAATTCAGGCACAGAAAGAGTGACTTTTCCTGTGTGACCCTGGGATGTCTGTGGCAGAGCAGGAATTGAACCCAGATCTCCTGAGTCCCAATCAAGTGCCTTAACAATGATATTGTTCTCTCTGTTGAAATTTCAACCTTAGCATTTCACAGTAATGTAACTTTTTTGTGTATGCAACAGCCTGATACATAGCTCAGAGATACCTATGAATTATGTTCAGTGTGTGTGTGTATCAGTACCTTTGCACTCAGGTGAAGTAACAGCCAACCATCAGTCCTGATATTTAATTCTTCGCCTCTCTGATTCCTTAGGTTTATGGGATGATTTTAACTTCATTCCTCTGGTTCTCCATCCACTTCAGCAACAATCTGGACCGGAGAGGCAAATACATTTTCAGAGAGACCTAGAAAACAGTCATCCAGCTTCCCCACCAGAGCAAGGATTTCCAACCCTTGAATTGGGAAACCATCTGAAAGTTCTCCACAGAGTTCCCTGAGAAGCTGTGGCTAGGTGACTGGAGCTGGGCTTTGGTACCTTTATGTTTCTCTTTACCGCATTACCTCCTCCTCTGCATTGTCAGCTGACTAGTGGGAATGATCATCGGGCAGCACAGGAGAGAAAGATGTGACATTTTCTGTAAAGACAGATGGACTGTGACAGGCAGCCAACTGGGGAATCAGGGCCATGTAGAGACACAGATGGGCAGCTTTAGCATTGGTGTGAGATGTGGATGGTAGCAAGGAACCAGGCAGCCACTCACGCAGAAAATCTCCAACCCAGCTAGCGAAAAACCAAACCCTGATCCAATCACTTCTGTCAGTGCCTGAAAACAGACCGCTTAAAACTCCGTCAGTGTGCCAAAACATACAAAAACTAGAATACCAGCAAGAAGAAAAAAGAAGTTCAGTTAATACCCCTCATCCAGGAGAATGTCCTCTCAGCTATAGCCAAAATAAATGCATCATGCTAATCAATCCCGCCACAATTCATGGCAAAACAACCACTTACATTCAAACCCCCCCCCACACACACACACACACAACCCCTGCACCACCACCAAATAACTAATTGCCCCTGGTAGAAAGAAGAAAGAAATGCATTAGAGGACACATGTGATAAGTAATTTAATTTAACTAATTATCCACCAAGTTTCCCACAGTCCATTCTGTTCCTGAACTAAAATTACAAACTGGGGAACTATTGTAAATTTATAAATGTGTTTGCCAAAACAGAAGTTAAAAAACCAATAAGAAATTACAGAAAGTAAAATAAAGATGGTAGCATTTACATTTAAAAGAACGTCAACATTGGATGTTACAATGTATCACAAGATAACAAATCAAATAAATAAATTTATGTTGAGTACTCTGAAAAAACAGGCACTAGTCCTCTCAAGGAAGGCACCCAAAATTAGTTTACACTTCTGACAATTTTGGCTTTAATCTCTGAGACTCAGTTAACTCAAGGTCCTATCAGTCTTGATACACAGACGAACTTTATCTTAAATCTACACTATTCTCACCATGTGACTATCACTGTAGAACTCTGTATCTTTAAGTAAAGATCCTTATCAATCCACCAATATACTTGTGTGTCAATGAGATTATGGGACTGCCCATGGCAGTTCAACCAAATCTCTCTCGAGTTAGAATATAGAAATTTGAACAAGTTACTTATCAAAGGCAATTTGATTCAAAATTGCTTTGCCTTGGTGCTATTCATAGCTAAACTCTTTCCATTATGGCCATATTCACTATTATAATGCATCAAACCCCATATACATGTTTCTAGAATAATTTTAAAGCTATTTGTAATTTCTCTGGAAGCTCACGAATACTGTGAACTCTTTAACCAAATATTCAGCAATGGCAAAAGTCTGGAGCTTAACTGGACAATTCAGAATTCTTTTTCTCTCTTAGCTAAGAAGTTGTCAGTTTTTTGTCACCGCAAAAAATGATCTAGGGCTTCTCCACATGAATACTTAGTGCAGGGTAAGCTGGGGTGTAAATCTTCCATGGTACTAGCCTGCTGCTTACCAAGTGGGCGTGTGGACACAGCTGCTGAACTTTTTTTTTTTTTTTTTTTTGCAGTGTGTTTCAAACAGCAGTAGTTCAAAGCACACTGCAGAACTTTTAATACATGGTAGTATTTAAGGCATACAGCCAGTTACTGCACAGTGGGCTAGTACCCTGTAGATTTACACCCCAGCTTGCCATGCACGAAGACCTGGTCTACAGTGAAAAGTTACATTGGCATAGCTACATCAGTGAAAAAACCACACTCCTGATGGACATAGCTATGCTGACATATCCCCCTGTGGACACCACTAGCCGATGGAAGAGGTCTGCCATCGAAATCTCTAACATTGGCTGAGGAGTAGGTGTAGAAAAACCCCTTCTGTCACTGTAGGCTGCATCTACATGATGACCTTGTGCTGCTCTAGTCTGCGTAGTGTAGATGTACCATTGGTCTCTGTATGGACAAGCACCTAGGCTGATTGCTTTAACACACTCTTACTCTTTCTAAGATGCACCTTTGCTGTACCCAGCCATGATTTCCTGTTACAAATAATACTATTCTCAGGGACATGAGTTCTTCTGGGCTTGACATTCTCAGTTACTTGTTGCCTTAGAGCCAGATTTTTAAAGATAGGAGCCTAATGATGCAGATAAGCACCTAGTGGGATTTTCAAAAGCACCTAGGTGCCAAATTCCTATTGATTTCCCATCTTTTGTTTTCCCAAGGCATCAGGTGTTAGCAGAGAGGGGGTGCTCTCCATCGCCACCTGATGACAATCCCACTCTCATGCAATCTCATCCAGATGTTTCAGTTTCAGTGAGCAAATTGCTGAACAGAGCTTTTTGTACAGTTTCTGATAAGCCATGTGGCTTGGCTCCTCTTCTAGGTAAAGTTGATGTGGGCCAATTAGAAAGCAAACCTCATATCTGATGACATTTTGAAACATCCAACCAGACAAGTAGCTTGGGACGTACTAGTTTGCACTAGACATTTTAGGACCTATATCAGCTTGCAACATCCTTTGCCACCAATTGTGCATTTAGTATGATAATCTTTTAAAACGGTTGTTAATCCAGGCTTCAGTCAGTAATCTACTTCCACCAGCTGCTTTTGTAGGTTCCTCTTGCAGTGTATCTTGAGCAACTTTACACAGCCCCACCTTCTTTGCCAGGCCACAGTTTCTCCATCAGCATATTTAGCAGACTGCACAGATATCCATTTTCAAACTCCTGTCTCTATACAGAGTCTCATGACATTCCTTGATGATTGTGTAGTTGTTTAGTTGTTCATTATGCAGCAATATAAACTTACTTGACCAATTTTTTTTCTTAGTTCAATGCCAATAATTTTGATGGTAATGAAACAGTAAGACAAAACAGCTGTACATGTCTCTGTACCAATTTCATAGAATCATAAACTTTAAGGTCAGAAGGAACCATTATGATCATCTAGTCTGACCCTCCACATCAGTGATAAGGTTGGTCAGATCACTTTGTCTGTTAAATTGTTCATCTACTTGCTAAACTGTTTATCACAGTTTGTGGTCATTTAGTCCTTATAACTATTTGGACAGGGTCATCATAAAGATTTTCACGTCACCTTGGCTGTTCAATAAGCTAATTGACTGTCTCATCTTTTTTTAGCATAAAATAACAAGGTGTTTGTATGTTTGTTAATGATTAGTTAGATATTTCTTATTGATTATATTTCTAATTTAAAAAGGAAGTGTTGTCCTAACTATTTGAAATATCTTGCCATCATAGCTCCTTGTGGCAAGGAACTTTCTGAAATTGCAAGGGTTGATTTCAAAATGCTTTAAATTAATGCTACAGATGGGGCCAGATCCTCAGCTGAGGATTTGCCCCATTGTTTGTTTCAATCAACTTCTGATCTGTATGATAGACAATTATAATACCATGCTACCGAATTAAACATAAACTGATGTACTCTGTGCGTCACTGTCAAAGCTAATGCTATGGTTATCCCAAAGGCCAGCTGGAGGGTCATGTGACTCTTGACCACTTCAATAAAAATTTATGTCATGGCAAAATGCTATCGTCCCTCACTCTTTCTGTATGCACACAAGGCTGTTTGGGTGGCTGTTGTGTTTGTATAATGAAGCTTGGTAGTAATTCATTCAGCGTTGGTAAGATGTATTATCCATACAGCTGGTAGTCGCTCTAGCATACAAGCATATCCTAGCAGTGAAGGGCAGCTATGACTGTATCAAACTTTGAAGAAGGGAAGCCTACCAACCTGCTCAGCTTCTGTTCCTTGTTGCTGCAGTCATCAGCCTCTCCTCCCCAGGAACCAACTAGGGTTAGAGCAGGAACATGTTCCTTTCAAACTACAAAACAAGCTTAGAAAGAAGTAAGTATCTAATCTCTATATAAAGAACATGGTGTTCAGATTAAAGAAATAAGTAACATTTAACAGAGAGCCTGAAAGGAAGGTTTCTGGGGGTGTTATTTTTGGCTGCAAGACTCTATGGTGACTGGAGAACTAGTGAAATTCTGACCTCACAAGAGGTTGAGCAAATGCAAGGGAAAAGACCTTTTTGATTAGCCTATTTGTTTAATGAATGGGATTGGTTCATTACTTGTTTTTTCACATCTATTTAACTCCCATATTTAATTAATATTTTGTTGTAAAGATGGCATTATTAGATTCAGCACTGCCCCAAACCCTGTCTGTTAAGGTGGGAGAGTAGATAATAAACATCTCTGAGAGCCCCAAGAGATCCTCCGGCCCACCCAGGGAAGACCAGTCTGGTATTTCGAATGTAAGGGGCTGAGGGTGAAATCATTCAGGCCTTCTTTATATACCATAAAAAAGGGCCCAAACCCAATGTTTAAATCTTTTACGGCTCACCAGATCTACACTGAGGGAAACAGGCAGGTATCCAGTATTTGTCATATCTACAACTCCTGTGACACCTATGGCTGGAAAGTGGAGAAGAGGGGTTTTCTGGGTTTTGGACTTTTTGAGGGTGGAGGAAGAGGGCTGGTTGGGTTTTTTTTTCTTTTTTCCTCCTGAAAAGTGCATGTTAAGCTTTTTTATTGCTGTGGAAGTAGGGGTGGGAACCTGAACTGCATCCTTTTTACAGCAGGCTAGTACAGCTGGAGTACAGCCCGTTATTTGTCCAGTCAAGAAGCAGACTTAGCGTGCAGACTTTCTTGCAATAAAGTAGCCAGTTCTCCCCTCCTTTCTGAGGTTGTGACATTCAGTCCAGAATCCTCAGTGAGTTTTGTCCAAAATCTAGTATGACAAGAACAATATTGTAGATACGCATTGCACCAACAGCCTGGACACCCCAAAAAAGAGCATTCCTGTGTAACACCGACAGACCCCAGTCATTAGTAGGTAGGACTGAACTGGGGACCTCTGGGGCTCAGTGCATGAGCCTCTACCACATGAGCTAAAAGCCAACTACTGTTAGCTAAGGCTGTAGAGCAGACTCATTTTCTCTCTCTCTTTAAGTGGTCTTGGTGCCACTAGATGGGACAGAGCACTACACCCAGGAGGTGTGGGTTGCACCAGCACCCCTTAAATATATGTAATGAATACATTAAAAATACACTTTGTGGTATTCATTACAGCCCTGCCAGTGCTGATCGAATGATTTCCCCTGTTCCCAGCTTTAAATACCCCCTACTTTGCAGTCACAGTCTTCCATACACAAAAGACTGACAGTAACTCCCTTTGCTGCTGCTCTTAATTCTGCAAGTTGAGGTTAATGCTGGACAAGATTTTATTAAAGGCAGTGTCTGCTAGTGGTTCAAGCAGGTGACTGGGATTAAGGGCTCCTGGCCACAGATTCTGTTCCCCTACCCTAGCCCCTAGATGCTATCCTGGCAACACACAAAGACTGTAAAGGCACCACAAGGGCCCAGGGAAATACTCCTCAGTCCCTAAACAGCCCTATGTTTCCTCCTCAGCACAGCGGGGCTTGGAATGGCACTATTGCAGACATGTCTGCACAGCAGCCGATGGGAAGCCTATGATGGGCTACTGTAAGTTTCAGTAACCAGTGACTGCTCTAACTTATGTCAGAGGCCATTTTGGCCCCCAGAGTAGTCTATAATCTTCACTTGTCCCTCGATTGTACCTATTGAAGACTGTATTTCTGGTCCTGATTGCCATTTACTTGCTGGATAAGCCCGGACAAATCATGTGATGTAACCCCTCTGTGCCTCAGTTTACACATTAGCACAACAGAGATAAATAACACCTACCTCTCAAAGCTGTCAGCTGGGAAGTCCTGATTGATTAATGGCTGGAAAGGGCTTTTATATGCTTGGCGGAAAGACATGACAGAACAGCCCAATATTATCATTTATTAAAAAGCTGTGCACTAAAAACTGGCTGTGCACATAACAGATTCAATTTTATTTTGATGAGTAGTGATGAAGAATGAGAAGGAGGGATTATGAAAGAAAGTGATGTTGTGATTATAATGACTTTGTTTAGCATCCCAAGGGACAGAGTCACTTTGAGAACTCAGGATGCGGTAGCATGTGATAACAGAAAGTAATATACAAAGCACCAATTAATTTAATCATTGTTAATTATTAAAATAGTGTTTTTATTTTAGGCACATAAAAACAGAGAACCTATTTAATGTGGATTTTAGATTTAAATGCAGGAGCCCCATCGCAGAAGCAGAGAAATGACATCAGACCTTAGGAGCTGCGAGTCTGCGTCCATCTTTCTAAAAGGATGTGCGGTTAAACATCTCTGTCCTGTATTGTGAATAAGGAGAAGTAGAGCAAAGGCAGTGCTCCAGTATTTGTCTTCACAGTTTCAGGGGTACAGCATGTGTCTCCCCCCCTCTGAATTCTACTCCAGGAGTGTCCAGGCCAGGCCCATGTCACCTGTCTCTGGACAGGAACTACTGTCCCCCTCCCTTCTGACCAGGGGATAATAAGGCTGCCCAACCCCCAGCCTTAAACTGTGATATTCTCTGCAAGCCAGTCAGCCTAATGGCTAGCAGCTCTGAGTTGCTTTTTCTCCAAGGGCTATGAACAGTGTATTGCCTGCAATCACATGTTCTCCCACAGCTCTTTCGAAGCAAGCGCCTTTATTAACAGGACAAAGCATTACAGAGAAAACATAAAAACAACAGACTGAGACCCATACTAAACATAGGAGAAACCACCCCTGTTCCCAGGGCCAGCTCCAGGCACCAGCTTATCAAGCAGGTGCTTGCGGCAGCCACTCCGGAGCAGGGCGGCACATTCAGGTGTTCGGCGGCAATTTGGCGGAGGGTCCCTCACTCCCGCTGGGAGTGAAGGACCTCCTGCTGAATTGCCGCAGATCACAATCGTGGCTTTTTTTTTTTTTTTTGACTGCTTGGGGTAGCAAAACCCCTGGAGCTGGCCCTGCCTGTTCCACATGGGAAGTCTGAAAGACCACCATCCCTTCCAACCCTTCAGCAAGAGTTGGGGCTTCCCCTTGGACGGGCAGTCATGTTCATTTGCTGAATCAAAATGAAGACCATTAGTCAGGCCAAGCTTGGCATTTTGTATGATGCTTCCTAGTATCTGGAAAACCCAACCTGAACCAGTATATGCAAATCACCCCAGCGTGGAATTTCTGTGGAGTTATTTACAATCTCAGGGGCATCACCCCTTCTGTTTTAATTCCTGTAAGGGCTGTGGTAACCCTCCCCCAATCACACATAACCCATTCATAAGTTTAATACAGTGCTCCCTCAAAATACTGCATGGCGTTGCAATATCTGTCACACTTGTCACTAGGGCCATGTCTACACTGGCAAAAATGAGACCCGGAGTTGCTGGTGCCAAACAGTGGAGCTCTGATGGTGATGACAGTACAAGCTATAGTGTAGACAGAGTCCAGACCATGTGACCTCTACCGGTCATCGAAATGCATAAGCTCTATCTGCATTAGATCCTCCACCCTTGCTGCTACTATTCACTAGTTGTGAATTCCAGGTCCCATTTTTGCCAGTCAGCACAGCCTGGGGAGTTCTGACCCATTTGCAAGTGCTGCAGAAACAGACTCGGTCTTGTTGGGAGCCCAAGAAAGAGCATGCCCCAATGTGGAGATGGGGATTAGAGCTTTCTGTGGCTGAAAAGGACAACCAACAAGGGAAACAAATGGGTTAGATGAATGTGGTATATGGCGGATTGCATCTCCTGGACATGACTGTGTCAGAAAGCTGTGGAGCTCAACCATGGAAAGGCAGGGCTTAACCAGCAAGGCCCGGAAGCAGCTGTGGCCTGTTAGGCTTCCTGGCGCCTGTATGTCAGAGGAAGTCAGCTACTGGGAATGGATCAACCTCCAAACTGCTAGATGGAGGGACGTCCCCTTTCTGTGAGTTTGAGCTTTTATGCTATGTTTCACCCATGCAAAAACAAATAGTGGTTTAAAAAAAATGTTATCAAGGCTGCAAAACCAAGCACTCCAAAGTTAGAAAATGCCAGACTGAAGGTTGCGTGTGCAATCTTAATTTGGTCCTCTTGTGTGTATTCAGTCTTTAATTACATGATCACATGCTATTTTTTGCCACAAGACCCCTGCCTCTTTCCGTGCAAAGGGTAGATGGTGCTCATTTAAAGTGTAGCCAGTCAATAATTTGTTTTCTCTTTGTTTTTCAATGTGTGCCTTTAGGCCTTATTAGCTGCATGTTATTCAAATCCTGCTCTGAATACAGAGTGATTAATGTCCTATGGTGTTCATCGCCAGCGTATCTGAGTGCGTTGCAAATGTTGATGTAGTTATTTTCACACATCCCTGTGAGGTCACAGGATATTATTATCTCTGTTTTACAGAGAAGGAACTGAGGTACAGCAAGATTAAGGTGCCTAACAAAGATGCTTAGGATCTGATTTTTCAGAGTATTTTGCATTATATAGCCCTTTAGATGTTCAAAGCACAGCCTCCATTGGCTTTAGAGGCAGCTGTGAGTGCTCAGTAATTCTGCACATCTGGTTCTGGGGTTTCAAGTCAGGCACCCAGAAAATGAGAACCATATAATTAGTGACAACCTGTGAAAGGTTTGGTGACTCTGTGGCAAAGACAGAGAGAGAATCCAACTCCTCAGGGCAGCCTTCAGCCAGGGCCGGTGCTTCCATTTAGGCGACCTAGGCGGTTGCCTAGGGCACCAGGATTTGGGAGGGCGGCATTTTGCGGCCCTTGGCGGCAATTCAGCGGCGGGGGGTCCTTCTGTGCTCCGGGTCTTCGGCAGCAATTCTACAGCGGGTCCTTCACTCACTCCGGGACCCGCCGCCGAAGTGCCCCGAAGACCGGGAGCGCAGAAGGGCCCCCCCCACCGCAGAATTGCCGCCAACGACCGGGAGCTCGGAAGGACCCCCACCTAGGGCGCCAAAAACCCTGGCGCCGCTCCTGTCTTCAGCTATCTTAACAATGAGCCCATCCTTTCTCTTTCTGCAAGCTCCTGTCTCATTCACTATACACCTTCCAATTTCTGCAATGAATGAAGCAGGGTTCTACACACCACAGCTGCCTCCTCTACACTCCTATTTTAATTCCTTGAGCAGAGTCTCTAAAAATATCTCTGCTGAACATGTGTGAACTGTGATTTTTAAAAGGCATTGTTAACTTGGCCATATTTGGGCGGATTTTCATAGAGATGACACAGGCCACCCCTGCCAAAGTTGAAGCCCCTGCTTCAAAGCAGGGGGAAGCTACAGCTTTTCAAAGAAAAGGCTGTCAGAGCATTTTTAAAATTGTAAAACAATATATTTTTCCCCAGCCTTGTTCTTCGAAACAGCTGAACTGTTTTGGTTGAAATATTCCAGAAGAAGTCAGCCTGAGGCAGACACCTGAGGGAAATTTCAGCCCTAACAAGTAAAGTTTGGCAAAGTTATAAACAGCTGATTATGGTCTTGTAAAGGGAAATGTTGGACAACCTTAATAACTGGCAGTGCTACCATCTCCATCAATCATAGTTGCATTTATTTCCCTCTGGGACAAGAAAGGGTTTAAAAAACAGCACCTCCTCTGGAAGGATTAGCAACTAGTAGTAAATATCACATCTGCCAGTCAGATTGTTACATCAGGTAGAACAGTGGAAAACAGCACTGGAAAAAATGGTGGGGTGATGAGGAAGTTTGAAGAAAGAATCCACTTTGGAAAAATACATGTAGCTTTAAAAATTGGCTATCCAAATCCACAATGAATTATAGGTAACAAGCTTACTGGGAGACATTATTGACTGCACCCCAGGACAGCATGCTCTTTAGAGTGCCTTCTTCCCTCTCCCAATTACAAAATTTAGGAGATACTACAAATGCATTGAGCTCCTGGGAAGGTCTCAAGGAGAACAGACCAATGGACATCTTGGTCTCATTTACCCCTTATAGAGATACAAAATGCTGTACACAGCCAAGATCAGATTGTGGGCAAGAAAACTCAGGGCAGACTTACGTTCCAATTCTGTGCTATCTTTAGCTCACTAATCTTCAGTCTGCTGACATCCTCCAGGCTGCCAAACAAATGAGTGCTTAGGGAGGTCTAGATATCTCCAGCATCAAGGGGGTTAAACATAAGCACACTTCTCTATATATGGTAGACATATAAGACCATTGATCAATCTGTGTGAGTTCTGGAGGAGAAAGCTCCTGAAGGAATGTTTTAAACTGACCACAGACCTGTCCACCCGACAGATATCTTTTCTTGTATAAAAGGTGCTGTCTCTCTGAGACCTGGGCGAATATAGAGGATTTTATTCTTGCCAAAAAAATGAATATTCTTGTTTCATTGTTTGCTTGTGATTCTCTTTATTTGCAGATATCCGAGTGAGTTTTTATTTGCAGTGATGTTCATGGAAAGCAAAAGCATAGCCAATCAGAGCTCAGATATTTGTATAAGTAGTTGGAGCAGGTGTGTCTTCACAGCCACTTTGAAAAGGCAGATGGTTTTACTTGCACAGGAGTTATTGAACAGTTGTCAATAGCGAACATATTAGTGAAAATCACAGTTTGTTTGGGATGTCTACTGTTTATAAAGCTTAGGTCCAAAAATTATACCAGATATTTAAAAAAGAAAGGAAAGGAAGAGATTTTAAGATACGATCTTCCTTTTGAACTATGAGTGCACTTTATGCTGGCCTTTTATATAAACTGTAAACTCCTTAGCACAGGGACTGTTTCTTTTTCTTGGACAAGGCTGAACACACTGCTTGTGCTTTCCAAGAAAAAAACTTATATTCTTGACATCTGCTGTGTGTCAAATTCCAGGATGCAGTCCAGACCAGTGAGCAGTGGTGTCGCTGCCTGCCCCACAACCTAGGATACCTCACAATGCTTTGCTGTTATAGCTCCCAACCTAGGCTGCTCACAAACAGCCTACCGGCATGCACTTCATACCCTGAGTATCTGGGTAAAGGAGCAGCCCTGGTCCAGTAACTCTGGCCACAGCAGCCTGTTAGCAACACACCAGTCACACTCTGGCTTCTACCAGCCATGGTTACTAGTTATAGGGTGACTCCAACACTCTCTCAGTCCTGAATTTCCCTCCAAAAGTGTGTTCTGCACTGTCCAGCCTTTTCCTGGGCAGTTCAGATATAAAAGATGTGTTGCCCCAGTTAAGGGTCAATATTTAAGTATATGCATCCGACAAAGTGGGTATTCACCCACGAAAGCTCATGCTCCAAAACATCTGTTAGTCTATAAGGTGCCACAGGACTCTTTGCTGCTTTTACAGATCCAGACTAACTCAGCTACCCCTCTGATACTATTTAAGTTTGCTATTTTGACTGGATTTACCAAACAGTTCGGTTTAAACACAACACTGGATTATTTTAGATTAAATATAGAACAAGTTTATCTAACTACAAAGGGAGAGAGGTTTTAGGTCAGTACAAGTATTAGGTATTAAAGTCAGAAATGGTTACAAGAAAAATAAACATAAAACGTTCCCAGTAGCTAAAATGTAACATGCTAGACTTGGTTCAAAGTAAATTCCACACCACAGGTTCCCAGCACCAGAAAATTCTCAGGTCAGGATCCTCCCCAAAGTCAGAGGGCTGGTTTCTTTGTCATCATGGGTGTGAGAGAGAGAGAGAGAGAGAGAACTATAATTTGGGGTGTTTTTGCCCCTCACTGTTAAAGTCTAATCACCCTTTGAACACATTTTCCGAAGGTTATCCCTAGATAAAGTTCCTTCCAGCTGTGAGGACAGGGATGTGGAGTCCCGTGGTGAAAGCAGTTTTATGATGTTAGCTAAAATGCAGATGGCTCTGTTCCTGCAAATGGCCACTTATCAGGTGATTGCCAATCGACTTTGATGACACCTAGCTAGAGGACTCAGCTTGTCCTTTGCCTTTGAGAAACCAGTTTACTCCGTCTCCAGACTTGTCTGGTAAACATTGTAGTCATAATTTTAGTTTATGTTCATAACTCTTAATATATGTTTAGTACATACATTAAACAAGAATATTGATTATCAGTGTGTTGTTAGTTTTTAAACAATACCTCACAAGGCATATTTTGTACAAAGTTTATTACAATAACGTGAAGGGTGTGAATACAGGGGGTGCTTTCGGTCACTTTGACTCCCAGAAATCCTCATATGAGATAACATCACAACACTCCTCCTCGGGTCAGCTAATAGGAGTAATGGACTGTGCTCTTGGCACATTTCCCTGCCTCCAGGCTGACTCTCACTTTAACCTTCATTTAGATTATTATATTACAGTAAGGAGAAATCCCCTCCTTCCCTCCAAAGCATATCAGGAGTGTTCTCATTTAACTCTTAAATTATCCCTGTTGTTTGTGGGCATACTAATCCCCTTTTCAGCCACAACCTCTCTACAGTTATGACATCAGCAATTATGACATCCCCTGAAGCCCTTAACGCCTACTGATTATACAACTGGGTTCCCTCCCATGTGGAGAACACTAGTGTTCTGAGCAGAGAAGGGTGAACAAGTTTGGATAATTTAAGAAACCAACATTGGATCCAAACCTTTGCTGAAATAATATCCCCCCTCCCCCCCCCCCCCCCGCGCACTTCTCCTTTCAATTACAGCTGGAAACTGGAAGTGCCGGAGATCTCTTGAGAAAGCTTGTGCTCCTGTGATTTCCACCTTGATTTGGTTTTGGTTTTGGTTTGGTTTTGGTTTTTGTCAGACTCAAACAATTCAGGTACTTTTAGAGACTCATCTGACCTTCTGAGGGGTTCATTATCCCACCATGGCAAACCACGGCTTTCCCCAATGGCTACTGCTTACTGAAAGCAGTTCTCAATCTGTTTCAAAACTATCAGATGAGGTTTATGACAGTAATTATACCTTAAAAAGAAGCCGCTAACCTCCTCCACCCTTTTTGAGTTGTTCTCCTCCAACCCTTTCCCACTTCTCATTACATAACTTGACTGGTCACCACAGAGACACGGACATCAATATTTAAATATAACAAGGGAGACAGACTGCACAGACGGTATCTAGTTATTGTTTTTATTAGACAAAAGTTAAGCAGAGCGACATTTTTTCCTCCAAAAAACAGTGCTGAAGGTCAAATGGGGAGTGAGCTGAATTTGTAGATGAGGAACAAAAAGGGTTTTCCAAGCTCAGCTCATGCTGAAGGAGGAACCAGCTGCTCCCTACGATTCATAGAAAACAAACTCTGAAAACTCCTTCCTATTAGACACGGGAGAAGATTTTTCACTTGAGGGAAAGCATGGGGGACGATGGTGATATCGATGAAGGGAAATAGAAATAAAGCATCACTAAGCGCATACCTTGTAGAGTATGTGCAAGTTTTTGCCAGGAAGAGGCCAGTGGAGGAGCTGGGCCTCCTTTATAAAGCCTTTGTATACAGTACTGCAAGAATGTGCCTTAATTGTAAGTGCATGTTCTAGAACAAGGGTGGGCAAACTTTTTGGCCCGAGGGCCACATCTGGGTATGGAAATTGTATGGCGGGCCATGAATGCTCATGAAATTGGGGGTTGGGGTGAGGGCTCCAGCTTGGGGTGCAGGTTCTGGGATGAGGAGTTTGGGGTGCAGGCGGTTGCTCCTGGCTGAGACCAAGGGGTTTGGAGGGTGGGAGGGGGATCAGGGCTGGGGCAGGGGATTGGCACATGGGAGGAGGTTGGGGTGCAGGCTTCAGGTGGCGCTTACCACAAGCAGCTCCCAGAAGCAGTGCATATCCTCCCTCTGGCTCCTATTCAGAGGAGCGGCCAGGCAGCTCTACACACTGCCCCATCTGCAGGCACTGCCCCTGCAGCTCTCATTGGCTGTGGTTTCTGGCCAATGGGAGCTGCGGGGGCGGCACTTGGGGTGGGGGCAGTGTGTGGGGCCCCATGGCTGCCTCTACATGTAGGAGCCAGAGGGAGGACATGCTGCTGTTTCCAGGAGCCACAAAGAGCAGGGCAAGCCCCTGACCCTGCTCCTCATCTAGAGCATGGGAGCGAGGCAAGCTCTGGACCCCTCTTTGCGGCACGAGCTCGAGGGCTGGATTAAAACATCTGGAGGGCTGGATGCGGCCCCCTGGCCATAGTTTGCCTACCCCTGTTCTATAGCTTGCATGTTGAGGAAGGATGTGGTAAATTTGGTCTGACGTTAGTGGAATGCATACATCTCAAAGAGGTTTCTGACATTCTTGCAACATCCGCCTGTTCCAAAGAACTTAATTTAGTAGCTATTATTTTAGAAAAGAGAACCCAAAGCTGAACTCTTGAACCAAACTAATCAGAAATGACAGTGCCTTATCCTCCTACAGAAGGCATTATTGGAATTGAAAAAAAGTTCAGAAAAAGGCAACAAAAATTATTAAGAGTATGGAACAGCTTCCATATGAGGAGAATTTAGTAAGACTGGGACTTTTCAGCTTGGAAAAGAGACGACTAAGGGGGGATATGGTAGGGCTCTATAAAATCATGATTGGTGTGAAGAAAGTAATTAAGGAAGTGTTATTTACTCTTTCTCAAAACACAAGAACTAGGGGTCACCAAATGAAATTAATAGGCAGCAGGTTTAAAACAAGCAAAAGGAAGTATTTCTTCGCACAACACACAGTCAGCCTGTGGAACTCATTGCCAGGGGATGTTGTGAAGGCTAAAACTATAATGATTAAAAAAAGAATTAGATAAATTAATGGAGGATAGGTCCATCAATGGCTATTAGCCAAGATGGGCAGGGATGGTGTCCCTAGCCTCTCTTTGCCAGTAGCCGGAAATGAGCCACAGGGGATGATGAATCACTTGATGATTACCATTCTGTTCATTCCTTTTGGGACACCTGGCATTGGCCATTGTCAGAAGACAGGATACTGGGTTAGAAGGACCTTTGGTCTGACCCTGTATGGCCATTCTTATGTACATAGGGTGAATAATAGCATGTGACACAATCGCTGGAGTAAATTTGTATAAATTCATTTTATTTATTAATTCCAAAGTATTTTGCGGTGAATCCAAAAAGCTGCAAAAGAGACTTTAAATCACATTCTGACAGATTAGAACCTTGCACGTAGGTGGGAGCCACCATGTACTGTACAGAAAGTACCCTGACATAACTCATTAATATAACAAATCACAAACTAAATGTAATTCTGGAAAACCATTTTTGTCATCTGTACCAGGCTTTTATTCTGTACATTCTGGCCAGAGGTGGATTAAGATTTATTGGGGCCATGGGCACAAAGAACATTTGGGTCACCCCATTAAAAACACAAATGTATCAAAAATGCAAAAGTACAAAGACTCTATTCAGTGTTTACACACTGTATTAATAGTAAAGCAAATCTAATTCCAGTTCATTATGCCTAAATTAACTGTTCAGTTTTCCCACATAGAAATGAATATTGCTAGATACTATTCATACCATTGCACAAAGGTGTTCACTGCTAAATCTGGACAACACTGATGTTACAAGAATCAGTTTTTCACAGGTCAACAAGTAGTTCTTTCATCTCCCCAGTTTTCTTATACCTGACCATTATGGCTTTTTTTCCACCTATTGAACTTCTTACAGTCCAGTTTTTCTACTGTGGAAGTAAAAATGTTTGAAAGACAAGAGCTATAATTCCAGAAAGTAACTTAATTAAAAGAAGTAATCTTAAAATGAGGTTAAATTACTCTATTATTAAGAACTTTAAGTTTCAGCCAATGTTGAGAACTGGCTTAAAACAAAGTTTGCAATTGATCACATAAGCTATGAAAAAATGTTGAAATAATCTGATATGTACCAAAGTAAATCCTTTGGCTTTCTGCCAAAGGCAATTCATGTCAAACCACGAGAAAGTTTATATTTTACCAATTGAGTTTTAGGACTAACTATTTCCGCTAATCAGAAACTAGCTTATACATATACATTAAATCACACTTTTAAGAATAGACCAGGTTCTGATTAGCCAGAGCACACAACAGGATATTCGATCATTACTAAACCAGTGAGAATATAGTTTTGCTAATAATACTGCAGAGAGAGAATATTCATCATCCCATTATACCAGTTCCTCATCATCAGTGTAATGGAGGGGGAAAAGTCACTGGAACTGAAGGTCCTCGCAAGAAAAGTGAAACTGTTTGAGCAGCATATTCCAGAAGTCTTGAGGTCTTTCTGAGTGTAGCCTTCATTGATTTGACATCTACCATACCATTCTCTCACTAGAAGGGAAAACCTATAGCGGCAGCAGGCTGTAAAAGAGACTCAGTTTGGAAATATTTTAATGAAGTTCCTCTACCTGTGGATAAGACAGACATGTGTACAAAATGCAATCAGTGCAACAAAGACATGCAAGGTCTGGTTGCCCGAATGAAGCGAATGAACCAACATAATGAGATGTGTCCCATCTCAGGAGGAAGCTGCGTTCAAAATGATGAAAGGAACATGAGTCAACATGCAGGATCTTCAGGTTGGTAAACTTTTTTATTTCGTCTTTCTTTCTTAAGGACTGCCTGTCTTCCTTCTCGACTATTCTTGAATTCTCATGTTTGAGCAAAACATATAGTAGTTACTCTGTGGTACTATCATTTTAGATGCAGATGTGATTAAAAAAAAAGCTGAAATAGGCAGAGCTTCTTTTTACAATTTCACCTTTAAAGTAGTACTGTCAGTGAATGCAATGAGTAATACTGAATGAGCAATATGGTAATAATAATTAAATAACTGCATTGACTTATTTTGTTTAGGAGAATCCATCCTCAACATACAAGATTCTGAAGACTATCCAGCTTCAAGTTCACCATCATTTTCTACAGTTTCAGGGTTCTCTGCCAATGATAGTGTTTCAGTCACATCATGTATGTCACATAGCCACAGTATATCACAGTATATCACCTATAGGAAAAAGAAAACAAAATCTCCATCGATTGAGTCCCATTGGGTAGCTAGAAAGATTAACCTGAATAATCTATACAGAAGCCCCTGGAAACCTAATCCATGAACTATTGGAACTCATTTACAAAACTTTTCTTAAACATGCACTGTTGAGAACTTTGGCTGTGATAGTGACATCTATTTTTTCACAGTTTTCTTCACAAACTTTCAGATTAGGCCAATTCTTGATATAGTGCTCAAAACAATCCATTACTGACTTCCATCGCACATCTTGTGGGAGAGTTAGCTTGGTTCCTTCCTTTTTTTCAGAGCAGCTGCTGCAAAGTGGTTGTTATGGAAGTATTTTGCAATTTCAACATTAGCCTTTATTTCTGGAACACTGAAGTCTTTGGCTAGGAGTTGCATCAAATGAGCACTGCAACTGTATGTTATTAGCTTGGGACTTTCTTCACTCTCTTCTAAATAATTTCTTCTCATTTTGGATCCATTTGCAGCATTGTCTGTGACCAACCTGTGTACTAGACATTTGAGTTTTTTTCGGTTTGTTATAGTTTTTACTGCTACTTCTTGTAAGTATTCTGCTGTGTGTGCATTTCCTGATGTATCAGTTGTTTCTGTAAGGTAGACATTCCCTTCTTCTGTTGTCGTACAAGCACATACAACAGGATCAGTGTGGACACTGCTTCACCCATCAGGGCCGGCTCTAGGCACCAGCAAAACAGGCAGGTGCTTGAGGCAGCACATTTGCAGGGGGCAGCATTCAGGCCATCCTTTTTTTTTTTTTAACTCACTTCCTCCCCTCTCACAACCCTGCAGAAGCAGAGCCAGGGAGCAGCTGCAGATCCAGCATGGGAGCTGAGAAACCACGGGACCCTGGGAACTGTAGTTCCTTGCCTAGCTCCCTGCCTATAGAGCCAGCCCTGGAGCAGGGAAAGAACTACATTTCCCAGCAATCCCTTGGCAGCTATCAACAGGAAAGGGAGGGGTAGGGAGTGAGGTAGCTGAGCCATGTTGCAGCTTGCTGTAAGTTGAAAGGCGTGGCACTGTGAATGAGAAACAAGTGTGCCCAAGGAGTAGAAGGCTTTGCCCCAGATATCCCTTCAGAAGACTTCCTCAGACTGGATTAGGGATACTGGTGTGACCTCACCTTGCAGCCCTCAAAGAAGGAATTGGGTGGACTAAATGGACAGTGCCCCTCTCTATCTGAAGCCTAGCAAGGGAGATATGTGGATCCCACTAGAATTTAAAATGAAAAGTAAGGGAGGAGAAGCTCTGAACCTGGGCAGCTTTAGATACAGTACCAGACACTTAGGAGGATTTCCACTTCTGAGCCATGAAAGCAGAAATTGACTTTTCTTTTCCAGATATAGATAATATTCAGAAAGGGAATCTAGCACCTGCCTTCCAGATTTCAATACCCTCAAAATTCAGGAGTACTCAAGCTCAATTTGGGCAGCTCTTACTTCATTTCTTCCAAATCAAATATTCTGCTCCTCTGTAACTTGCTGTAGAAAAAGTAGGAGAAAATTGACCAAGAAATGCTTCCCAGTGGTTTTTAGGACTGGAATTGCTATTTTCAACAGCCATTGCCTTTTTTTTTTAATTTGTTTAAAAGGAAGACAGTGATATTGCATTGGCAAATTCCCCATAGAAAGAAAGAATGGAACAAAAGAATAAAGGCACCTCAACTTTTCCTCATTTGTGTAGGACACTCTTATAATGTGCATCCGGATCTCCTCCAATATCATAAGCTGAAAATTATTCTACTTTTCTGCAGTTCTGTAACCATATGGGAACCAATCCTGTCTGTGTTCTGTGCACATCCAAAATTCCTGCTGAATGACCTGCCCTGGGAACGAGTTACCAGTGACCCAGGGCTGAAATAGCAGAAGGGTGCAGGTTGGGGGGAGAACCCAGCGCTGGGGCAGCAGGGGAGTGCGGGGGGAGCCCAGGGCTGGGGTGGGGGGCAGCCAAAAATTTTTTTTGCTTGAGGCAGCAAAAAACCTAGAGCCCATCCTGTCACCCATCAAGACTCAGGTTAACAATTTCACAAGGGGTCGGCAACCTGCAGCATGCGTGCCAAAGGCAGCACATGGGCTGATTTTTAGTCTCAGCTGCCAGTACTGCTCAGCCCGCTGCTGGCCTGGATTACAGAACCCCAGACCAGCAGCAGGATGAGCCGCTCAGCCCACTGCTGGTCTGGGTCCCAGCCACCGGCCCCTTGCCAGTCAGGGTCCCAGCCGCCGGCCCCTTGCCAGCCAGGGTCCCAGCTGCCGGCCCTGCTCAGCCTGCTGCCAGCCTGGATGGATGGAACCCAGCAGGCTGAGCGGGGCCAGCAGCCGGGACCCTGGCTGGCAGGGGCTGGCGGACGGAACAGTTCTATCTACCACCCACGCTGCCGGTCTGGCACACGAAATCTTTTACTGGCATGTGAAACCTTAAATTAATGAAGACTTGGCACACCACTTCTCAAAGGTTGACAAACCCTGGTCTATATTCTCTCAGTCGCTGATGTGCTCCAGGCTGCAGACTGTGTCCTCATGGCTCAGATTGGGCTCAGGGCAGTAGAACTCCGCCAGGAGTGGGCATTGCTGTCCCGCTGGGGCTGGAGGAGACGCAGCATGAGGTGTTCCCCATCTTCCTTCGCCACCTAGACCTGGCCGCCCAGCCAGACACAAGAGGATGTGGAAGGAGCCTGTCACCAGTGGCAGCGAGAAGCCATGGGCAGCAGTGAAGAAAACAACAAGCGGGAGAGGCAGTGGTTGCTGCTCTCTCCAGCTGCACAAACCAGCTGATCCCTCCTTTGTCTTCTAGGCCTAGGATCCTTTAATGGTTTAGTATCCCCTTTGACCCTAGGCTCAAGCGTAGGACAGGTAACCCCTTGCTAGCATTGATGGAGGCAGGCAGGGACCATCTCCAATTAATAGCTCCCCTCGTTGTTCCCTTAAGCAGCCTTATCTCAGTCATAGTTTTGTTTCCTTTTTGCTTCCCACAGCCGCCTCCAGCACTCCCTCATTCCCCACTAGAGCTGGTTGAAACTCAGAATTTCCAAGACGCAGGAAACTGTGATGTCTTGAAACAGTTTTTGTGCTGATTCAGAATGAAAACTTGGAATGAAGAAATGTCATGTGGAATGGAAATTCCAAAAATTTTTCACCTCCACATTGATCAGGTGAGCCACTCGTGACACCAGGATATATTACTCCCCACGCCAGGCACTCTAACAGCAGACACACAAGGCAGAAGCCAAACTCGCTTAAATTCCACTCCATTTCCGGTGGCCCAGAATATTCCCAATGGCCCCTCAAGCTGCAGTTTCCTACAACACCCCAGTGGGAGCGTAAGGCCTCCCCTTCCTAATGTACAGACTAGCCTTTCATTTCCCCAGTGTGCCTGGCCCATTCAATGACCAGCGTATGGGGGTGGGGCCATACCCCTCCTTCCTCATGGCGGAATGGGTTCCTCTGTGAGTGCATGGGGGGGAGCATCCTTCAAGGGTATAGAAGCATTAAACTAGCCTGGGCAAAGACTGTGGGGGCAAAAGTTTTGGTGGAAAGAAACATTAATTTGCTTCATACTTAAACACATCTGACTCTGCAGGCTGCACTATTAGCCAGGGCCCAGGCCTTCAGAGAACCTTACTCTTATTTATTTCAATGGGAGTTAGGCACCTAAATACCTTTGAGGTGCTCGGGCCAAGTGGATTGTAGTAATGACCTGAGATAATAGTTCCACACCATGCATAGCCTTATGAATCTCTGACTTTCTCAATAGGGTCACATCAGTGAACACAATTTTTGACATGGTACTTTTATTCACCCACAATAAAATGGATACCTGTGATGGGGAAGCTATTTATAGTATTGTTAACACTGGTGTTAGGCCACCTCCTGTTCCTTTCAGGTACATTCCCAGAAGATGGAGTTGCTTGTCGCTATTATTCATTTATCTGATTCTAGTGTAAGCTTACAGGAAACCTGGATGTGTTGCACAACCAGCTGACTTAATCCAGAAAATATGATTCAGTTCACAGAGAACTGATTTCATCTGGTTGTAAGTGGATAGGGCCCTTGGATGGCTTTGACCCATCCTCAGTATAAGTATACAAGAAATATGCATGTGTTACCAACAAGCAGATACAATTCTCGTGTAATTCTGGATGCATTCACAGTGAACCAAACTGATTTCAGGCTAAACTTGTGGAAGGCTCTACATTGCAGTTCCAAAATACAGTGTCTGAAATGTTCATAAGGCAATATTTAATTCCAATAGAGGCAATAACAGAAGACCAAACTAAGAATGCTGTTGGACTACACTGGACTAGGATCAGGGGTGTGTGAGTTCAATTCCTGGCTTTGCTACAGACTCTGTATATGGGAAGAAGATAGTCACTCGATCGCTCTGTACCTCAGTTCCCCATCTGTGAAACAGGGATAATATTGCCTTTCTACTGCTTGTCTAATTAAACTGTAAGCTCTTTGGAGCAAAGACTCTCTAACCTAGGAATCAGTGGGAGGTATGTGTCCTAATACTTTTGAGGATCTGGATCTCTCTTACTATGTGTATATGAAGTGCCTAGAACACTGGGACCTTAATCTTGGTTGGTGCCTGTAGGCGCCACTTTAATTATTCTGTCACCTTCACTTTGAGAATTACTATCTTCCCTACGTAGCCCCAATGGAATTCACAAACCTGTTTGCAGAGTAAGGTACTCCTCAACATGAGTAAGAGTGGTAGGATTAGCACCAGCGCAAGAAATATATTTTATTAGAGATGAGTAAGGGGGAAGAACTTGGTTTCAGACAAAATTTTATGAAATTTAAAAATATTTATGTTGCCTTTTTTTTCTGAATTTCCTGTGCTGAAAGGTTCAGTATAATTGAATTGCAAAAAGACTTGATCTGAATTACAAACACAGTTGTATTGAATCTCTTCATTGGATGCATTAAGGCCCAGAATCCTGCAAAGGTTTATGCAAGTGCTTAACTTTACTCCCATGAGTAGTCACATTGCTTTCAATGGGATTATTCCCGACAGTATAGTTTAACATGAATATTAACTGTTTGCAGAATCAGGGCCAGGGCCGACGAGAGCGGGGAGGAAGCTGGTACAAATTACCAGGGCCCAAAGGTCCGGAAGAGGGCCCAGGACCCAGCTTCCCTGGCTTTGTCGGCCGTGTTTAGCCAGTCCGACCTTGCTGGGGGGCCTGAAAAAAATTTTTCACCGAGGCCCGAACCTGCTGTCTGTGGCCCTGATTCAGAGCCTAATACAAATTATACAGATTAGATAAGGGATGGAGAAATCGTTTTTTCCAAATTAAAAACTGCCAGCTTTAACCTGCATCCAACCCTGTTATCCAAAATTGGGTGCAGCCCTCAAACTTCCAGTAGGCCCCCAGAAGAATCCCCAGGCATGCGCTCCGCTGTTGAATTCAATGGCTGCCATGTACACTTGATCCTTTGAAATAGCAATATATAGTTTCAGTATCAGAGGGGTAGCCCTGTTAATCTGGATCAGTAAAAGCAGCAAAGAATCCTGGGCACCTTATAGACTAACAGACGTTTTGGAGCATAAGCTTTCGTGGATGCATCCGACCAAGTGGGTATTCACCCACGAAAACTCATGCTCCAAAACGTCTGTTAGTCTATAAGGTGCCACAGGATTCTTTGCTGCTTTTATAGTTTCAGTAGCCACTTGTGCTTTGTGAACCTGGCCACAGAGCCTTTTAAGTAAGAGCTACTTCTCCATCAATCTCATCCGTTAACATCTGCGCAGTCGCTGGAGAGCTGTGTGTGCAGTAGGATTGTTGCCTGTTTCTGTGGTAGCTCAGAAATGGTGTAAGAGGCAGTGGGAAGTTTGGGCTGGCCGCCCCCAGGAGGCGGTAGCCTCCTCTGTAAAAATGGCCTGCTGCGGCTAAGTGGGAGGATCCTGGCTTAGCTACAGAGCCCGCGGGTGGGTGTCTGTAATTGAATGAGGGAGGAGATAGAGAAGAGAAACAGCCTAGCACCTAGCCAGTCAGCGGAAATCCCAAAAGAAAACACAGAGGACTACCCTCTGCAATAGCTGCGGCTCCTTGTTCGTACGCGCTGATTTACCAGGCCAGCTCTGCCCACAGCAATCTGCAGCAATGGGCGTGGAAGGCTGCACCAAGTGCATCAAATACCTGCTTTTTGTCTTTAATTTTGTCTTTTGGGTGAGTGCGCTTTTCCCATTTCTCTCCCCACCCCTCCCGGTCTCGGCTGCGGATTTGCGCATCACGGAATGCGGGGTGGCTGCGTTCGCTTTTTCCTCCTCCCGGCTGCAGAAGAGATTCCTACCAAAACAATGCAGGAGGCTCAGAAGGGAGTGGGGGCTTTGCTTTCTCTCTGCACGAGGGGAGCAAAATCTCCTCCTCTGAACAGCTGTGAGGGACGAGGGACCGGAGGAACGTTCGGGTTGGAATATGGGTGAGGTTTAGCCCAGAAAAAAATGGTTGTTGCATTGAAAGAGCATGCGGACCTGAGCAGTGTGCTTTCTGCAAGCCCCGGCTGTAAGCTGTTCTTACCCCGCTGGGGTAATTCTTAATTTGTTTGTGTTTAAAAAAAAAAAGCCCTATAAATCTGAAGTGGTTTTTAATTTGGTTTTTAAATTCTGAAGGATTTCGTGGATACAGGGTTAAAATGTACAGACGCTCGCCAAAGTTAATAAACCACCTGTAAACTGAATTGAAGAATGCTTGGGAGACGTGGTGTGAGGATCTCTGTTTGTCTGCTGGGTTGAGAGGATATGCCTGCGGGCACAAAGGCTGGTGCGTAGTTATATAATAGCCGAGGTTTTAGCTCATGGTGGGCAGCTGTAAATAGGCATCTGTAGGCTGTAAAGTGTTTTCTGGAGTTCTGGGAGGCGGGAACTAGAGAATTACTAAAACATGTAAATCCTGTGGTTAGAGGCTGGAAACTAGAGTATAACGTATCTCTCTCCCCACCCTTCTTTCTTTTTTTAAAAAGAAAAAATAACTTTTCTATAAATACAGGGTTTTATTTTTGAAATTAGTTTTGATGCCAACTTTTCTAATATGTGCAGCAAAGCTGGCTCTGAAAAACAGGGTGCTGGAACAATTTGTGTAGTGGGGGTGCTGAGAGTCATTGAACCAAACTGTAAACTCTGTATATGATAGAAACCACTTCAAGCCAGGGGGTGCAGCAACACTCCCCCCTCCCCGCATCCCTAGTTCCAGCACCTATGCCTGAAAAAAATGGTTAAAAATGAGGAGATATAAAACTGGATTTTTTTTTTAATTATTCATGTTGTTTGTTATTTTGTTTAGTGCTCCTGCTTCTCCTGTTTTACAAATGAGGACTCTGGGTGGAGGTTGGGGGGAAATGTTAGGTTTCCCAGCCTTGGGATATGAATCAGAAACTCTGTGTTGCTGTTGGGTTAAGAAAGATGAGCTGATTGCTTGGAGAAGGAATGTATGTGGGGAGGAAGGGGGAGTTAAAACGTACTTGCTTAGTAGATGATCTAGACAAATGAGGATGCTTAAAAGATGGGTGATGTGCATAGTTTTTCATACCCCTCCCATCGTCTCATACTCCCTCCCTGCTTGGAGAATTTTGCAGAGACCACACCCCGAACCTCAGAAAAGTCTTTGCCTGAGTTTCTACAGCTCTGGATTTTAGAAGAGATTTGGTTTTGATTGTTTTTTAAGTAACATTCTGTAGAACTTGGACTTCCTGACAATACAACTTGAGCACTGTTGTTTCCATACTAGCTAAGAAGTAAATCTTACCCTGTCTGTAGCAAGAGAGTCTTCTAGCAGCTGCCTGCAATGAATAGTTAATCAGATCTACAGCTGTGTTAAATTAACAGTAGGTTGCATAGGCTAGTTTCCCCCTCTGTGTGTAATAAGGTCAGTGTGTTTGTCCCAGTTTTGAGTCCCCCCAGGGTGAGTGGGGGGTTGTGGGTGAAGGGCAGTGCCCTTTGTTTGGTTTGGCTGCTTATTTCTCATGCCGTTTCCTCCCTGAGATGGAGCTGGTGTGGCCAGTTATCATCATTGCTGGACATTTTAGGGGCAGACAGTGATGCTTCGGTGCTGGGTTGGCCGGGGCTGTCTCAGATGATATGTGGTTCTTACAGCTTTTTCACAAACCAGAGTAGTAGTTGAACACTATTTCCCTGCCCTGCTTTGGTTAGAGTTAATATTTTGCTGGTAGTTGAGAATGCCCCAAGGCTACATCAGTCTTCACCCTACTTTTAAACTGAGTTGACAGCAGATTAGCACCATTTCAGAGAGGTGGTTTTAGATGGGGTGGCAGGGAGGACTCCTTCCCATTTCCATGGAATTCTAGGTCATGGTCCCTGCTGACAGCTAGAAAGAGTAGGGCTGGTGACTGTGAAAGTGGAGTTCAGTGAGGGTGAAGTCTGATGAAGGGAATATTTTTGCAACATGCATTTCTTCTTGGATCTGAACGCATTGATGAAAAAGAATCTGTTTACATGAATGAACCCCCATCCCACCCCAGCTTGTGACAGATGATTATCTAAGAATGTGCTGTTTACTGATTTGCTGCTGGTATAAACAAGAAATGCTTCTTCAGCCAATAGCTGATTCTGCTCCTGGGGATTTCCTACTTATTTTCTTTCCTGGGCTCTAATTTTCCTCACCTCACCGAGCAGGCAGGCCGTGTCTACACTAGGAGTGATTGGCTGGCATAGCTACACTGCCAAAGCACTCCTAATGTGCATGCTGCTATAGTGGAAAAGCTCTATTTTTATCAGTATAGCTTATTCCATACACCTGCATTCCCCGCAGAAAACAAACTATGCCAATAGAAGCACAGTTTTGCTGGTGTAACTGCATCTGTATTAGGAGCTTCTGCTGGCATAGCTATGTCTGTCAGGGATCATGCTGCTGACTGATGCCGACACCAGCAGAAGTCTGTAGTGTAGATGTGATCTCATTTTGCAATGTTGTGAGCTTCTCTAGAACCTTCCCTCAAGAGATCTCAAGCATGGATTGCTTAAACCTCACAACACTGGCTCTGGCCATGTAAGTATTAGGGCTATTTTACAGACAGGTAGAGTGACACCCAAGGGCATCCAGGGAGTCGGTCATCAATCTGGGAGTGGAACTCCAGACTCTCGGCTGCTTCAGCTGCTGGACCTTGTGTCTGCCCTGTTATCCACCCCCACATATTCAGTACTCCTGTCTGGTCACCTTGGGGTGTTCTTGATTCCAGTTTAGAATAAATTCAACCGCAACCATCCTTGCTGAACTGCCCTTTCTCCAGTGTGATAATATCTCCCTATGAAAACATGACCAGAACTGAGGACAGTGGACCGTGTTCATCCCTGATGTAAATTCATGTTTAAAGAATGAGCTCCGCACAATATTTCTACTATTCTCGTTACCACCTCCTCTCTCAAAATAACAAGCAGATGGTAGAAAACTGTAGTATCTCCATCTAAGTTCCTTATTTTGGGGTCACTGCACTTTGTTCCTTTCCAGTTATCTAGTTCATCCAGGAGCTTTTTCTTTCCTTTTGTCCTAGTTTCCTGACTTTTTTTTTTTCTTTTTGAGTGAGGGAAGTGATTCTTCGTGACAACACTAGGATCTAGCAGGAAGGATATATGGGAGCTATACACAGACACAGTTGCAGAACAAGCCTGCCTGTTCACATCCACCCCTGTCTCCCTTGTAGGAAATGACTGTTTTCCTATCTGTTGGAATGTTGCTTTGTCTCAGAGGCAAGTGCACTCTCCTTTTCCTCTTTTCCCATTCAGTGTTCTGCTCTTGCCACCTCCTTGCTTGGAAGCATTTTTGTATTTGATAATAACTCAAGGAAAATGTCCTTAATGAAGAGATCCTTTCCAGCGTCGATCAGGAGAGGGACAGAGCCCCCCATGCCTCACTCTCTCTCCCATAGAGCTACTTTGTTATTTTTACACTAGGAGAAGGAGGTCAAGGACTGGTGGAGCTGGAGTTGTGCTCTAAGGTCACTAGCAGGGCCATTTAATAGAGGCATTTTGTACCTACTTTTAGAAGCCATGACCTACATTTTCAGAAGTGACCAATGGATTTTTTTGTTTTTGGATGTTTAGCTTGAGAGATCCTGGTTGCTCCTGAAAACATAGGCAGTGATTAAAAAGGAGGAAGACTGCTTAAGAGAAGGAATAGGAAGCTATCCTGTTTGTTCCATGAATAATGGAATGTTCAGACTATCCAAGGTGGGCATGAGGGGATATGGGATAGAACATTCCTGTGTGTAAAGAGGCAGAGCAAACTGATCTGCACAAGTATCAGCAACAAGCAGTGGTGATTCTTCTGGCTGACTTGAGGAGTGGCATGAAGGGCTCCCTGGTAATTCTTTATTGGAACGATGACAGCCACAGCATGGGAGCTCATAAGGGGCAGAAACTTTATCATATGAGCTGTTTCTAACCGAGTGCAGATGATAGACTACTTTGGGACTGCTATGTGTCCATCCATCTCTGCCAACCCTGTTCCAGCTCAGGCCTAAGATTTGAGTGCCACTCCTGCCCGTCATTCTGAAGGTTTTGGCAGGCATCTTTCCACGGCTAGCCAGTTGGGGGCTGGGATCAGCACATCAGCCATGTCCAACTCTACTAGTGACCCTTGTTATCAAGCAGTTTTGTCCCAGATGACACTTGCTTAGAGGCTTAAAAGCTGGGAGGCCTCTTAAGGTGTCTCTACTCAGCCAGGAAAATACCCCTGTGGGAGCAAGTCTCAGAGGCCCCGTCAGTTGACACAGGCTGTTGGGGCTAAAAATAGCCATGTAGATGTTGAGGCTTGGGCTGGGCTCTGAGACCTGGGAAGGGTCAGGTCATAGAGTCTGGGCTCCTGCTTGAGCCTAAACATCTATCTGGCTACTTTTAGCTCATGGCCTGCATTAACTGACTGAGACTCTCTGCCATGGGTGTGTGGATTTTTGATGTGTATATATATTTTCCTTTATAGACATACCCTTAGGGGGGAGTGACTAAAGGTATCTTGTAGATTCCATAGCTGTGTTTTATTGGAACACAGCTTGATGCTATGGGATTAGTGGGAAATCTTTAATTACCAATTGAAATTTGAGCCTAGGCAGGGTAAGGTGTCTTTACATTTGTATTTGAAGTTCTGCCACTCAGTTTAAGTCACTACCTCCTCGAGGGTATCCATGAACACAGGGCTAGATTTTCAAATAACTTTAGAACCTACAATTGGGGCCAGATTGTCAGAAGTGCTCAGCACCCAACATACTGTGTTCTCTTGAAAATCCAGCTCCAGCCATGGGTGTGGAACCCTTGAAAATCTAGCTCAATTCGTACTGAAGTTTTTAGGATCTGTTAAGCTGTGGGAGGCAGCAAGTCTGACACCAGACTAGCTTGTTAGTATGCAGAGCTGCTCGGTTCTTGCCCTTCCCTAGCTCCCTCGGCTCACTTGCTTATCTGCACTGAATCCAGGTCGGGAAGAGTTGGCACAAAAGTGTGAGGGAGAACAAAAAGTTTGGCAGAACTCTGCACTTTCATTGCATGTTAAAAAGAAGCTTGTTCTGAGGCTTAAGAAGAAGAAAGGAAGCAGTTTAAGCTTTAACTTCATACACCAAACAAGTGGAAAAAACCCTATCTCCCTACCCGACCCCTTAATGTTTGTTCAGCTGCAGTATAAATAAATGACAACCTTCTTGCCCCCCAGCCACCAGTACATTTTGGAGTCTGTGTTGAGGAAGTGGATGGAGAGACCTTCCTTTTCTGCCAACTTACTGGAGAGTCCCATACCAAAAATGTCATCTCTTCATCGTCTTTTTTTCTTATTTTAGGTCCTTTAGCTTAAGACCTCATGTAGCAGATGCCAGACCAGCTAGTTGTCTGGTAAGGTAGGCTAACAGGTTTGGCATAGTGCAAGACTTCCTAATTATGATGGTTGGGTACTATAAATTATAGTCCTAGTTTATATATGCATTGTTTGTGCCATGTACACACGGTCAAATGGCTATATATCATTTACAGTTTATAACAAGGTGGGTAAGGGTCTCTCTTTTTGGACCAACAGAAGTTGGTCGAGCTCTGTGGGTGAACATTTTTCACAAAATGGCCATTCTATATCTGACCTCTCAGTTCTCATCCTCAAAGGAAACCTGCCCAACACCTTCAAAAGAGAGGTTTAAATTCACAGTTCTTCTAGACACCAAAAATCATCGACTCAGTAGAGACACTAGTTGTGTGTATCATTACAACAATCCACTAACTCTCCTTTGTCCTATAACTGCAGAGGTGTTACTTGTCCATTTTGACTCGTTTCTTGCAACATTATTAAGCATAAGGAGTTGACGCATCTGTTCCACCTTGTGTGTTTCATATCCTGGGACCAACATGGCTACCACAACACTGAAAGAATTTGTAGTTCACAGGTATCATACATGGGGTTTCTTATGGGGATACATGTTTTGAAAGGGATAAGTGTCAGCATATTGAGTTCTCACTATGCTTCACAAAGGATTTTAGAATCTGCAGCTGCTTTTCTTTTTTTTTAAAAAAGCAGAACTTTAAACCCCTCAAACTCTTGGTGTGAGATATGAGTGCTCTCACCAGCTGATGTTTGCATGTGCTGGTTTTTCTGGCAACATGGTAAGTGCTCCTTACATCTCAGTAGTTTTAAACAGATTCAGCACTGACAAAAGTGAGAGTAGTGCCATTGAAGTTGATAGAATTGCATCTGCTCTTGTAAGGGCTGAATTTTGACAGGAATCTTTTCTCAGTGGTGGTCTCCTCAATTGGATTGACTTGCATTGTTGCAGCTACAGATGAAACCAAGCCAGGAACTTGAATGAACTGACATAGGGCTTGTCTACATCACAAAGTTGCAGCGCTGGTGAGGGGGTTACAGCGCTGCAACTTAGGAGGTGTACACATCTGCAGGGCATCACCAGCGCTGCAACTCCCTGTTTGCAGCGCTGGCCGTACTCCCGTTTTGTCTCGGGTGTAGAGGATCCAGCGCTGGTGATCCAGCGCTGGTAATCAAGTGTAGACACTTACCAGCGCTTTTCTTGACCTCCGTGGAATAAGCAGGTATCCCAGCATACCTGAGGAAGCCTCTGGTAATCAAGCAGGTCTTACCCGGTTTGCTCTCGCGTTCCCCAAACCCCTGTGCAAGCAGGTCTCCTTCCCTGCGGTTTGCTCTCGCGTTCCCCGAATCCCCGAGCAAGCAGGTCTCCTTCCCTGCGGTTTGCAGGGGGGTTCGGGGAACGCGAGAGCAAACCGTGGCGAAGCTGGTCTCCTTCCCTGGTTTGCTCTCGCGTTCCCCGAACCCCCGTGCAAGCAGGTCTCCTTCCCTGCGGTTTGCAGGGGGGTTCGGGGAACGCGAGAGCAAACCACGGCGAAGCTGGTCTCCTTCCCCGGTTTGCTCTCGCGTTCCCCGAACCCCCCTTGAAGCCGCCCAACAGCGCTGCAGTGTGGCCACGTCTAACACCACTTGCAGCGCTGGTTGCTGTAAGTGTGGCCACTCTGCAGCGCTGGCCCTATACAGCTGTACTAATACAGCTGTAACAACCAGCGCTGCAAAATTGTAGATGTAGACATACCCTAAATGTTGAAGCACAGGACTTGGCATTGGGAGTTCAGGGTTCTGTTCTTAGCTTTGCTACAATCTTTCTGTGTAACTATGGAAGTCGCCTGACCCTCTGCCTCCATTTCACTACAGGAAAATCATAAAGTGTTTTGAGATCCTCTGAAGACAGTGTATTCTAGAAGTGCAAAGAAATTCTGGGCATCAAAAGAGACTGATATTTGCAACGATAAGATTGTGCCTTATTAGGTCATTAAGGGCCAGACTGTCAAATGCTCAGCACTTGGAGTTGAGGCAGGAGTTTCCAAAGCACTCTGCACGTGCTTGTCTGATGCTAATAGCCAGGTCTGCAGTGGAGCTCAGCTCCTGATGTTCTGAGCTCTTCTGAAAACCTGTCTCTGAAATGTGAAAGTACACAGTTGATAATGCTAATTCGAATAGGCTTTTTGAAAGAAAAACTCTACTACCTCATATCCCAAGATGGGCAGTTACTGGTATCAGGTTTACTGAACTGATCTTTCAGTTTTACTTGTAGATATGGCAGTTTTAGTTCTGTGGTTTTTTTTTTTTTCTTTATTGACAGCTCAGTCATAGCTTGTTTTGGCTATGCACTTCATTGAAGATTGAGTCATTCCCCTTCCTCTTTTCCCCCTCACAATCTCATTTCTTGAATCTTGAGGAGGCAATCAGATTTCAGCTTCTTTCCTAACTGAGCTAAATTGAAAGCAGCGCCAAACACTGAACCGGACTCTGTGCTGCCTTCATCCAGAACTGGATTGGCCCACACCAAGAAGTGTCCCTGGAGAGACTATAGGAAGCCAGAAGCCAGATAGCTTCGTTTAAAATATAATTAAACATAACAAAAAAGAAATTGACTTGCTCTGAAAACGATCAGCCAACTTAGTATCTAATGCAACCTATGGCAGCCTTCCAGATCTAGAGCACACACTGACTGTATTACTAGGGAAGTGTCTAATTAGAAGGCATAACAGAATTCCCTTTTAATTCCATTTTCTGTGCAGCAGATAGCTGTTTTCTCTTGCCTGTGGTGGGTATATATGGTATGGTTAGTGGTAAAGGAAAGCTCGGTGAATGTATTATATGAAAGATCACTTCTCTGTCTTGGGTTAGTGGCACTCTAGATTCTTGTCTCTAATAGCTTAGGGGATTTTTTTATGTCTTGTTTTGTTTCCTTGAATGCTTCTGGACTTTCCTCCTTCCTTTGGTCATTTCCCCTTCACAGATGTGACTTAGGTTCCTTATTTATTCCTGTTTTAGGAGACTCGGAGTAAAATGAGAAACCACCTGGCATGGAAAGGATCTAGTTTAAAACAAACAAAGTGAAGTGAGGTAAACCTCCCATAACAAGTTGCCTGTCTACCCTCATGTCCTTCCTTCCAAACAAGAGACATGGACCCTGCAGTCTAGTAAAGCGGAAGAAGAGCTGGTTTAAAAGGCAAAGGAATACTATTTTTTTTTTTTTTTTTGTGCTGATAGCATACAGTGGTGGTGTAGGACTATTGGTCCCAGAATGTTAGAGAAGGAGGGTGAGATGATTTCTTGACCTGAAGAAGAGCTCTGTGTAAGCTCTGGAGTGTCTCTCTCACTAGCAGAAGTTGGTCCAATT
Organism: Gopherus evgoodei; assembly: GCF_007399415.2. Taxonomy (NCBI): domain Eukaryota; kingdom Metazoa; phylum Chordata; order Testudines; family Testudinidae; genus Gopherus; species Gopherus evgoodei. The sequence continues at coordinate 111,800,258 of NC_044325.1, read as the reverse complement.
AAAGAGATTACCTCACTCTCCTTTTCTCTCTGCAGACATAATGGTCGGTATTGTTCCCCGAGGCTTCAATGGGAGTAATCTTGCTCTCATTCAGAAAAGCACATGCTGAGATTTTTTTTTTTTCCCCTCAAAGCAGTCTAGGAGATGTAGATGTATGATTACTCCTCAGATTATTGAGTTGTGTCTCTTAACCCTTTTAGGATTTTTTTTTTTTTAATCTCAGTTGTAATCCTGTGCCCCTAGGAATTTACAGTAGAAACATGCTCTAAAAGATGCTCTGGTATTTTAGTACAGAGGGGGCTATATTTCGTACTCAGCTGTGTTCATTAGCGAGCCCGGTGTGTTTCTGTTCTTGTCATGGTGGCATCAGTTACAGTTAGGACAGCTTTGGGGCCTTGTGATTTTGACATGACACTTTATACCTTCCTGTGTAACAGTGGGTATGGCTATGTCTACACTGGCATTTGAATCACAAAACTTTTTTCTTTCAGAGGTGTTAACACCCCTCCCCCCCCAAAAAAAGATAAAAGTTTTGCCGTGACAAGTGCTAGTGTGAACAGCACGTTGTCAGCAGAAGCGCTCTCCTGCCGTCAACGCAAATACCACTCACTGGGGATGGAAGTTTTTTGTCAGCAGGAGAGCCAAGAAATGGCACCTACGCAGTCTGACTTTTAGCTGCACGGCTGTAGCGACACAGCCATGTTGCTAAAAGCCCTATGTTTCAACTTCTAAACCATGTTAAGGAAACAAGGTTAAAATTGCTTTAATGGGGTCTGCATCTGTATGATTTTTGAAATGGCTCTTTAGATAATGCACAACAGCTCGAAATCTGCTCAGGTTGCAGTGTTGTGCATGCACCTGTTGGAAACAGTTTGGTTTATATTGGTTTAGTTGCAGTATTGAAGGCCGCTTTACAGGACTTTCAGAGAGGATGTGTATGTGTCAGTCTCCCTGAGAAATTCCACAGTACACCTGGTATTAAAGGTAATGCAAAGGGTTGGCGTGATCAGATGCCAATAGCTGAAGGTATGTATATTTGAACAATTATACATTCATACTTGCCTGTGTATTTAAATGTGCAGTCATTTAATGCTCATTTTTGAGGGGAGGGTTGGGGAGGGAAATTCCCATAGCTGATTGTCAGTATAAAAAACTGACACCAAAACGCAATTCCCAGTACCCCAAAGTTTGGTGTTTGCATCTAGCTCTGAATTCGGTTTCTGGGGCCTGTCTCTAGTGAACGTAGTCACAATAGGGAATGTCATTTAGTGGCTGGAAGAGGAGAATGGATCTCTTTCTGCCTCTGGCACTGAATCATTGTGAATCAAAGGAAGTCATGTGACCTTCATACCTAAAATTATCATTCTGAAACACTTACCTTCCTCAGTGTTAAGATTGGTGTAATAATTTGTAAAGAGATTTGACCCTGTGATGAAAGGTGCTATATAAGTGCCAAGTATTTTGTGTGTGTTGTTTAAAATTAACTGCAATTATGACTCTAGTTAAATAAATACAGTTAAATGAAATTTTAAAGCAGTCTCTGAGAATACTCATCACTGTTTCCATTATCTGTCCCGTGCGGCTCTTTGTTTCAGTGATAGGTCTTAATTATATTGATACTTCCCTGTAAAGCAGATGTGAGACCTAGGGAATGCAGCTCCCATTTGAATGCATGGGAGAATAGGGGACTTCCATAAGATTTGCCAAGATCCAAGGTCCATCTAGTCCAGGTCCTGTCTCAAAACAGCGGCCAGCAGCAGATGCATCAGAGGAAGATGTAAGAGTTTTTTACAATAGGCAGATGTGGAATAATCTCTCTCCCTACCCCCATGTTCTGTCTTATCCCGGTTTTTAATAGTTGGGATTTAAGCCAAATTCTGAAGTATGAGGTTGAATATCCCTATATTATGCTAGAGTTTTCCTTTTAAACTGTTCTCCAATGAGGTGGCCTTGTTAGCACTACAAAAGTAATTTTCCCTCTCTTGATATTCACCTCTTATCAACCGTTCTGAATAGGCCACTTCCACCTTAATTGAATTGGCCTCGTTAGCACTGACCCGCCCCACCCCCACTTGGTAAGGCAACTCCCATCTTTTCATGTGCTGTGATTGATATACATATATACTGCTTACTGTACTTTTCACACCATGCATCTGATGAAGTGGGTTTTAGCCCATGAAAGTTTATGCCCAAATAAACTTGTTAGTTTCTAAGGTGCCACAAGGACTTCTGGTTGTTTTTGCTGATGCAGACTAACATGGGTAGCACTCTAAAACCTGTCATTCAGTCACTGTTATGGTTTGCTGGCATTTCCTGTCTGGTACATCTCTCAGAGCATTGTCCTTTCATTTCCATTGCCAGATTCCTTTACCCAGGAGATATTTATAGGCCAATCCCACTCTTTTTTTTTGTTTGTTTTTTTTAAACTTGGGAGTGGCCAGCCTTGTGCACGTCTTGCTGTGGTTTAAAATTTCAAACTGCTCAGCTGAGAGTGACTTCCTTCCTCTGAACAATATCTATGCTGGGGGCGGGGGGAGAACTTGATGTAGCACCTCCAAAGAACAAGAATAGGGATCCATTCACTGTTTTTTGCCCTGGAAGGATCCACATAATGCCCAACATGGAGTAAACATTAAGAGAGCTACTTGGAAAAGTAGACTGTACAAAAGAGATCAGTCTCGCAGCCTAGGACAGTAATAAGCTAGGAACACAATAGGCAAGTATGAAAAACATGCCTTCTCTCAGTGCACTAAAAAAAAAATAAAAAATCATGATGCTTCATAGGTATCTGAGAACAAATTATGGAGTTCCTGTAATCATGTGATGTGTGCTAATATTTATTTAGCATCTTTCTGCAGAAGCCCTCAAATCCCTGTACAAAAATGGTATAAACCTCCAAAATCCCTTGTGAGGCAGGTAAGAATTCTCTCTTCCCATTTACATGTGGATAAAGTGTGGCACTGTGAGGCGGTATGGTGTAAAGCAGTGGTCCCCAACCTTTTCGTCTGGTGGGCACCAGACGAAGGACCACTGTGGTGGTGGAGCACCCGCCAAAATGCCGCCGAAATTTGGGAGCGACGCCTCTCGATGACGTCACTTGTCGATGGCAAGTGTCGTCATCAAGAGGCGTCCCCGCCAAAATGCCGCTGAAATTTGGCAGCATTTCAGTGGGTGCTCTCCTGGGGGCCAGGACGCGGGCGCCATGGCGCCCCGCGGGCACCGCGTTGGGGACCACCGGTGTAAAGCATTTGCCCATGTCCTCCAAGCAAGTCTGTGGCAGAGATAGGACTCTTGGCTTTGTCCTTCAATCTTAAAACCCTCTGCATTCCCTCTGTTTTCCACTCTGGGTGCCACTCAGCTGAACGCTGCATGGATTGTTAAAGGTTGGCTTTCTGCAGCTCAGCCTGCATCAGTTGCCCGGAGTAGTGTGTTGATCCAGGAGCAGTGACTGGATTCTCTTGGCAAATGTTGTGTAATCCAAAGATCAACCTAAATCTGTTCCTTTCTGGCTATATTGCACTGGGTTTTTGTGACACTGTTCCTCTGTATTCACACCTATCACCCTATGTGGTGATATTCTGTGTACAAGATGTGCCTTGTGAGGTGTCCATCAAACTGAGTTTTCAGATGTTGTTATCCTGGTAAAATGTGTGGCAACGTTGTATGTAAAGTTAAAAGTTTTAATTGCCAGGTGTTGTTTAGGCAATGTCTACACTGCACTTTCATCGGTAAAATCTTTGTCGGTCAAGGGTATGGAAAGAAAACCTCCCTGACCAACACAAGTTTTAGTGACGAAAAGTGCCGGTGCGAACAGCTCTCATGCCAACAAACTACCGTCCCTCGGTGGTGGTGGTTTTATTTTGTCATCAGGAGAGTTCTCTCCTGCCGACAATGAGCAGCTACACAGCTTACCTTGCAGCAGCATGGCTGTAGTGGCATGGCTGTGCCGCTGTAAGGTTCACAGTGTAGACATAGCCTAAAACATGTTCCAAGGCTGGGAAGTGACCAAAGCAGTTCCTCAAAGACAAAGGGCAAGCTGATGCCTCAGCCAGGTGTAAACAAGATCAATGGGCCATTGACTGCCAGCGAGTAGCCACTGAGAAGGAAAAGGGGCATGGGCAGACAACCTACCTTTTAGCAAAGAGTCCCGTTCACACAGACTTCCTGTCACCATGCTCCCAGCTGGAAATACTTCTCAGAAGGACTAAGTGAAAAGAAGAGGCAGTCACCAGATGTACCTCCCCACTCCTCTTCTGTCCATTGATTCACTGCACAAGAAGGAATGAAGGAAGCAGCCATTACACAGAAGTAGGGGTCCTAGCCTAAGGAGTTTAGCCAGTAAGACTATTGAGAGAAACTTTGCTTTGAATGTAACTGTGTTAAATTAGGCACTTTATTTTTCTTGTACCCATTTTTGGCTTTTCATGCCTTATTACCGATATTCACTTAAAATCTTGTTGTATTGTTTTATCTAAAGCAGTGTGTTTGGGGAAATTCCATTTGAGATAACAAGATTTGTGCTTATAATTTCTATTAATAAAATGACAGACTTTTTTATGAGCTTGTATGGTCCAGGAGAGGGTTGAAGTATGAGATGTACGTTTCTGGGCAAAGTCTGGGAGTGTGCTAGGGTCTCCCTGCAGCGTAATTCGGGCTCGTAAACTCCAAAGTGTGACTGGCAGGTTACAAGTGCACACAGATACAGCTGGGAGTGACTTAAGTGCTGGAGGCTCTTTGTGAGCAGTCCAGGAGTGGAGGCAGCAACAGCAAAGCAGTGTAAAGGGCACCTCAGGTTAGAGGGCTGGGTTGACGCAGCTACTCATTAGTTTAAATCCAAATGGTGGGCAACCTGCAGCCCACAGGCTGCACGCAGCCCATCAGGGTAATCTGTTGGCGGGCCGCGAGACAGTTAATGTAAACAAACTATCTGGAAGCATGGCTGCCCGCACCTCCCAGTCACTGTGGTTCACCGTTCCTGGCCAATAGGAGCTGCAGGAAGTGGCATCCAGCAGGTTGCCCACTACTGGTCTAAATAAAGGGTTTTCAACCTTCTTTTTTTGGTGGTTCTCTAAAAAATGTTGGATGCAGATGTGGGCCCCTTTGGAAATCCAACCTGTGGTCCACGGACCCCTGCTGTAGAAGTCATGGGTTGAAAACTGACTAACAGAATTTAATTATTAATGTTTCATGTGCTCAGCACGGTATTTGACATAGCATGAGAAAGGGTGCTAAACTGTGGGCATCTAATGACAACACATCTGGGTTTTGGCCTGTAGGTGGGGGATATTCTCATACTTTTGATCAGAAAAACGGAATGCCTTTTCTGGTATCTGAAACTTTATTTTCATAGTCACCTTTCATGGACCCCTTAAACATTGTCTTCAAACACCTGTGGTTGAAAAATGCTAGTCTAGATGTACCTTGGGTATGTCACATGCCAATATTCTGATTAATAATAATAATGGACCAGTTCTGCAGCTGGTATAAATCAGCATAGCTCCATAGACTTCAAATCTATAATGTCTGGCCCAGTGTGTCTAGAATCTGTATCAAATAATTTCAGATGTGCATTCTTTCCCATCACAAGCAGAAAAGTATTTAATGCGCTACTTAGTTTCTTCCTTTGGGGTTTTTGCCAATATTATTAGTGTCTTGTTTTGTTTTATTATTCAGTGGGCATAAATACAGATTTGTTTTGGTGCCAAAGCATTCAACATATTAATGCTCAATATCTATATTGTGGCCTAAGATCTCTTCCCATTCACTCTTTACTGGGAGGCTTCTCAGTCTGCTTTTGTTTTTGGTTTTATCTGTTTTAAAGATCCTGTTGTTTCTGCCATCTTTTCATTGTATTTTAATATACAAATGGTGTACTGTCATTTTTGAAATCTTTATGCTTTTAAATTGTAGATATTCTCTGTATTTGATTCCTGATAAATTGCATTTGCCTTTCTAAATGGTTCAGTGTGGGTAAATCACTTTTTCTCATGGGATAAGCGTAGATTAAACTTGAACAGTCTTTACAGTATTGAAAATAAAACTCTCATGCATGTAACAATCTTGGGGTTAATTAAATAACAAACCAGTGAGTGAGTAAGGAATAAAACAAACTGGAGAGCTTCTGTAGTGAGTTGCTGTATGCATCCAGAAGATGTGCTCTGAAGGCAGGGGTTGGGAACATCTCCAAATTCCTTTGTTCATAATACTGTCCTGAATGAGGGAGTCTCTCTAAATTATAATCTTCTACAAACATCTCTCTACAATACTCGACAGTGCTTGGGTTATCCTAAAGTACTATAAAGCCCACAGCTATGTGTCCATGTCCTAGCTTTTAAATGGCTTCTGTGTTTTACCATATATGTTTGTTTACCCATAGAGGCTACATGTGGGGGCACCTGCATGGAGATCATTGCAGAATCCAGGCCTTCCTTAACTCCCTCCACTGTTTTATGTGTATCTTGGGAGTAGTGCTTTCTCAATGTGTACATGAGGGGAGGTACTTTTGTACTGTGATAAGCAGACAGATATCAACTGACAGGCCCAGGAATGTAGTTCAATATCTGGTTGTGGTCTCTGGTGCTTGTGTGGTAGCATTAATGGAGATGGCTTAATATAATGGGAGTACTGTCACTTGAGGGGCGGGGGGAGACTTTTTCAAAGGCACAAATGCAGGTTTGGGTGTCCAGTTCATGACTTTGAAATTGATGTATCCTAATACTCCAACTAGAATGGTCCTGGTGACATTAATACTCCCTTCTGCATGTGCACTGGCTATGCCAGGAGGCTCTTTATTTTTTGTCTGGGTTCTCAGAGCTTAAAATACAGACTCTTCTTTGCTTAGGAGAAATCTGATGGCTCTGGTTGCACCCTGAGAATGCTGAGCATGCATCCTCTGAAGTCATGGTCACTTGCAAATCTTGGCCAGAAATTTCATCTAATCTCTAGTGCATCTAGCTTGTGTGGTTTTTTGTTACTTGTCATTTCTTAAACCACCCTCTACTCATTCTTGGCACAGGCATCTTCCCTGGTGCTGTGGCATTTCATTGATGGTCCATTGAAATAGCAGTAGGAGGTTGTGATCCACCTGTTCTTTAAAGCAAGCAGATCCACAGGCTTGATGTGCCTGCCTGGGATGTAAAGTAGCTTATGAAAGTAGCTGACCCAGAAAATGGACCTTGGTGTCCATCAGATCTCATGATGGAGAGTGTACATTATGGAAAAAAAACTCCGTTCCTGCCCATGAAGCACTTGCAAATCCCTATAGTGGGAATCTTGCACAGTCGTTGGCCCACACTAGTCTTAAGTTACCAGTCTAGTACACAAAGTAATAAGTAGCTATTGTATTCCCTTCACTGCGACCATATTTACTTTTCACAGTGATTCTTGAGCTGCTCACTGGGCCTTTAACGTGTGTGTGTGGTGTGTGCGCGAGTGCAAAGAGCATAATTGAAGATCTGATCCTGAGAGGTGCCAGATCACTTCAACTGAAGTTAAATGCAGGGGAAGAAGTGGTGGTGGTCATCATGTTAAAATATATCTCACAGTAAGAGTATGTTTTATCGTTCTCACCTGATCCTTTCTCTGCTATGAGGTGAATGGACTTCAGCTCTCTGGCAAGTGCAGATTTCAATAGGGGAACATCCTGCAGCTTTTCCTGGAAGACATTTGCCTTCTCAGAGTTTGAGCCTCAGGCCTTGGCTACACTGGCGCTTTACAGCGCTGCAACTTTCTCACTCAGGGGTGTGAAAAAAACACCCCACTGAGGGCTGCAAGATACAGCGCTGTGAAGCGCCAGTGTAAACAGAGCTGGGAGCGCGGCTCCCAGCGCTGCAAGCTAATCCCCATGAGGAGGTGGAGTACATGCAGCGGTGGGAGAGCTCTGCGCTGCAACTACAGTCACGCTTCAAAGCACTTCTGCCAGGGCTGTCCTTAGGATTTATGGGGCCCTACGCAGTATTATTAAACTGGTGCCCCTATGCCGGACAGCAGCCCAAGCTCACAGCCTGGTGGGGGAGGGGGAGGAGGGACTTGACAGCAAAGGATAATGAGATGCCCAGCCTGCCTCATGGCGGCGGAGAGTGACAGTTCCCCGCAGAGACTTCCATGCACTCTCCCTCATGCAGAATGGACATGAAGAAAGTACCTAATTAAAAGCACTAAAATTTGGGAATAAAAAATGTCAGTCACAGGTTTTTTGATATGCCCTGAAGTTTGTCAGAGATTTATTTGCAAAAACTTCATAGTAAGGGTGAGTCAGCTGTCCTGCTGAATACAACATTACATATAATGGAATACATGATGCAGCTCTTCTCTGTTTTACATTTTCTTCATCAGTATTTCTAAATTGAATTTATATTTTAAATGAACTCAAATCTTAAGCCAGCATTCCAGATTACTACATATTTAACTCACTGAAACAAAGACATTCTTTTAAATTAATCAGAGAGGTTTAGTGTGTTCATAACAATGTTCATTGCTTTTAGAAAAAGGGAACAGTAATTTACTTTGTGTGATCTCCGTAATAAGAGACATGGTTATGAAATTTCACCAACTTTAAAAAAATATGTTTCCAAAAATTTTAGGTATAACAAGGATTTTGTCTTACTAAGGTACTGATTTTGCTGGAGGGTTCTTTTAAAACTAGTTTGTCGGATAGTCAGAAGTAAAGAAAGGGAACTCTTTGTCCAGCTATCTGGAAGGGAAGGACTGTTGTCCCTTTAAGGGCTCTCTTCAGTGGGGAAGTGGGGGAGAGGTGGTGAAGGGATGGACAGAAAGGACAGGAAGACTTGGAAGCACTTTTTTTTTTAACTATAATTAAAATGTGTATTTTAGATAAGGGAGGTCTTTTGAAGGATTTATTTTAAAAACTATGTCTGAAGATCCACACATTTAAGGCTAAAGATGATTGTGCATCTAAAACTCTATGCAAGCATTTTTTAGAAATGTGATTTTATAATCTTTTATAAGCTCACTAATGAAATATTTTTAAAGCAAATTTTAAACTAAGGTCCTGTAGACTGACATGTTCTGTGTAAATATTACATTAATGCACAACTGTTTTTGTCAGTAAAGTCAGAAACTGACAGTATAAAAATTTATTTGGGCATAAGCTTTCGTGGACATCTGATGAAATGGGTTCTAGTCCACAAAAGCTTATGCCCAAATAATTTGTTAGTCTTTGAGGTGACACAAGGACTCGTCCTTGTTTTTGCTGATACAGACTAACAGGACTACCACTCTGAAACCTGTCAGTATATACCTTGGAGTTGGCAAATGCCTGTTAAATGGCTTTTTTACCCCTTGAATGTCTTTTTAACAGTTTCAATGTTGTGCTAATAGGTCTGGCAGGCTGGAGGTTTTTTCACTTTTAACTACTAGATTCCCTCCCAAGGAAGACTCACCAGGCTAGAGCAGCCATCTGTGGGAGCCTGCAGGAAGGGTCAGAACAGGGATAGGAAAACAAGAGGGTGGACACTAAGACCCAGTGGTGCCCCAAATTTTCAGGTGCCCTACGCAGCTGCCTATGTTGCCTATGCCTAAGGACAGCCCTGACTCCTGGGGCAGCGCTTTGAAGTTTCAAGTGTAGCCAAGCCCTCAGGGTGGGGAATTCACTACCTCATTTCAAGTGTGATCTCAAGGGCCCTGTTAATTGCTTGTCCTCAGAAGAAATGTCGCTGGACAACTTCTGCATTTTGTTGGCCTATGCAACCCATGTCAACTGGGTAAATCTAGGATGGGTCACTGAAACAGTCAGTTAACAGCAACCCTTCAGCAAGGTGAACATGTCCAGTCCAGGTCCTATCAATGGTCTGTGGCTGTTGCTGTCTGACTAGCTATTCCAGAATGATGATGGGGAATCTGCTTAGCCTAACTGCCCAGAGTCATCCATAATAACTCTTGTAATTTTGCATGCAGCTTGAGTCTCAGCTAGGGTGACCAGACAGCAAACGTGAAAAATCGGGACAGGGATGGGGGATGGGAGGTAATAGGAGCCTATATAAGAAAAAGACCCAAAAATTGAGACTGTCCCTATAAAATTGGGACATCTGGTCACCCTAGTCTCAGCTGGTTTGAGCCTTAATGGTAGACGTCCCCACAGGACACTTGAAGTGCCCTATCTCCCAGGGGTATGTGTCTGGGCATAATTGAATGAGTAACTTTCATCTTCACAGCTTATGGACCAAGTCTCTCTAATGAGCAGAACTGGGACGTTACCTTCAAACCCCCACCCCCAGGAATCTATCTATGACATATCCACATACCCCCAACCATATACTTGGATTGCATGAAACAGGCCAAAGAACACAGTAAACTCTTTTTTAAAAAAATTTTCTTTAATAATTGGATCACAGCTGATTTGTGGTCACATAGTAAGAGACAATCCCTGCCTGTAGAGCTTGCAATTGAAACAGAATAGACAAAAGGTGGGAGGGAAAACAGATGCACGGAGAAGTGAAGTTTGTGTCCTTGAGTAAGTCGCATTCCTATAACTTCTGTCTTAACAACCAAGAAAGCTTAATACAAATGAACAAACAGTCCTAGTAGGAGTAGCAACTTTCAGGTATAGTCTAGCGCCATCTAGGTGTAACTCATCTGAAACACCTGTTCTGCAGCTCCACCCATTTTTCAGGTGCTATCACAATCCAGGTAGAGGAACAAAACTGGCCACCCCTAAAACTTTTGGTGCAGGACATAAGAGAAATGGACATAAGAGAAATGAACTGTTTGTACAGTCCTTGCCCCTTCAAACGGCTTACTGCAGCCTTAGTCTCCATTTTAAGTATCTGAAATAAGGATTTTCAATTTAGCTTGCATAAGTGCTGTAATATGTTACATTCCAATTACTTATTAAAACCATGCTTAGAGGCCTGCTTGTAATAGGTCTCATTACCCAGAGTTTAGTCTCTCTGTAAATATGCTTTTAGAAATTGGCTGGTAACGTAAAACATTTCTTCTATTAAGTTGAAATAAAGTTTGTAGTCTGAGACATTGAGGTGTGTTAAGTGTAGTGTTTGTGTGGCCAGTGAGAGCAGCAATCGGCCGAATCTGTGGACGTGGCAGGTAAGCAAACTGACCCGGCCTGCCGGGGGCTTACCCTCGCAGGCCAAAGGTTGCAGCTCCCTGTGGATTCTAGGGCATTTCTGAGGGCTTGGCTACATTGGAGAGTTGCAGTGCTGGTGGTGGGTTTACAGCGCTGCAACTTACCGTTCACACTTGCAAGGCACATACAGCGCTGCATCTCCCTGGCTGCAGTGCTGGTTATACTCCTGCTCTGCCTGGGGTATAAGGATTGCAGCGCTGGTGATGCAGCGCTGCTCCGCAAGTGTGGCCACCAAAAGCGCTGTAATTGGCCTCCGAGGTATTCGGAGGTATCCCAGAATGCATGTTCAGCCACTCTGCTGTTTTGTTGTAAACTCCGGGCTCCCGGAACTGCTTATCTAAAAAACAGACACAGCTCGTTTGCTCGAGCAGAGGCAGGCAGGGGGATATATTTAGAATGTTCACAGTTTGCTTGAGGAGAGAAGCAGCACGGCGAGGGGGGAAGGGGGGGTCCGTTTTGGAGCAGCTGCTTATCTGGTCTGAAGGCTATTTGCATTTAGTGAATAAGAGAGGGGTGGGGGAAGGGATCGAAACTTTTAAAATGATTGAAGGTAGGTGCTGTGTATCTTCCAGTCCTTAGAACTTGCAAGGCAGGGAGCTGACACAGTGTCAGCTCCAAAAATCCACTCTGTCTCTCCCACACTCCCTGTCACATTCCACCCCACCCCTCTCTTTTGAAAAGCACGTTGCAGCCACTTGAACGCTGGGATAGCTGCCCATAATGCACCACTCCCAACAGCGCTGCAAATGTGGCCACACTGCAGCGCTGGTAGCTGTCAGGGTGGCCACACTGCAGCGCTTTCCCTACACCGCTGTACAAAGACAGCTGTAACTCCTAGCGCTGTACAGCTATAAGTGTAGCCATACCCTGAGATAGTGACAGTAACCACTTGCAGCCAGCTTACAGTATGTGAGTGAAGGTGCTACCAAGGTGGTAGTGGACTGTTTGCCATACTGGTGTTAAATCAGAATGCTGAGGAACTGAGACCAAGAGATGGCCCTGAGGGAAAGTGGTGAGAAAGCAGGAGTAGTGCAGTGTTTTTTGTTTTCCACTCTGCCAAAATTCCACTAACTCTGAAGGAAAAAGCAAATAGAGAAATTGCTGTCTGTGGAAGTGTCTAGCTCCCCTTTCACATTTTTATGAGCTGTCACTGGGCTGTTGTGTCTCTCTCTCTCTCTCCCCCCCCATATTTTAAGAGTTCTTCCAGTGGAAGCCAGAGTTACTATGGCAATCCAATGAGTTTTCTCCCTCCTGCTTCCTTCCTTTTGGAACCACAAGTGGCCAGATTCCTCAACTGTGTTTAATATATTTTGGTGGTTATGAAGGATGTTTTTCAGGGAAATGATGATACATAATTCTATCTTTATAAATATATATATATATATATATAAAGAGAACACTTTAAATACTTCCCTGTCGGTTCTTCAAAGCTCTTGGAGACAACTTGCTCCTGGACTCCTCCCAAATGTGATCTCGATTGCTGGTTCATAACCGTGGTGAGATGGGTAAAGGCAGGGACTGAGCCAGCCAAAAGAGGCACAGAAATTCAACAGGCCAGTCAAAGTGAGCAAAGAATCTTCTTTGGGCTGTTTGCCTCCTAGGGGCTGCACGTAGGTTCCTGCTTTAGGAGTGGCACTGATTAATTATGGGCCCTTCTCTTTTTTCCAAGTGAATAAACAAATGTGGATTTTATTATCATCCTAGACAACTAATGAGAAACTCCAGACTGGATTCTGGTTTCCATTTAAAAAAAAAGCTCCTAGCTACCTTACTTGGAGCTAAATTGGAACCCTAACTGATTTCCCCTCTCCCCTCCCCCCCCAATCACTTTTTCCATAGCAAGTAGTAGGAGAGTGTTGGCCTGCCTGAAGCAAGTTCTGAGAGGTACTTGGATACAACGTTTTTCCCTATCCATAATAAGCACTGAAAGCTCAGCTAAACTGGAAGAAGAATAGGAAATGGACTTGGGCAAAATATCTAGACACTGGGCTAAATTTTCAGAGGACTTACTTCCATGCTTGCATAGTTACTTTAATTGTATCCACAGATTAAGTGATTTGTGTATATGTGGTGTGATGGGGCAAGGCCAGATGGCTACAGTAAAGTACTGAGAAACAGGTATGTTAGCCCCAGGCTAAACAAATCCCTAGTACCCTAGTAACCAATTGGCACACGCCTTCCTCTGCCGCTTCCGAGGGCTCCGATATGACTGGCAGCTCTTTTACCTCCATCCGAGAGGTCTTCTGCGAGACCTCTCCGGGCTGCCGGTCTTCTACCAAGACCTCCTCCGGACCTGGAAGCTCTTTTCAACGACCAGGTCCGTGGCGGCCACCGTGGGGGTTGACCTCCTCGCGGAGCCCCTGCTACACAATCCCCAGCTTCGTGTGCAGGTGGCGGAGTCCCCCACGGTGTGCCAGAGGCTGGTCTCGGCGGGAGTCACCAGGGTCGGAGACCTCCTGGACTACGACCGGGGAGACTGGCTCGATCCCCTGACGCTCGCTCAGCGCATGGGGCTCTCCAGACCTCGTACTCCCCAGCGCGTACTTCAGGAGGTGAAGGCCGCTTTACTGCCTGCTGCTCGGGCTTACCTCGACCGGGTCCTGCAAGAGGGCACGCCCCGCCCATCCTCCACCCCAGGCCCCATGGACATTTTTATCGGGCCCCTGCCCCGTGGACCCAGTCAGCCCCCTCACCCTTTCACTGCCAGCTGGCTGCATGATCTGCAGCCGGTTTTGTTCCAGACCGTGCCACGGAAACATCTGTACTCGCTCGTGCTCCATACCCTTCACTACCTCACCCTCGCGTCCCGCCCCGATACCAAATGGCGGGACCTCCTGCCGCCTCTTGAGGGTGAGGAGCCCCGGTGGGCCAGCTTGTACTCTGCCCTGGTCCCGAGGCCCGCTGGGGATATTGGTTGGCGGCTCCTTCACAGAGCCGTGAGCACGGGCGTGTACTTGGCGCAGTTCACGTCTGACCCAAGCACCTGCCCTTTCTGTGGTGAGAAGGAGACCTTGGCGCACGTTTATTTGGAGTGCGCCAGGTTGCAGCCCCTGTTCCAGCTCCTCCTGAATATTTTCCTGCATTTTTGGTTGCACTTTTCCCCTCACCTTTTTATCTACATGCTCCCCAACCGTGGCCCCACGAAGTCGCGGGATCTCCTTCTCAACCTCCTCTTGGCCCTGGCCAAACTGGCCATCTACAACACCAGGGAGAGGAGGTTGGCCGACGGGGTTTCCTGTGACTGTAGGGCCTATTTTCGTTCCTCTGTCTGCTCACGCATCCGGGCAGAGTTCCTCTGGGCGGCGTCCACTGGCTCCCTTGACGCCTTCGAGGAGCAGTGGGCGTTGTCCGGGGTTCTCTGCTCGGTGTCCCCATCAGGTTCCCTTCGTTTAGCCCTATGACCTCACTCCCGATCCTGTTTTTTTCATTAGTTGTCCCCCGTAATTACTTGGTGTCCCAGACCTGTGGGTCCTCCCACCCCCGCTGGATGCCAATAGGACCCTAGTAACCAAATGGCAGTTGCTCCAGGTTAATCAAGGCACCTGGGGCAATTAAGATCTTTCTAGAAGGCAGTAGAGATAGCTACTTTAATTAGAACACCTGCAGCCAATCAAGGCAGGCTAATCAGGGCACCTGGCTTTAAAAAGGAGCTCACTCCAGTCAGGCAGGGAGGGAGCCAGAGGAGAAGGAGCATGTCTGAGGAGCTGGGAGCAAGAAGGCAAGGAGCTGAGAGTGATGAGAGAGTGTACTGCTGGAGGATTGAGGAGGACAAGTGTTATCAGACACCAGGAGGAAGGTCCTGTGGTGAGGATAAAGAAGGTGTTTGGAGGAGGCTATGGGGAAGTAGCCCAGGGAATTGTAGCTGTCATGCAGCTGGTACAGGAGGCACTATAGACAGCTGTGATCCACAGGGCCCTGCGCTGGAACTTGGAGTAGAGGGCGGGCCCGGGTTCCCCCCCAAACCTCCCAACTCCTGATCAGACACAGGAGGAGCTGACCCAGACTGTGGGTTCCACAAGAGGGGAAGATCACTGAGGTGAACAAATCTGCCAATAAGCGCAGGACCCACTAAGGTAGAGGAGGAACTTTGTCATAGTGGACAAAGGCTCCTAACTAGCAATTTCCATGTGCAGTCATGCCATTTGCATTCATAATGGTGTTTGCCATTGCACACCTATGGCTCTGTGCACTTTATTGCACATTCAAGCTGACTCCAATCTCATTGAAAACTAGGGTCTGTGTTCTTATATGTAACTAAAACTATTTTGTTCTTTTGGGGGGGGGGGGGGTTAAATCTTGCCCTGTTGTAAGAAGGAGGCATTCTGCTAAAACTGGCCAAAATATTCCAGCTAAAATAATAAATTCTGCAGTTGTTAAAGGAGCTGGGGAGAAGCAATTATTAAGGGATCAGGCAGAGATGAGAATTGCAGAGGCAGCAGGGACCATTGACGCTACTGGGAATGCTGGTACCAGTAAGCGGACAAGTCAAGCTTTCTCTAGTCTAGAGTCTGTGCTATACACTCTCCCTATATGTTAGAGTCTAAGAATAAGTGACTAGTTCCATAAGAACCATAATGGCTGAGCTTTTCAAAACAACTCAGTGTTGATCTAACTTTCCCATTGGAGTTCTACCATTCACTTCTGTTGATTTCAGTGGGAGCCGAATTAGGCCAATGCTGAATACCTTGGAAAAATCCCAGCTGACATTGCTTATGCAGCGGTCCCAAGCATTAGACTCTGCCTGCAAATGTATAACTAAAAGACTTCCTTTTTATGGGACTGTCATACAACCTGTTGTCAATCCCTCATGTACTTATAACTAATTTAGGGATCCTGTCAAAAATCAGCCCTCTTTTTAAGAGTTATTGTCTTAAAAAACATGTCATCCTCCTTTCACATGTATCCTTTAAAATGAGTTGGTACAAAGGCTAGGACCTTTAAAATAAAATGGAGTTTGAGTAGGCCCCACCAGTGAGTTCTAAAAGTGCCTTGGAAATCTCCCTTTAAATATAGTAGATTTTCTTACTTCAGAAACTAACATGTTATTTAAATAAGACGAGTATTGGGTCAGAGAAAAGTCCTGCTAGGAAAGATTTAGCTTGAATAAGTCATTCCCAAAAAGAGAGATTTAAAAAGGAGTCATTCAAGTAATCCCCTAGTTTTGGTGTATTAGCATTTCAATCTTAGCCACCTTCTTTTTAAGGGAGCACATGGTGGTGGTGGTGTTGTGTTCCTCTTACCCCCAGTAATACTCTTACCCAAGAAGGCTGGGTGTTTTGTTCAGAGAGTTGTGGGTGCTATCATGGCATCAGGACTGGCACATCTTCCCTGTTAGCACAAAGTGACTACAAATGATGCCTCAGTTCTAATCCAATCACGTGCCTGTTTATTTAATGGAAGCATGTGTTTATATTACACCTTTAAATTCAATACAGGGAGTCTAGCTTCGCAATCCACTACTGGGATCAACTTTAATGCAGAGAATTTCATAGTTCATCCTCAGAGACCAAACAGAAACCCTTGGTAAGAGTGTGACAGGACTGAGTGCATTATTGTCTGTACAGGAAAGTAACTCCTCCTGTTGACTGCTAATAAAGATTTCATATCTGGAACACGTGTGCGCGCACGTATATGCATACTCTTGTTCCTCTACTCTGCTTCAGTATAGTAGGCATTTTTAGGTAGGGCAGTCCTTTCTGCCTAATCAGCTAATTGTGCTATTCCAGGGATGGTGTCCCTATCTAGCCTCTGTTTACCAGAAGCTGGGAATGGGCGACAGGGGATGGAGAATTTGATGACTACCTGTTCTGTTCATTCCCTCTGGGGCAGCTGGCATTGGTTGGAAGACTGGATATTGGGCTAGATGGACCTTTGGTCTGACCCACTATGGTCATTCTTGTGTTCCTCATAGTATATGCACTTGTGGTGGTATCCATAGAAGCACTATAGTTTTAATGGCTTAAAAAGAGAAGATCCCTCAGATTAGTTTCCTAGAGCTATATTTAGGCACCTAAATAAATGGCCTGATCTTCAGTAGTGCTGAGCATCCAGCAACTCCAATTGAGTTCAAACCCTCAAGTTAAGTACAAGAAATGCCTGTCAGAGAAAAAACTTGATTGTGTTTGTCCAAACTTACTATTGTGATCTCCTGAATAAACGAGTAGTACAGATTTAATAAATTATCGGGGAGCTGTGCATACTGCACTTCCATGCAAAGTGGCTTCATCTTCCTATAAGATTTTCTTCAATGAAGGTCAGCATTGGACTGTCATTCCATGTCTTGCCCTGTCCAATCAGTTACCACTAATTTTTTTAAATAATTTTTTTAAACTGTCACTTATCGGAGCTAATTGTAAGGGGGAGGAGGGAAGACTTTGTGTGTGCGTGCACACACACACAACGTTGTCCTTATGAATGACTTGAACTTGACCAACAAATGCTAGATGGCAGTTATAGCTGATGCACATCCAGATCTGTAGACTGTGTCCCACTCTCCGAAATTCTCAAGGAACATTGATGCTGAGTCATGTTTTGATGCTACTACAAATGAGATTGGAACAGTTTCTGAATAAGCAGGGAGGTGGCCCAAGTTGCTGTCAGCCAAGCGCCATATTTGTTAGAGATCTGAGCTAAGAAATGTTTTGTTTCTGATACTTGTGCAATTCTATTTATACTTCCTCTATGAATTACATCCATCAATGGGTTATTAGTCCTCGGGTTGCCTGCTGATCAAGATGATCTTCATATATGTGTTGAGGCAACCGCCATCTCTGTGGAGAAATAGACATGCCACAAGGGAGTGGGAAGGTGAAGAGTAAACAGGACTCTGGCTATCCGTGATGGAGATCAGCTATCTGAAAGATCTCTTGAAGAAAGCAATATCTGCTGTTTAGTCTGGCTACAGTTAAATCAATGCACAGAAAAAGCCTGGGGAGTGGGGGGAATGTTCATAAGTGCCTAAGTCACTTAGGTACTCTTCAAAATGTTTCCTTAAATGCCTAGCGGGGGTGACGGGTAATATGCTTTTTGCCAAGTTCATATGGATCTTCTGATAACATGTGCTACACGTGTGCTGGATGTTTGAGTTTTTGTTCTCACCTTGCATCAATATGTACTGGTTAAGCATGCTTCTACAAGGCTGATTGTCATCAAAGCTTTTTCGTATGGCCCGTGGTTTTTGGAAGTACTAGAAAACTTGCTATGCTGTGTCTGGTCAAATTCTAGATGCAGTAAAACTATATAGATGCAACCATGCATTGGGAGTAGGAAAAGAATGCAGATCTGAGGGAGAAATTGACAAACCTTAAAAACTGTTTTCTCATCCCTTCCTATCACAACAGGTACACAACCAAAGGTGAAGTGTGAAAGCATAGCACATCCCAGTGTAGGATAACTTCAGTATAAGCACACTGTTTAAACATAGTTAATCCTGGGACTAAAGATATCTAAAACAAATCAGAAGAAATTGGTTCTGTCCGTACATCATAGATGAGCAATACCATGTGTCTTCAGACTTACTACCTCCACTTCCAGTGGGACTAAACTTAAATTGTACCTCTATCTAAAAGCTACCCTTAAAGCTACCCTCCTAAAAAATAATCTTGTAACAGCAGCCACTGCACATTAGCAATATTTTACCCTAGAATAATCTGCCTTGTGCTAATAGGACAGTGGAAAGCACTGTGAAGTCTTCAGGATGAAAGATGCTGTATAAAATGTAAATGAAAGGTCAAAACAATTACACCGTCGATGGTGCACACATGTCTGGTCTGGTCAACTTTATCGAGAAGGAGATTGGTGCGTTTTCCTGTATAAAAATACAGAAATGTAAGGAGCTAAAATATTCAGAGGTTGGAAAAACTAGGTCTGTCTTTTTTTTTTTTTTTTAATACAAAAAAAGAGGCATACAACATTCTGAAGAGACTCGAGAGGATTGTATGGGGCCAAACCCATAGGATGCACCTCTAACTTAGAGGCTTGGTGCTGATTGGCATTTCCTCTACCCAATGGCTAACCTCCAGGATAAATGTAAGGACAGCACTGGGAACAAGTAATCAGAGGCAGGATGCTTCAGCTGCACTGAGTCGGAGTTAGCGAGGCAGAGAGTGAAGGAACAGGAGCTGGTGGTGTAACAAGACTCCCGAATCTTCCTATCAAGAGCGGATGGCTCAGGACTGCTGGGGAAACGTGCTGTGCAGTGCACTCTACCCCTGTTCCTAATGAGAACCAGAGATAGACTGTCCCTAGGGACATGATGCCAGACACCCCATTATGACAGATCCTGGCCTTTGTGGTTTTGGAGAGCCAGAAGGCATGTTAGTCATTCTTTGGCCTAGCACTCGGGGGAATCGTTACATTGAAATACTGCCCATGTTCTGCTAGGGTGGAAACTCTCACTCCTCCTTTTCCTTCCAACCTCCAGCAAAAGAGAGAGGTTTTGAAAAGTATTTAGCCAAACATAAAAAGAAATGCATACTCTTGAGCAGCTACTAGTTGCGATATGGACTGGGCTAGGCATTCCGGAGCCACTCCTGTGCCTGGAACAGACTTGTCATTCAGCCATGAAATCTGTCACTCTGCTCTTCAAACTCAGCCTGGATAGCCTAGTAATGAAGCCTATTGGGGATGAAGGGCCTTATTCTGTAACCCCTCATGTGTAACTCTCAGAGGATCTGGGGACAGATCTATGTGCAGAGAGGCTGCAGAATCAGTGGGAGAACTCCTGATTGGAAATAGACAACGTCATTAGGCGGAGAGCATATGGTCAATATATTAGACAAAGGGCACCCCAAGTGAGCTGTTTTTATGAATCCTTTGCCTCTGTGTATGAGAGCCATATATTGGACAAGCTTAGTAGAGAGAGAGATGTGTCTATATATGCTTTGCCAGTACCCTGCATGTTGGGTAAGGCCTCTGGAAGGACTTCTGTTGTATGTAAATAGACCGTATGATGGGACAAGTGATGGAATGAGAGTGTTGCTAATAATGTACCCTTCTCTCTGGTTTCTACCCAGCTTGCAGGAGGAATCATTCTTGGTGTGGCACTCTGGCTCCGTCATGATTCGCAGACCACAAATATCCTGTACTTGCATCTAGGTGACAAGCAGGCCCCTAATACATTCTATATTGGTAAGTAGTGCTGGGAAAGAAGTAGGCGGGTGGGTGTGGAGGGAGTGAGGTTTGTATGCATCTCCATTGGTGGTGGTACCTGCACAACTTGTCCTGTTCCAGCGAAGCATGACATACCCAGAAATGCAGAGAAAGCACTGTTGCAGGTGTGACCGGGGTCCTAGTGGGGAGCTAGCTAATGGTTTCTCAGTTAGCGTGAACTGCAGAGAATGGGGCAGCCAAACCCCCAAAAGCTAGTGGATATTCAAATACTTAAATTTACCAAACTAGCATAAAATAGCTTCTTTATTATCTCACTGATTACTCAGAAGTCCAAACAACAGAGTTCCCTTAAAGTGATCTAACCTCAGACCTCCATGCAGGTACCCACGTCAAATATAATGTTGATTTATGTAAATCTTATTCAATCATATAAAAGAAAAGCTTCTACCAATCCCAAAGGATTGAACACGTTACCTCCCAGGTTAGTTAATGTTTCAGATCTTACCTAAGTACACGGTACAGCCATTTCTTATTAATTAAACTAAAAATTTCTAAAAAACGAGAGAGTATGGTTAAAATATCAATATACATACAGACTTGAGTTCAGTGCATTGAGGTGCAATTCATAGCAGAGATGGTAAGCTTCGTAGTCTCAAAGAGTTCCTTTAGAATTCAGTTTGTAGGTCATAGTCCAATGTCCGAATCTCATATTCACCGAGTACCAGCATAACTGGGACCTCAGTCTTGTGACTCAAACTTCCCCGATGAAGTCTAAGCAAATCTGAGATGACAGAATCAGGACCCAAGCATCTTTTATACAATTTCATGTATTTTGACAAGTTGGAATTCCTCAGGGAACAAAAGGTAATCAGGATGACTTTGAAGGAGGTCCATCACTGGTACTTAGCTATATGAGTTAACCTAAGGCCATTTGCTTGTTCCTCCACCATTCACAGTACATTTCAAAGAGATGAATACCGAGATATCCTGTGCTTACAATTCATTTACATGATAGGATGTTGTTTTGACCTCTGAATTATCAGAATACAGTATAGACAGGGACTGTTGATTACATTGTCCGCCCTACTCATACATATGTAAATACACAAAACACAAACATTTTCTCCCCATGTCTTCTGTGGGTTATTTATTTTGCATAATGTTTAACCTTTTCTAGCCATGTGTCAAAGCAGGCATCCTAAAAACATAATGTATGCTTGTGACGTTGAATTCTATATGACTTTATGGAAATATGTGAAAGAGTATGAGTATAATGTAACTGGAATATGCTTCATGCAAAAGATCTCTTGTAAGGTATCATTACAAAGCTTATAATCCATTGAGTGTGGTCATCTTATTTGTATAAATGTAACACTCTTGTATCTGAAATTAGAAATATGAAATATAACTAAGGGCCTATTGTAATTCAGTTCTATAACTATACTAGGTTTAGACTTGCATGTTTTATTTTACTTGGTAATTCACTTTGTTCTGTCTGTTACTACTTGGAACCATTTAAATCCTACTTTCTGTATTTAATAAAATACTTTTTACTTATTAATTAACCCAGAGTATTTATTAATACCTGAGGGGGGCAAACAGCTGTGCATATCTCTCTATCAGTGTTATGGAGGGTGAACAATTTGAGTTACCCTGTATAAGCTTTATACAGGGCAAAACAGATTTATTTGGGGTTTAGACCCCATTGGGAGTTGGGCATCAGAGTGTTAAAGACAGGAACACTTCTATAAGTTGCTTACAGTTAAGTTTGCAGCTTTGGGGCATGTGGTTCAGACCCTGGGTCTGTGCTGGAGCAGACTGGCGTGTCTGGCTCAGCAAGACAGGGTGCTGGAGTCCCAGGCTGGCAGGGAAAGCAGAGGCAGAAGTAGTCTTGGCACATCAGTTGACAGTTCTCAAGGGGGTTTCTGTGATCCAACCCATCACAATGCTCATTATGGCAATATATGGAATAAAGTGTAGGCTAAAATATCTCATACTAGCAAGATATGACATGCATGTGCAAATCCTGTTTGATTATATGTAACCTGTATTGCATGTTTCTCAGATGCTAGCGTCAAAGGAGTTAAAATGAAAAGCATGTTTAAAAAATATCCAGCTTTTCTGTGCAAGCAGTAAAGAGAATTTCACCTGTCCCATTTTCACTAATATCCTTTAAATATGTTTAACTTCAGGAGGGAGTTGTATGATGGGTCTGGACATAAGGGAGAGGAGGGATTGCTTGCTGTAGCTGTTTTTTGGGATTGTTGCTTCTCTGCTGCAGGAATATGGAGCAGCTGAAGGAACAGTCGGCAGTGGAAAATAAATTGTTGAGACCAGCATGACTCATGTTTTCCAGGCGTGTGCGAGTGTGTTAGGTTTAATGTGATTTCAGTAATTGGTCAACGTTCTGACTTGTTGGAAAGGGGAGACCCTTATTTGACTGTGCTTGTCTGCACTCGAGCAGCAGCTCAAGTCTTGGAGAATTGGCTTGAGCAGGATGTCTGCTTTCCAAGGTCCCCATTTCTTATGAGGTTTGACCTCTGTGCTGTGTATCTGAAATCAGCTGTCTGTCTGCAAGGGGAATGCTAAGGATGCTGTGTGCGGTGCCGGGAGGGGTGTGTGGAGGAGATGATGACTGCAGTGTACTGGGTGTGGACCAAGCATTCCTGCATTCTCAGGGGTAGACACACAGGAAAGAGATGCTGTCATGGCTGGGGACCTGGGGAAGGAGGACATCTGGAAAAATTATTCTCCATTCCTGTTCAAGACAAAACTATGTATGGGTCGAATTCTCCTCAGATCTGCTCCAGTTTAACTCTGTTGACTTTAATAGAGGTTTACCTGATTTCCCCCCCCCCCGCCACCCACTGGTGTGAAAGAAGAATGAGCCCCATAGCTTCTTCCCCACCACTGTCCACTCAGACAAGATGTCTTCAATATCTGCAGATATAGTTCTCCACCAGGTGGAGATATTTTAAGGGGCAGCCGCCTTCCAAATGCTGGAGAAAAGGAAGAGTGAGGTGGCTGTCACCAGTATGGGATAGTCATACAGCTCGGGGGTTTAGAGGTGTGGAGATAATCCTTCCTGTTTTGAGAACGAGAAGAGACTTGGAAATAAGAACACTGTCCCCTTAGGTGGAGAATTGTTCCTAGAACCACAATCCACTTCTCTCATAAGGCCCTCAGTAGACTGCATGTGACAACCCTAATATAATGGCAGGCTGCTGATCTGTATAGATTCAGAGGATACTAAAGACAGTCTCTGGTTGTGTTGGTTAAACTTCCATAACACTAGCACACCACTCTTCCCTGTCAAAACAATGGGTTTTACAGTCGCACTACAGCCATCTGGATAACTGGAGTGCATTCGGACAATGGAGGATGCCTGGATTGTGCTAACAGCTGCTCAGACTTGTGCTTGAGTTCATAAATGGATCCATGCACCTGGATATACACCCTTCATGTGCCCTCGGTGAGCCCAACTTTTCATAGAGCTCCACAACTGTCAAGGTTCCTTCCCCACTCTGAACTTTAGGGTACAAATGTGGGGACCTGCATGGACACTTCTAAGCTTAATTACTAGCTTAGATCTGGTAACTCTGCCACCATCCAGAAATTTCAGTGTCTGGATCACTTCTTGTTCCCCCTAAAACCTTCCCTTCCCTGGGCAGCCTTGAGAGGCTTCATCAATTCCCTGGTGAACACAGATCCAAATCCCCTGGATCTTAAAACAAGGAAAAATCAATCAGGTTCTTAAAAAGAAAGCTTTTAATTTAAGAAAGAAAAGTAAAAAAAAAAAATTCATCTCTGTAAAATCAGGATGGAAAATACTTTACAGGGTAATCAGATTCATATAGCCCCGAGGAACCCCCTCTAGCCTTAGGTTCAAAGTTACAGCAAGCAGAGGTAAAGTCCTCTCAGCAAAAAAGGAACATTTACAAGTTGAGAAAACAAAAATAAAACTAATCTGCCTTGCCTGGCTGTTACTTACAATTTTGAAACATGAGAGACCTGATTCAGAAAGATTTGGAGAGCCTGGATTGACGTCTGGTCCCTCTTAGTCCCAAGAGTGAACAACACCCAAAACAAAGAGCACAAACAAAGACTTCCCTCCACCAAGATTTGAAAGTATCTTGTGTCCTGATTGGTCCTCTGGTCAGGTGTCAGCCAGGTTTACTGAGCTTCTTAGCCCTTTACAGGTAAAAGAGTCATTAACCCTTAACTATCTGTTTGATGCCCCCCAAATCTCAGACAGTGTGGAACCACACTGGTGGTGATTTCTTCCTAAACTTTAGAATAAACAGATTAATAAAACACATGCACCTTTACATATACTACTAATTTTATGTAAAACTACAAGATTTTTTTACATTCCAAGGACAATTTAACTAGTTAACTCCGGGAAACTTTCATGGGAGAGTGCATCTACTTTGTTAGAAGCTCCTGAAATGTGTTGAATTTCAAAATCAAAATCTTGGAGAGCTAAACTCCATCAAAGCAGTTTTTTGTTGTTTCCCTTGGCAGTATGAAGCCACTTTAGTGCAGCATGGTCAGTTTGTAGCTGGAAACACCGTCCCCAAACATATGGGCGTAGCTTTTCCAGGGCATACACAATGGCGTAGCATTCTTTTTCACTGATTGACCAGTGGCTTTCCCTCTCAGACAGTTTCTTGTTGAGAAACACGACAGGATGAAATTCTTGATCCAGTCCTTCCTGCATTAAAACTGCTCCTACATCACTCTCAGATGCATCTGTGGTTACTAGGAATGGTTTGTCAAAGTCTGGGGCCCTTAGCACAGGGTCAGACATGAGTGTTGCCTTAAGCTGGTTAAAGGCCTTCTGATACTCATCAGTCCACTTAACTGCATTTGACTGTGTCTTTCTGGTCAGATCTGCTAGTGAGGCAGCGATTTGGCCGTAGTGTGGTACAAATCGCCTGTAATATCCAGCCAAGCCTAAGAAGGATTGGACCTGTTTCTTTTATGTTGGGACAGGCCACTTTTGGATAGCATCCATCTTGGTCTATAGGGGAGTTATCGTTCCTTGACTCACCTGGGGTCCCAGGTTAAGTCACTCTGTTTTGGCCTATTTGACACTTTTTAGCCTTAACAACAACCCTTAACTATCTGTTTATGACAGCAACTGACATGACATTCACGTTGGGTGCTGAGCTCTCTTGAAAATCTGGTCTTGCGTGCCCAGAGACTGCAGAGATGCATTGGTTGTAAATGCATGTAACGTTAGCTTCACTGTACTTGGATCCTTTCCCTTTCTACTGCCTGTTGAGGGAATATTAAAAAGGCAGAACTTACCATGCCAGGCTGGACCCAATGTTCCATATAGTCAGATATCCTGCTACCAGCAGTAGCCAATATAATCTGCTTCATAGGAAGGTGTGGCAATTCAACTTCTACTCCCCCAGCAAAATGACACACCTAGTCAGTTTTCTATTGCTGTACATAGGGGTGGAAGGTGTTAATTCCTGAATCCACAAAGGGCCTTAGTCTTCCTCCAGGGCCTTCTGTAGACTTCTGCACGTGGACACTGTTGGCCTTTATTCAGAACATCCCCTCTTTCAATATAAACTCCAACATGGTGAGACCGATGGGGCAGAGAGCTCAGGTGTCTAGTTACCCCAGGGATTGGCCCAAAGATCAACTTCCTTCTCAAGGCAAAAAGTGAGTCCCTTCCCTGCACCTCTGCCTGAGGTGAGCTACCCAGAGGACAAGGAAACTGGGAGGAGCTGTTCATCTTCCTCCAAAATCTGAGAGAATCGAGCAATTGGACAGCAAAACGGTTTCCTCCAGGGTTTTGTCTCCCTCTTTTGAGCCTTTCTGCAAGGATGTATATGCTCAGGATTGGCTCCAATAGCAGGTGCTTGTAATGTTTTAACATGACAGAATCAGCAATCCAACATGGGCCTATCAGACTTAAAGTAGGAGCACCTTACCACTGGCTTTCTTGACACTCAACAATGGATGTGATCTCTTTTTTTAAAATTTCATGAATTATAGTCAGTAACAGATCTGCCTAGCTTCCCTGTGATGACTGTAATTCCCATTCAGTAATAGTAGTGGAGTATTTCCTTCAGCTGCTCCCTGCCACTCCCAGAGTGTGGAGCCTGAGATGGCTTTTATAATTAAGGCATTTCCTTCTCGGTACACCATACCCTGCTTTTTCTCCCCCACCCTTCCCCCACAACATTTCCATTTCACAGTCAGGAGCTTCTGTAATGTAGACTGGCATGCTGTGTTCTTTCCCTTGCAGAATATTTTAGTGTCCAGTGTGAGGGTTTATTCCCAAAATTTACTAGGGTATTTTTAACAAATGTTGGCATGACTGTGGGCCAGCAGAAAGCAGTAGAGCTATCTGGGAATGAAGCTCTGTTTAGTTGATAGATCTGGTGAGGCTGCAGGGATTGGTAGGAGGCAGATTGGCCATTTTGTCTGCCTGTGGAGATCTGTTCTGCAGAGGCTATTATGCAGGGGAATACATGTGAAGGACCTAAAGTGACAACCAACTCAGTCAGTTTTACCCACAGTGGGGAGAGTGCTGAAACCAGCAAGGAAGGACTGTATGGGAAGCTGTAAGGGATATGGGGTGTCGCACTAGACATCTTTGCTCATTGGGTGCGGTATGCTGGAAGGCTCTATCTTCCTTCCCAGAAATGAAGCTGCTTTCCCCGTGACAAGGCTGGCATGCATGCTCGTTCCCAGTGTTTGTTCTCCAAGTTTCTCCATTCCATGTTGGCAGAGGGAGTGGAGCAGCTGGATGTTGTTTTAATGTTAGAGTTTTGGTTGTTCCCCCTCCTTCAGTTGCTGCTTTGATTCAGTAGTGAGGCCAAAGCTTCAGAGCGCCTGTTAAATGTCAGTTAAGGAAAGAGCTCCCTGGGGTGCTGCCGTGGGGAGGGGAGGAGTCTGCAGTGAAGCACAGTGGAAGGAAGGGGAGATTCTCACATGATGCAGGCCCTGGACCTTGACTGTTGGATGCACCTGTTGCTACAAATTCATGTGGCAGTGCGCAGCTGCTGTCCCCATTCATGTTTTCATTCTTTGTTGAAAGCCACTTGAAGCTGGGGTTTTCCACAGGAAATACTCTTTTTGATGTGCTTTAGCTTCCCACTGTCTTCAACCAGTTCCATTTATCTGCTTGTTTTGAATTGGCTTCCCAGGACATAACAAGATTTTATTTGTTGGCTCTTTCAGTTTGTTGTTTTAAATCTATCTAATCTTAGCTGCTTTCTGCAACCTTCTTCATTTTGAACCTCTGTTCTGATTGTGGACATGACCATCCAGAAAATAGTATTTAACCCCTCCAGCTCTTCAAAAGACAAGTTTGTCTTTCAGCAACTTAAGGCAGGGGGGCACTTCCTGAGGCCACGTCCAGACTAGGGTATTAAAATCGATTTTAGATACGCAACTTCAACTACGTGAATAACGTAGCTGAAGTCGAATTTCTAAAATCGAGGTACTCACCCGTCTGGACGGCGCGGCATCGATGTCCACGGCTCTCCGTGTCGATTCCGGAACTCCATTCGGGTTGATGGAGTTCTGGAATCGATGTAAGTGCGCTCGGGGATCGATACATCGCGTCCAGATTAGACGCGATATATCGATCCCCGAGCAATCGATTTTAACCCGCCGATGCCGCGGGTTAGTCTGGACGTGGACTGAGTAGCAGTTGTTTACCTCTGTTGTGGAGCAGTAAGGCAATATGCACAGGCGTGCTTTCTTTGCATTAGAGCTGGGCACACAATCTGCTCATGCATCATATACACATGCATGCCAAGCCCTTAGCTGATGCTATTTTTAAAAAGAGTTGTTGACTCCTACCATCCCTCTCTGGAGAATAAAAATGGTGTGGGAGGTTAAGGTGATCTTTCTCTCTCACATCCTCTAGTAGGGAAATGTTTGAATGAGCACCTACCTACCCTGTTCATAATTATATTCTCTAATAGGGAGATTTCTACAGACACATGCACTTTCACAAATGTCTCCTAGCGGTGAGATTTTTCAAAGGCATACCACTATCTTTCGGTAGGAGTTGAGTGCCTTGATTGCCTTCTGAAAATCTCCTCCTGTATCTTGAAGGAGCAGCCGGCTTGCTCCCAAATGCATCCTCCCTCCACCTTATTGATAGTTGCAAAATCAGAAACACTGCTGCACGCCACCATTGCATCTGAAATGCCCACTCTACACTGCAAACATAGTATGTGTTCATAAGTTGTTAGAAACACACTGGTAGAGGATAGTAGAGATTAGGACACTCAAGCAATTAAAAAAATTAATCACAATTAATAGTGCTGTTAATAATAGAAAACCATTTATTTAAATATTTTTGGATGTTTTCTACATTTTCAAATATTTTTATTTCAATTACCACACAGAATACAAAGTGTTCAGTGCTTACTTTATATTTATTTTTATTACAAATATTTGCATTGTAAAAAAAAATAAGAAATAGTATTTTTCAATTCACCTAATACAAGTACTGCAGTGCAATCTCTTTATCATGCAAGTTGAACTTACAAGTGTAGAATTATGTACAAAAAATAACTGCATTCAAAAATAAAACCATGTAAAACTTCAGCGCCTTGAAAGTCCACTCAATCCTACTTCTTGTACAGCCAGTCGCTCAGACAAACAAGTTTGTTTACATTTGCAGGAGATAACAAGAAGTGGGCAGCATTTACAATGCTGAAAGTGAGAACAGACATTTGTATGGCATTGTTGTACCTGGTGTCACAAGATATTTATGTGCCAGATATGCTAAAGATTCATATGTCCCTTCATGCTTCAACTATCATTCCAGAGGACATGCATCCATGCTGATGACTGGTTCTGCTCGATAACAATCCAAAGCAGTGCGAACTGATGCATGTTCATTTTCATCATTACTAACACAAGGTTGATTTACCTTTTTGGTGGTTTGGGTACTATAGTTTCTGCATCAGAGTGTTGCGCTTTTAAGACTTCTGGAAGCATGCTCCATACTTTGTCCCTCTCAGATTTTGGAAGGCACTTCAGATTCTTAAACCCTGGGATGAGTGCTGTAGCTGTCTTCAGAAATTTCACATTGGTACCTTCTTTGCATTTTGTCAAATCTGCAGTGAAAATGTTCTTAAAAATGAAAAACTTGTTGGGTCATCATCCGAAACTGTCATAACATGAAAAAATGGCAGAATGCAGGTAAAGAGCCGGAAACATACAATTCTCCCCTAAGGAATTCAGTCGTAAATTTAATTAATGCATTATTTTTTTAATGAGCGTCGTCAGCATGGAAGCATGTCCTCTGGAACAGTGGCTAAAACATGAAGAGGCATATGAATATTTAGCATATCTGGCATGTAAATACCTTGCAATGCTAGCTACAAATGTGCCATGTGAATGTCTGTTCTCACTTTCTGGTGACATTATAAACAAGAAGCGGGCAGCATTACCTCCTGTAAATGTAAACAAACTTATTTCTCTTAACAATTGGCTGAACAAGAAGTAGAACTGATTGGACTTGTAGGCTCTGAAGTTTTACATTGCTTTGCTTTGTTTTTGAGTGCAGGTACGTAACAAAAAAAAATACATTTGTGCATTGCACTTTCACAATAAAGAGATTGCACTACGGTACTTTTATGAGGTGAATTGAAAAATACTATATCATTTTTACAGTGCAAATATTTGTAATAAAAAATCTAAAGTGAGCACTGTACACTTTGTATTCTGTGTTTGTAATTTAATCAAAATATTTGAAAATGTAGAAAAAATCCAAAATATTTAATAAATTTCTATTGGTATTCTATAGTTTAACTGTGTGATTAAAACTGATTAATCATGACTAATTTTTTGAGTTAATCTCATTCGTTAACTGTGATTAATCAACAGCCCTAGTATAGATACATACTTTTTTATAAGCAACCTGTTGACCTGCCAAACTCTCTAACAATGGATTAACCATTGATTAAAATATCTACTAACCCTTTATTCCCAAAGTGTCACCAAACTAGTTACCAGTGCTTCTGGATAAAGAACTTCATTGGGAGACACTCTTTCATCTCTCCACTTTGGCCTAGAGACTGTGAATGGTAATGTAATGGCAGGGCTGCTGGAACAATTTGTGTAATGGGTGTGCTGAACCAAACTGTAAACCCTATATATGATGGAAACCACTTCAAGCCAGGGAGTGCAGCAGCACCCCTACTTCCAGCACCTATGTGCAATAGTGTTAACGTGTCTCCAGTTGCATAAGCTGTAAGTACTAGAGTGACAGCATGTTCCATCTGCTGCAGCTCCAACAGTCCCCTGCCTAAACTTTAGCGAGGCAGCAGTGCAGGGATGGGACCAGAGGCAGAGGGCTGCTCGGGTCTAGAGGGGTTAGCTGACAAAGGGCTCATTGTTTAGTCCCAAATGAGCATAATGGGAGCTCGGTCCTACTTGGCTGACTTAATCCAGCTGAGTAAAGCTAGAAGCTCTATCCTGCAAATATTTCATTGTGTGCTGTACAAAGTCGTTCCACTGAGGGCAATGGGACCACTCACAGGAGGAAAGGTTTGTAGGGTCAGGCCCCCAGGTTGTAATCTTGTGATCCTGGCTGCCAAGGCACACGTTTCCTCTCCTCCTTCAATCCCATCAGGGAATGTAATGATGCAGGTGGTGAAGCGAAGCTGCTGGGAGCTTGCAGGGGAAAGAAATGTAAAGGAAGGGAAAGTGAGGGGGTCACTGCTGGAGAAGAACTATCCACAGAGGCTGTGAGCCTTTAGTCATTTTTCGGCAGGCTTGTGGGGGTAGAGGCAAGAGGCTCAAAGCACAGAGGATGAGTCACACCTTCAGGGAAGGAATGGCCTGTGTGTGCTGTGGGGAACTGAGCTATCACAAGTATCCAGTACACCTTCAGAGAGGGGGTGGAGGGAACTAGATGCTCAGTGCCCCCTTAGGGGCTTGGCGCTAGTTAAGTGCCATGGAGAGGCTAAACTGAGACACCGATGACATTCTGCATTCAGCATGGGCTGCTTGCTATTACCACATGCTGTGTGGGGCAGCGCTGCTATCATTGGCTCTCCCCTCTTGGCTAGTTTGTAAGAGGATATCAGGATTTGTCAGATCACTTTTATTTTTAATGTAAAGAGTCACTCTCTGCACGTAAAATGGAAGCATTTCTAGGAAGGCTAGTTCTGTAACCTCACTGAGTTTCATTCAGCTGTCTCAGTCTGATGCTTCTCCTCCCTGTGTTATCTCTCTTTCTCCCATTCAGCACTTTCCCTATTTAACTCCTTACTCCAATCATCCCAAGCGTTTTTTTGGGGGAGTGGGGTGAGGGGCCTTCAGTTGCTAATTTTCCTTCTCAACCCTGTGGTTCAAATTCTGCTCTAGGCCCCATCCAAGCAGCCCCCATTGTAGATAGTCAATGGGGATTGTACCGATGAAGCAGAGGGTAGAATTAGGCCTTTTGTCATCTTGGATTGCTGTTTCCCCTGGAAAACAGGGTTAAGGAGGGTGCCATATTACTCATTAACCCCTTTAAATTCTAATAGGAAATCTGTATTGAGCACCTACATCTTTCTGGTTTGATACTTCCTACCTGTGAGACAGTCCAAACACTTTGACTAGAGGTTTACCTGACCTCCTCCCTAATCTATGGGAGAGGCAGCTCATGATGTAAAAGGAAAGACTCTATTGTGTCAGTTTGCTGGGTGCTGAGGTCCTGCTTGCCCTGTGATTCTCACACGAATGGTCTTGGCCCTAGGTTGCATTAGTGGAGCCGGCTGAGATATTTAGCAGCTGAGCACAGTAACTCTAGGCATGCTGTCAGCACGTGTTTGGGTGCAGGATGTTCCAAGATAGGTGCTGGGATGGGAGAGGTGGATGACATAAGAATGTTAGCAACTTATCTAGCCTCGCATGATGAATCCATTATGGTGACGGGCTGGTTCTGCTGAAGGAGCACTGACATCAAGGAGTCCCAGATCCCACAACACTAGGTGTTTTGGTCCTGCTGATTGGATGCAAACATCTGAATCACAGACATCTTGTCCTGGCTTTGGCAGGATGAAGGAAAGCTTAGACTGGAGTCTAGCTAAAGTTCAAAGTTTTTGGCATATTATATCACCCTCTCGCCCTCATGGTTGTTATTTTCTCTCTTTCAGACTTCTCCAGGGGTAGTTGGTAATGTTGCTTTTACAGTGCTTGTCTACAACCTGCAGTAGTTGCCATTTAATCCTTCACATGAAAAACAGGGAGCACTCTGCATCACCTCCTCCCTCCTGGGTTTATTTTTCTATTTCTCATCAGACTGCCATTGAATGCTGCAGTCATATGGCTCTTGAAACAAACTAACTCAGCAGATCCTAAATAGGAAATCTGTATGCACCTGTTAATAGCAAGTGATCGAATAACACCCTGCCCTGCGCTCTGACGATTTCTTCACTGGGGGTTGAGCCAGTGCAAAGGATACAATGTTCTAGTATGAAAATTGTATTCCTTCTCACTTCTTACAATTTATTCTTTTCCCTCACCCCATCACCTAGTGCACTCTAGGCTGTTGCTGTATTAGGCTGCGGTTCCTCCGTATGTTAGTCTAAGGATGCTGTCCATGTAAAATCATGTGACACTGTCTGGCATGAGATGTACTAGGTATGCCTAGGCAAATTCCACACACCCCTCTAGTCATGCTGCTTAGAAACCCTTGTCAGAATATAATACTGCTTCCTGCCCAGTATAGCTAAGAATAACACATGCTTATTGCTAGGCAGTCAAAGTATTTTCTCTTCTCTTTAGTGCAGAGGTCGACAACCTTTCAGAAGCAGTGTGCCGAGTCTTCATTTATTCACTCTAATTTAATTTAATGCCAGTCATACATTTTAACATTTTTAGAAGGTCTCTTTCTATACATCTATAATATATAACTAAACTATTGTATGTAAAGTAAATATGGTTTTTAAAATGTTCAAGAAGCTTCATTTAAAATTACATTAAAATGTAGATCCCCCTGGACCAGTGGCCAGGACCCAGGCAGTGTGAGTGCCATTGAAAATCAGCTTGCGTGCCGCCTTCAGCACACGTGCCATAGGCTGCCTACCCCTGCTTTAGTGACTGAACCATAAAACACCAGGTCAAAAAGAAAGCACAACCAAGCCCATGTTACCAGCTTCACATGAAGGCTTTCTACACCAGCCCAGAGATGCAACACTTTAAGGACAAACCTGGGTGCCTACAATCACCACTGTGGCTCTAGTTTCATGTAGGGGGTTTTTGCTGCCCATCATCTTCAGGATGGGACTACCCTGCAGCCTTCAAGTTTCAAAGACTGGCTTCAGCACCAAATAAATATCCTCATGAGATCCCACTTTCATGGTGATGTGATCACACAATTTCATTGTTTGCAGTAAGAGTCTAGAGGCAGCTAAATAAAATAACCGAGCTTCAGAAGAGCTTACATAGACTTCAAAGGGAGGAGAGAAATTTCCACCATCTTCCACAGAACTCCAACCCAAGACTTTCCGAGCTTATAAAGTGA
Organism: Gopherus evgoodei; assembly: GCF_007399415.2. NCBI lineage: Eukaryota > Metazoa > Chordata > Testudines > Testudinidae > Gopherus > Gopherus evgoodei. The sequence goes on along the minus strand of NC_044325.1, from coordinate 111,766,542 downwards.
CAGAGCATCTGACGGAACAGCATATTAGACACATTACACCATCAGAAGAGAATCTCATTGGCTGATTATTTCTCAGGGGCCTGACACAGATTCTAGCATCAGTGAAAGTTGCTTTTCCAGATTAATCCTTCCATGGGTTTCTCATACACCAGCAACTTTCAAGATATTGCAGTTCTTTGATTTTGTTCCAGAGGAACCTTCTGGAATTTTTGTTGAATTTAGTGCTTGTAAAAGCCCTGGGGATTACGATTCCCATTCTCAAAAGTGACTATTGATTTTTTTTGAGTGTCCAACTTGAGACACCTTTAAAAGGGCCTGAAAAATCAAGCTCCTTTTAAGGTGTGTCAAGTTGGGCATCCAGAAATCAGTAGTCATCTTTTGAAAATGTTAGCCTAAAGTTTGGCATATTTAGCAGCTGGGCATGTTTCCTCCCTCACCAGTTCAGTCTCTGCTATTTCTGTGCAATCTCACAGTAAGGATGCTAATGAACACAGTTCTTACTGATCAGAAACTACAAAAGTAATTTCACATTGGCCACTACATAACTCCGTCAGCACTGACCTGGGCTGGATTCAGACTAACAACCTAGGGTCTTGGATATGTATCCATTTAACACTCCCCATGGCCAACTTATAACTCCTGAGTGTCAGAACAAAGTATTAATAGAAGTAGTGCTACAGCCTGAAGACCTATAGGGATATTTCCAGTAGCGTACGAGGGACAGGCAGACCAAATCAAACAGGTCAAACATCTGAGTGTCAAGACTTTGTTTTATAGTCTCTCTGTACTTCTCATTCTAGTAGAAGAGGAAACAAGAATCCTGACAAGAAATTAATAATCAGAGAAATCTAGTATCAGAGGGGTAGCCGTGTTATTCTGGATCTGTAAAAGCAGCAAAGAGTCCTGTGGCACCTTATAGACTAACAGACGTATTGGAGCATGAGCTTTGGTGGGTGACTCTTTGCTGCTTTTAGAGAAATCTAGCTGAATCTGGTCAGGGCTAGAAATATAAAAGGGAACCTGTTGGCAGACAGCCTTTTAAATAAGGCTGCAGAGGCAACCCTGGCAATTACAGGTTGGTAAGCCTAACTTCAATACTGGGCAAATTGGTTGAAACTGTGGTAAAGAACAAAATCTTTACACATAGATGAACATGATATGTTGGGGAAGAGGGACATAGCTCTTATAAAGGGAAATAATGCCTCACTAATCTATTAGAATTCTTCGCAAGTCAACAAACATGTGGATAAGGGTGTTCTAGGGGATATAGTGTACTTGGACTTTCAAAAACCCTTTGACAAGGTCCCTCACCAAAGGCTCTTAAGCAAAGTAAGCAGTCATGAGATAGGAGGGACAGTCTTCTCATGGATCAGTAACTGGTTAAAAGGTAGGAAGCAAAGGGTAGGAATAAATGGTCTATTTTCAAAGTGGAGAGAGGTAAATATCCTTGGGCATCCCTTCAACGTATTGATAAATTATCTGGAAAAGAGGGTGAACAGTAAGGTGGCAAAACTTGCAGATGATGCAGAATGACTCGAGAGTTCAGTCCAAAGCTGACTGTGAAGAGTCACAAAACGATCTCACTAAATTGGGTGATTGTGCAACAAAATGGCAGATGAAATTCAGTGCTGGTAATTGCAAAGTAATGCAAGTCGGGAAACATAATCCTAACTATACATTTAAAATGATGGGGTCTAAATTAACTGTTACCACTCAAGAAAGAAATCTTACAGTCATCATGGATAGTTCTTTGAAAATGTCCGCTCAATGTGCAGTGGCAGTCAAAAAAGCTGACAATGTTAGGAGCCATTAGGAAAGGGAGAGATATTAAAAGAAAATATAACACCACAATATGAGTCCATGGTATGACCACCTCTTGAATACTGCATGCAGTTCTGGTTGCCCCATCTCAAAATCAATGCATATTAGGATTAGCAAAAGTATGGAGAAGGGTAACAAAAATGAGGGATATGGAACCGCTTCCATATGAGGAGAGATTAAAAAGATGGGGACCGCTCATCTTAGAAAAGAGGTTACAAAGTGGGGCTATGATGGAGGCCTATTAAACTGTGAACAGAATGGAGGAAGTGAATAGGGAGTGTTACTTACCCCTTCACATAATACAAGAAAGAGGCATCACCTCATGAAATTAATAAGTAGCAGGTTGAAAACAAATACAAGGAAGAACTTCTTCACCCAACACACAGTCAACCTGTGAACCTCATTGCAGGGGTGTTATGAAGCCCAAAAGTGTAACTGGGTTAAAGAAAGAATTAGATGAGTTCCTGGAGGATACTTAGCTGCTAGCCAAGATGGTCAGTGACACAACCCCATGCGCCGGGTGTCTCTAAACCTCTGACAACCAGAAGCATCTGACAATGTCAGAAGACTGGATACTGGACTAGATTGACTGTTGGTCTGACCCACTGTGCCCATTCTTATGTTTTATTTTTGCATCTATGCAGCTACTGGTCACTTCAGGAAAAAGGGATGGATGGGAAGGAAGTTAAGACTTTTTTCTCAGGGGTGGCATAACTACACATGTAGTCTGAAGATGAACCAGGCATTCAGTGCTCCAACTGCTAAGGGAGGAAGGAGAATGGAATCCTGCTGGGAGTGCTTCCCCCTAGGCCTGCTGCTGGAAGGGAGGTAGGGGAGGTACAATCAGACAAGTAGCTTCTTTTAGAATCCCCTCTGCAGCTGCAGTAATTCAGGCTCTCAAACTGGTGGCGCAGATAACAGAGGCTCTCCAAAAGTGAGGAGTCCTAAACCACTCCTTTATCCATTTTGTTTAAGAGCTGCCCGGCGTTAATTCCTCTCAAACCACTTTTTTATTTTTCTCTGATCCTTTCCCACCAGTTATGTCTGCCCCACGGGTCGTTTGTGTCCTTTCTGCTTTGTGAGGCTGCCAGCTGCTTAATGTAAAGCTCCCATTGTTTTTAAGCTGTTGGTTTGTTTATTTCAAAATCTGCTGTGTATTCAGGTACCTGCTTAGCCTCCAGACTGGATCTGGGCATCATCCACAATGGGGACAACCTCAGAATATGTACCAACACCTGCCCACTTTGTAGTTCTAACCAGCAGAAACTGGTCCAGTGGGTGTTTTTCAAGACTGGATCTTCCATCTGTGAAGCTTGGATGATGATCTGTCCTGATTATAGAGGTGTGCAGCCAGCGCATTAGTCCTAGTGCTGCAGGCCATGTTCCTGGCTCCTCTTTGTTATGCATGCACTTCACGGAATAAGCTTAAACCCTCTTCCTCTTCCTGCACTACCCAAGAGGCAAGATAGAAAAAACCTGAGTGTGGAATCTGTCTGGGTTGGGAGCTAGGGAAGTATTTGGGGTGGGTGCTTTGTTCTTCCTTTCATGAGGAAGGTGGGTAATGGGCATCCCGCTCCCTTCATCCCGCTCCCTTCATCCCTCCCCACAAACAGGCTGTATGCACTGTTTTGATCTCTCCCTGCACGTCCTCTGATGCAGGATTTCTGGGGCTCTGCTCTCTGGCTTGTGCTGCTGCTGCATCTGGAAGTCATTAGTGACCACTCAGCAGCAGCTCTGCTCTCAGGAAAGGGAAAAGAGAAGGAGGAGGGGCCAGACATGTGCTGATGGTGGTGGAATTGGATAGAAAAGACCACCCCCCACCCCCCCAAAAAATTGGGAGTCGCAAAACGCCCACCACCACCACCATGGAAGAACACAAATCAAATATAACCCAGAGAGGGAAAGAGTGGCTGGCTTGGTTAATTCCCCTGGGAAGCACAACAAAATTAACATGGAGACTCTCCCTCCCTGTCTTTTCCTCTGTCTAAACTGGTACTGCTACTACTCCCTTGTGTGTGAAGAGAGATCCTGCTCCCTGTAGTGCCTTCCCCTTAGCTTTAAAGGAAAAACTAATGTTGCCCTCTTGTTCTTCCAGAGGACTCCTCCTAGCCCATTGCTATGGGGCTCCCTTCCTCCCTCTATACATGAGGGAGTGCCTTCAGACCAGGACCTCTTGGTTGTGCAGCTCCTCCACAATACTTATACAATACTCCACAAATGAAGATGACTCCTCCCTTGCCTCTTTCCCGAACCGGGTCCCTCTACTCTACGCAACACTGTGGCAGCAGGCAGGGCAGGATGTGCGCCCAGCAAGGCAGGGTGTGCACCGCCAACCGGCGCCTCGGGGTATTGCAGATGTCTTAAAGACTTAGACAGATGATCCCTGGGAGCAGGTCTGGAGGAAGGAGCGAGGACTGGCTAGAACTCCCTTTTTCCTTTGGGAGTAAATAAGTGTGGACCCTAGCCAGGAATTCCTATGCCACAGTGCCTCTGTTCTTGCCCTCTTTTTAAAGGGCATCCCCAGGGGAAGGGGCGAGCACTCGGGCAGACAGGACTTGGAATGTGTCCCAGGCTTCCTGTGGAGAATGCCTTGGTGCTGGGTTTTTTGGAAACATTGCCATGGCAACCTGGGTGGAAGAGACTGTATTCCATTAGCTAAACAAGTTAAAGCTGCTGAGAGAGAGAGAGAGAATCAAAAGGAGGAGTGGGGGAGGGGAGCAGAGGACATTGACTGAAAGAGCCAATAGTATGTTGCACATTGTAGTGCTTGCTTGTGTGAACAAGACTGAGCTATTGTGTGGGGGAAGGAAGGTCCTATAGTTCTAGGATCCCAAAGTGCATGAGTCACTCTACCAGGAATGTGCTGGCCTCAGTTCCTCTGTTTCATCAAGGCCAATTAAAAAAAAAAAAAAGCCATCACTTTTTAAAGTGAGCTTAGGGCAGACAAAAGATGCTGGATTGACTGACAGCCCTGCAGACCAGAGTTGACTGTTTAACCATAGACCAAGAACTGGCATGGGCATCCTCAAACAACTAGTATCATGCCTCATATCTGACCTGGTGAGACAACCTTTTAAGGTGCATCTACACTGGAGCAGGAGGTGTAACATCCAGCTCAAGTAGACATACCCCTGCTAGCTCCACTCAAGCTTGTGCACTAAAAATAGAAGTCTAGCTGCTGCAGCATGAGCAGGGGGACAGGTTAGCAGCCCAGAGTATAACACTGTCCAAGACCCCAGGTATTTACACAAGCAGGCACCTACCTACGTGCGCTGCCACAGCTACGCTTGTGTTTTCAGCGCTCGAACTTCTAGATCAGAGCTAGCACCAATGTATCTACCAGGGCTAGAAATTTCACCCTCAGCTTCATTGTAGATATGTTGTGCTTTCTGATAAGGGCCTAGTAATAGCTAGACTGACACCCCCACCCCAAAAATTCTTTCTTGCATATAGCACTGTCAAAAGCAAAGGGCTCCTATCTCACTACCCATTTCCAGAGGCTTGTCCCAGTCTGTCCTGCCTTTTCACGTGGTTGCAGCCTTGGGTGGTCTCTGTGGCTTGAAACGAGCTTGTTCCCTGCATGCACCCAGCACTGTTTGTCCTGTCTCATGTCATGCAGCTGTTTGCCTGAAGAGGCCTTTGCAAGCATCTGAAAATCCTCACCAGATGGTGGGGGCATAGAAAAGGGCAGACGACGTGTTTGTGTTGTCCCCTTATGTAAGGTTAGGAGGAGTCCTATGTTCAAACATAAGAAGAGAGAGTTGTATCTGTCATCCTGCCCCTCCTGGGAAGATGCAGATCTCTTCCCTCTGCCATGAGCGTATCGCAAAGCTGAATCCAGCAGAGACTGCACTGACAGCAAGAGGTACAGCAATCTGGGCCTATACAGCACCCACCACTAGGGGGGAGGAAGGGGAGATAACTTGTCCAGAACAACATCTGGAATGACTTCCTCTCAGACATTCCTCAGATACCAGGGTATGTGTCGTCACATCTGCCCCAGGAATCTTAGAGGAGCTCAGTCCAGGAGAGCCACATCAGACCCACTTTTTGGTTCTGTACTCTTTGCTCTCATAGAGACTAGATTCTGAATTTCTCAGTATCATTTCTGCTGCTGAGAAGAGAAGCTAGAGCTACAGTGTGGCTTTGATTCCCTAAGCAATGCAAGCAAACCATTATATGGATAATGTTGGTTTGGGGTTCCTATTCTGTTCTGCAATCTCCCCACCACCATCACCACCCAGCCTCCTTTCAGAGAGGAAATCCTGCTGGTAGCCTAATCAGTCCAGGTTCTTTGCACTGTCCTAATTGCTATATTATCTGAGAACTATGCCCTAGGATCCTACGCTACTGCTAGCAAGGGCCAGAATAGTGCCTAGAAGCGGAGGGTGGAGAATTGGTTGAAATTGCAAACTATAATGAGCTATTTGCTGGCTGTTGTTACTAGTGGAGCTCTGGCTTCTCACAGGGTTATAGTCTTCAAATGGAAAAAATGCTCTGGGCACTGGGATTCTGTTTGTTCTAAACATCTCTAATCAGAATCTTTAATTAAAAAAACAAAAAGAAAGTAAGGAACTAATAATTTTTGTTAATCATGGAAAAGCCGGAACCCATGCTGAGAAATTAAATGTGAAAGGCAGACAAAACCATTATCTAAATGTAGCTTACGCTGAACAGTAACTATTAGTATTGCAGTACTGTATAGCGCTATAAAGGTGCTTGGGGCTTTATACAACTTCCAATAGGATACAAACCCTGTTATGCAGAGTTCACGACCTGAAACCGTAAAGACAAAACTTGAGAACCCAGTCTCTGCCATATCTGAATGGGGAGACTAGAATAAATATGGGAAGGGCACTTGAAAGTAATGGGAGTTGCCCTGGTAGAAAAGGGGCGCTCTGCCTGATTTGAAGTGTGCTCCTCAAAATGTACATGTGTTTCACACTCCGAGAGGCCAGGGTTTGGTGTGTCCACTTTATTGCTATTTTCTGCCAGGATAGGTACACTATTAACGTGTCAGCCCTTTCCTTAGGAAAGGCTGCTCATTCCAGGTCAGGCTGCAGAGCACACTGCAAAGGGAATTCTCTTGACTGCATAGCCCCTGGTCTGGAGAGAGGGCCACCCTTTCTTCCCCAGCCCCTTCAAGATGGGCTTCAGACCCTCAGATTGGGTTTGAGGAAAATATGCAAGAACACTCCCTCTTCCCCCAAGTAACTCAGTGGCTTGATTCTTGAACTTTTGGCACTGCCTTTCCCTCAGGAAAGCTGCTAACTTGATCACTGTGGAGTCTCCAGGGTACAAGAGTGTATTGTCTGATAATTTTTGTTGTTGTTGTTTAAATAAACTGTAGAGAAGCATCTCACTCTGTTGGCTTCCAGTAGCTTTCATTGCTCTGGCTCTAATAAAGGCCATTTGTTTGTGTCTTAGAAAGAAACTGGCTTGAGTCCCAAAAGCCTTTCAGTCTTTGTGTCGCTTTCGGAGTGCAGTCCAGCCATCCCAATGCTTTCCCCACTAGGCTATCTGCCCTCACTTCCCCTGAGGAACAACTTCCATCCTCTGGACTTCAGTTAGGAAGCTCCAAGTAGGACGTGGGGACTGTTGTATTGAAAATTCAGCTTCTCCGGCGCCTGAATTTTCTCCCCTACCATGAATTGATACAGAGTTTGGAAGTGGGGCTGCATCCAATTCCAGATTCCTTTCCAGTGGGCTAGAATCCAGTTCGGGTATTTCTTTTTTCAGGGACTGGGCCTGGAGTACATTACAGGCAGACTCTGGCATCCAGTTCAGATTCTCCTTTTCATTGAAGGAAATAATCAGTATGCTAAAGGGAACCTCCTACGCTAGCAGCAACTTCATTATCTACAGACAGCTCTTTAGGGAGAGTGGCAGAGAAAGCAGAGGTTCTGTCCCTGCTGTCTGTCTGTCTGCCTATGCTTCTGGACAGAACTGAGAGTGCTGAGAAGCAGCCACACAACAAGCTTCTTCTGGCAGACACCCAGGAGTTTGCCGTGGCCAGTCCTTAAATCTCTGTGAGTGGGCGGGGTGGAGGGGGGGAGAGGTGGGGAATTCTCCCTCATGCTCCCACTGAAAATGGGAGAACTCTCCTCCTGGCTTTACATCTGCATTCTGTCCCAAACAGAGCTGAGCAAGTTGAATGGATTTTTTTTGTTTGTTAGGGGACAGACCTGATTCTGAAACATGTGGCGGGTGGGGGAAGGAATCCAGTTTGCTTCAAGCCAAAACGGTGGGATTTTTTTGTCAAACAAAAATCCTGAAAAACATAATTTCAAATTGACTGAAATGTTTGACAATTCAAAGCCAAATTTTTAAGCAGGGTTTTTTGTTGTTATTGGGTTGGTTTGTTTTTTTCTCTTTCATGTTTTGATTTGGCCATGTTTGGGTTTGTTTCACCCGTATATTTTTAAAATTGGCTAAATTTTGAAATGGCAGCATGTTGACTTCTAAAAGAAGTGGAGTTTTCTCCTCAGCCAAAAGTATTCATTGAATTTAGGGTGACCAGATAGTAACTGTGAAAAAACTGGACAAAGGGTGGGGGGTAATAGGCGCCTATATAAGAAAAAGTCCCAAAAAACGGGACTGTCCCTTTAAAAATGGGACATCTGGTCACCCTAATTGAATTCAACACAAACTTGTGAAAAGTTGCAGAGCACCAAAAATTGTATTCTTTTGACAAAAACAAATCTATTCGTCAAAAAAAGTACTCAGTTCTAGTCCTGAATGACACACTACCTTGACCACAGTCCAGTGTATATGAACGACAAACCTCCCCCACTTATTCCCTCCCAACACGCCCACAACACTTGCTAGGATTTTTGTTAATGGGAGAGTTACCCTCTTCCCTTCCTTCTCCCCTCATTGACACATCTTCCTCCTCTAATCCATCTTTATTTCCAATCTCTTAATATAAGGATTTAGCGGAGTTTGTCTCCACAAAAGCATCTAACATCACCTGCAGCACAAGCTGCTCCCTCTCTTTTTCTACAGAGGTCTTTTTTTTTTTTTTCCTCGCCCATTGAAGTTTTGACTCTGAGGGCAGCAAGACTGGATTTAGCAAGATTCGTTACAGAAAGGAATTTCTCCAGTCAACTTGTCTGTCTTTAAAAACCTTCCCTCTGTCTGTGGAGTTGTATGCTGGCCTCCTGCTAATCTTCATCTGACAAGATTGTGTTAATGCCTTCCCATCACTTCTTGCCCCTCTGTACCCTCCTCCCCATGCACACACCAAGACACTACTTCCCCATCTCATTGGCCTCCTACCAATCTGCTCTGGGTAGTGATCCCCTCTGTCTTTTACTCCCTTTCACCACTTGACCTGTGGCAGCTGAGCTGATGTCTGAATTGGACCAAACTCTCAGGCTCACAAAATTCTAGCTATTGGCCCCAAATCTTCCATGGTTTACAACTGCCACAAGCGTTCTTCCTGACTCCTGCTCCAGTTGACAAAGTCTCTGTGACCACTTAGTTTTTCTGTGTCCGCCGGTGTTAGAGTGTAAAGCAGACTGCCTTGGCAGGTCCTGGAAGCGCTTCAGGGGCAACACACTAAGTCTTCCTGGTTGTGGGGGAATGGGGTAGTTCTCAATGGGCTCCAACCAGCCTGATGGATGCAGAGTACTCAGGTGTGGAGGAAAGAGGATGGAGGGGATACTGAAAGAGTGTTGTTTTTATCGCAGTAGCACATAGTGCCCCAGTCATGGACCGGGATCCCATTATGCAAGGTGCTGTATAAATACAGTCCCTATATCAAAGAACTTAAAAGCCCCATCTTTAAAGAACTATAAAGCTGACACTATAGGAGTGAGCACTGTGGATTCTGATGGTAACCAGAATACTTGACGCTCACAGGTTGTGACTGGGAAGAAAGTTCGCTTCCTCCCACAATTAATTACTTTATCTTTCAGTGACCATTACGAGCCCGTTGCCATGAGGATGTCAGAGTCACTGACTGCAAATCCCATTGGGTTTCATGGAGTGGAACTTCCTTCTGCGCCCAGACTGCCTTAGTGCAACCCTGGTTGCCTTTGTTTCCCTTGCAGCTGGTTTCCTCCAATTGCTGGTGGCTGTGCATAGCAACATCTGTTACATAAATGCATCATTAACAATGGGACATTAAACACTCCTAAAGTTAGGAGAGTCCAAACATTCAGGCTGCTCCCACAATGTTATCTCTGCCATAGAATGATAGAAATGTAAGACTGTAAGGGGCCCCAAGAAGTCAGCTAGTCCAGAAGTTCTCAAACTAGGGTGTGTGGAATGTATTTTAGGGGAGGGGAGAGGAAACTTACTGCGCACTTTCAGAGCTAGGTGGCTGGAGAGCAGCAGATGCTGGTCAGGCACCCAGCTCTGAAGGCAGTATCGTCGCCAGCAGCAGTGGAGAATTAAGGATGGTGTGGTATTGCCACCCTTACTCAGTGCTGCTACTAGATGGCAGCACTGCCTTCAGAGATGGGCACCCGGCCAGCAGACACCGCTCTACCTTTAGAGCTGGCCAGCCACAGAGCGGTGGCTGCTGGCTGGGTGCCAGAGTGTGTGTGTGTGTGTGTGTGTGTGTGTGTGTGTGTGTGTGTGTGTGTGTGTGTGTGTGTGTGTGTGTGTAAACTACTACAGACACAAACTGGAGGGGGGGTCTTGATCAAATAAGTTTGAGACCACTGATCTAGTCCATATCCCCAGTGATGAGGCAGGACCAAGTATACCTAGACCATCCATGACAGGTGTTTGTCTAACCTGTTCTTAAATCTCCAGTGACAGGGATTCCATAGCCTACCTCAGAAATATATTCCAGTATTTAATTATCCTTATCGTTAGAAAGCTTTTTCCTAATTCCTAACCTAAATCTTCCTTGCTGCTGATTAACCAGATTACTTGTCCTATCTTCAGTGGACATAGTGAACATTAATCATCATCCTCATCATAACAGCCCTTAACATGTTTGAAAACTGTTATCCAGTCCCCCTTCAGTCATTGTCTCCCCCCCTTCTCCCCAAGACTAAACATGCCCTGTTTTGTTAACCGTTTGTCATCGGTCAGGTTTCCTAAACTTTTTATCATTTTCGTTGCTCTCCTCCAAACTCTCTCCAGTTTATCCACGTCTTTCTTAAAGTGTGACACCTAGAACTGTACACAGTGCTCCAGCTGAGGCCTCACCAATGCTGAATAAAGCAGGACAATTGTCTCCTGTGTCTTACATATGACATTCATGTTAATATACTCCAGAATATGAGCCTTTTTTGCAACTGCATCACATTGTGGATTCATTTAGTTTGTGATCCATTGTAACCCCCAGATCCTTTTCAGATGTACTACCGCCTAGACAAGTTATTCCCTATTTTATAGCTGTGCATTTGATTTTTTTTCCCTTCCTAAATGAAGTAGTTTGCATTGGTCTTTATTTAATTTCATCTTGTTGATTTCAGAACAATTCTCTGTATTTTTCAAGGTTGTTTAAATTTTAATCATGTCCTCCAAGGGGTTTGCAAGTCCTCCCAGATTGGTGCAATCAGCAGTTTTTATAAGCATACTCTCCACTCCATTATCTAAGTCATCAATTAAAATATTTAATAGTACGAGACCAGGACAGACCTCTGAGAAGTCCCCACTAGATACGTCCTCCCAGTGAATCGTTGATAACTACTACTTGAGTAGGATTTTCAACCAGTTGTGCATCCACCTTTATAGTAATTTCATTTAGACAACATTTTTCTTAGTTTGAGAATGTGCTATGGGACTATCTCAACAGCATCACTAAAATCAAGGTGCATCATGTGTACTGCTTCCCCACTATCCACTAGGCCAATAACCCTGTCAAAGAAGGAAATTAGGTTGGTGTGGCATGACTTGTTCTTGACAAAGCCATGCTGGTGGCTGAGTTTTACTGAACGACATATCTTCCTGAAGCATAGTTTAGTTACTGCTTTATATTGCATAATTGCTGCTGATTTGTTTAAGTAACGTATTAGGGTGCTTGGAGCTTGGGATATCCACCTCTTGTTCTCAAAAATCCAAAGTGAAATAAATAAATACTGCAGAGAGGGTTGGATTTTCCAAAGTGCTCCACACTGACCTAATGACAGGTTTCAGAGTGGTAGCCGTGTTAGTCTGTATCCGCAAAAAGAATAGGAGTATTTGTGGCACCTTAGAGACGAACAAATTTATTGTAGTATAAGATTTTGTGGGCTACAGCTCACCTCATCGGATGCATGTAGTGGAAAATACAGAAGGAAGACCACACACACACACACCCCACTCCCCACCCACCCCCACACACACCCCACACACACACACGGAACATGAAACAATGGGAGTTACCATACACATTATAAGGAGAGTGATCAGTTAAGGTGAGCTGTTGTCAGCAGGAGAGAAAAATAACTTTTTGTAGTGGTAATGAAAATGGCCCATTTCCAGCACTTGACAAGGAGATATAAGGAAATGCAAGGGTTGGAGGGGGGGAGAGATAAGCATGGAGAAATAGTTTTACTTTGTGTAATGGTCCATCCACTCCCACTACAAACTAATGTCTAGTTAAATGCTAGAATATTTCTGGTGAAGACTCTTCACTAACGTGTTTGCCCTACCCGTGTCTCTCTCCTTTTGCAGGGATCTACATCCTGATTGCTGTTGGTGCAGTGATGATGTTTGTGGGGTTCCTGGGATGCTATGGTGCTATCCAGGAGTCCCAGTGCCTTCTGGGAACGGTAAGAGACACAAATGCTTGAATACTACATGGTATCAGGCATCTCTTAACAGATCTAAAATTTTGTTTGCGGGAAGTAGTGGGAGTCATTTAAAACTCGACTGAATGGAGTACTGGAGAGCGGCATGTAGGGGAAGAACGTTGCATTGGCCACTGGATAAGACTAGCTCTCTCACATCTTTAACAGTCTATGATGATGATGGGAGCTAATCTTTCGGACACTGACTAAAACAGGGGGTCTCAAAGTCCCGGCCCACTGGCCATTTGCAGCCTAAGAACCTCCCCACTGCGGCCCGCGGAGGAGAGACACATTCAGACACGCTGCCGGCAATGTCCCGTTCTCCTCAACCCCTCCCCACCCCCCCCGAAGCGCCTGTTAGTTGGGGGAGAGGGACAGAGATACCCTCAACTAGTCACTGAGCAGAGTCAGCCATGGAGGCAGCATCATTAGTTGCCAGGCCATAGAGGCAGCGTCACTTTTTTCCAGAATGAATATAAACAAGTCAAAATACCGAATGCAACTATCTGATGAACACCTTGCTGCAATCCTGAAGGTTTCAGCTGTCTGTCATTGAAGTCAAACATCAACAAACTGACAGAACTGAAGCATTGCCAGGTGTCTGGCAAACACTAAAAACTCTCTGACTGGCGAAGAATTGTATAAAGTTGTATGACAGTTTATTATTTCTAAGAAATTCAAAATAAAAAAGACAATGTAAACATTTTCTTTTCTGAACACCATGTTCAGTGACATTGGCCCACTAGGGGAGGATTTGAAGACTGGCACTGGCCCTAAGGTAAATTGAGTTTGAGACCACTGGACTAAAGGTATAAATAGCTTCAGTGTTCTCGGAGGATGAGTGTAGTCTCCCTGGGTACTGCTGTTTTTCTAACACCCCCTGCCCTTTTGGAAGTGAGATTCTTTGTGAGTATCAGAAGAGGAGCAGTCTCCCTTGCTTTCCAGCCAGCTCTGGAGTTTGCAGTTTTGGACTATCAGAAAGTTTGCTGCTAATGAACATCACCAGCCTCTTACTGATTCCTGGTCTCAGGAAGGGGGCAGGAGCCACCAGTAGAATGGGAGGGGTGTAGGAAGCAGGACACACAGAGATTCATTCTAGAAGTCACAGGGGAATGAGGCCAGCTTGGGACGCTCTGCATTTATTTGTCCCACTCTGGACACAGTGCCTTCAAGCAGCCACAGAGACCTCCCTTTTCTTTCTTACCTAATGTCCCCTACAAACCACCCAAACCCTGGAAATCAGTTTCTGCCTCAAGTGGATAATCCAGTTCCTTAAGAGTTAACTGGCTGTACTGTGGCCCTGAGTAGGTGTTTGGCTAAAGCTTCCTACAGCACCACAGTGAGGCCTTCGTGGTAAATGCTGGGAAATTTGTTATTCAAGCAAGCAAGTATTATCAGTGTAATCCAACAGTTAGGGCTCTGGGCAGGTTCTGTTCTATTAACATTTGCACAAACTCCAAGCCCACACAATGCTGTTGTCCCCATTTACCTTGACCTCCACCATATCGCTTTCTGTCTATTAACCATGGAATTCCAGCAGGGACTACTCAGCACCTAAAACTGGGCTAGGTGCTTTAGATATGTGGTAAACAGTTGCCAGTTCCTCAGTTTATACGGTCCAGTATGTATCTATCAACAGGGGAACCTGCATAATGGAGCCCTGGTAAACCAAACCATTGGAGAGTGGAGATGATTGTGTTGCTAGTAAAGAGAGGGAATCTTAGCCAACCTTAGTGTTCGGCGTGGGAAGTAAGTTTGGATTAATCATATGTCCAGCTTCCTGTGTTTTCAAAATAGACTATTCTATGATATTTCCAGCTCATTCTTGTGACATTTTGGTACTTTCAGAATCCAGAACTACAGAGCCATAAAAATTTGAAAAATAAGAGGTGAATGAGGGAACTATCGATTTCTGAACTTTCTTTGACTCTTGTAAGTTTTGGTCTGAGCTTTGGGTGGAAGTTTGTCTGCAATGAATCCCAGTGCTGTAAAGAGTTCTGGCTGGAGAAGTTCCAGTGCTCCAGTGTGTTCATGGACTGCCTGGAATTAGAACACATTGCAATGGTACATCCTCTCTATTCTGGCAAAGAAATCTATCCTTATGAGCCAGCTTCCTGCTGCCATCTCTGTGTGTATGTCCTTAAAGAAAACACAGCACCTCAAAAGCCTCTACTTGGGGGGAGCTTATTTGTTTAAAATTAGTCCTAGGCTGGGTTGTAATCTTAGACTAGACTCCAGTCTGTTTGGCTTTCCAAGGGAAAATGTTTCACAGCCCTCTCCAGTTAGGGCATAGAGCACCCCATTGGGACTTGGAGCCAGGAATAGAACTCAGGTTTCCCACCAACAGCCTGATGTGTGATCTTAGGCTAGTCATTTCTGTTCCTCGTGCCTGAGTTTCCCATCTGTAAAAGGGTGATAATGATCCTGATCTCCTTTGTAGAATGTTTTGAGCTCTCCTGATGAAAAGTGCTATCTAAGAGCTAGATATAATTACTAATAACAATCGAAGGTGAGAGGAACCAAGTGGCAAATATGGCCGGGGTTGTCTGAGTGAGATCCTGAGCACCTTGGGAATACCAGGTTATAGACTTTGTCAGCAAGTTCTTGTAAAACCAAGGAACTACAGTAATTGAATACCCTGCCTCCCTTTGAAGTCTGGAAGGAGATTTAATGGGCAGATGACAGAATATGAGAGAGACCTCATAGTGAAACTGACTGCTACTGCTGAAATTAGCAGTACTGACTACATCCCTCCCTCCCACTTTTGCTTGCCAAGGGACTGCTGAAGGCACCTTGTGAATGACACCTGATAAGCAGTGGTTACATGAGGAAACTGATGCTACTGTGCACTAAGGCAAAGTGTTTTAATCCACCAGGTATTTATTTCCCCTCTATGACTTCGCTCCCCATGTTGCCAAGGATAATGGGTGTTCACGAGAAAATGTTCATCACACAGGAGTAATACAAGGCAGTCAGTGGCATTTAAATTGTCCACAAAAGCCAGACTGGAGACAGAGGCGCTAAAGACTAGGAACCACGGAAGTGATCTATTGAGAATATGTTTTAATGCCACAGATGCTATTCTCGCTATGTGGCTGGTAGGAGGAAGGTTTCCTTCCCCTAGCACACCTTGAAAGTTCTGTGCTGCTGCCATGTCCACGGATGTAACTTTGGGGAGCGTAGGAAGATGCATAAGGAAATGACTATTTGAATGGAGATTCAAGAAGAGAATAACACAAAGAGAAGGTGTTGGTACTAAATAGGCACACCATATGCATTGTGAGCTTTGCTTCTAGAGATGCTGGATAGCTTTTTGGATGGCAAGAAATAAAGCACTCCTTGTTTTGCAGTCATGTGACCTTCAAAAGATTTCAGGGGCTCCTATTAATGGAAGGGCAAGCTTTCTAGCTGGACCCTAGGAATGTGGCTTTTGCTATAAGGGAAAATGTAGTAAGGATCTCAGTTCTGGAGAAGGATAAGGAATAGACTGTGTGAATTCCATGTTACTGGGGAGCACTTTAAGTCAAGGCACTGAGCCTTGATAGCATGTGCCTGAATGGAGCTTTCTTGCTCATGTTTTCAGTATGAGGAGTCTAAATTCTGCTCCTGTTTGCATTAGGCTCTGTGTGAAATCTGGCCTGGGTTCTGTGTGGGAGGAAGCTCCTGTGGAAGAACCAAGTGCGTGGTCAGGAATCTGGAGGGGGTATCTCAGAACATTACCTTTTATATAGGAAGAGTTTCATAACTGACTTGCAAAAATGATTAAAAGTGCAGCTTTCCAAAGACATGTAAATAAACCTCTTTCTCTCACCAGAGGATACCAACTGCAAGAGTGAAACCTAATGTCCAGTCTGGGAATTACAGCAGCCTTGCCCTAACTGTTTGGATTAAGTTACAATTGAAACCGCAGTCACTGGCTACAAATGCCTAAAGTTTTCTCTTGTAAAGAGCGCCACTTCTACTTCATGTAATCCCTTTCGTTTTATATGTTGGAGTCTAGGCTCTGACATTCCAGATCAGAGGCCACAAAAACCGAATAATTTTGTTACAAGTACAGTTTAAAAACTCCTTTTTCCTGACTGCCTAGGATCATTGTGCATGTGTGCGAGTGAGTGAAACTTAGAAAGAAATCCTAATTCCAATAATATGGTGCTCCCTTTTATGATGTCTTCTTTCATCTGCATATCCACCTCTTCCCTTTCAGCTTTCAAGAAGTTGACTTCCAGACAACTAGGACATCAGCCTTTCCCAGCAGAGAGTTGGTCTAGGGAATGGTGTAGCAGGACTGGCTGTGGGAATGCTCAGAGGACTCTCCACCCCATGCTATCCCCACAGGAATGGAGTAGGAACACTTAGATGGCACTTGACTTGGACCAGTGTGATTTAGCTTCTCTTTCTTCTTTCATTAGTCTCCCAAAGCCAGAATAGAAAATTAACCCTCAAGTCCTCCTGGGAACCCAAAGTTCTGTCCCTCGTGGTGGTGGAACAGGAGTTCCCAGGGAGACGTTATGCTCAAAAGGGTTAATACTATCTTTGGATGCATAAACAGAGGAATCTTGAGTCAGGGTAGATGGGTTTTTATGTTTGTGTTTGGCACTGGTGCAACCGCTGCTGGAATATTGTGTCCAGTTCTGTTGTCAACAATTGAAGAAGGGTGTTGCTAAATTGGAGAGAGTTCAGAGAAGAGCCACGAGAATGATTAAAGGATTAGAAAACCTGCCTTATAGATTGAGCTCCTGGAGCCTATCGCTATTTATCTTAACAAAGAGCAGGTTAAAGGGGACTTGATTACCATCTCTAAATACCTGCATGGGAAACAAATCTTTGATAATGGGCTCTTTAGTCAGATACAGAAAGGTACACCATGATTCAATGGCTGGAACTTGAAGTGAGACGAAATTCAGACTGGAAATAAGGCATACGTTTACTCAGGGTCAGGGTGGATTCTCCAGCATGGGCAATTTTTAAATCAAGGCTCGACGTCTCTCTAAAAGACATGTTCTAGGAATTATTTTGGGGAAGTTCTACGGGCTGTGTTGTGCAGGTCAGACTAGATGATCACAGTGGGTTCCTTCTGGCCTTAGAATCTATTAATCTTGTAGAGGGAGATCCTGGCTTGGCAGAAGGGGAGTATTCGGGTTAAGTGCTAATAGGGTGAGGCTGTGAAAACCATGTGTGTTTATATTTATGCAAAAAACTGCAGTAGCTTTGCAGGGCTGCAGCTGCCAAGAGAACCCTCCATAAATCACAGCCTGACGCACTGCTGCTCCTCAGCGGTTGGTACATGCTGTTATCCCCACACTGACAAAGCTAGAATGACTTGTGTCAAAGCAGGAAGCTCGCACAGTGTGCCCTGTAAGCCCAGGAAGATTCTTTTTTCCATAGATCCCCCCTTCTCTCTTGTTCTGATTGATGGACAGGTCTCTGATAATCTGTCCCCAACGTAGGCCAGCCTGAATTGTTCCCAGAGTGGAATTGCTCAAGGGTCTCTCCCGGTACCATGCATGTAGAATGTTTTTGCCACAGAATCCTTGAGCCATTGAAGCCATGTTGCTATCCCCATCAGTTGAACCATATTTTTTCCCTGCTGGGACAATTCTGCCTCATTCTTCATCCAGTAGAACTGTGAGCTGCCCTCTCCAAAGCCCTTTTCTCTGCCCTGTAGTCAAGCCTCTTAATGTCCCTCTCCTAATCTGTCTTCACAGTTCTTCACTTGCCTGGTGATCCTGTTTGCTTGTGAAGTGGCAGCTGGAATCTGGGGATTCGTCAATAAAGACCTGGTAAGAAAAATATCCCTTAAACCTTTGTTCCTATGCGATCATGCGGTTGTGTAAGAGTCTGCTATGGTTCTATCCCAGCTGGTGGAAAGTTGGTCTTGTGCTTGAGGCATCAGACTCAGGGGATGTGGGTTCCTGGTTCTACCACAGATTCACTCTGTGTATGTGTCCAGAGAGAGAGAGAAAGATATACCTTTTTCATAGAACTGGAAGGAACCCCAAAAGGTCATTGAGTCCTGCCCCCTGCCTTCACTAGCAGGGCCAAGTACTGATTTTGCCCAGATCCCTAAGTGGCCCCCTCAAGGATTGAACTCACAACCCTGGGTTTAGCAGGCCAATGCTCAAACCATTGAGTTATCCCTCCCCCCTTGAGGGATAAGTCGTCTTGGGTAAGTCACTTAACCTTTCTGTGCCTCACTCCCCCCATCCCAATGTACAGTGCCTAGAAGAATGGAGCCCTAATCTCAGCTTGGTTCTCTAGGTGCTACTGCAATACAAATAACACTAGTGGACCCTTGCATAGAGTTCTGGAGTGTAATGTGGGTGTGCATAGATATATTCTTGGGGCGGGGGGGGGGGGGGCAGATAGAGGAAACCTGGCTGCATAGCACGAAGGGAATCTCTGGACTCTCACAGCACCAAACCCCGCTGGGTACTCTTGCTCAGGGACCAAGTTACATTGTAAGAAGGGATCTCTTGCAAATTACTGTTCCTCAAAAGTGCAGTGTACATGCTGTGAATTTTCATCATGCCAGGAGCAGATTGCTACTGCCTTAGATTCCATGCATGCACAAGATGCAGAGACCGTATACAGGCCAGACACTGTGTACTGGTCACTCACACGTGAGGTGGAAATGATGGACCTACTCCCTGCCAAGCCTATGTGGACTTTTCAGCCTGAAATCTCAGTATTCAATATCTAACCCTTGAAGCCTCAGGATGAGTATATGTGTTCTGAGGAGCCTGAAATGAAGGACATGACCTGAGTACCAGAGGGATAGTCGTGTTAGTCTGGATCTGTAAAAAGCGACAGAGTCCTGTGGCACCTTATAGATTAACAGACATATTGGAGCATAAGCTCTTGTGGATGAATACCCACTTTGTCAAACGCACGTGACCTGAGTAAACTCCCTCCTTTCGCCACCGCACAGAAGTACCACTTCCCTTTCTGCTCTCTTCCCCTGTCTCTCCTTGCAGACATACACAGCAGCTGCCTTGTGCTGATACCCACCTACCAGGCACCAATTCACTTCTCTGCATAATGTCACCTGGGTCTCCATGTTGATTCCTTCCTGTCTTCAGCCCTGCACTGCAATATGCCCTGTCTTCGGGATTGAGATATGCTGGAGGGAAGGTGTCTCATCAGGGACTAGTGTTCCCTAAAGAGGGGTAGTAGGATTGGGCTGGCTGCACCTTTTGAGTCCGGACCTGCCCCCACCTTTCTTCTGGCACAGCACTCTTCAGAAACTGGTGGAGCATGCACGCATGCTCCAAGGATGGACTGTCTCTGCATGATAACTTTGGCAATCCTGCAGTGGAGCGGGAATTGTATATTAATATTCTGGTCACTTCACCATTCGTTGGTTCAAGAAGAGAAAGGATTTACTGTGCTTGGAGAAACAGTCAGCATCGGGTGGGGTGGGGGTGAGAGTTGGAAAGTCAATTGCTTTATTAAGAAGTTTAATGAAACTACACAAGCAGGTGGTTGTCAGTTCCATTTCAGATCCATTTGAGAGACCTCACTCACATGGCTGTGGATGGAAAGATTCAACCAGTGATTCATAGGAGAGAAGCATTACTTCATTAGAAAAAAACTGTGGCTAAGGATATGAACCCTTTCAGGATGGTTGTGGGCTATGTAAATGTTACTTTGTCTGGGTATTGTTGGTGAGAGGCCAAGAGGTGACAAGAAGAATAAAATCCAGTTAGGAATTTGCTATTGATTTTTATGTGAAAGATGCTCCAATACCAAGGGGATGGGCGGCAGTATAAAACCCTAAAACAAGGATTTGCCAACCTGATGAGAGCAGTGGTGTCTGCAACTTGTGATATAATTTAATATTTGAATATGAATGGAGGTAATTCAGGTTCTTGCTGATCACACTTTTTGTGTCTGCTCTCCTTGCGCTCAGAGGTGTAGTGGCTGGGGATCTTGACTAATAATGCTGACAGTCTGTTTCTCCCCTCCTCCCCTTCCTCCCATCCACCCGGCTGATGCACCTCCTAACTAACATGGGGGGAGCTGGGGCTGGCGGGGGTGTCTGATCAAAGGAGAGGCTACTCTCTGTAAACCTCTCTGCTGAATGGCTCTGACTAAAGGTCACTTGCATTAACTAGTGCCAGTGGCATTGGAGCACATTGGAGCACTGAACCATGCTCAGTGAGAGGAAATATTATTAGCAGCATTTGTTCACCAGTCAAGTCCAGATGGTGCTGAATAAATGGAATTGCTGCATTTTGCCTCATCTTACAGCCCTTAATGACATCACCCTGGGGAAGATCTGGTAATAAAACCAGCATCCCATGCCTACTTCATTATGACATCAGAGGCACTCCTTGATTTCTGATTTGGCTGAGATGGCTTAGATTGCCATGGGGGGAGGGGAGCGTTAATTTTCCCCTGACTCTGTTAGTGAATGACTTGGCCTGATGATGTCACACTCAAATCCAATACACTCGGCGGAAGGGAGGGGGCAAAAGGGCAACTAATAAAATCAAATCTGGGGTTTCTGTGATTTGGTCACCCCTTTCAGCGCTGTAAGGGCTGGGCTGCTGCAGATTGAGTTTAAGAACTCTGTCCCCTCTTGTTTCTGCTGTCTAACTTTTTCCCTCTGCTCCTCTTCCTGTTCAGGAAAAACTGCTTTTCTTGCAAGGGGGGATATTTTGTTTAAAGTGAGTTTTGGCACTTGTGAAAGGCACCAGGCTAACCTCCCTGGATCCTGAGGTCTTCTATTAATGTACAGTGCAGGCAACAGCTGTGCAAGTGTCCCCATGTACCTCTGGCACTGCATATCATTGCTTTGCACTGTTGATTGCTGCCACGTTCTTCCTCAGAGGTGGCTGCACTTTAGTGGGCAAATGGGTGATTTATACAATATGGTGGAAGTTTTTCAAAGCCCCCTAGCAAATTTGGGCACCCACTGCCTATTAGCTATAACGTCCATACCCCTTAGGCAGCTTTGAAAACATCAGTCTGTGTATACACAGTGGCGAATTAGCCACTGGGCCAATGGAGCGCATGCCCAAGGGCCCCAGCCCAGTCCGCCCACCTAGTGTTTTTGCTGGGGAGCAGGGAAAGCCCCCATGTCCCGACCCCACTTCCTGGCAGGATCACTAGGCGGGGAGGGAGTGGACTGCAGATGGAAGAAGTGGGGAGGGGCCCCTCCAATTGCTCTGGCCCAGGGACCCACAAAACTGTAATCCGACTCTGGTATAGAGAGAGCATTTGTAGAATACTTGGCTATCATTGACTGAAAGGCAGTATGTAATGAATGCTTATACTTTTTGCCCTTCAAGCATTCAGTAGCTTGAAGTACTTTGAGCTCTGTGAGACTGAAGGGAAGTGGTCCCTGCCACTTACCTCTATAAACAAACGTAGTCGGCCTAAATAAATCTGCTTGCTTTCTCTTCAGAGACCAGAGTGTAACTGCCCACAGTTAAGCTGCCACACAGTTCTTCTAAACAAGCATATTTTATTCTTAAGGTAAAAGCACTGCAGCAAAAATATTAAAAGCAATAAAAAAGTATCTACATGCATGCTAATAAGCTTACCAGAGATCATCCCCTCCAGCGTGGTCTCTGGCAGGACTAATCCTTTAAAATACCTCCCCTGCTTTGTGATTTCAAGTTCATCAGACTCTTTGCTCAGAATGAGAGCACTCATGGAAGTGTCCATCCTTTTATATGGTTTGGAGGTCTTTGAACTGGAGTATTCAGGAGCAGGTATTCAAACAATAGGTATCTCTACTCAAGGGGTAGCTTCAAAAGAGTGGATTCAGAGTGGGTCATTTGCATTTCTCTCACCCCCGAGTGTTTCCTAGGAAATCCACTTTACGTATATTGTCCTAGAAAGTCCTTTGAAGTTCCTGATATCTCCTAGAGATTGCATTAATCTTGTCTTCCTGCTAGAAGTAATTCTTCTGCTCCACTCTGTGCTCATTAGGCCTCAACTGGAGTATTGTGTGCAGTTCTGGGTGCCACATTTCAGGAAGGATGTGGACAAATTGGAGAGAGTCTAGAGAAGAGTGACAAAAATGATTAAACGTCTAGAAAACATGACCTTTGAGGGAACTGAAAAAATTGGGTTTGTTTAGTCTGAAAAAGAGAAGACAGAGAGGACATAACAGTTTTCAAGTACATAAAAGGTTGTTACAAGGAAGACAGAGAAAAATTGTTTTTCTTAACCTCTGAGGATAGGATGAGAAGCAATGGGCTTAAATTGCAACTAGGGAGGTTTAGGTTGGACATTAGAAAAACTTCCTAATTGTCAGTGTGGTTAAGCACTGGAATAAATTGCCTAGGGAGGTTGTGGAATCCCCATCATTGGCAATGTTTAAGAGCAGGTTAGACAAACACCAGTCAGGGATGGTCTAGATGATACTTAGTCCTGCCATGAGTGCAGGGGACTCTTGAGGTCCCTTCCAGTCCTATGATTCTAAAGAAGTTTCCATACAATCCCCCACATTAATATAATGAACCCCAAGTATACTTGAATTAAGTTTGTTAGCTCAGTAAGGTTTATCCAGGATATTATAGGATATTGCCATAATTGTCACAAATTCAGCCCAACTCTTCTTACTCATCTGGGAATGACACTGACAGTGACTTGTGATTAGCTGGGCTGCCTGGCATCTGTACCACTTTGTCGCTGCCTTGCACGGCAGTTGGAAGGATCTGTTTAGATTTATTGTCTGTGGCTTTAAGAGGGATTTTCTTGCTCTCCCTCTTTAGGTTGCCAAAGATGTGAAGCAGTTCTACGACCAAGCATTGCAACAAGCGTTGCAACAAGACCTGTCAGATTCTGATGCAACTAATGCAAAAACTGTGGTGAAGACCTTCCACGAAACGGTAAGGTGCCTGGGATAGCTATGGGGGCTCTCCATAGGGCATAAAATAATTTACCCAGTCACGGTACTACCTCCAAATAAACGGTCCCCAGGTATCCCCAGGAGATACGCACCTTGGAGTAATCTGACCAACCCATGTGTGATGAGCCCTCCTTCGGTTTGTAAGGCTACAGAAGTGGCCAGATATAAACATTGTTGTGCATAAACTGCTCCACTTGCAAAGGACGAGGCAGTGAGATTGAACAGCTGGTGCCTTGGACTCAGTGTAGCAAAGGCATTAACATGATCAGGAGCTGGGTATCAAGGCTTTCTCAGCACAGGGTCTTTGCTGTGAAGGTCCGAGTTAGCTCAAGCCTAGCTATTATCAGAGCTTGGTGCAAAAACCCCCTCTTTTCAGAAGGCTTGTCAGATAACAGAAATGAGGAGCTGAAGGAATGATGACAGGGAGATGCCAGGTCTGAGTATTTAAACCAAGGGATGGCAAGAACAGGGCCCACTGGAAACTAAATTACATCCTGATCTTAATAATAATTTGCCCTGGATGCTTAGGCATGTTGTATAGCTACCTGAGATAGATAGGATGATGGACGTGCCCACATAGTATTCTGTCTAACATGGAGCCCATTAAGTCAGGTCCGAGTTTAAATAAAAGCCCTTTTGTTTACCCTGAAACTATTCCATGCCTCCATTAAATAGAATCCAATGGAAGAGGAGCTCAGCTCAGATTAATTCGTCCAACATTTCCTCTAGCTAGAGCTTCTGGGATCTCCAGGGGCCAGGAATACACATCTGGTAGGATTATCCTGCACTACATAGAAATCAGAACTTGAATTTGGAGGTTTGCTACTCTCCGTACGAGCCAAGCTGATAGCTGTGACCTGGAAATGCAGCCTGCTAACCCTGTGTTCTCTCCACATATAGCTGGATTGCTGCGGTGCAAACACCATGATGGCCATAGGCGCCTCGTTCGTCAAGAATGATCTCTGTCCAAAGGAAAAAACTTTGTTGGAAACTCTTGCCCAGGTAGGGATGGCTGCTGTTTCTACTGTACAGTGTTGGGCGAGGGAGCAAGTCCATGGAGCCCTACTACAATCTTGACACACCCTGGAAACTTGCCCTTGCCCTGGTAGGGAAACAGGGATTGCTCAGTCCCAGTTCTTGAATTGGAGTTGACTTCCCCATCACCCTACCACGAGAAGAGAAAGAAAGCAATGCATCAGATTAAACAACCTGTCTTCTGTCTTAATGTCCATTCAGGAGCCAGTCCTCTCTGCTAGCTGGCAAAGGTGTGGGGGTGGGGGGAGAGTAAGTGGGGATAGCAAAGGAGTAAGGATAAGAAACTCATCTCCTCATCATTGACAGCCCCACTGGAAATGGCTGGGCTACTCAGCACCAAACAAATCCTTCACAGGAAGTCAGTCCAGGGCATGGTGCTACTCTTGCATGCTACAGTCATGGCCAGCTCCAGGCCCCAGCGTGCCAAGCGCGTGCTTGGGGCGGCATGCCTCGGGGGGCGCTCTGCTGGTTGCCGGGAGGGCGGCAGGCGGCTCCGGTGGACCAGCGAGCGGTAGAGCGCCGCCTGAGGCGTGCCGCCATGCTTGGGGCAGCGAAATGGCTAGAGCGGGCCCTGGCTACGGTTAGGGGTGGCTCCAGCTTGGCAGTTACTCAAAAATGCAGGAAATAAGGTGCTGGAAGCTACCAATGGAGTGAAATTTTCATTCCTACTGAAATCAATTGGATTTTTGCCATTGATTTCATTGGGCCCAGGAAATTACACATGAAGTTGCATGGGAAGGGGGAGGGATAGTAGAAATATTGAACTCCACTTCTTCCTGTACAAGTGTGCCTTGGTGCACAGCTAGAGAGAGAGCCCAAGCTGTCTGACATGCGTTCTTCTCTGCTTAGGGTCACCTGCCCCAGGATTGTCATAAGAAAATTGATGAGCTGTTCTCAGAGAAGTTGTACCTGATTGGTATTGCAGCCATCGTGGTAGCTGTGATCATGGTAAGTGTGAATATTGGTGCAGCACGTGAGGTTTTATGTTTTAAACTCTGTGACTTTCATCTGAATTTTTAAAGTGAAACCATAAATCTAGTGCTCATGAAAGCATGTGTCTAGCACTGACTCATTAACACGGCATGGGCTGTGTTACTCCATGTAGCTCTACTGATCTGAAACTCCTACTGGGATGTCCCCACAAAACTGACCTCTCCTGCCCTGTTTGTCAAGAAAGCCCCTCCCCAGCTGTACCAGTGCACCGCAATTCTGACAGATCCCCCCTGTACTGAGGTGAGTGTTGGCTCCATGATACAGACGGAGAGTAAGATGGGAGCTGCCAGACTCGTAGAATTGTAACCAGAGCCATATTTAGTGGCAAGTCTCTGGAGTATACAGGCAAAATAACTTGATCTGCTGCCCCACCTCATCTCCCTTGAAAACCATTTTAATTCCATCCTTCCCATGATGCACTCCGCTTCCCACCTCAGTGTAGGTAGACTGGAGAGCTAACCAGGAGCACAGTGCCCCTTTCCTTGTCAATTCCAATTCTCATTCCCATCAGTGCTCTCTCTCTTCTGTCCTGCAGTCAAGACATTGAATACCATAGTAACTGTCTCCAGGCTGAGTGCTCTACTCTGAGTTCTAACTCGTGAGGTCCACAGCAGAACAAGCGGTGGTTATGAATTGTGCCAGGTGCCCCTTTTAGAAACCTAAGGCAATGTTTTTACTTAAAATACAACTAACCTGTAGTGCTCTCTGCTGCAGGATATTACAGAGGTGTACAGCATTTTAAATTTTACAAGGGGATTAGACACATTTTTAAAAACTACTCTAGTTGAGATGAAGTTACAAGAGCTCTCTGTCCTGTTCTTCAAGGTGCAAGCGGGTCTCTCAGTTGGAGGAGGCAATTGTATTTCCCCCTACATTTCAGAACTTTTTCAGTTAGTTCATATGAGATTTCTACTCCTTCCTCCAAAGCATCCACTGGGTACTTTCAGAGGCAATATACCAGGACTAGATGGGCCATTGTCCTGTTCTTGCATTGTAAATCGTGAGCTGAATTCTCAACAATGTCCAGGTTCTGCTAAGACACAGTGGAGGTAGCGTGACTTCAGGAAACAGCCAATTGCAATGCCCCGATCCTGTTGTACCCAGCATTGGAGGAAGTTAGAGCAGCTGAGACCCTAACCGGGTTACAATCAGTGGAGGATAGGTATAGCATGGCTCTGCCCAGGACATCACCCCCACTTCCTCTTGTGCCACAAGGGGAGGAAGGATGATGGAGTCCTGGATTAGCACAGCAGACTAGGGAATCAAACTCTGTATCCTTAAGCTCTGGCCAGGAGAAGATAATGGATGGGGATGTCTTTTAGGTCATTAGGGCTTACAAATAAGAATTTCACTGGTAGCTTTGTCTCCTTACAGATCTTCGAAATGATCCTGAGCATGATACTGTGCTGTGGCATAAGGAATAGCACCGTGTATTGAGAAGTGGAGCGTTGGGGGGGAAGGTTGGAGATGACCGTGCAAAAGGGACCCCAAGTGCCACCAAGTGACCAGGAGACATTTCAACAAAAGACAAAGAAAACTATGTATATAAATACTTCCAATATTACCATACAGTACTTATCATTGTTACTTTAAACTACTTTTTTTTTTTTTTAAACAAGTAAAACTTTCCCATGACCTTGTGGCTGAGTTAGTTACACATCAGTTTTGTGTGGTAGGGAAAGCTACTGTACCAGCGATTCTGATACCCCCCCTCTTTTTTTTTTGTCCTCCCCATTATTTCAGTGATGATGTTTATGGTGCAGAAACACAGAGGTACAGAGCAGCAGACTACAGCCTCTTGTGAGGACAGCGAACACCTTTGCCTTGGTTTTTTTTTGTTGGTTTTAAGTTTATAATTGGAAAGTGAAGCAGGGTTTTTTTTGTCTTCCTCTCTTTTCCCCGTGGTCCTGACTCCTTGGCATTCCCTAGCTGCTCATAGGGAAGTTTGACTTGGTGTGCAAAGCCTGGTAGAAATGAGAAGCGGGGGACAGTCCTTCAAGCTGAGATGCAGCCCAGGGGGCCTGTTCCAATCAGACACATTTATGTTGCTAAATAAACATGAGAGTTTAATAGTTACAATTTTAAATTCTAACTTTTGCTTTTTTTCCCTGTGGGGTTTGTAACTCATTTAAAAACAAAACAACAAATTGACCCATTCATTTTGGGCTGAAGCTATCTCACAGGTTCATAGCCTGGGAGTGAATTCTTACCCCATTTTTCCCCCAAAATTCTACAAATGACTGAAAAATAAGCCTGCTTTATGTTCCTGGACACTTACTTTCCAGTCATGTAACATGGGGACTGGAGGGGCTGGATGTCCAGTCTGGTTTTGTTAGTTCCTAATTTGAACTGATACTTCTGTATAAAGGATATATTAAAAGGGGGAAGGTAGGTAAGCGCTGAGATCCGGAACACTCCAAATCCTCCACAAAACAAATGCAGGATGACTTTGGGGGTGTTTTCTCATGTTATTTCAAACTAATTTTGTCTTTGCATCATAGTTCTCTTTGATACAGTTTTGTTTGCTCATGGCATATTGTCATATATGCTGTAATTATGCCAAAAATCCAATAACCTGTTAAACATTGTTTTTTAAAAGCCTTTCATTTAAAACCTACATTAAGAGTTGGAAACCAACTCACTCAAACTGGGAAATTCAGGATTTAAGAAGGCACCAGGTTGAACATATTTTTTTTGTGTAGGTTAAAATCCAAGCTAGATGTTACCAACTAAATGTGTGTGGCTTTAACTGTATGCCGCTCCATTGGACTAACAGAATCGCTGTTGCCCTGTACATAAGAGGATAGTGTGCGCCTCAAATCCTACGTAATAAAACGTGTGCGTGAGTGTGTCTCTCTCTCTCTCTAAAAGATGCTCTATATGTATAGATAAATATATTTTAAACAAAGCTATTTCACTTTTCCCTACCCCTTGTGGGTACTTGAGTTGGGGACTGCAGCATCTTGCAGCTGTTGGCGGAGCCAGAAGCAGGAAGTTTTTATTCTCAACCCAGTTAAGATATGAGGTTCCTCTTGCTTTCTCCCTCTGCCCCTTTAAGGGATGTTTCTATTTCCCTGAAGTGTTTCTTTTGTAACTTTCAAAAGTAGGAGTGTTCCAAATCAGGTTTGGGGTGAGGAGGATCCTGTGTTCTTTCTAGGCTGTACGCACCCCTTCACCACTGCCATTGCTACACACTGAATGAGGGATTCCCACAAGTGGGCAAACTGATCAATCCAGAGGCTTATTTTTTCTCCTTGTTTCCCTTTCTTGCCTGTTTAAGCACATAACGGCTCTAAAAAAAAAAAAAAAAAAAAGACGTATATCAACACAGCCTAGATTGATTGGGGGTTGGGCAGGAAGTAATTTAACCGTAGAAGCAACCTTAAAGTAACATTGCCCTGAATGTCCATTTTGCATGCATTGGAAAGAAGAACAGATGGTGCCTCCTCCACTGTACATTTTTTAGGATCACCTCCTCTGATATGTGGCTATATGTAAAATGTGATGCATCAGCTGAGCATGTGTGTTTACATATATGTGCATCAGGGTTGTTAGCATACAGAATGGATGTGTAACTCGCCACCTCTTTGTCAACTGTTGATAAATATGTATAAATATGCCATTAAGCATTTCAGTTTTGTTTTTTCCTATACCGTATATTTGATATTGTTCAGTATTCAGTTGATATTGTGTCAGTAGCTGGAGCTCTGTTTGAAGATTTGCTGGGTCTCCAAAGAAGCAGGTCAGGCACGTTCTTAGATGTAGCTTTAAGGTACTCGACTTGCCCTTTGCAGTAGCAAGTGGGAAGAAGTGACTGTTGAGAAGCATTCTGGGCTGAAGCCTGATAAGTGTGGGAGGAAAACATGGAAGCAAAGTCTTTGGTCAAAAAGTGCCCTGAGATTGCTGGAATTTGCCATCCAACCCCGAACTACATAACAGAAAGTAACTATTCACTTCGAACTCTGGTGGTGCCTTGGTAGCTGTCAGCTACCAATGCAGCCTCCCGCCCTGGAGAAAAAGCCTGCGTGGAAGAGATACTGATGCAACTCGGAGCTCTGAAGGCTGGGGAAATGTCTTTTGAGTGTGGCAGCAGTGATTTGGGACTAGGTTAGAGGGAATAGAGTCCTGAGGACACAGAGTGGTACTGGAGGTCACAGAAGGAAGCTTGAAAGATGGGTTTCACTGGGTGGCTTAATGCCCTGTCCATTTCTCTTCAGGGTTATTACAGGAGTATTCCCATGTCTCATTGCTTGTTTGTCAGCCTGCCACACCAGGGGAGGGAGAGAAGGAGCTGCCATGCATAAGAATGGACTGAGGAGTTGAGGAACAGCTAAGTAAAAAAAACCCTTTGGTCATCTCTGTTCTAAACTCCTGAGAAGAGGAGGCCTAAGCAGAATGGAGGCTGTGTGTGTGAAAATTTGAGAGCAGACTACCCGGCCCTAAGTTATTCCTGAGAACTGCTCAATATCCAAAAGGGACATTGCCCTGTATCTGAATAACCAGTTCTAAAGCTAGATGAGGAGGAAGAGAAGCAGAATGCAGGGCTCATGTTCCTTCCAAGAGACTATCCTGCCTATGTATGTATGTTCACATGCAAGCCTGCAGACCCAGGGCCTGATCCTGGAGACCCCTTGCAGACAGGATTGGTGTCCACTGCATAGGTCTCTGCAGGATCAGGGCTGTGGGCTATAAATACGCACAAACACTCCCTCTGAACAGAAGTCTCTTCCCAGAGGAAACAACCAGTCACTGAGAAAACAGTCATAAGGCAAAGAAAGAAGAGGAGAGCCCCAATTCACTAGGGGAGGCCAGGAGCAGGGAAGTAACCAGGGCTGGGTTTGAAGACCTATGCTGGAAAGTCAAACAGAGCTGCTGCCAGCTGAACTGAATGCTTGGGATTCTTTTATATTGTGGAGCATGCCACAAAGCTCTGTGTTTAACTTCTCCCTCCAGCTGCCTTGTTTTTTTTGTTTTTGTTTTTAAGAAAAAAAATCTAATGTTAATCAGTGTGTATAGTGTGACCATGATCTACGATTTACAACCAGTTCACCTTAACACCGGGATGCTTCATGAGCCAGGCTTTGACAGCGTGGGCAGAGCCAGGCCTCTGGGATGATGGAGGAGGAGAAATGGGCAGGCTAGAGTGGGACATCCAGAATCAAGCTAAGTAAAGGCAAATGGCTCTTGCCAATAACAGTTGCTGCCGCCGGTGCCCTCCTCCTTTAGGAGGGGCAGCAGTGGGGGAGCTAGTATGAATTCCAAAATGATGAGAGGGTTAAAATTCAGAAAGGCCTGTGGTGGCTAACAAGTGGGGAAACTAAACTGGTACTAAAAAGCAACTGAGAATATCCCAAAGAGGTCATTGTTCCCCAACCTAACAGAATGGCTTTCTGATCTGTCAGATGGTCCAGCCATGGGATAACTGACTGCTGCCATCCTCCCCATCAGACAAAGCTCCTGCAGTGAGCAAAAAGGGCAAGTACAGGGCTGTGATCCCACAACTGCCCTTCCCTACCCCTCCCCTGTTCCTTTCATGACCAGCAGTACAGGCATCCCAGGTTGGCGCCAGGCTCCCACCATTGCTTCTGATGAAACAGGAACGGGAGGGGAAGGGATGTGTGACTTTCCCCAAAACACAAGCAGCCTCCATTCCCTGCTCTCTTTGGCTGTGCCTGTGCTAAGACATCATGCCCATCCTTTGTCTTTTCACTTGTTTACCTGAATGTTAATGGAGTCCAACAATTACTTTACAAATTGATATTTAAAAACAATAAACTTACCAAAAAAAAAGTGTTGTCAGCTTTTGTCTCTTTCCAAGGATGAGATCCCAGCCACCTCTTCAAAGAGAAACAGAAAAGCTCTGAATTCAACCTTGGGTGAACACTGTCTCCTTAACTTCCCTGAGTATTAATAAGTCTGTATTTTGAGTCATATTTTTGACAAGTTTCCCCTCCCACTTCCAAGCTTTCCAAGGCCCCTACCTATCCTTTTGGACATGTGCATGTTGGTATCATTGGCCACTTTGGGGGGGAAAAAAAGGTGGGCGAGGTTGTTTTTTTTTTAAACCTTATTAGAAGCATTACAAATAAATGAATAAATATCAATTTTATGCCTTTTCCGTGGGTTAATCAGAAGCACTGCAGAGCATATCCCAATGTGGCAATATTTAAAACACTTTCCAGGTACAAATTCTTACACACTTCTTTTGTTTTGTTTTTCCAGTTCAGTTCACACAGATATGGCTCCTCTGGTGTAGATAATCTGTGACATAACCTTAGGAGTACTCTGTCAGCTTCTGGCTCAAATGGTGCTTAATAATTCTATGCATGGCAGATCACTCAGTCACACACATAATTGTTTTACAGTTGTGGACTGGCATGGGCTCAGTACTAAATTCTGTCCTCAAAGTTAGATAGTAAATATCTATAGAATTAGCACCTCTCTCTCTGTACATTGTTGAGCATCTAGTTTCAGGTCTGGGCAAAAGCAGACTGGGCCCAATGCATTTGTTCCTTCAGGGGCCCAATGCATTGTTCCCCAACCTAACAGAATGGCTTTCTGATCTGTCAGATGGTCCAGCCATGGGATAACTGACTGCTGCCATCCTCCCCATCAGACAAAGCTCCTGCAGTGAGCAAAAAGGGCAAGTACAGGGCTGTGATCCCACAACTGCCCTTCCCTACCCCTCCCCTGTTCCTTTCATGACCAGCAGTACAGGCATCCCAGGTTGGCGCCAGGCTCCCACCATTGCTTCTGATGAAACAGGAACGGGAGGGGAAGGGATGTGTGACTTTCCCCAAAACACAAGCAGCTTCCATTCCCTGCTCTCTTTGGCTGAGAACCTCTGAAGAACCGTCGCTCAGCTGCTGAGAAATGTAAAATAGGAAGTACACGTAAGGCATGCCTTGATACATTTATTTTATGCATCAAGGGGCACCTTCAGCTCATTGCATTGAAAGGAAAAAGATTGCCTTGGGATGGTCTTAAGTCATTGACCTTAAACACACATGCCAGCTGAGCTACCATGGCTAGTTCTTAGTACCATTCCCCTCCACCAATTCTACTCCAGCCTCTTAAACATTTAGCGCACAACTTCTCTCTGTACTGACCCCCACCCCCGTTGTCTTCTGAATCATTTGAAGTGTCCTCTTAGGGTTCTAGAGTCTCAAGCAAAAGTTGGGTGAGTGACTTGGCCTCATGCTCCTCTTTTGCACTATGGTTCTGAACACATTCATCAGTAGCTATCCCCGTTGTCCTGCTCTCCTGCCATGGTTCTGGTGGTGTGCCAATGGCATATTTGTTTCTTCATTTCCCATGGCTTTGTCTGTATAATGTCTCTGAGCCACTTGATTATAGGAGGTGGCGGTGAGGCCTGATTCAAAGAACTTGGAGGCACCTTCATTGTTAATCAACAGGCCTTTTTATAACAGTTGCACAACACTTTCTTCGCCAACTATTCAGGGGCAATGCTGCAGAAGTTGATTTTTCTCTTTCTGAGGTAAGAAAGACCTTTTAGTTTGGGGCATAGGTGGGTAGAAGCAGGTTTGAAAGGGAAGGAGGTAGGGTGAAGACATTTGTGCACATTTTTATACTTCTACATGTAACTGTTTAGCAAAAACAAAGGTATATGGCCTGTTCGTGTGTGGTGGATATATGGATGGTGGGGCAGCTGCACCAGTACAAAGTACCTCGGAGTTACACAGCTCTCCTCTTTTTTTCAAATCTCTTAAATCAGACCCTCGTCCACTCAACTGTGCCTTTTAAATTTCACTTCTGCATTAGGCCTTTAGTCACCATAACATCTGTTTTCAGTAATTTCTCACTATTGTCTTGTTTTATTTAGGGTTGTAAAGGATCTAGGGTTACAGCTTCTGGAGGTGTAAAATATAAAGTCTTATATATGAACAGGAAAAATCATTTTTTTAGGGCCTCTTCAATATGATGTCACAGGCTGCATGGCACATTTAAAAGGGAATGGGCCCAGTTCACATGTGACGAGATAGTTGCCTCCCAATGGGCCCTAATTGAGGGTGCCTGACCTCTATGGATATATCTAAACTGGATCTGGGAGCATATCTTCCAGTCTGGTTAGCCAGGCTTATTCTAGCAGGGTTCAAGCTAGGAAACAGCTATTTGGACGTTCTGGCTCAGGGAGAAGTTTAGGCTCTCATACCCACCTGACCTCCTAGGCTTGCAAGCCTGAGCTCCAACTGGAGCCAGATCATCCACATTGAAGGGTGGTTGTTTTTTTTAAGCACACTAGCTTGAGCCCCACTACAAGTAGGGCAAGTCTGTCTACCTGAGCTGGGAGACTCTCTCCCAATGGTGGTGTAGACCTACCCCACAAAGATCTAGGTAGCAGCTGGAAAAAGGGGAGCAGGAAGAAGCTGGTGAGCATTGTCTGGAGAGAGCTGTGTGACACCAAAGAGAGCAGTAGTTGAGAGCTGCTGGTGAAGAGGGAGAACTGGTGAGCTGTTGGGTGACTGCTGTGGATAAGAACTGTTGGAGAGAATTGGCCACTGCTGGGGAACCCAGCTGAACAGAAGGCTGTGCAGAGGCTCCTAGGTAAGGGACAAGTATCTCAGCCAGTGCCAGCTGAGCCTAGAAACAAGAGGGTTGATTCTGAAGGGAGGCTCCCATGAATAGTGGTAGGCTGTTCAGACAAAGGTGCCTGGGAAATGGAAAGCTGGAGGGAGCCTTCACAGGAGTCCTGAGTCAAGGGCTGCAAGAAAAGAGATGTAAACATCATGAAGTATTGCCAGAGGTGGAGGCCCTGGAATAGGAGCAGAGGAACTGAGAACAGAGTGGTGATTGACTCTTGGAACTCTTGTGGTCTGGGGAGTGGTCTATAGAGCTGGAGGCAACTGCATTTTAACCTGTTGTACTTTGAGGGTTTTGAGTTCTGAGTCTGAGGGATTTGCTTAAGGTTGAAATTATATTGATAAAGTATGCCCATAGCAGGGCTTGATTTGGACTCAGAGGAACAACCTTCCTTTCCCAGGCAAATAAGATGGCTGTTCATCTGATCTGTGGTGAAGACGAAAGGTAACGCAATCCTTCCTGAGCATAGGAAGGGGAAACTGTGGCAGACTTGCTATGGTTGGCTATAGAAGGGTCCCTGGCAGGGACAAGCTCTGTTTAGAGCCGATAAATGAAACAAACAGAACTCTGTAATTGTTGCTTTGCAGGTACTGCAATTAACTACATAACCCTTCCAGTGCTTTTGTTAATATTACTTACTATTTCTGATGCACCATGAAAAATTGATTTGAAAGCTTGCCAAAACAGTGGGAGGAAATCGTGCCTGACAACACTGGGGAGAGCGACTATGGGACACACACTTACTAATGCTAAAGCGTGACAACCAACAAAGAATGGTACAAAACTGTTTTATTCAGTCATTTGCATTTAGAGAAGTTTTTGGGTTTTGCACGCGGGGCATGTCATTTAGGCATAACTTTAAAAACAAGCCTTTTCTTTCTGTGGCTTTTTAAAGGTTGGGATGGTCTATCTTTAAAGCCTTGTAATTTTTATTTTGCTAAGAGTCCAATACTCCCATAAAGGAGCTTTTCCATGCTGCCCAGGAATGGACTCACCTCATTGTCATACCTGTTGTCCCCTGGGGGAGCCACAGTAGTTCACTGGCAATCTACTGTTGAGGCTTCTGTGGCTGAGTCTTTTCTGGGAGGAGCAGGACAGGGATTCTTCAGCCGCTGTAGACAGAGTAGGAGCCTGAACAGCCTGTGTGCAAACAGACTCAGCTGAGGGGAGAAAGGGCTAGTGGCTGATTTATTTCAGCTGGGCTTCCTGTGGTGGGGAGTATGAGAGGGGTGTGTGGGTGTATGTGTGAATAAGAAAAAGAGAGAGGTTATTGTGGGCTCCAGTACTCGCAGGGTAGGGCTGGGACTGGTGGGTACATGCCCTTCCTCTGTAGCTGTGTAAGGCTTTCTCTCCAGCATCCCCCAGGCTGTGATATAACAACACTACCTTCTTGGTTTGATGGTTTCCTGCATGGCTGCCTACCTCTGTGTTTCCCCCCAGCCATCGCTGCCTGAATTGGCTGGAGGAAACTGCTTTACCATCTGTTCATGCTTGGGTCATGCTTTTCTATTTTTATTTGTGTCGCCAAGCAATAAATAGAGTCCCAGCACCCCAATGCAGCAGCCAGTACAAACTGTTCCACCATCAGTGATTTGGAAAGCATGTCTAGCCCTAGTTCTCCACTGCATGTGGACTAACATTTCTGCAAAGAGGGAGAAAGAGGGAGAGGAATGGGGATGATGATCTCAGCCATCAGACAGGCATGAAACAGGCTGCAAAAGAGGGAACTACAGCAGCATATGCAATAGTAAAGAAGCCATCTGTCAGCAGTGCTTGACTTAGAAAGCACCCTGGGCCAGAGGTAGAGGTGCTGGAAAGAGATGGCATGCTGGCAACCAAAAACAGCAATAGTCTCATTAAAAAAGCATCCCTCAGTCCATTTCCATTAAACCTCCACATCCGCCCAGTTGGTGACCAGGTGTCCAGTTTTCGAGCAGCATGTAGGGGGATATTTATCTACCTTGTATTTGCCCCTATATGTCATCTTGGATTCAACAACCTAGAATCCATGTTGGGTACCCTTCTTCCCCACCACTTTTAGTTTTGGTACCTTTTTCCATTCAAAGGCAGGAAACTGGCAGGTCACCAGACAGAGTCTGCCTAGCAATGGGGACAGTATATAAGCTCAGTCCACCAGTCAGCCAGGGCTGCCCATCTTGGAGGCAGAGTGTGCTGCTGTTCTAGGGAACAGCTAGTGCTGCTTGCTGTCTGCAGGATAGGTAGGCCTAATACTACACTAGGGCTGTAGGGAGGGTAATTTACCTTGCACGCGAGGATAGCTGTCATCCGCTGTCCTGATACTTCAACTCTCATCCACCCACAATGGCACCGGCAGGAAGATCGGTAAAAGGAGACAGAGTGATCACTCTACCTGTCTGAGTTCCTGCTTCCTGTACCTGCCAGGGTCATCTGGATCCAGAGTCCAGTCAGTTGTGATGGAGCGAGCTGCTCCTCAAGCTGCAAGAGATGGTAAAGGTGCAACATCTTGTTCTTTACTAGGACTGATCAGGTTTATCCTTGGGTCAGGGCTTTAAGCCCTCTACCCTGTTACAGCCAAAGCCTGTCATATTCTGGTCCCCTTTTCTGTTACAGTTGGGAGTCCCTTAGTGTTCTTAGCTGTACTTACTTGTTTGTTTAACTGTTGCCTGTTAATAAACCTGTTCCTTGTTTTGCACCTTATCCCTTTGTCAGCTTTCCTTGGGGTAAAACAAACCCATTGATAGATGTGGGTAAGGGGATGAACCTCAGATTGGTTCCCCTGGCCAAGGTATAAAATGCAGTCAGCAGGAACACCTGGTCAGAAAGACATCCTGAGGGCTCTGGTCAGCACTGACAAGCCCCCTGCTAGCCTCCATGCCGTGTGGCTCTCAGGAAGCAGCAACGTGTCCCCCCTGTGGCTCCTACACGTAGGGGCAGCCAGGGGGCTCCGCACACTGCCCCTGCTCCAAACACCGCTCCCACAGCTCCCGTTGACTGGCTATGGGTGCAGCACCTGTTGACAGGGCAGCTTGAGGTAAGTGCCCCCTGCCTCATCTCTAATTCCCCTCCCCACCCTCTGAACCCCTCAATCCCATCCTAGAGCACCCTCCTGCACACCAAACACCTCATCCCCAGTCCCACCCCAGAACCTGCACCCCCAGCGGGAGCCCTCACTCCCTCCCACACCTAACCTCCTGCCCCAGCCCTGATCCCCGTCCTGGCCTCCAAACCCCTCAGGCCCAGCCCGGAGTGCACTCCTGTGTCCCAAATCCTTCATCCCCAGCCCCATATCAGAGCCTGTGCCCTCAGCCCCCCACACCTCAACCCTCTGCCCCAGCTTGGAGCCTCTTCCCATACTCCAAACCCTTTGGCGCTACCCCTACCCTGGAGCCTCCTCATGCACCCCAAACCCCTCATCCTGGCCCCACCCCAGTCCCCTGAGCCAGCCCAGTGAAAATAAGCGAGTGAGTGAGGGTGGGGAGAGCGAGCTACAGAGGGAGGAGGGATGGAGTGAGCAGGGGCAGGGCCTCGGAGAAGGGTTGAGGCATGAGGTGGGGCTAGAGTGTTCAGTTTTGTGAGTAGAAAGTTGGCAACCCTAGCGCCCATCCTTGCAAAATGGGATGACCTGTTGCCTGCTCCCCATCTCTGCTTCTTTGGGGGTGGAATTTCCCTCCCCCTCCCGTTTCGTATATCACCTGCTTTGCTCCCATTGTCACCCACCCACATGTGCCCTTTAGTGTAATAATCTTTACCCTGTTCCGCTAGGTCAGTTTGTTCTTCTCTCTCCTTTCCAATGCCTCCTTTTCTCCCTGTTCTCCCAGCCGTATTCAGCACTGTTGCATTTGGCACCCTCTAGGGGAGGCTTCACACAGAAGCCCACGGGCCAGGAAATGCTGATCTAGGTGTGTTTCCATGGGAATGTTATAAAGATCCCCAAACAGGAAAGCCTGTTGTGTTTTAAAACTCCAGCCCAATCCCAGCCAGATGAAAGACATTTTGTTCTAACCTGCCTGTTATTGCTGCCAAATGTATTCCAACCACAGCTCCCTTGTCATAAATTACTGTAGTTAGCAACACTCCAGAAGGCAGAGATACATATTTAAAAACTGACAGTGCAAATGAAATAGCAGCAGTTTACATTACAGATGACTCACCATGAGGCCCCTCTTAAAGGGATTCAGTCAAATATTTTAGACCACTAACATAATTGATCTTTAACATTGCATGTTCTCACAGGAGCAATAGCTGCCACAATGGTGGAGGCCTTAAAGAAAGACATCTCCAAGTGACAGAGGAACAAGGATTACAGCACAGTTCTTATTCCTTGGCTATGGTAGCAGATGGTGCACGCATCCATTGAGAATATGATAGCAGCTTTGCTTATATGTGGGACCTAGAATGTGCAATGTTTGTTTCTTAATTATTCAGCATTGGGAGGATTGATTAAATAAATTCCTCTAAGGCTATGTCCACCCTGTACACCAATTTCAGTGGCATGCAGAGTATGCGTAGCTGCACACCACAGCGAGAACCAGGCCACGCCCACACTCTGGCGCATAGCTACACGCATCAGTGAAAGGCTCTAGCAGAGAGGAGGCAGTAGCTGCCTCCTTCTGCTGGAGCCTTTTCCTGCTGCTGGAGTCTTTCCTTGCGGGGGTAGGGAGGAAGGCTCCAGCAGCAGGAAAAAAGCAGGATGCTACACTGCTAAAGATAGTATAAACTGGGAAGGCACTGCTTGGGTCAGTAGAGAGCCATGTAGGATACATAGTCACTGGTCAGAGAGCCTGCTTATACATACCAGACGTGTTCATCATAAAATCCTTTAATACTCTGCCAGGTATGGCTCCAGATTAGCTTAAATGAAGTATTGTACATACAGTGCTACCAGGTGGCTGATATATATAATGCAGTTTAACATTCTATTACATTCTCCCATTTAAGTTCTACATTCCTACCATTTTTACACTATCACACTGTCTTTGAAGTTCAGTATGTATCAATCTGTTAAATGTCTTTGAATCATACTGGTTTTCTAATTACACTATCTGAACACATAACAACTTGGTCATCTAGCTGTTCATTACTTGCAATGACAAGCCATGGTCAGTTTGGAATCTTTGAGTCTTGTCGTCTTGTTCTGCACCCGTCTGCAGATTTATTATGCTCAGTGTTTCTCAACCTTTTTTTGATACCAGGGACTGGCTTGCTGCCTTCCTAAAATGTGTCAGGAAGAGGCCCTGGCTCACAGACTGGCTGCTGAGAAACACTGCTGTGCATTGTTCTTTCTGAGGAACAAACTGTAAATGTCGGTGGTTTCTGTTGAACTCTCCACTGTTGGTCTTGATCACATATGATCTGGGCACTGAATTCTTTTTCTTTACAACAGCTGGAGTTGTCCATCCTTTTTCCTACATCCAATTTGACACGAACATGGGCATCAGGTTCTACACCTGGCAGTTCTCTGAGTGATACCTGTTGTAAAAGTGTACATAGGTCTATTAGCTTTTTTGTCTGATTTGGCTTTTCTCATCACATCTAGCCACTTTGGAAATAGTCTTTTCAAAAGCTGGAACAGTTGTTCTAAGTTGTCCTCCCATCAGGAGTTGTGCTAGACTATATCTAGTAGCTGTTATTGGTGTTGATCTGTAACTCAAAAGAGCAAGAAAAGGATTTTTTTGGTTATCTGTACAGCTCTCAATTTGTGTGTAACATGGGTTGTAAGTAATATGATCAAAACTATATTTTGTTCAGAATGACACATTCTGCTGCAGTAAGTTGTGGTCCGTTGTCCATAATTAGTTGCTCTGGAATACCAAAATGAGCAAGAATGTTTTTCAGTTTCTCAATAATACTGCAACATGTTATGTCTTTCGAGTACATTATTTCTATATACCTGGAAAAATAATCCACAATGACCAGGTAATGATGTCCTCTGAATTTACATAAATCTGCAGCTATTCTCTTCCAAAGTCTGTCTGGTAAAGGTGTTTGTACACTGCATGATTCACTATTGTCTCTTAAATTGATTTGTATTGCGTCTCCTTTCAAAAGTCCAATATCATCAAATCCTCCATCGAGTTCTTCCACCTTTCTCAATAGGCCCATCATGGCTACCAAACTGCAGCTGAGGTTGTTGGTCTTTGATCACATACACTCAATGCATAGCTTTTGTCTTTGTAAGTTGTTTCTGTGGTCAACTGGCTCATGCAGTTCTGAATACCTGCAGGGCTAGCTAGAGCTATCAGGTGACTTCAGCTCTGGGAGGGGTTGAAGGTGATTGTAAGTCCCTTCTGAGATGACTGTGATGTCAGCTCCTAAGCCAATTTTAAAGTCAATAGTCTTGCCGTGAATATTCAGTTTCACTCTCCAGGCAGGCTCTGGCATCACAAGTGATAGATCCCAGAAACAATGGCTTTTGATTCTCTGTAATATGGGAAAATTCTCTGATTGCTTTGGTGTGACACAGATACAAAATGTCCATATCTCATGCATTTATTACACCACATGCCTTTAGTTGGACATGCATCATCTCTTGGGACAGGACTTTTTCCACACCTCATGCATGCTGGCTGGAATTTCCCTGTAATGGGGTGGGACTCGCCACTGCAGCGCCTCCTGCTGGACATCCTGGGAATTAGCTCTCATTTCACCAGAGCACCCTCATCAAGCAATGTCTGGTGATGTTATACCCGTACTAAGGGAGTATGTAGGGATGTACTCTTCACACTGCTATAAGGAGTGTGCAGTGTAGCCATAACCCTCAGTCAAAATAAAGGCCCTATTCCCTTAGGGCCTGGTCCTACTGAAAGACTTCCATTGACTTCAGCTGGCTTTGGATCAAGCTCATAGAGCAGGAGTAATCAATTATTTTTTGTCAAGGTATAGTCAAGGTCCAGACTCCAGAGAAAATAATTTAAAAGAAAAAATTAGTAACAATAATGATAAGTAAATAAAAAGATTTCAGGGTCTGTTCAAAAATGTGTGGCTGTTTGGATTTGGCCTACAGTCCACCTACTGACTATCCCTGTCATAGAGCGATGTTAAACATCAGGGCTAAAGCGCTTTGCATGTCCCATTAAGCAAATGCAAAGCTACTGTGTGAGACGAGAGCTCCATTCTAAATGTTCCTCTTGGGCTCACTCGAAATTGCTCTCAGGCAGAAATCACAGACTTGTGACTTGGAATTGTGATTTCCAGCACCACCACCACCACCACCACCAGCCTCACTATGAATAATTGCTCACTTCACAAAGGTGGCATTGCAGAGATTAGTTAGTTTGTAAATGGCTCTTTGGATGAAAGAACTAGAAATGAATATTTATTTTAGATAATAGGCTCTGGAATGGATTCTGGGTTATCTACAGGGCCAGTGCAACCATTCAGGTCACCTAGGGCACTAGGATTTGGGGGGCACCATTTTCTTCAGCAGCGACCGCAGCGGCCGGACCTTCGGCCGCCCGGTAGCCGCCGGCATTTAGGTGAAGGGAGCTGGGGCAGGGGAATGCAGGGAGGGCAGCCTGCAGCAAGTGAGGCAGGAGGCAGCATGCAGGGGAACTCTCCGCCCCACCTCATCCCTGCCCCACCTCCTCCCCGAGCACACAGTGGCTGCTTCACTTCTCCTGCCTCCCAGGCTTGCGGCACCTAATCATATTGGCAAGCCTGGGAGGCGGGATAAGTGAAGCAACCATGGTGTGCTCGGAGAGGAGGTGGGGCAGGGGTGAGCTGCTTCACTTCTACCGCCTCCCAGGCTTGCGGCACCAATCAGCTTAGGAGCCGCAAGCCTAGGAGGCGGGAGAAGTGAAGCAGCGACGGCATGCTCAGGGTATTCATGCACGGAGCAGGGGTGA
Source organism: Gopherus evgoodei (assembly GCF_007399415.2). NCBI lineage: Eukaryota > Metazoa > Chordata > Testudines > Testudinidae > Gopherus > Gopherus evgoodei. Next base: position 111,724,669 of record NC_044325.1, on the reverse strand, counting down.
GCTGAGGCCGAGAGGTGCCTCAGGGCGGAGGGGGGGAGCTGCCATGGGAGGGCACCTCAGGGCAGGGTGTGGGGGAGGATGGCACAAGGTAGAAGTTTTGCCTAGGTCACGAAACATCCTTGCACCGGCCCTGGTTATCTATGTTCTGTTCCCCGTGTTACTACCAAAGTTCTGGGTGATCTTCACCTCCCTGTGCCTCAGTTTTCTTATCTGTAAACTAGGGATAGTTGGTACCAACCAAACCACCCATGTAAGTGCTTTGAGATCTATGGATGAAACGTGCTCTGTATGTGCTCATAGACTCTAGGACTGGAAGGGACCTCAAGAGGTCATCGAGTCCAGTCCCCTGCCCTCATGGCAGGACCAAATACTGTCTAGACCATCCCCAATAGACATTTATCTAACCTACTCTTAAATATCTCCAGAGATGGAGATTCCACAACTTCCCTAGGCAATCTATTCCAGTGTTTAACTACCCTGACAGTTAGGCTGGACATTAGGAAAAAGTTCCTAAATCTCCCTTGCTGCAGTTTAAGCCCATTGCTTCTTTTCTATCATTGGAGGCTAAGGTGAACAAGTTTTCTCCCTCCTCCTGATGACACCCTTTTAGATACCTGAAAACTGCTATCATGTCCCCTCTCAGTCTTCTCTTTTCCAGACTAAACAAACCCAATTTCTTCAGCCTTCCTTCATAGGTCATGTTCTCAAGACCTTTAATCATTCTCGTTGCTCTTCTCTGGACTCTCTCCAGTTTCTCCATATCTTTCTTGAAATGCGGTGCCCAGAACTGGACACAATACTCCATTTGAGGCCTAACCAGCGCAGAGTAAAGCGGAAGAATGACTTCTCGTGTCTTGTTTACAACACACCTGTTAATGCATCCCAGAATCACATTTGCTTTTTTTGCAACAGTATCACACTGTTGACTCATATTAAGTTTGTGGTCCACTATGACCCCTAGATCTCTTTCTGCCATACTCCTTCCTAGACAGTCTCCTCCCATTCTGTATGTGTGAAACTGATTGTTCCTTCCTAAGTGGAGCACTTTGCATTTATCTTTATTGAACTTCATCCTGTTTACCTCAGACCATTTCTCCAATTTGTCCAGATCGTTTTGAATTTTGACCCTGTCCTCCAAAGCAGTTGCAATCCCTCCGAGTTTGGTATCGTCCGCAAACTTAATAAGCGTTACTTTCTATGCCAACATCTAAATCATTGATGAAGATATTGAACAGAGCCGGTCCCAAAACAGACCCCTGCGGAACCCCACTTGTTATACCTTTCCAGCAGGATTGGGAGCCATTAATAACTACTCTCTGAGTATGGTTATCCAGCCAGTTATGCACCCACCTTATAGTAGCCCCATCTAAATTGTACTTTCCTAGTTTATCTATAAGAATATCATGTGAGACCGTATCAAATGCCATACTAAAGTCTAGGTATATCACATCCACCGCTTCTCCCTTATCCACAAGGCTCGTTATCCTATCAAAGAATGCTATCAGATTAGTTTGACACGATTTGTTCTTTACAAATCCATGCTGGCTATTCCCTATCACCTTACCACCTTCCAAGTGTTTGCAGATGATTTCTTTAATTATCTGCTCCATTATCTTACCTGGCACAGAAGTTAAACTAACTGGTCTGTAGTTTCCTGGGTTGTTATTATTTCCCTTTTTATAGATGGGCACTACATTTGCCCCCTTCCAGTCTTCTGGAATCTCCCCCGTCTCCCATGATTTCCCAAAGATAATAGTTAGAGGCTCAGATACCTCCTCTATTAACTCCTTGAGTATTCTAGGATGCATTTCATCAGGCCCTGGTGACTTGCAGGCATCTAACTTTTCTAAGTGATTTTTTACTTGCTCTTTTTTAATTTTATCTTCTAAACCTACCCTCTTCCCGTAAGCATTCACTATATTTGACATTCGTTTAGACTTCTCAGTGAAGACTGAAACAAAGAAGTCATTAAGCATCTCTGCCATTTCCAAGTCTCTCGTTACTGTTTCTCCCTCCTCACTGAGCAGTGGGCCTACCCTGTCCTTGGTCTTCCTCTTGCTTCTAATGTATTGATAAAAGGTCATCTTGTTTCCCTTTATTCCCATGCTAAATAGGTTGGAGGCGTAAGAGCAAACTAGAAGGGGGTTCACCCTCAGGCTGGGCCTCTGGTTGCTACTGTAATAGACATAAGTGACTACAGTGGTGGGGCACGTTGCCCTTTGCCCTGTAGCTGTGCAGGCCACACTGGCTGCAGGAGCGATGCGGGGAGCAGTACCGTTCGGCACATTGCATTCACCATAGCCCAGCTGGTTCTCTGTAGGGCCCTGTAACCTAGGGCGATGTAGTACCAGTACCGGCCAGCAGAGGGCAGTGTTTAAGTTGGCTCCCGCTCTCCCAGGCCTGGGCGTAGAGCCCTGTGCCCTGATCAGCCCAGCCTGCCCCTAACGACCGCCCCGCCTCCTCCCTCTGCTCTGGCCTGGCCTGGCCTGGCCTCTCAGGCGGGCACAAGCCCGGCGCACTGGAGACTACAACTCCCAGGGGTCAAAGCTGGTGGGTGTTTCTCCCACCCCACCGCGTTGCCTTATGGGAATAGCAGCTGAGGGGCTGGGAGCTGTCTCTCAGGAGTGGCTCAGCGGGCGGTGGGGACTCTGCTTCCCAGCGTGCTCCGCGCGGGCGGCCGCGGCTGACGGCGCGCTTCCTGTACGCGCGCCGCGGCCGGATGTAGCCGCCTGGACCGCGCGCTGTGAGGAGGAGCGGTTGGGCCGCGCTCCGTGAGGTACGGGCCGCGCGTGTTCCCGCCCTGCCCGCGGCGGGCACCGTGGGGCCTGGGGTTCGGGGGGGGGTCGGTTCCTGGCCGGCCGGGGACTGCCCGTCCGCCCCGGGGAATTGCCCCCTGGGTAGTTCCGAGGTCACGGCCCCCTGGGCCCCTCCGTGCCCGGGCGCTCACAGCCCCGCCTCCCTCTGGCCCGGGGCTACAGCCCTGCTGAAGCGAGTCCCGGCCCCCCGCCCCGATCACAGCCCCGCCCCCCGGCTCATATGTCCCCTAGCTCCGCCTCCACCCAGTATCACAGCCCCTCCCCCCAGCGTCATAGACCCCGGGCCTAGAACTTCCCTCCCGCTCCATCGTCTCTGCCCTGCCGGGCAGGTCACAGCCCCTCCCCAGTATCATAACCCTGCCGGGGGTGTGGGGGGTGTCACAGCCCCCCTTTCCCTGCGTCACAGCCCCTCCCCAGTGCCTCCCCTGCATCATAACCCTGCGGGGGGTGGGTGTCACAGTCCTCCTTCCCCTGCATCTCAGTAGGATCATTGCCTTGCCCTGGGGAGCTGTGAGCTCAGCACATGACACGCTGCAAGGCTGTCAGGTGCTGTTGTCTGTCTAAAATACTGACGTGGCCCCCATCGTCTACTGCTAGGGTATCTGAGATCCACCACTAACAGCTGCCTCCTGTAAAGCTTTGCCCTGGAGAGTGGGTGTAGTAACAGCTGACCTAGGGTGACTGTGCTCTCTGGCTCCCCTTGCAGCAGGGGGAGGAAGGAGGAGAGCCTGACTGAGAGCAGCATGGAAGATTCTCCTGGAGACCTGTCCATTCAGAGAGATGCCATCCTGTCTGAGTTGTATCATATTCAGATCACCACCAAGAAACTGTGAGTCTCCTTGGGATGTAGGGATCAGTACTCCTGGCCTTTGTTGTTGAGATGGAAGAGGTTTTCAAAGTTTGGGAACTTTTCCTTTCTGCCAGTCCCAGCTGTGGTGAACTGCCAGTTTGAAAGCAGTCCTTATGCAGGTGCATTTACTCCTTTCTTCTTCATGTGGTTTGGAGGATTGCTGTTGTTTCTGCAAAAGCTGTTGAACCATGTGCTATGACTAAAGTGTCATAGAGCCAGATTTTCAAGTGCTAATCTTCCACTTCACCCAGCTAAAGGCCGTATTTTCAAATGCGCCCATTGTGACATATGTCCAGATTTTACTCCTAGGGTGTTCGGTGCCAAACAGTTAAAAATTCTACGCACAATATTCTGCAAAATTCTGCAAATTTTCAAAATAACACTACATAATCATACCAGTTTCAATTATTTTGATAATTTATTTCAAAATAACTGTCGGCAAATGTCCATGTAACAATACTGACACACAAATTCCCCCAGGAGCAGAGAGTTAAAGAAACCCCTAATACAACCCGGTTCCTGTTTTGCTCTGCCACCTTCCCCACTCTCCCCCCCACCCAGAGCCCAGCCCTGGGGCCCCCCCAGCCAATACACCAGAATCCCCCACCCCAAACCCAGATGTGGGGCCCCCCTGGGCCACATAAATGCACACACACATACCACCAAGCCCAGCCATGGCCCTTCCTGCCTCCCCTGAAAACCCCAGGATCCAGTGGGAGAAACAGCCTGATGCTTGGTCCCAGGCTTTCATGACGTTTCCTGCGTGGTGCCCTCTCCTTCCCTCTCGGCATGCTGGGAACTGCAGCTGCTGGGAACCCTCTAGCTCCCTGTCCCTCCTCTCAGCTGTATATTCAATGTGTGAGCTGGGCTTTGCTGGCTCCCGTAACCCCTACTGGCAGCTAGCAGCACTGTAGTCCATTTCTGCGGGGGAAAAGGAAATTCTGCGCACACAACATTAATTTCTGCAAAATTCTGCATTGCACAGTGGCACAGAATTTCTTCAGTCACGGGCATAGACTCTGGGGGTGCTCCAGGGCCCTGCTGATCAGTGCCTCCCCCTTGTGCCTCCTGCCATGAAACAGCTGTTTTGTGGCATGCAGGAGGCTGGGAGGGAGAAAGGGAGAAGAGCAAGAACCCGGAACGCTTGGGAATTGGGAGAACTGAGCAGGGCAGGAAGAGGTGGTGCGGGGAGTGGGGCCATGTGGGGAATGGGGGGGAATGGGGTGGGGCCGAGGACAGTGCTGGGGGATGGAGCACCACCTGGCACTTTGGAAAGTTGGCACCTATGTTCCCAGGAGTGAGATTTTTAAAGGAGTTCAGGACCCAATGTAAAAAATCTTTTTCTCTTCTTTTGGTGTCTGACTGATTTAAAGGTTTTCAAAATTTGGCCCCAATTGTAAGTGCCCAGCTCTTTTGAAACCTGGCCCATAGTTTTCTCCCCAATCTGTCCTGCAAATTTTACCATCATGGAAGTAGTGTGCAATGCTGTTCATGATTACTATTATTTATCAGTTATTCTTGTTGACCACATTGATTTTGACACTCCTCTGCTAAAATTCTCTTTTTATTTAATCAATTTTGGCATGGGCATTATGTCCTGAGTGGCTTTATTAGTGTGTGTCTCAGCAGAAAGTGCAGAGTTCTTTTTCCAGCCTAAATCCCAGAAATGTCTGCAGAATTTTTATTAGGACAGGCTCATGACAAAAATTAGGAATCAGAGCCACAGTTGGAGATGACTGAGAAATGTGCTAACTGTTCCTTTTAAAATACCTTTTAAAAAAATGAATTTTCCTACCTTGTGATGTAGATATTTGTTTTCTAGGGTGCAGCAGCTGAGATCCTTGGTGGCTTTAACTGACCCAGAGGAAGGGAAATTGTTTCAGTCTCAAGAGACAGTGAGTGACTAGCACACTTTCCATGCCTATTTACAGTCTTTATTGAGAACCTATATTTATAGAGCTTAGGCACATATTTTTCTACCTTAAAATTTTGCAGTGTATTCATATATTTCTATATTGGAGGAAAAAACCCTGATGTACTGGTAATAGCAAAAACCTATTTTAACTAGTCATATATTCTGAAATAAGCCCTGTATATGTGCATTAATTGCTCACATTCATGCACAAAAGAATGGTTTTATTTCAAACAAAAATTTATCTAGTGACAGAATGAGCTACATGTACCTGAGATTTGTCGCAATATGATTTGACACACAGTACACAATGTCTGTCATGTACAACATCAGTTGAAATAAGGACAATCACAGTATTTTTTTAAATAGCATAGTGGATGCTGCAACCCCTTCCTCGGTGAGCCCTGAGAATGTTGAGCTCAGAATATAGCAGAGGTAGTCTCCTCACACTAGCTCTTTTCTGTTTCATTTGCAGCACTTCTTAAGTCGCACAGTTTTCCATGGCCTTGAATTGCTGTGATGTGAACAGAAGAGTCTCTCAGGACATTCTGTTCTGATGTGATTCTCATTTCACAGATGAATTTATATTTGTTCTTTCTCATTCCAGGCTTTAAAGTCACTGGATATTTGGAAGACCTTATTTGCTGCAGCTGGGCCTAAGCCAGAGAGCACAGTTGAGTAACAGCCCAAAGATGGGAGATGAAGGTGCTGGTGAGCCCTTTATGGGTATAGTGGATGGCGGGGCCAAAGATTATGAGGGCACTCTACCTTCTGACACAGTTTCACTCAGTGATTCAGACTCTGAAGACTTTGGCTTAGTGGATGAAGCAGAAGTTGATACAATTTCTCCAGTGGAACCATCATCTTTGGATGATGTAGGTTATGGATCAGATGAGATCCCTGATTCTTCAAACAGCAACCTTAAGTCTCCTGTCCAGCCATTCCATCTGAGAGGCATGAGCTCTACCTTCTCGCTGCGTAGCCAGAGCATATTTGACGGCCTGGAAGGGGCAGCCAAATTAGCGGCGCCCTCTATGGCTGAAGATAACATTATTGATGGGAGGTTTAAGCGCCCTCTGCCCCCACCCACTCCTTTAAGCAAGATGGCTGCAGAAAGCCTTGGAAGGCAAAGCAAGCCACCCCCAGCTCCCAAAAGCTCTCCAGGAGTCCCGGACTATGTGGCACATCCAGAACGCTGGACAAAGTACAGTCTGGAAGGAGTTTCAGAGTCCAGTGATAAGACCAACAGGATGGCTGCCATGGAGTTCCTAGAGGGCTTGAAGAAGAAAGGAGGAGAACAAAGCTCAGCTATGCAAGACAGCTACACCCCATATTTCAACCAGGACCCATCCAGCTATGGTGCTGGAAGGATAATATTTACCAAGCCCACAAAGATAGGCATGCGTAGTTCGGAAAGGAAAAGACCAGCAGAGGAGGATGGTAAGAAGCTCCTGAACACAAAGCAAGGTCTGAATGAGAAATCTCCTAAGAAGGGCAGTAACCTGAGGGAGGAAGATGAATTTGAGCTGGATCATCTAGACATTGAAGAGAAGAAGACTATGGAGGAAGAGGAGCAGGTGAAGTTGGAGGACCTGGGTACAAAAAGAGAACTTGGCACAGGTTCCGCTCACACAGGTGAAGATGCTTTGGTGGAAACGGTAGGGTTTCATGGTAGTAAGAAAAGGAGTAGGAAGCATTTCCGTCTCAAAGCAGACTATGAAGAGGCTGAAGAGTCTTAAGAGAGAAACTAATTATACCCATCCAGAGGCTTCACTGTTATTCCAGAAGGCTACCTTTGTTTGCTCTCTCTCAGCTCAGATCTCACTAGTGGGGCAGGTGGCAGGCTTTTGTCTAGCACTCAATTTCATGGTCTCCAAATACACTATTTTTAGTAAGTTTGTCAGAAATTAAAGTACAAAAACCCTACACCTGCAGCGAACAGTGTGGGTACAGCACCTGGAGGAGTAGGGAATGGGGTGTGTGCTCTTGAACAAGCCCCTCTGACTGACGCTGGCACAGTGTCAAGTCTTTGACCACAGAGAGAACCTGTCCTAACACAAGTACTTCAGCAGGAAGAATGAGGGATTCAGGAGGACTCCCTGCCATTCCCTATTCTTGCACCCTCTTAAAAAAAAAAATTAGAACCCCCTGACCAGTGCCGTAGAAGTCGAGGGTCAAAAGGGATCAGGATTGAAGAGGAGCATATAAGGTAGAGTTTTAAAGTATGAAAAACCAAATCCAGTAGTTGGTTTCCTGATTCCCTACGTCTGAGATGGAAATATTCCCTTAATATGTATGTTCCTAATTGGGATCAGGTGGTACAAGGATTGAGCCATGCTTCCCCCACTGCCACCGAAATTAAAAACACAGTAAATAACTGGCCATGAGCTGAGAGGGCACAATCAGGAGTGGCAAATTAAATGGTTTTTAAGGTAGTCTTGAGTATTTTCCCTGTTACTTTCTAACGTATCTTATTTTGTAAAAGTTTAAAAGAAACATGAGGCCTGTTGAGACAAAAGATCTTTGGAAACATTTTAGCAAAGACAAGCGTGAAAGCCTCAGTCACTTCTCAACGTACTGTGTGTACAATTGAAATTTGTGTGACAGTTTACTGACTGATCAAGCAGCCACAAGCTTTTTCCCTGTGTGTGAGTGATGTGCTGTGCAGATGTCTCACCTCCATAATTTGCAGTGCTTCCATTTTGACTCTTAAGTGGACTAATTGGAAGGGAAGGACTTGTACTAAGAGATTCTCTTTATACTTTGGATGTCAATAAAAACATTTAGTTGTAATTTGGTTTCTGGGTCTGTTTTCCACCTATAGGTGTATTAGCATCAAACACAACTATGAATATTAGTAGCGAAGTATAGACACAGTTTCATTTGACAAGGTGGGATTTCAGGTAAGAATCTGAGAAGATTTTACTCTAAATATGTAGAGAGAGGCTTTTTTTTCCTCTCTTGGTCTTACTACTTTTTTTTTTTTTTGTAACACTGGAGTAGCTTTACAAGTGCAAATGGAATCATTAACACAGCAATAATGAATGTTAAACTTTTACATAGCACTTTACAAATATTCTTGTGAGACAGGTTAGTAAGTTCTGACATTGCCTTTGGTTAGATGAGGGAAAACTGAGGTTGAAAAGTTACATTCTTAGAATGGATATTCATATTGTGTTTCTTAACGACCGGTCCGGTCCCTGAGATCTGCCTGCCACAGTTTAGGAAGGCAGCAAAACAGTCCCTGGTATCAAAAAGATTGAGAAACACTGCTATAAAAGACAGCATGTTACTTAGGCAATTTGGCTTGATTTATCATGCCCAGTGTTGTAGATTAACATTTAATAATATGCAATTAATCAGCCAAGTTGTAATATTTATAACTGGGCAGTAAAAGGCCATCTCTTCTTTCCTTGGAATCTGCAGTTTCACTACATTCATTCATTGTAGCTAGAGATCCATTGCTTAAACCCTCATGCAAACTTGGGAACATTACTGATAGGGTGCTTGAAATCTCTAGAGAGAAAATTCTTGGCTGCAGGACAAGGAACCATGGCTGCTTTTTTTGCTTGTGCAGTCCAGAGCATCTGGTTGTTGCTTCCAGAAAAAAATAATTATGTGCCATGGGTAGAGGGTGGGGCAGTAGTGTCAGTCTTGTGAAACTGACCTTGTCCAGAATAAATTGGCTTGGAGCGCAACAAAGAGGAACAATTAAGAGTCTATGGACATTCATAGGACATACCTAATACATAAATCCTGCTGGTTTGAAGGGGATTCAAAAATTCAGATGAGGTATAACTTCCAGAGTTGTCACGGTATAGTTTGCTTTCAAATAAGGATCTGAATTCACTGATGATATCAGTAATGGCAGGAAGTGTTTTGGTTTGACAAACCGACTACTTCCTAAACAAAATGTCCCTAAAGCAGTAGCCATTGGTTCCACCTCTCTGTCTCTAAAGGTGAATGAACTATTGTAGCATGGATGCCAAAACTATTCCCCTGTGTAGGGCACAATGATGTGGCACAGCTGACTTGAAAATAAGATGAGCAAATTCCTATAGTAGGAGGAAGTCCTTAACACCTTTATTTCCATTAACAAGAACCTCTTGCTTGAAAGCTTCTGAGCATAAAAGGCATTATAACCTGATCTTCAATTTTATTTTATTTTTTTAAAATTTTTGTGTGTGGTGGAGCTTTTCTGAGATCAAGAAACCTGATGGGGGAGGTGTGTAACTTACCAGGAGCAGCATTTATGATACATAGGAGCCTACAGGTATATTATTTTCTAGGAAATCTAATTTAATTGAGGCCTGTCCATCCAAGAAAGCCAGAAGTTCAGTACATTTTGCCAATAGTAGTGTATTTACCTGAATCCAAAAGGTTGGGCACTATCCCTACAAAATTACAGGAAGAGAACCTTTTAAGTAGTAAAATTCAGTTTATTTGTGTATGCTGTCTCCTACAAAAGTATAACAAGGTTTCACAGACAGTTAGCCTATATGTACAAATAAAGTAGTCAAATATACAAGTGTAATATTTGTAGCTACTGTAATGAAAAGAGAAAAGGTGAAATGTTCATAGGTCTAGTTTCTAGGAAAAATGATGGTGTGTGGAGTAGGATTTGATTTTTCAGAGGAATGAGACAAGAAGATGAAAAAAGTCAGAAGATTTTTTGGAGGTAAGGGAGGTGTTCCAACTTCTGAGGCTGTGTTGGGAGAGTTTCTGTTGCCCACTATTAAAGCAACACAGTAGGCAGAAGGCTGGCATTCAGGGAGCATAGTGGATAGAGTCGAGGGGGTAAAGGTAGTAGAACCTTTATGTGCTTGGGGTTTTGAAATGGACAGCAAGCCAGTGAAGACTTGAGGACAAAAGATGTTTCAGTTTCTGCATCTGGGAGAAGTTAGGCCTAAGGAAAGGCCATAAAGGAGGAAATTGGAGATGCTGGAAAGTATAACAGTTTGGGGATGAGAAAAACGATCAGTGAAAAAATCTGGCTTCTATGCTGTTGAAGCCCTGGGTTATTTCCTGATTTGTTTTTGATTAACAATCTCTAGAGAAGTAAAGAGCCCATGAAATTGAGCTTTCTTCAGCAAACAGATGAGGCGACTAATTTTACTGTGCCAGTCTTGTGAAGTGTCACAGTAAGCATCATGCTTTTTGTCAGAGTAATTCCTCTGAGAAGAATACAGGGAATAACAATCAAGAAATGAAGTCCTCAGTAAAAAAAGGAAATTTGAGAAGGGAGTGGAGGGCACAGTGTTTTCGAAAATGTGATGGTATCAGTTTGGAGGGCATCAGAGAAGGTACCAGGGTGCAGTAAAAGATGCTTATTACCATGACTGGTGAAATGAAGTACACAGGCTATAAGAGTAGGGTAGAGAAGAGATCCTTTATATGGCTAACGAGGAGTCACCAGTATGGATTAGATGAGAGGATAAGAACCAGGAAACGGGAAGTGGAAGAGAAGATAGGAGAGGAGGATGCAACAAAGAGAGCCTGCAGAGCAGATGTTACAGGAGATGAGGTGGTTCCGGAGTGTATTGTGGGCCCTGTCTGGCAACATGGCAGGCTTTGTTGAGGATCCAGAGAAATATGCAAGACATGGTTGCAGGGCAAAGGAGGATGGAAGTCTGACATGGACAGAAGAATATTACATAGCACAGGTGATTGCCTCTAGCAATTGATCTGCTTTTCCTTAATGTGGGTAAATAGGTTAAGAGAAACATAGTAGACAGGCAGGTAAGCACTCTGCGTAAGGGCAGGAGATGAAGATAGGGAAAAAAATCTCACTGCCCTGTTCACTACATATATAAATACAGTGAGAAGGAAATAGAAGACATCTCTTACACAAGTACATCAGTGATGAAGTCCTGGCCCCACAGCTTAATGGCAGTTTTGCCATTGACTTCAGTGGAGTTGGGATTTCACCCCAGAAGTACTTCAAAATGGCAAACTAATCTGAGGAAATGAGAACTTCATTTAATTATCAATGTACATCATATCATTTTCAGACTCTTCTGTAAGCTCTTTGCCTTCACTTCTTTCTGGTAGGATTGTTTGATTTGTGCTGGTATTCAAAAAACCTAACAAGATTTAAAAAAAATCAGTGCATTAGTTTAAAAGTATTATGAAAACAAGCTCTTACAATAACTATTGGGGTCTTTGGGGAGCACTACAAAATTTAAGCAGTCAGTGAAAAGCTACACTAGACCACCATTTTTGCATTTTCCACTTCAGACAATAAAAACCTTTGTGTTAGTTTCTAGTCAATTTCAATGTCTGATTCTCATGCAATGATAGTACTACAATGTTTGGGTAGAAAATGCTGCAAGGGAATTCTTTAAAAAGAATGGAAATCTTTTTACAAAATCTAATCGGGGGGGAGGGGAATTTACTATTACTGCCACTTTTAAAAACAGTCCATTTTGCAAACTCTTGTGAGAGAAATAAAGGTGTATGGATTAGACTCAACCATCTCATGACTTTGTGTCTAGTGATCTGTGCTTTACTTCAGCAGTTGAACACTGAAAACTACTTTGAATGTTTGGGGAATCTTATGCTCTACTATGCAGATACTCTTATGTGTTCCACATTACCATGTCTGTGACTGGGAAAATGTTCAATCAGTTGTGTTTATATTAGCTAGGATTGTGTAGTTTGTCATTGTAAACATCGGGAAAAATCAGGGAGGAGAGATGGCAATAATCACAAGTCATAGATAACGGCTGTCTGGGCTTGGGCCTCTAAATGAGTAATCTAATCTTTTGAGACCTTTCCATGTCAAGACTTTGTGAAGTTCTTAGTTACTTCCCCTTATAGTATCTTTTTTTTTTAAACAAACAAGAAAGGTTAGACATGGAAAATATCTATTAAGTCGGACTGTCCCCAGCTAATGTGAATCGCCTATTTCTTAGTCTGGACAAGATTTAAATGTGTCAAACAGCGAGGCTTGCCCTTCCAGTCATACAAGGTCAGATCCTAAATTGGTGTAAGCAGGTGTAACTTCACTGAAGTCAATGGAGCGATGCTGATTTACATCATCTGATAATCTGGAGAATTACTATTCTTCTATTATAATTATTAAACATATTGTGAGAATGCCTAGGGTTCAGCCAGGTTGGGGCCCATTGTACTAGGTACTGCATAAACGTAATAAATGGCAATCCCAGCCCCAAAGATTCCATGTTCTGATACGTCTTGCTGTTGGGAAGCTTTTGCAGATCTGCAATCAAAATGCTCCTCTTTATAATTTCATCCCCATTACCCCAGTACCTCCCTACATGATTCCTCTTTGCCATTTACAGCCTTTTATGGAATTGTTCACCCACAATATTTTGCTTTGCAATTATCATTTCAAATACTCACTTGTATATTTTGGAACTGGTCTATTGCACAAGAGGTTATTTTTGCTTAAAGTATCTGCCATTGAAGAAATAACAGCTGAACAGTAGTTAACCTACAAAACAAGTAGTGGTCATGTTAATTCTATTTCTGTAATCCTTCAGATTAATTATCCTTTACAAATCTAAAAAGTCAAAAATCTAAGCAGTAATTATTAAACTTCCTAAATAGCATTTCTATTAAATCAACTACTGAGCCATAAATATTTAAATTTCTATTCCGTATATATACACAGTAATCTATAGGTGGCACAAACTTTCAACCAGAAAAATAGGTGGCTTAATGTATCTAGCTAAAAATATTTTTTGAGTGTTGCTGTTGAATTTGGCCATTTATCTTTACATTTGGTGTCAACATTTATTGAATAAGAAGTATTTTTAAGGAGCAGTGAAAAATATATTGGAAAAAAGTTCTGCGATAAAAGTAATAAGATAAGCCACAAGGCCAAAAGTCCACTGGGGAGCTCTAGTGACATGGAAAACAATACATGTACTACTTAGTACTTGGATAGTGCTTAACATTTTTAAACTGTTTTACAAATGTTGATGTTTGTTTAAACACCAGCTGTTTGTAGTCAGAAATTTAAGATGGAATTTCCTTGTATTATTAGTGTTGCATATTTGTAGGTTAGAATATCACTTTGGTCTGTTTGCATTCAATATGCTAACAAGTCAGTGTAGATCATATCAGTGAAAATATAACTTGTATCAGTGGATGTGGGTATTTTCATAAACTACGTATAATTTTAACATAAAAATCCCACTGCCAGCCAGTGTCATTTCTAAATAGTTAATTTTTATCTCTGTCAGATCCATGAAATTCAGCCTTAGAATAACACTCCAGGCATGAAACACTTTTTTTTTTTTAACCAGCTGGAAATGGAATTTATGCTTTACTTGCTTTATATACAGTAGAATTTGGATTTATCAGTATGCACTTTGAGTGACCATTGAGATCCATGGATCAAATCTTACTTTCCAAAAGCTGGTTCCCATGTGTTGTCCCCTTGTTTAAACTGCTCTATGGGGTTTTTGATTGCACGGAAGTAAGTGATTTCAGTTTCCCTATGTTCAAAGGCTGGAAAATAGTTTCATGGGTTTTTGAGTGTCACTTGACTGCCATTAAGAGATTTAACAGTTCAAGGGAGGACTTCAAGGCTTAGGTTTAGGCAGAAAGCTACCTGAAGAGAACTGAACGGGCAATAGTTCACTGGAGGGAGAGGTTGGTCTGGCAGGACCAACAGAATGAGAGAGAAATGCACTTACCCTCCCCCTTCTCTCTAACATTTGGCAGGCCAGTGAAGATTCTCTCCTTCACAGAAATATACAATGAGGCCACCAGGGGCCCTGATGGCGACAGAATCCTCTTTCCTTTTGCCCTCGTAATGTAAAGTGAACCAGCTAAGGCCTACGTGCCAACACCACCCCCTCCTTGTAGAGAAGGTCACGGTCAAGGTCCAGTCCAAACAAAAAATGAAGAGAATATTAGCAAAAGTATATAAAAAGTGTTACTTACTTGTGATTCCAGAGATCTAAGCCGTTTCTCTTGCTCTTTCATTCCACTAAAATATTTAGACAGGTTGTCCACCCTAATACAAACAAAGCAGAGATACATACTGAGCAAAGACATCTGCAAATTACAGCTACATAACTCTTAACAGAGTTAGATCCACAGCCCCACTTCTGCCTGTTTTGCACTGCTGAGGTAGAGGCACCCAAAAGGCTGCCCTAAAGGGTCATTTGGGGATTCCCTGTTATTGAGAGAGGGTATAGTGAGAATGCAGGGGGTAGGGCTGGAGTACACAGCAGTCTGGCCAATCCTTATGTCTAATTGCCCCCAGGGAATCATATACTGGCATGAAGTTAAAGCAGTCCTTAGGTTGCTAGGACTTGTGCCATGACCCATTCAGTTTCCAGCTGCTCCAGGAATCCAGGAAGGTGTAAAGCCAGCTGTAATTCCTTACCCCTCTTTCAGCAGCAGCACCCAATGTGAGCTCGAAACTTGGAAGAATTGCACCTATAGTATTTTTATCACCAGCTAAGACGTACTAGCTGTTTCTTGAAACTTTTTCAAAGTGTTCTGTTTCCAAAAACTAATTTCATACTTTTAATTGGTAATAATAAACCGCAAAATATCCATGCTAGTTCTTCCTCTCCCATGAAGTCCAAAAGCTTCTTCAGAGCTCACCTAAATGTATCCAAACTATTTTAGGCCTCTCTGTCCATACCCACTTCACCTAATGGCACTTTCCCCAGGCTGCTTCTCCCTCTCTTTCACCCTATACATGCATGCACCTCAATGCAATCCCTAAAGGGTCCCCTGACTTTTAAATCCCTCTTCTGAATTCAGCTGTTTCAAATCTCTCCCTTCATGGGTGATATTCCTTGAGCATATACGTGGGAGGCTCTTACTGCTGGGTTTGGATCTAATGTGTTCTGGCCTGTAGCTTCTGTAGTACAGGGGACAAGGAATATGTTCCTAGTCTATGCATCTTGTGAGACTACAGATTTGATGAGATTTTTGGAGACAGGAGAATGACCCTTTCAGTGCAGCCAGAATTACTGCCCGCCACCAGCAAGGGTAGAAAGTTGAAGAGGTGGTATTTATCTGAACCTTTTCCAACTTCATAAAGTTTATGGCTCTGTTTCAGATCAGGAGCAGAGAAGTTAAAGCTGGTTCTTACTTATTCTCTCTTCTGCCCCTCCCCTTCAAACCAGTAACTTTATTCCTAACTTGCAATATTTAAAACTAACAGAATGTCATTATCAAAAAAGGCTCTTTTAGGAGGCACTTCAATGTATTTTTATTGTTTGCTGTAAGAGCTATTAGGCTCTGCTTGCTCATCTTGCTTATTCCCAGGGCCACAGTTCTAAAGTCAGTCTGATTCTTTGATGACTCTAAAGTAAAAATAATCTAATTGTTCTAAGTTATTACGAATAAACAATCAAATCAGGCAGTTTTTGTGTATCAATTAGGTGGAGGGGAAGAATATTTTCGCTGCATATTCAAATAGGCTGTTCTAGGCTCCAGCTATGATATAACTTAGAAAGGCAAAGGCTTGCTTTGAAAGAGCACTCAAAGCAAAACCATTAGACAGCAGAGCTAATTGATTTCAGTGTGGTTTGTTTATGCCAGAACTGAAGTTTGAATGAAACTTTTGCAACGTGCTGGCTATCTTTCACAATAATAGTTACTGCATTTGAGTCATGTTATTAAATGCCTCCCCAAAGAAGGCTTACTCACGTCACCTTAGGTGTTGCTTTACATGTATAGCTTACTTCTCCCTTAAAATAATGTGGTATACTTTGGGGTAGTAACTTAGTAGTTCCCATCTTCAGAATGCTATATAAAAATCAGCTCGTCCTTACAATAGTTCTGTCAGATAATGTTCTCCTCCTCTTTCCTGTGGTGTAAATGGAGCTAGGTTTAAAAAACATTGTGGAACTAACATGACTTTTGCTGCAATCACATTGTTCATCCCTTGTTTGTTATACTGCGTCCCCTGTCCCGGGCTTGTTTTGATTGTAAGATCTTTGGGGTAGAGAGTCTCTGTTACTCTGTTTGTACAATACCTAGCACATTGAGGCCCCCCTTCTTGATTGGTCCTTATGCATTACTGCAATGAACATGATTAATAATTCCCTTGTAATAACCATGGTTGGCCTTTATATCTCAAGGATAATGAGGACTTTACAGCTCTCATAGGATGCATATTTCCAAATTAACTGCACTTTGTTTTTAATGTCTTGCTCCACATAGTATCATGCAGCACTGCTGACCGGGCCATTAAAAGTCTGGTCAGTGGCACAGCGGGGCTAAGGCAGGCTCCCTGCCTGCCCTGGCTCTGTGCAGCTCCCCAGAAGTGGCTGGCATGTCTGGCCCCTAGGCGCCAGGGCAATCAGGGAAGCTCCCTGTTTTGTCCCCATCCACAGCTCTACAGCTCCCATTGGCTGGGAACTGTGGCCAATGGGAGCTGCAGGGGCAGTGCCTGCGGGTGTGGGCAGCACGCACTGTGCAGATCCATCTGGCTGCTACTCAGTCTAAGGACCGGACGTGCCAGCCACTTCTGGAGCAGCATGGAGCCAGGGCAGGCAGGGAGCCTGCCTTTGCACTGTGGACCAAGAGCCACTTGAGGTAAGTGCCACCTTGCCTACGCCCCAACCCCTCTGCCCCAGGTCAGAACCCCCACCCAGACTCTGCACCCTAACCCCCTACCCCAGCCCTGAGCTCCCTCCCAAAGCCCACACCCTGCACCGCCTTCCGTACCCATAACCCAACCTTGAGTGCCCTCCTGCATCCAAACTTCCTCCCAGAACCCATACCCCCTCCTACACTGGAACCCATGGCCCCTGCCCAGAACCCCCTCATGAACCCCAAACCCCCAGCTGGAGCCTGCACTCCCTCCCACCCCCTAACCCATTGCCCTAGCCCAGTGAATGTAAGCGAGGGTGGGGGACAGTGAGTGATGCAAGGATGGGGGCTGCAGTGAGTGGGGGAGCCTCAGTGAAGCGGCAGGGCAAGGTTTTGTGCAATTAGAAAGTTGGCAACCTTAATCCAAACCTGCAGAGCAACAAGATTCACCCATCACTGCATCAAAAAAGGGGTTCAGAAATGTTGAAAGATGAACAGAAATGTACTTGTTAAATGTTTTCTTTAGTCTCTCTTCGTTACTTTCTTTTTTCTTTTGTTCCAGGTTTGCAAGATAATTTTCCTTTTGGACCACCTCCCATGTTATGATTTTTTGATCCAGGCTGTCTGGCAGATCTCTTTCTGGGGAAAAAGATATAAAAAACACACCGTTATCAAAACACGTATGTGTGTTGGGGGGCAGGGAGTGGCATGTGTGTACAGGAAGGAAGGTAAGTGAGTTGTAAATTTGCCATGCTAAAATTTGGGAGATAAACTGTGGATTTACTATGGCAGAAGTGTCAGGTTATAGTGTAAAGAATTGTGGCTTACAAGTTTTCCTTTAAGTGCAAAGTTTAGAGTCATTTCTTCATTGTAAGAGTGTTGACCTTTCTATAAAACTGTCTTGCTTTAGCCCAGATGTGACCTCATTAAAGACTGCTTTTATGAATGTCCCAGGCTTACTGAATTGTTACACAAATACTGCAGTTCTAAGGTATTTACAGATATTACAGGTTGGTTACTCATTGACTGTCAGACCTTACCAATGCTTCCCAAATAGCAGTGAAGGAAAAAGAAAGACTCCAACAAAGAGCTGACTAGCAGTTAGAAATACACCTCTACCTCGATATAATGCTGTCCTTGGGAGCCAAAAAATCTTACCACGTTACAGGTAAAACTGTATATTGAACTTTCTTTGATCCACTGGAGTGTGCAGCCCCCTAGCCCTCGGAGCACTGCTTTACCGCGTTATATCCAAATTCATGTTATATCGGATGGCGTTATATCGAGGTAGTGGTGTAGTTGGAGGCAGGACCGTCAGAGGCCCAGTCCTTCATTTATTTATTTGAGGTTTTACTATAAACGCAGGAATCCCAGAAATATACAGAGGCTCAAAGGTGTTGGGGAGAAAGAGCAGAAAGGATCCAAAGAGCTGGGATGAAGCTTCTACAAAGAGAAAGTCTAAATGCCTTCCCTTCGCTCCTAACTCCTCTTGGTCTAGCTCTAATCCCATCTATATGGGGTTGACTCTTTGATTCCTTCTCCACTCCAGTCTGTCTTGAAGCATTTCCGCAGAGTCTGCAGTTAATCAAATCCTTTTGTATAACATCCAACCATCTAGGTCCAGTCTTTTAAAACTTCCGTTACCCTCCACTTCTAAGTTTTAACACCCTGTTTCCTAGTCTTATGATCTTGTTTTCACATGCCCAAACCATCTAAGCCTGATTTCCCTCAGCTTTTCTGTATTTGGTGCCATCTTTACACTTCCCATAATTCATTTGCTCCAAATGTGGTCCGTCCTTGTAACTCCAGACATCCATCTCAACATTTTCATTTCTCCTGTATAGGGGGAAGGGATAGCTCAGTGGTTTGAGCATTGGCCTGCTAAACCCAGGTTGTGAGTTCAGCCCTTGAGGGGGCCACTTAGGGATCTGGGGCAAAAAATTAGTCCTGCTAGTGAAGGCAGGGGGCTGGACTCAATGACCTTTCAAGGTCCCTTCCAGTTCTAGGAGATTGGAGATTGTCATATAACCACCTGACAGTGAAACAATGGATATTTGTGTCTCTGGTATGGTTTGAGCATTGTTTTAAAGTATAGAAACAATGTTTTAGTTACGTGAATAGCAATAGAATAGGAGGAGGAATCTGTTTTTTTCAGGCTTGTTTAATATATAGTATTGCTATTTCAATAGTGGAATTTTGCATGCAGCCAGTTGTTAAATATTTAGTCTTTTTATATAATGGCCATTTCTAAATGGGATTTAACTTGTGGAGACTTGGGTTCAAATGCACTTTATTGTCTAGGCTATAATAATAATAATTATTATGCAGTATTCAAGCACTGCAAATAAAACAACATAAACTCAGCCTTTTAATACTCAAATGTAAATGCATTTATTTATTTGATTTATAAAGACAAATGGATGGCCATGGAAACCTCTGGGCAATTGGACATCCTTTAATTTCAGAACAACAATTTAAATGCAGTGGACAGCTCACATAACTTCCGCAAATGCCTGGGTAAAAAATGGACCTTGCAGCCTGCCTTGAAGGCTAATGTATCTGGGCTCTGGCCCCCCAAGGGAAGGAGTGAATTCAAAAGAGAATTCTTGCAGAGAATGCTCTGCAAGCAGCCCCCTCTTGTTTGACAGAGTTTCAGCTACAGTGGCACGACTGACCTTGACTAGAGCAGTACACCAAATGATGGGAGAGGTGGTCTCTCAGGGAGCCAGGTCCCAAAACAATTTAGAGCATTAGAGGTCAAACCCAGAACCTGGAATTCTACTTCAAAGCATATTGGTAATCTGCACAAATGGAATGAGGGGGGGGTCTATTGCCGGAGAAACATGCTGATATTATTAAATTGTATGCACTCTTTATTAATAGAGAACACTGCAAAATGAGTATTAGAAGCTGAAGTATAGTGAGTGCATATAAAAAGATCTACTGTAAAAATAATAAAGATGCTACTACCATTTCTGGCAATGTTCCCTCTCTCATGCTTTAATGGGAAATTCCACTGGAGACAGTAGAACCCATACATGGTTTTAAGGATGCCCCCTATGCACTATTGCTAAAATTCAGAAGCAGATTAATAACAGAAATAGCAGTTTATTCATTAAAATTCTCCAATTAAAAAATTTATTATCCTTTCATTAATCCAGTCTACTTACTCACCTTTAAAAGAACAAACATTGCCATTTAATTATATTGTACAAAGAAAAGTTGATGCCTTGTGGAAAAACACTAAACCCTCTTATTTCAGAAGTTAGATTATAAATCATATTTTTACACATGTATTCTCACACTGTTTATGAATGAAGACATATCAATGAAAATAGAAGCTTTTGTTTTTTGAAAGTTTATTTGCTCTCCTCTGTTTCTTATTCACCACCTGTGGTCAGGCTCCTCTGAATCACCTGGTTGCTAGCTCTATGTTAACAACTCACCCAGATGTTCCTTTTTGTGCTCCATCTTTTTGAAGATTCTTCTGAGAATCAGATGCACGTGGCTAATAATGATAAATGGTGGTGCCAACGCTGGACGACCATGGTATTCCACAATCAGGTTGTACCGCTGAAATTTCCAGAAGATGTCTGCATTGCCCTGAACAACTTGAAAAGTATAACTTTAACCAAACAAAAAAAAGTATGTTAAGCTTTTCCCTCCATGATCCTAAAATTTATTATCATTTTTTCTTTAGCTTGATTGCCACCTCACTATCACTCTCTCATTGTTCCTCTTTAAAATAAAAGATTACGTATGTGCACCTCACTAAAGATTACGTTACTTGCAGTAATTGCCTTCAGACAGACAATAAGGCACAAGCCTTTTTAAAGATGGCAACTGTAGTTTGCCAGAGTAAGGCTGTGGCCTGGTCTACATTTAAAAGTTAGGTTGGTGTAGCTAAGTCAGTCAGGGCCATGAAAAATTCACATCCCATAGCTTTGCCAACCTAACCTTTCAGTGTAGACCAAACCTATATCAGGCAACCATATTGAGCCACATCCTCAGCTGGTATGAATCAGCACAGTTCCATTGTCTTCAAGGGGCCACGTCAGCCCCTAAACCAGTCAAGGGATTCCCCTATGAGAGGATCCTCCATGGGCAGGTCCGCCAGATGTACAGCTGCTTTCACCTGCAGATTTTACCTGATTTTTTTTGGTAAAAAGGAAAAAATATTTCCTTTGTTTTTTTTTCCTTTGAGGGATATAGCGAAAGGGGGAGGGTAAATTAAAAACTGTGTGCTTGTAAAAGTTTACCTGCAAAGTGAAGATTACCACTAATTAGTAAAATTGCTAATAGATCCAAAATGCTTAGAGAAGCATTTATGTATATGTATGCATGCATTTTTATTAACCCTTCTCTTCCCACCCTGCAATCCTCATCTCAGAATTAATTAATTGACACTTGCCTGAACATAGCAATCAGGAGATTCATAAGCAGCACATTGGTGACCAATAAGAAAGTGACCAACAGAAGTATGACAAGCCAATTGGCATAGGTATTAGAACATAATGGTGAATTTTCCCGTGGACTCTTCAGGGAAGAGGTACAGTTCTCAAGACGCATACGAGATGCTGCAATGGGGGGAGGTAGGGGAAGTAAAACAGTAGTTTTATACATCTACATTGCAATTTGAGCTCTAATTGTAATGTAATTGTAGCTTTAACTGAGCTAGTACAAATAGCAGAAGTGAAGATACAGTGGCACAAAGCCTAGTGTAAGCTAGGAATTTATGTTATGTACCCAGCATCCCTGGTGGGCTTGTTAATCCCATGCAGATTTAGTTTATGCCACCATATCTTCACTATAATTGTCACCTGTGCAAGCTAGATTAAAGCTTGCATGGGTTTGCTTAACCCTACAACTGTACCTTAAATGGCATGCAGACATAGTGTGTTCTGCTGCCATGTTTAATCATTAAAATGGTCATGACAGCCTCTCAGTTTGTTTGCCATCAAGCTGATGGATTTGGCTCAAGAATTTAACTTTATGCCTGAAGTTTGAGGTACTATATGTCAAGATAAGTAGAGTGTGAACAATGGCTGAATTAGCATCCCTTAACCTGTCTTATTTTAAGAACGAGAAACTCAGACAACAAGCAATGCATTTTCTGTTAAGATACAAATCAAAAGCTATTGATTACTTACTATGAGATATAGTCTCTACTAGATGTAACCACCCAGAGAATGTCATTCTGAATGTCTCATGTTTACTAGATTTCAAGCCCCATAGGGGGTGCTTACACCAAGAGCCGGGTTTGTAACTTCAGCTGTTAGAAGAATGACTCTCTACTGCTTGAGCTACAGGAATAATTCCTTCATCTGAAAGCAGCAGACAACTCAACTTTTTAGGTGGACAAGAGGGTAAGAAAGAGCCAGAGTTTCTAATGTGGGTTCAATATACACATCCATATTGTATATACAATGTGCCCTTGCTTTAGAAATGTGAGGGATATGCAGCTTCAGCAGGACTTACTTGACAGAGCTACAGATCTTTGCTGCTGCTCCTCCAGTGCCAAGATGGCCTTCACAACTGGCCATTAGGAAATGTCCAAAAAGAGGTTTTCAGAGTCCTATTGACTATTCTCTTCATCTTAAACAAACCCCCTCTGAGTTACTCAGCGATGTTTACCACCTTACAATTTCACCTTTCAGGAAAATGTGCTTGAAGCTCTTTTAAAAAACTGTAGTTATTAATTGAACATCTAAGCATGTTTTCAAACTTCAATTTTCTTTCAGGAATCCTGAAAATAAATATTTGCAATTGTCTTTTCTATCATCCCCAGCCTGTCCTGTAAATCTTCTAATCTCTTATCAATTAGTTTCGAGTTCTTAGTTTTAGCAGCTGTGATCGCCCACACTCTTGCCTCCTAGCTGGCACCTCCTGGGTATGCATTTAACAAGAGAAAACTCTCCACAGGTCTTGACTTTCATGCTGTCTCTGACAGCTTCTCCAAGACATCTTTTCATCTTCTAATAAACAGGGTGAATGTGAGGGAAGGCTGGCTTGCTTTGTTTTTCCCATTGTACCTCTTGGATCACTCTCTCTTTCCTCATGCTTGATTTGGATTTAAATATTGTTAATGTTTAGAATGGGGATTCTGTAGCATTCTATCAGGTGTCCTTAGAATATGGCCTACTCTGGATTTATTCTGCTTCTCCATGGGTAATGCCACCATAGTACTCTTATGTTCATGTACTTCTACTTCTGGTGGGTCAATTGGTTTGTTTTTGTATATTGTTTGAAATGCCTGACCATACGGCTACCAGCCTCATTCAATTTTGGATAATTCACTCTGAACATAAGGTGGTGCTGCCTCCTGATTGTGACTCTGAAGTACAAGACCTTGTCAACATGCAGAGTTGCACTGGTTTAACTAAAGCTGTGATTTTTCTTAAAGCTGATTTAGTTAAACTGGTGCAAAAGACTGTGTAAATGCTCTGATTTCAGTTTACACTAGGCTTATTTGGGTTTCAGTTAAGTCAATTCAGAACAGGTTTAATGAAATAAGTCATTGAAATAAGGTATCAACCTAAGGGTTTGCACCAGTTTAACTAACTCAGTTTAACTGTGTAGACAAGGCCTGCATTGATGCTGCAGCACAACTTGACAATATACATTATAACATCCAGATATTGCAGTGCGAAATGTCATTACATCATAACATGAAGACTTTTTCCTACAGGACAAAGATAAGAAAGTGACAACCCCAGTATAGATGCCCATGATCTGATTAATGGTACTTATTCTATGGTGGTCTGATCAGTTAAAAACCAATTTCTCACTGTCTATTTCATCCAGTGGAATCTGCCCAAATATCTGAAGGTAAGGACGATAAAGCACCCTTCTGAATATCCATTCTACTCGGCTGTCATCAGGATGGAGTAAGGCTTGAGTTGTCACACCATAGGCAATGAGCCACACACTCAGGAAAAAGAGAAAGAAGAAAACATCCTTCATCTAAAGGAGAGAAAAAAATGTTGACTGAAATTATTAATGTACAGAGCAGTTTCTCTTGTTTCTTTAAGAGCTTATTTTTTGAGGTGGAATGAGAGAAATTCTTGTGCACACTTTCTTTTTTAACCCTCTGCCATCATACTATTTTTGTTTTGCTTTTAGGATTCCCCTTTGTGACCTCTTTGCTGACCATTCCAGCTAAGGGCATTCTTTAATTCAGACTCTGACCCTTATGTGATTAAAAATGTGCCTTATTGAGGTTTTCATACACAGGTTTTCTGTGAGACCTTGCAGTAGGATTGACTGCCTTGTTGAAAACAGGATAATCTGAAGAGTATCTGATGTTCTGCTAAGACTCCCTATTCTTAGACTCATAGACTCATAGGTCAGAAGAGACCAATATGATCATCTAGTCTGACCTCCTGCACAAGGCAGGCCACAGAACCCCACCCATCCAATTTTATAACAACCCCTAACCCAGGACC
Organism: Gopherus evgoodei; assembly: GCF_007399415.2. NCBI lineage: Eukaryota > Metazoa > Chordata > Testudines > Testudinidae > Gopherus > Gopherus evgoodei. The sequence goes on along the minus strand of NC_044325.1, from coordinate 111,700,114 downwards.
GAGTTATTGAAATCCTCAAAATTGGTTTGAAGACCTCAAGCTGCAGAGAATCCACCAGCAAGCGACCCGTGCCCCACGCTGCAGGGGAAGGCGAAAAACCTCCAGGGCCCCTGCCAATCCGCCCTGGAGGAAAATTCCTTCCCGACCCCAAATATGGCGATCAGCTAAACCCTGAGCATGTGGGCAAGACTCACCAGCCAGCACCCAAGAAGGAATTCTCTGCAGTAACTCAGTTCCCATCCCATCCAACATCTCCCCGCAGACCATTGAGCAGACCTATCTGGTGGTAATCCAAGATCAATTGTCCAAATTAACGATCCTATCGTAATATCCCCTCCATATACTTATCAAGCTTTGTCTTAAAGCCAGAAAAGTCTTTTGCCCCTACTACTTCCCTCGGAAGGCTGTTCCAGAACTTCACTCCCCTAATGGTTAGAAACCTTCGTCTAATTTCAAGTCTAAACTTCCTATTATCCAATTTATACCCATTCGTCCTCGTGCCTACATTAGTACTAAACTTAAATAATTCCTCTCCCTCCCTAACGTTAACCCCCCTGATATATTTATATAGAGCAAGCATATCCCCCCGCAACCTTCTTTTGGCCAGGCTAAACAAGCCAAGCTCTTTGAGTCTCCTTTCATAAGGCAGTTTTTCCATTCCTCGGATCATCCTTGTAGCCCGTCTCTGAACCTGTTCCAGTTTGAATTCATCCTTCTTGAACATGGGACACCAGAACTGCACACAGTATTCCAGATGGGGTCTCACCAACACCTTATATAACGGTACTAACACCTCCTTATCCTTGCAGGAAATACCCCGCCTGATGCATCCCAAAATCGCATTTGCTTTTTTAACAGCCGTATCACATTGGCGACTCATAGTCATCCTGCTATCAACCAGTACCCCAAGGTCCTTCTCCTCCTCCGTCGCTTCCAACTGATGCGCCCCCAATGTATATCCAAAATTCTTATTATTAATTCCTAAGTGCATGACCTGGCACTTTTCACTATTGTATTTCATCCTATTTCTATTACTCCAGTTTACAAGGTGGTTCAGATCTTCCTGAATAGTATCCCTGTCCTTCTCCGTGTTAGCAATACCCCCCAGCTTTGTGTCATCCGCAAACTTTATTAGCACATTCCTGCTCTTTGTGCCAAGGTCAATAATAAAAAGGTTAAATAAGATCGGTCCCAAAACCGATTTTTGAGGGACTCCACTAGTGACCTCCTTCCAGCCTGACAGTTCACCCTTCAATACGACCCGCTGGAGTCTCCCCTTTAACCAGTTCCTTATCCACCTTACAACTTTCATATTCATCCCCATCTTTTCCAATTTAACTAACAGTTCCCCATGTGGAACCGTGTCGAACGCCTATATATATGATATATCTTACACTGAATCCCAAATGATATTACTCATTGGAGAATTCTGAACAGCTGTTAGAATAAACGTTGAACCATGCAAGGTTCATGTAAATTTTGATTGGGTTTCTCTGCTGAGTAATATGGTTGAAGATTAGTTTTTTAGGACCTCTACTTTTAAACATTGTGTTTCTCCAGCAAAGCAAAAGTAATTATATCCTAAAATACTTACTTAAAAACAAATACATATTTCAAATGTAATAACTTTTTCCCATTGGAAAATAAATATTTCGTCCCATCCGTATCTGATTTGAAACAGTCCATTAGTGACTGTACATAAGAATGGCCATACTGGGTCAGTCCATCTAGCCCAGTATCCTATCTTCCGACAGTGGCCAATACCAGGTGCCCCAGAGGGAATGAACAGAACAAGTGATCCATCCCCTGTCGCCCATTCCCAGCTTCTGGCAAACAGAGGCTATGGACACCATCCCTGCCTATCCTGGTTAATAGCCATTGATGGACCTATCCTCCATGAATTTATCTAGTTCCTTTTTGAAAGCTGTTATAGTCTTTGTCTTCACAACATCCTCTGGCAAAATGTTCCACAGGTTGACTGTGTGTTCTGTGAAAAAATATTTCCTTTTGTTTGGTTTAAAACTGCTGCCTACTGATTTCAGGTGGTGACTGTAGATTCATTTCAATTAGATTTTATGATTGGACAGCTAGCTGAAAGGAGGAGATCATTTGAAATTCCAGTTAGTAAAACAAACTAAAACAGACAAGAGATAGTGGGAGTATCTCAGACTTTTGCCAATTTACTTTGTGGCCTCAGATCATTCCAAATTTGTCTGTACACCGGGACTGTGATGTTGCAGTTGCTAATAAGGAGCAGTGGATGATCAGGAAATATTTCTTTGTGATATTTATTTGCTACTTGAATTTCATTAAATAACTGGATTTGCCCTATTTTAGAAACCACTAGTGCTACAGCAAGATGAATAAGAGTTAAGCAGTTTTGGCTTGCCTTTCTATTCAAGGGGAAAAGTCTGATGTTATCCCATTTGATATATCTTTGCAGCAAATATCATTTAGTGAAATACAGCTCTCTTTCTTTGATGTAGGGCTCAGTCCTGTACCACTGAAGATAATGGGAGTTTTTCCCCTTGACTTGTATGGCAGCAGGATGAAGTTCATATTTTATGGCTGTCTCAAGACTAGAGCTTTTGTTCACCTTGTAAAATGTTAATTGATTCTGTGACTTAATACGTTATAAATTAGGGCTGTCAATTAACCATAGTTAACTCATGCAATTAACTCAAAAAATTAATCACGATTAAAAAAATAATTGTGATTAATTGCAATTTAAATTGCATTGTTAAACAATAGAATACCAATTGAAATTTATTAAATATTTTGGATGTTTTTCTACATTTTCAAATATATTGATTTCAATTACAACACAATACAAAGTATACAGTGCTTACTTTATATTATTTTTAATACAAATATTTGCACTGTAAAACTGATAAAAAAAGAAATAGTTTTTTTCAGTTCACCTCATACAAGTACCTGAGTATGATCTCTTTATCGTGAAAGTGCAACTTACAAATGTAGATTTTTTTTTTGTTACATAACTACACTCAAACAAGACAAGGCAAAGTTTTAGAGCCTACAAGCCACTCAGTCCTACTTCTTGTTCAGCCAATCGCTAAGAGAAACAAGTTTATTTACATTTACAGGAGATAATGCTGCCCGCTTTTTATTTACAGTGTCACCATAAAGTGAGAGGCATTTGCATGAGACTTTTGTAGCTGGCATTGCAAGGTATTTACGTGCCAGGTATGGTAAACATTCATATGCCCCTTCATGCTTCAGCCACCATTCCAGAGGACATGCTACCATGCTGATGATGCTCATTAAAAAATAATTCATTAATTACATTTGTGACTGAACTCCTTGAGGGAGAATTGTGTGTCTCCGGCTGTTTTACCCGCATTCTGCCATATATTTCGTGTTATAGTAGTCTCGGATGATGACTCAGCACATATTGTTCATTTTAAAAATACTTTCACTGCAGATTTGACAAAACACAAAGAAGTTACCAATGTGAGATTTCTAAACATAGCTACAGCACTCGACCCAAGGTTTAAGAACCTGAAGTGCCTTCCAAAATCTGAGAGGGACAAGGTGGGGAGCATGCTTTCAGAAATCTTAAAAAAGAAACACTCCAATGTGGAAACTACAGAACCCGAACCACCAAAAAAGAAAATCAACCTTCTGCTGGTGGCATCTGACTCAGAACATAAAAATGAACATGTGTCGGTCCACACTGCTTTGGATTGTTATCAAGCAGAACCCATCATCACCATGGATGCATGTCCTCTGGAATGGTGGTGGAAGCATGAAGGGACATATGAATCTTTAGTACATCTGGCACATAAATATCTTGCGTCGCCGGCCACAACAGTGCCATGAGAAAACCAGTTCTCACTTTCAGGTGACATGAACAAGAAGTGGGCAGCATTATCTCCCACAAATGTAACCAAACTTGTTTGTCTGAACAAGAAATAGGACTGAAAAGACATGTAGGCTCAAAAGTTTTACATTTTTTTATTTTTGAATGCAGTTATTTTTTGTACATAGTTCTCCATTTGTGAGTTCAACTCTAAATATAAAGAGATTGCATTACAGTACTTGTATGAGGTGAATTGAAAAATACTATTTCTTTTGTTTTTACAGTGCAAATATTTAACAAAAATAAATATAAAGTGAGCATTGTACTTTTTGAAAATGTAGAAAACATCCACAAATATTTAAATAAATGGTATTCTATTATTTTTTAACAGTGTGATATGTTGTGTGATTAAGTTTTTTAATTGCTTGACAGCCCTTTTTATAAATGGAGTAGACCCTGCACAAACACTTGCTCATAGTGATGGTTTAGCCTAGTACTCAGCCTGGAGGAGTTGGAAGCTGCAATTGTGAGTTACTCTCACTTGCATTCTGTAAGCATAATTTGCAATAAAAACCTATGAGTACTGTGTATGTGATACTACTGCACAAGCATTAATACATGGTTTTTTTTTTATCCTCTTGGTACTCCACCCAATGGGATATAAGTGTTCCAGTTATTCCAGTGGTGCACAGATATGAACAGTCTGGTAGCTTTTAAGTTTATTAATCCTAAGCCTTGTCTAGAATAGAGTTTCTGCTGAGCCCCAGGGAGAGCTAGGATGAGAAACAAATGTTTGTACATGGCTGTATTAGCATTTACAGTCAGATAACTCCATGTTAATTGTTAACATGTGCTGTTTGACCTATATGATTAACATACCCACACAAAAATCACCAAACTGTTCAGGTCTGTACCCACATGCAGTAACTGGAACTCTTGGACGTTTCCTGCAGCTGTAGGGTAGCAAATGAAAACACTGTATCAACACTTCTGCCTTATAACACACAGAGTACTAACTAACACATTTTCATTATAAATTATGGCTAGAAAGCAGCTCCTGCCTCCACCAGGCACTAACCCAGATGATCTCTACAGGGCTATGTTCCTCCCTGCCACTGACATAATGGCAGAGTTCTTTTGTAACCGGCTTGTCTCTCATTTCAGATTCTTTGCTCCGAAAGAACACAGGCTAAGCTCCTCAAAAGCATATAAACACCTAACTCACCTTGAAATCAACAAGACTCAGAAGCCAAAATACCTCTAAGGATTGGAGCCCCAACTCCTGAACCAGACAAGCAGTTATATTTAAACCAAAAGGGAATAGGAAAAGAGACACCAGGACAGTGGGGAAGGAGAAAGAAAGAAATGGCAACCCCCCTGTGCAGCCTCCCAAATTGTAAGGGAGTAAAACAAGGGAGAACAAAGAAGAAAAGAACAAAGGGCTCGATTAACAGTTGTCATGCACTTTTGTATAATCACTTACAGCTGTGCTAAGTGGGTGTAAAATGCATTGGGTTAAATGACTACACAAGGTGCAAGGTAATGCTGACTTGGATCCAAAATCTGTGCTACAGACCTCTTTGAGAGGAGCCACATCTGGCTGGTAATAGCTCATAATGATGCTGCAATATAAGACAAACTAGAGGACTTAACAAAAGCAGAGTTACACATTGACTTCCTTAAAATTATAATGCTCAAATTTTTGTTTTGTTTGTTTCACTGCAGAATCCACAAGAATTTCTCTTTGGGAGAGCTCATACTTACCATTCTTTCCACAATTATGATCTTTGGCCCTAGTTGCTTGTGAATGGCAAAAATATGTATAAGTCTCAGAGTGAACACCATGAAATCAATAGCAAGTACTGTACGGCCGGCTTGAAATGTTGAGTTCAGCATTCTGCAGAACAAACCAAATGAAACAGCCTCAAACACCACCCAGTCACTTTATTTCTAGAGTTGTACATGTTGATTCAATGTGGAATCTAGGCAAGGAAAGGATGTGTGCTTAGGGCTTGTATCTCACATGAGCCACAACTATCACACTGTAAAAAGCATGTAACATCTGCCAATGAGAAGCATCAAGCTACTGCAGGAACACCAGCCTCCCCATGTCAGCTGTAATGAAACCACTAGGGCTACAGAGAGGTGACATAAGTGAGTACATCGACTTGATGTAGTCTTAAAGAGGAAACGGTGTTTCCCTCTGCAAGTGTTTCTTTGTGCCAGATAAGTTTTACTGTAGTCTGTGTGATAGCCTCTTTAGTCCAGTGGAAATTTAGAGCTCATAGAGGGGTGCTTTCACCCCAATTTACCACCAATATAGACTCTACTTTTTCAAAACTGATGAAAAATAAAAGCCACCAGAGCCTTCCCTCAGATGCATGCATGAGCATCCTGTAGAGGGTGGAAGGAATAGTCCATGTTCTAGTACATGCCTACCTGGCTCCACGTGACAGACATCTGACCATGTCACATGAAATGGATACAGGGTCAAAACTCTTGAAAGATACCAACCTGCAGGTCACTCCAATTATAAACAGAAAGATGGCCACCATATCACACTTATTCCAGTTATCCTCCATGTACAGTTTAAATTTCTTCATTAAATTCATGTCTTCATCTGTAAAGAAACTCTGCAAGGGAGCAACAATTGTCAGTGTTATCTTGCAAGCTCTTGTGATTTTAGTGTGAGTCCTGTGATGTATTTTCTGTTTTTCTGCAAACCCCAGCTCCTCAAATCAAGGGATTACATGAGCATCTCAGCTTTTTTTTTTGTTTTTGTTTTTATTTTTAAAGGAGATATATTTCTGACCCACATGATAATAGAGAAAAGCATGAAAACATGACCCAACTGCACACCAGAAGCTCAGGCCTCAGAAAACAAATATTATTTTTTAAAAATCTCATGATATTTAAGTTAATCTCATGAGTTTTTTGGAGGCTGACTCATAATTTTTTTTCAACATTGGGGGTTGGCCATATTTGTTTCTGTTTTGTAAAAATCTTTTCAATCAGACTGATCTCAATTTCCAGGCATGGGCGCCTAAACAGCGTATTCAAACCCTGGATGCTTAAAATGCCACTAACTAGCTTTGAGCATCCAGACAGCAGTTGGCTCTCTTACTTAGGTGTCCATGTCTCAAAAATTGGGCTCTTGATGCTTTACGGATGTATTACAAACAATTCTCAGCCCAAACATCCTCTGTGATCACCTTAGTGCTACAGGATACAACAGTCTGACATAACATCTTTAAAATATGCTCAGCTGATTTGCGACAAATTGGTGGTCGCCCTCCGAGCTTTCACAGTGTTGCAAGCCATGGCCGTTCAGAACTTCCTAGTAAAAGTGGGGCTATAACCCTGATTCTCATACTTCAGGAGCACTGGCCCCCTACTGCTTGAGCTAAAGGAGAAGGCCCACTAATTCTTTTAGGGTCAGGGTCTATGACAACAAGGTAAAGAGTCCAGGTACCCCCCAACAGAGGCCTTTTGTGTATATACAAACTAGGCAGTTCCTTACAGTATTGTGGACACACCATTTCAGCTGCTAAACCAGGCAGCTGAGGAGATTCTGAAAACAATTGCAAGATTAATGGAGAAATCTTAAAAAAATCTAAACATAACCTAATGACCTGAACTGAAAAGCATTTTAGAAAAACAAAAGTTAAACTGTTTAAGAGGCAAGCTCATTAACCTCTTCCTTCCTGCATATAAATACATATATAATAATCTGGAGGAAGTGGGAGGCAAAACAGTGTCAGATGGGATCATTCCAAGAGGAGGAAGTAGGGTGGATTAGCAATTCTGGGGGAATGGAGCTTGGTTGCAGTGAGCGGAGCAGGATAGGTAAACAGATAGCTGTTAGACCAGAGGAAAGACTGAGCAATCCCAGAGCATCAGCAATCTACCTAGAATATTGGTAGCAGCTGGAGCTTCTCCTGGAAGAAAAAGGGTAGAGCTGCAGCTGTGTGTGATGGAGGACCGGCATGTTAGCTGGGTGTATGTGAGGAGGAAATACACAGGCCTCTCTGGGTAATGAAAACGTTCAGAGCAATGAATATTTTTAGTGCTTTCCTATGTGAAGCTGTCCTTGACATTCCACCTCTTGAGGACAATGGGATTATGCAGACTGTAAATCAACTCTGAATCTTACTACCTGAATTTGGCACACTACTGTGAAGGTATGTATGAGGTTACTGACCTGTCGGATTTCTTCCAAGACCAATGTAAAAACCCAAAAGTAAAGTATAATCTCCTTAACAGAAGGCCCCTCAGGTGGTGGTGGTTTAAAATCCAGTAACAAGACATAGGTAAATAGAAACAGAAAAGCAAAATACATGATAACATTCCCCATAAATACTGTTACAGGGGCACTCCAAAACTTTTTCCAGCGAGTAAACATGAATGTTGCCCATGCTATGTTTTCAGAAGATCTCCGCTTCTCTAATTTGACATCTACCCTGTAAAACAAAGAGAGCAAATTACAGCTACAATTATAGCTTCTTAAAATCTGTTTGTAAAAGAACACTAGGCCTGATTCTGTGCCGTGCCTAGGGTCTCTCTGCAGCTGGTGCATGTTAGAGGAGCTCCATTGAAAGCAGTGGAACTATACTGATTTATGCCAGCTGAGGATCTGGCCCTGATAGTGTAAATTCTCCTTGAAGTCACTGGAAGAGCCTTGCCATAGCAGAAACACTGCCAGGTAGCATTTAAGCTTTGCATGTTTTAAAACAAAACTGTACCAAACCTATTACATTTTTTCATTCCTTTAACTTGGTATTTGCTTTTCAGTACAGTGGAGTAGGCTTGCTTAGTGTTTATTTGGATCTTTTGTGTGTGTGCGTGCGTGCGTGTGTGCGTGATTTGTTTTTGTTTTTTGGAGGAGGGCTAGGATTTAAACATACCCCTTGAGCATTTACAACGCAACACTGCAGCATCATACTAGTGCATGAGGATCAAAAGGCAAATGGATTTGTTACTATTCATTGTCCAAAATGAGAGCAAGACATGAAAAGCGAACAGGCACCATAAATGCTGACAAGTACATTTATTTTCTATAACGTATTTTGTTTCTGATAAACCAAGATACTATTTTTCACATAGGTGAGGACTTTCTTTTTAAATATATGATTTTAAACATGTGTTTCTTTAGGACCAGACTGAAATACACTTATTCACATTGAGTAGTACCTTATTCCTCTAGTAGTGTTGCTGAAATCAGTGGAACTATTCAAGAAGTGAGGTACTACTCAATACGAGTGAGAGTATTTCAGTCCGGTCCTAGGCTTAAAGTTATAGTGACTCACTAAAAAGTCTGACAGGAGTTTTCAGTAAAGAAGTCAGGATGGTAAGTTATTAATGTAAGTGCTGGCTGCACTGCGGTTGCCTGAGGGTTATGGGAACTGATGGAAAATCTGGCCATATACAGGCAAAATGTGCTGCAGTCCTTCAGTATATCAAGTGCTATACAGTGTAAATGTAAGTTATTCTGTGTGTATAATGCAAAACCCCCATTTTTGGCAGCAATCCGATTCAGTAAAATCTCACGCTGTATATATTTTTTTACTTTGATGTCTCCCCTGGCTGTACTTGTTTCCATCTAAATTGCTGACTATAGACTAAGGATGTTATTGCACCTTTCAGTCTGTGTTCCTTGATGTGAAGGAGATCACTCTTTTTAATAAGGGATGTGCACGCTGGGGAAAGCTTCCTCCGCAACTCAAACAAAACACAAAGCAATTGATTCTACATGGGTTTTTTATTTCTCCTGGTACTATTTCTAATTTCTAAATATTTTACTTCATAGCCAGCCTGTTCTCTCTACTTGATTCTCTAGGAAGCAGTTGTCATAACACTAAATTTATGACATGAGCACAGCTATTCCCATGGCAACAGACTGATGTAGTAAACAAACAATTATGACTTGGGATTCAGAAAAAGAAACAAACCTGGGAGTTAGAGAAATCCCATATTAACATAAACTCTTGAGGCAATAACAAATGGAACAGAAAACATACTGGCCAAGAACCATATTCCTCCCTGTAATATGAGGACATCAAAATGTTTCATAGACATGAATTAATAACTGGTTTTGTGAGAGAGGGGTGCTATTTATACCCATTTTATGGATGATGAAGCAGAGAAACTAGTGATTTTTCCCAAAGTGTCACCAGTTCAATGTCAAAGCTAAGAATAGAAACAGAGTTCTGACTCTGTCCATGATATGACATTCTCTCAACTTCAGTTTTTCAGACCTTTCAAAGAATGCTAGTGAAACAAAATCAAATATGTGGATGATTTAATCATATCTGTTGTGCTACATGTGTCTGATCCAGGTATTCAGCTCCCTTTAGAAAGTTGTGTACTTATCACAGGAAGAATCTCTCTTTCCTGATTTATGGATAAAACTTCTTGGCTACCTTCAGATCTAAAACAGATGGTTTTGTGGTTAAGACACTAGACTGGGACTCAGGAGATCTGGGTCCAATCATTGGCTCTGCTGCAGAATTTGTGTGTGTCTGTGGCCAAGTTAAATAACCTCCCTCTGCCTGGATCCCATTTGCAGAATGGGGATGATAATACTTTGCTTTCTCCAGTCCTACATCTTGTCTATTTATAAATAAAGGATATGCCTATGCCATAAGGGAAGGGGTGATTGTAGCATAGGTAGGTGTACTTGTCCTAGGTTTAATCTAGCTAGCCTGGGTAACAATAGCCATGTAGAGATGGTGACATGGGTTCAGCATGGGCTAACAACCAATCACAGCCTTCCCTTGCCATACCCTCAGCACCTCAGAGCAAGGCCTGTCTCTTATGATATGTGTGTCTATCACTTAGCCTGAGAAGATTCTGATTGGAATAGAAATGGTTAGGTGCTACTATACTAAACCACAATTATTGTGGATTTGGCTGTGAAGACCTGGGTAGAGAGGAATAAAGTATCAGAAAGTTCAGATCCCAAAGTTGCATGAGTTCAGAATCTGCTTTCTGCATGTCTTTCAGCACCCTGCGACTCAGACCTGTACAGTTTTAGGCCTTAAATCCAATACATGGCAGCTGTCGTTAGCTGAATGGAATGCTAAGAGGAGACTTGGGAGAATCTAGCTAAAACATCAGCCTCAGTTCTGTCAGTATGAGCTGTATAGACTGACTGAAGTTGCTTTGTTCATTTAAAAATAACTCCATGCTCCTTGTGATAGACCCAGGCCAGTTGTGAACAGCAGAGTAGTCCTACTGATATCCAGGTGAACAGCAGAGTAGTAGAAGGGAGATATACTGGCCACTGGATTAACAGTTTTCTGTTCCCAGACTGACCAGAGCAGGGGCTGCTCCAGGCTAATGAGAACACCTGACTCCAATTAACCTGCAAAGAGTCAGGTGAGGCCTTTAAGCTAATATGACCACCTGACTCTAATTAAGGCCCCACTGATACTATAAAAAGGGCACACTCCAGTCAGGCAGAGGAGAGTTATGGAGCCAGAGGAGAAGTGTGGCTGAAGGGCTGGTTACTGAAGACACCCTCAAACCATCGGTAAGGGAGCCCTAAGGTAAGGGTAAAGAAGGGAGAAGCAGGAGAGCTGTGGGGGAGTGGTCCAGGGAAATGTAGCAACTCTGGCAGTGAAAGGTTGGCTGCCAACAGCTGCTACCATTAAGGTCCCTGGGCCAGAACCTGGAGTAGAGGGCAAGCCCGGGTTCCCCCCAACACACCACTACAGGAACATCTCCTGGAAGAGGAAGTCAAGCCCCTATCAGGACAGGAGGCTAAACTGTTCTGAAATAAGCCCCCAGGGACAACAGAGACTGTGGGAGTTCTCTCACCAAACTCCTTGCTGGCCTAAGATGAAAAGGGCTCAGACTGAAACCCTGGCCTTAGAGAGAGAAGGACTATGTGGAGGCTTGCAGGGAGCCACTGAGGCTAGCATAAACCACCTAGAAGCATGGGACCCACGGGGACAAGGTTGGAACTCTGACACATCCTATTTATCTCCCTCTTTCCATATACACAGTAATAACAATAATGACCTTGACACAGGGCATTTTCTGAGGATTAATGACTGACAAGGGAACCTCAGCTGTCCTTTGGGTTATCAGCTAGTCATTCAACTTCCAAACGATATTAACAGATTGACTCAGACTTACCTATCCCCCTCCTTGGAAAAAAGCAAAGTCCTTTCTGTGTCTAGGCTCTCTAGCTCTCTGAATGTCTCTGGCTCATTCTTTGATTGTACTTGTTCACTGTAAGAAAATATAATTATTATTGAAAGATGATGGACGGCAGCTCTTCACTGCTGAACTGAGAGCTATTCAGCTATGTTACAGCAGCCTGGCCTGGGGTCTCTCCCTGGTAAGAGGCTCTTATGTGGCTAGAGAGAATCGGCCAGGCTTTGTATTTCACATCCTATAGCGGGCAACTGAAGATCCAGCACAGAAGGGAACCTACAATAACAATGAGGAGTCCGGTGGCACCTTAAACACTAATAGATTTATTTGGGCATAAGCTTTCATGGGTTAAAAACCCACTTCTTCAGATGCATGGAATGAAAATTACAGATGCAGGCATTATTATACAAGAAGAGAACCGAGTTACCTCACAAGTAGAGAATACATTCACATTTTAAGCATAGTAGGGGCTGCACAAGGCCCATCCAACCACTAAATACCACTTAAGGCTTCTTAGGTTATGTCTACACTGCAGCTGAGAGGTTGATTCCCAGATTCATACTAGCTTTGCTGGAGATTGCAGCACAGGTAGTGGCTTGAGCTAGCTGCCTGAGTTCACGTCTGCCTGAGCTCCTGCCTGTGCTGCAACATGTACGCTACTTTTAGCACATTAGTATGAGCAGAACTAGCATAAGTCTCTATACCCATACTGGGAATGACATCTCCTAGCAGCAGTGCAGACATATGCTCAGGGCTTAATGGCTGACCAGCCCTTCTGTTGGCCCCTCTGCCCAGAGGTAATGTCACCCTCAGTTCTTTCTGTGATTCTGTGTGTGCATGCTATATTTTTCACTTCACTGTCTCTTACTGATTCTTCCCCCCCTCCATCCCCCGGACAGCTTTGACACCCACAAATGTTTTGTTTATACCTGAATGCTATTAGATTAGTGTAGATTAGAAGAGGACACCAGAATCCGCAGATTAACTTCAGGATCGGAGTGCTTGTTGACATGTCTCCCCACCAGATTTTTGTCAAGAAGGCCTGAAAGTCAAAGAAAAAGAACAGAAAGTAAACCTGGCTTTGACACAAAGTAAGTGAACATGGAGCTAAATCATGTTTTCCTTCTATGGAACCTTGAAGGGTGGGGCAAGAAACACTACCTAAAACTAGATTGTGGGTATGTCTTCATTGCAGAGTTAACCCCAGTTGTGTACACTTTCTTACTCCTCTCTAACCTAGCTCCAGGGAAAGCATCTATGTCCGTGTTGGCACGGCTCTTGTTCATGTATGGCACTAAGACAAAGGTGGGCAAACTTTTTTGGCCTGAGGGCCACATCGGCGTTGTGCAACTGTATGAAGGGGCCAGGTAGGGAAGGCTGTGCCTCCCAAAACAGCCTGGCCCCCACCCCTTATCTGACTCCTCCCACTTCCCACCCCTGACTGCCCCCCCTCAGAATCCCTGACCCATCCAACCCCCCTATGACTTGTCCCCTAACAGCCCCTTCCTGGGGCCCCCACCTCTAACCACCCAGGGACCATGCTCCCTATTTAACCCCCGGAGATGATTTTCAGTGGCACTCACACTGCCCGGGTCCTGGCCACCGGTCCGGGGGGACTCTGCATTTTAATTTCATTTTAAATGAAGCTTTTTAAACATTTTAAAAGACTTTTTATTTACTTTACATACAACAATAGTTTAGTTATATAGTATAGACTTAGAGAAAGAGACCTTTTTGAAAATGTTACAATGTATTACTGGCACGCGAAACCTTAAATGAGTGTGAATAAATGAAGACTCAGCACAGCACTTCTGAAAGGTTGCTGAGCCCTGTGATAGCAGCTGATGAGTTGTGCTAACTTGAGTTGTAGCCTCCACACCCTGATGGGCAGCAAACTTGAGATAAAAGCACCACCACACCTAAGGGTTTTGCGTGTCAACAGAACCTCGAGTTGAGGTCAACGCTCAAGTTATATTTAGGGTTGCCAACCCTCCAGGATTGCCCTGGAGTCTATGAATTAAAAATTAATCTTTGATTAAAGATTGTCATATGATGAAACCTCCAAGAATATGTCCAACCAAAATTGGCATCCCTAGTTATAATTTGTCATGAAGAAAAAACCCTTTGTTGTGCCTAATACAGCCATGTGATGGAGTCACCCCACATCCTTGTACAGTTTCATTAGACCAGCTCAGATCCTAGCTTCAGTTGCGAAATGGAGAATAGGAGATGCATTCCCAGTGCTCCTCTGAGCAATTGGGTGCGAGAAAGCAGGGAGTGGGTGGAGCCAGAGTTTTGACCTCTTCTCCACTAATGGCCTGGCTGGACTCCAGGAGGTGAATATGCTGCTCTGTAATGCACTGCCGTAGAATACTCCCTTCTCTTATCTCCTCGGGGGAGCACTGGAGGAATTCTGCCTCAACAAGATGTTTCCTGGGAGGGTGCAGTTTCTCCGTGAACTCCTCCTTTGTTCAGGGCTGTGCCTAGAAGTACAATGCTGCCCCTAGAAAGTCACAAGGGAATCTCCTTGCGTTTTGCTCACCTGGACACCATCGTGTGCAAAGAAAGACTTAGCATCTGCTTCTGTGGCCAAGTGGAGACAGGTAGTTTTGCTCCAGTATTGGTTTTTCCTCACCAGTAAAGCAAAAGCTCGTTCCTCACTGTTGTGATAGCATTCACTGAATAGCTCTGCCAAGTGAAGAGAATTCATGTTTAATGACAGACACACAGCTCTACATCTGTGCATACACACTGGTGCAGGAAAGAGAACGTGTATATTTCTCTTGGGGAAAAAGTCAAAATTCAGGGAATTGTGATAAAAATGCATTTGAAAATGTCTCCTTAAATTTAAGTATTTACAAAAAGCTGAAATCCTTCATGCCCCTTAGGTGCCCATTCATTGTCCCTTTCTTGCCTACATGATTTCTTCTCATCTTGAGTCTGTTTAATTTTTTTCTCACTTATTTGACTTTTTATTGATAAATTTCTCGTCCCTCAATTCTTCCACAGATTACATAAAAGCCCCTTTTACAAGCGCACACAAATGCACATTAAAGGCCCAATTGTGAAGCCACTTCATACGCAGAATTTGATGCAGTATCAGGCACAAACCAAACTCTGGCAGGTTTTCTTACACACTGAAGAACCTGATTCTTCAAGGTGCCATGTGCCCTCCACTCTTTTATAGGTAATTCAAGGGAAATAAGGGTGCTCAACCTCAGGCCTTAGCCAGCTAACGTTGGCCCTTTTAGGGCAAAATTCTTTAACAGGAGCTGGCCTTTGGTCTTAGTGCTCAGTTGCTATTGTAATGGGAGCACCAGCTGAAGTAAGTCACAGTGTGCTCATTGTGTCTGAGTTGTCTACTGTGTCCATCACTCTGCTGATCTCCCCCCCCGCCCTGACTCCAGAGCATTTCCTATCCCTGCCTTCACCACCTCAATCACTTTGGGTTTTTAATGTCAGTGTTTTTTGAAGTTGCCTGATATAGGAGTTTATTTTGCAGCATCCCTTGAATATGCTCATTGAAGTACATATTGTTGTCAGGACCAGATTAAGACCTAGGCACTGTTGGTCTTATCCTGGGCCAATGAAGTTAATGGAAAGACTTCCATTGATTTCAATGGCTCTACAGTCCTTTGCCTAGGACTCCAGCATTCATGTAATTACACCAAAGTCTTCGTTCTGATTTTAGAAACAAAAAAAATGACTAGATCTCATGGTTGCGAAGACCGCCTTGAAAAGATGACCCTTGTATAAACGGATACAGAGATATCTGCATGACCATGCTCACGCTAGCACTCATCCACTCAACACACTAAAAAAAGTAGTGTAACTATGGTAGCACAGGCAGTGGCCTCAAAACCAGCCGCCCTATAGTACATACCAAAGGGGTTGGGGCAGGTTTGCACTCAGCATGGTTTAGCCCATGTCACTGCCACTGCCCATGCTACTGGGGTTATGCTACTATTTTTGTTGTGCTAGCTCAAGCAGCGCTAGTGCCAGTACATCTACGCAAGCTGAGAATCATACCCCCAGCTCCAAGTGTAGATGCAGCCATAGCCTCGTTGTTCTAGAGGCCCTGCTAACACCACCTAAGAGAGAACTCTGTGGAGAAGAAGAGTGCAGCAGACCTGGCTCACCTCCCGATAAGACAAACCAAGATGCTGGAAGAAGTTCAAGGGGATACATATGATGCCACCCTTAACTTTCCCCTGCTGCCACCACAGATGCTGCTGAAAGAAGGGAGACTCGTATGGCACTGCCTCTCTGGCAGGCGGGCCCCCTGCTATAAATGCCGCAACTAGGAGGTCAAAGCCATGGGGAGTATTGTGTGTCAGGGTGTGCCTAGGGCTCTGGATTGCTTTAATCAGGTCCTGGCTTTTGCTGGGATCCGTCGTGTATCCTTGATGGTGATTATTTTCATTCTAGCTGTCATTTGGAATGGAATGTTAAATTAAAATCTAGCAAGCTGGTTGGTTTCAGGTGTTCAAAATCTGTGCCTTGGCATCTACACAGCTGCCAGAGGAACGGGGAATAAATCTACGTGGCTCTTGAACTGGTTGGAATAATTAACTGACCCAAGCTATCATATAGACTTCCAAACCTATTCTTCAAGCTTTTTTGAGGTTTGAAATTGTTTTGGCTACCTCTTTATTTCATCTGTCACTTCCACACACTTCTGTACTTCCTGCTTTAGTGTAGGATCAGGAGCTTTAAGTTATCAAAATGCAGTGAGAGAGGATGTTCTTGTGGTATTTCCAGCTTGGGCAATGCCAGCAAGCACTGGAAATCCCGAGAGGCTAATTTTGTGATAGGACCTTGGGAGCATGATTGAGAGAGACAGAGACACAATGATAAAGCCAGGGATAGAAGGGAGTGGCAGCTTCCCCACCCTGGAGATTAGGAGGGAATAGTGGGTGTACCCACTCCAAACGCCCAGCAGGGAGCCTGCATTTTTGTGTGTGCATTTCAGATAGGACTTTGAACCAGAAATGGTCCCACTTAAATTGGGGCTGGCCAGTTTCCTCTAAGGCCTTAAACACAAGGTAGACCAAAAATAGTGGTTTATTTTAAAATCTTATAATTTATACTATACTCTTGTGATTTTTGGTGGGGAGGGAGGTGGGTCTGACTTGTGATATCTGAATGTTTGGGACTGGCAAAGCTCCAAAAGGTTGGGTCACTCATAGGAGCATGTCTGTTATTACTTTATGATGTTTTTTGCTAGTTGGTCTTCCAGTGCCAGTCACATCTTAAATATTTGATAATGATCTTAAGGACTGCAGTTGCTTACCCAGAGCGAGCTGATCATACTTGGCTTCTTTCATCCTACGGGCTACTTCAGCCTCTGTCTCCAGTCGGGACATGTCCTTGAGAATCTTACAAGCTGCCAGAGCTGCAGCTACACCTTCTTGTCCCTGGAAAATGGAAAAGAGGTGGGGGCAGCCTATGATAAATATTAATAATTCTGAAAGATGGGAATGTCACCATGAGAGCTGGCTGAAAAATGGGGAGGAGGTTCTGTGAAAAACTTTGAGTTGTTTGTTGGGTAGGGGACAGAAATACAAACAACAAAAAACTTGGGCTGAAATACTTTATTTGGAAATGCTGTTGCAGTGCCTCATGGGAGTTGTAGTACAAGTACCTCTTTCAGACTAGTGATTTTGGGGGTCATCTCCATGGTTGGGAACCCAGCTGGAGACCTTTTAAAGGGGCCTGACTTTCAGGCAGCAGGCAAGGTTCAAGAGAAGAAGAGTGACTGGTGGAAACAGAGAAACACATTTCCCCACAGATGCAGACATGGGTAGCAAGTTAGTAGAAATTTTGGTGGTGCCCAGAACCCGCCCCCCCCAACTACATCCCCCACCTGCCTAAGACTCTGGGAGGGAGTTTAGGTGGGGGAAGGAGGTCTGGGGTGCAGGTCCTGGGCTGGGGATTAGTGTGCAGGAGGAGTGCAAGGTGCAGGCTTTGGGATGGAGTTTGGGTGCTGGGTGCAGGCTCCAGGCTGGGGCAGGGGGTGGATGTGCAGGACGGGGTGAGTGGTGCAGGCTCTGGAATGAAGTTTGGGGGTATGAGGGGGTGCAGAGGGAGGAAGTTTGGGGGCAGGAAGGGGTATGTGGGAAGGGGGAGGGGGTGCAGGCTCTGGGAGGGAGTTGGGCAATAGGGGGTGCAGGGGTGAGGGCTGTGGGGCTGGGGATGAAGCATTCATGATGCAGAAGGGGTCTCAGGGCTGGGGCAGAGGATTAGGGTGCGGGGGGATGAGGGCTCTGGCTGGGACTGAGGATGAGGGTTCATGATGCAGGAAGGGGCTCAGGGCTGAGGCAGAGGATTAGGGTGCAGGGGAAGAGGGATGGGGATGAAGGATTTGGGGCTTTGGAGAGGCTCAGGGCTAGGGGGAAAGGGCAGGGTAAGGGCAGCCTCCCCTGCCATTAGTGGCGGAGAGGGGCACTAGGGCCCTGGGGCAGCAGACAGCAGTTGATGCGGGGATGCAGATGTAGTGTAGGAATGTGCTACACTGGCAGCACAAGCAGGCATGGGAGAGGGGCATGCTGTTTTCTTTCAGGCAGGGATGCAGGGGGCAGGGAGGGAGACGCATGGGGGGAGGGGTGGCAGGCGGGGGCAGGGGCCCGCTCCAGGCAGAGCCTGGGGAGAGACCCAGCTCCAAATATTGGTGGAGCAGGGCCCCTAGCCCTGAATATTCCTGGAGCCCGGGCACCGCAAAAGAATATAACTCGCCACCTATGGATGCAGAGCATGAGTAATGGATATGCTGCTGTGTCTCTTCCTTCCCCATGGTGTAAAAACCAAACACACGATTAACCCATTGGAAAATGAACATAACCTGAGGTCAGAGGCCAAGGGTCACTGACTGCCCGGAAGACAGTGATTAAAATCTAGGGCCGGATGCTCATATGGTGTTAATCAGCAGAGCTTAATGGAAGCCAATGAAGCTGCATTGATTTATACCAGCTGTGGCTCACACCATGTTTATATAACTTCTGACCACTACTAGCCTGAGCTACATTCACACTAAAGCAATTCAGCAGTGAAAGATTCCATAAAAGTCTTATCTCATATCTTGAAGGACAAATTTCTTAACTTCCTAACTGCAAGACTGAATATACTAATACTTCAGATCTAAAACAAATTGCCAATAAGTGGCCTAAAGTAGTGTTATCTTCAAGCTTACCATAGCCCAGAAATAGTTTGCCATCTTATGCCGGTTTTGAAGTACTGCCCATAAAAATAAATCCCTCCAGGGATTCTCACTCTTCTGGTTCATATCCAGGAGCCCAGGTAATCGTTTTGCATTTGTTTTATCCTACAATACATTTTAAGAAAAACTTAAAATCTGATTTTATAATTTCATTTTATATTTTTAATATATTGTCAGATGTTTCGGTGCCAACTACATGATCCAAGCAGCAAATCAGCAGTACGAGCAATTTTCAAATCCTTTTGATTTTCCTTGGGATGAAGAGGTAACTAATTCACTCTATATAATGATTCAAAGGGGCCTTGTATCCATGATACAACTAAATATGTGTGAGAACATTTGGGGTGAAATCCTGGCCACACTGAAGTCAATGGCAAAACTCTCATTGATTTCACTGAAGCCAGGATATCATCCTGTATGTGTAAAATCATCCCAAAAAACCGAGTGAGTAGCTCATCTAAATTGGACTTGAATTATACCAGGTTCTGCATAACTGGGGCAAAGAACTCGGTTTCAGAGTAAACCAACAAAAGGCATTTTGTTTAAACATAAAACCAGTCTCAACGTGGCCCTGTACACAACAAGAAAGAGCACTGGAGTGCCTCTTCTCTTTAGTCCAAGCACCAGCTGCTCAGCCTCACTGCTTCTTACCTCACATGAAGAATAGCTTAAAATAAAATGTAGTTTATTTTTCAAATATTTTGAGGATTTAATCTACATAAATCATGCTGAAATTGGGATGGGAAAGGTCTGTTAGCTATTTTCGTCCCCCATCAATAAAAGAACTAAGCAGTTGTTGGCATAACTACTTGAAATTCTGCTAGAATTTGTAGTTTAGAGATCTGAGTCCTACAGAATTGCTGATTAACCCTGAATCATGGCTCATATTTTTTGAGTCCCTGCATTCCCTTCTATGAATCCATCCCCACACTTCAAACTTAATTCAAGACACAATACCTTGGAAGGGGTGGGTGGGAGGGGTGGGGGCATAAAGAGGAATCACAAAATGTTTTCCAGAAAAATCCCTCTTTTTAATTCAAAAATTAAAAATTGGAAAATTCAAAACATTTAAACAAATTTTATAACTAGTTGAAGAAAAGGAGAAAATTTGACAATTTTCTCCAATTCTCTGCCCCGCCCCCATTTTCAAAATGTTGGATAGCTGTAAATAAAATCTGAAAACAGAGAGAACGGCGGTTAATATGTGAATCTTAACTGTAACTCACAGCTTTCCTCTTGCTTCCTTGCTTGACCTCTTGATAGAAACCTCTACATGCATCATGAAGAAAATCCTTGAGCACTCTAGAAACTTCATGGAGGGTAAAGAGCGGGCAGACATCTATCATTTCCTTATGTTGTTGACCAGTGATCCCTGCTAGAGTCAGCTTGCTTTCCTCATGTTTCTTCAGGAGGAGTGCATAGAGGAGGCATTTCCGAGAGATGGAGCAGTAGAGCCTCTGAAGCCGGCTGTACGTCAGGAAGTCATTCATGTTGGCCCCATTGTCAATAAATAACTTTACAAATTCTGGCTTATCATTCACCAGAGCATCCATCATCACTTCCTCTAGGTCACAGGACTAGATTTCCATGAAACACAAAAGGGTATAATTTATATTTTACGAGTATTGCCATGGGGGATTCGGGTTGGGAAATTAGACTTTCACCCACTGTTTAAATCCAGACCAGATCCGCAGTTGTTAAAATTTGCTACCACCTGACTGATTCTGGGTGGGACGGGAGAGCTGATATGAAATGAAAGAAAGGCCTCACATCAGGTCTTTGAGCATGTGTGTGTGCACAATGAAAAAACTCCATTCCAATTAGTATTTATGGTTACCCTGTTACTATGGTATGTATATTTGTAATGTGGCAGAGCCTGTCAGGGGCCAGGACTCCATTGTGCTAGTTGCTATACAGAACAAAAGGATGCCTGAAGGGCTGTTGGCAGTTTCGGTGGGGTAACTAAGGACATAAGGGCTCAGGCAGCTGAACTATCCTTGGTTCTTTAGATATAATCCTGTGTGGTCAAGAAAGACAGAGGCAGTGTGAGGACAATGCGCACAGCCACTTCCCGTGCTTTCATGGCGAATAAAAGAGGGCTTTAGTTTCTAGTACTACTGATCTGGTATGTTTCGCTAGCTACATGAAAATCTTGCCCATTGCCAATAGGATTTAGGCAACTACAATCTAAGCAAGTTGAGTCTGGTACCTTCCATTCCACATCGCCATTGAATATTTCACTTTTAGCTATGTCCACTCTATTCCAGGCCACTGCCAGCTTCAGTTCATCCAGGTATTCCTGGGCTTCCTGACTATGACTTTTACAGGCTGCCAAAAACAGGAAACACAAATACATTCAGCATTTGACTCTATGTTAAATTGGGTGTTACATAAAGTTTAATCAAAGTGTGACTGTAATGAGACCTCTTGTTCAGTTAAGTCAGATTTGTGGGTTACATACGTGGAAATCCCTCACACTTTTATTTTCCCCCCCTTACCTGAGGGACTGTGATCTGAAAGTTTACATCCATCTCACATTTTGAATTTTGTTTTCTAGCCAAAATCTCTCTCATACGTTACTGGGCCTTTAAACTGAATCGTGTTCTTCAGAAAAGGCTATGTTTGGGAGTTTTTTAATGTATTAACTCACAGAATATGGAATCTCTCCTTCCCCCTGTTGAATCTAGGATGATCCAACACAAACTGCCGTGGATGGCAATGCTACTATAGAACTCTTTCAGAAGACAGAGTGCAGGTTTCTTGTCGTAAAACTGGAAGTTTCACTATGAAAGCTGAGTTTGATATAAATGGCTTCTTAAAATGTCTTTAATCAGAATATACTATCGCCAACATGTTTCAATTCCTCTATAGCCTATTATTTCTAAGAGGTGCGAACAGCAACCATGGATCAGTTAATATACTATACAATATGATAGCCAGCATTACTTAAAAAAATTCCGTCACTTCTAGTATGATCTGATGCAACAGGGACAATTGGGTATAAGTTTTATCATCTACAAGCAAGCAGAAGACTTTACATCAAACAGGAACACCGATCAAAGAGCCCACTTTGCTTGCTCCTGTCTTCAAGAATAAGATACACTTGCTATTAGTTCTCTGTTTCCCTGGCCCTTGTGGCCATTTTACTATTGGTCTGAGTTAGTGGAAATGAGATTTTGTAAATATGGAACCCAAGCCCTGCATGTGAAAATTGATCAGGCTTTACTTTGACAAAAGCTGCCACTGGATTATCACATTAATTTTGTGTAACTGTTTCTTTATTGGAAGAGCTTTTTTTGGTTCTGAATGGAGACAATAGCTCATTCATTTTATAAGTGAATTTCCGGTTTGCATTTTTTCCTCCATTTGAACACTGGTGTGAAAACCACTTCCCAGCTTTTGGATGGTCATGCAATTGTCATCGTGCAGAGCATCCTGATTGCACAGAGTTTGTAGGAAGGTTTTGCTCAGACTAAAGTTTATATTTAATTTAGGATGAGATTGTGTCTTGCTTTAAGTGCAATTGCAAGGGGGTACGAGTATGTAAAATGCTCCACTGCCTTGTGTAGACTTAGACTATCCACATCATGGCTTGCCTGATGGGACGGAAAGCCGCCTCCACTGAGCTGTCACTTCCCCTCCAGGTAGGCTGAGTGGGTAGAGCCTCCTTGACTCAATTGCCTGCCATGTACCAGCCAGTGTTTCTAAGCAGGTAACGAGGGAGAGCTGGTAAGCTGCCCCATGGAAGTGGGTGTACTTTTCCACTGGAGACCCAGTTGTGAGCCCGAGGCACAGGTTGGTCTCTGGCCTGTTCCTGGGGCAGTAATGCTATGAACTGCCCCTTATTTAAGATTGTGATAACCTCACCATCTTTCCCTTAACTTACATGATTTAACCTCTCTCAAACTGTGACTTCTTGTCCATTTAAATTAAATGAAAAACCCTTCCATTTAAAATATGTAGCTATAAAATAACCCCCATCATTTGATACAAATTCATCTGAATTGATTGTTTTATGAGAGACAGAGTTGGCTTGTCTATTTGTTCCATTGGGATATTTTGAAAAAACTGAAAAATATAAGGGTGTTTGGTGGGGGTGGTGGTTTTGTGTGGCTTTTTGTTTGTTTTTATTGTTTTTTGGTAATAAAAAACTTTTTGGTGAGTGGGAAACTTTCTTTATTTTGTTGTTGTTGTTAGCACTGAAGGTCTGACCCGAAGTCAATGAGAGCCATTGGATATGTTTCAGTGGGTTTTGGATCAGACACTTAGGGATTTTATTGTTTCACTTTGGAAGCTAGATGTTTTCATAATTCACTTTCTGGCCAAATTTTGTAATTTCAAATTTAAAATGTATTCTAAAAATGCTCCCTCTAGTTCTAGTCTTAACATTGTCGTCTCGCTGACTTCTTAGCATGTACAAAGTGCTCTTGGTGGAGCAATAACACAGGCACACTTAGCTCTCAGGGATGAACACTGTAAATTATCATGCAGATAATCAGATTAGAAAACAAAATGTGGGCAGATCTCAAATATAGACTTTAACAGATCTAGCAACTATAAAGACCAGCCAAAAGAGATTCTTACCTTTGACCAAAGCTTTCAAAATGACTGTGTCTAATTCATCTGAACTTTCTTGCTCAAAACTGTGCACTGTTAAAAGATGCTGCTGGGAAACAATGTTCTGAATCTATGGGGTTGAAACAAATTGTTTTATTCATCCTATTATTACTGTTAGGCCTAGAGGCCCCAGCTGAGATGACATACATACACTCCTTGCCCCAAAGAGCTCACATGTTAAATAGAAAAGGCAGATCATGTGGAAGGAAGGGAGAAATTTTATCCCCATTTTACAGATGGGGGGGGACGGAGGCACAGAGAGAAGGCCCAAAAGGTCCTCCTTCTCTCCCATTCTTGATTGATGATAGCTGTTCCATAGCTAGTACATATAGTGCAGTGGGTTCTAACCATTCCACCCTTCCACCTGCCATCTTTCCTCTCATTAGCTCTTTCCTTTCTTTAAGGCCACACTCTCTAAAATTGCTTTGTGGAAAAGCCATCACATATTGATATGCAGACAGAGGGTCAACAAAATGCTTTATTTCCTCCTCCTTAAGCTTCTTTGCCTCTTGAGTTTCTCACAGTGCTGCTACCAAGACTTTAAGACATCATGCTACTGCATGCATCCCATGGTGGTGGTGCCCTACCAAGCTTCTGCCTGACAGGACAGACATGTGGAAATTTAAAACTATGGATTACAGTAGAGGAAGTAATCTGAAGGTCAGATTCAGTTAATTTATATACCTATTAGTTTATTTGGGAAAGAGTGTGCACTTCAGTGTTATCTCCCACATCTTGATTACAAAGCTCACTGTCCCTTTGATCTATGAATTTATATGCCTTAAGGGTCTTAGTCTTTTATTTATTTGTTTTAAGAGTAACTTTTGTTGTTGCTGTTGGAAAAGAATGGGTATGGCAGGAGTAAAAAGGAGTGGTGAGAAGCAACAGTCTGTTTACACACATCCAGAATCAGGCTTCCACTCAGCTGCTGCAGGTCATGAATTGGGTCTTATCTCCCACAGCTGCAGAACATCCGCAGCTGCCAAGCTTGAATCATGTATCACTTCCTCCAGAAGGACAGTGGGGTTCCCATGCACTGGCTGTTACTTGCAGAAACTGTTTAGTGGAGGACAGAGCCCTAAGTGTTCAACTGAATTACTAAGACAAAATAAGTATGCTGTCCATTGAATACCTGATTGTGGTCTCAGATACCCTTTTGTGTGCCATTAATCTCAGAGCATTTGTATCTCCAGCATATTTTTTGAGCAGCCACCCAGCAATTCTGAATACGGGCAGTCGGTACCAGATGAGCCACATAACGTAGAAATGATACCAGAGTTTGTGAGTGTGATGCATTTAATACATTAAACCAGTTCACTTACTGTTGCTGTCCAATGGAGAATGTCCTTCCATAAAAAGTTTTCTGCAGGAAATTTCTCTTTAAGTTGCTTTTCAACAACTTGTGGCACAATAAGCTGTGGCTCATTCACTACTGCAGCTAAGATGTCAGCTGTACCCCCAGATCCTGCTAAGATAAGCCAGGGAGCAGAGTTTTCCAAGCCCCTGCAAATTCTCTGTGGTTTTAAAAATACATTTTAGAATGCAGTTATGGAAAGACAAAGTACAATGCCTTCATATATAAATATATCTTGCAACTAGGGATGTGATTGAATACCTGAACCAGATTCACTCCATTCAGCCTCAGTAAGAATATTTGTGATCACTACAATACTGACTTCTGTGAAGGGATGGCTTGCAGACAGCCACTTAACTATACTCTGTTCCACCATTATCTTCCCAGCTACCTAAGTGCCCTGATTTGGGTAGCCAAGGTTTAAAAACAGTCACTCTCTTGTAGCTTAGTGTAAAAATCCCCATTTTTGAATCTTGGAGCCAGAATTAGCAAGAAAAAGAGAAGCATTAGATGGGAACTCCTCAGTGAGGCACAGTAATCCTGCAGAGGTTGACTGCAAGTTCTGTAAAGCAGAAATTTCTTGAGGGAACACTACATCTGGCTACTCAGCATCAGTTGTGAAACCTGGCAACTGGAAGTTTATAAGAAAGCTGCTTGAAAACATCCACAGAGTGGCCTTTACGCCAAGTTTCATGATAGCTGTAGATGGGAAGAGCCATGTAATCACAATGAGGTGCAGGAGAGGCCATGGAAGTTGTATCCTTCAGAGGCTAATAACCATATTATCCTAGTTGAAATAATAATTCATTACTAGCCAATTTATATTGTGGGATATGTGACAATCTCATTAGATGTTCAGACCTCAGTGCCAGCTCTTCTCCTGCACTTAAAAAAAAAATACTAGAATCCCTGACATATGTGATAGTCATAGCGATGCTAAAAATAACAATTGGCTATTCATTCCCAGCACATAGGTGATCCCAGAGCAACACCATCCAGTCTTTTCTTGGCCTTCTAGTCTTGTTCTCTAAAGATTTCAAAAGAAAATCAATTGGCTTGCATTGCAAGGCTTTCAATAGCAACCATGCAGGAATTGCTGCCATATTTAACTTATAAAAGAGAAGGTTAAGAGGTGACTTGATCATTCTACATTGAGTGAAGATCTTGGATACTTGAGGGTACTTTAATCTAGCAGATAAATGCTGAACAAAATCCAGGGGCTGGTAGTTGAAATGAGAAAAGTTCAAAATGGAAACATGGCGAAGACACTCTTTTCTCTCCCCCACCCACACTTTTTTTTAAACAGTGAGGATCATTCACCACTGCAACATATTTACAGGTATCTGGTAGATCCTCCATCACTTGGCATCTTTAAATCGAGGTTGGCTGTCTTATTAAAGTTAGATGCTCTAGTTCAAACACAAGCTGTTGGACTCAGTGTAGGAATCACCGGGTGAAATTCTGTGCTGACTTCCTGCATAACAGGCCAACAATAAAATGGAAATTGAAGAAAAAGAGGGTCATCCAGCTAGAGAGCTGATTTCCAAACATAATGTGTGAAGCTGCTGGGGAAAAGATCAAAGCTGAATCTTCAGATCAATTTACAAATGCTGCTAAAACAGAGTTGGCAGTGTACCTCACTGAGCCCACTGTTCCATAAAGAGAAGATCTGATGGAAATATGATGCTGTCAGGCCAGCACATACTGCAAATCTGCTGTTCGTGTTTCCCTGAGTTCTGAGGCAGTACTCAATATGCAATGTCTGATCGTTGCCAGGAAAAGTTGCCTGGCTACAGGGATGCTGGAACAATTTGTATAGTGGGGGTGTTGAGAGCTATTGAACCAAACTGTAAACCCTGTATATGATGGAAACCACTTCAAGCCCAGGGGTGCGGCAGTACCCCCAGCACCTATGCTTGGCTAATCTGTTTGTACTTATTTTGTAAGTAATGGCTAGTATTTCTAATTCACAAGATTTTTTTCAGATTTCCACTGCTCACTTTCTGTGGTGTTAGCTAGATGTGTAGTCTGTCATATAGGAAACTTAAATGATCTGCTGATACTTTTAATACTAAGCAATATTTCTGTTGAATTTGCTCAAACTGCACTATTGCTTGCAGTAAGGGATGTACTGATGAAGCTAACAAATATAAATTTAATTTAATTTTTTTGTACTAAAAAATTCACAGTTATACAAAGTGTGTAATATCTTACTACTTGGATTTATAGTTGGCACCCAGCAAAACATTCTGCTAAGTATTTATTTAATATTTGGCAATTACAAAACATGGATTTGTTACCTCCTTGGGGTATTTTTAGAATGAATTTTTAAATATCACAAGTTGCTTCTTACCTCGAGTGTTTTTGGTCCTCCATTTACCAGTAAACAAAGCACAGGGATTTCAATGCTACCTGTTCCTGTGAAATGAGAAAATGTTTAAATTCATAATTCATAAAGATGATGTTATGTTGCTGCCATCTTCTGGAAAGCATTGTGCCATCATATGATCCACGGGCTGAAACAAGAGCAATGGACCCTGAGAACACAGGCAATAGGATGGTTGACAGCAAAGGCTGTGAAAAACACTATGGTCCAGTGGTTAGAGCGTTAGCCTGGGGGTTGGGATCAGGATTCAATTCCTTGCTCTGCCACAGACTTTCTGTGTGACTTAGGAAATCTGTTCATGTCTTTGTGTACCTGTCTATAAAACAGGAATAATAGCCCTGCCCACCTCACAGGCATGATGTGAGGATAAATACATTAATGACTGTGCAGTGCTTAGATACTATTGTGATGGGTGCCACCTAAGTACCTCAGATGGATGGCAAGGCCTTGGGAGAGCCAGTATTTGGAATGCTGGGTTAAATACAATTAGAACACACACAGCAAATAGATTCTAACTATTTTTCACTTGTCCTGACTTAAAAAGCTGTCAGTGTCCTAGATGCTAGAAAAACAAGATGGTGGTGGCTGTTCGTCTATTTCCAATAGGATCACGAATGCTTCATATGGAATTAAGGTGATCCTCTCTAACTTTCTGATCCATACCCTCCGAGCTGAAGGGAGCTCTATGTAGGCAGACTCCTCACTACATCTATACATATGCTTAACATTATAGATACATAGAGTTGTTTTTTGGTTTTGCTTTTTAAAAATATGTGCTTCCAACTTTCATATAAAACTGTTTATAGTGGGAAAAATTTTGAGAAGTGGTATTGTTGGTAAAAACATTTAATTTTTGACAAAAGTTTTTTTCATTGAAAAATTGAAATTTTGACTATCTCTCTGGATGTGGAACCATCACATGGGATAACTCGCAAGTTAATCACGTCAATACGTGTTGGGAAAATAACACCGCGGGGCACAGACTATCCAATAAGTTCCTGGACTGCATTGCAGACAACTTTTTATTTCAGAAAGTTGAAAAAGCTACTAGGGGGGAAGCTGTTCTAGACTTGATTTTAACCAATAGGGAGGAACTTGTTGAGAATTTGAAAGTAGAAGGAAGCTTGGGTGAAAGTGATCATGAAATCATAGAATTTGCAATTCTAAGGAAAGGTAGAAGGGAGTACAGCAGAATAGAGACAATGGATTTCAGGAAGGCAGATTTTGGTAAGCTCAGAGAGCTGATAGGCAAGGTCCCATGGGAATTAAGAGTGAGGGGAAAAACAACTGAGGAAAGTTGGCAGTTTTTCAAAGGGACGCTATTAGGGGCCCAAAAGCAAGTTATTCCGATGGTTAGGAAAGATAGAAAATGTGGCAAAAGACCACCTTGGCTTACCCTTGAGATCTTGCGTGACCTACAAAATAAAAAGGCGTCATATAAAAAATGGAAACTAGGTCAGATCACGAAGGATGAATATAGGCAAATAACACAGGAATGCAGAGGCAAGATTAGAAAAGCAAAGGCACAAAATGAACTCAAACTAGCTATGGGAATAAAGGGAAACAAGAAGACTTTTTATCAATACATTAGAAGCAAGAGGAAGACTAAGGACAGGGTAGGCCCACTGCTCAATGAGGAGGGGGTAACAGTAACGGGAGACTTGGAAATGGCAGAGATGCTTAATGACTTCTTTGTTTCGGGCTTCACTGAGAAGTCTGAAGGAATGTCTAGTATAGTGAATGCTTATGGGAAGAGGGTAGGTTTAGAAGAGAAAATAAGGAAAGAGCAAGTAAAAAATCACTTAGAAAAGTTAGATGCCTGCAAGTCAACAGGCCCTGATGAAATGCATCCTAGAATACTCAAGGAGTTAATGGAAGAGGTATCTGAGCCTCTAGCTATTATCTTTGGGAAATCATGGGAGACGGGGGAGATTCCAGAAGACTGGAAGGGGGCAAATATAGTGCCCATCTATAAAAAGGGAAATAAAAACAGCCCAGGAAACTACAGACCAGTTAGTTTAACTTCTGTGCCAGGGAAGATAATGGAGCAGGTAATCAAAGAAATCATCTGCAAACACTTGTAAGGTGATAGGGAATAGCCAGCATGGATTTGTAAAGAACAAATTGTGTCAAACTAATCTGATAGCTTTCTTTGATAGGATAACGAGCCTTGTGGATAAGGGAGAAGCGGTGGATGTGATATACCTAGACTTTAGTAAGGCATTTGATACGGTCTCACATGATATTCTTATAGATAAGCTAGGAAAGTACAATTTAGATGGGGCTACTATAAGGTGGGTGCATAACTGGCTGGATAACCGTACTCAGAGAGTAGTTGTTAATGGCTCCCAATCCTGCTGGAAAGGTATAACAAGTGGGGTTCCGCAGGGGTCTGTTTTGGGACCGGTTCTGTTCAATATCTTCATCAATGATTTAGATGTTGGCATAGAAAGTACGCTTATTAAGTTTGCGGACGATACCAAACTGGGAGGGATTGCAACTGCTTTGGAGGACAGGGTCAAAATTCAAAATGATCTGGACAAGTTGGAGAAATGGTCTGAGGTAAACAGGATGAAGTTCAATAAAGATAAATGCAAAGTGCTCCACTTAGGAAGGAACAATCAGTTTCACACATACAGAATGGGAAGAGACTATCTAGGAAGGAGTATGGCAGAAAGAGATTTAGGCGTCATAGTGGACCACAAGCTTAATATGAGTCAACAGTGTGATACTGTTGCAAAAAAAGCAACGTGATTCTGGGATGCATTAACAGGTGTGTCGTAAACAAGACACGAGAAGTCATTCTTCCGCTTTACTCTGCGCTGGTTAGGCCTCAACTGGAGTATTGTGTCCAGTTCTGGGCATCGCATTTCAAGAAAGATGTGGAGAAATTGGAGAGGGTCCAGAGAAGAGCAACGAGAATGATTAAAGGTCTTGAGAACATGACCTATGAAGGAAGGCTGAAACAATTGGGTTTGTTTAGTTTGGAAAAGAGAAGACTGAGAGGGGACATGATAGCAGTTTTCAGGTATCTAAAAGGGTGTCATCAGGAGGAGGGAGAAAACTTGTTCACCTTAGCCTCTAATGATAGAACAAGAAGCAATGGGCTTAAACTGCAGCAAGGGAGAGTTAGGTTGGACATTAGGAAAAAGTTCCTAACTGTCAGGGTAGTTAAACACTGGAATAGATTGCCTAGGGAAGTTGTGGAATCTCCATCTCTGGAGATATTTAAGAGTAGGTTAGATAAATGTCTATCAGGGATGGTCTAGACAGTATTTGGTCCTGCCATGAGGGCAGGGGACTGGACTCGATGACCTCTCAAGGTCCCTTCCAGTCCTAGAGTCTATGAGTGTATGAATACATGTGTTTGCAGGATCTGGGACTAAACTATGCAGGAAAATGTGAAGACAGAATTCAGGAAAAGGGAGGATAAATGGGAAAGTGATATGAATGAGAGGCCTATGTTGTTCTGTTAAGGACAGATGACTCAGATCTGAGCCAGAATTAACCATATATTTCTTTCTTAATGTTCTGTTAGGTTGCTTCACATCAGCCTACAGTGAGATGCAACTTTGCCTAATGTGATGACCAGTAATAGTGAAACTCTATATGATGCAACAACTTTGACAATTTGAAAGAAATGTTTGCAGCTATGCATTTTTAACCATTTTCATGGGAGCATGCAAAAAAAGTCATCCTTCAAAGTTCCCCAACAGCAGCTGCATTTATTTCTAAAGATAGCACAACTGCAGTTTATACTGTATAATCTACCAAATGCATTTCAAATGGTCCTGTAAGTATGTCTAAAAATAGTGGATCCCACCCAAAAACCCAACCCCTATAGAGTCAAGTGATGAATGCACCAAATAGCAAGGAGAAGAAGACAATTTGGGTCAAGTGATTTTTTAAACATGTTTTATTTATTTATCTTCTTTATTATTAGGTTGCCTGAAGTAATGCATAAATCACCAGTTCCCACTCCATGAGATATCCTAGAATAACCGGTGCAGGTGGTGACAGAACTAAAGCAGAACTCAACTGGAGCATGAAGACAATAGTGGGGTCAGTTGTGACTTTGTCTTGTACTGCGTGACATGTTTTTGTTGCTTTTTGCCGACTATAATTTCCTTTTAAAGGCAAATATCAAAGAGTCCTATGGCACCTTATAGACTAACAGAAGTATTGGAGTATGAGCTTTTGTGGGTGAATACCCACTTGAAGTATTCACCCACAAAAGCTTATGCTCCAATACTTCTGTTAGTCTGTAAGGTGCCACGGGACTCTGTCACTTTTTACAGATCCAGACTAACATGGCTACCCCTCTGATACTAGTCTGCAAAGTGACTCTTGCTTAGTTTACCAGTAAAAAGAGGTTATTTCTAAATGCCAGCCCTGCAAACTCAGCCTGAGATTTGAGTCAAACCGGGTTCTTTCCTATATGAATGTCATCACCTTAACAAACATTCTTTAGGCTCATTTGCTTTCTCTGTTAGTCCATGAAGCTGCACTGGGGGCAGAATTTGGCCTGCAATTGGAGCTTAGTTAACAATTCTGCTGATGAGTGATAAGAGACATGATCCAGCTCACTTTCTGCTAGCTACGTTAGCTTTGCAGATATAGAAGCAAGAGGAAGTGAAAACGCTTTCCACTATGGGTAAAATTCCCCCTGTGCAGATGGTTGGTACAAGGCCTATGTAACACTTAAGTCCCATTTTAAACAGGGCTTATGTAGTTTTAGGTGTGCATAGACCTTGCACTGTCTGTACAGGGTTGAATTTCTCTCTCAAATAAATGGACATGACTGAGCATTTCAGCAAGCCCCTTGTTCTGTGATGGATGTCATGTCTCCTGAAGTGGGAGCCAGCAATCCATGAGTTGGGGGAGATCTAAAATGAAAGTACAGTATGCTGAATGCCCCTCTCTTATAGATGTTATTTGGGGGCACTTCATCTACATTTATTTTCAGTTTTTTAAAGCTACTTGCCTGCCAGCTTTGAGCATTGAATTAGGATAGCCTTGCGCTTAAGGAGCTAGACTGGGATGTAGGAGTTCAGTTTCCAGCTCTGAGTCTTGCCTTTTTGGCCCAATTTCCCAACAATTAAAAGTGGATAATAATACTTCCTTTATGTCTTGTCTATTTAGACTGTAAACTCCTAGGGGCAGGGACTGTCTCTTACTGTATATATAGTGCTTGGCACAAAGGGCCCTGATTTCAGCTGGAGGTTCTAAGTGTTACTAGAGTATAAATATTGTGATAATTGTTTATTGAGTAAACAGGGTACCAATTGTTTGACTACACTTGTGGTTCATTCCCCCAAAAAGTTCAAGAGACCAAATAACCAAACTTAGGCAAATGTATTTTCTAAAGTCAAAGCAGTACAACATGAAAAGGAGACATAAGACCCCACCTTCCAAGAGCCAATCCTTACCTCCCAGCATGGTCACCTCACACAGGAGGTGTGCGTCACAGATATGCATTTCAGCTAGTATATGTAGTATGATTTTAGAATTACAAAATTCTTTGCACTTCACTAAAAGCCAACCCACCAGTTTGTAACCATTCCTCAACTTGTTTTTGTTCTGTACTTTTCTTATCTCTGTTTTGGATACTACATTCCAAACCAGTTGCCCATGAAGATACTTATAGTAGGACATAAAATTCTGAGAAATTTTGATTTGCTAATGCCAAAGCTGACTTAGCTTTATAAAGAGTTATGGGATACTTAGCATGAATGAACAAATGTAAGCATAATATCCTTCAAATATAAAACTTTGCTAATATTTAATGCATATTGATATGGTGTGCAATCTGTATAATATATACGTATTGGCTAATGACTTGATTGATTTCTTTTGCATCTACCTACCTCCATAACCAGTGCGCTGTTCTGAAATGTGTTTCTCCAAGGTGAGCCGTAGTTTAGTAGTTCCATCTGGCTCATCTGGATTTATCTGATCCACCAAAATAAAATGGGAGTGATTGTTGTCAAGGGAGTACAGTGGCCCTTGGCCATTATCATCTGACTTGTAGCATACAAGGTTTTCATTCTAGAAAAGAGAGAGGTTAATCTCCATAAAATTTTTTTCTATTTTTCTGATTTTAGTGGTTTTGCACTATGTCCTAGAAGAAAATAAATATTCCGACACTTCCAATAAAGTCTCTTTTAAAAGTTGGGAGGAAGAGACTGGCATCTTTGTAAAAGACACCAGATTGGGCAGTGCTAGAAAATGAAGTCTTCTGAGTCTCCCTTTTGGATTCTGCAAAATATACTGACACCAAACATCTTGTTTGTGACTTGGGCATCAGTTCAGAACTCCTGGCAATATGTTTTTCTGATCTTAGACAAATGACAAAGGCCACAGACCCTGATGACTGGGGGATAGAGCCTAAAGAGTTCCTAAAGTCTCTGCTCATGTAAATGGGTGTATTTCCATTGACTTCCATTGCATTAGGTCTGTTTTTACACCAGTAGTTAATTTCGGGCACTATATGTACATACTAATTCAAACTGTGAAGCATTACTTTGTTGGCAAGACTATGCATGGTCTAATCGATCAGTTCTCAACCTGGAAGTTGCACTCTCTGGGGAGTGGGTCATAGAAAGTGTGTGTGTGTGTGTGTTTGGGGAGGGTGTAACCCTTCTTTTTTCTTCCTCTTCCCCTCTCCCATGACCAGATGGGTGGGATGTCCTGAAACTTTTTTTTTCTACTGCAACATGGAGTCACTGCCCAGAAAAGGTTGAGAACCACTGTCTAGGCACAAAAGCTTTATATACATCTATATAATTTGCCCCATTCTGGCAATAAATCCCTTCCTCCTAGCGCCCATCTGCTATTATATGGGTGTATTGTCGGCAGCAGCTCAAACTAGGATTGCCCACCTCTCTTGTCGTCTTCTCTCATTGTGATCCTTTAATTTAGCTCCCATTGCAGTAGGATGGTTTTCAATAAATAAACAAACACACTCCTCTTCCCTTTCCCCTTCCTCTACCTCCCCACTGACACTTAACACTGGACTCTAGCAAGATACAGCCAATTCGTCTGCTCAGTCATTTTGCTTGTGTGTTGCTTTCCTTTGCCCCTCCCTCCTGCTGTCTTTTTGTTCTGTATGGGGTAGGGATGTGTCATTGTACATGTCTGGACAGTTCTGTGCACAGCAGTGGTACCATATAAATAATTGATTGGGGCCTGACGGTCAGGAGCATATTTCAGTAGCCAAGGGCCAAATCCTAAACCCAGGGACCCTCTGCAACCCCAAGCCCTCTAATGACACAGTTTGGCCAGGGGTCACGAAGAACTGAGGTGTAATCCTGAAGGCAGAACTCAATCCCAGGGCATGACCCAGATCCTTCTCATTCTCTGGAGGCAAGGATGAGGCACTGAGTATAGCAGTGAGCAGATCTGTGGCGCTGACTGATAAATAAAAACATGCAGAGTTAGCCCCAGGATCAAGGATCTGCAACTGGCTCTTTAGGCCATCTTCTGTGTATACACACAGTGCAAATATAGGTTTCAGAGTGGTAGCCGTGTTAGTCTGTATCAGCAAAAACAACATGGAGTCCTTGTGGCACCTCACAGACTAACACATTTATTTGGGCTTAAGCTTTCATGGGCTAAAACGGGCTTCGTCAGATGCATGGAGTGGAAAATATAGTAGGTAGGTATAAATACACCGCATATGAAAAGCTGGGAGTTGCCTTATCAAGTCGGGGGTCAGTGCTAATAAGCCAATTCAATTAAGATGGAAGTGGGCTATTCTCAACAGTTGACAAGAAGGGAGGAAAAACTACTGTTGTAGTGCTAATGAGTTCAATGTAATCAAGGTGGCCAATTTTCAAACAGTTGACAAGAAGGTGTGAGTATCAGCGGGGGGGGGGAATTAGTTTTTGTAGTGACTAATTTTATAGTGACTGTAGAAAATTATGTAGAATGTAGAAGAATATTAGTGGTATTCTATTAATATATAAAGAAGTTCTTCCTCCAAGCTCTTCTTAAGTCAGCGCTTTTCTCCTGGACTCTGTACTAATCAAATGTATAATACCGACACCTGCTGAATATTTGCAGCATTGCTTGTTAAGCAGGGGGAGATGTCTATGGAGTGCATACACATGGTGCAAAATCATTATGATCCTAATATAATTTCAGATCTTTCCTCTTCAATCTCATTTTGCTCCTTCGCGTTGTCATCTAGAGCAGCTTAACTGTTTTGCTGCCTACCATTAGTAATTATTTTTGGAGAGGCAGTTCATGTTTAAATGATTTCATACTATAAGTGTTATGAGAAAAATACCTTCACATTGTCCAGAATCTCTCCATGCTGAATTTTTCCCAGTGAAGTTATTCCTATTGTAATCACTCTTACTCTGGCTGAAGTACTAGCCAGTGTGTGATCTTGGACTGCTTGCCCTATATGCCTCGTTATTCCAACACGTAAAGCACTGGTAAAGATCCAGGCACCTGAAATTAATTCAATAAAAACATTATGGAGTTAGTTGCTTTCCCATTTGGCATATAAATACCTCTAACTATGTGTTTGTCCAGGCTGGCTCTAGATATTCCTGGGGCATCTGAGAAGTCAATCTTTGAGGCCTCAAGCAGATATCGATAATTTGTGTCATTACATATAGAATCACAGTCAGTAATAAACAGGACACTTTTATTAAAGAAAGCAATGACAAACGATAGGCACAAACAAACATGTTTCAGACATCTTGAGTTCCAGCTTTGTCATCTTGGTTTAACAGGGACCATAATTCCATCTGGGATGTTCGATGGAGCACGAAGAATCATCTAGAGGCAGAATGATATTACTGGAAGTAAAGATATGACAGTCTGCATATCTGGGGCAGTACTACTTCTTGGGGGAAGGGGTGGAGGGTGGGAACTGGGGAGGTGGCATCTTGCAATTGGGATGGAGGACTAAATTGGCAGGACTGATCATGGGATGTTGGAAATGGCTGGTAGATGAGATGCTGCGTTAGGGTTTTTCCATTTAGCTCTGTAGGAAAGTATCTGACACTCTCTTCTCCTTTCTCTCTGGTGTACTTGAGAGTGGACTCCTCAAAAGAACAGGGCTCTGTTTATTCTTCACGTGCCTAGGGTAAGCCACGGTGGTTACCAGACCCAAATGCTGTAGTGACAACCACACCGCTTGAGGTCATCCTCACTAAATGATTTAGCATATTCTGCAAACTGTGTTAGTAGACAAAAAGGAAAGTAAAATATAAATAAGTCCTTAGCACTGTCCGCTTGTAGGTATTGAGATGATTTGCAGCATAGGAAGTGTACAGTAAGTATAAACAGCAGCTGCAATGATCTCAATAACTATTTCTGTTTATGATACTTCTGATACTACCTTAGTACTTGGCTTTTTTTAGTAATGAAAAGCAAAACGGCACTGTGACCATTTTTTTTCCAGAACCAGCAAAGCAATATGAACAGAGTATATACTATATTGAGCACTAAAGTATGCTTTAAGCACTTTATAAACTTCAAAATGCAGTTATGCTCATAGGGCAAAGAAAAAATGGCTTCTTAACTGACAGATGTGTATTCAGAGTCCTATTTGCCAATTGTTGTGTCAATATTTCAAATACTTTTCATTCCTGTTAGCCCTGCAGTGAACAACAGGTAAAGTGAACCAGATTTTCTTCTGGTTTCTGCATCACTTAACAAAATTGTCAACTCAGTTCCAATAAAAAATTCTTTATGAATGGTGAGGATGTGATGCCCACAATAGGTCAGTTTGACTTTCAGATGCCAGTTAAAAGACACAAAAACACACACACTTTTAATCATAAGGTGAAAAGATTCAGGTGGTATTTTTCAGAAGTTCTTTCTTGTCTCAACTCTGTTCCCAATGCAGTCAAGACTGACTTCAATGGGATTTTAGTTAGGCCAATGCTGAGTGCTTTTGAAAATCCTGCCATTAATAGGGAGCTTGGGAGAGAAAATTAGTATGGATCCCACTGACACACCTTTTTCCCCATCACCTTTTAGAGTATAACTGCACTTCAAATGTTTATCAGTTGCAAGAACCACACCTGGAGTAATTTGAATGAAATAGTAAATAATTGAGATACAAGTTACTGCAGTTTGACTATCATTAATACATATTTTAATACAGGTGTAGGCCACCATCCAGCAAAGCCCTTAAGCATGTATTTAATTGTTATGCATATGGGCAGTTCCACTGAAATTAATGATGAAAGATTGGCAAATGCTGGATGGGGACCTTTTAGGGTGGAGGTAGAACTTATGTTCCCGATTTTGGAAATTGAACCAACCAGTGCTTTCTGTGGCCTTTACAAGTCCTTTTCTTAAGGTGTCCCGTAACCAAGGTTTCATTTGGAAGTTTTCTTCTTCTCCAACTAAAGAGACAACCAAGTTGGGAGCAGGTAGGTTCCATTTGTTGATCATAATATCAAATATAACTCCAGGATGGATGGCACATGGAACTTTAACAAACTGTAATAAACAAAAGGGCACTGAATAACAAGATAGCAGTACAGTATAACCCCTATCTTTACAAATTAATTGGTAAAATTGTACCTCTCAAAACTACAGCAAATACAGAGCATAAGTTGCAGTGTGGTACACTGCATTGCTTTATTCTTCCCTCACACCACTATAAAGTGATTTCTAATGCATTGGAGGCATCAGAACATGAAGAGATGTTGACTTGTTCTTCATCAAGATCATTTGTATGTGATTTCCCTTTCTCTCTCCCCTCTGTCCTCCCATTAGTTGAAATGGTTTGTATGCAGTACCTGGTCATTAGCAAGATTGGTGTTCATCAAATTATGGTTTTACTGTAGAGAATGGGTTAGAGATGTTATGTATATAATTGGAACAGATGGGAAAAATCCGTCACCATAACAGTGAAATACTGTGCTAACAGACCTTAATATTCAAAAAGAAGGAGTTTGTCTCCAAGAAGAGTGAGACTTGGCATGTCAGGTCAAGGTGGTGTAGGACATAAAACTTTTTGTGGACAGGAAGCCTGTGCTGGGGTGTACAAACCCCATGCTGGCAGTGACAGAGTTTAAGGGGAGCGTGACAACCCAATTAGCCCAATCTGTGTCACCTGCAGGGGAGACAGGTCATTAAGTACTAGACCCAGCTGGGGAGAACCAGACTGGGTGTTTCCTGTAAATGTAGGGAAAGAGAGAGGTGACCCTGGAGAAAGGTAGTTGGGAGTTTATGGTCTCTGGGAAAGGAACCACAGAGGGGTCTGCAGGAAGGAGTTGGTACCCTGGGACTCTCCCTGAAGGGAGAAGGCAGTTGGGGAGAAGGAGACTTCAGAAGCAGGCCTGGGAGAAAAGAGACTCCAGGAGAGAGGCCCTGAGGGTCAGCAGCTCGAGAGGAGCCAGGTGTCAAGGGAGAAAGCCCTGTGAGGTGGTGCTCTGTAACAGAGGAAGGAAGAACTCTGCAGAGACTAGGAGAGCGGGAAAGAGAATGCAGAGAATTGCATCTGGGGAGGGCAGAAGAAATTTTGTTCCCTTGAGTTTAGACACCTTTTGTCACAGAGTAACAGTAACATTGGCCCTTTAAGGGTACATCTACACAGCGATTAAACACCCGTGGCTGGC
This sequence comes from Gopherus evgoodei, assembly GCF_007399415.2. NCBI lineage: Eukaryota > Metazoa > Chordata > Testudines > Testudinidae > Gopherus > Gopherus evgoodei. Next base: position 111,660,970 of record NC_044325.1, on the reverse strand, counting down.
CTGGGTCACCTGGGTTGGGCTCAGGTAGCAGGGATGTAAAACTGCAGTATAAATGGTTAGGATCAGACTGGTGCCTGAGCTCTAGGACCCTGTGAGGGGAGAGGGCCCCAGAGTCCAGGTTCCAGCCTGAGCCCAAATGTTTACACAATGATTATTTATTATTATTTTTAGTCCTGCAGCCCAATCATCGTGAGTCCAAACCTGCTGACCCAGATCAGCTGCAGCTGGGCCCCGGGTCTTTTATTCGAGTGTAGATGTACCCTTAGAGGGAAGAGGCCAATGTGCCTATGACTGGTCAATTTAGGCTTGAGAGGGCACCTGGCCCTAGAGGGAAGGAGACCTAGAGAGTCAGAACCTGAGAAGAGTCAGATGCAGGAGGTAGTGTGGTGAGAGCTGCCTCAGACTCGAAGGCAGGGAACAGCAAGGAAGAGCTGGCAGGAGCTTCTTGGGAGAGAGCTTCAGGAGATCCAGTAGAGAAAGCTGAGCTCCTATGGAATCTGTAACAGGAGTGTTGGAGAGAAGTGACACAAGCTGAGGACCCCTGATAAGTAGAAGGCTTGGGCAGTGGCCCGAAGAAGATCTGGCTTGGTCAGAAGAGCTGAACCCAGAAGCAAGAAAGCTGTTGTTGGTGCCCCTGAGCAGGGATAGGACTCACAAGCAGGCAGGTCTGGAGGAGTAAAACATTGCAGAAGTGGAGAGCCCTCTGGATGAAGAAGTGAGTGAAAGGCAGCAAGAAAAGGATCACTCTCAGATAGGGATGTCTGGAGAGTGCGGCCCTTTATCGGGGGTAAATGGGAACAAAGTGCTGCTGCTATTGACTTTTGGGTGGGTGCTGTGAAGGTGATCTTCCTGGAGAGAGGAATGGGAAAATCTCCCTCTATCTTTGTATGTTTGTTACAGAAGTTGGTTTGACTTACAAGATTTTAGGGTATTACTGCACTGGTGTATGTGAATAAATGTATGTCCAGGGGTAGGCTTTGTATGGGATACTGAAGGACTGTGCCCCTCTTATGGATGAAAGAAAGTAAAAATTGAGGCAGGTGCCTCTGCCGGAAGCTGGTGGGTGTCCAAGGCAGGGCTGACCTATCACACTCTGGAGGATGTGGTTATCTTTCCGTGACCTGGTCAAAGGGCCATGTCACTGCCCAGACCACTGAAGTCTGGAGGGGATAGTGAAGCAGAGGGACTGTAATGCTGAATCTTGCCATGAGGAAGCACTTCAGGACAGTGAGTTTAACAGAGCCACACATTAGGACTGATCCTGCAGACCTTGCTGAGGCAGTTCTGCCTTAGGAATTGCCATATCAGATCAACAGGTGGGCAGCCATCACCATAGTCCCTGAACACATCAAAATCGTAAGTGTATTTATCCTCACCACACCCCTTTGAGGTAGGGAAGTACTATTATCCCCATTTTATAGATGGGGAACTGACTCTGAGAGACTAAGTGATGCCCAAAGTCACAAGTTTTAGCTTCATATTCTTTCTGGCACTGGCCAGTACAAAACACATCAGAAGAAGGTGCAGAAGACCCTGTGATGGACAAGTATGGAAAAACCTTCCAATAGAGGGGAGTGTCTGCCCAACCTCCCATCACCCAGTTTTTGACTTTTTTTGTACGGAAAAGGTTTTATATTCCTTTTTAAAAAATGAACAAATCTTGGATGTTATCCATATAAATATCTAGTTATGTCTTTTTAATCCTGTTAAGTTCTGATGCATTATTGAGTTCTTTTTCAATGTCTTTGTCCTCCTCAACTGCTGTCTTGACTCCTGCGGAGTCCAGCGGGCTTAATCATTTTGTCACAGACTTCTTGTTTCTGCACTATCTGAATTATTTCTTGTATGTTTTTATGTGGCTATTTGCTCTTCAAATACTCTCTTAGCCTTCCTAATTTTCATGACCTGCTTTAGTTTATGCTCTTTTCCCACTGGCTTCACTTGTGCTGGATTTCTACTTTCTGTGGATGCCTGTTTGACTCAAATAATCTGTTGATAATTCAGTGATGCAGAGTTCAGTGACAAGCAAAGATTTCTTTGCTGATGTATTTACTAAATACGATGCATGGTTTTCATCATTGGATTGGCATTAAAAGTCTAAAATAGATCAGTGATGTCAATAGGATCAGCCAGAGGAAATAAACCAAAGTGCCTCAGCTCTTAAAATATTTACCAGAAGAGTATAGTACATTCAAGTCTTCTAGACCATTGCTGTAAACTAGAGCTAAGTACTGCAACCACATATCCCCATTGTACTAAGCTTTCCCAGCCCACCATTCAACTGTGGACATATAATTTGATATATAAATATGATCTAATTTCCTAGGGCTATTCATGAGTGTGTTGTCTTCATTCTATAGTAATGGGCTTTGGAAGTAACAGTGACTTAATGTTTATATATGATACTTTAAATCACATGCTGTTTTGTTTCCAATAAGGCTTGCTTTTATTATATACTATAAAAGATATTGGTGTTTTTTTTTAAAATAAGGATGGGTACAAATTACAGAACAACAGAAACAAAAGAAAGTGTTAAAACCACCTATTTATACATTTTGCCTCCAACAAAATAGGCTTCTGCAAGGAAGCCTTAGACTGTTTTAAAAAATCTACTGAACAGTAACCTGTATAACTCTCAACATGCATACCATTCACACAAGCCATTGCGTGATCTTATCAATAACACCCTTTATCACTGCCTCCATGAATCCGATGCTTCCTCCTGTTTTTATCTTAATTTTGTTGTAAGGTCTTCTGGGTGCAGACTCCAAGAGGGACTCCAGCCCCTACATGCTATTCTGATGATGTATTAGGATGGTAAAGAAGCCCACAAGGGGCCAAGGAGAATTCCCCAGGGATAAACTTTGCATTGGACCACCTGTCCCGTGCTGGCCTGTTGGCATACTGTTGGGTGCTGGGGATAGAACCAGGGATGGGGAAACAAATCAAACCACTGTGACTGGTCTGGTAATGCTGTGGAGGCTGCTATAACTGAAAGCAGCTCCTAGGGCTGCCTATGTAACGTCAGGGACTGTTTTGGTCCTGCAGCAGCCTACAGTCTAAAAGACACAGTTTCCTACCTACAAGTCTCCCTGGGCTGTGCCTTCCATAGAGATGCAGCATAGAGTTTGATCATCCGTTTTCATTTATTTTGTACTGCACATTCTTAGTGAAATATGCATAGGCCAAGATTTTAAAAGTGCCTTGTGATTTTGGGAACCTGTTCTTTTTTTGAATACCCAACTTGAGACATTGTAAAGGTGCCTGATTTTTCAAAGGATGGGTGCTCAGTCCTTTCTGAAAATCAGGCCCCTTAAAAGTTGTAGCAATTTTTTAATCACTAATCCTGGTTTTTTTTTAAACTTGGCTGCTAGTAACCATTTTATAAGTATATTTGTTGTTGCAGTTTAGATAGGAAATCCCACTGTATTTTTGTATCCTTCCTCCTTTTTCTTTTGCATCTGCCTATTTTGAATGCATGAGTTTGTTACCCTTGTATGGTCACTAAACCACACACATTGCTGTGGCATCTGAGCATTTTCCAAAGTTAAAAAATAAATAGGTGACTGACATAGGTGAGATTTTCACCTTCTCTGTGTTCTATACTGGGTAATAAGTGACACCAGAGTCTTGAAGGTGTCATTTGGCTGAATATGATTGCGAATGCAAATGCATACGCATATCCCTTAGCAAAGTGGCTCTCAGCCTTTCCAGACTACTGTATCCCTTTCAGGAGTCTGATTTGTCTTGGTTACCCCCAAGTTTCACCTCCCTTAAAATCTACTTGCTTACAAAATCAGACCCACAAATACGAAGTCACAGCACACTATTACTGAAAAATTGCTGACTTTCTCATTTTTACCACATAATTGTAAAATAAATCAATTGGAATATAAATATTGTACTTACATATCAGTGTATAGTCTATAGAGCAGTACAAACAAGTCATTGTCTGTATGAAATGTTAGTTTGTATGACTTCACTAGCGCTTTTTACACAGCCTGTTGTAAAACTAGGTAAATATCTAGGTGAGTTGATGTACCCCCTGGAAGGCCTCTGCATACCCCTGGTTGAGAACCACTGCCCCAGAGGCAGGGGTGTCCAGTGGTTGGAATGCAGGGCTGGGAGCCTGGGATGCCTGAGTCCTATTCCTACCTTTGTCACTGATTCACCTTGCCATTACTTTGCACTTTACACATTTTGGGCCAGATCCTCAGCTAGTGTAAATCAGTATAGCTTCATTCAAAGTAGCTATGCTGACTTACAGCAGCTAAGGATCTGCTCAGAATCCCATGCCTTCATCAGCACAAGCCTTGGTGAGTGGCTAAGAGGAGTTCTGGAGTCTCGGTGACTGCGGAGGACTTGTCTTGGGAGAGTTTTACTAGGTAGCATCCAAGAGTGAGATTATGGATATGGGATGGATAGAAGGTAACAGAAACTTCTTCTGGAAGTACAGAGGGAAGAAGTCAGGGTAGATTTTTAATAAATAGGCAAAGGATACATTTTTAAAATGTTTTAAAAAGTAGAAGTTTAAAAAATTGATGGGCAGAAGCTGAAATAGGCAAATGATATGCAAATAGACAAAGCTGGGAAGGGTAAAATAAACTAAAAAAGTGTAAATGGTTCAAAGCCATCCAGTTGTGCATGATGCTTATTTATGTAACCAAGTGATTTTATAACTGTCAGCCCCCGCCCCTTCCTCCATTCTTCTTGTTTGTTGCATTTGTGTGTCTTATTTTAAATTAGATTGTAAGCTCTTTGGGGCAAGAACCATGAATTCACATGGGCTTGTACAGCACACAGCACTGATACTCCAATCCTGTTTTTGAAACTTTGCATGCTACTGTAATGCAAATTAACTAATCTGACAACAGGAATAGAAGTCAAGAACCTGAAGTTCCTTAATGGAAGAAGTATCATACCTTCCCACGTTTCTTTCCGGAAGCCATGAAGTCAATTTCTCCTGTACAGTATGGCAATTCCCTTCTGAGTGCTTCTTCTTTGTCATTACTGCAAAGTTTGGCTTCAGTGTCTTCCATTGGAACAGTGGTATGGTAATTAGTGCAGATGGATTCTCTGAAATAAAGGAGCACTTAAAGATGAGAGTTCAAAAATATTCAGGTTAGAATGGCAAATTTTGTGACTTTCCCAAAGTTAATAAATTACTCTTCATTTGGCATGTTCATCTGTATTCCCCTATTTTACCCTTTATCACAGGAATAGTCAATTTTTTTTTGTTGAGGTCCAAATTTCTTGGTCAAGATTCAGACCAGAGAATTTAATTAAAAAATTAATAAAAATAATTATAATAAGTAAATAAAAAGATTTTGAGATCAGTTCAAAAGCATTTGGCTGTCTGGATTTGGCCTGTGGTCTGCCTATTGACTACCCCTGCTTTAGCATTTTGTCTTATTATTAATGTTATAGTAGTAGCATAACATTATATTACAGACAAGACGGGAGTCCTATTTGCTAAGTGGTGTGAGGGCTGCCTCTTACTGTGCACATATACAGCAGAGTTTAGTATCAAAGTAGACGAGACAAAGGAAGTACTATAATACTCCTCTGGCAGATAGGGAGCCAAAGCACAAAGATTTGAAGTGAGTGGCCCAAGGTCACATGGGAAATCTACGGCAGAGCCAGGAATTGAACCAAGGTCTCTCAAGCTGAAAAGAGGGGCCTTGGCATGAAACAGTTGTGCTCGTGGCAGCAACTAGTGATGTTTGTGTTGCAACTTCTTGGTGTTGTCATCCCATTGTGCTACCCAGATGCTGTGTTGTTGTGTAGCAACCCAAAATAACAAAGTTGATGCTTTTGTACTGGCTTGAAGCTATCTTGGGGAAGGTTCAGCCCCAGCTGTTCATGGGAATGACTTACTGATTGCATGTGTCTCATTTTCAGTGTGAGACTTGAATGCTCTGTAGCTGTCGGGCACAACATAAAAGTCTCACAGTCCCATCCATATGTGGATGTAGCTATGCATTTGCAGAAGAGGGAAGCCCACCAAGACAGCATGCTCCCAATGTTGCAGAAACTTACCTGTAACTAAAATCCACGAGAAGTTCCTGTTGCGTTAACCTGTGTGAATCTAATGGAACTGTGCTATGTTTTGGGGTTTAAACCAGCAATTCAGTCAGTAAAATCTGTTTGTCATGTGTCTGCCACTCTCCCATAGACTGGCTAAAGATGCTAGGGTTGAAAAAAGCAAAACCACCTTGCACCTGTATGAAAATTGATAGAATCATAGACTATCAGGGTTGGAAGGGACCTCAGGAGGTCATCTAGTCCAACCCCCTGCCTCCCACCGGCTCCCACCGGCCTTGGTTTGCTGCTCCAGGCCAATGGGAGTTGTAGGAGCAGCGAACCGCGACCAGTGGGAGCCATGAGTGGCCGAACCTGCTGACGCGGCAGGTAAACAAACTGGTCTGGCCTGCCAGGGGCTTTCCCTGCAGAAGTGGCATCCCAAGTTTTGGAAACACTGCTCCAGATCATTAATGAAGATATTGAACAAAACCGGCCCCAGGACCAACACTTGGGGCAGTTCGCTTGATATCAGTTGCCAACTAGATATGGAGCCATTGATCACTACCCGTTGAGCCCAATGATCTAGCCAGCTTTCTATCCACCTTATAGTCCATTCATCCAGCCCAAACTACTTTAACTTGCTGGCAAGAATACTGTGGGAGATCGTATCAAAAGCTTTGCTAAAGTCAAGGAATAACACGTCCACTGCTTTCCCCTCATCCACAGAGCCAGTTATCTCCTCATAGAAGGCAATCAGGTTAGTCAGGCATGACTTGCCCTTGGTGAATCCATGCTGACTGTTCCTGATCACTTTCCTCTTCTCTAAGTGCTTCAGAATTGATTCCTTGAGATCTTGCTCCATGGTTTTTCCAGGGACTGAGGTGAGGCTGATTGGCCTGTAGTTTCCCGGCTCCTCCTCCTTCCCTTTTTTTAAAGATGCGCACTACAGTAGCCTTTTTCCAGTCATCCGGGACCTCCCCTGATCACCATGAGTTTTCAAAGATAATGGCCAATGACTCTGCAATCACTTCAGCCAACTCCTTTAGCACCCTCGGATGCAGCTCATCCGACCCTATGGACTTGTGCTTGTCCAGCTTTTCTAAATGGACTTGTGCTCGTCTCCTTCTTTATCCACAGAGAGCTGGTCCCATGCTGTGTTGCCCAGTTCTGTAGTCTGGGAATTGACCTTGTTCGTGAAGACAGAGGCAAAAAAAGCATTGAGTACATTAGCTTTTTCCACATCCTCTGTCACTAGGTTTCCTCCCTCATTCAGTAAGGGGCCCACACTTTCCTTGACTTTCTTCTTGTTATTAACATACCTGAAGAAAACCTTCTTGTTACTCTTAACATCTCTTTGTATATTTTATGTTTTATCTGCTATATTTTATGGCGGTGTAGTAAGACTCCTGCTTGGGCTCATCTTGAAAGTTTGAATCTGAATTCAAACTTGACCAAAGTTTGGGGATATTTCAATCTGGAAGGTTGGTTTGGGCCTTAGATTTGGGCCTACGTCACAAATTTCAGGTCTGGAACCAGTTCCAAATTTATCCAAAGTCTGGGCATGTTCTAGCCAGATTTTGTTTTCAGGACAAAGATTCTCAGATGGTGAAAGGTATACTTTCTGGGTATCCATTCATTAACCCTATTAACAATCTCAGGTTATATACAGAAGTTTCTGTTTGGCATTTGGATAGTTATTTTTACAGATACAATCCCCTAGACACTAATCCTGTGACCCTACATCTGACCTGCTCTTCTGGAGACTAGACAGGCAACAGTGGGACAATAATAAAACCTTCATGCAGTGATCAAGACATGGGGGCTTCAATCGCTGGCCTGGTTTGTGATAATACTGGAGCCAATGTTAGTAATAACCAGTACAGCTGCCCAGCAGATAGGGTTGTGATCCAGGAAGAAATGCCTGCATTATACAAAGCAGGAAAGGTGGTTCTGACAGCAGAGTGGCAAAACATCAACCCTGAAATTGAACACAATTTAGGATGGCATCCATGCAAGCACCTCCTACAGTCATATATAGAGTTGGCAACCAGGTTAGATGAGACATTGAGCTATTCTGGTAAGGAATTTTAGTTTCCTGTGCATTTTGTCCAGGTGACATTGCAGATAATTCCAACAGATGGCACTGCATTTCTTAGTAAGAACTGATTCTAATTCCAGTGTTTACTTATTCCCCTTGTATCTATTCTCTAATCACCCAGGAATAAATAGTTGGACTCTTAATATGCTTGCACTTAAATGCTGATTCTGTTGCATGTCTGGCCTAGCACTGTTACAAGCAGTAACTAATGAAACTAGTAAACGTTGCTTTTGTATGTAATTCTTTTTGGAGGGGACATTCACAGTAAATGTTGCTTTTGTATGTAATGCTTTTTGGAGGGGACATTCACAGTAAATGTTGCTTTTGTATGTAATGCTTTTTGGAGGGGACATTCATAGATTCTAAGGCCAGAAAGGACCATTGTGATCATCTAGACAGACCTCCTATATAACAGAGGCCATAGAACTTTGACATTGTAAGGGGAGCTCTCTGCATTCAGCAAAAACATGAAACAAACTCCATGAAAATAGCATGACTCGTTTGACATAAAGATCATATCCAAATGATTTGCAGATATTGCCTTCAAATGCAAATGCCAAACACTGGTTTTGTGCCATTGCTGTTTTGCATTTGTTGTTCCAGGTAGCTATGGAATGGAATCCATGTGATTCACAGTACAATACAAACATCCTAGCATCCAGATTACTTGCCTCCATTTTCAAAATGGAGATGGGCTTACATTGAAATACCTATCAGAAGCTAAAGGTTTTCTTCACCTTCCCTAAAGTTTTCTAAACTAGTACAGATTGTCTTCATTTTAACTCTTCCACTGTCATGGTCAGCTATCACTGTGCTGAGCTAGAACATAACATTGTTCTTTTAAGGGCCTGCTTTTTATTTGAAACTATGCACTGCAATGGGACTGTAGCAGGTATTGAACATAGAGCAGCACATGACTTGCATTTTCCCCTAGGTATTTAATATGGTAGCAATGAAGAGGATAAACAAAAAATAAATTCTATTATTTCCTCTTGGATTGGTTGGTGTTTGTTCTTTACAAAACAAACCTTGCATTGACAATGTATTGACTAATGATCTATTACAATTAATTGTAATTTCATTTGGCTCCTCTTGTTCTTGGATCATCTTGAAATGCTTCCCTTTGAAGTCAGCGGAAAGACTGTCATTGGTTTCAATAGGCATCAAATCCAGCCCTAAAACTGCACTGGACTCCAAGTGCATCATGTTACCACTGTTGGGCCAGATCTTCACATGGTATAAGTCAGCATATTCCATAGAAGTCAGCTGAGCTTTGTTGATTTACATCAATTGAGGATGTGGTCCATTGTTTGTTTGATTGTAAGGATCCAGGAAAAGTATTAATGAGAAAAGGCAGACAGTGGCTAATGGGAGATTAGCCCATGTACTGATGGGGAAAATTAAAAAACATGTCCTTCCAAGAAGGAGAGAGGAATACGCCACAAGCAGAACTGATTGAAAAACCTGGGGGGAAATATTTTGCCTTTTTTCCCCTCTAAAATTTTAATGAAAATTTTCGTTGTAAAATCAAATTTTCAGAAAATTTCAATGAACTCTAATTCTGAGCTTTTCCACTCTCTGTGAGGCCAACAGATGCCCAAACCTAAACAAAAATAACTGATTTTAAAAGGTGAGCAGTGGGGGGGAGGGCGTGAAATGAGACTTTCCCACCAACCTCTGTGTGTGTTTAAAAACCAACCAATCCCAAAGCCCAAACACAATGTATTTGACAGCCTTACTTTAGGTATGGACCAGGTCTAGGTAAATACATCTTTTTATAACTTTACTATCAATATAAAAGATAGGTATTATTAATATTATTGGGTCAAATTCTGACCTGGATGCTTCCATTGTCTTTAATTTCCAATGTCCATGGAAAGAATGTGACTAATTATACTGTAACTGAAACACAATAACCCAGAAAACTATTTCAAACTAGCCTAGCAAGTTAATACAGTTTTAAAAAAATATAATTGTCAGTGCCACCCACACATAAATCAACATCATTTATACCTGGTGATGGCCTAAGTGTGAATGATTCACTGTGTGATCCAGTCTCATGAGTCACTATTTCTGTGAAGTAGTCTTTTAAAGTATTTAAAGCATGCTGCCAGGACTGAGCCATTATAAGATTGGGGCCTGTAATACCATGGCCTAATACTATAGCACAATTTGTTACCACCCAGTCCTGAACGAAGATTTAAATTGTGTTGAGGGCTTCCATATTGTGACTGGTCCCTACCACAGCTGGCACTGAAGCTCAGATAGGACCCAAACTGTCTTGGTCCAAGCAAACTGTTGGCTGGAACCATATTTCTGAATGGCACCAATGGCTGGCGTAGACAAGGCCCAGCCATGTCATGGAATAATTTACAACATCAGATGATACCATAAGTACTACCAGCACACCCAGCATACCTTAGCTATAGCACACTTTTAGGTGTCATTATAATGTATTTGTGTGTAGGCAGGGCCAGATTGTTCTATAATGGTATATACAATCATATAATAGTTTAAGCTAGCTGGATTTATTCATAGAACCCAGGCTGTCACAGGGTTGTGTAAGCCATTTCCTAATATGGGTTAAGACAGTGCCCATTTATGCCCTGATTTAGCACAGCACAGCACTTATGCATATGCTTGTTTGAACTAAGGCCTAAATCCAGGTGGAAAGGCATCCTGTTCCCACATGGAAAAGGGGTAGGAAGTGGGGAGGATTCGAATGCACTTTCCATTCCTATTATAGAATCACAGAAATGTAGAGATGGAAGACATCTCAAGAGGTCATCCAGTCCATTGCCCTGTGCTGAGGCAGGATTAAGTATATCTAGACCATCCCTGATAAGTATTTGTATAACCTGTTCTTAAAAACCTCCAAGGACAAAGATTATATAACCTTCCTAGGTAACATGATCCAGTGCTTAACTATCCTTACAATTAGAAGCCTAATATCCAACCTAAATCTCCATTGCTTCATACTAAGCTCATTATTTCCTGTCATACCTTAGGTGGACATGGAAAACAACTGATCACCTTTTTCATACTTGAAGACTATTACTCTGTTCCCCCTCCAGGCATCTTCTCTCTAGACTAATTACGCCCAATTTCTTCTACCTTTCCTCAGAGTCCATGTTTTCTAAACCTCTTATTTTTGTTGCTCTTCTCTGGACTTAACACAATTTAACATCTTTCTTGAAGTGGACAGAGTACTCCAGCTGAGGCCTCACCAGTTCTGAGTAGAGTAGAACAATTAGCTCCCATGTCTTACATGTGACATTCATGTTAACAGATCCCAGGATGACATTTGCCGCCTTGGCAACAGCATCACACTGTTGACTCACCATTCACTTTGTGATCCGCTATAACCTCCAGATCCTTTTCAGCAGGACTATTGCCTGGCCTATTGTTCCCCATTTTGTATATGTCTACTTCCTGCAGAAGGTGCTCCATGCAAGGTGAGGTGGGGAGTCAGCATCCTTCCCCTGCTGGCATCATTGGGATTCCCTAGGCATCAGATTGCAATAGCTTTCCCAGAGATCCTGCTTCATACTGGGGATCCCCCTCTGAAAAGGGCCCTAGGAGTAGGGAGTCCTAGACAGAACAGCTCCATTGGAGCCACAGCAACAGATAATTGGCAGTTGGGGAGGAGTATGGATCCTGGGACTCCAGAGCTGGTGCAGAGTCTTGGGCCTGAATGCAGATGGTTCTGACCTCTTGTAAATCCAGTGGGATTTGGGGGTCAATCCAGGTTCATTCTATAAAGAGAATACCCTGCCCCTTCAAAGGAACAAAGTGTGTGAGGGAATCTATGATGGGGATGCCTACAAAGATTCCTTTTTGTGTTTTACTACACGAGTGAATGACGTAGCCCAGGGTTGTGTTATCTCCATGCTAGGATTTAAGCATGAGTTGGAGTCATTTGAGCATGAACCATTTTTACACATGGTCCTAGGTAACTTTGGGCTAGTCTACATGAACATGTAGTTTGCGATAAGTTAGCATATGAATCTACCCCACACTAGCCTGCCTCAGACCAACTCTCTGTGTGGAACCTGCTGACGAGCACTAACAGTTCTTTAGTGCACGTTGATCTCATCCTGTTTTAAAGTGGGGGGTAGATCAAAGTGCACTAAAGAATGGTCAGGGGTCTCCAGCAGGTGCCACATGGACAACTTTTGCTGCCAGATTTACACCCAAGCTTACCACACACTAAATGGTCATGGAAACAAATCTTTAGTCTGAACTTTAATGAAGATGGAATCAGCCAGGCAACTAGTCACAACAAGGCCTGCAGATGTCACCTGGTGAGCTGTATCCTTTTTATTATGCAGTCTTTGCCCTTTGTGTTTATTAGCGGCCCACAGGGGAATTGTCTGGAGTTGTTTGACTGAAAGAGTGGGACCGTGTTGGTCATTAGTTCACAGTGTCTAATTGTAGCATTAACTCCTCCTATATACCAGGGCACTGGGTGAGAGCATAGGATACTGTTCTCACCTACAGCCCCACTCTGACTCAGTCACTGTTAGATTCCCTGCCCTTTTCAGAAGCAGAGTTAATTGGGCATGTAAGCGTGTACAAATACCTTAGACCCAATCCTGTTTCACTGAAATTAATGGAAGATTTGCCATGACTTCAATGAGAGCAGGAACTATCCCATCAGTTTTATTTGGCTCATAGTTTCATTGGATCATAGCTTTTAATTAACAGCTTTCCACACAGTGAGAAGGGATAGATAAGTAAGCCATGTCCCTATTGGTTTAGGTCAGGGTTCAGCAACCTTTCAGAAGTGCTGTGCTGAGTCTTCACTTATTCACTCTAATTTAAGGTTTCACGTGCCAGTAATACATTTTAATGTTTTTTAGAAGGTGTCTTTCTATAATATATAACCAAACTATTGTTCTATGTAAAGTAAATAAGGTTTTTAAAATGTTTAAGAAGCTTCATTTAAAATTAAATTAAATGCAGAACCCCCCGGACCAGTGCCAGGACCTGGGCAGTGTGAGTGCCACTGAAAATTAGCTCATGTAGGTTGCTTACCCCTGGTTTAGGCTTTGGCAGCAAGGCCAGCCAACCCTGACCCTTTACTTTTGTTCAGAGATTATTTTGTGTGGTAGGATATTGCCTAACATATAGCAGAGGTGGCTCCTCAACCTCATTTAGGTTGATGAACCAGAAAAATGGATAGTTCCTATGGTCTTGTCTGCACTATACACATTTTCTAAACCTTGCTCACACTGGTGCAGCTTTTGTAGACAAAGCTCCTATGGCTGCAGCTCTTTTTAATAGTTTTTCATTAAATCTGCTCAGAGCAGTGATAACATGCCAATAGAGGAGGGTGGATGAAACTTTGTTGAGACATGGAGAGCAGAGCTACAACAGGCATTCTGCAGAAGGGGAATGCCTGAAAAATTCAAAGCAGTTTGGACTGACTTTTTAGAAGACTGTGATTAATGTGATCTCAAGATAGATATGCACTTCCCCTCCCATCACTTCATCCTAACCCTCTTACTTTGTGTATTATGATTAATCTGGTATGTTGGTAAATTTGTTGTATTTGGAAAAATTAATAAATTATAAATATGAAAAAGTGTAGCTATTTTAGTCCTCTCCTCTGCATCATCTAAAAATCCAATTTAAACCTTGTTTGAATTATACAATAAATGTATGCAACTGTTTCTGAGCTCAGCTGACATAACAGCAGCCCTATAGATCTGGGTTCAAATCCTAGCTAAAAAGACTGTGGTTTAAACTGGTAATGACTGTGAAATGCATTGTCTAACTAGTGAACCTCATGACTTGACAAAGACAGCACCAGAAAATATACCAAGCCCAGAAATCTTCTGATGGCAAACATCAACTGAAGCAAGGAACTCAAAACAAAACTACATGAAGTGGCTGAGCAATAAAGTAGCAAATTCAGAAACCATGGTTAACCTTTTCAAGCATGCCTAAGTGATTTGGAGTCACTACATATCTTGGAAAATTTTAACTTATATTGTTAGTTGAAATTATTCAGTCTCTGTTATAGGAAGACTGATATTATGGGACTTATGTAAAAGACAGTTATAGTGTTTGCATATGTGTAGATCATTAATATAGAGAGCACCCAAAAAATGGGGACGGGGGAGGAGGGGAAGATCACCAGGAAATAACTCAAGAACAGATAAAGATATAGAAGCTGAGAGGGGTGTTATTGAACCAAACATGATATTTTGCTTCCTTTTTGTAGGTAAATTTTGAGGTTTAAGGCCAGATCCAGCACTCACTAAAGTCTTCCTGTTGATCTCCGGGAGCTTTGGATTCGATCCTTAAACTGGTTAACAACATCCATTTAAAAGTTCCCTTCCTTTGGAACAGACTAGCATGCAAAATGCTAATGCAAATACATAGACTTTTCCTTTTCATTTCCAACATCATCAGCTGAAAGTAATAAACAAAACCTGTGGATATTTGAATATTGTAATTTTAGTGAGTCGACAAACATTTGCGTGTGGATTTTAACCAGCTTGTTTCACATGTGAATCAATGCTGGGGAAAAAGCTGGAAAGAAAAAATGGAAAGAAGAAAGGGCAGGGTAGTAAATAATGGAAGAAGAGGAGGTAGGAGGAAGAGAATGACAGACAGACAGAGCCAAACCATAACATTGTTGGTAAAGTGAAGCCATTTGTCATGCTGGGGGGTGGGTGGGGAAGTGTTACATTTGCTATAGTACACTGTGGGAACTTTTATTTAACCCCTTTCAGTGGACAGTTCTTCAACTCTCCACACAGGATCACTAGTATGGGGTGGGAGTGGGGTTAGATACCATACAAAATCTTACCGGAAAAATTTAGTTGAAGTTGACTTATATATGAACACTGTCTTATGGACAGAATATTGGAGGAAGGGGCCATAAGCTAAATAAAACCAACAATTCAGAATTAGGAGAGGCCTGAAGTAGTCTACTGTGGCTATGCTCAGATCTGCCTTTTGTTGTTAATCTATTAGACCTTTATGCTTCCAGAACTTAAGAGTAGAATTTTCAAAAGTTCCCAGCATTGCCCTAACTCCGTTCCAATTGAAACCAACTATTGACTTCAATGGAAACAGACTTAGGCCAAGGCAAAGGAGTTTAGAAAAAACCCGCCTTAAAAGCAATGCTAAATCCATCTTTAAAAAATACCTTGTTTCACATTTAAAATGGATAAAATAATTTTGCATAATTTTTTTTACTCCCACAAAATCTTTTCTTATATATAGATCTCATCAGGGCAATTATCACAAAAACCATTCCCTTTGCCTCTACTGTTAGACTGATTTTTTCCCCCCACAACTTCCCTTATTTTATAGCATAAACTTGTTTACTAAACTAAGCAAATTTTACGTGCATTTCAAAGAGGAAGTATATGCAAAAGTGCGCATGCCTTTTGCATAAAGCAGAGACATTGTGGGCTTTAAAATGCCAAACCTCCGGAAAAAAATCTGTTTTGTTTCTAAGATAAAGCAAAACTGAAGAAACATTGATCTGGTTTTATGCACTCCTTGATATTGAAATATTTTATTATGCAGGCATGGTAATGACTCCATAATTAGTTTTATGTTAAGCTGTTGCCTTTGAGACTTTAAAGCCTCACTGTAGCTCAGATCGCTAGCACAAGTTAGAAGAGGATGTCTTGAGGTTTTCTGAAGGTTGAACCTGAGTACGTGCAGCTCCCATTGACTTCAGTTGGCACTGTGTGCGCTCAGCCCCTTTAAAAGTCAGAGCCATTGAATGCACTAAAAAGTGTTCCTGGAATAATTATTTAAACATCTCAAAGTACTTCTTTTCTAAAATGTGGGCTGGTGAGTCTCACCTTTGTCCAGATCTCATTTGCAAATAAACAACCATCTGTGCAAGCCTTAAACTCAGAGACACACCTGTGCATTACAGGTGCACTACAATGAAGTTTGCACTGTTCTACATGTAATATTTTTCTAAATTCGCCCATGAGCACAGCAAATAGTTCTTCTAACGGCAGCTGCCAGCACACCTACACTCAGGGTATGTCTACACTACAGGATTATTCCAATTTTACATAAACCGGTTTTGTAAAACAGATTGTATAAAGTCGAGTGCATGTGGCCACACAAAGCACAATAATTCGGTGGTGTGCGTCCATGTACCAAGGCTAGCGTCGATTTCTGGAGCGTTGCACTGTGGGTAGCTATCCCGTAGCTATCCCATAGTTCCCGCAGTCTCCCCTACCGATTGGAATTCTGGGTTGAGATCCCAATGCATGATGGTGCAAAAATAGTGTCGCGGATGATTCTGGGTAAATGTCATCACTCATTCCTTCCTCTA
Source organism: Gopherus evgoodei (assembly GCF_007399415.2). Taxonomy (NCBI): domain Eukaryota; kingdom Metazoa; phylum Chordata; order Testudines; family Testudinidae; genus Gopherus; species Gopherus evgoodei. The sequence continues at coordinate 111,644,528 of NC_044325.1, read as the reverse complement.
TGAAAGCAATGGCAGACAATCATTTCGCACCCTTTTTCCCTGGATTGCCCTGGCAACCATGGAGCCCATTTTGCCTTTTGTCACTGTCACCGTATGTGTACTGGATGATGCTGACAAAGGCAGTACTGCAGTGCTACACAACAGCATTCATTTGCCTTTGCTTCTGCCAAGGTAGCAGAGACGGTTACCATCCCTATTGTACCGTCTGCCATGCTATTGTAAATTGGTGATGAGATGACGGTTATCAGTTGTTCTGTACTATCTGCTGCTGTCATGGGTGCTCCTGGCTGGCCTTCGCTGAGGTCAGCCGGGGGCGCAAAGACAAAAATGGGAATGACTCCTCGGGTCATTCCCTCCTTTATGTTTTATCTAAAAATAGAGTCAGTCCTGCCTAGAATATGGGGCAAGTGTACTAGAGAACCAGTGAACCAGAGAGCACAGCCGCTCCATGTCAGATCCTGCAGAAATGATGAGCTTCAAGCCATTCTAGGGGGTACTCCTGCAACAACCCCACCCGTTGCTTCCCTCCTCCCCCAACCCTCCTGGGCTACCATTGCAGTGTCCCCCCATTTGTGTGATGAAGTAATAAAGAATGCAGGAATAAGAAACACTGACTTTTTAGTGAGATAAAATGAGGGGGAGACAGCCTCCAGCTGCTATGATAGTCCAGGCAGGACATTAAACGGTGGAGGGGGAGAGGAGCCCAGCCTCCCGCTGCTATGATAGTTCAGGCAGTACAGAATCTTTTCTTTAGACATGAAAGGGGGCGGGGTGGCTGATGGAGCTCAGCCCCCAGTTGCTATGATGAAGACGGTTACCAGCTGTTCTGTACCATCTGCTGGGAATGACCGGGAGTCATTCCTATTTTTACCCAGGCACCCCCGGCCGACCTCACCGAGGCCAACCAGGAGCACTCACAGGATGATGAGGACAGCTATTAGTCATTTTGTACTGTACCGTCTGCCACTGGCAAGGGGATGCTGCTGTTCAGTGCCGCAGCACTGCGTCTACAAGCAGCATGCAGTAGACATATGGTGACATTGAAAAAAGTCAAGAAATGATTTTTTTCCCTTTTCTTTCATGGGGAGGGGCGGGGGTGGGTAAATTGATGAGATATACCCTGAACCACCCTGGACAATGTGTTTGACCCTACAGGCATTGGGAGCTCAGCCAAGAATGCAAATGCTTTTCGGAGACTGCGGGGACTGTGGGATAGCTGGAGTCCTCAGTACCCCCTTCTTCCCTCTCTCCCTCCATAAGCATCCATTTGATTCTTTGGCTTTCCGTTACGCTTGTCACACAGCACTGTACTGTGGCCTCTGTCTATCATAGCCAGGAGATTTTTTCAAATGCTTTGGCATTTCGTCTTCTCTAATGGAGCTGTGATAGAACAGATTTGTCTCCCTATACAGCGACCAGATCCAGTATCTCCCGTATGGTCCATGCTGGAGCTCGTTTTGAATTTGGGACTGCATTGCCACCCATGCTGATCGGAGCTCCACGCTGGGCAAACAGGAAATGAAATTCAAAAGTTTGCGGGGCTTTTCCTGTCTACCTGGCCAGTGCATCCGAGTTCAGATTGCTTTCTAGAGCAGTCACAATGGTGCACTGTGGGATACCGTCTAGAAGCCAATACCATTGATTTGCAGCCACATTAACCCTAATCCGACATGGTAATACTGATTTCAGCGCTACTCCTCTCATTGGGGAGAAGTACAGAAACCAGTTTAAAGAGCCCTTTCTATTGATAAAAAGGGCCTCATTGTGTGGACGGGTGCAGGGTTAAATTGGTTTAACACTGCTAAATTCGGTTTAAACGCGTAGTGTAGACCAGGCCACAGTTACTGCTGTTTTCTGGCACTGCCTCTCAGCCTCCTTGACTCACCAGGTGGGCTGAGCACAGAACTAAGTGAACCAGGGAAGAACCAGGGCTAGAACCTCTAGCCAGCATCAAGGTGAATGATCAGTTTTGGGGGTGCAGATGGACACTTAAATATTTGGGGAACAGAGGGAGAGAACTGGTCTGAGAATTACGCTGTACCCCTAGTCACAACATCCAGCTGAAATACCACTGTTATTAATGTCCCCTGGAATTGGGGAATATGTTTCTCCTCCACTCTTACAGTGCTGGTCTACTGATCATTCTTTTGTGCGTCAGATCAGGACTTCCCCAAAGCAGATTAGGGTCCTGTTCTGGCAGAGGAAGTCATGCAAGGACTCACCAAATTCCTCTAACACCATACTGCAAGCACTGTAAAACCTTACAGCTGACCTCATACTGTGCCTATGTCCACTCAACACACTGTCCAATTCACCCATATCCTGACTAACGCTATGGTCAGAATGCAGATTCTGTGGTAGTGTGACTTAGAGGAACAGGGTAAAATGATGTGTGAGGGTGAAGGAATGTTACAGAAACTTCCCCTAATTTGACATTTCTTTGCTTTAAAGGGCTAGCCTCACTGGGTTTCTCATGCCAGCAAACTTTAACTGGGTTTTACGGAGGGTGGGATTTTTGGGGTGTGAGGGAGGAAAGCACCTATTTAGAATCTATCATTCCTTAAGGCCTGATCCAAAACCCACTGAAGTGTTTTACAAACTGGGCTGGAATCACCCCCATCTGCAATGGGTGAAAAACAGCTGTGTGCAACAGAAGAGTTCCCCTCTGATGAGAGGTAGGCAGGGATTTTGGTGTTTTTTTTTTATTTATACAATTCAGGGGTTCCACGGAGGGGTGTGTGTGCTTAAATGTATGGCTGGACTGCCGTAGAGGCTGCCAGTAGGGACTGCTCAAATGATACACTTGAAGCAGCATGTTTCCTGGGTAGCCTGGCTATGTTCCCTCTACAGCCTAAGTTGTCCACTTTCTAGGCTGTGCTAGCTGGCTCCTGGCCTGCCCATGGAGATGATGTGGTGGGCACCTTGTGTCATGGTGACTAATTATGGGGAGCACTTTTTACTAGGGGGGATGCACAGGTCTAGTTTCCATGGGTGAAACCTGGCAGAAAATTGATTATATAATCAACGCACCCAGCTTCAGGAAAGAAATGCATCCATTTCTTGGGTGGAGTGTGGGAGATATTTGCATTGGGAATATTTGTACGATTGTAGCTACATAGCTGCAATGCCCACTGTAGATGTTCTGCACCAGTGCAAGCCCCATACTGCATTGCAACAATACTGGCGGGTTGCACTGGTGCAATAGTGGTACAAATATTCCCAGTACAGACAATCTGTTAGGCAGGCAAGCAGTACATAGCACATTGTAGAAAAATGACGGGAAGGATTTTATTTTTATTTTTTTGGGCCAAGGATACAGGTTTAGATCCTTGCTGCTGCAAGTAGTTCTGTGGAATCTTAATGTTCGTGCAGAAAAATGGAAACTCTGCATTAGTCTAATCCCGAATACACCCACCCATCCTCAGTTGGTGCCAATCACCAGAGCTCCATTGAATTCCATGGAGATATGCCAATTTACAATAGCTGAGGAAAATCTGGCCCAGTAAAGCTTGGTATGATCTCTGAACTCTTTCAAGTGGCTGTTTTCCATAACAAAACCCATCAATTTTTTTTTTTTGCCTTTGAAGATGGCAGTAACAATGCTAGCATTATCCTTACAGAGGAAAGAAAGGTTAAATTGACCCTGCTGCCACTTGAACTTTGAATTCAGGGGCTCAGAATATTTCAACTAAGCCATCTCCTCTGTGGCAATGGTTTGGCATTGTGCGGGCAGGGAGATGAGAGAGTAGGGATGCTGATAGAGCTTCAGTTATACTGAAATATGCTTGATTATGCAGTCGGAAAGTGGAGAAAATATTCACCTTCACAACAGACAGTCAATCTGTTTGTGGACAATGAGAGGGATAGCTGCTGTTATTTTTTATGAATAGTACATGTACCTCAGTTTACGAGCTTGATATTTTCTGTCTGACTGCTGGAAGGTGAATTAAAAGGGGCGGTTAAGAAGCAAACCGAAATGAACAATGGTCAGAGATGAGACTTCCCTGGGTAAACAACTTCAAGCGAGCTAGGGGAACAATGGCTGTACTATTAATTGAGAAGTTGCTCTTTCCAAGCACCAGCCAAAAATTAAGCAGCCATTTTGCCAAGACCAGAGTCTAGAGATCAAAAAGATTCTCAGCAGTTAAAAGCACCTCCAAGACAAAGGAAGAAGAGAGTTGCCACCAGCTACTGGAGGTGAGACACTGACAGAAAGACTCGGAGAGGCAGAGAATACAGCAGGGCAGTCAGACTGAAGCAGAGGCCGTATGGGATGTGTCCGAGGCAGTGAAGTTTGCCTAAGGTTTGAGAGAAGTAATAAGGTATAGGCAAGACCCAGGCCTGGAACTTCTGTGGTTTTTAACCCTTTTCTATGCTTGACATATACCTCTGAGTGGATAGACAATACCTTTGTTTAGAAGGAGCTGTTCTGAGACCCTTTGATCAGCTGTTGATCACATGCACCCAGAGAGAAGTTACTTGCAGGTGCCTGATTCATTTGGGTGTCATGTTAATGTGGCTGGAATTGGGAGGCTGCCATTCCAGGATCCTTTCTAAGAGTGATAGAACCATGGGGACCCACCCAAAGAGGGATGAAGGAGCAAAACCTGTCACCTGAGCAATGTACTCATAAGGGACTGTAAAGGGGTATGACACTACTTGCCCTATAACTATGACAGTATGGTGGGACTAAAGGATGTAAATTGTTATTTGTCCCTAAACTTCAGCAGAGCTATGACAGTTTAAGTAGCTGATGACCTGGCTCCCTTTCTTGAAAAATATTCAGATAAGAAAAAGTGACTTTTATGAATTATGTAGTGCAAAATCTAGAAAAGTGTGAAAAGTCATACTTCACCCATCACAAAAGTTTTGTGAAGCTTATCACTTATTAATTTTTGCAACACATTCTTGGGTCCTGGAATGTTAGCAATGGAACTGCAAAATTAGAACAGAGCTGTAGAAATGCCAAGTTTTATTATTACTGGTATATTAATTATTACTGATACATTGTATGTTCCATCTACATTTATTTTTCATTTCAGTGTACATAAAATTAAAAATATATCTAACCTGAAATGCTATTATCAAATATGAAATTGCTATGCAAGTCTATCACTTCTTAATTTCCATGATTTCAGGAGCATTTAAAAGTACAGTAAACAGCCACAGTATATAGTCTAGAAAATTTTTGTTTGGATTCGTTGGATTCTCCCTGTAATAGAGGATTTTCTCACGGCCAGGTAAACTGGCTTTAGAGGTGTATTGTACCATACTGCCAGCACAAAGCAGCTGCATCACAGCACAGAATCTGGGCTCTGGAGAAGAGGTGGGCCTCATCCAGAGTTTCAATTTGTCCCAATACAAAGATACATTTGGAGATGTTCAGATCTCGGGTTTTGATTTTGACCCATTTCTAATATAGAGTTCACATATGCAGCTGGGAGTGCAATAGTAGTCTTCTGTTGAGGTCTAAAGCAGCTCAAACAATCAAAGTAAACAATCGTTAATTAATATAACAACAACAGTGAAGCAGAAATGTCCCATGGTTTGTTTCAACGGCTGAACAAAACAGTGATGAATATAACCCTGCATTGTATGGAAGGGAGTTCAGTGCATAGACAAAGCACATTATACCTGTAAAAACTCATGTCCCAGAAATATTCCCAGGAAGCATTGCACACACACCCAGTGCTCAAATGAAGAGGAGGGTAGTAGTGGATATTCTATATCTTCTCTACTCACTACTGCCCGGTGAAGAAAAGAGAAGAGATGATGGAGCATGCCACTGGTTTCCTCCTCAACTTGAGCACCAATGTCACTTTCAAAGGCTTGCCACGAAGGGAAATAAGAAGGAACCTCCGTTCCTTTTCCAGAAAAGGAAGAGTTTTAAAGGCCAGAGGTGAATTCATTTAACAATCTGAATGACTTCTGCAGAGTCTGCATCAGGCTTATTGTGCATGTAATAATTTATATATTATAAATGAACTTACCTGCTGGCTATCCTTTGCAATGGGCATGACTAGCCACCTGCACTATTGAAGTTGCTATGCAGTGTGTCAGGTTAAAAGGCATTGAATGCTGCTTCCTTTTCCTATTGTGAAAGGAGAGGTTTCTGGTTTAGCTGATGCACCCTTCCCATTAAACCTACAAAAGTAAAAGAAAGCAGCAGCAGCACCTGCTGAAACCAATCGCTGTACTCAGGGAATGAATAGGAGCTGAATCAAGCAAATGTGTATGCAAATAGTAGATATGAATGTCTCTGCATCAGTAAGGGGTAAATGACCATCAGAATCTGACATCTAAAAGGATCACATTTTAAATATTTATACATTTTCTAGGTGATGTGTTCAACTGAATGCACCAGAGTAGTTGTGGAATAAATGTGCAGTAACTCCCCGTTTAACATCCTCTTGCTTAACGTTGTTTCGATGTTACGTCCTTGCTTCATTACAGAACATGCTCGTTTAAAGTTGTGCAATGCTCCCCTATAACGTCATTTGGCTGCCGGCTTTGTGCACGGCTGGCAGCCCCACATCAGCTACCCCCCGTCCCCTCCCCCACCACGCCTCCTGCCCACTGGTGGATCCCGCAGATCAGTGCCTTCCCCCTGTTCCCCCCGCGGCAATCAGCTGTCTTGCGGTGTTCAGGAGGCTGGGGGGGGAGGTTGTGTGCCACATCCTCGCTCCTCCCCCCAGGTTCCTGAACACCACAAACCCACTGATTGCCGCGGGCAGGGGGCTGGGGGGAGGAGCGAGGATGCAGCGTGTGAAGTAAAGGGGGAAAAGGTGGAGCGGGTGGGGGAGAAGAGGTGGGTTAAGGGTGGGGGCTTGGCGGAAGGGTTAGAGTGGATGGGCCAAGGGTTGAGCCCCCACCTCTGGCAAAGTCGGTGCCTGTGCTTGCAAGAACAGCAAGAGGAGCAGCCAGACAATCCATCCTCTTCCACTCTCTGACTCCACCACCTCAACCAAGGTTCATACTCAGCAATGATGACTGTAGTATTAAATTGTTTCTTTAAAATAATTTAAAACTTATACCTGTATTAAATTGCTTGTCTAAAAGGTATATAATGCCTGTTGTCTGGCAAAAAAAATTTTTCCCTGGAACCTAACCCCCCCATTTACATTAATTCTTATGGGGAAATTGGATTTGCTTAACATCATTTCGCTTAAAGTTGCAATTTTCAGGAACATAAATACAATGTTAAGTGAAGAGTGAGTAATTTGTTAGTCTCTAAAGTGCCACAAGTACTCCTGTTCTTTTTGAAGAGTTACTGTATCAGTGAAGCTAGTTAACCCTCTGAATGTCCTTACCAAGAAACAAGTGCCCTACGTGGGCCTCTCCCCAGCTGCAGAAACCCTGGTACACCCTCCCCAGGGCACAGATGCACAACCCAAGTCCTCTCTTAACTCTCTGCTCATTAGATTCCCAGTTAAAACCTCTTCAAGCTGTAGAAACTTTCCTGACTCCCCCTGAAGATAAGTAACTTCAATAAGCAATGCATTGAGCTTCCCTACATAAATGCAATATTATGGCTGGTGTTAGTTTGCATTTCTTTTACCACCAACAGATTATATGTTGCACCAAAATCCTTCCTTTCAGTGTCGCAATGCTGCTACCTCCTTAAGCAGCTTTCTGAATGGGGTTGTTGGATACCTAGGGCCAGACCCTCAGTTGGTGCAAATCAGCATAGCTCCATTGACTTCCATGGAGTTATGCCAATTTACAGCAGCTGAGAAGGATCTGGCCCAATAAAGCTTGGTGTGAATGTTGAGCTCTTTCAGGTGGCTGTTTTCTATGACGTATTCCCTCAATTGTTTTCTGCTTTCTGAGATGGCATTAACTGCCATGGTTTGTACTTTTTTTGATTTGTTGGGCTTCAGGCCTTTCAGGGTTAAGATAATTTATGTCCTACATACCCAGTGTCCTTGATACAAATCTTGTTATTTCCCTTAGGCTCTAAATTCACCTGTCTTGCTTCTGCCAGACTGGATTCCTTTCCTTTATTTGGGCGGGGCAAGAGGAAGTAATTTTGGAGAATGTATTCCCCTGTGTCATACCAGGTCTCAAATTAATATGAAATCAGGAAGACATCCACACCCTGTCTGTTGAGGAGAACAGCAGGTTTTGTTTCTCTCATGGGGCCCTGCATAATTCTTCTGGATTGCTTTAAAATTTTGTGTGTGTATGTGCGCACGCTTGTCTGTTTTCCTTCCTCTGACTATTTTGACTGTAATCATGTTTCTGTTACCATTTAAATTCCCATATCCGGAATTGTGCTGAATTCCATTATGTCATAATAGAAAGTTATATATATTTTTTTCTGTTATAACTACAGTAAAACTTGCTTTAAGCAACCAATCAACCAAGGGATTGGGCGGGGAGGGGAGGTCATTTACAGCTGTGCTCTAACAGCTTGTCTAGATAGCAAATTAGTACACAACAAACTTGGGTGTAAACCTACAGGGCACTAGTATGCTGCTCACTAAAAGGTCCTTGTGCACTTTGATCTACTCCCATTTCAAATGTAGAGTAGATCAACATGTACTAGAGCTCTCTGAGTATATGGCTCCATGGTCCATGTAGCTTGCTGTAAATTTACACCCTCACTTGCCATGCACTAACTCACCATCTAGACAAGCCCTAAGAGCTAAACTAAATTGTGTTATGCAACTTTGAAGATACTGATTTTTTTTTCCAAAAATGCTAGAGATTTTGTGTTCCTCCACTTTGGGGGCCCCTGTTTGAGGTACCTAGAAAAAGGTTTTAACATGTCTCAGCCTGGGCTCCCAAAAATGGAGACAGGTGAAATCACTAGTCACTTGAAGAGCTTGGTTATGGTACATCATAGTAGTCACTTAAACTAGGGAGTTGCTTCTGAATGGAATGTGCCCTTCAGCCCCAATGTACCCTCTTTCTAGGGGGAGTTGGGAGGGGATGGTATATAGCTGAACACACCATCTTCATGGTAGCTGAGGTTTCCCCTCACAATAGGGGAATCATCAGCTGAACTTTTAAGGAAAGTTTCAGGTCATTTTGCTGCACACAGGAGAGCATTTTGCAACAGCAGAAGGACCAAGGATTGGGTCTCCTTTGTCTGAAGAAAAGCATGATTTGCCTGTTATACCTGTCAGAGTTCTGACTGTGGCTTATGCTTTGCTGTACTCACATGTTGGCACAACAAACCTGCCAATGTAATAGGGTATGAAACGTAAACCCCTTTCCCTCAGATAACAATCAGCAGAATCTTTAAACGAGGCATTCTAAAGTTTAATGCATTTAGCTGAGCTTCAGAGATGATCTCTTGACAACAAATTTTCCCTGCTGGAACTCCTTGAGCGCTTCAGATGGAAATGGATGTATTTCTGCAATTGTAGATGGCACTCCACCTTGCAGAGTTTGTGTGGTCATGGCTCATGAAGATTGGAAGCAGACACTTGAAGGTGAAGAGATGCAACTCTCAGTTTCCTTCTCTCTGGGCATGGTTGAACATGAGCTGTAGGGCTACTTTTCCATGTACTGAGGTTCACATGACCTTCATCTTTCCTGTTCTCAAACATGGAGCTGAGATTTCAAAATCTTTGTGAGGTGTGAACTGAAGCGAGCTCACCATAAGAATGTGACTGGTCAGCTGTGATGATATCATCTTTGAGCTCTTGATCATAAGCTGCTATAAAGTTCAAGAGTTGTAGAAGAAGCGGGCTCCACAGTGCTTGAAATGTCAGTTTGTGGATCTGCATCACCCTGGCATATGATTGGCCATACATATCTTGTGCTGTTGGGTTTGGTCCATGAGCTCCACTTTCAGTACAGGCATCCGGTAGCCCTGAAGCCTGTGTGTGCTGGCCTATACATTTCTGAAAGTTCATTGAGATATAGAGCCTTATTATGGAATAAGCCACTCCCTCTACTGTGATGTGGTTCCTTTTAGTTCCATCAGAGCTTTATATTAGAACATATTTCTATCCAAGCACTGATAACACATTTGCAAGAGTATTGAGGGTGTATAGCTCGTGGGCAGGGGTTTGAATGATTAGCAAATATCCAATGATAGTTACTTCTGGTTCTGTTGTCACATGCAATTGGTTGAAATGTGTCCATCCACATTTTGGGTTTTCATTTTGATGTTTAATGATAAAGGCCATATCAGAAACTCTTGCATGCACTGCAGCTTCACAGTTTTCTTCAGATTCAGAGTACCACTCTCTGCAAACATAGTCCTTGAATATCAATTCTGCTCTATTATTTCTTACATTGGCTGGTATGATTGTGTCAATTGCATCAGGAATGCTGTGTGCTGCTGTTTGTTGTCTTTTTAGATCATTCAGCATCAGCTCAGAGGCAGGTCCTCTTTGCCAAGCAGCGATCTGGGTTTCATGGAATGAGCATTTGCCATCCAGAGACTCATCATGTATGTCAATATTGTCAGCTGGGAGTCAGGTTGGGAGGAATAACAGCACCATTTTTAGCATCCATAGTTTGTAGGGTTTTCTCTGCTAGGGCTGTCCTCACCTTTAGGATTCCTTCATAACTAATGCAATGGCCACCCTTATGGAAAGTTAAAAGTTAAACAAGTTGTTTGACTTTGTTGGCTAATGGACGGTGCACTCAAGACCAATATGCTTTGCTGGCCATTCCTTTGCACTGCTCACACCATATATATTCTCTTGAGCCGTACTAAACACATTGAATTTCACTGATTCTTGTTTCTCAAAGTTCTCTTCATCACATTGTCCTCAAGAAGAGACTACCCTTCATACAACTGGTGGAGGAACGTGTAGGGCTTAATTTGTAATGAAAGAGGTGCTGGGGCTCAAGCAATTATTTTACATTTATAACTGATGCAGCAAGCCCAGACATGCGAGGGTTATGAACTGCCAAGCTTTGAGGTACTGGGGCTCAGCACTGGCATACACTAAGCAGTGGGAACATGTACATGCTATTTGGAATGCAAGCAGCTACATTATCCTCACTGACACTGAAAGCTCTGTAGCAAAGTATCTGCCTGAATTTTCAATGCAAACATGTACCTGTGACAAAAATATGTCTTCCTGGAGGTGGTAAATGGGGATGGCCATCTCCTCATCTTGGCTAGAATCTGTTATTTGTGAGATAGGTACATATTTATACTTGGCTAGAACAAAGAGTGTTCATCTCTCAGCAGGAGACCCATCAGGCAAAGAAATGAAATGAACTAAATCCCTAATATGAGTTTGGAGTTTTTCCTTGAATGATGAACTTTGACAGATTCGAGTGTGGAATTTCAATGCCAGTTTCCTTTGCAAGATTGCAGTAATGATGCCAAACATCAGATAGCTCCAAAACATGGCTTAATTTGCTGCTTGCTGAAGCTCATTTTGGAGCCAAAGCATTGCTGTTAGTAATTTTGCTGCTCTCACTCTTTTTCAGCACAGACCTCATAAATAGGATGTAATAAGTCAGGTAATACTTGCCTTCAGCAGCTGAGGTCATTTACTTCAGATACACAAACACTCATTTTGTGGTCCAATACAGTTGCCTTCGTTAACTGTTAACTCATGTTGACTGTAGTTATAGAGATGAGTCTCTGTTTAGGATGCACTTCTTCACAAAACATGGATCATCACCAGTCCATAGTTTTCACAGTACTGTACTGTCTTGCATTATGGACACTGGTGTCTTTACTGGGATCACTACAGCTTGCCACACATGAAACATCAGTTACAGATGTTTACCGATGCATTTTGCCTTTGTTAGTGTATTGGGCATAGCAATTTCTGTGCCACACAACTGATACTGTCTGTTCTGAATGAAAGAAGGCCCAATTCTGTCAATGGACTCTCTGTATTTGACATCTTGCCATTTTTTTCCAGTGACCATTGCCTCCCTTACTCCAAGCAATCCTTGTTCACCTGCTTTACTCACATCTTCTTTACTTGATTCTGGGCAAATAATGCAGACTGTAGGAAGCTGTTTTGGCTCTCTGGAGACTAACTACCAGTTCCATGGTTTAGCTACAACTCCAAGTGTCCTAAATCCCTGTCTCATCTAACTACTGTTGTGCTCTCTTTTTGTATCACCATTACTTCTATACTACTTTTATTCTAATTACAAAGCATTATGTATCATAAAAAAAATACTAAGTCTGCAAGAAAAGGAGAAAACTATGTGTTATGATAACTTATTTCTAATATTCTGATACGTGGATGACTAAATGCCATAGGAAGTTGAATGAATATTAGGGTGAAATAGGTGGTAAAACAATGATGTGTTCTCATTTTCTGTTCTTAATAGACTGAAAAGGAATTATGCCAAACAGTTTGATGCTCACAAATTCACTCGCACGCTGTTGGTATTTTAAACATTTCTGGTGAATTTTGGTGACCATGTTTGTTTGCAAGTTTGAGGATCTAAACATCAGAATTCAGCTTGGTAACAACTATTTTCGAAATCAAAAGGTTCAAATTATATTAGAAAATATTGTTACCAACTTTTAACAAAAGATGACTCTAGACCCCTTTCAGAGAATTGATTCTGAGATTTTTGCCTAGTCTTTTGACTCATTTGGGAGACAGGAAACTACGTGCTAAGAATTTATTCATTCATGTCCTACTCTGAGAAAAACTTCAGAACCTTCTCTCTGTGTGAAAATGCAATGAGACAGAAGATCATAAACCCACCTGCAGCCCACTCTGTGGTCTACTTGGCTAAGCTAAATTAGCCTGCTGCTTTAGCCACTAGAGGGACCCCTAGGAATATAATATGCAACTGTATTGACAATGGCAATTTTAAAATTTTAGCCATTCAACAAAAGAACTGCATAGTTCAAACCAACCATGTTTTCTTTAGTTTATAATAAGCTCTGAAATAGCAGGAAAATCAGAATTAACTGGCGTCATGTTTTGCTGCTTCAGGCAGGAAATTAAATGTCCATGTTGCTTGGATTTCCCAGTAAACTACAAAGCCTATTTAAAAAGGTGTTTTGTTTTTTTACGTGAAGTGAGTGGTTAAATATAATAAAATTTTAGGGTAAATCCAAGATCCATTGAAGTCAATGGCAAGACTTTCATTGTATCTCCAATAGGGTCAGGATTTCATCCCTAGTGTTTGGAGGTGTTGAGGGCAATATTCCATGTTACCCATCAAGCTGAGTTCTGTGCAGGCAATTAACAAGATAGTAAGGATCCTTTTTTTTAATTAACTAGAATAATTACCATGGCCCTTGATTTCATTTGAATTTTAATAGCTCTTCACAAGCCTAGGAGACCAAAGCAACCATAGATACTCTGAGGTACCTACTTCTAGAACTGGAAGGGACCCCGAAAAGTCATTGAGTTCAGCCCCCTGCCTCACTAGCAGGACTAAGTACTGATTTTGCCCCAGATTCCTAAGTGGCACCCTCAAGGACTGAACTCACAACCCTAGGTTTGGCAGGCCAATGCTCAAACCACTGAGCAACCTTCCCCCTTTGATATGCTTGCCAAAATTGATTTCAAATTTGTTGTTGTTATATACCCTGCCAATTCCTGCGAATGTTATTTCAGTATTACCAGTACACATCTTGAGAGCTTTGATTTCCGAGTTCTCTGCCTTTTCAGTTCTCTTTCAACACATAGAATAGATGGGGAAAGACTATCAACTTGATTCTGACTTCTCACCAGTCAGCGTAACATCACTGACCACAGTGGAGTTACTCCTAATTCAGACTAGTGCAGTCGACAGCAGAATCTGTCTGTGTTCTTCAATCAAAAAGAAACTGAGATGATCATAAGCTCTTGGCAGCAGGGGCCATCTCCTTGTTAAATGTGCTAGAAGCTGTACATATACTGGGACTTGAATTCCTTACTGGGATGTGTAGGTGCTATCACAGTACAGATTAATAACAGCAGCTTCAATTACACTTTTAATTTGTAATACAGCTGTGGAATGTAGAGGTGATTTGGGGAACTCAGAGTATTGTAATTGAAACACCTTGTCTCCTTTTTTGGGTCAGAAGCTCTGAAGGTGAAACTGTGGTCCTTTTACAAAGTGAGTCAAAGGCCACAGTGAAAGGGCTTTGCAGGAGAGAAATGCATTGGTAATAGGTGCAGAGTCCTCCCCTTATCGGAGAGGTACACAGCACCCACAGAACAGCTCTCCCATGGCATTCTGGGCCAGTAGATCTGTAATGTGTTTAGCAATGGGCCAGGGTAGTGACAGGGGTACCCATAAATTCCTCTTCACATTGCTGCATAGAGCCACTGCAGAGCCACACAAGGGGTTGAGGAGTTCCCCCAGCAAAAAGCTTCACATGGCCCAAATCACCGCAGAGTACTAAGATGTTAGGCCTGATTCTGTTCTCATGTATACATATTTTACAGTGGTGTAACCCCACTGACTCAGTGCAGACATCCCAGATTTGATTTTCTCCAGTGTAATGAGAGAACAATTAAAATGGACATTTCCATTGTGTTTGAACCTCTTTGCCCCACAAAGGAGGCAGGAGCAGGAATTTATGTAAAAATACAAGTAGACAATGAATGCAGAGAATGTTTTCAACCCCAGTATTACCTCTGTTGTCATAGCACATCTCATTTCTTGGCAAAGTTCTTTAGGATACCTGTCTGAAAGGCACCATAGAAAATCAAATCTTATTGTATTTCAACTAACCAGAAATTCCAGCTTGGTGGAAATGGCCATTGTTATAGGTCAGCTCTGACTTACTGTTTTGTTTGTTTTTGTTTTTTAGTCTAGCTTTCTCACAGGTTCTCTGGTTAAAGCTGGATTTATAAGAGTCTCTCTTTGGAGTGCTGGTATACAGCAAAGGGAGTTAGAGGTATGTGCCCCCTCTCAGTACTTATGCATACTTCCCATTACAGTTAACTGGAGAGCCACACACCTTTCAAAGGCCAAATAGACCACTTAGTATGATCATCCCTGGGTTTTAAAGTGGGCTGCTAAATGATCTGAAGAAGGTGAAATCATCCTTCCCTATCTTTACTTTGGAGGACTTGGATGAGGGGCTTCATGATCAGTGGAAGAGTCATTGTATTTGCTAATTCAACGGCCTGTCAACAGTGTTTACTTTCTTTTATTTCACAGCAGCAAGGGAACTGGATGGTTTGAAAGCGTACAGAACAGAACAGTCAGTTATTCAGTAGCTACCACTCTGAGTCCATACTGTGCCAGTGCTCAGGTAACTACATTCTCCCTGCCTAAAATTCTCTTTGCACATTCACTTTGAGCTATCATTCTTCTTCAGTTTCTGTTCTGGATTGGTCTGCAGTGTTGCACTTTTAGCCCAGGTCTACTCTACAAAGCTTTGTTGTCATCGCTATAGCAGTCAGGGATATGAAAAACCCTAGCGACATAGCTCTAATAACAAAACCCAGTATAGGTGCAGCTATGCTGGCAGAAGAGTGCTTCTTTAAGCATGACTAAAATTGTTTTGAGAAGTGGTGTTGCTATGTCAACAGAAAAATTCCTTGTTGGTATTTGTTGCATCTACACTAGGGGGCTCTGCTGGTATAGCTGTACCATTACAGCTATACTAGCAAAGCATTTGTCATGTAGACAAGGCCTTAACAGCTGCTGTATTTCACCCCAATTGGGGGTTGCATTTCAGCAGTGGGCAAACAATCTGTGTGTACTGTATACGTTCTACAAAATTGCTTTGGGATCTCTCTGGATGAAATGTTCCCTAACAATGTAAGATTGCTATAAATATATATGAGGGGTGATAGCATGCACTACTAAATTTTAGTATGAATCAAAGGTCCCAAATACCTTGGTTCAACTTTATTATTTATTTATATTGCAGTAGCATGTGATAGTTCAGGATCAAGGCCCTAGTATGCTACTGTGTACATGCTCAGACTATCCCTATTCCACAGATTTTATCATCTAAATATAAGATGAGGCAACAGGTGGGTAAAACACACAGGCCGGGGAGCACATGAGTAACGAGACTGTTATTATTAGTGTAATAAGTGAGACAAGGTGGGTGAGGGAATATCTTTTACTGGACCAACTTCTGTTGGTGAGAGAGAAAAGGTTTGGAGCCACAGAGAGCTCTTCTTCAGATCTGGGAGAGGTACTCTGATATTACCTCACCCACCTTGTCCCTCTGATATCCTGGGACTGACATGGCTACAACTCCACAGCATAATGTAATAAGCAGCAGTCAGAGCACACCAGCTGCCTAACTATTTTCAATTGCTTATTTTTTCTCCCCGCTTCGGTTACTAGAGTTTTTATGATTGACATTGATAGAGAAAGAGAAGGCCTACTTTAATAACTTGTTTCCTGGTGGAAAAATGATACTGTATTTGACCAGATGGAATCAAGTTACTTTACTCTTTACTGGATGCTTATTGTTTTCCAAATGACTGGCCATTTTTTAACATGCTGGTCTAGTAAACAGGCTCTTTATTGTCTCTCTGATCAATAATACATTAAAAAAGAAGAAAAACAGGGACTGGAAAAATTGCACCTCCTTCTCTGTTCCATATAGTTTTAACTGTGAGGAAAAGAATCTTGTTCCTTGTGTCCATAAGTGGTCCATACAATATGTGCGATAAGACCTACTGACACATCAGAGGTCCAGCCAAGGCACCAATTTCAGCTAGCTATAAGGTGCATGATTTAGCACTCGGTATGAGCAGGGGCTTTCATGTTCAACTCCATGTTAGCTGGTTGTGCGTGGACCTTAGAGATAACTACAACCAGCTGACATGGAGTTGAACATAAGTCTCTGTATACAATGTGTGTTTAACATTGTATTAGTTGCAATGATTCTTCACAATTTGTTTTCTACCAGTGTGTCTATAGAAAGTCCTAAAAAGTCTGATCTTTTTCAGTACTGCAGAACACTTGCAGCTCCCATAGATCTCTATGAGAAATGTACATGCTGAGAACTATTAAAAGTCAAGCCCTTTTTGTGCCTCATTTATCCCCATTATGCAGATGAGAAAACAATACTGTCCTATCTCCAAGAACTGTTGTGAAGCTTACTTCATTCATATTTGTAAAGTGCTTTGAGTGACACTAATTCAAGTTGGATCTTAGAGTTATATTTTATATTTCTAGTTTTAGATACAAGAATGACACATTTATACAAATAGGATGACCAACCTCAGTATATTATAAGCTTTGTAATAATACCTTACAAGAGAACTTTTGCATGAAGCATATTTCAGTTACATTATATTCATACTCATTAGCATATTTTCATAAAATCATATGGAGTTCAACGTCACATGGAGCATCAAGCTTCTTTGAGGAGCTAGTTTGGGAGACTCCTCCCCCTTGGGCCATTGCTAAACTGCCAGCCCCTCCTCCGGCTGGGCTCCAACCCAGTTAACCCTTTGAGGGCTCAGTTTGCTCATCCTGTCCCTGAGCTTTTGGCACTGGGCCCACCTGTGGCCCCTTTGCCCACAGTAATTACACCTCAGGTCCCGTTGGTCCCCGAGGCCAGTCGGTCAGCTCTGGTATTGGCTGTGCCTCTCAGGAGGAATTTATCCAATACTCCCTTCAGGGAAGCCCCTGTGTGACCCCCCTTCTGTACTGATGTGGGCCTGTCCCCCTGGGACTCCATTCCATATCCCGAACTGCTGTCTACAAACTCATCAGCCAGCAGCCCTGAGTGGCGCGGGTCCTTCGGCCTCTTGTCCACCAGCCACATCCTCAGGTCAGGGGGACAGAGTTCATATAGTCACTCCAGCCCCATCAGTTCAATCACATCCTCCTTGGTCTGGGCCCTGGCCCCGTTCACCCACTTGAGGGGAATTCTGCCATCAGCGTGACCAGTTCCAGATAGATTATCCCCTGGGTCTTCTGCACACTCCTGAACCTTTTCCTGTATGCCTTGGAGGTCTGCTCAAACTTGCGCAGCAGGGCTTGTTTGAACAGTTCATAGTCCCCTGCTTCCACCTCATCCATCTGCCTGAACATCTCTATGGCTTTGGCACCCAGTAAGGGAGTGAGATGCTGAAACCTGGTGCACATTGCAGGCCTTCTCAAAGGCAGTGAGGAAGGCATCTATATCATCCCCTTCCTTAAACTGAGGCAGGACTTTTATATTGGAGTTCCCTGCGGCCCACCCTCACTCAGCATAGTAGGGGTCTCTCTGCTTCTCAGCTCCGCCATCGCCAGTTCATGCTGCCTCTGTCTCTCACAGTCCTCCCGTTCCTGCTGCTCCTTCTCATGGTCCTCCAGCTCTTTCAGTTTCAATTCCATTTCCAACTCCAACCATCACAGCTCCACCAATGGGGAACTCGGTCAGGAAGATCCCCTGCTGGTCGGGTAGGTGGATCCTGGGGCTGCTTGGCTTCTTTCAGTCCCTCCCGCATTCCTGGTTGGGTCGGTGGCTGGAATGATCCCTGGAGCTGCCTGGCTGTTCCCAGCCTCTCTTGCAGCCCCAGCTTGGTCAGGAATTGGCTCCTTAAAGCGATCATTCTCTTCCAACCGAGCAATCAGCTGTGCCTTGGTAAATCTTTCAATGAGCAGTCATCTCTCTCTGCACAGCTCTACAATGTCCTTCTTAAGGAGATGGTTATAGGTCATCCCCATGCTGTTCCCAAGTGGTCACAGACTCGCAGGCCTGTGCTCTCTCAGCTCCCTACGATCCCTGGGAGGAACCCCTTCAGTGTAACAGCCCTTCTCGGGGGTCCACTCTCACTCAGGGGTTAAGCCTTAGGCTCCTCCGCCTCCTGGAACTGCACCTCTCAGAGCCTCCAGCATGCCTGTCTCTCGCTAATCCCACTTTGTTTTACTTCTCCCCAGTCACTTACTGCAGGGTGCTCTATCCACAGGGTGCAGTCTGATCCCACCACTGACACCTGTTGTCATGGAGTCACGAAGTGTTGCTCTGAAACTACTCCATACGAAGCCAGTCAGGACTCTGGGGAAGCATGTGTCCTCTCTCTGAGCATAATGTCTCCAGGGCAAGAAGCTTACAGAGCTTCAACCTTCCTGGGTCTGACTTCAGAGCATTCAGCATCCCCTTTTCACACCATGTGCTTCCCACGGCAAGTTTGCACAGGCAGGACTCCTGGGGAAGCCAGAGAGCCCTGCACCCCAACTCCACAGTCAGATGTGACTCTCAGCCAGTGTAAAATAGAAGGTTTATTCGTTGACAGGACCACAGCGTAGAACAGAGCTTGCTATTACAGACATCAGTGACTTTTAGCCAAGTCCATCTTGGGAATCCTGGGCCAGATGTCCTGGATTCCCCCTCTTCCAGTCCCCCTATGCAGACTACCAACCTCCAGCCACTTGACCTCCAACACCCCCCTTCATGCCCCTCCTCCTTCTCTTAGTCTCCCTTCCCAGGCCAAAGATGTCACCTGGTCGCACCCTCCTCCTGGGTCTCAGGTTATGTAGGTGAAAATAGCGGGGCAGTCTCACTTGCCGTGAGGGGCTCAGCAAAATCACACACCCAAGTCCCACTTCCTAAGTATTGGTGCAGTACACAGGGAAACTAATGTACACACAATATTAGTATAGGACAGTAAGACTTACATGCAACATAACAAATTACTTAAATAATATCATAATTTTGCATGTATGTTATTGACTCAGAAGGTTTGAGGCAGAAAGAATTCCTAGAGTTGTGGTTTCAGGAAGACCTATTGGAAGTCATCAGGCGAGAGACCTAAGCAACTTCTTTTTTGTTGGTGCACCTTTGTGCCAAAGCAATTTCTGAATTTGCTTCAGCCAGAAAGAGCAAACCTGTTCCCAGAAATATTGTAATATCCTTCTGGCAGTCACAGATGCTGCCAGTATCCAATATACAAATGCAGAAGTTAAGATGTTTGTGGAATTCCGATGTTTGGAAAGAGCAGCTAATTTCTTTGGAGCTCAGTCAGATACGCTGATTACAGTGTGGAGGAGAGAGAGAGAGAGAGCATGTGACCTATATAAAGAAGAGAGTTTTGACAAATGTGTGATGCAATTAAATGATGTAATGATATGACCTGTCTTTAAAGAATGAGTCAGATGCTAATCTCAGACACCTCTGCATTTACACATACATGCGTATAGTGTCACACATGACACTGGTTTCAGAGTGGTAGCTGTGTTAGTCTGTATCAGCAAAAAGAACAGGAGTACTTGTGGCACCTTACAGACTAACAAATTTATTTGAGCATAAGCTTTTGTGGGCTAAAAATAAATTTGTTAGTCTCTAAGGCGCCACAAGTACTCCTCATTCTTTTTACATATGGCACTGTGTGCAATATCAAGATAAGCTCTATGCAATTGAGACTAGAATCTGGCCCACGTGCATTAATGAAGAACACAGGCGTGTTGCAGGTCCTTTTGAGGTTTCTGGTTCCTCTTCTGGAAATATGTTCAGAGGCACCATTGTGAAAATTGCTGGATAGTTAAATAAACAAACCAAACCAAAGTGCGGGGGGGAAAAAAGGCTGGCATTTGCCAAAACAGGCTTGAGACACAAATAGAGCGCCCAGCTCAGAGAATGGTTTCCTCTTGCCTAGTCAAGGCTGAGTGTCTCCCTTAGAGCTTAGGCCAGATTTTATAATACTTAACTATTCACCTTTTGGCCCACCAGACCTTGCTTTAATCACAAAGAAAAAAAATTAACAAAACCTGATGCAACATAGGAGGTGCTCTTCTACTACAGGTATTTCCAGCTCCCTTATTCCTACACAAATGTACCCTCTGAGCAGGGCTCTTGGATAAAACAAGCTCCTCCTCTTAAATAGGCAAATATCTAGGGCTTATGTTCTTTTTTTTTAAATTAAATAGAAGCTCTCAGTCACACTGATAACAGCAACTAGTACTGGGCAAACAGTGTAGAAACCATTTGCAATCCTTTGTTGAATATAACTCAGAAAGTTGCCTGGATAGTATTCACAGCCTTCTGTGTGGATTTTCCATTAACATTTGTACAAGTGAATTTTCATTTCCAAGAACAGACTTAGAAAGCAAGTGTATTTGCAGAGATGTTTGGAAGATTCACTTGATCAAAGGTTTGAACTGGAAGTGACTTGTTTGGTATATTCTCCTGTTGATAACTGTTTCAGTCATCCAGTCAGGGAACTGAAGCATTACTTAATATGTGAATGAGAGGACTAAGCAGACAGCAGAAATAGCAAATATTAAAATGCTTTTCATCATAAAAATGTAGGCCCTGATCTAATAAAGCTTTTTGGCATATACTTAATTTGAAGCACATGAAACCAGTGGGAATACTCATATGCTTAAATGCTTTGTTGGGTCTGGGCATTAGGGCCTAAATCCTGGGCACTTTGTAAGCCCTAGAATTCCTGGGGGGGAACAGACTTGAGTGCATCCCCCAATATGTGTAAACCAGTGAAGAATCATAAAGAGTAAGAGCTGGTCTCAAGGATGAAAAAGTGTATAAAGGTAGATGTGTGCTCCATATGTTTAGGTAGGAAATGTTAGGGAGTGTGGGCATGAAGATCTTAACAATTGATAATAATAGCAAGTCAATCTTCAGGTTGCTTATCCAAACAACCTCAAAAGTCAGGTTTTATCGGCCATCTCTGGTCTGTGCATATACTTAATACATTCCTCTTTGTTTCCTGTAACATAATACTTATCTCTACCAATCATAGTCCCAACCTCACTATATCTGCAGACAAATTAACCCTTAGCAAAAATGGTATTTGCTCAAACCAATTTAAACCCTCTAAATTGTAAGTATTTTCTGTCTCATTTTTCTTTAAATAAAGTAACATAAGATCAAACTAACAAACATTTAAAAGCTGTTCTATTCTTTTTAGACAATGTCTGTTTATGAGTCCGGTGAGCAGTTGATGTGAACTTCAAGGACTGACACATGCATGCTTGGGCTGCTGACACTTTGCTTAGTCATGTCAGGAACTATTCTTTCTAATATAGTTGTTAAACCTTTAAGCAGACACAAGAAGGTGATGTTTCACAATAGACAGGTATATGTTATTTGCCAATCCACCTTCTATTGTTGTATTTCCCCAGGGTTAAAGGCCAGCAGTGATAATATGCTCTAGAACTGTGGTCTACACTGGCCATTTCACCCTAATATTTCCCAGTGTTGCTATCTATCACTGATTCTACTGAGAGCAGTTCTAGATGACACAGTGGTTAAAATTTTGGAGACCGGTGGTGCCTCGGCTCCACTAGCATTCCTACCAGTGGAGTTGGATTAGTGGGAGGAGTTAGTAAAACAGTAACAGTTTAGATTAGGTCTAGCAGGGCTATTAAAAAGGAACTGATAGCACACTCTTGTGTTATGTATTGAGTGCACATGAATATGTTTCAGGTCAAGTAGCTACCTTGTGTCTGTAACTGGGATTGCTAGTCATAACATCCATGCTATAATGACTGCTGTAATGTGAGTCATTCTTTCCCTGACAATAATATGAGTAAGATAATAGTAGTGTGATGCAGCTGTCACTTAGAATAGACCAGGAAAGTCTAGTTACAATGAACTGACTAAAAGGTAAAAAGTGAACTGAGGTTTGCCCTGAGATTCCAGCCACCCGTGTAACTATACTAAAACAAAACTTTAGTATACATGGACAAAGCCACTATTTTGCACCAATGGAGCCAAACACTTGATACTGGGGTAAACTACACTGATGTAAATGACAGTTAATACTGGTTTCCCTGACTAAACTTGGAGTTTGCATTGGTATAGCTACAACAATAGCTGGCCAGCAATGGCTGAAATCAGGGCAAATACCCGGTGAGTAGACAAGGCAAAAAGAAGCAGGAATTTCCTTAACCTGTTTCCTCAAGCACGTGTAACAAAATAAGGTCCCAGTCCAGCAAATACTTAAAGTTAAGCACACATGTAAGCATGCAAGTCATTCCATTGACTTCAGTTTTCAGGAAAGTCAGTGGAATGATTTTCATGTTTAAAGTAAAGCATATGCAAAAGTTTCTGCAGGACCATAGCCTAAAATTCTGAAACAATAGTAGACAGCCCAAATCCTAATATTCCAAGAACAGTAAAGTAAGTTATTGGGTTCTCGAATGGAATAGAATACATACCAATGAGGTCTGTTCTTAAATTGATAGGTGCAATAACAGCAATTATAAACGCATATAAAGGAGAGAAACATATAAGGCCTTGTCTATATTTAGGCTTAGCTCCAATTCAGCTATCAGAGGCTAGCAATGAGTGTAGCTGCACTAGTACAAATTTCATGGCTAGACAAAGGAAGTCATATTATGCACAGGTAGTGGTTATCCCTGATTGAAATCAGAGTAAATTCAGCTGGTATAAATTGAGGCTTTCTTTGTCATCTTCGGAGTGGCGATGATGCAGGCCTGCAGTGTGTAGGAGGGGATCATGATGTGTAGGAGATGATCATGGTGGTCCCTTCTGACATTAAAGTCTATGAGTCTGAGCTGCACCAGCTGCTTGTTGAGCACCAAGTAAAAGCAGGGCCTCTGTGCTAAACTGACCAAAAAAAAAAAAAAAAAAAAAAAAAAAAAAAAAAAAAAAGGGAAGAAGAAAAAGAAACCTAATACCTCAACTCCTCTTCATTATCAAATTTAGGCCTTCTCTGCACTTAAAAGGTTTGCTGGTAGAGCTATACGAGCAACATCCACCACCACCCCTTGGGAAACACAGCAAAAGCTTCTTTTTTCCCCCCGTTTTCTGTTTGTAGGTTAAACTAACTCCCTGAACGGAATGATCTATGTCAGCAAAATGATTTTTTATTAATTATTTATTATTATTATTTGCCAATATAACTGCATCTACTCTGGGGCTTTGCTGGCAGAGCTGTGAGTTAGGGGTGTGATTTCCACTCCCTCCCCTCTACCCCCCCATTCCTAACTGCCATAGCTATGCTGGTAAAACTATCTAGGCCTTACTTAAAATAGTTCACCCTGATACTGAATAAATAGAAGATAATTTTATTGTAATAATTGTATTTACGATGCACTCCACTGCTGAGATCCTCAGGTGCTGCACAGTTTAAAATATAGTGAAGACTGAGATAAATTCTAAATTACTTAGGGGATCTGGACACTCAGTCCTCATTAGTTTTAATGGGATTTGAGTGACCCAATATTGTTGGTAGCTTTAAAAATCTCAGCTTTTGATTCTAGTAGTGTGGTATGAGGGCAGATTTTGACTTATTAACAATTTAAAACGGTGTCTAATTCAGTCACATGTGCACTGAAAACTCCAAACAGCAGCCTGTATACACTTTTGCCCACCCCACGCATTTAAAAATGAGTCAACTCCTCGAAAATCATGATACTGACTTAAAATTAATGAGATTTAAAAACAGTAAATAAATTTAGGGTTCTTTTTATTTGGTTTTTAATCATTCAGAGTCTTGTCTCAAGCTTTACTTTGCAACTATGAGGGCTAGAAACTTCTTTTTTCTTGTTTAAGTGAAAGCTGAGATTCTCATGTAATTACATGCCTTCAGGAGTTGGGGCACTAAGAAAAACAGTGAATATCGTGAGTTTGAAAAACTGTGCATATGTTAATGTATGAAAGTATCTGAAACATTCTGTATTTCACCATGGTGAACCATAGTTCACTAAGGACAATACTGCCCAGTTCCTTATTGAGTCCCAGTTACCTATTTCTTTGGTTGGCTTTTTAAACTGACTTCTTACAGAATGATTAACCCAGGCTACAGTGAGTGGAATTCAGGTAGGCACTAGTACTGATTTTAAGCGAGGAGGAGTTGTTGTTGTTGTTGTTGTTAAAACATATTTTGCTGTTTCTCCATGGAAAGTTTTGTTTACATCAGAAACTTCTCTCCCCACCCCCATCTCCACAGCCGCACAGAAGTTTTCATTAAACAGGAAGTAGCACAAAAAAAAAAAAAAAAAAAAGAGAAGAAAACGGAAAAAACCCTTAGCAGCAATGGTTAGAATGCAGATATCAAAGTCAAACTTACAGTTATGTGGAAAAACTATCTGACACGGAAGTCTGTGATTGCCAGGGTAAGTGTTTTGGTTTTCAGGACACACAAAGCAACCATATGCTTTCAAACTGCACAACTCTTATGTTAGATATAGGGAACTAACTGCGCAAAGAAAGTGTGTCCCTCTTTTGAAACTCACTGCACCAACTCTGCCTTTTAATTGTTCAGTAATGGTGAAAGATGTGACTCTGCATTTTTATGCTGTATAAAAAAGTATAATATATACAATTCAAAAGATCAGAAAGACCTTAAAAATACATTTCACATCCAACTATATATATGGGTGATGAATATAAAGACAGCCCCAAGGTGGGACAAAAATTCGCTATCTACCATAGACTCTGTGTGTGATTTTTAAGAGTGCTGAATGATGGACTCACTCTACTCCTATCAACGTCAATTGGCTGGGAATTTTCCCATAGACTTTAATGGGAGCAGAATTAGGCCAATGCTGATTACCTTTTAAAATCCAATTCCATCTTGCTCCAGATGCAAATGCATAATATGGTACCTTGTTGTAATAAGTTAACAATAACATATCTTATTAACCTTTTCTTTTTGATTCTTAAATATTTACTATGTCCTTCATAGATTGTAAATTGCAATTAGTACTAAGCAGCAGTGACAATGTTGACTATATTACAGTTCCTCCTTAATTTTTAATTCCCCGTATCCTCCTTATCCAAAGCATTTCACTACTACCTTCAGTATCAAAGCATTGCTGCCTGACTTGGTACACATTTTTGACACTCTTCCCCCTCTTCTTTCTATTCCTAGTTCTTTTATCTATACAGTGTTCCTCAGAGTTTTTGTTTTCTTCTGTTTTAAATTATTTTTTTCTTTTGTAAAACAAACAAAATACAAAAAGTGTATATATAAATTAATAGGGAGACAAGAATAACTTATAATGAAGAGAAACTGGAATTGGTGCATACATATTATGTAATTGTTTATATTTGAAGATGCTGCATGCTGTACATAAAATACCAGGTACTTAATGACTCTTCTGCCTTGTAATTAAAGTAATTATTCCCTGGAT
Source organism: Gopherus evgoodei (assembly GCF_007399415.2). NCBI lineage: Eukaryota > Metazoa > Chordata > Testudines > Testudinidae > Gopherus > Gopherus evgoodei. The sequence goes on along the minus strand of NC_044325.1, from coordinate 111,618,608 downwards.
TCAGGTGTTAAGAACTCAATTTTGACATTTCATTTGAGAGAATCATCCCACTAGTTTTCAGTTATGCCACTATGTCATACTCTCCATCATTTAGTATCACTTTTAATTCTTCTTATTTGTTCACCTTCCTGTATTTGTATAGAGATACTTATGTACAAATATATTCCTCTTTTTTTTTTAACCTTTAATTTTCTTCTTTTACTTCCTTAACAGGATGACTACATCTTCTGTCTTGTTTTTTATGCTGGAAGTAATTTGTGTGAGTTATGTAAAAGTTTCCTTTCTCTCCAAGTCTAAAACCTGTCTCAGAATTCCTATCATCTCTTTCGTCATCATCTCATGTTTTAAGTAAGAAAATATAAAACCTTGTCACAGTATCCTTAAAACAATTACTCAGGTTTCAAAGAGCATCCTAATCAAATTTAAAGTTTATCTTTCAGGTATCTTTGTTGTCCCTTATTTTTCTTGATTTTTTCAATCTTCTTGTCTGTGTCTCCAGAGATAGGTTACTGTATAGTCCAGAAAAGTATGCTTTGCTTTTATAGAAATGTTGTATTTTATTTAAAAAACAAATAGATTAACTTTTCCATATCAAACCTTTATTAATATTATCATCATAGGGCCTAGGAGCCCTAGTCAAGGACCAGAACCCCAATGTGGTAGGCCTCAACCAATGGAGGGTAGTAATTGAATGTTTTCATTTTTCACACTGGGCTTAAGTAACTCCATAACAAAAGAGATTGGCAAATATACAAAAAGTTAGTTTGTGAGTACCCTACTCGTATGGGTAATTGCTCATCTCATGTAAATAAAGGTGGGGGACCTTTGCAATCTTGCCCAAAGAGTCACACAGATGGTCTTACTGGCTGCCAAACACATCACAATCAGACATTACTAAAATCCCTGCCGATTCTGAACCCAGGAAGTTGGTACTGGAGGCCAGAAACAAGGCATCATTCCATTTCTACTGAAATCCAAAACTTTCCTCTTTGCATTATCAGCACTTTCATTAGCTAATCGGAAAGCCAAATGATCATTTTTACTAGATTAGACACAAAAACCTTGTTATTAAGTCACAATCGGTTATAGTAAGGGGCAGATTTTTCATGGCCCTTGTAAAGGTGCACAGTGTTTGGAGAGGTATTCTCTTCCTCCTTACATCCTATGCACAAGGACCAGACACAATTACAGTCTGTGAACTTGGGGAGCACAAGATCTATTTTCTCCTAGCAAAACCCAGGGCACAAGGTACCCAGACATTCCAAACCCGTGGGGAAAAAAAAGGCAGAAATTGGGCTTGTTTTTGGCTTAATGGGCTTGTGAGTTGCTTGTTGGCTAGTTTTTTGGCTTGCAGCTTGTTGCTGCTGCTGCTGCTGCTTTTTTTTTTTTAATCAGCTCCCGGCAAGCAGGGGCAAGAGGGGGAGAGAGTCAGGGTGCACAAGAGGACTCACACAGTCCCAGACTGCATGCAGTCTGGATCTAGTCACATAGAGTGTTGGCGTTCTTAGCGATTGGTTTGTTTTGGCCTTGTTTTGAAATGAGATTAGCTTGATTTTTGGTTTATTGTGAACATCAAGGTGCTATTTGCCCCATGAAAGTTGGCAACTGTGAAGGTACCACAAAGGGGACAGTGTGGAGGCACAGCCCTGACCTCCAATACCCATGTACTGGTCAGTGGAGCTGGCTGGGTATAGAAAGGGTGGTATGCTACACCACAGTGCAGCATGTGGATTCTCCCTACATGGCACAGAAAGCTCTTGACAGATAGTGACTTCATACCACTCCTAACCTGGGTCAGTGCCAATTGGGCACAATCTGGCTGTCTGTAGATTAGGTAGAAGGCAGACCTCCCTTCTTCTGGCATGCTGTTTTGCTAAGGTGGCAATCACTGCCATCTTATTTTTCAAACAGATCTATTTAGCCTTTATAGTTTGTAAGACCGATATTTTGCTTTTCTTCATTTAATAGACAATGGGACAAATCATACAATCCTGTTCATTTACACTTCCTGAGGATCTGGCCTAATCCCCCTCCATAGCTCTCTCTGATTTGAATGGAGCTGCAATTAGTAAGGCTGTTTTTGTTTAACTTTATATAGCCCCTTAACTTACCACAACTTTTTTTTTGTTTAAGCACAAGTATCTCCCATGAACTCTGTGGTATGCTATGCTTGAACTCAGCACAGCTAGTTCTCCTCTATTCTGGGCTAGAAGGAAAAAAACAGCTCTCCAGACCAAAGATTATCTTCCCTTTAGGTCTGGGAACAGAAATCGTTAGCTAATTGCTGCAGCATAGGCTCTTGTAACTGTGGTGTGAAACAACTTGTCATAGTAAAGTAAGCCATTGCTTAAAAGAGTAAACAGAAAAAGTAGGCCAAGCCCTCATATAACCTAACAGTAATGGCCAAACACATATAGTGGGGAGCCTCCACAAAAACAAACATATTGTAAAGGTGGTGACAAGAAGGTCAACTGTGATCCGTGGGCTGAAGGGCAAAACTTATTGCTCTCTAGTTCAACCACCTAGTCATCATTAATTTATATCATGGCAGCACCTAGAAATCACAATGAAAAACTAGGGCCCCATTGTGAAAGGCGCTGTTCCAGAGAAATAACAAGGAAGACAATCCCTGCACCAGTAACCTCACAATTAGAGCTGGGTGGAGAAAGGTAATTCCATTTCACAGAGGATTTCAATATTTCAAACTATGTTTTCATTCTGCTTTTGAATGAAAATCAAAATTTTTAAATTACTGTGGGAAAGCAAATGGGCCTGTTTCTGGGGCAGTCTGAATGGTGGGCTGCCTGGGAGCCACTGACCCTGCACCCCTGGGATCTCTTGGGAATCTGGCATGCTGAAGAGCTGACAGCCTGGGAACTTGGGGGCTGGTGTTCCCAGAGCTTCCACAGCCTCAGCTCTCCATCAGCCTGCCAGGTTGGGCTGCCAAAGAGTTGGGACCTAAGTGGGCAAATGGGCAGGAACCCTGTCCCCACAAACCATTTTGATTTTGACCAGTCAGCATTTTGCAATGGAATAACCTTCTGGGCGAGAATTTCTGACAAATCCTACTCCTAATCTGCATGTCAGATAGGATCCAACCAGTGGAAGAAATAGACAAATGGACTGTGTAGGGCGGGGTGGTGAGATAACAATAAAGAAAGAACAGTTTAGCACCAAAGACTAAGACAAATTATTATTTACACCTAGAGATCTAGTAGAGGACATTGTGTTTGTAGACACAGCGCTGTACCAGCGTCACCAACATATGAACACAACCCTGCATAGGGACCGTTCCTCAGCAGGCAACTTCTGAGGTAAAGCCCCTCCCCTGCTCTTACGTTCACCTTGGAGAAAATTATTACAGGCTTGAAAGGCTACAGCTGCTTTCTTCCCTGCTGGCTGGCCAGTGAGCTATGATACTGTCCTCTCTCTCTTTTTTTTTTTTAGCCAACCACTTCTGTCCACATATCTATTCAAGTGACATCATCATAGGATCTAATCACATCAGTCATGCAATCAGGGGCTCATTCACCTGCACATGTACCAGTGTTATATATGCCATCATGTGCCAACAATGCCCTTCTGCCATGTACATTGGCCAAACTGGACAGTCTCTACGCAAAAGAATAAATGGACACAAATCTGACATCAGGAATCATAACATTCAAAAATCAGTAGGAGAACACTTCAGCCTCTCTGGTCACTTAGTAACAGACTTAAAAGTGGCAATCTTGCAACAGAAAAGCTTAAAAAACAGACTCCAAAGATAAACTGCTGAACTTGAATTAACATGTAAACTAGATACCATCAATTTAAGCTTGACTACAGATTTGGAACGGCTGGGCCATTTTACACACTGAATCTATTTCCCCATGTTAAGTACCCTCACACCTTGTCAAATGGCCTAAAATGGATCATCTTGATTATCACTACAAAAGGTTTTTTTTTCTCCTGCTAATAATTGCTCATCTTAATTAATTAACCTCTTAGAATGGGTAGGGCAACTCCCACCTTTCCATGTTCTCTGTAGGTGTAGAGATAGCTCCTCACTATATGTTCCATTCTATGCATCCCATGAAGTGGGCTGTAGCCCAGGAAAGCTTATGCTCAAATAAATGTGTTAGTCTCTAAGGTGCCACAAGTACTCCTGTTCTTTTAACCAAAAGAGTGGCCCTTTCCTTTCCCTTACCAGGGTTGGTGTATGGCTCATCTGTCCCACAGAGACCATCAGATCCCCATCACCTGGTGCAGCCCCAAGGCAGCACCCAGGCCCCTTCTCCGCTGCCACCGGCAGGCAAGAGGGCAATGCTGCGAGCTGTGGGACACTGCCTGACCTGCCCCGGCCCCTGGAGCGGGCAGTGCCCATGGCGGGCTTTCTGCTTTACACTCCGGCTCCATGTGGCGGGCCAGGCACCCTCCCGCCGAGCGAGCCTGGTGCGGGCTTGAACGCGCGCCAGGAGGAGCGAGCAGTTCGGGCCAACTGCCCGGGGAATACCCGGGGGCCAGGCAGCTCCCGCGGTCCCCCGGGCTTGGAGCCTCCCCTGGGTAGCAGCAGGGAAGGGAGGCGGAGACCTCGTACCTTTCCCGGCGGGGGCCGTCCCCCGGGGTGGGCCGGGCTAGGAGCGAGGCGGGGAGGGTGTAGCAGAGACTCCCCAGCGGTGCCTGGCTGTCCCTCCCGCCTTCCTTGCCCGGGGCAGCGCCGGGGCTGTATACCTGCCTCCCGCCCCTGCGGTGGCTGCCCTTTTCCCTCCTTCAGCGCACACACTCCTCCTCCTCCTTCTTCCCCCCACGCCCCTCCGGCCATGACCTCCTCCCCCAAGCCCGAAAAGCGACGCTGGAGCTTGGGACGGCTGCCTGGGTCCCGGAAAGGGAGCATGACTCCCAGCAAGAAGCCCTCCGCCCTGGAGCTGGCTGAAAACACCCCCAATGCCCACTACGCCCCTATGCCCCCCGCCCAGGAGCAGATGCAGCAGGACTCCAGCCAGCCGGCGGATCCGGATCGGGGCGAGCCACAGTACAAGAGAGAGATGGTGGTGGTGAATACGGACTGCCCCCGGCCGCACATCAACTTGGACCCTCGGGTCTCCATCTACAGCATCCGCAGACCGCTGCTGAGCAGGACCAACATCCAAGGCAGGGTCTATAACTTCCTAGAGAGACCCACCGGCTGGAAGTGCTTCGTGTATCACTTCACTGTGTGAGTAGTAAACTTCTCTTCCCCCTGGGGGCCGCTGAGGTCTCCGCTGCTGGCAGTGCCACTCGTGTAGCCCGCCCTCCGCCCTCCAATGTCCTTCTTCCCTGATGTCCTGACAGCTGCTTGGGGTCATATGGGCTGCTGCCGTAAGGCACTACTCTGGCAGGAGGGGGAGCAAGGGGTTGCATATGTCCTAGGCTTTGACACTGCAATTACAGTCAGTTGTTGAAGGATCTGACTTATTCTTGGAAAGGACAAACTGCACTGAGCTAAGGTGCCTTTCAGACTCCAGGCAGAGTGATTTAAAAAGCAATCTGTGGTAAATTTCATATCCCTAGTTGTGGTGTTTGTTAATAGTGTGTTGTTGCTCTCCCTCTGTCCCAGCAAAAATTTACTTTGCTGGGTCAGGTGTATATGCACCCATGTAGGGCTTTTGCAGATTCTAAACTGCTCTCATTTTAGGTTTCACAATCAAAATCTACCTAGCCAAGTAAATGTAAATCTTCTTATCTAGTCTGGCATGTATCTATTTTTAATGAATGTGTTTGACCTATGTGTGTTCCATTCATTCATTACTGTTCTTGGTGAGCAAGGCATGAAGTGTTGAGAACTCCTTATTCCAGCCGTGTTACCAGAGCAAATAAATTTTGTTTTTCAGAGGGCAGTTTAATCTGTCTGTTAATGCTTGTTTGAACAATTATTCTGGGCCTGATTCTGTTACCCTTTCTTACACTGCATAGTGCCTCACTCTGCAAGTAGTCCCACTGAAATCAGTGGGACTGTTAATTAATTGACTCATGGCCTGCAGGGGGAGGAGGAGGAAAATGTTAGTGTAGGTAAGGGCATCAGAATCTGGTTCAAAGTGAGTAAGGGTAGTAGAATTAGGCCCTCAGTACCTTCTAAATATTGCATCAAACATTTTTTTAATGACTGAAATGAGAAGTAATGACACCTGTATTGAAAGTCTAGCTTATTAGCCCACCTCCTCGCTTTGCCTGGCTTTTACCTCTTTCCCCAGAACCTACATATTGGCAGGAGGTTTACTGAATTTCTTTAATTGTTAAGTATTGTAATACTTGACTACGGTTTTCTGGTAGGCATAATAAGCATTGAACATCAAACTTTTGACCATATGCATCGCATTCAAGATTGTGTATGAGGAAACCAAAACAGCCCTATAGATGTGTCAGAGCGGGCTTTTATTAAAAAAAATAATAATTCAAGAACCTGAAGACATTTTACATATTTACTAGAATAAGAACATAGCATCGGGTGCCTTTCATAACAGGACATTCCCATACAGTTGACATAAATTATTTGTTTCTTCATGTTGGTATAGAAGGAGATAAAGTAGGTTACATCTTAAATGGTTCATTCTTTGATGCAAATAAGGATTTTAAATAATGATTAATTATTCAGTTACACCATCAGTTACAATTATTTCTTTCACCATCCCCTTCACATTAGGCAACTCCATTATTCTGCTGCTGTAATTCTGCTGGAGGAAGATAGATGACGGTTATGTTGTAGTGGCAACTGTAGCTTTAGCAGGCCTGATTCTATTGTGGAGACAGTCCTTCACTACATTCTTTCAAGCTTATAATGGTGCCAATACTTCTGGTGATTGTAGTCAAGAGAGAAGATGAGTTCTGGAGTATGCTAGAGCTTCTGTGCTGTAGCTGTGTTCAGGTGCTGAATTATGTACAATGTCTATAGTGTCCTTTCACATGGAGCAACGTGCCAGTCCTGAATCAACACAGTGGCGGATCAGTGCTGTTGTTCATCAGCAGCTTACAAATATATGCATGAAAAATTAATGCTTTTTAATCTCGATGTTATAAAGAGTTTACGTAGCCTTTGAGCAATTTGCAATATTATTTCCAGGTAATAAGATCCAGGAGAAATGTTATGGACGTCTTGGATCAGTTTATTTAGGTAAAAAATGATCCAGTGGCTGAAGGCAAAATTGATGTTAGTGTGTCATAAAATCAGTTTTGAAAGCTGCATAATACAGAGGTTTCTCTGTCTGATCAGGCCGGTTCTATCTGAACTGGCATCTTTGATGTTTTAAGGGCCCAGTCCTAGGAACAGGACCCAAGTCAGTTCTGGTGACTTTTTAAACAAAAAAAATTCTGATAATCAAAGTCATTATTTGAAATAAAGAATAAGGTTATAAATAGTATTGTACAGTAAATACAGAATCTTTCATCTGTAGAAATAAGTGCTGTATGTGCCCCAAATTGAGGTACCCAAAATAACTTTTGAAAATCTTCACTAATATCGTCTAAAATTATTAGGAGTTTTAACCTTAATGCAGTATTAGGAGTTTTAACCTTAGTGCTCCTCTCCCCTGCTCCCCCTGTCGCTCACTGGATCATCTCAAGGAGCCTGCCTGCAGGTAGGAGATGGTCCTGGCTGAGCAGGAGCTGGAGCAAGTTAATGATCCCGCGCCTGTCCCCACCCCGCAATAACCGGACTTTTGGTTTGGGTGCCTTTTAGGGTTGCCCTGTCCACAAAAACCAGGCATCTGGCAACCCTGAGTCACCCAGACACAGAAGCCAAAAACTGGACTGTCTGGGTAAAAACTGGATGGGTGGCAACCCTAGTTTCTACATCGGAAGAAGTGGGACACTGAACAGACAAGCTGAGGTTCTTTGATAGAATTGGATGTACTGTGGGTGAGCTGCAGATCTATAGTTGGTGAGGGACTTTAGTAGATTATGTGTGAGGTGTGCTGTCTTTTTATATGGCCCCCATCATCATCTGCATGTCCTTCAAATATTTAAAAATAGAAATATCAATCTCTCTCTCTGCCTTCCCAGCTTGTAGGAGAAACAGCTTCATTAGTTTATTGTTTTTGTGTGTTGTGTGCACAAAGAACTGACAGAGGGAAAGCAAAGTTGAAAGAGAGAGTTCTGCATTTAGTTGTGCATGTGGTGAGTGCCTTAATTAGTTTGTCTTGTGGGTGTGATTTCCACAGCCAAGGCTCAGCTCCCGTGGAAGTTTTGTCTTCCTCCACTGGACAACAGTTGCATTGTTGTGTTGGACTGTAGCTATCTGGGACATGGGAGGTCACTGTCATGTAGGGAGAGATGCCCCCTCACAGATCTAGGGCCAGTCCCATGGAGAGCTGTGAATATCAGGACACAGAAGCCTTGAACAGGATTCCATATTCAGGGACAGGTGCACCCAGGCTGTGTTTTCACAGTAACCTGTGTTATTAAGTAGGTGGGCTGCTGCATTTTGTACAGAATGGTGCATTTTCATAGAATCATAGAATATCAGGGTTGGAAGGGACCTCAGAAGGTCATCTAGTCCAACCCCTTGCTCAAAGCAGGACCAATTCCCAACTAAATTATCCCAGCCAGGGCTTTGTCAAGACTGGCCTTAAAAACCTCTAAGGAAGGAGATTCCACCACCTCGCTAGGTAACCCATTACAGTCCTCACCACCCTCCTAGTGAAAATGTTTTTCCTAATATCCAACCTAAACCTTCTCCACTGCAACTTGACAGAACAAGGAGTAATGGTCTCATCTGGTACCACTGAGAACAGTCTAGATCCATCCTCTTTGGAACCTCCTTTCAGGTAGTTGAAAGCAGCTATTAAATCCCCTTCATTCTTCTCTTCTGCAGACAAAACAATCCCAGTTCCTTCAGCCTCTCCTAATAAGTCATGTGCTCCAGCCACCTAGTCATTTTTGTTGCCCTCCGCTGGACTCTTTCCAATTTTTCCACATCCTTCTTATAGTGGGGCCCAAAACTGGACACACTACTCCAGATGAGGCCTCACCATTGTTGAATAGAGGGGAATGATCACGTCCCTCAATCTACTGGCAATGCCCCTACTTATATAGCCCAAAATGCCGTTAGCCTTCTTGGCAACAAGGGCACACTGTCAACTCATATCCAGCTTCTCGTCCACTGTAACCCCTAGGTCCTTTTCTGCAGAACTGCTGCCTAGCCATTTGGTCCCTAGTCTGTAGCAGTGCATGGAATTCTTCCATCATAAGTGCAGGACTCTGCACTTGTTCTTGTTGAACCTCATCAGGTTTCTTTTGGACCAATCTTCTAATTTTCAGAGTGTGTGGCTTTGTTTCAAGTTATAATTTGCAATAATCAAATCAAATGTGGAGATGATAAATGCATAGATCATTCTGGCCAGCCTGTGCCTCAGCAGGTGGGATTGATGTTCAGGCCAATCTCAGATAGAAAGAGGGTAGTTTTTGCTGTCATGGCTATTTGGGTATGCAATAGCACCGAGACATTGGAAAGGACCCCATGGCTGAGGGCAAGTGAAGGATGTTTCAGAAGGATGTCACGATGGAAGGGTTGTCGGGCCACATCTGTCACCATAGGCAGCTGCCTAGCTTGCCTCTAGCTAGAGTGGCCTCTTTATATGGTGCTATTTACATTTGACATAAAGGAAATGTAGAGCTGGATGTTGTCTGTGAACTGTTGGCACTTCAGCCTGTGTTGCTTCACCAGCTCCCAATGGCTTCTTAGAGATGTTGAATAACATCAGGAGAGGTTTGAGCCCTGTGGGACTGCACAGGTGAGGGCTGTGGAGGTGAAGGAACAGCTCCCATAATGACCCTCTGGGTTCAGTTTGAATGGAAAAATCTGAGGCATTTCATGGCATTTCTATCCATACCTGCAGCCTCTTGAAGGTAGGCCAGGAGTGTTTGGTGCTCAGAGGTGTCAAGTGCTGCAAAGTGCTGGCTGAAGCAGGATGACTGCAGATGTGTTTGGTTGCCTGTGAACTGAAGGTCAGAGACAGCACCTTTGCACTGATGGATTGGCCTGAAGCCTGACTGAGAGGGATCCAGGATGCTGGCAGCTGACAGTTGGCATTAGAGACTATTTGTCACTAACTTCTCAATTAGCTTGCTTAGAAAAGGCATGTTAGATACTAGATGGTAGTTTGCAAGGTCTCCAGCACTGAGTAATTTGTTTCTTTAGTAATGGTCAAACTACTGCATGTTCTATAGTGTGGCAGATTCCTCTCATCAAAAGAAGTGCTGACAGTTTCTGTTTTTAGACGTTCCAGGTGTTCTTTCTTTCTTTTTTTTATCATCCAGGATAAGCAGAAGTGGCAGCTGCTGGTTAAGACAATTGGACACTGGCCAGGCCATTTGAAGGATCCATATCTTATTTCACCTAGGCCAAGCAAGGGAACTGCCTCAAAGGAGACAGAATGAGAAACAAATCTTTGTGCTCAAGCAATATTGTATTTTGTATTCATTAGTCATAGGTGATGGGCACAGTTTGTCAGGAGAGTTGAACTGGGAATCATCTATTCATTTATCACTAAGTAAGCCGTATATCTACATAAAAAAGCTAAATCATGAGCCAGAAGTGACAGAAAATGTTATTTCTGCTAGGTGAATTGTTCCGACATCCTTTTAAGTTTAATGGTTTTAATTTATTCCCTGTTCTTGGCTTGTCAGGTAAATTGGTTAGAGTGCACACACTAAACACTACTAATGCAAATAAAACTTAGCTCACTAATTGAAGATTTAGATGTACGGCTTCTATGAATACAAGTGGAGATTACTTGGGGAATCAGTATCCACGTGAGAACATACCCAGTAGCTCTGGTATATGTTAGAGAAGATCCTACCATTAGTACCAAATCCTGGCTGTAGCCGCTGCCACAACTGAGAAAAGGAAGAGTGCTATAGAGAAACTTCCCAACATTTTGTAGAGTTGGTGTGGTCCCATGGGCCTCCCAGCATCTGCACCTCTTGTCAAAGACACTCACTTCCTAAACATCAGTTTCAAGAGGTAAGATGGATGTGTGTGGCAGTAGTTGTTTGTGCTCCCTATGGGGAAAAGGAACTGGAAGGGCTTAAATTCATTTATTTGCAGAGGGTCTCTGATGTCCTATGACTATATTTGTCCCTGTGTTGGAACTGACTTTTCATAACCAACAAAAGTTGCAGAACTATGTGAGACAAAGACTGAATGAATGAAATAAATCTATTGAAAATACATGAGGAAAGAACCCTTTTTACTTTAGTAGTTTAAAATCAGATAACCTCCTGGAATTAAGAAACTTTTTTTGTGGATAATTTCAGTTGCTTTTAGAATTATAGTATATGTTATAAGTACTTTTTAGTGGCTGGGTGCATTGCATTTTTAGTTTGCATTTTCCTCTGAGGAACAGTGTATTGGCCATAACCAGAGACAACAATCTAGAATAGAATGGCAACTCTTATGTTCCTGTGTATGATAACCAGCTTCTATCTTATCTTCATTCGGTTGCGTGTACCTGGCTCAATTTACTTTGCCTTTGTATACTTCAGGTTTAATCAGTCATGATTATGATATAGTTTATTTGAAATCTAAGATGTTTACACACACTCGGATTGGCCAGCAGATATGAACCAAGAGGCTATTTTTAAAACTCTGCAATGCAGATTCACAGTTTGCTAATTTTTCATAGCAGTGTGTTTGCATGTGTGTGTGTGTGTGTATGCATAAAAGATAAGAAACAATGGCAGATAGAGTATTCTTATTACATTGTGGGTCAAACTTTTTAATAATGAATTATTAAAGATGTTGTGTTTTCACATAGTACTATGAAGAAAGACATGTAACCGCAAACCAACCCAATATTGAAATTCCTGCTTCCAAGTGTATTTCTGGAATGCTGGCCTGTGTACCCTGCACAGATGGTGAAAACACATTTTCAAAGAAAGAACCCATCCATTTGTTTACTTCTACTAATGCATATGCAGCGCATATACTCCCCCTATACTCTTGACAAATATGTTTGTTTCCCAGAAGTGTGAATCTTGATTTGTAAATCAAAGGAAGTGAGAGATAGATAGCATTCTGGACTTCACTAATAGTGTCTTTGGATTTTGTGGTTTGAAGTCTGTTCTTAAACATTTTAACACTTTTATATTAAAAAGGAAAGCCATATAATAAAAAGTGATACATTCAAAATTTTTAAATGCAAGAAATTGTAAAAACAAACAAACAAAAAAAACCCCCAACCTCCCCACAAAAACAAATAAACCAAGAAACAGAAACAAGCAAACATATCAATCTATGCTTTTTTATCTAGGCCATAGTAGAGCTGTGTGAAAGAACTCAGTTTTGCTCCAAGAGTATTTGTGAAGAGGCAATTTTATTTTCATTTTTGCCAGCAAATGTAGATTTTCTCTGGAGACATGCTGATGGGAGGCAAAAGGTGTTCAGGAATGAAGGTTTTTTTCTTTGTCTGACAAAAATTTCTGCTATTTGCCATGTTATTGTATCTGTGTTGGTACCAGGATATGTGAAAGATGGGTGGGTGAGGTAATATCTTTTATTGGCCTAACTTCTGTTAGTGAAAGAGAGAAACTTTTGAGCTCCACAGACCTGAAGAAGAGCTCTGTGGAGCTTGAAAGCTTGTCTCTTTCACCAACAGAAGTTTGTCCAATAAAAGATACTACCTCACCCACCTTGTTGCTCTAAATTATCATTGTCAGTTAGCTGGGACATAGTCATAATTCCTCTCTCCATCCAGTCTCTCCACCTCAAGGTTTTGTCACCAATTTTAAGAAAAGGCTTGCTCCATACCAGTGGCAACACCTAATATATAAAGCTGAAACTTATGTTTGTTTTCTGTTCCATTCATGATCTTGAGTCCCAATTCTAATGTTTTATATTCATAATACATTTTAAGTGCTAAATAATCTTGTTCTTAAAGATGAACTGTGTTTCTCCTATTTATTTATAGTGTGCACCTGTTGCATTATGCTGCCTGTAATTTGAAAGAAATACTATTAGTTTCTTTGCTTAGGTCAATTATGTAGAATTGAAAACAGAGTTCTGTGTACAAACCCCTGTGGGAAACCATTGTTGCTTTAGTTAATTGTTTTTTAAAACTCCTTTGCAATAGAGCTTTTTTTCTTCAGTTTCAACCAGCACTTAGCACAGGTTGTATTTTAAAAAGGAGCCTATCAAGTGAGACATTATCGATCGCTTTGCAGTAGCCAAATGAAATGAATTACTCTTGTGAACTTTTTCTGTACCTATGGATGAAGTCAAGGAGATTAACAAAACAGGACCTTTCGCTTTGTAATATAAAATAAATGCACAGTGAAGTCTTCTGTTAATTATAATATTTTTTGTAAGTGCACTTATCTTGGGGTTGAGTAGTGTTTTTACATACTTATTGTCTTGTAAGTCACCATGTCATTTTAAAAAATGTTGCCAATAGGTGTGACTGGCACCACATTCAAATTTTGTGTTTGCTTGAAGTATACGTAAGGTTGTTTATTCTTTTGGAGTATACCCAGTGTATCTGCATCATGTATCTACTGAGAGGCAGGTTATTCTTGCAGTCAAGCCGGGGATGGAGTGGATAGGTCTGTTTCTTTCCTCCTTATGTGCCTGGGTGGGTAGGTGCTGGTTTTAAGCACTAGTTGTAACTGGTATGTAATTGTGTTACTGTTGTGCCTGGGAACCCTGGTCATGGACCAGGACCTTATTGTGCTTCATGCTGTTGTAATACCCTCTAGTACAGTGGTTCTCAAACTATTGTACTGGTGACCCCTTTCACATAGCAAGCCTCTGAGTGAGACCCCCCCCCTTATAAATTAAAAACACTTGTTTATATATTTAACACCATTATAAATGCTGGAGGCAAAGCGGGGTTTGGGGTGAAGGCTGACAGCTCACGACCCTCCATGTAATAACCCGGCAACCCCCTGAGGGGTCCCAACCCCCAGTTTGAGAAACCTTGCTCTAGTAGCACACTTATTCCTACCAGAAAGAGAATTTGTTTTTCACTTTATATCTTTCTCATCAGAGGGTTATTCTTGTGCAGTGGCCACACATTTATATTTTGGATAGCACAGGTGAGAAGGAGTACGTGTGTGGGAGGATGAGGATGAAGGGGAGACAAAGTGGTATTGTCTCTTGGTTCCATGTTGGCTCATACCCTCCCTCCCCTTTTTGCTCTCTCCTTAGTCTACAGTCTTAATTTGTCAGCTGTGTGGTAAAGATGGCTCAGCAGAGGGTGCCTGTCTAATGTACAGGAGCACCTTACCCTGACTGTATTGTCTGGATTAGAGGGCATTAAAAGCAAACCTTACTCACTGCTCCCAAATAAGTCTTCCCTGCTTCTCCCAATGCCCTAGTCAATTAGGTTTGAATGCTCAGTTGCTCATTGTTTACATAGTGACAAGAATATCTCAATACCAAGTTAATGGGCCCTAGCCACTGCTGTTTGGTTTGCACTCTGCAATACTGTAACATCGTCTAGACTGCTGTTACAGCCATGTGATGTTGCTGCTACTTCCTCTTCTTTTGTATCCAGCATTGTGGATGAGATAGAGGAGAAACAATCCAGCAAAAGAACACCACTTGCAGACAGAGTACTATTGGGTCAGGGCTATTTGCTATGCTAAAACAACCAGTTATACTTCTTGCAGTGGTAGTGTCTGAGCATGTGACTTATGTGGTCACAACTAACATGATTTTAAAATTTGTTGGATACCTGTTTTCTCACTAATTCTTATTACTGCTGTAGACTCAAACCCGTCTGAGCAGGAACCAATCCAAAAAGGCCTTAGACATGTTTACTAGAAGGTGTGAAATTGAACAAAGGCTATAATGATTATCTGCGCTAAGGAAGTATGCACTTATGCTACTTTGTATGCTTAGGAGAAGGAAAATGCATTGTTTGTCCTAAACTGATATCCCAGACCTAAACTGTTTCATTTTGTTAATGAGAGCAGATTTCCTGTGACAAACATGGCCACTGTGTGTGAAAGCAGAAAGAAACAAGAAGCATCCAAACAAGATTCAAATGGCTTTTAATCCTTTTGATCAGGTATTAGGAAATGAATAATGCTATATGTTAACACTTGGCAAACAAGATGGGGGCTATAAAACAAACACAAATTGGAGACATTTTGAGGGAACATCTAATCTATTAAGCTCTGACAGAGAGAGGGTTTTGTTGTTCCTGTGTCAGATAGACTAAAGACTTTTCTCTCAACTACAATATGGTGTAATTCAAGTTTAGATCCTCCCTCACAAAATTTTCCATTGGATTTGACAAGGCATGTGGCTATTCTTTATATCTATCCCCTTGTTTGTTCTTTCTTTCTTTCTTTCTGTAATTTTTAATAACATCTGTTTTCATTTAAGATAATCAGACTCTTAATTCAGCATAAACGGATGATTTTCAGTGATAAAGAGAGAAACTGAACTCTGGCCTCCTGGAAGTACAGAAATAACAAATAACAAATAAGAAAGGACAAGGGTGTTCCAATTCTTCTTTCCAAATGGTATTGAATAAGACACTGGCAGGAACTAGGATGGGGAATGGGAGACACTACTAAGCCATGTAAATAGGCTTGATTTACTACTGCCTTCTCCTTTGGTAGCTAATTGCTAAAAGAACGCTATCAGGGAGAACAACAAACCATTAGACATACAGTGAGGCATTGAGATCGCTCCATGCGGCAGCAAAACCTGCTTTAGTTCTGCTCAGCATTGACTGATGCCACTGTGCCAATGGCAGTTATACTACCAGTTTCTATTGTATTAATGAGGAAGCAGTGGAAATGGCTTTTGCACAAATGTCAGTCCAGGGAAGGAAAGTGGAAGCCTGGAGGTTTGTAATTAAAATGCTTTTTGAGAGGAAACTCCAGCTTTAGTAGTAGTTGTGAAGATTAAAGGAGCAATGTCAGAACTGACTGAACTCATGCTTTAAAACATCTGCCTGAAGCAGTCACATGGAAAAGCCTACTCCCTGCCATCTTGTGCTGTGATCTCTTGGCTCTGACGAGCTAAGCAGGGTTCATACTGCATCAGAAATGGGGTGTACGTGGTGGTGGTGGGGAATCTGTGGAAAAATAATAGTCTAAAGACTGTGACGTAAGGCATATGCACAAGCAGGTCAAATTCATTCTGGCATTTCCTAATTGTTAAATACTGGACTTTGCAACCTTAATAATGTTCTTTTAACAAGGTTGTTTTGTGAGTAACTGGTAGCAGTAGTACTTGTCATCTTCTGTGTGGACCAGCATGGGAGGTGGATGGGACACTTTTTTGATGGTTTTCACAGATGTTTGCCTACAGCAGAGGAATGGTGAGACTCAGGAATCTTGGGTTCCATTTCAGGCTCAGGAGGCCTGTGTGCTCTAGTGGGCAAAAGCTCTTCTGTCCATTCTCTCCCAAGCTTGACCCTTCTGCCTCATTTGCTCCATCTTGTCTCTTTCACACACCTGACTCCTTATCCTATTTTCCTCATCTAGCCAATCCTAGTTTCCACTCCTCAAGCTCCCAGCCTCCTTGCTCAGCAAGTCCGAGTCTCAGCCCTAGACTTGCCACTCCCAGTCTCACCCCCACCCCCTGGTCAGTCTCCATGCCAAGCCATTCCCAGTCTCCCCACCCCAAACTCCTCATTTGATCTGTCTCTTCCTTTCCAAGCCTCTGCACCCTTGCCTCACCGTCTCATTCTCCATCCCCATGCTATTTGTTCATTATTTCCCACTCCCCCACATCTTGTCCCAGTTTCTTTGCCCAGCCAATCCCAGGTCTACCCCTGCAGCCTTGCTCCTTGTCAGTTCTACCCTTCTCCCCGACTCGTTCACAGTTATAGAATCACAGAATGATAGGACTAGAAGGGACCTCAAGGGGTCATCTAGTCCAGTCCCCTGAACTCATAGCAGGACTTAAGTATTGTCCAACCTGCTCTTAAAAATCTCCAATGATGGAGATTCCACAATGTCTCTAGGCAATTTATTCCAGTGCTTAACCACCGTGACAGTTAGGAAGTTTTTCCTAATGTCCAACCTAAACCTCTCTTGCTGCAATTTAAGCCCATTGCTTCTTGTCCTATCCTCCGAGGTTAAGAAGAACAATTCTTCTCCCTCCTCCTTGTACCAGCTTTTTATGTACCTGAAAACTGTTATCATGTGCCCTCTCAGTCTTCTCTTTTCCAGACTAAAGAAACCCAGTTTTTCAATCTTCCCTGATAGGTCATGTTTTCTAGATCTTTAATAATTTTTGTTGCTCTTCTCTGGACTCTCTCCAATTTGTCCACATCTTTTCTGAAATGTGGTGCTCAGAACTGGACACAATACTTCAGTTGAGGCCTAATCAGTGTGGAGTAGAGCAGAAGAATTACTTCTCTTTTCTTGTTTACAACATTCCTGCTAATACATCGCAGAATGATGTTTGCTTTTTTGGCAACAGTGTTATGCTGTTGACTCATATTTAGCTTGTGCTCCACCATGACACCAGATCCCTTTCCGCAGTACTCCTTCCTAGAGAGTCATTTCCCATTTTGCTTGTGTGCAACTGATTTGTTCCTTCCTAAATGGAGTATTTTTCATTTGTCCTTATTGAATTTTATCCTATTTACTTCAGACCATTTCTCCAGTTTGTCAGATCATTTTGATTTTTAATCCTATCCTCCAAAGCACTTGCAACCCCTCCCAGCTTGGTATCATCCACAAACTTGAAGATATTGAACAGAACCAGACCCAGAACGGATCCCCGCAGGACCCCACAGTCCTAATCTTCTTGTTCAGTCTCCCCCAGCAACTAATCCTGGCTTCCTCTCCATACACGCTGGCTCCCCCAGTTGCACCACTGTTTCTCTCCCTGGCTGAGAGCCCCAGTCATCTTGTCCATCCAGTTCCAGATTCCCTCTTACCCCAACTCCCAGTCCAGTTCTCCCTCCGTTCCCCCTCTCTCTGAGTCTGCAGTCCCAGTCTCCTCCCACCAGCCTTCCTCCCCAGATCCAGCTCTTGTTCCATCTGCATTAGAATCAGGCAGATTTCGTCTCCATGGCACCTGGGCCCAGCAGTGCAGTCACTGAGAGCAGAAGAGGGGCAGGCTTCTGATTTTCATTGCAGTGCCCGGAACTGAGCAATCACAAGGAAAGTCCTGCTTGGCCCTAGGCTGGAGCATGCTCAGTGCCAACAAATTTTGTCTGCAACTTACTGCAAAGCTCTAGCAAGTCTCTAATGACCATGTGTAAAGAGAAATTTTTCAAAGGTATCTAACAAGCAAATTAGAGCAGATTTTCACAGGGATAGGCACATACCTCACACATAGGCTACTCCCGCCAAATTTCAAGTCCCCCCTAGAACTTCTCAAAGAAAAAATCTCTTGAATTTTTAAAAATGAGCAAAACAATGTATTTTCCATTAACCTCATTCTTGGAAATGGCTGCACTGTTTGGCTGAAATTTTCCAAAAATAAAGCTAGCCTCAGACAGACACCCAGCATGGACAATTTCAGCCCAAACCATTCAAGTTTGGTATACTTTTATGCAATGGAAAACCAGGTCTTATGATGGGAAGCATTGGGCAACCTTATTAATAGATAGCTCGACCAACCCCACCTGTGCTAGGTCCTTCAAACTGAAAGTGTCTGGAAAAGTATAGGATGATTATAGTGTCTCAAAGTCTGTCTATTATAACAGTCCATATATCAGTTTTCTGGGCTTGGCATAAGAGCTTGAAAAAATAGTCTCCACTTGTCTGGTTTTTTTGTGTGTGAGAGTTGTTTTTGGAATACCTGTCCCCTAATTCCTGGGAGCAGCTGATGAACATTATCATCCATACAAAGCGTGCACTTAGTGGTGTTATATTTGTTAGGCATTCTGCTCTAGAAAAACAATTCTGCCAGCCTTCTGAAGTGTCAACACGAATGATCTTAAGAAAACCAATGGGCATCGTGTTGACATTGCCCCAGATATGTCAAATGGTTGCTTGGGCAAGTCTGGCAGCTTTACTTTATGCAGCTCCACAAGTACTAGGAAAATTTGGGAATGCTCTATAGATAGGCCTCTTTGACAACCTTCATTGCAATCTAAGCACAGCAAAAATTGTGATTCAGTTGTAATGAAACAATTTGGCTTAGTTCCAGGTATCTGAGCCCTGGATTTATTGCAGCAAACAGTGCCAACATATGCAATAGAAGACACATGCAGTGTGCTTTGCAGACAATTTAAACTGTGTAGTAACTGACTTTTGTGATTAATGGACAATTGAAAGTACATTAGTGGCATGATATAAAGCCTGTGGATGCTTGGCTATTCAGTTCCAGCTGGAAAAACACTGTCTCAGATGCAGGAAGAAAACATCTTGCCCCTATCAAGAGGTTAAATAGGAGATTCAGATACATTGGAACGCTGACAGTTGCAGTTTAGGCTCATGGGGCTTGTTTAACTGCAGAAAAATGAATAGGTCTCTTGATTAGACAAAACTCTTCATACAGAGAAACAGGATCTTCCTATATGTTTGTGCAGTGCCTCACACAATGTGCCTTCACTGTAATACAAATAATTATGATAATTGGAAAGACAGATGTATTCACAAGCCTTCACTCACTGTCATCTTACTGGTAATTTGACATGGCTACTTGAAAAGTTATTAGGGATGATGTGGGTTTCTTGTTAGTCTCTCTTTCGCTTGCTTAAAAAATGCAAATAGGAACCAAGGGTGTTGTTTAATAACTAAGGTAAAGAAATCACATTCTCTGCTTTGCTCATGTTATAATAATCCTTCTCCAGCTCTTTTCATCCAACGATCTGAAGGCATTTTAGCCCTGAGGTTTCTTTAAGTTAAATTGGGGGCTGTTACAGCCCCCAGTCAGCCCAAGACTGGGGGAGTGGGAAAGCTGGTTTACAGCTACCTTTCTACTCTCACATTCAACACAACTGAGGATTGAGCCCCTGGCTCCCAGCCCAGTTTTCCTTTTCTCCTGGCACAAAGGGGATTTTGCTGGGGGGAAGCAGCAAGAGGAGATCCACCTTGTGTGTGTTCAGTTGGGAGCTATAACTGTGTGTGCTTGTTATGAAACTATGCAGAGGACTCAGTGGGGCCTGGGAGCATGTGCAGTGCAGGTCATAGTCTGATCTTTCAGAACTGAGCAAGTGAAAAACAAGTTGGTGAAATGGTGATTTCCTCCTGCCGCTGCCCCCCAAATTGTATAGCTTGGACAATCTGGATATCAGTATTCAAAGGGATAATTTCAGAGTGGTAGCTATGTTAGTCTGTATCAGCAAAAAGAACGAGGAGTACTTGTGGCACCTTAGAGACTAACAAATTTATTCGGGCATAAACTTTCACGGGCTAAAAGCCACTTCATCGGATGCATGAAGTGGAAAATACAGTAGGAAGATATATATATTCACAGAGAACATGAAAAATGGGTGTTGCCATACCAACTGTAACGAGACTAATCAATTAAGGTGGGCTATTATCAGCAGGAGAAAAAAACTTTTGTAGTGAGAATCAGGATGGCCAATTTCAACAGTTGACAAGAAGGTGTGAGTAACAGTAGGGGAAAATTAGCATGGGGAAATAGTTTTTACTTTGTTAATGACCCATCCACTCGCAGTCTTTATTCAAGCCTAATTTAATAGTGTCCAGTTTGCAAATTAATTCCAGTTCTGCAGTTTCTTGTTGGAGTCTGGTTTTGAAATTTTGTTGCTGAAGAATTGCGACTTTTAGGTCTGTAACTGAGTGACCAGGGAGGTTGAAGTGTTCTCCAACTGGTTTTTGAATGTTATAATTCTTGACGTCTGATTTGTGTCCATTTATTCTTTCTGGTTTGGCCAATGTGCATGGCAGAGGGACATTACTGGCACATGATGGCATATATCACATTGGTAGATGTGCAGGTGAACCCTGATAGTGTGGCTAATGTAATTAGGCCCTATGATGGTGTCCCTTGAATAGATATGTGGACAGAGTTGGCAACAGGCTTTGTTGCAAGGATAAGTTCCTGGGTTAGTGTTTTTGTTATGTAGCGTGTGGTTGCTGATGAGTATTTGCCACAGGTTGGGGGGCTGTCTGTAAGCGAGGACTGGCCTGTCTCCCAAGATCTGTGAAAGTGAGGAATCATTCTTCAGGACAGGTTGTAGATTCTTTATGATGTGCTGGAGAGGTTTTAGTTAGGGGCTGAGAGTGATGGCTAGTGGCGTTCTGTTATTTTCTTTGTTGGGCCTGTTCTAGAGTAGGTGACTTCTGGGTATTCTTCTGGCTCTGTCAATCTGCTTCTTCACTTCAGCAGGTGAATATTGTAGTTTTCTGAACGCTTGATAGAGATCTTGTAGGTGTTTGTGTCTGAGGGATTGGAGCAAATGCAGTTGTATCTTAGAGCTTGGCTGTAGACAATGAATCATGTGATGTGGTCTGGATGAAAGCTGGAGGCATGTAGATAAGTATAACAATCAGTAGGTTTCCGGTATAGGGTGTTTTTTATTTGACCATCACTTATTAGCACTGTAGTGTCCAGGAAGTGGATCTCTTGTGTGGACTGGTCCAGACTGAGGTTGATGGTAGGATGGAAATTGTTGAAATCATGGTGGAATTCCTCAAGGGCTTCTTTTCCTTGGGTCCAGAAGATGAAGATGTCATCAGTGTAGGTCAAGTAGAGTAGGGGCGTTAGGGGACGAGAGCTGTGGGGCCATGCGGGTACCCATAGCAGTGCCATTGACTTGAAGGTATACATTGTCCCCCAATGTGAAATAGTTGTGGGTGAGGACAAAGTCACAAAGTTCAGCCAACAAGTTTGCTGTGACATTATTGGGGATACTGTTCCTGACGGCTTGTAGTCTGTCTTTCTGTGGAATGTTGGTGTAGATGGCTTCTACATCCATAGTGGCCAGGATAGTGTTTTCTGGAAGATCACAAAGGGATAGTGACAGCCACTTCTTTGACCTCAGGGGTACCTCTCCACCAAATTTCAAGTTCCTTCTCCAAACTCCTCAAGTAATAAAGCTCTTCATGTAGCAAAACTATCTATTTTTGATATACCACTTTCTTAAAAATGGCTAAATCATTTTTGATTAAATTTTCAGAAAAACCTCAGCCTGAGGCGCACCCCAGTTGAAGCATGGAAAACCACAACCCAAAAAATTAAAGTACGCAAAAGTTGTAAGGAACTGAAAATGGAGTTACAGGGAAATTGTCCACAGCTTTAATAATAGACATTGCTACTGTTGTGCCTGTACGATTTAGTTTTATGTAATTATTATTTTAGGTATCTGTTTTATATATTCCTGCCTAGAAAGTGTGATTTTTTTTATAAAACTTGAAAATTTTGAACAAAACCAAAATAGATGTATCATTCTGAATATCTGCATCTCTTTCTTCGTATTTTCTCTTGCTTCTGCAAATATTGATTCAGATCTTTTTATGTTTCATATTGATAACTTTAATGGCAATATGAATCTCATCTATTCTTCTCACTATTATCTACTGAGTTGTTATGATATAAATGTGTCATTTGATAATTCAGTTCTGTAACCATGATCATATAAAATTGAAAGCTGCTATCTCATTGCTAGTGGAATCCAATGACTGAAATGGAATGTCTAGGTGCCTAGTTTTTTCTCTTCTTTTTTGTGTAGGGATAACTCCTCCTAGCACTCTTTGGAATTAATGTGTATACTCAGTGGAGAAGAGACCTTAGTGTTCCCAGGTTCATTTTAGACGATGTGGGTTTTGTCCTTCATACTTACAAATTGCATCAGATGATTGTGTAACAAAGCTGCTCCAGACTGGTTCTCTGTCCTAGAACAAATGAAGAGGAGAAAGCACGTGTCATTATGGTTTCCCCTGCTTGGTTTCTTTTTGAGACAACTTGCTGAAAAATCAAAAAATTGTCGTACTATTATTCTTTTCTTAAATATTCCTCTGGTGAATTGCTTAATTGTAAGAGGAAATCTCAATATGTTTTTTTAAAAGTGAATTTTCATACCCAGCATCACTAATGGCACCATAAATATACTTACTCTCTTTGCATGGTAAACTGTTGCTGAATGGTCTTGTTTCTACAGTAAAAGCTGTTTTATCCGGCATGTTGGGGAAATAGGGAGTGCTGGTAAGTGAAAAATGCCAGTTAACTAAGAGGGAGGGAGTTTGGGTGGGGGAGAGGGTCTGGGGCGCGGGAGCAGGTGTGGGGTGCCAGATCCAAGGGGCGCTCACCTCGAGCAGCTCTCCGCAAGTGGTGACCTGTCCTGGCTGCTCCTAGGTGGAGGCATGGCAGATGACTGTGCACTGTCCTTGCCCTTCCTTGAGCGCTGGCTCTGCAGCTCCCATTGGCCGGGAACAGCGGCCAATAGGAGCTGTGAGGGCGGTGCCTGCAGGCAGAGGCAGGATGCAGAGCTGCCTACCGCGCCTCCTCCTAGGAGCAGTCGGGACAGATCACTGCTTGCGGGGATCCATCCAAGGTGAGTGGCCCTGCGTCTAGTACCCTGTACCCACTCTCGTGCTTCAAACCCCCTCCTGCACCGAAACTCCCTACCAGAGCCTGCGTCCCACACCCCCTCCCATGCCCTAACCCCCTCTGGCCCCATGCCATTGGGACTATAAACTGGACTTTCAATGAAGATCAGAAATGATGGTTTAGAGAGCTTTCCGGTTGGTGAAGTGCCAGATAAAACAGCTTTTACTCAAGTTAGTTTTCTCATTCTATTTCTCATACACTGTTACAGTGAAGGTGATTAGGTTCCCAGTAGTATAGGGTCATGGTTAACTATGTTTTCATTAATACTTAGGCTCTAATCCTGCAAACGCTTAAGTACATACTTAACTTTACTACTTGAGTACCCCCACTGATTTTTAGCAGAGTATGTGTGTAAATAAACTTAAGTACATGCATAAGTGTTCCAGGATTGGTGCCTTAAAAGTATCATGAACATTGCTGTTTGTATTACATTTAGAAGAACTCTCTTTTCAACAATGCTTGTCCTTTCAAATATGATTAGAGTTTTGGACACTTAATTTGAGATATTTAAAAGAGGCCTGATTTTTCAGAAAGTGCTGAACCATTAAGATTTCTATTCTGTGTAGGTTCTTATACTGCACTCATCACCATTGTATCGGAGTGACTTTCAGTAATAGACTCATAGACTCATAGACTCTAGGACTGGAAGGGACCTCGAGAGGTCATCGAGTCCAGTCCCCTGCCCTCATGGCAGGACCAAATACTGTCTAGACCATCCCTAATAGACATTTATCTAACCTACTCTTAAATATCTCCAGAGATGGAGATTCCACAACTTCCCTAGGCAATCTATTCCAGTGTTTAACTACCCTGACAGTTAGGAACTTTTTCCTAATGTCCAACCTAAATCTCCCTTGCTGCAGTTTAAGCCCATTGCTTCTTGTTCTATCATTGGAGGCTAAGGTGAACAAGTTTTCTCCCTCCTCCTGATGACACCCTTTTAGATACCTGAAAACTGCTATCATGTCCCCTCTCAGTCTTCTCTTTTCCAAACAAAACAAACCCAATTCCTTCAGCCTTCCTTCATAGGTCATGTTCTCAAGACCTTTTATCATTCTTGTTGCTCTTCTCTGGACCCTCTCCAATTTCTCCACATCTTTCTTGAAATGCGGTGCCCAGAACTGGACACAATACTCCAGTTGTGGCCTAACCAGCGCAGAGTAAAGCGGAAGAATGACTTCTCGTGTCTTGTTTACAACACACCTGTTAATGCAGTAAGCAATGTGACTAACATTTGTCACATATCTGTTTTCTCATCTCTCACCCAGAAATAGAAGTGTGTGGAGTGTTTTGTTCTGAAATTATTATTTGTGTGTGTGTGTGTGTATACACATACACATGTTGCTATATATTAGAGAAGGCAAGAATAAAGTAATGTACCTTGCACTTAGAGGGAAAAGTGGTGATGTTTGTGGTCTTTACTTCCTATGGGAGTTCATTCCATAATCTTGGGCCAGCCCCTGAGAAAGCTCTGTCTCAAGTTGGGCACCCCAACACTGAGGTACCCAAAATCACTAGTCTCTTGAAAATTTAGGCCTTTAAGTGTTGAGTATAAAAGTAGCTGACTTTTCACTGTTCAGTAGATATTTTTGTATAACTTTTATTGCATTCTTAATGCTATGTTGCAGTTGTAAACAAACTGAATAGTAAATTTGGAGCACCACTTGTATGTCTGGGGTTGGTTTTCTAGCTTTTGTTAAATCAGTTCTATTTCAATAAAAAGTGATCTGAAGAACAGGAATCCTGTAAAACAAAACTAGAGGAAATGATTTCATATGAAAAACATAAGAAATAATAGTAATCAGGTAATTGTTTGGGGGCTGAATGTTGTACCCCCAAACATTATATGTGGCTACACTTCCCCAGGAGAATTTCTGTTGCAATATGAAAAAGTATGGGAGAGAATTTTGAGTGGCTTACGTATGTTTCCAGAAGCTGGATGTGCTGCAGCGTCCATTATTATGTAATTTAGGAACAGTTTTAAAATCGGTTTCTCACACACCTTGCCATTGTTGCTTGTCCACCCACCTCTACTTCATTTCTGCTTCTTTTCTTTCCTTGATGAATCCTTTACCCCTCTCAATACGTTCTTATTATCCAGATTGAATTGTTCTCAAAAGCATGAAGCACGCCTTCCTCAGTTGCATGTACCAAGAATGGAAACCTCCCAGGACTCCTAATGGACTTTCCTTGGTTATACCACCTCTGGGAGGAGTAGGTTGGGGAGGGTAAGCCAGATTATGGACACTCTGCTCCTTTCCAGTCCAACAGATATCAGGGTCCTGTGGGAAAGGGAACCCCTTTCTGCTCAGACGGGAGCTGGTTCCAAAAGATGGCTGCAGCGCCTTCTTGGCAGTATAATTTCAGCACAAATCACACTTCCGAGTGGATCCTCTTGTTCAGTAGCAGCCAGGGAGGGGACCAAAGGCAAAGTATCCTAGTATAACTATAATTGGAACTAAAGCTGTCTCTCCTTCTGCCAGAAGCAGATCCAGGAGCAGAATAAGGGAAAGTGCTGCAAGAAGTGGCAGAATCCCCTGATCCCATTCTCTTAAGTCAATGAAGCCCCCATAACCACTTTACCATGCAGGGCAGTGGAAGTAGGGGACAGTTTTGTGGAGGTGACACCTTCTCCACACTTCCTCAGGGGAAGGATCATCTGATCATCCCAGCTGGATCCATGTGCAGAACCAGTGCTTGGTTTGTGTCCTGTAGAGAGAAGCTTTCCCTGACCTTCACAAATTTAAGCAAATCCTCTCTTCCAGACTATTTCATAAGATCTTTCAGGGTTATTTCACTTGTTGCTCATTCGCCTGCGTCCTAGAAAACACAGTAATGTAGGTAAACATCACAAGGATATAAAGAAGTGTATATTTGTATAACAATAGTGAGAATAAATTCCATGTGATTATATGCTATTATCTTATCAGTGGTCCAGAATGTACAAGATGATATCACAACACTTTCCACGGAGTAAACCTGTTGGCTCAGCAATTTCTAAGATATCAGGGCATCTGACATCTACTGCTCAACAACCTCTTTGAGTTTTCTGTTTTGACTTTGTTTTACATATGGAAGGCACATGTGTATATAAGCATAAATATTCAGATTAAACACATGATGCCAGCACAGTTCTTGCCAGATTCACGTGCATTAGGGATTACAGCCTTTCGTGGCTCTTATTTTCTCTGCCTGTTATGAACTGTGACAGCTTTTAGCTTGGATAATTATTATTTAATCATAATTCTATTTAGTATTTCATGCTAAAAACCAGGTTAAAAGAATGTTGTGGTTGTATAAAGCAGTCCTCAGATTTAACAAATGGCATAATGAAGGTAGCCTTGCAACCTTAATTTTACTGCTGGTGCATAGGCATTACTCATCCAGCGCATAGGATGGATGGTGATTTCTGTGGCACTCGTTGCCTTAGTATCTGAGTGCCTCACAAACATGATGGAAATTATCTTCACAACAACTCAGAGGATGGTCCATTTTGTCTGGCTCATATGTAGCCGTAACACTGTACATTCATTTGAAACTGATTCAAGAGACTCAGTATGGTGTGAGTGAAGGCATGATGCACTATGACAGGTATGTGAACTTAGTAAAATGTGTAGCTGTTATATCACTATGAAACTCTCCTGCAAATGCACTAATGGTGACTTTTGGGGTTTTAGCTCTGTCAAATGGACAGATTTTTCTGGGGATAGCAAAAGACACCTTTTTTGACCTCAGTAACAATACTCTACCAAAGTTTCAACTTCCTACTCCAAATTCCTGGGACACTAGAGCTGTTAAAAAAGAGAAAGTAAAAAATAACAACAAAACTAGCTTTGTGGATTCCTATATCTATTGGAACACATATAGTAGGTTTTTTTAATTTAAAATTGTTTAACGGTGCTTTTGATTAATAATACAGAGCCTGATCCTATCCCTCTCTTTCTATTGACTGCAATGGGCATTGGGTAAGTCAAATATCTGTTTTAAGAACAGAATTGCTTTCAGAATAGAAGTAGCTTAATGGTGCTAATTTTAATATTCAATATTCTTAGCAAATCCACTTTCCTAGTAACATGTCCAACCAGGTCACCTCCAGGCATCTGTTGGACCTGCCAGCACATAGGCAAAAGTAGGGGGTGGGGATTTACAGTTCTGATGGATACCTGACTGCATTTCATTGGAAGGTTGTTGAAACTGAAATGTTCCCCAAAAACATGACAAATTGGCGTTTCTGACTAAAATCTCCAACCAGCTTTCCTTCTGAGATAATGTTATAGCAAGACTCGACCAGAAGGAATCTTTGAGCAAAAGTGGCTATGGGATGTCACAGCATTCTTGCTTGCTTGGAGCACAGTAAGTGGAATGTATGGCTGCACTATGAAACAGAAATTACATAGGGAGAAGAGATTTATTTATCTATTTATTTATTTTAAAAGGCCTTGACTAAACTGGGGGTTTGCTTTGATTTCAACCATCCAGGGCCTGTCATGGGTATAGCAAAGTCAGTGGTGCAAACTCCTATTGGTAGGTACTGTAAACAGCAATATAACTCTTTGGGACAGGTATCATCTTTGCAGTGTGTTTGTACATCACCTAGCACAATGAGGTCCTAGTCCATGACCAGGGCTCTTAGGTGCTATCATGGTAAAAATAATAAATAATAATTTTCATCAGTGCCACGTACCCATTTTGATTAAGTGGCACTAGTACAAATCATGGCTGACAGGAGTTTACTTTGTGTACACAATAGTTTGCACAGAGGCATTCAAGCGAATCCGCAGACCTAAACAAAACATCAGTCTGCGGCCTCTTCATATCCTCCTATAAATTAATGGCAGACCCCCAGAACCCCCATGAGGCCAGGTTGGAGGCTGACAGCATAGATTCCAGCCTGGGTCTGCAGAGGCAGCTGAACCTCAGTGATAGACCCTGCAAGATGGGAACAGTCCAATACCTGGGCACTGACAGGGTGAAGCTGCCAACATGTAGGGCCCCAGTTAACAGGCATCATGATCCCCTTTCAGGCACAAAGCCACCCAGGCTGGGGACACTGACCCCCTGCTGCCAATCTGCCACTCAGAAATCTGTTGCCTTTGGCAGTTGTCTTTTCTAAAGCAGCCTCAGCTGGTGCAGTAACATCAGTGGCTGGCCAGCAATGGCTGAAATCTCCAGTGTAGTTTCAGCCTCATTTCTTCCCCAGTTGATTAGGAGTTCTAGTATGTTGTTAGACTTCTGGAATGAGTAAAACAATTGCTTTCTCCCAGCCTCCAAGCATCAAAGTCTAAAGTCATTATCAGCTCAGCTGGGGTCTGTGAAGTCATGGTGTTGTGTGATTTAGTGGGAAATTGCCACCTCTATGACAAGTGTTGGAATGTCCCAGGCTGTCCTTGGGGTGCTGTTGGTGTCTTTCACAACAATAAATCCCCTGTCAACAGTCTTGGCCATTCGCAAACACCAGTAAAGCATACACAAGCGCTTATCAGCTCCCATAAGACTGTGCATTTATAAGAAGCAATGTCATAAAAACCTTCAGTGGCTGGCAATTCCAGAGCTCACTGTAGTTGAAAAGAATTCCAGAAGAACACAGGGCTCTTATCAATTTTAATTGCTAGGCAGTGGAGAGTTGCTGTTTGTTTAACGTCATCTGGTGTTGGCAACTCTGCTCTGTGCTGTGCTTTATAGATATTGTTTCTGGCAAGTAGTGTTTCCAAAGGATATAGAATTAGATGTGAAAAAAAATGTGTTCAGGCATAACTGAGCTTGAGATTGCAAGGTAAAGAAATACAGAAATTGTGGTTTCCGAGAAGATGTTGACTGGGATGTATTACTCAACTTTATGGCACACGATTTTGGACAGGAAGTCAATATTAAGCTACATATTCAACCACAAGAGGAGGAATAGGTGTTACTGAATTTGTGAAATGGAAATATCACAGTTTCAGGTAAGTTGCACCTGTATTTCCCCCTCCATGGTCCAGCAAGGGTACCCACTTAAGGCTTCTGCTCCTAGCTGTCACTTTTCATGGGCAGAGACCCACATCTCACTCCCTCCTCCGTGGGGAATTTAAGGCTGCACAGCTCCCTACCTTAAACTGTGATTATCCCCAGCAAGCCAGACTGTCTAAAAGGTCAGTGCCTGTGCTTTCCTTTTTTTTTCTGAGGGCTATGACCACACAGTTCCTTTTGAGCAAGCACATTTATTCTTAAGGTGAACATGTTACAGGGAAAACATATTAAAACAAAAAAAAGAACCTGCATGCATGATAAAAGGCTTATTAGAGGTCACCCCAACTCCAACCTTGGACTGTGGTAGGTTTTACTCTTTCAAACTCCACATCTGGGTTTTCCCTATGGTTACAAATTAATCTAAGACCCAGAATCAAGTTTGGACAGATCAGCCATTCCTTTATATTACTTGGGCCTTCAATCTCTGCTTTCTGTAACAGGTAATCAGCAAACAATGACCCTCTCTCAGGGCCTAGGTTAGAAAGTCTGGGGTTTTTTGCATAACCGGAGTTGGGGTATTTGTATTAACCTCCCCCTAGGAATTTCCACTTAACACTTGTCCCAAAAGTCCTTAGTTATCTGGCCCATTTTCAGTATGGTCTCTTGAACTCCCAGGTCTCACATCTGTCATCTCTTCCCCCTAGAGAGGTTACTTACAATTCCAGCCCACAGTAGTATATACATTTAATACAATAAGGCCTTCCAAGGACATTTCAGGAAACTGCCATACCTGTCACATCTCTCCCTTAAAGAAATGGGTGTAACTAGGGTGCTTGACAGGTATACTAGGGGAATGCATTGACTTGTTTCTTGAGGGCTACGACTAGTATATTGCTTGCAGTTATAAGTTACCACACAGCTCTTTCTAAACAAGTACACTGTTCTTAAGGTAAAGGCATTAGAGAGACAACATACTAAAACAATAAAAAACCTACACACATGCTAAAAAGCTTACCAGAGGTCACCCCCCTCTCCAGCCTTAGGCTCTGGTAGGTTTTAGATCCTCAAAACCCACAGTTGGGTTCTTCCCAAGGGTACAAATTCATCCATCTTAGAACTAGAACCATAACTGAGACTTAGCTGATCACCCCTTCCTTTATATGGCTGGGGCTATTGATCTTAGCCTTCTGTAACAGGTAATCTGCATACAATGACCCTCTCCTCAGGGAAAAGCTTCAAAAGGCTGGGAGTTGAGGTATTGGCATTAACCTCTACCTAGGAAGTCCCCATGAAATCCACTTAACACGTTGTTCCAAAACTCTTTTCTTGTCTAGCATATTTACAATATGGTATTTATCTGTCACACCTCTCCCTCAGAGAGGTTACATACAATCCAAGTCCACAATAATGCATAAACTTACTACAGTAAGGTCTTCCAAGGATATTGCAGGAAACTGCCATATCAGTCACAGTAACCACATTAGTGTTTCTGTGAGAAACTTAACATTTGCATTTCTTGATTTTTGTGATGTGTAGCTGCACTACACTAGCATTGCATTAATGTGTAGATATTTAAATACAATTTCCTCACTTTCTTTTGAAGAAAAGGAAAACAAAACAAAAAAAATGGCTTGTGTTTAATAGATGATCCCATCTGTATGCACCATATGTCAATAATTGAAATTCACACCTCATTTAGCTGAGTGGGGTGGAGTTAGAGTAATTTTCCATGTTTGTTAGTGCATCTTTTGGCTGAGAGACAGTTTTCTATGTTGTAGGCCCTGTTCCTGCAACTTGCTGGTTGTGGGCAGACCTCTATGTCCACAAAGAGCCCCATTGACTTCAGTGGGAGCTGCTGAGCGGGTAGTCAGCACTTTTTGGAATACTAGGCAGGTGCCTAAACATGGATGAAGTAGCCCAAATTTATAAAAGATGTAGTGCACACTGAAACTAATTCTGAATCTGATCCATATGTCATTGAGTAGAGAAGTTTGCACCTTTCAAAAATTCTTATCGCTTATAGCTTGTAGCTTATAAAGCCAGAAGGGACCACTGTGATCATTTGATCTGATCCCCGCCCCTGCATAACACAAGCCTTGGGGCTTCCCTGAATTAATCCCTGTTTGGATCAGAACATATCTTTTTTAAAAACATCCAATATTGATTACAAAATTTACAATGATGGAGAAACTACTTGGATTTGACTGAAACTATTAAAATGACTGTAACCATATGTGTGTCTATCCACACAGATGGAATCAGTATGACACGACAAGCAGGTGAAATTGTACCCAAAATAACAATATGTATCAGGCCTTTTTAATCCAAAGAGGTAAATTTCTTCTTCCACTCCACATGGGTATTTCTACCTTACTTCAGGTCCTGACATGCATTTGCCACACATATATGGCTTCTGTATAATTCCCCAGCCCTTCCTTGAAATAAACAGAGTGGGAATTAATGAATTCCTCAACTATATGAGTATAATGAATATTATGTTTCTTATACAGTACCCCTAAATGTTCTAGTTGGTTTATAGACCTCTATGAGAGGTTGTTGTCCAAAGATCTTGTAGTCTAGACAATATGCAAATAAACATGAGGAAGAAGAGGGGGGGAAGATGTACAGAATAGATTATTTTAAAAAATATCTTGCCTGCATATTACTTTTTATTGCTTTTTACCCCTGGCCTGTGCGCTGCGTATTTGGATACCTACATAGGTTTGAAATTTTGCTAAATTTGTTGTGCCTGCT
Source organism: Gopherus evgoodei (assembly GCF_007399415.2). Classification (NCBI taxonomy): domain Eukaryota; kingdom Metazoa; phylum Chordata; order Testudines; family Testudinidae; genus Gopherus; species Gopherus evgoodei. The sequence continues at coordinate 111,586,456 of NC_044325.1, read as the reverse complement.
CCTCCTGCTCTCATTTTTACCCCATCCTATCCATTTTATTTTTAAAGCATTTTTGTCTGCAAACTGAGTGCTTGTAACAGGAAGGCTTACCCTGTGGGCGAGGGCCTAAGCCAACCTGATTACAGAATGAGCCTTACCTGAGGTGAGTCAAGCCAGGCTCTCCCTCTTTACTTCACCTTCAGCTCCTTATGGGGAATTGCCTAAGTGGTATTAAAGCCCAGCTAGGGAAAGAGCTGGAGGGAGAGGCTTTGAGCTGCCTGCAGTAAAGCAAGCTCCCCAGACAGAGAGGACTAGTGGAAACCCTGACTAATCAGAGAAGAGACTGGGAAACCCAGAGGGGAACTTAATAGGCTGGGTACTGCAGCACATGTAAAGAAGCAGACCTAATTGGTTAGTGCAGGGCTCTGGGCCAGAACCCAGGGTAGATGGTGGGACTGGGTTCCCCTACTAGCCTCAAAGAAGGGGGCATAAAGCCTGTCCCAAGGGTTGTCAAGTCCAGCTGTGGGAACTGTAGCAAGACAGAGTGAGCAAGAGCCCACCGAGGGCAGAAGGTTTTTATTCCTGTTAAAAGACACTTTTGGACTTTCAGGGTATGTCTACACTATGGGATTATTCCGATTTTACATAAACTGGGTTTGTAAAACAGATTGTATAAAGTCGAGTGCACGCGGCCACACTAAGCACATTAATTGGGCGGTGTGCATCCATATACAGAGGCTAGCATCGATTTCCAGAGCATTGCACTGTGGGTAGCTCATAGACTCATAGACTCATAGACTAATAGGTCAGAAGGGACCAATCTGATCATCTAGTCTGACCTCCTGCACAAGGCAGGCCACAGAACCCCACCCATCCAATTTTATAACAACCCCTATCCCAGGATCGAGTTATTGAAATCTTCAAAACTGGTTTGAAGACCTCAAGCTGCAGAGAAACCACCAGCAAGCGACCCGTGCCCCACGCTGCAGGGGAAGGCGAAAAACCTCCAGGGCCCCTGCCAATCCGCCCTGGAGGAAAATTCCTTCCCGACCCCAAATATGGCGATCAGCTAAACCCTGAGCATGTGGGCAAGACTCACCAGCCAGCGCCCAAGAAGGAATTCTCTGCAGTAACTCAGTTCCCATGTCATCCAACATCTCCCCGCAGATCATTGAGCAGACCTATCTGGTGGTAATCCAAGATCAATTGCCCAAATTAACAATCCTATCATAACATCCCCTCCATATACTTATCAAGCTTTGTCTTAAGCCAGGAAAGTCTTTTGCCCCGACTACTTCCCTCGGAAGGCTGTTCCAGAACTTCACTCCCCTAATGGTTAGAAACCTTCGTCTAATTTCAAGTCTAAACTTCCTAATGTCCAGTTTATACCCATTCGTCCTCATGCCTACATTAGTACTAAACTTAAATAATTCCTCTCCCTCCCTAACGTTAACCCCCCTGATATATTTATATAGAGCAAGCATATCCCCCCGCAGCCTTCTTTTGGCCAGGCTAAACAAGCCAAGCTCCTTGAGTCTCCTTTCATAAGGCAGTTTTTCCATTCCTCGGATCATCCTTGTAGCCCGTCTCTGAACCTGTTCCAGTTTGAATTCATCCTTCTTGTACATGGGACACCAGAACTGCACACAGTATTCCAGATGGGGTCTCACCAACGCCTTGTATAACGGTACTAACACCTCCTTATCCTTGCAGGAAATACCCCGCCTGATGCATCCCAAAATCGCATTTGCTTTTTTAACAGCCGTATCACATTGGCGACTCATAGTCATCCTGCTATCAACCAGCACCCCTAGGTCCTTCTCCTCCTCCGTCGCTTCCAACTGATGCGCCCCCAACGTATATCCAAAATTCTTATTATTAGTTCCTAAATGCATAACCTTGCACTTTTCACTATTGTATTTCATCCTGTTCCTATTACTCCAGTTAACAAGGTGGTTCAGATCTTCCTGAATAGTATCCCTGTCCTTCTCCGTGTTAGCAATACCCCCCAGCTTCGTGTCATCCGCAAACTTTATTAGCACATTCCCCCTCTTTGTGCCAAGGTCAGTAATAAAAAGGTTAAATAAGATCGGTCCCAAAACCGATCCTTGAGGGACTCCACTAGTGACCTCCTTCCAGCCTGACAATTCACCTTTCAATACGACCCTCTGGAGTCTCCCCTTTAACCAGTTCCTTATCCAACTAACAACTTTCGTATTCATTCCCATCTTTTGCAATTTGACTAACAGTTCCCCGTGCGGAACCGTGTCGAACGCCTTACTGAAATCTAGGTAAATTATATCTACTGCATTTCCTTTATCTAAGTAATCCGTCACCTTCTCAAAGAAGGAGATCAGATTGGTTTGGCACGATCTACCTTTAGTAAATCCGTGTTGCAATTCGTCCCAATTACCATTGACCTCTATCCTGTAGCTATCTCATAGTTCCCGCAGTCTCCCCCGCTCCTTGGAATTCTGGGTTGAGATCCCAGTGCCTGATGGGGCAAAAAACATTGTCGCGGGTGGTTCTGGGTACAGCCTCACCCCTCCCTCTGTGAAAGCAGCAGACAACCGTTTCGTGCCTTTTTTCCTGGGTGAACTGTGCAAACGCCATAGCACAGCAAGCATGGACCCTGCTCAGATCAAGACCACAATCGTGGACGTTGTAAACACCTCGCACATTCTCGTGCAGTCTATGCTGAACCAGGACCTGCAAAGCCAGGCGAGGAGGAGGCGGCTATGGCAGAGCGGCGACGAGAGTAATGAGGACATGGACACAGAATTCTCCCAAACCGCGGGCCGCTGCGCTTTGGAGATCCTGCTGGTAATGGGGCAGGTTCTAGCCACTGAAAGCTGATTTTGGGCCCGGGAAACAAGCACAGACTGGTGGGATGGCATAGTTTTGCAGGTTTGGGACGATTCGCAGTGGCTGCGAAACTTTCGCATGCGTATGGGCACTTTCATGGAACTTTGTGACTTGCTTTCCCCTGCCCTGAAATGCCAGAATACCAAGATGACAGCAGCCCTCACACTTGAGAAGCGAGTGGCGATAGTTCTCTGGAAGTTTGCAACGCTAGACAGCTACCAGTCAGTCTGGAATCAATTTGGAGTGGGAAAATCTACTGTGGGGGCTGCTGTGATGCAAGTAGCCAAAGCAATCATTAAGCTGCTGCTACGAAAGGTTGTGACTCTGGGAAACGTGCAGGTCACAGTGGATGGCTTTGCTGCAATGGGATTCCCTAACTGGGGGGGGGGGGGGGATAGATGGAACCCATATCCCTATCTTGGCACCGGAGCACCAGGGCACCCAGTACGTAAACCACAAGGGGTACTTTTCAGTGGTGCTGCAAGCACTGATGAATCACAAGGGACGTTTCACCAACATCCACGTGGGATGGCCAGGAAGGGTTCGTGACACTTGCGTCTTCAGGAACACTACTTTGTTTAAACGGCTGCAGCAAGGGAATTACTTCCCAAACCAGAAAATAACAGTTGGGGATGTTGAAATGCCTGTAGTTATCCTGGGTGACCCAGCCTACCCCTTCATGCCATGGCTCATGAAGCCATACACAGGCAGCCTGGACAGTAGTCAGGAGCAGTTCAACTACAGGCTGAGCAAGTGCAGAATGGTGGTAGAATGTACATTTGGCTGTTTAAAGGTGCGCTGGCACACATTACTGACTCGCTCAGACCTCAGCCAAACCAATGTCCCCATTGTTATTGCTGCTTGCTGTGTGCTGCACAATCTCTGTGAGAGTAAGGGGGAGACTTTTATGGCGGGGTGGGAGGCTGAGGCAAATCACCTGGCCGCTGATTACGCGCAGCCAGACACCAGGACAATTAGAAGAGCACACCACGAAGCGGTGCGCATCAGAGAAGCTTTGAAAACGAGTTTCATCACAGGCCAGGATATGGTGTGTTTGTTTCCTCTTGATGAACGCCCCCCCCCTTGATTGACTCATTCCCTGTAAGCAACCCACCCTCCCCCTTCGATTACAGCTTGCTTAAGGAATAAAGTCACTATCGTTTAAAAATCATGTATTCTTTATTAAAAGTCATTATAAAAAGAGGGAGAGAACTGACATGGTATCCCGAGTGTGGCTTGGGAGGAGGATAGGAGGGAAGGAAAAGGCCACTAAAAAAATTTCAAGGTAATGACAGCCTTTTGGTTGGGCTGTCCACGGGGGTGGAGTGGGTGGATGCACGAATTCTTCCACCACGTGTTCTTACACGTCTGGGTGAGGAAGATATGGAACATGGTGAGGGGTGAAGGTGGTTACACAGGGGCTGCAGCGGCACTCTGTGACCCTGCTGCTGTTCCTGAAGATCCACCAGACGTCAAAGGATGTCAGTTTGATCACGCAGCAGGCCCAGCGTTGCATCTCGCCACCGCTGATCTTCCTGCCGCCACCTCTCATCTCGAGCGTCTCTCCTCTCCTCACGTTCATCTCTCCTATCCTCACATTGGTCCCTCCTGTCCTCACGTTCACTGGCATCTTTCCTGTAATTTGATACCATGTCCTTCCAGTCATTCAGATGAGTTCTTTCACTGTGGGTCACTTCCATGATTTCCGAGAACATTTCATCTCACGTCTTTTTTTTCTGCTACCTTATCTGAGATAGCCTTCGGGATGGAGTAGGGAGGCTTGAAAAATTTGCAGCTGCGTGAGAGAGGGAAAAAAGGGAGAGAAGTATTTAAAAAGATACATTTTATAGAACAATGCTTATACTCTTTCACGGTGAACAACACTATTCACTTTACATAGCACATGTGATTTCACTACAAGGTCGCATTTTGCATCTTAATATTGAGTGCCTGTGGCTCTGGTGTTAGAGATCTCACAAATGCAGGTCTGGGCAGCAGAATTCAGCTTGCAGGCGTCCATGGTAAGCCATTGTCTTTTGGCTTCTGCAGCCTTCATATATACAGTGCACTCCTTTCCCAAATACCAAGCAAATCCCATTCAGTGATGCTTCTTTCCTGTTAACATGCAGCAGCAGAAACCACCCCCCCCCATCCAATTCTCTGGGATGATCGCTTTACCCTTCCCCCCACCGCGTGGCAGGTATCATGGAAGATCACTGCTAAACACTCCCCTTCCCCCCTCCCCACCGCATGGCTGGTAGCAGGTAAGATCCCTGCTAGCCAAACGCAAAAAAGCTCAGCACCATTCCCCCCACCCCCCGCTTGGCTACCTGCAAGGAAGGATTTCTTTTAAGCAACAGGCAAATAGTCCAGTAAGAAGGGCCATCTCTGTCCTCTTAATTAAATTCCTGAATTTCAACCAGGTTACCATGAACGATATCACTCTTCTGAGGATAACACAGTGAGATAAAGAATGGATGTTGCTTGAATGCCAGCGATCACTGGGACCATACGCAGCTTGGCTTTGTCATGCAATGATACCAGTTTACTTGCTACATGCATGGCATGGTCAAGTGTCCTACCACGGAGGATGGAATAAGGCTGCCCTGCTCAGAAACCTTCTGCAAAGGCTTTTTGAGTACCTCCAGGAGAGCTTCATGGAGATGTCCCTGGAGGATTTCCGCTCCATCCCCAGACTTGTTAACAGACTTTTCCAATAACTGTACTGGCTGTGAATGCATCCCAAGTCCTCGGGGTAAATTAATCATTAAAAAACACTTGCTTTTAAACCATGTTTTATATTTACAAAGGAACACTCACCAGAGATCGCTTCCATGGCTTCATTGTCTGGGCTAGTGGCTTGGGAGGGCTGGGAGGGTAATTCCGTCTGGGTGAGAAAAAGCTCCTGGCTGTTGGGGAGAACGGAGTGCTGTGTGCTCTCTGCAAGCTCATCCTCCTCTTCCTCCTCCTCATTATCTTCCCATCAGCAGAATCCTCAGCCATGGCTGAGATTACCACCCCCACCTCGGAATCCACGGACAAGGGTGAGGAACTGGTGGCGGACCCCCTAGAATTGCATGCAGCTCAGTGTAGAAGTGGCATATTTTCGGCCCTGCCCCGGATCTTCCGTTTGCTTCTTTGGTTTTCTGGTAGGCCTGTCTGAGCTCCTTAACTTTTACATGGCACTGCACTGAGTCCCTGGTGTGGGCTTTCTCCATCATGGCCTTGGAAATTTTTTCAAAGGTTTTTTCATTTCGTCTTTTGGAACGGAGTTCTGTTAGCACGGAATCCTCTCCCCATATAGTGATCAGATCCAGTACCTTCCATGCGGTCCATGCTGGAGCTCTTTTTCGATTCTCAGGAGACTGCATTGTTACCTGTGCTGATGAGCTCTGTGTGGTCACCTGTGCTGGTGAGCTCTCCGCGCTGGCCAAAGAAGAAATGAAATTCAAAAGTTCGCGGGGCTTTTCCTGTCTATCTGGCCAGTGCATCCGAGTTCAGATTGCTTTCCAGAGCGGTCACAGTGGTGCACTGTGGGATTCCGCCCGGAGGTCAATACCGTCGATTTGCGGCCACACTAACTTTAATCCGATATGGTAATACCAATTTCAGCACTGCTCCTCTCATTGGGGAGGAGTACAGAAACTGATTTAAAGAGCCCTTTTTATCGATATAAGGGGCCTCGTTGTGTGGACGGGTGCAGGGTTAAATCGGTTTACGCTACTAAATTTGGTTTAAACGCATAATATGGACCAGGCCTCAGTTTGGATTCCTGTGATCCCCAGAAGCGATGGACTGAAAATGGTGACCTGGCCAGAAGGATAAGTTACTTATGGAGAACTAGCCACAGTGCAGGAGTGACCATCAGCAAGGAGTGCCGGCCTAGTGAGACAACTGCTATGCCACACCTGGACATGACGGAGTGCCTAGCAATGAGTGGACTCATTTATAGTGGTCATGAAAAGTACTATAGTGATCTGTTTACATTAAAGGTAGGACATGGGCAGTTGCACTCCAAGTTTCCCTCTCTCACCCACCGGTGCAATTCAAACTGGAACAGGTACAGAGAGAGGCTACTAGGATGGTCTGAGGAATGGAAAACCTGTCTTATGAAAGAAGACTCAAAGAGCTTGGCTTATTTAGCCTAACCAAAAGAAGGCTGAGGGGAGATGTGATTGCTCTCTATAAATATATCAGAGGATAAATACCAGGGAGGGAGAGGAATTATTTAAACTCTATACCAGTGTGGACACAAGAACAAATGGATATAAACTGGCCATCTGGAAATTTAGACTTGAAATTAGATGAAGGTTTCAAACCATCAGAAGAGTGAAGTTCTGGAACAGCCTTCCCAGGGGAGCAGTGGAGGCAAAAGACATAGCTGACATCAAGGCTAAGCTTGATAAATTTAAGGAAGGGATGGTATGATGGGATAGCCTAATTTTGGCAATTGATCTTTGACTATTAGCGGTAAAAATGCCCAATGGCCTGTGATGGGACACTAGATAAGGTGGGATCTGAGTTACTACAGAGAATTCTTTCCTGGGTGTCTGGCTGGTGAGTCTTGCCCACAAGATTTAGCTGATTGTCGTATTTGGGGTTGGGAAGGAATTTTCCTCCAGGGCAGATTGGCAGAGGCCCTGGGGATTTTTCGCCTTCCTCTGCAGCGTGGGACATGGGTCACTTGCTGGAGGATTCTCTGCATCTTGAAGTCTTTAAACCACAAGTTGAGGACTTCAGTAGCTCAGATATAGGTCAGGGTTTTTTTACAGGAGTGGGTGGGTGAGATTCTGTGGCCTGCGTTGTGCAGGAGGTCAGACTAGAAGATCATAATGGTCCCTTCTGACCTTAAAGTCTATGAGTCTATGAGTGTGCCTCAGGCAGCATATGGGAACCAGAGTTGTCATGCGTATGATGTAAGGATATGGTTTATCAAACATGCTTTGGGGAGGTAAGTGCTCTGTTTCCATTGACTTTAAATAGAAGTGGGGTGCCTAGTTCCCACTAGTGTTTTAGGATAAGATTTTCAATATTTAAATATAGTAGTCCATATCCTGAAACTTTCCAGATGAGTTGTTGGCTGCCAAAAGAGGAGATAACCAGAACATCCTTAACATTGGCATCCCACTTAATACTTGGTAGAAGAAATTTCTGGGATACTATTGTTACGTCTTCTACTAGTACATTAACCCTTTTAATAACAATACGTATATAGCAATGGGCATACTGAAAGCACTCTCCAAATATTAATCACTGTCTGTCTCTTCCCTATCTTGGTCTGTTTCTTCTCCTTTGTTTTTCTGCATTTCTCTTAACCTTTTTTCCCTTTGGCATCTCTTTCTACTTCTTTCCTTTCTCTGTGTCTTCCTTTCTTTGCTCTTTGCAGGTGTAATAGCATGTTATGTATGGAAAAGCAGCGGTGGGAATCCAAAGTAGCTATTTGATTTCACTCTCTAGTCCTTGTGTCTGTCCTTGATGCAGAAGGAAGCTGACTTTTCCTGCCTGGGATTAATCAGTTATTTTTCTGCAATCAAGGATTTTACACGTGGAGCTGGCTGCAGAGGGAAGCTGCCTGGGTTTACACAATCCTAAACAGTTTCCCTTTTTCAGATGGCCTGTGGTGAAAAGCACGTCTCTATTGGAACACTGTAGATAGCTGTTGTTGCCCCTACTACCACTAAAGGTGAATGTAGGCAGATGGCAGAAGATAGGTCAGGCAATATACAAGTGGCTAACAATTCAGAACTGCTATGCCTGAGTGTTTTGAGAGGCAACCTTGCTATGCCAATTTCTTTGCTTAAACTAATTTAGGAGGAGGGAAAGAACAGAGGTATCTTTCATTGTGCCCCCTTATCTCTTTCTTTATTGTGCCCCCTTAACTTTTCTAACTTAATTTCTCTGATTTTCAATAGGCAGACATTCATGCTGGCCTGCAAAATCTTGTCAAGCTTTCACAGTTCTAGTGGAAGGAACTGACCTATATTTTGGTTTGGCCTTTAAATGAGCAGTTCAATTAATCATAGGACAGGAGCGGTTTTTTATAAAGGCACACTATCTACATTAAGTAAATAGTGCAATTACATAAAATGACAGATAGTACCAATAAGATAACCAACACAGCCCTTTTGGAGTGTCAGACAGTTAACAACCAAATAATTTGTGGATTGCACACACAATTTATGATCAGTTGAACTCTGTGGCACCCACCAGTTCTTTATAAACACAGTCTCCTTTGGAGATTCTGTGTCTGTGGATAGACAAGTTAGAGGATTTTTCCACAACAGAACATGCTATACAAACGCATCAATGTAGCCAATCTTTTTACTCCCGGGGGCTAACTGAGTGTGCTAGTTATTTGTGCTATAGAAGAGCAATGATAGACATAATTATAAATGTCTAACTGTATACTGAGAATTAACTTGTTGAGAGAGAAACTGTCCCTTTTAAAAGCCGCAAGGTCTTAACTTTTCCAGCACTGTGCTAATCGGTAGATCAACATTAATATGTTCTGCATGTGACTGATCTAGTCATGAGACAGCTTTAGTAGAGTTGCTGTCCTTTTGGTTTTCAAGCACACCACTCTTGGTTTTTATTTAGTTTTTTGTAATAGTTTTCAACTAGAAAGATTTTTTTTTTTATTCTTTTCTGACCTTTTGTTCAGATTTTGTCTAAAGTCATAGAGTGGAGCTTAAAAAAGTGTGATCCATTTCTGAAGAACACTTTTAAAATGAAATAAAGCAAAGGGTCCAAAACTGTGGTGCGTAGAGAACTTGTTGCCAATGCACCACTAGCAGGGCAAAAGGAGAAAGCAGATTGGTCACGAGGATTTGGCTCTCCATGTATCCAGCTGAGGGAAATGGAACAGATGAAAGGTGAGCAGGCAATGAAATGAAGAGCAGAAGTTGTAGACACTATGATTAACCGAATTCCCCAAAGGACAAAACACTTAAAAATGGAAAAGACAGTAAATATAACGCACACATACTTTCCTAACATGACTTTTCCGTGTAGTCACTTGCTGTAGTTGTGACAGGAATATTATGCAGTTGAGAATGTGTGGTTAGGTAACATGCATGACTGCACAGGTAAAATGGTGTGTGCGTGACAATATTTGAATTAAGATGTCGTCCATCCTGTGAAAACAACGGAGAGGGACTATAAGACAGCAAAGATGTGCTTGTGTGCTGTCCCTACTCAGGCAATTCAGCCCTGAACTAGAGGATCAGAACTATTTCAGGCCTATGCTCAGCCTGTCAAGAGCCAAAGGATCTGTAGTCCTATTGCACGGTATACTCTATGAGGTATGGAAGTGCTGTGTCTTCATTTTACAGATAGGAACTGAGGAAGCAGGAGATTGACTTGCCCAAGGTTATACAGCAAGCCTGTGGCACACTTTGGAAATGAATTGAACTCTTGTCTTCCAAGTCCCAAGCTGGCATTCTGACCATTTGGCAGTCCTTCCTCTGTAATCCTGTCTTTTCTAAGGCTCCCATGCCTCCCCATGAAGGCTGTCCTCTTTCCCCATACCACATGCCCGGTCTGCTGCAGGAAGTCTCCTGAATATATTGGACATATTTCTCTATGCACCTGTTGTGCAGAAGTACACAGCATTTTAAAAAATTACTCACACCTACTGGCTCAAGGAGTAATCCTGCTCCCCAGGCTAAAATATAAGCCCTGTACCCTCTATCTCTTGCCCAGTCCCCTGCTGGTCCTGTGCCCCCACTGCTTCAGCTTGAAGAACCCTGTCTTCCAGCCCACAGTACAAAAACCAAATGTCCCTCATGTTGCTTCTCCACTCAGTTAATGGTGAGCCACTCAGTGATGAATTTAGAGTGGGCTATTTCCTCGCCCCCCAAAACAATAATGCTGCTTCACATGTGATGGTTTTGTGCTGGGCAGCCTCCTCCAAAAGCAAATTGATTGATGCTATCCTTAGATGGGAAGCTCTTTGGGGTGGGACTGTTGTGCAAAGAGGCCAGAAAGCTGCCTTAAGAGACTAGCCAGGGATTCTCCTGCATGTCTGAGTTTACACCACCCAACACTCCCACTCAGTGTAGAAGGTATGTCAGGAGTGAGAGGAGGTGTGGCTTGAACGCACTACATTCTAAGAACCGTGGCTAGTGTATCATCCCCTAGGGGCTCCCTTGAGGATGCTCTAATGTGCACTGAATGGAGGTCTGGCACACCTGAGGTTCTGCCTCCATATTCTTTCATAGTCCTCTAACTTAAGTCTTTTTATAAGCCACCTTCTCCAGAGCTTCATTGCTTCACCAATGTATAGCTATAGCTCTTGTTGCAGTCCAGTATTTTGATACCTTTTTTCAGCAGCCAGCAGGAGCCCTCTGAGTCTGAAGTTTCAGTAGCTAAGTAAATTGTTTCCAATTTAGCAAAAGAACTCCAGCTAGGTTTAAGCAGAAGAGTACCTGTAGTGAATGTTTTGCATATACATTGTCCCAGACCTCCTTAAAGACCAGTCACTTATACAACATCCATACTAAGGAGCTGCTCTGTTCCTAAAATCTCCTATAGTCATCTATAACTTTGGTTCCAACTTGGTGTATTTTGTATGTGTAGTATAACTTTCTTGTACGGCTCTAGTGCATAGTTAATGTCCAATACTGCAAGATATATTACTGACTCCCTCCTGGATGGTGAACATAAGAACAGTCATACTGAATCAGACCAAAGGTCAATCCAGCTCAGTATCCTGTCTAAATAGTGGCCAATGCCAGGTGCCCCAGAGGGAGTGAACCTAACAGGTAATGATCAAGTGATCTCTCTCCTGCCATCCATCTCCACCCTCTAACAAACAGAGGCTAGGGACACCATTCCTTACCCATCCTGGCTAATAGCCATTAATGGATTTAACCTCCATGAATTTATCTAGTTCTCTTTTAAACCCTGTTATAGTCCTAGCCTTCACAACCTCCTCAGGCAAGGAGTTCCGCAGGTTGACTGTGCGCTGTGTGAAGAAGAACAGCTTTTTATTTGTTTTTAGCCTGCTGCCCATTCATTCCATTTGGTGGCCCCTAGTTCTTATATTATGAGAACAAGTAAATAACTTTTCCTCATTCACTTTCTCTACACCACTCATGATTTTATATACTTCTATCATATCCCCCCTTAGTTTCCTCTTTTCCAAGCTGAAAAATCCTAGCCTCTTTAATTTCTCCTCATATGGGACCCGTTCCAAACCCCTAATCATTTTAATTGCCCTTTTCTGAACTTTTTCTAATACCAGTATATCTTTTCTGAGATGAGTAGACCACATCTGTACACAGTATTCAAGATATGGGCATACCATCGATTGCCCTTATATAAATAAGATACTCTCGGTTTTATTCTCTATCCCTTTTTTAATGATTCCTAACATCCTGTTTGCTTTTTTTGACTTCCGCTGTACACTATGTGGATATCTTCAGAGAACTAGCCATGATGACTCCAAGATCTCTTTCCTGAGTACTCTCCACACACACTGAATTCTATTCCTTGGAAATTCTTTTACTGAACAACGAACATATTTGAATATGTGCATAGTGACCTTTCAGCTATTTACAAGGAAACACTTCTGCACAGCTAGCTGGATGCATGTGATGGCAACTTTTGATTCAACTAGGACTTGATTCAAATTGTGAAGCATGCATACATGCACACGCACAAACTCCCCTTTCCCCAAATGTCCTGTCCAGCACAGCTGGATCAGCCTGCAGGCGAAGGCAGTCTGTGCCAGGTAAAGGACTGCTGCAGATTACACTCCACAGCCCCTAAAGGAAAGAACAGGACCAAATTGTGTTAGAACTGATTCACGGTAGTCTGGTCCTTCATCTGCTCCAAGGGCAGCTCAGCTATGTGCTGCCTCATATTCTGGGTTTATGATAACTCCACAATTGAGCCCTAAGTTGTTCCTTCACACACAATAAAGAAGCTGAGTCTGAATATGCAGGTTGTAAGCAGTTCATTGCTGTTACTATTTGCAGAGAACTAGGCTTTAATAGATTTCTGCTAACCAAAGGTGAGATTTTCAAAAATGCCTCTGACTTGTGAGCATAAATCTCCTTGAAAGTTAATGAGACTGTCATCCTAAGCCACTCAGGTGGTTTTGGAAATTCCATCCCGAATCATTAAAAATAAGACATTGTTTCGCATTACGGCTGATATGGCAATGCTCTTTTAAGTGCTAGCATTACTAACAACATCTCTAGTATATCCTAAATAATTCAGTGTGCTCTAATATTACCGAGTGTTGATTTTAGTTGTCAAGCTGCTGCAGGGTTAAAACAAAGTGTTAAAGTTATTAATTTAAAGCCACACAATTAAGATGTTTGTGGCTACTTGTCGTTGCATAAGCCTGCAGCAGTAATTTATTGCTTTCATTTGTTCGTGGGTGATGGTAAGCAAGTAGATTTGTCTCCAGTTACAGGATCTACAATGTTGAGGTGACAAAGTTGGAGAGAGGGATAAAATTAGTATTAACTCCTAATTTTTAGAAAAATCACAACCAAGCAACTGGTTATTGCATTAGTTAAGGAATCCTTGGCATTTAAAGAGTCACACTTTCTACTGACTTGCTAAAATGAAGGGTGGTGGAAAATTTCATATCTTCCGGGATCTTACTCTTAAGGCAGGAAAGTATTTTTGTTTTTGTTTTTAAGGTAATTTCTGTACATATTAAAGTGATGCTAGCAAAGTTGAACTGTGCAAAATTTTGAACTAATTTTTTTTTGTTTACTATGTTCATCTCTGTTCGGGGAGGAGAAAATATATATTTAAAAAAAAAAAGCGATGCCAGCAGCCTATAAGGACAAACCTGTGATCTCAGCCTCAGCACTCCTGAATCATTCTACAGTAACGAAGCAGAGTACATTCGCAATGGAAGGATTTAAAAACATAAACACCCCCTAACAATTTTGCTGAATGATTAAAAAAAATTGCAAACTAATAGGGAAATATCCCAAGACTCCTCATTTTGTCAAATTCAGCAAAGTCAAACTGTCCAAGTGAACAATTAATTAGCAATTAACATTCTAATTTGGGAGAATGGAGTTCAATGTATATGTATACAAGTCCCATATTTGTTAAAGGTCCTAGGGTATCCTTATACCTTACAGTTAATCTTTTGCATCTTTCAACCATTCAGTGACAAACGCAGTGGTTTTAAATTTGACTCTGGGGCTTTTATAGTTTCAGATAAAGATATTCTGTAAGAAAACAAATTTCATTTTCAGTCATCGATAGGTTTATGGGGAGTAAAATGTATTCATCATTCACAAAGCTACCTGATTATCCTCCTTCAAATCGCTCCTTAAAACTCTCCTTTGCTGTGATGCCTAGAAAAAAATTGGCAATGGTTAGGCTGAAGATGCATTGAGTCCACTGCCTATTGTACTGACGAGTAATGTCACGTTCTTTCCTTGTGCTCCCCGGTCTCGTCTTTATCTCTCTATTGTGTCTTGTTTTATGCTGAGATTGTAAACTCTTTGGGACAGGGTCCATATTTTTGTTTTTTCTTTATACAGCACCTAGCCCAGTGAGGTCCTAGTTCCTAGGCAATATGATAATACAAATAATTAATAATCTGTGAAATCACGACAAATAACTAGATGCTGAAGTTTTAAAAGCACCTGTAACAAATCTATAACCTATCTCCAAGCTTGTTTCTTCCACTTAGATACTCAAGTCTGTTTCCATGTTGTTTAAAATGCTGTTTTACTGCCACCCTGGCTTCTTTTATCTGCCATATGTTAGGTTGTATATATGGTTACCAATAGTTTGACACATGCAACAACAGAGAGGTGCCTTCATTATCTAACCTATTCTGTGCTGAAGGCTACATTTTGGAATAGTCACACACCGAATGAACACACCTAGTAGTCACACTGCAAAATTTTCCAAAGTGTTTGTTACTTTTGGGATGCCTGTTTGAAACATCTTGTGTCACATTTCCAGAGGTGCTGATAACTTACATCCCTGGAGCTCTGAAAATCAAGGAAAACGTGTCTGAGATTGGGCATCTAAAATTCATGGCTATTTCTGAAAATAATGGCCATACTGAATAGACCTGGTATTCACTTCTGTGGATAAATCACATGGAAGAAACTCAGTTCCCCCCCCTCAAGATGGAAAAACTCCAGGAGTTACAAACAGTGATGCAAACCCACACGTTTGCAGTGGACCTGAATATGTTATGTATGTTTCCTTGCCTATTTTGGGAACTCCTAGTGAAAAGTCCCTCCGACACAGCACAATTTTTAAAGCTGCATTTCAATAAAAGGAGGCGTGCATTGGTTTGGGAAAAACAATGCTAGGAGCTGTGCATTAAATATTTATAGGTAAGTGAGTTTATGTTACAAATCTGTTGCAGAAGAAACAAAGGTTGCTTACGTCAGAGTTTTCACTGTTGTGTATTTAAACAGCACTAGGAAGAACTCTTACATGTGAATTGTAGCACATAGTGGCAGGATAGGTGTTCATCTGCTGTAAGCTCACCTGAGCTGGATAGTTGAGTGCCAACAACATACCTGAGTGTGTATCTATATGTATGGCAAATGGACACCCTAGAGAGTTGTGTTTTTGTATTTTATTTTAAGATTTGTCTTTAAGGACAGTATGTACTTTACTATTTTTCATTTGTATCTTCAGAGCTAAGAGTTTACCATAGTTTCTTAGATTTAGTGGGGTAATCCATTGCGGTAGTCTTTTTCATATTCCAAAGTGTGAAATTTCAGGGGATGCTTTGAGCCTGATCTTATTTGAACCATGCAGTGTGGCATTTCTATGAAATCGATACCGCATACCTTTAAATGTAAGGGCAGCTCTCATTTAGAACTGAGCAGTTTTTTAAAATAGATTAGTTGTTTCTGGTATGTTTGGTGCCTTTTTTATTCTCAGTAAAGGGTTCAGTGAAGCCTCAGAAGCCGCCTTCACATAAAGGTCAAACATCCCTACCTTAAAGGTAGGGCCAAGCCAAATCCATTTAAAACAAATAGTTTTATACATATCTATGGACGTCATTAGACGTCCATATCTATGGGATATATTTATAGCTGATGCCAAAGATTAAACATTCAAAAGGGCCTGGAAGACCTTTCTGATATTTGTTGTACTCTGTGTTAAAAAATTGTGAAATATATATATAGCATTTTTAAAGGTAGCAATATCAGAAGAGTCAGTTCAAATTTTGTGAACAATTTTTCTGTTGCAGGAAAAAGTGGCCTTTTTTAAAATTGAAAATGTTCATGAAAAAGTTGTGTTTTCTGGATATATTTATAGCTGATGCCAAAGATTAAACATTCAAAAGGGCCTGGAAGACCTTTCTGATATTTGTTGTACTCTGTGTTAAAAATTGTGAAATATATATATAGCATTTTTAAAGGTAGCAATATCAGAAGAGTCAGTTCAAATTTTGTGAACAATTTTTCTGTTGCAGGAAAAAGTGGCCTTTTTTAAAATTGAAAATGTTCATGAAAAAGTTGTGTTTTCTGGAAGATTTTTCACTTTTGTGGATAAAACTAGAAAAGGGGGGTGGGGGAAGTATTTTCAGCTTAATTCTCTTTTCTTACTCCCATTCCTTTTACAGTGGCAAAATGAGGAGAAAAGGGGGGAAGGGAAGAAAATAGGGATAAGAAGAATATTGGGAAATAATTTTTTTAAAGAAACAAAATCAACTGTTTTTCAGAATCTGCAGACCAGAAATGACTTAGAAATGTTAAAAATTTTTTCATAAAAGGTATTTTACATTTTCAGTCAGCTCTGGTATTCTGAAGCACTCAGGTTTCCTGCCACTAGAATATGACTTTCTTGCCCATTAAATAGAATTAACTTTGGTACCAGTATCAGTCTGCTGAAGAGAAGCCCATAATTAGCATATGATAGTGATTCTCAAGTCTAATTTGATACATTGAATAGTGATGTAGTCAACCTGGCACAAGCTTCATAAGGAAGCAAAAATCAAACACATATACAATGAGGAATAACAGGCTAGGTGGTAGTATGGCTGAAAAGGATCCTTCTGGGAGTTATAGTGGATCACAGATTGAATGAGTTAGCAATGTGATGTAGTTGTGAAAAAGGCTAATATTCTGGGGCTTATTAACAGGAGTGTCATATGTAAGACACAGGAGACAATTGTCTCACTCTACTCAGCAATAGTGAGACCTCAGCTGGAGTTCTGGGTGCCATACTTCTGGCAAGATGTGCACAAATTGGAGCGAGTACAGAGGAAAGCAACAAAAATGAAAAATGGTTTAGAAAACCTGACCTTGGAGGAAAGACTGAAAAAAACTGGGCATGTTGAGGTGTGGTGCAGGGGACCTGCTAAGTCTTCAGATATGTTAAGGGCTATTATAAAGTGGACTGTGATCAGTGGACATGGAAAACAGTTGGAGGTAGGACAAGGAGTAATAGGCTTAATCTGGAGCAAGGGAGTTTTAGGTTAGATATTAGGAACATCTTTCTAACTATGAAGGTAGTGAAACTCTGGAATAGGCTTCTAAGAGAGGCTGTGGAATGACAGTCATTAGAGGTTTCTAAGAACAGGTTGGACAAATACCTGTCAGGAATCATGCAGGTTTATTTGGTCCTGTCTCAGATTTCTCGAGGTCCCTTCTAGCCCTACCAGTTCTATGATTCTTTGACTGTTAACACCACAGGGCTGCTTTTCAAGACTCCTTGGAAACTTCTGCTGCTGCAGAGGCCTGCATGATCAATGGTGTACCTATGAAGCAGAGCATATACCTTTGTTTTGTAGCTGGAACACTCTCTTGCTAACAGTCCCTAGATTTGAAGTCTGTGGTGTGGCAGACTGGGACTTTTCAGTCAGGGCTGGCCAAAAACATTTTGGCAGCTGAGGCAGGGAGCTCAAATGACACCCTCATGCCCCCTCGGCTGGGCCAAAAACTTTGAAAGGTCTCAATTCTGCCTTCTTCCTGTTCTATGCCTCTCATGGTACTGCTCTGCTACCTACCCTAATAAAGGAGAATGAACAACTTTAAAGACCTTGTTCAAAAATTTTAAATAACACTTAACTTTCAAACACCTGAACAGCAAATGTAACTTTTCTTGTCTGCATAGTAAACACTGGCATTTTTATCTGTTTGAATAATCAAAGTAGTGCTTTCTGTGCCTTCCAAGTTGCAGAGATTTGAACTGCTTCCGGAAGGTCCACAGTCAGGGCCAGCTCATGCTCTACTGAGATGGTTGCAAGGCTGACCAATCTCTCCTGTGCCACTGTGGAGCACAGATGTGTTTTTATTAACGTCAGCTTGGAGAAGCTGCATTCTCCAATGGCAACTATTACAGGAAGTGTTAAAAGTATGCGCAGAGCAACGAAAGCATTTGGAAAGAGGGTGGTCATCTTATTTGTGCACATACACCTCTATCCTGATATAACATAGTCCTTGGGAGCCAAAAATCCCTACCACGTTATAGGTGAAACCCTGTTATATTGGGGTAGCGGTGGCAGGGCTTCAGTGGTGATTTAAATGGCCCAGGGCTCCCACAGCAGCTGGAGCCCCGGGCCCTTTAAAGCGCTGGCCAAACCCTACTGCCGGAGCCCCGGAGTTACCGCTCTGTAGGCGAACCCATGTTATATCGGGTCGCATTATATCGGGGTAGAGGTGTATATTCCAGAACAGCCTTTGGAGTTGATCCTGCTAAAATGTATTTTGAAAGGGCTTTCAGTTCATCACCTAAATCACTCGCATCAATATCGCGCATGTCATCATGCGTCAACACTGTCTCTAGTGCCCTGCATTGCTGGTGTAGGTCTTCTTCAAGTATAGTGAGAAGTTTTAGAATATCATACCACATCCGAAATATAGTGCTGTGTTCCTTGAGCTGCATGAAGCATTATTCAACTGACTGTATTGCACAAACTAGCACCTGGTTAAAGAATTCAACGCTGAATTGTTGTTTGGGGTCTCTTATGAGATTATCCCATGCCTCATAATCAAAATGTCGTCTTCGTTGGTGACTCTTGTATTCTTGAATGGGTGGGAAAATAGCTTCAGTGTGAAGTTCCTCTGCCAACTTCAGTATACTCTTCAGAACATTTTAAAATCCCTCGTCTGACTGGTAAGACTGTAGGTATAACTTTGCTTTGTCCAGTTGCTCCATTGCTCCAGATATATTAAGGTCAACACCTTGGAATCTCTTGCTTACAACATTTATTTCAAACAGTATGTCATGCCACAACACTAAGCCACACAGAAATTTGAAGTTCTGTATGTTTCTGGTGATTCCATTTCCCTCTGCCACTGTTCTCCCATGAACAGTTCCTGTCGTAGCATTATCCTCCATAATGGCAACTATGGCATCATTTATCATCTCAATTTGGCGTTTGATAGGCTTTATCGCCTCCACTCAACTTTCACATTGCGTGGCACTCTGTGGTTTCAGTGTCAGAGAGAATGTTCCCAGATGTTGCTTTAAAATTTGCCATCGATGAGTTGATGCAGAGAAAAATACATTGACACTTTGAATTATATTAAAAAATTCAGCAGCCTCACTAGAAGCTGATGCTGCATCAGTGACCACCAAGCTCAATCAATGAGAACTGCATGGGACAAAAAAAGCATAGGGTTTAACTCTCAGATCTGTGTCTGCACTCCTCTGTTCTTTCCTCTCATGTTGGCACCATTATCATAGCCCTGATCTCTCATGTCAGTTATCACAATTCCCGTATCTTCCAGCTTTTTAAGAAGCGCATTTGTCATACCAGCTCCTGTAGTATCATCAATGTCAATAAATTCTAGAAAATGCTCTCTGACAGTCACCATTGCAGGGACATTTTCACTAGGTTCTGTTGTTGTTACAAAATGCACCATTAAAGTCATTTGTTCCGTATGGCTGATGTCAGATGTGCAGTCCAGAATAACAGAGTAATATCTTACTGACTTCAGATTTGCCACAATCTTCTGTTTGACTTTTGTTGCCAGTAACTCCCTGATCTCATTTTGAATAGTTTTTCCAAGGTAGTGGTCTGTGTACATTTCTTGGGTGGTGACTCTTCTTAGATGCTCCTAGAGTACAGCATCAAACTCAGCCATCAGCTCCACAATTTTAAGGATGTTTCCATTGTTTGGCACACACAGCTGATCTGAAGTGCCATGCAGTGCTAGGTTTTGGGTAGCAAGCATTCTCACAATGGCAATAAGCCTTTTCAGAACATTTTGCCAGTAAAGAGACTCTGATGCAATCTTCTTTTGATGCTGATCATCTATGGCAGCTTTTAACCTCTTTCCATGTATGGAATGCTCTTTGGTGATTTGCTGCCTTCTCATGGCATGCCAGATTTCTAGCCAGATTTTTCCAGTCCTTTATTCCTATAGAACCCAATTTGGCTGGAACATGAGACTGGAAGAGTTTGCAACAAAAACAATATGCAGCATTCTGGATTTTTGAGTACATAAGCCATGGCCTCTCCACTTTGTCACCATTGGGGATTTCACACCAGTAATGTGTTGGATGGAAACTTCTATTTTCATTGTCTTTGAGGAACATGAAGTTTTTCACTTGCTGAGGCCCATGCAGGACAAGGAAATCCCTCAGGCTACTGCAGTAGCTGCCTGGTCACCTGCACTCTGACTAACTGGAAGATCAGGCATCTCCTCACCACTCACATCCTCGCTGGAGCTGGAAGGCTCATCGTGAACATTTGTGTCTTTGTATCTCAGGAGAGCTCCTTCCTGCTTAGATTGAAAAGCTTCCTTTACTTTTTTTCTTTTTCTGAACTCTGCCCCAGAGGGGCGTTTTCTTCTTTCACTCATGACTGTTGTTCTGTGCCAGCTATAATGGCTCTCAACACTCAATTGAAGGGGACAAATAAGCAGGGCCTGAGTGAGGGAAGATGTCAGCGTCTTAAGGGCCTAACTGACTCCTACTACTTCAGTTGACTGCCTGTTCTCCTCAAGTGGGTTCAGGGAAGCAGCAGGAAACAGGAAGCTCCCAGAGAATGTGATGTTAATCAGTCCAGGCTCCTGGGGGTGCTAGAGAGGTACATAAGAGGCTCCTCCCCCTCTCTCTCCCTGCAGCTCCTGCTGCTTTCTGTTATTCCCTCTCACCTTTTCTCCTGCCTGCCTGTTATGTCTCTTGTGACCTCCTTCCTCCAGCACAGCACTCCACCATCTCTGAGAGAGAGAATACATATGCACCAGCAGCAGACACAATTTTCTACACTCTGGGTCCTTTTTCCCACCCCCAAGTCTGGCACCTGAGGCAGCCACCTCAGTTCACCTCATGTAAGGCCATGTGTGAGCTGGAGGTTAGGCATGCTTGATTTTGGAATTTGTTCTCCCAGTTACTTGACCTACAGAGCACACTGCAAAGCTTGTCTGTTGACACAGGCTTTTCTGGAGCTCAATTACCTCGAGTGGGCTGACTGTTTTCTGTGGGATGGAGTTTAAGTTTTATGAATACTGTTATTTCTCTTGTTTTTAAATTATAAATGCACCCAGATTGTCATGATTTCCTACTATTGAATGGTGCTATCATTTGAAAACCCAATGCATTTCCTTGGCTCCCAAATATGAGGGCTCCCAAATATTACTTCAGAATCCAAGAGCAGCAGAGGAGCAAATATGACTTTCTGCTATTAGTTGTTTTGGTTTTATGCCCAAAACACTAACTGGTCGGATCACATTGTAGTGGAGATTTGGGATGATAAGCAGTGGCTACAGAACTTTCAAATGCATAAGGCCACATTCCTGGATCTGTGTGCGGAGCTCACCCCAAGACGGACACCAGACTAGGGTGACCAGATGTCCCGATTTTTGGGTCTTTTTCTTATATAGGCTCCTATTAGCCCCCACCCCTTGTCCCAATTTTTCATATTTGCTGTCTGGTCACCCTACACCAGATTGAGAGCTGCACAGACAATGGAGAAGTGAGTGGCAATCACATTGTGGAAATCTGCAGTGACAGATTACGATCAGTCAGTAGGAAGTCATTTTGGAGTTGGAAAAATCCATAGCAGGAACAGTATTCATGCCAGTGTGCAGAGCCATTAATTGTCTCCTGCTATGCAGGGCTGTGACTCTCAGCAATGTGCAAGTGCTAGGGGATGGCTTTGCAGCTATGAGGTTCCCAAACAGCAGTGGAGCAATAGATGGCATGTGCATCCCTATTTTTGCCCCAGAGCACCTTGCACCAGAGTATATAAACAGGGGCTACTTTTTAATGGTTATGCAAGTACTGGTGGATCACTGGGGACTCATTGACATCAGTGTTGCCTGGTCCGGGAAGGTGCATGTCACTTGCATCTTTAAGAGTACAGGATCGTTCAGAAAGCTACAGGCAGGGATTTTCTTTCCTGACAGGTGGTTTACCATTGCCATTGTTGAAATGCCAATAGTGTTATTGGGAGATCCTGCCTACCCATTACTCTTCTGGCTAATGAAGCTGTACGTTGGCCACATTGACATGAAGGAGAGATTCCACTATAGGCTCTGTACATGCAGAATGACTGTTAAATGTGCTTTTGGTAGACTGAAAGGGTGATGGCATTGTTTATTCACCACATCAGAACTCAATGTGAAAAATATCCCAGTGTTATTACTGCTTATTGTGTCCTGTGTAATATTTATGAAGCAAGGGGGGAAAACTTGCCACAGGTGGAGGCGGAGCAGCTGTCTGCTGAGTTTCAACAGCCAAGCACAAGGGCTATCAGATGAGCTTAGGGGGCGGGGGCAGCTGGTCCAGGAAGACAAGCTTGGGGGGAGGCATTGAAATGTCACTGTAACAGCGAGCTACAATAAGGTGCTGTGGTGTTCTGTGGTCAGCCTGGTGCTACAGTTCAGGGGCCTGTTAGGAATTGTGTGGTGCTTGGTGTATATCTGTGCCTGTGTCACTGACAGTGCACCTATTCATGTTGGGATGCTTGCTATATGTTTATGATGACTGTGCTGTTTGGCACTGATCCTGTGAGTTGTGAGTGGACAACACCGTTACTTTTATTGCCAGCAGGCATTATAAACCATGTGTTATAAACTAATAAAGATTAATCACTTTCAAAATAAAAGTTTTTTAAATTCAATTTCGAAAACAGCCACCTAACAAGCAATCTGAAGGACATAATAGTAAATGCATTTTCACTTTAAAATTTTTTGGAACCTAAATAAATAAATAAGGGAAAGGAAAACTGATGTTCATAGTAGCAATGCATGCATCAATTGTGGCTCTCGTAGGTCAGCGTAGGTGAAGCTGCAGGGTGGTCTTCCCACATCTATGCCACCAGTGGCCTGTGCTCTCCGCTGCCATGCTGGAGCCTCCACATTTATTTATCATCAAGAAAAATATGCAGCATTTTAGAACACTGCACAGAATTTTTATTTTTTGGTGCAGAATTCCCTCAGGAGCAACAGGCCCAGGAGGTCCAATATCTCCCGTCTACTCCAGGCAGGAGTGCATCTGCAGTGTGTAGCCAGCATGATTGGCTGGGCAATAGCACATAACACTGGAGAACTTCTAGGTGTACTCAGTCAGCTGGACAATTGGGGGAAAGGGTATTTTAAAATTCTCAGCATCTTAAAGGGGGGCCGGGGTGACCAGAGCAGTTGGTGTCAGGTGTTGTGGGACAGCAGCTGGAGGACTGTTTGGGTTGACATAGGTAACGCAGTGTCGACATTCGCTCTGCATTGACCTACATACATTCACTGTGGCTCAACGCTGCTTGATGGAAGTGTGACTATGTTCGTGTAACAGGGCATTCATGTTGGTAGGAGCAGGGCTAGATTTCCAGTTAGGCACAGCAGCACATGTCTCAGGGTGCCGGCATTCTAGGGGCAGGCCTAAGGTTGTCAAGTATGTGATTTTTTTTTTCTAGCCCCGTTGGGCTATTTTTAGCTGTCATGTGCTGGGGTTTTTTAGCAGTTGTGGTATTTGGGGCTATTTTGCTGCCCTACTGCTGCTGGCCGCACTGCTCAGGAGATCTCAGGATGGAGGGAGCCTCTTGGTCTGCCCTACCCCCTGCCAAGATGCCCCACATGCTGCTTGTCTCATGTTATGCCGCCTCCTCTTAGGTGACATTTACAGTATATTTGTGGGCTCACAGGGCCACATGGTGACACGGGAGGCAGGCTCCAGGCACTGCCACATAATGAGGAGATGGGGAGCTCCAGGCAAGGCCACATGGGGAGGCGTGAGTGTGTGTGAGAAGATGCTGTGCCTAGGGCCGCATAAGGTGTAAATCCAGCTGTGGATGGGAGATAACCTAATTGTTCATAAGTCTAAGGTGAAAGTTGACACAAGATGGTTTACGTCAACTTAACTTTGTAGTGTATACCAGGCCAAAGTGAATGCAAGAGTAGTAGGTACTGTCTGTGCCTGGAAATTTTTGGCTGTCACTTAACTATTCCCCTGTTTTGTACCAGACACAAGGAGGATATTCAAGTCTATTCTGGGTCAAAGCCCAGGAAGTTTTTCTTGTATTTTTTTAAGCAAAGTAGGCTGTGAACTTTATATTCTGAAGAATATAACTTGCAGACAGTTTCGGTAAATGAATCTTATGATGCAAGGGATTTCCTTTTTCCTGATTTGCTTGAGTGTTGGCTTCTTGCCCTAAAGCATTTTGGCTTAGTGGATAGAGCTGTTGGGGACAAGTATCTCATAGAGGGTAGTGTCGGGGGAGGGAAGGGTGCTTTCATATTGTTGTGTGAGATGTGTATGATGGCTGGACCACATGGCTACCCCAGCAAAAGTTTAAAATGAGTTGACACCAGCTAGGTTTGGATGACTGAACATTTGTAATTGGAAAAAAACAGTCTTTGTTGTAAAGTTACTCCTTTCAGCATTTAAATAGGTTGTACAACAGCTAGGTTTTGATATTCATAACCTAAGCGCTCCTTTAAAATATCTCTCATTTGACTGATGGGCATGCTAAAGTCTCTTAGATGGACAAGGTGAAGCCAGGAGCATATGAAATATGCTGCTGTCCTCTTGAACTGGAGCTCAGTTGTTCCTATGTTATCTTTTAGTAGGCTGAGGTTTAGCACTGTGTAACCTAACCGGGCTAAAGCTATAAAATATGGGTACCATTGAGCCCACTTCACAAATTGAAAGCCTGGTTGTAACTGGGTATTGTAATCAGATTCACTGATATGGTTGTGCTGAGGATGGGCAAGCCCTTAATCTCTCTGAATCAAGTTAACCTGCATGTGTTTCTTGCATTTCTACTTGTTTCCTTTTATACCTCCCCAGTCCTGTTTCCTTCCTGTCTTTTCTCCCATTTTCATCATGGGAAATTTTTCCACTTCATGTTTAATTGCCTTGTTTCACTTTCTTCAAATCTTTGTTTGGCATGCATTCACACCAGAGCACCCCCTTTGTGGCAGGACATGGTATTGCAAGAGTCTTTCACTCTAGCACCACAAAGATCTACTGTTTCTGAGGCCTAATCCTCCAGATAGGTCAGCACTCAGTCCAGTCCCCTTCTGGGATTTACAGAAAACAAATAAAATCTCAACTCAGAATAGTTCCCAGGCATTAAAGTTCATAATATAAACACTAGTCCTTCATAGGTATCCGAGACCCGTGGTGTCAAGACTGGACCCCTGACTAGGCCAGGTCACTTGGTTAGGACAAGGAGAGCTTTCCTTATGTGTCCTGGCTTCGCTTAGCACTGACCCCTAGTAAAAGTTGCCAGTCCTTTTTAAATTTGGCCTGCTGGTCCCTGGTTGATATCTGCCTGCTCCTGGCCCTTTCAAGATGCCAGAACACTAACTGTCGCCTGTTCTGTCTGCAGTTGATCATGATAAGCGAGTAACTATGCCCTGGAGGTCTGAACTCACTGCTCTTCTCTTCCAGCAGGTTTCAGAGTAGCAGCCGTGTTAGTCTGTATCCGCAAAAAGAACAGGAGTACTTGTGGCACCTTAGAGACTAACTTCCAGCAGGATACCCTTTTTAGGGCAGGGTGTGCCAAGGCATTGTGGCTTCCAGTAGAGGGCAGCGGATGCCTGATGCATCACACTTTCCTTAAAGCCCAGTTCTCTGATGAATCCTTATGTCATTGTCCTTACTGTCTCCATGTCCTCCTGTCCATGAACAGTTACTCTCTTTTTATGTTTGAATTAGATTGTAAACTCAGGCAGGTGCTCTTTCCTATACATGTGTTTTGTAAAATACTGTTACCAATGTTATATGAATAAATAATATACTCTAAATGATGCCATCTATTTAGTAACAGAAGATGTTATAGATTCCACTACTTACTAGATCTGAATCCTTTCTGCACTGTCAGATCTCACATAGGTTCTCCCATTTTATTTATTTTTATTCCCTTCAGTTCATGCCCTAATAAAGGGAGGTGGGAGAGCAAAAACTGCAGTAAAATAGATGAGGGGGTTTGCTACAAATAAGAATTCTCTTGCTTTGGTTTCAGTTATTCAATCTGAACATTCCATTGGGCCCACACTTCAGACTGATCCTTGCAAATTATTTCTCTAAGTCTGCCTTTCACTCATGCAGCAAAGACTTGAGCCAGCCAGACAAATCTCACGGTAGTTTCCTGTGCAACATAAACATCTGGCAAGCGAGACCACAGCTGCCACCTCCTCTCCCAACCAGCAGCATGGCTCCTAGCCATTCTATCTGGTTCCTTTGGCTCCTCTCCACAGCAGCACCTCCTACAAATTTCTCTCCTACATATAATGGTGCTGGAGCAATGTGTATTGTGGGTGTGCTCAGAGCCAATGAAGCAAATTGTAAACCATGTATATGATGGAAGCTATTTGAAGCCATGGGGTGCTGCAACACCCCCAACACCTGGGCCTATACAGTCAAGGTGGCAGAGCTCTGTTTATATTATACCTGAAAAATCTAAGCCACAAGTAATCTATAGCAGAGTGCTAGATGCAATATTTTATTATATATATTGGTCTCACCAGTACTGCCAACTCTCACAATTTTATCATGAGTCTCTCAATATTTAATGTGTTTCTTAAAGCCCCAGCTCCTGAAGGTTTCTGACTAGGTGAGAATATGTTTTCATTTTTTAAGAAATAAGTTCCTAGCCCTTGTGGTTTCAAAGAAGAGCTTTAAACTATAACTAGGCTGCACATTAAAGGCTCAAAAGCCAGGAGGCAAATGTAAATTGCCCAACACTTATCTTAACAATCTAATGGCGGGGGTGGGGTGGGTGGGTTGATTCAAGATTTTTAAATACTATGTGTTGGGAACAATCTGGGAGAGAAACCTCATCTCATTGGGTAGAGATTGACGATCACTTCCCTGGCTGCATTGGGAGTGGTGCCTCCCAAGTCAAAGAACTTCTGCCTAAAACAGGAAGTGGAGGCAAGAGCTGGTGATTCTCCAGCTCAACCTGGAATGTAAAAAGCATGGGTTGGACTAACTGTAATATTTTTTTTATCATTAAAGCTTAGTAAAAAGGCTGTTCTTTCTGCAGATGCAGGGTGCTGAACTACCTGTCTGTGACCCTCTGACTACTACTTCTCTGAAAGTTGCTTACTAGAACAATAGCTAATCGCTCAAACTTTCTGCTTCAGAAAATATACCGATAATTACTGCTAACAATTCCTGGCTTGTCACTTATTGCTCTTTCCCTTTTGGCCTTGTACAATAGGCATGATATTCATCTACCTGGCTCCTAGATACCCAGACCAAGTTAATACCCAGATATTTGATGTCCTTTGTTTCATGTAGTGTTCCATTTGTTACTATTTTTCAATGGCCTCTTCTTTCCGAATGACTTTATTTATGCTATGGATCAGGACTCGAGAAGTTCTTTCTCTTTGCATGTCCACACCCGGAACAACTGGTTTTTGCTAGCTCTGGGGAAGCAGGATTCTTAAAGACCACTGAAAATTCAAATATTGTGATTGTTACTTATATAGGACAATAGTGTGCTGGGTATTTTCTTAACAGGTTATAAAGACAAGGTTCCTGCCTGGAGAGTTTAAAATCTAAAGAGGCTAGCCACTTTTGTTCTTCTGTGTGAAAGGATTTTATGAGATTCAGGTATGAACCAAGTGTTGCAATTCTCAGATCTAAACAAGACAACCTAAATTTTGCTTTAAAAAATCATACAAAGTCATCAGATAATCTATGATATTAGGGCAACTAGATGTTTCTTTTGTTCTGTTTCTATGGGGTCTTTGTAAAGAGATATGAGGAGGGAGAATTCACTTTACAAACCTTGGTATATATAGCTAGAACAATTTTTTTTTTTAAACTGCTGAAAGTTGATCCAGCCCACAACTGGATTGTCACATTTTCTTTACCCGGAATACAGACACTTAGAAGAAAGTTTCTTTTTAATTATTCTCAGCTAGAAACCATGCCTCCAGTGTCCTTATTTAATGCTTGTACCTGACTTCTTAACTGCTTGCTATCATAACCATGCTGAGGCCTGCAGGCATCTTGTATTTGATAATGGTATTGCACCAGGAAGAATCTCAACAACAAGATAGTGAATGAGATACAGGTTGAGGCACTTGTTCTGATTGAGCCCAATTGTATAATTTTTGGAGGTTGCTCTAAGTTGAGAGTTTCTATTGGGTGAGTGAGTGGGTATTTGAGGGGGCTCTGAGGTGACAGTTGGTGTCAGTTGGGGTTGAGGTGAGAGATTTGCAAATATTTCCTATCGCTGCAGATGGGACATTAGATGGAGAAGGATCTGAGTTACTACAGAGAATTCTTTCCTGGGTGTGTGTCTGCTGGGTCTCACTCATGCATGCTCAGGGTCTGACTGATTGCCATATTTGGTATTGGGAAGGAATTTTCCCTAGGTCAGATAGGCAGAGACCCTGGAGGTTATTTGCTTTTCTCTCATCATGGGGCACAGGTTACTTGCTGGTTTGAACTAGATGAATGGTGGATTCTCTGTAACTCAATGTCTTAAATCAAGATTTGAGGACTTAAGTAACTTAGCCCGAGGTTATGGGCCTATTACAGGAGTGGGTGAGTGAGGCTCTATGGTCGGCCATGTACAGGAGGTCAGTCTAGATGGACATGACAATCCCTTCTGGTCTTAAAGTCTGAGTCTCAGGGCTTGTCTTCACTGCTGGGGAGATCAATGCTGTTGCAATCAATGCAGCGGGTGTCAATTTAGCGGGTCTAGTGAAGACCTGCTAAATCAATGGCTGAGCATTTTCTGGTTGTCTCTGGTACTCCAGCTCCCTGAGAAGAGTAAGGTAAGTTGATTGGAGAGTGTCTCTCATTGCCACAGTGCAGTGAAGACACCGAGGTAAGTCGACCTAAGCTCTGTAGCTCTCACGTAGCTGGAGTAGAGTAACTTAGGTCAACTTACCCGGGTAGTGAAGACAAGCCCTGAGTACATAACTGGCTGAAAGAGTAAAAACTTTGGTAGGAAAATCTATTTGGACAAAGCAAATTTTGTACAGTACTTTGACTTGTCCATTTTGATCAAAAGTGAATGTACAACACTATCATGAGACTAAACCTTTATTGTGGTATTTTCAATCTAGATAAAACCAGGAGACACTGAAAGTCTCAAAAGACAACTTGACTTTGTACTTTAGGTCAATCTGTAACTCCATATTTAGCCAAGTAGTTTGTCATTTTGGATTGTATATGGATAATAAAAGATAAATGCCCTACAGAATATTAACTCTGATGCCAACATGCGTGACAAACTTCACTTTAGGATTTATATGGAGGAAAAGAATTACCCGCCTATTCATCAGTAAATATAATGTTGGTCTTGGAGTTAAGAAGCATCCACATCTTTAAAGTAAAGTGGTACTTTTATATATTGAAAGACTGCACAGAACACACTTTGTTCTGTCACAATAAGCACATTGTAAAAGGTATTTAGAAAAACATTTACTAGCTGAGACTTTTTTTTAATAAAACCACAGGTGGATGGGTAAATGAAAGCTGACATTTGGTGGGTATAATTGTGGTGCGGTGAGTGGTTATGGACTGCAGTGATGCAGTCCTACTGCTAAAAAGAACAGGTTCTGAAATGGTGAAAGCCAATATCATTAGCAGCAAATTTCTATTTAGAAGGAAGTCTGTTCAACTTTAAAAGGTCTGTCCCATCCCACACTCAAAGTTTGTAATTTAAGTAAGTTTACAATCACACACTTGGTGAAAAGCACCTTATACTTTAGAAGTTTTTTCCCCCAAAATACCGCAGCCATATACAGATTTCCTTAAAAAATAAATTTGAAAAAGCCTATACAAAAATGAGTTATACAAAGTTAGATTTGGATACTCATACTGAATAGCACTGTACTCTCCAAATACTCTCACTGGCTTCATTAAGACAACTGGTGGCATAAGGTACTATTCCACATGGGTAAGAGTATTCGAATCTGACCCTAAGATAATATTTATAAAGTAGTAAGAAAGGGGGAAGGGATATACTATTTATAACTCCAAACAAAAATAATTTCAAGTCTTCAACCTCCAAGGATAGGATAATACCTTGTCCTAAGCAGCTTCAGAAAGCACCTCTTTATAATATATATTTACCTGGTACCTTGTTTATCAGATATCAGAGGGGTACCCGTGTTAGTCTGGATCTGTAAAAGCAGCAAAGAATCCTGTGGCACCTTATAGACTAACAGACGTTTTGGAGCATGAGCTTTTGTGGGTGAATACCCACTTCGTCGGATGCATGTAGTGGAAATTTCCAGGGGCAGGTATATATATGCAAGCAAGCTAGAGATAACGAGGTTAGTTCAGTCAGGGAGGATGAGGCCCTGTTCTAGCAGTTGAGGTGTGAAAACCAAGGGAGGAGAAACTGGTTTTGTAATTGGCAAGCCATTCACAGTCTTTGTTTAATCCTGAGCTGATGGTGTCAAATTTGCAGATGAACTGAAGCTCAGGATTAAACAAAGACTGTGAATGGCTTGCCAACTACAAAACCAGTTTCTCCTCCCTTGGTTTTCACACCTCAACTGCTAGAACAGGGCCTCATCCTCCCTGATTGAACTAACCTCATTATCTGTAGCTTGCTTGCATATATATACCTGCCCCTGGAAATTTCCACTACATGCATCTGACGAAGTGGGTATTCACCCAGGAAAGCTCATGCTCCAAAACGTCTGTTAGTCTATAAGGTGCCACAGGATTCTTTGCTGCTTTTGCTTATCAGAGTGCTCTTCAAATGATATACAAGTCTTGCCAATTAAATGTCCCTCTAGGGTGGAGGGCAGCAACCAACTGGCTTAGAATATAAGGCCCAGCAGATGAGGAAGAAGAAATTTTGGCTAAAGCAAATGACTAATCTTACAAAAGTGACTTGAGATCTTTAATGTCCATGTAAGAGGGCAGACAAGACCTCCCAGCCCCCCACACTAAGTGCATGGAACTAAGTCAAGTTGACCATAACAGGATTTGAACCCATGGTTCCAGGGGTACATAGTTATTTTATATGAGGCTTAACCTTTGATAGTGGAGGTAAGTCTTGTCAAAGTCTTTACTGTCTCCATTGTTTCTACCCTCTCTGACTTCCCATAGCCATGCATGCTATAAGGTCTGTCAGTGTCCCACAATGCCCCACACTGTCAGTTAAATTGGTGGAAGTGCGCCGGGTGAGAGTGCATGCCACTGACGTGGGGGCATAGTGTGGACATGAAAAAATGCAGTAATTACTGTGGGGGCTGTACATCGACCTGACTTAGGTCAACTTAATTTTGTAGCATAGATAGACTTGTCCCCAGTTAGACTAACCACTTTACACCAATCCAGAGTTAAGATAAGATCGTGGCTAATTAGTCAATGTTTGTACTTCACAGTGCTTTAAAGAAGCAGAATGCTATATGATGCAATCCTTCTCATGGGCTGAGCTGGAAGTGCTCCCATCTTGCTCTGTACAGAGTGTACTCGTGTTGTGTGAAAATTCAAATTTACCCATTTCTGTGGTTTGGTTTTCTTGGTAACTGAAATACAGATAACCGAACTTTCATGACTTGTTGGATGCTGCTTCTAGTTCTATCTGCATTTTCTTTATTCATTTCCTGCTTCACATATACTCTAAAGATTAGAGCTAATTGGATGTACCTGACCTAGCTTTAGAGTGACTCAGCACTGTGCATCTCTCTGGAGGGTTCAAGCACTAGAATATCTTAGCAGAAGAGTCCTAGAATCTGCCACCCTCTTACAAGAATTGAAGTAAACGATTTATCCATTTCAAGATCTTGGAGCTCATAGATAAAAACAATATACAATTAAGATAATAGATCTTGGTTCAATGAAATACCCATAAGAGGTGAAATTTGCCTTACTGCCAAATGCTCATGCAAGGCCCTAGTCTACTCAGGAACCTAAGTAGCATATACGGTTCTGTGCGTACCCTGTGTGCCAAGATGACTTTCACTCTGGCTCTGTTTTATACCTGCAGGATAAGTGGACTCCAGATTTGAGGGTCCTCTGTTAAGAAAACCCTGCCTCCAGATTTTATCTAGTTAAATCAAGGGACTGTGAGCAAGAGATCATGAACAGACCTTAATTGTCACAACAAAACACCAGGAGAGAGGCTGTCATTAAGTATGTAAGAATGGCCTTACTGGGTTAGACCAAAGGTCCATACAGACCAGTATCCTGTCTGCTGACAGTGGCCAATGCCAGGGGGGGTGAACCTAACTGGTAATGATCAAGTGATCTCTCTCCTGCCATCCATCTCCACCCTCTGACAAACAGAGGCTAGGGACACCATTCCTTACCCATCCTGGCTAATAGCATTCAGGTATCTGGAATCCAAACCATTTCCATTTAGGCCTTAAAGATCAAGATTAACCTTTTGAATTGCACCCCTGAATTGGCGAAAATTATTAGAAATGACTGTAGGGAAGTTGGACTAATAAGAGTATAGATAGGTGAGATCTGTGGTCAGCATGGATATTGTGGAGACATGGTAGCTAATGATGCCTCTCTTTCACTCACCCACCCACCTTTAATCAAATATCCTAGGTTGGTACCTGCGCTCTTCACTTACAGATAGAAGTGGGCTTCCAAATAATGTTGTTGTTTTTTTTCAGGGTTACGCTGGAAGTCTTTTTTTTAACGCTGTCATTTAAAGTGCTCATTTTCTGGCATTGTCACCAGAAGTCTTTGCTTTGTGGTAATTCCTGTGCTGATTCTTCTAATTAGAGCTGGGTGAACTTTTTAAGACGAAGCTCTTTTGGGGCAAAAAATGCAGATTTGCTGACCCTGAAATGTTCATTTTATAGGGGGGGAACACCAAAAATTCTGGAAAAAAAAGCAAAATGTTTCTTTTCAACATTTTCCATGTGAAACATTTTTTATTTCTAATTTTGTAATGACTGTTTCAAAATTTATTTTCCTATTTTTTTTAAAAGGTAAGAAATGGTCAAAATTGAAACAAAATGTTTAGCTTGACCCCAAACAATTTTTTTTTAAATTTCCAATGAACCAAATAATCCATTATTCATACAGCTATACTTCTGATATAGGTTTCCAAGGGCCATAATAAGGAAAGATGGAGTGAGGCAGTCTCTTCACCTTCTATTCAAATAAGCTATTGTCCAGATGTAGTCCTGTAAATACCAATTATTTATTTATGCCCCAAAAATCTCTTCTTCACTTGGGGAAAATAGAATCAATAAATTCTGTCCCTGTTTCCTACAAAGGAGGAGAGACAGCAGTCTTGCCTGTTCCCCTAGCATGTGATAGAAGCATGTTGAAGCGCTTAGGGCTCCAGACTCTGTCCTAAATACCATGGCTCAAGGAAGAAGCAGGAATACTAGACAGCCACTCCCAATGTGCATTGTACCTTCGATGATGTACACATTCTGTTCCGGCTCATTAGAGCAAATGTGAGGTATCTTGAGAAATATGGTTAAGATAACTTCCTGTCAGGTAGGAGTTGCTACATTGCTGGGAATTCTATGAGAAAGAGTTGTCTTGTGTGAAGCTCAGCATCAAGAGTCAGGACTAGGGCTGTGTGAATTCCTGATTTTTATTTTGATGGCTGACCTGAAAAAGTCAGGGAAAAAATATTTTGGATCCAATGAAATGCTTAGTTCAGGCCAACCCAAAACATTTCATTTTTGAGGGATTTTTACCTTTTTAGAAATTAAAATGAAGTAAAATTCAAAATGAAATGTCATTTTTGAATCTAAAATGAAATGTTTCAAAATTTTTCTACCTTTTTTTTGTTCTTTCTACTGAAATAATTTGGCAAATCTGACATGAATTCATGAAAAGTTTTGGTTGACCTGAATCTGCATTTGTTTCCAAAAAATTTCACCCAGCTTTAGTCAGGAGCCCCTTGTGTGACTGTGGGCAAGTCATTTAACCTTGCTGCATCTTAGCTTTCCTCATCTGTAAAATGTGGGTGATCATTTTTGCCTGCCTATTGTGATGTCCTCAGACTACATGTGTTAATGTAAAATAATGCTTGTGTGGCATGTAGAACTGCAACATGTTTTTGTTTTATCATTAGCTTCCATTTATGGAATTAATTAACTTTGAATATCCCTATTTAATATCCCTATCTTTTGACTGAAAAAACTATGGCAAAAATTACCCTGATCAGTTGAAAAGATCTTGTGCATTTGAGATTTGACTTTTAGCCCCCCAATATTTTTTTATTTTAGTTGATCATAAGCTATGATACTTAAGCTCTGTGCCTATAGACTTGCAATATTCAGTATATAATAGTAACCTTTCAGTAATCTTGCAGATGAAATTATCTGAACCCTGGGAGCTAGATAGAAAGGTACACATTCCAATTAGCTTATTGGATGTTAGTTTTTTTTTTTTTAAGATATTGTGAGTGACAGCCTTGGAGTATCTTCCCAGATAAATTCATTGTTCTGCCAGTTGCCTGGTTAGATGTTACTATGCTAGATACCAGCTAGTCGACAATGAGATGGTAACATTTAAGAAAGTAGAATAATAAGGTTAGGTAATGTTGATTTTAGTTAAAATATTAAAAGGAGGGTCAGGCATAGAGTTCAAAATGCAGCACTGTAGATTCAAGCATCTTGAACAAAACCTGACCTGTTACCATATATTTTGTGAAGCATGGGAAAGGTGACCATTCCTCAATGTACATGAGCTCCCATGTAAGGATTTTGGAGGTTTGTGGAAAGCCCTGAAGCCAGTCAGTAAACACACATTCATCTAAAATCATGTCTGTTGCACATCTCAGAGCTGTACATGATTATTTATTAATAGGATTCCAGTTTTGTTGGCCATCAATTTGATTGGGAATTGTGGGAACAAAATCCTCTAATGTAACCTGGTCTGGCTGCTAACAACTAATCAAAGTTCTGTTATCTGTAATATAAACAGACTGACTATTGTATGTTGAGTAAGCTTGTAAAAAAAGCTTTCCGGGGCTCTAAAAGCTTATATAAACATGATTTTTAACTGGTTCAGTGCTACACTGGCCACTTTATTTTGTTCTTATAAATCTGGGTCACTAGGATGACCAGATGCCCTGATTTTATAGGGATAGTCCCCATATTTGGTCCTTTTTTTAATATAGAGGACTATTACCTCTCACCCTCTTTCCGATTTTTCACACTTGCTATCTGGTCACCCTCTGTGTGACAGACTTGTCTGCAGTAGCATTATATGGGAAATACACAATTCTGTGTAGTATCTGCTGTTCTCCATCCCATTTTCATATTTTTTAATTTGAAAAATTCAGAATGTTGTTATGAAAAGACTTTCTTCTATTTATTTCCTTAGGCAGACATTTCATTACTCAGCATAGCTGATGTTTGGCCAAACAGGCCTTCCTGAAAACTGAGGAAGGCCAGTTTGGTGCAGTTGTCAGCTATGCCGATTAATGGGACGGTTTCTCTACAGAAATAAATAGAGGGAAAGCCTATTCATAACAGAGTTACAAACTCATTTGGGGAAGAGTGCAACAGAAACTGTTCAGAATAAATTATGGGATTTTTAAAAAATTTCATTTGTTTACAAATTTCGACATGAATAATTTTACAACAGCACTGAGTGAATGATGTATACTGCAATGTATGCAGTCCATTCTCCAACTCATTATTCTTGGATAATATCTGCTTTTCTCATTATAGCCCAAAATGCGATCTACAGAGACTGTTAATCAGTTACTAAGGGATAAGAATTCAAAAAGATGTGCAGCATTATAGTCAACATTTATATACCATCCAACATTTTGAGTAGATTTGGTTGAAATTTTAATTTTTTACAGGAAATTGCAAACTTCTAAAATATATTATTTATTTGGAATGTAAAGCCTGACTGTTTTTTGACCAGCTGTAGATTTTGAATATTCTTACACAACCAAAAGCTTTCATTCACTTTACTATAGCTAGGATACCTTCTCAAAGGCTCTCATGGCTGAAGGTCAAAACTTTTTAGTTGAGATTCTAACTCACCTTGGCTGTATATATGTATGTTAACTTTTTTGAAAAAATTGACACTCAAGTCTCCTGTCATGCTGTTAAGCTTTTCAAAGAAAACTTGCTGTTGCTTTGGAGCCCTCTACTGGAATATTTCCACTGGAGCAGTTCTCATCCATAGGGGAACTTTCATCTGGAGGAGCTTCTGTATTTTGTTAGTTTAACAGCTGTAAATGTCATGTGGGTTTGGAGTGAAAGTAAATTTATTGTTTAATTTTTTTCTGCTTTTTATGAATGATGGGGTCTGTCCCAGGTCATAGACATGTTACTGCTCAAAGGTTCCAATCATTTCATCCTCTTAGAACTTTTAGTTCTTTTAATACTGTCAAATGTGCTATACAATAGAACCTCAGATTTACAAACATCTCAGGGAACAGAGGTTGTTCGTAATGGAACAAAACATTATAGTAATTCTTTCAAAAGTTTACAACTCAGCATTAACTTACTACAGCTTTAAAATGTTACTATACAGAAGAAAAATGCTGCTGCACAGAAACAGTTTCCTTACCTTGTCAAATCTTTTTTAAACTTTCCCTTTATTTTTTAGTAGTTTATCACATTGCTGTACAGTATTTACATTTTTGGTCTCTCCTGCATGATTGTGGACTTCCGGTTCCAAATGAGGTGTGTGTGGTTGACTGGTCAGTTTGTAACTCTGGTGTTTGTAACTGAGGGTCTACTGTATATACTATCATCTGCTGCTTCTGTTACATAGACATACATTCTTAGACAAGCATGGGAGTCGGGATCAAAAAGATGCTGAAGTGTTTTAGATGTGCTTCCCGTTGGTTGAAATAGGGGTCACATAACTAAGGCCCTGTTTCACAAAATCACTTTTAAGCATGTGTTTAAGTATTGTTGAAATAGATGGAACTTAAACTCATGTTCAAAAGCTTTCCTGAATCAGGGCCAGAAACTCCATGCAATGCTTTGTAAGTTTAGG
This sequence comes from Gopherus evgoodei, assembly GCF_007399415.2. NCBI lineage: Eukaryota > Metazoa > Chordata > Testudines > Testudinidae > Gopherus > Gopherus evgoodei. The sequence goes on along the minus strand of NC_044325.1, from coordinate 111,549,328 downwards.
GACTTTTGTTTAAGGTAAAGAGGCTCACTTGTTTGTCACTGGCAAAAAGAAACAAATATTTAACAAATCTGTCTTAGGGACAGTGCATTATGGATAAAACTTCTGAGTTCACCACCACTCAAAACTCCAATTTTTAGCTTGTTGAGTTGTGCACTAGTGTGATTGCTACTGACTATAGTGCTGGATTTCCCTCAAACTCAGTTAGCTTCGTAGAGAGGCAAGAACTTAACTGTACATGATTATGCTCTCATTTTTACTGTTAAATACTGTTCTCACATATGTCCATTTTATGCAACACAGTGAAAGAAAATGGTATAATCTCAAGATTTGTCACCATTTCTTGGTGAATAGCATAACTCTTAGAATGATAAATATTCAGAGTAACAAGTTTTTTAGGAAATCTCATGTTAGTCTAATTTGTGCCAGCCACTATATAAAATAGTTACAGATTGAGAGAGCAAGACGTTGCACACCCTGTGAGATGATCATTATGCTCATCACCTGTATGCCAGCTCATTATAACCATTGCATTTTTGTTTCCATAGCTGAGATTTTTATGAATCCTGTCCACCACCCTTTTTTAATTTTTTTTCTGGTAACTAAAGTTTAATCTTTGTGGTAACTAAGGTGACTTGCACATGGAAAAGGTATTCTTGGTTTGACTGATAGAAGTGCACAAATATATGAAGAAGAACTGAGTAAAAGAAGAGAAAGTTTCAAAGAGATGTTGAATAAGTGCCTTCAAGATTGTGTTTTGTGAGACAGCTTTCTGGGGTGCATCTCTTTGAGGAAAACGTTTATTATAGTAACTGTTCTTTCAAAGTGACTGTTTGCATAGGTCCATACTGTACTACATGCATGCACTTTGGGTGCATGAGCTTGTAGTTTTTGAATAGCTACGGTCTTTGGGCTGCAAGCTCTCCCTGTGCATGTCACCATGCCCTGCATCCACCCAGGGATATATGAGGCACAGCCCCAACCTGCCACTCAGTTACTTACTGCTGTTTAAAGGTTCTGTGTCTGTACACTCATGCACACAATCACCTAGAGTAGGAATCCATTCAAATAATTGGTTGAAGAAGAATTTCTTATAGATCAGAGCAGAGCATTCTTGTTTGTTACAGTACATATGGCCTTGGCCAGGCAAGAACTTAAATTTTGCTACTTCAAATCAACAGTTTTGTCATTTTGTATGCTGTGCATCTTAGAGTTCCTCACTTTGTCATTTTCCAAGACAGCTGCCAAAGGTTTCCAGAGAGAGAACAAAGCCTTCACTTGTAATGGAAAAGGTGCAGTCACATTGGAGGATATTATTATCCACTGATATGGTGCCATTTCAACGGTGCCCATGGATTAAGTAATGTCACCCAAAGCAGATTTGCTGACTCTTCTACTATTTACTGTATGTTCACTGTCACGGTTGTTCTCCAGCTTTCAGCACCTTACAATACATCTTTAAGAAAGATTTGCTAACCTGGAGGAAGCTACTAGTTAAAAATGAGACTGTAATACCCTTACTCACAATGAGTAGCACCTTCCTCTACAAGTAGGCCTATTGACTTCAAGGGCATAGTGTAAAGTACTATTCAAGGCAAGGAGAGAGATGACAATCTGACCCTACATTTTGAACTCCCAAGTCCTGTTTAAGATATATTGTAGAAATATGTAAAAGAAACAAATTCACCATAATTTTAAAAGCTTGTTTCTAAAACTTAGAATAACATTTAATTTCCTTCTTTAAAATCACTAGTCAAAAAGTATGGCTCAAATAGTGTTGCCAAGACCATTATTTTCTATTATGAAGCTTGTAAGGTGACTGACGGTTTAATATCATGACAGACTTTACCCATGTTAGTTAAGTTAATTGATTAGAACAGATGCCAGTGGCCGAACTAGAATCCTTACTAGGTGATCTGGTGCAAGTCACTAAGAGCCAGATTTTCAGACGTGCCCAGCACTTTGGTGGAAAACCTGGTCATAACGGGAGTTGCTGGGTCCTGAGAATCCAGCCCTCATTTAGAGTTTGACTACACAGAGATGTTGCATTCTATTACTTTGTTCACTCTAAGCAGAGTGATTTTTAACTTCTTCAAACAGAATTGCAGCCTCATTGCTTTGTTATGTTGGGTTAAGGTATTTTCCTTGTTAATCACTGAATCCAAGCTATGTGCTTGTTTGAATTAACTGCTCAGCCTTCTGGGAAGATATCCCATGGTGCAATGCTCTGCCACTCAGCTCTTTGCTCCGTGACCTTTTTTTTTCTTGTACACTGTGAGATGTCTACCAGAATCTACAGGAATTCTGGGTGTGGCCAGGGGTGGGATCAAACTAACAAACTCCACTGATTTCTTTCCTGGCATCCATTCATTTTGCCAGTGCTATTATCAAACTGGTGTTGAGTAGCACGGAGGTCACACTGCTGAGCTCTTTGATCATGACAATGTTTAATATTAACAGGATGATGCACATCCATTGACAAGAATGCAGGCAGATGGATTTATCATTAATCATGTTAGAGTAATACCAAGTGCCAACCAAGATGAGACCCCATTGTGCTAGGCACTGTACAAACAGACTTGTAGACCATTCCTGCTGGAGCAATTGGACTACAGAGGAAGGAAGAGCAGGAGGGTGAAATCAGATGGATCGTTTTGCATTTTTCTGGAGCAGCTTTACTCAGTGGAGTCCCATTTCTGGGCTTGGTCAACTCATAGTGACTGATGGGCCAAGATAGTGAAGCAGAACTGGGATGACCAGCAGTGGTGACCAAACTTCAGGATGACAAAAGGCTATTTTTCTAGAAATCTGCACAGAGCTCACCCTGGAGTTGCGGGAGCAGAAAACTGATATGAGAATGTTCCCATCAGCATGGAGAAGTGTGAGGTCATCACCATGTGGAAGCTTGCCACCCTAGCTGCTACTGACCAGTAGCTAATCAGTTTGGTGCTTGTAGATCAGTTCTCAAGGATATTGTTATGGATGTTTCTGATGCTATTAAGATGGTGCTATCATGCAGTTGTAACCTACCAGGAGGGGAGGTAAGACAATGTACAGTAGAACCTCAGAGTTACTGACACCTGGAATGGAGGTTGTTCATAACTCTAAAGTGTTCATAACATGGTTGTTCTTTCAAAAGTTTACAGCTGAACATTGACTAAAAGTTTTAAAACTTCATTAAGTAAACTTTTTTTAGAAGTTTGCCTTTAACACAGTACTGTACTGTATTTGCTTTTTTTTTTTTGTCTCGGCTGTTGCCTGATTGCATACTTCCGGTTCCAAATGAGGCGTGTGGTTGACTGCTCAGTTCGTAACCTTGAGGTTCTACTGTACTTATCAATTCTGTAAGTATAACTCCTCTGTCTAACTTAAGGTATTTTCTCAGTCTGTGAGCTCATATCCTTGCAAGAGACTACAGCTGGATTTTCTATAGGAACCCTCTAAATACTAAAAGTGGAAATTTATAGTAGGATTCATTTTTCTTTTTCTTAGTAGGAATCCAGTAACAGTCTTGACCATAGTTACACATTTAGCATTTTCAAAATTCTTTTTAGTGAATAACACTCAAAAGATAAATTGCCACAGGTCAGCAGTTAGAAGCACCCTAGCTAGATCAACATTTCCAACTGGAGATTTGTTGTTTTCCTTTAAAATGAAGAATATAACACAGGGCTTAACGAAATAAGTACAGGGATTGGGACTTCTGATAATCTTAGATCTTCTGCTTTCACATAGGATCACCCTGGATAATAAAGTAAATAGATAAAACATTTAGTTGTAACACACAGCCAGTTGTTTCAGCATCAACATATTAAGTGCACACAGCACTTCAAATAAGAAATTGACAATAGCTGTAGCTGCTAGGCTCACATGATGTTTTTGTGAGGTGTATTACATCACTGAACCAAAGACATTTGGACATCAGAATCCCAAGAAACTCAAACCTGTTTGCTGGAATGAGTAAAGGGATTTTTGCTCCCAAGCCCACTATGGACAATGTAGTTATGATTCCTCCTCTCGTTCTGTGAGACCCAGTTTACTATCTGCTTCTCTAGTTTATGAAACCTTACTCTAGACATTGGACAAGAGAAAGGACCTATGTAACTATACTGCAAATATCTGTGGAATGTCAATGGAATGTTCAAAAGTTTTGGATGACTGAAGAAAAGGTGGAGAAGCCCAATGTCAAGGCTAGATTCTGCTCATCATTATGTACCTCATGCAATACCTGCTGTATTTTGCATGAAATCTGTAAGTGCAAGGGAGGGATCCTGGACAATAAGTGGGTCGGGGGATGGAGATACTTTCTGAATGTTATGGACAGATGGAGAGGGTGTCTCTGCAAAATGTCCCCAACTGGTCAGGAAAACCAGGTGTGATATGTGTTGTGCTCTTACTTCGAGGCAGCTGTGGGAAATGACTATACTTTACCTAAGGAACTGAATGAAATATGTTGATTTTGTTAGGAAATGTTCTATAGTGTATGAATTGAGTTGTGCAAAGTTAACACATTGAGGTCTCATGCACAATCTTTGTAACAAAAGGTTCTCCATCACAGCTGTTTATCTTTCCAGGGCCATGCACTCCAGGAAACCATCCCTCCACACTTCTGCCTTTGTGACCTGTTGAGATGCATTTGCTAGTTCCTGCAGCGTATCATCTTGTCTTTCTCTCCTGTCCTCAGTCAGCTTTTCTGCAAGAGATAACACTTCTCTTTGCGCAGGCCATGACATTGCAGGTGCTAAGCAAAATCGAAAGGAGAGTACTTATTACCCTAATCCTAATCTCCATGCCAACAATGATAAAATAGTTCCCCCCTGGAATTTTGGAATGCCATTCCCATCTTCTCTTTCCACTTTGTTGTTCACTTCAAGATGGTAAGACATTTTCAAATGATTCCCCCCCTGTGTAAGACCTCTCTAACAAAGACTGGGTGGTTGGGAAACTGTCATGGTTTGGGGGAAGGAAGGGGCAGGCAGCAGGGGCACGTTAGTAATTACATGTACACCCCTGCAGACTCTCCTTATATTGGAGAATGTTACCCTTGGGAAAAAGGGTCTTGTTCAAAAAGGCAGTGGGCAAAGCAGGAAGATATGCAGCACTGCTGTTCAGTACGATGGTGTCGTTCCCGCCCCCAGCCAGTTATTACAGGAGTGGAAGGTGAACATTGATTATATGGAGAGCCCTGAGGGAGTTTCTTTGCCCTGCTATGTGCATGCCAAAATAGAGCACTATCCTTACTTTAAGTTCTCTTGTATGACACCTACAGATCAGCATAAAGTATGCTGTAAATTTAATAGAATTTCACAGTAAACTTTCTGAACCACAGGCATTCAGCTATCCATGAATGCCTTATAATACCCTAAAACCTCTATGCCCTTTGAAATGTCTCTGTAGCCTGATTTGGGCCATTATCTCATAAAAAATCTCAATTTAGCTAAAAGCAGAGTACATTAATTTAACTGTGAACCAACGTACATTTTCTGTTGCTTTTTCCCTCTTTCTGTATCTACCATGCAAATTGTTTGACTTTTTTATTTTTAACCCCTATGGTGCTCACATCTTGAGCAGTGGGTGAGAGGGGTCACAGTGGGTGGATGAGAGCATATGGAGTAGTTCACAAAGCAGGGTATGGAGGTGGTAAGTGTGGCTGCCATAATGGGTATGTGACTCTGAATGTGAGAGCTCACTACTAGTTGGTATCATAAAGCGGCGCTCTTGGTTGTCCTCTGCACTTAGATGGAGAGGTGACATCCAAGCAAGATGATTCCAGAAAAGTAGAGGACCAACAGGTACAAGGACCCAGGTGTGAAGCAATGCAGCATAATGATAGTAATGCAAAGACTGCCAGAAGCAGAGTAGTTAGGAATGTGTCCATGTGAACCTTAAAGCATACAAACTCACTGCAAAAGGGAGTTGCTCCTGTTGCAATGAGGATGACTTACTGTGACTTAAGATGCCAAATAATTTGCTTTTTTTAAAAAGATGGTGTGTGGATGCAAGGCACTTTAAGGCTAGCAAACTATAGTTAATTTGGACCATAAATAGTAGTATGGAAGTTGAGGCTCAGGCTCTCAAGACCACCCAATCTCCTACGCTTGAGAAGCCAAGCTGCAGCCTGAGCCACGATGTCCACACTGCTTTTCAGTGCACTAGATCGAGCTCTGCCAGTGTGAGTCTGTCTGCTCAGGCTGTGAGGTTTGCTTCCAGCTGCAGTGTAGACATACCCATACTACCTGTCTCAGTTTTTCCAGATGGATAATTATGCTTGCTTGCTTGCTTCTGAGGTGTGGAGAGGCAGAAATTATTAAATGTCTTCAAAATTCTTTGAGACTTTAGTTGCAGATGCTATTAGAAGTGCAGGATTCTCAAAAGATCCTGTAGTTTTTATCTTGATGCAGTTATATGAGATCAGCTCCAAATGGGAGGTATAAAGTTGACCTTGACTAACTCCATAGAGGGAAAATTTACCAGTGCCTTGTCTCCACTCAGATTTTGCAGCAGGATAGCTATCTGTTTAAAAAAACCTCTCACTTTCTTGAAGTGACGATGTAGAGCTGGCCTTTGAAACCAACGGAATTTTCAAAAGTGCTCAGCATTGGCCTAACTCTGTAACATTAGTGGGAGTGAACATGGGCCAATGCTAAGTGTTTTGAAAATTGCACCTGTTAGATCTAGGGACTTCCTTTATTTTGAATCAGTTATCAGATATGTCATAATCCTATTGCAAACACTAAATCTGAATGATTGGTGGACTTTCCAGTGGTGCAGTCTGAAGATCTGGTTTCCTTTCCTAATGCTGACGGTTTTTTCTTAATTTCTCCATGAGGAAGTATTAATGAATTATTATGTCCTTTGTGACAGCAGTTCACTAAATTGCCTATATGCTCTATTATTTTAAGGACTTGGTACTGATTAGTATGTCTAGTATTTCAGGTCCCTCCAAGAATAGCTTGGAAAATTTATATCTTAAAGCATAATTGAGGACATGTGTTGCTCAAACAGATGTTCTTGGTATGTTGGCAGATCATTTCAATACATTCTACCAACACTTTCTAAATATACATCCTCAAGTAGCTGCTTAACCTCAGGGGCTTTGAACTGCCATACAAATTCAACATTTTATATTTCCTGATAGTATAGCCATGACAACGCAATTTCCTAGGGGCAGATCTGTAAGGTCTTGATCCTGCAAAGACTTATGCACCTGCTTAACTTTGTGGATGTGTAGTAGTGCCACTGAAGTAAATGGGGTTATTTGCAATGTATAAAATTAAGCACATGCATAAATCTTGGCAAGATTGGGTCTTAAAAGAATAAAAGTGTATTTAAAATCATTATGTACCGACATACTGTAAGGACTGGGAGACATTGAGACTATTTTATTTAAAATATCTAAATAAGATGGATTTTGTTTTTAGTCAGTTCTTAAATGATTTACTTAAGTTCCTCATTATTATTTATTTACTTGTTTAGAGTTGAAAATGTAGTCCATGCTGTCCAATATGAAAAATTAAAGACAGTCCTTGCATATAGATACCTGAAAGTTATCATTTGGAGTAAGACAGTGTTTTTTTGGAAGCCTCAGACATGAGCTCTTTGACAATAAATGAGGATTTCATTTATTATTCAAGTCCATTAGTGTGCTAAAATAATTGAATTATTGTATTACTTGTTTCTTGTCTTGTATCTTCTGTTATCAGAAATTCACTTTGTTCTTTCAACAAGTACATACTAATTTTAGTCTGAAAGCCTTAATGAGCCTGGAGATTTCTAGACTACTATTGTTACAAGAGCTATAACAGATTTCCCCTCTCCCCCGCATATGAAAGGTAGCTATAGGATACCTTGACTATACTGGGTACTTACTACAAACCTCTCTCTCTCCTCTCCAATCCTCTTCCCCCCACTGTCCCCGAACAACTATAATTTAATTGTGATGAATAGCTATCTCAATAAAAGCAAGAACAATGTTGAAGGGTTTTAGCACTCTGGACTTAATTTGATGGCTAAACTAATCTGCCATTATCTTCTTTGGTTACTTTGGGCCCAATTCTCCTATCATTAAGGCCCCAATTCAGAAAAGCACTTAAGCTCCTTTGAAGTCAGTTATATTCAGGCATGTGCTTAGGCCACAGTTCAGCAATCCTCTTAACCATGATATAAATCAGCAGTAACTACATTGAAGTTAGTGGAGTCATAGTGGTGTAGGTCTGATCACAGATACTGTCTACACTAGACATTTCTTTGCTTAATTACTCACAGTTGCTTTTAGCTCCAGATAGATAAAATCCTGGCAACAATTCCACCACCAGTTCTCTGACTTTTGCTATTAACTAATGGAGATAACCCAATGGCAGCAATGGTTGGAAATTTAAAGAAAAAACTAAGGTAAATACAGCCCCAGAGAAAGTAGATTCTGAAAGCCAGATCCTAGCTGGTATAAATCAGTGTAGTGAAGACCCACTAAATCGATGGCAAAGTGCTCTCCGGTACTCCACGGGAATAAGAAGAGTAAGGTAAGTCGATTCTCTCCAGTGACACAGTGTGGTATTGCACTGTGGTAATTTGACCTCAGTTACGCTACTCCAGTTCAGTGAAAAAAGTAACTGGAGTAGATGTAGATTTGGTTATTCATGTAACTGGAGTAGCATAACTTAGATCGACTTACTGTGGTAGTGTAGACAAGGACGCAGTCTTTCAAGCCAGCTGTTTCATGATGGTGAATGTTAGGTGCAGGGCTAAAATCCACATAATAGGCTAGTTTTGAGTTAAGTGAAAGAATAACGGAAATTAGTATTTTAAAACTTTTTCTGTTTTAGTAACCTTATAGCAGATATTGCAGAAAAAATGCAGTGAACCAATGTGGAGAGGATGAAAGGCAAGCGGTTCGGTTATTTTCCTTTATTCTCTTTATGGGGTGGCTGAAGTAGGTCTTTCTCTTCCCAAAATTAAAATATATCATATAAGTAAAATATATCAAGATGATGAGGATGACACATAGCAGCCTTTGTAAGTCACAAATGACGGTGTGGAAGAAAGATTTATTAACTGTTAGTTTGAGAAGTTGCCAATGGCTTTTTGGTTTTTAAGGTCCTAAAAATCACCTTGACCAAAAATATTTGACTGGCTCTAATACCTAAAATTACTATAACTGTTTAGCGAAAGATCTTTTTCCAGTTTGTTCTATTTGTCACCTTGATACCATTATGTGTTGTGATAGACCCAGGCCAGTTGTGAACAGCAGAGTAGTAGAAGGGAGATATACTGGCCACTGGAGAAGCAGTTTTCTGTTCCCTGAGCGACCAGAGCAGGGGCTGCTCCAGGCTAATGAGAACACCTGACTCCAATTAACCTGCTAAGAGTCAGGTGAGGCTGTTATGCACCTGACTCTAATTAAGGCCCCTCTGATGCTATAAAAGGGCTCACTCCAGTCAGGCCAGGGGGAGCCAGGGAGAGAAAGTGCATGCGAGGAACTGGGAGCAAGAGGCGTGCAAGAAGCTGAGAACGGGAAGGCATACTGCTGGAGGACTGGGAAGAACAAGTGTTATCAGACATCAGGAGAAGGGTCTGGTGGTGAGGACAAAAAGATGTTGGGAGGAGGCCATGGGGAAGTAGCCTACAGTTGTAGCTGTCGCGCAACTGTACCAGGAGGCACGCAAGATAGCTGCAGTCCACAGGGCCCTGGGCTGGAACCCAGAGTAGAGGGTGGGCCCGGGTTCCCCCCAAACCTCCCAACTCCTGATCAAACACAGGAGGAATTGACCTGGACTGTGGCTTCTACCAGAGCAGAAGGTCTCTGGACTGTTTGCCGACCCACAGGGTGAATGTGTGAGGTGAACAAATCCATCAATCAGCGCAGAACTCACCAAGGTAGAGGAGGAACTTTGTCCCAGTATGGTTTCAGTGCTGAATAACTAGTTTGTCAATTTCCATGTTGTGTTGGGTGGTTTTTGCACACAACAACAAGGAAAAATAAATGTTTTTAACGAAGTAGGAAAATGTGGTGGATGTAGAACAACACAAATTGATCTAAGGTTTTGTCTGCATAGGGTCGTTCAGGATTAAGGTGACTTAATTAAAGGTGTGAAGTTAACGTGCATTAAACCCCTGTGTATGCTCACAGAAGTAAAGTGGCCTAAATTCACTATAGCTTTATCCTCCTTAAAGGTCACTTTTTAATTCTGAATGAAAGTAGCCACCCAAGACTCTCTTGAATATTTTACTCCTAATCTGTTATCATTTAGAAGAAAGTCTAGTGGTTTAAGTTTTCCTTGCTTGAAATTTTCCTACCTCATATTAGTTCCATTTATTTTTATCTAATTTTATTTTTTGACTAATGTAAATATAAGCAGTTAAATCAGTTTTCTACTGACACAGGTTCCTCACTGTAAACTAATATTAATGTTGTGCATGACTTTGAAGATGAGAGAGTACTACTGAAATGTTAAGTGTTTTGGATTAAGCGTCATATAATCTTATAGTGAACTTTTTGCTTCTTCTATATTTGGAACTTCCTCAACTATGTCCGCACTAAACTTGTGCAGGCACAATGTCTTTTTGGCTCTTAAGGAAAAAAAAAAAGTACTATAAGTACTCCGTTGGGCCTTGGTTTAACATTACTGCTTATAGAAGTTCTTATATTATTATTTTTCCTATTTTGCTATGATTTTCGGACAGTTTAAATAAACCACTCAAGTGGAGGACAATAGGCTCTTTGGGGAACCCATAGAGATTTTCTCATATGCTGTCATTGTTAATCTGATCTTTGATCTTGAACTAGTGATGTCTATTAATAAAGAACAACTTATCCAGGTTATACAATTCACACCCGCACAGGAAGTTCCTTTCCTTCTCCTGATGCCATCAAACTCAATTTGGTTTAATTTCATCAGCACATTTTTATTACCATAGCAAGAAGTAAACAAATGAACAAGATGACCTAAGCTATTAATAGTGCACAGGATATTGTGCGGATGTGGTAGGTTTTTTGTGAATGGATAGAATCGATTTTAGATCAGACTTGAATTATTTGAAAATATTTTTAATAGTGATAACCTCTAGCACAGTATTAGACAAATGGAATTTCTTTGAAAGTGACAAAAGATAGCATTAGAATAATAAAATGAATGGACTCAAACACTTTTAGACTGAAAAACTATCTAGAAAAAACATTTATTGTGTTGTTTTATAAAGATTAAAACCCATTTGCACTTGTAGAGAGGTGGGATGTTGGGATACTTATGCAGTTTAGGCTTTTTGTTACGCAAAGACAGAAAAATGTTCAGTTTTCCAGATTTCTGCCCTCAAATCTGTCAAGTTTCCCTCATTTGGAAGGAGACTCCATCATTTTAGATTTAAAAACTGCCTAGCTCTATCTAAAGACAAAGGATTCTTTCCACTTTCTTCCCTGAGATACTTAAAATCTCCTTCAGTTTTGAGAAACAAACAAGCAAAAACCTCTCCCGTTGTTAAATTGTCATAGCTTCCTATCCCTGTCTCTCTCTAGAGAGGACAAAAAGTGTTAGATACACTTCCTTTTCCTTTAGCAATCCATGCTAGCTTTGTGGCATAACAACACTTCCTCATTACTAAACAGGGATTGCTTTAAGGACTGTATGTTTTTGTGCCTTTGTAAAAATGTGCAGAAGTTGAAAAATGATTCAGAGCCCCCACCCTTTTTTGAGGTGTTATTCCACCACAACTACATGGATGTGAACCTAGAAAGGCTTGAAAAATGTACCAGTCATCTGTGAGGCAAATCCGAAAGTTGGAGCCTCATTTGTAAAGTGACACCCTGGTGGGAATTCCAGACTTCTGCCTCCCTCTCGCAGTTAGGCAGAGTCCAAGGATTTGTATAAGGTGCTATTCCTGCAGTCCATTCAGGGTCTCCACTTCTTCCTTGCCAACCAGCACTGGTATGGGTCTTTTATTTCAACATACTGTATAGCTATTCCAGAAGAAAAAAATGTGTGGCCCACTGGGACTATATTTTAATGTGACAATTTCCAGTGTGGGTAGATGAGCTTTGCACACAAGATCTAATATGGACCTGGAGATGTTTGAAGTGTAATAAAATTTAATAGTTTTCCCCCAAAGAAACATTTTAAAAAGCAATTAAAATATAACCTCCATACTTTCACCTCTCCTCAGTGCTACACCTCATAGTAATATGTCATCATGCCAAATTCTTAAATATTGTGGTGGTTTTGGTTTTGTTTTGTTTTTTTAAAGACCTCCACGATTGCACTAAAAATGTATAATTAGCTCCAGAATTGGGCATGTGGGGAGAAAATAGTTAAATCTGAATTACTTTAGAATTTGATATTATCCACTCATGTCCTTTTAAAGTGACTTTTACCGCTTTACTGAAATATATAGTCAGATTCTCTGCCCTGATCCCACTCCTTTTGTGCTCTTTAGATCATGCATAGGGAGCAGATAGGGTGACCAGATGAGAGACATGAAATATTGGGGGGGGCGGGGTGCTGGCAGAGCAACCAAAAAAACTCCTCAAGAGCTGGCGGTGGAGGAAAAAATAAAAACAAAAGCAAAAAAAAGGAAAAAAAAAAGAGAGAGCATAGGAAAAATTGGTGGGGGCTGAGCACCCACCGGCAGCTCCATGCCCCACCCCCCCGCACCAGCTCGCCTTCACTCTGCCTCCACCTCCCCTGAGCTGACTGCCGCATCGTGCTTCTCTCCGCTCTCTCCGGACGAATGTGGCGTGCTTGGGGAAGAGGCAAGGCCAGGGCAGGGATTTGGGGAGGGATCCAATAGGGCAGTGAGGGGGCAGGATGGGGCCAGGGTGAGGATTTGGGGAGAGATTCAAGGGGGGAGGCAGGGGTGGAGTTGGGGCGGGGCTGGGGTGGAGTTGGGGCGGGGAGCGCAAGCTCCCTCCGCCTGTGCACTGGAGCGCAAAATATTGGGACAATTTGCATTCTGACTGAACATCAGTCAGGACGCGTGACAAACAAGTAGATATTGGGACAGTCCTGATAAAATCAGAACGTCTGGTCACCCTCGGAGCAGAAACCTCCTCCGGCACATAGGAGTTCCCAACAATTGTAGAGTAGCATAGTTGGCTCTGATATGTCCCTCTGTGTAGCCCCAATGCAGTAAACATTTTGAGGATGAAGAGTGATTGGAACCCAATGTGTTGCAGCCATTCCCCTGCTGGAGTATGGTTCCTAGAGACCAATATCCAGTTGGGGCAAGATAGAGCAGCCCCCAGGCTACTCTGGACTGAAGCTGAGAATCAGGGAGTTGTATCCAGTTTAACATATATTATTTGAAAATGGTACAGATGATGTTGAGGCCGCTGAACTTGGTTATGGGATATGTGTTCGCTTGCTTGCTTTTGAGAATGTAGAGCTCTCAGATTTGTGAACACAGAGATACAGAAAGTGTGTATTTGGACAAGTGAAGTTGAGAATATCCTCATTTCCACAGCCTAGACAAGGAACAGAGTCTACCTAGGTCATACACAGTGCCAGAGTTCTGCAACCCACTTTCTAGCCCTTTTGATATATTTATATTCCCTTAGTGAGGTGTTTATTTATCTATAGTCTCTTTCACAATTCTTTTCATTATAGATCTAGGCTTTATTTTTAAAGAAGCAATCCAGTTTGTATATTCCATCCTCCCCTGGCCAAAAGTGTGTAAACATAGTTCTGTCTGGGAATACTAGTGCTTTCCTGCTATTTTAGTCTTTGTATTAGAAATATGCTGCTGTTTAAGTTCAGCGGAGGTAATCTTTTTGAATGCACTGAATTGGCACACTTCTGTAGACAGCAAATAGCTTCAGAAAAGTCTGTAGCTGCCTTACTATTATTAAGCATTTTATAGAGCTGTATATGTACATGATACTTTATAAAACATAGACAAATGTAATCCCTGCTTTGAAGAACTTTTTGCAATTAAAAACTAGTTCACAAATCGATCTGCTCTCATGCATAAACAAGCCACTTGTACAACATTGCAACAGAGAGTCCTAATGAATAATCATAAGACTAGATTATACTCCCTTCTCCGAGTGGCAAAATCTGATTTCACCTCAGTTTCAAGATTTACTAAAACCAGCAATGCTTAGATGAAGCACAGTACATAAGAGTGAAGGCTCTCAAAGCACTTCTCAGATATTTATCAGGCTTCTTGGTTCTCCAGTCTAGCTATTTTACAGCAGTGGATGAACTGAGCATTGCTACTTTGTGCACAGAATTCATGTCCCCTACAGATTTCTTTGGTTCCCTGCAGAAAAATGACTTTCTGACAGGGTAGCAAAGGGAAGCTGCAAGAGAAGTCACGCACTACTCCCTTGCTGCGCAGGTACATCACTTCACGCACCTGGATCAGCCGGCAGAGAGGTAAATCACTATGGGGCTGGGGACACCTCAACCAGTGGCTCCTACCCTGAACCGGGATCAGCTCCTAGACCTGGTTGGGCTGGAGGCCGAGAGGACAGGACTTCTCTTCCCAGGCAAGGAGTGGCTGGGGCTGTGTCAGATCCACCCCCAGAAACCTCCCCCAGCTGCAGGAAGCTCAGCACCTGCCCCTGCTTTCTGCTCCCAATGCTCCTCAGCTGTGGTGGGAGGGTTCACTGTATGGGGAGCGGCTCCCCCAATCCCCATGCATCCAGACCTCCCAGATACCCCCACCAACTCTCACCCCATACACCTAGAACCCCCCTAACCCTCCATAACTGAACCTCACCTTATTGAACCTCAACCCCTGCATCTGGAGCCCTCTGGCTCTGGATACCCACCTCTCCCTCCACAACCTCCACTGAGCTCCCTGCACTCAAACCTCCACCCTGACGAGCCCCAACCCCCTGCACCACCCTGAGCCCCCACATCCAGACCCCAACACACTGACCCCCAGTTGGCTGCACCCAGACCCCTGCCCCACCAAGCCCTACTCCCCCAGCACCCAGACTCGCCTGCCTAGACCCCCACACCCATCTGCTGAGCCCCAACTACTTTCACCTGGAAGCCCCTGCAGAGTCCCATTGCACCTGCATTCAGACCCCCCACGCCTAGACCTCCCCACTGAGCAGCCTGCACCCAGATTGTCCCACACAGAATCCTCTTACCCCACACCTGGATCTCCCCACATTGAGCCCCACCACACTTGGATCCTGCCTGGTTGAGCCTGCCTGCCCACATCTGGTGTGCCTGGTGCAGAGGGGCAGAACACCAGGTTCTGCAGCAGGCCCAAGCCTTGCACTGTGTCAGGGTTGGGTGTAGCCTCACCACTGAGTCTCTGTCCCCGGAGCAGGGGGTGGGGAGGCTGCAGGGTGATCTCCCACCTTCATGCAATCAGTGGCATATGCTCCCCACTGCCATACTTGAGCCTCTGCATTTATTTATTGACAAATAACACTTGATAAATTTTAAAATATTGTGTGCAGAATTTTTAATTTTTTGGTGCAGAATACCCTCAGGAGTAAAGCATGTATTGAAGACTTGTCCTCATGTTGTACAGCAGGCAAGTGAGGGAAAAAAATGAAATAAAATGCTAGATCCCCTGTATTGCTCAAGTTGCTTTTAGCTACTCTGCCAATGTAAAGCAACCGTAAAACAGGCACCTTGAAGACAGGAGAACCCTTGGGTGGTGTAGAGCAACTGCAGCAACTCCTATTCCCACCCTGTCCATGTCAGCCTTTGATGCAAAGAATGTGGCAGAGGGAATCTGAAATCCTCTCTGCGCCCCATTATGTTAATTCCTGGCTTCTGAAACCGGCCCTTAGGGCTGTGGGCAGCTGAGTACCAGATTGACATTCAGGGTGCCCTACCACCAAGGACTGACTGAGCCCATAGCTAAGTCCCAGGATCAGAGAAATTTAAAGGTGGTGGCTGATTGTTCCTGGATTATGAAAAACCAGTAATGCAACATATTCTTGAATGCCATCTACTGGTCCTTTATCTATTAACGATTTACATATAGAGAGAATTCTTGTAACATAGACTCCCCTATGCCACCCCTCTAGTCCTGCATTAAATGCAGCTCTGCTGAACAAGAGGAGCTGAGCTATAAAGCCTTGACATCTGGACTTCCAGCCCAATACGTGATGCAGGGTTAAAGCTATTCTTCCAGCGGCCAGGCCTTCTGACATAGATAATCCAATTAATGTTTCTTTCCTGTGCGGTTGCTCGGAGGTACTTTGCAACAGAGCAAAATTATATGAGTGTTAGTCATGTTTCTTTCTTAAAGGTGTATGTAGATAATGTTTTTGGTGCAGAGAGATATTTATTTTTGAGGCTATTAGGAAAATCTGCTTTGTAATAGTTACAGTTATTACCTCAGAGTTTATTTTAATGAAGAACAGGGCCAGCTCCAGCATTTTTGCCACCCTAAGCGGCGGGGGAAAAAAAAAGAAAAAAAACGCTGTCAGCAGCACTTCTACCGCCACCGGTTCATTCTTCGGTGGCAATTCGGTGGCAGGTCCTTCCCTCCAAGAGGAACTGAGGGACCTGCCGCCGAAGAGCTGGACGTGCCGCCCCTTTCCATTGGCTGCCCCAAGCACCTGCTTGTTGGGCTGGTGCCTGGAGCTGGCCCTGATGAAGAAAGACAAACATTTGGAGACAAGTCTTTTAGAGGATATTGCCATAATTTGAAGAATGGGACAGAGTGTTATCTTCCTTTCCTGATTTCTTGTAGTGCTGCAAGAGAGGGATTGCGTGGATACCAGTTATCTCCCAGCATCATTTGTTCATTTAATCCTGGCACAGCATTTTAATGATTGGACTGCAGTGCTAAACACATTACATGCTACAAAATTCCTTGTAATTGGTAGGTATAATGAGAGAGATTTAACCAGTCACTGTATCTGCAACAGACAGTGCCATGGGAGTGTTGAATGGCGACCGACTAGGGTGAGAAGTGAAAAATTCTCCAGCTGTAGTGAGAATGCAGTAGTATGTGGGGCAACACAAGAGACTGATATCTGTGTTACCTGGCATGCAATTAAAAACTTGAATTGTGGGGCTGTCTTTCTGTTTGGGGCTACATGATCAATTCAAACTAGAATGATCTTGAAAGGAGGAAGATGGTCTTATGATCAAGGCACTGGACTGAAGAGATCTGGGCTCAATTTCTGGGTTTGATGCAGATTTCTTGTGTGACCCAAGCAAGTGATTTCATCTCTCTCAGCCAGATTTTCAAAGGTATTTAGTGCCCAATGATACAGAGAGTTGCCTACTAAGATTTTGAAAAGCATCTGAACAGTGTTAGGCATCTAACCTGCTTAATGGGATTTTCAAAAGCACCTAACTACTTGTTTTTACCTTAGAGGATCCTAGGCACTTCTGTGCTTCAGTTCTACACCTGTAACATGGGGATATTTCCTTTCTCTCACCTTTTTTCTGCCTAGTCTAAGGTGTTTTAAACAGGAACTTATTCTTGCCCCGTGCACATAGAGCACCCAGCCTCTAGGTACTTACCATAATAAAATAAGCAAGCAAACCACCACATATCCTTTACTGAAACTATATCCTTTTACTGATCAGTTACTTTTTGGTGTTTCTAGGAGAATACAGTATCTTTGTTTGTATTAGGGTAGCACTCGTGAAACCCAGTCATGGACAAGGACCCTATTGTGCTAGGTGCTGTACAAACACAACAAAATGCATTGTACATTTCAACAGCCCCTCACTGGAATATTTATTTAGGCATGATCCAGTGTCCTTGAATTTGTAATTGAAGAGAGAAAGCATTTCGTAATAGCCACCTCTTGCACCAGCCAAAACAAAAATATCAGAGAACAGTAGTACACTTTATTATTAAAACCACTTCCCAAAATTGTTACCTAAATTACATCTAATGTGCCAAAAAGTTCTCTCTTTCTCTCTCTGTGTGTGCATGTATAGTGGAAACCCTTTTTTTTTTTTCATTTTAAAAAAATCAGATCCTATTAGGTTTTATAAGTGAAGATACTTTACTTAATTTATTTTATTTAAAAACAAAACAGAACAGTAGACTAAACTTGGCAGTTTTTCAGAAGCTGGTTCCAAGCACACATAAAGAAGATGGAATGTTTGAGTTCAAAATGTTTCAGCATCTGAAAATTAAACAGTTACCTTGAACTCACTTTAAAAAGAGGGGGAGAGGAGGTGACTAAGGAGACCTGAAATCAACAGTACTATGTCACTGCTGGAAAACCAGTTTTACTGGTACTGCAGTACTGGATTTCTAGGACACGCCTTTCCCTCCCCTCCACCCCAATCTTCTCTTAGTCTGTTACTGTATAAGTTCTGTTTTGTGTCTTGCGGTAAGAACAAAGTATAGGCTTTCGGCTGGGAGAGCAATTTAGCATACATTGTTTATGCCTGTTTCCATCTATGGTGTTTGTTCAAACCTAGTTCTGCTTGTTGTGATAAACAGGGCAGACAGATGTCCCCAAATACTTTGCAACATTTTGTAAATTTGCTGCTGACTCAGACTTTTTAGCCCAGTGGTTTTGTGCAAGGACTAGCGGGATCTTGGTAGTGTTAGAAGTGTGGCTGCCCCAGATGGACATTATCCTTCTGCCTTAGTTCCCTTGTAAATAGGGGAAAGAGTATGCATAATTAACCATGTGCATTCTTTCCTCATGTTCCCACTTCAGCATTGTGCTTAAGCACATGCGTGATTTCTAAGCATGTGCTTAAGTCTCATCTGAAGTCAGTGGAACTTAAGCAAGTGCTAAAATTTTGGCATGTGTTTAACTGCTTTGCTGAACTGAAGGGCCTATATCGGAGCAGTGTAAGGTGGGAGATATACCAATGAGTTATTTCTAGCATTGACACAGCCTGTTTTATTAGCAAAGAGTGAGGTGGAATGCATGTTAGGTGTTGAACAAGTGTAATTGTATTAAACCCCGTGTACTGCTCTGTCATGTGGCTGAGTTGCTTCTAGACTAACTCTACCCATGCCATGTTCCCTGGTGTTCCCTCAGTAACTGCTCCAGGGAACAAGAGCCTTCTGACTCCAGTTCTGCTGATCATCATACACAGACTATTATAGTAGGATGAATGCTAAGTTTTGCTTTGTATTATTCAAGGAGAACCTAATCAAAAATGAGTTTGACATTCAGAGGGAAAGAAGAAAATAAGTGATCACAGCATTCATATAGTTGTGTGTTTGGATCCTCAAGCGATCCAGGGAAGATCTGTATTTGGTAAAATAAACGATACTAATAAAAAGCAGTTTTCTGCATATCCTGCGCTGCTTTATGGATCCAGAGGCTAATGAGAGAATTAGTGTGTGAAACCTATCACTGCATCTGCTGTGCTTCCTTAGCCATTAAGGTAGTGCTATATGCTATATTTCCACCTAGGTGAGCCTGAAACATTTATACAAAGAAATGCTGAAAAAATGTATTTTCTCCCCTCTTCTTCGCTTCTTGTGACTGTCTCCCTGCTCCACTGTGGTTCCATGCTGGCTGTGCTATTACAGCATAGTACATGTTGGGATGTCAAATCAGAGTGAGAGGAAAGGAAAAAACAAATAGACCTTTTGGTTAATCCTATTCAGAATTTCCCAAATGCCCTAGTTTCTGAAGGCATTGAGTACATACTGGTGAAGTTTCTGGAATTTGATATTTAACCTTTTCTAGGTCACCTTTTAATATTTCATGCACGTATTTTGATGTCCCTGCTCAACACTACTTTGTAATCATCTTGCTGCCCTATCTTGCCTTCTCCCCACGGCTTTGATATCATCCTTACTGTGTGCAATACCTTTTTATTTTTAAATAAAATAAAGCGTCTTGATATCTGGTTTGAATTTCTATTCCAGTCATACACTCAGTTAAGGCCTTTCCTGCAATAATTGCAACTCTGTGTAGTGGATGACTTAGATTCATTGTGTGCTCTGTGTGTTGGTGTTTCTCCCAGACTTAAATATTTTTACAGTCACTGTTCTAATTTTCCAGATGATCCAAATAATCCTAAATCTGGTGCTAGTACTGCTTATCATTTTCTGCATGGCTTATTTCAGTATTGGCAGTGGATGACCTTGTGTGCTGGATATTCTCATTCAGATCCTTCATGTACATGATCATATCTCTCTGCTTTCATACACAGAATCTAGAACAGGGGTAGGCAACCTATGGCACGTGTGCTGAAGGTAGCACACGAGCTCATTTTCAGTGGCACTCACACTGCTGGGGTCCTGGCCACGGGTCTGGGGAGCTCTGCATTTTAATTTCATTTTAAATGAAGCTTCTTAAACATTTTTAAAACCTTATTTACTTTACACACAGCAATAGTTTAGTTATATATTATAGACTTATAGAAAGAGGCCATCTAAACATGTTAAAATGTATGACTGGCACATGAAGCCTTAAATTAGAGTGAATAAATGAAGTCTCAGCACACTGCTTCTGAAAGGTTGCCGACCCCTGATCGAGAAGAAGGAGCTTCTCTGGCTAAAAATGCAGCAGATAGTTTAAAAGTGCCATTGTTTCCTTCAGGAAGCAGAAACTGTAGTTTGCTTTACAGCCTGAACAAATACAAATTAACAGGAAGCTCCATCTGCCAGTCCTAAGATAACACAAGGAGAGGATATTCTCACTTTGTTTATCTGGGTGAGGCTTCTTGATGAAAGTGACATCAAGTGACTGGTACAGTAATCTCTCTGTTAGCTTGACCTCCATTGGACATTTTGGACACTATACTCCGCCATACTGCACAATAGAGAGGGAGAGCAAATCTGTGAAGCAGACAATGGTATGTTCCTACCTATTGGATGCCGGCTGTGTAAGATGCTGCTCCACCTGACTACAAGGCTACTTTTCCTCTGCTAAATACCATTTGTGGCCCCAACTATGTTGGTGAAGGGGGAGGAGTGACATTAAGCAGCATATTTCCCCACCCTGACTCCACACATACATTCCCCAATAAAACACATGGCAGATTCACAGGGAATATCAGTGGAAGAATTAGCACAGCCTTATTCATAGACTCTAGGACTGGAAGGGACCTCGAGAGGTCATCGAGTCCAGTCCCCTGCCCTCATGGCAGGACCAAATACTGTCTAGACCATCCGTGATAGACATTTATCTAACCTACTCTTAAATAGCTCCAGAGATGGAGATTCCACAACCTCCCTAGGCAATTTATTCCAGTGTTTAACTACCCTGACAGTTAGGAACTTTTTCCTAATGTCCAACCTAAATCTCCCTTGCTGCAGTTTAAGCCCATTGCTTCTTGTTCTATCATTGGAGGCTAAGGTGAACAAGTTTTCTCCCTCCTCCTGATGACACCCTTTTAGATACCTGAAAACTGCTATCATGTCCCCTCTCAGTCTTCTCTTTTCCAGACTAAATAAACCCAATTCTTTCAGCCTTCCTTCATAGGTCATGTTCTCAAGACCATGTCATAACCTATTCCCAGATTTGGACCTTAGCGTCCAAAATATGGGGGTTAGCATGAAAACCTCCAAGCTTAGTTACCAGCTTGGACCTGGTAAAGCTGCCACCACCCAAAAAATTAGAGTGTTTTGGGGCACTCTGGTCCCCCAAAAACCTTCCCTGGGGACCCCAAGACCCAAATTCTTTGAGTCTCACAACAAAGGGGAATAAACCATTTCCCTTCCCTTCTCCAATTTGTCCAGATCATTTTGAATTTTGACTCTGTCCTCCAAAGCAGTTGCAATCCCTCCCAGTTTGGTATCGTCTGCAAACTTAATAAGTATACTTTCTATGCCAACATCTAAGTCGTTGATGAAGATATTGAACAGAGCCGGTCCCAAAACAGACAAATTGGTCTGAGGTAAACCGGATGAAGTTCAATAAAGACAAATGCAAAGTGCTCCACTTAGGAAGGAACAATCAGTTTCACACATACAGAATGGGAAGAGACTGTCTAGGAAGGAGTATGGCAGAAAGAGATCTAGGGGTCATAGTGGACCACAAGCGAAATATGAGTCAACAGTGTGATACTGTTACAAAAAAAGCAAACATGATTCTGGGATGCATTAACAGGCGTGTTGTAAACAAGACACGAGAAGTCATTCTTCCGCTCTACTCTGCACTGGTTAGGCCTCAACTGGAGTATTGTGTCCAGTTCTGGGCACCGCATTTCAAGAAAGATATGGAGAAATTGGAGAGGGTCCAGAGAAGAGCAACAAGAATGATTAAAGGTCTTGAGAACAGACCCCTGCGGAACCCCACTTGTTATACCTTTCCAGCAGGATTGGGAGCCATTAATAACTACTCTCTGAGTACGGTTATCCAGCCAGTTATGCACCCACCTTATAGTAGCCCTGCCTAAATTGTATTTGCCTAGTTTATCGATAAGGATATCATGCGAGACCGTATCAAATGCCTTACTAAAGTCTAGGTATACCACATCCACCGCTTCTCCCTTATCCACAAGGCTCGTTATCCTATCAAAGAAAGCTATCAGATTGATTTGACACGATTTGTTCTTTACAAATCCATGCTGGCTATTCCCTATCACCTTACCACCTTCCAAGTGTTTGCAGATGATTTCTTTAATTACTTGCTCCATTATCTTCCCTGGCCAGAAGTTAAACTAACTGGTCTGTAGTTTCCTGGGTTGTTTTTATTTCCCTTTTTATAGCTGGGCACTATATTTGCCCTTTTCCAGTCTTCTGGAATCTCTCCCGTCTCCCATGACTTTCCAAAGATAATAGTTAGAGGCTCAGATACCTCCTCTATTAACTCCTTGAGTATTCTAGGATGCATTTCATCAGGCCCTGGTGACTTGCAGGCATCTAACTTTTCTAAGTGATTTTTAACTTGCTCTTTTTTTATTTTATCTTCTAAACCTACCCCCTTCCCATAAGCATTCACTATGTTAGACATTCCTTCAGACTTCTCAGTGAAGACCGAAACAAAGAAGTCATTAAGCATCTCTGCCATTTCTAAGTTTCCTGTTACTGTTTCTCCCTCCTCACTGAACAGTGGGCCTACCCTGTCCTCGGTCTTCCTCTTGCTTCTAATGTATTGATAAAAAGTCGTCTTGTTTCCCCTTATTCCCATAGCTAGTTTGAGCTCATTTTGTGCCTTTGCCTTTCTAATCTTGCCCCTGCATTCCTGTGTTATTTGCCTATATTCGTCCTTTGTAATCTGACCTAGTTTCCATTTTTTATATGACTCCTTTTTATTTTGTAAGTCATGCAAGATCTTGTGGTTAAGCCAAGGTGGTCTTTTGCCACTTTTTCTATCTTTCCTACCCTTCGAAATAGCTTGCTTTTGGGCCCTTAATAGTGTCCGTTTGAAAAACTGCCAACTCTCCTCAGTTGTTTTTCCCCTCAGTCTTGATTACCATGGGACCTTACCTATCAGCTCTCTGAGCTTACCAAAATCCGCTTTCCTGAAATCCATTGTCTCTATTTTGCTGTACTCCCTTCTACCCTTCCTTAGAATTGCAAACTCTATGATTTCATGATCACTTTCATCCAAGCTTCCTTCTACTTTCAAATTCTCAGTGAGTTCCTCCCTGTTAAAATCAAGTCTAGAACAGCTTCCCCCCAATAGCTTTTTCAGCCTTCTGAAATAAAAAGTTGTCTGCAATGCAGTCCAGGAACTTATTGGATAGTCTGTGCCCTGAGGTGTTATTTTCCCAACATATATCTGGACAGCTGAAGTCCCCCATCACCACCAAATCTTGGGCTTTGGATGATTTTGTTAGTTGTTTAAAAAAAGCCTCTTCCACCTCTTCCCAGAGCCCTGTAGTCACTCTTGATCTGCTCAGCGTCACACCTTGCAGTGTCATTTGTGCCCACATGGATGAGTAGCATGGGGTAGTAGTCAGAAGGCCGGATAATCCTCAACAATGCCTCTGTAACATTTCAGATACGGGCCCCCTGCAGGCAGCATACCTCCCAAGATGAAATGTCAGGGCGACAGATGGGCGCCTCCGTCCCCCTCAGCAGAGAGTCTCCGACCACCACTACCCTACGTTTCCTATTTTCAGTGGTGGCAGCAGACCTCCCAGCCTTAGGGGAACAAGGCTTCTCTTCCTTTACTGTAGGGAGTGATTCCTTCTCTCCTGTATCAAGAAGAGCATAACGGTTACCTATTACCACAGCGGGAGGGTTTGCAGCAGGGGTGGAGCACTGCCCGCTGCCAGAAGTAACCAGCTGCCAGTGTCCACCCTGAGCCATCTCCTCCTCCACCACAACATCTCGTTCACACTGATGCTGGGGCACTCCAGTGGGGGCGCATCAAATGCATCAAACTCACTGAGGTGGAGTACCGGGAGCGCTCTAGCCATGGAGTCAGAGTGCTCTACTTGCCTTGCCAGTGTGGGCGGGGAGTGAGCTAGTGCAGCCAGGGCTCCTTTAATGGGCTGTAACTCACAAGTGTAACCAAGCCCTTAGAATGTAAACTACTTGGGATTGGCATGCAAAGAGCTATGTTAATGTCATGTCGACACTTGTTATGAATTTTTTTCCTGCCTTTCTGTGACTGAAGACTTTCCCTTATTTTGTGAAAACATTACAGACTTTCATTACAGGATCAAAGAGTTTTGTAGATATTTTATTTTCCTTATAAGCGCCACTCAGTAGGCTTGCTCCCAAGATCGGAGCAATGCAAAATGTAGCAGGAATTTGCATATGGACACAGATGTTTCTGGAGTATTACAGAATTAGATTATTTTCGTCTTATCTATTAGCAAGCATGAGTTTTGCAGTGAAAATAGGAACATGCTTCTCTGATAATGACTTTTTTTTCATGGGACAAATTTGCTCTTCATTATCAGAAGAAATTCAGGTACACCATTCTCAAAGCAAAAACTGATTTGCATGACAAAAAATGGTGTATAAATTTTCCCTTTATATGGAAAATTTAAATGGAGAATGAAGCATTACAAAAATATAACCGTGAACACTAATTTTCATTAATACGGATGTTTTTCCACCCAGCTATGCTCTGAATGCATCCGATGCTGCCAACTGACCTATCCTCCTATCCAAACTTTCTCAATAGGGCAAAGTTGTTAATAATATTGTGTATTCCAGAACAGAAACTAGAGTTAGAACAATCCTTTGATCTGAATGTGTACAGCATGTGTTGAGATGTAAATAAACTTCAGGCTTGCGTCCAAACTATGACTTACTATATCTTTGTTTCTTATTGTTTGTATCTTTTCTTTAAGAACACTCTTGCAAACAGTGTCTGTGTAGAGCCATGCCTACAGTTCTAATCCCTGTAAATCTTTCTAATGTTTGTTACCTGATAAAATTATGGCCTAGGTTCTCTGTTTGGTTTTATATTAGCCACAGCTACATCGGAGTTCAGAGCAGCTTGGAGGCTGCTCTAAACTCCGGCAGCTAATGCAGTTTACAAGGAGCTCACCAACATCTGGGGATTTCCAATGCAAAGCATCCTCTGACCACTCCCCTCCTTATTTTGCTGTGGTGGGGATGGTGGTGGAGGAGCTGGTTAAGCCGGCATTATGCCTGCAGGAGATTCCTTCACACCAGGAAAATGCTCAGCTGAATAGATTTCATTTCCTTTGTGCTCTTTTGAGTGGCACGCAGGAAAGAGAACGTGTCAGAGACTATTGCCCTTCATTTCTGACTGAGCACTGTGCATTAAAAGAATAGGGGGAGGGGGGTGTGTGTGTGTGTGTGTGTGTGTGTGTGAGAGTGAGAGAGAGGGAGAAAGAGAAAACACTTTGAAAATATTTTCTTAAACATGTTATGGAAATTGTCTGACAGTCATCAGAGGGCACAGACCAAAGTTGTCATTGAAATACAGATGTTGATCATTTGGTAGCATAATGGTAGTTAATGATATGGTGGCAAAACATTATCTTCTGCAGTGAACTTTCCTGCATTTGTAGGGCAATAGACAAGATGACCTAAGAGATTTCTTCAACCTCTAATTTCTTTTGCACTGCACTGGACAAATAGCATGATGATTGTACAATGTGCTACTGCCAGGAATGAGTTGCTATTGTGGCTGTGATGGTAGGAGTCCCTTTCATTATTAATGAAGTTGTGTGTTAGTATTAACAGGGAGAGTTGAGGAATACGTTTCCCCTCGCATAAATTCCTGGATAGCATAGATGTCTTTCTCTAAGGTTGCACATCCCATATTTTCATCTGATATTTAGGACTTTGCCTGCACAAGAGACTAGTGCTGCATGGGTATGTTTGTGGGAAAGCAGTAGGTAACTGAAAAGATAGGTACATCTCAAGTTCTCTTTCTGGTGGCAGATTCTGCACAAAATTAATGTTTACACATGTGTAAATATCCAATATACAGTAGTTATTTCAGTCAAGGCTTTGTATAGCAATAACATACAAAAGTTCCTCTTCCAGGAAGCAGAATAAGTGCTTGTTAACATTTATTTTAAAAATAAAACTCCCAGATAGTTGGAAATGCACTGCTATCTGAGTAGGGCTTGACTGAATGTCAGTACATGTTTTACATATAGGCAAAGGTTTTAAAGCTAATGATAGCAGAATAGCCAATGTAGGGATTTCCCAGCCAGTGCATTTGCTCTTGCCACTTCAAAAACACGTGGCACCTTTAAAAGTATCTTCCCATGCCAATCTGTGAGAAATTATTTCCATCCCTAAGATATGGAACTAAGGTGATGACTAAATCTCTGTATTTATTTTAAACCTCATACATTCCTGATATTGAAAGAAAACCTCTTTAAGAACAGTTTGTCTTTCACTGCCCTTGTAATGCTGCCAAGATGAGTGAAAACGTGGGCTTTGTGTTGCTTCACCTAGACCTGCCCTGGGACTCTGAATCAGCATTTTGTGCTTGTTTATGCCAGTTCTGTGCACCTCGCTCCAGTCTCGCAGTACCAGGTAAATCTCCCACATGAAGGCATCAAGAAATCTTCCTTGAATGCCATGGTTGTATAATTTACACAAGACAAATGCAGAAACAAGACTGTGTGGTCTGGTGGATAGAGTACTGGACTGGGATTTGGGAGGCATGGGTTCTAGTCATGGCTCTGCCACTGTCCTGCTGGGTGACTCCGGCAAGTCACATTTATTTGTGCCTCAGTTTCCCTCTCTGTAAATTGGGGATAATGCTATTGACCTCCTTTGAGATCTGCTAATAAAAAGCACTATATGAGAGCTAGCTGGCGGTAATAATAATATAAAACACTATGCAGGTGGATAGTGGGATTTTCCAGCCTGCCTTGTAACTTACAAAGAATTTTTACATAGATTGAAGTCCTTCAAATGGTGTTTGGAATACTCTTCCTTGAGTCTCAAAGGACTCAGTTATCAGAAGAAAAGCATTCTTTGTACAGTTCAACCCACCTTCATTTTAAATCTCCTTTTAAAATGTATTTTTAAACATTAGAAGAGCATGTTTTAAAAAACAAAGTTAATTCAAACCACCACTCAGGAGGAGGACTCAGAACTTGCTCTTGCTACTCATTGTAGACCATTAGTGCATATTATAGTATCCCACTACTACCACTTAATTGTGGTTGAGCAGGCATTGCCATGAGAAGCCTATATTTTCAGAAGCTTTCATCTTTCCTGCCAAATTATCCTTTAGTCTGCAATTTCTTTTATTGCTTCTCAGCCTCATGGTGAATTTTCTTTGGGATGCAGGAAGAAGTTGGGCAACATTCCATTCAATCATGTTTGAGCTGTCCGAATGTGAGAGAAGCTGTGTGTTACACCAGATCTGAAATAAAGACCCTTTTAGTTTTTTCTTTGCTGTTATAATTCACGTGGTTCCTTCTGCTTCTTTAATCATCCCAATGGAAAATTCCCAGACAGCTAAAATTCTGATATGTTTGAAGAAATTGGCTTTTTTGTTTCATGAAGGACTTAATTTATAAGTATTTGAAACTTTCATACTCTGCAGGTGTGTGAATTTGTGTTAGCACCGTGCTCATTGTGAATCATGCATCCAGAGTTTTCCATATACAAATAATGGATTTGCATTTTATTTTTGCATCTAAAATCCCATAGAAATGTGAATGCATTTCCGTCAAATTAGTTGGTACATTCTGTATGTCCATTCAATATGCATTCTGATATCTCATGCATAATAAGCATGAAAACACACACACCCCACTCCATTTTTAAACATGAGTGCCTAATCAGGCGGCTCATCTGTTTTATTTGGACACAGATTGGCACTTAGGCATTCTTTTAAATGCCAAACGGAACCCCCTATTTTGGTACGATCAGTTTTCCTTTGTCTTTCCTTTTTTGGAAATAGTGCAAAGGGAGAAGAGTCACAGTGGTGATTGCATCCATTACTTTGTGTACATCTGTGCTGCAGCTGGGAGAGAGCTTTCCAGCTTGGATATACAAACACATATTAGCTGGGCTTGAGCTAGCATGCTAAAAATAGCAATATAACTGGGGGTGTACCCAGGGGGTCCAGATAGGTTTGTATTCTGGAAGCTAACCCAAGCCACTGCTACCCCCAGCTACATTGCTATTTTTAGCATAGTAGCTTGAGCAGAGCTAGTGCCTAACTGTCTTCCTGAGCTGGGAAGCACAATCTCAGATGCAGTGTAGATGTGCAGTCTGAAATCCTTGACTTTTAGACACTGGAAAACTTTGATTTTCATGCTTGATTAATATATCTCTAGTGCATTTAATATAATATGAATGAAGAGAGAAAGGGTCAAACTTCTGTGCACTGATGGCTTAAGCAGCTGTAAGAATGTTATGCCTCCTCATCTGTCCTGGTTCCTCCCGAGAAGTAACCCATGTAGTCTCCAATTTGTATCGTTTCCTGGTTCAAAAAACATTTGTACTCAAAAAGCTATCATTTCCTGGTTCAGAAAGGTCTGTACCATGACAAAGGATTCTTCAGGCAGCAAACAGTGATTCAGGACTGCCCTAGGGGGGACTAACCACAGCATTCCCCTGGGATGCCCACCTGGATCAAGACTCCTAGGCCCTGATACAGTGCTCATTAAAGTCAATCAAAAGACTCCAATGGGCATTGTATTGGGCTCTTTACTCTATGCCTAGAGCTGACCCTGGAGAGAAACTGGTGCATCAGGCAAATGCAGAAAAGGTGCTTCTGTGCAATTAATTGAGACAATGACCCACAGGGAGTATTATTTCTCATGCACAGCTGCATTAAGCCTGATGTGTTCTGCTTCAATATGATGAAGCAACACCTATTTTCTGCCCTTTCTTGCAAGGGTGTGCTCAGTCATAATCCAAAATTAACTCCTTGCTGACTTCCATGAGCTACTGTATGAAAAATATTCTCATAGAAGTTTTCTTTTCACTGACTGTATGCAATAGATGCAGATTTGGACCATTTCTCATTGACTAGATTTTGCTGGTGGTAGTGCTGTTTGGAAAAAGTCAAATAGCCTTTCCTGAAAGAGGAAAGTGATTTGCTGCCATCTGGTGGTCAAATGTATTGACTGGGTAAATCTTGTAATAGGTGCATCAGCCAGTGGTTGTCATTCTTTTTACTCTCAGTCATGGATGCTGGCAGACCTATGCCATATACAACACTGCATACAACTTCAGTTTTCTTGAAGGCAACTCTTTAGCATTTGTCAGGCTTTTTACTAAGATACCATTAGATATTTAAATATATCTGCATCCACTTGTATTAGCCAGCGATTGTGCTATTTCTCATGGGATGTCTTCCCTGGGAGACTATAGAGAGTGCAAATGGGGTGAACAGTTGCTTGGGTAATGTGTGTACAGATTTCAAATTATTATGTACATCCTGGTGCCAACCTATCATCTCTATGCATCTGTGATTTCAAGTTAGGAGGGGCAAAACATACAGCAATTGCAAAGAACAATTTTTTGGGGGGTAGGCAAGTAAAATAACATTAGTTCTTCTTTATCATCCATTGTTATGACAAGCAACAGGTAAGCAGATTTTCTGCCTGAATTGGTAAATTTTCATCACCTCTGTGGGAGACCCTTGTTTAAAATACTGACAGCAGGTCGCTGTATTAACCTCTTTGCCTATACAACTCCCCATCCTGTACATGTCTGTCTCTCATATATATTGACACGACTTATTCCATTTGGCTCAAGTCAGTGCGGTAAATCCTTCATTTTCAATACCATGAATTTCATTTGCAAACTTGAACAAACCAAAAGGAAAACCAAAGGGTTAGGGTTGCTTGGAGGAAGTAAATAAATGTTATATCAAAGGTATTGTGATGCTAACTGGAAGATAAATAACAGCAGTGAGGTAAAAGAAGAACTTGAAGGAGACAGGTTGAGCAAGATAGTGTGGAATTTATAAAAAGCCTTCTGCAAGAATCCTAACTGAACTTGCAATTAGAGTTCATCCATAACCTTATGTCCCCCGTTACTACATGGCTGATATGTATCTTAAAACCTACACTTCATACTCAGTATATGTTGATGAAATGAAAACTGTGCTCTCTGCATACATCTGATTTGTGATTTTTGTTTTTTTTTTAAAACACAGAAGTTCAAATTCCTTTTTCTCTGCTTATTAGCCTAATCTATATGAAACAAGAAAGAAAAGTCTAAACACAAACATCCCTTCCAATGCTCTGGAAAGAGTTTCATAATAGTATCCATAACAGTAACATTATAGAGGGGTTAATTTAAAGACCAAATAATGGCAAGAAATGCATGCACAACTTACAGTTAAGTAGCTGTGTGCATCTGAAGGCAGAATTTGGACTGCAGGGCCCAGTCCAATACTTGCTACCAAGTACAGTGTTTACTCCTGTGAGTAGTCCCATTCAAATAAATGGGATTACTCTTGGTAGTAAGTGTTTTCAGGATCAGGGCCATTGTTTGTTTAAAAAACAACAACAACAAAAAACACCTAATCAAAACCATAATTTTAGGCAAAAGAGTTGCCTAAAAATGATTTGGTGGATTCAGTCCAGACAACTAACCCTTATTTTGTCTGAGTGAAATCTGAAAGACAGGGGTATGAGTCAAGACTTTTGTGTTTTTCATGAGGGGAGCCCTTCCAAATTAATGGTCCATTTTGATAAATTCAAGGTCATAGGATTTTAAAAAACTTAAATTTCACAGTTTCAGATATTTAAATCTGAAATTTCACGGTGTTGTAACGATGAGGGTCAAAATCCAAAAGGGATTGTGGGGGGAGGGGTAGCAAGGCTATGGTAAGGGTGGCAATACCGTGACCCTTCTTATTTCTGCACTGCTGCTGGCAGCGGCACTGCCTTGAGAGCTGGGGTCCCAGCAGCCGTGCAGCAGAGAGGGTGGTGTGGTATAGCACTGCCACCCTTACGTCAGCACAACTGCTGGTGGTGGCATTTCCTTCAGAGCTGGGCTCCCAGCCAGAAGCCGTGGAGCTTTCTGCAGCTGGGGGCGGTTCCCAGAGATGAGTCTGACCTAGCCCCAGGAGCAGTCTGTGCAGAGGAAGAGGAAGTCCCGTCCCTCCCTAGCCCACCTGGGACAAGCAGTGGGAGCCTGGCACATGATAGGAGCCCCCAGCTGGGGTCCTCCCAGTCCTGTCTCTCTCTATCTGGGGGTTTAGTTCTTGAGATTTAAAGGGGCCTTGGTGTGTGTGTGTGTGTAGAGGCAGTGGTGGGCAGGGCCGGCTCTAGCCATTTCGCTGCCCCAAGCACAGTGGCATGCTGCGGGGGGCGCTCTGCTGCTCGCTGGTCCCGCAGCTCCAGTGGACCTCCCGCAGGCGTCCCTGCGGAGGGTCTGGCAGAGTGCCCCCTGCGGCATGCCGCCCCAAGCACGCGCTTGGCGCGCTGGGGCCTGGAGCTGGCCCTGGTGGTGGGGGGAATAGGGTTGTCAACTTTCTAATAAAAAAATGAACACCTCTGCCCCACCCGTTCCCCGAGGCTCCCATGCCCCTTCTCAGAGGCCCCACCCCTGCTCACTCCATCCCCTCCTGCCATCGCTCGCTCTCCCCGACCCTCACTCACTTTCAGTAGGCCGGGGCAGGGGGTTGGCATGTAGGACGGGGGTGAGGACGCTGGCTGGTGCAGGCTCTAGGGTGAGGCTGGGGATGAGTGGCTTAAAGTGCAGGAGGGAGCTCCGGGGCTGCGACTGAGGGGTTCGGAATGCAGGAGGAGTGCAGGCTCCGGCTGGGGGTGCAGGCTCTAGGGTGGGGCCAGGGATGAGTGGCTTAAAGTGCAGGAGGGAGCTCTGGGGCTGCGACTGAGGGGTTCGGAATGCAGGAGGAGTGCAGGCTCCGGCTGGGGGTGCAGGCTCTAGGGTGGGGCCAGGGATGAGTGGCTTAAAGTGCAGGAGGGAGCTCCGGGGCTGCGACTGAGGGGTTCGGAATGCAGGAGGAGTGCAGGCTCCGGCTGGGGGTGCAGGCTCTAGGGTGGGGCCAGGGATGAGTGGCTTAAAGTGCAGGAGGGAGCTCTGGGGCTGCGACTGAGGGGTTCGGAATGCAGGAGGAGTGCAGGCTCCGGCTGGGGGTGCAGGCTCTAGGGTGGGGCCAGGGATGAGTGGCTTAAAGTGCAGGAGGGAGCTCCGGGGCTGCGACTGAGGGGTTCGGAATGCAGGAGGAGTGCAGGCTCCGGCTGGGGGTGCAGGCTCTAGGGTGGGGCCAGGGATGAGTGGCTTAAAGTGCAGGAGGGAGCTCCGGGGCTGCGACTGAGGGGTTCGGAATGCAGGAGGAGTGCAGGCTCCGGCTGGGGGTGTGGGCTCTGGGGTGGGGCCGGGGATGAGTGGCTTAAAGTGCAGGAGGGAGCTCCGGGGCTGCGACTGAGGGGTTCGGAATGCAGGAGGAGTGCAGGCTCTGGCTGGGGGTGCAGGCTCTAGGGTGGGGCCGGGGATGAGTGGCTTAAAGTGCAGGAGGGAGCTCCGGGGCTGCGACTGAGGGGTTAGGAGTGCAGGCTCCGGCTGGGGGTGTGGGCTCTGGGGTGGGGTCTCCCTACCTTGCCTGCAAGGGCTCAGAGGCTGCCCACTGGATCACATCTCCTTCAAAAACTCGCTACTGCTGCTGGAAGAGGAGGAGGTGCCCCAGGAATATTCTGAGGTAGGTCTCCCTCAGTTACTCAAGTTGAATCTGTTGCACTGTGGATAAATAGTCATTGGTGAGAAAGAGAGCAAGAGATTTGGTAGCCAGGTGGTATGGGTACCTAGAACGTAGGAGACCGAGGGTCTAGTTCTCCTCCTCCAGTGACTTTCATTATTTATCTACAGTGGAACAGCTTCCACAGAAGAGCCTGAGGGAAAACTTCATCAGAATATCCCATAGCCCAGTGGTTAGAGCACTCTCCTGAGTGGTGGCAGACACCATCAGGCAGGGTAGGGGGGAATTTAAGCCTGTTCTCACACATCTAAGGTAAGTGCTCTATCCACTGGACTAAAAGTTAAAGGTGGGCACCACCATTGCTACTTCCTCCTTTACACCCAGCCATTTTGTGTGGCGTGAGGCAGACACCTGACTCACTCTCAGAAAAAACAATTTAAGTGCCTAAGCAGCTTGACTTCAGGAGGAGGGTTCCCATTCATGAATTGCCAGCAGAGATAGGCACCTCCCTCCATCCCTGACTTAGGTACCTATTTCCATAAGAGGAAGGGGTTTAGGACATAGCCCTCTCATTGGCATCTTCCATTGGCTAGCTTACATGGCTCCCTGCCTAGTGTGCTGGCTTTTGTGGATGGCATTCTAAGGTGCCTGTCTCTTCTGTTCATTGTATAGGGAGCCTAGGCAACCTCAGTCTTTGTGGCTCACAGTGTTTGTCCCTGAATTTTAGCCTCTCTGTCTTGGTTCCTCATCTGTAAAATGGGGATAATAGCACTGCCTTACCTCACAGGGGTGTCATGATGATAAATATACTAAAGAGTGTGGGGTACTCAGATATTATTGTAATGAAGATCTTATAGTACTATAGATAAATTAGAAATGCTTATACTGTAACTTCTAGTATCTCAAATATGTCTTATGTTGCCGGTCCTCTTTTGTTTACACTTATAAAATATTAACTTATCTATATGTGATGACTAGTGATATGATTTTTGGTTAAGGTATTTAGCCAGTTTCTTCCTCTAAATGTATTGATCCAAGTCCATCCCTTCCTACTAAAAGCAGGAGGAAGTCTCCAAGGAACGCCCCCATATTATCCCACTGGGTGGGTATAATCAATGTGCACATGCACGCACCTCAGCCCCATGGCAGATGCCGTAGGATCTCCCCTCCTCCCCTGAACTTGATGAGTCTCCCAGTCTAGGTGAGAGCCAGGGCTATCTAGATAGTGGCCCTATGGTTTTACACCAGGTCACCCCTCTCTTTCCCAGCAGCAATACCCTCAAGCTGAGTTATCTGCTCCGGAGGTTCTGCGTGGGATCAAACAGCAACCTGCATCTAACTAGCCCCCATGTCATGCCTCTCATCCTCCCCCACACATACTATTTCAGTCTCATCTCTCTCTTACCTCCAGAGTGGATCCTGGAATGCATGGAGAGGCTTCCACTTGGTCTAATGGTGGGAATGAGGGTGCCGGGGATATGGTGCTGCCTCCCTTTTGTGTGTGATGGTCTTCTGTGCTTGTTTTGTGGAGGACCATCTGGGCCATTATTATGTACTAAGTAACCTAATTAAAATTTTACACTGATTAAAATAAATATAGAGCCACTGATGTCGTCACATACTATTGAATGCTGTACTGCCTTGTATTCTTAACAGTTTATATATAATCTAAATCTACTTTATTTATAATTTCTATAACAGTACTACATTGACGCATGTTAGGGAACTTCTTGTGCCTACCCGGGCCAGTTAGTGTGCGACACTCTGGGGCAGACTGGAATTTACATCCCATGGCTGCAGACAAGCCCTAACAGTTAGTTGAGCAACAGAAAATATGCAGGTGGATAGTATGAAACTGTAACTGCAGGGGAACATTTGTAGTTTGATCTGTTTTTTGGGATTCAAAAATGACATACAATTTACAATAGAATCCCAATTCTCTGAATGCCCATTTTCCAACTCTCTGACCCCTTCTAATCTAATGCTGAAGATGTTTAGTGTCATCCACTTGGTTTACTTAAACAGAAATTTGACTGCACTATTAACTCTCCCATTAGATGTCAACTAAAACCATTACTAGAATTAGAGATTAATCCTATTCCACAACTCGTTAAAATTCTAGAGGAAGTCATTTGAATTCAGAGCGACACTTGTGACTTCTTTCCTCTATGAATCAGACATATATTTGTCAGTCATTGGGAAATCTAATTAATTAATTAATTAAACAAAGTTCTTAAAAGTAAAATTATTTATTCAACTATAGTCAAGAGGGACACTATAAATCGATATAAAATAAATAAGTAACCTTATAGGTTTTGATCTGTTGACCAAAAAAGGCTGATGGGTCATTCTAACCTTACTCCTTGTATGTCGAGAGAGATATGCCTAATGACTTGCAAAATGTATAAAATGACAATCTGGTGGGAATGTATATAATCCGTGAGAATATTTAAATAATGTCACAATTAAAAAAAACAAATGTAAGTGGAATAATAATTCTCAAAAAAAGGGTTTCTTAAAATAATTGTTGGAAGACCAAAAACTCATGTAAAATACATAAGAATGGCCCTACTGGGTCAAACTAAAGGTCCATCTAGCCCAGTATCCTGTCTTCTGACAGTGGCTAGTGCCAGGTGCTCCAGAGGGAATGAACAGAACAGGTAATCATCAAGTGATCCATCCCCTGTTGCTCATTCCCAGCTTCTGGCAAACAGAGGCTAGGGACACCATTCCTGCCCAGATTGAAATATTCCTGTGACTCCCACTGGAAATCAGTTTTAAGTAATGCAAAAGGTATGCCAGAAACAGGACTATAACACAAGTTCAATGTCCAAAACAGGTTAGGGTTTGAAGAGGCTTAACTTACTACATGGAATTTCCTGGTCTTCATGATAAAAATGTCCAAACATTATTTTTTCTTAACCAGTGGCATTCTTGTAAGAAGAAAACTTCACCAGACAAGTTTCAAGGAAAAAAAACAAATTTACTGCGTGTATGAAAATGAATAAATTGTTCCACAAAAAGAAAAATGGCTCCCAAATTCTTACATTTATATTTAAAAGAAATTATTTCTGTATGTACAAAAGAAATAATGAAATTAAAATTTAGTTTATTTTGCCTTCCCTTCCTCACCCTCCTCCCCTTGTTACTAAATTATAGTAGAAGATATTTAGTAATGTTTACTTTTTTTTTCCAGTTTCCTTATAGTGCTGATCTGCCTCATATTCAGTGTGCTTTCTACAATTGAACAATATGCAACTCTGGCCACAGGGACATTATTTTGGATGGTATGTACATTGATGTTCATTGGATTAATATGTCTCTGGGTATGTGTGTTTTCCTATTTTTTTTCTTAAGTGGCATTTGCTGAATCTATATTTTTGTGACTTGTTAAAATTCTGCCCCGTTACCTGGAATTTAAAACAGTAAATTCCTGCACATGCTTATTCTATGTGTTTCTTCACTCCCTTATACCAGTGTACATCCAGAATAACGCCATAGAAATGAATGTAGCCACACAGGTGCAAAATCAGGATGAGAGGGCAGTCAGACCCTGTATTCTGAACACCCAGAATTTCTGATGCAGCATGTCTGACCCATTTGAGACTGCTTCAAACAAGACTGCACCACTTCTCTTCCTGGAGTTTGTCCTTTCTTTAACTTCTCTTAGGACCTAAACCAAAGTCCACTGAAGACAATGGAAGCACTCCCATTGACTTCAATGGGAGATGAATCCAGCCTTAAGGCCCCACCTCACAGGGGGAAGACCTTCAGTTGGGTTAATTTGTCATAGCTGAGGATCTGCCGAGGGGCTTTCTCTTCAATAGATGCTTCCTCCAGAGCCCATCAAAGCTGCTACCTGTGTTTTCCAAGGGGTTGGCTAAAGACAAAAGCAAAGCTCAGGGCAGTATTTGCACCACACTCTATTTGCTCAGGGCAGTATTTGCACCTGTTGTCTTGAACATGTGGATCCATATTCAAGGCCTAGATTCTAGTTTTCAGGGAGGTAATTCATTTGTTGTCAGAATACTGTCAAGCGTCTTCAAAAATAAGTATAGGTGTGCTGTCATAGGGTAACTGTTCCCTTTTAGAGGGAACAGGTCCAGTTGTCCTGTGCCTGATTACAGTAGCTGACTCCCAGTGGGGTCAGATAGACAACACCTAGTAGCATCTATAAAAAACAGAGAGTGAGTGCTGCGCTTGAGAAGTGCTGGAATGCCAGTGCCAAAAGGACTGGAAATGCCATAAGACACCATTCCAGTTCCCCCAGAAACTGCTGGAATAGCATCCCAGTGTGTTCTGGCGAGACATGAGCACTGATAAAGAGCCAGGAAGTAATTAAGAGAAGGAGAAAGAAGAGGCAAGCAGCAGCAGGAGGAAGAGGAGGAGCAGGGAGCTGGTGAGGGTTCCCTGAAGTGAGCTGCATGAACCACCTAAGAGAGGACAGAAGTGGGGAGGGGACAAGCTGGTGCAGAGGAAGAACTGTAGAGAGTTTCTGGGACAGGACTGACTGGAGTTGGGGAAACCCTATCGGGTGGAAGACTCATATGGCAGCCTTTAGGTAAAAGGAAAGATCCAGGGCAGGCCAAACCCAAGAGAATAGGGTGATTCTGCAGGAACTCAGCAGTCATAGGCATGGGGAGCACCAGGCTATGGGGACCCCACTTGGAAAAGACCAGAGATGAGGATTATTGCAAAAGAGTTGCAAAAAAATTGAAAAGGCCAGTGGGGTGGAGGCTCTGGAATAGGGGCACACACAGGAATCATGGATTGTGACCTCCTAGGTACATGACTTGGAGAGTGGGGGTCCCAAGATAGGGATGGCAGAGCTGGTGAATTGCTGTCTTTTTATCTTGTTTTACTTTGGGGTTTGTGAACTGTTTCACTTGGTGGGATCTGCAAATGGCTGCACTTAAAGTAATAAATGATTCCTGAATATCTGGATTTTATTGAATTCTGAGAGGGACAGCATTCCATTCCTGGGCACACAAAATGGTTGCTAGTCTAGTCTGTGGAAAGGATGGGCAAGTTGGTCGACTGAAGAAAGGGAAACTGAGGTAGGATGCACCCGTCACTCTGCGGTTGGCTACTTAAGGAAAAGCTGCCATAATGGGCCTTATGACAGATGTGTAATAAGACAAATTGTGATTTTAGCTCCCCATTTGTGTAGTAGCTAGTTAAAGCATTGCATTCAGGACAGAAAATATGATGTTCTGTTTTCAACACTAAGGACTTCAGTCCCGGGATGCCATCCTGCTTATCCAGCCCCACCCTGCCACATTCCCCGTCCCCTGACCGCTCCCCAGAACCTCTACCCCATCCAACCACTCCCTGTCCCCTGACAGCCCCCCGGACCCCTCACCCCTTATCCAACCCCCCGCTTCCTGCCCCCTTACCATGCCGCTTAGAGCAGCACGTCAAGCAGCGGTGCCGCCCGGCCGGAGCCAGATGTGCTGCCGTGCTGCTCAGCAGGAACACGTAATCCCGCTGCCCAGAGCGCTGTCCGCACAGTGGCGTGGCTGTGGGGTAGGGAGGTAGCGGGGGAGGGGCTGGGGGCTAGCCTCCCCGGCCGGGAGCTCAAGGGCTGGGCAGGACAGTCTGGCCCGCGGGCCGTAGTTTGCCCATCTCTGCTATAGGTAGCAAAAGGAGCCCCTCTTCTGTTGTACCAATTATATTAGACCAATAAAAATCAGCAGGATCTTATTAAAGGGGACAAGGCAAAGATGCCACATTTATTATTATAACAATTTATGACTAATAACTAATATCTTAATTCTTATACACACACATTATACCTATTACCTATACACACACACACACACACACACACACTCACATTATAATACCTAATACCTATACACACACACATACACACATTCACACACACACACACACATTCATCAGGTGTTCTGCAGCTGCTGCATAGTTACCAGTCCTGAAGATAGCTTAAGTTCATGGCTTGATTTTGCAGCTTGGGTTCGTAGCTTGTGGCAGCTAACTGGCCAGGAAAGCTGGGCACAAGGACAAGCTGGATCTCTGTTGGGCAGGCACTGATGTCCTTCCATGTTGGCAGCAGAATGTTACCCAGAGTTTCTCATCTCACCCTTTTTTTTATAGGCTTTTAGTTTGGATTCAAAATCTATAGGTCTTGCTGTGTCACGCTGCCTCTGGGTTTAGATTGATCACCCATCAATTGCAGGCGTGACTTTCAGCCTTGGACCTGGCTTTGATCTTCCTTCTGTTGTTCAGTTGTCCTTTTCTTTTTAGGGTGGATGGTTCTTACTTTGTTTAGGGCTGTTGTCTAGGTCTTCAGCCGTTGGTATTTGAACTTTGCCATCAGGACAGGCTGGGGCTGGAGGTTGATTTCATCATTCATACATACCTCATTCACACATCTAAACTAAACTAATAAGATTACAGCAGGGTTTGCAAAAATGAAGGTTGGAGGAAGCTTTTACAAAATGGAGTGAGTGTTTTAAAATGGGGTTTGAATTACAATATGGAACAGAAGTTACAGTATAGGCAAGTGTAGTGAATGGTGAACAGAAGTTACATTATTAAAGTGAACAATTGAAAACAATTTCATTTATCAGTTCTACACTTCTACTCATACATGTTTATAGTCTGGAGCAATGTGGATGTCTTGTAGCTTTCCATGATGTTTCTAATCTGGAATTTCTAATCAGTTGCATCTTAAGAAGAGAGGTTTTTTTACCCACAAAAGTTTATGCCCAAATAAATCTGTTAGTCTTTAAAGTGCCACCAGACTCCTTGTTGCTAATCTGGAATGAGTTTTAAATCACTAGTAGGACAGTGAAGTTGTTGCTTCCCCTTTTAATGTTATTTGCTAATGTCTCTTTCTCTCTCTACCTATTATCAACTCTAATGCCTGAGGAAGCATTTTCAAGATCTCTGCCCGAAACCTGTCTTCAAACTGTAGCAAGAAAACGTTTTCAAAGAATTATTCAGATTGTTGAATCACAGAAAAGAAATTAAAACTTAAATTGCCCACTTGACTCAAAAACAATTAATACTTGTACATTTGCTGTATGTTTCTGTACACCTTATTCAACTGTCTACTGTGCAGAAAACTATTATCAAGAGATGGTCTATATATTACAGCACAGGTTTTCCCAGCATGCATTATTTTTTGCAATCACAGAAGCTGTATATGATATTGAATATTGATAGCCTCTGTAGGGAAAATTTGGAAAGTGTATACTCTTCCGCTAATACCCACTACACCATCTCTGTAGATTTATGCTTAAACCAATACAGCATTCAAGTGCAATCTCAATATGATTTTTAAAAATGGGAAATTTAAAATTCTTCTCAGTAGGTAAAAATATTCTCTGTAGTGACTTTAAAATTATTAGAAAAGCCCCTCAACAGTATACAGTCATATACCAGTTGTTTTAAAAAAAATAGTGCTTAAAACAGTGGTTCTCAAACTTTTGTATTGGTGACCCTTTTCACACAGCAAGCCTCTGAGTGTGACCCCCCCTAATAAATTAAAAATATTTGTTAATATATTTAACACCATTATAAATGCTTGAGGCAAAGCGGAGTTTGGGGTGGAGGCTGACAGCTCGCGACCCCCCCCCATGTAATAACCTTGGGACCCCCTGAGGGGTCTCGACCCCCAGTTTGAGAAATCCTGCCTTAAAAAAGTAAAAAATGACCATTACTTACTACCAGTGGTACCTGAGAGATCAATTTTTCATAAACTAAGACTAGTGTTAGTATTACAGTAATGGGCATATGGTATATTCCTAAACTAGATTTTAATGGCAACCACTATGTATATGACACCATGTATAAGTTTAATTTTGTGTTTACTAGGCCGCTTCTATGAGACGAAGGGAGGGAGAGAGAGGTTTGAGTCCATCTACAATCCTCCCTTTCAATAAATGGGATTTTGTATTAGTTGTAGACATTTCTGCTTACCTTTACAATAACATTCACTTTTTATAGTATCTCCTTCAAAATTATAGTGCACTTAGCGTTACCAGTCGGTAAGTGTAATATTTCATATTGAGTGCATGGTATCAAATTCAGTGAAACCCATCATGTCAACATAACCGATTGTATTTGATGCATTTGTTTCATGCTATCATGGAACATACAACTGATCATCACTGGTATTGGATTACCTTACTTACCGGCTAGAACAAATCTGCATTTCTGTTGTTCTGATGACAAAAGCTATGATTAATTTATAAGCAGTTAATCCCGCATTGGGAATTCTATATGCATCAATATTTGGCAATGGCAAATCCTGACTTTCTTTTCCCAAAGGGTTAATTTTGGAAGTTCAGTGATATATATAATAGGGTCAAGTGCCTGTTTAAAACAAAAGGCTGTGTTCTGGCAGTCAGTTCAGTAAAGAAATGTATTCTGTGTTCATCAAAGTTGTTTGCACAGAAACTTTTATATGGAGGTTTAGGTGCACCCATGCATGTGATGCAAAAGCAAATATTAGTCTGAGTTTATATTTCAGTATGCAGGGAAGGGCTGAGTCAGCTGGCAGATGTTTAATGAAATCTCTACAGTAAATACATGAGAAATTGTTCCTTATGTATATATTGTATATGGGAGACTCTTCTTGAGAGCATCTTCATCAATGACTGACTTGACCGTCAACATGGAACCATTTTACATTAAATGATCAAATGTATGTCCCCACAGGCTCTGATTAAGGAGCTGGTTATTGAACAATCCCCTCCATGCTGTCTGACTTGCATTGGCCCTAGAGAGTTTATCCAACTGCAGTGCAACTATTCATGGAGTTAAGGTGCCATTGAACATCATAAGTAAGGGCATCAGAATGTGACTCATATTAGTATCTGCCTAGCAAAGCTTTCTATGCAGATCTTTTTATGATATTTCTATGTAATATATTTGACCATGGGAACTGGACTTAGGATGCTCTTAGATGGGAAGTAATGGAAGAGCTCCTCAGACAGAAACTACAGTATGACTTCAAGGATGGAAGAAATGGAAATGAGTAGCTACAGTCAAAGGTC
This sequence comes from Gopherus evgoodei, assembly GCF_007399415.2. NCBI lineage: Eukaryota > Metazoa > Chordata > Testudines > Testudinidae > Gopherus > Gopherus evgoodei. The sequence goes on along the minus strand of NC_044325.1, from coordinate 111,507,418 downwards.
AAGGAGTGCAAAAATAGGAGTGCAAGCTGCTGCTCCAAACAAAGATGTCATAAGGCATGAGGAGAGTTCAGACAGACCTGTGTGGGAGTGCTTATACCCATATTTTAAATGCAAACTTCTGTCATACTCCTTTGGGTCAGGGAATATCTTTTTGTTCTGTGTCTGTAAAGCACCTGGCATAATGGAGGCCTGGTCCAGGTCTAGGACTTGTAGGTGTACTGCAATACGAATCAATAATACTGATTTTGGGGAAAACAATGAATGCAGGTGACATTGCTCTTGTCAGGCATGGATGAAGAAGGAAACTAGATACAAAATAAGAAGGGCAGGCAAGTTAACTTACCAACTAGTATTAATAAAAGAAAGGCCTCAAAGGCCAGCTATGTAGAAATGTCTGTCGGAAGTGGAGTAAGATGCTGGAGGAAGTTGTTGCTGTCTGGATATAGCTGGGATAATAGGAAGAGTTAACATTAGACTGGAGTGAACCTTGTGGAGTCTGAGGGTCATGAGGCCTCTCAAACTATTGTATAAAATGTTGAGTTTCACAATACAAGCATGTGTTTTGTGAGGCCAAAATTTAAATAAGGGTCTCATCCTATTTGAACTCTGTAAAATTGGGTCCCCATATCCATTTCTTTTTCCCAAGAGGGCAAGTACCAGTGCCCTGCCCAAGGCAGGTTTTCCTTTGACCTTGGACAGTGGGGTCCTTCAACTAAGATCGAGCTCTCCATAAATCCAACATGCTATGGGGTGGATTTGGAGGCAGAAAGCGTCCCTCAGCTTGTACTCAAGTACATATGAGACTGTCAGCTGAAGGACTGATCAACAAAAACTTTTGCAAAATTGAGTTGTGTATATAGCAACTTGCACATTTCCAAAGTGATTTATATAGAAGTGTTGACTAACTGATACTGAGCCAGATAATGCCTGACCCTTGCGTATAAAATGTGGGGAAAAGGCACAAGAAGCCTTCCTTCCACCTTACATGGCCTATATAAAGACCACCTAAAATTGAAGTCCCTATGTTCAGGAGAAATATTTTCTCCCAGACATTTTTTTTCAAGAAAATTATTGGCTTTTCAACTGAACCAAAAATTGGTATTTTGGTTAAAATGTTCAGGTTTTGTTTTGTTGTTTCTTTACCGAAAAACCCAAGATTGTTTTTTTTTGGGGAGGGGTGTTTTGTTTTGTTTTGTTTTTTGTGAGAGGTCACCCCTTTTCTCTTTCCACCCTTCTTTTCTACTGTAAAAAGTTGGGGAAATGGGAGAAGATGGAGGCGAGAAGGAATTAAAAAAAAACAAAACTGAAAAATTTTGCAAAAAACCCCCCACTTGAATAAAATACACAATTTTCATTGCATTCCAAAACTTTTGCAGAAAACATATTGCATTTTTCAGTCAGCTCCTACTTTGTAGGCAGATAAGACAAGGGCTCTTCCCATAGGATTTTACAAGCTCAGAGCTTGTGTGTATGAGGAACTTGCCCTACATAGCTATTCTGGAGCAACTGTTTCTAGTTGCTATTCTAAAATGGCTCCCTGTATGTCCTATCTATTCTGAAATAAAAGTGACTTAATTTTGGAATAATTAAAGCATGTCTACACTTTAAAGTTAATTCAGTTTAGGGCAGGGTGTGAATTTAAAGCACAAAACTGTTCTTGAATAACTCTGTCTGTGGACTCTTATTCTACACACTGAGTATGTAGAGGATTCTTGCATCATAAATGGTGACTTACCAACCAGTGTTTAAAAATTCTAATATTTTCCTAAACAAAACTACCTTTAAATTACAAGAATAAATGAGGGGAAACTATTCCTCATGAAATATAAACATATCCCTGAAGTGTTTTCCCGCCTGCTATGTTAAACAAGAAAACTCTAATTAGCTGAGCCATTTTCTGTACTTTATCACTACATGTGGCTGTGAAGAGGGCTGATGTAGCCAGGTCTAAGGATATGTCTACACAGCAGTAAGTGTGCACAGACTAGCCTACCCGAGCTAACATGAATCCAGCTAATGCAGGTAACACTAGTAGTGAAGACACTGCAGCGTGGGCTTCAGAGCAGGCTAGCAAGCCAAATTCATAACCAGGATCCATGCCAGGCGTGTATTACCCACCCTGAAACCCATGATTCCAGCTAGCTTGGGAAGGCTAGCCCAAGCACAGCTTGTGCTGTGTAGACATGCCCTAAGTATAGTTGTGATGAGTGATTATGGAGAAGTGGTTTTTTGTCTGTTTCAAAATAATCACAATTTTCAGTCTGCTATTTTCACTTTGCCTCACTAGATGGTGCTCTGGTAGGGTTTTGACTCCCTGGTTGCACATTGGCAATTTGCCGGCGTGAGCTCAGGTCAGAGCCAAACCTGCAAAAGGATCATCATTTTGAAGAGTACATGTATGCTTGGCCCGTTTATAGTACTGGTGCGGGAGAGTTTTTGCCATGACTCATGAAGAGAATGTGGTGTATTTGTATAAAAACTGATTTTGAGAGTACAATATTTAAACTGTGGGGGAAAAAAACGTAATTCAGAGAGAGATGTTCCCAGAGAGACCATATTTTTTCTTTTACTTTCATAAGCAAGAATTTTATGGTGCCAGAATGCAACAAAATGCTGTTAGCATGATCTAAGAAAATCCAAGTTCCTGATCCAAGAGGATTAAATATTCTGCTGAACTGGAGGTTATTCAGTGTGCCTGAAAAAGCTATTTTCTTCAATATTGCTTCCACTCCAGAATTTTTTTTAATGCACACTTTTATGGGGAATGTATGTCATTTTCAACTTTGTATGTTCTGGGTTCTTTCTCCTACTCTTCTTAAATATTACTCATACAAATAGTTGTATTTATGTATATATTTAAAAGACCCTCAGTCAAGTTCTACACGTTAGATTTTTTTAAATATTAATATAGCTGGCAAGGGAATTTATTCTCTATTTAAGAGAAACTAGGTTGAAATGAAGGCTTAAGTGAAGTCTAGGCTTTATTCTCCAGCTTTTATGTATTTATGCTTTAAAAAAGAGAGAGAGAGAGGGAAATATCTAAATCTTTTCACTATGAAGACAGTCTTCATAATGCTATCTTGTTGCATCTGCTGTCAGTAAGAGCAAAACAATAGCATCAAGAGAGTTTATCCTAGTCTTCATAGGGGGGTAAGTGGGGACTTGGGAGATGAACTTTGATGTTTAGTGGGTTTTGTTTTTTGTTTTTTAATAAATTGTGAGCTTATTTATTGTATGTGAAAGGTGGCAGAGGGAAGGGGGCAGGAGCCCTAGGGATCTATGTACTCACTCCAAAGAACAGATACAATACAGGCTATGCATTGTCCCAGCAGCATACCTCTGTCTTGATCCAAAAGGGCCAGGGCTAGGATAGTTCAGCCTCCATGCCCATTCAATCCTTTGCCTCTGCTGGGACTGCCAGTTAAGATGTCCTAACTCTTATGATATTGAATGCTTCTCTTAAAGCCGCAGCTCTTGGAGCTTAGAATCTCAGCTTTCATTTGGGGGAGGAGAAAAAATTTATCCCTCGTGATTGCGGGGAAAATATGATCTGAAGGCCTAGAAACCAAGAAGGCAAATTAAAAGAGCCCCAAATGATTTTTTTTTTAAATCTCATGATTTGCGGGGCCTGATTTTGAATGTTTTGGGGGTTGGCAGTGTTGTGTCAGTCAGTTCATGCTAACTGTGTGGGGGGAATGGGTTTACAATGTGGCCAGATTTTCCCAATAATTGGAATGAGACCAACAACTCACTGGGATAGCTGTGGTTCAAAGGACTGAACACTGGGCTGGCAGTTGGGAGATTTGGATTCTATTAACAAAAGCCACTGACTTGCTGTGTAGCCCTGAAGAAAATCATTCTTATTCTTTTTTATGCTTTAGTCCGCCACCTGCAAAATGGGAATAAAGCACTTTGAGTGCTGTTGATCAAATCACTATTTAAATTCAAGGTATAATTGTTCTTAATTTCATGTAGGCCACCAAACAACCATCAGGTTTAATTACTTTCATCCATTATTCACATAACCTGGATTTGAACCAGTGTAATAAGCATTTACCCCGATACTAGAAATGAAAGATCTAGTTTCTGTTTCAAATACCAGCGAGCCATCTAGCGTGGTTTCAGGAATATATCTGCCTTGTATTCTCATAGGACATCCCACTGCAGAGAGAGCTAAAAATTCCCCACAGGCTCTAGCTGTACCCACTCCTCCATGTCTTGCTGCTACCTAGAGCTTGTTTTAAACCCAGCCCTTTGGATGTGTAAATCAAATAAGCACTTTTCTGCTGTGTAGTTCTTCTGGTGATAACTGTGCCACCAGCTGCTCCCTCCTGCCAGCTGCCTGTTTCTTACCATTTCTATGCTGGGGAGCAAAATGATCATTCTCTCCTGTGTAAGACCCTGAGGATAAGCACTGCACAAGAAACCTCAGCAACCATTCCCAGCCAGCCCCTCTTCTGCGTCACAATGTTATTTGTAGCTCAGACCAGTGGATCAGGATATGTCTGTACTGCAATCGCAGGGTATGACTGCAGCATGTTTAGATGTACCCAAGATAGCAGTAATCTAGCTAGCTTTGGGGCCAGTGTAGGTGAAACTATGGCAGTGTGCGCTTCAACATAGGCTGTACAAACTTGTCTGGAACCATGGGTAATTATGCATGGGCATAGCCTATGCTGAAGCTTGAGCTCCCACACCTTCACTGCTCTGGGACCCCAGCTAGCTAGATTAAAGCTAGCTCAGGTATACCTATGCAAGCTGCAATCATGCTCCATGATTGCTATATAGACATACACTGAGTCATGGCAAGAGAAGTAAAAAAAAAAAAAATCTGTAAAGGGGAGGGTGAAAGGAAGGAAAAGAGAGAGTAAGAGCTTGTCTACATGAGAAAGTTGTACCATTTAACTTCAGATGTGATTTTAAATGGATTTAGTTAAAACAGTGCCATAGTCTGTGTGGATATTATTTCAGTTTACACCAAGTCATTACAAACACGTTTAAGCTAAACCAAAATAAGCCAATTTTAAATGGAAATAAGAGAGCCCAGAGAGGGGGTTGCACAGGTATAACTAAATTGGGTTGAAAATTATTTAATCTGGTTTAGTGCACAAAATGGGTCCTGATTATGAGTGTTTCCCAACTCCATCCTGGGTGTTTTTTGTGTTTCTTGGGTTTTCTTTTTTTTTTAACTGAGCTTGGTACATGTGCTTGACACATGGTAGTAGTGCAGGGGAAACTGATGAGGGAAAGAATTGGAGAGATGGGTAAGGTGGAGAAGGTCCAGAGGAGTAATAGAGGGAAAATTTGTCCAGACTATTAGCTACACAAGAAAATGTAGCTGCATTAAAGGTCTTTTGAACCACTTATGTGGCCAGAGTCAAACTGCAGAGATAAGAAGGGTCATTGATCTTTTTGGTTAATTATGGTTATGTTTAAAATAAACATGTATAGTAGGAAGGAGTAGTTCTGACTTTTACTCTATAGGGGGCAGCATTGAACCATGATCTGAGGAGACTCATTGGAATGAATACATTGAACACAATTGAATCTGAAATCACTGAGTTCTCAAGTATGTAAAATATGATCTAGAATGATCTCACTATTAATAAATAGATGCTCTTTCAAATAAGATTAAAACTTTCAAACTAGATCAGGTGTTTTTTAGTACTGTTGGTAAACAAAAAACCCACAAACCAATTGTTTCTGAGGGGGAGGATATAAAGGTAGCTGTCAGAGACTGCTGTAGCCACACTGGTTATTACCACAAAATCCTTGTAACTCATCCTGCTTGATTCCTTGACCCTGTGTGTTGTGGTACTTAGTTTCTCTAACCCTCCCTTCAAAAAGAAACGTGTCATTAAAATGAACTGGGCACATGTCTCCTGCAGTGCTTTCACTGTCACCTCAGCAATCCCACATGACTACTCCCCTTCTAAAACCTTTAATGGGAAAACAAGCTCATGTGGTTAAATTGTTCTAATGTTACTTCAGAAAAAATTATTCTAGGAATGTGAGGTAACTGCTAAGCAGCAACTTCATAGATACCAACGTTATGAACGCTAGTATTGTAATAGGGACAGCGGCAGAAAGAAATATGGATGCTCCTTTAACTCTCAGTGTCCACACATCAGAGCACAGAGAGATGTTGTAAGAAAGGGTACTATATCTTTTGCTTAAATAAGAAAAAAATAATCACTCCTCCTACCACCAGACAGGCAGACCTAATGTGCCACCTTAGAATAGACAGATCCTTGTTAAAATGTTATAGTTATTGGCATTGCCAACCCCAAGACAGAAAAAATAATAAATTGCATTCTGGTTTTTGAGCCGTTAGGGTTTGTGTTTTCAAGCTTTTCCCTTCAGACATAAGGGATAGGATTTTTTTTAATGAAAGATGAGATTCATGTACTCACTTGACTCCGGAAGTTGGGAAATTTAAGAAAAACACTAAATATTAAAAGACCTACGATAAAATTGCTAGAATAGGCAACACTGAGTTACCATCTTTCTTCTCTCGCAGATATTTTCACTTGCTTATTAATCCTATATCTTTAGCTTGCTAGCAGTGCACTCATTTGCTGTGAGTGTGTCTACGTCTGCTCATTAGGTGCAGATGGTTGTAGGTTTGGATGCTAATTTTAGTCTGGAACATTGGACTGGCAAGCTGAAGAGAAGAAGGTTCCCTGAGAAAATTCTGGCACTTCTATTTCTGCTCACAGTAGGAATTACAGACAGAAGAGCCTTTCCACTAGTATTGCTGTATCTGTGGTGCTTGTCTTGGCCAATGACAGAAAATTATGTATCCAAACCCTCAAAAAAGATTTGATTCAAGTTCAGTTCTAGAAATTGGGGGAGGCTTTTAATATTTCTGAGCCAGCTTGCCTATGCCAGTTCAAAAGTAATTTTGCATCTTTGTTCTGCATGGCTTGTATATCATCTGATAAATTCATAGGCCAGATTCTGCTACCCATTATGCACAGTGAGGAGTAGTTTACTCTGCCTCTGGTTCCACTGATTTCAGCAGGGCTACTCCTGGAGTAAGGTACTTGCCAACTTGAGTAAGGGTGGCAGAATTTGGCCTTCATATTTCTGGTAACATGGAACTGAATGATTGTAAAGTGAGTGGGATTTAGTGGGACTGAGATTTCAGGACTGGGGTTGAATGACTCATGGAAGAAAGGCCTGCTTAGTAATGCTGTTGAGTTGGTGACAGATTGCAATCCAGAAAAGGTCAATAGTGATGAATTGTTGCCATCTGCTGGCTGTTTGGTGGCTGACGTGCTATGACATGGTGATCTCAATATGGACTGTGATGGAGGATCCATGTTACATATGTGTCGCCACCACCAGTGCCCCGGTTGGCAGTCTTGGCACAGAGGAAGGACTGAATGGGAATGGAGATTGAATTATCTTATTACTCTTAGAGCAAGCTTCTTCAACTGTTTATATATGAGGCACACTGGAAAGACAGGGTTGGACTGTCTATATTGCACTGACTATATTGTACCTTTTCTGTAGAAAAATGGAGAACTTCAGTTTCCAGTGCTGTCAGTCCAGCCCCTTTCTCATTTATGTTTGCTTTTATCAATCCATATATGCCAGGTTTTGGGGTTGTTTTGTTTTTTTTCATTTGGTGCAGCTGAAGTTCAGGGAGTCAGCAACTTTTGATGTGAAAGTCAGTCTAAGAAAATCAATCTAAGAAATGTATGATTTATTTTCTGTTGTATCTTGTTTTTCGGGACATACTCTACCAGAGAGCTCATGTTGAGCTAGCTGGTGTCAATCCTCAGCTGGTGTCAATCAGCATAGCTCTATGACCAGTGACTCAAAACTAAAGCCTGTAGTAGAAAACATGTGTTCCATATAATTATAAATTTCATTAAATATATAACATTTTTAATAAATAGAAGAAGAAAAAATAAAAGTACCACCTTGGGGAAAAAAAAATCCAAGTCTGTGAAATGCTGGCATACGGTGGAGGCAAGCAATGAAAAGAAGGATTTTTAAATGTAGGATTTATCAGATTAGTGTGTAATGTTTGCAGTGACAGGTGTTTCCTTTATGCCTTGCCCAAATGTCTGGAAAGTAGTTTGTCATTAAGTGCTACATTGAGTATGTATCTCAATTTCAGTATAACTGGAGGGCCTGTGGCTTTGTTAGGTCCTTGTTTTTACATCTGACCTGAGCCAGCTGGAGTCTATTGTTTTAAGCGTAATGTAACAGCTGACATAACATAACGGATATCAAGCTGAAAAGCCAAAGCAGAGTAGTGAACTGATGCAAAGGGAGGGGATGGGAGAGGACGGGTATTACTAGCATCATGATTCAAAGTGGAGAGTTGCTGGCTTGTTTTCCCTGAGGGAATTAGCCAGGAAATAATAGGATGAGTCTGTTGAAGCTCTATTTGCAATTGATTACATATGATAGACTACCAGAGACAGGTTTGGGTTTGCCAGCTGTCACTAGCTGGTGGCTGTTGAGTTGTTTTAAGTGGCTTTGGTGTGGATAGCTGGGTAGACTCTGCAGGTGTGATATAATTGCATAACTGCAGTGAGTGCCAATGATTTATAAGAAAGTGCCAATGATTTATAAGAAACCATGAGTTAGGAGAGAGAGAGAGAGAGAGAGAGAATTTTATTTTGCAGCTCATACTGGATTAAGTAAAGTGGTTTCAATTAACTTGCTAAAAATGAAGTGGGACTGGATTTCTTGATGGCTTTCCTTCTGGCAACTGATAAAATAGATTGTAGACAATTTTCTAAATAGTGATTTATTTTCATCTCTTGGTTTCCTATTTTCATGCTAGAAGAGCATATCTAACATTGGATACCTAATTAACCTGGAGGGAAAATGCATAGAGAAAATTCAAATTGTGAGAATTCTGCTAGACTCTTGTCTCAATCTTGCAACTGTAAGGCACCTGCAAGATTGAGACAAGAGATCTGGGCCCTACAGAATCTTGTACATTTCATTTTGCTGCCTGTACATAAGAATGGAACAAAGACAGCATCTATACATACTTAAGTCAAAGATCAAAAAGGCCTTATTAGTGAAGATCATTCCAGCCTAGTTTTGATGTGTCAGATAGGGCCTCCAGCTTCTCCACTGAGAGTTTATTCCACAGGACAAAAGATAACATAAAAACAATTTTTGAAAACCCAATGGAGGTGGGCTGGGGGGGGAGAGTGTGTTGTTACGGGTTGGGTTAAACCCTCATTGAAGAAACTGATGGGTTTGAATGTATCCTTCATTTAAGATAGCTGTAAGAGACAGTTTTGGAGCCCCATCTAAAACACAGCATAATGAAGTCTGCCTGGAAACTAGCACCATGTGGGTGGAGGGTTTGAGTGTGTGTGTGTAAAGGTGAGACAAACTGTAGTGCAGACAAAAACTGAGAGAACACAGTGGCTTATAGCTATGGCACTGGAGCTATGTCAGCATAACCCTTTAATGTAGACACAACCTACACTAACAAAAAGAATGTTCCTACAGCGATGGGAAAAAACATCACCTCCCTGCGTGATGGTAGCAAGATGGACAGAAGCATTCTTCTGTCGATCTAGCTGCAGCTACATGGGGGATTAGGCTGGCATAGCTGTGGCGCTCCAGGGTGTGGGCTTTCACAACCCTAAGTGTGGTGGCTATGCAACCGAAGTTTAAAGTGTAGACCAGGCCAGAGAGAGATAGGGAGAGGAGGGAGAGAGGGAGGATGTGTACAAGCTGGAACAGGACAGAATGTGGGGGGAACAGCCTGGATAAGCATCGTGCGTGACCCTGAAAGAACCTAGAAAGGGGGCTTCTGGATCCAATGCTGGCTAAAAAGGTTTGGGGGGTATAAGCAAAGAAACTTCTGCGTTCAGAACAGCAGGACTTTGTACATTCCTTGTTATAAACAAGATGGCATCAAGGAAACTACCAGAGTCATTGTAAATTTCTCCTCCTAATAACTTCTGCTTGGTCTAAAAATCTGACATTTAGCCATAAATACCTTGCATGTTAAATTTATTTTTCAACTACTTCACTTTTATTCTGATACTATTAAAGACAATATTTACTTGCCAAAGCCATGTTTTAACAGCCACTAAAGCAACTCAAATGTTTACGATCAGATCCTCTTGCTCCAGCAGCACCAAGCTGCCCTAAATCTAACTTACCCAGCCACTGGAGTAACCCAGGTAGCTTAGAGAGAGTACCTAGTCTATCCTCTTTTTGCAGCTAATGCAGGGGGCTTTGCAAAGAGAAACAGGTACGCACTGGTCATATCTCTGTCCTGGTGATCACTGGGCTGTTGTGACAGGCCCAGAAGTCCTAAACTGGAACAACCTATGTAGGATTCTGTAAGTTGCTCCTGGAGACCAAATGACTCAGACTCCTTTGCACTCCCCCTGCTGAGCTGAGTGCTCCTTGGCTGCAGCAGATGAACTGCACCACAGTATACTGATTATACAAATAAATGTCAGGTATTTCCACACAGTCCATCGAACACCAGAATATTTTTAGGATCATGGAAACTGAAGAATTCTGACTAGGTCCCAGAAACTGCAGGACTTCAAAGAGAAACTATTAGTGAAAATAAGCACACAGCCAGATCACACCACATCTGTGAAAGAAAGTTATGTATTTCTTCCCTTTGATGGTTTCCCCTATGCTAATGACTTTGAGGCTGTCTAACGTACAACGCTAAAGTACACAGAGAATGTCTAGCAGCTGTCAGTGGAGCTGTGTAGTATTTGAATTTTCAGGTGGACTTAATCAGAAACTGAGAGAAGTTACCAGTACTTAAAAACAAGCCACAGGCAGTTGTTGATTCAGTGGCTCTGTACTTTCAGGGCTAGTCCTAGCTCTATGTACTGAAGTAATAGGTTTGAAAAATATCTTCTGTAACAAATATAGCAGCACGTAAGTGGTGCAAAAGACCTTGAATGCAGCTGTGTACTGGGGAAATTCTGGCAGTGGAGAGCCCTTTCTTAGGCTTGTTTATCTTCTGCTTTTTGTTCCTTGTTCCTGCCTTGGCCCTCATTTTAGATGACCCATCTTCCTTTTTTCTCCAGCTTATATTCAGTGTTACCATTTATGAACCTTTTCCCAAATCCTTCCTGATTTTTGTTTTTGTCGCAGCTTTGGTAGAAGTGCTTTACCCCTGGAAGGGGTGCAGGGGAAATTCATTTACATGTCACTTATCCCTGCAGCCATTCCATGTATAAAGGTGAAAGGGGCGGGGGTGTGCTGCAAAGGGAAGCTCACTAGCATAATCCTAGTTGGTTTCTCATCACAGCCAAATCTCTGTGTACCGTACTAGAGTGCTATTTTGGCTACAAAACTGCAGTGCAGTTTTAAAACAGGACAGATGTATGTGGTGATTGCACTGCACCTGGCCTACAGGCAGGGAGCTTGATGCCTACATTCCAGGTGGTGTTTGAACGCCTAGCTTTAGCAGAAGGAACTCCAAATGGGGTATATGTGGTGCTGGCAGGGGGAGGGGGAATCAAATACTTACTAATCCTGCCTCTGTAGTGCTTTGTGAACATGAATGTGTTTAACCTCCCAACACAATTGATTTGCCCAATGCCACACAGCAGAATGGTGGGACAATTCCAGCCTTCAAGGAAACTTGGAATTCTTAGATTTTACCGTGTGAAATTTCAACTGGTAGATTTTTCTTTCACTATGATTTACAAGTCAAACTGCATGCTGCCCCACTGAGGGAGGGTATTAAGGTTGTTTACATTACAATAGAGCCCAATTGTGAGATCAGGGCCTTGCTGTGTTAGTGAGAGACAGCACCTTCCTTGAAGACCTGACAATCTAAATAGGTAAAGGCTGGGAGAAAAGAAGCAGTATTATTCCCATTTTACAGATGGGGAACTGAGGCAGAGAGAGTAAATGCAAGAGTAAATGGCTTACCAAAGTGAGAAGTTGTGGCAGAGTTGGGAACTAGACCCATACCTCCTGAGTTCTAGTCCAGTGCCTTTAACCACACAACATCTTTCCTTTCTAAAACACGTGCCTCAAATTCCACATGCTAAAATTTGAGAAGTAATCATCAGACTGTACCACCACAAAGAGAAGGTAGCATGTCTAATAAAACCTGTGCCAAACCACATGCACCCTGTACTAGCCCCATAGAGAGCCACTCATTCTGTGTGGTTGTCAGGCTATCCTTCCATGCTTGCTGTTTAGGAGCTGAACTGCCAAGTATCGTGTTCTCCAAGCATGGTGCCATTTCTGTGGTGGAGAAAGAGCTACTGGTGCAACAGCAGTTCCTCCACAGACTTCTGTATAGATCTCCATTTGGCCCCCCGAGTGCCTGCTTTCCAGTTTCGGTACCTCCCACCCCTGCAATGACCTCCACTCTCCTCCCCAAATGTGGAGCACTGGACATTGGCAGTCTGTGTGGAGAGGGGGTATCTGTGGTCTCTTGAGGGAGAAGAAAAGCATGTCACTAAGGCACACCTTGCTCCCTTTTGTCTACTTCAGTAGTTTCCCTACCCCTTTTTTTGCGCCCATCTGCACCATCTAGCACAGGGGTGGGCAGACTTTTTTTAGCCTGAGGCCACATCCAGTTTCCAAAATTGTATGGAGGGCTGGTTAGTGGAGGCAGTACCTCCCCAAACAGCCAGGCCCAGCCCCTGCCCACTATCCGACAGCCCCCCCCCCCGCTTCTCGCCCCCTGATGGCCCTCCCCTGGTATTCCTGCCCCATCCAAGTCCCCTGCCCCCTGACAGCCCCCGGACCTCCCGCTGCCCCATCCAACCCCCTCTCTCCTCCTGACTGCCCCCCTGGTACCCCTGCCCCCATTCAACCCCCCTGTTTCCCATCCTCTGACCGCCCCAACCCCTATCCCCACCCCCTGACCACCACCCCCAAGTCCCCTGCCCTCTGTCCAACCCCCCCTGCTCCCCGCCGCCTTACCGCACTGCCTGGAGCAGTGGTGGCTATCGGCACTACAGTCATGCTGCCCAGAGCAGCAGGACAGGCATCTGCGCTGCCCGCTGGAGCCAGCCACACCACCATGCAGCTCAGAACACTGGGTCAGGCCATGGCTCTGCAGCTGCGCTGCCCCAGGAGCTCGCAGCCCCACCGCCCACAGCATTGTGCTGGTGGCGGGGCAAGCTGAGACTGTGGGGGAGGGAGAACAGCGGAGGAGGGGCTGGGGGCGAGCCTCCTGGGGCAGGAGCTCAGGGGCTGGGCAGGAGGCTGTAGTTTGCCCACCTCTAATCTAGCACGTGGCCCACAATTTATTGCTTTGATAGAAAAATCTACAGGCCATGATCCTTCAGGGGATGTAAATCCGAGTAGCTGCACTGAAGCCTAAATTGACTATGATGATTCACACTAGCTGAAGAATCTGGCACACAGTACCTTATTTGGCAACTAAAAGATTTAAACAAAATAAGTAGGGTAATAGAACAGCTTCTGCAAATACGGTTGGCTCCTAGTCCAACTGCATGTTTTTCATGGCATCTTCTCTGGCATTGTGTACTCCAGGAAATAAACTTCTGAGCCACTGGGAACCCTAATCTAGACAAGGCTCCTTCAGCTTCTAATGATTTTACCACCATATTACTTACCTGCCGGTAAAGCAGCAGGTTTGTTTTTAAACAAAGCCTTCCCTAAACACAAAAGTTGCATTGGTTTAATTAAAACACACATTTGGTTTTTTAAGACAGTGCTGTTGTGATTTTGTTTTTTTTTTTAAAGTCATGTTTAAATCTGTTTATGTCTGTGTCATATTGGTTTAACTTAATTCTGATTTGGTAGCATTTTACACTCATTTTGCAACAGAGTCAGCCCTATGGGCTCATAAGTTTAAATTGAAATAATCTTCATGCTGTAAATCTTGGACACTTCTATTGTAGCCCAGGGCTAGTTATTGAACTTGAATAGGCATGTAGGGCTTATCTCCACACACAAGTTGTATTGCTTTAACTATACTGGTATAAGGGCTAACAGTATTTACAATTGCTTATACCAGTATATGTTGTTCCTGTGAGAGAAGGGGATTAGCTATACTAAATCACTTTTGAACCAATATAATGGCATCCATACTAGGAGTGGTACTGCTATAACTATTTTGACTTTTTTTTTTAAAAAGTGCACCCGAAGCCAACATAGTTATACCAATACAAAAATGGTGTAGACCAGGTCTGAGATAGCAATTTCCCTTATAAATCAACTAATGTAGATGCAAATATCAGAGAGGGCTTGTAACGAGTATGATTTCAGATTGTCACTTGGGCGCTCCTGAATTTTAGGATCCAAGGTGTCAGTAAAACATTTAAACGGTTTGGACCACATGTTCCCCTTTTGCAGGAAAAAGAAAATGGTGGAATGAGCTGAAAATGAATTATAAAAACAATATTTGTAAAACAGAGGTAAGTTGTTGTATAGCGTGCTGTCTGTTCCATTAGGAAAATCTGCAGTGATATTCTGGCTCCATTGAAGTCAATGGCAAAACTCCCCTAACTTCAGTGCGGCCAGGATTTCATCCATGGATTATAGCTCAAAAAATACACTGTAAAAAGAGAAATTCTGAAGAAAGCAGGCTCAAGAATTAGCAGAGCACAATGCTTCTACGGTGGACATAGCAAGGATTCTCAAACCCCTTGCCTTCTGAAATGCACACACACATCCACACTTTCAGATACTACCTTTTGCTTTTGAAAATTCACTAACAAGATGTTAGCCCTTAAAACTAATACATAATCAGTTATGTACATATTATACATACAATGTGTGCATGTGTATCTTCCACTATCGTTAGTAAACACAGGTAGGCCCAAACATTGAGTTTACTGCTACACTTAAAGGAGATTAGGGCGGGTGCACTTAAATTTGTTGCCATTCTAGAGGTATTACTGGTTCTAGTAGGATTTCCCATTTTAAATGTAGGGAATAGATCCAGGAACATTTACTATCCCTTACATCAAAATGAAATTAAGTGCACCCAGTGTACTTGATAATAAGCACAATGCTGAGTAATAAATGTTTTCAGGGTTGGGCCTTTGGTTTGCACTTTGTTAGCATGTTGTTGTACAAGATGGTCAACATGATTTGTGATACTAGAGAAAAGTGATTTCTTAGGTACTATACTGTAGGTAGTATGGCAATAGCATAAAAAAAACTTCATAAACATTTTAGTTTTAAAAATGTGTCCATTGTTGTATATCAGGTTAGGTGGCTAATATCCTCTAAAGATGAGAAACCTTGACTACACATCCAGGTGTACACAAAAATACAGCCTGCTATACCTCTCAAAAGAAAAAAGCCTGAACATATAGGTAGGCTTTACTAGTTAACCAGCTTTTACCAGTCCTGGAGGTCAGAACACTTGGGTCCTGAAATAGCTTTTAGACCAGTAGAAGGGGAAAGCAACTTCAAGAGCTAATAATTCTTCGCTAAAAGCAGCCAACCTCTGGCTCCCATGTTTAAATATAAGGAACTATTTGGTTTATCACCCAGGTTATCATATCTGCTATGACCGCTCACGGGAGAGAGACTTCCAGATATATGGGAAACAAACCAGGATTTTTATTGACATTTACCAAAATTTATGATCAATATCAATACCTTGAGCTGACCTCTCATAACTCAACATATGGTATATGTTGTTAGCATCTATTTGGGAACAAGAGGCCTGGTCTACACTACGCGTTTATACCGATTTTAGCAGAGTTAAACCAATTTAATGCTGCACCCGTCGACACAACGAGGCCCTTTATATCGATATAAAGGGCTCTTTAAACCGGTTTCTGTTCTCCTACCCGACGAGAGGAGTAGCACTGAAATTGGTATTACCATACCGGATTAGGGTTAGTATGGCTGCAAATCGATGGTATTGGCCTCCGGGTGGTATCCCACAGTGTACCACTGTGACCGCTCTGGACAGCAATCTGAACTCGGATGCACTGGCCAGGTAGACAGGAAAAGCCCCGTGAACTTTTGAATTTCATTTCCTGTTTGGCCAGCGTGGAGAGCTCACCAGCACAGGTGACCACGCAGAGCTCATCAGCACAGGTAACAATGCAGTCTCCTGAGAATCGAAAAAGAGCTCCAGCATGGAGCACGGGAGATACTGGATCTGATCGCTATATGGGAGAGGATTCTGTGCTAACAGAACTCCGTTCCAAAAGACGAAATGAAAAAACCTTTGAAAAAATTTCCAAGGCCATGATGGAGAAAGGCCACACCAGGGACTCAGTACAGTGCAGAGTGAAAGTTAAGGAGCTCAGACAAGCCTACCAGAAAACCAAAGAAGCAAACGGAAGGTCCAGGGCAGGGCCGAAAACATGCCGCTTCTATGCTGAGCTGCATGCAATTCTAGGGGGGTCCGCCACCAGTTCCCCACCCCTGTCCGTGGATTCCAAGGTGGGGTGGTAATTTCAGCCGTGGCTGAGGATTCTCCAGAAGGGGAAGATGAGGAGGAAGAGGAGGATGAGCTTGCAGAGAGCTCACAGCACTCCGTTCTCCCCAACAGCCAGGAGCTTTTTCTCACCCAGACGGAATTACCCTCCCAAGCCACTAGCCCAGACAATGAAGCCATGGAAGCGACCTCTGGTGAGTGTACCTTTTGTAAATATAAAACATGGTTTAAAAGCAAGCGTTTTTTAATGATTGATTTGCCCTGAGGACTTGGGATGCATTCGCGGCCAGTACAGTTATTGGAAAAGTTTGTTAACATGTCTGGGGATGGAGCGGAAGTCCTCCAGGGACATCTCCACGAAGCTCTCCTGGAGGTACTCCAAAAGCCTTTGCAGAAGGTTTCTGGGCAAGGCAGCCTTATTCTGTCCACCATGGTAGGACACTTGACCACGCCATGCATGTAGCAAATAATCTGGTATCATTGCATGACAAAGCCTAGCTGCGTATGGTCCCGGTGATTGCTGGCATTCAAGCAACATCCGTTCTTTATCTCACTGTGTTATCCTCAGGAGAGTGATATCGTTCATGGTAACCTGGTTGAAATTCAGGAATTTAATTAAGGGGACAGAGATGGCCATTCCTACTGGGCTATTTGCCTGTTGCTTAAAAGAAATCCTTCCTTGCAGGTAGCCAAGCGAGGGGAGGGGAGAGGGGGTAATGGCGCTGAGCTTTTTCGTGTTTGGCTAGCAGGGATCTTCCCTGCTACCAGCCACACGGTGGGGGGGCGGAGGGGAGTGATTAGCAGTGATCTTCCCTGCTACCAGCCACGCGGTGGGGAGAGGGGTAAAGCGATCATCCCAGAGAATTGGATGGGGGGAATGGTTTCTGCTGCTGCATGTTAACAGGAAAGAAGCATCACTGAACAGGATTTGCTTGGTATTTGGGAAAGGAGGGCATTGTGTATATGAAGGCTGCAGAAGCCGAAAGACAATGGCTTACCATGGACGCATGCAAGCTGAATTCTGCTGCCCGGACCTGCATCTGTGAGATCTCTAACACCAGAGCTGCAGGCACTCAATATTAAGATGCAAAATGCGACCTTGTAGTGAAATCACATGTGCTATGTAAGGTGAATAGTGTTGTTCACTGTGAAAGAGTATAAGCATTGTTCCGTAAAATGTATCTTCTCTCCCTTTTTTGCCTCCCTCATGCAGCTGCAAATTTTTCAAGCCTCCCTACTCCATCCCGAAGGCTATCTCAGATAAGGCGGAGGAAAAAAACTACGCGAGACGAAATGTTCTCAGAAATCATGGAAGTAACCCGCAATGAAAGAGCTCATCTGAATGAGTGGAAGGACGTGGTATCAAATTACAGGAAAGATGGCAGTGAACGTGAGGACAGGAGGGATGCTCGAGATGAGAGGTGGCGCCAGGAAGATCAGAGGTGTAGGCAGGAAGTTATGCAGTGGCGGGATGGAACGCTGGGGCCGCTGCGTGATCAAACTGACATCCTCTGACGTCTGGTGGAGCTTCAGGAACAGCAGCAGGGTCACAGAGTGCCGCTGCAGCCCCTGTGTAACCACCCTCACCACTCACCATGTTCCACATCTTCCTCACCCAGACTTGTAAGAACGCGTGAGGGAAGGCTTCCTGCGCCCGCCAACTCCACTCCTGTGGACAGCCCAACCAAAAGGCTGCCATTACTTTGAAATATTTTTAGTGGCCTTTTCCTTCCCTCCTATCCTCCTCCCAAACCACACCTGGGATGCCTTGTCAGTTCTCTCCCTCTTTTTATAATGACTTTTTAATAAAGAATACATGATTTTTAAATGATAGTGAATTTATTTCCTTAAGCAAGCTGTAATCGAAGGGAGAGGGTGGGTTGCTTACAAGGAATGAGTCAGTCAAGGGGAGGGGGGTTCATCAAGGGGAAACAAACACAACAGTCACACTGTACCCTGACCCGTGATGAAACTCATTTTCAAAGTTTCTCTGACGCGCACCACTTCGTGGTGTGCTCTTCTAATCGCCCTGGTGTCTGGTTGCGTGTAATCAGCGGCCAGGTGGTTTGCCTCAGCCTCCCACCCGGCCATAAAGGTCTCCCCCTTACTCTCACAGAGATTGTGGAGCACACAGCAAGCAGCAATAACAATGAGGACATTGGTTTGGCTGAGGTCTGAGCGAGTCAGTAATGTGCGCCAGCGCGCCTTTAAACGGTCAAATGCACATTCTACCACCATTCTGCACTTGCTCAGCCTGTAGTTGAACAACTCCTGACTACTGTCTAGGCTGCCTGTGTATGGCTTAATGAGCCGTGGCATCAAGGGGTAGGCTGGGTCCCCCAGGATAACTACAGGCATTTCAACATCCCCAACTGTTATTTTCTGGTCTGGGAAGTAATTCCCTTGCTGCAGCCGTTTAAACAGAGTAGTGTTCCTGAAGACGCGAGCGTCATGAACCCTTCCTGGCCATCCCACATGGATGTTGGTGAAACGTCCCTTGTGATCCACCAGTGCCTGCAGCACCACTGAAAAGTACCCCTTGTGGTTTACGTACTGGGTGCCCTGGTGCTCCGGTGCCAAGATAGGGATATAGGTTCCATCTATCGCCCCCCCACAGTTAGGGAATCCCATTGCAGCAAAGCCATCCACTATGACCTGCACGTTTCCCAGAGTCACAAGCTTTCGTAGCAGCAGCTTAATCATTGCTTTGGCTACTTGCATCACAGTAGCCCCCACAGTAGATTTTCCCACTCCAAATTGATTCTCGACTGACTGGTAGCTGTCTGGCGTTGCAAGCTTCCAAAGGGCTATTGCCACTTGCTTCTCAGTTGTGAGGGCTGCTGTCATCTTGGTATTCTGGCATTTCAGGGCAGGGGAAAGCAAGTCACAAAGTTCCATGAAAGTGCCCTTACGCATGCGAAAGTTTCGCAGCCACTGCAAATCGTCCCAAACCTGCAAAACTATGCGGTTCCACCAGTCTGTGCTTGTTTCCCGGGCCCAAAATCGACGTTCAGTGGCTAGAACCTGCCCCATTACCAGCAGGATCTCCAAAGTGCAGGGGCCCACTGTTTGAGAGAATTCTGTGTCCATGTCATCATCACTCTCGTCGCCGCTCTGCCGTAGCCGACTCCTCCTCGCCTGGCTTTGCAGGTCCTGGTTCAGCATAGACTGCACGAGAATGCACGAGATGTTTACAACATCCATGATTGCAGTCTTGATCTGAGCTGGGTCCATGCTTGCTGTGCGATGGCGTTTGCACAGTTCACCCAGGAAAAAAGGCGCGAAATGGTTGTCTGCTGCTTTCATGAAGGGAGGGGTGAGGCTGTACCCAGAACCACCCGTGACAATGTTTTTTGCCCCATCAGGCACTGGGATCTCAACCCAGAATTCCAAGGGGCAGGGGAGACTGCTGGAAGTATGGGATAGCTACGGGATAGCTATCCACAGTGCAACGCTCCGGAAATCGACGCTAGCCTCGTTATATGGACGCACATCACCCAATTAACGTGCTTAGTGTGGCCGTGTGCACTCGACTTTATACAATCTGTTTTACAAAACCGGTTTATGTCAAATCAGAATAATCCCATAGTGTAGACATACCCAGAGAGAGTGAGCTGTTGGTAAATGCATAGTGCTGATCTATTACTCTATGCACCTGGCTCACTGTGGTGTTACTCTAGTGTTATGCCAAAGTACAGTTATATCAGCATAGAAACCCTTCCCCCAGGTGCTGATTTTGGCTAGGAATTGAAAAAGTTGCTGTAAAGAAGCTGTAGACCAAGTGTCTCCCTCATAGTGCTTTCCCTTCAGTCTGTTGTCTCACCTGCTCTCCCAATGGTTTCACAAACATGTGGAATAATATGAGAGAGAGGATTGAGCCTATGGGAACCTTTAGTGAAAGGCTTCAGAGATGAAGAAAGTTGTTTAAAATGGCTCTCTGACCTAGGACAGAGAGGCAGGATCTGAGCCACTTTAGGGAATTTCCCTTTCACCCCTGTAGTTTCTTATAGCAAGGGTTTCTTAGCACTAGTCAAACAGGTGCATGTTCCATAATGAGTTGGAGATTCCACTCATCAAAGGAACTCTCTGTTAGTATTTGTCTCTGGTGTTCTCCACTCTCTCTTCCCAATCAGGGAGGGAAGGAGTTAGTCATATGTGGAACCTTATTGCTGTAAGTGCTTCCATGAGTTCTTGTGTGAATGGCTAAAAAATCTTGAAGGAACTTTTTATGTCTGATTGTTCTTGATGGCCTATGAGACCATCCAAATGTGGATGATCTCTGTGAAATAAAACCATTCCTTGCAGGTGGAGGTGCTATGGTCTGGAGTGGCATGGAGGCATTTTAGATTTATGAAGCAATTAATGGTCCCAGGAATGGCATATCCAACAACTCCCTAGTATAGTAGAACCTCAGGGTTATGAACACCTCGGGAATGGAGATTGTTCGTAACTCTGAACAAAACATTATGGTTGTTCTTTCAAAAGTGTACAACTGAACATTGACTTAATACAACTTTGAAACTTCACTAGGCAGAAGAAAAATGCTGCTTTCCCTTTTTTTTTTGTAGTTTACATTTAACACAGAACTGTACTGAACTTGCTTTTTTTGTTTGTTTCTGCTGCTGTCTTACTGCATACTTCCGGTTCCAAATGAGGTGTGGGGTTGATTAGTCAGTTCTTAATTCTAGGGTTCTACTGTACTATACTGAATTGTCAGTGCTGGGGTACAAGGAATTGATCGTGCACAACCATCCTGCCCACAAGAAAAATTGTTACCAACTGAACCATCCACCATGTTTTCCCTATGAAACAATCAAGAACCACTCCAGTTCACTCTTAATTGAGACATTCAATAAATAATGATGTAAGTGTATGTAATTCAAGTTACCCTCTGTTTTGGGACTCTGGCCAGGATCAGTCCTTTAAGGTCTGTGCATGGCTCACATCCCTGATGTGGGAGTTGTGTTCATCTGGCTCAATTGCACTTTTGCACTTGGCTGGCATCTACGTATGGAGAGGTGGCATGATGGGGATAGGTCTGTATTATCATTGGTGTGGTAGCAGCTCGGGAACGTTCTGAAGTGGGAGTTCCAGGAGCAGTGACTTGGGCAACATTCCCTGGTGGCCTGGCCTCACTGGAGCCCTGCTGCTAGGCAGCTTTGGTATTAGGTGACCCTGGAGCTAGTGCAGAGATACATGGCCTTGAGCCTTTGGCAGAAAACTGGTTGCATGTAAATACTGTTGTTTAAAATTAGAACAGACCCTTACTGAAGCAACATGGAAGATGAAATTAATGATGCATGCCACCTTTTTTTAGTTAGAAATGTATTTTTAATTATTTTAGTACCTTGGACAAATCACCAGTTTTTATATAAAAACCCTGTTCCCTCTTCCCCCCAAAACAAACAACCCTCAACTTAAACATTTTAAAAATGCAGATACAAATTATTTATTTTAACCTGATGAGGAGGAACCCTTGATAATTATTTTAGTTTTCTTGAATTTTTTTTATATCTGAATTTGGTGGTGAAAACAAAACAACTCAGGAAAATACTCGTCTGTTTCTACTTCCATTTGTTTTATTTCACAGCAAGATAACATTTATGTGCAGTGGGACTAGAAAGAACAATGGCATTAGAATGACTAACACAGCGGAAGTGATATACACAACAAAGAGGGCTTTTGGGGTGTAATCTCTAATTTTTTTCCTTTGTCAGTTCATAAACACAAGAAATCAATAATTTTTGTTGCTGTGATAAAGTATTACTAGGTCTAAGTCAGATAGTCCTTTATCAAATGAACCTATTGTAATATTACTGGTTGTAGGGCTTAAAGTTTCAAAGCAGTGTGGCTTTTATTTTGATTTATTTATTGTCGGTAGTTTGCCCGGCCTTTGTTTGAATTAAGATCCACTGCGGACAGCCAGAAGCTGAACTTTACATAATGTAATCTATCTGTCACTTAGTATCAGTTCTTGAATAATGATGCTGCCACATTCAAACTATAGCATCTGGACCCTGGACGTGAGTTTTCAGGCATTAGGTAAACTCTAATGTGTCAGTGCTTCCTTGTAGTTCCTTCCCAGCTATTTCCCATCTGTGTAGTGACTATCCCACTGCCCTAGGGGTCGGTCACCAATGCTGCTTATATCATTAGACGTGCCTTTTCCCAGGAGAAAATTTCTCTTACTGTGTCACTTGTAAACTGTAATAGACCAGTAGATGCATTTACCATGCCTTTCCTTGCCAAATAAAGACAAAAATATTCAATAAAGCAGAAGGATTAAGGGACATATGGGTATGTATCTCTGGGATTATGTTGTGGCCTTGTCTTTTATAATGCTGTAAAAATTTGTCTCAACATTTTCCTTTTTTAAAAATTCAACTCTCCTATAAGACTGTAAGGTCTGTCTGCAGAGCACGTTCAATGTAGGGCCACATTTTCAAGGGTGCAACACTCACAAGTGAAGTCTGTTTTTCAAACCAAAAGTGCAGAGTGCTTTTAAAAATCTGGCATTTTATTTTGGTGCTTAAAGCTTTTCTGGAAAATATGACCCCTATGTATTCAAGTTTTCACCTTACTGAGGAACTCTTTTGGCAAATGTGCCCTGGGGAAAGGAAAAAACAGCAAAAGGGGGGATAACACATCAAAGATGTGCTTAAATGCCAAATAGAGCTTGAAGTTACACTTCAAAGTGCAGAGTGTTAATTTGTTGCAGAAAAGATGCTCTGCCTGCACATGCCCCAAATTTTGCTCTTATTCCCACTTGGGCACCTTATTGGGCAGAATTTGGCCCAGTCTCTCAGAAGGCTGCTTCTCTGACATGCCATCATAGAAATGGATTGGTGCCTCAGATGCTGCCAGTTCATTCTTGATGATCAGTTGCATTTAAGATCGTGGTAACTGGGAATAATGTCCAAAAGTCTGCTTGCCCTGGTAACAAAACATCCACAGGACATCAAGCACAACTTGGATTTGGAGGTTACCCCAGTTTTTCTCAGTGTGATGCCAAATTGTCCCTGGCCCTTGTGCATATGGCAGAAAGGTGGTGAGAGTTCAAGGAGCTTTCCTCTCACTGCTCCGCTGGTGATAAGGGCCTGGAACTGCTCCCTTGGTAGCCAAATCCCCAAAAGGCACAATTAGAGAGACAAAGTGAGTGAGGTAATATCTTTTATTGGACCAACTTCTGTCGGTGAGAGAGACAAGTTTGCTCTCTTTAACCTTGAAAGCTTGTCTCTCTCAGTGACAGACGGTGGTCCAATAAAAGATGTTACCTCACCCACCTTGTCTCTCTCATATCCTGGGACCAACATGGCTACAACAATACTGCATACAAAAGGCACAATGACAGAAGTGGGATCATTCACACTGGCCTGTGAAGGTGGCTAGGCTCATGAGGGAATAGGCTAAATGCTGGGAATCTGGGGTAGAGGTTGTTCTTCCTTCTGTCTTGCCAGTTATCACCAGTAATGAGGCCTGCACACCCCTGACTTATGTGGTCTTTATCCGAAATGCTGCAAGATCTCCTCAAAAATCTATCAGGCCTTTTGTTAGTGGTATGCCAAGTCTCTGATGGAACTTAGATGCTGTTTGTGCCAAAGCCATGAGCAGAAGACCGTGCTGTACCCACCCAGCTTTGGGAACAGGACTCCCTTTCTCTGCTGTAGTTCTCCCCTGTGGCTGGGGATAAAAGTACTTCCCTAATTTGCAAGGGTGTTGGGAGGATAAATACATTACAGACAGTGAGGTGCTCAGATACTACTGTGTTACTATTTTGTTTGTTTTACTGTAGTGCCTAGGAGCCTCAATCATGGAGTAGGACCCATTTGTGCTAGACATTGTACAAGCAGTAATGGGGGATAAATAAGTATCTATGGCTAGAAGCAATGAATGGAATAACCATCCCTTCAGTGTGTAAAAGGAAGTATTTCCAAAGTGTATTTTTATGTGTAATAACACTCTCATCAGCCCCATCACATGCCTCCAAATATCCAAACTAATAGAATATCTTTGTTCTTGTGTCCCCTCTGTCTTCAGTGAATTGGAACTTTGTATTACTGATGCATGCATCAGAGACCTCAGCTTGGAGTTGGTGTGGGTAAAGCTCAAGTCTTTGCTCCTCTTTAGCTACTTGAGCACATGATGTGGGGGCTGAGACTTCCCTGAAACATCTGGCTGTGCCAGTATATTCCCCTCAGGGGAAGTTGATTGATTCATGGGGTGGTGTCAGATGGAAAAAAAGGGGTGAGTGAAGGGGAACCTGTGGTCAAAAAGAATGCTGAAAAGTGAAAATATAATTATTGCATATACACCAGCGGTCTAGCCCCTATTTGTAAAATAAATTTTATGAAAGATGCACTTATTTATATTAGTCTGCAGTGTGTAGGTCTAGACCAACCAGCATATTTAAAAAAAAAACACTTGGACACACTCTTTGCTTCAAGGTAATTCAGTCTACAAATCTTTGATGTAAAAATAAACATTGTATTTTAAGTAGCTGAAGGAATTTACTATATTTGCAAAGGCCTTTGCTCTTTGCACTATGGTACAAGGAGACATTTTGGTCTGGATGTAAAAATAGAAATGTTTGCTAGCCTGAATTTAACTCTTTAGTTGCCAATGGAGCCCTTCTGTGCTACAGAGAAAACACAAGGGAGTTCTATGTTACGTGGTATTCGACCGCTAAGCAGAGATGGTCCCCATTAAAAGGATCCGCTGCAACAGCAACAACAAAATCCTGTTGTTTCAAACACCCTCTGTGATGATTTTTCCCTGCAGCTACTGTTTCCAGAAATGATGGATCAGATCTGTAGTGTGGTGGTTTCTTTCCTTCCAGTGCCACTATTGAGGATGGTGCTAGTGATGAGGGGGCAAAGGTGTTAACAGTCTTCAGAGAGATTGGTGCTCAACATTCAACAGCCCCTACTGCAGGTCTCCAGCTATCCCTTAAACTCATCTTTTTGGGGATTCTGCTATGAACCTGAAATTTAGGCCAGGTTTCTGAGGTTGTAGACTGAATTTGGGTGAACCTGGGATTCATTTTGTGTTTCAGGTGCTAAGGAAAGGTTTGTGGGTTTGGGTGAAATCATGTAAAATATGCCAAATTTTGCATAATTTTAATCTTGTAGCTAGGTAAAACTTGGCAGTTTCAGCTGAGCTTTGCTTTCTTTTTTTACGTTTAGTTTTAGCTGTAAATCCACACAAACTGTAACACATTTGCCTGAATCCCTTGCAAATCTAAATAGCCATGTTTCTTTATAGCACTGGTATTAAGTTCTATAGGCTATCTTCTCGGTGTTTGATCTAAAAACAGTTAAGCAGATCTGACATTCCATTGGAAGGCTCTGGTACACGTGCATAAAACACTAGCCACAATGTTGTTACTTGTGTCACCTCTTTCATCATGTCATAGGTTATAGGTGATACATGACGATTTTTAATTCGGTCCACAGGCTCTGAATAATTATCGTGACTGCTATAAGCACCACTCTCCTTAATGTTGAGTCTACTGCTTTCAGTGGAAATAGATGCAGAATTACTAGCCAGATTTATTTGCTTCAAAGCGTACATTGTGAGAAAATCCTCACTGTGTCACTTGTACTGGAAATAATAACAATAAAATAATCTCTTATTCAGCTATCGTGTGTGTGTGGGAGATGTAGCTTCTCTTTGTGATTCCATCTTCTGACAATGACAATAATTTTGAATATTTCCAAGCCTTTTTGTTTGATGGTGTTGGAGCTAGTTAGTTAGTTAGCTACTTATAAGGCACCTGTTGATTTGGCATCAGGGACCTCCCATTCAGTTTTAAATGAAAAAGCTAATGCCCAAGTGGGTAGGAATCTGTCTTTCTTTAACATTATTTTCCTTAGAGGAGAGCCCATGCTTGTTAATTTCATTCTTTCTCTTGAATGCACTCAAGACCAAATGACTTGAGAGAAAAACAGGAGGAAAGTTCAGACTAGAAAGAAAGCAAGCAAAAATTGAAAAGATAAGTAAGTGGAGAGAGAATGAGGAAACTGACAATTTGACCAATTACGTAATAAAATCCTCAGTGAAACCACTTGTTAAGAGTTTGGATTTGGGAAGAATATGAATATTGAGTGTATATTCTTTCCCCAAATAAGACCCCAGTCTTGCAGATCCTTATATATGTGCTTAAATGAGAATATTCACGATTCTTAAAGTTAAGAACATGCGTAAGTGTCTGTTGGATCAGGGTCTAAGGTTGTAAAACACAGTCATTTAAATGTGAGTGAGAGACACTTTTTTCAAGATGGTTTTAAATCTCGATTTGATACTTTTCATTAATATTTTGGGGTAGCTGGGCTCAAGTCACACCCTCATGTAACTTCAGAGTGCATGTCCTCAAAGATCTTTCCATGGTCCTTCGCCAAAGAGAAATATTCCTGATAATTCAAACATAAAGAAACAAGTAGAAAAAGGCTTTTAAAGAATTTGAGCTCATCTTTCTACACAATAAATCTGTAAACAATTTTTTCATATTGCCTCATAATTTACCATTAATAATTTTGACCTTTACTCCTCCTTTAAGTACACAAGCACAAAACATTTTGCATCCATGTGTACACACTTCACTGTAGCGTGTGATTTTTTTCATTGTGCTCTTACTCATATAACCCAACTTACCCTTATTTCCAAAAAGCTGGGATAGGAGCAATTGAAAAGATGGGTTCTAATCAGGTGATGTTTACTCTGAGCATCAGTTAAAATTCACTACCAACCAGTGGCCATTCTTCGTGGTGCTTATTTGATATAGTTGCCTACTTACCAGTTTATCTACTATAGTCACCAGATACCTTAAAAGAATTGTAGGAGCTTTACTCTGACCTCAAACCATTGGTCTTGAGTGCAACTTTCAGAAAATCATCAGGAAGACACAGTCTCTAGAAAACAGTCCTGCAGAATTCAATGAAAAGAATTTCCACTATTGTGAGACTTTTTTTCCTCTATAAGTGTCAGACTTAAACTTTTCTAAAGTTGTTCACAGAACCCTTAAAATAGCAAAATCAATGAAAATTTCCACCAGGCCCTCTTAAAACATTCCTGAAAAAAAGGTCCAGTTTTGCCAAAAAAAGGCTGGACAGGGCCAATATGTTCATCCTAGTCAAAGCATACTCTGAAATTTTTAGTGTACTGTAGCAGACTGCCAGTTAGTGTGCCACAAGCTATTGCACTGTAGATTCACATCCTGGCTTGCTGCAGAGTAACTCATGTGTAGACAAGGCCAAAATCCCATTTTCAAAGAAGACGTAGGAACATTGACTTTCAATGAGACTTGGGCACTCATGACAGTTTTATCGTAAAGTGTTTTTATATTCAGCTGTTGGATGGCATTAACAGTAATCTTTTGCCAAGGGACTCCCACAAAAGTGTTCTGCCATAACCTGTGATAATCCCCCTGTACTACAGGATTGTTCATGCTTTCAGAGAGAGGGACCGAGGAACTTATTCATTTGTTTCCCATTTAAACAAAACACTTTTTTATAATCATAGCCAAGGCCTGGGAGGCCTTTGGCAAACAAACTTAATATTGGAGTACATTTTGCTGGAAATGCTTATACTTTGTGCTTGAAAAATGTAGTGAGTCTGTTGGCATAGCACGATGTTCAGGTTGTGTAATTTGAAACAGGTGGTGGTGGTGATGATGGTGAGTTAGGAGGATGGCTAGGTGAAAGGCCATTAGGTTTGTTCTGTTGATCTTCTTCCAGGATTTTTTAAAATATATCTTGGAGTAATCTGTTCTTCCAAAAGGCAAAATCTTACTCTTCCTGAGTGTTTTTATGAGCCCCAAGGCTGTCATCTCTGAAAGGGACAGTTCCACATTCTTGGAGAGGGGGTGAACTCCATCAGAAATGGAAAACCACCTCACCCTCCCTTCAGTTTGGTGGCAAAATTTAACACAATGTCCATCGCGTAAGAGCCCTCTCCAGCATGCTGCTAGACTGACATTTACAATAAATTGTGAGTGGCGGCAGGGGGGTAGAGGGTGCTCAGCCTTCTATCAAAATAATGATCTGTATACCTGAGCATCCACAAGCCTTTGCCACGGAAAAGGTGCATTGTAAGGAACTGAATGTCATGAGCTGAGCAAATAACTGATCATTTTGCTTTGGAGGCAGAACTGAGTAATTCCCCCCAAATAATTGTTCTACATTGAACTGAAACTGAAAATGTTACACTGAAAAAAATTTTCATTTTGGCTCTGTTTTATTTTGCTATGTTTTTGGGTAGGTTTTACCCTTTATGGTTTTTTTACAAATCTAGCAATCTTTTTTAAACAAAATGTCATTTCAAAATGAAAAGTCAAAACATTATGTTCTGAAAATGTCAGTGAACAATTCGGACTTTTTGTAAAATAAATAAATTTTTGGTTGGGCCCAAACTATCCACTGAATTCAACCTGAATTTGCTAATAGTCTCATTTGACTGAAAAATGCACTTTTCTGCAAATAAACTGTTTGCCAAAAAAAATTCCCAGCTCTATGCATAAATAAATGCATCATGAGTTAAAAATCACGTAACATTAAGATAAAGTCTAGGGAAGTAATTAAGTTATGATTTAACAAAAAACAATAAGAAGTAATCTTCTAGATGTGAAAGGAAATCAAAAGGCACTTTGTAATTTATTCAAGGAAAGAAAATCAATTTTCTTAAATGAGTCTCTGTAATTATTAGCATTATTTGTCTGACTACTAAGTCTGGATGTTTCCTCTCAGTCATAATGAGCTGTTGGTTCCTACATATGCCATTTTGCAGGACCAATAAAACAAAGACAAAAATCAGTGTTTTGTGTCTGGTTTTACTGTTTTCTAACATGTTTCCTATCAAAAATACTCTTTGTTTACAAGTTCTTTGATATAAGCAAATTTTTAAGTGCTTTAAAATGTATGTCAGTTGAAATTGTTCCACATATGGCACAAATTTTAAATTGGACAATGAAACTGTCTTTGGTCTTGTTGATTTGGATGGAAACCTTGATCACCAGTTCCTCATGCATGTTCTGCTAACAAGAGAGTAACATACAGCATAACAAACATCACAAGATATTCTGCATTTTGAGCCAGATTCTGAGGTTCTTACTTGAGCAGAACTCCCATTAAAATCAGGATGTTGGATTCTGAGCCAACTGGCCAGGCTGAAAATGGATTTTTATGGAATTCTGAACATTAATTTCATCGGTTTTACTGCTGGATGCTCTTCTTTAGCAGAGCTAGAGAAGCAAGGAGCATACCATGTTGGTGGAGTTACTGTAGTCTTGTACTTTAGCTCTACAGGTCACCTGTTGTTAAAATCCTGAAATATGTGAAAATCCAGTCCAACTGACTCTGGCTTACAAAATGAACCAGGCCACTAACTTTGTTTAGATGTGCATGCAGTATTCCGGTTAAAGACAATGGGAGTTGTGCTTGCTAAGTCAAAGAAAGAGGTTGACCCGATAGTTACATCTTTGATATACATAAACACATTGAGCTAAATGGGGGGTTCTACTGTACATATTTAATCAGTACTGAAATTCAAATTTTTAATGCTGTGCACCATTCACATACTTAGGCCATGTCTACACTTACAAGCTTACAGCACCACAGCTGTACCAATACAGCTGTGCTGCTGTAAGAGCACTCGTGTTTCAGAAATATGATTGCTTTGCTTTACAACTGAGCTTCCACAGAAATAAACCTGACGTTTAATTCAGTTGGCCCACTTAGTTCGAAACAAGAAGTTCCTTTAACTGAGGACAAAATCCAGCCCTATGCTGCAATGAGGTGCAAGGGAAGGATAAAGATGTAGATAGACCTAGTGCAAACAGCAAGATTTCTCCATAACACCCAAGAGAGCATCACAAAGGAGGAGCCCCACCAGCTGATGTCAGTCCATTCACAGCCCCATGTGTATGCTGTCTGTGGTTCAAGGGCTATCTCCAGCCCTGTTCCTCCCCGTTTCCCACTCAGTGAGCTAGCTTCTGTCTAGTCAGCAGCAGCAAAAGCCACCTGGGGATGCAAAATCCTCTGCATAATGTGTCTCCTTGGCCTGACTGGCAGGATTCCTGTGACAAGAGTGGTGCATGTCTTTGCACACTCAGTGCACTGGCTAGGGCAGGACTAGACCTCATATGTTCTAATTTCTGGCCAATAAAGAAAGTTTAAAATGTGCTGGAGCTGCAAAGTTCAGATTTGGCTCTGGATCCAAATAGTTTTCGGAATGTTCTAGTCTGGGAAGTTGGTTTGCATCTGTTTCCGGTGCAAGCTTCTGTGCACCTGTGAGGAAGAGATTAAAAAATCAAGAGATCCAAAACTTCGAAACACCTCAAAAGCCTTTAGATTAGAAGGCACAGCACACAAGGCAACCCTATAGTTCCTCTATTTAATAAATCTCAGTACTGATTCAGCATCCCTACAGCCTATAATATACAAAATTTATGAGAGGCTACGTATGTCAGATCAACAAAGTAAACCGCTCAAAAAATGCCCTCCAATGTGTGCATTTGCAGCTCTCACAGACGTCAGCAGGAGCTGCATGCATTCAACTGAAGGAAGAATTTAACTCTGATGATGGAAAAAAAGTTCATCTTCAGCAAAGGGAGTGAAGACTGCATATCTTAGGCATCAGTGAATGTGATCATTCATAACTATATGGATACACATCCCACTTAGAATGTGTACCTAAGAGCAACAATTACGGGCCTTGCAAAGTGCCTGTTACATACAGCTTGTCACCACATTTAAACTTGTTTGCAGTCACTTCAAGATTACAAATATGCCTCGCTGAGTAGGTGAAGGGCATTGAATTAAACATGCTTGAATTAATAGGGTAATGATCAGCCTTGTTAAGAGCTATAAAATAAACATTTGTTAGAGATTTGTGCTATGCAACAACCAGATGGAGCCATGGGGTATATGAAAGTGGTATTCTGAAATTACTTGACTTTGTTGTTAGCTAAAAGAGACAATCTTAAGAAAGCTCTCTATAGGCTCCCTGCACAGTTAATATTATAAACCCCCTTTGGATTGTTGTTCTGACTTCAAAGATATCTGAAGCCTTTGTTAAATTGATCATTAACTCTGCAAAGTTATAATTAGACATTTGAACTTGGCTGCATTCAAAAGGAAAAGGCAAGAATGAAAAT
Source organism: Gopherus evgoodei (assembly GCF_007399415.2). Classification (NCBI taxonomy): domain Eukaryota; kingdom Metazoa; phylum Chordata; order Testudines; family Testudinidae; genus Gopherus; species Gopherus evgoodei. The sequence continues at coordinate 111,475,907 of NC_044325.1, read as the reverse complement.
CCTAACCAATGTTGTTTTCTGTGGTTCATCATCATGCCCAGAGAGGGATTAGAGGTTAAAAAGCAATGGGACTCTTAAGGTATTAACCAGCCTGGCAGGAAGGATAGGGACTCATTAATCCACAAAAGTTTTTGTTTGAAAGTGTGGAGTGGGAATAATGTCAGTAACCTGAAATTGACTAGTATCGGAGACTTGGAATTAAGTTTATAAAACCATTTAGATTGGAATGCTGGGATAGAATCCTTTGTCAGGAAAACCTGAGCCTGGAGCATGTTATACCCAGCAGTTGTCTGCTGATGCTGACCAATTATGGATCCATGAAACAGTGCAGGGGAACGCTATATGCCATAAGATAGCTTTAAACAATAACCGCCACTTTGGCTGATTGCTATGTAGACTAAAGGTTGGAAACTGTGGTTAAAGTTTATGGGTCTAAGGCTGGGAGAAGATCAGTCCTAGGTCTCCCACTTTTCCTTAGTCTCTCCGGATGGATTGTGAGACTAGACAACAGCTGGTAGCTACTATAGGCCGGGCTGCATAGTGGATGGGAAAACCTATCACCATGGTAACAGAGAAGGCATTGCATGTGCCTCTCCCTGCTCATTCTGGGGAATAGCTGGCTAAAGACATCTGGTCAGTGTAGCTAATTCTCAAGGGAAATCAGCTTGTTTCATCTGATAGTAACCACAGAAACTTTTGACTGTGTTTAATACTATGATGGTGAACATGAGAAATAACTGACTCATTTAGCAGTTTGAAAAATCAGAGATTAATTACTTTTAGACAAAACTATTTTTTTATTCTAAATTATGCCTTTTTTTTCTCTGTAATCTTTGTTGGATTTTAAGAATTCAAAGAAGATTGTTCAATTCTAAAATTTTCTATTTTTTGTGATTGTTTTCCATTGAACTCATTTGGGATTTTTTAAAATTTTTAAATTCCTTGAAGGTTAAATTTAGTGAGAAAGGTTGTGTCTGTGTTAACCTACTACTGTTTGATCTCAATGTAGAAAAGACCAGAGAAGAATCTGAAGTCAGTGCCAAATTCTGACTTAGCCAAATTCTGTTTTAGCAAGAAAATGTCCTAAACAGTTCAGAAGAGAACATTTTAATTTTGAAATATAAACTTTTATTCTTTAATATTCTTTAAACCTATTAAAGTTCAAATTGCATGTACACACAGGAACACACTGGGCTGATTTCTATAGAATACATTCTGAAAGCTTCTTTTTACTGCAGATGGAGAATATAGTGTGTATGGTAGCTGTTGGGGTTCCTGCTATTGCGGTAACTTTAATTTTTCCACAAGAAATTGTGGGCTCAAGATATATTTGATTATGGAATTCCACTTGAAACCTTGGGGATAAATTAGCTCCTTTTCAGTTTGCTAGAATAACTGATATTTGAACACGTTTTTTAATCTGTACACGAGGAAATCATTACAGTTTTGTGGATGTCAGTATATGCTGTGTGTAACAGGAATATACTGTGGACAACTATAAGGTGTGCAGGCAAGCAAGTGTCCTGCTAGGGCCCCAGAGCAACATCCTGAATGTGTGGGGTGTAGATAAATGAATGGTTCATTTTTCTCACAGCTACAGCCAGCCACTGGTTCTAAATAGTTCAGCTCAGTGGGTTGTTGTGACCATCATGAACCAGAAAATGAAAATGCCTGGTCAGGCAAAAGACCAAACCATATGTCTCTCCCTTTATGGTTGATCAGTTGAGTTGTCAGCCTTTGAGAAACCCTCCCCAGGAGTTCTGCTTGAGCATACTTATTTGAATCAAACATCTGATATTATCAGGGCAGGACATCTTTGATAAATGTTTGTTGAGAGGAGAACCCCCTTACTTCATGGTACTTAGAGGACAGTACCGAGAGCTGGAGTACTGAGATTCTATTACAATATGTACTTGAAACTTATTCCCTAGTCATGATAAAACTGTATGCGTTTTCTGCAATAAACTGAAGAAACTCTGCAGAATTTTTGGGACCCAAAATGAGGAAATCAAATGTTATCGTAGATAGACCCATATAAATCAAACCAGAGCTGAAATCTATAAATAAAAGAAATTTAATCGATCTGAAATGATTCAGGAAGAGAAGGGATGAACCCAGCATGGGAAGGTTCAGAAAGCCTGTACTATTTTATTCTTCTGAGCATTTTTCTTTTCCACTCCATGAGGACCTTTCAGTTCTTTGCTTTTCTGGAAGCTCTATACCGAGGGCCCTATCAAATTCAGGGTCTGTTCTGGTCATTTTAATGGTCATAGGATTTCTGAAGTAATACATTTCATGATTTCAGCTATTTAAATCTGAAATGTCATGGTGTTGTAATTGTAGGGATCCTGACCCAAAAAGAACTTGTGGGGGCAGGTCGCAAGGTTATTGTAGGTGGGATTGTGGGTACTGCTGCTGGTGGCAGCAGTGCTGCCTTCAGAACTGGGCAGCTGGAGAGCGGTGTCTGCTGGCTGGGACCCCAACTCTGAAGGCAGAGCTGCAGCCAGCAGCAGCGCAGAAGTAAGGATGGCATGGTATGGTATTGCCATCCTTACTTCTACGCTGCTGCCTGCAGCACTGGGCCTTCAGTCAATAGCCACTGCTCTCCGGCCACCCAGCTTTGAAGATAGCGCAGAAGTAAGGGTGGAAACACCACAACCCTCCTAAAATAACCTTGCAAACCCCCTGAAACTCCCTTTTGGGTCAGGACCCCCAATTTGAGAAACGCTGGTCTCCCCCATGAAATCTATATAGTATAGTGTAAAAGCACACAAGACCAGATTTAATGGGGGGGGGGGAGACACCAGGATTCACGCTGCGTGACATGTTTTTCATGGCTGTGAATTTGGTAGAGCCCTATCCATACCATAAAGCATTGAGACCAATGTTGTGTTATGCCTGTAGTACCCACTACACATTTCTCCCATAATTGTACCGCTTTCCTGCCCAATCAGGCTTATCATCCAGTTTAGAGTCTTCATAAAATTGCTGATAAACATGGAAAAACAAACTGCCTTGTTTTACTGTTCTTGTAACTGCACTGTGACCTCCACATGCAAAGCTCTTCTATGTGAGATTGCATTGAAACTGAGTAGAAGTCTCTTGTTTCCACAGTTCCAAACATGTAGATTTGGGTTAGCAGCTAGTTGATGCTCACTTGTTTCTTTTATTGAGACAGGAACATAGATCACAGGCATGTGAAGGGCAAAATCCTATTGGGTCATCTAGTTCATCCTTCTACCAATGCAAAATAGCTCCCTGTAATTATATCCTTCAGCGTTTTGGTTAGTAGCAGTTTAAATGTTAACCATTTATAAGGGGAAGAATTACCCTATCCAATAAACCTCACTCTCAGGGCATGCCTTCTGATAGCTTCTATTTTCTTTTACTCCATTTTATCCCATTACTCCAAGCTAATAGGACAACTGTCAATAATCCCCCCATGCCACCCCAGATGTTTACAATACTCAAGTACTTGTAGACAGTTTTCATATTTCGTATTTGGTCACTGTTTAGCCAACAAGTTAGTGTTTAAGTAATGTGGTATAACTGTCATGTTTTTTTGCCCACACAACATGAATGAAATGTATTACATGTGCTGTAAGTGAGAATCTTAACATTTTAGTTAGTATTTGAAATAGTGTGTGTGGGGGGTTGCTAATGGATTTATGAATACAAACTTATGAAAAAATTTCATTGTGCTAGACATTAAGTAGTATGTTCTCCCATCCATTCTTGGGGATTTACAAGTGTAACCATCCCCGCCCCACATACAGGGCTTGAGTCTGATATACTTACTCATGACTGATAGTACCTGACCGAAAGGGTATTTCCATTGACCTCAGTGAGACTGTTCATGCAATAGGGTGACATTTGATGTGAACATGAGTCAGAACTTAGCTTGCTGTGGGAACTGCAGAATAGACCGTATAGTGTTAAACTTTTAAGCCAAATTTTAGCCCTGTGACTCAGATAAAACAAAATGCCAGAAATATTCCTCCTACCAGAATTGAGTAAATTCTGCTGCATAGTCATATGATCATATTGTATGTGATTCAGCAACACACATTGTACTGAACAGCAATAAAATGTAATAACCTGAAAGGTACAAACTGACACCTTGAAACAGGGTAAACTTTCAAACCTCTCCTTATTTTTCTCTCTCCTTGTCACGATGCCTTCTTAGACCAAGTATGCAAAACTACTGGAAGTTTTAGAGATCCCAAGAAAAGCATCTGAGCTCTCAAAATAAAGAGAAATAGCATACCTGTGTGGAGTTTCTATCTGCCCAGCTTTTGGCTGGTTTATCTATTTAATTTTTCTAACACTAAAATGAGTTGAAAGTAAGGCGAAACCAGCCTGCTTTTATTGCTTTAATTAATAAAAGCAAAGTCACAAGGCATGAATAAAAGTTGAAAGGCACTCCTGGATGTTTTTAAAGATTCCAGAAAGAGTCTTTAATTGCTGCCAAAGCTAACACAGCCAGAATTTCCATGGAAAACATCAGTTCAGGGGTGTACGAGCCAGCTAGAGTGTACAAATATCTCCAGTTTTGTAATGGCCTATTTATTTTTTTCTTTTTTTAAGCTTACCCACCCTCTGTTCAACATGGAATTAAATAAGATCCATCCTTCTGAGTTACCTTTTAGCACAGTGCTGGTTTAGTCAGCAACATGTGACTCCTGGTACTAACAGGAGTCCCATAATGCTAACCCCTTCCTGTTGCACTGAAAACTAAACACTTAGCATACAACCACCAGTCTTTTCTAGCTCATAGACTAAAGAGCATTATACAAATTGATTGAAGATATCATACGAACAATCTGCAACTCATGCATAAAATGTGTTTAAAATCAGAGCTTTTGTGGCTTTCTTCCTGGTAAATGATTTAAGACCTGATAGGAAGTAATTTTGTTTCTTCCTAATATAAAGTATTTGTTGCTAGTACTCACAAACTGCAAACCCTAAGACAGTATTAGCCTATATAAACTACTTTTTGAGTGCTACAAAACATGTCATGTCATGTCATGTCAAGATGCTTTATTGCAAGCTTTAGGAATTTGTCAACTGGGACAAAAATATGATGTCATGATAATGGAATGTTGTTAGAGCAGATTCAGTAAATGGAGCTATGACAGTTTATACCATCTGAGGATCTGCCCCAGTCAGCTCTCCAAGGACAGGGATAAAAGCATCTAGTGATGCAAGGACATGCAACAATGCTTCAAAAACATGTACCAAACTTTACAGTGGTTCTCAAATTTTGTACTGGTGACCCCTTTCACAGAGCAAGCCTCTGAGTGTGATACCCCCCCCTTATAAATTAAAAACACTTTTTTATATATTTAACACCATTATAAATGCTGCAGGCAAAGCAGTTTGAGAACCCCTGCTTAATGACTATATACATTAAACATCGGGACAAGTAAAGTGAGATTATTTGTCTTCTCCACCTCAATTCCAATTGGACATGATTTAGACAAGTGAAAACTTGGGATGTGTGATAAGCAATTTCTGTTGGATAAATATTTAGGGCAACATTTACTGCAGGATGAAGGCTTTTATGTTGACTGCAATTGCAATGTGCATCCACCAGAGGTCTGTATTATTTGAAGGGAAAACACTTTGCACTTCTGACCCAGTTGTGTGGCATAAAACTGAAGGATAAGACTCTGTGGTCCTGATTCTCATTTATACGTTCCTTAAAATAGATGTAAATGTAATTTATGCCCACTCTAAAGCCCCCCTACATTGTCAGAACAGTGCAAAAGGACCTTAATGTAAATCAGTCCTCTGTATATGTAAAGCCATTTTCTTATGGAATCTTAATGAAAAGAAAGTCTGTAGGTTGAACAGGGTAATGTTTCTATTCTCTTGTCATTTAGGGAAAAAATATGCTGCCTGCTCTGAATTGTTCTACTTAGGGATTAAGGTGGTTAAGTGTGATATTCCCCTTGCCCCCATGCAAACCCTAAAAAGCATAGAAATGCCAAGTAATGGGATGCTGATTTACTATACCCTCATGCCTAGCTTGTTTCCACTGATTAAACTTCGGATTGACCCATGGAACTTTTGCATCCAGCTGATAAGGAAACACCTAGTACACACTATCAATCTCCCTCGTAGTAAAATAAAACAACTGCTCAGTTACAATCTCAGCAAATTAGCAATTGATATTTGTATACAAGGTAAGAATGCAATGTGTTACATGTTTGTGAGGAAGCAGAAGTTTGTAATTAAGGCCATTCAACAAGGTTATTTTAGCAGAGCTGAAAAGAAAGCCCAGGTCCTTAATATGTCAGATTCTACTGTTATCCACCGAGAAAGAAGTTGGCAAATCGATGTGCTTGGGAATGCTGTCTGTAACCGCTAGACATACTCCTCTCCCAGAGTCAGGAATAGAAAACCGGGGCTCTGACTGTGTTGCCCCTATTCTAACTACTAGACTACATTCTCATCCCAGACCTGGGAATTAATCCAAGAAGTCCTGATGTCCCACCACCTAATTCTAGTGGCTTTATATAAAGGATAACTAGATCAAGTTATAGGGGCCTGCATGTATTGTATCATATAGGACACATATAACAGACACAAGATCCATATTTCAATCATTTGTCTCACATTTTCATTGCTTTTGTCACAAATTTGGTTTGAAGGTTGAGATAGAGTGACCAGACAGCAAGTGTGAAAAATTGGGACGGGGTGGAGGGTAATAGGAGCCTATATAAGAAAAAGCCCCAAATATCGGGACTGTCCCTATAAAATCAGGACATCTGGTCACCCTAGGTTGAGAAGAATGATGTTGGGTGTTAAGAGAATTGGCAGTCATCTTTCTTGAGGGCAGCCTGTGGCCTCAGGTTTACTCAAAACAATTGGAAACAGTGACCATCTTTAGCAGGGGCACAAACCTACGCTCCCCTTCTAATGCAGTAGTAGTATCTTTAGTGAGAGCATGAGCTTCAACCCCCTACTTAGATTGGGAAGCCCTTTGGGGCAGGGGACATCTTTTTGTTCTGTGTTTGTACATCACCTAGAACATTGAGGTCCTGCTCCATGACTGTGGCTCCTGGACATTACTACAGTACAAATAATAAATAGTAAATTATGGGAACAGTGACTATTTTTGAGTAGAGGGAAATTGTGAATATAATGTAAAGAGAGAGGCAAAAAATAATAAATCTGCTTAATTATAAACTAGTTTTTTCAAATATACACTCCAAAGGAACTGGCAATGAGTTTTAACTGGATATAAAGTTTGAAGACTAATCATCCATCCATTTCATTGCAAAGTGGATTTGAAAAAAGGTTGGACACTGGAAATTCCTTAAAGGTCCTACTTTTCTGAAATTTAACCCTAAACTAAGTAACAGATTTAGTTTAAAATCCCCAGAGGTTTCAGCTATTCCATACAGAAGACATACTAGAAATTTGGGGAAGATGCACATTAAAACAAAGATGGAATCCTTGCTTTAAGTAAAAAACTGAACCCAAACTTAATAATAATGCAGTAATATAGTGGTGCTATAATTTAACTGGCACAAGAGATTAGTACAGTTCAACGACATCGCTGCTATTCTGTTGTCCCAGTAATTGCAGTGATTTTGAGACTTGAATGCAAACTTCTGAATCTGAATAATTCCGGCATCTTCGAATGTCGCTTAATGCATGTCTGTCACGGGCTGCTCTTTGCATATCCTCTGCTAAATCCCAAAATTTTTCCATCTCCGAGTAATTTTTGGCAGAGGGATTCTTTTGGTCGGCCCTTTTTATGTGTTCCTCCAGCTGCCCAATGCACGCCTGCCATAACACATGCTCTGGCTTCATTCTTAACACACGTGCCAGGTATTTTCATCATATTTTCTGGATAACTTTTTTGATAAGGGTTTGTTGATCTCTCTGACAAATCTTGGCATTTCTTATAAATTCATTCCATTTAATACCTAGTATTTTCTTGAGGCATGTGTTATCTTGGAAATCTGTCTAACTGTCATTGAGAAAGTTTTCAGGGAATTTTTTTCCCAGCAATGAATGGTGCATTTGTCCTTTGTTTGGAAGGGGGAAAATGTGATTGTGAATTAAGGGAGTTCCACAAAACTAGCATACTCATTCCATAACTCTGAATTCTGCAAAGAGCTGCCTCTGTTGCACCATTTATTTATGTTGGACCTGAGACTGATAGAAACATGAATCTAAAATGAACTAAAAATATAAGTCTCTGCACGTAACGGTAGTTTGGTTAATGGGGTATATAACTTCAGAGAGATCTGGCCAAAATCTTCATTTTGGAAATGGAAGTGTAGTTTGGTCTGTTTGGAACATTATCAAAGCTCTAGGGAGAATATGTACTGGGTTAGTACTTTGCTTGCTATAAATTAATTCCCATCTTGGTATGCCTGTATCATTCAGTGAATCAGGATTAGCCGCAATCATTTTACACTTACTGACTGGAACTCACCCGGTAAATCAGAGAGAGAAGGAAACTATTTGCCTTCAGTATATGAAGCTTATTTGCCACTTAGCTGCAATGCTGACTTTGTTGCCTTCAGTGAGGTTTATTTGTATGTCAAATAATTCTCCTCTCCTCCTTCACAAACTTTAGAAGCAACATTAAAATGTTGACTGAATGGGCTCTGCACATATGGCATTTGAGAGGGTTTTTTATTAGCTTAAACTAGCACATGTGTTTTCCTGTGAGGTGTATTAAGTGCCTGGACTACAGGTTTAGTGTGTGACTGTTATTGCAGCTGTGTGGAAGAGCATGATGCATATTCCCTGGAGCAGACCTGGGAGAGAATTCAAGTATGTTGAGGCAAAAGCAAGTTGTGTTTATGGAAATGTCAAATAGAAATATGATACATGAACTCTTATCGTCAGGGAGCGTGATACCAATAACTGACCAGTGATTGCCCACATGTGTAAAAGAATGCCTGGCTTCTGATCACATTGAATTTTTGTTTAAAAGTTTCACAGCCTTCTTTCACCTCACCTTCTGCTGATTCTTAAAAAGAACCTATTCAAAATTCACTTTCTCCTATGGCAGAAATCTGGTGATGGTTGAAATAAAAATCAATTCATTTGAAATTTAAAAATAGCTAAACTTTTATTGCAGAATATTGTCGTTGCTTGGGATAGAAATCTAGCTCTGGGTTAGCTGATAATCTGTTTAAATTGCGTCCTGCCATTGGTGACTTAACTCATTGTTGGAGTCATATCATTTTCAGAACTTATCTTTCCTGAAAATACGAGTTGCCATCTAGCCTCACACAATACAGGATGCTGAGAGAGATGATGCTGCTCAAGTTTAAAAATCTGTATCTCTTTTCTCTCTCCCATCCTGTTTTCAGTGGTGGTGCTTCTCTTTTCTTGTTTCCCACTCTTTTTGCCTAGTTCTCCCCTCCCCATACAGTGCTATGTTCCCTTCCTTTGCACCCCAATGTTTTAAGGGCTCTGTCCTGAAAGGTGCTGAGTACCCTCCGCTCCCATTGAAGTTAGTAGGAGCTGAAGGCTCTCAGTGCCTCACAGGTCAAGTATGAAGTTGAGGTGTGGTGGGGTTTTTTTTATTATTATGTTAACACCTAGAGGCCCCATTTGAGATTGTGGCCCCATTGTGCTAGATGAAGTATACAAGTGCAGTCCCTTCCCCTCCCCTCTGATCATCTGCCTCTTCTACCCACCCTCAAACTCATTCATTCCCAACAACCTTCTTCTCCAGCAGCTCCAGGCCCACTGCTCCCTCCTGTCCTTCATTTGGAGAAGGAAAGGGGTTGGGTACTAGGAGCTATCTTGATCTCTGTTCTTCCTGTCACCTAGTTGCAAAGAGGCGCAGGAGTGGAGCTGGGGCCCGGCCTAGCTCCCCTCAGTGCACAGAACCAGAAGCCATGTTTACATTCTTCAGGGGCTGCATTGGGGCTGGAAATGTGACACTGTGGAGCACCATGGATCCACGGCATTTCCTAGCAAACCCTCTGGGGGCTCTGGTCATGATCTGCACTCCTGCCCTACACGGTAGAGAGGGACAATGCCTCCATATCCTGTGGTCTGATGCCTATAAGTAGGGCCCTACCAAATTCAGGGTCCATTTTGGTCAATTTCATGGTTACAGAAATTTAAAAATCATAAATTTCATTACTTCAGATATTTAAATCTGAAATTTCACATTGTTATAACTGTAGGGGTCTTAACCCAACTCTGAAGGCAGTAGTGCAGAAGTAAGGATATGGCATGGTATTGCCCCCCTTAATTTTGTGCTGCTGCTGGCAGGTGCTGCCTTCAAGGCTGGGAGCCTGGCCAACAGCCACTGCTCTCCAGCCACCCAGCTCTGAAGGCAGTGCAGAGGTAAGGGTGGCAATACTGCGACCCTCCGAAAATAACCTTGTTACCCCCCTGCAACTCTCTTTGGGTCAGGACCCCCAATTTGAGAAACGCTGGCCTTCCCCGTGAAATCTGTATAGTATAGAGTAAAAGCACACAAAGAAGACCAAATTTCACGGGGGGAGACCAGATTTCATGGTCCGTGACACGTTTTTCACGACCGTGAATTTGGTACCTATATGCAAGAAGACCAGGTTGCATCTACCTTTTTGCTGCTTGATAGCTCTGCAAACTGAGGGCTAATTTTCTGTCCGCTACATCACCTTTCGTTCTGTTCCTGTGCTACTGCTTCCCAAACTTCTTCCTCCTGTTGAATAGTGATTTTTCCTTTGACATATTAACCGGCCTTTGTCAAATTTCATTTTCTACTCATTTTTCTAATAACTTTTGGTTCTTTGTCTTATTTTTCAATCCCCATTGATGTTTGCAACTCCTCTCGATCTAGTATCATCTGCAGATTTAGTTAACATCTGTAATGATGTTGTACATAACTTAAGTGAGATGCTGGGAGCCATGTCCCCAGCTCAATATTTTACTCCTTTTTTTACAGGCCTTCAGCAAGGTTTCAAACCATTTGGCATTCTGCAGAGTCAAACCCTGTTAAATTAATTCTGAGGGGAGTTTGTGACAGACTATCAACTGATTATCTAAAATTTACATATCCACACAAAACATGCTTTAAGTGTAATACTCAATGTTGCCTTAACTATGGAGCTGTGACAGCACTTCCATAATTACCCCTGCTGCTCATCATGTTACAGTACCATACATTTAATCAAACTAAAGATAAATGTTGAAACAACAAACCAGTAATCTAGTGCAAGGGGAAAATATGGACTTTTTCCTCTTTAAATTTAAAAATGTAGGGTCAGATTTTGGCCCAGTTTAGTGACTGTGTAAGGGCATAAGGCACCCTCTTACCTCCCCTCCTCCCAATTGTGGGGAGGACAGCAGCATCTGCTACGTATCCTCCTGCCCCCTGTGCAAGTGGACAGGGACTATCCCAATGCATTGGCTAGCGTGCCTAAGACAATGTGCTAGGGATAGTACACTGTGTCAGGCAAAGGCCTGGAACAGGCTACTTCCCTTTGTGAGCAGAGGGAAACCGGGAAGCAGAGCATGACTTGTGTTGCCTGAGGCGTATAACAAAGCCATGAGTGAGGCCTAAACAGTGAACTTAATGACAATTCTGGGATAAATGTTCCTTTTTTGTTGTTGTTTGGGATGAAATTAAACCAATAATTCCAAGCACAGCTGCTGCACGGTGTGTGTCTTATATTTTTGTGTATCATTGGTTTTGCCTGACTTGAGTAGTAATCAGTCTTAAGATTTGGATGAAATAGTTTGACCAACATGGACAGAGGGGTTGTTCTGCTAGAGGACAACTCCCCAGGTGCATCTATAGCACAGCTTTATCCCTCGATAATCTGAGGAAAAACATCCCTGCCCTCACCAAGTAGGGAAATCATGCTAGAACTGTGCTAGGAAGAACCACTCTTCAACATAGTCATTGTTAGCATAATTTTTTAACTGTAGTTCTGTGGGACCAAGTTGCTCAGCATACCCATTTGGAGGGAGACGAATCTTGATGGGCCTGTTGGTATCCCCTACATCCATCTATCCATCCGGGCATGGTAACTATATGGCCTTCAGTACAGTAGTGTCTGCGCATCTCATAATACCCCTAGGGAAGTGCGGTCACCCACATTTTACAGATGGGGATCTGAGGCACAGAGAGACTAAGTGATTTGCCCAAAGTAATGCAGGATGGAATTGAACCCTGGTCTCCCAGGAACCAGGCTAGCACCTTAATCATACTCATCTACATGCCTAAAATGCTAAAGGGAGGGCTTCAGCTACAACCCTTTCCTGGGCTCTGTGGAGGGTGCACAGGTGAGCAGGCTTGGAGTAAGGCTAAGGGTGTGTGTGTGGGAAATACATATTACGCTTCCTGCTCTGGAGCTCAAGGTGAAGAAGGATGTCCTGAGGCTATAATACTTTTCCATGCTCTCCCTTCCATGCAGTGTTCCTTTTTTAAGTGGGAGAAGGGTCCTGAAGACACCTGAGGTCTGGGGACTTCCTGCCAGCACCATTCCAGTCAAGTCATCCTTACAGGATGTGGGATCTGAGTTGCGAAGATCATGTCTGCTGCAGAACCACAGAGCTTGTGTGTGGAAGCCCCTGGTCTCCCTCTGCCCATTTGATAGGGAGAAGAGGGAGGGGACCAACCTTACGTCTTCAAAGAGATAACCAGGGAGATATCTATTCAAGGGAAAAGAACTTCATGGAGATTTCCTCCCTTATAGGGCCCCATCTTGCAACTTTTCCACAGAAGGAGCAATCAGGCTCTAAATTTTCTACATGGCACATTCAAAATATTCCCCCTTACTGTCTTAAATCTGCAGATGATTCAGCAAATGTACATGTACAAAATGTACCGAAAATCCCTAGCAATTGTTTAAAATTAGAGCTGTTCAAAATTTGTAAAATGAAAAATTCATCTGTTGAAAAATAGCATTTTTTTCAAAAAACATTTTACTTGAAATTTTCCATTGTTTTAACAAAAAGTGAAAAATGAAAATATTCAAGATTTCATTTTTTCCTCCTTCCATTTTTTTCCTCTGTATTTGCTATTTTCTTTCCCCTCTTTCAGTCATAAAATGAAAAAGGGGGAAAAGGGACAGATAGGAGGCAAAAGTGAAAATTAACAGCTTTTGAAAGAAATTTCACAAACAAAAAATTGTTCCTTTTTGAAACCCATGGAATGAAACATATTTTTAATTTTTTCATTAAAACTCTTCACAAATTTTCAAGCAGCCTGCACTGAATTTTGATTACTTCCACAACCTGGCTTCAAACACAAAATCTCCACGTTAATTAGTATATTTGAAACTACTGATTTCTAATGATCTCTGTGCAGTTTTTGCCAGACTGTGTGCACAGTAGGGGACAGAATTTGGCCCTTAACTGATATTTTAAGATCTATCTTCATATTTCACCAGGACCGCCCAGAGGATTCAGGGGGCCTGGGGCAAAGCAATTTCAGGGGCCCGTTCCATAAAAAAAAAGTTGCAATACTAGAGAATACTATATTCTCATGGGGCCCCTGCAAGGCCCAGGGCAAATTGTCCCACTTGCCCCCCTCTCTGGATGGCCCTGTATTTCATTTTAAGTGTATAAAATGAAGCTCTTGCAGGGAAAGTTATAATATTTAGGTTGCTAATGGACAGATCCTTCCTTATAAATGGTGGTGCTGCAGTTTGAGTAAGACAGATAATGGTTTAGTTTTTTTCTTTCTGAAAGAAATGGCCCATTTAATAAATTGGATGTCCATTGTGAAGGGGGGGGGGGATTTATGAATTGCACAATGCAGGATGATGAGGAGGAGAATCAGCTTTTTGTGAAAATGAATGAGGAAGGCTGTTGAATAAATACCAAAAGATGAGACAGCAGACAGGGCAAAAATAATGTGTTATAGGAAAATGGTTAGCCTCTGTGTAAACAGTGTTAATCATGCAAAGTTTCCTATAGGAAAAAATATAGACTGCAGGGCTTACACTGAATCTTTAATGGTTTCTGACTGTTCCTTTCCACTCTGAATCTGCAGTAAGGGAGATTTAGGTTAGATATTAGGAAAAACTTTCTAACTATAAGGATAGTTAAGCACTGGAATAGGCTTCCAAGGAAGGGTGTGGAATCCCTATCATTGGAAGTTTTTGTAAACAGGTTGGACAAACACCTGTTGGGGTGACTTCTTGAAGTCCCTTCCAGCCCTACATTTCTGTGATTCTGTAATATATTGTCTGTACTAGAAAAGGGGTGTGTGTGAGAGTGTGTGTGATAGAGAGAGGAGAAGAATATGCACACACGTTCTGGGGTTGAAATCCTGTCCAATAGAAGTCAATGGGAACTTTGTCATTGACTTCACTGAGGCCAGGATTTCACCCCTGTCTCTTTTTAAATACTGTGAATTGGATCCTGCAAGGTGCTGAGCACACACTGGCATTTATCCAGCAAAAGCACTTAAGCATATGCTTAAAGTTATGTATGTGAGTAGTGCTGTTGAATTCAATGGGATTTAAGTTGTGTGTGTGCTTAAGTACTTGCTGGATTGGAGTCATACTGCTCCACCCTCTTCTGCAGGATAGAGTCCTGTATGAATTTCTTCTAGAGACTTTTATGAAGACCTGAAGTACATGTTCCTGAAATATACAGAAAAGAATTATTTTATCATTTTGGCAGACATGAGGAGGTTGACACTTCCTCTTGCTTGCCAAATATTCCAGTTTTAAAGACCAGTTAATAGAACATTCTGTGGAAGGGTGGGGGGAAGATGTCGCTGTAAGAATAACTGAGTAACTTCAAACTAAAATCAGTACCAATAAACTAAGTGTAAAGGCTTGATGTCATTTCTGTGCATAAATTCCTGCTCAATCTCATCTTTAACCTTTTGGATTTTGTTGCAGAATACACTGTGTTATGAGGAGAGGCTTGCCAAAGATGACTGTATGTGAAAACTCCAGTCAGAAACACAGGTGCTCAGAGAGTGTGCCTTAACATGCAAAGTTATGTTTCAGAACTGACACACCTGGGGCCTGCTCCAGTGTCTTTTGAAGTCAGTGGAGAAACTCCCATTGCCTTCACTGAGATTTGGAGTAAGCTAGTGAGAAGAAAACTAAGGACATCAAGGCTCAGGTTTTCAAAGGTGCCTAAGGGAGTTAGGTGCCCAACTCCTATTTGAAATTCAATAAGATTTGATTGTCTGGTTCCTTTTGAAAATTCCAGTCTAAAAATACATACCAGCAAGATCTTCATAGGCCCCAGAGTTATCGTACTACGCTCCCAGTTGAGATTAAGGGGGAAATAGAAAGGCAAAACAATCAGCTTTTCCAACACTCTTTCATCATAAGCTTCACTTATTCAAAACATGAGTAGGTTTGGGTAAATATTATTTCATTCTAATTAAAAACATTTATAAAAGGCTTTACTGATGTCCAGTAACTTGGGACTAATTTATGGAACTCTGAAGATAGAAGCGTGATACCCTTACCCTGTTTTTAATGTTTTCCATTGCTATTAGTTTAGCCCACATCAGTCAGTGCCAAATATGCTAGATAAGGAATTTTGGCAAACGCTAAACTTTCTAAAGTAAAGATAAAGACTCTGCAGGAGAAGCTAAAATGTTTTGGCATTTGACTTTTTTTTTTAATGTTGTTTTTAACTTGTAAAGATGGAGTGTAAGATATTTGAAAAAACAAAATTTAAACTGAAACCTCCTATATATTTTATAACAGTTTTTGGCACTTTCAGTTTTTCCATATGCATTGTTCTGAGTATGTGGAAAACATAATTTTCTTTTTTCTTTCTTTCTTTTTTAAAAATCTCTGCTACAGTCAAGTCAGGACATTTACCTTCTTGTAGACTTTTTTTCCAAGTCTGTGTGCTTACCTGTTTGCCTAGGCTATCTGATCTTGCTGCATTCTATATATTTCAACTAACATAGTGCAACTTCAAGGGAAAATCCTGCAATGCGTTAAGAGAACAATGAGAGGACTGTCTATACTAGGTGAAAAAGTTACATGAAACAGTTGTCTGTAGTGTCTTGAGGTTGCCAGGCCTGCACAATACTATACGTCCACAGGACCAGCGCTAGGGGTTTTAGCGCCCTAGAGGCACAGCAATTTCGCTGCCCCATGTGCTGGTCCCACGGCTCCGGTGGAGCTGCCGCAGTCATGCCTGCGGACGGTCGGCTGCTCCCGAAGCTCTGGTGGAGCTGCTGCAGTCGTGCCTGCGGGCGGTCCACCGGAGCCGCGCTAGCAGCCGACCGTCCGCAGCCACGACTGTGGCAGCTCCACTGGAGCCACCTGCCGCCCCCTCTGACAAAATGCCGCCCACCAATAATCCTGGTGCCCTAGGCAATTGCCTAGACCGCCTAAATGGAAGTGCCGGTCCTGTACATCCACATGCATACAGGTGCTTCCTTGGTCATTTTGCAAGCATTGCTTGTGTCATTTTAATGGTACATCTGTAATGAGGCCTCTAGCTCAGGTTAGGCTGATATAGTGTAATCTACGATGGTTTCCCCTTCATGTGGAAGGGAAACCATAAGAATTACAGCTGCACTGGTTCTGCAGGCCCTCCCAACTCCATTCTATAATGCAGTGCCTTCTGTTTGCAGCAAAAAAGTCTCCTCTTCCAAATCAACCATTCTTTCTCATCTTCCCTGTTCACCCTACCCCTTTCCCTTCCATTTTTCCTTCTCCTCCCTCGTTTTCTTTCACTCTGCTGGTTTTGTTTTAAATCTTCTTGTATTCTTGTTCCATTATTGCTGGTCCATGGGTCACATGCAGAAACACATTGGCCTTTTCTAGACAATGCATTCAGTGGATGTGTGCTAACCAAGCAGCCAGAAAAAGTATTTTCAATAAATAGTGGGCCAAATTCATCCCTAGTGTAACTCATTTTATTAAAAGTCTCAGGTGTGAGATGTGACCTACAGTCCTGTTTCATACAAGTGTAACTCTTCATTTCATTGATTTGACGCCTGGTTGACACCAGTGTGAGATGAGAATCAGGCCCCCAACATTTGCTCAGTTCACTTTTGTAAAATAGTGCATATTATTTTAGAAAATTACCATAAAAATCACCAAAACCTCAGCTACTGAAGGATTGTGAAGGGAATATTCCAGTAGTTCATGAGGACAGCTAAATTTGTCTTTGTAATGACTTTCATGAGTTATATATCAATAAATTTTCTCACTCCTGTCTGCAACTGGAGTTAATATATAAATGTAGTGACAAAAAGTCATCTGTCACCTCTTCCCCCACTAGATTAGTTATTATGCTTATATAAGGCAAGATATTAAAAACACTTTTGTCTGTCACACCGCCACGGGTAGGGGAGGGGGAATATGCCAGTTGCTAATGGATACTTGGAGTTTTTGTGTATGACCATGAAGAACAGCTTGTGCACTTTCACCCCTGATGTTCCCTGAATAACTTGAGTCTCATTTAGGTCAATAAGCCTTTATCAAAACGTCAGGAGTGAAAAATGTGTCTTGGTGTAAGCCGACTGGTCGTTCCCTCCAGTCACAGGAGTCTATAGAACAATCAATGTTCTCTAAGCTTGTCTGCATGTCATGCAAAGAACTGGATGACAGTAACCATTGACTACATGTCTGTTTCATTGTCTTTGGGACAGCCCACATTTGCATACTTGCCAGTGTTCCTGTTATCCAATGAACCATGGAGAGTCTTTTAAAAAAAAAACAACCCACACAACTCTAATGCAAATTTCTCACACAAAAAACACACACATTTAAAAAAACCAACAAAACACAGCCAAGGCTTTGGTTTCCCCCTTTTTGTTATAATAATGAAACTATAATCTTGATAATCCTACAGTTTTTGATACAAAAATTGCATTTGTTATTGTGCATAAAATTTAACTTTCCAATTTTTACTTTAAAGAAAATCTTTTTTTTTTATTAATCCCCATTGCGCAGTCTGAATGCTATTGTGTGTACAGCACATATGAGCTGAGGCCATAGGTTTGTTGCTCAAATAACTTCTTTTGTATGAAAGAAACAGCTAGCTCTCTGCTTAATGATTTGTCATTGGCTTTCACTGCAGGAGTTTCCTTCATATTAGTCATGAAAGAGGCTATATTAGCCTGCTACGATATAGAAATGTACTAATATATTATATCTTATAAATCAGTACAATGTCATAAACAAAATAGACAACAGTCTTGTCTTAGTACTAATCACTATTTTAATAGACAGGATAGAGTTCTCATTTGAATTTCAGTGTAAGTTTAAAATGTATTTAATTAAGCTAAACAAAAGGGGAATCCTACTGCATGTGAAGTTATTGTGTTAGGCATAGTATTTTGTATTGTTTTATATTGTGTTACAAATGAATGCCCATTAGGTTTTCAAAAAATGTTGTTGTAGCAAATGTTTCTGAATAAAATTCTCCCAAGGTTTCCTGTTTATTCCTTACACACATTAGAATAGACTATGGTCCAGATCCTCAGCTGATGTAAATTGGCCAATTTCCATCTTTATAGCAGCCAAGGATCCAGCCAATATCATTTAATTTTCTTGAATTTGGAAAGCTCTCGAGAACACAGTAACTTTGTAGACAATTGAGATAGCTATCCTGATGCACCTGGCAACAACTTACAGACAGCCCGGGGCATTAGAGCCCGTCATGTTAAGAGAAGGAATGTTGGCTGATGTCCTCCTGCCTTTTGAAAAATGTCGTAGTGTCTTTAACTTGCACCTGCACGACTTAGCTACCAGGGATGAGCAGTTTAATGCACCATGAGAATGCTGGAATTTTAGAGCCCAGTCCGACTCCCATTAAGGTCAGTGGACTGGGCCCATGATAAATAAGAATCATTGCTCTTTTTTCCGTCAGCAGTCCTATTGTTCTTTTAACCTCTAAAGCAATACTCCGATCGACGTCAGTGGGACTAGTATTTTGCCTTAAGTACCTTAATTATTTAAAAATACCCTTATGTGTAAGCTAAAAGTGGTCACTTTCTCCAGCGCTTTTCTTCTATCATCATCATCATCACCCAGTTGTGCAATATCATGAAATACAGGCATAGATGTCACAGACTAGTAATATTATTTAACCTTAGAGAACAAATGGCATGCCCTGTTCTCTTCAGCAACAATTGGGCTCCTCAGATGCTGAAGAACTGCTTGACTTCTGTCATTCTAGTTTACTCAGACACCAAACTGCTCCAGCAAACCATTGGTGCATGCAGTGTTGTTGTCGCTGTGTCAATCTCAGGATATTAGAGAGGCAAGGTGGGTGAGGTACTATCTTTTATTGGACCAACTTCAGCTTGTCTCCCTCACCAACAGAATTTGGTCCAATAAAAGATATTATCTCACCCATCTTGTGTCTCCAACAAACCAAGCAGTTTAGTTCTAAAATATAATTAAAAGGCAATAGAACGTTATACCTCATGAACATTTTAACGTTACATGCCAAGTCCTGGGTATTTTCATTTAGAAGCCACAGCTTCTATTAAAGATGGTTATTTTCCCTTTTTGCTCTAAATAGGGGATGATTTCTACTTAGAGCTAAGCTCGGCTGTTCAGTGAGGCCAGATACTAATTGAATGTGGCTTCTTAATAAAAGAAATATGGGATTGCAACTTTCTGTTACTTTGAAAAAATGTAATCAGAACTCCTTCACCTGCTAATTGACAAAAAGCTACTGTCTGGGGATTTAAAACACAGATAAAAGTGCATTGAAAATCATACTAAGTTCCAATTTCGTATCGTTCTTTCCCTGACAGATGCAGATGGATGTTAGATCCTTCCAGTCCATTCACTGTACACTTTGGAAACTCCTGGGTCAGTCCCCTGAAATGTTTAATGTTCAGTCTGGTAGCATCGCTGCCACAGAACTGTGTTTTAACCAAATTCCTGAACCATATTCTTGTACATGTCTTACAAAAGCTCAGAACTTTAGCCCCGTTTTGGACCATAGTTATCAACCCTGACTTCACTTTGTTCCATAGGTGAACTCCTAACTCTGCTGAAGACTTCCATTGACTTTAGGGGCTGGGGGCAGGATTTCACCCCATGTTTTAAAACTGCCTGGAAACTATCAAGCTGTAACCTGGTACCAGAAATGTTACTTTTAAAAGTGTGGGTTGCACTTAGGCTATAAAAGGGTGGGTAAATGGCTGGCTAAGATGATACTGCAAATGGTGTGTACAGTGTACTTTTTCTGGAAATGAGATATACTAGCAAAATATTTGTCTTGTGAACGTAGAGTCTCTTTGTTTTCTTTGGCTAAGTCAAGCAACTTTCTGTTTGAATTACTGAAGCCAAGTAAATTTATACAGAATGGTTTCAGTTTTAGCACATACAGAAGATCCAAACAGCGTGCCATTCTGGTATTTAAACATATTCTTTATCATACATTTCCCATTGCTTATACAGTTTTCCTGAGGTTTTGTAGTTTGGATCTTCTTGGCATATTGCATACTTTTCTTCTTTCCAAGTTTTATGTTTCATTTTCTGTGTTCCTTAATGTCATCTGAAAGAAGAGAGAGAATATGTAAAATGGAAAATTAATCTAGTTCCCTATCTTTTTCCCCTAGGAAATTGTATTAGTGGTGTTTTTTGGAGCGGAGTATGTGGTTCGCTTATGGTCAGCAGGATGCCGTAGTAAATATGTTGGATTATGGGGAAGACTTCGTTTTGCTAGGAAGCCTATTTCTATCATTGGTAAGTATACATGATTTGAACATGTCATAATTACTAAGAAAAAGCCACATTCCTATAAACACCTTGAACATTTAAAAAGAAATGGAGTTTCCCTAGAGATTCCAGCCCAGTTAGAACAAGAACATTTGTCACTAGTATCTGCACAGAACTGAACGTTCTGAGGAATCTGTGGCATTGTTCCTTCTTTTTTTAAAAAAAATCTTTCAACTTGATTCTCTTTCCCAGAAAAGAGAGACTTTCCTTTCGCAGTTGAACTGAAGTTTTGCCAGAAATAACAGGCTTGCATACAATCCTGTCTCCCTAAATGGCTTCTATAACTTCAGCATTGCGCACATCTTGTAATGGTTACAACTGTTTATTTTTAAACAAAACCAAATGACCTCTATATGTTACGTTCATCTTAATATTTTAATGTTAGTTTATTCTGTTTTTTTGAGCTTCCTATAGCACACTGGTGTCGGGCAGGTGACGTAATTATAAGCTATTATTTTCATGCTCGTAGGGTGAGATTTTTTTTCTAAAGGCACATATGGAAGTTAGGCACCCAGCTGCCTTTGACTTTCAGTGGAAGGTGGGTGTTTAACTGGCCTCTGTGGCCTTTAAAATCTCCTCCTTAATTCCTTGAATGCTTCAGCTAGTAAAGATTTTCAGAATACTTGCCCTGCAATTCTTGTTTTTGTTATTATTTGTCATATTTCTTATGGTAGCACTTAGGAATCATAGAAAAGCAGGGTCCCATTCTGCTACACACTGTACAAAGAGTAGTAGACAGGGCTTGCCCTGAAGAGTTTACAACCTAAATAGACAAGACAGTGAAAGGGGTTTAGTTATACCAATGGGCATCCATATCTTCATGGGGATGACTGCAGAATTTCAACAGGCAATGGACAAAAATGCTGCACCCTAGTAATTCATAAGAGCACAGAATTGTTCATTAATTTATGGCTTAGCCTCTCTATGTCTGTATTATATAATTGTATTCCATATGTGACTGTAAGTGTCATGCGTTTTTGACTGCTTCCCCAGTGCTCTGTCCGTTAATCCATCTCTCCTGAAATTACTACGAGCATTCCAAATCCCTGCGCAGCTTCAAACAGTGGCCGTTTTTTTTTAAACGTGCTGTAAAGTTGTTTCCTTCTTTTTCCAAAATGTGTACTTTCCTCCCAAAATTACCCTTGCCTGAGCCCAGGCTTTACAGTGTTCTGCCCTAGAGCGCTCTTAACATACTTTAAGGATAGATCTCTCTCAAACTGTGAGGATTTTATATATGCCAGTTGTCACAATCCAGGGCAACTTACCCTGTATTCTCCCCTCCGTGATCCAACTAGGACACTCACTCTAGGATCCTGGCTCCTCAGTTTTCATCTCTCTTGGGTGGAGACCCATGTCTCTCTTCCTTCTGAGCTGGGGTTTTCCAGGCTGCACAGTTCCCAGCCTACACCGTGATATCTGCAGCAAGACAGACTGCCTGCACCTTGCTTTCTCTCCAAAGGCTATATGCGGTGTAATTGCCAACGGTTACAAGTTACTCCACAGGTTTTTCTAAGCAAGCACCTCTGTTCTTAAGGTAAAAGCTTTACAGAGAAAACAATAAAATAGCCTACACACATACTAAAAGTCTTACCAGAGGTCACCTTATGCTAACCGTGTCAATCTTTCCAAACCTTCCCCAAGGATTGCCCCTCTCTTTGGACAGAAGGCCTGGTCTGTTTGCTGGATCAGAAGGAAGGCCCTCAGTCAGTTTAAACTCAGGCTGTTAATCCAAAATCCTTTTTGTCTGTTGCTCCCTGGAAAATCCATTTTAAACTATATAAATATGTGTGCCTCTCCAGGTGGTGGTTCCTCTCTGGAAGTGTTACTACCTTAGTAAATTTGCATAATCACTTCCCTCTCTTCTTAGTTCCTGGAGGAGCTGTGGTCATCCTGCCCCAGGGAATTACATACAGTCTCTGGCCCACAATGATACATAAACTCAATACAGTAAGATCTCACAAAGATAACACAGGTATTGCCTATCTTCCACACCAGGTAGAGCTTTATGCTATTGGAAGGGGGTGATTCCCAACTTGCTATTGGTATGCAGGTGTTGTTTCTATCCCTGGTAGGCTCCAAGATATCAGACCTTACATCCTGACAATATTCTGTATAGTAAAGTGATCTTAGTTAGTTTTTAGATGCTTGTAGCCATCGCTGACACATGGCAATAAAACCATTTTTACTACAGCATTATGTATTTTCTTTCTATGTTACAGCAGAGGTGTTGAGCTATAGAATCCCAAAACTTTATTTGGATAGCTGTCTAAAAATTTCACCCTTCTCTCAGTTAAAATAATATCAGCATTGGATTTTTATCAGAATCTTGTCAAAGCATTGCATGAAGCCTTGAACTCATTATCTTCACTTATTTTTATTTTCCAGATTTAATTGTAGTTGTTGCTTCAATGATAGTTCTTTGTGTGGGCTCCAAAGGTCAAGTCTTTGCAACCTCAGCTATCAGGTAATAATTATCAATAATTGAAGAGAACATGGTCTGTTTTGATAATAGTTTATTATTCCATTCTCTCCTCTCCCTGTAACAGTTCTTAAATTCTAGAAGTGGTCACTGCTTTGGCATCTGTGTTGACACAACAGACCAGATTTTGATTTCAGTTACAATGCACTGGTGTAGATCAGAGTAATTCCCTCACATCTTCCCACTTATAATAATGAAATTGTCTATACTGTAATAACCCTAGAGCTTCACAAAAACGTCATCCACAAAATAGTAATGTGCACTCAAATTTTGTTCATGTTTGCCAGCTAGTTGTATGGTTTTTACCAACTTTTTTGTTTTTTGATATTTACTGTTTTTAAGGCTGTTCTTAATAGTATATTTGGAGTTAGAGGTTGACTGTTGGAAAAGATATTGAGGGAAGTTCCATGTGCCAACAATTGACTGAACATATCTCATGTGTTCAGGTGGGTCAGCCTGGCTGGTTTTGCTGAATGATGCGTTGAATTTTAGTTGCAGTGATGCTCTGTGACTGTGGTGGCTCTCTACTGCAAAGCATATCCTGTAGTTGCTTGGAGCATTATTTCCATGATCAATTATGTAAAAGTTTCTGGAAACTCAAATTGTTCTCTAGCCCAGTAGATGAAAAGACCAAAGAAAAGGTGGCTAAATTTCTAGCTGTGGAAAGTCATCTGTTTCTGCCCATTCTGCTTCCCGTTTGAAACTCTTAAAAGATAGCACCAGATACATGAAGATCAGCCAGGGAACAATCTCCATAATATTCACAATCTGTTTCTAGAATTCATGAATCATTGGGCATTCCTGCCAACCATATAAATGAAAGCCTATTCCCCTTCCCCCACAGCTGCTCACATTTGTCTAATCAGCAGAGCTGAATAAAAGATGGGGGAAAGGGAGGAATCTGTAAGCTTAATATAGTAACCTGACTATGATGTAATCAATGTTTTTTAACTGATCATTTGAAAAAAGCTTCCCCTCCCCCTGTATCGCTTCTCTTGTATCCTCAGACGCTTGCTTCACTTATTTAAAATTTGTATTCCAGGGGTATCCGCTTTCTCCAGATCCTACGAATGCTGCATGTTGACCGTCAGGGTGGCACATGGAGACTGTTGGGATCAGTAGTTTTCATACACAGACAAGTAAGTTAGATCTGACATGGGGATAAAGCTTGAACAGAATAAGAAAACAATTTTTCTCGGTTATAGCCATTTTCAGGTCTTCTGTATCACACCAGTGTACCTGAATTCAGTCATTATCCTGCTACAGCATAGACAGCTATTATTCTTTAAAATACATATTGCAGGTTTGCAGAACAGAGGTCTGTGGTTTGCCAGGAGCTTTTAATATTAAGCTAAATTAACGGAGGGTTTGAGCTGCTGACCATTATTGAACCCAAGTTCCCTTGCGATATGGTGTTAAAGAGAAAAACTGCAGGAGTTTGGTGCATCAGGAATTAGTCCTGCTCTCCTATTTTGTGTGCCTAATTGCTGTGCAGTAGGAGATAGGATAATATTTGAAATAAATAAGTTGGTTAAAAACATGAAACAACACTGCCTCAGTGGTTACCTGTGAATTATAATCTATCATGTAAACACTATGATATAAAAGCATGGAATGTAGGCAGATGTCTTCTTGTTAAATATATGAACTTAGGAACATGCAGTGATTGTTTCAATTAATTAAATACTGTTGCTTTGCTGTGTTTAAAGGACAACAGGTAAATTCCCCAAGTTTAAAATTTTCACCTAAGTCCCATATTTAAAAGTGACTTGGGCACTTAGTAGCCTAAGTTTCACTGAATTTCATTGATTTTCAGTGAGACTTAAGCTTCTAAGAGCCCAGGTCACTCGAAATTTTTACCTAACAACTAATTTTCAATTGCAACCCCACCAGATTTTTTGCAAAAGTCATGAACAGTTATTTTGACATCCAGAATCTGCGATTGAAGCACACATACATTTTTGTAAAACACTGGGCCAGGTCCTCAGCTGAGTTCTGCTGAGCTCACTGGAGCTAGGCTGATTTGCACCAGATGAGAGTCTGATGATCTATTTGAATAAACAGCTGAAATTAACTTTTTTTTAACCATTTTAATTATTTTGTAGAAAAACTCCAGTGTCACATAGTTCAAAGCTCTTTAACAGTATTTGTATTTGTTTTTATTCTGCTTTCAGGAATTAATAACTACCTTGTATATTGGGTTTCTGGGCCTGATTTTTTCATCTTATTTTGTGTATTTGGCTGAAAAAGATGCTGTGAATGATTCAGGACAAACAGAGTTTGGCAGCTATGCAGATGCCCTGTGGTGGGGAGTAGTAAGTATGGTATATTTTTCAATATAAAATGACAGCTAACATCCTACATTGTTTACTAATATAAAAAACTTCCAATACATGTGGGAGAACAGAACTCAGATTAAAATTGTCTCATTGCTACAGTATCTTCTGTCACTCTTTTGATATCATGTGAGGCCATCAGATAATGGTGCAGAAATAGTAAATTGTGGATATTTTATTTATTTTTATTTGTAATTGGGGGATGAACCCTTTAAAATGATTTGGAACTATCAAGCCATGCAAATAACTAACCTATATATGTGTTCTCATTACTTTTACCCTTGTCCTCCCTTCTGGTACCCTCCTATTGTTTGTTACATTAATTTGTTGTAACTTCTCTTAACATAAGGTTAGTTCCTTTTAGGTGTTCAGCATTCTAGTCTTGGTTCAGTATAACACACAAGTCCTAGCTTAGCTTTAAACACATTTGGGTAATCTTTTTGAAGCCAGTAAGGCTGCTCACATACTGAAAATTAAGCATGTATATTGGGGAGAGAGTGCTCAGCACCTCTTAGGATCAAGCCCAGGCATTGCAAGCACTTTGGAGCAGGGAACATCTCTCTTCTTTTGTGTTTATACAGTGCCTAGCACAATGATACCCCAATCTTGACCACCTAGTGTCCTCTTGCATGTCTAATATATGGAATTTATAAGGTGCTTCTTGTGATAATATCTAGGCACCCTTACATAACAATACTATCTATGTGCTGCATAATTGGTATGAACATTTTAGAACACCCCTAAATACATGTTCTGCTGCTCCCCACAAGAATATAGTATTGCAACTTTTTTGTATGGCAGGGGGCCCTGAAACTGCTTTGCCTCGGGCCCCCTGAATCCTCTGGGCGGCCCTGTGGCTATCTGGATCCCTCTTGGAAGAATGGCTGCTTCAATCCTTGCAAGACCCTGCAAGTGATTCAGTAGACTCAAGCTCAGTGTTTTCAATGGCTGCTGATAGATTTAATACAGAACAGGAAGGTTTTTTAGTTTATTTAACTTAAACACTTAGCTCACAGCAAGCTGATATGTAAATCTGCCCCATACTAATCTGCTGTGCATTGTGTCCATGTGAAGCTCCCTAGTGTGCTTTAATCTACTCCCGTTTCAAGGATCCCGGAAGGATCCCAGATGGCAATGCTTGCTGTGAACTAAGTGTTCACCTAGGCAAGCCCATAGTTTCATGGCCAGGTTGGGAAAAAAACAAGACCGAGAGGAATCGGGGAAATCTGGTTTCCATCACCATGTTCTTGATGCCTTCAATAAAAAAAGAGACCTATGGAGTCAGGAGGATGATCAGGGAGGCTGTTGAAGAGTGATGATAGTATGAGCAAATGAGGCCAGATTTCCAAGAGCTCAGCACCCAGCAGCTCTAACTCTGACACTCTCAGCCAGTTTTTCAAAGCAGTTCAGTACCGAACTTTCTGAGCTCCTTTGAAAATCTGACTCCATCTATTTAAAATAGGGCAGAACTTTCCCTTCACGAGAGAAGCATTTATAAGTGGTGTTTCTAATGGGCCAATAGTCTTTGCCTTGGCTAGCCATCAAGGAACTGGGTCATCTCACATGTAGTTGTCACCTCTCTAAACACAGACACATGCAACCCTGGTGCAGTTGAGAAGACTCTTCATGGTGAGTGCTGAGTAAGAAGTGCTCTGGTTTCATCACAGCCGGGATTTTTTTCCTTTTGACAAAAATAAGGAAAGAATGCACAATGTTGCTATCTTAGGGTGAATACTTTTCCTTGGGCCTTCTACTGCAAAACCTTCCTCTTATTAATTTGAATTTACATGAGTACTTCATACTGTGCCTGTTAGTCTGTGGCCTCCCTTGAGCAGCCTGAAGGTAACATGCAGCATTGTATAAAATTTTTGCTGTGTCAATTCAGCTTTGAAAGCAAGCAGATGCTGTTTAAGTTACATTCTGCCAATTAACTTACGTTCTGACAGAAAAGTACTGTCACTTATGTATTACCAATTTTTTATTATCTACATATAAAATACAAATACCGTAATCTAAAACACAGAGAAAAAATATAGGAGGAGGGAAAAATCTAAACTATTGTGGCTAAGCAATTGTTCCTATCTTGATTTGTAATCTTGAATATTTAATATATGGCTTCAAGAAAATGCAGGAAAAAAATCTCACTTTCAGGAAGCCTGTTTGTGTCTTTCTTCCTTAGCCATTAAACTGAACCCAGCCTGGGGCAGATTTAGGGAGCTCTGCTTTTGATATCTGTTCCATGATACAATATTTCCATCCCCCACATCTGAGCAAACATCCTTCAGGAAAACCATTATATAGATTGCCTTGGCTACCCTCTCTGATCATGAACACTATTTGCCATGATCAATTATTGAACATACTTCTGCATGGATAATACAGTGCACAGATTCCTTTGAACTGCATTCTTAACAATTGTCTGCCAGGTGTCTCATTTAGTTGAAAGAGGTCTCTGTCCCTTTTAAAAAAAAAAAAATTCTTAATATCTGCCTGCCTGCTGTCTTTCTCTATATTGAGGGTCCAGTTCAGCATATCCGTGTAAGTAATACCATCTCTGTTTAGCCACATGCATAAGTATTTGCTTAAATTCCATTGAAAGTCAGTTGGACTTAAGCACTCGCTTAAGTGCTTTTGCTGAACTAGGGTGGGAATTCCTTGCAGACTTAACTTTAAGCAGTGCATAAAAGGTTTGCTGAGTCAGGGCATAAGGTCTTCACAGATCAAAATTGGTTTAATCCACTCTAGTCATTTAATGGCAGGTGCGCATAAATTTTGGAACACAAAAGGGAGCCTACATCTTTTGGGGGCCTTCTTAAATACAATCTTAAAATCCAGAGTAGACTGTAATGAGTTCATTTTGGACATGTAAGGAAAAACAATTCCGTTTGTTATTTGCAGACTATACTAAGGGAGGAAACTGAGCCCACCTCCACACCCTCCTAATTTTCTCTAGGTGTAGGTTTTTTGAGCATTAGTTCAGATTTCAAAATGCTGTTTGCTTGGGATTTATGCATCTTGTCTCTGAACTTTGATTTTATGGGCAGTTCAAGTGGCTTTTAATCCTCACTTAGTAAAGACCTGTGGTGTGGGATCAGTTTTCTCCGTTTCTTTCAAAATTCTTGCTAGTGAAGTACCAATAAAGGAACTTTTGTATGTAATGAGCACTCAGATCATCACCTTTCTTCCAAGATCTTTGCAATTCTGTTAAAAGATACAAAAGAGCTAAAAGAGAATTCTGGCTAGTAGCTTTCAAAAAGTTTTTAGAAACTGATCTTCCCTTTCAATGAAACAATAAAGAAATGAAAAGAAATGTTTTATAACTAGAAATTGATTAACTTTTAGGCCAGATCCTAAATGGTCATAATTTCATCAACTTCAATGGAGCCAAGACAATTTATCAAATTGAGTATCTGGATGTAAATGGTTAGTTTTCCTATTGAATGAACTGTTTTTACAAGAGGGCTATGTAGGGTCAAGATGTTTGTACTAGGTTGAAATAAACCACGTTGCAGTTTTCAATGTGACCTAGCTAGAATTCTAACAGGGCTGCTTTAATATATGTCACAAGCAGGTCCCTGAATTCTAGGCATGGCTCCTGTTCCCCTTCTGTAAGGCATTTGACTTGGTGCCATTTTGATTAAAAACTAGAATGATATAAAATTAACTTTTCCCATAGATTAAAAGCTGGCTAACTGATAGGTCTCAAAATGTAACTGCAAGCATGAAATCACCAGTTAGCGGGTTCTAATGGGGTCTGATAGGGTTCAATCCTTGGCTCTGTTATTTAACATTTTTATCAATGCCCTGGAAGAAAACAAATTCATCGCTGATAAAGTTTCCAGATGATACAAAATAGGGAGACTGGTAAATAATGAAGAGGGCATTTCACTGATACAAAGTGATCTGAATTAGTTGGTACACTGGCAGGGCCAGCTCTAGGTTTTTTGCTGCCCTAAGCAAAAAAAATTTTGGCTGTCTCCTGTTCCAGCCCTGAGCTCCTCGCCGCACCCCCCTGCTGCCCCAGCCCTGGACTCTCTCCCCGCACCCACACCCCCTGCCGCCCCAGCTCTGGGCTTCCCCCTTCCCTCCCACCATTGCCCCCCCCACACACCTCCTGTCGCCCCAGCCCTGCGCTCTCCTCACCACCATCTGCACCCTCCTTCTGCCACAGCCCTGGGTCACTGGTAACTTGCTCCCAGGGCAGGTCATTCAGCAGGAATTTTAGATGTGCACAGAACAGACAGGATTGGTTCCCATATGGTTACAGAACTGCAGTAAAGTGGAACAGTTTTCAGCTTGTGTGATTGGAGGCTATCTGGATGCATATTATAAGAGTGTCCTACATAAATGAGGAAAAGTTGAGGTGCCTTTATTATTCTTTTGTTCTACTCTTTCTTTCTATGAGGAATTTGCCAATGCAATATCACTGTCTTCCTTTTAAACAAACAAACAAACAAACAAACAAACAAACAAAAAAGGCAATGGCTGTTGAAAATAGCAATTCCAGTTCTAATAACCACTGAGAAGCATTTCTTGCTCAAGTTTATCCTACTTTTTCTACAACAAGTTACAGTGGATCAGTATATTTGATTTGGAAGAAATGAAGTAACAGCTGCCCAAACTAAGCTTGAGCACTCCTGAATTTTGAGGTGTTCAAGTCTGGAAGGCAGGTGCTGGGGGGGAGGGCTGTGGCTCCGTGGGGGAGCACGGCAGCATGTATGCAGCAGCGTGTCTGGTGCTGCGCGGAGCCAGACACACTGGTCTGAGTGGCACAGTAAGGGGGCTGGGGAGTTGGAGAAGAGGTAGGGGGTTCCGGGGGGGGCCTTCAAGGGACAGGGAGAAGGGGGGGTTAGATGGGTCAGCAGTTCTGGGGGGGCAGTCAGGGGACAGGCAGCGGTTAGATAGGCATAGGAGTCCCAAGGGTTTGTCAGGGGACAGGTAGGGGGTGGGGTCCTGGGGGGGAGTTGGGGGGTCTCAGGAGGGGGCAGTTCGGGACAAGGAGAAGAGAGGCTTAGATAGGGGGTGGGGTCCCAAGGGGCAGTTAGGGGCAGGGGTCCCGAGAGGGGGTGATCAGGGAGCGGGGGGGGGGTTGGATGGGTTGGGGTTTCTGTGGGGGGCAGTCGGAGGGAGTGGATGGGGGCAGTCGGAGGGAGTGGATAGTGGCTACCCTCCCTCCCCGTGGAGTGTCCTATTTTTTGAATGTTAAAATATGGTATCCCTACCCTTCACAGTGCAGCTCTCCATTCACAACAGACTGCAGCATGAGGTCTCAGATACCTCACTTCCTCCCCCTTCCTTTCCTGTTGGTAGTGGCCAAGGGAATGCTGGGAAATTTAGTTCTTTCCCTGCTCCAGGGCTGGCTCTATAGGCAGGGAGCTAACCAGTAGCATAGCTAGCGAGGTTCAGGGGAAGCAACTGCTTCCCCTCAGCACATTTTCAAAAAGCTGTGCCTGTCGGGCCAGCTCTGGTGGCAGCACGGCTGGAGGAGCCATGGGGAGGGAGGGGCAGCAGGCACGGAAGCGACGCCTGCCGGGCCGGTGCTGGCAGCAGCACAACCGGAGGAGCCAATGGTGGGGTGTCGGGCATGGCCGGAGGAGCGAGGGGGCCGGCTCCTTGGCCATCGCGCCCCACGCTCAGCACGGCCCCAACATCGCTGCAGCCACCTTCTGCAGTGGCTGCTCAGGGCTTGGCGGCCAAGCGCTCCCTGCCCCTTGCTAATGTGGTGGGGAGAGGCGAAAGGGCCCCTGCGCCTTTAAGGCCACCTGGCTGGCGAGCTCCATGTGGAGCGCACTGAGTGCCAGGAGCAGGCCGGGGACAGGTGGCAGCGCAGGACGGAAGTTGAGCGGCGGGGGTCCGGTGCCTTGCACTGGGGGGTCCGGGCGAGGGGCTCCCCGGGGCCGAGCCCGCAGGGCAGAGGCGCAGGCTGTGCTGTCTGGATGGGGGGGCCTGGCACAGCGCAGGAGCCTGGAGCCTGGGGTGGGGGGGACAGGACCCCACGGGTGGGGCTGGGTGGCACAGCCCAGTGGGGGACACCTGCAGAGCGCACTGGGTAGGAGAGACTCTCCTGGGGACGGGAGGGTATCCGCACCCCCAGGGAGCCCGCAGGAGTCCTGAGCTGGCCCCGGGTTTAATCTGGAGGGGAAATGGGAGGAGTCAAGGGGGCGTGGCCAGAGGAGGAGCCAAGGGAGGGCGCTTTTTTATGTTTGCTCCCCCTACACTTAAAACCTGGCTACGCCAATGGAGCTAACCAAGGGACTAAAGCTCCCAGGGCCCCTTTTGGTTCTCAGCTCCCATGGTGAATCCCTGCTGCCCCTGCAAATGGGCTGCCCCAAGAACGTGCTTGCTTTGCTGGTGCCTAGAGCCGCCCTGTATGCTGGGCACAAGAGTACACTATGTATTTTAGTAGGGTTACATGTTAATGTATTTATCTAGGAACAAAAAATGTAGGCCATACATGTTGGGGTGCTCTATTTTGAGAAGCAGTGACTCTGAAAAAAGCTTTGGGGATTGTGGTGGCTAATCAGCTGAACATGACCTCCCAGTAAAAAGAACGAGGAGTACTTGTGGCACCTTAGAGACTAACAAATTTATTTGGGCATAAGCTTTCATGGGCTTTTTGCTGATACAGACTAAAATGGCTACCACTCTGAAACCTGACCTCCCAGTGTGATGCACTGGCCAAAAGGGTTAATGCAATCCTGGGATGCATGAACAGGGCCGTGGAGAGGTTATTTTATCTCTTGGGCACTGGAAAGACTGCTACCGGGATACCATGTCCAATTCTGGCTCCCACAATTCATGAAGGATATTGATAAATTGGAGAGGGTTCAGAGAAGAGCTACCAGAATGATTAAAGGATTAGAAAAAATGCCTTATTGTGATCAATTCAAGGAGATCAATCTATTTAGCTTAACGACATGAAGGTTAAGGGGTGACTAAATTGCAGTCTGTAAATATCTACATGGAGAACAAATATTTAATAATGGGCTTCTCAGTCTAGCAGAGAAAAGGTATGATACGATCCAGTGGCTGAAAGCTGAAGTGACACAAATGCAGGCTGGAGATAAGGTGTACATTTTCAACAATGAGGGTAATTAACCAGTGAAACAGTTTACTGAGGGTTGTGGTGGATTCTCTATCAGAGACCCTTTTTAAATCAAGAATGGATGTTTTTCTAAAAGATCTATTCTAGGAATTATTTTGGAGATGTTATATGACCTCTGTTATACAGATCAGATTAGTTGATCACAATGGTGCCTTTGGTCCTGGGAATTCATGTATCTATGACTGTATGAGACTTGACTATCTTGCATAAATAAAACTGCCCTTTTTCTTGTTTCTCTTAACTCTGAGTCATTTATTTGGGGTTTTACTTTTCACTATAAATATTGATACATCATTAAGTATAGTATAGTAAAAATGTGGAATGGAAGAAATTATCTGTAGAATTTTCCCCACACCCTTCACAAACTATTATGAGAATCTCTTCATATGTAGCGAACTTTTCCTCAAACATTTCCTTTGATCTTGCAGATGAGATTTAGAAGATACTACTAGGATTAGCTGCTTTTCTTTCTGTTTCTGGGTCATGCTAGCAGAACCATGCCAGAGAGATGTTAAATGCAGTGATTCACAGGTCTTTTATGCAGAAACTGAGCTTTGCACAAAATCATCAAAGTTAGGTAGTAGAAATTCTCTGTTACTTGTAGATTTCAAGAATCGTGCTCAAATTCAACACTGGAGAATTCAAATCCAGTATATGGTGCTAGCTGTTGACTTTGTGTATAAACCCTGATTAATGGTGGTCAGCAGATCTCCCACTGCTTCCCATTTATTTGATTAGTAAAAGTGTAGGTTGGCATGCTACGGTCTCTCAAACAATGAAAGTGGATATTGGTTTATTGTAAAATCTAAACAAGTAACAATGGATTAATTATCAGGCTTGGATTCAAAGCTGCCTGTATTCCCTATGAGTTTTACTGCCTGTGTGTGTGCACAGCCATAAGATCATTTACTTCTGAATAAAAATAATCATAACACTGTAAGCAATAAATCATCAATGCGTTTTTGCAAAATTTTCTTTTAAAGAATATAGATTTATAAATCTGAAACCTGCTGCGAGGTTTTAAAATCTTTGTCAAGAATAATTTCCTTTAGTTTAGTCACCTTATATTCTGGGGGGCGGGGAACAAAAAATATTCTCAATCTTTCCCTGCATCATCATTAATACAGTACAGTACAACATATTTTTATGTAATGTCTTTCATTACAAATAAGAAGGGAAAAAAATCAGATCTCTCTCAAGCTCTGTGATTGTTGAAGATAAGTTGGTTAAACCTTGTACCAGCCTCTCTTTCACAGTGCAGAGAAAATAACTTTGGGCTTGTCTGTGCACGCACCAAAGCTTTTATCTGATTTCCAGCATTCAGACTCTAGCATACCTCTTTGTGCTGCCAGATCTCCCAAGCTAAGTCTTCAGACATGGTCACTATTTGGATAGGAGACCTATAAAGAACAGCTAGGTTTTGTACGAAGTGATGTAGATAATTGATAAGGTGACACACTTTCCCCTGAGTCAGCTCTGAATTAATGCCAAGTGTGATGTTAGGAGACACTGAGGCGCTGTCTTTTGGAAGAGACCTAAAATCATGATACTTTTAATGAGAGTAGAGATGCTAATTCGAGCATCCTGACCGAATTTAATTTGAAGCAAATACCTTCTGTCTCCTGCCGTTTCAATTGAATATGTTATTCTTTTTGACTTCCCACCCTAAACTTTGGGAAGTGTTTCTGTATACTTTTGAACAGCTGCTGCAGTCTGCCTCAGTGATAGACACATTCTCGTGGTAGATAGTGATGCATATATATATATACACACATCCCTTACCCACCTCAGAGGGGTGTTATGAGGCTGAACTGGTGACTGATTGGAAAAGACTTAGATTTTCAGAAGAAAATGCTTCAAGAAGTGCATTGGAATATATATGTAACAGCAATGATCAGGAAAGCAAGCCAAGTGTCTTACCATGTTTCAGAATTCTACTGTCCAATAGTGCACAACATTTAACTCTCGTCTGGAGAACATAACTCTCATCCTTCTTCCTGAAAGGATGCAATGGACATGAATGTACTTGGGGGTGGAGGCAGGAATTTTTAGGGGATAGATTGGGTGCTATAGTGTACATATTTAATATATGGACTGCAAGGAAAGAAAAAATTACATCACTCTGCAGTACTTTCAAAAGGTAATGTTATCTGCCTCTTTAGTATCTGCTGTAGGCTTTTTCCTACTTTGTGCAGATCTCATACTGTATAGTAAAATAAGAGCGTACAGGGCCTAATCTGTTGTTTACACTGTGTAAAGTGGCTGTAAAACATTAACAAATCAAGAAGGTGTAATTTAACATTCACTTTGCACAAATGTAAGTGATTAGGCAAGGTGCCAGGCAGTGGAGAAAGCAGACAGGAGAGTATTTGAACCGATAGACTCCAGAGGAGGAGGAGACTATGGTTTCATTCCAGATGAGCTATGGAGAGTGTACCAGTGTGATGCAATCTTGTATGTCCCATAGTGCTTCAGGTAGATTAGAGGAAGAATGCATCTGCAATGCATCTATACCTTTCCCAGACCTGAGGAAGAGCTCTTTGTAGCTCGAAAGCTTGTCTTATCAACATAGAAGTTGGTCCTATAAAAGATCTCACCCATCTTGTTTCTCTGCAATGTAACCTAATTTACTCATGGTAGGTATTGTACATGGAGGAAAAGTAATTCTCTAGTTACATTCCATGTACTTTGCAATGCCTAGTACAATTCTGCTCAAGTTCCAAGAAGAGGCAAAGCTGCTAAGTACCTCTATTTGGGGAAATTTCTCCTTTACTGCTTGAATGCTTGGCTATTTATTAACCTCTTGTTTTTGTGTTTCTCCCTCACTTTTATGGCATCTATCATTTTTAATATCTCTCTGGATCATGCATTCTTGATATTTATTTTTTGTGACTGTGTAAATGTCCAGCTCTGTGCCTGGTACTATCAACACTCTTTTGAACAGAGTTATGTCCCTGGTTAGTTTATGTCCCCATTTTGTCCAGGTACCCTTGAATACAACCACTTTCCTCCTCAGTACTGACTAACCTTCCTATTCCTTGTTACAGTCTCAGCCTTTTTGCTCCCCTCCCTGTTCCCTACTCTAGACTATTGATGTGTGTTTAATGCAAATAAGATTATACCTAACACCAGTCCTTGTGGTGATATGCATCAGATCAAAGTGCTGAAGCAGGGAATGAATACATCCAGTTAGCTTCTCCTGCTGATTTGTAATGAAATTTTAATATGCAAGCTCTTGGATCAATTTAGTTTCATTATGGCAATGCATTTGCAATGCTCTGTCGTAACTTGTGTTAATATTTCCATTATAAACCCTTATTTTACAACTGTAAAATTAGTATTCCACTCTTTAGGGCATTATAACGTGACCATAAAATTTCGTTCAGGGCTGAAACTTGACACATAAAATTTCAGCCTGAAAATATGATGGTGAGGAGGGCATTGTGTGTGTGTGTGTTTGAACTTGAGAAGTAGATGTGTGTGTTAGAGCTACAAGAGTAGAGGAAAATGTTAGTTTTTAAAAAGAAATTGATTTGCATCTCTATTTCCAGAAGGTCTTTAAAGAACACTCAACAAATACACACAAAATGCATTGGTACATAGTACAGAGCAGTTGTGAAGTCTTATGTAGGGGTGGAGAAATGAAGATGTCATTATTTCAATTCCCATGTGCATATAGAGAGACTATGAATTATAATTCATTTCTCTGCATTTCTGAGAAATGATGTCAAATCTTTTATTTACTGCAAAAATAAAAGTTTAGCGATTTTTTTTTTCAAATTGCGACATAGGGTCAAGATGACCCAGTTCGCAATTTTGATAAGCGATAACTCCGCTACAATGAAACACCGCCACCAGCAGCAAGAGCTGCAATGCAAGTTATACCTAACTCAAATATACATCAAGGTTGCATAGCCAGAAATTCATGTAGAGAGGAGATATCGTGAGTTGATACATGTCAAACGGTCATTTTAACACATGTCGCAGGTAGATAGTTAAGAATCGAGCGAATACTGTGGGATATTATGTTTCTTGGTGTCAAAGAATAAAGAATAATGTCTTTCAGCATTATAAATCCAAAATGTGAGTATCTTTAAGCATTATTAAACCTTATCATTATTATCAGGCTGTATAATTAGGAACTTTTCTTTGTTATAACTGGTTCACATGTAATAAATAATGTCCATAAAAGAAAAGTAACACTGTTAACGCTTAATAGACTATGAAAGTGATGACATTACACTTCAAGCGGGTAACTGTGAGGAAGGGGATTACTTTCCAGACAACCAGTGTCAAGTTATAACATCGAAAAAGGTCATTTTGTTTCTATGTAAATGCTGTAACTAACTTTTTAATAGGTAATGAGTGTATGTTACTATCATTGAACCTTTAAGCAGTGAAAAGACGTGTTTAGGATGGCTGCAATGTAGTTTTAAATGGCCAACCATTGGTGTGTCCGCCATCCTTAATGCTATAATGCTTGCAGTCGGGAGCACAGTTGGTACATAACAATATTCAAATGCCCCATGGCCAGAAAGAGGAAAAAGGAAAACCCTTAGGAGCTGAGTATCATAAACAAAAGGCTGAGAAGGAAAAGGACCAAGCAAAACAGTATGATTCTTCTTGAAATATCTTCTCTTTAATCCAATAAAGATGGAAGCAGTTCACAGCATCCAGATGAAAGGAATTTTACTTGGAGAGGAGGTTAGCTTCACATCCACATGGAAGCAGTTTGGGAACATCAAGATGAAGGTATATTACTTCGAGATGAGGGTAGCTCACATCCTCAAAAAAGCAGTTTGGAAACTCAAGAGTTTGGAAATTTACCTTCTAGATGAAGGCAGCTCACAGCATCAGACTGATATGGGAAGTGGAAAAATTTATTCATCTTCAGAGACACATGCAGAAATTGAAGTAAATGAAGTAGAAGAAAGAAAGGATGAGGCAGTTACAAACAAGTTACAGTATGGGGACCCAGCTTCATGGCCCAGATTCATGATGCTGTGCGGCAAATTATCATGGAACATGACACGAGCAAGTTCATGAATTCCCTTCTGGAAGGGTGGAAATAAAAGAAACTTCTCTGCTCAGCATTACAAGAGGAGGTGCCATGAGTACTCATCGATCTTTTTATTATTGGGGAAGAAATTCATCGAAACTGGTTACAATATTCAGTGTTGAAGGACTCTGTGTTTTGCTTTGCTGCAAATTGTTTAGAAATCAAGCAATTGGTACATCACTTACTGAAAATGGTTCGAAGGACTGGAAAAACATATCTTCAATTCTCTCTTCACATGAAAGAAGTGCAGAACATTTGGAACTATTGATGAAGAAATTTACACGTGATCAAGGAAAAGAAGAATATTGACACAAATATTAGAGTGTCTGATTGCTTTAGTGAGAGTTCTTGGTGAGACAAAATTTAGCATTCCGTGGCCATGAGTAGAAATGAAAAATTATACACTCCAGTAACAGAAACTTTTAAAAATTTGTTGAATACTAGCTTTGTTTGATCCAGTCATGAGGGAGTATCTACGTAAAATAACTGATTATGAAACACAGGTTCATTACTTAGGAAAAAAATATGCAGATGAACTGATTCAAATCCTAGCAAATGTCATTAAAAGTTGTGGAAGCTGCCCATTCTGTAAAATACTTTTTAATAATACTGGACTGTACACCAGATGTGAGTCATGTTGAATAAATGCCAATGATCATTCATTTTGTGGATATGGAAAAGTCTGCAGATGAAGATAATGTTGAAGTGCTCATAAAGGAACATTTTTTGGGCTTTGTACCACTGAAGGAGACGACTGGAGCATTGATGACTGAAACTATTCTACAGGAGCTTGAAACAATGTCATTATCTGTTGAAAATTTACGTGGACAAGGCTATGATAATGGGGGTGACGTGAAGGGTAAAGACAATGGTGTGCAAAGGAGAATGATGGAAATCAATCCTAGGGCCTTTTTCGTTCCTTGCAGTGTGCATTCTTTGAATTTGGTTGTCAATGATGCTGCTAGATCTGTTTTGAAGGCAAGCAGTTTCTTTGACCTGGTGCAACATGTTTATGTGTTTTCCTCAGGCTCAACATGCCATTGGGAGATTCCAACTTACCATATGAATTCTCTAACTGTGAAACCACTTAGACAAGATAGGAGAGTTACATTGGTGCTTTGAAGCCTCTTCGCTATGAACTTGGAAACATTTATAATGCCCTAATTGAAATTTCTGATGATACTACCTTTACTGGATCATCTGGCAATACGGCATGTTCAGATGCAGAAGCTCTTGCAAATGGTCTTTCCAAGTTCAAATTTGTGACTTCACTCATTTTGTGGTATAATATCCTTTTTGAGATTAACCTCACTAATAAGCCGCTTCAGAAAAAGAACTTGAACATACATTCTGCTATTCAAAAACTGCAGCAAACTAAAAATATTCTGGAGGAATTCAGAAGTGATGAAGAGTTCGAAAGAACACTGGTAGATTCTCTCGAGCTTGCTGAATAGATTTTTGGACAGAATTTGAACCAGAGCCAGTTTGCTTTTGGCAAAAGAAACAGCAGTTTTTGTATGAAGTACGAGACGCACCCATTCAGAACCCAAAACAAAGGTTCAAAGTGAATTTCTGTTTCACATCCTTGATACTGCTATTCACTCGGTTGACGAAAAATTCCAACAGATGCAGCAGCTAGAGTCAGTATTTGGCTTTCTATATGATATCCACAGCTTGAAAAAGAAAACAGCAAAATAGATAAGAGAATTTTGTATAAAATTGGAGTCGGCGTTGACTCATGAAAATTCAAAAGACATTGATGCTACGGATTTGTGTAGTGAGCTTCAGGCTTTTTCAAGACGACTTAAGAAACATTCCACTCCTGAAGAAGTACTGAAGTTTGTTTGTGAAAATAAGCTCTCAGACAGTTTTCCAAACATTTTTATAGTTCTATGCATTCTTTTAACTTTGCCAGTTTCTGTAGCTAGTAGAGAACATAGCTTCTCAAAGTTAAAGTTGATAAAAACATACCTGCGTTCAACAATGGTGCAAGAGAGACTTGGACTTGCCATAATGTCAACAGAGCATGAAATATCTGGAAAACTGGATCTAAAAGAACTAGTGACTGAATTTTCAAAACTTAAAGCAAGAAAAGGCATGTTTTAAGAGCACAGAATGTTTTTTATTCAGAGTGTTTTATAAATACAAGTTAAGTTCATTGAAGGTATTTCTTATTTCTTTCTATATTGGATGTGGTGATAATGGCAGTTAAAGCAGGATAGTGTAATGGATGATTTTGGATTGTAATAATAAAAATTATACTTAACATTTTAATGTGTTTTTATTTGAAATTGGACTGAAATATCATCTAGCTGTCGTGTACAAATCTATTTTGAAAATTTCGTGTCTCTGTTTTATCTGATGTCAGAAACATTGGTTGGACAGATGGACCAACAGACAAACCAAATAATTAAGCCTCTGTTTAAAAAAAAAGTTTAAAAAACATTAAAAGAAAAAAAGGGGCAAAATGTTTCCCAGTTTACCAAAAACCTCAGCCTAGATCTGCTTTTGGTTTGCCTAAGTCACTAAGATCTCGGGTTTTCATTTGGACTTTGTTACCCCAGGAGTAGTAATTTTCTAAGCACCCTAAATGGAGGGCTGAGTTGCAAGAAAGAACAGACTACTGAGTAGCTGCAGGCAGAGGGTGACAGAGACAGAAGGGCTGCTATGCTCTGCCCACCCTTGAGATGGCTGAACCTTCTACATTAATTTTTAAAGTTTTTTGTTTTAAATTATGAATACAATTAAAAGAAATGTTGAAACAAAATTCATTGCAAACTGAAAAAGTGAAACATTTCATTTTAAAAATATTGAAACGTTTTGAGGGTTCAAGGCATATTTTAGGGTCTCCCCCCAAAATGAACTGTTTGATAAAAATCGGCATGAATTCATGAAACTATTTGGTCATTATATATGCACTTTTTTTATTAAAAAATTGTTTGAAAAAGTTTTGTCCAGTTATCGTCTTTAGGGAGGTGGGACCTGTGCACATTTGTTTTGATAAGTGGTTTGTGAAGGTTTAAAGTTTCAGAAGCACTGATACATCTTAAAAGAGCAGTTGGTAGGCACTCAGATGATGGTGTTGGGTTGATTTGGGGCTTGTTTAGTTTTGGCTTTGGGTTTTTTTGGTGCTTTGCAGTTGGAATTTTGGGAAAACAACCCAGGCAAGACTGCGTTTGTGTATGTTGGGACGAGCCATTATTCTGTTCTAACAAAGCTCAGATTGTTGCTCTTGCACTGGTAAAGAGAGTTGAAGACCTGTGAGAATTTTAATTGCTCTTTTAGGCTGAATTTATACTTACTGGGCTGTTGTTGTTGTTGTATTAAATTCCATTATTTCTGCAGTGCACAGGAGAAAGCCTCGACTTCCTGTAAATAATGACCTGGAGAACTGACATAATATGTTACTT
This sequence comes from Gopherus evgoodei, assembly GCF_007399415.2. Classification (NCBI taxonomy): domain Eukaryota; kingdom Metazoa; phylum Chordata; order Testudines; family Testudinidae; genus Gopherus; species Gopherus evgoodei. Next base: position 111,434,855 of record NC_044325.1, on the reverse strand, counting down.
ACTGCATTAAGTACTTAACAGAAACAACAGTAATGCCTCATTAATGTCTTTTGATATAGCTAAATGGATTTGACTTTTTAATTCTAAGGTAGGTAATCATCAGTATTGAGAAAAGCTTTTATATTGTACACAGTGTTTTAGGAAATGGAAAGCAGATATTCCACTGTAGGATTTCAAAGTGCAGTATAAATATCAATGAATCAAGCTTCAAAACATTCTGTGAGGTATTTAACTATAAGGATCGTTGTTTTGCAGAATGAGAAACTGAGGCACAGGGCAATTAAAGTACTTGCCCTAGATCACAGGAAATCTATGGCAGAGGTGGACATGGAATGTAGTCCCTTGGCCTTTATCCTTCTTTCAGTAATTGGAAACAGCATCCAGAGAGTTTGGGAAGAAAAAGAGTGAACTGAAACTGAATTTCTTTGCTAAGATTTTTTAAATGGGGCTACATCTGTTAGTTGTAATTTGCTTTCGCTATCTAATTTTTCAGTTCAAATATGCATGTACTCATTGATAAATGAGGTACCTTTTGACTATGGTGATGACTACTCAATTTGTGAGTCCTGTGAGGAATTAAACCCCCACATTAGTATTAAGATAAAGAAAAATATTATTTACTCTGTAAGTGTTGCTTTAATATCTTTTTTTATTATTATTCAAATTGATGAAATTAAGCCATTGTGTGAACAGGGATTTTTGCTTATTTACTTGCTAATTTGCTTGACTGCAGATTAGAGAGTTAGAACAATTTGCTTTGAAATTTAAGATGGATGTGTGAATCTCTGTACTTATAATTAAGCCATAAGCTTCTTCAGTTCCACATCTACATTAAAAAAATATTGTATTTGTTTTGTTACGGGATTTTAAAATTAGAACTTTATAAAATGGTCATGGCTTTACTGTCTAGCCTTTGATCCAGTTCATGATCAAAAGTTCTTGTGATCATCTAATGAAAGTGACATAATTCATCTAGACCATTTGATATTTTTTAACTGCTACACAGATCGCTGACAATCAGCTATGTTGGGTTATAGATCTGCTGAGTCTGTTTGATTTTTTTTCTTCATGACATCTACTGAGTTGGGATAAAACCCCTGATTTTCATAAGAATTCCTAATCATCCCAGTTAGGGTGAAAGGCCTACCAAGATTGCCAACTTTCTAATCGAACAAATCCAAACAACCCTTGCCCACCCCTTCCCCAAGGCCACGCCTCCAACCCTCCCCTTCTGAGGCCCCGCCCCTCACTCCTCCCCACCCTCACTCACTTTCCCGGGCTGGAGTAGGGGGTTGGCTCTAGGCTGAGGGCTTGGAGCATGAGAGAGGGCTCCGAGCTGAGGCAGGGGGTTGGGGGTTCAGGCTCTAGGAGGGAGTTTGGGTGTGGGAGGGGCTCAGGCTGGGGGTAAGGGGCTCTAGCTGGGGGTACGGGCTCTGGGGTGGGCCAGGGATGAGGATTTGGGGATACAGGAGGACCTAGGGCTAGGGCCAAGGGATTGGAGTGAGGGAAGGGGTGCAGAAGGGAGTGCAGGCCTCTGGGAGGGAGTTTGGGTGCTGGAGGGGGGCTCAGGGCTAGGACAGAAAGTTGGGGTGCAGGAGAGGGTGGGGGGAAGTGTGCAGAGACCCCCTGGCTAAGGAGTCTGCCTTAGAGCCACTGCACCACCAACTGGACTTTTGGCAGTCTAATATCTCCCAGATTGCTTTCAATAGCCATTGGGAGTAGATGCTGATTGCAGCAGACTCCCGGCCAATCCGGGGGGGTTGGCAACCCTACTTATAACTCTGATGGGAATACCTTATTCATGGACTTCACTATAAGAGGAACTACTAGGGAGAGGCATAGGCCACAAAAAGTGGCAATAGGAGCTGACCTCATTGTCCTTGCCTGTACCACCACAGCTCTAGCAGCCTTGTCTCAATTGTAAGATTATTACATGAAGTTAGCTTCATTTTGGCTCTGAGTCCCACACTGTTTCTCCAAAGGATGATGATAGCAGACTGATTTGTGTTCCTGAGAGAGACTCTAGAAAAGTCTACAATTAACTTATTTTGTACCTATTAAAATTACTTTGATGTATTTCTTACCGAGGATTTTTCTCTGAGACTGCAAATGTGCGTGAAAACACTCTTTACTAAAGGGAAGAATTGTTTATCTGTTTACATCCTTGCTAGAGAGAGATGCTTTAGTCCAAGTTTTGACATTGATCAGTTCTTCCCGTTAGCATATGCCCTCAATACTGGCTTTATCCAATTGGATATTAGGAACTTATCGACTGAACTAACTAAGTCAGTCTTTCCTGTGAAGCAATGTAATTATGCCTGAGATAAGGCCAGATCCTCAGGCCCTAAGTTAGCAGCAGAGCAGGTCTCTGTTGGTCTACCAATAACATGCTATGAAAACTAGCAACAGACAGTTATTCAAACATTGCCTTCTCTTTTAGTATCATATTACAATATCAATTTTGAGTGAACAAAGTGTAATTCACACACTAACCAGGAGGTGGATATAAATATTTTCTGCAGTTGAAAAATGTGCTAATTTGTATTTTTACCATGAGTTTTAAAACAAGCCTGGTTCCCATAGTTGATTTCAACAAAATTTGTGAATGCTCAGCAAGAGGAGCTAGAGTGCTCAGAACTTTTAATAATCAAGCAACTTATGCTAGAATGAAAATTATACTGAGCATTTTTATAGATTTATACAGTACATGTAATAACTATGCAGATACTACTCTGAACTTTGTTTAACTGTGTAATGTTGGACAGTTTACAGGCTTATGCTAGAACCTTTAACTCCTGTACCCATTTATTCTATCAAAATTAACACAACAGCATCTAACCTGCTTAGTCCTTTTGAAAATCTCACTGAGACTTATCTGCATTATTAAGCAACTAAATACTTCTGACAATCTGGCCCAAGGTCCTTGCCCGTCTTTGATGTTACTCCTTTTACAAGACAGGAGTAACCTGATGGATGCATAACAGCAATCACATTTAATGCAAGCTGACTGGGCTTTTGCATTCAAATTTTTCTTTGGCATTATCTTTTTATAGAATTTTTTCCAAAAACAAAATTTTCACAAATGAAGAGCTTCAGTTTTGAAAATCCTACAATGGGTGACTAAGCTAATCAATTAAACATGTCAATGCAACCTTTCTTTCCCTTCCCCCAAAAAAGAAAACAAAAAGCCTTGAAAATGAAAAAATGAAAACAACCTCCACAAATAGCAACACACACCAAAAATAGCATAGAGAGAGAGAGAGAAGAAAAAACTGAAGAACAGACTAAACTCTCATCAAGTTTCCATCCATATTTTTTTAAATGAAAAATTTCAAATGAAAACAAAATGGTTTTTCAGAAATTTTAATTTTTTAAAAAAGTGTACTTTCTTACATTTATTGTGGTGTGGAAAAACTTTTGATCAGCACTACAATTTAATGGCAACATGTATAGTTCTTAATATAAATAAATGCTTTGTGCGAAATACAGACTTGTGCATAATTTTGCATCTTTGGATTGTAATCAACTGAATATTCATGTCAAAAAATGAATGAAGGCTATGTTAATATTTTCTGTAATGCCATATGTACTTCTCTTTACAGGTGACTGTTACAACTATTGGTTATGGGGATAAGGTACCTCAGACGTGGATAGGAAAAGGACCATTGCATCTTGTTTTTCTGTGTTTGCTATCTCATTTTTTGCCCTTCCTGCGGTAGGTTCTCTTATGGGTTATTTTCCTGACAGTTTGTTCTTAAATGAATTAATGGAACCACTGCATCTTTTATGAATATTTTCAACTTGCCAACATGTTTTTAAAATATCAAAAGTAGCTAAAAAGATTTTTTTTGTTTCCTTATTAATTTTATACAGTGTTCTATATGGTACAGTCTACATTTGCTAGAGTTCTCTCTGAAACAGGTTTTAGCCTGAAAATGAAAGTTTAAATGAGAATAACCTTTCTCTTCAGGTTTAGAGGTGTACAATACATTAAATCACATGGTAATCATTTTTGTGAGTGCACTAAATGCTGATGTTCTAGCTTTTTTAAAGCCCCAATGCATCAAAAACACTTCAGCATGTGCTTAAGTGTCATTGAATGGCAATGGGTTTAAATACTGTGCTGAATAGGTGTGAATTTAAGCATGTGCTTGCTGAAACGGGAGATTTAATCTTTATTAGAATATGCATAGAAATTTTTTAACAGGTATAAACTTGCCATTGGTTTTTGTTCTTTTCCATTCTTATCTTCACCTACCTTTCTACTACTCAGAAATGATCTGTGATAAATAAAATGACTTGTAAACGCTATTTATTTGATCCTGATTTTTTTTCTGAATTTAATGTCTTCAGAGATTTTTTAAGTAATTATTCTGACGTCTTTATATTCAAGACAGTTTATAACTTGCCTGCCAGATTTCCCAGTTAGTTTAGCTGTAAAATAAACTTATTTTCAGTGTTATTTGATACAAAAGGAGAAATAATTAATCTTTTTTTTGCGCTTAGGACAACTAACAAAAGTTAGGTGTTGTCCTCCCTGGTAATAATAATTGGTTTATAATAAGCCTGGCAATGCTTCTACTTTGTCCTAAGAGCATGTTAAAAAAGAAATACTAATGTAGTTTAAACAACTGGAATGGGTCTTTGGTCTACTGCAAACCCTTAAATCAATTCCAAGACTAAATGTAGTATGGTTCACGTTGTTATATAGTCATCGCCTCTGTGACCTCTGTTTAAATGAATTTCAGAGAGAACAAAATACATATCCTATTAATTTCTAACTGGAAGCTTTGATGAGCGGCAGAGTTCAGTACAGTAAAGCCAAGATAGCCAGCTGCCCCTGTTGTCTTGCCGACACTGGCATAATTAGAACCTACTATTCTCTAGTGGTGCAGTTCCAGGTGTAACAGTGGTAGAGGCCATAGTGTAAACAGGTCTCAGTTGTTTTTTACCACTGTGGTGTTTAAACTTTTCGTTAAATGTCTCCACAGAGGAGGTGATAACTAAACAAGTGAACTGGACTACGCTTACTTTTGGAATGGTTTTACTAGACCTCATATATTAATTGCTCTTGAGTCAAGTCAGATGACATGGCGTAAACCAGCTGAGTCCTGAAACACTTCAGCTTCCACCATTGCTACCACTGGTGGAGAATGGATAGGCCCCAATATTCCTACTACAGATGCATCCAAAAGCTTGCTTATGACTTAATAATGCATTTGGCTCTCATCACACTGAAGGGGTAGGCAAATTGGGGTAAAGACACTCTTTCAGATTTGACCTTCATCGCACAAGCATTTGTGTGGTTTTCAGGCTGTGAAATACCATCTACACTTTTCCTAGAGGGCTGATCCAAAGCCGAAAGATTCCATTGGACTTGTATGGGCTTTGAATCAGGCCACAAAAGAACTAACTTTTTAAGTTCCAAGAAGAAATACTAACCGAGACTGAAAACTACTGCATATTAAGTCATTTCCCCCAAATAATTAGCTATGTTGTTTATGATAGCGAATAAAACTTTATTAATATGATGTAATTTGGCCAGTGTTGAAATGTTTTTTTTCTAAATGTTAGATCTTTATTTTCTTTCTCTCTTAGGGAATTCTCGGTCAGGCTTTGCCCTGAAGGTACAACAGAAACAACACAGAAGCAGAAACACTTTAACCGTCAAATCCCAGCTGCTGCATCTCTCATTCAGGGACCTGGACTGCTATATTTTACAATGCATTTATTTTCTCCTTTTTATTTCAGGTTGAGTGTGTGTTTTTTCAAAGCTGCCTGAAGGATTTGGGCACCAAATTCCCATTTAAAAATAAATTGGGAATCCAGATCTCCTAGGTGACTCTAAAAATCCCATCCTTCAAGGGAAAATCATGGCCAGCGCAATTGGAAATATTCTCCACAAAAGACAGTGCAAACGGTTCAGATCAGCTGTTTTAAATTTCTTGCAGAGAAATATCCTGTGATGATTGTTTGTTTGATACAAGAGTTGTTAGAGCTGATCACCAGTACTCTCATTTCATCTTGTAGCAACTACAAATTAGAGCTGTGCAGTTACCAAAATGTCTATCCTACAGAAAATTTTGCATTTTCAATAAAAAAACAAATCAAAACCTACTACAAATACAAACAAAAGGTCAGTTATGCAAAATTTTCCATGGGATGAACACTTTCAAAAAAATTCCAATTTGGAGGAACTAAAATGGAGTTTTTCAAAAATTTCTGGACTGAGCTCTCTGGGCTCCCAGGAAGCCAGCTTGCCTGGGAGCCCTGGGCAGCCTACCAATTAGGTTGCCATGAGATTGGGAGCCCCAGCTTCCAAGAGCCTTGCCAGTGGACTGTTAGAGAGCCAGCTTCTCAGGGATTTGACTTCCTAGGAGGTTAGGCAGATCATGAAGTCCCATTTTACAGATAGGGACCTGAAGCATAGGATAGGTTAAGTGATGTGCCCAACTAAGGTCATGCAGGGAGTCCGTGCAGAGCGGGGAATTTAACTGAGATTTCTTGAGTCCCAGCCCAGAAGGCTTCCTACCAGGCCATCCTTCCCTCTTCATGTTGTCCTGACCCTGCTTATAGAAAAAGAAAATATGTGGTTAGATAAAGAACATTTCTCCCCCTTTTTTCAAACAATTTAAAATTAGACGGATTGAATTTACTAAATGAGGATTTTCCACAATGCCAAATGATAAATTACCCTTCATTTTTGAAGGAACCTGAACACATCAATAATTTCCTCTTTAACTTTCAGGAAAATCACATTTTAGAAGCTCTAACAGTGAATCTATTGTAATAATTGTACTACTAACATTTATTTTAGACTGCATGGAGGTGCTATGCAGCAGAAAATCCAGACTCTTCTACGTGGAAAATATACATAAGAAAACCAGCCAGAAATTATCATTTGATGTCACCTAGTCCAAAATCAAAGAAATCAGTAATGGTATCGGTAAGTAACCCTGGTTTCCTTTCCCATTTTGGTAGTTCAGTGAATACAGTTGCTTGGTAATGAAATGGAATTTGCTCATTCTCCAGAGGCTATAAATTGTATTTGTATTATAGGATATTGCTTGATCTTAAAGTTTTATTTTTTAAATGAACATTGGGATTTTCCAGATAGAAACATTTATATCTGTAGTTTACTTTGCTTCAATTCACTGGTTTGATTTTGATGGACATAAGAGTTTTCAGGGACACCACAGTGACATAACTCACTTATATCAACCAGTAATTGAATACAGGACACTGTGAAATAATGAGCAATGGGAAGATAAAGCGAGCACTTGCCCTTGCAATAGTAAAATACTGTGCTGCTCTCAAAAATTATTCTTATGGCTCAATCTGCCCCACTGGTAATAACACAGTATGTTTATATACAGTAGCCTTTCATGTCAAGTGATCTCAAATAATATATTTTCTTATACAAACACAACTGTGTATATACAGTATAATTAAAGTAAATACATGGTAGGTAGCCTGAACTGTACTAGGCAATAAAATTGAGTTCCACTTGATTATATGATTTGGGTGTGTTGGATGAAACCTGAAAAAAACGAGGTCCTATTTGCTTTGCCTCAAGCAAGAGGACTAAATTTCCAAAGAGCAGAGGCCCTCCTAAACTTGCATTATGCAAACGTGTACACACCCGCATTCAAATAATTGTGTCTGCAAATACCCATTTGTGTATCCGGCTACCCAGTTTGCATGTTTGTTCTGACAGGCACAAGGGGGCTTCTGCTTGTTAAGGAATTGCCATTCATGGTCCCAGGGTACTACTTTATAAGAATTTTGTCTTTGTGTCCTTGGCTACAATGTCCTGTTACCCCAACTTTGTGGAGTGTGCTAGTTAGCTGCCTCTTTCTCTCCCTCCACCCCAGAATTAGTTGCATCTCAGTGATATTCTATGTAAACAACTTATAAAGCACTTCAGAGTATTTTGCTATGAGAGGCACTTTGCAAATATACATATATATTATGCATTACGTCACCCATTCCGGTTGCAGTTGTTTTACAGTGCACTGCAGAAGTATGTAACAGGCTTGCCCGGGAAGTGAAAAAGAATAATGGGCCAGATCCTTACCTGGACTAAATAGGCATAGGTCAATTAATGTCAATAGAGCTATGTCTGATTGCAGCCGTTGAGGATCTGGCCCATCATAGCCATGAAACTGCAAGTGATTTATGTAGGCAATATGGTAATCTTGCTTTACCTTCTGAAAAATTATTTTGATTTCCTTTCCTAATTTGCCTTTATCTTTATCAAGCCACTTTTGTCTAGCTTATAATAGCTGAATTAGGAGGATACTATGATTCTTCAGCACAGAAGCCAGTACCTGTTTATTTTAAATGTGTTATCCAATAAAGTTTGTAACATACATAACTCATTGTTGAATTAGCAGGTTTTGTACTAATAATTCCAATATGTATGATCCTAGGAATTATCCTGTTTAAAAAAAATCATCTTGCGAAATAAGATGGCAATGATAATGAGAATAACAATCTAATATTTATAGTGCCTTTTCTTGAAGAATCCTAAACCACTCTGCATCCTTTTACTGAGGGAATTTTGCAAACTACATACTAGAGAGAAGCTGAAATCTCAATCTGAAATCAGCGCTCCTTCAGATTTCAGTGAGGGATTACATTTCAGTCCTGACCTCCTATCTCTACAGTTTTAGTTGCAGGTTAATTCTAAACTTGGACATGGTCTATTTTCAGGCTATGGTTCAGATGAAGCCAAAATCAAACCAGTGATTTTGTGAGATTTCTATCATTTGTGACTGAGTGAAGTTTGACCAGAACAGCTAAAACCATCAGATTTGAACCCAAAACCTTTATGAAACCTTAACTGCATCTGAATACTGCTTATCTCCACTAAATATACAAAAGGTGAACGCCAGTAGAAAAACTCAGATTCACATTTGGATCTGATTGTCAAAGTTCAAGAAGTTTCAGATCCAATGTTCTGTTCTTGATTTTTCTCTAATAATATATACTACACACACACACACACACACGCACAAACACAGACACACAAATGTAGAAATTATTTAAGGTTGCAAAATCAAACACTAAAAACTCAGGAAATGCTAGAATTAAAATTGCTTGTGCAACCTTAATTCTGCACCCATGCAAGTATGTATTATTATATAATTGTATGACTACATAATATTATTTCCATAGACCCCTGCCTGATTCAGTGCACAGGATGATGCTCAGTGAATGCAGCCAGGGTTGTGTATGAATGAATGAGGCTAAGAAGTGAAGTGTGGAGTATGAGGCTTGGCTCAAGAAACAAGGGTTGTGAAGGTTATAAATACCAGTTAGTAAAATGAGATATGTCTACAGCTCATCGTCTCCTGGCTTCTAGCCCAGTGCACCTTCCCATGGATAAAAGGGAATTTTGTTGGGAAAAGCAATGGGAAAATTCATTTTGTCCGTGTCTTGCCTGTTTGATGGTTCCGTTCTATGCAGCATACTGAAGAAAGACTGTGAAGAGCATGCTCAGTGTGCGTGGAAGCTTGGATGATATAACAAGCCGCTGGCAAGCTCTGTTGATCAGAACAGACTGCTGGTTGCAATATTCAATATCTTGGAACTCTGCCAAATCTGAAAAGATTTTTGTGCATACATCAAAAGGCACCTAATTGACCCCAGAACTACCCCTCTGCTAAATTTCAAACTTGTGCCATATACCACTGGAAGCATTAGAGTTCTATAAAAACTTATCTTGACTCTTAAAAAAAAAACAACCCAGAGGGGAGTTGTTAGGCAACCTTCATATATAGGAATAACATCTCAGCTGAAATACAGCTGTTTCTGAAGTGAAATGTGATCACCGTTTTAACAATGGAAAGTAACACAAATGTTGAGGACCATGAAGCATGTCCCCCGTGGTGTAGCATGGCACTGCAGTCAACCGGCCACAGTTTCCCTCTTGAGTTTTCAATGACTTCCTTGGTCATCAGCATGGTTTCATTTGCTGAGGTGAGTTGGCCCTCCAGCTAAGTCACAAAAGTCCACGCCTTCTAGGGTATTCAGAGTCTAAAGGAAAATACTAATCTTTCATCATGGATCTGTGCCTGGCACACAGTAGTCTGACCCTTCTTTTCCCAAGCTCAACTTCAAGACCTCCTGGGCTCTGGTTAGTCCAGGGGTAGGCAACCTATGGCACACATGCAGAAGGCGGCACGCGAGCTGATTTTCAGTGGCACTCACACTGCCCAGGTCCTGGCCACCGGTCCTGGGGCTCTGCATTTTAATTTAATTTTAAATGAAGCTTCTTAAACATTTTTAAAATATTATTTACTTTACATATAGCAATAGTTTAGTTATATATTATCGACTTATAGAAAGAGACCTTCTGAAAATGTTAAAATGTATTAGACTCCTAGACTCAGACTTTAGGGTCAGAAGGGACCAATGTGATCATCTAGTCTGACCTCCTGCACAAAGCAGGCCACAGAACCCTACCCATCCACTTCTATAACAAACCCCTAACCTATGTCCGAGTTATTGAAGTATTTCAAATTGTGGTTTGAAGACCTCAAGCTGCAGAGAATCCACCAGCAAGTGATCCCATGCCCCATGCTGCAGAGGAAGGCCGAAAAAACCTCCAGGGTCCTCTGCCAATCTGCCCTGGAGGAAAATTCCCTTCCCTGAACCCCAAATATGGCGATCAGCTAAACCCTGAGCATGTGGGCAAGACTCACCAGCCAGCACTCAGGAAAGAATTCTCTGCAGTAACTCAGATCCCATCCCATCCAACATCCCATCACCATCACTGGCATACTTAGCTGCTGGTAATCAAAGATCAGTTGCCAAAATTAAGCTATCCCATCATACCATCCCTTCCATCAACTTATCAGCTTAGTCTTAAAGCCAGATATGTCTTTTGCCCCCACTACTCCCCTTGGAAGGCTGTTCCAGAACTTCACTCGTCTAATGTTTAGGAAACCTTCGTCTAATTTCCAGTCTAAACTTCCTAGTGTCCAGTTTATAACCCATTCGTTCTTGGTCTAATTGGTACTAAGCTTAAATAATTCCTCTCCCTCCCTAATATTAATCCCTCCGATATAATTTATAAAGAACAGCATATCCCCCCTACAGCCGTCTTATTGGACTAGACTAAACAAGCCAAGCTCTTTGAGTCTCCTTTCATTGAAGCAACGTTTTCCATTCCTCGGATCATCCTAGTAGCCCGTCTCTGAACCTGTTCCAGTTTGAATTCATCCTTCTTAAACATGGGAGACCAGAACTGCACACAGTATTCCAGGTGAGGTCTCACCAGTGCCTTATAACGGTACTAACACCTCCTTATCTTTGCTGGAAATCCGTCGCCTGATGCATCCTAAAACCGCATTAAGCTTTTTTAATGGCCATATCACATTGGCGCTCATAGTCATCCTGTATCAACCAATACTCCAAGGTCCTTCTCCTCCTCTTTGCTTCCAACTGATGTGTCCTCAATGTATATCTAAAATTTTTATTATTATCCCTAAGTGCATGACCTTGCACTTTTCACTATTAAATTTCATCCTATTACTATGTACTCCATTTACAAGGTCATCCAGGATCTTCCTGTATATATCCCCCGGTCCTTCTCTGTGTTAGCAATACCCCCCAGCTTTGTGTCACCGCAAACTTTATTAGCACATTCCCCCCGCTTTTTCTGGCCAAGGATCAGTATAAAAAGGTTAAATAAGATTGTCCCAAAACCGATCCTTGAGGAACTCCCACTATAACCTCCTTCCCGCCTGACAGGTCACCCTTCATACGACCCGTTGTAGTCTCCCCTTTAACCAGTTCCGTATCCACCTTTCAATTCATATTATCCCCATCTTTCCAATTTGACTAATAATTCCCCATGTGGAACCGTGTCAAATGCCTTACTGAAATCGAGGTAAATTAGGTCTACTGCATTTCCTTTGTCTAAATAATCTGCCACCTTCTCAAAGAAGGAGATCAAGGTTGGTTTGGCATGATCTACCTTTAGTAAAACCAGGTTTGTAATTTGTCCCAAATTACCATTGACCTCAATGTCCTTAACTACTTTCTCCTTCAAAAATTTTTCCAAGACCTTACATACTACAGATGTCAAACCTAACAGGGCATATATTTACTCGGATCTCACTTTTTTCTCCTTTCTTAAAGATAGGAACTATGTTAGCAATTCTCCAGTCATACGGTACAACCCCTGAGTTTACCGATTCATTAAAAATTCTCACTAACATGCGCCAGTTCCTTTAATATTCTTGGATGAAGATTGTCTGGGCCCTCCGATTTTGTCCCATTAAGCTGTTCAAGTTTGGCTTCTACCTCAGATGTGGTAATATCTACCTCCATATCCTCATTCCCGTTTGTCATCCTTCCATTATCCCTAAGCTCCTCATTAGCCTTATTAAAGACTGAGGCAAAGTACTTATTTAGATATTGGGCCATGCCTAGATTATCCTTAACCTCCTTTCCATCCTCAGTGTTTAGCGGTCCCACTTCTTCTTTCTTCATTTTCTTCTTAATTTATATGGCTATAGAACCTTTTTACTTTTGGTTTTAATTCCCTTTGCAAGGGCCAACTCTACTTGGCTTTTAGCCTTTCTCACTTTATCCCTACATGTTCTGACCTCTCTAAGGTAGCTTTCCTTGCTAACCCACCCTTCTTCCACTCCTTGTAGGCTTTCTGCTTTTTCTTAATCACCTCTCTGAGATGCTTGCTCATCCAGCTTGGTCTACAACTCCTGCCTGTGGTTTTTTTCCCCCTTTCTTGGGATGCAGGCTTCCGATAGTTTCTGCAGCTGCGACTTAAAGTAATTCCAGGCCTCCTCCGCATTTAGATCCACAAGTTCTTCAGTCCAATCCACTTCTCTAACTAATTTCCTTAATTCTTTAAAGTTAGCCCTCGAGAAGTCAAAAACCCTAGTCCCAGATCTATTTTTGTTTATCCTTCCATCTAGTTTGACCTGAATTAGCTCATGATCACTCGAACCAAGGTTATCCCCTACAACCATTTCTTCTATGAGGTCCTCACTACTCACCAAAACCAAATCTAAAATGGCATCCCCTCTTGTCGGTTCTTCAACTGCTTGGTGAAGAAATACATCTGCTATCATATCCAGAAAAATCTGAGCCCTATTATTCTTGCTAGCACTTGTCTTCCAGTCTATATCTGGGAAGTTAAAGTCTCCCATGATCACACATTTCCCATTAGTGTTTACTCATTAAAAACATTAAAGAGGTCTCTGTCCATATCCAAATCAGATCCTGGCAGTCTGTAGCACACCCCAAGCACTATCTCAGGGGAGGCTCTAGTAGCTTTCTTTTCCAGTGTGATTTTTGCCCAGACAGACTCTGTCTTGTCCATTCAATCACTTCTTATTTTTTTACAGTTAACCTCCTCATTAATGTACAATGCTACTCCACCACCTTTGCCTTTATTTCTGCCTTTCCTAAACAGCACATAGCCTTCAATACCTGTACTCCAGTCATGATTACTATTCCACCATGTTTCTGTTATCCCTCTAATATCCGGTTTCACTTCCTGCACCAGTAGCTCTAGTTCCTCCATTTTGTTACCTAGGCTCCTCGCATTAGTGTACAGACATCTTAATTTTTGCCGTTTGGCTTCACTGACATTCTTTACCCTGTTAGGCAGAGACATTCTACCACCAGCATCACCTGTTAGTCTGCTATCTACACTGCCCTTCCTCCTTATGCCAATTCTTCTGTCCACGACTGTATCCCCTCTTACTTTGTTTATTTCCCTCTCAAGGTTAAATTCTGGCGTGGAGATCTCCTGGACATCTCCCAACCATCTCCCCCCAATTCCTAGTTTAAAGCTCTCTTAATCAGTTCGGTGAGCCTCCATCCTAGAAGTCTGTTTCCCTCCTTACTCAGGTGAAGTCCATCCCGAGAGAACAGTCTTCTGTCCGTAAATGCTTCCCAGTGGCCGTACATCCCAAAGCCCTCCTTATAGTACCACTGCCTGAGCCATCTGTTGATCGCCATAATCTTGTTACACCTTTGTTGCCCTTCTCTAGGAACTGGCAGAATCCCACTGAAGATCACCTGAGCCTCGATTTCCTTAAGTGTCTTCCCCAGTCTGGCATAGTCTCCCTTGATACATTCCAGAGAGTATCTAGCCGTATCATTCGTTCCCACATGAAGGACAATCAACGGATTCTTTCCCGCTCCCGCCAGGATCCTTTTCAGCCTCAGGTCCACATCCTGTATCTTAGCATCCGGCAGACAGCACACCCTTCTGTTCTCCCGATCAGCTCTAGTTACAGGCCTGTCTATTCTTCTCAGTAAGGAGTCTCCAATCATGTAGACCTGCCTTTTCCTGGTGACAGTGTGATTCTCCGGTCTATCCCCTGCGCCCATTGGCTGCAAGTCCTCTCGATTCCTATTCACCCTTGCAATCCTCCTGGGGCTTATATTTGGTGTTGCCTCCATTGACTCCTCCCCTCCTCTTGTAGGACTATCAGCTCTTCTCTTTTTCCTTGCCCTCTCTCCTTCAGTGACCACTGCTGTGCCCCTTCTTCATTTTCCAACTCTGCAAACCTGTTCCTGAGTTCTATTTCTCCTTCACTGGCCCGTCTTTTCCTCTACCTGGTTCTCTTAGTCACATGCTTCCACCGTCCACTTTCCTCTCCCAGCAGTCTCTCCTCTGAATTCTTTGGTCCTGCTTCCATCTGCACGTCTGAGCTTATCCCTTCAGCCCCCTCGTGTCTGTGCTCCATCATCTGCTCAAACCCTCTTCTAAACTCAACCAGAGTTTTCACCTGCATCTCCAGTCCTTGGATCTTTTCTTCCATCAGCTCTATCAGGCAGCACTTCATGCAGACAAAACTCTTTTCAGGTACCCCCTCCAGGATCATGTACATGCCGCAGCTTCCACATCCAGTCATCCTCATTGTGTCTTTCACTGCTGCCTCTGTATCAGTCATAGCCTTCCCACCTAAAGCCCGGTAGTCCACGGAACGCAACACAACACAACCCCCCAGCAGGCACCAGACCATCACTCACTCCTTCACCTAGCCTGTCAGTCCCTCTGTCCTAGTCTCCCCTGTAAACTCCCTCTGTAAACTCCCTCTGAAACTCCCCTGTTTACAGCTCTGTTTGCTGGCTCCTGTGCCGCTGCCTGACTGGCTGGCTACTTTTAGAGGACCCCTAATCAGGTAAGCCCCGCCCCCTTATCAGGGCTCCGCTGCTCTCCCAGCACACTGCCCCTAGCAGCCTACACACACACACACACACACACACACACACACACACACACACACACACACACACACACACACACACACACACACTCTATACAATCCACAAACTACAAAAACCTGCTCCTCCAACAGAACTCCCTCTGAAACTCCTCTGTTTACAGCTCTGTTTGCTGGCTCCTGTGCCGCTGCAACTGGCATGCAAAACCTTAAATTAGAGTGAAAAAATGAACACTCGGCACACCACTTCTGAAAACTTGCCGACCCCTGGGTTAGTCCTTTCCTCCTCCCCTTAACAACCAGGCTCATTGCACCCTCTATCAGGGTGGCAGCATAGAGGGAATCCATACCCACGTTCTACAATGAGTTCCAGGCCCTGGGAGCCCTAAATAAAAGGTCTTTCTGCTCCCTGTAGCCAGAACCTGATTTCCACCTTCTGTACTGCTAGGAACAGCATCTTCAGCACTCCTCCTGCCTACAGCTGATCTTCATATTTTCCTTAAAAAATTAAACATTTAACCCACTTTTAACTTTTAGGCACCTCTAGAACTCCGGCACCCCTAGGCATGTGCCTAATGTGTCTAATTGGAAATCCAGCCCTGCCTGTAACCACAAGCTGCCCTGCTTCTTCTTCACATACCTCTTATCCTCCTTGGGCTCAACCTTCTTTGCCCCTAAAACAGGGTGACCACAGCCCTCCTTCCTGGGGCTATGCTGTAATTCTTATTAGCTTTCCTGGCTTACCCTCATGGGGGTTCAGTTTCTGCTCCAGGGAGCCCTCCCTCTGAGTCTTCCTGGACTCTAGATTCGTGAGTGCTGTTCCTCGCTCCCTTCAGTCATCTCGTGACTGAGCTCCATGCAGTTGTTCTATGAGCTGAGTGTTAGTCACCTGACTAAACACCTGGCCTCCATTCCCAGCTTGACAGCTGATTCTCCCATAGAACACTTTTCCTTAAAGGGCCACGCCTTAGAACAGGGTTTTGCTGATCCAGGCCCTGCTGACCTTAAAGGTGAAAGGCTACAAATGGGAAATGAAAGATAGTACTATAATCCAACTGAAACTGGAAGAATTCAGGTGGGCAGACTGCATTTACTTAGCTTAGAATTTGGCCAGGACACCAGGATTAATATCCTACTCTTGTGAACATTGTCATGGGAGTTTTTAATGAAAACAAATGGTCAGATCCCCTCTGTGGTTAATCTAATCAAGTAAATTTCACTATTGAGGCAGCACTCCTAGTGTGTGTTCTTACAAGAGATCTAATTTGTGTTCATATTTTTAGGTGAAGAAGAAGTTTAAGACTGAGAAGGACAATGGACCTTCTTCTCCAGATAAAATGTTAACTGTTCCACATATCACTTATGACCACGTGATGGATGATAGGAAGTCTGACTTTAATATTGATGCATATGAAAATTCTGGTAAGAAATTCCTTTATAACATACATTAAAATACTGGGCTATGGATTAATTACACAAAGGATCCTAATTATGATTGTTAAAAGCGTGTATGTGTAGGAGAGGGGATTGTGGTACTACCTCCTCCCTCCCCCTTTCTTAGGAGTCCAAACAAGGATTATTTTCTGTTTGGCTTTGGCCACTGACTAGTCTGGATGAGGTCCAATAGCTCTCCTCATGAAAATGCTCAACTGCAGATAGGCCATGGTTGAAGGTTTCTCCTATGTGGCAGAAGAGCTAAATTCTCTGCAACTGATGCCAGAGCCACCTGGTATTTAAGTCAATAAGAGGTACTGTAGTTGGCCACCAACTCATCCTCCTCATCCCCTCTTGAGGTCCCTTCCAGTCCTATGATTCTATGATCTCTTCCCAGATGAAATTCAAATGAGCCATATCCACGGTATGCTTACACCCAAACTTTAAACAATGAGCCATGGCTGCTCTTGAAATCTGGTTTGTCACTGCAGACCATGTATGCCCTCTTCCCCTCCTGGGATTGGTTTTGCAGTTAGAAAGCTATTACTTCAAGTTCATATAATGTAGTAGTATAATAATATCATTTAGCTGTTCTATATAGCACTTTTCATAAATGCAGATGGTCTTCTGTGTAATTCATCAGTGTAGATTTCTTTTGTGAGATGGAGCCACATCTATTTTATAGTCCTGTTGCAATTAGAATCTTGTTGCTTTTAAACTTACACTGTAAATTCATCAGTTATTTTACATATGATTTCTTTTTAAAGTTACTAGCATATTGTATTAAAATCTGTTAACTTCTGTGTTTTAATTCTGGTAAAAAGAATGTTAACTGAAGCAAATGAGGTATAATTTTTAAGGGTACATTTTACAGATCATATAGATTTTTAAGCTCTTAAATTTTTTATTTAGAGAGTTGGCTGACTTTGTTTAAATTTAATGGTCATTAAAATGAGGAGGAGATTGCAGTGTTTATTGAAACCAGGCATATTTAGTTCAGGCAGGAAGTCTAATGTCCTTATGTCATTCTGGTGCACGACAGTCCTGATCCACATCTTCCCTGCTTTTTCATTCCTCCTGGGCTTCTCCTGAGTAACAATTGCCACTTAAACTCTGTTGTGCCAAACACTATTGTAATTAGCAGGTGAACAAGGATAAAGTTGACTCTGTGGATCAACCATTGAGAAATATCTTTCTGTGAAACAGCACAGTGTGAGAGCTTTATGAATGCCTACATTTGCCAGATCCCATCTTTGAAATTTTTGAGTTCCTAAATCTACTAAGGAGCCATATGATTTGCAGGCAAATACCAATGCCCCTTCAGTATCAACACTTTAGCTGTCAATCAAAAGTTTTCCTCTTATTTCTTCTGACACTTATTTTCTCTCCTTTTTATCTGTGTTCTGTCCTCTCAAAACTCTTACAAGTATACAGGACAAACAGGAATGTTCAAGTGGCTTGGTAAGTTGAGGAAAATAATTTTATATACAGCATGCCAGACTTTGACATTTAACATAGTTTGCAATGCTCTTTTGTGTGTGTAGTAGTTTGCTATAATCCCTTCACTACACAAGACACCATGCCAGACAAAAATGTGGATTCTCACTCATCTGATCACAATCACAATATAATTAAAAAGCAGAATATCATGATGCTCTTTCATAAAATACGTGTTTATTAAGTGGCAGACACCCTCCATTCCCTTGCATCATTCATAACCAAGTTATTCACCTTTCTAGAGATGACCAAACAACCAGTGATTGAACCCAGACCATTTCCTAAACAAATAATGGGGCACCGGCAAAATTTCCAGGCACAACCTCCTATGTCATTCATACAAAAATGCACGTGCGAGTGTTGCATCTATAAAATGCACGTAGGCATCAACTAAGATGGATTGGCCCTTAAAAATTAAATAATCCACTTTATCTTTTTTACAGAAAATACCTGCGGTCTGGATTCTTTGTCCCTTTAAGTCATTATGTCAGTCTGCTTTTTCTAAGTATGCTCATGGTGGAGCTTTCTTATGAGTGTTTCCTTATAACCCTTTCAATGAGTGATTTCGAAATATTTTTAGGGTTAGAGCAAGGGCTGTGCCAAACCATTAAGGCTTTAGTGAGAGTACCACAAGGCCTCACTTACAGTGAGGGCTGTCTCTGCAACCATTGAAGACAATGGCAAACTGCCATTGACTTAAGTAGTAGAGAATTGAGTCGAAGTGCTCCAGAACTTGGATTATGCTGTCCAAAAATGTACAGGGCTGAATTCTCTACCTCTACCTGGAGCTAATTCTAGCTCCCTGATTCTGCTCTGCCCAGCCCTGGTGCAACTTAAAACTGCAGGGAGAATGGATATGTATGTTTAATTTGCACCCATGAAGAATCATCATAACAGAGCCTCTCTCCCATACATTTTCCCTCGTTACCAAGAAGTGCAGTTCTAATGGTGGAATAGGCAGAGGAGAAGAGGAGTAGGAACAGCATAGTCACCTGTGCTTCCTTTGTCACCAAGAGATTCCCCCAACACAGGGAATTCTCAGAGAAGGCTCTCCAACAAGTATAAAATCATTTTGTGTTTCCTGCGCAGGCATTAAGTAAACTCGGTAGACCTGAGAATCTGGTCCCCAGTGTCCTCAAAACGGTTTTAGGGGAGAAAGGAAGAAAGAGAGAAGAGAAGTATATATTCTTCTTTGAGTGCTTGCTCATCTCCATTCCAGTAGGTGTGCGCGTGCCGCGTGCACGTTCGTCGGAGACTTTTACCCTAGCAACACTTGGTGGGCCGGCAGGGCGCCCCCTAGAGTGGCGCCGCCATGGCGCCGGTTATATACCCCTGCCGGCCTGCCGCTCCTCAGTTCCTTCTTACCGCCTGTGTCGGTCGTTGGAACTGTGAAGCGCAGCTTGCTGTTCTCCACCTCCCTAGCGATTCACTCGTCTTCTCTTGTATTGTATATAGTTTGATCTTTCAACTGTAGTTAGTTATTGTTATTTAGTAGTTTTGTTTGGTGTATTGTAGGTAGTTTAACGGGATTGGGGGTTAGCCCCTTCCCCGACCCCGGTACCGGGCTCATGTCCGGCTCACCGAGCTTCAAACCGTGCGCGGTCTGTCGTAGGCTGTTGCCCACTGGTGACCCACACGACGCCTGCCTTAAGTGTTTGGGCAAGGCTCATTTGACAGATAAGTGCCATATCTGTAAGGCTTTTAAGCACCTAACTAAAAAAGAGTGGGACGTTTGCCTCAAGCAGTTATTGATGGAGGCGGCGCTGACTCCCCAGTCCTCGGCACCGGCACCGAGAATAACTGCTTCGTTGGCACAGGAGCATACCTCTTCAGTGAAGACTCCGAGTCACCGACCTTCTCCGGCATCAGCTTCTGCCCGGCACCACTCACTCTCACCTTTGAGCAAGAAACGCAAGCCTCCTGTGGCTGCTATATCCGCATCGCAGTCAGAGCGCTTAGCAAGGCCGGACCGCCCGGCACTGCCGTCTGCCGTGGCACTGACTTCCACCGCACCGTTGATTCTGGCCTCGGAAGAACCGTCGAGTCCAGTGCCAACCAGCTCCCCGGCGCCGGCCGTGGTTGAGCTTGTCGTGCTCTTCACTCCAGAGACGTTCTCCGCGGCACGGGACCTGATCACCTTAACGGAGCCTGAGCTGCCTCGACCCCCGGCACCGCCGGTGCGGGTCCCTCAATCCACAGGCAAGCCAGCACTTGTAAGATCTTCTTCACTCGGTACCATGGGACTTCGTCGCTCTCGGTCCCAGTCCAGGTCCCGCAGACGCTCACGGTCCCGCCATCGATCTTGGTCCTGCGGCCGCTCGCAGTCCCAGTACCGTTCCCCATCGCGGTACCAGTCGTACTCGCAGTACCGCTCGAGGTCCCGGTTGCCATCCAGGTACTACCGGCACCGTTCCAGATCTCGTCATCACTCACGGCACCGTGCTTCCCGCAGCCGATCTCAGCACTGGTCGACCTCCCGGCACCGCGCTGGTTGCAGGTCCCGGTCTCAATCTTGGCACCATCGAGGCTCTCGGCACCGCTCCCCGGCACCGCGTAGGGACAGTTCCAGTGGATGCAGGGACCATCACCTCACGGTCTCCACCCCGCCATGGCCATCTTGTCAGACATCAATCTCCTCCCATGCCAGGTCGGCATCCTATGGGGAATCGGACAATCAGCAGGACCCTCATCAGTGGTCCTTTTGGACACCTTGGGCCTACCATCAGAGCCAAGGTGCCCCACATCCGCCACCGTGCTTTGGCCCTTCCGAACATAGGGCGCCAGAGGCCACAGTGAGCAGACCTCCTCCAGCGGGTACAGAACATCTCCCAGCGCAGGTCTCGGACTTGCAAGAACCACCCCAGGACGTTCCACAGGACCAGGAGTCACTTCAAGATCCATTGGTCCCTGGGGTGTCTTCCTCTTCTTCACCAGATGAGGCAGTAGCGGGGACGGCCACATCTGGACCGCCCCCAATCGACCTTCGGTCGCACCAGGACCTCCTCCGCCATGTCGCTCTTAACATAAACCTACCCGTGGAGGGAAGTCCCTGAAGTGGAAGACCCAGTGGTCACCATACTATCGGCGGAGGCTCTGACAAGGGTGGCCCTCCCCTTTATTCGCACCATACAGGCTCGGGCAGATACAATCTGGCAAACCCCGGCATCCGTACCACCTACAGCCAAGGGGGTCGAACGCAAATATATGGTTCCATCCAAGGGGTACGAATACCTATACGTACACCCTCCTCCTTGTTCGTTAGTAGTCCAATCCGTCAACGAATGAGAGCGCCACAGCCAACAAACCCCTGCGCCTAAATCGAGGGAGGCCAGGCACATGGACTTGTTGGGAAGGAAGATCTACTCTGCAGGAGGCCTCCAGCTCAGGGTGGTGAATCAGCAAGCCCTCTTGAGTAGATACAGTTATAACACCTGGGAGGCAATAGGGAAATTTGTAGAGCTAGTCCTGCAGGATTCCTGCCAGGAGTTCTCAGCTCTCCTGGAGGAAGGGAAAAAAGTTGCAAGGACCTCCCTCCAGGCCTCGTTAGATGCCGCTGATTCGGCAGCTCGAACTGTCGCCTCTGGGATTGCTATGCGGCACATCTCGTGGCTGCAAGCGTCGGGTCTGCCGCCTGAGCTGCAGTATACCATACAGGACCTACCCTTTGACGGTCAGGGCCTTTTTTCCCAAAAGACGGATCCTCGCCTTCAGAGTTTGAAGGACAACCGCGTGATCATGCGTTCGCTGGGAATGCATACGCCGCAGACTCAGAGGCGATCTTTCCACTCACAACCTCAGTGCCCCTATCCCCCACCTCAGCCAAGACAGGACTTCTCCAGAAGGAGAGGCCGTACTTCCCGGAGACGCCAGTCTGGCCCACAAGGGGGTAATAACTCCGGCCCCACCAAACCACCGGCGGGACCAAAGCCAAACTTTTGAGGGTGCGCCCAAGAGCACTGTACCAATTACCTCCCAGGATCCTTTTCAGTTCGCCAACTGCCTTGTCGCATTCTTCCCTGCATGGTCCCAGCTAACATCGGACCGCTGGGTTCTCAGCACGGTGGAGTGTGGCTACCGTCTTCAGTTTATTTTGTCCCCTCCTTCCCACCCTCCATCCCCGTCCCTCTTCAGGGACCCCTCTCATGAGCAACTCCTTCTGCAGGAAGTTTCGAGGCTCCTTGTGTTGGGAGTTATACAGGAGGTTCCAGAGGACCTAAGGGGAAGAGGGTTCTATTCCAGATACTTCCTAATTCCCAAGGCGAAAGGGGGCCTCCGGCCCATCCTGGACCTGCGAGCTCTGAACAAGTTCATCACGAAGTTCAAGTTCCGCATGGTATCTCTGGGAAACTTTATACCCTCCCTGGATCCCGGAGACTGGTACGCTGCTCTCAACATGAGGGACGCATATTTTCATATCGCGATTTACCTCCCCCCCCCACAGAAGGTTCTTTCGCTTCGTGATAAATCGTCAACACTACCAATTTGCAGTCCTTCCCTTTGGCCTCTCCTCGGCCCCTCGAGTGTTCACAAAGTGTATGGCAGTAGTCGCCGCCTACCTCCGTCGCCGTCAAATCCATGTTTTCCCATATCTCGACGACTGGCTTATTCGAGGGACCTCCGAGGCTCAGGTTACCACACACGTAAACGTCATCAAGGACCTATTCTCCCATCTAGGTCTGATCCTCAACCTAGACAAATCCATTCTGCTTCCTACGCAGAGAATAGAATTCATCGGGGCCATGCTGGACTCGAATCTTGCAACGGCCAGTCTACCTCCACAGAGGTTCCAGGCTATAGTCTCCCTCATCCAGGGGCTACAAGCCTTCCCAACAACCTCTGTCCGTACCACCCTTGCTCTACTCAGCCACATGGCTGCGTGCACTTTCGTGACGAAGCATGCAAGACTCCGCATGCGCACTCTCCAGACTTGGCTTGCCTCAGTTTATCGTCCGCGCAGGGATGCCCTGGACATGATAGTCGCGATCCCACCAAAAGTACTGGACTCCCTCAACTGGTGGCTGACGCCCTCCCTGGTGTGTGCCGATCGCCCGTTCCACCCACCGCAGCCTTCGGTGTCTCTAACGACGGATGCTTCATCCCTGGGCTGGAGTGCACACCTAGGGCACCTTCACACCCAGGGCCTTTGGTCCTTGCAAGAACTGAGTCTGCATATCAATGTCCGTGAACTGAGAGTGGTCCGATTGGCGTGCCAGACCTTCCAACACCATCTACAGGGCAGTTGTGTTGCTATTTTCACGGACAACACAACGGCCATGTATTACATAAACAAACAAGGAGGCACATGGTCTTCCCCCCGTGGGACTTCTGTATAGCCCACTCGATAGACCTCGTAGCCTCCTTCCTTCTGAGAGTCCAGAACTCTCTCGCAGATCACCTGAGCAGGTCCTTCCTGTCCCACAAATGGTCCATCCATCCAGACGTCCTTCTTTCTGTATTCCGGAAGTGGGGCTTTCCCCAGATAGACCTATTTGCCTCCAGAGAGAACAGGAAATGCCAGGTGTTCTGCTCCCTTCAGGGCCGCTCCCCAGGCTCTCTGTCGGACGTGTTCCTGATCCCCTGGAAAGGACGTCTTCTCTATGCCTTTCCACCCTTTCCCCTAGTCCACAGAGTCCTGCTCAAGCTCCGCAGGGACAGGGCCAGGCTGATCCTAATCGCTCCGGCATGGCCGAGGCAGCACTGGTATTCCATGCTGCTCGACCTATCCCTAATGACTCCGATACCACTGCCACTCTGCCCGGATCTTATAACGCAGGACTTTGGCAGGCTTCACCACCCGGACCTGCAGTCCCTGCACCTGACAGCGTGGCTGCTGTCTGGTTGAACTAATCCGAGCTCCGCTGCTCTGCCCAGGTTCAATGGGTCCTTTTGGAAAGCAGAAAACCCTCCACGAGGACGACGTACCTTGCCAAGTGGAAGCGGTTTTCTCTTCGGTGTACACAGCGTTCCCTAGTTCCTGAGGCCGTTTCAGTCCCTATTGTCCTGGACTACTTGTGGTACCTCAAGGAACAAGGCTTGGCACTCTCTTCAATAAGGGTGCATTTAGCCGCAATCTCCACCTTCCATCCGGGGGAGTCGAACAGTTCCACCTTTTCTCACTCGATAGTTTCGAGGTTCCTTAAGGGCTTGGAGCACCTCTACCCGCCGGTTAAGCCTCCTTCCCCTACCTGGGATCTCAACCTTGTCCTGACTCGGCACACGGCCCCAACCTTTGAGCCGTTAGCCACTTGCTCGCTGCTGTACCTGTCCTGGAAGACGGCCTTCCTGGTAGCTATCACATCAGCCAGACGGGTTTTGGAGCTCCGTGCTTTAATGACAGACCCCCCATATACAATCTTCCACAAAGATAAGGTACAGCTACGCCCGCACCTGGCTTTTCTTCCCAAGGTGGTCTCTGCCTTCCATATTAATCAAGATATTTTTCTACCAGTCTTCTTCCCAAAGCCGCACGCATCACGCAGGGACCAACAGCTTCACACCCTGGATGTCTGCCGAGCACTCACCTTTTACATCCAGAGGACAAAACCCTTCAGGCGCTCGCCCCAGTTATTTATAGCAGTGGCGGAGCGTATGAAAGGTATGCCTATATCTTCTCAGAGGCTTTCATCATGAGTAACGTCCTGTATCCGGACGTGCTATGACTTGGCCCATGTCCCGATTGGCCATCTCACCGCCCACTCTACTCGGGCTCAAGCCTCGTCGACCGCCTTCCTGGCGCACATTCCCATCCAGCAGATATGCCACGCAGCTACCTGGTCGTCAGTGCATACGTTCACATCTCGCTATGCGCTCGTTGCCCAATCGAGAGAGGATACCGCCTTTGGCTCAGCGATCTTGCATTCCGCAATGTCTCACTCCGACCCCACCACCTAGGTAAGGCTTGGGAATCACCTACTGGAATGCACTCGAAGAAGAAAAGATAGTTAGTCACCTTTGTAGCTGTTGTTCTTCGAGATGTGTTGCTCATATCCATTCCATACCCGCCCTCCTTCCCCACTGTCGGAGTAGCCGGCAAGAAGGAACTGAGGAGCAGCGGGCCGGCAGGGGTATATAACTGGCGCCATAGTGGTGCCACTCCAGGGGGCGCCCTGCCGGCCCACCAAATGTTGCTAGGGTAAAAGTCTCCAACGAACGTGCACGCAGCGCGCGCACACCTACTGGAATGGATATGAGCAACACATCTCAAAGAACAACAGTTACAAAGGTGAGTAACCGTCTTTTTTATACCTGAGTCTAGCATGGATACAATTATACACAAAAAAAGCTACATTAAAATAACATTATGGTTGCAAAGTGAAACATTCCAAAGGTAGGAAATGCCAGAATTAAGGTTACCTGTGCAAACTTAGGGATAGTCATGCTCAGCCCCTGCAGCATCAGGCTGCAGCATGCTGAATTATTCTGTGACATGGTGCATTTGCAGTCCAGTCACCACATTGGAGCAGTAAAGGAATGGTGCATGCTCCATGCAGATGGAACCTTTGGAGAATTTAGCTGCCAAACTCTGGTACATCTCTTCTGCGCCTGTGAGCATGACTGAGGTGGAGTCTCATAAATTGAGCAGTTTTTCAAGGGAACAGCAAAAGACACATCCCTGACATCTGGAGGACACACCACTGCAAAGCATGGGAGGTACCACAGTTTGTCAACAAAACAACTGCAAGAATGGTTTGAATGATGGCAAAACGACATATTTTTAGCTAATCTCATTCTTGGAAACAACTGAAACATTTGAGCTGAAACTTCCCCAAGAAATTCAGCCTGAGGCAGACACCTAGTATGGGAAATTTCAGCCCAAATGGTTAAAGTATGGCAAGGCTATAAGCAATTGAGAGCAAGTTGTTATAATGGGAAATGTCCATCTATAATATAATGTACTAAAGAGCCAAAAAAATGACAGGAAGTTATACTATGACCTCCAAGGGCCAGTTTGAGTCTGGTCCTTATTCAGTTATACAGTTGTGAGAGGTAACGCACAAGGAGACTTATTTGCTGGCACTTGTATGGACTGCGGAAATGTCAGGCAGAATTACCTTCCCTGCACTCAGGGGAATAGAAGGGAGGCTCCATCCCTATTCCTTGGCGGCACATGGCTCCACAAAGGGGACAAGGAGAAGGTATATCTATGGCCACACCATGCTGCAGAACAGGCTAGGTGCATGAGGGAATATTAATCTACAGCCCATAAGAGTTTAGCAGTAGATCTTATTCCACTATGCATGGGAAGGTAGAAGGAGGCAGAATGCCTCCCCTTCTGGGGACTTAGTTTAAAATAATACTAAAAAGAGGCAGAAAATACTCATTAAAGCATTTTACTTATATTTAATCAATAGTAAATGAAAAGACTTGCATTAAAACTCCTTTCCTCTGTGGTTTTCCCTTTTTAACTTTAAAGATCACAGGTGCAACACAGACTTTGCATTAAAGACAGACATGTTGCAGTCTTTCCAGCTGTCTCTTTTTTTCTCCTTCTTTTTCTGTGTCTTGTGTACATCTTTGCTGTGACTCAGACCGTCAGCAATCCTGGGCATCTCTTTCTGCACAGCAGTCATCCTCCAGTGCTCCTCCTTCTCCAGGTAACGCCGCCATTTCTATGATCTGTCTCCTTTGCAACTGCCAGTATTTCAATCTTTGCATTGCAAAGTTTGGACTTTGCCCATTATCTGAGGTAAAATTAGGTTTTACCCCTTCTCCCCCACCCCGCCCTCCAAAAATGTTGATTTTTTTTCCCAGTGGAAATTTTAATATTGAAAAATTTCAGCTGAAAACCAAAATATTTTGTTTTTTTAGGCATTCCAGTTTTTTAACAAAAAATCAAAATGTTCCACAAAAAGCAGACACTATTCATTTAGTTGAAAAAGAGTTAAAATGGAAAATTTTAAATCAGCCCTATAAAAGAGTTAACCTACTTGCCCGTTGTATGTAAGCTGATAATAAAATCATAAAACCCGAGTTGATTTCTTGAAATATCCTCTATTAATATATTGTAAAACATTTTTACTACAGTACTTAGGTATTCCTATACAAATACCATACTGTTGGAAAAAATCCTGTATTAATCTAGTGCTTGCTCCTCCAATCATTGGGATATTTAGGGAGGCAGAAACTTGTAAGTTTTCCAATTCCAATGGTTATAATGTTTTCCCTACAACTTAAATTAAATGTTCCTCGCTGCCTCTCTTGTCTATTTTGTGCTCTGGTTAATTCATGAACTTTGATTCCTTTGTTTACAAAAAAATCCTCTTTTTCTTTTTTTTTACATATTTATAGACAGTAATATCAAATACTTGAGAGGAAGCATGTCCAGTGGTGAGGACCTAGGATTTTGAGAGACTTGGGTTTCAAGTCCCTGCTCCTCCATAGATTTCCTATGTGACCTTGGGCAAGTCATTTAGCCTTTCTGGGCTTCCTGTCGTCATTTGTAAAAACCTATTTCACAGTGAGAATAAGTATGTTAAAAATTGTGAGTTGGTGAGATATTGCCATATAATTACCTCATATAAGTAGACCAAGAGCCAACCATTTACTGATTTTATTTTTTTATATCTCACATTAGGCTTGTAAGTATCCATACCGTGGGGACGTTTGAGCAGGGAGACAGTAATTCATGGTTTTGGTACAGATTTTTTTTTTAAGTTTTGAATTTCTCTGACCTTCTCCAGAGTTCTTTGGTCTGAAATTAGTACAGATTTTTCGCTAGATCAGGTTTGCTTCTGCCTGCTTATAGGAAGCAGTTGTGCACCGGCGCTAGGGAGTAGGAGTGGGTGCTTCCGACAAGGACTGGCCATGAGCTGTCCCTAAGTAGTTTCCAGAAAGAAACAGGCAATAGCTTCACTGTAAAGTAAATATACTGCCCACATTATTATTTCCTTGTTACTCTCAGGAGAGAGAGTATCCTTATATTTTTCAGATCAGGTTGGGGACAACCTTAATTTCTTCTTTCCTTTTTCATCTGTCATTTCTGTCTTAAACAGAAACGCAATAATTGTAACAATCCAACAATTACAAGTCCTCTTGCAAGCAATGTCTCATGTGGGTACAGTAAACAAGTGCTTGGCAAGCACTCAGCGGCGGCTCCAGGCACCAGCGCTCCAAGTGCGTGCCTGGGGCAGCAAGCCGTGGGGGGCGCCCTGCCGGTCTCTGCCAGGGCGGCAGTCAGGCAGCCTTCGGCGGCTTGCTTGTGGGAGGTCCGCCAGTCCCGCAGATTCGGTGGCAATTTGGGCGGCAGGTACGCTGAAGCTGCGAGACCGGCGGACCTCCCACAGGTACGCTGCCGAATCCGTGGGACCAGGGACCTCCCGCAGGCAAGCCATCGAAGGCAGCCTGCCTGCCATGCTTGGGGCGGCAAAAAAGCTAGAGCTGCCCCGGCAAGCACTGCATGTGGCTGTAAGTTTGATAGCTCTGTTAGTAATCAGAATGCATGAAGAGACTTTTAGATTTCTCCTTAGGAAACTGGTGAGGTTTCATCCATGCCTGACAGAACACTGACTGTTCAGTATTTATTTAGTAACAGCCGAAGAAGTCATTTTAACAAAAAATATTTAAGGCCCTGTAAAGTTGTACATTTTCAGCTGGAATTCTTCTGCTCTTTTCCATAACCTCTGTCCTGAATGTGGCTGTGTTAATCCAACGGATATTACTCAGAATAAAAAGCTGATGCTGAAGTTCGCTGCTATTTGCTATATAATTCTCATTGTGTTAGTGCTAATATTGGTTCTAGAGTAATACTGTGGTCAAGGAACCCTGCTTTTAAGCAGCTAGTACTGGAGTAAAACCTTGCTGTATTTTTAAATTTTTCCAGATGTTCCCTATCTTGCTCCTATTGAAGTCAGTGAAAGCAAAACCCCCATTAAGTTCATTGGGAGCAGGATCATGCACTTGATCTACTCCTTACAAATAAAATGACCAAGAATTGTGAGTTGATCCCCTCCCTACGCCTCCTGATTTGGGCTATAAGCACAATAGTCGATGGGATACAGTCATCGAAGGAGGTATAAATTGACGACATACTTTAATTTCAGGGTTATAAATCTTCCAAGGCCTGTGTGCATTGTGAAATGTTCATGAAATGTTCATGACTTCTGGGATACAAGGCATAGTGGACCTGTGTTCTAAAAAACTTGCATTTGTGTTTAATTATGTATTTCTGTGGTGTTCATTTTACTTCGTGTTTTATTCTTATTTCTGTGTGTTGCTGCTTACTGTCAGACTGTTAAGTGCCTTGACAAGTATGAGAGATGCTCTGTTAATGAATAAATAAATGTTTCATAGAACGATATAGCTAGTTGCCCAGGATATGGTTGCTGTAAAGTGGCCACCATTATCAACATTTATTCAGCTATTAAAGAATGTTGTTTGATGTTATTTCCTATTATTTGTTTGTATAACATCATGCACATTTATGGTGCTGTATAAATATTAAAATGTGACGTATAAGGAAATTCTATCACTGAGTGCTAATCATGGGTAAACATTCACTTTTTAATGTCTGCCATTGTAATTATACTCTAGAAAGTTGTTTTAAGGATGAAACATGAGGTAGAAATTACTTTAAAAGAGAGAATTAAATTCTTCCATTGGTTATGCTCATGTATTGTTGCCCGAGCATAAATAAGATCGGGAAATGGTCCATAGTGTGTCAGATTCTTATCAGACAATATTTCTTAGTATCACATCTAAAGTATCCATCACTGTAGTATCTGCGTGTTCTTTATTTAAATGCTCAAATATCAGGGACACACACAAATGGGAAGTAGGTCTCTATTCCTGTGCTTCCCAGACAATGATCATTTTAACACAAATGGAAAATTTTGTATTAGCTACCTGAACTGGAGATTTTTGCACTGCAGCTTCTCCTTTGCTATAGGATTTGGCATTAGGACGTCACATGAAGGAGAATCTGGGGAACTACAGAATGGTCAGCCTCACTTCAGTCCCTGGAAATATCATAGAGCAGGTTCTCAAGGAATCCATTTTGAAGCACTTGGAGGAGAGGAAGGTGATCAGGAACAGTCAGCATGGATTCACCACGGGCAAGTCATGCCTGACCAACCTGATTCCCTTCTGTGATGAGATAACTGGCTCTGTGGATATGGGGAAAGCGGTGGACCTGGTATATTTTGACTTTAGCAGAGCTTTTGATATGGTCTCCCAAAGTATTCTGCCAGGAAGTTAAAAAAGTATGGACTGGATAAATGGACTATAAGGTGGATAGAAAGCTGGCTAGATCGTTGGGCTCAACGGGTAGTGATCAACAACTCAATGTCTAGTTGACAGAAGGTATCAAGCAGAGTGCCCCAGGGGCCAGTTTTGGGGCCGGTTTTGTTCAACATCTTCATTAATGATCTGGATGATGGGATGGATTGCACCCTCAGCATGTTCGCAGATGACACTATGCTGGGGGGAGCGGTAGATACCCTGGAAGATAGGGATAGAGTCCTGTGTGACCTTGACAAATTGGAGGATTGGGCCAAAAGAAATCTGATGAGGTTCAACAAGGACAAGTGCAGAGTTCTGAATTTAGGATGGAAGAATCCCGTGCACTGCTACAGGCTGGGGACCAACTGGCTATGCAGCAGTTCTGCAGAAAAGGACCTAGGGATTACAGTGGACAAGAAACTGGATATGAGTCAACAGTGTGCCCTTGTTGCCAAGAAGCCTAATGGCATATTGGACTGCATTAGTAGGAGTGTTGCTGGCAGATTGAGGGAAGTGATTATTCCCCTCTATTTGGCACTGGTGAAGCCACATCTGGAGTATTGCATCCAGTTTTGGGCCCCCCACTACAAAAAGGATATGGACAAATTGGAGGGATTCCAGTGGAGAGCAAAGAAAATGATTAGAGGTCTGGGGCACATGACTTATGAGGAGAGGCTGAGGGAACTGGACTTGTTTAGTCTGCATAAGAGAAGAGTGAAGGGGGATTTGATAGCAGCCTTCAACTACCTGAAGAGGGGTTCCAAAAAGGATGGAGCTCAGCTGTTCTTAGTGCTGGCAGATGACAGAAAAAGAAGCAGTGGTCTCAAGTTGCAGTGGGGGAGGTCTAGGCTGGATATTAGGAAAAACTATTTCACTAGGAGGGTGGTGAAGCACTGGAATGCGTTACCTAGGGAGATGTTGGAATCTCCATCCTTAGAGGTTTTTAAGGCCCTGCTTGACAAAGCCTTGGCTGGGATGATTTAGTTGGGGTTGGTCCTACTTTGAGCAGGGGGTTGGACTAGATGACCACCTGAGGTCTCTACCAATTCTAACCTTTTATGATTCTATGATCAGATACTGAAATTCTTGTGCAAGAAGAGAATTTCTAAGTCTCAATTTGCTTTCCTTGCACTCTTATCTTGTTTACAGATTTATTCTAGTATCCTTATTTTGTTTTTACGTCTATCTTCTTTGTACCTTTTGAAATATTATAATATGTCCTCATAAGCAGTAAACCTGTTGTATAGCCTTTTTAAAAACAGCTACAAACTACTGCTCTAACCCTTATCTGCTTATTTCCTCACAGTGAAAAAGAGTCCTGCATTTCTAGATGGGAACACGGTACCCTTCATCAGGACCAATAGCTTTGCAGATGAGCTTGACCTGGAGGGTGAAACTTTGCTGACCCCAATAACTCACATCTCACAGTAAGTCACTAACTATTGAATCATGCAGTCATTGTCTTTAGACTAGTGCAGTTGGAGGAGCTGAAATATGGCACTGATAGGACTATTTCAGATATTTGCGTCAAACTGTTTTGCCTTGAAGTTGGTATATTCTGTCCTGAGTGCCAATAAATCTTAATGTTGACTTAAAGAAGAGTTCCTTTTTCTGTGACATGAGGTTCTGGTTTTTAGCTAATGTCCGTGGACAGCTGGTGGTTGATAGCCTCAAGATTTTCCTAGAAAGATACTTTGTGAAGCGTTCTTCTGTTGAGAATTATGTTACACTCAACACTGTTCTCCAGAGAAATGTCTTGACATGTTTCTTTCCTGAAATACAGGCCTTTTGTTTTCAGCTGTAGCCCCTGTAAAAGTGACTCTTTCATGGTGACATAAAGTTGAGAAAATTATCATTTGTTCCCTTTATTGCTGCTTTGTGATGTGTAAAGGTAGCCGGAAGAAGGGTTGCACTTTTTGTTTGTTTCTTTTTAAAGGGTTCTGTTTGTCAGCTATGTTAGAAATATTAGGCCCTGACTTCCTATTCTGTGCTGGTGGATTCCTCAGAAGAGTGGAGATCCAGTGGGACTATGATATTACAAGAGAAAACGGATTGAAATCTGAGCGGTATGCGAGGAGAAGAGATTTTTATTAAGATGGTTTAAAACCTTTCATGTTGTTTTTTTGGTTTTGTTTGTTTGCTTTTATTAGCATCTATTTAAGTCAGACTCCTGACAGATGCTTGAGAGAAGCCTTTTTCTTCATCCCTGCACTAGAGGACTGAGAGAGTTTCACCCACTCCAGTTCACAGAGTACTTCAGCAAAACAAGGCAAGAAAATTATTAACTACTACTTTGCCTGCTGGTCTCTGTGTATTCCATGGTGGGTATACACCTGTGCTCCATGTGCCTGGAGTCAGAGAATTCTTGAA
Organism: Gopherus evgoodei; assembly: GCF_007399415.2. Lineage (NCBI taxonomy): Eukaryota > Metazoa > Chordata > Testudines > Testudinidae > Gopherus > Gopherus evgoodei. The sequence continues at coordinate 111,402,123 of NC_044325.1, read as the reverse complement.
AGCAGTGTGCCTTTGTTCTCCTTATGCCTCCAATTGAGGAAGTGAAGGACAGAGCGGACTGACCTCCTCTCCAGTTCCATCTTAATCACTGCATGGCCTGAGTCAGAACAGTCAGACCCAGGTTTGGGGGACCTGGCCTGACTCAGCAAGGAGTCTGCTTCCTGTGCCATGAGGTTTGACTTAGGAGCGAGGAAATCTGCTCCTGCAGATCCCCCATTGGGGTCTTATCGGGAAGGCAGGGAACACTGTGATAAGCATGAGAAAGACCTTTCTCTAAGTTGACTTCAAAGAGGTCTGATTTAACCTAGCTTAAGTTGAGCAAGATCTTCCTGCTTAGCCCATGAGAATTTAGAATATCTTAAGTCTCAGGGTTATGACAAGAAAGTCCACAAATCCCAGGACTTTATCGGAACCGAACTGTACTCTGGCAGCACAGCAACGCTGGAACTGATGGCACCAATGAAAGGTGACTATTGGGAGATTCAACCACTGATGGTACTGGCACTGTTTCTCCTGACTGTGGCGCAACAAACTCTAACTGCTCCGCCTCCCCCACTAAGTAAGCCTCTTTTGCAAGAATGGCAGAATTTTACAGCAAACAAAAGGTCTACATTGTCAGCTAAACTTTAAACACTCATGTACTTGTGGGAGGAGAAATGTGAGAATCTTGTGCTGAAAGATTTCTTATTTGCTCAATCAGAAGGAGGAAGTAATAAATTTTCATAGGCCTTCAGGCAGGAATAACTGAGGAGCAAAACCAGATCTGACATTTTTCTTTGCATATTTTGTTTTAATTCACCACAAGAGTCATGGACTTGTTTCTTTTAAAACAAGTTTTGGGGTCAAGATCTTCTGAGTATCCTCCTTGGACTTGGGAGTCACTCAGCAATAAAATGGTATGCTTATAATTAAATCACTTAACTAGTGTTACATTTCAGAAAGTTTTTTTAATTTATGAAAACTTGCAGCAGAATTGCTTTGCACGTATACATTCATCAGCTGAAGATCCTCTCATTATATCGGCAACCTAGTTTGTTAGTAGCATGCTTGTTTCTCATTTTTACTTCCTAATTCCTCAGTCAGAATCTGTGGTACAATCCTGCAGATGCTATAGTTGTGAGTGCCGAAGTGCTGCAAAATATACCTCTTTATATAGATTATAATATTGAGCTTCTCTAATGTTAACAATGAAAGACAGTTTGCTAAAGAGAGATACAAATGGGTAGGACTTTTTTTTTCCTTTTAAAAAAATCTTGTTTCAAATTACCAAGAACGTAATAGCCTTAGACAATGGATATTAACAGATTTTTAAAGTTCTGTTTCATTGAGACGTTGTGCATATCAATTATAATGCAATGCATATATGTCCTGAAAAACATAAAGTATTCCTAAAAATGAGAGGACATCGAACAAGGAGGATGATTTGTACATTGAAACTTTCACAGTTTTGTACTATCAAGTAATGTATTGTGTATGTCAAGTAATAAATCTGATCAAACATTTGCGGGGGGGACACCCAAAGTATTTACGCTTGGCTTTGCTAGTGAAACAAGAGGTGTGCTTATGTGGATTATTCAAAAACAAGCTGCTGTGTTGCATTCAGTATGTATGTGATACTATAATCCTAAAGCAAGTTATGGTACTACTAAAAATTTGGTTGGACTTTTCCTTGTGTTATTTGGACACATGTTTCTTTGTCATTCTTCCCTTCAAAGACTGTAAAGAGCAAATGTATATAAAATTGTTATATGTCATCCATTCCATGCGTAGGACCTGAAAGTTCAGCATCTGGATATAATGTTAGACGTGAAATTTAGGGACTGAGCGATATACATACTGTCTAACAAGTGCCCACTCCACATCCATTGTACAATTTGTGATATAATAAAAACACAAGTGGTTTGTGGTTACAGATCTTTGTCATATGTATGTCTTAAGTTGCCACAGTTGAAAATTATGATTTATTTCCCAAGGGAATCCAGAAATGTGCTTTTTCTGTGTATTCATGGCTGTGGTTGTGAATGTCTTTTACTTCCTTAAAGTCCATTTTCTTTAACATATATTTTAAAAAAAAATAGTGCTTCGTATTAACAGTCTGTATTGATATAGCACCCGTCATGCAATTATGTATTCCAGAATACATTACAAAAATAGCTAACTATAAAAACTAATTAGTGTGGAAAAGTCAGATCAAACGAAACTGCGGCTTAGACTTTAATAGGAATCCATATTCTGTAGAAGAAACAGTGGTGTGAAGACCATTTCAAAGCCCAGGTGCATAACAAACAGCATCTCTTAATCCAGGGATGCGTGGATTTGGAATTAGTAAAAATATGTGCTGTTGAATTATAGACCCCTCATAACATATGAGTTAGTTTCTCCAGAAGACTCTGGAAATGAGCCCGAGAATAGATTTTGATTCTATAAGCCACAAAAGCATGAGTAAGACTTGCCCTGTTAATTGGAGACATATGATTGGCAACATACCTGGAAATTGATTTTACCTCAGAGTATAAAAATACTTCCTTTTGACAGGCAATGTAAATCCTGTGGCAAAAAATGTAGGTTACCTACTGTACTATTAGCAGAAGTACTTGGCAACATTCATATTAAAAATAATATGGCTACATTTCTATTTGTCTCACTTAGTTTGGATGGATAGTAACCTTTTATACCTCACAATCTCTAGTATTGCACTTTTTACATGCTAGGCATAGCCTTAAAATCTCTTTACAATTAATAAATATCTAAGGTCCTGGCCCTGCAAAGATTTATGCATTTAGTTAACTTTAGACAAGTGAGCAGTCCCACTGAAATTAATAGGACTATTTATTTACATAAAGTTAGTTGTGTGTAAATCTTTGTGGGATTAAGGCCTAAATATATATTATAAAAGTATTTCTCTGGAGATGAATAGCTAATTACTGATGCTCAATTCTATGATCTTTCCAGAGGGGTATTGCATAGGGAAGGACTGCTGTATCGGGCTATTTGTTTAGAAAACTCTAATTGAAAAATTCATAAATACTTGAGAGAATCGGTATAGAAGGTTAAGTTTGAGCCTCAGTCTTCAACAAAGAACATGGTTAACAAACTGCAAATATAGACCTATAACCAGGCATAGAAATGTACAATATGATTGCAAGGGACAGTGATTCCATTGCTTGTCTCCATCTTTCCATACCTTGAGAACTAGAAAGGCTTCATAAGCAGGAACATCCAGTCTGAGATGCCACAGTCCCTCTGTGTGTGAGTGTGTGTAGCTGTCAAATCTCACCTGTAAAATGAACTTACTGAGCAGCATAGCAATGAGTTAAATAGAATGTTGTACAAAATTATGTGTCTCATGGATATTTTGACTTTTTACATAACTTTGTGGGCAATGGTTCTTCGATTTAAAAAAAAAGTAAATCTCAGCAATAGTAATATCATAGTTCTTCTTTGGACCTGTCCTTTTCTTCTCCTCTCTAACTGGCATGTTTCCCTATCCTCTTCTACTCCTCTTTGTACCCTGTGATTTGTTTTGTTATAATTGTTTTTCCTCTTTTAAAGTACAATGACAAAAAGAGTGTTACTTATAGTTGAGTCTCCTCCACAAAGGGACTTGTTCTTGTCATGTCAATTTCAAATGTAAATGTCATTGTAATGCTTTTTTTAACTTCACAAATCACATTAATTGAAACTATAAAAATAAATTTATAAAACTAAGCATGCACAGGAAAATAACCCAAATGAGTGAAACAGATGGGCAGCAGGGAAACTGGTTGTTTTTGGGATTTCTCTCCCCTTTAAACTCCATATACATTCTGATATAGTTATCCTTCGTGACCTTATTTAGGGCTAAAACAAACAAAATTGGTGCTGTGAGTTATCTCTGAAGTGGTTTCCAATTCCAAATGATCTGAAAAATAAGATAATTTCCCTCATTTATTTCTTCATGCTTCTATTTGTTCTAGCTTCCCTCCCCTGCACCCTCCATTCAACAGCTAATCAGCTAGTGGACCATGTTTACCCAGTTCTGAGTGTGTAGATAGTCAGTGATTTTCCAGTTGTTAATTATAATCTTTAGGTAGATGACAATAAGTCCTCAGTCTTTTTTCACAGATGAGCGTGTATTAATGGGGAAAAGGAATGATTTATATACTCTTTAAGTATACAGGCAACTGCAGGTGAGATTGAATGACTTGTGAAGAACAGTGTCCGATTGATTCTAAGAGGAAATATAAATGTTACTTGGATGCTAGTTTGTGTAGAGTGCTAGTTCTGTAGTCAGCTTGTAATGTATTGGCTAATAGAGCTTGGTTTGAAAATTAGAAAAAAAGTGCAGAAAATTTAATGTCTTAGATTAATAGAGTACTTGATCCAGCCTCCTTTTTGTGACTGGTTTCTACAGGGTTAAGGTACTAGACACTCTCTTTTACATCTAGTAGAGTAGGCTATATTTTTGGAGCCAAACATCCTGGGTTCTTTCCCCGATGCTGCATGTGCCTGGTTTAGCTGATGACCAGTGTCCAGGGGCGGCTCCAGGCCCAATACGCCAAGCGCGTGCTTGGAGTGGCATGCCGCGGGGGGTGCTCTGCCGGTCATGCCTGCGAGAGGTCCACCAAAGCCGCGGGACGAGTGGACCACAGGACCAGCGGACCCTCCACAGGCATGCCTGCGGGAGGTCCACCGGAACCGCCTGCCCCCTCCCAGCGACCAGCAGAGCGCCCCCCGCAGCATGCCGCCCTGCTTGGGGCTGCGAAATGTTTAGAGCCGCCCCTGCCAGTGTCTTGTGTGAATAGAACATATTGCTGAATTTGAAATCCTGCAAACCTCAGATGCTTGGGATAGGCTATATATAACTATCTCTCTCTGTGATCATATTATTTCTAGAGGCTACTCCATAATTTATACAAGATCATGGAGAGCTCCACTAGGCCACAGGGAGAACTTTACATTGAAACTAAAAGTCTAGGGTTCTACCTTCATTAATGTGTGTGAGCAGATGACTATTATATATGTGTCTACAGCACAGGGATTCAATACAAGTGAAATTATCATTGCTAGGCACATTCAAACATCCTTAAATGTCAATTTCTGAGCTAGTGTCATGTGATAGCTATAAGAGTAATTTTTGATAATGAAAACATCTTGTGTTTAAATGTGAAGTAAAACCTAGTATTAATATTATATGTATATGTATATTGTGACTACAGGTGAGCAGGAAACAGTTTTCCCATCCCATGAAAATTTTTGAGATCTAGAAAAATGTGTCCCTGTCCCAAATTGGGATGAAAAGTCAAAATCTCAAAATTTTTCACAAACTGAAAATAAATAAATAATTGATTCAGGTCAATTAATAGGTTTTGTTTTTATAATTTTTGTTTTTATTTCTATCATTTTTTGAATTTTTTTTACTATAGCTTAAATTTCAAAGCAAAAACTCATTTTGAACTAGAAAAACAGAATTTTTTGTTTTGAAAATATCAAAGTGAAACATTCCAGTGATTTTTAAAAACTTTTTTAATTGAAAATTTTGTTAAAAACAGCCCTTTCCTATAAAAAATTTCAGTTTTGAATAAGCAGCATTTTCTGACGCAGAAACATTTTTGTCAAAAAACTCCATATCATAATAAGGACCATGATTTTCAAAAGTTGAAGACTAAAGCTTGGCTCCTCAGTCTCATTTAGACACCCGAAATAAATAGCCTGATTTTTCAAAGCTTCTATTGGTCTCAGTGGGACTTCTAGAGTAGTAATGTGCTAGTCAACATTAGTAAGGATTTTAGAAAAGAGCATAAAATGAACACCAACTGTGGTAAGAATGCATGACCTAATGTTACACTAATATCAGGTTAGTTTGCTTAAATCTTAGTCTCCAAATTGTGAATATAGTTATTAATATAATTCTTTGAATGTCTGTCTCTCTGACATTCCTCCCCCAACCCCTCCGTCTCCATTTTGAAAAGATTATCACAGACATAGAAGACAGTAAGGAATGGCTTACTGCAGTAGCTACTTAAAGCAGTTTCCAAACTTAACCATCCATGTTATTAATAATGCCTTGCTTTATTAAATAGTGATCATTCTAAAAAACCTGCATGATTTTTTTTAGCTCCTATTTTGCATTTCTCTCAATTTGAACAATGAAAATGATTTATCAATTTCACTTCCTAGTTCCTTGTTATCGAATACTCCGTATAATGTTTCAGTGTTCATGAACTAGTATTTTATTAGACGTATTCTAGTATACAACACTGCAGTGTTTGGGTTGGTGGTAATATAGGAGAATGTCTGTATTTTAAAAAGCAGATGTACAACTGCTTCTGTTAGAGTTATGTAAAAAAAAAAAGTAATGTTGTGGAAACATTTTGGTTGATCTGAGAATTAGAAAAAGTTTATTTTTACAAAATCTACATTTTAGACCAAATGTGACCTGCCATTATCTCTTTAAATAATCAGTGTCTCAGATATGATAGTGTACTTGTAAAGATAATTTTATAAATAAATGATGTTCACACTTCAACTATAGGCATGACTTTTTAAAATCCCTATGTACTGAACAATGCAATAAATACAATAATTACATATTTTAATAGAGAAGTTTTATATTTTTTAATACCAAACATCATAAAATAAAGATGAAAAAAGAATATAAATTGAATTGTGAATAATCCAAATACATTTTTATTACAGTAAAATATATTTCTTTAAAAAAATCTGGGGTTGGACATTTCAAAGCATAATTAAAATGAAAATAAAAAACAGTGCTTGTAGTGTTCAGTGGTGGCATAGTTACTGTCATTATATTATTATTTTTGGACTTGTGTCTTTACCATTTCTTATTATTAGTGGGCTCTGGTTTTGCTACCACTATTTTGTCTGCTCCTTCATTTGAGAAGTAAGTGAATAGTGTCCAGAACAAACAATGCTCAACTTAGTCTTATATCTGTCTCTTTTCTATAGGTTTATCAGTGAGTGGAAACCCTATTTGCATTGATTTGATAGTTCATTTAGTAAAAGATTCCCGCTTTTATCTTCCTCTTTTATTTCCAAACGTCCTTGTGAAGTCTGAGCCAATATTGCTTTTTCACTTTCAAGTGGTCAGAGCTAATGGCAGACTTCTGCTGTCACAGGAATTCTGTTTGAAATGCTGCTAGCAATATTTAAACCAGGATTTGCACAGGGCCTGTTTTGTCATTAATTGCAGGGCATTCTGTAGAGCAGCAAACAGAGCAGTCACAGGTAATAGACATTATAATAGTAAGTCAGGGCTTCATTTTTTCTTATAAGCATGGCTGGTAATTGTCCTTTGCCTTTATGCCTCCCCTTATTTTATTTCCTTTCTAAAGACATGTCATGTATGCTTATGTGTGTGTATTGGCCAGGTTTTATTTTTCAGCTGTTTGATCCAGAGAATCATTTTGTATCACAATCTCAGACTCTGCACTAAATATTGCTAAAAACTTCAATGTATTTAGTAATCGGCCACAAAGGGGGAGACATGTTTCATTTGAGATATTCTGTCCGCCTGGAAAAAAATCTGCACGGGCCTGTGCTTTGATTAGAAATGGGCAGAAATATCTCACTTATGTAAGACTCCAGCCACAATAGAGATGTGATCCTCTGGTCTGTTCCAGCTGCTTTGGGGCCATTCCAGGATATGAAGTATCCTTAGAGCTGGCTTAACAAGCAATTTGAGGATTTCCCTTGAATCCAGGGAATCTCTGAGCGGAGTAGTAGCTCGTACACCACCATTCCTTCCTGGCCCTCAGTGCAGGGGATGTGATAGAGGAAAAAAGATGGAGAAAGTACACCAATATCTTAGTGACCTCCGGTTGCCAAATCAGAGTGGCCATGAGGTGTCTCTAATTTAACGTGGAGACTGTTGGTTGCATCCTCCTGATCTGGGGGCTCTCTGGCCATAGTGGCTTAAAGCCACATGTCAGTCCTCCCCCTGACCTGCGCTGAGCGCAGCTTGTGTGCAGCTCAAGAACTGGGCCTAAAACTTGAAATAATGAAATATTTATTTTTTAAATAACTGTGCAATGAAAATGTGTCAGCATTTTCTACTAGTATTATTCACAGCAAATTGTTTGCTCCTCTGTATCAGAAATTACCATCTGGAAATGTAATTAAAGAGCAAGGTTGAAATCCTAGCCCCTTTAAAGAAGTGGGAGTTTTGTCATGGGCTTCAGTGGGGTCAGGATTTCACCCCATGGTTTGAAAACCTTTTTCAGCAAAACAGGGTTAGTTGGGGTGGGCTGCAGGGTTGGTTGAAGAGATCTGCCAACTTTCGTAGCTTGAACTGCAAAGGTATATTTGGAGCCTGCTACATGTTGCATAGCTGTGTCAGAGAGTTTGAATTCTGTCTTATCGCAAGTTTACTACTACTACTACTATTTTCACTTATTTGAGATCTGTCATCTAAAATCCTTTACATATTTTATTAAACTTTGTTTAATTAAGCCTTTTAGGAGGTAAGTAGCAATTATCCCCAGTTTACAGATGGGTAAACTGAGACACAGATGTTAGCATTTATATGCTATTTTTCACAGATTATTTATTCACCCTCAGCACTGGGGTGTCTGAGGCCCTTCCAGTAAAGCAATAAGAAACATGACCAATGTGTTACAGGAGGGTTGATCTTTCTCTCATCCTCTACAAAGGGGGAAAATTGTATGTGCAGTGTGATGGTTGGTTGGTTTATACGTACACTGTGCTATAGGGATCATTAGATATTCTAGTCGGACCTTGTATATAAAACAAGTGGTCATGGAATTGTATTGAGTTATTCCTGTATTGAGCCCTGTGCATTATGATCAAAGAAATGTGGCTTGCACTTGGACTTTTCTTCAGAAAGCTTTCCAGGGAAAGAGCCAGGACAAGAACCCAGCATTTATGACTTCCAGTCACACGCTCTAAGACCATTTTGTTTGGGTACCTTGCTATTATTTACCAATGCTCAATAAACAATAGATGCAGATTTTTTTGTCTCTTGCCAATGCAAGCCTATTGTGAAATCAAATCTTTGTGGAAAAATGCTAGAAATTTGCCACATATAAATTTAAAGACCAGCACAAGAGAATATTCATTACTCTTTGTTATGCTCATCTAGTAAAATATGCACTTTTTCCTATGTACAAACAGTCTGTGCAGAAATAAAGATAGCTTACCTATTTCTTTTGTGTTGCGGTGGAATGTTACATTCCCTAGTCCCCCAGTGCTGGTATACATCTTGATTGATGTAAGTAATTAAACCAGACTCCAGCTGCTTAGTGATTCAGAAGCACAGGGCTCCTGTGATGTAATAACAATGAGCAGCTTCACACTTACTAACTTCTATCATTTTGTTTTTCACACCATGCAGAGTAATAAGTGCAAAAACTTTTTGTGAGGAGTCAATAAAAGTGTTCCATTTTTATTTAGTATTTTGCTGAGTTAAATTTATGACTATCTTGATCCAGAATTAAAATTAAAAGCATAAATAAAGATTTTTTTTATTTTAGTTATAAGGATAACCTTATTTATCCTTTACATGTGATGGATACAACAGACTACTTCAAATACTGCATGTTTATAGCTTTAAGATGTGTTGGGTGCTAAACACTTTTGAAAAAACGTGCTTCCTGTGTTCATAAAAAGTTACTTCAAGTAAATTGAGCAGGAGGTTTTAAAATGCTTTATTAATTGTACAATAAATAGCAGCTTACCAAGCTTGTGACCATAAAATATATATTATCAAGTTACAAAATGTGACAAGCAATTAAATAGTGCTAATACTCATGCTGGGTGGTATGAACTGATGTATACAAGCATATGCTATATGGACCAAATTAAGATAATGTAACAAAGATTCGTGGAATGGCTGTGAAGGCTCTGTAATAGGAGTATCTCTTGGATATCAATACAATATGTAGGAATCCAAATCAATATCAAAATCAGAATATAAACCAAAATATATACTTGACCAGCAGCACTTTAGTTTATTATCAGATACAGAACTATTTAGTAACAAAAATTCTCATCTGTCTAATCTGATTGAATAAAAAACATATAATGTGGATTGGAGAGGAGAGTTTTGCCCCTAGTACTAAACAACATTTAAAAAAATATTTTAAACTATATCTTCTCAGAGAATAAGAATGATGAGGGACATGGGCAACAGTGTAAATATAGACATGTTTGTAACACAGGTGGAAAACAAAGCATTACATGTCACCATACAGTGAGAATAGTACATTTAACATATTATTGCTCTAATCCAGGAGTATGCAACCTATGCACATGTGCGAAGGCAGTACGTGAGCTGATTTTCAGTGGCACTCACACTGCCCGGGTCCTGGCCACCAGTCCGAGGGGCTCTGCATTTTAATTTAAATTTTAAATTAAGCTTTTCTTAAACATTTTTAAAACCTTATTTACTTTACATAAACAATAGTTTAGTTATATATGTATACTTATAGAAAGAGACCTTCTAAAAAAAAATGTTAATATGTATTACTGGCATGTGAAACCTTAAATTAGAGCGAATAAATGAAGACTCGGCACAGCCACGTCTGAAAGGTTGCCGACCACCTGCTCTAACCATCTAATTCAATAACCAAATCCAGCCTTGAAACGGTGTGACAATAAACGGTGATAGAATGAGTGGCCTAAGAAATTCTTTATCTTATAATACTTGGACAACATTTCATTTCAAATGTATTCTACCAGAGAGCATCATTTATAGCAAAGTGCAATAGGTTGGAAAAATGGAAAGGAACGGCTGATTTAAAATATTGCTGAATAATATAATGAATAGAGCAGAAAACTGAAAGAATAAGAAGCAGTATTGGTCTACAAGGAAACAATTTGGAAAGATGCAAATGGTGTAGTTTACCTATTGTAATAATAGTGTAGGTAAAGTTAATGTAAACAACAGTGTAATTTTGAAATAAATTGCCAACTGTGGGGAATCTGTGCATGGAACAGGACTAAAACTGGCCAAAATATCTTGCATAGAAGTTGTGACTTTTCTACAAATCACATCCCACTGAGTTTTACAGAGATAAATACTGTCATTACAAGGTTTTTTTTTTTCATTTTTCTTCTAAAATGTATTTTAAGAGGGAAGAAATATGAACACAAGTTGATACTTAAAACTTCATCCCCCAAAAAATCCCTTTTTAAAAAATCTACTTCTTGAATAAAACACAGTTGCATAAGAGCCCACTTCCTATACGTGAGCATTACACCACAAATACAGCCAAATAACTAGGTCTCTGTGGACACAGAGGTAAAATAATATTTGTCAAACTTGGAAACAATTTTCAAATTCCTTAATGTTGGCACCTCCAAAATTTTGCTTCCTCTATTACATCAAGCATTACATATTACCCAAATACCATACAAGTATAATCTGATTTGCCATCCCATATTTGCATTGGACTGCCACAGAATGCAATCTTTTTATAGGTTTGTGCTGTTCCCAGTAGGACAGGGCCATAATGCTGAATCTATGAAATAAAGAAAGGAATACATTGAACACCTCCTCTTGCACTACTGTACCAGAAATCCCCTCGTCACGCTGTCTGGAGTAGCTCACAACCAGGAGGGCTGTACTCAGGACAGACTGTCAAAAGAAGGGCAGACACCCCAAACTGGTTGTGTGTTCTTAATATTTCACCAACCCAGTAATACATTTGAATTCTAAGATCACTGTACAGTCGTACCATGGAGTCACAGGCAGCCCATTTGGGCTCTCCATTCTATTTGCCATCCTGGCAAGCTGGACTATAATGATAATGTATCACTTACACCAAAATTAACAGGTTGCTTCCAGTCCCAAGGGACCAGTCACTTACCCCAGATCTCTGACCAAAAAGAATGCCTGTAGCCAATCCTATAGTAAACTAACCAAAGGTTTATTAACTTGGAAAAAGAAATGAGTTAGTTATTTACAAGTTAAAGCAGGCAGCATATATGCGCAACTGAGTTCAGTCTATGGTTCTAAAAGGTGACATGGTAATCAGTCAGCACTGAATGTCTTTTCAGGGCTTAACCCAAGTCAACCGTAGGGATCTCTGCTTTTTTTTTTTTTTTTTTTTTTTCCTGTTTTCTTAGCTCCAGCTCTTACAAGAGTCCAAACGACAAAGATGAAAAATCTTCATGTCAACTATTTTTATTTCCCTTTTCTCGCATTCAGAAACATGGGACGTACTTCTCCTTGGTTGGTCGGGCAATCAGAAAAGCCTTTGTCTTATGATGATCCACTTAATTTTTGATAGTCCTCCTGAATGGACGAGGAGAGCCACTCTTCGTGTCTGAGTTCAAAGCAGGCATTTTTACAATTTATAAAACAAACATATATTTTACCTTGTAGCATGGAATATAGACATTACAAATGAGATTAATGCAGGCAGCAACTTACAAGCATTTCATAGAGTCTAAACACTAAATACTTTCTTATAAGACTAATACCCTGTTTTTAACAAAACTAACATACAGGTGAGCTGGTTGGTTTCCAGCTATGAGTTTGTCAGTTCTTCGCTAATGTCTAAAGCCTTAGAGTTGGCACATGATTTACCCAGCATCACACCCCTCACAATGCTGACATTTTTCCGTGTCCTTTTTCAGCTATTGTTGATTTGATTGTTTGTAGTGTTGAAATCTCCAGTATTCTGAATTCAAACAGCATCATGGTTTACTAATCCATTTCCACTCTGCTCTCTGAGAGATCCCTGAGGCTGCTTTTAAGCAGTTACTCATCTGTCCAGAAAGCGCACTTGTGTCCGGTCTGCACGTTTCTGTTCTGTCACTAGTCCTACCAGTTATAGCGACTGTGTGGATTGCCATGGTATCCCTATTCTGATGACATTCAGGTGGAAGCCTCTTTGGCATCACACCCAGATAGTATGGTAACATTTTTCTTTCTCCGCTTTCCTAATGCTTGGCTAAAATGAGGTCTTGGACAAGAGCGATTGAGCAAAGTTCAGTCCTGACATGACCAAACTGATGCTGGTATGTATGGAAAGCTTGTAGAAGGTGAGCTAGAGGTGATATGCCCACTCCTTCTTCTCCAGGAATTCTGAATGTTGGGAGGGCTTCTGAACCCTTAGATATTTCTGGATTCAAAAGTCAGTGCTGGCAGTTTCCAGAAATGTTTCCTCCCCATTTTCTAGCCAGTAGGTTGTGACATTTCCTCTCTAATATAGAGTTGTTGTAGTTTATGGTCTCCCAGTTAGGCTACTGTAATGGAGATATTCTTGGAGAAAACTTGGTAGCATCAGCTTGTGCAGAGTAATAGTTGCCTGCTCTCTTAGTAGTGTTAATGAGATTTAACGTATTACACCTGCTGTCTGAACTGTGTGCTGGCTTTCAAATTGCTTCCCAGGTTCAATTCTAGTTGTTGATTTTTGATCTCGAAAACCCTCTGTAATTGGCTCCTGGCTACCTGAGACAACAGCTTTCTTTCAGTGTACAATAAAGGGAACTAAAATGAATCTTTTCAGCATTTTCACTACTCATATCTAGCTTTGAACTATGGGAAAAGGAGGCAAGATATTTTCAGTGGAAGGCCTTTGACTTTACATTTCTTTTTCCCTACTTGACCAACAAAACCTAAACTTATTATTATCCTAGAAATGTAGGGCTGGAAGGGACCTTGATAAGTCATCAAGTCCAGTTCCCTGTGCTGAGATGGGAGCAAATAAACCTAGACCACTCCTGACCAGGTGTTTGTCCAACCCGTTCTTAAAACTTCCATAACAGAGATTCCTCCTTGGAAGCCTATTCCAGAGTTAACTACCTTTATAGTTAGAAAGATTTTTCTAATATCTAACCTAAATCTCACTTGCTACTGATTAAGCCTATTATTTTCTGTCCTACCTTCATTGGCTGTGGAGAAATGTATTGAAGGCTGTTATCCATTTTTTTAACCTTTATATGTATTTGAAGGCTGTTATCCATTTTTTAACCTTTCCTCAGGTAATGTTCTCTAAACCTTTATCATTTTGTTGCTCTCCTCTGGCCTCTCTTCAGTTTGTCTGCATCTTTCCTAAAGTGTGGCACTGAAAATTGGACAAAGTTCTTCAGCTGAGGCTTCACCAGTGCTGAGTAGAGCAGAACAATTACTTCTTGTATCTTGCCTATGACACTCCTGTTAATATATTCCAGAATATTAGAGAATTACATATTTTTCACAACTGCATCATATTGTTGACTCGTATTAATGGGTGATCTACTGTACCCCCAATCTTTTCCAGCAGTGCTACCAACTTGTCAGTTATTCCCCATTTCATAGTTGTGCATTTAACTTTTCCTTCCTAAATGAAGTCATTTGCACTTGTTTTCATTGAATTTAATCATGTCAATTTCAGACCAATTATCCAATTTGTCACAGTTGTTTTGAATTCTGATTCTGTTCTCCAGAGTGCTAGCCATCTCTCCCAATGTGGTGTCATCCAAAAAATTTATAAGCATAATATCCACTCCATTATCCAACTCATTGATGAAAATGTAAGATAGTACTGGGCCCAGGATTGATGCCTGCCTGATCCCACCACATATACCCTTCCAGTTTGATGGCAAACCACAGATAACATTCTTTGCGCCTTTCAAACAGTTATGCACCCATCTTATCAGCATTTCATCTAGAGCATATTTTCCTAGTTTGCTTATGGGAATGTCATGTGGGACTGTGTCAAAAGCCTTGCTAAATAAAGATCATCACATCTACTGCTTAACCCCCATCTAATAGGCAACCAACCCTGGTCTTCAGGATGCAGCATAGAGCACAGCTTTAATCTCAAAAGGTTAATAGAAAGATACACTGAGATGGTATTAAACAAGTTCACTTTAGTTGGCATTGGTCACCACATTGTTTTCTTTATTGTATTTGGTACTTGTCCAGAGACTTGTTATGCTACATTTTTATTTTATACATTAAAAATAAATAAATAATGATTTCCTTGGCTTAGATGTTTTTACACCTTTCTTGGGGGAAAAAAAAGTTCAAGCCCCATGTTTGAATAAAATGATTTATGATGAGTTACGTTTCCTCTGCTGTCTAAATATACTCTTTTGTATTGCTGTCAATCACCGTATCAGTAAGAACAGAAGCTAAAAATCACCAACAAGAGATCTACCTGCTGAAGGGTCTTATCTTTGGCACTTGTTAGGTGATGTTTGGAAGAAGAGCAAAAAATAAAATAGACCACAAATATAGTGCAATGGGCCAGTTGTGTAATATTGTATTATTGGAATGCATCTTAATCTACATCCTTTGTTGTTTGCTCTGGGACTAAATTATTTTCCCCTTTGTTACAATAAGGATTATTTATAATTTTCCCTTATCTTGCTTTTATGTTACCCACATTAGGGCTCCTGTCAGGCTTCAAGGACACTTTCTTTCCCACCACACTGTGTGAGGTTTTTGTTGAGGTGTCTGAGGTTCCACACAGCCATTCTTCAATACTGAATCTGGGTGCAGGTCTCAAATTTGCTAATTTATATTACATCACTACCATTTTGAAACACATAAATAATCTTAAAATCATCATACACTATAGAGAGCAAGTTTGAATGATCAGAGCTTACCAGTGTTTGTGCATTTCAGTTTACTTGGGTTCTGGAATTATATATTGACCAATATTATTTGTAACTGGCATTTTACTCTTAGTATACATGGCACTGTAAGGATGTGCTGTGTGCCACACTTCACAAGTCCCACCCTTTTAAGAGCTTGTAGTCTAAAGGCAGGAATATAAATAAAACAGTCCAATATTAAACATACCTATTAGGTTTATGACCATTGTAGCTTGGAAAGCATCTCAGAAAATAGGCTATTATAAATATTTTGAGTGCAAGAGCAGGAGTTTGCCATACATTAGTAGTGGTAGCATGGGCGGCGATGGCACGTCTAAGCCATGCCAAGTATGTACACAAGGGTTTCGGGCAGGTTTGTACTTGTCATGGTTAAGCTGGACTCCTGCTGCTGCTACCCGAGCTACTGCAGCTACACTATTTATACTCGCTCTAGCTCTTGTCAAGCTAGTGCAAGGATGTGTGCACGAGCTGGGAATCACACCCCTGGCTTGAGGTGTCACTGTAGCCTGTGTGTCGCTGGCAGAGGGGGAGAAGCTGAGGGCAAGAAGTATGGTGATTGGCTGACACAAGGAGGATGTAATGGGAGTTCTTTGCAAAAAACCGAGAGGGGAAACTGAAGATGAGACCAGAACGTCAGAACCTTTGCTGAAGAGCAGAGGTTAGGCCTGTCTGCACTCTGCATAACAGTGCAAAGAAAGTATATTTGTTATTGGGGCTGAGCAAATTTCAGGATTTCCATCCTGTGGGAAATCTGACATTTCAGAGTTTTGTTCTCATCCTAGATCAAGTTGAGAAGTAGAAAATTTGAAAATTGGAATGGAAATTAAAAATAAAATAAAATTCAGAAATGTTGAAACATTTTATTTCAAATTTTTTTGACCTAAACAAAACATTTAAACACTCGCAAAGTCAAAATGTTTGATTTTGGTTGGCTGGATGTCTTCAAGTCACCGGGGCCTGATGAAATGCATCGTAGAATACTCAAGAAGCTGACTGAGGAGATATCTGAGCCATTAGCGATTTATCTTTGAAAAGTCATGGAGGACAGGAGAGCTTCCAGAAGACTGGAAAAGGGCAAATATAGTGCCCACCTATAAAAAGGGAAATAAGGACAACCTGGGAAATTACAGACCAGTCATCTGAACTTCTGTACTCAGAAAGATAATGGAGTAAATAATTAAGCAATCAATTTCCAAACATCTAGAAGACAATAAAATAAGTAACTGTCAGCATGGATTAGATGGATTAGTCAAGAATAAATCATGTCAAACTAATCGGATAGCTGTCTTTGACAAGGTAACAAGCCTTGTGGATGGGGGTAAGTGGTCGTTGTGGTATATCTTGACTTTGGTAAAGCTTTTGGTACTGTCTCACATGACCTTCTCCATTGCAACCTAGATGGAGCTACTATAAGGTGGGTGCATAATTCTTTGGAAAACCATTCCCAGACAGTAGTTATCAGTGATTCACAATCATGCTGGGAGGGCATAATGAGTGAGGTCCTTCTGGGATCAGTTCTGGGTCCACTTCTGTTCAATATTTTGACCAATGATTTAGATAATGGCATAGAGAGTACACATAAAGTTTATTGATGGTACTAAGTTGGGAGGAGTTGCAAGTGCTTCGGAGGATAGGATTATAATTCAAAATTATCTGGATGAACTGGAGAAATTGTCTAAAGTAAACAGGGTGAAATGCAATAAGGAGAATGCAAAGTACTCCACTTAGGAAGGCACAATCAGTTGCACACGTACAAAATGGGAAATGGCTGCCTAGGAAAGAGTACTGCAGAAAGGGATCTGGGGGTCATAGGAGACCAGAAGCTAAATATGAGTCAACAGTGTAACACTGCTGCAAAAAAAAAAGCAAATATCATTCTGAGATGTCTTAGCAGGAGTGTTGTAATCAAGACACGAGAAGTAATTCTTCTGCTCTACTCCACTGTGATTGGGCCTCAACTGGAGTACCGTGTCCAGTTCTGAGTGCTGCATTTCAGGAAAGATGTGGACAAATTGGAGAAACTCTAGAGAAGAGCAGCAAAAATGATGACAGGTCTAGATAACGTGACCTGTCAGGGAAAATTGAAAAAAATGGGTTTGGTCTGGAAAAGAGAAAACTGAGAGGGACAATAATAGTTTTCAAGTACATAAAAGGTTGTTACAAGGAGGAGGGAGAAAAATTGTTGTATTTAACCTGTGATGATAGGACAAGAAGCAATGGGCTTAAATTGCAGCAAGGGAGGTTTAGGTTGGACATTCGGAAAAACTTCCTAATCATAAGAGTGGTTAAGTACTGGAATAAATTGCCTAGGGAGGTAGTGGAATCTCCATCATTGGAGATTTTTAAGAGCAGGTTAGACAAACACCTGTCAGTGATGGTCTAGATAATACTTAGTCCTGCCATGAGCGCTTGAGGTCCTTTCTAGTCCTATAATTGTATGAACTGATCAGAACCTCTTTCTTTTGAGTCAGTTCCAATTTAAACTGCATTTTATAATTGTGTTACATTGCCATGTGGGCGTTGTAGTTTGGAAGGCTGATGCTCCTGTTCTTCACTACAATCCAAGCTCCATGGCTGGACTACATCTCCCATGATGCACCCAGGCTTGCATGACTCCCATGCTGCAGCTTGGTTAGAGGGAAATTCATATTGCAGTATGGGAGATCTTTTCCAAGGACCCTGTCCCATAAAAAGAAATGGGGGACCAAACTACAACTCCCACAAGGCAATGCATTCATAAAGAAATGCAATTCCATGTTTTGTTGAAGTGATTTGAAATTAAACATTTTGGGTCTGTTCCACAAAACAAAATATTTTGATACAAGTGAAACTGACCCAAAACAAAATATTTCACTTTGGCAAAATCAAAATTTTCCCCATGGAAAACATTCATTATATGCAAATACACATTCTGGTGGAAAATCTCTGACCAGATCTACTTTCTATGCCAGTCTTTCAGCAGCCCTACATGTGGACTAGACAAACACTTTTGTGAAAATTAGAGGCATTTTTATCACAAGTGTGTGGTCACACAGAGCCCTTGCATTTTGGGAGGTTCTGATATGTCTGAACTTCCAACACTCCCCTACTGTATTATCACTCTTGCCTGCAGTGCCCCTTCCTATGCCCTTTTCCCCCATTGTGAAACATGAGTATGGGGGCTGATGCCTCCCTGGGTTCTCAGTAATAAACCTGTTGGTCCAAGCCCATCCATCTGCTGCAACCTTCCACAGACTCTCATTGACTTTCATCTTGCCAGCAGAAGAAATCTTCCTTTATCCCCCTAATGACATTTCCCTCCTATCTGGTCAGATACTAGATCCTTCTCTCCCTGGTCAAATGTGATACAAAGTTACCTAAGCCTGCCTGGGTCCTGCATGTCCAGCTTAGCACAGGACCCATAGTTTCTGAGACCGGATCTCAGTATTCCATAACTCGCTTGAAGTAATTTCTACATTTTAAAAAATATGTACATTTGAGTAAATTACACAGAAGGCCTAATTTTTCTATAATGAAAAAAAAGCCTATAAATATACATATCCCAAAAACCCAGACTTGCAAATCTCAGATACTTAGCAAGTTAGTTGTTTTGCCTGTGCAAATGATGTCACATGCATAGTGCAGGTATAAATTTGAAACAAATTAGTACTTTCTTATATGTTATGTATCTAGATGCACATTTCCACGCATAAACTTGTTAAGTAGATGTGTATTAAGCAGGGCTGGCTCCAGCATTTTGCCGCCCCAAGTGGCGAAGCGGAAAAAAAAGAAAGATAAAGCCCGCGATGGGCTGCACTTCGGCAGCAGCTCTACTGCCCACTTCATTCTTCAGCAGCAATTCAGCGCGAGGCCTTTGCTCCGAGAGAGACTGAGGGACTCACTGCTGAATGCCACCGAAGACCTGGACGTGGCGCCCCTTTCATTGGCCGCCACAGCACCTGCTTCCTTTGCTGGTGCCTGGAGCCGGCCCTGGTATTAAGTTTCTTTTAAACATCCAAACCAACTTTTTGTTTGTTTGTAATAGTAGCAGATGCTATAAGTTTCTCGCATTTCTTACAGGACTTTTTTTAATATGGGAAAGAGGTAAATGAGGGGTTCTAGGTATCGTAGATAGTGCACTAAATGGTCTATATGTACCAAATTTCTCTATAAAGAGCTCTTCAAGTATTCAGTTAATGCAAAGGCTGTAGTTTAACACAAGAGGGCAGTCATGTTATATATGAGACTGTAGCTACGCTTTCATTTTTATTGACCATGGGTTAATAGGCAACTTGATGACAAAATGAACCTAGTAGGACTGTATTTTTATAAGTACCTTCTTCTTATACTTGTGTAAAATGCATTGATGTTGGATGTAGAGAGGAGCAAAATAAGCTGGGAAATGCTTGGTTGTTTCCATGCTAAGGGAGAGTTATAACCTGACCTGAGGGCAAAATGGGTTTTTTAAGGAAAAAATTATTGAACCAATCACTGATATGTCAGGTAGTTCAGACTACAGTACATTCCATACTTGTCACTCTCAAAAATCCCATTGAAATATCAATAGCACCTCATGGCAGGGAGATGACAGGAAATTTGCACATAAATCATCCTTGATGAAGTTTTAATGCTAAAGACAAAAGATTTTAGTTGGAAAGCAAACTTCATTTAAGGATTGTTGATTTTTGTGAAAGGCTTCTGAAGGGGTTGTGCAGGAGATCTCTCTATTTATTTGGATGAGATGTATGATAGCACTGGGGAAAGCTCATTTCAGTTTCCTTCCTCAGTGTTTAGCAGCCTATCACATTATATCCTTAAGAAGACCAGTTGGGTAATGCCCAGTACGATAATTGTGGGAGGCATAGAATGCTTGGTGGGAAAGAACAGAATTCTAAAGTTACTATCTCCAGGGTGTTGTAATTATATTTTACCTGGATTTAAAATCCTCTCCTATTCTTATTTCAAAGGGCCATCTGCACCCAACATAGCACTGTGTTTAAAAACTATATTAAAACACAGCTCATACACAGCTCCCACAGAGCCATTTTTTCATATGGTTTGGCTGTCGAGTGAGGCTGGAGCCAAAAGGCTTGAGAAGAGTCTTCCAAAACTCTAGTATAGGGTAGGGGATTTGATGCCAATGAAACCATTTTAGAAGATGGTACAACAGGAGTGGTGCTTGAACCATAATTTAACAAGGTTTTGTAAATATAAGAATAGGTCAGAGGCAGATGGTGGATGGAAAGTAGTGTACTCAATCTTTGCTCACAGTTCCATGTGCCACCAGCAGTCCCATGTGGTAGGAAGTTCCTTCAGAGAATAATCAGCAGTGAATAAGCTTAATATTTGGCCATTTTTACTATCATTAATCCAGAGTTAATATCCATCCAATTGAGCAAAATGTACCATCTGAAAGCTAGTAGCCGCTGTGTCTCAGTTGCTTTGCTACACTGCTGCCAACCTGAGAATGAGAAATAGGTACCTCTAGTATGCTAGGACTGACCCTGGAGCTGACTGGCCCATAGTGGTAAACCAGGGTCGGAAACCTACGGCACCGGTGCGAAAGGTGGCATGTGAGCTGATTTTTGATGGCACGCGGGGTGGGCTGAGCCACTCAGCCCGCCACCGCTCTGGTAGTTTTCCACCACCACGCTCCTGCCAGCCGGGTCCCACCACCGGTCCCGCTCAGCACCCTCTGCTGGCCTGGGTTCCTTCCCCCAGGCTTGCAGTATCTGAGACCCAGCTGGCAGGAGCTGGCGGTGGAACCCCAGAGCAGCGGTGGGCTGAGCTGCTCAGCCCGCTGCCACTCTGGGGTTCCGCTGCTGGCCCTTGCCCAGCTGGGGTCCCACTCAGCACCCACTGCTGGCCTGGGGGAGGAACCCTAGGCTGACAGCGGGCTGAGACCCTGGCTGGCAGGAGCTGGCAGCCAAAACCCCAGAGCAGGGCAAACTGAGTGCCGCTCTGGGGTTCCTGCTGCTGGCCCCTAGCCAACTGGGGGTCCTGCCGCAGCCTCACTCACCTTGCTTCCAGTTGGAGTTCATCGCAGGCCCCCTGCCAGACAGGGTCCAGGCCTCTGGCCTTGCTCAGCCCCTACCAACCACCAGCTCCACTCACCTCAGCTGCCGATCTGGGTTCCAGCTGGTTAACAAGTGATCACTCAGAAGCCTGTGTGCAGCTTAAAGTATTGAGATACATGCAGACATTGGAAAACTCAGCAGGGAAAAGCAAGGACAAGGATCACACTAAACTGATATCTGCATCTTAATTTAATTTTAATAAAGCTTCTGAAACATTGAAAACCTTGTTTACTATAACAGTAGTTTGGTTTATATATATAGACTTATAGAGAGACCTTCTAAAAAACATAAAATGTATTCTCGGCACGCGAAGCCTTAAATTAGGAGTGTATACATGAAGACTCAGCACACCACTGCTGAAAGGTTACTGATCCTGGTGTAAACTAGGTAGCCTCTGGGCTGCTATATAGGCAAACCGTTTGAAGCCTCCAAGGGGCTCTGGATCATCCAGAATGGTCATGGTGCAGCATGCTCCACACTAGTCTTTTGAAGAAAGTGTAAGTCAGAACGGGATGGTCATAACGGTGCCCATTTGCCTCAGAATTCTAATAAAATATAAGCTAGTAGGGGCAGATTGGACATGCAGATGAGAGAAACCTACCCAGTTCAAATGGTATTTGAAGAGCCAGTTGGCAGCTTTTTTCTGATGGTTGCCAATGTGTGTATTTTTGTCTTTCTTCCTTGGTCTCTGGTCCTGTATCTTACATGGCTTTTCATATAGTATTTGATTAGTGTTTATGTGAACACTAACTGCAAGTAACAAACACCCATTTTCACTGTAACCACAATATCTGAGCAAATTGCACTCTTTCATGTATGTATCCTCCCTGTGACATAGGGAAGGACTGTTATCCCCATTTTACAGTTGGGAAACTGAATCACAGAGACACCAAGTTACTTGCCCAAAATCAAAGAGCAAGTCTGTGATGAAGCAGGGAATTTAATTGAAGTCTCCTGAATCTCAGGCTAGCACCCTAACTATTAGACCATTTTTTTATCAGGGCATGGACTGCATCCCTAGCACAAATCAAAGCTCTGACCCTCAT
This sequence comes from Gopherus evgoodei, assembly GCF_007399415.2. NCBI lineage: Eukaryota > Metazoa > Chordata > Testudines > Testudinidae > Gopherus > Gopherus evgoodei. The sequence goes on along the minus strand of NC_044325.1, from coordinate 111,379,451 downwards.
CCATCCTTCTCAGTTATTTTGTGATATTAAATAGTATTAGTATTGAACTACTGCACCTTCAATATTCTTGATAGATAAGTGCTCTGAGGCATATTGGTGGAATTCTATAGCCTGTATCACGAAGGAGTCTATACTGTATAATCAGAGTGGTCCCAATCTGTGAAGATAGCTGGCTGTCTTGTTCAATTTATTTAATTTCTCTATCTGTAAAGGGTGAGTGATAATATCTACCACAAAGCTGTATGGTGAAGCTTCATTAATGTTTGTAAAGTGTTGAGATCTTTTAGGTGGAAAACATTATGATATTATTGGACCTTCCAAGTTTTTGTATAGCTTTCCCCAGGGATATATAGCAGCAGTACTGGAAAGTATTTGTAAACTCATGAGGAAAACAAGGACTGTGGGCCATAAAAGGCCACAAGTTACTCCAAGTAACAGGTACACCTGTGAAAATCCATGAGCAACTATTGTGCACACAACCTCATTTGCATGTGCAATCATAGGTCAGCATAAACAAATGCAGGTGGTGTACATATAACGGGTGCTCAGACAGTTTACCCGTTGCATGGAGCCCTGCAAGTTAGACCTATAAGCTTAAATTAGTTGCTTTGTGGCAATTGCTTACTCCATGCGGCCAGTTTCTGATGGAAAGGTCTGGGTAAGTGAAATTCTGGTTCTGACTGCAGAATCCATTCAGAATAGACAGAGCCTTTTTCATCCTCTTGCTAGTTCCTTTTCTCACTTTTCCTTTGTCTCTCCTACTCTTCTCATTTGCTCCTCTGTTTAGCTCTTTCCTGTTTGTCACCCCCAACCACACCCTTTGTATTTTCCTTTCCCCACCCAGCCAGATTCCTTTTCCTCTTTTTATTATTTGTATACTGTAGGTGAGCCTGTTTCTGTTGCACTGCATTGGTTCTTGTGCAGACAAGATTCTGACCATTCTGATTAAGGCCATGTCTACACTAACGAGCTTAGAGCAGCACAGCTGTACTGATGCAGCTGCTTTGCTGTAAGATTGCTCATATAGCTGCTCTATGCTAATGGCAGAGAGCTTTCCTATTGACATAATAAAACCACCTCAGTGAGTGACAGTAGCTATGTTAGCGACAGAAGATCTCCCACCAACGTAGAGTGGTGCCACTTATGTTGGTGAAAATTGGTGTCACTCAGGTGTTTTTTCCACACCCCTCAGCAACATAAATTTTGCTGACATAAATGGTAGTGTAGACATGCCTTAGTGTGGCTTTGGGTACTATCAGATAAGGCGTATCTGTAGGGGAGGGATCAAAAGCTAAAGTTTCCAGCCTGCAGTACAGATCATGGGGTGGGCTCCGGGGATGGAGGGTTACTTGTCCTTCCTTAATAGTTGATGCATGCAATTTATCTCTCATGCACTTGCACAACTTTGTACACCTTGACTTTCAATGTTCAGGGGGAATGGATTTTACCTTCTTACAATTTATATAGGGTCTTGTTTACAGTGCAAGGGTTATCCTGAGTCAATCCACTCGAGCAAGCTTCTCTCCAGTGAGAGCAACCACTCTTGCCTAAAAGTACTATTCCTACAGTGATTACCTTAGCAGCACAGTTTGATTGGATTAGCAGTTGATGAGTTTGTGCTACTCAAGCTGTCACTGAGTCTCCGCTGCATGTCACTCAAACTTGGTCTACACTATGTACTTACTGTGGTATAAACATGTCACTCAGGGATGTACAAAATCCATACCCCAAGCAATGTAGTGATACTGATCTTAACCCTCCCATGTAAACATCACTATGTTGGCGGGAGAGCTTCTCCCATCGACATAGCTATAGCCTCTAGTGGAGGTGGAGTTACTTAGCCAACTGGAGAACTCTCTCCCATCGGCATAGAGCATCTTCACCAGATACACTACAGTAGTGCAGCTGCACTGAAGTAAACTTGTAGTGTAGACCTGCCCTCAATGTCAGCAGTACTTAAGCTTCAACCCCTTCTCCTCCACTTCCTCCACCCATCTGGCCAGCTAGCTCTGAGTTTAAAGCTCTATAGGAGTCAGGTGAGGGGGCAACACTTGAAATGTACCTCAAGTTAACACTTCTTAAGGACACGTTCATAATTTAAGGGCAATTGGCACATTAGCTAGCTTCCCCAGTCTGCTTATGGTCCCTGCAACAGTCTGGGCAAGGCGAGGACATTTAGACGGAGTCACACCATTTAAATACATTGTTTAAAAGTGAAGGAGAAAAGAATCTTGATATACTGTGTGTGCTTGTGTGTAATTAAAGCCTATCTGGAGATTTATTTTAATGCAACTTAAACTGAAAACTAGTGTAATTGTTTATTTTGGTCAAATGGATGACATTAAGTTGTACTGGGCAGTTTGAGCTCATTTCAGTGTCTTGTTAGGGGCCAAATCAACAAAATCCTTAAGCATGTGCCTAACTTTAAATATAGAGTAGTCCCATTAAATTCAGTGGGGCTACTCACATGCTCATAGGTAGGCACATGCTCATGCACCTTGCTGAATCAGGGCCTTAGCGCTCTTCTATATGTACTAACAGATTTTTAGCAAAGAGATTAAGAAAATTAAAAAGAACGGAATCCTTATTATCTTCTGTTTGTGTGTCAGCTTTGTGCTGGAACTGGCAAATTAGTGTGTAATTCCAGACGACAAGAGAAGGATTCTGGCAATTGTCTCTTCTGTTTCATTAGATGGTAGACTATGAAATTACACACTTATGTATCTTAAGGCTACATATGATTATGGAAATGCCTTTTTATCTTGTAGTTCTTTTTTCTGGATAAAAGCTGTCAGGGATGTAATTCAAAGTGCCAGAATGTGTCTTTTGGAAGTTTGATTTTAATGTTGGGCATGTGCTCATTTATAACCCTGACTGGACACTGCATTTGTTCTGTTCGACAGATGAATAAGGGGAAAAGACATTTTGAAAAATGTGTTTCTGTCCTCTCTCTTTCTTGTGCATCTTTCACTGCATCTGTGCCAAGAAGAATCCCTCAGGGTGTCATGGGTTGTATTTCCAGGAAGAAAGAATACCTGACTAGACCAGCATTCACTAGTATTACCCTTCATGATCACTGTGTCATCAATTAGCCTATATGACTCAAAAGTGAATCTTGCCAGTCATTTTAAGACTTTGGATAATTAAACTCAAGAATTTCTTATGACAAATTTTTTCTGCCTTCATTTAAAATAGTATAAAATAACTTCTTTTAATTGTATAAATATATTGTTGGCAAAAACAAGGGCAACTCTAACTCCTTAAACACTAGAAAAACATGAGTCCATCATATTTGACAGGTTAAAACTGGTTTCTCACTGCTTTCAATAACAGACACATTGCCAGTATAATAATTAAAGCTTAATCCATGTAGTTGTAGGCTATTATAAGTAATTACAGCTATTGAAGCTTATGGATTTTCGCATTTTGTTTTTCTTATCTTTTAAACATCTCCCTCCTCACCAAGCAAAAGACTCAATGTTTCAGAAAGGACTTTCTGAAAGGCCTCGTAGTACAGCTTGGCTGTTATGTAAGCAGCTGTCTGCAGAAATTCATTAAATGTCTGATTGTGCATAGCCACGTCTGACCCTTGGTGTTCATGCTGAGCTTTCTCCCTGCAGGCTACCTTCTTGTCTCTAGCTGACATAATAGATGTTCATTACAGAGGTGCAGACTTTACTGATTCTCATCCCAGTAAAGCATGAAGTCATCACTTGGAACTTTATATACAAAGGTTTACAGTTTTGTGTGGAAAGATGAAAAATACTGAGCCAGGTTCACCTGGACTGGTCCAGCATTTTAGGGAAAGCTCAGGTGGCATCTGCTCTGCTGCCTTCCATTTTTTGCATCCCAGAGGAGGACTGTCCAAAGTGCCAGGGATCTTTCAGTTATCTCATGTTTATCTCCTATAATGTACGTCCACACGTTTGTTTTAAAAGTTGACTTAAATCCCAAGAGATTTGATTTTTGAAAGAGTACAGTAGAGCTGTACCGTTAAGAGTCCAGTCCTGAAAGTGCTGAATGCCTCTTGGAAGAAGTGGAAGTCCCTAAAGTCAGTGGAAAATGACGGTGCTTAGTATCTCTAAGGGGTACTCAGCAGCTTGCAGGATTGGAACCTCGAACTTCACTTTCTTCTAGAGATCTCAACTGCCTATTTTCCACTTCTTCTATTTTCAACCTCTTTCTCTGCCACCCTCCCTGGACAGTGGTAAGTTTTCAAACCATACACTTGTACAAAGCTATTGTTATATTTAACTCCACATTTTTACCTTATAAAGGGGCATCACAGATCAGACATAGTCTAGTTATACTACCTGTTGATTAACATGGTTTATAGCAGGGGTTGGCAACCTTTCAGAAGTAGTGTGCCGAGTCTTCATTTATTCACTCTAATTTAAGGTTTCGCGTGCCAGTAATACATTTTAATGTTTGTAGAAGGTCTCTTCCTATAAGTCTATAATATGTAACTAAACTATTGTTGTATGTAAAGTAATAAGGTTTTTTAAATGTTTAAGAGCTTCATTTAAAAATAAATATAATTAAAATGCAGAGATCCCCAGATCGGTGGCCAGGACCCGGGCAGTGTGAGTGCCACTGAAAATCAGCTTGCATGCTGCCTTCAACATGCGTGCCATAGGTTGCCTACCCCTGGTTTATAGTCAAACATAAACAGGAATGTTAAATTCTATGAGGAGCCCTTCAGTTCACTTTTGTTTTTCTGTTTTTCATATTGAACCTTAAAAGGTGGTAGTGATGAACCCTACCAGTGCTATAGCCACAAACTACAATGCCAAAGGTTACAAGGCTTGGATACAATGGCCAGAATATGTAGGCCTTAGGAGGCCCTTTCTCATTGACAGTTATCCATAATGGATGAACTAAATTGATGCTTATTAGCATCATTATGACTATACGTTTCAGTCATCATATCCACATAGGTTCTTCTGTCAACATGGGGCTTCCACTCTGGAGTTTCATGTTCTGCCTTTCCAAGTACATGTGCTGTAAATGCATAATTGATAATAGGATTGTTCGCTATTAAACAAAATATAATAATAATATAGTACAATGCAAGGTACAATAATCCTTGGCATTGACCAAGTTGAACAAAAATCCCCCCCACCCCAATGCCACATCCTAAAAATTTAGCTGACTCAGTAATGGAGAGAGGTCAATAAAGCAACACCTGAGTTTTGGAAGTAGCTTTCTCAATCCACATAGGCAAAAAGTGCTTAAGCATATGCTTAACTTTAAGTTCCTACAAAGTCCCAATAGTTGACTTCTGTGGGCTTAAATTTTTGCTTCAAGTTAAGCATGTGCTTAAGTGCTTTGCTGATTCCTGGCCAAGTGGGTATGTAAAAGAGCAGGGAGTAGAACACAGATACTTTCATTCACTTATTTGGACCCATGCATGTTTATTATGGACGGGGCTGGTGCAAGGATGTTTCGTGCCCTAGGCGAAACTTCCACCCTTGCACCCTTCCCCCCCACACTCCTGCCCTTAGGCATCCCCTGTGCCCCCCTTGCAGAAAGCCCCCACCCTCCACCCTGAGGCACACACCCCCCGCCCCAGCTCACCTGTGCTCCATCTCCACCCTGAGCACACCGTTACTGCTTCCCTTCTCCTGCCTCCCAGGCTTGCGGCACCTAAGCTGATTGGCGCCACAAGCCTGGGAGGCGGGAGAAGTGAAGCAGCTCACCCCTGCCCCGCCTCCTCCCCAAGCACACTGTCGCTGCTTCACTTCTCCCTCCTCCCAGGCTTGCGGCACCATTCAGCTTAGGCGCCACAAGCCTGGGAGGTGGAGAAGTGAAGCAGCCACGGTGTGCTCGGGGAGGAGGCGGGACAGGGTGAGCTGGGGCAGGGAGCTCCCTGCGTGCCACCCCCACTTACTTGCTGCAGGTGGCCTCCCCATGCTCCCCTGCCCCAGCTCCCTCCACCTAAATGCCGACAGCGACCGGGGCGGCCCGAAGATCCAGAGCGCCGTGGTCGCTGCTGAAGAAAATGGCACCCCCCAAATCCTAGTGCCCTAGGCAACTGCCTAGGTCGCCTAAATGGTTGCAACCGGCCCTGATTGTGGACCAGATTGAATAATCACAGTATTGCCAGTCCCACATGTTGAAAAATCATGAGTCAGTCCCCCCAAAATCACAAGATATTAAAACTAAATAAATGTTGGGTTCTTTTTTCACCTTTTGGGTGTTGAGATTTTTAAGGTGCACTTGAGTCTTGTTTTCAAGCATTTCTTCGCAACAATGAAGACTAGAAACGTATTTGAGATTAATCTGAGATTTCATGTCATCACATGACTCCAGGAAGACCAAATAATATGAGACTCAGATAAAATGATGAGAGCTGGCATATTATGTACTGTAGTGCTTTGGTATCATCAGGGTCTGGCAATGGGACAGGAATCTCCCCTGCCATCCACATTCTGTAGCTGCATCCATCTCTCTTGTTCTTTCTCCTCTGCAGGAGAAAATAGCCATTAGTCTCTCAGTTTCTCCCTGGCTGGTTTGACCAATTCACTGATCTGTCTAGACACAAAATAATTGCAGTTACACAGGTGCACAGGGGGGGGCATACTTTATACTTCCTGGAGACATTATACAGTATTGGGAAATGAAATCATATCCGAAAGTACTTTCACTCAATAAATGATATCCTACAGGAAGCTGACACTGCTAAGGTAAATACTATATAACCACCCAGAAGATGAGGAAGTGATAACTGTATATTGTATATCACCTGGGGATTGGTGCACATTGGAACTGATTAAGTACTCCTACACAGTCACTCCATAGAGTTTTTGTTAAAATGGCAGAATACCCCACTCCCCAAGTTTCTATAAATACCTATTTGAGTTTGTTTCTTGAATGTCATTCTTTTCCTTATGCTCTGTTTCTCTAGACCTATGTCCCTGTGTCTCCGTCCCCAATTCCCAGTGAGACGTTCTCATACAGTATGGATTTTATAAAGTGTTCACAAACATCAGTCTTACTATAAGGTGTATTCTTACTTTTTAATGCATTTTTTAGTCCGTTCTAGCACTTCATACAGTCTCTGAGGCTCTCAGTCTGTTTCTGTTCTTAAATGAAGCTGCTACTGCTCTCATACCGCCCATTTTACCCATGTTTCATAATCTTTTTATTTCAATTTTTTAAAAATTTTCATACAGTGGAAAGGAGGGAAGTCTTTAAACAATCTTATCAATAAAATATGTATGTGCTTAAGACAGAATTTTCTCTTTCATTAATAGCACTATACCACTTCAACTCTCACTCCACTTGACCCGATCCTTTAAACTGCGTTTTTGTGGTCTCTCATATAAGATCGGTCAGGTGTTTCCCCAATTAGCTGCTACGCCATTCACAAGGTTTTTCAGATGTAAAAACTGGAAAACAGCAACAAGAAAATTATACACATTTTTAAGACTTTTAAGATAAGTGCATAAGAAAACCATATACTCACAATCTTGAAATGGTAGAAGTAAAATCAGAAACTTGCATGTGGGTGCCTACATATGTGTTTGTGTCCATACACACATCTACATAGTCATTAATCCAAGGGGAGCACCACTGTACTTTTTCACATCATTACTCAGCATTCCTTTTAAGCTGATTTGTGCTCCTTAATTGCTGTTGTACTTTAGCAGTTCAGACACCCTTTGTGTACGGAAACCTAATTCAGTTCTCTCTAATCAGTGGCTTCTTGGTTTAGAGTTAGTTGATATTATGAACAGCTTCTTGCCAAGCAATCCATTCCTTCCTTTTACAAGGTTTACGTTTCTGACGGATCTTCTGCCCACACCCTTCTTTTCTTCTTATCTAAGCCACAGCAAATGGTTTAACCACATCTTGTCTATAACTACCTCTTGCCTCTACACCCAATCCCGTTATGTAAAGCACAGATTGAAATATAAAAAAGTCATGTTGTCATAACTCTTTTAATTTCTTAATAGTCCACTGATCGTTTATGCCTGCTGCTCACACCTACACTCACGTCCATAGTTTCAGGTAAAAAGAACTATCACTAAAGACTGAAACAAAATGTGTTTGTGAATGTAAGCAGAAGGTGTAAATGTACAGCTCACTTCCCACCAAAACTCTAAGGTTTACTCAGCATTCCATTGCTGTTCCATATATTTGTCATCAGAGTGCAGACACATGTTCAGTCTAGCAGCTCCTCTTTCAGCCAGTGTTTGAGCAGCAGTTAAAAGAGATGCACCATGTGGAAAATCCTGGCAGCAGATACCATGGATTGTATTACAGCAGTGCCCTCACGGGAAAACACTGAGTTTACAGTGTGTGTTTTTTCCATGGAATTTTATTGTCTAGTATATATGTATAGAAGAATGTTCTTCTGGATCTGTATTCTATATTTTCAAATAAGATAATCAGTATTTGAATTTCTATATATTAGCCTCCATGGTCTTAGATAGCTCCATGCATTTGAAAAAATCAGTTTGTGTGTGTGTGTGAGAGAGAGAGGAGAGAGAGAGAGAGAGATGTGCTGTTTAGTTCAAGCTTTATCTAGAGTTGCCAGCTTTCTACTCGCACCAAAACCGAACGCCCTGCCTGCCCCTTCTCTGCGTCCCCATCCCCCCCACCGTCGCTCGCTCTCCCCACCCTCACTCACTCGCTCATTTTCATCAGGCTGGCTCAGGGAGTTAGGGTGCAGGATGGTGCTCCAGGCTGGGGTCCAAGGATTCGGAGGGCTAGAGGGGATATGAGTGCTAGAGGTTGGGTGAGGGCTCCACCTGGAGATACAGGCTCTGGGATGGAGCTGGGAATGAGAAGTTTGGGGTGCAAGAGGGGCTCTGGGCGCAGTCCGAGGGGTTCAGAGTATGGGAGGGGAATCAGGGCTGGGGCAGAGGGTTGGGGTTGTAGGAGAGGGTTCAGGGTGCAGGCTCCAGGCTCCAGGCAGCACTTACCGCAAGCAGCTCCCAGAAGCCAGCAGCATGTCCTCCCTCCAGCTCCTACAGAAGCAACCAGGTGGATCTGTGCTCTGCCCCGTTCACAGACACCGCCCCTGCAGCTCCCATTGGCCATGGTTCCCAGCCAATGGGAGCTGTGGAGCCGGTGCTTGGAGTAGTGGCAGTGTGCAGAGCCCCCTCACAGCTCCTATATGTAGGAGCTGGAGTGGGGACATGCGGCTGCTTCCAGGAGCTGCGCAGAACGAGGACCAGAAGGGAGGCTGCCATAGCCCTGGCCCCCTGCTGCGCTGCCAACCGGAGTTGCCAGGGTCCCTTTTCAACAGGGTATTCCAGTCGAAAACCGGACAACTGGGAACCCTACTTTTACCATTCTTGTTTTACTAAATATAAACATGGCAGCTAGTAAGATGTCCAGAATACTGACTGGTATTTATGCAGAGCCCAGAATTTCTAAATGAGGCCCTTGGGTGTTACTTTATATAAAATTGCTAGTGATTATAGTTAGTAATAAAGTTTTGATGCAAAATGAAAAAAACCTTCTTTCTATTTATCTCAGTGCTAGCACGTGTTGATGTAATATGATAGCGCCTGTTTACACTATTTTTAATGTGCCCATCATGTTAGTATCTGGGCTATAATTACCTTAGCTGCATGATTATGAACTTCTGCCTCTGTCAAGTCATATTTCTATTAATTATTGTAGGGGGAAAGATAGCATGGAGAAATAAAAAATATCTCTAGCCGTTTTACTGAAGGAAAGTCTACACAAACTGGTATGCCTTCCATTGTTCTCTAAGGACCTCATTCAACAAAGCGTTTAAGTACATGAATAACATTAAGCATGAATGTAGTCTCATCCCTGTTCACCAAGGCATTTAAGCACATATTTAATTTATAGCACATGTTTGAGTCTCTTTGGCTTCAACAGCACTTAAGCATATGTTTAAGTATTTTGCTAAATATGGATGAAATTAAGCATATGCTTAAGTGTTTTTCTGAGATTAAGAGAAGCAAGACTTGGGCTCATCCAGAGAGAGTTCCACGGTGTGTGGTTCCTCCAGAGTTTACCCCTGGGCTCTACCAGTCATAACGTTCCTGTCGATCATAGTATTCTTGGACGTGCTAAAACAGAGGTGGTCCTTGAGGCAACCAGACCCTAGCTCATTGAGTGCTCTGGGAGAGAGTGGATGCAAAATTGGATGGGCCTCACCAGTATGGTATGCTCTCCTTGATCTGCCCACTGAAGAGATGACTTTTTTCTTGTTGGGCCATCTGATGCTTAGCATAGTCTTTGTGGCTAGGCATTGATGGACTGCACATGCGGTAATCTAGGCCTCCTGTGATAACTGTATGTACTGTAAATACTGTGCGACAAATTTGCATCTGAATATGTACCCACAGTCTTGGATGTGCAAGTTTTTGTGCCCCTCAGTACTCGAGATTTCCACAAACAGCATTTGTGCATGTAAATTGGATAGCTATCCAATAGACATTCATAAAATTATGGCATGAAGGTTACAGACTGCTGCAGTGATTAATGAGCTGTGACTAAAGAAAACTAGAACAGACTACATAACTTGTGAAAAAGACCTGTGAAAATCAAGGTGGTGGAGGTTCTTTATTGTTTGTATTGCAGTAATGCCATGGAGCCCCAGTTGTAGACCAGGAGCCTATATGCTAGGGTCTGTATAAACACATAAAGAGATGGTCCATACCACAAAGCACTCACAATCCTTCCCTCTCCTTTTTGATTATGTGCTAAGAAAACTTCTTCAATTTAGCAGTTTGTCAACTAAAATATAAAGTAATGCTCTTTCTACACTGCTGCTCAGAAATTTTATCAGACACGTGCCAGCAAGAGGTTTTTACAGCTGCAAGAAAATCCAAAGCCGCATGAAAAGTGGAAGGATGACCCTGCTGTTCAGACAATCCCAGTCTTTTTTCCTAAGGCAGCAAAAGGAGCTCTGATTTTTTTTAATTTTTTTTTTTTTTAACAAGTACCTCACACAGTTGGGCAATCCTACCTAGTTCCAGCCAATTCTTCTTTCTCTTTGATTTATATGCTGTCTGATAGCATGAGATACTGAATTATCACTACATCCCTCAGGCTGTCTCACAAGTTACAGATGCAAACCTTCAAATCAAACAGTTATATTCGGCTGGTTTCTCTCTCCTCCTTCCTACTGTTGCAAACCAGCCGAAGCAAACAGAAAACAGCAGTGCACATTATTTAATTAATTAAAATGACCCAATTTAAAAAACACAAAAACAAAAAATTCTAGGAATTCATCTACATTTAGTCTTTAGTACAGGTCAGTGATGATGGCAAAGCCCCTTGGTGACATAATAGAAAATTTCATGTAGGCATGATGCTTATACATTTCATCACTAACATTAACTGGTAATTGGTTGATGATTTGGTGTTATGATGTGTTTGTGTTTGCGCTTAGCTCTTACCTTGTGCCATGAACTTTTGCCTCTGCATTAACCCAGCAATAGTAATATTACCGTGGAAACCAGACCTTGAAGGATTTATGTACCAGCATTTGTACCTGATAACTGAAATCTGTAAAGAAGTGCAACCCTCCTAGCCTGCCTTACAAAGTGCAGTTCTGCCCCGCTGTCAGATTGTAGTGCCTTTCTTTGGCTGGCCTTGAAAATAAGCCTGCTATAAATAAAACCTTTAGTTTTTGAGTTTAGTAACAAAATAAGAGTCTTTTAAATTTCAGAGAGAAAAGTTGACTGGTAACTCCTTCCACTGTCTGGGATTTAAAGTTAATTAAAGCAATAACAGAGATTTTTTTTTAAATCCCGAAGTACTTATGTGCATAATTCTAAACTTGGTTGCTAAACCTTCTAATCTTGAGTGTTATGTGAGTGTATAAAACTGCCTGAAAAAACACTCTATAATTTATGATGGGAATCATGCCTGATACACTGACCTTATTTATTATACAAGTATCTCTGAAGTTCCTAGGGACGTAATCCCAATGTTAAGCACTGATGGTAAAATCAGTGATCTCATCCAGGAGTAGGATAATCATCAATGCATGATAGTACAGAATCTTCAGTGTAATAGACAAGTGTTGTAAACAATTGCTTTTTTCATGTAACTTAAAGAGTTTTTATTAAGCAGGCCCATTGTTACTGATTCATTCTGAAAAGAAGCTGAAAATAAATACTTTTGTGGATCCAATTTTGTCCTTTCCCATTTGGAAAAAGAAAATTCTCTCTCTCTACCCCCTCTCCCCCTCCTCCCATTTGTTTCTGTTCCATTAAACTAATTTAATTAAACAGATGCTCAGGAAAGCATGAGACTCACAGCACATGTTACAGGCACAGGCTGCATAAGCCTCCCACACATAGCTCCACTAATGTGCCTCAGTAGTAACCTATGTATTCCAGTCCTTGACCTCTTCTGAACAGACAGAGTCAATTGTGCCAAACAGTGACAAACTATGCTGTGGTTTTGTGAAGATGACAAATGACAGCTGGAGACTAGACAAGACCAACGAAATTTATTTTCACTTGTAACATAATCCAGGTTTCTTTCCTAATGGAGAGCGGCGGGGAGGAGGGATGGCAAAGGGATGGAGGAGATGAAGCATGGCTGCTGTTTGTTTACCATCGTGTTTTGCAGTATTGTTGTAACCTGGATATTAGAGAGACAAGATGAGTGAGGCAATATCTTTTATTGGGCCAACTTCTGTCAGTGAAAGAGACAGGCTTTCGAGTAGGGATGTAAAATGTTAACCGATAAGCATCTGTCTTATTGTAAGGTATTTCGGTTAAGATTTAATCTCTGGCTGCGAGATTCTGCTGATGTTGTGCCTAGGGATCCCGGCTGCCGCTCCCAGGTGTCCCCCCCCCCATGCCATGGGGTCCCAATTGGGAACCAGGACCCCAGGTACGCGGGGCCTGGAGCCGGAATCCCTGATGTGTGAGGAGGCAGCGGAGCCTAACGGTTAAACATTTCACCAGTAAAATTTTAGTACTTTAAATGTTTACTTTTTCTAAAAAGCGATTTACATCCCTACTTTTGAACTTATACTGAACAGACAGAAGTTAGTCCAATAAAAGATAATACCTCACCTACCTTGTGTTTCTAATTTTGTTTACCAGGACTTTTGTCAAAAGCATCACCAATTTCAGTAAGAATATACACAGCTCTGGAAATGATCATGCTGCTGCGGCAGAGGTATATTTTAGTGTACCACACAAAAATGGCAGTTACCATATTTTGGTGGTGGTTTAATTTCCCATTCTTTCAGTATTTAACTAAATCATTTACAACAGTTCCTTATATGGGGGCTAAAGGGAGGTGAGTAAATCCTGTCCTCCCAAAGTCAATGGGAGTTTTGCCATTAACTTCAGGGGGAATCAGTGTTTGATCCCACTACGTTGTTTCATTTCTAGGTTTTGTCCTAGACTACAAACTCTCTGAGACAGCGATTGTCTTTATGTTGTTTGTTTGTACAACACTTAGTACAAATGGAACTTAATCCCTGTTTCGGTTTTCGGGCTCTGTTTACAATAATCTAAACAGAAACTGAACTTGTATTGGTATGGCATAGTGAACTGACCCACGAGCAATATAAAACATTTTAGGACTGTAACTTGAACTCAGATCCTATTACTAGGACTCTAATTTACAAACCTCTGGTATGAAATTGAACACACCAGAAGCCAGTCCAGCAGCTGTGTGAAGTAATGAATGGTGCTGCTAGAAGAAGGCAGTTGTGATTAGCTGGGAAGATGGGCAGGTAATTGAGATGGATGCAGTAAGCCAGGCTGGACAAATGGGTATGAAGATACCAGTCCAAAAGAAAAAGCTTCACATATACTCCTTAGAGAGATTTTAGAAACTCCAGTAGATTCATGCTGCTGAATCAGGACTTGGCACATTGTCATGTGCCACAGCATAGAAGAATATGCTGAAGTCTGTGAAAGCCCCAAAATAGGACAGTTCAAAAGGCTGAGTTCCCAGTTCAGCAAAGCACTTCAGCACATGCTTAATTTTAAGTAAAGCATGTGCTTATGCGTTTCATTGAATTGGGCCTTATGTGAAGTGAACTTCAGTATTCTTACAAGTCTTTATTTGTGGTAAGTCTGTGGAGAAATTGTAGAAAAGCTATGTTGTTAATCTGGATCAACCCTAACTTAGACAAGTTAGATGTCTTCAAGTCACCAGGGCCTGATGAAATATATCCTAGAATGCTCAATTAGCTGGCTGAGGAGATATCTGAGCCATTAGCAATTATCTTTAAAAAGCCATGGAAGACAGGTGAGATTTCAGAGGACTGGAAAAGGGCAGCTATAGTACCCATCTATAAAAAGGGGAATAAAGACAACCCAGGGAATTACAGACCAGTCAGCTTAACTTCTGTACTCCGAAAAATAGTGGCGCAAATAAGTAAGCAATCAGTTTGCAGACACCTAGAAAATAATAAGGTAATAAGTAACAGCATGGATTTGCCAAGAACAAATTGTGTCAATAGCTTTATTTGACAGAATAACAAGCCTTGTGGATAAGAGGGAAGTGGTAGATGTGACTTTAGTAAGGCTTTTGATACTGTCTCACATGACCTTCTTCATAAACAAATTAGGGAAATGCAACCTAGATGGAGCTATTATAATGTGGGTGCATAACTGATTGGAAAACTGTTCCCACAGAAGTCAAACTGGAAGGGCATATCAAGTGGAGCCCTGCAGGGATCAGTTGTGTGTCCTATTCTGTTCAATATCTTCATCAAGGATTTAGACAATGGCATAGAGAATACACTTATAAAGTTAGCAAAGAGTCCTGTGGCACCTTATAGACTAACAGACGTTTTGGAGCATGAGCTTTCGTGGGTGAATACCCACTTCGTCGGATGCATGTAGTGGAAATTTCCAGGGGCAGATATATATATGCAAGGAAGAAGCAGGCTAGAGATAATGAGGTTAGTTCAATCAGGGAGGATGAGGCCCTCTTCTAGCAGCTGAGGTGTGAAAACCTGAGGTGTGATAACCTAAGTCATGCAGAACTCAATGCCATCCACAGCCTCAGAAACCACCCTGACATTATAATCAAAGATGCTGATAAAGGAGCTGCTGTAGTCATCATGAACAGGTCTGACTACCAAAAGGAGGCTGCCAGACAACTCTCCAATACCAAATTCTACAGGCCACTTCCCTCAGATCCCACTGAGGAATACACTAAGAAACTGCACCATCTACTCAGGACACTCCCTACACTAACACTGGAACAAATCAACATACCCTTAGAGCCCCGACCAGGGTTATTCTATCTACTACCCAAGATCCACAAACCTGGACATCCTGCACGCCCCATCATCTTGGGCATTGGCACTCTCACTGAAGGACTGTCTGCATATGTGGACTCTCTACTCAGACCCTATGCCACCAGCACTCCCAGCTATCTCCGCGACACCACTGATTTCCTGAGGAAACTACAATGCATTGGTGACCTTCCAGAAAACACCATCCTAGCCACCATGGATGTAGAGGCTCTCTACACAAACATCCCACACACAGGTGGAATACAAGCTGTCAGGAACAGTATCCCTGATGATGCCACAGCACAACTGGTTGCTAAGCTCTATGTCTTTATCCTCACACACAACTATTTCAAATTTGATGACAATATATACCTCCAGATCAGTGGCACCACTATGGGCACCCATGTGGTCCCACAATATGCCAACATTTTTATGGCTGACCTGAAAGAACGCTTCCTCAGCTCTCGTCCACTCGCGCCCCTTCTCTGCCTACGCTACATTGATGACATCTTCATCATCTGGACCCATGGGAAGGAGACTCTGGAAAAATTCCACCACGATTTCAACAGCTTCCACCCCACCATCAACCTCAGCCTGGACCAATCTACACGGGAGGTCCACTTCCTAGACCCCACAGTGCAAATAAGTGATGATCACATTAACACCACCCTATACTGAAAACCTACTGACCGCTATGCCTACCTTCATGCCTCCAGCTTCCATCCCGAGCACACCACACGATCCATTGTCTACAGCCAAGCACTGAGGTACAACCGCATCTGCTCTAAGCCCTCAGACAGAGACCAACACCTACAAAATCTCCACCAAGCATTCTCAAAACTACAATACCCACACGAGGAAATAAGGAAACAGATCAACAGAGCCAGACGTGTACCCAGAAGCCTCCTACTGCAAGACAAACCCAAGAAAGAAACCAACAGGACTCCACTGGCCATCACATACAGTCCCCAGCTAAAACCCCTCCAATGCATCGTCAGGGATCTACCACCCATCCTGGACAATGATCCCACACTTTCACAGGCCTTGGATGGCAGGCCAGTCCTCGCCCACAGACAGCCTGCCAACCTGAAGCATATTCTCACCAGTAACGGTAAACTGCACCATAGTAACTCTAACTCAGGAACCAATCCATGCAACAAACCTCGATGCCAACTCTGCCCACATATCTACACCAGCGACACCATCACAGGACCTAACCAGATCAGCTACACCATCACCAGTTCATTCACCTGCACGTCCACCAATGTAATATACACCATCATATGCCAGCAATGCCCCTCTGCTATGTACATCGGCCAAACTGGACAGTCTCTACAGAAAAGGATAAATGAACACAAATCAGATATTAGGAATGGCAATATACAAAAACGTGTAGGAGAACACTTCAACCTCCCTGGCCACACAATAGCAGATCTCAAGGGGCCATCCTGCAGCAAAAAAACTTCAGGACCAGACTTCAAAGAGAAACTGCTGAGCTTCAGTTCATCTGCAAATTTGACACCATCAGCTCAGGATTAAACAAAGACTGTGAATGGCTTGCCAACTACAAAACCAGTTTCTCCTCCCTTGGTTTTCACACCTCAGCTGCTAGAACAGGGCCTAATCCTCCCAGATTGAACTAACCTTGTTATCTCTAGCCTGCTTCTTGCTTGCATATATATACCTGCCCCTGGAAATTTCCACTACATGCATCCGACGAAGTGGGTATTCACCCACGAAGGCTCATGCTCCAAAACGTCTGTTAGTCTATAAAGTGCCACAGGATTCTTTGCTGCTTTTTGTTTAATCTGGAAAAGAGAAGACTGACTGGGGACATAAGTTTTCAAGTATATAAAAGGCTGTTACAAGGAGAAGGGAGAAGAATTGTTCTTCTTAACCTCAGAGGATAGAACAAGAAGCAATGAGCTTAAATTGCAGCAAGGGCAGTTTAGGTTGGACATTAGAAGAAACTTCCTGTCAGGATAGTTAAGCAGTAGAATAAATTGCCTAAGGAGGTTGTGGAATCTATGTCATTGGAGATTTTTAAGAGCAGGTTAGACAAATACCTGTCAGGCTTGGTCTAGAATAAGTTTTCAGTGCAGGGGACTGGACTAGAAGACCTCTTGAGGTCCCTTCCAGTTCTACAATTCTATTATTCTAATTTTCTTATTTTCATGGCAACTGTGTCAGGTCTTGGATCTTATACGTGACATTTATGTTTGGATTTGTTAAATATTGTTGTGCAAAATAAGTATTAATACATATACATTTACAAATTTCACTTTTTAAACATTTTTGTATTTGAAATTCCCCTATACAGTTTTCTTTCTGCATGCCAGATGAACAATGGTTTGCTGCTGTATAAAAACCAAGACACAAAATTGACCATCCTGAAAATGGTGCAAAATGTAAACAGCTTAAATGGAGAAAATTTAATTAGCTTTTAAAATAATATTTAACAATTAATTAATTTAAAGTATAAATCAATTTATAAACCTGATTTTTTTTAAAAAAAATTGAATGATCCTTTAATAGAAATTTGATTCAAAATATAGTCTTCAAGATTATTGGATGAAAGACTTGGGGTGGGAAATTGTCTGTAACCCTTGGCTATCTAAGTTTAAGGAGAATACTCTTTTTTTTTTAATTATCCTTTTATGTCTTGATAATGAAAAATATTGCAAAACCATCAAAAGATCCTGAAACCTTAAAAAAAGCTGGCAGCAAAGGCAAAAACCGTCCAGGGTTATTTTACTGTGTGCTTTGACAAAAACTGTTTGATGTTTACCATATGTTATGTAATAGAATCAGGTTCTATACCCCCAGGCAGAGAACTGTACCTGGACTACCTTTTTTTTTTTCTGGTAAGAAAGAGCTAACGAGTCACTTGTGGCCCACTATGACATAATCACTTTTTATAAAGCTGTTCTTGTGAGCAAATTAAGTTGCCTAATATAAATAAAATAAAAATAATCTTCTGATCTATTCTAGAAAGACTTTCCTGTGTGTAGCCAAACATCAATCTTCTCTGAATATGTGCTTGTCATTGTTCATTACTGTATTTTTTGGGAGATTCATTTTATGGGGATCCTTAAGCAGGTTCTGCTGTGATTAAGAACCTATGTACCCTTGGTGGAAGATTTCCAAAGTGGCATACATGGATTTTACCCTTTATGACTCTCATTAACAACATCAGTAGAGATTTGTGAGACTCAGGCCCCCATTCCATGAAGCACTCAAGCAAGTGCTTAACTTAAAGCACGTGAGTAATCCATTTCTATTCAGCAAACTACTTATGCACATTCTGAAATCTCACTGAAGTCAATGGGGATTGGTCATGCGCTTAACTTTAAGCACAAGTTTAAGTGCCTTGCTGAATCAGGGCCTTATTCTTTAGAGTTGATTCTTTCAGTAAATTCTGCAAGCAGCTTAAGCGAAAGGTTTATTAGTGTATATGGGAGAATGATAAATTGTACTACCTGGTTTAACAGAGATTAAGAATATGTCTTAATTCAATAGATAAACCTGTTTTGTTGTTTTGTGCTTTTTTTGTTGTTTGGACAAAATCAAGATTCAAGATTAAATTAAATTTCTTGAAAATACTACCAAAAAATCTCCATCTATACCGTGTCAAATCATTGTCTTTTAAAATATTTGTTCTGAACTAGTGTGCTGATTTGCAGTCTTCCTAGTTCAGAAATAGTGCACTGAATGCTGGATAGGAGACAGGCAAACCAAAGCTGCTTTTCCTGTCACACATACTTGTGTTAATCCTAGTACAAGGGACCAAATAGAGGCAGAGTTGGTGTTAAGGCTTGTTGAAAAGTTCAGAGTTTTCACACTCTGTAGGGTGCAGTCCATGCCAGGGTGCACAGACTTTGAAAGGGGTGGTACTAGCGCCCAGCAAAAAAGTCTCTGTGCCTGCAGGATCTCTTCAAATGCGCTATTAAGTTTGGAAGGGAGAACATGGGGAGAATCTTAAAAAGGAGGAATTGCTAGCCCATGTATGTGGGAGGTCCAGACCATTTTATTTTCATGTGCTACCCTGCAATTCCATCTAAAAAACAATTCCACACTTCATAGAAAGTGTAGGAAAAAAAGTCCTCTTAGATCATATTTAAATCTTGCCAATGCAGGATTGTACACTACAGTATTTTCTCAACTGCTTTGTACTGTCCAGTTTTATCTGACTCAAGTGATGATGGATCTCTTGAGAGACTGTTTCACAGCTTAATAGATTTCACTGTTAGGAAATTTGATGTTGCTATTTAGTCTAAAGTTTTGCTTTGCTTAATTTCTGACCATTACTCCTAGGCAAAGCTCCATGAGCTATGCTAAATAATTCTCTCTCTCCTTGGTGTTTCCACCATTCATATAACTGTAGTTCTAATGATTGTGCAATTAAATATGCACCACCAATGCTTGTATGTCTTCCAGTTTTAAAAAAGAAAATCTAAATCTCAACATAATGTTTTTTGGCCTGGTCTTTTTGCATTGAATCAGCACAAAAGTCACAGCTCTTGCTATTTGTATTTAAAGCATTAAAGTGAAAAACATCAACAGTAACAAAAAAAATACTGAGTATGCACAAAGGGCTCCTATTATGATTGGTTTTGGAACCATGCGTTTGAATTTCCTGACTTGGGGCCAAATCTTCAACCTCACTCCAGCCCCATGACATCACATTGGCAACACAAAAAGGCTGTGAAGCTAACTTAACTGGCTACCTACAGATTTCCCATTGTACAGAGAATTTATACTGGTTCTATAGCATCCTTCTGACCGCTTGCTGACAGGGGAGAAAGGGGATACAACTGGAATGCCCTTCTTGGAGCTCTAAGCAGCCAGGCCCAATGTACAGCAACTTTAAAGCAGATCTGAGGAGTTGTACTAGGGACCAAACCAGTCCCCAATCAGCTTCAGAATCAAGCAGCAGCAAAGATGGCACAAAGCCATTTTTGCTACACCCTCCTTTTCTGGTCCCTCACTGAGCAGTGCACTGTCCAGCCAGACTGGAACAACTAGCCTTCCATTGTAATTTTTTTTTAATTGCCTTAATGTTGTTGCACTAACATAATTTTTGTGTTCAAAAGCTTACGGTGAGTGTTCTTTAAACAGTAAAACAATTTTGTTAATGGCAGGATTGTATCTCTGTTGTAAATTTCTATGTGCAGATAGGCAGCCAATCAAACTTCAGATAACATCTTATGCATCATGAATATTTGTTTTAATAACAAGTGAAATGTCAGTGAGCAGTCTATGGATGAAAAGCTGCCTTAAAACCTCAGTGGCTATGTCTACACTTATGATGGCCTGTAGAGCAGAGTTTCTCAACCTCCACCACAACATGCTATAAAAATTCCACAGCCCACTTGTGCCACAACAATTGCTTTTCTGCATATCGAGTAGATTAAAAGCCAGGGCCAGCATTAGGGTGTGGCAAAAAGGCAATTGCCTAAGGCCTCGCACCACAGTAGGCACTAAGCTAACTTTCTCAGGCTTCAACTTTAGCCCCGGGCAGCAGCCCTTGGGCTTCGGCTTTCTGCCTTGGGCCCCGGTGAGTCTAACTCTGGCCCTGCTCTCTGATTTATTTTGATGGACCCCCTGAAACCTGCTCAGGAATCGCAAGGGATCCTAGAGCCTGGTTGAGAACTGCTGATGTAGAGTGTACACACTGCACACCCTCCTAGCATGGGTATAAATAGGAGGATACAAGTGTATTTTTAGCAGTGTAGTGTCTCATTGCCAGAGCCTTTCACTGACCTGTATAGCTACACACAGCACTATAGATGTAGCCTGTAGTTCACTGTAGCGTGTAGCTACGTGTACCCTACATGCCATCGCCAGTTTAGATTAGGCTGGGGGAGGAGGGCACAGCGGGACAGTTTAAACTAGTCTGAATTGTAGTCGTTGTTTTAATTATTGCATATTTATGTTTAAATTTTTATACTCTGCTTCAAGCTACACATTTTACAGGTGCAGCCATTTACATTAATATATTATTGGGGCATACAGCAGATGCACTGAAGCCAAATGAGAGGCTTTTGCCAAATATAATCTGCAGGAGTGTGATTCACCCAGATGTAGGAGGCCAGCATAAAGACCCTGTACCACTTAAGTCTGCTCTCCACTGGGTCATGAATGAGGCAGACTGGCCACACAGGAAGCCCTTTGCTTCATGGAAGGGATCTGTGCATCACACCTGTATATATAGGTGTAGAGGACAGAAGTGGGATAAACCAGGATAAGGCTCCAACTAGCACCTGATGAGGAATTTTTTGACTAACATTTTTACACTAGAAAATGCTGATTCATTGAAACCAAAACTTTTGGATTCAGCAGAACATAAGATTTTTTTTTAATGGCTTACAAAAAAAGTAGTTTTGAGATTATTGCAATATCTTGTTGTGACGCTGTTGAAATAGAGAGTTTTTGGGGGTTGAGTCAAAACAAATGTTTGTTTACAAATTTTAGTAAATTTATTCCTTAAAAAAACTGTAAAAAGCTGGGGGCGGGAGGGACGGAAGTGTCTAAATTGAAACAAAATGTTTCTGAATGATCACAATGAAATGTTTCAATGGACTAAGCTGATTATTATTATTATTAGATTTTAATTTTGCAAAAAATGTTGAGATTTCAACTTTTTGCCCTTGTTCTGATATTCATGTATGCACTGATCTGGTAGCCTCAATGCCCTGTGCAAGTTCTGCAGAAGTGCTGCTGCCACTAATCCAGATGTGACTGGCTGTGAGCAGGAGCAGCGCCAGGGTTTTTGGCGTCCTAGGCGCAGGGCCGGCTTGCCAGTCCCGCGGCTCTGGTGGACCTCTCGCAGGCGTTCCTGCGGATGCTCCACCGGAGCCCTTGGACCAGCGGACCGTCCGCAGGCACGCCTGCAGGAGGTCCACCGAAGCAGTCTGCCGCTCTCCCAAATCCTGGTGCCCTAGGCGACCGCCTAGGTCGCCTAAATGGAAGCGCCGGCCCTGGCTGTGAGTGGCAACATGGTTGCTGGTTCTGCTGTGCTGCCATGGCTGTGAGTGGGCGAGGGACCTCTTGAGGAGGGCTGCACTTTTTCACAGCCTGACATACTCACTTGTGCCAACGTTGTTGCAGGGGATGTTATTTTGTAACTCCATAATGACTGCTTCTCCAGGAAGTTAAAGCAACACCATGATCCATGAGGCAACAGATCTCTGGGGGATTCTGCATGCCTAAAGAACTCAGTCTCCAAATGGGCCATATTCTGTAGTACAGGTCTTAGCATAAGGTAGAGATTCTGGCTTGAAGAAACTCCTTTGCAGGTGGGCAAGATCTCAGAGCACAAGAGGAATCAAGGGGTAGAGGGGACTAAGAAAGGGGAACAAAGAAAGAAAAGTTTTAAAATGCAATGGAAAACCGAGAAAAGCAAGAAAAAGGTAGGGATGAGATTTATCAAAATATTCAGTGTTGGCCTAACTGCTTCCAATGAAGTCAATGAGTAATTTACCATGGACTTCAATGGGAGTAGAATTCTGACATTTAATGTTGTTGTTTCTACATTGTATTGAATTTCTCCTGACAGAAAGGAGAGAGAGGACCGTTTTGGGATTGGAAGGGAGAATATCTGGCTAATCATCAAGGCTAAGATTTTGTCATGGATATTTTTAGTAAAAGTCGTGGATAAGTCATGGGTAATTAAAAAAAAAATAAGGAAGCCCATGACGGCTCACAGCTTGAGGGCCTGCTGCCTCAGGCGGCAGGGGTACCTCACAGCTCCCTGCTGCTGCTGTGGGAGGCAGCTGGATCCTGCTGCTCCCAACCACCAGGGCTGAAGTCATGGATTCTGTGACTCTGTGACAAAATCGTAGCCTTGCTCATCACAGCCCTGAAGATGGAAAGGCAACATGGTAGCATTTCCCCCTTGTCTCTTATCCAAGCATTGGCTGAAATGGCTCATCTTAATTAGAAGCTTCTCTGCAGCTGTGGATAAACCTTCACGGTTGCAGTGCCTCATTTTTATTACCTTTGGCTCTCCCTGCATTGTAAACAATGTGTCTCATTATAAAATGAAACGGTTTGTCTTCCAGAATTAGTCTTATAAAAAGTCTGCACTCTACATCCTGAACTGTCTCTAGCTGAAGCGTATGATCTGTGTGTGTGTGTGTGTGTGTGTGTGTGTGTGTGTGTGTGTGTGTGTGTGTGTGTGTGTGTGTGTGTGTGTGTGTGTGTGTGAGAGAGAGAATGTCTTCGCAGGAATTACTGTTCTTAGTTTAGCTGTTTGACTCCTGTGAGAACTCCTTATATTTAATAGCACTATTTCTGGAAGGAAAAAACAGTTCAGAGAGCTATTGAAATTAGACTGCAGAGGAAATATTTCTACTAGTAGAAATGCAAAACTGAATAGTTGAGTGTATACTGGAAAATATGAAGTGCAAGTCACTGTGGGTTATAGTGATAGTATTTTATTACTGTTACAAATGGCCGTTTGTTTGAAAAAGCAAGAACATTGCAGTAAAAAATACAGTAGGTACAGAGGATGGTACATGAACTTTTGTCTTATCAAGATGGCATTTATTATAGTGGTGCCTGCTAGCCCTGCTTTAGTTAAGCATCTGTTAGTATTTTCATAACTTTATAGCTTAACCATAGAAATTAGTCTTAGGCAAAATCTTGGCATGCAAGGACTGCTCTCAACAGAGGAATATGTTTTTAAATTATATATTTATTACATTTTTAATCTAAATTTGATTACTTTTTATTTAGAGATGAGCTCAAGGTGCAAAATTCAGAGCCAGACCTTGAAAACATCTTGGGGTGGGGGGAAAAGATGGCATTTAGTTTAGGCCCACTTCTCATTCAAATTCAGTTGGTAATGATTAGTTAAGCAGTGATATTACAGGAGCATCTGATCATTTCTATGCTTCTACAACTCAAAAATTTCCTATTTTCCTTCAAATACATTAATATTTTGCAAGTAGTTTGTGCATAGTGCAGTATGGAATAATGTCTTCAGCAATCTTTTAATTATTTTTAAATGACTCAGAGGTTTAATTCTGTTCAGATGAGACTCAAAAGCTGGGATGCTTATGTCACAACCAGACCCAGGCCTGTTTTCTGGATGGACTCCAGTCTGTTATGATTGGATCCAAATGCTGGATCCCATATGCTTCTAAGTCCCCTGAATCTGGGCAGTTGACTTGTCACTGTTCTTAGCTCTGACTTTCTCAGGCACACTCCCTGGTGCAGATGCCATGTCTAACACTGTTCTTGGGAAGAGGACAAATTGAAGAAAGGGGAGGTTGATAGTAATGAATATTAATCAGAAACTAATTGTAGAAAATTGATAAGGATAGCAGAGGGACATAAGGAGAAATCTATGGGAAGCAGAGTTAAGAACAATAAAGAGTTTCACTTATTTTAGGAACAAAAACAATCCCAATAATGGTACTGGTCCATTACTAGATAATGCTGAAAAGGCAGATGAGTTGGATAAATATTTCTATTCTGTATTTGGGAGAAAAAAACAGATGTCATATCATATAATGTTCTTTCCATTCTACTAACATCTCAGGAGAATGTAAACAGTAGCTGCTAAATACAGACATTTTTAAATCAGCAGGTCCAGATAACTTGCATCCAAGAGTTTAGAAGAGCTGGCTGAGGCTTGCTTATCCACTCCCATATTAATTATTCCTGTTTTTGGCAAGAGTAATCTGCACAGAGGGCCATTGCTAACCAGAATACAGATACACAGTAATACTGCTTTTGCACCACATGCATGGACTCATTTTTGGAGCTATGGTCAACCAGAATTTGGCTCTCTTTCTGAATTATCCAGAAGGCTTTAAAGAACTGCTTTCCTGCCAGATATCCAGTAAGGCAGGAAATACCTAGAAAAAAGCCTTTGTCATTGGCCCACATTTTCAGCCCTCATCTTCTACTTGTGGATGTGCAAAATAGTGTAAGCATTAACTCAGGCCTACACTTCGCAGGTTTCAATTGCAAGCATTCTGTGTAGCTGTATCTAACTTATCTAATCCATCTAATTTACTTATTTATATGGTGTCTAGGGTGACCAGATGTCCTGATTTTATAGGGACAGTCCCACTATTTGGGTTTTTTTCTTATATAGGCTCCAATTACCCCCCACCCCCATCCTGATTTTTCACACTTGTTGTCTGGTCACTCTAATGGTGTCTATCAATGGAGTCTCAGAACACGTTATGTCATGACTCATGGATCCAGTAAATGCAAATGCCTGCAAGTGTTACAATATTTAAAGGTTGTTGGCACTTTCAAAATGTAGGTACGAGTTTGTTTCACCCAGTAGGCAGATAGATATAGGGGACTGAGTATTTCAGCCCTTCCCCTAGTGACTGGAACCAGATTGCAAACAGAATTGTCTTTGATTTTTAAACTGATTTTTTTTAACCTTTGAAAGGATTCAGTTCACGTTCAAGTTTTGGCAAAGGTTTGGCCAACTTCTTTATCTCCTGCAGCAGGGCTAACCAACCCCCATGGATGCAAAGAATTCAAAATGTGAAGCGGGTACCTGAGGATTTATCACATTCTTTCATAAAAACTTAACGTCCCTTCCCACCCCCCCAGCCTCTATTTTAAAATCTTCAGTTTCTCTCTCTCTCTAGTTAGGATTTGTCTGTGCTCCATTTCTCCTCCACTTTGGAAGTTTGGGCTGAATTCCCTGTGGAACACTTTAAACGTTTCTCTAAGCTCAGGTGGCAGGAATACTTGGTGACAGTATGGGATGGATTGGCTAATTGTAAGGTCAGTTGATCAACCATCCTGTAAAGTGTTTGTGTGTGTTTGTCTTGTCTGAAAACGAGAGCGAAGGAGCTCAGAAAATATGAGAGAGAGAATTTTTATGTTTCTTCTCTGGGTAGAAGACTGAATTGGTCGTGTCTAAGGGTTGATAAGAATGGAGTCACAGAATTGGTTTCTTTCTTCCATTTTTGATCACTCATTGGGGCTGTTTCCTCCCCTAGTACTTCACCCCATACCTATAACTGAGTTCAGAACTTGTGTAAATAAGGTGAACTGCCTTCTCCTCTCTAATTGCTCACCAGCAAACTGCTCGTACTCTTTACTAGGGCAGTCGATTAATTGCAGTTAACTCACATGACTTAACTCAAAAAATTAATCATGATTTTAAAAATTAATCTCAATTAATTGCAGTTTTAATCGCACTATTAAACAATAGAATGCCAATTGAAATTTATTAAATATTTTGGATGTTTTTCTACATTTTTAGATATATTGATTTAAATTACAACACAGAATACAAGTTGTACAGTGCTCACTTTATATTATTAATATTTGCACTGTAAAAATGATAAAGGAAATAGTATTTTTCAATTCACCTCATACAAGTACCATAATGCAATCTCTTGATCATGGAAGTGCAATTTACAAATGTTGAAATTTTTTTTGTTACATAACTGCCATTCAGACCTCTGTTCTCACTTTCACGTGACACAGTAAACAAGAAGCGAGCAGCAGTATCTCCTGCAAATGTAAACAAACCTGTTTGTCTGAATGATTGGCTGAACAAGAAGTAGGACTGAGTGGACTTGTAGGCTGTAAAGTTTTACATTGTTTTATTGTTGAATACAGTTATTTTTTGTACATGAACTTGCAAATATAGAATTAACTTTCATGATAAAGAGACTGCATTACAGTGCTTGTATGAGGTGAATTAAAAATACTATTTCTTTTGCTTTTTACAGCATAAATCTTGGTAATCAAAAATGATATAAAGTGACCACGGTACGCTTTGTATTCTATGCTGTAATTGAAATCAAAATATTTTTTTAGAAAACATCAAAAAATTTTAAATAAATGGCAATCTATTATTGTTTAACAGAGTGCTTAATTTTTTTAATTGCCTAATTAATCACAATTAATTTTTTTAATCGCTTGACAGCCCTATTCTTTACATTTGTTCCTTTTTCATCTACGGATACAACTGCCAATCCTTGTAGACAATATCCTCTAAGACACAAAGAAGCTGACTTGTTGCACTTTGGGGTGACAATCCTTTCCATTTAGGTTACAGTTAATTTTGTTGGTTTGTAGCTAGTGAACAGGAAGTACACTGACTAGGATGAGATGAAAGATACAGCAAGCATCCAGTTACCCTGGGTCAGCTTTGTGCCTCCTAGCATTCTGGCCTGACTAGATAGCTCCAAGCTAAAAAATCCTAGCATTTTGATGACAACATGTTTTATTTTGAGATGACTGGTGCACAGCCTGGTGTTCCCAGGGAGACTCGAATAGATGACTTGAGCCTGAGGATTTACCTCCCATACTCAAGGATAAGACTATCCCCAAGGTCCTTCCCTCCACCCCCTTTTTTAAAAAAAAAAATCTTTTTGAAAATGTATGTGCTTGTTCTTAGGACTGCTATTTACCAGAACACTGATATCACATCTTCAAAGAGTATGCAGTTCATCTTCCTTCTTTGGGATGGTTGGGCTCCCCTCTGCAGCTCTGCGTCTGCTGCTTGCATAGGGAACAAGGTGTCAGGTCTTCTTCTCAACATGTTCGTTTATCACTCTGGTCATGCAGGGTTAGATAATTACACACATCTTTTTGAGGAACTCATCTAGGAGCTTCATAGGCCACACAATACCTCCCTATTTTAACCTAGTTATTTTAATAACAAAATGTTAACAGTCGCAATTAAAATCAGAGGGTTTTATTATGTTCTTTATTCAAGAATCCTTGCAGGCTGAATATGCAGAGTATGGCGGTGGTATTGTTAAAGAGAGACGGATAATCACAAATAGGCCAAATCTTCATCAACATAGCTCTGTTGACTTCACAACTGATTTCTGGCCCAAAATGTATACACCTTCCCTACTACCTGCTCAAATGTGTCTTCATTGTATGGGTTCTTTATTCAATGAAGTCCTGTTGTCTTTAGCCCAGTTCAAGGCCGACCGGAGGAGGGGTTGGGCAGTGGGGCAATTTGCCCCAGGCCCCCACGAGAATATAGTATTCTATAATATTACAATTTTTTTTATGGAAGGGGCCCCCGAAATTGCTATGCTCCAGCCCCCTGAGTCCTCTGGGCGGCCCTGGCCCAGTTTACCTTGAAAGTATAGGTGAGTAGTTTAAAGAGATATGGGGACATACACAATGATCCTGTGCTTTAGATAATAAGGACTTTCTTTGATCCCCCGCTCCACCCAAGCTTTGCATCATATCAGTGCAAATACAATATTTAAAGGGCTGCTATGGCTTCATGAAAGAATTTAAAAATAAATCAGACATATTCCGACAATATCATGTGTATTATGTATTTCTCTTCTTACATCCTTAATTACTGTACTAAGGATAGTTACATAAAAACATGATTGCTTAGAACAGTTTTAGTATTGCTGCTTATTCCTTCCTTGAATTTCCAATCCTGCTTTTAGGTCATTACAACTGGTTGGTATGCTGACGTGATTATGAGGTCAGAGGATTGTTTTTAAGTGGGGGGAAAGCTGTAAGATGAAGGTACTTGTCATTAATATTAATGAAGAAAAGAAAAAAAGTACACTAAAATGTGTCTGAGCCAAGTTGTTTCTAAAAGAAAATTTTCTGTTTTTCTGAGGCCTCAGCTGCCCTTTTACTAATGAGGAGTTTGAGGCATTTCACATAACAAAATTTCAGAGATGATGACTTAACCTATCTAAGCAACTACCCAAGAGTAACACCCAAAACCCAGTTTACACATACATGATCTGTCCCCTGTGCATAGGTTATATATTCTAATTAATAAAGCCAAGTAACATATAGCTGATCTTGGGCTTTTTTATTCCACTAACTTCTAACCAGCAAAAAATGTACGTGGTGCATTCACATTTAATATAACAACACTTAGATATGCTTTAGCATCAACTAGCAAACTGCCAGGATTAACCACAATGTAAAGTTATATCATAAATATTCCAGCTATCAATGGATCAAACTGCAGGCACTATCTAAACATCGCTCTTGTACACTTGAAATAAATCCTTATTTCCTCACTTCAGGAATTTTTAAACTATATCAGTGTTGCATGACATATCCAGATGGTGATTAGGCAAGTACTAATGTTCTGCACAGCAAAGTAAGATCTAAATTTTCCTCTTAATTGTGCTGACATATATCCAGAATTACTCTTTTAAAGCCAGCAGAGTTGCTCTAGGTTTATACTAAGGTAAAGAAGATCAAAATTTGTCCCTATTTTTGTTGGAGGTTATCAGCTAGTGCATGAATTAAGTGATAATACTTTATTTGTTACAGGCATTTGTGATTTACTTACAGTGGCTGGTTGCAAAATGTTGTTTTTGGAACATTAGATAGATTGAAGTAGTAATGACTTACTCTGATTGTTTCAGCCCTTGCTCCAATAACATGTGATCATTTTAGGTTAATGAGGTTTTGTTTGTACAGTGCTCCACTCTGTGGGTGTCCATTGCTAATATGTATTTTTATGAACATTATCAGCAACTTTTTCTTCCCTGGGCTATCAGTCAGGTGGTTTTCTTTAAAAAATATGTTTTGTATCAGTAGCTGAATGGAGCAAGAAATTGTAGTGCTGTTATTCACCTATAGTCATTCATGCAGCCATTTTGACTGATTCAGCAGGTGTGGCTGAGTGCCCTCTCCAGAGACTAGACATCTGTTAGGAACCAGCGTGTAGGCAGTCTTGCCTAATGGGTGGGTCTGGGATAAGTGATTGGGAGTCAAGTCGGAATCAGTAGCTGGGACCGGAGCTGGGACTAATTGCCAATGGTCAGGAGTGGAGCGGGAGGAGCCAGAGGCAGGGCAAGGGTCAGACACCGAGAAGGAGCAAGGCAGGAACCAAGAAAAGGATGGGAGTAGAGCAGGAAACGGGAAAGGGGCTGAATGCAGATCACAGGAGACAGGCAAGTGTGGCGTCTGTTACAACAGCAACACAGAGTCTGTGCAGTTGCTCAGACAATCTATCTGAGTCACTTCCTGGCTTAGGTAATAGGTGCAAGCCAGTCAGGCAACCACATGCCTTGGGTGTTTCGATAGGACTTCCTGTGGCACCTGACCTTATAGGATTAATGACATGCTGCTTCATCTATTTCCCTTGGTAGTGGCAAGAGAGTTTTAGAGACTTGGGGCCCACATAGCTCTTTGTTCCCTCCCCTGCCCCTTCCCTTCGCTTCTGTGAGAACAAAGAAGAGATATTGCTAGCTTCTCGCAGCCGCAGGGCTGAATTTCGTGAGGGGGGTGGAGCTTCTCAGGATGACACAAGACGAGCTACAGTTTTGGTCAAAATCTTATCACCTACGAAAAAATCAAGGGAGTTGTCAATGTCACCACAAATGCTTAGTGTCTAGTATTTTTCAGTTCAACTTCAAATTAAGTTTGGAATGCACTCACGCTTCTGAACTTGGCCTGTTTTTCATGGAGTTAAATTCCATCTCTCGCTGCACGAAGGCCAGTTTTTATTGTGCTCTGAAAGGGCTGTAGATGTATTAGCCAAAAAAACCAGAAGAGAAGAAACCTAAGAGGTGAAACTGGCCAAAACACTTGGTTTACATTACAGAATTCTGTCATGTTTGAATACAACAGAGCAGTCAGTGTAGACCAGGATAAATAATAATCAGTGTCATGCCTGCTAACTGTGATTGAACCCTCCCAGTTAACAAAGACCTAGATGAAATAGAACAGTATGCAATATTTGCTATTTCTTTCTCTAAAAGACCTTTTTTCTGGGAAAAGAAAAAACTCCACCTGTTGCATTTAAGCCACATAAACTCTGCCACAAACATTTATGTAAAATTCTATGTACAAAAATGTAAATTACAGGGCACTTTTCAGTGGTTAAATTATTAGCAAACATACTGATCTTATGACCCTAGAGCATAAATATATTGATTATCAAGATACTAAAATTTCTAGTATAATTTTTCCTCCCTCCCCACCCATTCACAAACACTCTTCCCAAAATGTTTTCATGTTGCTGACCTAGAATGAATGTGTTTTGTGAACACTGAAGGAAAACAGGGCAGGAAGACAATACAGGAAAATGTGTCTTTGTTTCAAGTATAACTTAATTGTGAAGGACACCTTTTTATTAGGCTGGGACTTCTCAGATAATTCATTAAAGATGCTAGCAAAGATGTTAGTGAATTTTCAAGCCACTGTGAGCCTCAAGTTGGCAGTACAATGCTTCCATTCGGTAAAAGGAAAAAATCTGTATTGTGTCCTCCTCCAGATTGTAACTAGATATATTTTGTGTTGTTTTTACTTTTCAGACAGCTGTTCTTGATGTACAGCCAAATAGTACACGCTCGTATGCTTAACAGTTAGACAAAAATGGGACTTGTATTTAGCACAGTTGCCTTTGCACACACAGAAGCATTAACTGTTTGGGTCATAATTCACTACTGTACCTGAACGTTGTAAATATTCTTTTAGATGTTGTTTTATTCAGTAATTTGGGGACAGGAGTTCATGATGGTAACTAGCAAAACAAACTTGAACGGAGTTCCATTTAGGTTTGCTGCAAGGTTCCTTTGTTTGTTAGTGTTTTTGATATAAAACCCTTTCCTTGTAAAGTGAAGACTCTGAAGTCACATTCTGAAATAAAGTCATGGGAAGAACGATGGTTAATAGTTCAACTCGTACTCTATCAGGGTGTTTCCCACTACAGCTCAGTGACACTAATTGCTCACTAAAAGTTCTGGAAATGTACACTCAGATGAGTTTTTGGAAATAGTGTTCTCTTTAGAAAAATAATTTAAATGTCATGATTTTCTTACCTCAAATTTTCCCAGGGAAGGATCGTAAAATTAATTGCACTTTATTTTTGTTTTTAATGGAAGTGAGGCTGAATTAACTAAACTACCTTATGCAATATTTTTCTTAGTGTGACAAATATGCCAACCAGCTATGAACAGGAACATTTTTATACCCAGAGGCCTAAATTAATCTTCTGTCATTGAAAGACACATTGTTATAGTATTTATTATAAAACTGCCATATCATCATCACATTGTCCCTTCCATGGTATAAGCGGTTCTGGGACTCTTGACAATATTATTACTTTTCAGCCAAATAGGAAGTTCGCAGAGAGGGGTCTGGTTCTCTTTTGGATGGTACCAAAATTAATTCTTCAACCTGAGTTTAGTTCGTGACTCATAATCAGATTCTCTGATACAGTGTAGCCAGCTCCTTTCTGCTGTGCTGCTGATTCAATATGATTCAATCTGGCTGTGAAGTCTACTTAGTCAGCTAAAGGAAGATGACTCCAGGGCAATGGTTATCCTCTGGAATAGAGTTAATATATAGGTTCTTACACCAATCCATCTCCTTGCTGCTGGCACAACAGAGGAAAGGGGTTGTGGCGGGAACACCACTCTTGTGGTCAGTTAATTCTGGACTGTATTATGGGCTCTTGGGGTATTGCAGTCCAGCATAAGTTAAAGCAGCCCTCAGGTTTCTCTAAATCAGCGTGGGGAAAACAGCCCCCATAGAGCAGCACCAGAAGGAAGGAAGTGAAAGGTGAGTTTTAAGTCTCCTTTGTACCCCACCCCAACCTTCTAGCAGCACCCGAAGATCTGGCCCCCTGTGTGTTTACTGACTCTGTATTATTAAATACAACTTCATTCTGGGAAAGGTAACTTTAAATGGAGCTCAGTAAGTTTTGAAGTGTTAGATTTTGTATTGCTTACCAAAGTTCAGTTCATAATAAGCTACAAAACTGAATCCCTGCCTTAATTATATGGCAGATAGGTCTTACAGCATTTTCAACTTGAAAGCATTATGGCAGATATCAGAAATGTTATTTTGGTTAGTTCCCAAGCATTTTGGTTAGCTCCCAAGAATTACTGAATATTCTAGGAAATATCTGTACATATTGGGAGGTGAAATTCACCTCTTTTGAATTTAGTGATTTTTTAAAAATGTATATTGGGTGATTTCATTCCATGGAAGAAAGCTCCTGTATTGTGAGAGACATTTAAGAATACTATAGTTAAACACAGTGTATTCCTTTAAGAAATCACTTCAGAATAGAGCAGAAAAGTTTGAGTCTGCAGTTTGCTTTTTCCAAATGTATTGCATTTTTAATTAGAAATTCACTTATGTAACATGGATTGAACATATTCCTTTTATGGCCACAGTTTAATTTAATCTGGAATCCTTCTTACTGAATCTATTAAATGACTTAGTTCTGACAATATTGGAGAAACAAATAGGACTGGATAACGCTACTCCCTTATGGAAATATTTAAAGTATAATAAGCTTTTCCATTCAGGACTTGGTGATTACTATTTAGTAGAAGTATATTTCGGACTTGAATAAATCATGTATGAGCTGCTTATGGACCATGATCTGACAACTCTGCCGAAGTTACGCCATGTGGTGGGGTGTTTTTAGCATGTGCCAAAAGCTGCCAGCAAGTGATCTGATAACCTATCCAACAATTGATTATGACTTCAGTATTATGTGGTAGAAACAATAATTCTTTCCATTCATTACAAAGGCAGGATTATAATTAGATGAATTAGGAAGCCAGTGATATTAACTAAGTGCCAGAGACATGCAAACACAAAGCACAGCTCTACAAAAAATATAGAGAGTAACAAGAATTCTTCCTGCTTTGCTAAGTGCCGGTGGTAGGGGTGGAAGCTGTGGTTAAGGTACAGTACTGGAGTCAAGAGACATGGGTTGTTCCAGTTATGTCTTGAGGAAGCTGCTTGGGAGGGGAGAGATTTTCAAGGCACAAAGGGCAGCTAGATGCTGAATAATGGGGTTGAAAATAATGGGGTTTAGGCACCTAACTCCCGTTTGTACCTTTGAAAATATCCCCTTTAACTTCCCTGCATTTTTTGCTAAAAGGAGATGATACATACGACTCACTCAGGCATTTTGTTGAGACTAAATTAATTAAAATGCATTGCACAATGAAAAGTAACAGTAAAAATAGCATTATGAGGCTCCATGTTCATCAGAATTTGCTTGGTTTACAATCAAATAATGACAGATTTCAGAGTAGCAGCTGTGTTTGTCTGTATCCGCAAAAAGAACAGGAGTACTTGTGGCACCTTAGAGACTAACAGATTTATTTTAGCATGAGCTTTCGTGAGCTACAGCTCAGAAGTGAGCTGTAGCTCACGAAACTCATGCTGAAATAAATTTGTTAGTCTCTAAGGTGCCACAAGTAATCAAATAATGTTTGCTCTGTCAACAATGCAAACGCAACCTGGAATAAGCTCTGTTATGTCTGGCTCACACATCATCACTAGTAATACATAAGAGTTGGGATCTTAATTAAAAGTTCTGGTGAGGATATATAAGCCAGAATAGAATCCAGTTCACTCTCCCACAGCTCTGTTGGCTCTGCACCAGGAGCAGCGGAAGGTCCCTAAAAGTGCAGGGGCAATTGGCACCCAAACTCTGGCCTGACCCCACGCAGCCCCTTGTCCCCAAGCCTCTGCCCTTGTGCCACCCCTCCACTAGGGGTCCTGCTCCCATGCCACCTCTTCCCCCCCCAAAGACCCCACCCCTGCTCGCTCCTCTCCACCCTCCTCACTTGCCCTTGTGACCAGTAAAAAGTGGGAGGGCATAGCACTCCCACTTTTAAAAGTGATGGGGCCATGGCCTTCTAGTTCCCTCCCCTTCCCTCCCCGTTCCAGCACCCTCCGCACCACTAGCCAGAGTAAAAGGTTGTAAACACTTCTTTTCATCATTAAAGCTAGGAGAAAGGACACTGAATATACAAAGGGCTAGACTGCAAATTACACATTGTTTGTACTAAGGGGAAGCACCTTCCAGAGGGAACATTAAGGAGCATCCCGCCTCAATGAGACCCTTGTGGAGCACTCTAGTGTATAGAGAGTGCATTCCTTCTAGGGATGTAATACGATACCTTCATGCCCAGCCAGATTCACTAGCATGTGAGGATCACTGAAAATCTGGCCCCTTTACTTAAGAGTCTGAAGGGGAGATGAGCTCTAATGAAAATATGTCCCTTTGGGTTCAATTCAACAATATGTTTCAGCTGTTTAACTGGCCTCAGGAGAATTCCCCTTATGTAAGGGAGGTGGAAGAGTGGCTTTTACATCGACCCATCCCTCCTGAAAGTTCACAGGCTGAGGCCAGGAAAAGGGGACTTGGCTTGGGTGTCCTTATGTTCAGCTGTTCCTCTTCAGTTGGCTCAGGGTAGAGCAGCTTTTGGGCTAGCACCCAGCAGCCCCAGTATCTTAGCACCAATTTTCTCATCTTTCTGCACCCACCTGCCTATTGACTTGCCAGGAGTGTCCAGGAACACTGTGGAAAATGTTACATGGTGAGAGGAAAAAGAAAAAGGGTCTGAAAACCAAATCCCACAGACTAGAACTGGCCTTGGAGAAATTAAACCTGTTCTACAGCCTAACCTCTATGAGCCTTTAATATATGTTAGTTTCTAGACTGAGGGGGAGATTGTCAAGAGCATCTAACAGATACCGGGGACAAACCCTGTTGAAACTCACTATAAGGTTGTTTTAGAGTTTACAACATAAGGTTGTTTTAGAGTTTTTTTTAAACAACCTTGAGGAAACCGTTCCCAAAATATTCTTTTTACTTATTGGGTATCATTTCCCTGGCATGGCTACTGGAAAAGCTCAGGTCATGGCCAGGACATTGCTGAACCTATGAGCTAGTGTTTTCCAAGAAAAACATTGTAAATTTATTTTTAAAGGGAAATGTTATTAGACACTCAGTTAATTAAACTGGATTAGCTATGCAGCAGCTCCTCACTCTCTAACAGATTCACCGTGCTTGCACTGCTATTGGGTAGAGATAAACCAGACTGGTTTGACAAAATTCACACTGTCTGAGACACATTGCTTTATCTTGGTACCAAGCGTAGTAAGCTAAGGCATTATATCTGGAAATGACAGCATTGATTTGGCAGTATTGTATATGCTATACTTCAGGGAGTATCTGCTTTCACCATCAAATACTGAGTACTTTTTTATTATCTCCACAGAACTATTGAATGCAGAATTCCAGCCACAGTTAACTGTGATAATTATATTTTATGCAGAGTGCTTAGTACTTTCTTTGTGTTGATGGGAGCTGACGATACTCAACATCTTTCACCTTCAGCCACATGAGCCCCAATTCAGCAAACCACTTCAGTGTGTTCCTATGCAGTCCCATGCAACTACTCACTTAGGGCTCGTCCAGACTAGGGGGGGGAAATCGATCTTAGATACGCAACTTCAGCTACGTGAATAACGTAGCTGAAGTCGAATATCTAAGATCGGATTACTCACCCGTCCAGACGGCGCGGGATCGATGTCCACGGCTCTCCGTGTCGATTCCGGAACTCCGTTCGGGTTGATGGAGTTCTGGAATCGATATAAGTGCGCTCAGGGATCGATATATCGTGTCTAGATTAGACGCGATATATCGATCCCCGAACAATCGATTTTAACCCGCCGATACGGCGGGTAGTCTGGACGTACCCTTAGTTAGAGTTAAGCTCATGCTTAAATGCTTGGCTGAATCAGATCTGAAAGACAAATAGAAACACCCATTTTGTGTATAGTTTTGAAACGGGAAACTAATGAAAACTCTAATTTATTTGAAAAATATCATGAAATTTGTCTTTCCAATTATTGGAAGACCATCTCCAGTATATTTTCTTCTCATATTAGAAGACTTAAACTTGTATACACCACTTGTTAAGCTGGGCAAACCTGCCTATATTGTGCTGTAAAACAACTCTTCTGGTGTTGGCAGATGACAATGACCATTTCCAAAAATGCAGTAAATAGGGTGGTAAATGTTTGTAGGCATGTTAACAAGGTAGAATTTTAAAAGTAGGATGACATTTCATTGCCAGAAAGCAAATACTTGATTTTAAAAGATCTATTTAACTGCAATGTTAATGAAATAATTTGCTTTCTGTGTATATTTGAGAAAAATCTATTGTAAATGTCAAATCTTGTGGGTAAAATCTTAACATTATTTTATTTGTATTAGTGTTTGTTCAGGTGACTGATAGATAAAATGCCAACCTCTTGGTTACATTATTAGCAATGTTTTTAGATCAATACTTCATATTTTGATCATAGTTTGCATAGTTGCATACAAATGGATATTCAAGGGTTTGAATATCTAGTAGATTAATATGAATTTGACTGCAAAAATTAAAACACATTTTTCCAGGACTCAGCATTGTCTGCCTTGTCTAGTAAAGAATAACAAAACAAAAAATCCCTCAAAACAAATGCTTGAATCTAGAACTGTTTAACCCTTAATTCCCATCCTCTAGCTAAACAATTCAGTAGAAAAAAAATAATTTTTATCTTTACGTTTGTTGCAGTTATCCTTCTATTTAGTGTCAGACAAGCCTGAGGTCTAAAGTTACATGAATTTGGTCAAACTGACCCTGAATTCTTGACTGTAAACACCATAAATCTTCTTTGCAGTAATTAGTTTCACATTGTAAAGGCCATGCTGTGAAGGATGATCCCTCATGCAACAAGCTGAGTTTCTAATTTGTTTTCCATAGCACAGTGAATTCAAAAAGCTTTCACAATGTTTCTGGCGAGCCATTTATCAGCTTTATAATAAAGCACCAAAGGAACATCACAAATCATCTGCAACAGAAACCAAGTTGGTAATAATAGGCAACAATGCACAAGGGCTGCATTGTTTAACTTACATTTTTGCTGTTCTTTGTCATTGTTTGTTTGTTTTATAATTCTCGCAAATTGAAAATTGTAAAACAAAGGAATGTTTAGAATCTCCAAGCTAAGCCTAAAGATTCAATTCAACTTCTGACCTCTTCCCCATTGAAATCTGAATTGCTTTGTACTGAGGTTCTGTCACTGCCAAGATATATCAGTACCTTATATATTGACTAGAAATCATACGTATACATCCGTGGTATAGAGAACGGAACCCTTGCAACCTTATTGACTGAAATAGATTAACATTTTTATAGTATGTAGGTGTGAAATGCTATATAAGTGTTTAGTAATATGGGAAAGAATCATCACACTCCCTCAAACACATGTAATCCCCAAGGAGCTCACCTTGGTTCTTGAATGTATCTGTGCTGGTAACTCAGGGAGAGGCACACTGTCCCTGTGAGGAAAGGGGGCCAACAGCAGATTCAGAGTCTACTAGGCAACTGTGAGCAGAAGTGCTGTTTAGCGTGAGAGGGGGCCCCTGTCAGCTCAGGGGAGTGAAAGCCAATATGCCTGGGTGGCCACCAGCGAGCCAGCCACTGAAAGGGTGGGACTTGCTGTTAGGTGAGCTTGAGAATCCCAGGCCTGCATGCAGTGTTCCCCG
The DNA here is from genome assembly GCF_007399415.2 of Gopherus evgoodei. Taxonomy (NCBI): domain Eukaryota; kingdom Metazoa; phylum Chordata; order Testudines; family Testudinidae; genus Gopherus; species Gopherus evgoodei. The sequence goes on along the minus strand of NC_044325.1, from coordinate 111,340,938 downwards.
AGAACTGGCCTCTAAGTACCTGGAAGCAATAGCTCTAAACTTCTTCCTTTCCCTGTTCCAGGTAACTCCCAGTTTTATAGAGTTATGTTGGGAAAACTCCCTATCCTGTCAGGCTGAGTTAGTCCTTCATCTCTCTAGATAAAGTCAGGTACCAAGTGGCAAATACTGCTCTTGCTGCTGGTTCAGGGTTGCCTGCCTGCTGTAATTATATCTGAGCTCTAGGGTAGGCGATTAGGAGCTAGGATTTTTAATATAGTTGTTGTAACTTGCACTCGGTCCCTGCATCCTTTGATGGTGAGAGGAAAACTTGAGAACAGAAGCAACCTGATTCTTGAGTGAAGAGGTTGCCTGCCAACTAAGATTGTCAGCCTCTCTGCAGTTGCTAAGGGGTCCAGATTCATCTTGGAACCTGTAGATCATTCGTGGAGTTGTGAGTGCACCATCTTTTAGTTAGCTAGTCAGAGAAATTGTTTGGGAGACCACCAGTTCCCAGAACTGTGACCTCAAGCCAGGGGCTAAGGGTTTGGGGATTTTATTATCTACTGTCCATTAAACCTGTGAATGGACTAACCATCTTATCCCACGTGTGAGTTTTTTGGGTTGTACTTAACCAAGTCAGCGAAGTTGCTAATTGCTGGACAGAAGATATTGTCACAGATCATCAAGGGCCCCTACAGTTGCCTACTAATGGGACACTAAGTTTTACTCCTCCTCTAACAGGTTATTTGACTTGGGAAATTCATGGGGAGGGCACTGGTGAGGCTGAGAGTATTGTTTTATCCTGCTATGCTATATTTACTTCCTGCATAACAGTTACTCATTTGAATATATTGTGTGTGTTTGTGTTATTCCTTGGGAGTCTCCAGGTATATAGCAAGAAACTGGGGGTTATTCTATGATTAAAATTTTCCTTCCAAACTGCCCTGGTGATCCTGCCAGGAAGGAGTGATGGGATGGAGGGACCTCCAAGGAAATTCATATGGAAAGAGAATAAGGAAGTTACACCCTGCCGAACGAGAGCCGGGATCCAGATGAACCCTGTCCATCAAACCTGTAAGGAGATTGGCATTAAAAGTAGTCGGCTGGGTAGGGATGCTACAAAGGCATGTGTGCAGGCGCGCACACACACCTCTGACTGAGGCCTCAGATCCCAACACTGTTGGCTAGTCATGAAGAATCCTGAAACCTCTTGCACATCTTTCTTCCTCCTGCTTAAATGCTAATGCCAGTCTCAGAAGTCAGAAAATCTACATGGTCCATAAGGATTTCAGAACACCTGTTACCCAAGTTTGAAATGTGTGAAAGCATCAACTTTCCAGAATTCAGGGCACTGGAACTGGGAAATCAGGCAGTCTTTCTTCATCTCCAAATCCCACCAGCTATGGCAAGACTGGTTAACTGGACTGTGGAATACCAGCGTAAACTAACAGCTCCCTCTATCTAGGCAGGACAATTTGTATTTTCTCCAGCACTCAAAAAGATCCACCTCATAATGTGGACTATGTATGTCTATGGCAAACCAAATCAACAGGCAGACTTGCTCCAGTGGAGAATGTGGCTGCAAGGAGGTTGGGAGCTCAGTATTATAGTTGTGCAACAGAAGTTTGCCAAATATGCATCCTCTCTTCATGTCCCTCTCCATTCGCAATCTCCTGATAAACTGTTAGAGTTCAGGACTTAAAAGTCTGAAAGACAGGCACAGGATGTGTGAATTTTCCAATGGTTAGCTCCAGAGGCAGTGCTGCCCTATAATTGATTGGAAATGTTTCTGTGCAATCCCTGGCCTTCCTGTTAACCAGAGATCTTCTCCACCAAGGCCCAGTTTTCTCTGTTCACATATGTTCCAGAATGTAAATCTTTTCAAATTATGATGTTTGTGTTGGCCTATGAAACAAAATACCCAATATACCTTCAAACTTTAAACAAACAAAAAAACACTTTAATTTGCAACAGGAATGTTAATAATAGCATGATCGATCAAATAGTATATTATTGTTGATTATTTATATTAAGTTGCATTATGCTGTGCACACAGAGTAAGAGAACTTCCCTGTTTCGGGTATCTTACAAAGTCAGGACCCAGTTTTGCAGTGACAATGCTCTGCAATTACTCTGTGGGACTCTGTGTCTACGAAGTCTACAAAGAGTTACTACGCTTTGCCCCTATAAGAAATAAGATAAGAGGAACAAAAGCAAGACAAAGTATGGACAATTATTTACATGAGAGAGTATGGAAAGATTTATTTCGGAGGAGTACAAAGTAAATGCAGTTTCTGGCAGAAATTAATTTGAAGGCAGAGAGAGAAGGGTCTCAGGAGTCATGAACTCGTCCTACTAAGAGGAGCAGTCAGCATGCTGTCTGAAACTCGCTCCTTTCTTTTTAGCTTCCATGGCATCCAGACCAGCCTGGATTGTTGCCTCCTGCACTGTGCACTATACTGGTACAGATGGCATATCAACCATAGTACCCCACTGAAACATAATCCCACCCTTATAAGAGACAGGAGAGTTTTTTTACTATATGTTCACTATTTTTACAAAGTTAACAAATTACATAAAAATAAATAAATTGAGATATACCTATCTCATAAAACTAGAAGGGACCCAGAGGGTCATTGAGTCCAGCCCCCTGCCTTCACTAGCAGGACCAAGTACTGATTTTGCCCCAGATCCCTAAGTGACCCCCTCAACGATTGAGCTCACAACCCTGGGTTTAGCAGGCCAATGCTCAAACCACTGAGCTATCCCTACTCCCATATAATTTCATCTCTTTTGGACTGTAAAATAGAAGAACTTTGTAAATCTGCATTATATAATATTATTTAAAAATCACCTAATCCTTATAGGACCTGTTTCAGAAGAGCTTAGTGGTTGTAGTGACATCACTAGGATAGTGCATCGTGGATCATCGCTTGGGACTAGTGATTTTTGGTCACTACTGAACTGTCCAGTATTTGAATAGGTGGGTCACTATATCTCCTCTCCAATCCAGTAATCCATTTTCCCTTCCATTCTCCTGTTTCAAGTGGTTTTCTTTCTACAGGATTGTTCATAAGTGTCTGCGATTTTTTTTTTTACAGAGAAATTCAGCACACTTCAAACTCCCCCTTCTCACAAATATGTAATCATTACATTAATGTTTTAATTAAATGTATGGGAGCTCAGGGGAAAAGCTAGTCTGATTTTATTTATTTTTTTGACCTGCCAACCTTGGCATTGTCCATTTTAAACATCACTTTGTTTTTGTGATGGAGCAAAAGTCAGCTCTGCCGAACAGTTCTAAAAGGAGCCTGTAAAATACAGCATCATTCATAACAAGAGGTCATTATGTATGTAGTTTTTAGAACAATTTGATTAGGTCAAAAATATCTCCCCTTCTGCTTCAGCACATACTAATCAAGAATTCCAGGCCACACTCCCATTCTGTCACCCTTGGATATTAGCTTGACATTCAACAGCATGTCAAGGATGTTTATAGAAGAGGCCTGCCAATGCCAGCCATGAACTCATCTGTGTGGCTCATCTCTACAGTGAATGGCGACTGTTGTTGTTTCATTATGAGCTTTGTCAGACCCACAGGGAGCATCTCTGAATACAGGCTTTTGTTCTAAATGCTGAGATTGAGAAATACACTATTCTGGCTTAACTAGTGTAAGGGATATTACTAAGGCCCTAATAGTAGCTTCTCATGTGCAGTTAAATAGATGGGACCCAGTTCTCCACTGGCTTGCACCTTGCTTAGACACTTATATCTTTGTATGCTACCATTCTGATGTACACACAGGGCTCAGAGTGACCTGGATGGATGGCAGTCAGGGAATGAGGCAACTTGTTCAACATTTTTCATCCTTGTCATTTATTAGGTGGCCCTTCTCTTATTAAATGCAGACTATCTGAAGCCTGTACTGAATACACAATTAATTTCCCCCTAGTTTTTTTTTTTAAATACAGTGCTCATCATTCTGGTATTGGAATGCCCCACAGACATTACTGAATTTATCTCCATCAGAAGATAAGAGCATTATTATCCCCTTTGTACAGGCAGGAGAGAGAAAGGGGCTGCACAGTGAATCAGTAGTAGAGCAAGGATTAGAACTCAAGATGGGCTGACTCACAGCCCTGTGCTCATTCCAACAGACTATGCTGGCTTTCTGCAAGAAGTGCTGAGCAGTCACAAATCTTATTCATTTCCCTTGGAGTTGTAAGTTCTTGGCATTTCTGCATATCAGACTCCAGATGTTTCAAGTTGGGTATCCAGAAAATGAGGAACACATAATGGGTGACACAAGCTGAATTTTTTGTTACTTAATCAGTATCACATAGGGAGACCATGGCATAGGTGGGGGGTACAATAGAGTTATCCAGCATGTTATTCACCTACTTTAACCCATAAGACCATCCTTTCTCTTCCTGCAGTCCTCTGCCTTTTTCTCTACACACCCTACAGCAAATGAAGCAGAGATCCTGCAAACAGCCTCATTCACTGCACAGTCCTGGTGCATTCCCTGAACACCATCATTCTGTGCAGTGAATGAGGAAGGAGTCCTGTAGAAAATAGCAGTATGTGAGTATTAAAGTCAGTATCATAGTGCACACCCAAAGGACTGGAATAAGGTCTTAATTTTGGCATTTCCTAACTTCTGAGTGCTTGATTTGCAACCTATAGTTAAAAAAATAAATAAAAAAAAGTAGGGGATTTTTCAGAACGTCATGCTATAGTACAGTGCCATAAGATGTATGTTTAATAATTCCAAGAGAGCATTTTTTTTGTATCTGGGTTTAAAACTGAGTTACAAAATTTGCAAGAACAAGAAGAAATAACTACCATGTGAATACTTGCTTCCATTGTTAGTGATTAAGACCTGAGTTCAGGAAACAGGGGCCTATGTCCCTTCCTAAATCAGATTGCTTTCCTGAATAAGGGCCTAAATGAATTAATAAATTACACACACATTAAAAGGACAGTATTATTATTACCTTTTCTCCTAAGGTCTCTGCAAGTGCTTTAAAATGATTAAATAATCAATTTTTATACCATGCTGAGATAAGCACTATTGTCTCCATTTTACAGATAGGGAAACTAAAGCAAGAGAGACCGAGTTACTTGATTAATATCTGTTTTAGGTCACATGGCAAATCAGTGGCAGAGTTCAGGACTAGAGCTCTGGGCTCCTGACTCCCTGCCTTATGCTCTGATAGCTTTCTAATCTATTTTATCTGTGGGAGGTTTTTCAGTGACTCTTGTTCTTTGAGTGAACTATCAGTGTTTTAGGTTAACAAGAAGCTTTTTGCCAACACTGCCACAGCATTGTAAAGCAGCCTTAGCGTAAATTAGAATCAGACCCTTGTTGGTCAAGTAGTTAACAATAAGCTTTATTGAACAACAGAGGCGGTCGGAAAATAGAATTTCTCTTCCATGTGAAATTCTGATATTTTGAAATTTGTTTTCATTTCAAATTGGGCCAAAAATCTGAAGTCTTGGTATTTCCTGCAGAATGTCAATTCTGAAAAAAAATCAATTCAGAACCATTCAGTCAATTTGCTTCCACAATGTCAAAATGTTGTAATAGAATATTAAATATTAAATATAATAGATATATAATATAAAATAGTATTTTAATAATAGAAAAGTTGGAACAAAATGAATAAAAAAATAAAATAGAAACAAATAACTTTAGCCTTATAAAAACAGGGCTTTGACATATCAAAATTAAATGTTTTGACATTATTGAAACAAAATGATTTGTTTGCGTTTTTCCCATCAAATTTTGCAAAACATTTAGATTTTGACAAAACTGCATTTTCCAACAGAAAACTCTTCAGCCAAAATTTTTTCAACCCTTTCTGTTGACCATATTTGAATCACATGGACACCTGCACAGTCATAAGTAAATTCCCAAAGCCGTGTCCCAGTATTAACTATGCAATCTGTGTGAAATCTACAGGCCATTTAGGATGGGAGGGATTCTCTTCTTTGGTTGTTTTTAAAATCTTGGGGTACAATTTGCAAAAATGACTTTTGAAAATGGGACTTTGGCTCAGTACTTATTTTGTAATGAAAGAGGTGCCGGCGCTCAAGCAATTTTTTTTACTTTTATAACTAACACGGAAAGCCCAGAGGTGCCAGGGCTATGAACTCCAAAGCGTAGAGCACTGCTTTGGCTTCTGAATCATTTAGGTGGTTTTTCAAATGTTATCCTTGATCATGCATTTGCAGGATATGACATCTCTCCTTTTGTACAGAAAAGAAAATTATCTCCTGTTCATAGCATGTAATCATGTAAATGTCTTGTCAACCATTGGTCCTATCCACTCAGTATGTTTTTGGAGATTTTTCTCAGTTACAAAATTGATTGGTTTGCGATGAGGTGTTCGAGACTCAAATTATAATTTATTTTAGATTTAGTACTTTTGTCCTAAAGTAAACCAGAAAATTTACTCTGTAGAAAAACTGTTTCTCTACCATCCATTGTTTAAAAAAAGAGAGAGAGAGAGAGAGAGAGAATATTTATTTTCCTTCAGATCATAAATCATATTAGGTATTAAGCCATGAATAAAACTCCAAATAATTAAATCCACTATTATTATTAGCAAAATGAAAGCTGGTAGCCAAGTGTATCTAATCCGTTTTCATTCCCATTCAAATAATAATCTGGCGACTTCAGTTATTTGTATATGGCAACTGAACTGGCCTCATTACTTCTCTTGTCTGATTGAGAGGTCAGATCTTTAGCTGGTATAAATTGTCATGGCTCCATGAGAGTTCTTAGTCCCTATAATCCCCACTGTGGCACTTATCAGTTTCAAAGGAAACAAGGAGATTTAGGGCTACAGTGTGATACACATACTTACAATGAGTAGTACCTTACTCTGCAAAGGTATTCTGTTGATTTCATTGGAACTATTCATGGTATAAGGTTTTAATCACCATGGAAAAGAGTATTGGAATCTAGCCCTTGGTGATATAAATCCTTGTGTGATTTGCTGCATAGCTCACCCTCAAACAAAAAGTCTAAAGAGGTCATTGATGGTTTGTTTTTATTTTAACAATCAAAAGTTGCAAGAGAAGTTAGAGTTCTACTTCCCTCTCCCACCCCCATTGCTATATCATTAGTGCCTTTAAAAAGAGGCGAATCTGACATGTGTAAAGGTAGATTTGAAGTGTTTAATTTACACGTGGATTAAGATCAAACTGATTTTAATTGTACTGAAAATAGGTAATGATCTTTTAGCATCACTGACAGTGCTATGTATTCTGGAGTTTAGTAGACTCATTCAAGAAACTTCTGAATTTGAAAGGATACTCTGACTTCTAGTTGTGGTTGATAGTGCAGGGTGATATGTGGCCTCTGGTGCACTTGTGCAGACTCCTTGGATAGCAGGTCACAATTAGTACACAAACTTCTCCCTGGCATGCTGTGTGTATATTTTTGCTGGTCACGCACCAGCTTGCAAAAATCTGCTAAAATCCAGTAAACTTGCTCTGTGTGAAAAGTTTGTATCATTTAACTCATTTTAGGGAATTTTATGATGATTTTTGAATGCCAATTTTTTTCAAGCTTTTTGATATATTTAAGTTTCTTTAAATTAGATTGACAGTGGTATGTTAAAACCATACACAAAGCTTCAGTTTATAGTATGACTTAATTCACCTTATTATGCTTTGAATGTAATCTTTTTTTGGAAGCATAGCTGGAAAAATTGAATCTACTATAGTACATCAGCTGTTTACAATCAAAGAAACATGTTTAAAGAGCTACAGGGCCTTTATAAACTATGCGTGCAAATTACCTTTGGAATTGGTTTATTACATACAGTTGTGGCTGCTATTGCATTGTTATGAATTAATTACAACCATGATATAGCCTTTTGATACATTTAACTTTACTTACATCAGCTAATCAAAGGCAGATGTATGCTGTGCTGCCACAGACCGTGGAATAATTAATTTTAATACCCTGTTTATTTCCCTAGTGAGTTTTTTCTAAAAATAGACTACAACTTCAGCAATAATTTTTGAAAGATACATTTTTTGTCTAAGCACATTTCTGCTCCTTCTGCAAAAACAAGAACTAATGAAACATTTGAAATTATCAAGAAAAAAACTGGCAAGGAAGTGAACTTGTGATCCCTGTGCTTCATTCCCCAGGCAGTGTGCTGTTCATTTGTTAATATGCACAGCACATAATTTGTATGGAAGATGCCACTTCCTGTCATGTTTGTCTATTTTTCTTTCATTTGCATGTAAACATGCAGGATTTGAGTTATATAAATTTAACTGCATTGATCCCTGGACAAACTTGCTGAATTTGCACACTTAAATATCAAGTGACATTAATTAGGTAGGCTTATGTTAACATTTTAAATGTGTATATGTATGTGCACACACAGAGTTATAACTAAACTAATGTAAAAATTATAGGTCTGTATCAGCTTTTTATTTATTTTATATATATATAGTCTCTAAGATGAACATTTCTGCCATTATTACTTAGCATATATATAATGCATTACTTGCATGGCAGCAGATATAGTTAGTAAGCAGTGCTAATTATTTTATGCACTGAGGTTCTACCAGAATCACCCAGCTGTGCCTTGTATATGTATTGTGTGGTTATATATTGTATTTAACATAGAGAGAAAGCTAGTTTATGAATATTTCTTTTAGTAAGTTAATGCTTTATTTAAAAGCTGTAATAAAATGCTGCTTTGGGCTATTTTTGTCTAATACCATTATAATAATAACCAATTCCATGTGGCTCTTTGGGTTCTCTCCTGCAATCCATATGATTGGCTGGAGCATTGTCCACTCTGCCTGCTCTGAGGCAAAGTGAACAGAATGCTGATCAGAGAGCTGCACTCATCACTGCTTGGCATACTCACAATAGTGGATGGGTGAAAAAACTGAGGAAACAGACCAGTCATCAAGACCCATTCTAGCAGCTAGAAAAAGTGACCAAAAGTCAGTGGAGTTGCAGAGATATACAAAATAGTTGTGATGCTATGTCCTGACATTGGATTGTGGGTTCCCCCCCTACCAGATGTTGCAATGCCAAAATCCAGATATATCACTGGAAGCACTGAACTAAAGATCAGACTGTAATCCAAATTGAGAACCTGCTTAGAATGCATGGAGATACTGAGCAAAGATGTTTGGGCTCAGGCTCCATTATCTGACAGGCCAAACTGGCATTTTACTTCACTGAGCCCACTATTTCGTGTTCAGGAAACCTTGGGAAGGGGATATGGTCCATGAGGAATCCAAGGGGAAATAGTCTGTTTTATTGCTGACTCTCACAATTTTATTTCATGCAGGTCTTGCAATATTTGGTGTTTTTTCTTAAAGCTCCAGCTGCAGCAATCATGTAATTATGTCAGGCTCTCAGCTTTTATTTTTAAAAAAAGTAAGTTTCTAGTCCTCCCTGTTGCAGAGAAAAACTGGAAAATGGGAACCCTAAAGGCTCCAAAACAAAGGGCAAATAAGACTCAAAATTTATTTTTAAAAAAATCTTATGGTTCTTAAGCTAATCTTAACAAGGAGTCCGGTGGCATTTTAAAGACTAACAGATTTATTTGGGCATAAACTTTCGTGGATAAAAAACCTCACTTCTGAAGAAGGTGCATCTGAAGAAGTGAGGTTTTTTTACCCATGAAAGCTTATGCCCAAATAAATCTGTTAGTCTTTAAGGTGCCACCGGACTCATCATTGTTTTTGTGGATACAGACTAACACGGCTAGCCCCTGATACTTAAGCTAATCTTGACCTTTTGGGGTCTGACTCATGATATTTGAATGTCTGGGGTTGCCAATACTGCTGTCATCTGACTCTTGATGTTCTGAGGGGAATAGGCTTACTGATTGACATCAAAAACATCAGACAGGAGGACAGAAGGTCACCAGGACTCCCTAAAAATGATGAAAACTAGCCAAGGTCTGTTGGACTGAAAAAGAGAAGATCATGGGGCCTGCTTATAGTCTCCATACGGTCAAATAAATATCCAGTCTTTTAGATTATTTTTTGAACTAGTCCTGAACTTTTAAAAAACTTTTGGGTTTTCCCTGCACTGGGCCTGATTTTCATTTACATTAAAACCCTTTCACACTATTCTGATAGTGTAAAAAGAGACTTTAAAATAAGTCCAAATGCACTTGGCAGTGTAAAGCAGCCTTCATTGTAAAGTGATGGTGTACATGAGAATCAGGCCCACTGTTCCTAAGGGACAAGTTCAACGTCATGTTGAGTGGGGTTGTGTGTGCTCTTGCACTTTTTGCAAAGTTATGTTTTGTAAAAACATCACATGTGATGGATTATCACAACTTCTGTGTATATGAGACAGAGAATTTAAGATATGATGGGGTTCATCATATGGTAGGAAACAAGATCTTTAAGAACTACCTGAAAATTGTATCAGTTTTGAGATCAGTTTGGGTCATTACAATATCCAAGTAAAAACTGAAAATACACAAAAATGCATAAACAACACTCCAGCTGCTAGATTTGTGATTTATTTGCCTGGAAAAATGTTCATTTGTGGGTAGCTATGTTTTGGACAAGTCAAGTATGTTTTAATTTCTTCCCGGTCTACTGTCTCAATACATTATTGTACAAAACAAATTGTACTGCAAATCACTTATGGATGGATTCTGGTGAATTTTTTCAAATCTGAGGGCTCAACATTAAGACCATAGATGAGTGACTGTGCTTATGCAGCTGGTCCAAATGAGTTCAGACCCAGAAGTTCCTTTTGGGAGTTTGTGATCGGTAGTGTATACAGTGACCAGACAGCCTATATAAAACCAAACTAATGTTTGTTTTAACAGTAGGCACAACCTATTTAGAGAAAAAGGGTTTTAAAACAATAGTCGAGAGTAGACCCATGTCTATCTTACCTAAAGGCCCTCAGCAGGCTTAACTTCTTCAGATGCCCCAGCAGGTGTCTGAGCCTCATCCTGGTTCCTCTGAACATCTCCCCAACCCTCATTCCACCAAAAGGGGTTTTCCTTTAATACTGCAATACGCATTTCATTCTCCAGTGTGCCTGGGCCTGTTCCTCAACCTGCGTTGTCTCGTAAAAACTCTCAAGTATTTGCAGAGAGATGGCTTATCTTGAGCCATTGCAGCATGGTTTTCCCCCTACTAAACTAAATACAAACACTCAAATAGAAAACATCCCTATAACCAAATCAACACATTCTATTCATACATTTTTACAGATAAGCTCCAATTATCTCACATCTGAAAATCAGATTGCATATTCACGTGAGTAAACTAAAATTAAATGGTTATGTTCAGGCACCCAAGTTTGAGCATTTTGGCCTACGGTAAAATTTTAAAATAGGCTTCTAAATGTGTCGGGCACTTAAGTCCCATTTGACTTTCAGTGAATCTTAGGCTCCTAAGTCCTTTTTGAAAACAGGACTTGGGTGCCAAAGTCACTTAAGGTAAAATTTTCAAAAGCACTTAAGTCTCTTTAGTTTTTATCTGCAGCTTTGCAAAATTGGTGTCAACATACTTAAAGAATATAAAGGAAGATAAATTTTGCTGTCAGTTAAGAAAGACTGAGTTGCTGTATTGCATTGGTCATAGGTGTGTACTCTGTCTGAGTCAGCATATGTAGTGTATTGTATGTTATGCTCCATGCAGGAGGTTCAGATGATGTAAATAAACAACTGGATTGAGGCTTCAGAAAAAAGAAAGGAAAACAGATGCATGGAAATAAAATATCTCTCTCAGCAGCCATAGACTCCTCCCAGAAACTGCCCTGACACCACCCAGGTTTAAGGAACCGCTCTACTCATGAGAGCAATAGCAACACAGTCAAACAATGGTTCAATTTCACGCCTCATTTCAGACATCATTAAACATACTCTGTTTCACCTCATCCTCATCAAGATCCCAAAATAAGAGACTGGATCCTTGATTAATGTGAGCTTCAGAAAAAGGAAAGAAGGAAACTTCATAAATCATTTTTCCTGATTTCTTCTCATCTCCTCTTGTCCTCATTGTCTCCTTTTCTCCTGAGATTATCCCTTTCTCTTGATTACCCCTCTTGTTGTTGGAGAGGGCATAGCATAACTCTTATAGCCATGGCAAACATCAACTCAATCATGCAAAGCAGAGGAAGATTAAGGCTTACTGGGGCCCTGGGCACAAAAAAAAATTGCAGCCCCACTCCCCCACCAGGGGCTCAAAGGTACCAGAACTGGGAGGGAGGGCAGGAGGGCCATGCCTGCCCACTTTTTTCTATAGGTGTAGTAGTCTCAGCCAGAGCAGCGATGGCAGGGACTACACACTTCATGGCGGGGTGATCAGCTCCCCTGCTGCAAAGCACAGCCCCTGCTAGTGGTGGGCAGCCTCTTCCTGGTGGGCTGCTGAGGTGGGCCTTAGACCCCCTCGCCATCAGGACCCTCCCCCGCTCCTCCTCTTCCCTGCAAGGACCCACACCCTGGCCAGGCTGGAAGCCAGAGCTGGGCCATGGTAAGGATCACCCAGGGAACCCAGGCCACTATGGGGAACCCTGGATCCTCCACCTGCCTCTCCCTTCTACATAGGTTCTGGCTCTCCTGCAGGGGCCCCTGGGCATCGGCCCCATGGGCTCATGTGTTAATCCACCACTGGATTAAGTCACCCATGGTTATTTTCCCTTGGGATTAGTGCTCTGAGCAAAATCTCTACAGTGCCAGCTAAGCTCTTTGGTTTTATTCCTACTTACTTTGGCTGTTTGGGGGAAGAAAAAAATCTAGAATAAAGTATTAAATGTGGTTGACTTCGTTCTCACAGCTGGAAGAAGGAAACATTAATACTCTGCTTTTCATTATGCGCGGCTTCTGATATTCTTCTTCAATATGGGCATGTGGAGTGTGGTGGGGGGAGGGATGAAGTTTGTGGGTGAAACTCTGGCTCTATTTAAATCAATGGTAAAACTACAGATTTTGATGGAGCCTAGATTTCACCCTGTGAGCATTAGGGATGGGATAAAACCAGGACCCCATTTTTCTACTGCCCCAAATTTATAAACTGGATGACTGTTCACACAAAATAGGAGCCAGATCCAAACCACCCTTGGTTTTAGGGATATAGGAATTGCCATTCTGTGTTAGATTACTGGTCCATAAATTCCAGTATTCTGTCTCCAACAGCAGCTAGTATTACCTGCTTCAGGGGGGAAGTGTAAAATCCTTGTAATGGACAATTCTGTAATAACACGACTCCAGGAACATAGAGGAATACTGCAAAGCCAAAACTTGACCAGCACAAGATTTTGTTAATAAAAAGCCTTCCTAGGTTTGCCCATCATTAGGGGATGTCAATTTCAGGTATCCACTGGATGCAAGATCTCTCTCCCTAAGCCAGCTCTGTTAGTGCCATTGTTGTGATCAGGTTCTAAACAAAACTGTAGAAGTGGAAAGTCAGAACATGCACCTTTGTGGAAAGGAAGTGAAGGCTGGCATGGCAGTCCCGAAGTGCCCTTTGCTGGTCAAGCATGGCATGGCTGGCACTCCAGGCCTCAGTTTCCCTCCCCAAGGTTGGTCTCCTCAGTTTTCCAGATAGTGGTCTGTGCTGAAGATGTGGCTTAGCCCTCCAGCCAAATAACAAACATAAGCCTCTGGGGTAGCAGAAGTCCAGAACAAACAAAAAGGTGGTTCTGCCCTTTGGGGCTTCTTCTCAGCACACTCTCTGGGCCCTTTCTGGGCTACCTTTGAGAGTCTCTTCCTCCCTCCTGGCCTAGAGTGCTGGCCTGACCCAGGCTGGTTCCCTGGAGTAAGTTCTCTTTCCCCTGCAGACCCTGGTTCATGGGCCTTCCACAGGAGCCAACCAGCCTGTGATTCCAACTCTAAACCGATCTCACTCATAATCCTTTTATAAGATCTAGGTGTCCATTAATCTATCACCTGACCCTCCTTCGACCTACCCTCTCAGACTGGAAAGGAGTTAATTAATTATGGCAAAGGTTTGGCTGGTCCCATTTCACCTTAAAGGGGCTAGTCACCCTATGACAGCAATTCATCACAAATTTGTCTGCATTCGGATGAAAACAAGGAGAGCAATCCACCACCATTTACCTTTTAGTAGCATATGCCCTGCCAGTGGATCTGGGCAGAAAACTTGTCTTTCTTCAGAGAATAACAAAAACTTGGTACCAGATACCATCTACAGCATTGACCATAATCATAAAACCAGCCATTGCTCAAAAGAATTGTATCTGCAGAGTTATCAGAAACTGCCTTATTCTCCTTTCTTAACACCTCTACAAAATCGGATTGTTGGCTTCTCTTCCCTTCCATTTCAGTTTTGTTTCTATTTCTCATCTCCTTTCCCCCTTCCCTCCTCTCTCTGCCTAGCCCTTAATTAACTTTGTTCTCTTTACCTTTAGCATTGATTCTTTTCCCTACAATCCTGTTCTACCACTTTTTAGACTTGCTCCATCCCTTTCTCTCTCCGGTGGCCAGGTTCCACATGATAGATTGCTGTCTGCTTCAGGCCTTGTTTATATGAAAGCATTTGATAGTGCTGCAAACAGCTGTGCTGGCAGGTCACTTTGAAAGACCATTCATGTGTGCAGTAACTGCAGCCTCAGGGGTCAATGACTGTAACCCACTTACCTAGATGAAATTCTTGCCTCTGTTATTTAAAGGTGGTGGAACTAATTTGTTGTTGACTGTACCTGCTATTTTCCAATGAACATAGAGCTTTTAAATGTCAATTGAATTTTTAAGCATCTGGAAAAATCTTAATTTTCAGGCAGTTACGTGGCAGCATAATCTTGAAGTGAATTTTAGATTTATTTATACAAAGCTAGAAGAAAAGAGCTAGGCAAGGCCTTTTCTAAAGGGCATTGTATCTAATATCAAAAACATAAGCTAACTTTGATGATTTACATAAATGCTACAATATGTCATATAAATGAAAGTTAGCATTTCATATTTTAGGCTCAACCTCTTGACTGTATCATGTGGAGATTTAAAGTAAGTCTTGCAAAAATTCCTCTGCTCAGCAGGCTCACTCTTAAGCTAACAGCTAATACAATGCAAAGATCAGATTGGTTGGTTCAGGGTTTTTTTGGAACCTTGCACGCTGAGATAAGATCTACGTAGGACCAAGCTGAATATTTTTCACGTTACATCTGTGGTTTACCAAAAGTGACACTATCACATAATTAGTGATGTAACCTTTGAAACATTTAGTATACATGTGGATCTAATCTTCATGCCTAATAGAGCTGTTATGTATTTGTATAGACTTCTTTTCCTTAATGTCTTTTTGGTGCATGGTTTATTGGAGTGAGGTTAATTATAATAATTTTGGGCAAAAATGCAAAATTGACTGAACATTTATAAAACTATTTCTTGAATCTTGTTTGATCTTGCAGCGATAGAAAAGTTGGGAAATAGGCATAATCTCTACATGCTCATTAAATAGCCTACATAACCCATGTGGTCGACGTTCTCTCTTCTTATAAATGGCAATCTGTGTCCCTTTTTTATCAGTTATATACATAATAATTAAGTAGCTGGGTTAGAAAGACCCTAAATACCAAAATATAAAGTGAATTAGTAATTTTTGTCAATTTTCTTTGTCATGTTACTCTTGTGCCGTATGTTTTCTGTAGCATATTCAAAAGTGCCTGGCTTTTTTTCTAGGCAGTATTAGAATATTCATTTGCAGCTACTGTTCCCCACTCTGTGGCCACAGAGGGCCTTGATACATCAGAACTGGAATTGTTCCACTGCATATGGGGACAGAAAGATGACAGGAACCTGCACCTTTGGAATGAATGCTGTTGCTCCCACCATCACCCCCGAACTCCAGCATGCAGTGGGAGATTGGAGTTTGGTAAGGGCAGTACTTCTGTGACTGTTTGAATCCACAAGCCATTCTCTCTCTAAGGCCTTGGCTACACTCACACTTTACAGCACTGCAACTGGGGTGTGAAAAAACACCCCCCTGAGCGCTGCAAGATACAGCGCTGTAAAGCGTCAGTGTAATCAGGGCAGCAGCGCTGGGAGTGCGGCTCCCAGCGCTGCACGCTACACACGTAAGGGATGTGGTTTACATGCAGCGCTGGGAGAGCTCTCTCCCAGCGCTGCCGCTCTGACTACACTCACACTTCAAAGCGCTGCCGCGGCAGCGCTTTGAAATTCCAAATGTAGCCATACCCTTAGGGAGTAGGTATGCAGACGCTTCTGGAGCTACTGTAAGCCTGCAGCTACAATAGTGGTTGAGAGCCTAAGGCTATCTCTACAGCACGGACCTTACAGTGGCACAGCCATACCGCTGCAGCTGCACCACTGTAAGGTCTCCTGTGTAGCCACTCTATGCTGGTGGGACAGAGCTCTCCCACTGCCATAATTAAACCACCCACCAACAAGTGTCTCCTGTCAACATAGCGCTGTCCACACCAGTGTTTTGTTGGTGAAACTTATGTCAGTCGGGGGAGTGATTTTTTTTCCCCACATCCCTGACCAACAAAAATGCTAGTGTAGATGAAGCCTGAGTCAGTGGATTCCTTTTTCTCAGCTACTGCAGAACTCTCAGTGTGGTATGTGCCACCACAACCGACCTGGAACCTGCCCGGGGCATAATAAAGCAAGAACTTCGCTGCCAAACCCTGCAACCAGGGGTCGGGCGGCTGCGGCAGCACCGGGGGAAGCAGAGCCTCCCCTGGCCTGTTATACCAGCCGCCCATGAGCACAGGCATTGGCTATGAGCATATGCTAAAATATATGGGAGAAGCTTGTATTTCAAGACAGTTGTAAACAGGGTGACCAGATAGCAAGTGTGAAAATTCAGGACACGTTTTTGTGCGGGGGAGGGCAGTGGTGGGAGATATAGTTGAGTATATAAGAGAGAACCCCTAATACTGGGACGGCCCTGTCTGGTCACCCTATCTGTAAATCACACTGTACACATTTTCAGCCATCCTAGGAATATTCTTGGAGTCTGTAAATGTGTGGTCTTTTCCTGGGAGCACCCTTATGGCCTCACGGCAGCCCTGCAAGTGGCACCTGGCCTTAGTTTCCCTCTTGATTCCTCAAATAAACTCAGGACAGCTTTAGGAGTATATCAATAACCCTTTTTTGTGGGATTCATTTAGTACCCAAAGTCCCACTACCCTAAACCAGAATCCCCCAAGAACAAGTCTAACAGTTCAACACCAAGTATGGCTCTGGTGTGTCTCACCACACCCCAGCTCCCAGGCACAGCTTCAGTGTTTCTCATCATGCCTCCTTCCAGCCCCTCTAGATGGGGTGTTTCTCTGCCCTGTTTCCTTCCTCCCAGGTAGTATTCCAGCTCTTGCTTGGAGACAACAGCAGACTCCCCCCTCTATCATTTCCCAGCCTTTGGCCCTCTCTGGCACTCCAGCTTCAGCTCTCCAGCTTAGAGAGCCAGCAGACTTGTTCAGCCCTCGCTGGCCTGGGGAAGTGAAGTTTGTAGGTGACCCCCCCACCCCCAACTGCCTTCTCCATTTCCCAGCCTGATCTGGCTCCAGTGGTTAACCAAGGAACTCTCACCACTCCCTCCTTCAGGGCATCTCTCCCTGAAGCTCTCAACACTGCTCTGCTCTTCCTCTGAGCTCTCTTTACTCTAAGGAGTCTGGACTTTCCTTCTCTAAACTCTGGGTTCTGAGCTAAGCTAAGCTCTCTCTGAACTTACCCCTAAGTTCTCTCTGAGTTCTGGCCTCCCATCTCAGGATTCTGGACTCATTTATATCTCCTAGAGGCAGCCCCATCTTCCTCATTACACCAAACTAGTGTGCATCTGGACTGGAACAGGATAGCTGAGCTCCATTTCATTTAATGGGCCAGCTACCCTGTTAGAGTCATTTCACTAAATAAGTTAGAAGGGCGTATCTACCAAAAAAAATATGTAAAATAAAGACAAATGCACAGAGAGGAGCATTTCGTAACTGACTGCTTGTTTGAAATCAGAGCTGTCAAACAAATTACAGTGATAATTAACTTAGAGAGCCATCCTCCAAGTTTTGTCAGGCATAGTGACTTCAATGGGACCACTCATGGTAGTGAGCACTGTGCCCAGTAGTAAATGTTTGCATGATCAGACCCTTACTGTCTAAGCTCTTTGGGCCAGAAAATATCACTTAACACGTTTATACAGTGTTATGTAAATTTAATAGCACTCTGTGATCTTTGATAAGGAGAACAGATTGACTATTACTTTATTGTACCACAAGTTACACAATCAAACATGCAGTACAATTGTGTGCAAGCATTAGAAGGGTGTAAATATTGAGGGACCAGTCCTGTAATTCTTTTTTATGATAAACAGCACTTAATCATGCGAGCGGTCTAAAAACACCCATTCCTACAAAGGTCCTGAAAAACTATAACTGCAGGTCTACATACACTGGGGTGAAACTTACAAAATTCAGGAATATTTTGTAACATTGAGGTCTCAGACTAGAGAGTAGTTCCCCTCAAAGCAAGCAACTCCTATAACTTGAGTAATTTAGAACTGAACAGGATAACATGCTGACAAATACTCTAATAGGGCAATTCAGCACTGGCAAGGAGATGAACATAATGGCTTAATAGATATTTTCCATCTCTGATTTCTGATTCAATTATTTCCCATATTATACATTTATGCATAGCCTGTCTAATATTAATTGCTCTTATGTGCATGATTTTAACATTGATCTAAACTCAGGCACTGATCTGATCTCATACCTAAAAAGCCAGATTCTGATACCCCAAAGCCGTAGATCCTTATACCTCTAGCAAGCTCACTGAAATTAATTAAAAGGAG
Source organism: Gopherus evgoodei (assembly GCF_007399415.2). Classification (NCBI taxonomy): domain Eukaryota; kingdom Metazoa; phylum Chordata; order Testudines; family Testudinidae; genus Gopherus; species Gopherus evgoodei. The sequence goes on along the minus strand of NC_044325.1, from coordinate 111,322,169 downwards.
CAAACTACTTCTTAGTGTGATGAAAGTTTCATAATCTGGCTGTATGGAATTTCTATGTGTACAAGATACTTGCTGGTAAGGAAATACGCTTCTGTTTGCCTTTTGTCTTTAAGAGATGGCCCAATAACAAACAAATGAAGATCCATCTCTAAATTATTTCAAAATGTTTAAAATTATCATGGCTGTGCATGCAGTATACAGGAGGTACTGGTAAGGACAGTGCTTAGTGTCTGTGCATATTTGGGAACTAGAAAAAAGCAGGAGCCATGCCAGCAAGACTGAAATGAGTTTCTGCTATTCTGTGTTTGATCTAGGGTGATACAGCACCCACACATTCTTTTTATGATTTAATACTGGATGAAAAACTCTTACTCCATTGGAGTCAATAGCAGAATTCCCACAGTCTTCAATAGGGCCAGGATTTCACCCAGTAAGTGTATAAGGCTAAGCTTGAATAAAAAATGTAAACTGAGGACCCTGAGCCCATCCTAAACATGAGTTTCTGGGTTAACAAACTGAGAAAGAGACTGACTTGATAACAAGGCAGCATTTATCTGAGATAGAGATTTTATTACAATATGACATACTGCAAGTAATATTTCCATGTTTCTTAAAGCAAGTATTGTACCAGCTTATTGGTGTTTAGTGTAATATCCAACTCCATCTGCTTATTTCCAATTATCTTTGGCTTTGGGTTCCTCTCTCTACCTGAATAATTTACCAATAAATCTCTCTTAAACCGACTATGTTGGACCTTTCGGGGAAGAAAGCCTCAAGTCTGACCTAAGGAGTAGGGTAAGGGTTTGCGCATCAGGTTACAGATCTTGGACTCTTGAGATTTCACTCTCACACAAAACTGTCGAAGATGGAGGGTGACTAGGCTTGTCACATCCCCTGGCATGCTGAGAACACTGAACACACAAGCCGCAGATATTTTTAAAATACTGCAATCATGGTTCATTTGGATGAGCAGGCATTTCTAATTTGGCACCAGTCTAATGAAAAGACGCATTCCATTCCAGATTCCAGCAGCTGCAGACTTCAAAGATCATTTTTTGAATTTGGCCATAGAACTTACTTACAGTGATACTTCAAGTAACTGCCTCTCAGTCCAGGTTTTCGTGTACTTAAAGAAAAAAAATGGTCAGAAAATAGTGCTTTAAATAAACTCACCTATATTTCAGCTTCTGTTTGGTTTGCTGTAGTACATTAAAATAAGAAGCTTGCTCTTAAAAATTAAAGAACGGAATTGGGATTGTGACAGAGAAATGAAGGGCTCCTCAGTCTGTCAAAGAAATGTATAACATGATCCAGTGGCTGGAAGTTGAAGCTAACCAAGTTCAGACTGGAAATAAGGCGTACATTTTTAACAGTGAGGGTAATTAACCATTGGAACAGTTCACCAGAGATCATGGTGGATTCTTCATCACTGGCAATTTTTAAATCAAGATTAGATGTTTTTCTAAAAGATCTGCTCTAGGAATTATTTGGGGGAAGTTCTATAGCCTCTGTTATACAGGAAGTCAGACTAGATTATTGCAATGGTTCTGTTTGACCTTGGAATCTGTGAATTCTTCACAGAAGTCCTATTTAATAGATAAAAAATAAGCAGTTTTTCAGAGAACTGGGAAGGGTATGTGCACGTTGCTTCTCTATTTCATTGGATGGTGAGGTGGGAAAGAAAGCAGACAGACCCAGATGAGGACCATTATTTGCATGGCATACTGGGAGGCAATCTGAGTGAATAGTTAAAAAAATAAATTAAAAAAGTGTGACTCGAAGTCATTAAAACAAACTGCAGTTAAGAATCTGGGAGTCCAAGAAGAGACATGAAATTAAGAGATTAATTTATGGGGAAGTGCAGGAGAATGTTTCCATTATAAGTCTGATTTCATTTTTTGCTCTTTCAAAATGCTGAAAGAAAGGTCTACTTCAAAACTAGGAGGTGAAGTCTGTTGCTGAGGTAAACATTCTGCCCAATTTAAATAAAATCAGATAAGGGGTTCCTAAATTACAAGAGTAGAGGTGTTCGCTTGTCAGTCTTTATTTATTGTTGTTTTTGTGTTTTTGTTTTTAGCCACTATGTAGCAAAATATAAAAAGAGAAGGAAAGTTTGCATTCATCATCTAGTTAAGATCTAGTGTCCAGGTCCAAAATTTAGTTGATTATCTATATTCAAAAGATATTAACATTTGAAATAGAATGGGATGTCAGGAGCTTCCTAGATAATTTTGGCTCAGGGCATCAATCGGAATTTTACCCCTTCCTTTTCTGTAGACAAACTAAAGCTCACATAGGGTCTTGGAAGATGTGAAGGCATGTGAGAGAAGGAAGAGCATCAGATTAGCTCTTTAGTGCCTGACTTCCCTTTCTGAAGCTCCTATTTAGGAGGAGGGGAGGGGATAAATGGAAATGGGAACACGGTACCTGCTGGTGGGAGGGTGGAGGAGGACTGTAGTTTGGCCCTCTGCCCCCACCCTCGCCCCCACCCCAAGAAGAATCTGAATTGGTGCTACTGCTCAGGGTATCCCTGCACTGCAGTCAGAGGTGTGATTGCAGCTAAGGTGGGCGTGCCCGTACTAGATTTAATTGAGCTAGCATAGCTAAAAATAGCAGTCAAGATGTGGTAGCACAAATCCTGGTGTGGTCTAGCAACATGAGTACATACCCAGGGTTCCAGACAGGCTTGCACAGCCTGCACTGGGAACTGTGTCAGTGTATCTTCACTGCTCTTTTTAGCTAGATTAAAGCTAGCTAAGCCTACACAAGCCACAATCACCCACCTCTGATTGCAGTGTAGATGTACCCTGAGATTATTTGCCTTTGAGATCAATTAGTTTAAGAAAGGCAGTGTTGACACTAGAAAGTTTTCCCTTTTGAGTACTGTGAACATGGTTTATTTTCATGTCAAGTAGGATAACTTTAATAGAGTGGGCATGATAGTGAATGTAGGAAGACTTCGGACCTCAGCCTTATTCGAGGTGTTGCAAAAAGAGTGTGTCCAATTTTTTCAGGTGCAGTGAAGAGAGACTGTTGGCTCAGTCACAGTTGAACCATAGTAGCTTGTGGAAGTTCTGAAGTCAAAATTGCTTAACACTGACATTTTTCTGAATATTGCCTTAAGAGAATCTTGGCAGTTTCTGCAGATATTATCTATTGGAAATTATTCAAGGACTAAGTTGAGGAGGTAGTTCTGGTTTATAATAATGAGGAGGGTAATCTAAATTCATCTCTGTTTTTATAGGCATTCATTTAGAATAATAGTATGGACTGGAAAAAAAATCAAATCATAAATGTGAAATCCAGACCTAGCTAAGAGAAATGGAGATCCAAAAATATGCTTTTGTAAAACACAGAAATAGCAATTACACTGAAAGTATAAAAAATTTAGGCATTATCACTAGTGAATAGATTTAATTAATCTGCTTAAAAGTTTGGGTTTTTTTAAATTGCACATGTACAGAGTGCCCATGAGGTTGCATCCTAATTGAATACAATAAAATTAATGACTGAATAAAGAATTTAGTCTTTAGAGGATTTTCATAGAAAGCAAGGATTAATGAGATTTTGAAATTAGCAGTGAATTAATTGCCAGGATTCTGCACAGCATAAACCTATTTTAGATTAAATGAATTTAAATACAGGCTTTCATTTTGTGAAAATCCCCCACTCATTACTTAGTTCCTCATATTCTGTTTGGTCAGCACTACATTCCTACCCCCCTTTAGAAAGCTTTCAATAAATCATATTGTTAGCCAGCCAAATTATTGCCTGTAGTGATTATTTGTCATTTTTGTGTAATTCCTCTTAAAGTATTGCCTATAATGCAATCACATCTTTGCCCATATTTTATTACTTAAACTATATTAACCAATATAGAAATGGAGAGATGCTTTCAAATTCCTGAACAAAGTATGGCAGATGTGGCTTTTATTAGAATTTTATTTTAAACCAGACTTTCATATTAAAGAAATCAGAGCCTGGTAAAGAACAATCTGTATTTTTGATACAGTCATCAAAAGTCCTTTGATCTCTTTTGTCATATTATTTGAAATATTATTGACCTGAAAATATACTCCTTTATTTATTTTATGCTTTTAAAAAGAGAGAATTTTTAGTGCCATAGTGCATTAAATAGAACTTGGGTTTATTTTGTTTGATAAAATTGCCCAAATCTAAATTCTTAGATGGTAGGGGTACATTTATTCATATAATAGAACATAAGAATATAAAATTACTATTACAGTATACTGTTTCCATTTGAACAAGCATATGCTTTAGGACAGTACACACACAAAACAACATTAAAAGTATGTTTTGGTTGCAAAGTCAAGCACTCAAAACAAGTTGAATACAGGAGCGCTGGAACAATTTTTATAGTGGAGGTGCTGAAAGCCATTGAACAAAACTGTAAACCAGAGGTAGGCAACCTATGGCACAGGTGCTGAAGGCAGCACACAAACTGATTTTCAGTGGCACTCACACTGCCCAGGCCCTGGCCACTGCTCTGAGGGGCTCTGCATTTTAATTTAATTTTAAATGAAGCTTCTTAAACATTTTTAAAACCTTATTTACTTTACATACAACAATAGTTTAGTTATATATTATAGACTTAGAGAAAGAGACCTTCCAAAAACATTAAAATGTATTACTGGCACGCGAAACCTTAAATCAGAGTGAATAAATGAAGACTCAGCACACCACTTCTGAAAGGTTGCCGACCCCTGCTGTAAACCCTGTATATGATGGAAACCACTTCAAGAGAGGGGGTGCTGTTGCACCGCCAGCACTCCTAGTTCCAGCACCCCTGGTTGAATGCTGCCCATTTTCTGAGTGTCTAGCTTGAGACGGTGTCTGAATTTGCAGAAGTGTTGAGCACTTTCAGCAGTGTTTGAAGCCAGTGGGAGCTGGGCTTTAAACATATGAATGGCTATAGAATGCTAAGTACGCTGAAAAAATATGCCCTATGCATTTTGACTTGCGCATCCAAAATTAATAGATGAGTTTTGACCTTAATCCCTGTCCCTCCATTCACCATCTGGAAAATGGGGATAATGATACCAGCTTACCTCATCAGGTTTTTTAAAAAATATTCATTAATGGTTTTAAAGCATTCTGATACTATTGTGGTGAGTGCCATAGAAAAGCCCATGAGGAAATGAATAATTCTGCCTTCAGAGCAGGGTCTGAATAGTGTGCGGGAAGTAAGGGAGGGGGTCCCACACTGAATGATGAGGGTAAAACAAAATATTAAGTATCATCCACCCTGAGCAAAGAATGAGGCAGGAATTCTGTGAAAAAATAGTATGCGATCATGTAATTAATAATTATATCATAATTTATGTGCACAAAGAGGGTGCATGAAGGTTGCACAGTCATTTCCTAACTTTTGAATGTTTACTTTGCAGCCTTAACTTTATCTTAATGTAGATTTTTGTGTGTAATACTATATGAGGTTACATATAATATAGATTCCTTTGCTCTAAATCAGAGTCTCTAACAAAAACATTTAGTTACATTTAATATTATCAATCTTAGCTGAAATTTTTATTTTAACAAAAGCTATTTGGTGTTTTTCTAAGCATTTACACTATGAAATCCCCATTTCTATTAATATTACACCTCATTAACATATATTTAGGCCCAAACCTGCAAACACTTACTGAGTAGTCCCATAATTTAAGAACAAAATAAACAAAAACACTTAAAAACAAATTAACATTCTTAAAAAATGTTTGCAACTTCCATAAAAAAAACTTACTGATCCAACTTGGATCCAGGATCTGTGTGATAAGAACATTTTCCTGTCAGTAAGAGGTAAATTGTCCTTTTATCATTCAATTAGGTATGGTCCTTTGAAATTAAAGGACACTTGCTGAAGGTAATTTACGAGATCACATTTTTATGTGCTCATGAAAAACTGAAAACAATGGCTTGAGACAGGTATAGTTTGGGCAAGTTTCCCTCACACATCAATGCACATCTGCTTTATCTCTGATATTCCAGCCATACGTCTTTCCTGCACACACACTTCCAGTCATGCCAAATAGTGTTGTGGTTTTGGATGAAGGTCCACAGGGTAATATAACGCTTTCAAAAACCCATAGTAATGTCTGACCTGTCCAGATTTGAACCTATGTCCCCAGAGGTAGAAGCCAAGGACGTCATTAAACCCACGGCACCAAGCAGCCCTGACATATTACATTTAAATTCAATACTTATAGATATTAGTGAAAATCATTAAATAATAGTTATGGACTCTGACAGATTTGCACCTTGCTGAAAACACAATTTTCAGCGTGTTCTGTGATTGATTACCCAGTAGTGAGTCTCACTAACAAGATGAACAAATTCCTTATTTTATTACCTGAAAAAAGAACAGGGCTCCTACCTAAATGTTAATGCAGCAGCTGCCAGTATTAATTCTACCTCAGGAAAACCAGATTTCAGATAGGTTAAGTAGTCCCTAGACACTCATTAAAAGTTGGCTTTTTTAATGCACCATGAGTTTACAACAATAAATGTTGTCAAAAAAGATATATTTCTTCCCAAGACCAAAGATACCAAAGTAATAATTGTTTACCTAGTTTCTGAGAGCTGTATTTCAGTAGCCAGATAAATGTGATTTTGATCAGTTTACAGTTTTTCACTTTTAATGATTCTTACATTTCAGAAAAGAAAGTAATTTGTCTATATTACTTAAATTGAAGCAAAAATAGCAGAAGAACAAATATAGTGCATCTCAGCCAGATCATTAGTATGTGCTTTGTGTTATTCATTGCATTATCAGGAGATAATTAGGTTGAAGTAACACGTCACTGTATAGTTTCTATTAGGGCTTGTCTAGACATGGAGTTATCCAATGCCAGCTATTCAGGAACAGCTATTCCTGAATAACTCCATGTATTCTGGAATAAGAATGCCTTGTTCCTGATTAGTTTAGCACACTTTGGGCTTGCATACACATGGAGTTGTTCCTTATTCATTGTTCCTGACCAACTCTATTTGTGGACACATTTATTCCAAAATAAGGGTGCCCACACATGAAGTTAATCAGGAATACTTATTCCTGAATAGCCCCATGTATAGACAAACTTTCAGATTCCTAAGTAGAGCTGGTTGGGAATTTTCCAATAAAATGGGTTTTCGATAGAGACATATCAGTTTAGATGAACTTCTGATGACTCGCAGGCAGGGTTCCATCAGAATCCTGCCTGGTTTCCTGCCAGCTTACCTGTTGGGCTAATGGGGAGTGTAGGCTTCCAGATCTGCAGCACTGTGGGAACCCGTGTATGTGGGGGCTGCCTTGGAGTCAGGAACCCCAGGAATTCCAGCGTCTGCAGCTCCAGGACACCCTCACGTTGAGGTGCTTAGGGCGTCCAGGCTCCCTGTCAGCTCCCAAGTTCTCAAGGTCCCAGCTCAGCTCCTTACAGCTTTTAGGCTTCCAGTTCCCCATCACTCCACTGGAGTTGATAGGGGAGTTAGGAGCCTGGAAGCCCCAGGAGCCACAGCCCAGCTGGGAGCCTCAGAGCTTTGGCTTCCAGGCTCAATTTCATTGTGAAAGTTTCAAAATAAAATATTTCAATTATTTTTACTTTTTCCCCTAGTTTCTCCCTTCTGCAGGAAATTTCAAAATTTCTACTTGTTGTTCCAAAACAGAACAATTTTTGTTTCAGAATTTTGGAATGTCCTGTGGAATGAGAAATTCCAATTTTTAACCAGTTCTACTCCTAAGTCACTTTTGAAAATGAGATGAAGACTCTTAAGTCACTTAAGCAGTTTTGAAATTTTTACCCTACATGACTTAAAAGCCTTCATCCCATTTTCAAAAGTGACTTAGGAACTTCAGAGCATTTTTGAAAATTTTAACCGATATAAGTAATTTTTTAAACAAAAGCAATTTGATATAGAGTGAATAAATGTGCATCAAAATAACTACTCTTGGTGCAAAATGAAATATATATTCCCAATGAAATAGTTATGTGGCATGTTTGTTAAGAAAGGGACCCTTGAGGGGTTATTGTAAGCAATAAACACTGAAGCTAGAGACCGGGGAATATTTACATTTAAAAATAGAGGCAGAGGTGTAAGGCAATGACAGAATAAAATTCTAAATGATACAGTTTCACTCTACAGTAGAAACTTCTTATAATGATGGAATTTTTCATATTAAACAGGTACATAGAAATTCATTACAATCAGAGTTGCAGTCTGCCCTTCACAATCCAGTTAAACAATTCAGGAATTATGTTCTACTTTACTATAAACTATATTCTGATGTATCTGAATTCACCTGGTGCCAGTGGACTTGTACGAGGCACTACTGCAAGTCTGCCTAGGTACTTAGAACACTGTGTTCTGTTGGGTATTGAAAAGATATATTGCCTTGAAAACAGACTATCTAGGAAGAGTCAGTGTGTTTTGAGGAAGGCTCAGTAGATTATCTTTTCTTGTCAGAGCTGAGTGATCTGAAATAAGCACAGAGTAATATTCAGAATTTCTGTATATTGGGGTCTCCTGCGAAATAGAGTAAGCAGAATAATTTACACTGTTGTGGGGCAGAATATGAAAATAATGAACGGAGTACAAATGATTGTGTATACGTCACAGTAAACGTACAGCATGGTGTACTATACATTATCAAGTCAGGTCAAGGAAGCAAATACAGTACATCCACTCGATTATAGGGACAACTAGACATTTATGATCAGAGGAGGAGTGAAGCATACAGAGATCAGTCATGGAATTAGTGTGAACACAGTGGCAAAACGGTCAACACACTCATGGAATTAAGTGGCAGGCAGCAACTTTTATTAAACTTTAACACAGGATGGGGCATTACCCAGCCATTGCCCAGACTCTCCTATATCAGGCATTTAATAAGTTCCAGTGTGGGGGATACAGGGCTCCTTACCATATAACCTGTAACTAGCACCGTGGTTACAGGGCTCCTTACCTAATAACCCAGAACACCTGGTGGCTTTCCTCAGCCTGCCATCCTGCACTCTGCCCTATCTGAGTCTTAGCACCCTCCCCTGCAGGGGGGGGGGCAGAGGGTGCACCCGAGTGGGGACCTCGGCCCACAAGGGCCAAATCTGGACCTTAGCGTCCAAAATATGGGTACTAGCATGAATTCCCCTAAGCTTAATTACCAGCTTAGATCCTGTACTGCTGCCACCAATCAGGACTTAAGAGTAGAGCGCCTGATAGACTCTGGTCTCCCCCAAAACCTTCCCTGGGGGCCCCAAGACCCAAATTCCTTGAGTCTCACAACAAAGGGGAATGAACCATTTCCCTTCCCCCTCCTTCTCTTCCTCCCAGCTCTTTCCTGCCCTGGGTACACCTAGGAGACCATCGTGATGCAACTCCTTGAATCACCCCTTCCCCCTCCCTTCTTCCCCAGAGAGAGATACAGAGATAAATGCAGAGAGCAGGTTTTTCTTCCCTCCTCCCTTTCCTTTCTCCCACCAATTCCCTGGTGAGTGCAGACTCCCTTCCCTGGAGTCTTACAAAAGATAACCAAAAAAAATCAATTAGATTCTAGAAAAAAGAGGAAAACTTTAATAAAGAAGGAAAAACATAAAAATTGCCTCTGTAATCAAGATGGTAAATATACAGGGTTTTTATAGCTTATAGACAATAGAAAGAAGCTTTCTCCAGCAGAAACACAATTTAAGCTACTTCCATCAAGTACACATCTGCAAATAAGAAAAACAAGTTAAAAGACTATAACCACCTTTTTTACTTACTAAATAGATACTTACTTTCTGAATAGATAAGAGACTGTATCACAGAGATTGGCAGAAACCTGGTTGCACCTCTAGTCCCATCCAGGACCCCGAAAGAACAACGCACAAACCCAAAACCCACAAACAAAGGCTTCCTTCCATCCAGATTTGAAAGTATCTTGTTTCCTGATTGGTCCTTTGGTCAGGTGTTTGGGTCCCTGTTTGTTAACCCTTTACAGGTAAAAGAGACATTAACCCTTAACTATCTGTTTATGACACGCCCCCCAAATCGCAGACAGTGGGGAACCTCACTGGCAGTGATTTCTTCCTATAACTTTAGAATAAACAGATTAATACAACACATGCACCTTTACATATACTACTAAGTATGTAAACTACAAGTCTTTCTACATTTCAAGGACAAATTTCAACCATTGGATTCTGGGAAACTTTCATGAGAGAATGCATCAGCTACTTTGTTAGAAGCTTCTGAAATGTGTTGAATTTTAAAATCAAAATCTTGGGAGAGCTAAACTCCATCAAAGCAGTTTTTTGTTGTTCCCCTTGGCAGTATGAAGCCACTTTAGCGCAGCATGGTCGGTTTGTAGCTGGAACCGCCGTCCCCAAACGTATGGGCGTAGCTTTTCCATGGCGTACACAATGGCGTAGCATTTCTTTTCACTGACTGACCAGTGACTTTTTCCTCTCAGACAGTTTTTTGCTGAGAAACACGACAGGATGGAAGTTGTGATCCGGTTCTTCCTGCATGAGAACTGCTCCTATACCACGCTCAGATGCATCTGTGGTTACTAGGAATGGTTTGTTAAAGTCCAGGGCCCTTAGCACAGGGTCCGACATGATCGCCACCTTAAGCTGGGTAAAAGCCTTCTGACACTCATTAGTCCACTTAACTGCATTTGGCTGGGTCTTTTTGATCAGGTCGGTCAGTGGGGCAGCGATTTGGCTGTAGTGTGGTACAAATCGCCTGTAATATCCGGCTAAGCCTAAGAAGGATTGGACCTGTTTCTTGGACTTTGGGACAGGCCACTTTTGGATAGCATCCACCTTGGCCTGTAGGGGGTTTATGATTCCTCGACCCACCTGTCCCAGGTAAGTTACTCTGTTTTGGCCTACTTGACACTTTTTGGCCTTAACAGTTAGTCCTGCCTGCCTGATGCGCTCAAAGACTTTCTTCAGGTGTTCTAAGTGTTCAGGCCAGGAGTTAGAAAAAATGGCCACATCATCGAGGTAGGCAACTGCATATTCTCCCAGTCCTGCTAGTAGGCCATCTACCAGCCTCTGGAAGGTGGCGGGTGCATTTCACAGCCCGAAAGGAAGTACATTAAATTCATATACCCCCGCATGGGTGATGAATGCTGACCTTTCCTTGGCAGGTTTGTCTAGCGGTACTTGCCAGTATCCCTTGGTTAAGTCTATTGTAGAGATGAACTGGGCACGTCCCAACTTCTCCAATAGCTCATTGGTGCGTGGCATTGGATAGGAGTCTGGACGAGTTACCGCATTTAGCTTATGGTAGTCCATGCAAAAGCGTATTTCCCCATCTGGTTTGGGTACCAGAACCACTGGAGATGCCCATGCACTGGTAGATGAGCGGATTATACCCATTTGTAGCATGTTCTGGATCTCCCATTCTATAGCAGCTTGGGCATGAGGAGACACCCAGTAGGGTGGGGTTTTAATTGGGTGAGCATTACCTGTGTCAATGGAGTGGTATGCCCGTTCAGTCCGTCCTGGGGTGGCTGAGAACAATGGGGCGAAGCTAATGAACAGATCCTTGATTTGTTGCTGCTGCAGACGTTTCAGGGTGGTTGAGAGGTTCACCTCTTCCACGCCACCGTCTTTTTTCCCTTCGTAGTAGACACCGTCAGGCCACTCAGCGTCATCTCCTTCCTGGACTGTAAACTGACAAACCTGTAAGTCTCTGGACTAAAAGGGCTTGAGAGAATTAACATGGTACACTCTGGGCTTTAGGGAGGAATTGGGAAATGCTATGAGGTAGTTAACAGCTCCCAGGCGCTCTTGGACCGTGAATGGCCCTTCCCATGATGCTTCCACTTTATGGGCCAGTTGCACCTTCAAGACCATAACCTGGTCTCCTACCTTGAAGGAACACTCTCTGGTATGTCTGTCATACCAGGCCTTTTGCTCTTTTTGAGCATCCTTTAGGTTTTCTTTAGCAAGGGCTAAAGAGAGTCGGAGGGTGTTTTGTAGGTTGCTTACAAAGTCCAGAATGTTAGTCCCTGGAGAAGGCGTAAACCTCTCCCATTGCTGCTTCACCAACTGTAATGGCCCCTTAACCTCGTGACCATACACAAGTTCAAACGGTGAAAACCCTAAACTGGGATGTGGTACAGCCCTGTAGGCAAAAAGTAACAGCTGCAACACTAGGTCCCAGTCATTGGAGTGTTCATTGACAAATTTACATATCATGGCCCCCAAAGTTCCATTAAACCTTTCCACCAGGCCATTGGTTTGATGGTGGTACGGAGTGGCAACCAAGTGGTTCACCCCATGAGTGTCCCACAGTTCCTTCATGGTCCCTGCCAGGAAATTAGATCCTGAATCTGTAAGGATGTCGGAGGGCCAACCTACCCTGGCAAAAATGTCTGTTAGGGCCAGGCACACAGCTTTAGCCCTAGTGTTGCCTAGAGCTACTGCTTCTGGCCATCGGGTAGCAAAGTCCACAAAAGTCAGTATGTACTGCTTTCCTCTGGTTGTCTTTTTTGGGAAAGGACCCAGAATATCCACAGCTACTCGCTGAAATGGGTCCTCAATTATGGGGAGTGGCTGGAGAGGGGCCTTGACCTGGTCTTGGGGCTTTCCCACTCTTTGCAATACCTCACAAGACCGGCCATACTTGGCAACGTCCTTGCCCATCCCCTCCCAGTGGAAGGACTTCCCCAATCTGTCTTTGGTTCCCTTCACCCCAGCATGGCCACTAGGATGATCATGGGCTAAGCTTAAGAGCTTTTCCTGGTACTTAGTTGGAACGACCAACTGTTTTTGCAGGTGCCAGTCTTCCTGGTGTCCCCCAGAAAGAGTCTCCTTGTATAAAAGTCCTTGTTCTACAACAAACCGGGATTGATTAGAAGAGCTGAGAGGCAGTGGGGTGCTCCGTGCCGCTGCCCAAGCTTTCTGAAGGCTGTCATCTGCTTCCTGCTCAGTCTGAAACTGTTCCCTTGAAGCTGGAGACACCAGTTCTTCCTTAGACTGTGGACTTGGGCTTGGTCCCTCTGGAAGTGATGTAGGTGATGGGGTTGTTTCTGTTGTTCGTGAGCCGCTCTCCGCTGGTGCACCAGGGGGTATTTCAGGCTCTGGCTGAGCCTCTTGGGTGTGGTTGTCTGCTGCTTCTGCCAGTTCAGGCTCGCTGGCGCCCTCTGGCGTTGGGGTTGAAAATGGATTTGCAAGCGCTGGTGTCAGTGCTGGCAACGGTTCTGGTGCTGGTTGCTTTTCCAGTTCCTGGTCTGGGACTGGAAGCACTGTGGCTGTTTCCGTTGTTGGCATGGGATCTGGGTCCACTACCTCTGTCTGGGTCTCTTGTAACACAGACGGGGCCCCTGTGGACGGCTCAGGAACAGGAATGGGTCTGGAAGCTTGCCTGGTTTGGCTACGTGTAACCATTCCCACTCTCTTGGCCTGCTTCACCTGGTTGGCCAAATCTTCCCCCAGTAGCATGGGGATGGAATAATTGTCATAGACTGCAAAAGTCCACATTCCTGACCAGCCTTTGTACTGGACAGGCAGTTCAGCTGTAGGCAAGTCTACAGCTTGTGACATGAAGGGGCAAATTGTCACTTGGGCCTCTGGGTTGATGAATTTGGGGTCCACCAAGGATTGGTGGATAGCTGTGCCCCCATGTCTCTCCATGCAGTAACCTTCTTTCCGCCCACTCTCAAAATTTCCCTTCGCTCCAAGGGTATTTGAGAGGTATCTGGGCCTGGGGATCATTGGTGTGATGGTGGTGTAATGAACTGCACTCGGTTGGGGTTCTTTGGGCAGCCCAGTTCATTACACTTAAAGCATCTTCCAGCTGACTGGTTACCGGGTCCAGGTGGGTTACTGGAGACTGGTGAGGTGGAAGATTAGGGTGTCTGTGGCTTTCCTTGGGTTGTCGGTGGGGTCTTGTGCTGCCCTCGGTTATAGGGTTTATTGTCGGTGTGCCCCCTGGAGTATTCGCTCCCCTTGACAGTAGGTTTTTCCTTTTCTGCCACTTCCATCCATTTGGCTCCAATCTCCCCCGCCTCGATTACCGTTTTGGGCTTTCCATCTAGGATGTACCTTTCTATTTCCTCAGGAACACCATCTAAGAACTGCTCCATTTGTATCAGGAGGTGCAGCTTGTCCAGATTGTTAACCTTTGTTCCTGATATCCAGGCTTCATAATTCTTTGCAATGTGGTAGGCATGTCGGGGGAATGACACATCTGGTTTCCATTTTAGGGCTCTGAACCGCCGACGGGCATGTTCAGGTGTTATCCCCATTCTGTATCTGGCCTTGGTTTGAAAAAGTTTATAATCATTCATGTTCTCCTTAGGCATTTCAGCCGCCACCTCTGCTAAGGGTCCACTGAGCTGTGGCCTCAGTTCTACCATGTACTGGTCTTCAGAGATGCTGTACCTAAGGCAAGCTCTTTCAAAATTTTCTAAGAAGGCCTCAGTGTCATCACCTGCCTTGTAGGTGGGAAATTTTTTGGGATGTGGAACAATAACTTGAGATGGGTTGTTAGGATTGGCTGGGTTCTGTTGCTTAGCCTTTTCTAATTCCAGGGCCTGCTGGTAGGTCTCCCTCTGCAGTTCCAGCTGTCTTTGGTGGTCTGCATCTTTGGCTGCTTGCTCTCTTTTGTAGGCTGCCTCTCTTTCTCTTTTTCTTAGCTCCATCTCTTTTTGTTTTATTTCTAGTTCTTGTATTTTTATTTCCATGTCTCGCTTGTGCTCTGTCTTTGATTTGTTCCTCTGCCTCCAGTCTCCCTTGTTCCTGTTTCAGGGCATCCTTGGTAGTCATGGTTCCTGCTTTCTTGTGTTGGGGTGCCCTCTGGTGTTTATTGCCTGAACTGCGGCTTTTCTGTTGCTTCTCGGGTTGCCTAGCAACAGTGCCTTTCTAATTAGCCTTCCCGGATAAAAAAATTGGAACAAAAAGAAACCCTTCATTTGCATGTGTGTTCTGCTGGTGTAGTTGACTCACAGCTGAAGTTCTATTGTCTAACAAAAGACCCTTGTTAAACTTAATGGTCTTTGCCTGAGGCAATCTCTATGCACAGCCAGAACGGAGCAAGGAAAGAAAAAAAAATCTCTGGCTGTAGGTTTGAAAACCCTCTCTCTGCTACAAGCAGCTAGCAGAGAAAAAGAAAAATTATAATCTTACTGGCTTTTAGATTCTTATCTTTCCCACACGCTGCCAACATGTCATAGTATAATTCCCAAATCTGGACCTTAGCATCCAAAATATGGGTACTAGCATGAATTCCCTTAAGCTTAATTACCAGCTTAGATCCTGTACTGCTGCCACCAATCAGGACTTAAGAGTAGAGCGCCTGATAGACTCTGGGCTCCCCCAAAACCTTCCCTGGGGGCCCCAAGACCCAAATTCCTTGAGTCTCACAATAAAGGGGAATGAACCATTAACCTTCCCCCTCCTTCTCTTCCTCCCAGCTCTTTCCCGCCCTGGGTACACTAGGAGCCCACCGTGATGCAACTCCTTGAATCACCCCTTCCCCCTCCCTTCTTCCCCAGAGAGAGATACAGAGATAAATGCAGAGAGCAGGTTTTTCTTCCCTCCTCCCTTTCCTTTCTCCCACCAATTCCCTGGTGAGTGCAGACTCCCTTCCCTGGAGTCTTACAAAAGATAACCAAAAAAAATCAATTAGATTCTAGAAAAAAGAGGAAAACTTTAATAAAGAAGGAAAAACATAAAAATTGCCTCTGTAATCAAGATGGTAAATATACAGGGTTTTTATAGCTTATAGACAATAGAAAGAAGCTTTCTCCAGCAGAAACACAATTTAAGCTACTTCCATCAAGTACACATCTGCAAATAAGAAAAACAAGTTAAAAGACTATAACCACCTTTTTTACTTACTAACTATTCTGAATAGATAAGAGACTGTAGCAGGGAGATTGGCAGAAACCTGGTTGCACCTCTAGTCCCGTCCATGACCGCGAGAGAACAACGCACAAACCCAAAACCCACAAACAAAGGCTTCCCTCCACCCAGATTTGAAAGTATCTTGTTTGTTGATTGGTCCTCTGGTCAGGTGTTTGGGTCCCTGTTTGTTAACCCTTTACAGGTAAAAGAGACATTAACCCTTAACTATTTGTTTATGACGGGGGGTACAGGGCTCCTTACCATATAACCTGTAACTAGCACCGTGGTTACAGGGCTCCTTACCTAATAACCCAGAACACCTGGTGGCTCTCCTCAGCCTGCCCCCCAGCACTCTGCTCTATCTGCGTCTTAGCACCCTCCCCTGCAGGTGGGGGCAGAGGGTGCACCAGAGTGGGGACCTTGGCCCACAAGGGCCACAAGGTCAGACCTTGGCCCGCAAAGGCCACAAAGTCTCATTCTATCAACTGAGCCCAAGGCCCGTCACCAAAAGCCCAAGTCTTTTACCTCTGGGAACGATTCATTTTGTTCTCACAACTGCACTGGAAACTGGCCGCAAGTTGCAATGAATAAACACCAGGACCCCGTACTTTAGTTAGCTACCACACACATTCCTACTTAACCCAACGTGGCTTGAAGGTGCTACAAGGAAGGCAAAAAACTCCCTGGTCCCCTGCCAATTGGCACATGAGAGAGAAAATCCCTTCCTGACCCCCCTAAACAGGCAATCGTCTAGATCTGCAGGGTGGGGCTGCTGGAACAGAGCTGAAAGAGACTGCATATGACCTCTGCACTGGACTAAATCCTGGGAGCTGGGGAATGCTGGCCAATTGATGCAAGAAACTCCCAGGGAAGGAGCTGCCTATTGTCCCTTGGCAAGTGTCTCCCTCCCATGCTTCTAGGACTGTCCTTTTATCACATGCCCCATCAATTTCCCCCACTTATTGATGTGGGTGGGTGGCATCTGGGATTGTATTAAAAGGGACAGAGATGTTGGTCATTTCCTGTTCAGCATTTCCTTACAATTGTAAGGAAATAAAAAGTATGTGCTTTTTCCCCGCTCTCTCTCATATACAAATCTTCTATTTTGTGTGTGCACAGAAAAATGTAGATCTCACTACATTTGTTTCTCCCACTCACATGAGTCACATTCTTCACAGAGGGCGGCCAAACTAGCCTTCAATATAAGTCTTTCTCCTCAACACCAACCTCAAATTATACTGTTATGAGATCATAGCTGACTTAATTAAAACAAGTCTAATGTGGAGCAGAATTGTACCTGATTTGCCTACCCATATCCTACTCTTTTCTCTGATTATCACAATCAAGTTGTCTATGAAGAGAGATTGACTGTCCCATTTCCCACCCATAAACTTCAGTGAACTTTGGTGAGATCAAGACATTGAGCCGTACTGCAATGTCACGAATGGGATTTTTCTAGATTCTTTAAATGCCCTTTTTCAGATTACAATTTAGCTCTTTACTTTGCTAAGGAACTTTAACATAAAGACTTGATGAATGTACAGCTGCTATGCTAACATTTAAACAGAATTATTTTTTGTATCCTAATTTTTATACTGTTTTATAATCTCAACCTATTGAGGTGAGTGGGCTGAAAAATGTGTGTCATTTTTTGTGGCCTCTGTACATTCACATTTGTGGGGTCTGGCACCCTGACATTCAGTTGCAGAGCTGCCTTGAAAAGTCATGTCTGTTGTGAGGAGCATGAGCGATCTCGCACAAAACT
Source organism: Gopherus evgoodei (assembly GCF_007399415.2). NCBI lineage: Eukaryota > Metazoa > Chordata > Testudines > Testudinidae > Gopherus > Gopherus evgoodei. The sequence continues at coordinate 111,304,574 of NC_044325.1, read as the reverse complement.
GACATCATCACCCTTCCCTAACTAACTTAGACTCCTTACCAGTTTGAATCCCCATAACCTGTTCTATCTCTCCATGCCTGAACGGGGGTCCACTGTCAAGTCTAAACACCTCACTACATGCTGTTCCCATGCTAGACTCTGCACCAGTACCAACTCTTCCAGTCCAATTCAGCATCACTTCAGTGCACCTTCAACTCCTTCAGTGATGACTTTGGAGGAATTCCGCCAGCTCAGTCACATCATTACCCAGAAACATTTCATTTTGCAGTGTGAAGGATTATCTGTTGGCTAGTATTGATTGTTTTTGCTCTTGCAGAGTCCAAGCCATTTTCTTGCAATCCAGGAAGGGCTTCACCCTGAAATACTATAGACAGAATTGGAAATGGTTTTCTGTCTGGGCCATTAGTAAAGGACTCATTCTGTCTCAAGCTGGGGTCCCTACATTGCTAAAGAACCTTCTACATTTAAGTCTAAAGGTTTAGCTTAGCCTCGTCAAGTCTAAGTGGCAGCAATATTTGCTCATAACAATTATTTTAACGACAAAACCATGTTTTCTTACCCTCCAGTCTCCAGGTTCCTTAAGGGTATGTTAAATATATCTCCTGTCCCCCATGTGCGGACGCATTAGGGAGCTTCCAGACTCATTGGCCCCAAGTCTTGTCTTAACAAAGCTGGAGGGCCCTCTTTGCAAGCCTCTTGCTAAAGCCTCTCACAAGCATTTTTCAATCTAAACAGCCTTCCTGACAGCAATTTCATCTTCTAGAAGGGTGAGTGAGCTTCATGTTTTGATGGTTACTCTACCTTATACTGTGGTCCACAAGGAGAAAGTCATAGAGTCATAGACTTTAACGTCAGAAGGGACCATTATGATCATCTAGTCCGACCTCCTGCATAACGCAGGCTACAGAATCATACCCACTCACTCCTGTAACAAACCCCTAACCTAAATCCGAGTTACTGAAGTCCTCAAATCGTGGTTTAAAGACCTCAAGGGGGAGAGAATCCTCCAGCAAGTGACCCGTGCCCCATGCTGCAGAGGAAGGCGAAAAACCTCCAGGAGGCCCTAATCATAAGCTTCATGCTTATGATGGTCTCAGATTTCCCCTGCCTCAGTGTTTTCTTCACACCCTGTTTCGCTCTAGTGGAAACTTGTGTACAAATCCTAGATGAAAAGATGGTGTTTTTATCTGGAGAAGACTGGACCCTTTAGAAAATCCAGTAGATTATTTGTAGCATGTGGGGAGAGATGGCACTGGAAACCCATTCTCAAAAGAGAGAAACTGGGTTAGGTGTATAAAACATTGTTACATTTAGCGAGGATACCAGTACTTCTGGGTGTATAGACTAACTCTTTGAGAGCCTCCACAGCATTAGTGCCCTGGCTTAGGCAAACCAACAATTTGGAGTTAATTGAACACTTTCACCAAGCACCACTCTTTGTATTTAGCATCATGCTCCATTGCCTAGTTTGGGAAAGAAGTGCAATAGTCCATATTTAACTAAGAACTCCTCACCCACCTTCCACCTGGTGAAACACTGCTTACTGGTCTTCCACAAGTGGGAACACACAGAGACCTTCAAAGAAAAATAGACGTTACTTACCAGTAACTGTTGTCCTTTGAGAGCCACCTCTGTATATTTAAACTACCTACTTACCTTCTGCTATACATTGCAATGCTATATAACATCAAGACTCAGTAGTTAGGAGCAGGAAATGAGGCGGTTGTGGCATGTCTACACTTACCTCCGGAGCGATCGATCCAGTGGGGGTTGATTTAGCGTGTCTAGTGAAGTCGTGATAAATCAACTACCGAGCACTCTCCTGTCGACTCTGATACTTCACCCGAGCGAGAAACGTAGGTGGAGTTAATGGGAGCGACAGCAGTCGACCTACCGCAGTGAAGACATGCGGTAATTAGTTCTAAGTACTTCGACTTCAGCTATGCTATTTGACTTAGCTTCCTCTACCCCTTAGTTTGGACCAGGCCTTATATAGCGTAGAGTAATGATGTCGCCCTCACACGAGATTTCTCATGCATCTCACATCAAACATGGCTTGTTCATATCATTTCTGGATTTGACACCACAGCTGGGAATGCACAGAAGAACTCGTGCAGAACAACAAGAGTTACTTGTAATGAACTTTTGTTTTGTTTTTTTTCTGGCAGTTTTGGGGGAAAATGTAGTTTGTTTGTTTTTTAATTTCCCATAAAAAATTGCCAAAAATTGTTTTTGGTGAACTGTTTTGTTTTTCAGTTGAAATTTTCTATTATTAAAAATCAAATCAAAAAAATATTTTCTGGAAACTGAAAATTTTTTACTAATATTTTTTGTCTAAGTCCTGTGTATTGAAAAATATGACAATTTTCTATGATGATTTTAAGTATCAGAGGAGTAGCCATGTTAGTCTGGATCTGTAAAAGGCAACAAAGAGTCCTGTGGCACCTTATAGACTAACAAATGTATTGGAGCATAAGCTTTTGTGGATGAATACCCACTTCATCAGACGTACGCTGCTTTTTATGATGATTTTGTTGGTTTTCACTGAAAAATGTTGTTTTTTAAAAAAATGTTTTGAGGACCTCACTTCTTGGATGGAAGTTTGTAGTTTGTAAAACTAATCTAGATGCAGGAAAAAAATACACATGCATCATTTCAATAGGATTTGGGGTTTTGTGTAATAGTAAAACTAACCAAAGTCAGTTGTGTGTGGAGAAAAAAAAAATCCTCAGAGTCCAACCCTTTATAATATTAATGAGTGCTCCCGGACAGAGGGGAGGACAGGAAGTTATCTGAAAAACACTTGCATGCAGCATTATGGCTCCAGAAGAAAATGAAACATATGTACTGGCATGTCAGACTGACCCAACTTTTCTGTGTAAACAGGGTTAATGAACCTTGCAGAGCACAGGATTAATTTTTAAAAAGGACTGTAAAGAGTAGTGAAAATGGGCTTCTCTGCATGAACTAGGGAAATGTGTTACTACCCAAAGGAGGTCAATTTATAGCATATACGCGCAGCAACATAATATGTTCTATTTTTTCTTCATTTCTGTCTTGGTACTCATTCCTCTCACCCTACAAGCCATTTAAGAAACTGACTTTATTCAGATGTCTCAAAGGCAGAGTTTAAGGGTATCTCCTTGTATTTTTTAAATATTTATTCCAGGGCCGCCCAGAAGGGGCGGCAAATGAGGAAATTTGCCCCGGGCCCTGCAGGGGCCCCCACGAGAATATAGTATTCTATAGTATTGCAACTTTTTCTTATGGAAGGGACCCCCAAAATTGCTTTGCCTCAGGCCCCCTGAATCCTCTGGGCGGCGCTGATTCATTCCAGGACTATACAAAGCAAAAATCAAATAATTAGGAGTTTAGCGTCTCAGGCTTGTCTGAGAATGTATGTGATGACTGTTGCAAGAGAAAGGGAGACACAGACAGGTGGTGGTGGTTGTTCTTGCATGGTTTCCTTGCAGAAATCTTCTAGGCAACCTTTGTAACGTTCCTACGTGAACACATGAAAAATTAGTATTGGTGCATTATTGTAGGTAGTTATCTTTTAATAGCCATAAATTTTGTTGCATTGTGATGCTATGATTTATAGAATAGAAATATAAAAAAGAAGAGAAAATACCACTATTTAAAAAATTATCTTTCTTCCATCTTAATTTTACATTTTCCACCCCATCTGTCCCCCCACCACAAAAAAAAAAATTCTGATTAAGGATCATGTTGAAAACTCAGCAGTTTTTAATCCAGTTCTCTGCAGGCTGCAGTTCATGCTTCATTTAACTGATCAGTTCCACTGCTACATTACCAGAAGAAATCACAGTTTGGAGAGAGAAGCAGTTATAGTGAGTCATAAAAATGGAAGACCACACATCTCAAGAAATGAAATTCAATTTATGAACTCTGCTTTTTTTGTCTTTCTTGTGGGGGGGAGGAGAGGGGGAGGATTGCATTTGACCACGTGAGTAGTACATTCTATTGCTTTGTCATATCCTAGGTAATCTGTTACTTGAAACTTAGAAACATGTGCTAACTTTTCAGCAGACTGTTTAAAATTGCTCCTCTAAATGCCTTGAAGTAACAGCTTGGACTAAATGTAAAAGGTTCATGCAATAATTAAAAGCTAATTGAACTAATAGCCCCCAGTAGAATTAAAGTTTGGTGGTGATGTGGACTACAGGCAGCAGACTTACACTTTAATGTGAGTCTTGGAGTAACTCTAAATAAAGCCTCAATTCTTCAAAATTAAAGGTGGGGTGTGTGTAGCCCACGTCCAGACTACCCCGCCGTATCGGCGGGTTAAAATCGATTGCTCGGGGATCGATATATCGCGTCTAGTCTAGACGCGATATATCGATCCCCGAGCACGCTTACATCGATTCCGGAACTCCATCAACCCGAATGGAGTTCCGGAATCGACACGGATAGCCGCGGACATCGATCCCGCGCCGTCTGGACGGGTGAGTAATTCGATCTTAGATATTCGACTTCAGCTACGTTATTCACGTAGCTGAAGTTGCGTATCTAAGATCGATTTTCCTCCCCTAGTCTGGACGAGGCCTAGAGAGATTGAGAGAGAGATAGAGGTGGGCAGGGAGACTGCTGGCAAATAAATGCATGAACAAATGAAGTGCTGGGAACAACAAAGGAGATAGTGAGGTGGTGCTGCTGGAAAATAAATTCCATGTCTTCATAGGAAAAAAAAAAAAAGGAGTGATAGCTTTGGAGTGTTAAAGGCTCCCATAGACTACAGTATGGGGCTAATTCAGCCAGTTCAGTCTATCATGTCTTAATCCTCTCCTCCCAGTGACAAGTCTTTGCCGCTATGATGTTCTTGACCTAAAAGTTCATGGGTTCCCGTATAGTTTTCACTGATGCTTTGGAAAGTCAGAAAGAAGCATCCCTATTTTTATGGATGTTTCTCTCAAGTGAGCCGTTTGTCTACAAAGAATGTGGTGTGCACATTAATATATATCTAGATGTGTGGATCAGGAGCCTCCCTAGTCCACACTCTCACACAGTTGAAAAAAATATTTTCCCCTCCCCGTTTTTTGTTGATACAATTTTTCATGGGAATAATTAGGCACAAGTAAAAGGTGCTGGATGGTCCTTTCTTTGCCACCATTTGCCCAGAGGCAGCACCAGTTTATCTCTGTGCACATTCTCCACCACTTGTGCCTCATTTCTGAGCTGGAGGAGCTACCCCTAGTGTTTCAATCTTCAAGCCTATTCAGTCTTGACCCTCTCTTTCTGAAAGTGCCAACAAGGCTGCCAATTAGCTCCCATCGACACTAGGATAAAGCACCATGGAATGAGAGACCTCCTTCCTCAAGCACATTGACTTTGGGCGCTTGGGGTATGGGATATGCTATATAAATGTATAATTCCACCTGTATTTATGTTATTTGTTCAATAACTTTCCCAGTGATTCTAAAAGTATATATCTGCACTTATCTTACTTTTATGGTCCTGTATTGAAGAAACAAGTTATTTATTTCATTTTTTGGTATGATACATTTTGACATTCAGTGCCCTGTATCCGGTTTAGTCACATGCTGCTTTTTGATGTTAGTCTCACAAATCCCTGTTTACCACTTTGAATAGTTATTACTTGCTTGAGATAACTCTGATACTCTGGTGAGGGAAATGGTGTCAGAATTTGAGCAGGACAGTTTATCAGATATTCACAGGATTTCCACCATTTTAGGTATTTTTTCATCACATTCAGCTAGTGGAAATCTGTTGGAACAAAGCAAAGAGCTAGTCTTGATACATTTATCTGGTGCTTTGCAGGTGAAAAATTATTGGAAAGACAGACGACTAAGTGCAAAAATACTCTTATGACTATGTGACACTTGACAATGTAGCATTATACAGCTACCTCTACTGAGTATGCCAAGTTCCTAAAGTCCCTCATGTGAATGTGGGTTGAAGTTCCCTAACCTTGATTATCGCAGCGTAGGAGTCATTGTATGGCAATACAATGTGAACAGCATAAAACCAAACACTGTTTTGTTCCTTTTGTTTTCTTTCTTTAATAAATAGAGGTGTAAAACATAAATATATAGTTTTTTATATATTATGTGCCAAATTCTTCTCCTTTACAGCAATTTATATTCCATCGGTATGTCCATATTTTTTATCTGTAACTATTTCATATAGCAAGAAGGAATATGTGTATGTATAGGTATGCTACTTATCATATGAAGTACTGTGCTAATTTTTTTTATGTCCAACATTTCTGTGATAACATTTTAATATATCAGGATTTCATTTTGCTGTATGTTATCCATCACCTGGAGCAAGAGATCTCAGTTCCCTCTAAAGAATTTTTGATACCATAGAACCAGGAGAAGTTTTCAGGCATTAAAAAAATGAGGGGAGGGTCCATTGGATAATTTTGTTATTTGTTATGATATTTTGTCATTTAAATGTAACAGTCTCTTCAGATTGATTTTGTAAGGAGTTGTAGAGTTTCTGTAGCTCCATAGGAGTTTTGAGACTACTTCAGCTTCTGGGGAGCCACTGGTTACAACTAAAACATTTTATAACCGAAGTGAATTGTTTATTTTTTTATCCCATTGTGTCACTGTTGACCATATTATAGCATCACAAAAAGATAGTGACACGATAGGTGGGGAGTGATTTGTCTCAAGGCCAGGAATGAAAGTTATTGTACATAGTTTGAGATCAAATTCTGCTGCCCCCACACATTCAGAACTCCCATTAATGTGTAAGGATTGTGGACATAGCTAAATACCATTTTGTCCAATAAGGGCATCAGGCAGCCTGAGGAATGTTTAGTAACTTGCCCTTTGAGGGAAGTTCTCCAATTGCCTTTGATCAGTTAAAAAAAAAAAATTAACCCTTTCTTCCCTCCTACTAGAAAGATGGTAATTGAAGTTGAGCAGTGAATATTAATTCACTGAATGATCTAGCAGGAGAGATTGCCTTTCTGGCTCACTAACTTAGAGAGCTGGGAACCTTTAGTAACCTGAAGGAGCTTTTAATTATTTTTTGTGCTCTCAGACTGTAGGAAGATAAATTGATTGAGTAGGTTCAGCGCTAGCATGTAGAGAGAGATTACCACTAAATCCAGGAACAATCATTTGGTATCTAATTAATCATATATATTTGGGAGGGGTTAAATGCTATATATTTTATAATAAAAGATACTTCAGGTTAATCCATTCTGATTGCCAAGGGGATAAATTGAAGAGGGGTCAGAACAAGTCCATTGGGACTAACACTACAAATTACCAACTATCTAACATCGACATTGTCTAAGAATAATTCTTTCTCCTGTTTATCCCACTGTGGAGGGAAAGTTAAAAGGCAATTCTTGGGGAGTTGAAAGACTCCATGATAGGGCTCCTCACTCTTAGTGAGTAAAACTGCTTTGTGGCCTTTGTCTTGAGGCTGCTAATAAACCCGTGAAGCTTTGAGTTCCCTCTTTATTCAGCTTCAGTCAAGCTTCCATCAGTTTTGGTTTTTCTGTGTTTGTAGGGTGGAGAGAGTGTTTGGGGGGGTGTATACTGGATATCAAACTCATATTTGAGCTTTTTCATTCATTGTCCAAGTTTCCAAACGTGCCAGCTTCACAATAAGCTGAATAAGAAATTCTGTGCAGCATGAGATCTAGCCAAAAAACAAAATAAAAATAACCCCAAATATTCAGCCAATTTCTTAATTACATATTTTGTTCCTTTGTTATCCAACGTGTGCTGTTACTTTTCCTTAAGCAATTACAGCGTAGTACCTGAACTTTTAAGGCCAAACTATTTACATTTGTGTATGGTACACCTTGGAAAGATATGATTTATGGTTTTTAAATCACTTTACATGGCATTGTTACTTATTCTCCATTGCTTAACCCGTAGAACACTCAACCTCCCAGCAGAATGGCAAGTATTCTGCGACCTGTGAGTTGGTGGAGCAGAGGAGCATGTCCCCTTCCTGGCAAATGAAATTCAGGCCAGGCTCACCTTTCAAGTGAGCCTGAGCAGATTGATGGTTTCCATTGCAAATCATGGGAAATCCATCCATTTGACAATTTCAGCCAAGTGTTGGGTGTGTGTGGTACAGGCACATCTCCAGGGCAACAAGGAGCAGAAAGAAACTAGCTGATGGCAGCATGGGGTAGAGATTTTGTTTGGGAAGGGGCAAGGAAAGGAGCCAGCATATGGGAGATTGTATTTGTCAGGCTGGGTGGAGCAGGCGGGAACCAGCAACTTAGCAGTGCTTTGGGTTTGGGGCAAGCATATGCCAGGAAAGGAACAGCATGGTACATGATACCCCTGGACAATCGAGATACAAAAGGAGCACTTAAAGATGGTAAAGTCATTGCGGAGAAACTAAATGAATTCTTTGCTTCAGTCTTCATGGCTGAGGATGTTAGGGAGATTCCCAAACCTGAGCGGTTCTTTGCAGGTGACAAATCTGAGGAATTGTCACAGATTGAAGTGTCACTAGAGGAGGTTTTGGAATTAATTGATAAACTTAACAGTAACAAGGCACCGGGACCAGATGGCATTCACCCAAGAGTTCTGAAAGAACTCAAATGTGAAATTGCGGAACTATTAACTATGGTTTGTAACCTGTCCTTTAAATCAGCTTCTGTACCCAATGACTGGAAGATAGCTAATGTAACACCAATATTTTAAAAGGGCTCTAGAGGTGATCCCAGCAATTACAAAACGGTAAGTCTAACGTCAGTACTGGGCAAATTATTTGAAACAATAGTAAAGAATAAAATTGTCAGGCACAGAGGAACATAAATTGTTGGGCAAAAGTCAGCATGGTTTCTGTAAAGAGAAATCATGTCTTACTAATCTATTAGAGTTCTTTGAAGAGGTCAACAAACATATGGACAAGGAGTTTCCAGTGGACATAGTGCATTTAGATTTCCAGAAAACCTTTCGACAAGGTCCTTCACTAAAGGCTCTTACATAAATTAAGTTGTCATGGGATAAGAGGGAAGATCCTTTCATGGATTGAGAACTGGTTAAAAGATAGGGAACAAAGGATAGGTATAAACAGTACATTTTCAGAATGGAGAGGAGTAACTAGTGGTGTTCCCCAAGGGTCAGTCCTAGAACCAATCCTATTCAATTTATTCATAAATGATCTGGTGAAAGGGGTAAACAGTGAGGTGGCAAAGTTTACAGATGATGCTAACCTGCTCAAGATAGTTAAGACCAAAGCAGACTGTGAAGAACTTCAAAAAGATCTCACAAAACTAAGTGATTGGGCAACAAAACAGCAAATGAAATTTAATATGGATAAATGTAAAGTAATGCACATTGGAAAAAATAACCCCAACTATATATACAATAGCTGTAGATAAATTAGCCCCCATCATAATCAGGAAAGAGATCTTGGAGTCATCATGGATATTTCTCTGAAGACATCCACGCAGTGTGCAGCAGCAATCAAAAAAGCGAACAGGATGTTAGGAATCGTTAAAAAAGGGATAGAGAATAAGATGGAGAATATCTTATTGCCCTTATATAAATCCATGGTATGCCCATATCTTGAATACTGAGTACAGATGTCATCTCCTCATCTCAAAAAAGATATACTGGCATTAGAAAAAGGTTCAGAGAAGGGCAACTAAAATGATTAGGAGTTTGGAATGGGTCCCATATGAGGAGAGATTAAAGAGGCTAGGACTTTTCAGCTTGGAAAAGAGGAGACTAAGGGGGGATCTGATAGAGGTATATAAAATCATGAGTGGTGTGGAGAAAGTGAATAAGGAAAAGTTATTTACTTGTTCCCATAATATAAGAAGTAGGGGTGACCAAATGAAATTAATGGCAGCAGGTTTAAAACAAATAAAAGGAAGTTCTTCTTCACACAGCTCACAGTCAACCCGTGGAACTCCTTGCCTGAGGAGGTTGTGAAGGCTAGGACTGTAACAGGGTTTAAAAGAGAACTAGATACATTCATGGAGGTTAAGTCCATTAATGGCTATTAGCCAGGATGGGTAAGGAATGGTGTCCCTAGCCTCTGTTTGTCAGAAGGTGGAGATGGATGGCAGGAGAGAGATCACTTGATCATTACCTGTTAGGTTCACTCCCTCTGGGACACCTGGCATTGGTCACTGTCAGTAGACAGGATACTGGGCTGGATGGACCTTTGGTCTGACCCATTAAGACCGTTCTTATGTTCTTATAGTACTTTTTGGGAGAACCGTGTGGGGAACTAGCAGCTGGGTCTGGCACGTCTGGTTTAGTGGTCTTTCAGGAAGACTTTGGGGAGGGCTTGGCAGCTGATTAGTGTCAGGGAACTTGTTCATTGCTTCTTTTCCCTCGTGCTATCAAAAAAAAAATACCCATTCTCAATATGTCAGTACACATGACTAATCATCACATAACCATCTCCAGTGTTCCGAGGAGTTAAATTTTGGTAGGGTCAAAGTCACAACAGCACAGGTTATCAGTTTGCCTCTTGCCATCCTGCAAAATTGTGAAATGAGCAAGTGGATTTTTAAAACAGGAAACACCCTTGCCTTTGTTTCCCTACCCTGCAAGTTACCTTTGTATAGTATATATACTGTATTTTTAAAGGAAGCATGATCTGATTGTTGGGTCACAAGACTGGGAGTCAGGAATACTGGGATCTGTTCCTGATCTTGCTACTGAGTTGCTGCATGCCTTTGTACAAGTGACTTGTCACCTCTCTTGCCCTTGATTTTTCCTTATCTGTGAGATGGGGATAATAATGCTTACATACCTCAGAGAGGAGCTGATGCTTCATTAATGTTTCTCAAGTGCTTTGAGAAGGTACTGTTGAAGTGCAGAATAGTCTTTGTTTATTGATAGTAAATACTTGAACGGTTTCATATCAGATATCACAGAAACAGAAGATAGCCACACAAACATTCCATTTTCCTTGAAATGTAATACTTGCTTACTGATATTCCATAACCAACTTGAGAAGTGGAGCAAGAAGATATATTTATCTTAAAGTCTAGATTCAGTCTGTCTTATAGTTATTGATAAACTAAAAAGCATTATCTATGCTCCCATTCAACAGTATTTGAATCACATAAATGTGTTACTTGTACAGTTGTGAACTCTGTAGATTGCAGTGTGTGTATGTGTTGGAATGCAAGACTCTTTTCCCCTATGGTCCTTTGTTGATTTTCTGCATTTTGTGTGTGAATTGAACAGCAAAATTTACTAAAATCCCAGCTGTGAAAGTAAGAGCCTGTTAAATTTCACTGGGTTGCTAATAGAACAGATAACACAAGAATCTGTGAATGGTAGAAGTTTGGAGTGATGGGGGTGGGGGAATGCTGAGATAAAAGCAGAGAAGATAGAACATAGATCAGAAAAAAACTAGAAATGGAAAAGAAAGGCAGAAAACACAAGAGATGGAAGATCAGGTTGAGAATTCTTCAAGAAGAGAAAATTGAGAGAGGCAGAAGAGGCAACATTAGAAAGAACCCAGAAAGGATCACTACATGAAAACAGCACAGTGTGAAATTAAGTATTAATATTTTATATTCATTTGAGTGCTTTTTCCACATGTAGAACATTTTAAAAACCAACATTTAGAAATATTCAGTGTATGATTCCTGTATTCTTAAATCAGATTCTGAAATAATCTGTTTTTATTTCTCTAAATCACAAATCTAATTAAATTAATAAGACTAATTGTAAACAAATATTACTTTTAGTTTATTACATTCAAAATTTCAACCAACACCCTTTATATTTGGAACCAAATGTCAAGCCAACCTTCATCAGTCACCCTCATGCAGCCTAGTGCACATGTTGAGGGGCAAAGGCTTGCACACGTAAATGTGATTTTTTTTATCCTTGGCTCATAGCAAAAGAAAGTACAATTATTCTCTACTCAGAAATCTCAGTGGGAATCCTGGCCATTGTCAGATGGGTGCTTTGTGCACATCTGCTGGCTTGCCTACTGCTTGACTTGACTGCTCAACCTTTCATTGAGAATGAACAGTGAAATAGAAGCTTTCATTTGTGTAACTAAAAGGATATGCGCTTGTTCAAGGCATTCTATCAAAGTGCAGTCTTGCTTGCAACAAATACAGAGGAACAAGATGTGTGCGTACTTTACCAGGTCAGTTCATGTGATACAAGTTGCTACAGCCACATGAAAAATAATGCAAGTCTATGCATGAGTACCCATAGTACTGAGGATGAATAAATGTACTTTGCTTCTTCTCAAAACTCCTTTTAAGTATTTACATCCAAATCCTGAAACTTTCTGAGAAGAGATCACTAGACAAATGAATACAGACATGGTTGCCATTAGAATAGTAATCCCCTGGACTAAAATGTTCATATTTAAATTTAATTTAATAAAGGATATTGGGAAATCTCAGGAAAGCCAGTTTCCACATGTGCTGGCTGCTCAAGCAGAATGGAGAAATGCCAACAGATTTAAAAGGACTGGGGCCAATTTTTTTTTTTAAAGCCCACTTTTTGTTCCCACAGACTGTAGTCACAGATAGCTGCGGATGCAATTGATGCCATTTATGTGGATGCAGTTCATGCTGTTATGTTAGCATATTCCAGTAGTCAGATGTCTAAATGACATGAGTTACACCTGTGACTGACTCATTGTGAGTGTAGAATTGCTCATATTTATTGTTTGTGCCTGCAAAACAGTAGGCACAAAAAAGAGATGTTGAGTTTATTCTGGGCTGAAAATCAGGATCTTAATTACGGCAAGGAACAGAAGGATTAAGTAGGATGGGAAAATGTGTGTGAGCACAAAATCAATTAAAACAGTAAGAGGAGTTTATTTTTTAAATGAATCAACCACTAACTCACCCGAACAGATAAAAGCAACTTAATAAAACTGTTCAATTCCTAAAAAGGTGATGGTGCATAATTAGGGGAGGGAAATAAAAGCTCAGCCAGGACTTGGCAAGATTACAGGTAAGCAGATAGTCTGCCAATAGTAACTGTAAGGAAAGGGTAGACCTTGATACAATGCATGCTGTCAGTGGGCTCCCTTTGTGTATCTTGCGATGCTTCTAGGCCCCCTTTCACCAAATCTTCCCTTCTGTCTCGTGCCAGAACCCACCATTATCTCATAACCCTTTCCCACTGAGGGAGGCCAGCTGTCCCGTATGTGAAAGGACCTCTCCTATTTGGTGCCTGATATCCTGCAATCCTAGCCTAGCGAAGAAAAGATTTAAAAGTGCTATTTGAAAACACGTATTCAAAGGATTATACACTGTTACCAGTGTGTGACTTTGCATCATGAATAAAATCTTGTGGACTGGAGTCCCTCAAGAATAAACTTGGTCCTATATTTTTCATACATTGCTCCTTTATTGTCTTGAAATGTAGGTAGTCACTCTACTTCCACCTCTTAGTTGCCAGGACCTTTCACCCTCCTGGCATCAAGCTCTTTTCAACACCAGTCTCTGTTGCCAGCCCCCACTCCGTTTTTCATCTCTCTGTGCTGCCAAGGACAGAGAAGATAACATGGCAGCTCCATTTTCACACAGCATAAATGGCTCCAAATTCTGGCAGCAAGCACACCTCATCTCATACCCTCCCTTTATATGCACAGTAACCTTTGTTAAAAACAGAAAACCTCTATTAACAGACTTGGCTAATTGTGACAATGTCACTGGAGAGTGTCATTGTTAAAGCAGTGTAGAATTACGACACGCTGTTGTTCAGTTTTGGATTCACCTTGCAGGCAGTGGCAAAGTGCCTTCAAAAATAGCCACTTTTTTTTTTTGTTTACAGATATATGGAAAATACTTTCACCCAAACTTTCTTCGATAGTGATCTTGACAGATTTGACACGCTTAACAAGGGTCATGCTGAGTTGAGACCTGGATGGAAAACCTCTATGTTCAGTAGGAGGCACTTTTCCCTGTGAGTCACTATTAGACCCAGTGCTCAGACATGGTATTAAAGGGCACTTTGCTACTGAAGGTGTCATCTTGCAGATGAGACTTGAAAGGGAAGTTCTGACCACTTGTTGTCCTTAAAAGTGTCTCAAGGCTTTTTTCAAGAGGTAAAGACAGTGCCCAGAATAGTGACTTTGTAACTTATGTTTCAACTCTGTTCACTCTGTGTTTTCTAACAAAAAATAAGAGTCTGTACTCCTGTTAGCTGCAGAGCCAATTAAATTATTATTATGTAGTTATTTAATTTGTATGCTAGGCACTCTGCAAACACACAGGGCCAGATTGTGAACCCCTTATTCATACTTGAGAGAAGTTACTCACACAAGTAATCCCACTGGAGTCAGTGGTACTACTCATGTGAGCAGCTTCTCACCAATGTGAATAAAGGGATCACAATCTAACTCTAGTGGTTATATACAGTACTTGTACTCATTCAACCCAGATTTCCTTAACAAGAAGTATAAGAGCAGTACTGCATTAGGACCCAAACTGCTTATGGCTTTGACTGAGACCCCCTGCAAAGAAGAAATATATAACAAAGACGTGCTTGGTCCTGGGCATAAGCGAAGATGGGTTAGCTGCATCAGCATCACACACTCTTTCCTTTGAAAGAAGGAGCTACCCGTGTCATGTTTGTACAACTCCTCTTGCCAACTGCTTGACAGGATCCAAACAGAGTCGTGGCCGGCACTTAGCCAGAAGACTGTTTATTGCCATCTCCTGCGTTTTGGGGAACAAAGGAAAGAATAATGGGGAATATATGGAGTTGGATTTGGAAGACCTCTTGTGAAATGAGAGTCAAGGAAAGAAAGATTTTTTTTCTTTTTATGAAGTTTACAGAGCTTTCCCTAGTAAGATTTTAAAGTAAGTTGTGTGTGTCTGTTGAGCAGTTCCCTCTATTGTGCCTTAGTCTGAATCAAATACAGAAGCTGCCTAGACCAGAAGCATGCCAAGCATATTCTCAAAAGAGGCCTTTCCTTTACAGAATATTCATGTACACAACCTAATTTTCCTTCCACCATAGCAACAGTTCGTCCTCACAGTTTGCCTACCAGAGTTTGCCTCCTGTTGATTACAGAACATCACCTTATAATGCTTTCACCAATAAAAACTATTACTGACAAGAACAGAACATAAGAACAGCCATACTGGATCAGACCAAAGGTCCATCTTGCCCAGTACCCTATCTTACAACAGCAGCCACCAATGCCAGGTGCCCCAGAGGGAATGAACAGAACAGGTAATCATCGAGTGATCCATCTTGTCGCCTATTCCTGGCTTCTGGCAAACAGAGGCTAGGTTTAATCAAAGGTTTAATTACAGTTAATGTTGTCATCTATCAACTTCATGCCTTTTGTACCTAGGTTGTTTCCCTGCAATGTGCAATTTGTGCATGGTTATTTCACTGTTGTTAGTGGCTTCCCAGTTCAGTCTGGTTTCCTTGCTTCTCCAAACTAAACTTTGGAAAATCTTGCAGCCAATTTTTCAGCTGGTGTAAATGGGCACATCTAGCCAATTTATGCCAGCAGAGATTCTGACCTTAAATCAATAGGGCCAAATTCTCACCTTTCAGCTGAATTTCATTCAGAAACTGGCAAGGAGAGGCACAGGGAGTCAGTTGATCCTGATCCTGAACTGATCTGCCTGGTCCCCACATAATTTGGAGCTACCAAAGAGCAGCTCTGACATACACCACTGGTATAAAGTTCCTAGATTACCTCATGCTAATGAAGAATTAGTGCTCCATCTTGCTCCCTCCTTCCCTAACCCATCTTCTGCACCGGGGTGAGAATGGCTGGCACAGGAGTCAGTTAAGCTGATTCTACCAGCTGTTTGCCAGCAGAGATTTCCCACCCACTTTGCACCACTCAAGCAGCACAACATGAATGTAGCTGGCCAGAAAATTCAGCCCATAGGATCTAAAGGGCATGACAAATTGTTTCCTAGATAGGATTTTCAAAGCAAGAATAGTGTTAGTCCTTAACTAATTTCCTTCACCTAGACACAGTGCCCTTGTCACTTGGCCAGTTAATTGTTTCAAGACCTTTTTTAAAAAAAACAAAACAAAAAACCTCTGATATGGGAATTCATCAGGAGGCGTGCAGTCCAAATGAGCCAATTCCATAGCAGATTCTGCTGAACAAAGAAAGTTCAACCATTAAGATTTTGCCACTACTTTGAGATAACAAAACTGGACTTCAAAATAAGGCCCGGCCCTGCCTTGTGCTTGAATTCCAGAAAATGACCTAATTTCATTATCAGAGTAATTCAATCATGCAAAGAGATCATGTCCTACTCTCTGAAAATATTAACTGCTTTATCAGATATGTGCTATAGCCAGAAGTTTGGCCTCCCCAGGATTATATCTCATTGTAGTTGCAGGTCTTCAACAGTTTCTCTAGACTTTTTCATTTACATGGGAAAATGCCCAGAACTGCAAACAGCTTTATGTTCTATTGTGCCTGACAGATGGATTCAGGCCCGCTTTATCCAAGATAATTTAGCATAGTTATCTCAGAGAAGAGAGTTGTGTATTTTTGAGAGAAGATTAAGATAATTCTGTTCAGTTTGCTTCCGGAAAAATTCAAGAACAAAAAGTAGTGGTATTTTTCTTTTAAAAATACTTTTAAAAACACCCTATGGTTCTCATTCTAGCAATGTTTAATTGGGGATCTTGAGCAATTTTGTCCAGTAAATTTAAGCAGCTACCAGAGCTGAAAGAACTTTAATTATTTACTTTATGTAAAAGTCTCAGCTTTCAGGATGGTCATTGCTTGTACTCCCAGCACAAGCTGCCAGAGTGGATTTTTAGGAGATTCCTCCAGAGTTGTTTTACAACTTAAACTCATATTTCACCAGTCTGTGTCTATCTCTCCCTTTTTAAGATAGTGAGTGAATCTCCAGTGAGTTCTGCTGTAGTGCTGACGTATATTATTTCAAGACATTCTTGCTCTAACACTAGTTTTAACCTGCTTTTGTTACTGCTAGAACTGGCTGCTGGAGGAAGAGACTTTTGTACCAAAGATGTTTTGAAGTTAGTTGGACAAAATATTGGGGACTTGATGACCTTCAAAATGTGGAGTACTGGTGAGAGCTACTGCTAACTCTCTGTCCTTATAAAATGCCTTCCCATGGGGAAGCATTTTCTATTTATAACCACATTTTGCACTAATATAGCACTCTTTCATCTGCACATCTCAGATCTTTACAGTGACAGAGGTAGGTAAGCATTATTTCCCATGCATCATGGAGAGGTAAAGTCACTTGCCCAGTTACTATGAGACAGGAATAGAATCCCAGCCTGACTCCTAGTTCTGTACCTGAATCACTAACCATCTTTCCTCTTTTGTTAACAATTGAAGATATTGAGGTACTGCTCCAAGTCTGCAGAGGCCTGAATCTGTAGGGAAATAATATCCCTTATGGCTAATGCCTGCTAGTTGGTTGCAGCTGTGTCCCTTTCCAAATGACTGCAGCAGCAGTGAAGATGCAATTAAGAACAAGAGGCTGAGGGAGCCAATGCAGCCGGCCAGGAACTATTATACTCTCACAAACATGGGCAACCGATCGAGTTATGTGAATAGTGGGGGGAGGGGGAAAATTCTGTATTTTGTTTAATTAAATAATGTATTCACTTGGGGTATATCCACAGCTGGTTTGTGATCACTTCGAGCCAGAGGTCTTTACATAAATGCTTGCAGAATGTGATTTAAGCTTGCACTCTTCAGACATTTGCAGAGATTCGCCTTGGGATGAGGAAACTCTGCTGGTGCCACTGTTAGGGCTGGTCCCTTACTTAGGGCCGGAGGCTAAACATGTCTGTTTGGCAGGCAGATTTTTATGTACTCTCCTGCTGTGACTATTTCTCTTCAAAGTGTGCTAATGACCAAACAGGGCAGTTAGAATCTTTTCTATGAGATGAGACACTTTTTAACACAGCAGGGGGGACAGGGTTGGGCTGCTATCATAAGCGCCAGCTGCCAATGGTTCTGAGGGGCTGTTACAGCAGCTGGGTATTGGCAAGGCATAGGGGAACCGTAACCCCTTTACCTGGCCACAGTGAGTGAGGCTTGGCATAGGAACGCTTCTGTACTGGAGAATCCTTTGTGCATTGGGATGATCCTCCCTATTGGCTATGTACTTTTGTACCACATGAATGCACAGAACAATCTGGTACAAAAGCTTTAATATGGAGGGATGGGAGAAAACACACACACACACACACAAACATATATATATACCACTATATATATGGTGGTATTTTTAAAGGTGCTCAGTATTGCCCTAAAGCAGCCACTGACTTCAGATGGGTTGACACTGTCCATTTTTTAAAACATCTCCCGTAAGGCAGAAATCAAAATGTGACATAATTTATACAATGTTCACAATTAATGGAAATTAGACCAAAGAATTTCCTGCTGGAGACTTCACAGCATAACTATTGCATATGAGTGTGTTACAAAATGCAAAGCTGATCGCACAGTACAGAATTAGACCCAGGAACTGATTTGTTACAAGGTATTTGAGAAAAGAATTTAGTCAGATTAAAAAATGGGTTCAACATTTGTATAGAGAACAAAATTAAATGGTTGTTATAGGAAAATTTTAAAGAACAAACAAACCAAGGACTTTGAAAGGGATATAAAACTTCATGCTTTAGGGCATAAATCAACTTTTAACTTTTGGGGGTTAGGAGGAGATTGTTCCTTGGAGCAAGCTATCCCATAACTGCCTACTGCAGAGTTTCTTGTTCTGAAGCATCTGGTAACGTCTGCTATCAGAGACTGGATACTAGTCTGATCCAGTATGGCAATTCCCATCTTTCTAAAGCAGAAAAACAAATCACAACCTTCTAACTTTTAATGAAGTTAAGACAAGGTGGACGAGGAAATATCTTTTATTGGTCCAACTTCTATTAGTGAGAGAGACAAGCTTTTGAGCTTACACGGAATTCTTCTTTAGGTCTGGGAAAAGTACTCAGAATGTCAGAGAAAAAGCTTCTCTCTCTCACCAACAGAAGTTGGTCCAATAAAAAATATTACTTCACCCACCTTGTCTCTCTAATATCCTGGAACCAACATGGCTACAACAACACTGCAAACAGTAGTTTAAGATGTTTATTACAAATCTTTCCTAAGGAAAGAGTTAACTGTATTTCTCCAATAATATTGCCAGCTTCTTACTGGTAAACAAAACACTTCTAAGAATTAGCTGTTATAGAAATGGCATTATGATTCTCTGTAACCTGTGATAAGAATAGGGCCATTGATACATTGTCTGATATGGTTTTTCATTGTCATCTTATCACATTTGTTTCAAGGAAGTCTCTCTAAACCTTTAAATAGCGTTATGTAACATTTAATCATTAAAATGAATTCCATTGTACGTGGATACAGTTGCACATGTTTAAATCTAATCTGTTATTACACTGAAACTTTTCTGAAGTCAAAGTTTGAACTCTCCAGAAGTGTTTGTTTGATCTTGGGGAAGATATCCTAGTGATTAATGTTAAGGATAAGGTGTTGATTGGTGCTTGGGAGAACCTATTCATAGAAACAATAGTCTATTATACTCCACTTTAACTGCCATATAGCAATATTTAAGCTTTACTCTTTAGAAACAATAGTCTTATTTATACATCCCTGTCTGCTTCTAAACCAGCATTAAAGTTCCTGGCTAGCAATTAGGTTCAAAGTGCACGGTAGAATTTTCAGTGCTTGCATAGTTCAGGTCTATGCTCATTTGCAGAAAAATACAAGTGGCATTTTTAGGCCTGAATGTCACAATGGAGTTACCATAAAAAAAACAACAAACAAGATTATAGAAGAGCTAGCCATAGTTTGAAATATATCACTTTATTCTTAATATTGAAATTATATTAATGTTTGAGATATTAAGTGTGCTAAATCCTTGCCTATATTAACCTTTCTTCCCTTGAAGTTTGTTACCAGTGGTGGGAACTTTAATGTAGACAAGACCTGTAGCCACTATTTCTCAGTACTGGCCAGTAGGATTTTGAGAAGATTAAATGTACTAGTGAGAAGAGCCTTGTAATAAGTAACTCATCTCGTGAGCTCCCCCACGGAAGTACTTGGATCTGGGATCACAGATGTCACAAACTTGGGAAAGTAGGTTTACATTATTGTCACTCTGTTTGTTAAGTGTTGACAGTGTCTTCGGTGCCATATAGTGCATAAAGACATGGTCTCTGCCCCCAAAGAGTATACAGTTGATTGCAAGAGCCAGACCCAAGTGTGTTAAGTGCAGAGGGTGCATTTATCAAAGAAGGTGCAGGACTTTTTAGAATAAAGAAGCAGTCTTGCACCTAGGCCAGGAGGAAGTCATTGATAACCTTAGCAAGGATGTCTTCCAAAGAGTGGTAGGAGGGTGGGTAATTCACCCATGGGTACAGACAAAAGACAGAATTACTAGTAAATCATGCATAACACACACTTGGGGCACTGGGACTAGAACGCTCATCCTTCAGTTTCAAAAACATCAATCTCTACTACTTAAACTAATGGAGAATTTGTTTTGGTAACACTTAGCAAGCTATTTATACTATTCTTGGACCAGCTCCTTCAGGGCTCTCTCTCTCTCTCTCTCTAGTGCATGTGCATGCACATACACAGAGAGCCAATACAGTAATCTCTCCCCTCCCATACATGCTTATCCTGAGCATCTCAAGTTCACAGGAGTTCAAATCCAACAGCCAGGCAAAAACTTCTCCTCATACCATATTGCCACAGCTGTGGTCATGACAAACACTTGAGCTGCCCAGAGCTCACTTGGTACTGAAGAAAGAGAGCTGCCAGGAAGTTACTGGAACATATTCCTCCCCTTAGTCTTCAGTAGCCCTGGTGTTTGAGCTGCAGGGCCCATCTGTTTACTCAGGCTTTGGAGCAGGGAGCTGGCACTTCAAAGCCTAGTACTTGTGGTAAGGTGGGAGTGTATTGTTTGGGTTTATGTTTAATCTCTAGTTAATTATTTTGGGGGTTGGGGATGAGGTGCAGCCACAGGTCCCATTATTTTTATGTGACTTTGTAATTTATGGCAAAGGCACAGGCACATGCAACCTGAGGTAGGTACTTTATTAAATGTGTATTATAAACATAAATAATCTCTAATGAATCCATGTGCTATAAACAGCAGGCAAAATTGCTAGCTAAACATATGCACACACTTTTGATGGTGGAAATACAAACATGGTCCTTTAGCTATAATAAAAATACAGATTTCTACTGCAACAGTTAAAGGAGCTCTTCTCTAGTTGACAGTAGCAAGTCCCTAAAGTTCTGTCTCTCACACATACTGACAAACAAAGTGGACAGACGCCCAACTGGAGGGACTCCAGGACAGAATGTGGAAGCAGTCAAGGCATGTGGTGTGGAAGCTTTCTCATCAGATTTGGAGATGGATAGGATCTAGAGATGTCAGGGTAAATGATTGCACATTTGAAGACTGAGGGAAAGGCCCTCAGCGTGAGAGATTGAAACTTGGAATAGGATCAGAGGTAAAGAGATGGAGAGTTACCACTTGTAGGGATCGGTCCTGGCTGGCAAACCACCAGAAACCGCCCCCTGCAAAACCCCCTTTTGCCACAGAATGCTGATTTGTCTCAGAATGCTGACTCCATATTATCACAAGATTAGGAAAGTATCGCACGCTCTGCCCACATGCAGTGGGTGAGAGGAGAAGGGGAAGAGAGAGTCCTCCACCAATGCGAAACAAGTAAACAAGGCTGTAAGCTATGCATGATGCTGTAACTGAAAGAATAAAAAGGTTGCCACGCCTCACGGCGGGGCGCTTTCCTGAACACACAAGCTGTCTGCGTCTGTTTCCTTCCCGCAACCACTGAGCCAGAGACTGTAGTGAAGATGAAGAGGGTAACATAGGAGGAAGGGCCTGATGAGGATGGCAGAGAAAGTGAAAATGGGAGGACAGATTGAGACATATTGCCCTCTTTGGTGGTAGGGTTTTGTTTTTTTGTTGGTAATTGGTAAGGACCAAGGCAGAAGGAAAATAATTTGATGGTGTGAGAAGAAAAGTAATAGTGGAAAAATAAAGACAGTTGATTTGTGTTTACTCAAGTTTAAATTGACTTCTATACTGCATTGTGCTTTAGTTTGAGGTGGCGGGCAAGGGTGCGGGGGGGGGGGATATCGAGAAAGAGGATTGTTATAATGTAAATGGAACCCAAAAGAGAAGGCTTGTTTTCTGTATGCCAAAAAATGCAGCTGGACCAAAAAGAAAAGAAAAATTTTAATGAAACCAGACATTTATGTATTTATTTGAATGTATTAGCTGCCCACATTGTCAGACAAAAATGGAATTTGATACTTTATATTCCTGGTTGTAAATATTTCACCCCTACTGAAGCTCCTTTGAGAGAGGGTTTGTTTTAATGGTATTGTTTGTAATCAGAATATAGAGTAACAACAAGGAGAGAAATAC
The DNA here is from genome assembly GCF_007399415.2 of Gopherus evgoodei. Lineage (NCBI taxonomy): Eukaryota > Metazoa > Chordata > Testudines > Testudinidae > Gopherus > Gopherus evgoodei. The sequence continues at coordinate 111,282,205 of NC_044325.1, read as the reverse complement.
TTTTTGGTGATGAGAGAGCAGCTTAGAAGTCTCTGTAAACCATGTTATAACAATGATTCCTGTTTCCTCACACTAACAGTTGATTATCTATCTGTTGGTGAATTTGAAGGTGTCAGATTATGGTTTAAAGTGATTTAAAGGGTTGGGTTTTTTTAAAACTCTCAGAAATCCTGTGTAAATATTAAAAAAAAAATGGAGCCAGAAGTCCAAAATTATATCTCTGTAATGGGAAATAAAATGGATGAAGCTCTTGGCATGAGTAGGGTAACTAGATAGCAACTGTGAAAAAATGGGACAGGGGGTGGGGAGTAATAGGCACCTATAAAAGAAAAAGTCCCCAAAAAAGGACATCTGGTCACCCTAGGCATAAGGAGAAAAAAGATTCAGCATTCAGGATTCAATTCCCCCACCCCACCACACAAAACCTTGCAGGTTGGAATAGCAGCTGCTGCCACTTTCACATCTCCAGTCAGGGCATCCCTGGATCTGGGTAATGGGGATCCTGTGACCCCAGCCTGTCCAAAACGTTGTTTATATGCTGGCTCATTCAGGAGTTCCATTGTACTTCCTCTGGATATGTGGAAAGTGCAGAGATTCCCCTGCACAACCTCTCCATGTGAAGCCTCCTCCAGTGGAGTTGAAAAAAGTGGAGGGAGTCTTGTCAGCCCTCCGCACCTGGACCACACCAGCACCAAATATGTATTAAGATCCCTTAGTGTGTTAGGTCTTAAACCCATCCTTAAGTGCTGAATCAGGGCCAGCCTGCATATTCTGAATCCAGGAGTAAATTTCATCCTTCTAACTCTTTAGGCCTCAGATATATTTAGAGAAAATGATTAATTAGTTGATTATGTAAATTACAGTGAACTTCCCTTAGGGAGAGTTTTTTTCCCCCCACAGAAGAAATTCACTGTAATCAAAATGATTATTTGCACATTGCAACATACTGAGGCAACATGAGACTTTCCTTCTCTTTAGCTATACACAGATTTTCAATATCGTCAGGTTTCACTATGCAAAAATTTTCACTTGCACAAATCAATCTCACCTATCAATCTAAGCTGTCATAAACCTATGAGAGACATTACACCCTCTGCACTGGTCTATTTATATGTTGGCTAAAGAACTGTTCTATTAGATTGTTGGTTCATTGGCTGCTTGATTGGTTGCTCTGGTACATTGTATGTGTTGGTTTGTTTTATAAAATGTAAATCACTCTTGACTGCAATACATGCTTGCTTGTACATGATCCACCTTCATCTTTTTCTTAGAACATATTTCAGCGGTGTTAGTGTGATGTGCTCATTTCCTGTCTTTTTATGTTCAGGTTCATTCTTTTTTTAATCTTTGGAACTTCAGTTAGTAACATAGGGTCTGTTAAGACCAGACAATGAAAGGCACTACCATATTTTTTTGCTGAAGAGGTGGTGTGAGGATGACATCATTCATCTGTGCTAGACACTGACTCATAGGCATTTGACCCGAGGGTGGAACCCAGTAACAGGGGTTAACATGATGTCATCTGTGGTTGCACAATGCATTTCACAGTCCTCTTTTTTTTTAAACCATCTAAATAATTGCAGAGTGCACAAGATATCAAAGTACAGCAATACAGGCAAACGTTGCTGTTGGTCCTTTTCCAGGATGCTCTGCAGACAATGAAGAGATTAGGAAAAAATATATAATTAAAAAGGTTGGATTTTGCATTTTGATGTCAAAATGGTGTGTTCATTCAGTAGCCAGAGAATGAAAAACAAACAAAAACCACCATGAAATCGTACCACCTATAATCACTTTGAATCGGTTCCTTTGTTAATTTAATTCTGAAATAATTAGATCTGTTCTTCAATTGTAATTAGTTGATTTATTTGTTTAGATTAACTTTTTAAATTTAGTTGAAGTTTTCTTATCTAAAATGTGTTTTAATTTGTACTTTGTTTTGCCCTGACATATTTTGGCCATATTTTCAACTTGTCTGAAATCACCTTTTTTTTTTCTTCTTTGCTTCATATTCTGGCAGAGGATCTTGTTCTTATGAAATAGAGTATGAATGTGTATTTACTAGCTGAGAATCACAAATGACATCAGCTGCAGGAATATCTGTGATATATAAAGAATTTTGAAAAGCGAATTACCTGTCATGCTCTATTCATTTTTACAAAGCTATGAAATTGAAAACTTGGCAGAATCTGATAGGCAGGAATATTCTGGAACATAGAAAACCTAAGGCCAGATCCTGAGCCTGGTATAAATCAAGCAATGCTAATTTACTAGAGCTGGTTGAGAATTTTCTGACAAAATATTTTTTCTTTGGAAAATATCAGTTTTTTGAAACTGAAGGTGTTCATTAGAAAATGTTGGTTTTGGTGAATTTCCTGAGTCAAAATATTTGAAAAAAAAAATTTCCAAATCGTTAAAATGCCCCATTTTGACATTTTCTAAACAAAAAGTTTATTTTTTTTTCATTTGAAACTATCTTTGGTTTCAAAATTTTAGTTAATTTATACTTTGAAAAGAGTTTAAAAATGAAAAGGTTAAACGTCTAAATGCAACACTTTGAAATATTTAAAATGAAAGGTTTGATTGACCTGATCCAAAAAATTTTGGATTATTGGTTCACAGAAACTTTGGAAATTTTGACTTTTAAACAAGTATTGAGATGGGGGAATAAATTCAAAATTTCAAAAACTTTTGTGGGATGGGAAACATTTTTTTCTCCCAGCTCTACATTTTATATCAGCTGAAGATCTGCCTCACGTACTTTCTATCTTTATTACAATCCTCACCATGGATAAAATTACCTAGCTTTATGGGATGGTTATTTATGGGCCAAGTTTTCAAGAGAGCATAAAAGTACGCTCCTCCAATCTAACAGAATCATGCTCTTGTAGCATGCTTAGCTATGTGCTCTCACAAATCTTGATTTGTGACTGCGCCAGGGTTTTTCTGTGGCTAGGCTGAGCACGTGCAAAAGTGTGTATGCTTTTGCACAGGCCTATTTGGAATTCAGCTTAGTTGGAAAAATACACAAGTTCCCAATTAAAATTTAGGGGTCATATCCAGCAGTAAATATCTGAAATCAAAGCAATCATATGGGCTTCCCAAGCTCTGGAAGGCGATAGATGCTAGATTTGCAAAAGCCCTCACCTGTTCAGTAGAACTAGTAGAAAAATTTCTGTTGAAATATGTTTTCAATGGATTTTTTTTAACAAAATAGCAATTTTTGTGGAATTACTTTGTCTTTGAAATCTTACAGTTTTAATCTGAAAATGTTTAAATGCTTCTTCATGGAAGATATGAGTTCAAGGGGAATTTTAGATTGGGTCAGAAGGGATCAGGGAGATAGACTTGCAGAGAGTTAATGCTCTGATCATTTCTCAGCTGGAAGCATACAAGAATCAAGGACACCTAAATTACTATTACTATTATCTTGTACCTCATCATTTAAAGCCACATCCTGCAAACACTTAAACATGAGAGTAACTGCACTCTTGGGAGTAGTACATTGAACTCAGTGGAACTAATTTCATGAAGAAAATTATAGCAGTCTTTCAAATAAAATAATATAGTTCAAATAAAACACAGACTCCTACAGTCTTCATCCAAGGGCTAGTCTACACTAGAAGCGCTACAGCTCGTGAAGACACTGTGTGCTAGCGGAAGAGCTCTCTGCCATCAGCATAATAAAACCATTTCCGTCGACATAGCGCAATCCACACCAGTGCTTAGGTCAGTGTAATTTATGTCGCTCAAAGGGGTGGCTTATTCACACTCCTGGGCGACATAAGTTATACCGACATACGTGATATTCCATACAAGCCCCCAGTTTCAGCTGGGCACAGCCTCGCCCCCTGAGGGACTGTCTTTATGCTTCCCAGCTCCTCCTGCCTGGAGGTTGCCCTCTCCTCAGGCGATCTCAGTTGGTGCCTTCCTCCTGCTTACTCAGAGCCATGCAGGAGCCTTTTTACTACTCTCTGCAGTGTCTACAAGCAGAGCTGTACTTTCCTAAAGTTCCCTGGTTACCCTGGGTGTATGTTTCCAGGATCAGCCCTTAGTTGATCAAGTATCAGCAGATTGCAGGCAAAAATGTTTCTAATTCTATTTTTTATTTAGACTTGACAGCTATTAGCAAAACAGAAAACTGATATCCTCTCTCTCCTCTCCCCCAGCTACCCATATTAATTGTTTGTGAGAGTACTTAGTAAGGAAGCTTGTTTTCTCAGTAGAGACAAATGCTCTAAATATTACAATCAGAATCAAAAATGGAATAAAAACATGAATACACAGTATTAGATTCCGGATGTAAAACTGAACTTAGTATCTTTGAATCTCACAAACAAACTTTCATCAGAATGTAGTATAATTTAATATAAAGCTTTAAACAAGATTCCATACAGAACACAGTAGTTTGACTAACAATTTCCATTTATACATCCTTGAAATTTGATTATAAACTCTCAGTGGAAGTAGGACTTTATTTTTGGAAAATTTTGAAGAAAACTCCAAATCTTCTAAATGAAGTTATTATATGACACAGTAATTCATAAAATGTTAAATTGTAGTATTTAAGCTTGTTATGGAGTGTGGGATCTGTAAATCTATAACTTTGAAAAATATTCCTTTTTAAAAAGATCCAGCAGGTCACAGTGTGCTGAATGGCTATTAATTCTTTGCCGCTTTAAAAGTGATTTGTTGCTTATGTGGTCACAATTGTAACTTATGTTTAATCAGCAGAAAAACATTTGATTTCTACAGTGACTCATATAGGTGGGATTTTACTGTGGCAATATCTTGTTTCTGGTAATTTCTGGAAGGGAAAAAAATGTGTATGGCCTGTTGTGAAGGAATTTACTCCTTGTGTAAAATCAGATTGCATAGAGAACCTGAATCACTCCACTTTTTATTCGCTTAAGCCCTTAATCAGCAAAGCACCTAAGCATGTATATTGAATCCTTTGGTGAGCAGAAAGGACTTAAGTACCTGCTTAAGAACTTTGTTGATGTAGATCCTTAAAACACTCCTTGATTTCAGCTTGTGAGGCTTTGCTTGAATAAGGAACACAGGCTTGGCTCCTTAAAATACATTAGGATACCTGGAACAAGACTGTGCAATCTTATTATCCACCTTGCAAGGGGTCATGTGTAGTTATGTGTCTATCAGTCAGTTCCCATCAGAGTACTATCTGAATACCTTTTTATACATTTGAGATATCCTACTCCTATGGGAAAGGAGATGCTATAAGATGTTTTTGGCTCTCGGAGTATGGTATACTGGAATACAACAAACTTGGAAACAACATTTAGATGTTGAACTTGACCATAAAATAAGGAGGAAAAAATTAAATGCTTTTGCACAAGTTTAAACTGCCCCCAGGCATCATTCACTTCTGATGCAAATAAATTCATGCAGACACTGACCTTGGCAGCATTATGGGGGCAATCTTTACGTAAGCACGAACAAGTTCTCCAGTGTACTAAGGCATAAATAGTCTTTTCTTTGGTATCAGGCTTGCAGGGTTTTGTTCCAATTATATATTTCTTGAACAAATATGTTTGTTGTAGACAATGCACAGAAATCTGTCTCACAATTTACTATTATGTGTCCTTTCCCCTAAGGACTTACTTGCAGTAATTCCAGGATAGCCTGTTGTTTTGAGTATTAATTTTTACCTAAACACTGAAAGAGACATATAAAGTTGTAGCTTCTACAAGATCTACGTACTGTTAGTAGAACTGTATCCCTTCCAGCAATGGAGCAATCTGCACGTTCTGGGTGATCACACAAGATGGAGAAAAATCTATGCCCAAAAAACAGAACTGCACTACTTATACTCATGATCCTTAAACACTTCATTCAAGGGTGCTGGAACAATTTGTATAGTGGGGGTTCTGAGAGCCATTGAACCAAACTGTAAAGCCTGTATATGATGGAAACCACTTCAAGCCAGGGAGTGCAGCAGCACCCCTACTTCCAGCACCTATGTCTGCATGTTTTTCTCTCTACTTCGTATCTCAGTTTTTCACAGTAAAACATATATTTAGAAGTATGTGTGCATATAAATAGTATTCAGGTTATTATTCAAGTCATCCAATCATAATATTTTAAACGATTTGGGAAGGATAAATTTATTCTCTTTATAAATTCAGTGCAAGATCGTGGTCTGCCCTACATGCCTGAGTAGGGACGTAACGGGGGCATAAGGCACCTCCTGACTCTTCAACATGGAATACTGGCATCATGGAAAACAGTAGGGTAGGGTAAGATAGACCAGCCTCTGTGGTGTCCACTACTCCCGTCTCCCATAGATGTTGGGGAGGTGTTGACAGGCATTGGTTGGGAATGCTCATAGCCTTGACTCCAGGGCCACCCAGAGGATTCAGGGAGTCTGGGGTCTTCGGCGGTGGGGCCCCCCCCCACCAAATTGCCACCGAAGACCTGGCACTTTGGCAGCGGGGCCCGGAGCGGAAGGACCTCCCGCCGCCAAATTGCCGCTGAAGACCCAGCACTTCAGCGGCAGGTCCTGGAGTGGGAAGACCCCCCGGCGCGGGTCTTCAGGGCACTTTGGAGGCGGATCCCAGAGCGGAAGGACCCCCTACCACCAAATTGCCGCCGAAGACCCTACACTTCGGCAGCAGGTCATGGGGCGGAAAGCCCCCCCGCCACGGGTCTTCAGGGTACTTCGGAGACAGGTCCCGGAGCAGAAGGACCCCCCGCCGCTGAATTGCCACCGAAGACCCCAAGGAGAAGACGCTCTGGAGGCCTGGGCCCTGCGAGAGTTTTCCGGGACCCCCGGAGCGAGTGAAGGGCCCCGCTCCAGGGACTCCAAAAAACTCGTGGGGGCCCCTGCGGGGCCCAGGGCCTGGGGCAAATTGCCCCACTTCCTCTCCCTGCCGGGTGACCCTGCTTGACTCCACGCTCACCTCTTCCAGTCAGTTAGCTGTCCCAGCTGAGTTGGAGCAGAGAGTGACATAAACTGGTACTTGTATAGAGCAATATTCGATTACTTTTTCTCTGGAGTAAGCAAGGAGCTTAAGCCACAGTCACAGAGCTCCCTCCCTGGTCTCCTCCTGGAGCAGTGCAGTTACATGCTACCCCTTCTTTATTGCAGATTGTAAATTAGCTGTCTAGCCTTAACTTCCAATGAAAACAAGGACAAGAAAAATCTAATTTTAAAATCACAACTATCTTTTCAAATCTAGGAGCACAAAGCTTCCTAAAGTTGTTTAGAGTTTTTTGTTTGTTTTCTGTATGAGGGGAAAAAAGCATTTGTTCCAGACAAAATCCTCAGGATTAAAATGCATTTTCCAGGATTCATCCTAGAGTTATAACCCCTTGAAAATGTAAGTTTATAAAGGAGAGTCTGTCAGAACCTTAATTTCAGTGGCACTGTAATTTCATATGTGTTTCATTATATGTTCTATATAATTTCAGTATATGATATACACATTCCTAAACATTAAGTATATCCCATGAAATAATACCACCTCATAAAAAGGGATCATTTTCATGCTAATGATATATTTAAACTCTGCAGAAACTAACTGAACAAGCAATTTATTTCCTGAGGCAGGAATAGGGATATTTTTAATTTAGATTAGGCTGCTCTAATGCTTTGTGAGAAGAGCAATATGTTTAGTGCTAAAGAAGTGAGAAATTGTTACTTGATTTGTAAAGTATCCCTGGCTGGAAATGTTTTTTTAGTGATGCATGATGATGCCCACTACAGTTACACTTACACATCAGTCTCTACATATTTTGAAACAGACCTTCTAGGGGCTGAAGTTTTGCGTCTTTGTCCAAAAGTTACTGTTTAAAAATTTGAGCAGTTTCTCTAACAATAGGAAAGTGTGGAGTGGGGAGAATATACTTCCTACTGTAAAACAACCACCACATAAACTAACTACAGTCTTTTGTATATAGCTTGTGACAATGTACCCCATAAGGGTTTAGGGGGGGGTGCATATAAATATATGTATACTATAACTGTAATAGAGTTTTGCTACATATACCATGTAACACATCTATGTAAAGGTTATGATCTACTCGTTATGTTCATCCTAGTTGTATGCAGGTATCAATTGTGTGTTCAAAGTTATGAACATTGGCTGTATACTTGCTTGTTTTCTAAGTAGCTTTAGGGTACGGCTACACTCGAAACTTCAAAGCCCTGCTGCGGGCGCACTGCCGCGGCAGCGCTTTGAAGTGTGAGTGTAGTCGCAGCGCCAGCGCTGAGAGAGAGCTCTCCCAGCGCTGCACGTACTCCTCATTCTAATGGGGTTTAGCTTGCAGCGCTGGGAGCCGCGATCCCAGCGCTGCAGCACAGTTTACACTGACGCTTTACAGCTCTGTATCTTGCAGCGCTCAGGGGGATGTGTTTTTCACACCCCTTAGCGAGAAAGTTGCAGCGCTGTAAAGTGCCAGTGTAGCCATGGCCTTAGTTAGAACATTTGGTCACTTTTTGGGAAAGGAATGTGCAAGATACCTGCTCAATCAGGAAGTTCTTAACAGACAAAAGAGCTTGGAATACTCCAATCCACGTAAAAAGACTACCTGAGGACGTTCAAAGTAGCATGTGGGTAATGGCTGCTACCTGCAAGTCCTGAGTCATGCATGGGCATGTGACTTGCCCATGTGATTCCGAATCTCCATTTTGTGACTGGATTCTACACGGGGGAGGGAGGAGTGTCTATCCAAAAGAGAGAGTCTATTTAAACCCTTGGGAGACCCCTCCATTTGGTCTTCAGTTGGCTAAAGAGAGAGTCTCTCCACACCCCACTCCTCTCAGGATACTGAAAGAAACCGGAATGAAGGACATAGGCTGCAAGGAGTGTGAGTGATTGCTGGACCCAGGCTAAAAGGAGATACAGATAATCAGTGAGATTATCTGTATTCAGTTTGATTAGACATAGATTTCCACATTTTATTTTATTTTGCTTGGTGACTTACTTTGTTCTGTCTGTTACTACTTGGAACCACTTAAATCCTACTTTCTGTATTTAATAAAATCTCTTTTTACTTATTAATTAACTCAGAATATGTGTTAATACCTGGGGGAGCAAACAACTGTGCATATCTCTTTATCAGTTTTATAGAGGGCGAACAATTTTTTAGTTTACCCTGCATAAGCTTTATACAGTGTAAAATGGATTTATTTGGGTTTAGACCCCATTGGGAGTTGGGCATCTGGGTGTTAAAGACAAGAACATTTCTGTTAGCTGCTTTCAGGTAAACCTGCAGTTTTGGGGCAAATAATTCAGACCCTGGGTCTTTGTTGGAGCAGACAGGAGTGTCTGGCTCAGCAAGACAGGGTGCTGGAGTCCTGAGCTGGCAGGGAAAACAGGAGCAGAGGTAGTCTGGGCACACCAGGTGGCAGCACCCAAGGGATGATCCAACCTGTCACCTAGCTATCACAAAACCAGCTGAGTTTGAAACTTGGCACGTACCGGATATGTCTTCACTGTACAGTTAACCCAGGCTCCTACATGGGTTTTAGCCCGGCCTTCTCTTCTATCCACACAGAAAACCTTCTGACCGAGCTTTAGAGATGCTGGAAGTCTGGGCTAGCTTACCTGGCTGGGGGTATGGGTTAGAGACCATGCTGCACTTTATCTCGGACTAGAATCGACCAACTCTGTAGAGAGGTTGCAAGCAATTCCCTCCACACAATTAACCTCGGACAGACAAGTTCTCCTGCAATTGTCACAATTAACTGGGAGGGAATCATAGAGCTTCTCAGCACAAAGAACCATGGGATATGGCCCCAGACACCATGTGCAAAGTGTGGAATCAGTGATGACAGTTCCACGGGTAGGGTTGTGCTGTGCGACCCTTTGCACCTGAGTTAGACTAGCTGTGCTGTGAAGACATACCCATATACTGCTCATTGAGGTTTAATGTTTCAAATGGTTTGAGGTAAAATTATTTTAAAACAAATGAGTTCTAAGTGACTAAACAGTCACTTCTGAAATCCTCCCAGTCTCTCCTTAAATCTCACTTTCCTCCTTAGTCCTCTCTTCCAAACAGTGTTCAGCTAGAAGAGTGAAAAAATTAATTATGACACAAAACAATAAAAAAAATAGAACAACTAAGACTCCTACAACACTTCACTGCTTGATCACATTGAATTTATTGATTCCAATTCCCTCCTTCCTCCCTTCCTTTTGTTTGTACAGTAAGTTATCTATTCAGGTTGTATGTCTAAATTGTTAACGCTATGGGGAACCAAACCTGTGGACAAATAATACAATTTTCTGTTATTACTTGAACAGATGTCTCAATGTAATCTACTGACAACTTCACTTCTCGTAATTTCTATGTAATGTCTGGGGCAGAATATCCAAAATGCTATGGTTCTCGGTCACGACTTGCAAACCAGTGTTGGCAACTCTCAAGTTTCTATTGCAAATATTACAAAGTTAGTTGTTTTTTCTTAGAGTCCCAGCTCCTGGACTCAGGTGATTACATGACCTCTCAGCTTTTATATTTAAAAAAGGTAACTTTTTTAGCCTACATGGTTTTAGAGAAAAGCTAGACAAGTTAGAAACTTACTTTGTGAATTGCTGAGATTCTCACATCATCCCATGACTCCAAAAACTGAGGCATTACTAAAAATTCCAAATATTGCAAGATAGCAATACAATCCCAAGACTTAGCAAGACTATATGCATAAAGGGGAAGGATACATTTTCTTCACCTGAGCGCTTTACCCCCACATTTAACTGAGTTGCAGTTGATTACAAGGAGTGAAAGAGAGATTACTCTGAGCATAGTATTTGTTGGATAGTTGCCTGTAGGGTTTGTCTGCACAGGACAGTAATATGTACTAAGGGGGTATGATTTCTAAAGTGCTCTGAAGAGTTTTCGTGAATTGGTCCACATAGACATTGCTGGTGCACAATAAATGTTCCCTAGTGCGCTTTAATGTAATGCTGTTAGAAACTGTACTATATTAAAGCACACCAGCATGGTCTACATGGACCAATTCATGCACAACACATTAGTGCTCTGTAGAAATCACACCCTCATAATGCTCATTGCCCCAAAGTGTGGACAAGCCCATAGTTTCCATCCATTTGAAGAGACTCCTCATCAAACAGGTTGAACAGAATGTTGACACAGGCAAATATCAAAAACTTCTGGGGTTATGAAATTGTTACTTTTCAAATCACCTTCCATTTCTCTGAGATGGTTTTGTATTGAAGAGCTATCCTCTGTAAATCAAAGGATTGTTGTAAAGGAGTGAGACTGCTAAATTTTAATGACTGTGAGAGAGTATGACCCAGAAGGTAAGCACAACTAGAGAAAAATGAAATCTAAAGTAAATGACATAAGAACAATGTTAGACTGAGAGAAGCAAGGAAATTCTGACTGAAAAGTAGAACTGAATCATTAGACAACCCTATTCCATTTGTCATTTTGGGTATCATATTTACAGCAGTCCAAAGACACAGTAAGGCTGGTTAAGGATAGAGTTTCAAACTCAGCTCTGAATTTCCTGTTTCTTTTTCTGAATCAAGCCAGATTATTAATGCTATTTCAATGTAGACATTTATGTACAAAATGTCCTTAGGGTAATTTTTTGTGGTTAACATACAGTACTTTTTAAAAGCAGGCAACAAAAAAAATCACTTTATGTAAGAAAAATCTTCCAGGATCTCTTCTGGTCTATCACACATGAAATTAAGGGTTCTCTGATACAGTGTGCGGCATGTTTACTTTCATATTTAACTTCCCTTGCTTGTTTAAGTAACATGTTTTAATTGGCTTTTTACTCGTGTTTCCATCATGCATTTAAGCAATGGGACTTGACAGGGAGTGTATTATGGTCTAATAATGACATGTCTGGGTATTCTGACCTTGTGGCATTCACAACCAAAGTGGGTCATTACTGGATCATGATACACAACCCATCATGTCTTATTGTGATGAGACAACATTTATTTCTAAAGGGGAAAACAAATGCAGTGTGCAGGAAAATACTTGTAAAATGAAAAAATCTCCTTTTAAGTTTGGCAAAAGTAATCCATAGTAGTTTAAAAGATTTAATGATAAATTAAAAAAAGCAAATCATTTATTTATAAAGTAGAATTAGAAATGGCTAAGAGAAGGGCATAAGGATCCTTTTGATTTCAAAAGCTCTTCCTGCCCCTCCCACTTTCCCCTCCTACTTTGGAGCATCAAACGACCATGAAGGATTGCACTAAACCATTCGCCAGTTTGACTCATTTGAGACAAGCCGCCCAAGGTCTCTTGGAACCCTGCTTTATAATATTGTCTGGCTCTTGAATAGAGTTTCTTCATCTCCTTACAGAGCAGATCTGGATGTTCACTGCTATCTGGTATTGCTGCAATAAGTATACTAGTGACCTTTAAAAAGAAAATAGATGGGGAATTTAATCCTCATGAAAGTAACTCCAGTGGAGGATGTAGCCCTCTGTTTATCCATAGAACAGATATATCATTGCCAGTTTTGCCAAACTGACCATACCTCAGCCCTTATCTAGAGGAACCATCTCTAAGGGTGAGAAGGTAGTTCAGTTTCTACACCCATTCAGCCCTTAGCCTGTCTCCTGAGAGTGCAAGTAAGTGCACCAGCTGTGGTGCTCTATGTGATCTAAACTCATATCCACTAGGAATAAAGGATTTACAAAACTGTACCCAAGTACTTTCAATGGGAGTTAAGCGCCTAACTTGTTAAGATGCTTTTGAAAATCCCACTAGACACCTTCTCGGTATCTTTAGGCACCTAAATACCTTTATGGTGGCCCTGAGGCTACCAGTTTATTTCATATGCCATCAGATAATGCTTCAGTAGCTTTCAGTGAAATTAATATTGGTTAAAAACTTTCTGAGGGAATATACTGTGTAGCATACTCCTGAATGCAGGTAAATAGGTCTATACAGTCCATGCACATACCGATGTTTCATTCCTATGCTTCAATGGAGAGGATTTTCACAGCAGTACTTTAGAATATAGGTCTAGGAGCATAGAATAAACATTCTCAGAAATTCACATTAACTAAAATCATATGTATTGAGTTAGTAGAATCCTGTCATCACCTGTAAAATTTCTGTCAGCAAACATCTGGGTTAGATTGAACTTTCCAATAAAATGTGTTAAAACTGACAAAGGTGCAAAAGGATTTGTATGTGAAAACTTGAGAAGAGAGCTTTTAATTGTGACGTTCTTCAGATTGTCATCTCAGCTAATTAACATTTCCTCAACAGGGAGATGGTCTAATTATGTGGAACTGGGCTCAGGCCCGGCATTCTGAGTGGCCACCAGCTTCTACAAAAATATATGTTTTTAAAGAACATCAAACCACTCCAGATGTGTCGGCTCATGGGAAAGGATCTGTAGGCAATTTTAATTCACAAGTAAAAATGATTCTTATATGAGCTGACTTTGAAACACATACAGTACTTTGCTGTCCCAGCAAATTACTGTCAAAACATACCACAGATGCAATGGATGGAAGTCCCATCAAATAATCATGCACTCATTAAAGAATTGGTGCTGGACTATGTATGTTCCAGAATGTTTGGTATCTTTGAATATCTGATAAGAAATGTGTGACAGCTTTGGGCTTTCCCATAAGAAACATCAAATGGCTGTTACAAACAAAAAAAAAAAACTAGAGGTTTTAGTTTATAAAGTTACTTTGTTTATTATGATTTTGTGTTGTTTTCCACAAATAGCCTAAAGTTAAATAAGAACCTTTTCCATTTGGCTTCCTTATGTCATTTCCTTCTCCAAAAAGAGATCCTTAGAATGCCACGTGGCTTTTCTCAATGATTTCGGAGGCAGTTGCTTGGGCATCTCCCACCATTTTTTCTAATTTTGTAATGGCGACAAAGGATTAGAGTTTTAGGGACTATAAGAACTAAGTTTTGAGTCTAGAAAAAAACATAGACCATAGTTGCAAGTAAAAGGACTGTATTCTGGAAAGCAATGAATGTAAAAGATATAGAAGCCATGTTGGCTAACTGAGTATGGGCTTACTGCAGTGCTGTGGCCAAGAGTGCTAATGTGATCCTTGGATGTATAATCAGGGGAAAATCAAGTATGAGCAGGGAATTATCTTTGTATACAGTGCTGGTGAGGCCACTGTTGGAATATTGTGCCTAGTTCTGGTGTCCAGATTTCAAAAAGGAAAAATTGGAGGGGATTTAGAGAAGAGCCATAAGAATAATTCAAGGGATGAAAAATATGCCTTATAGAGAGAGACTTGAGGAGCTCAATCTATTTAGATAACTTGGTTGCAGTCTAGAAGTACCTACACTGGGAGAAGATAGCTGAGAGTAGGCGGCTCTTTAATTTAGCAGACAAAAGCATAACAAGATCCAAAGTCTGGAAGCTGAATCTAGGCAAAATAAAACTGGAAATAATGTATACTTTTTTTGAACATGAAGAGACATTAACCATTAAAACACTTTACCAAGGCTTGTGGTGGATTTTCAGTCACTGAAAGTCTTTAGCTGAGTGGATTGAGCATTGGCCTGCTAAACCCAAGGTTGTGAGCTCAATCCTTGAAGGGGCCATTTAGGGAACAGGGGTTAAAAAAAAAATTGTCTAGGGATTTGTCTTGCTTTGAGCAGGGGTTTGGACTAGAAGCTCTATTGAGGTCTCTTCCAACCCTGATAATCTATGATTCTAACTAAACATCTTTCTAAAAGACATGCCAGTTCACCTGTTGTAAGTTACTTGGCTTGATGCTGGAATCACTATGTGAAATTCTGTGGTTTGTGCTATTCAGAAGGTTTGACGAGATGCTCACCATGCCCCCTCTCCTGGTCTTAAAATCTATACATTGTAAACAGGAGAATATACACCTCTATCCCATTATAATGCCACTCTATATAACACAAATTTGGATGTAAAGCAGTGCTCTGGGGCGGGGACTGTGCACTCTGGCAAATTAAATCAAGTTTGATATAACATGGTAAGAATTTTTGGCTCCCAAGGACAGCTTTATATCGAGGTAGAGGTGTAGTAGTTGTAATGGAGGCCCCATTGACTTCAGTACCTGCTTAATGTTCTGAAATGGTTATTTTTGTATTGTAAAAAAAGAAAAAATTCATATTTCACACAAATAAAATTTGGTATTTGAATGTCAGCCACCTTTTACTCAAGAAAAGGCTCATTGTCACTAGAAAACAGAGATTATGTAGGGCCAATCAATTGTTAAATATGACTCATATTTCAGCAAAATGGGCCCATTATTGAGTTTGGCAAAAAAAGGGGGGTGGAGAGGGTGGTTTTCCAATTGCCTTTTGTTGTGTTTTGCCTGCCTTGACTTACTGGACTCTCTCCATGAATTCTCCGAAATCATAAAATTTTAACACAAGACAACACATTTGGAACAGTTTGTGATGAGCACCTGAAGAGTTTGTAACAATTGTTTCATTGCAATGAAACAAGGTTATTCATGTCCCAGGAAGATTTAAAAAAAAACAAAAACAAAAACCTCATCCATTGTTTCCTAAAATGCTGTTCCCTTAGGCACAGTGAGCTGGCTTCACTGTGCCCAACCTTTTTTTTTTTTTTTTTTGGTATTAATTTTGAGTTTCCAAATTTCCCTCCTTATTGTCAGCAGTCTCCCTGAGCTTGCTGCATCCTGCTTGTTTTCTGTTCTATCTAATTCTCATATGCTCAACAGTGTAGCATCAGAGCAACTGTCTGGCTTCCTTCACTTTCTCCACTGCCAGCTCATTTTGCTCCTCCAGTTCTGGCCTCTTCCCTGTCTTCTGCCCAGGAACTCTCCATAGGTGGTAAATCATTCACTTCTGGAACACTCTCCTTCCACCCTGAGTTCCCTCAAAAACACTTTCCTTGCATTAAATCTTCTCTGTTTTTTCTCCTTACTTTGGCTTCTAGTTGAATATGTAAATCATCTTGTGGTTCTATATCTTATCGATACTATATGAAAATGAAAAGTATTGTTTCATGAGGAATTAAATTATAAGGTCTTCTTCAGCTTCTTAACTGGCTAAGCTGAGAGGTAGTATGTATAACCTAGTCACTATAAGTCAGCTGGTAGTCTGCATGTCACTTGTTAATGAGTACAGAAATTATTTTTTCCTCTTCCCAATGTTATTAATAACTGAATCCCACATTTCCACTTCTACTGCAGTTGAAAGAACAAGCTCCTGGCATTCTGATACTTCCAAAAACCCTTTAAAAGGAGCCTCCCTCGCTTTGCTTTTTGAACAAAATCTATAACCAAACACAGTAATTACCTAATATCTGTATTTTTTGTTGTTGTTTTAAGTTTATTAAGGGAGTTAAAATCATCTAGCTATGATGTCTAAGGCCATGGCTACACTTACAGTTCTGCAGTGCTGGTAGTTACAGCTGTGTTCATACAGCTGTGTAGGGCCAGCGCGGCAGTGTGGCCACACTGACAGCTACCAGCGCTGCAGTGTGGCCACATTTGCAGCATTTGCAGCGCTGTTGGGAGTGGTGCATTGTGGGCAGCTATCCCAGCATTCAAGTGGCTGCAACGTGCTTTTCAAAAGAGGGGGGTGGGGTGGAATGTGACAGGGAGCGTGGAGGAGACAGACAGAATGGATTTTTGGAGTTGACACTGTTCTCAGCTCCCTGCCTTGCAAGTTCTAAGGACTGGAAGACACACAGTGCCTATCTTCAATCATTTTAAAAGTTCTGACCCCCTTCCCTCACCCCTCTCTCATTCACTAAATGCAAATTATGTACTCCTAAATAGCCGTCAGACCAGATAAGCATCTGCTCAACATGGACTTCCCCCTCCCCCTCTGCCGTGTGAGCGTGCTGTTTCTCTCTTCAAGCAAACAGCTGTGAACATTCCAAAGTAATTCCCCTGCCTGCCTCCGCTCGCTCAGCAAACAGGAGCTGTGTTTGTTTTTTAAATAAGCAGTTTGGCTGAACTCCGAGCTCTCCCTTTCTTCTGGTTTGTTGTGGACAGGAATTCTGGGATACCTCCTTATACCCCGGAGGTCAATAAAAGTGCTGGTGGGATCCACACTTGCCCGCCAGCGCTGGATCACCAGCGCTGGAATTGCTACACCCGAGGCTCGACCGGGTGTACAGCCAGCGCTGCAACCAGGGAGTTGCAGCGCTGGCCGTGCTTTGAAAGTGTGGCCACATCCTAAGTTGCAACGCTGTAACCCCCTCTCCAGCGCTGCAACTCTCTAGTGTAGCCATGGCCTAAGACAGCACTCTCTGAGGATAGCAGCAGGAGGTAAGCAAAAGAAGGCTGCCAAGTAGCTGCCACTTTTGAGGCAGTGTCTCCAGGGTTCCCTGCAGCTGGCTACTGAAAAGTCAGCGTAACCTGACTGCAATGAGAAGGAAGAGAAAAGATCACAGTGGGTGTAAGGAAGGAATAGGGAGCCCTCCTCTAGTCTTCCTGTCAGCTGTTCCATCCCAGCAGCCTCATGTTGTCTCCCCTCTGTGGCTGACTTGAGAGAGCTGTAGGGGGCACCCTCTCAGAGATTAGGGCAAGGGGCAAGGTTAAGTCCGGTTTTCTCAAGGCCAGCCCCCAGAAATGTTATTACTTAATTTTTTACAGTGTTTTAAATTCTATTTTATTGTATTTTATTTGTGGTTACTAGCTTACAAAATGAGGGTCAGAATTAAAGTAACACCTCAGCTTCTTTTAGACCCATGAGAAATATGTGAAGCTGAATAAAGCATCCAGGGAACTCTTACCCCTCCACTTCCCCCTGCTTTCTTTCAAATCAATAAGAAGTGTCATCTGTGCCTGACCTGACCTGGTGCAGGTGTTTCTTGTGAACTCCTTAAATAAACCGAATAAAAAGATATTGATGTCAGTTTACGCAGGTGCAGACATCATTCAGTAGAATGCTATTTGCACACAAACACACTGCTGTTTACTGTCGGTGCTGCAATCAGAGCGCAGTGCCAAGAAGCCACTGAAGCAAGATTGAACATGGTTTCCTTTTCTGTTGTTGTTGTTGTTGTTGATTGATATTACTTTCATAAATTTCTTTCCCAATGGGCCAGGAGGCTCTCTTGCCCCGATGAGAAGTGTGTGTTTATGTATTCAAAGAGTGAGTCATAGGAGGAGAGGGACCATTTCTAAACATCATATGGAAAAACAGAAAAGGAAATAAATGAATGATTGTCATGTTGGCTTTGCCTAGTGATCTAGCTGCAGTTTTTGTTGTATTTAAGCGTGGACAAGGTAACCCTCTGACGGAGAATGGAAGTTCAACATACAGCATATATTGTGTGGCACAGCACCTATATTGCCTTTGGACATACCTAGTCTGCTCTATTGAAAATGTCAGTAAAGTGTGCTTGGCACATGAATAGAGGAGAGTGTGAGAAAGGGGGCGAGGAGTTTCAAGGCAGCTTAGTGCCACCTTGGCAGCCTCCTGATTCCTGGAGCCGGTCAAAGATTGGACTAGTATCCAGCACACGTTAGAGCAAGGAACTTCCCAAAGGGCAGCTACACCAGCTGGGTTAGTTAGAATGCAGAGGCATGTTCCAAGGAGCACACAGCACAAAAGATACAGCCTGAGGGAGTGGGGCTAAGTTCTGGCCTCTGCGGGAAGCAAAACAGCATATGTTTTACAACAGCCTCCCCAGGGCTGCCTATGGGCTGCAAAACTGCCCAGAGTCCCCTGATACTCAGATCTACAGGCACACCCCTGCTGTGCCTCCTTCCACTCCCAGCCCTGTCCCCTGCACACACCATTTATAACATGTGGAGAGGCAGAAGAGAGCACTAGAATTGGTCCAGGATCTCTAGTTCTAGGTAAACCTCTGGTAGACAAGAGAAATTGTAGGTTTATCAGCATGCATTTATTTTTGATGTATATATAGTCCAATTTCCTAATGAAGGACACACACAGAAAATGCACACATTTCTCCTTCAGGAAATCCCACAAACTTTTCATATCAGCTAATTTTCCATTAATTAGGCTTTCTGGCTGGGAAGATATACTTTATGCCAGCCTGCCACACCCTCTCACAAGCGTAAGCCTAAGCAATATTGACACCAAAAAGAGCTCTCGTGTTTTTTTTCACCAACAAAGGTCAGAGGACAATAGTGTGTGAGAAAACTTTTTAAAAAGCAAATTAAGAACAGATGGAACTTAGCAGTGTTTTTAAACCCAGGAGTAGTAAATGTTTGGAACTGATTGCCATGGTTTAGACTGAAACCCTGGGTCATTCAAGAAACAGTTAAGAGGGCATCCAAGTGGATGGAATTAGAGTTTGTAATAAGGGAATACATTATGAGCATTTCCACTATGTTCTTGAAGATATGTAACAAAATATGCACTTATTTCCTGTCAGAGAATTGCTTAAAAATCTGATAAGAATTATACCTGTCTTTTCAGCAATTGTAAAGTAGAAAATGCCAGCAGGCTAGTTTCTGGACTATAGGGTTTGGGGAAAGTTGCCTCAGTAGAAGAGCTTTTTGTTTCATTCTTCAGCTGGATTCTGTAGAGGATGTAGATGTAACAGTGTAATGCTGACAGCCCCCGGTTGTTGTTGGGCAGGAGTGAACCAGGGACCTCTGGAGCTTAGTGCCTGAGCCTCTACAGCATGAGCTGAAAGCTAACGGGCCGTTAGCCAAGACTGTAAACCAGACTCATTTAACTCTCTCCAAGTGGTCTTGGTGCCACTAGATGGGACAGAACACCACACCCAGAATGTGTGTGGGTTACAACAGCTTGAAATGTTTAGAGACCTTTTTAAATTTCATCATGAGTTGTACTTACACTGGAGAGATTTGATATGATGGGAGTAAGATCAGAGTTCCAGAGTCGAAAAGATCCCCATAAGGATAGGCAATTGGGCTTAATAAAAATTCAAAATGGAGGCATATAAGCAGCAGCAAAAGTGTTACACTCCGCACTCATATCTGTTGCTCATGGAATGCTGTCAAATGCTTGTATTAAATCAAGTGCTGTGGAGGCAATTACCCATGCATTAGTGTTGCAGGTGCCTAACATTCTGACACCTATCTCTGTCCAGGATGATGACTATACTTTTAGTGCATTTTTTTTTCTCTCTGCCATGACATTAGGAGCTACTGGGTCATGCTCAGCATTTCTGAAAATCAGTCCATATATTTGAGTGACTGAAAATTTGAGCCTAGGAGCGTGGTTGAAGCAACTGCTTTTGAAAATCTTGCCCTCAGCAGTTTGGTGCAAATATCATTGGGTATTTAAGGGACAAAAGCACACATTGATGCTGAATTTTCATGCAAAAGAGGCATGCTGGGGACTACACTTTGCACTTCATTTTGCAGGGCAAAATATATGACACTTGAATTTATAGGATATTGATTTAACTGAGAGAAAATATTTGTATGCAGTAGAAATTTTTCATTAAACTCAAGTTAATGTTTTTAATGAAACCCCAGTATTAAGGACCATACCGTCTCTTTGTTATTGCCTAGCACAATGGAGCCCAATCCTGAATGGGACTCTTGATGCAATCACAGAACAAATAATATATAACACAGTTTTTATTGGTGGACACACATTTTTTGCCTTCATATTTGTGCCCACATGTAACTGTGGATACAAATCTAACCATCCAAACATCTTAAGGATTAATAAAGAGAATCTGATATTTTGACATGTAAATGGAAGGTTGCTCTCACTAAAATGGTAGGCTGCAGATAAGTACTCTGGAATTAAAAAAATTGACTTTCATCTCTGCCATATATATGGTAATATACAGGTATATAATATTTTAATTTTAAAGCTGAATAATGAAATGTCTCCTTCAGAATCACAAATTGAATTTTGCTCTGAGTTATTAATGAAATGAGAAATAATATGGCTTTTAATAATATAAAAAGCCTAAATCTATAATTAAATATTGTTAAATGTATTAGTGGGTTTAATTTCATATTCTACAAAATGAAAAATAGTGGTTGGCAGGTACAAAGTTGTGGCAAATCATTTACTTATCCAGTAGTTACATTGGGCACTGTGGGATGGTAAGCATGGCCTGTAAGACTCTTGTGTAGTAGTCAGTTGTAAAAAGAACAGGAGTACTTGTGGCACCTTAGAGACTAACAAATTTATTTGAGCCCATGAAATCTTATGCTTAATACATTTTTAGTCTCTATGGTGCCACAAGTACTCCTGTTCTTTTTGCGGATACAGACTAACATGGCTGCTACTCTGAAACCAGTCAATTGTAGTTATCCCGATTTTACCAAATGGTGAATCACAGAGACAGCGAGTAAAATGATTTGACCAAAGTTATGTAACTCAATGACAGAGTTGGCCATTGAAGGCAGTAGTTTGGGTTCCCAGTCCTGTGCTCTGATCAGTAGGCCACACTGCTTTCCTGCAGTAGGAGAGGGTGAAATAAATATTTCTTAAGTCTGAAAGGTGTTCGTTTTGGAAAATAAGTTTCACTTTCCAAACAGTAATATTGTGCCATAAAGTATGTGCCTGTAGACTATTGTGTATGTGTTATATGCCAAACCTTGACTAACTTGCATAAATAATTTTAGTACAGTGGAACATTGTCAACCCCCCACGCTTCCAGCAATCTAGTTTAGTTGTTCGCAGTGTCGTTGTAAAACAAAGGATAGCTTACCGTTTTATTGTCTGACAAATGTCTCATTGCCTACTAGGGACCTGAACTTTCACCTTGTAGGCTGTTGTCCTTAAAAATTATAAAATATTTATGAGTGGCGAAGAGACGTAGGCTTTTTGTTTTGTCACAAAGTCCTCATAGTGTAGTAAATTGGCAGAGATTTTACCCTGAATTGCAAGGGTTCATGATATACTTCAGTGACCCATTCTGTTGCTAATGATTGCTCTTGTAAAAGATAGCACAAAACAAAGACTTACAAATTGCATGAGGCCTCATCAACTGGAGAATACATTGGAGACCACCCATTATATGTTAACGAGAATACTGTTCTGACAGTTTGGGAACAGCCTCCATTCTGGTTACAGTATTGACCATAGATTAAATCTATAAACACTAGTGTTGTTTGGTTATGGATGGGTACATTTCAAATGTATTCCATCTGTGATAAAAATGAAGACTACAGCATCATAATACTCTTTTTTCTTATGCACATTTTAGCCTGGAGCTACTGGTCAAGTCTGTCTTAACTGATGGCAATCTACCAGGTGCTTTGTTGATCTTAATCTTGTTGGCCCAACCAGAGTCCTAACATCCTAGGCTATAAATCTCACTAGGTCACAAAGAAGTCTGCTGGTGTTATCTCTAATTGCCTTCAGGGAGAAGAAAATGGATTAAATCATAGTTGCCTAGTTTTACAGTTTCACAGGCTGCCATTTCCAAAGCAGTGCTGATTACTGCTCAGTAATAAATTAAGCTGTAAAGCCAATGGCTGTAATTTACAATATTTCTTCTACTCTTATAACATAGGATAATTGGAGGAAAATTATGGGTAGAAAGTTTCCTTTTCAATGCAATATTGGAAAAATGCAGCACTGGAAAACCTCTTATTCCCTAAAAACTGAATAACTTTTATTTTAAGTAAACATAATTAGCATTTTCCTCCTCATGAGTTAGAAAAAGATTTCAATATTAGAGGAAAAGAGGAAGAATGTAGCTAATTGACAAAAAAAATGGATACTTTGCAATATATTACATTGCTGTCATATCTGCATGGTAATAGCTTCACTTTTACATCGCTCATTTCAATGCCATGGGCTAGATCTTCAGCTGGGATAAAAGGGCATAGCACTATCACCTATGATGGAGTTATACCAGCTTATGCCAACTGAGAATGTGGCTCAGATTTTTTTCCCCCTCCTACATATGATTAAAGTGAATGAGTATGGGGAAAGATTTAAACAGCTAAAAAAAAAGAAATATTTTCTCTTTCACAATTTTACATTAATCGATCTTTTCATTCAGTTTAAAATAAACTTTTTCCTCCGTCCATTATCCTATTGGAATGTGAATAGGAGTTAGGGCTGAATCCATTGAAGGATCCCCAATGACTTCAGTGGGCTTTATATCAGGGCTATAATCATTAAAATACATCAATATAATCTTGATGGTATATAGGCTTAATAAAAATGACAGAAGCATAGGTGGAGATAAAGGTGTTATATAGTGTTTGGCAGATATGCTACCCTGAATTTTCTTTAATAACTGCTACTTAGTACATGTACAAGATGTTGAGAAGCATGTTTATTTACTTATTTAGAGTGTTTCTAATTGTATCCCTCACAATGTTCTATTAGCCACGGATAAAATTCATCCCCAATAGAGCATAGCTTAATGAACCCCAGCAGCAGCAGGGAAAGCCCCCGTTTAAAACCTTTCTTTCAAACATCTCCTTTTATCTCTCTGCTCACACTTTAAATTCACAAAAATTTACAATTTGCTAAATGGAATTTTGATTGGATAGAAGGAATTGGCCAAATTCTGCTGCTGTTTAACTGAGAGCAAAATCTGGACTATAGTCTTTTATGTTCTTACAATTCCTGGAATTTCTGGTAAAATTTCAAAACGTTCAGCTTTAGTTCCTAAGAAGTTGGACTCTGAGCCAATACTAGGTAACTTCCTGCCCTCCTTCAGCATAATCTGGATTTAAGTACTGCTTCAGAGGCAACCCTCTCCAGGATTATTTTGTAATTTTTCCAAAATCCTTTAGAAATTCTTCCAGAAGGCTCCTTGGGAATGTTGTATTAAATAAACATTGCAAAGGAAAAAAGCAAAGTGATTTTCCTCATATTTTTGAAGAACAAAATACCAAACATAAACACAATAGTTTTGCCCATTTATGTAAGAGTCAGAGATGTTAGTAAAACACTTTGGAAAATTGCCTTTTGTCTGTTTTATTTTCCAGTGTCTATTTTTTGATATTTTCGAAAGTAATTTAGTGCCTTTCATAAATACAAAATTAATTTCTTGAAGTTTTAAAATTAATTGGCAAAATTAATTTTACCATCAGGTTTGATTTAGGAGGAGCGACTCATTTGCTGGATACGCTGCTACAGGCTGGTTTTTCATCTATTCCACTGATTCCTTAGAGATGTTTTAAATCACTTGTTATTTCTTAAGAATTGCACCATTATTTAATATGACATTTCTGACCATTATTTAATATGTGAAGCTTCAGATTTAGGACATTTGTATTCATCAGCAATCAGTCTATTCTCATGCTCCTAAATTAGATGTATTATCCAACAAATACTGCTGGGCTAGTCTACAGTCACACTAGGTCAAACAAAAATAAACTTGATAGACAATTTCTATGCAGTATGGTCATCTTTTAATGTGTTAATCCCTTAACAAATTTTCAAGAGAAACATACAGTAGAGAGCAGTCATTATCCCACATCTGAGCAATGGAAGGTGGCATGGAACCAGCCCACCTTTACAGAATGTTAATTAATGGCATTGTATGAAGTAAATCCGCATGGCCTCTCTTCATAAATTCTATTCAGTGTGTTGGTCCTAAGCATTCCATGTAATTTAAATCTTTCAAAGTAAATTTGAAGCTTCCCCTTCCATTTTCTTCAAATATCTGCACTATGTTAATATTCGTCCAATCCAGCCTTGTATGAAAATCTCAGATGTTTCCCTCCTAAAATTGTTAAGCATAAAAAACAATCAGTAAGCCAGATTAGACCTTTATTTATAGTCAGACAGCCCCATTGTTTTCAATTTATGCCCAAAGTGACACCTGGAAATTAAGTACAGGCAGTCCTTGACTTTCAATGTTCAAGTTACAATGAATGGCACTTATAAAGTTTATAAATTATCGTGTTTCGACTTTGTGATGCCAGTGTTATGACACTCGTTCTGACATTGTTCCTATGGAGTTTCGACATTTTCGACTTAAGATGCGATTTTCAGGAACCAATTGTGTTGTAAGTCTGAGGACCGTCTTAAGTAGTAGTGCAGAAATTAGTTAAAAAAAGTTGCAAGTGTTACACGGGGATCTCACAAAAGTGGATGACTGGGTGACAAAATATCACATGAAATTTCATACTGATAAGTGCAAAGTAATGCACATTGGGAAAAATAACTACACATATCTGATGATGGGGTCTAAATTAGCTGTTAGCACTCTAGAAAGAGATCGAGGAGTCATTGTGGATAATTCTCTGAAAACTTCAGGCAGTGAGCAGCAGGAGTAAAAAAGTTTAACAATATTAGAGACTATTAGGAAAGGGATAGAAAATAAATCAGAAAATATCATAATGCCCCTATATAAATCCATGGTGTGCCTGCACCTAGAATGCTGTGTCCCATTCTGGTTGCTCCATCTCAAAAATGTTATAGTGGAACTGGAAACAGTTCAGAGAAGGGCAACAAAGATGATCAAAGGGATAATGGATTCCATATAATGAGAGACTAAAAAGATTATGGCTGTTCATCTTAGATGTTTGGGGGGCGCGGAATGTGATAGAGGTTTATAAAATCATGAATGGTGTGAGAAAAGTGTTATTTACCCTTTCCTACAATACGATGGCCAGAGGTCACCTGAGGAAATTAATACACAGCAGGTTTAATGCAAACAAGAGGAAGTATTTTTTCACACAATGCACAATTAACCTGTGGAACTCATTGTCGTGGGACGTTGTGATGGCCAAAAGTATAACAGGGTTCAAAAAAGAACTAGATAAGTTTATGGAGGATAGGTCCATCGATGGCTATTAGCTAAGATGGCAGGGATGGAACTCCATGCTTGGGGTGACCCTAAACCACTGCCTGCCAGAAGCTGGGAGGGGAAGATGGGTGGAACTCTCCAAAATTTCCATATTCTATACGCTCCCCCTGATGCTCAGCTACTGGCCACTGTCAGAGACAGTGTAGTGGGTTAGATAGACCATTAGTCTGATCCAGTGTGGCAGTTCTTATGTTCTTAACCCCCCACCTTCAATAATTCTACATCTGACTAAGCGCGTATTCACCCAGGAAAGCTCATGCTCCAAAACGTCTGTTAGTCTATAAGGTGCCACAGGATTCTTTGCTGCTTTTACTCCTTAAATTTGTTTACTGAAGTGCTAATTAACAAATAATTTTCTTGATGCCAATGATGCTACACACACAAAAAAAAAGGGGGTGGGGCAGCTTACTCCCCTCTAGCACTGGGAACGGGAGTTTAAAAAAAATTAGTAAAAATGTACTTTAGTCAGCAAGCTCAGCAGATGTGACTCCAAATACACAAAAGAAAGAGATCTGATGAGTACAAAGGTGCCATTTTCATGGTGGTTTTCCAGGTGAGAATCACATTTTAATCCTTATGCTTCATTGTTGTTGCAAATATATATTCTTCAACTGTCTTCTTTATTCCATTTCTGAGTCTCTGGTAGTCCACATTCCAACCCAGGTAGCAAGTCTTCAGTTCCCTGAATATAAACCCTTTTGACTAGATTTTCAAAAGTAGTTATGCACCTAAAACTGCAGATAAGCACCTAATGGGATTTTCAAAATTTTCCCACTTTAGCAGGTTAGGTGCTTACATAACATAAGAATGGCCATACTTGGTCAGACCAATGGTCCATCTAACCCAACATCAGTGGCCAGTGCCAGATGATTTAGAGAGAATCAATGAAGCAGGGCAAATTCGAGTAATTCAATCTCTGTCATCCAGTCCGTTTCTGGCAGTTGAAGGCTTGATTTCCGTTGTAATCACTGAAATGCAGGCAGCAGTATGCAACACTAGCTGGAGTCTCCATGTTTCTTACACATTCAGCTCCACATGTGGTGAGCTACAGTAATCTAGTTTGGAGGTTTCAAACACATGGATCATTGTGGCCAAATCCTCATCAGTGAGGAAGGAATGGAGTTTCCTACAAAGTTGAAGGTGGAAGAAAGTTGGAGTTTTTAGTGTTAGTGTTAGAAGAGTCAAACAAGTGTAAGAAGAGTCAAACAAGGCCTGAGGCTCTACTTTGACTAACAGGGGAGAGACAATCTCTATGAGAAGGGAGGACTGTATCCTGGTGAGCTCCTCAAAGCATTTTCCCCTTCCAACTAACATTACTTTAGCCTTGCCTGGCCTGTTGTTCTCATCCAGAAGCTAAACTCTTCTAGGCATTGTGACTTCACTGGCTGCATTTATTGAAAATGTTGGATGAAGGGGGCATTCTCTCCTTCCCCCTAAGCCCACAAGTACCACTAAAGTCTGCTAGTTCTGACTTCCTCTCTTGTATGTCTTTTGGGAGTCTGAGAACAAGCCTCCTCTCAAACAGGCCTTAAGACCATTAAAAAAACAGCAACAAAACTTAACTCCGCCCTCTTCAGGGAATTTTCTTAAGATTTTGATGCCTTGATTGAGAAATGCAACCTTAATTCTGCATTTCCTGGATTCTAATAACTTGGGGAGGGAGGGGTTAGCTCTAACTTTATTGATAAGTTGTATGTATTCAAAACATTGAAATGTGCCTGCAACTTTATCTTCACCTGAACAAAGTGTTTTGTGTGGTTGTAAGATGATTCTGAGTCTAAGACCTCAAGAAAAGGATATGTATATTTTGTTCTTGTTTAAAATTTCTATGAAATACGTAAGATTATACAAGAAGGCCCATTTCAATATTGTCCTACCAGTAGTCTTCAACTCACTGCTATTTCATAACACTTGCTTATCTAACAGGTGAGCTACTGACCAATGCAGAAACAAGAACCATGTCCAATATTTCTGAATGGTGGGGAAGAATGGCATAATGTTACAGGGATTAAACTGTGTACAGGCCTACTTCTTATCTCATTAACAGACATGCTACAGAATTCATGTATCCATTTAGACATTGTTCATCTGATTAGTGTTGCTACTGTACACCATCTTATATATCTTTTATGGAGTCTTCCTTCCCTACAGCTAGCTAGTTATAATGTGTGTCCCCGCTTCCCTCCGTCCTGGGTAGCATATACGTACTAGGTACCACAATTTAAATTAAAGAATAATCCAGATATACCTTGAAAAGTTGAAAGTCAACTCAAAAGCATTAACTGAAACCAGGGGAAAATATTGTTTGGTTTTGCTGCAATAAGCTTAAGGACAAATTTTAGATGCAGTAGTATAAGTCTGGAGTAATTCCACTTACACCAATTAAGTAACTCCAGATTTAAAATACTGGAGAAGAATTTGGAACACAACATCACTAGTAATAAATGTTGTAGAAACTCGGAAACACTCATTAACAGAGAGTTTTTTAATATGCAGGAAAACTCAGCTGAAAAAATTACACTATTCAAATATTTGTAGATTTGATAGCACTTAAATCATGTTTAATTTGGTGGGATTTTGTATTTATTTCCGTGGAAAAAGTTTGGTTGGTCCCTGTGCTTCTTTTAGTCTTAGTAAAATCTTGCACTGAGATGAGATGTTTTTCATTATTGCATTGCATAGGTATACTTAAAAAAAATCATCTCTCATGTAAAATTGGACCTGCCAATTATAGCTGAGAAACTTAACACAAGAGGCTTGTTTGTAAACGTTATGAATAGTTCTCAATGAAAACTTTGTTTGATTTCACTTATGGTTAGTGTAATTTGTTCTGCTCTAGGGCATCCTGAGAATAGAAGATTGTACGCAAGTGAATACTGAGTGAAGCAAAGATCATTAAGAGAGGAATCAGGGGAACCACACATGCTGAACACAATTGTGTGTGTGTATGTTATATTATGCTATCTTGGACACATCAGCACTAACTGCTTTGTTCCTAAGAATGACCTTTGATCAGGAGAGACTGCGTGTGTCTTTGGTCATTCCCACATCCTAGGCTACAGTAGATGAAGGGAATTTCTGTGGTGTCTTAACTATAATCTCACTGGGAGCTGCCTCATTGTGTGCAATCACTCTGGTAGATGTCTGCCTTGTTGGGAGTTTACAATTGGAGGAAAGGACGGTGGCATTACCTCGAGCATACTAGGCATTGTGCCAGTGTAACTGAGCAGATGGTGACCCTTGGGTCATGGGACTATATTTCTGAGATAGATGGGAAAGGAAATTCTACAGTTTGCAGACCAGATGGAGAGTTCTCACAGCACTGACTATAAGGAACATACATATAGATATGTGTGTAAGAGAATGTCAAATTGGAATACAAAAATGGCAAGTGAATTTTATTAAATGTAAGGAAAATGTACCAGTGGCTTTTACACAAATGACTATGAAGTTGTAAAGGTGTTTTACATAACTGTTAAACATTGCACACACAAGTCACCTACTAACCTCCGTAATGTACTTGGTTGTTTTAATTAAACAGCGTTAATTATGTGGTCTATCAGTTAAAATAATATTAATAAATACAAGTTACAGCTTTTATTCCAGCAAAGCCTGTGATTTACTTGCTTTGAAAAGTTCCTTTAATCTGGATTTTTTCTTTCAAAGTTTCTTCTTTTTGTAATTTTTTGGTGATACGTGAAGCAAAGAACCATGTCAGGGTTTACTTATCTAAAATGACACTCTATTACCAGTAAAATCGGTGCCTTTCCCCATAATTATTTTATAAAGACTTATTGCTTGGCTAATCAGCAGAAGCCTGTAAAGCAGAACCAATTTTACACAAATGATACGGACCCTTTGGCTGCCAAAAAGCCACCATTTGTGTAGTCACTAGTTTGCAGGCTATATGAGTGTTAAAAAATTCTAACTTTACTTATGTGGAAATACAGAAACTTTCAAACTCTGAGGTGTACAAATTAACTACTAGCGCTAATTAGTGCCTCTGTGAGAGAGAGATAACTATGCATCTTGATATAATGTATGCAGGCTCATAACAAGGAGGGAAGTGTTTTGAGAAGTTTTCCCTTCCCCCTGTTGTAATGAATCCATTTGGCCATACATTACACTGTAACCTATTCCAGAAAAGAAAATTCAGTTAGTCTATTTCTTGAGATGGAAATGAAATAGAAATTATTAAAAAGAACCTCCTCCTTTTTTCTCTGTTATGGTCCTTGTTACGGGAGAAAGGCAGCTTCTTTGCATTGTTTAGTGAAAGGTCTTCTCTTGAGTGCTTTTTGGCGTCTGATTTGTTTTCTGCCTTGAATATAAACTGTACAGCCTAAGATGAATCTAAGTCCTTCTATATAGAATGAAGAGTACAAAAGCAATACATAAAAATGAACAGGAAATATCTCCTGCAAAAATATGGAATACAGAACATATTATCAAGTGCAGATTGGTTTTACATTTCATGTTTAATCAAAGCAACCAGGGTAAGCATTTATTGAATTATCTGTGGTTTCAAACCAGTGATAAAATAGGTACAATTACTTCACATCAGAAATTGTACTTACTATCTGAATTACTGCAGGATTCATTCTGGAGAACTTTGTATTTTTTAAAATTCTGAGTCACTGGTGTGAATTCATCTAATACATAGTGAGGTTGCATTTTTCATTGAAGGAATTGTAATTAAAACAAATTATTCTTCATGATCGTTACTCATCAGTTTATGAATTTTAGCATATACAGGACTTCCAGTGATAAAGACCAAAGCCCTGATTCAATAAAGCACTTAAGTATGGCCTGGATCCACAAAGGGACTTAAATGCTTAGGAAATCACAAGAACAACATGATGCACAAATCCTAAGAATGGGATCCACGAAAGCCAGAACATTAGGCAAGGAGCCACCTAAGCAAGACACAGCCCTGTCCCTGTCACAGAAATAGGTGCCTAATTCAAGTCTGGGCTGCAAAGAGATGCCTATCTCTGCTAGCAGTCCATAGCTGGGAACCCCTCTTCAGGAGTCAGATAGTTTAGGTACCTAAGCCACTTCTTGTGAGAATGTGTTAGGCACCTGATTCTGTTCATGCAAAGGAGTGGAGGGGGAGGAACTTTTAGCCAAGTGGTTAAAGCACTCTCTTGAAAGCTGTGGAAGATCCCTGTTCAAATTCTTTATCCGTCTCTGC
Source organism: Gopherus evgoodei (assembly GCF_007399415.2). Taxonomy (NCBI): domain Eukaryota; kingdom Metazoa; phylum Chordata; order Testudines; family Testudinidae; genus Gopherus; species Gopherus evgoodei. The sequence goes on along the minus strand of NC_044325.1, from coordinate 111,251,372 downwards.
TTGAGATGGGGAATTGAACTTGGGTCTCTCACATCCCAGCTCAGAGCTCTAACCATGTGGGTTAAAAGTTATCAGATGGCCACCATCCCCTCAGTTTTCAAATGGGATCTGATCCAGTAGGTGGCCTCTGAAGGCATCTACTGGATTGGACCCTGTAGGGAAAATTGACAGGCAAATGCCTATCTTCCCCTTGTTCATGGATCACACTGGGGCTTTGATGGGAGCTAAGCATTGGATGCCTAGAGTGAGACAACAGCATGTACGCCCAGAGACAGAAATATAGGCACCTCGGTAACATTCACCTTGAAAACTTAGACACCAAATGAGCCTAGGCACCTATAGGGTTCTGTGACAGGTGAGCAGAGGTTTTGTGAATTGCTATGGCACCTGAAACTGGGATATAGGCATCTAAGTCTGGGCTTTAGCCACCTAAGTACCTTTATGGATCTGCGCCTACTGATCCTAACTTTAAGCAAGTAAATGGTCTATTTAAGTTCAGTGGGACTACTCATATACTTAAATGTTTGGCATGTGTTTAACTGCTTGGCTAATTTGGGGCCAAAATTTCTGTTTTTATGGAAACCTCACATGTGTGAGGAGTACAGTAATAGCATAATTAATCTCTTTTCATGAAGTGCTGGTTTTAATAATTGTACTACGAACTTTGTGTATATAGCACTTTTCCTCTTCAAGGCTTTTTACAAACATTAACTTGAAGATTTGAATTAGAGGTATGATTTTGGAAATATAATGCAGCCTTATATCTGACTTTGCAATTCGCTACCTCCATGTTATTGGCAAGAGGTTCCTGCCTTGCAGCTGGGTTTGCTGAACAAAGAACTTTGGATTTGTCTGCACTTAATACATTGGCAAATCATCTCCAAGGTGGAACTCTGTGGTTTCAGAGCCTCTTCCTGATCCAGGTTCCCCAGCTAATGGCTTTATTGGCCCCTGAGCTGAGCAGGGGTGGAGTTGTGGCACAGACTTAGCATGTTTGGCACTTAACCCTTGATTCTCTTCACCTGGAGTTGCTCTGAAACAGCTGAAATATGCGGGGGGGGGGGGGGGAAGGAGGAAGAGGGGATCTAATAGTGATGGGGGAAAGAACCAGAAAATTCAATGTGTCATAATCTGCCCTGAGATACTGGAGCAACTCCTGTTGACTTTAAGAGCACTGAAGATGTGTGCACACAACTCTGGACTGCCTGTATACTAATCCATCTTGGGTGTATGCTTAGTTACAGTATCTGAGTATGTGGGTCATGAAACGATAGAATTCTGAATATACATCTGAGTCCACAAGGAACAGAACATAAGAATGGCCATACTGGGTCAGACCAAAGATCCCCATCCAAGCTAGTATCCTTTCTGCCAACAGTGGCCAATGCCAGGTGCCCCAGAGGGAGTGAACCTAACAGGTAACCCTGCCATCCATCTCCACCCTCTGACAAACAGAGGCTAGGGACACCATTCCTTACCCAGGTGGGGGATTGATTGGTGCACACCATTGATTTGCTTCAGATCATATTTCCACACAGATTATTGTGCAGTGCAGGAGACATGGATTGCAGGGAAACCTTGAGTTTCCCTTATTTGGGCTGGAGGAAACCAGGCATGTTGTGGCTTTGTTTGCTTGATTAGCCTGAGGTGGGAAGGTTTCTCATTACCCTAGTTACGCTACTGGGTCAGTGCCTCCTAACTGCCGATTGCTGTGGTGCCTCATTAACAGTGACCTTGGTTAAAGCTGAAGTATGCGAGTCTTCTCTGTCACAGCTGAGGTGGGGGAGCCTGGTTATTGTCATAGAATAAGTTCTCCTTTTAAAAGATTTTAACTTTGCTTGAATTGTTCTCAGTTAAAGAGCTCCTCCTATTGCTGTGATTTCCTTCTCACAGGAAAATGTTCCCATTGTTAACCTGATTCTCCTTCACAGAGAAGATGTTTATCCATCATTGTAAATGGGGGGAAGGATGTCTTATTTTCCTACCCCACTCATCCACCATATCACTAGCAAAATATTGTCACATACTTTGAGGCAAAAAAGATGCGCATAAGCTTTTCCCTCTTAAACGTATTAACTACTGGGAAATAGCCTTTCTGTTTTTTTCTGGTTGGATGGCATAAAAGGACTTGAATGGTTATGTTCCATATAAATACTAGTATCATTTGCACAAGTGTCCAAAAAAGTTGTCATTGACTGACACCCTTATGTACCATCCCTACAGGAAGGCCAGAAATTCGGTGGAAATATGGAGCAGTCAAACCAGCACACTTCAAAAGCATTAAATTAACAAAAATATTAAAGAGAGAGTGGAGGTGAATAGCTAGCCTGCTGCAACCAGAAACTGAAAAGTCTGGAAGGGGGATGAGTTTTAGGTTCTAGCAATCCTGGGTTTAACCGAATGCTATTGTTCGTCATTAGCGTGTGGGTGTGCACGTGTGCAACTGCACAACATTTAAATGCTATACGTGGGAACTCATGAAAGACCCTCTTCACATAACTAGTAAGCAACCAGAAATTCCTGAAAGGATCAGATCCTTTAAATAAAAGTATTGCTCATTAAGAATATCAGAAAACTGGGCTTCTGAACTGAGATGAAAATCAAGTTTATGACTTTACAGTTGAAATGCAAATCTAATTGGACTGGCATTGAGCCTTTTTTAAAAAAATGTATTAACAGAGACCCATAAATAAGATGTTGGATTTGGACGAAGAAACTGGTTGTAAAGAAACGACTGGATAGTGACAAAGGCCCAATTTATTAACTCTCTATGATGTGGAAACAATCAAAAGGGTATTAATTACTTTACTGGTACTTATTTTTCACCGTTGCCCAAAGTAATTGGTTTATTGACCTCTCTTTAGTCCTGTATGGTTCCTTTAAAAATTCTGAATATTAAAGGTTGTAGTGAAATGTAAGTAAAAATATTTAAGCCCCACGTGTGCACTATATTATATTTTCTTGAAGATAGGTGTTACAGTGCTGCAAAATTCCCTGGCAGCATGAAAACAATTTTCATGCTATGATTTTGACATGTTTCTATATATTGTTAGAGTGGGGTTTTTCTGTTTAATAATAGCAAATGTTTTAGGAAAAAGTCCATCATAAAATATCCGTTTCTTACAGTCTTGTATTTCCCCTTTAATTTTAGGTATCTTTAGCTATATGCATATCAAAGAACTCAGTTCTGTGATAAAGTGAAAGGTTCTCTATGTATAATCCTAGAAAAGAATTGAGTCTGCTTTAAGTCTCATGGAAAGTCTCCTCCAAATTTCTGATCTTATATGGAAGAGTGTATGCACAACTTTTAAAATGCATCTCCCATGGCCTTTAATGAACTCTCAATCTGTGTAGTTTTATTTAAAATGCAATTAGTAAAGCAGACAAGTTATTTAATGCTGTAAGGATACCACCAGGCGTAGTTTGTTAAAGTTTCATATTCTTGTTCAGTGTTGTATCTTTAAAAAAAATAAAAATTGCGAATGGAATTAAATGATATATGGAAACTGACTGGAGCAGTTTGTAATGAAAGTGTGGTATCCACAAAATCAAAACTTTCCAGAGAAAAACGTCCTTTTTCACCAAAATTTTTAAATTTTCCATTGGGAAAATCTAAACAAAATATTTTGTGTTGGTTTGATAAAAACCTGTCCATTTGGGAGTTGTAGGTGAGAGACAGTAGCTAGGTCAATAGAAGAATTCTTCTGTCAAGTAAGGCTATATCTACACTAGAGACCTTACAGCGGCACAGATCTCTCATGTAGGCGCTCTATGCAGACGAGAGAGAGCTCTTAATTAAACCGCCCCCGACGAGCCTCAGGAGTTACGTTGGCGGGAGCTGTCTTGCACAGCACTATCACTTATGCGGGCAAAGCTATGTTGCTTGGGGTGTGTTTTTCACACTCTGGAGCAAGGTAAATTTTGCTGACATGAGTGATAGTGGTGACCTGGCCTTAGTAGTGTCTACACTGGGCCTTAGGTGGGCTTACTTACATCTCTCAGAGGTGTGAATTTTTCACATCCCTGAGCGGCATAGCTAGAGCAATCTAAGTTTTATGTGTAGATCAGGCTTGATACTACATCTCTTATGATATACTGCTGAGCCTCAGTGCTTCATTAGAGATGTAGATTGGCCAGGGAGCCTAGCCCACAGGGGAGCATGAGGCACCACAGTAATTGACCTACAAATAAATTGTTTTGACATTTCTGAATTAAAATTTTTGGGAACTCTTCATTCCATGAAAAGTTTCAATATTTTGGGTTTTCATCCTAAATCTGGATGAAAAGAAATGTCAAAAATATCAGAATTTCCCATGCAATGGAAATTCTGGGTTTCTTTTTTTATATATTAGCTTTAATAATAATACAGTTATCGGGAGAGATTTTCACACACAAGGACAGTTATTGAAAGTCCATAAGTGAAATCCTAGTCCTACTGAAGTCAATGCGTTTTGCCACTGGCTAGGATTTCAGCATAGCTCTTAACTGGGGCACTCTTCTACAGTCACATTTTCTAACTAAAATTACACGTGTTTAAAAACAAAACAAAAAAAGCCGCTGAGAACTAAAATTATCCTTTTGAATTATGGATTTGACTTAGAGAGTGTAAATAGCCCAGGTTAAAATTTCATGCCATCTATCTCTATCTATAACTATAGATATCTATATCTAAATATATATATTTCATATATCTGTATGTAATCACTAGTTTGTCACTAAGAAAAGAAAATGTATTTTGTTGTTAGCAGGCCCACCGACAGGGTGGGGGAAGGCAGGCAAAGGGGGCAATTTCCCAGGGGTCTGGGTGATTTAAAAGCCCCAGGCCCTTTTCAATCGCCCAGGTGGGCCGCAGGGCTCCTAGGCGTGCACAGGGTGGCACCGGCGGAGGCGAAGGCAGCCAGGCAGGCATGTGGAAGCCCTGGCCATGCTGAAAGAGCGTGCCCAGAGGCGCAGCTGGCAGCTTGCTGGGCACCAGCAGCACAGCCGGCAGCAGCTTGCTCCATTGACTGTTCTGCCCTGGGGCCCAGAATTGCTGTCAGCGGGCCTGGTTGTTAGGTTTTTTGTGTTCCCTCCACGGCCCCCATAGTAGTAGTTAACGAGCATGACTTTTTACAGTGCATTGTTGGTGTCGTTCTTGATACTAATGCAAAAGAAATCCTGAATAAACAAAAACAAACCACGTTGGCTCCTGTTTTACTTAGAAATGCATGGGGCAGGGGAAAGTGCTTGCCAGTTGCAAATGGGTGAAATCAATGTGGAAATAAATATTGTTTAAAGGCTTCCACAACTGCAAACAGAAGAGACTCAAAATAGAAAAGTATTTGAAGATAGTCCTTTTAATATATCCAAATAGGAAACAACTCGTGTGCAGTACTATTACATACATGGTTATAGATTAATATATAAATTAATCCAGTGAAATTGTTTAATTAAACTTTTTGCAAGTGAAAGAATTATAACTTGGATATAATAAATAACAATCCCTTCAACTGGATTTTATTTTCTGTAGAACACCTGGCCATCAGACCTGGAAGCTTGGTGTGTACCTTGAACTGATTGTCTGTGGAAGCCGCTTCAGGCATGCTGTCTTAGACTGTTTCAACAAAGTAGTTAAGCACATGCTTAAATTCACCCCGATCAATTGATTTAATTGGGACAACTCATCTACTTGAAGTTAGGCAGGTGCTGAAGGGTCTTGGGTCAAGAGCTCAAAATTGTCATTTTAGTATGTTCATCTTCCATTTCACCTAACTGTTTCTCAGTGTAATTTATGGCTGCCCTGTTTACTTAAATACCGTAGTGCTAGTATTTAACTCATTCCTTTGGGCTCACTTCAGCCTCCAACTGCTGCTGTGGCTGCTAACCTTCAGAGGCCATGTGGATCTATTACTTCTGCAGCAGCAAAGGCTGCTTCTTAATCTGAGGGCTTGTCTACATCACAAAGTTGCAGCGCTGGTGAGGGGGTTACAGCGCTGCAACTTAGGAGGTGTACACATCTGCAGGGCATCACCAGCGCTGCAACTCCCTGTTTGCAGCACTGGCGTACTCCCGTTTTGTCTCGGGTGTAGAGGATCCAGCGCTGGTGATCCAGCGCTGGTAATCAAGTATAGACACTTACCAGCGCTTTTCTTGACCTCCGTGGAATAAGCAGGTATCCCAGCATACCTGAGGAAGCCTCTGGTAATCAAGCTGGTCTCCTTCCCCGGCTTGCTCTCGCGTTCCCCGAACCCCGAGCAAGCAGGTCTCCTTCCCTGCGGTTTGCAGGGTGGTTCGGGGAACGCGAGAGCAAACCACGGCGAAGCTGGTCTCCTTTCCCGGTTTGCTCTCTCGTTCCCCGAACCCCCGAGCAAGCAGGTCTCCTTCCCTGCGCTTTGCAGGGTGGTTCGGGGAACGCGAGAGCAAACCGCGGCGAAGCTGGTCTCCTTTCCCGGTTTGCTCTCGCGTTCCCCGAACCCCCGAGCAAGCAGGTCTCCTTCCCTGCGGTTTGCAGGGTGGTTCGGGGAACGCGAGAGCAAACCGCGGCGAAGCTGGTCTCCTTTCCCGGTTTGCTCTCTCGTTCCCCGAACCACCGAGCAAGCAGGTCTCCTTCCCTGCGGTTTGCAGGGTGGTTCGGGGAACGCGAGAGCAAACCGCGGCAAAGCTGGTCTCCTTCCCCGGTTTGCTCTCGCGTTCCCCGAACCTCCGTGCAAGCAGGTCTCCTTCCCTGCGGTTTGCAGGGGGGTTCGGGGAACGCGAGAGCAAACCGCGGCGAAGCTGGTCTCCTTCCCCGGTTTGCTCTCGCGTTCCCCGAACCCCCCTTGAAGCCGCCCAACAGCGCCGCAGTATGGCCACATCTAACACCACTTGCAGCGCTGGTTGCTGTAAGTGTGGCCACTCTGCAGCGCTGGCCCTATACAGCTGTACTAATACAGCTGTAACAACCAGCGCTGCAAAATTTTAGATGTAGACATGGCCTGAGTCATTTGCTTCTGCTTTTGAAAGTGCCATGAACAGCTAATGTTGGGCTTACATACCATCTTAAAGAGCGCCCTTTCTTCTCTGGCCAGGGTTGACAGACTCTGCTTCCCCAACTACTATATATGTTTTAGGGAATTATTAGAGACAAGGACGGTGAGGTAATATCTTTTATTGGACCAACTTGTGTTGGTGAGAGACAAGCTTTCTAGCTTACACGGAGCACTTTTGCAGGTAATCATTTCAGGGAATGATGTCAGGACTCAGATAACTGAGTGCCATCTGTGCTCTACTGGGGCTTTCTTGCCTCAGGAAGCATGTGTATTTTCCTGAATAGGACCCTCTCTTAATTACTTAGGGAGATCTCAGTGATATGGCTGTATGAACCCCAAATCTATTGTTAAGGATATAAGTTTGCATAAGGAGAGAATTAAGGAACCATCATACTTGAAAAAGGACAAGTGGGAGGCTTTAGCAGGATGACCAGATGTCCCAATTTTTGGGTCTTTTTCTTATATACCTATATACCTTCCTATTACCCCCCACCTCCTGTCCCAATTTTTCACAATTGCTGTCCAGTCACCCTAAGTGATAGGAAAAATTATTTTCTTGCATTGTTCTGTAGGGAATAGAGATAGGAATCAAGAAATCAAATCTGTTTGCACAACACCTGTCATTTTTTGCATGCTTAACTGTTCAACATTATGACTATTAAAATAAAATATTACCGGTCTATCTTCTCTGTATTGGTTAGCAAGTGAAAGGGGGCCCGAAAGATTAAGGAAAAAAAAAGATTCAAATGGTTTGACAGTCAATACACCATTTTTAAGTATAGTTTTCAATCTGTGACAAATTAATTATAGATTTTTATAATGTTGTGGGGTGGTTGATAGTGGTGGGGTTTTCATTTTTATTTTATTTATTTATTTTGCTTCTCTCCTCAGTGGGGATTTAGCAATAAGCTTCATTTTTCCCTTCTAACCAGCTGTTTTAGTATGGTGTTCATGTATGTTTTCCTTAAGGACACAGAGGACTATTATTTTTCTACATTAGTGTATTGTGCATACTGTAAACAGCATAAATTGGTATCATTTTCATGGATCATGTTTTGGAGTAGCGGAGTTCAAATCTTTCCTAGTGACTATTCCTCTGGAGACGTTTCCACATTGCATATTGCTCCCTGCAGGAGACAAAGTATACTTGAAAGATTTTTTTCTTTTAACTTTCTTTTTCACTCTTCCTTGACAATCATGTCAGTTGTCGCATTTCCAGAACACTGTATTAGGCATGCTTAAATACCTGACTTAACTCTTCGAAGTGGTACCTCAGCAGCATCAGAACATGATTGGCATTCTTACAGTCTTGGATAAATTCCTCTTCTAGGACTCTGTTGAAATTGTTGCATGTTAGTGCACTTATATATCTTTTTTCACATTTAGCTCAGCTGGTTACTGCGGGCAGCCTCTCATTTTCAGAAATCCTATAGCAGAATAAAGGTTTCATTCATAAGCAGGGGACCTGATATTTACTTTTTTTGGCAGAATTCACAAATCAGTCATCAGTAAACCTAAAGTAAAACCAGACATGCATAGATATTGAAATGCCTACGTACCCAGTGGGGCTAGATGCCTGGGGGAATTGGTAATATGTAGGTAACTGGTTTGAATGTGGCCCGGGTCAGTATGAAGCAAAAGTCACTATCAGGCAGCTGACAAGTGGCCTATAGGAAATGAGTTGGTGATTTTATTCTTGTTTTAAGATTACAAGTATCTCCATCTCTCTCTCTCTGCCTCTGTCACTCACACCTACTCATACACTAAAGCAATTGTTCTGAATCAGGAGTATGCATTCTGCTGCAGGCACACAAAGGTCTTTCAGGGGGTGCATCAAATCACCAAGATAGTTGCCTAGTTTTACAACGGGCTACATGAAAAGCAAGTAAAAATACCCAGTGTACTGTCCATCTGAAGGCAGTTTTTAGATTCAGAAACTAGAAATGTAAAAGCCCTATTTAGCTATCATGTCCATCTCTTTGTCAGAGCGGGAAGTTCTCTGCAGTATAATCTTGAGTGTTTTGTCTAGTATTAATCACTCAAGCAGTGGAGCTTCCACTTTTTCCTCTGGGAAACTATTCCACCATCTAATAGATCTCACTGTTAGGTATATTTTCATAGGCCTATTTGGCCTAAAATTTCCTTGCTTTTTATATTAGTCTTCTTAATTATATCCCCTTGAATCAACTAAAGTTATTCATTTTGCCTCATTCTCAAACACAGACCAGTTGTTAAAGATGCATGTAAGATTTGAAGATTAAATGTTGCCTCATAAAAAGTCCCTCAAATAGTTTAATAATTGTTCCTCTCTGGATTCCCTCCAGTTTGTTGACATCTTTCTGCTACTGAGGCATTTAGAACTCTGTGCAATATTCCAGAAGCAGTATCATCAATACTAGAAACTAGAAAAAGATTATCTCTAGGGTGCATGACTAGATGTCTCAACATATAGGTTTAATAATCAATATTCAAATCCATTTTCTCTGTGTGATTCTAAGTCCATATCAGGTTGGTTTTTTCTCATTTCTATAGGTAAATTAAATAATAGCAAAGCTTTTTATGAAGATATTAATTTTTTTAATTAGTAATGCTTTTAAAGAAAAATTTATACATATAACTTTTCTCAGCTAAAATCAACAAGGAGCCTGCATAATTCATCCACCCCCTTTCCTTCAGTTTAATCAAGCAGTCCCGTATAAGTCATTTCAGTGCAGCCATTATTTATAGCTAATAATCTCCCTTAGCTGCCAAAGCGAAACTGGATCACCTTCGCTCTTTGGCTGAAAACACTTTTCTTTCTACAATGTGCTGGAAATGAGCCAATTTACCAGTTCCATTAACTTAATGAAGTCTGACAGCCTGCAGCAAATTTTCTTATAATCTCTCTTAGATTTAAATTTGGTGCTCCACAATCATCCAAATAAGACCTAATGGTTACTTTTTAACTCTGTGTGTTTTAAACAAAATTTCCAACTCCACTAACAAAACAAAGATGTCTTGTTGAGTCTTTGGTCAGTGACCAGTAATAATTAGTTCAATCAAAAAATTTAATATACTTTTTTAATCTTAGCCTCTTAGCTAACATATTTGTGTCACCCTGTAAAGCATCAGTATTAAAGTATTGATTGATTTTAATAACATTAACACCTGATGATATTTTAGTTTGCTAACGAACATAAATAATTATATGAACTGTGAGGCTTGGACAAGTTTTTCATTGACTAATAATTGTTCTCATAAGGTCAACAGTAGTTTTAATGAAAGATTTTAATGAAAGCCTCTGTTTTCTAATATATTCAATGATTACTGGCCACTAACGTCTTTGTTATGACACTAAATTTGCATGAAACCACCACCATAGAGGACCCTTCGTCAAAGCTTAACAAGACTAAGTCCTACAAACTGCAGAGTAATTTAGATTTGGTAGAAAGAGGTAAGGCCCCAAGCCCGGTCAAAATTAGAATCTTTTCTTTTACCCCTCCTTTTCCCCAGTACAAAATCTTGCTCTGTATTGTACCAGTAGCTGTATATAATACTAAAAGTGAACTACAGGGAACCAGCTTTATCAATTCAACTCTATATTAAACTTCTTGAAAGGACACTTACTTCTCCCCAGTTAAGAGTATTATGCAGAAGGCAATCAACATGACAGCTGGAATAAAATAAAATAGTATTATTTACTGCAATAAAAGTGTAAAAAATATTTTTCTATATGCAAAATGCAGGAATTCTGATAAAAACATATTCTCACATCCTAGTATTCCAAAGAAAACTGGAATGGATTAAAATCAACATTTGGTAAATGTACAGACTCACTATAGGTTGTTTAAAAATGGGTTTGAAACACAAAGTTCTGATCTGAATCCAGACTTGCCAATGTTCAGGACTACTTAGCTTCAGTCTATTAAAGATTCATCTGTGAAATCTGGATTCATATGAGAAATAGTCCCGCGGCTGAGCGGTTTCATGTATAGCACTTTGGTTCAGGCCTTTCTGACACTTGGATGGACAGATGGATGTAAAGCAGGGGTCAGCAACCTTTCAGAAGTGCTGTGCCGAGTCTTCATTTATTCACTGTAATTTAAGGTTTTGCGTGCCAGTAATACATTTTAATGTTTTTAGAAGGTCTCTTTCTATGTCTATAATATAAAACTAAACTATTGTTTTATGTAAAGTAAATAAGGTTTTTAAAATGTTTAAGAAGCTTCATTTAAAATTAAATTAAAATGCAGAGCCCACCGGACCGGTGGCCAGGACCCAGACAGCGTGAGTGCCACTGAAAATCAGCTCACATGCTGCCTTCAGCATGAGTGCCATAGATTGCCTACCCCTGATGTAAAGTGTGTGTTTGTGCGTGATGTTCATTTTGAAAAGCTAGTTGGGCAATTTTTTTCTTAAACAAAGTAACTCATAACTCCCAGGAGAAGTAGAGCAGTTCTTGATACTGCCTTGATTGGGACGGATGTCTTCTTGGCATCGGCTTTGTATATCCTCGAGCATTTAAATTGCAATATGCTGAAAGCTTGTATACTTTCATCTAATCAGTGACAGGCTAACCTCAACTTGGCTGGGTTTGGTGGACTGTAGATAATTCTTAAAAAATTGTTTTGGGGAGTCAAGATGAATGGTCAGACTTTGATCATCTGTTTGCTAATATGCTGTTCAACTAATAATTAGGGTACTCACCCTGCATTTAGTTTTAAATATCAAAATTCTTCTAAAGCTTTGCTTTAATAAGCTAATTATTTCCTTCTATTTGAGTAACTGGGAGGAAAAAAGAAGTTTAGGTCCCAATCCTGCAACTATTTATGCACATGCTTTACTTTACTCACATGAAGTATTGTCAGCTGGGACTAGTCAGATGCTTAAAGTTAAGATTTTGTGTTTGCAGGATCAGGGCCTTAGTGGTTAAATTGTGATGCAAACTGTGCTGCTGAATCTGATATGAACTCTCCTAATTTAAATACAGCAATCTTTAATTAGCTCAAAGTCAAGAGAAGTTGGCATGTCCATTTGAAGTAAAAAGTTAGTTCTAGGGAATATGGGTAAAAACTCTAGCCTGCATGCACAACTCTGTATGAAATGTGCTACAGGACTAAAAGTCCTGGTTAGTGAGAAGGGCAATACAACATGAGCCAATTGAATGTGGGCAGAATCCTGCCCTATATTGAGAGCCATGCTTTACAGGAGAGAGCAATGGTGTCAGCTATATGGCAGGAGCCAGAGTCATCCTGCTGGCCCTGGACCAGATGACATAGGGTGTCCTGTCTGTATCAAGAAGCTACTTTGCGAAGGAGTATATGTAATGCTGGCCACATACGACTGCAAATCACAACAGACTATACTTGCTAAATGGCAGACTTTGCCCCCTTGTAGTGATGGTGCAATAGAAGGACCCAGTGGAGCAGTGGGGGTATGTCCTGCTTTGCTGCTACTTAGGTCTACTAGGTGGTAGGGAAAGAAGGAAGAGGTACCCTGTACCCTTTCTCCTAACCAACCACACCCATATGACAGATGACTGGATTTGGCCCTGTGTTTCCAACTAATTAGTATTGCCAACTCTTATGATTTTATCACAAAGATTATGATTTTGATAGTTTAATTAAAGCACCATTTCCTACAGACAAGTAATTATGTGAAAATTTCAGCTTTCATTTAATAAAATGATTGTGGAGAAAAGCCTGCAAATGTAACCAGAGTGTACCCTAATGTCTTAAAAGCCGGAAAGCAAATACCACCACCATTCCTCCCCTGACCCCCACAAATATATATTTTTAAATCTCATGGTTTTTAAGCCAATCTCATGGGGTGGAGAGGGCCTGATTCATGATTTTTGAACACTTGGGGCTGGTAAACTTTCAAAAGTTTAGTCCTGTTTAGTGGCCTAAAAGAGTTACTCAAACTATAACATTTTTCTGTGTGCACAACATCACATTTTTACTCTTGGCAATAAAGTCTTAAAGGAAGATCTTTTATAAAAGCAAGGTAATTCTGAATGTTGGGAATTAACAGTGTATTTTGTTACCATTGTTATCCTTTATACCCTTAGTAGCAGAATAGTTATACATTCCAACCGCATATTTGTAGCCTGTTAAAGAACTGAACAAGGGTCTTATAGCAAGGTTGTATTCTATTACTTGTGCATTTGTAAAAATGTGAAATTCTGTCAAACTACTCATTCAGGTAATCTTAATTTAATACAAGTTGTATAAAAAGTAAATTGTTCAACAGACTCTTCAAGCTACTAATGTTTGAGAAAAGTAAGTACAGTAAATTCTGCATGAACATCTACAGAAGAAAAACACATGGCAGAACTATTGTTACTTTCATTCAGTGTCAGCTGTATATTAGTTCAGCTTTGGGCTAATGAACATAGACTGCACCCATTATTTATTTATAACAATGCTGTTCTCCTGCCAATTACAATCTTATTCATTTTTATAAAAGCAGAATCTTGTTAGAAAAAGTTGTTAATTGTTTTCATGGGAACACTGTAATTAAAGGAAAAAAAATCCATATAATTTCATGAGCTCATAGGAGACTAAAGTAATTACCGTACACTAAATACAAAGAGTAAGTCACTAAAGTAAAATACTGAGTAACTATCATAAGAAATGTATCAGGAAATTATGAAAAGACAAATTAGCAAATGTATAGAAAGCTTCAGTATGGACTCATTTTTAAATAGATTTTGCATTCTCTGCCTCATCATTTTGGAGCTCATGCTAGGGATTATCATTAAAAGGTTAACAATTCACACCTAAAGAGATTATTGGTGTGGCGGGGGTGAGAAGGAGTAGACAGTCTGATATCTAAAAGTGTTCTGGAAATTCTGTTGGAAGAGTTAGAAATAGAGCCTGTGCCTCCTGACTCCCAGTCACTGGCTCCCAGTACATAGTACTTTCTTCCCTTATAGTGCACTTCTCTCTTTTTCTGGTCTTTAAGGAAGAAAATTGCTCAGCTCCTGAAGTACTGCTTTGAGCAGAAAAAGCATAAATATGTAGTCACTCATTTGAGTCATCAGTCGATTGTATATTGGGGAAGATGTCATTTTTTGTCTTTGTTTCAGAAAATACTTTCGTTGACCTTAGCAACAATGTGACCATAAGAGACGTGGTCAGGAAATACTCATGCACTTGTATATGGGCTTTTTCCTACTGGTTAGTCTTCAAGTGTCATCCTTCTGGCCATGTGTTTCTTCAGGGGACAACGTAAGGGGTATAAATGGAAAAACATTTTTGCAAGCAAAGTGAATCCATTAGTCTGGAATAGACTTCTCCATGACCAACCCAGCAGTCTGTTCCAGACTAATAAGGTTCTTATTATGAGAGAGAGACCCAGGAAAAATTACCTGTTATGTAGGCAGCATATTCAAGGATACTATAACTTTTACAAATACAGATTTAAATACAAACTTTGTAAAAAAAATGTTTTTTGACAATGTATTGAACAAAGTGAGGCACCACCGCATTTAATGATGCTTAATTTTCGGGGTGGGATGCTCTGGAAGTATTTTCACCAGCAGTTCTGATTTGTTTGGAAATATTCAGATTTTGTTATTAGACTGCAGAAGTTGAGACAATCATCCATGTATCTGAAGATAACAGGTGATATTCTATCCAATTTAAGTTAATGTCAAAACTCCTGTTGACTTCAGTAAGATCAGGGTTGGTAGAGAACACTAACTCACGTGGAAGAGTTGTTTTTCACTGAATGGATAAAAGTGAGAAGTCATTTTAGAAAGTCTTCTTTCTGCCAGGATTTCCCTGCCTTTCTGCTCTGTTTAAGAGCTGGCTAGCACAAGTGGTTTAGCACTTGCTTCAGGATATGTGGGAAAACAAAATGCAAGCCCACTCCAAGCATCCTGTAAGTTCATTTTTTGACTGGAAGGTGGTTTGTATTATTGATATATTTCAATGGATTTGTTTTCCTCCTCAGCCACACCAGCTGTTCAGTTAATGTACAGCTAACACCACCTCAGACAACTCAGATCTCCTCTTGAAAGACCGATATAGTTCCAGGAACTTCCTTAACCATGTCACACTGATCAGAATAATTGTTTTGTCAAAAATTCATTACCATTGTACATTGTTTACAGAAATGTCTTAAGAGAAGGAAGAGTTCTTATTGAGTTTAATACCAGCAAACCCCTCCTCATTTTTTCTTCATTTGGCTAGATTTTCATTACTACACACTGTTGCATAAACTGATAAGTGGCATATTATTTAGAGTACTGGACATAGTATCCTGTGGGCATCCCTCCAGATTCTTGACTAGGACTCTGAAACAACCAAATCTATTTAGATAATTTTATGGGAATCTGGGTTCTTATCTTGGCTCTGTCGCATACTTTTTATGGAACCTTGGATGTGTAAATTAATTTCTCAATACCTTCATCCTCATCTGTAAAATGGGAATAACAATACTTCCCTAGCCCACAGAGGTGTTGGGAAGTAAAATTTGTTGAAGTTGTTGTGAGGAGTACCGTAGAAAATTCTATTAAACCATTAAAGAGATTAACCCTAGGGAATCCAACCCAGGTTTTCTTTTCAGCCCAGGGCATGCTGGGTCAGGACTTTGCACGTTTCATTGGTTCTGTGTAAATATACTTGTTGCAGTGCAGGCATCATCCACATGTACACAGTGTGACTCTTCGTCCCTCTCTAGTGGCTAACAGATTTATGAGTCAGCTACTAGTTTGGGCTAACAGACCTGCTGTATCCTTCAACACAGATGATACAGGATCATGCTTGTAGATCCAAAAGTCCCAGGTTTTCCATCCTTGCTGCCTGTCATCCACTTGGGGAGTGGGGGGTTGTGTTACAAAGTCACGATGAATAATGTTTATACTTCAGTATGAAATCTCAGTGCCTTAATTTAAAGCTCTCTTAGTAACTGAGGATGTAATATAGCAGATGTTATAGAATATTTTTAAATTGAAAGGCTACAAAATATGTGTGCAGTAGTTTTACTTACACAGACACACACACACACACACACTTTACAAGCATTTCAGACTTTAAAAAGAGTATGAAGTTACCCCAGAATTTGGCCTAATTCTGCAAAATTGCATCTATTACTTGTCTGCTTTTTCTCTTCAAAACAAATAGGCCAATATACTGTTATTGTTAAAAACAAACTAAATAACAGCTCAGTGCAAGCAACCGTACACTAATCAAGGAAAGGTATATGCACAGTGAAGGGGAAGTCAATTGATTTCCAGTTAAAACGGTGAACAGTGAAATATTAACTGTAACTTTTTATATGAAAGAAAAAAAATCCATTTTTATTTGAAAGGTCTACATGTCTCTTTGGTGAAAATAATCAATATATTTTATACTAAAAACCAAACAGATAGTTTTGTCTTGATGATTTTATTTATTTTTTGTTTTATTTATTTTAGAAAACTAACATGGTAAAAGCATATTTATAAATTTTGATTAACTTTTATGGAACAGGCCATAATTGGGTAGGAAATTAGAGGCCATTAGGCTAGTAAGAAGGGAAGGGGGAAATCTGGTCTGTAAGTAGTCTACCTATGCTGCTAACTGTGTGTACCATATGGAAATACCAACTGTTGTGATCAGAACTGAACTTTTGCAAGGCTTTATTTTAACTATCTTGCCTATTGAGGAGAATAAAAATGCAGTTCTCAAACAGTTCTTTGTACTCTAAATAGCTGACTTCAGTTGTGGCATTAGTTGCCTGGAATACTACTTATTACTCTATGGCACTTTAATGCTGTCATTTATCAACGTACAATATCTGAAGCTGAACCTTACACAATTGACTGTGTCTGTTCCACTGCAGTGCTTGTTCAATTCACGCAACACCAGGGCATCCAGTTGGCCCCAGATTCAGGAAAGCATTTAAGCACGTGCTTAAGTGCTTTCCTGATTCCAGGCCTGGCTGCACACAAGCCATCCCCTCAGGGCTCTGTATCTTTGTTTGGTAAGGCAACACTTTAGAAGTTTTTCAATCCTGCCTGCAGTGAAGGGAGAGAGCACTTCAAGAACTTTTCCTCTGTTAGACTAGTAAAATAAATTCACACTAAAACACAAATATAGCTTAACCACCTAATTATACAAGTCATCTTTTGCCTCCTTTACTGTTACTTTATTTTTATACACATACATTCCAAGAGACGAGCATGGTGAAACTAGGGGAAAAGGAAAGGGAGGAGGGGGGAATAAGATGAGGCATATTTAAACTTGCACTCTGAATAAATTATATAAATAAATGAAAAATCAGATCTGGTGTAGGCAGGCCAATTGCAGGACATACTGACCATTTAAACCTGCAATGGGACTAGTGATAGGCAAACATTCAAAGCTTCCAGTAAACATCCTAAGGTATGGAGTCTTTCAGAATTATCCAAGCCTCCTGAGTTTGCAGACTTGGGCTGGAAGTCTTGTGGGAACAGGGTTTCACATGAATTTTCTGGTTCTTCCTGCCTTTGACTAGGGCTGGAAATTCCATAGGAACAGTCTTTCTTGTGGCATTTCAGCACTTGAACTTCAAGTCCTGGCTTGCACACAAACAAAAATTAGCTTGAAGAAAGTTATCTGAAACTTCTCAGAACTAAAAATGTATTGGTTTCTGGTTTGGTTTGAGGTTATTTCAAATTATTTCTGTATGAATGTAGTGTCCGGTTTTTAAAGGTGTTTAGGCACCTAGTGGGATTTACAAACGAGCTTTTCAGAATTCCCCTTTAAAAATCTGGCCTCTATAGCACTTCTGAGAGGTGCTAGAGGCTGAAGTTCTCTATTTATCCACAGAGGGTGCAATTTACCCTCACATTAAGACCTATTTTCAATGGGATGTAATTAATGTATTGATCTTGTGTGGGCACAAAGATGAATTGCACCCAAAATGAGCAGCAGCAGCAGCAGAGTAAGCTTGCCTGGAAGGCTCATATAACTCTGACCTAAGGACATTATCATTCAGTCCTTGATTTCTGAGACAGACAACCAGGTTGCCAATTAGCATCTTTTCTGGTGATGTTTTTCAGTCCATTAAGAACTCTGACAGTTCTTTTTGCATAAGGCACCTACCAAACATCGGTTTGTAGCAACTTCCAGTTACAATGCGTCTGGGTGGCATCCAAACTGCTGCTGCAGCCTAAAGGTGAAAGGCCATTACCCAGTTTTGTGAGCCATTTGGTCAACTTCTGGTTTGAAAGCTAGGTGATGTTTCAGATTGGCTCTTCTTTTATCCTAACTGGTTTGCCCATTTGTATTTAAACCATTAGTAACATAATTCATTTGCTCACAACATGATGAAATTGCATCAAAATATTATGACATGTTCATGGTTCTTCACATAGTCTCAACATAGGAACATTTCATGGGCCTCAAAAGAAAATTTTCAGGTCCATGAATTGCTCATAAGCAGTTTTCCCCAAAAGGTAGGACAATCTTACGAATAGTAGGACAGATGAGAACCATAGTTTTCCTTTAATACTCCTCCTGCAGCTCGTACATGTGTACATTATATGAAACCTGAATAATCAGGAAAAAAAGAAAAACATACAATCCACTCTAGCAAGAATAATACCACTTTCCAACATGGGGAAGGTGAGTCACTGATCATTACTAATGTGCAAGAAATATCTATAGTATTATGCATACCCTGACTAATGGCCTCCATAAATTAATTGAGTGACAGTAAGTTTAAGAAACCAGGTGGAAGAGTAATGAAAATTAAAAGGGTATGCAGGGAAAGGCAAATGTCCCCTATCTATGTATCTGACTCTTCTGAAGCCATTTCATCCGTGGCTTATGTACATTCTGCTTGCCTTCTCACTCTCTCCAGATATATCATCTCACTCCTGGGAAAAGAAATGCACATCTGACTTGTACTGTGACCTTATAGCCTGACAGGGTAAAGCCAATTATATTCCAGGCCTATATATTTCAGTCTTACTGGAACCTCTCCCATTGACTCTAATGCTGAAGGAGAATAGTGCTACAATAATAAGGATTCAAATAAAATACTTGTGTCAGAAAAACTAAGTTTAAAATCATGTATCAACATCAAAACTCTGTATATTTACTATTTATTTAAATATTTACTAGCAAGTTGAGGTCACTGAGGATGAGTGCGAGAGATTGAAAAGAGAAAGCACCTAGGGTCAAAATCAGAGAGAAGGGCTGATGGGGAAATGCTGGATAATAAATAACAGTAACATGGAGGGGCAGAAGACAAAAGAGTCAGATGCAGTGTTGCTCAAAAGAGAGGAGATTTCATCTGCCATCTTAGCCTGCCTATTGAAGTCAAATAAGCTATGCCAATTTGTACTAGCTGGATATTTGGACCAACAGCTATAGCTCAAAAGGGTATAGTTATTTGTGTCAGGGTCTTGCTTTTTTTGGTTAAGGCAACCTGGACAAACCTGGTTGTAGTCATGGATATATCTACTTGACACATGAAAAGAGTAAAACAAAATGCCAACTAAAGTGTCATTCCAGGTCTATGTAATATTTTGCAGTATATTTTGTGTTAATGAAAAGTGCATGTTGATAATCCTGAGTAAGAAGTCTTCTGTAGATTCCCACAACAAGGCTAGCATGAATGCTACCAGTGCAAGCCACCCCATGTTTCTCAGCTGATGTGCCTCCATCCTGAGCTACAGTGACTTTTTGTAGGCAAAAGAGATGGTTTAATCTTCATACCCAGAAACTGAGACTGCCAAGAAAAATGTTAATTGACATTTCTTTGAACATCAGCTTTCCTCATATGTATATATACCACTGAAAAATAATATTACAAATACATTGTCTCAAGATGAAAAGCCCCATCCTGCATTGACCAAAAGAGTCAATAGAAAGACTCCCATTGACTACAATGGGTATTGGATAGGGCCTTCATGAGCACTGCATTAGGTTTTGTGGAAATGCTGATTGTGAAAATGTAAAGTCATTAAGTATACCAATTTTTAAGAAATATTTCACTATGTTGCCCTGTTACAAGTTAATTATCATTGGTATTAATGATGATTTATTGCATACCGATCGTATAGTTACATAACACCTTTCAAACATTGAGTACAACACTTTTCCTGTCAGAGAAACTTACAGTCTAAGATATATAGGGTTTTTACACATTCAGTTCTGGGGAGCATCTGATTTGAGAGGGAGAGTCTTTACAGAACAGACAGTAATTAAAATGATGCCAGTTTCCATATAAAACTTACTAGAGAACAACTTATAGGCCTAAAATACATTGTTTGATCTAAACATGTGCTTAAAGCCGCAGGATGAAATAGAGTTCACATACCAGAATAGTTATCCCTAGTCAGCTTCTGTTTCCAGCGTATCAGCTCCCGAAGTTTCCCCTCTCTTTTTGCAGTAGCATTAACCAGGGCTGCCCAGAGGATTCAGGGGGCCTGGGGCAAAGCAATTTCATGGGCCCCTTCCATTAAAAAAAGTTGCAATACTATAGAATACTGTATTCTCGTGGGGGCCCCTGCGGGGCCCGAGGCAAATTGTCCCACTTGCCCCTCCCCCCCCTTGACAGCCCTGGGGAAAATAAACATTTAAAAACCTTCTGCATCTCGGCACAA
This sequence comes from Gopherus evgoodei, assembly GCF_007399415.2. Lineage (NCBI taxonomy): Eukaryota > Metazoa > Chordata > Testudines > Testudinidae > Gopherus > Gopherus evgoodei. The sequence continues at coordinate 111,230,801 of NC_044325.1, read as the reverse complement.
ACCCAGTTTTGAGAAAACTTCTTTTCAAGTCACCTTTACAAGGTATCACTGGTTCTCTGCATCAGCTAGTGCTAAAAGGCACTAAAGCTCATTAAAAGGGTTGGACAAATATTTTCTGTCAAAACTTTTTGGATCGAAAACTAGAGGTTTCTAAAAAGCAGAAAAAAAATCACAGACAATGTCTGCTTTCCTTTAAAATTTGTTGTGGTTTTTTTAATTGAAAAGCTGAAATTAGTCTGCCAAAACCTAAACATGGTTTGGGGTTTCAGAAGTGTGTGGCCAAATATTCGCTGCTTGCTGTGTTTGTTTAAAGAAACAATAAAAAAAATTCTGCTTAAAAAAAATCCAAAACTTTTGAACCACCTCAGCTTGTGACCAAACGCCTGAGCCCATTGAGTCAGAGATTTTTCCAGGTTTCTGATACTCTGCTGGCTTCCTTGACTCATATCTGTCTCCATAACTTTGAGTTCATTTAGCTTAGAACATAAGAACATAAGAATGGCCATGCTGGGTCAGACCAAAGGTCCATCCAGCCCAGTATCCTGTCTACTGACAGTGGCCAATGCCAAGTGCCCCAGAGGGAGCGAACCTAACAGATAATGATCAAGTGATCTCTCTCCTGCCATCCATCACCCTCTGACAAACAGAGGCTAGGGACACCATTCTTTACCCATCCTGGCTGATAGCCATTAATGGACTTAACCTCTATGAATGTATCTGTTTCCTAGAGACTGGCTCCACGGGGTCCCTCACAAACTGGAGATGGTTACTGTGGGTTTGTTTTTAGTATAGCTTATGTACATACTCCACAAACTGAGAATTTGAGCTTGTTCCAGAATCTGGGATGAGCTTATATTGTGAAAACTGAAATGCTCAAAATAGCACATCCATGTGAATGGACACAGGGTGCTAAAATTAAATTAATCCAGGGGTTCTCAAACTGGGGGTCAGGAGGTTATTACTGGGGGTCATGAGCTGTCAGCCTCCACCTCAAACCCTGCTTTGCCTCCAGCATTTATAATAGTGTTAAATATATTTTAAAAGTGTTTTTAATTTATAAGGGGGGGTCACACTCAGAGGTTTGATATGTGAAAGGGGTCACCAGTGCAAAAGTTTGAGAACTACTGAATTAACCCCTCTGGAGCCTCGGGGAATGCAGGGAAGCGGGGGGTCTCCCTTGGTAGGGTTGGGAAGGAGGTATGTTGTGTAGGATATTGCTCTTCTCATGTGATCCCTCCTCCATGGAAAAGATAACAGCTTGGCTCTTTGTGTTAAATAGCTGTCTGCAAGCCTCAAACTACTGAATGAACTTTAGGGTAGGGAAGGCTGTGTCTCCCCAAACAGCCTGGCCCTGCCCCCTATCTGACCTATATCCACTTCCTGCCCCCCGACTGTCTCCCTCAGAATCCCTGACCCATCCTGCTCCTTGTCCCCTCTCTGGCCCCCCCAAGACCTCCTCCCCAACCACCACCCTGGGACACCACTTCCCACCAACCCCCCTGTTCCCTGTCCCCTGACTGCCCCAACCCCTATCCACCCTCCCCCCGCTGAGTCCTGACAGACTTCCAGATTGCCTACCATCCAACCCCCCATTTCCCATCCCCTGACCGCCCCCCCCAGAACCTCTGCCCCCTCCCTATCCCCTGACTGTCCCCAGGACTCCTTACCCCTTATCCAACACCCCCGGCCCCCTGCCATGCTGCTTACCCCCGCCTCCCCTCTCTCCTGGAGCCTCAGTGCGCCGCGTCCAGAAGCAACCCTGGACAGCACTACAGCAGTGTGGCTCCAGGAGGGCCTAAGCTCCCGCCAGTCGGCCTGAGCAGGGAGGAGCTCAGGCCCCGCCCAAGCCACGCCGCTTTAGCTCTGTCCAGGGCTGCTCCTGGGTTACCCCCACCTCTTCCCTCTCTTGGAGCCTCAGTGTGCTGTGTCCAGGAGCTGCCCTGGCACCTGGACAGCGCTGCAGCAGCATGGCTCCAGCAGAACCGTAGCTCACAGCCCTGCCCCCTTACCATGCGGCTCTGAGCGGGGAGGAGCTTAGGCCCCGCTGGAGCTACACCACTTTAGCTGTGTCCAGGGCCGCTCCTGGATGTCATGCGCTGAGGCACCAGAGGATGGGGGAAGGCGGAAGTGGGGCCGGGGCGAGAGCATTCTCGTGGGGGCCTGGGGCAAATTCCCTTCCCCCCTCCCCCTGGGCAGCCTTGGCATTAACACAGCATATTCTTTAACCATTAGATTACACAGGGAAAATTAGACATTTGGGGCCAATTTAAAAAAAAAAAGTTTCAACCCAGTATATAAGTTTATGCCTGAAATTTTGCTCAAGTGAATACTCAGCTTTGCTGCCATAAAAGCTTTGTGAATACAGATTTAGACCCTGATCATGCAATGACTTCAGCACGTACAGAGCTTTTAGTACATAAGTACTCCCCTTGACTTTTTGGATCTGGATCCAAACTTCCCTAAAGTCTGGATGTGTTCAAATCCAGAGTTTGGGTCTGAGTTCTTCTCTGATAAAGTACATGATGATTTTTATGCTAGTTGAAAAACCTGCTGAAGCATTATTTGGTGTGTCAAGAGTCATATTTTTATGCTAATTTATTTAAACCTCTCTCCTTACCCGCAGTTTGCTAAATTAGCGCTTACAAAGGAAGCACAAATTTTGCAGAACTGTCTCAAAAGACTTCAGACTGTGTAGTCTTGGGAGTAAGGACTATTTCTGCCTATATGTCTGCTCTGTGATCATCAGAGCGTGTGGTTTCAATCACAGCTGGGACCTTTGGGTGCTACTATAACACACACAATAGCTCACACTAATCAATTTATTCTACTCTACTCTTTTGATAAGATCAAGTGTGTAATATCAGAGACGTTTAGACATGTGAACATCATTCTGTATTCAAGCTTCAGATCAGAAAAACATCCCTTATCAGGAAAGCACACAAACGTGCTCATCTACTTCATCAACAGAGAAGGATTAAAAAGCACATTAAGCTTTCCTTAAATCAGGGCTAATAAAGGGACAAAGGTTTGATTAAAACTGATGAGCACTGTCAACATGTGTACATGGAAGGAGTTATGTTAGACCTAGCCAAAAATTATCTTTATCTTTCTTATTCTTCTCTTCAGCTGCGCTTTCGGAGGCACTAGGTTGGTTGGTTAGGGTTTCCCCATTCCCTGCAGGATGTTTTGTTGGTACAGAAGCTTGTCTTGACAGAGTATCATGCTTTATTTTAGTCCTAGTCCATTTCTACATTTCATCATGTAATTGTACCTAAAAATGAATGTAAGCAGAGCTCAAGTCACGTTGGAACACTACAGAACGCCATTCCAGCACTTTGGTGGGTGAGGGGAGCCGGAACAGCTTCCCAGCGCTTCCGATCATTGTACAGTAAACCAATGATTATTCATGCTAAAAATATTGGAATTTTAATAAGAGCCAATTTTCAAAAATCTTACATCGTGCCCCTCCAATCCAGCACTTATTTTTTTAGGACTCAGGCACTGAATCTGAATGAGTGTGGCGCTGAAACTCCTCCCCTGACACCATTTAAACTGAAGTTTCTTTGCAGTGCTGATATTTCAATTAAGTTTATTTTGTTATGTTTTTCTGTATGTGGACATTATCCAGTTAAGTACTTATTTCCAATAAGCAGCATTGTATTCTTTCATCAAATACACTATGGGGAAGGACGGAATGAAAAGCCAAAATAAACACCAGGGTACTAGGTGGAGGCCTTAAAAGACAATAAATAAGCCCTCCTTATATTATGCAAGTGCTATTACAAATTTCTTTGCAGAAATTATTGCTAATGTGTTGGTATTAGTTCTCCTTTTGCCTGATTAAGTAGCTTATAATCTTATGGTGAGATGACAGGCTTCTAGTTAGAGCTTTCCCAGTGAAATATGGCCTGACATTCAAAACCAGAGGCTTGCATTTGCTGTTCATTCTTTATAAAAGAGATCCTAATCTCCACAAGATAAACTGCTTAAATAAAAGTTGATGAAAGAACAGTCCAAATAGTGGATTATGCTCTAACTATTTTACAATACTCTGCATTAGGACAATTCTTTGCTAGTAACCTACGGGAAGCTAATCAAACAGCTGAGGTTTTAGGCATTTTCAGGATTGTATTGAGCTTAATTTTTTACCATGTTAATTTTTATTCAGACCTTGTTTATTAGTGTGCATTTTGTACATGGAAGAAATTATAAGGAAAGGGTTAAGAGTAAGTTTTTTCTTCATCTGTTTTAAATCCATAAATGTGAGCCCCTGTGCTGTTTCTTGGTTTCAGATTACTCTTTGATTTATAGGGAAAGGCTGTTCTCCACAAGTTGAAATCCCATGTGTTTCTCCACCATTATAAAGCAACAAATCTTTGAAAGCGCTTCCAGTTTAAAAAGTTTCGGTTTTGAGCTATGATTCTAACTATCTTTTGCTCTTATGATGGTATTAAAATTGGAAACAAAGCCCCGATATTACAGTCCCATCTAACCTGGCTTTTAAAGTACTTGTTGTTTCAGCTTTCACAAACTAAAACACTTGTTTGCAGGAGATTTATTTTATTGTCCTCTATTGCTTTTTTTTCCTCAGTGGATACACCCACCAAAAAGTGTAGCTGCAAGGCGACACATTTATCGTTCATTCTGTGTAAGCAATATCCAAAACTCCCATAGAGACAGTGTGCCAAAAGCTGTGCTAACCTAATAACCCATGCAATCCCACTGAATTCTGACATTGCACAAGATGTAAATCAGTGCAGATTTTGGCCTTGTATGGTGGATTTAAAAAAAAAAAACCCAAAAAAACCACAGGACATATTTCACACAGCCATGAAATAGCACATGAGTTCTCAGCCTAGGGGTTGCAGAGAGGCTTCAATAGGGTTGCAATCACTTTCCCTTTTTTATGGCTAAATGGGAGAAGGGATCCCAATGCTTCATTGTGCGTGTGGAGAAGGTTGAGAACCCCTGAAATAGTATTATCCATGTCCCTTTCCTTTTTTTTTTAAGGTGACTGTGACCATTTAAGGTGATGGTCATTTGTTTTCTGATGTTTTTCCTCTTAGACTCCTCTCATTGTAACTGCAAAGCTGGCTGTGGGGCAGGGTGGCAAGACCATAGTCGATCATAATTTTATGAGTATGGTAGTTTCATTTATCTAGAACTGCTGGGTATAGTCAAGCCTTCAACTGCTGTGCCTTGCTAAAGAAGCTAGAGTGTACCAATGAATCTGGCCCCTTGCCTGTCATTTCTTTGTATGAAGTAGGAAATCCCTTTGCTTCTCTATTCACCACAACTAAAAGAAAAAAAAATTATTGGGACAGGAGCAAGAAAATTGAAGGAGGCCCTGACTGCAGCCATTATGTGTAATTTAATAAGAAGCAATGCAGTATTGTTTTGACCTAGCACTATTCCCCAGTGAACTACTTTCACTGTTGATACAATAAAAAAATCTTCCTTTTGTTGCAAAGCGAGAAAGGTTAGTAGCTGGAAGTAGCATTTCATGGCAAGTCTTCATTAAGATGTGGGGGGTAGGGAGGGATGGTTAAAATAAACTACAATATGCAGCAAAAGCAAACATCCAAAGTGCTCTTGATGAGTTTGGTTCAAGATTTTGGTGCGATAAGGTCAGCATTGACTATGTATTACAGGTTTCAATTAAATAGTTTATGTAACGTGTAGAGCCCTGCACGGATACAAAATTTCTATCCGCATCTGATTCGCGGTCCACAAACATGGTTCATGGATATAAAGCAGATATCCGCAGATTTGCAGAGCTCTAGTAAAGTCTTCAGTGTATGGTAGATGTTCTAGACCATCCAATTTAAGATTAAACACAATGGGCTAAATTCAGACTTGGGGTGAGGAGTACAATGCTCATGGAAATCTCAAGGACAAATTCAACAGAGAGCTAGGTTGTCATAGAAGCTACATATTGTATAGTAAAGTTGTGTAATTTGCACCAATTTGGCATTCAAAGGATATTCAGTACAAGTGGGCCAACGCCATAGGTGGAGCATCAAACCAGGGAGTATAGAACAAGTATGAAATGGACGGCTGCTTTCTCTTGTGCTGGTACCTTCCTATTAATTTTTCTGCTACCTACCTTCTACTCACTTGGTATGTAAGTTGCACTCATTTTGCACATCCACTGGATGCCAGATAGGTGCAAGCTATACTTCTTTACCACTTATCCCCTATTATTTCTGATCAAATAAGATCTGGTTCATATCTTTACCACAAAACCTAACTCTGTGGAGTTAAAAAAATGATTATTTTCTTTTCAACTTTTAGTTTGTTTTGTGCAACTTAGCAAATGCTGGTGCCAGGAGTGGAAGCAGCAGTGTCAAACTATATATCAGAGACTGTTCAGGAAGTACAAGAAATCTCATGAGAGAGTCTGCACTCACCAGATTTCCAGCACAAGCATTCACAGAAGGGGCCACTGTTCTCTCCTGCTGTAATTGGGTGGAACTCCAATGAAATCACTGAAGCTGCATCCATTTACTCCAGCAGAGAGTTTGGCCTTGAAAGAGTATGTATGACCTTAACTATGATGTTTGCACCTCATCAGCACTTAAAATAGTCAGCTTTCCTTCATTAAATATACAAGAACTAATGAAGGCAGAGCTGTTTTAAAATATTTTGCATTCTGTATAAATGTGTCTCCCACTGACCAGCTAAAGAACTATAACAATGAGCTCTGATAGGATTGCTGTTCTATTGTCTTTTAGCTAGGAGATGGTGATTGTAATACAGGACTTTGAGGGTGTGTTGTAATAATAGAGGGACAGCTGAGGAGGATCCACAAGAACCTGGGAAGAGGCAGAAGAACCCACAGAACACTAAAGTTGAGAATAGTGCCATGAAAATATTTCTCAGAACTTTGTTCTTGGAAGATCCAACTGTAAAATGACCAGGACTTGAGTTCCTTACCCAATTCTATCAGTGTTCTGCAGTATAAATGAGATGCTGCATTGTAAAGAGAGATTATGCTTCAGTCTTGAGACATTAAACCAAGGTCCACAATGTCCTGGCCATCAAATACCTATTGTGCTTCACCTTACCTATTGCTGAGCTTATACTGGCTGTTACATTTGCATAGAATCATAGAATATCAGGGTTGGAAGAGACTTCAGGAGGTCATCTAGTCCAATTCCCTGCTGAAAGCAGGACCAACCCCCAGCTAAATCATGTCTAGGCGCAGATTCAGAAAAGCACTTCAGCATGTGCTTTACCATCCTGTTCTAGACAGCATTCAGGCATATGCTTAAGTGGCATTGAGTTAAGTAAATCTTAAATTCTGTTCTAAATACTTATGTTCTCCTGAATCACTGTCATAGTCACCAACTATCATTAATACCATATAAATCATTGTATAACCTTCAGCGTGAAAGATGCTCTACAAATTTTTGTTCTCTTCTGAAAATGCTTTTTATTAGCAAGTACTCTGTTTTTACTATTAGCCAAACACATTAAACACATTTCTTTATTAGGTTTCAAAAGACATTATACTGTATATTTCATGTATGCAGTGTTGCTTTGTCTCCACATTTGTTAAGAAACCACAAATCAAGCTAACGATTTTGTCTCTAAAGCAAAGGGGGATGGAGATTGATAAATTACATAGGTGATTTCTGACTTAAATCCATGTTAGGTTTGATTTGGTTTGGTTTTTAAGGGAGCAGAAGTGAAGGCTGGTGTCAAATAGAAATAGGAGTGCATTGAAGGGACACTGTTGGGTTTAAAATTCATATATTTAAAAAAAACAGATTTCTTTATCTGTTACTAATGGAACTGAGAGAATACTGGAGAAAATCCCGCAAATATTAATTCAAATTTTTAACTAATATCCTTTGGCTATGTTCACATTCAGTGAATAGTATAGCCAAATATTTTATTGGTGGAAATGATAATCAAAAGATTGAGTTTGAAGGGAATATAGCAGAGTATTCTTGGAGAGCTTGAATTTTGAATTTGTAATTTATAGTATTCACATTGAAAGCCAAACCATTACCTTCCCCTAATCAGGGAACAAAAACAATGTGCAATCTATAAATCTAATCAAAACTGGCCATATTTCTAACATTAGGTATGTGCAACAAACTACAAACCAGGAATTCATCACAGAAATTATTTAATGGTGATACTGAATGATTCAGTAATTAGAATAACGAATACGTTTGAGAAAATCATAAGTTGTTCATGGACAGTTTGCAAAGAGAAAAAGGCTAAGTTAAATGAATACGTTATACATGACAAAATTACTTGCCCAGATCTAATTACTAATAACACTGTTGATTATTAAAACTGAAAGAATTTTAAAAATCTTGTCACCACTTATGCAAAAAATAAACAGTGCATTTAACCCAGTGTGGTCATTGAAAAAATAAACTAATCAATTTCATTTGTGTTTGCAGTCAGTTTCTAATCCCATATTAGCAGGAGACTGGAATGTTTGGGTTGCAAACACTAGAGGGAAAGTTATTCCTTTAAAAATAAGCAGTTTCCATACGTTTGAAAAGACTATAGAAACATTTCATTTAGTCTTAAGATTTGGTCAAGCCTATTTTCATTCATTCTAAATTTTGGACTCATATTGTCCTGACAATGTCATTGTACTTTTCCAACACTTAGGGCAGCTTTCAGTAATACAGCCTTAAGATGTTTTAATGAATCATTTATGGGTGAGGTTCTTTTGCTGAGCGCTCTCAGTAAATCATAAAGTTTCTTACAAAAGTCTTTCTTAAATATCTGAAGTAAATAATGGTTGCCAAGTTCCAACAATGAATAATAATAATAAAAAATAAAAGAAAGCTGGGTAGTACACATTGTTTTCAATAGCCAGTTACTCTGATTTCAGTCTCTAGTACTGTGGTCAAGCATTTCCTGTTATATAATGTATGAAGATGCAACTTAATCCATTTCAACCCATCACATTTAAAACATTGTTCACTAATGAGCAGCTCCCTCAAGCATAATGTGCAAGGAATGACAGAATGTGTGAAAAGACAAGAATAACCTTGGCCCATAGCAAATTCAATACTGAAAGCCTCTAGAGAACAAACGATGAAAGATTTCATTAGACTTAATGCACTAATGAAATGGCTTAATGTAGGTATTCGGAATCTCTTCCACCAGATTTTGTTACAAGGAACAATTTTCTGTGCCTGTGTGGAAAATGGCCAGTTCACTTGCAAAGTGTATTATTAAAATCTGATGTGTTAAAGATAAAGTTCAAGTCTAAATAAAGATTAGTGCCAAAAACTTCAAGCCAACCCACTTCAGACTTCGTCCTTAGTGCTTTATTTCTGTCTAAGGTCAAAATCCAAGAAGACTGCAGAGGATTTAAACATGCTTGAAAACTGAGCTCAACTTCAACTCAGTGATAGATTTATAGAAAAATGGGCGTTTTGTACAAAATATAAATCTGTGACTCTCTCCTGCTAAGCTTCAGAGTTCTCATAGAGCTCATTCAGAATAGACAATGTTGAGCTTTAACCTCAGATAATATCAGTGTCTGTGTACCTTGGAAGGACTGTGGCAAACATGATGGTCCTGATGATAATATATTGTGCAAGTGAGCAAAAAATACAAACAGTATCAACAGGAAATTAGCACCACCTTTCCTTTGCCTCATTGCTATAATATTTACATTAGTTCTAAATCAGTATGTGAAGCATTTTCCTGAAATGAGCATGTGAGCCACTATTTAATGCAATTACTAAAGAATTTATATGAAATTAAGATTTTTTAAATATAATAAATGCTGCCTCTAAGTGAATTATGCAACTTTTTAAAAATAAACAGACAAGCAATGCAAAATCAGAGAATGTGTTCCAAACCTGTGTCGTGAAGACTGTGACACAAATCAACAAAAGGCAGGAAATTCAAAGTTTAGGCTGCCAATCCATCCCTGAGCCCATGTTATTATGAAAAACAAACAAACAAGGAAACCACATTGACGTGTGCTCGGGATGGAGTGACAACTTTAAATTTGGAATTTCCTGGCTTTTTTTTCCTGAGTAGGGTATGACAACCTATTTTAAATAGGAACAAAAAAAGGAAAGAAATCTCTTGAGAAACATTGAAAATTGTATATATTTTACCAGTTTACTACATATTTAGTCATCATTTCTAAGAATATATTACAGCAGGTACCTAATGAATTGTAGCTGTTTAAATTCATTATGTAGATAATTTTCTGTATCTTAATTATGATGCATATTGTTAAATTAGTAAAACACTGCACATATGCAGTGGCCAATTCCATAATATTAAATAATTCTCAAATTGTTCATTTTTAATGCCAGTGTTGTGTACCCTGTTATGGACTAACAACCTCTTGAAATTTTCCTTTTTTCCAGAAAAAATGTTGGATTTTTCTTGGAGTACAAAAATAAGCAAACCATTTAGCTTGTTTTCTTCCTGCACTTAAGAAACCCATGTAGAGATTGCATTCAGAAAAGACATCTTCATGGAGATACTTTTTTTGACCTTGATCCTGCAAAGCAACATCTCATGGGAAGTTCCACTGGCTTATTTGCAGTACTGGGGCCTCAGTCCCCAAATACGCAATCTGAACTGCTGGTGTGGACTGTTGCACCTGTGCAGAATCCCATTAACTTCACTGTTGGTCTGTGTAAATTTAAGATTACAGGATGGGGACATACCTTTGTAAATGCATTATATTCTAGGGAACTATGGGTACGTCTACGCTACGGGATTATTCTGATTTTACATAAACCGGTTTTGTAAAACAGATTGTATAAAGTTGAGTGCATGCAGCCACACTAAGCACATTAATTCAGTGGTGTGCATCCATGTACCAAGGCTAGCGTCGATTTCTGGAGCATTGCACTGTGGGTAGCTATCCTGTAGCTATCCCATAGTTCCCGCAGTCTCCTCCGCCCATTGGAATTCTGGGTTGAGATCCCAATGCATGATGGTGCAAAAATAGTGTCGCGAGTGATTCTGGGAAAGTGTTGTCATTCATTCCTTCCTCCGCGAAAGCAACGGCAGATAATCATTTCGTGCCCTTTTTCCCTGGATTGGTCTGGCAGATGCCATAGCATGGCAACCATGGAGCCCGTTTTGCCTTTTGTCACTGTCACCGTATGTGTACTGGATGCCACTGACAGAGGCGGTACTGCAGCGCTACACAGCAGCATTCATTTGCCTTTGCAAGATAGCAGAGACAGTTATCAGTTGTTCTGTACCGTCTGCCATGCCATTGTAAATTGGCAATGAGATGACAGTTATCAGTCATTCTGTACCATCTGCTGCTGTCATGCGTGCTCCTGGCTGAGATCGGCCAGGAGCACAAAGACAAAAATGTTGTACCTCCTTTATGTTGTATCTAAAAATAGAGTCAGTCCTGCCTAGAATATGGGGCAAGTGTGCTAGAGAACCAGAATACTAGAGAGCACAGCCACTCCGTGTCAGATCCCACAGAAATGATGAGCTGCATGCCATTCTAGGGGGTGCCCCTGCAACAACCCCACTCGTTGCTTCCCTGCTCCCCCAACCCTCCTGGGCTACTGTTGCAGTGTCCCCCGCCATTTGTGTGATGAAGTAATAAAGAATGCAGGAATAAGAAACACTGACTTGTTAGTGAGATAAAATGAGGGGGAGGCAGCCTCCAGCTGCTATGATAGTCCAGGCAGGACATTAAATGGTGCGGGGGAGAGGAGCCCAGCATCCCGCTGCTATGATAGTCCAGGCAGTACAGAATCCAGGCTGATGGAGCTTAGCCCCCAGTTGCTATGATGAAGATGGTTACCAGCTGTTCTGTACCATCTACTGGGAATGACCGGGAGTCATCCTATTTTTACCCAGGCGCCCCTGGCCGACCTCACCTGAGGCCAGCCAGGAGCACTCACGGGCTGATGATGATGATGGATAGCAGTCATCTTGTACCGTCTGCCACCGGGGAAGGGAGGGGAGAGGGTGCTGCTGTTCAGTGCTGCAGCATCGCGTCTACCAGCAGCATGTAGTAGACATAGGGTGACATATAAAAAAGTCAATAAACTATTTTTTTCCCTTTTCTTTCACGGGGGGGAGTGAGGGTAAATTGATGAACTATACCCTGAGCCACCCAGACAATGTATTTGACTCTACAGGCATTTGGAGCTCAGCCAATAATGCAAATGCTTTTCGGAGATTGCGGGGACTGTGGGATAGCTAGAGTCCTCAGTACCCGCTCCCTCCCTCCATGAGCCTCCATTTGATTCTTTGGCTTTCCGTTACGCTTGTCACACAGCACTATGCTGAGTCCCTGCTGTGGCCTCTGTCTGATGATTTTTTTCAAATGCTTTGGCATTTCGTCTTCTGAAACGGAGCTGTGATAGAACAGACTTGTCTCCCCATACAGCGATCAGATCCAGAATCTCCCTTACAGTCCATGCTGGAACTCTTTTTGGATTTGGGACTGCATCGCCACCCGTGCTGATCAGAGCTCCACGCTGGGCAAACAGGAAATGAAATTCAAAAGTTCATGGGGCTTTTCCTGTCTACCTGGCCACTGCATCCGAGTTCAGATTGCTGTCCAGAGCGGTCACAATGGTGCACTGTGGGATACCGCCTGGAGGCCAATACCATCGATTTGCGGCCACACTAACCCTAATCCAATATGGTTATACCAATTTCAGCGCTACTCCTCTCATCGGGGAGGAGCACAGAAACCGGTTTAAAGAGCCCTTTATATCGATATAAAGGGCCTTGTTGTGTGTATGGGTGCAACATTAAATCGGTTTAACGCTGCTAAAATCGGTATAAACGCGTAGTGTAGACACAGGCCTCTGTTATAAAAAAGATCATTTGGTCAAAGACACGTTTGATCTCTCTTAGAGCAAGTGGCTCCACTACAGTATTTGCTGAGCATTATAAATGTCTCACTAGTGAATCAGCATATGCTGTAGGATTATCTAAAGATCTGCAGCCCTGATGTTATACTAAAGGGGTAAGGATATCATTTCAGCTTCAGAATTCTGATTGGCTGGTGAAGAGTTTATTGTTCCTCTAAGTGGAACTTTCCATTATAGCTGAGTAAATTAATTGCAAAAGAGGAAAAGAAAAAAATAACAAAGAAAGCCCAACAGCAGAGATTCTATGTTGTGAAATTCATCTCATGTGTGATATGGATGCTTGACTCACAAAGTTTTGTTTTAGGTTTTTCTCACCCCTGACTCTGATATTATGAGGAGTGCCTCCAACAGCCATACATTTTTACTTGATGTTAGAGTGCAAATAAAAAGCCTTGTCTATAAATGTCAGAATATAAATGCTGTTGGTTTGTGTTAATCCATTGGCCCTACTGACCTAGTATTGCTGTCAGCTTTCAAGGGATTATTAAAAATGCCCCTGTAAGTATATATACACCGGTCAATTCAGAAGCATAATTCCCATGACATTAACAATTCCAGTGTTATATTTGTTGTTCCAGAGCTCCGTTCCATGTATTAAAGCCCACTGAAAATCTCATGTGATCTGTGTACAGTGTTTGTGAGTGTCAGAATATATATTATTGAATGCAGCTGTGCTTCCATTACATTTAAAGGATTACAGTCAAGTTGACATGACCGAATGTGGTGTAACATATTGTTCATCAACTGTTTGTCAAGGGTAAACTGATTCTGATCTATCTCAGCAAATTGCACACATGGTTTTCACTGATAAGCATAAATCCTTTAAAGAATAACAAGTGTGCCTGTCATTGTTATGCACTTGCTTTCTACTATCATAATCTGTGCATGCGGACGTTGTACACAATTGTCAGCTCTCTTGAAACATGGGTGACATTTTCATTTGTTTTGGTTTTTAAATGTCCTGTGTTTTTATGTGATTTTTATAAAGGAAAAAAACATTAGTGCCTGACATGGGACAGATAACCCTGATTATTTTTTATTTTTTATTTTTTTATTTTAACTGAGTGCAGATAATATGTCCCTAGATGTACAAAGCACAGAGAAAGAAGAATGTCTGTGTAAGTGGCATACAATCTAAAGCCCAAATCCTGCAAACATTTAGGCATATGCTTGACTTTACAGAGGTGAGCAGTTCCATTGAAGTTCAATTTAGTCAGCTACAGTCAGTGGGATTATTCACCTCTGTAAAGTTAAGCATGTGAATAAAAGTTTGCAATATCAGGGACTATGTTAAACGGATCTGTAATTGCCAATGACATTCCTTTTTGTTGCCAGCTCTTGCAATTTCATTAAAGCCCCAGTTGCTGAAATCATGACATTGCATGAGAATCTCAGCTTTCATTTAAAAAAAAAATGGTTTCTGGCCCCCATTGGTTGCAGAGAGAGGCTTGAAAACATAAAGCAAGTGCACCCATAAAGACTCAGAAAGTCAGAAGGAACCAACATTTATTTTATTTATTTATTTTAATCTCATGATTTTTAAGCCAGTCTAATTATTTTTGGGGCATGGACTTAATTTTTTGACCCCTTGGGTGGACAATACTGAGACTATTGTGCTTTTTTCTAATGTGTAAGTGGGTTTTTTTTTTATTGTAGTCTTTTAAATTAGGAACATTAAACTTATTTACAAAGATGGTTCACGGGATTGTTAAAGGGATACAGAGTCTTTCATTTCTACAGCATGAAACCAATTCATTTCAAATTAGATTTACAGTGTCTGAAAATCATTAGCTCGCTGATGGTTGCTCAGTCAGCTATGTGAAATAAATTCTTGGTTCAGATACAAGACAATTGTCACAACTGATACCAATGGACAGTCCCAAAATTATGGCCGAAAACCAAATGGACATTAGAACGATAATATCCTTCCCACCTCCTGAGATGATCCCGACAACAAGCCTACAGTGCATTGCAAGCTTGCCATCTGGAAAGAACACTTGAGCCATTAGAGTTGTCTTTCAGTAACATTAAATTCACTTAAATAAAGAAAGAGGAGGAGGAGAGTTCAGAGAAAGAGCGAGAGTGAAATAACTGTGAAACATTGCTGGGAAAGGGGGAAAAAAGCCTTACCTGGCTTCTGTCCAGCATAATGCATGCTGGGATGTCACCTGAAGCCACAGTCAGTGATTCTCTGTGGGTCTGGATTTTACAGGCATAAAAATGTTGAAGCTTCATTTTAAGATAATGATGGTGTTGACTACTTCTCTTGATTATTAGGAGCACTCATATTTACTTGCAGGTCACCTCAGAGATATCCAGTAAGTTCATAACACTATATCATAGAGTCTCATGCATGGTTTTAAGTAAATATACTTGCAAAAGGAAAATGTCTTTTTTTTTTTTTTAATAACTCAGCTCTCCCTCCCCCTGATCCTACCCATGAAATATTTATAAAACTTTTTCCCAAAGCTAAGCAAGTCCAAACCTGTGAAATTTAGGGGCTAGATTTTCAAGAGTGCTCAGCTCCCAGCTAAAAGTGGTCAGATTTTCAGGAGTGTGCAGCTAGTCATGAAAATATTGCTTAGAGAATGAAAATGTACTGTATAGCTGGTTGGCAAATATGCACATAGGAAGAAGTCCCTGAAATTATAGATTTGTTAATGCATCCACTGTCTACCTAGAGACTACAGGTATGTCACAAATGGTCATACAATCAAATATTGTGAGTTAATGTTTAAACTCTACATTTACTAAAGCATTTGTTACCAGTTTGCAGAAGACATCAAACAACCAAGAATCATAACCTTGGCTACTAATTAAAATCCTTATTTCTTTCTTTCACTCCAAAAACATTTAATCTCTGGGAAGTAGGAGAGCCTTGTATGCAGGGACTTTTTTCAATGTTAGCAAAACAACAAGTGTTATGTGGGAGTTTCTAAAGGGGTTGTGGTATAGAAGAATAAAAGAAATGTGTGAATTTTCTGTTTTCCTTTCAGAGAAGTAAACATTAGCATTAAACAAAGAGCAATTAAAAACGGATGCACTGGAAAACCTTATGTGGTGGGAAGGAGAAGGGGTTATGAAAACAAGAGGCAATTTTTACCAGGTTAAAAACTAGCATTTTTCTGGGGAAAGCTATTTTAACTGATAAATGGAACAGTAATCCATCACCAGAACCAGATGGTATTCACCCAAAAGTTCTGAAGGAACTCAGATATGAAATTGCAGAACTACTAACTGTCCTGTGCAACCTATCTCCAGAGATAATCCTGGCAATTACAGGCCAGTAAGCCTAACTTCAGTACCAGGCAAATTGATTGAAAATGTAGTAAAGAACACAGTTATCAGACTCATAAATAAACACAGTGTGTTGGGGAAGAATCATCACCACTTTTGTAAAGGGAAATCGTGCTTTGTCTGTCTATTAGAATTCTTTGAGGGGGCCAACAAATGTGGACAATGGTGATCAATTTATTATAGTGTTCTTGGACTTTAAGAAAGCCTTTGACAAGGTCCCTCACCAAAGACTCTTAAGCAAAATTAGCAGGCATGGGATAAGAGGGAAGGTCCTCTCATGGATCAGTAACTGGTTAAAAGACAGGAAACAAAAGGTAGGAATAAATGGTCAGTTTTCACAATGGAGAGAGAGGTAAATAGCAGAGCACCCCACAAATCTGTCCTGGGTCCAGTGCTATTGAACATAGTCATAAATGGTTTGGAAAAGGGAGTGAAGTGTAAGGTGGCAAAATTTTCAGATGATCCAAAATTACTTAAGATAGTTAAGTCCAAAGCAGATGGCAAAGAGATACAAAGGGATCTCACTAAACTGGGTGACTAGGCAACAAAATGGCAGATGAAATTCAACGTTGTTAAGTGCAAAATAAAGCACATTGGAAAACATAATCACAATTATGCATACAAAATGATGGTGTCAAAATTAGCTGTTACCACTCAAGAGAGATCTTGGAGTCGTGGATAATTTTCCTGAAAATATCTGTTCAATATACAACCGTAGTCAAAAAACCTAACAGACTATTAGGAAGCATTAGGAAAGTGGTAAATAATAAGACAGAAAATATCATAATGCCACTATATAAATCCATGGTGCACCCACACCTTAAATACTGTGTGCAGTTCTAGTTGCCCCACCTCAAAAAACATATATATGAATTGGAAAAGGTGCAGAGTAAGACCATTCTGTATGAAAATGGTTGGTTTTCCAGATAGGGAGAGGAGCAAATTTGTGAACATTTGCAATATTTCCCAGAAGGTGGAATTTCACCAATTACACTGTGGAAAAACTGTTTGCTGGAGGAAATGTGTGGCTACTCAGGAAAAATCAGATTATGTGTAGTGCTGACCATACTGCTGAGCTGTGTTCTGCAAGAGACCTAAACATGTAAAGGACCTTGTTGTGAGAGATTCCCATCCCAGGGAGGGTACGAAGGGTGTCAGCTCAATATAAAGAGAACGCACTATTTAGCAGCAAATGAAGTCTTCATGTGTGTAAATATGGCTTTATAAACAACCATTACTGATAATAAATGACAAAGAAAATACATTTGGAAAATCTAAGTAACGTCAGCACTGCTCTACTGCTTGTGCCCTTTAGTAGTTAGTAGAAGTACTGAATACTACTGGGATAAAAGTCAAAGTAGCCCAGTTTAAAATGATGTATTTATAGTGGGTAAGTGTCTATAACACTAAGTGTTTTTCATTTGTTATAGATGAAGAATGACAATTAAAAAGAAATCATTTGAATAAATCGTAAACATATCTGATTATAATTTTAAGAAAATATATTTATCACATTTAAAATATTTTAAAATATAATTAAAAGTATAAAGAAAAACCTGTCATTTTTATAATCTATATTAAATAAAGTATAATGTTTAATACTATGTGTTGTGAAAAGCAAAAGCTTTATGGTAATCAGTTATTATGAAGTACTTAGCATTTCTTGATTCTATTTTATTTGTGTTTATAGGGGACTTCCATATGTTACTTATTGTTAACGTTTCATATACTGCTATAGTACAATTCATGCAGTGATGGTTTTTCTAAAAGTACAAATTAGTGCAAGTGAAGGAAAACTTGCAAAAGATCTGGAAAGAAAAAGCTATACTATAGGCGACGATACTAGGGTGCTTGTATATAAAAAAGAAACCTGAGAGCTAAAGTTCTAAATGCTCATGTCTGGGGCTTTTGAGAGAAAGAGAAAGCAGGAGAGGTGGGAGAGGGCTCACTTGACACAGGGAGAGATTCATATGGTCACCACTTAACGTTGTGCAATACACTGCATCCAAGCATAAACCGTAGAGATAAAATTCCAGATTTTAAAAGCTTCTTTTTTTTTTTTTTTGGTATGTGTGGTCTCAATAATGGTGTGTTGTATCCACAGAAGGAATTGTTGCTTCTTACATAAACATTCACTTGTCACTGAAGCACTTAATGAAGGTTATTATCCTTATTATATGGCTGGAGATGATCTCTTTCACTGAACTCACTCGTCTCATTTTTCCTACAGGCTGCGAGAACACCACCGTGCTGCCATTAAGGTGATACGACGGATGCAGTACTTTGTAGCAAAGAAAAAATTTCAGGTACGTTTTGAACAGAGGGCTAGTTTTCTAAATAAGCCCTTTTATACTCCTGGCTTATTGTTTCTTCTATAAATGTAAGAAAAAGAGACTAGCACAATTCATATCAGTAATGGTGAGTCACACCCACTATTCTCTCCCTCCTTGAATAGGGTGGTTGTTCAGCATCAGGTTAGTCCACTGTGGACACACTGGGAATAGGCTAACCTGCTGAAATGCAGCCTGAATTAAAATGTTGTTTTCTGCTAATGGACTTGACCTTTCACCTGCTGTTATCTCCATCTCCTTCTTGCAATGCAAACATTCTCATATGTCTTCATTAATTCTGAGTTGTGTGTTATTGTCATGCTGACTCAGTAGGCTTAGAGATTAAAATACTACTTTAACCTTGTTTTCTATCTCATACTCAATGTTAATGAAGTCCCGATAAGGGGCAGGGATGGAAATTTGTTAGCATAGTGCAAAGTTTCTGCTTCGTTTCTTTTGCCCCTCCTATAGAGGTAAAAAAAAAACCTTCAAAGTTCATGAGATAATCAGTTATCTCTATGCCTATAGCCTACATTGACATTTCTTCAGTCTCGTTTCAGTTGCTGGTATTTTGGTTACATAAGCATTTAACAGTGGCTAATTAACTTTGGCCTGGTCAACATAAAAAGTTGCACCTGTCTGTCAAAGCTGTGGGTTTTTTTAAACCAATTTAGTTAACCCAATAGGAACCCCTGTATCAACACTCTGATTTAGAATCGCTTATATCAGTGTAGCTTGTATCAGTAATTCACTAATGGAAGTCAGTGGGCTTTGTGCCTTTATATTCCTTTGGCCTTTTTGCAAATCTCCCCCTATATGATTTAGTTTTACACTGAAAAATATAAGGCCTGAAATGCTGTAAATGAGCTTAGGTCCATTCATTGTACTTGCTACTCTAATTAATAAATATATAGTAATACATTCAATTAATAAATTTGAAAATCCTTGCACAATAGGCGTAAAAGGTAAAATTTTGAAAAGTGCTTCAGTGGCTTAGGAGTGTAAGTTCCATTTTCAAAAGTGACTTAGGCACCATTATTAATAATCATAACAATACTTTTCCCACCTTCAATCCACTCCATCTAAAATGAGTTTGTTACGCTTTCCCTATAAATATTTAAAAGGGGATGGGGACTATTAAAAAGTAGTTGGTCAACAATTATTATCAATCCTTAGAAGCGTCATTTGTTAATAAGAAATGAAATGAGACATTTATTTCCTGCAACCACAAAACCTGGGCCCTCATTTCATCACTGAAATTTATAAACATTATCAAGCTATTTTAATATGTAGGTTGTGTTTAATGATTTTGAAAACAAAATCTCATCTGGAATATTTTCTATTATTGGTGTAGCTGGTAGTGCTGCTTATGGTTAGACTTGTCTGACACTTCCTACTATAAGGCCCTGTCTCCAGTTGCTTATAACTTTACCCAACCTTAACTATTCAGGCTGAAACATTCTTTATATGCTGAGTTTTTGCCACAGGTCACATTTTTGTGGAAAGTTTCAACTTAAATGGTTTAGCTGTTTCTGAGAACAAGATTAAGCAAATATTTGGTGTTTTGCCGTATTAAAAATAATTCTTACAACCGTTTAATTGAGAAAAATCTAGTTCCTCCGTGTTTTGGGGCAGGGACTTGAAATTTGAAGGGGGTTCATACTGGTATCAAAGATTAGTCATGGTATTAACTAAGAGGCTTAGAAACAATAGTTCCACACCTTATTTCTATTTCCCACCCGGGCTTTGTCAAAACAGATTTTGAAAATGCCTGAATACCTTGTACAACATTATCCACCTGGAGAGTAAACTAAAGTCCCCTGCAGCAGATCACTTGATAGATAGAAGCTGAAAAACCATTGGACTGAATGTAGTGGGACTATTCCCTTCACACTTAAAACTTGTTTGTGCTTGGCACTCGATTTGCTAAACTGGCTCCTCCATTTTGCTATATGTTTTGCCATCTGCAAGAAAACATGTTCCAGGCCATCTATCCGAATCCCATAAGGATGTTCTCTATCTTTCCCAGCATTTGTAATTATTCTTGAACAATTAGTCTTAGCCATTCAGAAATTGTAAGTTTACATCTAAATGAAATATACCTCAAGGCCATACTATATGCTAATGATGTGCTGCAGAATCTTCCAGTAAAGTTTTATTTTCAGTTACAAAGTTAGGAGTTGGTTTTCAGAAAAGTTCTAAGGTATTTAAGGTAAAATTTTCAAAAAACCCTACATGACTCAAAGACCACAAATACCATTGAATTTCAATGGGATTTAGGCTCCTAAATTTATCAAGTGCTTTTGAAAACTTCCCACCAAATTGGGAGAAATCAGACATTCTTCCTTTGAATGTACAGTATATTGCAAATCTACTTTGCTCTATTGTATGTCCACAAAGAGGAGTCATAAGGGAATAAAATGTTCAGAGTTAAAATATGTACCAGCTATTGACTCTAGAGTTTCTATTAACCAGTCCAACCCAATGTTTAAATTAATCCAATATTGAATGATGGCACTCTTGAAAGCTAACATGGTAAGCATGTTTAGAATTAGGGTTGTCAAAAAATGTTCATAGAATTTTTTTTTTTGAAAATTTTCTGCCAAAAGCGTCTGCTTTCCACGGAAAATGTATGGGTTTTTTTGTTGTTGAAATGTTAGAAAATCAAAAAACCTCAGCTCAGGTTAATGGGACTACTTGTGCTTAAAGTTAAGTATTTGCAAGATCAGTGCCTAAATATTTTTTTTAAGGGTGCATCCATAAGTATGATGTTGGAAGAATAAAGAAAATGTCCCAAATTTACCCAAAATAGATCTCAGTGCAGCAAGGTTCTTAAACTGCACCAGATGTATTCAGGATACACCTGTCTATCAAATTCTATGTAGCTATGTGTTGTTTTTGAAAAAAGTATCAGTTAACAATGGATGGTTGGACTGTCAAAGACAAATGTCAACTAGAGCCCAGTTTCAAACACTTGTTGTTAAAAAGTTATAATGAGAAAGCAAATGGAGACTACACAGACATTTCTAATGGTGTGAAAAGTAAAAGTGAAATCTTACGCTAAAAGACCACTTTTGAGTAAAGCCGAAATGTATGCACAATTTTGAGGCCATTTTATAACACAACTCTCTAAATATAATGGCATCGTTAGGCACCACCACAGAGAGTAATATTCTTTCCATAGACATTTTAAAACCATTCTATAGAACTCTATAACAAGGATATTATTCACTCATAAAGTCTGTAGGATTGTTTAAAATTGTGTAGAAATTTTTTCACCCCTTAGCACCATTTAGATGCTGTACTGTCTCCACAGGGGTGAATACATCACTGTTGACGAAAGGTTCTATAGAATCTAGTAGACAATGGTATTTTGAGGGATTAAAAAGATCATGGATGGTGCCTTATGTCTTACTCTACCCCTCTGCACAAGAGTGAATTTTATGCATCAGGAACAAATCACTTCTAGTACAGCCTAGTTTATCCACCCTATAATTTACTTTTAAAGCAGAGTACCATTCTTGAATGTCCTATTTAATTAATTCACTAGCATAACAACATTTTTATATCCTATTACAATTGTGAAAGCTTTTAAACTCCTGGACTCAAATTTATGTGCACTGGCACAAATCTAATAAACACAAACAGTACAGGAGAGCAGAACATGATCCTTGAGTCCTCAGTCTAATTTAAAAAAAAAATCAATTTCATTCCAGGTAAGTTTTCTGTTGACTAAATTAGTTTTCTGCAAAAATATCTTTCATTCATGCACTGTAGAATCAAAAATTAAAAATCTGCTGTACATGATGTACAAAGCTAAAAATGCGGCTTGGGGTCCTGTGATGACATGAGGAACTAGTGTCTCTGTTGTGGTTTATAATGATGTCACCAGAAGCTCTTGATGTATTTATAGCCTTATAATTCAAAGTCTTACTACTTCCTGGACTGTATTTTATATGTAATTCAGTTACCTTGCTATCAATCAGGAATTGTGTATGTAATCTTCTATAATCACTGTGAGGTCTCTGGAAAACAAAATAGTTCAAAGCAACTTGTACTTCAAAGGCTGTTGCACACATTTGTACTGTTCGGTTGTGCTTCCCAGAAATTTCCTTAGCATTCGCTTCCCTCTCCCTTGTTTGACTCCTGGAGAACTGCTCTGTGCATGCAGCTGCTGCACATTCAGCTAATAAGGAACAATAATACACAGCTGTGCCTATATTTAATGTTTGTCATTCACTCTTGCGCCTTCTGAAAACTCTATATTTGATGCAAAAATCCTTCCTCACTGTGGCATACCAGCAGCAAAGAATCTTGTGGCACCTTATAGACTAACAGACATTTTGGAGCATGAGCTTTAGTGGGTGAATACCCACTTCGTCAGATGCATGTCATCCCCACGAAAGCTCATGCTCCAAAACGTCTGTTAGTCTATAAGGTGCACAGAATTCTTTGCTGCTTTTACAGATCCAGACTAACACAGCTACCCCTCTGATACTTGTGGCATACCAGGATACAATCCAGACTAATAAGTAGCTCAGTCACCCCTGCCCTGTAACCTGGGGTGCCCTTTACAATGCCTTGCTGCTCACAAACAGCCTCTGGCATGTAAATTACTCCCATCTATGTCTGTGTGTGTGCTGCAGCCAGCTAGCCACAACTTGGCACTTACCAGCCTTAAAAATTACCACAAGGTGACCCCCATACACTTCCACTCCTAGATTTTCCCCCAGAAATGTATGTCCTGTACTGCCAAGCCCTCTCCTGGGCAGTACGAATACATTCAGTCTGTTACTCCTTTAAGAGAATAATATGCACACAACTTGTTACCCCAAATGCAGTTATCCAGACACTTCAACTTGAACACACCTGATTAGATAAAACAGGAAAACAAGTTTATTAACTACAAAGAGAGAGATTTTAAGTAAGTACAAGCAATGAGGCATAAAAGTCAGAAATGGTTACAGGAAAAATAAAGATAAGATGTTCACTAATGCCTAACTTAACAAACCGATTAGATTGAAGCAAAATTTCTCACTACATTCTCCAGCAAATTACTGACCAAACTCTTAGGTCAGTACCTTCTCCCAGAGTCCAGTGCCTGCTTCCTTTGTCTCTTCAGGTGGAGTGAATATGATAGGCAGCGAGATAGAGGGAGGTGCCTTGGGGGGTTTTCCCCTCTTTTTTATAGCTTCAGTCCCTCTCTTGAAAAGCATTTCCAGCTGAGACCCAGGATGCAAAGTGTTGATGTGGAAGGATATTTCCTGCTGGTTTTTTTCACCTGTTTGAACTTCCTTTGTCTTCCTTTCCTTCTGGATGACTCTGTTTACTGTTCAAATGCAAATTAAGCAGAGCACACATCCCTTTGTTTAGGACAGACCTGTTTACCAACTTCTGTTTGGACAGGGTTGTGGAACATGTGTTAATAATACCATACAGGGAAATCTTATAACTTCACAGTGTTGTCACACACATTTTTACCAGGACAATGCTGACCAGCAAACTATGAGTTTTCAAAAGATACCTTGCAAAGCATACTTTGTACAAAGATTATTACAGTACTGTGTTGAGTGTAAATACAGGGTGTATTCTGTCACACTAACACATTTAGATCATCATCATCATCATCATCATCATCAGTAATGCTCCTAATTAGCAAAGGGATGAAACAGGCAATGTCATTGAAAGCTATTGGAACTGGCTTATATATTTGCTTTTTCAATACGGTCGGGCCTGGTTATTCTGTTCCAACTTGCAAATTCTCTTTTGTCAGCCAAGCTAACAAACCTTCCAAGTACTAAGTTATAATCATGATAAGCATTTCCTCCTGAAAGATCATTTACTGTGTCAATTTTTCATATGCCCATCCTAATTAGATAAAGTAAGCACAAGATAATCAGCTCTGACTGTTAAATACACATTCCTACCTAGTAATGCACCTTAACTTTATGCACACAATCTAAGCTTTCCAGGCCTCCGACTTTACTATTCCTTAGCTGAGAGAAGCAGCAGGGTAACTTAAAAAGCAGGCTATAACGTACTTACTCGTTTTGTTATCAGGCCTCCACATCCCATCCCTGTGAGTGCAAGGAATGCAAGACCAAGCCTATTGTTTTCATTTCTGTTAAATTAGACTTGTCTTGTAGCTAAGTAGTTCTGAGTTTAGAGTTTTCAACCTTATTTTACTAGACTCTATTCCGTAACGTCACAGTCATGTATTCAATTTTTTTGATAGTATCGTGTTCACAATATCAGTCCATGGGCAAGATTATTGGCTAGTGCAAATTGATAGTATGCAAATTTATACCAGCTGAGGAACTTGCCCCTTTCTTTGTGGAATCTAAGGGTACGTCTACACTGCAATAAAAAGCCCTTAGCACCAAGTCTCAGAGTCCAAGTCAATTGACTCGGGCTTGCAGGGCTTGGCCTCCTGGGCTGAAAATTGCAGTGTAGGTGCTCAAGGTCAGATTTGCCTCCAGGCTCTGAGACCACCCCCTCCAGTCTGAGTCCAAACAACTACACTGCAAATTTTAGTCCTGCAGCCCAAGTCAGCTGACCTGGGCCAGTCATGGCCTTGCTGTGGGTCTTTATTGCAATGTAGTTGTATCCTAACTAAAGGATTTTTTTTAAAGAGTCAGGTTTCCTGTGAATTCTTCCATCCCTATGTCCATGCTCAGATGTGTCAATATACTCATCACTGCTACTTCCACAATTCTGATGTGACCCAAAAATACAGGAGTTTGTGATTAGCTTTGGGGTATCTGACGAACTGAACTACAATTCCCTTAATAATGTGATTGAACTGAAAAAAGTAAATATGTTAAGAGAGAGATTTAAAAATGAGGTGATTAACTCTAGTAATTTGATAAGTTTATGGGCTAAGGGAGAAAACATTCAAGAGGGTAAGGGAAACTGCTAAACCTATTAGAAGTAGAACTTGAGTCTGCTGAAGGTGTCTGACTTTGAAGATAGCTAAAAGTACTTATGGGTGAACTAGCAGTCCAGCCCAAGCCCTATACAGCACTTAAGTCTCCCTTAAAGCCTCGAATTAGAGCTTAAGTGGAACTGAATCAGTGCATAGGCCTTGTGCTGCCCTCTGCATAGGGGTAAATTGCAGCAGAGAAAACCTAAGAACTGTTCTGTAGCAAAACTTGCACCTGAGAGACACTTGAGAAGTCTGGAAATCAGTTCTCTCTCCAGAAAAGCTCGCTCTATTTCCAATATCAGCTCTTAAAAACTTTAGCTGTTTGAGTGTATTTCTTCTTTAAGAAGGCTGTTGTGATGGTCCTCAAGAAGACTGTACACATTGGGTGTACCACTGTATTAAAATACTGTGTTCTTATTTGATGGCTGAGAACAAACTGTCAATCTTCTCCAAAACAGGTTGGTAGTAATTAGGGTATTGTCCCCCCCAAATGTGCTTTGTAGTCCTCTAAGAGGACCCAAAGTACCAGCTGGGGGCTGCAAATTGTCTTAAGCTTTCCCGTGGTTTAAAAATGAAGCCTTTGATGTTAGGGTGTAAGGAAAGCTTTCAGAATGTGAAATGAACATAACCAAAGCAGAGGTCTCAGCCTGAGTTTGCAGAGAGCCTGCAACAATAGCTCTAAAGTGTGTATTGCCCCATTCGTTTGAATGGTTGCGAAGTCAGATGCTAGCAGTGATACTTTAAAAGTTAGCATTGTAAAATATTTCGTGGCTGATCAAAGCACATAAGAAAGGAGAGGAAGATCTATGCCACTATTTCATCAGAAGGGGCTGTATGGTGGAATAACTGGAGGCATGTGGCAGTGTTGTACATTAAGAGGTGTAGCCTTTAACAGCACATGGAAAGTGTATGTGTGTTGGCAGGGAGAGCACAACTGACTTCATTTTTCTGAAAGAGGATCAGCTTTCAAAAGTTTGGGAAACACTGAATTGGAGTATGAAACATATCAGTGAGAGTTTATTGTATTTTAATGCATTATTTATTTATAGGCATTGTTTATTTATGGGCCTCCAGCATTCATCACTGTAGTAACTCTTTATAGATTAGTGCAACCATGTTTCTTTTACCAGGGGATTTGTTCATTGTGTTGCAGCATACTGGAACTTTTGAGAACTATTTAAGAGTTGTGGAACTTCACCATTACTCAATAAATCTTATTAGAAGCTTTGAAAAAGGATGCTATTTAAACTGCAACTTTAAAAAAAATAAACCCTACCATTGTTTCCCTATTCCATGCACTTGCCTTGGGTCTGATTCCCAAGGGTAGGCCTATTGGACTCTCGCTTGATAGAAACAGTAAAGGCTGTGTTATGCAGCCTAACAGAAAATGTATACATGGTAAACGGTCTTGAAAACAAGAACTGCCTAATGAGTATATGGAGTAGAAACATTTCACACAAGCCTAGGCCACATTACTAATACTATTAAGGAGTCAAGTATCAGAGGGTAGCCGTGTTAGTCTGGATCTGTAAAAGCAGCAAAGAATCCTGTGGCACCTTATAGACTAACAGACGTTTTGGAGCATGAGCTTTCGTGGGTGAATACCCACTTCGTCAGATGCATGTAATGGAAATATCCAGGGGCAGGTATATATATGTGTGCTAGCAAGCAAGCTGACCTCGTTATCTCTAGCTTGCTTGCTAGCACACATATATATACCTGCCCCTGGATATTTCCATTACATGCATCTGACGAAGTGGGTATTCACCCACGAAAGCTCATGCTCCAAAACGTCTGTTAGTCTATAAGGTGCCACAGGATTCTTTGCTACTATTAAGGAGAATGACTTTATGACAATTTGGGGTAATATTGCTGAATCATGAGAGCCCATCTCTCCATACTGTGCAAACTGATAGAAATTTAAATTAGTGGGCTTTTGATATTGGTACAGTCAAATGGCAGCTGTGTAAAGGGGAATGGGGGTTTGAAATAAACCCCAAGGGAAAAGAATTAGTGGTTAGCAGGCAGATGAAGTGCCAAAAAGGAGCAGAATAAATGAATGTATTCCATGGGTATCACCTCCATATGTGTGGAGACAACATCCATTTCATTTTCATTAAGTCTTGGAACACTGGGGAAGTTCCAGAACACTAGAAGAAAGCTGATGTTGTGCCAATATTAAAAAAGGTAAACAGGATGATTCAGATAATCATAGGCCTGTCAGTCTGACATTGATCCTGGGCAAGATAATGGAGGGGCTGATACAGGACTCGATTAATAAAGAATTAAGGGAGGGTAATATAATTAATGCCAATCAAAATAGGTTTATGGAAAATAAATCCTGTTAAACTAACTTGATTTTTTTTTGGTAGATTATAAATTTGGATGATAAAGATGATAGTGTTGATGTAAAATATTTAGACTTCTGGTAACGCATGACATTTTGATAAAAAAACTAAAAAAATATAAAATTAACATGGCATACATTCAGTAGTTTTAAAGCTGGCAAACTGATAGGTCTCAAAATGTGCAATCATCATAGAGTGGGTATGTTTCTATTAAGATCCTGTAGAGATTGGTTCTTGGGCCTACCCTGTTTAACATTTTTATCAATGACCTGGAAGAAAATATAAAATCATCCCTGATAAAGTTTGCAGATGACACAAAAATTGGGGGAGTGATAAATAACGAACAGGACAAGTCACTGATACAGAGCAATCTGGTTCACTTGGTAAGCAGGGCGCAAACAAACAATATGTGTTTTAATACAGCTAAATATAAATGTGTACATCTAGGAACAGAGAATGTAGGCCATACTTATTCACTGGGGGACTCTATCCTGGGAAGCAGTGACTCTGAAAAAGATTTAGGGATTGTGGTGGATAATCAGCTGAACATGAGTTCCAGTGTGATGATGTGGCCAAAAGGGCTAATGTAATTCTTGGATGTGTAAACAGGGGAATCTTGAGTAGGGGTAGAGAGATTATTTCACCTCTGTATTTGGAACTGGTGTGATGGGTACTGAAATACTGTGTCCATTCTGCTGTCAATAATTCAAGAAGATTGTTGATAAATTGGAAAGGGTTCAGAGAAGAGCCACGAGAATGATTAAAGGATTAGAAAACATGCCTTATAGTGCTAGGCTCCAGGAGCTCAATCTATTTAGTTTAACAAACAGGAAGTTTATGGATAACTTAATTACAGTTTATAAATACCTACATGGGGAACAAATATTTAATAATGGGCTCATCAGTCTAGCACAGAAAGGTATAACATGACCCAGTAGCTGGAAGTTAAAGCTAGATGATTTCAGACTGGAAATGAGGCATACATTTTTAACAGTGAAGGTAATTAATCATTGGAATAATTTACCAAGGTCTGTGGTGGATTCTCCATCACTGAAAATTGTTACACCTCTACTCCGATATAACGCGACCCGCTATAACACGAATTCAGATATAACACCGTAAAGCAGCACTCCGGGTGGGCAGGGCTGCGCACTCTGGTGGATCAAAGCAAGTTCAATATAACGCGGTTTCACCTATAACGCGTTAAGATTTTTTGGCTCCCAAGGAGAGCGTTATATCGAGATAGAGGTGTATATCATAATTGGATGTATTTCTAAAAGATATCCGCTAGGCCTTATTTTGAGGGTAGTCCCATAGTGTATGTCATATAGGAGGCAAGATGATCACAGTGGTCCCATCTAATCTTGGATCTATGAATATATATTGCTGGACTTGTGTCAAGATTACTTGGACAGCGTATCTTGTTTTCTGTGTTTGTCTGCTTACAGACCTAAAGGAGCGTTTATGCAACAGCTAATCTAGAATACTGGGTTGATGCGAAGGCCCAGATTTCAGGGAGGTCTCTAGTTCAACATATGTTGCTTGCTGGGCTGATGTCAAGGCACAGTGCTCCGTAAGGTCACTAGTAGAGCAACATTAATACACTGGGCTGATGTTAAGGGGCAGGCCTCGGTGACACCAGTGGCTCGGTACTTTTAGCATGGGCTGGTGTGAAATTGCTGGCCTTCTGGTTATTAGCTCAGAAGGGTGAAATCTGTTTGTGCAAGAGAGAGAGTTTATGGCAACTGGCCTGTGACCTGAAGCTTACTTCCAGAAGAGCCAAAGATAACCACAAACCTCAGAGCAAAATGCAAACACTCTTCTTTGATTTTTCAATTCCTCATTAACCTGTCCAAAATTACATATCCCTACAGTATGGAGGGGAAGAAGAGAGAGAGAAACAGAGATTTTTAATGAACCACAATAAATTTGTAACGTCCTGGGCGTGGTAAAAAAAAACCAAAAAACTGGAAAGTCTTAATATTCTCTCATGCATGTAATAGGGTAGAAAATCATTGTTCTGAGTTGTCTGAATAATCTTTTATTGAGGCAAAACACTGGCCTGTCTTTGAGTTTGCTGTGGTATTTGTCAGGCTCTTCATGTTTTGGTTTTGTTTTGCAGCAAGCTAGAAAACCTTATGATGTACGAGATGTTATTGAACAGTATTCTCAGGGTCATCTCAACTTGATGGTACGAATCAAAGAGTTGCAAAGAAGGTATGGCATAAAATTAACTATCCTAAATGGTAAATGTCTGTGAAGAGGATTCTAATAAGCAGTGCAATCAGGTGGGGAGGAGAAGATTTAAAGGATTGTAAATGGCACTTAGGACTGCACAATTAGAGAAATATTGTTTGATGTAATTCACAGTAAAGGTTTCTATTTTGAGAATTAAAAAAAACACATAAATTATTAAGAACCATTGATCAGAACCTGGTTCTTTGTATTGCTTTAGTGGCTGCAGACTCCAACTATAGACCAGTATCCCCACTGTGCTAGGCACTATACAAACAGAATAAGAAGACAGTGCCTGCCCCAAGGATCTTATCACCTAAGAAAAGATACTACAGATGGATACAACAACGCAAGCATCAGGAAACTATTAGACAGTACTGATCACCATGAAAAACAGTGGTCATTGCTAGAATCTATAAAATAGCTGAAGCACTGAGACACCCACATAGGGCTGATATTTTCTTAACTACCAAGCCAATTTTGGATCAAACAATGTTGTTCATTTGTACTGCAAAGCAGAATTGCTTGAACGTTGTAACCTATTGTTTGGAGAAGAGGTTTTTCAACCAAAGAAAGTGAATATTCTGTTGTTTAAATCTGAGGAAGAGTTATCTTCTGTTACGAACAATATCATTTCTTTCTGTTTACAGGTTGGACCAATCTATAGGGAAGCCATCTCTTTTTATTTCTCTCTCAGGTAAGATAATACATTTTAATTCCTGTAATCAGTGACATGTTTGAATTAAAAAATGTCTGCTCCATAAATATATGACTAAGAACCACAAGAATTTGTAAGGTGCTTAGGTACTACGGTGATGTGTGATACATCTTTCTTTATTTTACACATCTGGGAGCTGAAGCATAGAAAGGTTTAGTGGACTTGCCCAAGGCAGCACCATAAATCAGAAGTCCTGACTTCTTACACCCCGCTTTAATCATTATACTACACTAAATAACAGGCTACAAATAAACCTCAAAATGTAAGAGAGATGTCTGGAATAAAGCTGATTACAACATATTTTTGTGAAAATATCGATGAAAAATACTTTTCATTACTTATCAACATTTCAAAAGTTGTCAGCCAGTTCCAGCCAGCAGCTGGGCACCTGAATTCATATTTAGCCACTAGCACTTCTGAAAATTGAGTGATTTTTATGTAGCCACCTAATATTAGCCATCCATTTTTTTAAAATGTTGCCTCAATTACTTCAGCCTTAAAATGGGGATTATATTCAGAGAGGTGTTATAGAGCTGAAATCAACAATATTCATATAGAGCTTTGAATGGAAATCATAATAGAAGTGCAAAATATTAATAGTATTTATTTGTTTTGAGATGTGGTTGCACATAGATTGATATTATCTGAATGGCCAGTGAGAGCTATTTGTTAATGTCATTTCATTTTAAATTTCTAGAAAAAATGCAGATAAAACATCCTCCATGAACATTATCAAGGTGGCTGTAGAGCTTTACATTGTTCCAGGGTGTTTTTTCAGCTGGAATTAGAAACATAAACTAGATTAGGAACCGTTTAATTCTCTCGGTTTAAAGCATAAAGTGAAGGTTGAAAATGCTCTAGACTAAAGAGCTATTAAAAATCTTGGCTTCAGCTAATGCTATAAAAGAAACAAAAGCTAGTTTTATGAAATAAAACTAATCATCCTAGCAAAGGTGTTCAGTTATTCTACACTGATGGGCTAGTTAAACACACCGTGTTGTGGCTTAATGCTATATTGTTATAACACTGAGTATTCATTTGAAAATATGCCTTGCTCCACAGAAAAAAGCAAAGATCGAGGGACTAACACAATTGGTGCAAGGCTGAACAGAGTGGAAGACAAGGTAGGCCTGAGTTAGTAGTGGTAGTGGATGGAGATGGTCCATTACTGAACAGCACTGGGTTTCATAGTATTCAGGAAAAACATATGGCTTAAAATGGAGTAACATGCCTGGCTTTTCCAAGTGATGGAAAATAATTTTAACACTGAAAGTTGCATTTTCTTCATGATCATTTTAACAGCACAGATGAAGAAATCAGACTTTTTAATTGATCTCAGTCTCTTTTGTTACTCACTTGGTTTTTTATTTTTAATGGTATGTATTACACATGTCTCAATGTTCTACTTCCTTCCTTCCTCCATGATAGATAAAAGGCTCTTTTCCTTTAATACTCTGGTATATTACAGTCCCAAGATTTCTCTTTGATCATTGATTGCTCTGTTGTTTATATAAGTCCACCTACTATTCCTTAGAGAGAGAGGGAGCAAATGTTGTTCTGTCCTGGTTTTCATTCTTTATGACAAATGGAGTTTTTCCTTTCAAGTGACATCAAGCCAGGGGAGAAAAAGCTGTTCTGTAATCACAAATTAACAGTTAAGTGCTTTGCTGCAGTCCTTTATTTCAGTGCTAGCTGCACTTGATGAGCTAGACAGAAAGGTAGAGATTTATGTCAAATTCGGAAATATAGAATTGCCTATGTTTGTTTTAAGGATAGGCAGAGAGTTAAGAGAATTATTGATTGGAGCCTTTACCCATCTTTCATGGTAAATCTCTTTTAAGGTTTGCAAAGGTTCTTTTAATTTTATGGTCATTTTCACTCACTTGTTCAGTTTGCTGATTTGGTTAAGACTGGAAGAACAATTTGTGAAGTATCTTGAGAAAAGAAGCTCCCATGGCACTTCTAGCATAACTGGAAACAAGATAGACTAATTATCTCATGAGAGAACTTGGTTTTACTTTAATTTCCAGTCCACTTTTGCAGACCAAAGAGGTTTGGTCAAGGCATCCAAACTTCCGAGTTGCTTAGGCAACACCTAATCTGGAGATTCACCAATGACTTGTTTGTTTCTCACATAGTTCTCCATAATGCACCACATACATGTAAATAATCATGCTCAGAGATTTACTTCTACATAGTGTTAGTATATGGTGTTTTAAAGAAAATAATGGATTGAAGAGTTAGGGGTCGGATTCAGAGTTGATACATGAAGATGTGCATACTAAGCAATGGTAAGGGAGTGTAAGGTTGCATAGGCACCCAAACAGGTTTTGCACATTTAGGTGCTGTGCAGTGCTCATTCAAGGGTCTGTACTTGGAAATTATACACACAGATGGAGCTCATTTCTCAAAAAGCTGGCATTCTACTTACCGTATGTTGTATCTTTGAAGTGAATTAAAAATGTTGAACGTGGAAAACATTGAACATTTCTCACCTTGGCAACTAGCCTTTGACCAAAAGATAAAGTAGATTCTGTGTGCTGGTGTTTGGAAATGTACAATAAAAGGATTTTGAGTTGTAGCGGGTTCAGGGAACAGAAATCCATTTTCTAAATCAGTGATACTCAGACTGAGGCTCACAGGCCACAAGTGACTCTTTAAAATGTCCCCTGCAGCTCTTTGCAGCGCATGATATAAAACACTGTGTGATTTAATTATTAACCAATCTAAATTAATCAATCTGGATGCTTTTACTATGTTATTAACTAATCAAGTTACTATCTTGCACTAGGTTATTAACCAATAGAAACCTAAATATATTGGTCTCATGTTACAGTTGGAATAAAAATTTCAAAACCGCCTAAATGACATAGAAGACTAAGTGACTTTTTGAAAAGTGACTTAGGCACTTAAGGGGTGATTATCAAAGGCACAAATGGCAGGTGCCTAGCTCTTGTTGAAAATTAAAGTTACCACTTGTACCTTTGTTCTGTTTCAGAGTTCTGTTTCACTGAAAGTCAGTAGGACTTCGGAACATTTGTCCTATTTTCAAAAGTGACTTAGGCTGCGTAGATGCTTTTGAATATTTTACCCTGGATCTTTATTTTTGTTGACAGTATTCTGTAAGGATTCCATTTTGTTTTGAAAACTGTCTTCAGCATGTTATTTAGCATTTGCTTAATAGAAAAGCAGAAGACAATCTCAAAGACTAGAGCAGTGGTTCCCAAACTGGGGTTCGTGAACTCTTGGGGGTTCGCAAAAATGTTGCAGGGGGTTCTTGGGAAAAAATTCCCTAATGGTGGACAGAGCTGTCTCTAAGGACCCTGGGCAGCATAGGGTCAGCAGCGCAGAGCTCCTGGACTTCCAAGAGCTAAGCAGATCAAAGCAAGCATCTCTATCACACTGAGGAGATTTAAACTTCAAGACTCCTTATAAGAAATGGAAAGGGAGGTGGATATTTTTTGCCGTTTTTAAAATTAAATAGGCAGCTAGGATTGTTTTTAAAATTATTATGAAGAACAAGTTTAAGCATTGTTGAACGCTTGTGTAGGAGAACTCTTTGAGTTGGCTTCTTAAATACCTTCCTGCTGTTTCACATCTGATACTCCTTGATGAAACCTAGGAGCCTTGTCTTATAACAGGCTTATTCAAAGTGACACAGGCTACGAAGTGAGAGCTTGGAAGTGTGTTCCCGTTTTCATAATGTAATAAAAATACTGTCACGATAAATAATAATTAATAATAAATAGTGTGTGATAAGCATGTCATAAAAACAACGTTTATGTTTCCAAGATCACTGCTTTTATAATTTATACCCAGGTCAAGGAGAATATCCCTGGAAATATTAATTTTTAGGAGGGGGTTCGCGAGACTTGACATTTTAGTGAAAGGGGTTCATAGGTGGTTTGGGAACGACTGGACTAGGGTAACAAAAAGTAACTTTAGATCTTCTGCAGCTGCAGTAGAAATTTGATTTCAGCATAGTCAATGTATTGACATAGATACTACTGTATTCAACAGAATATTGGCAGTGTCCAAAGGATTTTTTTTTGTCTCACAGCTACTTTCAGATAAAGTTTTTATACATAGGACTAGCTGTATTGATTAGATAACGTACATCTCTGAAACCACAGATGACCTAATAAACTACAAAGAAACTAGCATCTGATGCTTAAAAACAGGGCTAAAATTTAACCCAGATATGCAAAAATTAAATGGGCAGTATTTTTATACTTCTATGACTGGATATAACAGTCATAAATTCAAAGTGTACTGATTTGTAAGGATGGACAAATATTAATTAATTATTTAAACAGTGATACTCAGACCTCAGTGGTTCAGAAGCCAAAGGAGTGATCAGCGTTACCCAAAAAAGCCCCAGTAGTGTGAATTCATTGTTTCATTTAATATGTCCTATGTATTTATATTTAAACAGTATGACGGGGAAATATGATATTTCCTATGTAGGGCGGATAAACACTCCATCTAGTACATCTGTTTCATAAGTAACTAAAATGCTTTTATAAAGAGATTCAGACCCAGATTCTCTGCTGCACCCGAACACAGTGGAGGCAATGGCTGGTGTAGGGCTGTCGTGAAGCTCGTTACGGCTCTTTGATTCTCAGGTTGTTCCAATAGTCCCTAAAGGCTGTCCTCCAGCTGGGCATATAAACTGACTATCCCCTCCAGCATAGCTTGGTCACACACTCCTGGTCTGGCCACGAACAGGGAGTGGCATATAAGCTGGCTGTACCCCAAATGAGGAGTCCCCAGGCCAAGCAAATTCTCAGGGTCTAGTTTCCAACTTCTTTGCACCAGCAGGAGAGGACCAAGGCATTTCAGATGCACCCATTTATCAGTCTCTGCCAGCAGAACAGTTATTCAAATTTACTACTTGCACACATCATTGCCCCATTGAAATCAATGGCAAAACTCCGGTAGACTTCAGCAGGGCCAGAATTTCACCTCAGGTAGCTTGCTTATTTCAAAACTCCTCCTCACCTTAGGAACCACTTCCTTCATTATTGGATCTTTCTAGGCCTTCCCATGACTGTTGGCAAAGCATTTACATTTGTTGTAAAAGTGAGAGAAGCAAATCTATTCTAGATCTACATGTATCATAGCTAGCAGTGGCCACTTCACAAAAAATGGTATGTGAAAGAGAAACATTTCTGTGTTTTATTAATAAGTGGGTTTTATCCAGAGTTAAACATCACTATTTTTTCCAGCAATCATGGTGTGTTATGGAAAAATTCTGCCCTCTCAGAAAAATTCTGAATTTTCATGCACTATTTTGTAGAAATTAGGAACAGTTTGGGGGAGGAGGGTGGTTCCTGCCAGCAAAAACTACCTTTTAATTTTCACATGAAAGAGGAACATTTTTTTCTTCCAGTGATGGAATTTGTCACCTCTCATTAGATCTTGAAGGGGAAAACAAATATCTCTTAATATTCCTGTATAAAATATCGCCCATGTATCTGTGTACTGAATAAGGCAGGGTCCTGTGGAAAATATAGTATGTGATCATTTGTATCATAATGCATACACAAGGGGGCCAAATTAAAGAAGAAAAGGTGAAAAAAAATCACCCCAAACACTTTAAATTTGTCAAAGTTACAGGCAACTGAAAACACAGTCTTATAATAGCATCAGCCAACCTTAAATATGGGCGTCATTACCTGAGTGGCCTATAATAAGAGCTACAACACTCACTATCCAGTATGTAGTCAGAACACATTTTAGTTCAGCCATTGTTCTCTGCTGCATAAGAGTCAGTGTCGAGTGCCTTGTTCTTTGAAAGATGAAGCTAAATCAAAAACCACACCCTGCCCATCTGTTCCTCTAACTTGCACCTCAGAGGATGTGGCTGAGCCGGAATGTAGCAAGAACAAATCAATTTATTTGCAGCGGCCAGACCTTTCTTTTCATCCTATAACATCTGTGAATGTCCAGCCCTCCTGACATCCAGCCCCCAACCCATGAAATGTGGCTGCTGCTGGCTGGCTACCAAATGCAAAATCAAAAGCAGTTTTCCAGATCTGCACAGCTGTTTTATGTGCCACTGTTGATCGAACTGCAGAACACACCACATGCCAATGGTTTAACTCTCAGAGTGTGTTGAGTCTGATGCAGGAGAAAGTCTGCAGCACACTCGGGAACCTTTATTTGTCCTTTTTTCTGTCCACAATGTGACTTTTTTGTCTTGTGACTGTCATGATAATTGCTTATACTAAAATTAATATAATCCCATCCAACCATTTTCTAATCATTATTTTAGATATGGTAGGCCCAATCTTCATTTTCCCTTGGTTACAACTGGACACATTACTTAACTTCCCATAGATGTTTTGATGGCAAAACATGTTATCCTGGAAGATCAGCTGGATCATAGAGCTTGGGCAAAATATTCTACTCTACCTATGTGCCAAAACTCCCACTGAGGTCAAAAGTTCTGCTGTGTGAAGAGCAGAATATCACAATCCATGTTCACGAGAAATTAAAATAGACTTCTCCCACATAAAATCTTTGCTGTAATCATTGCTATAGTAAAATTAGATTCTGCTTTCTTAAGAATTACTGCTATAATCCAAAGCAGTTTTCTGGGTGTACACTTCTCTGTGAAAACATGAATAATTGATTTCACTGAAATCATCAATACTGTTGAATAGTTAGCATGGTCCCCATTAAAATCTTTACAACACCTTTTATAAGTGTAACGAATACTATGAATAACATGGTACTGTTATCTATTTCTAAAAATAAAGTTGTAAAGACTTAAATGGGAACTGCTGTAAAGAAGTGGAGGCCTTGTTGTAGATGCACAAGTCAAATTGAAAATAAATTTGTCTTGGGAAGTAGTTTATAATCCTTGAAATATTTATAAATTCTCTTAATAAAAAGAATCATACAGTGGTTTATTCTGTTGCCCATTGGTATGATGGAAAACAGAACTGTTCCTTAAAGGTAAAACTCTTTGAGAAGTTGTTCCTGCATGTTACTACCCAGTGGACAAACGTGCAGCAGTATTTTGATGCCTTGGTGGTGATGATATGCACTTCTGTACAAATTGGAACCATGTCTCCCATTCTCCTTCATTTTATAATGCTTATTTCTCTAAAAAGGTGTTTAATAGTTAAATGTATATATTCCCTATGAAGAATCTGTTGCAAGTACATGACCTGCTCTCAATACATTAGCTAAGTATGGAATTTACTTATGTTCAACAAGAGCAGTGGTACTTCAACAGCCTTTTGTACACTGGACTTTAAACTGAGTCTGAAAATCATATTTAACATTTGTCTAAACGCTGCTCTGGCTAAATTGGTTTCTACTGTGTTTGATCACCAGTTTAGGAATGATCCATACTAGATGTATTAGTTCCAGCTAAACCAGTTTCTAGCTTTAAGCCTGGTTCCTTCACTCAGTTTGATCCTTA
The DNA here is from genome assembly GCF_007399415.2 of Gopherus evgoodei. Lineage (NCBI taxonomy): Eukaryota > Metazoa > Chordata > Testudines > Testudinidae > Gopherus > Gopherus evgoodei. The sequence continues at coordinate 111,192,647 of NC_044325.1, read as the reverse complement.
ATATGGATGGAACCTAAGATCCAGTTTCTGACTGCTACTATTTTTCCTTTGCCTGGATTTTGCTGTTTGGCCCTTCATCAAATAGTTCCCCGTTATGCAGATTTCATACTTAACTTTGGGTTTTTACATCTGTTACTGTTTAAAAGCCTGCTAGACTGGATAAGGAATATGAATTTCTGTAGCTACATACTGTGAGAGGTATCTAACTGATAAAATATGTAATCTGCAAGGATTTGATTACATATTTAAGACAGAACATGCTTTTTAAAAAAAATCCTCTTAGTGCCTCTTTGGACAGGAAGTAAAATTGAAGTTCTGGCCACTTTTCATCATTATCGAATGTATGTGCCCTTTCATAATAATATAGGTATACTTCGTGTCTTGGGTAAATTTGAACTCTGATATATTAGAGTCTTCCTACTGTCTTTTCACTGTGTTTGAAATTTGATTCATTTTTTCCCTCACTTCCTGCCCTAAACTGTTTTATAATTTTGCTTTGCACTAATAAATAGCTGCTGGGTTTTACCCCAGTGGTAGCTATGCTACAGTGGTAAATGACATATTATCCTGTATCTACCTGACAGGAGTGCTGCAAGGTTTAATTATTGAATGTTTGGAAGATACTTTAGACACTTATAAAAAACACACAATAGAAGTCTGTATAGTATTAGCAACATAATCGTTACCCCATGCTGCTATTAATGCACTTACAATAGTGGCACTTAAAAAAAAAAGTTTTCTGCATGGGGCACCTTTTGCACATCAAGCGGCCAATCCTATCAGGTGCTGAGCACCTTATGTTAGTTTCATTGTAGTCAGTTGGAGGTTGTGACTATGTAGCATGTCAAAGGATCAGGCCCAAATGCTGGCAATATTTTCTTACTTCCAAACACAGGGCATCTATACAATTTTAAATGTTATGTTCCAAGAACATATTCCATCATTCCCCACTCTTAAAATAAATTCAAAATGAACAACTTTTGTTTCCTGTGCTTCGTCGCGGCAAACATTTAGCATCATGTGAAACAATCCAGTGCTGAGGAAATCCCTGGAACTATCATTCTTTGCTAAACTCTAGTTTTCCCATCAAAAGCTTGCTTTAGGTTCAGATCATCCATCCTACTTAATTCACAAGTTGGGGGATATTTTTGTATGCCTTTTTTATGTTTAGGGTGTTTCATTCCTCTTTGGCATCAATGAACAGAAATTAGACACTGAACTGTAATCACCAGAGTCAACATCCCCCATCTGTCCCCTCCTATTTTCCAAAGATGAAATCTTCTCCCCTACACACATCCCGCCCAGTACATAACACACTAATCAGCCCTTGACATAGTTTCTTTTCCAGACTCTCTTATTACTGGATAGTTTCTGTTTTGATACCATGATTAATAGGCTTATGCTCAAATATCTATATAGTTTTATTCAATTCCAAATGCACTTGCACCAAATTCCCCTAAGCAGCCTATCCAGTGGGCATTTATTAAAGTTGATATTTTATAGTATCACAAGGTAAATGATAAATCATGCTACTGGTAATACAAAATCCAAGTATACATCCAGTGCAAAAAGATTTAGGACCTGTGCCAAAGTCCATTAAAGTCAACTGGAGTCTTTCCCTTGACTTGATGGGATTTGAAGCAGGCCTTTAATCACCACATATTACAGTCATGGTGATCCAAAATTTGAATCTTCCCTGATCAGGGAGGGCTGAATCACTGAACCCTTTTATAGTCATATAATATTGAAATTCATTTTTTCCACTGTATTGTGTGATCCCAGCTTGCTCAGTAATGTATGTGTGTTGTGATAATTATCCATAAAAGTACTTCACTGAGCCTATGTGTCTTTCTCTCAGTATTAGAACCTCTGGTTGTGCACACTGATGTTGGACATTGAAAGTAGCCACAGTCGATGTGTGTAAATAGCAAAAGGAAAAAAAAAAGTCCAGAAGAGGGAAACTGCTTCCTTTAGTGTATATGATGAGATCAGCCTGAGCAGAACCTGTACTGTTTATTTTATTTTATTTTTAGTGTTACTAGGTAAGCTAATACCACTAATGCCATGTGTATAGAAGAGTCTGTTTCTTCTTTGTTTTTATCAGATACATTTATGGCAAGAAACCATAGATGTTCCTGTATTCATCTGAACAAGATTATTGTCATTAATACCTTCGTATCCATTCTTTGTAATGCCAGTTCATAGACGAAAGTTGGCAGCATTTGATTGATTCCCATATGCTCCTGTGTGGGTATGATTCATGCTTTCAGAGTCTGCAGTGCAGAGGCATAGGTAGGATGACCAGATGTCCAGTTTTTATAGGGACAGTCCCGTTTGGGGGGACTTTTTCTTATATAGGTGCCTATTACCCCCCACCCCCTGTCCCGTTTTTTCACAGTTGCTATCTGGTCACCCTAGGCATAGGAAATAATAAGGCTCGTAGGGCTAGCATGTGAGGAAGTGATATGCAGTAATTTTTTTCATGTTGGGTGCTTGTCTGAGAGGGAAGCTGCAATATTAATTGAGCTGTCGTTTTTCTAAGCCAATATGTTCTGACAATGATCATCATTAAAAAAGACCACATTTTCCAAAAGGTACTATTCCATGCACCTAATACAGTAATTTCCCATTTTAAATACAGGAGAAAACTCTGGTATCTCAGATACTCCTCAATCTATTGGCAAATGCTGGTTTTAATGTTGACAACTGTACACCTGAAAAGAATCCTTCACATGTTGCTCACCTTTCCATTTTCCTTGAAATGTCTGCCTTCCTTAACACATAACCATTCATAGTGCCTTTTAAATGTGCAGCAACACAGCACCCTGTACTCCTTTTGGGAATGTTTACTCTGCTTCCCGCTGTACCATAAAAAGCAGCACACCCTTAAAAGGCAAGTCTTTGAACCTGCCTGGCAGCTGATGGCTGTCTTTCATACTGGTATGCAGCAGCAATAGAGCAAATGTTGAAGTTACTTTTAATTGAATATTAATGCTGAAAAGTTGATGTTAATAATGTAATAATTATTTTTTTAAATGCCATGGCTTCTGTTTTCCTGGACAGCAAAGAGTGGCACAGAAGGAAATGTCCAGCATAAAAAAAATAGCTGTATAAGAGATTAATCAATACCCTTTCCATCTCTGGTCTCTATCCAGAGACTAGGGTACAAGAGTAGGGTAGCAGTTTTGGTGCTGTATTATGTGATGTGAGATACCTGTTTTCTAGAAACAGGACTAAAATCACATCTCCCTTTTACATAAAATTTTTAGATGACACCAAGCTCGGAGAAATTGGAAGCACTTTGGAGGACAGGAGAAGAATTCAAAATTATCTCGATAAATTGGAGAATTGGTTTGAAATCAACAGACAACAAGTACAAAGACAAGTGCAAAGTATTATACTTTAGAAGGAAAAATCAAATGCACAACTTCAAAATGGGACATAACTGGCTAGGTAATAGGTAGTATTGCTGAAAAGGATCTGGGGGTTATAGTGGATCATAAATTGAATATGAGTCAACAATGTGATGCAAAAAAGCTAATATTGTTCTGGCATGTATTAACAGGATGTGTAATGTAAAACCTGGGAGGTAATTGCACCGCTCTGCTCAGCATTAGTGAGGTCTCAACTGGAGTACTGTGTCCAGTCCTGACTTTAAGAAAGATGTGGACAAATTTGAGAGTGCAGAAGAGAGCAACAAACATGATAAAAAGCTTAGAAAATCTGAATTTATGAGGAAAGATTAAAAAAAAATCTGGGTATGTTTAGTTCTGAGGTAATAAGTTGTGTTCATGCCTTGCACAATGAGCCTCCAATAACTGAGTGAGGCTCGTAGGTCCTACTGCAATACAAATAAATAAAATGAATAATTGAATTTTATTTTTATTAAATAAATGTTATTTTCACTAATACTCCATTAAAAGTTGCGTGCCTGGGTACTACTGTGATGGTCACAAAAGAAATGGGCAGTGTTGCCAAGTCTCATAATATTTGGTGTTTTTTCTTAAAGCCTTGGCTCTTAGCATCATGGGATCATGTGAGAGCCTGTTTTCATGTTTTAAAATTAAAAAAGCAAAGGTGAAATCCGAAGCTCATTGTTATTAATGGGAGTTTTGTCATTTTAGTGAGGTGCCAGGTTTTCACCCCAAGTTTCTAGCTCTCATGGTTGCAAAGAAAAGATGGAAAACATAATTCAAATCTATCCTGAAGCCTCAAAAACCAGAAGGTAAATAAAAAATACAAAATGTATTTTTAAAAATCCTGGTTTTAAGCCAATTCTCCGATTTTTGGGGGCCTGACTCATAACTTTTGAATGTTTGGGACTAGCGATAATGAATGAGTTGTTATATACAGGCTTTAAGTTCTGTCATTTGTGATTCAAATACCTGTATACTTACTCAAAGTAAGTAGAAATTCAAGAAAAAATTATATAACAAGCTGTGTGTGTGTTTATTTTTTAAAAAAAATACTGTTGGGTAACTCATGAACAGCAAGGTTTGAAGGAGGAACCATCAGGAATTTATCTGCTGATCAAACAAATAATCCAATAAACAGTCTTCAAATTAGCTACTCTTCTGGGAATCTGTTTTTGTGTTTATATTTGAGTAGGGATGTGAGTGGATATAAGGTCTGCAAATTGAGATGACTGATCTTCCGTTAAACCACACAAATCCTGTTTTGTCTAGCTTTTCAAAGATAAACTTATGATGAAAGCAAGACTTGAAACTCAGCCCACACCATTCTTGTGTGCAGGCCGTTTACATCTGATGTGGAGTGGAGATGCACAGTGACTTTGCATACAGAGCATGTGGTGCAGTTGACTGGAGTAGCTACTCTACAGAAAAGAAAGTAGAAAAAAAGTATTAGAAAAAAATTACAGGAAAGGCTTTTTCTCTCAAAACTAGATAAAAGAGACCATAAGACCCTCTTCCAGCTTTATTTAATTTTTTTATAGCACTAAATTGTTGTAGGTAAAAATATCAATTATTTTAATACAATGGGCTAAATTCAACTCTGGTGTAAGAAGGCGCAGCTGCAGTGAAATCATATGCATCTGGACTGAGTTTGGCCCAATGTCCTTGTTTGTTGACAGAACAACCTCATTAGAATTAAAATAATTGATCTTTATATTAATTTGAAATTAGTATCAGGGAGGAACGTACATTAAAATCAAGAGGAAACATTTTAGTTCTGAGTCCTTTCGGCTGCATGAAAAGTACAGCCAAAGGGAAAATATATCTCCTTTCTTCCCCACTTTACTCTTCTGTGTCAGCTAACTACATTGTGATTAGAAAAACACGGGGATGCAACCCCTGTAGTGCAACTGCTCCCCCATTCAGCCAGAGGTGGGGAATGGGTTTAGCCTTAATGCCAGGAACAGGGCTATTGCAGGGTGTATTACACCTAGGGAAGGGGAGGGCAGGAGAGTCATAAACGGCTTCCATCGCTGCTCCTGAGTCAGCATAGCAACACACTGCCCCATTCATAGAGCTTGTGCCACAGCCACAGTTTATCGTTGTATGTGCAAATCAAAGACCTGTATTCATTTATAAAAATATGACACAGACATAGTCAGAATTGCTTTGCAAACTCCTTTATTTTACAGACCAAGGTATTAGTTTCTGTCTATTATGTAAACTGATTTAATTATTGGGCTTGGTGGAACTGTGTGAGGAGAAGCGGTTTGTTGTTGTTTATTTTTTGTGATACAATAGTGACCAAAGGGCTCAACTGAAGTCAGGGCCCACTGTGCTCAGTGCTGTACAAATACATAGCAGGAGAGGGTCTTACAGTCTAAATATATAAGACTGAAATTTTACAGAGGGAAAACTAAGGTCCAGAGAGATCAAGTGACTTGCCCAAGGTCACACAGGAAGTCTGGCAGAGCCAGGAATTTAACTTGCCCAAGGTCACACAGGAAGATTGGCAGAGCCAGGAATTGACCTTGGATCACCTGAATCCCAATACAGTGCCTTAACTACAAACCATCCTTCCTCTCACTTAGTCCCACCCTTTCTCTTAAAGCCATTTCAGCCTCACATGATGGTATTGATCAGTGTGGACTGGGGCATAACAGTGTTCCATTAATTTTAAAAAACATTCAATACCTGAGGAGAGTTTATAAAAACTCATAACAGTTGAATCCAGCCAATATAAACATACTGAAACTATATTACACAGAAGCTTTTAAGCCATCTGGGAACTGACCTCCAAACATAGTTCCCCTACTCTCATGTAGAGGTGTTATATATGCGTTTGAAAAATGCTATTTATATACTTAAGCAGACAGTAAGGAAATTACTAGTAAAAAGTCTTGGACCATCTGTTACTCTTGGGTTTGCTTTGGTTTCCCTCTCTCTTTTTCTCTCTTTCAGCAAATGACTCCACTTAATGCAACTCTTGATTTCCATTAAACACATAAGCGGTAATTCACTTAGTAACATCTGCATCTTAACCCAATTAAATTCTAATAGCTTTAATATATCAAGGAAGCTGATGTGATTAACAATACTGAAGGCTTTGTCAGAAGCTACACCTAATAAATATTGCCCCTTGTCCAGTACTGCAAAAAGAGTGAATAAATACATTGTGTCTCCAAAGTGAAAATGCCCCAAGCAAGATAAATACTCTAAAAGGCTGACCTACAATAAAAAAGTTATTAAGCAATAATAGAAATGATATTTGTGTATGTGTGCACATGAATGTGTGTATAGCCCTTTTACCCGAACATCTGAAGATAGGGCTCGCCTTTAGCCCTGCAATGATGAGAACAAAGACTATTCTTAAAAAGTTTCTTTGGTTTTCATTTATCTTTTCATTATGGAGCCACCATTCATTGCAGCTCCTTCACACCCCCCGCCACTCCCACTCTTCACTGCACCTTCCTGCATATATAGTTCTTTAGTGGCATTTTCTCTCCAATCACCACAGAGTTCAGCCCTCGCAGGTCTTGTCTTCACTTGGATATTTGGAGCTGTAATTCCCAATGGGTGCAGTTCTACTGCTGGTATCAATGTAAAAATGTCTAAACCCAACAGCTGCCACTGGTGGAGCTGCACCTATTGGGAATTATGAGCCTCTAAAATCCTATTGCAGAAAAGGCTGTAGACGCAAATGGGCAGCAATGGTCATGGGTGACAAACCCCCCAAATGAGGTACACTGGACAAGTAAAAAGCAATAGAGAAGTCAGCTTGCAGTGAGGTAGAGCTTCTTGCTTGAGCATGTTTGAAATTTGCTGTCAATCAATTGTGGAGACAAGGATTTTTGTAATCCCAGGCTTTGTGTGTGAAGAAGTGTTTCTTTTCCTCCAGTATAGTTTCTGCAAAGTTCTAACCAGAGGAAATTTACAGGAAAACACCTTGGGGATGGATGGTCCACAATAATCAGTCCCTTTGTTCGGAGCAGAGTTTGTTCACAAAGATGCTGGCCCTTTGCCAGTGACTCTCCTCTTTCATGCTCGCATCAGACTGCATTGTTTTTGACAGGCTCTAAGATCAAATGGTACCCAGCCCTGCTGAAACAGTAAATTAAATATGGGAAGCATAGAAAAGTGGGAGGAGGCAGAGATACTCAGCCTGGCTGGCCAGAGTGTTGGTGGACTGATCCTAGATACTGACTTACAAACCCTGATCTCTCAAACATCCTGAATCTGACTGAAGGGTGGAACCCTTGAATATTGGTGATTTGTGATCAGGTGCTAGAGGCAGCATAGAGTAAATCAGTTTCATTTCATCTAGATGAAGGGGGAAATGCCTAGTTAAATTAAAGGAGCTACATTAAAGAACAAAAAAAAGCAGTGACTCCTCTACAGCTGGTCACCAGAATTCCTGTGTACAATCGCTGGCTGTACAATTTAGGTTTAGATTTGGAGATACAACTAAAGCAAGGATCAACAAATCAGGCTTTGAAATAGAGACCTTTATCATGGCTTTTTTTATAAAGAAAAGAAGTTGGGATAAATCCAGGAAAATTGTATGTGGCTCGGTCTAGTGTATATTATTTTGTGTTAAACCCAAAACAAATAACTTCTTTTTTTCTTGATCCCTTTCACATGTATTATCAATGAAGAACGCAGGCCATCTGTTAGTTAGTCATGAGACTGCTGCAGTAATAAAAACCCACCCATTTACTACCCATGCATAGCTGTTGTTAACACACGCTTCGCTGATTTTGACGACTAAAGGATTGGCTTGTCCACCCCACCCCACCTCTGTGGGTAAATGGGGGTGGGGAAGGAAACTCTTGACAACACCAATGTTACCGCATAGTGCCATGATAGCTGTAAATAAATTAAGTTTCAAGCAAATTCTGTGTATATAGTCTACTGAGTGCCTAGATATATATTATTACACACACACAAACTATGTTAAACAAATATTATTGAGATTGCAAAGTTAAACACTCAGAAGTTAGGACATGCCAGAATTAAGGTTACCCAGGAAACCTTAATTTGGTAAACTTGTGCATGTGCGTGATGATAGTCTTTAATTACATGAGCACAAACAATTTTTTCCCCACAGGATCCATGCCTCTTCTAGTGCACAGAATGAACCTGCTTTGGGAGTGAATCAGGATTGTACAGGGAAATAGACTGCTGTCTGTAGAACCTTGGTTCATTTGTTAACAGAAGCTGGAAGGTGTATAGTTAATGAAGCAGTGGCATGTGGCCACATATTGAGGAGAAAACAAAATATTGAATAAGTGCACTTAAAAAAGCACTCACTGCCCATTCTGTGCGCTGGCTTCTAGTCCCAGTCTCCCTCTCCAGTCTTCTTCTCTAATCTCAGTCTCTTCTCTCCATCCTGTCCCTGGTTCCTTGTCCTAATCTCCCCCCTCCATGGCTCCTTTTCCCAATTTCTTTGCCCAGCCAATCCCAGCTCTTTTCCTGCATCTGGGCTCCTTGTCAGATCAGTCTTCCCCCCCCACACACACACTGTCTTCCCACCACCCCACTAGTTCGGAGTCCCAGACTCCTCCCTGAGTGGTCATCCAATCTCAGTCTCCCCTCTCCCTCCCACTGGCTCCCAGTCCGCTCACCCACACACAGCTCCCAGTGTCCTTGCCCAACTAATCCCATCCCCATCCCCAGCTTCCAATCCCAGTTTGCCTCTTCCCTTCCCTCACCAGCCCCCAATTTGAGTTTCTTCCTCCTGCTCCCCTTGTCTCAATTTACTCATCTCCTCCTCCCCCACTCCAGCTCTTGTCCCCATTGCATTCTCCTCAGGTAGTTTCTTCCTCCATGCTAAGAGCACAGGCTTTTTGTTCTCAGTTGAGATGCTGGCCCTGGCCCTGGCCCTAGCCCAGCCCCCAGCAGCTCAGAGCTGCAATTGCAGGGAAAGTCCTGCTCATCTCTAGGCATGCTCCAGCATGGAAATCTCAAAGGTTTTTAACTGCAAAGGTTTAGCAATTCTGTACTGAGCATGTGCACATTGTGATTTTCCCCCCAAAAAAACTTATAACTTGGCGAATTTGAGTGGATTTTCAGACACCTCACAAGGCATATCCCTGACACAAAAGTTGCTCCCCTGCCAAATTTCAAGTCTCCAAAATATGGGTGCATAAGATCTTGTCAAAGAAAAAGTTACCAAGAATTCTTTAACATGACAAAACAATCTATTTTTTCCCTAGCTTCATTCTCAGGAAGAGCTGGACTGTTTGATCTGAAAATTTCCTGGGGAAAAAAATGGCCTGAGGCAGATAACTGGCATATCGATTTTCAGTGTAGACGGTTAACAAGTTAAAAAATTATAAGTAATTTTAAACAACTTAATGGGAAGTGTCAGGCAACCATAATAATAATAGGTGCTACCAGCACCACCTATCATGCATCAAAGGCTGGATAATCTGTCCCTACTCCTCTGCTAAGCTGTTGAGACACCTGATTGAGGGTCATTACCTCAGCACTGAACGGGAAAGGGGGAGGGAGGAGGAGGAGAAGATTAATAATATTTAGCTCTCTATTTTCCATGCACTCTATCAACATTAGGGTTGAGATTTTCAAAGCTGCCTAAGGGATTTAGAGAGATAAGGTGGGTGAGGTAATATCATTTACTGGACCGTTTTCTGCTGGTGAGAGAGAGCAGCTTTCGAAGTACACAGAGCTCTTCTTCAGATAAGAGACTGATACACCCTAATTAATGAGAATTAATTAAAATTAATGGGAATTAGCTGTCCAAGGCTCTGATCCTGCAAAAGACATGCTTAACTTTGTGCTGGGGAGAGTCCCATTGAAGTCAATGGGAGTCCTCACACTGATTGGGGCTCAAATCCCCTAAGCAGCTTTGAGACTCTCTGTCTAATACTCATCTTCTCCCTCTTATACTCTATTCTCTGCCTTGGACTGTAGGTACTTCCGTGTGTCATGGTATACTCCCCCAGAGCTGCCCTAACTTACTCATTTGTCTGTGGCCCTCAGGAGCCATGCCAGAAGCCATGAAGAGCCAGAACACAGAACTTCTCTGGCCATGCTCCCTTCCCATGGCTTGACCTTCTGAGAGAGAGGTATTGCATAGAACCATTTTGGCAACTCTTCACCACCCAGGATATCCCTCTATCCAAGTGGTTCTCCTGATGGCCAGATTTTCTAGCTCTATGGCTCCTTTCTGCCACTGCAACTGTGTAACAGAGAATCTGTCCCCCACAGTGGAAAGTTTCAGCCCATTTATAAGGATGTGGAAACAGAATATACTCTAACAGAGCTGGGTTCTTTTCCAGGCTCTGCCACTGACCATCTATGTGTAGGTTAATTTCACAGTTATAGGATTTTAAAAATCATAAATTTCATGGTTTCAGCTGTTTAAATATGAGTTTCAGGGTGTTGTAAGTGTAGGAGTCCTGACTCAAAAAGGAGTTGGGTGGGTCGCACAGTTATATGGGGGGAGAGGGGTTGCGGTACTGCTGCTACCCTTATTTCTGTGCTGCTGCTGGCAGTGGCGCTGCCGTCAGAGCAGGGCAGCCAGAGAGCTGTGGCTGCTGCCTGGGAGCCCAGCTGGGAAGGTGGAGCCACCACCAGATCCAGCACAGAAGTAAGGGTGGCATGGCATGGTATTGCTACCCTTACTTCTGCACTGCTGGTGCTGGGGCGCTGCCTTCAGAGCTGGGTGCCTGGTCAGCAACCGCTGCTCTCCGGCTGCCCAGCTCTGAAGGCAGCGCAGAAGTAAGGGTGGCAATACTGCAACCATTCTAAAATGACCTTGTGACACCTCTCTGCCCGCAACTCCCTTTTGGGTCAGGACCCCCAATTTGAGAAACACTGGTCTCCCCCCATGAAATCAGTATAGTATGGGATAAAAGCACACCAAAAGACCAGATTTCATGGGGGGAGACCAGATTTCACAGTCTGTGATGCATTTTTCATGGCCATGAATTTGGTAGGGCCCTACCTATTTGACCTTAAGCAAGTCACTTCACTTCTCTGTGCTTCTGTTTCCACTTTCACCCTTTCTCTTATCCATTTAGACTGTAAACTCTTCACACGCTTCCCTATAATCAGGGACTGTCTCTTATTGTGTCTTTGGACAGTGCCTAGCAAGTTTCCTGGTGGTGCCACAATTTGGACATTCTAATAAAAAGTTATGCCTCCAGCCCAGAAAGATCTGGATTCTGTGGGTTCCTAGACTATTAAACATAAAATAAAACAATGTATGACCAGCAGCAGCAAATCAAAACAGACGCATTAGCACTTGAAACATGGATATTTTCCAGATTGCCATACCAGATAATTACCTGGTAGGACATACAATTAATTCACAATCTCCACGTGGTTCTAAAGAACAGGAAAATTATCAACAAGGAAAAGGGATTCAGGAATCATTATAGAAAATTCCATGGCGTCATAAACTTCTAGCATGACTGCAATATTTTTAAAGAAGGAAACAAGCTTACCAAAACATATCGATAGAGGTAAATGAGACAAAATGTAAATCCAAAGAAGTATCATATTGCACATATGGCAATACTTGCAAAAAGTATTTTGTAATGTTTTGATCACTGTTTCTTCTGTAGGAAATTATTGTCATGGAAGGAGTGGATCTTTTGGCAGCCAGGATCATTTTAATTTCAAATTGTTTTGGGTGGAAAAGTCTTAGAGGTCAATCTTACTCTCCTGACAACATTCAGACATCAGAGTAATTCATATTATCTCTTCAAAAATGTATAAGTAAGCCAAGTTCTATGGTACAAGATTTATACTGTTCACACTTGTGAAAGATTTAAAGCCCAGGGAACACAGTATAATAATTAGAAAAGTATAGGAACAATGTGAATATTTTACTCTGAAGACACGGGACACGGTTTATGAAATAGAAATCTCCTGGAAGGATTTAGTACATAGCTGTTTGACCCAGCTAAATGTTTCCTTGAAATGATTGAGGAAAACTGATATAAATGAAGATGGTGTGGAGATAAACACAAAGAAGACTCCTTGGTTGGGCCAAGTGGTCTTTTCCTGCCCTGAAGTATCTTGTCCTTATGGTAGCAGTGTCTTGGTAGAGTAACAGTGTTAGATGTTCCGCTCATGTGATAAAGGCATTCCAAATAGAATAGCAGAGATAAATACAGGAGCTCAGCACAAGTAGCTACTAGTGCTGATAAGCAGCTTCTGCCAATGCTCAAGATGCTGTCTCTGCTACTGACAAGGGGTTTCCTCTTCCCCCCACTTTGCGACTTAACATCAGGACTCTGTGAGCATTCTGTGTTGAATAATAATGAGGGTCATTTTCAGATATCCAGTTTGTTTTCACCTTCCATTATGTGCTTCTTTGTGATGTGAGTTGCACATGTTATAAAGAGAACATAATGGCACTTACAGTCCATGAGCTAGCCTGGTGCCTTTGCTACTAAGGGTACTCACAGTCACCTTCTGTCAGAGTACAGTAGTGTTATGACTTGGAGAGCCAGCTATTCTAAACCTGAATAATGGCACAATGTACATGTTTTCTTTCAGGGAGCCTAGGCAAAGTATACTGTGTTGATTTTCTTGGCATACTATGTACCTATAATTTAGTCTAACATTTTGTGCTGTATGTAACTGGGCACAGGATCAAGAAGCTCCACCCAAAAGTTAAGCAAAATATAACCAAACTTTTAAAAAAATAGTTAAAGGGATACTGTCAAGTTAAAAGTAGTGTACATGTTTAAAAACAAACATGGTTACTTATATTACAGCCTATATCGTAGATAATTAAAACCAAAAGGAGTTTTAAAATCTTCATTTACTTTTTGTAATTATCTTTGGCGTTTGGACACTGAAAAGAGCCTGAGACCTGAAAGCAAAACTGTCTAACCTGCTCCAGCTACTGTGTTGCAGTTTGAGCTGGGAGCAGGAGACCTTCGTTTGTGGAGAGAGCACAAAGCCATTTAAACACAGTCATATTGTTCTGCTGAGGTGCCTTGCTGCACCTATCTCAACTTCCTCCACTCTTTGTCAGCCTGTAGTGCTGCCAAAGGACGGGGAGGAGAGATGGGACACTCTGGCTCCACCACTCCCCTTTGTTTCCCTTCCCTTCCCTTTCACTATTTACCTGATTTTTAGAGTTGCTGAGTCCCTGCAATTCCCATTTACGTCCATGGTACCACTGAGTGCTCAGCATCACTGAAAATCAGGCTATGGGCGTATTATGAGAAGGAGAGTGTCACAACTCCTACATACACGGGTGCTCTCTCTCACACACACACAACAGAAGATCTTGCCATGGCTATTGTGTGATCTAAAAATAGCTAATCTTCTGAAAAGCTATGTTAAAAGCACTCCCAGCTTTATTTCTGTAGAAGCAGAAAGAAGAGCAGACGTAGGCTAGTGCCCCAAACTACCTAAAGTTAGTAGTAGTAATAAATATATTATGGTAGTACCATGGGATCAAACTTAGGGCCCCATTGTTATAGGTGCTCAACAAACACAGAAAAGAGACAGCTTACTATATTTTTAAACAGAAAAAAAAAAGACCTAGATTTTTCCTTCCTGCTGACCCTCCCTTCTTTAACATGTGAGGTCAATGATATTAGTCACATTTTAAGGACTGTAAAAGCAGCAAAGAATCCTGTGGCACCTTATAGACTAACAGACGTTTTGGAGCATGAGCTTTCGTGGGTGAATACCCACTTCCTCAGATGCATGTAGTGGAAATTTCCAGGGGCAGGTATATATATGCTAGCAAGCAAGCAGGATAAATAAAAGGATAAAGGATAAATGGACACAAATCAGACATTAGGAATCGCAGTACACAAAAACCTGTAGGAGAGCACTTCAACTTCCCTGGCCACACTATAGCAGACCTTAAGGTGGCCATCCTGCAGCAAAAAAACTTCAGGACCAGACTTCAAAGAGAAACTGCTGAGCTTCAGTTCATCTGCAAATTTGACACCATCAGCTCAGGATTGAACAAAGACTGTGAATGGCTTGCCAACTACAGAACCAGTTTCTCCTCTCTTGGTTTTCACACCTCTACTGCTAGAAAAGGGCCTCATCCTCCCTGATTGAACTGACCTCGTTATCTCTAGCTTGCTTGCTAGCATATATATACCTGCCCCTGGAAATTTCCACTACATGCATCTGAGGAAGTGGGTATTCACCCACGAAAGCTCATGCTCCAAAACGTCTGTTAGTCTATAAGATGCCACAGGATTCTTAGCTGCTTTTACAGATCCAGACTAACACGGCTACCCCTCTGATACTTGATTTTAAGGACTGAGGCAGAGGAGGAATCTGACATTGCTCCTAGTACTGCAGTATTATTTCTTGCCTTTCATGTGCAAGCACATGGTTTAGGCCTGCATAAAAGAATACTTTGGCTAACAAGTTTTTATTTGCTTATTACAAGTATTTATAAGTGTCATCACCATAATATTTGAGCATCATAAATTGAGAACTTGTGTGTGTGTGGTTTTATATATATAGATATAAGCTGTCAAGTGATTAAAAAATTAATCGCGAATAATCTCACTGTTAAAAATAATAGAATGCCGTTTATTTCAATATTTTTTGATGTTTTCTACATTTTCAAATATATTGATTTCAGTTACAACACAGAATACAAAGTGTGCAGTGCTCACTTTATATTTATTTTTTATTACAAATATTTTCACTCTAAAAAACAAAAGAAATAGTATTTTCAGTTCACCTAATATAAGTACTGTAGTGCAAGCTCTTTATCATACAAGTTGAACTTACAAATGTTGAATTATATACAAAAAATAAAACTGTGTAAAAATTTATGGCCTACCAGTCCACTCAGTCCTACTTCTTGGTCAGCCACTCACTCAGACAAACAAATTAGGTTACATTTGCAGGAGATAATGCTTCCCGCTTCTTGTTTACAATATCACCTGAAACTGAGAACAGGCATTCACATGGCGCTGTTGTAACTGGTGTTGCAAGATATTTACGTGCCAGATGTGCTAAAGATTCATATGTCCCTTCATGCTTCAAACCCCATTCCAGAGGACATGCGTCCATGCTGATGATGGGTTCTGCTTGATAACGATCCAAAGCAAGAGGACCAATGCATGTTTACTTTCATCATCTGAGTCAGATGCCACTAGCAGAAGGTTGATTTTATTTTTTGGTGGTTCAAGTTCTGTAATTTTCGCATCTGAGTCTTGCTCTTTTAAGACTTCTGGAAGCATGCTCCACACCTCGTCCCTCTCAGATTTTGGATGGCACTTCAGATTCTTAAATGTTGGGTCTTGTGCTGTAACTATTTTTAGAAATCTCACGTTGGTACCTTCTTCCCATTTTGTCAAATCTGAAGTGACAGTGTTCATAAATCAAACGTCCTGGGTCATCGTTCGAGACCGCTACAACATGAAATATATGGCAGAATGTGGGTAAAACAGAGCAGGGGACATACAATTGTCTTCCAAAAAGTTCAGTCACAAATTTAATTAATGCATTATTTTTTTAATGAGCATCATCAACATAGAAGCATGTCCTCTGGAGTGGTGGCTGAAGCATGAAGGGCATACTAATGTTTAGCATATCTGGCACGTAAATACCTTGCAATGCTAGCTACACAAGTGCCATGCAAACACCTGTTCTCACTTTCTGGTGACATTGTAAATAAGAAGCAGGCAGCAGTATCTCCCATAAATGTAAACAAACTTATTTGTCTTTGTGATTGGCTGAACAAGAAGTAGGACTGAGTGGATTTATAGTTGTACATTTTTTTATTTTTGAGTGCAGTTATGTAACAAAAAAAATCTACATTTTAAGTTACACTTTCAGGATAGAGATTTTACTACAGTACTTGCATGAGGAGAATTGAAAAATATTATTTCTTTTGTTTATCATTTTTACAGTGCAAATATTTGTAATTAAAAATAATATAAAATGAGCACTGTACACTTTGTATTCTGTGTTGTAATAGAAATCATTATATTTGAAAATGTAGAAAAACATCCAAAATATTTAATAAATTTCAATTGGTATTCTGTTGTTTAACAGTGCGATTAATCAGGGCTGTCAGTTAATCGCAGTTAACTCACACACTTAACTCAAAGAAATGAATTAATCACACTATATCAATCTGCACGTCTCCGGTACTACTAATGCACCTATCACATGGTATCTAACACTGTGGTATATAACAATTAAGTATTGAGCATGCCCAAAAAAGTGCTACGATCAGATGGCCTACCACTGACTTTCCTAGTGACTTTTTTCCCTTCTCTCTTTCTCTTTCAAAAATATAACATATCTTTCCATATGTTTTCTTTTTCTCTTCCTCTTCTCCTTCTCAAGTTTATTCTTTCCTTCTTGCCTAAGGCAATTTGATTGCTTGCTGAGGGTTTAAACTTCTGTCTGATGCCCTCGGATGTTACCCTTTTTTGCCATGGGGACCAGGGGAGAGGAAGAGGAGAACCTTATTTGGCTCATGCAAGTCTTTAAACCTAGAGACCTTCCAGGAATGTACTCTTTTCTTGTGAGGTGGGAGGGACAAGAAGATTTAATGTCAGAAAATCAGGCTCTGTAGCTAGACTTAGGAAGGCAGGTTGGTTAAAGTTTACAGACCCTTTTTGCTTAGCATCTGGAACAGTGCCAAGATGTTTCAGGTTTCTTGTATAATGAGTGATCTGTATTCAGTCAGAAGATAACCAAGCTAGGTGCATGAAGTCTGCAGGGAGGGGGTGAATAGCACTTTCAACAATGAAATCAATTTTTGTCTCTAAAATCCTACCCAATCCCAGTCTCGGAGAGAATCCTCATGCAGGAAAAATCTCCATAGAAATCAATGGAGGGAAAGGCTCTGGAGGCCAGAATACCCTCCCTCATATGGTGAATATCTTGGAAAAGGGCTAAAGGGAAGGAAATATCCCACAAACCCTGAAGAACTCCATGTATCCACGTGGCTATCAGGGAATCTCCAAGAGGCCAGGGCCATCCATACCAACTGCTTCCTTCTGACTGGACCTCTTATGTCTTCACTTAGTCAAGTTGATTACATTTGAGCTTTGAACTTCCACAGGTACATGATGAGAGAGTGTATCCATGAAAAATATCTTGATACAGTATAGCTCTGTGACAGGCAGTTGGGGTGATTCTGATAGCTAAGGGATTTCAAATGGTTATTCCTGTAAATATAAGATCAACCTTGCTCTCTTCTGCCTGAAAATAAAGATGTTGCTAGAAAATAAATCTCATCTTGCATGGTGATATATCGTAGAGTAATAAAAATGTTCAAGGGAGCTTGGAAGGCATAAGCCCCATTCTGACAACCTTAATCTATGCAATTAGAACCCTTGTGAGGAAAATAGTGATAAATGATTGCTATTCCATTTAGTTATTCCTAGATCTGCACGTAGGCATAAAGGTTGTGCTCGGTAGTGATTTGAGCGAGGAGCTGGCAGTCAGGAGTCTTGGGACCTGTTTCCAGATTTCCCATAGATTTGTTGTATTCCACTAAGGACTTGTCTACACAGGCAGTTACTCTGGAATAACACTGCCTGATGAATTATTCCTGAGATTAAGCTAATTCAGAATAAACAGACACTTGTATTGTAGAATAAGAGTGTCTACACATGGAGTTAATCAGGAATAGTTAATCTATTTAAAATTCACATATGATAGGAAGATGTTACTTGTCTTTACATGTCATGCTAACTGTCATTGTGAGTGACTGTTGCATTTATTCTAGTGCTGTGTGTGTGTGAGAGAGAGAGAGAGAGAGAGAGAGAGAGAGAGTACTAGTTTTGTCCTCTGAAACTAGACAACAAATATGAAATTAAATGTAGAGTCTAGGTTGGTAAATATATGAGGTGATGTTAAGAGGTGTCAAATAATCCTCCTCTAGAAACAATAGGCTATTGTTCACTATCCTCACCTAGGGTAACCACAGAGTTGCTTCTAAGAATCTTTCTGATTTATGACATTGCTAGCAACAATGAAAGTTCTCTAGCAGTATTTTGCAGTGTGCATTGTCAGCAGTTTAAAAAAAATATTTTTACAGCAAAGAACTGTGTTCTGATTTCCATTATGTTCTTCTATGCATTACATCTCGAGGGCTGTTTTGCAACTATATTGTATCTCAATTTAATATTTTGGGTACAGTTCTAGCATATAAAAATATGATGGTCAGAACAGGATGAAGGAATTAATTATTTTGACCTAATTTTGCAAACTTTGTTGCTCGGACTTCCTGTGGGGAAAAAAAGCAGTTATTTCGTTTCTGGGGCAAGCTACACTTGTCTTACATAAAGCTCTTGCCACGGCAGTAGAAAAGATTATCTGAATTCACAAACAATAGCAGTAGAAAGTAAGTGGAATTTTCACCAGTACTTTGTGCATTTTTGTGCTCTGGAAAAGGCAGTTTTTTTCAGATGAAAACTGCCTTGTGTCTACATTTAACAGAGCTACATGGAAACGTGGCTTTGCACACAGTATATTCCTAATTCTGTGTACTAATGATGGCTCTTAGTCCTCTTCTCTTGCTGGGCAAAAACCAAACAAAACAAAAATTACACAAGGCCTAGAATTTATGAGACTCAATAGTTCCAAACAAGACCCTCTTGAAACTAATTTATTATAAATCTTGCTCCCTGCTTTCCCTTAACATGCTACTCACCCCCTCTTTTTGAATGCTTGAATAAACTTGATCGGTCCCTGGCTCTTTAGTGGAATCTAATTAGACAGTGATTCTGATAATTTTCTCAGGTAGAGTCATTTCAGCCATTGGGTTGCATCTTTTGTGCAGCCTTGTTCTGCATGATTTAACACAATACTTCCTGTACGGTGGTCTGTGGGTCTCTAGAGAGCTAGCTGGTCTCATTGTGCTGGGCCCTTACTTCTAGGTAAACTGCATTAAAACAAGCTAAAAGTACATTAAATACTTTCCTAAAATTATATTGATCTATGCTTGCAATTGGAGCAGTTACAACAGGAATGGTAAGCGCTCCCTACGGAAAGGTAGATAGTCCACATGATTGTAAATGAGAGGGAAAGTGTCTGCAAGACAATCTTTTTGTTAACATATGAAAATGCCTGGACTGTATTGCATTTAGGGCCAAATTCTGCCTTTGGATGCACATGCCAAAGGGAATAACGTAGGCACCAAAGAGCAAAATTTGGCTCTTACAGTGCTACTTCCAGGTGCTATAGTGCTGCCTCCAGGCTCAATAGACTTGTTTAAACAATATTAAGTAAAAGAACTTGGTATTACCTGTTGAAAGAACATTTCCTTCTTAATTCTGCAAAGTGGATTACAGTTAATACCCAGAAGCTAAGTTGTTATGGTGGTTGGGTGTGTGTTTTGTTAAGAGATTTTATAGTTTATGAGTTATTAATAAAAAAAATCTGTTACTTTAGAGAAGAAAAGCATTTGAATAATTGCATTTTATCACTTCACCTCTCTTTTATTTGTTAAAGGTTTAGGGGTAATTTTGGAAGGGAAAAATAATTTTACACTGTAGAATTTTGCATCTTCACCTCCTTAAAAAAAAAAGTTGATCCACAAAATATAAATACAGTGTAGCAACTAAGCATGTTAGAAGGATTAATTTGAACTACTCATATACATTGCTGGCTTCTGAATTAATTAACCTTGCACATCCTTGTGCAGAGCCCTATGAGAACCTCTGCAAATCACTGCAGCAGTCATAAACGCTAACAAAATCTTGGGATGCTTAATGAAGGGATAAAGAATAATAATGAAAATATGATTCTGTCGTATAAATCCCTTATATCCCTCATTTGGAACACTCTCACCCCATCTCATGACAATTATAGCAGAAACAGCGAGGGTAACAGAAATGGGCTACAAATATGACTTAATGCAAGGAAAACCTTCCATTTGACCAGCAACTGTAAAGATTAGGACTGTTTAGTTTACAGAAGCGATAAAGATGAAACATGATACAGTTACATAAAATAATGAATGGCATAGAGAAAATGAATTGGATGCACTTACTTATCCTCTCTCCTAATACAGGAAGACAGTAACAGCCAACGAAACTCACAGGCAATAAATATAAAAAGGGTAAAAGGAAAATCTTTTTTTACAGAATTCATAACTAACCTCTGGAACTCATTGCCAAGTATATTATTGCAACCAAGAAGTTACTAGGATTTTAAAAGGGCTAAACATTTATTTAGATAATGAGGGCATCCACCAGAATATTATATATATTATGTTAGACCCTTTTATTTATATATATGCATGTAGCTATATGTACATATTTGTATATTACACACATTCCACCTGCACTAAAAGAACATTATGAAGGCTGTAAAATCAAACATGTAAAAGTTAGGAAACACTAGAATTAAGGTTGTCTGTGTAATCTTCATTTGGCTCCCTTGTGAGTATGTTGTTATCTTACAGTCTCAAGTTAAATGACTACGTATTATTTTTTCCCACAGGACGCTTGCCTAATTCAGTGCACAGAATGGATTGTTCTCACTTAATGAGCAGCTGTTATATATTTTTTTCTCTTCATTGTTCAGTGTGTGGCCCCATGCTTTATTTACTGCACACTATTCAAACCCCGCTCTGATGATAGAATTGTTAGTTTCCTTATGAGCTTTTCTATGGCACTCATCACTATTGTATGTGATTCACAAATACTAACAAATTTATTTTTATAATATCCCTGTGAGAAGAGAGGGCATTATTATCCCCATTATAGTTGTGAGGAACTGAGAGACAGAGAGGTTTAGGTCAAAAGTATTCATTATTTTGGGGTTCCCAGTTTGAAACACTTAGGAACTGATTTTTCAGAGTACATAGCATTATACAGCACTTAATATATTCACATTGACTTCAATTACAGTTGTGAGTGCTTGGCACTTCTGCAAATCAGAACCTCGGATCTCAAGTCAGACACTCAGAAAATGAGCAACATATAATTAATGCTCACCTGTGAAAAGTTTGATTCAACTGACTTAAGTGTCACATAGAATCTCTGTGGCAGATGCAGGGATAGAATCCAGTTCTCCAGGGCAGCATTCTACTGACTTAACCATTATAGCATCCTTTTTCTTACTGCAGTCCCCAGCCTCAGTTACTACACACATTCCGACTTCAGTAGAAATGAACTGGTGTGTGACAGACAGCAGTTTGCTTCACTGCACAGCCCTGATTCACTCCCAGAGGAAGTCCATTCTATACACTAGAAAAGGCATGGATCCTATGGAAAAAATAGTATGTGATATACAGTTGAAGACCATATTATAATGCATACACACAAAGGAGCCATTTTAAGGTTGCAAAGGCAACATTAATTCTAATTTTTGAGTATTTGACTTTGTGACCTTGGTAATGGTCTTTTAACCTAGTTTTTTAGTGTTTTATTTTCTAGGTTTTTTATAAGTCAAACTGAGTCAACAAAAATTTCATCTTGTGGCATTATATTGACACACCTATGGTCATCATAAGGGTTGGGATCTTTAGATCTCCTGCACAAATCTGTGGCTCAAGCTAATGAAGTAACTGATAGCTGTAGTATATTGTCATTCTCTATGTGGCCCAGCACTACAGGGAATGGGACACCTTGCCTTTAGGTTTCACAGATATTTGGGGAAAATCGAGCAGAGGGGAGACTCAGGAATCATGGGTTCCTTTCCATGCACTGAAGGGGTGTGTGCTCTAGTGGGCAAAGACTTTTCTGCCTGTTCTTCCCCAAACTTGACCCCTTCTTCCCCATCCCCTCCAACCTGACTTTGTCTAAGACCTGTCACTTCCCATTGCCAGTCCCATTCTTCTCACCTACCTAGTCCAAGTCTCCACTCCTCTGGCTTCTCATTCCAGTCCTAGTGTTCTCGTCCAGCCAATGCCAGTCTTCCACTTACCCCAACTCTCTGTCCCAGCTTCCCTCCTCTCTACTCCCGCCAGCCTCCAGTCCCCAGCTCCTTGTCCCAGTTTGTCTTTCACCTCCTCTACGCATCCAGCTCTTATCTCTTCTGCATTCAAATAAGGCAACTTTATCCTCCAGGCTGCATGGGTCCAACATGGGAGTTGTTAAGAGCGCAAAAGAAACAGGCATCCTGCTCTTAGTTCAGGTGCCTTGAGTCCATATGGTCTGTGGCAGCCCAGAGGTGCGATTGCAGGGAGTGTTCTGCTTGGCTCCAGGCTGAAGCATGCTTAGTGCAGACGGACTCTTCTGGGAATCTAGCTGCTAAAATCTAAGAAGTCTCTACTGAGCATGTGTGAACTGCAAAGTTTGGCCAAATTTGAGTTCACTTTCATCGAGATGGCAAAAGTCACATCCCTGACCCACAGCCACTTCCCTGCCAAATTTCAAGTTCCTGCTCCAAAAAGCAAGCCATGAAAGGTCACCAGAATTTTTGAATATGGCAAAACATGATTCCGCCTAGCCTTGTTCTCAGAAACAACTGAAGTTTTCCAAATCAAGTCAACCTGAGACAGATACCAGGCATGGAAAAGTTCAGCTCAAATGGTAAAAGTTTGGCCAAGTTTTATACACATCTGAAAACAGGATCTTATAATGGGAAGCATTCAGCAACCTTAATAATAGGCAACACTTCCAACCCTGCCTATAATATATTCCAGTGGTAGGCAACCGATGGCACGCATGTTGAAGGCCGCACACAAGATGATTTTCAATGGCACTCACGCTGCTCATGTCCTGGCCACCAGTCTGCAGGGCTCTGCATTTTAATTTAATTTTAAATGAAGCTTCTTAAACATTTTAAAAACTATTTACTTTACATACAGCAATAGTTTAGTTATATATTATAAACTTATAGAAAGAGACCTTCTGAAAACGTTAACATATATGGACTGGCACGCGAAACCTTTTAAAGTAGAGTGAATAAATGAAGACTCGACACACCACTTCTGAAAGGTTGCCAACCCCTGCTATATTCCATCTAAAGTAGCAGTGGATGTTCTCATTACCCAAATAAATGTCTAGTCCTCTTTAGAATTCTACATATATCTATAATGTTACATCAGGGCATATGCCAATCACTAACTGATAGGGGAAGTTTCTTCCTAGATGCTATAGGCAGGTGATTCTATAATTGTACTTTATGGGGTTCCCTTATTGTGGTCTGAGGCATGTAATATTGGATACTGTCAAAAAAAAAGGATACTGGACTGGATGGACCACTGGCCTGATCAGATGTGGCAATTCCTATGTTTTTGTAACATAGCCTTTGAAGGCTGAGTGAGATAAAGAAGGAAATGTTCCAGCACCAGAAATGTGGGGGAAGGGGAAAGGCAAGTAAGGGTGGTGTCTTTTTTCTTTTTTTTTTTTCCCCTTCAGGAGATTTTAAAAAGTAAAGCGATGGGACAAAGAACGCTATCATTGGAAATGCCTTGAACCTGTCATGGTCCTCTTGAACTGTGTCAGGCAGCACATTTCCTTAGTAAGTGCTGTAGACTATACACATCATGATTCAGAGTCCTTGTGCCTCATTATAACCAGCCAGATAGTATCTTCAAAGAATGGTGAGCTGAAACGGAATGAAAAAGCAAAGCGATAAAAAGAAACTTACCATGTTCTGCGGTTTTAGGTACCTTTTAGAACAATCCAGTTAAGTAAAATTGCTAGGTTTTTTCCTCTTTATTAATGATTATGGCCCAATGCACTAGCTCTCAAAAACTAGTCATCCATTTAGGAGATTGATTTCTCTTTGCCTTCATGTGTATAACTCTCATTAATGGCAATAGGAGTTACATGCACATGGGGGGAAAGGGCATTAAGTTCTTTGAATCTGCTCTGTAAGGCAGCAGGAACTGAGCATGAGGAGTTGTTTTTCACTGTTAGTTTAAAACCGATAAACACCATTTTCTCTTTAAAAACTTTCCTGAAATAAGGAAAAATAAAACACGCACAAAGGACAAAACTGACAATGAAGGAGGACGAGAAACTAGCATATAATAGAATTGTTGCATATGTATTTGTGAGTCTGCATGGAAATGCTCTGCAACATTTCACACCTTCTTAATTAGGCTGCTTTAGCATGCTGGGTTCTGCGCCAACCTTCAGCACAGCAGACTGCGTCTCCATTTTGTGTTCCTCTGAAAGCACTGTCTGGAACAGTAGCACATTTGGGGTTACTTGCTTATTGTGCAATGCATTGTTAGAAAATGGCTGCTTACAAGTTGAATATTACACACTTGGCCCTATATCAGTAAGTTACTTAAGCATATGCTTAACTTTAAGCACCAGTGAATGCTGACTCCTGCAGTGGGACTGCTCTCTTGCTTAAAGATAGCTATGTGCTTAAGTATCTTGCTGAATCAATGCCCTGATCTGAATTTTAATCTCTCTTTTTTTGGGCCTAAAGACAATGTGACTATAGTACTTTGAGGAAGCTTCCATTTTTATGGGGAAATTTGGGTCACAATTAACATCCCATTTTGTGAGTTAATGTATGAATGCTATTCGGTGTGTGAAAGTGAAGGACTTCAACCACGTGTCCTGAAATCCATGTAACACTAGAAAATTTCAGCTCCCTTCTCTCCAGAGGTGAGGACTGGACAATCTGCCAGTATGAAAACTTCAGATTCCCAGAGATTCAAAGCACCACAGAGAAATCAGGGCTAAGAACTTTAGAAGTTTTCTTTATGTGCCAATAAGTTACATATTATGGTGCTGACTGCTGAAAAGTAGTGAAGTCCCATGTGTCCCATTCATTTACACAGGACTCACGAAGTTTCCTTCCAGCCTTTTACTCCTTTTCAGCAGTCGGCACTGTTGTATAGCGTTTAGGAAGTCACTGATAAATCTCATATGGCAGTGCAGATTAGGGGAAACAGGGTATGATTAGAGCTGTAAATGCTTTTGAAAAGTCTGCAAAGTAGGCAAGTTTTATTTTCTCATTTGCTGCTATGAAAAAAGTTCCAGATCCTTACTAGCTGAGCCTAGTCAGGAGACTGGATCCCTAATATAGAAAGTTACCTTCAGACCTCTGAAGGCCACTGACAGCCTTACGGTATGTCTGCACCACAAATTAAGGTGTAATTGTAGTGTGGGAATGCCTGCCTTCCATAGCTCAAATCTGGCTATCGCAGTTAACAATAGCAATGACACAGGGACACAGGCTTCAGCATGGGCTATCTGTTCCAGTACAAGCCTCTCAGGCCCTTGGGTACATACTTGCATTGCTAGCCCATCCTGGGTCAGTGCCACCATGTCTAACTGCTATTGTTACCTACATTAGCTAGATTAAAGCTAACATGGGTTTGACCAAAATTACACCATAAATTGTGGTCTGGACATACCCTTAGACAGAAAGCAATAACAAAAATAGGAAAACTGCTGCCATTTGCACGTGAAAGGAAGGATGGTGGAATGGTTTAGGCACTGAGGGATTTGGGTTCTGTGCCCATCTCTACCACAATCTCCCGTGTGTGATTTTGAGAAAGTCAATGAATACCTCTGTGCCTCAATTCTCCATCCGTAAAATGGGGATGATGATATTTCCTTTAGCGCACTTTTTGCCTGCATTGTCTATTAGACTGTAAACTCTTCAAGTCCAGGGCAGTGGTGCCCTGATCTCAGCTGACTCTCTCTATGCTCCTGTAATTCAAATGATTAACAGCAATCGGAGATGAATATGAAATAGAGGTGAGTGAAGCACCATTTGTCAAGACCTGAGATGTTACTAAGCTTTTGTTGCTGCACACCTGGTACGTGTGTATTATGAATGTAAAGGCGGGCCTATTCTGAGGTAAGAGAACAGAGACAAGACGTAGTAGGTTACTTGACAGACTTTTTCTTGAAAGGCAATCTTAGGTTGGATGTGTCCAAGGGAAAGTGTGAGTGCTCAGGCAGGCTGCAGTACTGCAGGAGAGTGCAAGAGTTGAGACTGGAGAAGGAAAAAGGTGTTGTGTTGACAAGGAGAGACATCGTTTTTGCAAGCTTGGAGAGATGGAATCAAAGTGAGGTTTTTGTTTCAAAGCTCTATTTAAAAAAGGCTATTAACTGACACAAAACTGGACTTCCTTTGTCTTCTCTGAGGCATTTTCCATAGTGTGGAGCAATTGAATAGCAGGAGGGACTGAAAACTGCAGTATTTTCATGCAAGTGTAGAGAGGTCTGTTCATTGATCATTTGTTGTATGGTTGCATTGAACTGGAACAATTGTCTTATCTTAGTTGCATGTCACAATTTTGGAATCTGTTAATATGAAAGAGGATTATTTAACTGGGATTTAAAGGAATGTATCAGTTAGTGACTTTCTGATAAATGACCACTACAAAAATTATCAACACCTCAGATGCTACTACCATGTAAGATTAATCTTATAAATATATTTCAGGAAACTTTATATCTGCTGCAATTTTTTAACCCAATTAATTGGCAAAATAAGGAGCAAATCAGTCCTTTGGTCTCTGAAAATTAAATGCCATTTGCTCATTAATGGCATCCCAAACAGAAAATAAATTTCTGTAAAAATCAGTAAATAATAGCCCATGCAGATATCAACTAATGTATTTATGTATGTTCTGGAAATACATTTATTCTTTATCTCTTGCTAACAAGTGAGAAGCAAGTACTGTACGTGTTTGTAGAAAAATATTGCTTCTCTGCTATACCAGTTGAAAGAATGGCATTCCTAATCTAATGTGGCCAGAAGGAAAATCTTTTAAAAATGTCCTTAGTCCAGATCTTTTACATTATATAGTCATGAGTTGATTGGATCAATTTATTTTGATCAATGGTAGCCTCTAGAATAAAATGCATGGGATGAATTCCTTCCCTCTCTACAGTCAATGCCAAAACTCCCATTGACTTCTGTAGCACATTGCCTCACCCTAATTTTGTATTGTAAAACATTTGGGTTAGTTCTCTTTAGCTTTCCTACTTTAAAGCCTCATATTTTCAGGTAGTCATCGTTTTATAAGCAATTTAATTATTCATCATCAGAATACTTCATGTATAGCATCTTAATGTCATGGAAGGATTTGGATGTTCTTGAAATACCTATCACACAAGAATATTTACCATATGTAGCTTGCTCATACAGTACAAAGCTACCAATTTTACCTTTGCAGATATTCAGAGAGACGCACACAATGGGAACGTGGCAGTAATTCACAAAATGTATTGAGAGTTAAAAAAAAAAGTTTGGGGCAATTTTCATTGACACTTTGTTTGTGGAACACCCATTGAAGTCAACAACTATACTAAATATGTGGAATTGCACAACTGAGTCATTTGAATTCCTGATGATTAACACAATTCTCTGTAGTGAAAATGGCAACATTTTGCCTTAAGCAAATCTTTGTGAATTCCATAGTTACCATTTTGCAATGAAACCTGCATCTTTCTTTTGTTTTTCTCAAAAAAATAGAAGCTTCAAGGTAAAACGGTACAAAAAAGACAGTGAGAGAAGAAAAAGAATATTTTTCAACAAGCTAACAAAACTGTATATACTTAGAGAATTCATTAGCACAGCTCTGTCATTTTGTTAATGTGAAGATGGAAGTATTAGCATTTAATATGATATTAATAGCTGTCATCTTTTCCTCAGCAAAATGTGACATGTCTTCTCATTGTTTTCCTTTGAAAGCACTGATGCTTGAATTTTCATATCATCTGGCATTTCTCCCAGTCTTTCTAATACCACACATTTATTTTGCTTAAATGGGGTAACTACTTTTACCTGAAGAATAAGCTGATACACAAATATTAAGGAGGTGCAATAATGCTTAATTTTTCCTCTGAAATATTATGTCCGATACATTTTAATTGTCTCTTTTCTACTCTTGGAAAGATGGTTTCTGGCTTGGAAAAAAGGAGCCAATGCAGACTTTATAATGAAATTAATCATAACTGTGAGGCTCTCCAGGTGTGCAATGAACAGAAGATGCTACATGAAATGGCACAGCTGTTTCTTGCACAACAGCTCACCAAGGTCCTGATTCAGCAGTTCTCTGTTAGCAAAAGCATGTGCCTGAGACCTTCTGACTGCAGTGGGACTTAAGCACATGCTTATGCACTTTGTGCCCCACATAAGTTCCCTTCAAAATCAATGGCAAAACTCCCATTGATTTAATGGCTCAGGATTAGGGCCAGCTCCAGGGGTTTTGCCACCCCAAGCAGCCAAAAAAAAAAGAAAGAAAGAAAGAAAGAAAAGCCGCAATCGCGATCTGCGGCAATTCAGCGGGAGGTCCTTTGCTCCGAGCGGGAGTGAGGGACCCTCCGCCGAATTGTCACAGAATATTTGAAAGTGCCGCCCCGCACCGGAGTGGCCGCCCCAAGCACCTGCTTGATAAACTGGTGCCTGGAGCCGGCCCTGCTCAGGATCATGACCTTGCTAAACTAGGACCAGAAGAAGTAAACCAGACAGTATTATGATCACATGCTGTAGCACCTATGTCACCAACACAACAGTAACACTGGTGGACAGAATTGAATGATTTAAAAACAAAACAAAACTCTTTTCTTAAGACCTGGATTGGTTCAATTTTTATTTTGCACACACATAGTTGATGTTGATTATTGCAAAGTAGAGCTGGTTAGGAATTTTCTGTCACAATGTTGTTGAGGGAGGGTTCGGGGGTGGGAGGATTGACAGAAAATGTAGTTTCTGCAAAATCCAAATTTTCCACAGGAAAACAGCAGTTGTGCTGAAATGTTAAGTTTTTTCCATCAGAAAAATTGAAACAGAATGTCTGTTTTGGGTCAGGTTGAATCAAAATGTCTGTGACCAAATCAAACTGAAATTTTTCATTTTAAGTTGGTTTGAGATTAATTTGTCTGCCTGAGCTGTTTTGGTGCCTTGTTGTAGTTTAGGCACATCAAGCCCCTGTTCTCACCTAGGGGCCAGACTCCCTAAATGGACTACATTTCCCATGAGGCTGTATGATCAGGGAACTCTTGTGATGCACAGTGGTGGCTCAGCCAGAGAGGAGACCTCATTGCATCCTGGGACATGTAGTCTGGCTTGGGAGCTTGTCCTATTTGAGAGCGTGGGGGCCTGAGGTGCCTGAACTTCTCTTTTTGTGAGGCGCTGATGGTGTTCAGGGGGGCAGAGTTTAATATCATACTGACATAAAAATATAATATTTTGACATTTTAAGACTGAAATTTTTTTGAATTTTTCATTCCACAAAAAGTTTCAATATTTAAATTTTTCATCCCAGTTTGGGATGAAAACCCATGTTGAAATATCGGAATTTCTTACAGGGTGGAAATTCTGATTTTTAATCACCTCTATTTCCAAGTATATTTTTGTTGATCTATATTTTGGCTGAATTTTGCAGCAGGGGAAATTTTAAAAAAGCAAACTTGCAAATTGCTCAATATTTGATTACTGGAAAAAGTCTAGAGTCAAAAGATTCACAAATAATATGAGCCCAGATTACCCAGTACTGTGGAGAAACCCTCTGGAAAGAGCTTGAGGGGCAGGAAATCACTCAGTGAAATTCTATGGCTTGTGTTGTGCAAGAATCTAGGAAAACTATGAACTGTCACAGTCGCTAATGAGGAATCATAACCAGTCACATGGCCAGCCAAAACTGGGGGTGGAGAGAAGTGTGATGTGATATATATATTGAGGTGTTTTTAACACTTAAATAAATATAGTAGTTGTCTTCTTAAAATGGATTCCGTTCAGTGGATTCTTGGACGTTTGTTTTGGAGGGTGTAAAAATCAATAATATTAGTGTCTTTTTCCATTTTGAAATCTTCATGAAGTGACTTTAGCAGGCTGCATTTATCAAAGCAATGATATGTTTTATACAAGAAAGCAGGGTCGCCGGGAGTGGGGAGGGCAAGTGGGGCAATTTGTCCTGGGCCCCACAGGGGCCGCGCAAGCTGCTCCGGGTTTTCAGCGGCACTTCAGCAGTGGGCCCTTTACTTGCTCCAGCTCTTCAGCGGTGGGGCTTTCAGTGCAGCGGGAGACTCTGAGCAAGTGAGCCACTGAAGTGCTGCCGATGCCTCAGAGCGCCGCCCAGTGAGTACAAGCGCCGCAAGCGGCGGGAGAAAACAAAAGCCGCGAACGGCAACACTTAGGCTGCTCTACCACCGCCGCTTCATTCTTCAGCTGCAGTTTGGCAGTGGGTCCTTCACTCCAAGAGGAACCTGCCACTGAATTGCCGCCGAAGACCCGGCCCTGCCCTAGGCCCCCTGAATCCTCTGGGCAGCTCTGCAAGAACATACAAGATCCTTTGAAAGTACTGGCTGCTATGACGCTGTACAATGCTTGGGTCAGAAAGCAACTTACTAGGGCAAATAAGGGCTTGTTCTGGTTCTCATTAAAGATTTGGTGGGGCAGGATTGGATCCTAAAAGCACAGAATAATAATTAAAAAAGTTTCCACCAAAGCAGTGGCTCTTTAGATATGGATTTATATGGAATACTTATATTCGTCTCTTTTTAGACTCTGTTGGAAATTACATTTTTTCCAGTGGACATTTACCTCTCAGAAGACCAATGATTTACTGTTTGTCCTGTACCTTCCTTTGCATTACAAAATGTTTCATTAGCCATGGTCATGTCACTGTGCCTTTGAAACAAGTTCTGAATCTTTCTGACAGCTGCCATTTTTTATGTGCTGATACCATTACCTGCAGCAAATCTCTGTTGCTTGATCTTGCTTCCCTCTCATTATACTCAAGTCACGGAAGGAGGTGGCGTCTCCCAGCAGAGTCCTGGCTTTGCTTAGGTTTCTTGAGCAAGCCAGATGGTACATGCCACATGCAATTTATGTCAAAAACAGTTAATGCTGAACTGCTTCAGGTTTTTTTTTCTTATATGATATAGTGGATTTCATCTCGTAACAGTTGATGCATTTCACACAGCTGTTTTATTTAAACGATAGTAAGTGCACTTGGAGCAAGGAAGCAGATACACCATTAGATAAGTCAGCTATAGTTGTATGCTATCTGTATACAAATACTATTTGACCTAGATATGGTTAACATTGAATTCTTTCTGTTGGATCAATATAAATAACTTTACTAACAGCTGGTAAGTGATTTAAAAAACAAACAGATTTATAGCATCTGTAGTGTTATCTGGTAAACAGCATGTGAATAAAAGGGGTTTATTTCAACTGAAGAACACGAGTAATGAAATACATATCTATTTAATTTGATAACATGAGAAGTAATCCAGTTCAAGAAATAATTTTAGAGTAAAGTGAACCATAACAAATGCAAAAACATATGTTGAATAAGTTTGGGGCAGAAGTTTCATGGCCTCAACCCTTTTGAGCCAAGAAATCTCATTCATGTCAAAGGAAAAAGTTATGTTATAACACATTTAATATATTAAAGCCGATTACATCCCTTGATAGCAGCTGCTTTGATAAGAAATTAAACTCCTTTCAGATGATAAAGAGAGAAATGTTAATGGCATTAGAGAATACAAAGCAACAGATTTTCTTTTGCAGGTGTTTAAACATCACTGTGTGTTAGATCACAGAAAATCGCACTTTGGTTACATCAATAATTAATTTAGGTTCACCAGAATCTGAACAAGATGTATTATGAAAACAAGGCATTGATTATGTAAGTAGTATGTGGTGAATCTAGAATACCTTCCATGCTGAACAAACCCACAAAATATTTTTTATTCAATCTTGTGTATAATTTATCAATCCAAACTCCTCTACAAAGGGGCATATTCTCAACTACTGTATATACAAAAGTAAAATGTTATATTGTATGGGGATGCTTAATATAAAGCACTTTGCCAGTTTCATTGGATAGAAGATAGACTCTAGTGACTTTGATTAAAATAATGGGTCCTGAAAGATGCCATCTGTTCGATCTCTCAGCTCCTTAATCACATTAAATATGAATCTTTGTTACGTAAGGTTTATCAGAAAAAGGGCCTTTTCACTTCTTTATATGTCAGCAGATAAAACCAGCAAATTAAATATCCTCATTGCAACAGCTAAAGAAGTTACCAAAAAAATAAAAACACCCTAAAAACAGCAAAAGAAACGTTCTTCTGGAAATGGAGAAAATGAAGCCAATGTTTGTCTTGGCACCTGTAACACCACCCAAATAGAAATGTTTTTGTCTTCCCTATTCCAGAGGCTATTCACCTGGTAAAATTAATGAGTGAAATCTTGGCCCCACTAAACTCAGTTCCAGTACCTGATAAATACATAACAAATAAACTAATAAATATATGATAATAATGTGTAATAATAAATATGTTATAGTATTGCCCACAAACTTGTTCCTGTCAGGAACAGGGCCATTTGCTGTACAAATACATATTATGATGCAGTCCCTGCCCTGAACAGTTTACAATCAAAGCTTATGGTTGCCTCAGAAATTAAGATGACACTCTAATATTGACAAATGTGTGGAGGAATTATAAGGATAAACTGGTAAAAAAAAATGGGTTTTTTTGTGTAAAAAAAAAAAAATTACCAGAGCCAAAAATTGAGGATCTGACCCTTTAATCCTTATTTAAACTAATAGTCCTATTTAAGTCAATGGGAATAATAACCCTTAGTGTTTATACAGTGCTTTCCATGTTAATGTCTGTACAGTGCTTTGAACTATTTAATCCTCACAACATTAGTGAGTAAGCATTATCTATCTCTATTTTACTTGCCCAAGACCACACAGCAAGTCATTGGCAGAGCCCCAAAGTACAAATTCAGGACACCCTGATTCCTAGGCCAGCACTCATTCCTCCAAACCACACTACCTTTCACTGTGACTGCTTGTGTGCATAAGTGTTTGCAGGATTGGGTCCTCTAGGATTAATCTGATAGTTTTTTGGTGAAAGACATGGAGGACTTAAAAAACAAGTAAATTTTTTGCATTATCTGTATATTGTCATAAGTATGCATGATGCTTCTTTTTTGAATCCTCATGTAAAGTATATAAAGTTGGCCTAAACTTTATATTATAGAAAGATGGATACAAACAACCTAGAATATCTGAGGGGCAGCGAGAATACAGTAGCCATTAATTGCAGAGATTTTTAAAAACATAACCTTGGACATTCTGTCTGAATGATTGATCTTGAACTCCTAGAAAACTATTAGGAGTAAACGGTTGTGCAGTAGAAAGGTTATTTGTCCTAGATGTACAAGTAGGTCTTGGATTTGACCTTGATGCCATGAGATATTGGTGATTTCTATACAGATAAAATATGGGCAAATAAACATCTTTTTCTTTGTAGACTTAGTAGTTTTTGTTTTTAAATTCTCTGTATAAAATCTATTTGTAGAAATCATTTATGTTTGAAATTAACTGAATCTGAACACCTGGGGTGATATTTCTGTGAACGTATTTTGTATGCTTACACATATTTTTTCCAAAATTGGATTAATAAAATTTGAGAGAGAGAAAATCAAGCTTTCCTTTCAAAAGTACGTTCCCTTTCTTTTTACATTTTTAGACTGCTTTATTACAGTTTGTTGTAGTATGTTTTATGTTTCATGAATTACGTGCTTTAATGTGAATATCTGGAAGATGCATTCCCTGATATCTCTAACTTGCCTTTGGAAGGTCAACAGAAGAGATCAGCAGAACAGTAATAAAAAACAGACATTTAGTAAATTTCTTTCTGACATGTCTGTGAGCAGTAAAGAGACATGGGGTTTCACCAGTTTGAACATTCAATCATAAGTGAAACTTTACGACTTCAGTAACAACAGCACTGTGAAAACATTCATTCATCTGCCACAAACTCTGGACTTACTACTGCAATCCTTAAATAAATATTGAATGAAATTTCTTATTGCATGGCATGTCAAAGTAAAACAAACACACTTTCATATCCACTTCTTTCTCCTCAGAGGTGCCCCAGGTGACACAGAGGCATGTTAATTGAAGTTGATTTTTAAAGGATTGGTTTCCAGGTTCTGAGTTGCTACAGGTGCATCTCTCTTGTGGTAAATGGTTATGCAGCCCAGAGTTCTTTGCCACAGAAAATGAAAACACAGTAAATGTACAAGAGCTGTCTCTGTGACCAAAGACTTCTGTGTTTTTCTCTCTAACTTCACATCTATCAGATGCTGACAAATTATTTAAAGACAGAAGCTTTTTGTGTTTCCAGAGCCTTGGAATTAGGTTTTTTGGGTGCTCTATAAGATTGGTATTAAAAGTTGCTGATGTTTCTTTAGAGTTTAAAGGTCAGATTCTGTAATCCCAGGTAACTTGATATTTCACAACATGGGAAAGCAGTGCATTATTTAGCAGTTATTTATGTGAATTCTGGTTTCTGCTGTTCAGTAAATTATAATGTATCGAAAATATTTCCAGTTATCTCAAAGTGTATGCAGCCTTGATATGGGATTAAAATAATTTCTTGTAAAAGAGAGACATAAATCAATGCTGGTATGTAGAAGTTTCCCTCTTGTGATGGATAGCTACCTTCTTTTAGTCACTTTTTTCAATACCTGTTATAATCTATACAACAGAACCCAGAAAGGATGCATACATGGAAAGGTTTATATTATTTTGTCTTTGGGGAAGCAGAACACTGATTCTGTGCTTAGAGCCTTCATATTTCTTCATGCCAGGAAAATCAAATATGCTCACCAGCAAGATGACAACAGCCGGTCAGATGGAGAAAAACGTAACCAGTTTTACCGGCATTTTGCAGAGTATACTTTTTTTATATACAAAGACTATTGGATAATGGTCTTTCACGTAGAGCTTCTGAATTCTGGGGAAGAAGGGATTTTAATGCTTCTAGACCAGAAGCAAATCACACAATGGTAGAAAATATATAAAATAAGAAATAGGAAGGCCATAAATATCATTCCTATGCATTAG
Source organism: Gopherus evgoodei (assembly GCF_007399415.2). NCBI lineage: Eukaryota > Metazoa > Chordata > Testudines > Testudinidae > Gopherus > Gopherus evgoodei. The sequence continues at coordinate 111,157,487 of NC_044325.1, read as the reverse complement.
GGCTGGGATTTCCAAAGGAGTCGAACAAACTTAGATCCATAAATCCCACTGGCAGATGGGGACCTAGCTTCAATCTATCTAAGGTACTTCTATGGCCCCCGTTACCATAGTAACTGAGCACCTCACAACCTTTGATATAATTATCCTTGCAACACTGGGAATGGAGGCAGAGAGACCAAGTGACTTGCCCAGTGTCCCACAGGAAATCTGTACTGGAGCAGGGAGTTGAATCCAGGTATCTTGACTTTTAGGCTAGCACACTAACCACTTAGGATATGTCTACACTGCAAAGAAAAACCTATGGCCCTGAGTCTCAGAGCCCGGGTCACTTGACTGCGGCTCGCAGGGCTTGGGCTGCTGGATTAAAAATTGCAGTATAGATGTTCAATCTGCAGCCTGGTCTCTGAAATCTGGTGAGAGAGAAGAGTCTCAGAGCCCAGACTCCTGCCTGAGTCCGAACATCTATCCTGCTATTTTTAGCGAATCAGAGTTAATTGACCAATTGAATGTTACTGGACCAATTTCACAAGAGAAAATGGCTTGACTCTCAGTCTTACTAAAAATAAATAAATAAGCCAATGATATGGATAGTGTAGTCATTTTAGCAAAACCTCAGCTACCTTCTTATTTTGAAACATATTTACTCAGGAAACGGTAGCTCAGATTCAGCACCCGGATTTCAGTAACATATCCTGTCTTTTGCCTGTTTTTCATCCCTCCTCAGCTATAATGAGATGAAGTGACTTGCCCAAATAGCACAGGGAGTCAGAGGCTCATCTGTCATTTGGACCCAGAACCCTCATTTTTAGGGAACTTGATTTAGTAATGTTCCAAAAGGCACAGTAGCTAATTCATGGTGTTAAATGCTTATATATTGAACTTGGACGCAAGCCCTGTGCCTAAAACCATATGGGCTTCCCAAGGTTTAATGTATAACAAAAACATCATATCAAGAATAAAATCAACACATCTCAGTCAAGTCACATTTTAAACTGTTGCATGGGAGCAGTGCAGGAATGTAACCGTGTGTAGCGTTTTATTTTATTCAGTGGAGATATGTGAAAAGAAATAGAATTTTGTTTTCTCTTTGCTGTAATGTTAACCTTCTAATATGCTTTTGGAAAAAAACAACTATGATCGCTGTAAAGAAAGTGAATATTTTGCCTCCACACACCCCTGGTCCAGCCTAGCTTGAAGTGTTTGATAAACTGTTAGCCCATCCCCTTATGTAGATAAGCTATTTTCAAAGTGCAGGAGGGATATTGAATACTTTGGATATTTGTGGGAGAAAGCCTTTTTGCAAAGCCCAAAAACAGCTCTGGGAAAGAAATGGAACAGAACATATAAACAGGAGCCTGGAAACAGCATGAGCCTACATTCTCTGAGGCCTTCTGGTGAGAAAAATCCTTCCTCATCTTATCGTTCTTTTAAAATTCCTGACCTAAGAGATGAGAGTCAAGAAACCATTATTATAATATAAAGAATGTTTACTTTAGGAGTAGACAGTTTGTGTTTACACTAGGAAGGGTGTGAAGTCCAAACGCTGTTTCTTCAGTCAGTAAGGTGCAATCAGCAGCAAGTATAGCGAGGTGTGCAATAAACTACCACATGCAAACATTGCCTGACAGATGAGAGGTCAACTCAGAAGGACACTTCTTCATGGTGTAACAACAAAATCTTTCATAAGACCTGGCTTTGCTTTTACCAACTGCACAACGGCGAAAGAGCAAGGGCAATACACTCCAAAGTCCTGATCCTGGAGTCAGCCAAGCTCTGCTAGATGATGTGGCAAGACCCAATGAGGGAGGAAAGGTGGCTGTATGCCACTGCTGTGCTCCCCAACCCCAGGTCAGTCATGGGTTGGTTCAGCCCCTTCATAAGTTAGAGACACTTGGAATCTGTTCTAACTTTTGTGTGTAACAGCCCATGAGGAGCTGTTGCTCCAGCTAGAGGTCACCATTATGTCTGACCATCCCCCCCCCTCTACCCCTTAGCATGCTCTGTACCCCAGGGTTGAGGTGGCAAAGAAAAATGTAGAGCCAGCCATGCTAGAGGCATCCTGAGCAGCCCCTTAGCACCTCCAGAGTGGCACATAGTCAACTACTGTATAGTACGGTTGTGCTCTGAGTTTGTCAGAATGTATTTGCAGGCAAGAACCTGCCCCTTAGATTCTTGGCCTTCATTCATGGGGTAAGGCAACAAGTGAAACATAAACATTTTATCTACAATTAATTTATTTTAGGAGTATTTGCATGAGAGAGAGAGAGACACACACACACACACATCCCATCGGGTGCTACTGTGATGTAACATTTTGGGGGGATCAATAGAAAGCAGTACTTCTAAAATTCATTTTCACTGCAAGCCTTAATGATTTCTTGTTAAACTGTGTCAGAAGATCAGGCTAATTTTCAGCACAATAACCAATAAGTGTAACCTCAATACCATCATGTCCCCATGCTGACTTCCCCTGTTGATAATAAGTCATGGTTTCATCAAAAAGAAAATGTCTGTTTTGTTCTGAATTCTTCTAATATAGTGCACATTTACTGACATCAAAGAGACCAATAAAGAACCAAGGCAGGCACTTTTAGTCAGATGAAGAGATCGTTTTATTGTGAATTATATCTGGTTTTGTGTAACGACTTTCAGTTTTCTCCAGTTTTGATCCTTTATCTCTCATGTTTCTGTGGCCAAAGTTCTTTTATGTTATATGGCAGATCAATTAGTAAATAGGGGGTGTCTAGTTATATAATATGGGCTAAATTTGGAGTACTTATTCCACAGCCCTGCATAAGGGGCAGTGCAAGGCTGAACCACCGCAGGTCGAACAGTTGTAGAGATTGTAACTGAAGCAGGCACAAAGGACACTGTGCCTTTTGCACTAGCCATTCATCTGGCATGGATACTTCCCCTGCTGCTCCAACCCAGCTCCTTGAACCAGTAAGGAGGATGGTGACAGTGATGATCGTGCCTTCTCCATGCCTCCCACTTCCTGCATCAGATAAAGTTTTCCAGGGGTGGGGGGGAAGTAATGAGCAGTCCTTGTACTTCCAGAGCTCAAGGATTGCTATCGTGGGAAGCCTTGAGTGGTGGCTTCTTGTGCAGTTCCTACCCCAGCACCCTCCAGCAGGCTAGGCGTGGCTCATCACAGACTAGTCCTAACTACTATAAAGTGGCTAGAGCAGGGGTCTCAGACTCCCGGCCCACAGGCCATCTGTGGACCGAGAACCTCCCCAATGTGGCCCGCGGGGCTCCAGCAATTTTGGGGCCGGTTCTCTTCCTGGGCATCCCCCACACTGCGCGTCCTCCAGGTGATTTTAAATGGCATGGGGCCCTACGGAGCTGAGCACCTTCCTGCGCGCTCACTCCACGTGGCTGCCAGCCCCTCCCTGAGGCCCCGGGGTGGGGCAGGACTGTGCCTCGGCACACTGCCCCCACCCTGAGCACCCCTTCGGCCAATGGGAAGCTGTGGGGGTGATGCCTGGAGGCAGCAGCGCATGGAGGCCCCCTAGCCCACCCCGCCTTGGAGCCCCAGATAAGCGCCTCACACCCCGACCCCCTCCCAGAGCCTGAACCCCCACCCTCTCCCCACATTCTCCCTGCTGCTCCCAAACCCCCTCCCAGAGCCTGAACCCCCACCCTCTCCCCACATACCCCCTCCTGGCCCCAAACTCCCTCCCAGAGTCTGCACCCCCTCCCTCTTCCCACCACCCCTCCCACCCCCAAACTCTTTCCCAGAGTCTGTACCCCTTCCCACACACCCCTAGCCCCCAAACTCCCTCCCAGAGCTTGCACCCCTCCCAGAGCCGGCAACTCCATCTCCTCCTACGCCACCACCCTTTGCCCCAGCCCAGAGCCTGCACCCAGCACCCAAACTCCATCCCAGAGCCTGCAACTCAAACTCCCTCCCAGAGCCCAACCCCTCATCCCTTCTGCACCCAAACACCCTCCAGGAGCCTGCACCCCATCATCCAACTGGCGCAGGATCATAAGCAATAAATAAATATAAACAGATTTATTTAACAGGACCTAGGGGTTACAGTGGACGAGAAGCTGGATATGAGTCGACAGTGTGCCCTTGTTGCCAAGAAGGCTAATGGCATTTTGGGCTGTATAAGTATGGGCATTGCCAGAAGATCGAGGAATGTGATCATTCCCCTCTATTCGACATTGGTGAGGCCTCATCTGGAGTACTATGTCCAGTTTTGGGCCCCACACTACGAGAAGGATGTGGAAAAAGTCCAGCGGAGGGCAACAAAAATGATTAGGGGGCTGGAGCACATGACTTATGAGGAGAGGCTGAGGGAACTGGGAGTGTTTAGTCTGCAGAAGAGAAGGATGAGGGGGGGATTTGATAGCTGCTTTCAGCTACCTGAAAGGGGGTTCCAAAGAGGATGGATCTAGACTGTTCTCAGTGGTAACTGATGACAGAACAAGGAGTAATGGTCTCAAGTTGCAGTGCGGGAGGTTTAGGTTGGATATTAGGAAAAACTTTTTCACTAGGAGAGTGGTGAAGCACTGGAATGGGTTACTTAGGGAGGTGATGGACTCTCCTTCCTTAGAGCCTTTTAAGGTCAGGCATGACAAAGCCCTGGCTGGGATGATTTAGTTGGGAATTGGTCCTGCTTTGAGCAGGGAGTTTGACTAGATGACCTCCTGAGGTTCCTTCCAACCCTGATATTCTATGATTCTATGATTTAATAGCAGAAGATGCAAATAAACCTCTAACCAAGTGTGTGTAGTATTAATGAATGAGATTCTCAGAGCTTATCGCCTTGCTGCCAAAGAAGCTTGTTTGGCTGTGGCAGAGATTGATGTCTAAAGACATTAGACATTGATCCATTTTTGGCCTTGCTCTGATCTGCTGTTTGGCATTGGGAAAGTCACTTCCCTTCTCTGTGCCCCAATCTGTAAAATTGAGATAATGATATGTAGTGTCTTTTGTAAAGTGCTTTGAGATCTATGCATGAAAAGAGCTATGCATCAGGGACATGTTGTTGATGTTAATGCTTTCTTTAAAGGGTTTACAAACCAGGACTGGCAAGCAATTCACACTTTTGAAGTCAAGGCTATTGTATGTCAAGGTAATGGTGAAAAGTATCCCGATGTCACTTGGAATAGGATTTGTTCTGAGATTGTGTAAAGGGTGCAGTCTTGTGACGACTTTCTGCAAAGTGCTAGTCACTCTCTGTTCCTATCTTGGACATAGGAATTAAGGGTACTGAGCACCATGAAGAATTGGGCCCATATAATGTATTGTGTGCACTGAAGGCCACTTCCCAACTGTGATGTAATTTACCATACCAATAGCAGGCATAAACAGCAGAATATGCAGCACTTGTTTGCACAGTGGTTAGGCATCCTCATCGCTAATGTACAGTAGTAATTCATCAGGTGATAAAGTGCTAAATCCAAGACTTACCCGAGTATTGGCATTAATAACAGTGGACACAGGATTGAATGCACAAAATTGGAGGCCATGTTTTGGAAAGTGACCTGTAGTGTCCTGTAGCAAACATGCATCCACTTCTCTATCCATTTTACCTGTGTTTTCCCAAACTCTGCTCTTTTTTTTTTTACTTTAATATCCCCAAGAATATGGAATAGCAATGAATTAGAGAAGAGACTGCCAAATGCACTGGGGCTGCACCGTCGCCCCCAGCAAGATGATACATAGATCTCTGCAACTGTAGTTTGCTGTTTGATTTGGGTGTTTCTGTAGACAGTGTTGTCCAGATACTTTGGCATCCGGCATAGGCTAGAGGGGAGGAGAGCAAAGGTGGTTTTTCTGCCTCCACTGGGTGTTCCCTTGATTGTGTGGCCACTCACCAAAGTGAATGAGAACAGCTTTATGTTGCTGTAGCTTTCACCTGGGTTCCAACAAGCCCAAGACACAACTGCAGCAACCAGAGGTCACCAAAACATAAAGATATATTCATCATGCTCCCATCTTCACCACTTGACACAAGACAGCAGGAGTGCAGGAGGGTGACCTGGGGGAATCCTGTAGGGCCCAGAGCCACAGGTCTTTCAACTGCTTTGATCCACTGGCTTGGGCCTAAGAATTGGATTCCTATATAATAACATTTGTAACTTTTCTGAAATTTTAATTTTAAAACAAAATTCCTGTGGGAGAAAGTTCTTAGCCTCTGTAGGCAAATTCTAGGCAAAGCACAAGAGTTAGTCCTGTTACGAGAGAGAGTTGTTCTGAGCACCAAACCCACATGTTGAAGCATTGAAAGAAAAACCAAGAACACCTGACCCATGGAGAGGAGGGGTGGGAGGGAATTTTTTATTTACAAAACAACTCTAGCCATACATAACTGAACCACACATGAGTGAGCATTTCATATTTTGACTTATTATTAAACTTTTGTTAGGTTTCTTCTAAAAAAAAAAAAGAAGTGTAAGTGCTTAGTATGCCACTCTTGTTCAGCTCTGCCTTGTTTCTGTGCTTTAAGCTTGTGAGTGAAGTGAACATAGAGATCCTTTACCTTGCTTGGGATTTGTTACCAAGCTAGCCCCAACCTAGTAAATATTAACTGTCATTCCACCGAGGTACTGTAATCACAGGAAATAAAATCAACAAGAATGTTACACTACTGTGCATACATACTAGTCCTCCGAGTGACTTATTTATAGTCCAAGCCTTAATGTCTGTTCATTAAAATCTCACTGGAGAGACCCCCTCCCCACCTTTAAAGCTATAAAGATCTATTTTATACACTCTGTTTCTAAAAAATCAGCAGTTCTGGAGTAGAATGGGGTCTGGAGAAGTTATGACAAAAACTCAGTCTCTCATTCTCGTGACTTGGGTTTCGGTGTTATTAGTTTTACCATCTTAAATGTTGGGGGTCGGTGTGCTGCTTGGTGGCATTGTTGTTTGTTTTTCCTTGTAGAAATACAGTAGCATTTTATAAAATAGATTGAGCTGACAGCATTTTGGTGGGTGATTGGCCAGGCCATATGGGATTGTAACGGCATGCACTGGGTCTTGCTAGCCTAAGCACATACTACATCATTGCCCCATTTCCAAACCAGTAAAATGCAAATGACAAAATATAAAATAATTTTTAAATGCTATTTCTTGATTTTTGGTGGCTTTGGACTAGAGAAGGCAAATGCCTGTTTTGGCTGGGTAAGCACATAGAGGCTGGGTAGAGGGAGAGGTAAAGGTGACAAATGTTTTTTAGAATTAAAAAAAAAATAAATATTAAATCATCTGTAAGAATTCAAAGCAGGTGTTTCATAGATGTTAAGGCCAGAAAGATCCATTATGAACACCTAAGCTGCGCTGAGCCCAGCAACTTACTAAGTCGTTTAACCGTATCTTTTAGAAAAACATCCCACTTTGATTTAAAATCTGCAAGTGATGGAGAATTTATCATCTTTCTTGTGTCATGGTTGGAGAGCTAGCTGCACCTCTGTCCCCCATTTGCTCTCTCTGAGTGTCAGACCTCATGCCCTCATGTCTTCTTGGGTGAAATTCCACAATTCTCCCACTCTTAGTCCTGGGCTACAGTACCCTGTGTATGGACCATTCTCAGCCTGCAAGTCCATTTGCGTTCAGACACCTGGGTTCTTCCCTTGAGGCATCTGTGACCAGTGGTGTATAATGACAAAACAGCCTTCTTAAAACCAAAGTACTGTTTATTTTAATAGTAGGAACTGTATGTTTAGGGAAAAAGGATTTTAGAAGAACAAAGACTGTCCAGCTGCATATCTGTCTTACCTAAAGGCTTACCATCCACTGATGCAGGGCCAGCTCCAGGCACCAGCGAAGGAAGCAGGTGCCTGGGTCGACCAATAGAATGGGGTGGCACTCCATCCATTGTTTGGGCAGCACGTCCTGCTCCGCGACAGCAGTACTTCGGTGGCAGCTCAGTCAGTCCGCTTCAATCTTCAGAGGCAATTTGGCGGTGAGTCCCTTCCTCTCTGTCTTCCTCTTTGACAGCCCTTTGATATTGTCTCTTAACAACTCTCAAGTGTTTGCTGATAAATGGTTTATCTTGTGCCATTCTTTTTTTTTTTTACTTGTTTTTCTGACAATCATCAGATCAGTAGACTGTATTCATCAAATATTACAGAGCAGCTTCAAACCTGCACATTTTGGTAATCTGTTCTAATGGTTAATTACCCTGTATATGCATTTATTTCCCATCTGAACTTTCTTCAGTTCAACTTATACTCATTGGCTTTTGTTATGCCTTTATCTGGTAAATTGAGAAGCCCTCTAGTATCAGATACTAGGTGTTTATTGGGGAAAGTTAATTTCAGTCCAAAATCATTACAAGTCAAAGAATGACAGTATGAAAAAAAAACAGTATAGTCTTCTTCTTGCTTCTGACTAGGGTGGCTAAACAGCAAATGTGAAAAATCGGGACGAGGTGGGGGGTAATAGGAGCCTATATAAGAAAAAGACCCAAAAATCAGGCCTGTCCCTATAAAATCAGGACATATGGTCACCCTGCTTCTAACTCCCAGCTAGCCAAATGCCTGCTTTTCTCCTCCCCACAGAGAGATATTGAATGGACACTATCAGCTTGAAATTAATCAGGGTTTGTTTGTTTGTTTGTTTGTTTGTTTGTTTGTTTGTTTGTTTGTTTGTTTGTTTGTTTGTTTGTTTGAAGCCAAATGTATTTTCAGGGTCTGAAATACCTGAGTGGCTCATTGCAAGATGAGGTGCAAAAAAAGTTTGCTAGAAGGAGTAGTGGTGGAAGCAGAGAATTTTAGATCTAAAGATATCATATGAAAAGACAAAGAAAATGGTGATATCTCTAAATCAGTTGAAAAGGCAAAGATATTTCTACCTAAATCTGAGGAGGGACTGGAGTGCATGAGAACTTCAGATACCTGGCTGGTATGACTACAATGTATGCTCAACATCCCTTAGAGGTCCGACATAGAATTCAACTCCTAACTGCTGCACTAGCAACACTCAGTCACATTTGGAGAAGCATAGGTATTACCATGAAGTGTAAAATGAAATAGCTGCAGTTTATTGCCTTCAGCATCTTGCTGTTTTTGAGACCAGGATATTAAGAGCTGTCTGCCTTTGAATTGAAATGCTGCAGGCAACACTCTACATTAGCTGCATAACTGGGGTAATTTGGGATAGAAAGATGATCAAACAAAGAAAACTTGAGTGTTTAAGGGGCTTGTGGGTTGGACAAGTGGAGGAAGATTGCCAAAGCAAGTTTTGCAGGGATTAGTATCAGAGATGACTGTGGTATGATGTTGTGGTTGACTGGATGGGATGCAGTAGGTGCACTTCTCAAAGCTGTGTGAAGACTGTGAAATGAGGAGGAAGATTGCTGGTCAATGTTGCCATGTGTTTTGTTTACATCCCTTGTGATGTGATTCTATAGTGCTTTGAATTATGAGATAATATAAGTGTTTTCAGGGACTACATTTGCCCCAGAGCTCCCCTGCCAATTTTGGGGTTTTTCAATCAGATACATGTTCCTATTTGTTACAGATTTCAGAGGAAAGGCCCCAGTCCTGCAATCAGGTGTTTAAGCCTAACTGACTATGCAGAGGAACACTGAAACTGTTTATACAGAAAGGCCTGATTCAGCAAAGCATTCAAGCATAATGATACTAGTCACATTTAAGTGTGTGAATGAGTGTTTTTGCTGAATCAGAGACAAAGTGCTGCCAGATGCACAAAAGAACTCAACTGATAAATGGAAAAATGTATTTTCTCAAACCTCTTTGTTTTGTAGCAAACGTAGGTGTTATTTGTAATAGTAGCAGGTAAAAAATTTCATACGGAAGTGTCATTTCTTTTAATTGACTGTCACTTGAACTTTGTTCTCAATTACTATAATATTCTTTTATAATAAACCATGGTGTGTTAACTGGATTTATGCAAAATGTCACCTAAAGAAAGAATAGAAGATTTAAGGTGGGACAAAAATATTTTAAGGAAAGAGGGATAATTAGTCTCAATAGTTCCATTTACAACAGCAATAATCCATACCTGTGCATGGTGTGATAATTCTTCTAAGGTTCTGAAAGCTGCTCAATCAACACAAGAGCTGCTATTATTTGGGCATAATGATCATCCAGTCATTACTTCAGTTTCTACAGTCACAGGTTGGTAGGGGCTACGTGTTGCAGAATAGGAAAAAAGCTGTGAAATATTAGAACTAGTCTTCCAGAGGAAATGGTGGAAACCCAGAAGCTCAGTCTCTTCAGATATTTAAAATGACATTGAACAAAGCACTGGAGACTGTATTGTAGGGAACAATCATGCACATGCTAGTGGGTAGATTAGATGATCAAATATGTCTTTTGTCAGACTCAAACATCTATGATTCTGTAAATGGAAATGTATAGGAGGATAATTATTGTAGACCTAAGGAATAAGCTGGGTCTCAGTGGCTTTTAAGTACAGCATTTTCCTGTACTAGATCTGCATTGGGAATAGTTAAGGTGTGTGTTCCCTGGCCAAGGAGAAGGAAAGTAATTATTTGTATTTTCAGTAGCAACTAAAATACTGGCAGTGGTACCATCCTTGTGTCTAGTCCAGTGCCCAGTAGGACTGATTTCTAAAGGCAGTGCCTTGTGTCTGAGTCATGGGTTTTTTAGCATTCCGTGGTGGAAGACTTTTAATAGCATCTATCAACCTGGAATCATGGATTAAAATATCTCTTGGATTGTTCATGGTGTATGAATGGTCAGTTGTTGACTTGAGGAAAACAAAAGAGAATATCCAAGTGGCTTTTCCAAAGAGCAACATTAGCATCCATCATGGAGAATGCCATTTGGTTGTACAAAATATAAACATCTGGATGGAGGCCAGCCCTCGCCCTAAACCCCTTCAAACAGGAGAGGGACACTTGTTTAGACGTAAAAGGGAAATTACTCACAAAAAATTAACCCCGATTCCCTTCTGTACTACTCACCAATCCAAATATGACAATATTCTGATAGACCAAAGGAATGTCATAGTGTGAGAGGAAGAATTGTAAAATGGCAATCTGTGAAATGGCACATTAGGAATTATAAAGTCTATTCTCAAAGATTTGTTGCCTAAGGCAAGGAAGTGTAGATGGCGAATGTATTGGAGGATAATTAAGTAGTCCTAAGGAGTAAACTCACATTTAAAGATTTAGAGAGTTTTGTTCAGACATGCTTATACTTGCTAATATTATGAAGTGTCCAAACTGATAATCTGACCTGGACTAGATCCGTATGTGATACTTCATGTTCAGAAATGTCTCAGTTTGACTATTGTTCACATGACTAGTTAAAGGAGAGAGAGACAGAGAGCGCAAAACAAGCAAAAGAAAAGCTTCACTCAAGTTACTTCCTATCTCATTACAAAACCTGCCCTGGCTTGCTTTATGAAGTATGAGATCTGTTTCCTGACAAGCTAGAAATGTACAATAAAAGTATTTCTTAAAGTAAATCTAAAAGTGCCATTTACTTTTGCAGAATCTTTCCAAGAAGATTTCATAATTTCTTAGAGTTTAAGACCAAAAGGAGTCATTAGTCTGAGCTATTGGCCAGTTTGTATATCACAGACTATTACATTTTATCTGGCTACCTCTATATTAAGCCCAAAGACTTTACTTAGACTCAAGCATTTCAGTCCTCAAGAGACTTAAGCTGTGTGTCACAGTTTGGAGAACAAGAGAGACCGAAGTGCCCCCAGTGCCCAAGGCCCAGCAATGGCAGGAAAATTCTTAGGTGGGATATACCCGGATGATCCTAGGAGGCAATCTATGCCCCAATCTATTCTCTATGTGGAGGGAAAAAACATAGTCCCAGCCAATCTGACCTGGGCGAGAATTCCTTCCCAGCACCAAATCTGGTGATCAGTTGGATCCCAAGAGCCTATTTTTTTGTTTTAGAAGAAATGTGTGTTTTAATGTATTGTCTTTATTTAATTTTTATCTAAAGATGCTTATTCGATAATACACAAAGTATGAATTGAAGTTACACAAGCAAACTTTGAACCTTAAAGTATCGTTACAAATAAACCTCACAATGAGTTGGTGAACACACACAATTGTATGCATTGCCTCTAGCTGTAAATCACTACTCATTATCGTCCTTCCTTTTATCCAAATATTTCATTATAGCTGTTTTCAGTAATCACAGGCTCCTCCAGTTTGTCCTTATTAGTACCCACAAACATAACCTTCATGGATGTAGTCCATGTCCCCTATATCAAATACAGATGTAAAGAAATCATTTAGGTTTCTTCTGTTGCTTTTTCAGTAACTAGCTATTCCTTCATTGCTCTGTTAGGGTCTGATCCAAAGCCTACTGAAGTCAATAGAAGACTTGTCACTGACTTCAGTGTGCTTTGGATCTGGCCCTTAATAACCCCACTGAATTCATTTTATTTTGCAGTCTTCCAATATGTTTTAAGGTCTTTGTTCCTAGCTAAGTATGCTTGGCTACTTGTGCTTCATTTTTCTTTTTTCTCTTTGACTACCCTCTTTACATTCCCTTTGCTTCTTCTGATAAAATTCCAACAATACTGCAGCTTTTTGCTCCCGCTAACTTTTTAGAACTCTGTTTTCACTTACAATTAACTTAACCAACTTATCAGCGATCTGCACTGGTTTTTATGTTTTACATTTCATTCCGCATAACGGTATGTACCCCCCACCCCCCGAGCCAACTATGGCACCACTTGCTAATAAACATTGTCGTGGTATTTCACTTCATGTGTTCTTCATTTTATCAAATTGAGCATTTTACAAGTTGAATTTTCCTTTATTTGTATCCAGAATACCTCCAGTGATTGAAATGTGAAACCTTATTAAATAGTGATCGCTTGTCCCAAACTATACTTTAGAGTCACCTCACTTCGTGTTATTTATGTTTTGCACTGCCAGAGCAGGAAGATGCCTCAGATCAGAGCTGTGAGCAATTATCTTTGATAACTTTTGAAGGATGAGTAAGGTCCCACAGCCTGGAGAAGGGTAAAAATAGTACCTGTCTTTAAAAAGGGAAACAAAAAGGACCTGGGGAGTTGTAGGCCTGTCAGACTAACTTTGATACTTGGAAAGATACTGGAAAAAATTCTTAATCCATTTGTAAGCACCTAGAGGATAACAAGGTTATGAGGAATAGCCAGTATGGATGTGTCAAGAATAATTGATGCCAAGACAACCTAATTTCTTTCTTTGACAGGGTTACTGGCCTAGTGGATTGGGGAAAGAAGTAGACATGATGTATCTTGATTTTAGTAAGGCTTTTGATACACTCCAACCTGACACTTTCATGCAAATGAGGGAAATGTGGTCTAGATTAGATTACTATAAGGAGGGTGCACAAATGTTTGAGAGAAGAGTAGTTATCAATGGTTCGCTGTCAAACTGGGAGGGTGTCCCTAGTGTTGTCCCACAGGGTTCAGTTCTGTGTCTGTTACTAGTCAATATTTTCCTTAATGACTTGGATAACAGAGTTGAGAGTGTACTTATAAAATCTGTGGATGACTCCCAAGTTGGGAGGGGCTATATGCACTTTGGAGGACAGGATTAGAATTCAAGATGACCTGGACAAATTGGAGAATTGGTCTGAAATAAACAAGATTAAATTCAACAAAGACAGATGCAAAGTACTTGACTTAGAAAGGAAAAATCAAATGCACAACTACAAAATGGGGAATAATTAGCTAGGTGGTGCTACTGCTGAAAAGGATTTGAGAATTGTAATGGATCATAAACTGAATCTGAATCAACAATGTGATGCAGTTGCAAAAAAGGCTAATACCATTCTAGGGTGTATTAACAGGCATGTTATATGTAAGACAAAAAGGGTACTTGTCCCACTCTCCTCAGCATTAGTAGGCCTCATCTGGAGTACTGTGTTTAGTTCTGGGAGCCACACTTTACAAAAGATGTAGACAAATGGAGAGTGTGCGGAGGAGAGTAACAAAAATGATAAAAGGTTTAGAAAACCTGACCTATGAGGACAGGTTAAAAAAAAACTGGGCATGTTTAGTCTTGAGAAAAGAAGACCAAGAGGAGGCCTGATAACTGTCTTCAAATATGTTAAGAGCTGCTACAAACAGATGGTGAGCAATTGTTTACCATGTCCACTGGGGTAGGATGTAGAAGAAATAATGGTCTTAATCTGCAGCAAGGGAGATTTAAGTTAGATATTAGGAAAAACTTTCTAACTAACTACAAGGATGGTTAAGTTCTGGAATAGGCTTCCAAGGGAGGATGTCGAATCCCCATCATAGGAGGTTTTTAAGAACATATTGGACAAACACCTGTCAGGGATGGTGTAGGTTTACTCCTGCCTCAGTGTAGGGGCTAGAATTAATGACCCCTCTAGGTCCCGTCCAGCCCTGCATTTCTGTGATCAGTGCCCCATTGTGCTAGATACTGTACAAACACATAAGAGCCAGTTTCTGCCTCAAAGGGCTTACAATCTAAACAAACAAGGCAGCCAAAGGGTGAGAGAGGAAACAGAGGCACAGAGAAATGAAGAGTGCCCTAGATCACAGAGCAGATTTACCTTATCCCCTTATATTGCAAATGATCTGTATCAGATTAAAATCTGTGGCTACTATTGCAGTTCTTTATCAAGTGGTGTTGATTCTTTCTTCCTCTTCCATTAATATAAAACCTTTTAGAATCTTAACCCAACAACATCCATTATCTCCTACCAAGCCTCAGGGCTTGTCTAGATGAACATGTAGTGAAAAGCAAACTGGGTGTATAGCTGTAGCGCACAGCATGTTTGGCACTACCTGTCTGTGTGAACCCTGCCACCATGCACTAAAAGTTCCTTAATGCAGATTGACCTCTTTGTAATACTTTGATATGGGAGTAGATCAATATGCACTAGGGAACTTTTAATGCTGAGCAGCAAGGTCCACACAGTTAGTGCACAGCACATTAATTCTGTGTATCTTTACAACCCAGCTTGCTGTGCACTAAGTGTTCATCTAGACAGGCTCTCAGTGCTACAACTAGTATGCAGCTTTTCCTTGTATGCCACTCTAGCTGAATTCCATTGATTTCCAGGAGCCTTGGATCAGGGCCTAAAAGAGCATATTCTAATTCTTGAAGACTCCTAGGCTGCTGGAAAAAATGTACACAAAATGCTAAATGTGTATAGTGTTTGTTTTAATTATTTCATGAATATCATACACTTTGATGTTGTGGATTAGATAAAGACTGCCAGGAAAGATCTGTTAACTAATAACTATGTTTATGCTGTAGCAGGCAAATGCTAAAACTGTATTTGGCCTTTTTCCCCTTGGACTGAATCCAAATAGATGTCATGAGGTAATTGCACAAACAGTACTGACTGGAAAAAAAATAGGGTTTTGTTTCACTAATAAGCTCTTTTTTGAACAGTACATACAGTTTCTGAGTTTTCCCTATATCTGACCAAATAAATAGGCAAGAATTTCATTTTAAACCTGTTTGAATGAAAACAGTTTAAGATAGTGTTTGTTACAAAGGTATTTGTTGAATAATGATTTGTTGTGTTTAAAAACAAAATCTAAGAAACGATACTAGAATTCTATCCAGGAAATCTCATACTTCAGGTTTTTTATTTTGTATGGTTGGTTGATTAATTACATTGTATTTCATTCCAATATTATATGTTGAGAAGGTGACCAGATGAGAGGAAGAAAATATAGGGAGAGGGGTCTGCTGGCAGAGGAAAAAAAAAAAGGCCAAGTGCTGCCAGCGGAGCAAA
Source organism: Gopherus evgoodei (assembly GCF_007399415.2). Classification (NCBI taxonomy): domain Eukaryota; kingdom Metazoa; phylum Chordata; order Testudines; family Testudinidae; genus Gopherus; species Gopherus evgoodei. The sequence goes on along the minus strand of NC_044325.1, from coordinate 111,141,797 downwards.
AAACAAAAAACAAAAAGAACAAGTGCTGCCGGCAGAGCGAAATATCAGGACAAACTGTGTCCCGACCAAAGATTGGTTGGGACAGGGGACAAACACCTAGAGCAGTAACACAGTATTATTCTACTACTACCTTGATATTGGGTTTTGTTTACTACAGGTTATGTTCTTATTACTCATTAGTAGCAGGAGAATTATCCTCCCATTGGGACAAATTCTGTTTCAATGTGATTTTGCAGCTCCTCACCAAGTTACAATCGTACCTAATAGAAGAATTTGATCTACTGGCAGGTAACTCTGCTAACCACGAAAGGTCCTTTATTAGTAGAGCTGGTCAAAATTTTTCAGCCAAAGTATTTGCTTATTGAAACATGAGATTACATTGAAATTTTCTGTGGAGAAAATGATGGTTTCAAAAAAAAATTATGATTTTTCGAACAGGAAAATGCCAAACAGAAATAGTTCATTTCAGAATGAAATGAAAAATTTGTTTTGTTTTGACTTAAAAAGTCATTTCATTTCAGTTTTTGGAAACTCAAAAATTGAGTTTTAGATTTTTGGGTCTCTTCCCCTTTCTATTTTTTTAAACCTCTTTTTCTCTCTCCCCCACCCATTTACACTCCAAAAAGCTGGGAAACAGTAAGAAAATTTGAAAAATGAGTTTTTCTCCACCTTCTCATAGTTTTTAAACCCCACTCTTTTTCAGCTAAAAAAGAGGGGTAGGGAGTAGAAAGGGGATAGAAAGGGGTATGGGTGTGGGGAAGGAGGAATTCAGAAACTGAAAATGGAAAATACCTGAATGAAACATTTTCGAATGAAATAAAGGGTGCAGCCCTGGCCCCACTGAAGTCAATGGGAGCTTTGCCACAAACTTTAAAAGGGTCAGTATTTCACCCAGAAAATTTCATTTCAAAATTTCCCATGAAAAACCAAAAGAATTTCAATTGAAAGATTTTGAGCAGGCATTTTCCCTGCAAAATGTTTCATGGGAATAACGTTGGTTTCTCAACCAGTTCTATTTATTAACAATCAAAATGCCAGAAAAATTCAGAGAGCCAAATTCTGTTCTGACTTACACCCATGCAATCTCAGCGCAGAATTACACCCAGAGTGTTTAACTAACAAGCTGAATTGTGATACAAAGAGAGATAAATACATATGTAAGGGATTGTGGGTGCTAAGCCCCAGCCTGTAGCTAGGTGTGGTACAGAGTAGCACCTCCCTCAGGTGAAGCTGATGGAGGCATTATACTTTACAGGCACTATGGCCTTCAAGGTTCCATATTTGTACTGACTGGGCGGGGAGTACTTTGCATCATCTCTTTTTGTGGTTCAGCTTATTCTCTCCCCACCCTCAAGTTCCTCAATACCATCTCATGGCATCAGCTGCTTTGCTCAGGCAATGGAGCTATGGCTACAACCTTCCCTACTTGCTCAGTGCAGGAGCATCTGAGACACAATCTCTGCTCTGACCCCCTAGGCCTGATGCCTCAATCCAGGAAGCTCTCATGTGAATGCACAAGTGGTGTATTAGCCTAACTACTCTTCTGCATAGCTACATTACACTAGGGGAAAGTCTAACCCATAATGAGTACCTACATACAGACACTTGGGTGTGTGTTTATTGTATTCAGATCCTAGCACTATATCTGGGATTTTTATATATAAACAAAAAAAAACACACACTCAGTCGCAAATATACAGTATGAATGTTCATTCAGTAACTCCACATCATGTAAACTGACCTTCAGTTTTCACTGCTGTAAGACTTTACTGAAGTAGCTTAGTAGACATGGAAAAGGCATCTGCAAGTATCTTTCTGTGTTGTTTAAAAATATGTTGAGGCAAATATATATTCCACATTTAGAGTATGTGTTTTAACCAATTATTTCAAACACATTAAAAGGACAAGTCCTCACTGAGGACTTAAGTCCTTGGCAAGTATCAATGTTGTTTGTTTGTTTGTTTGTTTGTTTGTTTGTTTGTTTGTTTGTTACATAGGTTTTTGTGCAGGGAAGAAATTATGAAAACATCCCTACCTGGTGAAAAACTTCCTGTTGGCTATCAAAAATGGCCAACAAGAATGATACCAAACTTTCAAAATCAATTCACCTTTTGGATAAAAATATGAGAAAAGAGATTCTTTTTTTAATTTTGTCTTTTCTTTCTTGAAACTGTAAGCACCAGCAAACAGCATTCTCAAAATGAAATTGTTTTTATGGTCTTAACTATGATGTCACTAGCACAGTGCTGTAATTGCAAGGATGTTTTCAGCTAAAATGTATGCTAAGCAAAACAAGCAAGAAATATCTTACGATTAGTGTCTGTTAAAACAGGAAAGCACATAACTGAAGTATCAGTATGCTAATATGATATAAGCTTGTTTTTTCTATATTGCTTTGCCTGAATATGCTAAAATTGTAAACTAATATCAATGGAAAATTGTAACAGAATGATCTGTTTTCATAGCTCATTTATAGTTAATTTCCTGTACTAGTAGTACAGGGAAAATGATTTATCAGTGAGTCTAGTGTGAATTCCTTACAACAAACGAAGAGAGAAGTAGCTCACTCCCTACTGCCTAAAGGTTTGAGAGCACGGATGTAACTGAATTAATAAAATCTTGGAATCTTTGTGTGCTCCAGTAAAAAAAGCATGAAAAGTATTTCTCTGGCCTGCAGTTTACTGTATGTGCATGGTGTCCGCGAAGGGAGATTTAGATATAATACTGGGCAAGTGGTCTTCAACTTTTAAAATTCCACTCTGCTTATAAAATTCTCTGCAGAGCCAGCAGAGGGCTGTGGATTTTATGGAACCAAGGAATTGAGAAAAACTTAAAAAACATACACAGAAAAAAAGAAACCTTGCAGTACAAGTAAAATGTGGAAAATCGTTCCTACTTGCAGCCCCAATTCAGCAAAGTACTGACATATCTACTCAGTTCAAGCACAAGCTGAAATCCATCATTGTTCAGAACACTTGAATATGCTTAAGGTAAAGCATGAGCTTAAGTTCTTTACTGACTACAGAAGAATGTGTACTGAAGTGCTTTGCAAAACCCGGGCTTTGAGTAAGGGAGAGATGTGTGCATAACTGAGGACAACACTTGGCCCTAACGATGTTATTTACAAGACTGATTTTTTTTTTAGCCATATCCTAGCCAGTAATTTCACACTGGCAAGCTGGCAGTGTTCATTTTAGGGAGACAAGAGAAGTAGGAAAGGTGATAGAGTTATCAGAAGAGCTTGACAGGATTTTCATTTTGATACAATTTAACTTTCTTTATTGTTTAAAATAGAATAAATAGGTTAAATGTCCACTGCGTAAAGGAAGTATTAGTATTTTCCACTTGATGTTCTTTAGTGGTCTGATTAGAGTTATAAATCATTATGGCCCATTGATTGATCACCAATCAGCACTGCCATCCAGAGGGGACCTTTGGAGTTTCCTCTTGCACTGTTCCTCAAATGTCTGGAAATAAAAGGTCTGACTCTCCCAGGTGCTAAGCATCTCTTACAAGGCAGGGTGGGGCCAGAGATTACTGACTACTGATATATCTTTGAAAATCAGACAAACTCATATCATCCATCATTCACCTCCCTTCCATTTACTTTTGCCAAGAGAATGGTACTCCGTACATAGAGTACATAGCGACCTGATTCTGATCTCATACTAGTTTAGCATCTATTTTTCAATTTCAGTTCCTATTTTTTAAGTAAAATACATATTTTTCTTTCTAGTCTACTTAAAGTTCTCCTTCTCCTACATTTAAAGGGAGTTAAAAGAGGTACACCTTCCCCAGATATCTTTCCTTATGGATTTTTGAAGTTATGTGGCAAACAAGTCACTCCATTGTTAACAATCAACACTTATCTTATTGTACCTTGATTGTAAATTCAGATCATGCGACTGCTTTTATATAAAAATTGAACAACAGTTACTCATGACTGAAATTATGTGAAATTCAGATTTAATTTCCAAGGAGGTCATGAACCCCTTCCTCCTCACCACCACCACACGCACACACACAAACACACACACATATATCCTGAGTTTCATATTTGAATGCACCATACTCAAAGCAAAAGTGAGAGGAAACCTCCAAGTTTCAGCTGGTTTCACATCAAACCCTTGTGAAGCCACCAGTTTCAAGAGTTTTAAGTGAGAAATGATTCTCCAGCCCAAATTTGCCTGAAAAGCCAATGAAACTTAGTGAAACTGTTGATAAGCTGCAGTTGAGTTTGTACCAAAACCAAGTACTCTGGATGTGTTTAGTTTTATAATAAAAATGCAACTGGGAAATGAGAGGACCTGTGAGCCTCATATAAGTGGAAAGGGTAAAGATCAGGAATAGTTTAGTTATGCAAAAACTGACATAGACAGACAACAGCATTCTGAAGTATTAGCTGGCGATCCCAAAATAGATGCAGAAAGGACATAAAGGGATTAGAAAACTGAAAGACCTCAATTTTTGTTTATTTCACAAATGCTAAATACATGCAGAATATTGTCCACACAACTGAAACACCGTCCCCAAGACTGATCTCCTAATTACAAACTCATCAGCCAAGGAAATGGTTGAAAAGATTTTGATACAAAGAAAACTCAACTATTCCTTGTTTTTTTAATAATATATTTTTCAACTTGACAATATTCTAGGTTATTTCAATGCTACGCCCTTGTAAATGGCCTACGTCTTCTTATTTTATTATTTATATTATCATAGCACCTAGGAACCTCAGTCATGGACCAGGGCCCCATAGATTCAATCCTGTCTCACTCTGGCCCAGTCAACAATGGTCTTCAATTAGACCACTCAGATGTTTAAATTTAAGCACATGGGGCTTGATCCTGCTCCCATTAAATCAGCAGGAAAGCTCCCATTGATTTGTATAGTGCATGATCAAGCCCATGGTCCCTGATTCAGCAAAGTACTTATGCATGAGATTAATTCATATTAAAGTCAGTGGGACTTTAAAATGTGCTTAAGTGATTGCATAGATGGTGGTTTGTTGACTCGGAGCCATGCTTATGTAAGGGCTTTGCTGGATCAGTGCCAGAGTGCTCAAGACCTTGCATGACTGAGTCCTATATATGATCATATAAAAAAATTAAAACAGCATTTAAACTACGGACATGAAGACAAGTGGAGCATATGTGCAAATAAACACATTTTTGAAAAACCACTAGCTACTTTTTAATAGTACAGAAACAGATGCCACTGCTATTTATAAATTAATGTAAGCATTCAGTGGATTCAGTAATTGATGTATTAATAGTGAAGGTCCAGAAAAACTTGGAAAGCATGGATTTTCAAGCAGCTGGAGAAGGTTATCTGATTTGCACTGTTTCTGCACATATATAACTGTTAAATTGACTACTGCTTCAGTCTGTAGCATTCCCATTGATTCACTTTAGAAGTGTGAAATTGACATTTATTTTATGGTAGTGGACAGTATTTTAATCACTTTCCTTCCAAGAAATATTATAACAGTACATACTTCTGCAAATACTAAATGTTGTAGCAGCTGATTCTAAATCAATTTACAAATACAAAGACTATATTACTGAAAGGCCAAAACCAAAAATTCTTATTAAGACAAATCTATTCCATTTCTGTTTCCAATGATATGTTCAACAGGTCTCCTCTTCCTTCTGAGGAGAAACTCAGATGCCCAGCAATTTTTGATACTGAGAGCATGACGAGGCACTATAAATATTAACTAATTAAATCTTCACAACACCTCTGTGAGTTAGTATGACTAGTCCTGTTTTATACATGAGGAACTGATGCACTGAGAAATGAAGTTAAGTGCTTTGCTCAAGGTCACACAACCAGTCAGTGGCAAACCTGCGACTGGTGGTCAGGAGGAGTGTAGCTTCCCACTCCCATACTCAAACCACTAACGAAGCCAAGCCACGCTGCTACTTATGATAAATTGCTGTTTTTCCAGGTTATATAATTGACCTTTTCCAATACTGCAGTAGCTGAGTAGAGTTTGAAGATGGATGCAAGTGCTGCTAACCACTGAGTATTAATTAATTTGCAACTGTTGTGTTCAAACTAAGAGGTCCACAATCTGCCTCTTAGATTTTCCTTTACTCTGAAAAAAATAAAAATTAGGGACAATATTTTCACACGTAAGTACTTAGAAGTCTAAGGCCTATTTTCCAAAGCAATTTTGACTTTCAGTGAGACTTAAGTACCCAGATCTCTAAATCACTTTTGATGATGGAATTTTGGCTCCTAAATCACCTAGGCACAGCTGAAATGTTTAACCTAGGTTTTAATATACATATAAAATAAAATTCCACTTTGACACCACCTTTTATATAAAAATATATATTAAAAATTATGCACATTGCATAGCAATTGTATGCACTATGTTTACTGAAAAATGTTGTCCTAGACTGAATTACAGCAAGTGGTACTATTTCTTCTGAGTCAGTACTGAACCAGGGCCCAAGGACAGTGCTCAGGAGTACTGTGTTGGTGGAAGCCCTTATTCAGGATGTCAAGACAAGTTTCTGACCATTTGAGATTAAAAACACCAGAGCACTTTTCAGCTAGAGGAGGGCTATTAAAGCTAAAGCTTATTGAAGAATTTACTACATGAATTTTCTGGTTAATTTTTAATTTTTATTACTACAGTAAAGACCCAGTAGTGTTCTGGCTATATTCCAGGATATTTACATTCTGCAACCTAAAAATGCCCATGTTATCTCAGCTAGATAAGACAGCCTTCTTCTCTCCTATTTGGTGTGTGATGTTACTTTATGCTGTTTAAAAGCTTCCTCCATCCACCCCAGATTCAGCTGCATTTCAGTGATGGACCAAAAGATCTCTGTTCAGATAGGGTACAATTCTACACATTCAGCTCAGCCAAAATTCCCTTTGAAGCTACTGGGGGGACTGCCTGTATAAGGAGTGAAGGGTGAGGTCCATAGGTGGTAGTTACAGTACTTTATAAAGTCTGAGTGTTTATGGTTCTCTGGCTGAAAGGTGTCATAGAAATGGTAGTGGTAATTAATATTTTATACGTTAGCTACATTTTGTGCTATTCATGAGAAAATAAAAACAATCAGAATACCTTAACGTTCAAGCTTCTAAATATAATTCATTCAAGGGTTAACTGTACTAGCAGTTTACTGTATTAGTCCCAGTTATATTTGACATAAAAATGTTTTTATAGCACAGCTAAATACCAGCATATTTGTGGTTGCAGTCAGATGTTTTTAACTATATTGGATATAACCCACAATGGTTTTAGAAAGATATTTCCATTGTTTTAGCCAGTTTTAGAGAGATTGGATTAAGCTATGGCACACCAACCCCAATGGTGTTTACATATGTCGGTATCGGTCTTAAAGGGCAAAGAATATGATTGTTCCATAAACTTTTGTACTGAAATAAATCCCTAGCAGCAAAAATATTATTCTAAGATCAGTTAATATTTCAACTATAATTACCTGTTTCAATAAGGTCAGGGAGCCGAATTCTCTGATTTACACCAGCGTAAATCCACAGTGAATTTGGGCCGGAGCAGTGTAAATATTCTGTAGCTAGTTTTCCCAGGAACACCAAATTTTAATACAATCTGTTCTGTTTGCCTTGTTAATTTAGCAAATTCTTCATGGGTTAAGATACCTCCCAATAAACCACGTAATGCTAAAAATGGATTAAACCAGAGCTCCAGCACAGGGCAGAGCTATAGCCATAACTTACATGACCTGATTTTCTCCTTCTGAAAAGAAAACTGCACGCATGTTGCTCAGTCCAAAAGGCTGTCCTGGTAAGAAATATTCATCATCATGTACAACTGCATATGTTTTGGGTTTTGATAGACACGGACCTGAAGCATTATCCCAGAATTGAAACCCTTCTCTCCACACTTTGATATTTGGATCTGTACTTCACAGATGAATGGGTTGTATCAACACCCCCTGAGGAGCTCAAATCACAATCCCAAATCTGAACGCCCCCAAACTTCTTCTCTAGATGTTTAATTAACTGAACCAAAATTGGGGTTCTGAACCTTCCCGATCTTTGAAGTTTGGTGACAGATTTGAATTTTGTGGATTGGTCCTATACCCTCTTTAGCTTTCAGTTACAATTAGTATTTCTGATCTCTTGGCCTCTTGATGAAAGGCTGCTTTCGTACTGGTTTAAAAGTAGAGGGGGGAAATGTTTATGGTTAATATTTAAACATTAAGGCCCAGTTCTTTACAACCACATACCTGACTTCTGTGAGTGCAGTTTAAGTCTGGGGTTGGAGGAGGAGAGAAGGAGAGAGATTGAAGGGTTTGAAACCTTGGGTTTGAAAAGTTGTATCAAATTATTGTGTTTAAATATGATTCGTTCTTCTTCAAGACTCTTAACCTTGGAAACTGGCTTACAAAGCCTAGCTTTAGGTTTCCCCCACTGTCAGCATCACCAATGGCATCAAAATGTACTAAGGACAGGAGCCCCAATCCAAACCCCAGCTACCAAATCTCACATGTCGTTGTTCAGTGACTCCAGCTGCCAAAACACCGCAAAGTCCCTACAGCCCAAGTCTCTGCTAATAAACCACTCTGCATTCCCCTGAGAAAAACCCAACTTGATCCCTCAAATGCACCAGAACTCCCCACCTCCAGTAACAAATATCCATAACCTGACCTTTGTCCAATCACCTGCTACCCTTTCCCCTTAGCTACCAGAACTGTCCATAAAGCTTCCTTTCTCTCTGTAATTATATTTAAGGAAGGCATCCTATCATTTAGATACAAATACCTGATTATGCAAAGTCTGAGTTTATGGTTAAATACTATGGGCTTTATAGAAGATTTTCCAGTTGTGTATTTCTTCTGAACCACTTCGTATTCTGGCCACAGGAAAGGAAAAGTGTGACTGACTCACATGCGTTGTCTCTGGGCTTGTCTACACTTGAAATGCTATAGTGGCAAAGCTGCAGTGCTGCTCCTGCGTAGGGTGACCAGGTGTCCGGTTTTGAACTGGAGCACCTGGTCCAAAAGGGATCCTGGCAGCTCCTGGCAGCACTGCTGACCAGACCATTGAATGTCCAATTTGCAGGGCACTACAGTGGGCTGAGAGGCTCCCTGCTAGCCACTGCACCACGGACCACATGACTCCTGGGTCATGAAGCAACCAGCATGTCCAGCTCCAAGACTTAGGGGCTGCTGGGGAGGGCTGTGTGCTGCCCCACCCTCAGGTGTAGCTCCTATTGCCTGGGTCGGAGCAGGGGAAGAAGTAGCACCACTTGAGCGCTCAGCAGGTGGCTGTTGAGAAGGGTCGTGTGGTGCGTGCCTCTCCAACTGTTGCCCGGCCGTCCCTCTTCTCCTCACGTGGCTGGGCTCGAGCTGTGGCACGTGCCCTGCTGCGAATTGTGGTCCGTTGCCCCATTGCCAGCACCTGGGAGTTGGAGTTATGTGTCTCCCCATCTCCGAGTGCTGGGAATGGGGCTGCAGCCCCATCTCCCCTTCACTGCATCCCTCCTCGTCCCATCCCCCCACCCCATCCCCCATCCCCATCCCCTTCACTGCATCCCTCCCTGTCCCGTCCCATCCCATCCTGCCCCCCCACACCTACCCATCACAGCCCTGTACCTCTTACCACACTCTCCCACCCAGTCTCTCCATCTCCCAGAGTCACCACCTACATGTCCTTCAATCCCCATAGTCCTGCACCCCATTCAGCGCCATACATGGCTTCACTCTCATTATGCCCCTGTACACCCCTGTGCCCCCCACATCCTCATGCACCTGTAGCCTCCTGCGTCCTCATCCATACCACATAGCCCCTCCTCTCTCCTTCACTGCCCCCTCTCACTCCCATCTTGCTCTTTCCTTGGCCTCTTTCCCTCCTTATCCTCTCTTCTCCACACCCACTCCAACTTTTCCCCTCCAGCCCACCCTGCTCCCTTGCTGGCTGGGTGATTCAGGCAGCCCCTGGAAAAGTGTATGAAAAAGTGTTTCTGTGTGAGTAAGTGTGTGCATGCGTGCACTGTATGTGTGTAAAAGACTGTGTGTCTTTGTGTAGGGAGGTGGGTGTTTTGCCACGTGTGTATACCTGTGTGAATAAAATTTGCAACCTAACTGACTTTTATTCCTTTTTCTGGCTTACGCACAAAAAAATTAAAGTATATGTGTATTCATTTCATAACACGTTTTTAAAAGAGAAGGGAACTAAAAGAATGTATTATTTCTTAAAAAGTGAATGTCATTGACTAGTAATTGCAGAAGAGCTGATGTATCACATACATTTCTCCCCACCTTTGTCTAGCTACATTATAAACTCTTTGTTGCAGACACTTTTTTTGTGTGTGTGCAGCGCCTACCACCCTGGAGCCCTGATCTTAGTTGGTGTCTCTAGGCACTAAACAACAATTGTAATAATAAATAATGTGGAAGTATGTGTGTTAGAGCATGCTAGATGTGTACACATGTATACACATGTGTATCTGCATGTAGGTGTGGGAGTCAGTTTCTACAGATTTAATTATATAGGTTTCTGGACAGGTGTGCATTTCTGTGGTTGTGCTTTATGGATTTGTATTTAGAATGGACCTTTAATGGAACCATTGCAGCTGTGATAAAGTCTGATCCTAAATACATAAATTTACAATAACTTTAGTGAACAAAAAACATGGAGCTGGTTACGAAAAATGGGAAGATGGGAGTGAAAGAGTCATGAAAACCTTTCTGAAATTTCATTATTTAAAAAATTACCCTTTTTGTCTATTTTGCTGCCACCTCTAGCATCCTGTAACAAATAAAACCTGAACTTGTATAATGCATCTGTCAAAACAGTAAATATGCCTGTTTGGGCCTTGCAGTGAAAATGAGCACGTGAGCAAGGGTGGGGGAGAGCAAGCGATGCGGGGCGGGGGGGAAGGAGATGGAGTGAGCGGGTATGGAGCCTCGGGAAGGGGTGGGGCAGGGGCAGGGCCTCAGAGAAGGGATGAGGCAGCGGGCAGGGCAAGGGTGTTCCGTTTTCTGGAATTAGAAAGTTGGCAACTAGGGTGAGCAGATGTCCTGATTTTATAGGGACAGTCCCAATATTTGGGTCTTTTTCTTATATAGGCTCCTATTACCCCCTACTCACTGTCCTGATTTTTCACACTTGCTATCTGGTCACTCTATTGGCAACACTACTACTGCGCCGCTGTAGCATTTCATTGTAGACGCTACCTAAGCTGATGAGTAGGTACTCCACCTCCCAGAGAGGCAGTAGCTAGGTGAACAGAATTCTTCCATTGAGCTAGCACTGCCTACACTGGGGGTTAGGTTGGCTTCCTTACGTTGCTCAGGGGTGTGAATTTTTCACACCCCTGAGCAACATAGATGGGTCAACCTAACTTTTTAGTGTAGACCAGGCCTTACTCATCTGGGCTTTATACTGGAGAGCGATTTTTTTTTTTTAAGATTAAAACCTGATGTTCTTTGGAAATGGATTAGATTAGATTCTCTCAAATAACCATTCATGTTGAATTTGCACATTACACAAATACAGTAACAAATGAGAAGATTTGTATTGTAGTATTAATTCAATACAGAGGTAGAACACAGTATATGTCACCATTGAAAATACAAGCACAGTTCAGAAGACTTAGATCTGACTTTTTTCTAATCCTCTGGGCACCATGCTACACTGGAAAAATACACAGAAGAGGATGGAAAAAATCAAATTAAAATATCTACAGTTCTTTGGCAATATTCTCCCCTTCAGAAGGGAGGGGTGACTGGCCTTGTGGAAGAAGTGGAGAGTTTGCTGGTGGATTCTCTGCAGTTTGAGGTCTTCAAACCAGTTCTGAGGATTTCAATAACTCAGTCCTGGATTAGGGGTTGTATAAAAGTGGATGGGTAGGGTTCTGTGGCCTGCCTTGTGCAGGAGGTCAGACTAGATGATCATATTGGTCCCTTCTGACCTATGAGTCTATGAGTCTATGAGTTTGTGCTCAAGATCCTGTGGGAAGTTAGGGGCTTTCCCCTACAATATCAAAGCCTTCATGCTGAGAAGCATGACTTGTTTCTGAACCACCATGCTCCTATTTGATGTGCATACCACTGTGTAGAAGACGCCACAGAGGGGACTCCCCCTGTCAGTTAACACTGTAAGCCCCAGATGGATTTTTATTTAGATATCCTATGGATTTCTAAAGAGGCATGCTGCAGAGAGTCGCTACTCCTCAGTTATCCGATGGCGCCCCTATGTGCAGAGAAGGCATGGAAGAACATCAGCAGGTTTGAAATTACAGGAATAATGTGTGCCCTAAGTCTTGCTTCTCTCCAGGCCACATAACTGAGGGCAGCCCCCTGCTCCTTATTTCGGTTTTCTGATCCAATATTCCTTGGGAATCCTCGATTTTGGGTAAGATATGATGTGGGAATAGTACAGATGTAGCTTCTCCATATCAGCAAAAGTCATTTTGTGCGCTTGCTGGTTTTGTAACTTGTGTAAATCATGCTCCTCATGGAAAGGCATGAAATTCATTGGGGCATTTCATAAGCTATTTATTTTTCTTCTTCCCATTTCGGACATCGCTAAAGGGCACAAATGTTGTGATGGTTGTGGAGCATGTATAAACATCTGGAGTAAAATCCTGATTCTGCGCCCCCCGCCCCCCCCGCCACACACCCACACTCAAGTCAATGGCAAAAACCCTATTGTCTTCAATTCACCCTTGAACTTTTTTTCCGTGCAGTAAGCTATGACAATGGCTTTGTTCTGGTATATAAGGTCTTCCCAATGTGTCATATTGTCTTCTACCTGAGAAACGATGTTAAAGTACTGACTATATTTTAACAGCTATCTTATACTGGAGAACTTGAGGAGAGCTCGATTCTGAATGCTGCCACCTATGCTTTGATTTTGTGGAGAACTTTATAGACAGATCCCTATGTCTGAGTGGAACCCCAGTAAAGACAATGGGTCTATGCCCAGGCATAGGGGTCCGTCTATATAGTTCCTTTTGCAGCACTGAGGCCAAACCGTAAACTTCTGTTGTGGGCCAAACTATGTCTATATGGACACAGACATGCAAGGAGAAAATTTAGTGCATTTCCCTTGAGTTCGTACTTTTTCTGAATAACCAATGCTTTGAAAAAAGTTTTATATGGAAAAATCTACAGCATAGCCAAACTGTTTGAACTTGGGGGCCTAAGATTAGGTGCCTCAATCCAAATAAAATGTCCTGATCTTTAGAGGTGCTGAGCACTCATGGGCAGCTTCACTTGAAGTCAGTGGACCTTCTCACAGAGAAAAGTGCTTGTGATAGGGTCTAAGAGCCAAGAAAGGCTTAAGACCAGTCATATAATGCTGCAAGGGATTTAAGGTAAGGGCATGTCCTCTTTCTGGGGACTAGGAGAGGCAAGGGGAAAGCCTTTGAAAGAGAAGCCCATGTTGGCCGAGGAAATTTTTGGTTTTTTGTGTTTGTGATTGAATAATAAAAAATTTTCTGAGACAAGGTCCTGAAATGAACTCAGATGTGGCACTGCTTCTTTCATGGGTTGGTGAGAGAGCCCACCACCTTACCGTGCTACTCGACACAAGTAAGGGTGGCAAATTTGGCCCTTTAATGAGTAGTGGAGATGGACGAAGCCCAGTGGTGCATTTTTATTTGACTTTGCAGTATGGTAGCAGCAATGGGTATGATTTGGAGTCAGATTCCTAAAATCAAATATATTTGGATAAATGGTTCCAGTTTAATTATTGCAATAGCACCCAAACTCCCCAGTCAGGATTGGGGCCCTGTTGTGCTAGATGTTGTACAAACGGGCACTCAAAGAGCTTACAATATGGTTGATCTCTTGCTATAAGTAGCCTCTTCACTTGCATATAATATTTGAAAAGCTGTTGTTTGGTGGGTGAATATAAAACCTGCCATTCTATCCCTAATGACACGTGATTTCAGAACAAGCACGTGTTATTGGCACTGCTCTGATGAAATAACCAACTTTATGCTGAACATTCAGCTATAAATGTACGGTATGTTACAGTTCCTGTGTTCCATTATTCACTGCATTTTTTTTCAGAGTAAACAAGTAGCAACAGCTGTACTGAAAACATGTGTTTACCAGAGAAATGTGCTGCTATTGCTCTGATTCCATACAACAGCAGCTTTAAAAAGAAATCCCATTGAAAGAATTATGTCTGACCATTTTGCTCCATTACCATTAGCTGATCCAGCTTTAGTTTCTGAATGTGCTGATAATGTAAAGAAACATGGAACTTCTGCCAAATTCAATGAACAAACGGCTCTGATAGGAGCTGAGAGTATTTTCCATAGAAAATCACAACTTCCCTACCTTCTTGAAACTTCTGCCTAAAATTACTTATCTGACTGGTGTCAGTCTGGGTTGGTCATTGCTCACCTCATTAAGGTTAAGTGCCCTGATCATACCTTTCTGGTGATAACTTTGCTTTAGTTTCTATTACTAGGTCACATCACGTATCAGTGTGTTAATACATTCAAGCATCAACATCTTGAAATGAGCTGGCAGTACCAAAATGTTTACAATCTAGAATTTAGACTAGTGAGAGAAACTTATGGCCAAAAAAAGAGAAACAGATAAGGTAGGACAAGGTTTCTAACACTAAAATCATAATTTGCTTTGTCTAAACATGCACATCTTGATGGTTTGGTCATATAATGAGGGAATCATAATTACAGCATAGTTACATTGCACATGTAGTGTAATCACACTATTTCCAGTGTGGGTACCACTAATTCACAAACCCAAATAGTTAACTACATGCCTGATTTACTTACTGTTACCCCTTAGGCAGTGATGTTTATACATATATTATTAGAATCCAGGTACATTAACTACTTTGTTTGTATGCTGTAATTGTTCTTGGTCATATGTTTAACTTTCTGATTAAATGAATTACACCTCTACCCTGATATAACGCTGTCCTCGGGAGCCAAAAAATCTTACCGCGTTATAGGTGAAACTGCGTTATATCGAACCTGCTTTGATCCGCTGAGTGCGCAGCCCCGCCCCCTCGGAGCACTACTTTACCGCGTTATATCCAAATTCATGTTATATCGGGTCACGTTATATCAGGGTAGAGGTGTAGTTGGTTAATTACAGATTTTGAAAACGAAATCGTTTTGCAACTACACTGGCTTTGCCAGGAGCCCCAAGCAAGGAGCAGCCTGTAGCTGACAGAGTCGAAATCTGCCTTCCAGATTCCCCCTTGCTCCAAGGAGAAAAATATCTTGTGTCAAGTCCAAGTCCAGTCATAACCTAGTCCCAGATTTGGACCTTAGCGTCCAAAATGTGGGGGTTAGCATGAAAACCTCCAAGCTTAGTTACCAGCTTGGACCTGGTAAAGCTGCCACCACCCAAAAAATTAGAGTGTTTTGGGGCACTCTGGTCCCCCCAAAAACCTTCCCTGGGGACCCCAAGATGCAAATCCCTTGAGTCTCACAACAAAGGGAAATAAACCATTTCCCTTCCCCCCTCCAGGTGTTCCTGGAGAGATACACAGAAGCAAGCTCCGTGAATCTAAACAAAGGGATTCCACCCTCTCTATTTCCAAGCCTGGAAACAGAAGTACTTCCCTCTTCACCCAGAGGGTATGCAAAGTCAGGCTAGTAAATCTAACACACACAGATTTCTCCCTGACTTCTTCCTCCCACCAATTCCCTGGTGAGCACAGACTCAATTCCCTGGAGTTCCCCACTAAAGAAAAACTCCAACAGGTCTTAAAAGAAAGCTTTATATAAAAAGAAAGAAAAAATACATAAAAATGGTCTCTCTGTATTAAGGTGACAAATACAGGGTCAATTGCTTAAAAGAAATATGAATAAACAGCCTTATTCAAAAAGAATACAATTCAAAGCACTCCAGCAACTACATACATATAAATACAAAAAAACAAACCTATCTTTGTACTCGCAACTTGGAAACAGAAGATTAGAAAGCAGGAAATAGAAAAATCCTTCCCATAGCCGAGAGGGACAGATTCAAGACAAAGAACTCAGACACAAACTTCCCTCCACCCAGATTTGAAAAAGTCTTGTTTCCTGATTGGTCCTCTGGTCAGGTGTTTCAGGTTACTTCTTTCCAGGTGAAAGAGACATTAACCCTTAGCTATCTGTTTATGACACCCTTGCTCCAAGGAGAAAAATATCTTGTGTCAAGTCCAAGTCCATCCCTGGCACAGTGTACTTTCCTTGGTCCACTGGCATAGCTATGTACCCAAGGCTCTACCCACTCCCTGCTCTATCCTGCCTGCTTGTGCGAGGTAACGTAACAGACCAACAGAGGCTGCTCTCTGCCCCACACTGCTGTCTGTGATTCAAGTAGCCAACACAAGGGAGTAAGGGGGTGCCTATGGCAAGGGCAAGGAGGGGCTGTTTATGCTCCAATTCCTGTGTATTTTGGAGACACTCTCTATGATTTCGGCTTAGTTTGAAATTACATTTAGGGCCAAGTCTTCAAATATGGGACTGCAGAAAATGCACATGCACTGACTGACTGTGCAGAATGCCTGTTTTCATGCACAAAAAGGAGCAGTTAGGTATGCTGCTGTCTGTTTTACATAAGCAAATGTCTGTTTGCATGTACAAGTTCAGGTTCCAGATGTACCAGAGCTTCTTGAGTGACAAGTTATGGCCCAGTCCTGCTCCTATTAAAATCAGAGTCAAAGCTTCCATTGCCTGGGTATGTTGCTTGGCCATTTGTCTCAGTTGTTCCTGGAAGTTATGGTAAATAATGTTGTACTTTTGAAAAATCCAGATTAATTCTATGTGAACGTCATACAGGTCATGTGAGATTTGTGTTACATGTTGTTTACTGAGACAGGACAGCATTACCAATGGAATTTGTACATTCTATACTCTAACATACTGGTTCATTTGGCACTCTGTATTGGAAAACATGGAACAATTATATACAGACAATGCTGTAATGGAAAATAATTGAAGACAGATTTTTTTTTTTTAACAATGCATGCCAGATTCTGCATGCAAACTTCTTCTTTTTTTCCAACATAAATTCAGCCAACACTTGTACCATATACTAAACCACAGTTCTGGGGCTTTAAATTCACAGCCAGCTGGAAGTGACCAAAACAACATCTGCTACACTTAGATTCTGAAAGTACATTTTCACTTTGTCAAGTTCCTTTCCTTCCCCAGATCAGATACAAATAAATCATCCTCAATAGAGATAATATTTTCAAACCATTTTAATGGAGTGAATGGCCAGCTATCTTGTTTTCCGAAGTTCAACAATAGCTTTATGTGTGTGTAATATATGGTACTTAACCATTTCTTGGTATGTTTATTACAGTGGTCTAAAGGTTCAAACCAGCTCCTTCTACGTTAGTTTAGGCATGATGTTTTCATTGATTTTGAAATACATAAAAACTGTTTTTCTCTGCATAAATGAGATGGTCAACAAGGTGCTTCTTATTTTAAAATGAAATACATATTGATGCTTTTTATTTGTTAACGGCAATTAACTGTGCTACGGTAATGGTATTATGGTAGCACCCAGAAGCCCAATCTTCATCACACTAAGCTCTTTACAAACACAGAGTAAGACACAGGTCCCATACAGAAGAGCTCATCAATGAAATAAACTAAACAGACAAAGGGCGGGAGGGGAAGCAAGCACAGAGAGGTGAAAACATGCCCAAAGTTACACAGCATGTCAGTGAAAGAACTAGTCCCCTGAGTCCCAGTCCAGTTCCCTATCCATACTGCGTTGTCTAAAATGGAGTTCATGTGAAAATACAGATACATCTGAATATATCCAACTGCATACTGTGGCAAAGTGGATGGAGTCTTACAGGAGCTACTGTTGTATTTCTATTGAACTCCTCTCCCTACCCATGCTTTCCTGCCACCACTAAGAAACAATGAACTAGTCCTAAAGTTCTCTAGCCTCATGCACTTCCTCTGCTTTCCAGGTTTTAGGAACAGAGATGAGGTGTTCTAGAGCTAAGAGGTAGACAGACGAGAGTAGATGAAACCAGGGGGATATTAAAACAAAGGGAAAGAACCTTGGCTGGTGTCAATTGGTGTAGCTCTTTTGCCTTAATGGAGCTGGATCAATTTACACCCGCGCAGGTTCTGACCCAGAGTTCTTGATCACAGCATATGCAAGTTCAAGTAATCTGCACTGGTGTTCTCATCTCTGCAGTGATACCTGCCCTGCCTTCTCAACAAGAGGCTGATCTGACCCACACTGGTGATACTGCAGTTTCTTCCCTACGCAGAAAGCCTGAAAACAAACACAGCTTCCCCTGCTCCCTGTAAGACCCTCTTGCTATATCCTATTTGAACTGCCTCCAAGTCCTGTTTCCCCCCTGGATTTTAGTCATACCAACAAATGTACACCTGCTCCTGACTGCCCATCCCTTAGGAAGCACTCTGTGTCTAGGGCTAATCCAAAGAAATCCCTACAGGTCTGGTTTGGGTTTACAATTATAGGGATCAGGTTTGAAACACCTGGTGTCAAATTCAGAGCAGATGTAAATGTTGGTGTTACATTTGAGTAAGTCTGCATGAGTGTAAGCTGGAGTAATTTACACAACAAGGGGCAGAAAGGTAGGAAAAGCAACCAACAGGAGCCTGTAAAATAAACCAGCCTCATTCTCTATTAGATCTTACACTTTTCATCTATTGTGCACCAGTCACCATGATAACAAGGCACCATCCTTTTGACTCCTTTGTGTGTCACCAGTGAACTTGGTCCATAGATTTCCTGAAACCATGAGATTGATTTAACCCATTACCCCTATGAGGTCAAAACACTAGGCCTGCTGCAGTTTATTGTGGCAGTAATTTTCATGGCCATGGAAATACATTCACAAGATATTCCTCTTCGCTCCAGCATTTAATCACTCACAAAAGCAATGTATTGCCTTGTGTACTCCTACACAAGAAATGTTATCCCTTAGGTTGGCATGAGACACTCAAGAGCTTGGCATTCTTCCAGCTGCCAAGAGTAGACTGGCACCAGCAGCAGAAGGCAGAAAGTTCTTCAGGCATAAAAAGAAGCCTTGATATTAATAGAATTTGGTGTAGTTTTCCCAACCACTTTCCACAGCTCAGAGCCATTCCTGTACACTACCCTCAACTGAAAAATATTGTGTGAAGCATAAACTGTGTGTTAATTTATGATCCAGGAGAAGAAAGTATGCTGGTATGGATAAAACACATAATTAGAAGTCAGGATACCTGGGATTTTCTCCTTGCACTGTAACTGACTGAATGTGATCTTGAGACAGTTTCTGTCTCATTTTCCCCATCTGTAAAACATGGACAATAATACACCCTCCTTTTCTGCCCCTCTGCCCCCAATGTGTTATGAGAGTACATTTATGTTTGTAAAGAATTTTGTGAGACGTAGATACAAGGTGCTGTGTAAATTCAATGCATTGTTATTATACTGTTTCTATCAATGGTTAAAGAAAAGGAACTTGTATGCCCATATCTGAATCCTCCTTTTGTCTAAAGCAGATACAGCTAGTACCATTTTTCTCATTTGGGACAGTCTATAGACAGAATGCCATGTGGCAAATGTATCTGCTGTTCACTGTCACAAGAAATATTGGAATAAAAAGCAATGCGGGCACTAAACAAAATCTTCCAGTAATAAGCTTGTATTGCCATGTATGGGAGAAAATGAGAGGCAGGAGATCCCACATCTTCTAGCATCAGAGTAATCTATCAGAATTTGATTTTTGCACCAGTAAACCTTACCTGTGCATCTTCTTTCACTCTAGCTTTTTACCCAGCAATTGAAGAGAAAAATGCAGCTTTATCATGTATGACTAAATGGCACAACTCCAACAAGCTGGTGCATCTGAAAATTGTGCACAAATCACAAAATAAACCATGTAAAGTGTTACATTAAAGGCTTTTGGAAATAGTTTCATATGGAGGTTAGTAATATGTTCCAGTTTGTAGCTATCTCTGGAAAGATATCTATATCTATTCTTCACATGAAGTCGGAGTAAGGCCATGTGATTAGTAAATTGCAAACATGGCAACTGGTAGCCTCCTTGTTGATATTGGCTTTAACTGATTTTATACCGCACTCCATGTTCAGGATCATAAAGTCAGAAATGGTGGAAGGCAGAGGTGGCATGATATCTTAATTGCTTTAAGGAAAGGAGCCAGCAATACTGGACATTAGTGCTACTCCAGTAGCAGTTTTATTGGCATCAGCTCCTCAGACGCAAGATTGCCAAGCATTTTGGCAAGATATGGATGTTTTTGGCAATTGCAGGCAAGAGGAAAAAGGTAAACAATTAAATTAAATGAATTCTATAAGTATAGAAATAATTCAGATTTTAGGGTATGATCCTCCAACACCAGCTCATATGAGTAATCCCATTAACTTCACTAGGACTACTTAGTTCGACAAAGTTTGCAGGATTGGACGCTTATAAATTATTTTGAGAGTACAGGGGATGTTATTAAAACAGAGTTATTTGCCAAGTTATAACATGATTGTTTCTGTGATACCTACGGTGGGGAAAATTACACTTTACCTTCCTTTAAAATGTTTTCTCTTTTTTTTTTTTTTTTTTTTTTTTTTTTTTTTTGGCCACTGGAAAAATGTGGAGGGAAATCAAAAGTGAAACAAAAGTGGGAGGGAAAAGACTTTCTCCCACCTTTTTACTTTCTTTCCTATCCCCTTTTTTTCCAATGGGGATTAAAACATAATGGGGGACAGGGAGATTAAAACATAAAAGAAAAGATGGCTTAAATAAGCCTCTTTCACTTACTTTTAATTATTTTTTTCAATTGGAAAAATGTCAGTATTACTTTCCCGTGTTTAAAGAGAAAGAGAGCTAGAAAGTGATATAACGTGTTCTTTTAATGCTTACCACTTAAAAATGAAAGTGCTGTGTTCTCTGAAAGTAGTTTTCTTTCCTTCACTTAACCTTTTTTAAAAAAACTTTTCCCCCACTTTTCTAATGGAAAAAGGGAGGGGAGTAAACTACTGAGAGAAGGGTGAACATGTCCTCACATTTTGGAGGAGGAGGGTCCAAAAATATATTTTTAAAATCTGCTTTTTTCTTTTAAAAAATCCTTAATTTCAAAATATTCTCAAAAAATTAAAGAGGACTAAAATAATTTTTGTGAAAAAATAATTTGCAACAAAACAGCAGTTTTTGACAAAAAGGTTTTGTGCTGAATTGTGGGTTTGGTTGGTTGGTTGGTTGGTTTTGGACCAGCTTGACTTACAGTGTATCCATTTTGAGGTCTCCTCCACAAACAAGACTATGCAAAATAGCAGGGTGGCATGTGGCATTTCTAAGCACCTTCCCTCCGAGAAGCTCAAAGCTTTAATTAATTAAGCCTCACACTACGCCTGTAGTGAGGTAGGTGTAGTCCCACCTTGAAGATGAGGTACAGATTAAGGGCTAGGTTATGACTGATAGTAGTGCAGAGGAGGAGGAGGTGCCCAGGAGTTTCCCAGCCTCTCAGCAGCACATGAAGGCCAGGAACAGTTGCAGACCCTCGGCTCCCCAAAGTGCAAAGACTGCTCCCTCTGAGCACATGCCGGAGCACAGGTCAAAGGGCATATGGAGAAGGAGGTGTGGACATGTCCCCTCCAACTGGACAGTGAACTGGCTAAACCCAGAAAGGGGAGCACGCTACCATGCTGATGGAAGAGCATGCACATTTCTCTCTGGGATCCTGGTGCTCTGGGCGGAATAGTGTCTCCCTCAGCCAAAATCCTTCTTGGAACATTTCCAGTAGGCTGTGCAGCTCTGCACCACCCCCAAAGTGTAATCTGACCTCCCTACTTCCCCCCATTGACTTGCCTGAAGTCTCTCAGTGATGCAGCAGCAGCCAGGAATTGAATCTAGATCTGCTGGCTCCCAGTGTGCATCTATAACCACTAAATAACATTTCCCATCTCCCTAAATGTCTGGTGATATTTTGTATGGAAGACTGTGAAGTGCACAGTGTAGTAACGAGAGCAGAAATCTCAGTGCTAAATAAGGTGGTGTTTGTTGCTGTTTCCAACTAGAAAACCAGTAAAGGGCTTTTGGCTAAGCTGCACATGTCGAAATTCAGTAAGGAAAGCAACTGGTCTAAAAGCTAATCACCATGAACGGCCCTGATTGGGATTGAAAAATGTTAGCTAATATTTTAAATGTGAGTGAAGGGTCAACAGATGAACCGTATTGTAAACATACATGTGAGCATGAGGGCAGGGTTGAAGATAAAATTAGAACCATGTGCTTCTCCGTTTCTCATAAAGCAGAGAGGTGATGACCCCAGGACTTAAAAGTCCCTCAACAGGGTAAAATATAATAATGTTGTATGTCATGCAGGGAGATGCTGTGCTTAGAAACTGTATGTACCTTACAAAATTTATAAGAATAATATTTTGTACTGCGAAGGAGAGAGTCTCTTTTAAGAACATCTGTTTTTTATCAGATATAACTACTTTTGAATCAGGCCTTAAAACACTACATGGAAATACAGTTAGAACTTACAGTGAACTGTAACTAATCCCACAAAGTGAAGAATCAGCACAAATCACAAAATAAGATATTTAGGGCAAATGAATAGTCGGCTATAAACCTTGCAACTGCCTCACTACTGCTGTTTACCCAGTCCATTAAGGGTCCGTGCCCAAGGTGTTCCATCTGGATTCACCCCTCCCCATTCCCATCCTAAAATATCTGGAAGCCATGGATTTCATTTCACTGGTTGTCTTGTTAAGGCAATCAAACATAGCTGTTAAAATATAAAAGTAGTAACTTAAATTTTTCTTTCATCCGGAGATATCCCTGTGTGCTTTGCAAACGATAGCCCCAGATATAGCCTTACGCCCATGCAGAGCGCTATCAACTTCAGTGGGACCCTGTACAGGAACGTGTCTGCCTTCATGGATCTGATGGTAGGACTAAGGCCTAGATATGTACAACACTCATGATGTGCAGCCAGCTCTGGGATGGAGGCCAGAATCAAACTGGTGCACAGCAAATCCACAACAGTGGAGGGAGGAGAAATGAGTTAAACAAATATCCCCAATAAAGATCTGGAAACTGTGGGCCAGATCATCATGGAGGTATGCCAAATGACATCCCTTGAAGATCTGCCTACGCTAACCTGTTTTCTCTATAAAAAAAAAAAAAATCCCACTATTGCTCACGCGAGGGAAGCTCCACTGTTGACAGCATGAATATAGACAGGGCTCCAGGAAAGTTGACTAGCATTTCAAGCATCATGTCATCCAACCCTGCCCAGAACAGGTGTATGTGGCATGGTGCTTAAAATGCTGGAAGCTGCAGGCACCTTGTCTCCACTGACTTGCAACCATTGCTGCCATCAGTGGAGCTGAACTGGTGGGGACAACAGTGGAAACTTTCAGGGAAAAATTCCAAATGTAGAGAAGTTCAAGGAGTAGGGGAAACCCTTGCACAGTATTTGTGCAAAATAGACAGGAGAGTCAGCGGCGGCTCCAGGCACCAGTGCTCCAAGCACATGCCTGTGGCGGCAAGCCACAGGGGGTGCCCTGCCGATCCCTGCGAGGGTGGCAGTCAGGCAGCCTTCGGCAGCTTGCCTGTGCGAGGTCCACCGGTCCTGCGGATTCGGCAGCAATTTGGCTGTGGGTACGCCAAAACTGTGGGACCGGCGGACCTCCCGCAGGCAAGCCGCCGAATCCGCGGGACTGGGGACCTCACACAGGCAAGCTGCTGAAGGCTGCCTGGCTGCCATGCTTGGGACCTGAAAAAAGCTAGAGCTGCCCTTGAAGAGGGTAAAATTGTCAAAAGCACCTGAGTCACATTGAAAATCTAGGGGACTTGGACACTTAAGTCACATAGGCACTGTAACAAAAACATTTTTACCCAAGAATTCTGTGCACAGCTACCTGAAAGGTTTGGACATGACTATACACAGTGTTTATTTGAAGCGAGGGAAGAGCACAAAACAGAACACCCTTTTCAAGTTTGCCTGTAGTAAGAATGCCACAATATTCGTAAACTCCCTGAATGACCCCATCTATTTGAGCAAGAATACTGCAACTCACAACATACTGGTGATTCAAATTAATCTTTGGTTGTTTACAGTTGCTATTACTTGCTGTGTAAAGCAAGATATTGGGCTCTTCAGAGGCAGTAAGTTTATTTGTTGGAATGATCTTTGGTGTAAGTAGGGCATGAAGGAGATGCTTTTATACTCTAACTTAATATCACACCTTTCATAAAAAGGTCTCAACAAACTTTATGCCTCACTAAAAGTTTCTGTTTTACAGATAGGGAAACAACTTGTCCAAGTCACACAGCAGTTCACTAGCAAATTCACCAACTGGGAAGAGAATCCTTTTTTTTTTTTCCACTCCTGCTCTAATTCCTAAGCCAAACCAAGCCAAGCCCCCTCCCTGCCACACGCACACTGAAGCGTTTCAAAGTGGGTGAAGTGAGTGTCTGCTCTCTTGATCATAGTTAATAGCCCAAAGGAGAAACTAACCACAAATGGAAAGGGAGAGCACCATAAAACACGGCCATCCCACAGGAATAAGAGGGGTCTGTGTTCTCATACCCCACTCCACCCATTTTTAGACTTGCTTGAAAGCCAACCCAAACAAAAGAATGAATCCAAAACCAAACCTCAGATTGACTGCTGGCACTTTAGATGGTTTTATTTAGGTGCCACCCAACTATGGAGACCCCCACAAAACCAAACTTGTATTATTATCATAATTTTGTTTACTTTTTATTACTGCCTCTGGCACCATCTAGGGCAATTTGAAACACAATTAGCAGGTTGAGAGGCAATGGAATTTAAATTGGAAATGCCCTATTACGAGGAGGCCACAGTCTCTCTACAGTGAAGGCTGTGACAAAGTTTTTCATTATAAACCCAATTTTCCCCATCCAACCCTACCCCAACTCCCTTTAAATTTCTCCCTCAGAAATCAATCATATGACATTTTGCATATGCAGTCCCTTGCCATAAGACCTTTTTTTTCCCCCCAAAACTTGCTCTGAATCAGACAAGATGTTTTAGAGAGTTTGAGAAAACAGGAGACGTCTTTCCCATTTTTTTACCCCTCCTTTTCTTTTTTTAAACAACTTATCTCAAAAATGTCTGTTCCTTTAACTTTCACACTGTTCACCAAAGGGTTTAATATGTTCACTGCCTTGGAAGCCAGATCCTTGTAGATAGTTAGGTGTTACAAGGGTTGCTAATTTTCCGGTTGCTGGAATGAAGGGAGGTGGGATTGTAAACTGGCTACATCTGTGGTGTGTATATAAGAACATAAGAATGGCCATACTGGGTCAGACCAATGGTCCATCTAGCCCAGTATCCTGTTTTCTGATGGTGGCCAGTGATATATGCTTCAAAGAGAATGAACAGAACAGGACAATCATTGAGTGATCCATCCCCTATTGTCCAGTTCAAGCTTCTGGCAGTCATAGGTTTAGGGACACCTGGAGCATGAGGTTGCCTCCCTGATTATCTTGACTAATACCCATTGATGGACCTATCCTCCGTGAATTTATGTAATTCTTTTTTGAACCCACTTATACTTTTTGCCTTCACAACATCCCTTGAGTAGGGAGCCAGGGTGGCTTCCCTCCGAACCTGAGGGGAAAGAGCCGCTCTCTCAGCCTGAGTGGGCAGGGCCAGGCCAAGCTTACTCCACCCCCCGGAAGGGGAGGGATGGAACAGGAAGTACAAAGGGCTGGGCCCTTAGCTCAGCCAGTGCAGCACCAGGGAGGGAGACAGATGCAGACTGTGGGCTGCTCCCTTCAGACCCTGCTGCCGCACCTGGGGAGGCCCTGGACCAGAGGAAACCTGACCTGGAGGAAGGACTGGGGCTGCCAGGACTGCCTGCCGCTGAGTACCCAGAGGGATTGGAGGAGCGGGAGCTGGAGGGAGAGCTGGAGCTGCCAGCAGCCGAGTACCCAGATGAACTGGAGGGACCAGAAGGACTCGTACGCAGGGCCAGCTCCAGGATTTTTGCCACCTCAAGCAGCAAAAAGGGGAAAAAAAAAAAAAAAAGCTGTGATCGCAATCTGTAGCACTACCACCGCAGGTTCAGTCTTCGGCAGCAATTCAGTGTCTGGTCCTTCGCTCCCAGAAGGAGTGAGGGACCCGCCGCTGAAGAGTCGGATGTGTCGCCCCTCTCCATTGGCCATCCCTAGCACCTGCTTGCTGGGCTGGTGCCTGGAGCCGGCCCTGCTCGTACAAGCAACCGGGTAGGAAGTAGCCACGGTGAGTCTGTTTTGTGGAAGGACCCCCACTGACCCTGTGGGGGGACCCTGGACTGGAACGCAGTGGTGTAGGGTGGGCCTCCGTTCCTCTACCCGGCCGACCCGCCTCGGGAGCAGAATCCAGATAGCACAGAGGGGTGCGCTACAGACTCTGGCCGGAGCACTCCCCACCGCTAATTCCCCAGTGACAGAAGTGTGACCTAGGCCAGCCAATGAGGCCATAGCTCCCCACCGCCCCCCTAGCGGCTCAGTGGGCCAACCGACACAGTTCACACCCTGGCGTCAGGTTTCACAGGTTGATGTTGAAATAACGAGTTGTTTGTGTTGCTATCTTACCAAGGTAGGATAAAGTAGTGGACAGTCTGTGTAGGTGCTACAGTAATACAAATAATAAATAATAATAATAGTCATGAAGATGACGCATGCATCCAATGAAGTGGGTATTCACCCATGAAAGCTCATGCTCCAATACGTCTGTTAATCTGTAAGGTGCCACAGGACTCTTTGCTGCTTTTACAAAAATAACTGTTAGCCTGGGACCAGCACTTCCCCCCAGTTCAGTCTTTGTTTCTCAGATGTCTCCAGGAGTGTTCTTGTGTGGGGAGTCAGGCTGCGAAGCTGGGGATATCTTGGCTGTGGGCTCTCTGTTGTTGGTTCATGCAGTGGTGGGTCAACCTGCATGTAACTGCAGCTGTTTGTGTCCCTGTGCAAATGCTGTTGGGAGTGTAGGACCAAGAGTGGTCTGCAGCTTGTCACAGCACCACAGTGTGAGAGGGAGCCCAGGCTGGTGAGTCAGGGGGCCCAGTGGTACCCCAGTTCCAGGTGGCACATGGGAGGGGAACCCGTCACAATGACCTTTCAGGTACAACAATGATGAAGCTAGAAGGTGCTAATGGGTCATCAGCAAAGATAAGGACTGTGAAAAAGCTTAGCCTTCCTGTAAATGTTTCGGCTGGCCTGTAAGTAATGGTTGCTATGACTCAGCAAGGGATATGACCAGGCCACATGATACTGAATTCCATTTTAGGTACCTGTATTTTTCCACAAACTGTGTTGGGAACTGGGTTTGGGCCTGAGTGAAAAAATGGTAATTAATACCCAATCTATCTAGTTTCTTAGGCTTAGTTTGCGGTTTTGTTTCTTTACTAGATATTTCTGCTTTGATCTGTTTGCTATCACTTAAAATCTATCTTTTTGTATTTAATAAAGTTGGTTTTTGCTTTATCTAAACCAGTGTGCCTTTAAGTGAAGTGTCTGGGAAAAATCTCCGCTTGATTAACCCAGGCTTGTTGCATATTCCTCTCCACATTGAGGGAGAAGCGAACTAGGTAATAAATTCATACTGCTCAGGATTTTGGGTAATAAATTCATACAGGGCAGGACTGTACAGCTCTGGGGTCCTAGACTGGGAAGCTGGGGGTATCTTGGCTGTAGACTATTGTTGGTTCATGCAGTGGCTGGTCAGCCTGCATGTAACTGCAGCTGGGTGTGTCCCTGCCCGTGCAAATGCTGGTGGGAGTGTAAGACTGGGAGCAGTCTGCCACTTATCACAGCAGCACAGTGCTAAGAATGAGTCCAGGCTGGTGAATCAAAGGGGTCAGTGGTACCTCAGTTCCAGGTGGCATCCCAGAGGGAACCTGGCACAGCCTGATTTTTCTGGTGTCCTTGCCAAAACTAGAAGACAGGTTTTGCTGTCTATATAACTGTCTCTTTCTCCTGCCAGCCCCAAGCCTTAGGTGAGAGCAGAATGCTAGAGTGAATCTCTGTGATGCTCTGGTTATGAAGGCAGAGGGATTTTTTCCTATTGTTAAGTAATGCATGATGCCTGACTCTTTAATGTCTTCTGTTTCATCACCTCTGCTTTCTCCAACAGCTTTAGCATCATTAGCTGCACTGCATGTTTTGCCTCTAAAGTTTCTGATGTCTCATTATGTGATAAATCTCAATAAGAGGATGTATTTTTGTATTTGAGGTTTTGTTAGGCCTGAAGGAGTCATTGCTGCTGCCCTGTTTGTTCCTCACAGCATTGTTTTTGGGGTACTGCCAGACCCAATACACTTAGGCTTTGCTTCTGCTGTTGAGTCTTTATTTGCATGACTTACTTTTACTAGCATTTTTCTCCTCTCATTTTTGGATTTGTTTCCAAAACAAGGATAAAAATAGGTTTTGAAAAAGTAGCAGACAGTCCCCAATCACTCTGTCTCTCCCACTCACACAAAACGGTGAGAACTTCTTTTTCCTGTTCCCCCTTCCTTCCCTCCCCAAACACATTACAGTGCTACTTAGCTCACTGAGAATAAACCTTTCCTGT
Source organism: Gopherus evgoodei (assembly GCF_007399415.2). Taxonomy (NCBI): domain Eukaryota; kingdom Metazoa; phylum Chordata; order Testudines; family Testudinidae; genus Gopherus; species Gopherus evgoodei. Next base: position 111,113,275 of record NC_044325.1, on the reverse strand, counting down.
TTCCTTACTAGTCCTCTGTAATAACCTTTGTTGCCTTGGAAGATTCCCTTCATAGGAAATCTCTGTATCCATTTGGCCTCAAACTGCAAAATTCCAAGCTAAGCCCAGATTGTGAACAACCAGAGTTGGAGTCTTCAGGCTCAATAGTTTAGTCTGGTACAGATGGAGGAACTGGCTGTGAAATTCAGATCAAGCCTTTTCCCTGTCTCCAAAGCCCAAAAATTTTAATCTTTAGGATCTTGTTGAGGGCCTATCTGGATCATAAGTATGGAAGACACATCAAGCTGTTGGGCTCACAGGTTACAGTACTACCGCTGACAACTTTAAAGCTTTATAGGAGATCTCTCGTGCCTTCACTTGCTTTCTTTGCCTTTTTCTCCGGCATTGCCCATTTGATCCCCTATTACCCCACGAAGCTGAATCGCCCTGGTCATTTGGAGAAGCCTAAGCTCACAAAGATGTTTTGCAACAAGTGGAATTTACCCTTTGACCTCTTCCCCTATTGCGGACCTAACTTCTGTGCAAAGTAGTTGTGCTGCTGAAAGCTGCTTGGCGCTTAGGGTGAAGGGAATGTGCAAAAGCAGACTGGCATGAAAGGTTTATTTTTCCTTTTCTGTGTTTTGCCAGTTGGACAAAATTCAGTGATTTCACTTTGCATACGAAACGTTCTGCATAACTCTAGCTACCTTTTCCATACGAGTTTTGCTGGCTATTGTATGTCCGTCCTTTTCTGTGTGTTTGGAAGCTCAGAGTCAGTGTATTTCTACTGGACTGGACCCAGATTCTATTGCTATGAAGAGCATAGAATTCTTGTGTGTTTCATTAGTAATGAGTGGTGAAAATGAAGAGATAATTAAGACAGTATCCAAGTGAATACTACAGAGTCCTGCAGGATGCAAAGTATATAGTTTCCTTTAACAATGGAGCTTTTTATGTAATTTGCTAAATGCTCAATAATCACACTAGAAAACAAATACAGGATTAATAATTGCAGAAGTCCACAGGTTGAAAACCTCAAATGAGCAACAGTAGAAAGGTTTTCAGAATGGCTGAGAATGTTGATGTATCTAGCCATAAAGTCTTTCCATATTCATATTTGTTTTTTGGCTGAAAAAGTTAAACAGTGGTCTGGCTGCTAGTACAAAGTGTTCTGTCTCTGTTCCCCTCCTGACTTCCTGTATTTCCATGGCTCCAAAGTGAGGGAGGAGTCAGAGACTGAGTAGAATCAAATGCAGGTGGGGAGTTTGTGCTAGCCAGCCAAGACAAACAACAATCATTCTGTCTTCTATCTTTTTTTTTTTTTTAAGAATGTCCTACATTTGAAGCTATCAGTCTATCCTTATAACTACTGGGCCTGTTGTGGTGATATTTACTCATATGCTCCAATTTTGCCTCTTACTCTTGGACAGAAACCATCATTGTTCTTTTTTTTTTTTACATTTACCCCTCCCCTCAAAAATCAAACTTTTTTTTCTAATTGCTCATTATTAAAGGAAAAAATGTGGTGTCTTACAATGCACCTAACTGTAGATCTGGGCAAAAGCCTGGCAACAAAGCCAGGAGAAACTTGGCTCGTTTTCAGTTTCATTACAAACTCAAAGCCCAGTCCAGGTGCATGGAAAGTTTTGTTGCATTTCTCCAGTCTGCCAAGCAAACCTGGGCCCAGTTTCACTCAAACTTGGGCTGATTTCTGGTTTTGCATGGGCACAAAGTGACGCTTAGCTCCCAGATAACACATGGGTCCAAAGCAGCCCCCATAAAGCCAACCCAAAGAAAAGATTCACACAAACCCCTGGGTCCTGATGCCCTGAATGTGTCACAGTGATAATGGATTTCCCCTTTTACATTTCACTGGGTTTTGTTTATTTTTATTCAAATACCAGTATCTGTGAAATTTGCAGTAGGCCTAGGGAGACAATTCAGCAAAATATAGTGAAATTTTGCACCTGAGGCAGAAATCTCCCATGTGGTTTCTCTTCCTCCCTCACCACAAACACACCTGGAAGGGAGAAAAATATTACACGAGATAGGAAGAAAATAAAATAAATCTCCTTTTTGGTGTCTGCTGCTTCCGGTCTCCTGGGTGGCATTTCACCACCTGGCCCATCCTCTTGGCTTCTACTCTGCTCTTTCAGAAGCTCCCTTTCAGGATCCTTCCAGCAGGCTGTTTTCCTAGGAGGGCACTGAACTGAGAAATGCAGTTCCTTATGTGGTGCGTGTAGATGTTTGGTTGTTCTTTGTATGCTGCATCTATAAAACAGTCTCCTTGGTCTGCCCACAGGGCACTCCCTGTAAGATGATAGAAGATTGCTGCAGTGAGAGACAGTTTGTGGTATCTCATGAAGGATATTTGCTCTGTATATTGTAGCATTCCTTTGAATCTAAAATGCAAGTCGCAGAGACTGAAAATACACCCTGCAGCCAATAAGGCTTCTTTTGCTTCCATGAAGCGTCACAGAGATAGTCAAGTTTTGTGGCTGGTGGGATTTAGTTTCACACATTGTGCCTCCATCCCTTAAAGACATCTGCTCAGTAGAGTTCCACAGAATATCCTGCTAGGTCACTATGGAATTTGGGACCCCCAAAAGGATTACATGAAGCCCAAGATCACCTCAAAGGAAAAGGGTTTTTTTGGAAAGCTTTGGTTTTTTTCTGATCCTAGAACTCCCTGGGGCTTGTGTATTTTCTGCTGGATAGAATTAGGTGGATTGCAGGCAGAAAATCCAGTCTTCACCTTCTGACATGACTAAATGCTCACCAAAAAGCAGCCACAGGTTTAACTTGCACAGATTTGAAGGGAAATTTTTCCATTACTGTTTTTTTTTAATCCAGTCCAGTTTCTTCATGCAGCTAACAAAATTTCACTGCACCACAAGAGAACCTTAAGGCCCTGATCATCTGCTCTGACTGAGGAGAGTTCAGCATAACTCAGGAGAAGGGGAGGTAAAGTGGCTCTTTGTGCAAACATTCCCCTTTCTTACCCTTGCTGCCAACAACATTAATTATCCAAAACTGTCCTCCCCCATCCCAAAGAGAAAACCCATTACATCAGGGAAGAGCCATACCACCCCCCCCACGCTTTGGTGGCCTCTAGAGCCCTTCAGCTAGCACCTAGCCCCCCACTTCAACATGAGCCATTGCAGCACCAAATCTCTGATCCAACATCCACAGATAACCCGTTTCTTGCCATGACTCAAATGTCTCTCAATCCTTTGTGGCTGCAAAGTATTGGGAGACATGGAGGTCACAGGAAAATTTTTGTCCTATTATTTTTAATCACAGGCCAGAAAAAGCAAAGAACTGCTCATTGCTGTGAGGTACTGTAGCCATTCAGAACTTTATAAATCAAACTCAATACCTTAAAACGTATCCACAAAATGTTTCATGCATGAAATACTTCTCAATAAGCATGCAGCTGTTTCCAGCACTAGTAAAAGCTTCCAAGTGGTCTAAAGGTATAGTCACAATTAGAACACATTGCACCTATACACCCTGGAGATAGCAACTGTTCTATTGCCTGTGGCACGGTCCTCATGCAAAAAGTATAGCTGCAATCTTCTAAGCAGGTGCAGACAGAAGAAAGTGCCTTTGATTGCTACTGCTTTAAGAATATCCAGGGCTCTAACATGATGATACTTAGATAGCAACCCTGAGTAACAAAGGGAAGAAAAATCCTCTCAGGTAAGATAGCCAGTGACTCTTCTGCAAAGTCTTGTAACTCGTTCTACAAATCACTCTCAGTGGGATATTAGAAAAGGCGGTAAGTTCACTATCAGCATATTATGAAGTAAAGATGCAAACTTTTTACTAGTACTAGCAGAGACAGCTAGTGCAAGTATCCTGGACGTGTGTGCTTTCTTTGAAATAGTTATGTCCAAGAGTTATTAAAGGGACAGTCAGGATAAAAATAACATTCTATAAAAAGCATTATCAACATAGTTAAAGTAATAACAGTTTTGGTTAATAAAGTATTTTGAAAAGCAACATTATTGGATTCTGTTTAACTTTGTTCTCGTTGCTCAGTTTGGAGAATCAAACTTGGCAATTGTTTTTATGGTGAAATTATCCTTCTTGCAGGCATTTGCATGGCATTGCTGTAGCTGGCGTCGCAAGATATTTACTTGCCATATGCACTAAAAATTCATATATCCCTTCATGCTTCAACCACCATTCCAGAGGACATGTGTCCGTGCTGATGGCGGAATCTTCTCGATAACAGTCCAAAGCAGTGCAGACACAATGCATGTTCATTTTCATTATCTGAGTCAGATGACACCAGCAGAAGGTTGATTTTCTTTTTTGCTAGTTCAAGTTCTGTAGTTTCTGCATCAGAGAGTTGCTCTTTTAAGACTTCTGAAAGCATGCTCCACACCTCGTCCCTCTCAGATTTTGGAAAACACTTCAGATTCTTAAACCTTGGGTCGAAGGCTGTAGCTATCTTTAGAAATCTGATATTGGAACCTTCTTTGTTTTTTGTCAGATCTGCAATGAAAGTGTTCTTAAATCAAACAACGTATGCTGAGTCGTCACCTGAGAGTACCATAATACAAAATATGTGGCAGAATGCAGGTAAAACCTTGGAACAGGAGACATACAATTCTCCTCCAAGGAGTTCAGTCACAAATTTAATTAATGCTTTTATTTTTAACAAGCATCATCAGCATGGAAGCATGTCCTCTGGAATGGTGGTCAAAGCGTGAAGAGGAATACAAATGTTTAGCATATCTGGCACGTAAATATCTTGCAACACCAGTTACAACAGTGCCATGTGAATGCCTATTCTCACTTTCAGGTGACATAAATAAGAAGTGGGCATCATTGTCTCCCATAAATGTAAATAAACATGTTTCTCTTAGTGATTGGCTGAACAAGAAGTAGGACTGAGTGGACTTGTAGTCTCTAAAGTTTTATATTATTTTGTTTTTTAATGCAATTGATAGGGAAAATCAACCCCCCCCTTGCATAAATCTAAGATACCTCACTTATAACAAATCATAAGTATAGGCCCTAGGCCTTAAGACTACTAACACATAAGGAATAAGTTACTATATTAACCACCGCAGAACTGCACTCCCACAAGGCAGTTTCGTTATATACAAACCATGATCATGCTGCTAGCATAAGGGGAAAACTCAAAGAAAGTCCCCTAATAACCAGCTCATCACTGCCCTAAAGTAACATATTAAAAAGCCTGCGTTAGCATAAATAATCCAAGTATCAGCATAGAAACAGCTGGTCGGAATCGGGAACTGAACACCAGACACTGAATCCCAAAGGGCCTTGCGAGGCTGGTCAGCTTGACCGCAAGTAGGGTAACTGGTGTCAGGGTCTTCTGACAATCACATAAACATCCATGAGGAAGTGAAAAGATAAAGGCTTGCAATTTTACATATGTTATACCATATAAGGATGATATTAATTGTGCTTCTGCAATGTATGCCATATAGTAGCCAAATAAGGTTGTGATTTATGTGTAAGCAAGATATGATAATTTGCAGTTTTAAGCTTTATAAGCACTGGCGAAAATCAGTTCAGGAAAGCAGCTTAACTCTTGCTAGGGAATACACTGTCTCTCCGTGTGTGCACACATGTATCAATGATATATCAATAAAAGGAGCCTCAGGCTGTCTGATCAATTGACAAGGTGGTGGTCTTTTCCCCAACAAACTGGTGCCGTGACTCGGATACCACAAGGGGGCTTTCCTGGACCAGAGGACCGCAGGCAGCCCGTCCCAACACCGGGCCCACCAGATAAGAGACCTTTTGAAGTCTCTATGGGGTTTGGCGATGTGCTGGGCCATGGGCTCTGGTTTGGGGTAAGTCACAAGCTGGCTCTGAACTTTTGATTATCAGACAGGCCTGACACCCTTTTCTAAGGTTCCCGTCCCGGTTCACCTGTGATCCAGACTGCAAGTCCAAGTGTTACTCTAGAGTCTCCCGTCCCATCCCGAGAGCCAGCTCCCCGGGGAAGGCCCATCCATAAGGATTGGGCCGAAACCCAAAGTTTTACGTCTTGAAAATGCTTGTGTGACTGTGTAAAGGCCAAGCGGCCGGAGTGAATGACAACAGTGGGAAGACGCCCCGAGCCTCTCGTGAAGCGAAAGCTCGTGACCGGGAGTGCTTCAAAAGCAAGCCCCACAGTTGAGCTTGGAAGGACTGAGAAGCTTCCCCGGCTGGCAGGCCTTGGTGAGTGGCTCTACAGCCGGGGTGTGAGTGTGTAGACCCGTCTTTGTTTCTCTCGTTATGTGTCTTGCCGAGGGTGAAAATGGGGGCAGGCCAATCCAAAAGGATTCCTAGCCCGCCAAAAGGTACTCCTGCTGCTTATATGTATGTGCACCGTGGCCCATCGACGTGTAAATATTTGCAGAAATGGAATGGGTATACCAGAGACGACCCGAAATTGCAATTCCCCTTGGAGGGTAGTTTTGCTCTTGACAGGATCGTGCACCTCCGGGGTGCCCTTCTGGCCAACAAAGTGGGTCAGGGACAATTTGATGCTTATTTTGAGTGGCACGATGAAATGGGAAAGCGCCGTCAGGAATCCCAAGTCAAAGGTCTTAAGGATACCCAAGAAAAATTAAAAACGGAACTTAAAGAAGCACGGGAGAAATTGGCCAGTGCTCACAGTTCATTGAGCCCCCCTTTAGTTCCCCTCTGCCCATCTAAAACCTGCCCAACAGCCCTGGCCCCAAAGCCAGGGAAGCCAGTCTCTGCCCCCTCCTCTGATGAACTGATTGATCTGTTCATAGAGAGCCGACATTGGCCAGTCGCCTGTCCACCACCGTATAATCCCGCAGAAGGGGAATCCTCCTCAGGATCCAGGTTGGGGGCTGGATCGGGATCAAGATCCACTGGCACTGGTTCTGAACATTTCCCGAGTTCTAGTTCTGGTGGTCCACATCCTCGACCCCTCCGCCAATACCCCTTAAACCTACCTCTGAACCCTTTCTAACACCCGAATGGAAAGAGGAGTTCAATGAATTGGCGTCTAGAGCAGAGAAATTGATAGCTGAATGGCAGAAAAAGGTGGGGGATAGAGAGGTTGACTGGGCAACTGAACTTTCTTCACCTCAGTCACCGTTACGCCATTTATCCGATGGTATATCTGAGCTTAAAAATATGTTAATATCACCATGGTATCAGGCCATCTTAGAAAGTCCTGACACAACCCCTGACGCTATAGCCCACCGTACCCATTTTAAATCTCTACTACAACAGACTGAAAAAATTGGACCAGGAAAAAGCGTAGGCGCATTCCCTCTTCGGCAATTACCAGGGCCAACAGGGTTGGTAACTGTACACGCCCCTTGGTCACCAGGCGATTTATATAACCTGATAGAAAAATTCCCAAAGATCCGGGAGGATCCCGTTAAATTCCAGGAACAACTAGGCATGATAGTACGATACTATAACCCTTCCTGGGAGGATATGGACCAGCTTTTAACAGCTATAGTGCCCAGGGAAACTCTTATACGCCTCTACCAGGAGGCCAACTGGCCTGCCGATATCCGTCAACGTCCAGAGGATGAATTAATAATAAGGAGGGATGCGCTGGTCAGGGCGGTCCTTACCGTCTGCCCCAGGAAAACAGATTGGGCAAAAATAAACGCCTGTAAGCAAAATAAGGGAGAAAATCCAGCTGATTATATGGAGCGCATTAAGAAAGTGTTTGAAAGGTATTTGGGGATTGAAGATGCAGAGCAAACGGCTAGGCAAGCAGTGGTGGCTGCCTTCGTGCAAGGACTCTTGCCTAAAGTGGGAGAACAGTTAAGGATCAATGTAGTGGATTGGGAGGGTAAGAATTTAGAAGAAATCTTAGGTGTGGCCCAGCACTTTTATCGACAATTAGAAAGGAAAAAGGACGAGAGAATCTAAGCTTATGGCCCTGCAAATACAAACTATGCAGGACACTAGTGCGAAAGGACCCAGGCGGAAGCAACCGCCACCGGTAGCTGGGGTCCAGCCCCTGACTGGCAGTAACCCTTCAACCATTCCCAATCAAACAGCCTGCTTCCTATGTGGACAGGAGGGGCATTGGAGAGCAAATTGCCCACAATTGGGAAATGTCTATTGCAGATATTGCAAGAAAGAAGGACACCTCATCAAGGATTGTCCCACACACCCTCCTAGACCCAACCCGAGAATGGGGGGAACCACGGGACAACCTTTTGCCGCTCAATCTTTCCCCGCTTCACCCCCTCCACCCCCTAACTATTAGGGATGCCAGGAGACTGATAACGTCATCGTTGCCCCGCTTATTTCAGTGGACCAAACTGATCCAACAGTTTCTTGTTTAATTAACGGTGTTCCCACTCCCTGCCTTGATTGATACGGGAGCCTCTAGATCTACTCTTAGAGCACAGGAGTTCCCCGCTGTGCCCCTCTCCTTTGATGTAGTCACCGCTATAGGTGTGGGAAACACCCCTATTCCCCACCCTGTTTCTTCTCATTTGTCAATCTCCATTGGTCCCCTCTCCGCTGACCATGCTTTCCTTCTCAGCCCTTGTTCCCCAGTTAATCTCTTAGGCAAAATCTGCTTCTGCAAATTAAATTGTACTATATTTTGCTCCCCTGACGAGGTCTTCCTGGAAGTGCCCGATCCAGGCACACAATGAAGTGTTAGCTCTCTTACAAGCAGAACATGCCCCAGACAGAGAGACCGACCCCAGCCCTTCCTCATTGCAACAGGAACTGCTGGCTCAGGTTTCCCCCACGCTGTGGGCCGAACATGCCAATCAAGTAGGGCGCATTAGCTCTGCTCAACCTGTTAAAATTCGGCTGAATCCAAAAAAACCTCTTCCCAAAATTCGACAATATCCCCTCTCCCAGCAGGCGGAAGAGGGAATTCGTCCAGTAATATTGCCTTACTCCACCAAGGAGTTATTGTACCGACAGTAAGTGAATGTAATTCTCCCATTTTACCTGTGCGAAAACCCGGGAAAAATACCTGACGATTCGTACAGGATTTGTGCACCATTAATGCTGCTGTCCTTCCAACCTTCCCGGTGGTCCCCAACCCAGCCACAATTCTCTCTTGCATACCCCCGACTGCACAGTATTTCTCTGTGGTGGACTTATGCTCAGCTTTCTTCTCCATCCCGATTCACGTAGATAGCCAGTTTCTCTTCGCCTTTACCTATCAGGGGGCCCAGTATACCTGGACCAGATTGCCTCAGAGATATACTGAATCTCCCACTATTTTCTCTCAAATCCTAAAAAAGGATCTGGATGACATCCAGTTCCCTAAGGGATCTGTTCTAATCCAATATGTTGATGATTTATTACTAGCATCTGATTCTCTAGAAGCCTCTAAGGCCGATACGTTAGTCCTGCTTCAGGCGTTGGCTCAGAAAGGCCACAAAGCTTCTAAGGCAAAACTGCAACTCTGCCTCCCCGTGGTTCATTATCTTGGTCACTACATGTCCTCTGGAAAGCGTGGCTTATCTTCCTCACGAATACAAGCTATTCAACAAATTCCAAAGCCAATCACTAAGAAACAAATGAAGGGGTTCCTAGGCATGGCAGGCTAATGCAGGCAATGGATTCCCGGATATGCTTCCCTTGTGCAGCCCTTACAAGATTTAACCCTCAATAAGGTCACTGATCCCATTCCTTGGCCCGAGGAAGCAGAGGAAGCATTCCAACACAGTTATGTAACAAAAAAATCTGCATTTGTAAGTTGCACTTTCACGATAAAGAGATTGCACTTCAGTACTTGTATGAGGTGAATTGAAAAATACTATTTCTTTTATCATTTTTACAGTACAAGTATTTGTAATCAAAAGTAATATAAAGTGAGCACTGTACACTTTGTATTCTGTGTTGTAATTGAAATCAATATATCTGAAAATGCGAAAAAAATCTAAAACTATTTAATAAATTTCAATTGGTATTCTATTATTCAGCAGTGCGATTAAAAGTGTGATTAATCACAATTATTTTTTTGGAGTTAATCATGTGAGTTAACTGTGATTAATCGACAGCCCTGAAAATAATACTTTAATTGTAAGATTTTTTTTCTAACCTTTAAAGGGCTGGAATTTTACGCATACATGCCTACATCTGCTGAATATTTTTAAGAAAATGTGATATAGATACCATGGACTCGAAGAGGAAGGAAGAACAGACAGGCCAAATATTAAGATTCAGCTTAATACTAAATGCTGCATATAGCAGCCCAAATTCAGCACAATTGGTGAGGGGGGTACAAAGTGCACTTCCCACCTCCGCAGTGAACCTTGCAGTCACAAAACACTGGAGAGAGGGAGTTGCTTCTGGCTTTGCCCAGTTGAGTTTACACTGGGTTGGGTATTGTGGGCAGAAAAGCTTTAACTTAGTCTGACACGCCTATCAGTAGGAGCTTCCTCACAAAGCCACACGGCCTCTTTGGTCAAACCCCCTTTTGTACTAGCTTTGCCCACATTTCCTGTTACTTTGATCGTAACAGCTCTCCATCTCCCACAAATGCTAATGTTGCTGCTTTCCTCCAGCACACCTTGGATCCCCAGGCTCGGTTTGTGTCGCAAGGGACTTTCACCACTAATTATACTAACATAAACCAATATAAGTCATTCTGCTTGCATTTGTGCTGCTAGTGAGTTTGGCTCAGTAGCTATCGTTGTAGAAAAAAGTACACTCCGGTTACAGAATAGTGAGTTGGCTGTTACATTTCTTAATGTCCCAGCAAGTGAATTAACAGGTGCAGCTGTTTATTTGGAGAGAGGGCACGGTCTAGTGGAAAAGTACTGGACTGGGACCTGGGTTCTATTCCTAGTTCTGCCAGGGACTTGATGTGTGACCTTGGGCAAGTCACTTCATCTCTCTGTTCTGTTTCGCCTCCCTCCTTTGTCTGTCTTGTCTATGTACATTTAAGAGCAGGGACCATCTCATACAACGTGCTTGTACAGCGCCTTGCATAGCAGGACCCCGATCTTGCTCGGTTTCTGTAGATGCTACTTAAATGCTAATAATAATAATGTGGAAGAATCAGACCCAGTTCACCAGCATCACACTGTTTTTCTATGACACAGTGTTATAATGAAGAAACATGGCCAAGTGATAAGAGATGGAACCATTTATCAGAATTCCTAAGTTCTGTTTCTGGTTATGTCACTGAAATACTTTGTAACTTTCGGTGAGTCAGTCTCGGTATACGCACTGATAAATGGTGTACTAATACACACCTTACAGGAATTATGTGAAGCTCAGTTAACTAACATTTGTAAAGCGCGCTGAGATCCTCACATGAAAAGTTGTACCGTACAAACCAGTTCTTCACCGGTGCTTAGAACTTCACTTGGCATAGTTGGAAGTGAGGGAAAAGTGGGTTTAAGATACCTTTGCTCTTCCACTTTCCCTAGGGCTAGGTCATCTCTGGGATTATTTAGGGCAGGCTCAAAGCTGCTCTAAATTATGTCTAACTGCAAAAGGCATCTTTTGCCCAACAGGGATTCACTTGGTTCTGGCCACACCTTCGTCCCTCTGACACACTCCTGGTATACAGGTGGTGTGTGGTGGAACACAGCTAGAGTTGGGAGGAGAAAGGTAATTTCATTTTGTGGAGGATTTTGATATTTTGAAATTTAGTTGCATTCTACTCAGAATCATGGACGCTGAAAGACCGGAGGTCCCTGTTATTATCTGAGGCAGTCTGCTTGGTGGGCTGCACCTGAAATGTGGACCTGGGAGGCCCTGGGCTGTCAGCAGCCTGCCAGATAGCCTACCAAAGTCGAACAGGCAAGCTGGAAGGAAAGCAGGCAGGTTTCCATCAGAACTTTGGCAAAAGAGAACCAGCTCCATGAAACATTTTGATGTCACCTGAATCAGCAAATTCCAACGAAACAAAGTTTTTGTAGGATCAGCTCTATGTACGATCAGCTCTGCCAACTCTGATGATTCCCCTGCACCAAAGGAATGCCCACCTGGTTGGTTGATGCTGGTGGCAAGCCAGTGACGTGCTGCTACCTGGGAAGCCAGGAAACTGGCATTGTAAGAGTAAAGTATTATTAAATATTAAGAATTTAGATAAAGTCTTTCCTCATAGACTTTTAAAAATATGCTCTGCTTGAAGTCATCATCCTTCACTTGTTTTAGCTAATTCTCTCTTATTCACTGGGGACAACTTTGTTTAATGAGATGAAACAAATGAATTCATAAAACTATAAAGTCCATATTTAGAAGTGAAACTCCTGCATTTATGAATGTAACCAGAAGCCTGATTTACTGCAATGAATGCTGCTTATATTAATTATATTAATTACATCACTGAATTACCATATTACTTCCATATATCTGGAAAAAAACTGCTTTTCCTGGAAAAGGCTCACTTGACAAGCAGATGTTTCCTTCTAAGATCATAATCATGCAGAAACATGGGTAGCTTGAAGCTGTCACATTTCCTCCAAAAGTATTTTGTTACCATTATGTTTATGTCTACGTCCACTTAGTCAGATTTCTATAGATCATGAGACCCACTTAGTATGTCCTTAACCCTGTAATGATATGAAATGCTGCTCGGGACTGCCAGACTGATTTCTCTCATGAGGGTTATAATGCTAGAGCTTGCTTTCCGAAACTAAGAGCCATATGTTGCCACATGGAACTGCTGCTGCTTGTTTGCTTGTGTGAATCACTGCACTTTGCTTTACGATAACTGGAATGACTACTGTGTAAATCAAATAGAAGCTTTGCAATTTCAGGTGTCATGATCACAAAGAAGGCTAGTGTCTGAAGTGAAGTGAAGTGTGCTGGGAAGCTCATTTCCTAAAGTCATAGCTGTCATTTCTTCTACAGAAGAAGGAAGAGGATTTTGCATCTGTCCTTCTGGTCTAGGGGTCGGTGAAAGTGTATTAATAAACTACATAATAAAGGGCCTACTAATCCTGAGCTGCAATAAGTGCCCAGCAAACATTAGCCAATCCAGTTTGCAAGATGCGGCTCAGTGAATCCTGCTAATATTTCAGATTGTCAGGGGAGAGTTAGAGGGAAAGGATAGAAGGAGTTTTACTCGTATGCTGCCCTGGATCTGCTTTGTTATCAAACAGAAATATCATGGAAGTGAATAAATAGACATCATAGAAGTGTCACATATACAGATTCAAGGCAGTTTTGTCAGAATGAAGCAGTAATTCCAGGAAGAAATAGGAGAAGTCAAGAAATTTTTGTCAAGTTATATGAAGCTAGCAGAACTGTGTCTCTCCAACCCCAGCGCAGGATTTTTGGATACTTTAGTAAGGAAAGAAAGAAATCCTTCAGAATGCATAAACTTGCCTTTTTATTTCCAAGACACTTGCTACATATTCATATGAACTGTCAGATGACATTTATAATCTATTCACTAATAAAATAAAGATTTAGATCCTCCTCTTTTTCTAGTAATTAATACAATTGTTTAATTCTTTTATGTTTATAAGGCTTAACTGAATCCCTAAATGGAGGAAAAAATAAACCTTCCTAAACACTACAGCTGCTGGAACCTAAGAAAACACAGTCTTATGCAATGTTTGCCAGGAGCTATGGTTAGGTTTTTGGTATGTGACATCTAATGTGATATTTCTGATAGTGGTTTGTTACAGAGCAGTGATTCATTACTGACCTGGGTCATTCATCATGACATCAGAACCTTAATTCAATTGTGTTGATTCATTGCCAAACCCATCTTGCTGTAGATTGTAAAAAAAGAACCAAATGAAATGCAGGAACCCTTTCTTCAATACTGCTGAGCTCTTGATCTCAAGAATATCCTGGTGCATTTATGTAACAAGTCATCACTAATTCTTTTACCCTGTATGATTGCACTCTCTCATATGTTTCAAGCTATTGGGGCTTTTTTCCCCCTGATGTCACACACAGTCTAATATGCCAGGTGTTATATCAAAAACTGATATACTGTTAGATTGCCTGTGTCAACAAGGGGTCCTGACTGCTCCCTTCCCCCCATCTTTATCACTAGATGGAACGGGGATCCTGAAATGTTTTCTCTTGTAACATAGGGTGATAGTATGGAAAAGTTTGAGAACCATTGGCCTGAGATGAACTTGATGGTTTTGGTGCAGTCCCCACACAAACCCAAAACCATCATTATTGTCAGGCTCAGCAGAAAGATCAGGGATTGAGGCTCAGGCAGATTAATCCATTCGACCTCTCAATGAGTCTGATCCAAAACCCACTTAAGTCAAGAGAAAGACTCCCATTGGCTTCTGTCAGGCTTTGGATCAAGTCCTGTCTGAGACTCTGTAGCATGTTAAATATAATTTTAAAACAAACTTCATAAATTAAAGATGACCCTGAGACACACAACTTAGAACTGGACTTTTCCAGAATTTAGGAGTGTTCAGAGCTGGCTGTTTGATCTGGCCCATTGTAGGCAAGAGCTAGCAGCAAAGTTTGATTCTTTATCTGAGCTGTACCCATTTTCGGAGCTGTTGAGCTCCAGAGTTTGGTTCAGAGCCATTTCTTGTATTAAAACAGTAGGAATGTACAATGCTAAGTCATTATGAAACACACTGTTTTAGAAAATAAATGAAAACCATTCCACCTCAAAAACAGTTTTCCTAGTTAAGGATGAAGGGCCTGATTTTGATCACACTTAAATCAGCTTTACCCAAGGGTAACTGCCATTGATTTCAGCTGTGTTGTTACTCTCACTGGTGCATGCAAGTGTAAAACTAGGTGCAGTAGGACTGATTCTCCATTGCCCTACACCTTGCACAGCCATTTACACCAGTAAAAAAGTGGGAGTAAAATGGTATTCTGATTCAATAGCATTTCAACCCACTTTGCACTCAGTTTGCATTGATGTAATGACTACACAAGATGCAGGGCAATGAAGTATCAGGCCAGTAATGTTCCTTTTTGTCATAGCCTGGGACATTTTGAAGTCCTCCCTCTTAAAGCACTTATTTTTGGAAAATCTGTCTTTATTTTGTTTCATACAGGACGAGCAGGAAGAGGAAGAAACTCTTGCTTATACCCACCTCCACAGAATGGAGTGTTTTCTTATATGCATTTTAAGGGCTTAAGTGGGACTTAAAGAGGGAATGGGGATGACTTTCCCCCTAAAAGAGAGAGGTAATATGCCTACTGTATGTAGGTTATATTTCAGATTCGGTGTGGTTCATAGAATCCTGGGACTGGAAGGGATCTTGAGAGGTCATCTCGTCCAGTCCCCTGCATGCATGGCAGGATCGAGTATTATTCAGACCATCCCTGACAGGTTTTTGTCTAATCTGCTCTTAAGAATCTCTAGTGATGGAGAGTCTACAACATGAGAACACTTATGAAAAGCAATATGAAATACATGCGTTGCTACATTTGTTTTGTGTGCACTTTTATGTCATTTAAAAATCACACTTCTGTCTATTGTTACAAGTAACATCTAAAGGTATGTCTACACTGCAATAAAACACCCACAGCTGGCCCATGGCAGCTGACTCAAGCTTGCAGCTGTGGGTCTATAAAACTGCAGTGTAGACATCTGAGCTGAGGCTGGAGCACACCATTGTTGGTCTGTAAAGCTATAGTCCTATACAACCAACTGATGGTCTACAGAGCTGGCTAATCACATGGGGCTGGCTGGCCTCCTTGTTTGCAGCTGCTAAATTTCAGTCAAACAGCACATTACTTTCCTAATGTTAATTTTTCATGTGAACAATTGTTGTTGCTGACACAGGATTGAAATGTGATCATGTAACTGGAACCAAGGTTGTTCACAAGACAATCTCTCTATTAGGACATGGTCCACAAAATGAAAGGTTTGAGAATTCCTGTTATAACTGAAAGATCAGAGTAAAACGTTATTTTGTCTATCCTTTTAGCTTGTGCATTATTTGTCAGAACTTTGTCTCTAGTCTGTTTCATTGTTTCAATGGAATATAGTCAATTAGTTAGTGTCCCTGTTGCTTGTATGGGTCTCACACAGGAAAAAGGAGAGAGGACCATTTTTAAAATATGATAATGCAGCTGTAAAATCACACAATTTTCAGCAAGATTTAGGGGCAGTGATAGAGGTGAAAACCATTTCTATATGTGTAAACTGCAAAATTTCAAGTTGGTGGTGTACCTTGAAAATGAATTTAGCGTCCTCTGGTAATGACTATTATTTTCCCTTACTGTGTTGGATATTTTTTAATATTATGGTACAGCAGTAACTATACCATGGGTGAGTTTGCATAACAGAGTTTCTGTTTGACAATGGAAAGAATGGTGTCTGAGTTTTAGTAAAATGAAATGTGGATTGTAATCCGTGGCTAATTATGGAACTTTTTGTTTATTGCAAATGCAATTTTAGGTTGCATTAGCAGAGGTATATCATGCAAGTCACGAGAGATGATAGTAGCACTCTTCGGCACTAGTTAAGACTCACTGTGAGTACTGTGTGCAGTTTTGGTTACCAATGTATAGAAAAGAATGTAGAGAAACAGGAAAGAATCCAGAAGTGAGTGTCAAACGATGATCAGAGGGAAGGAATGCAAGCCATAGGAGCAAAGCTGAAGGAACTGGTATGTTTAGTTTGGAGAAGAGGGAGATTAAGAGGGGACATGATAGTGAGTCTTCAAATATTTGAAGGGCTGCCACAAAAAAGATGGAGAAAAGTTGTTCTCTCTTGCCACTGAGGGCGGGACAAGAGGCAATGGGTTCAGACTACAGCACAGCCAATTTAGATTAAATCTCAGGAAAAATTTCCTACCTGTAAGAGCAGTAGGACAATGGAACAGACTGTCTAGGGAGGTCATGGAAGTTCCTTCACTGGAGGTTTTCAAATAGAGGCTGGGTAGTCACCTGTCTTGAATGGTTTAGACACAACAAATCCTGCATCTTGGCAGTGGATTAGACTAGATGATCTTTGTAGTCCCAACTAACCCTGCGGTCCTATGATTCTATTGTTTGTACAGTTTTAAATTCTGTAAAGTTCATAATAAGTATTGAAAAATAGGCATTTTTGCAAATTTTGCTGGGGAGTTTCTGACTTTTCTTTGTAACCCTCTTGCAAGAAAGCTAAAACACTTGGAACTGTTCTTTAGCTACATTGTTCCTCCTCATTTACTTGAGTGCTACAATATCAGTCATACATTTGTAGTGTTTAGCTATAAAGTGGATTGGCACTATTTCTCCTCAATGGCATAATATGCGCACCAAACTCAAGCTGCCAAATTCTGCTTGACAATAAAACCTTAACAGTGTCCTTGGTAATATAATATAATAAAGTTATTTTTAACTTTCCTAACACCTGGGGTGTGTGACAGTCAGAGCAGATCTGTAGATCTATATGATATAAAGGTTATATTTATCTTATGAAAGATTTTTCATTAGAGTAAAAGTTTGATTAAGTTGGGATACCTATTGCTTTTGAGATGTGTTAGAGATGAAAGTGAAAGCCATGTGGAGTATTGGAGTGTTATCAACAGTGTTTATGTTGTGGAAAGGAATCAGTAAGGTCTTTCCCAGTAACGTCTTATTTTCCCTGCTTTAAGAGTTTAGATGGATGGGGTGTGTCCTGCCGCAACTTTAACAGTCACTAAGCAATAATTTTTTTGTATAAAATTTTAAATTTGGTTCTGAAAACCATCGTACCTAATTGGTTTACATTTTTTCTAAGTTTTATACCACTTAAAGATTTTATAATCAGTTTTGTTTTAAAACGATATTTGGCATTCAGTAAGTTTTAAGTTTAAATTATAAATATATATAATATCCCTTAAGTATATATCTATAAAAAGTTAAAACTTGATTCATGTGGTTAATACCAGGATTTCACATTGCACATACTGTACTAAGACAACATATTCTTGAAACTTGATAATTCATAAATAATTTTCATTCCTTGGCACAAACCAAAAGACATTTGAAGAGTCTGGTAAAGTCAGCAATTAACTTCCAAGTTGTCCAGGAATTAACGTCTGAACTTTTCCCACTGAAAACCAAGTCGTTACGACTTGAGAAGCACTTGTGGAAGTAATAAATCTTTACATTTTCATGTTGCCTTGCTAGTTTTCAAGTAACTAACCCTCTTATTGCAATAGCTGTCAGACATTGGCTGAAGTTAAAGATGATGAAAACGCTATTTATCTTGCTGCTTTTTACTGACGGTGTAATCCATTCATTGTAAGAATACAAAGTAAATAGAAGTAACTGTAAACTATTGTTACATGAATTCTGGATATGCATGCCAGCATTTACAAAGGATTTGTTTGTTTCTTGAACAGTAACATTTTGCTGAAAAAATCAGTATAGTAGTATTTTGAGTGACACGAGGCCAAACCACTGTGACTTCTTTAATTGAAACCGAATTATGTTAAAAGCTATGATACCTTTATTCACCTTACCCCTTTCTAACAAGACAGAGTAATGTCTTCGAACTAGATGACTTCTTTGAAAGTTATTGATCTTACTAAACAATAGGGGCTTAAATACTCAGCTAGTGTAAATTGGCATAACTCCATTTACTCAGTGGAGCCATAGAGATTTACAGTAGCTCAGAATCCAACCCAGAATTACTCTGATTTTGTTTTAGTTGTACTGCACATTAATGGTGCTGGTTGATGGAAATGAAATCCCGCTATAATAATTTCTTGTAACTTACACTCATACAGCATCTTCATGCCATTTTTTTCTCCATAGGCTTGTTAAACCTCTTAGATTCACTGCTATTGGGAATAGAAATCCTATCTCCTTAAGAAGAATTTGGCTTAGTGCCCTCATAGGAAATGAACTTATCCAGAAGAGGGCTAGACCAGATATTACACAGCTGAGGTGCACACTTACAAAATCAAACATTAAGAAGGTGAAAAGGAAAAACGTGCATTTCTATGGCCCAGAACATTTGTAACTCCACTTATAAATCATGATTATGGGGGTGACACCTAGTAATTAGCAACAAATTAAGTATCCTTGCATTTGACTGTTGTTTGGCACCTGAGTGATTTCTGAACTATAGGCTGCTTTCCTTCAAAAATTACATATGCTGATGTTAATGTGCATGTTAGTCCCTGTTACTGAATACACATTATGTTTAAGCAGGTGTACTAGTACATTTTTCCACCTTTCAATGATAACTGCCAAGTTGTTTTTGTTTTTCATTCAGAGGTATTTTTTGAACGAAAAACAATCCAACTCCCTTCAAAATCAATGGAAGCTTGATCAGGCCCTAAACTGGTCAGTTAAAAAGTCCTTGTAAAAAGAAGAATGAATTTACTGCTAGCCAAACTGAAATCGTAAGTGGAAGGGGACAGCTGGCTTATGCTTGTATGTGACTATTGCCTTCTTTAGGCTTTGGGAAAAGATTTGCTAGAGGCTAATACCTATTTGAATAATTCCCTTCATAAATTCCAGCCCTTAACTATATGAAAAGGGAATTTAGGGTCTATTTCCAAGTACTTATATTATTTAATGCAAAAATGCTCACCAAGGGTATGTCTACACTGTTAAATTAAGTCGATTTTATAGATGTCGATTTTTTAGAATTCAGTTTTATACAGTCTATTGCATATGTCCACACTAAGCGCATTAAGTTGGTGGAGTGCGTCCTCACTATCACAGCAAGCATCGACTTACAGAGCAGTGCACTGTGGGTAGCTATCCCACAGTTCTGCTGCCCATTGGGTTAAGCTCTCAATGTCTGATGGGGCAAAAATGTTGTTGTGGGTGGTTTTAAGTACATGTGGTCAGGCCCCCCCACTTCCGTGAAAGCAATGGCAGAGAATTGTTTCACGCCTTTTTTCCCGGGGTCCCATCCGCCGGACCCGCTCAGCCCCGCTGCGTGCCTGGATAATCAGAACCCCAGGCAGGCAGTGGGCTGAGTGGGACCGGTGACAGAGCCCCAGACCGCATGGGCTGAGCACTCAGCCTGCTGCCGGTCTGGGGCTCCGTCCGTCGGCTGCTGCCAACCGGGGTCCTGCTCAGCCCACGCTTTGCTGCAGACATTAATGAGGTCGAGTCAGGGGTGCCTGGACAGAGTGGCTATCCTCCTCTTAGAGCATCGAATGGGAGTGACTCCAGCTCATTCTCTTCTTTAAGTTTCATCTCATGGAGTCCTGCTTTGAATATCATGCTAGCTGAGGCTTCTGCTCAGGCTGCTCCACCAGTCAGCAGCACCACATGGTCACACCTACCCCAGCCTGCCCCTTGCTCCCATGGCTGATGAAGCCTGGACAGTAGTAAGGAGCAGTTCAACTTGTGGAATGACAAATACAGAACAAAGGATTGCACTCTATGGGCCACGTTAAGATTATTTCAGAGTCCTAGATAGCATTCAGTTCCTATAAAAGGCTTCATGATAATTTTCCCCCACCCCTAACAAAAATGTTAATTTATCAGAGCAGCTGAAAGGGTAAGGAATCTCGCGACTATAACTTAGAGAAAGCTTCCATATTATTTAACTTATAATTGATATAATTCAAAGTAAAATTTCACAGCGTGGTCTGTTCTAAGACTAAAAATGTAGGAGGGGAGTCAGAAAAAGGAACAGTGAACTTTCTGCCTGGTTTCAAACCGGGGACGTATCACGTGAACATGATCACCACTACACTACAGGGCTTTTGTGTGTTAGGTGAATGTGATAACCACTACACTATGGGGCCTCTCTTTTTTTGCCACAGACTTTGCCAAATGCACAGGAATATTTTCTCTAGCTACAGAGGCTACATAATGCAATGTCTGTATCTATGGCCTTCCTGCTTACAAAGCGGTCATGCCCCTGCCCAGGGCTGACACAGCGTGGAGTGCATGTGACACAGCAACCTGGCTCGGGCAGGATCGCTAGTGAGGCATGATACCTTTGCCGTTAAGCAAACACAGCAGTTCTTTCCTGGCCTCTTTCCTGGCTTCGTCGTGTGGACGGATGTAGGGTTAAATCGATGTAACGCTGCTAAATTCGACTTAAAATATGTAGGACATCTTGCTTGGTGAAATATGTGAACATTTCTCTGAATCATGTATGTTAAATAAACCTCAACAAACATGCCATTTCAAGAAGATTTAAAGTGTTAGAAATTACCTCCCTTAGACTTTTTTCTAGTCTTTGAATCGCAACAAATTCTGGATCCTCTTGTTCCAAGCCATGACTGTATAATAATCTGTTTACTGAAGAATGTCCATAGTAATGAAATTAAATACAAACATATGCCGGAGAAATGAACAACACATCATGAATAAAATCAATGTAAAAAAAAATCTGAAAAGGTTTTAAAGCTTTCACCATCACTCCTGCATGTGAAGAACTTGTCAAGAGGCCATAGACAGGTTTTCAGAACTGGAAATCACAAAAAATCAGAAGTTAGTTTTGGGATCAGCGATTTATCATCTGTAAAACTAATACTATGCTGGCCACATCTGTTAATTTGGAGATATTGTATGACTTGTTCCAGTAAACGCAAAATTTGGGAAGGTTATGGGGTCTTTTGAGCCTTTTTACTCAAGGAACCATGTTTGGGAAATGTGGAGATGCACTGTCCAAAGAGATGCTCCATTAGCATTGTGTCTTACATTAGCACAGTGTCCCCCAACACTCTGGGCTGCATGTGGGAAGGACAGTCATTGAGGTGGGTTCACTATCCACTTACTGTCTAGCTAAATTCTGTTGACCAGTGTAGAGGGGGCCAGGCCAATACTCTCATACCAGCTCCTTTGGACAGACTAGTGTTTTGGACAACAGTAATCGTCACATTTTTTGTGCTCTCTAAATGTGGGGATTACTATTAGTCCCGCCTCCTGTGCTTGTGGCGAAGGCCTGCAGAGGCCAGGTGCAATCTTGCCCTAAATATGAAAGGCCCCAAAGGAATATCTATTACATGCACCCAGGAGATTTAGAAACGCTGAAGCAAATGGAAGCAGGAGGCAGGGTTTTGTTTTATGGTATGAGTGTGCTCTTAACACGCCCCAACGCTCTGAAACTCCCCAGGTATTGAGACATACATTTTCAGAACTGTATCAGGTTCTTCGATGATGAGGTAGCTATTTTTCCTCTGTATGAAGGAACAGTACTTCAGGAAACATTTGGTACATTTTGAAATGCTTGACTGTTCTTTTACACTATTTAATATCTAATGTTATATAAAAATGTTGGCAACTACCTGAGGCATATTGAAAGGATATCTAGTGTTGTGCAAGCTTTCATATGCCCACCTAAGATTACATACATAGTTTTTGAACTCTAACTTAGCTCACATTAAGTCTGCCAGCAAAATGTTAAAACCTTTTTAAGGTTCTTTTTACATATAAAAATAACTTTCTCCTTTCTCTGGGCCTCTGTTGTTTTTTTTAAGAAAAATAATCTATGTGCAGTTACGATTACTCCTCATAATATAATTTTTCTTTTTTTTTTCTTTTGTTGACTCTAAGATGAAGTGTTCTTGTGAGAAGGAGAGAGGCGGAGTCATGCATCCAGAAAAGGGATTTCTTAATACCCACAGTCCACTATTAAGGGAATATGGCTCTGAAGCTCAAACTGTGGTCTATGGACCACTTGTAGTTTGTGAAGCACTCACGGCAGGCTGACGACTGATCTTTTGAGTGGGCTGTTTTGCTTGTTTGCAAATGCCAAATTGTATTAAAAGAAAGGAAGAACATTATGGTCAATATTTTGAAAAATGGCTAGTGATTTTGGGTGCCTCCATTTTCGGGTTTTCAACTTGAGATACTTTAAAGGGGCTTGATTTTTCCAAGGTGAGTGCTCAGCACCTTCTGAAAATCAAGCCTCTTTAAAGTGTCTCAAGTTGGGTATTCAAAACTGAAGACATCAAAAATAACTAGTCACTTTTAAAAAAGGTTTTGGCCTATCTACTTTCTGTATATTACTGGTCCATGGAAACAACTGGTCAGTGTGGTCATGAATGGCAGGGGAGGTATCCCTGAGACAATTTCTCTAGTAAGAGGTGCCCTGTCCTAGGCTAAAGTTTCAGTAACCCTTGGAACACATGATACTCTCTTCTAACCAAGTGAAGAGGCAATGCTTCTGTCCTTTACACAAACAACTTTCTAAAATGATTCTTTTTTTTTTCACATGAATTTAGTGTTGGTGGATTTGACTGCACTAGAGACTAAAATGTTATGTTATTCTGTTCATTCAGCTTCCCTTCCCTATCTTACCAATGTTCCTCAACTCAAAGTTGGAGGGACCAACTCTAGGCTAAGAGGATAGTTCATGCCCGTGTCTAAGGTTCTAATTAGTGCAAATTGTGAGGTTGGCACCTGTCCCACTGGTTACTGGACTTAGACTACCCAAACTCATTACATAGGTAAGCCACTGAACAGCCGTCAGATGAGGATAATTTTTAGATGTACTTACCTGGGCTAAAATTGAAACAAGTACCTTAGAAGTGAAAAGTTTTCACCACCCATTACCAATTTCCTGAGGCCATTGAGCCCTCTGGAAATTACTGTTGCACTAAAATAGAGGCATGATACATCCTTGTGCATCCAATAATTCCCA
Organism: Gopherus evgoodei; assembly: GCF_007399415.2. Taxonomy (NCBI): domain Eukaryota; kingdom Metazoa; phylum Chordata; order Testudines; family Testudinidae; genus Gopherus; species Gopherus evgoodei. The sequence continues at coordinate 111,089,850 of NC_044325.1, read as the reverse complement.
ATCTAACAGGTCTGATAATTACCTAACAGAACCCTGGAAAAAAACCTAGTGCTCTCATTATATAAATAAATCCTGGGTGGGTATTTGTTTGATGTGTGCCATTATAAGTAGCAAAATGCTACAAAAGTCTGTGGCTCCACAGCTTTGTACCCAGAGCTTACTACAGTATATCTTCCAATTGCTTCTTTCAGTTTTTCTTCTTGAAATATTGACCTTCTGGTACATTCCTAAGGAAGAATAAAATCTGGGGGTTTGGCTTAAAAATTAGAATAACATAGTAAGACACATAATCAGCTTCATTGCCGGGCTTAGCAGCAAGGGACCTATACAGTTTATGCACATTTTTTTTTCTCTGAGAAGTGGCCAACATATTGTATGAACTTATCCAGTATCTGTCACAGGAGGGTTAAGTCAAGATCATTTACAGAACATGCACAGACAAAACCAACCTTTCTCTCTCCCCCACCCCCTTTTCTCTGTGTTGCCTGTAAAAAGATTGATCAGATGTATGCATTTGTGTCGTGTGTTACAGCGGTCACAAGCTTGAAAGTTCACTCACATGTGATGTTTGGGGTTTTCTTAAAGGTAAACAAGAATGGACAGGACCCACATTCCTGGGTTGATCCAGTATGAACATGTTACACCCAGACTTAAACTGAGCGACAAGGTTTTGGCAAGAGGTTTTTAAGTGTTTTTAGTTTGTGTGTAAAAGAACAATGAGGTTTGTTTTATCTCTTTTTTTGGGTTGGAAAAGCCAGTGCTTATTGGATGATACATACTCTCTGATGCCTTTGAGATTCACACACCACCACCACCTTTTTTAATACATCCCGTCTTTCCCTCTCCACTGCCAACCCAGCCAAATCTTTTTAGCTTCCTAGCTCTCTCTCTCTGATTCAGAGCTTTGGTGATAGTCCATTAAGAGATTTTTTGATCCAACAGTCTCTGTGCTGGCTTTTAGCCAGCAGCAGTTCTCACAGCTCATGAGTTTCAGAGTCTCTCTGGATTGGAGAGGCCCCCAAAAAAGTATTGTCCCTCTCCTTTCACTGGGAAGCCATGCAATCCATAAAATTTGAAGACAGCAGCCAAGCCAGCAAAGATTGTCATATACACCGAGTCACCCCATCTATTTAATGTGAAGACAAAAGATCTTTTGGAAGCCAAGGGTGGGGGAATTCACCAAATGTTATAAAACTGAAGAAAAGGTATGTGTTCAGTTTGCTGATCTGGACTGAGGTTTGGGACAGCTCTTTTCTGAAGAGTTAACTCATCCATAATGGGACCAGGAGCAAAGAAAGTTCCTAGAGAAGAGGGCAGTGCAAGCAAAGGAAATCACTGTACAGTTTTCTCTCTTATCACTTTTGTAACTTAAAAATACTCTGAAGAGACATGTTTGGACACAGTTGTTCTCACTTTCAAACAAAGAGCCTCTCCCTCTCCCTCTCCCCCATTTCACTGTGTGGCTTTAAAAAATGACTGCAGTCATTGTTTGGCAACAACAGTCCCAGATTCTCTGGAAACAAGTTGGGTCAGGTTTGTAAGTGTGCACAGAGAGGAAAAATAAAGCGAGTTCTCTGGTTTGATAAATAACTCCGTTTGGAAAATGCTTCACCAATGTTCCTGTTACACAACAAACTGAGCCGAGATCCAGTTCTTTCATATTTCATATCTGTTTAGACAATAGTCATACAGTGAAAACATTACTGTGCTACCTTAATTGTTTAGTCACTGGTACCTGAAGAGATGATATGCTAACAGAAATCTGCAGTAACAAGCATTTAACACGTGATATTTTATTAGGCTTGTACTAAACAACATGAAAACATTAACCGCTAAATTCTGCATTCAGCTAATTTCATTTGGGTTGCAACCATGGAAACGAGGGCAGAATTTTTTCCCCAAGGGTATGTCTTCTATGCAGAGGGAAAAAAGTTCATTCTTACTTGCTAACATCCAGTTAAAATAGCAGTGAAGACATGGCAACCAGCTATTTAACTCAGGTTAGCAGCTTTAGCTCAACCCCAGGTTCTCCTGTGGGGTCCTCAAACTTGGGGTCATGACACCTGAGGGGGTCGCAAAGTGGTTACATGGAGGTTGTGAGTTGTCTGCTCCATGGGGCGACAGCCCTGAGCCTCATTACATTAAATCCCCCCCTTTTTAATTTATAAGGGGGTCACACTCAGAGGCTTGCTATGTGAAAGAGGTCACCAATACAAAAAGTATGAAAACTACTGTCCTACTGCCTTTCAACCTGAGTTGAAAGCCAAGTTGCCATGTCTTCACCTCTATTTTAATCCAAGTTAGCTAATGCAGGTTAGTTAAGATGAGTAAGAATCAGGGGTAACCATGTTAGTCTGTATCACAAAAACAACAAGGAGTCTGGTGGCACCTTAAGACTAACAGATTATTTGGACATAAGCTTTCATGGGTAAAAAACCCACTTCAGCTTATGCCCAAATAAATCTGTTAGTCTTTAAGGTGCCACCAGACGCCTTGTTGTTTCTGAGTTCAGAAGACTTTTATTTTTTTGAAGTGATGACATAGCCTAAGGGCACTGCAATTAAACACCCACAGCTGGCTTGGGTCAGCTGACATGGGCTCATGGGGCTCAGGCAACAGGGCTGTAAACTTGCAGTGTAGATGTTTGGCTTCAGGCTGGAGTCCAAGCTCTGGGACCCTGCAAGAGGGGAGGGTCCCAGAGCACAGGCTCTAGTCTGAGCCTAAATGTCTGCACCGCCAGTTTACAACCCTGCAGCCTGAGCCCCACAAGCCTGACTCACCTGATGCAGCCTAGTCAGAGGTGTTAAATTGCAGTATAGACATACCCTAAGTGTCTGCATCTTCTTACAGAATCACTCCATTGGTGTGCTTAAACAAAGGAAACAAAATTTCCTTACACACATTGCTGGACAACTAATTAATCTATAATTGTATCATAGTAAAGGGATTTGATGTGACAAATCTAAGGAATTCCAATGGCTGTAAATAATCAAATGCTAAAATTGTCTAGTACTATATTGTGTAGTGTCGGCCTGCCCGGGACTGGGAGTCCATCCAGCTAGAGTTGTATTTCCACTCACTCATGCTGTGTGAATCTGGCTAAATCATTAAACTTCATAGTGCTTCAGTTAAGCCATCTGTAGAATACAAATAATATCCCCAATCTCACAAAAGTGTCATGAGTAGATTGTATGTTTTTTGGAGCTGGGACCATCTTTTTGTTCTCTGTTTATACAGCGCTTAGCGCCAAGGTGTTCTGGTCTGTGACTGAGACTCGTAGGTGCCACTGCAGTAAAAATAATAAATAGTAAAAGGAGAAATGGGGCAGAATCATACAGTGTAGATACAGAACTGACCTTCTTCAAGTTCATCATCTCTATTTGTGGGGCTTAGCTCCTTAATGTTTATGACTGTCTAGATAGATAGAAAGGCCCTGTACTCCTAAATCCCTTACATGCTTCTGAAAATCTCCTCCTAAGTGATTCGCCCAAGTCTGAACTCTATGTCACAGTCAGGAACTGAATTGAGATCCTCTGACCCATACTCCAGTATCTTATCCACAAGAGCTTCATATATGTAAAGCTGTTTTCAGACCCTTAGATAGAATATGCAATAAAGCCCAGATCCTGCAATAACTTCTGCATGTACTAAACTTCAGGGACCAGAAGAAGTCCCACTGAAGTCAATGGGGACGACTCACAGTATGTGAAGTTAGGCATATGCATAAGTCTTTGCTGGATGGGAGGCCTAAATGTGCAAAATAATATAGGGATGGATCAGTCAGTTGAAATATTGGTCAGCCTGACCTAGAAACTTTTTAGAGGGTTGGAAAAAAAATAGAACTTTTTTTTTAATATTCTTTTAACTTGTATCTGTGCTTCTGTTTCTTGGTAGAATCTAGAAGTGCTGAAATGCCATAAGAAAGCAGACTTCCTGATATATTAAGCCCAATTTTGCAGGCTCAGGAGGTTCAGATGAGCTCCAGAAAAGATTCTGTTTGGTTGCTTGTTGAACCTAGCTTCCAAACCCTTTGACGTTCAGAAAAAAAACACCATTCCCAGCTTGGCAGATCACGTAAAATTTTTCAAGGTTCTGAAGCGATGGGAGGATTCAGCTGAATGTGGTAATTAGGGCTGCATGAGAAACTAACTATTCTGGCATCCAATCTCACCATTTTTTGAAAATTTTATCCAGGGCAAAATGTCATAATTTTTGCCCATCAACATTTTATGGCAAATGTGGCAAAATTCTGTTGTTTGGGTAAAAATAGCAAACTTCTACATATTTGTTGAAAATTAAATTCTCCACTTTTGCTCTGGAAAAAGATATTGTATGAAGAAATGGAAAAATGAAAGTGTGTTGCTCTTTGCTGATTTTGGCTAGATGTGAGAATTTTTTCACACAGTTCTCATTGTAAATCTGCTGCAAGGGAAGAGTTTACAGTGTATTGTAAACAGCAAGTTCAAATCAAGGCTAACCCAGTGCTCTCGGTCCAGCCAAAGCCACAGGGTGCTAGAAATTCCAGTCTATTGCAATTTGGAAGCAAATTGTTCTGCACCATGAGGAGATGAGTAAATGGGAAGGTCTGTATTTTCACATTGTATTCCTGTTTGAATTCATTTTCTTTTAGCTACAAAATGGTGTTAGGGATTTTTCTTTTCAGTCACAGACTAGTTTAATTTTTTGCAACATTCTTGATTTTTTTTTTCATTAACCAAGTAAAAGCCAGGTTTTAAGATTGTTTCTCTGTACACTTTAGATCTGTTTGCTGCTGAAAAGGGGTTTAAAATTTGATATATATTCTAGTTTACATTTGGCAAGGCATCGTTCTCAGCCCTGAAATGTGTCTTGTTCATTTAGCTTCCCAAATATATTTTTTCAAATAAAGTTCTGAAATTATTTGCATGCTTTCCTCTTTTGATTTACCATTAAGATCTTGAAGTCTACACATGCACATACTGTAACTCTAAATGAACCCATAGCAGTTTGTATATACTAAAGGCTATGGGCAGAAAACGGAGATTCCCATGCTGTACAGAAAATTAAAATTTTGCCTTATCTTTTTATGGTCATATGGATTAAAAAAAAAGTCTGGATTTTGTTCTTTTCAAGTGGTAAATGTTAAATATTCAGTCATAGCAAGGAACCATTGACAAGGTGAGGAAATATTAAGGCTAGCAGTTTCCTAACCTACTGTATCGTTCCTAGCTTAGATTTAAAAGACTTTACTGTCATCTGATTGACTGTTTTTCAGTTTATGTCTTGGTCACTGAGAGAGCTCCCTGTATCTTTAGTATTACAGTGGCAGGGCTCCAAGGCAGTATTTGGCCATCAGTCTATTCACTAAATGTTTCATTCAGAAATCCTCCTGAGCTTTGCAATATGATTCAAATAAATTATTAGTTGGCTTTGAGTGCTGGCTGTAAATGTTTGGGCCTTTATTTTAGTATAAAAACAGCCATGGCAACTATTGCAAGGAAAATATTAGTAACAAATTGTATATGATGAAAATGTACTGTTTGTTTTGTTTTCAACCAAGAACTTTTGTGGAAAAAAATCAGACAATTTCAGAAGCAATTGCATAATTTCCATGGGTAAAGAATTAGCTAGTCTAGAATCCAGGACTTAACCAATGATATATCAAGATCTGAGACTAGAGAGAGAGATGCAGTGGCAGGGAATGGATGCAGGAAGAACTCACTGCACCAGCCAGGTGGAAGGTCTATTGAGGAGATACCTTGCAAGAAACAGAGACAGAAGCCTTAACGCAGGGAGGCTGTAGGAAAAATTAGGCACGAAATCATGGGATTCAGGAAAGATATTCTCCACTTTGCAATAAAAGATGCATGCCATGTCATGTCCACAGCTGGTCTGGGACAGCTAACTCGGGCATGTGGGCTCAGGCTGAGAGGCTACACAACTGCAATGTCGATGATCAGGCTGGACCCGGCCTCTGAGACCCAGCAAAGGAAGTGTGTCTCAGAGCCTGGTTTCCAGCCTGGGCTCAAACATCTATCCTGCTGTTTTCAGTCCTGCAGTCCAAGACCTCCGAGCCCGAATCAGCTGACCTGGGCTCTGAAACACGGCACTGCAGAAGGTTTTATCACAATGTAGAGTCTGTGAATAGATTTGGGTTGAGTTGAACTGACACTGAACTGTTTTGTTAAATTATGAAAATACTGAAGAAAGGGGCTAAAATTTGGCCACTGTTGGGAGTTTTGTTCAATGCAGTGACCAGTATTTTGGCCCACCAGCCTATAGTGATTAATTGCCCTACTCCACTTGCCAGCCAATCCGCAGAGTTGCACTGACACTGGGGTCTTGTAGAAGGTTGCTGCAAACCTTGCCATGCTAGTAGGAGGGAAAGAGTGGTAATGACTGCCACATGGAGAAGAATAATGGGGAGCCACAGGGCAAAGAAGCAACCAGTGAATCTTGTTTGAATACCTAGGGAGGAGGCAAAACATTTACACATTTGGGGGAATTAAGACATGTAATTCACCACCAGTTCAGCTCCACTAGTGAAGAGAGAGCATGGGCCTTTTAACCACCTTTACCACAGCTCCAAATACGGTTTGACGACAAGGTGGTAAAAATGCCTGAGTCTTGTTGACGCTACAGCTTCTACCAGTAGTGCCTAACTAGTAGAGAATTACAGCTCCAATGTTTACCATTTTGGATCCAGCTTTGGCCTTTCCAAAGCTACCTAATGGAATGTGAAGCATGACAAATGGCTTGTGAGTTTGGAAGGACTGGGAACCTCTAGCAATCATGTGGAAAAAACTAGAGATGGCCCCAAACTAAACCAGAAAACCAGTTGGAATCTCTCTAGACTTCAGTATGTTTCAGATCCTGGTCCAGATCAGCAACTTCACTTCCCACATCAGGCCAATGGAATCAAACCAGAATCATGAACGTGAAGGTTTGTGAATATTGGGAAAGATGTGATTTACGTCTGTGATCCAATCCTAACTCTGTGGCTTGAAGTTACATCTATCACCAGCATGACACTGGGTTTCTTAGCTGTAACAACTCCCTAAAGATGCATTAAATTATAAGTAGATATTTAAAATATATAAAACACATTGGAATCTGTGGGGGAGACTTTCAAAGGCACAAATGGGAAGTAGATGCCCAAATCCCCTTGAAAGTCAGTTCTCTTCGTGCTTCTGAAAATCTCACCACACAGCCATATTTATTATGTAATGAACATCCGAAAATAATGTTTCTTTAAATTAAAACAGTCCTTGGCATGGTCTTGCTGGTCATGTGTTAGTCTCATCAGGATGCAGTTATGGATGAAACCCTTGCTGATGATGTTTGTTAAGCATTGAAGATCAGTGCTATCAAGAATATGGAGTCCCTGAGGAGCTTATACCATAAAAGGGTCAAGGTTACCTTTGGGATTTCCACATCATCAGGTTGTGGAGATTAAGCAAGCATGGCCTTTTGTCCAATGATACCCTGGCTGAGCCAGAATTTGCCACATCCCCATGAAGACAATTAGGGATAAGTGTTCAGCCATAGTTCCTGCTCTCCCTACAAAGCATTGCCCTTACAATTTGGGGTGGGCCTGCAGGACTTTTCTCTGCCCCTGTATTCCCCTGTGATCAGACCAATATATGCATACTGTCCTTAAGATTTTGAAGTGGTCTTCAAGACAATCTTTGCATCCCTCAAATCAAACATGGAAATTTTCAGTCCTAATAGTTGCTTCATGCTGATTTACATTTCCCTACTAAAAGGCCTGGAATACCTGCCTTTTTTGGCCCAAAACCCCCTGATTTTAGCATTGACATTAATAGACTCCCAGTATCAAAGACCTCAAAGGTCAGCTGTGACCTGAGCTGCAGACCCTTAGGATTGGCCCCAAGAGTAACTATGTTTTGGATAAGAGAGAGCACTTTTGGATCCTGATCCTGCTCCCTTTGGGAGTTTTGCCATAGATTTCACTGACTTTCCTGATGCAGAATCAGGCCTCTTTGTAGCTAGGAATAGAAAGTATCACCCATTCTAGCTAATAACGTCCTCAGGGCTGGTCTACACTGGGAACTTACATCAGCATAGCTACGTCTCTCAGGGGTGAGAAAAATCCGTGGCCCTGAGAGATGTCGCTATGCTGACTTAGCTCCTGGTGTAAATGGTGGTAGGTCGATGGAAGAATGTTTCTGTTCACATAGCTACCACCTCGCAGGGAGGTGGATTTTCTGCCCTGATGGTCAAACCCCTCTGCTCAGTGGAGGTAGTGTCTACACTGAAGCACTTCAGCTGTGCCGTTGTAGCATTTTCAGTGTAGACATACACTCAGACAGCTGATCCAAAACATAGTATGCTTTGGGGGAACCGCAGGCAGGTCATGTTACTCCATTAACCATGGTGGAATTCAGAGTGGAGAGGTATATTTCTCTGCTCAGGGATCACTCCTATTTTATTTCCAGTCACATTATTCACGGCATCAGTAGTTACAATTCTGTGCAGGGTGAAACAAACCCGTCTCCAGGGATTCCTGCAAGAAAGAGCCAGCTGGTTGAAATAACAGAAACAGGAAATTCTCCAGCTTTGTAAAAGATTTTTAAACTGATAGCCCTGATGGCAGGCATCTCTTCACAGGTCAGCTCCCTCAGATAGTGATTCCCAAATGAGCAGACTCTTGTAATGTCAAAATCATAGATGAGGCGTCCGATGGCAAGACAGGAACAAGAATTGGTCATTTTAGATTTTTTGGGATGACTTTATTTTAAAAAACTAAAAGAGCCCTAGTTGTTTAATTACACATCATAACCACAATTGGTTGAAAAACTTTCAACACAACCGTTTTCCATTGGAGAACGCTATTTTCTCAAAATCAAAACATTTCATGGGAATGTGTCGATTTTTAAACATTTTGGGCAAATTTTCAAAACAATTTGTGTTGAGTTTCTCATTTCATTTCACTCATTTAAGAATATTTAATTTAGACTTTTAGACTTTAATAATATTCTGACATTAGCAAAACAAAACATTTCAGCATTATCAAAATGAAATGTTTTGATAACATCATTTAGATGCTTCTGAATCAAAAGAGTGAGGAATTTCCACTCCACAGGATCTTTTGAGATTTTGACAGGATGAAAAGAAATTTCAAAATGTTGACATTTCCTGTGGATGGAAGTTCTATTTTCCAGCCAGCTCTGGTAATAACCACAGTATCTTCTGTGGAGCTAACCAATGGTGTTATATTGAAGGCAAATAGTGAAACATGTCTTCAATGGAAATATGTTTGGGGATTTGTTATGTTTGCAGGCTATCCCAAATGAGTGCCAATAAAATCTTTATGCTGTGGAATCATATAGTCCTCATGGTCCTATAATCAATGGAAAAACTGACTAATTTTTAAAACTCTATAAAAACTAATTAAAATACCTTTCCTGTACACACACACACATCACTGCTTTAAAAGTCAAATATCTTGATACCTTCTAGGGCTAGACGCAAGTACTGTGATGTCCCCTCATCTCGGCCCCCATTGGAAAGCTGGGATTACTTCTCTTTCCAGTAACATATAAAGCTCCCGTTTCTAGTTCTGCAGGTTCACAAGATATTGTACCTTAAACTAGTCATCACTCCAAGACTGAATGTTGTCCATCCTGGCATCAGACCAGAAACACAGTGGGAGAATGATGACATTTCTGAGGCAAGGTGACTTAAAAAGCAAACTGGCAGCTATTTAAAGCAGGGCAGTAGTTTGGAACGTTAGGAGTTGAACTTGGGAACGTGGGTTAGTGGGCAGAGGGCAAGTGATGTGGCCAAAGGCATATTACAAATGCATTTTGCAATTTATTACAAGCCTATCACGATCACTGAGGTAATGGGATACGTTTGAGTGTATGTATGTGTACATAATATGTATGCACACAGACAGAGAGAATGATGTTTTGTGTGTTTAGAGGAAATGTGTGTTCTCTTGATCCAAATGATGTAAAATATAAAGAGGGTATGCATAGTGGCCCAGATTCTCTGCCATGTTTGGGTCACTTTTTCCACACTGCCAACACAAAGCTGCCCCGAAGCCAGTAGAGACAGCCATGAGGGGATCATCTCTTTGTGGGGGTATCCCCAGGTAATATAAAGCCCCTGTGCCACTCCTGCTAAAGCCTGTATAGAGGACATGGCTGGGATTTCCCAGCACCCCAATGATACCTGACGGCCATAACAAACCTTTGGGGCCATCATTTTTCACTCCCTATCCCCTAATAATACTCTGTGCTGCTCAGCCTCAGCTGCACCAATGTAAAGCATGATCGATCCATGAAGTGTGAGTGTATATAACTGGAAGTTAATCCAATTTGCACTAAATTGGATTCGCCTCAGCCTTTGTATCATATAGTATATGTGTCTATGTGTAAATGCATGAAGAGTGTATGCATGTTTGTACATGGAGTGTGTGTGTGTGCATTATAGGTGGCCCATATGGTCAAACCCATAGTTAAGGTTGCCCGACACTTCCCACTATAAGACCCTATTTTTAGTTGCTTATAACTTTAATTGTTTGACCTGAATTTTTCCATTCTGAGTGTCTGCTTAAAGCTGAAATTTTTTGGAAAGTTTCAGCTAAAACAGTTCAGCTAATTCTGAGAATGTGGCTAAAAGAAAATGTTTTCCCAACTTTGAAAAAAAAATTACAAATGTTTCATAGAGAAACTCTATCAGCTCCATGCTATAGTAGAGACTTGAAATGTCACAGGGAGTCACCTTGACATCAGGAGTGTGTCTTTTCCCGTTCTCCTGTAAAAACATCCATATTTGATCAAATTGTAAGCCTCTGACAAATTGCAGTTCTCACATGCTCAGTAAGAAAATCACTATGGATATAAGAATTCTTTTAACATAGGCAAAATGATGTATTTTTCCTTAACTTCATTCTCAGAAATCGCAGAACCGTTTTAGATTAAACTTTAAAAAAAAAATCACCACCAACAGTCTGAAGCAGATAACCAGAATGGAAAAGTAGCAGCCAGAACTGGTAAAACTTGGCAAAGTTAAAAGCAACTAAAACAGAGTCTTATAATGGGAAGCATCGGGCAACCCCAAGTGTAGGTAATGCGACCAGTTCCCTTATGATATGTACATGCTCACTGAGAGACACACGCATGCACTTATACTTCATACTGAATGATACGGCTGGTGGGTGGAAGAGAGAGATGGAAGGAAATGGAGTGAGAATTGGCTTAACAACCAGTAAGAATTTCTTGTTGTTTTTCTCTTTCCCCTCTCCCTCCAACTTCTGCTGTCTAGTTTAACCGTTTTTCCCTCGCTAACCACTTTGTGGTTTGTTTGGAAGGGTATGACTATTTTGTTTGGGATCCAGATTATTTCTGCCCAGAGCAAGAGACATTTTACACTGATGTTTCCCAAATAACAAGGGACATCTAAACGGTGATGATGGACATGTCAGTTGTTTGGAGAAATCCATTATAAGAGTACTTTAATGTTGATTTTTTTCCCTAAGTATCACATAGTCCATAGTTGCTGTGGCTGTTTACAGCACAAATTCTCGTGAGAAATGGTGGAATCTAGATTTCATTCGCCAAAGGAAGCCAAAAAAAAAGGAATAGAGGCAAAGTGTTTTCAGTTTTGATTTTTCTAAAACCCACAAGATCTATTTGTATATTAACTCGGATGTTTAAACAGAGCCATCGCTAGGTTCTTCCTTTGCTGTGTCCAGGCCCGTTGTGGGCATATCCTAGGGCAGAATTTGGCCCCTGAGTATTTCATTTATAACTGATAGTATTTGCGGAGTTCATCTCTTGCAGTAAGTGACTGTAAGGTTAGAGAGGAAAGATTGTCTCGATGGTTAAGGGCACTGAACTTAGATTTAAGAAATCTGGGTTCAACCTCTTAGTTCTGCTACAGATTTCCTATGTGACTGTGGGCAAGTTCTGTGTGCCTCAGTTCCCCATCTGTAAAATGGGAAATAAAATACTACCTTTCTTACATCCCTTCTCTGTCTGATCTACTGTAAGTTTTATCCAGGCAGAGATAGTCTCTTACTGTGGGTATGTACAGTACCTAGCACAATAGGGCCCTGATCACAGATGCACCCTCCAGCTTCTGCTGTGATACCTATGTTTAACAATAATACATCGAGTTGGAGTTCTAATAGACAGCTCTGAGCTGTGGCAGATTTTTGAGTATGAAAGGAAATTGAATCCAAGATAGTTATTTTTATTACAAACAAAAGCTAGTAGTTTGGCAGAGCAGCTGAACATGATGTTATGTAAGCTAGACTTACAACATTACTCCAGATTTTGTTTTTATTTACACATCTGGGTTATTTTTTCTGTCTTTGTACAGTTCAGTCCATGGTTGGCACTATTTTAGAACTGGTTAATTGCAGTACTTACCCTGCTGCAAACAGAGCTTAGAAATCTGGAGGGAAAAAAAGTCTTCTTTAATTAACTGAAAACTAGCACACACAGTCTGCTTGATATGAAAAATAGTCCAAATTATAGTGGTATTCATAGCCTGCTGGAATGGTCAGTTTTTTTGGGGAAAAAAATTGTTTTCAAAGGAGCTTTGCCAAGAAACCATTCTCTCGGGAAGAGATAAATGGTGGTTTTGAGTCATGAGTGGCCTGTACTGTATGAATGTATCTTAGTAATTGCTGACTCAATCATGTATACTCCTGATGTCTGTCACATTCTGAAAATAGGCAATTTACTGTCCTAATTCATAAGCCAATTATTGTTCTGCAGTTTGGAGCTTTTACATATAGTCTCAGGAGTGTGTATTTAAACACATCGCAAACAAATTTTGAAAATTATACTTCAAATAACCTTACACTTATTAATTTGACAGTACATTCTAAAGACCTTGTAATTTTCTATCTGAAACTTTAGCATCTTAGAATTTATTCAGCCAGGTTTGTTTTGCTCTTTTACAGCATATTTATGGACCATGTGCTATTATAAAAAATGAAATCTGCAATTTTAAATAACAAAAGAATGAAATAAAAATGTCATATAAAGTGGTTGTGCTTTTCTGTACATTGCAATTTTTCTAATAGCGTAAAAAGGAATCACTATTCTCCTTGTACCCCTGACGAAAGAATTGCTTAACAAATACTAGCGACAGCAATATGAAATTGTCATTACTGTCGGGGGCTATGGTGTGTCTTCAGAATGGACCATTTTAAGAAGTACTAAAAGTGGGCCTAATGTTCAACTAACTTAAACTAGTTTAACTCCAATGACATCAATGGATTTACTCCTGATTCAATCCAGTGTAAAAGCAAATGGAGCAGGCCCATTGTGTGTTTTGGATACATTGTCAGGAAGTTCATTTCATTGATGAGTAATGATGAGCTGTTTCATGGCACTCCAGAAAGTGGGATACATTGAGCCAAGAGGGACTTTCTTCTAATGCTGTTTAATTAATCTGATTGAGAAAAGGTCATATAAATAGTATGAGACTTGTATATACACATTTTTCATTAAAATTTTAAACCATCTGCTTATAAACTATAAATATTTCACAGAATGAAGTATAGATTAATGGATTTAGAGGTAATTTGCTATAAAACATGTAATTTTCTAGGTCTTGCTGGAAAGGTGTTAGCAGCATTTCTGGGCCTACTGTGTAGATTTTTGTGATTCTGAGGATTTGGGTCCCTTTGGATTTTTAGAATTTACCTTTTGGGTGGGTCGCTGAGAGTGGCTTCCTCTGTCAGTCATTCTGTCTCCCTACCCCATGCTTTCAGTTTCAGTTGGAGAAATTATTCTCCACATTCTATCCCTTGTATGCTGCCGGTGGTGCAAGATGGCTCCTGCATTTCAGTAGAGCTCCCTGTGTCAGTCACTTAGGGTTCTCTCTAGGTGACAAGAATTATGTAATTACTGTATTAAGGAAAACAGATTTTTGAGGTGTATTAAACTGGAGCAAGCATGAACCCGAAGTAAACTTTCAACTATGTGTATGAATTGCCAGTTCAGAGATCCACTGTTAAACTTTGGTCCCTGACCAACAGAATGATGGTGAGAGAAATTGGTAGAATACAGCTATCTTTGAAACCCACTCAAATCTTTTAGGGTACGTCTATATAGTGTGTAGCAGTGAGTCTCTGAGCCAGGTCGACAGACTTGGTCTCATGCTACAGTGCTAAAAATAACTGTGTAGATGTTGCGGCTCAAACTCTAGACCCAGCCTCCCTTCCCCAGGCAGCAGAGCCCAAGCTCTAGTCCGAGCCACAACATCTACACTGCTATTTTTAGTGCAGTAGCGCAAACCCCACGAGCCCAAGTCTGTCAACTCATGGCTGAAGACTCCCTGCCCTGGGCTGGGTAGACATACCCTTAGAGGCTGGTTTTTGGATTAAATGCCATGGACCAGGGGGTTGTCTATTTCCAGACTTAGAACACCATTATTTTGAATGCTGTTATTTCCAGAATACAATATCTGGTGCAGAGGGGTTGAGCTACCAACACACAATATGCGGGTGTCAGTTTATTTGCCTCTAGTACTCGACATACTCCCAGGCTTTTCAACTCGTGGTTATTTACAAGAATGATTCCACAACTATGACAAATACGCCTGTAGGACAAGCACCAATGACTAGAAATACGGTATAGGACAAGGCGTATTTGTCATAGTTGTGGAATCATTCTTGTAAATAACCACGAGCTGAAAAGCCTGGGAGTATGTGGGGTACTAGAGGCATATAAACTGACACCCACATATTGTGTGTTAGTAGCTCAACCCTTCTGCACCAGAAATAGCTGGGGGAAGAATAGTGAAGAAAGTCACATAGGGCCTAGGAAGCAGTTGCAGAGTAAGGCTGAGGATAGATGCAAGCAATAGGCAAGGGAGAGGCCCAGAACTAACAATGGCTTGTTTAGCGAAGGAGAATAGTAGTGTTGACTAGTGTCATCTGAAAACTGGGGAGGCTAATGGGGAAAATTGAAGAACGTTGCAATGGCTGGAGAGGACTTCAAATATGGAACTCCATACAGGCAATAGTCACAAGTTTATTATTATTTTATTATTTGTTTTATCATAATGCCTGGGAGCCTCAGTCATAGGGTCAGTGCTGACTTAAGCCATTAAGCACATGTAACAATAGGTGCACAAGAGGTCCCCATGAATCACACAGTGAGTGAAATAATACCATTTGGCATTACTCACGTTTACGAGCTTTGCTGGGGCAGGACTTTACAGTATGCTGATATGCTATGAAAGAAGTAGTCAGCGTGAAAGTTAAAAGGATTATTTGATTTTTAATCCAAAAATAATACTAAACTTTAGATTTTGACAATAACATTTAATTACTCCTTTAATCTTCACCCATCATTTAGGCAAGTGAAAGAAAACTTTTGTCGTTCAGAGGTGTTAAAAAAACACAAACACCCCCAAAAGACAAAAGTTTTGCCGACAACAAGCACCAGTGTGAGCAGCGCTTTGTCGGTAGGAGTACTCTCCAGCCAACAAAGCTGACGCTGCTCGTGGAGGATGGAAGGTTTTTGTCGGCAGGAGAGCTCTCTCCTGCCGACAAACAGCAGCTACACCGCACCTTTTAGCAGCACGGCTGTAGCAGAACAGCTGTGTCACTAAAAGCTGCGTAGTGTAGACATAGCCTTAGGCCTTGGCTACACTCACACTTTACAGCGCTGCAACTGGGGTGTGAAAAAACACCCCCCTGAGCGCTGCAAGATACAGCGCTGTAAAGCGTCAGTGTAATCAGGGCACGCTCCCAGCGCTGCACGCTACACCCATAAGGGATGTGGTTTACATGCAGCGCTGGGAGAGCTCTCTCCCAGCGCTGCCGCTCTGACTACACTCACACTTCAAAGTGCTGCCGCGGCAGCGCTCCCGCAGCGCTGCCGGGGCAGCGCTTTGAAATTCCAAATGTAGCCATACCCTTAGATTCTCTAAAGACACAGTCTCAACCTGCCTTGCAGTGGGATATTGCAATCTTTAGACATGCAAACTTTAGCTATAGATACTTTGATGTTTGGAATGTTGTTGAGTTTGCTTGGTTAGAGGTTTGGTTGGGATGGTTTATTTTTTATTTGGGGGGGGGTTGGAATGGCTGCTGATGTCTGTCCCCTGTGGTGGCTGATATAAACCTTTGTCATAAGCAGTGACCTCAAGTTAGTGAAGTGCATAATTAGTACAGGTGCTCACCGTACAAACAAAAGTACTTGCAGGCTGTGGGACTGTTGGCCTAGGTCAAGTTCAAGTCATTTTCTACACATGGAAAGCTTCTTTGTCCAGCTCTGATATACAAGCCTCTTGCAATAATGAAATTATCCATAGAATTGTAAATAGGCCATGATTACAATACACGAGGAGAGAAACTTTGTTTTGACCTCTAGTATTGTGCAATCACCGCTGTGGACAGGAGATATAGACTCAGCTTTGATTGGCAGTTCATGGACTGTTACTGGTAATTTAGCCTGCAGATGGCCTAAAACATCCTGAAGAAATAGGCAACAGATATTAGCAAATTCTATGACAAGCTGAAAATGAAGGACTGTTGTTCAAAAGAAGAAACCTGCAGTGAAAGGAGAGGGCTGTGTAGGGAAGTAATGCATCCAAAGTGATGACACGGTTGAGAGGTCAAATCACATTCAAGACCCACTGTGTGTTTTCACATATAATTAGCTTTTCTTGAATGCATACATCTTAATAATTCAATTCAGTGAGAGTGGAGGATACCTTAGAAGAAGTGTTCTGCACATTGCAATATTGGACCCCAAACATGTAGAAGTCAAAGTTTTATCTATATGAAGCATTCATATAAAAATGCTACCCTGGAGAATGACACTTATTCACAGGCCATGTCAATTTTTTGAAATTGAGAAAGGGACTACTATGATTTAAATCAAACTTCCATTTGCGTTAGCCTTTTCTTCAGCTTTAAGCTTACTTGACTTTACTTCTTTAATGCCTGCATAAATATGCAGAAGCAGAGATTAGAAGGGAAATGAAATGATTAACTTCATAGTAACCCCATTTCAATTTGTCAAAGAAAATATGTGAAGGAAAAATAAGAACCGCCTGCAGCTCAGCCAATTTTGTGCTGTGATCCTCTCAGATCTTACAAGCTAAGAAATTTGGCTGTGTGAGAACATGAAAGAGACACTTCCAGGAAGTTCAGGATGCTACTTGCTGTAGAAAGTGGTGCCGCTGATTCAGTAAGTGATACTTTACCCCCAAGTCAGTAATGAACCAATATCCAGCATGGAGTTAAGGGACACTGTGTTGGTGAAGGTGACATCTTTTGGATGAGATGTAAAATAGAGCAGAATCTTCTGCCAAATAAGACGTTTATACTTGACTTGCCAGAATTTATGCTCCTTTCTATTTTCTTCTGCAGGATTTGACTTCCAGTTTTTAAAGGATGCATTTTTGTCTCTAAAGGCCTCTTTTACTCTGTTGTTTAGCCATGATGGCATTTTTTGGGACCTCTTACCTTTTTTTAGAAAAACTTGGGTACACATTTAGTTTGAGCCTCTATTATGATGATTTTAAAAAGTTTCCATGCAGCTTGCAGGCATTTCACTCTTGTGACTGTTCCTTTTAATTTCTGTTTAACTAGCTTCCTCATTTTTGCGTAGTTCCCCTTTTGAAGTTAAATGCTGCAGTGGTGAGTCTCTTTGGTATTTTCCCCTCTACAAGGATGTTAAGTGCAATTACATTATGGTTGTTATTACTGAGCGATTCAACTCTATTCACCTCTGGGACCAGATCCTGTGTGCCACTTAAGACTAAATCAAGAATTTCCTCTCCCCCTGTGGGTTCCAGGACTAGCTGCTCCAAGAAGCAGTCATTAGTGGAGTCTAGAAATTTTATCTCTGCATTCCATTCTGAGGTTCCCAGTCAGTATGGGGATAGTTGAAATCCCCCATTATTATTGGGTTTTCTATTTTTGTAGCCTCTCTAATCTCCCTGAGCATTTCACAGTCATCACTACCATCCTGATCAGGTGATTGGTAGACTATTCATGTTGCTATTATTATTCAAGCATGGAATTTCTACCAATCTTCCAGCAATACCATTTCAGTAAAGGTGTTAGCAGTTAGGAGGCGGGGGAGTAGAACTTGCTTCCAGACATTTTATCACAAATTTCACCTCTGAACTTTGTGTAGGCCCCTGGTAAGAAAAAAATGTGCCTTTGGAATTCTATGTGGTTTCCTTTAATTGCACTGAGATTTCCCACTGCAGTTTTTTGTCTTGCATCTGTTTGTTTGTAAAAGTGAATGTAATAGCAAAGAATACAGGAAGCCTCTTTACATGCAATGTAATTTGTGTGTGTTCAAAAGGAGTGTGTGTTTGTCACTGGGATTGCTAACCTTTCTATGCTACCAGCTCATAAATGACATCTTCATCGTCATAATATTTATCAAAGTATTTCTGGTCCAATTATGTCGCTGAGGTTGCTTTGCAAAAATTTCCCTTGAAAGAACCCTTTTAAAAAAATTTCTTTTGAAAACAAATTTGTGACCACATCAAACACAGATTCTGTGTTGGTGTTAGTTCAATCACCAGTGCCCCTCAGGGAATCTCAAAACTAGCTGTTATTCTAATTGGTTTTTTTCTCTCTGTCTCTCTCTCTTTTGACTGCTCATAAGTCATCTTATGGTTATTAATTTTGTGTGCTGATTTAGGGTATAAAAGAGCTTTTGTCTTTTTTACCCATTTAATAACTATCAAATTGCAAATAATGAGTAGATCACAGATGCTAAAAAATAAACTGGCTGAAAGTCTTTTTGGAAAACCCACTGAAGTCATCCTTGATGTTTTGTGCTGAAAGAAAAATGTAAAATGTCAATGGTCTTTTTTTTTCCCGCCTGCAGTAATCTAATGATTATACTCTGTACTCCTACAGCACCTCCCACGCAGGGATCTTAGTGCACCTTACAAACATTTAATGGATTTATCCTCACAGCCCTTTTCCCCCAACTGTCGGGTCAGGATTCCACAGTGGGAGATCCAGTTCCCTCCCTCTCATCCTGTACCAGCAGCACCTGCTCCCATGCTGCATAACACCCATCCTCTCCCCCTGCCCAGTATTTTGGTGTCACCTACCCTCGCCCTCAAGACATGCATTCAGCCAGACAAAACATATGGAAAAGAACCGAGTGTGATCCCTCTTGTTACCGTCACAGTGGCAGCAGCCAAAACTGTCAAAAGTGACTAGTGATTTTTGGGTGCCCAACTTGAGACTTCTTAAAGGGTCCTGATTTCCTGAGAGCAGAAGCTCAATATTTTCTGAAAACCAGGCCCCTTTACAGTGTCTCAAGCTGAGCACCCAAGCACTCAAAACCACTAGTCACTTTTGAAAATCTTGCCCCCTATGACATTTCCTGCAGTTGAGATGGGAACTGGAAGATTAGGAGTGTCTCCCTGACCCAGATCTGACAAGAGGGAGGTAAGCTAAGGAGTTAAAAAGAAAAAAAAAAAAGTCCCCTTTAAAAAGGTCATCAAACAGACTGCGGAGTTTCTAGCTCTCCTATTGTTCTCAGAGGTAGGCAGGCAAGCTCTCTCTCTCTCTCTCTCAAGCTTCAGGTCAGGGAAGGAGCGCCTTAATCAAATTCATAATGCCCTACCTCAGAATCTGGAGTCAGAGCAGCCAAACTTAAAAACAAAGTCATTAAGGGTCAGGTCACGCTAGTGTCCTGGAGCCTAAGGGAACTCTTAAGGAACTTTCTCTTGCTCAGCTTCCTTTTCTTGTTTATATATATGCTCCCAGGCACAGGACGGGCAGGGTGCTCCTTGATTGCACCCAGGCTGTTTTGACTGTAAGGTCCAGATTGTCCCTTGAAAGGGTAGGACACCCCACCACACTCTTGCAATTTCCAAGGGGATAGCATTGGGGAGACCTGCTACAACCCTGCCTAGTGAGAATGGACACTTCTTTCCAGGAGAGCCCCTTCCGGGTTTACATAGATTGAGCTGTTTAAATTCTACCTTCGAGTTTACAGAACAAATGGCTGGAAGTTGCAGCTAAACAGATTCAGACTGGAAATAAGGCATACGTTTTTAACAATGAGGGTAATTAACTGTTGGAACAATTTATCAGGAGTTGCCATCATTGGCAATTTTTAAATCAAGGTTGGATTTTTTTTAAGGATGCTCTAGGAATTATTGTGGGGAAGTTCTATGTCCTGTGCTATTCAGGAGGTCAGGCTAGATGATCACAGTGCACCCTTCTGGCCTTGGAATCCAGGAATCTATGAAAGCGACAAGTGTCTAAAGCTATGGAGAATGTTCTTGCAACAAATTAATTACATATTGATTAGCTGAGTTTGTTCTTTTTTCCTCCCTGTTTTATTTTGTTTTATGGAGCGGTGCTGGTGGTACCATAGTTAAGGTTGCAACTGAGTTTCCATTGTAAGCCAGATTTGGAGCCTCATATACAATGCACAAAATGTCAATGTCCCTCACCTTCCCCTCCTTTGAAAAGGAATATGGCTGCTTCATCTGGGCAAAGTGTGAAACATAAGTTAAGCAAAGCTGACCTAACCCAATGTGATACATGGCATGTTTGCTTAAAATAAATAGCAGCAGTTTCAAACCTGTTTTAAATTAAGAAACGTGTGTGTGTGTCAGAGACAGAAAGAGAGAACCACAATCTTTATAGGCATCTGAAAAATAACTTTTGGGGGCTGGGGTGGGAAATGTCTTGTAACAGCATAGACGCTAAATGCATTGACTGAAAAATGTATTTATAACACTAGGGACCTGTGAGTGTGTATCTCGTTCTTTGCTTTTTTTAATAAAATCTTGGCAACTTCAGTGCATGCTATGGTGAACCAGAACCAGGACAGCTACTCAACAGTGAAATTATCAGCAGTATTCAGGCAGGGGGTTATTAGTCATAGTCCTAGTATCACACTGGAATAAGAGCCAGGATGCAAGAAGCGTAACA
Organism: Gopherus evgoodei; assembly: GCF_007399415.2. Classification (NCBI taxonomy): domain Eukaryota; kingdom Metazoa; phylum Chordata; order Testudines; family Testudinidae; genus Gopherus; species Gopherus evgoodei. Next base: position 111,068,942 of record NC_044325.1, on the reverse strand, counting down.
GTCCACTTTGGAAAGAAGTCAATTTTTTTTGTAAGTTGGAGAGTTTTTGGAGGTTTCTTTATTCTGATTCAAGTCTTTTGCCTGTTTAACCCTAAAATATCTACATATTCCTCTGTTCCACATTCACAATGGAAAGCAGCAACTGGGAAAATGCTGCTGTCTAATATCCAAAGTCAGCAAGACATGTGAAAGAGAGATGTGGTCCAGTGGTCTGAGCATATGACTGGGAACCAAGAATTGCTAAAATCTAATCTTTCCTCTGTCACTGACTGATTCTGTGGCCTTGAGTTAGTTATTTATAATGTGACTTCTCACATGTTCTGAGCACACACAACTGCTATTCAAATGTGACAGCCAGTGCGCAATGCTTTGCACACAGGCAGCAGAGCAGAAATACTGCCCAAGGAAACCAGGGCAAAAGTCCTCACCCTGCTCCTATGGAAACAGCCCTTGGGATCTTTGAGGTGAACTCAGAGGACCTATTTTTTTAAGGTTTCATTTGATTAGCTCACGGGGAGTTGTGAGTGCTCAGCACTCCTGAAAATCAGGTCATTAACTGCTTTGCTAAATGTTCCTGTCTTTGAGACAAAAATAATGATACGCAGCTACCTCACAGTGGCAGCATGAGGATAAATTAGTTAATGTTAGTTCATTGCTTTAAAGATGAAACATGCTATCTATTATTATTTTTTTCACCTTTCATGAATTAGGGGCCAATTCATAACCGGTGGAAATAAATAAACCCAGTCCATTGTATATCCTTTTGTGCAGAGATATACGTGCCAATGCCTGTACATCGGGCATTGGCACTCTCACTGAAGGACTGTCTGGATATATGGACTCTCTACTCAGACCCTATGCCACCAGCACTCCCAGCTATCTCCGTGACACCACTGATTTCCTGAGGAAACTACAATGCATTGGTCACCTCCCAGAAAACACCATCCTAGCCACCATGGATGTAGAGGCTCTCTACACAAACATCCCACACACAGATGGAATACAAGCTGTCAGGAACACTATCCCTGATGATGCCACAGCACAACTGGCTGCTGAGCTCTGTGCCTTTATACTTACACACAACTATTTCAAATTTGATGACAATATATATCTCCAGATCAGTGGCACTGCTATGGGCACCTGCATGGCCCCACAATATGCCAATATCTTTATGGCCGACCTGGAACAACGCTTCCTCAGCTCTCTTCCACTCACGCCCCTTCTCTACCTACGCTACATTGATGACATCTTCATCATCTGGACCAATGGAAGGAGACTCTGGAAAAATTCCACCACGATTTCAACAGCTTCCACCCCACCATCAATCTCAGCCTGGACCAATCTACACGGGAGGTCCACTTTCTTGACACCACGGTGCAAATAAGTGATGGTCACATTAACACCACCCTATATCGAAAACCTACCGACCGCTATGCCTACCTTCATGCCTCCAGCTTCCATCCCGGACACATCACATGATCCATTGTCTACAGCCAAGCACTGAGGTACAACCGCATCTGCTCTAACCCCTCAGACAGAGACCAACACCTACAAAATCTCCACCAAGCATTCTCAAAACTACAATACCCGCACGAGGAAATAAGGAAACAGATCAACAGAGCCAGACGTGTACCCAGAAGCCTCCTACTGCAAGACAAACCCAAGAAAGAAACCAACAGGACTCCACTGGCCATCACATACAGCCCCCAGCTAAAAGCCCTCCAACGCATCATCAAGGATCTACAACCCATCCTGGACAATGATCCCACACTTTCACAGGCCTTGGGTGGCAGGCCAGTCCTTGCCCACAGACAACCTGCCAACCTGGAACATATTCTCACCAGTAATTGCACACCGCACCATAATAACTCTAGCTCAGGAACCAATCCATGCAACAAACCTCGATGCCAACTCTGCCCACATATCTACACCAGCGACACCATCACAGGACCTAACCAGATCAGCCACACCATCACTGGTTCATTCACCTGCACATCCACCAATGTAATATACGCCATCATATGCCAGCAATGCCCCTCTGCTATGTACATCGGCCAAACTGGACAGTCTCTACGGAAAAGGATAAATGGACACAAATCAGACATTAGGAATGGCAATATACAAAAACCTGTAGGAGAGCACTTCAACCTCCCTGGCCACACTATAGCAGACCTTAAGGTGGCCATCCTGCAGCAAAAAAACTTCAGGACCAGACTTCAAAGAGAAACTGCTGAGCTTCAGTTCATCTGCAAATTTGACACCATCAGCTCAGGATTGAACAAAGACTGTGAATGGCTTGCCAACTACAGAACCAGTTTCTCCTCTCTTGGTTTTCACACCTCAACTGCTAGAACAGGGCCTCATCCTTCCTGATTGAACTGACCTCGTTATCTCTAGCTTGTTTGCTAGCATATATATACCTGCCCCTGGAAATTTCCACTACATGCATCTGAGGAAGTGGGTATTCACCCACGAAAGCTCATGCTCCAAAACGTCTGTTAGTCTATAAGGTGCCACAGGATTCTTTGCTGCTTTTACGTGTGTGTTAAATCACACAGGATTGACTCTGCCTTTCATGAGAGCTACCTACATTTAGTTCCATACAATTAGCTGTGGGCCAGTCATTCAAATCAGGTCTTTAAAAACTGAGAATCTAGTTGCTGTCTGTAGACACTGAGGGTCCCGTGGTGCATTTCTCCAAAGAAAAGTCTTCCGTTTTCCCTGGCTAATATTTCCTTTCTCCCATCTTGTTATGCTAAGCCCTCGCTGCCACCCTATGCACAGCTGCTTTTCAGTGATGTATAGTTTGTAAAGCACTTTAAAATGAAAGGCACTTGATAGATGCAAGATTATATTGTCTATACGTAAATTGGGAGTGGTTTTGTTGTCATTCCCTTATCATAAAGATGATGATCTCTCAGTTTTAAAGGTAAGGTCCACATTTGGAAGGGAAGATGCAATTGGTCAAGGAGAGGCTATTCCTTGATATTTTTACAGACCAAACTTTTTAGGTCAGGACCCCTTCTCCCAGTACCCAATGACTGCTTCCTTTGTTGCTTCAAGTGCTGTCAGTGCGATGGGCCGGCAGAGAAAGAAGGGTGCTTTAGGGTGTTGGTCCCTCCTTTTTATAGAGTCAGTGCCGCTCTTGAAAAATATTTGCAGCTGAGATTCAGGAGACAGAGTCTATGTGAAAGGATGTTCCCTGCTACTTTTTCCCTCACCTGTTTGAGTTTCCTTTGTTTCCCTTCCGTTTACTGCTTAAATGCAAATTAAGCAGAGCACACATTCCTTTGTTTGAGACAGACCTGTTTGTGAACCTCAGTTTGGAATATGTGTTACAACCACCAAACCACCATCTTATAACTTCACATACAGTGTTGTCACCCATATTTTATCAGCAAATTATGAGTTTTCAAATGATACCTTACAAGGTATACTTTGTGCAAAGATTATTACAATAGTGTATAGGGTGTGAATACAGGGGTACAGTCTGTACAGTAAATAACAGAAAAAGCCTAGATTTTCTATTGGCAGTGGAGGGAAATTTTATCTTCCTTGGCAGGATCTGATAAAGGCTATTGTTGGAAACAGGACACTACATTCTGTCAACCATTGGTCTGTTTCAGTATAACAATTGCTATATCTCTGTAGACAAAACGTGGGTTTTTCAAAAGTATCTAAGTAATTTAGGAGCGCAAATTCCACTAAAAATCCCGTACTCTGAACTTTTAACATTCCCTGGCTTCATGAGCAGGAAAAGCAGCACTTTAAATCCTAGCTCTACATTCTATCTACAGTCTATCTGTTTTCAATCTTCTGATTGTGATGTGTGTCACAGGAAAGAGTTTACAAAGGTCAGAGATATTTTTTTATTTCTCAGTAGAGTAGGCTGCATCTTGAGGCTTGTGCTCAGTCCAGAGACTGCAGATTTGGGACAGTGTCCTAGTCTGAGAATTTCCATGTATTTTAAGTCACATCTGATTTATCTACAACAAAACTCAGTCACAAATTTTAATTGCATGTTGTAATCCTTTGATTGCCCATCAACTTCGTGAGCATAACATACATTTTGGGCATTTGTTTGGGGCTGTGAGACCACCAAGGCCTGTATCGGCTGATGTCAGAGGGATTCCTTCCCCTAAACTCCAATTTAGGGATAGTCAAAAAATTTCTGTCTAAATTGTTTTTCAACAGAAAATTGGGTTTTCAATAAGCCAAATATTTTCACAAAAATTTGGAATTTCAACTTTTTGTCAAAACCAGATAACTTCCAGCTTTTCAACAAAGTTGCAGTTTAAATGTCAGCAAAAATACATTTTTGTTAGCTTTCGTTGAAATTTTGGGGGAATAGGTGAGGAAATGCCCATTTTTCCAACCTGCTTTACCAAACTGTGCTGTGAGGCAAGATTGCAATATTTGCATCTTTATGCCTGGGCCCCACATTGGTGCATGGTGATGCATTGTCTTCATGGTCCCTGAGGTGTCCTGGTTCCCCCACCTATTTTTCATCAGGATCCCCAACCTATGCCAGTTCACCTGTCTGCTCCCCAGGGCAGAGCTGTGCCCTCTTTATTGCCACAGCATGCACACCCTTTCCCATCCTCATCTCTGCAGAAGGGATCAATCAAATTCATAGGAACCTATTAACCATACTACTGATTTTAGTCTTGCTTTTTCTTTCCATTTCCCATTTCTTAATTCCCTTCTTTTTCTTCTTCTGTCCTCTGTTTTTATTATTTTCCCTTTTCTCCATTCCGGTTTCTTTCTCTTCTCACTTTCTACCTGCCTTCTTCCCTATTTTTATTATTTCTGTTCTCTTTCTCCCACCTGGACTATCCTGTCACTAGTCCTTATTCTTCCCCGTGTCTCTTTCATTCCAAGCAGAACTTTAATGTCTCCCGCAGTTGAGTTCTCACTTCCAGGTGTTTCCCCAGTGTCTCTTTGGGCAAGGATGAAGAGGAGAACAACAATGATGTCACTCCCCTGCTTTGTATAGCTTTTGTGTAAGGCAGGAATCCTTTGTCTTCCAGTGGAAAAACACTGGCATACCAATGGGGTGGGGGGGTGGCTCAGTCACATGTCTTGGCAGGGTCGTAGCAGCCATTACTCGCAGGCTGTATGGGCATCCACAGGAAGACTAAACTCTTTCACAGTCCATTGTCTTTGCTGATGGGCCATCAGCCCTGTCTGGTTTTTCGTTGTTGTACCTGAAGGGCTAGTTGTGGGTGTCACCCAAAGTAACACATTTGAAATACAGCTCATAGACTTTAAGGTCAGAAGGGACCATTATGATCATCTAGTCTGACCTCCTGCACAATGCAGGCCACAGAATCTCACCCATCCACTTCTATAACAAACCCCTAACCTATGTCTGAGTTACTGAAGTCCTCAAATTGTGGTCTGAAGACCTCAAGCTGCAGAGAATCCTCCAGCAAGTGACCTGTGCCCCACACTGAAGAGGAAGGCGAAAAACCTCCAGGGCCTCTGCCAATCTGCCCTGACATGGACAACATTCCTAACTTCAGATACAGAAATGATACAGGCATCAAATTGGATAATCACATTCAGTAAATCATAACCTTTCCAATGATACCTTACATGACACATCTTGCATAAAGTATATCTCAGTTATGCCATATCCATATCATAAGCATATTTCCATAAAGAATATGGAGTGTAACATCATAGTCTCCTTTAACAGTTAGATGTTGTGCTTGCCATTCTAACCATTGTCAGAAACATGCACACACAAAAGAGTGTAGATGACATTTGTGTGAGTGGCCAGAAAGGATCAATGAAGGACTTCAGTTGTACAATATTCTTTATTCTCGTAGTGTATAAAGTGCTTTATCTGATTGTGCATCATGGAGAAGAGCACATGTCATTCCTCAAGCTTTCCTCATGAGTTGCTTACCTCCTGGAAATTGAAGAGATCAGCATTTAAAAGGTGCAGTCATTCAAACATGCTACCCATGTTCAGTGCTGGTTTCCATGCAAGTCACAGATTCTGAGGTCACGGCATTTAATTGTTTTTTCCAAGTGATTTTGTGTGTTTAAGTTGTCAGAGCAGGTCTTTTATTATTTGTCATGTAGCTGAACAAAATTAAAGGGGAAGCTCATATGGCTCTCTGAAAAATAGCATTAAAATAGCTCTCTATCCTCTCCCAAAAATATTGCACAAACATGTCCGCATTCAATAGACTGTGCTAAATTACTACTATGTAATAAATAAGGATTGGATTATTGAGCATAAACTTGTGGAGTTGGGGTTTCTGAATAAAGGCCTCAAGCAGTTGTGACTTTTGTTCACATAAAACCTCAGGGTCAAAACTATGAGGCATTTTTATTTACTAAAGAAATGTAAGTGTAAGAGATCATATCCGTGATAGACACAGAACTAACTCCATTGGTTTCATTCAGTTCAGTATTTAGAAAGTAAGAATTGTGGTTAGGGGATAAGCCTAGGTTGGGGGACCCTTAGGAGGCCTTGGTTCAAGACCCTGCTTGGCCACAGACTTCCTGTGTGACCATGGGCAAATTTTTACTTAGTCTCTCTGTGCCTAAGTTTCCCATGTGTAAAATGGAGAAGACAGTGCTTATATACCTGGCAGAAGAGTTGAGGATAAACACATTAAAGATTGTGAAGCACTCCAATATTGTGGTGATGGGGGCCATGTAAACTACCTTAGATATATTTACACTTTAGTAAGCGAGATCAGAATCAGCTACTCTTATTTTTCAATAGTATTTCACATGACTAAAACCCATCTTACTAAGATTTCCTTTGTCCTACTCCTCCCTCAATTTTAATAAAAATAAACATCTCATTTTAAAATATTACCCTGTCTATTTGCTCTTTACATGTAGCTTGAATATCTGGAGCCTTGAGGATTTTACTGTAGAAGCTGAACAGTACAACTAAGTCAAGAAAACATTATTTTAAAATGCTAAGAGCCCTAGAGCCATTGATCAAATGGCCAGATGTTGGTGCTGGATATAGCGTGTGGTACCATCCACGAAAATCAGGTGTTGGTTCTCAGAAACTGATTTATCAATTTGTTAACTTTGTGCCAAAGTTAAGAAAAGTATGTGACAAAACTTAATTTCCTTACAGTGCTTGAGGAATTTATAGTATCAAGTCAAGTCCTTTTTAACAGCTCAGCAGTTCAGCCTGTTATCCAGATAAATCCCTAGGAACCAGAGCCAATACTTGGCTTATATGTACAGAAAATATCTCACAGTAATCCAAGTTGTGTTTGAGCTCTGATCCACACCTGGTAAGTTGGAAGTTTCTTTCCACTCCACACTTACCGTTGCACACTTGAAAACACACGTTGTCACACACTGATTAATGGAGACTTGGTAGCAGTGATTTAACAATTACAAATAAAAAAACCTGCATTCAGGCATTCCTATTTTAGAGCTATAAAATTGTGGAGCAAGACTGGAGCAACACGTCTCCCTTTACTGACAAAACTGTTAGTATCCTCAAAGTGAGGGAGAGATTGACACTGACAGCTTTGTGCAGGAAGGTTACCTTTAGGCCTTGTGAGTTTTATAAAACCCAACATTGTAAACAGCAAGTGTCTTTATATCAGAAGGTGCTTTCTTTTTGGAAAATAGCATTTTTATGTGGCAGTTGCTCTGATGACTATTATTTTTACTGACTAGCAAAGAAACATGTTACATAAAGCCCAGAAAACTTTATAATTTTTGCTCAAATGTTCAGGTTTTTCCTTTTCTAAGGCTGGGGATTTGTATGTCATGGGAGAGGGTTTCTGCTTTGGTCTGACTTCTCCTGTCCTCCACCCACCCCACACAGACCACCCTTCTTTGGACAACTCTCAGGGGAAAGTACAGATGGTCTGGAGAAGAAAATCTCTCTTCTTGCAGATGATATTCTCCTATAAATCAGTGACTGGACTTAGCCAACTGCAAGTATTCAGCCTAATCTCTGACTACAAAGTAAACAAATCTAAATCAGGAGCTCTGATAAGAGGGCATCGATTCTCAGGAATCTTGAGTCCTGTTACTGGAATAAAGAAGCTTTCTGATGTCTTGGAACCACAGCTGATCAATAAGAACCTCTATAATAATACTGAGCCCATTAAACAAATTAAATCAGATTTCTACCATTAGCTGCCACAGGTAGAGTAGAAGCAACAAAATTAATGTGCTACCAAGATTTCTGTTCATTTTCCATTTCCTACCCCTGATACAATCAAAAAACTGTTCTGGAAACCCACGTTTCCATGGTCATTTGGATGGGAGCAAATGCAGAATTAAACACAAGCTTCTTTATGTGCTCAGATACTACAAACAGTGATATAGATAAGAAAGGAACTAAAGAACTGGGTCTTTGGCACTTCTCCATTTATTATAAAGAAACCTACATAAAATATGTAATAGACTAGACATCTGATACCACAAAATAATTTAGCCAGTTAGAACAATGGCTTGTAAAAAGAAGTTTAGCTTCAGACATACCAATCCTTTTCCAAAGGGCAATATAGAAAGCTTCACAGTTTGATGCAGGATCCTTTCCACATGTGCTTGCATAAACTAATTTAAGGACTCCTGCAAGTCTTGCTGTTGCAATCTTCCCTTCAACTGAGAATCTTGCCCATCTGAAAATGATTGTGTGATTCCCAAAGTGAACAGAAAAGTTTGTTTTTTGTCAGAGAAAATGTTGGATTATTCCAGAATGTGGTATTGAGAGAAGACTGGAGAGAGGATTCTGCAGTGACACAGAAAGGAGCAACTGAGGGTACGTCTACACTACAGGATTAGTCCGATTTTACACAAACCGGTTTTGTAAAACAGATGGTATAAAGTCGAGTGCACGCAGCCACACTAAGGACATTAATTCGGCGGTGTGCGTCCATGGTCTGAGGCTAGCGTCGATTTCCAGAGCGTTGCACTGTGGATAGCTATTCTGTAGCTATCCCATAGTTCCCGCAGTCTCCCCCGCCCCTTGGAATTCTGGGTTGAGATCCCAGTGCCTGATGGGGCAAAAATCATTGTCGCGAGTGGTTCTGGGTAAATGTTATCACTCATTCCTTCCTCCGGGAAAACAACGGCAGACAATCATTTCGCGCCCTTTTCCCCTGGATTGCCCTGGCAGACGCCATAGCACGGCAACCATGGAGCCCGTTCAGCTTTTTTTTTTTACTGTCACCGTATGTGTACTGGTTGCCGCTGACAGAGGCAATACTCCAGCGCTACACAGCAGCATTCGTTTGCTTTTGCATGATAGCAGAGACGGTTATTAGTCTTTCTGTACCGTCTGTTGCCATTGTAAATTGGCAATAAGATGACGGTTATCTGTCGCTCTGTACTGTCTGCTGCTATCATGGGTGCCCCTGGCTGACGTCGGCTGGGGGCGCAAAGGCAAAAATGGGAATGACTCCCCGAGTCAATCCCTCCTTTATGGTATCTAAAAATAGAGTCAGTCCTGCCTAGAATATGGGGCAAGTGTACTAGAGAACCAGTGTATCAGAGAGCACAGCTACTCCATGTCAGATCCCACAGAAATGACAAGCTGCATGCCATTCACGGGGGTTGCCCCTGCAACAACCCCACCTGTTGTTTCCCTCCTCCCCAACCTTCCTGGGCTACCGTGGCAGTCTCCCCCACATTTGTGTCACGAAATTATAAGAATGCAGGAATAAGAAACAGTGACTTGTTAGTGAGATAAAATGAGGGGGAGGCAGCCTCCCGGTGCTATGACAGTCAAAGCAGAACATTAAGCGGTGTGGGGGAGAGGAGCCCAGCATCCCGCTGCTGATGGAGCTCAGCCCCCAGTTGCTATGATGAGGACGGTTACCAGCCGTTCTGTACCATCTACTGGGAAAGACCAGGAACCATTCCTATTTTTACCCAGGCGCCCCCGGCCAGCCTCACCTGAGGCCAGCCAGGAGCACTCACGGGCTGATGGTGACGACGGATAGCAGTCATATTGTACCGTCTGCGACTGGGAAGGGGAGAAGAGCAGATACTGCTCTTCACTGCTGCAGCATTGCGTCTACCACCAGCATTCAGTAGACATAGGGTGACATTGAAAAAAGTCAAGAAACGATTTCTTCCCTTTTCTTTCACGTGGTGGGGGGAGGGAGTAAATTGACGAGCTATACCCTGACCCACGCCGGACAATTTTGAGTGTTTGAGCCTACAAGCACTGGGAGCTCAGCCAAGAATGCAAATAGTTTTCAGAGACTGCTGTGGACTGTGGGATAGCTGGAGTCCTCAGTACCCCCTCACTCCCTCCATGAGCGTCCATTTGATTCTTTGGCTTTCCATTACGCTTGTCACGCAGCACTGTGTAGCCTGGAGATTTTTTTCAAATGCTTTGGCATTTTGTCTTCTGTAACGGAGCTCCGATAGAACAGATTTGTCTCCCCATACAGCGATCAGATCCAGTATCTCCCGTACGGTTCATGCTGGAGCTGTTTTTGAATTTGGGACTGCATCGGCACCCGTGCTGATCAGAGCTCCACGCTGGACAAACAGGAAATGTAATTCAAAAGTTCGCGGGGCTTTTCCTGTTTACCTGGCCACTGCATCTGAGTTCAGATTGCTGTCCAGAGCGGTCACAGTGGTGCACTGTGAGATACCGCCCGGAGGCTAATACCATCGATTTGCGGCCACACTAACCCTAATCCGATATGGTAATACCGATTTTAGCGCTACTCCTCTCATCGGGGAGGAGTACAGAAACTGATTTAAAGAGCCCTTTATATCGATATAAAGGGCCTCGTAGTGTGGACGGGTGTGCCGTTAAATCGGTTTAACGCTGCTAAAATCAGTTTAAACGCGTAGTATAGACCAGGCCTGACAGTGGAGTTTCTCTTCAGAGGACCAAAGAATTAGAAGTAAATCATTGCTGTGAGATACAGCACAAAAAAGAACAGTAAGGTGCTTTTCAATAAGAAGCCATAAGGGAGTATAAGCACCTCTGGACTTCTTCCACAACCCTTAAACACATTGACTAGTACTTACATGAGTAGTCCCATTAAACTCAGGACTTGTTGGCAATTTTACAGTGTAGACAAAACTTTTGTCTTTCACGGGTACTTAAAAAAGCCCTCCCACAAAACACAAAGGTTTTGCCAACTCAAGTGGCAGTATGAATGCTGCTTTGTCGGCAGAAGGGCTCTCCTGCCGACAAAGCTAACGCCGCTCGCAGGGCTGGAAGTATTTTGTCGGCAAAAGTGCCAACAAAGTACCAAAAAAGAGCGTTAACACATGCTGACTTTTAGCGACAAGGCTGTGTCGACACAGCCTTGTCTCTAAAAGCGGCATGATGTAGACAAGACCTCAGTGACTACTCTCACAAAATAATTACTGTTCAAGATAAGTAAGAGTTGCAGAATCAGGACGCTAGTCTTTAGAAACCATCAGATATTTGGTATTAAGATCCGAGTGTTCATTTAGCAATATGTAGCCTACATTCTGCTACTTTTGTATGTCTGTTTACATCTTTCCTGTATTCCTATTCTAAGCACAAATGCAGTCACTTGATTTAACTGAATAGCATTAGGCACATACTGTGTATGCTGAACATTTCTATTGTGTCAATCCAAGGTGCTTGTTGCATCATTCAACTGTGTTAAGGACATAGATAATTATGCCCCAGCATTTTTGTCCTAATTCCTACAGAGGAATAGCTTTAATTTTTTGCGAAAGTAATTGTTTTAAATAAAAACTTCAGGGGTCATTCTAGGCTGTCCCTCTAAGAGAGGCAGAACTCAGAGCAAAGGAGAGGAGGAGCTAAAGCAGGTTTAATCCATTTTCACCCTCCTGATTCTGAGCTGTTCCAGGGACTGAAATGGCACTCAGTATAATATAGGAAACCTGGGGATCTGTCTAAGTTATCCCTGTGAGTCCCAGCACTGCCCTAATTCTCCACAGCTGACAGCACTGCTCCCCAAAATATTTCTCCTGCTGCAGCCCCTCCCTCAGCTCATTCCCTACATCAGGGCTTGCAGCTGCGTCCTCAGAAGGCAGCCTTCCATGGTGGCTGCATCAGGGAATCCTCATCCAGCTGCAACTGGGACTATTACAGCCCCCTTTTTGTCACTGCAACCTTTTTACCTGGCATCAAGGAGCCAGAATGGGAGTGAGGCTTTCACACTGGACTATTATCAGCTTAATTGTTATAATTCATTTTCTGAATTTGACTGTAAGTTTGTCATGGATGCTTAAAATTACAGAATCTTTAAAATGCAAAGAGTATAAAGGCCTATTGAATTTTAAAAAACAAATTACTCTTGACTTTTTTTCTTCCCCCTTCTCAACAAGAATTATTTCTGTCTTGTTCACTAACACCTCCTGAAGTGCTTTTTGGTACCTTTTTGAAAATTGGCATGTAATTTTTTTTCTGACTATGTAGAACTAAACAGCTTTTTCTGAAAACATGCCATAAGAGTACCTTGTGGTTCATGGTGAAGAGTACTCTGTGATTCATGGTGAATCACACACCCCTATAACTTCTTACGAGTGAGAGAGTAAATACAGTTGTAACATTTGCTCATGATGAGTGATCCCAGATTTGCTCTCTGAACCGTCAGTCTTCAAGCAAAACTTTTGGTAGTATTTCAGTTTAATGCATCTTGATGAAGATTTAGATTTGTTTCTATGAGCTAGATCCTAAAATGGTATAAATCTGCTTAACTCGACTGAAGTCAATTTATGAATCTTGGGCACACATCTTTTTTAAGGAGAAGGCATTTATTCTTGTGGGGGGAATGCTGCTTTCATCCATAGAAACTCCTGTGTGAGAATAACATTGGTGTGTAATTTCCAAAAAAAGATTTCAAACCACTGCTTGCCTGCTCCCAGCAACTCTCGAGAATGCAAACATACAAACAGTGAAAATGAGTTGCATCTAGAGCATCTGATCACATACACTTTGCATATTCTTTTTCTATAAAACTCAAGTCTGTCAATAGCACTTTCTTTGGTGTTTACATAAAAGAAACAAAATCAGTGTGAGTTATTTTTCTGTTTTATTAGCACCGTTTGCTGTTTTAAGTAAAAGGATCAGCGTTGTCCAGAGGAGTTGAGATTACACTAACATCAGCAGTTTTTGTGTTCGCTTTGCTTTTATTACACTTTTTGGCACCATACTTAATTTCTAATCAAGTAAATGTGTTTGAAAGCATGGTTCAAGGCGAAATCTTACATTTCTATACAAGATATGTTAAATGTATTTAAATCCAGTTTCATAAGTATGGTACTGTTACCGCTATTTCACTGTGACAGTTTTGTAACTAGTGCAGTTATCTTTGATGAAAGCAAATGAATATTAGTTTGCAGAGATACATTATGGATTAATATTTGGATGAAAACAGGAAGACTGAGGAATATTAGCATGCGAGTCTTTCGCCACAGGGCCACCGGTTCCAATACATCAAAGGCTAGTGGCAACACAAAACTTTTGCCTTCCGATGGCTGTTCTTTAGCTTTCATGAAATATATTGTTGGTCTTAGCCAAGTTCCTAATGGAAGGCACTCGTTGGCAGACTCAACAGAGGGTAAAGGTTGACAGGGATGAGCCACATGAGTGGAGCAGCATAGGGAAACTTAAATCTCCTCTTCCCTGCAATCTCTGAAGGAAGGGGCGAGCCTCTGGAGCGGTCAACCCAGCTGTTTATGGGTCTGATCCAAAGCCCACTGAAGTCAGTGGAAAGTTATGACTTCCAGAGACTGCCATTGACTTCAATGGGCTTTGGATCAAGCCTTTCATGGACATTAAATACACTTAGGAAATGTTTTTCTTTATTTAAAAATAGAACAGATTAAAGGCCAATAAATAAAACCAACCAGCCCCACCTCATTGTACAAACCTTGTCCTGTGGTTCTAAAGGTTTACACAGATAAGCAGGGCATGGAGTAAGGCCTTTATTTTTAATCTCATATGACTCAGCTCAATAATAATTAGCTTTTCATCTGCTTCTGTGGGCCTCCTGCACTGCACAGATGCAGCAGCTAACCTTGGTTCCTTAGAGAAAATTATCTCTGGGAAATGATTTCCGAGCAAGGGTATTCATATCTCACTTACTCTTCCGTATCTTCATCACCAGGATGCACAGCTGTTGAAGAACCTCAGTCCAATCCACTGTCGTGTTGAATAGCTCACCATTGCAAGAGCACCATCAATATATATTGTTCTGAACATTTTTGGTCAGAGTTTCCTCTGTTGAAATCCCTGTTTGAGGGGCAGGGAGTGTGGAGAAGAAGAGAGAGAGAGAAGAAGTCTGTGTACAGTTCTTCTCTGAGAGTATTAGGATAATTAAGTAAATTACATTTCTGTTTATAGAAATAATTACCCCTTAGTATCTCAAGACTGCAATTAGACTGTAGCTTTTCTTCAAAGTTTAATCAAATGGGCCAGGGAAAGTGATAGAAATATCCTACAGGTGATATTCAAGCAGTGGGGGATGCAGGATTGAGATATTCTGCAGGCCAATTGTTATGCCCAGAAGCATCCTCAATGGACCGTCCACAATGGATGCATTTCAGAAAAGATACACGTTCTCTGAGGGAATGTACCAGTATTTAATAGAATGAAAACAAAGCTTAGTAAAACTTCACCATTTTCCATCTCTGCTTCCTTTTAGAAGTTTTTCACTATGTGTTCTTGAACTTATTCATTTTAAGAATCTCATCTTTCAACCGCCATTTCCAGCCAGCCTTTCCTGTACCAACTAGAATGCATTGACTAATGTTTTCAAAAACAGCTGCAAAGTATAATTCCCTGGCACCTCATATTTTTGAATTTTCTATATCTGCTTCCCCACTAGTTGTACAAAGCATTTGATCAAAACATCACTTTCTCTACAGTGGGAAAACATTGTAGTCTCTTTTGAAATTATCCAGGTATATTGGTGTTTTACTCAGTCTTACTGTCTTTTACCATCCTGTTTACTACTTGGATGATAGCCAGAAATGCATAGATTTCTCCTACTTGTGCTGGTTTAAATACCTTTCACTACTTTCCAGCAGATATTCTGGGCAATAACTTTTCTGTCATCATTCATCAAGTTATTTTTTCTTTTTCTTTTTTTTTTTATAAAATCTGCTACATCTTTTCGTGTATAATTGTTTCTCTTCTTGGAATCTTAGAACTGCTATGATCGCTAAATCCAAGACAGAGCAATATTGTGGTTTGTTTCTTGCTGCTCTAAGCAGGCTACTTGTGTTGCGGGACAGCAGCCTCTATAGGACAATTACTCTGCTGCTTATGTAGATGAGCTGGGGGTGGGTGTAGCTTTGAATCTGCCCCCCTCAATGCACAGCCAGTATAGCTGATTTGAAACAGAGAGGGAAGTATTTTATGCCAGGTAAAGGGCTACTGCAGATTACTTTCTCACTGAAGCAAGGGGGAAATCAGATTCTCAAACTGTAGCTCTGTGAGGATATATCTATGCTGCAATTAGACACCTACCATGCCCCATGCCAGCTGACTCGCAATCATGGGGCTTGGGCTAAGGGGCTGTTTAAGGGCCTTTGGGATCCTTTAACCTTGCAGGGTCCTAGAGCTTCACCCTGAGCCCAAATGTCTACATCACAATTAAACAGCCCCTTAGCCCGAGCCCTGCAAGCCAAAGTCAGTTGGCACAGGCCAGCCAGGGGTTTTCAATTGCAGTGTAGACATACCCCAAGATGCAGTTTAGTTCCAGGTCTTCTCCTGGGGCAGCACAGACATGCTCAAAATATATTCCAGGCTTATAGTAAATCCACAGTCTAGCTCTTAATAATCCTGACATTATATTTCTTGAAACAGCAGATTCTCTTTTAAAAATAGTTTGAAATAAAAGTAGAAGAAATTTAGAGGGCTAGGTACAGTGAGGTGGGGGGAGAGGCAGTAGGGAGCTAGTTACTTCTCCCTGATTCTGAGGCTAGCCCTGGCCCCAGTGTAATTTAGAGCAGCTATGGGGCTGCTCTAAAATGCACCATTGACACAGGGCCTTTAATGGACCCAATGCCAATGGAAGATCAGTTTGGCAAAGCGGACTCCACAACAGCCCACGCACACACCCCAATAAACCTACTAAGTTGGACTGGGAGTGGGCACAGACATAGGACCTGGCTGCCATGCATTTTCACCAGCAGGGGTTTCCCCTCAGACAGGGAGGGGTCTGTCTGCTTGGAATTTTGAGGCCTGGGGTCACATCAAGGGGTCGTTATGCCATTGGAAATCTGTCCCAAAGAACACAATACAAGTTTCAGTCACAAGTTGTGTCTGACAAAAAGATCATTCCAAGTAGAGTAGGAATTTGCATGTTAAAGCAGTTAGCACAGTTAGACATTTTAGAAGTTTGTCTTTATGCTCTCTAAAAAAACCCACTTTTAATTATTCTCTTCAGCACTAAGTTCTGCTTCCCGGTTCCCTTTTGACACGTGGATCTTGCTCTTTAAGAGCCCAATTCCTCTAGCACTTGTACATTCCTAGCTAGAATATTAACAAGCCTCTCTAAAACTTGGATATGCTCCTACCATAATGAATATATTCAGTATCTTGGTTTTCTCTTAGTAACAGAAGTTTGCATGTATAGGAGGGAGTCGTGCCAGTGCTAATTATGAAAAAGCTATTTTTAATACGTCATTCTTGTGCCGTGTCTTCTTATTACTGTCTCAAATTCTGACACTGAAAGATGTTTCACTTTGTTTTTGTAGGTAATGCAAATGGACCAGAAATTAAACCTCATTACAGATATGCTGCATCACCTGGTTTCCAATCAGCAGGATGGCCAAAGCAGTAACAGATCATCTCAGAGAAGCAACACCGTTAACTCAGATTTCTTCCTCCCTAACAACACCCTCCCTACTTATGAACAACTGACAGTACCAAGAAGAATCCAAGATGACATATCCTGATATGGTAGAAATACAAATGGTTGTTTTTTCCCTTTTTAAATGGAACTGAAGGTTGTGAATCTGGAAAGAGTTAAATTTATCAGCCATATGGAACACACATGACTACTGTACCAATGTTTCTCGCCTCTGAAACACTTCTTCCAAAGACAGTCAGTCAGATCAGATGAAGATTTATCAAGCTAACACACCTCAAGGCCTCTGTGCTGTGTTGTTTTAACACGGTACATTCTTAAGTTCCATTTTTATTTTGTTCAAGAACAGTCGAGTGCAATTCATCATGGCACTGCAAGACCAAAACAATATAGAAGACAGACAAAATTGCAAGGAATTTATGACTCCTTTTAAAGGAAATATAGTAATACTTGAACTTAGATAGCAATGTGTGCATTCTGTTTATGAATCAACTGATAGCAATATAGTTTTACTAGTTAGATTTTAAAGCAAAATGGGGTAACTTATGTTGATTTTATTGTATAAACATACCACTGACATTCTAGAGAATGACAAACCGCACAGTGAATTATTTTCTTTTCTCTGTTACATAAACACTTACCAGATAATGACTAGATTTTCTTTTTAATCTGTTTTTCTGCAGGGAAGAAGTAGTGGTTAATCTGAAACCATACTGTTTATAGAGGAAAGTGCTATAGATTTTTTTAAGATATGAAGTTTTCATGGGAGAAGGATAAAATACTTCAATGAAAAAAATAATTCTGCTTTCTAGAAAACTGCTGCCAAAGAGTTTATATATAAATGTTAACACAACTATGTAAATGTGCTTGTCCAGAAAGATCTTTTAAAAACGAGTGTTCACTGCTTTTATATTTTTTCTGTGTCTAATTTTTGTAGCATTACTTCCAAAAATGTTACAAGTAAATACATGCAAAAGTCTAAAGCAACTGGATCTTGTTGGTCAAGCGCTTGAATCCGCCAGTTGTTGAGCATCCACAACTCCCATAGGAACCAAGGCCCCAATTCGGAAATGCATCTCTAGTCGGCACAGCATGTAAGCACATACGTTAAGTCCTTAAGCATATTTTTCCTGACTAGGGATAGATTTAAGCATGTGCCTAAGTGCTTTCCTGAATCAGGGACTCAAAACACTCAGCCCTCAACATGAGACACTCAAACCCCCCAAAGGCTTAGATCCTAATTTAGGGGACCAAGGCCATTAAAACTAAAGACTCACATTGACTTGGTCATTCAGGCTCCAAATCCTACTTGTCACACTCATACAAGTAGTCCCTACTGAAGTCAGTGGGCCAAATTCTGCCCTTATTTATGCCAGTGAAGTTAGTGGAGTTCCTCCACATTTATTTTTGTATTAATGAGAGCAGAATTTGGCCCAGTGTGACTACTCACATGAGTGAGGTGAGCAGGATTTGAACTTAGGTGACTTAGAGTGAAATTCACCCCATACCAAAAGCCAGCATAAAGCCTGTCCACTTCAAAGGCTTCAGTAGGTCTTAAATGGTGCACAAGTTTTGTATTGGCTCTCTAAATATGGATGAAGTTCACCTTGGTTGAGAGAGTGACTGAAAACTGGTGATTTTACAAAACAAATATTTAGGCCAAATTAATGACTAGGTTTATTGCAGGTAAATGAAGAGGAGGGCAGATGGAGTAGGTCACAAACTCCTCTATTGTTGTAGCAATAGATATAAAAATCCAAGATCTGAATATTTAGTCCTGTACATTTGAAAGGAATTGGACTGTATTGCAAAACTGAGGCCTCATAGCCACTTAATATTACATAGCAGTTAACCTCACCACACTTTAACATATGAGTAACATGAAATACTTGTGCATATCGATTGAATTGAGCTCACAGGGTAGTACAGGTAATAGGTCTGGGCTTTGTTTTAAACATTTAATCTTCTAACATGTCTGAACTCAGTTGAATTATAGAGCAAAGCATACTGTATCTCCTTATACCGATTGTTAAAATTATTCAGTCTTGCTGCTATACAGTAGATCATTTTAAGGGTGTAGAAATTTACAGCTGTAAACAGGGACTATTTCTGGGCATTATGTTTTATAGAAATCAAAAATAATTGTGATGATTTTGAATTTGTTTTTTAATGAAGTTCACTGTGTAATTTCAGGTTATTAATCTGACTGTTAATTTCCTAATAAAATACAGGATGGGAGTACTATGACTTTGATTTGTTCTAAACTCCACAGACTTGGTACATTCCAGAAAGACTAATATTTTTTCTGCATCTGTCACCATGGTGTGTGGATGCCTTATTTGAAACACAAGATCTCAGTAAGAGTGACCAACCTCCATCTTCCTGTTCTGCCTGCATCTTAAGTAGAGAGCTGTGAAAACAGGATTTAATCTGTTGAGAAGTTACAGGCAAAGAGATGTGTCCTGTAGCTCTTTCTAAAAGCAACCAGGTTCTTGCTTACACATATTTCCAGAGGCACGGAGCTTCTACCAAGAAAGCTCTGTCATCAGCACCCAGACCTTCCAAGATCATATCTTCATTTTCTTTCTGGCAGGTAAACCTCAGTACTAATAACATTGAACACAACACATTTCATGCCAAAGGATCCAAAAGCAAACACTTTACACATTGATATGTGAATGTATACATTTCAGAAACCACCTTCACCAAAATCCTGTTCTAAACTCTGTTCCTAAAAGATTTCAAACCTTGTAGTGGTTATTTCTCAGGTCTACAAGTAGCTATTCCAGATCTGGATTCAGTTATTCCTTTCAGAAACATGGTACCAGCTCCTAAATCCTTTCTGACTTAACTCTTCATTCTGCAGGAGAAAGCGTCCTTCCAGGAGGAAGACTGATATCTTTTCCAAAGGAAGCATGGGCTCAAGTAACCACTGACATTTAGGGTCCTAGTCATTCTTGAAAGATGCTCTGCCAGTGTAAAGAGGCCTTAAAGTGGCCTCTTTTACATTACCAGAGGCAAGTAAAGAGACTTAGTGTAAAAGAGAATCATATCCAATTTCTCCTCCATTTTCCCACCTCTAATTTTTTGTTATTCCTTCAGAAGAACCTCTTTATGATTTAAACCATCTATCTTCGTTCTTGGGCCCATAAAAAGGGTTCAGAAACCGAAACTCATCACTGAACTTTGTTATAGACCAAGTATTTTGGAGGATTGTCTTCATGTTGAAAGTGAGTAGCAGAAGCAGGTGAAGTTTTATGAAACAATTTTTGATTAATATCTTTAGTAATAATAAGGAACATTATAGGCAGTACTATAATCATATAACTGCATATAATCATTGAGACATCTGAACTGTTTTGTTAATGATTTGATAACTTGAAATGACTTCTTTATTTGCCATAGTTCATGTTATTGTCTGAGTAAAGGAAGCAGAACTGTGCTGTCTCAAATGAGGAGGTCACCCTTAGCTGAAAGGACCTCATTAAGCCATGGTCTTCAATGCCAGACCCCTGTGAAAGTAGAGGTGTCCCAGATAGGAGGAGTGGACTCTCCCTAAGGGTTCCCAGTCTGGTTTAACCTGTTCTTCCCCACTATTCAAAGATAGAGATAAATATGCTCCATTAGGAGTCTTTTGTTATTTTAAGTGCTCAAAAGAGCTGATAATCACTTGTGGTGGGACAGCGTCTCTGCCCAGCCTCAGAGCTGAAAATCACTAAGAGCTGGGTAGAACCTCAAGAGACTGACCTGCAGAGAGGCAGGTGGTGACCAGCAAGTGGAACAGCAGCTGGTCAGGCGGCCAGCGGATCGGGACCACAGCTGTTGCAGTGGCCAGCCAGAGTAAGTGCTCAGATGGCAGAGCAAGCAAGGTGCCTTCTTCCCCACGTGGGAGGTGAACTCACACAGCTGCATCTCTGAACCCTGGGTCCTCACTGACAAAGGACAACCACCATGAGCAGGGCCGTCCTTAGGCATAGGCAGAATAGGCAGCCGCGTAGGGCCTCACACTGCCTGGGGGCACCACTCTCCAGGCAGCCCAGACAGTGTAGAAGCAGGGCTGCTGGGTCCTAGAGAGAGCTGAATGCAGCACAGTCTGAGGAATGGGATTGGCTGCTGGGGTCTCTGGGAAGGGGAGGGGGTAGGGTTGGGAAAGGAGCTCACCTGTGAGTGTGACTCTTTCCCCCCGGCTGAGGTGAGGTGAGGCAGGCTCTGCGGCTCTGGAACCAGTATCCTTTGTTGTCTCCCATAACATCCATTCTTCTCCCCCCTGCCCCATGGAGCACCCCCTCCTTTCTCCCTCCTCCCCAGGAGCACCCCTCTCTCTCTCCTCCCTCCCCTCCGTCAGGGCTGGGTTGAGTGAGGTGCTGGGTGTAGGTGGGGGGCGGGGAGGCTGGCTGGCTGCCTGCTGAGGAATGAAAGTGAAAGTAACTCACTTCCTGGGCAGCGAGCCAGGATTGGAATGTCACACAGGGCTTGGCTGGGGTTAGCCAGATGTGTGAAAAATCAGGATAGGGGATTGGGGTAGGGTGAGCAGATATCCCTATTTTATAGGGACAGTCCCAATTTTGGGGTCTTTTTCTTATATAGGCTCCTTTTACCCCCACCCCCCCATCCCCATCCATCCCTGTCCTGATTTTACACACTTTCTGTCTGGTCACTCTAGGTGGGGGTAATTGGTGCCTATATAAGACAAAGCCCCAAATATCGGGACTGGCCCTATAAAATCAGGACATCTGGATCTGGCCACCCTAGCTGGGGAGCGCCTCTCCCCCAGGCTGGCAGCTGCCAGCGATCCATCTCATCCGGGGGGGAGCTGCACAGGGCAGGATGAGCTGCTGTGGCTCCATGGGTGCCCTGTTCCTGAGATCAGATGCTGTGCTAACTTCACCATGGTCCATAAGGCTGGTGGTGGTGCCCATTGGCGTGTGATTGGACCTGAGGGTTTGCTGCTGCTGTTGCCACTCTGCACCCCAAGAGGTGGATTTTGGGGTCCTGCAGTTTTCCACCTATCTCCTCCTCTACTGCAGCTGTTGGACCAGCGGGCTGGGGGGTGAGCCAAGCATGAAAGCAGTACTGTGTTGCCATTTGGATTGTCATTTAACAACTTTGTTTGCCAAAAATTCTTGCTAACAATCCTGAATCCAATTGCAATATTTTTTTAAAAAAAATCAATATCTTAGCCAAAAACAGAAAATTAAGTTGTTGACAATTATTAGTGACAGGTTTGGTTTGAGGCAGGGAGTGGGCCAGTTTTCATCAGAGAAACAAAAAATGTTGACTGACTTTCCTATAGCCTGTTACTCCTGATAAGAGCCCTCCAACAACTGTAATATGCTCATCTCCTTACTAGTGTATAAAGCAGGGGTCGGCAACCTACGGCACACGTGTCAAAGGTGGCAGGTGAGCTGATTTTTGATGGTATGCAGCAGCAGGCTGAGCGGCTCAGCCCATCACTGCTCTGGGGTTCCGGCTGCTGCCCTATTGCCAGCTGGGATACCAGCCATCGGCCCCACTCAGCACTTGCTGCTGGCCTGGGGACCCCCAAGGAATCCCAGGCTGGCAGTGGGCTGAGCAGACCAGCTGAACCACTCAACCTGCTGTCAGCCTGGGGTTCCATTCACTCAGCCGGCAGCAGGTTGAGAGGGCTGGTGACGGGCTGAGCAGGGCCGATGGGGGGTTGAGTGGCTCAGTCTGCTGCCAGTCTGGGGTGCCAGCAGCACTCAGCCTATTGCTACTCCGGGGTTCCGGCTGCCGGCCCCTTGCCAGTCAGGAGCTCAGCTGCCAGCCCCACTCTGCCTCCTGCCAGCCTGGGTGAGCAGAATCCCAGGCTGGTAGCGGGATGAGGGGGGGTTGGTGGCTGGGATCCTGGCTGGCAGGAGTTGGTGGTCAGAACCCCAGACCAGCAGCGGGCTGAGCAGGGCCTGGGATCCTTGTCTAGGGTTCCAGCCACCAGCCCACTGCCGGTTTGGGGTTTCATTTACTCAGCTGGCAGTGGCCTGAGCAGGACCGGTGGCCAAGACCTCAGATAATAACAATAGTTTATTTATATAATATAGACATAGAGAGAAACCTTCTACAAACATTAAAATGTATTACTGGCACAAGAAACCTTAAATTACAGTGAACTTGGCACACCACTTCTGAAAGGTTGCCGACCTGACCCCTGGCATAGAGTGACCATATGTT
Organism: Gopherus evgoodei; assembly: GCF_007399415.2. Taxonomy (NCBI): domain Eukaryota; kingdom Metazoa; phylum Chordata; order Testudines; family Testudinidae; genus Gopherus; species Gopherus evgoodei. The sequence continues at coordinate 111,045,963 of NC_044325.1, read as the reverse complement.
GTACTAAGATTCTCCTGCTTTTTTTTTTCCCTGTGAGTCAGTATAACTTTTGCCAGCTCAGAAGTTGGGCAGCCAATGTTTTACGTTTTCACAATGTTTTCTCCAACTTTCATAAAGTAAATACATAGTTAATATGAGTTAAAAAGGCCAGGGACACTTCTTTGTGAAGAATCTGTACAGCAGATCATGCCCATAGATGATCCAGAAAAGAAATTTGAGGTTGAATTTTTTAATGTTGTGATGGATAAAGCAGTATCTGCTGTTGATGAAAGGTTTAATACCTTGCAAGTACACCATGAACAGTTTGGATTTTTGTATGACATAACTAAATTCAACAAAATAGGAAAACAAGAGCAACTAATGACAAAGTGCAAGAACCTAGAGAGCCTCCTGAAGCACGGTGATAGTTTTGATTTAAATGGACTTGAACTGTACAAAGAATTGAGTACACTGTCATCAATGTTGCCACATGCAAAATCGGTGATGGACATTGTACAGTTTATTCATACCTGCAAACTTGTTGACATATATCCTAACGTGTACATTGCCACTCGTATTCTACTGACAATTCCTTTAACAGTAGCATCAGGAGAACGGAGTTTCTCAAAACTAAAGCTCATTCAAAACTATCTCCGCTCTACAATGAGTCAGGAACGCTTAACTGGTCTTGCTATTCTTGCAATCAAACAAGACACGACTGTCTTTGTCATACGATGACATTATTACTGATTTTGCAGCCAAAAAAGCCAGAAAGATTGCTTTTAATTAAAAACAAATCTTTGTTTCAATACCTCTTCATATAAATTTCCAATAAAATTTTGATCAATTAAAAAAAAATTGCATCATTCTGTCATCAGAATTTTTTCTGTAGTGCTGCTTCTTTAGTGCTAGTCCATCAGCATTACAGTGTGCTTAATTAAGTTAAACTGGTTTTAATAACGTGAATGTGGCAAGTTTTCCAATACTGTAAGCTTATGTTTGTGTTGCTAAGAGCAGATCAGGCACAGGGGCACCAGTTTAATAATCTCGCCTAGGGCACCATAAATCCTAAGGCCGGCCCTGACCATGAGTGGGGTATGGTGAGGGAGCAGAGAGGGGCACAGAAAAGGAACTGTTGGTTGTGGAACTTTAGAACGTGAGGCAGAAGACATTGCCCCATGCACTCTGGGGTGGGTGTCCTGCTCACAGTTTTATAATTATTAATCCTTCTTGCGGCATTTCCCTAATTAATGTTGGGTGACTTCCCTCATTTCATTAAAAGTTTATTTTCTAGACTCGGACTCAATGCTTGTGAGTGGGGAAGTATTGCCTCTGAGAGGTGCCCAGGAGTGATGTGTAATTTTTCCAGGTTACTGGGTGGGGGCTCGAGCTGGTTCTGTGTTGTATTGTTGAAAAGGAACCCTTATATTGAACCCGGCCCTGGTTGCTGCCAACTCCACCTGGCAGAAGGGTTACATATATAAACTGTGCTACCTATAAGAGACCTTTGTTACAAGAAAAAGCAGGTTTAGATCTATAACACTATATCACGCTTTCCTCTTGTATTTCTGGCTGCCAAGGCATGCCATGTTCCTCATCAGTTAATTTGTTGATATAGTCTTAGATATACTATAGAAAAATGCACTTTTTGCAGATTCAGTTACGACTAAGTAGCACCCAATGTGGTTAAAACATGGTTTGATCCTTCATATATTACAAAACCGAACCATGTTTCATAAATTCATAGAGTTTAAGGCCAGAAGGGACCATCATATCAACTTGTCTGACCTCTTGTATATCACAGGCCATTACATTTCACCCAGTTAGCCCTGCATTAAGCCCAATAACACATTTGACTAAAGGTTGTCTTCCAGAATGGCATTCAGTCTTAATCTGAAGACATGAAGAACTCGAGAATCCACCACTTCCCTTGCTCATATATCAGCATGATTTTTTTTAAAGTATTTCCAACTAGTGGTTTTTAAAAATAAGAGGGGAATGAGTGTAGAGACATTGCAGTCTTCTGCCCTATGTTTGAACTCTGTTGGCTGCTGTCTTCTTGTAACCAACTCCCATAATAGATGAGGCTGAACAGCTTGTGGATGTAAGGGACTCTGGGTCCTTATCTACAACTAGTGAGCGGTAATGACTGTGGTTGAATTGTATAAAGTTGGTTTAAGCAAAAACAGTTCATTGCATTCATGCTAGCCAAAGTGAATTGTGTGAAGAATGCTTGCAGATTTGCCTCATGGCTACACTAGCTCTGTCTTAAACCATTTTAGCTGAAAAGCCCTGTGGGTTCTTATCCCACATTTCCAGCTCAGTTTCAAGAAGCAATGCATGCTGGAAGATTTCCAAGACCACTGATGCATTGTGGGACAGTAGTATATAAGAATAGCCATACTAGGTCACACCAATGGTCCATGTAGCCCAGTATCATGTCTTCCAACAGTAGCTAATGCCAGATGCTTCAAAGGAAGTGAGTAGAACAGGGCAATCATCAAGTGATCAATCCCCTGTTATCCAGGCCCAGCAGCTGTCAATCAGAGACTTAAGGACACCCAGAGCCTGGGGTTGCATCCTTGACTGTCTTGGCCAATAGCCATTGATGGATCTATTTTCCATGAATTTATCTAATTCTTTTTTTAATCCAATTATAGTTTTGGCCTTCACAACATCCTCTGGCAATGAATTGCACAGGTTGACTGTGTTGTACTTTCTTTTGTTTGTTTTAAACCTGCTGCCCATTAATTTCATTGGGTGACTGCTGGCTCTTCTGTTATGTGAAGGGGTAAATAACACTTCCTTATTGGCTTTCTCCACACCATTCATGATTTTTTATGAATCTCTATATCCCCCTCTTAGTCATCTCTTTTCCAAGCTCAATAGTCCCAGTTTTTTTAATCTCTCCACAAATAGACACTGTTCCATACCCTGAATCATTTTTGTTGCCCTTCTCCCTACCTTTTCCATTTCTGATATATCTTTTTCAGATGGGATGACCAGAACTTCATGCAGTATTCAAGGTGTGGGCATTCCATGGATGTATATAGTGGCATTATGATATTTTCTGTCATATTATCTATTCCTTTCCTAATGATTCCTAACACTCTGTTAGCTATTTTAATTGCTGCTGCATATTGAGCAGATGTTTTCAAAGAACTATCCATAATGACTTGAAGATCTCATTCTTGAGTGGTAACAGCTAATTTAGACCCCATCATTTTGCATGTCTAGTTAGGATTATGTTGTCTAATGTGCATTCCTTTGCATTTCTCAACGCTGAATTTTATCGGCCATTTTGTTGCCCAGTCACTCAGTTTGTGAGATCCTTTTGTAGCTCTTTGCAATCAGCTTTGGACTTAGCAGAGGACTAGTTGAAGTGTGGCAGCCAATCCGTCTCTGTACTGGCACTGAAACAATGGAGGCTCAATCATTATTGAGCCACGTTGAAGCATAATCAGAATGGTAGTTAGTGCCCTTGTCAACTATTTGGAGCACTTTTTGTAAGTGAACACAACACGTTTCAAAATAGTTTGGGGACGTAAATGTTCCATGGAAAGCTGTTCTAGTGTAGACAAGGCCTTGGGTGTATACTATTCTACCCCATTTTTTAAAGCAACTCAAAGTTTGTCCGTGACAGAAAAGTGTTTTGGGTTTTGTTTCCCTTGAAAAGGTGAGAATGGTATAATGTAGCAGATGGGGGACTATACTTTGACTCTGGACGCCTGGTTCTATTCTTAGCTTGATCACTGTGTGATTTTTGGGACAAGTCCTTTTGTTGTTCACGTCTGTTTCCCTTCCCACCCTCTATCTTGTCTGATTAGACTGTAAGCCCTTCAGAGCAGAGAGTGTTTCTTACTATAGGCTTATTCAGTGTTTAGCAAAATGAGGTCCTGATTTGGGGGCTTTTAGGCACTACTGTAAGACAAATAATAATAAAGCAAAGGGCAATGCAGGGCCTTGATCCATGCAAAAGTCCCTATTATTTTGAGATTTGGTAGTTGCAGAGTTAGAAGTGCTTCTGCCAAGATGACAATTTTTTCCCCTTCCCTTTGACAGAAGAATCACAAAATAGAACAAAATCTGGATATTTTCACCTGAAAAGTTTCCCTTGTTATAAACTGGGCCCATTTAAAATACATTAATGGGCAAATGCAGTGTTCAAGCACTAGAAGCAGCAGAAATAACTCGATGTATTAGTCAGCAGATTAAATAGTCACTATACTGCAGCTAGTTAACACCTGTTGTTGTTAGCAAGCATCTATTGTTGTTTTATCATCAGTTCTGAGGAAGATGGAGATATTCCAAGGCCTCCATCCCCACCCCATCTTGCTGGAAAGTTTGGGGCAAGCAAATTGCTTCTTCAAAACAAACAAAAAGGGTAGAATAAAGGAAGAGTTTTTTCAGGAATATATAAAATGAATATAGTTTTAAACTAACTAATGCTCATATCCCCTTGCTGAGGTAGATAAGTATTATTATTCCCAGTTTACTGATGGGGGGTGGTATGAGGGGAAAAAAAGATGCAGAGACTAAGGGCCTGATCCAATTCTTGTCTGTGACCCCAAATCTGCAAAAATTTAAACATGTGCTTAATTTATTACACCTGAGTAGTACCACTGACTTCAATGAGACTATACACAAGTATAAATTAAGCATGTGTGTAAGTCTTTGCAGTTTCAAGGCCTATGACCACAGGCACTGGCTTCTAATTTTTGCCGGGGGTGTTCAACCCCACTCAACCCCAGGCCCTGCCTCTACTCCACCCTTCCCCCAAGCCCCCATCCCTGCCTCTTCCCACCCCCACTCCAGCCCTGGGTCTGCCCAACCCGCCACCCCACCTCTTCCAGCCCCACCTCTTTTCACCCCCTCCCCTGAGCACATCCCATCCCTGCTCTTCCATCTCCCTCCCAGTGCTTCTCGCATGCTGCTGAACAGCTGTTCCACAGCATGCAGGAGCCACTTGGAAGGAGGGGGAGGAGTTGATCAGCAGCGGGTGGGGGGGAGGAAGTGGAGCTTGATTGCCAGTGGGTGCAAAGCACCCTTTAATTTTTCTTCATTCATGCTCCAGGGCTGGACTACCCACGGATTTAGCACCTATGATGATAAGTGTCTTTCCATAGGTTTAATAGAAATTGGATCTGGCCCTACATGACTTCCCCAAGGCCACAGAGAGACCTGAACTCTCTGATTCAAAGAGATACAGTATTTGGCTCCCATTCCTGTGTTCAGACTATTAGATCACATCACCCTTATGGACCTTCAGCACTCAAGCTCTGGCAATTAGAAGCAAAGATTTTCATACCAGCCTCCCTGATCTCACATCGGTCCATTCAAGTCTATCAAAATAAACATGGGAAAATAGAGTCTCTCAAATTAACTAGATACCTTTTTTTATGAAATTCCAAGTTTGATTGATAAAAGTAACAGTGTTGACGTAATAGATTTCTGTAAGGCATTTGACTTAGTACCATATGACGTTTTGATTAAAAAGCTAAAACAATATAAAATTAACATGGCACGCATTAAATTGATTAAAAATTGGCTAACTGATGGGTCCCAAAATGTAACTGTAAATGGAGAATCGTCATCAAGCAGGTGTGTTTCCACTGGATTCTGCAGGCATCGGTTCTTGGTTCCACGCTATTTAATATTTTTACCAGTGACCGAGAAGAAAACACAAAATCATCACTGATAAAGGTTGCAGATGATACCAAAACTGGGGGAGTGGTAAATAACAAAAAAGGGCGGGTCACTGATTCAGAGTGATCTGGATTGCTTGGTAAACTGGGCATAAGCAAACAATATGTGTTTTAATATGGCTAACTATAAATGTATACATCTAGGAATAAAGAATGTAGGCCATGCTTACAGAATGGGGGACTCTATCCTGGGAAGCAGTGACTCTGAAAAAGATTTGGGGATCATGGTGAATAATCAGCTGACCATAAACTTCCAGTGTGACGCACTGGCCAAAAGAGCTAATGCAATCCTGGGATGCATAAACGGGAATCTCGAGTAGGAATAGAGAGATTGTCTTACATCAATATTCGGCACTGGTACAACTGCTGCTGGAACACTATGTCCAGTTCTGGTGCCCACAATTCAAAAAGGATGTTGATAAATTAGAGAGGCTTCAGAAAAAAGCCACAAGCACAGGAGCTGACCATGGGCGGTGGGTATAATATGCCAGGGGAGGCAGAACCTCCCCTGGCACTGCCGTGGCCGCTGGACACCAGGATGCAGGGTTTGGGGGAAGTTTTTGCTTTATTATGCCCTGTGCAGGTTCCAGGGTGGCTGAGGGGGCGATATGTGCTATTCAGCTTCCCAGGTTCATCAGTAATCTCCCTGGACTCCAGAGAAATTACTGATGAACCTAGGAAGCTGAGTAGCAAATACTGCCTCCTCAGCCACCCCAGAACCTGGATGGAACATATGAAAAGCTTCTTCAGATGAGAGTGAGAGGCTTTTTTCTACAGCGGCTTGGGGTCTGAGGAGCAGTACCGGGTTTACAATGGTGCCAGTGGAGCCATGGTGCTGGGCCCAGGCTCCAAAGGGGCCCTGGCCTGGTCCGCTCTGCTTGGGCTGCAGTCCAAGGCCCCACCAGTTCTTCTCTGTCCCCATCCTCTGCCCCCTGCTCACCTCTCTCTTCTGTTGGATCATAGGCCTGTCGAGGGCTTCTCTCTGCCCCCTGGCTGCAACTGGGGCTGAGAGAGCTGGAGCCCCATGCTGCCTGGCTGGGGCTGCTGACCCCCCGACCTCCCAGCCCTGCTCTGTGCTGCCAGCGGCTAACCCCTCCTCACCTCCTCGAGCTCCCTGTGCCGTGGCCGGGGCTGGGACTGACCAGGGGCGGATTACAGTAAAGCGCAGGGTGCCCTGGCATGGGGTCCCCCAACGACAGGGGACCTCAGGGCTGGGCAGCTGCAAGGGCAAAAGCTTGGTCCTGCTGGCTCCAGGGACTCCTGCGGCAGGGCAAGCTCCCTCCTCTCCCAAGCATGCCGTGTTCCTGCCTCTCCCCCTCCCAGCACTTCCTCCACCACCAAACAGCTGTTTGCCAGCACTCCTCGAGGGAGGGGGACAAGCGGGGCTGCAGCGCGCTCTGGGGAGGAGGCAAAGAAGAGGCAAGGGCAGGGCCTTGAGGAAGGGGGTGGAATTGGGACAGGGCGGAGCAAAAGTGGGGTCCCCGCACTCCCCCTACACATACCTCCCACAGCCTCCTGCCATGGGGGCAGGGGTCTGGGGCAGGGCAAGTCAGGGGGCTGGGAGTACCCAAACGACCCCAGCCCACACCCTCAGCCCCCTGCCCTAACTTCTGCACCCCACTCACACACTCCCACAACCTCAGCCCTGACTCCTGCACCCCCACACATACCCAGCCCTCACACACCCTACTCCCTGACTCCTGCACCCCCCCAAATCCCCACCCCCACCCTTAGCACGAAATGGGAGCTCCTGCACCCCCCCACACACACATTCCCACCTCCACCCCTCGCACCAAACAGGAGCTGCCCCAGGTAAGCGCTGAATGCCCCAACCCTGAGCCCCCTCCTGCATCCTAATTCCTGGCCAGACCTGCACCCCAACCCCTATCCTGCTCCTGCACCCTAACTCCCTTCTATACCCTCCACTCCCAGCCCTGACTCTTGCACCCGCCTAACACATTCCCAGCCCCGAGTCCTACAACCCCTGACACTCCCTGCCCACCCACACCCCCAGACCCTGCCCTCCCTGACCCCTGCGGCCTCCCACATCCCCACCTGCACCCCCACACCAAATGGGAGCAGCCCAGGTAAGCGCTCCACACCCTAACCTCCTGCCCCAACCCTGAGCCCTCTCCTTCACTCTAACTCCTGGCCAGACCCTGCACCGCAACCGCCGTCCTGCTCCTGCACCCTCATTCTCTCCCAGACCCTTCACGCTCATCCCTGAGCCCCTTCCCACACCCTAAGTCCTGGCCAGATCCCACACCCCAATGTTTTTTTACTTTTTTTTTTTTTTTATAAAGCACTCTTATCCAAAGCACTTTACAATAGTTAGCTAATGGTACAAACACTATTTGGAAAGATCATTAAGTGGTTGGACGAAACCCCCAGTGATTTCCAAGTGGTCTGTGGAAGAATAAGTTATATTACAAAAACAATCAAGGTGCCTCACTTTATTTTCATTTACTTGCTATTACTTAAAGGAGGCGGATGAAGAAGAAAATGGGGACGGGGGGGATAAGAGAGAATATTCTTTTTCTTGGCTGGGTCCCAAAGAGGGGCCCCAAAAATGAAACTGTGCACAGGGCCCCACTAATAAATCTGCCACTGGAGCTGACCCTTCCCCCACTGTTCCCCACACTGCAGCCTGGGGCTGACCTCCCATTCCCTGAGCTCCGTATGCCACTGCCAGGACAAGGGCTGACCCCTTCCTTGCTTCAGCTCCCCGCACCACTCCCAGGAGCTGGGGATGACACCCTCCCCACACTGCTGCCAGGGGCTGGGTGGGGCTGGCTTCTAACCCCAAGCTCCATTCTACCTGGGGCAGAGACGGATCCCTGCAAGCCCTGCTGCCTGACACTTCAGGTCACCATCCCCCTCACACACATTCCTCCATGCCCTGCTAGGACTTTTTTGGTAAACTGGGCATTTGTTCATTTGCTGCAAATGGGATACATGCCCATTTTTGTCAAAAAAGTCAGGATGGCTGGGACAGAGCTTAAAAAGGGAACTGTCCTAGCCGAACAGGGATGTATGGTCACCCTATGTCCAGGTAAGTGGGTCCTGAGGGAGTCCGGCCAGGTGGGGGCAGACCCTGACCTAGCTAATCATGCCACTCCCAAGAGACTGGAGTGATTCCCCACCCTGGCACTGGACGGCCTTGGCCGCGCTGCCAGCTCAGCTTGGTAGATGCTGTCCCCTTCCAGCAGGGCCAGTGAGTGTGACCAGGGGGCATGATATGAGGGAGTGGGTCTCTGGAGGTGTGGGGGGGGGCTGCTGGCCAGTGGGGGGTCTTTTGGGGGTGGTGGGAGAAGTCTGTGTGTTGGGATGTTGGGCAGTGGGGTCTGAGTGGGGTGCTGTCAGGGCTGGCCTTACCATGAGGCGAACTGAGGCGGCCGCCTCATGTGCCAGGCTGGGGGGGCCAGTAGGACCCAGAGTATAGAAAATTGTGTCTGCTGCTGGTGCATATGTATTCTCTCTGCTCCAGAAGCACAGAGATGGTGGAGTGCTGTGCTGGAGGAAGGAGGCCACAAGAGACATAACAGGCAGGAAGGAGAAAAGATGAGAGGAAATAACAAAAAGCAGCAGGAGCTGCAGGGAGAGAGAGGAGGAGAAGCCTCTTATGTACCTCTCTAGCACCCACAGGAGACTGGACTGATTCACACCAGCTCCTCGGGGAGCTTCCTGTTTCCTGCTGCTTCCCTGCACCACTTGAAGAGAACAGGCAGTCAACTGAAGTAGTAGGAGCTAGTTAGGCCCTTAAGACATTGATATCTTCCCTCACTCAGGCCCTGCTACCAGCCTGCTTATTTGTCCCTTTCACCTGAGTGTGGAGAGCCACTATAGCTGGCACAGAACAGCAGTCATGAGTGAAAGAAGAAAATGCTTCTTTGGGGCAGAATTCAGAAAAAGCAAGCAAGCAAAGGAAGCTTTTCTATCTAAGTAGGAAGGAGCTCTCCTGAGATACATAGACACAAATGTTCACGGTGAGCCTTCCAGCTCCAGTGAGGATGTGAGTGCTGAGGAGATGCCTGATCTTCCAGTTAGTCAGAGTGCAGGTGACCTTGCAGCTACTGCAGCATCCATATCTCTATCTCAAATGGATGTAACCAGGCACATTCCTGAAGAAAAGTGTAGATCAAAGAAGAGTGTGGTGGAGGCGCAAGAAACAGCTGCTGCTGAGTTTAGTTCCTTAAGTCTAAATGGTCCAGGACTGTGGACCCACTTGAGCAGTAGCCTGAGGGACTTCCTTGTACTGCATGAGCCTCAGCAAGTGAAAAACTTCATGTTCCCCAAAGACAATGAAAATAGAAGTTTCCATCCAACACATTACTGGCGTGAAATTCCCAATGGTGACAAAATGGAGAGGCCATGGCTTATGTACTCAAAAACCCAGAATGCTGCATACTGTTTTTGTTGCAAACTCTTCCAGTCTAATGTTCCAGCCACATTGGGTTCTACAGGAACAAAGGACTGGATAAATCTGGCTAGAAATCCAGCATGCCATGAGAAGGCAGCAAATCACCAGAGACAATTCCATAGGTGGAAAGAGCTTGAGATGAGACTAAGGTTAAGGTCACCATAGATGATCAGCATCAAGAGAAGATTGCATGAGAGTCTCTTTACTGGCAAAATGTTCTGAAAAGGCTCACTGCCATTGTGAGAATGCTTGCTACCCAAAACCTAGCACTGCAGGGCACTTCAGATCAGCTGTATGTGACAAACAATGGAAACTTCTTTAAAATTGTGGAGCTGATGGCTGAGTTTGATGCTGTACTCTAGGAGCATCTAAGAAGAGTCACCACCCAAGAAATGTACACACACCACTACCTTGGAAAAACAATTCAAAATGAGATCAGACAGTTACTCGCAACAAAAGTCAAACAGAAGATTGTGGCAAATCTGAAGTCAGCAAGACATTACTCTGTTATTCTGCGCTGCACACCTGACATCAGCCATACGGAACAAATGACTTTAATGGTGCATTTTGTAACAACAGAATCTAGTGAAAATGTCCCTGCAATGGTGACTGTCAGAGAGCATTTTCTAGAATGTATTGACATTGATGATACTACAGGAGCTGGTATGACAAATGTGCTTCTTAAAAAGCTGGAAGATATGGGAATTGCAATAACTGACAAGAGGGGTCAGGCTACGATAATGGTGCCAACATGAGAGGAAAGAACAGAGGAGTGCAGACACAGATCTGAGAGTTAAACCCTCGAGCTTTTTTTGTCCCATGCAGTTCTCATTCATTGAACTTGGTGGTCAGTGACGCAGCATCACTTCTAATGAGGTTGCTGAATTTTTTAATATAATTCAAGTATCTATGTATTTTTCTCTGCATCAACTCATCGATGGCAAATTTTGAAGCAACATCTGGGAACATCTTCTCTGACACTGAAACCACTGAGTGCTACATGATGGGAAAGTCAAGTGGAGGCGATAAAGCCCATCAAACACCAAATTGGGAAGATTGATGATGTCATAGTTGCCATTATGGAGGATAATGCTATGATAGGAACTGTTTGTGGGAGCACAGTGGCAGAGGGAAATGGAATCACCAGAAACATACAGAACTTCAAATTTCTGTGTGGCTTAGTGTTGTGGCATGACATACTGTTTGAAATAAGTGTTGTAAGCAAGAGACTCCAAGGTGTTGACTTTGATATATCTGGAGCAATGGAACAACTGGACAAAGCAAAGTCATACCTACAGTCTTACCGGTCATATGAGGGATTTCAAAACGTTCTGAAGTGTGCACAGAAGTTGGCAGAGGAACTTCACACTGAAGCTATTTTCCCACCCATTCAAGAATACAAGAGTCACTGAAGAAGAAGACATTTTGATTATGAGGCATGGGATAATCCCATAAGAGACCTCAAACAATAATTCAAAGTTGAATTCTTTAACCAGGTGCTAGTTTGTGCAATACAGTCAGCTGAAGAATGCTTCATGCAGCTCAAGAAACACAGCAGTATATTTGCGATGTGGTATGATATTCCAAAACTCCTCACTATACCTGAAGAAGACCCACATCAGCAATTAGGGTGACCAGATGTCCCGAATTTATAGGGACAGTCCCGATTTTTGGGTCTTTTTCTTATATAGGCTCTTGTTACACACACATACCCCCGCAATCCCTGTCCCAATTTTTCAAATTTGTTGTCTGGTCATCCTACCAGCAATGCAGGGCACTAGAGACAGTGTTGACACATGATGACATGCACTAAATTGATGCAAGTGATTTAGGTGATGAACTGAAAGCCCTTTCAAGATACATTTCAGCAGGACCAACTCCAAAGGCTGTTCTGGAATATGCATGCACAAGTAAGATGACCACGCTCTTTCCAAATGCTTTTGTTGCTCTGTGCATACTTCTAACATGTCCTGTAACAGTTGCCAGTGGAGAATGCAGTCTCTCCAAGCTGAAGTTAATAAAAACACATCTGCTCTCCACAATGACACAGGAGAGGCTGGTCGGCCTTGCAACTATCTCAACAGAGCAGGAGCTGGCCCAGACTGTGGACCTTCAACAGGAAGCAGTTCAAATCTTTGCAACCAAGAAGGCATAGAAAGCACCACTTTGATTATTCAAACAGATAAAAATGCCAGTGTTTACTTTGCAGACAAGAAAAGTTACAGTTGCTGTTCAGGCGTTTGAAAGTTAAGGATTACTTAAAATTTTTGAACACGGCATTTTAAGTTCTTTGTTCTACTTTACTGGGGTAGGTAGCAGAGCAGTACCATGAGAGGAGTAGAACAGGAATAAGGCAGAATTGAGATCATTCAAAGTTTTGGTCCAAGTGAGGAGGAATGGGGGTGTCATTTGAGCTCACCACCTCAGGTGCCAAAATGTTGTGGGCCGGCCCTGGGTGCTGTGTAGTTGTGGTAGTGGGCGTGGGAAAGTGCATTGGGCAGTAGAGGTGCGGCTGTGTGGGGAGGGTGCTGGGCAGGGGTGGTGGTGTGCAAGCCGCTGTGCATTTGTGGTGGAGGAGCTGTTTGGGGGGCTGCTGGGCACAGAAGTTCCAGGGGACACTAGGCACAGAGAGTCGGGGGCTGTGTGGCACAGCATGGGCCCACCCCCAAAGCAAAGAGGCACGCTGGCAGCACAGGGCTAGGCAGGCCAGTGTGCATTTGGCAACTGCTGGTTTGTATACAGTGTCCTTGCACTGGGCTAGGTGGAGCGGGCCCGGCCTCACCATGTTATGCCCCATTGGCCCTGGCTGGCCCCTTGCTCTGGGAACCAAACTCTCCACACCATGTTCCTTTGCCCCTATGGGGGCCCACAGATATGTTTGGCGCTGGGCCCACAAAAGGTTAATCTGGCCCTGCTGGGGAGGGGAGGTGTGGTGCGGCTGCAGCTGACCCGAAGCTCCTCCGGTTGGGAGGGGGCTTGGAGCACCTCCGGGTGGGGCTGAGAGGCTCAGGACTTCAGCTGGCCCGGGGCTTCTGCAGCTGAGGGGTGGGAGCGCTCAGTACTCCTCCAGGGGTGGGGAGGGGGACTTGTGGCCCTAGCCACAGGGGAGGGGCAATAGGTCTCAGGGCTTCAGCTGCGGGGGCGGAGGGGCAGGTGGAAGGGGTAGAGCTGGGGCTAGCCTCCCCTAAGGGGGCTCCACCCGCCGCCCATGGCGCTGACTTTTGTTTTTGTCAATGAGTGCTCCACTCCTCTGTGCCCTGAGGCCTCGCTTCTGCTCAGCCTTTTCCCCCAAAGACCCCACCCCTGCTCTGCTCCCCACCCGCCCACCTGCTGCTTGCTCCTTTCCACTCCCTCTCTTGAGTCCTCTCTGTTCCCTCCCCTGAGTGCCTCCTCCCTGCTCCTCTCTGCCCTTTCCCCCAAGACTTTCCCCGCCCACCCACCGCTTGCACCTCTCCTCCCCCAAGGGTCCGTCTGTCCACTGCTTGCTCCTTTCTGTCCCATGCTTGCTCCTTTCTGTCCCCTCCTGCCTTAAGGACGAGTAACGGGAGGAGGTGGAGAGGAGCAAGTGGCGGGAGGCCTTAGAGGGAAGAGGCGCAGCATGGAGCGGGAGCATGGATGGGGCCCCAGTCCATGGGTGCTTGAGCCCCAGTGCACCCATGGAGTTGGTGCTTATGGCCACAAGAATTATTAATGGATGAAAAAACATGTCTTATGGGGAATAGACTCAAGGAGCTCAGTCTATTTATCTTAACAAAGATTAAGAGGTGACTTGATTACATTCTATACGTTTCTATAGGGGAACAAATATTTAATAACGGCTCTTCAGTCTAGCAGAGAAAGCTATAACATTATCCAGTAGCTGGAAGTCAAAGCTAGACCAATTCAGACCAGAAATAAGGCATACATTTTTAACAGTGAGAGTAATTAACCACTGGAACAAGTTATCAAAGGTTGTGGTGGATTCTCCATCAGTAATAAGTTTTAAATCAGGACTGCATGTTTTCTAAAAAAGTATGCTCTAGGAATTGTTTTGAGGAAGTTCTGTGGCCTGTGTTATGCAGGAGGTCAGACAAGATGATCACAATGGTCCCTTCTGGCCTTGGACTCTATAAATGCTGGAGTACACACAACAACATCCTTCAGCACAAAAGGGAGGTATTTTTAAAACTGCTTAAAAATTCATCCAGAATCAGGCCATCTCCCTCCAAATCAGTGAGACGAGCTAATCAGCACCTTGCCTATATAGGTACGTAACCTTAGGAACCTTCTCTTCCCAGGAAACATGAGCACTAAGCAAAAGGAATGTCCAATCGCCCTACAGTTAAAATCCCTGATCCACCTATTCAGCCCTAACCTTGAGTAGTAGACCCTCCAGCTTCTCCCCTGATCTCACATTGCTTCCTTCAAGTCTACCAAATGAAATCAATGTGAGTTTGGTGCCTAGGTGCTTTTGAAAATCCCACCATGCACATTTACTCATTAAATTATGTGCATAAAATGTCACACATTGAGCTGCATAAAACATGGCAGCTGTGACTAGGGGACAGTCACTGCACATGAAAGGAGGCAAATTCAAAACTGATGAAAATACTTGTTCACATAACTCTCAACGTGCAACTCATTGCCTCAGGATATCATTGAGCCTTAGATTCAAAAAGGGATTAGCCACTTACACAAGCAACAAGACTATGCAGAGGAAGAATAGCAAATACTAAAATAAACCCCCAAAAATAGAGGTTTGGAAGGAATGCAAACCTGCATACTTCAGAGCATAGGCCAAACTCTGTCTGCTGGGAGTTAGGAAGAAACTTTCAATTGCGGGAGGTTAGCCTCCCATTGTCTACTGCAGAATTTCTTGCACCTGCCTCTGAAGCATCTGGTGGAAAACACTCATCTAGATGGCCAATACGTTTGATCCAGAATGGTGATTCTTACCCCTTTTTGACACAAGTGACTAGACACAGTTCAGAGCCCTGGGGATGTTCCAATTGGGAGTAGAAATTGATGATGGAGTCTGGCATTTTCTTTGTTGAAATCTTGTTTATTTACAAGGAATGTATGAAGTCCTGAAGGTCCAAAATCAGGATAGCTGCTTTGCTTACAGCCCCAAGCTTCTTCAGCCAAAAGCTCTCTTTAGGCTGCTCCCAAGATCACACCATGATTACAGGCTCCCGCTTAGCTTTCTTGCTCCCCCTCAATCTCTATCTTTGTTTCTAGTCTGCCCTTCCCCACTAGATTTTTCCACACTCATAGACACACCTGCCCACCTGGGCAGAAAAATCCCCAGTGGAACCCCCTGCCTACATGGTGCTAGTTCCTGGGCAGACTGCATTATGCCTTGTTTAAGCTGTAACCCTCAACTGCCTCTTACAACTATCTTAAGTGAAAGATCTGTTCACACGTCAGTTTTAACAAGATTAAACGAGGTTTTAACTCACCAACAACAAGGTTTAACCCATCTTGGAGCTCTATGAATGACAGTGTGCTAAAAGTGGACATGGCAGTGCTAGGAGTTCCTGAATCAAAATGGCTATGCTAGCAAGAAAGAAAATGGAGGCACTGGATAGGCATGTTGTTGGACTTGTCCATGCACATTATCCTAATACAGTATGTTCTTCAGTGTGAAGGCACCTATATTACTAGTGATGGAGTGCTGCCAGAGAAGAACTGGCCCAAAGAAAAAGCATTGTCCAAGGTAGGCAGAATGCTCACATAACTCCCACACTGGGGAAAAGCTTACCAGCTTGACATGAGGCATTATACTCTCTTCCCATGGTTTTTGAACATAGGAGGAACGAATACATAGAGCTGGTCCTGAAATCATTCCGGGAAGTTCCATTTTCTTCAGTGTTAGCATTGCTCTGGCAAACTGCCCAGGGATTTAGAATCAGTTAATCCAGCCTTGGCTCTCCATGGCAGGCACCCACGGAACAAAGAAAATAAAGCTTTCACGACCCTGTCAAGTTTCTGGTAAATCACTCAGCCAGGTGCAGGAGTAGGATCTGCAATCTTCCACAGAGTTTGCTTGGAACAGAGAACAGCAAATCTTTTAGGGGTGAATAATAAGAGTCTTTAGTAATTTCCTTGCCATAATTTACCATATGCATAAATATAACTAAGGGTCTATTGTCTCCACATTTTGCCTAGTTTTTTTAAAGCCACTTTTGCTGAAATATTTTGTAGTTGTTTTCTATTCCTAATAGTTTATCATATCAATATGTGGCAGCTCTAAAAGCTGCTGGTATTCAGTAGGTTTTTTGTACATTCATTTATTTGGTCTAGCTTCCAGAAACAAAAATGTTGATATCTATCTTTTGGGTTTTGCCCTGAAAACAAACTTTCTATCATTCTCCTGGACGTTATTTGTCAGTTTTATTCATTATAATGGAACACGTTTTATTATTATTAAATATCCTATTCAAATCTACTTAACAACTGCTCTGCACATTGTTTTTATTTGGGAGGAGAGTTGGACACTGACCATCTTGTGGATGGTGTTACAAAGAAGTTCCTGGGGGGGAAAGCCATTCAGTTTAGCCCCACTTTACATTTAGGCTTGAAAATAATATTTTTTTATTGGCAAATGTAAGTAAATTTCACCATACACAAGCAAACTGACAAAATATTTCCATCAGTGATCACTGAAATTTACAGATAGGCAAAATAAGTAAAATGCTGCTTGAGAACTTATTAAAGTTTGATTTGAGGACATTTTCTTTATATATTTTGACATGTGATGTTGACAATTTGTGTTTTAACAATTATAAAGCTTAAACTTTTTGAATCTCAACATTTACTGTCATTTAATAATTGTCTCACTCTCCCACCCCCCAGTCCCTCATTGTCTAGTTTCTCTTCACAATTTCCAATAACTGAAAATTTAAATAAATAAAAATTAAAAAGCTTAAAATCCGTAATTTTGTACAGTTGTGAAAATTGAATGGATTAAAATTTTAAA
The DNA here is from genome assembly GCF_007399415.2 of Gopherus evgoodei. Classification (NCBI taxonomy): domain Eukaryota; kingdom Metazoa; phylum Chordata; order Testudines; family Testudinidae; genus Gopherus; species Gopherus evgoodei. The sequence goes on along the minus strand of NC_044325.1, from coordinate 111,028,901 downwards.
ATGCTGACATATCAACATCAACAGTATCTATCAAAAGTATAAAAAAGTAAAAATTGAATTATACGAATCCTATTTATATTAAGGGTACACAGATAAATGATTTAGAAAGAGTTAATAAATAAGAAATAGCTGATATAAACATGAGCAGTGTTATAGTTGTCCCTAAGCACATGAGTAGAAAGTGCTATAGCTGGTTATAAACCATGATTAAGAGCAATCTGTAGGATTCTACCATCTATTACTATAGATAGCTGTTTATTAAGAAATCTGTTATCCTTTATTAAACTATCTATAAATGTATTCTCCATATAAAATGTGACCAAGTTTTTTCTTGTGGCCCTTATGCTACACAGCCAATCACTGCCCTCCTTAAAACTCTCCTGTGATGCCTACAAAAAACTTGACAGCAGTTAGGTTGCTGGTGTGCAAAGACCACTGCCCATCAAGCTGACCAATATTGTCTCATTGTTTTCTTGTAATCCCCTGTCTGTCTGTATTCTTCTGTTGTCTGGTGTCCTATACTTAGACTGCAAACCCTGTGGGGCAGGGGCCACCTTTTTGTTCTGTGCCTGTGCAGCAGAACCTAGCACAACAAAGCCCTGGTCCATAGGTGCCAACTCTGTAGGTGCTCTGGGGCTGCAGCACCCACAGGGAAAAAATGGTGGGTGCTGAATACCCACCGGCAGGCCCCTTATGAGCACCTCCCCCTCCCTCCAGCATCTCCTGCCTGCCGGTGGGCCCCGCTATTCAGTGCTTCCCCCTCCCTCCCGCCCACTGCAATCAGCTATTTCGCAGTATGCAGGAGGCTGGAGCAAGGATGCAGTCCGCTCGGGGGAGGGGGCAGAACTGGGCAGGAAGGGGGTGGGGATGGGAAGAAGTAGGGTGGGGTGGGGCTTTGGGGGAAGAGGTGGGATGGGGGAGGGGCCAATGGCAGAGCCAGGGGTTGAGTACCCCCCGCCACAATGGAAAGTGGGTGCCTGTGTTCTGGTCTATGACTAGGGCTCTTAGGCGCTACAGTAAATGATCATTTCATCCCATTTCTCTTTTTTTTATCACTTCATAGATGTTATTTTCCCATGGTGATTTTTGTAAGTGTTAATTCAAAATATTCCTTCTCATCCTGGCTTATCTGGGTAATGTAATGCATAGCGTTTAAGTAGAAGAAAATGCTTAACCTGCATGCATGTACAGTAATCGTAAATAGCTGGCTGAAGACTTGCCAAGTTGTATGGGTCCAAGTGAGCACAGCAGCCATGCATAGAAATGGCACATGCATAAAAGCATGCATGGAAATCAAATAATTGTGCAGGATGCTCCCCTGCCCTCAGGAATATGGCAGATTCACAGGCATTAGATGGAGCCCAAAGTAGAGCAGACAGCAGCAGTTCTGAAGTACACACCTAGGCTACCTCTGCACTAGCAAACCTCGTAGCTGTAATTCTCCACCAGTGGTAGCTAATGGAAGCTGTAGTTTAGATAGGCCATGTAATGTGGCTGTGGCGCAATGGTAGCAGGTATAACTGTAGTGCAGATAGGTAGTGTAGAGTGGCTGTAGCGTTGAGGAAGATAATGGAAGCTGTAGTGTAGATAAATCATGTAGTGATAACTGGTAGAAGCTATCGGGTAGATAAATCTCAGGAATTTTTCACTACCTACACAGCTTCAGAGTCAGTGACTCTCATGGAAAGGAGCAGCAGAATGCCACAGGGGCAGCTGCAACCATGCAGCGTCTCCTCTATCTTTCTACAACCTAGAAAGAGAGTTCCGTACCCTTTAGCTCATGTGGACATCCCCAGCATGCAACCCAGCCAGCTAGTGTATCAAGGGTCCAGGATTAGTGATCAATGGCTCCATGTCTAGTTGGCAGCCGGTATCAAGCGGAGTGCCCCCAGGGTCAGTCCTGAGGCCAGTCTTGTTCAATATCTTCATTAATGATCTGGAGGATGGCATGGACTGCACTCAGCAAGTTTGCAGATGACACTAAACTGGGAGGAGTGGTAAATATGCTGGAGGGTAGGGATAGGATACAGAGGGACCTAGACAAATTAGAGGATTGGGCCAAAAGAAACCTGATGAGCAGGGATGGCTTTAGGAACTGCGGGGCCCAGTTCGAATACCCAGTGGTGGTCCGGGTCTTCCACGGCACTGAAGGACACGCCTCCCGCTGCTGAAATACTGCCAGAGACCCGGAGCAAGTGAAGGACTCCCCGCCGCCAAAGTGCCACCAAAGACCCGGACCGCTGCCGGGTATGTAAAAATAATAATTAAAAATTAAAAAGGCGCAGGGCCTGATTCCAGAGAATCGGCCTAAAGCTGGCCCTGCTGATGAGGTTCAACAAGGACAAGTGCAGAGTCCTGCACTTAGGACAGAAGAATCCCATGCACTGCTACAGAATAGGGACCAAATGGCTAGGCAGCAGTTCTGCAGAAAACAACCTAGGGGTTACAGTGGAAGAGAAGCTGGATAGAAGTCGACAGTGTGCCCTTGTTACCAAGAAGTCTAATGGCATTTCGGGCTGTATAAGTAGGTGCATTGCCAGCAGATCGAGGGACATGATCATTCCCCTCTATTGGACATTGGTGAGGCCTCATCTGGAATACTGTGTCCAGTTTTGGGCCCCATGCTACAAGAAGGATGTGGAAAAATTGGAAGGAGTCCAGCAGAGGGCAACAAAAGTGATTAGGGGGCTGGAACACATGACTTATGAGGAGAGGCTGAGGGAACTGGGATTGTTTAGTCTGCAGACGAAAGAATGAGGGAGGTTTTGATAGCTGCTTTCAACTACATGAAAGGGGGTTCCAAAGAAAATGGATCTAGACTGTTCTCAGTGGTATCAGATAACAGAACAAGTAGTAATGGTCTCAAGTTGCAGTGCGGGAGGTTTAGGTTGGATGTTAGGAAAAACTTTTTCACTAGGAGAGTGGTGAAGCACTGGAATGGGTTACCTAGGGAGGTGGTGGAATCTCCTTCCTTGGAGGTTTTTAAGGTCAGGCTTGACAAAGCCCTGGCTGGGATGATTTAGTTGGGAATTGGTCCTGCTTTGAGCAGGGGGTTGGACTAGATGACCTCCTGAGGTCCCTGCCAACCCCAATATTCTATGATTTGGCCCATAGTGAGTACATAGACATTTTAGATACTGAAATGCCCACATTTCCCAGACATAAGCAAAGTAGAAGTTGAGGATATTAATTATTGGAAGTTAGTGGTTAGTGAAAAAGAAGTTAGTAGAAATGATGAGTTGATACTATTATAGTATTGAGGTCAGTTCCACAACTTTGAAGCATTAGCAACACATGAAACTTGGGGTGAACTAGGCCTTTAGAGTCAGATTGAAGTTGAGCAAGTGCATAAGTGCTTTGCTGAACACAGATGGATTTAAGCATGAGCTTTACTGCTTCCTTAAACTGAGATGTTTCACTTCTGTAGGGAATGTTGTAGGTAGGGCTGAGATGGTCTTTCCATAGTACATCAGAGTTTCAAGTACTTAGAAATTTCTTGGTACATTTCCTTTGGGGCTAAAGTTTTTCAAGCTCATGTTCTCAGACCAAAGGTGCTTTTGTTTTTTAATGTTTGGTAAAAATACATCCAGCTTTTTTTTTTTTAATCTGCTCAGTTTGAGGCAAGCAATAGGAGACTTCCGTGATTTAAAAGTTGTTCACGCTATTTTTGTTGTTTTTTTTGGTGCTTGAGTAACACAAGAATGGTTCTGTTTTAAAACTTCACATGTGCATAGTCGTCAATGAGGGGCATTTGTTAAAAAAAATAGCTGAGAAATAAAGACATTTTGGGCCACTAGCACACATTGGGCCTGGTATCACAAGGGGCCTGATCAAAAACCCATTGAAGTCAATGGAAGGACTCTGGTTGATTTCAGTGAATCTTGATGTTCAGATCCATTTTGTCATGCCCAGTACATTCCTTGTTGGTAATTAAACAAGCATGCCCTGAGGCCCAAATCCTGTCCCCAAAGGCTTTGCCTGCAGTGAAGCCAGTGTGATCAAGCTGCTCAGGAGGAATATAGGAGTTGTACATCCCTTGTCCACCATGAGTCCTACCTTTGCCAGGGCTCCCTGCTCACCACCATGCAGCAGGGATATGGGGGCAGCCCAGAAGAAGCATGTGGGTATGACCAGCGGATCCACTTCTGTGTAGATCCAGTAGTTCTTTCCCTGTTCAGAGTGAGGAGAGTAGGAAGTTTTACAGCGACTACTGCAGTCTTAAGGCTGGCTGTGGATTCCTCCCTCTCCCACTCTTGGAGATCTCCAGTGTACACAACCCAGCTGCTCAGGCAGTGTCCGGGGAGAGGACGTGCAGCAGTTATCCATATGTGTGAAGCTGTGTTTTTCTCTCCTGGGCCCTGATTATATTCTACTGGGTTATTAATCACAGTTGCTGTATTTTGAAATCCAAATCACCCAAATGTACATTTATTCAAACCCAAAAGTCTTTCCATAACTGCCTGTGTGCAGCTCCAGATTCATAACTGTTTATTTCAGTGGTTTCAAAAGTGTCTGTTATTTCAATGTGCAATCCAGCAGGCATTTTATTATCCCAATTACAGGGGGGCGCTCTTCCAGTCGCCGGTCCCGCGGCTCCAGTGGACCTCCAGCAGACATGCCTGTGGAGGGTCTGCTGGTCCCTCCCGGCGACCGACAGAGTGCCCCAGGCGGCACCCGCCCCAAGCACGTGCTTGGCGTGCTGGGGCCTGGAGCCACCCCTGTATATATACACCAGAAACACCTGAAATGTAAGTGATTGCAGCCTTAAGGCAGAGAATGTCCAGGAGAAAATATAATTCACTTTTTGTAAGTTAAAGGTCCCACCCACAAGCACAACCACAGCTTGGTGAAGCTGTGTGCTGGGGATCTCTTTGGGGACTGAGAGAGTAAGGGATCCTCTCCTTCCAGGATTCCACAGCCTCCACTCTGTTGTTGAGACCTCATCCTCAGAACTGCACCACAACTATTCTATGCTGGCATAACAGCTCTGGAGGACTTTGTAAAATGGTGTAATTTACAGAAGCCCAAGGACTGGGGTCAGAACTGGGAGGCAGAAAAGTGGTTTTAAGTCCCTTTTCCCTGCCCTTTTCAGTCTGGCACTCAACACAGAACGAGAAAAACACAGAATCTGACCCACAGAGAAGAAAGCAGGATCTGCTGCATGGGATTTTTAAGAGTATTACAAAACACTGAGAGCTAAATTTCACTCTTGGATGACTTGTGTGTGACTAACTCCTACTGAGTGTGTCAGAGGGCAAAAATGCCCCATATTATATGAATATGGAGCCAAATTCAGGTTTCTTACAACTTTCCACTGTCCCGACTTCCTTGCACTGAAGCTCTCAGCCTTACTGTAACATTAAAGCACATTTTAAGTACTGAATCTTAATTTTCCTTCTGGTTTCCCCACTCCCATAAGTTCACAGGGGCCTGATGCTTAGCCCATTGAAGTCAGTGATTTTTTCCATTGACTTCAGTGGACTTTGGAGCAGGCCCATGTGGGATTATTCTTCTGCCCACGCCTATTTGCACCTTACCTACCGGACATGTTAGTCATCGCTGCTTGGTATTACATATTACACATACCCTAATTAAAATTTCCTTCCTCTATCAGTCACCCAAGCGATTCTGATTTTTTTTTTCTGCCTCCTCCCTCCCCCACCCTGCCTGCTCCTGGCTGAAATATAGAACAATTCCTGGAAAGGAAGAATTATTTTCCCCCCATGTTGTATAAACATTGGTACATAACTAAAGGGAGTAGGAGAAAGACTTTAAAGAACATATGGCTAAAATTGTTTTGAGGGTTTCAGATAGTAAAGGAGTGATGAGGTCTCCAGAGGGTTTTATTTATAAATGATAGACTCCTGAGAGAGAAATAATTGCCGCTCTCCCATGCGTAAAAATGCAATTCACCTGACATAAAACCCAAGGATAAAATTAGCTAAATGAAAGTCAAATATGGTGACTGTATCAGGATTTTTTTTTTTTCCTGAATAGTGAATCATTTTAAATTTGGTCTCTCCCTTTCTTGGGGGAAAAAAAAGTGCCTTCAATCTGAAAGAACAGATGGTGCCCTGCTCTGCCTTCTGAAGAGATCTGTAGTGCACATTCCTTTACTCTGTCCTCTCAGATAACTGAGTTATACAGCACACGACCATCTGGTGTATGACACATCTTGTGTCCCACAAACAATGCCCCAGCAAACCTCTTCAGGGGAGAGGTTAGTTTCTACGGTAACAGCAGCATGTGCAGCTCTAGGCCTTATTGAGATTCAGGCCTCCTCACTTGTCTCTATTCTTTTCCTTGCTATTGTTGTCACTTGGGCTTTTACTGCTTGGTTACTCAGAGACTGACAATATCCGTGAGTATTTTGTCCCCAGTCCAGATACTATTGTCTCTAAATTTTGTTTCATTATTTATGTTTTCAATATCCAATGGTTGACTGAAGCATCTGCTGTAGAGTGATAAGGCAAGTGCCTTTTTAGAACAAGGACTTTGCTGCTGCCTAATGACAATGCTTTGAATTATTTAGGTTGTGGTTGGACAAGCCTTTGCGAAAGCCACCATTTCCATGAGACACTGAGGTGGCTTATTTTAAAAACTATTATTTGTTTATTTGCTGTATTTATTAGGGACTTGCATTTTTTATTCCGAACAAAAATAAAAGCAGATATGATGTATTTTCATCAGTTTCCTGTGAAAACAGGTCAGTTCACTGACTATGAGGTCTCCAGATTTCTAATGATTGGTGACTGGGTTTGACACAGATTTCCCCCCACCCTTCTTTCTGTTTTTTTAGCTTCTTCACAATAGCTTTTTTTTAACGCTGTTATCCTTTGGTTACTTAAATAACCAACATTTAGGTTATCATCAAATGCAAACACCATAAATAATACATGACCCTGCCCTATGAAAATCCAGTTTTAGCAAAGTACGCCAGAAAGGTTTGCCAACAACGTTAGCAATAGCAAGTGTTTGCTGTCAATAAGAGCCCAGTGTTCCAAACTTTCCTTTATATTGCTGCAGATTAGTTGCATTACCATCATCGGCTGTCCCTGACTTGCCCCAATTAAGTAGACTCCAAGTAACATCATCTTAAATCCAGATGGACTCTACGACTTATTTCATATGGCAAACTGAATGCATTTGTCTTTTTAAAAATATAACTGTCGGCGATGGGGCCTTGATTCAAGAACGCACTTAAGCTCATATTTAACTTGATGTCAATGGAACCTAAGCCTATCTCAAAGGTAAGCATATGAAATTACGTGCTTTCCTGAATTAGGGCCTGAGTGACTTTAAAAAATATTCTATACTATCAGTCTCTGTTTAAGACAGTGTATAGTAAAGCAAAGTGACAAAGTCAGGGCAGTATTATTAAAAACCTAACAATGGAAGAGAGAGGTTCTCTACATTGGTGTTAAAGGATAGTTATCTCCATCCTCTATATAGATAGTACAGCAAGAGTGGCAGCTGTGTGCATACTGATTCCATTTTAATTCCCTATTTTCAGTCATTCATAAATTTCTAAAGCGTTTGCCTTTCAAAGTGAGATGTTCACACTTGTTTACTTGCGTAAAGGCTTATTTTGTTGTTTTTTTTTAAGTTGGGGCCAAAAGGTTTCAGTCAAATTCTTAATATGAGGTGGGCACAAAAAAAAAAAACAACAAGAAGCACTTTTCCTGATAAGAAAAAATCTTTGCAATCTTGTTTAGAACAACTCTACAGCCATAAGAGTTGGGAGGCAGAAATTTAGACTGTGGTGTGGGGACAGCCTTCTTTGATGGGAAATGCCTTTGAGTATTCCAGCGAGATCTGGTTTTAATTTGATCAAGTTAGGACTCTTGGACATTGCGTGTTGCACACATGCAATACCTTTTGCACTCCTTTTTTTCTCTATTTTTTAGGCTCACAAAGTACACAGCTAGGGAAATATTGTGGTGGTTCAGAAATGGCATGTGATCGTGAAAGTAAAGATTGTATCAGAATGTTATGCATAAGGGGATAGAGACAAGCAGGGCCAGCCAGAGGATTCAGGGGGCCTGGGACAAAGCAATTTCGGGGGCCCCTTCCATAAAAAAAAGTTGCAATACTATAGAATACTATATTCTCGTGGGTGCCCCCGGGGGGGCCTGGGGCCTGGGGCATGTCCGTAGGGGGGGTCATGGCTTCCATATTGGGCAACACACCAGGGATTCAACTGGAACCTACTGCTACCGCTTGAACTAAAGAACCAAGACTCCCTAGCTGGGACTGTAACAAACTTGGATTCTCTGTGGATTAGGCCATGTCCAGACTAGGGTATTAAAATCGATTTTAGATACGCAACTTCAGCTACGTGAATAATGTAGCTGAAGTCGAATTTCTAAAATCGAGGTACTCACCCGTCCAGACGGCGCGGCATCGATGTCCGCGGCTCTCCATGTTGATTCCAGAACTCCGTTCGGGTTGATGGAGTTCCGGAATCGATGTAAGCGCGCTCGGGGATCGATACATCGTGTCCAGACTAGACGCGATATATCGATCCCCGAGCAATCGATTTTAACCCGCTGATGCCGCGGGTTAGTCTGGACGTGGGCTTAGGCATAGCAGGGAACCTGGAAAACAAATTTACCAGTGGGTTACTCAAGTACAGTAATGTCTGCTGGATGGTAGCCAGACACTAGAAAGGAATTAATGAGCAGAGTCTTCTCCTTCCCACTGCCTTGACTTCTGGGTGTGTGTGTGTGGGTGTGTGTGAGTGTCCTTCAAACTGCCTCGGGCTTTCTGGGTGTGTGCACGCGAGAGAGAGAAGGTTCCGTACATTATCACAGTTCCAATCTGAGCTGGGGACCTGATGGTGCATAAGCAATGAAAGGTGAGTCAAAACAGAGCCTTCCTTGATCAAATTGGTAGGAGCAGACTTTGATGGAACCTTTGATGGAACCTGTGTCAAGTGAAATACAGTGGGATGAATCAAACCCTGCTTCCAATCACTCTCAAACACTGGAAGGTTCCGAATCCAATTCCCAATATAAATGTTGCTGCTAAGGCCTAGTATTGTGTTTTACCATAGTTTAGAACTGGTTGAAATTTTCCAAATTTTGATTTTTAATGGCACTTTTTGTTGAAATTTCAATGAAGAACAGGAAGAAAATGTCAGGATTCTTGTAAATGTTTTTTTCCCCAGCTCTAGTATTAGTTAATCACTGTGATTCTTAATTGCAGTACTTCACATTTGTAAATGACTGCAATGCTTTTGCCACTTTTTAGTGCCCTGATCTCTCTGAACCATACCAGTGTCTGAGAGACTGATTCTGATCTCACTTAAACCCGCATATGTCAAGAGTGGCTCTGCTGGGGTTAACCAGTGTGAGAGAGATCAATATCCAGCCCAAGAGGCTTTTTAACAAATGTATCAAAAATTACTGCTTTTCTTTAAACTGTAAAAGTTTTCTGTAACCTACAAACTTATTTTTCATTCTTCCCAATACCCAATTACTGCAACCTTAACAAAACAGAGAGGGGCTATTATCATCATTATTAATTATTCCTATTGCAGTAGCACTGAGCAGTCCCAGCTAAGAATGAAGACTCCGTTTTGACAGGCACACATAATAAGAGACGGTACTTACCCCTACAACTTTACAGTCTAAACAGGAAAGGTAGACAAAGGAATTATCATTAATCCCATGTTACAGGTGGGAAACTGAGTCACAGAAAGATTACATGGCTTGCCCAAAATCACACAGTAAACCTTGTGGCACAGCCAGGGATAAAAGCCAGCTCTCCCAAAGACTAGTCTAATGCCTTAACCCAAAGGCCAACCTTCCTCACTCCTCAGGCACTTGGGCAGATGAGCAGTATGGGGAAAGGAGCAAGTAGTCTTTCCTGCCTCCTATGTGTCTTGTTCAAGGGCCAGGGATAATCTTAGTCCATGTACTCAGGAGTGCACAAGGACTGCCACTTATGTGCACCAGCAGGGAGCAACTCGCCCAGTCAGAGACAGAGATATGATCCTAACCCTCTTCCCTTAGCACTTTCCCATATAATTAACATGGCAGAGGCATGCATACTGGACAATCTTCTTGAGGCACAATCCCTCCCCCTAGTGCCCCTGTGGCAGGGAGGCTCTGCACTGCCCTCAACATAGGCCTTTGTGTATTGCACAAAATGTAGTGGGGTCTGATTATAAAAGAAGATCCATTTTGGTCTCACTCAGTGTAACAGAGAAGGAAACTCCTTAGACTGGAAACCTGCTGCATTCTTCCTCTTCCAGTGAATATAAAGGAGAAAACAAAACCATCTGGTATCAGATTAGTATGGACATCTGACCTCTGTCCGTCACTAAGAAGAGATGATCACCCAGCAAGATCAGGGTAATCCCAGAATGAATGCCAGAATATCAGAGAACTTCGTATATCACCCAAGATGCTCTGCCCATAATTATCTCTAAGATTAGAGAAAAGATAACTGGCAAGATCACTAAATTTTTTACCATGAACCTCACATATGCTTCTTTGAGTGGAAGTGGCACCCTCTCCCTTTATCTGAAAGGGAGATATTAGCAATCTATACCACCACCAGACCAAGCATCTTCCCCCCATTTGATTTTACTAGCCATAAGGAGCATGGGGCTGACTTGCAAACCACAGATCAAAGCTCCCTCAGCACCTCTAGAACTTCAGTGACTAAAGATGAGCTAAAGTAGATGTTCCATTTGTCCCCACCAGATAAAGAGTTGCCATGGTGAAGATTGTGAATCTATCTGGTCCCACTCTAGTTAAACTTCTTTCACAAGATTTCAATAGATTCCAAGACCAGAAAGGCCCAATTTAGTCTGGTCTTCCTGTATAACATAGGCCACAGAACTTCTTTCAGTTAACCCCATATTGAGACCAACAATTTGTGATTGACTAACACATAACTTGTGTTTGTCTGAACCATATTATCCAGAAAAGCGTTCAGTCTTGATTTGAGGGCAACAAGAGACTGAGAATCCATCAGTTACACTCTTGCTGCCAAAAATGTATGCCTTATTTCTAGTTTGAGTTTGACTGTCTTTAACCTCCGGCCATTGATTCTGATTCTGGTTATGCCTTTCTCCACTAGGTTGAAGAGCCCTTTAGTCAGGGGTGGCTCTAGGCATTTTGCCGCCCCAAGCACGGCAGGCAGGCTGCCTTCGGCGTCTTGCCTGCGGAGGGTCTGCGGGCCAGCGGCCTCGGCGGACCTCCCGCAGGCGTGCCTGCAGGAGATCCGCCGAAGCCGCAGGACCAGCGGACCCTCAGCAGGCAAGACGCCAAAGGCAGCCTGCCTGCTGCCCTTGCAGCGACTGGCAGAGTGCCCCCTGTGGCTTGCCACCCCAAGCACGCGCTTGGCTGCTGGTGCCTGGAGCCGACGCTGCCTTTAGTCTAGGGAACAATCCTGGGCTAGCAGGAATATGGAGCATATAGCCTAATAAGGGCATGGTTCTGTCTGCAAGGAATTCCTCGTGGTGAGAAAAAGGCTTAGGTAGACACATGTGATACAGGAAGATACAAGTTTAATTTTCCCTTCTGACTGATATTGCACCTGCAAGCAGGAGCAGCTCCAGGCACCAGTGCAGCAAGCTCGTGCCTGGGGCGGCAAGCCACGAGGGGAGGCCTGCCGGTCACTGTGAGGGTGGCAGTCAGGCAGCCTTTGGCAACGTTTCTGCGGGAGATCCGCAGGTCCCGTGGTTTCGGCAGCAATTCGGCGGCGATTACGCCAAAGGCGCGGGACCAGCAGATCATCTGCAGAAATGCCACCGAATCCACCTGACTAGGGCGGACCTCCCACAGAAATGCTGCCAATGGCCGCCTGACTGCCGTGATTGGGGCGGCAAAAAACATAGAGCCGCCCCTGCCTGCAAATTCTAGATGTCTGTTTGAAACCCTGGTAGCATTAGCCCTTGCTGTTGCAGAATCAGGTAGGTGTTTCTCACAAGGAACTTGCGTTGGTAATTTGGGTGGGGGAGGGTTTTCAAGCATTCCTGATAAGGCATTGTGGTCCTTAAACTCTCTCTCTATATGTATTGAGGGTAGGGTGGGGTGGACAAAAGTGGAGCTTACACTGCAGCGCAGCTGCCTATGTTCTATACATGCAATACACAAAGGACCTCAGTGACCAGCGCTGTCAATCGAGCACCTTTTGCTAGCCCTAAATTCACTTACAAAAAAATAAAGAAAAGTGTAGTGCAATCAGCTATCTAAAAAGACACACCATGGGATTTCTGAATTAGAATGAGTCTCTTTGCTCTGCTTAAAGAAAAACAAGACTGGAATGGCTGTTGTCCCTGTTCACTGACCAGAGGATGCTGCTGCTAAGAGCACAACACTTGCCCTGCTCTTTTGTTTTGTGTAATGTTATCAAGAGTCCCTGGTCCACTTTTAAGCCAAGTATGCTTAAGGAGAGTGTCAATCAAGTTGACTTAAACTTTGACACCTAAGATAGTGCGGAGGGTCATGTATATCAGCTACTTCCAAAGAAGGCCAACTGCTGATCTGAGAAGGTTTTTGTAATTTTTAACAAGAGGAATTTGAGAGCCAAAAACAGAAGACTCAGGCATCAGTGTGGAAGGGAATCTCTCTAAAGAAATCATTTAAAATTTACTTCATTTTTAGTACAAATTCTCATCTAGGTTCGGAGTACAAAAATATCTATTGCCAATGGAAGCATGTTTATGTCTCCTATGGGAAAGGAAAGATTAGCTATTTTCCTGAGTCAGACAAATCCTGAAACTCACAGGTAAACTGTGGGGGCTTTAACAGTATGTTACATGTCTGTCATTCTTATTTCTACATTTATCATTCTAACAGCTTCAGATCAGCTGTTGAGAAAGTGACAGAGATGAGAACCAGGTGCATCAGGAAAAGAACAAGAAATCACAATATGTGCTATTTATTACAGAACTCTTAATCCAATTGGCTGAGTTTTCAGTCTGTCAGTAGTGCATTGTGGGGCATCTGAGCTTGAGGGTAGTCTCCATCCCTAGTCTCTAGATAGGATGCTCATCTTTAGTGGAGTGCTTTGCTTTGCTCCTGAGCGGACCCCTCTGGCTAGCCCAGGGGTGGTATTGCTGGCCTCTAGCTCAGTGGTTCTCAATCAGGTGTATGTGTACCCCTCGGGGTAGGCAGAGATCTTGCAGGGAATACATTAACTAATCTAGATATTTGCTTAGTTTTACAACAGGCTACATAAAAAGCACTAGCAAAGTCAGTACGAACTAAAATTTCATACAAACAATGACTTGTTTATACTGCTCTATATACAGTACACTGAAATGTAAGTGCAATATTTATACTCCAATTGATTTATTTTATAATATGATAAAAATGAAAGTAAACAATTTTTCAGTACTAGTGTGCTGTGACACTTTCGTATTTTTATTTCTGATTTTCTAAGTTTTTAAGTGATGTGTAACTTGGGGGTACGCAAGACAAATCAGACTCCTGAGAGGGGTAGGATAGTCTGAAAAGGTTGAAATCCACTGAGCTAGCTCTTATGGCTGGAGGAGTAGGCTGCCCCAAGCTGGAACCTTTGAGAGAAGGAATAATGATGTATTCTAGATTCAAGACTGCCCTTGCAAAAATCAAGCCCAACGATTTCTGCTGTAAATCCAGTTCCAAAGAGTGTTTCTGTGTGTGCACTCTTTCTCTCTCAGTCAAGGCCATAAGAACCCTCATAAGCTGCCTGTGAAGATTGCACAATTCTTAGCACACTCTACCTTCAAAGTGCTGCACAGACGTTACTCACAACATCTCTGTGAGGTAGGTAAGGAAGTGTGATCACCCCATCATACAGGCAGGAAAACTGACACACAAGGAAATTGAATGATTTACCTAAGGTCTTGTGGGTAGTCAGTGGCGGAACTGGAATTTGATCTCAGAAGTTCCCAGTGCTCTAATCAGTCCTCACTGGAGCATGCTTCTGTTCACTTGAGCGGACCACTTCTCACATGCAGATGAAATATGGCCAATTGTATATAGCATCAGCTTTAACTGAGAGCACAGCAAATGGATTCTAAGTAGAAGAGTTTATTTTTTAGGTTGTCTGAGGGACATGGATCACTGAAGGATGGGAAAGGCAAATTCAATTAGGGAGAATAAAACAGACTGCCATGCACAGAAGGCAGGAGAAGGCATTGAGATATATATATAGGAGGCAGACTCCCTTTTTAAAAGCCAGATATACAATTTTATTTTTACAAAGCCTGAATGTTCTTGTTTTTCTATTTACGCTAAAAAGTCAAGAGCACAATCTGTTTAATGGGGGGTGGAGGAACAAGCAATGACATGAGGCAGGATGCAATTTGCATCTAAATACGTTTTAGAGATGAGAACGTGTTCAGAGGAAAAACAGTTATTGCCAGTTCACAAGACTTATTTTCTGATATCATTGTGGGAACCAAATGAATTGCAAAACATCTGCAAGGTGCAAAGTGTCAATTATGCCTTTATGTACATGGGGGAAACGTCACATGATTGAGTCAGTCATTGGACATGGTTGATTGTAAGTTTTTATCCACTGCATAGCTTTAAAGCTTCAGTCAACAGTCAGGTTAGACAATGGGACTGTCAGAGAGAGATGGATCAGTTCGGCCACTCATAGAAGGAGTTGCTTATTGGCACAGAATATGTCCACAGTGGTGGACAGCTTTGTCATTTTGTTTGTGCATATCCTGGCTGGCTGGTGCTTCTAAAGGTCTGTTTGAGATCTACCCATCTGTAAGTGGCCAAACTAAAAGCCATCAGCACACAAAGAAAGCACAGATATCGCTTGGGATTTTTAAACGTAATTGCCACTGGAGTCGTCTTTAGAAGATTCTTAATTTTATTAAACAAAGTGCAGGTCCTTAATCAGATTTCTCTTCCAGTTCACAGGCAACAAATTCAAGAAGTAAAAACAAACAAAAAGCAAACCTCACAAAAGGATCTTCCAAACTCAAATGACCAACTTTCATGTTTCATAGGAGCTCCCAAGTAGAAGAATGGTTTTGAAAGATCCATATGGGTACCGTATGTGCAAAACTATATCTTTATTTGAATGGCTTGTGTGCTACAGTTTATGCTGATTTCAGAGTAGCAGCTGTGTTAGTCTGTATCCGCAAAAAGAACAGGAGTACTTGTGGCACCTTAGAGACTAACAAATTTATTTCAGCATAAGCGAAGGTTGTTTTTTTTTTCTCCTGCTGCTGATAGCTCATCTCAATTGATTGGCCTCTTAGTTGGTATGGGCACTTTTTCATGTTCTCTGTATGTATAAATATCTTCTGTCTGTGTGTTCCATTCTATGCATCCGAAGAAGTGAGCTGTAGCCCATGAAAGCTTATGCTGAAAAAAATTTGTTAGTCTCTAAGATGCCACAAGTACTCCTGTTCTTTTTGAGTTTATGCTGAGCAGCTCAACAAGTCTCAACGATGTTCTTTCTAGATTTGCAAAACTTGCATTGCTTCTTAAAGAAACTTTCAAGTCCAGTGAAGTATGAACCATATATAATTGTGTTACTACAATTAGCATCTGCAACAAAAATAATCTATAATCTGAGAAATTGCATTGAAGTACCATTGGCACATTTTCCAGCTGTGCATTGTACTTAACTACAGGCAAGTCTCATCTTACGCGCATTTAACATGTGCGAATTCAGCTTTGCATGGTCGGCAAAAACAAAAAAAAAGAGAAAAATAACAATTTAAATACTGTACCTGTAGTGCGGTCAGTTCCGCCCGCCATTACACTGATTGTAATTTTGACTATACGCGATTTTTGCTTTACGCGCTGACAGCGGAACATAACCCCAGCGTAAGATGAGACTCGCCTGTATTAAGTATTAATCATTTTGATTCCTATCACCAGTTTCTGTTGCATAGCACTGCACTTTAGCTAATAATAGAAAAGTTCCGAAGCACATTGACATATTCTGCAGAGTCCATGAAGCCTGGGTCGCCCTTCCTCAGCTAGGGGAAGTACGTAACCCACGCACCTCCTGGGTGTGATGCTCTGTCCCATCTAGTGGCACTGAGACCACTTAGAGAGAGATTAGTGAGTCTGCTCTACACCCTTAGCTAGGAGGCATGTGACTTTTATCTCATGCAGTAGAAGCTCATGCATTTAGCTTCAGAGGTACCAGGTTCAATCTCAACTCCTGACAACCAGAGGTCTGTCGGTGTTACACTACTGCACTCAATCCAACTCCCACAGCGACCACTAATCTTCTTCTTTCACTGCTATATAGACCTGTCTAAAGTTTGAGACCTGCAATGCATAACTCTAGGTGAACTATCTGGATGAACTGGTATCCTATCCAATAGGAATCACTTTCAAGTGCAGACTGGACTGGGTAAGAAAGAAAAAAGACACTTTGAGATGAAGGGAACACAGCTCTGTGTAAGCTTGAAAGCTTTTCTTTTTCACCAACAGCAGTTGGTCCAATAAAAGCTGTTACCTCACTCACTTTGTCTCTCTAATATCCCGGAGCCGACATGGCTACAACAACACTGAACATGGGCGGCGGGTATCATAGGCAGGGGAGTGTGCTGTGAGAGGCTCCTCAAACAGCCTAGCGGGGTCCACACTCAGGGCCACCCAGAGCGGGGGGCAAGTGGGGCAATTTGCCCCGGGCCCTGCAGGGGCCCCCATGAGAGTTTTTCCCACAGGGACTCAGGGTGGCTGGGGTTATGCTACCCACCAGGCACTCTGACCGTGCTTCCCAGCGCTGGCCACCCAGTGCATAGGGACTGGGGACACTGCAGCTGTGCTGCCTGGGGCTGGGAACGCGGATGCCCAGCACACTGGGGCTGGAGATGCTGGGGCCGCCCAGCCACCCAGTGCACTGGGGCAGGGACCTCACCACCTGACAGTGGGGCCAGGGACCAAGGTGGGGGTGCTCTGGGCTCCTGTGGGGGAAGGGAGGCAGAAGGGATGGGGCCGTGGGGCTAGCTTCTCCCCGTGGCTGGGTCACTGGCTGCCCATGACACTGTTTTCAACGATTACCAATGTATTTGTTACCCAACACACGTCTGTGGTAAGGATATAACTTTACTGTTAATGCCAGTGCCATTCAACATTGTTTTTTTAAATGGGGAAAAAATGGAAAATAAAACAATTTTATTTGTTAATACTGTTGTGCATCCTTAGGTTTTCCCCTGCCCCCTCTGATTCATTCAGCAGCCCCCACCTCAAATACCTGAACTGGTACTCTGTTTTGCTGGTGATGAAAGGTATTTATTTACTCTTCTATCTCAGCAATATCAGTGAATCAATGTAAGTATCAACATTAACTATTTCACTTCTGATCATATAGCAGAAATAATGTGTTGATGCCACAAATCGAAACTTCCTGCCATGGTTTGCCAAATGCCTCCAACCTCTATCTGGCAACATCTGCAAATCTAGTTAGTTATTGATAATACAAAAATATGTGGTATGTTGAAAACTGGAAATGGGGGTTGACAG
Organism: Gopherus evgoodei; assembly: GCF_007399415.2. Taxonomy (NCBI): domain Eukaryota; kingdom Metazoa; phylum Chordata; order Testudines; family Testudinidae; genus Gopherus; species Gopherus evgoodei. The sequence goes on along the minus strand of NC_044325.1, from coordinate 111,011,451 downwards.
GCTAGGACACTGGATTTAATATCAAAAGTAATAGCACTACTGTAGATTATGTTATTCTTTATTTTCATCTCTAACTCATTGAAAACCCACTGCAGAATTAAAGACCAGCTTGCTGTAAAGTGCACAGAGCCTTAATTACAACACACTGAGAAGCAATAACTTAACTGTATGGAAACTGAAACAAATCAGGGCATTTCCCTTAAAAATAATTGTCCCTGTAGGACATCCTTAGGGCTGGAAATATGGGTCATCACACAATTCTAGATGAATGATCCAAGCAAAGAAACAGCTGATCTGAAAACCAGAGAGCCAGAGCAAGTGTGTTTTAGAAAGTATGCAGCCAAAACTGTAAATTATATTGTATTGTAATTATAAAAGATAAAATATGTTGAGAATAGCATGAAATTTCATGTTAGTTTAACCTAGTCTTCTGTGTTCAGTATATATATATATATTTCCTACCCTGCAAACCAATTATATACTGAAATATATATGCACGCACATGAAACCAAGACAGTTAAAACTCTTCATTCTGCATTAAAATATCCTCAAGGGCCTGGCTTAAACTTATAAAAGACAGGAAATTCAGAATAAAGGGTCGGACTTAGCCCTTACATCTGCTGTGGCTAGTTATCATCGTCAGTGGGTTATGTATAAAGCCAACTGAAAAAAAGGTTTTGGGTTAGTTGTTTTGTGGCAACAAAATTAGCCTAAGAACCAAAATGAAATAAATTATCTGCTGGGGGGGGGGAGGTGTCAAATAAATCTTTCAAGACTGACTAAAAAAAGTACAAAATTGTACTATGAAAATGTAGAGGTAAGCTATAGCATTGAACGAAAATAGGTCACCTCAAAGCATTCCATGGAAGCAATTGGGTAGATTGCACTCCCCAAAAAGCATAGACAGGGATTGTGTGACATGGATTTATGTATATCATGCACTTATGTGTATCATACTGGTTGGGATACCATCATGAGATTAATACACTGGCTTAGTCTTTAGTGTGAGTCCATGGGCTTACACCAATGATGAATCTGGCTCCTCATTTTCCAGGAGTTCCCTGTATCCAGAAGTCATGGAGGATCACTGTAGTATACTGTTCTTCAAACCAATACAGTCCATGAAAGGTACCAGTCCTACTAATGTTACCTACTTAAAGTGATCCTACTGAACCCAATGAGATTGTTCATGCAAGTAAGGGTTTTGAAGGACTGAGCCCTAATGCTGGATACAGTCTAAAACTGCTGACAATATTTAACAGTTTAAACTCTATTGCACTGACAGGCTTCTTAAAATGAACAATTACAACGCCTTATGGCCATGTCCTGCAGCCTATGGAAGTCAACAGAAGTCTCCAGTTCTGGTGTGTGGGACAGTTTCCCGTCATGAATATGCTGTATGTAGGAATATAGGAGTTGCCATGTTGGTTCAGACCAGTGGGCCATCCACTCCAGTATCCTGGGTCAGACAATGATCAGAGCCAGATGCTTCAGCAGCAGGTGCAAGACGCCCCACTGTATGAGATTATGGACTAAACTGTCCACAGAGAATTTTTGTGATGATTCTCTCTCTGTTCGAGGTTGGATTATGTTCCTTCCATACTTTTTGTTTAATACTCCTATCTCATGTCCTGTAACTGCAAATGTTCTCATTATCCATATCCAGTGCCTTTTAGACTCCTGCTAAACTCTTGGCCTCAGTAGCATAACATAGCATTAAGTTTCACAGGTTAATTTGTGTTGTATTAAAAAAAAAACAAAAAACTGGCAGGGTAGCGGTGGTGTGAGGGGAATCTGCAGCAGAAGTCTCTGTGCAGCTATATGATAGTGGTGGGGTGCAGTAGGAGCATAGCCAATGGACCAACAGCTACTTAGCTCCACTGGCCAAAACCCACTGTGGTGGGATGGTCAGGGATAGTAGCAGAGTGATTTGAACCTCTGCGAAATTCTAAATCACACAGTCAGCTAGAGCTTAGTTCTAGATTCCCTGCATTAAGTGGGAGTTTTGTCTAAGGTAAGACTGTAGGACTGAGGGAATTTTGGGTGTGACACTTTAATCAGGAAAACTGGCAGAAAATTTCCCGTTGTTATTTTGCTCACTGAAGTCTTTGCTTTGGATGTGCTCTATTTTGTAAACCCATGTAATAAATAGCTTCAATGTAACAGGCTTCTCTGGAATGTGGGCCTGTGTTTACATTAAAATCACTTGCCCTAACTAAACATACAGAGAAAATGCTGATGCCTGACATGTATAGACAATGACCCCCTGTTAACCTTTGTGCTTAGTTAGAGTTTCATTGGCCAGCTCATCTGTATGCTGCCGCCAGTACTACCATGGAAAAGGTAATAAACACATTAGTGCACCAGAGGTAATGCATTGTCAGCAAAATAAAATAAGTGACCTTTCCTGCTGCTGTTAGTTTAGCACTTGTCTGAAGGAGGAACATCTGTTTGCTATTCACAGATAACAACAGGTAACTTAGTATGAAAGAGGAGAAATAGAATGCACCTTTTAGTGTCAGTGCAATGGGGGTGCGGGACTCATTTAATTTGTGAAAATGCATCGTTGTTCACGATGGCAGTTTCCTTGTCTCAGTGGTCCTTGGGAGCTGTCAGCCAGGGATGTTTGCCCCAGGCAGTGTAGTTCATTCAGTTTCCTTAGGGGAAAGCCACACTCTGGGATGTCAAAGCAGCACTGCTATCCCTGATGTCATCCCTCAGTAACCTAGTGTAGTGTGTATGGTAGAATCACAGACTCTGCCCTTAGGCAAGGGTTTGGCAGTCACATGAGTGCGATATCATGAGCTGTTGCTGAGGGTGAGACTGTTGGTGAGGATTAGGCCATGTCTCAGCAACTGCAGAGCAAAGCTAGGCCAGGCTGCAGGCAGGGCCGACGCTTCCATTTAGGTGACCTAGGCAATCGCTTAGGATGCCAGGATTATTGGGGGCGTCATTTTGCCGGGGGGGTGGCAGGTGGCTCCGGTTGACCTGCCGCAGGCATGCCTGCGGAGGGTCCGCTGGTCCCGCGGCTCTGGTGGACCTGCTGCAGGCATTCCTGCGGACAGTCTGCTGGTCCCGCGGCTCCGGTGGACCTCCTGGAAGAACACCTGCGGCAGGTCCACCGAAGCCGCGGGAGCAGCGCACGGGGCGGTGAAATGGCCGTGCGCCTAGGGCGCCAAAAACACTGGCGCTGGTCCTGGCTGCAGAACAGGAGCAGGGTGATGGTTTGGTCTTTTTCATAGAACTTCCATCTTTCTAAATATTGGAACAGTATTGTAGTTAATGGTGCAACTATTTGATCCTTAATCTCCTATCATGATGAGTATATAATCCATCACTATCTGGTGGTTTACCATCTCCAGAAACTTGCTTCTCACTAGTTCAGTAACTGCAGGTTCCTCCAAGTCACTGTCATTAGGACCCAGAAACGCTGATGTCATAAACGTATGATTAATATTTCTCCTTTTCATATCCAGATGCACAGATACAATTTAGGTCAAGATTTTCAGAAGTGACTAGTGATTTGAGGTGTTTCAACTTTTGGGAGCCCAGCATGAGACAACCAATTTTTAGAAAGTGCTGAGCGTGTACCCTCTGAAAATCAGGCCAATCTGAGGAGTCCCAAATGAGGCAGCCAAAATCACTGGTCACCTCTGAAAATCTAGGCCTTCATTTTTCCACCATTTCTTTGTAAATAACCAATTAGTCCTCAGCAATCCTGCTATTGGCCTCACTCATTCTCTGGTATTTTTCAGTTCTCTAATATGTTTAAAGAATCTCTTATTGTTTATCTTAATAGATTTTACACTTATTTCAGCTTTATTTTTCCTATTTGTTCTTTGTCACTGGTTTTTACTCTGTTTTGTTATTTTCTTTTCATTCATAATTCGCTTAAGACATCACAGATCCACGCTAGTTTTATAATTTTGTGTTTGATTTCACAAAATGGTATATACTCCCCCTGTATCAGCTCTGCTACCTGTCTTAAACTTTAGCCAAATTTCATCTGTAACACCATTTACAAATAAATATTGTCTAATGTAGCCTTCATTTTAACAAAATGGGTCTTAAAAGTTTTAAATTCCTGTATTTGTATCCAAAATCCATCCAACTATCAAAACGTAGAGTCTTATTAAATTGTGATAATTATTTCCCATATATCCTTAGCATTACATTCATTTCTAAGTCACTTCACTTATCTTTCCTAAATGACTAAATTTAGTTTAAATTCCTTAGTTTAGGCATGACAAGACTCCCTAGCTATAATGGCATGTAGCCGATCTGCGACTGCTAGCAGCAAATATCTCCAACCGCCAGTGATAGGACACTAGATGGGGAGGGCTCTGCATTACTATTGCAAATTCTTTCCCAGGTGTCTGGTTGGTGCATCTTGACCACATGCTCAAGGTCTAACCGATCGCCATATTTGGAGTTGGGAAGGAATTTTCCCCCCAGGTCAGACTGGCAGAGGCCCTGGGTTTTTTTTGCCTTCGTCTGCAGCATGGGGCCCTAGGTCACTTGCAGGTTTAAATGGCAGATTCTCTGTAACATGAAGTCTTTAAATCTGGATTTGGGGACTTCAGTATCTCAGCCAGAGGCCAGGGGTCTATTACATGAGGAGGTTGGTGAGCTTCTGTGGCCTGCAATGTGCAGGAGGTCAGACTAGATTATCATGATGGTCCCTTCTGGCCTTAAAGTCTATGAGTTGCTTTCAACACATATTTATATAAAAATGGATCCTCCATAAGGGTTACTAATTCCTTTCTCTTTTAGTTAGCAGATGCTTAAATATTCTACTTGATCAAATTAAAGTCCTCAGATACGTCTGTCCTCAGATACCTCAATGCGAGGAGTCCAATTATTTTTTTCTTTACTCCTGAACCTCTCTGGTGGTACCAGTAGTTTCTGCAAAATTTAGGCTTCCCATAATCTATTAAAAAAAAGAGGGTGGGGTATTTCTAGCCCTGTAATTTGAATGTGACATTCCAAATGTGAAGTGAGTGTGAACCAATGCATTGCTGTCTTGAGTCTGCTGAAGGCAGACTGAAAGAAATGGTTGAATTTTCAAAGTAGTCCAGGGGTCTTAGCCACACATCCTTCACTAACTATAGAATGTGGCTAAGTCCCTTGGACTGCTTTAATATTAATGCAGACTTGCCCCCTTATCTCAGTGGTGAGTTAATTCTGAAGAGCAGTGGTGAAAATGTAGTGTTAACATTAACCATTTCAACTGCTGATCATTTCAGCAGAAAAATCCAGCTATTGTGAGAACATAAGCGGCACAAGTACTTTTATTTTTCCCATTATAATGGCACCAGCCATTCCCTTCAGCGTCTTGTAACTGTTATTAAAATTCGCTATGTTCAGCTGTGCATTGAAATAAAAATTATATCTTCCAGCACCAAAAGGATCACTTAACCTGTAGTATTATATAGGTGTTTTTAGGCATTGTGGTCAGTTGAGAGGCTGACTGATTATTTCTTTTTCTCTGCTTTTGCCTGATGCACAACTTATACTGGAAAATAATTGGAAGATCCTTAATAAAAGAACTGTTTCTATTTGCAGATCAGTTACTTTTTTGCCTTGCTCATAATCAAAGGTGGTGTTGGCTGACAGGGCAGTCAAGTCTAAAATGGCCACTGGTAACAACAGAACTTAAACTTTTTTCTCAGACATTAAGGTCCCTAGTTCTGCAATTGACAGTACATGGACAGACTGCAGGGCAGCACACAGAACTCATTGAGAAGCGGCATGGTCTAGTTAGTTGATAGGGCACTAGATTGAGAAGCAGGACATCTGGGTTCTATTATTATTCCTGGCACTGAGCTGCTCTGTGATCTTAACAAAGTCACTTTCTCTCTCTCTCTTTCTCTGTTCTGTTTCCCCTCACAAACTTTGCCAGTCTTGTATGTTTAAATTGCACGTTCTTAGGGACAGAGACCGTCTCTCACTCTGTGTATATACAGTGCCTAACATAATGAGGCTACGGTCTAGACTGTAGCCTCTAAGTGCTACTACAAAACAAATAATATTAAATAAAGATTTGCTTGGAGCTCTGTGCAGGAGCAGCTGTCTGCACACTGGATTGGGGGTGTGTATCATTTTGTTTTTCTTTTCTTTGTTTGTAAAACCAGCAGAAATTGTAATGTTTTCCTTACTGAGTTTGTGCTCTTCCATGCTGCAAATGTTCCATTTCCCTCTATCTTCTGAACAAAGCTCATGTTAGCATTTGGGGAGGGGGTGTTTGCTTTCAGATTCAGATGGCATTATTGTCTTATCTCCAAACGCAGGGCTTCTACATCGTCAGATGTCAGTGTGACTCCATGTACGTTTTTAGTTAGCTGCTGTTGCAGAGCCAGTAGAGGGAGCACATACAACATTGTGTTTTTGTGGACCCCAGAAGAGCACTGATAATTGTCTGATGCTTCTCCATCTCAGTGATGAATCTGGTAGATTTAAATTTAAAATAGAAATGAAATATTTTTAATCTGAAGAATATTAGTCTGTAACAGTTTTTGTAGGGGGTCACATCTGGCCCTATAAACCTTAATCTATATATTTTATCTTTGTTTAATTTTCTATGCTGTCGTACCTTATGACATAATTATGATGATCACTCATCTAACAGGATTCATCTATTGTATTTTAGCTAAGAATTGAAAAGGGGATTTCTTTGTTTTCTTTAACTGCTTTGAAAATATTTGTTAATAAACATGTTCCTTTAAATAGGCTCCCCTTTCTAAGAATATTATTATGGAGGACTGAATCCCAGTTTCTGTAGATAGGTTTACACTTACATATTTGACTTAGAATGCAATCGCTGACCACCACGGTTCCTCCCTGGCATGTATAGTAACACTCTAGAGAGTCTATCAAACTGCTTTGAGTGATGGGGAATGGGGAGTGCTAAACAACAATATTGTGTCCAGTTCTTGTGTGCTCTATTATAAATTGTGACTATTACATGCAAGTAGAGTGATCAAAATAAAACCAGACAGGATAATACAATTAAAAGTTATTACTATAGACCCCAGCTATTATCTACACATCTAGCAGTCGAAGTGGGGCAGGTGCTTTACAGATACAAAATAGGACCTGCCCCAAACAGTTAATGATCTGAGGCCCCAGTCCTGCAAGTTGCTCTATGTGGGCAAACCCCTCTATCTGCACAGAGCCCCACTGACATTAGTGGGACTCTGCACAAATCCATCTTGCAGAATTAAGGCCTAAAAAAACCAATACCGGTGACATCATTTCTATTGCACTTGTCTGTTTTTCTTTATTATGTTCTATCCAGCCCTTATCTATTCTTTATTTCCTATATGCAGTGAAAAAAATGTTAGTCGGGATCTCTCTCTCCAGAAGACAACTCAGATTTTCTGGCTGCGCTCTGTAGAAGGCTCCAGGTGTTCCCCCTAATTAATAATAAGTGTGGGAGTGTCTTAATGTATAAATTGCCTATCCTCCATTTTGGCACTCTTTTCTGCAAGCAAATGCAGCTTGCAGCAATGAAAGAGCTAGAAGTAGGTAAGTCTAAACAAACAATTTAAAAGGAACAAGGAAAGAAATAAAAGAAGGAAGATAGCAAGAAGGAGTAAGGGAAGGGAGTGGGCATTCTTAGTGGTAAATTAAGACTAATGGGTTTTGGATCCAGCCAAAGAATCCTCTTTCTCTTCTCCATCACCAAACAAACCAAAGACTCTGCCTGCCCTATCAATGCTAATTCCTGCTCTCTAGTTCTCTCATGTAACTCCCTCACCCTTTTCCCCACTTCTCCAAATCTTCCTTTGTGGATTCAAGGGCCCTTTCTAATCCAGGCTTCAGACCGATGGATCCTACCATAATCTATCTCTCAGTTAGCATCTTCTGTCTATCCTGCTCACTCTCATATTAGAAAGGAAAGTAATGATGCCATGGACTCATTATGATTTCTGAAATGGGAATAATTACTGACACAGGAGGACAAGGAGTGAATGAACATGGAGACTTCATTAGCTTGTATTGTTGCTGTCCTATCCTGTCCTGTAGTTAAACAGAAATCTTCAGTCTCCAGATATCCTGGTGTCTGACACAGAGTGAGACAGAAATTTAATTCCTTTGGAGATGGTGTCCTACCACAAGTCCCATTGATACTGTAATTCCTAGCATGGTGTGGATCTTGTTTATAATACTCTTCTCCTGATGTAGCTAAAACACAATTTACACTATTCCACCATTCAGGAGCATAGCATCCTAGAAATGTAGAGCTAGAAGCATGGTTCAAACAGGGTTTGGGCCCATCTACCCTGCAATACTGAACAGGTAAACACTATCAGGTTGTTACTGATGGTATTTACAGCAAAGATGGGATCATTCTGTCACCTGTATTTACTCTGGGCAGGCGTGCAAGTGGCTGGATTCAGATTTCCACTCTGTATTGGGAACAGAAGTCAAAAGAAAAGCTTTGAGGGGCACTTCCACCTGTACAGTTTATCTTTAGAGTTTGCTAGTCAGCCCCTGTTTGTTACTACAAGTAACACAGGATAAACAATGAACCATGTTAAACTTGATATAACTATACAGAACCTTGGAACACTGGAGTTCAAAGAGACTGCTGTATCTGTTCTATCCCTTTTGCTTCAATTATTATTCAACCATAAATACACATCTTTGAACATTTCCTTATTGTTATAAAGGATCCAGATTCACCTGTCTAAAGTCCCTAAGTCACTTCTTTGTCAGTTTTACTATAGTTCTTGCCCTCTTGTATAGTACTTGCTCTTTAATAAGATGTAGTCAACATTAGGACTCTGTCATTCTATTTGAAATTGTTTTTAAACTGTCCGGTGGTTACAGGCAGTGTTACAAACCAGATTACCTAGTGGGTTAGTCTATAGCATGTCACATGACTGTTGCGGGCGGGGGGAAATCTGGTACATATTTGACAGATAAATTATGTTAACCACCATGCTGGAAAATAGTCTTCTCAGATCCATGCTTGATAACTGATCTTTGACGTATCTGTTGCTAGTTCATCAACCACTAGCATGGACAGGGCGTCTAAGCCAATGCCTTCAATAAGGTGATCCAATAAGTGGGTAGCTGCTGCTGTGTTTAACAACCCTTAACATTTGTCTTGTACTGATAATACATTTTCTCATGCCCTTATAATCAGGGTTTTTTACACAAGAAAATTATCCTATGTCCAACATAGTCAAAATCCCTTTGGGCATTCCATAGACCTTGCTGCACCCTCCTAGAAAGTGACCCCTTCTTTCCCCTTGCTATATCCCAGCAAGGTTACTTAGGCTGCCAATCCCTCAAGAAAAAAGCTAACAGCTAACCAAACCATCTTAGACCTATATTACATTAACATGAAGTAAACCCCAGGACATGGTATAAAGACAGTTAAGATCCCATCCTCATTGTGAAAAGTACCAGGTTGTGTGACCCAGTTACACAACAGGCAGTGGTGCTCACTGTGGTTAAAATATTTTGACGTTAGTGTAGAGAAAGGACCAAGCCCTATGTTTACCATGTTCCTGAATTGGGATCTAGTTTTGGACATTGCAAACAAGGGTGCTATTAACATGGTTTCAAGTGTAGTACAGAAAGGGATTCAGAAAGGAAAAGCAGAAAAGAGAGCTTATGCTTGGATGTCTAGAGCCATCTGCCACCACAAAAGTACAATACTGGATTCTTGAAATGTAAAAATAGATCTCAAAAGAGACATGTTTTAATGAACTGAAGACAAAGAAACATGTTTGAAATAAACTGAAAACAGAAGCAAGGTTCAAGGATCTGTTTGTTAAATGAACACCCAAAGCCAGAATATGTTTTTACTGCTGGAGAATGCTGTCTGTCTGGTTTGTGCTAAAGACCCGGTCTCTCTTTGGGATACATGTGGGAGAAGGAGGGGGTGAATGGCAGCTCTTGTTTGTCCTTTCTTGAGGAATCTAATTATGTATTAATTGATTTCAAAGGCTGGAATAGTAATTCCCTAGCAAACACTGGCTTGGAGACATTGGTCAATTGTATCCTCTTTGTCCTTGTTTATAATTTATTCACCTCTGTGGAAAGAGTGTTTGTGATTTTTATTTCTACTTAGACTGAAAATCACAAGTATGGAGATTTATTTTTGTAAAATTTAAACAAAAAAACAAAGTTGCAGCACACAAGGGAGGTATCTGTAGCACCAGGATGGGCCTTTGGTTTTACACTGTACACTTCTAAAGAAAGAAATGGTAAATAATAAATAGCTGGACTTGCATATTTAACCATGTTTATCAGCATCCCTTTCAGCATCTGTAACTGGAAGAATTACTTTTTAACTTGCAATAATAACCTGAAACATAAAAGTACAATTGCTTTCCACATTGCCACTGTGCGCCTTAACTTTATTCATGCTTCAGTCTCCCCGTCTGTGAAATAAGAGCGTCATGAGGTTTAACTAATAGGTATGAAAGGCGCTAGATAAATTCAAGTTATTCAAATATTTTGCCACTCACCATCTCCACTCCAGCAGGGTCATCAGCCTCCACCTCAAATTTGTCCATGTCTCTCTTAACTATCTCTCTGCTTTCTTCCACACTGCTGCAGACACATGCTGCAGAGACCTGAAATACCCTCTTTCTGTTGATACCATAAGATCACTACCCTCTTCTGCAAATGCTTCCTCAAGACCTACTTCTAACATGTCTATGAGAAATTAAGCAAGTTGTGGACACATTTATTTAAGGGGGAATGGGAAATGTCAGCTGTGAAATTAGACCTGGGGTCTTCATAAAAATCAAGAAACCTCTAGCAATGATTTTTCTGTACCCCTAAGTCCAGCCCTGGGGGGGAGCAGAGGAGGGTACAATGTGACCTCTTAGGAAAAATCAATGCCAGGTTTTAAGCCTTGCTGATGGGTTTACCAGTTATGTTTTGAAGTCTCTTTATAGGGGGATAGAAAGCTGAGATTCTCTCTTATGGTCCTTCCTATTAGAAAATTTGGAGTAGAGGAGTATGGCCCTTAAGTTTAAGGACGGGCAAAGCTCAGCTCTGATCAGCCTGCAACTGGTCTGAGCTGCTGCCTGGAGTAGTTCCTTACCCCACGCGTGTACACACACACCAAGGCAGAGGAGTTTGGGGACTCGACTCCATCCCCTTGCCTTTCCCCCTCCTAGAGCGGCTGAGCCACGAGTCTCCTGTCATTCAGCCTTCTGCCCGGCTGATCACTGTGAAAAGAGCCACCCTGGTGACAGAAACACATGAATATTGACTGCAAACAAACCCAGGGAGAGCGGCACCTGGGAGCTCCACACTGGTCCGGGGGGGAGAATCGGAGAGAGCGGGAGAGGCAAAGATTGAGCGCTCCCACATGCAGAGCCCAGGCCCATCTCAGTCGGGGGGTGGCGGACTCCCCGGGGCCTGTGGCAAGCTGGCTGGGTGGAAGAAGGCTCGGTGATCTGGGTGAGGAACCCTGCCTGACTAATGATCACCCGGGAGCATTTCCATGAGGCTGTGAATTGCAATAAGGCAGGGGTTTGGATCGGCTAAATCCAAACCTCCTGTTTCACAAGTGGAGGAGGCCTGGTTACTATCTACCCCGTTTTACGGAGGCTGCTTGGTCCTGCCCTGAAAATTTCTGACTTTCTCGAGATCTTTATTTTATCGATGAATGCGGAGGGGGGACGCCAGAACTGTCACTTTTTATTTCCTCTGTGTGCTCGAATTAGGGTGACCAGATGTCCCGATTTTATAGGGACAGTCCTGATATTTGGGGCTTTTCCCTATATAGGCTCCTATTACCCCCCACCCCGTCCTGATTTTTCACACATGCTGTCTGGTCACCCTAGCTCGAATCAGTGCTGGTAGCTGCATCTCAAGGCCCCTCTGAGTGACTGATGATTTCTATGTAAGGCTCCTCTTGAATTGCTTGCAGGAGTAAATTGCCTGCTATTGCCATTTGCTTTTGTTTCTCAGCCCGATCTGGAGACAGACAGCGCTTCTTCCTCCCCTCCCCCCTCCTGTTCTTTAATCTACCTGCTGCAGCCCCGGAGTAACAGCAGCTGAGTATATATAGCTGATGGGTTATAATGGGAGCTATTCTCCAAGGAGAGGAGGATAATAAAGAAACATGTTGTATTTACAAGTTTCCCTCTTCTGGTCCCCTTCATCTCTGGGGAGATGGCCTGTCTTGAAATGATTTTTCTTCCTTGCACCTTACCAAGTGTCAGGAGCTTTGATTTAACTTTTGAAATCCTCCCAGGTTTCTTTTAGCTTGCAGGCAGGCGCCATGGCGGTGGGGCAGTTCTTTGCCAGCCCTGTGGGTTTCAGACCTCTCTTTGGAATATGAACCCCCCCTTTTGTTTTTTCCTAGCTCCCTCCAGTTGCTTTTACAAACATGCACGCATTGTCCTAGGGAAATGACTCTTGTTTGCTTCAGAAATACACTTTCAAGCCATCACTACCCCCCACAACAGATCAAAACTTTAATAAACAGCATCTGGAGGCTAATATATCACCAGCCGTCCTCTGTCTCCCCCCATTTGTATTGTGTCGTGGTGGGGCTATAAATTAGGCTTGGGATGGGTTATATTTTTCCTTTCATAAAAATGACATTAATTCCTAAACCCCAGCAGTATCCCAGAGTATTTCCCTGGGGGAGAAGGGAAGACTCCAGGCTAGAAATTGTAGCAGGTTCATCAGAACCTTAGAGCTCATTTCAGCCAACCCACTATTAACCACCTATTACAGAGAGGTTTAGTGTGTGTGCGGGGGGTGCATATTTAAATGGTTGGCGTTTCCTCCCTCCCCCCAATCGCAGACAATTTTGATGAGTGGGTTTTTGTCCGGATGGTTTGTAATAGTGCCTGTTTTGGGGTGTCCCGGGGGGTCCGGGAAGCTTTAATTCGCTCACAAAGGCTCATTTGCAGGTCAATGCCATGGCACACTCGCCTCTCCCCTTTGCCTAAATCTCCTTTTGTTCCCCATCGCCTGCTCCTCATGCCAGATGGCCGCGGAAAATGCTAATTTTTTTCTCTCCCCCCTCTCTTTGCATTTAATTGCAGCCCTTTGCAGATGGGGGCTCTGAAGTGTGTGCTTCATTCAAATAAAGTTTGCTTTTTGGTTTCCAGGCACCTTTCTTAAAGTCCGATCTGAGTCAGGCAGGGATTAGTTTGACAGGGAAGTGACCAGATTAAAATCTGCACATGAGATCTGCTTATTCCCCCCCCCTTTCCCTTTTTAGCTTCCCCACCTCAAAAAAAAAATCGTCTCCCTGAATTGTTGTGGATGGTTATGGTTGGGAACCAAAGAGAACCCAGCCCAACCCAGGCTCTTGAAAGCAAGGCAAGCGTCCATGAAGAATTCACCTTCCTGGGATGGGGACAGTGAAGCTTTTTTTGCTTAATTTGTTTTTTCTTATTATTCTACAAAATTAGGTTCTCAATGAAAATAAATGATCTGGCTCTTTAACAAAAAAATTCTTCCAAGATACAGGATTGTTCCTTTCCTCTTGCTAAGAAAAGAGAAAGATAACCAGTTAATTTGATAACCATTGCTTTGGCTACATAGCTGAGATTTTCAAGAGTTGGGGTGCTTCCGTTTTTGAATGCTCCATCTGAGACACTTTAAAGCAGTGTAATTTAGGTGAGTGTTCAGCACGTACTTTAAAAAGGAGTGTAAATTTTCAGAATCTCAGTTTGGGCCCCCAAAATGACTTAGGTCCAGGTCTTCAAAAGCACTTAGGCACCTAACTTCAATTGAAATTAGTGGGAGTTAGGCACCTACATATCTTTGAGGATCTGAGCCTTTCTGTCTGGGAGAATCTTGGCCATCCTTGTCCACCAGATTAGAAACAGAAGGGTCAGGTCCTCCTTTATGCCAGTGTAAATGCACTGGCTTCAATAGAATTGCGCTTGATTTATACCAGTATAAGGGCCTGATCCAAAACCTTTGTCTTTCAATTGACTTCAGGAGGCTTTGAATCAGGCCCTAAATGAGAAGAGAACTGGTCCAAAGATGCTAGTGGAAAAAAGCTAAATTATGGCAAAGACTAAGGCTTGGTCCACGCTACCAATTTATGTCAGTGTAACTACGTGATTTAGGTGCCTAAATCCCAGTTTTGGCTACACCATGAGCCATAAAACTCCTGTGAAACCGACAGCTGCCTAAACTCTCTGAGACTAAGTTGTCAGAGTAAAATTTCTCTAGGAACCTATGGGACAGATGCCCATCTCCTATCTAAGCACCAAAGCAATTCATGAACCAGAGGAAGATGGGCATTCACCTGCCTAACTTGTGTGTGGGGCCCAATCTGGTAGACCTGTTCAGAGGCCACCTACCAAATTGTGCCTCATTCAAAATCTGGGGCGGGGAGGAGAAGGTGATGGTGATGCCCATCTTACCACTCTTCGCTTGATGATCAGAGCACTCATCTGGAAGTTGGGAAACCCAGGTTCACTATACCCTCAGGCAAAGGATTTGAACAGGGGGTCTTACCTCTCAGGAGAGAGTCTAACCACTGAGAGATTCTCTTATAGGGCTCTCTGAATCACTGTTGTTCAGGGTGTTCCACTGTGAATAAAGAAATGGAGCAGGGGGCTAGACCCGGGGTCTCCCACCTCCCAGATGGGTGCCCTAACCACTGAGCTATACATTTATTTTCACTCAGTGAAATGCTTTCTTAGGTACCTATCTTCTCCCCCTCCCCCCCATTGTATAGGGAACCTAGGTGCTAAACTAGGCTTTGTGGGTCACTGTTGTTCCTGTGCATTTTTAGGCTCTTAAAAGTTAGGCACTGTGAAATTCAGTTTTCCGATGCTTATGTTGTGTAGTGGATCCAAACGTTAACTTCTCCAAATTCTCCAGTCTGGTCTCCAATCTGAAAATGGGATAATACTTATCTGGTTCAAATGGGAGCTGACTTAATTAGATCCCCATCCTCCAAACACATACGCAGGTGTTTGAGTATGAGTAGTCCCAATGACTACTCAGGCTTAAAGGTAAACACCTGTGTACATGTTTGCAGGACCAGGGGTAGAGAGTTTGTAAAGCCCTTTGGATCCAAGATGTAACAAAAGTGCAAAATGTTATTTGGTTCTACTGTCATCCTTTGGGTACTAATAAACTCCTGCTACAGTGATTTATGGCAATGGGTTGGATTTAAGAAAAATGCCATTGATTCCATCATCCACTAAGAGGAAATAAAATGTACTTTTACTTCATTGGGGTAAGGATTTGGCCCAAAGGGATTGTTGTTTCGTGAGGTTATTGCTATGTAATAAGACTAAAATATGTTGCCCTTGAGTGTAACTCCTTCTCCCTCATCATCCTCATTGCTGCTAGTGGTTGAGAATCAGGCCTTCATTGAATAGACATGCTAAAAAATGAACGTTCAAATGCCATTCAATATTAGTGATATGTATCATTTTCATGTATAAATATCTGTGCCCTCACGAATAATTAACAGAAATAATTAAAAGCAGAAGTACAGCAAACAAAGATTTAACCCTATGTTCCCCCAAATCTTTTCTGAAATACTTTGCATTGGTTTTACTATTTAATTTGGGGTTTGGGAGAATCCTGTATACTCCTTATTTTAAGTTACAATTCTCTCTAAGAATTCAAGAACGTTTATTTGCTTAAAGGCTGGCCAGTAAAAAGGCCCAAAGGCTAATCTCTTTTCTGCTACACACCAATGAAACTTAGAAAACTTTGACGATTGACTTCTTCACGTGGAAACCGATCTGCTGCAACTGAAAGTGAAAAGAGACCATTTCTTGAAGGGGGGAAGGGGGAAAAACCTCTGAAACTCTGTTGTGAAGAAGTCGTTGTCCTTGGCCTGTGTAGTAGCGGCAGCAGCAAAGGCTTTTTGATCCTCAGATTTGTAAACTTGTAGACATAATAATGCCATTTCTCTAGTGTTAGCAGGTGTCCTGTCTGGAAGTTGCTGCCTCAGCCTCCAGCAGAGCTGGGAATTAGAAAATTGTCTGTCTTTTCTGAACCGTGAAGTGCTTCTCTAAAATAAAGGCCAGGTCAGATGTTAAAGGGACATTCTTGTCTTCTGAAGCCGAAATAATCTACAGTCACGTAAAGAAATGAAGGCATCCTCCTCCCAAAATGGTCAATCTCTTTATCTGCCATTATATTTCCTAGGGTCAGGGAAAACTCTTTCCATTCTCTGCCATTTCACAATATTTCCCTTCAGCCAATAATCATCCTCCAACTCCGTATTTATTTGTCATAGAAAAATAACTTGAAATGTTTTTTTCCTGTTGGGCTTCCTCTGTCCTTGGCAGGATATTTCACTGACTATGGATTGTGCTTTTATTTTTAATCATTTTTTTCTGTCTTAATTTCCCCCTCACCAACTTCTGTCTAATCCATGAAAAGATTTGTGTATTTGATATGGTGGTTAAAGGGATTTTTATAGTACATTTTCAGAGCAGCCACAGAAAACTCCAAAAATCAAAACAAAACAAAAACAAACCCCACCCTGTTTTTTGCACTTAATTTAAATTGCAACAAATTTTGTTTGACAAGACATCTTTGCCAGAGCACGGTCTCTCTTGCCACTATAGGTGAGGCTGCTAACCCTGGCTACCATGAAGGCTGCCCAACATTTTGCATCATAAGACCCTGTTTTCAGCTGCTTATACATTTGCTAAATTTCAGCCATTTGTGCTGAAATTTTATATTTAGAGTATCTGCCTCAGACTGATATGTTTCTTTATATTTGCAAAATAGTTTAAATGTTTCCAATAATGAAGCTAGTGAAAAATGTTGTGCCCATGTTAAAAAAAAATTCTGGTGATGTTTTCATTGAAAAGCTCAGGTGCACTCATGGTTTGGAGCAGAGACTTGAAGTTTGGTGGTGGGGGAGTGGCCTTTGCGTCAAGGATGTACATTTTACTGTCCTCATGAAAATTGAAGGCTGACATAATGCATATGCATGGGCAAGAAATTAAGGTTTCATGGACAACCTTAATTCTGGCATTTCCTATCTTTTAAGTGCTTGACTTTGCAACCTTAATATTCTTTTTAATGTAGTTTGTGCATTTGCACTATATCATACAAATAGGGCTGGCAGAAAAATCAGTTTTTATAACTTCAATGGAAAATATCAATTTATTTTTAAGCATTTTTCTATCATCTTTTTTAAATGCACAAAATTATCAGTTGTAAGCTTTTTAAATTTTTTTTATTTATTTTAAATTTTCACTGTTGTGGGAACTTATGCAGGGTGCCAATAATTTAATGACGAGACATTGAGATTCAAAAAGTTAAAGCATTATAAATGATAGAACACAAATTGTCAACATCATATGTCAAAATATACAAAGTAAATAGCATTAAATCAAATGCTGATAAGTTCTCAGCAGCATTTTTCTTACTTTTCCTATCTGTAAATATTGTTGTTTATTTATGGAAATCTTTTTTTTGGCATGTGTACACACAGTGAAATCGACATTGACAGATAAATATCTAATTCTTCCAAGCCTACATGTAAACATTCTCTTTGCCTGTCCTCTTGGGTTTGCATACATGTGGAGTGGTGTAGTTATTTCTGACCAAGGTCTTCAACTCAAACGCTGCAGAATCACACCCACAAGGAACAGCTCAAAAACACATCTGCAAAGAGCAGCAAGCAATGCAGAAAAATACTTTGTCCTTACATACTGCATTACCTTCCATCTGAGGATCTCAAAACACTTTGCAAATATTAATGAATTAATCCTCACAATACCCATATGATGTCACTAAGTATTATTACCTCTATTTTACAGACTGGGAAATTGAGGCACTAAGGGTCAGATTCTGATGTTCCTTCCAGCAGCATAAATCTGGGGTGTATCTATTTATTTTGTAAAAGTTCCTCTGAATGTAACCCCTGCCACTGAAAAGTGACATGTCCAAGGTCATACAGAAAGTCAGAGCTGGGGTTAGAACTAGAGCTGAGTTAAATTCATGGACCAAAACTTTTTCTTTCAATGAAAAGTGCAGATGTGGCAACACTAAAATGATTTTTGCTGAATTGTTCATCCTGAAAAGAAACTTTTTTAACAAAAATCAAAATATTTTATATCGACTTTTTCCAAATGAAACATTTCAATTTTTTTATTCAAAACTACTTTTTGTTTCAAAATTTCCTTCCATTCTAATTCATTTGTATTTTAGTATTAAATTGCTTGAAATCTAAATGAAATTTTTGGGCTTGGGTTGAACAATTTTTTTTTTTTTTACTATTTTGAAGGGCTGCTGCGATTAAAAAAAATCATGATTAATTGTGCAATTAAAAAAATGCGCTGTTAAACAGTAGTAGAATACCATTTATTTGAATATTTTTGGATGCTTTCTACATTTTCAAATATATTGATTTCAATTACAACACAGACTACAAAGTGTACAGTCATCACTATATATTTTTATTACAAATATTTGCACTGTAAAAAACAAAATAAATAGTATTTTTCAATTCACCTAATACAACTACTGTAATGCAATCTCTTTATCATGAAAGATGAACTTACAAATGTAGAATTATGTACAAAAAAAACTGCATTCAAAAATAAAACAATGTAAAACTTTAGAGCCTACAAGTCCACTCAGTCATACTTCAGCTAATTGCTCAGACAAGCAAGTTTGATTACAATTTGCAGGAGATGATGCTGCCTACTTCTTGTTTACAATATCACCTGAAAATGAGAACAAACGTTCACATGGCACTGTTGTAGCTGGCGTCACAAGAAATTTACATGCCAGATGCACTAAAGAGTCATATATCCCTTCATGCTTCAGCCCCCATTCCAGAGGACATGCGTCCATGCTGATGATGACGCTTGATAACGATCCAAAGCATAGCTAACCAATGTATGTTCATTTTCATCTCTGAATCAGATGCCACCAGCAGAAAGCTGATTTTCTTTTTTGGTGGTTTGAATTCTGTAGTTTCTGCATCTGAGTGTTGCTCTTTGAAGACTTCTGAGAGTATGCTCCGCATCTCATCCCTCTCAGATTTTGGACAGCCTTCAGATTCTTAAACCTTAGGTTGAGTGCTGTAGCTATTTTTCGAAATCTCACATTGGTACCTTCTTTGTGTTTTGTCAAATCTGCTGTGAAAGTGTTCTTAAAATGAACAAGTACATAAAAGGTTGTTACAAGAAGAAGGGAGAAAAATTGTTCTTCTTAACCATTGAGGCTAGGACAAGAAGCAATGGACTTAAATTGTAGCAAGGGAGGATTGGGTTGGACATCAGGAAAAGCTTCCTAACTGTCAGGGTAGTTAAGCACTGGAATAAATTGCATAGGGAGGTTGTGGAATCTCCATCATTGGAGATTTTTAAGAGCAGGTTAGACCAATACCTGTCAAGGATGGTTTAGATAATACTTAGTCCTGCCATGAGTGCAGGGGACTGCACTAGTTAACGTCTTGAGGTCCTTTCCAATTCTATGATTCTATGTGCTGGGTCATCATCCGACACTGCGGTAACGTGAAATGTATGGCAGAATGCAGGTAAAACAGAACGGGAGACATATAATTCTCCCCCAAGGAGTTCAGTCACAAATTTAATTAATGCATTATTTTTTTAAAGAGCATAATCAGCATGGAAGCATGTCCTCTGGAATGGTGGCCAGAGCGTGAAGGGGCATATGAATGTTTATTGTATGTGGCATGTAAATAGTTTGCAGTGCCAGTTACAAAAGTGCTATGTGAAATGCCTGTTCTCGCTTTCAGGTGACGTATATAAGAAGCAGGCAGCAGTATCTCCTGTAAATGTAAACAAACTTGTTTGTCTTAGCGATTTGCTGAACAAGAAGTAGGACTAAGTAGACTTATAGACCCTAAAGTTTTACATTGTTTTGTTTTTGAGTGCAGTTATGTAACAAAAAATTTACATTTGTAAGTTACACTTTCACAATAAAGACATTGTACTATAATACTTGTATGAGGTGAATTGAAAAATACTATCTTTTGTTTCATTTTTACAGTGCAAATATTTGTAATAAAAAATAATATAAAGTGAGCACTGTACACTTTGTATTCTGTTATAATTGAAATCAATGTATTAAAAAATGTAGAAAAACATCCAAAAATATTTAATAAATTTTAATTGTATTCTATTGTTTAACAGTGTGATTAATCTACAGCCCTACTGTTTTGATTTGCTGAAAATTTTGAAAAATTTCAGTTTTGGGTTCTCCCAAAAATCAATTAGTTGCATAGCTCTAGTTAAAATCCAGAGACAAAATTCCACCCTTGATTACACCAGCGTAAATGATTGACTTCAGATTTATTCTAGATTACAGTGTACGGAGATGAGGGTTTGGTCCCCAGTCTCTGGACTCCAAGTCATGCTCTAATCAGTTGATTTGATTTTGATCCCATTACACCACTGTAATGAGACTTCAGTGGAAATACTCCTAATTTATCTGAGAGATCAGAATTAGGCCTTTCAGACCTGATAGGCTCCTTTAAATCTACATACATCCATTTTCCAATGCGAGT
This sequence comes from Gopherus evgoodei, assembly GCF_007399415.2. Lineage (NCBI taxonomy): Eukaryota > Metazoa > Chordata > Testudines > Testudinidae > Gopherus > Gopherus evgoodei. Next base: position 110,990,978 of record NC_044325.1, on the reverse strand, counting down.
GCAACATTCACTAGTGTAACTTGAGTTCCACTGAACCAGAAAGTGTTGGTTGCCTGCTCAAACTTACACATTTTTCCACCATCATTTTAATTACCTTCCTTTTCTCTGGACTCTTGGACAGTGGGGCACGCCAATTTAAAGAGCTGCTGAACCACACAGAAAACCACTAAAAGATCAGATCCATGGAAAGTAGCTCATGCTGCAGAATCAAACTTGCAGAGGAGAATCACACCCAAGACAGGCTGTTCGACTGCTGTAGAATTGTACCAGCTGAATCAGTGCTGCAAAGCAGCTTCTCAAGCCCAAATGCTATAGAATCAGATCTTTTAAAAGCTGTCCTAATACACAATCTCGCCCTCAATGTATCGTCTCTCCACCTTAGTTTTGTTTTAACACGCAGTAAATGTACAGTCAAAAAGTCAGAGGCTTTCTCTTATTATAATCTTACACAACTGAGAGGACTTTTTTCAAATCCAAAAAGTCTAGATAAAAAATATTCCTCCTCCCCTGCTTCTCTCTCTCTCACAGCTGAACTAAGAGCAATTATTTATTATGGAACCAATATGTAGACATATAGGGTCAGATCCTCAGTTGATGTAAGTAGCTCTGGCTTTTCAGAAGCAGATATATCTTATTTAAGAGACAACACAAGGCATCATGTAGCATTTTGTAGCATAACTTTTATTAAAAAAGAACCATCCTTTAATAGTTTTCCCAATTAATTCAGTCAAAGCAGGGCTTCCATCAGCATCAGGCATGCATTGTTCCATCCATTAATTTTCTTGGGTTTTCACTACCTTTGTCCAACTTTTAATGATGTCTGAGTTCTTTAGCTGAGCCCTTCTTGCAGGAACGTGTTCCATGGTTCAGGACTCCAGTGTCATAGAACTGCTGTAATGTTCAGTAACCTTTTGCAGTGTACTTGGATCCTCACTTGTTTGGATGAGGGACATTGTTCTCTATTGCCAGAGAGCAGCATGTTTGTTAGAATAACTCGCTGCCTGGACTATACAACAGCCTCAACAGAAAGAACGGATGATGTTGTGTTTAAGAAACTCGACTGAGATTCGAGAGATTTAGGTTCAATTCCTGCATTTGCCAGATTCTACCTGTGTGACCGGGGCAAGTTACCCAACTTTCATGCCTCAGTTCCCCAACTCTAAAATAGGGATAATGATACTTCTTTTTTCCCCACTCTTTGCCTGCCTTATCTATTTAGAGCAAGGATTGTCTCTTACTATGTGTAGCTAATCTCAGTTGGGCTCTCTGGTTGCTACTGTAATATAAATAATGAAAGATTTTAAATTGAGGTAGAAATAATATGCCCTGAAACAAGTTTCCTGGTGTGGGTTAAAATGATTGCAACACAGCTAAGCTGGCCAGACTAGAAAAATGACTCATGTTTGGCAACAGGTGTCAAATACAGGTCCTATTGCACCCTCTCTGTCAGCTGTCAGGGTTGAAAAGTCTGGCCACTAATGTTTAACTGGTGCTGCAAGTAGTTTGGTTCTGTCACAAAAAGAAGGCTAGATCCCTTGTGGAATGTGGGATCAAGCAGGGTTATGCAGTGGGTGTTGAAAACAGTTTGGCTTAGAGTTTATGGATAATAGTCATTCCGTTTCAAGGAAGATTTCAGTATTTTGACATTTGGTTTAGCTCTGATTAGGAATGAAGACCAAAATTTTTGAAATTCTTAGTGAAAGGGACAGGTCTGAGGTCCCTGATTTAGGGGCAATACTCCTGGAAGTCCTGGGCATGTGGGCCCTAGAACACCAGAATCCCCAGAAGCCCCTCAGGTGGGTTGCCAAGAAGCTGGGTGGGTGAGCTGGCAAGAAACTAGACTGGTTTCATAGGAAATTCATCAAAATCGAATGGTTGTTGTGGAACATTTGGAATTTGAAAAATCAGTAAATTCCAACCCAAAAAAAAAATTCATCAGAATTTTACTGACCAGCTCTAGTTTGGCTTTGTCTGCGTTAATGGCCAAACCATTTTCAGCCATACTTGAGGTCTGTAGTTGAAATCCGGATCAATTTCCTTGTGCAGAAAGGACTCAAGTATAGATTGGGAAAGAGGGGAAGATATTCAAACTTTTTTCAATTATTTTACATTTAGAACATGCTTAAACTGTATTTGAGACTAGGATTGTGCACCAGTAGTAGTCTCAGACATAGTTTGTCCCATTCCACAATGGCTGGCCAAAATGTTAAAACCATTTAAAAGGGATTCTGACAAGTAGAAATCTAGTTAATTTAGAAAAAAGAGCCCTGGGACTACTTGCATGAGAGAGAGAGTTTTCAGAATCAGGATACCAGTTATAACTCTGATGGGGGAAGTGACAATCTATAGCACCATTTTGGCTTACCACAGTTACTTGAGAGGGAAGAAATCCCTGTCCATGATGTAGGGCTAAGCAATACTAAAAATATGCTAGCCATATTTTGAATAGTAACTTGCTTTTGTTTAGTGCTTCAAGTAGAACAGTGCCTATCCTGCTTTATGCTGCATTAAACCAACTAGTTTGCTGAAGAAACCATGTAAAGCATCCAGTTCATGTTAATATATATAAAGATCCCGGCATGATCCAAGAGGCATTATTCCCCCACCCGGTCAGTCAAACCAGGCACTGGCATGCAGCTGTAAATTTGGAGGAGAGGGGGTGTTATATAATAAAATGAATGGCTTGTAGATGCATCATCCAATCACCTATGCAGAGAATGATGTTACCCACACACATACCAAACATGTGAGCAATACTCTATAGTTTCTTTAAGGTCCCAAATCTGCTCAGCTTCTTCATGCTTGGCCCAACCTCTTTCTCCTCATGGCACCCACACGTTGGGGGTTGTTTATTATTTGTATTATGGTAGCACTCAGAGACCCAAACAAAATCAGGGCCCCGATGTGCTAAATCCTGTCCTTATATGTGTTTGGGAGACAGTTCCTTCTCTCAAAGAGCTTACAAGTAGAAAAGAGAGTGGGAGGAGACAAAGGCATAAAGAGATGAAATGTCCCACCTATGACACAGTCTCCCCACCTGGCTCCTTATTCAATCTGTTTCCCCTCAACCTATAGGATCCCAGTCCCCCTACCTCACTTCCCTCCCTGTTCTGCAGTCCAGGCCCAGTCTAGTTATCCAGCCAGTCGCAGTCCTCATCCCAGATCCCAATTCCCAGTCCCAGTTTCTTCAATTGAGACATCCCCCCACTCTCTAGTCCCAGTTTCCAGGCTCCTTGTCCCAATCTTCTACTCCTGCCTCCCCCCAGGTTCAGCTTTTGTCCCCTATGCATTTGAATCAGGCTGCTTCTTCCTCTACTGCTGCCTGGGCCCAGTTGAAAGCACAGGAGATACAATCTCCCTGCTCTCAGTTCTGGTGCCCAGACATGGCATAGTTTATAGCAGCCCAGAGCAGCAATTTCAGGGAAAGTCCTGTTCATCCTGGGGTTGCAGGATGCTTGGTGTAGATGTAATCTTTAGGAAATTTAGCTACTAAAATCTAAGAAGTCTATTGAACATATGAAAAATGTGATCTTTCAAAGGCTTTTAACTTGGCCAAATATGGGTGGATTTTCACCAGCAAAAGGCACATTCCTGACACAAAGGCCATCCACCTACCAAATGTCAAGACCTTTCCTCAAAACATGAGACTGGTAGAACTTTTCAAAGAACAGTTAATCAGAATTTTTTAAGATGAGCAAAACATTTTTTTCCCCCAGCTCATTCTTGGGAATGGCTAATCTGTTTGGGTTGAACTTTCCCAAAAATATTCAGACTTAGACAAGACACACAGCATTAAAGAATTCAGTTCAAACAGTTTGATGAAGTCAAAAGCAACATAAAACAGGATCTTCTTATGGGAAGTGTCAGGCAACCTTAAAAATAGAAAGAACAGGTGTACTTGTGGCACCTTAGAGACTAGCAAACTTATTTCAGCATAAGCTTTCGTGAGCTACAGCTCACTTCTTCGGATGCATAGAATGGAACACACAGACAGGAGAAATTTATACATACAGAGAACATGAAAAGGTGGAAGTATGCATACTATATCAAATGATTAGACTCTTCCTGTTGGTATGCATACTTCCACCTTATGGAAAGCTTATGCTGAAATAAATTTGTTAGTCTCTAAGGTGCCACAAGTACTCCTGTTCTTTTTATGGATACAGACTAACACAGGTGCTATTTAAAAATAGTGTGGGCATGGCAGAAAGCATCACCTAAACACCATTGTTTTGTATTAATTCCTTTTCTTTTAGGGCCTGAGTCAATGTCCATTGAAGTAATTAGTACTATTTATTTGTATTACAGTCGTGCCTATGCCCCTTCAAAATGAGATTGGGACTCCATTTTGCTAGGAACTGTAAAAGATGGACCCTTTCACAAAGAGAGTTTACAATCTAAATATACAATAGGAGGGAAAAGAGGTGAGGTCACACAACTGGTCACACAACTGGTCACTGGCAGGGTGTGAAATAGAACAGAGCTTTCCTAAGTCTAAACACCAGTTACCTACCTGTCCATTGTTTTCTATATGGGAGACTCTTCATTGGGAACCTCTCCAATTATCTCAATAGGGGGTGGATGAGGCCTTTACATATTACTATGTGTGTCTGTGCATGGAGGAGCTACCTTGATATATGCTCTCACAGAGGAAGAGTAGAAATTAACAGATATTACCCTATCCTTAGAGATCATCTTTATTGCCATTTTGTATTTATATTTAAATTTTGGGAAAGAAACACAACCTCAGTTTTGCAGGAATGAGGCCAGTGAAGAAACATCTGGTGTTTACCCTATATTCTGTGGGAGTGCAGCAAAAGCTGACTACTTCATTCAAGCAAGTCCAGCTGCGGTCACCTAATTACTTCTTTACATGTAGACAGCAGAACAGTTTTCCTCTCCACCTATTTCTTTTTCTTCACCTGATCATTAAATTTCCCTCTTGTCTCAGCTTTTTAATGCAATCAGCATGCTAAGAAATCTGTCACCAAGGCAGATGATACATTTGGTGTGAATTGGATGCTTACAAAGAAATTATCTATCTTGGTTCTTAAATGTTGGATGTTATTCTTTAAAAATTGAAATGTTTTGGCATGTTATTTATACTGGATGTTTCCTGCTCATTGAAGAGAGATGATTATTTGCTTAAAAAAAAAACCATTTTCCCACCTTTAAGCGATATAAACACAACAAGGTTTGGGGGAAAACAATTAAACCTCTCCAATAGTTTTGATGTGAAAGGAAGCTTTCTAGAGCCAACCATATTGTGAATTCCTCTAACTGAAATATTTTAATTACTAATTGATAACGCTAATCCTTTAACCTGGATAGTTGGCTTGATGGGTGAAAGAGCGGCATCTGGGGGTGGAGAGCCTGCTAATAATTGCATTTCATAAAGAATTTCCTCTAACGAGTTTCCCTTTAATTTTCCTGCAGTGCTGTTTCCCTTTCGAAATGCACTGCAGGATTCTCACTTCAGGGTACTCTCAATGATCGAATCGCCAAGATCTGAAAAGAATAAATCCTCACTCACAGATCGCCTACTAGTAAAAGTGCACCACCATTCTAGGAAGCACGTAGCCCTCTGCATTGAAAAGCTGAGCGAGTTATTTGGGTTGCTTTGCTCTTCGGTCTAGGTTCAAGAAAGCTCAAATAAGCATCTGACTTCGGGCAGGATTTGCATTGCAAAAGTAATTTTATGAAGCGCCTTATGTTTGTTTAAAAAAAAATCTCTATCCTAGAATCCAAGCTGGAATGGTTTGAAGAGTAACTGTTTGGCAATGAGGATTAGAAATCTCCCCTCAATTTCCCCTACGTATCCTGGTGATAAAGGGCACTTTAAAGTCCCTCTCTCAGTGAATGAGCTTCAGTTAAATATTTCAAGAACTTCTTTACATGGTTTCCTCTGATGCATGTACTGTTGGGACATCTGTCTTCTGTACCTAATAAAGTAGTCTAGATTTAAAATGAACTTCATTGGATTGCTTTGAAACTATAGGCACATATGGCTCATAATTAGCTGGATATCTCTTATAGTTAAATGATTTTTTCTCTCTCCCTGCCCATTCGCATCAATAATAGAAGCAAACAAAGTTCCAATTGTTCCCTGTTGCGGGACATTATGTGCCTGAATAAATGGATGTTGGCTGTGTCTACATGGATTTGCCATATGGCTACAAAGGCCAGAAGAATAGGGGCAGTGTGCTTTGTGATGGGAATAAGGAGGAGGCAGTGCCAAGCTGGGTGGAGCAGGGGATTCTAAAGGAGAAGCAGGGCTCCACACCTTCCAAAAGATAAGAAGTAGGGGGAGCAAAAACTACAAAAAATATTTTTTTACCACAAACGCAAGACCAAGTCATTCAGAGAGAGGGCCACTCTCTCTGGTGAATTACAGGCCCTTCCGGGAAAATAAAATTGCATGGTGTTGGCGGTGCGGGGCGAGTCGAGGAGAAGATTCATAGAAACAAAGAGACTGACTAGAATCAATTGTGTGTGCGCAGAGAAACGCTCTGTGGTGGCTTCTGTAAAAGTGAGCGGGCACGCTCGTTGTGACTCTCCCATTCTAGCGCTCCAGACTTTCCCCTGCGCTTCCTGTTAGCAGTCCTTCGAAACAATCGCTTTGGGATAAAGAAACGAGCGTTTAACAAAAATAAATAAACGCCAACGTTTTCTGCCTCGGGGTGGGTTTTTGCACCTTTGTGCAAACTGTGGCTCCGCCATCCGAGGTCTTTGAAGGCTACAGAGAGTATGGATCTTTCATTTCAGAAGGTCCTTTATTAGTTAGACGCTGAGACAATGGAAGTCCCAAAGGCACCTGCTTCCATGAAAGCAAGAGAAAAGCCCATAAATCCTGGAGGATCCAGCTGCCTCCCTCCGTGTATTGCTGGCATTTAATAAGAAAGGGAAAAGCTATCTTTTTCTTTTCAAAGGGGAAAATCGTTTTGATCGGGGCCCATTGATGCAGGCACCATAAAATAAATCTAGTTCTGATGAAGTGATCATATCGTTTTGAGGTAATCAATGTTACTTTTATAGTGCGAAGCTTTTCATAAACTTCAACCCTGGCAGAGCAGACAGAGCTCACGGGGGCTCGGATGACTGCCTTTGAAATAAAGATGATTGCCTTTCAGGCCGCTGGAAGCTTTATTCCTCCTCCCTGGCGTCGTGAAATGATGGTTTTGATAGTTTCGGACTTGTCTGCACAACTGCTGCAGGAGTGCATTGCAGAAGGCTGCAAAGCATGTGAAACTGCAGTCCTCAGCCAGAGGGGCCGCGGCGCTTGTGTTATTTGGGGATTTTGCAGGAGCAAAGGGAGGGAAAAGAGGAGTGTTTGAACGAAAGCCAGGGCTAAACGGGCGGGGGGAAGGAATGAATCGGGGACGTCTCCTTATCCTGACTGGGCAACCCGGATCCTTCTGCACCAGTCCCGGATTCTCTCCGCTCTCGGACCCTGGATCTCTTGCTTTTTTTCCCTGTCTTTGCCCTGTCTCCAAATCCTCCTGTGTTTCCCCAGATCCCCACACAGTGGATCAGCTCAGCTAAAGCTTCCCTCGCCTCCAGTCACTTTTCTCCCCGCCTAAGGTTAGCCCAGGATTTAAGACTGCGCCCCTCTCAGCTAGCGCCGAGATACTAATTTGGGAACCGCAAGATTCAGCTCAGCTGTATAAACCAGCAGCTGGATTTAAATTGAGCGGGGGGGGGGGGGGCAAGGATTTCAATTCGCCAGATTAAACTACAGCGATGTCTAGAGGGGAGGAGTCGAAAGGGTCACTAAACCACTTATGAGTATTTTATAGGTCCGTAAAGGCTAATATAATCCAACCTCAGAAATTACCGTAAAAACCAAAGGAAATTCAGCTGCTAAAACTCCATGTAAGCGTTACCTTAAGAGTCTGCGTTAAACCACATGGGCAAGAGATTTCAGATGGGCAATGCGGGCTGATTCCTCATCCCTACGTGTGAGTTAAACCTGCTGGAACCCTGGCTGGCATTTGGCCGTCAACTCTGTCAGGTTCCTGGTAGTTTACAGCGTTGAAACGCTGCCTTTGCAGCCTCTTCTATGCTATTGTGTTTGTTTGCACCGATATTGACAGTTTAAAAAAATTACGAAACGTTTACTAGGAAACGTACTGATCGACTACGCACATTCAAACTAATTTTTTGTCTTGTTTATCTAACTACACTATGAGCTACAACTTGTGTGTGTATGTTTGCAAGTTAGGCAAGTGCAGAAAATCCTGAAAATAATATCCAGCCATTCAAAAGTGGTAAATCAGATTTAAAGAAAAATTAGTGAATATGTATAAAGTCACAGGATACTATGCTTGGAACACTTTATAGACCTTTACAACCTTCCTTCACACACACACATATATATAATGTGTAATACTCTGTGCCTGACTGGATTGTGAATAATTTCCATGTGTAGATTTTAAAGTGGGGATATTTCCATAATAGTCCCCCATGTTTTCAGTCTTATCAGGGCTGCAGAGGTAGTGTACTTAACTGACAGTAGGTTGTGATATTTGTCCATTATTGTGACAAAAAAGGCAGTAAAATATTAATACTAAAATGTTGATGTATGGTTTTTTTTAATAACTAGACCCTATGTTATAGTTAACAGCATGATTGTATGTTACCATTTCTATTATAAACTATATTTTTCAGGATTTATAGCTTACTCATAAGCACGTTCTCGATTTAAATTGCCATACCAGGAAGCACTTCCTTGCTATTGAGATGTTTTGTGTTCCAATAAAACAGGAAATCAAATCAAAGCAAGTTAAGGGTTTTTTTGTTTTTGAAGTTTACAAACATATATTGTTGGGCAAGAAGCAGTTTTGCAAGAGGTCTTTTGATGCACATAACACTGTGATGCCAGATAATGCAGTGTAACACTTTATATATATTTAAACTTTTCTGAACAAGAGCAGAAAAGCTCTGTCTATTGTGTCAAAGATTAAGAGCTCCCTTATGCATTGACACAGCAGAGGAGGCACTATGGTTTATCATTCCAGTGACCCCTTATTTACAGATCAGTGGAAGATTTTTTAATCAGACCATTCAACTTGCAAATAGTGTGTGGGTGTGTCAAAGCTTGGCACACGCCAGTGGAACCTGAACTGCCTGATAGTGTCATCCTACAGTTTCACTTTGGGCAGATTTAACCGCAGAGTAAATGAGTTTAAAAAACAGTAGCCATTCGAGCTAATTTTATATGGATGGCAAGATGCTTTACAAACCCTCCCCACAAAGAGCAAGCATGAAACAACGTTAAAAGGCATTGTATTGAACACAAATTCAGTCTTCTCCTGGATTAAATGGGCCAGAGCTTTGTCTTGACCTGTAAGTAAATGTTATATCTACATGAATTATGAAAGCCAGGCTTGAGGGATTTTAACTTCTTGCTAATGTAGTATATTTTAGATTATGGAAATCAGATAATTGGTTCATGCTAACTCCTGCAGTGGCTACAACCCTCCTGTTTTAGGGGAAGTTAAACTCCTCCAGACCACTGACAGCTGATCAATTGTGTACTACTTACAATATATGGGGGAAGAGAATTATCCTTCTAACAATCTTCACCACTAGAAAAAATCTATTATGCTATGCAATATGTAAAGGATGAGGAGCAATGTGTGTGTTTGTTTTTTAAATATTGGGTGGTGGTGTGTTGCACATTTTGATCCTGTGTTTCTTTATACTATCCTTATGTTTTGAGCACCTTACTTTACAAAGATATGGAAAATGTCCCTCTACCCCAGCAGCTATGGAGTATGAGAATGACTGAGTTAGTGGAATTGAGAGACAGTGTCAGTTCTAAGTTTATACAGGTGTTTTCTAATGTTTGTAAACTATGGCATTTCCTGTCAGTTGTGTTCCACTAAATGTTTCTTTAATACTAATTAACATCTATAGATTTTGGACTCCTTTTTTTATTTGAACTGTGGCATTATTTGCAATGGCAGTGGTACAGACCGGCTCAGGAACCATTGAAACAGATTTGTCTTCAAGTAAAAACTAAATTTTGTGAATGCAAAAAAAAAAAAACCCTATAAAAATAAATTTACACATTTTGTAAATAAAAGCAAATATAGTGCCCTTTGGCTTAACCAAAAGAAAAAAAACAAGACTATTGGGTGTCAACCAACATTATCCACATTTGACATAAATAGAAAAGATAAGTTAGTATAATTCTTTTAAAAAAATTTGTACAAATATACATTTTTTTGCACTGAGATCAGCAAAGATTAAACATTTTATATAAATGACTTTAAAGCTTTACACTTCTGGCCAGTGTACTCACATTAGGCATAATACATTTATATATAAAACGCAATACATTGCACAGTTGTACATTAACACTGCTCCGTCTGTGGCTGTAGTCAGAGCCACTCTCACTGCATGCAGTTCCTCGTGGGGGAGAAAGTGTAGGGAACCCAGATCTTAATCCTCCTTGCTCCAGATCTCGTGAGAGTTGCCCCTTGCCGAAGTGTGGGCAGAACAGCCGCTAGGCCATGCGCCTCGAGAGACGAAGCAAAATCTCCCTTAGGTGTCATAGTGCAAAATCTGAGGAGAAAAAGGGGGGGGGTGGTGGAAGGAAGCAGCCATGAATTTCGTGAACACGCACTGAAAGCAAGCGCGACTGCCGCTCCCAGCAGACACAGAGCCCCCGGCGGCCACAGAATAAGTCGGCAGACCCCGCCCCATCCATCTCGGCGAATGAGTCAGCGAAACCAGTTCCTTCCCCGGCCTGATCTCACTCAGCACCGGGGGGGGGGGGGGGGGGGGTGCAGGGGGGCTGGGCGGCCCTGGCTCACCCCGGGAAGTGGCTTCCCTTGCGTTGGCAGAGCGAGGCAGCAGCCTGGCCCGCCCGCCCGGCCTCCAATGGGAAGCGCCCCCCAGCTGTTTTGTTCGCAGCGCGCACGCCCCGCGGGGTCCCCGCTTCGCAGCGCCAGGCTGGCCACTGCCCTTCCCCCCGCCCCGCAGCAGCGGCCGCCCTCCTCCTCCCGCGGCTGGGTGTTGTGAGCAGGAGGCCGCGAGCTGTGGTCCCCGGGGAGGGCGCTCACCTGGTTCACCGCAGCCGCTTCCGGGGAGTCTGCTCGGCGGGCGCAGAGGCGGGACACCCGCCGGGATGGTCGCAGGCCGCCTTGGCGTCCCCCGGCCTTTTCCGCTTGACAAAGAAATCTAGGGAGCAAACCCAGGAGCGGGGCGTTACGCACACACAAGCCCACGCCGGCCGCCACCTACCCGAGGGGCGGCCCCCGCGGGACGGACACACGAACGTGCGGCGGCAGCAGCCGGGACCCGCCCTGCCCGGGCACCCGCACAACAGCACACAAGGGAGGCGGCGAGCAGAGGAGGCCTGGCAGCTCGCGACTCCCCCTCTCTGCCTCGGGAGAGGGTTGCAGCTGGGTCGGGTTTGTTTACTTCGCCGGCCTGCAGCGCGCAATGTGCTGTGTAAGCGTTTCCCCAGCGCGCTGCGCCGCGAGCCTTTTCGCAGAGCGAGCGATGCCCGGGGCCCTTTAAAGCGCCGGGGCAGGCGGGGACACTTAAGCGCAGAGAGCCCCGGGGGTGCGCGCCTGTGCCGTGCCCGGGGCGTGCCCCTGCCTTACCTGTGATGTGGGCTGCGCTGGAAGGCGACACCCTTTTGAGCGCCGCTGGCGCGCAGGGTACGGGTTTGATTGTAATCCCTGAGTGGTTGTTGAGCTGATCGGATCGGTTCTCCTGGTTGAGCCGCTCTTTGCCCCCCGCGATAGTGCTTTCCGAGGCGGCCGTCTTACCCTGGGGGCTGAGGGAGGACGCAGACGCCACCAGCTCCTGGTGAGAGTCCCTGGGGTTAGCCCCCGCAGGAGTGTCCAGGTCCCCCAGAGGTGGCTTGGACCTGACCAGCAGCACCGGGAAGCGGCACCTCCCGACCTGCAGTGTCTCTCGATAGAAAGCGGGCACCGAGCCTCCCTCCACCTCTTCCCACTGCAGCCTGCCCGGGCCGTCCAGCGGGGTGTCGGTCTGGAAGTTGTAGTCCCACCGCCTCTGGTCATCCTCGCTGATCTCCCGTAGTTTGCTCTTCAGCTCCCGGCTCAGCTCTTCGTGATCCACCGGGCCAAACAGGTTCCGGCAGACCCCCGTGCGGGCGTGCAAGGGGAAAGTCCTGCGGGCGGCCAAGCGCTCCAGAGCCGAGGCGCTGGAGAGGTGCACGTTGGACATGATGGTCCCGCTGCTGCTTTGCCCAGGCAAGGCAGGGACGCAAACGCGGTGCTCCTGGCGAGAAAAGGGCTGTGATTTCCACCCGTCCCCGCTCTACGTGGCAACGAACCAGCCTCGGAACCTCTGCAGTCTGCTGGTGAGCCTGGGGCTGCCTCGCTTTTAAAGCCCTCACCAAGTCAGAGCAAAACATCTATTAGCATAATAGTATTTCTCTTTAATAACACTGCTGCCATTGGTGGAGGCTCCTCTGGTCCCTTGGGTGTAATACCTCGATCTCCGCTCCCCATTGGCCGAAGGAGAAACTGTGGCCGGGCGCCAAAAGTGGCAAGATCCCTGCCATTGGTAAGCAGGACCTGTCAGTCTGAGTTATATAGGGGCGATTGGGAGGGGCGGGGGTTGAGATTTAAAGAGAAGGAGGTTGAGTAACGTGACACCCAGCCTGCAAGCAGTTCCCTGCCCCCTTTGTTTGCAGGCTGCGGTGGCTGGAGCTGCTGCTACTGCTGTGTGATTGCTGTTTTTTTTTTTTGTTTGTGTTTTTGCCTTTTTAACATTTAGGAGCCAGTCAAAGAATGGAGTCACTGGGTTTCCTGGGGAGGCGATGCTTAGATTTGTTTAATTTGGACTTTTTAAAAAGGCAAGTGTGTATAAAAGAAAGGGGTTTGAAGAAATCTATATGTCAGTATAAGAAACAAGACGTTATCAGGAAAAAGTAATACAAAACAAAGCTAGATATATGCTGATTTCAAAACAAGGGAAAGGATGTTTTTTAAAAGGCTTTTTTATAGTCACTTGAAAGTAATAAGTTACTAGGTATGTTTTTGCACTACAGAGTAGAAACACTGCATATGAAAACCACAGCTTTTTTGCCTGTCTTAGCTTTAAACCCCATATAATACATACATGTTTGTCTGCTGTAGATGAGCTAATCTTACTATTGTGTTGCCAGGAATCAGCTGACTTGTGCTTTGCATTGTCTGCCGATCATTGCAATCACTGCTTTTTGTTGTGATGGGGGTGGGGGGAGAGAATCTTACAAGGTGCTCATACCATAATGGGCTTTCTTTAATGCTCCAGTTCTCTCCACAGTGGCAAACAAGGGAAAAGATCAACTTTATGGTTGTTTGCAGGTTAGGGAGCTCTCTTCTCACTCCTGCACAATGCTAGTGCCTGGATGAAGCCTGTGCCTCTGACTGGCTCGCTCTCTTCTTCTTCTTTTCTTTTTTTCCCCCTGCTTTCATAAGAAGAGTGACGGGGATGAATGTTTGTTTAATTGCATGTGAATGTGGTGTTTGTGAAAAGTGTTGATTTGATTGAGCAATGGAGACTTTAAGTTCTGTCTCTATCCAACAAACAGGTACAGAGCAAGAAACAGTCAACTGTTTCCTCTCAACCCTGATAATGGGGAGCATTCTTCTTAATATGGCAGAAGATGATTCAGTTTTCATATGCTCTAGGACCAGTAGTTCCCAAACTAGGGCATGACTTAGGCCACGTCCAGACTAGGAATTAAAATCGATTTTAGATACGCAACTTCAGCTACGAGAATAACGTAGCTGAAGTCGAATTTCTAAAATCGAGGTACTCACCAGTCTGGACGGGGCTCCATCGATGTCCGCGGCTCTCCGTGTCGATTCCGGAACTCCGTTCGGATTGATGGAGTTCCGGAATCGATGTAAGCGCGCTCGGGGATCGATACACCGCGTCCAGACTAGACGCGATATATCGATCCCCGAGCAATCGATTTTAACCCGCCGATGCCGCGGGTTAGTCTGGACGAGGGCATAGAATCATAGAATCACAGAATATCAGGGTTGGAAGGGACCTCAGGAGGTCATCTAGTCTAACCCCCTGCTCAGAGCAGGACCAATTCCCAACTAAATCATCCCAGCCAGGGCTTTGTCAAGCCAGACCTTAAAAAGCTCTAAGGAAAGGGATTCCACCACCTCCCTAGGTAACCCATTCCAGTGCTTCACCACCCTCCTAGTGAAAAAGTTTTTCCTAATATCCAACCTAAACCTCCCCCACTACAACTTGAGACCATTACTCCTTGTTCTGTCTTCTGGTACCACTGAGAATAGTCTAGATCCATTCTCTTTGGAACCCCCTTTCAGGTAGTTGAAAGATTTGTTCAGGGTAAGCCCCGGCAGGCCGGGTTGGTTTGTTTACCTGCCGCGTCCGCAGGTTTGGCCAATCACAGTTTCCAGTGGCCCTAGACTCCTACATAAAGAGAAATAGTCAACATCCAAGTCCAGTAAGGGTCACAAATGTGATCTGAGCAGCATAGAGCCTGCCAAGGACGTATGCAATGCTATTCCTCAGGGTACGTCTACACTACCTGCCAGATTGGCAGGTAGTGATTGATCTCTCGGGGATCGATTTATCGTGTGTAGTGTAGACACGATAAATCAATCCCCGATCACTCTCCCGTTGACTGCTGATCTCCAGCTCGGTGAGAGGCGGAAGCAAAGTTGAGGAGGGAGCTGCGGCACGCCGTGAGGACGCGAAGTAAGTAATTTTAATTTGATCTAAGATGCGTCGAGTTCAGTTACGCTATTCTCATAGCTGAAGTTGTGTCTCTTAGGTTGATTCCCCCCCCTCCCCCTGTGTAGACCAGGCCTCAGGCTGAGGAGCAAAAGGAGGCTACAGGCAATTTGACCCCTTGAATTCAGCATTTTCTCATAGCCAAGGGACTGACCCTGCTCAGTAATAAAGGTCAGCAGTTGTTTAATATAAAGAAGCTAAAGCAATTAAAGTCTTCAGACTGAAGACCCCTCATTTCCATGTAGCAATTTTCTTTACAATTTGGTTGTGCAAGACACAGATGAAGACACAGGCAACTTTTCCAGGATAATATAGGAATCACAAGAACATGACCAGCTCATGGTACATATGGATCAGTCTTGTAAGGATCACAGGAAGGGTAGGATAGTTCCCAGAAGGCATTCAAAGGTAATTTTTAAAAGATGTCTGAAGATGTTCTGGTCTTGTCAGATATGCTTGAACTCTTAAGTAAACTGGAGTGGAATCAGCTAGCAGTAGTATTGGGGGAAATGTTACTTCATGGATTTTTCTCATTGAAATTGACGCCAAGAAGAACATATTCCATTTGTCACATGCATCTGAGGAAGTGGGTATTCACCCACGAAAGCTCATGCTCCAAAACGTCTGTTAGTCTATAAGGTGCCACAGGATTCTTTGCTGATATTCCATTTGGAAGATGACCTGCAGGCCAAAGAGAAGCTGTTCAGTGAACTGTTTGTACAAAGGCTATCTTGGTTCTTTGGAACGAACAGTACACCTCATTAGACAACATGGAGGTGTCAGAAAGGTTTTTGATAGGGAAGGAAGAAGCAGAGGTCATTCTCCAACAAGGCCTTTCGTGGCAACAGATGAACCCAATATTATTTCCCTTTACTTAGCAACCTTTCAGGGGAACTTCATGAATGGGTTGACTGAAGCCAATTCAGCCTCAGCCTACAGATGAGCATTATATGGGTATCCTTTTCATAATTAGTCCACTGGCAAAAGGGGGCAGGATTCATTCTCTCCTCACACTCCACCCCCCAAGACTTGAGAAAAGACTTATTTATGAGCCCTGTTTCTCAGAAACCCCTTACCAGAATTTTTCCTTCCAAGTAGTTTCATTAAGGCAGAGGCTAATTTGCTCTACAGCAAGAGAGGGACATTCAGCAGGTGCTACCTCCATTATAGACCTTTCTCAGCAACCTGTTTCTGCTAGGAAAGAAAACAGGACCATCTGACAGAATGACATATACTGTTAGTGACCTATGTCAAGGGTAAGGGCATCTCTTGAAAGGATTCTTTTCCAAGGAAATTAGATGGTGTGCTTCGGTCTCAAAGACATATACCTGGCATTTCTGGTTGAAGTAGGCTCTGAAGTTTTTACAATCCAGCAGAGACAACAAAGGCAAGCAGTTCACTTGCTATAATTCTTTCTAATATTAGCCTTGTGGTGCTTCACAAAAAAAAAAAAATCATAAAAGTGGTGATGGTACTAGCCTGGGGTTGCACAGTGTATTTGCACAGGTAAGGAAAATTATAAGAGGTGCTGTAAGTTAGCTCAGTACTAGAGGATTAGTTACAGTTTACAAGCAGTCTCTCCTGATGCATTTCCAAAATGCAGTATATAGGAATGGGATAGTATCTCTTTAAACAGTTTGTGAGACCTCTAAAGATCTCTGTGTTCTATATTTGAAAAACCAGGCACAGCAGCACGTGTATATGTAACTAGACCTTCTGTATATTTAGTAAACATGTTATTTGGAATCCCACTGTGTCTATATGATTTCTACATATTACTTTGTTGTGTGAAAAGCAAAAGACAACACAGGAGTTAACATTTCTGGGCTTGTCTGTTGATTCCTCCCAAGGACTGCTAAGACTTCTGTCTTCCAAGGTGTGAAAAATAAGAAAACAATGAGGTGTTGCATATGGATTTGGTGTCAGAGAGAGATTAGCAGACTCCTAGGCATCCTCTCTGCTTCTGTCCGATCTTCCCAGGCTGCCTGCACCATCTGTAAGTTGGAAAGAGGTGTTCGGTATGAATGGATAAAGTACAGGGAGAAAAATCACTCTATTTCTTCAGACCAGAGAAGAACTCGAGCAGTGCTGACAACTGCGTATTCAGACTTGGAACAAGAAGGTGGTATTCAAGTCAGTCCAAGACAGGGGGTCTTGGAGGGAAGCCACATGAACATGCTAGAACACTTAGCAGATTCACTCAAGAGTCCGATGGGAGGGTGCTGTAACTCCATTGTTGTTTTCTGTGCCCACGGTTTAATACATCTGAAGGAATCAACACACACCGTGCAGACAACTATTGCTGGCATTTAGAAGATCTGGGAATTTTCTCTCAAAATCCAAATTTCAGCCAGCAAAGAGAACTTTCCAGGGTTATCTAACACAATAGTGATTTACATGTTACTTCGGGGATGCTGATATTTAGACCCATGGAGGGAAAGTGTATTCATGGATTGTCCAATGATTGGGCCTGTGGGGACAGTCTCTTCACCTCCCATCTCACCTGTCAGCTGGAACAATTGTATGGCTGGAGTCCAGATCCAAAGGCTCTGGTGGTGGATGCACACCTGCAATAAGACAATTACCTTCCCTAATCCCACTTCTCGCATCCTTTTGTCATGTTGTCTTGCATTGTGACTTATGCATTAAGACAAGGGTAATGAGAGTATCAGTGACTTCACTGTGATAACTCTCGGCCATGGTACCCAGCTCTGCTGGCACTAACTGTGCCCTCCTTATCTTCCCCCAGGAGATGGAGAACATCCTGGCTGACCTGATATGTTCATGCTATTCTCATGAATGTAAATGTAGTTTACTGAATTCATAGACTGTAAGGCCAGAAAGCATGATTATGATCATCTAGCCCAGTGATTCTCAAAGACGGATACCCATATCCCTGGGGGTAAGCAGAGGTCTTCCTGGAATTACATCAACTCATCTAGTTATTTGCCTAGTTTTACAACAGGCTACATAAAAGGCACTAGTGAAGTTGGTACAAACTAAAATTTCATACAAACAATAACTTGTTTATATTGCTCACTACATATCAGTGTAAATGTAAGTACAATATTTATATTCCAATTTATTTATTTTATAATTATAGGGTAAAAATGAGAAAGTCAGCTCTGACACTTCTATATTTTATATCTGATTTTTGTAAGCAAGTAGTTTTTAAGTGAGGTGAAACTTCGGGGTACGCAAGACAAATCGGACTCCTGAAAGGGGTACAGTAGTCTGGAAAGATTGATCTAGTTCAACTGTTTGTATAACATAGGCCAGTGGTCCTCAACCTTTTTGGCTGGCAGGCGCCAGCCGAAGGACCACTGCGGCGGTAGAGCACCCACCGAAATGCCACCGAATTTCGGCAGCATTTTGACGGTGACGCCTCTCAATGATGTCGCTTGCCATCGACAAGCGACGTCATCGAGAGGCGTCGCCGGCAAAATTCGGGGGCAATGCCTCTTGATGACGTCACTTGTCTGCGACAAGCGGCGTCATCGAGAGGCGTCCCTGCCGAAATGCCACTGAAATTCGGCAGCATTTTGGCGGATGCTGTCCTGGAGGCCAGGACGTGGGCACATTAAGATGCCTGGCGGGCGCCATGGCACCCACGGGCACCACATTGGGGACCACTGACATAGGCCATAGAATTTTATCCAGAAATTTCCTGCCATTAAGCCCTTAAATTTTGGTTGAACCACAGCATATCATTTAGAAATTTCTATTCTCTCTGTTTCAGGAGAAGAAAGTATTCATACTACTTAGCACAATTAAAGTGCAGTGATGGTCTGAACAACATCTAGATAGGAATGGCATATTTTTACCCCAAAGACCTGCACCCTGGGTATATTCAGAGTCCTAAACTGGGGACAAAAATACTTTTTTTAAACTGTCTTTTACTCCTGTTAGCTGTGTTGGCTCTGCAGGGCTATGGGAGAGGGAGCTGGGCTCTTTTCTGCCTCATGCATCAAAACAGTTGGGAATACATAACTTTTGTTACTTAAGACTATTTCTGTGTGAGAGAGAACCCAGTTTGTCAGAACCCATGTTGAGATTTCTGGGCTGCCAGTTAGGAAAAAAAACTCTTTACATTGTAAATCAAGCAAAATTGATGAAGTCATTGAGACAACAAATATAGAACCCAGATCCTGTTATTTTAACAGTCGCTTTTCATTACTAGACTGCACTTTAACCTCCTCAGTGGCCATTTTGACAGTATGTTTGTATGAGTAAGATGAACAGATCGCTATGATATATTGTCACAAAAGCACCAAACAGTCTTCCTCCTTGTGGAGATTCCAAAAGTAGTCCTCCTAGGCATGAATGGTCTAGTCCGGGAGGCACAGTCAAATAAAGAAACAAGTCTTTAGACTGTCAAGTTTAACAGTATGTCTACACAGTAAAGCAAAATCCAGGGCTGGCACGTGCCAGCCGAGCTGGGCTCGTGGGTTACAGGCTGCAGGGCTGTTTAGTTGCTGTGTAGACTTCTTGACGCAGGATGCACCCTGGGCTCTGGGACCCTGTGAAGTGGAAGGGTCCCAGACCTTGGGCTCCGGTCCAAGCCCAGAAGCCTACACAGCAATGAAACACACAGTGTGAGCCTGAGTCGGCTGGCAAGGGCTAGCCATGGGTTTTTCTTTGCCATGTAGACAACCCTAAAAGGCTTATGTGTCAAGCTACTTTTCAAGAGTACCTATTAAGTGTAAAGTTACTGTATTTATCCAAAATGCATTGTATATGAAAACTCCAAATTTGAAATAACCCTACACACGAGACCTTAATTTGAAATAATTATATCCGCTAATAAATATTAGTTGTTTGTCTATCATATACTTGTTTCTCATTGTCTCATATTGTTCTCATTCTCATTGACATTGTCACAGTGTCTCATATACTTGTTATGTCTAGCTTGCTTGCTAGCACACATATATATACCTGCCTCTGGATATTTCCATTACATGCATCTGAGGAAGTGGGTATTCACCCACGAAAGCTCATGCTCCAAAACGTCTGTTAGTCTATAAGGTGCCACAGGATTCTTTGCTGCTTTTACAGATCCAGACTAACACGGCCACCCTCTGATACTTGTTTCTCATTATGTATATGTACAGGAATACTTTGCAGTTATACATTTACACTAATAACATTTCATTGTACCCCTGTCTTTCTTGATCTGCTTAAAGAAACCAGGCATAGTCAAAGTTCAAATACAAGTAAAATATTTAGTAGAGGTGGTAAAAAACTTTTCATCAAAGGTTTTTCAACAAAAAAAATGCATTTGGAAATTATACAAAACCTTTCATGCTCAAAACTTTCTGATTTTGCAATGAAACAATTAAAAATTGAATTATTTTGATTTGGGTTATATGGAATCAAAACAGTGTTTGGTTTTAAAGTGGGGAAGGAGGAAAACCCACCTTTCCTTTTTGATGCCATTTGATTTGAATTGATGCATTTTGTTTGTTTCAGATTGCTTTGTTGAAAATTTGGAAAATTCCATAGAAAAAATTCAAGCCTGATGAAGTTTTTCATTTTATTAATTAAAACAACTTTTTTTTTATGGCAAATGATTTCCTTTTTAAGATCAGCTCTGATATTTAATCCTGTCTGAACTCACTAAGAAACCTCTTCACTCTTTATTGTTAACTGGTTAGTTAAGCAGGTTTACATCATTAGAGCAGAGCAAAGCAGCTAGTGAATCTAGCCTAGTCTGTTGCATAGTCCACTAATGCAGCTTTGGCCTTAGTAGGCTCCTCCTTCTTAGTAATATCTTTTCTGTTAGATACAGAACTTTTAATAGACAGGAATGATTGTTAAGTCTAATAATGCTCTTGGAACCTGGCCTGCAGCCATTACCTTAGAATCTTTAATAAGTTCCAGGATTCTCTGTAGCTTATTTTTTCTGTATATTCAGCATACCTTACTGGTATATGTTGTGAATTAGAAAGCATGATAGAAAATAATAATTTAAAAGCAATGCCTTGGACTTCTTTACTATGGAAGACGGCACTGTTTGTTGACTTCCTATGTAGTCATCTTTGACTGGAGATGAAATACTCCATTAATTATTAATCTGGTTCAGTCCTCCATTTGTGTCCGTCCTCACCAACATGCCAAGATGTCACTTTAAAATATACGTATATAATTTTTTGAATTCTGTTCAAAGTGGATGTGTTGCTTTTTTCCTACTATCTTCTGGGGTGAAAATGATGATTGACTCTAACCATTACTGCTCTTTGTCAATGCTCGCACTAATACCTATTTTTAAATTCTGATTTTTAATGTTCACTTTGGCTCTCTACTTTTCTTGCACCAAGAAGGTGTTCTTTTTTGGAAGAACTGTAGGATGATCACTTCTTGTTTGGAAGCATATTCTAAAGTTTAAGTAAAACACCGTGTTTATGCCTGGTGTGCTAGTAACTCAAAGTCTTGTGCCAGTTCTGGTGGAGATTTTTCATGTCATCTATTGTGTCAATTAAGCTGCTTCTTATTTATTATATTTTAGGTGTATTTTGAAGCTCTGACTGAGATCAGGGCCCCATTTTGCTAATCCCTGTAAATTCTTATAGGAAGAGACTGTGCCTGCTCACAGAGCAAATAGACAAGGCAAGCAAAGGGCAAGAGTGGAAACAGGTGAAGTGACATGCCAAAGCACTAACAGCAAGTCAGTGGCAGAGCTAGGAATAGAATCCAGGGCTCCTGGTTGCTAATGCAGTGCCCTTCATGTTGGACTATGTTGCCTGTCTTTAAATTATACTACTGCCACTTCCGCTTGGTGTCCATACAGTTGATTAACATAGCAGTGTTGTAACAAGGGTGAGGCGAGTAAGGCACCTGCCTCAGGCACGCAAAGCCGAGGAGCGCAGAAAGTGGTGGAGAAAAAAGGGGGAAAAAAAAGCTGCTGGCTGGCACAGAGATATTTATAACCCAGGTGATCTTCCCCCCCCGACCCCACCTGCCCTCCTGTGCCTCCCCTGAGTGTCCCCCAACCCCGACTTGCTTCCCCCGCCTTCCCGGCCTGGAGCAGAGCAGCTCCAGGCTTCCTCCCTGCAGCTACTGCTGCCGCAGGGTCCTAGTGCCCCCCATCTCCGTTCCAGAGCAGACTGACTCTGAGCCTGCTCTTCCCCCTCAGACCCTTTCATTTTCCAATGGAAACCTCCAGCAGCACAGTGGGCCCCCCTGCCCACAGTCACCACTCCTGCCCCATGCTGGGCAAGGAGGCAGCCCCATCCCTCACCATCAGTGAGGCTGCAGTCAGGGGCAACAGCAGGGGTGGAGGCACAAGCAGCACCACCCGGCACCCACCACAGGGGAGGCGAGGGAGATTCCTGGACCTGAGAGGGGCCCTAGGAGCACATGCAGTGACAGTGGTGGGGGTGAGTGTGCTGCTGGGGGGGGGGCTGCTCCTTCAGAGCTCACTGCTGCTGGCAGGGAAAGGGCTGGAGGGGGGAGTCCTCCTCTCTGGCCCCTGTCCCGGAGCAGCCTGCCTGCATCCCAAACTCATCCCCAGTCCTGCCCCACTCCAGAGCCCACACCCCTAGTCAGAGCTTTCACCCCCCACTGCACCCTCAACCCTCTGCCTGAGCCCTTCCAGCACCCCAAACACCTTATCCCCTGTCCCAGCCAGAGCCCTCACCTCCCACACTCCTACTCTCTCCCCCAGCCCTGAGTGCCTCCCACACCCCAAACTGCCCATTCCCAGCCCCAGACAGAGCACTCATCCCTACCACCCAGAATCCCTTCCACACCAAACCTCTCATCTGCAGCCACAACCCACAGCCCTCACCCCTGCACCCCATCCATCTGCACCCCTCCCACCCCCAAACTCCCTACCAGAGCCTGCACCCCAATCTCCTACCCCAGTCTACGGCCTGCACACTAGACCTCCCCCTCACCCAAACTCCCTCCCAGAGCCTTGGGCAGGTGAGAGGGTGGAATTTGGGTGGGGGCAGGTTCTGGGCACCACCAACATTCTACAAGCCTGCCACCCCTGATCCTGCCCTGCAAACCTGAACTCCCAGCATTCTCAGGACACTTGCTGATCCCTAGTGGCCACTGCTGATATCCAGCACCTCCGTCCTCTCTTAACCTGTAAGTCCCTCTCGGAATTGGAACTGGACTGGAACCAAAGACCATCTTGGAAGCAACATTACCGGCCCAAGCAGTCAAAAATCATGAGTTGACCCCCCAAAATCACAGGCTCTACTGCCACCGCTTCATTCATTCTTCAGCAGCAATTCAGTGGCAGGCCCTTCCCTCCAAGAGGGACCCGCCGCCGAATTGCTGCCAACGAGCCGCCCTGCGGGAAAGCACAATTTTATATTCTTGCCTTGGGTGCAAAAATACCTAGTTACATCTCTGTAACATAGACTAATATTTGATAGGTTTTCCTGCTTACCTTTTCAGACATCATAGCTCACAGTGCCAGTATTTACTGGGAGGTGGGGTGTCTTGTTCTTGGAGGTTATACTCAGAAGAACAAAAATGGCTGCTGCTTCTGGTTTTACATTATTTTTTGACCAGAAGTGTGAGCTCAAAGCAGGGCTTGTAAATTGAGCAGGCATGATGTGCTTTGGCTCTGTTCCATCCCAGGCTTGTAGTGGGATCTGACATTCTGTCAAGTTTTAAAGATATCCTGCACTTGACCTTATTTAAAAGGGATTTGCTGCTGAGAAAAATACTGTCAAATGCAGGAGTAAAATCTCAGTCTGGATTCTGGCACTCTAACTGCCACACTCAAGGAAAACAAAATTTTGGCCTACCTTTCCCTCCCCCCAAAAAAGAGGGAGGGGGGAGAGAGAGAGAGAGAGACATGAAGCTTCCCCAGGGGAATGTGTGTGAAGAGGATTCCTGATAAATATTCTGGAGGGCAGAGATATGCAAGAACTTAAATCAGATATCACAAAAGGTCCATTTTATTTTAGTGCTTGGAGTCTGAAGTCCTTTGTTTAGTCACAAAACTAATAAAAAAGTGTAAGCTGGGTGCAGTTTGCATGCAAGCATAGAATTATAGCCACAAGCTTTTTATTTCCCTTGTCAAACAGCATCTATCGGTGTCACTGTCTATCCTGGTCAGATGGTTTAGATGGGTATCTTACATAGGTGGTGACAAAATTTGGCGCCAGAATAAGAGGGACAACATTCTGTGCGAAGGATTATGGTTAACTGGGCTGTGGTGGTAAGTGCCAGGATGTACTTCATAGCCTTTGTTTTTAGTAGTTCTAATGCAAATTATGTAGTTTTCCTTTGTTACGATATTAATATTATTTATTTATTTATTGTTTATCATTCCTATCAAAGAATTTGTGCTAAGGA
This sequence comes from Gopherus evgoodei, assembly GCF_007399415.2. Lineage (NCBI taxonomy): Eukaryota > Metazoa > Chordata > Testudines > Testudinidae > Gopherus > Gopherus evgoodei. Next base: position 110,966,915 of record NC_044325.1, on the reverse strand, counting down.
TTGGTACAAGGAGCCTCCAAGGATTATGTTCCTGTTGTGATTTCTACCAGTGCAGCAGCCTGAAGGAAAAGATAGGGAGCAAGTGATTACCTTTTACCCTGCTCTGTTTGTTCTAACTCAGCAGTTCTCAAACTGTCGGTTGGGACCCCAAAGTGGATCGCAACCCTGTTTTAATTGGGTCACCAGGGCTGGATTAGACTTGATGGAGCACAAGGCCAAAGCCCGAGCCCCACCACCTAGGGCCAAAAGCCAAGGCCCACCACCTGGGGTTAAAGCCAAATCCAAAGCCCTTGGCCTTAAGTTTTGACCCCACCAGGCTTATTGAAATTGACCTCCTCTTGGTCCCCCACCCATGGTAGTGGGGTTCAGGTAGGCTCAAGCTTCAGTCCCCCCTCCGGGGGTCTTGTAGTAATTTTTGTTGTCAGAAGGGGGTCACGGTGCAATGAAGTTTGAGAACCCTGTTTTTGATCCTAGAGTTTACAGAAGCTGCATGTTGACTGGGGTATCAGAGAGCTGCTCCTGCTTGAATCCCCACACTGAGTCTGAGATGTCTCTTATCACAAAGCCACTTTGAGCTCCTGGACTGGTTCCAGTTTGTTTCTGAAACAGAAAAGAGAAGGGATTGCTCCAGGGCACAGATTTTTTAGAGTCGGTGGATGATGTCATGTATCTGTGGGGCGAGGGCGCCCTCTGACGTCCAAAGAACCTTAAAGGGGATTCTCCTCATTTGCTGCTCTGAGTAGCAGTGCAGAGTAGAGAGAGAACATTGTAATAATTCACCTCTGAGTCTCTATTACAATCCTGACTTTCTCTTCAGACCCCACCTAGGGACAATCAGTTTCACTTTCCTCTCCCTTTCAGGTGGCGCCAGGTTTGTCTTTGGACACATTTAAATGCAGACATTTTTATTTGACCAGCACATCTAGAAAGCAGGAGAGACTTAGAGGTGGAATTCTGGATGCAAATTATATTAGCTATGCTGCAATAAGTTACCCTTACCCAGTGTGACAGTGGCACTGTATCAGCTGGTTGTCAAGAGCAGCAAAGGGATACATTTTGCTTCACAATATTTCCAACGCATGCCAAAAGTTAGTCTCAGAGACTTGGCAGGCTTCCAGTGTATATCCCATCTCTATACATTCACAGTCAGTGTTCCTCCTGCATATTAAAATTCTGGAGAGTCTCCTTGGCTTATACTCTTCTTCCAATCCCCTGTACAATTCCCACTGGTGTCAGCATGTAACTACTAGAAGATGTCCTTAGAGCTCATCAGAGGAGTACGTGGATACATTGTACGTATTGAAAAGGTAGAATTGTATTTCCATGGTCCCGTGGGAGTTGGAAGGGTCACCCTCTTAAGCATGTAACAAGGAGCCATTTCTAAGCTAGGGGGAGACAAATAAGCCGGATAATATTTTAATGACCTGTGCTTCAAAAGCAGTTTGAATTTTCTTCAGACTCTGCAAGCACATTCCCTTTTGCTTGCGGAGCAAGTCTGGCAATTTTCAGGCCAAGTCATGTACCAAGCTAAAATTTGGGGATGGGGTGGTAAATGGGGTTTTATAATGAAATCTGGTTAAAACCTTAACTGGGATAAGCCTCTCACCTCTCCACAATACATTCTGTTATATATACTTGTCACGGTTCCCTCCCTACTCTGAACTCTGGGGTACAGATGTGGGGACCCATATGAAAGACCCTCTAAGCTTATTTCTACCAGTTTAGGTTAAAAACTTCCCCAAGGCCCACATCCTTCCTTGTCCCTGGATGGGTACTGCTGCCACCACCAAGTGAGTTAGACAACAATTTAGGAAAAGGACCACTTGAAGTTCCTGTTTCCCTAAAATATCCCCCCTTCATCTCCTCTTCCTGGGGAGGCTTGAGAATAATATATCAACCAAATAGGTTAACAGGGTGAGCACAGACCAGACCCTTGGGTTTTTAGGACACTAAAAACCAATCAGATTCTTAAAAAAACAGAACTTTATAATAAAGAAAAAAGTAAAAGAAGCACTTGTGTAAAATCAGGATGGAAAGTAATTTTACAGGGTAATAAGATTCAAAACATAGAGGATTCCCCTCTAGGAAAAACTTTAAAGTTACAGAAAAACAGGAATAAACCTCCCTCTTAGCATAGAGACAATTCACAAGCTAAAACAAAAGATAATCTAACACGTTTCCTTCATATTACTTACAATTTGTAATCTTAGATGCTTAGTTCAGGTATGGCTTTGGGAGATGTATTTTCCCTGCCCGGATTCCTTGCTGACCTGGAGAAAACCCAAAGAGAGACAAAACAAAAACCTTCCCCCACAGGTTTGAAAGTATCTTCTTTCTCCTTTGGTCCTTCTGGTCAGGTGCCAACTAGGTTAATTGAACTGATTAACCCCTTACAGGTAAGGGGATTCTTACCTGTAGGTAAGGCCAAAAGGGATTTTATATTACTGCATACATAAAGATTGTTACCCTTCCTTTTATGTTTATGACAATACTGTACATGCATTGGTCTATTACACACTACAAACTCCAGTATCTGTCTATTCTGGGAACATAAACCATGCTGTGTATGTGAGACATCATGTAAACTGAGCAATTATACCTGCCATCTAAAACAACCAACAGTTTTTTTAATAAGCCATCTCAAGGGGTTTCCAACTGGTTCTAAGAAAAGTGAAATCACCATATTGCTAGTTAAAACAGAGAGAGAGAGAGAGACAGAGAGAGACAGAGAGAGGATACTATGAAGCCACAAATAATACTATATTAAACTAATGCAATGAGTCACTGTTTTAAACCCACAAATATTATTTCTGTCTGTCTGTCACACATCTGGGATTAGGCGAAGACTTAAAGGGCTCCGTTTTGAGATCTTTGGGCCCTATTCAGAAGTGCTGGTGAATGTAACCCGGATGAGGCATGTATATGTAATACCTCTCAAGTAGGCAGTGGAATCCAGGAGAAACCTGAGGCTTTGTCTGCACTGGGAAAATGTTAGACAAATGTACATTTTCTTCTGCTGTAGCCCATATTACACATCTTCCCAGCTGTTGTGCCATTTTCTGCACAGCCTCTTGCCAATATAAATTTCATGGCATGCTAACTCCAGGTTTTTAGCCCCTGGACTTCAAATGGGGTTTTTTGCCAGAGTCAGAACTACAGGATCAGGCACAAAGCTGTAATCTCCCTTCATGCAGACATGAGATGAAAGGCACACATTCTTGCCACTCTCCTGTACAGCCAGGATTGCAGATGCCCTTCTGTTCCACAGAGAGCAGTTTCCCCCACACAAACATACAGGACCTTTTATTCATCTTCTGCAAGTAGTCCCACTGATTCACTTGAGGCAGTTTGAGGAGAAGGGCACTGCTCAGTGTGAACAAGGGTGACAGAATCTGGACTAGAGTGGACTGTAACACACACATTAGTCCTTTATAAAGAGAGAGACAGCTCCCACTGATTCTCTCTCTCTCTCTCTCTCTCTCTTTCTCTCTCTCTCTCACACTTGCACATGCACATGCACACACACAATAGCAGATTAAGAATTTTAAGATGACATAGTAGAAAGAGCTTTAGCACAAACTTCTGTTTTCCTGGATCCTTTATTTTGTCATTCAGCATTACTGCACTGAATGTTTTTTAAATAAAACTAAAAGCAAAGATGACTCCATTGAAGTCAATGGCAAAACTCCCAGAACGTCAATGGGGCCAGGACTCCACCCTAGGATCTTTAGGAAACTTTGGATCTGGATCCAGATCTTTCAGATTGGGTGGTTCTTTAAATGAAAATAAGATAACTGGTCATTCTTGGTACGCTGGAGCCATGATATAAAACAGCTGAGGTAATTTAAACTGATAGTTGCCTACTCAAAGTGAGTTCTAGTTTGAAAATGATTGTGTAAAAAATAACATCCTGAGGTTCTATGTTTATTGTGATTTCCGGATCAAATATGGTCAGTTTGAAAATATAACTAAATATTTTTCTAACTGCCAGCCCTGCAAACATAAGCTGGATTCTTTCTTTTTATTGCATCATCAACATTAAGCAAAAATTCTGCACGTCAAATCTGTGCAGCCCTGCTGTCTTCATACTATGTTCCCAATGTCACCTGAGCTGTCAGTGGGTTGGCATGTGTGTTACTGATTGGAATTTAGCAAGCAATTATATTGTAAACACACAAGAAGGAAAAGAGTTCAGCTCATTTTCATGGTTGTGCTGGTTCTGCTGGGCTAACAGGAGTGAAAATTCCTAAAACCTTATTTTTGTCTTTAAACTCAGCAGCTGAGAATCTGAACAGATGCAAGGAGCTGATCTGTTGAGTAAGGTGGTGTCATTTTTGCAGTGTAACTGTCCAGAACAGAGTCATACTTTAAAAGGTTGGTAGTGTTTACATTTGAGCTCCCTCTTTTAGGCAGCTTAATGAAGCCAATTCTATTGCTATCCTGAAGGCTGTCGGAAAAGTGAGCTACATTAATACTTCTTGCACAGTACTGTTTGCATGCAGCACTCTTTTTGTAGCTAAGGTATTTGCAAAAGTTGTAGGTCCAGACCTGGCTGTTGTGGGGTTATTTGTAAATAGCTAGCACAGTTTGGACTGGACTTTGCAGGACTTGTTTAATTTCTGGGAAGTATATATTACACTACATTTTTATTTTTATGTCTTTAATACAAAGATTTGTGTTTGTGCCAGAAGAGGAATGGCTGAATTGGAGATTTAAATGACAACTTCGCAGTATCTGTGTTACTTTCACCCTGTCCATGGTGGAAAAAAGTAAGTAAATGCCAAGATGTACTGAAACTTACAAGTTCAGCCCTAGCATATGTATGTGCCACTCCATTATACCAGCCTAGAATGTGGCCCTGGGAGTTTCCTTGAATTAGGCATTAGTAACAGTAAAATCCTTCCATAAACACATATCATAGTAAAAAGCAATTGGCACATCTCCGATATAACCAACAATATTCAGAGTTACAAGCCCTTTCAGATGCCGTAGCCAACTTTATTTGGGGCTAACAAATCTTTCTGCTCAGATCTCTTTAAAAGTCCTATTTTGTGTGTGTTCTTCCTACAACACAAATGTTTAAATGCTTTTATAACGCATAGTAAGTGGATGTGGATGTCTCTTACCCTTTCTAGAGCATGCGTGGGCAATCTACGGCCTGCGGGCCAGATCTGGCCCTCAAGCTCTCGCTGGGGAGCAGGGTCTGGGGCTTGCCCCACTCCCATGCTCCAGCCGGGGAGCAGGCTCAGGGGCCGCTCCGTGTGTGCGTGCCGTGGCTGCGCACGGCTCCAGGAAGCAGCAGCATGTTCCTCCTCCAGCTCCTACATGTATTGGCAGGCAGGGGGCTCCATATGCTGCCTCCAACCCAAGCACCATCCCCGCAGATCCCATTGGCTGGGAACTGCAGCCAATGGGAGCTGCAGGGGCAGCGCCTGTAGACGGGGCAGCGTGCAGAGCCGCCTAGCTGCACCTCTGTGTAGGACCTGGAGGTGGGACATGCTACTGCTTCCGGGAGCCGCTTGAGGTAAGCGCTACCTGGAGCCTGAACCCCTCCTGTGCCCCAACTCCCTGCCCCAGCCCTAATCCCCCTCCCGGCCTCTGAACCTCTTGATCCCAGCCCAGAACACTCCCCTGCACCCCAAACCCCTCATCCCCAGCCCCACCCCAGAGCCTGCACCCCGGTTGGAGCCCTCATACCCCCTGATGCCCCAATCCCATGCCCCAGCCCAGAGCCCCCTCCCACACTCTGAATCCCTCACTCCCAGCCTGGAGCACCCTCCTAGACCCCAAGCCCTTCATCCCTAGCCCCAAGCCAGAGCCTGCACCACCAGCCCCCCTCTCGCACCCCAGTCTCCTTCCCCAGCCTGGACCTCCCTCCTGCACCCTGAACTCCTCATTTCTGGCCCCACCCCAGAGCCCACACCCCCAACCAGACTTCTCGCCCCCTCCTGCACCAACCCCAATTTCGTGAGTGTTCATGGCCTGCCATACAATTTCCATACCCAGATGTGGCCCTCAGTCCAAAAAAAGTTTGCCCATCCCTGCTCTAGAGACTGGTCCACATAAGCAGTTAATGAGTCTACTAAAGCCTCTAGCTAAGGGAATTAATCCTTTAGTTCAAAAGAGTGGAGAAAGAGGCAAAATTCACTCATCATAAAAGGGTTTTTGGAAGGCCCCAGTGGCTGTTCTGCAGTATGGATGGGATATGTGCTGTGGATCTGCCATGCAGGGGAACTCTACAGTGGGATTTGTATAAGTTAGGCCAAAAGCATCCCTGTTTCAGGGCATGTAGAATTGACTATTCCAGCCCCTGAGCTGGGCTAAGGGTGGTGACCACAGAAGGATTGCATAGCTGACCCTGGTAGGTTGGAGGACTGGGTTCCATTGTCCCCAGCCCCTGACTAAGCTCCCTTACACAGGGCCCATTTATTCAGGCTTTATGCAGGGGAGTTAATGTCACCCCAAGGTGACCTTGGATGCACAAGGTTTTACAGCAACACATTTTGCAGTTCTTTAATGACTTTTTTCAGAAACATATTATCAAAAACATTGAGGATACTTCCATAGTTTGTGCTCTGCATAGAGTATTTGGACCATTAACTGACAGAGAAATTCTTGTTTATATTGTTTTGCTGGTGGTCTCTTAAATGCTTGAATGTTATGAAATCAAGCAATTGTTTGATTCTGATACAGGAAAATATTTTGGTAAACACGGGAGGCTCAAGACTGGCAGAAAATGTCTCAGACTCCCATTGTTCGCAAAATGAAGTGTGTGCAGAGAAAATCTACAGCATTCCTGCAGCAAACCACAACAAGGGGCTTCATACAGCTCAGATCATTTACAATTCTCTTATAAATGATCATAATGGTTTAAATGCTGTTTAAATGATAAACAGCTTTTGCATTCCAGACATTGCTACAATTCCAGAGAGGGGCTGTATAATATTAGTCCAATGAAATATTTGTATATTGAAGGAAAATTTTTTAGGTTTTATTTTTATTACAGATCAGCTTTAGTCACAAAATACATACATCTTACACTTCTTTAAGACTTCGATCATAAAAACTGGGCTTTCAGTATGTTGTGTGTGTATTCCAGACCCTATGGCTTCAACCAGCGTCTAGCTGAGATTGGGGTATGGATGAGAGTGAACTGGCTGAAGCTCAACCCAGCAAGACTGAGGGGCTGGGGAAAGCAGCCAGAGGAGATAGCAGAGGAAATATCAGTCCCATTGATTGAAAGAGTACATTAGTTACTAGTGGTTGCAGTTCATGGGGATTTTAAACCCCCTGCCCCAGCTGCTGTTTGACCATATTTAGCAGTAACTCAGTCAGGTTTTGGCATCAGTGACTAGCTAGGAGGCTGCAACGTTCCCTTTCAAATGAGGACTTTGCCACTGTTATCCGTGCTTTTGTTAACTCTCGATTAGACTACGACAATGTGGTCTACAAGGGGCTACGCCTTGAAACCATTTGGACACCAAAAGTGGTGCAGACCACAGTGGGTCATTTATTGAATGAGTCATTTAACTGAGAGCATTTGAGACCAATGCTCCAGGATCTGCACTGACCTCCCATCAGACTCATGGTGGAGTTTATGATCTATAAAGCCCTAAATGGCCTATGATCAACCTACCTGAGACCGTACAGGCAAATGCTTCTGTATGATGCTACACACACGAGTAGACCCATGTTAATTTACACACATACATAAACATGTACAGGATCAGGACTATAAATAGAAGAGAGAACAGTTAAATAGGTAGAGACCAACACATGTAAATCTGGAGTAAGAAAATGAAGTAACCCCATTTCACACCAGAGCAAATGAGAGCAATATCTGGCATAGTATGCAAAACAGAAACACTGAGCTAATTATTTTGTTGGCATCTAATTAAAGCTACCTAATCCTCCTATTAAAAGATACATACATCTTAGATTCAAACCCCTTTTTAAGCTAATTAAGTAGTTTCATCTTGTACTACTTGTTTGTGTGATTTATTTTGTTTGTTTCGCAGAGAGAAACAATGTTACATAGAATATGTAAGGCTTGGCAGGACTCAAACACATCAATGGCTATCCACAGCAGCTAATGAAGTTCCCTGGTGTCACGACCCTTCATGCCACTCCCTCTCTGACTTCAGCAGCTGAGCAAGTGAGATTGCCTCCATGCAATAGTCTTCTCACTTAAAAATCTTTGTGCACAGGCATTGATGCATCATAGAAAGAAAGTCCAGTGGCAATGGGCATGTGTGGTGAAGTGACTAGTGTAGATGAACACTGACTCAAATTCACAAACCTATATGCAGATGACCTGGGACTCTGGTCATTCATCTTGACTCCCAGGTAGTAAGGATATTCAGCAAACCCCAAGTGATTGATCAACCATTTTTCAGAACAGCACAATTCACCTAGAAAGCAATGGGCTAGAGAAGGTGGCCAAAATATTGCAATCCCAACTGTAATCTGGCCAATTTACCTTGCTGTTAATCATTCACACAAGTTGTCTTGCTAAGAAAAATGAGTCTCATTGTGGTGACATGGAACATAAGGACCCTAGGGGACACAGATAACACATCAAGACCTGCAAGATGTACAGCATTAATAGCAAGGTAATGTGCAAGGTACAGAATCAATATAGCTGCCTCCAGCAAAACCAGACTTGAACATGAAGGCTCCATAAAGGAACTAGGAGGTGGCTATAACTGCCTTTTGGAAAGGGAAACCAGCATAGGAAAACCAGATTTATGGCAGTGGTTAAGCTATTGGAAACAGCCTCCTGAATCACTGAAAGACTTATCTGTGGGCAAAATGAATACCTAATGTCTCTACGAATTCCCACTGGAAAATTACAGTTTGTGATTCTGTCAGTTCTTATGCTTCAATCACAAACAGTATGGAAGAAACAAAGAATAGTTCTGTTCTGATTGAATGACATAATCAAATCTATACCCAGTGAAGACAAGCTCATACTTCTGGCAGATTTTAACAGCAGAATTGGAAAAGACCATGAGGTGTGGAGTGGTATAATAATGACCAATGGAGTTGGAAGAATGACCAGCAATGGTCTCCTACTACAGCAAACTACCAACCCAAGCTTTGGGCAAACCAACAAATATAAAATCTCTTGGATGTATCCAAGATCCAGCATAGTCACTTGATTGACTGTCATTATACAGCAAAGGGACGTCAGAGACATGAAGATCACAAAAGCAATGTGAGGGGCAAACTGTTGGACTGATCACAGGATGATCAGAGCCATTTTTAATTTACATGCTGTTTCCCCTTAGTGAAACAGTGCTGAACACATTACATTAAAATTAAATATAGTAAAGCTGAGGCATCCATTTTTTCAATAAAACTGGAGGGAAAACTTAGGAAAAATTTGACAGCATTACATCATCCCCCAGTAACATACTCAAAAATAGGAATATATTAATTTCAGCCACCCTTCAAGCCTCAGTAGAAATGCTAGGCAAAAATCAAAGATAACACCAGGACTAGTTTGATGAAAATGACGATGAAATAAAAAAAAATCCTCAAGGAAAAGAATGATGTGTATGTCTTGGGAAAATGACAAAGAATCAACATCAAAAATAAATCCAACTACCTGCAAGCACAGGCTCAGAGATGGCTTTGTGTCCTACAGGATAATTGGTGGGAGACAAAAGCAGAAGAAATACAGCATCACACTGCTAACGATACAAAGATGTTTTATGATTCCCTGTAGGCTGTTTATGGTCAATCAAAATTGGGACAAGCTCCACTGAAGAGTTCGAGTGCATCTAAATCAATGAAAAGAGAGGCACCACTGAAAGCACTTTACTGAGCTCCTTAACCACTCCTCTATTGTCAGCTCACAGGTGCTAGATGAGGAATCGACCCAGCACCCAATATGAAGAAATCACTCAGCCAGCTATCACCGAGGAAGTGCAAAAAGCTATCAAACAAATTGTCAGGTAAATTTCAGCACACCAGCTGAAATCTTTAAACTTTCAAGTCCCAAAACTCTCAGTTATGTACATGAAATATTTAAGCACATCTGAGAAGCCAAGGAAATTCCACAGGACTTCAAAGATGTAATCATAGTTATACTATACAAAAATAAAAGCAACAAAACTGACCGTGGTACCTACCAGGGTGTCTCCCTGTTATCTATATAGGCGGTAAAATCCTTGCCTATAATTTGCTCAGTTGGTTTGTCAAAATGGTATCAGAGCAATTTCTACCAGAAATGTAGTGTGGATTTAGATCAGGTCAGAGTCACACAAATGATTTTTATTGTGAGACAGATTCAGGAAAAATGTATTGAACGAAACAGGGACCTGTATCCTGTCGTTGTTAGTCTAAAAAACAATACGTTTAGCATTGTGCTAAGAAATGGCTTCTGGAAAATTCTTGAAAAGTTAGGTTGCCCCACCAAATTTGATAACATCATATGTTAATTCCACAAAGATATGACTGGTAAAGTACTCTCAGATGGTGCCCTTGTTAAACCATTTCTCTACCTAATGGGGTAAAACAAGGCTGTGGACTGGCACTGGCCCTTTTTGGTCTCTTCTTTGCAGCTATTCTGAATTATTCAATGGACAACCTTCTAAAAGTTATCTACATAAGGTACAGAACTGATGGAAAACTCTTCAGTCTCCAAAGGTTTATTGCGAAGACAAAAGTTTTTGAGGAACTCATATGAAAAACCCTTTTGCAGATGATTGTGGTCATAGTGAAAGTGACTTACAGCTTGTCTTTGACAGATTCTCAGAGACAACTAAACAGTTTGGACTCTCACCATCAGCCTGGAAAAAAACTGTGAGGCCCTTTTCCAACCAGGTTCATCAATCTTTGCTACTGAGCCAAACATCACCATTGATGGTATAGAAGAACTAAAGAGCATCCATCACTTAGCATATCTTGGCAGTACCATCTAAAATGATAGTTCCCTGACCTTGGCTCAAGAAATATCAAATTTGAATACAAGAAGTAAGTCAGCCTTTGGAAGTCTCCACCATAGGATACTCAACCAGCACACCATCAACAGGTAACAAAACTGATCCATGTACTATGCTGCAGTGATAACATCCTTTTCATATGTGGATGGTTTACCATAGACATATTAAGCAACTTGAAATTTTTCACATGCATTGTCGCTGCTCTGTTCTAAGGGTCCACTGGCAAGACAAAATCTCACAAATTAACAAAACCAGCCAGCATCGAGGCAATAATCTTCAAAGATAAACTTAGATGGACAAGTCATGTTATCAGAATGGGTGATAGATTCCTGAAAAAAGTTGTCTATGATGAGTTGAAAATCAGAAAGCACTAAGAGATGGTCAACAAAAAAAAAAATCAGACACCACAAGCCAAATTGCATCTATTGCAGCATAAATATTGATAACTTTGAAGACACAGCCAAGGACAGGCCGGAATGAAGAGCAACTATCAGTAAAGGCTGGAAACACTTTGAGGACAACAGACACAAAGAACTGATTGGAAAAAGGACCAAGCACCATCCCAAGTCTTCAGTGGGAACCTGCACATTCCTATGTGACATCTGTTCACGATCTTGCTCTTCACAGATTGAATTATATACAACCACATGAGAACACACGTGATGCCATGATATCATTGTTGAATATGACAACAGCCATGCTTGGTGATTTTTGTTTCTCGCTGCAGTTGAGATTGTACCAAATGTCATTATTGAAAATGGATTCCAAAGTATTTTGTTGTTGCAAAGATACATCAGGCCAAGCACAGGTCTCATATACGCCAATGCAACACTAGGGCCAGAGGCCCTGCAACGTTTCCTCCTGCTGAGTTCCTTACCTAGCAAGTTGTCCCATTGATTACAATTGAACTATGCACAGAATAAGTTATAAGTAAGGGTATCAGAATCTGGCCCTTGTGAAGTCCTGCTGAAGCCAATGAGGTCACACTGATGTAAAGCAGATTGATACTTATTCTATGTGATCCAATTCATGGCTGGCATAACCCCGTTCAGTTAAAGAATGAATTCAGGCCATTTATACTGTTCCAAATAATTTATGCAAATTCTGGGACAACTGTCATGATCTCTTGACCCTTAAGTATATCAAGATGCCAATTTTAAGCATGCAAAAATGGTATATTTCAACTGCATTTATTCAGGAGATTACTAGAAAGGAAGGATGGTCTTTTGGTTAGGCTTTGGACTGGGACTTGGAAGAAGATCTGAGTTCACTTCCCAGCTGAGCTACAGACGTCATGTGTCAGCTTGGGCAAGTCACAAAATCCTTAGTTCCCCATCTGTAAAATGAGAGTGACAGTCCTTCCTTTTTCCCATCCTTTGGTCTTGTATAGATTGTAAACTCTTTTTGGGACGGGTACTCTCTCTCACAATGTGTTTTGTTCATCACCCAATGGAGCCCCAGTCTCAGATTGGGTTTTTTTGGGGCTCTCCCAGTAAAACGTTAATAATAATCAGTCATAGCTGAGACACAATGTGATTTGCAGTTTAATATGCAACGTAACAAAGGACTTACCGAAAGAATGAACCATAGTCTTTTCCATTTTACAAAAAATGTGCAAGGCAGAGTAAGCACACCAGTATTGTATAAGAACAAATTATAAATAATTGCTCTTTGCAATTGAATACCCACATAGAAAGAGCCAAAAGAAATCTGCAGCCACTGGGAGTCTGATTGATTTAATTGCCGATTTGGACTGTATCTGTAGTTTTTTATGAAAATCCCTAAAGCCTATGTTTTTTTGTAAACTAAACATGGATTTTCTGCTGCCATGTGAGTTCTTTTTCCATTCATTAGTGAGCTGCTTTTTTTTTTAACACAATTAGACAAAGGAATAAATCAGTCAACAAACATGGGACATAATTCTGGCAATATCTAACCATATACTCTCTTGTTTGCTTAACTATATAAATCTTTCACCAGATTACAAATTAGACCTTTTCAGTCAAAAATGGAGGCACTAATTTAAAGTGTTGAGTAACAAGAGCTCACTCTCACAGCATTCTTGGATGCTTGTTAGGAGAAAGAAAGTTTTTTGATGAAGAAGCTGTCTGTACTCTGTCCCCAGAGAGAGATGCAGAGGACCATTTCCTTTCTGCTGCTATTCTTAGGATGTATCGGACTAGGCGAGAGCTCATGGCTTTGGAGGACCCCAGAGTCAAATACCTCCTTTTAGTGGTTAACATCATTACAGCAGTTTAGCTTGAATGAGTTTGTTTTGGGATCTTTCTCCCTCTTGTCCCTTCCTGGGTGCTATCACAAGGGATTTAAGGAGGTAGAATCTTGAGGATAAGTAACAATATAATTGTCTTCCTGAAATCTTTTTACATCTAAACTGTAGATTTGACAGTGTTTAAGCAATATACTAATATAATAGTTCCTTGACTATTAGTCCTTGCTCTATTTTGAGGTTTTAAATGGTGCAGGGACAGGACAGCCAAAAGGGGGGAACGGCTTTTAAGCTATTTTCACATTCCATGTATTCCCTGTATTTAGTGGTCCATCAGCCTTTTTTTCTGGCCCTCTGCAGAGGGGGGTGGATTTCACCCAACCTGCTCAGTGATGCTAGAGATAAGGTTGAATAGTTCCTATACATGTTCAATTGAAAAAGGAACCTTAAACTAAATAATAAAAATTGCTATCTACAGCTGAACAGTGGGGACTGTTTACAGATTCTTCACAATTAATTTATTTAAGAATCTAAAGACACCCCCCCCCCCGACCTTTTCTAAACTAACATTTGATTTCCTGGCAGTAGCTTTGCTGTGGACAGATTCCCATACCCGCAATACACTCTTTTAGAAAGCCTTGATTCTCACAACCAGAGACTTCAGTGGGAATTCTGCCTGAATAATAAAAAGGGTCATTAAGCTGTGAAAACTCTTGTTTTGAAGATGTGCTCTGCTTTCCGACTCTTTGTGTTCTTCCAGCAATTGCCAGGTAAACAAACATCAGGGAGGTGGCATTAGATAGACAAGTCATTCATCAACACTGTAACATGCATCTTAGATCACTTTAATCAGTGAATACAATGAAGGATGGCAGTCAGCACAATCAGCATAGTATTCACAACAGATTTGTCTCCTCTCTTTTCCTTCCCTCCACCTTCACCTTCTCAACCCATCCCACCCTCTGTAGTGTATCTGATCTAAACTAAGAAGTCCTTTTCCATTTGCTCTAGCAGTCCATTTATTCCTGCTGTTTAAATGAATGAGTTTTCATTTTTTTAGGGCTGTTGATTAACCACAGTTAACTCACGCGATTAACTCAAAAAATTAATTGCAATTTAAAACATTAATTACACAATTGATCGCATGGTTAATAATAGAATACTACTTATTTAAATATTTTTTGATGTTTTCTACATTGTCAAATATTGATTTCAATTACAACACAGAATACAAAGTGTACAGTGCTAACTTTATATTATTTTTATTACAAGTATTTGCATTGTAAAAATGATAAAGAAATAGTATTTTTCAGTTCACCTCATACAAGTACTGTAGTGCAGTTTCTATCGTGAAAGTGTAACTTGTAAGTGTAACAAATGTAGGTTTTTTTGTTACATAACTGCACTCCAGAACAAAACAACGTAAAACTTTATCGCCTACAAGTTCAGCCAATCGCTAAGACAAATAAGTTTTACATTCATAGGAGATAATGCTGCCTGCTTCTTATTTACAATGTCACCTAAAAGTGACAACAGGTGTTTGCATGGCACTTCTGTAGCAAGCGTTGCAAGGTGTTTAGCCAGATATGATAAACATTTGTATGCCCCTTTGTGCTTCAGCCACCATTCTGGAGAACATGCTTCCATGCTCAGGGCAGCAGATTTGTAGACATTTTGGTGGTGCCCAAAATGCCCAGAGCCCGCGCCCCCCAAATTCCACCCCCCACCCGCCTAAGGCTCTGGGAAGGATTTTGGGTTGGGGGAGAAAGTCTTGGGTGCAGGCCCTGGGCTGGGGCAGGGGATTGGGGTGCAGGATGGGTGAGAGGTTGGGCTCTGGGAGAGAGTTTTGGTGGAGGAGGGGATCTGGAGTGCAGGCTCTGTGAGGGTGTTTGGTGTGGGAGGGGGTGTAGGCTCTGGGAGGGAGTTTTGGGGCTGGAGTGGCGTTTGGGAAAGGGGTGGGGGTGCTCATGGAGGGGTGTGACACTTACCTGGGGCACCTAGGCAGGGTGGACTAGAGGGCCTCTGTGCTGCTGCCCCCAAAGCTTCCCTTTGGCCACAGGGACACTTGGGGCAGGACACAGACCCATCCCACCCAGGAGCCAGCAGACACGTGGAGCGAGTAGGCAGGAAGCCCCTCAGCTCCCTTGCACTGCTGGGGAGGGGGGCTAGGCTGTTTTAAATGGCCTAGGGGACATGGGGGTGGGGGGGAGAAGCTCCCGGGGGTGGAAGGCAGGGCCGAGGGAGAGACCCAGCCTCAGACAGTGCTGGAGCCTGGCCCATGGTGTCTGGGCACCAGGAATATTCTTGGTGCCTAGGCACCATGGGCCCATAGAACTCGCCGCCCATGTCCATGCTGCTGATGATTGTCCCCTGCTCTGTCTTACCGCATTCTGCCATATATTTCATGTTATAGCAGTCTTGGATGATGACCCAGCACATATTTGATTTACAAGCACTGTCACTGCAGATCTGACAAAATGCAGAGAAGGTACCAATGTGAGATTTCTAAAAATAACTACAGCACTCGACTCAAGGTTTAAGAATCTAAAGTTCTGTCCAAAATCTGAGAGGGACGAGGTGTGGAGCATGCTTCCAGAAGTCTTAAAAGAGCCTCACTCAGATGCAGAAACTACAGAACTTGAACCACCAAAAAAGAAAATCAACTTTCTGCTAGTGGCATCTGACTCAGATGATGAAAGTGAACATGCATCGGTCCTCTTGCTTTGGATTGTTATTGAGCAGAACCCATCATGAGCATGGACGCATGTCCTCTGGAATGGGGTTTGAAGCATGAAGGAACATATGAATCTTTAGCACATCTGGCACCTAAATATCTTGCAACATCAGTTACAGCAGTGCCATGTGAATGTCTGTTCTCACTTTCAGGTGACATTGTAAACAAGAAGCGGGCAGCATTATCTCCTGCAAATATAACCAAACTTGTTTGTCTGAGTGATTGGCTGAAGTAGGACTGAGCGGACTTTAGGATGACCAGACAGCAAGTGTGAAAAATTGGGATGGGGGTAGGGAGTAATAGGAGCCTATATAAGAAAAAGACCCAAAAATCGGGACTGTCCCTATAAAACCAGGACCTTTTATAAAACCTGGTCACCGTAGTGGACTTGTAGGCACTAAAGTTTTATATTGTTTTATTTTTTAATGCAATTGTTTTTGTACGTAATTTGACATTTGTAAATGGTATTCTATTATTGTTTAACAGTGCGATTAATCATGCGATTAATTTTTTTAATCGCATGATTGATCACGATTCATTTTTTGTAATTACTTGATAGCCCTAATTTTTTGGTAAAGTGTGATAAATTAGTTATCACATGCTATCAACAATTATCTAGTCTACTAACTCTAGCAAGGTGCTTTCAGATAAAACTGTTATGCTACTTCAATGCCAATTCTTCACTAATGTTACTACTACCAAGGATCAAAGAGTTAATTAACAAGATTTCCATTTTAAAGTGTCATTGGCTTTGGTGGAAGATTACAGCTAGGTAACCAAGAGTAGAATTTGGCCCAATGGTACATCTGAGTCTGCAAGTTTCAGCTAAACATATTTTTCTCAAACTGCTGTTGGCTCTCAGCTACATTGAGGAACCAAATTCACCACTGGCATGTGTGTGTGCCAGGCTACTTGAACTTCAGTGGAATGGGGCTTTCTGATGCCAATGGTGAAGTTTGCCCTTTGCCCATAAGTTCCACCAAAAAGTAGCAGTTCCAGGGTCAAGATTACAGCCATATAGAGAATGGGAAGAGAGATACTGAGGCTTTTTTGTCTCTGTTTTTTAAATGATTTAATCTCCCTCACTCACTCCATCTTTTTAAATTAATACAATTAGTTCTTTGATGATTGAATATTGTCATGTGCAAAGAAGTCTGGGTTAAATATAACAGAGGTTCTGCTGACTTGAGCTATGTACTGGATCTAGTTGGCATGCACAATAGATGACCACTGGTTTTGGATGGTGCATACCCATCATTCCAGACTTGGTAAGAAGAATTTTGCCCTGCAAACAAGTTAGTAATCATGCAGAGTGGCCCATTAGCAGGGCATCTGATTTCAAAAGGGTAGCATTTTAAAAATAGGATGTAACGTATAGGAAGCTGGAAATGTTAAGGTAGATAGGTTAATGAAACCTCAATCTTGCAAACACTTACTGACTTCAATAGGGCTATTCGCAGGAAAGCATGTGTGTGTTTGCATTATCAGGGCGAAAAGCTTCACAAAAAATTCAGGTGAAAAAACAATTTCTCTTGTACTTAGTTAACTGTACTCCATGAAATTTCCTTGTGCAATTTGTGTTAACTCAAATGATTAACACTGTTGGAACAAACTACCAAGGGAAGTGGTGGATTCTCCATCCTTTTTTTTTTTTTTGTATGGCCTGTGTTATAACAGGGTGTCGGTCAGACTAGATAATCATAATGGTCCCTTCTGGCCTTAAGATCTATGAGAATGGGTCATCTCTGACTACATTGAAGAAAGAGGAACCTTTTCTCCACAGTCAGCACCTACTATGGCTTCTTTAATTCTGCAGGGTCTTCTTATAACAATGTTAATAATAAAGCAGCCTTTCCCAAGCCACTTTTTTTGCCACCGGGGTGCTAGGAGCACTGTCTGATAATTCAGGGTAACAAGATTATGGAAGTACTGTCAGGGAATATAACAAAACCCACCCACATGAGACAAAAGTGGTGTGAGGTGCTACTGAAGAAAAAAGGGATGGAAGGAAAATGGCTTGCAAGACCATGTATGTGTCTCTGTATGCGTGTTCATGCTCATAATAAAACCCAGAGCTGGCTGAAAGTGTTTGAATTAGTTTGGGGGGTTGTGGGGTTTTGTTTGTTGTTATTTCCTGTTGAAAAATGACCTAGTTTTAAAAAATAAGAATTACAATGAAAAAATTCAAGCTCAAATATGTTTTTTTTGGTTTAATGTTTATGAACCTCCATGTACCCCAACTCCTAGTCCTAAGCCCCCTGCCTGCACCTCACACCCCCTTGCACCCCAACTCCTTTCCCTGAGCCCCCTGTTGCACCCCACATCCCTCCTGTACCCCAACCCCTGCCCTGAGCCCTCTCATACACCCCACACACCTCCTCTGCCTCAATCCCTTGCCTTGAGCCCCTTCCTGCACAGGGCACTCCCACCCGTACCCCCAACCTTTATGATGTTCGCCTTTAAAAATAAATAAATAAAATTCCCTGGGAGCACACCCTAATGAAATGTGCTGTGCATGCCTATGCTCTCAACCCCATATCTCTACCCCAAGATCTGCTCCCTCCTTTCCCCACTCATCTTTCCTCCTGTTTTCAGCAAAAACTGGTTTGCTATTGCACTTCAGTAGGAGCTGGGTGTGCTTGTTTAACTGGCATGGTGCTCGGGGCCTTCTCCATTAAGGAAGTGTAAGATTGTTATCTCTGCCATCTCCCTATTTGTAATATACTCCCTGGGTGAAGTGTTCCATCTACTGACAAAGTGTTCTAGGAAAGATGGCTGTAATAGTGTTAGATATGGAGGTTCAGGGCAGGATGGTCCCTTCCCTTGTAAAGCTACTGGAAAGAGAGCACAGACCATCTAGTCACGCGTCCTTGTAGGGCTGGAGGCTTCCCATTGGTAAAGTGGGAATGATCGCAATGAGCTGCCTTAGCTGGAGATCTGTGGGAGATATAAGTGAAGATCCCATGGAACAGAGGCCATTCTGATACCTCTCAAAAAGCTGAACCCTGCTGGGCACATCCACACTGCCTCCTAGCGGAGGTGTGAAATCATACTGATAAGCAGTAGCTTTTGATGAATTTTGCATTGTAACTTACTCTAACTTCAAAGAGGAACATGCCAGACAGAGCAGCTGCTTCTCAACTCATTGGCTTATCCAAAATTAGCAGTTTTGAATATTGAAAATCTGGGCCTCAGAGCTTAACTTTTAGGCCGTGTACCCTTTTTAGAGTCTTGTCCCTTCGGTACATTGATCCACAGGCTAGACATGAAAACTGGCCTCTCATCTCAGTTCCTTTCCTAGTGCCAGTAAACATCAGGTCAAGCCAAAGTGCACTTAGGGACATTGCATAGAGACGCCTTTTCGCAGTGCAGTACGGAGCACGGGGAGAAGTAGTGGGGTGTGTGACCAAATTCCTTTGGGAGCCTTTACATAGGCTGTTTTCAGCATCAATTTAAACATGCTGATCAATCGACTCACTGAAGATTTTTAAGTGCAGATCAGTACTCCGTAAGCATTAAGTAATTACATGTTCGTTGTCTGGACTGGATTTTTGATTGTCTCAAAATCTCTAAGACAGAGTTTTGTTGTTAATTTTACTCTTATATTGAGTGTTATAATTTGTTCACAGTCCCCTATCCCGTCATACACCCAACCAGGAAGTTTTGTTTTATACTGTTTGCTGCTCTCTTCCAGGAAATTCAGCACCTGACGAACCCATTCTTTCATGCTTACGTGACTTGAATGTTTAGCACCAATCTTCCACAAAACCATCAGCCTGTAAGTAAATTCATCCTCTTTAGTGACAAATGTGACCCTGGTTTTATAGGGGTTTGACTCAACTTGAGCACGACATTTACAATATCAGAGTCAAATCGATAACCCTGTGTCTTCTCTGTGTGGCTTTCAGCTCTTCATGCTGCAGCTTATTTGGCAAAATATGGTGTTGCTCTGAACTCTCTGACTGTGGTAGCAACTCCTAGTTTAACATGAAACCTCCACGCATCCCCTTACTTATTTGTATTGTGGCAGTGCCGGCTAAGATCCCTGTCATGGGCCAGGGCCCAATTTTGCGAGGGTCTGTACAAATACAGAACAGAAAGGTGGTCCCTGCTCCAGAATGTTTACAATCTGCCGCCCCCACAGAGTTACAAGGACCATGACAATGTCTATGGAATCATAGAACATCAGGGTTGGAAGGGACCTCAGGAGATCACTAATCCAACCCCAGGACCAATCCCAAAACAGATTTTTGCCCCAGAACCCTGTTTAGCAGGCCACTGCTTGAACCACTGAGCTATCTCTCAACCCTGCAAACACACGCAGGTCATTTTACAGATGTGCCATTGTCACTGTTTATCATGAGTCTTGCAAAATTTGGTATTTTTCTTAGAGCCTCCTGGAGTCAGGTGAATTAGGTCAATTTCCAGGCTTTATTGCGGAAAAAAGCTACAAAGTGTGACCCTACAGGTTCAGAAATCAGCAGGTAAATAAAGAGAGGCCAAAATCATACTATTTTTTAAATTGCATAATTTTTTTTAAAGCCAATCTTCTGGGCTTTTGGGGGCCTGACTCGTGAATTTTAAACACTTGGGGTTGGCAATCCTGGACTGGTTTCACTGACTTCAGTGTCAGTGAAGTCACATGTGAGTGCAGGTTGTATGCTTGTGCAGCTCCTACCACAGTGGGGACTTGGCTTGATGCACAATCACTGGCTGAAGTTCTGTGGTCTGTGTTCTGTAGAAGGTCAGACTAGACCAGTGTTTCTTAAACTTTTGAAAATTTGAACTACCATCAGGAAAATGAAACAATCACCTGCCTTGCAATCCCCTCATGTGGTATTAGTCCTCATCTCAATCTATGTGACTTCCACCTTGTCCCTTCAGCCAGTCCTTTATGCCCCACTGGGGGCTGCACCCTGCAGTAAGGCTGAACTAGTAGATCATAGTGATCCCTTCTGGCCTTAAAATGTATAAATGGATCCCAAATCTGGGCCTCTGGACCCCATGGAAATATAAATATTAAATAATAACAAGCACACATGGCATAGGTCAATCTACTAACTACAATAAATGGGCCCAGCCATGACTCTGTCAGTAAGACAGCACCAGCAGCTGATCACCCATTTGAAACCTTAAAAGCATGTAGTAAATGCACTTTCTCATTGGAGTCAAAGTTCTGAGTTGTTGGCTCTCTGTCTTCTTGAACGATCACAGGTTGCCCTTTACATTCCCTTTTAGAGCCATAGGGTCCGGTTCTGCTTTAGGTGTAGCTGCAGATTAACTTTGATATCTATGAGTGAGAGAGCAGAGGTTGGCCCAGTGTCTGCACAGATCCATTAAAAGTAGCACAAAGACTCAGGGCTTGAATATGATTCCACATCATGTTTCATTTTCCCCTTTTTAAAAGCAGTACTAATCATGTTTATTTTGGCTTGCCATTTTTTGTTTTTTGAAAAGCCAGCCTGAGAAGCCAAAACAGTTGGCTGAAAAAAAGCAGTGACTCAACATACCAGGGGTGGGCAAACTTTTTGGCCTGAGGGCCACATCTGCATGGGGAAATTGCATGCAGGTCCAAGAATGCAGGGCTGGGGCAGGGGGTTGGGGTGCGGGAGGGAGTGTGGGGTGTGAGAGGGGGTGTGGGGTGCAAGAAGGGGCTCAGAGCAAGGGGTTGGGGCAGAGGAGGGGTGTGGGGCGTACAAGGGGGCTCAGGGCAGGGGGTTGGGGTGCAGGAGGGGTTTGGGGTATGGACTCCGTCCTGGCGCCGCTTACCTGGAGCGGCTCCAGGGTGACAGCAGCGCACAGCGGGGCCAGGGCAGGCTCCCTGTCTACCTGTCCTGGCCACTCTCAGAAGTGGCCAGCACCATGTCCCTGCGGGAGGGAGGGCAGAGGGCTCCGCCCACTGTCCTCGCCTGTGGGTACCTCCCCTAGAGCTCCCATTGGCAATCCCGTGGGCCGGATCTAAAGCCCTGATGGGCCGGATTCGGCCCATGGGCTGTAGTTTGCCCACCCCTGCAACAAACCCTTAAGGTGCTGATGCAGTAAAAATTACAAAGTGAGAGATTGTTGTGCTCCATAATTTGAGCTCTTTGCTACTGAGTACAACTGCAGCTCTGCTGGGATTCTAAAGATGGCCTCCTTCTTTAACACTACGATAGTTCTGTTTAATCCAATGGTTAAATCTAGAACAAGAAACATGAATGAGATTTCTTGTCATTAAAGTGATCCACTCTAATGCCTGGATCAAAGATAACACAGAAGAGCTCCATTTGTAAAACTGAAATAAAAAAAAATACTCAGCAAAACACAGTGACTCAGCAGCTTTCATGCACTTAAGCCTCAAATTGCAAATGTGACTTTTGCACCTTGCATGTAAATGAGCTCCTGTTCCTAGCTGGAAGTTCCCTTTCAGGTTACATTTCAGCCTGGGCAGTGTGTTATAAGCCATACCCCGGCCAACATGAATGAAGGGGCCAGCTCTGGAGGAGAGAAACAAGAGCTGAAATTCAAGAGAGCGATCTTGCAGGACCAGAACAAGCCAGAAAATATGATCCAAAGGCAACAGGTGATCCGGCTCACCTATTTGATTACAGCCATGGACCTGACCTGCTTGTTCATGCAGATTGGAATCATTCCAGTGAGTACCATTTGAGTCTGCTTTAATAGAGAAGATCGCTTTCTTTCAACACAGACTATTCAGTTTTTCAGCAACATTAGAGGAGACTTTCTACCAGGAAAGAGAGGAGAAAGGCAGATGTAAGTGAATGTAGTGGCCTTTCACATGGCACTCTATGTACTTAGGGTGAATAGATGCACATAAGTAATGACAGGCAGACAGTACTTAATTTGTGCCAGGGCTTGCCATGCTGAACCCTGGTACCTCTAAGCTTGGCAATTCATATCCCCAGGACCTTTGGGCTTGTTGCATCAATTCTGAAATTGCTTGAGCCCTGGCACTTCTTTCATTACCAAATAAGCACGGTAGGCAGATGATTATTATTTATATTGCAGTAGTGTCTAGAGGCCTCCACCAGACGTGTGCTGCATTGTGCGGGGCCCTGTGCAAACAGAAAGTGCAGTTCCTGCCCCAAAGAGTTTATGATCTAAAACACAAGCTGTAGTAGGTAGGTGAACTAACAAGCAGGCACGGGGAGGGAGCATAGCGTAACAATAGTAGACTATCTTAGCACAGACTGCTTTGTACACAGTATGTCTGTGTAATAAGCCAATCAGGAGCCTGTAATCACAACGTGCCACTTGTCTAGTGGTTCTTTGGTGTCAGCTTTCTGTAGACACCATGCAAGAGATGAGTTTTAAGGAGGGATTTGAAGGTCAATAAAATAGTGGCTTTACAGATTTTGACAGGGCACTCTTACCACATATAAGAGGCTACGTGGTAGAGAGACCAAAAGTGTGTGTGGAAGATTGCAACTGGCCCTGCTGCCCAAGTAGAGATGGGGATTGAGGTTGCATTAAGATAATAGGACGGGTTAGTTATGGCAGGGCTGAATTGTGAAGGTGTCTGCATGGAAGGCCAAGACATTTGTGTTTGATGCAGTGGAGGAGGGGGAGTCAAGGGTATGTCTCAAAAGTGGTTTTGGTGTGATCAGAACACTGAGTCAAGAAGACGATCTCTGTAGCAGCATTTTCAGTGGCCTAGAGGGCACAGAGTTGCAGGTGCCAAAGCCAGACTGGAGGATGCTGCAGTAATCTAGTTGCAGGTCATTTTGAAGGGATATTATCAAGTAAAAATGTAGTTACCACTCCACTCACAGCTCTGAGCTCTTCCTCTTATTTTTCTTGTCTTCATTTTTCTTCTCTCGCCTACTATGAGAGTTCTCTCCCATCTCTGCATCTCCAGAGACAATCCACTCTGTGCCCCTCTTTCATAAACCAATCCAAGAGTAGCTGCGCTGTGGCATGGTCTCTTAGTGCTTGTCTGTGGGCAACTGATGTAATCACGCTGGGCTCTGAGACTAAGAAGTAAAACTAACTTTCTGTACAGAAGGAATGCTGACTATTCACCAAGCTGTCTCCAATACAAAGAATAAACCCACAGAAATCTCTGCGCTAGATATATTATTTGCTTTACTCGTTCAGCGGCAGTATTCTCTAATATTGGCTGTAATAAATAGCGAGTAAAACTGTCCAGAAAGTAAAATGTCTTGCATTTATAATGTCTTTTTAAATACCCAAGGATGGTGAATTAACATTGGAATATTAAGTGTTGGCTGGCTACAAGAAGTATATAGGCTGGGCTACAAGAAGGAAGCTGTTTGCTGTAGTTTGTGTGAATTTCTACATATGTACGTTTTTAGGCAAGTGTATTTTATCCAGTGCACAGTATCAGGTGTTCCAGGGTACTCCATATGGCAATGCAAGGTGGCGCTCTCATTTACAAAATGTGCTTAGTGTATTTAGTGTTGGTGAAAGTGTCAGATTTAGAGTGCTGGCGACTCCGTGCACAGGGGGTATTAAGTTTTTTGGAAGCTTCAAAATGTTATGTTCACATTAAACATTACAAAGCAAAAGCCTGAATCTGAAGCATCTGTGCTTTGGGCACAAGGTCTTTTAGGGTGCTTCCAGCTTTGGGATGTGGAGGGGACTGGGAGTACAGGTGCCATTTTGTTTAATGCAGCTTGCTTGATTAAACAGGGTGGCTTGATGACAAGATCCACAAAATCCTCCTGTGTGGTGCTTACAGTGATGTGCACGTCATATCCAAAGGCAAACGAGGGGTAAAGTTAAATTAGCTGAGTGGTTAAGAACTTCCTTGTCTGCCTCAAAATGCCAATGTAAAAACTGAGAGACTAGGTGGGTGAGGTAATATTTTTTTATTGGACCAACATCTCTTGGTGAGAGAGACAAGCTTTCCAGCTACACAGAGCTCTCAGGTCTGGGAAAGATACTCAGAGTGTCACAGCTAAATACAAGCTGAACAGTTTGTTTAGTATAAGTAGTTAACACATATTTCAAGGAACAGCTCAAGGTGAAGTGGCCTGTTAACACCCCTGTAATCATGGGAGTTAGTGGGTTACAGATCGTCATTATTGGGGCATTTAGTGCACTGGGTGCATCTCATTTATGGCTTTTTATAACAAAGTGGGTGAAACCAGGCAATCACTCTGCTCTCAATGAACTCGCACTGAAAAAAGATAAAAGTCAAAAACACCACATCCCCTGTGGGGGGAACATCCTCTTTCTCAAAGGGAACCTTGCACAACACTGGGAGCTTAAATAAATATCTCTGTGCTAGACACTAATAATCATGATCTTAATATAGGCACTGGATTTATGGCTTATTACAACAACTGATCCCCTCTCCCTTTTTGTCCTGTGACTATAGGGATGTTAACCGGCCACTTCATCTTGAATGATCCATTAAAATATGTGCTAGCTACTTATGCTAAACTATGTTAGGCCTGGTCCACACTACAGTGTTAAATCGATTTAAACAGCGTTAAATCGATTTAACACTGTACCCGTCCACACTACAAGGCACTTAAAATCGATTTTAAGGGGTCTTAAAATCAATTTCTGTACTCCTGCTTAATGAGAGGAGTAACCCTAAAATCGATATTACTATATCGATTTAGGGTTAGTGTGGATGGAAATCGAAGTTATTGGTCCCATTCTTTTACTGAGCTACCCAGAGTGTACCGCTCTGGAAATCGATGGTAGCCTGGGACCATGGACGCACACCACCGAAGTAATGTGCCCTAGTGTGGACGCGTAAAATCGATTTTATAAAACCTGTTTTATAAAATCGATTTATTAATTTCGATTTTACTCTGTAGTGTGGACGTGGCCTTAGATCCTGTTTCGGAGGGCGTGGCTACACTTGCAGATGTAGACTGCTGGGAGTTAAACCAGCCTTCAGAGAGCACAGCAGGGAAGACGGTGCCGAGTGTTTACAGTCTCAGCTGGAAGCTCAATGGCGTGGCCACATTAGCAGCTCTTGCAACGCCACAAAGAGCAGTGCATTGTGGTAGCTATCCTAGTGTTCAAGTGGCTGCAACATGCTTTTCAAATGCGGGGGGTGGGGTGGAGTGTGACAGGGAGTGTGTTGGGTGTATGTGGGGGGAGAGAGAGCGGGGTTTTGGGGTGCTGAGTGTGTCAGCATGCTGTCGTGTAAGTTCAGACCCCCCTCCCCCCGCGCCTCTCTCACGCTTTCACAGCAAGCAGTATTCCACACCAATAGCTTGCTTTGTCCCAGAGTAGATAAGCATGCTGGCTGTCAGAAACAGAGCTTTGAAAGGGAATATCTGCATTCCTACAGTCGATTCCAAAACAATGACAAGAGTGGCCGCTTGACTTAAGGGGATTATGGGATGTTTCCAGAGGCTGATCAAAGCACAGTAATGCAACACTTCGTTCACACTGACTCTGGGGCGTTTCAGCCGAGGTGCAACAAACATTATGCTTCTCATGGAGGAGGATTACCAGGAGTGCTCCAGCTGCAGAGTCCAGGTGCTGTAAGTGCCTCGCCAGTGTGGATGGGTCGGGAGTTAGGGTGCCTGGGGCTGCTTTATTGCGCTCTAACTTGCAAGTGTAGCTATGCCCGAGTACCTTTCCCAGACCTGAAGAGCTCTGTGTCGCTCGAAAGCTTCTCTCTCTCCTCAACAGAAATTGGTCCAATAAAGAGATCCCATCACCCACCTTATCTCTCTAATATCCTGGGACCGACACAGCTGCAACAACACTGCATGCAATAGTGTAAAAATAGAGAGCTAGGTCCACAGCTGATGTAAATTGGTGACTTCAGTAGAGCCCTGGCTGATGATCCGGGCCAGAGACTTTTGATTTTTATCAAATAACTTTTATATTCCTCATGTTATATTGTATCTATGGGCAAGCACTGTTGCTTTATTTTGCATGGAAGCACATGATCACTTATTACTATAGTAGTCCTGTACTTATTAAGCTCTTTAACATTCAGAAATGTAACATACTTCACTTTTTCTCCACTTTATTTAGTACTTGGCGAAGAGCCTGGGATTGGATTCAGTTGGATTTGGCTACCTCCAGACAACTTTTGGCGTTCTACAACTTCTGGGAGGTCCTATTTTTGGAAGGTAAATAAGAACCATTCTTGTGACCCTTCCATTCCCTAGGAAGATCAGAGTTATTTATTCTTTTAAATAAATCTACTTTATTCCTAGTTCTGAATCTTGGGAAATATTTTAAGAAGCCATCTGGATTTACTAAACAGGCTACAGAGAAATAAATATTAATTAAAAATATTGTAACAAATAAATGGCTTTTATATTAGTTATTTCTCTAAATTTGATTATTTGGATCCAGACAGTGTGCTTAGCCAAAACATTTAGCCCCTGCAGAGCTTGCAATCTAATGCCTTAGTCCTGCAAATCAAGCAAAGGAGTAACTTTATGAACATGAGCAGGACTGGGAAACCCAGAAGATGAGTGTAACTTGGCTTTTTTTGTTTTGCTTTTTTGTTATTACTTAGTGCTATTAAGAAATAGTTCTAGTGGAAATCATAGAATTTCTGTGCCTGATTCGAATCTTATTTACACAGGCATTGCACTATGTCACAGCAAATGACTTCAGTGCAGTTGCTCCTGATTTGCACTGGTGTCAGTGTAATCAGAATCAGAAGGACTCTATATTATTAACAGTTCAAACAGACCTAGCAAAAGGAAGGCAGGGGAAAGACTTGAGCATCTGCCTGTGTTTCTGCCTCTGAGCAGTTGCAGGAAATTGCTGATATGGAATACATACTCCTGCTCCAAATAGAAGAGGAGATGGCCTTGAAAAACCTAATAGAGATGGCGATAGCAGATAATCGATTATCCCTGTTCAGAGATGCACAGAAGGAGAGGTAGAGTAGTCCAGTGGGTAGGGCACTGGACTGGGATGCAGGAGTTACATTCCTATCTCTGCCACTGGTCTGTTCAGTGACCTTGGGAAGGCTGCTTTGCGGTCCATCTGTTTGCAGTGCTAGCTCTCCAAGGCAGGGACTATCTTTTGAATAGCACAGTAGGTGCTAACAGGATAGAAATCTCTATTTCCTCATTTTTGCATTTTAACTAACATATGGCATTCCCCTTTATAAATATCTACTTCGACATTGGGATGAACAGTTCTCATGGTACCACCCTGGGGAAAGTTTCAATCTCAGATTTGCATAGCAAATTTTGCTTTCAGCCCAGCTACTTTGATTTACACCAGTTATAGGAGTCTAATTAGGATCAGATCCTTATTAAACTCTTATATTCTGTTCCTGTCATCCCTGCATGCATATCCCATTGCCATCAGTAGGTATTCCACCCACAGAGAAGGAACAGAGCTTCAGATGTAAGACCCACTTCTCACAGATCGAGATCAAAATTATTTTCCTCCAGCTTGGTACATTTATAGAAAAAAAAATCACTTGAATTATGCCATTTACACCACCTCAGATTTGTAGACAAGAAGGAATTCATTTCTGGGCTGTCTTGGCAGGGAAACTGACTATTATTATTAATAAATAATTATTCAGAACAAATCCACTAACCACATTTTTGCAGACCTCAGAGTATGAGAATGAGTCAATTTTCCTTGTAAACTGGATGACTTTGCTTAAACTAACGTGAAGTTGCAAGCACTGAAGCTGCTAAATTTTTTTCTTTAAAAAAACTCCAGATCATCTCATGAACTGGTCTCCTGGGATTACAAACAGCAAAAGCCCAAATTTACTGAAGGCTTGTCAACACACCCAAATTGCACTGGTTTAATGTAAATCAGTTTAAAATCATCCCTTAGTGAAACTGATGTTGTGTTTTTTTTAAGCCAAGTCATACTCTATTCTCTTCTTCCTTAGTTTAACATAACTAATTTTTATGCCACATCACAATTGTTGATAACCATAGTAGAAAACCCAAACAAAATGAATATTAATAGAACCCTTTAAACAGTCTAGCAGTGCCTAGCTTGTGATGACTTATGTCTAGTCACCAATAACTGTTTCTACAGCACTTGCGGGATTTGTCTAGACCAGGATTTAAAGGTGTGTGGTTAGATTTAAAACATTTTAACCAACATATTTGAAAATGCTAGCACAGAATTTTAGAATGCGTTAGGTACTATGTTAGCTGGAAGGGTTTAACACCACAATGCTAAATCCCAGTCCAGACAAAGCTTCAGACTTCGCACAGGGCCACATTTTTAAGTGCGCAGCACCCACAATTGGGGCCAGGTTTTCAAAAGTGAAAAATCTGATCAATGTTGTGGGGTGGGATGGATGACAGCATAGCATTGCCAGCCTGAATGTGTTGTATTTACAATTGCTAAAACAGTTCCATTTCTAAAATGCTGCATAATTTATATGCTAGGTTTGCTGACAAGTGTGGCATCCGAGCTGCGTTAACTCTTTCATATCTCTCTGGATCTGCCTTCTTTCTGCTAGTGTCCATCTCCACCAGCATCCCACTTCTCTTCCTGTCCAGAATTCCATCCGTGTTTATGCATGGGCTACCAGGTAATGTCATGAGAAGATGACCCAAATATTGGGGTCAGTATTTTCCAATCCATTTATTGGGCCTGACCCTGCAATTCTTCCTCATACGAAGAGGTTAAAGTCGTTAAGACTAAGTGTTGCAGAATCAGTCTCTAAGTAGTTGGGTTTTAATGACATGAGGCACCAGGTTTAATCATTAGAGGAGATGGTTGAGATGCAGGACAACTAAATTCTGTTCCCAGCTTTGCCACTGATTTGCTGTGTGAGCTAGAGCAAGTCACTTATGTGATCGGGTGCCTGGGATAAACCACACTGAGAATGCCACACTCAGGGCAGACTGCAAGAAATAGGGCAGACAATCCCCACCCCACAAGTGGTGGTTTATTCTATAATTGGATTCACCAAGCCAGTAACAAAGGAGCTGCTGCAGTACCACACTGGTTAACCAGAAGACACATACAGTTCCCTTTCCAGCCTATGGCTCTCATCCAGACAACCCAGCCTAATATAGTGAGAGGTTATCGAAAACCAGTTTCACCCTGTGTGTGGTTCTTACGCATCCCAAAGAATCAGACACGTATCCCCAGGTCATTCTGAATCTCAGATCTTACTCAAATATCACATTGTTGGTAAACTAACTAAAGATTCATTCATAAAAGAAGAGAGTTATAAATGGTTAATAGATCACATACATACAAATGATTGCAAAGTCCTTATATCAGGTTTGTAGCAGCGATGGAATAGGCTGCTGGTTTGTAAAGTCTCTCAAGTAACGTCCAAAAGATTGGAAGGTCCCTCAGACCATAGTTCAAGATGCTCCTTTTAATTGTAAATCCACAGTCTGGAGAATTAGGCCTGGTCTACACTACGTGTTTATATAGATTTTAGCAGCGTTAAACCGATTTAACGCTGCACCCGTCCACACAACGAGGCCCTTTATATCGATATAAAGGGCTCTTTAAACCTGTTTCTGTACTCCTCCCCGATGAGAGGAGTAGCACTGAAATCGGTATTACCATATCAGATTAGGGTTAGTGTGGCCGCAAATCGACGGTATTGGCCTCCAGGAGCTATCCCACAACGCACCATTATGACCGATCTGGAAAGCAATCTGAACTCGGATGCACTAGCCAGGTAGACAGGAAAAGCCCCGCAAACTTTTGAATTTCATTTCCTGTTTGCCCAGTGTGGAGCTCTGATCAGCATGGGTGGCAATGCAATCCCAAATCCGAAAAGAGCTTCAGCATGGACCGTACAGGAGATACTGGATCTGATTGCTGTATGGGGAGACAAATCTGTTCTATCAGAGCTCCATTACAGAAGACAAAATGCCAGAGCATTTGAAAAAAATCTCCACGCTATGATACAAAGTCCACAGCACAGTGCTGTGTGACAAGCATAACGGAAAGCCAAAGAATCAAATGGACACTCATGGAGGAAGGGAGGGGGTATTGAGGACTCCAGCTATCCCACAGTCCCCACAGTCTCCGAAAAGTATTTGCATTCTTGGCTGAGCTCCCAATGCCTCTAGAGTCAAACACATTGTCTGGCTGTGTCAGGGTGTATCTCGTCAATTTACTCCCCCTCCCCCCGTGAAAGAAAAGGGAAAAAAATCGTTTCTTTTTTTTCAATGTCACCGTATGTCTACTGCATGCTGCTGGTAGACACAGTGCTGGGGCACTGAACAGCAGCATCCTCTCCCCTCCCTTCCCCAGTGGCAGACGGTACAGTGCAGTAGGACTGGTAGCCGTCCTCATCATCAGCCCATGAGTGCTCCTGGCTGGCCTCAGGTGAGGTTGGCCGGGGGCGCCTGGGTAAAAATAGGAATGACTCCTGGTTATTCCCGGCAGATGGTACAGAATGGCTGGTAACTGTCCTCATCATAGCAACTGGGGGCTGAACTCCGTCAGCCCCCCACCTTTATGTCTAAAGAAAAGATTCTGTACTGCCTGGACTATCATAGCAGCTGGAGGCTGCCTCCCCCTCATTTTATCTCACTAAAAAGTCAGTGTTTCTTATTCCTGCATTCTTTATTACTTCATCACACAAATGGGGGAACCCTGCAACAGTAGCCCAGAAGGACTGGGAGAGGAGGGAAGCAACAGGTGGGGTTGTTGCAGGGGCACCCCCTAGAATGGCATGCAGCTCATCATTTCTGTGGGATCTGACACGGAGTGGCTGTGCTCTCTGGTTCTCTGATTCACTGGTTCTCTAGTACACTTGTCCCATATTCTAGGCAGGACTGACTCTATTTTTAGATACAACATAAAGGAGGGAATGACCCAGAGGGTCATTCCCATTTTGGTCTTTGCGCCCCCAGCCGACCTCAGCCAGGAGCACCCATGACAGCAGCAGATGGTACAGAACTACTGATAACCGTCATTTCATCGCCAATTTACAATGGCACAGCAGACGGTACAGAACGACTGGTAACCGTCTCTACTACCTTGCAAAGGCAAATGAATGCTGCTGTATAGCGCTGCAGTACTGCCCCTGTCAGCGGCATCCAGTACACATACGGTGACAGTGACAAAAGGCAAAACGGGCTCCATTGTTGCCATGCTATGGCGTCTGCCAGGGCAATCCAGGGAAAAAGGGCACGAAATGATTGTCTGCCATTGCTTTCACGGAGGAAGGAATGAGTGACGACATTTACCCAGAATCACCCGCGACACTGTTTTTGCACCATCATGCATTGAGATCTCAACCCAGAATTCCAATGGGCAGGGGCGACTGCGGGAACTATGGGGTAGCTACGGGATAGCTACCCACAGTGCAACGCTGCAGAAATCGACGCTAGCCTTGGTACATGGACGCACACCACCAAATTATTGTGCTTTGTGTGGCTGCGTGCACTCAACTTTATACAATCTGTTTTACAAAGCCGGTTTATGTAAAATCAGAATAATCCTGTAGTGTAGACATATCCTTAGATCAGGAAAGAGGCAATATGGAAGTCTCTCAGAGGTCTTTTATATGCTTTGCCATGTGCATGGAAATTTACTGTCCCAAACACAGTCCACAGCTCAGGTTCACAGAAAGTTACTGGCCCAAGATGGAGTCCAAGGTCACATGTCCTTACGTGCTTTGCTGACTCACAGGGGCAGCCATTGCCCATATTCTTTCTGAGGCATCCACTGGAAAGGCTTACTGGGCAGGATGACTTTCTTCAATGGCCCTTGTTAGCTGAGTGTCTTTAATGGGCCATCAACACATAGGTGTCTAGTCCTGATGCAAATCTATTTGGAGGGTGTCACCTAGGAACAACACACATGTTGGAGATACAACTACGTAGCCAGTAGTCTTTAGATACAAAGATGATACATGCCTATAAACAGGATAATCGTACTTAGCAAATCATAACTTTTTCCTTAACCCCATAGTTTGTGCAAGATTTCTTGCAATTATATAACAGTGGTAACAACAATGATACAAATGGTCATCTTTCATATACACAGCATCTCAGCTTAGTCTCTCTGTGCTTCAGTTTTCCCGTTTGTAAATGGCAGATGACAATGCTGACCTCCTGACCTCACCACACTACACCATGGTGTTGTGAAGCTTAATTTGTTCACGTCTGTGAAGTGTTCTGAGGCCCTCATATGAAAGGTGCTATAGAAGTGCAAAGCGTAGTTTATAATTTTTACTTGGGCTTGAGAAGTTTCACTGATATCCACTTGCTTGAGCACTAAGTTACTTTACTATGCCCCCCAAAGCCATGGATCTTCATTCCCCCCAATAAACCAATTCACTCCCATCAATGAACGCCTTTCAGGGCACCTTTCCTTGTGCAGCCGCCATTTCCACTGCTTTCCTGAATGTGCATAAAGCACTCAGCTTCCCAGCATTTTCATCCAGCTGGGCCCTGTTCTTTTAGATTCTCCCCCTACCCCCATCATTTTTAAGGAGTAGCGCCTCTCAGGCTATTTTGCTTCCTGCCTACCACTAATTCTTTTAAAAGCATACACCCTCCAGCCCACACCCTCTCAGAAAAAGAACTGGATGCCTGAGCATCTCTGCTCCCTCCCAGTCTTCCTGTTAAAGGAACAACAGCACTCGAGCAGCTCTGTTCCTTTCTTCATCCTCTACCCAAAGAGGAGGTCAAAAGCTCCCTGGCCCCACTCATTGCAACTTGCAGTGAGTGAGTGGATTTTTCTATGCCCTGATTTTATTACAGAGTTAGGAGCTGTGTCTTTTTAGCAGATCAGAATTCATTCCAATGGAATAAACGGTGTCAATAAAATAAACTGCACATGTCCTTCACTGCAGTGCAGCTATTTCAAATTTCTCAGCTGCATTCTCTCAAGTAAGAACTGTCCCAGAATAATTTTTTAGCAACACGCAGCCTCACACAGCCTAGCAAATTGCATGTCAGCGTTAGTGAGTACCTCAGACCTGGCAAACTGCATTACAATGGCTTTCATTTGCACCATTCCATTCTGTTTTGCTCCGTTTGCGTCCAGTAAAAACCATCCGGCCAGATGCTTAGCTGGTGTAAATCTGTCTTGCTGATGGAGTACCGCTAGTGGGGATAACGGAGCCACACCGTGTTAATGTGGATTACACACAGCTGGTTTAAACTAAGCGAGGTCTTCATCCCATTAGCAGTTGGTCCACATAAGAGGTTCTGAGTCTTCTCCTTCTCCTGACTACTGGGCTGACCCCACAAAGGGTTTTAAGAGCTTAAGGGTATGTTTACACTGCAGTTAAAAACCCACAGCTGGCCCGTGCCAGCTGACTCGGGCTGCGGGGCTATTTAATTGCAGGGTAGATGGCCGGGTTCAGGCTGGATTCTGGGCTCTAGGACCCTGTGTTGTGGGAAGGTCCCAAAGCTTGGGCTCTGCACCAGAACTTTTACACTGCAATTAAACAGCCCGTGAGCCCAAGTCAGCTATAGACATATCCTAAGTTTCTTTGTTGATCTGGCCCTCAGACCTTTAGCGCAAATAGTAGAAGTTTGTGCTTTTAGATGAAGAGGGCCTGGGGTCAGTCCCCATTCAATGGGGCGTTGCATGAGGATCTGGCTCAGTGTTACAAGGCCTGACGTCTGGAAGAGCTCTGTCATTTTCATTTGTGCATGGTCACCTCAAGGAATAGCTTTATCATTCAGACACCAGAGTACATTTCTTTTAGTTCAATGTTTCTTATCAAGTTTCTTCAAATATCTGTGTAGGTGCTCAGATGGTCATTACAGATCTGACTACTCCTGCTGAGCGTGCAGATGCATTAGGGAAGCTTGGACTATGCTTTGGAATAGGAGTAATCATTGGATCATCCCTGGGTGGGACACTCAGCACAAAATTTGGGTGAGTGGTTGAGGTGATTTTTACTTGCAGTTATAACAATTGACTCAGCTGCTCATTTGATAATGTAAAAACATGTAACTCTTTCCTTATTCTTTGGGTGCAATTTTCAGCTGCTGCTGACTGATCCTGGGGCTAAATCAGCCCCTGGCACAAGTTAGAGAAATCCTGTGGCTGCTCTACCTTGCACTGGCTATAATGGTTCTGTATGGGCCATTTCACAGGGATCAGCAGAAGGCAGTGCACTCCAAATCTGCTGCCTCCCCTCCCTGGAATGCCTTCCATGCCTAACGGTCTCAGTGGTCCCTGAACCAAGGGTCAGGAAGGGTTGGCAGCTCTACACCACTCCAGGATAACCCTGTGCTGGGGAAATACTCAGCCCCTTTGTGCAGCCCTGAAGGCACAAAGGTATATTATTAAGGGCCAAGGATCAATCACTTTGTCATCTGTGCCACTGTGTGTCACTATTGCTTGTTCTAAATAAGCTTTCTTGTAAATCCCCATTTCTGCAAGCTGGACTAATATCCATGTCTCAGCCACTTTACAAGCAGCAGTTATTAAAAAGCTACAAGCAATCCAAGTCCAGCTCTAGGCTTGTCCCAGAAACTCCCTAAGCATTGAGGGCTGTGTGAGTTGTGGAGCAACTTTACCAGTGTATTAAGTGCTACTTAAAAACAGTGTTGTTATAGCTTTAAATCTCCAGCAGGGTGAAGCTCACAAATCACAACATTCTTAGAGGGACGCTTAATGTAATGGGGGACCTTAGGGAGGGGAGCAGAGCTTAAGGGGGCCTGGAGAGGGGGAGTACGACAAATGAGGCAGTCTCCCCGCTCCAAAACAAGGATAAGTGAGTGTAACCCAAACTTGATCATTCCCAGGCTCCTTCTAAAGCAGAGGTGGGCAAACTACGGCTCACGGGCCACATCCGGCCCATGGACCCTCCTGCCCGGCCCCTGAGCTCCTGGCCCGGGAGGCTAGCCCCCGGCCCCTCCCCTGCTGTTCCCCCTCCTGTGCAGCCTCAGCTTACTCGCTCTGCCACCGGTGCAATGCTCTGGGCGGCGGGGCTGCGAGCTACTGGGGCAGCGCAGCTGCAGAGCTGGCCTGACCCAGTGCTCTGTGCTGCATGGTGGCATGGCTGGCTCCAGCCGGGCCGCACAGCTGCCTATCCTGGTGCTCTGGGTGGTGCAGCTCTAGCGCTGCCAGCCACCAGTGCTCCAGGCAGAGTGGTAAGGGAGCGGGGGGGGCAGGTTGGATAGAGGGCAGGGGATTTTTGGGTGGTGGTCAGCGAGCGGGGTTGTGGATAGGGATCAGGGAGGTCAGATGATTGGGGGCAAGGGTTCTGGGCAGACAGTCAGGAAGGAGGGGGGTGGTTGGATGGGATGGTGGAAGGCAGTAAGGGGTGGGGTTCCGGGGCAGTCAGGGAAAAGGGGTGGTTGGATGGGACAGGGTCCCGGGTGGGGACAGTCAGGAATGAGAGGAGGAGTTGGATGGGGTCCCAGGGGGGGCAGTCAGGGGAAGGGGGTCTGGGTGTGGTTAGGGGACAGGGAGGGGTGGATGTGGCAGGGGTCCTGGGGGGCCATTATGGGACAGGGACAGCCTCCCCTATCTGACTCTCCATACAATTTCGTAAACCTGATGTGGCCCTCAGGCGAAAAAATTTAACCGTCCCTGTTCTAGAGCTTTGGGTAAACCAACTAGGCATCTTTAAAAGCGTGTCTGCACTTGCTGCTATAGAAAACCTTGATTTATTTATTTTTTTTAAAACAAGTTTGATAGTCTCAATTCAGTCGGGACCATCATGTTCATCTAGTGTGACCTCCTGCACATTGCAGGCCACAGAACCTCACCCACTCACTCTTGTAATAGACCCCTGTATGTCTTTGGGAATTAAGCACCTAAATATGTTTGAAGATCTGGGCCTCAGTTCCTGCATCTGTAAAATGGGGTTCATAGTCCCTCCCTGTTTCACAGGAGTGTTGTGAGGATAAATACACCAGTGATTGTTAGGTAATCAAATGCTATGATAATGGGAGCCATATAAGTACCTAAGATAGCTAGATAGTCTTCCAAGCGGGAAAATCCTTCTGGACCCATACTTGCATTCTCCCAGTATAGCAGCCAGCACCATTTTTCCTCAACATTGTCCTCCTCCACAGTCACAAAAAGAAAAAGGCCTGCATTTTATAAGGCCTCAGACTCTTACCCTTTGCAGCATGCTTTGTTAAAAGAGGTTGACAGGTAGGCCTCCCTTCTCCCTCTCTTTCACTGGAGTAAATTTGCTGTGCACCAGTGGTGTGAGTTCATTCCCCAGGTAAGAACCAACTTCTTGTTCTTTTCCACAGAACAGACTGATTTAGGATGATCCATTGTTCAGCAGTTATACAGTTAAATTAAATGAAAATTGGGAAAACCTCTAATTCAGGGGTTGTCTGGATTTGAAAGGGCAAATAGTTGTCACTGGATGTGGATATGTGATACTTCTGCATGCTCATAAGTGGATTTTCTCACCCAGAGTGGTTATTTTGTCTTTCCACAAGCATTAATTGCCAAAAAGCAAAAATTGTCATATATTCTCTGCTTTAATCATGATTATAGGTCATATGCACTTACATAAACAGAATGCCAGATTTGGAACCTTCCTTTAGGGGAAATTGGCAGGACTGTGAGTTTTTCATTTTCGTTTGGGTATCTCTCAGCCCATCGTTTTCATGTCAGTGTGTGTGTGGGAACATTGCTCCCACCACTTACTATACAAGCACCTTCCATCTTGTGCTTTGATGCCACATTTTGTCTGTTTGTCAAAGACGTTTTCAGATCTATGATGCTTTTCATTCAGCACTATCAGCCACTGGTTTGAAAATGTCCCCTAACAATATACCAGCTACTAGTCCACATACTACAGTACAGAAGAGGTGTACTTTAAAAGGGAAGGGACTGGAACACACTTTTGCCATACGATGGTCT
Source organism: Gopherus evgoodei (assembly GCF_007399415.2). NCBI lineage: Eukaryota > Metazoa > Chordata > Testudines > Testudinidae > Gopherus > Gopherus evgoodei. The sequence goes on along the minus strand of NC_044325.1, from coordinate 110,929,282 downwards.
GCCGGTAATGAACACTAGAGGGCGCCAATGTTTTGAAAAGATTGCTGGACTACTCAGGCTCTCTTGCCAGTATGGGATGTCCCTGGAAAGGGGCTGACTTCTAGGGTTCTCTGCTCTGACTTCAGACTCTTCATCCCTTTTGGATTCTGAGAGGAAAATTCTGTGATCCCTGTCCCTACTGTTAACTGTCATGTGTTGCCTCAGTTAGACTGTCTTCTCTGCTCATTTTGCTCACAATTCAAAGATTTGAATCTTCCAGGCCAAGACTTTAAAAAGCAACTTTTTTCAGATCTTGGGGTGCCCAATCTGAGACACTTTAAAGGGGCCTAATGTGCAGAGAGCACTGTCTGAATAGCAGGCCTCTGAAATGTGTCTCATGTTGGTCACTCAGAATCATTAGTCACTTTGGAAAACCGTTGGCCCTTATTTTTTGAAAACTTTGAACTTATCTACACATGGTTATATTTGATTAACTTCCCCTGGTTAACTCCATGGGTGGACACACTTATTCAGGTATGCGAGTGCTCCTAGAGCAACACTGTGGCCAAAAGGGCTAAAGTGATCCTAGGATGTATAGACAAGGGACTCTTGAGTAGGCGTGGAGGGGTTGTTTTACCTCTATATTTGGCACTGGTGCAACCACTGCTGAATACTGTGTCCAGTTCTGGTATCCACAGTTTAAGAAGTATGTTGAAAAATTGGAGATGGTTCCGAGAAGAGCCACAAGAATGATTTAAAGGATTGGAAACTATGCTTTATAATGATAGGTGCAGGGTGCTCAATCTCTATGTATCTAACAAAGAGAATGTTAAGGATTGACTTGATTACAGTCTTCAGTACCTACGTGGGGAACAAATATTGGATAATGAGTCCTTCGGCCTAGGAGTTTGAGGTTTAAGAAGATCCTGTGGCTGGAAGTTGAAGTGAAACAAATTCAGACTGGAAATAAGGTATACATGTGTAACCGCGAGTGTAATTAACAATTGGAACCATTTAGTAAGCATTGTAGTGGATTCTCCATCACTGGCAATTTTAGAATCAATACTGCGTGTTTTTCTAAAAGAGATGCTGTAGTTCAAACAGAAATTATTTTGGAGGAGTCCTAAATTCTGTGTTATACAGGAGATCAGACTGGATGATCACATGGTCTCTTCTGGCCTTAAAATCTATGAATCTAGAGGGAGTTAATAATGAATAACTCCATGTGTAGACAAGCCCTTACACTAGCAAAGGTGAACTGGAGCCAGTTCTGGTAAAATCACTCCGCTTTGATTTCAGCTCTTAAGGAAAACTCTCGAAGTTGTTGTTTCACCTCTATCCTGTGGAGGGCAGCTTTAGCTAACAAGTCTTTCTTGGAAGCTGGCCGCTTCTCGGCATCTATGTGGGAACATAGTTCAAGAACCTTATCCAAGGCTATATGGTCCATGACACTAGGAATGATAGTCTGATTTTTAAACAATAGGTTTAGTGCTGGAGAATGTGCACTATTTATTCACAGGCTAGCTACATCACAGGCTATAAGCATGAAGTATAAACTTTCCCACCCTGTGCCTCACTCCTGACCCGGATTTGTGCTCTGAGGATGAGCGAGTAGTTCTGCCTCTATGCTAATTCAATCATTGTCCTTAAATCTGTAGTGGTGAATTTTGCAATGTGAACACTTCTTCAGTAGCAACAGAACTAAGACCACCAAACAGCCTTCTAAAAATCACTACACACTTCAGTCACGTTTCAACCATCAGCTTTGAGGTGCAAGGCTCCATGTCCCATTACAAATCAACACAGCTGTCCATTACCATGGAAATACATCAGTACAATTAAATCCCACCAATTGGTTCCTAACCATACCCCGAACCTCTTCATTTGTTGCTCTGGCAGTGAGGCTGTGACATTTGCTAAACAGTTCTAGTACACTGTGTCCTCCTAACATTCCATGTTGGTAAGAGAAGGCTTCAGCTGTATTTTTATTGGCATAATCACTTAAGCTTTCACAAGCTTTCATTTTCTAGAGAAAAATGAATACAGTCCCCTTGCCATTAAGGAACGTGCTTTGTTGTGATATCACAGAAGAAGAATGTAACGAGTTTTCTGCATTTCCCTCCTCAAAGCTCACCAATGTTCTCTTTTTACTGTTTACAATATTATTCATATTTCTGGTGGTTAAATATTTGTGTGCTAGAGAGGAAGATGGAAATAATTGACCCTATTCCTCAGCTGGTATAATCTGGGGTAGGTCCAGTATAATCAATGCTGAGGATCTAGTCCATTATGTTTATACTCCTATAGCAACTTCAGTCTGTGCTTCTCAAAGCACTTTGCAAACATTAATCAATTTGTCCTCACAATACCCCTCTGAGATAGAAAATATTTTATCCCCATTTTGCAGATGGGGAAATGGAGGCACAGAGAAACTGAGTGACTTGTTCAAAGCCTGACAAGGAGTTTGATGTAGGGTCCCGCTTCCTGACCCACCTCCCCCTCCAGTCCTAAACTGGAGTCAGAAGCCCTGTCTTTGCTCCTCTGCAAAATGCTAAACATGTTTGCTTATCACCTAAACTGCATGAAGCTGTAGCCAAGGAGCTGTGATGGTTAGAACTGGTGGTGGCTTTCCAGTAGCATCTGGATGGATCTCTTGTCACTGAAGGGATGTGCTACTGTGTCACTTTGCTGGGGATTCTCACCCCACAGCATAGCTCTTTCCACCCACCTGCATAGAAACAATATACAAACAGGTGACACGTGGCTGCCATTTAGCAGCAGCCAACAATGCGGTACAACAGTTTGCAACAGGAACTGAAGGATGTTCTATCCACTGGAAACATAGGACAGGACAAGGGTTGCTTTTACAAGGTAGTTACCCAAACCAAACTTTAGCTAAGAGACAGTGGTCTTTAAAATAGTGCCGTGGGAAGGCCAGACCCTCAGCTGGTATAAATCAGCATAGCTTCATTGGAGCTAGGAAGATTTACACCAGCTGAGGGTTTGGACCAGGGTCTTTAATTACGATGAGCAGTCAGGCTTTACATTTCTTGGAATTGTTTTCATTTTTGTGTATTGTTTTTTGCTACTGTCTTCTTCTGTTCATCCACCAACTGCAGTAGAACTGGGTAAAGCCAGGAGACAAATGCCTAGATGGAACAGAGCGGTTTGGTAGCATAATATTTTGTTTTATGGGGCTACTAAGTTAGTATGAAGGAATGAGGCAGGAATGGTTTCCAAAGGTGGAAGGAGGAGCCTGGGTAGTGCAATTACATAGATTTCATCCCTTCTTCTGGGACTATAATTCATGGCAACCAGTCTTTCTTTTAACAAGATCATAATGAAACCTTTGCTTCATGACCCTGGCTTGGCCTGCTTTTTACAGAGAGGGAGAGGTTTCGTAATCTTAGTGACTTGTTTTTAGACCTAAATGCCTTGGAACAATTATTCTGTTGAATTCAGGATGTTCCTGGCCAAACCCCTTTGGTCTGTTATTAAATGTTATTGCAGTGGGGTTTTGGCTTGCATTTTTTTTTTTTGCCACGCTATTCTTCTCCTTCCTAAAGGGGGAAAGAAGGAGGTTGTTTGCTAGCAGTAAAGAATCATATTTCTTTCCCATAACCCAGCTGAACAATGTTCCTGTGGGGAATTTTGTGGAATTTCTCATTGCTTCTCGCTTGTGGTGGAGGAATGGAAAGTCTGTGGGTGGTTTAAAGGGGTGAAGATGGGAAGCAAGAATTGGAACATGGCAAAGGGTCATGGGTCTGCACTCTATTTCTAGACAATAGTGACCATTCTGGCGGCTGGAATCTCTTGCTCTCACTTCCAATAGGAACCCTGGTATTTCTCAGCCTGGGATGATGATGTTGATTGGCCGAGCAGCTTGCGTTGGTGACAACTGGCACAAACATTCCTTTGTTCTTTGTCAAGCAACTGTGGAGGGTGAGTTCCTTGTGGCTGATGTCCAGTCTGCCAATAAATTATATTGTACTGGAATCTCAGCACAGGCTTGTCATGGTAGTTCCTGCTCCCTGCCACTGCACAGGAAAGGGGGAGTGAATAATGGGCTGTTTGTCAAGTGGAACTGTGATGGGAGTTGAAATAGAGACTCCTTTGGAGCTGAGTTAACTCTTCAGAGTCTGCAGATGCATGCGGTCTCTCCTCCACAGCATTTATTTGGCTCGCAGTCAGGGCAAATCAGGATCCTAAGAGTTAAAGCAATTTGCACCAAAGTGCAAGTCTCTCTCCTTTCTCTGTTCATTTTGCATGGTGATGATTTGTATCTTAGAGGCTGTGCTCTCAGTATGACTTTGAGGGCAGCATTAGTCCTAGCCTTTTGGGGAAAGAAAACATGAGTAGCATCAGCTCTGGCCTCTTGGGGTAGGAGAGGGAGACGTGGGGGCTGGCTTCTTTAGGGGGCGATAAATGTCCTTGTTTTTGAAGCCTTTGCTAATTAGCATAGGAATAATTGTACACTGAAATGTTTTAAAGTATCAACATCTTTAACCATGAGGCAAGACTTGTGTCTGATTAAAGCAGCTTAGAATGTAGTCATGGGCAGAGAGGGGCCTCCTGTCAACCTACTGCTGTCTAAATTGAGGAATAGGTCAGTATAACTGTTACTTTAGAGTGTGGGTTTTTCACCCCCTGAGCTACCTAGTTGTACCAACCTAATTTCCTAGTGTAGAGCAGGCCACACATTAGAGTTGCCAGCCTGACTGTGCTGAGTCTGAGGGGATTTCCTGCCTTCTCTGTAGTCCACAACACCTGCTGACAGCCACCTCTCCCTGTTTGATAACTCTGGCATTTCAGATAAATGTTTCCTCTTTCCAGGGAGCTACCCAGCATGAATGAGGCTAAGTGCAAGATAAGAGACTGCCTCATTCATTCATTGAAAACCTAGCTCCTTGGTGTGGCTGTTTCAGTTCATGCAATGGAAAACCCAGATGCAGTGACTGCATAACCACAGCACCTTTCCTAGGAAGAGAGCTCACAATCATGGCAACAGTATGCCTATTTCTTTAATAATCCCACCCTGGTGGTTTTTACAGTCCCATCCATGTCTTTGACACTGTGCAATACAGTTCAGCTTTATTTCATACCATGTCTTTCAGACTGCACCCCAAAGAGGCATCAAATGCTATCAGGTAATCCAGTTTGAGACAACAGCTGGTGAGAGGAGGAAAAATTAAGCGGGTGTAGGCAAGGGAGACAGAGCAGAGATGGAGTTGCAACATTTGGATGTTGTTCTGGGTTTCAACCCCCCACATTCTGTCCAAAGTTTAGTTGCAGGGTTTGATGTAGGCTCATCTCGTGTGGGAGGAAAGAGGTCGTCAGCTGAGCTTTTTAACAGCCCAGGGCCACAGAGGGAACTAGTATTCACACTGTGATTAGAGCTCAGGAGTCCCAGGTACCCTGTCTTGTGTTCACACTGCCGCTCTTGGTCTGGGTAACAGGTTTGAGTGGAAATACCAACCTGGCTGGCCCACATCTGCCAAGCTGAACCTAGACATTGTGTGAGTTCTTTTGGGCACAACATGGTGATGCAATGTTAGCTAAGAAGAATCTGCTGTCTTGTGGGAGCCAACCTCAGCAGGCAAGGAGAAATCAGACCAACTGTTTCCTTATGTGGCTGGCTCTCTTCTGCCACCCAGGCTTTAGAAATGGGAAACACCTGGGTGTGGGTATGTTTTGGACTGATGTCATCATATAGATCAGTTTGAGTTTTTCCATCCCTCGTTGTCATAAACAGATAAGTAAGAGTTAATAGAACACAAGTACTTCATATCTCTTTTGCCTGTAAAGGGTTAACAAGATCAGTGAGCCTGGCTGTCACCTGACCAGAGGACCAATCAGGGGACAGGATACTTTCAAATCTTGAGGGAGGGAAGTTTGTGTTTGCTGTTAGAATTTGGTGGTTGTTCTCTCTGGGTTCTGAGGGGGACCAGACGTGCAACTAGGTTTCTCTCCAATCTCTCCGATACAGGTTCTTATAAGTTCAGAATAGTGAGTACTAGGTAGATAAGGCGAGTTAGGCTTATGTTTGTTTTCTTTATTTGCAAATGTGTATTTGGCTGGAAGGAGTTCAAATTTGTATTTTGCTGAAAGGATTTTAATTTGGACTTGTATACTTAGGCTGGGAAGGTATTCCCAGTGTCTATAGCTGAAAGACCCTGCAACATATTCCATCTTAAATTTACAAAGATAATTTTTTACTGTTTTTCTCTCTTTAATTAAAAGTTTTTCTTATTTAAGAACCTGATTGTTTTTCTATTCTGGTGTGAGACCCCAGGGGACGGGGTCTGAATTCACCGGGGACTTGTTGGGGAGAAAGGAGGGAAGGGGGAGAGAGAGGTTAATTTCTTTCTGTGTTAGGATTACTTTCTCTTTCAGGGACAGTCTGGGAGGGGAAGAGAGAAGGAGGGGGGGAGGTGAATTTTCCTCTCTGTTTAAAGATTCAAGGAGTTTGAATCACAGTGATCTTCTAGGGTGACCTAGGGAGGGGAAGCCTGGGAGAGGCAATGGTGGGGGAAAGGTTTTCTTTCCTTGTGTTAAGATCCAGAGGGTCTGGGTCTTGGGGGTCCCCGGGCAAGGTTTCGGGGGGACCAGAATGTACCAGGCACTGGAATTCCTGGTTGGTGGCAGCGCTACAGGTCCTAAGCTGGTAATCAAGCTTAGAGGAATTCATGCTGGTACCCCATCTTTTGGACGCTAAGGTTCAGAGTGGGGAATTATACCATGACACTCGTATTCTTGAAAACTAGCACAGAGAGTATGTAATGCTTTCCAGATCTGCGAATCCAATAGCAATATGTTACCTACCTAAGTGTATCTGAAATCATTCAAATGGTGCAATACCAGTCAGCACCATGGGAGATCCCAGCCTGGCTCTCAACCCCTGGAATGTAAAAGGCTGAGTTGTCAGTGAGTGCAGTCCTTATCACTTTATCGCACGCTTGGTGTAGTTAAAGGACCTGTGTACCATCAACCTAACCTCTGTCTGGGGTAAAGGTGCTGCATTGTAATTATATCAGGGGAAGGAAGATTGGGAAATGGAGAGAAATGTGCCAGGGAGTGAAGGGAAAGGAAAACCCTTAATCTTTTCCAGCCTATGCCACGGGACAGGAAAGTCCTGCTTTGCAGAATGCAGGGTGTTACGCTTGCATTCAGAAAGTGAGCAGATGGAGGGTGAGTGTAGCAACCTTATTTTAGTGCCTAGACTGCAGGCAACAGACAGTGTGTTTCATAGGTTGCTTTTGTGGAGTAATTATGATATTTAAGCAGCTCCAGACCTAGGCTTTGAAAATGTAGCATCTCTTGGCGGTTATGGGTCACACTCAGGTATTTGTCTGGAGATAATTTTCTTGAAAGCTGTGTCGATAAGGCAGCAGCTAGAAACCTGGAAATAATAAAAATGTGATTCTCGAGGATTACATGGAAAGACCAAAATTACTCCTGGCTGGGTTCTGGTCTGAAAGTTGATAGGAATAGCATGCAAATATCAGAGTACTATTTAACCCTCGATATGCAGGCTGCGCAATATTCCCCGGTGTCTGCTCATTACTCACTAGAGTTACATCTGACCTTCTCACTAATGGAAAACTTCATGACTGGACTGCAACTCTGGCAGTGTTGCTAGGGCTCAAATGGAGGGGAAAATACTGTTGCTTTGTTCAGGCAAAACAGTGAGGAACAAAGGCCTTGTGACTTGGGAGATCTTGGATAGGGGCCCAGCTCTGCCACAGGCTTCCTGTGTGACCTTGGGAAAGTCACTTAATCTCTGCTTGCATTCCCTACCTGTAAATGAGGCTAATAATACTTCCGTTGTGTATTTAACTGTGAAATTTTTGGTGCAGGGATGGCCTTTTACTATGCGTGTATGCAGTGCTTAGGAAAATGAGATCTTGTTCTCAGTTGGGGCTTCTACATGCTACCGTAATACAATATTTACTGCCTGAGAGGGAAGGAGAGAAGTTGAATTGGGAGTCCTCCTTGTTGAACATTTAACATTGGAGCCCTGAGTTTTTAGCCTCCCTGCTGCCATCCAATTCTTCCTTTCCTTTTAGTCCACTTCTGTTCCCAGGCTAAAGCCACAGTAGTATTTGGATAAGAAAATGAGAACTGTGTGAACCTTATTATGAACTGCATTCAGCTTGAAGGGGTCAGCGCAGGTTTTTGTTTCATCACAATTCCCTTATGAAACATTCTTGTTGGCCAATACACCAATACAGCCTCTAAAAACTGTGTATACCAAAGGTATGTGAAACATCCAGACCGTGAATACTTTCTTTGCCTTTGGGGGCCAAAGAGGTTTCTGAATTGCTTGTCTCCATGATCACCAGAGCATGTGGTGCCTGTTGAAGCTTGTCTTTTACCTGAATAATGACATGCCACAACAACAGGAGAAAAAAAAAGTGCTTTGAGGAGTAAGGAGAAACAGATTCAGTGCAGCATTTGTATTACAAAACCTTTCACTCCTGCTGTGGCCAAACCCTGCCCTAAGCTGAGCTGGTGCACTGGTGGGAAAGAAGATATAGGAGTCTCCTCTCTTCCCCCAGTCACAGTGCATTCACATAGCAACAAGACAGGAATCTCACCTAACTCCGCTACTGTGGCCTCAGGCACATGGCCCCAACGCAGTGGGATCCAGGTAGGCAGGGCTGGTGCAAAGATGTTTCGCGCCCTAGGTGAAACTTCCACCTTGCACCCTCCCCTGCCCTGAGGTGCTGCCCACTCCCGCAGCAGCTCCCCCCCGTCCTGAGGCGCCCCCCGCTGCTTCAGCTCTCCACCCTGAGGCACCCCCCACCCCCACCCCAACTCACCCCTGCCCTGCCTCCTCCCCCAGCATGCCGTGGCTGCTTCACTTCTCCTGCCTCCCAGGCTTGCAGCGCCTAAGCTGATTGGCACCGCAAGCCTGGGAGGCGGGAGAAGTGAAGCAGCCACGACATGCTGGGGGAGGAGGTGGGGCAGGGGTGAGATGAGGCGGGGAGTTCCCTTGCGTGCCACCCCCCCTTCCTTGCTGCAGGCGGCCCTCCCCACGCCTCCCTGCCCCAGCTCCCTCCGCCTAAATGCCGGCGGCGACCGAGGCGACCAAAGATCCGGCCACCGCAGTTGCTGCCAAAGAAAATGGCGCCCCCCAAATCCTAGCGCCCTAGGTAACTGCCTAGGTCGCCTAAATGGTTGCACCGGCCCTGCAGGTAGGGTGTGTGACCAGGCCCTCAGCTGGCTACTGTGCCGTGCTCCCTTGCAGGAGCATACTGTTCTGTTTCCAGCGCTCCCTGGCTTGCCTTGAGCGATCCTGCCCTGCCTTAAGAAGGAGGCTCTTGAACTATACATTAAACCTCACCACTCCTCCATATGCTGCTGATGAAAGTAAGGGCAGGATATCACTCCTTACCCTCTGTCCTCTAGTGTATTGGGAATGGCTGGTGTTTTAACACTTAGCGTTACCCCACTGTGCAGAGGGTCTTCAAACTGCAAGCGACCTAAGATCTCATGAATGTGAGAAAAGGCACAATGGAATAGGGTGCAGTTTCACGTTAAATTTTGTTTCCTGGCTTGTGTAGATTTGGGTTTAGCATAGTCTAAGGCAGGGATCTTCAAACTGGGAGTTGTGACTTGCCCTCAGTGGGGTCACAAGATTATTACATGGGGGTTGTGAGCTGTCAGCCTCACACATGGCGAGGCTGTCAGCTTGGGATCCCCTCGCCAGCTCCATTCCCAATCCTGCTTTGCCTCCTGCATTTAAAATAGTGTTAAATATTTTTTAAATTGTAATTCATAACGGGGGTTACACTCAGAGGCTTGTTGTATGAAAGGGTTTGCCAATATAAAAAGTTTGAGAACCACTGGTCTAAGGGGGCAGCTGCCTAAGAAGTCACATATCCAAGGGCTTTGCTTGAATAGCGTGAGGTTATTCTCTTTCTTGTCTGCCTCTAAGCCAGTATACAGGCTTCTGGACACAACTGGGAATTTAAATGCACCTGCCTGAGATGGAAGGGACAGGGACACTGGGGAAGGGACTGGCACAAAGAAGAAATTGCCTGAGTTGCTGGCAGTGGCTTGGTGGAAGGATGGGTATGGAGTGATTATGAAGGCAGCAAATCCCAACTTTGCATAAGGTACCATTACCCCCGTGGCCATTCCTCTCCCACATTTGGAATTGCTTCAGTGCTGCAAGCATCCTCTCCCTTCTCTGTATCTCTCTGCAAAACCCACTTCTCTGTGAACCCTTCCTGCACCAGTCTTTCTATTTTGGATACATACAGTAGCTTTATACTCACGTTCTCCCCTCGCTGTCAGTGTCTGCATTGGTGGTGATTCTCGGGTCACTGGACTGAGTCTCCTTCTCATCCCCCTCCCTCCCACATGAGAAAGACTTGTTTGTGCGTAACTGGGTATCAGCGCCCTGACACCGCCCGCCTGTGAACCTCCCAGGCAGTCTTCTCTGGGCTTTGCCAGCCCTGGCTTTGCCTTGCAGACTAATAGCTGGACCCCAGTACCCAAGTTCCTTTGAGGCAGTGGTCTTCAAACTGTGATACACATATCCCTTGGGCTACATGAGCTCTTATCGGGGGTATGCAAGAAAAATCCTGTAATGGTGGACAACACATTTTATTTAGTTAGACTTGGCAGTCTAATCATAGATGTATTACGACCCTATCTCAGATGGGGATGGATACATGGTAGACTACATTATTTGGAATGGGACACACAGCTTTAAAAAGTTTGAAACCCACTGCTTTGAGGCATTCCCTGTAGTGTGCAACCTCTTATCCACTGAACACTCACACAAATACCAGCTTTGCTGTCCCCCAAGGAAATACGGTACACACCAACCAAGATGAGTCAACCCAGGATCAGCACTTTGCATGACACCATTGCACGGAGATATATTTATGGTGAAAACAAAAATAAGTTTATTATGAAAGATTCAAGTGATAGTGAGTTAGAATATTGCAAACAACAGGTTACATACAAAACAAAATCATAACACACTTTCTAGAGAGTAAACATAAGTATCAGGATAACTTCCTGTCTAAAGAAGTTTATTTCACCCAACATCTTTTGTAGAAATAGCCACCAAGGTTAGCTGAGATTCTATTTTCATGAGTGTAAATGCACCACCCATTTATTTCCTATGAGCAGGATAAAAGGGATGCATCTTCTTTATCTTCTACTTCTGTCCCCAAAGTTCATTGTCTGTACTCAGGGGCAGGCTTAACCACTGGTGGTTTAAATTTCCTGTGTGCTGCTTCCTTGTTGATTTCACATCTCTCCCTTGACTTCAATAGTATCCATTGTGTTAGTTTACAATGCTTAATTTACCTCTCCACGGAGAACGAATAAACATTTTTTGTCTGACAGGAAACCAATTTGTCAACTCCTGCCTTAACACCAGACTTTAAAACATATTTTCAATATATATATACTACCTCCTTACATAGTATCTGTACATACATTCCACAATGCTATTACTGGCCAGTGTGATCCTGGCTTTCATTTAAGACCTCACATGGTATTCTTGGTGAACCAGAATGGACGTACCAGAATCAGGACAGTCCTGTAACACACTTGCCAGCTGGCATTAAGGCAGGGTGACCAGACAGCAAATGTGAAAAATTAGGACAGGGGGTGAAGAGGTAATAGGAGCCTATTTAAGAAAAAAACCCAAAAATCGAGACTGTCCCTAAAAATCAGGACATCTGGTCTCTAAGGAGTTATTGGGTCATAGCACCTCATCCCATCACGCTGGAGCTAGGATAGGGGAATGCGTGTGTTAGACTGTAAATTGATTAGAACAAGGACCTTTCATTTTACAGACTTGTGAAGCACAGTGCATCTCTGTGCCCTACATAAATAAAAGCAGTGCCCCAGGTTTTCAAAAGTGACTAGTAATTGATTATAAGTGCCTCTATTTCTGGATGCCCAAGTGAAGACACCTTACGGGGGCTTGATTTTCAAACGGTGAGTGCTCAGTACTTTCTGGCACTCAGATCCCTTTAAGATGTTTCAGGTTAAGCACCCAAAATCTGAAAAATACTTTGGAAAATGTTGGCCAACATGCAGTTTTTGTCTCTCTTACATATAGTATTACTTAATGTCTGATTTGAGTGGTTTTTTTACATGTATAATCCTTTGTGATCTGTATACATTATTAGTTTTCACATTCCCAGAACATATTCCATTGTTTTCTGATGTCCTAGACAAAAACGTTTGAATTGAGATTCTGTCAGTACAGAACGTGGCTTTCAGGCCTTTTGAGTGTGCGCCATTTCATTTTTACTAGATTTGACTGTTTTTTCTTGTTACCTAGGGGCCTGATCCAAAGCTCATTGAAGTCAATGGGCATGTTTCCTTTGACTTCAATGCACTTCAGATCAAGCCCCAGGTAAACAAATTTGTGGTGTCGGGAATGAAACAATCCATAAGCTTTAGAAAAACGTGCAGTATATTTTTTAAAGAAACAATAGCAACAACAAAAATACTGTGGAATTCCATGCTATGGGAGATGAGAGAGGCAAACCCTGTGTCTGCATTTAAAAAGGAGTTGTGCCGCTAAAAACATTTTTGTCTTTAAAAGCTTAGCAAGTAAGAGAAAGAGAGTCTCATGCTTCAGAGCTGAACCTTATTTTCTGCAGGGGTCAGGAAGGAATCTTCCCAACATGCAGAATTGTGCAACAGATTAAGTGTGTCATGAGTTGTTTGTGGTGTTCCCCCCTGCCTTTTTTTGTGTTAGCCTCTGAAATATCATGTGCTGACCACCATCAGATGATGTAAGATAATGGATGGGTTGATCCTTTATGGCAAATCCTTCCTAATAAGAGGCTGGAAATACCCCCAATCTACCAGGATTTACTTTTCGTGGTAGAAGGATACCTACTTCTAAAAGCAGTTGTTGGTTGAAACGAAAAATTGAAACCATTTGAGGAAAACCTTCAATACATTTCAAGGAGTCTGTACTATTAATATGTCCATACCTTGTTGGTTGATGACATGTAGCGTACGTCTATACACAGCAAAAGAAGATATGCAGCAAGGAATCTTGCTGGGTCAACTGATTTAGGCTTGCACTGTGGAGCTAAAAATAGCATGGTAGATGTTTCTGCTCAGGCTTGAGCCCAAGCTCTGAAACCCACCAAAGTAGAGGGTCCCAGAGCCTGGGCTCACCTGATCCCGAATATCTACACTACAATTTTTATCCTCTCGATGCAAGCCCTGCTAACCTGAGTCAGTTGACCTGGACTCTGAGACTCCCTCCCATGGGGTTTTTTTGCTGTGTAGATGTACCCTGTCTCATGATTGATTGATGCTCAGTCTCATGCCTGACACTCCCAGGTGTGTTCTTATTGCATAATTCTATGTGAACTTTTGTGTCCAATTGCTCAAGTATAATCTGTCTATATTTCCAACAGTTGTATCACTTACATTTTTTACCTGGATATTGCACAACAAACTTTTCCATTTGCAGTCTGCAGCTCTCAAAGACTCTGTGAAGACTTTCCTGTACATCTGCAGAGGGCTTGGATTTTCCTGAACAGGTTTCAATTGCAGTTTGTTATCTTATACAATAACTAGAAATAGTCCTTGGTCTCCGAACATTTGGCACATAATGATGAATGGACCGGGTAGCCATGGAGCTAAAATGGCCAAAGGGCTTCAGCAAATGCATCTGCAAAATTTGCAGTCACACAGCCTGGTGCATGCAAATACATGCATTTGCAAATGCCCAATTGAGAGGTTGCATTCAGTTAGTTGTGCCAATTTGTGCTAATTCTAGATCAGTGGGGAGTCTTGATGCCCAGCTGAGTGCATTGAGAAACGTGAAACTAAAAGAACAATAAAAAACTGAATTCAGCAGTCCAGTCACTAGAGAGCCCTAACTTAATCAGTGTAACAGGACCCAGGGTCAGATTGCCATTAAATCCACCAAAAAGAATGAAGTCTGATCCTCATCTGCAGATCAAAGGCCATTGCACTAAATACCTACAAATCTGCTTTTACATAGGTACACGACAGCATTTTGCCTGCCAGCCAGGAGCAGTGCTGTGTGAATAATACACTACTAAGGATTTAAAATGTAATGCTAAATGGGTGGTGAAACAAATAGACGGACCTGGACATTTTTTAGCCCTGAATCATTATCTATTTTTGGACTTTGGAAATGAGCCATTAGAGTGTAAATATTTAGTCAGACACTGCAAGCTTTCTGGAATGCCTGACTAGCCTCTAACAGGAGCAGTTTTATGGCAGTTAGGCTAACTTTTATTTGCTAAATGTGACTTTATTTATTTGAGAAAAATCTAAAATGCAGAAGAAAGGAAAACGAATGCGCTGTGGGTGAAGTTTAACAGCAGGCACCAGATTGTTTGCCTTATTAAACATGCCGAATGGTACAAAAGGAAGAGGTCAATGTACAGATATCACATCCCTGCTATTCGTTTGTATCCAACGTAGCGAGGGTTTCACATCTGGTGGGTATTGTGGCTCTGATTCAGAGCTGAAGAGTGGAGTCAAGATCCAACAGGCAGATCTGGGAGCAGAGTCTTGCCCTTTGCTTGAGACAGGGTATTTTTCTGTGATGTGGAATTGAAGTTAAAGCTCTAGTCTGCCACATCAGCACATCCAAGAGCTATATAGCCCTAGGTCTCCCATTTAAATCCTAAAAAAACAGTATGCAGAGAAGGCCTTATCCATCAGTTAATGGTTCATCCACATCTTTGAAGTTGCTGCATTTGAGTGTCTTATGGCCGTTTCAGACAAGGACACAGCCATATTGATTGCCACATGGCAACTTTTATAGGATAGGTTAGGGCCACCTGTAGCTGTAGCTCAGACTCGTCAGTGTTATGGCACTTTCTATAGGTGCAAGCCCATTGTTTGTTACTGTAGGGCACTATCCCTCCTGTAAGAGGTTCAGTAGTCTCTTCATGGGTTGTGTATTATGTGACATGTTTCTTTCATGAAAGTTTACTTAAAATATATATTAAAAAATACCTTACACCATAGGAAAGTGTGTGCACATGGCAAATATCTCATTTCAAAGGAAGCTATTTCAAAGGTGAAATACTTAGTCACAGCACCATATCCTCAGGCAGGTTATGCACTGATTCATAGGGGTTGCCACCTTTCTAATGGCTGGTAACCAGACCTCTCTCCCTGCTCCACCTCTTCCCCTAAGGCCCAGCCTCAGCTTTGCCTCTTCTCCCCACACCCGCAGATTAAAAAAAATGGACATCAGGGCTTGTCAAATGGCACCTGGACACAGCTGGCACCTGGACTGCCCGGGTGAAAACTGGACGGGTGGCAACCATACTTATCTCAATAGAGCTATGCCATTTGACACTAACTGAGGATCTGACTCAGATCTAATACTTTGAGGTACAGTGTGACAAAATAAAGGATGTTTGAGATAGTAGGTGAGCTACAAGCTTGAACTAGATCCCTAGCTGCATTGATTCAGCAGATTCTCTCATCATCTGGTGCATTAGCAATAGTTAATTTTCATTCTTGTAACAGAGTTTTGCGGTATAGATCATCATTTATTTTCCTGTAACTTTTCACTAGCTCCTGGTGCAAAGTCGATGTTAGACAATGGAATCTACTTACAAAGAAATGATCCATTTCATTTTGGCCCCCTCTGCTCTTGTGGGGGAACTGTGTTTAAACACTCAGTTTAAAGGATCAGCATGGTTGGGCTGAATTCTGTTGAAAGTACAGTAAAGCCCAAATCTCAGAACTTGGATCCAGATTTTGAGCATTCAAAAGTTTTTGATGTTTGAATCCAGAGTTCTGCTTCAGCTCATTTGAGATAAGAACAAGCGACAAAATTTGGTGCTGGGTTCAGTTTATGACCTGCTCACCAAAGCACTCCTGGGCGTACAGATACTTGGATCATCTCTAGTTAGACGTACTCTTAGAAGCTACTTTTTCCCCAGGCTCCTGTGCGTTTGGCCTGCCTACAGCAGGCCTATATGCTGCACTAGAACATAGTTTACTAGGCATCTTATTTTAACTGTGTTCAGACAACTGGTTTCATGCAAGAATAGACAGGGGTTGATTTGAAAAGCACAACTGGCAGTACTGGAACTCAGTGGGATTTGGGCACTGAACTCCCATTTGTACTTTTGATAATATACCCTGTAGGCAGAGTTGCACTGTATCAGAAGTAGCTACCTGTCTTCACTGTACTAGGCTGTGGGAGCAGCAGCAGCTACCAAGTTGAGTCAGCTGAGCAACAGCAACCACCATCTCCTTTTAATTCCCCCCCACCTTAGCTCCCCATGAAGCTAGGGAGGCTGAAAACCAGCCCAGCTGCTTTCTGCAGCTGCACAGAGCCAAGAAGAGCCATTAGGATGGCAAGAATTGCGTCTCTTCTCCTAAAACTGGCACTTATGCACCTTTCACACTGTCCGTTTTGCCTTGCTTATAAAATATGCATGTTGTGGGAGCCATGCTGCAGCTCTGACAGCCTGTGGGACTTCTCTTCTCCCCCTGAACCTATGGAGGGGAGTTCGGAGTTAGGGGAGAGGAGGCTTCTCTTTATCTCCTGCATCTCTTTGCTGTCCCAGAGCCTCAGTAGGGGAACTCCTTTCATCCTCTCTTCTGGCTGAAGGAAGGCAGGTGAAGTAACCTGGTTGGGAACACATTACTCCACATGTGCCAAGTAGATGATGTGCTTTGCATTATAAACCTATTAACTTTGGAGCCCATTTGGAGTGGAATGAAACTTCACTCTGAGCAGAATGAACATCCTTTGATGTGCATTGTAGCAATTTGGGACTTATCATTTCACTTCCCTGTTGGTGGTGTTTCACTCTGTCTGAGTTCCCTACAGGACATGGTGGATTCTCCATCACTTACTGTCTTTCTATCAAGATGGGATGTCTTTCTAAAACAGATGGTGTAGCTCAAACAGAACTTATAGGCTTGATGCAAAAATTATTGGGTGAGGTTCTTTGGCCTACTTTTATGCAGGAGGTCAGACTAGATGGTCATAATGGTCCCTTCTGGCCTTAAAAATCTCTGAATCTAAGATGTATACATCTTTAATTTTAAAAGAGAGTCTTGGGTTTGGAAAGAAAAAAGGGACAGATAGAAGAATAGCAAAGTTTTTCTTGGCTGATGGATTCCTGCTTCTGAGCCAGCTGATGCAGGGAGCATCTCAGAAGTGACCGTCTCTGTTCCTGGGGTAGACCTGAGCAGCAAGTCTCCTTGGGAGAGTAAACCCTCTTCTAGACCAATCTGTAAGTTACTGGAATGTCTTCAGGCAATGTGGTGTAGTGCAGGGGTTCGCAACCTTTCTTTCTGAGCCCCTCCCCAGCATGCTATAAAAACTCCACGGCCCAGCTTTGCCACAACTGTTTTTCTGTATGTAAAAGCTGGGGCTGGTGTTAGAGGGTAGCAAGCAGGGCGATTGCCAGGAGCCCTGCAAAGGATACATTGCTCAGGCTTTGGCTGCAGCTCCGGGGGTTTCAGCGCCATGCAGTAGGGATTTGGCTTTCTGCCCTGGGCCCCAGCGAGCCTAACACTGGCCCTGCTTGGTGGCCCCCCGACCCCCCCGAAACTTGCTCACGGAACCTCAGACCCCTAGCTGAGAACCATTGGTGTAGTGCAAAGGGCACTATCCTCAAAGTCAGAGGGCTGGGTTCTCTGCCAGTGTCTCACTGTGAGACTTGGAGAAAGTCAGTTCTCTGCACTTCCGTTTCATCTGGGAAATGTTTACCCACCTCTGCAAACTGCTCTGAGATCCACAGATGATTACTTTTGTTTCATGAAGGAGATTCCTGTCTTGTTTTCTTGCTCAAAAGGATATTGATGCTCCAGGCTATGGAGTGGGCAGAAGTTAAATCCCTGTTGTACTTCAAGTGAGGTTTCTAGAGTGAACTCCAGTAAATCTTCAGTTTGCAAGTGACCCTCATAAAGGCCATACGGTAAAATCTCTCTGAGACAGAGTCTGGGCTGTGCCTCCTGGTAGGGGCAGCATGAAAGGCCCAGCCCTGGGGGAGGTGGGGCAACACAAAAGTGTTTGTAACCAGGCTTGTGCTGCACTGATTCTGAGCCAGCTGGGGACTGATAGCACCCCCTGGCATAAATCAAAAGAGCCCCAGGGAGTGGTCAAATTTACAGCAGCCTTACTTGGGCTGCCTGGCCCCACCCCAGTGAGCACTATGGAGGCTCGCTATCCTACCCCAGCATGCCCTTTGCCAGGGGATGTGAGCATGACAGCAAAAAGCCACTTATGGCAGCCCTCCACTGCTTGTGCAGGAGGGGAGTTCTCCCCCCAGCTCCTTCAAAGCCCCCTGAACGCTGGCAGAATGAGATGCTGATTTGACCTTGGACTTTATATGCTGGCTTTGCATCCTGTTTAGCCATCTAGCTCTTGCTTCTATGCCATAGGCAACAGTACAAGTGTGTGGGTTAGTGGAAGCTGTTCAATGAAAGGCGGGACCCCAAAGGACGAAGACTACAGGCGGTAGGTGCTCTCTGCTAGACTTATGACAGAGATTTTCTCTGAGGGGGCAGGAGAGGACTTACGGCATCATTCTAGTTCCCTTTTCCTCCCAGGCAGTCATGCCTACCTGCCAAAAAGAAATGACTAACTTTTCTTCCCTTGAAAGTTGATGACTAGCTGGATCCAGCACGAAGTGGCGCAATTGTTCCTGCTATGCTGTGGATTCCTGCTAGTACTGTCAAATCATACAGGAAATTATTTCTGGATCAGCAACGCATGTTGAAACCCAGCCGATGCAGATGCTTACGTAACCATGGTTTCGGGAGACCTCAATCTCTATCACTGCCAAGCTCTTAACTTCCTACACCAGTGAGACATGGCTTCCCAATTCCCACAGAAATGAGCAAATGCCCGTCGGCTTAGGTGGCCAGTTTTGACTCAGAGGTCATCGACTTTATGACGTCTGCTTCAGAGCTGCACAACTCCCTGGCCACTTTAAAAAAACAAACAAACTGGAGGCCAGACTACCTGCTTGTGCCCCTTTAAGTGAGTGCTCAGCTCTCTGTTTTGTTGTTTTAAATAACAGCCAGCAATACATGTATGCTATACACGGTTCCAAATACTATTTTGAGAAGATCCAGCTGAAAGGAGGCTTTATTCTGTAAGCTGTCTCTCCTGGCTGTGAGATACATGCATATTAAAAGCTAAAGGGGTATGTTGTATTTTTATACGGTTGAAATATCTCAGTGTAATGGTGGATCATTGTAATTTTACACCAACAGCTTTAATAGCTATAACTAGTGTCAAAGTAGCAGCCAATGTGTTGGTTGCATCCGGTTGCCTGGCCCTCTAGCAGTAGCACAACTTGTTTCGTGTGGATGTTGTTGCATCCCAGTTTGGTATCTGCTTTGCTGCCAGGCCAGTAGAAGCTGAGTGAATCATGCAACAATACTCAAAATTCCCTGGGGAATTTTCCCACAGTTTGTTCCTGCCACTGGATGTGGGAAGAAGAAAATGTGCTCCAAAGGCAACTTGACCTCCTCTTGCCATGCAGTTTGTGTTTGGGTGTTGTCTGCAGTGCCTCTGGTCTTTGTTTCCCTTGTTGTGCCCCAATGATGCACAGGCAGCATCTTAGCATCTGCTGTGACACATGAGTACCTCTGTCCCTGCACATGAGTACCTCTGTCCCTCTTGAATCCTTAGTTTGGTTTTCAGTTTTTAGCAAGATGGAACTGGTGCTGCAAGCCAGAGCTAACAGCCAATTAAATCCACAGTGGCCTAAATAAAGCAAAGTTAGAAAACAGAAAAATGTAAGGAAATAACAGCCAAGTGGAATAAAATATGACCGGGCTTAGCTTGTGCAGAATAAGGGCTTGATCCAAAATCCACTTAGCCCATGGGAGACTTTCCACTGACTTCAGTGGGCAGCAGATCAAGCCCTAAAAGCCTAATAAAACTCTAGCTCAGCATAATATAATGTTGGGGATCTGTTCCTATTATCTGTTCCTATAGTTCCTATTATCTTCTACATCCTTTGATCCTTGATTTATATGGTTGTGTTCTATTAGTTCTTAAACTGCTACTTTCCACCCTGGTCCCAATTCATCATGGTACATGTGCCTAACTTTAAGCATATGAGTAGTCCCAATGGGTTAGATATGTTTAAACACTGGGTTGTATGAAGGCCTTTATAGGGGTGGCTGCATTTCAGTGGTGGATGAAGTGATTCTAGTTGGTCTGTAAAGTGTTTAGGGATACTTCAGAATAGAAGGCACTGTAAAATAGCATTATTAATATTGATGTGTCTTTTTATTTGCATTGGACATTAAAAAAAACAACACAACAACACGCAACTAGAAGTCAGTCAGCCTGATGCAAATAGGTTTAAAACTCCTTTCACCAAATTACAAGTGAGGAACTGAGTCAGCCCTGAGAGATTTCAAAAGCAACATAAGGATATAAAGCTTTTTTTGTTTTCAGTCTTATTATGTCATCACTTAGGGATGCAAATATCACCCCATAAGAAGAAAGACCTTTCACATTACTGCCTTGTTCTAGAAAATTCTCCCTCTCATTATTCATGACCAGGGACTCCTTCATCCGTATGTCCGCTTCCTAACTGCCATATAATGGAGAGAGAGTGAGAGAAATTCACTGACACTGTGAAGGGGAAAAAAATAACACGAGTCGGCCTAAAGTATTTACTGTCTTCTAGTTGGATAATTCAAACTTCATGCAACCATACTATAATTAGAAACATTGTCAGTTTTGCATTACTAGAGTGACAATTGGTTTCTTGCCTCTCTCTCTAGTTGTTTAAGTTTGCACCGTTCTGCAGTCTGAGACCATAATTAAAACAACCCACTAAATCATCAAAAACCACTCCAAATATTGAGATGAGCCTGCTATTTAGTTTAATTAAGGATAGGTAAAGAAACTGTTTATTCGCCTCTCACTTCTAGATGCCCACTTCAAATCCAGCCTGTCAGGTGAATAGATTTGAAAAGATTTCATTGTCCATAGGCTGTTCAGTGACCTGTACCATGAAGGTTTTAGTCCACTTCCTACTGGCCAAGTGTCCATAGCACAAAGCCGTTAGCACTGTTGACCCTAACTGGCATCCTTGTTGGCAGTCTCAGCAGAAAGAGGCCCAATATTAACGAGGCAGTGTGGAGTAACATACGCTGTCACTAACCATTCTCTATACTTCCTGTGTGGAGAAACCAAGGGCCTTGCTCTGCAAGGCTGCAAAGCCAGTGCTTTTCAATGGGTTCTCTGCTTGGTGTCTCTCTCTAGATCCCTCATTTTGATCCTGTGACTTGCACCCTATGCCGGTAGGTTCTGTCATTTGGTCGCCCGTAATCGGTTAACTCCAGGGTTTTCTGGCCTCTCCCTCATTTGAGGGAGTAAGCCTCTGTTGTGCTGGTGAGCTCCAGCCACCATTCTGGGATTGAAAAAGGCAAATAACTTTCAAGAGACTCTGCTTAGTGTCTCCCCTGGATCCCTGTTTGAAACGTGTGACCTTGCTCCTATTGCTGATTGTTTGTTTAAATTATTATTTGTCACCTGCCATTTAGTTGCTCCTTGGGGAGGGGAGGGGAGTTGTTTTTGTTGCCCCGTCCATCCACCCTTACAAAGGTGCCTAGTATCTTTCAAGGGGTTCTCTGCATGGTATCGCCCACTGACAGGCTTTTATTACATGTCTGACCTCATCCCAGTCTATGTTTTATTCCTCCGTTAGTTAATCTTTGTCTTTGTGTCCCTTCCCCTCTCCATCTGCAGAGGAGGTCATTGTTGTTTAGGTGCTGGGCCTGTCCCCCCTCCACAGAAGTCAAATAAGCCAGCACCTTTGAATGGGACTGAACTGACTAAACGACAAAAAAAATCTTACCCCACTTTTTGGTATACATTTTATTAATAATTCACATTTTATTTATGGGTATTTCTGTGGTGCTCGTCTCCATAGTATCTAGGACAGGATTATTCATACCTAAACTTCATTGTTAAATTAGATACCAGAACTGAATTGGATCTTGCAACCCTACTACCTAGCCATTGGATAATATTCTGTAGCCTTAGGGGACAATATTACTGTGGGTACTACAGTGGGAGAAAGCTACAAACTTTGATGGGGAGCCATAAATTAAATATGCTGCCCAGTTGAGAGGGAAATGTCTGAAGCAGAGCTTTTATTGCTGTGGCGATATATTACTAAAGAATAGCTGTAGTGGTGCGTTTAATTTCCTCCGTCGCCTTATCTCTTGGAATTGTTTCATTTCCGTTTCAAGGACATTGCTGTGCAGCAACAGACTAAAAAGGGTTTTCTTGTCTCTTTGAACTTTACAATTATATTCTCATTCCTCAGACCAAGATAATGTTGCTGGGGAGTCTGGACCAATCAGAGAAGGGGAGCTAGACATGTCGAGGCATATCCTGATCAGTCACTCCCGTTGGTTCTTTTTCTTGCAACCAGCAGCAATGACTGGGAAGTCTAGTGGATTCAGCCCCTGAGTTTTGGGGGTAGGGGAGGAGGTTAAAGTTTCTCAATGATGGGAAGACAGATTCATGGGCCATGTAGGGACAGAGGGGAAGGCAGCTTGCATCTCTCCTATTCAGGGGTTGTGGAGGCCAGTGAAGTTCCTGGCACAAGCTAGGGTAGCTTAAGTTGTGACTCTCCTTCAGTAGCCCCTATGGGGTCTTGCTGAGTTACAGAATTGCTAGGTACAGGTCTGCCCTGGCTACGCCTCCTCCTGCCCCTGACATGCTGCTTCTTCCTCCAAGCTACCTGAGCTGCATCTTGCGCCCAGGACTGCCCTGGAGGCACTGCAGCACTGGCTCTGTGCCAGGTGTTAGGAGTCGCCTGTGCTATCGAAATCCCCTGAGGTGGGCCTTTCATCTGCCTTACAGCCCCTTTGTGCCAACATAGCTGGCCAGAGCAATGAAGAATGGGGATTAGTTATCCCCATATTCCCCCCCACACCTCTCCAGTACACAACAATCACATCACTCCCGCGAATTGTGCAAGTCTCTTAGTCACATTAGCTCTGACCTACAGGAAGTGCTTTTTGTTTTGGTCTTATTACAAGATCAGTTCTGCTGTGCATCTGACAGAGTTCCATCTTTAGCTTGTCTGTCCCACCAGCGTACCTTTGTAACTTCATTCTGTTTCCGTGTGTGGCATCTGGCCCACTGCAGGTTGAACCTGTCGGCAACTGTTTTTCATGTTCCTCTGGATTAAGTGTTGTTGCCAGGTGGTAATTATTCTTTAAGGCTCATTTTTATAGTGTTTCCACTTAACAAGCAATAGATCTATGAAGTGAATTAAATGCAAACATCATGCTAACTTAAAGCAATGGAAAAATAGCCTATTGTGTAACTTGTTGCTCCAAATGCTGTGGCATTTTGCTTTAAGGTAATCTAAAATATAGAGCTTGTCCCCTGTATCTGGAAAGGCTGTTTGTTTTCATTTAATTGATGTTTGGTTTGTACAAAACCACCTTTGTCTGAAGCCAGTTTAAATACTAGCTATGATTAAATCTAGAGATAAACTCGTTGATATTAAACTTATACCATTGTACCTATCTCCTAGACACCTCGTCTCCTGCTGCTAACTGATGCTTTATTAAATAAGAACTGCTGCGATAAGTTCTAGTACCTTCCTGACACTGAGTAATATCACATGCACTGTATATGATTCCAGTGTCTGCCAGGGCCAGCTCTAGGCACCAGCAAACCCAGCATGTGCTTAGGGCAGCACAATTTCAGGGATGGCATTCTGGACACACTTTTATTTTTTTGCTTCAGCAGTTGCGCTCCCGGAGGTTGGTTTGTTTGTTTTTCACTTGAGGCAGCAAAAAACCTAGAGCCAGCCCTGGTGTCTGCCATTTTTTGGCTCCTTTCCAATAGAACGTCTAGTCTGCTGACACAGCACCAGATCTTGTAAAGTACTTGAGCACCCTCAACTCCAATTGACTTCAGGCCAGGTCCTTCAAGGTGCTGAGCCTCTCATGCACAGTGTCTTCTGACCGTGGTGACTCCTTGTCTCCCAGAAATGCGTGGGAGGAGCAGTATTCATCAGGACTGGATAGGGGTCCTA
This sequence comes from Gopherus evgoodei, assembly GCF_007399415.2. NCBI lineage: Eukaryota > Metazoa > Chordata > Testudines > Testudinidae > Gopherus > Gopherus evgoodei. Next base: position 110,905,253 of record NC_044325.1, on the reverse strand, counting down.
AGACAGTTTTAGCACATCCTCTTAATATTTGTAGGACTAGCTTAGGCAGGAAGCAGAGAATTGTGAGATGCAGGGGCACAGAACCTCCAGCTGATTTCACGGGTCCATATGGTTCCCTTGGGATCATTTTACATTTGTGAGCAGGCCTCAACAAGCTCGTTCTTCAACCCCACCCCTAAGAGAATGAATGAGGAACTCTGCAAGGGGAGCCTTATTAAGAATGACTCCCGTTAACTGCTGCCTGCAGACTTTACATTGCAAAGGTGTTACAAGGCTTTAACCATTAAACGCGTGCACTGCCCGTATATCTCATTAGCTTTGTAGCTGGGTCAGAATCTAAAATGGATTTTTAATGAAGGGAAGAAAGGAACAGAGAGGAAGGCAGGTTAGGGCGCTAGCCTAGGACTTTGTAGATCTAGAGACTTCCTGTTTGACCTTGGGCAAATTACTGAGCCTCTTTGTGCCTCAATTCCCTATCTGTACAATGGGGAATAATAGCACTTTCTGCTTCACAGGACAGCTGTGAGGATAAAGACATGAATGGTTGAGATGTGCTCAGGTACGTAAAATATGTTACAAGCTATTATAAAGATGATCATCAATTGTTCTCTCTGTCTGCCCAAGGTAAGACAAGAAGTTGTAGCCTTAATCTGCAGCAAAGGAGATTTAGGTTAGATATTAGGAGAAACTTTCTAAATAGAAGATGGTTAAACTCTGGAATAGGCTTCCAAGAGAGGTTGTGGAATCTCATTGTTGGAGGTTTTAAGAACTGGTTGGACTGAGGCTGTTAAGGATCATCTAAGGTTTACTTGGTCCTGCCTCAGTGCAGAGCCTATACTAAATGACCCCTCGAGGTCCCTTCCAGCCCTACATTTCTGTGATTATACTACGGTAGTGGGGGCTGTATAAGTACCTAGTATAGCTAAGAAAGAAAAACATTGTACAAGGATTTTTGTGTTTATTGCTTGGAGGAACAGTGTTTCCCTGAAAATATCAATATAGGATTGGACAATGTGGGCTCCATCACATACTATTCTTAGATCTTACCACATTAAATTGGCGTGGGGAAGCAGGCCTGGAGAGCCCTGTCCTAAGTTCACTGTAAGATGCATGGCTGAGCAATAGGCTATCAAAGGCTGTGCAAGCAGGGAGAGACGCCTTTCCCCTGGTTACTGGCCCTGGCCCTGGAGCTGCCCCAGCCAGGGAGAGGCGCCTCACCCCCAGCCCTGGGCTGCCATGGCAAGAGAAGCCTGGGGGGAGTTCTCTCTCCACGCTGCATCCCCAGGGCAGCCTGCACCCCAAAACCATCAACTCTAACCCTACTCCAGAACCCACACCTCGAGCCAGAGCCTTCACACCCCAACTCTGTCTGCCCCAGCCCTGAGGCCCTTTCCACACCCCAAACCCCTCATCCCTGGCCCCACCCAAGAGCCTACACCTCCAGCCAGAGCCCTCACCCCCTCAACACCCCAGCCCCCTGCCCAAGCCCTCAGCCCCTTCCCACACGCTAAACCTCTCGGCCCCACCCCTGTCGCACATCACCTCCATATTGATGCACATAACAAAATTAATCCCACACACGGACATAAAAAATTAGAAAACATTGGCCCTGACATCCTTATATTACTTCGCTACCCCTTCTCTCTTCCATTCTGTACAGCTGTACTTGCTCCAAGCTCTTGGCAGAACTCTAGAGTCCAAATTTTTAAATACATGCATGCTGACAAAAGGAGCGATTTCACTCACTGTGCCCAGAAAAAAACCCGTGTGTAAAACTATAGTGAATGTGTGAACAAACCAGTATGTAAGTGCCTGATCAGCTCATTTGCATTTTTCAGGCACACTTGGTGCACCGGCCTTTTTTAAAAAAATAAAAAATCCCCAAAAATGGCTGAAATTGGAGAGTTCACAAGATATCATCATTCACAAGCATCAATCTGTCATCATCATTCTGTCCCTAGGTTCAAAAATAATGGCCAGTCACTGGTTTATATGGTTAGTTCTAGCTTCTGCCCTTGTAAAGTAAAACCATGTGATAGATGTGTGGCAAAGAAATATAATTCCAAAGTTGACATGTTAGGTCTCTGGCTCTTGAAACAACAGATTGATTGAAATGCAAGTCTGATAAATGCGGTGAAAACCAAATGTGCACGAGGCTGATTTCTTTGATCCTGGACCCTATAGATATGTCCATCAGAGGCTTCCAAACTGTGCTGGGTGGAGAACAGGGTGGTCATATAGTGCTCACCCCTCCTTTTTTCCAGCTGCTAAATTACAGTTAAAAACAACCAAAAATACTTTGCGAACATTTTTCCATATAAACAATTGTTGTTGCCATGGGAAAGTCATTTGATCATGAACGGGATAGGAGGTAGCTCCTCAGAATGGGAGGGGAGTTTGTCCATGAGGCGGTCTCTCTATTAAGATGAAATAGACTGACAAGTCCTAGTGTATATGGTAGTACAGCATAATGCAAATTATACTAAGTGGTGTCCTTGACGGGTTTGTCTCAGTAGAAGGGTCAAGGACTGAATAGGCTACAGAGAATGAGTGAGCCTCTTTTCCCCCTAGAAATTGTACCTCCAGCTGAGAGTTAAGGTGCATTGGTGGTATGATTGAAGGAAAGATTGTAATGCCATTGCGCACTCTGTGTCACTCTGTGTCTGTTCTGTGCCTAGAGGATTTTAGTTTCCATGGCAGCACTGAAATCCACTTAAAAATACAGCAACAACATGCAGCAATTCTGCAATCACATCTTTGATTGTTGTGGACTTTACTAATTTCTTCTCAACTGACCCCTACAAGATGTACAAAGTAACGTCAGTGTGTGTGTGTGTGTGTGTGTGTGTGTGTGTCTATCTCTCTCAGGGCCGTCAAACGATTTAAAAAAATCACAATTAATCACAAGATTTAAAAAAAGTCACAATAATCACACTGCTAAATGATAATAGAATAACAATTTAAATGTATTATACATATTTTTGGATGTTTTTCTGCATTGTCAAATATATTGATTTCAATTACAACACATGATACAAAGTGTACAGTGCTCACTTTATATTATTTTTATTACAAATATTGGGCTATAAAAAGATAAAGAAAAGAAATAGTATTTTTCAATTCACCTCATACAAGTACTGTAATGCAGTCTCTTTATTGGGAAAGTGCAACTTACAAATGTAGAATTATTACTTATTTTTACATAGCTGCACTCAAAAACAAAACTGTGTATAACTGTAGAGTCTATAGGGCAAAGCTGGAGGGGGCTTATGAATATTTAGCGTATCTGGCACATAAATACTTTCACTTTCAGATGACATTGGAAATAAGAAGCAGGCAGCATTATTGTGAATGTAAATAAATTTGTTCAGTCCATCCTTAAGACAAACAAGAAGTAGGACTGAGTGGACTTTATGAGGCAATTAAAACTGTGATTAATTGTGACTATTTTTTAATCTAGTTAATTTGTTTTGCTTTAATTGTGTGTGTTAACTGTGTGTAATTAATAGTCTGTCTATCTATCTAATTTCATTGTTTTACTATTGTAATAAGATGGCAAAAAGGAGAAGAGTCTGTTTGAGGTTCTTAGTCTTTCATTAAATAGAGAGTGTTTATGCTACCAACTGGGTAAATAGTAATGCTGAATTGCCAGTTGGCTAAACTCACAAATATCAAATGCAGAACAATCTGGTTTTTGAATGTATTTCACTATGGAATCAGACAAACAAAATACCTAATTGGAAAAGTTCTGAAAATATAGTAGCAGAAGGGATCCTTGTGGCTAGAACATAAAGAACCTCTCCAAGCAGGCAAATCCCACACCTCAATTAATGGTTGCACTCTTCTGCTTGTTTAAATTAAATGACTCACTCTTCTTATGCAAATGCCTGCTTCTGAGGTAAAATGAAATGGAGACACCTGCTGAAAATACTTCTAATGCTATGTTTTTGCCGCACAAAAGGTTTTTATAACAAATTAACAATCTCACTGCAAAATCCTAATGGAGACAAGGCATTGGTAGTTTTACCTTGACGTAGCTGATTGAGGTCATCCCCAAGTGTGGGGGGTGTAAGAATGACCTCAACTAACTACATCAAGGTAGAACTACCTGTGCCTTGTCTCCACTAACATTTTATATTCTGATAGATATCTTAGTGTAAAGTACACTGATTTTGTTCCTTTTTTTTTTAAAAAGAGAAAACATGGTCGGGAAATTTTATTCACTTGAATGGAGTCCTGTTGAGAGAGCAAATTCAAAGAGGGACATGCAGTGGCTTCACTGTGTACCTTTATTAGCCTTGGGAGCCTATGGTAGGGGAAGAGCACCTAATTTTACGTAAGAACATAAGAACTGCCATATTGAATCAGACTTGGGGTCCATCTAGTCTGATATCTTGTTAACAAAAGGGACCATTATCAGATACTGCAGAGTAAAGGTCAAGAAATCCTGCAGTAGGTAGATGTTGGATAATCTATGTCTCAGGTTGATTTAGCTGGTGTAAAATCCATACCCTTGCTGTGAGCTGCATCTTGCTTTGTACTGAATATAGTCCAAATCACTGTAGCAAACACTCAGTCAGTTTCCTTCCCTGCTGATTTTATGTAGTCAGTAAGAACCCTTTCTCTGAAGCACATTACTTTTACAAGGTCTGTGATGGTTAACAAAAGTTTGACCTCATTAGTCGATCTTTTACCGTTTACAGCATTTTATGAAGTCAGACATGTTGTAACATAATTAATCATTATGTGTTCGGTTCTGAGTCACTGGGTAAGTGATAGCTTACCTTCTAACCAGGCAGTACGTGGGAGTGCTTACACAATGGCACACCCAGACTATCTCAATAATGTGCCATATGGCTAACTTGTGAGAATAGTTTGGGAGATTGTTACTTATTTATTATTATTATTATTATCTCCATATTTGCAAGCTGTACTATCCACTATGGAACTGACATAACACAGATAATATGACAAACCATGCCAGTCAGAAATGTTCCTGCATGTAAAATATATATAGCTAAATAGTAATAATGATTTGCATTTCTATAGCATCAATGATCTCAAAGCACATTGTAAATACTGACCAGTTAAGCCTTACAATCTCCCTATGAATTGATCCAAAAGCAGCACTTGAGGTGACACAACAGCTGTGTTGGATTTTTTGGTTACGCACAGCCTGATACAGGTACGCTTTATTAATACAAATAAAATGTTTGCAGGGAAAGATGCACCGGGAATTTGAATTTTAATAATTGTAAGAGCTGGAGAGTAAAAATAATCAAAGTTAGAATTCCAGATCAATATATATTGCCTTGGAATGCAGCAGGTCTTATTTTGACACCAACATCATTATTGTTCATTGTAGCATCTACAGAACCACCAAGCCAAGGGGCCCATTGTGCTAGGTACTGTCTATACACTTAAGAAACGCTCCATACCGCAAAAGCCTACAGTGTGAATGGGCAAGACAAACAAAGAGTGGGAGTATAGAAACACTCTGTTTAATCAATAGGGAACTGGAACAAAGAAGCTACGTCTACACAGTGATGGTAACCTTAGCCCAGGTCAGCTGACTTGGGCTCTGGCACTGAAAAATCACTGGGTAGATATTCAGGTTTGAGCTGGAGCCTGAGTTCTGGGACCCTGTGAATGTTTACACAGATTTTGTAGTCCCACAACCCAATCCCCTGCAAGTCTGAGTTAGCTGCAGCTGGTCTTTTATCCCTGTGGGGACATATCCAGAGAGACTGAGTGACTTGCCTAAAGTCACACAAGAGGCCTGTGGCAGACTTAGGAACTGAACCTAGATGTTGAGTCCCCAGTTCAGTGTCTTAAGCACAAGACCAGCCTGCTTTGGTCCTTGCCTGGTCTCTCTCTCTTCCATACATGAAGGATGAAGCAAGCAGATATAACAGAGTAGAGGGAGGCCTTCGGTCAGCCAGCTGGGTAAAATGGCTTAGGGAGGGAAGTTTATTCTTCCGTTTGTTGTAAATGAATTTAAATGTGCAGGTGTTCTTCTGTGCACAGATAAAGAAACAAGCGGAACTGCCTAAGACACACCAGCGGGAAAAACAGTAGTAACACAGGCAAATGCCAGCTTTGAATTAGCAAAGTATCATTTTCTGAAATGTGGTCTTTTACCAGCAAAGTGTGCATGAAAATAATTGACACTCAAGATTAATGATGCTGGATTATGGGCAAAATGTGCAATCCACCCACATCTTATTCAAGTGGAACTGATATGCCTCTTCCTGCAATTAGCAGAGTTTCTCTGAAGAGCCCTGCTTTGGATTCAAGCAGTAAATGGGTTGGCAAAGACATGCTGCTCTCAGCTGCCTTGGGGGATAGCATTCTCCCAAGCATGCCACAAATATTTCGTTCATTTGGCAGAGAATGTGTTATACTCAGACTTTTTGCTACAGAAGAAACCAATTATCTCAACCTCTTTTTATTGTTTTGATTTCCTTTCTAGCAAATGCTTGTGGAAGGCACACAGCCTCACTACCGTGCCACCCCTAAGATACTCAGCTGTTCATATCAATTCATACAGACTATCCTCCACGGAGAAAGAGCCTCTGATGAAAGGCCCTATGCAAGTGCATGAATTTAATATCCTGTACTGAAATATAATGTTCTGTACAGTCACAATGGACCCAGTCTTGGCCCACACTAAGATCTTTTTGTGCTGCTGGCACAAAGGATGCTGAAAGCTGCCCTTGAGGCAGCTAAGGAGACAGCCCTGTTAATACACCTTAGTTGTGATCTAGTGCCCTGTGTTCATAGAATACGAGGGTTGGAAGGGACCTCAGGAGATCATCTGGTCTAACCCCTGCTCAAAGCAAGACCAATCCCCAGACAGATTTTTTGCCCCAGACCCCTAAGTGTCCCCCTTAAGGATTGAACTCATAACCCTGGTTTTAGGAGGTCAATGCTCAAACCACCGAGCTATCCCTCCCCTCTGACCTCAGAGGACCAGCTCTAGAAGCAAGACACAAGACCAGCTTCTGCACCCATTCATTCAGTGGACTCTGCTAAAGATGCCAACAAGGGTGTCACAATTAGTACCAGGGATGGCTTATGTGACACGGACACCAGTTTAAGCAAATAGACCAGCTGGCTGGAGGAAACAACCATGGTCCTTATACACTTTGGCTGTAGACAATCTACTGAGCTAGAGGTAAAACGCTGCAATCTCTCCCCACACAGTGTTCCAGTTATCCTACTATGAGCAATCCTGAGCAGTGGGGGAGGGCAGAGTGGTCTACAAGATAGACACATCCCCAGTACAGGGATCTTTCTAGTGCCACTTGATGAATCTATGCCATTCTCTCCTGCCCCCCCACCACCCATATTTACCCAGCAGCAAAGCTGACAGAATGGAATTCACAGTTTCACAATCTTTGAATGTTTTATCCTCCTTAATGAGACTGGACTATATTTTATAGGCTGCACTCTATTCAGCTCACAGGGGGTGGGGTGGGGGCGGGAAATCTACCACAGTGAACTGCTCTATGAATTCCACCACCATACGGAAAGAGCAGGGTAGCAAGAGGACTGTGGCTGCACCATGCTCTAGGAAGGGAAATACGTCTAGTAGTGGCTGGGATCTGTGTCAAGAAGGCCCATGTACTGTGATCACACCATCACTTACATGACTGGCCCATGCAATCTTGGGAAGATTAACAAAAGGATTCTGTAGGGCACTCCCCAAATTCACATATAAACGTTGATTATGTAATAAATACACACACACAACGTGTGTTATTTAGATATACCTATATGTATTTGCATGTCTCCTCCTGCTACAGGTGGAGGGGATGCCAGATACTTGTGCTGGGGTCTATACATATAAGCTTTATTTGGATAATCGCACAAGAAATTTGGGGTTTGAAGATGGGCAGTAATATGGTGGAATGTCATTTCCAACTGTAACAGCTTTGAGCCCACCCAAGAATCTAGAGATCTCCAGGCATGAGCTACATAGACCCAAAGGCAAGATCTGGGGTGGAAGGGAGGATGAGTGCAGGGAAGTGACATTAAATAACCTGTGATCTTCATGAAAAGATTAGGGACAAGCTTTCAACCTAGCAAGTCTGTTTACATTTTCACACCTGTCTTTGCAACAACAAGTGCTGAAAAAAAGATTGAAAATGGAAATTCACCATGATTTGTGTCAAGATTTTAGCACTCTCCCCTGCTTGCGCCCCCTCCCCCACACTCTTCAATCCCAAATTAAACCAAAACTCCTACCTCCAGTAGAGGTTTGACCCCAAGTGTCAGAAACCTAATGACATCTACTAAGGAGTTGGTCCTTGCTAATGATTTTATGCAGAAGGTGCTCAGATACTATAGTGACGTGCACAGTATAACCCCCCTTTTATGGAATATTTCAGATAGACTTTCTTTCCCTTTCTCACCATACCAAACCAAGGTGTATTATGCAAAGGGTTCTGGAATCCTTCCTCTGCTCCAGCCCCACTGTCTCACTTTAGGTCACTGTACGTGCAGTAGATGAAGCAAGGCTATTTGCCTTCTGCAGGGAGCTGCACGAGGGCAGAGTTTGGCAGCCAGTGCAGAGGGTCAAGATGAAACTCACCATGCATCAGATTCATGCTGATGTCGGTAAGACACACACAAGACCAATAAGGCTGGTCCAGCCTCAGTTTTGAGCTTGGAGCAGAGATGAACAACGGCACAGATTCACTCTCTGGGACAACAACAATCCTTTGGGATTTCACTTTGGCATGGTTTAACACAGTTAAAATTTGTACAGACATATCTATCTCAGCCAGACATGCAAAAATGCCACCACCCGCTAGCAACATAGCCATGCCAACAAAAACCCCAGAGTAGACACAGCTCTCCTGAGAGACGAGCACTTAATAAATGTTGTTTGGGGAGTTGGCATTCCTCCACTGGCAGAAAAACTCCTGTTGGCATATACTGCATCTACACTGGGGGCTATACCAGCCTAGCTACGCTGACACAGCCTATGCAAGGGTAACAATAAAAACTCCACAGGAACAGCAATTATAAGAACAAACCAACAGAAAACCTTACTGCAAGTAGTCCCCATTATAAAAAAAAAGTCTGTCTTAAAACAGAGAACGGTGCTTTAATTTCTGCAGCTATGCCTACTCAGAGATGGCAGCAGTTTTGAAAAGATCACTGTACATTTTGCCCTTCAGGGCCATGACAGCATGTTGCAGAGAAACAGGAACACAACAGCTGGAATGGGTATATTGAAGTGAAACTGTTCCATTCCTGCCGCAGTTCTGCCACTCCACTTCAGTTCTAAATTGCAGCATCCAGTGTTCGAATCCTGTCTCTTCCCCTACACCCAGCACACTACAGTGCTGATGTGTAACACCCATCCTGTTCCAGGTCTAGGCTTCTTATGAACAGAGGCCGATGATCTTAAATTTTAAGACTCTTGGTCAAGGCTCATGTCTACCTCTGTGTTTGTTCGGTGCCTAGCATAGTGGGGCCTTGATCCTGATCTGGGCCTTTGGACGCTACTGTAAATTCAATATTGAATGATAATAGTGTCAGATTGCCTAGGGTTATGAACAAATGGCGACTGCAAAATGACATGGGCCGTCTTTTGGTCAAATAAATATCCTGAGTGAGCCAGAATACAGCTGCCACCAGAAATAAGCAGTTATGTAGATATTCACCTGAGAACTGTGGGTAGCTCAGGGTATATGGGTGGGTGCTAGATTTCATCTGAGCCAGTCTTGGAAGTGATCTGGTTCTCTTCATGTGCAATGAAAAGGCTTTTACTCCATTCACTCAAGGTGAAAGGTACGAATGCCCCAAGCCAACTGCCCTCTTCTGTTTTGTTTTGTTTTTTGTTTTGTTCTTCAACAGAAGAACAAATGTGCCAAATTGACATGCTGCAAATATTTTCTAGTCACATCAGGTGAGGAGGGATTAACAAATCCCATCACCCCCTCCTGCTTCTGATGACTGGGCAGAGCTATGCATTGTAACTCTGGATTGGAGTTCAAATATAGCGCATGTGGCTGAGAGAGCTGATGGGGACATGTCTATGGAAGAGTTGTGATGAAACATCAAAGGAACCCTACTCTTAGGCAGCATCTGAAAAGTGGGCTGCACTAATGCAGTGAGGGTAAGGCCATTAGAAGTTAAATGCCCCCTGCCTTTGTGACAGGTCCACCACCACAACTTTGTGATGTGAGTTAGAAGGGAGATCCCTTTCTGTAGCAAGCCCCCTCCCCCCGGCTCTGCATGGGACCTAATGCTGCTTTAGCATTAATCCTTACTCTGTCTTCTTGCCATTCTAACAGGAGCATTTGCTTAGGTGGGGAGGTCAGGAGGAGAACACATGCCATTTCCTAGTCTTGCTTTTGTGTGAAATTCTCCCCATGGGGACAGCCAAGTTGGAGTCTCAGAATTTCCACTGCATAATCCCATTGAAGGGGAAAAGTTGGCCGTTCGAGAAGCATGAATAAAAGTGGTGCAAGTGCAACTGGCTGACCTGTATGCACACAGTAGCATGAATCTTTCTGGCAGCCAGATTGGTTTGCCCTCTCCCCCCACCACCCCTGTATGCAGAATCCATGTTGTAACAATATATTTACATGATAGTCCCAGACATTGGGTGAAATTTTTAAAAACAAAAAGAGGCTAACTGCATTTTTTTTCCCCCTTAACAAAAAATTGGGGCTTTAGGTTTAGGCTTTGGGTGACACTTTTTGTCAGTTCATTTGTCTGTCACAGGAATTTTAGCACTGCTGGGCTGATCTTTCAGGTTAAAGTTGAGCTACATGGACAAAAGATTGGCAGAGTAGCTAAAATAACATCCTCTTGAATTAAACCTTAGTTTCTCATCCTCCACACATGCTAGTTACTGTAGTTTTCACTGATCATGGAGTCATTAGGCATATGCTTGGTCTTCCATTAATGAAGGGCTGGTCCATCCCCTCTGTTTTGCAAAGAACACAGACATATTACTTGAAGAATGACAAAATTGTGACATTGTTACAGTGTTTTTTTTCTCTTGGCTTTTAGCAGAGTGGATTTGTATTCAGTGAAACTCTTTCACCTACAGCTGTCCCCTTGCTCAAGGCTTAAGTGTTTGAGCAGATAGTGCTGGAACACAATCAAAGGAATAATTAAGTCTTCTTAGAACACTTCAAGGAATTTGGAGCTGTCATGAATACGAGCTTTATTCAGCATTGTTTTGAAGTAGGAGTGAGTCACTAAAAAACAATTTGTAGTTTTTCCACACTCAGGTTTGAATTTATTAAGAAAAAAGGAAAGAAGAAAAAAACAATTCCATTTTCTGGAGAGACATGCCTTGATCACTGAATCCTGAAATGATAAATGGGAACGACAACCTTCTACAAAGAAATGAACTATTTTGCAGTAATACACAGGTTATCCACAGCACTTTGCATTCAGAGCCAGAAGCAGCTGTTGGAATATTAAGCAGAAAGTGACTGAATTTACCTTACTTTACATGGACCAGTCTTCAGTGAGCAACATGCATGATTTCCTCATCGACATATTTTTGATGTTGAAGCTATTGAAAGGGAAAGACTAAACTTTAGTCTACAATCCAGTTGATTCCTTAAGGGATAGTATACAGTACATGCCCTTCACTGCATCATCCCGGAAACTCGGTGTATTTTAGGATTTACTGTTATCTTAAAATGTTTACAGATGCTACTGAGGCATTAGATGGGAAGGAATTAAACCATTTCCATCCAGCATTGATTGATAATATTTTCTTTTGGCTTTAATCCTTTTACCATGACATTACTCCTTGATAGTCCATACAGTCGTCACTTCTGTTTTCGAGCTTGTATAAGGACGGGCCTTCCAGATGGAAAACCATTTCCTCCCACCTGTGGGGCATTATGAACGGCTCCAGGCTGCAAAACTAGTCATGTAGTATAAATGTTTACAGCAGGATGACTTAGCGTCAGTGGTTTACACAAAATATAAACAGTGTGTTGTACATGCCTTAAAAAGGCGCTTCCCCACTACCCCCCGGTTAGTCACTGCACAGCCTCTCAGCGTATGTCTTGTACTTCACGCCCACCTCTAACCCCATGTTGAAATTATTATGACTGAGGCACTGCAGTTTATTAAAAGACGTCATCCCAGGTTGTGATGTAGGATTCCAACCCAGAATCCACGCAGGACACTGCAAAGACAAGATAGAACTTGATGGATCTGGTTTCTAAACACAGAGCACTGCGTCAGATGGAGGAGGAACAGGTGTATTCAGACATTTTTGGAGGGTCTCCTTCCAGAAGGTTCTCCTTTCCATCCTCCTCCTCTCTCACAGTTGCAGATACAGCAGAGGAAGGAAAATAGTGTATTTGAGATCAAAATGCCTACCTGTCTCAGGCAAGAAAAAAAAAGACCGGTTTTGTTGTGCTGTAACCATTGTTTTATGGACTGTTGGCCTTCAAGTCCCCTCACTAAGTACTGTTCCACTTGAGACCAGCTCAGCGCTGCTCCTATTGACTCAACCCGAGTGAGGCATCTTTTGAGCTGACCTGGTAGAACTCATCATGCAAATCCCAAGAATCCTCCTGGCTCAAATGTAGGCAGCGGTAACATAAGAGGCAAATGTTCAATGAGTCCAGCCACTGGACAAAGGCTCCACTGATGGCTGCAGGCTTCCCACCTTCTCCTGAGGAGGTTCATGAAGGAGCGAATAATGTGTCCTCTGTTCCTCACAGGCCCACCTCCAGTCTTCAAGTCCAGAACACTTCGAACTGGTAGGCCAATAGGGCTTGTAATATCTGTCTGAGTTTGCCACAACATGATGTAGCTGAAGTGGAGGGAAAAGGCTTCCCTGACTCAATCACCATTCCTCAAGGAGCTTGCTAAAACCACCTGTCCCCAAAGCTTCCGACAGGTGACCCACAAAGGATCAAGGGTGCAGAGACAGGCGCTGAGACTTTCACTGGGTTATTTGCAAATGGCCAGAAAGAATCAAGTCTCCAAAGGCAGCTAGAAACTTCATAAAATTACAGAAAACGGAGGTGGAAATGACTTACTAGAACATCTAGTCCATCCTCTACCAATATAATGCTCTTTTCTACAGCATTTTTACTCTCACAGGGTGAGGATCTGGTCATAGCCAACAGAAAATGTATACAGCATAGTCTTAGTCTACAAATAATAGTAATTGCATCTTAGTTACTTACCTAACATGTGTTGTTTAATTCCAGGGGCCAAATTATCTGCTGATGTAAATGCGCACTGCTCAGTGGAATTTTGCCCATTTCTACCAACAGACAATTTGACCCCAGGACTTCAGTCCTGGTATGTTTGCAAAGACTATTTGTCAGTTCAGTCCCATGGGTTTTATGCACAATGCTTCCAGGAATAAGTGCACACACCCAATATTCATGGTCACCTAGCAGTGTAAATAGTCAGTTATGTCTTGGTAGAATAGTATTTCCATAATCTGCTCAGCTGCCTCCAGTCTTCACCTACATAATCCACAGAGCAATCATCACAAAATGTTCAAGCACAATGAAATAGCAGTCGTTACCCTTGCACTGCTAAGAGACAATGGAACCTTTCACGGGGATGAAAACTGTGCCAGGTGGCTGGGGAAGCTGAGAAGGGTGTCAATATTTACTTCCCTGAGTACACAGCAAATGCCATCCTGTGACCGTTTCCATTCCAAGTCAAAGGCTTGATTGAAATGCAGAACGTCCACCAAGTGCTGAATTTACTAGGGAGCCGAAAAATTCATTCTGGAAAAATCTAAGGCTACAGCCAGAACTTTACCTTGTGTTTTGTTTCTTATTTTCATAGTTGTTCTGAGCAGACCCAGTGTTCTGGCCACAAAGAGAGTTGTCACTCATGTTTGTCTTTTTGATCCAGAGGTACCCAAAATGGGCCCTGGATGGTCCATGGAGCGCTGGCATGTCACATGGTGCTGTTCTCAAATTTATCTCCAGTTACTAAATTGCAACAAAACACAGCTATAAATACATTATGTTCCTGGTCTCATTTTTCCATTAAACCAATTGCGGAAGTTGACACAGGGTGCTATTGGATTATGAATCGGAAGGAGCGACAGATTGTGCAATCATGGAATGGAAGGGCAAGTGGCCTGGCAGACAATCCCTATGTTAAAATGAGGTCCAGTTCTGAAAAAGCTTGCTGATCCCTGGTCTAAACTATCTACTGTATCAGCCCACATATTTACAGTGTGCTCATTGGAATGTTCTCATATGGAAATAGAGTTAAGGTAAATTGAAATAACCTGATCCAGCTACACGGAAGTCAGTGGCAAAACTTCCGTTGACTTCTGTGGAGCCGGATCAGAACCCTAGAGAAAAGCTGTTTGGAACTGAAATGTCAACTCTGATTCTGCGGGTACGAAACAGTGGCGAAAGGAACTATCCCCAACTTTTTCAAATGTGTGGATTTAGGCACCCAAATCCCTACTGAGGCACCTAAATAAGGGGCCTAACTTTTCAGAAGTATGGAACATCTGCAGTTCCTAATGAGATCAGTAAATTCATAGTACATCAAAAAATTAGCCCACTTATTTAAGTGCTTACATTTAGGCACTTAAGTATCTTGTTACCTAATTCCTAAGTCTTTCATCTTTGGGTTACCAGTTTAAAGACCACTCAGCCTGGTAAAAAGCTGTAGGTCGTTATCATCTGATGGCTTTTTTGTGACTTATGTGAAATGAGTTTGTGGATCTCAGCCTGGCTTCTAATGCCCAATCACTATAATTGGCATCAGTGTTGTTGGCTTCATTGGAGAAGCTAAAGGTTGAGTAGGCTCTGAGACTGCTCTCCTCCTTTCTCCTCTAAAAGTCATCACCAGGTTCCTTTGGGCCAGGGTTGCATTCATGGTATGGGTAGGGGAAGCTTGCAAAGCTGATCTCTTTCAATATATCTAATGATGAAGGTGCCTGTCATGGCTCCATAGTCAAAGCTGAATTCATGTTATGTTATGTATGAAGAATGCAGCCTATCCTCCCCAAAATTACAGTGCTTATAAAATGAATTTTCTGAAAATTTAGAAA
This sequence comes from Gopherus evgoodei, assembly GCF_007399415.2. Classification (NCBI taxonomy): domain Eukaryota; kingdom Metazoa; phylum Chordata; order Testudines; family Testudinidae; genus Gopherus; species Gopherus evgoodei. The sequence goes on along the minus strand of NC_044325.1, from coordinate 110,890,213 downwards.
TCTCTTGATTTATTAATTAAAATCAATATAACTACATAAAGAGTTCAATCTCTTGATCTATCTAGGTGCCAGTCTTCATGGGCATTGAACTTACTTCCTCTTTTAAAAAAAAAGCTTACATTATATGAGAAAAATAATGTGAGGTGCATTGTAATACGCTAAAGAAATATGTTAGCTTAACTTGTTAGCTTAAAGGGGCAAAGATACTTGAAAATTAAAAATTAAAGTACCAAAAAGAAGTTATGGTTTGAGGGTGATATTTGCAGAGGCATCTTAGTGACTTAGGTACTTTTGGATAATCTTACTCCTGAGCTTTATATTTTCCTGAATGAGTTTTCAGTTTTTGCTACAGTACTCTGAAATCATTGAGTTTAGCCTTGTACAATTCCACTTACTCGTTTGCTTAAGGCAAGTCACTTTTTCAGGGGTAGGGGACGCCGGTGTGTAAAATCTCTGGGGGGTTGTTTTTGTTTGGGGGGGTGTTTCACCCCATCATCATGGCAAAGAATTGGTGGTAGATTTGGTGCTTGAGTTGGTTTAGTACTTTGTTTACTTGGTTTTCAGAGGGAAATCCTCCATTTTTACTGACTGGTACCTGCCTTGAATCTTGTTTGGAACTTGAAAATGGAATATTGGCAAACAAGATCTTATAAAATCTCTTGCTAAAATCTTAACATAGCAAATGATTGATTTTGTGGTCCCAGAGAACTGGTTGACATCATAAAGTCAGTTGTAATGCTCTGTGGTATATCTGTTTACATGAAGATGTTATTTAAGGCTGATATAATTAATAAATAGTGAACTAAAAGATTTATTTTATTTGTGCAGTTGCTATCTACAGTAATGCCTATGTAGAATTTGTTCTTTGATGTTCTCAATGTATTCATTTGTATCTTTGACTGTCCCATATTTTAATCTTAATAATAACACTGCAAGCTCTCAGAATTATTCAAGTCACACTTTTGTCTGTCTAGAAAGAGATCTGAGGCTTATGCAATTAGTACGGCTCATTGTTATTCTGTGAGGGAGCTCATGGTTATTTCTGATATCTCATGACATCAGCAATAACTAGGCATTAGGGTGGCACTCAATACTCTTTTATCTACACCATGATAAAAAGGCATGCTTTGCAAATTACAGCTACCACATGTTGTTTTGGCTCCTGTTTGCAGAATATGCCAATTATTATGGATGAGTCTCACTTCGTACACTTCATGTGTAAGTCTGTGTAGACTATTACAGAACCTGAAAAGTGATCTAGGGTGACAGTCACTCCTGTTCAGAGGACCAGCACAATGCCATTGTGTCAGTTAAGCTCTGTTTTCCTAGTCTCCAAGGCCAGAAAGGATCATGGTGATCATCTAGTGACACTGACCACGTGTATGACACAGGCCATGGAATTAATTACTGGATGAAATTCTTGCATCAAGACTACATCTTGTGGTTGGGTTAGAGCATATGTTTTAGAAAGATATCCAGTTTTGACTTAGGGTATGTCTACACTATCTGCTGGATGGATAAGTAAAAATGGAAAATTTTTATGACCCTTCAGAAGCCGACCCTATAATTTAGGCATCAGCAAACTTTGGCTCCCGGGCCATCAGGATAAGCCACTGGCGGGCCGAGATGGTTTGTTTACATCGAGCGTCCACAGGCACGGAGGTAAACAAAGTGTCCCAGCGCACCAGCTGCTTACCCTGACGGGCCGGGACAGCAACTGGTGGGGACATATCTTGGGGGGGAGAAGCTGGAGGTCAGGGGAGTAACCCTTGTGACCACCCCTTACATGACCCCATCCCTAGCCCGAGACCCCCACACTCTCCCCATCCCATCCCTTCCAACCTTATCTGGGGAGGGCCAGCGAAGGATGTCTCTGGCCAGGCTGGAGCTGCTCCAGCAGGCTGGGCAGCATGGCCGCAGCCTGCTCCACTGGGTCAGACTGGGCAGCGTGGCCGCAGCATGTTCCAGCAGGCTGGGCTTGGCCAGGCGGCGTGGCCAAAGCCTGCTCTGGGGGCAGGGCCGAGCGAAACAGCTGCAGCCTGCCAGCCCTGGAGCTGCAGCTGCTTCAGAGGCTGGGGGGAGGGCAGCGTATCCAGAAACGGAGAGACTCTGGCCCTGCCTGTTCCCTTCTGGCTCTGCTGGCTGTGCTGCCTCTCCTTGCCGCCTCTGTTGGGGGGGGAGGGGCTGTGTTCCACATCTCCCTCTTTCTACTCGTTTATAAGCTGACCCCCTTCTCTGATGCTTCACTTTTTTACTAAAAAAATCCAACTTCTGAACGAGTATATACGGTAAGTATTTTAGGGGAAAATGTCAGAGTGGCCTTCAGCAAGAGTTGGTGGCCACACTCTGAGGCCACCAAAACATTTGTTGTGAGAACCGATGGGGAGCAGTCCCTGATCTGTTAACAACATCCCACATCCCAGCAATATACAGGCAGATTCAAAATAACAATAACTTGTGTCATTGGTGGCTGGATGGAAAATAGTTTTGCTTTATTTCACTCACTGGATGCCTTTTGGTTGTGAGCATCTTAAGAGATGAGAGGGTGCCAGTCAAAGGTGCTAGTCTATATCGGTTTCTGGTCTGTGAGTGACAAAGTAGTTACCCTAAGATAAAAGAGTGTTTTGGTTTTTTTTAAATTATGTTTGTCATCTTACATGGACCCTATCTAGTGGTTTTGCATATCTAGTGTCTAAGCTTCTGTGTACTCATTGGACTAGATTCTGCCACTATTACTCTTACTGTGTAGGATCTTCCTCCTGGATGATTCCCAATGAAATCAGGTGGGATCCTTCCAGAATAAGGCACTACTCAGTGTTAATAAAGGTGACAGAATTTGGCCAACTGTGGGATTGGGTTGATCATAATTAACAATTCAGTTGTTCCATTGGAGAATCTCTAAACAGCTTTGCTAAGAAAGCAATTTTTTCTGAGCTTTACAAATTAAAAAAGCACTGTGTTAATGCCTGTTATTAATACATTACTGTAATATGGCTTGCAGTAAAATCCATCTTTGAAGGAATTACATAGTCAGATCATGAGCACTCATATAAGGCCTCAGTCTCGAAAACACTTAAGCACATGCATAGCCTTACTCATCATGACTTCATTGGGACTATTCCTATTATTCATATGAGTAAAGTTAGGCACATGCTTAAGTGTTTGTAGAATCACAGTGTTTGTAATTCAGTCCATTGTATGTATATCTTAATTGCTCTTTCTGTTCACAGCGTGTACTTTCCGTCGTATCTTGCGGTAGTGGCAAGTCTCATAAGTGCAATGATAGTAATGACGTGTATCCCTGCTCACACCAAACCAAAGTCAGAAGGACAAGCTACACAGCAGCGTGAGTGTTTACCCTTTCTGGCAACTTTTCATTGCTATAGGAATGTAGCTGGGCAGTTTTAAATGCTGAGTGCTGATCCCTCATCCTCATCTGAGAAGACATTGCCCATGGTACCAAGCATGTATCAAATGAGAAGGGTTTTTTGCAATGTTGATGAAACCATCTAACTGGTGTTCACTTGGGACCCATTCACTACATGAACTCAGAGGCCTAAGCTTGTTCCATTATCATCTGCTGTGCAACTTGGCTGCTTGAACAGTTCAGGGCAACGGCACCTGTGATTTCTCCCTCATAGTCCAGCAAGGGCACCCACTTTCAGAGTCCTGACTCCTTAGTTGTCACCCTCTGCTTGGGCGGAGACCCATGTCTCTCTCTCCCTCCTGACCAGGGTTTTTCCAGGCTGCACTGTTCTCTGACTATTCCCCAGCACGCAGGCTCCCTAGGCGGTCTGCTTTGCTTTCTCTTCAGAAGCTATAAACTGTGTAATTGCCCACAGTCATGAGGGCACTAAGTAAGCACATTTATTCTTAAAATAACAATGCTCTACACGCATACTAATAAGCTTACCAGAGTTCACCCCAACAGGGACTCTGGTAGGAGTCAGTCCTTCAAACCCAACACTGGTTTTCCTGTAGTTACAAGGGCAGAACAAGAACCCTCATGAATCTGTGATTCGCTCCTTTATATGGTTTGGGCCTGTATCCCTGGGACTCTGGAAACAGGTAATCAGCAGACAATGGATTTCTCCTCAGGGCGTAGCTTCGAAAGGTTGGGTCCAGTTATGGTAATTTGCATTCCCCTCCCCCCAAGTATTTCCTAAGAAACCCACTTGACTGAAAGTTCATTCTTATCTGGCAGATTGTTTTAAAGCAGGGGTGCGCAAAGTATGGCCTGCAGGCCACATCTGGCCCTCCAGTTGATTTAATCCGGCCCTCAAGCTTCTGCTGGGGGTTGGGGACCACTCTGCACACGCATGCTGCAGTTCCTGGAAGCAGGGGCATTTCCCCTCTCCAGCTCCTATGTGTAGGGGCAGCCAGAGGGCTCCGTACGTTGCCCCTGCCCCAGGCACCACCCCTGCAGCTTCCATTGGCTGGGAACTGTGGCCAATGGGAGTTGCAGGGGCGGTGCCTGTGGATGGGGCAGTGCGCAGAGCCGCCTGTCTGTGCCTCCATGTAGGAGCTGAAGTGGAGACACGCCACTGCTTCCAGGAGCTGCTTGAGGTAAGTGCCTCCTGGAGCGTGCACTCCTGGCCCCCTCTTGAACCTCAAGCCCCTTGATCCCAACCTGGAGCACCCTCCTGCACCCCAGAGCCTGCACCCCCAGCCAGAGCCCTCCCCTCCCCATTCCCCAATCTCCTGCCCCAGCCCAGAGCCCCTTCCCAGACTCTCAACCTGTCAGTCCCAGCCTGGAGCACCCTCCTACACCCTAAACACCTCATCCTCAGCCCCACCGCAGAGCCCTCACCACCAGCTGGAGCCCTCAGTTCCCCTCCCACGCCCCAACCCCCTGTCCCAGCCCGGAGCTCCCTTCTGCACCCTGAACTCCTCATTTCTGGCCCCACCCCGAGCCCGCATCCCCAACCAGAGCCCTCACCCCCTCCTTCACCCCAACCCCAATTTTGCGAGCATTCATGGCCCGCCATACAATTTCCATACCCAGATATGGCCCTCAGGCCAAAAAGTTTGCCCACCCCATTTTAAAGAGTCCTTTGACACTCATAACACTTCTTGGGTTTACAGTACTCATGTTCCTCCTAGCGATATGGCATACAATCCCACAATTATACATAAACATTTGCACTTGTGACTGCAATGAATGTCTAAGATACTTAAACATAATTTAATAAGGTTTAACTTAATTCAGTAAGGTTTATCCAAGAAATTGCCATAGCTGTAACCCAGAAGTGCTCAATTCTCCACTGACATTCACTCAGCCTCCACTACCCCATTAAACTTAAAGTTTTCTCTACTTAATGCCCAGTCCTATGCATTCACTAGTCCGCTGTGCCAAATCACAGAAACTCTTAACAGAGGATTTTTTTAAAACCCACTAATGCAAAAACAATAATTTCAACCATATGGATTACATTCCAGTAAACTCTTCAGATAACCCAAAGGCCACAAAACCAAGAAAATTTACAGCTCAGCCTGAGGCTCCATCCTGAGCACCAATTCCCTATTGTACATAGGCGGCTTGAACAAGGGGATTATTGTGCATAAAAGGCCCAATGTGCAAGACATTCACATTCGGAACTCCCCTTGACTGGAATGGGAGTTCTGTGCACGGTGGATCGAGTGGACAGCATCTTGGCCAATATTTTCAAGGGTGGAGTTTCAGCTACTGTAAATCAGTGACTTTGATGGCTTATGGTTGATTTATACGAGCTGAAGATCTGGCCTGGGTTATCTTTTCTTTAAAGGTGTCAGACCTTGTAATTTATTTCTGTGTGGTATTTTATGGTGCACCGTCTTTCAGACTTTGGTTCTATGTGCAATCTTCACAAGCATTTTCCAAGTTGTATCAGTTGTGATACAACTTGGACAATCTACGTGAAGCTAAAATAAAAAAAAGATTTGGGACGGGTGAGAAGGTGGGAATGTCATGAGAATGTCCTACTGTGTGACCAATTATAAGGACTGGAGGGAATGCTAAAAGGGAAAGAGCTATAGGTTTTTTAATCATATGCAGCATTATCCTCTCCCATCAGCTCTGCCTGTCTCCGACCCACACTGCAGAAGTCTATTGGATATTCTGCTTTTGCTCTGCACACCAGCGTGCCCCTGATGCTAGTGGGGTTCCATGCACATAGAACCAAACACAAACAGGCAATGGAGAACCATGATGCAGAGAAGAAGGAAGAAATTTGCTCTGTGGAGAGTTGACTGTGAGTGTAATAAGATAACGTATCATTTCTTGTTTCCTGCTTCTAGTCCTTATTCTGTCCGTCATTTTCACAGGCACATCACAGTCCAGTGTGTTTAGTCTCAAAGAAATCCTACGCCTGCTGAAGCTTCCGGGAGTAAAGGAAGTGTTCTTAATCAAGGTCCTTTCCGGACTCCCTACAGGTAATTCTCTGGGATCATCGTAGTATTTAAAATAACAAGTATAAATCCAGTAGATTTGCTTTTCATGTGTATCTGAAAGCCCTTTATGTTTAGTCATTGGTGAAAGAGAAAGGAATCAGGACTATCTTTTTTTTTCTGCTGGAGCTATTCCATATTCAGCGTTGCATATTCCAACACAGACCGCTCACCGTTATATAGGGTCCAAATCTGAGGTTGAATTTATAATGAATTTCCTGCCATGGGTTTTCTGTGTGACCTTGGGCAAATCATGTCTTATCTCTACCTGAGTTCCCCAACTGTAAAATGGGAATAAGGAAACTTTATCTCTCCCATCCTATGTTTGTCTTCTCTATTTAGTCTGTAAGTTCTTCAGTTCAGAGACTGGACTAGACTGTTTGTGCAGCACCTAACGAAATGGGACTTTGATCTCAGTTGGGGCCTCTAGACATTGCTGCAATACAAATAAATAATAAGAAAATAATGATACATTGAGAAGAGAGATTGCTGGACCAGCATCATTCATTCATGACTGGCTGCATTCATTTATATATACATATAGGGGAGCTGACAGCCTTTATGACTTCCCCTGTCATAACATTTCTTCCCAGATCTGGACCTTAGCGTCCAAAATATGAGTGTTAGCATGAAAACCTCCAAGCTTAGGTACCAGCTTGGACCTTGTATCGCTGCCACCAGCTAAGAATTATACAGTGCCTAGCTCATTGTGGTCTCCCCAAAACCTTCCCTGGGGGACCCCAAGACTCAGATTCCTTGAGTCTCACAACAAAGGGGAATAAACCATTTCCCTTCCCCCTCCTCCCCTCCAGGTGTTCCCTCCCTGGGTTCCTGGAGAGATATACAGAAGCAAGCTCCGTGAATTTAAACAGAGGGATTCCGCTCTCCCTGTTTCAAGTCCCTGAAACACAAGCACCGAGAGAGCTAACCTCTCTCCCCCCTCACCCAGAGGGTATGCAAAGTCAGGCTTAGTAAATCTAACACAAAGAGATTTTCCCCCTGACTTCTTCCTCCCACCAATTCCCTGGTGAGCTGCAGACTCAATTCCCTGGAGTCCCCACTAAAGAAAAACTCCAACAGGTCTTAAAAAGAAAGCTTTATATAAAAAAAGAGTGAAAAAGGACATAATATATAGTCTCTGTATCAAGGTGACAATATACAGGGTCAATTGCTTAAAGGGAAAAAATGAATAAACAGCCTTATCCAAAAAGAATACAATTCAAAACACTCCAGCAACTACACACATGTAAATACAAAAGAAAACAGTATAAACCTATTGTCTTACTATCCTTGTACTTACAACTTGGAAACAGAAGATTAGAAAGCCAGGAGATAGAAAAATCACTCTCAGAGCTGAGAGGGTCAGACCCAAGACAAAGAACAAAGAACTCACACCCCAAAACTTCCCTCCACCCAGATTTGAAAAAGTCTTGTTTCCTGATTGGTCCTCTGGTCAGGTGTTTCAGGTTACTGTTGTTACCCCTTTACAGGTAAAAGAACATTAACCCTTAGCTATCTGTTTATGACATCCCCTACTATGCAACTGTTTTCAGAGTGATAGCCGTGTTCGTCTGTTTCTTCAAAAACAATGAGGAATCCTTGTGGCACCTTAGAGACTAGCAAATTTATTTGGGCATAAGCTTTCATGGGCTAAAACCCACTTCATCAGATCCCTGGAATGGAAAATACAGTAGGCAGGTATGTATACACAGTACATGAAAAGATGGGAGTTGCCTTACCAGCTGGGGGGTTAGTGCTGATGAGACAATTCAATTAAAATGGAAGTGGGCTATTCTCAACAGTAGAATACCAAGGGAGGAAAAATCACTTTTGTAGTTGTAATGAGGCCAATATAATCAGGTTGGCCCATTTCAAACAGTTGGCAAGAAGGTGTGAGTAACAGTAGGGGGAAATTAGTTTTTGTAGTGACCCATCCATTTCCAGTCTTCATTCAGGCCTAATTTGATGGTGTCCAGTTTGCAAATTAATTCCAGATCTGCAGCTTCTCATTGGAGTCTGTTTTTTGAAGTTTTTTTGTTGAAGTATTGCTGCTTTTAAGTCTGTTATTGTGTCCAGGAAGATTGAAATGTTCTCCAACTGGTTTTTGACTGTTATAATTCTTGACGTCTGATTTGTGTCCAGTTATTCTTTTGCCTAGAGACTGTCCGGTTTGGCTAATGTACGTGGCAGAGGGCACGTGATGGCATATATCACATTGGTAGATGTGCTGGCACATGATGGCATATATCACATTGGTAGATGTGCAGGTGAACAAGCCCCTGATGGGGTGGCTGATGTGATTAGGTCCTATGACGGTGTCCCTTGAATAGATATGCAGACAGAGTTGGCAACGGGGTTTGTTGCAGGGATAGGATTAGTGTCTTTGTCGTGTGGTGTGTAGTTGCTGGTAAGTATTTGCTGCAGGTTGGGGGCTGTCTGTAAGCAAGGACTGGCCTGTCTCCCAAGGTTTGTGAGAGTGAGGGATCATCCTTCAGGATAGATCCTTGATGATGCGCTGGAGAGGTTTTAGTTGGGGGCTGTAGGTGACACAGTTAGTGACGTTCTGTTACTTTCTTTGTTGGGCCTGTCCTGTAGTAGGTGACTTCCAGATACCTTTCTGGCTCTGTCAATCTGTTTCTTCACTTCAGCAGGTGGGTTGTAAGAATGCTTGATAGAGATCCTGTAGGTGTTTGTCTCTGTCTGAGGGATTTGAGTAAATGCGGTTGTATCTTAGAGCTTGGCTGTAGACAATGGATTATGTGGTGTGGTCTGGATGAAAGCTGGAGGTCAGTAGATTTCTGGTATAGGATGGTGTTTATGTGACCATTGCTTATTAGCACTGTAGTGTCTAGGAAGTGGATCTCTTGTGTGGACTGTTCCAGGCTGAGGTTGATGGTAGGGTGGAAATTGTTGAAATCCTGGTGGAATTCCTCAAGGGCTTCTTTCCCATGGGTCCAGATGATGATGATGTCATCAATGTAGCGCAAATAGAGTAGCGGCGTTAGAGGACGAGAGCTGAGGAAGCGTTGTTCTAAGTCAGCCATAAAAATGTTGGCATACTGTGGAGCCATGTGGGTACCCATAGCAATCTCACTGACTTGAAGGTACAAATTGTCTCCAAATCTGAAATAGTTGGTGAGGACAAAGTCACAAAGTTCAGCCACCAGGTTTGCCGTGACATTATCAGGGATACCGTTCCTGATGACTTGTAGTCCATCTTTGTTTCGAATGTAAGTGTAGAGGGCTTCTACATCCATAGTGCCTAGGATGGTGTTTTCTGGAAGATCACCGATGGATTGTAGTTTCCTCAGGAAGTCAGTGGTGTCTCGAAGATAGCTGGGAGTGCTGGTAGCGTAGGGCCTGAGAAGAGAGTCTACATAGCCAGACAATCCTGCTGTCAGGGAGCGAATGCCTGAGATGATGGGGTGTCCAGGATTCCCAGGTTTATGGATCTTGGGTAGCAGATAGAATACCACTGGGCCTCTAGGGGTGTGTCTGTGTAGATTGTTCCTGTGCTGCTTCAGGGAGTTTCTTGAGATGATGGTGTTGTTTCTTTTGGTAACTCTGAGTGGGATCAGAGGGTAATGGCCTGTAGAGTGTGGTGGCAGAGAGTTGCCTAGCAGCCTCTTGTTCATATTCTGACCTATTCACGATGATAACAGAACCTCCTTTGTAAGTCTTTTTTATTATGATATCAGAGTTGTTTCTAAAGCTCTGGATGGCATTGTGTTCTGTTCAGCTGTGCGGCTTATTAATGAATATTCCCCCTCCTCACTGAATGGTACAATCCTTTCTCCTCCCATATGTTGTGTCAGGAAGCTGCTGGCCTTCCGCTGCATGTCCAAAGAATGTGCTCATCCTACTACTTGCAACATAAGGAGAGGGGCAGAATCTAATGCAGTGATCACAATCTTTTGTAGGGGACAGAGCCTTGAACCCAGGAAGGGATGAACTCAGTAATTTGGTGTGCCTCTTTCACTTGGAGACTCTTGAGAGTTATTTTTGCTAATTGTGCAAATGATCAGTACCATCTCTCTGGACCATGCAATTTCAAGGATTCACTTTTGTGTACCTAAGGATACTGGGAAAGTACCAATTTATGTATACAGGAACTGTGTTAGATGGATGTGTGCACAACTTTTCCAAACTCTCAAAAAAGGAGGAGGCCCTTTTAAAAATGATTCTTGATGTCTAAGTAACATTGAACTTTACTTGCATATCAAAGCAGATTTACTAGGAGTGGCTGAAAGAGAGAGATGGCATTTCAGCCTGTCTGGTCTTGATAAAATGTTTTTACTGTTCCATGGAAAATGGCCTGACAATATAAGAAACAAGACTCACTGTCTTCTATAGAAATCTGTGAAGGATTTCTAAATAAGGGAGTTCTGCATTTCTCTTTTTGCATGCACTTGGCATTGACTGTGCAACCTAACACCACTGTCCAAAGAAAACCCGCTGGAGAAAAGAACAGTATGCAAGTAAGGCCAAAGGAAAAATGCAATTCCCTTAGCTCTCTCAAAAATGTTACTTGCCTTTAACTATACTCGCCTAATGGAAAATTCATAGAATTAGTGTGTTTTACAAAACAGGCAGGACTGTAAAGCGATAGTTTTAAGAGGGTTCCTAATTTCAAAGTGTCGGCTCATGGTATTATTTTTAACTTTTAAAATGTCACTGTGTAACTGTGAGGCTATGTCTTCTGTGCATTCCGCAACATAATGCCTCATATGTACTACATGTAGCAACTTTCTTCCAAAAGAATCCCAAGATGCACTTTATATCTCGGTATTAGTAACCTACTGCTGAAATGCATCATCCTATGGGGTGGAACATGGCAGCCATTCTGCACAAGCAGCAATGTACCATATTTACAGGGGAAAACAAACGATAACAATGCATTTCAAAAACTAAAGGGGAACTGTTAGGTAGGCAAAATGTAATTAAGATGGGATTTGGAGAGGACACAGTGACTAATATTCTAACACTTAAAAAAAAAACATCATGGAAGCGTTTAACAATCCTGAGTGGCTAGGGTCTCATCTTGCATTTCATCGGAAAGACTGTCCCTCCAGAAGCACAGTGCCACACTGGGAAAGCAGCTGGTTGAGACAGAAGAGCTCCATCTATTAAATCTCTAGCAAAACCTGACTTCACTTTTCAGGTCTCTCATCAAGTTACTGACCTGGTGATTACAGCCTGAGGTGATTTGGCTGTTGTCCACTTATTTGCACCTCACTGCTTGAGGCTAAGCTCTCATCTACCTTCATCTCACTACGGCAACCATATAATTATATTAGTTAATTCATCTAAATTACAGACCTTTTATTTACATTGTAAACAAGTTTGTAATGTATATAGAGGCAAGTCGGCAGTGCTTACTCACTAAAATTAACTTATGTGGGATAATAAGTACCTTCCTAAGTGAGGTACATTTAAGGCAGGGTGGTGATGGACAGATGGGCTGATATAGTTTGGGTACCTCTAATAGTGGAAATATCTGCTACTCTAAGAACAAAGTGGGGTATTTTACTACATGACAGTGCTTCATTCTCAACTTAAGCGGGGGAAAAAATGGGGGAAAATACCGTTGAAAGTTTAGCTGTAGCATTATGTAAGAGTCCAAATCACCTTTCCAAAATGGACTTATGAACTTAGGCCAAGATTTTAAAAAGTGACTACTGATTTTTGGTGCTTCCGTTTTTGGGTACCCAACCTGAGACCCCTTACAAGGGCCTGATTTTCAGAGAGTGAATACTCAGCACTTGCTGAAATTCAGGCCCTTTTAAGGTGTGTGAAATTAGGAACCCCAAAATTGAGACACCCCAAACCACATATCACATGCTTAAATCTCACGGAAAGCCAATGGGACTTCATTTCCTAAGTGCCCAAATCACATTTGAAAATGGAATTTAGGAACCTAAGTCACTTAGCCCCTTTTTGAAATGTTACCCCACATTTCCCAGTTTCTCCTGAGTCTCCCAAGCCACGTATACACTTTCTACTGTGCAAGGCTCATCACTTGTTCTTCTTGGACCAGATTTTCAAAAGAGGTCACCGGCAGATTTTCAAGGGCTCAGTAGCCACAGTTTGGTCCAGATTTTCAAAGCAGTTCAGCTCCCACTTAGGCACCTACATAAAGGTCAGTTTTTTAAGTTTTAAAAAATGTCTTCTGGAAGTCTGGCCCTGACTGAGTGCTCAACTCCTCTGAAAATTCTGGCCGTAGTGAACATATGCTAGCCAATAGCTGTTAAATACATTGCCTAGCTCAGGGATTGGCAACCTTTCAGAAGTGGTGTGATGAGTCTTCATTTATTCACTCTAATTTAAGGGTTCGCTTGCCAGTCATACATTTTAATGTTTTTAGAAGGTCTCTTTCTATAAATCTATAAAATAGAACTAAACTATTGTTGTATGTAAAGTAAATAATTAAAATGCATAGCCCCCTTCCACCCCCCGGACCAGTGGCCAGGACCTGGGCAGTTCGAGTGCCACTGAAAATCAGCTTGCGTGCCGCCTTTGGCACATGTGCCATAGGTTGCCTACCCCTAGTCTAGCTTTACATCACAAGCAGTGTAAGATGGACAGTGGATGGAACTTCAGCAGCCATCTTAGTTTTGTTGGTCAGCCAAGACAGAGCACTGGAAAAGTTATGAATTGATGTGGTCAAAAGTTGTTCATTTGGAGTGAATTGGTGTACTGTAGTTCCACTGATTTACACCCACTGAGGAACTACTCTAATACGTGTGACAGTACGCTCTGTACAAAATAGCCTTTAGTAAACATCTCATTTTTGTGGACTTCCATTGAAAAATATATTTCCCTGTCTGAATGCCTCTAAAACTACAAGTGAAAATAATCTAGTTGTATGCTTGTAACAGGTGGACAAAGTGAACCCCTGTGAGTGTACAGCATTATAGACCGATAATTATAATTCTTCTCAGCATCACAGGAAGTGTGGGCAAAATCCTTCTGCTGTAGCTGAGTTAGTGAGTCGTTTGCCAGCAAACTGTCATCCTCAGACATCCTTTGCTGTACTTTTATTTTGTGACAAATATCTACTTATTATATACTGGTCTGTAGATGTGTGTGTGTGTAAAATACAGTAATTGAAAAGCAGGCCCACTGTGAGCTGAGGCCGTCCATGCTTCCTTGACTGCCTCTGTGTGCTGACAACATTAGAGATTCATGAGAGACAGAAACTCCACGTGCCAATGAAGTCATTCACCCTGTGCACAGTGAAACCACTGTATTTAATCTCCTGTCCCTAGGCTGTTTCCGAGACTCCAAATCCAATGGTGAAAATCTGAAGTTAAGCAAAAGGAATGAGGAATTATCCCCGGGATATAATCTTGTCTGAACAAAAAAATTTTTTTCTTGTGCTATGCTAAAGGTTAGCATGTCTGGCCTAATAAAACCATGTGAACGGCTTCCATTAATTAGCACGATTGTATCTAACTTCCTCTAAGTCACATTTTTAAAAGTAATAGTTGAAATGGTTAAAGATTTTTTTAAAAACCCAAAGTATATTTGTCTGCTTGTCTGCATTCAGCATTATTGCAGAGCAACTCCACTGTCTTTACATCACTGGTGATTAAGCAGGGTGTGGCCCTTTACTTGCAGTGTAAATATATTCCAATACCCATTAAAGATATTTTCTTTTTAATACACTCTGTAGGTTTGTTCTTGATTATGTTTTCCATCATATCTATGAATTTCTTTGGGCTGGAGGCAGCACAGACTGGATATCTGATGTCATATTTCGGTGTCCTTCAAATGGTAAGTGGACATGACAATATAATCAGACCTGCTGTATCTGTCATGTGGCAGCCAAATGCTCTCAGGAGAACCTCCACTTTTTAGCTAAATTCAATTAGTGCATATGGGCAGGTCTACGCTATCACTTATGTTGATTGAATGTATGTCACGCGGGGTGTGGAAAAGATACCTCCTGAGCCACGCCAGTTCAGTGACCTAAGTGCTGTCCACACTGGCTCTATGTTGGCGGGGAATGCTTTCCTGCCAACACAGCATCCACCTCTAGTGGAGGTGGAGTAATGATGCTAATGGGAGAGTGCTCTCCAGTTGGCATAGAGCGCCATCAGTGCAGCTGTGCCAATATAGCGCTTCTAGTGTAGACTAACCCCTAAGACACACAACCCATAGCAGTCAAGACTTTGCCAAGACCTGCAAAAGCTCCAGGCAACTGATCCACCAGGTGAGCTGAAGAAAGTCCCACCTGCTTCCTAGCTAGTATCTAATCATGCACTTAATCACTCTTTCTGCTACAGTAAACTAGGATTGCTTCAGGCAGAGGATTACTATTAAAACCATTTGGGTAATACTTGTGAAATGTAATTCTTGGCTGTGGATTGCACTGACTAGATTATTTGTCTGGAACCTAGAAAATAATTATAAATAAGCATTTATTCCACACTTTCTGATAGTAGTCGAGAATGGAGTGTCTCTGGAAAACGTTCTTTCTCTTGACGACTTTTGTCATTGAGTTTTAGGCCATGGATGCAGCCCAGTGTTGAACTAACATGTTGTCATAGCCTGCACAGCAAAAGTGTGGCTCTTGCTCTAAACTGAATGGGCCACGTCCTTAGCTGGTATAAATTGGCACAGCTCCATTTACTTCAGCTGAGCTCTGCCAGCTTATGCCAGTGGATGATCTGACCTAGTGTTTTTTTAGAGGCCTTGAATACTGAGAAAAGAATCCTATCCACTCTGTGGAAATGAGCACGACTGACTAATGCATTACAAAAACTGTAATGAGGAAGAAATTGTCAATGGAATACAGCCAGTACGAGAGGAGAGTGAGGAAGTGGGAAGATTCAGCTATGCTAGTTGGTAAAGAAGACAAAATCAGAAGGTACTGTACTGTACCAAAGTTTTCTCAGAAGAGAGGAAGAGACGTAAGCAACTGCAGAAATATCAACAGTTGTTTTATAGGTAAAAATGAGAGTTAAGTTCTACCCTAAATTATTCTCTTGGGTTTAAAGCATTGAACTGGGGCTTAGGAAATCAGAATTCATATCCTGGCTCTGCCACAGAGTTTGTGGGTGACTTTGGACAAGTCACTTAATTGATCTGTGCCTCAATGTCCTTATCTGTAAAATGGTGATAGTGTAAAATAGCAATGACAGTTATTTTGTCTATTTAGATTGCAAGCCCTTTGGCAAGGAGGACTGTCTATCACTGTGTGTCTATATGGTGCTTAAGATAATTGGGCTTCAGTTTTGGTTGGGGTCTTTAGATGCCACCATATCTCTAATACTGATAACAATTGGATTTCTATGCTAACCAAGGATCTGGTCCTGCAAACAATTACTGCTGGCTATAGTGCTTAATAATCAGGCATAGTCCCACCAAAGCCAATAAGACCATGTCTATTAGTAAACTCTATACCCGCTAAGTGTTTGCAGATGTTAATTTTTTAACAGAAATTATGTTTAATTAGCCTTTTTGGTCATTCTTTTTCCATCCATGAAATGGAACTATGCTGCTTCACTGAATGTATCCTTGAGTGCATCATTCTGCACATCACAGATACCATGAGTTTTGTGGGCTGCAGTGAGACTTCAGTTTTTTGTGATATCCCATTGTGGAATATTGGCACTGAGCCAAAAGCACCAAGAAAATTCTCTAGGGAAGCAAGCAAATAATGTTAACACTGGTTCCTGTGCTTTCCCAACCCCACCCCTCCACCAGCCTGATTGGTAAGATAATCCTATTCATAAATCTAGGAACAATTCACGTTTGATTTTTTTACTTTGTAGCTCACTTTTACAAGTTTTAGGTAAACAGGATCAAATCTTCAGCTGATGTAAATCTGTGTAGCTCTGCCACCTGAGAATCTGGCTTAAAATATGCTGATACTTAGCAAGAATTGTGCTTTCTGTTCAGATCAGGTCTTTAAATAAAACAGTCCAAAGGTATCTGATGTAGACAGTGGCCATAATGGAGTTGATTTTTTTATTACTTTCTACTAAGTTTATTGCAGGTCTACTAAGTCTGTCCAGCACAGTCCTTTTGTTTGTGCACCTACACCTTTCCTTAGATTGGCATTTCAGATATATTTGTTTCTGTGGTATAATGTTGGTTGATACTGATATGCGTGTGATTAAGGTGCAAGTGAATTCCATCTCATCTAAATGCTGATGAATGGACTCCCTACTTCATTGAGAAAATTAAAGCCTTATTCATAACAAATGTAATGTACTTTTCAATGAACCACATCGGTTTGATCCTCAGCTACAGATTAGATTTCTCGTTTCCTCATTTTGCTCTCTATAAAATGTCTGTCTAACTTGCTTTGAGGAGCTCTGCAGATTAAAGATGATGCAGGAGACTCCCTTTTATACATATGTAGGATCTATGGTCCTGTGCGTTGTTCATTTTCAAGGGATAGAGTAGAAAGGTAGATGCTGACATCGCAGAAATGAAGGGCGGGAGTGGGGGGAATCAAGCAGTGTTTACTTTAAATCTCTCTGTGTATATTCAAAACAAAATGGTTTAGTTATAAGGAAAGCCAAACACACACCCATTGTGTTTCTGAAACAATAAAGCAGCTGGTCTACCGGGAAGAGAACAACATTTGTTGTTTGCCTGTGTTCTTGGTACACATTCCACACATGCAGGGGCTAGAAAAGGGTTCAGATTTGCGGACGGGAAGCAAGTGACAGTATGGCCCTTATTCACCCACCCAGTCCCAAAAATACAATCAGATACAGCATTACCAATTCTTGCAATTTTATCATGAGTCTCATGATATCTGAGGCCTTTCTTAAAGCCCCAGCTCCTGGAGTCCTGTGATTGCAGGATAACCTCAGGGTTATTTTTTTTGGTTTTTTTTTAAAAGTAGTTTCTAGCTTTCCTGGCTGCAGTGAAAAGCTTCAAAACATGATCCCTCGTGGCTCAAAATCTGAAAGGCAAATAAAAAGAATTATATAATGTTAAACTCATGGTTTTTAAGCAAATCTCATTACTTTGGAGGTCTGACCCTGGTTTTTGAATGCTTGTGGTTGGCAATACTGATATTTTTCTCCCACACAAAAAAGGATGATTCTGCCCCCCCTCACCCTCCCACAGAGAGTGAAAGTTATTGCCCCCCAATCCTTTCAAAAACTGATAGGGTCCTCTTCCTTCCCCTGCCACAACCCCAAGGTATTATACTCCAACTGTTTACACTCTTTTTCTTCCTCAAACATTTCTCCCTTTTTTAGCTTGCAGCAAGTGAGAAGAGGAGGCATAAATAATCCCTTTCCCCCGCCCCCAGGCATCACTCATCCAGTTCAAGCACTGGCCTAAAGCATTAGGAAAAGAGATTTAAAAATAGCCTTGTGTCAATCTAGGGGGAGGATATTTGACAGAAAATATTTCTCATGCTGCCTACCTCTAAAAGAGCAATGCAGAGCCACTCAGAGTACGTCTGCATTTGAACTGGGCGGTGTGATTCCCAGTTTGCCTAGACAAGCACAAAGCTGACCAGCTGGTAGCTAAGACCGTGTAGGCAGATTATTCAAGCAGTGACAGTGAATGTTACAGAGCAGTTAGTGAACAGCTGACTAGTCAGTATGAATGAGAGCCTCCTTGAATACTGTAATGCTGCTTCAAAGAACAGATCCAAAGATCCAAACTGGATTTAGTGCCATTGAATCACAGCATGGCCATGTAGGATATGCCAACACTATGTTTCAAAACCTGCCTCAGCAAGTCTCAGAGTCCAGGTCTACAGAGTTGGGCCAGCGGAGTTTGGTCTAACACTCTAAAAACAGCTGTGTAGTCAGCACTCTGAAGTCACAAGTCAGGCTGGAGCTTGGATTCTGAAAGCCATCCCCCTCCCCAGTCTTCAGACTCTGAAGCCCGTATCTTTGCACAGCAGTTTGTAGAGCCATAGCGCAAGCCCAAGTGTGTAGACCCAGGCTCTCAGACTCACCGCCGCAGGTTTGAAAACACTGTAGACGTACCCATAGGGGCTGGGGCCACATCCAGAGACCCAGGGCCCAGCCCAGGGGAGAACAGAATTCTCCTTCCCAGGTTGTAGAGCATATGCAGAGCTAGTCCTTGGAGCCTGATGAAGCCCCGCGGCACTCCTGTGGCAGTGGGAACACTGTACTAGCACCGCTTCATCCCTGCCATTTAGTAAACAGATTTAAAGCCTTGATCAGAATCTTGTCATATCTTCAACTACTCCTTGGTGCACAGGAAGCCTCTGTAGTGCCGGGTTCCCTGCTATGCAAGAGTGGTGGATCCCTTCAACAGCCCTGTGAGTCAAGGCTCCCCCCATACACACACAACTTGTGCGGCATAACTGCAGCCAGGGAGCCTCCCTCACCTGCGATGGTCTGACTCGCTTTGCCCCTTGGTGTCACTCATATTTGTTCTACCAATGAATAAAACTTCAGCGGAGGCCTTGCACTGTAAGTTTTAATGCTGCTTGTATCCAGTTGGTGGCATGATTGGCTCTGACCATAGATTGTGTCCTCACGGTCCCACGTGGTTCATACTTGGTTAGTAACCATTGTCTGGCACGCTGCTGTCATCTTGTAATTGTTTTGGCACACTTTTTCTTTTGCCATATGGAAGGGAATTCCCTTCCAACACCATGTGAGCCTGTGTAACCAGTTTGGCTAGACTTCCTTCCTTCCCCTTCTCTCTGTGCTGTAGAATATCGCAGAGTGCATGGGCCCAGCTTGTGCTGGAGCATGTCCTCTGGGCACTCTCTCCCAGGCGGAGGCACTATAGGATAGCTGTCATGATTTTCCCACAATGGGCTGATATAAACTACTTAGGCAAGTGCAGTTTAGCCCCGGTTGCAAAGCAGAAAGGCAGCAGTCTGAACTCAACCTGTGTTTGTTGTAAATGGGTCAGATGAGTGTTACCAGCTGTGTTTGTGTCACATGCCACATGGCTAGGGTCAAAAAGTCTCATTCCAGCATTGTCTTCAGTGATACACTACTGTGAGGCCCACTGATTCTCTTGTCTCATTAAGAAGCTGCACTTCCAGCCACATTTTTAAATCCAACTGTCTCGCTAAACAATAGTACCTTAAATCATCTCTAATGTATGGGGCCTCTTTTCTTATTCCATAGTCCAGGGCTCTGGTGCATCTTCATTCCAAGTTTTTCTTTAAAATGTTAACAAAATAGATTTTAAAGAGGCATCTTCTAAAACTTAATGGGGGAATCTGCCCCAATCCAGTACTTGCAATCTGATCAAAACGAAACGTCTCGTAGAGCAACACTCATCAGAGAGACCTCTTTGGCAACACCCTCAGAGAGACCTCTTTGTCACGAAGCTTGTGTATCATTAATTGGCTCAACAAATAAGTTAGGTATCAAATTATCTCGTCCTCTTTTCCTTCATGTCTAGCTACAAGAGCCAGAACCTTAGCCAGTGTAATTCGATGCTCCACCAGTTGAGGATCTAGCCCAGGAATGTCCTCTCCAGAAAACCTCAGTAATGTGGAGTAGTGGATGGGGCATTGGACAGGAGGAGACCTCAAATTCTGTTCCAAGCAATGCCACTGACCCACATTTTGACCTTGGGCAAGTTGCTTAAATGTTCCATGTTTCAGTCGCCCCACCTTTGAAATGAAGGTAATGATATTTACCTTCTTTTGTGAAGCATGTTGACATCTACAAATAAAGAGAATTATGTGGGCCTGCTCAATCTCCCATTGAAAAAGTCTTTCTATTGGCTTCACTGGGCTTTGGAACATGGTTTCTAACAGCAAGGATAAGTTGGGTTGTTTCAACCTTTTTTTTTTAATGGCTGCTGAGAACTTATTTTCAGATACATCTGTTCCCAGTTAAGCAAAGATCACAGTTTAATAGCACAGGATATTGGAAAGTGCTGTGCAGCTGTGAAATAAAGCTAAGTAACAGGGGAAAAGGGGAGAAAGTTGAGGTCTGGGAAAAGAAAGAGTGAAATAAGATCAGAAAATGAGAAGAGGGTTCTGGAATGCAGTGTCTTAAAGGCAACTGGGAGATGAAGCAGCCACTCAGGAACTGGATATGACCAAAACTGGATATTGCTGAGGTCTGGCAATTAGGTGAAAATAATGTGGGTAGCTTAATGGAAGAAAGCCAGAGGTCTAGAGTAATATGGAAGTTGTTGTATCATGATGATGTGTAATTACTTATGGTTATGCCAATATAAATCCAAAAGGGAACTTCTGATTGAAGATAATGAAATGAGGTCAAGAGTTTTGCAAGCAGCCACCTCCACGCTACTTAGGGAGTAGGAGATTCCCTAAAACCTACAATATATTACAGCAGGCATAGAGAGCTGATCGCTGTAGGCTATTCAGTCAAGGGCTTGGAGTGCCTTCAGGAACATGCAATCATTCTCAGCCAGGACTGTGTAAAATGGTTCTAATTTCAGAGTGGTCTCATCACAGAAAAGATGTGAACAAATCCTCCTTCAAAGTACATTTACTGAGCCCCCGTCTATACTAGGTATGCTTTATACTATACCAGCAAAGTGCTTCTAGTGGGGATGCAGATTTTGCCGGCATAGCATATTCCAACCCTCTCCCCACCCCACTGAGCAAATTAAGCTTACTACTAAAAGCACTTTTTTGCTGATATAACTACATCTGCAGCAGGGGCTTTTGCTGGCACAGCTATGTCTATCATGAGTCATGTGCCTGACCGAAAAAGCTATGCCAGCACAAGTCTGTAGTGTAGACGTGACTTCTGTGAGAATTTTTACTGGGAGGTGTAACTTTTAGCCCCTTTATCTCCAGAACGTCATTTTACACTGCACAATTAGTTGAAGCTGGCCTGATAGGCTCTAGTTTTCTATAGAGTTGTAAGCATCAGTAAATGGAGAAAGCCTAGGGCAGTGGTTCTCAACCAGGGGTCTGAGGCCCCTTGCGGGGTTGCGAGTAGGTTTCAGGGGGGCCACCAAGCAGGGCCAACATTAGACTTGCTGGGGCCCAGGGCAGAAACCAAAGTCCTGCTGCATGGGGTTGAAGCACAGGCTCTGAGCCCCGCCACTCGAGGCTGAAGCCGAAGTCTAAGCAATGTAGCTTCGTGGCGACGCCCATGGCATGAGGCCCCGGGCAGTTGCCCTGCTTGCTACCCCCTAATGCTGTCCCTGGCTTTTATATGCAGAAACCCAGTTACGTTGGCACAGGTGGGCTGTGGAGTTCTTATAGCATGTGGGCGGGAGGTGAAGGGGGGGTCAGAAAGAAAAAGGTTGAGAACCCCTGGTCTAAGGCACGGTGCTGGAAAGCTTGTAGCATAGTATCTGCTGGGAACATTCTGCACGAGGATTAAGCAAATGAAGCACCTGGAGTTGCTGGCAAGTAACTGATATCTAAGCACCAGATGTGATTTTAAAATTAAAGGGGAGAAAAAAATTACGCACACAGATAGTCTGGTCCCTTGACTAAATTTATCTCTTCTTGTCAAACAAATTATATCTCCAACTGCAATCTTGTTACTGGATTATTCGAGAGACTGTCTCTCGGAGGAAAGATTTACATTATATATACTCTGTCTGTCCCTCTAGTTTTCTCTTCTGGGCAACAAACAAATGATTAAAGGATTGAGTTTTTAATTATAGCCAGGTAAGCCTGGGGAAAATCTACCTGATGAAAGACAACAAACACAAAGTTCTTCAGTTTCCCCGGTCTGAAGAATTTAAGCCAATAGAAAAGATGAATGACGCACTGGAGCTTGCAAAATATAAAAT
Source organism: Gopherus evgoodei (assembly GCF_007399415.2). Lineage (NCBI taxonomy): Eukaryota > Metazoa > Chordata > Testudines > Testudinidae > Gopherus > Gopherus evgoodei. The sequence continues at coordinate 110,868,082 of NC_044325.1, read as the reverse complement.
ATTCTTTATTCTTTCAGGCAAGATGCTATTGTCAGCAGTTTGGGACTCTATGTGTATCCTCCCGCCACCACCCAGCATCTTTATATGCCTCCCTCAGTCTCACAAACATTAAGTAGCGGGTTCAAATCAAAAGGTGTTTGTGACAGAAAGTTGTGACCAGCTGATAAAATAAAAAAGTAGGCTTTACCATCCCACATTCTAAGGGCTTTGTACAGGCCCTGAAATTCAAGGGGCAGAAGGCTTTCCAAAGCCACATTTTCCTCTTTTGTTATTGTTGTCCTGTGGCTGCTGATCTGGTTTGTGAATGAGTCGCATGTACATCCAGTGGATGTTCAGTGTTTTATAGATTACTGCTGATCTTCTGTAGAGTGCACATGGATGAAATCTGTGATTGTACAGTTCTCCCCTAGATCTGCTGACTGAACTGGAGCTGTTCTGGAATAACTTCTGTATACTCTATGCTGACCTGATTACTGGGATGTCTACTGTATGAGCATAGTGGTTTAGTTAATAAAGAGAATTTGTAGGAACCAGGCTAAGGTGCAGGCAACCACCAAACTGTCTGAAGAAGCTAGGCCTGCCCAGGTTACCATGGGGATAGTGAGCCTTTAGGAAAGGTAGACATACACTTAGACCGGGGGTTGGCAACCTCTGCACGCAACTTGCCAGGGTAAGCACCCTGGCAGGCCGGGCCAGTTTGTTTACCTGCCATATCAGCAGGCTTGGCCGATTGCAGCTCCCACTGGCCGCGGTTCGCTGTCCCAGGCCAATGGGGGAGGTGGGAAGCAGCGTGGGTGAGGGACGTGCTGGTCGCGGCTTCCCGCTGCCCCCATTGGCCTGGGATGACGAACCGATTGGCCGAACCTGCTGACGCAGCAGATAAACAAACTGGCCCAGCCCCCCAAGGTGCTTGCCCTGGCAAGCTACATGCCAGAGGTTGCCAATCCCTGATTTAGACTCTGTTGTTTTAAAATCCTTTTTCTCTAAATGCTCTGGATGGGATCCACAAAGGGACTTAGATGTTGCAACAGTGAGCATCGTAGTTAGAGTTGCCAACCGTTCCAGTTTGGCCGGGAGTCTCCTGGAATTGGGCTCGATCTCCTGGAGACTACTGAAGCTAACCCAGGAGATTTTAGGCTGCTAAAAATCTGCCAGCTCTCTACCTGCCCTGGCTCCATGCCGCTTCTGGTACAGCCGGCATGTCCTATGACAGCAGCAGCTCCTAGACACAGGGATGGCCAGGGGGTCTCTGTATGCTGCCCCTGCCCCGAGCTCTGATTTTGCTGCTCTCATTGGCCGGGAACAGAGAACCGCGGCCAATGGGAGCTGCAGGAGAAGTGCTTGCAGGCAGGGCGGAGCCACCTGGCCACTCCTGAGCCTAGGAGCCGCTGCCAGACATGCCGCCACTTCTGGAAGTCACGCGAGGTAAGTGCCATCTGGCTGGAACCTGCACCTCCTCCTGTGCCCCAACCCCCTGCATCCCTGTCCAGCCCTGAACCCCGTCCCCTACACACACTCCCTCCCAGAGTCCACACCCACTCCTACACCCCAACCCCCCGCCTCAGGTTTAGCCTGGAACCCCCTCCCATGCTCCAAACCCTTCTGCCTCAGACCAGAGCCCACACCCCAACCCCCTGCCCCAAATGAGGGTGGGGGAAAGCAAGCAACGGAGGGAGGGGGACTGGAGTGAGCGGGGAGCAGGGCCTTGAAGAAGGAGTGTAGCCTTGGGGACGGGGTGGGGAAGGATGTTTGGGTTTGTGCAATTAGACAGTTGGAAACCCCAGCCATAGTACCTAACTTTTAGACACCTGGAAAACCATAGGACCAACACTGTAACCCCCAAAGCTGAGTTAGGCACCTAGGCTCCCTATACAATAAATGGGGAGAGGACAAGCACCTAAGAATGCCATCCACAAAAAGACAGCACACTAGCTGAGGAGCTGCCTAAGCTAGCCACATGGATGATGGCAACGAGAAGGGTGTGTCCTAAGCCCTGCCCAGAGATTGGTACCCAAGTGTAGGCTGTAGGGCCTATCTCTGCATAGTGATCCCGGAATGGGAACCCCTCTCCTGCAGTCAGTTGCCTTATGCACCCAAGGTATTTCTTGTGAGAATCCATTTGGGCGCCTGCCTTGCTCCACACAAAACGGCCACAGGAGGTGGTGATGGTGGTGCTCTCCTTATACTTTTTGCCCAGGAGTTGGAGCACTCACCTGGGATGTGGGAGACCCAGGTTCAATTACTTGCCTCTGTGTCAGAGGGGCAAAAAGAATCTGAACAAGGGTCTCCTCCCGCCAGCATTTCTTAGTGCATGCACAACGTGCCTTGGGTGGCACATGATTCATCACTGAATTTGGTCTGTTGGTTGGATCGTTAGCATCCCCAGGTACTGACGGGGCATGCGACATGAACATTCATCCATGTCCCCTAACCACTGGGCTATGGGATAGTCTGATGCAGAGCTCCCTGAGTCTCTCCTGTTGAAACTGTTCCACTGTGGATTGATAATGGAAGAGTGACTGGAGCAGAGGGACTGGACTCTGGGGGTACATCTACACAGCGAGCAGCACTGAGCTTCAGCCTCGGGCTTGCGAGGCTTGTACTGGAGGGGAGGGAAGCTAGGTAGACATTCAGGCTCAGGCTCTGAAGTTTAGAGAGGGAGGTGGGCTAAAGATGCAGAGTCTGAATGTCTACTCAGCTATTTTTAGCACTGGCCTGTAGCTAGGGTGACCAGACAGCAAATGTGAAAAATCGGGATGGGGTGGAGGGTAATAGGAGCCTATATAAGAAAAAGACCCAAAAATCGGGACTGTCCCTATAAAATCGGGACATCTGGTCACCCTACCTGTAGCACTATAAGCCCAAGTTTGTCATCCTGTGCTGAGACACGCTGCTTTGGGCAGCTGCTTGCTGTGTCAACCTACCTTGGGTCTCCCACCTGCCAGCTGGGTGCCCTAACCACTGGACTAAAGAGTCATTCCCTCTCTCATCCAATGACTGTTGTACAGTGGATAAATGCTTAAATTGCAAATGGAGCATGGAGGTTAGAGAGAGATTTCACTGCTTAAAAGTATTTGCTGGGAGTTTCCAGATCAGTATTTCCACTGGCGGTTCAGCGGCTTATCTGTCTTTCAAGAAGAACGGATCAAGGTGTTTCACTTGTGGCATGTGTACACAGCCATGGGCAGCTCTTGTCATTTCACTTGCAAACTATTTCCTTCCTCTTTTGTTCCCTGATGACAGACCAGATTTCTGCAATGTCTCTTTCCACAGTACTTCAAAGGATAAAGGTCAGCACCATTTGGGTAAGAATAAGCCCATGATAGACAGCCCAAAGCATGCTCTTTGAAACAGAGGCTACATGCAAGGAAGAAGCTCAGAACACAAAGACAGAAAGAACACTCACGTTCCACTGCTGCTTTTTCAGTACCATCAAGGCTTTTCTTGGGCCTGGTCTACTCCGGGGAAGGGGGAGGGGGACCAATGTAAGAGACACAAATTCAGCTACAGTATTCCCGTAGCTGAAATCAACATATCTTATGTCGACTCACCTCCCGGCCTCACAGCGCGGGATCGATGGCCGCGGCTCCCCCGTCGACTCCACTACCGCCACTCGCTCTGGTGGAGTTCTGGAGTCAATGGGAAGAGCGTTCAGAGATCGCTATATCATGTCTAGATGAGACACGATATATGATCCCCGATAAATCAATCGCTACCCGCCAACGTACCCTTGGAGACTTATCGGTGCAATAAGTGCTGAGTTTTTAAGGAGCTTCAGCCCAGCCTCTAAAACTCACCAATTGTTTTTGCAGAGTGACTATGTTTGCAAAACTATGGGTGTAGATCAGGGGTGAGCAAACTTTTTGGGCCGAGGGCCACATCTGGGTGGGGAAATTGTGTGCAGGGCCAGGGCAAGGGGTTGGGGTGCAGGAGGGAGTGCAGGGAGGGTACACGGTGTGCAGGAAGGGGCTCAAGTAAAGGGATTGGGTCAGAGGAGGGGTTTGGGATGTATGAGGGGGCTCAGAGAAGGGGTTTGGGGTGCATGAGGGGTGCGGGATATACGAGGGTGCTCAGGACAGGGACTTGGGGTGCAGGAGGAGTGCATGAGGGGTCTCAGGGCAAGGGGTTGGGGTGCAGCAGGGAGCTCAGGGCAGGGGGGTGGGGTGCAGGAGGGGTTTGGGCTCGGGCCCAGTGCCACTTACTTAAAGCGGCTCCAGGGTACTGGGGCCAGGGCAGGCTCCCTGCATCCCTGCACTGTCCCTCGCCCTGCACTGCTCCAGGAAGCACTGCGGCCCCTGCGGGAGGGAGGGCGGAGGGCGCCGCATGCGCTGCCCTTGCTGTGCCTCCAGGTACCCTGTTCCCAGCCAATGGGAGCTGCTGGGGGGCGGTGCCTGGAGACAAGGGCAACACATTTAGCCCTCTGTCCCCCCGCCCAGAGGCTGCAGGGACGAGGTGCCAGCCGCTTCTGAGAGCAGTGTGGGGCCCACAGCGCCATGGGGGGCAATCCCATGCGCCAGATCCAAAGCCCTTAGAGGCCGGATCCGGCCTGTGTGCCGTAGTTTGCCCACTCCTGTTGTAGATAAACACAAGCCCTCTCCCCCAAAAGAGGCTGCATGTGCAAATAACTGCTACATGCACACATAAATCAGATGACTGCTATGTGTACAGGACAACTGCAGGCATGAATTTACTTAGAAATGGACAAATATATAATGGTAATGCTGAGCCTTAGAGCACAAGAGAGCTCCCAGCTGGCTGACATGTGGCTGTTACTAAGCCAAATTCTTAGCTGATATAAATTGGTGTAGCGGCCAAAGGGAGCTACTCCTATTTCCACCAGCTCCGGGTCTAACCCAGTCATTTTAGAGATTGAGAGGCTGCATTAGTTTGCAAGTCAGGACAGATTTCCTCCAGCTGTAAGGCAGATCAAGCCAGAATTCTCAGTGGAAACAATTCCCTAGCCAATGACTGGAAATACTCTCCCACTCCCCTGCTATGAGCTGTGTAACCTGACCCAAGAGATGGATTGGAAATGGGCACATGGAGACTGGAGAAGCAAAGAGCATGTAAGCAAGGTCAGAGGGGGGAAAAAAAACTATAAGGATGTTAAATGGGTGAAGTTTGCAGTGTAAGTGTTCTGAGGTTTGCCCGTGACATCTGTTTTGTATTGAAGTGGAATGGTGTCAAGTTGGCATAAGTCATGCAAAGTATGTGGCTTTGACAATCTGGGACTTGAACAGCTACTTTTAACAACACTACCCATCTCCTGCTGCTTTACAAAGGTGATCAGGATCAATATCCCCATTTTACAGGGAAAACTGAGGCACAGAGAAGTGACATAATAGAATCTGAGGTTGGAAGGGACCACCATAGTCTGACTGCCTGTGTATTACAGGCCACCACTCCCACTCTAAATCCAACAACTAGAAAGGACTTGCCCAAGGCCACTCAACAGCAAAGCTGGGAATAGAACCCAGGTCTCCTAGGCCCTAGTCCAGTGCTCTTTCCAGTAGAGCACACTGCCCCCTAGTCTAACATTTGCAGTTTACTGCACAAATGTGTTTCTATCGGCAATCCTCTGACTAGTTAGGGTAAGTCTACTCTGCATTTTAAAACCTGCAGCAGTGAGTCCCAGAGCTCGGGTCTACAGCCACTGGCTCGCATTACCTGCTAAAAACGGCTGTGTGGACATTTGAGCTCAGGCTAGAGCTTCGGCTCTGAAGCCCAACCCTGTCCCCCAGGCTTCAGAGCCCAAGCTCCAACCCAGACCTCTGCACAGCTGTTCCTAGTGCCGTAGGGTGAGCCTGAATCTGTAGACCCAAGCTCCGAGACTCGCTGCTGCAGGGTTGTTTTTGCAGTGTAGACGTACCTAAGCGTCAAACGCCAGGCCAATGAAGTGACCTGGTGCTTGAGAGTTCTAAGACTTCCAGTAGAACTAGGATTGCTCTTGAAGAGAATCGAGTGACTTTCTCCACTTAAGTGGAGTCTAATGTAGAGTCTAGCATTTGGTATTTTAGGGTGTGTCTGCGCTGCAATTAAACACCTGTGGCTGGCCTGCGTAAGTGACTTGGGCTCACAGGGCTCCAGCTATGGGGCTGTGTAATTGCAGTATAGATATTTGGGCTCAGGCTGGAGCCTGGGCTCTGGAACCCTGTGAAAGGGTAACCCAAGCCCAAGTCAACTGACCCAGGCCAGCCACCAGTATTTAACTGCAGTGTAGACTTACCTTGAGTGACCTAAGGCTTGCCACTTAAAGGGTCTTCACTTTAGCACTAGACATACATTTGAAATGGGGTTAGATTTGGCCCTTAAATGGGTCTGAAATACGGTGGTTTAGGGATCTGAACATTGGCTCTAAACTTAGAATACATTTGGTATTAATGTGAAATGGGGCGGTGAGGTCTACAACTTAATTGGTCTGAGCTTTACTTTAAAACCATGTAAGTATCAAACTTCATGGTAAACTTTTCATGTGAGGGGTAAGCCTGTTTCAAGTGGAAAGCCTCAGACTAGGTCTACTGCCATTTTTCTGTTTTCTGCAAGCAAAAAATTTTTTTAAAAACCACCTTTATTTATACTGCCATTTTCACAATACCAACACAATGTTAAAAAAAAAAAAACAAATACAAAAAGCAGGGCCTTGGTAGGAGCATGTGCTACTCATGTATCAGAGGGGTAGCCGTGTTAGTCTGGATCTGTAAAAGCAGCAAAGAATCCTGTTGCACCTTATAGACTAACAGACGTTTCGGAGCATGAGCTTTCGTGGGTGAATACCCACTTCTTCAGATGCATGTGGTGGAAATATCCAGGGGCAGGTATATATATGCTAGCAAGCATGCTAGAGATAACGAGGTCAGTTCAATCAGGGAGGATGAGGCTCTGTTCTAGCAGTTGAGATGTGAAAACCAAGAGAGGAGATACTGGTTCTGTAGTTGGCAAGCCATTCACCCACGAAAGCTCATGCTCCAAAACGTCTGTTAGTCTATAAGGTGCCACAGGATTCTTTGCTGTGCTACTCATGTAATTCATACCTTTAGTGAAGTTATTCTGTTAATTGACTAACTTCCTGGTAGTGGGAAATCGTGGACTGACTTATGTGGCAAGCAGCAGACCACGCAGTCTATGCATTGTTTAAGAATTTATTGATTAACTTTTGTGCTGCACTTTTAAGTTGTAGCATCTTAAGATCTGCTCTATCAGAGCCGGCTCCAGGCCCCAGCGTGCCAAGCGCATGCTTGGGGCGGCATGCTGCGGGGGGTGCTCTGCTGGTTGCCGGGAGGGCGGCAGGCAGTTCCGGTGGACCTCCCGCAGGCGTCCCTGTGAAGGGGCCGCTGGTCCTGCGGCTCCGGTGGAGCATCCACAGGCACGCCTGCGGGAGGTCCACCGGAGTCGCAGGACCGGCGAGTGGCAGAGCGCCTCCCACGGTGTGCTGCTGTGCTTGGGGCGGCGAAATGGCTAGAGCCGGCCCTGTGCTCTATCAGTGCTAAGTGGTATTACCAACATTCATCCAAGCCTAGGAAATCTAGGTTTAATACTAAACGCTCTTCTGCAATCAGTGAAACATTGTTTTGCACAAAGACTGCAATATAGACCCACTCTCTGCAGGACGGTAAATAGCATATTGTCATTGTGAGGGATGTCCCAGGTTCCATTTAGTAGTGGGAGACTTTGGGACAGGATAGCCTTTTAATCCTTGTCAAGCATTTAGTCTGGTCAGCACAGCAGTAGACAGATGAGGAAGAGACAAAATGAGGCAAGGAATGGGCTGGATTTGTATGGTGTAACCCAATTAAATAAAGACACACTCTCAGTTCAGGTCTGAGAAAATTCAGACTTGCATTGATCAGTGTGAAAAGATAAGTAGCTCAGATTTCTAATACGGTATTAGAAACTCACTGTGGCTGAGTCAGTCACACAGAGATCAAAGTGAGCCTTGGGAGGGGCTCATCTCCACTCCAGATCTCATTACAGTACCTGTTCGGTGAGCAGCTATGACTCAGCAAAGGTGCAGGTCCACTCCAGCAGTAACAGGCCTTCATGTCATTCCTCTCCTTGAGATTTGATTAGTTAGACTGGAATGTTTCAAAAAGGCTAATGACTGCACACTTTTAAAAAGGTACGCCTAGAGAAGCATTACTCAGCCACTTCTCCTCCCTCCTGTGAATGGAACCACAAATTGCTTGTAGCACTATGATCACCCCACTAACCACCTCCTGCCATTGCACAACATGATTTGCAGTTGGCCTCGCTCAGCCTCACTAGTAAGTCATCCCTATGCCTGAGCTGGTGAGCATTGACGTCATTCCCTGCAAATCCTCTGATAGTCCCATGCCAATCAACCACAGCGCACAAGCAAGGGCCTAACCAGATGATCCCAAAGAAGGTTCCTTATCAAAGCTGCATCGTTAGTCTGCTCAGTGATGCTGCCTTGTTGGGAGAATTCCCAGCTGCCTGGTAGTTCTGACAGACTGCTCCCACCTCAGCTGACCCACCCAGCTATTCTGACAATCACCCCATACATTGACATAGCCTTGCAAACCAATCTTAGGGCGTCACGCAGTATTTATTCTGTGGCTTGCTGCAGCTCCAATGCAACATTCTCATCAGCCTCTGGTAACTAGAATGGATGCGGCTATTTCACCACTTTTCCCATCCTTCCATTGCTGAGAGGGCCAGGGTATGCTAAGTATTTCTGCTCACTCCCTCTTGCTTAACCCTGTTCCTGGCTGCTCCAAAGAACAGAGACCACAGTAGCCCCAGACAACTTTTAGTGAGAAAATTTCATATATTAGAGAGAAAGAGGGAGAGAGTTTGAGCACCCTAGGTCCTTAGCTGGTGTACATTGAAGTAGTTGTGCAGGCGTTGATTTACCTGAACTGAGGGTATGATCGTGGATGTGCTTTTTTATCTCTCCCTCCACCCCTGCCCCCCCCCATTGTTGGTTTCTCTTCTTTTCAGTGTTTTGATTCTCTACCTTGGGCTTGAGGGTGCCAGGTAATGCTGTGACGCTCCCCAAGGGTAGCCCAGGTTGTGAAGCACGTCACCATCACTTGCCCATAGCGTGAGGAAGTCCTGTCTGTGGCTGCTGTGGATCAGTTTCCTGAAAACACCAGCCTCAGACAACACAAGCACTGCCTTCCAGGCCTCCCTCTACTGGGAGGGATTGCAACTGCTTTGGAGGACAGGGTCAAAATTCAAAATGATCTGGACAAATTGGAGAAATGGTCTGAGGTAAACAGGATGAAGTTCAATAAAGATAAATGCAAAGTGCTCCACTTAGGAAGGAACAATCAGTTTCACACATACAGAATGGGAAGAGACTGTCTAGGAAGGAATATGGCAGAAAGAGATCTAGGGGTCATAGTGGACCACAAGCTTAATATGAGTCAACAGTGTGATACTGTTGCAAAAAAAGCAAACATGATTCTGGGATGCATTAACAGGTGTGTTGTAAACAAGACACGAGAAGTCATTCTTCCGCTTTACTCTGCGCTGGTTAGGCCTCAACTGGAGTATTGTGTCCAGTTCTGGGCACCACATTTCAAGAAAGATGTGGAGAAATTGGAGAGGGTCCAGAGAAGAGCAACAAGAATGATTAAAGGTCTTGAGAACATGACCTATGAAGGAAGGCTGAAAGAATTGGGTTTGTTTAGTTTGGAAAAGAGAAGACAGAGGGGACATGATAGCAGTTTTCAGGTATCTAAAAGGGTGTCATCAGGAGGAGGGAGAAAACTTGTTCACCTTAGCCTCCAATGATAGAACAAGAAGCAATGGGCTTAAACTGCAGCAAGGGAGATTTAGGTTGGACATTAGGAAAAAGTTCCTAACTGTCAGGGTAGTTGGACACTGGAATAGATTGCCTAGGGAAGTTGTGGAATCTCCATCTCTGGAGATATTTAAGAGTAGGTTAGATAAATGTCTATCAGGGATGGTCTAGACAGTATTTGGTCCTGCCATGAGGGCAGGGGACTGGACTCGATGACCTCTCGAGGTCCCTTCCAGTCCTAGAGTCTATGAGTCTATCTGTACACATTAGCAATAGGCACACACCAACCTCTGAGTCCTCGGGAGCATTCCCTGTAGTGCCCACCCCCTTACCCACTGAACACTCTCATAATTTCCAGGCCTGCTGCTCCCAGGAAAACAGCACACGCCAGCTTGTAAGATTGTACTCAGGATCACCACTTTACTTAATACCACAGCACTTAGGTATGTTTCTAGTGAAAGCAAGAATAAGGTCATTATCAATGAACAGAGATTCAAGTAAGAGTGAGTAAGAAGATTGGAAACACATGGTTATATACATGCTTCCTAAAGATTAAAATTTACTAACAAGTTGCCCTCCTTTCCAAAGAAGCTTATCTTATCCAAAGCTCTCTCCAGGGTTTTCAACCAGGCCTGCATGAGACCCCTCTTCCATGAAGTAGATGCAATTTACTTCTTCAGTGAAGGATGCCAGGGTGTCGTCTTTGTCCCCCAAATACACTAGAGCAAACCTTTGATGTGCACCTCAAGATAGGGGGTCTCCCTTCCTCTCCCCCTGGCCATGGGCAGCAGGTATCATAGTGGGGAGGCTGTGCCTCCCCAGACAGCCAGGTTTGTCACTGCCCATGATCCGTGCCCAGGCCCACCCTTGCTTCCCGCTCTGCAGCTCCCTCTGTGTAGTGGCCTCGGCTTGGGCTGGGGCTGCACCACCCACCCTCCTGCTGCTCCAGAGCTGGGGGCACTAGCCTGGGGTGGGGGCTGGTAGCTGCAGTGGGAAGGGGGGCTCTGGGCTCTGGTGGAGGGGTATGGAAGGGGTGGAGCTGGGGGCTAGCGTCCCCAAGCCGGTGGTTCACGGGTCACCCATGCCCCCCACATTGTAAACACTTCAGAGAGAGAATAGTAACAGGAAGAACCAAACAAACAATCTGTATTATCATCCAATTTAGCCTTGTGAGAGGAGACCCGCTGTGAACCATACAATACTTAATATACATGTAAACAGCTGGATAGATTAACATTTCTTGTCTGACAGAAAACCTTTTTTTACGCCCTTGCTGGTGACCAGTCCCTAGACCAGGGGTAGGCAACCTATGGCACGTGTGCCGAAGGCAGCACGCGAGCTGATTTTCAGTGACACTCACGCTGCCCGGGTCCTGGTCACTGGTCCGGGGGCTCTGCATTTTAATTTAATTTTAAATGAAGTTTCTTAAACATTTTAAATACCTTATTTACTTTACATACAACAATAGTTTAGTTATATATTATTGACTTATAGAAAGAGATCTTCTAAAAACATTAAAATGTATGACTGGCACACAAAACCTTAAATTAGAGTGAATAAATGAAGACTCAGCACAGCACTTCTGAAAGGTTGCCAACCCCTGCCCTAGACAATGACTTTAAAAATGTAATTTTCTGTTTCTATACATAAATCCTTACACAATATCTATATGGCTTTTATTTGAGACCTCACATGACACACTTTAGTTTACCTAGTCGCATCCAAAATGTGCCAGGTCATTGATTATATGATCACATACTATTTGTCCACAGGATCCCTGCCTCATTCAGTGAAGTCCAGTTATTCAATATTTTTTTCTATCCTTCACATTCAGTGGGTGACCCCAGTCTTCATTTACTGCACATCAACAAACCTAGCACTGAATACACAATAATTAATCTCCTCGTGGTCATACCTGTGGCGCTCTTGCCATAGCCTCTGAGTGCTTCACAAACATCAATGAATTTATCTTCTCAACACCTTTGTGAGAACAGATGCTGTTATTATCACCTCTTTATAGGTGGGGATCTGAAGTATAGAGAAATTAAGGCCAAAATGTTCACTAGTTTTCGTGCACCATGGCTCTGAGCCAGAAAGGTGTTTAGGCTCCTAACTTCCATAAATACCTTTGTGGGGCTTGGCCCAAGAACCTGAATTTTCAGAGTATTTAGCATTTTTATAGGATTTTATATGTTCAGAGCTCAGCTTCAATTGTAGCTGTGAGTGCTCAGCAGTTTTGCAAATCCAGCCCCAGGTGTCTCATGTTGGGCACCCAGAAATTGAGGAACATGTGTGGCTACTTGTGAAAAATTTGGTTTAAGTGACTTGCCCAGCATCACAGAGATAGAAGCAGAGAGAACCAAATTCTCCAAGGAGGCATTCAGCTGTCTTCACCATGAGATTATCCTTTCCCTTCCTGCTAGCCCTGGTCTTCACTTCTGACCAAATGAATCAGGGGTCCAACAGTCTCTTTCACTACCCAATCCTGATTAATCCCCAGCAAAGGGCCCTTGTGTGCATTCAGTGAAACAGGTGCCCTATAGAAAAAATAGCACGTGATCATGAAATTAAAGCTTGTATCATAATGCATACACACAAAAGGGGCTGAATTAAGGTTACATGGGCAACCTTAGTTCTAGTATTTCCTCGCTTTAGAGTGCTTGACTTGACAACCTCAACATTCTTTTTAATATAGTTATTGAATGTTCCAGTCTCTACCTTCCAGTAGTGTTTTGTGATCTCAGCCAAGAACAAGGCCTCATAGTCTTAGGCTTTTTACTATGGGCATGTCTACACTTAAAAGGCTACAGCAGCAAAACTGTACCACGTCAGTGATGCTGCTGTAGCGCTTCAGTGTAGACGCTACCTGCACCCCAAAGAGCTTACCATCATTACAGACAAGACAAAGGCTGGGAGTAACTGCTGCTAGTGTCCCTTCAGTTTTTTGTTAAAAATTCATTACTTTTTCCAGTATTCCACAGATGTTTCTGTCATGCCTGTCCCTAAATGAAAATGTTTATTACACTGTCTTGAGGAGTGTACTGAGCACTCAGAATCACTGTATCAGGCAGATGATCTATTTGGTATTTCTAATTTATATTTACAGTATTTACTCACTCTTGGGGGCAGGGAGCAGAACAAAATCATAGTTACTAGAGCTGGATAGAAAGAGGTAAGCATATCTTATGAAAAGAGTCAAAAGACAGAGTTTTTTCATTGTGCTGGAAATTTTTCATGAGAGTTTAAATTTTTTTCCTCCCACTCAGGGTGGAGAATAACCTGCTCTCTCACTTTTTTCCAGTTTTAAAACCCATAGGGATACTTTTTTATACTTATAAAAAACACAAGAAGAGAAGGAAAGGCAAGTGTGTTCCTCCTCCCCCCATCAAAATGAAAATTTCAGGGAAAAAATGACAAGATTTCTCAAAATGAAACATTTCAACCAAAATGAATTATATTTCATAAAAATTTTCATGTTGGTATAAAAGGCATTTTACATAAAAATCATTTTAAAGTTTTGACCAGTTCTAGTAAGAATACAGTTTAATGGGAAAATCCACACCCTAGAGGATATCATATCTCTTTCTGGCAAATTTGTGTAGCTTTATCATTGGAATACAAAACATTTAAATCCATTTAAACCCTACATAGAGGTCTTAAATGACACATAGATTTTGTGCTGGTCCTCTGCACAGGGTAAATTTCATCTAGAATGCATTTCATAATACAACACTTTGAAACCCAAGTGCTTTGCATACACTAATGAAATGTGTCTTGCAACCACCCACTGAGATAGTGACGTAACCTTATTCCCATTTTACAGATGGGAAAACTGAGGCATAGGCGGTCAGTAGCTCACCAGAGGTCACTCAACACATCAGTGATGGCTGGGAATACAGTATAGAAGTCCTGACTCCCAGACCCTTGCTTGAAACACTAGCAACAGCACCACCCGTATAGCTTGCCCTATAATACATTTCATATAGTACTTAACATATATGTTTGTTTGCTCTTTTTCTAGGTTGTCCAGGGTCTGGTAATTGGAAGACTAACTAGTCGCTTTACAGAGAGGACCCTGATCATGTTGAGTGTCTTAGCCTTCAGTGGAGTGGGCCTTGCTATGGTAAGATAATGGGTGGGATTTTTAAATGAACCTTAGGCCTGGCTTACATTTAAAAGTTATGTGGGTATAAATATATTGGTGAGGGGTGTATCTGTGTGGTGGGTTTTTAAAAATCAATATAGCTATATGGGTAACAGCTCTTGTGTGGATGCAGTTATATTAGTATGTTTAGTATGACTTATCAGGATAGTTATCCCCCTTCCCATACATGCATGGCTATTCTGACATAAAGCACTTTTTTACCAATATAACCATGCCCACATTAGAGAGGTTGTACTGCTTTAATGTATCATAGACAAGCCCTTAGTGACTTAGGTCAAAAAGTTCATTGACTTTCAGTGAAACTTGTGTTCCTAAAGGGCTTGTCTGCACACAAGTTATACTCTCAACCTATACTGGTGCCCTTAAATCAGTACAACCTCCTAGTGGATGCAGTTAGAATGGTATAAAGGTGCTTCCTATATGGGAAAGGGAATAAGCTGTATTAGTATAAGAAAACTTCATACTACTGGAAGGCCTTATTTACCCAACAGAGTTTACTGGCACCACACGCACTTACGCACACACCCATCCCTGCTGTTCCATAGCAAAATGCCTAGTGTAAAAACAACTGTGCTGACAGAAGAGTGCTTCTGTCAGTTTAGCTAATGCCATTCAGGAACATTATTGTGGTGGCAGAACTACTGTTGGCTTATGCTATGTCTACACTAGGAGACTGTTCCAGCATAGGTATACCAACCAAAGCACTGTAATGTAGATAAGCCCTAACTGTGACCACGCTAGGGGTTGTTTGGTAAACAAAAACAATAATAACAAAACCCCACAATACACTCCTCTCACACCTAACCCAAAGAGTCATACCAGTACAAAACCATGTTTAGAACAGGCATGAGTAACTTGATGCTTTTGAAAACCTTACCCTCAGTTTTTGCTTGGTTATGTTTCCTGAACTTCTCTGAAAGTTACAGGGAAAAAACCCACACTGTGACAAAAGTTTGCTGGTGATATTAGAGGTTGCTCGTTTTGGCTGGCTGTTTTTAACAATTGAGTTTAGTGCCCTTTTGGAATGAAGCAGAGAACAATTTTTGTGTACCTTGGTCTTGAACTGCCAAGAATTGCCAAGACTCCAGGATGCATGAAGTCTTGGATGAGGATGACAGAGAAAGATGACAATAGATTCAGCTGTCAGCCTTTAGAAATTCACTGAAAAGTTTGGCCTTGAACCCTCTAACCAGCATTTGATTATTGTGTATGTTGCAATGAAATGGCTGTGTTACAGGGGCAAAAATGACAGATCTTATTCACATACCTGTTACGCTATAACTTTGTTTGTGGGCACACAGAGGTTAAGTGACTTTTCCAAGAGGACATATCAAATCCATGCCAGAGTAAGGAATAGTAACCTAGGCCATGTCTACATCTAAAATTTTGCAGCGCTGGTTGTTACAGCTGTATTAGTACAGCTGTATAGGGCCAGCGCTGCAGAGTGGCCACACTTACAGCAACCAGCGCTGCAAGTGGTGTTAGATGTGGCCACACTGCAGTGCTGTTGGGCGGCTTCAAGGGGGGTTCGGGGAACGCGAGAGCAAACCGGGAAAGGAGACCAGCTTCGCCGCGGTTTGCTCTCGCGTTCCCCGAACCACCCTGCAAACCGCAGGGAAGGAGACCTGCTTGATCGGGGGTTCGGGGAACGAGAGAGCAAACCGGGAAAGGAGACCAGCTTCGCCGCGGTTTGCTCTCGCGTTCCCCGAACCACCCTGCAAACCGCAGGGAAGGAGACCTGCTTGCTCGGGGGTTCGGGGAACGCGAGAGCAAACCGGGAAAGGAGACCAGCTTCGCCGCGGTTTGCTCTCGCGTTCCCCGAACCACCCTGCAAACCGCAGGGAAGGAGACCTGCTTGATTGGGGGTTCGGGGAACGCGAGAGCAAACCGGGAAAGGAGACCAGCTTCGCCGCGGTTTGCTCTCGCGTTCCCGAACCACCCCGCAAACCGCAGGGAAGGAGACCTGCTTGTTCGGGGAACGCGAGAGCAAACCGCGGCGAAGCTGGTCTCCTTTCCCGGTTTGCTCTCGCGTTCCCCGAACCACCCTGCAAACCGCAGGGAAGGAGACCTGCTTGTTCGGGGAACGCGAGAGCAAACCGGGAAAGGAGACCAGCTTCGCCGCGGTTTGCTCTCGCGTTCCCCGAACCACCCTGCAAACCGCAGGAAAGGAGACCTGCTTGATCGGGGGTTCGGGGTACAAGAGAGCAAACCGGGAAAGGAGACCAGCTTCGCCGCGGTTTGCTCTCGCGTTCCCCGAACCACCCTGCAAACCGCAGGGAAGGAGACCTGCTTGTTCGGGGAACGCGAGAGCAAACCGCGGCGAAGCTGGTCTCCTTTCCCGGTTTGCTCTCGCGTTCCCCGAACCACCCTGCAAACCGCAGGGAAGGAGACCTGCTTGTTCGGGGAACGCGAGAGCAAACCGGGGAAGGAGACCAGCTTCGCCGCGGTTTGCTCTCGCGTTCCCCGAACCACCCTGCAAACCGTAGGGAAGGAGACCTGCTTGTTCGGGGAACGCGAGAGCAAACCGGGGAAGGAGACCAGCTTCGCCGCGGTTTGCTCTCGCGTTCCCGGAACCACCCAGCAAACCTCAGGGAAGGAGACCTGCTTGCTCGGGGTTCGGGGAACGCGAGAGCAAGCTGGGGAAGGAGACCAGCTTGATTACCAGAGGCTTCCTCAGGTATGCTGGGATACCTGCTTATTCCACGGAGGTCAAGAAAAGCGCTGGTAAGTGTCTATACTTGATTACCAGCGCTGGATCCTCTACACCCGAGACAAAACGGGAGTACGGCCAGCGCTGCAAACAGGGAGTTGCAGCGCTGGTGGTGCCCTGCAGATGTGTACACCTCCTAAGTTGCAGCGCTGTAACTCCCTCACCAGCGCTGCAACTTTCTGATGTAGACAAGCCCCTAGTTTTCCTGACTTCCAGACCCATACTTGAGCTACTAGGCAACACTGTGTCCCTGTACAAGTTAGAACACAAAGCTAGGAGCCAGGAAGGTCTGGAGTTTTAATCTGAGAAAGTAAATCATTGTTTCATTGGGTGACTTTGTGCCAAATCACCTGATTGCTTTGCGTTGACCTATGCTTCCACACAGAGACTGCATAAGCACCAAATTCGGTCATACCAAAGTGGCGCAAATCACCTTCTCCCTGCTCAACCCAGATAGAATGACCTGTCTTAGCAATGCTTCCTAAACCCTACCAGCCAGAGAACTGAGGAATCAAAATCATGAGCACAATATGGGTCCTACATGGGACTGCATACTGTGATGCCATGAGTCCAGCATGCCATTCATCATCACACGCACACACAGCTGGCCTGAAACAAGCCTAATGGATGAACTTCAATGGCACCACCTGAGATGCAGAACCTGAGTGGAGCCCAATTACCCTCCTTAATCTTGCTGTCTCAGGAGCAGGTTCACTGAAACATTTTAGTATTCCTGTCAACGCTCCAGACTTTAATTACCTCAGAAGATTGAGAAATGAGCGAAGGCAGTAATGAGAACATAATGAGCCAAGCAAGACGGCATCTCTCATTCAGACTCTTTCTTTTGTGAATTTGTTAGATAAGGGTCATTGAAAAGACTTCAAACCCATCCAAAGCAGTAGGAATAGGATACATGAGCTTACTGGGCATGTTTTTATTAATAATAATGAGGAAAGATAAAAAGGGAGTAATTTAAAGAGCATAATTTAAGTTTTCTCTGCATAGATCACAGTGTTATTGCAGGGCAGCACATATAACTGTGGATTAATGAGCCACAGTTGGAAGAAATCCAGCCCAAAGAAGTTCTTACTAACTTTGTGAAGGAACTCTGCTGTGAATTCACTTCAGAGCTGGCAGTTAGGACATGCCCAGGGGGGCTTGGGGACATCCTGACGGCATGGGCCTGAGAGACAAGGGTCGGGAATGACTTCCTAGGACAACTATTCATAGGAAAATACAGCTGCAGTCCTTTCCACCCAGGAGAGCTTATTAAAAAGTCCTCTGTTCAAAGGGCTGCCAAGAAAACATCTGTGTGTGGGGTGGCTTTTCATAATGGAGGTCCCAACAGGGATGAGCCTTGTTGAGGCAGCTTGTTGCAGTGTCAGGAGGGCCCTGGCTGACCTCAGTACTCAGATTACAGACCTGGGGTCATAAAATGTTTGACTTTAATTCCTCCTCCCTCCCTTCCAAGCATGAGCATTAAAGATAGATCAACTTAATTTTTTCCTCCTACTATGTACTTGCTATTGTTGGCCTGCCAATGGATGCCACATCTGCAAAACAAAGCCTTTTCCTCAAGAGTGGAAGCAAGTAGAGAGAGCAGCTGTTTGAAAAAGAAACCTAAACACCCTCCTGGAAGGGTTTTGGAATCTAACACAGGAGGTGATTGGTGGGGCTTTCTATGGCCTCAGAGGATAATTTTGCAGCTTGAAAGGCATCTAGATGATGCGTGCCTATTCCCTGGGGGTTGAAAATGGGGCAGGGATGGGTCAGCTAGGAGATGTGGGGATTTTGAACAGCCGTGATGGGCAATCAGTGGTCAGAGGAGATGATGTTTCTCATTTGCAGGTGTGGGAAGGCTTATGAATTAACAGGGTCTGGGTGGGGCTGCAGAAAGGTTTGGCAGTCACATAAGGGATGTTTTCCTCTAGGGGGTGCATGTTTTTGCCTTGCCCTGCCCCTTCTCTCCTGTTTCCCATCCATCTGCCTTTGAGCCTGCCTTCTGGGACCCCAGGCACAATCCTTCCTATCTGAAAAATAAATTCTGGGTTTGGCAGTCATGTTCATACTGGGGCCTTCCAACCATGATTCCTACAGGGCCTCAGCAGGGGGAAGCACTCTCCCTAGCACTCCCTCTGCTTTTAACAGTCATTCCCCACTTTTGTTGTTTGTTATTGAAGGGCCCGTCTAATTCAGGGAGCCATGGTTCTGCTGCCTCCACACTGCCCAAATGGCAGACAATTCCCAGAGGTCAGGGGAGTGTTAAAGCTGCGTTCTCTCCTGAGATTCCTGCATGAGCTCTGGAAGCATTTGCTCTAGCACAGGAGCTCTTATCATCCATCCACTGGTCTGAATATTTTGTGTATGAAGGCTATATCCTGTAGTCCTGACCCAAAATTTAGGCAAAGGTCCCATGGAAATCAAGGCACCTATCTACCTTTGTCTCCAGAAAGGGGTTTAATATATACATACTTTTTAATCCAGTCAAGAAAATGATTTAAACCTCAGAATGAGCAGATCATGAGTTAGGTATGTTTCTGGGCTTGTTTTCCCTCTGTAACCAAGAGACGCTGACTGGATTTTATGAAAGGAAAATCCATGCAGGATGAGCCAATGAGTAAAACTTCCAGATTAACAAAGGATATAAATGATCTCCAGATGACAGTAAAAGAAACACACCTCAAAAGTAAACATAGGATAAGAGATTTCCAGTACAGAGCGAGGGAGGAGGGGCATTAATTTCCTTTCTGTACTCCAAAGAAATCCATTCATTTGACCAGTAGGGATTGTGAATGAATTCAGAGCTGGTTAAGCCCTACTGCATAAGAAGTTTATTCTTGTACTTTTGTTTAACTAATAAACTGCTGAAATGACATCTCTGCTCAGAACATGTGCAATAAGAAAATTGTTACATTCACTAATTATGTTCATTAACGTGTCCTTATGACTGGGAGACCTGTTCCAGATTACTGAATTCAGTGAATTCATTAGCAAGTATACTGACAAACAGGATTAGCGATCCCAAGGGTACAGTATTACATAATGTACTGTGTTCATTTATTTTGACAAGCAAAGCTTAGTTTTAATTATTTATGATGATGCATTATAATGGGTGCTGTAGCCTGGTTTGTATAAGTAATGAAGACTTAATGAGACTGCACTACAGGCCCCTGCTATTAAATTTTTCCTGAGAGGTGGAGCAGACAGCCTGGGGGAAGGAGGGGGGGATTGTGGGAATTGTCATGCTTTGTGAATTAGCAAAGCAAAACTAGATGAGGTTCTACCTTAATGTACGGGTTATAGTTTCTTACATATACTGAATGTTTATAATAATGCATTAAACACAAATTTAACAGAAATGATTTGAATGGGCTGGATCTTCTATTGGTGCAAATCTGTTTTGCTGCATCAGAGCTTCATCACTGTACACCAACCAGGAGTCTAGTGCACTATATATTTATGAAAATCCAGGCAGGATTGTATCTCATCAGTGTGACGTTATCCTTTGTGCTGCCCAGGAGCTGGTTTTCTAATAGACGTGGAATATTTTGTTCTGTCATGTAGGCGCTGATGACGAACGTGTTCCATTATTGCATCATTGCCCTCCCCATGGTATTTGCACTCTGCACTATGGGCATCATTACGGACAGCATTCTCACCAAGTCCGTCCCTCCTTCTGACACTGGTAAGACTTGTGAAAAGACTAGATTTTTTTTTTAATTAGACGATCTTCCAGCTCAGAGTCTGGGCCTTGTGGCTTTTAAAGCCTGAGGTTTCAAGCTGTGAGCTGGCATGTGCATAAACGCTGCTGTGCTGATGCTGTGCTGCCAACCACGACTTAGAGCGTTGTGGGAAGAATGCCGAGTTCCCAGCACATGCCATCAGGCGTAATTTGACTAAGAACAAAGCGTAACCTGTATTAGTCCTGCATCTCTGCCAACCAATTAACGCTG
Source organism: Gopherus evgoodei (assembly GCF_007399415.2). Classification (NCBI taxonomy): domain Eukaryota; kingdom Metazoa; phylum Chordata; order Testudines; family Testudinidae; genus Gopherus; species Gopherus evgoodei. Next base: position 110,847,488 of record NC_044325.1, on the reverse strand, counting down.
GTCAGAAGAAGCAGGCCTAGACTTACAAGGAGGCCTGCAGTGAGCCCAGCATCAATTGACAGCATAACAAGAGACAGAATCCTGCAGCCTTTACTTAGATTTTCTGTGCAAAGCTTTACTTATGCTTAAGGCTTAGGTGAATCACAAGGCCTTGTGTCAGCCCTCTGCACTTAGGACAGTGGTCTCAAAATTTTTTACCTCATTTCCCCCCTTACCCATGTTTGCACCCTCCTCCCCTGGAGCAGGGTCATGGCTCTGGGAGTGGGGGACGTGGACAGGAATGAGGGGGCTGAGGCTAAGGTCACAGCTGCGGGTGGGACCAGGAGCGGAGCCCCCTGAACATTCCTCTGTGCCACCTCTAGGTGGGCGCGCCCCCCAGTTTGGGGACCTCTGATTTAGGATCATAAGATTGAGATGAATAGATTTGGCCCTTAAAGGGGCTAGGATAAAAGGAAGAGCTACAATATAGGACAGCTAATGAGCTAAGTTATATTTTAAGGTTGTCACACTTCATAGTGCCCTGGCCACACTGCTGTAGTGTGGTTGTGCAGTTTTCATTTTACAGTAAGGCACATTTCTGAGAAACATGCCATTCCCCAAGAAATCCTGTTCAAACAATTGCATATAATTTAAGTTGGAAACCAGAATGAGCAGGTACAGAATGAACAGAGGACTAGCTTGTACAATATTGACCAAACACTCCATTTATAACTGTATGTTCCTTGTATTCATTCAGGTTCTTGCTGCCTGCACTTCCACTTGCAAATACCCAGCCATATGGCTGGATCCAACAAGGAAAGGTCCACATAGCTTTCCTGTTACTCAGGTGCTTCTTTTCATGCAAAACCAGGCTATGGGACACCACAATAAACCATAAATGCTCAGTATTGAAACATAGTAGCATATTCTTGCAAATGAGGGGCCCTGTTCAGGCAGAGAGTCACATGAAACTTAAAAGGAGTCATGATTTCTGTGTATTATAATAAAGGGAGTGTCTGGCCACCACCCTATTGGAGAGGAAGGGTCAAAGTCCTGAAAAAGTCTTCATCATCTGAATGTCCATGCCTTCCTTCAGTGAAAGAGTTCTCCCAGGATGCAGTGCCATACATATTGTACCAACATCAGCATGACACTCTAAACCTTCCTTTCCAAAATGGTAAGCGGGCAGCTGAGAAGCTGCTAAGCCCAGCAGACCCCTGGGTTTTGCCAAGCAACCTTATTGTCCTATCTACCATGGACAAAACAAAGACTTCTGCCTGACAGCCTCACTGTTCTATGTGAAGAGACAGCGAAACTGCTGATGGTCACCCACAGAGCCAGCCACCATAATCCATACATCCCTCAGAGCAGCAGCTACAGCTTTCGTTGCAGCTGGTTGTAATAATTGTGCTTAAACTATTTTGTGATGTTTCCATGTGCTGTTAAAAGAGTTGTTGCATTTTGCCATAGAAGAGGCTGTGGTTCAATGGTGGGCATGTATATTTATTTCCTTCAGACGTGGCCAGAAAATGTATGCACACATTTGTGCTGCCACAGCAATGTTCTGGGGAGCCTTGCTTGGCCCCCACCATCTCTGTCCAAATTATTCTTGCTAGAAGTAGAGCGTCCTTTTGTGTGGAATGAGGCATTTTAAGATGAGCTAGTACCTATCTGTAAGTGATGCTGCTTCTCTCTTAAGCCCTGCCCCCATGGCTACACTCCAAAAATATCTGTAGAGTTGTCCTCTTTTGGGAGATCCATAACTGGACCGGTCAGATTCTATCCTGCATTCCCTATTCCGTCTGAAGCTTTATGGGCAAGTGTTTCTACAGAGCTCAAGGCCACCCAGGGGGCGGGGGTGGGGGAAGTGGGGCAATTTGTCCCAGGCCCCACAGGGCCCCCACAAGAGTTTTTCGGGGTCCCTGGAGCAGGGTCCTTCACTCGCTCTGGGGGCCCTGGAAAACTCTTGTGGGGCCCGAGCCCCTGGAGCTTTTGCCAAAGTGCTGGGTCTTCGGGGCACTTTGGTGGCGGGTCCTGGAGCAGAAGGAACCCCCACCACCGAAGTGCCGCTGAAGCGGGGGCCCCCTGAATCCTCTGGGCGGCCCTGACAGAGTCCAGTTGAAATTTAACTCAAAGTTTGTACAGTCTGTCAAAGGTTGTAAAGCACTCTGGGATTTTTCTGGATGACAAGGTCCCATGGTTAGCCTGATTAATTTAAGGCTGAAATCTACCTCACATGCATTGTGAGCACCTAGAGCCATTGAATCTTGGTTAGAATTTAATTTGTTTGCTAAAACGTATTTAGTTCACACTAAGGACAGATCTTTCCAGGACTCAATTCTGTGCGAATGAAAATCAGGAGTTTCAAGTCTTCAAGAAATGTTTGAGGGAGAGCAGTGGAGGAGGGGCAGTAAATGGCATTTAAACATAGAGCAAATGTGGAAATCATCCAGACTGCTCTCAAAAGGCTTTTGTGAGGAAAAATGGAGCATGCTCCTCTTTCAAAGCCCAGAGGCTAACTTTGGTCACAAGTGAACATGAGTTTAGTGGCCTCTTCATAGTCCTTGTTTGTTTGCGTACGTTATTAAATCGCCCCCACACCCCCTATTCAGCAAGATTGGCAGTCTCTGCTGAAGGACAGTGGAGAGGGTGGTACTGCAATTTAAGACAAAGGTGCACTTGCAAAGGTTGTGCAGAGCCCAGAACTAGCACATTGGGGAGTGTTGCAAGAAAATATTGTGTGCATTTGGAGAGCTGTGCATGGGTCCAGGACTACAATGGCAGGGGATTGTAGCAGGTCAGGATTGAGGAGCATTGGCAAAGTTGTGTTTGGGCTCAAAACTAGATTGGCAGGAGATGCTGCTGCAGGTCAGGATTGCAGTTCTTTAGCAAAAGCATGAGGAGCTCAGGGTAAAACTTGTATAGCCTGATACAAGTGCTGAGAGTCATTCACTTTCTCAAGTAGGTTTTTGTTTTTAAAACTTTACATCAAGGCAGAGGCAACAGTGAAATCAAGAGTCCCTGACCCAGCAGAGCAATTTCAGTGTGTAAGCTGCTTCTTTGGAGTACCTGTCTAATGTAGTGTGGGTGCCTCCCAGAGAAACAATGCTACTAAAATGCCTGCCACTCTTTTCTGGTCATGGGTGGCACCATGCAGTAGCCGTTCCACCCATATTCCAAATAAAACTATTGTCCCAACTGTACAAATGTAAAATTTACGCTACAAATTGGTCATTTCTAGTTGCATTTGTTAATAAATCTCTGCCTTTTAATGGCTGTTAAACTTGATGTGATATTGTGGCATTAAAGCTTTTCACATCAAAAGCACAGGAAGTGGCATTAGCCTTGAAGATTTTTAGTCAATTTAAAGAACACTCACATTCACAAGATTGTCCTATTCACCAGTTCACCTTGAGGAACTCCCTTCGGAACTGTATCTGTCTTGAGACTTGCTGAAGGAATCTTCTGAAGATCTTTTCATTAAGGGCGCTATCCAGTATTGTCCAAAGTCAGTTGTAGCCTTTCCATTGATCTTAATAAGTGCTGGGTCAGGCCTTTATGATAAAGAGGGGATTAGCCCCAGATTAGAGTGCCCCTCTTATCAAAGAGCTGGAAGACTGGATAGAAGTTAGTGGAAGCTGGTTGTCCATTGTGGATTTTCTTTTCTACTGTCATTAAAGCGTCCCTGCCCTTCCCAAATAGGCTTGTCTACACTGGCAATTAACAGTGCTGCAACTTTCTCACTCAGGGGTGTGAAAAAACACCCCCCCTGAGCACAGCAAGTTGCGGTGCTGTAAAGCACCAGTGTAAACAGTGCCCCAGCACTGGGAGCTGGGGAGACATAGCTCAGTGGTTTGAGCATTGGCCTGCTAAACCTAGAGTTGTGAGTTCAATCCTTGAGGGGGCCATTTAGGGATCTGGGGCAAAAATCTGCCTTGGGATTGGTCCTGCTTTGAGCAGGGGGTTGGACTAGATGACCTCCTGAGGTGCCTTCCAATCCTGATATGATATGATTAAGGCATGTTAAAGTGCTGCTGTCACAGCACTTCAGCATTGCCAGTGTAGACTAACTCTATAGTCCCATGCTGCAAAATTCAGATTTCAAACTGCCTAAAGATCAGAGGTGGTTCATACTGCAGGATCTAGCTGGTTCTTTAGGAAACAGAAATTATCTTTCAGCAAAATAAACCTTTCAGAGGTGCAGAGCTGGAGCCTGGGCCTGTTTAGAGGATGGATATCTGATTAAACATACACACACAACCCACCCACACACTACAAAGTGCCAGCTCAACTGTTGGGAGCCAGTTTGGCTGCTGTATATAGTAATTAGTTTAGTTCAAATGCCTGGAGGGGGGAAAAATTGTAGAACCTGCCCAGAAAGTTTGGTGGCTGCGTGATTGCTCCCACTGGGGAGAGATCAATTTTGGGGATCCACCCAGCTCATTGATGGGGAGCAGTACCCAGAAGATCTGGCAGAAAGATTTTTCCAAGACACACACACACACATTACTCCCCCTCCTACTGGCTCCCTTCTCAAACTAGCCTTCTGAATAGAAGTACAGCAGGCTTGGATCTGCATTAGACTGAGGACTGGTCAGATTTCCTCTAATTCACACTCCCCTAAAGATTTTTTGACTCAGTTCTGTTCCAGTTACATGGTCCTCCATCACTTTATAACTAGTAGAATCAAGTAGTGCATTTGTGCTCCCATTTAGCTAGGTAGGCCTCCATGCATGGTGCCATACCTGGCAGCAGGATCTTTATGTAAAGTCAAAATGCCTACATCCAGAGTTCTCTCTCACCTGTGCAAGCAGTGAAATAATCATATCAATACCTAAATTGGACCCCCAAACCCCCTACTTTGTGACCAAAGTCTAAGCTTATCTCCCTTCTCCTTCTCTGCTGTCCTATTCTAAGACTTTTCATTTTGGTGCTATACTGGTTTTCCTATATGAATAGAAGAATAATGTGCCTGCACCATACGACACGTGCTATAATATTCCATGTCCATTCATCTGCATGCAAGTGGCCATACTTTGCCAAGTAATAAGTGCTTTCTCATGGTCTGTGGCTCCTGCTCCCTTTAAGCTCCCAGCATGGCACAAGAATCTGGTGGAGCTGGATAATGGTATCCAGCATGTGTTCATTCATATTGAAGCAATCTTTATTTGTGAGGAGGTTTTTCTAGGGTATCATCCATTCTGTTGAAACAGACTAGTTAGAGCCCAGCCTTTCAGAGCCAAGTTGCTAAACTGCAAAGCCTTAACAGCCTGTTATCCTGAGCTTGAGGACAAACTGTGATGGGTTGTTTTAGTAAGGTGGAGATGCACTGGTAGCTGCCTTATCTAATTATTGTATTAGAAAAGTCTGATCTTCCAAGGTTTGCAAGAGACAGAGTATTAAATTACCATACCCTTAATTAAATAAATGTTCCCAGTTGCAAGCTTAACTAAGAGCACTACTTCCAGAATCAGAGCCTAGCTCCCTGTATTGGGCACTGAATTCTTTCTTGACCAGTGCAGAATCTGATTGCCCTTGACTGCAGTATTCCTGTTGGGTGAACACTGCAGTGGAGAGCTGAGATGGCTCACAGTGGAAGTTACACACTTCTGGACACACAGGGTCCATGTAAGCTATGTCTATTCAACAAATTATCATTAAACCTTTGTAATTAGAATTAATCTGTCACTTATGTATGCACTTTTTCCTCCCCCCTCTTCTGTAGGTGCCATGCTTGGGATATGTGCATCTGTTCCTCCCCTGACACGGACAGTGGGCCCAACACTAGGTGGAATTTTGTACAAGATGTTTGGAGTCTCAGCCTTTGGTTATTTGCAACTGGTTGTCAATATATCTCTGTTTTTGTATATTTTTAAGAATAGAGTACCTCAGAATGAGGAGAAAGCTCAGTAATCCAGGCTACATGTAAATCTACTTTATCCACAAAATCTAAAATGTGCAATGTTTATATATAGATTATGTATTAGGACTTTTACCTCCATCACCCTAGACTGAAAATAAAAGTAGCTTTAAGCTAGCACTTTGCATTTCAGCAGCATATACAATAACTTTTGCTATTGGAGCAGTTTACAAAGCCTTAGTATTTGATAATATTCCGCACCATTGATAGGTTTGCAGACATCTTCTGGGCTTGACACTATTACAAGAGATAGGACCCCATCCTCAGCTGATGTAAGTCAGCATAGTTCCATTAAAGTCAATGAACCCAATCAAGATGCAGCCCTCTCTCTTTAGTAGTAAAGGGGAGGCACTGACTAGCTCAGGTTGTTTTAACAGTGCCAAGCACAATGAAGCTCAGATCCCCATTTAGGCCTCTGGGCAATACAACATTGAACGCTAATAGTTACAGAAGTTCCAGCAACTGCACTTCAGTCACCCCCACTTACAGGGGTGGGTCTATCATCTCTCACACTGTAGAATGGAAGTAAAGGCATGGCATCCAGATTTTTCAGACATGGTGTCCTAAAGTTAGCTACCCGAATCCATATAAGTTATGCTTTAACCCCACCTGGGAAAAGAAAACAAAAAAACTCACCCCTCTTTCGGGAGAGTGTTTCAGGCTGCAGTACAGGTAATTGAAAAACCTTTATGTTCAGGAAACTAAGTACTGTATCCTTCTGCTTTAAGGCACAAAACCCTCAATGCAGAGCATTTCTTCCCACCAGCCATACATAGGGAATCAGAACCAAGACTTTCTTCAAGATGGTCCAAGCAACTGATAGCTGAAGCCTATTTCATCCTGTGGGAAAAAAGCAGCTAGTCCATAACTTATAAAACCTCATTAGTAGTTTATTGCCATGGCATTTCCCACTTCTTGGGTGAGCAAGCACTTCCCTTTTGAGCCACACCCTCCACTAGCTCCTTATTAGAACTATGCTTTAATCAGCCCTTAATTAACCCTCCTACATGCTGTTCTCAGTATAATCTTTGTAGTTTCCACCAATACTCTCTGGTCTCCCTCAACCAAGACTCTGTGGAAGTCAGTGGGAACTTTACTTGAGTAAGGATTTCAGTTTCAGACCATTAGTAAGAAACACTACACAGGAAGAGTCTTGCACCTCAGTTTTAGCGCCAAATGCATTTTTCCTTGTACTTCCCCTTTCTAGCTGTAGAGAAAGGATAGCTGTATGTTGCAGAATTACTCTCAAGGAAATGTAGATTAATTAGCAATAAGTCTCATATGACCTGATTTTCCTAAGCACAGTACCAGGAAGTTCAGCTATTTCTCCAGCCCCTTGGCTCTGCAAAGTGTCCTAAGAAGAAGCTGGTAAGAAGTACAGCACTTCCTACCTCTGGTTAGGCTGGAAACCCCATGAGAACAGCCCCTCACATTCAGCATGGCGGATCCTGGCTGGATCTGGAAACTGCAAAGATGCATGGAGATGTGAAATAACCGGGAACTTGTTATATAAACCTTCATTCTATATGTTGGTCTTTATTTTATCCTGAACCAGTTCAGCTATCGCACTTCTTCTGGACTAAGCAAGCAGGGGGTATTAGAGGAAGCATTCTGGAAGGCACTTTTAGTCTGTAACTGGTGTCTGCAGTGGTTCTTGCACCTTCCTCAGACGCAACTAATCCTGACTATTGAATTCTGGATTAGAAGGGCCAGGTCTGATACAGTATAGCAATTCCTAATTTAGATGCAACTGAGTTTCTGCTTGGAGACCAACTGAAACAGGCTCTTTCCTACAGACATATCAGCTTTCTGTTATCAAAGCACATTAGTCGTTTTATTAACAAAAGTGTTTGGATAGATTAGTGTAGCCCTATTTATAGATGGTGTCTATGAACTATTATTCTGCAACCTGCACCAAAAAACATACTGCACTATAGTGTATAGTAATAAAATGTGAACATTTCAAGTACTTTATTTGGAATGGACACATTAATGCAAAAGCAATATTAAGACCTCTGCTTAAAGACATTCATCAAAATAAATACAAATATAGATACCACAAATAATTTAAATTGGGTTTGTTTTGCACCAATGGGCGCTGAATATTCTTTGCATCTCATAAATAGATAAGAGTAGTTTGCAAAGCTGTGCCACTAAGAAACTTCTTGAAGCTTCACCAGAAGTCCTTTTGAAAGAGTCTTTGGTTTTTAAAATGCATCTCAGGCGAAGCTCAGGGCTCTTTGCTCAGCAGCCTCAGACTTGGAGGAAACCCAACTGTTCCCAGCCACCTTCTTTGCTTTCCTTCATTGGTACCCTGTCCCATTTCAGTCCAAGACACTCGATCTGATGCGGTGCATTCTAAAAGGAGCAAAAGAAAATAAGTCAGAAGTGGAACAATACAGCAGTATTCTTGTGGGGTAAGCACCTAAGGGAGTTTGGCACTCGTATTTAAAAATCCCAGCCTATACACAGAGTTGCTTAAAGAAGCCCCCATTAAGTGTCTGTCCACATTTCATCAACTAAGTGGCATAACTGATCTTGCTAGTTAGTAACCATGCACAGTATCACCCAGAGATCCCTGGTAGGTAACACTCACAAAAAGGCAAAAAGCTCAGCCTCCAAAATGGAGCGCCAAGTCTAAGCGTTCTCTGCTGGCCACAATGGCTTAAGCAGCAGCATTGGTACCAATCTAAAGGCTAGTACTACTTTCCAGACAAAAGTTGCAGCATGAAAAGTCCATGCCCACTGCTTGAATGGGGGGGGAGGCAGCATAAGGGGGTGATTAATGAAAGCCTGAAACAGGCAAACACAGCCCACCCCATGAAGTGAGGTGGCCCCTCAAAGCAGTAAGAAGGCCTGGACCCTCCAAGCCCCTTCCCAATTCAAGCATTAAAACCCAAGTCCGGCCTCAAGCACATGATGGGAGAGTCTTCCCAGGGAGAACCAAGCAGTGTCAGACCCACAGAAGGAGGTTGCCAGCCCAAGTTAGAGAGTAGAGGAAGGCAGCATCCCAACAGCAGTTCTCCCATTCCCATTATTGCTGCCTTTATCCTCTTAAAAATTGAGATATTTGCCACACTAGTTACTAGGAAGTCACTTCTTATTCCAGGCTCACAGATGCTAAAGTGGCTTTAAGACAGGGGTCGCCAACCTTTCAGAAGTGGTGTGCAGAGTCTTCATTTATTCACTCTAATTTAAGGTTTTGCGTGCCAGTAATACATTTTAACGTTCTTAGACGGTGTCTTTCTATAAGTCTATAATATAGAACTATTGCATGTCAAGTAAATAAGGTTTTTAAAATGTTTAAGAAGCTTCATTTAACATTAAATTAAAATGCAGAGCCCCTCAGACCAGTGGCCAGGACCTGGGCAGTGTGAGTGTCTTGTGTGCCGCCTTTAGCACGCGTGCAGTAGGTTGCCTACCCCTGCTTTAAGACTATCCCTAGTGATTTTCATAAACCAAGGGCATATTGGGGCTTTCCGGGAACCATTAAATTGCACGGCCCAGCAGGGGCCGCTATGGGGCCACGTCCGTTCAACCCCTCCAGTACCGACCGGCTATGCTAATTCAATCAGCGCATCTGCTTGCAGGCGCCAGGGCTACGCTTTTAGCCAATGCAAAAGACGGGGATGGGGTTTAGCCTAAGGTCAGGGGGTGCCGGTTCAGTCCGAGTGCTACGGGCAGAGCCGGCCGATCCGATCCCCCCGTGGGAGTCCCAGTGAAAAGGCAGCATGAGCCACCTGCTCTCAGGGGCTCGCAGCCGCTGTTTAAAGCCCGGGAGCAGCGCTGGTCTGGAACCCGGGGGGCAAGTTGGGCAAGGCCTCCCGCGACACTAAGCAGACGCTGAGCACGCTGCGAGCTCGCCTGCCTGTGATCTCTGCTCTCCCGTCGCTGGCCCTGCAGCCCGTGAAGCTCAGTGGAGACGGGCTAAGGCGCAGCGCAGCAGCCCACGCGCGTCTTCTGCAAACCCCGCGGGGCCTTGGGGCGCGCTCGGCTCCCCTCGGCCCGCGCTGGCAGGTTCGGGGCGCTCCCCGGACCCCCCCGCGGCTCACCTGTCGCCGTCCCTCCTCCTGTCCTGCAGCTCCGCGGGCTGCTCAGGGCGCCCGGGTCAGGCGCCGCTCCTGGCTGCCCGCCGCCTGCTCCAGCTCCTGGCGGCTCTTGAAGTCCTGGATGGCCCGCTTGTTCTGGAAGTCGATGAGCGCCATGGTGATGGAGGCGTTCCAGCAGCTCTGGTCCGGGCAGCGGAAGTCGATCTCCTTGCGGTCCGTGGTGACGATGGTGAAGTAGATGTACTTGCCCGTGCGCTCCACGCAGTCCACCTTGAGGATGGAGTGGAAGCCCAGCTCCTTGCCCCGGGCGCGCTTGTGCCCGTCCGGGAAGAGACTCAGGCTGTCCTTGGTCAGCACCACCAGCTTCTTCTTCCAGAACTGGAAGAGGCTGTCGCTGCGCTTCTCCAGCTCGCCCTCCCGGATCACCTCGCCCGGCATCTTCATCCTCCGCGGCAGGCGCAGCCCTGGGCTCCCGCTGCGAGCCGGCGAACTCGGCAGCTGCTTCTGCTCCGGCGCCTTCTCCAGCTGCAATGGGCGAAGAGCGCTGGCTGGAGAACAATTTATTGCGGTGAGTCAGCGCCTCGCTCTTCCGGTCCCCCTCCCTGCCCAGCCCTGCTGTCACCCACCCCCGGCCTCCCCTGCCGGCCCTGGCCCTCCCCGAGCCGCGCCTGAGTATCCGGCACCTCCTCCCCCGCTGGCCCCAGGCTCCGCCTGCCCCTCATCCCCCTCCAGCTCCAGTTCCAAACCGGTTCACCTCACACAGCCTCCTGCATCCCCGCCCCCTCCCACTTCAGCCTCTTTCATGCCCCCCCCTCCTTTCCACCCCTGTTCCCAGCCTGCCTCTCTACAGCTCCCCCTCTGCTCCACTCCCTTGCAGCTTCCCATTCCTTCTGCTTGTGCCCTCCCCCAAGTTCCCATCTGTCTCAGGTCTCCCCCAGGCCCTCTGTCCCCGCTCCCAGAGTTGCCAGCCCTCCAGGATATGGAGTCTCCAGGAATTAAAGATTAATCCTTAATTCAAGATTGTAATGTGATGAAAGCTCCAAGAATACATCCAACCAAAACTGGCAACCCTCCCCAAGCCTCTTCTCTTCCTGTGTCTCCCCCCCCACCCACGTCTTCCCTCCCCATCCCCTCTATCTACCTAGCCCCTCACCTGTCTCCTTTCTCGCCCTCTATGCCCCTTGCCTGCCCCCAAGCAGTGACACTGCTCAGGAATGCAGTTGCTGCCCAGCCCATAGCGTGACTCAGCCCGGCAGCAGCGGCCTTTGGAACTTTCTCAAGGCTTCAAGCCACTTCCAGGCTGGCCTGAGTACTCAGGCTGGATGCTGGGGGATGGGGAGGCCCCTTAACCCTAAACGTCACCAGACCGGCTCTGTCCTGCTGGAAACCCTGTGGGCTGAGGTTCCTGATTTCTGTCCTCTTGACAGCCAGGTTCTGGGACCCTCCCCAGCTTGCATGCCAGGAGAGACAAAAGGAGAAGGGTCCCAGGCTACTTCCGCCTTTCCTGGCCATGAAATGTACAAACACCCCCAATCCTCTCATATGTCCAGGGCAGCCCTCCATTCACCTACCTAACCAATTTCAGCTCTCTGCATTTCTGAAGTGCCCATCACCATGCTATGTAGGCTTCCTCTATTAAGCTACATTAAAGAATGCAGGACACTTTTTCACATTGGAAGCTCTTATCACCTACTACAGCACTTTAATAATCCAAGCCCTGGATCCTGTAATTCATCATTCCGGAAGTCTGCTGAACTCTGTATGAAACTCTCCCAGTCCATCCACACACAGTGAATTGCAAGATGAAGGCGATAGATCAGCTTTTGTGCAAAAAGCTCCATTTTCACCTGGTAGTTTGGGGAGAGATGTTTGGGGGTTTTTTTTTGTTTGTTTGGTTTTTTTGTTTCATGTGAAATTTGCTTTTGGCAGGTGTTTCTGAGGGCAAATTCAGTAGTTTTTAGAACAGATAGCATTTTTAACTATAAAAACAAACAATTTCTTTACAATTAGAAAGGTTAGTTAAGATTTAGTACCTAAATGATAGGGTGATGGGTGCATCAGAAATGCAGAGTAGAGGGGGTCCAAAAAAGGAAATATTTTGTTTATTTTGAACCACCCCCCCAAAAAATCAAATTGTCCATTTCCTATTGAAGTGTCCATCGTTTGGCAATTTTCCATCCTCTAACAGGCACAAGTTGGAAAAAAACACCTTGAATGTGAACAGTTGTGTAAATGCCAAGTATTAATCATGATCATTACTTATTAAGACATTCTGTGAGGCCTGATTAAAAGGGACATTGTCAAGGCTAAAATCTAGGGGTTAGATGGAGGCAGAAGGGAAGGGAGCAGTACTCTCCCACACACCACTTACAAAATATGCTGCACCTCTATGAATGAGATGCTGCTTACAGTAGACTATGCACAGGTTTGTATAATTTTTGGTGGTGCCCAGAACAGGTCCAAGTCCTGCCTCTACCCCCCACACACACCTGCCTAAGGCTCTGGGAGGAGGTTTGGGTGCAGGAGTGGTGCAGGTTCTGGGAGAAGGGTTGGGTGCAGGAAGGGGTGAGGGGTGTGGGCTCTAGGAGGGAGTTTGGGTGCAGGATCTGGGTGGGGGTTGGGGTGCTGGAGAGAGTGTGTGGGGGCTGGTTCTGGGAGAGAGTTTGGGGGTAGGCTCTGGGCTGAGACGGGGTTGGGGCGTGGGAGAGGTTGAGGGGTGTGATGCTTACTTCGGGTGGCTCCCGAAAGCGACCTGCACACCCCTCTGGCAGCAGCTCCTAGGCGGGAGGGGGGAGGGTCTCCGCATGCCACTGCCCACAGGCACTGCCCCTGCAGCTCCCATTGGCTGCAGTTCCCAGCCAATGGGAGCTGCAGAGTCGGCGCTTGGGACAGGGGTAGCACACGGAGACACCTGCCCCCCAGGGCTACAGGACCATTCCGGCCTCTTCCGGGAGTGGCATGGAGTGAGGCTGGGCAGTAAGCTGCCTTAGCCCCACTGTGCTGCTGGTGGTGGCCGAGGGCCCCCAGGCCCTTTTATATCACCCGAGGGCAGCAGTTGGGGCCGGGCAATGCTCCGAGGGAGGCGCACGGGGGGTGGCAGGCAGGGCTGGGGAGAGACCCGGCCACGAACGCTGGTGGAGCTGGGCCCCCGGGCCCTGAATATTCCTGGAGCACAGGCACCACGAGCCCATATAACTCGTGTCGCTCCTGAATATGCAGATGTTCAAAATATGATTGTTGCTGCTTGGTTCGACTGCAGTCCTTGAGCTGGGAATAGTATATACCCTGCCCTGGAGCGCTGCAAGGCTCTTTGAGCTTGAATCCTTTTCAGCTGGGGAAACAAAATAAGTAGTGGTATAGCACCAAAAAGAGAAGTCACTACAGTAAATTGTGCAGGTCTGTGATCTTCTCTCTTCTTTCTTAGGCCTGGTCTAGGTCCAGATTTTATACCAGTAGAACTATGTTGGTTAGGGGTGTGATTGTTGATTAAATATATCTATCTATATATATATATCTATATCATTACCACCTCTCATGCGGACATAGTTATATTGGGTAGAGGTACCTGACACAGTGCAGCTTATTCTTCTGCCTGTGTGGCTCTACAGCAGTGGTTCTGAAACTTTTGTACTGGTAATCCCTTTCACATACCAAGCCTCTGAGTGCAATCCCCCTTTCCCCCTTTATAAATTAAAAACACTTTCTATATTTAACACCATTATAAATGCTGGAGACAAAGCGGGGTTTAGGATGGAGGCTGACAGCTCGCGACCCCCTGTAATAACCTCGTGACCCTCTGAGGGGTCCCGACCCCCAGTCTGAGAACCCCTGCTCTACAAGTATAGCAATGGCAAGTATAAAGCACATTTATACTGATATAACTATGTCTGTGCTGCGAGGAGGGTGGGTGTAAAGCACCTTTATACTGATATAACTATGTCTGTGCTGCGAGGAGGGTGGGTGTAAAGCACCTTTATACTGATATAACTATGTCTGTGCTGTGAGGAGGGTGGGTTGTTTATCTGCGTCTTTTGTATGCAGATAAACCCTTACATGAGGAATGAAATTTGTTAACAATGTGGAAAGTGAATTACCATCATTGGGGATGTGAGTTAACATCACCTCACTGAGTGAGATTCCTAGATTATAAAGTCAGAAAGGACCCTTGTGATTATCTAGTCTGACCTCCTGCATAACACAGGGCAGGGCCTGCCTGAATTAATTCCTGGTTGATGAATGGGGCATCCCATACCTCTGAGAGCTACTATTTTAGACTCTCTGCCAACATACCAACTCTTCTGATGTTTCTTTGCAACCCTAAAATCTAGAGATTTAAGTTTTTGGGTTTGTTTGTTTGTTTTTAAATGAAAGCTAGCAATCTGAAGAAAAAGATAATAATAGATCCATTGATACAACAACATGGCTTATGGGCCTGTTGTGGCTATTTCTAAGCTCTGGCTAAAATTTGACATGGCTAATCTTAAATGGCAGTAAAATATGTAACATTTTTTTCTTTCATATTATATAAGCAATGGGGAGAAGTATTGGAGGGTTTTACACAGCAGACACCCCCCGACCCCTCCCTCCTCACCACCACCAAAGAAAACTCCAAAACAACCCAACACCTAAAACATAGGTCTTGGTTCAGTCATTGCAATAGGGAATCAACACAATTTTTTCTGACTTCATGAACAGACCTGTATATTTCTTTCCCACTACATTGGCCCTCTTCGTCACTTTATGTGGTACTGTGATTCTTGTCAACATTTCTTTTATTTCCAGTACAAAAAAGTAGAGCAGGCAAACGCACAACAGTGAGGAAGTGTGTATGCGCTACCAATGGAAAGCACAAGAAGTCTTAAACTGACCCAAGATCCTTATCCTCCTCTCACTCATTGGGACCAGTTATTCTAATAGATGGAACAAACATTCACACAAAAACCTAAGGCACAAATGGCAGTGTGTGAGTGATGACAAGTGATGCGTTAGCAATTGCAGTTCTGACTCTCCTCCGTTTGTTTGGCTGGTAGGTTTTTCGTTTAGACACTTGGTGTTACTTTAGTGTTTGCTTATTTGTTTTCCTTAATGTAATATTTATTTTAATTCCTTAATTGTTAGTATTATTTATCCTAACTAACAGCTCCCTTTTCTTAACATTAATAGGACATCAGACGGCGTGCCAGTAGTCTTCCATGACACAATAGGCTTCCATGGTCTTTGATCCATAGTCTGTCATTTGATCAGTGACTGTTTTAAATTAAATGTGAAAGATTTGCATATTAAAATAAAAGCATATAATGCACTGTATTAATGCTGTAACTATCATATGAATGGGCCAATATCAGACAATGTCTGGACCTGTTGCGTTCTCCAAATCCTGCTGAAATCAAATCAGTTCTACATATAATTGGGATCTACTGCACACAATCTGTCACTGGCTGCATGTGACTGCTTACCAAAAGGCTTTTCACAAAATACAAATATGCTTAGGTTTTGTTACCTGCTTCACCTTTACATTTTAAACAACACCATAAACAGTAAATCAAAGTTAAGCATAGGATTTTCCTTAGTGAAGGAATTTCCCATTTGGGGTGCTCAGCACCTCGAAGAGGTCCCAATTCAGGAAAGCACTTAAGCAAATGTGTTACAGTTAAGCATGTGCTTAAGTTCCATTGAAATCAATGGGTTGTACTAAATATCACTGCTTTCCTGAAGTGGGGTCAGGATCAAGGTGAAAATTTGAACCAAGCACTTTATAGTTGCTTCAGATATGTTGTTTCAGAAATAATGTTTAATCAGTTATGCAGACTGCACAGCTTTTCTTTCCACACATACCCCCTAGCATTTTGAATGAGCTATGTTTCTTTACATTTTAGACTAAATGCTTTCAGGGTTAGTTAAAAAAGTGAATGTGTCCTGTATGACTCCTGGTTCCACTGAATACGGCAAAACTTTCATTGATTCAGTGGGGCCAGGATTTCACCTTAAGCATCCACTTGTTGTAGCTACCGAACCCTTTCCTATGCAAGTGAACTCCTCAAAGTGAATATCAGCTTCTTTTTGATGTCTGTAGTAAAATTCACCTCTGTTGTTGTGCTGGTCCCTGGCACAATGCGACTTTTAAGGCCTCTCAATAGAATATCGGTAGTTAAATGGTGCTTGTGCTGTCCTTCTGCACAGGGGTGAATTTCACCCCAGCGATGCTGAATCTTCTACCTTTACTCAAGTGAGTAGTCCCTTACTATGCAAATAGTTCCACTGATTTTAAACATGAGTAAGGGCAGCACAATCAGACCTACAATAGGGAATACGTGTCCGCTGCACATCAATACATGTTTTAGCAGATATTCATTCTGTCCCTGAAATCAAATGTTACAGTGCTTCTGGCTTCAAAGGTGAAATGTCTTTCATGGATGAAACATCCAGAATATTCTTCTACTATAGACGGTTCAGGAGGAAACAAAGTATGCGAGTTTATTGTTGTTCCTTTGTTCCAGTGCTGAGAATAACGCTCTAATACTAATTAACCTCTGTGTCACAATAGAAAACTAGGTAAACATAACTTAACTCATGTAGCAACACTAGTTGTACAAGGCACTATCAAAACCCATAAAATGTCCAGGCTTCTGCCCAACAGGAGTTCATAGTCTACTTTGTAAAGCTACAGCACAGACTATTAAGGAGGATGGGAGAGATGGGTGCTGACTCCAAGTGGGAGGAGATCAAAGCTGGACAGCTAAGCACAAGGCAGTTTTAAGAATGGCTGTGAAGCAGGAGAGGGAATTAGCCTTGCACACAGGAAATGGAACATTGCTCCAAGAAGAGAAGAGCAGCCTGAAAAAAAGACATCAAGTCAGCAGTGGGAAAAGGAGCACCTGGGAGAAAGGTTCAAAGAGTATCAGCCTGCAGGAATGTGCATGTTTGCACACACCCTACTTCAGATTTCTAAAAATAGAAAATGTACTTGGTTTTCAATGAAATTCACTTCTGCCAGATGCACACTCAGTACTGCCTTTCTGTTTTCTTAATGAAGTTGTTTCCCATGGGTTTGTCATTTTAAAAAGGCAGGGCCTCACCCAACTGGAAATGTGTATATATAATGATACATCTACAAGCAGCATATTGTCATCTTGTTGGCATTGCTAAAATGAAAAGTGAACAATAAAAGCTGTTAGGACAGATGTGACAGACACCTTAGCTAAAAAGAAGCTCTATTCAATTTGTCCAAGGTTATTTGACTCTTGCTTAACATTCAGAAGTCCAAGCACAGGACTAGAGTGAGTGTCTATCCCATCTCTTTGTGAATTTGCATAAGCCACTTAACTTCTCTATCTCATTGTATGAAGTAGACAACAGTAAAATAATACTTTGTTTAACTCACAAGCGTGTTGTGATGTATATAATTAGTTGTGTGAAGTGCCTTCGATTAAAAATTAATTAGTAACAGGAACATTACGTATTTTTAAATACCTTAGTTTTGTGTCTGTGTAAGTGCTACTCTATACTTAAAACACTATGGCAGCACAGCTGCTTTGCTACACCAATGTAGCTCTTCAGTGTAGGCACTACCATTGCCGATGGGAGGGATTCTCCCATCAATATTGATATTCCACCTCCCTGAGAGGCAGTAGCTAGGTCACCAGAAGAATTCTTCCGTCGATCTAGCACTGGCTACACATGGACTTAGGCTGGCTTAACTACGCCAATCAGGGTGTAGTTATGAGCGATTTAGTTATGCCAACTTAATTTTCTAGTGTAGACCAGGCCTCCATGTGCTTGTTCAGTAGAAACGGTGACTTTTTGCAGCACTAACCATAGCAGGTTTTGGCTCAAAATTGGCAGATCTGCTCAGTAGAAAATGTGCTAGGCCCTGATCTTGAAATGAGACTCTAGTGGGTTTACAGTGCATAAGGTTACACACAAGTCTTTGCAGGACTGGGGTCCTAGTTTGCAATCAATGTAAATTACAAGAACAAATAAATCTTAATAAATCTTAATGATACATGCCTCAGCAAGAGCAACGGAGAACTCAACAATTTTAAAGCAAATAGGAAACAATAATCAATTATTTCAAAATAAATAACAGCCGTAACCCTGCTATGTGACTTTGCATTCACGTAACATTAATAGGTGTAGTACCTGTTTGTCGTAGATTTAAATGATCGGAAAATGGAAAAAAAGTTATGCTAATTACTGCCATATATTTTAATAAGAGGTTAAAATATCAGGCTGTGTTAGCTTTTTTTTTTAATAAAAAGGCTTTTGTTTATAACAACGTAATGTTAATTTCATTTTCAATGCTTGGGGTAGCAAATACAATGCAGCTACTTATCATTAACTGGTACAGAAATACAGTACAATCTGGATTTTTCCAAATGTCATGGGGGATTTGAATAGATTTGGATAATTGAAGGTTTTGATAATTGCGGGAGTTTTCACGTCAGAGGACGTGACCTTATTTCAGACAACAGTAAGTTTGGGATAACTGCAGTTCAGATCATCACTGCTGGACTGGATACGGGAAATGCAAGGCTGCTTTTTGGCTGAGGAAAGAAGCCCATTGTTGCCTACTTTTCTATTCATCATTCAGGGCCTGTTAACTTGATATGAGAATTTGTTTCTTTACAAGACTGAGCTGGGTTTATTAGTCTTATCTTCAACCATCCATCCTATCAAGCCTTTATGTCTACAGTATATAGATTTCTATAATGTAAGTACAGTAGTTGCCATTAAATAGACAGCATTAACCACATTCAGCATTATTCTGTATTCCAAGTATAGTGGGAAACTGCAGTATTTTAGATACAGTGTCTGAGAACTCTTGGCAAATGTGATCTGAACTGTAGCAGTTTGCCCCTATACTGTACTTAGATTAGGAAATAGCTGTGGTAACAAGAAGCATGGTAACTGTTGGCAAAAGTGTACTTTTCAGCAGAAGGCATCGTGAAACATACAGACATTCATTCAATAATATATAATTTTGTTTCCATGTGTGCTTCCCCTAGTTTAACAGGTGCTTTTTTAAAAATAACTTCTCTGTTATCTCATAAATTAAATAGTAAGTCACCATTGGCTTTGACCCTCACACATTTAAAGAATTTCCTGAAACTATCTTCTAAAGCAATTTTTGTTCTGCAGAACAGCAGGATTTAAAATTGTTGGTTATATACTGGGACCCAAACCATCTTCTACAGAAGTCAGTGGGGAAAATCCCATTGACATGCATGGGAGTGTAGTTTGGTATCAAGCTTTTACTGGGGTGAATTTGGTGTGGATGCATTATTCATGAACGATGAAAGAAAAATTGTGTTATGTAGGTCATCCCATACAACTGCCCATAAAAACTTTAACTCCTCACTCTACCACGTATCTTATCTATTTAATGGATATTAGAGGAAAGGTATTTTTGTAATAGTTTTAGAGTTTTAAACACTTCTGTTGATACTCATTTTTTCATCCTTCTGCCTGCACAACCTGGTTGCCTTGGTTACCATGAGTCGTAGTAAGTAAAGCGAACCAGCTATATGGGGGGCGGGAAATAGCACAAAAAATAGATTTTTCTGCTGACTGGAATGTGAGTTCAAGGCTGCTATTTTGTAACCTGATAGATTTTAGCCCTAAGAGGCAGACCCTCAGCTGGTATACCTTGTCTACGGAGCTATAACAATTTACAACAGCCTAGGATCTTCCCAGAGGCTACATACCATTCAGCTATGATTCCCAACTCTCTAATGATTTGTAGGGATTTCTGGTCCACACCTCACTAAAAATACTTGGGCCAAGAACATCAAACTCAGTATTTAGCCACTGATTTTAATGGGAATTAGGCACCTAAATGCCTTTGAGGGTCTGGGCTTCAATGGCCCTGACTCTCCTTCCCATCCCATACAAATAACCTCCACTGACTGCTCTAGAAGTTACTCATATTCCTCAGGGCCTGTAATTTCTACCAGGATAATTTTTATTCCTTGCTTTCACCTAATCTTCTGCCTATTTAAGACAAAGGATCTGAATTTCCTCTCACATTGGTTTTGTACCTAGTGGAACACCACTGATTGCACTGGAGTTGCTCCTGATTGTCACTGGTGTAAGTAAATGGAGAATCAGGCTCAGTTTTCCCCATTTTTTTTTTAAAGGGCAGTTGTGGGGGAGGCAGGAGGGAACTGCTCACGGGTTTGGAATTACAGAAGTCTCATCTGAGTTAGGTTAGTGAGCACAGTGCAAGTGAGAAGGTTTAAGGTGTAAAGTGAATGCAGTTTATTCCCTGGTATTTAGTTTATTCCATTCTTGCAGAAGCAAAGGTATTTATTCCCTGGTTCACATGGCCAGTGTAGCATAAATAAACTTGTGTGTGTATGTACACACCTCATCCAGTGCACTAGATGCCCCAATAACAAGCCACTCAGTACAGTCTTGAGTGAACTCTCAGAAAAATTATAAAAGACAAAGGCAACTTATCACCCATGGACGACCATTTTTCCCCAAATGATCACTCCATATCTGACCCCTCGGATGGGTCAGGCCTGGGAGCTTAAATTCATAACCTTGCTAGATACTAAAAGCCATGGTCTTAATACAGACACTGGATTTATGGCTTCTTATAACAATCTATAAACCCCCAACTGCCCTTTTTGTCCTATGACTGCCAAGCTATTAACTAGCAAGACAAGATGGGTGAGGTAGTATCTTTTATTGGACCAACTTCTTTTGAAGAGCTCTGTGCAAGGTTGAAAGCTTTTCTCTCTCACAAACAGAAATTGGTCCAGTAAAAGATATTACTTCACCCATCTTGTCTCTCAAAAATCCTGGAACTAACCCAGCTGCACCACCGCTGCATGCGAGCTATTAACTGGCCTCTTCAACTTGAATGGTCTCTTACAATATGTTTTAACTACTTATGCTACACAATCTGTTCCACCTTGAATGCAGCTGTGACACTGAGTGCCTTTTCCAGACCTGAAGAAGAGTTCTGTATAGCTAGAAAGGTTGTCTCTTTTCCTCAACAGAAGCTGGTCCAATAAAAGATTCTCACTCTGTATATATACATAAAAAGATAGAAATGCAGATCAGAGTATGATGGCTGACCTCCTAAGGCTTTTGTGTTCAAAATAATATAAGTAGATGTAATATAGACAGGGTGATTTCTGTGAGAGTTGTGAATGTTTGCTGTAAATAAAAGTCTCTCTCTCTCTCTCTTTTTTATTTCAAGTTATTTAAGGAAAAACCCATTCCAGAATATATCTAAATAGTGTTCAATTATTTTTTTCTCATAGATCTTCTCCTTCACAACTTATCTGAAAGACTGCTAGCAGTCACCGTGAGGTAGGAGATACTTAATATTTATTTAATGAATACAATGATTTAAATACTTGTAGACTGAATCTTTTTGGATTTATACATTGCAAAAGTCTGATTTTTGGCATCATGAAACCAAGGGAAATGACAGCAGTTTATTTGCCCTGTCTGTGAGAAGTTCTCACTCCATACACATCAATGCATTAATCAGCAATATAAAGTAGATCGTATTGCTTAATATATTAATATTTTCCTGATGTAGATTTTGTTCCTAAACAGTTTTTTAAATGTCTCATCAAAGTTAACCGATGTGTGACTATTATATACCATAAACTGCTACACTGTAATTCAACAGTGAGGTAGGGTTGGGAAGAAATGAGCCATTTCCAGTAAGCTATCTCTTCGTTAGGCGTATAGCTAGATCTTCCTCATGATGTTGCTTAATAATTCTGACATGTGGCTATAGCTTTTGATTAAATTTTTCAACCTGACTGCAGCCACAGCCTTCAGAGATGACAGTGCTGGATTATGCTGCTTCCCCATGGAATGGGCCACTGACTCCCTATTTATCCTAATAAAAACAAAAAACCTGACTTTCCTTCTGCTTGGAACATGCCATACAAACCCCATAGCCTTACTAATGCTTTCCTAAAATGAACAAGGTATTGTTTTTTTTGCAGCCCCACAGAATACATTGAAAACTTACTCTTGTTTAGTGAGATCAGAAAATGATTTAACTGTAACTCACTATTTTAAAGTGACATCCCAATATGTTTAGTCTCCAAGGCCATGTTTATTCAGTATAAATATTTGGGTACATTTTTTTTACAGGAACAGTAATAAACATCTGTGACTTCAGTGCTGGCTTTGCCCTTGACTGCATAATTAGTTCACATTGGTTGAAAATCATACCAATTGTTTTTCTACAGACTGCTAACTGTTTATGACCATGGTGTGCTGTCCAGGGTTACAGCTACAGCATTTGCTGGAAATTACTGTAAAACCTGGGCAATGTGGTAATGAGTTGACCGCACATGCTAAATTAAAGACCCCAAACAGTCTGCTCACAGTATTCCTGCCAGCAAGTTAAAGAAGTATGGATTGGATGAATGGACTATATGGTGGATAAAAAGCTGGCTAGATTGTTGGGTTCAACATGTAGTGATCTGCTTGATCAAGCCCTTGAGTGCCCCAGGGGTTGGTCCTGGGGCTGGTTTTGTTCAACATCTTCATTAATGATCTGAATGATGGGATGGATTGCACCCTCAGCAAGTTTGAAGATGACACTAAACTGGGGGGGTGGGGAGAAATAGATATGCTGGAGGGTAGGGATAGGGTCCAGAGTGACCTAGACAAATTGGAGGATTGGGTCAAAAGAAACCTGATGAGGTTCAAAAAGGACAAGTGAAGAGTCCTGCACTTAGGACAGAGGAATCCCTGCACTGCTACAGGCAGAGGATTGACTGGCTAAGTAGCAGTTCTGCAGAAAAGGACCTGGGGATTACAGTGGATGAAAAGATGGATATGCGTCAACAGTGTACCCTTGTTGCCAAGAAGGCTAACAGCATATTGGGCTGCATTAGTAGGAGCATTGTCAGCAGATTGAGGGAAGTGATTATTCGCTTCTATTTGGCACTGGTGAGGGCGCATCTGGAGTATTGCATCCAATTTAGGGTCCCCTACTACAGAAAAGATGTGGACAATTTGGAGAAAGTCCAGCAGAGGGCAACAAAAATGATTAGGGGGCTGGAGCACATGACTTATGAGGAGAGGCAGAGGGAACTGGGCTTACTTAGTCTGCGAAAGAGAAGAGTGAAGGGGAGGAGGATTTGATAGTAGCCTTCAACTACCTGAAGGGGGGTTCCAAAGAGGATGGAGCTAGACTGTTCAAAGTGGTGGCAGATGATGGAACAAAGAGCAATGGTCTCAAGTTGCAGTGGGGGAGGTCTAGGTTGGATATTAGGGAAAAGTATTTCACTAAAAGGGTGGTGAAGCACTGGAGTGGGTTACCTAGGGAGGTGGTGGAATCTCCATCCTTAGAGGTTTTTAAGGCCTGGCTTGAAAAAGCCCTAGCTGGACAAAGCCCTGGCTGGGATGATTAGGTTGGGGTTGGTCCTGCTTTGAGCAGGGGGTTGGACTAGATGACCTCCTGAAGTCTCTTCCAACCCTAATCTTCTATGATTCTATGAAAGTTATAAAGTTAGCTATCAGATTTGATTAGCCATGGGTGAACTTCAAGATAAGCCCTCAAATAAATGCCTCAAAACCTGGGCACTTATCCAACCCCTAGAAAAATTATTCCAACTTCCTGGATTCTGCAAAACGGGGGTGGACATCTCACAGGATCTGGTGATCATGTGAGATTTCCGGGATTTCCTGCTTCTGGCTAGAGATAACAAAGGAAAAATCTCTCAGAATGTCCACTTCCAGTTGTGACCAGAACCAGGAAGTGCAGAGGTATATTCTGTCTCTGTTTCCTTTGTCTGCATAGACCAGATGTTGCAAGATGACAGGCCATAGAGATGGTACCCTGTTTAATTTTCATTATGCTGTTGCCACTGTAGTTCTCTCTTATGTACAGGATATGGTGGTGTGCCATGTGTAAAGAACAGATTTCAAATTCCCCTGTCCCCCTCTTCTCCAAAGTCTGATGCTTTCCTCTTACTTTAATGTACAATCTTCATGCCCATTAGCTGGCTACAGTTTCCAAACTGCTTTAAGGAACATTTTACTGGCAACAGTTATAATCCTCAAACCAGTCATTTTAGCTAAAAACCAAAGCAACTGAAGTCTCCATTAGTAGAAGGGACAGCTGTAGATGCCAGTTAAACTAACTGGCAACACGAAGGGAACGATGGAGTGAAGCTGTTAGTTTCTCAAGTCACACTGGGGTAATAGACATATTTGCTGCTGTGTAGAACAGCCATTGTATCCAATGGATCAACTTTAGCAGCTGTCCAGCCAGTGGCAGAAAGTATACAGTCCAAACTAGATTCTAAGGTGCTGTAGAAGCTCAGGAATGGAGCTGACTGAGGTGGGAGGAAAGGTAAATGCAACATTTTTCTGTTTGTTTCCCCCATCGCTCCCAAATTTGGATATTTTTTCCCCCCGCTCAACAAATCAGTTAGGTGAACTTAATAAATTTGAGCAGTAGCTCTGGCAGCTGGCATTTACAAAGTCCAGGTGCTATATATGATTGCTCCTATCCTTTGTCTTTTGTTTCAGACTGTAGGTGGGTAATGCAGGTTTGGCTGCTTTGCATTTACTATGCTAATATTTACTGACAGTGCAACTCGAACAGGTTAGCCCCTTCTTTTTCCTCCTTCAGTTATTCGAATTCTTTCCGAACACCTGGCCCCACCTTGGTAAATAATACAAAAAGCATCTCCAAACATGTCACTGGCTTCAGTTCTGCTGGGTGATCGTAATTGTTCTGATGTAATCCTTAGTAATTTAAGGGCTGGGAAATGTAGTTATCCTCAGTGCTGAGGTTATTCACTTTCTCACAGTCCATGGCATATGTCTCAGCAGAACCTTACTATCTATGGGCTGAATCATCTAAGGTGAGGAAGGGATAGTGGGAACAAGTCCTGAAAGGCAGAGGTCACTTTTTTGTGTAAGAAAGGGGAAATAACTGTTAGACGGCCACAGCAACTTGATGATTTAATGTGAATGATTCGAGATCCAAAGAGGCCTGGCTGAATCTTGTATGAAATGGTTTATGTAAAAAAATCAAGACAGACTTTCTGCTTGTGAAATTCTTATGTAGCACCATCCTGCTGCATTTAGAGACAGACCTGTATCCAAACCCCAGAACAGATACCTCCCTATTGCCCATTCTCAAAACAAATATTGGGGAACTTCAGATCTTGATGCAAATTTGGTGGCTGGCAGGCTGGCCCATACCAAAGCCCTAGCACTGAACACCTCTAAGCTTTCAAAAAGTTCTGGTCCAGATCTGAACTTTGTGGCTCAAGGTCCTTTCCTGGCCACTTTGGGACCTGAGGCTGCCTGGGAAACAATATGGAGCACAACCACCCAGTCCCAACAAAATTAACAATTTCTCACTCTAGGAAAGTTTCATAGACTTTAAGATCAGAAGGGACCATCATGATCATCTAGTCCAATGGTTCTCAAACTGTGGGGTGTGCCTCTCAAGGGAGGCGTGAGCTGTGTGCTTTTTTGTTTTGTTTTGTTTTTTAAGAACTGCTTTGGCTGTCAGCCCCAGGTGGGGATAAAGGAGACAGCAGGAACCCCACCGCTCTGGGGCTGACAGCCAGAGAGCCCCACCTCCTCCGACCCCTGCAATCCCTCACCAGTAGGTAGCAGGGCTCCACTTGTCAGGCCCGGGATGGCAGCAGCAGCACAGAAGTAAGGGTGGCAATGGGGCACTAAGTCTGCTGTGAAAAGTGGTAGTGACAAATATCAGTTTTCACATCACCATCCAACCTTACTTCTGTGCTGCTGCTGGCATGGTGCTGCCTTCAGAGCTGGGCAGCCAGCCAGCGGCTGCTGCTCTCCGCTCTGCCTTCAGAGCCAGTGGCAGTATGTGTACTTGGGGTTTGGGGAAGGTGTAAATGACTACAAACACAAAGAAAGGAGGCCTGATCAAATATGTTTGAGAATCTCTGATCTAGTCTGACCACCTGCACATTGCAGGTCACAGAACCTCACCCCGCCTCCTCTCCTGTAATAGACCCCTAACCTCTCGCTAAAGTCCTCAAATTGTGACTTAAAGACTTCAAGTTACAGAGAATTCACCATTTACACTAGTTTAAACCTGGAAGAGACCCATGCCCCAGGCTGCAGAGGAAGGCAAAAAACCTCCAGGATCTCTGCCAATCTGATATGGGGGGAAATTCCTTCCTGACCCTAAATATGGTGATCAGTTAGACCCTGAGCATGTGGGCAAGACTCACCAGTGAGACACTTGGGAAAGTATTCTCTGAGACAGTGAGAAATGTCCCCAGGAAAAATCACCTTCTAGTTAGGATGTCTAGGAAATCTACTCTCAGTGTATAAGAGAGTGTATAAAGCCTGCCAGGCATTTTTATGAATGGAAAAAGATTGTGTCCTTTAATCCGTGATAAAGCAGGAAAGCAATAAACCCAGAGGAAATGGGCATGTTAGAAAAATAACCTTAGGTCAGGTACTGCTCAGATACCCTGGTGTAAATCAAGACTAATCCCCCTGAAGCCGGTGCAATTACTCCAGGTTTACACTGCTGTGACTGGCAGCAGAATCTGGTCCCTTGTACTCATGTGGATCTAAACTAAAGTCATTTCTCAATGTCCATCAATTAAGGCTGTAAGTGGGTGGGGAAAACATCAACTGCATGCACTAAAGTACCGAGTCTCAACATTACCCTTTTCTGGTTTCGAAGGTCACACTTACCATGAGCTGCAGCTTTATGTGTGGGCAATTTTTCTCACTAATTCTCCCACTCCATAGTAAAAACCTCCCATTTCTGGCTGTGTCATTGGGGCTGATGCATTAGCAGTTTTGTCCTACAGAAAACAGTTTTTAGTTTTAACCTTGACCTCTTTCAAACACTACTCATTTAAACCTGACTCACACTGCAGCTAATCAGGAAATGTGCGTACGGCCTAAAGCCATTGATGAATGAAAAAGTTATTCCTCAGTGGTGACTAATTGTTCGTAAGAAAGAGGGGGAAAAGGTGATCTTGCAGCACTGAAGTAATACAAATCAAGGACCCAGGCTTTCAGATCTACTGATTTTATTTATTTATTATTGTGCTTCCATTGACTTCAGTGGGCCTTTGGAAGTTAGAAATGCAGGATTGGGCCTCAAATCAGTAAACACATAAAATGTACATATAATGCATCTTTTCCTCTGATTGAGCTTATTGGAAGTATAATACAAAAATGTTAAGACATCCCCTTGCTCTTTAATCTGTGAATACTCCAACAGTTTTCCCTTCATGTCACAAAAGTGCAGATTAACAACCCAAAAGCAATGGATTTTTTTTTAAAAGAGGTACAATGTACTTAGTCTATAAGATCTGTCTAAAAGTCTATAAGGGCTGTCTTTTTGTTCGGTATTTGTACAGCATTTAGCACAACTGAGCCCTGGTCCAGGACTAAGGACCCTAGATGTTATGGTAATACCAGTAATTTCTGTCTCTGGTGGAAACCTAATATAAAACTCTAAGCAGTGTGTACCTGGGTGACTCTGATAGGATTATCCAGGGAAGGAGTCAGGTTTATGTTGGAAATACCATAACTAGAGAGATTGACTGAAGGAAAATGTGATGCTGTATCAAAGTCTTACTAGAATAAAGCCTTGAAACTCCAACTACTTGTTTACTTGTCGATCCCTGAGGATCAGAAAGCATTAATATATAATCCTCTGCTTAGCTGCTCAGTTATCATTACTGGATGGCGAAACAAAGAATATCCAAGAAGAGCGGAATGAGTTAAGCACCTGTGGCATGTGGCTAGAATGACTAAGTAGCATTCTCATTCAGTCATCCTTTTTGTAAAAATGATCAGTCATAAAACGGAAGGGACTGGCCACATTGGGAAATACCTATGGGAAACTAATAATCTATAGCTAAACCTGCTGTTCCAGCAGGAATTAAGGAAGCTGTGTGCTGTTGGGTGGGTATGAAGGCCGAATGGAAGAGGTACTGAGCCAGCTAAGAAGGCTGGGTCCGTGTGATTCAAGTGTTTCAATGCTCAGGAAATGCCAAATCCTTTTGATCTTTGAGCAGTTTGTGTCTCACTGAAGAGACACATTTTACTGAGAGGATTAGCGGTAGCTGTAATAGTAGGGGAACATGCATTGGGGTACATGTATATACACACATTTCTGTGTCACTTAATTGCATCTCAAAAGACCTTTGGAGAGTCAAGATAAGTTGCTCTATACAGTCCAACTTACCCTTCCTGGAGGCGGTTTCTCTACAGTTATATCAGTAATGCAAAATATGTGGCAACACCCAAATACTTTTCATGTGGCCGCACAGCTGTTTTATCACCTGCAGTTTATTTAACTATGCTATCTTTCTGAACTGACTTGTAGTATAACTGGAAGTTCTCAGTGGGCATTGGTTTGGTCATATACTGGCAAAAAAGTGTCACTGAATGGATAAGAAAAGGCTAGTCATTTAATATAGCAGTTCAAGATGTCACCTTCCAGTGACTGAACAGAGCTCTCCTAAGGCCTGATCCGAAGCCCACTGAAGTTAATGGAAGTCTTTTAATTGATTTCAGTGGGGTGTGGCTCATTTCCCCACTGATCACATGCCTCTGGAATTTTAAAGGCACATCACATTGTGGACCTCACCTTTTTACATATCTTAGTACTATGCAAGCTGATAAGAGAAAGATGCTGACATCTTATCTCTGGTGACTCATTAATTCCTCTGCTTCTCTTATGCTTTAAACCCAAGTTCCCCCAAGTTGTCCATTGCTGAACCCACTTAAATGCTCTAACTAAAAAACACAAGAAGGAAGGTTTGAGTAGTGGGAGATCCTTCCACAGAGCCCTCCCCTGCAAAGATAAAGCAGGTCTCTCTTCATCAGACAAAAATCAGACTCATTCAATGAGTTGCTTATTTATTCTGGACAGCTTCATATGTCCCTATTAGTAAGGAAGGCCTTTTCTGGAACATTTTACCAGTAATGCTGATATAGTAATATTGAGACCTGTATAACACCCTGTGTGGACACTCTTATTCAGGTATTAGAGTGGCTTTGAGTGATTTAGCTTAAAGTTAACCCCCTCCCCAAGTGATATAAAATAAACTGGAAAATGGCCCCCTTATACCAGAATAAGAATAACCACATGGGGGCGAGGCTATACAAGTAGAACTAATGGTTTACATTTGCCTCTCAAGTTGTACAGAAATAAATGCTTCCATGTAGCCAAGGCCTAAGGCAGCAATTCCAATGATGAAAACTCAGAGGCCAGTCCTGTGGCCTGAGGGGTAGCCTGATGCATCACAATTAGGTGTCCAAATATCAGGGTACTTCATCAGGGCTTGCCCATCCCCACTATACCTCTAGCACTAGGAAATACAGCCAGATGCTGTGATTAGTAAGCAGGTTTCCCCAGGCATTTATGGTTGTTCTCAACAGGAGGGTTAGGAGAGAGGGCGAGGTGACTGAAAGAATGGACCCAGATTGCATTTCCTATCACTGGGGCTAAGAAGGAAGAAATGCCAAACCCCTGACTCCAGGAACCCCTACAGTACAAATAGAGCCTCACTAACCTATTTCCATGGCATCTACTCTAGTTTCTAGCAGCCAGATTTCGATGTCCTTATAGTGAGTACTACCTAATGCCACAAGTAGAGTCCCATTAGCAACAAAGGAAGGAACCATAGGTAACAGATTCATGTTGTTTAGAATACTATTGGAAGATGCTCAGATACCATGGTAATGGGCACAGTGTAAGAACCTGAATAGCACAGAACAGAAGTCAATGGGACTAGCTGCAGAGCAAGGTGGCATTCAGTGTGAGTAAGGGTGGCAGAATTTGGTCCTAAGTGACTTGGTTGGCATTGCTATTCCTAGTCACTTTGAATTGGCTTTCAGGAAGATCTCTGACTCTTCTGTGTTCCTTCCTCTCAAATAAGATGCTGCTCAACTGGCACTCTACTCACAGGGCGCCCTTGTGTTAAACCATTCCTTTGTGTGGTCTTTGGCATTATTTAAATGCTCTTTTTAGTGCTGATGGAAGATGCCAGATGGATACCCTTAGACAATGAAGTGTACATGGCAAGATACAGTGCAAACTTCTCACACTGCCCCACATACCCTGTGCTGGAGGGACCACCTCTGCTGGGGAAAGGGTAGTTCAGTCTCCAGGCTAATTCGGCCTTTACCTTCTCTGCTGAGACAGTGATGGGGTGGGGAGGGTGTTTGAGGGTGTGTGTGTGTGTGTGTGTGTATGGACCTGTCCAGTAGAAAATGGACTTAGACTGCTGAAAGCTGATATATGAAACAGTTTGGTCTAATGGCATTTAAGATGGGCTAGGTTATACGGGAGCTCATGGATATTCATGGCACTGGCTGGAGCTAGGCCTGCTAAAGGCAGGCAGCATTCAAATTTTCCCCACACAGCTCTTCCCATGCATTTTAGTCCTGTCCTGCAACATCCCTGTTAATCTGGCAGCTCCAGTGTAGTCTTTTGAACAAGGTACGCTGGGTCACACAGGCACCATGAGGTGTGTTAAGGATAGGTATAAGATCTTCATAGACAAAAATGAATGAGTTGCTAGCTCTGTGGGGCATGGGCTGTCTCTTTATGGATGTACAGTGCCTAGTACATTAGGAGTCTGATCTTGATTGGGATCTACCATAGACGTTATCAGAATACCGGCAATAATAAATAATAATCAACAACATGGGAAATGTCAGCAGCAGGATACATTTTTTGCCCGATAGGCCTGGAAATATTCATCTTGTACTGGGCTCCACTGTAGCTGAAATCTGGGAAGAAAGATCATTGCAAATCTGAGACTGATGAATATGTTGCTTTCTTGGAAGCTCTGTACACCATCCATAACTATGGCATGTCCATCCAGAATTTTCACACAGACAGTGTGACCCCATTCATTTATTACAAGAATTATCATTGAGTTAGGAGACTCACTTTAATGCATCAGCTGCTTGAGCCTTAGATGTGCAATAGTGCCAAAGCATCCCTTACGTGAGAACCCATAACCTAAAATGGTTTCTCTTCAGCAGCAAGAAGTACTCTTCCTTGAAAGGAAAAGAGTTTATCTGTAGCAATCTTTATACTCAATGGGTCGGACATCCTCAACTGGTGTAAATCAGTGTCACGCCATTGCTGAATGGAGCTCTATGCGTTAGGTGAACTTTTCCTGGGGTGAGTTAGGTGAGTTCTCCACAGACATTTTCCTCATGCATCTCACATTGCATTGCTGACCCTCAGCTCCTCTCAGCCTCAGATTTCCTTTCCCTCTCTCTCACACACATCCCATCGCAAAACTAGGCAGAATGAAACACCATCAAAGGTCAAGTCTCGAACCCTGGGTGGAGAACAGGAAAATTCAGAAAGCAATACACACACCATTGTGTTGCCAAGGAGAAGTAATACACACCCACACCAGAGAATGTTTGATGATTCATACCATTTAGTGCAGTTCTTACCCTTGGGCTAGGGGTTAGTCATGGAGAGCCACCAGAATTCCAGGAGGTGGTCTCAGGATTTTACCATTTACTGGCACAGGGTAGTTTTGCCAGGTGGTGACAGTCCCTTTGGTTTCCTGTGCACAGACCATCATGTAATTCCAGGAGCCAAGCCAACTTTCCTTCCTAACTCACCGCCAGGTATCTCACCCAAAGGAAGCAGGTGCTTTCCGCAGCTGAAGAGCAGCCACAGGGAATGCTCTCGCCTGCCTAGCAGCCATTAAGCAGTGGCCACCTCTGCAAAATGACCACAGTTGAGTCAATGCCAAGAATGTTTCCTCCTCTTTCATAAGACATCTATTTATTTTATAGATTTTTTTCACACAGCCACAGCCACATCAGTTTACATCAGCTGAGGACTTCCCATCTCTTTTCTCCCCGCACCCTGACAACTCCATCAATGCTGTATATGCATGGCTTTGTGGAGAGACCACACAATCTTGTTACTATGTCCACTATCTCTTCTCCCCCAAACTAACCTGTTGTCCACGTTTCCTTTGGATTGTAACCTTTCCAGGGCAGGGACTCTTTGCTTTTTATTTGTAATGGGAGATGCCCTGCTTACTTCTGGACTCTGTAAAATAAAATTATAATCCATCTATTCAAAATTCAGCAGCTCATCAACGCAGCAGAATCTGACAGATAAACCATGATGCTGTGTTCTCAAAATGCTAGAGCAGCAATTAAAACAGCAACAAATGTGCCACAAACCAAAAGCAACAAGCTAGATGGCTTCAGATCCTTGCACAGAATTATTCCCCACCCCAGCAGACCATCTCACCACAACACAATGAGGAGAACTAAGGCGGATGCTCACCAAATATGAAATCAGTGGCCATAAATAAAAGATGGACTGTGCCTTGTTCTGCCCAGTTTCCAAACCCAGAGAAAGGCAATAGAGTAACTGTGATTAAGAAGAACTTAATACTGATAGGCAAAGGATTATAAGAAAGCTATTTCCTCAGATTATCTTGAATCATAAAAGATATTTCATCACAGAGAAATGAGGAAATAAATGAGCCTAACCCTGGGAGAAAGGAGAGAGCTATATAAAACATCATGCTATATAGCAATTAATCTGCAACTGGTTCAGGACTGGATGGTGCTGCTCAGACCTCAAGCTCAAACCCCAACCAGCAGGTAGCCCCTTACTGAGCAGCTAGTACCTACTACTCAGACACCAGAGGGGGTGCATTTTTAAGGAAACATGTAAATGGCAGGAAATGTGGAGTAAGTCTCCTTGAACTGAGTTCATTGTTCCACCAATGTCTTCCCACTCATTCAACCTCTCCCTGGCAGGCAACCATGTGGAATTCGTTCAACACATGGACAAATCAGTTCCAGTAAAATAATCCCACCCACTGAAACTTTCGTTGCAGACTCAGCCCCTCTCTCTTCTCTGGCATCCCTTCCATTAGTCCTATTTAAAAATTCATATAGGAATCCTTCTTGTGTCAGGCATTTTAAAATTAAAGATGGGCCTCAGCTATAAAGATTCAGATCTGAACTCCATCAAAGTTTATCAGTGCTTGGATTTGTAGGCATTGTTATTTGTACAGCTATTACTTTAATTTGACCCATTCTAGCTAGAGTTGAAGTCCTGGCCCCAGTGAGGTCAATTGGCATTTTTGCATTGACTTTGATGGGATCTGGATTTCAGCCAGGGACAGTTGTAAAGCTTGAAACGGGATCAAGATTCCAGAACTGAACTTCAAGGTTGGGAAGCATTGGGATTTCAGCTGTTGCATCTGGCTCTGCTCTGAATTTGCTTCCAATCAGATATGAAAAGCAGGTTTGATTTCATGATGATGTTTTAAAAGAAACCCTGCTCCTCCATCTGGCACAAAACTCAAAGTCCAAGTGGCAGGATCTGTATGACTCAACCCACCCACAGAACAGTTTCTGATACTACTGAAGCTGTGTTTGTATAGCATGTGACTCAGTTATTTCAAGCAAAGTACCTTGTACCTGATTTTTCTGGCTCTGCTCTAATGCTAATCTATGGCTCATATTGGCAATGTAAAACTTAGTTGTTTTATGTGCAGCCTCTTTCAAAGATGATTTACTGAGAACCAGTGATATGCATCTGGATGAAGTGGGAATCAAATTACTGACCCCCCTGACTTTCATCAGAGCTCCACTGTGCTAGGCCCTGTACAAACACATTGTAAGAGCCGGTTCTTAGTGCAAAGAACTTACAGCCTAGATAGACCTGGCACGCTAAGGGCAGATGGGGAAACAGAAGCACACGAGGCCAAATGACTCCCCTAAGATCACAGAACAATTGAGTGGCAGACCTGGGAATAGAACCTGGATCCCCTGATTCTGTCCAGTGCCCTATTCACTGGATGAGGACCCCTCTCAGATGGGGATTGTGCTGTCAGAATAGCTTCAGGCTCATATACATTTTAAACCAATGAGTACATGTGATACAAGAAAAGTCTTTGTTACTAAGGGCCAGATTCTGCCCTGGGATAAATGCACAGAAAGGGAACTACTCAATGTGACCAAAGGTAGCTGCATCTGGCTCTCTCGGAAAAGATATTTTGGTATGTTACAAGAAGACATATTTCTCCAGCATATTTTATATTCACGATTGGCTGCCAGTGCTATGCAGCTTCATGGTCTAATAAATCCTGGGATGTCCAAAGTGGCTGTGCCTTGTGCCCAACCCCACTGAAGTTGAGGGCAAATCCCCCCCTGGCCTCAAAGGGAGGAGACTCAGGCCCTATGCAGTAGCTTCTGTGAAGGAACTGCCATAGGCACACTGAGGGCGAGGCATTCCAACAAAGACTCTTTTTATTTCCAAGAGTAGGATGTCATAAAGTGACGACATATTTAATAGCAATACAGGGTGTGGGGAAAAAATCCCAGTGCAGGAGAACAGTCACTGGCTGAAATTCTAAGATGATAAATGTCACGGATTTTAATAAATATAAACATAGGAGTGGCCTCACTCAAGGACTGTTGAGATCATTTTTCTACCAGCTGATTATATATATTTTACCAGATAAAATAGTAAGTAACAGTGTCAGTTAGTCTGCCAGAGGCAAACTACGGACAGGACTGCAGGAATATTTTAAGGGTAAGAAGCAGATTGTCAGCTGGTGTAAATCAGTGTAGCTCTATAAATGTCCATGTGCCGCCCTGTTTTACCCCAGTTAGGGTCCTCGCCCTAATTGTGATGCGCTGTGTTGTAGAAGGCTTCGTTTGGCACAGCTGCTTGGTTTGAAGGGGGAGCTGCTGCTCTTTCTCAGCTGAAGCAGCGGGCCAGCTCCCCCACCTCTCCCTGATTTTGGGTAGCAGCACTCCCCTTCCTCCTGCATTAGTGAAGTGAGGCCACCATGTCCTGTTTCAATCTTCTTCAAACGCTAAGAGCTGTGTGCTGGTCTGAAGCTCTGCTGGGTAAATTATGCCAGTCAGGGATTGTGGAAGTGCAGGGAAGCTCAACCATGCCCCCTGCACACGCACCAGGACTGCAGTGAGGGCGGGTCCTAGACTTTACATAGACTTTAATGTCAGCAGAGATGCCACACACATTAGGAGACCCTTCAGCTGTAATGCAAGGGAGAATCTGTGCAGTAGGGCCTAACAGAGACAAGATGCTGTGTTTCAGAGAAACACAAGCAAGGAACAAATTGACACGAGGGAGTACATTGCCCCCTCATGTTTGGTCTTAAAAAGGTAACAGACTGTACCTCTATTAGGGTCAGAAACAACCAAGTGCAAGACACATAAGGAAGAGTTCTTATCGTTTCTGCTGATTTGAAGTTACAGGACAGAATATTGTTTTTTTTAAAGCTGTAGTTTTAAAAATGTGCTACCATGCTTTGAAAGAAAAACTTCAGCCACTCAAAGAAGGCTTTGGATTAAAATTATGGAGCCAAATCCTGCTGTCTGTCACTAGTCAGCTCTTGCTAGGGGACACAGTCTGAGTGCTCAGATGGCAGTGAGTATAATCTGCATGGATTAGCTAGGCAAAACTCTCAGCATCAGGAATTGTAGCTATGATTTCTTAAAGTACGTTTTTCAGCCAATAGAGCTGTCAGTTGTAGAGCATTCCAGCCTGAGTGTAGCAAAGGGGGAACCAGGGAGACAAAGCTTGGATGCAAGCAGTGTGGAAATCTCTTTGTTTTCGTTAATAAACATTTCCTTTTTAAGAAAGCCTGTGATAAAATATCATGACAGGGCTTGTCTTTCCTTGCCCAAGTAAGGCATGATTAGAAAGCCATGTTTTTTCAAGGCTAATTATTGCTGAGTGAATATATGCACAATATGTAATGTTTTTAATGAATACACCCGCTTTTTCACTCATGGGTGTCTGTTTGCCTGAAATATATTTGTTATGCACGTGCCTTTTCATGTATTTGTTAAAGCATGGGTTAATCACAAATACTCACTATCCTGTGTCTTCACAACTATTTGAGATGCGGTAGAGTGTGGACAGGAAGGGGAGGAGCAAGGGCAGGTCCTCAGGGGAGAGGTGGTGCTGGGACAGGACGAGGCGGAGCAAAGGTAGGGCCTCGGGGGAAGAGAAAGAGTGGGGTGGGTTGGGCCTTGGGACAGAGTGGGGTGGAGCACCCCAGGGAAAACTACACGTCAGTGCCTATTGTCCCATTCTAGCACTACTGCCCCTCCCTCTGATTAACTACATTTCTCAGGGGAGTGACGTTTTCACATCTGAGCGAGGTAGCTCAGCTGATGTAACTGGTAGTGTAGACCAGCCCTAACAAAAAAGAACATGGCAGATTGTGTGTAACAGCACTGCCTGGTGACACCTGCCATAAGGGTAACAGCTTGTATCAGAGTAACTGGCGCCATCATTATGAATAGTGAGATTGGCTGATCCTGAAGCCAAGTTATTCAAGCGGGACTAGTGATTAGGTATGTCCAATTTGAGCCATTAAAGAGGGGCCTGATTTTCAGGAAGTTCTGAGCAGCTACGCTCTGAAATTAGGCCCTTCTAAGGAGACTCAGGGTGGACACCCAAAATCACTAGTCACTTGACCAGTTTCGTCAATAGCGATGGCACCAGCTCAGCCAGGTATAAGTGGTGAGGGCTCAGGGAGGCTGTGCTGCGGGAGGCTGGAGAGCCTGTAAAGCTTGCTGCTTCTTGAAGGGGAACAATTCCCAGCCCCCAAAGGCCTAACCACAGCCTGCACGCACAGATCTCCCTGTTGGGCTAGGAACACAGTTTAAAGGTGGGGCTTCCCTCTCCCCTACCTCAATCAGACATTGAAATTATTTCATTGTCTCGCTTCATTAAAGCAATTGGAGTCAAACTGACAGGGGAAGAGGCCGCACCTTGTGCAGCTTGCAGGGAAGATGAGAAAGCTCATCACAATTAAGGTGTCGGTTTGCTTTGCCTTAGTCCAACTTTTAAATCAGACTCCCGGTTAAATGAAATTAGACTCCTGGTTAAATGTAGTTTTCAGGCTTCTTGCTCTCAAGCAACACAACCTACTGGTTGAGCAGGGTCAGCCGTTCTCCACCCTGACAGGCAGGGTGGCACCTCCACCACTGTGGGAAAAGGAGGATAGAGTTGCCTGCTCCCACCCACCAGTGTCCGCTTTGGGCTAAGTTGCTCATCTCCACTCATTAACCTTTCCACTGCCAAGGCTAAGGGGCCATCACTTCTACTGGCATTGCTGCTGATGTTGGTGCACAGAATAGTGATGAAAGGCTCCAGGCATACGTGCAGGAAAAGCTGTGCATCCGAAGGGCTTTGATGGCATAGAGCCCAGACCCAGCATGTGCCCAGCTCTGCCAGCTAGCGAGCACTAGGTTAGATTTGTGTTTTGGTAGTTTGACTTATGCAGTACTGTGCTTGTCTGAGAAGGCCAGGTTGTGTGGCTGAAGGTTTTAGTGGGTGAATTCGTACACAGTGGAGCCAGTTGTCAGTTATGTTATGGCCCTTTCACACTGCTCTAACACTGCAAAGGGGCCTTAAACTGAGTCCCCCTGAGAATAGCTTGGGCCAGCTCCTCAGCAGATGTACAACGTAGGTCCATTGCAGTCAACTTACACCACCTAACAATTTAAGTGCCTGTGTGGAGAGGGCTGGTCAGGGACAGGGTTAGATTATATTGTGCTACAGCTATTCTGTGCTTCCCAGAACACAGTGGGAGTCCTGGGAAGCAAAGTAGGTTAGAATCGTTCTGAGGCTGTTTGAATTTACACAGGGAGCCAGGCAAGAGAGCCACAGAACCCAGAGCAGAAGGGTGATCTAAAGGCACCTTCCCCCAGCCCTGCACTTTCCTTGCCCACAAGTGAAGGAATGAAGTAAGTGGGAATCAGGCTCACATGTTCCATAATCCCATTTAACCAGGTCTCCTTGTGTAATGTGACTGAGTGACCCAGACTCTCGGTACAACCTCAACTGTATAATGAAAATTACTGAGCAGACCTTTTCCTCCCTAATAGAGGGGATGTAACATAAATTTATTGAGAGAGGCACATTTAATGGCAACTGCTTTCTTTGAAGAAATTAACATGCTGGCAAATGCAGTGGACCAGCAGCTAAGTTAACATGAACAGAAATGACACACATCCTGCCTAAAAAAAGCCCCTGGCATTTTCTACCAGGTGGAGCAGGGAATCCAGTGCCGCCACTGACTCAGCATGTGGCCTTGGGCACAACCTGTAATCTCCCTGCCTCAGTTTCCCAATCAGTAAAATGCAGATAATACTTAGTTGCTTCTGGTGAAGCTTTTAATTAATGCTTGCAATGTGATTTGTGCTACTCAGATGAAAGGCACAGCAGAAGTGGAAAGTATTACCCATTTTTATTGGAGTCCACCTGACACAATTATCCAACCTAAATTAACTCTATGTCAGACTACTAAAATAAGGAGTGTAACATTCTTGCAATTCCAATTCCTGGGCTAACTCATCCACGCCCCCCCTCCCCCACCCAGACTCTAGGGTTTGCATAGGGATCATCAGTGGACATGCTGTGAGCTTTTGCTGCTGGCTCTGGGTCTGTGGTCCAGCATTCCCCAGGGAAGGAAGGGGTAAGGTAAAAGGACCACAACCTATTCTGACATCCCAATAGCTTAGCAAGCTGAGATTCCATCAGTTTCAGTATATGATTTGCAAGTGCAAAGGACCGAAGAACCTTGGTGTGAGCATGGCCATGAGTCCAACAAACCCGGCACTCTAGTTTTTTTGTTTTACTGGTGTGGACGTGGCCTGGGTACAGTTAAACACAATGGAAAACCACAAGTCAGGATTTCCTCCATTTTATTGTGTGCTCCAACCTCATTCTTGCCCTTTCTGCTTGTAAAAATTCCCTTCAGAACATTAATGGAATTACTGTTGTCTTGACAAAGTCTTTGAAACCAGCATGAAGCAAAGTAGAGCATGAAATAATTCATAATCACTCCCCTCTTCTCACTGGGGCAGAAAGCCAAATCCTTAGCCTTTAAATGCCAACATTATGAAAATATGAACAGTTTTTGCATAACTTCAGCATCTCAGAAACAGCCACAGTTTACTTGACATCATTTGTGGTTCTTCACTCCCTGTGCAAGAAGACTCCTGGAAACAAAGGCTGAAATGGGGGACGTGCTGGACCCAGGCTAAAGGGATTTCTAGCCTGTGTATGAAATGCCTGAGGCTTCTAAGCTGTAAAGCAAGAACAACTTGCCCTTTAAGATGCTGCAACCTGCTTGTATCATTCCTCAGGGTGAGCACCTGCTAATTCATATCCAATCTATTTAGTATATTAAGCTTATGTTGTGAATTTTGTTTATTTGCTAGGTAATCTGCTTTGATCTGTTTGCTGTCCCTTATAATCACTTAAAATCTATCTTTTGTAGGTAATACATTTGTTTTTGTTTTAATCTAAACCAGTGAGTGTTGAGTGCTTGGGGAAAATCTCAGTTTGGTTACCACAAGTGTGCATTGTTCTCTTCACATTAAACCCATCTACTGGCCAGATTTGACCAGGGCACGATGGTACTGCTCTTGGGTCTTAGGTTGGGAAGCTGGTGGTTAGAGAGCCTGCATGTGACTGTAACTGGGTGTGTCCCTAGCTGTGTGAATGCTGGGGAAAGGGCAGGCTGGAAGGCTTTGCAGCTTGTCACAGCAGCACAGTGTGTGTGAGGGACCCCAGGCTTATGGGGCTCAGTGGTACCCCAGTTCCAGGGGGCACCCGCCCCACTTTTGTCCATCTTCTGTTTTTGGTGAGTGGTATAAAGTGAATTCTTGATAATTGCTGAATGTCATGCAAAACAACATAGAGTTTAACCAGGAACTTAAAACTAGAAAAGAACTGCAAAGGTCGTGAAACGCAGAAGACTATGGTTTTTGCAATCATCCTGCTGCATGGCTCAGAAGTTACCTTCCTGACACCAGCCTTTCTAAACCCTGAGTCGAGCAGGTTTCAAACAACAGTTAGCTTAAACAGTACTGCAGGCACAGGTAGGCCTTATGTACATTTACAGCTGAACTGCACTCAGAATCAGCTCAGGTGCCACTGTTATTAACAGCCACTCGTCCTAATAATGATTCAATTTGCTTGTGTAGAGAAAAAAACATCTTTGTCTCAAGGTGCTGCTGTTTG
Organism: Gopherus evgoodei; assembly: GCF_007399415.2. Classification (NCBI taxonomy): domain Eukaryota; kingdom Metazoa; phylum Chordata; order Testudines; family Testudinidae; genus Gopherus; species Gopherus evgoodei. The sequence continues at coordinate 110,807,497 of NC_044325.1, read as the reverse complement.
TCCTATTTTATTCTAAGCAGTACTGCATTTGGGTATAAGGCTGAGATTGAAAATAATGCATTTGGTTTGGGGTTTTTTTTACCTTTTTGAAGAAGTACAGTAATATCAGAGGCAGGTATAACTTAGGGTATGGCTACACTTGAAATTTCAAAGCGCTGCCGCGGCAGCGCTTTGAAGTATGAGTGTGGTCGAAGCGCCAGCACTGGGAGAGAGCTCTCCCAGTGCTGCACGTAAACCACATCCTCTACGGGTGTAGCTTGCAGCGCTGGGAGCCGCGCTCCCAGCACTGTGGCACTGATTACACTGAGGCTTTACAGCGCTGTATCTTGCAGAGCTCAGGGGGGTGTTTTTTCACACCCTGAGCGCGAAAGTTGCAGCGCTGTAAAGTGCCAATGTAGCCAAGGCCTCAATTGGCTTTGCATTGCATTAAAATGTCTAGACCAAGTCAACCAGGCCCCATCTGCCCTTTTTTTAGCTAGTCATTTCCCTGTATAAACTCATGCTCCTAATTCAGAGAGGTACATTCTATCACGTCACCTGAACTGGAATCCGTCTTTAACCTGGTGTCTTTCCATTGAGAAGGAGGGAGTGGGAACCCAGAGAGGGACAAAAGATTCCTGCCTTATGCAAAAGATATATAAATGGGTGGAACAGAACAAAGCAGGAGCCATCGTGGATCCTTCCCTAGCTACCACCTGAGCTGTACCAGGGGAAAGACTTGTGCCCAGGCCTAGAAGGTGTCCAGTCTGAGAAAAAACTTACTAAAGCATCTCTAAGGGTGAAATTATCTGTATTCAGTTTAATTAGACATAGATTTGCATATTTTATTTTGATTGGTGTCTTACTTTGTTACTGTCTGTTACTACTTGGAACCACTTAAATCCTATTCTCTGTATTTAATAAAAATCACTTTTTACTTATTAATGAACCCAGAGTATGTGTTAATACCTGGGGGAGGCAAACAGCTGTGCATATCTCTCTATCAGTGTTATAGAGGGCGAACAATTTATGAGTTTACCTTGTATAAGCTTCATACAGGGCAAAACGGATTTATTTGGGTTTAGCCCCCCATTCGGAGTTGGGCATCTGCGTGTTAAAGACAGGAACACTTCTGTAGGCTGCTTTCAATCAAGCCTGCAGCTTTGGGGCAAGTAATTCAGATCCTGGGTCTTTGTTGGAACAGACAGGCTTGTCCAGCTCAGCAAGACAGGGTGCTGGGGTCCTGAGCTGGCAGGGAAAGCAGGGGCAAAAGTAGTCTTGGCACGTCAGGTGGCAGCTCCTGGGGGCCGGGGGGAGTGTTCTATGCTCTAACCTGTCTCTCACACACATTCCATAACATGAGACCATCTACTACAAAGCATATAAGCCAAATGGCAAGAACTGTACCCAAATAAAGCTTAGTACTTAATGAAATAGGGCATCTGCAGCCCTTTTGAGACATCTGACAGGTATTACTGTTGCACAAATGTTAAAGTGCACATAGCGAGCCCAAGGAGAGCACATATTTAATGGTAGCATCCCTATTGCCATTTGCTGGAAGAGAGATGGAGCTCCATGTGCTAGCATCAGGCAACATTCTCCTTTTGCAAAAGTAGTTCTTTTGTCTGTGTTATGCACTCTGCCTACAGTGGTACCTCTTGAAAGGTTATGACTGGGCCCAAGATGGGCCAATTGTTTTGATTGGTGTTGCATAATCACTTGCACCTTTCCTAGACTACAAAGGCAGGATCTTTCAGGATTCATTTGTGCTTAACTTTTGTTGGGAGCCTGGGCAGGGAGCGAAGCGGCTACAGTTGAGGATGGGGCATTTTAAGAAAGCATATACTGTTTGATAGTCTTTTGCAGAGAAAAATTGTCAACAGTTCCTAAGAAATAGTGTGTTACATATAGTCAAGCTGAGAACTGATGCCCATGCTTGGGGTGCTTTTATTAGTCTGGGTTTGGCATCACAAGCTGTACAGATTCCCACGGTAAAAACCCTAGCGTAATGTGAGTTGTGTAAGAGGTGAACATGCTGGTGGGTGGAGAGTAATTTTCTTGTGTAGGAGAGCGGTGATGCAGCAGAGCAGAAAATTGGGCTACAAAGAAATCTGGCAGTCAATGAACAGCTCACTCTTTGCAAAAGGCTTCAGTAGCAATAATTTGGGGGGGGGGCGGGGATTGATGGGTTGGACACTTGTCCCACGTGAGTGACACTATTTCTTATTGGAGAGTATGAGGCTGCCACCTCGCACAAATGGCACTGCATTTTGGGACTAACTTTGGGATACCTTCCACTGGTTGTAAGAGGCTAGAACTATTTGGGATCACAACATGAACATGTGACAATAGCAAGTACAAAGACTGCTCTTAGTGCACTATTAGTGTTACAAAGATAAAGCATTTAGGAATGCTAAGGTTCTCCAATTTATTTTCAAGGTCTGTCCATGTCACTTTAATTTCTAGTTAAACGTTATGTGAGCAATGTGGTTGTGGAGTCGGAAGGTCTCAATGTCTCCAGTGTCTGTTTACATTTTGTAATTTTACATGGCATATTTGCATTTAAATGGTTGATCTGAATTCACTGCTCCATGGTTGTGGACTCACTTAGACAGCTAAAATGTTTGTTTTTATCTGTTCAGACCAATGGTGCATCTAGGCAGATAGCCTGTCTGCAACAAGAAAAGGGACAAGGTGTAGCACACTTTAACAGACAATTACATAACATACCTATGAGAAAATTCATCATAGACTCAGGCAATCGATGCTCTGCTAATATCTTGAAGTAGAAACTTGTTTACTCAGCAAAAAATACACATGACCCCAACCATCCACACTGCCCTGGCTCCCTACCTAGTACAGGGTCATTGTCAAGGTTATGGCTCTCTATGTTCAATTCCCTGCATGGAATTGGCCTGAATTAGAATGGTCCTCTCCCACAGGAGGGAACACCTACAGCCACACTGTTTAATTGAAACACTGGACTTGAGAGATCATTTATTCTTAAAAATTTGAAGTGCTCTTCCTACCATGATAGGTGGTATAGCTGTAAATGTCAATTTAGTCTAGCTCCTGTGCCTGGGATTTTTTTTTTAATTCCCTACTGAATTTTTTTCTTGAATCTTAAGTTTTTTTGCTTCACTATTATCTGGTTAAAGTTAATAGAACACGCCTCTGACTCCTGGGCCTTGTCCCACTGAAACTAATTTAAACAAAATTCCATCTACAGTGAAAATGATATTTTTACTGCCATAGTTAGCTGTGCACATAGCTAGCTACTTGGCCCTAGTAGGTAAGCTACTTTAAAAATGACTTGGGGATAAGGCAGAACCGTGGTCCCTGCAGTGGCAATCTACAGGTACATACACAAAAGATTACTTATTTTTGTTGAATAGAAGTTTAGAATTCAGTAAGCAAATGTACCAAGATGCTGCAACAGGAGATTTTTCTTCATCCACCTTGTTTTTATTGAAAATGTTTAAAGTTGTAGCTTTCCCTTCTGACTGGACTTGGACTGTAGGTCTGATCTGGTCTAGCAATTCCTCACACAGATAGCAAAAACCTCAAATACAATAGTTCATGGCCCTGTCTCCACCACTGCAGGATTTTTCCCTGTAGTATATTTAATGTTTTGCCCATTTGAGATTTTTTGTCTTGGATTTCAGTCCCAAAGTTGCCCCAGCTGCCTAAAGGAATCCCCAAATCCTTGCCCAGACTCCAGCTGATGGACAGGACAGTAGATGGGGGCAAAGGCTCTACTAAAATTATTCCATACTGAATCCACTCAGCCAGTTGCATGCTGTAGAACTCCAGGCATTTGTTTCAATATTAGATGGGAGAATTGGTCCTCAGAGAACCTAGCATACTCTGTGCTTGCAGTTTTGTTAGCCAGCTGAGTTACTGCTGATTGTTATTCCTCTCAAACTCAGGAAAAGCAGCACAATATCAAGTACAAGTTTTCCAAAAGGTCCACTCTTTGGCTGAGAACAAGCACAATTAGTTTTGGCCCTATAATTAGGCTTTTCAAGGATTAGAGGCTGCAAACATTTTAGAATGGAATTCAGTATACTTAACGTATTGCAAACAATGGTAAAATTCCATTTCTCTTTCCTTCTCAAACTCTTAGGCCTGGTCTACACTACGCGTTTAAACCGATTTTAGCAGCGTTAAACCGATTTAACGCTACACCCATCCACACAACAAGGCCCTTTATATCAATGTAAAGGGCTCTTTAAACCGGTTTCTGTACTCCTCCCCAACGAGAGGAGTAGCGCTGAAATCAGTATTGCCATATTGGATTAGGGTTAGTGTGGCTGCAAATTGACAGTATTGGCCTCCGGGCGCTATCCCACAGTGCATCATTGTGACCGCTCTGGACAGCAATCCAAACGCGGATGCACTGGACAGGTAGACAGGAAAAGCCCCGCAAACTTTTGAATTTCATTTCCTGTTTGCCCAGCGTGGAGCTCTGATCAGCACAGGTGGCGATGCAGTCCCAAATCCAAAAAGAGCTCCAGCATGGACCGTACGGGAGATACTGGATCTGATCGCTGTATGGGGAGACAAATCTGTTCTATCACAGCTCCATTCCAGAAGACGAAATGAGAAAGCATTTGAAAAAAATCTCCAGGCTATGATACAGAGTCCACAGCACAGTGCTGCATGACAAGCGTAACGGAAAGCCAAAGAATCAAATGGAGGGAGGGAGCGGGTACCGAGGACTCCAGCTATCCCACAGTCCCTGAAAAGCATTTGCATTCTTGGCTGAGCTCCCAATGCCTGTAGGGTCAAACACATTGTGTTTCAGGGTATATGTCATCAATTCACCTCCCCTCCCACCCCCCCGTGAAAGAAAAAGGGAAAAAAATCGTTTGACTTTTTTATATGTCACCCTATGTCTACTGCATGCTGCTGGTAGATGCGGTGCTGCAGCAATGAATAGCAGCATCTCTCCCCTCCCCAGTGGCAGATAGTAATGTACAAAAGGACTGATAGCTGTCCTCATCATACTGTGAGTGTTATTGGCTGGCCTCAGGTGAGGTCGGCCAGGGGCGCCTGGGTAAAATTTGGAATGACTCCCAGTCATTCCTGGTAGATGGTACAGAACGGCTGGTAACCGTCCTCATCATAGCAACTGGGGGCTGAGTTCCATTAGCCCTCCTACTTTCATGTCTAAAGAAAAGATTCTGTACTGCCTGGACTATCACAGCAGTTGGAGGCTGCCTCCCCCTCATTTTAGCTCACTAAAAAGTCAGTGTTTCTTATTCCTGCATTCTTTATTACTTCATCACACAAATGGGGGGACACTGCCACAGTAGCCCAGGAAGGTTGGGGGAGGAGGGAAGCAACGGGTGGGGTTGTTGCAGGGACACCCCCTAGAATGGCATGCAGCTCATCATTTCTGTGGGATCTGACACAGAGCAGCTGTGCTCTCTGGTTCTCTGATACACTGATTCTCTAGTACACTTGCCCCCTACTCTAGGCAGAACTGACTATTTTTAGATACAACATAAAGGAGGGAATGACCCCCTGGGTCATTCCCATTTTTGTCTTTGTGCCCCCACCCAACCTCAGTGAAGGCCAGCCAGGAGCACCCATGATAGCAGCAGATGGTACAGAACAACTGATAACTGTCATCTCATCACCAATTTACAATGGCACAGCAGACGGTACAGAATGACTGGTAACCGTCTCTGCTACCTTGCAAAGGCAAATGAATGCTGCTGTGTAGCGCTGCAGTATCGCCTCTGTCAGCAGCATCCAGTACACATATGAAGACAGTGACAAAAGGCAAAACGAGCTCCATGGTTACCATGCTATGGAGTCTGCCAGACCAATCCAGGGAAAAAGGGTGCAAAATGATTGTCTGCCGTTGCTTTCACAGAGGAAGGAATGAGTGACAACATTTACCCAGAATCACCCACAACACTGTTTTTGCACCATCATGCATTAGGATCTCAACCCAGAATTCTAATGGGCGGGGGTGACTGCAGGAACTATGGGATAGCTACCCACAGTGCAACGCTCCAGAAATCAATGCTAGCCTCTGTACATGGACGCACACCACCAAATTATTGTGCTTTGTGTGACTGCGTGCACTCAACTTTATACAATCTGTTTTACAAAACCGGTTTATGTAAAATCGGAATAATCCTGTAGTGTAGACATAACCTTAGTGTACCCCATGTTAAAAATTTTTTCCCCTAAGAGACTTCAAGAGATCTTTATATCTCGTCTGCCTCCCCTACTGCAGAGGCCACTACATTTCAGTTACCCTTGAATTGAACCAAACAGGTGTTTGACTGAAGCGTATCTTCCAGAAAGGCATGTGTCTTGTTCTGAACACAAGCTGGAGACTCCAGTTTCCCGTGGTAGTATGTTCCATTGATTAAACACCCTCACTTAAAAAATTTGAATGACTTTTCAATTTCCAGCCACTGACTCATTAGGACCCTTTTCTGGTGGACCTTAATCCCTTTAGTACCCTATTTCCCCCTTTAAAAGGTGCTTTTTAAATCTGCAGACCTGAAAAACTTGCACACAAGAATCCTAAGAGAGTTGTCTGAGACTTGATAATGTTAAATAAATCTTACAACACCCAGGAAATTCCTGAAGACTCAAAGTGTGCCAGTAGTCAAAAGGCGCAAGAGCGATGACCTAGGTAACCATAGGTTGGCTATATTGACCTCAATCCCAGGCAAAATAATGGAAGGGCTGATACAGGATTCAGTTAAGAACTAAAGGAAAAGAATATAGGTAATGCAAATCAATATGGCTTTAGGTTTTGTCAAACCTGACTTCATTTATTGAAATTACAAATTTTGCTAAGGGTAAATGGTTGCTGTAATATACTTAGGTGCAATACTCAAATACAAAGTTCTGATTACTGATCTTGTACAGTGCTAATTTTTTAAGCGCACAAATGGCTTGGGAGCAAGCTAACTGACATCACAAAGTAGTTGGCAGTTGGGAATCATCGAATGGGGGTGTTTCTAATGGGGTTCTGATGCTATTCAAAATTTTGATCAATGATCTTCAGAGGAATATAAAATCACTGCTGATAAATTGTGAATGACAAAGGACAGGGGAGTCATACAGAAAGATCTGGATCACAGCATAAGCCACGTCTTTCTCCCCCCCCCCTTTTTAATTCAGCAAAATGCACAGTTCTGTATCTAGGAACTAGGGGTGCAGGCCATACCTACAGAATGGAGCCCTGTATCCTGGAAAGCAGTGACTGACCCCTAAAATCCTTGCAGAGTGGACAAGTAACTCTGTATGAGCTCTATCCAGCTGTGGCAAAATACTAATTCAATTCTTTGGATGCATGTACAAGAGGATGGAGGTGATTTTTACACCTCTGTAGAGGGCATGGGTGAGATACTAGAATACTGTGTATATTGGTCTATATATCTTTTAAAAGAGTGAAAATAGGAGAAGGTGCAGAAGAAAACCACGAACAATTTGAGGACTGGGGAAAATGCCTTCCAGAGACTTAGAGGTCAGTCTTAAAAAAATATTTTTGTTGATAAAATAATTGAGGTGACTGGATTACAGTGTGTAATGTTTGTTCCTAGCAGATATTTAACATCCTATTACCGATGGATAGAAATTACTTCCTTACCTGTATGAGTACATCATCCTGCTTCTTGCCAACCAGAACATCTTTTTTAAAAAAACCCCATACTCATGTTTAGCATGAACAATTGTAACATCTCCATCTAGTAATGGCCTAAACCATTTCTAGGATTTCTTTTGTTCCTAGCATACTTAAAGATAGAGGAAATTCCATGGCTGGCAGAGATAAGGACAAAGTATTTAAACTTCCTTTTCAATATTTCATAACTTGAATTTTACATTGTTGTTTGGTATATATTGCTTTAATTTCTAATTGCAACCTTCACTTTGCCACTCTATCAGGATAGGCTTTTATCCAAAGTTGTCCTACCTTGATAGTGGAATCATGAGGGTTTTTTGGGGCCATCTAATAAACCCTTCTTAAAAGAACTCCCTAATATCTCTCACTAACACAGAAGTACATTTCAACCATGATGAATAAGCAAGAAACAATGCTATTGCATGGTTCCTTATTCATTTTTCCTCATGTGCATCAAGTTTGCTCACTTTTGCAAGTAACCACTTCACTACTAGCCCAGTAGAACTTATCCTGGGCTGTGGTGGACTATCAAGCTGGGTTTCCATCTCATGCATCACTGATAATAAAGTTATTGTGGATCAGATTGTGTCCTCTGGCACCCATGCAACCTCAGTCTATAGTGGGAGTGGACAGGTGATGATGAGGGAATAACTTGCCCTCCAGAGTCTTTCCTACTGGTGACTGGAAGAAAATATTCAGCTGGCATGTCAGAGCCCAAAGTGAAAGTTCTGGCAGTTAAGGAAAAAAAAATCTGCAAACTGAGCAAGTTTGATTATGCAAATGAGCAAGACAAAATATAGAATCCTTACAATAGCATGTATCATTTTTGTATCTGAAGTTATATGATTATGTTATCTGTACTTCAAATGTAGTTACACCTGGGTAACGTCCATTAGAAATAGCCTCAAACCATCTTTAAATATTTGGATTTAGAGTAGGAAGCTGAACACTTTATACCAACTGTATTCTTGCATTAGGTGGTCACATTTTTGGCTATTTGGCACATCTCGTTTCATACTGCATACAGAAGCATGTAGAATAGGAAATCAAATGGGTGTGTTTAGTTAATACAGGAAAAATGAACAAGACAGCCATCACTTTCCATGTTTCACAACTTTAATAGAATATTTAACTAGTCTGTACAAATTGAAAACACTGTATTAAGTTACAAATGTGTAAGGTAAGGCTGGAGCACTCTCTACATGCCTGGTCACAGTGTTGATACAGCTGCTATTCAACTGCTGCCAGAGGTTGGCATTGGATGCCTAAACTAGAAATGTGCACCTGAAATTCTGCACAACATAAGGTAGCTTTGAAGACTTCAGAGTTTTAAACAAAACAAGAAACTGTGGAACAGAGTAATTTGAATGTTGCAAGTAAACCAGAACTTCGGATTTACTGAGTTAAATTTTGTTAATTTATATGTTCAGAATGAAACCCCCTCCCATGCAGGATATTAAGCAATAAAAGACTACTGGAAATTTTCTGGTTCTTTGGCTGCAACTCATTTCCATCAACAGCAATAATTTGGCCTATATGTTATGATTTTTCCCCCAAAAGAGCTGTCATTTTGAAACATGTTCATTTCTTCTGTCTACTACCTTCAGAGAGACCAAATCAAGTTTCCTTGTACAAATACCCATATTTTACGCAAACAGGAAAATATTTTCAAGTATATTAAAAACTATTAAAAAAGCACTAATTCAGTCAAAGTACTTACAAACATGAATAAATAAATAGAAAGATGAACGACGACATAAATCTCGAATGACATCCCCATTAATGAATTACTTCAATTTAATTGACTTTACTAAGATAATAAATATGATATTTGAAGCTGCTCAAGCACTAGTCTGATTTGTAGATTGCAGGAAAATTTTATATTAAAAAGGAGAACTACTAGCAAAAGTCATACTGTTGTATTTGTTTTAGCTACCATAAATTTAATTTAATTTGTTAATTTAGCTTCTCAGCACATGTGCTATTCCACAATTTCAATGTTTACCAAGAAAACGAATAGTCTTTACTTTGTAGTTTGGACTAGGTCCCTATGAATAGGGCAAAAGGCTCATCAGAAAGCCTACTGACAATTATTTAGCTAGTGTACCAAAGGCTGTAGAGTGTGCTTTATTTAAACCTCATTTCCCAAATGCAGTGAAGATACCACTGTATAAGTTAAGCAAAAAATAAGGAAAAAAAAAAAAGAGTTAGTGAAAATCATGCATTTGAAAACAAATTAATGTTAAGCATTGTTAATAAGATTGTGCTGCAGCAATGGAATATCCTGAACTGCAGGCCAGGTATCCAAATATATTTGTTACAGGTTGTTCAAATATCACTCTGAAGTGGTATTTCCTTATTATTGTTGTTTGCACTCAGCAGGTTGGCTGGAATCTTTCTGTTTGGAGAGGAAAAAGAAAAAAAGTTAAAGGAAGAATCCTACAATGGTAGTTCACTCAGTGCAATTTGGTCATGCATCCTTTATAGGCAACTAAATAGATTGCTGCCACAATGTCTACTGGGGAGGAAAGCTACAGGTAAACATGGGCTAAATCACGAGGTCCTTAGCTACAATTCCCATTGATGTACAGTTGCTCAGCACTTCACAGATTATTCTAGTATACTTATGTTCTTAAATGGTAGAGAGCATACAAGAACTGCCATAGTGGGTCAGACCAAAAGTCCATCTAGCCCTTTACCCCATCTTCCGACTGTGGCCAATGCCAGGTGCCCCAGAGAGAATGAACAGAACAGGTAATCAAGTGATCCATCCCCTGTCGCCCGCTTCTGGCAACACAGAAGAGTTTCAAAAACAAAAATTCTCGAGTCCACACATAGGCTCCTAAATAAGTGGCCCAGTTTTCAAAAGTGATAGTGTCAATGGGAGATCCAGGGTGCTCAGCATTTTTGGAAAAAAAAAAAAAATCAATTCACTTGTTTTTTTAAGTCTTGGGTGCTCTGTTGGAGATGATGGAATGTATTTAACAGGTTGTGTTCCCCTCAGATGCCTTCTGCATCGCTAGCCAATAACTATTCAACTGTTTTAACACTCAGACACTTCTTGCCAAATGTTAATCTGATTTATAAGAGCGTTCAGAAAGTAAGAGACCTATAGCCCTACAACAGCATAGGGAGATGAAACAACCTGGGGGAAAAAAAAACAAACACCCCAACAAGAAAGGTGTGTTGATTAAATGCTCCAACTACTTAGCTTTACAGTTAATACTACCACACAATGTAGCAGGATATTTTAATCTAAGCACATACTTCCCTTTGTTTCTCTCATTACCCGCATCTATTATAGATATGGAGTTTGTGTTTTTATTGGTTTTTAACCACACACAAACATGCCTTTGTTGAACTCTACAGTAGGAAGGAAAACAGCTATAAGGAAGACATCTTTCAAGAAAAGACACCACTTTGACTGTAAAATGATTTATATTTGTTAACGATTCCAAACCTGAACATTTGATATTGTAAAAAAAGCAAGCATAGAGAATACATGTTACATTCATTATTCATCATCAGGTGCCCAAGTGCCTCTTCCTAACTGTCTGGGTTTCCAAAGGACACTGAAGTTAATTAATTTGCATTGATATAGCCTTAAACATCAGGTGTCTATCCTGTCAAGAAGGAATCCTCATACACTTAACACAGCAGCAAAGAAATGTTTTGTTTTTTAAAAAGTTCATTTGACAGATACTACTTGTAATTACATGGTACTACTGTTTGATTAGATGTGGATAAGAGGGAGAACATGCACAACTTCCTAGCCATCAAAAAACCCTATTTTTGAAGTAAAGAACATTTCATGAAACAACTGCTTTGTAGCTGAGATAAATATCAAGTCAACTGACGGCAGTTTCCATTTCAAATAGACAGCAGACACATCAGTTAAGAGCAAGATAGATTATGTCATTAATACCATCAGAATTGCAAAATATGGCTAAATTTAACCCAAACACTTAAATGAGTAACTGATGAATTAAAGATTGTTTACAACATTATAATGGTTTAGAAACTATATTTTAATCCTACTTTAGATCTTTTTAATATAACAGCCTTTAAGCAGGTAGGAAAGAAAATATTGATGGTACTGCTTCCAAGCGGAAAAACAAAACTATTTTATTTCAGTTTTATTCATGAAGACAAAACCCTTGTGTATTACATTTTCTAATACAATTATCCATGTTTTGTACCACTTTACAGCAATAGAGACATTTAGAAAAAAATGCTGTTGCTTAATTTCAACACGATACATGAAATTGCATACATATTGAAAAGTTCCCTCTGTAGTAAGTTTCACATGTTAAAATGTAGATATTGTTCTACATGCTATACCGTCACACTGAAAATGTGTTTGTAGATCTCTAGGATAGTTGTTTTTCAATATACAGAAATAGTGTGCTTTGGGCAAGGATGTCAAAAGCACCTAAATCTCACTATCTTTCAGTGAACTCTCTTAGGAGCTTAAGTCCCATTTTAAAAAGTAGATAAGGTGCTTTTGAAAATTTTACCTGTTAAACGCAATTGAAATATAAATGATCTAAACCCCAGTATTTCACACAGTAAATTGCTTTATTTGGCTCCCTCACTAAACCCAGTCTCCAAGCACAGAAGGAAAAATGAGAGAGAGCGCGAGTGCATATGCAGATGGTTAACAGATGTGGGTCTCCCAGACTAGGAGGTTCCAAGACAGTCTCCCTTTTCATAGAGAACACCCTGCTGTGGGGGAATGGAGGGTTGGTTTAACTTGAGCACTACCTACATCTTTTGAAGTGTCATAGGGAGCGAAGTGATCTCTTAAAGAACCAGAACCAAAAGTATTTGAGCTTTCCCTTCCTCTTTGAACTCCACCAGTGCAGCCAGTGGTTTGCTCCTGAGCTAAGGCTCTGTTCAGCAAGCTGACAGATATTCTCTACGTTTCACTTTCCAAATGGTCTCAGTGTGTAGCCCCACACAGAGAACATTACACTAGTCTAGCCTTGAAATGACAGAGGCATGGATAGTTGTACTAAGGTTCACATAAAACCATCCAAGTTGCACTTGCCTTGTCACGTGCAGACGGAAAGTGATCTTCCTTACAGATACAGCTGCCTGGGAATCCAGTAGCAGCCTAGGAATCTAACAGTACTCTCAAATTGAGAAGCTGTTACAAATTGCAGCTCTTCTTCCTGCTACTGGTCTGCCCTGAGCCTCCCTTCCAAGTCTGCAGCCCCTTACCTCCTATGTGGTCACTACATGCAGACAGGTTTGCTGGACAGTAGCACCAGGAGGAATCAGTGCTGGCATGTGCTGAGCACTGGTCACATGGAGGTTTGCAAGGCAGCAGTCAGAGAAGATAAATCCCAGCACCTTCCTTCCCTGGCTGCAGCCTTGAAAACCTGCCTGCAGGTGGCACCTTTCTTCCGGGATAGGTTGCTAGTAAGTCGCACACTGCTGCCAATATCCAAATCCTATTACTACAGATGTTAATGGGATGGGATTGATTTCCAGTAAAACACTGCAATTAACCAGAAGTTGCATGAAGCAGTGAAATTGACAAGAATGACAGCCAGCAACCAATGTAAATAATGCACTGTCTACAGAGACCCCACTTAGCCCTAACTACACCAACATGAGAGACGCAGAGTTTGAGTTATGTTGGTGTAGGGCACTTACTTCGGCAAGACCAAGGCTGTAGCCAATACACTGACATAGTTCTGTTGATATAAGATGCCCTACGTTGGCCTAGCTGTGTACTGTAGATCAGGGCTGAGTTAGTCACCGAGCTCTAAGTTTGAGGAGTGGTCCTCTGCTGTACTTGTAACTCCAAATTTGCAGTGTGTTGAGGACGAGAGGAAAGAACAAGACAGATCCAAGACACTGCAATCTTCCCTGCTCAAACTGCTTTCCCGACTTCTGTAAATCCCCAAAGCATTGCAGATTAAATGCTTTTAAACTACACCCTTTCAGAACACTGAACTGATAAATTTAAAGTCCAGCAAATATTTCAAGCAATGTCTCTGCTCATTAATTATAAAGTAATAAAGTTCTGCTAGTTAACCTCAATGCCTTGATTCCCAGTCCTTTGATTCATATTAGGAATAGGTTTATTCAAAAGATATTACTGACTGTAGATGCGGTCATTCATCTTTCTACCACCGTTTAATGTTATCCTCTCTCAAAACCAATATATGTTGCTGGTTGATTCAAATAATATTCCACTCCTCCTCTCTAAATTTTTACAAATCTGCTTCTGGAAAGCATCCAGTTTAACACAATGGAGTAATCATTTTGTTGCACATTCTAGATTGACATGCATATCTGACAGCTGGTCATCCGCTTATTTCTGTACCCTTAACAGTAACCTGGCCACCAAACTATTGTGGGATCAACAAAAGGTAGTGAGCACTAAATACTTGTTGTCAGAGTCAGGCACAGCAAGGAGAAAACCAGGCATTTAATCAATCATTGGAAGCCAGACTATGCATTAGAAGAGTTAACTAGCTCCCCACCATCCCCATAGCTCAGACATCACCTCAAGATGTCAAATCTTGGATGATCCTATTATCCCTCAATAAGTCACCCCAGGTATGATCCTAAGGAATGGAGGAAAAGCAAGCATCACAGCAAACAAACAAACTGTAAGTAACTTCACAGTGAAGTGTATGTGAGGAACTGTGCTAAGAGTATGGGAGTTCTTGAAGGTTCTGTTCATCCTATATATGGAAGACATTTCACAGGTCATCAAAACAGGTTTGCTGCTTAGTAATGGAGGCTTCTGCCAAGGTTGCTTTGAAGATGGAGTATTCTGAAGCATCAACTGTCATCCTCTCAGGAGGGGAGACTTCAGCCCTGGAGTACTGATAGAACTATGCTTGTTATCTGAATTTAGCCAGTTAGCTATCCTTCTCCCCTCAATGACATCACTCATTCCTTCAACCAGTAAAGCTGACACGGGTCCTCCAAGGCGCACACTGTACCAGTTACAAGACAACTAATTGGCTACTTATACAGCCTTTCTAAATCTAACACCTTTATACAACACCAAGACTTTGCACACTGCTTTACACAAGTTAAAGTGACATGGTTCTGCCTGAACACTTTACAATCTAAATTAGACAAACTTAGGACATGTGAGTAGGCAACAAAAAAAAGCAAATCAAAGCAAGAAAATCAAGCATATTCTGATATTTATATAGCAAATGAGCAATGTAAGAAGGGAGGAGTAGACAGGAATGGACGTCAGTGGACAATCAGGCAAAAAGTGGATTTAGGAGGAGAGAGCTGAAGGAGAGCAAGGATTCTTGGTGCACAGAAATGGTAATGCCTTCCCAGGCATAGGGAACAGAGAGTGAACAAAAAGGAAGGCAGCAAGAAGAGTTGGCCAAGTGAAGGGGATAAGATGGGAGAAATGGAAGATAAATTTTTTGTACTGACAGGATTGGAGCCTTGCCAATCTTAAGTTTTATTCTGAAGGACGGGGAGCGACTGATGGGGAGATAGATTTGAGGAGTCCAGGTGAGTGTGAGAGAATACAACAACATGAATGAGTTTTGGCAGTGGGAGTAGGGATTGGTTTTGAAAGCAATTAGATTTGCAGAGAACAAATCACAAGATAAGTTCAGTCTTGAAGCTGAGTGATAGGAAGTACAGTGGAGTTACAAATCATAGTCAAATCCAGGATGTAGGGAGAACGTAAGGAGGAACGAGTCCAGTTTGACATGTGTTTTGGAAAGCAGCAGGGCAGCTATGAGGAAACAAAAACAGAAAGGCACAAGCCTTAGAAAAGAGAGGGAACAGGTAGATGAGAGAAAAATCCCATGCGAGCAGACAAGATCGCTCAGGGCGAGGGGGCAGAAGGGAGCACCGGAGAACAGGAGAAAGAGGATCCAATGAAAGCAACACCAAAAGAAGGATAAGTGAACCAGAAAAGTAAAGAACCATGGAAGCCCAAGAAAGAGGATGATCTCTTGGAGAAGTGGGTAGCTGTCAGAGACAGCAGAGGTTGATTATAGATAAAATACTTAGATTCAGAATAAGCAAGTGACTCATGAGGAGAGTTTCAGCCAGAGTTGAGAAGGATTAAACTAGAGGAGAGTGTTAAATGTGTTTACAGCTCACTTGCAATCAATGAAAACCAACTAAAAGAGTCACGCTAAAAAGATACAGTATAAACCCAGATAGAAGAGAAAACATTTTTGTGACAAGTCTCAGAGGTATAACTTGTGTCCTGAGAATGTTGTATATTCAGTATATAATGTTACCTTGGAGTGCTACAATGTAAGCATAAACTTGCAACAGGGAGGCAAGGAGATAATCTAGATACAAATCTATTCTTAGGATACCATTCATGGGTATCCAGCCACACATTTCTCTCTACACTTTTCTGAACTGCAAATGAGGCATAAAACCTCAGTTTCGCCTAATTTTTATTTTAAAACCAGAAAGGTAGCTATAAACAAACCACATTGCATGTGCTACACATTGGAAGTTAGGTATGAATGGAATTCCACCTTACCTAGAAATGTATGAATGATAAACAGACTTAAATTACACCTAAATGGAAAAAAAAATTGAAAGGAACTGTCAGCATGAAAGAAAGTGAAATGTACAAAATTATACAGGCGGCAACAACCACAACGTTCCAAGATAGCTTAAGACATGGTTCTGCAGAATACCACACTCCACAGGACATGCTATTGAATACAGATCTACAGCACTGCAAATGTGTATGGCCACTGTAATTAAGAACACAGTGACTGGTATGATTCTCCCCTGAAGTATCTTTGACACCATTACTCCAGTAATGATGATTTTTAATTCTCAGCTCACCCATCATTGCCCTCCAGCTACTCTATTCAGGAGAGCCATGAAAACGGAGTGTGAAATATTGTTTCCGCAAGTTCTATTCTTTCCCTGTTCAAAGAAATAATTTCATCAAGAGTACAGACTTCTTTTAATACTTATTACAAGAGACAGGATTGATTCCTGGCACGGAGGCTAAAAGTGTTTTCTGCAAGGCCTGGTGTATCAGTCCCATGATCTCAAATTGGAAGTTTTATATACTTATTGCCATTAAAGAAATGGAAAGATGCTACTTTAATAGAAAAATGAATAGAAGTCTCCTCCCTCTTTTCATTACCTTTACTTACTAACTGTCTGGGTGACTGAATTATGGCTGAAAACTAGGTAAAAGGGGGAGCAGTGCCCATATCTTACTGACTTTTAAACTAAGCCTTATATTTTGTACTAGCTCTCAGCTTTTCTTCTGGCTAAACACAATGACATGATGGCAGTGTGTGGGATTCAGCAAGGCAACCACAAAGAAAGGAGCAGAGTTACTATAAGAGAAAAATAGATGGAGCTAGCAAACAGACTTGTCAAAGAAACATTAATTCATTCTAAAACTAGACTTCAAACTCGTATAAGATTTCTACCTACATATCCTGTAAATTGATTTCTTTGCAAATATTTAAATATTCACCTTTAATTTTACATAGAAAAGTGGTAAACATATCAATCACATCTGCTCCCCAATGTAGGTAAGTTAACATGTCTAATACTATTATTTATGCAATTTATAACTTAAGGACAATATTTAAGAAAACCTGAAGTTCAGAAGTTAATTCCCTTCATAATACAAAAAGTGTAAAAGAACAGGAATGAAGAGAATGATAACATAGTATACTGATACGTTGTTCATGGTTACACTTTGTACAGTTCTATTGTACTATAAGTATATATGCCCAAACAAAAAACTAACCTTAGGATCACTCTCTGTATCCTCCTCTTCCTCTCCCTCCTCTTCACCTTCCAATTCCTGTGATAAAAGGAAGAGAGATTAATAGGAGTTAAAAATCAGATTAAAGCAACTGCTTATGGTGCACAAAGCCAGCTATACAGTGCCTTCTATTGCATTCCTGTGTGTGTGTCAGCTGTGGAAAATAAATCTATTTGGGTTGGACAAGACAACCAGTCATCTGGTCCAGAAAGTCTCAAATGTCAGTGTGGATCTGAATGCAACATTCCTGTGGAAGTTATTGCAATTGCACAGATTTTTTTATTATTATTATTTTTTTTTTTTTTTTAAAGTGCCTGCAACACAATTCTGAGTTTTGTACTTCTGGGGAAAAAAAAACCGCTAGTGGATCTGCCTGATTTTGTTTCTTCATTTCAACCCTTATCTCATCTGTTTCTTTGAACAGTCATGCACCCCACGCACATGCCTCTTTACTACGTCTGGATCCTTTCAGTTCCTCCTCTTGCACATGTCTAACCTCAAGTTGTTGTATCCTGATGGAGGCAGATAGGCTAGCTCTTTCTCATCTGCTTTTACAAGAGTTAAAGTTTTTCGCTGCAAAAAAACTGGGACTCCTGTGGAAGCAGGGGAAAAGGAGGCCACCAGTCTAAGAATTGGTGATGCACTGCATTCCAGTACTTGATTAGGTCATATTACCATGGCATTTTCATGAAAAAAAGATTCTCAAGCACGTCTTGGTGAAAGGGGCAAAAAGCAAATTGTTAATATCTGTCAAAGGCACTGATTTGTCCCCAATGTTGCTTTTATATT
Organism: Gopherus evgoodei; assembly: GCF_007399415.2. Taxonomy (NCBI): domain Eukaryota; kingdom Metazoa; phylum Chordata; order Testudines; family Testudinidae; genus Gopherus; species Gopherus evgoodei. Next base: position 110,789,306 of record NC_044325.1, on the reverse strand, counting down.
CATTTTAGTGCAGAGATTTTGTACAGAGCTTATCATCACTATGTTTGTGCTCCGGTAACACTGGAAAAAATTGATCACAGTGGTTGCCATAATGCAAAACTGCCTGTGAACCTAATTAAACCCTTTATAACAATTCTTAATTAAAATAATTATTTAATATCTGAGAGGACTATGCTTCATCCCTTGCGAACTGTCTGTTTTAACTGTTCCAGTCTTGTCCAGTGTGTCTCCCCAGCATGTAACTAGGATTGTGTTTCCCATTAGCCTTCCTTACAGCCCAAGGTTTAACTTGGTAAACAAGTACACAAAAGATTTTTCAGTGCAATGCAATCTTCACATCTGCCCACAAAACAATTTCAACATTAAGTCATGGTTAAAAAAATGGACGTGACAATCAATTACTCCTTTGTTAAATATTAAAGAGTTGCAACTGTATTTTGATAATACAGCTCTGAGATACTGGACATAATTGGAATGTGTGTTTTTATGGAAAATACTTAGGACAAAAATTAGAATCTGTATAGATTTTACAGCTGCTTAACGTTAAGCTATAACGACTATTTTGTAGAGGAGTATGAACATGGCACTATGAAATACACACAGCCGTTTGTCCTATATGGGGCTAGATATTTCTATTTCAGAAAGGAGACTATGGATTAGTGATCTACAATCAACGCGATAGGCATCTCACCTCCTCTTCTCCTTCCTCTCCTTCTTCAAACTAAAACAAAAATAAAATGTTTAGGGTTGCAGAATGTTTTATGCAATTAGCTACAATAGGCATAGCAAATGCAAGCACTTAGAGTACCCTTCAAATAATCTCAAAACATTTTATTTACCTTCTAAAGCACTAACCCCATTTTACAGGTGTGGAAGGGGATACACAGAATTACTTTCTTCAAGTCCTACACAGAGTTGGTGACAACATCCGAAGTCTATAATCAATGTCTCCCAACTCTCAGTTTATCCCGTTCTCCCACTCACTGTAGCCTCTAAACAATGCTGCCTCCATGACAATTACCATTTAATCTTATAACAAGAAAAAGGGTGACACCAAATCTTGCAATATAGCTTTTCAGACATGTGTCTACAAGCAAGATATGCAGTTTCACTCACAACTTGCCTCAGCTCAGCAAGACAGTGACTGGGATATGAGCATTAGAAATTATATAGACAGAGAGAATATAAGTAAGTAAAGGAGGAGCCATAAGCCCTACTTTTTAATTTTAATTTACAAATTGAACTCATGGAATAAATACAAATAATGAATATGCTTCTTGGGTAATGTACATTTAACAAACTGAACACTGAAGCAGCATTAAGGAGAAACTTAATAGCATCCTTTATTCGTAAATTTCTTGCTCCTACCATCTTGTGACTAGTATATTTATACTAATGCAAGTTTAAGCAGTATACTGGTGTTCTCTTCTGCTGCATTCATCAGGGTATTTCAGCATAAGTGATTTTACATTGTTTTTTAATTTGGCTTTGTTTGAAGACAAGATACTACAAAAAAAATTCTCATTTCAAAGCAGTATTTAAAATTATTTGCCTAAACCAAACTGGTAAAGGCAATTAGTTTAGAAATCCACACATCTTTAAAGAAAGGCCAATCCTTCCTAAGTCCAGAAGCCTTCTCTTCTGCCTTGAGCTAGTGTTTTAAATGCTGTATCTCCTGTTTCCTCCAAAAAAAGAGCGTGTGAAGTTGCCCACTCAAGGAAACCAAAGTCTAGATGCTATATTGCTTCAGAGTCCAATCAAACGTGCAGCTACAGCTCAGCAAGCACAGTCACGGCCTGGTTCAGTTCTGTGGGCTACAATAATAAAGATACTGTGGTTGTTGCCTTGTCCAAAAGAAACCTCTCCCTGATTTCAGAAGTCCCAGGCAGTCAATGGAAGGTTTAACAAAAAAGGGCAATGTGACCATATTCAGCAAGTTCTCAGTGTATCTGCTTTTTCATTTATTTCACTCAAGAAAGTAATGGTATTTACTATTTCAGCCACAAGAATAATAGGCAGCTTTTGTGTAGAGAAAGACATACAAGATAGGTGAGCAATATACATACGTTATCATCATCCTCTATTGCCTCCCCAGTGAAATAAAGCACAGCACGAGGGACTATCCTTTCACGGAAGAAGTGCCCAATTTCAAAGTCTGTGGCTAAAGTAAACTCTGAATCTTCATCCTGTAAAGCAAGTCAATTGAATTTTAGAGAATTACTACTGGAAACGCAACACTATGCAGACATAAATGCTGTTCATCGTGGTTCAGTGATATCCTGTGGCCAACCTGATCTCTTACCAAGAAGGGCTGTAGTAATACAGAGATACTGGGGATGAAGTGGAAGAAATGGGCTATTGGGGAAAGTGCTGGGGCCAGTGATGTAAGTATGTTATTTTAAATCAAGCTGTAGCTCAGATTTCTTACTAGGCAAAAGTCAGACTAATGGAGAAATCTGTGTGTGATTGCTGATGTGTGCATTTGAGTAAAGCCTAGGAAGGGGAGCTTTAGGATGAACATATAGTAAGAGATGTCAAATCTTGTTAAAGTGAGACTTACCAGTGACTCTCCATCCCCAGACACTACAAAGAGAAAGAGGAAAAAAAATTCATGTAACACTGAAAAACGCAGTCCATCTGGTTGTTCAAGCTTGTAGGATGGGCTATGAGAAGTTATCTATTCATACAAGTGTTGTGTGGATTAGTGTTTGTTACATTAGAATTGTAAAGCCTGCAAGTGCTAGGTACTGTTAGCATCACCAAAAGGAAAACAATTCAGTTTCAGTCTAAGACCTTGTCTATACTAGAGTTTTGCCTACAAAAGTCAGCTTTTATTGACAAAACAGTGGAAGTGTACACACTACAATGCTCCGCCGACAAAAAAAACTCTCCTGCTTTGCCGACAGATAAGGAAGTAACAAAGGAGAACAAGGAGGCCATGTTTTGAGAGGTGCTTCAATCCTCAGAAGCCGAAAAACAAGAACGCAGGGTGTGGAGAAAGACGTTAAAAGAAAATTATAGAATAGCCAGGCAGGACAGAAAGGAGAGCCAGGAGTGAATGTTAATGGGCCAGGAGCAGATGATAAAAGTTATGGAGGAGAAAATGGAGATGTTGAAGTCCTTAATGAAACTTCAGGCAGAATTCATGTTTGCTCAGCACTCCCTGTAGCTGATAGAGAACTACTTTCCATGCCCTCCCCAACTCCTCTCTCACATTCCTTGCAACTTCCCAACCTGTCCCGGTATCCCATTCACTCCACCCCTTTAGACGGCTTCCAAAGTTATAGCAACTACACACAGTTGTAAGAGCCTATACTGCCCTTCATTTGTTTTTCCCTTCCCACCAAGCCTTTTGTGCGTGTTAACTGGTATTTAATAAAAACACTCTAAAGATAACCAATCTTTGTCTCCTACACATGGTGGTTGCTGATGGAATTACTACACAGTGGCAATCTGATCATTTGCTGAGTACAAATCATGGTTAGGAATTAAAGTTTTCATGCAAGGCAGCAAGTTAAGGCATGGTAGAGTGCTGTACAGAAAGACATTATTGGAGCTCTTTGTCAAAATGGTGCCTCAAAGCCTCCCTGATTCAAATAGCCTCCAATTGTGCCCCTTTAACAGCCCTGGTTTCTGGCTGCTCAAAATCAGCTGTATAGCATAGAGGTGGATCACCTGACACCAGGGGAAACTTTTCACCCATAGCCTCACAAAACATTATGGAGTGCACAGCAGGCAGTACTCCTGGGGGAATTCTGCGCCAAAAATGAAAAATTCTGCACACATTTTACAATTCTGCGTATTTTATCAAAAACAATAATGTAATCATACCAGTTTCAATTATTTTGGTAAATTATTTCAAAATGCCTATCAGCAAGTATGTCTGTAAGAACACAGATAACAAAAGAGATTCAGGAAATGTTTTTTTGACAAATAGATTCCTTACTAGGCATATTAATATAGAACTGAGTAATAATTAATTTAAACTACAGTAGAGAGCCATAGTTCCTGCACCCCTCAGAAGCAGTGCAAAGGCTTGGCGGAGTCAGGGGTAATGGACGAGCTGAGGGAGAGAGAAGTAATTGCTGGGAAGAAGCCTGGGTTGAAGGGTTGTTGAGTATGGGTGGGAAAAGTATGGAATAGTTTTGTTTTGTTTTTTTTTGGGGGGGGGGGAGCCAGGAAGGGATTGTTAGGGAGCATCCCCAATGCAGACCCTGGCTGACCCCTAGCCTCTCCCATTCAGTCAGGCACATCTGCTCCTATCCCCATGTGTCCCAGCATCCCCTCAGCCAGCCCCCTTCCCTCATATCCATGTGTCTCTATGCCCCCACTCAGCCATCCCCCTTTCCCCTTGTAGCTCTGCACCCTGCTTCCATGCTGATGCTCGTTAAAAAAAAGTATGCGTTAATTAAATTTTGACTGAACTCCTCAGGGGAGAATAGTATGTCTCCTGCTCTGTTTTATCTGCATTCTGCCATATATTTCATGTTATAGCAGTCTCAGATGACCCAGCCTATGTTATTCGTTTTAAGAACACTTTCACAGCAGATTTGACAAAATGCAAAGAAGGTACCAAGGTGAGATTTCTAAAGATTACTACAGCACTTGACCCAAGATTTAAAAATCTGAAGTGCCTTCCAAAAATCTGAGAGGGACAAGGTGGGGAGCATGCTTTCAGAAGTCTTAAAAGAGCAACACTCCGATGTGGAAACTAGAGAATCTGAACCACCAAAATAGAAAAATCAACCTTCTGCTGGTGGCATCTGACTCAGATGATTAAAGTGAACATACGTTGGTCTGCACTTCTTTGGATCATTATCGAGCAGAACCAGTCATCAGCATGGATACATGTCCCTTGGAATGGTGGTTAAAGCATGAAGGGACATATGAATCTTTAGAGCATCTGGCATGTAAATATCTTGTGATGCCAGCTACAACAGTGCCATGAGAATGCCTGTTCTCACTTTCAGGTGACATTGTAAACAAGAAGCAGGCAGCATTATCTCCCATAAATGTAAACAAATTTATTTGTCTTAGCAATTAGCTGAATAAGAAGTAGGACTGAGTGGACTTGTAGGCTGTGAAGTTTTACATTGTTGTGAAAGTGCAACTTACAAATGTAGATTTTTTTTTTTTGTTACATAACTGCGTTCAGAAACAAAACAAAGACTGCACTACAGTACTTGTATGAAGAGAATTGAAAGATACTATTTCTTTTATCATTTTTACAGTGCAAATATTTGTAATGAAAATATAAATTGAGCACTGTATACTTTGTATTCTGTGTTGTAACAGAAATCAATGTATTTGAAAATGTAGGAAAAACTGTGTTTAAAAAATTGATCAATTTTAATATCATGATTAGAGTTAATTATGTGAGTTAACTGTGATTAAATCAACAGTCCTAATATATTTACACACATTCCATGTGCAAGTATTTTCTACTCCACATATGAGCTATGTATTATGAACAGTCTTGACAGAATTCAAGTTTAATTTTATTTGTATAATTGAAGGTGTTTATTTTTAAGCTTTTTTCCCCAAAAATTTTATTGATTTAAATTTTCAGTGGCACAAAATTACAGGGATCAACATCACATATGAAAATATATATTAAACATCCTTGAAATCAAATGCTAAGAAGTCCAAGCATTTTTTTTTTTTTACTTTGCCTATTTGTAAATTTCAATCATCAGTGGAAAAAAATGGTTTTCATCAGTTTGTGTGTTTACTATGAAATCCATATGCACTGGCAAAAATCCAATCCAAGCCTAATTATGAAAGACTTGCAGAGACTATACAGCATGTGCTGGTGCTTCCAAGAGGGTTAACCAGACACTTTACAAAACCATACATATCTACCAAAAAAAGCTATGACCATTTTGATCAGTGCATCATCTATGAAGTTCACATGATAAACACTTCTCAAACTCACATATTTAAAGAGAAGGTTGGAGGCTGCCATCGTAGACCAATCTCAGATAGTGGACTCCTGTTTACAATCTAATTAAATATAGTTTAAAATATTAACAAGTCTACTTTTTTTTAAACACCTTCCAACTTAAGCAGTCTGCGGCATTAGGAGAATGTATGTGAGAATTATGCACACACTGTACTAGGCAAAATGTGTGCCATTTTCTTTGACCTTACAGCTCATCAGTATCAGTTTGCCAGCACCAAGATTTGGGTGGCATTTGACGAAGCCATATATTTACTCCAGACAGACAGAATACACACTGGTGTAACTTGCAGAAGGAATTTCTCTATGCTAACAGTTCAAACCATCTTGAATGACATATATAAACAGAATGTAGTGGCCAAACCAGCACCCCAAACTAAATTCTCTTTGAATCATAATAGCACAAGTGAAACTTAAGTTATCCTAAATGAGCCACTGGAAATACTCTTATCATAGGGAAATCCCCTACAGATAAAGCCAGCTAGCTCACCACCAGTTGATCCTGCTCCAGAGGCAAGTTTGGGACATGTGGTGACGTAGCTGGAGTATGTTCCAGCAACCCTGGGGTCAGCAAAATGGTCTCCAAAGCACCATTCCAGCCAGCATAAGTTTAGCACCTCTGTGGCTCCTCTAAATTGCAACAGAGGCCAATGTGGTCTTTCGATACCCACAGGGACAAAGTAGAAAAGTGGCATAATGCAAAATCTGCACCATTTTCCAGATTATGGAGCTGTGACATGCCAAAGAATCTAGCCCACTATATTTATATACCCCATCTCAAATCAGCTACAACTCAGGCAGCTTGTGATTGTCTTGTTTGCAGAAAGTGGATGTTTATATGAAAATAAAACAATTTTTGGTGGCATTTCTATTTACATCCTACATAACGTGATACACTGATGAAAAGCGCCATATAAGAGTAAGGTATTATTATTACTCTTATTACTACAGAGGTTTCAAAGTATACAAATAGGTGTTCTAAAATATCAACTAGAGAGTAAAAAGGAACATATTACACTAGAATTCTTTAAAGATATGGCAATCATAGGTATGTATTTTCTCTCTCTCTAGGGCAGATAAAAAACTGCAGAAAAACCCCTGGTGCAAACAGGGCTTAATAACCAGAAAAAGGAAAAGAGCACAAGGCCTCTTGAAGTTCACTAGCAATTTTGCTTAATTTGGTCAGATTAGCACTTGATACAGTGATAGGCACTACGGCAAACCCTAACATAATTACAGTAGTTACATCCTGTTCACCCTGAAGGCTTAAGCGAGATCAGCCTATTGAACCAACTGAGACTGGATGTGAAGTCTTCACACATTACATCTAGAATAGAAGTATGGAGCCACCTTGTGGTAAAAAGTAAATTATCCTTAAAATAGTAATATTCAAAACATGGGACAGTCACGATATGCTAACAAAAAGAGTCCTGTCTATACTGTTGTTCTTCATCTAATAGTTCCCTGTAGAATTAGCTGATTATAGCTAGAGTAACTCATTTAACAGTTATAGTCAAGGCAAAATCTGAGTTTAGTTATTAGCAAACAGCTTTCTCGGGCTGATAAACAGCAGTTGTTTTGGGCTCCAGATATTTACACTGTCAAAAGTAGAGTGACAACACCCCATCTGTTTCACTACTCTAAAACTCTCCCAATATAGATCCCACTGCTTAGGACTGATTTAGCCACTCATCTGAAGATGTTTATATGTTACAACAGTCACATCATAAAAGCAGAGTTACAGATAACAGCCTAAATATAGGCTAGGTGAAGAAACCACTTTTATAAAACAGAGTTTGGGTAACTGCAAAAATCCAGATTTTTTTGCTGCTCAAAACAAGCTTACCTTTTATGGGGCTGAAGAAGTTAAAAAAAGAGTCATTGGGAACTTGTTTGGTAATTGTTCGAACTGTGCCTCGACCCTTGTGTTTCTGTTTCTTCTTGATTGTTTTAACTGTAACATTTTTTCCTTTCTTCCATTCAATAGTACATCTAAAGACAGCACAAGGAATAAAGGCTTTAATGCCAAAAGACATTTGGGGGAGGAGAGGAAATAGATATTTAGTGCAATAAAAAAAATCAAGGCATATTGTTTGCAGTTCTAGAAAATTGAGACTGCTTTACAAAATGCTAAACCTATTTTGAACATATTGAACTTAATGTTGTAGTTACAAGGACTAATGTTTAATGTACAAACCAACATTTTCTTAAATGCAGGAGCCAAATGATCTGTTAACACCCTTTTGCACAATTCTGTCAATGACAAGACGCTATAAACTTTCTGCATCTGGCCAGGTAAGATTTCCTTTTTGTCAGGGAATCCCTAAGGTGGGGAAGTGGGGACATGGCCGGTGTCACTATGCTCCTGGCACATCTTCTTTGAGCTGCAGGCAGCCAAGCATAAATTAAAGACAGTTCAATATCAGCTCATACCAGGGATCAGAGTCTCAATGCCCTAAGAATCAGGGAACTGTGAAGGAGACACAGCCATCTTTACCATCCCCTGGCCTAGTGGCATGCAAAGCACAGGTTGGACTAAACAACCAAGGAATTGAGCCCAACGTATACTAAAACGAGAAACTGCTTGCTGTTCAGGTCCTTGTTGCCAGAATGTCACCTGACTTGGTTCTCACTGCACCTCAACTGAGAGACTATATCTAGACGAAGTTTAGTCATGACTACAGGTGCCACTGAATGAGCTGCAGCGTAAAAAAGTTCTGTCCTAACTGAAACAAACCCTTAATTAAAGAAGGCTGCTTGGCACACTCAGCCAACAGTTCAGTGACCAAAAACATCTTGTTCCACAGATGATGTCTCAGAACAATTTGATAATTAGCTATTATATGGGTGGAGTCAATGAATAAATGCTTCCTTGCTCTATTGATCCCAGTAACTAAACATGGGATCCATAACTAAACGTGGGATCCATGAATGTACTTAGGCATCTAAACCCCAGACTTTGGCTATGTCTACACTACCGTGGTAAGTTGACCAAGTTACACTACTCCAGCTATGTGAATAACGTAGCTGGAGTCGATGTAGCTTAAGTTGACTTACTGTGCTGTCTACACTGCACTGGGCTGATTGGAGATGCTCTCCCATCAACTTACCATACACTCTCTTCGTTGCCGGTGGAGTACTGGAGTCAACTGGAGAGTGCTCTGCCATCAATTTAGCGGGTCTTCACTAGATCCACTAAATCAACCCCCAGTGCACCGATCACAGCAGCATTGATCCCTAGGTAGTGTAGACATAGCCTTAGACATCTAGTCTCCCACCAAGTTCCAGTTTTGGCTCCACTGCGATCCACAAAACAGCCATCAAATCCTGTAGGCACCTAAGCTGATTCAGTGCCTACATTTTTCAGAGTCAAAAGTTCCCTACTGCATATATTCCTGCCTGTGAGCATGCACACTGCTGTCTTCCTTTAGGTATCCAGACACCCATCTCCTGCCTAAGTCCCAGAATGATTCACAAACAGGGGAAGACAGGTGTTCAGCTGCTTAAGTCATGTGTAGGACGTGATCCAGTAGGCAAGCTCAGCTGTCACCTACCAAACTGGGCCCCATACAAAATCCAGCTGCAGGATAACCTTATAACTTTTAGTCCAGCAGATAAGAGCACTCATCTGGGATGTGAGAGCCCCACTTCAATTCCCCACTTTCTACCAGAGTGGGAGAAAGGATCTGAACAGAAGGGTCTCCCACCTCTCATGAGAGTGCTCTAGCCATTGAACTAGGGGATATTCTGATATGAAAGCTCCCTGTTGAAAATGTTGCACTCTGAATAAATAATGAAAATAGTTGGAACCGGGGGCTTGGACCCAGTATCTTCCACCTCCCATGTATATGCCAGTGGTTAGGGCAGCAAATGTCCCTCCTACTTTCTCTTATTTTCACCAGGGAACCCTTAATCAACTGTTTCCAAATACAATGTTTGCTTGCAATATTCTGAACATTTGAGGCACGCTGGCAGGGTGCCTTGGTTTCAGCATGCTTGTCAACATACCTCAATATTCCAGGGACCATCTCTTAAGAAGACTCAGAGGATAGCTCATATACATGACTAGGTTTGGCCGGATTGACATTTACCAATGAAAATGTAATTTTGCTGCACACACAAACCGAGAAAAAAATTTGCCACTGATAAATTTACAGATAGCTAAAGTAAGAAAATGCTGCTAGAGAACTCAGAGTTGGACTTAGGATTTTTAATTTGTGTATTTTGACAATGATGATAATTTTTGCGTTGATGGTTATAAAGACTTAGCATTTTGAACCTTAGCATCTACTGTCGATAACTTATTGTCTGGCCCCCTACACTGTCTGATCCCCCCCATAATTTAAATTTTCGGTTGTTGGAAATTAATAAGAATCAGGAAAAGATGTTTAAAAATAAATACTAATATCCGTTTTTTTTTGTACATAAAAATCAAATTCTGCCAGGCCTACAAGTGACTATTGAAATTTTTTTTGCTGAACTTCAAGAATGCTAATTTAATGCCAATTGTGATGGTAGGGTTTTGAGGCAGGCAAATGCCCAATAACGACTAGACTGAGACCAGCCATTAACTTTGGACCAAAACAACTTTTAACCACTACACCTGCCTGGACTGAATTTGAAAGACTTGTATCCTCACTACTAATCCCTTGAACTGGAGAGGCAGTTTTAAATGCATATTATATTCCATCTGCACAGAATAAAACTGTTAGAGTTCACCATCTATACTACCAGCTTCATGCTGTCATCCACAAGACTTTTTCCTAGTATCAACCATTACCAAGATAAAGAAAAGAGTCCTGGAGAATACAGACTAGAGGTTCCAAAAATATTTTTAAAAACACAGATTTTCCTTACCCCTCACAATCAACTATTTCAGGGCCTTCAAATGAAAAGGGATCAGTCTTGTCTGGCTCTGACTTCATCTTGTAGGTTTTTGTCAGGACTGAATTAGTAAAGTAGTCATTGGGCTCAAAGTGGAACTCTAATGAGAAAGACTAAAAGAAAGTTCCATTATTGTTTTAAATTATACCTGTTTTAACAAATAAAAAACAAACAAACAAACAAACCCACCCAGTAGGACAACCAAATTCTGAACAAATACAGGTAAGAGGAAATGGAAAGAGCATGTGTTAAATACATATCTACTGACTACAGAAATGATTTTTTAAAGTACAATAATTAACAGAAGTAGGCTTGGATAATAGTCAAACTACATCAGTCAAGTTGTTTTAAGAAAGCTTTTACAAATTATTTTATCTCTTATAGCTTTCCAGTTTGCATTTGAAAGAGACCAAAGTTCATTTTATTTTACTGAACTAGGTTTGAAACCAGTTCAAAAGAATGCAGCTAGTCCTTCTGAATCTTTGATATCACACAAGACTAAAGAATTGAATTTTAAAAATTACAAAAATAGTTGAAGATTCTAAATTACACCACCACATGGGAAGACTTCAAAAAAGTTAAATTTAATGGAGTACACTCTATCAAGGCCTGGATTCAGTCTTCTGTGCTCATCTGGCAAGAGCTGGTGACTTCACAAACTCATGTTTAATTAAGATTACACGCAGTCTGTTAATGGTTTAGAATCTTAAAAGTGAACTGAATTGCTTCTTTAAAGTTAGTTTTTCTTCCTCATGGCATTTACAAATGTTTTTTAGCAGAACTCTTCACTTTAGCATTTCTTAAGGTTCTTAGGTGTTCTGTGTCAACATATAATTTAAATAAAGGGTGGAAGTATTGCTGATTTTTAACCTTTACCCGAAAAATATGGATTTTGTCTCATTAAGTTATTGAAAATAAAAAACCGAAAGGTTCCATAGGAAACATCCAAGCTCCTGTATAAAACATGAATTTTAAATTTACATAGCTTTCTAGAGCCAAAATGTACACGGCTATGCAATTGAAAATTAAACATGCACCAGTTTAGAAATTAAAAATAAAGTTGTTTAAGTTATGCATGAGCAAAAAGGCAACTAAACTAATAGTTTCTTCCCCACATTCAGGTAACTCAGAAGCGCTAATATATTTAAAACTTTATCTAAAGTTACCTCTGCAATTCCTCCTCTTGCACAGGTGCTCTGGGGAAGGGCTATAAGATTGGCAGTTTTGGAGATAGAGAGAGTGCTTTTGGGAGTGCTGGGCTCCATGCTCTGGGTTAAGCCCAAGAGTGGATAGTTTATTTTCCATGGAAGCTTTTCCTCCTCAACCGTGTCACATTCAGATCAAGTTGTGAACTTCCTTTTTAAAAAGCAAGCTAGTGTAGGTCTTTGAAGAGATGAAGAGTCCTCTTTTCTCTCCACAATCTAGCTGAGGGGTCGGCAAGAGTCTTCATTTATTCACTCTAATTTAAGGTTTTGTGTGCCGATAATACATTTTAATGTTTTAGAAGGTCTCTTTCTATAAGTCTAAAATATATAACTAAACTATTGTTGTATGTAAAATAAAAAAGGTTTTAAAAATGTTTAAGAAGCTTCATTTAAAATTAAATTAAAATGCAGAGCCCCCCGGACCAGTGGCCAGGACTCCGGCAGTGAGAGTGCCACTGAAAAATCAGCTCAAGTGACATGTTCAGTACGCATGCCATAGGCTGCCTACCCCTGTTCTAGCTTGTCTGCTGCATTTCCAGGATCATCTTTTTAGCCAGATAACTGAATTAGACTCCCATTGGCACCAGCTAGTTGTTCATTTGCTAGTGTTGTTAATACATACAAAGGTTGCTTGGGGGGAAGAAATGCAGCGGTCTTGCTAGACCAGGGGAGGATAGAAAGAGGGACTAGAAACTAGACACAGATCCACTGGTTATTTTTGTACTCACGGTGGTTATACTTTGATCCGCTTTTTAAGAGCAACAGGAATTGCATCTTACTGAGTTTGTAAAACTAAAAAGGAGAGGGGGAGACTTGTAAACTCTGTAGAGTTTATACATACTCAGCTTGGGCTCTGAAAGTCAAACTTGACTATCACTAGTGATGACTAGAGCTGGGCAAAAAAAATGTTGGCAAGTAGTGAACTTGCCAGGAAATTCCTCGTGGGGGACACAAACAATCCAGAAATTCAGGTTGAATTCATTTAATAGTTGTGGCTGAAAAAAATGGGAATGAAGAAATGGAATCTTAAAAAACCCTGTTCATTTCGAAATGAAACATTTTTGTATTTTATTTAGAAATTTAATTAATTTTTTAAAAAATTGCAACAAACACCTAAACAACCCCACTGAATGCAACTCGTGTTACACAGGATAACTGATGGCCATCATCTGGCTGACAAAAATCTTTACTATAGTTGACTTGTGAAAACATTTGCAGGGCTGGCAGTGTTGTGCAACTAGAAGCAGATCTGAAATGGAATTAGACAACAATGGAATGCCAACATCCTTCCCTCCCCCAGGAAAAAAAAAAGTTAGTTTTCAGAAGTACAGAATTAAGAAAGCCAGATATATAAAAAAAATAAGAATGAAGTTAGAACAATACTATTTCATATGGCATCATTACATCTCTCTTCAGAATGATAACTCAGAGCAATATATTAAATGCTCTGACATGTTTACAGTTTGAAACCTTCTCCAATGTTTGTTCAGAAAGCCACTTAACTGAAGTGATATTGTGAAAGTGAATCACTGTAGCTTGAGAGCATAGCACCTAGCTACAGGATCCTGATGGTCTTCTAGTCTTAACTATCTTCCCTATAAAATGTGACTAATTTTGCTAAATACTGAACATTAAGGTTTATTGAGGTAATTTGTGGGCAAGATGTATCTGACATATTTAAAATAAACTGAACAGAACAAGTTATATATGAACATGATTCCCAGTATCAAGGTTTGATTATATTCCTTTAAAACAGCTTTTCTTGAACTGCAGCAACTATGCTAAAGTCACATTTGGTCAAAAACAAAAATTAAAATTCCATTAATTTGCAGCTTATTGCGTCTGAAGCAGAGAAACTGTTTTATTAGAATCTGGTAATTCAGAACATACTTAGGCAGTGAATACTTTCTGCAATAAAAAGTCCCAAGCACTAAAGTTACACACACAATGCTGTTCCTGTTACAAATTGGTGAGTCATTTTTCAGAAAGTCACTATCATAAAAGACCAAAGGGCAGTTTTCCTGTAAAGTGGATAAGACTTTCAGTGTCTTTTTATTAAGTTTGTCCCCAAATCTAGAAGAGACATTGAGTTTGTCAGTCTTCTATTATTGGATTTAATGTAGCACTGGAATGGAACCCATTACCAGGAAGATACTGTCAACAGGTTACGAACAGTGCAAAAGGCAAGAAAATAAATCCATTGGTAAAATCTGACCAGCCCTAAAAACCAAGTGTTATTGCAATTTTGTTTAAGCTATTTTAAACCACAGAAAATTAAGCTGAGTGACAGTATGATATCATCTACAGAACAGAATAGAATAGTTTTTAACAACATTCTCTGAACTACACTTTAAGAAGTTTATTTGCATAAACAAATGAGAACCCTTTAAAGGGTTGTCTAGTTTGCTTCTGTGCTCAAACACAACCCACCAACTTTGGGATCTCGTGTTTATATGTTACGTTGGCAGGCAACAGATCATCGTGCATGTGGTATTGTATGCCCCTTTGGGACAAACTCACTCTTATTCGGCATGCATCTTGGACCATTCTCCCTGCTTTGAGAGCACTTTACATCTCTTGCTAAAGTTATTAGCCTTGTCTGCCTCAATTACTGCTCCTTCCCTTATATTTTACTCCCTCAATTAGTCTGAGTTATTGTTTTATTTTACAGAGCCTGGGGCACCTCACAGAAGGAAGTTTGGGAAGGAATACTACGTCAAATTCTTCTCCAACTATTAAAGCTTTTGGGAAACCATCTTTTTTCCTACTTGTCCTGTAGCGAAGCAAGTCTGGTGTGTACACAAAGCTTTTATCATGGACAACTGCACTGTCACAACAATCAACAATATAAACAGTCACACAATGAAGTGTGAAGAGAGGCTGTGAGTAGAAGTTAAATATTTGAGGAAAAAAATTAGACTAAAGTCAGTTTGCATGGATTTAAAAACCCAATAGAGTAATTTACTGGACAAACATCCTAGTGTAGCATTTTCAAACAGTAATGTATTAATGCATAAGAATCAGAAAGACGTTTACTCTGTGGTAGCTGAGAGAAAACAAGATCACTCGTAAATTTGATTTTTCTAAAAATATTCTGACAGGACCCCATGTCTCAGCTACCTAACAAAACACTGCCAGCTCTAAGCTCTTATAGTTTTTTCCATTTAAGAGCAGTGATAATAGTACAGGAGTCCGAACAAGTATAAAAACAAGTTATGGGGTGTTAAGGCACCAAAATGGGACTTCCTTATGGAAACTGAATGCAAGTAATTATGTTTTGCAAATGTTGCTGCCTTGCAGATGTCCATGACAAATATCTTTCAGGCAAGCACTGCAGGCCACTTCGCTTGATTCAAAAAGAGGATTGTCATGACCTACTGTCAAGGCAATGACTGCTATTATAAACTGTCTCAAAAATTGTAGATTTACAGTTGAAGTCCATGAATACTTTCTGGTGTACTTACCAATACTTCGGCTTCCTGATAACCTAGATGTTTTAAAGTTCAATCATGATAAGCCAGACATAACTGATTTAACTTAATCTCTGCAGGTGAGTGCCAAATGATTCCCTGTGTGCGCTCATTTATAAACTCCACTAGTAGTTTAGCTTTTTCCTTGCACAGATAAGATTACATTAGAAGTCTGACTTCACTTTTTTTTTTTTTTTTTTTTTTTTTTTTTTTACACAGTTTGTCAAAGTACACACCTAAACAGCAGCTCAGAGGTATAATTCCCAGCTCAGGTAGACTTATGCATGCTAGCTCTGCTTGGGCTAGAAATGACAAATAGCAGTGCGGCCGTGCAGCTATGGGTGGCAGCTCAGGCTAACCACACAAGTATGAATGCAGGAGGTTGAGTGGGACTACTTAAATGGGCTACTAAACTGCTGTGGCCACCCAGTTATTTTAGGCATTAGCATGAGCTTAGCTAGTGTGTGTAGGTCTATTTGAGCTAGGAATCGCTTATCTCAGCTGCTGTGTTGATATTAACTCTAAGGATATATTTATCTGGAAAAAAATAGTTACTAAGTGCAGTTAAAAAAATGAAATCTTTTGTTCAAACTTTCTGCATTTTTGCATCTGTACCATATTTTTCATTACTGCTTTAACAGAACTTAAGTCACGTTGATTTCCATTTTATTTGGGGAAAGTATAGTTTTTCTAATGTGATTCTTTTTGAATAATGTTCACTAATTTGTCCAAGTATTAAATATCGCATAAGTAGCTGTTTCAATTTTTCAATATAGAAAATTAGTTCACTCTTTTAAACCTAAATAAAGGGAAACAAGGGGAGGTGGAATAGAGTTGAAGGTGATGATAAAGATTGGCTAGAGTACAAGACAATAAAGGGCAAGAAAAACAACTAAAAATCTGTGCTAAGAACCTCAAGCTTGGCATCTTTGGTCAGAAAAGTATGCCCCATGTTTTCACACTGATGGTTGTAGGCAGGGAGGGGTCAAAAACACATTGAATCATTGCCCATCACTACAGTGTACATACAGACAGACAGACAGACAGACACTTACCATAGGCTGTCCAGGTTCAGAAAATTTCACTTTTATATCTTGCAGGTGTTTTAAGATTGGTTCATCATATTCCTAAACAGAAAGGAAAAAAGAGTTTGAGTAGGCAGTATTTCGAAAAGCAAATTCTCATCTAAACTTGCTCACTTCAGAGCAATGAACTATGCAGAACCTAATAATTGGATCACAAGTTTGTGATAAATTTGAAATTCAGATCCAAGTTCTTTGAAATTACTTTAAAACTGTCATTTGCCAAATTCTTGTTTGTTGAAATCTGTCATCTTATCTTTGAAGTTAAAGTTGCCATCTCCTGGGGTAGCATGTGACTGAAAATTAAACTTATGGGAGATGAAAACTCCAATTACTACGCCACTGCTAAGCAGAGGCATGACATGACAGATGTATAAAAATGACTAGTTTTAGGGGATTATTCCAAAATATTAAAGTTAATAGGATAAATTATATAAGAATGCAACAAAATGTAGCAAATATGTAAGTCCAGTCCAATACAGGTACAGCCAGTTTAAGTACTCGCTCAAGATCCTTAAATTATAAACTACCTAAACATGTATGAAATAAAGTGGCAAAAATGTATGGGAATAATTGTTTAGAGAGTAGAATGTGAATATATGCACTAATGGATGCAGAACAAATTGCAATACCGGTTTCCAAACAGCTTAGATCTTATTTATCAAAAACTTTCACTTAGTAACAAGCAAGGAAACTACAAACTATCTTCAAGTGTTTTATTTGGTAAAGACCAGGTAAAGGATTTTCAAGAACTGCAAGCTCTTGGTTACTCATGTCTTCCTCAAGTTATCATCTAGTAACTGGGGGAAAAAAAACCAGGTGAAGTTAGCTTTTTCAAATGGAATTAGCTTACCTGAACTAATTCACTTAACATATCTACATTTCTAAAGATTGTAAACCAGAAGTCTGGAATTCCTTTGGGATTTGACTCTTCTGCTGCAGCTGCTGCTTCTTTCTCTTCTATTACTACTTTGTTTTTGAGGTCTCCCTATGAAGGAAACAGAAATGTTTAAGAAAAGCACAAACTCTTCATAATTAGAGCCTTCCTCACTTAGTATAAAAAGTGCAGTAGAACCTCAGAGTTACGAACTGACCAGTCAATCACACAACTCATTTGGAACCAAATGTAAACAATCAGGCAGCAGAGCGCGCGCACACACACAAATCACCAAATACAGTACAGTACTGTTTTAAACTACTTAAAAAGGGAAAGCAGAATTTTTCTTCTGCATAGTAAAGTTTCAAAGATGTATTAAATCAACATTTAGCTGTAAACTTTTCGAAGAACTATAATGTTTCGTTCAGAGTTACGAACATTTCAGAGTTACGAACAACCTCCATTCCCGAGGTGTTTGTAACTCAGAGGTCCTACTGCAGATGCTGAAAATCCTGTCAGATTCCTGAAAATCGTGACTTGAAAGTTCATGCTTAGAGATGGTTTTAAACGAAGATCGTCAATTCCACTTACAAATCAAATCAAACAGATCCAAAGTTTTACAACTGTCTTTCCATATTTGTAAATTTTAAAGTACGTGCAACTACTGGTAGTTTGGCACTAGTTTAAAGTGCTTTCAATTTCCATGGAATTCTTTACTAAAAGATACAAACAGATAACTTTCCAATTTCATTTGCTACACTCAGGATTTTTTTTAAATACACTAAAATAATAAAACCTAAAGACAGGTACATGCCTAAACTAAGTAGATGTACACCTCTACCCCGATATAATGCAGTCCGATTAACACAAATTCAGATATAACGCGGTAAAGCAGTGCTCTGGGGGACGGGGCTGCTTTACCTCATTATATCCGAATTCGCGTTACCGCAAGCGGTTCCTCTGCACCCCCCCATTACTTGCTGTGGCCCTCCCCAGGGCCCCACACCCCAGCTCACCTCCGCTCTGCCTCCTTTCATGAGCACACTGCAGCTCCGCTTCTCCCCCTCTCTCTCAGGCTTGCCACGCCAATCAGCTGTTTTGCACAGCAAGCCTGGGAGGGAGGGGGAGAAGCGGAGCTGAGCAGCATGCTTGTGGGAGGAGGTGGCGGAGGTGAGCTGGGGTGGGGAGTGGTTCCTCTAAGCCCCCCTTACTTGGTGCAGCCCCCCTGCCCCAGCTCACCTCTGCCTGTCTCCTCCCACAAGCACACCGCACACTTCTCCTCCCTCACAGGCTTGCTGCACAAAACAGCAGATTGGTGCAGCAAGCCTGGGGGTGGGGGAAAAGGGGAAAGCTGAGCTGTGGCATGCTCATGGGAGGAGATGGAGTGGAGGTGAGCTGGGGGGGGGGCGAGGGGCGCCACAGAGGAACCGCTTCCTGCTCCAGCTCAACTCTGCCTCCTCCCCTGATTGCACTGCTCCACTCCCCACCTCCTTCCAGGCTTGCTGGGCCAAACAGCTGATTATGGGGAAGAGAGAAGCTGGGGCAAGGAGCAGTAAAAGCGGTTCCTCTCCCTACCCAGATGTAACGTGGTCTCACCTATAACACTGAGATTTTTGGCTCCCAAGGACCGTGTTATATTGGGGTAGAGGTGCACTGTTCTACAGGGCAAGAAATAGACCAATCCTCTGTTTCTCATTTTCACTGTGCTCTAGCTAAAATTTAAATTGGTAGCTTGTGGGGCAGAGACAGTCTTTCCAAGTCTTCTTGGAAACATCTGGCAAATTTATGGCTGATGTAATAATGAAAAGTACCTACAGAATATGCTATCCAGGTTCTTCTCTCTGGGGCACAACTCCATAGTCTTCAAATATTTTAAAAGATATGTGAAAGCTGCTCATTTTAAGTTGAGGAAAAAATTTAATACAGAACTAAAATTCAGCATGGGATTGTGCTAATACATGTCCCTGCTACTATGTCCTCATCCTACAACACAGCAAATCCAGTTCCTGATCATGGAGAATTCTGCAGCTTTTCAGTAGCAAAGGTAGCATCACCAGAAGCATTTAGAATTGCCTCCAACAAGATCTGCTATTTGAGTGATGAGTCAAGAGCAGGGAACAGCAATTTATTACAGTTACCAAAGGATTGTGTTTGGGCAATATTTATAGCAGTTCATAAGATTAATTGAACTTGTGTATATACATAAGGATAGGTAAACAGAAAGTCTCAGAAAGCATTACAAACTTCAATTGCTTGAGGACTGCTGGAAGTTACCAAAAAATGGTCCTCAACACATGCCAGTAACTTCATAAACTGTTTCCACTCATCCCATAGATTTAGAAACCTTGTCATTTGTGCCTGTGGTAGTACTGTGGATTACCATCAAACACGAGTAGTAAATATAGAATGAGGGTAGTATTAATTTTGCACAGAGATTAAGAGTGCCCAAAGAAAATGGAGAACAACTCAGGAAGAAAGGAAGTGTGTATGTATGAGTGAAAAGCACAACAAACTTCTTTAAATTTAAAAAGAAGTTTCTTCCCCTCATAAAGGTTTTAAACTTTGAGAGTCCCTAAAACTCGTTAAATATAAATGGAATGTGCTGAAACTATAGAAGGCCCTTCTTAAAACTCAGTATTTTCTACTATACACAGAATATATAAAAAGCATGCTGGCTGCTGGATCTTTATTGGAATAAAACTTGCTTTACAATAAACTTTCCCAAAGTCTGAGATATCTATTTGTCAAATCTATATTCATAGCACTAAAAGCTAGTTATGTCCCCCAAAATAAAGAACAGCCAGCCAGTCAGTCAGCCAGCCTTCTATTACTTTGGTGATTTATGTAGCACTGGAATGGAACCCATTAGCAGAAAGATACTGTCAACAGGTTACGAACAGTGCAAATGATAAGGAACAAACAACTGTTAAACAGTATTGGTTGATGGCAATATACTGGTGTAAAAATTCAGTAAGTTTCTGAAATTTAATTTTAAATGGCGAATTTGAGGCCAGAAGTGACCACCATGATCATCCAACCTGACTTCTTGCACACTGCAGGCTATAGAACCTCACCGATCCACTCCTGTAGTAGGGACACCACCTCTGGATGAGTTACTGAAGTCCTCAAATCTTCATTTAAAAACTTCAAAGTTACAGAGAATCCATCATTTACTTTGGTTCAAACCAGCAAGTGACCAGTGCCCCAAGCTACAGAGAGAGGCAAAAAACCCCAAAGTCTCTTCTAATGTGACTTAGGGAAAAATTCCTTCCCAAACCCAAATATGACAATCAGCTATACTCTGAACTTGTGCTCAAAATCCAGGACAGACACACATCTGGTAAAGTTACTTGTAGTAACTCAGAGCCCTCCCCATCTGGTGTCTTGTCTCCAACTGCTGGAGATACTGTCTACAATGGCATACGGGCAATCCATGATGGCTGTTCGCAATCTCATCATACCATCCCCTCCACAGACTTATCACCTTCAGTCTTAAAACAGATTAAGTTTTTCCCCTCCACAACTCCCTTTAGAAGGCTATTCCAGAATTCCACTCCTCTGATGGTTAGAAACCTTTGTCTAATTTCAAACCTGATTTTACTGTTGGGCAGTTTCTATCTATTTGCTCTTGTGCCAACACTGGCCCTTAAATAACAGGAAGGGAGAGGAGTTAAGTCAAGTCTTCTTATCTTAGGTATTTTTGCTTAAGTGAAAAATTAAAAGTAAACTGGATTATAATTTTAGAACACTGAATCAAGTTTGGGTTTGTCTATGTAAACATTTAGTTCACAGCAAGCTAGAGTAAGAATCTATGCCACGCTAGCTTTTCATGGACCAACTATCTGTGTGGACCCCGCTGCCATGCATTAACTCATTTGATAATACACTTAGATCTGGTCCTCTTGAAAAAGGATGATATCAAAGATAATTAAACTTAATACATGTCAGCAAGGTCCACAGACAGTCCATGGCGGAGTAGAATGGGGTAGATTAAATTCACTCCCCAACTTGCCAAGAACTAACTGTTCGTGTAGAGAAGTCCTATATGTCATTATGTTCAGTCCAGGCTTGTGCTTATTACAAGAGTTCTATAAGAAATCTAGATTTCAAAGAGATTAGATTTAAGACAGTATCTTTTAGGGTATAGAAACAAAATTAGTCCTTTATCAAATTTTCAAACTAATGATTAGTTTGTTTCTACTCACAGCAAGTTTTTCTTCTTCCTCATTTTCACTGTGCCACTCTGACTCTGCATCTGTAGGTTCAGCCTCACCAATGACAAAATCCCTTCTCTGCACAAGAGAATTATACATTTAAGGGAGAAAATATTAAAGCAGTAATTAAGGTTACTCTGAACAATTCCCTGGGCTGCTATGAAAGGTTGGGCAAAATTACTGCCTCTGGCAAAATACAAAAACTAATTCTCTCGTAATGACTTCCAGCTTGCAAAACAATCCTTAAAAAAAACAAAACAAGGAAAACAATTGACTTAATAGAATAGATAAGTACCCCCGATTATTAGGGTAAAAGCATGAAGCTAACAGACAACTGATTAGGGTGGTTACCACATGTATTAACAGCAACATAAATGAACTAAACAGGACTGGAGATACTTATGTTTAAAGTGAAATCAAAAAAGCAGAAGTCACAATTGTCTGTATTGTACTTTACTACAATTTCAAAAAGGTACCACTGAATGTCAGCAAAACTAACTTAGCTCAAATACTTTGGCTATAAAAAGTTGTCAATACAGTTTTATTGTTCCTACTCTTGTATAGCAGTCAGGGTATGTCTGCAAATAAACCACTGTGCTGCTATAGCATTTCTGTGAAGATACTACCTACGCTGATGGAAAGGCTTCTCTTGTCGACTTAGCACTGTCTACAATGGGGGTTAGGTTGGTTTAACTGCATAGCTCAGAGGTGTTGAATTTTCACACTCCTAGGTCAGGATAACTGTCACTTAATTTTCCAGTATAGACCACGCACTAGCTGCACTTTTGCTAGAGACCCTTACACAACAGGGGAGCAAAAAAAAGTTCTGTACAAAAGAGAAATCCTCAGCCGCAGCAGAGGATCACAGCAATGGAGGAAAGATGGAGACTGCAAATATGGTTTAAAGTTCACGTTTTCACTGGCTCTGCACCAGATAAGTCCTCAACTTAACTTTGGAGTAGCCTAATGGCTGAGTTACACAGGCTGCCAACACCACCAAGAGGCTGAAAATGCAGCCAGAGACCAGCAGGGCTTAGTAAAGAACCAGCCGCACACACTTGGCCAGCAGCAAGGAGAGCTAGTGCAAAACCAGTATACTAGCTCTATGTCACCAGAAGATTCCCCTACAGTAGTATGCGCCTCCTTCGGCCAGATTCTGCCAATGCTCCAGAGTAGAGAAGCTGTGCGCCATCTGAGAATCTGTCCCACTATAAAAAACACTACAGTTTTTGATATGGTCAATGTCAGAAAATTCAGAGTCACAGGTATCAATTGTAGGAGTTCGCAGCAGGCCACAAATACATTTTTCACATATAAGAGAAGTCCAATTACAATCCTATCGATTACACAGAAAAATGCATTAGCTATGCAAAGAAAATGAAGACATGAACAGACAGAGGATGAAATTGTCTCCAAAGAGTTCATTATTATTTATATCTAACATGGTGAATGTTTGTTCTTGATGTCTGCTCTTGGTTCATACCTAAATTTTAGCTTTAACAATCTGTTGTACTAAAGAATGTTCTCTACCAATTACAGGAATTCTTCCGTCAAAGAGAAGAATCTTTGTCTACTTTGTGCAGACGTCTACAATTGAGAAAATGTATACCACCCTCCACCTCCAGAAAGGTTTTTGCTATTTTCCCATTATTGAATGTAAACAAAAGAAAGCGTGACTTATGAATATTGTCATAGCATCAATAGTTTTGTTTGTGTGTTATGGTTTTTGAAACAATTTTTAAAGTGAGGAGGCTGGGATCTAGAAAAGTTGCTAAAATGTACTATCTAGTGCAGTTCTAATAAACCCAAGAGACCAGGTATAGGATACAGACTCACTATATACCTTCTTTTACACCCAGCAACAAGTTCAGGGATTTTCAAGGTATTGCCTTGTTTTGTTGGCCGGTTTCATTCCTTTGTGAGGTTTTGTTTATTTTTTAATATATAGTCAACTAATCTGAGTGCCAGGCCTTGCAGAAGACCTAACTGATTGATCGGTGCTGGAGTAGTGATATCAAGAACATGCTTTGGATATGCTATTGCACCAGCTATAGAATCCTGTAAATAGGAAAACTGTCCATAAATCTTGGAGTTTTTAATACAATCAGAGGAATAGGAAAGAGTGCTTTACACAGCTCTCCAACAGTTCCCCTCTTTAGAGTTACGAAAGGAGTAATTAACCCAGCCTTTATCACTGGAAATACAGTTTTTACAATATGGAACATCTAATAGGATGAGAAAAAAAACAAGGGCTAGAGTTCTAGATTGGTAATCCAAGTTTCTCTTTAAGCCAGCTGGGGGCGGGGCGGGGGGAGAAGGGGAGGAAGAAAAGGAAAAAGAGAAAGGAGAGAGAATGTGTTTCTATTTGTTTTTATTTTACTCTTCTCTATTTACCTCCAAACAAAGGAAGTTTGAGAAAACAGCAGTTTTGAAAAGATCTTTATAGTCTTCCTACCTTATCAAAGAGAGGTTGATAGAGGGCTGCATATTTTCTCTCTAAATCATGAACTTCTTCATAAAATTTAGCTTCTATATGGGCACACTTCACCTGGAGTTGTTTCAAGGCATCAATTCTTCTTTTTACTGCTTTTGGTAACCTAGAAATAAACAGCTCAGTAAGTCTAGAAAGTTAGCATCTTCACATCTAATAGTCATTGTGCATTATCCTGATATTATAGCTATACTCTTTAGTCATAGGAAGGTTTGGTTTGGCCTTAACATCCCCCCACATGTTCCTTTTTTAACAGGGCATTTCAAAGCTTTATAAGAATCTTTTCTTATCCATGTTGTCCTTGATACTATTACCAGGGGTCTGAAACTCCTGGCCCGCGGGCCACCTGCAGCCCAAGAACCTTCCCACTGCAGCTGGCAGAGGAGAGATGCAGGCAGCCACGCTGCTGGCAGCGTTCGCTACAGACACTGCACACCCCGTAGCTCCCATTCCCTGGGGGAGAGGGACAAAGATATCATCATTAGTTGCCAGGCAGAGTCAGCCATAGAGGCAGCATCACTTTTCCACAATGAATATAAACAAGTCAAAATATCAAACAACTATCTGAAGCACACCTTGCTGCAATCTTGCAGGTTTCAACTGCTCAGTCACTGAGGCCAAACATCAACAAACTGACAGAACTGAAGAGCTGCCAGGTGTCTGGCAAACACTAAAAACTGAGGAGTACTTGTGGCACCTTAAATTAACAAATCTGTCTGGGCATAAGCTTTCGTGGGCTAGAACCCACGAAAGCTTATGCCCAAATAAATGTTTTAATCTCTACAGAGCCACAAGTACCCCTCACTGTTTTTGCTTATACAGACTAACACAGCTACTCCTCTGAAACTAAACTCTCTGGCAGGGGAAGAATTGTATAAAGTTGTATGACAATTTTATTATTTCTAAGAAATTAGAAATAAAAAATACAATATAAATGTTTTCTTTTCTGAACACCATCTTCAGTGACATTATTGGCCCGCTACAAGGATTTGAGGACTGGCACTGACCCTAAGGTAAATAGAGTTTAAGATCCCTGCTATTATCTTCCATCCCCTAAACCAGGGGTAGGCAACCTGTGGCACGCGTGCCAAAGGTGGCACATGAGCTGATTTTCAGTGGCACTAACATTGCCCGGGTCCTGGATACCAGTCCGGGAAGATCTGCATTTTAATTTAATTTTAAATGAAGCTTCTTAAACATTTTAAAAACCTTATTTACTTTACATACAATTTAGTTATACATTATAGACTTATAAAAAGAGACCTTCTAAAAACGTTAAAATGTATGACTGGCACGCGAAACCTTAAATTAGAGTGAATAAATGAAGACTTAGCACACCACCACTTCTGAAAGGCTGCCGACCTCTGCCCTAGACCATCAGCCTCCCCTATATTTCAGATGGCAGAAAGTAACTTCTTTTTTCACATCTAAGTTTGTGCAATTACAATTACGTCAACCCTTCTGTGGAAAATAATTGTGTATTTTGTAGAGAAAAGCATGTATTCATGGGCTGTACTCTGGAACATATAAATGTATACATTGACAAAACAAGGCCAAATTCCCAGATATGAACCAAACCTCCAAAAGCTTCCCTGAACAGATTAGCCTGTTCTCACACTCTCACGCAGAAGAGAAAGTTTCAGAAGTGTTGAACCCTTCACTTTATATCCTAGTACTGACCCTAGAGAACTCAGTTCTAAAACCCAAGCATAATCCAGTGAGGAGAGATGATGATAGAAGCAATCTCAGAGAAGTCATCCAAAACCCAGTTAAAGGGAATTGAAGATGGGCATAAAGTCTGAGTAGTGTTCAGTTTTAACATACCACTAAACTGAACTACTCTCCTATCAGGATGCAATCTTAGGTTAGTAGTTTGTGGAACTGATCGAGAGCAATTTGGGTCCTCCTCTCTACAATGGTGGCCACTGCACCATCTATTAAAGCAGCAACACACCATACTCTGACATTTCCATTTTTCTGACTAAATAGTAACTCTGATCTGTTATTTTTTCAGTCTTGCTGAAAGTGAGATATGCATTGTACTTACGTTTCAATATAGCTTGAAGGAGTATGAGACGAACTGTCAAGTCGCTCCTGCAGAGCTGCCAAGACTTGTGGATTTTGCATCACTTGATCTGCTAGCTTTTCTATGAAAATAAAAACATTCTTAATACAAATCTGAATACGTTAGGATTGATTTGGTGCTATATTTAAATATTTTGGTAGTGCCATTAAGCAATATTATTGAACCTCTGGATCATAACTATAATCACCACTGTACTGGACTTTCAACAGCAGCAAAATTGGTTCAGGCTCAAACCAGAAAGAGAAGTGATATTGATGGGCAGGAAAATGCATACGGAGAATCTCAGAACCACAGAAATGTAGCACAGAAGGAACTTTGAGAAGTCATCAAGTCTAGTCCCCTGTGCTGTGGCAGGACCAAGTAAACCTACACCATCCCTGATTGATGTTTGTACAACTTTTTAGAAACTTCCAATTATGGGGATTCCACCAACCTCCCTTTGGAGCCTATTGCAGAGCTTAACTATCCTTACACACAGAACTTTTTCCTAATTTAAATCTCGCTTCCTGCAGATTAAGCCAATTACTTTTTATTTTATCTTCAGTAAACATGGAGGAAAATTGATTATTGTCCTCTTTAATAGTACTTAATATATCTGAAGACTTCAGTCTTTTTTAAAGACTAAAAATGCCAAGGGTTCTTGTCCCCCCCGCAATTTTTCTTCATGCACCAGATTTTCTACACCTTTCAGATTTTCTCTTGGTCTCCTCCAGACTCTGTACACTTTTTCCACATACTTCCTAAGATCTGGCAGCCAGAACTGGACACATTACTGCATATGAGGCCTCGTCAGTGCCAAGCAGAGTGGGACAATTACCTCCAATGTCTTGCATACCCCAGAATGATATAAGTCTTTTTCACAGCTGCATCACATTGTTGATTTTCATTCAATTTGTGATCCACTGTAACTCCCAGATTCTTTTCAGCAGTACCACTTTATTCCCCATTTTGTATTTGGGCAATTGAATTTTTCTTGCTAAGTGAAGTACTCTGTACTTCTATTTATTGAGTTTAATCTTGAGGAATTCAGACCAATTCTACAATTGGTCAAGGTCCTTCTGAATTCTAATCATATCCTCCAAAGTGCTTGCAACCCCTCTTAGCTTGATGTAATCTGAAAATTTTATAGGCATATTCTCCTTTCCAT
Organism: Gopherus evgoodei; assembly: GCF_007399415.2. Lineage (NCBI taxonomy): Eukaryota > Metazoa > Chordata > Testudines > Testudinidae > Gopherus > Gopherus evgoodei. Next base: position 110,761,891 of record NC_044325.1, on the reverse strand, counting down.
TATCTATTCAGTATTTTCTATTAATGACTTAGTTCCAGACCCACAACTGACCCCTTTGGGACCCCACTAGATATGCCATCCCAATTTGACAGCAAACCATTGATAACTAATCTTTGAGTATGTTCTATCCAACAGTTGTGAACCCACCTTATAGTTATTTCATGTAGACCACATTTCCTTAGTTTGCATCTGAGAATGACATGAGGATGCCAACTGCATCTTTTCCAGTTGAGAAGTATGGCTAACCTTTGCAATCAAGGTTCACAACAGGAGTGATGGGACATGGTGGATTCATAATTTTCCCTGAAGAGCATCTGGGACTTGCAAGTTCTTCTACCCTCCATTTAAGCATGGCTCAAGAGCTTGAACTAGTCTTAAACAGGAGGTGGGAGTGGGAAGAACACAGAAAACTACTGTGTTATATTTTTGGACAGGTTGCAAACTAACTGGGGCTGTCCTTTAAAATGATCAAAAGGTTTGAGTAATGCAGAATGTAGCAGCCTAGCTTTTGAGCTTGGCAAGGTGCTATGAGCACTGTACTGGCCATTATTCATTTTCAAATACAAGTCAAGATTCTGGTTACAATTTACCAGACTATTCAGATGGTGTGGGAGCCAATAACCTGAAAGATCCTGTCTTCCCATGTCCCACTGTGGGAGTTCAGATCTATTGCAATGCTCCCAAAGTTAAATTCTGCCATGGGAAGCACCAAGATACTCTTAGTAGAAAAATCTATGCTTTTTATCTGTCTCTCTCTCCCTCCCTAGTGGCCTGCTCAAATTTAATAAGCTTCACATACAGTTTAAGACTGCCAAAGCCTCGGAAAGATTTTTGATACAATTTAATAGTAGGGATTGGTAGCCTGATATGAAGCATGGGGTTTAAGTATGCTGGCCTTTAAGCATAAAAGCTGCTTTTTTTAAAAATACAGTTTTGAAAGCATTTTAGGCGCTTGGTGCTGGCCCCAATGTATTTCTAGATTTACCAAAAACACCTATGAAAGAAATTTAAGATTGCAAAGTCAAGCACCCAGATTATGCGATGCCAGTATTAAGATTGCCTGTGCAACCTTAATGAATCCCACCATGTATGCACAGACGATGAAGTCTTTAATTTGAATTTTAGAATTTGTTGAAAGATTCAGCCGAAGGTTTTTTCCTGTCTTCACCAACAAAGGACATTCTTTGGCGAACAGACTTCAAGCATGTTCAAAATCCCATATAGTGAAGAATTAAACACAGGACTGGAAGGGATATCGAGAAGTCTTCTAGTCCAGTCCCCTGCAGTCATGGCAGGACTAAGTATTACCTGGGGCATCCCTGACAGATGATTGTCTAACCTGCTCTTAAAAGTCTCCACTGATAGAGATTCCACAACCTCCCTAGGCAATTTATTCCAGGGCTTAGCCACCTTGACAGTTAGGAAGTTTTTCCTAATGTCCAGCCTAAACCTCCCTTGCTGCAATTTAAGCCCACTGCTTCTTGTCCTATCCTCAGCGATTAAGAACAACCTTTTATGTACTTGAAAACTATTATGTCCCCTCTTTTCCAGACCAAACAAACCAAATTTTTCCAATCTTCCCTCATTGGTTATATTTTCTAGACCTTTCATTATTTTTGTTGCTCTTCTCTGGACTTTCTTCAATTTGTCCCCATCTTTCCTGAAATGTGGCACCCAGAATTGGACACAGTACTCCAGTTGAGGGCTAATCAGCTTGGAGCAGAGCGGAAGAATTACTTTTCGTGTCTTGATTACAACTCTCCTGCTAAGACATCCCAGAATCATGTTCATTTGGTGGGGGGGGGGGGGGAGAGCGGGCCCAACAGTGTTACACTGTTGACTTATTTAGCTTGTGGTCCGCTATGACACCCAGATCCCTTTGCGCAGTACTCCTTCGTAGGCAGTCATTTCCAATTTTGTGTGCACAACTGATTGTTCTTTCCTAAATGGAGTATTTTGCATTTGTCCTTATTGAATTTCATCCTATTTTCTTCAGACCATTTCTCCAGTTTGTCCAGATCATTTTGAATTTTAATCCTATCTTCCAAAGCACTTGAAACCCCTTCCAGCTTGGTATTGTCTGCAAACTTTATAACTGTTCTCTCTCTGCCATTATCTAAATAATCGATGATATTAGCAGAGCTGGAGATGGAATAGATCCCTGAGGGACCCCACTCATAATGCCCTTCCAGCAAGACTGTGAACCATTGATAACTATTCTCTGGGAATAGTTTTCCAACCAGTAATGCACCCACCTTATAACAGCTCCATCTAGGTTGGATTTCCCTAGATTGTTTATGAGAAGGTCATGTGAGACTAGAGTCAAGCTATACCATGTCTGACTGTTATATATACACACACCATGTTAGATATACTGACTTATTTATCACCTTACTATCTTCTGGATGTTTGCAAACTGATTGCTTAATTATTTGCTCCATTATCTTTCTGGGTACAGAAGTTAAGGTGATTGGTCTGTAATTCCCTGGGTTGTCCTTATTCCCCAGGCTGTCCTTATTTCCCTTTTTATAGACTGGAACAGGGCAAATATAGTGCCAGTCTTCTGGAATCTCTCCTGTGTTCCATGACTTTTCAAAGATAATTGCTAATGGCTCAGATATCGCCTCAGTCAGCTCCTTGAGTATTCTAAGATGCATTTCATCAGGACTTGGTGAATTGAAGACCTCTAACGAAGTAATTTTTAACTTATTCTTTCTCTATTTTAGCCTCTGATCCTAACTCATTTTCACTGGCATTCTCTATGTCAGATGTCTAACCACCAACAACCTTCTTGGTGAAAACTGAAGCGAAGTAGTGATTAAGCACCTCTGCCATTTCCACATTTTCTGTTATTGTTCCCCCCGCCCCCCACATTGAGTAATGTGCCTACACTGTCCTTGGTCTTCCTCTTGCTTCTAATGTATTTGTAGATGTGATGTGCACAAAAGACTGTCCATTTTAAAATGTTTAAAGATATGCAACTAATGATCTTCAAACTCTGAAGAAACTTGCCAGAGCTTTACAAGCCAAGTCTGAAGTTTCTATTTTATGATTTTATTTAGTTGCAAAATGTTCTGATCAAAGATAAGGGTTTTCACATTTGAACAAAATTGGATCAACTGATTTGGTCAAAACTTAGAAATGGCCTCTCAGCCTTAACTACGGGTCATTACTAGAGCCTTAAAGAGACACATGCATACACCATTTTCGATGTAAACATTTTTGCAGGTGTATAGAAAAGGATTTCAGCGTACAAGAGAAACAGGAGACTTACCACTATTAGTATAACCTTATACAGTTACTTAGAATTCACATTTACCTTTTTTATCACTTGCATGTTTAGCAGCTTCCACAGAATCTGACGCAGCATCTTCTGCTTTACTAAAGAAGCCAAAGTTAGATTTACACACCAAAAGGTAACACCGGCTCAATATTTGCTATTACATCTAATTATGAAATCACTGAAAGTATTTTATATTACAAATAAAAGAATGCTATTTTTAAAGAATGATGCACAACAGAAGTTAAAAATATGTAGATTCCATTAAAAGACATCTGTTGTCATCAGTACTTTGAGTTCAGATGTCTTTGACCTGGATATCAGAGTGTGGATATCAAGCTAATTGTTTTCTCTCATGAAAGTAAGAAGCTGAGGGAGCTGTAGAGTCAACACCTAACCCCCTGTGTGGAAGGCTCTCAAATCAACTGAGTGACCCTGGAGCTGCATCCATCCTCACTTGGCCAGGAGGATGTTGTGACACAGGGTATTTGAGCAAGGCTTATTTGACTTTCATTTAAGAGTGGAGAGATCCAAACTCTTTAAAAAGTGAGGTAAGGAGAAATATAGGTAAAACTAATCATTCAAAGCCTCTCTGAGCATAGGAATCAAATCAGAACACCTAAAAAGTCCTATGAGAACAAGAATTTCAGATAAACGTATTTGGAGATTTGTTTATTGAAATCTGAATAACCTGAAATTCAGGAACAATCAGCGTTTACATTTAGAAGGAAAAAAATCATATGAACCCATTAAAGCCAAGTTCTGGGAGATGTGCTGGCTATAAAAGCATCCGCAGCAACATAATTTGGACATGAAGGCTCAGAGAGATCAAATGTAAATAGTTATGTCTCTTGATACCTGCAGTGCAGACTGGACTTTGTCAGTGGTTCCTTAACTTTAACAGAGTGAACCATATTTTATTAGAAAGTAAATTTGTGAACCACCTCCACTACGATTTGCGCTCATGTAGACTTCCTCACTCATTCACAACAGCATAACCTTGTTGCAGCTACAGCAATTACTTACATAGAAAAGTGATACAGGGAAACGGAAGTATTTTTAGGCATCTTTTACTCATTTTAGCTGCTGAAGACAAAAAGGGCCCAGCACCATGTAGCTGGTCAGCAAGTGCTCCCCAAGGCACTGGTGGTTCACAGACCCAGTCTGTGAATCCGTTGAACAAAACCTCTAAATTCAAATGCAAGGAAACACGTATTTTTACAATTTTTCATAAACTCTTGTTTCTTAACTAGACTGTAAATTCTTCAGGGCAATGTGTCCATACACTTGTAATGCACAATATGCAAGGCCCTACTTGAACTGCAGGATGATTATCAAGAAATTGTGGCTGAGTTGCAGACAACTAACAGGTAATTTCAGAAAAGTAATAATGGACCTTATTATTTGTGGTCCATTACTTTTCCACTGTTGGCCACCTGCTGCTCCCACTGCCAAAACTGCAGTGGAAGCCTAAAATTGTGGAAATTGCAGATTCCACAATATCGCAAGTTAAGTAGGGCCTTGATACACTAGCCTCTATGAAAGTTAAAAAAATATATGCCAGATGCAGCATTTTATATTATTTCCCTACTCAGATGTAGGGAATATATTTCTAATTAAATAGTCAAAGAAGCCACTCTGACTACCACAGAGTTAGAGAAATCTGAGAATCAGATTTGCCCTAAAGATGGTAAAAGGAGAGCTGTTAGGGCAAGTTAGATAAAGCTGAACCTTTGCTATCAGTATGTAAATTCTGTTTCAGAGACCAGTGTATTTTTACTAAACTCTAGTTCACAAACGTAGTTTTAGAAAATTAGATTTTGGTAGAAGCAAAGTCCTTCATGTGTAGGAATAATGTTTTGTGCATCATGTCCAGCTTTGTACAAGATCAAAGTCATGATGTGTTCTTTCCCCTGAGGAACTTAAAATATAAGCAACATCTTATTAGTACAAAAGGGAGTAATTACACTGGGGACTCTCTCTCAATGAGGCAGGAGCAATGTTGGGACTCTACAAAAGCATACAATCCAGAAGAATTAAATACAGCACAGAGCCTCAAAGATCAGATTTCCCTATCCCTGTAAAACATCAGATCAAGAGGGATTTTTTCTGAATCGCAATAAAAGCAGTTACTTTTAACAAATTAGAAAAAAAGTTGCAATTTCAGTTTGTGCTCACCTTGCTCTTCTTAAAAAAATAAGACTAGCTTACCAGCAAACTGAAAAGTGCTTATACCACTTAAATTATTATGTTGATAAACTTTAGATGGACATTTAGATAACAAGGAAGTTATTTTAAGACCTCTGAATGAAATATATTACAGTTTCTAGACAATTACTCCTGGAGGAATTCTGCACCACAGCACATGTTCCCTGCAGAAAAAAAGGATTTCTGATGGGGAAACAAAAGGGAAGCCACAAGAGTGGTCATGCAACCTTCCCCAGCAGTAAGTTTCAGGTGCCCAGGGCAGTCGGCAGAGAGGTAGATCACCGTGGGGCAGGGGCAGGACTGGGGAAGACCCAGTGGATGGCTCCTACCCTGCGCAGGGGTCAGCTGCTATTCCCAGCTGGGCTGGGGAGGAGGGGACTTCCTCTTCCCCTGCACAGCATCCGAGGCTGGGTCAGACCCACCCCCAAATTTCTCCTCAGCTGTAGTAAGCTCTGCAAACTCCTCTGCTTCCTGCACCCATCGCTCCTCAGCTGCAGGGAGTGGAATCCCTGTACAGTGAGCTGCTCCCCCATCTGCCCAACCCCCATGCATCCAGACCCCTTCATACCCAGACTCTCCTGCTGAGCCTCACTCCCACCCTCCTGCACTCAGAAACACCCCCACAATGAGCCCCACTTTCCCTGCATCTGGACCACCCTGATGAGCCACCTGCACCCAGATCCCCACTCCACTGAGCCCCAACTAGCTGCACTTGGATCCCCATCCCACTGAACCCCATTCCTCCCAGCATCTGGGCCCTCTACTGAGCCCCCGACACCCAGAGCCCCCTACCAAGCTCTCCCCCGTCACTCAGACCCCTGCACCTTCACCTGGACCCCACTACAGAATCCCATTACTGTTACCCCCAGAACCTTCCAACAAGCCCCTGTGCATCCAGATCCTCCTCCACCCTCAGATCTTCCTCTGAGTCACCTGCAAACCCTCTCAACGCACACCTGAATCCCCCCCACACTAAGATCCTCCACACTTGGATCCTGCCTTGCTGAGCCTGCCTGCCCACACCTGGAGGGGCCCTTGCGTGTTTCTGTAGGGCTGGCCCTGTCCTTGCACTATGTAAGGGTTGGGTTCAGCCTCACCGCTGAGTCTGGGTGGGTGGAGGCTGCACAGTGATCTCTCACCTCTGTGCAGCCAGTGGCCTGTGCTCCCCAATGCCATGCTGGAGCATCCACATACATATGACAAATAAAATTGGCAGAATTTTTTAAATATTGTGCGCAGAATGCCCTCAGAAGTAGACAATACTAAGAACAGAGTGATTTTACACATGACCATTTGTGCAACATTCTTAGCTTCCTATGCACCAATTCATCTTCCTTTTTTGTGGGATAAAGCATTAATGTTCTGGATAGCCTTCTCTATTTTTGATTTGCCAAGTTTCATGAAAGAACCACTCACTAAGATACTGGTGAGCTCTGAAGATGGGTAAGTAGCAAATAATTTCTGTTTAGAACAGATTGAGAGCATACTGACTTACCTATTATCTGCCATCTGTATGCTTGTATCCACCTACAAATTAAAATATAAAATGTGTAAGACACAAAATACTGTTCTCATATAAAATTATCAAAATCTGATTAAAACCTCAAGATGCTTGCAATACTAGCTGTAGGATCTGCTAAGGAACAGTCAATAGCCATAAGCAGGATCTTATGTACTGTACATCTTTCACCGGACTGGTCACACCGAGCATCACATCTGAATGTAAGTTTACGAGCAGCTGTTCTAGGATGTGAACTCATGGAATATTTGTTTTTAAATTGCTAAATAGCTCTTTGCATCCCTTAAAAGTAAGTATTTCAGCCTGTAATCTGTTCCTATGGCATCATAAAACCTGAGCTATATACTAAAAACAAAAGTGTTAAAGCCTAGGTTATGTATCAGTAAGATAGTTCTATTTGATAATCTCCATTTAGGTTCCCCGCTCCTTTTCTAAAACAGGATTTTTTCCTCTTATGTTACCCAGTACTTAGCCATCTCATTTACCTCCTGTCCCAAACAGGAGTGCACATACATATTCTCAAATACAAACGTAACAAAGGGCAGTACAACTAAAGAGCTGAAATACTCCCGACTCAGAAGTTTTAATAATCAAGGTTTCCCCTTTTTCCACCTCCTAGTCTTTTCCTCCCATACTCTTTCCAAACTTGAGAGGGGAGAGAGAGCATGCAGTATTTCCAGCATTTTCTTCTGTCTTTTCCCTCACACTAAACCTCATACCTGGCCCTAAACACCAGTCTTATTCTCAGTCTCTCTGACCCAGTGACTATTTGCATATTCATCCCAAATGGAATAGCTTCAATAGGAGAGATTTAGAGAGCCCTACATCAGAATATCCCATAGCTCAGTGATTAGAGGACTGTCCTGAGAGGTAGGAGACCCTTATTCATATCCTCTCCCTTCTTGAGGCGGTCGGTGTGTGTGTGTGCGCGTGCGCACGCTGAACCCAGGTCTCCCACATTCCAGGGCGTGTGCGTGCGCGCTGAACCCAGGTCTCCCACATTCCAGGTATGTGTTCTAACCAATGAGCTAGGAGTTAAGGTGGGCACAACCTCCCTCTTCCTCCTTCAGCAGACAGATTTTGAATTAAACCTGATCTGGTATGCAACCTCTGAGCACATCTACCTGATCAAGCCCCGCATGAGAGAATGCCTGTCTTCCCCTGGTTCGTGCACTGATCTGGGGTTTAGGTTCAGGAAACCTAAAGTGAGGCAGCAATGCACGTGTACAGATGCAGAAACTTCTGCACCTAGAGAATGTTTACCCTGAAAATTTAGGCACCAAATTTGGGCACCTACAGAAGTCAGCTGGAGTTTTATCACAGTAGAGCCTACAATTGTGACTTAGGAGCCAAAGGCTGGGATATAGGTGCCTAAGTACCTTTGTAGATTGGGGCCTAAGGCCCAGTTTGACTATTGCCATGTGTCAAGCAAGCTCTGAGGAAGGCCAATCTCCTACATGGTAGGTATAATAAATTAATATCAAGACACCAACGGCTGCTGCAATATTTTAGTAGCAAGCACTTACATATCTCCTAGAAATCTGAGGCATCAGAATTTAGAAGTTTAGGGCATCCACAGAATCCAAGGCCAGAAGGAACGTGACCAGCTAGTCTGATCTTTGATATAACACAGGCCACAGAATTCCCAAAAAAATTCCTACAGCATATTTTTTAGAAAAATTTTCAATCACGATTTAATAATTTGTGATGGAGAACCCACCACTTCCATTGGCAAATTGTTTCAATGATTAGTATCACCTAGTTAGTATCACCATTAAAAATTTATGCCTTATTTCCAATCTGAATTGTTCTAGTTTCAAATTCCAGTCATTGCATTATACCTTTCTCTGCTCCCAGGGGTTCTCAAACTTAATTGCACCACGATCCTCTTCTGACAACAAAAATTACTACATGATCCCAGGAAGGGGGACCGAAGCCTGAGCTCACCTGAGCCCCACCAGGGCAGGGGAGGGAGGTGTCCAAAGCCAAAGCCCAAGGGCTTCAGCCCCAGGTGGGGGGCCTGTGACCCCATTGCTGAAGCCCTTGGGCTTTGGTCTCAGGCCCCAGCAAGTTTAACACCAGCCTTGCCAACCCAATTAAAGCAGGGTTGTGACCCATTATGGAGTCCCAACCCACAGTTTGAGAACCGCTATGCTAGACTAAAGAGTCCATCATTAAATACTTATTTTCTGTGTAGATACTCACAGACTACAATCAAGTCACCCCTTAACCTTCTCGTTGTTAAGCTAAAAAGACAGACTCAATAGCTCAGTCACTAAAAGGTGTGTTTTCTAATCCTTGATCCATTCTCATGGCTCTTCTCTGAACTCTCTCCAGTTTATCAATATCCTTCTTGAATTTCAAGCACCAGAGCTGGACACGCTATTCCAGCAGCAGTTGTACCAGTGCCAGACATAAAATAACCTCTTTATTCCTATTCAAGATTCCCATGTCTATACCTCCAAGCATTGCAGGAGGTCATGTTAAGCTAATTATCTACCAATTCCCCCCAAATCTTTTTTCAGGGTCACTGCTTCCCAAGACAGAGCATCCCATCATGTCAGTATAGCTTATATTCTTTGTTCCTAGATTTATACAATGACATTTAGCCATATTAAACAGACATTGAGAAGCTGTGCTCAAGCAAATGATCCAGATGACTCTGTATCAGTGACCTTTCCTCTTCATTATTTACCACTCCTCCAGTATGTGTGTTATCTGCACACTTCAGTGATTTTACATTTTCTTCCAAGTCATTAATAAAAGAGTTAAAGAGTGCAGTAGTGCCAAGCACTGATTCCTGCAAGATCCAATAGAAACATACCCGTCTGATGATATTTCCCATTTATAATTAAATTTTGAGACCTATGTTAGCCATCTTCGAATTCATTTAATGTGTGCATGTTAATTTTATATCATTCTAGTTTTTAAAATCAGTGTCATGTGGTCCTAAGTCTAAGTATTACATCAACACTATTATCTTTATCAACCAAGCTTGTAATTTAATTAGAAAAAAGGTATCTCCCATAAATCCATATTGATTTGCATTAATTACATTACCCTCCTCAAATTCTCCATTAACTGAGTTTTCTATCAGCTGCTCCATTATGTTCCCAGGGATCAATGTCAGACTGACTGGCCTACAATTAAGGCTACATTTTAGTCATGGGTATTTTTAGTAAAAGTCATGGACAAGTCACGGGCAGTAAACAAAAACTCATGGCCCGTGACCTGTCCATGACTTTTACTATATACCCCTAACTAAAACTTGGGCAGGGGGCTGCGGGTGCTCTGAGAAGGGCGGGGGGGGGCGTGTGTGGTCCAGGGGCACTGGCCCAGGACCCTGCTGGTGCTGGAGGGTGTGGGGGGACAGGCCATGGCCTGGGAATCCCTCTGGTGCTGAAGGCAGTTGCCAGGGCTGGCAGGGGCTCCCTACCTGGCTCCAGGTGTCCTAGCTGCAGCTCCGAGGTGGTAGATAGAGCATGGGGCTCCACGCATTGGTCCCGCCAAAAGCACTGGCTATGCAGCTCCCATTGGCCAGGAACTTCACACACACTCCCGCCCCAACTCCCTGCCCCATCCCATACACCCAAACTGCTGTGCTTTGAGCCAACACCAGCTGCTGCAGAAGTCATGGAGGTCACGGAAAGTCATGGAATCTGTGACCTACATGACAGACTCGCTGCCCTACCTGTAATTACCCAGGTCATCCTGTTTACCCTATTTAAAATCTGGAACATTAGCTTTATTCTAGTCTTCTGGAGCTTTCCCAGTGTTTCAACACTTATTGAAGGGGGACTTTCAAACAGAGCTCTTCCAGTTAGAGAAAACTTGAGAAGGACAGGAAATAAAAAACAGTACAACTTTTAGAACAAGCTCTTTCTACAGAGATCACAGAATTGCCTGTGAATTCTGGAAGAGTTAAGTATGATAAAGCAAGGTGTTTTCAAATGCAAGTCAGACAACCAATCAGAGTGCATTTCAATGAGAAAGTAAGAGATATCATGGAGTCTCCATGTATACTGCCATAATTATTTCCATGATAAGTAAGCTCTGTTTACTGTTTTGTAACTGCTGGCACTCAAATACTGGAGCTTAGACTCAAGAGTTATTTCTTGGGCATCACCACTAATAAGCTTTGCAGGACAAGTTATAGTCTCAGTTACCTCGAGCAAACCATTATCTTCAAATTATGCCATTAGTGACAGAATATTAAAACAAAGAAGAACAAAATAAAAAAAAACCACCCACCTCACTAGTCCTGGGAAACATGGTGTAATTAAAATCTGCCTGGTGCAAACCAGACACAATACAGGTTAGTTGAAGCAGCATAGGAATGGAAATAATTGGGGCGGTAGGGGAGGGTCTCATCCCATGTAGGGCACGAAAACAAAGGTTCAGCCCCAGAAGAGAGGGCTTGTTCACCCCTAACAGGCATAGCTTTGAAAAAGGTCCTGCAAGCTGAATGTCAGGAGGCACCATCCCACAAGAGGGTAAGCATTTTGAAAAAGAAAGCTTTTATTTTGTTTAAAAAATGATTTCTAGTCCTTACAGTTGCATGTAAACCAATACACAGTGGAAGAAACTGAGCCTGCTGCACTGGGAAAAGAGTGGTATAATGAGGCCACATCAGGACCAGACCACCCCTCCACTCAGTTAGCCACTGGATCCAGAATTGTGCAGGAGAGAACCCTCTCACTCTGGGTGCACTGGGACCCAGGTGGGGTCTCCTCTCTCCCACCTCACCACGTGGGCTGTATAAGAGTCAGCCCCAGAGATTCCAGCCAGCAGAGGCAAAAGCAGCCAAAAAGCCAAAGCATACGTGGGGGAAGTCAGGAATGAGAGGAGAGGTTGGATGGGGCAGCAGGGGGCAGTCAGGGACAGGGGGTCCAGGGCAGTCAGGGGATAGGGAACAGAGGGATGTGGATGGGGCAGGGGTCCTGGGGGGATGGATTGGATGGGGCAAGAGTCAGAGGGCAAGAAGTGAGGGGGGGGTCAGATAGAGGGCAGGGGCTGGGCCACACCTGGCTGTTGGGGGGGGGGGCACACAGCCTCCCCTAACCAGCCCTTCATACAATTTCAGAAACCCGATGTGGCCCTCGGGCCAAAAAGTTTACCCGCCCCTGACCTAGCTCAATAAGCCCTGAGTCTTGGTTGGCCTGTAGGCATCTGAGCCATCTCTAGCAACCATTCTGGGCCCCGTGCTTTCGGGAGCCCCACGGGATAGCACCGCCTCTCCCAGCCTACCCTAAAAACAAAACACATCACAGACCATAAAATGTGGTTTTGTGTGCACTTTTACCCTATACTATACCAATCTCATGAGGGAGACCAGTGTGTCTCAAAGTGAGGGAGGGTCCTGACCCAAAAAGGAGTTGCATGGGGAGGGAGAAGGGGGTCACAAGCTTATTTTAAGGGGGATTGTGATATTGCCACCCATACTTCTGTGCTGCCTTCAGGGCTGAGCAGCTGGGGAGTGGCAGCTGTGGGCTGTCAGCACCCAACCAGAAGCAGTGGGGAAGTAGAGATAGCAATGTCATACCCGTGTCACCCTTACTTCTGTGCTGCTGCCTTCAGAGCTGAGCTGAACTGCTGACTGAGGGCCCAGCTCTGCAGGTAGCAGTGCAGAAGTAAAGATAGCAATGCCATACCCGTGCCATCCTTACTCCTGTGCTGCTACTGGCTCTTCCTTCAGTGTTGGGCTCCCACACTCCAGCTGCCCAGCTCTGAATGCAGTGCCACTGTCTGCACAGTGCAGAAGTAAGAGCAGCAGTATCACAATCCCTACTACAATAACCTTGCCATCCCACCAACACAACTCTTTTTTGGGTCAGGACCCCTGCAATTACAATACCATGAAATTTCAGATTTAAATAATTATAATAATGAAATTTACTATTTTTAAAAACCTATAACCCTGAAATTGACCAAAATGGACTGTGAATTTGGTAGGCTCCAGTTCATGGGTAAGCCAAACCACAGAAAAAAGTTATAACGTCTGTGTCAGATCTTTTATACATAACTTTGTAGGCAGCAACCATCAACTTTATATTTCTGCTGTGGAAATAAAAGAGGAATAAAAATAGAGAATGGTCAAAAATTCCTTAAGCTGGTTCACATAACCTCTTCTTTGCCCATATTTAAACTCCTTTTAAAGGAGTACTCTTGCCACAAAGCAGGCAATAAGTCAAGGTGATTTGCATAATTTAACTGTTTTCTCCTTCTCCTAGTGTCTCTATACCTTTTCCTCTGTCCTTCCGCTGTGAATGTCTCAACATGCCAGGCCCAGCCTGCTTGAGGATATGAAATGCAGCTACCAACTGAGTAGGGTAATAAGATTCTTACGCACTCAGCATGCCTGGGGAGAGGCAGCAGCGTGCAAATGGGGCAGGGGAGTAGAAGAAGTGAAGCCCCTGCCCAGGGCACCCGGAGAAGAGACGAGGTGGCAGCGAGGTGAACAGAACGTCCCCAGGTCCCGGCCTCCCCCTGGGGGAGCAGAGCGGAGGCACGCGAGGCCGGGGATCCTCACGCCAGGCCTACAATCATGAGACGCCCGCCGCCACCGCCGCCTCGGGAAACCAAACTTTCCCGGGCAAGCGACAGAAGCTCCGCGCAACAATGCCCGCTCGGAGCTAGGCCCGTCTGACTCCAGGGGGGAGCCCCGGGCCTCCCACGCCACTCCCGGAGCCCCACCCCAGGCTTGGGAGGCCGCCTCCGCCCCAACCACAAACAGGGAGGGCGGGCCTCGCCCCCAGGCAAGGGGCCTCCCACGCCTAACGCTCCCCACAGCCTCCCACCTAGCTACTACCGGGAAAGGACAAGGAGCTCAGCCCGGCCTGACCTGCCCAGGCCTCGCGTCTCCTCACGGCCCCACCAGCGACGCTCAAGCACCTCTCAGACAGACTCAGTCCGGATGCGCCGCCGTCAAGAAGGCCGCTTCCCATTGGGCGACACTGAGGCAGCCTGCACAGTAAAACCCACCTCAATTGGCCCGCAAGGAGCCACGGCTATGCACGCGGGCCATGTTGACTATCCGGCGCTGGAGTGCTTAGCCAATCAAGGCGCGAGGGCAGCTTGGTGTGGGCGGGAGAAAGGGGAGGGAGGGGCCGCGCTCGGGGCTGCGCGCGCGTCTGTGTATAAGGGACGGGAGCCCTGGCTCAGGGAGGGTTGGGAGCTGCGCGTGGGTACTTAAAGGGACAGACGCGAGGAACTGGTGGGGGCGCGGAAGTGGTTGTCAATTGCAGCTCTGTTGTGGGTGTTTGTTTGTCCTTGGCTGTGACTCACCCCGAGTACATTTCTGTCCCCAATGATTGCAAGGAGAAGGGTTCAGGAAAACCCAGGTGAAATAAGGCCCCACATGTGTTATTTTATTGCCTTCAATGTTTGTGGCCTGACTCGGTGTCTTCAGTGGCTGGAGTCCATCAGCCTGAGGGGTTACAATGTCTAACTCCCTTCTGAGCAAGCGCTTGCCTAGCCCCCTCGCTTACATGTGGTAGGTGTGCGTAGCTCCCCCCTTGCACTTCCTGAGTTAACTATGCAGCAAGGTGCTTGCACACAGCGCTCCTGTTGTATAGGCCTGCACAAGTCTGAAGCCTCTTTTGATACTGTGCTAGGAAAAATACAGTATAGTGAATCAGTAGAATTAAGTTACCACAGCTTCTGGGGTTGATGCTGTAAACCCTTACTCCTGCCATATAGTGAGTACTACCTACGCAGTACCCCAGTGGGAACACAGGCTTCTATGAGATTATAATTATGTGATTTAGGGCTTGTCTAATCTACCGGCTGGATCAGTGGGCAGCGATGGACCTAATGTTGATCAATTTATCATGTCTAGTATAGATGCAATAAATCGACTGCTGCTGAGTGCTCTCCCGTCAACTCTGGTACTTCACCAGAATGAGAAGCGCAAGCAGAGTTGGTGGGAGAGCATCAGCTGTTGACTTATCGCAGTGAAGACACCACAATAAGTAGAGCTAAGTACATTGACTTCAGCTATACAATTCACATAGCTGAAGTTGCGTATCTTAGATTGACCCTGCGCAGTAGTGTAGACAAGCCCTAAGAGTCTTCAGGATCTGGTATTTAAAATTTGATATTTAACATTTGGACATTACTTGTTTTTAGTGCAATTTTAATCATTTCAGTGATCCATTTCTGTCAAGCCAAGTGTTAAGATAACCTTATACGAATAGACACCTGCCTTTTGCTGCACCACCTGAATGTGTATGATCATAAAGATAGACAGGAAGGATAATGGTTAAGGCAAGCTCTATTGCAGACTTCCTGTGTGAGCATGGTGAGCTCACTAAGGGTGTGCAAGTCAGAAGTGCTGATGATCCACAGCTTTAATTTAAGTGAGGGAGAGTCATGTTGGAAATCAGTCCAGAAGGCCTGAATATGACACTCTGAGTGTCAAGTATTGAACAGTTTGCAAATGCTTTTTAGAGGTGCTGAATACCTGTGCCTTCCATTGATTTCATTAGGAGCTGTCAGAGATCAGTTCCTCCGAAGATCAGGCTGTAAGAGTCTAAAAATTGAACACTCGAAATGAAAGGCATCTAAAGCAACTTAAAACATCCTATGTGTGTCCAATTTTCAGAAAGTGCTGAGCTCCCAATCTCTGAAAAGGAGTCTTCTTTAAGGTGTTTCAGGTTGGGCACCCAAAATCAATAGTCACTTGAAAATTTAGGCTTCAAGCTTTCTGTTTCTCAATCTGTAAATATAGGTATGATTCTTTCCCGTTGTGAAAATTAATTGGCTCATGTTTGTATAGTGCTTTGCAAGCATAAAGTGCTAAAAGTAAAAGTAAGCGTATGTCTTCCCTAGCAATGTTAAAGCGATGCCGTGGCAGTGTTTTAACATGACTGTGTAGTCAAGGCACCAGGGCTGGGAGAGAGCTCTCCCAGTGCTATAAAAAAACCACTCCAGTGAAGGGAGTGGCTACGCTGCCTCTTTACAGCCCTGAAACTTGAAGTGCTCAAGGGGGTGTTTTTTAACACTCCTGAGTGAGAAAGTTTGAGCACTGTAAAGTGGCAGTGTAGACGAGGCATGAGTAACACACAAGGAACAATGCAGTTTTGGCTTTATGGAAATCATTTAGAGTTTATAGTAACTCTTCATTGTGTGGCAAAAATATTTAAACCTTAAACATCTGTGGGCCTCTTACTGGGCACTTCTTTTACAGAAAGAACTGATTCAATCACTCAGTCCTCTTGATTAAGCCTGAGGTTTTAGTAATTAATCTCCAGAGTCAGTTACCACATAATATAATTACTGATTAGATAGGTATCTTGGATGAATTCAGTTACTCTAGGGATTTAAAGATACAGCAATAATTGATGAAACTACAGTTACATTAAGTATTAATACTGTAGTTAGACAATGAGGATAATGAGGAAATTAAATTCAAAGAGCTGAACTACTGCATGAATCCTGTAAGTCTGGGAAAGAGAATTCAGTTTAACGCGGACACAGTCAATCCATAGTGTGTGTATGTATATATATAGAGAGAACTTCTTTACATCTTTTTCTTTCTGTTCACCCAAACTGACCCTTTCCAGTCACTAACAAGTATATGGGCCTAATTCTCTTCTCCATTTCACGGGCTTTACTCCAGGGTATTTCCATTCATGTCATTTGATTTACTGTCAGGGTACAAACTGTGCAAACACCATAGCACAGCAAGCATGGACCCTGCTCAGAACAAGACCGCAATCGTGGACATTGTAAACACCTCACGCATTGTCGTACAGTCTATGCTGAACCAGGACCTGCAAAGCCAGGCAAGGAGGCGGCGGCTACGGCAGAAGGCGACGAGAGTGATGAGGACATGGACACAGAATTCTCTCAAACCGCGGGTCCCTGCGCTTTAGAGATCACGCTGGTAATGGGGCAGGTTCTAGCCACTGAACGCCGATTTTGGGCCTGGGAAACAAGCACAGACTGGTGGGACCGCATAGTTTTGCAGGTTTGGGACGATTCGCAGTGGCTGCGAAACTTTCGCATGCGTAAGGGCACTTTCATGTGACTTGCTTTCCCCTGCCCTGAAACGCCAGAATACCAAGATGAGAGCAGTCCTCACAGTTGAGAAGCGAGTGGTGATAGTTCTCTGGAAGCTTGCAACACCAGACAGCTACCGGTCAGTCGGGAATCAATTTGGAGTGGGTAAATCTACTGTGGGGGCTGCTGTGATGCAAGTAGCCAAAGCAATCATTAAGCTGCTGCTACGAAAGGTTGTGACTCTGGGAAATTTGCAGGTCATAGTGGATGGCTTTGCTGCAATGGGATTTCCTAACTGTGGGGGGGCAATAGATGGAACCCATATCCCTATCTTGGCACCAGAGCACCAGGGCACCCAATACGTAAACCGCAAGGAGTACTTTTCAATGGTGCTGCAAGCACTGGTGGATCACAAGGGATGTTTCACCAACATCCACGTGGGATGGCCAGGCAGGGTTCATGACGCTCGCGTCTTCAGGAACACTACTCTGTTTAAACGGCTGCAGCAAGGGAATTACTTCCCAGACCAGAAAATAACAGTTGGGGATGTTGAAATGCCTGTAGTTATCCTGGGGGATTCAGCCTACCCCTTGATGCCATGGCTCATGAAGCCATACACAGGCAGCCTGGACAGTAGTCAGGAGTTGTTCAACTACAGGCTGAACAAGTGCAGAATGGTGGTAGAATGTGCATTTGGCCATTTTAAGGCGCGCTGGTGCACATTACTGACTCGCTCAGACCTCAGCCAAACCAATGTCCCCATTGTTATTGCTGCTTGCTGTGTGCTCCACAATCTCTGTGAGAGTAAGGGGGAGACCTTTATGGCGAAGTGGGAGGCTGAGGCAAATCACCTGGCAGCTGATTTCGTGCAGCCAGACACCAGGGCCATTAGAAGGGCACACCAGGAAGCGGTGCGCATCAGAGAAGCTTTGAAAACAAGTTTCATCACAGGCCAGGGTATGGTGTGACTGCTGTGTTTGTTTCCCCTTCATGAACACCCCCCTTGACTGACTCATTCCCTGTAAGCAACCCACCATCCCCCTTCGATTACAGCTTGCTTAAGCAAATAAATTCACTATCGTTTAAAAATCATGTATTCTTTATTAAGTCATTATAAAAAGAGGGGGAGAACTGACAAGGTAGCCCGGGTGTGGTTTGGGAGGAGGATAGGAGGGAAGGAAAAGGCCACTAAAAGAATTTCAAAGTAATGACAGCCTTTTGGTTGGGCTGTCCACAAGGGTGGAGTGGGCGGGTGCACAGAGCCTCCCCCCACGCGTTCTTACACGTCTGGGTGAGGAGGATGTGGAACATGGTGAGGGTGGTTACACAGGGGCTGCAGCGGCACTCTGTGATCCTGCTGCTGTTCCTGAAGCTCCACCAGACATTGGAGGATGTCAATTTGATCACGCAGCAGCCCCAGTGTTGCATCCCGCCACCGCTTTTCGTCCTGCTTACACCTCTGATCTTCCTGCTGCCACCTCTCATCTCAAGTGTCCCTCCTGTCCTCACATTCACTGGCATCTTTCCTGTAATTTGATACCACGTCCTTCTACTCATTCAGATGAGCTCTTTCATTGCGGATCACTTCCATGATTTCCGAGAACATTTCGTCTCGCGTCTTTTTTTTCCACCGCCTTATCTGAAATAGCCTTTGGAATGGAGTAGGGAGGCTTGAAAAATGTGCAGCTGCATGAGGGAGGGAAAAAAGGGAGAGAAGTATTTAAAAAGATACATTTTACAGAACAATGGTTATACTCTTTCACAGTGAACAACACTATTCACCTTACATAGCACAGGATTTCACTACAAGGTCGCATCTTGCATCTTAATATTGAGTGCCTGCGGCTCTGGTGTTAGAGATCCCAGAGATGCAGGTCCGGGCAGCAGAATTCAGCTTGCACGCGTCCATGGTAAGCCATTGTCTTTCGGCTTCTGCAGGCTTCATATATCCAGCGCCCTCCTTTCCCAAATACCAAGCAAATCCCGTTAAGTGCTGCTTCTTTCCTGTTAACATGCAGCAGCAGAAACCACCCCCCCCATCCAATTCTCTGGGATCATCGCTTTACCCCTCCCCCCACCGCGTGGCAGGTACCATGGAAGATCACTGCTAAACACCCCCCTTCCCCTGCCACTGCGTGGCTAGTAGCAGGGAAGTTCCCTGCTAGCCAAATGCGAAAAAGCTTAGTGCCATTCCCCACCCTCTCCCTCCCCCTGCTTGCTTACCTGCAAGGAAGGATTTCTTTTAAACAACAGGCAAACAGCACAGAAGGAATGGCCATCTCTGTCCCCTTAATTAAATTCCTGAATTTCAACCAGGTTACCATGAACGATATCACTCTCCTGAGGATAACACAGCGAGATAAAGAACGGATGTTGCTTGAATGCCAGCAATCACCGGGACCATACGCAGCCAGGCTTTGTCATGCAGTGATACCAGATTACTTGCTACATGCATGGCGTGGTCAAGTGTCCTACCATGGAGGACAGAATAAGGCTGCCCTGCCCAGAAACCTTCTGCAAAGGCTTTTGGAGTACCTCCAGGAGAGCTTCATGGAGATGTCCCTGGAGGATTTCCACTCCATCCCCAGACATGTTATTGGAAAAGTCTGTTAACTGTACTGGCTGCGAATGCATCCCAAGTCCTCGGGGCAAATTAATCATTTAAAAAACACTTGCTTTTAAACCATGTTTTATATTTACAAAGGTACACTCACCAGAGGTCGCTTCCATGGCTTCATTGTCTGGGCTAGTGGCTTGGGAGAACTGGGAGAGTAATTCCGTCTGGATGAGAAAAAGCTCCTGGCTGTTGGGGAGAACGGAGTGCTGTGTACTCTCTGCAAGCTCGTCCTCCTCTTCCTCGTCCTCATCTTCCCCGTCTGCAGAATCCTCAGCCATGGCTGAGATTAACGCCCCCACCTCGGAATCCACGGACAGGGGTGGGGTAGTGGTGGCGGACCCCCCTCAAATTGCATGCAGCCCAGCGTAGAAGCGGCATGTTTTTGGCCCTGCGCCGGACCTTCCGTTTGCTTCTTTGGTTTTCTGGTAGGCTTGTCTGAGCTCCTTAACTTTCACACGGCACTGCACTGAGTCCCTGGTGTGGGCTTTCTCCATCATGGCCTTGGAAATTTTTTCAAAGGTTTTTTCATTTTGGCTTTTGGAACGGAGTTCTGTTAGCACAGAATCCTCTCCCCATATAGCGATCAGAACCAATACCTCCCGTGCGGTCCATGCTGGAGCTCTTTTTCGATTCTCAGGAGACTGCACTGTTACCTGTGCTGATGAGCTCTGAGTGGTCACCTGTGCTGGTGAGCTCTCCACGCTGGCCAAACAGGAAATGAAATTCAAACGTTCACCGGGCTTTTCCTGTCTACCTGGCCAGTGCATCAGAGTTCAGATTGCTGTCCAGAGCGGTCACAGTGGTGCACTGTGGGATACCACCCGGAGGCCAATATCGTTGATTTGCGGCCACACTAACCCTAATCCGACATGGCAATACCGATTTCAGTGCTACTCCTCTCGTTGGGGAGGACTACAGAAACCGGTTTTAAGAGCCCTTTATAATTGATATAAAGGGCCTCGTTGTGTGCACGGGTGCAGGGTTAAATCGGTTTAACGCTACTAAAATCTGTTTAAATGCGTAGTTTAGACCAGGCCTCAGTTCTCACTGGCATAAGTAAAAACAGAATGAGGCCACATGTTTCTCTGACTTCCTGCAAATCTCTAATGATACAGTACTGTACAGAAAAGAGGATATGGAGAGATCTCAGGTTTTCAGGCATTCACATTTAAAATTTCAGTTGTTTTATGACTCAGGGCTGTTTAGGATTCTTCTAGATTTTTATGGCTGTTATTCATAAAAGCCCTGGAGAAGTATCCCCAATACTCTGCTAAAAGCATTTTTCAAATACATTATTTTATGCCAGAGCTTGTTCCCACTGAAGTCAATAGGAGTCTTTCCATGTAGGCTTTAGTGAGTGCAGAATCAGGCTGTTTATTTCTATTTCAATAACATGTCTACGGCTGTTATTCAGATTTTGTTCTACTACTACCTTCCTTGTGGAAAGAATGAATTTGATGGATGTACAAGGGTGTATTTAACAATAAAGCAATTACTCTTGTAAATGCTACTACCCCTCCTTTAAATTCCATTTTAGATAGGCTGTGGACAGACTGTCTAACAACCAAAGTATTGAGGAGGACAGAATCTTGTAATACTTGTACTCCTACAAATGTTAAGCAAACTAGTACATTTCAAGTACTTTTTCTCCTTGGGTGTTTTTTTAGTCCTCTCCCTCAAGCTGAGACCCCATTATATATGAATTATTGTACTGACAGCTGCCTAACCTTTTGTAACATGCTGGCACATTCTAGGACTCTGCACGGGGAAGCAAGGTCCTTCCTTCAAGTGATCCTGCATAAACATGTGGAGATACTTTGCAGAGTCACCTTGGGGCTGGAACAGATGTGTCCTGTTTAGATATAGATATATATATGAGGGCTAGGAGCATTTCTTTGATACAGAAGGTACAGTGGTCTTGCAGGGAAACACTAGCAACAGCCAAGCTGAGAGGGAAAGCGCAGGCTGTGTCTTGTTTTACTTCAGTTATCAATAAAGCCAAACTCTAGGAAACCATTATGTTTGGATTTTCTATATAGCGTATACTCTGGAGAAATATGAAAGCAACTAGTGTTACTGCCAATCAACTATACTAGTATAGCCCCAGATATCTGGAACTCCTTTTTTTTTGATAATAATATTGTTCAGGATCTAGCAATAAACAAATCATAAAATTTTACTTGTATTCATGTGTGTGCTTTGATCATCAGTAAGTCAATGGATTTAGTATGTATGTGATGTGACATTAGCCTAAGTGGCAGCGATGAACCTGAAGCACTGTCACCTTAATGAGCATTAAGGCCTTCCTTACTGCCATTTGGTGGGCAGCTAGAAACAGAAACATAAAATGCTTTCATAAATAATTTTAAAGGGGTAATGTTAGAGTACAGATGTTTCTAACAGTGTACACTGTTATAAGGACATTAGGTTCCTTAGCAAGATTTATTTAACAATGCATGACAAGGTGTTTCTCATCATTATTATCTATATATGACAGTATAAATTTAAGGTAACCCAATACTCTTGTTGACATTTGTTTGCTGTGCATAAACTAGGCAACACCTGTCTAGATTCACCTTTCTTTACTGGGCTTCTGCCATTGCTGCTGGAAACCTGTAAAACCCAGCACCCTTCACAAGCGATGACCCCATGATGATGGCGTAGGACCATTGCCTTGTATGGGAGAGATTAATTTTGTGGCAGCATGAATGATATGCTGGTTGTAAATAGCAGCCAGTCACAGAGCTTCTCAGCAAAATTTGACACAATGGACCATGCCTAAGATATTGTAGTAGTAACTAAGCGACCTTGCTGAAATGTCTGGCACTGCCTTTCAATAGTAGAAGGCATTCCTAGAAGATGGAATCAAATCAGTAATAATGGACATGTGCCTCAAAATACTGAAAAATTCAGCACCCCTTGAGCTATCCTGTAATCCATGTAACAACATAGGAGGTTTACCAAGATAATGTCTAAATATGGACTAAAATAGCATCAACCCAATTGTCTCTCTCTTACTCTGCATTGTTCAAGTTCAGCTTCAGGTATGGAGAAATGCTCAGATGCTGCTGCATGCTGGGTATGTCAGAGTTTCTTCATCTACAGCCCTGGGAAGACAGAAGCCTTTCTACTGGGTAGAAGTTGCTGGATGAGGAGGCACACCTTATAAAGCTTACTCCCTATGGAGGGGACTTGTTTATAGATAGTGAGTAAAGTTAATACATTGCGGGTATTATTTTGTGGAAAGCTGAGAGCCAGACATGGTAGCAGTGTGTTTCACTTGAGCAATCCCCTGTTGACCTCCAAACCGCAACATATATCATTGCAACAGTGAGGACGAGTATTGTAATTTCCTCTCTACACGTCACAGCAGGGTATTTCCATCACTTGCAGCTTGTTCAAAATGCAACAGTAAATTGGCTTGCACGGTGTGCAGCCATGGTCATATTACTCGAAACTTGCTTTCTTTAGAAAGACCTTAAGTTGAGCAAACTGGGCCCTACTTACATTCAAGACCACCTCCTTGAGCCTTGTTCTGTTGGATATTTATACTGAACTCTTAGGGCTCCCCAAGCTGCATCCCAAATCAGCAGACAACTGTACCTTTGTCAAAGTGCTCCCCACTCAACCTCTCCCACCAAATGGCAGTAAGGAAGGCCTTAATGCTCATTGAGGTGACAGTGCGTACACAACTTGAAATTTGCACTCTCAGAATGCTAAATTCTCCATCTCTAAAAATCAGAACCCCTTTAAGATGTCTCAGGTTGACCACCCAAAAATTGAGGCACCTAATCACTAGTCACTTTTGAACATCTTGTTTGAGCTACAGAATTCACTGAAAGTAAAGAATATAGGGTGTGTCTTTAAAGACTCAGTCATCTGTTCAGAATTTGCAGTGTTTAACAGTGTTAGATGTCTTTAGTTCAGTAGAATGCATAACTGCACTGTCCCAGGAGCAAACCAGACAGTGAACTGTAACATTCACAATTTTCCCCTTGCTTCCATGTCGCTCAGAGGAGGTTGAGAGTTATTTCACCCTGTTATGTGGAGCACCTTTGTTCCTCTGGCCAGTGAGGGGTGCTGGAAAAAGAGAGCAGGCCTCTTCCCACTCTCTGGCCCTGTCCATTCTCTCCCCATCCACTCATCTACATGACTGAAGTCACAAGCTGAGCTGGGCCAAGCAGGGAGGGACATTCTTGCCCTGTTTGGCCAAGTGAGGGCTGTGACAGTCCAACTTATGGAAATGACAGTTAGCTTATACCACAGATTTGTCTATAATTGGGGTTTTGAAAAACACCAACAGAAGCATCATACCTGAACTATTTATAGTACTTCTTGCCTATGTAATGTCATTGAAATCATTTGAGAAATATTTATGGTTCTTGCTGTGGGACAAATTCATCAGCTTTGCTGTAGGTCTCAGTAAGTTCTACTTGTTATGACATTAACTATTCCAAAGCACAAGCTACATTGGATATTAGTTAGCTAAAGAGCGACATGCATGAGAAATTACCCAGGGGCCTGAAGAGGTTATAACAAGCAAGAAACCTATGTGGATTTGCTGACTGAACAGTGTCTTCCCCAAGAGAATTGTTCAATCTAGAATGATTGTGACACAAACATCCTATAGGGTCTTTTCATTTTTAATAATAAAATTTTATTGACACTCTAAACTAGATGATATATTAATCCACGTAAACAAGTAGTTTTAGCTTGTCCACAGTAGAACATGTAAACACAATACGAGCATCAATATATGCTCTTTACTGTTCCTATAATAACCCAGCTCTCGCCTTTATTTTAAAAAAGAAGAATGTCCTGGTTTTGTTCTCAAATTGCAGTTCCATTCTGAA
The DNA here is from genome assembly GCF_007399415.2 of Gopherus evgoodei. Taxonomy (NCBI): domain Eukaryota; kingdom Metazoa; phylum Chordata; order Testudines; family Testudinidae; genus Gopherus; species Gopherus evgoodei. The sequence continues at coordinate 110,737,412 of NC_044325.1, read as the reverse complement.
CCATTTGTAGATACTCCTTGTGAAGTTTTTCCTGTGCTTCATAAAGTTTCTTCAGTTTCTTCATTTGTCCTCTGCTGAGTTCTTTACCTTCTGTATCATGGGTAGGAAATCCCTGGAATATTAAGAACACTAATATCTTAGAAATTTTCATCCAGATACTTTGTTTGCCTTTGGTCCATCTTTTTCCACCAGAATCATGCATTATTAATAGAAGGGAGTAACAGCATAATTAATATATAACATTCTAAATGAATGAACATAGCACCATAGTAGAGGGCTTGTGTAAATCAGGAGTTTTAGGCCACTATTCAAGACATATCAGCTTATTATTAAACCCCAGATTTTAAAGCAAATGCAATAAAATATTCCACATCATACTGAGACTGCTGTTAAGTTTCAGCCCAGATCTTATCTCCCCATGATTTGCCAACAGAGAGTCATTCCTGTGCTCGTTACACTTTTGCATGGCAGGGGCTCAGCTACCTATATAGCACCACTCCTGCTTGCCCGTAGAGGGCACTCAAGGGTTCACATTGGGGGGCAATGTATGTTGTCTTAGTGCTGATCCAGCAGCTGCTACTCAGAAAAAGTAATACAGTTACCTTTCCCAGAGAGAACTGGCCTTCACCCTCCAGGGAATGGGCAGATAGAACCTGTTAGCATGGTCCAATGGAGCTGTGCTGTCAGAGAGAGGGAAAGGGGGCACAGTGGACAGAGGCCCACAGTCTCCATGCAAAGGGTCTGGGTCTCCAACAGACCTCCTGAATCTGCCAGGTTTTGGAGTGGGAGGAGGGGAGAGACAGGGTGTGTGCATAATCTTTGCCTCCCACCCGAAAGTTTCTGCAATTTAATCCTTAAGATATCTATCCCAAAAGTCATAGAAGTCTTCCCCAGTAGCAGGATGGCTAGGAAGACAAAGACATGTTATGTAACCCCCCTAAGTTATGGCTCTTACATACACCCTTACACAGGACATCAATGTTATACAATTCAGTGAACACGTAAGAGCATGAACCTGCTCCCATGAAATTAACTGATAACGCTCTATTGACTTCAGTGTGGAAATGATCAGGCACTTTAATCAGTTAATAAGTTCTTACTTTTCAATTAGCATAAAGAAAATTTCCCCACTTTTCTTACATTTTCATCAAACTTGGAGTATTTGTCAAGCTCTGATTTAAACATTGCATGTGGTGGAATCTTCATCTTTGCCAGTTTTGCTGCCTGCAATATAAAATATGCATTACAACTTTACATTAATTAGCATCCTAATGAATTACACTGTCACTTGGCCTTTTTTGAAAAGCTGTCTGAGTGTACATGTATTGATGCACAGATGATCTAAATTGCAAATCAAGGAGATCCACATCACACTTGTCCATTATGTGGAGAGAAAGGAATTATCAGTGAGGGATAGCTCTATATAAATCTTCAACATATCTGTCTGGGGGAATAAGTAATTAACTTAGTACTTTGTTGCAACAATTACTCAGTTACGAACCAATTAAGACAAAAAACAAAAACAAAACAAAAGTGCTGTTTCCCCCTACAACAGCTCAGAATAGCCAGCTTATGTGGTGCAGAAGCCACATGGACTTTTTGTTTAATTTGAGCTCTTGTTGTATTTTAGGTACAAACATAAAAAGTAAGCTATTTGGCAATGAGCTCATTGCAGATGTTTCCCTATGCCCAAGCAGAAATCTCATTGATTTGAACAGGGGTCCATGCAGGTCATAGCAGGATCAGGGCCTAAAATAACTAAACCATATTAAAGGAAAACTAAACTTTGGTTTTAATGAAAATGGTGGCCTCTCAAGATCATTAAAAGCAATGAAGTCATGAACAATTTTAAAAAGAATGGATAAATATGCTTGGAGATTCATGAAAAGAAAACATTCTATTTACAATTTTCCCTGCAGATCATACTTTGAAGGTTTACTTTACTGTGTTGCATTATTAGTGTGGTTTGCATTGAAATAGGAGCTTTGCTCTACAAGAGAGCATCTGGCTCCTGGTGCTTATTTTTCACCTGAAGTCTTAAGAATTTGTGCTAATCACAATTAGATGCTGTGGAGATGAATGTGTCTTCAGAGAGAGTTAGACTTCAGGTGAAGCATAAGCAGCAGGAACAGATGGACTTTTAAGGAAAAAGATACATATCTATACAATAATAAGGAGAGGGAAGAAAATATAAACGACACAGGCAGAAGCCTCTCTAAGTGAAATGTTCCTTAACTGCCAGAGCTCTAAAACGGTTGTGCATGCTGTATCCTACTCACAGCTATGCACTAAAAAAATGTGCTACAAAATATTTTAAGAAGCACCTACCACCTCTGTTCAGATTGTGTGGTAAGTTTTTTTACGGTGCCATCAGAGATGTGAACATCTAAGTGACCTAATTTGTAGGCACAAATAACTGTGGGCAAAAAACTACCCACCTCATTAATTTTCACTCAAAAAAAAATTAAATTAAATTAAAAAAAAATTGAGGGCCAGCTAAGGCTGGGCTGAAAATTTGGCCCACAGTGTACTGTTGCCTGCATAAGAATATAGCCATTAACACACATCTTCAAAAACATAATGCCCATTTTAATGTAAATTAAAAAGATATTTGAATATTTACCTCCTGTTCTTGTTTTTTCCTAGATGCTTCTTCCTTCTTTCTTTTTTTCTCCTCTTCAATCTATAAAAAGTCAAATTGAAAAACAGCACTACTTAATCAAAATTAAACCATTGCTTTAGGTTATTTCTTACTAATGTCAGCTAAGTAGCTCTAAGTTTTAGATATTTGATTATAGGCAAAGCTGGTAATGACACCTATAATTATGGTTGCTCAATGCATCTATTATAAGACCCTGTTTTCAGTTGCTTATATCTTTGTCAAATCAACTCTTCACACTGAAATTTTCCCTGCCTGGTTTCTGCCTCAGCCAGAATATTTTTGGGAAGTTTCAACAGAAGGGTTTCAGCGATTACTCAGAAAGAGATTAGGGATCAATATATTATTAAGCCCATATTAAATAATCCTTACAATTGTAATTGAGAAGCTCTAGTGCACCATGCTCTGGCGTGCTTTGAAAAAAGGCTTTGAAATTTGGGAGGAGGGTCATCTTTGTATCAGAGAGATGAGCCTTTTGCTATTTCCATGGGAAAAAATGTCCAAATTTGGCCAAGTTATGAATCTCTGAAAAGTCTCAGTTTACCCAAGCTCAGACTTGTTAGAGTCTGACAGCTAAATTCTCCAAAGATTCTTTCAGTACTGAGCATACTTCAGCAGGGGAGATGTATAGTCTAGCCAGGGAGCCCAGCCCACACAAAAGAATTAGGGCACAAGGACCTGAACTGCAACTCCCATGTGGCACTATATTTCCTAATCAATATATTCAAATTTTTGGCTGAAAAAAAAAACTTTCCATTTCTGATTTTTTTGCCAAAGAGTCAAAAAATTTTCCATGGAAAAAACACACCAAAATTTTCCAAACCAGATTTAGTCAGTATGAACTCCAAATGATGGAAATTGCCTTTCCCCCCACCACTTTATTTTAAAATATAGAAGTTATACACAAAAAATTACATCAAAAGACTATTACGGTTGCAAGTCAAACACTCCAAAGTTAGGGAATACTAGAATTAAGGTTCCTATGCAGCATTAATTCAGTCACCTTGTGGGTGTGCATTACAATTCAGTCTTACGATCACATGCTTTTTTCCCACAGGAATCCTGCCTCATTCAGTGCTACGTTAATGAAGACTTAGCAATTTTATTCTGTTTTTATCAGCAGATGTCAAATCAGTACTGCTAACTATATGAAAATATTTACCTTTGCTTTGTATTGACAAATATGGCAGAATAATTTACTCAAAGGAATTATTCTACCAGGGAGAAAAAAGCATAAATAGGTCATATTCAGCACATCATAATTGTATAAAGGTTTTTGAAACTTGAAAAGGTATTTCAATTCCCCATAGCATACTTTCAAGCAATTATCTCAAATTCCTTTTCTCAAGTGCCACTTGAGTTTTGCTATCAGTTCGGGTGTGTTATTTTCCATTTTGTTTGTATTAAAAAATTGTCATTTCTCACAAATCAGCAAGGGAATATGTAATGTCAGTAAGTACATGCGTTTTACTTTACATGTGCAAAATAATATAATACATAAACTAGCTTAACATGAAAGAATTTAAAACCTTTTTCTTTTCTTCTCTTTCTTTTAGTAAGGTCTCCCTGTCTACCAATTTGACCACAGTTGGGAGTCCTGGAGAAACAAAGAAAAATAAACACATAGCAGTTCCAACACATACATGTCTGGTATCAAATGATTCTTGAAACACATCCTGCAGTAGTCTTTTCAAACTGTATTACTAAGTTAAATGCAAATGCCACCAAATGACCATTTAGAAATGACTGAGGAACTAAGCACCATACAAGGAGATGCAAACAAACATTTTATCTGAATGCTTTTAAAAGTTTAAAAACTAAATCTGTTAAAGCTCTGTGCATTCAGTAAGTTTGACAAGGATTTCTGATTATTCTTGATCATACTGACATTTTTCAATATCTTAAGAAAAGAATTCACCAAATTTTAGCAACAGCTACAGTTTACAATACAGAGACCATCTGTTACCTTCATGATCTTCAAATCGAACTCCAAGCTCAGGAAGAATGTCATCTCGAAGAGCATCACTCAACTGCAGTACTTCAGTTACTACAATGCACAGAAAAATTAAAAGTTCTGACAAATTTAAAATGAAAATTTACTTCTCCTCCACACTGCTATGTAGTTATATAATGCAAATAAAAAATTACTACAGTTAGACCAGTTTCTTTTTTTCCTTTTCTTTCTTTCTTTTTTTTAAGTGATAGATGTAAGTAAGGTTATACTGAGCCAGAGGAAGAAACAACATGTAATCTCTTGACCCTGTGTGACAGAGAAGCATGTTTCTTCTAGATAGACCTGGAATTTGTCATCCCCTCCCAAGATGCTGCTAGTACGCCAAAAAAACAAGATATCTCAAGCTCTGTGATGTAACTGCTTAGAGGCCCAGGAGTCTCACAGTTGCTGTTAAACAGACCTCTGATCACGCGGCATTACAATGTATTATTTCTAGCCCTGAATATAATTCCTCATCTCAGTGTTTTAAGGAAAAAAGATACAGTATTTTGTGAATTTAGCCTCTTGTACCTTGTGAACTTGTCTCTTAAAATTACTTTAGCATGCTACTAATGACTTCAACATTCCATACAAGGATGAAATATAGCAACTTTTGGTGTCTGACCAGTTCCTGTAAACAGGAGCGGCGCCAGGGTTTTTGAACTACTTCTCCCAAGCTCAGAGAAAGCAGGCAGACAGCAAACAAAGACTTCAGACACAAACTTCCCTCCACCCAAAGTTGAAAAAATCCGGTTTTCTGATTGGTCCTCTGGTCAGGTGCTTCAGGTGAAAGAGACATTAACCCTTAGCTATCTGTTTATGACAGCGCCCTACGTGGGGGTCCTTCCGCGCTCCTGGTCGTTGGCGGCAATTCTGTGGCAGGGGTGGGGGTCCTTCCGTGGCTCCCGGTCTTCAGGGCACTTTGGTGGCAGATCCCGGAGCAAGTGAAGGACCCGCTGCAGAATTGCCACCGAAGACCTGGAGCGTGGAAGTATCCCCCGCCGCCGCATTGCCGCCAAGGGTGGCAAAATGCTGCCCCCCCAAATCCTAGTGCCCTAGGCGACCACCTAGGTCACCTAAATGGAAGCGCCAGCCCTGCGTGTAAAAAGGAACATAGGAATTGCTATAGTACAGATTTGAGGTCCATCTAGTCCAGTATACTGTATCAGACAGTGGCCAAAACCAGTCGTTTCAGAGAAATGTGCACGAACCTCACAGGAGGCAGTTGTGGGAAAATCTGCCCCCTTACATTAGGTCTCATCCAGGTCTCTAACAGTTAGACTGACTTGAGCTCTGAAGCATGAAGTTTAATATCCTTTCCAAAATGTTGTTGACATAATGACTTTAGATCTTCTTGATATCCATATAAATTGCCCAGTCTCTTTTTAAATCTTGCTAAACTGTTGGCCTCAATGACTTCTTGTGGCAGTGAGTTCTACAGTCAATTTATTCATTGTGTAAAAAATATAATCCTTTTATTAGTTTTGAATTTGCCACCCTATAATTGCATTGAGTGTCTCCTTACTCTTGAGTTTAGAAATCAAGAGACTTCCTGTGTACCTTTCTGTACAGCATATAGTTTGATCATGTCCCCTCATTTCCTCTCTCATCAAAATTATCAAAACCATTTCTTCCTTCACTTGATTAACCATTTAAACAGTTTCGTGAAAGTGGTGCTATAATTTGAATATTTTATACACAAAAAGTTATAGTCACTATTTTTTTTTGTCAGCTACATCTAATTATCTTCCAGAATGTCAATAAGTATAATTTTAAAAAATCACTTCAAGTTATGTAAAACAACTGGATGTCATGACTGTAAGTCTCTTTCACAGAGGGCTAAGTCAACTACACAGGGGTGAAACTGAGGCTATATTTTGCCTAAATGTCTGATACCATTATTATTTGTAGTGCCGCAAAGCCCCAGTCAAGGATCGGGACCCTGTTTTACTAGGCGCAGCTTACATGCAATGCAACGACAGCCCCAACGCCAATGAGTTTACATTATACCCTAATGACATGACATCAGCTGGATGAAACAAATATAACAGGTGGGGGGGGGGGAGGAAGGATGGGTTAACAGTACAGACGCTCCCCAGGTTATGCAAACCTGACTTATGAAAACCTGCACTTATGGAAAAAGTTCTGTAAGTGGGGTTTGGGTTTTTTTTTTTTTGGGTGCATAATTGTCAGGTATAAGTCCCTGACTTAACACAAAATTTGACTTACACAAGGCGTTTCGGAACAAAACACTTGCGTAAGTTGGAGAGTGTCTGTAATATACGTTGTAAAGACTTGAAGCATATCGCCTATGTAGCCATTACCAGTTGATCATGTCAGTCAAGGGAAATAATTTAACATGCTTTTGTTTGAATTTTAAAAGATTTTTAATAAAGAAATCTTAATTGCTGGAGCTTGAAATAACATTTTTGTTCAAATATATTTTGAATCTCCAGCCCCACCTAATCAAACATATATGAAGGCTCCCCTAACATCTACTTCTAAGTGCTTAGTCAAATCCTCTAAAGAAACCCTGCTGAAGAATCTAGCAATGGAGGGGGAAAGAGAAATTTCAAAGACAGGCAGCTTAATGTTTAATATTGATTCACTAATTCAGATAAGTATTTAGCAAATCTTTATAGATATTTAGTTTCTAAACACAACATTTTGGAGGTTAGATTAAAAGCATTTTTTTTTCTGGCAGCATTGCCTGAGTTTTAATTTTGGCTCACAAAACAGGAAAGTGCAATCGCTACTGAAAAAAACCAGAGCTGACTAGAACAAATGCAACTACACAGAACTTTCTTTTAGCTTTTTATATATTAAAAATCTCTAGCTATTAAGTGCCTTTTGTCATTATCACTGCTTCCTGTCTACTCTCTCTTTCAGGCTGGTTGCTAAATGAATGAAAACATGGCCTTATTTCACGGTAGCATTTCTTGGTAGCTCTATTTCCTATACTGAATTGCAGTTTCAGAATTTCTCACAGCAACGTTCCCTAAAGCAGCATTTCCTAACCTGGATGGCATTTCTTAACCTAGTCTATGATGGTGTGGGGCAGAATGGAGTGGACAAGAAAGGGTTCAAGGCAGCTGGAAAAGCTGCACCCTGCCTGGAGCCACTTGACTGCTCTTTGTGAGTTTACTGCTGTGATTAATACTCTAGGATAATACTTGAAACCTCCCTACTCTTGTGATATGTGGTCCCCTAATAAAAATAGCCACAGGAGTAGGTTGTGTACAGTAGTATAGATATAGGAAGTGGTCTGTCACACTAAGCGTTGTGTTTGTCTCTGCTCTCATAACATACCTCTGCTGCAAAAGCAGGTGTCCAGAAACACAAAGCAATCAAAAGATGTGTCCTGCCCCAGTTAGTTTGTAGCCTGCTGGTGAGTGGCAGAATGAGTTGGCAGGGAAAAAAATACACTAAAAGCTTCCCCAAGGAAAAAAGTAAAAGTGAATAAAATTGTAAGTAGTAAAGAAAAGGACATCACAAGAAAGGAGGGGATGAGTGGAACAGAGAGAGATGATGAAAAGAGAAAGTAGACAGAAATTAGAAAGGATACAGCAAGGAAGCTGAAGCTAGACAAATTCAGAGAAGAAATAGGGTGCACGTTTTTTAACAGTGAGGGTAATTAACCATTAGAACAATGTATCTAGATATTTGACAGATTCTCCATCATTTGAAGTCTTTAAATCAAGACTGGCTATCTTTTTAAAGGATAAACAATGGTATGGGCTTGATGCAGAAACTACTTGGTGGAATCCTATCCTGTGTTATGCAGAAGGTTGGACTAAATGATCAGAATGGTCCTTTCTGGCCTTAAATCCTGTGAACTCTGCCAAGGCATGGCATGAGGGTATGTAGGGAAGTGCCAGTCCATCTACCTGTTGCCTGAGGATTTCTAATAGGCGAAAATCAGGAACCGCTGCCCTACTGAATCACATCTATCCCACCTACACACAACAGGACAGTGGAGAAGCTATTTTCCTGTATCCTTCCAATATCACACATTTTCAAAGCTGTGATAAATAAAGGCATTGGCCATTTCTATGGAAAATCTTTCCCAAAGTGCTTTTCTGTTTATTATCCACTTCACTCTAGCCTTCTCCAAGTCAGCCACTTGCAAAAGCACTGATTGATTTTAGGAGAATGTGATTTAGCTGAATTGGAAATTGACTAGGACAGCATGGCTAACAACTGTTTTCTTGCAGAAGTGCCATTGCATGTTAATGGCCACAAGCGATCAGGGTCTCAGATTTATCACTCATACAAAAATAGGTACCGATCAAAGACATAAGTAGAGAGAGGAAAAAACCTACATGTATTTACTCAGAGATAAAAGAAAGCGCTGAAAAGAGGAAATACATTGGTTACTTGAGAAGCAACAGAAGTGGTTCACACAACACCAAGAGCAAGTACAGAAATTAAGAGCTTCTGGATGTATTTATGTTGCTGGCAATCCAAATTTAGTATCCTTGTTTGATTCATAGTAAGCATTTTTTCCTAGAGGAGGCTGATGGTGACAAGATTACTTGAGTCAACTTACATCTTGAGTTTTTAATAAGTAGGTTCTTCTCCCCCCTGCCCAGTAAATTGTTCTTGCACCCATGTTTCAGTGGGTTCAATATACTGAACAACACTTCCAAGTAGTTCTTAGTGGATGTATTGTATAAGAAACACTAACATTTGATGATAAATTCTCAATACCTTGCACATACACCTCTACCTCAATAGAACATGACCTGATATAACACAAATTTGGATATAATGTGGTAAAGTAGTGCTCCGGGGGGGGGGGGGGGGGGGGAAGAAGGGGGCAGGGCTGCGCACTCCGGTGGATCAAAGCAAGTTTGATATAATGCGGTTTCATCTATAATGTGGTAAGATTTTTTAGCTCCCGAGGACAGCGTTGTATCGAGGTAGAGGTGTACCAGGGAAAAAGTCTTCAGCATCCATTATGAGGCTTAGATAATGGAATCAAAGTATCTAATTGTAAGCTATTATTTTAGAGGGTCTATTTTCTTCAGTTATTCACTGACACATATAGGTGCAGATGCACACCTCCTCACTGTCTAAACTACTAAAATCAGAGTCTTTGCCTTTGCTTGGTGTTCCTGTGACTCATCTGTTCTTTGCTTGAGGAGCTGGAATCAACCCTGGCCTTTGTATGCATATGAAAATGTTCCATTTTAAAAAGAACTGTTTGCTTTAGTCTGCAGTGAATTGTTTGTTTTTCTTTATCCTGGGTAGGTGGGCACAGCTGACCAAATTCATCTTTGGTGTAAGTCTAACAAAGTCAATGAGTGAGACCAGAGGTGAGTTTAGCCATTATCTGTTATACTGAAAGGTGATGATGATATCTCATGCACGGAATTAATATGATAGATCTACTGACTGTATAATAAAAGCAATGTCTGCTTGAGTTATAAATATTTACCAGCCTGAACCTATGAATTATTAAATATAAGCAGCAGAAGAAATCCTTCAAGGTAGAAGAGAATGAGGAGTTTATACATGAGAAATTCATAATTTATAAAAGGAGGTTATCAACTGGTGCCTGTAGAAATGTCAGCACAGCGGCTCCATGCACTATCTTATGGCTGAACTGTGCCAATTCTCTATTTTAGCACCACCCCAGCAAGAGGCTTTAACTGACAGTGGGGAACTTGTTTATGGATCTCAGTTGCACCAACTGTAAATTGTCACTGTCATCAAAGATTGATGATGTCCACAGAAGTTACCCAAGTACTGAAACGAAACCTAAAAGGCACATGATGTGAAGTTACTTTACACAATGGTATGAGTTAAAAACCCACCACGTTTCCTGGAAATTATGAAAAGCATTTTATTTAGAGTCATTTCTGCCCACTGTACACTAGCAAACAACACCATCAGTATTTTTCTTTCCCCATTTATCATCATCAATAGAAACATTCAGAGGTTAATCAAGATTTCACTAAGAATGAATAATGCAGGTTTCAGATTCAGATGTCTGCCAGTCTTGTGAAATGGATAAAGACTTCTTTTCACATGATGTTTGAATGTCCTACAATTAGGCTATTCTGGTTGAAGACAGAGTTTATTCAATAATGTTTGAATACACACTTTGTTACAGCTCCCTCTGGTCCTCTGACAAGATTCCCAGATTACAGGTGCTTGGGTTGTGGAATGCTTTGTGGCTTGCCTTACTGGCAAAAAAGTTATTTATTTTTATAGTTAGTTTTATAAAAGACTCATACCTATTAACGTAAGCCTCTGGGTGCATTTACAAAATTAGAACACAATTATTCATATTAATGTTATCCTGCCAGCAACTGGCTATAAAAAAAGAAGACATTCCCTTAATTTACAACCTCAATTAAAAAAAAAAAAAAAAGAAGTATAAACTCAGAGGCAACACTTCCAACCACTAATTGAAACCATTTTAAAAGACTTATTTCAGGCAGAAGGCCTGTAAGATTAATAAATCTGAGTTCTGTTGGATCAACAAGGTAAATGAGTTCCAGAACTGTCCTGCCTGGCCCTTGAGCTCCTGGCCAGGGAGGCTAGTCCCCAGCCCCTCCCCCACTGTTCTCCCTCCCCTGCAGCTTCAGTTCGCCCCGCCGCCGGCGCAATGTTTTGGGCGGTGGGGCTGCTAGCTCTTGCCAGGCAGTGCAGCTGCAGAGCTGGCCTGACCTGGTGCTCTGTGCTGCGTGGTGGCATGGCTGGCTCCAGCCAGGCAGCGCAGCTACCTGTCCTGGTGCTCTGGGAGGCGTGGCTGTAGTGCTGCCAGCTGCCGGTGCTCCAGGCAGCGCGGTAAGGGGGTAGGGAGCAGGGGGGGTTGGATAGAGGGCAGGGGAGTTCAGAGTGGTGGTCAGGGAGTGGGGTTGTGGATGAGGTCGAGGCAGTCAGAGGGTGGGGAACGGGGGGTGGGGGGGAATAGATGGGGTGGCAGGGGGCAGCCAGAGGCAGGTGTTCCAGGGGTGGTTGGATGGGGCGCCCCATCCAACCACCCCTTCTCCCTGTGCCCTGACCACCTCTGGAACACGGGGGGGGTGGTCAGGGAGCAAGAAGTGTATGTGGGGTCAGTTAGGGGGCAAGGGCAGGACCACGCCTGGCTGTTTGGGGAGCCACAGACTCCCCTAACTGGCCCTCCATACAATTTCGGAAACCTGATGTGGCCCCCAGGCCAAAAAAATTTGCCCACCCCTGCCCTAGACATTCAAACCTCACAACTATTAGTGTGAATCAGTTGACCTCAACTCGTGAGGTTTTTTTGCATAAAGAAAAAATAAATTTTATGTATGTTTTAAAGCACTCAAACTCATCTCGTGAACTGAAGAACTGAAACTTCAAAAAAAATAAATCAAAATTAAAGTAAATGTAAAAAACTTGAAACCAGTAAGACTATTTTTAAGATCAACTAGGCCAACATAAGTTTGTTGATTATATCTGAATGATCACATCAATGGAAGCATTTTTGTGTTTGTAAGATATTTATTCTGTTTTTTCTGGCTAATACGTTTCAGAATGGGAACAGAATTAGAATTCCTTGCTAATTATTATCAACCTACTGAATCCAAGCCATTTTATTAAAAAAACATAATCAATAGTTCCTATTTTGCCTTTAAGACTCTCTCTCAGTCATGAAATTAGTTTCAAGAAAATCAGTATCAAATATATGTTGAAGATGTATAAAAACCCCTGGGGAATAGTAAGCAGAACAACAAGAAATCCATTAGGAGCTCATCAACAAGCGAAAGCATAGAGAGATTAATAGAACAGCATTTGTAACACAATACAGCTCTGCTGCCAATACGCAAAGCAGCATCAGATCTTCCAGGGAGAAGAAAAAGGTCCACAGCAACCTTCAGCAAACTCCCTACGAATACTCCAGAGAGATCACAAAATGCTATCTGGGGACTTGTGACTAGACTATGCTATCAAACCACAAAGAAACTCCTCAGCCTGTTTGTACTCAAACTGGTTGAGGGTTCCAATAAAAAGAATAATTACAATTTACACTTTTCAGAGCATGTAAGCCCTTCAGGACAGGGACTATATCTTCTTTTATGTTCGCAATCAACTAGCACACTGTGGGCACTACAGGAAACAGAACATTCACACTCCTTATGTTCCCTCTCCCAATGATATGAAATTCTGAATACTTTAACAATAGGTTAACATGAACATATAGAAAAGCATCAGAAAAAGATAATCATAAATTAAAAGGACACCTGGCAAAGATTTAAAGATTCAAACTAACTCTGGCTTACTTTTGTATACAGATAAGTGTGTATATGTATAGATAAATAAGCCATTTTTATTCTCAAAGCAGAGACGCTATTTATGTAAATCAGATAATCAAAAAATGACATTTAATTTTTTCTCCTCCCCCCGATATCAGTTACAATAATGTTAGAAAAGTTAACCCTTACCTCTCTTTTCTCTGGCAATTTGTCGCACTCCTTCTCTGAAATCAGACAACACTTGTAGGTATGGCATCACTGTAGACTCAAGCTGTAGACCAAATATTTCTATAATTAGTTAATAATTTAAATTCAAGCCATTTTCTTTAACTGTTTCATATGTATGCACTTTTGGGGTCAAACTCTGCCCTGTTCTTCTCTGGAGCTAAAAGGGATACAATATAAAGTAGAAGCTAACTCTTCAGGGAAGATTCTCAACTGGTGAAAACTGACAGCTACCACCATTGACTTCAACAGAGCTATGACTATTTAAAATTAGCTGAGGAACTGCACTTCATGTTTAACATTCTGTATAATTCTTGTAAGAGACACACACAATGTTTATTATGCACTTGGGCTGAAGTTTTTCTCAGACCTTAGATTACACATATAATATTTATTTCCTCTCAGTGTCTCCAAGAAAGAGAGATCACTTGCATCATTAGGCTTTTCTATGGCAAGTAATATTAAATAAACTCAGATAATACCACTTACAAAACAAAAACCAAACAAAAAACAAACAGACAAACAAAAAAAAAACCACAGGAAGACTCCTGCTTGCAAAGCTAGTGAAAACCAGTGCTCTGTCTGGGGAACAAGAGCTGTTGCTGTTCACAGAACAGCACTACACCTGAGCAGTTCTCTAGAAATCCCAAGTGCAGAATCCAAAAGTTTAAGAGAATTATCCTGAATGTTTCATTTCTTAAAGCGTAGGAAAAACAGAGACAAAAATGTGAGCACATTTATTTTCCACATGTCTTCCATTCAAATGTTTCTTCCATCTGTTAAACCTTTTGTAGTCCTGTATATAAAGAGGTTTGCTGTTTAACTTTGGATGTTTGGTGCACCCTACATTCAGCCCCTACGCTTAAGTCTGATCAACTCAGTGTTGCTTTGCTGTATGCCAAATAAATGAACCTAACTGATGTGACTGGAAGTGAAGGGAGTTCTTCGAAATGAGTGGAAAACGTCTTGAGGGAGTCCCAACATCTTTGTGTTAGGGCTCCTACCCAGTTAAAAGGTGGAAACGACTACATGAAATGAGTTGATGGGCTCAGTCCAGATCCTCATGAACAAGGAATCCACACTACAAAAACCACAATCACAATTGCTGGCAGTCTCAGCAGAAAGACCATGAATGGTGCAAGCCATGGAGAATGAACAACACTCCTGTTCCCACTATCTTTTCCTCACTGAAGCTAGCTTAAGGCACATGAGCAGGGTGGTATGGAGAACCATGCACTGCCACTACTTTTGTGCTATTCTCTTCTGTGGACACTGATGGAGGAGTTTGGTTTTCAGAGTAGTGAACCTGTCAAAATCACTAAATTCACTTGAAAACCTAAGTCTTCTAGAATCTGGGTTTTTCAGATTGCAAAGTGGCAAGGATGGATTTTGAATGAATTACTGAACTGGGTTAGCACTGGATAAATACTAGTCATAAATCTTTAAAGTTTTCAAACAAAGATTACAACTTTGTTGAGAGAGAGTGCCTGTTTCAGTTTTTACTCATCCCCTCATGTTCAGTCATGGAGAAGAAGAACGTGGGCCTGAACAAATGCCCACTGAAATCAATGGAAAGACTCTCGGTGACTTCAACAGGCTATGGATCAGGTCCCAAATGAAGTAATTGGACATTCAGCTGGATAACTTTACTAAGAAGAACAAAAAACACCCTTGAAGGAAAGCTGCCAAAAGATTCAAGGAAAGTAGCAAATTTAAGGTGGACACTGTCAAAATCAAATCATTAGTAATATAATGGATGCTGGAAATGAAAGTCTATTTCATTAAAAAACAGACTGTAGACTTGTTCATGTGTGCTTGGCTGATGACATTCATTTTTCATATTTAAAATTGACAGAGTGTTTGATTTACAAAAGAAGAGATATAAAGAATTACATGGATTTTACAAACAGATGTTGAAACCCCTTCCAAGATCAACCTATTTCGATGCCTACTAACCTTGGCAGTATTTAACAGTGAAAGGCTTTCTTTGTTGTTCTGCACTAATGCCAGTCCTTCTACAAGGCACATTTGCTTTTAGCACTGTGAGGACTGTTTAAAAAATAAGTTTTTTAATCTCACTTATGAAAGATTACGAACAAGGTCCTGGCTTTTCTGCTGGAATTTGAGATAATAGTGTTTGCTAATTCTGAACTAAATTAGAAATCCAATATTCATGATTTCTAATATGGAACAGTACCATTTTCTTCACACAGCCCTCTCTCCCATACAGTCTTGGACAAGAGGAAAAAGGTACAGAACTCCTAGTAAATATTTATTTAGACCACTGCTATAGCACTCAGTACTACAGCAATGAGGATCATATAAATACCTAGGTAGACAGAGAGACAGTCTGGGTATTCATCATTCATCTGCCTCAACTCCAACAAAGGAAGTTTTTTTTCTTGCTGAGCTATAATGGCGGCGTAGTTTTGTTTTGTTATTTTATACAAAGCTAGAATATTCTGTGAATGTTTTCATTGCTATTCTTTGGGGGAAACAGAAAATATCTTTCTAAATGTATTTCCCTTAAATCTGAATGGTCTCACGTAACCATGTTTCGAAATACTGGCATCAGATGTCAAGCTAAAGGAAAAACACTTGAAAGATCTCTCTATAAGATGCCATTTTTCAGGTTAGAGTTCAGTGCGAAGACCACAATCACTGGCCTCCCCTCACTCTGGAGCGTTACTTCCCTATTGCCTCCCAAAGATTGCTCCTACATGACAGAACTTCATCAGCATCCCCTAGAAGGTATGTCCTAATTGCTCTCGGCAGAAATACCTCACTGCAGTAGTACTGCTAGATGAACAGAACAAGGCTGCCTATAGAAGCCAGATAAATGTTGCTCCTTTGACTATCCATTAACTAACCATTATGCGTTACAAAAGGATAAGAAACTGAGACTGAAATCAAAATCCAACTGCCTCCCTCCTAGTTTCTGGTGCACTTCAGTGAGCCCTAATCAGTGTAATTTTGTGTTTTTATTTATAAAAATATTTATATATGTAGTATTTGTAATGAGACGTACTTTAGCAAGTACTATATGTAGTCAGAATAAGTTAGTAGAATGTACTCTGTTCTCCACTTACATTTATGTTTTGGCCATTTCCTCCAACAGGGAATCCAAGAGCTTCATCATTTTCTATGGCACCAAAGATCTAGTGAGGGAAAAGGAAATTAAAGACACATTCATTCAATAGAAGTAGGCTAACTGAAATCAGACATACTGATGTTTGAAGAGGCCACAAGGCTCATCTAGTCCATATTCCGGCATCCTACTAGGGGACTGCTCTTTATTCTTAAAGCATCTTAAACAGTTGACAGTCAAATGCTACCTTAGTGATGTTGACTGCACAACTTCACTGTCAACTATCCAATTTTCCATGTACTAGTTTTTTTGCCATTCACCAAATGCAAATGAATGTAAACAAAATGATAAATAACTGTAGTTCCCCCCACAACACATCAAATGTTATGATTTTGTTTTTAAGCAACTGGCTCTTTAGAATCCTGCAAGATCTCCAGAATGACTGTACTGATCCATACATGTTTGGAAAATATTGCTGTAGCAGCTGAAAAGTGTGATGGCAACTATTCTTTTTTAATTTAATGTAAAATCTCACTATCACTTACCTTTAACATCTGAGTGAGATAAGAACTAATACTTTCTAGCAGCAGTCTGTTTGGCATTTGCCTGGCAGTTTTCTTAGCAGCAATATAGGAATTGCTCTGGCTGACTAAAGATCGCATTTCTTCCAAAACAGTGCGAGTGTCAATGTTGTCACACAGTGCTTCATGAATGGCTGTCTTCTTGTCGTAAAAACTAAATCAGAGAAGAGCAGACAAGTTTACAATTTATTCTGTCATTATAACATTTATGTCAAAATTCCTGTGCTCCCATAAGAGGGGCAAAGGGGGGCGGGGAGAAGGATTTCCCTTTCTTTGGTCAGAGTTTATATCTGAAGAAGGAAAAAGGGATGATTAAGAGACAGGTGTTGGTGTCCACTATATAGGTGATTTTGTTAAAATATTTTACCTGCCTAATAAAATATTGCTTGTATACTGCGGCCAAAGTCTCAGAGAGGCTCAGAGTTATCTGACAAGTAATAGCTGACAGGACAAATCAGACCTAGCATAAACTTCAGAGCTCACTTTTCCTATATGTTTTGCAGAAGCAGTACAATTCACTTGTTCAGCCTCTTCCCTTTTTCACTGCTTCATTATAGTGCTGCTTACTCTCATTACGTGCCAGCTGAGCGATCTGTTAAATAAATTCCTATGCAATGAAACTAATTTGGGGAAACTTGTTCTGAAGCCATTCCAAGCAGGTATCATGAATAAGGCTATGATTTAGTTATGGGTATTTTTAGTAAAAGTCATTGACAGGTCATGGGCAATAAACAAAAATCCACAGCCTGTGACCTCTCTATGATCTTTACTATAAATACCCTTGACTAAACCTTAGCTGGGGGCCCCTGGGGTGCTGCTGCTCTGGGGTGCTGCTGCTCTGGTGGGGTCCCCGGGGCCAGCCCCTCTGGCTGCTGCTCAGGCAGTCCACACAGCCAGCGGCACTAGCCCCTGGCTCGGGTGGTTCCTGGGCCAACAATCAGAGCCGCTGAACAGCAGCTGGTGCAGCAGCCCCTGGGCCCAGCTGCACCAGCCACTGCTCGGCTAGCCCCTGGGTCTAGGAGCCGCTGAGCAGCAGCTGCTCTGGCCGCCCCCAGGGCTGCTGCTCCAGCTGCCTCCAGGGTCAGCTCCCGAAGCAGCAACTGGTGTGGCTGATCCTGGGGCCGCTCCAACAGCAGCTGAAACGGCTGGCTGTGGGGCTGCTCCAGCAGGAGCTGGTGTTGCTGCCCTTGGGGCCTCCTGAACAGCTGACCACAGGGCCTGCTGCTTGGGTGGCCCTGAGGTCAGCCACACTGGCTGCTGCAGAAGTCACGGAGGTCGTGGTATGTCACGGAATCCGTGACGTCCGCGACCTCCGTGACAGACATGCAGCCTTAATCATGAATTTTTCCATGGAAACACTGTTTAAACTGTTCATGAATTGATTTGTAATATATATGGTATGTGTCCCCCATTTCGTCATCAGGCAAAAGAGAGATTTAAGGAAGTAGGTTTTTTTTTAACATAAGATCCAAAAGGCATTATCTACTCGAAAGAGAAGGGAAAGGAGAAAGAAAAGGAGGAAGGAAATGCTCTCTTCCCCCACTACTTCTCTTTTTCCTGTTCCTATCCTCTTTCTCCCTTCTGTGTCTAGTTCTCTCCTTTCTCATTCTCCATTACTCCACATTTTCTCTGTTTTGATTTTCCTCCCTTTAATAATCAATTTGCCCCAGCTGCCTGCTGTACAAAGTTGAAAATTCAGAAGCAGCATTATCTGCTACTGAGAAACAGGTACCCATCTTTCCAGCACTGGGGACACAATGACTCTGGTAAATTCCCAAGGACACGCTTAACTATATGTTGCTTTGACTTTAAAAAGAAACATGCACAAAGATGTTTAAATACAGTCACAAAGGAGGATTATCTAAATGGAAAGAGACCATGATGTCAATATCACAATTTTGTTTTACTGGATTGAGGGGAAGGTCAAAAGTCAAAAGCTTCTGAGTCCTTTTCTTTGCTCTCTGATTTTGGGCAAGTCACTTAACTTCCATTTGTCTCAGTTTCTCCACAGCACTCGCATTTTCAAAGTGTTATAAGTGCCAAGTATTTTATTACTGCAGTTGAAACACATTACATCAGCGTGATCTGCCCCTTCTCAGATATGTGTATACTTAAGAAACTGATAGCCATATATCCTAGATGAGATTCAAAACAGAAAAAAGTTCCTTTTCAGCACACACATACAAAGTGGCATTCAAAAATTAGGCACCCAAGTCGCATTAATGTCAATAGAAGTGATGTGATTAATTCCATGTATTATATGCTGAAAAATACCTCATAAAACTGTTACAAGGTTAAATTCATCAGCTTGTAAAGTACTTTGAGATTCTCAGTTGAAGGTGCAGTAAGAGCGTGAAGTATTATTATTAGATCCGTTTTCAAGAAAAGAAAATGCCAGTTAGAAAAATGGAAACCTTAAGTATGCATATAAATGGCTATTCCCATAGAAATTAAATGTAGCTCACTCACCTTTTACTCAGCTCTGTTTCTCGAAATTCCCATTTTTGAAACTGGTCTATCAAATCAACAGGAGCCCGAAGGATATCCTTTACATTTAAAAAGAACTCCTAAAAAATAAGGATGCAGTTGAAATCTGCATAAGTCAGACGCAACCTATGCTTACTATACCAAAGTAAATTTTCAGTTAGCCATTTTAATACTTGTGCCCAGATACAATTTCAGCAAGGATCTGCTGCTACATACCTCCCAAAATAAGAAAAATACACTTATTTTGCACTATCTATTGTATCAAATTATGAGTATTAAGCTGCTCTTTGTCAAGGTTGTGACTTAACACAACATATTAGACATTATCAACAAACCACTGCAATTTAATGTCTTTAAACTATGATCTTTTTAGTTTGGAGTCCCTGTAACAATCTTGTCAAAATGAGGTAATGATAACAAAATGAGGTAATGATAACTTACATTTGCTTTGAATCTCTCCTTTGCTTACTATATTTCAGGTTGTGGAAATATGAATTGTGTTTTCTGGAAGAAAAGTCTTTTTGCTGTGTTTCTGATTCTAGTACATGACGAATTTCCTTCTTTAGATTTGTATATTTCCCTAAAGCAACAATTCTTTCGTGTGTTGATGCAGTAAGTAATGTGTATTGCTTAATGCTTTTACTATCACCACAATAAACCAACTGTCATCAGCAGTAATTGATAGCCCAAAACTAATTGCACACCACACTTTAAAAAACAAAACAGGGTGTCAAGTTACCAGTCTTGAAAAGGCCAGGCTTAACAGGAGTGATCTGAGTTGCTCACAGCGTGCAGGTGCCATGCAAGTTTTTCCAGACAGCTCTGCAAATGCACCTCAGCCCTAACATGCAGCAGTCTTTTTGTCAGTAACTGGCCTGACTCACGAAGACACTTCCATTGTGCAGAACCATGGGGAGGTTCTGAGATGTGTGTAAGTAGCGACAAGGAGCAGATACTGGCAGTGGTACTATTGTTTTTTTTTAAATGAAAGACACCAGATATATTCAGCACGACATGTATGATTCTTGTGCCACCTGGATAGCTAATTATCTCTTCACATTTTTCTCACCACTTTAGGTATTATTGGCATAAAATGAAATATGTTAAATGTATGTACAAAGAGGCAATAGCTAATGTATTTCACTAAAACAGCATTTCTGGAAGCTGTTTGGTTGGTTTTGTTTTCCAGCCCACACAATTATGAGGGGTCTCAGATTGCTGTATGAAGAACTACAGATAGAGAGTAGCAGCCGTAACTCAAACAAATGTAAATAAATTTATAACTTTAATGTGCTACTACCCTTAAAATCAATTTTTATTTGATTTTCCATAACACACAAAAAATGTCATCGCATTCACTACAGTAATATAAAAATGGGCCCGTCCTGAGAAGTGTTCTGAGCTCTGAGTTTCCACTGAGTTCAGTGGAGTTGAGAGCACTTAGCTCCTTTTGGGACTGGTTTACATTATTGGGGTATAGAATAGCACAAACTTTAAAGAATAAGGAAGAAGAGAGGAAAGCTTGCTTACATTCAGGAATTTCTCATACTGAATAGCTGATTCCATGGTGTTGTTTGAATAATCCAGTGTATCCTTCCAAGAGTGCATCAGGAAAGCCAGCCGTAACTGTCGTGCTATTAGGAATTATAAGATGCAGATTGAAAATCATCGTTATCTAATATACTTATTGGCCCCAAAATGATAGTATCTGAGCAAGCACCATCTTTAATGTACTTATCCTCACAATGTTGCTGTGAAGTATGGAAATACTGTTGCCTCCACTTTACACATCTAGAACCAAGGTACAGAGAAGCTCAGGGCCAGATTTGTAAAGGTATTTAGCTGCTGAAAGAAGCAGATAGAGTGCCTAGTGGGATTTTCAAAGGCACTTTTTAAAATTCACTGGGTGTCTATCTCCATTAAGAGGTTAAATGCCTTTGAAAAATCTGGACCTAAGAGACTTGCCAAAGATGACATGGGAAATATGTGGTGGAGTAGGGACTTGAACCCAGGTCTGCTAAGCCCTAGGCTAGTGCCTTAACCATCCTCTCTTACCCACAAAATTGATTTTGCTTGAAATTGATTCCAACACTCAGTATTCCTAAACAACTGTAGTATGAACTAAAAAGAATTGTTAAGCACAAATTCAATTACAAAAAAAAACAAAAAAACAAAAAAAGCCCCCCCCAAATACTAAACAACCCAAACTTGCCAATTCCCATTTTAATCAGAAAATGTATACAGTACAAGAAATAATGTTCAATTTATGGCTTTTTTCTTTTTTAAATTGCTACTTTTCTTGGCTTAATTTTCTTTAAAAATACATTTTACAAGCTGCATAAAAAAGTGTTTCTTCCTCAAATAAGATTTTACCTGTATGTTTCTTCAGCGCATCTTTGATAGTAATGAAGTTTTTTAAAGATTTAGACATTTTACAGCCAGCAATTGTTAAATGACCAGTGTGCAAAAAATATCGAACCCAGTGATCATTTTCAAAGTATGCCTGAAGCAAAACCACAAACAGAAAGGATAAGTTTGTTTAAAAAAATAAAACAAAACAAAAAACCACAACATACGTCCACACGCATAAGGTTTCTGAACAGGAAAAAATGTAACAAAACAAAAGCACCATGATGATACAAAAAGGATTTCCTGAAGGTACATTTCCTAAACATGATCAGGAATCATAAAATATTACTCTTTTAAAGCGAAAATACTGTTCAGATTATGCCCCCAATTCTACAATTGGATCTACATGGGCACATGCATCTGCCCGGAGCTCGACTGACTCCAGTGGACTCCAAACAGATGCAGACTCCCACTTGTGCAGATCCAGTTTAAGCATCAGATTCCGTGCATGTACCACATGAATTGCTGCACCCAATCCGAGAGCAAGAACTCTGTTTTCTCCGACAATTTGTACTACTGTAGTTATAAATACCCAAGATTACAGTAACCAAAGGAGGAAAAATAAAAAAACTCTGTTTTTCCGTTTTTCTCCTTTGTGCATTTATCACCACATTTCACTATTTTGTTGATAGTCACCAGATAAGGGAAACTGTACTTTAAGAGTTTGGGGTTTCTGGGCTGATCTGGTATAATTTTTGTATAATAGAAACTAAAGACAGATGGTGAACATGTCACCTACCTCAGACTGTGCCAATTCATTGTCATGGTGGGGGAATCGAAGATCAAATCCCCCTCCATGAATGTCCATCGACTCTCCCAGAATAGTTCCAGCCATAGCAGAGCATTCAATGTGCCAACCTGGACGGCCCTGTTTAGAGATACACAAGTGACTTGAGTACAGATTAAATATTCTTTGTTATTGTTTTTTTTAAATAAACCCTTCTTAGGAGAAACTACTTTCTACCCACTCTTTGTCGGTTTCATTCCCTCATTGGTGTGTCCACTAATAAATACAAATAAATTAAAATGACACAGAAGTACACCTCTACCCCGCTATAACGTGACCCGATATAACATGGGTTCGCACATAGCGCGGTAGCAGCGGGGCTCCAGCGGCGCTTTAAAGGGTCCAGGGCTCCAACTGCTGCGGAGAGCCCCGGGCCCTTTAAATCACCGCCGGGGGTGCGGCAGTGGGGCTCGGCCAGCCCTTTAAAGGGCCTAGCCTCTCCAGAGTGCCCAGAGCCTGGATCTCTTAAATCACCGCTGCTGCTACCGGGGCTGCGACAGCGGGGCCCACTGGTGATTTAGAGGGCCATGGACTGCTGCGGGGAGCCCTGGGCCCTCTAAATCACCGCTGGAGCCCTGCTGCTGCTACCCCAGGGCTGCGGCAGTGGGTCTTGCCGGCGATTTAAAGGGCCCGGGGCTCCCCGCGGCCAGAGCTCCAGGCTCTTTAAATCACTGTTGCAGCCCTGCCACCGCTACCCCGATATAACGGCGTTTCACTTATAATGCAGTAG
Source organism: Gopherus evgoodei (assembly GCF_007399415.2). Lineage (NCBI taxonomy): Eukaryota > Metazoa > Chordata > Testudines > Testudinidae > Gopherus > Gopherus evgoodei. Next base: position 110,714,222 of record NC_044325.1, on the reverse strand, counting down.
GGGTTATAGCAGGGTAGAGGTGTATGAGGGAGAACAAATTTTTAATTATCATCCTTGATATGATACAAGAATACTGTTGAACTTTAAAATCTCCCATAATGTGATAAATCATACATGCCAAATGCATCTATGAGCAGATGAATATACAGAACACAGTCCTGGGCCCTCTAATACTTTCAAAATAAAGTATTGCATTCAGGTAATGGTTTTGTCTTTCTTAACATCACAAGGGAAATTTGCATTTATTCAAGGGGTTGTAAGTCTTGGAACCCATGCCTTAAATTGAGGCATTCATTCTTATGCAAACTGCTTTCAAATGAGTGGAACCTTCTCCCCATTCATTCCAAAAGGCATTTTGATTTGAGCACAGAATACCAAACTGAAACTTTGGGAGGATAATAATGGGAAAGTGGACAAGGTAGACAGATCCCCATGTCTAGAGCTACATCGATAATACTGATTTAACGGACAAAATCTCTGCACACAGACTTCTATTTGAGAAGTGTCTAATAACTGGCTAACTACACTGTATAGGATATTATTAAATGAACACAGCAATGGTACTGAACAAAGTATTACTGCAATCTAGACTTCATTAAATGCAAGATGAGGCTGGATCATTTGTTGTACAGACTAGTACAGAGGATATTTGTAAGTTGTAGAATGATTAGCTTCTGTATTACGTGCATGGTTTGAACGCACTGATCCTTACCTTTCCCCAAGGGGAGTCCCATGAGGGTTCTCCTGGTTTGGAGGATTTCCACAAAGCAAAATCATTTGGGGAACGTTTCTCACTCAAACGATCAGCTGAGAGACTGAGGTCACCTGTCAATGGAGAAAACTTTGTAGACATTTACACTTTCTTTAAACATTAGCATTACCTATGCCTGGCTCTGTTGTAACTTTCAATGCAAAAAACAAAACAAAAACAAAACAATAACCCATTGGACTAAAAATTTACAGTTGACAATAGTAATCCTTTGCTTCTTGATTAATCCTTCGTCGCTCCTGAGATTACCAACAAAAGTGTCAGTTGTGAAGCTTCTTAAGCCCTGAAATACGTGATTCAACTGCTACTTTCTCAGCATGCATAATTACAGTATTACAACCCCCCCTCCCACAAAATGTTAAGGTTGCAAATTCAAGCAGTCAGAAGTTAGAAAATGCCAGAATAAAGGCCTGTGCAACCTTAATTCAGGTCCCTTTTGAATATGCATTATGATCTGTTCTTTCATTACATGATCACATACTATTTTTTCCATAGCATCTCTGCCTCATTCAGGAGATGACACAGGATGGATGGTAATCACTGAATGTGTAGCTATTCAATATTTGTTTTTATCCTTATCATTCAATGTGTGACCCCATGTACTATCTATTGAAAACCATTAAAACCTTGCGCTGAAAATAGAATTATTAATTTCTTCCTGGGAATCGTGCTTTGTTGCAAATTTTGGCATCACCCTCTACCACAAGTTTTAATTAAAAAGGAGGGCTGCACCCATTTAGCTCAGCACAGTAACATGAATATTTACAATGCTAAGGACAGTTCTCAATATATAAAAGTAATTTATATTTGAAGCAGGCAAGTTGTAACAAAGAGCTGATCCAACCCCATTGCTGGTCACTGATTTCTGGAAGACTGCTAATTTGTAGAGCTGATTGGGAATTGTTTAACTAAATGTTTTTACATTAAAAAATTCTGATTAGTTGAAATCAAAACTTTTTGCAGGAAAGGGACAATTTTGACAAATTTCTAGACTCAATTGTTGGAAAAAAGTTTCATAGTTGTTGAAACACCCTATTTCAACATAGAATGAAAGATTCTGGTTTCCCAATTCAAAATTACTTTGTTTCAAAATTTAAGCTAGAATAATTTTTTAGAATATAAAAAGTGGTCGAAATTGAAATGTTTTGACTGATGCAAACTGATTTCTTTTTCTTTCAGATTTTTGGTTGGTAACATTTTTTGAGATTGACTTCTTGTCCTGACTTGGGACAAACATTTGTTTCAAAATCAAAATTGTTTGCAAGACAGGAAATAGGTTTCCAGCCCAACTCTACTCATTTGTGACTCCAAATATGAAAAAAGTGCAATGTGGAGACTACAAAAGGTTTCCATTATGCTAATGCGCCTGAACCGAGTCAATGGGAATGACAAACGTTGTGCATGTTGATAGTAACTTAAGTGAATATTGATTTTATTACCTTCACCCTCCTGAAGAGCTTTCTGATCACCTACAGCTTCAGGAACCAACTTAGCATAGGAGTGTTTCTCAGTGGCATCAAACTTCATTGTATCAAAGTAGACAGACCCATTTGATACATAACTAGAAGGTTAAAACAATTTAACAAAAGCTTTATCAATATAAAACTAAAACTCAGCAACGCGCATCTCTAGCCACCCTATACAAGATCTTCAGCAGGACTACTTGAGGAGTATGTTCAACATGACTAAGGACGATAGAATTTGGTCTTAAGTTGTTAAAGTGCATGGTAAAAACTTTAGGTGAAAACTGTAAAAAGCCAGGGTAAATAGGAAAGCCAATTAAAATTAGTTAAATAAATATTTTAGCAAGATATAAAAAGGACACTATTAGATATTTCTCCTTTATAAATGTTAACATTTCCTCCCATCTTTTGATTGTCTGCAATAACGTAACAATTACAAGTTACATTTATTTTTCAGGTTGTTTGCAGTGTTGTTATAACTGTGTTGGTCCCAGGATATTTGAGAGAGAACGTGGGTAAGATTCCTTTTACTAGACCAACTTCTGTTGGTGGAAGAGACAGAGACATGCTTTTGAGCAACGCTAAGCTCTTTGGGTCCATTAAAAGATATTAAATTACTTATCTTGTCTCATTTATTTTCCAATCAATTTTGTCCTACTCTATTTGGTCAATTTATTTTGCACTGGCTTTAATGGGTCATCCTTAGGATTTTTTCCCTCCTTCTCTGTTTCAAAACCACTAGGAGTGTGCAGCACTCAGAGCACAGGGCCAGTTTTCCAGCAGACCTATGGCTTGAGCATAGGCATAAAATGCAGGTTTTGAGCACATGTATATTAGATACCCAATGGCAGTTTGAGCCAGAGTGCATGAATTTTCCCTGCTGTTCTAGAAAAAAAAATAATTGCTTTTTAAACTCTTCAGAGGTAAGATGTTTTTGTGATGAAAATCCTATCATACAGTAAATATGAACCTGCTTAAGCTACAAACGGAAAAAATGTTAAGTTTGGATGCCTGGATATTTAGGCACCTATATAGAAGTGGCTTGATTTTCAAAAGACACTAAGCAACAGCAAGAGTTGGGGAAGTCAGTAGGAGAAGCAGATCTGTACATGTGAAAAAAAAAAAAAATCAAGCCACTTCTACTTAGGTGCATAAATGAAGATTTAGTGGCCTATTTTACACTTCCATTTCTGAAAATTGTTGCCTAACACTGTGGGTAAAATCCTGGTCCTGTTAAAGTCAATCAGAGTTTTACCATTGATTAAATGGGGTTGTAACTTCACCCTATATTTTTATGATGTGAAGTCTCCATTTGTAATAGAACATGAAAACCACAGTAACAAAATTTCTTTTAATCAGGTTTGAGATTGTTTCCTGGGTGTGAAGGAAGAAGTTGATTATTTTTATCCCAAAGAAACGCTGCTTGAATGCAGTCTTTTGTACCATTGCTTACAGAAACAGAGTAAGATGGCTCCACTGTATATTGTAGAACTATTATTTCAGTATTAGAGCTTTGCTTTGTTACACAATAATTGCAGCGATAATTCTGTAATGTTCCACAGAACCCATAACGGCACTTACCCATAACCATTATCCACAATCTTTTGAACAAATGCCACAATTTCCGGTACATATTCGCTGACCCGAGTTAAGACATCAGGAGGTAACACCTATAGATAAAGATAAATGGGCATTTATATATACTGCATTTCATACTACTTTTCATGCCAGAATCTCAATTAAACTGCATCATCCTTGTGAGATAGGTAATAACTATTTTATAAGATGGAAAAACTGAGGCAGTTAAGTGACTTGCTCAAATGAACACAGATGTTCTAATTCCTAGTTTCCTACTCTGGGACTTGAAAGAGCTACTGGACCTCTTTTCTAAGCTTCTTATCCTATCAGCCAAGTTACTAAAGGTCTGGCTGCTGCAGGAGACGAAATTTGTTCAATTTGTGGCATCTATGGCTGTGCAGGGATTATTCCCCCCATGTTTCTAAGCTACCTGCAACATAGAAAAACAGCTTTCAGTTATCTGAACCTCCATATAGGCGACAGCATTCAGATATAAAATTCCCAGCGTGGGGTTGTTTATTGCCACCATCGAGTTAGTTAGAATTTCTTAGGCACCCAGTGATGGCGGTCTGTCATGCTAAATGCTGATGTTTGTTAGCAGGACCCCTGGTGGTGCAGTTAGTGACCCCAGCCATGTACTGTACCTCAAATTCCAGACTCAGCCTGGGACAACAGCATGGAGAAAGGCAGAAATTAGCAACATTGGAGGAAGGAAAATAGACCTTATTAATGAGTAAGGGAATGAGACACCCACCCCGATGTGTTTGCCCAGTTCATGTCAAGGGGAAGGGATGGAGTGTAGCTATGCAGTACGAAGTGTCTGATCTCCAGATGGCAGAAACTACTGTTAACATGATCAGCTACAGGGCGGCTACACTGATGAGAAGAGGACAGCAGGGTCTTAAGGTGCTGATTTAATAGCTACCGGTTCATTGCAGGTTAAAGATTATCAATAAGATGGTGGGCTAAGGTCTTCAATTACAACTGAGTTATTGAATTTTACTTCAGAGCCTTCTAAGGGTGCAGCCAGCAATACACATGCTTGGCACATACAAGGTTCAGAAGATGGAACAGCTTGTTTACTTACATTGAGGGCTTCCATATCTTTATGATACTCCTCTTCCCAGAACTTGGGGAGGTTAGAGAATATGGAGTTGTCAGTCACTTGACTGCCAAACTTGGTGTCTAGCCACTCAGACAGCACATCTTTTGCTTCTTCCAACAATTTCTACGAAAAGAAAATTATATACATATAACAGTTCAGTGCAATACAAATCTAGAAAAAGTCTTATTTATGAGCCTAGACTGTAATGCCTTTTAATAGAAAATATGTTTTCACACTGTTAATTCGCCTGGGCACAAATATTCTTGCACCTATAATTCTTTGCAGCCAGGTAGCTTCCATGTGCTTGGAGTGAATAGAAGATGGGTATATAATTTACATCTGGAGCGTCTCAATGGTGTTCTGATAAAAGATACAGAGAAGTGCTGAGGGATTTGCATTTTGCAGAAGATCAAGAGAAATATCATGTAAATGAATAAAGATAATTCAGTTAAAAAAAAAAAGGGCACCCTAAATATCATTTAGGCTATTTTCTCTTCAATTGTCCATTAACACTCTAATTACGCCATACATTTTGAGAACACATATATAGAATCAGCTTAAAAAGAATGCGCACTTTGGTGACAAAATAGATTTGTTTTTAAAAACAAAAACATTTATAAAAGGCACCCATCTTTTAGTGGCTGGATGAACTTTACATAAGTTGGACCAAAAAGGATTCGTTTCACAAAGGCAGGGAGCAGACAGTCTGTGCCCCCAATAGTTATTGCATCAAACAGCTTGAAAGACAGGCAATACCATTCAGGACTCTAATTACTACGAGAAGTTAGTTACAATATCTGTTGTGTTTACTGGGGCTTATCCAAAGGACAAAGTCAATAGCAATCTTTCCATTTATTTTAATGGGCTTTGGCTTAGGCCCTCATCCAGAGGACAGATATTTTTGAAATAATTTGAAAACATCAATTCGGTGAACAAGAGGCATAAAATTCTTGAGCAGCACAGCAATAAAACTGTCAAAGATCTTTGCATATGCACTGTGGACAGATCCGTATGTACAACCAGTTATGGCATGAATCCCTTCCCAAGACAGAAATTCCATGAAAGAAGGCTAAAGATATATGAGTCTGTTATTGTAGGGGAAAAAATCCTTTACGGAAAACTCGAAATAGCAGCTGTCAAAGAAGATCATGAGGAGGTTCTGCAATGTCTGAGGCTGCTCTGAGTGGCATATGAAAACTACTTAACTGAGCTTAGTGATACAGTTTTACAGCGTTGAATGGTAAGTATTGGGAAATTCTCAGACCATTTATAAAATATGTTTCAGAAAACTGCTACAAGCCAATGAGATTTAAAATCCATTCATATTGACCTCAGCATGTTTGTTGATCTCTTCTCTGGGAAGTTTCTTTTGCACAGCTTCTTCTAGATGTTCCACAGCAGACTTCACTGCATTCTGAATTCTTTCCAGCATCTGCTTTTTTTCTGGATCAGTGGTGTCATTTAACATAGCTGAAAAAGGCTACATTAAGAAATGTTCATGAAATAATGTACAGTAAAAAGAAAAAAAACAATCCATCCAAAAACTTTAACTGGATGACAGAACTATAGGCACTTTCTTCATGTTCTGGTGTGCTGCAAGCGCAGCTTATTCAACAGCTGTCTATTCCTCGTGTAAAATATGTTCTAAGCACATAATTTCTTACTTGAGATGAGTAGTATGTTCCCCACATGCAGTCAGATTGAAATCTATGAGACTACTCAGAGAATAATGTACTCCTCAACATCAGTAAAGGAGCAATAATAAGGCCACCAGTTTTAAAGATGCTGTCAATGGCACAGTAGGCAGCATAATTCATGTTCAAACTTACTGCATAAAGAAAGTCTAGATAAATACTTCTCATACGTGGCCTTTCCTTAAATTTGTGTTTCATTTGTCAGAAGCTGAAGTAATATTGCAGCAAACATCTGAATTGTCCTCAAAATAGTACATACATACATGCAGATTAGTTGTCTGGGGACAAAATTAGGCATGCATTTTGCACATGCAATTTTATGCCTAATGCATCAGAAAAGTCTTGCGTGTATTTAAAAAATGGTCAAAAATTCTACAGATGTGAATTTTTATTTCCAGTAATACAGTATCAGAAGTTTTCCTGTGGATGGCCCTTATTCAGCAAGGTACTCTAAGCAAATGCCTAATTTTAAGCACATGAGCAATCCTACATAAGTCAATGGAACTCCCCACGTGCTTAAAGTACCTTACTGAATCAGAGCCTAAGTTACTAGCAGAGGAAAACTATGAGCTCACCTTTGAAGCAATTTGAACATCTTCAAATAGCTGGACTGCAGGTGGCTTCTTCTCTCTATATTGTTCAAAAAGATAATTTTGTCTTGCTCTCTTGATGATCTACAAGGCAAGAATATTAAAACATATTCCTAAAAAGGGCAGAGAAAGTCCAAATACCAATGTATTTTCCTACTACATACTTAATACCCTTCTAAATTCAACATACTACAAGAATTACATATCTAATTAACACCACTGAAGCACATTAAATAAAGTAATCATGAAATTAAATGCATTAATAACCAACAAAATAAGTTACCTTTGTAAAAAGGACAGATAATCTTAATTGTCTATAACCACATTCATTTATACATCATCTTGGAAGGATTAGATTTTTAAATCGGTAGATATTGGTACTGGTTGATTTCACCATGCACACAGAAACTGACACAAAAAATTTCCATCCATGATAATCAACGTTTTTTAAAGATAAGCAAAGAAAGAAAAGTGCTGCTTGAGAACTTAGAGTTTGATTTATGAGTATTTACTTTTATATATTTTGACATCTGAAGTTGATAATTTTGGTTTTAATGGCTATAAAGCTTCAACTTTCTGAATTTCAACATTTACTATCATTAAATAATTCTTGCCTGACCACTCCTCATTGTCTGGCTCGCCCCTTCCCACAACTGAAAATTAAAAATCAATAAAAAAATTAAAATGCTTCAAACTCACAATTCTGTACTACCGTGAAAATTTAAAATGGGATAAAAAAGGGAAAAAATGTTTAAAAATAAACAGATACTATTCACTGAAATTATATACAAACATTGAATTCTGCAAAGCCTACTTATACACAAAAGCAGCATGGATCTAAATTACTACAGGTTTTGCTAAAGTCTAGCCAGTATACTAAAACTGAATTAGATCTAGTGACTGAAAATCAATGTCTTTGTCACAGAGATTAGAATCAGGCTACATAGTGCAATTGAAGTTACTAGTCTAGGTGTCTAGCCTTACCAAATTGATAAAACACACTATATGAATACTGACTCTGAATCCCTGGACTTGGTCAACTTATTGTCGTTTAGATGCACCTTTAAAGGCACCTTACCTTATCATCAATATCTGTAATATTTATACAGTAGAAGACATCATATTTAAAGTAATCCCTCAACACTCTTCTCAGGATATCAAATGAGATGTATGACCTAAAAAAAATTCAAAAGGAAGAGCTTACTTTTACTTAGTGGATACTTCATATACACATACAGTATATGCAAGAACTATGTTACTGCAGCACTGAACGAGATTTTAAATCCCACAGTATCAGTAAATTCCCAGCTGAAGTTCCCATAGCAACATTAACTTTTCCCCACTACAAACAGGCTTTTCATTGCCAGATAAATATAAATGGTAATTTTCTTTTTCCACCTTAGAGTACCCGAGTTGTTGTCTAGCAGTATGTCTAACTCACTGTAGTTGGCTTGACATATTCCGAGGGATTTTCAGCTTTGTTATTTAGTTGCTTACAACATAAACTGTTAGCTTTTATCCAAGGAAGAAACTCTGTGTTACCTGGCATGTCCCATGTGAGAAGCATCATATACTGTTGGGCCACAGCAATACCATGTCACTTTTTTGCCATTCTGGGGCTGAAACACATCCTTAAATGGAAAGGAAGGTACAGTGAGCAGAAGAAATTGAAGACATATGGTCTCAGAGCAGCAACATCAGGAGCACAGGCACGTCAAGCAAATGTGATTATATGACTCTGGATTATAACACAACAATTACACTCTCAGTTTTACTATATAAGAAAAGAATGCTAACTTCACCACAGAAAAAAACAACATAATTCGTCTTTTTTCCATTAGCTGCATGTGATAGGAAAGTCTAGCCAGATGGGTCAGACCTTCATTTAACCCTTAGCAGATATTACCCATCTATGCAAAGGGGAGAGCAAGGCCTAGTTTACATGGAGACTTTTTTTGGTGTAACCTGAGCTGAGAATTTAAATCAATGTAGTTACACTAGTATAACGCTCAGTTTAGATGCTCTTATTCCCATATAAAAGAGTGGTTTTTTTTATTTAGTTTATGGTGCTAAATAATGTTTGTTTAGCTTAAAACCTAATAGACCAAAAAGCTACTCATACTAGAACAGTGTCCAGATGGAGCTGTTATATCAAAACTGGTAAAACGTTCTCATGTAGACAAGTCCTAACAAGACAAATTCCAATTTGGTTCAGTTTTGTGTATGCTATGTTATGGGCTCTTGGGTGATGGAAGGCTGCAGACATATATTATACCTGGAATATCATAGCACTTATTTATGTTTACAGACATATTTGACTAAACTAGGTGTCTTTGGCACATATTTAATAAGATTCAGCAAAATAATACATCTATTTTAATATGCCACAGAAACTTGTGAATAGATATGAAAACCATTAAAAAAAATGTCAGCCAATTATATTTGTATCTCTACAGAAAACCCTGCAGTTTTTCCCTTCATTCACCTTGTTGCGAGTGAGGCTGTTGTACAGGCAGAGTTTAGACTGTTTTGTTCCTTCTGGGGAAGACCAGTGGGGCTGTGTACGTTTGCCTTTACCTAGAAAAGAATGTAAAGACAACCTCAAGAATCTTTAAAGAGCATCATAACAGACATATGGATTTATAGTAAAGGATTTTCCATGTTTTCAAAAACATCTGCCTTAAATTATCTTAAAAGGAAAAAGTGTTTTTATAAATGTACAGAAACAGCTCCATTCAAAATAGCACAAACTAATTATATTAAAACACCTTCCCACAGAGTTGGTATAAGGGATGTATTCAATTCCACACAAATTTATTTTCTACTCTCTTGCTTGCCATCAGTTTATATCCCTTTTCAAATTAAAAATCTAAAACACAGGAAAAAATTGCAGTACAGTGTGCATGAAGGCATGTACAAAGATTTTGAAATATAGTCAATCGAGGTAACTGTTTTCTAAAAGATCTGTAACAGTTTCTTTGTAACACCACTGACCTTAATAGGACTGCATATCTTAAAACTCATGTAATATTTAGAAAAATTTCCACAAAGTCCAGAGCCAGTATCAAAGAACAGACATTTAGTGGGAGAAAGAGAAAAGGGCAGACCGCATAGCTTAGAAAGAACTTTGTCCTTTTATCATACATTGCTTCTCTGAACACCTTTATTTATTACAAATACATATCCAAGCGGAACACATTCAGTAGAAGGCACAATCTGGTCTTTGAAGTATTTATTGCAGGGAGCTGAATCATTATGGTAAAAGTAGTAGTATGATAAATTATGATGCAAAACCCAGCCCTTACCTGAGGGCACTATATTTTGAGGAAGGAGTGAGGAGGAGGGCGCCAGAGAGAGGATGAAGACCAGTGTAGTACTAGCTACAGTCCTAATATTGTGTAGAGTGGGTCAGAAAATGGAATTTCCATACTGTGGGAATCAAGGGAGGCTCTAGCTTTTTTGCTGTCCCAGACACGTGCTTGGAGTGCTGGTGCCTAGGGCCGCCGCTGGTAGGAATTTCCAAATTTTAGTCATCTGTTTTCATATCAAATCAGAATGAAAATTTGAAATGTCTAATACAATTAAAACATTGAAACATTTCAATAATGTCAAAATACAAAATATTAAATATGATATTCAAATATATAAAATAATTGTAAGTATAAAAGTCAAAATAAAATGAAAATGAAACAAAAAAGTAGAAACACATCAAAATGCCAATATTACATGTTCTCATGTAACATTTCAGATTTCAATGAACTTGCATTTTCCAACAGAAAAATTCAGCAGACATTTTTCTGACCAGGTCTAATACAGAACTATCTTGCTTTTAGATAGCAGGATGGTTCAGGCCAAATCACCATAATGCATTGTCAGGCAATATTTAAGACTCCTTTAAAAAGAAGCATATCATATGTCCTAGCTCGCAGCATGCCAAGCGGGAGGCGTGGACACTCCTCTAAACAGCTGACCATGATTCTTTAAGGATGCAATGTATGCCCACTGGAGTGCTGGGGTAATAGCTGGGCATAACTCTTAGCATCTGGAAGGCAGGAAGGGTGCCCTGCTGCTTATGCTGGGGAATTGGAGGGATTAGAAGACCTCACATACTCCCTTTTCCTGGCTCACCTACACATAAGCACTAAACAGAATCGGACTCTCTCTCTTCCATTATATTTATATAACTTTTTACAATCTTAGGTATTACACCTCTGATGCGCGTAAAAAACAAGCAGCAGTGGAGTATCATCCCCTCCAAGAAGCTGCAGTGTACTGTGCATCTGGCTGCCACTCTCCATACCACCCATGGCTGTATTTCAGTGATGTGATGTGTGAATATTAAGTTAACAGATTAACATATCAAAACTGGAAGAACAGCAGCAAAACAGAAAACTGAGAAATACAACAAGTTTTCCCACCCCACTTACTTCAGTACTGTTGTTCTGAATTTGTATGGGATGCAATTTACTTGCAACTAAAATATTATCCAAATATTATATTGTAACTTGTATTGTCAAAATGGCTTTCATGTTTTGTCTCTTAGCATGTCCATCATTCACTCAGTTTCCCTGGAAACATCTTCCTGTGTGTATTGCAACTGAGAACCACAATAATCAATTGCAAAAAGTTATTATATATAATCAGTTCATATATAATTCCCACTATCCTTTTGAACAACTGGGTAACTAGAAAAGAGAGGCTTAATTTAATACCTTGTCCCAGACAAGGATAAAATATTTAATCTGTATTCTCTACACTGAGCTATAATCATTAATTCTAAGTATTTTACTGTAAATGAGATGTAAGTTAACACAGACCTCAAGTACAAAACCTGCCTATCCATAAATGAGACCAAATACCAGAAGACAAGTGTTTACTCTTAGATTTACAAAGGGTACAATAACATGGGTTACTGTGGTGAAGGCAACAGCCAAATTAATCATAGAAGAAAAAAAGGCCTATGCATTCATCTATATGCTTCTTCCCACCACTTTGGTCTTCTCTAGGTTGAGCCTAAGCGAGTTTGTTCTCATCTACATCCCTAGCTCTGTTAGACACTAGGACAATACAAACAGCAATATCGAAGTTCTGTGAAAAGGAGATTCAGTGCTGCATCTCCTTATCTGTCTATTGGACACTGTAAGACATAATATCTCACTATCTAACCAGCAGCCAGACATACATCTTTAACAGGAGACCTTGGGAGAAGGCAGATTCATTACCTCCCTGTAAGATTTCTCAGACAGAAAGGCACAAACCTATAGAAGGGCTATCCTATCGCCACCCATAAAACTCTGGGTGAATCAACAAAGACTTATAGTTAGTGCTATCAAAGACTACTGCCCGAGCCAACAAATCAGCCCAGGAACCTTCATTGTGTCTGTTGGTAGGTGGAAATCAGCCAACAAAACCAAACTTGTCTGTGCCAGACTAACAACGAATACCAGACTGGTAGGCATGTGCAACACATATGATGACGGGATGCTACCGGGGTTAATTCAACACCACTTTCTCAATAACCTTGATCAAAAAAGACTGGGTGTTAACATGCAGCTATTGAAAAGCATTGTACAAGAGCTAAGGACTATGAAATAATATAATAATCATTACATGACTTCTTGAGCAGGGACCTCACTATAAAGCATTTGTTTAAGGGCAGCAGGCACATAGAAAAGCATCAGAGAAGAATGACAAACTCCCAAGAGGTTACACAATAACCTAGATTAACCAGTTTGAATTTCCTCACATGAATAGTAATTGTTTAATTACCACAGAAAAGCTAAATTCTTTTCAGAAATGATCATTTACTCGGTTTATAACACGGTTTACGTTACTATAAACTTGTACAATATATAAAATCTGTATTTCTGTAACTCTTTGTAAAAAAACTGAATGGCTCCAATTGAGTGGACCCTCACACGGTCAAAACAAAAACTGTATACATCTGAGACAGAATAGGATTTTTTGGTAATATTTTTTATGACTCTTATATGAGCCTGTTTCCCCCTTACTTTGCATTGCTACCCAATGTGGAGGAAAAGGATTACGTTTGCTCTCAGGGCAGACTAGGAGACACGGGGGGTAGGTGGTGTGTTGCTTAGCTGTCTGAGTGGACTGAATGGTTTAATACAAACATTGGCCAACGCTGATCAACATCAACGGAAAACATGCAAAAAACAATGGAAAACCCAATCACCAGGACACTGACACCCAGCAACTAACAACCCAGAGGAGGAGGGTTTCCCCACTTCTCCTGAGCAGAGCACCAGCTCAAGAACAAAGTATTAAGAGGTGTGACGGGGGAAGGACAAGTGTGGGCTCTGGAAGAAGTTTGGGGCTCGCTCATCTGGGAACAGACTAAAGAAGGAAGTCAGAGAGAAATATAGAGCCTGAAAATGGAGTTCACTACAGCTTGACTGGTGAATTGTGCTGGGCTGACCAGAATGGACTATGATTTAGCCTTTATATCTCTATGCTAACATAAGGACTTCCACAGCTGTGCATCCAGTTGACTAATAAACCCTACTGTTTTGAAACCACTATTTGAGTGTCACTGAAAATACTGTGTGACGTGCATTAATCCCTGAAAAACATTCAAGTCCCTAACCCAGAGTCTATCTCAGTTGGACTTGTTCAGTAGGATGTGATGCATCAGAGGTGTGATGCAGAAGCGCTGAAGCCCCAGCAGTTCAGTCTCAGGAGATGGTGAGGCTGTATGGCCTACCCTTAAGGAAGAGTGAGAGCCCCTGGGGGCTATCACATTGAAGGTGTTCCTCCAAAACACTGATCCAAAGCTTGAGGCATAGCACTGATCCTGGGGATCTATGACAAATGTCTTATACCTAATGATGAGGTTTTTTATTATTATTAAAAACATTGATAATTGATTCCTGTAAGCAGAGAAACTATCAAACAAAAACAAATATGGAAATAGCTTCACTATTTCAAATACCTCTGGATCCATCAATTATGCCACATTACTAGCTACACCCAGTGTAGAACTTTGTGGTCATTTGCTAATGATGTAATCTGGAGCGTGTGTTACACTGCTAGTGACACATCTCCGATCACCCAGCAGGAACAGATGGAGTCAATTTGGAGTGTTTTTACTCCTTTTAATTTGGAAGGACTCAGAGGATAGCGATAGCAATTGTGAGCCAAGGGCCCTGTCGCACGAGATATTGACGGGTTCCATTTTGTTCTTATTTATGTGAATATAAGGTTACTAGGAGATTTCATAAGGAGCCAAGTACTGTGATATCTTCAGTATACTAATGGCACCCAATTTTCTGTCCATCTGACAGAAACAGCCACATTTATTCTACCATGGACCTTGCTACATTTATCCATGATTTTGTCATCTTGAAAATAGGTTACTGTAATATATTCTACATGGAGCTACACCTTGAGAACATTTGGAAACTTCAGCTAACGCAGAAAGAACATGGCATCTGTTTAAGTGAAGCCTCATGCCAGAAGCACATAACATAGTGCCACTGAAAGTGTACTAATTGGTTGTGGGTTTCCAGGTGGAGTTCAAGATGCTTGGTTTCCCCTTTTAACCCCTAAACTCTACAGCACCTAATTATCCAAGGACCACCTCTTCCACAGTTGTGATCTGCAGAGATACCTAACTTCCCGTGACATAAAGGTGGGGGAAACTGGTGGCAAGGTGCTCTCAAGTAACTAGAGACATAAAGGTTAACAAGAAAACATTCTACAAATACATCAGAAGTAAGAGGAAGACCAAGGACAGGTAGGCCCACTACTCAATGTGGGGGAAAAACAATGACAGAAAATGTGGAAATGGCAGAGGTGCTTAATGACTTCTTAGTTTCAGTTTTCACCAAGAAGGTTGGTGGTGATTGGACATCTAACATAGTGAATGCCAGTGAAAATGAGCTAGCATTAGAGGCTAAAATAGGGAAAGAAAAAGTTAAAAATAACTTTGACAAGTTAGATGTCTTCAAGCCACCAGGGACTGATAAAATGCATCCTAGAATACTCAAGAAGCTGACTGAGGAGATATCTGAGCCATTAGCGATTATCTTTGAAAAGTCTTGGAAGACTGGAGAGATTTCAGAAGACTGGGAAAGGGCAAATATAGTGCCAATATATAAAAAGGGAAATAAGGACAACCCGGGGAATTACAGACCAATCAGCTAAACTTCTGAACCCAGAAAGATCATTGGAGATTTTTAAGAGCAGGTTAGACAAACACTGTCGGGGATGGTCTAGATCAGGGGTCGGCAACCTTTCAGAAGTGGTGTGCCGAGTCTTCATTTATTCACTCCAATTTAAAGTTTTGCGTGCCGGTAATACATTTCAATGTTTTTAGAAGGTCTCTCTCTACAAGTCTATCTATTATATAACTAAACTAGTGTTGTACTGCAAAATAAACAAGGTTTTCAAAATGTTTAAGAAGCTTCATTTAAAATTAAATTAAAATATTGATCTTACGCCACCAGCCCGCTCCACCTGCTAATGGTCTGGGGTTCTGTTCATCTAGGCTGGCAGCGAGCTGAGTGGGGCCTGTGGCTGGGACCCCAGCTGGAAAGGGTCCGGCAGCCAGAACCCCAGACCGGCAGCAGATGGTGCAGGGATCGCAGCGAGGACCCCAGACCGGCAGTGGGCTGAGCGGCTCAGCCCACTGCTGCTCAGGAGTTCCATCCACCGGCTCCTGCCAGTCGGGATCCCGGCTGCCAGACCCACTCAGCCCGCTGCCAGTCTGGGGTCCTGGCCCTGCCCACATACAGTGGGTACCTACTTTCTCCCTGGTTCTGGCCCATTCTCTTCCTCTCTCTGCACTGAGCTGATGGTGGGAGTGGACCGAGCACACGCTGGGGGTGAAGGGTCTGGCCAGGAGCTAGAATGAGGGAGGGGGCTCAGGGTTGGGGCAGGAGATTTGGGTGTGGGGGCACTTGCTTGGGCAGCTCCCATTTGGTGTTGGGGTGCAGGTGGGAATGTGAGTGGGGGTGCAGGAGCTCCCATTTGGTGCTCAGGGTGGGGATGAATGGGGTGCATGGGATGTGGAGGGTGCAAGAGTCAAGGCAGAGGGCTAGGCACATGTGAGGTGGGTGCAGGTGTCAGGGTAGGGGGGCTGGGTATGTGTGGGGGTGCCAGAGTCAGGGCTAGGGTCATGCAGGGGGGTGAAGGCGTCAACAGAGGGCTGGGTGGTACAGGGCTCAGGGCAGGGACCTGGGGTGCGTGTGTGTGGGGAGGGGGTTAGGGCTCAGGGCTGGGTGTGTGTGTGGGAGGGGGTTAGGGCTCAGGGCTGGGTGACTGCCTTCCCCCTGAACCCCCAACCCATCCCTGCTCCTGGTCCTGACTACCCCCTCCTGGGATCCCACCCCCTATCTAAGCCTCCTTGCCCCTTGTCCCCTGACTGCCCCCTTAGGACCCTAACCCCTACCTGTCCCCTGACTTCCCCAACTCTTATCCACACCCCCACACCCAGAGAGAACCCCCCGGACTCCCATACCTATCTAACCGCTCCCTGCCCCCTGACAGGACCCCCAGAACTCTGGACCCATATAACACCCCCCTGCTCCCTGCTTGCCCAACCCCTCTCCACATCCCTACCTCCAGACAGCCCCCTCGAACTCCCAACCCCCCCAGCTCCTTGTCCCCTGACCATCCACTCCAGAGACCACCCCCACCCTAACTGCCTCCCCAGGACCCTCCTTGCTCCCTGTCCCCTGACTTCCCTAACCCCTATTCACCCCTCACCCCCTAACAGACCTCGGGACTCCCATGCCCCATCCAACCCCCCCTGCTCCCTGACTGCCCCCTCCAGAGACTCCTACTCCTAACCACCCCCCCCCAGGATCCCTTCCAACTCACCCTGGTTCCTGTCCCCTGACTGCTCCCACCCCTTATCCAACCCTCCCCACCCAGCATCCAGATCCAGACCCCTTCCCATGAGGCTTCCCGCTGATCCGGAGCCCTGCCGCCGTGTGCGCAGCACTCTGAGGTGCGGTGTGGGGCTGCACACGGCAGGGGGCTCCAGAGCAGCAGGCAGCATCTTTCCCTCCCCACGGAGCCAAATGCTGCCCCACGAGAGGGCGCAGCCCCTGCCCCCAGAGTGCTGTGCGCGGCCGCATGGCTCATGGGGAAGGCGCGGGAGGGGCTGGCGGCTTGCTGCACTTGGCCCGGCGCTCGAGCCCGGGAGCACAGACCCTGAAGCTTGCCATGTCAGCAGGATTTTTAATGGAACACTGAGGTCCCGGCAGGCCCCAGCATGCCATTAAAAATTGGATCGTGTGCCATCGTTGGCACACGTGCCATAGGTTGCCGACCCCTGGTCTAGATAATACTTAGTCCTGCCATGAGTGCAGGGGTCTAGACTAAATGACCTCTTGAGATCCCTTCCAGTCCTATGATTTTAATGCTGGAATTTGCTTTCCCCCTTAGTCTGCCAGAGCCCAGATTTGTCATACTTCTGGACACTCTCCAAAGGCCATCCTTTTCTTCCTTGGGCATTTGAGGATAAGGGGAGATTAAAGGGTTTATTTGTATATTTGCTGGTGGTTTGATTATTAGAGAGTATGCAGCCTGTTGTATGGGATTTAAATAATGTTTTGATATTGTGAAATTTAATATTGTGTAAAATCACCCATTGCATGGGTGGGCAACTGTTGAGGTTCTCTGCAATCAGAATAAATATATAAGCAAAATGTCTACTAATCTGTAACTTTCCCACCAAGCCCATGTCACTACTCACTTGTTTGAAGTTTACAAGGTTCAATTTTTTCATTGCTGCCACCATAGATTGCTTCTATGTGCCTGTACCACCGAACAACATGGAAATGCTGGTCCATAGGTGGCGTTGAAAACTGTCTGAATACTTCCACATCTGCATATGAAAATGTGAACCCCTGGATATAACTACGAGTGCTGAGGTACTTGTCCAAAGCCTTCAGCCTGGCTTCCTCTTCACTAATGCTCAGAATGAAACTGTAGTTGGAAGCTGCAAAGACAGAGGCAGAGGACATATGGTCAGAACTAAAGTAAAAAGGGCATATTGTGACCAAAAATATACCCAAAGCTAGTAGGGAAAATAATATCATTGAAACAACCAGATGTATACTAGAAATTGACAGCAAATGTGAGGGAAAAATATTTTGTCAAATGTAATGAACAATCATAAAAGGCTGTTATAAATGGCCTTTAAAATATATTATATATTATTAGGACTATTGTTTTTCCATGGTAAATTTCAGGGGGAAATCATGGCTCAGAGACAAAGGCACAGACCCAGGTCTTTTGCATGAAAACAAAAATACAATTTATAACAGTTATAGAAGATCTTCCATGCCTAGTGGGCTAAATCAGCACTTCACCCTCTTAGTCCAACAAAGCCCTCATCCCACAAAGATTTACATATGAATGATTAACTTTATGCACCATGAGTAGTCATATTAATGTCAATGGAGTTCCTCACAACATATAAAGGTTGTACTTAAATCTATTAAAATATACTTAAATCTTTGCAGGACTGAGACTTACATGTGGGGTCCTAATTTGATGCTCACCTTCCCCTACTTGCTCTGACTGACAAGTGTTTGCAGAATGTTAAATTACAGCCATTGGTGCTACTACCTGAATGTCTCCTGCATCAGCTTCTTTCCCCAAATGTGTATGTAATATGCATTAACTGGACCAGCTACAGCTTTTTTGCCGCCCCAAGAGGTGAAGGGAGGAGGGAGAGGGAAGATAAAGCCGCAGTCGGCGGCACTTCGGTGGCAGCTCTACCGCACTGCTTCATTCTTTGGCAGCAATTCGGCGGCCAGACCTTCCCTCAGGAGGGACCATGGGACTCGCTGCCGAATTGCCGAAGAGCTGCCAAAGACCCGGACGTGTTGTCCCTTTCCACTGGCCGCCCCAAGCACCTGCTTCCTTCGCTGGTGCCGGGAGCCAGCCCTGGGCATTAAAATGAACAGGAGTTATATTAATTGACAGAAGAGATGGCAGACTACCCCACTACCCCACATGTACCCCCATTCTTTCCTATGACTTACTCAGCTCATCTTCCATCATGCAAATGTAAAACAGGCTTTGTTTTATACAGTTTATTTTACAAGCACTAAGTAACATACTTAAAAGAGCATAGCACATTTACAAAGGGAGAAGTTTTGAGGTTTGGGAGGGACACTCACAATAAGGTACTGTATAGCAGAGGTTCTCAAACGACGGTGCATGGACCACCAGTGATTCACAAGCTCCACAGACAGTTCCCTCTAAATTGCATGCCTGAGTGGCCGCACACAAGAGAATGAAGGGCCACTCACCTAATTAGTAGAGCCACGCAGGTGTGGCTCCACTAATTAGGTGCCTGGACCCTGGAGAAGACTCATATGTAAAGTGAGGTGGTGGTCTTGGGGGAAATAGAGGATAGATAGGAGGGGGCAGTGGGGTAAGAAGAGGGGCTGGGGTGAATTTGGGATGTGCAGGGCTGCAGCAGCCAGAGAAAGAAGCAATTTTCCCCAGCTCCAGGGCTGCAGCTGCCAGGGAGAGATGGCCCTCCTTCCCAGCCTCAGTTCTGTGGCTGCTATGGCAGGGGAGAGACCCCCCCCCAGCCCTCCTTCCCAGCCCCAGCATAGGAGCTGCTGAGGTGAAGGAGAGAGGGCACATCCATCGCATTAGAAAGGGAAGACTACTGATATTAAAATACGACTTGTGTGCTTTTGTTTGTAGAACAAAAAAACATTTATCATTAAGTTATTTTTATATAGTGCTTTTATCCAAAGCGCTTTACAATAGCAAGCTAATGGTACAAACCACACTTGGAAAGATCATTAAATGGTTCGCTGAGACCTTCAGCAATTTTCAAGTGGTCCATGAAAAAAAAAAAAAAGGTTTGAGAACCACTGCTGTATAGAAAGCATTGTGATTTGCTCTCAGTGACGTTTACAAAATCTGTGCTAGCACTCACATTAGTACACACAGCCCTAAATCTTGCCCTAACCATTTAGACTTTGTAGTGCTTTCCATGTTCAAAACACTGTACGAATATTAATGAACTGTCTCGTGAGGTATGTAAGTGAAAAGGAAAAATCAATATGTACTCGGGATCATACAATGAGTTGGTGTCAGTGCCAGGAATGGAACACATGAGTTCCTATCTCCAAATCCCATGTTCCAGGCCACTAAACCAATTTCTTTACTTCTATGACAGTATGGTAATCTTGCTCTACAAGGGAAGTTTCCATATAGCTTCTGTAGCACTAAGCTTATTGCCACAGCACAGCTTTTGAAGGGAAAAGCAATAGTTACAAATGGGTATAGGAACTCTGGAGGGGTGTGTGTGTGTGGCGGGGGGGGAGGGAGGGGATTCTTCCAGATGTGTGTAAGTATTATCAGCTGAGACTGAGATTTTGCGTGTGGCCCATTTCCTACGGGGAATGAAATAATTGTTTCACTTTAATGGAATATTTCAGCTGTTCATTTGGTCTCTGCGAATGACTGGAAGCAATGCAGAACAGTGGTAGTTAGAGTTATAAAACAAAGAGGAAAATATTAGTCAATTACACTTCTAAAACCATATCTAATACTGCATGTACTGTCTATCTACAACAAGCAACCTTTCGAGAAGACAGTAATATAGAGGAATGATGTATAAATGCTAGTGAGATAACAAGTGTATTTGACCTTTAAAATATACACAGGATTTAATGCCAGATGTTTAAAGTTTAGTGCAATGAACAGAACCGGTGACAGAAAAATCACAGTCACAACAGTTGCTTTGCATACCTCACACACACACACACACACACACACACACACACACACACACACACACACACACACACACTTCAAAGAGTCAGCTCAATGCATTAAAAAAAATCGTTCTCCAATTTAAGTCAATGCAGTATTATCCATAGTGGATAAGTAGTAAAAAGAAAAATGGATATGTGTAGTTTTAACTAGACAATATGTGCCATCTTATAAATGGGATTAAGATTGCCAATAAACTTAATTTCTCTCTAAATGGTTCATGTTTGTAAATATTGGAATATTTATTCTTATCTCTAGTAGATGCTTACAAAATGAAACATTCATTAATGTAAGATGGTAACTGGTCAATCTATTTGAAATCTGAATTGCCAGATGAGCTCCATGATATATTTATTGTATGTATGAAAGATCAGGAAAACAACACACTCCTTAGGAGAAACATTCATATCATAATACATAAGTTTCAAAAAACCTCTTAAGTTATTGCAAAGAAGGTAGCACTCTTTTTGACAAGTATTATTGCAGGTATGAACTTTAAGTAATTTAAGGAGACTTGGTAAGTCTGAGTAATGATCTTTTTCCTCCACACCCTGAAACTATTTGGAAAGGGAAGTTGTATAGTACCCTGTGTCTTCTGTTTACACAAACACATCAACTAACTGAGAGATACAAAAGCACATGCATCCTTCTGAACGCAAGGGATTCTAGATGGCTTAGGGGATTGCTAATAAGTTACAGTATTTTACTGTTAGGTTACTGTCTCAAATTCAGCCAAAATTCAACAGTTATTACAATCTAATGATTGTTTGCTGACATATAAAATACACTGGTCTCTGTCCGGTTCATCCTGGTGGTTAACAGCTATACCAGAAGTCACCTCCACATTTACTATTCTTGGTGGCAGTCCCAAGTACAAGTGAATTAACACAAAGAATAAAACATCCCTCTCTCAAACTTAGATGTGATCCTTCCAGAACAAGGCTGAAGCATATTAGTGGGGCAGAATGGGAATAATTGCCCTGCTAGGTTTCATGCCACATCTTTTGTACAGATAGAACACTTCAGATTGCAGTGATCAGAACTTTTCAAGCAAAAAAACCAAAACAAACCACCACACCCATTTAAAGGCTGAACTACTTTTTTAATTTAAAAAAAAAAAAAAAAATCAGTGTACCAAGTTCAAATTTGATTTACACCACAATGAAAAAAGCCCACCATCCTATTCCCCAATGTCCATATTGGAAAAAAAAAATCAAATAATTTATTAAAAATCAACACGATAGGCAGCTTCTTCTCTACAGAAGAACAAGAATGCTGCAGAAGCACTGAACACAGGATTAAAACTCATCTGATTGCAATGATCCATTAGCAATGATTAAGTCACCCAATGGCAGCTCTCTCTTTTTAAATATATTCTTTGAACATCAGTAGTTTAGACAACATAACTTTTTACAAATTCTTATTTTTCTAACTGTTAATATGTAGCAAATTTGAAGTTTCCCCCATGTTAAAAAGTTTAGCCCCACTTAGCTACTCTGCAGAGACTAATAAAGTGCTACTTTTTGGTTTGCTAATTAATATAGTTGTATGAACCCTCCATGTGATATAATTGTCAATGTGTTCTACTTTCCATATATGGAAAATTATGCCACCTAATGCTATATGACATTGTGACCTTGTATGGAATGTTGAAATAAGACACAAAGCCGATGACTAAGATATATTAGTTTCTACATACCATTTACATGAAAGATTAAAAACAACTACCTTGAAATCTTGTTATGCAATTCAATAGTTAGATAGCTTTACTTAAATGATACCAGTGTCATCAGTTTCTCAATTTTGTAAGACAAGAATCCCACAAAGTGTATTTTCTCTCTCTAAGGCCTTTCTGCTGTCAAAAGCATTGTCAGTACAGCAGGGACAGAAAGGACATTAGAGAGGAAAAGAGTACCTATCCACAAATATATGGGGATCTCTTACTTCAGTGGAATACCAGCTATTTTGGGCTCAGCACATTCAATGGAGTTCCTCTATCATTGTCAGTGATTTGTACAAGTCAATAGACACAGTTCGAGAATCTCTGCTACAGACAAGGTTGCTGTCTGCAAAAGCATTGGCAATAGGAAATGATTACAAATATTCAGACAGATTCATAAAACTCTTATTTTATATACAGTAAAAGACACTTTAAAGGTCTGGTTCTCTTCTGCATTCTTTAGGGTGACTGGCACTTTAAAAATAGTATTTGTAAAAGTATAATTTGCTGTATTACTAACACCACTTCAGATTACTTGTTCACCATGTCTGCTGCTTGTTTACATTTTGCATTTTACTCATCTTGGTCACTGAAAAAATTACAGGAGCCTTGCAAAAGTGCTGCTCATCGGAGGCAAGTAATTTCCCCCTCTTCCCTCCCATTATCCTCAGCCATATGGTAAAGGTGGACGAGTAGACTGTGTGTCTGGCTTACTATATTTTCATAACAATTTTGCAACTGCTGGATTAAAGAATGTACACAAATAGAATGGAGGGTATAGAAATTCATTCAGACAAACAGACGATATTTCAATGTAAATGATGTATATTGGGGGCATAAACTTTTTTCTGGCAATATGGATTGTAAGATGGAAGGCTCAAAAAAGCAGGAGCTAATGTAGTCAGTTTCATTTTTGTTTTTTAGTCAGTTTCACTTTCCAATTCTCATGAACTAACACAAAGGTTACCTCTACACTGCACACCACTTACAGTAGTCTGTAGGATATGTGTAGTTACATACCACAGTGAAAAGCAGACCGCAAACACACTGCGGTGTGTAGTTACATGCATTGATGAAAGGCTCTGGCAGAGGGGAGGCTGTGGAGTAAGTCTCCAGCAGCTCCCTCACTCTATGCACCTTTCCCTGTGGTGGGAAAAGTCTCTAGCAGCTTCCTGTAGCAGAAAAGGGCTCTAGCAGTGGGGAGGCAGAGGAACACTACACCACTAAAAATAGGCCCATAGATAGAGAGGCACTGCTTGGACTGTAGAGAGTCATGTAGGGATACAGCTGAGTACATCCCCACAGGGCTCAGGCATTTGCCTAAGCAGTGCCTCACCATCTACACTGCTATTTATACTCGTGCTAGGTTGGCAAGTAGTGTATGTATTCTAGACACCACCAAAAGGCATGTGCAGCATAGACTTACCTGAACTTACAGTATTTTGGTGGAACACTGGAGAATACTTAAATTCAAAACAAAAACTCAACAGTGGACTTTTAAGCAATAAGTAATTCTGGTAGACCTTATAATAAACTGAAACAAAAGTTTTCAAGAAAGCTCATGCCTTGATATTTCAATTCTTCTTTTTTTAAGCTATTGAAAATAAATCAGAAAAAGAAGAGGCCTACTGGCAGCCACTTGGTACATATGAGAATATTATTCTTACTTGTAAAACAGAACTACTGGCAATATTTTCACTAAGTGTGCAGAGGCCATCACTTTGTTTTATGTTTGTATAGTGCCTTGCACAATGGGGCTGCACTACAATATACATAGTAAATAAAACTTAAAAGCACAAAACTCTGAATTGTTCTGCTAAAATAAACCCTGCTTTAAAAAAAAAAAAACTTGGTGTTTTCAGAAGGACACCAGATGCTCCCCAGATAGAACACCTTCTATTACTCCAAGAGAACCTGAGCTGTTGCTCCCATATAAATTAGCAACGTCCTGTATATCCATGCTCCATATTTAAGCATAGGCAATCCTACTAAGCAAGACTTTTTGGTAATGTTGGCTGAAAACAAATTCTTCTTACAAAACCAAACATTTTTATTTAAAACCTTCTCTTGGACAGGAGGCTTCCTGAAAAGTAAGGGGCACAAAAAGTACCACAATATAGCTCACATAGGGAGAGTGTCGGAGATACTCTGTAGAACAGGTCTTATGTAAGGGATCTGGAATGCAGACTGTCACTC
The DNA here is from genome assembly GCF_007399415.2 of Gopherus evgoodei. NCBI lineage: Eukaryota > Metazoa > Chordata > Testudines > Testudinidae > Gopherus > Gopherus evgoodei. The sequence continues at coordinate 110,689,331 of NC_044325.1, read as the reverse complement.
CTTCGCTTTTAAACACAATCATGTGTGCCAAGTTTATGCCTCGAACCAAACCCCATATGGCACTGATTCTTATAACCTGTAAAGCCCATCATTAGAAGAGTCTGTCCTATTGACATACAGTACTATGATTAATGAACAGGAAAGAACACAACTTTAGGAGACAAAGGAGAAGGGACAAGTTGGGAACGTAAGGATATTTAACCTATATGACAGGGTTTCCCAGCCACTTACATATCAGTAATGGTACTTCAAGCTTGTATTGTTGGTATCCCAAGTTTTGCCTTGTACTGTAATAAGTCGTCTCACTGTGCTACCACTAACCCAACATACTTGCCTCTGAAGCTTAGGATCCATATGACTTGATACACGATAGCACCTTCTCTAACCTTCCAAGGAGCAATTTCAAAGGCACATACAACAGCGAGGCACCTAGGGTAGTTAGGTAACTAAACGCCATTTGAGCCTTTGAAAGCTGTATCTTTAAATCCAGTATCTTTACACTTCTCAGTCCCAACAACTGACAAGACTTTGTATCTTACTAGCAGGAAGATACCCGAGTGACCTTCACAAGAGCTAAACTAGGTCTCAGAGATCCTGAGACAGCACACAATTCATACTGCCCCTTCCTGACATATTAGGAGAAAAGTAAACATCTGACGTCACAAACCACGGCTAGCACACTTGCCACGGTCCTGGCCTTTGTAGGCTCACCCCAGTTTATAACAGCGTATTCCAGGTACTGCAGAAGCAGGGTGACATCCCAGCACAGCAACAGGGCTAGGAGAACACAGAGATGCCACAGCACAATAGGGCAAAGTTACGCCTCGGGATGACCCAGAGCCGGGCACTGGTGGCACATGACACCCTGCTGCACCAGGAAGCTGTGACATCATGAGCCACAGTGACAGCAGGTGGCGGTGACATCATTGCACCCGGCTATAGGTGCAATGACATCACGGCACGTTGCAACAGCAGGGCACTATGACATCACTGTGCAGCCCCAGCACCGGGCGGCGAGGACGCCGGGACACACGGCTCTGGCAGGGCACCAGGCGCCAGGACGCGGTGACCTGTTGCCATGGCACGGCGCACCTGCCCGACGGGACACTGAGACACGACACCCCCCTCTGGCCAGCACCTGGAGCGGCCTTAAAGGGGCCGCACCCGCCCGAGCCCGGGACCCGGCACTTACTGGGCTCCCCGCCGGCTGCCGCCATCCTCCTCCCTCCTCCTACTTCGCTCTGCCGCGTCTAGCCGACTCCTCTCACAGGCTGATGCAAGATCGCGTGCGGTCGGAAAACCATCGCTCCGCCTCTCTACGCCACTTCCGGTGACCGCAGGGTAACCGGGCAACGGGGAGAACGCGCCTCCGAAGCCGCCAGAGTCACGTGACGGCACTAGAGATTAGTGCGCGTGCGCGAATGGGAGTGACCTTTTCTGTCTGTCTCCTGGCCGGCTGCTGCCCCCCCTTCTCGGGCGGGGCTTGCGAGCTCCTTCCCTTCCTGGCCCAGCACTGGGAGGCGGGGCTTGTGGGGCTCCTCCCCCTCCCTCTGCTTCGTCCCTGCAAAGAGGGGGAGGGGCTGGCAAAGGTTACCCTGCTCCCCAGTCCCTGCAAGTGCTTCCCCGCCCCACTGAGCTAATGGGGGAGGGAGCTGCACACACCCTGGGCCAGGAGGCCATGCTCTCTGCAGGGTGGGTAGTGCTGCCACCGCCTGGCATGCTTAACACCAGGAGTCAGACCCCCTCCTGTGAAACACAGATGGGATGTGGGGTAATGGGAGCCTATATAAGAAAAAAACCCGAAAATCAGGACTGTCCCTATAAAATTGGGACATCTGGTCACCCTACCCTCTCCTCAGCCCCCAAACCTTGATATTGGCATAAAATAATGAGTTGTAAATAATAAATCGTGGGTTCCCTATATTTGCCTTCTGGCTGCTGAGCCTTAAGGCACCCTCAGGTCACACGTGCAAGGCAGCTTTTCTCCGCAACCACAAAAGCTAGAAACGTGCATGTATTTTAAAATGGAAGGTGGGAGTCTCTCTGAATCAGAAGACTCTAGGAGCGGAGGTTTTAAGGAAAACACCAACTATCATCAGAGTTGGGATAAAATCACACAAGAGTTGGCACCACAGAGAATTCTAGTTTTTATTCATTTAATTTACCCGTGCCATCATGGTTGCTATAATAATGACACAGCTGCCATAAGGAGCTTTAAGAGCACGTAGAGACTGAATTGTAGAAAGCACTTGACTGATTCTAGATAGTTTGTGCACAGAAGAGTACTGTGGTAGGCAGCCCTAGCACTGCAGGAATACTTCAATTCTGCAGATCCTGCTGAAAGCCTAGGTTCATATTACATAGCTGCAAATTAATACAGCTAGAAGTCAAATGGATAGATGCACCATAATTAAAATACAGAGGAGTTAGATGCAGTGCAGCATGTTCTGCTGCACTCAGAAGGTTCCAGCCTGCCAGGGTCATTGCTAGCAAGATAGGGACTACTCTGTTCTAGAATGACAGCTTCCCTGTTCTTCTGTGAAAAGTTAAATACAAACCTGGATTTGAATGTAAGTAGAGTCAGGATGAGCTCTACCCTGACATCTGGTGGTGAATTATGGGGAGTGTGGAAAGGAATTTCAGGTAGTTGCATTGGCTCACCCACCTCACCTAGCATAGCCCACGGCAGCCTGGGATGGTTATTTCGATAGCTCTGGGATCCCCAATTTCTTTGTTATTGAGGCAGGAAGAATAAAGTGTTGTCACCCTGATTATGTGAATGAGGAACTATGAGACTGCTTTGTGATAGAAATGACTCAACCTCAGTTAAGTAGTACTTGCTAGACAAAGGACATGGGTTCCAAAGCCCAGTGAATTAAGAGAGGTTGGGGACTGGTGTGTGTACCTGATAGTATGGGCCCCTTTTGAGGGCCTAGAACACCAATTGCACCTCCTCCTCTCTCTACTGTTAAAGAGTAGAGCTGATTTTGATTCTATTAGGAGTCCATCTAAAGGCTGCTGAACTGAATTCATGTTGGGCCAGTGGTGCACCAGCACTGGGGCTCCCCTACTACAAGCTGAAATTGCTGAGTACTGTGTTAACTAGTGGGGGAGCCTGAAGACCTATCACTAAGCAGCTGGTAGAGCGGAGCAGCTTGCAGCATGTTAGAGCAGCCCATGGAACCTGGAGTGGAGTGGTTTGCAGGGACAGCTGGAGTGACTCATGGGCTGGCTGGAGGAGTGGCACAGCGGCTGTAGTGGAGCTGGTCGTGGTGAAGGCTGCAGCAGAACTCCATGGAGAGGTGGAGCAGTTGGCCTTGGACCACATAAGGTGCTCCTTACTACCCTGTGTAGGCACCCCCCCTCTCCATTTCCACCCAGGCTGAGGGGGGGGGGTAAAACGCTGCAGATAAACTTTTGAACACTGGGGTGGCACTGACCAGAGACTTTGGGGTTGTTGGACTTTGGGGTGATTGGTCTTAAGACCCTAAGGGGGAAAAGGACATTGCCAAATGTACTTGGAGGTGGGTTTTTTGCTTATGGTTTGTGTTATAATCCTGTTTGTGGTAGCAGCAAAGAATCCTGTGGCACCTTATAGACTAACAGACGTTTTGGAGCATGAGCTTTCATGGGTGAATACCCACTTCCTCAGATTCCCAGGATTCTTTGCTGCTTTTACAGATCCAGACTAACACAGCTACCCCTCTGATACCTGTTTGTGGTGTTTCTCCAATGTGATGCCACATTGTTTCCCTCCTTTATTAAAATGATTTTGCTACACTCAGATTCCGTGCTTGTGAGAGGGGAAGTATTGCCTCCTAGAGGCGCCTGAGGGGATGGTGTGTAAGTGTCCCAGGTCATTGGGTGGGGGCTCAAGCCGGTTATGCATTGTGTTATTGAAACGGAACCCCTGGATACTGAACCCAGGCCTTGCTGCTGCCAACTCAGAGGGGCAGAAGGGTTACATGAATAATCTACTCTCTTCTTCCAGCACATCAAGAAAACATGCACAAGGAATCTAGTTTAGTTTCAGCTTTATTTAAGTATGATTCCTAGCTAACAGTTAAAAAAATTGCTTTTCCTACCCTACCTATACTTGTCTGCCTTGGTAATCAAAGTAAGGAGTAAACCATTGTTTCAAGTGCTGATGTTACTTAGTTTCAGCTCTAGCCAAAGCATCATGATAAGCAAGCTAGTGAAGGGAAGCATTTATAAACCTCTAAATCAGTGGTTCTCATCCTATTTACCATTGTGGACCACATATGCAGCTCTCTGTGTACAATATACACTACCTGTATGTCCCTGAGGATGTCACATGGGCTGCAGCTGTATGTTGATTGGGCTGCAAGCCACCCACAGGCCAAGGACCACAGCTCTAACCAGTATCATACATACTGTGATATGTATGTATGTCCAAGGATTACATTTGTGGCAATTGCCTAGACAGCAAAGGAATCTATTTACTGGATGATGATACTACATTGTTTGTACTACTCTATACCAGTACAATATGCAAGGATGCAGTGATGGAATTCAGATTTTTCTTGCTTTATTTACCCCTTAATAGTGTAACAATTCCTCAATATTATAGTACTTCAGCAAAGCAAAAGTTAATAAATGGACTGAAACCTGAAGTGCATTAAATTCTGGTCTATCTGGTAACATGCTCTCTCTTTTTCAGCCCATAGGGAGATCCTAGAAGCATTAATCTTATGAAATCTTGCAGCATTAGTGAAATAATTTTGCACTGGCACAGATACATACATTGGTGCAGCTAAACCAGTGGCTAAAACACTAACGCAGACAGGCCTAAAAGAGGCCTTGGTAAAGAATTTGTGAATTTAATCAACAAAAAAGTCATCAATGAAGGATGTGAGATATTACACACAATCCCATAACCACAAATAGTCACTAGCCACTTCTTCAGCTCAGCTCAGCTTCTTCAGGAAAAAGTATATGATTAATCTGGCTACCTCAACATATTTAGCCCCAGAAAACAGAATTGCTCTAATAGCATTATTCTGAAAAGCACAGTCCCCAATTACTAAAAAACCTTCAAAATTAGAGATAAAAGATTTTCACACTTTTTTAAAATGTGCTGTCATTTATGAATGAATATTTTAACAGCAAAATATATAAAGTACATAATAAACAGTAGGTTTGAAGTAGCAATTCTATTTGCATCATTTTAAGATTTAGATTGGACAATAAAAACAATAGAGCATTTAAATGTACTGTTAAAAACAGATTTATAGACTGTTGTGTTTATTGCTTTTAGCGTTTATTGGTTAGCTGAGCCCATTCAAACAAAATGCACTTTGCAAAGCCAAATGCAAAGTTATACATCTAGGAACAAGGAATGCAGACAATATCTACAGAATGGAGAACAGTCTCCTGGAAATCAGTTATTATGAAAAGGATTTAAAGGTCACAGTAAAGAAACAACTGAACATAATCTCCCCGTGTGATGCTGTGGCAAAGGGCCAATGTAATCTTTGGAAGCATAAATATGATAGGGAGTAGAGAGGTGATTTTACCTCTGTATACAGCACTGGTGAGACTGGAAAATACTGCATGTAGCTCTGGTGTGCACACTTTAAAAAAAAATATGTTGAAAAATCGGAAAAAAGTTAGAGAAAAGAGCCACAAATTATACAAGGGCTAGAGAAAATGCTTTACAGTGGAAGACTTAAAGAGCTCTTTCTTCTTATTAAAAAGATGAGACACTTGATTCCAGTATCTAAGTACCTTCACGGGGAGAAAATGCCAGGTACTTTCTTATTTTGCCTCTCTCTACTACATGAATAATGTCTAGAAGCTAAAGCTAAGATAAATTCAAATTAGAAATAAGGCATAAATTCCTAACAGTGAGCGCAATTAGCCTTTGGAACAACTCATCAAGGGATATGGTGACTTCTTCATCTCCTGCTGTCTTCAAGACTGGATTGTTTTTTGAAGATAACTTGTGTTTGGCTAAAGCGTAATGGGCTCAATGCAAAGGTAACTGGGTGAAATTTAATTACCTGAGTTATACAGGAGATCAGACTAGATAGTCTAATGTTCACTTCTGACCTAAAACTCTATGAATCTCTTCACATCACAATGTTCTCATAAGTACATTCTTCATTGCATATTAAAAAAAATAACTTAAGATTCTGTTTGGTCCTGTTTATCAGTGCAGATAACAAAATCAACAATCTGCTTCAAAACCAACAAATATCACTCCATCCAGTTACTGTGAGGTTCCCCTTACACTTCTCATTTCCCAAGACATAACAGTGTTCAAAGTTTATTATATAGTTTAACGTACACTTATATCCTTTCCTCACCTGAACATGAAAAGGGTACCCAACTTTATTTAATGTCTTACAGCTCAGGACACATTCTCAGTGAACAGCTACGCAAATCATTGTCACGTTTAACTAATGACAAGTAGAGCCTGTAAGAGACATCTGAGAAGCAGCTATTCTAGATGACATGAGTTGCAGTGAAGATATCTGAACTAATTTCTCTATTTGTTTTACCAGTAGTTTTTACGTTGATATTTTCAAGTTTTCTTAAATCAACAATAAAAAAAACTGGCATCACACACTAAAGTAAAGTTGCCTATAGAAACATAGGGGGGAAGGGGAGGGATAGCTCAGTCATTTGAGCATTGGCCTGCTAAATCCAGGATTGTGAGTTCACTTAGGGATCTGGGGCAAAAACAGTACTTGGTCCTGCTAGTGAAGGCAGGGGGCTGGACTTGATGACCTTTCAGGGTCCCTTCCAGTTCTATGAGATAGGTATATCTCCATTTATTTATCTACAGAGTTTACAGATTCTTTTGTTTTTCTTTTTTTTGTTGGTAATAGTATACTCAGTTTTTGGCCTCTAGTATAGTTATAATATCCTTACTTATTAAATGGTTTACTATGTTTTCATGAGACTGTCTCAGTCCTATATTCCATAGGCTATCTAATAATTTAATAACAGAAGTCTCATTTCCAAATTTGTTTCTCCAAATGATTAGCATCTGATAATATTGCTCTTCAATATTTTCTGGATGTTCAAACACTGTTTTAGCAATTTCATTATCTGTTAGATGAGTTCTCATAAACATGTTCCAGTTGCGTGGTGGGACTTCTTTTATAAAATAATAAAAACTTTCAATTAATGCTGGGGAGAAAAAAAAAAAGCATCAGTGAATATTTTAAAATGACCATTTCTATAGATGCCTATGTACACTTGTATAGGTTCTCAGATAAATCCAATTCATCTGCAATACCTTTCCCTTTGTAGTTTAACATTCCCTGACACACAACAAGAGAGTATTTCAGCAATATACTCCATTTAGTCTCACACTGCATTGCTGGCCTATAGTGTATCTGTTCAATCAGCTACTGATAAATTGGGAATACAAATAGAAGGGTATGTTTTACTTTGTATGATAGCTATCTGTAGAAGATGAAATGCACCATTACAGAGACTTCAGGAAACAAATAAATCTGAAATTTTCTTATGCCATAATAAAATCATAACTAATTTGTTCTAAATAGAATCATTTTATTCCTTTAATATACAACGTAGGTCTTGTCTACATAGTATGGCACTGTGCAGCAACGGGGTATGAATTGCTCTGCGCACCACCGTATTGCATGCTAACTGGCCTATGTAGATCCTGCTGGCATGCACTTAAAGTTCTTTAGTGTGGGTCAAATTGCACTACGTTAATGTGCATTAGGGACTTTTAGTGTGTGCCAGGAGGGTCTACATAGGCCAGTTAGTGTGAAACAGCTGCACTTTAACTCATACCCCTCTGATGCACATTGCTGCACTGTGTAAACAGCCCCAAGTGTAGGATAGGAGCAGAGAGTATGATTTTAAAATCAAGTTGTACCCATAGATTTTATGGAATCTGATTAGCATAACCTGAACTGTTTTAAGTTAAAAACAAAAGCCTGTGTATACTATTGAAAGTCAATACAATAAAAAGATTCAGTTCAACAGAAGTGGTGAAGCCTGTCATAAGTGAATACCCAAGAAACAGGTAACCAATTGACTTCCTATTCAAAATAATCTTTTAAAAAGCTCAAAGATGTCAATATGCATACTTCAAAGTGGTCTCTTAAAATGAGAGGTAGTCTATTGAATATTGAAGATGCCCTTTGTACAGATTTCACTGTAGTTTTAAGGTCCTTGTTCACTTTTGATGGCTTTCTGACCACTCTTAGCAATTAATTTTACCCATCTATCTACACAACTTATTAGCAGATTTGGTCTGCCAAGATAAGTCTGATATCACCAGTACCCTCAATCAGAACATGGTTTACTTCCTTCAGTGCCACACAATATACCAGTTCACTAGTATCTGATACATCCTGACATTTTATTCGTTTGAATGGTAAAGCTCCTGTACAAAAATCTGTTGTATCCTTAACATGACATGCTACAGATTACACTGCTGGTACATACAATGGATCTTTTACTAGAGCATGGTTAGCTCTAAAAAGAAACTGTTCCTAAAGTTATTGACACAGTGAATAGTGATCTTGAACAACATGAATATATGATGGTGGTTGCCGGTGATAGCAGGAAACTGGACTCTATGACCCATAACATAACTTCTAGTCCTATGTCACATGTCCCTATGAATACATTATGAAAAAGTGATGTCCTTATGTAGATATAATTAATTGCTATGAAATGTGTGTGGGAGGAGAGAGGAGGTGGTTTGTTTTTAAAGCAGTTTCTTAGAAGAACGAAAATAAATAAAATGCAGCAATCTTCAGAACTGCTGATACAGTAAGCAGGACTAAATGTTGGTAAACATTTAAACAAATTAATATCTATTCTTTTCTCATTCAGATGTCGCATAATTATGTACCATGAACTCAAGACAGAAAGTCATATTCTGCCCAGTACTCTGCAGACTCTTACCAATTTTAGATCCCTAATAAGGTGGGCTACGTGAACTACTCACCTTCTTGAGAAAGCTCTTTAACTATTATATGAGGCCTGGCTTCAGAATCCCTGACCTGCAAGATAAACATCTCTGTTTATTCAAACAGAACAAAACATTCTTTGCTCATTTACAATCACTATCCTTGATGTGGTGATTTGATTTCACAGTATCTATAAAGGTAAACCTGAATAAAATGTAAACAAAAACTGCTCAGCCAGAAAATCCAGCTCTTCCACTAGCTAATAAGAGATGCAGCAGTATATCAGTCATAGTATTAACCAAAAAACCTATCTTCCGTGTTGGTAGTGAGCAGTGGAAAGAAAAGGATAGCAGACGCTTAATTAAACAATGTTTCTAGGTTGACTGGATGAGTTACAGAAATTTCTGATACCACTTCAACAAACATACAAAATTTTTCCATATCTCCCTTTTAAAAATAAAGATAATGCAAAAGCATCTTTCACATCTTTCTGCGTGGTGGTGGGGTCTATTTCATTACTAACTCATTCTGCAAGCTAGGATACTCTACATGTTAAAAAGAAGAGGCTATTACACTGCTTCCATCAGATTACACAACAAATTTCACGACACGCTGAGCATTTCTCACTTACCATCTGAGATACGAACATCCCACCATTTGACTGTCCAGGGCAAAAGACAAAATTGGGCTTGTCTGGAGGCTTTACTGGTGCTGAATATCCTACAGTCCTGCAGTAAGACTCTTCCCGTGAGTTGTTTTCACCATTTAGTAGTAGGCCACTTCTCTCAGAAAATACAACACTGGTATCCTCAGACAATTCATTTCTTAGTGCAGAATTAGGACTATTAATTGCTAAAACTGGTGGACTCTGAACAGAGCTTTGGATCGCTAAAATGGGTGCACTAGTGTTAGCATTCTCCATTTCAGGTGCAAAGAAAATTTCAGTGCTATCCTCAGACTCCTGTAAGGGATAAGAGTGATGTATTAAACAGTGCTAATTAAGAGTGCTTTATTAAAGCATACATAGCTTTGTAGGCAAGCTCCCAAGAACCTTGCAGTGAAAGAACATTTCCTACATAGTGCTTCATTGCACATAAAAATTCAGAAGCTAGTGTTAAGTGACAAACAGGAGCAGCTTTAATCACTACAGAATAGCAAAGAAGTTACATGTGAGCTTCTGTGGTTAGGCAAGGGGATTGCCACACCTATTGAAAATAGGATTTATTTATTTATTTTTTAAGAAAAAAGGCTACAATAACTCCCTTAGCACTAAACATCCCTCTCCAACCATGTAACCGACCCCATGCCAAGTGGGCTGAAGGGCAGGGAGGGGAGCTAACCACATTTGGTATTAACTCTGAAGTTTAACAATTGCATTTAAAAATGCAAACATTGACTATTTCACTGCTGATCATTTTAACAGAGATCTGCTCTGGGCCTGTGAGAACATGAGCAGAATAGTTCCCCAGCTCTTACCACTGCCCCAGGTTAAGCCGACTGTACTCTTTCTGCATCTTTATTGTAACCTATTTCTTTGCTAGGCCTTTACAGAACATACAAAATAACCCTGCAAGGTCAGAACAAAAAAAATGACAAATGCAGCTGGGTGCTCAGATAGTTGAGACACTATGGATCTCAAGTTTCACACACAGTTTAAAGTGACCGACTTTCCTAAGGCACCTTGCAGAATTGAGGGTTGTGGGTTTTTAAAAAATATCTTTGAACTGTCTTTCTACTTACTATTATTTAAGTAAAAGTCTGTATTAAAAAGGTAACCGAGAAGGTCTCATCTGTGCCTTCCATGATATCTAGTATTAAACTTTAATTCAAATATAAAAATTGGAGCTCCTTACATACCTAATGGAGAAACTGAAGATTTTGCCAAAATTCCCTATGAATTACAATTTTCCTTAAGCAGGCTGTCTTTAAGTAACATGTGCAGTTCTTGGCATCTCAATATCACAGTGATATTTACAATTGCAGGGTTCCAAGGAAAGCAGCAAGAATGATGGGGCTATTATTTATTTGTATTGTGACAGTGTCTCCAAACACCAAGCAAGGATCAGGACCCCATACAGGGACTGACTTACGAGCAGAGATTAAGGGTAAAAATCTTGGTCACTTCATGAGTTCTTTCAACCTCAAATGAAACTACTCATGTAAGAACACAAGTTACATTTAACATGAGAGAAAGAAGCTAAGGATATAACTATCGATATACATTTGAAGAGTGTAAATGCTAATATGTATGCAGAACTATTTAGGATATCACAAGAGGATATAATTAGAAATAATGGTATGTAGTTAACTTTTTCATTCATTTCATTATCAGGAAAAGCTTCCTGATAGAGCCATATTAGGGCTCTACAATATTCTTCCAAGGGAAGTACTGGACGCTCCATCATATGAGGCATTTAAAACTAAATAAGACACTAAAGAATGTGTTATATTGTAGAGAACAATCCAACATTAACAGGAAGTGAACTAGATGACCTAAAAGTTTTGGGGTTTTGTATGAAGTGAAGAAAAGTGTCCCAATATACAACAGCAATCAGGGCAGAGAAAGTGACTAAGGTGTGCCTCATCTATAGTTAAACAGATAGTTTCAATTTTTAATTAAAAAGAATTTTTATGCAATTAACAGAGGTAAAAAAAAATGGCATGTGTCCAAAGGAAAAACTTACCACATCTTTTTCTGCATCTTTATTTTCTGAAACACACGAAGAATATAAATTAAACTCTCTCTACTATGTTATATTGTTTCAATATAACTGAATTAGTACATTGCTTACACTGCATAACTCTCTGGGACAGATTCTCAATCTCAACCAGAAGTTTAAATGTAGGTAAGCTGTAGAGCAGGCTGACAAGTTCAAGGAACTGAAGGACTCCCTTCTGGCCAAATCTACTGGAGCACGAATGGATGGGGCATACTGTACATGCTAGATAGATATTAACCACGAGTTCCATTTGGGGTCTAGTTCCATTTAATCTATTCAGAGAGTCTATGATCTTTAAAAATTTTTAGGCCTCAGTTCCAAAAGCTAGTCAGAGACCTGGTTTACACCTAAAACTTAGGTCAACCTAGCTATATTACTCAGGGGTGTGAAAAATGTCATGCCCTGCGCAACACAATTAAGACAAGCAAAACTCCTGCTGTAGATGCAGCTAGGATGGAAGCAGGCCCGCTGACAGCAGTTCCGGATCCCAGGGCAGAACAGTCAATGGGCCCCCAAGCATGCACAAGTCACGCCTGGGCGGACGCAGTCCACCTGACATTTGGGCGGTGCTGCACCTGTGCTGGCTGGTGCCCAGTGAGCTACCAGCTGCGCTGGCTGGGCGCGCTCTTCTGGCACATCAGGGCTTCCACGTGCCTGCCCAGTAGGGTTGCCAACTATCTAATTGCACAAACCCAAAGACCCTTGCCCTGTCTCTCTCCTGAGACCACACTCCTGTCCTGCCCAGGGCCTCGCCCCGTGCTCACTCCAGCCCCCCTCTCTCTGTTGCTTGATCTCCACCACCGTCACTCACTTTCACCAGGCTGGAGCAGGGAGTTGGGGTGTGGGAGGGAGTGCATCTCTGGTTATCCATAGAAAGGAATTTTAAATTACCTTTATTTGTCTTATTATATATCCTTTTCTTAAATAAAAGAAGGCACCCAGCCACAAAGGCAATGAACACGATGACCCCAGCAATCCAACCTGCAGTAGTTGCAGTCCCTGAAAAAAAAGCAAGCAAGCTTGAAATACTAAAGCCACCCGTAAGACAGTTGATTTTGCAGTGTAAGAATGTTGATGCTGCACACAACAATGGAGACAAATGCCTGTAAAATTCAGCAGTTTGTTACAGTGACACTTCTAGACTCTGCCCCAAGAAAGCCACCATCTCACAGATATTAATACACCATTAGAGTATCTAGGTGCTGGTCTGTGTCAGTGCAAATTAAAAGCTAGAAGAAGGGAATCTACAGGCTCTACAGGGGAAAAGAAATTCAGTGCATTTTCTCTCTTTTCAGATTTATGCCACAATACAGATATTTTTCAGGTTTTAATATTTAATTGAGTATTTGAAGGGCATACTACCTATAGCTTTAAACTGTGTTAATGTGACACCTTGGAAAGGCATGTCCACTGTGTAATCCTTTCCACCAAGACAAGTCCCCTGTACTAGTTTAAATATTACCACGAATATTGGTTGGTTACACAATCCACAATTGGAGAGTCTTCGTCTCCATCTAGCGGCTGCCAGTTTGAATTACGTAGGCTCACCAAACACTTAAAGTGGGATTTCAAAGCCTCGCTTTTATAATCTGCTTCTGAATTATCTACAAAGAGTCAGAAAGTCATCAGACCTCCCTAAGCATAGTTTATACTGTACCTATGGGAGGATGGCCACACTTCAGGTCAACTGTAGCATTGCATTTTTGTACAATTTCTTTTCCTTCTGGGCACCTATAATTGATGATAAAAATATAATTATGTTACAAAATAAAATCTGTACTCATGCTCACTCCTACTCTCATAGGAATAATTTATATACATGGACAGAATGTGCAAATTTAAAAAAAAGTCTGTTCTCACTAGTCACTGAGAAAAAGTACTTGAAAAACAGATGAAGAATAAAGGATGCTAGAAGATTATGTGGCACCACAGCAAAAACATAAAAGTCCATGGGGGGAGATTAATGTACACAAATATTTATTCAAAAAGGAAAAAAAATACTGAGATGAAATGTTAACTGATCACATACATAATTAGCCTCCTTCAACAGTTGGCCCCATGTTATAAAATTCTGGGTAGTTCTATTGACATTAGCTGTCCTAACTGGTAGTCCCCCAAAGCCTATTCAAATGTGGCAGGTGAAGGAATCAGGAAACATGTTGGGAACATGTGTGTCCAGGCAGAAGCATCAAACAGGACACCAATACGTGTGTGTGTGTGTGTGTGTGTGTGTGTGTGTGTGTGTGTGTGTGTGTGTGTACACACACACACACACACACACAGTTCTAAGCACTGATCCTGCAAACACTCAGGCGTGCGTTTAACTTCAAACACATGAGCAGCCCCATTGATTTCAAAGGTAAACATGTGGGTACGCATTTAGAGGAGCTAGGTTCTACTTTTTACTGTACTATATAGAAGACAATTGCCTAAATCAGTTATTGTACATACTTTGACTTGCATCTGTAACACATCTCACAGCCTAGAGTAGGACAGAAATAGCCTGGCTTGCACTGACATTCAGTATTGCTCGTCGAAGTACAGGTGCTCACAGTTACTTGATCTGATAAAAATAAGAATCATACAAGTTACACACGTAATCAAACTGAATTTGTGATTTCCTTTCTACCATGCATAAGTTATTTTAAAAAAAGTGCAAGTGTTCTTAAATCTATGAAAATAAGCAAGGGGACTGAGGCAACAGATTTTTCTGTGGAACAAAGAATATCAAAGCTTGTGCCCACAGCAACCCAAATGCATTTACAGATCAGCCCAAGCTTTGTATTATACCTTCTTTGCACAGTTTACATCGTATGCATTCGTCCAGGCCATTTGCATAAGCAGTATAATCCTCTCCATCTGTGCAAGGGTAACAAATTCCTTCAGTACGTGGAACCTTGCAGTGTTTACTAACGTAAGTGCCTGTATAAAGAGAGAAGCAGAAATTCAACACTATAGCTGTATATCTCAAGTAGTATTAGGATATAGTTAACTGGATTCAAGCATAGTGCAACATGACTCCTTTCAGCCACTCCTTGCAAAGTGTGGAGCTGAATGAGATTAAGTGTATGCAACAAAACCAGGAAGAACACTTGGATGTCAGCGGCCAGATAACATTGGAAAAACAAGTAAATAACTAGTAATAAAAGGCCAATAGGCTTGGAGTTTTTCCTCCTGTATAAATAGAGGGGAAAAATGTTTTACAAAAATTTCCACCAATAATATTTCCTTGTTTTTTAGTGATCTTTCTGATATGCTCTACCTATAAAGATGCCTGTATTTTCTTTTTAAATGGAAGGTTTTAGCAATAAAATAATTGTTTCAATGGTTTTCTTAGTTCTGTTTGGACACATTCACATCCCTATTTGTGAATAAGTAGTTCGTCATAGTTCAGCACAACAGTCTGTGCTCAGAACAGGCTAGGAATAGATTAGTGAAAGTGCCTCAGGTGAGACTGATGTGGTAGGTAGTGTGTAGGGACGCTCATACAGCTCTGGCTAATGCTGTCTCTCTCTGAGACCAGTGTAATTATATCCTCACTTTGAGTAAAATCCACCACACACGAGGCCTACACTGCACTTAAATCCTACTTGTGGTTCCACTCTTGCATTTCATACCATGTTGAGAGCACTCCAATAGGCCGCTGTCCCATCTGCTATCAATTGCACAATCAGGGCCGAAGGGTATGGCTACACTTGAAATTTCAAAGCGCTGGTGTAGTCAGAGCGCCAGCGCTGGGAGAGAGCTCTCCCAGCGCTGCACGTAAACCACATCCCTTACAGGTGTAGCTTGCAGCGCTGGGAGCCGCGCTCCCAGCACTGCAGCACTGATTACACTGAGGCTTTACAGCGCTGTATCTTGCAGCGCTCAGGGGGGTGTTTTTTCACACCCCTAAGCGCGAAAGTTGCAGCGCTGTAAAGTGCCAGTGTAGCCATGACCTAAGTCCTTAAAACAGGATTCAAGCCATATTGCCTTGTTCAAGGTCTCTGCTTAAGCGTGAATTTGACACTTGCATACTAAATTCACTCACAAGATTTAGAAAGCCACAGGGCAAACCTCATGAGATTATAACAAATTGAGGATAGAATGCTCCTTGGCACAAAGCTAAGAAAATGGCCCTATAAAGAATGAATGAATTTTATACCCATCTCCAAGATAGACATGCAAATAGTTTACAAATTAAAGGAAGTTTTGCACGTAGATTTAAAATCCACAACATTTCCGCTGAGTGTTGGTATTGACTGTTTGTATCTGACAAGCATTATTTCAATTAGGTGATGCTGGGGGAATAAAACGTGTGGTCAGGGCATTGGTTCAGTTTTCAAGAGTTAAGACGAAGCTGCAGGGTGGATTTGATTTAAAATCACTAGTCAGGAAGACTTGATTTAATCATGGTTTTCTTCATAAAAGTGTATTCTTATTGGTTGTTATAACCTTAATACATATTCTGCACAACTCAGACAGATGTAGGTTTCATTTTTAGAAGGTACACACTGTACATTTTTAAACAGTGATTTATTTTCAAAACTTTTCAGATTAGTTTTACAGCTATATCAGAAAACAAATGATTGTTTGGTTATTTCATTCCCCAAAGGTAATTGAAGCAGATATTTATGAAGTCATTCGGAGGTGAACTATTTCCAATTCAACAGGTTAATCATTAGTATTGGGAGGATTTTCTTGCTGTGTTGTACTAGGAGGAGAACATCAGACGGACAGACAGACATTTAAATTGTTTTATTCAAGTAAACAGTAACGTTAAGTATTCTGGATTTTTCTTCAACAGCAAACATATATTTTAACAAAACAAGCACGTCCCTCGCTTCTCACATTTATTTCCAGACTTCTTCTTGTCCAGATCTATTCTGCCCCCAACAATCGTTTATTCATTGAACTTTTTGAAACTTCGCACTTTTAGAGAGAGGTAAGGGATTGACTTTGTGTACACAAATTTGCAGAGGGACAATAGAGTTGAGGTCTGTTAGTTCTCTCCCCCCCTTTTTTTTTATTTTTTATTTTTTTTTTGCTGTTAACAAGCATGTTACCTCTGACGCAAATCCACAGTTTGAGAACTGCAAAACTAAGCATCTCTGATGGGATCTTCTAGACTGAGCACAGAGTCCCATTGGGTAGACAGATTAACCTAAATAATCTGAACAGAAGCCTGTGGAACCCCATATGATTGAGTCCCTAATCCATGAACTAGTGGAACTCATTTACAAAACTTTTCTTAAACATTACATTAATATATTGTCTCATACTATAGAATCAGAATTTACAATCCTTATTCCATGATGAGAGATCTTTGAGCTATAACATACCTTAATTAAAACTATCTTTAGATAGGTTTTTTCCTCAAAAAAGCATTTTATCAAAAAAATCATATTTACATCAAAAACTCCGATTTTTCAAATTTTTTTTTAAAAAATCATTGATTTTTATCCACCCTGCAAAGCTGTAACAGCTTCCTTCAGTATTGACTTAGACTCTGCCTTTTATAGCATGCCCACGTTTCCTGACCGACTGCCAAGATCACCCAGCCACACCCTATTTTGTGAAAAACTGGACACCATTCTGAAGTGAGCTGCATCGCTGAATAGGAGGATGAACAGCATAAAATGGCCCTCACTGGCTTTTGGAACATGTATTGTTCTCTCATTGGTATTTGTGCTGTGAGATAAAAACAACCAGTACACATCTCTGAAAAATGCTTTGTTAGCCAAGTGAACTACAGATTATTAAGTGCTTACCAGCAGGACAGTATTTACAGCAGTAGCCTTGATGCAGATATTCTCCATCACCACAGCTGTGGCTTCTTGGCTCTGCTCTACTCTCAGATATTGCTGATGATTCAACCTATGGAAAATACATGGCAATATGTTGAATGAACAACCCTTCCCCCCATGACATTGTACATTCTCAGTGAGAGGCCTATGAACATATTGGGTTATTCTAAAGACTTCAACAAGAAATAGAGGAAACAAATTCCCTCTTGCTAAGTTTTCAAGTCATGCGCACCAGCAGCAGTTCAGTAAAGGTAAAACAGCATGATGGGGACATGAGCAATGTAAAGTAAGTAACAGAATACATTAAAAAACAACCACCAAAACCCACCACACTGTAATCTCAAGGTGGGCTTTGTTCTTGCAAGAATGCTTAAAGGTGACCTGAAAAAGATAATTTTTTTTTTTTAAGATTAGGCCTGTGCCCTTTACAGCATATAAAGGGAGCCTGAAAGAAGTTCTGGGGTTTTAAGATTTCCTCCCCTCCCCCAACTCTGGAAGAGTCAGGAATATCAAGTTTGGTCTTTCTTGATTTTGCAGGACCACCGGGCAGGCCTGAGAGCATGTCTATTGTGTGCTCTGTTACCTCAGCAGAAGGTGCAAAAACATTAACTCAAGCGAAATAAATGTTAACAAACAAAAGCTGTCAAACAGATAGCTAAGGGTTAGTGTTTCTTTCACCTATAAAGGGTTAACGAACAGTGACCTGCAAACACCTGACCAGAGGACCAATCAGAAGACAAGATACTTTCAAATCTCATGGGAGGGAAGCCTTTGTTTGTAGGTTTTGGGTTTGGCTTTGTTCTCTCTGGGTCCTGGACGGGACTAGAGATGCAACCAGGTTTCTGCCAATCTCCCTGCTACAGTCTCTATTCAGAATTGTGAGTAAGAAAAGGCGGTCATAGTCTTTTCAGTTGTTTTTTTTTTTTTCCATTTACATATGTGTACTTGCTGGAAGTAGCTTACATTGTGTTTCTGCTGGAGAAAGTTTCTTTCTATTGTTTATAAGTTGAAAGACCCTATAACTTTTTACCATCTAAAGTGCAGAGATAAACCTTTTACTTTTTTCTTTATTAAAAGCTCTGCTTTAAGACCTGTTTAATTTTCTTTTCCCCTTGTTGAGGCTTGAGGGAATTGAGTCTGTACTTAACAGGGAAGGAGAAGCGGGGGAAGGGTGGAATCCCTTTGTTTAGAATCACGGAGCTTGAATCTGTATAATTCTCCAGGAGCCCAGGGAGGGAACACCTGGAGGGGAGGAGGGGGAAGGGAATGGTTTATTTCCCTTTGTTGTGAGACTCAAGGAATCTGGGCCTTGGGGTCCCCTGGGAAGGTTTTGGGGGGACCAGAGGGTATCAGGCCCTAAAAAAATTCCTGATTGGTGGCAGCGCTATCAGATCTAAGCTGGTAATTAAGCTTAGGGGAATTCATGCTAGTACCCATATTTTGGACGCTAAGGTCCAGATTTGGGAATTCTATTATGACATGGTGGTAGCGGTGGGATAGATAAGAATCCAAAAGCCAGTAAGATTATTATTTTTTTTTCTCTGCTAGATGTTTGTAAGCAGAGAGAGAAAGGGTTTTGTTTTAAACCTACGGCCAGAGAATTTTTTTTTCTTTGCTCCATCTAGCTGTGCATAGGGAGGGGCTATTAGGTTTAACGACGGTAGTTTGTTAAACAAAGCAGCCTTAAGTGGTCAACAACGCACTCCAGCCAGAACACATTTGTAAATGAAAGACAGTTTCTTTTGCTTTTTAACTCTTTCGGGAGAGGCTAGGAAGTTAAAAGGACTCTGTTGCTAAGCAACCCCAGGAAGCCAACAGAGAGCCAGCAGTTCAGACAAAAAAACACCAGAGGGCACCTCAACACAAGAAAGCAGGAACCATGAGTTCCAAGGAAAGCCTGAGACAGGAATGAGCATGGCAACAAACCATGGACAAAGAAAATGAACACAGGAGACGGATGGAACTAATTAATGCAGAACTAGCCAAGGAAGAGGCAGCCCACAAAAAAAAACCACACACAACTTAAAAGACTATGACCGCCTTTTCTTACTCACAATTCTAAACAGATAAGAGACTGTAGCAGGGAGATTGGCAGAAACCTGATTTCATCTCTAGTCCCGTCCAGGACCCAGAGAGAACAAAGCCAAACCCCAAACCCACAAACAAAGGCTTCCCTCCCATGAGATTTGAAAGTATCTTGTCTTTTAATTGGTCCTCTGGTCAGGTGTTTACAGGTCACTGTTTGTTAACCCTTTATAGGTGAAAGAGACAATAACCCTTAACTATCTGTTTATGACAAAATCAAAATGAAAGTGTCTGATGGTGTGATTAGAACTCCACATCTCTTTGACTATTAGTTCACATTACCATTGCTTTAGTTCCCCAGTCTTCCAGCCTACCAAGGACCTCAATTTCCAGTGTGAAAAAACAAGGCAGATAATTACAAGAGAAAAAAAAAACATATCAAAACTTTCAGGCCACCTTCATACAACATAGAGCAGCAAAAAAGGGGTAAACCCCCAATTCCCCCTTCTTTACAAGTGACCTATAACACTTCTCCCTGCCTTTTTGTACTAAATATACAGTACAGCCACATCTCAGGCCCATAACACATACTCAGAAACTGGATCCCTAGCAAAAGAAAATTAAATTTGTTACTAAATAAAATAAATATAAATACACACTTCAGTAGTACCTTTCTCCTGAGGATCTACATGTTGACTTTAAAGAACACATTAATTAATAATCCTTTCAACATCCTAAGCCAGGAGACAAATATGAATCCCTACTGAGACACAGAGCAATTTGTTTAGCAATTTGTCAATAACTCATGATTTTGATTTTCAAGAGGAAGAATGGCCCAGGAGTTAGTGCTCTAGCCCAAGATTCAGGAGACAGGGTTTAATTCCCTACTCCAACACAGCATTCCAAAACCACACTGGACTCAGTCTGTGTCTTGGGGCTGGCCTGCACTTCAGTGTAGACACTTCCTACAGGAAGGGTAGTTAATCCAGGTCCTTAGGAGACAGTAGCTAGTTTGATGGAAAAATTGTGTTTCCCTGCCACCCTGTGCTCCTCTGTCTGTTGTATGCATGTATTTATCTTGTCACATATTTAGACTGTAAGCTCTTTGGGCACAGACCTCCCTTTTGTTATGTGTATGCTATACAGAGCAGAGCAAATGGGGTTCCTAATCCCTACTTGGAGCCTCTACAGGAGTGGTTCTCAAACTTTTATACTGGTGCCCCTTTCACACAGCAAGCCTCTCAGTGCGACCCTCCCCCCTTATAAATTAAAAACATTTTAAAATATATTTAACACCGTTATAAATGCTGGAGACACAGCGAAGTTTGGGGTGGAGGCTGACAGCTCACACCCCCCCCCCCGTGTAATAACCCTGTGACTCCCTGAGGGGTCTCAACCCCCAGTTTGAGAACCCCTGCTCTACAGCAAATACAAGCAGTATAGGAAGGCCAAGCTAAATCATAGTAGGAACTGTAAAAACAGAATTTAGGGAGTTTACATTTAAAACAAAAAACAGGGATCATCCATCCTTGACCCCTTCCACTGATAGATGCTTTATCACACTCCCTCTTTCTCTGAAAGAGCTTTCCTTCTGGAAACATGCAGGATCAAGAGAATTTAGAAGCTCTTCTTTTATCACTGCAACAGCTACAGAGCTAATAATAGGTGCCCCCTAACACCCAGAAAAGGGCCAGTTTGGCATTCCAGAGTGCAGCACAGCAGAACCAGCGGCAGGTTGAGACCAAATTTAGGGGGTTGCTGGTCTGAGCCCACATTGCTTCTGTGACTCAGATGTGCCTGACTTGTGAAGAGGGAAAGGTGTGACTCTGGCCAGTTCCTGGAGCTGGGAGGGCATGCATTGTGTCCTGGCAGGCTAGCACACATCACCAATGTCTTCTGCAGCTGAGAATTGATGGGGGAACGGTCTGAACATTTGTGATTAAGGGCCAGGCCAGGATTAGGAGAAGCCAATTTCTTGTTTGATCTCCTCTGATTAGCAATCAAGCCAGCTTCAGACACACCTTTGCTGTGATTCAGAAAAAAACCTAAAAGTTTTATCGTATCTCCTGGTCCCCTATAAAACCAAGTCCACGTGCCACATGACTAAGGTTGCCAACTAACACTGCAGGATAGTCCTAGAATCTCCAGAAATTAATGATTCATCTTTAATTACAGATTATGTCATGTGATGAAACCTCGGGTATTCGGTCCAACCAAAATTGGCAACCCTCCCCATGGCACGGCACGGCTCGGCTCAGCATTTCAGAGAGCTAGTTCCTACTATTCAATAGATCTGAAAAGTTTTCCTTAAAGCAAGAGAGACCATCCCCACCCCAAACACAGAAAAGACTGCACCGGCAGCCGGGAAACACTTGGCCGCAGGAGATTTCGCCTTCCCCCGAACCAAACCCCTTTTTCCGCCCCCGAAGCAGCGTCCCACCCCCAGCGCCCAGAGCCCGCGGGCAGGCGGAGCCAACGATCCCTGGAGCTCAGCCAGCCCGGCAATGGGCCGAGGCAGAGGACTGGGCGTTCCGCAGCTGCTGCTTGCGGGCAGCTCCCCTGCAGAGCTCTGGTGCCCGGCGATCAGCACGGGACAGGACACAGGCGGAGCCGCTCCCCGCGCTGCCCCGCACTCACCCCCAGCAGCAGCAGCAGCAGGAAGAAGCGCCCGGCTCTCATAGCGCGTCCCGGGGAGCTGCCTGCCGGGCCTGGAATCACGGGAAGCGGTAATGGCCGCCCGGCTCCAGGGATGGGTCATGTCCTGGGCGGAGCCTGCGCCTCTCCCGCTGCCGCCCCTGATGCAATTAGTTCCCTTAGAACCTCCCCGCCAGAGCTCCAGGGATTCCAGCCTCCGCCCCTGCTTTTCCCTGAATGCGTTAAGTAACGGAGCTTTGAGTGATTTTCTTTGCGGCCTACCCCCTCTTTGTAACTGCATCAAACAGGCAAAATTAGGGATCCCCTCCTTGGCTGCCTTAATTTATATACAGCCCTTCTCCCTGCACCCCCTCATTCGTAGCACCTGAGCAGAGGTCTCAAGTTAAAATTGCCTTCCCCTTTTTCCATTATAGATATCCTGGCTAATATAATACACTCCTGACATAAACATGGCATCCATGGCTACTGCAAGCCCAAGAACACGGTGCAGAGAGCATTTTTTCCTAACATCAGAAATCCTTCTGTGTTAGACCAATGATGAACCATCGTGGCTGCTGAGAAAACAGGCTAAATGAGCAGGGTATTATATGCTGAATTATAGGCTGCCTTTAATCAGTCCATGGGCTTATGTCACTGCTCATAACTATTGATAACCCTAATCAGAATAGGGGCACCATCATGCTACAGGTTGAATGCAGGTGTAGACACATGCAGTCCCTTACTCAAAACGATGATACTGTAAAAAGCATGCTGCAGTTAACTGGGCCAATGCCATGTTCACACTTAAGGAAAAGAAAAAAAAAGGTGTTAAAAGAAGATTGTTCATCTGTAAAATCCAAGTGTAGATAGGACATATTTTAGTTTCACTTCAGGGCAGCTGGTTGAAATGAACACAGCTACTTTTCCCTAGTGTAGCTGTGTCTAGAAATTAAGTCACAACATTGTTGTTGAGATCTTTTCGCTATGGGGAAAAAATGCCCCAAATCCAGATTTTGTGGAACTAAAGCCCAGGTTTACAGCTGCTTATAGCTGCAGTGAATTTGACCCCAGACCTTTAAGGCTGGAGTATATTCACTTAAAAAAAAAAAATTCACCAGATACTAAATACTAGCTACTTTTGTCAGATAGCAAGTACCAAACCATAGAGGCAAAGGTATATTGATCTCACATTACCTTGCTATGTGTAAGTGGGGGAATGGTCCCACTATTGTAGGAAACTTTCCTGACTTCTGCACTACCCCAGTGAAATGGGCTAGTGGAAGGATTTGAGTCCTCACTCCCACTTCCTTTACCCAGAGGCCTCCCTGCTCTCGAGGACTCCCCGTCCACATTCATGTCTGGCAGAGTCCTTGTAACCCCAACAAGGCTGGGCCCCAGATTCCAGGGGGGGGGTCTCGCCCCTCAACCCTGCTGTGGTCACCTAGGACAGGGGCTAGGGTGTCCCAACTCTGGGGTACTCTCTCTGCACTGGTCACTTCCCTGGCCCAGTGATCATTACATACAGTTTAAATCAAATACAATTTATCTAATCAGCATTTAAAAAGGAATAAAGAAAAATGGGAAAGGTTAAAGGAAAACATATCACCCTGCTCTGTGGCAGGGAACATTACAAACAGTGTTTCTGGAACGTCAGGACAGTTCAGTCTGTTCCTTGTAGGCCCCAGGCCTCCTTTTCAGGCCCTGGCTGTGCTGCAGGGATGCTGTGGCTTGGATATTTGCTCTGGCAGTGGCCACATGCTCTCAGGCTCTAGGTGCCAGTCAGAAGCAGCACCAGGGTTTTTGCCGCCCTAGGCAGCAGCGCTCCTCCTCTAAGCATTCAGTGGCAGAGGGTCCTTCCGCTCCATGTCTTCGGAGCACTTGGGCAGCGGGTCCCGGAGCGAGTGAAGGACCCGCCCCTGAATTTCCACCAAGGGCAGCAAAATGCTGCCCCGCAAATCCTGCTGCCCCTCCTAAGGTCGCCTCGTGGAAGTGCCGGCCCTGGTGGCAGGACCCTTCTTTCCAGCGTTGCCCCTACCCCATCACAGTTACAATCCCCCTCCAAGTCTGGCCTGCAGGGTCGCTTGGCTGGGGCATCTCCCTGCATTGGGCCCACTGCTCAGGGTCCCCCTCACTTTCCCCAGCTGCTCACACCTGGCTCCGAGACTGCGCCAGCTCCAGCTCCACTCTGCCTTAGCATGGCTACTGCTGCTGCTGCTCTGCTTCCAGCTTCCTGGGCTGCTTCGGCTCTGGTTGCCACAGCTCTCCTCCCAAGACAGGTCTGCTCTGTGGGCTGCTTCTGTGACTCTGCTTCTCTGGCCTCTCTGGATCTGGCAAGCTCTGCTCCCTAACTCAGCTTGGGCCCCTGCTTTCTCCTTACCTTAGCCCCCCTCTGTCTGACCCAGGCAATTCCAGCTCACCTGGAGTACAGGACTTCGCTGGCCTCCTGATTCGCTTGCCTGCCCTGTCAATCAGGCTGACCTGGAGCATTGGCCTCTCCCCATTGTTCCTGCAGCCTTTCAGTCTCTGGGTCTTGATTTCCCATTGACCCTTCCCCTTTCTTTTGGCCCTGGGAGTTAGCCCACCAAAACACCCCCAGTGAATGTTAGTGAGGGGACAACAGTCCTCTTACCTATGGCTCATGCAACTGTGATGTCTGTGGGAGAGGCTTATGCTCACTCAAACAGGGTCATTAGAGTACAGGACTCAATATGACCACTTGTCTAAGGTACTTACATGGCTCTCATTGCTGGAGTATTTGAGTACCTCACAATTCACCATGTTTACAGCTGGAAGGGAGGAAAGAGGCAGAGGGACTTACCTAATATCATTCAACATTTGTGGCAGAGCAGGGACTTGAACTCCAGTTTCCTAAATCCTAGATTAGTGCCATAACCATTAGACCACCTTTCTTCATTTCCTTATACACTTTTAATCTCCTCTTTACAAATTAAAGGCCTAATGCAACTACCATTACATTTAATGAGAAATGGCTCAAGCCCTAAGGCCACAAATTTTGCAAACTCTTATGCAGAGCCAACCCCACTAGAGGACAAGGTGGTATTCTTTTGCACATTATCATCATAACTGTTTATTAAAATTCCAAGCAGTTGCACTTTAAAACACAGGGACTTCACAGCTGTTATTGATGGTAGGAGTCGGCCTGCAAAACTTTTATTATGGATGAGCTGCTTCCCAGTTCTAAACTGCATGAGAAGATAAAAGTACACTAAGGCCTTGATACACTGGCGCTTTACAGCGCTGCAACTTTCTCGCTCAGGGGTGTGAAAAAAACACCCCCCTGAGTGCTGCAAGATCCAGCGCTGTAAAGTGCCAGTGTAAACAGTGCCACAGTGCTGGGAGCACGGCTCCCAGCGCTGCAAGCTAAACCCCATGAGGATGTGGAGTACGTGCAGCGCTGGGAGAGCTCTCTCCCAGCGCTGGCGCCGTGACCACATTCGCACTAAGTTTCAAGTGTAGCCATGCCCTAAAATTCTCTAATATTACTTTTCAATTTAAGCAATTCTTCTGGGCGTCTCAGGCAATTGTGAATCACAGAAAAGGTGGTAGGCAAGGCCTGGTTTCAACTGTGTCCATTTTGCCATTTAATTTGAGGGATTATCTTCTCTGAAGGTGGAATAGGTAGTGTAATATAATGTCATGGCTTTACTCGGATCATGTCTGCCTACAGTGGTTAGCCCCAGAAACAGTAACATCCTGCGATTTAAAGATAAAGGTGTTTCTCCTCTAGTTTGTATGGAAGGGGCTCGTACTTTTACTACAAGGACCTGCATTGGATCTTTATGGATGACCATGACAAGTATTTTCCATCTATGCTATTTACTAAAAATGGCTCATCTCCCATGCCCATATGAATGTTCCTTTTCTGATTTCCATCTACAGCAATTGCTTGTTGATTTTAATCCAGTTGCTGTTTTAGAAGGATGTATGGTGTTTTTTCCTGTTTATTTCAGTTTAAAAACAAAAGGTTGATCCCATGTGGGAAACAGTGATAGATTTGGAAGACTTCCCCCATGCCCCCCAGTGATGTGAAATTGGTGTATGTAGGTAACACTTCATTGGTTGCACTGCAAATCTCTTTGCAAGAACCTTTATATTACTGCTAATACAACTAATAAAATTTAATAAGAGTTTCTAATGGAATTCCTTGAGGGTGCATATTGTTTCTTAAAGTGGAAGCGTTCTAACAACTTCAAGCATTTACTTACTCAGCACCCGCTAATGGCTTCCCAATAAGCACCCTTGCTCTTTGGTTCAGACTGTTCTAGACATTCTTTTCCAAAACTCATGTCATAATCATATCCTGAAGACATAACACTCCTGCAACGGAGAACAGGTTTCTATCAGCACATTCCTTGCTAATTTAATGCAAGGTCTGGAAAGGAGATCAAACACAAAACTATGAAAACATAAGAAAAAGGCACAGACAGCACTGATAGATGGGAGAGGCCAGATAAGTGTCTGCTGCTGAAAACGAAGAGCTTGGAGGCAGGTTTGGAATGAACAACATTGTTTAGAAAGTGGACGCTAGAACTACACCTGTCTGTGAAGCAGCTAAGGCCAAGATTTTCAAGAGTAACTAGTGACCTTAGGAATCATTCAGGCAAGACAAACATTTAGTGTATGTCTTTAAACATTAAGACACTGCCACAGCTGTAAAAAACTACCTCCGTGAGGGAAGTAGCTACCAGCGCTGGTGCCCTGTCTACACTGGCAAGTTACAGGGCTGAATCGTGCAGTGCTCGAGGGTGTTTTTTCACACCCCCGAGAGAGAAAATTGCAGCACTGTAAAGTGGCAGTGTAGACAAGGCCTTGGAGATGCTTGATTTTTAGAAAGTGCTCAGTTCCTGCCCTCCAAAAGCTAGCCCCCCTCATGGATATTAAGGCAACAAAGGATCATTCTCATCAACTAGTCTGACTTCCTGTATGTCACAGGACATAGAATTTCAGTTACCCCCTGTATTGAACCCAATAACTTGTGTCTGGCTAAAGCATACCCTCCAAAAAGGCTCTAGTCCTGATTTAAAGAGATGAAGAGATTACAAAGGGAATTGGTGGACTCTCAATTTATTCATAACGTTAAATCACTTAGAATTTGTGTATAATTTCTAATTTGAGTTTGTCTGACTTCAGCTTCCAGCCATTGGTTCTTGCTATTTCTCTGCTAGACGAAAGAGCCCTTTAGTACCCAGGTATTTTCACCCTGTGAAGGCATTTTACAAGAAGGTGACAACTACGGTGGATCTTTAAGGTGTTTTGAGCAAGACAGACATTCAAAAATCACCTGTTACATTTGAAAAGCATGGCCTAATCTGAGAGAGTCAGACAAATATCAGGTCACAGAATTTTGCTATTCCCATTCCATGCAAGATAGAGAACATCCACCAAACATTTCCACAAACACCATCCACGAGCTGTTGCTCCTCTTTCAGGGAGGAATACAACTCATTGTGTCACTCAGAACTTAGCATGGAATGCTTTTTCCTTCTGTGTTCATATGGTAGCCAACTGTACGTCTATTACTGAATATTATCTATTGGGAAAGCACGACATAACTCATAGTTAACTGCTACAAAATGAGAAAAGTCCCAAACACAGATAATCCAAAGAAATTGTCACTGAAAGTTCTGTGTAATTTTATTTCAACATATCAAGCACAAACAGGTTTCCCCTAACTGGGGAACATGACAAGGAATGTAGTTAAAAATTTGGAAACATTTACATTTAAAGTTTGTCAGTCTGGCACCACCACTAAGTATTGTAAGGCTGTATACATAGCAGAACTTACCAATTGGAACTACTTCAGGCCAGAAAAGAAAGGCTTAGTACTGACTGCAATCTACAGAGAATATTGCAAATCTTTTAAAAAATGGTGTAAAATAGGAAGACTATTAACAGAGTTAACAACGCAGTGGCAAAACCCTTACCCTTCCTGACCTTTAATAATAGATGTGCCTATGATCACACACACATATTTGCTCCCTCTCCAAGAGGACAATGGGAAATTGTAGAGGACTTGTATACAATTCTTGTGTTGTTATAATATAAAAAACAGCCATATAGCGCAAAAAAAAAAAAAAAGTGACCAGGATTTATAAACAAGCATGTCTGACATTTGACTCAGTGGGTCTAGTTCAGGACATTATTGGCTCTGTAACAGAATGAGGAGCTTTATTGAATGATTCCCTTTTCCTAAAGGCAGCAATCGTGCATATTTACAATCTCTGTGCAGTGGAGTGTGATGCACATTTTCAGGTCCAACTGTGTGTGTGCGCGTGTCAACAGCAAGATCCTAGGAGAAACTGTGATCGATAACCAAGTGGTTGGATTTTTGGACAATCGTCTGTTGTTCCCATCCCATAACTGAATGTACCCAACAGACATCTTCAAAATTGGCAATAAGAGCCTTTCTCACCTCCCCCAACCCTTAGAGCTATAAAGCAAGCCAATGGAACCATTCTAAAACCATGTGGATGTTTGCCATTATTGGGGCACCAATACTGCTTGGTAATTATTGATTGCATCAGAAAATGACAAGAAAATGACATAGAAAACAAATTGCACAATTAAAGCTACATTTTGCTTTAGCATTAAGGCCCGTACAGGTAAAGAGGTCCTTGAAGATGTACATGTACAAAGGCAAATGACAATCTGAAGGAACTAAACTCTGCTGGTTCCCTGGATCCCCTTTTAGCCTGGCTCTCTCTTTCATCTCTGCTGTGTTGGTTTTAAAGTGCTTGGTGCCTCGATGGGCTCCTTGCGTGAGTGTCCCCCTCCTGCAGCCAGTAACTTTTATTGCTGCCAAACGTAGTGTTTTATTTGAAGACATAATTAATGAACAGTTGACATGTAAGAAAGACGCAAATGAGAAACCAACAGCGAGAGTCCAGGAGGAGGTTTTCGGAAGAGGCCTTCCTGTAGAAAGATTTTTTGTTCAGAGCAGTGAGGTTTCTGAAACAACAAGTAGTAATAAATCCATTTGCACGTAGGAAAGAATTTTACAGATATTCTTCCCCGCCCCGACACAACACACATGAAAACTCAGTTACCGTTCCCAGTCCTGGAGATCCTACATAGGCAAGACTTCCCATGGCTTAAATTTGCAAGACTGTTTGATGAGTACAGTATTGGGCCCACATGCTTTTCTCTTTTAACAAAGGACTAATATGAATATTCCTCTCTCCTATCCTTTGTCTATCTTTCCTATATAACCATCAGCCCTTTGGGACAGAGATTGTCTCCTTATGTGCATGCAAGAACCCAGCATAATGGAGCCCCGATGTCAGTTAGGGTCTCATGGTGCTACTTGTAATTTGAACAATTGCTATAAAAGGGTTGATTCCCACGCAACAGAAACAGTAGGAACAGAATTTTCAGAAGGGCTCAACACCTGGAAAATGTGGCCCTCATTGTGGAACAGCCCAGGTCTAGCTCAGACACCAAAATAAATGGCTGGGTTTTCAAGTGATCTCAGCATGGTGAGTGCGGGACTGTTCAAGAAATCTGGTCCGCTCACAATGGGAACTGCTGGGTGCCAAGCACTTCTGAGGCTCAGTACCCTCAATTGGGGCCAGGTTACTTGAAAACCTAGCACTAGGAGTGAAAAAGGCAGCGAAGAACAGAGTGCAGTGCAAAATTCAGGAACTGACAACTCGTAAGACACTAAGTTCTGTGTACTTGCCAGGATTTAATAATTAGAGAGAACAGGTTTCTTGGCCTTGTCTACTGAAATAACACAATCTGCTGTATTTTATTCAAGCCTAAACAAACTTATTAGCTTTCCAAAGTCATCAGGAGGAGTATTGCCATTGGAAAAATCTTTACTAGTCTTATCAAACAGCCTAAAATAGAATTAGCTTCCCAAAAAGTGTCTGAATTGTCACTAACCCTCACACTTCTCCCTCTGAGCAGTACTTTTTGGAACCATTCGGATGGACAGAATCAGCCTTCAAAGCCAGATGGCAAGAGGCTGGGAAAGGCAGGAGGACACAAGACATCTCCTCATTCTTGCATCCTCTCCACCCACAGCCAGACACGATCCCATTCCCTGGCCTCCCCTGAATTCAGGAACTGGCTCCCTACCAGCATGTCAATGGGCACCAGCCATCCCAAACATGGGAATGAGGCAGTAAGCCTATGGCCCCACCCAGAGGCACCAACTTCCCTAGTTCCAGGGGGGAGAGGGCTCGACTCCCACCCCACATCACCCCTTCCCTCAAGCTCCCACCCCCACCCCACTTCCTGCCCCATTCCTCTCCCTTCCCCCACCTCTTCCTGCTCCCGCTCCTTCCCCTCACCCTCAGCACCTCCTAAACACCATTAAAACAGCTGATCACAGCTGGCAGGAGGCACGGGGTCCAGGGAGGAGGAGGAGAGAGAGAGAGGAGATGCTGGTCTATGGGGCTACTGGTGGGTGTTGAGCAGCCACTATTTTTCCATGGGTTCTCCAGGCCCAGAGCACCCATGGAATCAGCACCTATGACTCCACCCACTTCTGCACTCAGACTCTGCTGACCTGGCGCCTGTTCCTGTCCCAGTGAAGTCAATGAGATCTTTACAATGGGCTTTATTGGACCCAGGATCAACCCATGGTACACAGAGGAATGAATGCAGCCCCCTATATGGTATGTAGCAGCAGCCATGTTCCCCCAGCATCCCTGTGAGCTCCATTTCCTTATACTCCTGCAGGGATGGAGTGGCAGCACTCTGACCCAAAGACAAGTCAGAGTATAAAAGCCATAATGGACCCCTGCTGCAAACATGACCATTCCAGAAGGTGCAGCTCCAGTCTGCCAGTGCAGTAAGCAGGTGTGATCACCACTCTCTCAGACATGGTATAAAAACAGAGACCTTATTAAAAAGCATGAACTGAATCTGCCGAGATCCAATTATAGGCTCTCGGGTCTCTGTTTCTCCTGCAATGACTGAGGCTGTCAGAGGAGAAACAGTGAAAGCAGAGCAGCGAGATCACTGTGCAGCTCCATCCCTACCTGGGGCTGCAAGTCAAATGTAGGCATGTTGGATTCCTTGATGATTAGGGCCTTCTATGGCCAGCTAGCAATCAGACTTCTAGCCAGTACCCTGGTGAGCTCCCCAGATGTCTGCATCTATGCAGCATCTTTACAAGCTGGAAGATCTGTAATGCTCCCAGATGGGATTAAGGAGAAGATCCTCTCAGTGTTTTATGTGAAGGCTTGCTAAGCCTTTTTTGGATTTTAATATGATACTTATTGTTATACCTTGAAACTGCACCCCTCTGAATTAACCAGATTCCAAAGGCCAGCTCAGAGGAGTTAAACACCAGAAGTTATTTTGGTCCTGTTGAGATCATGCTGCTAATGAATGCAAATCGTTACCTGTGTATATCCTGCTGGGCTTTCTGTAGGGATAAGACGGTCATGTGGATTTCCTTCAGGTGACTCATTTCCCTTCCGCACCGAGTACATGGACTTTCAAAACCTGCGACAACACATTGCAGGGACAACCAGTTTTACCACACATCTCTGGTGATGGGGAGATCTCGGACACATGCCCCAAAATCCCCCAGCAAGTGAGCAGCTGTATGCAGTGAAGTACTTCAAATAAAGGGCACTGCTAACATGGACCTTAATGCTGAATGGAATTTTCATTATGAAAACCAAGCCCCAGCGTGAGGCTGATATGAAGTCAGACTGGTATCCTCAGCACACAGAGCTCCTCCCCTACAAATATCCCCAGCTTCCTCCTTTGTAGGGTGAGTGCAACTATATAGCGGTTTGCAACCCTCCTTCCCTGCTCTCATATTCAAGGGCACTTTGCTCGCCCCTTCAACAAACCTAACAGGGGGTGGAGAGAGAATGGAGTAGTGGAAAAGGAGGCCTGCTCTCGTCCTAAATCTAATGGTATTGAGTGGTCACAGTGCACATTTTTCTACAATGTTGCATGCCACAGAAATGATTGATATTGCTAAGTCAGCCCTTGGAATGCCCTCAGAAGTGCTAGAGCCTGTCACTGACGTGTGTTACTACTAGTGAGGAAGGACAGGACAGAAGACAGAAAAGGTGAGTGAGAGGTATTTCTAATACACTATCAGTAAAACAATGTCAAAGGAAGTCAATGGGCCAGATTCTGACACCCGTAATCAGGCTGGGAAGTACCTTAGCTCCTCAAAGCAATAAGGTGCTAAATTTGAGCAAATGTATTAAATCTGGCACATTTGCCAAATACTTGCCATCATCATCTGACAGCTCCTGCACAGACTCTGGTGTTGAACAGCTGCTCTCAGTGTTTTGGCTGTGGTTGGATGGTTGGTCACTGGTTTTACGACGCCTGTAGTCTTTAGCAGATCTCTAAATTGATGGGAGTTATTAGAAGGAACACTGTCAAAAATCTGACAATTTGACTAAGTGTTGTCCAGTCTGGTAGGGAAAATTCTCTGGAGAATAAGGGTTTGATCATGAGGGGGACTGAACACCTACTCAGAACCAATCAGGATCAGATCTTAAATATCTGATTTTGAGAGAGAGAGAGAGAGAGAGAGAGAGAGAGAGAGAGAGAGATGCCCCCTCCCCCTCCTCAAAAGATTCCCCAAAGCTAAGATTTTTCAGTAACCACAAAATCCAGCAGGCCAAAATCATGCCCCGGTGTAACTTCAACAGGCTTTTACCAGGGATTAATTTGGCCTCCTGAATTTTGTGGTTCTCTTGCTGGCTCTGAATTATGTTTCTAGTACATAACAGGGATGGGCCCACACCAATAGCCTAGATCTGGATCCAAATCTCATGAGAGAGATTTTCAAAGGCACCAAAGAGATTTTAGGAGCCACAGGTACTTGTGTTCTCATTTCCCACACACTTTCAAAAATTCTACCTCATCTCTCTAGAATAGGAGAACCAAAGCTATATAGCCAGACACCAGTGAAAACGGAGTTTGAAATCCTGATCCAAATCTAAACTTCCCCAATTTCAGTGGTGTTCAGATCAGGCCATTATAAAAAGGCGTGAGCTATGTATCGAGATCCAGATTCAGGATTTTGGTATAGGCTGTGTCTAACTAGTATTTAGCACTTCTATATAGCGCTTTACATTTCAGAAGCACTTTATAAACCATAAATAACTAACAAGAATAAAGCAGGGAGGTAGGTATTGTTCCCTTTTACAAATGGGGAAAGTGGATAGACAGATTGCCAGGCTTGTCCAGAAGGAAGTGAGTGATAGAGTCAGGATTAGAATTTGAGTTCCAGGGCCTCAGTCCTCTGCTCAGACCCCAAGATCACATCCAGCCTAAAAAAGTGCTTTGTAAATATTGAACAGTGAAGTTCAGTTCAACCCCATTC
Organism: Gopherus evgoodei; assembly: GCF_007399415.2. Taxonomy (NCBI): domain Eukaryota; kingdom Metazoa; phylum Chordata; order Testudines; family Testudinidae; genus Gopherus; species Gopherus evgoodei. The sequence goes on along the minus strand of NC_044325.1, from coordinate 110,655,910 downwards.
ATTATTCAACATAAGAAAAGAATCCAAGGTTTTAAAATTGGTAGTGGGGAAGATATGATCTAATACAAATCACACAGTCTCAATCAAGGATTCTGATTTTATTTTAGATTTAAGTAAGCGTTACCTATATCAGGCTCTAAGTGTCCTAGCATGTAATTAGTATTACAACAAATCCCAGCACAATTACAATGATCCTTCAAACAGGAACTCACCCAGCCAGCCTCTTACCAAAAAAATATTAGCAGATTAGCACCTGGAGAAGGCACCAGGGAATTATCAGAGGCAAAGTACAGCCAGAGAAAAAAGCCTCTAATGTCAGAGGCAGACCTTGGATTTTGTGGCGTCTAAGAAAACATGGCAAATCAAAGTGAGCACTTGATCAAAGAAATACAGGCATATGAAGACAGACCCAAATAAAAATACTTCCCAGAGAGGGGCTTTCTGGCTGAGTGCTGGTTACCTTGTGTCGTATAACTTGGTTGTTTATACACATGGTTCTGTGGGACGACATCCTTGTGGATAGGTGCCTCTCCATGGTTTGTAGTATCCCATCTTTCTCAAACTGGGCAATGTCATTTAAAGGGTCCCAGGGCCTTAAACTTTGGAAGCAAAAAGAAAATATTAGAACACAGAACTGCTGCAGGTTCATTAAAAGCAATGCATGAATTCCAAACACACAGGAGCAAATATTTAGCTGTGGGCTTAACTGGTGTGCCCACAGAACCAGGGTAGGGGCAATTAGGCATTTATGAACAGAAGTTGCTTACATCCTGGCTCATCTGTGTGTCTCAGCCCTGAGCCAGACACAGAGGTAACAAACCTAGAGCAGGAAGACAGGGAAGTCTTCAGGTTCTCTGAGTCCTTAGTTTCTTTTCTTTGCCAAGGCTGCTAACAAAGGTGCTCATGAGAATCAATTGTGGTGGGGGTTTTGCAATATGGATGTGTCTTCAGGAGACTGACAATTGAGATCACAGAAGCTGCTGAACCTCCTGCAGCTGGTAAACACACCTTCTTGTCACTACAGGTCTGTCCTCGATTTGTACCAATACACAGGAGATATTCCACTGATCTATCTACTTTCATTTTAAATGACTGCATATTCAAGTACTCACTGGGGAGAACTCAGGAGGAAGGTTGCCCAGTCATGGTGCTGGGAAGCTGCAATCTGGTGAAGAGCAGGACCAGGTTCCCAAGCATCAGATAATAGCACAGCAGGCAGGAGCAGCGCCAGGGTTTTTGGCGCCCTTGGTTGGGGTCCTTCTGCGCTCCCGGTGGGCGGTGGCAATTCTGCGGCTGGGGGGTCTTTCCGTGCTCCCAGTCTTCAGGGCACTTCAGCGGCGGGTCCCGGAGCGAGTGAAGGACCCGCTGCAGAATTGCCGAAGACCCGGAGCATGGAAGGACCCCCGCTGCCAAATTGCCGCTGAGAGTGGCAAAATGCCGCCCTCCCCAAATCCTAGCACCCTAGGCGACCGTGTAGGTCACCTAAATGGAAGCGCTGGCCCTGGCAGCAGGCCAGTGTATGCTGTATGCATGTAGCACCTTCTATTTCTGACTGGACCCCAAGAAGCAATGTCTGCACTTAACCCATTATAGCCACACGCATCACTATACATGCTTCGAGTCACTCACTCTTCGTATTTGTAGTGCCATTCATTGGTAGCAGCATCGTGTCGGAAGAGCAATGGCTTCCACTCCGTGCCATTCTCCTTCCGCTCCCGTGAAGCGTTCCTCTGCTCTTCTTCCAATACAAATTTTTCCTGAGTTGCCTTGTGTTGATCTCCTTTGTTTATTGCACTTGTTACATGCTGCCAGAGTCTAGAAACAAACAAACAGGGAATCAAATATAACTGCCTCAAAACCAGCACCCCACACAGACAGCTGGAGCTTTAAAAAATGTTTGTCTAGTCCACTGAGAGGCACTAGGAGAATTATAATAGGTTTAGTCAGCCTGAGCTTTGGCTTAAAATGGACTTTTATTAGGAGGATGAAAATGAATACAGTGTATAATGACCACCTTAAGAACTGGCCATCTTCTCCTCAGGTAAGATCACCTGAACACTGAAGATGGCAGTAATGCGTAGTACGGTAGTAATGCATAGTTGTCTGGGGCCAGTGGTAAGTTTAAAAGGTGACCATAGTAAAAAAGGAAAACCTTTCGCTGAACTGGCCCTTTTAACCAGTTAAGCCTAGGAGACGGAGATTTGAGTCAGAGCAGCCTTGCAACCAAGACTAAATTCTAGGAGCTCTTGTGGGGAAAAATGCACATGAAAAGGACTGCAACTGTATATGCAAATTGGATATTCACACATAGACTCATAGACTAATAGGTCAGAAGGGACCAATCTGATCATCTAGTCTGACCTCCTGCACAAGGCAGGCCACAGAACCCCACCCATCCAATTTTATAACAACCCCTATCCCAGGATCGAGTTATTGAAATCTTCAAAACTGGTTTGAAGACCTCAAGCTGCAGAGAAACCACCAGCAAGCGACCCGTGCCCCACGCTGCAGGGGAAGGCGAAAAACCTCCAGGGCCCCTGCCAATCCGCCCTGGAGGAAAATTCCTTCCCGACCCCAAATATGGCGATCAGCTAAACCCTGAGCATGTGGGCAAGACTCATCAGCCAGCACCCAAGAAGGAATTCTCTGCAGTAACTCAGTTCCCATGTCATCCAACATCTCCCCGCAGATCATTGAGCAGACCTATCTGGTGGTAATCCAAGATCAATTGCCCAAATTAACAATCCTATCATAACATCCCCTCCATATACTTATCAAGCTTTGTCTTAAAGCCAGGAAAGTCTTTTGCCCCGACTACTTCCCTCGGAAGGCTGTTCCAGAACTTCACTCCCCTAATGGTTAGAAACCTTCGTCTAATTTCAAGTCTAAACTTCCTAATGTCCAGTTTATACCCATTCGTCCTCGTGCCTACATTAGTACTAAACTTAAATAATTCCTCTCCCTCCCTAACGTTAACCCCCCTGATATATTTATATAGAGCAAGCATATCCCCCCGCAGCCTTCTTTTGGCCAGGCTAAACAAGCCAAGCTCTTTGAGTCTCCTTTCATAAGGCAGTTTTTCCATTCCTCGGATCATCCTTGTAGCCCGTCTCTGAACCTGTTCCAGTTTGAATTCATCCTTCTTGTACATGGGACACCAGAACTGCACACAGTATTCCAGATGGGGTCTCACCAACGCCTTGTATAACGGTACTAACACCTCCTTATCCTTGCAGGAAATACCCCGCCTGATGCATCCCAAAATCGCATTCGCTTTTTTAACAGCCGTATCACATTGGCGACTCATAGTCATCCTGCTATCAACCAGCACCCCAAGGTCCTTCTCCTCCTCCGTCGCTTCCAACTGATGCGCCCCCAACGTATATCCAAAATTCTTATTATTAGTTCCTAAATGCATAACCTTGCACTTTTCACATGACAATGTCTATGCAGATGGTCTAAATAGACAATTAAATATGTAATTCGCTGATTTGCACTTGCAAACACCATAAACTGAAGGCACAAATGTAGGTGTCCAATTGCATGCATATATTTTCCTGTGCAGAGGGCTTCTAACATACAATATTTGGCCCTTGATGTTTTATTGACATCTCCCTCCCCTCCCACATTATTCCCTTCACCTTGGAAACACAAGTCAAATTGTGCCTCTCTTTCCACTGGAAAGTAATAAATAATTCTGTTGCACTCTAAGCTTGAAACAAACATTTATAAAGGGCTGAATAAGACTTAAAACACTCTGGTCAGACAGATAATAGTTTAGCCATTTTAGCCATCCAAAAACAGCAGGGAATAAATCTAGTGATTAGACTTTTACTGTTTCCTCTCTGTGTGGGTCTTTCACATAGCGAAAGGGGAGTGAAAATGTTGTTTGTTTTAAAACTACACACACATGCAGGAGAGTGATTCTACAAGCACAAAAACTGGCCTAAAGGCTTCCAGGGCAGGTGCAATATGTGAAGCTACCCATTGTTCTGTTGGGTTTTTTTTTTTGTCAAACACAAGCTCTTGCCACGAGGACATGCAAGACCAGCAAAAGCAGCCAAGCGTGCAGGTGCGCCACCATTTTAGCAACGGTGGCAGTTGTAAGCTAGCAAAAAGTTCTGTCATCAAACTTTCTAGTATAGACATGGCCTCATTTTCTGAGATTAGTCTATTTTAAAGTGAAGGTGTTCTTTAACTTATGTTTGTAAAGCTCCCCGAGATCCTCAAATGACACAGCATCTGTGTTCTGGAACTGTCCTCAGTTACACAGGTGATGGCACATTGCAAACACCTGGACTAGACAGATGTGCAGTGTTAGGTTTTCTACTTGCTGCTTGATGTGCAGTTCATATGCTGTATTGAGAGCAAGTAGGGCTTTCAGACAATCATGAGGAAGACGTAGGCATCCTTAGAATTCTGTGGACAGGAGGGGGAACATAAGGCAGAACTCTTGGAATCTGAATCCTACGGTTAGAGCACCCAGGATTCAGCAGAGACAGAGCAGCACACAGCTGAAAGATGCCAGTTGTCTGTCTGCTAGAAGCTGCTCAATTACAAGGGTCCACCTCAGGGATTGATGAATTTGCACCAGAGTACCTAAACAAACACTACTCAAGGTTTTGTTGGATCAGGGCCTTTGTCTTGGTCCTCAGTGAGCAAGGTGCTGTACACAACATTTAAGAAGAGACACTACCTGCCCCTACATAGACTAGACAAAGAGCTGGAGGAGAGAACGAGGAAGTGACCTGCCCAAAGTCACCCAGCAGGTCAGTAGCAGAGCCAGGAAATGAATCCAGGACTCCAATGTCCCAGCCTAGCGTTTCATCCCTGGGACCATTCTACCTGTCAGTGGCAACTCAGCCCTGGGTTTCACCCTCTGTATTCTAGATTTCTGTTTGACACTGGCCAAGAAGAGGTGCTGGGGTGGTCTGCTCATTTGTACAGAAGATTTGCATAGCAAGCTCTCCAACGAACATATAAGTATTCCTTAGAGTAACTAGTATCAGAGGGGTAGCCATGTAAGTCTGGATCTGTAAAAGCTGAAAAAAAAAAAAAAAAAAAAAAAAAAAAAAAAAAAGAGTCCTGTGGCACCTTATAGACTAACAGATGTATTGGAGCATGAGCTTTCGTGGGTGAATACCCACTTCATCGGATGCATGTAGTGGAAATTTCCAGAGGCCCATATAAATATGCAAGCAAGCAGCAGGCTAGAGATAACGAGGTTAGTTCTATCAGGGAGGATGACGGCCTCTTCTAGCAGCTGAGGTGTGAACACCAAGGGAGGAGAAACTGCTTTTGTAGTTGGCAAGCCATTCAGAGTCTTTGTTTAATCCTGAGCTGAAGGTGTCAAATTTGCAGATGAACTGAAGCTCAGCAGTTTCTCTTTGATGTTCACACCTCAACTGCTAGAAGAGGGCCTCATCCTCCCTGATTGAACTAACTTTGTTATCTCCAGCCTGATTCTTGCTTGCATATTTATACCTGCCTCTGGAAATTTCCACTACATGCATCCGATTAAGTGGGTATTCACCCACAAAAGCTCATGCTCCAATATGTCTGTTAGTCTATAAGGTGCCACAGGACTCTTTGGTGCTCTTAGAGTGACTAGAAGCACAAGGTGCATTGCTCTTGCTGAGTTACAGATCAAAGTCTCCCTGTGTCCTAGGACTCCCAGCAGCTGAGATGGGAAGATGGCATTGTTCTAAAAATAATGCTACCATTACTCTTGTTCCAATAAGTCAGTGAGAAAAGGAAATGCCCTCCAGCTTTTTAGAACCTTTTACAGGGAAAACTGCCCATTCTTCTGATCTCAGAGAGAACAACGTCCAGAGTTAGATCTGAACCAGACAAAGAGATAGCAATAAGAAGCGAGTTTAAAGCACACAAAGAGCAGGGAATCACATCAGTGGAGAGGTGAGCAGCTGTACCTTCTACCTTGTTTTTCTTGTTAGGGAGCCTATTGCAGTCACTACAGATAACAGTAACAGAGTGGAGTGGGTACGATACTGACCTGGGAGCTAGAAGACCAGGGTTCTACTCCTGGTTTGACCACTAACCTGCTGGCTAACCTTGGGCAAATCATTTCATCTCTGTGAGCCTTTGCTGCAGAGACTCTCTCACTCTGCATTTGTATAGTGCAGTTGTGCAGGGCAATGGGGTCTCTAGGCACCAGGGCCGGCTCCAGACACCAGCGAAGGAAGCAGGTGCTTGGGGCAGCCAATTGAAAGGGGCGGCACATCCGGGTCTTCGACAGCGGGTCCTTCAGTCCCTCTCTTCCTCTTTGAGCTGCTGCCAATCGGCTTTATTATTATTATTAATTTTTTGCTTCGCTGCTTGGGGCAGCAAAAAAGCTGGAGCCGGCCCAGCTAAGCACCACTATAATATGAATAGTAATACGTGTGAGCCTGTGTCCAATAGTCTCAGCCTTTTGATGTCTTGCAAAAATTAGGTTTCGAACCATGGTCTCCACTTTGTTATACCAGAGTATTACTGGTGTAACTGCACTACACATCAATGTAGTGAAGAGTTAGGCCCAGATTTTTAAAGCTATTTAGGCACCAGTGTGCTGCTCAGCATTGGCTAACTTCATTTTAGGAAGAGATTTAGGCTCCTGGGAGTTGACAGTCATGGCAGCACCTAAATAGTTTTAAAAATCTGGGCCTTCATGCCTTTATTCTGAGGCTCAGAAGCAGCAGGAAAAGTTAATTTTGTGACAAGGCCAGTTTTCTCCATCCCCTCAGAGAGCTGCAGATTCTGCACAATCTGGGGCTTTTCATACTCTGCTGCACAACAGCATACATGTCACGGACTGCAAAGCTTTCACATGGGCCCGTGATATTCAGGGCTGTGGGATGAATAGCTGATTCAGTATTAGACTGTAATTCATTCATGAAGCCACCACCATAACAGCCATTGCTCCTGCCCCCTAAATACAACATGTTGCACATATTAGCCTTTGGCATGCTGAAGCGAGTCAGCCAGCTAGGCAGCTTTGATGATACCCTGGTAAATAAAAAGTACAAACTTTTGCTCCAATTCTGCGATATTTTCTTTGTTTTGGGGTGCAGGCAAATTATCTTTCACAATTATTTTTTGTAAAAGTCTATGTTCTTTTGAAGTCAGCTTTATTTATTCAGTATTTATAGCATTAAATATAGGCGGCACGTGTGGACCTTATTGGTACAGTACTTTCATTTCACAGATATTCCATTGCAATGGAGGCCTCAATGTACAGATGGCATTTCCTGATGTGCCTGCAAAGTGCATAGGGGCATTCGTTTGCATGCTGCCCCTGTATTTATATATGCAGAGGTACATTTGCCTGTGTAATTCAGGTAGGCAGTTTCCTGATCAGCACGTTAAATGCTGGGTTTTGGATGAAAAACGGTGCCCCATTGGTGGAGGTCAATTGATGATTTTGTGGCTTATGCATCTAATGTCTCTTAGATTTTCAAAGCCAGAAGGGCCATTGTGATCACACAGTCTGTGTGAAATTCTACGGCCTGTGTTATGCAGGAGGCCAGAGATTCCTGTCTCTAGTCTAACAATTTGTGGTTGAAGCAGAGCACTTCTTTTAAAAAAAAAATAAAAATAAAAAAGATATCCAAACTTGATTTAAAGAACTCCAGATGAAGATCTATCCTATCCTTTGGTATTCAGTTCCAGTGGTTATAACAGATTTCTTTTCATGTTCTCTGGAGTCCTGAAAAAATTATCTTATTTTACTTGACAAAAGAGTGGCCCCTATCATTTCTGAAATCTACGACTTGGTCATGCTATCATTAATACTTCTCAGAAATAATACATCATTGCTAATATACAAGGAAAAGATAACATACAGCAGGGAAATATGCACAGGTTAAGCAAGGACACAATCCTTCCAGCATCTTGCTGGAGTCTCAGGGCCCTCTTATTTAGTTCCAACTGAATGAAGACCAGCAGAAAGCCCAGCACTCAGCAGGCTGGCTTCCAGCAACCTACCCACCTCTCTGATTCAAAGTCTGTTTGCTCTTCAAATAGCACAATGTGGCGTTTCAGTCTCTGCCTCCGCACTTCACTGGTTGGGTTCCAGAATATTTCAGTGTTCTCATTTTTCAGGTCATTTATATACACTTCCCCATCCTGAGAGGGAGAATGAAAGGCAAGGTTTAGTGACTGCAGGAACATACAGGCAAATAATCCTGAGGAACATTGGCAGAAGATTCCCGCTCCCCAGCCTGGCACCAGTTAGTTCAAAGATCGGTTCCCTCCCCGTCTCCAGACAGGTTCACTAAAAGTTTTCAGAAAACTATCCAAGTGGAGCAGGGAGTTTACTGAAAATAAGGAACACTGGCTGAGTTCATCACAGGGCAAAAGAGAAGGAACCACATTCACCAGCTGATCCACATGTTCATCCCCACAAAATAGGTGCAAACATGGCCCCCCTCAGTTTAGTATCTGAACACAATTACAGGAGCCAAAGCTCAACATCAAGCAACTGCCTCTCCTTCCTTATCAACACTTTCTCCCTACCATCACTGCGGAAACCCCAAGAAAGTTGTACAGCAGAGGACTACAAAACCGCACAGTGCAATTTTAATAGAAACGGGAAATGCACCATGTGAAAGGGGAACTCTGTTCTTCAAATGCCACCAGCAGCCTTTCATCCACATTTGCTGTCAATTTATTTGGCAGCTAACTACTAATAGAGCTCCACCGCTTAGAGACTTATTAGGTGAGGTTAGTGTCTCTGCCTAAAGAAGTGACTTCGTAGGCCTGCCTACAGACAAAGCAACACCCCAAACAAAATGAACCAGACGATACTTTACACAGCATATAGTGAACAGCCTGACATCCACTAGGCTGGAGTGAATTATATATTACTGGATTTACTGAACAGTATGAAGGTCGATGCCATTCAGCCATCTGAACATGGTGTGAATATTGTCCAGGCCATGTTTAGATCATGGACAGTTATTTCATCCATCATGATCTATCCACATGCCTCCCAGCTGCTTTTCTTCCCACGCAATGGACCTTGGTACACCTACAACCAATCTCCTAGGCTGAGTTTCATTCCCACCTTATGCAAAGCTTCCAGCCACTGTCTGTCACTTACAGTTCCTCTTTCACCCCACGCTAACTCCCTAGCCTCCTCCTCACCTTCAGATTCCTTCCAGAACCCTAACCCCTTCCATAGCCCTTCTCAGGTGAGACAAGATCTCAGTCTGGGAACCAATCCCCTGGTCGGGGAAGACCAGAGGAGTTGGTTCCAAGTCAGGATAATAGATCCCCAGGATATTCTCCAGCTCTGGAGCTTGGAGAAGGCAGGCACTAACAGTCTAAATGGCAGGTTTCTAAGATCTGTATCTACAAGTCCATTAAAAAAAAACAACAGGTGCATATCTTCTAACATGTGGCAGGTGCTGATGGCTTCCACATGTACATCATACCCCAGAGCCTAGGGAAGCTTTGGGATTTGCTTCTTCACCCAGAACCAGCTCTTCTCCTTGTCTCCTGGGGATTGTGCTCCAAAGCATGGAATCAGCAGTGGCTCCTTTAAATTATGAGGTGGATGGACAAGAGACAGATTTTGCATAATGCTGGAGGAAAGCAGGCAGAGCTCGGAGAATAGGCTGATATTTTTATTTTCTGAACAACATCATCCCCTCCCCTCATGCCACCCCAACACACACACACAGCACCCAAAACCAAAGGGCATTTTGCAGATTTGCTCTTTTGAAGCCATGGAGTTTACATAACACATTGTGCAAATTGTTCCTTGCAAAAGGCAAGGGAGGAACAAATTGTTTAAGGGTTGACGAAACCCAATTACAAATGCAGGAAGCCAAGCGGCACGCAAGTGGATGGCATTAGATTCTAGGACAGCATGACTGTATTATGTAATGTAATCAACAGCATTCACAGAAAACAGCATGGAGAATGTAATCTATAATCCAGCACTACTCAAAATTGCAGAGGCGCACATAATGGTGATTACAGATGGAATTGAAAACACAACCCCGCCCCATGGTGAAGAATGAATACATTCGGACTAAATTTCAAATACTGCTTAACATTGCATTTGAGCGGAAGGATGGTCCAGTGGTTAGGGTGCTAGCCTAGGTCTCTGGTGATCTGGGTTCAATTCCTCTACAGACTCTGGTGTGACCATTGCCAAGTCAGTCTCTCTCTCCCTCAGTTCCCCATCTGTGACATGGGGATAGTAGCACTACCCTACCTCAGAGGGGTGTGGTGAGGATAAATGCATTAAAGATTGTGAGGCATTCAGAGATGGTGGTAATGGAGGCCAGACAAATATCCTGATTGGTTCAGGGCTGGCAATTTGCCAGCTCTTGTCTGCTGCCATCAATATCTGTTCTGAGCTGGTCAAAAGATCATTGTAGTCATTGGAAAGACTCCAATGGGCTCCTAGAAATCTAGGTACTCAGACTATAGTCACCTGCACTAAAGACTGACTAGGTTACCAGAGGTAATCAGGACCTCTGTTTTATGTCCCATTGAAATCCATCCTCCGCTGTTAACTATGAATGATGTGGGGTAAGGGAAAAAGATGTTAGTTTGGAACTAGGCTCCATTTCAAACAATGAGAAAACAACAAAATGCTCTCAAAATTTTCAAACTGTAATCCTCCCTCCTTCCCATGACCACACACAATTATTTAAAAAAAAAAAAATGTTAGCAGTGCAGATTAAGATGTGTTACCCAGTGTCCATCAAGGCTTGCTAACACTTCTTCTCCTGATTTAATCTTCCCAGAGATTTGATTAATGCTTGTGCTGCCACCAAAGAAGGGCTGTTGAGGGGGGAAAAAAATACAATCTGTCTGGATAAAACTGGAGGACAGCCAAAAAGCAAACAGTATGTAAGAACAAAGCTGAAAACTTGCTAGATTTCTTGTGTCACTGGGAGGAAAGACAAGAATTCTGGCATTTATACATTTACCAATGAGCCCCATCTTATCTGCCTCGGATACTGAAGTCACTGCAGCAGACACAAGGGAAGAGGGACAGACTTTCAGATATATTAACATCCAACAATGTCTATGCCGGGAATTTGCCCCAATTTCATCCATTGGTGTCTACAGCCTGATCTAGCTTCACCTGCCAGTGCAAATTCCTAGTGCAGACCGAGTAAACTCCTCCAAAATTAAATTTGCAATAGTGCAGCTTAAGCCCGGTGTCAAGCAGATGTAAACAGCAGCAATACAAATAGTGGTTTTCCCTGTTTGTAACAGGGTTTTGAACCAGAGCAATTATACCACTCTCTGGCCACCAATGACTGTAATAGGCACAAATCCTCAGTGTAGACAAGGCTTACGTGGGTAATGCAAAAGGGTATTTCCAGAGATTCCTTAGAACAATAGAAAATTCCTTTTCGCATTGCACCTAGTTAACACAGGAAATGAAGGCACAGAGTGACCAGCTGTTCAATTTCCACCACCCAATGATAGTTCTTCATCAGTTCTAACTGCTGCTTTTCAACATTGTTTGCAAGTTGGAGCTGCACAGGATTATTTTATAATGTAAAACATTCATTATGGCATCATCCATGAAAAAGGATTCTTTGGTAATTAGTATGGCAGGAACGAACATATGTGATCCGCCAGAGAACAGGCAAGCACCCAAATTAACAAGGGCACGAATCACATCTTTAATTACTCATAAGTCTATTGCAAATGTGGCTAAGGCTCTAAGAAATAGCCATAGTATAGCATACATAAATATCTGACAAGCAAGTTACAGTGACCTCCTCAAACCAGATTTGGGCCATGGCAGACAATTTTTAAGCCAGTAAAGGCAGGGTCTACTTACACACTGAATCATTTCCTGGTCATAAGCATTAAGTTACATCAGGTACTTGGAGTTCCATTTTATACGTAGAGCGCCTGATGCAAAGCCCACTGAAGTCAATGGAAAGTTTTTAATTAATTTCAGTCTTTCCTTCTGACTGATGCAAAACCCACTGGTTTGAAACCCCATGGTACCCCACTGCTGAAAAAGTATTTGAGGAAGCTGCAGTGAACTGTGCAGCTATGCCAATACAAGTTGAAAACAGTAAATCGTCATCCTTCCCTGCAGAATCCCGCAGAAGAATTTGCAATGGATTTAACATTCGCTGGAAATCTGTAACAATACACCAGCTCTGCCCTAAGGGATCTACCCCACCTTGCGAGACTTGCTGCCATCACAACTCAACTCCTTTGTATTTAGTTTGCAGCTAGGCAGAGATTGCTCATCAGAACAGGAAATGAACTGATGCTTTTTTTTAAAAGTGATTTCAGTATCCCTGAAAAATGACAGGCCACCACCCTCTCCTTTAATCCTTTCTGAATGCCCACTTGTGTTAGGATGCCTACTGAAGTCCCCAGTGTTGCCTGCAAGCCACAGACTTTGACATCACAGGTGACAAACTGCAAGCACAAATAACTGCACCCACAAAAACAGAATCCAAGGTCTAAAAATCTGGCCCTAAGGGTATGGCTACACTACAGCGGGGAGTGCGCTTCCCAGCATGGGAAGACACACATGCACTAGCTCTGCTTGAGCTCATATGCTAAAACCAGCTGTGTAACTGTGGCAGCACAGAGCAGCAGCTCAGGCTAAATGCCTGAATACCCATGCTGCTGCTACTGCACTGCTATGGTTAGCATGTTAGACATGCTGCCGGCCTGCACTGGGAAGTACTGTCCCAGCTGCAATGTAGAAGTACCCTAAGTAACTTGACCCAGGTCACACAGCAAATCAGTGACAGAATTGGACGGAAAGCCCAAGTCTCCCGACTGCTGGCCCTGTGCCTTAAATCACAAGAATACACTTCTTCTCTCACTAAGAACTTCCCATGATAAGATTCTTTGTGTGATTCCCAGATGTCTGGCACTGATAAGAAAGAACCAGAGGGCCTGAGACAGATCAAGGGCATTATTTCTATTACCTTTAGTTTGAACTCCAACTCTGCCCTGTGGTTGCTTCTCTCACATTCAATAGTAACTTTCCCTCCAAGTTCCATTGTCATGGTACCGTATAAAATTCCTAAAACAAAACAATCGGATGTGATGTTTGCAGAGGCAATGGGCTGGTTTCTAAATGCAGATATTCTTATACATTCATAGATTTCAAGGCCAGAAGGGATCCTTGTGCTCATCTAGTCTCACCCCTCCATAACACAGGCCACAGAATTTCTCCTGAATAATTCCTAGAGCAGATCTAGAAAAACATCCAAGCCTGACTGTAAAATTGTGACTGATAGAGAATCCCACCACAACCCTTTGGTAAATGGTTCCAATTGTTACTTACTCTCGCCGTTAAAAATTTATGCTTTTTTCCAGTCTGAATTTGTCTAGCTTCACCTTCCAGCCATTTGATTATGATATACCTTTCTCTGCTAGATTGAAGAACCCATTATTAAATATTTGTTCCTCATGTAGATGCTTACAGAAAGCAATCAAGTCACCCCTTCCCCTTCTTTTTGTTAAGCTAGATAGATGGAGCTCCTTGAGTCTATCACTGTAAAGCATGTTTTCTAGTTCTTTAATCTTTCTCGTGGCTCTTCTCTGATCCATACTATTTACACACAATATAACCTCACTGTGGGTTTGGGCCACTATTGTACTGTGGAATTCCAATTTCACAACACAAAAATGGATTGAGGGTGAAATAAGTAGAGAACTTAATAAATAATAATTAAAAAAATCCTCAAGTCTTGCTTAAAAAGCCAGAGAAGGGCATTAATTTAAGCTTTGTATTTTAACATCAAAATTTCAATGATAAATAAATACTTAAAAGCCAGGAAGTGTAAAAAGAGAAATTGTTCATTGTCACCTCACAAATAGTGCACATGACATATTCTGCATTACTAATTTCTGCACAGTGTTGATAGAAACATGCAACAGACTAATTCTGCCCTTAGCTATGCCTGGCAACTTCAAATTACTTTAGTGAGAGTTGCCATACTCTGTAACAAATGAGTGTTGTGTAATCCTGTCATCAGTACAGGACTTGATTGCTATAACTATCAATGCATTTAGCATCCACTGACTTCATGCAGGACACGTGAGAGAGCAGAACTACTGCAGAACTAAACCCAGAGTCATTAGGATCCCATAATATTATTCTGCATGCTTTCTTCCAACGTAATATTTGAACTCAGTTCACATCCTACCTTTACAATGGGCATATGGCATCGTAATGATGTAGTCTTCAGCCCTGTTTAGAAATGTAAGCTTGGCTTTCCCATCCAATAATGCAGAAAGTGAGTTACCTATAGATATAGCAGTACAGGTTAGCATACAAGAATATTTGTAAAACAAACATCTAAGATAATTCACTCATTTTCCAGTTCTTAAAAATGAGACTTCAATTTAATGTATGATCACAAATTAAATGAAATAAATAAAACCTATTGATTCAGGGTATAAACCAGCCACTAATTAATGGGAGTGGAAACCTATTTTAAAATACTCCACTACAGAGATTCTTGCACCTTCCTTTGAAGCAAAAGGTACTAGCTACTGCCAGAGAGAGGAAACTGCACTTGGCAGACTGTTGGTCTGATGTGGTAAGGGAATTCCTATGTTCTTATGTCATTTAGAGCTCAGTGGATTTTTTCCAAAGTCTTTATTATACAAGTTCCTCTAATTATGTATGATCCTGAACAAACCTGCCATAAACACTGTAAGGACAGCAGTGACTGGTCACAAATTCCAGCCAGTGTAACTACTTGATGGATGTTGTGTCAAATGACAAACTAGTTTAAATAATTACATTATCTTTAGGCCCCAAAGTAGCAATGTGCTTTTACATATGAATATCTGCAGATCTGTAGATTCTGTTGTGGAACTTTAGGGCCCCACTCTGAGAAAGTTGAGATCAGAATCAGTTGTGTATTTACATGTGTACACAAGTCAGGTATTTTGTATGCACTAATGGGTATATGTAAAAAGCCTGATTTGTGAGTACAATCACGGTAATTGCACATGTAAAGCAAGTACACAACTGAGTACCCACAAATCCCTAAGAACCCTTAAATTCTGGAGAAATCAGACCCTTACAGTCCTACAGCTCTATTTGCAAAATGCAGATGTGAAAAACTCAGTTGAGATCTCACTGCCAGTCTTGTCTTGAAGAATCATTTGAGTTGTGAAGTAGCGTGTTGTGGGCTAAGTTCTGTGCTCACTTTACATGTACAATCTTGCTGAAGCAAATGGGCTCGTCATGCGTGTGACAGAGCAGAATTCGGACTTCTACCTATCGTTCCCTGTGTGGGCAAAACAATTGAATGATTTGAATTTTTGCCAAGAGACACCACAGAACATCTGTTTTTGTAGATGACAGGTTCCCCAGAAAGTATCCATCTTGCCCTGCTTAGAGGAGGTAACTGGAAAATCCAGTGGAGCTCTGATGACATTTTAGGCTATGATGCTGACAGACTTTAATTGGGCATTTTCTCTGCTCTTAATCTTCACTGTACACTGGCACGAGTAAGAAGTCCATCAGAGGAAGCAAAAGACACCAGCATGTAACCTGAAGGGTCTTTGGGTTTGATATCTTACCATAAAACTTGGACTTGGCTAGAATGCTGCCAGAAATGCAGAAACCATCCTTCCTATTACTGACGTGAAAGGCTGACACTGGTGGATGATGAGATACCTACAAGGAAAGAAGTGAAACTCTCAGCTTCCTCCATCATTAACAGCGCTCTCTGCATTCTATTCAGCTTTAAATGATGCAACAGTGAGAGTTTGCAGATGGACATTTTAAACCGGATGTCTAGAACAGGCACATTCTTGGGACTCTCTGATCTGCCCTAGGGAAGAATTAGCATTCTTTTTTGGCTTGTGGTGAGAAGGAGGAGGTTCCCACCGTATTATCGCCCTCCCACTACACCTAGTGAATCTAAAGCAATGATACCCAAACTGTGGCTCTAGAGCTACAAACAGTTCTTTAGGGCTTTAAAAGAAATTCTTACATAGTCCATGGGCCTGAAGGAAGTGCTTCATGTACTTATCTAGCCGATTAATGGAGCAGTGCTCCAAGTAATCCCATGGAGGGCTACAAATGAGAGATGGGGGAAAATATTTCCCCCTCTTTTGTTTCTCTACGTTTTGTATGCAAGATCAGTGTGGGCCAGATTTTTAATGGGTGCAGTGCAAGATATTTGCAAGAGAGCTCAGCACCCAAAAGCTCCCATTATAACACACCCAGCCAGATTTTCAAAGCAGTCAGCATCCAATGTGCTGAATGCTTTTGAAAATCTGGCCTTGCGTGTCTAGTAGTTTCTCCCTGTTTGTGCAAGTCTTTTTCACATCACCAGCAAAGAAGAAATATTTGTAGAATAGGCAAGTATGATCACAGGACCGCAAAATTTGGCAGGGGGTGTCAGGGACAGATGTAGTACATGACATTACTTTAAATTCTAGATTTTAAAATGGATGCCCCCTCTGCTCCAAAACGCCTAGAAATAATGCTGTTTGCAGTTTCATAGCCATGTTGGTCCCAGGATATGAAAGAGGCAAGGTATGTAAGAGAATATTTATTGGACCTATTTATGTTGGTGGAAGGGACAAGCTTTTGAGTGTCACAGTGCTCTTCCTCAGGTATGGAGAAGGTACCTGAGCATCCAAGTTAAACTCAAGGTGAAACAGATTGTTAAGCATAAGGGGTTCACATATGTTGCAGGAGACCACTGAAAATGAAGTGGGCAATTGGAAATAGTGCAGCTACGCACTGCAACACAATTCAGAACATTTAGGTTTTTTCCTTGTGTATTCATGCCATTGTTTAAATAACTTCCATAAAAGGCACATAGTAGCAAAAAGGTTAGAGACATGAATTTTGATTTAGTTCTTACCTATGAGAAAATGCTTCAATTAAGTAGAGGAAAAAAAATTAAAAGTTTAAAGCAAGTTAGGGGATTTAGATGCCCAGTTCGATTGGGGATTCAAAACCCTTTGGAAGCTCTTCCCCCCCACCTTTTTTTGAGGGGGGGGTAGGGTTGGGACAGCCTAGAAGCCTATATCCTAAACGGCTAAATTACTCCCATACTGACTGTCTTTCATCCATGAAGAATAAAGGGCCAATTCTCCCCATTTACATTGGCTGATGTCAATGGGGCTGGACTGGAGTAAATCAATGTAGAATTTGAGCCAATGTGATTCACAGGGCTGCCCAGAGCAGGGTGGAGGCAAGTGGGGCAATTTGCCCCAGGCCCTGCAGGGCCCCCCACAAGAATATAGTATTCTATAGTATTGCAACTTTTTTTTATGGAAGGGGCCCCTGAAATTGCTTTGCCCCAGGCCCTCTGAATCTCTGGGAGCCCTGGTGATTCATACTCTGTGTAGACACAAACCACACTAACTTGAATAGTATTCCATCAATCAGAAGTGAGCGATGTGGCAGGCAAGAAAAGAGGCTTTATTAAACAGCCTGGAAGGTTACATGTTGAAATTCTACTGTTTGAATGGCAGCAGACTGGCCCTGGTTTACATTTCTGAGCCTCTGGTGCCACAAACTAGATCCCCATTACAACTTGTTTTTTCCAGTTCCACTCATCATATTAACAAGCAGTATAGAAGGATTTTAGCTGTGAGAAACTCTAAAAAGCGTATGGTGAAGCAAATGGCAAGCTAAAGAAATCTGGAGAGGGGAAAAAAAAAAAAAGAAAAAGACTAGTTTATGGCCATAACCCATTCTATATCCCTGTGCAAAAACTCAGTCTCAGAGAAGCAGTAAGAAACACTGTTGCTCACACATCGGTTCAAGCAGTTCTTGTGCTTGCAAAAGTCTGGATTGCAAACCAAGTTATTTACCTGTTCCGCAATGTAAAACGTGTGACTGTTTGTTTGTGGGTGAAACCAACAGCAGCGAAAGGTCTCTCCCAAAATGGGGTTATATGGCTTTTTTATTCCCTGTAAAACAAAGACACAAATCTCATGCACACACAGCTATGGGAATATTACAGCATGGAATGCCATGCCTGGGAGCTGTGTTCTTCTTGGTATGGACATGGCCCCAGGACCCAAAAGTTACTACCAAGGAAAATTGATTATCCAATCTTACAAACGGAGGAAGAACAGAAAGAGCTATCAAGTGACTTTCCCAAGGTTCTACAGCAAATCAAATGGCAAAGTCAGTGACAGAACCCCAGCACGTCTGACTCTCACCCTCTGTCTACTCTAACCACTTCCACCTGATCCACAGATGATCTATAGCCTCTGCTAACTTGGACATTGAAATCTACTGATAATGTACTGTAACTTTTTTCATTACTACACACAGCAGGTACATGCAGATACAGAGATCTAGTAATATGTTGTTTGAACTCGTGAAGAGAAAAGACTCCTGATATTGCACCATAAGAAGTGTTGACCCCAATTAACAATTAACAGAGTGTTCTCTGTGGCACACGACGAGCCCTAGCTTCCTTTGTCCAGTGCAAGAGATCTGAGCCCATTTCTGATAAACTGCTGCTATTGCCTGGCCTTCCTTCCCCCATGTCCCACGTAAATTTGGTTTTAAATTAGTAAAATGGTAAGAACAATAAAAGGAGAAATGAATTAACAAGAGAAAGGCAAGAAAATAAATCCAAACTATATAAGCAATAAGTTTGAATGTTTACACAATGTCTTACCTTTGGCTTCTTATAAAAGCCTGACAAATACCATCTCAAAACTTGCTTGATTCGACTATATGGATCTTCTTCGAGTGCAGCTCTGTAGGAGAAGGGACACGGGATGTTTACTCAAAACGATTTTTGTACTGTTTACATGTCTGATTCACCACTGTGTGACTCCAGTCTAATGTCATTGATTTTTCAGCATTGCACCAGCATAAAAGTGAAGTAATACAATGATGAACCAGGCCCTACATATCTTGACAAACATTGTGGCACTTCTATTGAAGGAGAAAGTACATCACCCAGTGGATACTGGTTTCTTAGTGATGTACACAAGTCAAACACACAAACTGTGGGATTTCTTGGAAGTGACTGGCAGGTACGTGCCCCACTAAAAATCCCAGTGCAATAATCTCATTTTTAGGGCAATAGTCTGGCTTTAGGGTTGCCACTTGATCCGAAATTGTGTAGAGGTCATAAGATAGTAACTGGTCCAGTCCTATTGCTCAAAATCAACCAACACCTCTAACTTCTTTGGAGAATCAGAAGTTGAGCTCTTGCCTGACCCCTTTATATCTTCCCAGCTTTAGATGGACAGGAAGTGATCATGTGATTAAACTTTCCTCAGTGTATTTCCATTCCTCAGTGTATTTCCAACCTGATACAGAACTGGAAGTCTACTGAGAAGCAACATCCAGACTTCAAGATGCCTATCTGAATAAAACTTCCAACCTTCCTGAGGTTCAGCTAGCCATCAGTAATAGCCAGGGTAAACACAATCACCTAGGAAGCTGCATCTTACAAACGGTGTAACTGGATCTCGACAAATAAGCTTGAAAATCCCCTGGGATTTTAAGAAAAGCTGAAGGCAACAGAATAATAAAGCACAAGCCATCCATGTGATGTTATACATGAATATTGCATATTTTCAATTTGTTACAACATACCAAGCATGCCCATTCAAGAGGCAAAATATTTAGTATTTTCCACTCTGCCTTCCAAAAAACTACTCAGTTCAACGGAGTTAGAAAAACCCCTATTTATCTCCGAGTGCCACTAATTATGTTGGTTTCAGGTGGTGGCAGGTTTGCTTAAACATATTCTCCTGTAAACTTTGTCCTACAAACCTCTTTCCACAGGTACACCAGAAGGCGGAGTAGTACTATTATTGCAGGCTTATAATAAGTAACAGCATCTCTGTCCATTCCAGCCCATTCTTGAGGGAAGGGTGCATAGGAAGTTTTGTCTAGAGTTTCCCCATATTCCTTACTTCCCCCCACATCCCTGGTTTCCACTAGGAACAGTCTGTTTTTAAAAGGTCACTGATGTTGACTCCTGAACTAATTTACAGCTGCACAGATCAAACTAGAGACTCATGCATTATTTGGGAGACTTCTCAAATGTACAAATGGCCCAGCCAGAACCACATTAATGCTCGCACACATGTTCACACAGCTGGGAAATACATCCCTGCTAAGCCTGTCATAAGTGCTACTTACTGGGAAAGTAGGTCAGCATGGTAGTAATAATCAGAGAGTTTGTTGAGGAAAGAACGTGGCTCCAGGATGAAGGTGGGCAGAACCACTCGGGACAAGTCCATGCCAGGCCGCAGCTGTTTCAACAGAATCCACATCAAGCTCTTGTTTTCTTCCGAGACTGTTTCTGTTTGAGAGGATTCACCTGTCTAAATGAAAGAATAAAGTCAACACAGAAGGTGATGGTTAAAGCAAAGCGAACACGCCTGGATGGCCCAGGGGAATTGAGAATGGTAAAATCCTCCATGTCAACAGTTCAAACCTGCCTTAGGTCAACAGGGAGTGAAAGTCATTACAGTGTGTAATGGTGGGTTGCGTAGAATGAGTGGTATTCTCACTTCTTGACAGAAAAAAAAAAAAAAAAGGCAAAACCCACCATCTTGTTGACAATCTTAGCAGAGGGACCAACGGCTGAACAGACAATGGAGAGTGGAAGCGGTCCTTCACGATCGAAACATACTAGTGAGGCAAGCATGACACAGCTTACACTACCATTGCCCCTGTTGAGGCAGTCATGTGGAATTAATAAAGAAGTATAGCCTGCAGGACACTCTGTCCAGCACCTTTAACCACCAGAAGACAAGGACCACGCACTGGTTTCAGTCACTTAGGTATTTCCCTTGATTTCAATGGAATTGCATGGGGTATCACTGAACAGGACACACAGCCCCACAAGCAGCAGGATTAAAAGTTACACTGTGAAGTTTAACACTGATATTATTTATCGGAGCTGGTACCCAAAGGCCACCCTAGGCATTAGAGTTAAATGAAGAAAGGGAACATAATGGTCTGTTTATTTCATCAGGATTTCTGCTGCTTTTAAAGCCCCAGGCAAAAGATTTCTACAGAGGAATGAAATAGGTCCATTTCTGAAAATGCAATTTAGTTCTGGGGGACAATGTGTTTTTACACCCTGCAACAGCCAGCTTCTCAGGTGGTGTAAGTCAGTAGAGCTAATATACACCAGCAGCTGAGACTCTGCTCCCACACCTTCTAGATGCCAATCAGCCACTTATGCTGGCGTTTGCTCCTGCCTTCCATAATGCATTACCAAAC
The DNA here is from genome assembly GCF_007399415.2 of Gopherus evgoodei. NCBI lineage: Eukaryota > Metazoa > Chordata > Testudines > Testudinidae > Gopherus > Gopherus evgoodei. The sequence goes on along the minus strand of NC_044325.1, from coordinate 110,634,705 downwards.
TCTCTGTACTGAATGCTACTATGCAGTCTATCAATCCCTCCTTCCTACATTCTGTACGCGGAAATTTACCCATCAGATCAAGCATCAGTTCTTTCCCAAGAGTTGTCCCAAATCTAGTGCTAGATGCAGGGAAGCACATGACCTAACATGCCTTGGGATGAATTATGCATTGATGAATGCCATGAAAACAGAATTTTAGGATGCACGCAACAGATCTGAGTGCAGCATCTCAAACTAGCTTTGTAACATGTTATTTTAGTAAGTCACCTCACTTCTTGCATTAGAGCAAGGTTTGGAAAAAGTGAGAAGTAGTATTTTGGAAAAAGGAACAGTAAAGCCCTTTTTATTCCACTGATTTTTATTATGTTACCATCTTTCTGGTGACAGAGATCCACGCAGCTTAAGTCTTAGAGAAGAAATGGAAACCACTAGTTAACTTATTTCAGTAGTGCTAGCTAGGACTTCATAATTCTGGGTCTGTCAGCTTGTTTTTTTATTTACCCAGCTTTTCAGGTGTGTATATCTTGGAAATACAAATTAATTCCAGATTGGGCTTGATATACAAAGACTTACCCTGAGAGTGAGTCATGGGAGGTGGGGAGGAAGGGAGTAGGAGAGAGAAGCTTTCAAACGTCTTATCTCAAAGCTTTCCAAATGAAGTTCTTTTTGTTGCCAGTCCATCTTATAAAGATGGGTACTTTTTTTATATTATGAGACAAAATTTTGCATGCATGAATTTATTCCTGCAACTGGTTTTGTGCTGCAGATTTCTAGCACAAATATGGAAGCTTAGTTAAGGAAAAGTTATGTAGAAGTGCATATACATATCCCTCAACTGAGCTTCCATAACTTAGCTGAAAATTTACATAAACCAAAAAAAATTTATAGAATTTGGGCCGTAATATCAAAGGTTTACACATCCTTTGTAGGGTAGAAAGCATGCATATATTTCAGGAGGATTGTGTTGTAAATTGGCTATCTATTGGCTCAATATCTCAGGCCCATCCCGTACCAGTGCTGATAATGAAGTGCAGTATTGAAGGGAGGAGTGTACTTTACTCATCAGTGGCCCCATCTAGTTGAGATTTTACACCTAGGTCCCTTTCACCTGTCTCAGGTGCAAGTCCAGCTGGAAAAAAGATCAAGCACTCTCTCTAAACAGAAATATGAAAAACAGCACCCAATTATCAAAGCAGCATGTGAACTATTTGAGGGCATACTGGGTGCCAAATTTGCACAGCCAATCTGCTGCCAGTGTGTGTCTCATTTTAGGCTACACTCAGCATGAAAGATACCCCTCTATACAATCAAAGTTTATTCCATTGTACTTGTGCTACAGCTTTGGTAGACATTTAAAATTAAAAAGGGCACCACATACTTTGGACAGGTGAACTCTCCACCAGTGAATGGAGCAATTATAGTAAGTTCGGTCAAAAATCCACTTCAAAAAGTGCCAAATTATCTAGCCCGCTAACACTTTCATGACAGTCTATCATGTGACACACACATTTTAGAAATGGTCTAAATATCTATTTCCATGGACAGAGTTAATTTCTCTTTGTTCCTGCTGCATATTCTTACTCTGGAGTCATAATACTTTGTGTAGTAATTGCTTGCTGTACATTAGGATTAGAAGTGAGCAAGACACAGCAGGAGTAGTGACCAAACAGAAGAATGGCTGCCCTGAACAACCTTCCCCCCTCCCCCCACTTCCAGTCACGCCTCCTTAGCCATAAACAAGCGTGGGATGTCTCAAGCCATGAGACAGAGGCCTTGTCTACACTGGGAGTTTTGTCATGATTCTGGCCACCAGTGTAGCTGCACTGATGCAACCTACTAATATAGACAGGTGCAAACAGTGGTGTTACCTGTGTAGCTTATGTTTGCAAGAAACCAGGGTTAAACTGCACTGGTGCAAGTCACGGCTTGTAGCTATTTACCCCATCTATGCTAAAGGTTTGGACTGCTGCAGCTATGTTGCTGTCTGGCCAATGATGGCTGAAATCAGAGTAAATCCCCAGGGCAGACATCTCTAGAGAAAAATGCTTCTCTGTGATGCATCAACAGGAATCTACTTTCATTGTTTAAACAGTGGGCAACATTCCTATCTCAGCTTTCCTGGTGTAAATCCAGAGTAACACCTCTGGCTGCCAGCTGACTCTCACCCAATGCTGTCAACTCCATTGCTGTAACAAAGCTGCTCTAACACTATCTTCATCAAAGAAATCACAGTGACAAAGCCAACAGAAGTGCTCGTGTTGGACATGAATGCATTCTAATGCTAAATGGTGTGAAAAATTGATTCCTAAACGGCAGTTTCACATAGGAGACCAAGTAGCTCAGATGTTCTTTAGGACATACAAAAGGTTCTTTCTTATTCATGTTGCACAAAATGAAAGTACCATATTTTGCCCCAGGCAATGGACTGAAGCCTCCTAGTTAATCAGGATAAAGGCTTGGAATGATAACTCCACTCCTGCAGTGTAATGAGCTGTGGCAATGCTATCCAGCTCCTTAATGCAATGCCCAGTTGAAGTGCTCACTGATCCTGGAAACATGCCAAAGGGCTAATAGTGGAGCTGCTGTTCATAACACACACAATTACCGAATAAGGACAATTCAACATAATTTGGCAGAAATCTTCAGATAGCATTACCTGTAAAATATCTGAACCCATAGAGCAGTTTTCGACTGTCCTGCATCCAGGAGGCCGAATACAATGGAGAGATGACTATGAACCCAGAGACATTTCAGTGGAATAGATAGAGTTCAGAAATTTTTTTTTACCTCCCCAAACTCCTCATAGATCTGTTCCATATAGGTCGTCCCTCTCCTTTCCTGGGAGACATCCCCATGGATTTCAGACTGGTCACTCTCGCTTTCATTTGTCTTCCGGCTGTTCTCCTGAGTTTCATTCTCAGACTCCTCTATGTTGTCTCTCTCAGATTTGTCCGAAAAAGCATCATTTTCTACATGGTGATTTTCCAGGGCTGATTCATTAAAACTGAAATACATGGTTTGTTACATTGCCTCAGTTTGATATATGAAGCCAGATTATGAAAAGCATTTTAGCCAATATGAAAAAAGTCCTCAGAATGCAAAATAAGGCTTACAACCAGAAAGAGTGAAGGACAACAACTTGCTGAGTGGTTAGGTTTATACCATGGAAGTGGTAACACATTTAGATCACAAGTCTCCTCTCAGTCCACACTGTGGAGCTCCACTGCATATGTGCATTTGTCTGCATAAGAAACTCCTATTGGCTTCAATCAAAACTCAACATACAGAATGAATGCAGAATATACAACAGTGACTGCTTCTTCAGACAGAGATCTGCAGTGTCTCAGAAGAGATTTTTGCCCGCATAAGAACCTGCCACATGTTATGTGCTACTGGCTAAGGCAAAGGATGGTATAAAGGTATACATTATTTTTATCACCACCACCACCACCACTACTCTATTTCAATAGAGGAAGATGCTAAGTCAAAACAATAAAGGTGAAGGGAACATTCAATGGCAAATTTAATACTGATAAAAGGAAATACCACCACGCCTTCTATGCTGCACAATTAACCCATGGAACCCACCAGATATTGTTGAGTCCAAGAGATTAGTGGCATTCAAAACAAGGATTGGACATTTATGTGGAAAACAAGAATATCCAGAGTTATAGTAGTAAACAAAAAACAGGAATTGGAAACGATACAAGCCTTCCTACTTCAGGGCATAATCTAACCTCCAAATAAAGAGGGTTAGGAGGAAATTCTTTGGGGCAGGTTACCTTATGAATTACCATCTGCAGGGTTTCTTGCCCCTTTCTTAGAAGAAGCTAGTACTGGTCAATGTCAGACAGGATACTAGACTAGATGGGCCACTGGTCTGTCCCAGAGTGGCAGTTCCTATGTTTCAAAGTAAAACTTAGTGCCTAGTGCTCAGTTATTTTCCATATTAATACTTAGTTTTTCATAGATAAGAAACACTATCACTTTAAGTTCAGTTAATTTAAAATATGGCAAGGAAGGGGATTAACACTCAGTCAATTAAGGCAATCCTACCACGTCTCACAGAGTTCTCTTTTCTGTTCATGAATCCAATGTCCCCCTCCTCCTTTCAGTGGGTTATAAGACTGCAAGTCAGATAAATCTATGTTGCTACAGCCCATGTTCTTCCAGCTAGTAGTGATATTCTGGGTCTCTGTGGAATTTAGAATGCCAACACAAGAACTATTTTATTGTGATCATATGGCCCATGTCTCTGTGACCAAATGCACCCCTGCATCCACACCCTACACACTCATGTAATAATCTTTGTACAAAATATGCCTTATGAGGTATCATTTGAAAAAAAAGACGGTTACTCACCTTTGTAACTGTTGTTCTTCGAGATGTGTTGCTCATATCCATTCCAGTTAGGTGTACGCGCCGCGCGTGCACATTCGTCGGAAAACTTTTACCCTAGCAACTCAGTGGGCCGGCAGGTCGCCCCCTAGAGTGGCGCCACCATGGCGCTCCATATATACTCCTGCCGGCCCACCCGCTCCTCAGTTCCTTCTTGCCGGCTACTCCGACAGTGGGGAAGGAGGGCGGGTGCGGAATGGATATGAGCAACACATCTCGAAGAACAACAGTTACAAAGGTGAGCAACCGTCTTTTCTTCTTCGAGTGATTGCTCATATCCATTCCAGTTAGGTGAATCCCAAGCCTTACAAAGGCGGTGGGGTCGGAGTGAAATGTGGCAGAATAAAACTGCCGAGCCAGAGGCTACAGCCTCTCTTGACTGCTGAACCAGGGCATACTGCGAAGCAAAGGTAAGGACCGAGGACCAATGGAGCTTCGCGACAGGTCTCGTGGGTAGAAACACGAGCCAGCAAGGCGGCAGATGAAGCCTGAGCCCTGGTAGAATGCACGGTGATGTGGCTTGGGGAAATATGAGCCAAATCATAACAAGTGGGGATGTCCGCCATCACCCAAGATGAGATCCTCTGAGAGGAAAACAAGCAAGCCCTCCCTTTGGCCCGCTACCGGGGCAGAGCTGGGGCACCTTAGGAAATGATTCTGTCAGCACAATATAATGCGAGCACTCCACAGATGTCCAAGGAGTGCAACGGTTATGCCCATTGCGTTGAGCTGTGGGTAACATGAAAGGCCAAAACACCTTAGGGAGGAAAGCCGGGTGCGGTCATAACTGCACCTTGTCTTTGTGGAACCTTCGTAAGAGCTCTGATCTCAGAGACCCGTCTGGCCAAGACTAGGTTGAGGTCCCAGGGCGGGGCTGGGCGGCGCACCCGAGGGTGCAAGCGCTTCAAGCCCTTGAGGGACCTCGAACCCATAGAGCGTGGGACACTGAACGTCCATCTTAGCCTGCTGGAAGGTAGGGATGGCCACTGAGAGTGTCCTCAGCGATGATACCGCCAGATCCTGCCGCTGAAGGCCAGAGGCAGGCCAAATAGAGGGGATCGAGACCTCAGCAGGAGCAAGATCGAGCGTACTGCAGCTGTAAAGGAAACGCTTCCACCTGGCTCGGTACGTTGACCAGGTGGAAGGCTGCCTGTCACCCCGACTCAGGTACGCAGGAGCCACCGTGAGGCGAAGAGGCTGCAGGTCCGAGTGACGAAGCCTGTCATTGCCCTGAGTGATGAGGTCTGGGCTGACAGGCCGAGCAACGTGGTATGTCAGTGCTGCCTGGACCACTCTGGAGTGATCATGATGATGCACGCTCTGCCCCTGCGGAGTTTGAGCAGGACGTAACGAACCAGTGGGAACAGTGGGGAGGCATAATGCAGTTGGCCGTTCCACGGCATCAGGAATGCGTCCAAGATCGATTCCGAGGAGAGACCTTGGAAGGAGCAGAACACCTGGCATTTCCTGCTCTCGCGGTGAGCGAACAGGTCTGTGTGAGGAAACATCTCCACTTCCGGAAAGCGGGACGCCTCACATGGGGCAGAGTGATCACTCGTAAGACAGGAAAAACCTGCTGAGTCAAAGAGTTAAGACGTTCCGAACGCCTGGGAGAAAGGACGTCGCCAGCTCCATCGAGTGGGCCATGCAAAAGACCCGGAAATGGATGGCCTCCTGACAAAAAAGGGGGGAGGACTATGTCCCCCCTGAATACTTATGAAGCACCTGGCCCTTGTGTTGGCTGTAAACACCGAGATACAACGGCCTCGCAGCTGCCGCTGGAACCCCTGGCATGCCAGGCGGACTACTCTCATTTTTGGGGCATTAACGAGGAATGCCAGCTTCTTAGAAGACCAAAGGCCTTAAGCTCGGAGGCGACCATGAGCACTCGAGCAGAGAGATGATGCGTCCGCCGTCAGGGGCAGTGAGGGCTGGGGCGGATGAAACCGCATCCCTGTCCACACCAAGGAGGGAGTTAGCCACCACTCTAGGGAGCCTAAGACGTTCGAGGGAACGGTGACTACCATGACCATTGGCTCCCTGACCAAGCGGTACGCCGAGGTGGGCCGGACTTGGAGAGGACGGAGGCGGAGCTTGGCGTGTTTGGTTACAAACTTGCGGGCAACCATGGACCCAGGAGACTGAGACAAGAGCGAGCTGAGGTCGTTGGGAAAGCCTTCAGACCTCAGATGATTGTTGCCCTCGCCTAAAACCGCAGTTGTGATAAGCAGGCTCCGGCTAGGTAGGAGACCAGGATAGCCCCTAGGAAGCCCAACCTCTGCGTGGGAACCAGAGTGGATTGCTCTATAGTAATCATCAGGCCTTGATCTGTGAATAAGACCGTGACGATGCCCACGGCTGAGCGGTTTGTGTCTCAGAGTCTCCTCGGATAAGCGAATCGTCCAGATACGGAAAAACGCATATCCGACATCAGCGACGGAAGGCGGCGACTATGGCCGTAAACCGGGAGTATTCACCGCTGGCTATAAAGCGGAGGCATCTCCCGTGTGGAGGGAAGATGGCACTGCGAAAGTACGCGTCCTTCATATCCAGGGCGGCATAGTAGCCCCCAGGAGGCAAGGATGGAATAATGGTTCCCAGGGATACCATGTAGAACTTCAACCTTATCCTAAACCGGTTGAGTCCATGCAGGACCAGGGAGGTCTGAGACCTGTGTTCGAGTGGGGGACTAGGGCATAACGGGAGTAAAACCCCTTGCCCCTTTCGTCCGCTGAAGGGGGACAGGGCTGGAGCAAATTAAAGGTGGTACCTATGCTCCATCGTGCGCAGGACCCAGCGATCTGAAAGTAACTGGGGCCATGCCAGGAGAAAGCGGGATCGGGATCCCGTCCTGCGACTGGTACACCGCCCTCCGGCGAACCTTGGAAGGTCCGTCTTTGGTCCCAGTGGTAATTGCAAGGGACCTTGACTTTGGCTTTTTAGGGGGCCTGACGTTTGTCTGCAACCACCTTGGCCTTGCCGTTTTCCAGAGTTCTGCCTCTGGCTAGGCACAGAGTATGGCGGCTGGGGCCATAAAGGCCTGCGTTTGGTCGCTGGCATATACATGCTGAGACGCATTAGGACCCTATTGTCCAGCAGGCTTCGCAGTCTGGGGCTGTCTCTGCCGCGAAGATGCCTTTACCAACAAAGGGTAAATTCTTTCCCCCGTCCTCCAAGACGGCAGCGAACTCCAGGTGGGAGGTTCGAGGGAGAAACTCCTCCACCCAGGTGCTATAATTATCGCAGCTAAGCAAGGCTTGTTGCTTTGCTACCCAGAGGTGCAGGGCCCCTGCAGAGTACACCTTGCATTCGCCAAGGCTCTTTCTGCTTCGGGGCTGGCGCCCGCTGGCCATCATATCAGGATCGTGGTCCTGAGCATAAAATCTGCGCATATGGGCTGACACGGATGCGTGTCCGGACGGCCATGGAGGTACTAAAAGAAGGCCCGGGCCGAGTCTCTGACTCACTCGGACCTTGCCCAACTCGGCACCGGGGACCGGCATCGGGAGGCGTATCGGTACCTGGAACGAGATCCAGACCCGCAACCAGAACGGTGTCGGGAGGTCGACCGAGATCTCGAGGCTCGGAGAAGAGCTACAGGAGTCAAGGTACCTGCCCCGGTGCCAGATGTCGGAACGGTGCCGATAGCGGGTCGGCGAACGGAATACCGACCGGTGCAGCGAGTGTGACCAGTACCGAGGAAAACAGCACCGGGACTGCCAGTGGTGTCCGGCGTGCCGAAAGGACTTGGAGTGTCTGCGGGACCGTGATCATGAACGGTGCCGCTCTGCTGTACTGACAGGGGACAGTCCCTTGAAGAGACTGTATTACCCGTACCGGCGGTGCCCGGGTCAGGCAGCACTGACTCTGTCATGGCACTGAGAGCCCTCGCCGTTGGTAACATCTCCGGCGTGCAGGGAACAGCAGGCTCAACCACAGTGCGTACTGGGGAGCTGTCAGGCACCGGATTCGACGGCCCTCGTGGGGCCGGGATCCACGGTACCGAGGTCATCAGAGCTTCGGTAGGAGCCGGTGCCGGGCGAACCGATTTAGATAAGCTGTCTGGCTGCGGTGCCGTCAGCACTGAAGCAGCAGGAGTAATACGCTCAACCACGGCGCGTGTCGGGGAGCCGTCGGGCACCGGATTCGATAGCCCTTGTGGGACTGGAATCGACGGTGCCGATGTTGTCGGTGCCTCAGAGGCTTCGGTTGGCATGGAAGCAGCCGGAGCAGGAGCTCAACCACGGCGCGTGCCGGGGAGCCGTCAGGCACCGGATTCTACGGCCCTTGCGGGACCGGAATCGACGGTGCCGACGTCATCGGTGCCGCAGCAGGTGTCGGTGCCGGGCGATCCGACTTAGACTAGCCCTCTGGCCGCGGTGCCGTTGGCACGGAAGCAGCCGGAGCATTAGCTCGACCACGGCGCGTGCCGGGGAGCCGTCAGGCACCGGATACTACGGCCCTTGCGGGACCGGGATCGACGGTGCCGACGTCATCGGTGCCGCAGCAGGTGTCGTCTTCGTCGGATCGCCCGGCACCGAGCTCTCTGGCTGCGGTGCCGTTGGCACAGAAGCAGCAGGAGCAATACGCTCAACCACGGCGCGTGCCGGGGAGCCGTCAGGCACCGGATTCTACGGCCCTTGTGGGACCGGGATCGACGGTGCCGACGCCATCGGTGCCGCAGCAGGTGTCGGTGCCGGGCGATCCGACGTAGACGAGCCCTCTGGCTGCGGTGCCGCTGGCACGGAAGCAGCAGGAGCAATACGCTCAACCACGGCGCGTGCCGGGGAGCCGTCAGGCACCGGATTCTATGGCCCTTGTGGGACCGGGATAGACGGTGCCGACGCCATCGGTGCCGCAGCAGGTGTCGGTGCCGGGCGATCCGACGTAGACGAGCCCTCTGGTTGCGGTGCCGCTGGCACGGAAGCAGCAGGAGCAATACGCTCAACCACGGCGCGTGCTGGGGAGCCGTCAGGCACCGGATTCTACGGCCCTTGTGGGACCGGGATCGACGGTGACGACGTCATCGGTGCCGTAGCAGGTGTCGGCGCCGGGCGATCCGACTTAGACGAGCTCTCTGGCTGCGGTGCCGCTGGCACGGAAGCAGCAGGAGCAATACGCTCAACCACGGCGCGTGCCGGGGAGCCGTCAGGCACCGGATTCTACGGCCCTCGTGGGACCGGGATCGACGGTGCCGACGTCGGCGGTGCCGGGCGAGCCATCTTAGACGAGCTGTCTAGCTGTGGTGCAGCTGGCACAGAAGCAGCAGGAGCAGTAAGCTCTACCACGGCGCGAGCCGGGGAGCTGCCAGGCACCGGATTCCATGGTCCTGGGGGACTGGAATCGACGGAGCCGAAGTCATCGGTGCCTCTGCAGGTGACGGTGCCGGATAACGCAACTTAGGCGAGCTCTCTGGCTGCGATGCAGGTGGCACGGAAGTAGCGGGAGCAGGGGGCTCAAGCACGGCGCGTGCCGGGGAGCTGCCAGGCACCAGCAGGAATCGTAGACTCTCTCGACCTCGGAAGAAGGGAGCGGTGCCGAGTCGACATCGGTGCCGGCGACGGTCGGTGCCGAAAGGCCTTGGTGGTACCGGCGGGGTCCGGTGCCGAGGAGGCGCTTCTGCCCGCCGCTTGAACATCGCTCGGCGCCCAAGGTGGAGGGATAAGTGAAAGTCCCGCACCTTTTTGTTCTCGGCTTAAAAGCCTTGCAAATGGGGCACTTATCTGTCAAGTGTGATTCCCTGAGGCACTTCAAACAGGAGTCATGTAGATCTCTCTTCGGCCGCGGCTTCTGGCAAGCCGGGCCCCTTATAAAACCGGGTGAGCCATGCATGGCTCCGGCACTGGGCTCATGGAAGGGCTACTTCCTGAACCCCGCTAACTAAACTAACCATGTTAGCAAAGAAACACGTATAACCATACAAATATATATATAAAAGTGTTATAACTGCATAATTATATACGAGAAAACGAGTAGCTAGGGAAGTGGAGGTCAGCTAAGCCGCGCTCCACTGTTCCAACGACCGACACGGGCGGTAAGAAGGAACTGAGGAGCGGGTGGGCCGGCAGGAGTATATATGGAGCGCCATGGTGGCGCCACTCTAGGGGGCGACCTGCCGGCCCACTGAGTTGCTAGGGTAAAAGTTTTCCGACGAATGTGCACGCGCGGCGCGTACACCTAACTGGAATGGATATGAGCAATCACTCGAAGAAGAACTAGTAAGTCACTGGTCAATAATATAGGTGACATGTATGTAGCAACATTGTATGAAAAGTTATAAAATCCACCCTGTATAATGTTAAAGGGACATGCTCAAACTCACGTAGTTCAATCTCAAACCCCAATTACGCACAAGTGGTCAAGCAGGTCTTAAACAAAAGGATGTTTGTGGTTACCTCAATTTGCATATAAACTGTAAACAGAGTCTCCAGAACATGAGAAAAGAAAGGAGACAAAGAAAATCTACATCTCAGCAAGAAAACAGCATGAAGCATCTTTCCTCAGACATCTACTTGCTCTCAACTGAAGAGAACTTTGAGGGGGACTGAAGTATACAAGTGAGGGGCAAACACCCCATGTTATCTCTTGCCCTGTCCACCTCCCTCTCTGCACTTAAGAGGACAAAAGTCCTTTGGGGGAGGGGCCCTGACCTGAAAAGATTGGCCAGTAATGCTGTTAGAAGAACTGTACTTTGGTAAGAATTGTACTTTGAATCAAGTATAATTTGTTAAGTTAGGTACTAGGAAGCGTTTTATATTTATTTTTCTTGTAACCATTTCTAACTTTTATGCATCATTGTTTGTACTCACTTAAAACCTCTCTTTGTAGTTAAATAAACTTGTTTTATTCTTTAATTGAAAACACCCTGGGGAGGTTAAGTTAAATTGTCTGGGTAATTCCATTTAAGGTGGCAAGCTGTGTATTGTTCCCTTAAAGGGACAATGGACCTAATATCTCTGGACTGTCCAGGAGAGGGCTAGCCAGTACAGACCACTGTTTTGGGTTTTTTTTTTTGTGAGGGGTGGAGGGAAGAGATCTGGGACTGGGAGCATATTAGGTCAGCCTATAGGAGTAACCAAGGTTGGTAAAAGCCAAAGTGTAAGTGAAGTGTGGCTAGCAGGCTGCAGTTACACATGGACACTCAGGGTGTGGCTTCCATGCTGGAAGTCTGTTTGTGAGCAGGCCCAGGATGGAGCTACTGCTGTAAAGCATTGTAAGGCACCAAGGTTGCAGAGCAGGGGTGCCAGAATCCCTCACTAGCCTGGCTTGCACTCTGGAATGTCAGTCTCCTACGAAGCCTCCATGCAGTGTCTTGTTTTATATCCTTGGAATTATCCCAGAGTGCAATATCAATGACTGTCCTTATTTTAATCGGTAGGTGATACTGACAGTAGAGATCATGATCTCTTGAACTATACAATTTTACTAGCATATACAAAGCTTATTAGGTTTCATCTTGTGAATCTTAACAGGCACACAAACTCTATGCATAATTTAAACACAAAAGGTGCTCACTTACAGTAACAAGAGATTTTCTGCATTACCAATGTATTTCAGAGAATCAAAGAAAATGGAGATCGAAGAGACTCATTAGGTCACCTAGTCTGTCTCCCAGCCAAAGCAGGATCTCTCTCTTCAGTATATTAGAATGCTTTGTCTAGTTTTAAATCGTTCCATGTTGAGTTTCTCTCCTCCGCCCCCCCATCAGCTCTCTTTGGAGACATCGATATTTTGATTCTATATTACTTTGAGAACTCGCTTGTTCACTCCCTCTCTGTTTTTAGGTTTTGCCATTTAGACAGATTTTTAAATGCTCAGAATCCAGAATTGGTGTCAGATTTTCAGTTCCCATTTAGGGTCCCATATAAGGGCCAGATTTTCAAAAAGTGCTCAGCGCCCAGCAGTATCCATGGCAACACTTCTACTCAGATTTCTAGAACAGCCCAGTACGCAGTCTGTTGTGCTCTTTTGAAAGTCTGGCCAGTAGCATCTTATACACGTGCGAGCAGTTTTTCTAATCAATGATGATGATAGCCATTAATCCTCTGGCCCTAAATCTATTACATTCCAGCACTGATGCTCTGAGATTATAAACTATGCAGCTCCAATGACTTCAGTGCCAGGATCGGGTCTCTGTGTTTTGTGTCAGACAATGACTACCACGCATGATGACTGAAAAATTAATCTGAAGAAGTCGAGTTTAATGCATCTGTGAATTTAAGATCATAAAAGAAAAAAAGAAAAAAAGGCAGGGGGTGGGGAGAGAAAGGAGGAAAGAGATTATCCCATAATCTCACAGCACAGATACTTGCTGGTTTGGCAGATCATTTGTTTGTTGCTGACAATTCAGGCTTGATTTATTTTCTTTGGGGTCAACAATCAGCACAATTTGTCAGTGTTCTGCATATGGTTGTTATGCTTCCTTCCCTTGTGAAAATCTTCTCCTTGGGATGTGTGTACTTGAGAAAAAGGTTCACAATATGGGCAGTGTCAATGTTTGAGAAATAGCACGTGCTTAATTTAAACAGCATTTGTAAAAAGCCCAACTTCTGTTAATTATGATGTTCCTTTAATCTGTGAGAGGATTTAAACCTTCTGCTGGGCAAGTCTTACTCCTTTTTTACTTCTCTTTCCTAACCAAAAAAATCCTTCTGCAATGACACTTTTCTGGTATTTTAGTTATTCCAGAGCAGTGGAACAGGAGGGAGTAAATTCATCTGAAATTCCCCAAATATTAACTCTGTGCAGTAATTACCAAACCAGCCTGCTACACATCAGACTTCAATATACTCAGAACTATAGTGCTACTCTGGGGAGCACAAAGGAAGACACATGCTATTCAGAGTGAATATCAAACTTGACAGATAAGGAGAATGAAATGGAGCCACACCAGTTCAAACAGGAAAATTTAAAATCAGTAAATACATACATTAAAAACAAAAGCCAAATTATGGGTCTGATTCAAAATCCTTTGAAATCAATGGAAAGACTCCTATTGGCTTTCATGGGTTTTGGATCAAATCCCAGTGCAAAGTTGTAACAACAGTGTTTAAAGGCAGCAGGAGACCTTTGCTCACTCAAACAAGAGTAAGCCCTTTGTTTCAGGGCTAGGTTACTGCCCTCCATCCATGTGTACTGTATCAAAGAGCAGTATGTGCATCTGAACAACATAGTATTGTTCATGATTTCTACTATGGCAGCGCCTGGGAACCCCAAGCAAGGGTTAAGGCACCATTGTACATAAAGTAAACAATGCCTGTCCCAGAAAATTTACAATCAAGGTGTCAAACAGAACAGACCACAGTTAGAGAAGGCACACAAATGGGGTGGGGGAAGCAACAACTAACAGGCTTACACATAAAAACAGAAGTCTCTATTCCTCTCAAAGCCTCATGCTTAACATCAAAACGGACTTCTGCAGGGTTACAGCCACCAATTTCCTATTTATTTCCAGCGAAGTCGAGAGGCTGTGACCCTGCAAGGTGCTTTGAAAGTTCACGCTCCTTCCAATTATTAAATAGATTGATTTTTGTTATTGTTGTTGTCTCCTCTATTTCTTTCCCACCAAAACAGGAACAGAAACAGCCAGTGGAAAAACACAGCAGTGGCTCAAGAGAAGATTTTCCCCACAAGGGGAGGAATGCTCCCCCAAATATAGAACATCTGTCTCCATTCTATTTTTTGGCAGAGTAGTTTGACTAATTTGAAGATACAGTTAAATGTAATTAACTGGTCCCCTAATAACAGCGTGCCAACTTAATTGGGCAGGATTCCCTGAAGGGAAGGCATTTAATTAGAATGAATGAGTCCCTGTGAGTGGCAAACCAAGAATCTCCTCAACACTTGGATAGGTGGTTTTCCACCTACTCCCCTTCCCACCCCATTTTGCACTGCTCTTGTTTTGGGGAATTTTTACCCTCGTTATGTAGCTGCCAAATTCTCTGAGGCTCAAAAATTTTTGAGGAAAACTGAATCCTGTGGTAGAGCCACTCAACTCACCAGATCTACACTGTGCGCCAGGCTCTGAAGAGGGTTTGGCACCCACGAGTATGGCCCAGGGGCCGAGCTCTTTTAAAATTCTGGCCCTATGGGAAGCTGTTGAGTTCTGTAAATCAGGAGGCCCAAGTAGGGCCCTTAAAATTCAACCAGTGAGCAGAGAATAGAGTAGCTGTTGTGCATGTACAATTGATGTTTGAGTTTGAAGCTTATCGCATTCTTTTCTTTATCCTATACTTTCTATTAACTGCAACTGTAGGTCTGAATGCACATTCCCAAGGCACCATTCTCCTTTCTGATCCAGACAGACACAGTAGTGGCTTTATCTGTGGCATGATGTCATAATGGTGCTCCCTCAAGAGAAGGGGTATCATATGGACTGCCAACTATTCAGGGTGGGACCAGTCTCTTTTACACATCTGTACAGCACCTAGCACAATAGGACCCAAACCCTGGTTGAAGCCCCTAAGGACTAGTATTATATGAACAAGCAAGCACAAACATACCCTCAGCCAAAACTGTAGTAAGTGCCAATAGTATTTCCATGACCAGCACATTGTATCTGATTTTAGTCTCACACAGGATTGGCATATGCACACATCTGAAAAAAGGCACAAACTTTCTACCACCACATATATCTCAGTGTTTCTTTGTACCTAAAACCTTACAGCCAACCAATCCCCATTTAAAGGCTAGCTTTACAATACTCATTGGTTCACAACCAACTAAAAGGCTCTCAGTGCAGGCATTATTATGTGTATACTTATTCTTAAGAAGCGAGTAGGAGATCTGAGACATCAACATCAAAGGACAGACCCGTAAGATAAACACATGTATGCACAATTAAATCTGCAAGTCCTAGTAACACATCCGATTTCCTGTTGCTCTGTCCCACCTCATGTTATACCTTGAAAGAAGAAAAAAAACGCAACCAACCAAACGAAAAAAGACACTCAGAACAAATGACCATTGTTTATGGTGCAAGTTATAGCGGGGTATCAAAGGAAGTTCTGCTCAGCGCAGAAGAACAATGGCATGCATGAAGTGCTGAAAATACAATAGGCCTGCAAAACAAGAGAACTACACATACATTGCTGCTTTGGGTCACCGAGCTTCTGACAAGTCTGTGTCCTGCCTTGTGATTAACAAAGATACTTTCACATTCTGAAAAGGAACTGGATTCTCCTATTGTTATAATATTCTTATATTCATAGTGTGGTATTGTCTACAGGCCAACATTTTGCTAGTTGCTGCATGTACACATAGCAAGAGACAATCCCTGCCCCCCAAAAGCTCACAGTCTTAATAGAAAAGAGATACAAAGGGTGGGGACAAGAAACACACAGGAAGGCAAAATGACTCGCCCAAGGTCACACAACAACTCAGAGGCAGAACCAGGCTGGCTTTATGCCCAGAATCCTATCCACGAGGCCAGAGAGATTTTTAAGACAACCTATCTAGCTGTAAGGCACAGAGAAAACCACAATGTTTACTCCAACAGTCTTTAAAGTGAAGTGCTATGAGATGCTACTGTAATATTACGAGTGTGGATAGAAAGATGGTTGCAGTGTTTTTTTAATGTAAATTTTATCTTATGATGCATTTGGGGAAGAGGCAGGAAAACACGAACCCACCAACTCAGTGGAGACAGCAGTTACGAAACTATAGCCATAGAGCACATGTGCTCTCCTGACTATAACACAGTACTACTATTAGCACTGAGAGTACCTCGCTATAAGAAAAATCAGACTCACGGCTGTATCTACCAACTGGTGGCCAGATGCTAGAGCGAGTACGTCCAGTTAACATACTCCATTTGTTGGCTGGACTCACTGGTAGACTGATAACCTCCGTAAAGTCTATCCCCACCCCTACCCCCAGGGCCATCCCTAGCTATTCTGGGGCCCTACACAGCCCCCCTCCCCCATGGGCTTGTGGGGGGGTCCCAGGCCTCCATAAGGGTATGGGGGGCTGGCTGGGGGGCAGGGGGAAACCAGCCCCCAGCACTCACCGGTGGCACAGCTAGGATCGGGGCCCTGCACTTCCTGCTGCCAGTGAGTGCAATTCCAGCTCTGCTGCACTCCTCAGGGCTGGGGTGGAGCAGGGGTGGGAAGAGTCGGGGCAGGGATGGAGCAGGGGAAGGGCAGGGGGGCAGGGCTTGGAGAAGAGGCAGGGTAGGGGCTGGAGAGCATGCAGCTGCCCTGGGCACCAGGAAATTTGGTGCCCCAAGTTTCCTGGTGCCCTACCCAACTGCATACTTTGCGTATGGGTAAGGACAACCCTGCCTACCTCTGTCAGCTTCAACAGAAATTTGGCCCAACTAAGGCAATACAGGTCCTTTGTTATGCATATTCACACAGCTGGAATTCTAACTGAGCCTTTCATAGTTTGTAGGCTACAGGACAGCACCCAAAAGAGAGCTATTGCCCATCTCTCCCAAAAGATATCCAGATATTAGTGATGGGTGTGGTATAAGAACCTAGACAGAGATAGGTTAGACTATAGCCCTTCACCAAGCCAATGGTGGCTAGTGTGTATTCTAAAAAAATAATATGGTTAAAAATGAATCATGTGTATGAACCAACCAGTACCTTTACATGCACAAGAGCTAAAAGCACAGTCTTACTGGAAGAGCTCCTGGTCAGAGATGGTGGCCGTGTGCAACAGGTTATACAGTCCAGCATGTGAAGAATCAGAAGAGCAGTTCAGGTCTCCATCCTTCCCCTGTTTGGAGGCGCTGAGTCGGAAGAGACTGGAGCAACGCAGGGCAAGTTCCAGAGCATCCAACCAACATCGGCCTGTAGAACAACAGGACCTGTCTAAGCATAGGAAGTCAGAGATAACAGCAAAAATGTTCATCTAAGGTTTCTCAAGAGCTTCTCATTTGGGAGTTGAGTTCTAATTAGTTTTCACTAAGAGACACATCAGGCAGAGTACTTTAAAGATTTAAATAGCTCAGAGTATCCACGGTTAGCCTAACAAAAGCAGAGCAAGTATTAAGATTTATATTGTTTTACATTCAGTGTCCTTGTATCACTGGTAGGCAGAGTACACCTTTCTAGATGTTGAGGTGCCATTCTGCACAGAAGTCCCAGAACCATGTTCAGTTCTCCATGCGATCACTGAAAAGTTATTAGCCCTCAAAATCATGATCAGGATACTAATATCATATTAATAGTCACTCATGACAAGAGCCAAGATTGTCAACATTTGCAAAGCAACGAAGACAAATATGAAAACTCAAGGTGTTTGAGTTATTTATTTTCTTTTTTCCACTATTGTTTCCTTTTTTGCTCTCTGCCATTGTCCCCCCGCCCTTTCCTCTCCCTTTAGGTGAATTTGGTAAAAATCAATAGTACTAATGAAGCAAGTGCTCCTATCTTAATCTGTATCGGCTTAATTTACGTTATGGGCCTAATTTACAAACACAGGCCTCATGCCTGCAACTTCTTAAGTGTAGTTAGACTGCTGCTCCCGTGAGGAGCTTCATTGACTCCAATAGCCTCAGATGGGTCCAGCAGTCAACCGGCACAAAAGTTGCACGATGAGAAGCATGGGGACCTTAACTGAACGATTCCTCATTTAGACATGCCAGTCTGCACATAGTCATGGAAAATGAGTACTTCGATGCTGAGCGTCAATCTGAGCATCAAAATTCAGGATATGGATGGAGACTTTTAAAGGCACTTGCATATCGAGGAAATTGGAGTCTTCAATTTTTGTTTTGTTTGCTGTTAAACCATTACCCTAGTCTGCTTACTAGAGAGACCGTCTGTATTCTTGAAAATTAAAATACCTATAACAGGAAGAATCAGACTCACTGATGGGCTGTGACCCAGGGAGCCTCTCAGTGAGAACTGGCAGAGGGCATACCATACCATAACTCGCATCAGGCCTAACACATTCATTGCTCCAACTCACTGTTAGAATCTATATCTAAAAGGTGTCACAAAAGGTATCATATGCAAACTGGTAACACATTGGTCACTAATGTTATTGCATGTATATGTATGAGTGGTATACAAAGAATAATAGATGTCTGCTAGAAATACGTTCTTAAAATGTGTTGGGAAATCAGGACATAAGCCCAGTCTATTCTAGGCAAAGAAAAGCTGTTTCGCCTGCTTCACTGTCTCTTCAGCGTAAATTGTGCAAGGTGAGTCCAGAAACAATGGACGTACATTTATAGATAAGGTAAACAAAGCAATCCGACTAGCAAGTGGGAGAGATGACCACTTCACGATCACAACGGGGGATGGAGATTACCCCAGGAAGCCTTCCTGGCTCCTGAAACACAGAGACAGTGGGCTCTGGGAAACAGAAACAGAAAGCCATTTTTGGCATCCATCACCTGAGGGACACAAGAGGCCACAGCTCTTGAAATTGTAGAGGTGGATCCTTCGGCCAAGGGGGCTGCAGACTCTGTGAACTGTCTATTGATGAGAAACCCACTTAGACAAACATCATAATTTGCTGAAGTTTTAGTCTCTAAAAAGCATGTTTTGTTCGCAAACTTTCGTCTCTTTTCCACTCTTTCTTGAAATCACTTAAACCTATGTTCTTTGTTAAACTTTTTCTTGTTTTATTACAAAAACATCTCAGTTCTGTTATATTCAAGGGAAGTGTGGGTCTTCAGTTAACCTAACAGGCTTTGGAGGCAGCACAAAACTTTTGAGAGTGTCCAGTGAGACAGATTGGACACTGCAGAAAGCCATCAGTGGGAAACTCTAGACTTGAAGGGGTAACAGATTGTTCCCTGCAAGGCAAGGTTTGGATTGGTGGAGTCCTGAAGAGTTTGCTGGCAAAGTGGACAAGCTGGTGCACCAGGGAGCTGACACAGTTAGCAGCAGCAAAGCTCACTCTTCCTGAGCCAGAGTGGTAACAGAGCAGCTGAGAGTTCTGGGTGACATCAATAAGAGGTCACAGAGGCTAGGACACCAGGCAAATCTGCAGCGCATTCAAGAACCGAGGTATCAAGAGAGGCACTCAGTAATTTCTAACATGTACAACAGAGAGCTTTTTATGCATCTCAAATTAAATTACAGAATAATTAAAAATGTATTTGAGAGGCTGCAAAGAAAACAAAGGAGGACATAGTAATAACAGTGGAAAATACTGTAACATGAATTTCACGTTTCATTTTACTATGGATCAAATCCCACTCTCAGGATGCACTGCCATGCAGGAAAGCAGATGATTAATTTCAAGAACACACTTAAATCTCATTGACTTCAACAGCTTTCATAAGCTGAATCTCCACTGGGCAAAACTTCCACTGACTTTAACAGAAACCAGGCACTAGGACAGGGGTGTGCAAACTTTTGGCCTGAGGGCCTCATCGGGGTTCTGAAACTGGATGGAGGGCTGGGTAAGGAAGGCTGTGCCTCCCCAAACAGCCTGGCCCCTGCCCCCTATCACTTCCCACCCCTTGACTGTCCCCCTCAGAACCCCCAACCCATCCAAGGGCCAGGCAGAACAGTCCTGAGGGCCAGCTGTGGCCCGCAGACCATAGTTTGCTCACCTCTGCCCTAGGAGGACAGCAAATAGAGCTCAAAAAGGTCTGGGTCATTTGTATACAAAGAAATATTTATAATTCTACAAGGTTTCTATGTTTTGATGAATCACTTTTGTAAAAGACTACAGAAGAGTAGTAAGAGAAAGAAAGGAATGAAGATCTTGAGGAATTCCAGATTAACACCAAACTGTAAAACATCAGAGCTCAGTAATTTTGTTTTATTTCATCCTTGAAATTCCTTCAGCACTGGCTTGCTGTTTAACACCACCATGCATAATGTTTAATAAATGCTCAGGCAGGGTCAGGACTGCTGTAAAATACAAAATAATATGAAATCAATTACAAGTATTGCATATCAAAGGCTTTACATACAGAGATTTATTCTCTTTGCACCACAAAGAGGATTTACAAGGATAACTCATCAGTGTTAATGGGTGTTCTGAGCATAAATACACCGCCCCCCCCACACCTGACTCATCAAGATGAGAATCAATTCAGCTTACTCCATGTGAGCAAAATGCACTGCAATTTAATCTTTTATTCTTCAGTCTTATGGGATGGAAACTGCGGTTTGCATTAGGAAACACTGCACATGCTATATTTATTGTGCATTTTGTTCATGTCAAGATTTTAAAAAATAGAGTTAAAAAGTTAGGAGCCTACATTCAAATATAGACCTTGAACGTGGTCTGGTTTATAAGTCAGAAGCTCCCACTGATGTCAATGACACTTATTTAGGCCCCAACTCAGAAAAAAACCTGTAATGCATGTACGTAAAACCCACTGAAGTCAAGCATGTGCTTAAGACACATTACGAGAAGACATGGCTTTAAGGATTCAGCACGCAGATTTACAAAAAGGTATTTAGACATTTCTGTAGATCCCACTAGGTACCTCTCTGTACCTTTAGAAATCTGGCCTACAAGCATGAATTTAGTCAACCATTTCTGAAAATCTTTGTCTTAATACTCAAATGCAGAAACACCTAACAATGTCATTCTCAAACCCAACTCGAAAGAGTATCTACTATAATAGCCCATCCTGCATTAGCATTCAAACTTGTTACACACACACAAAGCATATCAATAATATTCAAAGAATGGCCACTTATTCACTTTAAACCAAAAGTGCATTCAAGAGAGACCAATCAGGATAAAAGCTATAGCACAGCCCCTTGTCCATCGGGTGGTGGTGTGAATGTAGACTCAAATACCCGTCACAAAGTTAGAAGTGAGATGCGGCTTTTCCTCTGCAAAGAAGAAAGGGTCTATTCTCTGTAAATTAACAACAACTGTGTGCTAATTTCAGCGTATTACACTGAAAACATACAATCTATAATTTTTAGGACTTGCAGGCTAGTTAAACCTGTTTTATTACTGAAGAGCTGAACAGAACCCGTCATATGGAAGTGATATTACCACTTCTGTGTGTGCTCACACGTGCAATGAAAATGAAAGGTTTCTTTGTATTGACATGTTTCCAGGTACAGGGTCCAAGCCATCTCACATTGAAATATGGAAAAACAGTATGCGATCATGTAATTAAAGACAGAATGATAGTGCATATGCACCCGGGGCCCAAATTAAGACTACACAGGCAACTTTAATTCTGGCATTTGCTAATTTTCTAGTGTTTGACTTTGCAACCTCATTAATATTCTTTTAGTGTAGTTATGTGTGGAAGATATAAATTATATATACGCACACACATACACAGGGTTGAAGGCCATGAATTGATTCCTTAAGAGAGGCTGGGCTATGTTAGATAATAAGGCTCAGACCGTGACAGTGCTTAAAGGCTAGAGAGGTCTGCTTCAAGATTTGGCGCTTCTACAATTGTAACATGCAACAGTGCAATAAAAGTTTTCTAAAGTCAATAAATAAAATATGCTCTATTATATTTGCAGTGGACAGTGCTTTGTTCTAAGCACAGGCTAAAATGAAAAAATATATTCTCCAACTACAGTAGTTGGCAGCATTTTTCATAGGGTTTAAATACAGATTATTAAAATCCTTGTATTACAACAACTCCTTTATGATAGAAACTATGCAAAAAGTATATGTTGCTTCAAAAATACCTATATTGTCCCCTCTCTGGAGCAAAAGACTCTTTCCCAAGAACTCTCTCAAGAGTCTTGTAAGTGTTCTGAACTTGATCTTACTTTCATTGAAGTCAATGGGTATTTTGTCAAAGGGCACTGGGAAAGACCCTGATCGCAGGACCAGTCAGAAAGGATGGATGGAGCTAAAATTCAGTAAAACCAGCAGGACCCCACTTTTGAACCCTGGCCAGCCAGGTCCCCAGGTGGCATCCTTAGCACCACATTAACGCGCTGAACCACTGCCACTGACCAACAGCCTTAGTGCTAAAGGCCTACAGCCCTGTAGCAGCCACACCCCAGGCCCCTGACTGGCTGGACAGACAGCACTCTCATTGGGTACCTGGACTATATAAAGACCCCAACAGGAAGAAGGAGCTATCTGAGCAACATGTTGTTGCCCGCTGGTTGCCTTGTCACCTCGCCTCCCCAACCCACTGTCTTGGCTCCTTGGATTGGCTCTTCCAGCTACTGACCCCTGCAAGAGTTCCAACCATTGCCCTGTACTGCCTGTAATACCAATTGACCTCCCAGCTATCCAACCACTGGCCAGGGTCGCCCAGAGGATTCAGGAGGCCTGGGGCAAAGCAATTTTGAGGGCCCCTTCCATAAAAAAGTTGCAATACTATAGAATATTATATTCTCTTGGGGGCCTGGGGCAAATTGCCCCACTTGCCCCCCTACAGGTGGCCCTGCCACCTGCACACACCTTCACTGCTCTGGACAGCCACGCCTAAGCCCACCTCTGTCACCAGGCATTATAAACACAGACCATTCATACCCTTTTCATTCACACCTGAACCCACCCTCCACCCCACCCCACCCCACCCAAAAAAGAGACAGCTACCATAGCTGTATACGTACACTGCAGGTAGAACTGATCAAAACTAGCAACAATGTCATGAAGAATTTGCCATTTTTGGATAAAATGGT
The DNA here is from genome assembly GCF_007399415.2 of Gopherus evgoodei. NCBI lineage: Eukaryota > Metazoa > Chordata > Testudines > Testudinidae > Gopherus > Gopherus evgoodei. Next base: position 110,611,765 of record NC_044325.1, on the reverse strand, counting down.
TTTTCAAAATTGTAACCAGATCTGATAGTGGGCAATAAATGGAACAAAAATCCATTCCTGAGAGAAGAAAAATAATTCCCAAAATTGAAGTGTTAAACTCAAACACGAAGGCAAATCTAAGACTACAGCAAGTGTATTTTGGATAGACACCAATTCACTTTGGAAATTCCACAACAGTCATTTGTAATCTAGGAGAGGTCCTGGAGGAGGCTCACAAAGAAGAGTCTCCCAGGACTTCTGGCACTGACCTTACTTACACTCCATCTCTGGCACTCATGAGCATAATTGTGCAATGGTTGCAGTAAAAACCGTGAGGATTAATTAACTGCAATAAAAGAGAGCTTGAAAAAAAAAACAAACCTGGTTAAACATATTGCAGTACAGCAAAGACCCTTTGTTTTCAGTTTTTACTGAACAATTCTTGGGTTTTTAAAAAAAGCTATTCAGTTTTTACGGGATTTTCACATGAATTTCGGACCACGCCTGAAAATGCTGATTATGTTGAGCAAATCCAGTCCATTGCATGGTAGATGTCTTTGTGTTAATAATAAGCTCTCTCTTAAAGTAACACAATGTAGTGGAAGATGTACATATACGTGTACATACTGTTAATGGACTATTCTTGAAATAAAAACCACAGCATTAAACTGCTTTTACTTTCAGTACACCTCATTTTTCTTTGTTGCTTTTTTCTGCCCTCCTGTCCCCCAGTACTAATGCTGATATTTACCCAGAAAACTGGGAAATTAATATTTTGCACTGATTTTCACCCATTTTAAAATATTTGTAATAGACACTGAGAAATACCTGGGAAATTTTAAACAAAATAAAAACTGAAAACAAAAGATGTTGGGTACAGCTATGGTTTTATTTGTATTCCAAACTACTTCCCCCTAGTAACTGGGCCTAAGGAAGGTAACATGGGCTTGCATTTATTGCCTTCCCCTGTAATACCACAATTTAAATTTAATGCAAAATATTCTATACATTTCCCCATGCCTTTTGGCTCAGTAGGCGTGGTATCCAGACTAACTCTTAATGTCCATTTGAGACAAGTAATGAAATACAGCCACGTATATTCAGATCACTACCGCCCCCTGTAAAGACGCTCTAGACATAGCCGTGGATGCACTACTCATATCAGAGGAGAGCTGATGCTACAGCTCTCAGAACCTGGGGCTATACGTTTGGATGGGAGTGAGCATGCAGCTCAAATAATCACTGGGGGTTTTTTAATAGGGGGAATGATCAAAAAACAAAATCCCAATATCATCCTGAACAGCCCTCTAGCTCTATTCAACTCTTGGTCACAAAACACAGTAGGCATGTCCTAGTCATTCAACAGATCTATAACCAGGCTAATGAGATAGTTTATAGGAAGGTCATGCAATTAGAATATTAGCATCTTTTGACCTTTGAAGTCCTTCACAATCAACCAACCAACTAATATCAGTCACACAATCGAGATGACCCTAGGTCTTCATGTTTTGCATTATATGATAACAAATGGGATAACAGGTTCTCTCAGTGTTCATCATTAACTCTAATGTAAAAATCTGCTCTAGCCTACAGCTTATTGCTGTGCACTAAAGTTTCAGTTTGGGAGCACTTCCCCCCCCCCCATCCACAAAATTGGGGACCCAGAATGGCTGGGCTGAATCCCTTTTCCTGATTTTATCTAGAAGTCTTATTACCAAATGGCCATACAATACTCCAGGGAGTGCATCATGGGGAGAATATCACACTTCTTGGGTGGTTAAAGTCATCCAGTTTCTGGCCTTGTTCCTCACATCTATTTGATTGATGCCTCTAATAATCAGCTAGCAATGTACTGTAATCTGACAACAGTATTATTGTTTACACAGTTAGGAACCGTGACCTGGCTCTACCCAGACCGAGGAGCCTTAGAGACATGCAGGACCCAGTGGTTGGGTCCACTCACAACAGTCCGTACAGAGAGGGTGATTGGGCCATGTTATGACAACTTCTATCAATACACTAAAGTCACTCACAAGAAGAAATCTTCACTGTGTAGCTTATTTACCTAATAGCTAGCCTCCAGAATATAAAATTCCTTCACCGGAAAGGTCAAGAGAAAGACCCTATATTTCTAGATGTTGAGCCTTGTGGGCTGTTTTGACCTTCCAGAGGTCCTCCAAATACAACCGTATGTGACAAAACAAGGCAGTCAGATTGCTACCAGACTTTATGGAACGCAAAATTTCCTATAGATTAGTGGCACTTCCATGGGCTATCCATAAGCTAGGGCCTTAAATCCTACCAACAGTCTGTCACAGATGGTGCAGCAGAAAAATATATTCTGGAATTGTAAAAGGAAAAATAGGACACCAAGCTGCTGATTGTGATGTAGCTGAAAGTCTGGACTGTTCGCTAAACCGATCATGTAACTTGGTACTCTAGAAAGTAGCAATTCCTCATGAATTATCACTAACATTATCAAATATTCTCACTAGTTATTAGCACGAGAGCTGTGTTGAGAAGCACGTAGTTAAGGTTGCATGAAGACTGATTCATGATCCCTGGACACACTGTAAAAATATACTAATGTTATGCAATGGGGAAGAGGCCATCTGGGTCTGTTCATCTCCCCAGCTTATTTTGCTCTCTCCAAGTGCCTACTTTCTTGACTGGCTTTTATCTGTAGTTGTCCAATGCACTAAACAAAAACTGTTTGTATGCAAGTGTTTCCTAAACCACCTTATGGCCTGGTCTTTTCTTACCTTCAATTCATACCCCTTTATATTTTAATCTGTCACCATTTGACCACTGTCCCATAGCTGACAATGATTTAAGAACAATCCTCCTTGCCTCTTTTTAAACTCAATCCATATTGAAATAAAAATTTCTCCACTGTACGAGGCAGAAGTCCCTACTTTGTCTGCCCCATTGTATTCAGGACTTTCTACATGCAACCATTCCCTTCCTTTGTGACACTGACTGTACCAGTTTCATGTCATCTGCAAATGTTAATGCAGTGTTGTGTATTACATTTTCCAAATTACCAATACAGAGTATGGATCTTAACAGCGATGCCTTTGGCTATTTATATATCTCCTCAATCCATACCCATTTATCACAGTTCACTGACTTCAGCTACCAAGTCAATATTTTATCCAATTAAAATTTCCGCAATCATTACCCTACTCATTAACGTTTCATGCTAACATCTTTTGGTGTGATATTGCATCAAAAGCCTTCACAAAGGCTAATGACACAGATTATGTTTGTGGCTTCACTTCTGCCAACTCTCATTGATACCTCCTTGGAGAAGCTGATGAAATTTGTTAGGCATGACTTCCCTTCTCCAAATCTGTGCTGAGTGCCCTTGATTATTCTTGTAGCCGTACAAGAGCATTCTCATCTTTCATCCTGAATCACTGTTTCTAGATGCTCTGAATGGTCATATTTCACGTCTCTGGGTTCTTGCTTTTTCCCTTGATCCCATTTTTAAAGTAAGAGATCACATTAGCTTTTCTCCAGGTCACATGCACCTGTTGCAAGTGAAGAGGCAAAAATCTCAGGTACTAGCTGTGATTTCACCTGAATGGTGTAGATCTGCTTCCTAAGGGTCCTTACTTAGCTTTGGACTTAAAGATATGCTACAATAACCCACTACTTTAATCCCTTGGTTATCACAAATTCATAATAAAATTCATTTGGCAGAAAGCTTAGAAAGGATTCTAAAAACTGAAAACTCCTCAGGGAGGGGCATTCTGGCCCATTTATCCCTCTAGCCTACAATATATCAGGGCATATTGTGGGTGTGCCAGAGGAATAGGGCACAACTAGAGCAGTGCTCTAGTCTGGAGATCCCCAACTTCTCGGAGGCCATTACTAAATGGTGTAAGTTAGAGCAGACTCAGGGCTGCTCTAACTTACACTTGTGGCCCATAGCAGCCCTGGTGATAAGGGGATCATAAAGATGGCATGCAGGCATCATCCTTTGCCAGCTTGGCCCTAAAATTTTTGTTAGATGTTGAAAAGCTTTTTCCAGTTTGAAGTCTTTTTAGAAGAAAACTAAAATGCTAAGAGGTAGTGCCCTGTCAAACAGCAATTTTCCTTTAAAAACATGCACATGCCACAGAGACTATACTGTTCGCATTGCACATCTAATTAAGTTAATGGAATGGCAAGTAACATTGATCTCTAAGGAAATAGCAGCTTTTAAGGCTTGGATAGATAGTTATTGAAGTCATTCAATTGCCTCAAAAGCCTGAGGAACAGTTCTGTTTGTTTCTCTATCAGATGGGCTGAGAGATTTGAAATGCTTGTATTCTTTGGTAAGCATATTTGAAAGCTTTAAAAAAAAAAAAAAAGGTGTGTGTATGATAATCAACATAGCTGTTTCTACATAGGAGATATCTTGAGTGAGGTGGAATTCTGTATTTCTTTCCACAAATAAGACGTATGAGTGGTAGAATAAGGGAGGAACCAACCATATTCAAAGAAAAACCTGCACTCTTTTGGTTTTACACAAATTCACTGCAGTGAAAAAGCACTTCTCCCCATCAAAAATGCCTCCCCACCATGAATAGCCCTCTTTTCCCAATGGAAGATAGGTCTGTGCCTGCTGCCCTAAGTTAAAAACAAAAGAAATAATCCAGATCTCTGGAATGCCTTCTCTTTGATTTGCTGGTGCACTTAACCATGTTCCAAGTGCACAACCAGAAATGCATTCAGCAGCCCCTGTGCTTCATTTGACACCTATCGGGCTGAGTGAAACTTAACTGAAACAAACTTTTAGCCAAAGGACTGTTGACCCGAAGCCCACTGAAATAAAAGAAAAGGCATCCATTTACTTAAGTAGATTTTAAATCAGGCCCATCAGGTGCATGGATGGCCAGTTGGGTGCCCCTTTAAGACAGGCAGAAAATGTCTATGAGCAGCAGCAGGGGTTAATTTGATATGGCCAAGAATTACAGTACTTTGAAGGTCAACTGGAATGAAAACATGTTTTTAATCTTCTTATCTACGTACAAACCACTGCTTTTCTGTAGTCATTACAGAGTCAGAGAGATTTTCACATAGCAAGCTGGCATGTTTATCATACATTGACCTACATATACCTCCCTTAGTTTTGTGGATTCTAGAAGAAAGGCAGATGTGGATCCATTGGCGACTTTTTGTGCTGATCACATTTTTATTCCTGGAACAGTACTGAGTGGAAGGATGAGTGGAGATATCTCTCCTCACCAACACATTTTCTTCTTTGGGCCCATGCCTAAAGGAGGATTCAGGTTGACGTCCTACAAATTCCCCTCTGTCCTATTTCAAGGACTATCTACAGAAAGAGGATGAGTGTATGACCAAGTTTTCTGCACTCAGGAAATTGAGCATTTGGAGCATGGCCCCATGAAACCAACATATGCTTCCTTCTCAAAGCATCAGTGAAAGGGAAATTTCAAGTTATCTGCCAATCTTAGGCAGGAGATAATCCCTTCCTGATCCCAAATTTGGTGTTCACCTCCCTTCCATCTTCTATATGTCTGCTGACCCAGCACTGTCCTTCCATCTGCAAGAGTGTATCTTGTTCCCAGACATACTTCCAATCAGTCCAGAAAGGTGGCTGTTCAGTGAGCCACCATCACTCAGCAGTAGGTGGAGCGTGTTTGTGACCCACCTGAGCTCTGCTGGCCCTTGGTGTGAAACACACAGATTCACACTTGTGCCTAGGTTTCCTAAGCCACATACTATCCATGGGCTTCCAGGTTGGCCAGGTGCAGTAGACTGAAAATCCCACCCTACATGAACAAAGGTGAAAGTCTATGAGAGTTGAGCATTTAATTCGCTTAAACATCTTTGAAAACCCCAAGTATGGTTCTCAGCGGCATCTGGACTGGAGGAGGTTGCACCTTCAGTCGAGTCACAATGTAGTGTACAAACCTTTTATAAGTTTGTATCTTTGTTGTAGTAGATACATCTTCCCACCTTCTATTCTGGCAAGTAAAGATGACACATCCAAGATATCATGATACATAATGCTAGAAACTCAAATAAATCTGTATTTTGTTACTGTGTGTCGATACAGAAGGATTTATATTTGAGCAAATATTTCTAACTAATTATATGACTTGGTACAAAACAAAATTTGGAAGACACATGCCTAGAAGAAGAATAAATGCACATGTGAATTAGAGTTCAGGCTGGATCCCTCACTGAATCAGTCATGTCAAATCTATTTTTCTTCCTTTAAACATTGGAGAGGCAAATTATTATTTCTATTACAGGAGAACCTATAAAGACCAGATGGTATAAAGTGTATAACACAACAGGGCACCAAAACACATAATAAGAGTGCCTCTGTCCTAGAGAGCTTACAATCTACATAGACAAGAATAGGAGAAAAAAAAAAAAAAGAGTTATCCCCATTTGAACAGGCAGAGAGAGTAAATGAGTTGCCTGAAGTCACGTGGAGTCTATATGGCAGAACCAGTAATCAAAACCACGTCCCATCCCTCTGTCCCGCCTTGCTGAGTCCAAACCTAGTGTCTAAGCATAAAACCTTAGCCACAAAAATCCTTCCCCCTATCCATTCACTATCTTTATTTTCCCAAATAGGAAAGAGAGACACCAGAGAAGGCACTCGAGCTCCCATGATCAAACTCTTATTTTGGATTCATGACGAACATTCATATCCTGTGGAAAAGAAGTGAAGAGAGAGAGATCAGAACTCACCATCTGATTCTGAGGTTGCTCTAAAGATCAAGTAGCTGCTGGGAAGAGGCTGAGTGATGGAACCAACATTCTCTCCCTTTGGACCCTAGGAGTCACAAACAAACAAGAAAAAGGTAAGGCAAGGAGGCAGCTTGTGAATTTTTCCCTTACATGGGAGGAGCGTATTTGTTTGGGGGAAGAAGAGGAACAGATGGATCACTCTAAATTACTCCATCGGTAGACAGAATATTCCAGTCACCATTCCAAAGTAGTAATAAGATGTTAATGCAAGTCTGGCTCAGCCCAAAGACTGATTTATTGTCAGTATGACTAGAAATGTAAAAGTATACCCCCAGAACTGAAGAGATTTTGTTCCTTTAGCTTGTGAACAAGCGTACAGAGAAACAGAAGAGAAAAACATGCAATTACTGCATTTCTTACACAAGACGTTTCAGCACAGCGCTCGCTGCTGAGTCCATCTGTAGTATTGCAACACCAGTGGCAAAAAGCCTGAGCTTTCTCCATCCCTGCAACAGCAGCAGGCGGCACTCACACCTCAGATGGTGGCATCAGCCTTTCCAGTAGGCTGCTACCATGTAAGCCAGTTTGCTCTTAAATTTTTTAGTTAGTCCTGCTAATGCCTGTAAAATCACTGTGTGTTATTCCTTCCCTCTCTTGGCTTCTGAGTGCCTTCAGTCTCTCTTTCTGCCAGTGTTAGAGGTGGATAAGCTTGGAAGTCAGCAGATGGGGATTGGAATGGCCCAGTGCAGGCTCTAACCTGGATCCTTCACTGGGACATTTCAGTAGCAGCTTTTCTGAAAGGCCACGTCTGAAAAAAAAGAAGGATATGCAGGGCTGGTGCAACCATTTAGGCGACCTAGGCAGTCGCCTAGGGCGCTCGGATTTGGGGGGCGCCATTTTCTTCGGCAGCGACTGTGGCGGCCGGATCTTTGGCCGCCCCGGTCGCTGCCGGCATTTAGGTGGACGGAGTTGGGGCAGGGGAGCGTGGGGAGGGCCACCTGCAGCAAGTAAGGGGCGGGGGGAAGTGCAGCACGCAGGGGAACTCCCTGCCCCAGCTCACCCCTTCCCCGCCTCCTCCCCAAGCACACCATGGCTGCTTCACTTCTCCCACCTCCCAGGCTTGCGGCGCCAATCAGCTTAGGCGCCTCAAGCCTGGGAGGTGGGAGAAGTGCTCGGGGCGCTCATGCTCAGAGCAGGGGTGAGCTGGGGCAGGAGTGCCTCAGGGTGGAGGGGGGGTGGGGAGCTGCCGGAAGGGGGGGGGACCCCTCAGGACAGGGGTAGGGGGTGGGGATACAAGATGGAAGTTTTGCCTAGGGCGTGAAACATCCTTGCATCGGCCCTGAGGATATGGTGCTCTGAAAGGTGAGCTAGGAGAGGGCCTGAAGGTTTCACTGTAACTAGGTGTTCTCTAGTGCAATCTCTCAAGAAACACCTACCTTAGGGTTTCTAAGAGGAGAATTACTTCAAGGACACAGGAGAGGGTTTTTTTTTGTTTTTTTTTGTTTTTTTAAACTGCAGTCTGCAGCTAGGGGGCAGACACTGACCAGCATTGATCCTCCTTGGGAAGCTGCATAAAAAATTCTCAAAGGCAGACTCCGGCTCAGGTTTCCCTGGTGCAAAGGGAAGAGCACATTTGCTGTTACACCCCTTCAGGGAGTGTGGCATTCTCCCACCTTTGATGTACATTTAAGAGCAACAGCTATGCCTGACTGACACACAGGTGTGCAAGGAGTTGGGGTTGGAGGCTACCTCTGCCCTCCACCTATATGCAGCAGGACACAACCTCGCTATGGAGACGGAGGAGCCTCTCTCCTTCTGGTTCTCTATTTCCAAAGTGACACCCTTAGTTCTCTCTTTCCTCCCTTCCCCACCAATGCACTGCAGGATAAATCACATTGCAAAGAAGCAACACAAGCAGAATTCCCTTTGAGAACAAGAATGACAAATAAATTAGTCACTGTGTAGGAGACATCACGGACTTCTGCACGTATTTATTCCACCCTGCAGTTGACCTAAAACAGCTCTCTCCAAGGCCCCATTCAAAGTTGTACCTTTAATTGATAGAAAGCTGTGAACACAGCATTTGAAAAATGTTTTAGCACATGAATGTAAGGTAGCTTTTTCCATCTCTGCAGGCATCTCCTGCCTGATGTAAGACTTCATATCTTCATATCCATATCCCACCCTCTCCTACAAATGGTTTTTTGTTTTCTCTGTGCACCATACTGCACCAATTTTTATCTCAAAAATTATATTTAGTGCGGTGGGCAGGAGGATTGACTTTTTTCAGTGAGTTAAGGGGGACCCCCTAAGCCCCAAACTCATACTAGAATTTTTCATCATTGCTTGCTACTATCAGTTGCTCCTGTGCATCAATGTCTGGCAGATGGATTGTGCAAAGTTACCTATTTTTTATTTTTTATTTTTAAGCCTTGTTTGTAGGGCTGGGAATGGGAAGAAGGGTAAGTCAGAAGATGGGAGACATGTGGATATGGACATGGATTTGACAACATGTCCAGTAGTTTACATTCATTCTCTGACCCAATTTCTAATCCCTGGGATTTCCAGGCTCTGCAGAGGCTTCATTTACCATCTTCCTCTGCCAGGGAAACTACAGGTCTTTATTACTTATCAAAACAGGGAGAGCCAAGAAACACTCCTTTCATGAGATGCTTGAGATTTAGAAACCAAAAACATCTCTATGGAGATTTGATATGCAGGACTGGCAAAGCTGGGATTTGATAAGTGATCCGCAGCCCAGAAGCTCAAGACATTACTGTTGACATAAATGCAATCAGGCAGCATTCCTTGTGGCATTTTTCCCTTTCAGGAGCTTTCAGCTGAATGAGACATTGGAGAATTACTGATAACACCATAGCATGGATTTTCAATGCACAGATTGAAACCTGCCTTAAAGGGGAGAGCCCATGAACAGATGGTGCAGATCCAGGGTACTGACATTTAAAAGAAGAGTAAATGGCACGACGTTTCGAGAGATCTTTATGCAAGTGGGAAAATATTACAGTGACTAAATAATGGCCTGTAAGAGACAGATTTAGTACTCACATGTGGGTAAAAGGATCATGACACTGAGGCCATTCTTAATCCCCCCAATTCCCCAACAATTCTACAGAGTGAAGTTTCCTCTCTGTAAAATTGGGATAACAATCCTTCCTTTCTCCCACCTTTTTTCTGTCTTGCCTATTTAGACTGTAAGCACATCAGGGCAATGACTGTCTCTTACCATTAAATGTACAATGCCTAGAACAATGGGCCCCAACATCAGCAGCAGCTACTGTAATACAATTAATACAGGGAAGTCTTTGGGTCACATCTTCAGGGCACCATCTGAAAAGATGTTTGTGGTTCTAAAAAAGGACTGGATTTACGTTACCATGTCAGAGTCAGGACTCAGGAAGAATCAGGAAAACTAAAAAAAGTAGTAAGTCGATGCATACGTTGAAGCTACAGACATGTAATTTTTAGTTTTATTTTTGCTTTCATCACAGAAGACAGGCATTAAAAATATGCTGGAGAAGTATCATCCACATGGACGAAAAGGAGCAAAAAAGTTTGGGCTGGATATTAGGAAAGTGCATCTAACAGTATGATCTAAATGATATTAGCAGATTATAAAAAAGTTTCCCAAGAGAAGTGATAGATGCTTCATCACTTAAGTTACTTTAAAAATAAAATATAAAAGAGGGGAAGCACATTCAAAACAATGGGTATATTTGATATTTTATTTATTGATTTCAATTTCACTGATACCTGCACTGGATTATCTGCTGCCATAGATGGGTGCCTGAGTAATTGAAACAAACATTCCCACACTGTGTTGTCCATCCAGTTAAGATAACTTCAATGGAAAAAAAAAATCTAAAAAAAACTTGTTTCAGCACAACAGGATGATCCAATACATTACCACAAACCTAACCATCTGATTGCTAAACAGTGCCCCCGTACACAACCCCAAAGTAATCACTGTACTGGCATTAACTGATACTCTGCAGTAGCCTGAACAGGCACAGACCCAAACTGCATTCCCATTATAAAGTGGTTTAAAGATATTGCCAGGATAATGTGGGGAAGGTCTCGGTCACTGCCTGTGCTGTTGATAGAGAACTTAAGATCTTAATGCTGTTAATTTAGCACCTTTCAAAAGCATGAAATAAAAATGCCCAATCTGTTCTCATTATGAAGCAGGAATGATCACATCTTAGACTAAAAGCAGCAAACTTAGAGAAGCTTTTTAGGCTCACAAACCTGGTAAGCCATGTAAAATGAAGCTAACTCTAGAATCATTTGCCTGGATAGAATTTAGTGTGGAAGTCAGTCATTTTTATAAAAGTTAATGCAAATCAGGTGGTGCTCTCAAAGTATGGATTACACCAACATTTAGAAGGTGCCCGCCTTAATAGTATTACTGCTGCATCTGAAAAAGTGTTTTTACCCATGAAAGCTTATGCCCAAATAAATCTGTTAGTCTTTAAAGGTGCCACTGGACTCCCTGTAGCATTACTGAAGTTACTAAATTCAGTGATCTTTCATCTTAAATACACTAGTAATCAATTGACAGGCACCTCAGAGTTTGAGATTCTGTTTTAGTTTAAATTAAATGATTGCCCATTAAATAGAGTTGATGAACACGACTATAAATGCTAGTCTAGACAGCTCTACAAATATTTGTTCTAGAGCTTATGGCTGAGCCCTGGGGTAACCACAAATATTTGTGCCATTAAACAAAATGTTCATGGAGCATCCAGACTAGCATTGACAATTGTGTTAACTGGCAATCAATTAACTAGAGTTAAAACCCAACCACAAATTCTAGTCTAGAACAGCGGTCGTCAGCCTTTCAGAAGTGGTGTGCCGAGTCTTCATTTATTGACTCTAATTTAAGGTTCCGCGTGCTGGTAATACATTTTAACATTCTTAGAAGTTCTCTTTCTATAAGTCTGTAATATATAACTAAACTATTGTTGTATGTAAAGTAAATAAGGTTTTTTAAATGTTTAAGAAGCTTCATTTAAAATGAAATTAAAATGCAGAGCCCCCCAGACCGGTGGCCAGGACCCAGGCAGCATGAGTGCCACTGAAAATCAGTTTGCGTGCCACCTTTGGCACACGTGCCATAGGTTGCCTACCCCTGGTCTAGACAATCCCTATGTTTCAGGATCTCTCATCTTGTTTTAAAAGGCTGTGGGAATTCTTGGCCACATCTTGGTTCCAGTATTATAGGTAATAATTTTAACTTGTGCTGGAACAAAGAACCCATCTATAATTCATGAGAAACGGGCTCTCTTTGCACCATTAGACAAAAACCAATTTACACTAGTAAATGCTCCACTGGTTGCCTTAAAAGTATACAGTCAAGTGACATAAAACAAAAAACAGTATTTCTGGCAGCTTCAGCATTTGACTGCTGTCAGAGTGCAAACAGCTCCTTTGACATCAAGCAGTTCATTAGAGGTGGCCTTTTGCTGCTCTTTTGGTGTTCATCTTGTAGCCCAAAGTGGCTGTGTCACACAACAATCCAACCTGGGGGGGTTCCTAATACACAGTTCAAAAGCAGCTTCCCTAATATCCAGCTCAAGATATTCAAATGAATTACTCTGACTTTAAAAACCAAGAAAGTCATGAGATATTTGGCTTTCCAGAACAGTGTTCAGGAAAATCCTTCCACTTTTTAATATTCAAAATAGAATATATGTATGAATAGAATATATGTATATGTATTTTATCTGACTGCTTTCTTTTGGGTCAATCCTGCTGAAGGAAAAAGCATTCTGACATCACAGGATGTTTCCAATTTCAAAACCTCACTACTTTCTAATCGTTCATTCTCACTGCCCTACTCAGATGAATTCAGTTGCCCTCTGTCTGCTCACAAGGAATTGTTGTGGCGATGTCAGCCTTCTCGGGTGCAGGACATGAATCAGATGAACAGAAACTTGAAGGTTGAACAAAAGTGACAAGAGTGTCTAGTGCAAAGAAAAGCATCAAGACAGACTGAGGCGAGGCTAGGCTAAAAACGTTGTAAGGAAACAGCAGCTCTTACTCTTTGTTGCTGAGGTCCATTTAACTTTCCTCTACAAGCTGGATTCATATACCCATTACCTAGTTTTAGCAGAACTTTATTTTACAAATAGTTCCTTTGACTTCAAAGGGACTACTCATGAAGCACAGCACAATTCAATGTGAGTAAAGCTATCAGAATCTGGCCTCATACATATGCTCTCCCATTTCTGCCAGATCCTTTGGTGCCAGAGTAACAAATACCATTGGCTCTGGCACATGAATCCTTCCAGGCACCTCTGCTATGCTGGCCTCCCTGCAATAACACCATAATCAGCAATGCCTTGTTTAGACTGGTAATATTTCTTAGGGAATTTATAACTGTAATAACTATGCACAGATGCTATTTTTAATAGTGAAACAGAATCTGAGTAGCTACGTTATTTTTCTTCAGGGCAACAGACAGAAGTTACTGTCTGTAAGCAGTGGGGGCATTCTCCTTAATCATAGCTAATGGCAAATGCTGTTTCATCCAACCTTAGAGAAATAAATATAGTTCTTTAAAACTCTGAGTTATTGATATTGTAAGATTCCAGAAATGGCACTCTGCATATCACTCTGATGCCTAAAACATCTCCAGTCAGCAAAAAGTGATGGAAACAGCTATATGCATAGTTGAGAGCTCTTTTTGTTCAGAATATCACCAGGCTGACTCATCACTGAGTTTTGCATACTGCTACTGTCCAGTTTTTAAAAGTTTAGTGAGTTTGACTTAATTAATTATACCTGTGTGGTGCACAGGTACAGTAAGGCATGCATCTCTGCTAAGTCAAGAGTTGAAGCTCATAGGGAGATCACATGTAACTCAACCAACCACCACCCTTACTCTACAGCTAATTTGTATGCAACAACTTCATTGGTTATATGAGGGAGACTCAAAAGAGTAGTGGATTACTTGGCCCAAAACTGACACCCACATAAAAACACAAGCCTCTCAGCACAAACCCTCAGACACAAATCAACACAACCAGCATACGCAATAACCCCAAACACATAGAGCCCCTCACCACAGCTTGTACCCCTCATTAACCACTCACACAAGTCTCCCAACAAAACCCCTACTTAATAATCCCAAACATCACTTTGGGGCCTAGGGTATCTGCTGAGGCAGCCTGAAGTGATGGGAACAGCAATGAGCATGGATGAGAGCTCTTTTTGTTTAGAATATCAACAGGGTCATTCATCACTGGTATTCCTGGTCTGCTACCATCCAGTTTTTAAGTTCTCAGCCATTTTTTGGCTCTCAGCCTTCCCATGACTTTATGAATTATACCCATGTGACAGCACAGCCTTTCAGCTACTAGTTAAAAAATATAAATAGCAGGATCTGCATCTTTCAGATGGGTGGAATCAATTATTGGTAATATAGTGGCACCTAGAAGCCCTACCTGAGATCAATATCCTGTTGTGCTAGGCACTGTACACTGTCCCAAAGACTTTGCAGTTTCAATAGGCAAGAGGGACTACGGATGGGAGAAAGGAAGTATCATTAATCCCATTTTACAGGTGGGGAACTGAAGGCACAAAAGGATTAAAGTCACACAAAAGAAGTTTGTGGAAAAGCCAGGTTTTGAACACACATCTCCCTAGGCGCAGTCCAATGCTGTAACCACAAGACCAGACTTCCCATCAATCATAGAACATTAGAGTTGGAAAAGACCGATCAGATCATTCATTCCACCTTGCTTTGCCAGGGCAGATTGTTTTTTGTTCTGCACTGTACAGCACTTCAAATTCTAACTAACCCTCTCACGTTCAGTAGATTATTCACATTTGACTGTCGAGGAGCTTTTCCCTGTATTCAGACAATCTTTTCCCCTTTAATTTCAGTCATGTATCTATGCACTATGAATTACACTTATATAGCCCACCTCAGTGGCTCCACATTCTTTTGATCTGGTATTAAAATCAAATTTAATTTAATCAAATTCCTAATTTGCCTTAAATAATGTAATCTGTTCTACTAGGAAGAGACAAAGCTGCCCTTGCAGCCTGCTGGGAACCCTGATTCCTGAGCATATCCCTCTCTGTCTCAGAGAATTTTTTGGGGAGGGAGGGCTGGGGGAGGGGAGGGGGGGGAAGGTTTCTCAGCTCAGCATGGTTCTTACCTTCACAGCCCAGATGGACTGATCCAAGGGGTGGAAGAGTTTAAAACAGAAGCCATCCTTTTTGGAGGGTCTCTCAATCAGTTCGCAGGAATGGAGCAGGATGGTGCCCACCCACTGACCGACCTTTGATGTTTTATAAATCAGCAGCACTCCTGGTTTCAGAACACACCACAGCTTGGTCCAGCTTTTCAGAGTCCCACGGATCTGGGAGGGAAATAAGCAGAAATAGTTTGGGGTTTTTTTTGTTTTTTGTTTTTAATTCTTAAATAAAATATTTTAATCCAGTGCAATATGTTCAGCATGCGCCCCCTCTCAAAAGACAGATTTTGATTCCTTTATTTATGCTGCCTAGCACTGTACTCCTTCAGTAGTCTCGTCAACTTCAGTAGGCGTATTCATGGAAGAAGATATTCCACATGAATCAGGATATCAGAATCTAGCCCTTACCATTTTGTGAGTTCACAGCCCCCTTTTATTACACACAGACACTTATCTTTTAGTTATCAACCACACGAGAATGATTTGGTGACAATGCTGGTGGACATTTCAATTAGGACAGTAAGTATTTAAAAGGTTATGTCTAGGCTAAGGGGCCTTCAACGTTACTTTAATGGTCCGCTGTGGGAAACCATAATTAATAGGTTTAATTAAATATCCTCATTTTGTAAAGCACCTTCTCTGACTGGTTTACTTTTCAGGCATACTCAATGTAAATTCTCTCTCGTAGGCAACACATGAAGCCGGATAGCACGCGTTGCAGGTCAACAGATTCGGCTTTAGCCGTTTTGAGTGTAAGAGAGTGCCCAAGTGAGACCTAGCTCTTCTTGCCCAACACCACACATGGGCTGAATCTCCATATGCAACCCTTTTGTTGGTGTTGCTGCTGTGATAACACATAATATATGGCTTGTCACTGAGCTGAAGCTGTTTTAACAGCGTCAAACTCTTCAGGACAAAAATGTTTTGCACAGGAAGACAAATAATAAAATAAATCCTAAATGCTGTACAAAGACTATTAATTTTAGTTCTCTAGTAGGCTACGCTGCCTTCAGTCACCTAGAATCCACTGCTGACCACAAACAGTTTTTACATTTGTAACAAATATAAATAAATCCTATTGTCTCAAAGTCCATAATTTATTTTTTTTTAAACACCACTTTGTTTTATAAGTGTCTGAAATTGGATGTTTCTCATGGAAAGGGCAACTGACCTTTAACTACAGTCTGAAGTGTTGTTGTAGCTGTGTTGGCTCCAGAATACTAGAGAGACAAGGTGGATGAAGTAATATCTTTTACTGGACAGAAGATGGTCACCTACAGTGACGGGAATCACTGTACAGAACAAGATGTCCCTATGATAAGTCAGCAATGCTACACAAACATGGACATATTTGCTAGTCTCCCGCATCCACACCCCACAATTTCAATCAAATATTTGTTCTGTGGTGTATAAGTTTCAGGGCTCAGTGATAAACTGTCAATATCCATATGACTTTGGACAAGGAGAAATTACATTTGTCAGTTGGTCCAAAGTTTGTTCTGTGTCAATCTAAAAATCAAAAGACAAACTGTTACAAACTTCAAACATCAATGAAACACCTTGTATCTGTCTGCTCCCAGACAACTGCCACAGCTCTTCCTTGTGCAGTGAGTTAAGAAACAACATTTCTTTGCAAGGAGGACAAAAAAGGGTGGGGAAAGACCTGCAAGTCCCATTTCATTCTTCTCACTTTCACATAGCCTGGTGTCACCTGGCAATTACAGCGTTAGTAGCATATAGCTTCTAGAAATGGAATCACTGGACAAGGTTAAACAAGGTATACCCTATTCTCACAACACTCATTCAAGGGTGGACTTTCCCGCATACCCCCAAAACAGAAAAAGATGAGCACTGGGGACAGGATAATCCCCAACGCAGAAGCCTGGGATGGAAGATTGAGAGGAGAAATGTGCTGAGACTTCCACTCATCTCTTCATTCTGAGATAGCACATACTCCCACTTCAGCTCCACTGAGATTGTAAAATGGTTTTTACAGATAACTGTTAGGAGTTGCAGCAGGAGCCACATATACACTCTTTGACTGTCTAGTCTGAAAGGTAAATGCAGTTTTTCCCTAACTCCCAATGGGGAAGGAGACTGGTATTAGACACACCTGGCAACAATGGGAGGCGGACATTTTGGAAAGAAGAGTAGAAGGAGAAACACAGTGGGGAGCTCAGCAGCATCACAGGGACAGGAAGGCCAGACAAAATCCAGCCTTTTGGTAAAGCAACATCTAGGAATCCGTAGGCAGAGGGAAAAAAACGTGTGCGCGCACACACACACACACACACACACACACACACGGAGAGGGGATTACAGGAATCAGTTGTGCGCTGAACAGAGTTGGCTTCTATGTTTTGGCCAAAAAACAAAGCTAGGGC
Organism: Gopherus evgoodei; assembly: GCF_007399415.2. Lineage (NCBI taxonomy): Eukaryota > Metazoa > Chordata > Testudines > Testudinidae > Gopherus > Gopherus evgoodei. The sequence continues at coordinate 110,594,460 of NC_044325.1, read as the reverse complement.
AGGCAGGGTGCAAATGAGCATTCAGTTAAGGCTGGTTGTCACACGAGCCACTAAACATAGATAGGCCACAATGGCCAAGGCAGGGAGTGGGAAAATAACTTCAACATCCTGGTTGGAAAGAGTCTGATTGCATGAGCTTCAAAGTAAGTACCCCATCAATAAGAGTCAGGAAAAACACAACCCCACACACCTACAGCAGGCATCCATCTTGGATCCAATCGCCTTTATACAGGAATATCAAAGAGGCCGAGAACCTGGAAAGATTAGCAAGAAGAGAATTCTGAATCCAACTCCTTAACATGTGTGTGGAGAGGATCCAAAACTGCTAGACTTGGGGTAAACATGCTATCTCCAAGACATTGGATGAGTAGGCAGCGGAAGGGGCAGATTTGACCAAAATGAGATGTTTGTTTCCCAGGGGATCCCGCCATTTCACTTATAGAAATCATCAAGGCCTCTGTGATGGTCCTTCCCTTGAAGTTCTGGCTCCTTCTGTTTGAGGACTAGAATAGAATCCAACACTACTTTTCAATTAGCTGCAGGAATTCTCTTCTCCCTACCTTGGTTCAATGTGATTCCTGTCTGCATGTGAAAAACTGGACATTTGATTTTCTTTTTCTACCACCTTACAGTTCTGTGCCTATTTGGGATCCAACAAAAGAACTCTCCTGGATTGAGAGAACTTCCAGAGAAGATGTGATTACTTTTTAAACTACAACTCAGGATAGAACTAAGTGAAGCAAGTACTTGAGAAAGGATCTGAAATGCCTTTGTTCCAATTCCAGTGAGGTTGACTGAGTGAAAGTGCGCAAGTCTTCCCCGCTCACTCGAAGGACGATGCTCTTGGTACTACTGCATAAAATCCAAAATGCTACAGGATTTTCTCAACCATTTATTTATCCCTCAACCCTCATAAGTGATGTTTTGCATTAAATACCTTCAGCCAGTCTGCCATAATCACCACACTGGGATCCTTTAGAGCGCTGAAGAGTTGCTTGGTGGCTCTTTTCTTCTCCTGTCTGTAATTCTTCTTCTGTACCTGTTTCAGAATGGAGAAAATAGCAGCTGTAAACATGTCCTTTACTGCTTGCTTTACTTAGAGAAGGGAGGGAACTGCTTACATAATGTATCTGGAAAAGCAATTTACTGTGCAAATAGAGCCCACATGAAACTTACCAGGCTTCACACGGGTTCCCTAGAAATCAACAAAATTGTATGTTCTAGTGACAAAAGTATAAGGGAACACAGACAGCAGCCAGGATATCAAGTATCTTCATTGATAGCAAAATTCTACAAGAGTTCTTGATTTAATGGTTTCTCTTATTAAACTTAGTTCTGTCAGTTACAAAGGTTACACAATCTGCTGTCTCCCTGCCTACAGAGCAATGGAGGCAGACTAGGGAATCCCTGTGAGAAGCTATGCAGAAGCAGATTGGAATTGAGGCGTATATAATCACATTTTCACCTAGACTAAATCTCCTGGAAAGTCATCCCTCATATACACAAATTGAAACCTTTGTATTACACCAGATATAAACTTGGCCACTTGCTTTAAATCAACATGCCAGGCACTCAGGATGTGACACACCTGTGCAGTGGTGAGCAAGCAGTGGTGTCATATTGATGTCAGTATTCAAGATTACTTTCATTGTGTGTATCATATAGGTTATACCAGAGCGGCTGGCTCTACCATGTGGGCAGAATTGCCTATGGCAGCCAAACATTTGTAACCATTTCCAAGGTACATGAATGTAGGGAACAAGGCACTGATATTTCCCAGTTTGCCAAAGGCAGCAAGAAGAGCTCTAAAGCTACTACTGACAATAATAATAGTAGCCTCTTACGCAAGACTGGTTTTGTGAACCGCCTTCCTTACCCAAAAGCACCAGCTGACCTATTGCTTTGAGATGGTGATGAGAGCTAACTAGATGGCGTTAGAGCGCACTCTGTGTGTTACTAATAAGAGCTAAAAAGGATTACAATCCTCCTGCTGGTCGAAGGGCTCTGTGATACATAGATAACTGTTCAGATGCATGGGGATCGTGTGGTTTTGTTCTAATTACAGGATATTAACAACTCCCACATGCAAGACTGGATACAGGAACAAACAGCTCTGAACCTGCAATGACCAAAACGAGCGAGCAGCTTGGTGGGTCATGGGAAATAACACTCTGAAGTAAAAGGAGAAGAAGTAGTTTACAAGGAGGTGGTTTTTTTTAATATTTTCTAAAAGGAAATAGCTTGGTGACACTGTAGCCCAAGGCAACCCTTATTGTTTTGTACATACCTTCAATGTCTCCTTCTTAGTAAATTTGGCTGTGGGAGATGCACACTCTTTATCAGACCCATTGCAAAGCTTATACTCAGTCTGAAAAAGAAAAAAAGAGGAGGAATGTGTTAAAATGATTAAGTGAAATGCTTTAATGAAAAAGTTGATTAAATCTTCCAGGAATCCACTAAAGGCAGATTGTAGACTTCATCAGCACAACATTAGACAAGCTCACCCAGGAAGGGCACGTTTGTAGTGTAATCTGTGAACTTCCTTTTACACTTACAATTACTTAGGCCATGTCTACATCTAAAATTTTGCAGCGCTGGTTGTTACAGCTGTATTAGTACAGCTGTATAGGGCCAGCGCTGCAGAGTGGCCACACTTACAGCAACCAGCGCTGCAAGTGGTGTTAGATGTGGCCACACTGCAGCGCTGTTGGGCGGCTTCAAGGGGGGTTCCGGGACGAGAGAGCAAACCGGGAAAGGAAACCAGCTTCCCCGCGGTTTGCTCTCTCGGTCCCGGAGCCAGCCAGCAAACCGCAGGGAAGGAGACCTGCTTGCTCGGGGTTCCGGGACCGAGAGAGCAAACTGGGAACGCCGCGGTTTGCTCTCTCGGTCCCGGAGCCAGCCAGCAAACCGCAGGGAAGGAGACCTGCTTGCTCGGGGTTCCGGGACCGAGAGAGCAAACCGGGAACGCCGCGGTTTGCTCTCTCGGTCCCGGAGCCACCCAGCAAACCGCAGGGAAGGAGACCTGCTTGCTCGGGGTTCCGGGACCGAGAGAGCAAACCGGGAACGCCGCGGTTTGCTCTCTCGGTCCCGGAGCCAGCCAGCAAACCGCAGGGAAGGAGACCTGCTTGCTCGGGGTTCCGGGACCGAGAGAGCAAACCGGGAACGCCGCGGTTTGCTCTCTCGGTCCCGGAGCCACCCAGCAAACCGCAGGGAAGGAGACCTGCTTGCTCGGGGTTCCGGGACCGAGAGAGCAAACCGCGGCGAAGCTGGTTTCCTTTCCCGGTTTGCTCTCTCGGTCCCGGAACCCCGAGCAAGCAGGTCTCCTTCCGTGCGGTTTGCTGGGTGGCTCCGGGACCGAGAGAGCAAACCGGGAAAGGAAACCAGCTTGATTACCAGAGGCTTCCTCCTTCCACGGAGGTCAAGAAAAGCGCTGGTAACTGTCTACATTGGATTACCAGCGCTGGATCACCAGCGCTGGATCCTCTACACCCGAGACAAAACGGGAGTACGGCCAGCGCTGCAAACAGGGAGTTGCAGCGCTGGTGGTGCCCTGCAGATGTGTACACCTTCAAAGTTGCAGCGCTGTAACTCCCTCACCAGCGCTGCAACTTTCTGATGTAGACAAGCCCTTAGAATTCCCCCTTCCCCCCATGTTTCTACCTGTAAACAATCCCATTATTCTCACTCCTGTCTTTGAAAACATCTTGTCCCTTCTTGGATCACAAATTTTAGAACATCTAACATCCTGAAGTAAAAATTGGCCTTTCCTGATGAGCATCAATTTTAACACCACATGTTTTCAATAGTCTTTGTGTTCAGCCGAATTTCAGCCCTCAAGGAATCTAAGAGGACAGAAACTGCTTGCTTACACACAAAGTCTCTCCTTCAGGTTAGGATTGCATGCACCTACTTCCCTCCACTGCATGAACACACTTTAGCAACTACAGCCCATGACTTACATTGAGAAGCAGCATTACAGAAGAACTTGAATATTTTATTGCTTCTTTTCCTGTGGTTTAGCTAATGGAAACAAGGAGAGTTAGAACCATGTGCTCAGCCACTGGCAAATGGTCTGCAGATTACATTTTGAGAACTGTTGCAGTATCAAAAACGTGAGGGATCTGACCCCCATCTGGAGTATTTGAAATGCAAATTCCTAACCAGTCACTACTTTCTACAGAGTATGGAAAATAAGTGCAAAATTTGCAGTTAACAATATTGACAGGAACACTGTATAACCTATTACAGGTTCTTAAATACTTGTTGATGGTATTCTTCCACTTGAAAAACAAATTAATAATAATAATACTACACACAACACTTAGAAATGAAAACTTGAGTAGTATATAAATACCTTTTTTCTGTAAATAGGTTTGACCAACAATATTACAAGCATTTTTATTCATTAACCTCGCTCAGAGACAATTCCTGTGTAATTTTCAGTGTCTGCCTCCGCCCAACTATCCAGTGTTTTAATTTTTCTGGAAGGCCATGTTCTCACTCTCTAGCTGCAATGCAGTCTCCTGCATGTTCTATATTGTCTCCCCACATGGACCACCTTCTGACAGACACAGGATTTACAACAGAGACCCACCCTGCAGCTAATACCTCTACTAAAAAGTTAAGTGTGCATAACTAGATCATTCAAGGCTGTGAAAAATGTCATGCCCTGTGTGATGTAGTAGTTAAGCCAATGTAAGCCCTAGTGTAGACACTGCTAGGTCAATGGAAGAATTGACCTAGCTGCTGCTCATTGGAGAGAAGAATTTTACTACAGTGATGGAAGGGGTTCTTCTGTTAGTATCTACACAACAGAAAGTGGCTGTAGCATTTAAGGGTCTGTAGACATACCCGTACAGAGAGAATTTTGTCCTTAGAGTCTGTGTCACATTTCAAAGGCCAGTATTACATATCTGAGAGCTACAATGTCACTTTTTTTTTTTTTTTTTTTTTTTTAAGTGAGGGAACTTCTCTAAGTGCCAGAAGGCTTTTGGGGAAAGAATTATCTGGGATTATAACAACATTATGTTTTTAATAAATCCGGAGAATTAGCCTCTAAAAATTGTCAGAAGAATTGTATATATTTATTTTGCACCAGTCAACATGGAAAACGCCATGTTCTTGAGATGCAGTTATAAGCCAAACATTGGGGGAAGTGAAACACAAGGGACTAAGTACAAAACAACACTTCAGCCTGGTCAACATGAGAAAATTAGGTCAGCATAAATCAGGGGGTGAAAAGTCCCCACCTTGGAGGGGCATAGCTAAGCTGACCTAAGTCCCAGTGTAGACAGTGCTAGGCTGGCAGAAGAACTTTTCCATTAACATCACTACTGCCTCTCTGGGAAGTGGATTACCTATGCCAACAGGAATTTGGCTCTTTTGCCATTGTAAATAGGAGGGGAAGTGGCCCAAGAGACAGCAACACTTCAGAAGTGACCTACACCATGAAATAGTTTGGGAACCCTTAATCTAATATCAGATCGAGGGTTTCTCTTAGAAAGAATATGGAATAGCCACATCATTCTCAACAGCACTTAATTGGTGTTGTTTTCCATTTACCGTAGCTACTATTTTATATGAAGGCTACTTAAGAGCCTGATCCAAATAACACTGGAGTCAATGAAAAGACTCCCATCGACCTAAATGAGCTTTGGATCAGGCCCTTTAAAAGGCAGAATTGTCCCATGTTTACACTGGCCTAGGATTCAAATCATCTGCGTTCCAGTGCCAGCCTTGCCATAACCTTCTGTGTGACCTTGAGTAGGTCACTTAATCCATGTCTCAGCTTCTTAGTCTAACATACTTCATGGTGATGGTAAGGATAAATTCACGAGAGAGAGAGAGAAGTACTCCGAAACTACAGTGCTGAGCACAATAGAAAAGCTCATAAAAAAATAAATAAAGATGAAGTGGCGGTAATATCTAGAAAGATCATAATTAAAAAAAAGTTTCAAACGTGTTCTACAACAACAACCCAAAGCACTAAATCCTACAACAATTTAGTTAAACACTTTTCCTCATTACACCAAAGTACTAAAGCAATTATTATAAGGCAGGGTCACCGACACTGGGGCATTCCTGTAGTGTCATTTCATTCCGGGGGACGGTCTGCACTTTTAACAATAAATTAACTTTTTATGTCTAAGTATGGGCCTAAAACAACATCTAATTGTATTACAAGCACCACTGGGAAGTTAGCTACCTTGTGATATTGAATCGGACTAAGTTCTGAATAGAATTCTCAAGCAAAAAAATGCTTTCTGCTCTGCAACCTGGAAACCAAAGCTAGAGTTATTAAATTACTTGAGCATATCAAGAAAGCAGGCATTATGGGGATGTTGAAGTTAGGGTTGGAAACATGCCTTGTCAAAACTTTATTCAAAATCCTTTTAATTTTAGTAATTCTTCTGCCCTCCCTCAGATACAGTAGAGTATGGAAGTATGATTACCATTAACCCCACGTTACATGCTACTGTGGCTGAACATGAGTTTTTATTGTTTTAAAATGGAAAATTATTTCCATTCAGCAAAGTGCTTAGGAATATTAATAGTAGGTGCATCTAGATAATGTACTTGTGCTCTCTTCCTTTCCCCATATCTGACTTCCTTTTGCCTTGGACACTAACAGCAAAATTGAAATCAATGGCAAAAATTCTGTAGATTTCAGTGGCACTAAGATGTCACCTAAAGCGTTCACAATCACAAATCACTGCTTCCAATGGGCTTGCAGAGAATCCAGGTGTTCTTTCTACCACATGAATCATTATCAGGTATGTCCATATTAGCCTCAACACTTATTCTGCCCAGTTACTTTAGCAACTATTTTTATATTGATGATTTTTAACGTTACTTTTCCCCACTTCATTGATTCTTTCCTCTCCACTTTCTTTGCATAGTTTCACTAAGTCAATCTGTGGCTTTTAATTGCTTCTAACAAGCCAGAGAAACTTCCTAAACCACTTGGATTTCTTCTGTTTTCCACCCCAATGCAGGCCTCCTGTTTGCCTGTGTTCTCAGTAACCCACAAGCCATCTCCGACTCTCCCCTCCTCCACCCAGCCCTTTTTTCTCCCTTCTGACAACTTCCTTATTATTCCTGCAACTGCCCCTGCATTCAACACTAGCAAAATCTTCCTCCAGGTCTTCAACTCCCTTCTAACTACTACAATCCCCTCCCCAATGGCTTGCCAGAGTCCAAGCAGACTACATCTCCATATGTGCAGAATCGAGCAGCTCACCTTCCCAGAGGAACAGAGTAGCACTAAACACAGAACTCCTCCTCAAGAACCTCCACTGGCTCTCCATTTATTTCAGGAGCCACTTAAAAATGGCTTTGCTTGCTTTCTGAACCTTCCATAAACTTGCTCCAGCCCACCTCTTGGGCACATCTCTTCCTTCTTTTTGGCCCCTCTCCTTGTTTTGCACCAGATTTAATCTCTGCCTTCTAACTCAGACTTCCCAGTCTTAGTGTGAATGTTTTCTCCCCTACAACTTCTGCCGTCTAGAGTCCTTCTTGCATTGCTCCACCTCGACTCACCTCTTTTTCAAAATTTCATCTGAAAACCATTCTCCTTTCTTGACCAAGTCTTAATCACCCCACATGATATTTATTATTCAGTTCTGCAGCGGTCATTATTCACTCCACGAGAAAGATGCTGTACTGAGACTGAACTGGCAGAGGAGCCGCAGGAGCGATTTAAGCATGGACTGATGGACACTGATGACACCAGAGTGGGACATTCTCTGCCTTGTGTCAATTGGCTGTGTGCTCCAATCTTCTCCCTCATGTTCTCAGCTCAACCTCACTCCACACCTCCCCCTCCTCTCCCATCCCCCTCATTTCAAATATCATCCCGCCCCTAGGTTTTTCATTTAGCTACTCCTCTTTCCATTCAACCCCACCCCTAATTTTTTTTTTAAACTGTGGCATTAACATGATGTTCTCATTACTCACTCTGCTTATGTGCTTGATCCTCTTTCCCTTACCTTGCCTCTGTCTTGCCCATTCAGACTGGAACATCTCTGAAGTAGGAACTGTCTGTTCCTCTGTGTTTGTACAGTGGCTAGGACAAAGAGAGCGGTGCCCCAAGGCACCGCTGAAACACAAATAATGACTATTAATGTACATATGGAGCGGCATTGTATTCTAATTAGTTCAACTGAGAAAGCACTCCTGGATGACTGTTAATGTAACAGTTACAATGTCCATGTCGCATTAAAATGTCACACACTGTACCAGGTGGAATCTGAAGGAGTAAGTTATTTCCCTCACCTGGAAATTTCATATATAGGAGTAAAGGATGCAGATGCTGGGGACGAATAAAATTCAAGGGTTCTTCCCATGTTTTGTCCTGTTTCATTCAGCTTTCAGCCCTTGAGACTTCACATCTGATTTATCTTGTCCAGGTAAATGAGAGAGCCCACAATGACTCGCGTCACCTGCCTCCTCCAGTGGGAGCTGGTTTCCTAAATTGCTTGTGACACTGGAGTGGCTCATTGTCACCTCTTGTGGCAAAATGCTGATGAAAGGACAGCAGGAGAGAATATACTCTAATCTTGATGGAAGAAGCTATATTATACAGTATATATCAAATTGTGCACACACACTGCCCACTTTCGCATGTGAACTATTGCAATAAAACATCAACAAGAACTGTTTCCTGGCAAGAGCGACATTTGGAATGCTTGGACTCTTCTCTTTTAAACGATGCTCAGGGAGCACAAAGAACGTTTTGTTCCTGGATCCCACATCTATCAGATCTTTCTGCCAGCTGAGTCTGGTCCTGATTTCTTGGTTCACTGGATAAATGGCAAAAACTTTGTAAGTTGCCAGACTTGTGAATGATCTTTTATAGCACTTTTAAGCATAAACGTGGCTTTAATTAACTCAGAAAAGTTAAAGGCACGCTGCCACTTGGAACTCAAAAGACTGATTTAAGACAATGCGAGATTTGTAGTGACTCTGTTAAAGCCAAACTGATATATCATGAACACACTCTACTGGTAATTGTATCGCAATTAAAATAAAGCCAGTGGAGGCGGCTTCTAGCAAAAGTTTCAACTCATCTTTCTGACTACAAATCAAGCAATGAAATCAATACAAAAACTCTCAACATACAAAACCTCCTCACTCCTGCTCAGCTAAGCTTTCTAGCTTTGCTGCCAGCCCCTTTAATACATCACGGTACATGTGACATCTGAACTCATGTCCTATATTAATTTTAACTATAATTATGACATTCACATGGTGACTTACCAGGAAAAGGAAACTAGCACTGAAATCCAACTTCAAGATTTTATGGTTAATCCCTTAGAATAAGCAACATTTTAGGTCTTTGCAAGCAAAAAATGGGATCTCAACAGATTTCTGTCACTGCCAGTCATGAGCATTGCCAGTAGGATCGCTGATAGTCCAGGATTGTCCTGCAGTCTCCAGGAATTAAAGTTTATGGGGCCCTGATAAAGATTAATCTTTAATTAATGATATCACGTGATGAAACCTCCAGGAATACGTTCAACCAAAACTGGCAATCCTAATTGCCAGTGGACAGCAAAGTTAAAAGGCCCTAGGTGAAGATGGAAAAGATGTTAAAAATGTTTTGAACAATTAGAATTAAGAGGAAGAAGATATCATGTAAAAAGAAAGTGATGCCTCGTTTTTCCTGCTCTTATTGTTTATAATATAGCATAAATGCCCCATTGTGCTGAACATTGTACAAACACCTGGAAAGAAGCAGTTCTTTCCCCAAATAGATCACTATCTAAATAGACAAGAAAATGAGTGAGAGAAATGTAGTGAAACCTCCATTTTACAAATGAGGAACTGAGACAGAGAGCCCAAGTAACCCGCTTGAAGTCACACAGGCCACCTGTGGCAGAGATGGAAGCCAAAGCCAGGTCTCCCAAGACCCAGTCGAGTACCCTAACCACAAAGCTATCTTTCTTCTCCTTTGCAGGAGACAGTGAAAAGGTCAACAAACTTTGGAAAAGTACATGTGTCACAATAACTAAGCTGAAGATGCACGTATTTGTAATAAAGCCAGTTAAACCTGCTGGTGCAAAATAAAGCCCAAGTATTCACAGCCTCATATTCTCTGACCAATACTAAGGTTTTTCCTAGGAAAGAGCCTAATAATGCTCCCTCTCCTGCACTGCCAGAATTGAGGTAGGGTGGGATGACTGCTTTAATTTACTCCAGTCCTACACAACAGATTTCATCCTTGACTCTGAATTCTGTCTGAGAAGTATTGTGACAGAGAAGTAGGGGACTTAATGGGATGGTAACAACACACAGCCTTTCATGTCTAAGTTAAAGCCATAGGAATAAAGCAAGCCCAGATCAGCAGTGGCTGAAAAGCAGGACCATCTGACCGCTGACCATAGCCTATGTTAACGTGGTCTCAGGGCAGTTCCAGACAGATAGGTGTCCACATCAGATTTGCATTAACTGGCTGGCCAACTCAGAGAGGCCAAGGATCGGAGACTGAATCTAACTACTAGAGGATGCACTTTAACAACAGTCCAGAGGGACAATTATGGGGCAGCTGGAGAAGCTTGCTTGTCACTGTACCTGTTCCACTGGCCTGCCTACAAAGCTGTCAGGCTGGCACTTTTCACCAGCAGGGAATTCACTTTAAAGAAGGAATTAACAGGCTCCTTTCTTGAGCTACCATGCCACAGCTGGGTGTGCTCTGGCATAATCCCAACACTGGTATACAGCAACAGCCCCTTTCTACACCAGGTCCAATCCTTCTATTTTATCCAGAAAGGCAGGCGAGCAGCTGCCCAATGTGGATGCCAGTCAATTCGCTGGCAGGCAACTTTAGTACAAAAAGGCTGGTGAGTTGCTACTAAAAGCGATTGTTTGAGACCCATTGTGATAGTCTCAAGACTTGTTATAAACTGCTTTGAACACAATTTTAACCTCATCCCTGAACTTCCCCAGACATCCTGTTATGCATTCAGCCCTTTCGAAGAGCTGAGAAAGTGATCCAAATGGCTGATGAGGACTGACACTTCAGGTGTGTATTTTATCATGATTGCAATGGTCAGAAAATATCAGCACATCTCACATCTACAAACCTGGTTACATTTGCCCCCTCTGACCAATAGGGTTGCCCAAAGGATATATTTGGCTTATTGTCGGTCTCTCTACTCCCATCCAAACTCCCCACTATTTGTGTTTATTTAGTATAGTTACTGTAAACCCATGAAAATTACAATTTGAGTTCTAAAAAAGTGTTTGTTTATTGTTGATCCAGATATGACCTAATTAAATAAGCGCTCTTTGACTCACCATAGGTGGAAGCACTTTTTAAACTTAAATACTAAAAAAAAGTTGCCTATTCCCAGCTCTAGGCACTTTGACAATTAAGAGCTACAATTCATTTGACACACAGTTTCTAAACAACGCAACACAAACATCTTAGTAATGGACACGGATGCAGTGTGGAATTCACACAGGAAAATGAGAAAAGACACCATATCACCCATGGGTGAACACTTTTCACAAAGCAATCACTCTATATCTGACCTGTCAGTCCTCATCCTCAGAGGAAACCTGCACAACAATTTCAAAAGATGATCCTGGGAGCTTAAATTCATAACTTATGCTAGACACTAAAAATCATGATCTGAATAGAGAGACTAGATTTACTGCTTATTACAACAGTCTATAACCCACTACCGCCCCCCTAGCTGCCTTTTCCCTCTATGTCTAGAGGGGGGGTCAGCAACCTTTCAGAAGTGATGTGCCAAGTCCTCATTTATTCACTCTAAAATGCATTATTGGCACACACAACCTTAAACTAGATTTATAGAAAAAGACCTTCTAAAACACTATCATATATAACTAAACTATTGTTGTATGTACAGTAAATAAGGTTTTAAAAATGTTTAAGAAGCTTCATTTAAAATTAAATTAAAATGCAGAGTCCCCAGGACTGGTGGCCAGGACCTGGGCAGTGTGTGTGCCACTGAAAATCAGCTTGCGTGCTGCTTTTGGCACGTGTGTCATAAGTTGCCTACCCTTGGTATAGAGCAGTGGTCCCCAATGCAGCGCCCGCAAGGGCATCTTAATGCGCCCACGTCCTGGCCCCCGGGAGAGCACCCGCCGAAATGCCGCCGAATTTCCGTGGCATTTCAGCAAAGACACCTCTCTATGACAACGCTTGCCGCCGACAAGGGATGTCATTAAGAGGCGTCACTCCCAAATTTCGGTGGCAACGCTTCTCGATGATGTCGCTTGTCGATGGCAAGCGGCGTCATCGAGAGGCATCACCGCCGAAATGCCGTCGAAATTCGACAGCAATTCGGCGGGTGCTCCACTGCTGCAGTGGTCCTTCGGCTGGCGCCCGCCAACCAAAAAGGTTGGTGACCACTAGTCTAGAGGGACATTAACTGATCACCTCACCTTTAATAGTCCCTTGAAATATGTGTTAACTAGTTATGTTAATCAATCTGTTCCAACTTGTATTTAGCTGTGACACACTGAGTACATTTCCCAGACCTGAAGATGAGCTAGGGGTAAACTCAAAAGTGTCTCTCTCTCATCAACAGAAGTTGATCTAATAAAAAAATAATAATACCTCACCCACCTGTCTCTCTTAGTAATGGAGAGTCAGTCTGCTTACATCATTTAGGTAGGAAACGAAACAGGAAACTAACTACACCTTTCCAGATCCAGCACGTTAAATCACCAATTTCCAATACTGGGCATATTTCCAATACTGGAGCAGAGGCGGCCAGGTTTTGATTTTCACAAACCCTCAGCATCTAAGTTACAGGGGCCCAGATGCACTCCAAAGGAGCGCTCTCAGTGCGGGTGAAGGAATTCACCTGCCTACCTCCCAATGCAGGATCAGGACCCTGGTTTGGCAAAAGCAGAACCAGGCCTGGGTCTGACCTAGGTACCATGTCATCTCAGCCTTCAAAGCTGTGGGAAGGGGCTGGATAAGGTTTCAGTTTTGCCTCATCTCTATCTACTTATTAGGTGATAAATGCCCCTAACAGCATATAGAAAGAATAACCCATCAAAAGTCTGCTTGATAAGCAGTGAAAGCTCTTCTGGGTGTCTAAGTGCTCTGCAGCCTTCACCTCTTACCTAGGCACACCTATAGGAATGCAAGTCAGAAAGCAAGCACTCAACCTGGAAATATACAGCAGGGCAATACTCAAATCCCTGCAACATCAATAAATGCATTTCAATGGGGCGAAAAAGCACAGGAATGTAACTGAGAAATCAAACTCTGATTTACATGCCATTCTGTTGCCCATTATCTGTAGGCCAATCCCTTGACTAGCATGAGTGGCCTAACCACGGATAAAAATCAGCTAAGCCTCCCCATCACTCTCCTAAATCATGGGTTTAATATCACAGTCTAGTTGAGTCTCCAAGACGATGGGGATTAAAGAGGGCCCTGGGTTCAGACCGTAGCGATCAGGTGACTGTGGACAAATCACCGAACCCTTTTTTGGCACTGTCAAGCTATCTGGGAGCCTGGGTTCAAATTAGGAACTCAGCTGAGATGCAGAGGTTGGACTGGATCTCAGCTTGTCTAGTTACAGCAACAGCATATACACATGCACACAAAGCCATTTTATACTAAGAAAGGTTACTGTCTCCAGTGTTCTTCCACAACATCATCTCTTCCTGCTGCTTCTTGATCAGGATTCCACTGTGGAAGCGTTTACAATCTTCTGCCCAAACTTATAGGGGAGTAACAAGCTCTGGGCAAGGCAAATGCATTTAAAGATACACGAAAATGTGCTCTGTATGATAGGAAATCACTTCAACTTCCAGCTGTTTCCTTTGTGCTGTATTTCAATTTCTGATGAAAAACATGATTTAATTTTATAGCTTCATATCTGAATATATTAAGTTAAAATTATTAAGAGGCTTCTGTTTCTATGTGTAGCTATTCTTGAGAAACAAAATTAAGTAGAAGTCTGCCCAAACCAAAATCCCATGTCTGTTTCAAATCCAGATCCAGGTTCACAGGTTGATCCTATAGCTACACTGAGTCAATCCTGACAGGCAGGATTTTTTTTAGGTTTGGATCCTGATTTTGAACTCCACATTCAGGAGTGTTTGGATCCACGTTTTCAGCTTGGCTTCTGATACAGATGCAATGTTTTGATCTGGGATTTTGGCTCTTACTAATTATTTGTACTGCACTAATGCCCACAGGTTCCATTGTGGTGAATGTTGTACAACAACATAATAAAAGTCTCAGCTCCCAACAACTAAGCTTTAGGCTCTCCTCCCTGACCAGAAACGCTGTTTCAGGGGATGCCTCTTAAATAGCAGCCTTATAGTGATCACTATTGATCTCTATATTATAGTAGCCCCCTTGCCTCTCCAAGACCCCAAACAATCATGGTCCTGTTGTGCTAGGTGCTGGACAGGCATACAAGGCAGCGTTGATTCATCTGTATCCTTCTAAGCATGCTCTCTTTCATATACGGTGACCAGACAGCAAATGTGAAAAATCGGGACGGGGGGGGGGGGGTAATACGCGCCTATATAAGAAAAAGACCCAAAAATTGGGACAGTCTCTATAAAATCGGGACACCAGTTCACCCTATTTTCATATCACACACATGCACACAGCATTATCGTATGTACTGCCAAAGATGCTCACTAAAGGAGTTTAAAAATGGAACAGTTGATTAACAACCCACACTGAGAAGAGATGCAAATGAGACTAAGAACAAGCCCCACAACTCCATAGTACCTTACTAATGGAGACTGGAGTCTGTGGAGCCTCATCCTTCAGTGCTGACAGGCTGTTTCCTTCCATGTCTTTTCCTGCAACAGAGCAGTATAAACAAGAAACTGAGAATTTCTGTGGAAAATCATGGCTAATTCAAGCAATTACTCTAAAAAGACCTCTGCTAACACAGAGCAGGAGAAATTGTCACAGGCGTTAGACACAGTAGGGCAGCTCCAGGAAGACAGAGCTGCTTTACATAATCTAGTCCATATGTAAATTAACTTCAGAAAACATGGTTACAGATTTGCTGCAAGAGTTTCAGATACCAAAGGGCACTATTTAAAATGTTTGGTCTTTTCAATTGTTACTATGTAAAAACTACATCCAAAAAACCACTTAAAAAAAAAAGGGAGCGTTAAGGTTGCAAAGTCAAGCGCTCAAAGAGTAAGAAACGCCAGAATTAAGGCTGCCTGTGCACTCTTAATTTGGTTCCCTATTCATTAGGAGATGGTCTTTAACTATATGTTCACATCCTATTTTTCCACTGGCCTTCTGCCTCATTTAGTGCACAAAATAACGCCCTGGTAAGTTTTTCAGTATTTCGTTGTATCCTCCTTGCTCAATGCATGGCCCCATACCTAAATGTATTTGACAGTGTACATTCTTTTCAACAAATATTAACCTGAATTATAAAATTTTATAGAACGAGAACTGTATCTAGATGTAATTAAACAATGAAACAATAAAAGATTACAGGTTTTCTGGAATCAACTATTAAGATCCCTTGACCAAGAGGTTATTGGATACAACAAGAAATATTAACAATAACAGTTAGCATTTATGTAGGGTTTTATATTGTCAAAGCAGAGTACATATATTTCATACATGTTGAATATTTTAATGTTATAAAATATGCAATTCTATTCAGGACCATACAATGTCATTATCTAGACAAATTCTGTATTTTGGGTAAATTGTAATGATGTCCTTACACTAAAGGAAAACTTATAACCCCTACTGAAAAACACATTCTATTAGACTAGATTTTTATTTGTCTTGACACTAACTTTGTTTTCAAAATTATTAGTCCTTAGGGGTTCACAATGCTTGATACAGTAAATAACCACTAAAACTGTTGGCCAAAACTCAGTGACAATGTATTACCACCAGACGTGTTCATAGAGAAGTTTCCAAATGCTACCACAGTGCAGACAAGTCTCACAGACACATAAAAAACACGGGGAAATCCTGGGGCAGCACTACTGAAGCCAATGAGAGTTTTGCCACTAACTTCAATAGGACCAGAATTTCACTTAGAGCATTTTGTGCAGTGGACTGGAAGTCAGGACTTGAAGCTTTATTCTTTGCTCTGCCACAGATGTCCTGTGCGACTTTAGGCAAGTCTTATCACCTCTGTGCCTCAGTTCCTCCATCTGTAAAATATGGATAGCACTTGCCTACCTGATGGGGTGCTGTGGATACATTAATTTATGTTTAGAAGAGCTCCGATACCATGGTGATGGAGAATCATAGAAATTGGACAAGTAGTCCTATATATAGTACCGCTAGTACCATTCTTGGCTTGGGCCAATGAAACAAGAGATATATTAAATAACTGTACAACTGAATCAAGTACAAATTTGGCATGTCAGTAAGAAGTAAAGTCTTAAAAATGCATCTAACAGCCATTTAAGAAGCCAAATGCAATAAGAAAAGCAGGCAGGCAGAAACTTGTGGAGGAAATTAAGTTTCTTATGACATTTTTTCTGTTAACACATTCATTATAAAATGAGTGAGAGAACAATCTGATAAATAATCAGAGTTATGACTGTAAAGTCGATAGGATCTTACTGGTCAGTATTGTTGAGGTTCTGTGTAGAAAACTGCTGATTACAGTCACTGATCAGCAATTCGGAGCCTCATTGCCTTAGTTAATGGTATAAATGCTTCTCAAATTTAATTTTACATTTGCAAAAAAGGCTCTCTGGACTCAGGATATCACTGAACTGAGCACCTTCATCTTCCAGCATCATGGTTAAGTGCCCCTGTGATTTCAGACACGAGTCCCTATGCTCCTCCTGCTGTGCAGTGCAGAGGAATTGACCTAAGGAAGCAAATGCCTACAGAGAAAGGAGAAAAGAGAGATAGATCCCTCCACTTCCCTATTTTATGCATCGGAAACAGAAACACAGAGAGGTTAAGTGACTTACCCCAGGAAACTAGTGCCACAGCCAGGAACTGAACCCAGATCTCAGACTACCAATATAATTCCTTAACTATAGACACATCCTTCCTCTTAACAATCCTCTTTTCCCTTCAGAAAAGGAGGCTAGAATAGTCACTTCATTCTCTGATGGACCCAGCTGCCTCTGTGCTTAGTTTGTCATGTGCACCATTTTCCTGTCATTGAGTTCAATATGCTACCATGGAGCATATCACATCATGCATAATACCACAGATCACAATAATGCACTAAATTCAAACACAGGTATCAGACAAGGCTGAAGTTGGTTCTTTATTCACAGTTCCTTAGCTGTGATACTAGCTTCTTATTCCTAGTTTCCAGCTCCTTATTCAAAGGCAGTGTCATGCCATGTCATATTTAGTCATGCATGCAATTCTACACTTGCATGCAAAATGGCATCCTCCACACAGCACGACCTCATATATACACTGTGTGCGAGGTCATGTTGTGTGGAGAATGCCATTCTGTCCATGCAATGGGAGTCTGGATGGAGTTGTCCCACAGGCAAAGCTGGTCCTGGGGCATACAATGCATGCCTTGCATATAGTGACTACACATTACTGAACAAAGGCCAAAGCTGTTTTAAAATAGAGCACTGCAAAATTAAGTTGGTGGTCATGTTATCAAATTAGTGATTGTGATAAAAATGTAAGTTACTAATTAATTATATATTAATTAAATAATCACATAAGGAGCTGGGTTTTGACTGGCTGTACATGATAAATTAGATCTCAGGTCACCTCAAGGGACACATCTGTGCAACCATCAGCCTGTTCTAAAGCTGGGACATACCACTTGCTGACCTTACAGAAGTGTTGATACTTGGGCCTACAAATTTCCCCTAATTGTAAACTCAGTTGTAAAAAGTATAGGAAAGTTCACAACATGTTAACATTTGTTACTGCAGGTTAATGTAACTTAAAGTCAAGTTGCTTTCGATAACAAGTGTTATAAACAGGCATAAGAGAACCAGACAGAGACTAGATGAGTCCAAACAAAAAGGTCATGCTGATATAATTCAAGGATTATGCTGAAATTCCCAATGATTATGGGAAAAGCAGACGATATGGAACCAGAAATTAATGAACCAATTTTGATTCGTTGGATGTTAGGCCTAATTGATAGACAAAATAATGAGGGGATGGGCTATTGCATCCGTCCTTCCCTCTGAGAGTCCTTAAAGAAAGATTTGGGGAAGGAAACAGAACAGACTTGAGGCTAGGGGAACGTGGCAGTCGTGAGGGTGAAGCACGTTGCCATTTCCTGGAACCCCACACCTTTGTCATCCTGATCCTGAGAGTGGCCTGGTCTGGTCAAGACCTGAGAGGGGGAACCAGATGACACTGCCACCACTATCAGCTCCAGCCTAAACACTACCTGAGATGCAACAGGATTGGACTGTACCAGCAGCAGCAACAGCTCCCTAGGGTTGCCAACATTGCATTTATAAAAAAAGGGACTGATTTCTTAGCATCCCTGCCACCCCCCAACCCACCCCATTCTCCTCCAGATATTTATTATTATTATTGATGATAATAATAAGCAGTGCTTACCTACATTTGCCAAGGGTATTTCTTGCTGCTTTTTGCAACACTCAGCAACTCCCCATCTTGTTGTACAGCGATGAAAAAATAAGACATGTCTCTTATAATAATAATAGACTGTTGGCAATCCTAGCTCCAGCCCCTCTCAACTAACTTCTCTTTTCTCCAAAAGGACAGTGATCAACATCTCTGATACCATCTAAGACAGTGGTTCTCAACCAGGCGTACATGTACCCCCAGGGGGACATCAACTCATCTAGATACTCGCTTAGTTTTATAACAGGCTACATAAAAAGTACTAGTGAAGTCAGTGCAAACTAAAATTTCATACAGACAATGGCTTCTTTATACAGCTCTATATATTATACACTGAAATGTAATACAATATTTATATTCCAATTGATTTATTTTATAATTATGTTAGAAATGAGAAAGTCAGCAATTTTTCAGTAATAGTGTGCTGTAACACGTGTGTATTTTTATGTCTGATTTTGTAAGCAGCTATGGTTTTGGGTACACAAGACAAATCAGACTCCTAAAAGGGAGACGGTAGTCTGGAAAAGTTGAGAACCATGGATCTAAGACTGTCAAAGAAGGGCATTTTCCTTCTAAAATGGAAAGGCCCTCATATTCCCAACACTTGTCTCTCATTCCCGCCTACTCTTCCATCCCAGTCACATTCATAGAAAGCATGTGCATGTGCAGTTTTTCTTAAAAAAAAAAAAACAAAAAACACAAACAAACCATTTCAGAACTTTCTGAATATTCTGCTGTACTCAGATATTTCCCAAAAATAGTAAAAAACCCTTTGACAGAGGCAGATTGGGTTGGTGCCTGGGATAGCACTTGGATTAGAGAACCATAATATACCCTGGGAGCCTCACAGATCCTGTGACGGAGAAGTTATTTTACAAATAGCCTCTTTCTGCACATGTACAGTATAATCCACTGGGTGAGTGGGCCTTCTCAGGCACCTAAGTTGAAAAGAAACTCTTTCAAATAACATTTTAATTTGATTCCCCCAAAGGGCTGGGGGGTGCTGTGCACTGTTTTGGGGGTAACTCTTGAGCACTGGAGATACTGGTGCAATGACCTGAACCTTGGTTTGATCACTTTTTGTGCACAAATAAACATTGCCAGAATGGGCTTGTGTTAAGAAGAGTGGTCTCTTCCCCCACTCCCTGCCAGGCGCTGTATTTTGGGAAACTTGTGGTCAAATGACCCCAAATTCCAATCACCAACATAGCCCCACAACCCCATGAGACATGCCAAATTTCAAAGCAATTCAAGTAACCATGTGGACTTTAAAGCTCAACTCTAAGTGCTCTAAATAGAAAGCAGGTCTTAACTGCAACAACAACAGAGCTATAGCTGTGCTATAATTAGATCCATAATTTAAGAGTACTCTTGGATTCCTTGCTGACACTAAGTTCTCACATAGTAGCAGATACAAGTCATGTTTTCTTGACATCTCCAGTTGGCTAAGAGACTCCATCCCATCCTCATGGGCAATGACCCGACCTCAATTATTCACGCCTTTGTCACCTCTCAGCTGGACTACAGCCACATTATAAACTTGGGCACAAAGCCTTCAGCATTTGGGAAGCTCCAGCTAGTACAGAACACTGCAGGGCACCTCCTCAGCAACACAGGCTACCACAAACACATTACATGTATCCTCTGCTCTCTGCAGTTGTTTCCCAAAGAATTTCTAAGCAATTTAAAGATCTTGGTCCTTATCTTCAAAGTGCTCGATGGCATTGGGTTCAAGCTATCTAGAAGATTTCCTAAGATGTGGAACAAATACCTCAGGCACACTGTAACTCTACAATATAGAATCATAGAATATCAGAGCTGGAAGGGACCTCAGGAGATCATTTAGTCCAACCCCCTGCTCAAAGCAGGGCCAATCCTCAACTAAATCATCCCAGCCAGGGCTTTGTCAAGCCTGATCTTAAAAACCCCTAAGGAAGGAGATTCCATGACCTCTCCAGGTAACCCGTTCCAGTGCTTCACCACCCCCCTAGTGAAAAAGTTTTTCCTAATATCCAACCTAAACCTCTCCTAGTGCAACTTGAGACCATTACTCCTTGTTCTGTCATCTGGTACCACTGAGAACAGTCTAGATCCATCCTCTTTGGAACCTTTTTTCAGGTAGTTGAAAGCAGCTATCAAATCCCCCCTCATTCTTCTCTTCTGCAGACTAAACAATCCCAGTTGCCCCAGCCTCTCCTCATAAGTCATGTGCTCCAGCCCCCTAATCATGTTTGTTCCCCTCCACTGGACTCTCTCCAATTTTCTTGACATCCTTCTTGTAGTGTGGGGTCCAAAACTGGACACAGTATTCCAGATGAGTGTTGGGGGGGAGGGATAGCTCAGTGGTTTGAGTATTGGCCTACTAAACCCAGGGTTGTGAGTTCAATCCCTGAGGGAGCCATTTAAGGAACTGGGGTAAAAGTCTGTTTGGGGATTGGTCCTGCTTTGAGCAGGGGGTTGGACTAGATGACCTTCTGAGGTCCTTTCCAACCCTAATCTTCTATGAGACCTCACCAATGTCAAAGAGGGAAATGATCATGTCCCTCGATCTGCTGGCAATGCCCCTACTTATACAGCTCAAAATGCCTCTAGCCTTCTTGGCAACAAGGGCACACTGTTGACTCATATCCAGCTTCTTGTCCACTCTAACCCCTAGGTCCTTTTCTGCAGAACTGTTGCCTATCCATTTGGTCTCTAGTCTGTAGCAGTGCATGGGTAAAGCTTGTGTATGCAGTAGGCAGAACTTTCAAGGGGGGGCAGTTCTCAGACCATGGAATGAACTCCACTGGGAACTCAGGATAATCACAAACTTCACCACCTTCTACTCCAAGTGCAAGGCTCATTTCTTTGACCTTGCCTTCTCTAACACACACATAATAGCAACATGTATTTTTAAATGACAAACAAACCTAAACAAGACACTCCACTGCACTTGCTTCTATCCCTGGGGGTGGGGGAGGATGAGAAAACAACCACCGAAAAATAGATGTGTAGTCACGTTGCTTAATAACCACTACTTCCAGGTGCTCAAATACTGCAGCAGTGAATGTGCTATAACAATCTCTCTACAGAATAGATCCAATATACTTTGACCAAGTACTGTATGACATGCTGATTATTGATACTGTCCTGCCCTCACTTTTTAAAGCAAATGTTAAATGGATTAAAAAATGGCTAACTGACCAGTCTCAAAAAGTAGTTGTCAATAGGGAGTCATCTCTGAATGGAGAGGGCTCTGCAGGGATCAGTACTAGGCCCAACACTCATTAATATTTTCATCAACAATCAGAATATAAAAATCATTCCTGATAATGTTTGAGGACAGAGCAGTCCTACAGAGCAATCTGGATTCAAGCAAAATCCATTTTACTTCATCTAGGAACAAGGTATACTGGCCACATCTATCAAATAGGGGGGCTGTGTCCTGGAAAACAGTGACTCTGAAAAGGATTTAAGTCATAGAATCACAGAAAAGCAGGGCTGGAAAGGACTTTGAGAGGCCTTCTGATCCAGCCCCCCTGTTCTGAGGCTGAATCAAGTATATCTAGACCTTCCCTGACAAGTGTTCACCCAACCTGATCTTAATCTCCAATGACAAGGATTCCGTAACCTATTCCAGTACTTAACAATCCTTGTAGTTAGATTTTCCTAATATCTAACCTAAGTCTCCCTTGCTATAGATTAAACCAATTACTTCTGGTCCTACCTTCCTTGGACATCAAGAACAAGTGATTACTATCCTCCTTATAACAGCCCTTAACGTATTTTAAGACTTATCAGGTTCCCCCTCAGTCTTCTTTTCTCAAGACAAAACATGCCCAGTTTTTGTAACTTTTCCTCAGAGGTCAGGTTTTCTAAGCCTTTTAGCATTTCTGTTGCTGTCCTCTGACTTTCTCCAATTTACTCTACATTTTTGTTAAAGCATGGTGCCCAGAACTGGACACAGTACTCCGCCGAGGCTATTCAGCGCTGAGCAAGAGCATGACTGTTACCTCTTGGTTTTACATACAACACTCCTGTTAGTATGCCCAAGAATGCTATTGGCCTTTTTCACCACTGCATCACATTGTTGGTTCATGTTCATTGTATGATCCATTATAACCCTTAGGTCCTTTTCAGCAGTACTACTGGCTACTCAGCTATTCCCTGTTTTGCATTTGATTTTTCCTTCCCAAGTGAAGCACTTTGCACTTGTCTTTATTGAAGTTAATTTTGTTAATTTCAGACCAATTATCCAATTTGTGAAGATCATTTTGAATTCTAATCCTGCCCTCCTAAGTGCTTACAACCCCTTCCATCTTAGTGTCATCCACAAATTTCATAAACGAACTTTCCACTTTATTGTCAGCTTTATCAATGACTTCGCTAAACAACTGAATGTGAACTCCCAGTGTGATCCTTGGATGTATTAGGAGTAATGAATAAGAGTAGGGAGATGATTTTACCTCTGATTATGGCAGTGGCGAAACCAGTATTGGACTACTGTATTCAATTCTGGTGCCCGCATTTAAACAGGATGTTGAAAAATTGGAGGGGGCACAGAAAAGAGACAAAAAGTGATTCAAGGGCTGTAGAAAATGCCTTACAGTATTAGTTAAAGAACTCAACCAGTTTAACTTATTCGAAGGAAGACTGAGACGTGGCTTGATTATGGTGGGTAAATACCTCAACATGGACAAAATACTGGGTCGTAACAGGCTCTTTTAATCCAGCAGAGAACAAGAACTGATGATGGGAAGTTGAAGCCAGAAAAATTCCAATTAGAAAAGGTGTGTGCCTCATTTATCAGTACGGGTGATTAATCATTAGAACAAGCTATCGAGGGAAATAATGGATTCTCCCTCCTTTGGAGTTTTCAGATCAAGAGTAGGTGCCATCCGAGAAGATACATTTTAGTCAAACACAAATTCTTACTGAGCTCAGTGCAGGGTAAATGGGATGAAATTCTGTGGTGTTATACAGGTCAGACTAGATGATCTGATGGTCTCCACTGACCTGAAAACCTCCGACTATGAAACCTTGTTACTGGTCCTTCTGCACACACCCCTTTATCCAAGTTTCCCCTCTACAAAGATGTTCGGTGCTACGGTTGTGTCAGGATTACAGACTATAAAAATCCCTTTACGGGGAGGCAGGCAGCACCTAGTTATGAAGCAATTCAATGCAGAAACTAATGAAGAAACTTCCCTTCTGTGCAAAACAGGGTCTTATACAAACCCTTAGATATGCTTAAGCATAGGTATCGCTAGCAATCAGTACTAACAGCAGCAGCAATGGCTCAATTAAAATTATAATAAATAGCAACTTCTTTACTTATTTTACAATTTCAGAGTCAAAGTAAACAAGTGAAATGCATTATGTCAACTGAGTATGTCATTTCATTAAGAGCAGTAATTTGCAGTTAAGTCTGATCACAAATTTGCAGTTAAGTCTGATCACAGAAACATTCAAATATTTGACTCTCTGATTTACATCAGAGATTTCTGTGCATGATTTCAAGTAAGCTGAAAGAAAACAAGATGCACTGCAAACTAGCAACTCCTGTATCTTTTCAGATACCATTCACTGATTAGAGAAAAATGAAATGCCCTACTTCAGAAAAATCCTTCCTCTGCCCTCTGTAGCTCTTATCCAAATAAAATGAATATAGCATTAACATTTAAAGTAATGTTTCAAAATACTGCTAAGTTCAATAAGCCATCAAATTATTTGCATGAAACAGAATCTTTTGAAGCAAAAGTGTTGTCCTTATAGCTACAAAGTTGTCGGAACAACATACAACACTGAGAACCATTTTGCATGTTCCCACAAACATGGTCAAACTGAGGGCTGGCATTTCTATGATGGAATTTTGGAATTAACACAAAGAAGGTGAAGGTGAAGATATTCTAGCCACAGAGAGTTTTTTTCCAAATTCCACTCAAGTGCACCAAGCCACATTGCTGCTGTATGAGTCTCACAGCTCAACTAGCTGCTTCAACTGACAATACCATAAAGGCATAAGTAATTTGCAAGCACTGTTTTCTGTTTCAGAACCACCAGAAACTACTCAGAGCAGCAGTATGCACGGATTTAGGCCTTGTATGTTTGCAGAGAGTTAATAAACATGATTACAGGGAGCCAGCTGTGTCCAAATAGTGCCTCCATATTTATTTTTGTTGTGAAATGAGCAAAAGACAAAACACTAAAATGTTTTTGTATTTGTAGTTTATCCATGTTTCTTGTTCTTATTTCACGTAACAGTAAACCACAGATCCTATAGACTTCATTTGTAACTATCATAATTTCTGTGAAAACATAACTGTATTTTGCAAATTGGCTGAATGTTTTATTATTGATTTTATTTACATACCTATTGTACATTTACTAACAGAGAAAACTCAAATCAACATTGGTGTAATGTGTGTGCCAGAGCAAAATTAAAAGGTTCACCTCTGGGAGTGGCATATCCTCATCTCTTCATAATGAAACAACTCTTGCAGGGAAGTGTCACTTGTGGTGACCCAATATATATTTTGTCACAGACAGCCAATCAAAACCAAACTCCTTGTTCAAGGACTCTTTACAACACTGAAGTGAAGGAGGGAGGGGGCATATGGCAGCATATTATGCTCGATCATAGCTTCAGGTCAGTCCCCAAACCAAATGAAATCTCCAAATCTTGTGCCTCCTGACCTCACTGATGCCTTTGTGGACTTCAGTTGGGTTAGCCTCTACCATGCATAAATTTTGGGGGAATTTATGCTCAGTCTACCATAGCTTGAAGATCTTCCTGTGAAGTTTTCATACCCAACGCTGCAGACAGGGTACTCCAAAACCTCACATCGTCAGCTCACACAGAAAAAAGCCATGCAGGGGGGAGAGTACACTGAGCTCAACCATGCAAATAGGAGCCAGAACTCCCCCTTGGTTCCTTTACTGGCACTTTCCTCCCCACATCCCTACAGGCCTCCCAGATTGGGTGGAAGTTAGAATGCATTCACACACCTATGCAGTTGCTGTACTTAGCTCTGCAGTCTGGAATTCTCCCACAGCTGAATACTTTCCTCTTGTTCACCCTACTAAATAGCATTTATCAGCACACATCAAATGCTTCTGTGTGTCAGCATCTAGGTTATATTGTGTCCTTATGCTCTTCATTGATTGCACAGAACTTCACACAAGAATATATCAGTTTTTCAGGTGACTTTAACAAATGATCTCAAGCAGGCTTCTTGTAACACTGCAGAGCAACAGAAAGCCCTT
Organism: Gopherus evgoodei; assembly: GCF_007399415.2. Taxonomy (NCBI): domain Eukaryota; kingdom Metazoa; phylum Chordata; order Testudines; family Testudinidae; genus Gopherus; species Gopherus evgoodei. The sequence continues at coordinate 110,568,674 of NC_044325.1, read as the reverse complement.
CTTTTGATAGCAGATTCCAAGGATTTTTGGAAGTTTCCCAGTAACAAACACAAAAAGTGAAAAAAGAAGCAGACCCCAAAAGATAAACCCCCCTCTACTGCAGAAAGCACATTATCACTCCAAAAGAAGAAAAACAAGCAAATACATAAAAAGCCAAACACTTACCAGCTTTTTAAAAAGCAGCAGTTCCTTTCCCCCACCCCAATCACAAAATGGCTATATTAGAGCTACAGCTCATTCCTACACAGATTTAAAAGGCCAGCTACTAAGACAGACAGCATGCTGGGAAAGGCTCCTATAAAAGGAGAAAGCAAAAGCTTTGAGCTCAGTAATAGCAATGGGTCCAGAAGAAAGATTAATTGATCTTATTGAAAGAGTAATGAAATCCCACTTTTCTGAATGCTAAAAACATTCAGGAGAAAGCCTGTAATAATACAGTCTGTGGTTACATACCATATGTTATGCATTTGAGTTATTGATACTTTCTGTTTGTTCTCCTATATAGTTATAATAAATATCCTGATCCTTTCTGGAAAAGTAGCAGCTTTTTTTCCCTTGAGCTTACTACCATGTCTTGACCCACAGGCTCAATTTACTTCTCTCTTAGTAAGTGACAATCTAATAAGCATGACTGATAACTACTAGGGTGACTTTCTCTTAAAACGAAGCTTAGGGAGTGCACTGACTAGCTTTATACAACAGGAGAATTGCTGCTTCATTATCTTTCTGGAATAGCATATGTAAAGTCTGTTACTAACTTTTAACTATATTTATTTACATGTCCCAAAGCCACCCAGGGCTAGTTTTGGGGCTTGTGAAACCTGTTGCCCCAGTTGTGGTAGAGAGCAACAATGACTGATTTGATTCTGTGTGAGAAATAGCTGAACTTCTACTGAGGGTGCGAGGCCACTGCAAGCTCCTTCCTAGCCGGTAATGGAGCTGCCTACAGCTTACCTTAGTTCCTTCTCTGAGCTGATAATACAGCATCTGGACACAAACTTGGGAAGGGGGAAGAGAGTGATCAGTGGAAAAGCCTTCACAGTGGACAGAGAGAAGGGAAACTCAGACTTCTTCACAGGAGTAGCAGCATCTATCAGAACCCAGGGGAGGAGGGGAACTAGAAAGGTGATTCCCAGTGAGGAGAGACACCTAATTGACCCTTGGAAAGAAGACAGAATGAGATACAGTAGGAAAAAAGGGAGTAGAAGAAAAGGAGTTAAGAGGAAGCTACAACACACCATGGGGGAGAGAGGTGGGGAAGAAAGAATTGGGGGTAGGGAGAAAGTAGATACAGGAGATGATGGAATAGAGTCTGTTCTTTCAAAGAAATACACGGCAAACTTAAGAAGTGTTGTGGAGATAGAATGAGCTGGAAGGAAAAATAAATGGGATAAAAATCTAAGGAAAGAGAACAAATGTAAGACTCCTCCACCCCCAGAACTCTTAGTTAGAACAGTGACTTGTACTAATTTGTACTTTTTTAAATTGTATCTCTGGCCCACACTCTCCCAAGCTGAGGATGGAGGGGATGAAAGGTGGGTGGGTGTTTTCATCACTTATACCAACGTTCCAGGTTCCTCTAGCTAAGCAGAGAAAGACAACAAAACTCTAATCCAGAACACTGCATTTGTTATACACACACCCAGCGGGTTTAGGCCAGGCCAGTTAGAATGCTCCATCTACAAGAAGCAAGGAGAAACAATGTAGAAGGCCAATAAAGAATCAAAGCATGTGGTAAGAGGGGACTCAACCCAGGATGTGCTGAGCATCTGCTGCAAACCCTCAGCTCTCTTTGGTTTATATGGGTATTAAAGAGCACTCAACACCTCACATATGAGCTAACTGAATTTTTCAGACTGTTGGTAATTATTCTGCATGGACCCCATGATAAGCAGCTGATCTCCATTTACCCTGCAGCAGAGGAAGCTGATGACAGCAGGAAAAATCTTTGCCCATGCTCTTCAAAATTTAAGTTTCCTAAAGTTGACAAATAGGCTTCCCAAAGTCTAAACGCTGGCCCAGCTTCTGGGTTGGCTTAGCAATGACAAAGTAGTCTACTGCAAAAGCTTTTTGCTCCTGACACATATCTATATGGAGTTGTAGTTGTCTGCAGTCAAACTTATGAAAGTTAGCAAACATATTAGGTATTTCAAAGTTTAAATGTTCAGGTTGAGAAGCTTGTGGACTAATTTTCAATTTTCAAAATCAGGCCCAACCTGTCTCAAACTGGACACCCAAAAATCTTTAAATTATTGCCTGGAGCTGGATAGAAATTTGTTGTCAACACATTTTTTTCAATAGAAAATGCTAGTTTAATCAAAAATCTACACATTTTAAAAAGGATAGAGTGACAGAAAATTTGAACTGGAAAAAATGTTTTGGAAAATTACTAGGATTTTGGAATTTCATTTTGGATTTCAAAATTTCTTTTGGAATTTTTCTCACATTTATATTTTTACATTCTTTCATGACATGAGAGTTGTAGTAGTGTATAATATGCACTAGTACAACTTGCATGTCAGAATGACATGATAGTTAAAATCCTATTATTTTTATGTTACTTTTAAACTCATTAAGGGCAGCTGCTAGTTAAACTGTTTCATTACAACACAAACAGGAGACATTTTGATCTACAGAAGATAAGATGTTTCAATTGGTACAAAGTCGCAGCTGCCCTTAATGAATTTTACAATAGAACATTATAGCATAATATGACATGTCAGTGGTACTACTCACAACCTTACATAGTTGTGACATATACTGTTAACCGTAACCTAGCACTACTGACAGGCCATGAAATAATGTAAAAATAAAAATGTAAGAGAACAAAACAAATAAAATAAAATCTGAAATGAAATTTTGAAACTCTGAAACAACGTTCTGAAAGCCTGAACAAATTTTCCCAAACTGATTTTTTTGTACAGGAAATCCCAATTTAAAGGAATTTTGATAGTTATTTGTGTTCTGAATTGTAATTACTTTTGTTGCTGAAAATGTTGAAATTTGCCCCAAACCAAAAATTCAGCATTTCAGCCTACGATTGACCCTCGCTTGTCAGCTCTTTGGTTCCAGATCTGACCTTGTTCTCTGTTTGTGAAGCACTGAGCATGAGATTTACAAACGGGTTTCTTAGGTGCCTGCTGCCCAGTAGAATTCACAGCCCTGAGTTAGGTATCCAGGCTCTCCATGGAGACAATTAGGTGCCTAAGAAAGGGAATCAGAAGCCAGAAAGCTGAGCATGGAGTTGCCTAAGCAGGCCAGTAAACAATGCCACAGAGAAGGGCTGGGATAAAGAGAGTTGAGTGCCTAATTCTGGGCCAGAGGAAGGTGCCTCCCTCTACTTGGGCATCAGTCAGACCCCCGCCCCTTTCCCATGCCATTATAGCCCTGCTGCTAGGGCAATTACCTGGGACAAAGACAGCCTGTTTTCAAACCTCTGCTCTTTCTGATTTGGAGCAAGAACTTGAACTTAGGTCTGCTCGTCCTGGGAGAGTGCCAGAGCTACAGGCTATTCTGGGGTAGGTCTCAATCTCTCCTGTTGAAACTGTTCCAATGAGTATGAATAATTAAATATTCATTAGGCCAAAGAGAAAAGTAGGGCAAGATTGACTGTATATCCCAGTGGTTAGGGCATTCACCAGTGATGTGGGAGAATCAGGTTTGACTCCCTGCTCCAAATCAGGGATTCAAATTTGTGTATCTCTCATATCTCAGGTGCATACACTAGGCACTTACACTCATGCCAGTCAGCCTCCCAGAGTCCTCATCTGCTCATCCCTGATGTCTTTTGTGTTAGGTAGGCATGCCAGCAAGATAGGCAGGAAAATGCCTAGTCTGGTAATCCCAGCAGGGCACTAAACAGCTTGGTGGCATCAGGATTCAGTAGCTTTGCATATGTCCACTGGCAGAAACACAGATGTCTATGAAGTTTAGGCACCTACTGGGGGAGGTGATAGCTGAGCAGTGGTTTTGTGAATGTCATTGGTGCCTAAATGTTTGATTTAGGTGCCTAAAGAGGCAGTTAGATAGATTCCTTTGTGGCTCTAGCCTCGAGTACCTCTTTGGGTGCTATATAAATACAAAATATCACCTTTCTTTTTGCAGGTGCTGTATCCTTTTCTCTTGAAATATCAATGTGCTGACAACTTACTGAGGTGCTACTAGACTTGATTAGTAAGTACAGAAATGACAACCACAAAGTATTACTTTGCAAAAATATGATTGCTCCCTCATCTAAGGTTAAAGCACATGTTTACAAACTGGATTCTGAAGCACTGTTTGCAGATTGCAATTAAAGAAACATTTTGATTGAGTATTTATTACACACAGCAAATACCAAAACAATATCATGACTTTCATTTCCTGTAGAGCAGATGTTTGCTAGCAATTTTAGACTAAACCTGAAGGAAGTAATGTGAACTCTTGAAGCTGGTGTTATACTTACTGCAGCTGAACATATTGTCGGGAAAACTGCTGAAGATATTTATGATCATTGCTGAAAGAGAATTTGCATTTGCAACGTTTATTGTGCACCGTAGGGTCAAGTGACTTAAAAGTACTAATCACAATTTGCAAAAGAGGCTGGAAATATTGAGTTCCTCAATTTTTGGGTGCCCATGTGATGCCTTAAAAGGATCTGCTTTTTAGGGTGATCCATTTTAGGTTCCTCAAATGGGGCACCCCAAAACAGAGAGACTCAAAATCACTTCTTAAATTTTAGGCCATTCAGTGTTCAACTAGCTCTGAGCCCCATCTCTGAGGAATGAATGCCCTTCATTCCCCACTTAAATCAATGGAAGCGGAAGGCTCGTAGCATTTGACAGGAACCACTCAATACCTAATTGGGGGGAGAATTGGGGGCCTCCTTTGCTGAACGAGTTTGATCTCCTGCTCATGCTTCCATATAAAGCTGTTTCTCTTTGTTTCTTGCAGATGCTCTAATAAAATCCACTTACACTCACCCACCTAGAGGATTAGTTCAGTAGATGTGGTATTGTTTGTTTGTGCATATGTGCTGCACTGAGATTTGAGACGATTGAAGATAGGCTGAGAGCAGCATGTAGCACATTCTGAAGCCATGTAGCATGCACTGACCTGGGCTGAGTGGGTAGATCTCATTATCAGCCCCAAAGAACAGATTCCGTGTCAGCTTGCGAGGGTCAATTTTCTGAGGGGTGGAAGAAGCAGGACAGAGAGAGAACCTGCGACGAAGAAAATTCTCCTCCTTCATGGCATGAGCAGTAGGGGTTTTCTACAAGGAATGGACAGAAATAATAACAGTTAGTGCCAAGACACAAGAAACCAAAGTTTCACATGCAGAATACTCTGCTTCTTCAGAGCTACCTAAACAGAGTGCTGATTCCATTTTTAGAATGCCAGAGAGATCTTCAAACAAATTGCTATATTAGTAGGAACAGCCAAATTCCTGTTCTTCTCACTCCTGGCCATCAATGAACTGTGGGAAAGTGGAGTGACACTGCTACAAACTCCCGTTCATGGATCCAGCCTGTGTAACATCTCCATTCCTTTATGAGGCTCTGAAGATACTTCCTAGTTAATGGTTACTTTCTGGACCTAGGAAGAGCAGAACACTGAATTGCTTTGCTACATTTTTTAAAAAGAAGGTTCTGGCTTTAGGCTGCAGTCACTGAGATCAGAGTCTAGTCTAAGGTTTATAGAGGAAGATCAGCTGCCAGGATCCTGATATGAGTAACTTGAGCTGCACAGAGAACTAGCATCGAAAAGCCAGTCCCTCCTGCCCAATTTCTTCAAACAGCACATTTGCGCAGCATCACATTTTCTTTCGAATGGCCATTAGATCAGCTTCAAAGTTTGATCAATAGAGGTAAGCTTTTCCCCTCTGCTGGGCTACAGAACAGCATTTATCTTCCTGAAAGCCTCCCTACGTCTCAGTACAAAAGCTGGGTAGTGCTGTACTATTTACCACTTCTCCTCTGAAGCACAGATTATCCTGACTGGAATTAAAGGTTTCTTTTATACCTTTCTGACAAGCAGTTCAATTTTACCCATCACAATTTAGTATTATGATTATCTTCCTGATTTCTAGGCTTTATGCTCCCTCTGATGTGCAACTGGAGGCAGAGTTCTCTTGAGCAGTGATGGGAGTTAACTTAGCCTTCAGGCTTTGCAGAAGGGAATACATGGTATATTTTCTCTCACAGGATGAATTATTGCACAAGAAAGAGAGTTTGGGGGAGACCCACTGGAATTTCAGGGCACTGTTTCCTGAAAAATGGTCTGTAAGTTTGCCCATCTCTTCGTGCTATGAAGAAATAACGGGCCAGCTGTTTGGTGCAGCTGAGGATAACACAGCGGAAACAGCTCCCAGCATGATTTAAAGCAGCCTAGGGGCTCTTTAAATTATACTGGCTGAAGTGATACCACATAGACCACTGTATTGGCTGAGGCTCATGGAGGATGCTGTGCATTCCACCCTGCTCCTGGGAAAACCGCATCCCTGCAGCTGAAACCCTCCCCACTCCATCTCTGATAGGAGAAGCCTCAACTGCCCTTTCAGGGGAGCTTTTCACTACTGAGGCAGTACAAAGCAGGCAGGGTGGGGGTGGGGTCAAGAATCTAGTGGAATGTGAGAACACATCCTCTTGTATTTTGCTAGGGCTGTGTCTCTGGCACCTGCTATGTTGATCCATATAGGAAGCAATTACAATAATAATGTTTTTTGAGTTAAATAGCATTTACGCTGCCAAAGGTAAGTGTGAGCCAGGAATCTATTACTGCCAGCTGGTAAGGGGCACCAGAGGGGGCGCACGAGGGTTACAGGGATCTTCTGGGTCTGGCATGTACAACCTAGTTCACCAAAGAGTGTCATGTGAGATCTCAAATAAAAGTCAGTGTCACATGGGTTATAACTGTCATCGTAACTGCAAAATGCATGTATGGATGTTCTGTAAGGAGTTATGTACATACACTGAAAATTATGTTCCTAAGGTCTGCGTCCAGGGACTGGTCATCAGAAAAGGTAAAAAGCAGGTTTTCTTTCAGACAAGAAATGTTAATCCTATCCAGCTGTTTACATATCAATTAGGTATTGTACCGTTCACAATGGGTCTCCTCTCACCAGTCTGAATCAGGCCACGTCTACACTACAGCATAAAAATCAAAATTATTAAAACCGGTTTTATAAAACTGGTTTTATAAAATCGATTTGACGCGTCCACACTAGGGAACATTAATTCGGTGGTGTGCGTCCATGGTCCTAGGCTACCATCGATTTCCGGAGCGGTGCACTCTGGGTAGCTCAGTAAAAGAATGAGACCAATAACTTCGATTTCCGTCCACACTAACCCTAAATTGATATAGTAATATCGATTTTAAGGTTACTCCTCTCGTTGGGGAGGAGTACAGAAATCGATTTTCAGAGCCCTTAAAATCGATTTAAAGTGCCTTGTAGTGTGGACGGGTACAGCGTTAAATCGATTTAATGCTGTTTAAATTGATTTAACGCTGTAGTGTGAACCAGGCCTCAAATACACCTCTACCCCGATTTAACTCGGCCCGATATAAGGCGGGTTCGCATACAAGGCGGTAAAGCTCTGACACACTGTTCTGAGTAGCGTGTTAAGGGTGCCGGGCCAGGCCGGGCCAAGGGTTCAATAAGGGGCAGAGGGTATTGGGGGTGGTCAGGGGCTCCCCCCCCCAGGGTCTGGCGGGCAGGGACTGTGGGAGGACACTTTTGGGGGCCCCGCAGTCCCAGAGTGGCCCGGGGGATTAGCAGGGGGCCAGGAGTAGCCCACTCTGTTTCCCTCGCCCCGGCCCCATCTGTGTCACTTGGGGGAGGGGGTTTGGGGGAAGGGATCCCCCCGCACACACCAGCAGAAGCGGAAGTGGAGCAGCCCAGCCCCAGCCCGCTCCACTCCGCCAGCTCCCAGCTGCAGTGCTCCGCTTCCCACCGCAGGTGAGGGGGGGCATCCTTTCCCCAACCTCTCCGCACTCACCTGCAACGGAAAGCAGAGCGATGTGGCCCCAGCCCACTCCGTTTTCCTTGCCCGGCCCCAGCCATGTCGCTGGAGGGCGGCTGGGGAAAGGTCCTGCACTCACCTGCCCGGCGGGAAGTGAAACACCACGGCTGGGAGCTGGCGGAGAGGAGCTGGCTGGGGCTGGGCTGCTCCACTTTCCACCGCCAGTGAGTGCGGGGAGGTTGGGGAAAAGACGCCCTCCACACTCACTGGTGGCGGGAAGCAGAGTGACGCGGCCTCAGCCTGCTCCACTCTGCCACCTCCCAGCTGTGGCACTCTGCTTCCCGAGGGACAGGTGAGTGCGGGGCGGGGGGGGGGCATCCTTTCCCTAACCTCCTGGCACTCACTGGGAGCAGGAAGCGGAGTGCCGCAGCTGGCGGAGTGGAGTGGACTGAGGCCGGGCAGCTCCGCTTCCTGCCGCTGCCGGTGAGTGTCTGTCAGAGGATGGGGTTGGGGGTTGGATAGGCGTCAGAGCAGTCAGGGGATGGGGGGTTGGGTAGGGGGTAGGGTCCTGGGGGTGATTAGGGACAGAGGTCTCTGGAGGAGGTGGTCAGGGAACAAGGAACAGGGGGGCCAAAGCAAGTTTGATATAACACGGTTTCACCAATAACACGGTGAGATTTTTTGTCTCCTGAGGACCATGTTATATCGGGGAGAGGCATACTAGTGAAGGATTGCGAAAACTTCAAAGAGAAAAAGGTCACAGGAAGAAGTAAACAGTGGAGGGGCGGGTGGGGGCTGGGGGAAGGTGTGCACACCTTTGGTGACATAGAAGACATTCTGGCATCCTTCAGCTAGGAAGTAAACAGAGTGAGTTTGCTTCATGAAAAAGGGGATTTAATCCAGGCTTCACTGAAAATGCTGGTGAGAACTTTGGGTGAGATAAGCTTCTTTAGACAGCTAGCTACACTTGTTAGTTAAACTTTAGTCTCTAGACAGCTTGTTCTTCTTTATATGTTACCATTTGCTTCCACTATTCATACTCACTATCATTTGAACCTCTGGTTTTTCATAATCAATTTGTTCTTGTTTGCACTATAAATATATCTGAGAGGTGTGCATTTAACAGAGTTTTGTTCCAAGGGGTAAGTAATAAACCGTGGTGTACTGTTCCTTTCAGGGAGCAGCAGACCTGGTAATTCTGTGCCATTTCAGTGGATAAGGGGCTGGACACTAAAGGGAACGTTGGGAGGACTTCGGCCTAATGCTCCCCTATAGAGCGAGTGAGGCCTGGAAGGCAATGCCTGTGTTGCCTGAGGCTGGTGGTTTAAGGGAACTGATGCACAGACCACGCTTTCTTAACACTTAGGGCAGATGGTGACGAGGTGTCTCACAATCCTGCGGAGTGTCACAGTATGAAAGATGTTTCCTTTCTTCCCCATAGATCAATTTTAGAGCATGTGAACCTAATTTAATATGCACTATTATATGCATTTTTACAGAAGCTAGAGTAGTGTCATCCAGAAGAATCAGTTCAGTGTTCGTCTTGAGTTCTAATCCCAGCTCTACCGCTGACTCATTCTGTGACCTTGGCAAATCACTTCACCTTTCTTGCCTTTAGCTTCCCCATCTGTAAAATGGGGATAATGTCACTCACCTCACAGAAGATGAATTAAGGTCTGTACAATGCAAAGTTCTCTAAAACTGCTAAATATTGTTATTTACCTCTCTGCAAAGTGGACGTAAAATGCTAAGGAGTCACAGTAGCAGCATTTCACTGTGACTACTTTGCACGGGTAGCAATGAAGGCAGTGGAGAATCAGTCCCAGATTTGCTTTCGGGGACAGGACAGCTCAATCTTAGATGGGCCTGAGCCACAAAGTCCAGATCCAAACTGCTCCACAGGTTTGAGAGGGTGCTGAGCCAGTGGTTCAGTTTGGGGCCAATTCAGATTGAGAGAATAGTTGTATGGATGATGACAGATCCATCTGTTGTGTAAATTTCTACATTGTGACTACTTGGAGAGTAACATAAAATTCGAAGATAATTTAAATAAAAAGAAAAGGAAAATACAACTATTCACTTATCTCATGGAAAAATATTTAAAAATAACACTGGTTTAAATAACTCTTTTTAGAATACTCACACTGAGATATTTTCTGTCTCCATTCCCAGAAAGGCTGTCTGAACTTTGGAATTGCTTTTAAGATGCCATAAGCAAAAGCAGACCCTTGGGATTTTCTCTCCAAATAGCATTGGCCCAGACAGGCCAATTTTATCAAAAATAGCTAGAAGAAACCATTCAGAAACATAATGTCCACCCCATGGAAAGAAGGCTAGGGAATAAGTTGCAAGATTTGACTCTATTTTCCATCTGTCTCTTATCACTAGTCTCAGAGTTTCTCTTTGATTTTTTAAATAGAAAGCTAAGAATGTGCATCTCAGCAATAACACGAGAGACTTGATTCTAAAACAGTGGGCTTGCTCCATTGAAATCAATGGCAAAACTCCTACAGACTCCAATAGGAGCAGGATAGTGCTCTGTATTTGCTTAGGTCAGGCGGAATACATTTACTTTCAAAGTATTTGTCTACTGTATCTATGATGACATAGTGGCACATCTTTTATACACTACTGTGGTCTTCATTTATTATTTCACATCACTGAGTCACAGAAAAGTCTCATTATTATGAAGTTACTCTCTCTTTCTTTCTTCATCATACTTATTTAGGGGACTTGTTTGCAGCAAGGAACATTGATGTCCCTGTCAGCTGTAGGAAGCCACTGGGTGACAGTGTACTAACAGGTTTTCCCCAGTGTACAGTTTGTACAGGCTGTACCCTTATTTATCACATCATAACCTTGCAACAACACATGTCCTTGTGACCCTGAAGACTGATTCCTGTTATTCCCTCTAAATAGGGCTCCCTGACGCAGAGCATCTCCATTGCCTACTTGTTCAGAATGCAGCAACACATTTGTCCACTGGTTTGAACACATGTGATCCTATTCACACACCACGCATTCTCTCTGCGGGCCTCCTTTCAAGTAATGGATTGGCTTCACATTGCCACTGTTGGTTTACAAAGCTCTTAAGGGTGTAGTTTGTAGTCCCTGGCTCTATTTGAGACTTCACCCTTGAGCCTCATCCTGATAAGCATCTGTCCTCATGCACCATCCACTTTTTAGTGACCCTCAGTGGGAAAGAGGAGACAAAGGGGGGATATGATAGAGGTATATAAAATCATGAGTGATGTGGAGAAAGTGAATAAGGAAAAGTTATTTACTTGTTCCCATAATATAAGAACTGGGGCCAATAAATTAAATTAATGGGCAGCAGTTTTAAAACAAAAGGAAGTTCTTCTTTACACAGTGCACAGTCAATCTGTGGAACTCCTTGCCTGAGAAGGCTATGAAGGCTAGGACTATAACAAGGTTTAAAAGAGAACGAGATAAATTCATAGAGGTTAAGTCATTAATGGCTATTAGCCAGGATGGGTAAGGAATGGTGTCCCTAGCCTGTTTGTCAGAGGGTGGAGAAGGATGGCAGGAGAGAGATCACTTGATCATTACCTGTTAGGTTCACTCCCTCTGGGGCACCTGGCATTGGCCACTGTCAGCAGACAGAATACTGGACTGGATAGACCTTTCGTCTGACCCAGTATGGCCATTCTTATGTTCATCATTGCAACTAAAATTTGACAGGTGACAGGGCCTTTTCTATGTTGGACCTTAAGGTGTAGAAACTCTCTGTGCCAGATTCACTTCTTCCTTATTTTTGGTATAGTATAGAAAACAGATGTGGACTTGGTCTCATAGAGTATGTCTACACTGCAATTAAAAACCTGTGGCTGGCCTGTGCCACCTGACTCAGGCTTGCAGAGCTCAGGCTAAGGGGCTGTTTAATTGTAGTATAGACATTCAGGTTTGAGCTGCAGCCCGAGCTCTGGGACCCTCCTAGCTTGCAGGATCCTAGAACTCGTACTGCAGCGAGAGACTGAACGTCTACATTGCAATTAAACAGACCCTTACCCGAAGTCCTATGAGCCTGAGTCAGCTCGCATGGGACACCCACAGGTGTCTAATTGTAGTGTAAACATACCTCTATATTTCATTTCTCAAGAATGTGAAGAGTTTGGTTCCCATGACGCTTCCTTAGCAATGGGCTGAGATATGCAGACTTAACTTGGTAAGGACAGAGAATTTTACTCCATTCTCAAGTTCAGTGCACAATGCAGTAGAAAAATCACATGAAACAATTTTGTGTGTGTGCGTGTGTGTGAACACTTTATTGTTTGGTGTAATTCAAATTCCTTTAGATAGTTGGGATTACATACTGTACTTGTAAGTTTCATAGCTGTCCATACAGACGCTCCTGCCTGTCTCTGTCTTGAGTTATATAGTGCTCCTGAGACCTCTGGGTAATACCCACTTGCAGGCACCAGAGAAAAAATTTTCAGAACTGACCTGAGTGGGAACTACTGGCTGTTGAAAACATTTGAAAATCAGGCCATAATTTAGGTGCCTACATTTGGATTTAGGAGGCTAATTTAGTTTTCTGCTTTTGAAAATCCAGGACCATGCATAAGGAGAACTGAGGAATATTCATGTCAGCTGATTTTGCTGATCTTCTTGGCAAGAACCTTCCACTCATTTGTCCGTAGGCCTCATTTTCACTCCTCCTCAAAACTGCACAGGAAACCCCTGCAGACTTTTGCCTTGTGCCATGCTCAGGATGTGCACCTCTTCCATGAGTTCCCAGATTCTGCCCATCCAACAGCAGTATTGCACTGGTTTCTCCATGTATGAGGTGCTTAGCACCATAGATCCAGAGGGATTTTGCCCATGAGAAAAACTTTCACATATGGAACTCACTTTGCTTCCCCCAGATGACATTCCAAAACCATTGCTACTTGAGAGAGGTCAAAAGGGGAATAGCAGGTGTGAAGCCCTTTGAATTTCAACAGGAGTGGCTGGATTTCAATCTCCAAAACTAAACCCATCTCTATTGTTTTGGTTCCAAGTCAGAGCCAACACTGGAAGAGGCCAGTTTTGCAGTTCTAAGTTGGATGTAAGTGCAATTTCACAAGAACAAGTGATCCTGTAAGATTTCCACCATTCCAGATGACCAAAATCTCATAAAACCAGCTGGTCTCCTGAGACAGGGCAGGGCCTGGGTCCAAGAGGTATGGGTCAATGTCAATTAGCGCACACAGTCCCTGACTTGGCATGTCTTACATAATTTACTCCTGCCACTGTCCAGAATAATCTATATGAGATGGGAGTGGGGGCTATGTTTAGACTGTAACCAATTCAGAACACAGACTCATATTAATGTTGTCTTTGCAGCACTGATGTATGATCATCTGGACCCAAAAATGAACACGGGCCTGAATTTGGCCCTAGGATTTCAGCTAAAGAATATACAACATCAGAAGTGAACGTCCAAGCAAGAGCACTCTTGTTTTTGTTAAAGATGGGCCTGAACCAAACATCTTGGATTCAGACATTACATTATTGCTATTGGTTTTATGGGGAGTGGAATTATTTTGAAATCCTAGCCCAGATCTAGATATGTATTTTGGAGCTTACTCCAAACTGAAACAACCCCTAGATTTGAAAATATGGAGAGTGGGTTTCAAAATCTAGATCAGGTTCATAGATTTTAAGGCCAAATGGGACCCTTATGAACATAGCCTGATTGCTTGTGTAATATAGGGCGAGAAATTTAACACAGTAATTCCTGCATCAAACCCATAACTTTTAGTTGAACTAGAGCACATATTTTGGAAAGATATCTAAACTTGATCAAAAGACTCCAAGTGATGAAGAATCCACCACATGCTTAAGTAAGCTTTTCTAATGGTTAATTATCCTCACTGTTAAAATGTACACCCTATCTTTAGCCTTAATGTATACAGCTTTAGCTTCTAGATATTGGGATTTGTCATGTCTTTGGTAGATTAAAGAGTCCTCTACCGTATTTTGTAGGTCAGGCCATCTAAAACATTCTTGGAATTTGCTAATATTACAGATGACAATTTCCTTACTCAAAAAAAGTTGCAGCCAACATGGAGAAATTCTTTATTAGGCCTCTTCCGAACAGACAAAGAAGAATTGATCACAGAACTAAAAATTAATGGTAGCTTAGGTACAAGAGATCATGACTTGATCACATTTATAAATGTGTAAGCAGAATAAAGACGGACAGACAGACACACACACGCAGTGCTTTACTAGGGCTAATTTCACAAAGCTGGAAACAATTATGAGCCAAATCAGCTGTTAGGAAGAATTTATCAGAAAAATGTGAATGATAATTGGGAATCATTTAAGAACACCTTACTAGATGTCCAAAAATCAGAGCTCCACAACTGAGGAAGAAGGCTGTCTTGGTTTAAAAAACTGACCTAGTTAGAGGGGAAGTAGAAGCAACAAATGGAAGAAAGGAGAAGTTGAAAGTAAATAATATAAATCAGAAGTTAGTAATTGTAGAAAGCTGATAGGGAAAGCAAAGGGACACAAGGAAAAAATCTATGGTCAGCAGACTGAAAGACAATAAAAAGGAGTTTTTTAAATATATTGGTAACAAAAAATCCTGATAATGGCATTGTCCATTACTAGGTGGAAATGGTAGAATTATCAATAATAATACAAAAAAGGCAGAAGTGTTCAATAAATATTTCTGTTCTGTATTTGGGTAAATAACAGATGGTATAGTCTTATCAGATGGTGATAACACTCTTTCCATTCCACTAATATCTTTGGAGGATGTTAAACAGAAGCTACTAAAGTCAGAACTTTTTAAATCAGCAGGTCCACATAACTTGAACCTAAAAGTTTTAAAAGAGCTGGCTGATAGCTTGCTGGTCTGTTAATGTTGATTTTCAATAAGTCTTTGAGCACTGGGGAAATACCAGAAAACTAGAAGAAAGCTAATGTTGTGCCAGTTTTTTTAAAACGGTAAATGGAATGACCCAAGAAACTATAGGCCTGTCAGACTGACATAGGTTCTGAGAAAGATAATGGAGCAACTGATACAGGACTTGATTAATCATTAAAAGGGAGTAATGTAATTAATGCAAATCAGCATAGGCTTATGAAAAACAGATCCTGTAAATCTAACTTGATTTTTTAATGAGATTACAAGTTTGGTTGATAAAGGTAATATTGTTGACATAGTATACTTGGACTTCTGTAAGGCATTTGACTTGGTATCACACAACATTTGATTAAAAAACTAGAAAAATTAACATGGCAGAAATTAAATGGGTTAAAAACTGGCTAACTGATAGGTCTCAAAATGTAATTGTAAATGGGGAATCGTCATCAAGCATGAATGTTTTCAATGGGGTCCCGCAGGGATCAGTTCTTGGTCCTATGCTGTTTGCCATTTTTTATCAAGAAAACAAAATCATCACTGATAAAAGTTTGCAGATGACACAAAAATTGGGAGAAAAGTAAATAATGAAGAAGACAGGTCAGGGATACAGAGAGATCTGGATCGCTTGTTAAACTGTATGCAAGCAGTTAATATGTATTTAAATATAGCTAAATGCAAATGTATACATCTAAGAACAAAGAACCTGGGCCATACTTACATGATGGTGGACTCTATCCTTGGAAACACTGTCTCTGAAAAAGATTTGTGGATCATAGTGGATAATCAGCAGAACATCAGCTCCCAATTTGAAACTGTAGCCAAAAGAGCTAATGGGATCCTAGGATGCATAAATAGGGGAATCTCAAAGAAGAGTAGAGAGGTTATTTTACTTCTGTGTTTGGCACTAGTGCAACCACTGCAGGAATACTGTGTCCAGTTCTGATGGCCACATTTCAAGAAGGATACTGATACACTGGAGAAGGTTCAAAGAAGAGCCATAAGAATGGTTAAAGGATCAGAAAACATGTTAAAGTGCTAGACGAAGAGCTCAATCTATTTAGCTTAACAAGAGGAAGGTTAAGGGTGGCTTGATTGCCATCTATATCTACATTGGAACAAATATTTTAAAATGGGCTCTTCAATCTAGCAAAGAAAGGTCGAACACAATCCAATGGCTGCAAGTTGACGCTAGACAAATTCAGACTGGAAAGATGATATCAATTTTTGACAGGGAGGGTAATTAACCAGTGGAATAATTTATCAAAGGTCATAGTAGATTCTCTATCACTGGCAATTTCCAAACCAAGATTGGATGTTTTTCTAAAACACACATTCTAGGAATTGTTTCGGAAAAGTTCTATGGTCTCTGTTATACAGAAGACCAGACTAGATGATCATAGTAGTCCCTTCTGGCCTTGGAAGCTATGAATCTCCAGATTTCCACCATGTTCTTGACCATAAAGATGAGGGAAGAGAAATACAGAGAATATTGACAGCACTTCTCCTAAACAGAATAATTTTCAAGGTTGCCCATTAGGTGTCAGCAGCTGTTTAAGAGTCAACATAAAATGTAATGGGAGCTGTGTACTTGGTTCCCAACATCCAGGGCTTGAACAAGAGGAAACACTCCAGTCACCAAATGAACCCACTGAACCAAACTCTTATAAAATAGAAGGCAATGAAAGCCGTGAACATGACAGGACCTGGTGTGCCATTGCTATCTTTAGTCCATAAATGAGTCACCAGTAGGTACAAACCAATGAAGAAGCAAACAAGTAAGAATACTGTATAGGCTGTTCAGCAGTGCTGAATGCCCCCCTTTCCTTTGAACTGAATGGGAGTGGTCAAAGCTCAGCATCTCTGAACAGCGGACCCATTTTGGGTGGCCACAATGACTGCTATATTTATAATAGATATACAATGGCATACACATGTGCAGTGGGGCCCTCCGTGATGCATGTGGTGCCTTCTGCACCTGTGGAGGAAGATGGCAGAAGGTTTCAGCTTTTAGCATCAAGGTAAGCAGCTCTGTCTTCACACTTTCTGGGTTGCTGATACGTAATTACCAAGCAGCTAGACACTACACAGACATTATGCTGTCCATACTTTGTGCTAACTGGTGGGTAGATTGGTTTGCTTACTGTCATTTACAGGGTTTAAAATAGATTGGAACTATGCACATCTCTAATCATAGTTAATTAAAGGTCTGGCATAGCCTTTCCCAACTGCGGTAGTGAAAGGGGAGTATTTGATTTTATTTGAGGCTTGTTTCAGGCAACGTTCTCTTTTTCTGGTGATTAAATTTTCTCAGATATTAAATTAAACTGTATTTTGTATTCACAGTAGTAACTCAATCTCTAGAATCTGCATTGAAAAGGAAGATGAAATGTAAAGAAGATGACATTTCCTGATTCAATTAACTCTAGGAGGCAAAATTTCCATGTTCAAAAAAGCAGGGCAGATTGTTAGCTTATGCATTTCTGCTATTATAGACCCACCAGAGTGAAGATTCAGAATATTCACAGACCAGAAAACAGCGTGCTATATCCCCAGCTGGTGTAAATTCTCATAGCTGTTATGACTTTAAAATAGCCAATTTACATCAGCTGTAGTAGTGTGACCAATGATAAATGTCCCCAAATTCCACTTCAGGATGCTATTCCTAAAATATATATGTCTAGCTACAGGATAGAAAATTGGAGAAATGCCCACCTAATCACAGCTCAATAACAAGGAAGGTGTACTACAGTGAATTTTTCCTTCCCAGGCAAATTCTCCTCAATTAATCCACCTGTTTGGGTGGGACTATGGCAAAGTACACGTCTGATGGCAGAAAAAAGAAATCCAGCATACTGCAGATTACACATAGCCTTTCGTAATTCTGTACCATACTTTGGAGACCTGAACAAATAAAGTTTTATAACAAGTTTCAACACAAGCTGCAGCAGGGTGGGTGCAAGTCTGAACATGCCAGCTAGACACCTAAGCTTGCATACAGTATGAGATGCATACCAAGGAGATGAAACTTGTTGATTTTTCAAGCTTAGAATCTAAATTCTTGCATATATGTGAGATTTGTCTATTTGCTGTCTGTGACATGGTGCTGCTGCAAACACACCTAATCAGCCACTGCCATGCCAGCCCCAATCAAGGAGGGGTAGACTGAGGCTGGTTGAAAAGTTTTATGTCTGCCTGGCAATTGGCAACACCTGCCAGCTTGATAGGCAAGAGTTACAAAGGCTGGAAAGGAGCCAGAAGGAGAGAGGCAGCCAGAGAGAGGGAGATGGAAGCCCTCTAGCTGGTTACTGACCTAGCCTGTGGTAGGGGAGAAACTTGTAAGGATTGTATATAGCTGGACACTAGTGGTGGGAAAATGCTTAAAGAACAAAGGACACAGGTGTTGCACAGAACTGAATTCTCCCTGGACTTATTTGAGAGGGCAACCGGGCCCCAAAGAAGAGGGGCCAGCTGTGCACCCCGTGACACTGTCACATACCAACACGCTGGATTGTACAAGTAAAACTGCTTTTTCCCAGCTTGGCTGTTCAGAGTCATTCCAACTGAGGAAAATTTATAAACAACCAAGGAAAACCGAATCTTTGAGAATGTCTTTTGATCAACACTCCTCTTCTAACAGCAATGGACTACATTCCTCACAAGTTATCACAATTTAGGAGTTCCTCTTAACACAGATTATACTACTAGAATCCAGGTCAATTAATTACAGAAAACCAGGCCTTCAGCTGGTGTCAATCAGCATAGCTCCATTCCATGACAACTGACCTCAACTGGGGAACTGGCCCATTCTATTTACACTGAGATTATTTTCATTCAGGTAATAAACTTTGCAGATACTTGTAATTATTGCTAACATTCATATATCAGAAAGCAAAACCACAATGTAATTGCATGGTAATTACATATGACCTACCACATTCATGGGTAACAGGCTCAATGTTGCAGCTCAGGTTGTAATAACTCATTTTTTAATAGATGTATAATATTCTTTGGGAATTAGCTCAGTCATCAGATAATTGGCTAGAGACACTTGGAAACTGTTCGTGTCTAGTATGGCTTGACCCTGAAGAACATCTTATGAATCACCTCTGCATGGGGAGAGAGAGAGAGCTCAGCAGTTTGAGCATTGACCTACTAAACCCAGCCTTGGAAGTTCAATCCTTGAGGGGGCCATTTAGGGATCTGGGGTAAAAATCTGCCTGAGGATTGGTCCTGCTTTGAGCAGGGGGTTGGACTAGATGACCTCCTGAGGTCCCTTCCAACTCTGATATTCTATGACTGGATAAACATTTACTATTAGCAGGCACTAAACTGATACCAAAGCAATATGGGACTTGGCTTTAGATTACAGAACAGCTTTCCCTTTCCTTTGATTTATCATTGTATCAGTAGTCTTATTTCTGGTTTCATGCTGGGAAACATACTGCTTTTCAAGCTGTCCTTCCACTTGTTGCATCCTACTTTCTGTTCATTCAGACAACTTTTACTCCCTGAACCTCTTTCCCTTAGCACAGACATTTTAAATCCAGCTTTAATGATGTGAAGCAGGAAGAGGAAGAAGAGGAGAGAAATAACCTCACAACTGTTACTCTTATGACATTTGGTACCATACACCTCCCTAGTCATCCTATCAGGGCTGCCCAGGGGCGGAAGAGGGACAATTTGCCCCAGGCCCCACAGGGGCCGCCATGAGAGTTTTTAGGGCCCCTGGAGCAGGGTCATTCACTCACTCCGGGGGCCCAGGAAACCTCTCATGGGCCCGGGCCGCTGGAGCTTTTTCCGCTATGGGTCGTTAGCGGCAATTCGGCAGCGAGGCGTTCTTCCGCTCTGGAACCCGCCACCAAAGTGCCTGAAGACCCGTGGCGGGGGGTCCTTCCAGCACTTCGGCGGCGGGTCCCGGGGTGGGTCTTCAGCGGCAATTCAGCAGCAGGGGCCCCCCGCTGCCGAAGACCGCAGGCCCCCTGAATCCTCTGGACGGCCCTGCATCCTATGCAGAACAGGGATCCAGTGGCTTGAAGTAGTGTCATCAGGAAACATCTTTTGATGAAAACAAAATCAGGGATAAATCCTATGCCCATTTACTTTTGACATGTTTCTGACTGGGCCAGGAGAGCAGCCTAAGGCAATCAGTTTTATGAATGTGATGATAGAAATCTGTAAAAATCAGCCAAAAGTGAATCACGCTAAAGACCGCCCATGTGGCATCTCATTTTAAGTATTAATTACAGTCTGACCTTAAGCGGGTGGGATGAAAGGGATGAAGAACACAGCAGCTGACCTTATTTTAAAGGGATCTAATGTATTTACAGTAAATATTAACTATATGATCATCCTATATTTTGCCTTGAGTTAGTTGCCATTTCCTCAGTGAACATTACACTGGGAGTTTATTGTTTACCCTTTCTGAGAAAGAGAGCTGGTTTGGACAGGTCATTGAAATAAATGCTCCAGGGCTTTTACATCCACTTTTTCATTTCCTCTGACCTTTCAACATGTAAATTGATTATTGTACAGAAGCCCATTAATTTAACAAAGCACATTACATTTTTCACTTTCATTATGGGGCACATTCCTGACTTAGCAATTTTACTAGTTGTCCTCTTGCTAACTGCAGAAACCATACCTCACTTATCACAGTTAAAGCTAGTACATCTGCATTAATCACTTCTCATGAAAGTGTTCATCTGCAGAGTTCTGCCCTTTAGAATATCACTGACAATACAGCCTGTCTAACAAACTACTCCAGAATGGCAAGGTGGTTTATAGATACCTTTCACTTGACGTTGGTAACAACTTTCTCTATTATCTTTGTTCTACATTTTATTTTTGGCAAATTGAGCTTTTTATGAATCTCTTTCAGGCCCTGATTCAGGAAAGCATTCCTGTTCAAGAAAGCACTTCAGCATATGCTTAATTTTAAGTTCCAAAACATGATTAATGTTAAGCATGTGCTTAACTGCTTACTGAATCAGATCCCTGATTCTTTAGTCCTATGTTATATATTGACCAGAACACAACTGAAAATGTTGACAACCAAACCACTCTCAGTATAAATCATGTATCTGAATATTTATTCATTCTACTCATCCCTTATCCATAGGCTACTGTTTGGCACAAATTAATCAGTGATCTTAACTTGACTTTTACTTTAAATACGTGCAATTTTAATAATCAAAATACAAATTACTAATGCCCCCCAAAGAAGAGGATATATGAACCACCAAAATAACACAAACAACTAAGAAAATCCATATTGCTATTGGATGAATAATGCAAATATGTATCCCAAGCGGTCTGCTTCAACTTTACACATTTTTATGGATTCTTGACAACAGTTTCCAGTAATATGGTTATGCCCTGAAGTGTCAGTATGGCATAAATGTGTGGGGTGTTTTTTCAAACAGCTGTAAACTAATTCACTGTTTCACCGCACTTACTGTAGTTATTTGCCCTAGTGCAAAGTGGGTGTAATGTGCTACAAATGAAGAATGGTAGAGTTGAACACCAGCTTTGCATTCCTGTAAATGATTACACAAGTTGATGGGCAACAGTGAATCATGCCCAATATCTTAATTTCAGTCAAACATAGATTATCCAGACTCCAGTTAAACTGAAACTCTTGGTTACCTAAAGGTCAGATAAGTCTCCCAAGGTTGAAGTCTGACTCTTGAGAAGTCCTAAATTCCACAACAATGGAAAACAGAGCTATCTGGCCTTGGGAAAATCTGCTTTCTGACTATAACTGAGTGAACTGGTCTGTATGATCTGGAATCTGCACGCAGATTTAGGGAAGCAGGCACATGGATTTCAAAGCTTGTTGGGCCTCAATTATCTGAACCCCGGGGACTGTGAAAGTTATTGGAGTCCCATGAAGACTTTTGGATAATCAGATCTGTACTGTATGATATTTCAAATTAAGATGTCTAAAAAAAATAGATTTTATTTTTCTGAAGAATCTATTTATGCTGTATTAGGATACGGATAAATGTATTCACTTAAAAACCTAGCTGTAACTAGCAAAACACTGGAAAAGATGAAAGGCTGAGTTTATCAAAGGATTAGAGTTGGGTGAACAACAAAAATAATCTTTGGATTTTTTTTAAATGATTTTGTTTTGAATATATTTATTCTCCTGCCATCCTTGCTTTCTGCAATACACTTTACTGGTAGAAATATTCAAAAAAGGCAAATTTCAGTACTGGTACAGCCAGCATGTCCATCCAATCAAGGCACAGAAACCACATCATGTGACTCTCATGCACAAACACAACCAAACTAAACAGCTCAATATAGTACATTTGTGACCCATCAAAAAAGTAATTTTTTGAAAAGCTATTAATCAAATATATTTAAATAATTAATACGCTTGAGAAAAATGTTTTGCTTATGGGTACTCTGCAAACAAGAAAAAAAGAAGACGCGAGTGTTTTGAATAAGTTGTTTACTGTGAATTACTGTTCAGCTTTAAATGAGAGACAATTTAACTTGGGATGGAGCTTAAGGGATTCTGGGAAAGACACTAGACACATTGCAAAATTACTCACCTTTTTAAAGCGCATTTGAATGAACAAACCTGAAAATGGTTTTAGGTAATATAGTTATGCTGGCCAGCATAGACGAGAAATAACTATATTAAATGGTCATTGTAAACCATTCTTGAGACTAGATAATCATGACCTGGTCTTGAGCAATTTTCAGCAATCACTTTTTAGAACATTGTGTCTATGCACACCTATGCCTGTGTTACCTGAAACTATTTTCCAGATATGTTCTTGAGAGTAGCTTAAAGACTTTGCTAACTGATTAGGGCAGATGAGGCTGAAACACACGGGACCTGGAGCTGTGCCTCAATCGACTTGTTTGGCTAATAACATGTGTTTTGCTTTTTTATTTTCTTAAATTAAAATGACAGAGAAGTATAACACAAGGATTCATATGGACAGTGCAAATGACCTAAGGAAATCTGTTTATAAACGGTCATTATTCTTGCATTGCAACACTCCCACCGACTTCAGTGAGTGCAGGATTCAGACCCATATGTGCTTTCTGAAGTTAGTAACTGAATATAAAAATGACATAAGAGCTGAAGGGCTTGATCCTGCACCAATTAAATAAACAGGTGCTTTGCTGATGATTTCCATGGGCACAGGAGCAGGTCCAAAGTGCAAAGCACTGAATGCATGACTAAAAAAATGTCTTGTCAAAACCTTTTTTTCCATTTGACTTTTTCATGTCAGCATGATTGTTGATAATTCATTCCACTGGGGAAATTATTATTTGAAGTACGTGATGTAAATGTGACATTCAATATTTATTTAGTCCAGCTTTGCCCTTTTCATCTTGGGTGGATTTACTGAATAATTAGCAAGTTTCTGAACCTGATTAACAGTATTAATGAGCTGGGTAGCTGGTAAACTACATCCACTTTGACACATTGACCCTTCCAACAATTATCCACGATTCAATATACACATCCATTGGATACTACCTCTTTTACAGTCCCCAATGCCCTCCATTTGTTACGCCCACTAACAATCATCAGTAGCGTCCACTGTCTTTTAGCAGCAATCCTTTTAAAGAGCAGTTGACTATATAAAAATAGGACCTTCCTACTGAAAAGATCTTATTATTTGTATTATGGTAGTACCTCAACTGAAATTTGGGCCCCACTCTGTCAACTGCAGAAACATATATTGAGAGACAGTTCAGAAGAACATAAAGAAATGCTCTCTGAATGTATCACGCTCACCTTAATTTAGGGCCAGACTATGATATGCTTACTTATGCTGTGTAGTACAGTAACTTCTCGCTTAATGTTGTAGTTATGTTCCTGAAAAATGTGACTTTAAGCAAAACAATGTTAAGTGAATCCAATTTCCCCATAAGAATTAATGTAAATGGGGGGGTTAGGTTCCAGGAAATTTTTTTTCACCAGACAAAAGACTATATATTATATAGATATACACACAGTATATGTTTTAAACAAACAATTTAATGCTGTTCACAGCTATGATGATTGTGAAGTCTGGTTGAGGTGGTGAAGTTAGAGAGGGGAAGAGGGAGGGATATTTCCCAGGCAATGCCTTATTGCTAAATGATGAACTAGCACTCGGCTGAGCCCTCAAGGGTTAACACATTGTTGTTAATATAGCCTCTCACACAAGGCAGCACGAACACGAGGGAGGGGAGATAGCATAGCAGACAGAGCCAGACACACACCTTGTGTGTGGGGGAGAGAGAGAGATGCACACTGCCCCTTTAAGAGCTGACCCACTCTTAATTGCATTGTCTTTTTAAGTGGATCAGGAAGTTGAGACAGCAGCTGATGCCCCAAGCTCTCTCTGTCTCTCTCTGTCAGTGTCCCTTCCCTGCTCTATAAGGAGAAGGGGTAAGTGGGCTGCAGAAGCAGGGGGGAGTGGGACACCCTGACATTAGCCCCCTTCGCAGCAAGCAGGAGTCTCTGGGAGCAGCTCCAAGGCACAGGGCAGGAGCAGCACACGGCAGTGGCGGGAAGGACAGCTGAACTGCCGATTGCCAGCCTGCTGGGCGACTGCAGCTCATGGAATTTAGAGGAGCGGGGAGCTAATAGAGGGACTGCCGGTCCACTCTGATTCCAAGCCCCAACCAGCTAGCTGCAACGGGCTGCTCTTCCTGCAAGCAGTAGACAAAGCAGGCGGCTGCCAAACAATGTTAGAAGGGAGCATTACACAACTTTAAATGAGCACGTTCCCTAATTGATCAGCAACATAACAATGAAACAACGTTAACCGGGACGACGTTAAGTGAGGAGTTACTGTACCTTACTCCTCAAGTATTCCATTGACTTTAATGGGATATCCATCGTTTAAGAAGCTACACGGATTAGAATAGAACTCATAGGGTAAGGTACTATTCAATGTGAATGAAGGTATCATAATCTGGCCCATGGTAACTGTAATACATTTTTTGAGGATTCCTGTTATTTGCTGTTGTTCCTGTTCTGCTGCAGGGCCAATGCAATTTAAAAAGTGAGCTAGAGTTTATTTCTCCATGTGCAACATCAACAGAACTGTTTATTAAGGGCATGTCTACACTGCAATCAGAGGTATGGTTGTAGCTTTGGTAAATTTACCCATACTAGCTTTAATCTAGCTAAAATTGATAAAAGTAGCAGTGAAGACACAGTGGTAAGGGCTCCAGTGCAGGTTGTACAAGCCTGTTTATAATCCTGATTACATATTCCCATTGCTAGCTGGGATCTTCACTGCTATTTTCAGCTTTGTTAGCTAGACTAAAGCTAGCATGGGTATGCAGACCTGAGTTGCAATTATTCCTCCACTTGCAGTGCGGACATAGCCTAAGTTTCGAATTTTAACACCAGTGCAAACCCACTGAAGACAATGGTGTGATACAGATGTCACTGAGGGCAGAATTTGGCTTTAAGAATAGTTGTTATTGATGCTGATGATGATGCATGGGAAGAAAAGAGCCCAGCCAAAGTTGAGTCTGCCAAGCTGGCAATTTGCAAAAATACTTTCAATTTGCAAACTGAACTTGTGTCATCTGGAAATCATTGACACACAAACACTGAGCGATAATAACGTGGGAGTGGGACCCACAATCCCATTTTCACATGGTCAATTCTCAGATGAGAAATACATTTGAAATCTTGATTGTGATATTACTGCTCCTTTCAGAAGACATTTCACTTGTGGTTTTGCATAGATTTACTGAATGCATTGGATATAGTCTATGTTTGCATTGTATAGAAGCCTTAGACCCACTCACATCCATCTCCTCAAAAAGACTGGCTTTTGCGGGCCTAATTCTGTTCTCATTCACGCTGGTACAAATCTGGAGTAACTCCACTGCTATCAATGCAGATTTGCAACAGGGCAACTGAGAACAGAATTGGGCTCTGTCATTTGTGGGAAATGCTCTCCTATTTGGCTGAGTTGTGGCTGGCAGGCTCTTAGAGTAGTGATTGGTAGCATCTGTTCATTGACTTTGTTTAGAAGTTTTCTCTCTGTGGTCAAAATTCTGGGCCCAAGACTGCATGCCATTAGGACTACACGAGTAAGAGTTTGCTGGATCAGGCCCTCTGTTAGTAGCTCTTCAATTGTCATTGACTTCCGTGGAGGTTGAATGAGCAGAGCCTCCAGTAGGACTGGGCCCCAGAGTAATATAGAGCATAGGTCAAGTGCGCGCTGGGAAATAGCAGATACATAAGTCATGTGGAAATATTTTTTAAAATAACCCAGGAACGACAAATTAACAAAGTTGCTTTATCTTAAACCCATTGAGCTCTTAACCCCATAACAGAACTAACTTTTTCCATCACACGGTTATGTCATTTTCAAGGAGCCCACAACTTCAGGGTCATTTTTGTCTTGCATTTTTCTTTAAAAGGATATATTAACAACATAATTACTGTTACACATTGCTATCTAAACAACATAATAAGAAATTATCTCCTCTTAAAGGAAGAACCTTACTTCATGCTTTAATGGCACTTAATGAAAACAGAGTACTGCAAGCCTCACTAATGGCTTTCTGCAATACCCACCTTTGCTTTCATATAATTAAATACACGAGAGATTATGCCTCAAATCTAGGCTCCCAGCACACCATTACTGGGAAATACCAATCTCATTTTAAGACCTGTTTACATGCTTAATAGTGTCTTCCTAGCACCATCCCAGTTGTTGTTTGTAAAGCTCTCTTCCCTTGTAAGAAGTGTATATTCAGAAAAGGTCAGATGTGGACTCTTAAATCCTGTTGACTGCACTGGGATTCAAAGGCGTTCACAATTTGTAGGTTCAGGGCCAAAGGCAGCAAGGCGGCAGTAGAATGCAAATGCACAGCAGGAATGCTAAAAATATAATGGGGATAACGCTGGAAAAAAAGAAAGCACAAGTGCTATGCAGTCTCACAAAGATTTCCCAAGGCCTAGATCAGTTCAGGATCATTCACAGGGACTTTGGCTTGATCTGAAAATATTGCAAGTTCTCTCTTGTGGATGTATTTTCCACCAGGTTTTCTTCTCAGGAACTCCCTGCCATACCAAAGTCAAAGCAGCTGAGACAACAGCAAATATTTAATTATAAATCTCCCATCAAAATGGTGCTATGATGCAATCTATCTAAACGTCCTATATATTTCATCCATACAGCTCACTTCATAGAATCGTAAGACTGAAAGGGACCTCGCACTCATGGCAGGACTAAGTATTATCTTAGACCAGGGGTTGGCTACCTGCGGCATGCATGCCAAAGGCAGCACGGGGGCTGATTTTTAGTGGCACACTGCTGCCAGCCGGGGTCCTGGCCTCTAGCCCCACTCAGCCCGCTGCCGGCCTGGATTATGGAACCCCAGACCAGCAGTGGGATGAGCCACCCAACCTGCTGCCAGTCTGGGGTTTCGGCCGCCGGCTCCTTGCCAGCCCCGTTCAGCCTGCTTGGATGGCCAGAACCTGGGCCAGCAGCAGGCTGGGCGGGGCCGCTGGACGGAACCCCAGACCGGCAGCAGGCTGAGCGGCTCAGCCTGCTGCCGGTCTGGGGTTCCATCTGCTGCCCACACTGCCAGTCTGGCATGTGAAACCCTTTACTGGCACACAAAATCTTAAATTAATGAAGAGTTGGCACACCACTTCTCAAAGGTTGCCGACCCCTCTCTTAGACCATCCCAGACAGGTGTTTGTCTAATGTACTCTTAAAAATCTTCAAGATGGACACTCCATAACCTTTCTAGGCAATTTATTCCAGTGCTTAACCACCCTGACAGTTAGGAAGTTTTTCCTAATGTCCAACCTAAACCGCCCTTGCTGCAATTTAAGCCCATTGCTCGGCCTATCCTCTGAGGTTAAGAACAATTCTTCTCCCTCCTCCTTGTAACAACCTTTTATGTACTTACAAACTGTTTTCATGTCCATGCTCAGTCTTCTCTTCTCCTGTCATAACATTTCTTCCCAGATCTGGACCCTAGCGTCCAAAATATGGGTGTTAGCATGAAAACCTCCAAGCTTAGTTACCAGCTTGGACCTGATAATTGCTGCCACCAGCCAGGAATTATACAGTGCCTAGCTCACTGTGGTCTCCCCAAAACCTTCCCTGGGGGACCCCAAGACTCAGATTCCTTGAGTCTCACAACAAAGGGGAATAAACCATTTCCCTCCTCCCCTCCAGGTGTTCCCTCCCTGGGTTCCTGGAGAGAGATACAGAAGCAAGCTCTGTGAATCTAAACAAAGGGATTCCACCCTCCCTGCTTCAAGTCATTGAAACACAAGCACCCAGAGATCTAACCTCTCTCCCCTCTCATCCAGAGGGTATGCAAAGTCAGGCTTAGTAAATCTAACCCAAAGAGATTTTTCCCCCTGACTTCTTCCTCCCACCAATCCCCTGGTGAGCTGCAGACTCAATTCCCTGGAGTTCCCACTAAAGAAAAACTCCAACAGGTCTTAAAAAGAAAGCTTTATATAAAAAGAATGAAAAAGGACATTAAAAAATAGTCTCTGTATTAAGGTGACAATATACAGGGTCAATTGCTTAAAAGGAAAAATGAATAAACAGCCTTATCCAAAAAGAATACAATTTAACATTCCAGCAACTACACACATGTAAATACAAAAAAAAACAATATAAACCTATTGTCTTACTATCCTTGTACTTACAACTTGGAAACAGAAGATTAGAAAGCCTGGAGACAGAAAGATCACTCTCAGAGCCGAGAGGGCACAGACACAAGACAAAGAACAAAGAACTCACACCCAAAACTTCCCTCCACCCAGATTTGAAAAAGTCTTGTTTCCTGATTGGTCCTCTGGTCAGGTGTTTCAGGTTACTGTTGTTACCCCTTTACAGGTAAAAGAACATTAACCCTTCGCTATCTGTTTATGTTCGTCTCCAGATTAAACAAACCCAATTTTTTCAATCTTTCCTCATAGGTCATGTTTTCTAGACCTTTAATCATTTTTATTGCCATTCTCTGAACTTTCTCCAACTTGTCCTCATCTTTCCTGAAATGTGGTGCCCAGAACTGGATACAATACGCCAGCTGAGGCCTAATCAGTGCAGAGTAGAACATAAGAATTATTTCTCATGCTTTACTTACAATTCTCCCACTAATAAACCCAGAATCATGTTTGTTTGTTTTTGGGAACAGTGTTACATTGTTCACTATATTTAGCTTGTGATCCACTATGACTCCCAGACAACTTTCCACAGTACTCCTTCCTAGGCAGTCATTTCCCATTTTGTATATGAGCAACTGATTTTTCCTTCCTAAACGGAGTACTTTACATTTGTCCTTATTGAATTTCACCCTATCAACTTCAGACGATTTCTCCATTAATGATGAGTTATTTCATAGATTTCGTGGCCAGAAGAGAGCACTATGATCACCTCTTGACCTTCTTGTTTTTCGTTATTATTTATATTGCAGTAGTGCCTAGAAGCCCCAGTCATGAATCAGGGCCCCATTGTGCTAGACGCTGTACAAACAGAACAAAAACATGGCCCCTGCCCCAAGAAGCATATAGTCTATGTATAGTCTGACCTTCTGCAGAACATAGGCCATAGAATTTCAACTAACAGTTCCTATATCAAGCCAAATAAATTGCGGTTGAACTAGAGTAACTCATTTAGAAAGACATTTAACCTTTGTTTGAGAGATTCCGGGTGATAGAGAATCCACCATGTCTCTTGGTAAGCTGTTCCAATGGCGGTGAGAATTCCAGTCTCTTGCTTTCTTGTCTCCTCTTTCATATCCAAACAGGCAATCTAAACATCAGGGGTCTTAACAGGGAGGGTTGGATAAGCCAGGCCAAATACATTTGAAGGAAGTGCATCTATTTTTGAAAAGATCCTTATAAGTCCCTGGTCTAGTGTCTCAGATTTCTGGACTCTGTTGTATACAAGCTCCCCTTGTAAAGTAGTAGTTTATGTCTGGCACGCCAGCTACACTTACTTTGAAGTGGTGACCATCCATCAGATTCAAATGGAGATTAACACATATATATTTTTCATAAGCGTCACTAAAGCATCACGTTTTCTCATCCCAGTGGCTAAAGGACCACACTGCAGTTGTTTCAGTTACAGATTTAAAATGACATTTTGTAGGGGAGAAAGGCAGTTTTTCCCTACAATCTGCAAAGCACATTTAGGGTGGAATTCATCCTTTATTATCCAAATCCGGAGGAAACGGGCTCTGTGCATGGAATTCTGCAGGGGGGGGGCTGGCATCCTCAGCCCCACTACAGGCCCTCTGCAGCATATTGGCACTTGCCCTGTTCCAGTGTTTTGAGGCTGCTGCATGGATCTACATAAACTTGGATGTACTGGCCCCACCCCGTGCCCACTGAATCACTCCTTCCACACCAGCCTATTCAGAGCAGAGCCAAAGCTCAGCTATGCAGCAGTCAGAGCTAGGGGGAAATTCCCTCTGTGGTGATTTCTCCCCCTACTCCCCAGGGAGGGCCAAAAGGAGATTTTCAGGTGTAGCTCGCACACGCACCTGACTTTGCTGAGTGCACAGCGAGTTTTCTAGCTATCCAAATAGTTACTACAATAGCACTATTGCTGTCTGCTCAGTTACTCCAGGAGAGCATCCTGTGAGCATGCATCCTTGCGCGCCTGCTGTCAGGCTGCTACTTTCATGGAGCTGGGTGAAATAAGTCATTATGTTACTTATCAACCATAAGCAAAAGCCTGGGAGGATCACAGAAATAATGCAATTATAATGCATTGCACATTTTGCTGCTGAATTCATTTAGATGAGAAAGGAAGGTCCTCAAGTGACTTAAATATGCTCTGCACAGATTACAAACTCTCTTGTTAACAGTATCCAATATATTTCAATGGTTATCTGGAAACATCTGATACCTAGGGCCTGGATCAGGTTCTCACTTACACCACTCTTATACTGGGGTAACTCTATAGGCTTCAGTGGAGTTACTTCTAACTGACACCAATGTAAGCAAGAGCAGAATCTGGCTCCCGGTCTCTCAGGCAGAAAGCTGGCAATACAATTTCTTTAAAAAACCCACAAAGCTGAAAGTAATGCTGGATTTAGTGGGAAGAGCTTTGATATCACTTAAAAGATTAGAGTCGAGCTATACTGGACCAGGATTTTTATATAATTAAATGGAAGGATTTAAGCAAAAAAACTGAATAGTATCAATTTTTGCAATCATACAAACCCTACACCTTGGAATCTTTGGGTGTAGGGACCACAGAGCTTCCCTATGCAAGCAGTTGAGGCTTATCTGGGAGGAATCCCTGGCTCAAGCAGCATAGCCTGCTCTATGTCACCCATGCCACTTCCTCAATCAGAGGGGCACATGCCAGTGGAGGCAGAGTGTGTGGCTGGAGCGTGCTGTGCTCCTGAAATCCCCAAGAGGCCTGTAGGGGCCACTGTAGCAGGTCATAATTTATGCCATGGGACAGATTAGCCTCCATCACCTCCAGGGGCTAAGAAAAACGCAAAGGCGGTTTGAAAAATTATCTTTGCCTCCCGAACTTCCTCAGCAGTGCTGAGCAGAGCCTTAGCCCGGCCAAGGATCCAGTCCTGACCCGTTCAGCTATACTCTGGTTGAAAGGAAGCAAAACACAATGCAGACAGTTACAGAATTCCTTTATCACAACATAAGAGCAGCTAGACAATGCTTTTCAATACAGATCACAGCCATTTATCAGAAAGAGATATGAGCTCACAGGAAACTCTTCCATTATCTCCACAGTGAAGAGGAAGCAGTAGGGAGAACTGGTGAAAGATAACAGACAGTTTGAAGTGGAGTCACACTACAGTCACCGGATGGGTTGCCTGCCTAATCTTTTTTCTATTGCAGGAAAAGGACATTAAGATTACAAAATAGGGGATGGTTGTGGCTGCTGCACTATCACTTTTAGCAGGAACAAAGCACATCAAATGAATATAACAACAGTGATCTATGGCTAGATCCTGCTCTGCTGTAAACCGGAATAGCTCCAAGAACTCCAATAGAGCGATGCTGATTTACACCAGCTGAGGATCGAGCCATTACAGTTGCACTCAAATAATTTGGACCAAAAGGGAACCATACCAAAAAGATCTATAATGATTTAATAGGGGCAGGGGAGGGCGAAGCTGACAGTTCATTCTGGGGACAATTTGCTCTATATTACAAAAGCAGACTATAGAGATGCTGTTGTTTAACAGTTCCAAACTCAGCACAATTTAGAGTTTATATATACACAGTACACACACACATACATATACATATGCATGTACTTATGGGCACAAAAACTAAAAAAAAAAATGTGATGGGTTTTGGAGAGAAAAGAGAAGGAAAAAAAGAATAAATAACCCTGGTGTGAGGCAGTCCCCACAGACTATAATCATATTCAGAGTGGCAGAGGGTCTATCCGAGCCTGTGGGAAGATAGGATTAAGCGCTAACACTGCATGGCTATGTACATACCGTCTACTCTGCATACATATGGCATAAACACAGACCTCTACTACCTGTGCTAAAAGAATCTCCCTTAATAATTTATCATTCCCATCGCAGTAGTTAGTGGCAAGTACAGAATTCATGCCTCCTGAGTACTAGTCAGTGCTCTGTCCACTCTGACATATCATATGCCTCTGTAACCCTTCTGCCCCTCTGAGTTGGCAGCAACAAGGGCTGGGTTCAGTATCCAGGGGTTCCATTTCAGTAACACAATGCATAACCGGCTCGAGCCCCCACCCAGTGACCTGGGACACTCACATACCACACCCCCCTGGGCGCCTCTAGGAAGCAATACTTCCCCTCTCGCAAGCACGGAGTCTGAGTGTAGCAAAATCTTTTTAATAAAGGAAGGAATTAATGCGGCATCCCATTGGAGAAACACCACAAACAGGGTTATAACACAAACCATAAACAAAACCACCTCCAAGTACTTTTGGCACTGTCCTTTTTCCCCTTAGGGTTTTAAGTCCAATCACCCCAAAGTCCAACAACCCAAAAGTCTCTGGTCAATGCCACCCCAGAGTTCGAGAGTTTATCTGTAGAGGTCCCTCCCCCCAGCCTGGATAGAAAGGGACACCTTACATGGTCCTGGGCCAACTGCCCTGCCTCTCCGTGGGTTCTGCTTCCGCCTTCTCCACGAACTGCTCCGCTTTACCAGCCGCTGCACGCTGCTCCTCCAGCCGTCCTCAGAAACTGCTCCGCTCCACCAGCTGCTCTGCTCCATGAGCTGCTCCGGTTCTCTGTGCAAACTGCTCAGCTCTGCTCGTTCTATGGGCCGCTCCACTCGTCCCACAGCTACTCCACTCTGTCAGCCACTCTGCTGCCACCAGCTGTCCCGTGATCCGCTCCAGCCGTCCCCACAAACTGCTCCACTCCGCCAGCAGCTCTGTTCCACAGTATAGCTTTGGGCTCCCCACTAGTTAGCACCATACTCAGTGCTCTCAGTTCAGTGATTTTAGCTTTCTAGTGATTTTCAGCTCTTAGTGATTCCAGCTCATAGTAGGGGAGCCCCAGTGCTAGTGCACCATTAGCCCAAAGTGATTTCAGCTCAGCAACCTGTATTTAAATTCTTGAGGGAATAAAAAAATCAACTCTGACATTCCACAGTGGAGAGAGGAGGGGGTGCAACTGGTGCTTCTGGCTCCACAAGGCAACTGCACCACCAAGCACAAATACCTGTCCCCAGCCTCTCTCAATTCTCTGGGTTTTGGAACCCATGTCCCATGTCTAGCCAGTACCGCCCAACTGAGGGTGAGCAATTTGTCACCAAGCAGTCCCACAGCTTGGGAGTCTGGGATAGGGTAGGCGTGCCTATGCAAATACACTCTCTGAAATTCTTTCCACCAGATGTCAGTGTAGAGCTTATCCTGACTCTGCTTACACCTCTAAATATTGTTCTTAAAAAAAAAAAATTGTTCTCTCTCAAAAAAAAAAACAAAGAACTTGGTTCCAGTGATAGTGCTAGTCACTGTACAAGTATACAATAAATAGCAATCCCTGCCCTATTACTGGGGTTATAATAGCCTTCAATACCTAAACAGGCCTGATTCCATTCAGCAGAGGGCAGCAGTAGACATACACACCAAAGAAGTGGCGAGTCCATTGTGCTAATAGCTTGGGTGAAGCCAGAGAAAGCTGAACAAGAAGATACTTTAATTTTAACTTCATCCTCTAGATTCTCAGCAAGAATAATAATGCAGTCGACTCTTATCCTTAAGGAAAGCTCTGAATATACTGTAGCATGTATTGTAACAATAATGGCAGTGTATTGTGTATTGTAACAATAGGCCCTTTCCTCTGAGGCTGGCAATGTGCTTTTACAGACTTTAATGATGGGATTTAGGTACATATTGTTGCTATAATATCCATTTCACAGATTGATAAACTGCGGCAATGAGGGATTAAGAATGAGATTTCCAAAAATGCCCCACTGTTCCCCCACTCTGCTCCAACTGATTTAAAGGAAGCAGAGGTAGGCCAACACTGAGCATTTTTTAAAATCTCATTTTATGGGTCCAGATTGAGAACTCACCTGCACATAAGGGGCAGATCAAGGAACTTAAGGGACTCCTTTACTCCTTGCATGGGCCACCCACATTGTCAGAAACTGCAAGGAGGGAGAGCAGCACTCCCCAGCCTGCCACTGCTACTCCCATCCTCAAAAAGACAGGTGGAGAATATGCAAGATGGAGCAAGGGGTGGGCAGAACCATAGCTCCATCCCTCAACTGCCAGCCTGTGGCAGGAGCCAGTGCAGAGGGGAAAGTTATCTGAACCAGCAAACGAGCTGCAACAGATCACTTCCCCCCTGAAGCATAGAGGAAGCAGCAGAGACCAGACTCACTCTGTTATGCACTGAGCCTTAGTGAGCTGGATTGTAGGGTTACAAACCAGCTACAAATAACTTGCTTGAAGTCAATGACATTGAGCAGTTCTGACTCTCAGTATCCTGCTCTGACTGTCAGACTACACCCCAAGTAACATAATGACACATATACGTCTAGAAAATATCATCATCACGAGTCAACAGCAAAGATGATCTTTATTTGTGAAGATCCAAGATTTGAATATGCAAAGTGAATATGGAAATGAGCACAAAATTCTTTTTAAAATGCCTGGTGTTGAGAGAAGGAAAGAAGCTTGGTAAGCAAATGTAAAGTAGTATTTCTAATGGGGAGAGTGCAATACAGACAGTGTGGCAATGTAATTTGTTTACAGTTTGGAAAGTGAAAACGCAGTGCTCAGCCATGACCTTGGCTGTCTTGACATTTTAGTGAAATGTGGTAAGACAGGTCCAGAAATGCAGCCTTGAAATGATAGTAACACTAAGTATATATGTGAGTTAAACAGAACAGAGGTGTCACTAACTCAACAAGTGGAATCCATTAGCTTCTGTAAACATTATTTTCATCACCAGCCACTCAATATAATTATTTCAACAAACCAATCAGCTGATCCCAGTACCACCAGTAACACAGTAAAATGCATCTCCAATAGGACAGCATTGTAGTCATCCAAATGCCCTGTCTTTTCTTCTCCATTAATCACACCACACCTTCCAAAATGTCATAATTTATGTTACTCAGGGGTGTGACTAACCTACCCTCCCGAGCAACGTAAATTACATCAACATATGTGCTCATGTGCACAGCGCTATGTTGGCAGGACAGCTTCTCCCACCAACATAGCTTCTGCCGTTCGCAGAGGTGATTTTATTATGCCGATGGGAGAGCTCTTCACCAGACATGCTGCAGCACTGTACGGGTAGAAGTGACCTAAGACATGATCCAGATACAGTTTTTGTAGCTGTATAACTATGTTGGTTAGGGGTGTGATTTTTGACCAAATGTAGTTATACCATTACAACCCCGAGTACGGATATAGTTATGCTGATACAATGCTACCTTATACCAGTAGAGCTTATTCCCTTTTCCCATACAGGAATAAGCTATATTAGTATAAGAACATTTATTGTGGTATAACTGCATCCACATTAGGGGGGTTGTCCTTGTTAACTCCAACTTTAAAGTTAAAGCAGTACACTTTGTGTGTACACAAGGTGTGGGCTTATTCTAGGTCTGATTCTGTTTTCCTTGAAGTCACTGGCAAAACTCCCAGTGATATGAGTGGGGGCAGCTCATAGATTTAGGGATGAACCAGGGCAAAGTGAGAGTGGAACAGACTGAGATTTTTGTCTGAGTAAAAAAATCCCAGAATCAGGTGTAAGCTACTTAAAATATAAATAACCTCTCTAACCCATATCAACAGCT
Source organism: Gopherus evgoodei (assembly GCF_007399415.2). NCBI lineage: Eukaryota > Metazoa > Chordata > Testudines > Testudinidae > Gopherus > Gopherus evgoodei. The sequence goes on along the minus strand of NC_044325.1, from coordinate 110,532,601 downwards.
GGAAATTTACCCAAATTATTTAGAAGCAGAGGGCAGTCACAAGGCCAACCATCTATAACATATCAGCTTAATGACAGTATCAATTAATGAAGCTAATTACAACGTACAGCTGCTAGGATATTTATAAATCCCTCATACGCAGTATCTGCCAGTCAAGTTTTCAAACACAACATTAGAAATGTTCAAAGAACATGGCTTATTACCATGGTGCTGCATCTGATTTTAAAAGGGAAGGAATGGAAGTAAAGAAAGGAAGGTTGAGTAAGAAAGAATAACTGAAGATAAAAAAATATGGGGGTGTCATAAATGAAGGGGTGGGTAACTCCCTTTGATGGACACCCAGCCAGTCAGTTAGCTGTAAAATCCCTCTTGGTGTAGCTGTTCTCTGCTTGTTTTACCTGTAAAGAGTTAAAAAAGTCCCCCAGGCAAAGAAAAGGGCACCTGACCAAAAGAGCCAATGGGAAGACTAGAACTTTTTAAAATTGGGACAGAAACTTTCCCTTTGTCTGCTGTCTCTCTGGGCTGCAGGGACACGGAGCAGCAATGCTATAAGCAGCAATGCCATGTAAGGTTTGAACCAGGTATGAAAAATTATCTTCTATACCTAGAAGGAATCATTTGGATAGGGAACATTTAGATAAACGTGATCAGGTTTATTTCTTTATTTTGGCTTGTGGATCTCCTATGTGCTAACCCAAGATGCTTTTGTTTGCTTGTAACCTTCAAGCTAAACCCCCAAAAAAGCTATTTTGGGTGTTTAATTTTTGGAATTGCTCTTTTAAAATCTAGCAAAAGCCTAAATTCCAGATTATTTTCTTCCCTTTTGTTTTTAATAAAATTTACCATTTTTAGGAACAGGATTGGATTTTTGGTGTCATAGACTATCAGGGTTGGAAGGGACCTCAGGAGGTCATCTAGTCTAACCCCCTGCACAAAGCAGGACCAAGAGGTTTGTGCATGTTGTTTGATTAGCTGATAGCAACAGATAATTTCCTTTGTTTTCTTTCTCAGCTCTTCCCTGGGGAGCGGGGTGTGTGAAAGTTGGCTTGAGGGTACCATACAGGGAGGAATTCCCAAGTGTTCCTTTCTGGGTCCAAGGGGTTTTTTGCATTTGGGTGGTGGCTGTGTTTACCAAGCCAAGATCAGAGAAAAGCTGTAACCTTGGGAGTTTAATACAAGCCTGGAGTGACAAGTATTATTTTTTAGAATCCTTGCGAGCCTCCATCTTCTGCACTCGAAGTGCCAGAGTGGGGATTCAGTCCTGACAGGGGGTGAGAGGGAAAGAAGAAAAGATAAAAGGAAAAGAAGAAAATAGAAAGGAATGAAGGACTGAAGAAAGAAACCTCTCAGTTGATCTACACTGAGAAAAGGTGTAAGTGCCATTTGCCAAGCAGCTTGGAAAACATCTTCTAAAGGAGTTTTCCAAGCATCAAGCGGGTCAGACAGTTATAATGCATAACGTGCACATATCTCAGGAGCAAACACCAATGCCATAGCTTTCAACATAGACCCACTAATGTATTATTATTATTATATCTTCAAAAATAGTAAAATAGATATTATTCATTATCTCCCTTAGTAATATATACACAGATCCATTCAGAAAGCAAGTGTTTTTACATCTCAACCTGCTCTTAACGCATCAAACCCTGGAAGTGGTTCAAATTTCCCCCTGCCTGGGGTTTCCCTTTATCACTAACTTAAGTAACAAAAATAAAATGTAAACATAAGCTTTTGTTTGAATGTGGTTGTTCCTAAGGTTTTCCCTGTAGAGCATGTTCCCTCTACATCAGAGATAGGCTTGAATGTTGGAACTAAGAGAACTTACCTGAACTGATATCAGAGTCAAACAACAAAAATAATCCTGCATCTCCATGGAGGAGTCTAGCAACTGCCTCCGCAATTACACGACCACATCTACAATCAGCCAAAAGGCCTTATTATCATCAATTATTATTTTTATTTATTATTCTTTGTATGGTGGGTGGATGCTGTATTTGTTTTGCTGGCTCTTCTGTAAATACCTGCTGGCTTCTCCAGTTGTCATAGACCAGACTATTTGCTTTTGCATCATAGCAAGGTTCCATTGAGACACCTGACATCATGTGATTGGACACAATCTGATCAGAAAAGCTTTGAAAAACTCCCACTTGTTGCACAGATTTCTCATGAACAACCGCTGTTCAAAACTAGGGGAGAGTAAGATAATAACTGTAATAATAAATAAATACATAAATAAATAAAGCTCGCATCCCTTTGATATTTTATATCTTCAAAGCACTGTGCAAACAAGAAGTAAAGTGAGCATATAAACATCATCCCATATGCTTGTCAGTACATGGTTTGATGAAACCATAGTACCTGTTGAGACAAGAAGATCTTTCATCAAATCAGAAATTTCAGCAATCTCAGAGACTCTTGCCTGGGGATGCTGCTGAAATCCATGTGGGAGGCTATATTCGCATGGAAAGCTGCACAAAAGAACACCTCCTAGAGTCTAATGACTGCCCCTTGACAGGAAACTATACAAACACGCATGATCCTTAGTCTAGGGGGTTCAGAGCCTATACCTAATTCACTCAACAACAGAGTACAGAAGAAGGCATGTGAAGACTTTGGGTATGTCTACACTGCAATCAGAGGGATGAGTTCAGCACTTGTAGACATATCCAAGCTAGCTTTGATCTACCTAACTGAAATAATAATAGCAGTGAAGCTGTGATGGTGCAGGAGACTGCACAGGCTAGATGCTTGAGCACATATCCAGACTCCTGGGTGGGCTTGTACGTCCCGTGTGGTCATCTGTGCTACTGCACTGCAGTCACACCTTTGCCTGCACTGCAGACCTACTCTCAGACATTTGCAAATTATTACCACGCTTGCACTTGGTTATTAATAAATTATGTAGTTGTCCAAGGTTCAGAAAATAAAAAGGCACAATCCCTATCCATACTTGAAGTAGTTAGACTCACACTGCGTGGCTGGCAACCACAGAGGCAACACAATCAAGAGCTAGACAGAACTTAATTTGCAGCCAGACTGTGGCCTGCCCTATGTATATAACGGAATATATAAACCCCTCACTAGGATGGAAGGGGTTAAGGAGCTACTTTGGGCTGGAACAGCCCTGCCCCTCCACACCGGCAAATCATAGCAGGAATGAAGGAGGAGTTAAAAGAGAGGGAACTCCTCTCAAACCTGGGCAACCCGAGGAAGGGAACAGGCTGTTGAGCCTCTCCAGCCCTGGAGAGAAGAGTGACAGACTGCAGAGCCCCTCTTAGTGGATACCTGGTGCAGGATTCCTGAGCAGAGGGGAAAGAGGACTGACTTATAGTGGAACCTCAGTGGCCTCTAAATTAGACAGTGATATTCCCAGGGTTTTTCCTGCAGGTTTTTTCTTTTCCTTTCTTTTGTTTCACCCCATTTACTTTCTGCGGATTGTTCTGTGGTTTTGCAGGGGACCCCGAGAATGGACGAGACTCCAGAGGCCTCAGTCGGAGGATTGAGCGCCAGCCCTCTACAACACCTGCTAGGGTGGGGATAGTTGGACTCACATGTGTTTACTCCGCATGTAACTCCTAGAGGGAGCACTCTATCATGGACAGCTTTGCAACAAAGCACAATGAGGATTTCTCACCACTGCAGCCCATGTTAGCACCCCCTGGGACATCAGCTACTCTCATGTGGGAAGGAATAGAGATATTTCCGTGCAGTGGACATGCTCCCCTAGAGTGTCAGGAAACCCCTATGGAGCCTGTTTAATGACATTAAGCAATAGAGGCTCTCGTTAGTCTGGGAACTAGAAAGCCAGAGAGCACTACAGGGTCCTGTCTGTGGCCAGCGGCCTCAATAGAGAATTCTCTTTTATATTCATTCCAACAGATTTCTGTCACTCCTCTACCATGATGGACCCTACATTCGGGAGTACTGCACAGAAGGGACTTCTGGATTGGGAGTCAAAGTATACCATCACCAGGCAGCTCCTCTGGTAGGCTCATCTTTTCATCCAGCCCTCAGGTTGCTTTAGGCCCCTGCTGGTGGGTCCCTAGAAAGCCAAATCTCTACCTGGGGCAGACCCATGTAAAATGTTTCTCCCCCCCTCGACCTATTTTTCCAGGAGAGGAGACTGGGTCTACTCTTTTGCCTTCTGCTGACCTAAGTTGCATGAAAGGTGAAGGGAGAAGACAGGTGAAGGTGCTACTCATTGCAATATCACTCCTTAGACTAGTTGTCTTCTCCATCACACACTCACTACATCCTCAGCTTGTACAAGCCATTTGTTGATGTACAGAGTTAGCATTATGCCATTCTAGGACAACAACAACCTGTACTGCAGCAAGAACTGCACCAGGTGACCATCAAGGCCACTGAAATCTACCAGTGCTCACATGCTTAATGTTAAGCAAATGCACAAGTGTTTGCAGGATCAGGACCACAGTCTCCCATTCCCAAATCGAGTTGCTCTGTGTGAGTTTATGAATCTTATAAAGATGGAGTGAAGAATGTAGTGATGTCAGAGCAGGGAAATATGGGCCTACTGACACGTGAAAGGAAAGGGGCTGGCAGCATATTTGGCCTTATCCACAGGGCCAGATTTACACCTTACGTGCCCCTAGGCACAGCATCTTCAGGGCCCTGCTGCCTACAGCTGACCATCGTGTTGCACACACTTTTAGAGAGGTAAGGCGCCCCTAGAATGCCAGCGCCCCTAGGCACGTGCCTACTGTCTCTGATTGGAAATCCGGCCCTGCTTATCCATGAAGAACTAGGCCTTGATCCTGCAGTGGATAATGTGTGCATGGATTGCTGTGCCTGAGCAGAGCCCCACTGGCTTTACTGGGGCTCCAGGCTGGTACAGCACTATATCCCACATGCTACCAGTTGCAGGATTGGGGCCCCCAGAGCTCAATACAATTATTAAATCAAGGCAGGATTTACAGTTCAACTAAAAATACATGTAGCCATTTTTTGAATAACAATCAAGAAAATTTCATCCTGTACCATCCTGTACAATTCTAAACTATAAGTATATCCAGAAATCTCACATTGATGTAGATAGTTGAAGTGTTTTGATAGCACAAAGGAGAAATTTAAGGCCAGATCCTCAGCTGGTGTAGCTACACCAATTTATACCATCTGGAGATATGGCCCTTAGATAATAAGATGAAATTGATGTAGAAGTGGGTTGGTTTCAATTTGGCTTTCTCCACTCTTTCCTTGACAGACACACAAGAGACAGGTGAGAATTTTCAGTTCAGGGACATTGGCCCCACCACTCTCTGAAACCTTTCTAGAAGGTACAGAAACTGAGCCAGGCCATAATTAAGCCACAAAAATACCACTCAGGTAACTGCAGAGTTGCTAAAACAATCCAACCAGTGTGCTGCAGCAGTGAGCTGTGGTAGGTACGGCAAGGAGAACAAAGCAAACAAAATTCTTCTCACAATTTGGCAACCAGAGTTATTTCTCTTGGAGCCTAGAGAGCATGAGAACTGTAAGGCAAAGCAGAGTGATTGTTGCACCCCCAACAACTTAAGAAGATGGAAATCTTGTTATTAACATACTAGACAAGGAGTCTTGGTTTAATTCTTGGGAGTGCCATAGACTTCCTGTGTAACCTTGGACACTGTTTCTCTCTGCCTCAGTTCCCCAGGAATATGGGGATAACAACACTTTTCTCCCAGCCTTTGTCCATCTTGCCTATTGAGTTTGTAAGCTCTTCAAGGCAAGGATTGTCTCTTATTATGTGCATGTACAATACGTAGCATGATAGGGACCAAATCTTGGATGGGGCCTGTAGGTGCTACTGTAAGGTTAATAATAATAAATAATAATAATAATAATAATAATTGCCACTTTTGAACAGCCATGAAATTTCAATGGGAGTTTTCCCTGAGTAAGATCTGTTGCAAATCAGCAGTATTTGACCCATTTAATTACTATTATTAATCTGCTCCTTTTTTCAAAAATAAACTAAGCCTCTTTTCAAATGACTTTGTACCCTGTATTCTGATTCTTCATTCCACAAATCTGTGTGAAAGTCATTCCCCCGGTGGCACAGGACTCACCACCAGCAAGCAGCCCGTCACTCAGGTTCCATGTAGACATCATAAAACTCTTTGACTAGCTTTAATTTCTAGGGCTCAGTCATGCTACTCCTGTTCCCACAAGTGGTGCTTACACCCACAGGATAGTTATGCCAATGCTCACAGGAGTAAGGGCTGCACAAAGCTCCTGGGCTTTGGGCAGCTCCAGGTATGAAATTTCTCATGGAAGAATGAGAGTTCATTCTCCTCCAATCTCCTCCACAAGCAGTGGCAGAGCTGAGACAAAGGGGCTCACCCACCTCCTTCTCTCCCCACCTCAAGCCCTAGGAGCAAATGGGCTCAGCAGGCTCCTTGTTATTCCCCAGAAGTAACAGATGGGAGAGCCCCCTCCTCACACACACAGGAACCCCATTTCCAGGGAAGGTGAGGGAAGCCGCTGGAGGAGATGCTTGGGGAAACTCAAGTTGTTGATGAGAAATTCCAGAGTCAGCTGCATGAGTGGTGGGATGCTGTGCTGTTAGGGAGATGGGATGCCTGGTCAGTCCTGGGGTAACTCTGAGAGTGTGTGTGTGGGGGTGCAGGGGGTGCTTGAGAAGCTGAGTGCATGTGTGGTGAGACGGCTGGAGGATTTTGGGGCAGCTTGCTGGGTTGGGTGCCTGGGAGATTATGGGGCTGAAGCATGTTTTTTCTACTCCTCACCTTCTGTCCTGCCTGCTCTTTCCTGATGCCCACTGCCACTTCCTGATGGCTGTTAAGTCACCAAGCGGAGCAGTGGGAGAGGAGGCAGAGAGGCCATCTGGATTTGGTGCTCAGCCGTGATCCCAGGAATCCAGAGGAATCACTGATGGTGAATCCCTGCTGACTTTCTTTAGGCCTGCTGAGTGCAAGAGAATCCACATGGGTTTCCAGGCACGAGTGTCACATGAGATAATTTTCTTAAGTTCTGAGCTCCCACAGCTCCACTTTAACTAGGGGCTGCTATGGGTGCTTGGCCTCTAGGAAAATCAGTCTCCAAGTGGTTATTGAGGATATTCAGGATTTTTTGTTGTTCTTTCAGAATAACCAAAAACAAGCAGTTCTTTAGTCAGGAGTTCCTGTGAAAAGGTGATGAATTTTTGGATGGCTGAATGCAGAGGCATCTCTAGGAGTCCTTTGCCTGCCCTTAATCAGATCAATATATGTTAGCCCCTAGCAGCCTGCAGTCACTCTCACAAACAGTTTGGGAATGTTCTGCTGACCTAGGGAACCACGAGTCCTGTCTTTATGACACATCTGGCCCTGGCTAGGTGTGATACAATGATTTCTAATCTGAAAAGGAGAACTAGGGGAGCCTTATTAGCAAATGATGACACCTACCTCAGCTGTCTCAGACATAATAAAATGAGAAGAAATCCTCCAATGTTAGGTTTATGGAGAAATACAGCCTTTGCTAGTTAGATGTGCTTCCTTTCCCACACAAAATGGTTCAGGGTTAAAACCAAAATTGAAACCAACTTCTGATTAGTCTGTACGTGAGTGCAGTCTCCCGGTTTATAACATTAGATTAGACTTCTGACTTTGAGTCAGTGGTGGTTTGCTTGGATCCAGTCCATGCAGATTAAATTTTAACACTGATCTTGGAGACTCTTTACGTATAGAATATTATTATTACTATTAATTTTATTTCTTAGTTTGATTAGGGCCTGTTTCGGTAGAGTCCCATTGTACTAGCTTCTTTTATTCTACAAGGGATTTCTGCATTCCCCTACCATGTGCATGTTTACATCAGATGTTTTTCTTTATATGTTTTGTTACATTGTTTGCCATTCCAAAAATTAAGAAACAACTTGATCAAGGGCCTGATCCAAAGTCCTTCAAAGTAATCTTTTCATTGATTTAATCGAATCAAGCCCCCCCCCAAAAAGAAAAAGTGAAAATGACTAATGTTAAAGACTGACTTTACTAATATAAAATACTGATTTAGTGAAACATAAAAGCACTGTGCGTTTTTTGCTTATAAATCACTCAATCAGCAAACGATATGGAAACAGGTCTTCAAGTAGACTGACCTGACTGCAGGTCAGCAGGCCTTTTAGAAATTTAGGACAAGAAAACAATTGAGTTTCATACTTTGATTTATGCACCCCAATATGGTTCCTTTTCTTGTACTTCTAGACTCAATGCCAGTGAACATACTTTCAAAGGCACATTGACCACTGTAAGAAAAAAGAGAAGATACCACCATACAATGGTTCAAATCTGCTGATTCTTGAGCCCAAACCCAGTTCAGTAACATCAGCAGTTTCGGGCCCAGTCCTGCACAGTCTTTCCTCATGTGCGTAGTCTCACAGTAGTCAATAGGACTACTTGCATCAATAAAGACTGTTTACACCAATAAGGGTTTGCAGGATTGGGCCCTTGAACCTTAAGTCTTCAGTTAGTACAGTCTCAATGGTGTATTTTTAGCTTTTAAAATAAGTGACTCTTCTAAATGCCGTGAAATATCCTTTTGAAATACCACAAAGGCAAAAGTGACTCAAGCTTTGAATTTTTTGGTGACCACAGCACCACCTGCATACAAACAAAAAGAACCTGAATTCAACCCTACTTTTCTGTTGGTTGAGAAGCAAGCAGACTTGGGCATAGCTGCTTTGCGCTGTAACCTTTGCTGCATCTTACCGCTGCTTCCAAACTCTCCATTAACTGCACACATTCAGGACTCCACATTCTATAATGACAAAGGAACCAGCAGCTCAACAGTTAGCTGGACCTTCTTGTACTATTCTCAGCCCAAAGTTGGATTAAAAAAAACAAACAAACAGCCAAACTTCTTTGGGCTATTTTTAAAATTGCTTCTTGTAAGGACACTTACACTTTATAACCAGGGTCCCACTTACCCTACCATTCCACCAAAAAGTTGTCTCAGATTTCACTCCCTTCTGCAGAACTGTGTTTCAGAAACCAAGCTTTCATTTTTCAAAAAAATATGGGCCTTTATCTGCAATCATTTGGGACAACCTGCATAACACACTCGGTGACTTTGCTACTTGTGAATAGCGCAGCCATTCTAGTCTCACGCTGCTAATCACCACCATGAGTTCCATATCTAATCTATATATCAGATGACTCTGCAGTTTATTATTATATATGATACCACTTCGTATTTGATATATAGCTTCACACAGACAACTTGGGATGCAATACTGACCCCACTGAAATCAATTGGAGTTTTGGCATTGACTTCAGTGGAGCCAGAATTTCACCCTTGCAGTCTAGTTCCTGTGGATGGAATTAATTAATTATTAGGGGCCGGATTCTCCTCTCACATCAGTTTTACAACAGTCTACCTCCATTGGCTTCACTGGAGTTACTCCTGATTTTGCACCAGGGACAATGAGTTCAGAATCAGGATCTAGAAGTATTATAATACATTTCCAGCCACTGAGATTACTATTCATTGTACTGTATTATGCCACTATGGATGTATAATAAAAATAATAATGAAAAGAAGGATCAGTGAAAAGAAGCTGAATGCTACATATGGAAAACCTTGCTGCTTCATGTCTGAAGAAATAACATGAGTGAGACCAGACAGCTTGGCAATATATCATCCTTTCATTATTATGCTAAACCTACATGCGTCTAAAAATTAATTTCTTCCAAATATTACCCTTTCCTCACTTATAAATGAATATGGCCATGGAAGCAGGATATGCACAATAGTGAACCATGCTTGCTGCTTGGCACAGAATGCATTTTTGACTGACTAGGCTTTGCAATATACAGGTAAAGTTGTCTGTTAATTTAGCCTATGTCAAAAAAGGAAACTTTCTAAATCAGAGTGATCTCAATTGCTAACTATAATAATAACTACATTAAAAACAGTGCCCATCATATAACCACACCAGATACAACAATGGTAACACAGCTCCACAACTGCAATTCTTAATGAGCACGATCATTCAGTTCTGTGCTAATTTATGTTGTCATGAATTAGTTCATAACACTGACATTCTCCCCACTATGTATTAATGCTTGCAACATATTTCCATTTCATTACATAGCCAATCTGTCAGAAGTGCCATAGCCTACTAGCCTTCAAAGGAACTCCACTGCACATACACAGAGAAACACTGTGGTAACAGGAGAAAGAAGTAATGATAATGACAGGTATACTGCGCAATTAGTGTAAAAGTATCAGACTAGAGAGGTGCAGGTTTGGTGATGCAGAGATAGATACCTAAGAGACTTCATGAAAAATGAGGGAATTACAGCCAGTATATCTTGCAGTTCTGAGAAACAAGGAGCCCTGCAGCCATGCAGGAGTGTAAGGAGAACTAGTGTGAAAATAACAAGAGTTATCAGAAGGCAACAGAGAAGGGTCAGAGCCCAGAAGGTGTATTGGACAATGATGGAGATGGATTCAGGAGAGTGGCCAAAGGAGTTTCACCACCTTGTCTAAACACCTTGTTAAAGCTAATAAATCACTTCTCTCTGGATGTCTCTGGCTTACTTACTGCCTGATCCCACACTTTCTAGCAGGCTCAGTGTCTACTACTGTGAGTGTGGTTGTAAAAACTAAGTCCTTTAGAATGTTTGCAGGATTGGCCCTCTAGGCTCCAATTCAGGAGAGCATGTAAGCATCTGCATAAACTGACTGCTTTTTAAGAAAGCATTTAAACATATGTGCTTAAATCCCATTGACGTCAGTGGAACTTAGCATGTGTCTAAAGTTAAGCATGTCTGTAAGCATAGGTCTTATGCATGTTTATTTCCCATGACAAGAAAAAAAGTGGGAAAAAGTATTTTTGTTTCCTTTAATAAAAAAGTAAAACTAAGCAACGTCTGACTTTCATTTGAGCTTCCATTTATGTAAAAACCAATAAGAACCCCTGAATGACATTTGAACGCTACTGTTTACTCTGTCAATTTTAATCTGTTTCCATTGGACTCCAACAACTGGATAGGCTCCCTCTGGTGGCTAATTCAGCACCAAATTCCATGAAAAAAATATAAAAAAATATAAATCCAGCCATGGACTCAAATCCAGTGGACAGACTGTGGCAGAGATCAGTGAGAGTCCAAAACCCCTTCCCTGTTAGCTGTTCTGCATAGGCAGATCTGTACTTTTGTGGACTCCCTTGCCCAATTTTAGACTCAGACCTATTGGATGGTTCTGAAATGTTTGGTTAATTACTTTACGTTTTTGCACGATTCTGGACTTCTGGACTCTGATCAGAAACAGAGCCTCAAGGGAATGAAATACTGCAAAAAAGCCTATTTCCAGAGAATCTACAAAGCATCCAGACTTTGAGGTACTTACCCAAACCCTTTTGAGGTTTATCCTTCAGTATCCAAGACCTTATGTCTTTGAAGCCAACAGAGTGTGAGTCAGTTATTTTGATGCCTTCTAACATGACACTGATATTTATGTACGTTGAGTTTTTAAAAAGTGGGTACTTAACAGACTATGTTAACAGTTTATTCTGTGGTCAGGGTTTTCAACCCAGCCTGTGCTGACCTGATGAATGGAACAGGCATTCATGTTACAGTGTTCTGCTTCTGAAGCATAATGCTTAAAGATCAAACCATTCACTGATCAATCTATGAGGCTGAACTATTGTTATTAAAACAGAAATACAGGAACTCCTGTCAAAAGCAAACAACCTTCTCTCTCTTAACATCCTTGTGTTTCATCAAGCTATATGCTTGTTTAGACAGACAAAAGCTGTGTAGAATATTTTAAAATGATGCCAGCACCACAACAGACCAAATGCTAGATCTCTCATGCACCCGGCACTGAGTAATCAAAGGCAGACACTCCTTAGTTTGTTTACTATTAAACAAAGCCTATGGCTTTAATATATTTTCAGATCCACAATGCTTTTCTCCCCCCCACCACACCCCCCCCAAAACCGACAAAAATAACCAATTAGAGATATGTATTATTTAGAATATAATGGAAAGTGATTCAATAATGGGACCCTGGTTGAAGGAAGGTCATTGGTGAGAGCTTTTAAGTAGTCACTGCTGGAAAAAACCCACCAGGTATCTGTCGCACTGGGCACTGACCTGAATGGAACTACACCTCTACCCCAATATAACGCTGTCCTCGGGAGCCAAAAAATCTTACCACATTATAAATGAAACTATATTATATTGAACTTGCTTTGATCCGTCAGAGTGCGCAGTCCCCCCACCCCACCCCTGGAGCGCTGCTTTACCGCGTTATATCTGAATTCATGTTATATCAGGTCGCCTTATACTGGGGTAGAGGTGTACGCCTATTTACATCAGCCTTGGATCTGTCCCTTTGTGTTTAGTAATGAATGGGGGCTATTTAAGAGAGGACTGATGTTCTATCCTGTCCATGGAGGTTTATACACTGTCTGTTGCTATAGACAGACGGATATCATCTGAGGGAGTATTTGTTTGGGTTTCTAATTCTAAACCAAATAGGCAGTTCTTTAAAATAGAGAGCATTTTCTATAAAACATATCATTTTAAAAAAATGCAATGTAGCATGTATTACAAAGAATTATGCTCTAAAGACACTTCTGCTATGAACTCTTTTGCCAAGAAAACCTTCCTGTGAATCTGAGAAAATGATGTTGGAGATAAAAGAGATGCTGTCAAGCCATTGAACTGGCTCTGCTAGTGGCCCAATGGGACTGCCGTTGAGAGGCAACAATTGACTGTGCGGTGACGGTTGGCTCTTGGATTATTTACTCTTGCATTAAAGAGAGGAAATACAGGAATTAATATGAAGGTGGAAGTTGGGTTGGAATTCTATAGGTAGGTGGCAGCTGCTGGGATAAGGGCAAGGAACACAGCATTCCTTTCTGAATCGCTTAGTTGCGAGTGCTGTACTTTTGCAGCTATGAGCAGAGCAAGCAGGAGTATAGTATTTTTAGATGTGCTATTGTAATATATGCCTGCTCTTGCTTTGGCATTGTGCAAGAGTGGGCAGATATTTAATAGTGAGAGCAAAATGCGTTCGCTCGAGGCTTATCATCTTGCCAAACAGCTTGGGAGATCTTGCTCATGAAAAAGAAGAAAATCTTTCAAGTTTTCACCGGCAGCCAAAGCAGGGAGAACAGCAGCAGGTGTGAACCAAGGAAGCTGCCCATCTGACTTAGTGGTAGAGCAGGGGTCAGCAACCTTTCAGAAGTGGTCTGCCGAGTCTTTATTCATTCACTCTAATTTAAGGTTTCGCATGCCAGCAATACATTTTAATGTTCTTAGAAGGTCTCTTTCTATAAGTCTGTAATATATAACTAAACTATTGTTGTATGTAAAGTAAATAAGGTTTTTAAAATGTGTAAGAAGCTTCATTTAAAATTAAATTAAATGCAGAGCCTTCCGGACCAGTGGCCAGGACCCAGGCATTGTGAGTGCCACTGAAAATCAGCTCGCGTGCTGCCTTCGTGCCATAGGTTGCCTACCCCTGTGGTTGAGGAAGCTTTAGGAAGGATCCATACCAAAGTTCCAAACTCCCTGCAGGCTTCCCAGTGTATTAGGGAATTAAAGGTGGCTTCTGAGCTAAACACCTGTATTACAAACAGATGCACAATGGCTGCTAAGTGTCCACAAAGCAGTCTACTAGTCTGCATGTGTTAAGGTGGGTTCCATTCAAAACCATGCTTCACTTCTAAATTAGTGATACTAAGAAGACAGAGAAAAGATAAAAAGTGTTCAGTGTCCAATCTCATCTTTTTTTTTTCCAGAAGGATCATGAGCTTCCAGAGTATTAAGTCAATTGAAGATGCCATACCAAGCCCCCCTTCACATGAAAAAATCCCCAGTCATTTCCGAATTATGTGAAATATATGCAGGTACAAATAAGGTGACAAGATGTTCCGATTTTATTGGGACACTCCTAATATTTGGGGCTTTTTCATATATAGGTGCCAATTACCCCCCACCCCGTCCCGATTTTTCACACTTGCTATCTGGTTACCCTAGGTACAAGAGGGCTTAGGCCATGATCCAAAGCAAAATAATGGTTAAGCCTATCAAAAGAACAGACAGTAAGTTGCTTTACTTTTACAGTAGAGTTATCACAGAGAGATCTAAGACAGTTAGTCAACAGCCCTGCCAATGCTTGACTCACTTCATGGAAGTGTCAGGAATATCGTGAGTTTTTATTACATTACCCAACTCCCAACTAAGGTATGCAAAGTTTTTATTATGATAATAAATGCTGCCAACTTCCCACCTTCCTCTCTTGCCCCGCACCATCTGTGCTCAGTATACTTCCTTCAGAACTAGAATATACACTTCCTCCTTCTGGCATAATTCTTGATGGTTCACCCAAGGCTGGGTGGCTCAAAGATCAATAGATAGCAAACATCTGAATGCATTTTTGGTAGCCTATTTTGGTAGCAGTACTGCCAGGCAGTAGAAGTATTGCTTCAAGGTATTGGTTCTTATTTCCTAGGCACTCGTGGCCTGGCACCAGGATCTCTAGTGGAGTCTGTGGCTGATAACTACTTCTCTAGCAGAAGAGAACTTTCTACAGTGAGAGTAAATTTGTCTGTGCAGGAGACAGCAGTTTCTCAGGGGCCAGTCCGAGACAATGGAAAAAAACTCCCACAAGAACCAAAAAAAAAAAAAATCCCTACCAACTAAAACTGCACACACACTTCTTCCCTTGAGACTGGGATGAGAGAGACAACAAACCACACATGACAGATGATACTCACAGTTCTTAATTCACTACTGGAAGGCACTCAGATATTATGGTTATGCGTGTGGAATAAGAACTTGTAAAGAACAGAACAGAATGGAAATGGGCCTGATTCCCAAAGTCAATGGCTGAGTTTTACCTTTCACCCAAAAGCGCCACATTGCACAAGCCTAGTTGACTTCAAGACTTTGGCTCTGATGATTCTTTTAATATTTCATAGGTTCTTTTGAATTTGTTTGCCTGTTGATTTGGGGCAGTGGGTATGGCAGGGAAACTCCTCTTTCAAAGGGGTTCCCCATTTTCTGACTGAAGTTTTTTTTTTTGCTGGTGGGGGGCGATAAAAGAAGAAGAAGAGCATCTGACACACTAACATAGTACCCTTTCCAAAGGGCTGGAAGGATAGCCTTGTGGTTAAGTCATGGGCTTAGTCCTCAGGAATCCTAGATTCAATTCCTCGTTCTATCAGTCTTTGATCTCCTTCATTTGTAAAATAGGGAAAAATATTCTTTCCTCCCACCCATTATCTAATTTGGGCAATGCAAACTGTAAACTCTCCAGGGCAGGAACTGTTAGTATGTGCATGTACAGCAGCTAGCACAATAGGGCCCCAATTTTGGTTGAGGCCTCCAGGTGCTATTGCAACAGTATTACTACTAAAATAATCTTTAATATAGAGTAGTGTTATTATAAGATCTTCATCCACTCTCAGTGCTGGAGTTGCTTGCTCACAATAAATAAGACTAGAGGCATAAGGAAGAAAAGCAGGATTTGGCTCTTAGGGTGGGAATTTCTAAGAACTGGATGCCCAAATCCCTTAGGTGGCTTTGGGAACTGGGAATCCATTTCTTTAGGCAGCTTTGAAATTACCATGCTTGGCTTTCATGGTCCAAAAGGCATGAGACATGACCTTCAGGCTAGCAAACACCAATTGACCAGGTGCCTTTTACTATTACATGTATTGGGAAAAACTAAATAAACTTATTGGAAGAAAGCATACTCGCCCCTTTGTAGTTGTAAGCACAAGATACATCTTCTTCCTTAAAAACACCTGGATCAGTTCTACTACTTGTTCTTCATCACACAATGAGCTCTCTCTTCTAACTCAGGATGGGAATCAGATTGACTGTCATCTAAATGTTAGCTTCTTGAAACCCCCTCATTGCCCGCTTTAATTAGCTACTGTTTACTACCCAGCATAAAAAAAATCATTCAAAAGATTTTTCTTCTAGGCCCACTTAAAACTCTCAAAGTCCTGACTCAAATGTTAAGGGCTATTAGCTCAGGATTCAAAATCTGATTCCTGGAGGATTAAATCCTGACTTAACTTAGTTTTATTCACTGACTTGTTTCCTCAGAATGTCTGCCTGTAGGACAACTTTGTGTGAGTTCCTCAGGAGAGTACTTTGTTCACAGCCTCTTTTCCGAAGTTCAAGAAGCTGCAGCAGGTGAAATAAGTAAACATGAAAAGATAATCCATGACAAACAAACCCACTCCTTTTATGAAAAGTGTTAAAAGTCACTAGAGATGATGAGGTAGGAAGATTTTGTTAAATCAAAAACTGATCCACGAGGTACTTGCAGGATTGTTTTTCACCCTATATCCCACCAAAGTAATATAGATCTGTGAGGTTGATCTTGCTCATTTTTCTGAGGTTCAGTCTAGGTTAGGCCTTCTCGGTGGCAGGCTGTCCACAGTGAAACTCTCTTCCCTGAGTATGGTGATTGGATTCCCTTGTGTGGCTATTTTGAGAATGGAAGTTCTAGTAGGAGTAATTTTGTTCATGACCATTTATCTTCTCTTGTTTATGCCTATTTTTCTGCACAAATGGGAAAGGGCGGGGACAGCTGATGTTGAGAACCCTGTACCTCAGCCACTGAACCTGGTTATGATTCTTTAATTTATGTACTGCATCTGGTGCCTATTTGGTGGCAGATGCATGGTAAATAATTGACAGAAACTCACAGAATATGGAAGACTGGAAAGCTAATGCAACTGCTGCCAGTAAAAGCAGAGACCACTCCCATAGGTGCATAAATCTAGCAGAAAATGAGGGAAAAATGAAGTCCTTGATACTTTGACAAAAAACATGATACTAGAAGAAGAGGCCAATGATTTGTGAAATGTTGACCAGAATAACATACTGGCCAGGACAGTGAATTAACATACCACCTGAGTTCATAACCTATCATAAGACACAAATGGCAATAAGTTAGGGGTCATCTGCTGAAAAGGACCTGAATGGAGCTAGGCTGTTCTCAGTGCTGGCAGATGACAGAACAAGGAGCAATGGTCTCAAGTTGCAGTGGGGGAGGTCTAGGTTGGATTTTAGGAAAAACTATTTCACTAAGAGGGCGATGAAGCACTAGAATAGGATACCTAAGGAGGTGGTGGAATCTCCATCCTTAGAGGTTTTTAAGGCTCGGCTTGACAAAGCCCTGGCTGGGATGATTTAATTGGGGGTGGTCCTGCTTTGAGCAGGGGATTGGACTAGATGATCTCCTGAGGTCTCTACTAACCCTAATATTCTATGATTAGAATAGGCCACCTAACAACTGCCATAGTACAGTGAGGATGGAGGCAGTGATGTGGGGTCAGGGCAAGTTACTGAATATTTTCCAAACTTAAAAAAAAAAAAAAAAAGGATAAATTTAGAAAGTCTAAGTTTTGAGCAAAACATCAAGCTGGTTCTGATTTTTATCTTAACTACTTTGCTCACACCCAATGTATACTGACCAACCAACAGAAATTAGAAATGGAAAAGACCTATTTGATCATCTCATCCACCCTCTATCAGAGTAACATGGTTCTTTGGAATATATTGTATTGTATATTGCTTTGTGCAGTCTAGTTTTAAGTATCCCATGTACTGGGGATTCTATCAATGCCTTTGAGAGAGAATTCCTCAGGCTTACACATCTCTCTGGGAATTCTTCTGGAAATTCAGTCTAGAGATTCCTTTTCTTAATTTCATTTTATTTTTCCTAGTTATACCCTAGGCAGCACCGTAAACAATTCTCTCCATCCTTGGTTTTTACACTCATTATATATGTGCAAGTCACTGATATATTTCATTAATTATTTAACAATATTTGAATCACCGCTCATAAAAATAAGCAGACTTGAAGTTTAGTCTCCTTTACATATAATTGAAACTGGTGATTTCAAAACACAGGAGCCAGTTCCCACTCTCACTGAAGTCAATGGCAAAACTCGAATTGACTTCAAAAAGAGCAGGATTCAGCCCAAGTTAATCAAATGTGAGTGACAATGTGTATTTCAATACACAATGATACCTACTCAGTGTAAGACAGGAAATTATCCTCTTCTTGCAATGCAGTCTTCCGGTAAGAAGACTTTATTTACCACAAGACAAATACTCTCATTTTCAAGTCAGCAAAGCCTTACTCATACAGGTAGCCACTTTGAAGTTAATGAAGCTACTCATTTGAGCAATGGTGTGCAGCATTGGACCCCTGCTTTGTACTCCCTCACATGCCATTATAGTTTTGTACAAAACTGATTTTAAAATAAAAAATAGAATTTGTAGATAATTCCGGTTTGTCAGAAAAATATATACCAAACAGAAGAGCTGTGTGGTATTTTAGAATTGTCTACAACAAGCTAAAAATATACAAGAATGAGAATGTTTACCACTATGTTTATACACATATACAGTGTCACAAAATGCAAAATACTTGGTTGGGGGTTAAGTGTCACAATTTCTCTTTTCTTATGGAGAAAGATTCTTGCAATGCTACAGAACATTCATCAGTAAGGTACAGTAAAAAGAGGGGTAGGTTTTAGCTTATGAACATGTATTAAAATAAATTTTGACATACTAGAGGTAAACAATAGACAAACCCTGACTGAAAAAAATCTCTCCCTTGGAACTTCTTAATGCCGATTCTCAGGCAACACTACAGTTACTCTAGGAACCCATATGAAATAGGAAATTACCCTGCCATGAGCCACTCCAGATGGAGGTGAACTATTGAGGAATAATGGAAATCCAGGCTGGAAATATTCAAATTCTTAGTGCTCCCATTAGCTGCTGCATCCTAGCTGGTAGGTGAAAACTCACTGATGTGGACTGGCAAAGGGAGTGAAGCTAAAGTGTTTATATTATCCCATCTCCTTTACTGTTTAGCTTCAGCTGACACCTCGTTTGCCTTTTACTTTTCAGTCATGGGAGTTGGAGCTGCTCAGCACCTCTCAGGATTTAGTAGCCCCTAATCCCAACTGTTGATATTATGAAGCATAGGGTGTCAATGAAAGGTTTTTGCATTAGTTTAATAGGAATTAGGTTTAAAGAATAAAACCAATTAAGTCTATGAATAATCCTGGCTGTACCTTCTTCACAGAGAGAGCTACAACTTTATGATCCTAACTTCTGCCAGCTCAAACAACACGCTACTCTTAATACCCTTGTCTCCCTCTGGAATTGTTATCAATAACACTCTAGTTACTGAGCTGGCAAAGGCTTCTCTTTGATCCTGAGACATCTGTGAGCTTCACTGAGTATCTGGTCCCCAGCAAATCCACCATAAGGAGGCTTTCAAGATGAAAAAAAGGGCTTCCCTCCTCCTCTCCCACCTCCCCTCCCCTCACCATCCTTAGATGACATTCATACAAATCAGGACTCTAACTTCAAAGTCACATATCTTCCTGGCGTTTTACTGAGTCAGGCCATCAAGTTTGCTTTATCAATATGGAGTAGTCATAAACAGGAGTAACTTTGCTTGTAGAAAAAGATCAAAATGTACAACTTAGTCTAATGTTGTAGAAGCTGACTAACTTGGGCCTTTCTGTTAAAGCAAATCAGGTAATAATTATAAGCCACATAGGACATGGCCTAAACTCAAATACCATGTTTATTTGTCTAGTCTTAAGAGCTGAGCTTCAAACATCTTAATTTACTCTCATCACAAGACTTAGCTTTTCCTCAGAGCCAAGGCTGGAAATGTATTTAAAGGAAACTAGGAAGTAAGAGTCTGTCGGGGTGAACATATCTCAGCATCTTTGCAAATGATCAGCAGGCAGAACTTCAGCTAATATAAGTTGTCACTATGACAATGTATGCCAGCTGAGGATATGCCTTTACATCTCTTTCCCAAAAGCATTTAAATACACACAGCTAAGCTAATAACACAGGGCCAGATCTTCAGCTGATGTAAACTGGCATAACTTTATTGAAGTCAATGTTGATTTATGCCAGAAGATCTGAAGAATGCTTGGCTGACATTGGTTGAATATGTCATGTGATTCCACAGAAAACACACAGAAAAACCAATGATTTCGTAAAACGGGCCAGATTATGATAACTTCATTCCCATTCTCCATGAGTAGTCCCATTGATATCAAGGAGACTATATGATGAGTAAAGTGTTAATGTGAGCAAGGGTGACAAAATCTTCCTTTATTTCTGCATTTAAGAAAGAGGAAGTGTTCCATGAGATGAATCTAACAGCATGTGGGGAGTGGATACATATATTAACTCTGCTTTCATCTTTAAAAATACAGTAATTCTTAAAAGGGTAGATGGAAAAATAGATCCCATGTAGCATTCCTTGAACAGAGTTTAGGATGCAAACAGTTTTTAAAATACATAAACAATAAAACCATTGGGTCCTCTGCTTTTACATTTTTTAATGTGTTTTGTAACACACAAGTTATATGTAGTAGATAGCCATGTAGACAAAATCCATGATAGTGTGGATTTAGATGATTTAGGTCCATGATTTAGTGACTCAGTATGTTATATCAGCTAGTCTCAGACCCTAGACTATTCTGTTTTCTTCGCATCAACCAAGAGGCCACTTCCCTTACTAAATGACCATCTCATTCACCATACACATTCCCTGGGACTATCTATATTCAGGTAGCATAACAATTATTAAATGTAAATGTCCACAGCAAGTTTCATAGGAACTGCAGAGAGAGAAATATGATTCTTAAAATGATAAGGGCCATCCGTTTGAGGAAAAAACAACATTTTTTCCACAGATATTATTCAAATCTAAATACAATATATAATGTACATTAAACATCGGAATGAAGTGAACTCCCACAACACTCACTCTCTGACTCTTCTTCTCATCATAGTATTGACAGTTCCACCAATAGCACACACTGGAAAATAGCACAGTAAATGCTTAAAGCAAGTAGGAAACATTTCCCTCCTGTTTCTTCTCTCTCAGCCTCCTCTCATCTCCAGCCATCGTGGGCTTATCTTCACAAGGGCATTTTACGTTCAAACATGACTGGGAGGATTCCACCTAGCATGATGCCAGCTCGTCACAGAGGCGCTGCGGTCTTGTGAATAATGTACTGGATTGAGAGTAAAGATACTTCCAGTTCTCACTCCTGGCTCTGCCACTAAACTGCTGTGTGACCTTGGGAAAGTAACTTCAACTCTGTAAGGTCTTTGGGGCAGGGACTATCTCTTAATATATGTATATGTATAGCACAGTATGGCTCTGATCTCAGTCAAGGCCTCTAAACTCTACATTATTTAAATAATAGTTTGGGTTAAACTCTTAAGACTACGGGTTAACCATGACTAGCTGACAAAGAGGATTCTTGTCTATGATGACCAATCAATTGTGGGCTGGCTAATTATTCCTCACAATCATTTCTAAAATAGTGAGTTTTCCTAGACAAGCTAAAAGACAGTCTTCCTAGCTTTTTATTTCCCATCTTCTCTCCCCTCTAGCTTCTTTCCACCTGTCTGAAACCATGACACACCAAGTGACAGTACAGGAGCTCCTCCTACAGTTAGCCTGCCCGTTGCTCCCCTTCTGTGCCCCAGCATCTCACTTTGCTTTGTGCAACAATAAGAAAAAAATGGATCTGCTCAGTCTAGGAGAATGAGAGGAGTGAACTGGAGAGCAATTGGGAAAACTATCAGCACAATAAAAGGAGGAGAAGGCAGCCGTGGTGGGTCAGATGGCAGCACCAAGAAGTCTCATACATCTAGAGGAATATCAGCATCAAGAAAACATAGCCAGGAAGGCAGCATTAGGTTCAAAATCTTGCCTCGCTTTTCTTCTCTGGCTTTCTGTTCCATAGAGCCTAACCCAGAACTCGTAACAGAAGCATGGATAAGAAGAACGTACTGTGCTTCCAGCACAGATCTGAGACCATAAGAAGAAACATAGGAAAAACATAACACCCACAGTCTGCAGGCCAGACTTTGCTAAACCTTTAATGTGAAACACTCTCTGACAGGAGCAGCCTCAGACCTGAACAAATACACCATCCCGTGGGAATATATACACAGGGCTCAATTTTGAGTGCAGCAGAAGTCCCGCAGCCAGTTTCTGGCATTAGCCAAAGGCCAATTCAGTCCCTGTCTTGATGGTGCTCTAAACCAAGGGTTCCCAAAATTTTCCCCAAGGGCCCCTTTGGCATCTTACTAAATGTCTGTACCCCAGTAATTTCTGATACTACCAGAACACTCGCGCACAAGAGGTCACGCTATGCGGAGGATGCCATACTGAGAAGAAAATGGGGTCCTCCATTCAGTAAACACTGTTCTGGCCTTGGCTCAAGGGTCAGACCCCCACATAAGCCATTCATGGAACCCACTTTGGGAACGACTACTCTAAATTACGGCCCATCTGCAACATTTTCCATGGGCCTGCACATCAGCCAGGGACTACTGGATGCAATGTACTCCAGCCATGTCCTCACACCATATGTGCTGTGCTTCTTTCCAATGCACCTCCTATGAAAATAATCAGAGAGGGGGTGCCGTACCACTGGCTACACTGTTTAAGACAGCCCTTGCACCACCAGAGTGACACATCGGGGCCAAAGCAGGGCTCAGGTTTGAGACCACTCTCTCTCTAGTCAGGTGACAGTTGTTTGTGGAGGCTTCAAATACAAATCTAACAGTTAGGAATGTGCTCAAACCACAACTTGAGAGCCCAACATCCCCAACATTTGTGGTGTTCAAGCTGCTGGTCCAAATCTTCCATCTGGTCTATTGACCCGAATTCTGCTCCTAGTTACAAGGATGTAAACCTGGAGTAACATCTTTGATTCCACTGGAGTGACTTCCGCTTATATGCAATGCAACCAAAAGGAAAATATGACCCAAAAGCATTTTGGTTATCTCATCTTATAGCCTCATTCAGCTAATTACCACCATATTCTTCTGGAAAAAGAAAAAAACAAAACAAAAAACCCACCAGCAGGGTGATAGTTATGGGCGCAACTGGTA
This sequence comes from Gopherus evgoodei, assembly GCF_007399415.2. Taxonomy (NCBI): domain Eukaryota; kingdom Metazoa; phylum Chordata; order Testudines; family Testudinidae; genus Gopherus; species Gopherus evgoodei. The sequence continues at coordinate 110,509,661 of NC_044325.1, read as the reverse complement.
GCACTGCCTATTATTAAGGTTGCCCAACACTTCCCAGTATAAGGCCTGTTATCAGTTGTTTAAACCTTGCCAGACTTGAACTATTTGTGCTAACGTTTTTCATGCTTCGGGCTGACTATTTCTGGAAAATTTCAGCCAAGATACACCAGCCATTTCTGAGAATGAAGCTAGGAAAAAATATATTGTTTTGCTCACGTTGAAAAATTCTGATCTTTCCTCTGAAAAGCTTTAGTGTCCCCATCTTTTGGCCCAGGGAGTTGCTCAGTAGACTTCTTAGATTTTAATAGCTAAAGTTCCCAAAGTCTGTCTGCACTAGGCATGCTTCATTCCGGGGCTGAGCAGGACTTATCCTGAGATTGCTGCTTTCAGCTACTGTGGGTTGTGCTTGGTCCAGGCGCTGGAACTGACAGTAGGGATCCTGTCTCTTCAGTGCTCTCAATGACCCTGTGTTGGGCCCAAGTATCAGTGGAGGAGGAAACTTCTTGATTAGAACGCAGAGAGACAACAGCTAGACTTGTGGGGAGAGTAGATTGGGACAAGGAGCCTGGAGTGGGAGATTGAGATTGGGGGCCAGCAGGAGGAGGAAATGGACTGAGATTGGGAGTTGGGGGTAGACTGGGACTGGGTAAACAAGGAGATCTGGGGAGGGAGGCCTGGAAGCCAGCAGGTGGATGGAGATTAAGATTGGATGAAGAGGGGGGGAAGGAAGGGAGCGAGAGAGACTGGAACTGGGACGAAAACCAATATGATAGAACTACCAATTCACAACTAGGACCTGATCCTACTCATGTTGAGCTCAGTGGCAAAACTCCCAATAACTTCAGTGAAGCAGAAGCTAAGTCCTAGTGCCTTAATAACAAATCCACGACCTGTATTCTCATTCCTAGGGTGAGCCTTCCAGTACAAGGCCTGGTCTACACTAGAAAATTAGGCCAGTATAACTTTGTTGCTGAGGAGTGTGAAAAATCCACACCCCCTAGCAGTGTAGTTATGCCAGCCTAACTCCCGGTGTAGACAACGCTAAATCGGCAGAAGAATTCTTCCATTGACCTATCTACCGCCCCTCAGAGAGGTAGATTAACTACAGAGATGTGAGAAACCCTCCCATCGGAGTAGACAGCATCTACACTGAAGTGCTGCAGTGGCACAGATGTGCCACTGTACATTTGAAGTGTAGACAAGCCCTGAGGCTTGTTAGCAAGGCAAGGTGGGGAAAAGCTTACACCGCTGCCGCCAGTACTGTACCTATTCTGTGAATAAATTGAGAACTCCAATCTTGAGGACTGTCTGTCAGCCCTTTTCATAGGCACTGAACCAATTAATGAATCAATTCATCAGTTAAACTGAAGGAATAACGTACTGCCGTCCATAGTTGTAAACCCAATCTCATAGATACCTGACATATCGCCTTAAACCCCATTCTAATTACCTTCATCCCAGTGCTTTCCATCCTAATACACTGACCGAGATCTCATGAGCATAGTGCCTAGAGGGTCATTAGGCACAAATGGCTAGTTTCTCACAACAGTGCACAGAAGGCACATAAATCACATCAGCACTCCTCAAAGGATCCAATCTGTAACCATTAAGGGTGACTGGGAAACAAGCAAACAAAGCAAAAGCTCTGAATTCTCTTGCAGTAACTGGGTTTGGATGGCCGGGGGGGCGGGGGTGGATGGGAGCTCTCAATGATAGTATAATAAAGATGTATAACCCTGCAGTAAATGGACAGAGAAAAGCAGCAAAAGATCTATATCACATACTGATATCTAGTACATGTGTTTCAAAGCATACATGTTACCTGTCCATATAAAATGCATCCCAGATAATAGCCTGAAATATATATTCTGAAAAATACTACATTATTATCTAAATCGACAGCAGGACAGTTTGCACATAGGAAGATGATTGCAACAATAAGACATTTTAGAGGTGGCATCTACACGAGTTTATTAAACTGTAGGACTATACCTCTCAAAACCTTCTGGGTTTTGCTGCTCATGATCACCATATCCTTACTCTTCCATTAATACTCATGAGTAGCGTGACTCGTAATTACTCACATTTATGAGTCATAACTCATAAATTACTCTTATATGTAGATGGCCCTACATGAAGGGTGGGATTTTCAAAAGCACTCAGTATCAGCTTAACTTTGCTCCCATTAAAGTCAATGGTAAAATTCTCATTGACATCAAAGGACCTGATACAATTCCATTGAAGTCAATGGAGAGTCCATCTACTTAAAGTATAGACTTACTTAAAGTAAAGTACATTTACTCAATGTAAATTAACACACTTAAAGTAAATGCATTTCTGGGTCAGAGTCGGAGTGCTCAGCACCTTGTAGGGTTAAGCCTAATGGGCCTATTCACATGAGTAAAGTACTCAAATGTGTGTTTTCAAGATTGGGGCCCAATCATACACTTGAGTGCAGAATTCAGCCCACTTCATGTGTTCATTTGAAAGTTCTAGCGTGTATACAGCACAGCACAATTAAGAGTTATTTGAATATGTAAGGACTGAAATAAGCACAGAGCTCTGCCTCTTAGAACACCATTAATAGTTTAGTAGGAAACTATTGAGCTTGCAGAGTATGTAGTTGTCAAGCACCTATAACTCTGACATTTCTAAACCAACTCTTTTCAGACATGTCCTAAGCACTTGTCCTCACCGAAATACAACGCCATGTAAACTTTTCTAAATAAACCATTTGTATTACCAGAGTGTGTAAATAAAGCACTTGAGAAAATTCTAAACTGGTTGAATGCAACATTTTGTCACAATAAAAAACTCAAAACGGGCTAAATTTGGATTATGCCATTTTTTCCAAAAGTGGACATGTTTGGGCTGTAAACAAACATGAGAAATTCTGAAGTAGTGGCCTTTTGGTTAAGATCAATATGATGTTAGTTTAATGCTGGGAACATCCTCTACCAGGATCTATTTTGCCCTTGTTAGGAGAAGGACTTAATGATCTAATAGTTTTTTTAAACCTTTTACTCTTATGATGAAGTGTAGCTGCGGCACTGTGTTAACAATGAACTAATCACACCCTTGGTTTCACAAACACGTAGTCCATCGGCTTGAAACCATATGCACATGAAGCAATAAAACCAAACCCATATTACTGTTTGCCACAGTAATTCCAAGATGAACAAAATGAAAACAACCACTTCTTTTTAAATGGGAAATTTAGTTTCTATCATAACAGAAGAAGTCATAATTGACCACAGATGTGTATATCTTACAGCAGTGTTTCTCATACTGGGGTCTCCGCTTGGGTAGGGAAAGCCCCTGGTGGGCCAGGCCGGTTTGTTTACCTGCCGCGTCCACAGGTCCGGCCGATAGCGGCTCCCACTGGCCACGCTTCATTGCTCCGGGCCAATGGGAGCTGCTGGAAGCAGCACGGGCCAAGGGACATACTGCTCACCACTTCTAGCAGCTCCCACTGGCCTGCAGCGGTGAACTGCGGCCAGTGGGAGCCACAATCGGCTGGACCTGCGGATGCGGCAGGTAAACAAACCAGCCTGGCCCGCCCCACCAGGGGCTTTCCCTACACAAGCAGCGACTCCAGTTTGAGAAACAGTCTTACAGTAAAGCACTGGACTAATGCCTGAGTTAAACAGAGCTTACATCAGGCATGACTTTGACCCTATATGCTTACTGCATGACTTGCCCTTTAAAAATGAAAGCAGTGCAAAGCATAAATGAAACCTTTCTGAGAAATATCCATATATACATGGTGGGCATTTCCAAATGCACAAGTGGTTGTGTATACACAGTGAAATGATAGCTCTAAAATGAAAAGCCTGGCATTTCAGAAAATAAGTGGACATTCCCACAACAACATTTTGCACAGAATGACAAATTTAAACAAACAGTTGCTGTAAGTTGTGAGATGTGGAAAAATCACTGTGAAAGGTGCTTCCATGTCACACATGAGGGCTGTCCTGTGATAAAGTTCTTCCTCTAACTTGGTGGGTCCTGTGCTTATTGGCGGATTCGCTCACCTCACAGATTCACCCTGTGGATCGGAAAACAGCCCAGAGACCTTTCCCTCTGGTAGAAGCCACAGTCCAGGTCAATTCCTCCTGTGTTTGATCAGGAGTTGGGAGGTTTGGGGGGAACCCAGACCCACCCTCTACTCCGGGTTCCAGCCCAGGGCCCTGTGGACTGCAGCTGTCTAGAGTGTCTCCTGGTATGGTTGCGCGACAGCTAGAACTCCCTGGGCTACTTCCCCATGGCCTCCTCCCAACACCTTCTGTGTCCTCACCACCGGACCTTCCTCCTGAAGTCTGATAACGCTTGTACTTCTCAGTCCTCCAGCAGTATGCCTTCCCGTTCTCAGCTTCTTGCAAGCCTCTTGCTCCCAGTTCCTCGCACACACTTCCTCTCCCCTGGCTCCCCCTTGGCCTGACTGGAGCGAGCCCTTTTATAGCATCAGAGGGGCCTTAATTAGAGTCAGGAGCTTAACAGCCTCACCTGACTCTTAGCAGATTAATTGGAGTCAGGTGTTCTCATTAGCCTGGAGCAGCCCCTGCTCTGGTGGCTTAGGGAACAGAAAACTGCTTATCCAGCGGCCAGTATATCTCCCTTCTACTACCCTGCTGTTCACAACTGGCCTGGGTCTATCACAGTGCTCACAGTTAAGAGGTTGAGCTTTAGTTTTAAACATACCTCATGAGCCAAAAAAAGTCCCTGGCGATGGTGAAAGGTATTGCAAGGCTGAAGTGCGGCTTAATATTTCAGACCTCTGTTATGTACGTATATCATGCTCCCCCTCACAGTCTTCTTTACTATGTCTGTTGATAACTGGTCTAATCCAGAAATAAAAACCACTGACACTAAAGCCACCTCTTTTACCAGGCTACAAGGAAACAGTTCTCCACATAGTGACTGTATCACCTTCCTCAATCTGTATGGCCCCTGCCAACATGAGGACTGTAAATCTAGTCTGGAGGTATCCCACAATCCCAAGTGAAAACTGCCCAGAACCTGGGCCTCAGAGTGGTGCCAGCAACTTTGGCATACATACCCAGAGGTCAATGAGCCACAACCGATGCAGTGCTATGCCAGAATGACCAAAGAGCAGGGGCGGCTCCAGGCACCAGCACGCCAAGCGCACGCCTGGGGCAGCAAGCCACGGGGGGGTGGGTGTGCGCTCTGCCGGTCGCTGCAAGGGCAGCTGGCAGGTTGCCTTCAGCGGCATGCCTGTGGAGGGTCCGCTGGTCCCACGGCTTCGGGGGACCTCCCGCAGGTGTGCTGCCGAATCCGCGGGACCGGGGACCTCTCGCAGGGAAGCCACCAAAGGCAGCCTGCCTGCAGTGCTTGGGGCGGCAAAATACCTAGAGCCACCCCTGCCAAAAAGCCTGCTCCAATGCTCACTGAAGTCAACAGAAAGATTCCCATCAATTTCAGTGGACTCCAAATCAGGTCAACAGGGCAGAAGTTCCTGGTAATTCATACTACTGCATCTCTAAATGTTTGAACACACTTGACTGGAGTTGAATATATGGGATTAAACTCTGTCAATGGATATTATACTGGTAATTTTCTAACACAGACGAGGCTTGACACTCTCACCCTCTGCTTCTTTGAGGCAGGCCTAGGAAGAGGTCTCATTACCAAATATAGGGAAAAAACATACCTGGTGTTTGTTTAAAATTACCAAGAACTCCTCTGCTTAACTGTAGTGAGGAAAATCAGTTGCTAAAATAAAAAAGCCCAATGGCAATATCCTTGATTTGTTGACTAAAAGCTGCCTTGCTAGATACAACTGGAAAATTCAGACCCATCAATACCGATGCAAAGAGAAAAGAGAAAGTGTTTGGCAAATTAACTGAAACCAAAACACAGCAGCAGTTCGTAGTACATATTCTACACACTAATATATGAGTAGTATACCAATGCTTTGTGGACAGTTACCCTGTGGCTGACCAGGTGGTTAAATCTCAAGAACCAAGTGCGCTTACAATTGTCTGGGCTACTGTAGACCTCCAGATATATTTGGCTGGAAAGATGCTGTGAACTTTCACTCTACAAACCCTATCAAACTTTGTTTTAGATGACAGTTGTTCTGTTCAGATCTCTCGGGTACTGATTTCATTCTTTGCAGGACAGTGAATAATAAAAGCTACAACACTAATTACGGCGCACTCAAGCTTACAAAGGCGTCAAGACAGACGCATTGTACACAGAAGTCCAAAACTGCCTGCTGCTGCAGATGACTTGCTTTCTGTACTCCCCCTAGCAACATATGAAGATGATTAACTTAGACCCCTTTTGATACTTTGCTTGCTTCGTGACTGCAAGCACTTTCTTCCCGGTTGATGATGTGGCTTTTTGGTTTTGTATGGATGGAATGTAAAAGAAGGAATCATTTCCTCTGAATAGCAGAATGTTTGCTTATTATGACTCATTCTTAACTCAAGTGACTTCAGCTTAATCCAAACAGCATTGGTTACATTCAGAGTTACAACTCTAGTCATTACAAGCACCTCTTAAAGGAAGAATCTGCTCCAATTTCACTGGGGCCATCCTCTATGGCATGGCAGGGGGGACTTGCTGCCACCCGGCTCCCAGCTCCAGGTCCTTCAGTTGGTGGAAATTTTCATCATACAGTGTTGTCAGAAATGGGTAAAGTTGGGTATCATTTGAAAGCCCATTCTCCCACAAATACAATGGCACTGAACATGACAAACCTAGGACAAATTATATAGATATATATTGGAGAAAAATGTTTAAAAATCAATTTTTTTAAATTAAACTCTATCAGAGGGATGCATTGCTTACAGCTCTGAAGGTAGCGGCACCGCCAGCAGCACTGCAGAAGTAAGGGTGGCACATTATGGTATTGCCACCCTTACTTCTGGGCTGCTGTCCTCAGAGCTGGGCCCTTGGCCAGCAGCTGCCACTCTCCGGTCACCCAGTTCTGAAGGCAGAGCAGAAGTAAGGGTGGCAATTTTGTGAACCCCCTACAATATCCCTTGTGACCCCACCCCACACGGCCCCCTTTTGGGTTGGGACCCCCAGTTTGAGAAAAACTGGTTTCCCCCGTGAAGTGTGCATAGTATAGGGTAAAAGTACACAAAAGAACAGATTTCATAGGGGAGATGAGATTTCATGGTCCATGGTGCATTCTTCATGGCTGCGAATTCGGTATGGGTCTACGTATAAGAGATATGACTAACATCTATCACACATGCCGTTTGTTCTCTCTCTCATCCTCTTCCATAGCTACACTGACTTCAATGAAGCTATGCTGATTTAAATCAGCTGAAGATATATACAGATATATGAGTAGGTTAAATTGTCAACAGTGGGCCTGATTTGCTACCCGGTTACATCAATTTTATGCCAGTTTAACTTCATTAAATCCAAGAACACCATGGAAAAAATCTAACTAATAGAGTGGAAGATCAGGCTCAACAGAGCTTTGCACAAGCAAATTCAGTTAATAGATCTTCATGAGATGCCCCATCTGAGGTATTATTTATTCTGTTTCACTTAAATTCAAAGATGAAAATCAACAGCTTGTTAATGACTTTTAGGCCCTGATTCTGCAAAGATTTAGACACATGCTCAGCGTTATTCATCTGAGTAATCCCAATGAAGTAAATGGGAATACTTGTGTGCATAAAATTAAGCACATGCATAAGTGTTTGCAGGATCAAAACCCTACACATTTTGCTGAAATCCACAAACCTTATCTGTGAAATCTAAAACAACTGCCAATTCAGCATGCAAAGTCAAAGCAAAGCTGAACCCACAGGGAGCTCTGTTAACAGAGTATGTGATCAAAATAGCATCCTTTTAAATCTCAAATATATTGTTGATATTTAGCTCTTGTAGAGTGCCTTTTCTCTCAACCCACACCATATTTAAACGCCGAGGATGTTTATCTCCGTTAAGATCATGTCAGCATATTTTGATAGATTTATTTAGACAAAAAATCCAGATCTTTTACTTTTGTCCTGGTTACAACTATAAAAAGCAACAGAGTAAGAATCCTGGGGAGAGGGGCTCAAACTTAAATGAACATTTTCTAAAGACTTATCAAACCCCCACAGAGCTATACATTGTTGCTGTCTTCCCTCTGATAACTGGAACTCTCTTTCCCTTTGTGAAAATGATGAATGATTTAATAGCACTGTTACTACCACTAGAATTATAATTATACAGATAGTTGTGGAGGGAAATTAATAGCATTTTATTTGCAAAGCTATATTTAGGGCTGTGTCAGGACTTCCATTCTAAACCCTTATTTTCAGGGATTTATAACATCTCTGCCTCTAATGAAAAACTCCTCCCAGGTTGAAACTTAGCATACAGATTCCCAGCATCCAGGTGCTTTAGTATTTCTCTTGAATTTGAAGAAAATGGTCTCCCCCCCCCCACTCCCCTCTCACTCTGTCTATTCATCAGTGTATCTTCACTGCTCATTCACACAGTGGGTCATCATTAGTGAAAATGCGCTCTCCTCTGCTGCTCCTACCATTGGGAACTGCCTTATGAATGTCCCAGTGACTCATCATTCATTTTAAACCACAACTTGAAACATCTTTTTCCATTTGCATATACCTCATAATTTCTCCCCTTTGCTATTTATTACTAAACTCTGTTCAGAGAGAGATCCTCAAGTTCCATAAATCAGCATACCTCTTTCAACAGAGCGACACTGATTTACACTAGCTGAGGTTCCAGAGAGACCTGTATACATGCATTATGTATTTTAACTTGATATTTAAAGCATTTGGGGATACTGCTCTAATGAAAGACCCAGTATAAAAAAAAGTTATATGGTAATACATCACATGATTATTTATTGTGAGGGAGATGGGGGCTGGCAAGAACTAAAAAAAAAAAAAGTTACCAATTTCCTATCACCTATGATAGATAGGATCATTTTAAAAACTAAATTGGTCTGGCCCTTGATCTGAACAGAGACCTTTTTCACATTTGAAAGAGGCTGAAATGGGGAATGTTGTGACAGGCCCATGGGGAAGAGGTCCGGAAGATTCTATGGCAAGTGGAAGGCAAGCAATGAGAGGGGGGAGCAAGACAAAGTGAGCATGCCTGGGCATCAGTTGAGAGCAACCAGACTAGATGTGACATGAAACACGCTGCTAACAGAAGCACTAAGGAAAGATTTGGGGTATAATTGCTTCCCTGTAGCTCACTAATTGTGTTGCCTCACTTCCTGAGGAGATTCCAGAGTGTCCAGATGTTGCTACAGCTATGTATAGAAGGCCTGGCTCATAGGGACCTTTTAAGCAGCACACAGATAAGACTCAAGACAAAAAGGGAAAAACCATGAGGGTCTGAGCAGAGACACAAATGATGCTGCTGTATCGCTTTTAGGGCTGCAGTGACAACAGCAACAGTTAATTCTGCAGCGTAAATAAAATCACAAAATATTCATACCATGTTGTGAAAACCTAACATACTGGTCCTAAGGCAAGAACCCTGTCTCTTGGAAGGACATCTGTGCACTCAATTCTGCATGCCCTTGGGATATGGAACTCCCACTGAAGCCAATGGAAATTCTTTGTGGCAATGATTTTCAGAATTGGGCCCTCTGCTTATCCAGGTGAATGAGATAGCTTTAGCCTGCGCTCCTGACAGCTTTCTAGATCCTGTTTCCTGTAACAACTCCTATCCTTAGTTCATCAGCCCCATTTCCTGCCTGCAAGGATTTTCAGACTTCTACAGAAAGAATCTATTCTTACAGTTTTTGGCATGCCAAGTTCTGGAAGATTTTGGATGCACATTTATACCCTGTTTCTGAAGTACAATTTTCTTTTACAAGCAAGTTACCCTTTAATCTAGAAAAGAAACACTGTGCACTATCGCTCAGCAAGTAGTATCTTCTGGACTTCATAGTTAGTTGGTTACTTACATTTTCTGCCTTATTGTTGAAGACTTTTTAAGGGAAAGAGAGAGTAACATTACAATCTGTAAACCAAGCAGCTGCAGAGCACCCCAGGCATAATTTCCTTTTGGGAGAAGATCAAAATAATTTTGAGTGGTTCCTCTTATAAGATCATTTCTGTGCTTGCGTGTGTGACTCCCAATTACTTCAACAGGATCCCCACATGCCTACTGGAATGCCAAACCACAACGTTCACAAATCCATGAGTCAGACCCCAAAAGCTAACGAAATTGGCTTAAAAAAATCAAGAGATTTTTTTACAATAATACATTTTGAGTTTTTTCATTCCCATTTTGATTATTTAAGCTATGAAAATTTGAAAGTTTCCAGTTTTTCTCTGCAATCATGAGTGACCCCGTGAATCCTAAAGCTGGGGCTCTAAAGTAATCACCAAATATTGTGGGAATCGCAATAAAATTGCAAGAGTTGGCAACATTATCTCTATCTAAGACATGAATTTGGGTCCCATTTAAGTCGATTGGGGTCAGCCACTGGCTATAACTAGGGGCCTCAGCCTTTAGCTGTCATGTCAACTTCAAATAGGAAATGTGAATGTCCCCAGCTCCTTGTTTAGGTCTAAAGTAAAGATATACTTGTTGTCACGGGCTTCTAAAGAATCACTGACTCTGCAGAATGTATAAAACTTAAAAAATATCTCAAGATGTCTCTGTCTGATAAGGTGCTCCAGAAGTTTTCATCGTTGTGAGCCAAGTACAATTCAACAAATCTTTCCTATTCTATTCTGGAGGATCGGACCCTGAATTCTCAAACTATTGTTTTCTGGCCAAAAGGCAGGGAAGGCACAAGGATAGAGTATCGTAACTTTTGTTAAACTGTATGAAGTAACAGATCAAAAAAATAAACTGGAACAATATGATGGAGACTTCCAGGGCAAAAAAAGAGTCTTGCATTTTACAACGGATAACGGGTAGGCAACGAATTTAATACAAAGATGCTCCAACTGTGACCTGTGGATCATTGGTGATCAGCCGAGCAACTAGTGGTTTGTAAGGGTTTAGCTCAGGGGTCAGCAACCTCTGGGCATGCGACTCACCAGGGTAAGCACGCTGGCGGGCCGGGCCAGTTTGTTTACCTGTTGCAGCTCACATTGGCTGTGGTTCGCTGTCCCAGGCCAATGGGGGTGGTGGGAAGCCGCGGTGAGCACATTCCTTGGCCTGCACAGCTTCCTGCAGCCCCCATTGGCCTGGGATAGCAAACCGCAGCCAATGGGAGCTGCGGTCGGCCAAACCTGCCGACGAGGCAGGTAAACAAACAGGCCCAGCCCACCATGGTGCTTACCCTGGCGAGCCACATGCCAGAGGTTGCCGACCCCTGGTTAGCTCATCACATGATGCTGGCTTCACCTTATCTTCAGCTGCTAAATCACATTAAGAGAATTCTATAAACATATTAAGTAAATGCTTTCCTACATAAACAATTCCAGTAATTGTCAATGGGATGCAATACTGTTATGAACGGAAAAAGGAGGTGGAGCATGCAACCACAAATGGGAGGGAAAGTGGTCCATGAGACAACCTCTGTGGTTAAATGTGATCCATTCTATGAGCACATCTGAGAATTCTTGACTTAATAAAGAATTGTAGTACTAGCTTGGAGATAACTAGAACAGGGAAGAGATATGGCTGTTGAGTTTTGATTAATATGCAAATGTTTCACAAGTTCCTCAAGAAGACCACGATCATTTTTAGGACTCAGAAAAAAAATCTGTGTGTATTTAGATCATATGAGGAAAAAAAAACAAATCTCAGGGCCAGTGTCATTGCTAAAATTAAAAGGAACATCACTGTTCAAAACAAAATGTTCTGAGCTGAAAATGAATGCATGTTCACCTCAGAGATAGAGGGCAATAAAGAGAGATCAAAGCTTTTTATTAAATTGGATAGTCTCTGAAAATGTCTTTGAACTAAAAAATTGAAAAATTTACACAGTACAAGAATAGTGTGACAGAATGTCTATTAGCTTTAAAAACATAACAGCATAATTACTGGCATAAAAAGCCATGGAAGTTTCTTCTTCGGAACAACTCACTGAAGTTGTTCATTAGGAAATGACCTAAGATAAACTCCATCTTTGCTACTTGTCTGGGGCTACAATTCAGCAAAATATTTAAGTGCACACTCATGTCCATTCCTGTTCAGTAAAGCACAGAAGTATGTGCTTAATTTTAAGTGCATGCACTTATGGACAGTTGAATTGGGATCTACAAGATTAATCTGCAATTCCTACATTCTGCATGGACCCTGGGATAATAGTATAGCTCCTAAGTCAAAGCCCATTGAAGTCGACAGAATGACTCCCAGTGATATGAATGGGCTTTAGATTTGGACCACAAAAAACAGAATGGAACAAATAATTGATTGTAGACAATGCACAGGAACCTCATCGAGGGCCATCCATCCATCTGTCTTGCATTTATACCCTCCAACACTTTTCTAAACTAACTTTTTTTTAATAGGTTAGTGGTTATGCATCCACTGGTCTCTGCAACAGTCTATTCTTTGCCTAAAGTACTTTCTTCCTAAACTCCTTTCTGAAGGGTACTTTCTTATCTTCAGTTTCTGCTCCATCAAGGCCCAGGATCACAAGTGTGTTCAACTCTCCCCTCCCCTTCCCAAGTCATTATAGAGGCTTTCATTTACTTTTAGTCTCCTGTTTCTGATGTATTATGAGGAATACTGTTGTGTTGGCTGGAAAGTCTATGACTTTAATTATGTTTTATTTTATTTCCCTCCAGTTTGTATATATATTGCATAAAGCGGAGTGCCTATTTTTTGTTCCTGGTGCACCCTGCCACATTTTAAAAACATAATTATATAAATAAACTACTCCACCTACCTCCCTTTGCCAAATAAGCAAGATAGATTATAATCCACCAGCCAACAATGTATTTCCCATCTTAATGAATGACATGGTTGAGTGCTGTAATAAAGTGACCTTTAAAAATAATGAGGGACTATGGTAAATCTACAGTAAAGACCTGATCCTGGACCACTGAAGTCAAATAGGATTTTCACTATTGACTTCAAGGGGTGCAAAGATCGAATCTTAAATGAATATAACCTTGAAGACTGTAGTTTGTAAGGAAACTGGAATGAAAAGATACCACAGTCAAAATTGCAAAGCTAGATGCTTCAATTTAGGATTCTAAACCCACACTTAACCCACCTAAATAAAAGTGGTCTGATTTTCAAAGCTCCTATTGACTTCAATGGGAATTGCAAGAGCTCAGCACTTCTGAAAAACAGGCTGCTTCTATTTAAAGAAATATGGATGTTGGTCTCTGTATAGGCACCCTGCTTTAAAGATATAGTCTCTTGTTTTTCCTGGTTAAAAGTATTCTGAGATTGGGGTGTTGAAATGTAATATAAGGGTCATCACTGTTATACATTGACAGCATTGTTGACTCTCACAATTTTATTGCGAGTTGCATGATATTTGATGTTCTTCCTAAGGCCATGGCTCCTGGAGTCATGTGATTAGGTAAACATCTCAGCTTTCATTTGAAAGAAAAAGTAAGTTTATAGCCTAAATGTTTGCACAGAAAAGCCTGAAAACGTGAACTGAGTGAGCTCTAAAGGCTCAGAAACTGGAAGGAAAATGAAAAATCTATTTATTTTTTTAAATCCCCAGATTTTCATGACAATCTCATGATTTTGAGGATCCTGACTCATGATTTTTTGAATGCTTAGTGTTGGAAGGACAGCATTTTCTACTGTAACTAAGCCTGGAAGAAAAAGAGTAAACAGTCTTTATATATTATATTAAAAGAAATTCAATTAAAATACTGTTGTGCTGGAAACAAAACTGCAGGGAAAAAACCCTATAAAATGAAATATCATTGAGCCCCTCTGCATGCTAATTGTGCTTTTCAGGAGGAGACATTTGGAGAGTGGTAACGTTTGGCATGCTATAAATGGGTGAGGAGAAAATTCACTTGTGCACAAGGCTCAAGGCTTTGGCTGCTGCTACAAACTTGTTCAGGGAGCAACTCTGGCATTTGCATTCCTGGATACATCCAGAAGGAATAAAACATGCTGACAAGACTAAGATGGCAAACAGAAACCAATGTGAAAAGCCTTAAGCCATCCCCAGAGCGCCTGCATGAGCCATGGACCTGACAGCATAAAGATCAACCCCATCACCATAAAAAGAAAGATAGTCAGATCAGCTGAACATAGGTAAATGCAACAGAGGAACAAATCATACCCACATGGGTTATTTTTAATGTTAAAATGTCCACATTTTATTTTTTTAAAGGTGACCATTAAGATTTAGAGCAAGAGAGTAATTTTATGAACATTTTTAACAATTGCTCTAATTTTAAAGTACAGTATAATAGCAATTATAGTATCTCTTGCCCTGTCAGATAAAGAAAATCTATGGGGCCTAATTCTCATTTAGGATGCCTTGTGCCACTCTGGCAGTGCAAAGAGGACTTAACGCGAATGTAAAGGTAATTTACTCCCACTGTAACACCCCTTTGCATAGCCAGAATAGTACAAAGTGGTCTCAGTGTAAGTGAGAATCAGGCCCACTATATTGGAAGGGGACTGAAATGCCTTTAAAATTAAGTACAATGGATAGAAATAAAAATAACACATTCTATTATGGCCCTTCAAAATCCTTTACAGTAGCTAGTTAACAAGAAAAACTGTATATGGTCACAAATAATGAGCAGAAAACCTAAAAACATGTAGATTTAATTGCAAATTAGTATATTTTAAAACAAAATATTGTAGCTGAAAATTAGTTCCTTTAGTTACCTACTAAGTTCAGAATTCAAGGTTCTGAGTTTTACCTGCCTCAAACAAGGCTGGCAAAGCAGCTCAGTGGGCTGCTATAAAAGGTATGATGAACCATGGTCACTGGGAGCTGCGGGGGGCTGTGCAAATGTAAACAAACTGTCTGGCAGCCTGCCAGTGGATTACCCTGACGGGCCACGAGCGGCCTGTAGGCTGCAGGTTGCCCACCACCAGGGCTGCCCAGAGGGGGGAACAAATGGGGCAATTTTCCCCAGGCCCCATGAACCCTGGCTTGGCGGCAGTCCAGGTCTTCGGCAACATTTCAGTGGCAGGGGGCCCTTCAGTCACTCTGGGTCTTCGGCGGCATTTCAGTGGCGGGGGGGCCCTTCGGTGCTGCTGAAGACGTGGAGCAACTGAAGGGCCCCCTGCCACCGAAATGCCATCGAAGACCTGGACCGCCGCCAGGTGAGTACAAGTGCCACAGCTACCCCACTTTGCCCCAGGCCCCCTGAACCCTCTGGGTGGCACTGCCCACCACTGGCATATGGCCTTGACTCTGGCTCCCTCCTCCCCAACATGTCAGCTAACACTGCTGTTGAGCCAGGGCACTTGGGGGAAGTGATCTATGCCAAATATAGGTCTTTCTTTCCAGAGCACGGGGGAAATCAAGGAACCACAATCTGGTTCCAGTCTGTTCTTACAGTGGTACAACCACATGCTGCCCTTTGCTCAGGGCTTGTAGCAAAACCATCTTATAGCCTTTAATGAGTTGAAATATGATACCATTTTAGTATTCACTGTTTCTTTTTAAACATGTCCACTCTCTGAAATATTTTGGCATTTCAATGTTTGTTTACTGTATTGTATCTGGAAATATTCCTGGTTTATCCCACTTCTACAACAATGAAATCACAATTCATTCTACCCAGCATATCTGAAATCTGCAGTAGACACTTACCATAAATCCTGATCACATTTGCCCATCTTCGCTTCAGATGCCTTGCCGATTTGCAAGCAGAAAGCATATAAAACATGACTTGTAGGCATAATAGTTAACTAATAGGACGAGAAAGGTCTGCATTAGATCAGTGCAGAAGGTGCTGCACTTAATTGCTTCATTTATGAAAGATCTGTTCCTTTGGGAAGCATGGTAGAGAATCCCTGATAGTTATTACTAATTTGATAAGACATTTAAAACATCAGTCTCTCTGCACTGACAGCTTTTGCTGAAATTATCACCATTAAAATTTTCTGATGAGCTTGTGCTCCTCTTTGCAATTCTGAAATAGACCACCACATTAACAGCTTCTGAGACAGATTTAAGCAGCATGAAATAATGGTCCCCTAATAGCAGCAGTAGAATTGTAGGGGCCATCTGAAATGCTATCTAAATAATATCATTCATACCTAAACTTCTCTCACAAAAGGACCTGTGTAAAATTAAGTACTGGCAATGAAAATTGAAGTCAGGATTTCTTTGCTTGCTTAACAAATGGCTGGGCTATTACAAATATTTGACAAGAGAAACCTCAGTGAAACAGAAATGTGGTGAACTGTAGAAACATACATATTAACAGTATATCCATTTCTACCTCAGTGCCTGCCTACCCTCCTTCTGCTCAAAGAAAAATCTGGAAAGTTTGCACCATGATACACACCTGATTGCTGGATAAAAGTCTACTAGAAATTGACATTTTTCCTGCACATAGATATTTCTGAAACTCTTGCTGACAGCCATGTGCATCAGAATCAAGGTTGTGAGATCGATCAATGTAAGGTCAGTATCTAACTGAGGGGGAAACATTCTCCCCACAAATCTCAACTTTAACTGAAGAGAAAAGATAAGTTCTGGCCCTTTACAGTGCAAAGAAAACCCAGACAATGGAAACGTATGTCCCTAAAGTTGAAAACCTGTCATGGTGATTTTTCCTATGGTTTATTCACAGTACCCACAAATGCGAGGGACAGGTCTGGAGTGTAAGCACTCTATTGCTTTTTCACCCAGAAGGCCATTTAACAATCTGCAGCTCTGTGGGAAGGGGAGGGAGTGTGGACTAAAGCTAGTGACTCTAGAGCTACTGCAAGCAAGGAGAAGAGAGACAATATAGGGAGCCAGTCAGGGGTTAAAAGATACTGAGGTGCTGAAGGATGGAGAGGTCTGAGAGAGGTATCTGAAAGGAGAAAGTGGGGAACATAGAATTCAATTGGCTCTGCTGGGAAGGAGACACCAGACCCCCACCTGCTCGGAGAGCACTGCATCCCTGGATCGCTCGACGCTCAAGCCACTGATCACTTGTTCCATCCCCATTCTGCTGCTACTTCAATGTTCCTACATCCTGACAGCTGTCATCTTGTTAAACAAATGCATGGAAGCGCAAATGACTGTCAAAGCCAATCTGTCTCGATCATGCTTTAAAGCTCCAAAAGCCTCCCTGCATAACAAAAAATAAAACTTGTTGCATTTAAACAGTAAAAACCCCAAAGCCCCATGATTTTGAAACTGGAGTTAGAGAAGGATGGAAATATTATTATTATTTAACTTTTATATTATAGTAGTGACTACAAGAGAGCCAGGTCAAGTCCTGATTATAGCAGATGATGTACAAATATATAGTCAGTGACAGTCTCTGCACCAAAGAGATAAGTAGTTTCCAATTCCTGGCCAGTGTCCGGATACAGCTACCAGAGTTATTGTGTTTAGGCCCTCTGGAATCCACCCACTCCCTTCCTAATGTCTGCCCTGTCACAAATTAATCACATTTTTCGTGATGCTTGCCAGCAGTACCAATCAGTGCCAATTTTGCTGGTGGTCCATGTGATGTGGATACCTGACACCTAGGCAGGAGCCTGAGGATATCAGTTCATTGAATGCTGGCCAGCAAACAGCCAAAGTATGGTTGTTTGTGGTCCCTACTAAAGTGGGTTGGGATTTAAATTAATGACCTAGAAATTAAAGACATTTAGCAGCCTCCTGATCCACCCTGATCCCAACCCAATGACTATTTTTATTCAGAACAGAAACCACTAAAAAAATGCCTAGTCCAGTAAAAAAAAAAAAAAAACAAGTTTGAATTCCAATACACAGTTATACCGGACAATGAATATTTCTCGCCATTGGAACAAAATAGCACTGAACAACCACACAAACGGAGGCTGCATCTTTTCTTTAAAGTCAAGTTTCAAATTGCCTCTGAAGCTCAGCACCCTTTGAACTGCCTCCTACTATTTTATGCATCCTTGAACAAGATTCCTTTCAGCATCATTTCGCTGTTCACATTCTCCATGAAACATGGCAATTGCTGGTGTTAAGTAACTAAAAAGAAACTGGGCGTGGGGAATGAAAACACAAAATGCAGTAGCATACTAACATGTATAAGGTCTAAGCCAGCAGTGGCGGATTAGCCACTGAGGCAATGGGGCCTGTGCCCAGGGGCCCCGGCCAATGGGAGGTGGGCCTGGAAAAATGGGCACCCTGACCTGCTCTGCCTGCCTGGCGCTCCTGCCAGGGAACTGGGCAAGCCCCCGCAGCCCGATCCTGCTCCCTAGCAGGAGTCTCGCCCGGGTGAGGGCAAGCCCCCATGCCCTCACCCCATTTCCCTGGCAGAAGTGCGGGGGAGGGGACTGCAGGCAGAAGGGGTAAGGAGGGGCCCCCACTTTCTCTGGTCCAGGGCCCCACAAAACTGTAATCTGCCTGTGTAAGACAGCTATTCTAAAGCAACCTGGGAAGCACTATCCTAACAACCTGAAACTGTTAATATATATAGTATCTGTTGCAGCAACACATTTTACTGCAACATAATTCCACCATAAAATTGCATTTTGTGCTGGAAATCACTTAGGTAAATACCATCCTCCTCCTCCCACAGACTCCTGACCCTCCAAAGCAAGCCCCAAATCATATTTCAATGCTTTCTGGTGACGCTTGTATGTTAGAAAAGTCACGTGAAGAACTGTTGCAAAAACAAAGGTATGTGCACAAACGTATGCATGATGCACAAGAAGTCTGAAAGATGCTAATTGTTACACTGTATTTGTCGGAATTTCCAAAATCCCACCCTAGCAGAGCTCAATAATATACTTTGTGATGGGGTGTATGCCCCACACCGGCCTGGCAAGAGCTGAAGTAGGCCAAGAGGGCCCAATCAGCCAATTAAGATGCAAATGGAGGAGATTTAGGCTGTGTGGACAGAGCTAATTAGAAGGAAGCTCATCTTTGAGGCAACAGGCAGGGCTTCTATAAAGCCAGAAGGCCGGCAACAATATGTAGCAGGGAGAAAGCTGGCAGTCTCACACCTGGAAGTAAGGGGAGAAGCAGCATGGTAGGAAGGAGTCCTGGGGTAACAGCAGTCAGTTTGGTACAGATGCAGTCCTTAACTGTTCACCAAAGGGCCCTGGACTGGAACGTGGAATAGAGGGTGGGCCTGGGTTCCGCTACCAACCACTGCAGAGTGGCATTGCTAAGGGTAGTGGATATGAAGTCTGTTGGAGTCACTGCTGGAGCAAGACTGTCAGGGCAGTGGGGTTGAGAACTGCCTAATGCTGCTTGTGGAAAGAACCTTGAAAGACCACCTCAGAAGAAGAAACCACTTAGTGGCCTGACTGGACGGCCGAGTCACGAAGAGAAAGGAGCAGCTCTTGGAGTGAGAGAGGGTTGCAGACACAGAGACAGAGAGGTGGAGTGCAACCGCAGGAAGGGGTGTTGGCCAGGCAGAGCTAAACCCCACAATAGCCAGGAGGAGATGCCATCGAGCAGTGAGCAGAGCACTCTATCAAATATTTCTCCATAAATCATGAGAGAGAAATGGAGAGAGAATTGTGAGGTAAAAGAGTTTAGCTAGCTAGACATAAGGTCATCCATGACTGAAGTTTCTAAATCTGTAATATTGATAAGGAAGGTTCCAGTTCTGAAAGTCTAGATAAGCACCTACATATACCAGACTTTCATTTTGTCAGTCATATAGAAGAGAGAGATTGGCTGCATGCATGCAGCACTCTGCTAGTTCTATTGGTAACTGAGCACTCAGCAAAGGAGACAAGTACAAGTACTAGTACAAGACCCTAATAAACTTTAGAGGTGGTTTTATTCTGTTTAATTCCATGACTCCAAGCCATTGAAGTCTATGAAAGCCTCACAAACAGGGCCTCCGGAAGAAGGCAATCCATGTTCCATGTAGCAGCCCATGAAATGAAGTATATCTGCTAGCTCTTAAAAAAGGGCATTTACCCTAATTTTTATAGTTATTTTCTTATGGTTGATAACACAGCCATCTCAGAAGTCAAAGGAAGTATGTGGCACAGAATATTTTTTAAAGAATTTGGAATTGCAAAGGATACTGTAAGTGAGGAAGTGATAACTTCTACAGTACAAAGTGCTCACACAGCCTTCACCAATGATGCTCCCTGAAACTAGTAGAAACATGTCCATACTATCTAAAATAAACACAACCTGCCTCTCGTGTTTGGTGACTGATGAATAAGAATACTTCTAACATTCAAGATTCCAAGCCTTTGGGTCCCATTGTCTAAGAGAATCATAAGGAATCCCAGAACTAGAGCTGTCAAGTGATTAAAAAAATTAATCGCGCTGTTAAAAAATAATAGAATACCATTTATTTAAATATTTTCGGATGTTTTCTACATTTTCAAATATATTGATTTCAATTACAACACAGAATACAAAGTGTACAGTGCTCCCTTTATATTTATTTTTATTACAAATATAGGCACTCTAAAAACAAAAGAACTAGTGTTTTTCAATTCATCTAATACAAGTGTTGTAGTGGAATCTGTTTATCATCAAAGTTGAACTTACAAATATAGAATTATGTACAAAAAATAACTGCATTCAAAAATAAAACAATGTAAAACTTTAGCGCTTACAAGTCCAGTCAGTCCTACTTCTTGTTCAGCCAATCACTCACACAAACAAGTTTGTTTACATTTGCAGGAGATAATGCTGCTCGCTTCTTGTTTACAATGACCTGAAAGTGAGAACAGGCGTTCGCATGGCACTGTTATAGCCAGCATCGCAAGACAGTTACATGCCAGATGCGCTAAAGATTCATATGTCCTTTCGTGCTTCAACCACCATTCCAGAGGACATGCGTCCATGCTGATGATGGGTTCTATTGTATAACAATCCAGAGCAGTGCAGACCAAGGCATGTTCACTTGCATCATCTGAGTCAGATGCCACCAGCAGAACGCTGATTTTATTTTTTGGTGGTTCGGGTTCTGTAGTTTCTGCATTGGAGTGTTGCTCTTTTAAGACGTTTGAAAGCATGCTCCACACTTTGTCCCTTCAGATTTTGGAAGGCACTTCAGATCCTTAAAACTTGGGTCAAGTGATGTAGCTATCTTTAAAAATCTCACATTGATAGCTGCTTTGCATTTGTCAAATCTGCAGTGAAAGTGTTCGTAAAACGAACAACATATGCTGGCTTATAATACAAGACTGCTATAACATGAAATATCTGGCAGAATGCATGTAAAACAGAACAGGAGACATACAGTTCTCCCCCAAGGAGTTCTGCCACAAATTTAATTAACACATACAGTACTTTTTTTAATGAGCGTCTTCACATGAAAGCACCTCCTCTGGACTGGTGTCCGAAGCATGAAGGGGCATATGAATGTTTAGCATATCTGGTGCGTAAATACCTTTCAAATGTCGGCTACAAAAGTGCGATGCGAACGTCTGTTCTCACTTTCAAGTGACATTGTAAATAAAAAGTGCGCAGCATTATCTCCGGTAAATGTAAACAAACTTGTTTCTCTTAGCGATTGGCTGAACAAGACGTAGGACTGAGCCGATTTGTAGGCTCTAAAGTTTTACAATGTTTTGGTTTTGAGTGCAGTTATGTAACAAAAAAAAGTTTGCAAGTTGCACTTTCATGATAAAAAGATTGCACTACAGGACGTGTATGCGGTGAATTTAAAAATACTATTTCTTTTGTTTATAATTTTTACAGTGCAAATATTTTCAATAACAATAATTACATAAAGTGAGCACTGTACACTTTGTATTCTGTGTTGTTATTGAAATCAATATATTTGAAAATGTACAAAAACATCCAAAAATATTTAATACATTTCAATTGGCATTCTATTGTTTAATAGTGTGATTGATCACAATTAATTTTTTAATCCCGATTAATTTTTTTGAATTAATCACATGAGTTAACTGCAATTAATCAACAGCCCTACCCAGAACCCTTGACATGCTGCTCTTCTATTGGAATTAGATATGGACTCAAATAGACCAAGAACTTCAGAGAACATAGGATTTGATGGAGAAGGCACCACTTAATGCATGTGTTAAAGAGCTGCAGTTGTTTGTACAGATTGTAAGAATCAAATTCCTTCATGAACAAAGTGAAAGAGGCACTGAATAAATCAGGCAACTGATAAAAATGCAATAGTGTTGCTCAGTTTTATTTTATTAGCCAAACATTAGCTACTAAAAATCTGAAAAAAAAAAATACTGTATCCATATATGCCTACAGATACAAACCTGAGGTAATGCATTTACCTTCAAGTGTTTCTGAAGGTAACACAATGACAACATAAGTAGGCTACAAGCTTATAGGGCTGCTGTTAGAGTCGTGCTTTAAGTGGGAGTTAATTTTTGAAAGCAGTGACTTTTGCCCAGCTGTTAGATATTGATGCCAAAGGTGCAAAGAGTCATAAAAATACCTTGTAATAGTTTAACTGAGGTTAATCTTTAGAAAAAAATCATATCAAATCATTCAGTGACTCTAAAACATATACAAGGGGACATTTGGCCTTCAGAGCTGTATATATAACACACTACATATGTCTCTGCCCAGTGCCATTCACTTTCATCCCTTCCCAATCAATCCAGCTCTGGGGCCTGATTATCAACTGCACTGGAATATCTTTGGTGCAGAAAGCTGGGGACATAAGGGAGCCCGCTGTGGCTCCCTGATTCTCAAGCTGGCCAACCTCACACGATGTGAGTTAGAGGAGCCTCAGTGCTGTTCTAATTTACAACAGCTGGCTATGGTCCACACCAGTTGAGAACTGCCATAGGAGAGCTCCACTCCACTCTCTTCTTATCCTGTTATGCTTCCTCCCTCCTAGGACACTTCCCCTATACCAGGTTGGCAAGTAGGATTGCCAACCCTCCCATTTTCGCCAGGAGTCTCACTGAATCGGGCTCTATCTCCCAGAGACTACTGAAGTCAAACTGGGAGATTTTAGGCCACTAAAAGTCTGGCAGCACAGCAGGGCTAAGGCAGGGTCCCTGCCTGCTCTGGCCCTGCGCCACTCCCGAAAGCGGCCAACACGTCCCTGTGGCCACCTCGGGGGGGCACGGGCCTCTGTGCACTGCCTGTGACCCGAGCACCAACACCGCAGCTCCCATTAGCTGGGAACTGCAGCCAATGGGAGCTGTGGGGGCAGTGCCTGCAGACAGGGGCAGCATGCAGAGCCCCCTGCTCCCACCCCCTCAAGGCCACAAGAGTGGTGCGGGGCAAGGCAGGCAGGGAGCCTGCCTTAGCCCTGTTGCGCCATCAACCGGGAGCCACCCAAGTTAAGTGCTGCCCGGCCGGAGCCCACACTCCTCACCCCTTTTTGCACTCCAACCCCCTGCCTCAGCCTGAGCCCCCTCCTGAACCCTAACTCCCTCCCAGAGCTTGCACCCCAGCTCCCTGTCCCAGCCCGGTGAAAGTGAGTGAGGGTGTGTGAGAGCGAGCAATGGAGCAGGGATGGAGGGAGTGGGGTGGGGCCTCAGAGAATGGGTAGGGCAGAGGTGGGGCCTCGGTGAAGGGGCGGGGCAGGAGGTGGGGCAAGGGTGTTTGAGTTTGTGTGATTAGACAGTTGACAACCCTAGCTGGCTAAGGGCCAGCTGTACCAGCCTTATACCAGTTGAGAACTTCCTTTTGCTGGAGGAATTCTCACCCAGCCAGATGACACCAGATTATATTCCCTTTGTGCCCCTTGTCCCTTCTCTGACAACCTTATAAACAATATAACACAAGGCAAATAAACACTAGATGAACCACATGAAAACACTGCAGGTTGAGAGAGAGTGGAGGGATTGTTGGGATTCTTTAAAAGAGATGGGTTTTAAAGGGGGTCTGAAGGAAAACAGAGAAGAGGACTGGAATCTTGTTCCATACACAGAGGCACCATCACAGAAGTCATGAAGCTGAGAGTAATGAAAAGCAGATGAAAGAAGCAGTTGGGCAAGAGAAGCAGGCAGAACGTAAGGAAGTGAGCATGGCTGGGGCAAAAATATGCAGGGCTTTGATGACAATGAAGGATTTTACTTGCATGTTGTTCCTGACTGAAAGCTGCTGCTTTCTGCTTCGGTTTAGACATCACCACAGATTCATTAAGGACTGTACCTCAGGCATTATAACAGCCTATATTGATTACATTAATAATAAAACAGTCATCAGCCTTGTATATTTAGGTCTATGGAAGCAACAGTGACGCATACAGTGGCCAGTAAACTTTGTCGTTGGCAGATGGTGTCTAGATATCCTAAAGGCTGCATCCTAGACCTTGTGTTCCATTTAAAGACAGAGACCTAAATTTGGATCTGCCTGTTAGGTCTGACACACCTCTGAAATGAAAGCTCATCACCAAAGACTACTCATGGGTGCCAGTTGAATAACTAAAAATGAACTGCACCGTTCCAAGGTAAGAAACAGGTTTGCTTTCAGGCTGGCTGGAAAAACACACTGTCATGCCAAGAAAAGGCAGTGGAGGTTTTGGACACCTTCCTTTAAGATCATGCCTGACTGTACTAGAGCTGAGATTTTCTAAAGAACGTAAGAGTTAGGTGCCCAAATTCCTTCTCAATTCATGTAGGCTTCTTGGGAAATCCCAAACCTAGTACTTTTTGGACCAAATTCTACTCAGCTGTAACACCAGAGAAAGGCCACTGAATTCAATAGCATTACTTTGGATTTTCAATTATGTAACAGCAGAATTTGGTCACACAATATATAAACAACTATCTGTCTCAGAGAAACCTGAACATGCTGCTGAGTTGTAGAATTTGTATTTTAATTTAAAATTCTAAACATCAACACCTGAAATATTTTAAATTTCCCTATAAAAATGAATGAATTTAATTGTAACAGCATGAAGTCATGACTATTTGTCCAGGTCAGAGAAAAACAGTAATAAATAAGCAACAAAGAGTTCTGTGGCACCTTATAGACTAACAGATGTTGCATAAGTTTTCATGGGTGAATACCCACTTCATCAGTAATAAATAAGAATAATATTAATTGTGACATGATTTCTCTGTCACTCATATGAAATACTATATTCATATGCTTAAAGATATTAAACAAATGAAAAATACAAATGTAAAGAATTTATTTTAAAAATTGAGCTACAGTCCCATAGGCTAAGTGCTGAACCAGTCCCATAGGCTAAGTGCTGGTTGAGGAAAGTACGTAAAGCACATGCTTAACTTCAGGCACATGCTTAAGTCCCCTTGTCTTCCATGGGAGCTAAACACATGGTTAGGCGCTTTTCTGAATGCCTTTGTCAAGCAGCTTGCAATATCTGGTCCCATGTGTGTAATAGTTAGGGAATAGGCTACATTTCAATTCAAAGGAATATAATTTTCTAGAGTTTATCACGCAAAATCCTTATACATATTTCACAGCCAATTATAATCTCTCTGTATAGAAGAAGCCTCATGTGGTCACAGATTAGCAGAGTTTGGCTCTAGCTTTGCAAAAAGTAGCTAAAAAGACTTTCTAAACTAAAAAAGGCAAACATTCTGCTGAAGGTTGTTTCACCTGGAAAAAACATTTCCGAGAAATTATCATCCATTTCTCTGCTAGTCACAAGCCTTTTTCACTCTATAGCTAGAGAGGTGGTGTGCTATGACTGCTGCTTATTCTATTAACCATAAATGTTTCTGGGTTACCCTGCTCCTTTCCCCCCATTTGTTTGTGTTGTCTCTCATCATGTGCTAAGATTGAAAACTCTTTGGGGTAAGAGCTGTCTTTTTTTTTTTAAACTAGGTGTTACACAGCACCGAGTACAATGAAGTTTAGATTCCAGATCAGGGCTTGTAGGCACTACCACAGTATAAATAAACAAGGGTAATAATCCCATATACTAATAGTAATCTATGTCAGTAGAGCTCTGTTAAGTAGCTGAAACTGACAACTGCATGGCAGAAAATAAACAAAAACAAATATACAGAATGAAATTGAAAGAATTAGAATGACACTGAAACTTCCCCTTGAATATTCCATTAGAACGGACGTAAAACTCAAAACTCTCAAGTCTTTGTAAATCATATTTTCTAACATAATTTCTTCTTCCAATTCAGCCATCCATTCCAAGAACTCATTGCAAAATGCTGATATCTGACCTTTGTTTCTTATCGCACACAGATATTAGTACGTTTCTCTACAGTATAGTATGTATATAGTATGTATGCTGCCTTGTCTGGTAAATGAGCATAAACCAAGGGGGAATATAACTGAGCATGCAATGCTTTTTCCTTTGTTTATCAGTAGCCGTTCTATAAACCAATAATAAGCATAAGATAAATTAGCATTTATTTTTATGGAAGTTTAGGTATGAGACACTTAGCTATGTCAGTACAGATCAAATCAAAACTCACAAAGTAGTGCAAAGCAAACTGTGTTTCAGAACATGGACAGCTCAAATTTACAAAGGCTGTTCTTTTAAACCTAGCACAGCAGATTTCTATGAATCAGCACTCTCTCCTCCCCCCCAACCATCCCCTGAATGACAGCAATTACTTCCCTCAACCTCTGTAAGAATCTGATCATTACTAAGACATCTCCAGGCAATTTAGGAAAGATGTACAATGGTTTTACTTTGGACAATATTGGGTCATTGATTTGTAAGCCAAACTCTTCATTGACTTCTGTGGGGAGTTCGGTTTAAAAATTCCAATAGCACAATACAGACTACAGTCTGCAGAACCAAGCTAACGACTGGGATGGCGAGGGGAGAGGAGAAGAAGGAGAACATGAGTGAGCCTTGTGTGGTGTTGATTTAAAAGATGAAAAGGGAGCATTTTACTTCATCTATGTAGTGGTGGTAAGGCTAAGGGGCACCTTTCAGATGGCTGCAGCTGACATGCGTGCACAAGGGAGAATTTTGATCAGGATCCAGAAGAACTTAGGAGAGCAAGATAGTCATCTTATGGTAAATTCAGAATCTGACTCGGTGTCAGCAAAGTGTAAATGAGTCATAACTGCAGTAAGGTGCCATCACCAGACCAATTCCCAGCAGTGGCATTTTGTACACTGTTAATTGGGCATCCAGAGCCAAAGCACCTGATCCTGCTGCTGATGATTTCAGTGGGAATTTTGCCATTGATTTCAATTGGGAGCAAGCTCAGGACCTGATTTTTCAGACATACTAGGTTAGGTTAAGTATCCAAACTTTGGGGAGTTTATCTGAACACAGCTTCTCTGTTCAGTGCTGATCAGTGCTATTTCAACCTAGAAATTTGTGAGCTTCTTTTGAGGCTTCTGCTTTCCCCCTCCAACCCCCCTCCACCTCACATACACACAGAGAAGAAACATTGATAAAACCTCAAGTAAAAATTATTTTCTTTGCTAAAATGCTATTCCCAAAAGACGCTGGTCTCATGTCAAAGGACCTCACTTTCTGAGTAAATGGTTCAGTCTTAAGTGCCGCAGAGGAAGCTGTCTGTTTATCTCAAAATGCTAACGGCTGCTTCTTGAAAACCATCCCTACCTAGTTCTCAGGCACTGACTGGATTACGCAACCAAGTGTAATGAATGGAAATGAAGCACAAGAAATGGAAACAGTGGCTGATTGCTTTTCTTTATGCTACTGATAAAATAAAATAAAATAAAATATGTATGGGGGCAGGGAACACTCATGTTTCCCCTTTACTTTGGTAGATGAACTGTTTTGCTCAGCACTGGCATCCTCAGAGCCTCCTCAATTTACCATTTACCATTATGGAAACTGTTCTTTGGGCAAGGAGACCCAATTTCTCTGTCCACCCTCTCTCCACTCCCCGGTTTTTCTTTTGCAAGAATTATGCACCCTGTTATGGCAAAATATTTTGAATTTTAACATCTACCTGCAAGACCCCACGTTGCAGCTATCGTCTGAGAAAGACTGAGGCCTGGTCTACACTGCACAGTTAGATTGACATAAGCTGCATTACATTGACCTAATTATGTCTGTCTACAGTACAGTCTTGTCCCACCAATGTAAGTGCCCTATTACCCCAACATAATAACTCCATCTCCACAAGAGATATAGGGCCCAAAGCAGTGTCTTAAATTGGCTTTCAGCAGAGTGTGAAATTGATAAGAAAGCCCAGAACCTAGCTGCCCCCCGTTCCCCGGGAGAGCTGGGTGGCTGGACCCAGCTCCCAGTGGGAAGCTGTGGGGGGCGGGGTGGAGGGAACAGCCAGCTGGGATCCCTGAAGCCTGTGGGGCAGCCGGGCTCCCGACCAGGGAGCTGCCAGTGGAGCTGAGACTGGGCTCTCTGCTTCCTACACTTTCCCCCTAGGTTAGCGAGAGTACTCCTGGTGAGGACACACTCTGCCGACCGAAGGAGGGCAGTGTGGACATGCACCTCCGAAGCAACTACTGCAGTGACTGTATGTCGACCTAACACAGGTCACCTTAAGTCTGTAGTGTAGATGTACCCTGAATGGGACTCCTTCCAGTTAATTATGTTGCTTAATTGGCTGGAGGGATTAACACTGAGCAATGCAGTATATCCCCCGTCCCCGATCCCTGCAGCAGCAGAACACACAAATCCCAGCCCCTGATGTTTTACGACTTGACTGTGCAATACTTATTCACACTGCTGTACAACTTGTGCACATGAGTGGTTCCGTTAGCTTCAGGGGAATTGCTTGCATGAGTAAGTGTGCCTGAAAGAGAGTAAGGGTCAAACAACTAGCTCTTAAAGAACAAGAGACAAGGGGAGTGCAAATTTAATTCACCATCCCTATTATTTTGGGACTTCGTTTCCCACTGAATAAGGCCTTGTTCTCTCCATCTCCTGCATCTTAACAAGCTTACCTGCCCACGGCTAAGGTACCACCAAGATCAGCTATTAGGAAGACATGAGGTGAGCATTCTGCAAAATGTCCCCCACTCCAAGAAATGAAAAGAGTCTCATCTGTAGTTTTGCCAGCTACTGCCTAGACTGGAAACAGGAGTTTCAGCATTGCTCCTGTGCTCAGATTTCCTGGGTGGCATCACAATATGCTACAGGCAACAGCCACTGAGCTGGAAGCTTAAGTATTCCTGAACAAAATGAGGAGTATACAGAAAAAGCATTCTGGTCGGGAACCACATGGGCATCTGGGATTTAATATGATGTCTGGCACCTGAGGATTATCAAAGGTGTATCTCAAAGCTCTCCATAGCAATATCAGACTCCAAACACTTCCTACTTCTGAAGAGAGAAAAAAAAATCAAGTATTTTTGATGTCACTACTTAATGCATTTCAACATGTCTGATCCCTGAATGTTTATTAAAGTACATCTCATTTAACAGAGATGCTCCTCCAGATATCATGGGGAAACTACTCTTCACTCAGCAATTCACCAGCTGTCTGTGTTTCCTTGAGCCATCTTATGGTGACGCTGAGAGCTGCCAATAAGGAAGAGGAAGACGGAGAGAGAAAAGCAGGATTAGCAATGTTCTCTCAAGCTTCCAAGTCGAGTATAGCTCTGTTGATACCAGACCTTTCATCTCTCAGTACAGACAGGCTCAGTGGTATAGCTGTCAGATTTCCAAGGTTTCCATTAATCATTTCCCCAGGAGTTCCATTCTCGATGGCTTCTTATTTCACGTGTGCAGGGAATAGACAATTCAAGCTTTGCAGTACATCTTCATATGGGATCTCTTGCTGATGATGTGACAATACACACATTGACTGCTAATTAACCAGGGACCAGTCTGTACCACTGCTAAATACCCTCAGCCTTCTGAGGAAGTTTGGATCTGTACCCAAACTCTGGGGCTCAAGCCCATATGTATACTTACCAGGGTTGCAGTTCTAGCACAAGAGGTCAAACTGTCCATCAAGGTTCTTATAGCGAGTCCATCACCATAGTATGTGAGTGCTTCAATTAACCCCCGTTTTGAGGGAGGTTGCGGGAACGAATCAGCTCTCCCTCCTTAGTACCTTTAAGACCTATACATCTGAAACACAGTATTTTCACTCACTGAGCAACCCTGTCCTGGAAGCCTGGGTCCTGGAAGAGTCCAAATGCACCATTCACTGTGTAAACACATATATTAAATTGGGGTTCCAATCTTTTTTCTTATTATATTATATTTTTATGCCCTAACAATATGCTTGATGCTATACAGGACACAAAATGAGGACAGTCTCTGTCCCAAGGAGCTTGCAGTCTGGAGACAACAGGTGCTGAGAAGCCCCAAAAGACAGGGGTTGAGAAATAACAGAGGGTTTTGTTTGATAATGCAGATCAAACCAAAGTAAATTTACTTTTGACAAGATTTCAGTAATACAGACCACAACTAGAGTTGTCAATTTTGGCTGGAGGCATTCCTGGAGATTTAATCACATGACATAATCTCTAATTAAAGATAAATCTGTAATTCCTGGAGACTCCAGGGCAATCCTGGAGGGTTGGCTACTGTAACCACAATAGGACTACGATAACAGAGCAAAAGAAAACACACTTATGTTGAGGTCTGAGCATAAATAAAGTGGTAAAAGTATACTCTGTGGGCCTGATTTTCAAGGGCTCCATGCACACAAATGGGACCAGATTCTCATCAGAACTCAGCTCCCGCTAAGGCACCTTAATGAGGGCCAGATTTTCAAAACTGCTGAGCACCCTGTAGTTCCCCTTGCAATGCGAATGGCCAGGTTTTCAAGAGTACTCAACATGCGGCGCTCAGCCAAAAATCTGGCTCCTCAGCACAGGGGCCAAACCTTTCTGAAAATTCTGGCCTCGGAGTTGCAAAAGTATCATATTCTAGGGTCTGTTTTCACTGGCCTTGCCTTTAACCCAAATTTAGAGTCATGTTTTCAGTCAGTGTTTGGCTGAACAGTGAGGATCAAACGGGATAGCAAATGGCTTAGTTCCTTAACTCAGTCTGTGCCACACTGAGGATGGGGCAGTAAGCCAGATGGAGAAGCCATACGTTTTCCTGGGTGTTCTGCAAGGCTGAGCTGGTGAGCAACAACTCAGACTACACCAGCCTGCTTCAGCCCAGCAGGCCTGACTTTCTACTTGCTAATTGCTGAGGTAAAAAAGGAAGCTATTTAAAACAAAATCAATGCAGATTTTAAAAAATAAGATCAGAGAGTTTTTCCCTCAGTCAGGGCCGCCGGGGGGCGGGGGGGGGGCAAGTGGGGCAATTTGCCCCAGGTCCTGCAGGGGCCCCACGAGAATATAGTATTCTACAGTATTGAAACTTTTTCTTATGGAAGGGGCCTCTGAAATTGCTTTGCCCCAGGCCCCCTGAATCCTCTGGGAGGCCCTGCCCTCAATGGGTTCAACTTATTGCTTCCTATCTAGACAAGAACACTATGGAGATGCTCCATCATTATCCATTAAGAAAGGGAATAAAAGTGATCCGGGTAATTATAGGCCTGTTAGCTTGACGTCTGTAGTATGCAAGGTCTTGGAAAAAATTTTAAGGGGGAAAGTAGTTAAGGACATAGAGGTCAATGGTAATTGGGATAAATTGCAACACGGATTTAGTAAAGGTAGATCATGTCAAACCAATCTGATCTCCTTCTTTGAGAAGATGACGGATTACTTAGATAAAGGAAATGCGGTAGATATAATTTACCTAGATTTCAGTAAGGCGTTCGACACGGTTCCGCACGGGGAACTGTTAGTCAAATTGGAAAAGATGGGAATGAATATGAAAGTTGTAAGGTGGATAAGGAACTGGTTAAAGGGGAGACTCCAGAGGGTCGTACTGAAAGGTGAATTGTCAGGCTGGAAGGAGGTCACTAGTGGAGTCCCTCAAGGATCGGTTTTGGGACCGATCTTATTTAACCTTTTTATTACTGACCTTGGCACAAAGAGCGGGAATGTGCTAATAAAGTTTGCGGATGACACGAAGCTGGGGGGTATTGCTAACACGGAGAAGGACAGGGATACTATTCAGGAAGATCTGAACCACCTTGTAAACTGGAGTAATAGAAATAGGATGAAATACAATAGTGAAAAGTGCAAGGTTATGCATTTAGGAATTAATAATAAGAATTTTGGATATACGTTGGGGGCGCATCAGTTGGAAGCGACGGAGGAGGAGAAGGACCTTGGGGTACTGGTTGATAGCAGGATGACTATGAGTCGCCAATGTGATACGGCTGTTAAAAAAGCAAATGCGATTTTGGGATGCATCAGGCGGGCTATTTCCTGCAAGGATAAGGAGGTGTTAGTACCGTTATACAAGGCGTTGGTGAGACCCCATCTGGAATACTGTGTGCAGTTCTGGTGTCCCATGTTCAAGAAGGATGAATTCAAACTGGAACAGGTTCAGAGACGGGCTACAAGGATGATCCAAGGAATGGAAAAACTGCCTTATGAAAGGAGACTCAAAGAGCTTGGCTTGTTTAGCCTGGCCAAAAGAAGGCTGCGGGGGGATATGCTTGCTCTATATAAATATATCAGGGGGGTTAACGTTAGGGAGGGAGAGGAATTATTTAAGTTTAGTACTAATGTAGGCACGAGGACGAATGGGTATAAACTGGATATTAGGAAGTTTAGACTTGAAATTAGACGAAGGTTTCTAACCATTAGGGGAGTGAAGTTCTGGAACAGCCTTCCGAGGGAAGTAGTGGGGGCAAAAGACTTTCCTGGCTTTAAGACAAAGCTTGATAAGTATATGGAGGGGATGTTATGATAGGATTGTTAATTTGGGCAATTGATCTTGGATTACCACCAGATAGGTCTGCTCAATGGTCTGCAGGGAGATGTTGGATGGAATGGGAACTGAGTTACCGCAGAGAATTCCTTCTTGGGTGCTGGCTGGTGACTCTTGCCCGCATGCTCAGGGTTTAGCTGATCGCCATATTTGGGGTCGGGAAGGAATTTTCCTCCAGGGCGGATTGGCAGGGGCCCTGGAGGTTTTTCGCCTTCCCCTGCAGCGTGGGGCACGGGTCGCTTGCTGGTGGTTTCTCTGCTGGTGGTTTCTCTGCAGCTTGAGGTCTTCAAACCAATTTTGAGGATTTCAATAACTCGGTCCTGGGATAGGGGTTGTTATAAATTTGGATGGGTGGGGTTCTGTGGCCTGCCTTGTGCAGGAGGTCAGACTAGATGATCAGATTGGTCCCTTCTGACCTATGAGTCTATGAGTCTATAGTAGTTCAGTGAAAACCTTGTCATTTGATTAATTGTAAATCAGCTCACATTACATCAGCAATGGGATGTTCTGAGCTTATCAGTCAATGTTACTGCATGTTCTAGTGAAATTTACAATGATTCGGCCTGACCTTAGAAAAATGAGGAAATTCAAGTTGTTGGTAAAACAGAATATTTTCCAATTACAATAGCACTGAGCTTTCCCTGCTCTGTATGAGAACGTGCTTCTATAGATCCTATCAGTGACACATACAACTCCCTATCAGGTACCAGTCACATGACACATATGCATAAAATTCTGCTACTGTGGCTAACTGCAATGCACTGGGGATGACAGATGCAGCAGTCTTTCCATTGACTTCAATTGGTTTTGGATCAAGCCCCAACTGTTGGTGGCATTTTCCCCTAGAGAATCTGCCAGGGTGCAGCACTCACATTCCCCAAAGTAATTTGTCTGTTCCTGAACCCTACCACAGAAAGGAGCGCTTTCCTCGAAATTGTTCTCTAACAGCATCATATGCGAGGATCATCTTCCATAAGAGCAGGCACTCAAATACTATGATGATGAGCACTACAGAGAGGCCTGCAAACATACACACTTTCAGAGAGTCTATGCAAGTTTGTAGAAGTGTAGCTCTGAGTTGAATCAAACAAGATGTGTCAGATGGCTAAAACGCTGTACAGCTCTAAAAACGTCTGAGCAAATGGTGAAGCAGTGAATTCCCATCTCAAAGCCAGGGGGAAGAAAAAAATGTAAAAATCAAGGAGTCAGAAATTATAATGCAGTATATTAATTACCTCAAGTATGCTAGCTCTTTTCCTCAGAAACATATTTGTAAATGTGTTGTATTTTTCCTCACTGTAGCATAGGTCTTTTAATCTCTTAGGCTTTGATCATGCAAACTGATCTATATGAATGGACCTTTACACCTTACAATAGAATTCAATAGGACTCTGCACAGGCATCTGCTCATGCAAATTGGATTGGAGGATTACAATTTAGACTGTAAACTATGGACTGTGTCTACCTAGCAGAACAGGACCCTGATTTCATAGGTGGTTGCTGAGCACTACTGCAACATGCATAATAAGTAATATCTATCTAGTCAATGAATTCATATAAAAATCAACATAGTACTTCACTAATTAACACACATTAAGCAAATGAAGGTCCATCTAAATGTAGTTTTCATACTGTTTGCATACAGAGAAAAGGTCAGTCTCCAACAAACTCTATTAATTGTATTTGATAGAAAAAGGTCCTCTTTTTGCAGGCCAAACGGTACTCAGAAAATCTCTCTGTGACACGATGTTGTTTTATTTAGCCTTTTCCCAGAAATATTTGTTCCCCCGCCCCAACACACACACACACACACACACACACACACACACACACACACACACACACACACACACACACACACTCCACTCGGGAAATAGAGCCCTTTATTCAAATTCCAGTCATTGGAAATATATGCAGATATTTCAAATGGGGACTTGAACAATGTTTCTGAAAATGACATTTCAAACTCAGTTGAAGTGGCCTCTCTCACCCTCCTCTATGTGTTGGATACCCTGTCATTTAAAATGACACAGCTGATTTACTTTGCCCAGTTGTTTAAAGAATAGCACAGAGCCGATATTCTGCCCTCTCCCAAAGGTCAGGAAATATACATGTTCAATGGAAATAGGGGTTGGCCATCTTTCCAAGGGAGTGGCACATGGGTGAAAATTCATGGAGCTTGCCTGAAAGAGTAAGGGAAAGGAGAACAGAAAACCTTCCCGCCTGCCCCCACCCACTGTTCTTAAATTAAATCAATTAACAAAATCCGGAAGATCACAAATCTACAAAAAACATATGTACATGCTTGAATTAGAGATGAAAATCTGCCTTCCCCTATTCAGCTGCCAAGATCAGCATTTGGTGTCGTATGTCTCTTCTGCAATACTCAGTGGCATTAATGACACTTAAAGCAGCATAAAGTTTGACACTCTGTATGCTGATGTGGCAGTCACAGAAGAAGCACAAACACTGAACTCCAGTTCTGACAGGTTAAAAACCTTCCGGTTCACACAGTACATTCTCCAGAAGAAACGGGACAGAGACATACAACTAAACTAACCTAGGGCAACTGTCAGTTGGGGCCAGACTGTGACCCCCTTACTGACATTGGTGAGCAGTTTACTCACACAGGTAATCCCACTTTACTTATATGGTCTATAAACAAACACTGCGAATGACTCTAGATTAAGAAATTAATTGACAGGACACAGAAGAGGCATTTACACCATGCCACTGAAACCTTTCTCTGTCTTTACAGTCAGTATTTCCCCACTAGCGACTCTCTGCTCAGGGGCCTCTCTTGCTGTGGACAACACCACCTATTAAAATGGCCTTGTAGCACCTGCAGACTCCACTACCAGTGCTGCAAAGTCCTCTCCAGATTTAACGATGCGCCAGGACATTAAGGCCCCAATTCAGCAAAGCACTTAAACACGTGTTTCATTTTAGGCACCTGCTTAATTTCCATGGACATCAAGCACACGTTTAAGTGCTTCACTGAATCTGGACCTTAACCTAGGATTCCTTCCTGCTCTGGGACAATCTTTCCTATAACGCACATTGACACCACTCCCTCCCCGCCAGCCAACATGATCCAGATCCAGAAACCGCTCACAGTCAAGTTATTTTAAGTCCCTGAAAGGAGTCTTGAACTGAGGGCACTTACAGAAGTTCAGCTCATG
Source organism: Gopherus evgoodei (assembly GCF_007399415.2). Taxonomy (NCBI): domain Eukaryota; kingdom Metazoa; phylum Chordata; order Testudines; family Testudinidae; genus Gopherus; species Gopherus evgoodei. Next base: position 110,473,885 of record NC_044325.1, on the reverse strand, counting down.
CTGAGGTAGACCACACCACGTTCTCACGCATAATCCAGATAAATATGGGCTACACAGAGGAGCCGCTGCAAGAAGCAAGAATCCACTCTACAAATCCAGTCATTTAGAATGATACTACTGCCGTCCCTGGGCTATAGTAACAGCTCCAACCCCTGCACAGTCCCAATAAAGGGCTTAGGCTTGTGGAGTTGCATACCAGCTGCTCCCCCCGCACACACACACTAAATCCTTGCCACACCCATAACTCTACGATACTGCAATGCCTAGCGACACCATGGAGTAGAATTCCATCCTAGGCCAGGTGAGTGGAGCTTCCTGAGCATTCTCTCAGGGTATGTCTACACTGCAATTAAGCACTCGCTTCTAGCCTATGTCAGCTGACTGAGGCTCGCGGGGCATGGACTGCAAAATTGCAGTGTAGATATTCGGGCTTTGGCTGGCGCCTGTGCCCTGGAACCTGCCCCTCCACCCCCATTGCAGAGTCCCAGAGCTTAGGCTCCAGCCGGAGCCCGAACATCTACCCAGCAATTGTACAGCCCTGCAACCTGAGCCCTGCAAGCCAGAGTCAGCTGACACATGCTAGCTGTGGGTTTTTAACTGCAGTACGGACATAGCCCAGTGGCCCACTCCACCACAACAATCTGATTGCATCTAAGACTTCTTTTGTCCACATGTGGGTGGGAAGGAGCATTTAGTACTTATTGAGTCCAACCCCTGTGAGCTGGCTCCTTCTAGCTCCTTAACCACCCATCTTCTTGTCCCTGGTGACAATTACACTGTGTGCTCTAAAGAAAAATAAACTTTTTGTGTAGCATGCATGGAAAAGAAGACAAACAGCCTATTTTAGGCAACAAAGGCCTGACATTTCAAAATGATGGATTTGTGGCCTTTGTAAGGAGCTAGCCTTGCTATTTCCGCCCACATTACAGAGCAGTAGAATTATTCATACAAATTTGCCAGCTCTGGGATTGCATTTGTGTGCTTGGCAGTTATGGAATATTCCAGGATTTCCCAGGGTGCTGAGTGGACACATCTAGATGCACTTGTGATGTGTGGAAGATAATGACACCCCATTCCTTCGGGCTTGGGGATGTGCAGATGGTTACCCTTAAGAACAGGAGCACAACAGTGATAGTATTCTTTTTTTTTTTTTTTTTTATGTCTTTTCTCTTGTTGAATAGATCACACCCAGCAGGCCAGCAAAATGCAGGCAACAACCAGTTATGCATCGCATGATATTTACAAAGAATCTGACATTTCCTCAAAGCTTTTGTCTGTCCAAAGGATAACGATTAATTAGTTTGGAGATATGCTTTATCCAATTTGCATTGTCCGCCTTCGTGTTGCATCGGTCACTTCACCCAGGCTACTCCATACAGTCTACTTGGACTGTGTACTCTCTGGGGCAGAGGATCTCCAGTTTAGTAGCTTCCGTAGAGAGATGGCCCATGAGAGAATTTCCCCTTCTGTCATGACCGCACAGGTCACCACCCCTCCCATTCATGATTGCAGAACATCCCTCTGGCAGCTGATTACATAGAAGAGTAATAATAGGAAAACATTTATTGTATTTAAATTCTTTTTTATTGAGTTTAGCAGCTGGAAACAAGGCAGAGAGGAAACACAATGCAACTAGCTAGCTCTCTAGGAACCACCAGAAAATGCTCTTCCCCAGTGGTTCATGGACCAGAATTTGAGGATTTCTGATCTAGAGACCAGCAGAAAATGCCTCCAACGGTCCTCTTTAGATGTGCTGATGCACCACAGTCTCAGTAACAGAGATGGGCCAAACCATATCTCAAGATCCAAACTAGAACTTGTCTCCATAGCGGGCTTAGCTAACCAACCTAATACCAAAACACCTCCACTCTTTGAGAAAGCTGGGATCTGGGACCAAACCTGGACTTTGCACATATCTACTCCATATGTACAGATTGGGCCCATATGTGACCCATATGGTACAGTTCAAACCTCTCCTCTGTTCCATACCTACTAGCCAAATGAATACCTAGTCAGGAAGGGCAGGCCCTATTTATTTTATTTTTCCAAATGCTTTTCCTTTTAATACATGCTCTCTCCTAGGATCTTTCTATAGCAGTGTTTCCCAAACTAGGGCTGCCGCTTGTGCAGGGAAAGCCCCTGGAGGGCTGGGCCAGTTTGTTTACCTGCCACGTCCACAGGTCCGGCCAATCGCGACTCTCACTTAGCTTTTACTAAATATAGCACTTTAGATCTTCAAAGCATCTTACCCACAGTAATTAATCCCACAACACTCCAGTGATGCAGGGAAGTATTGCCTCCAACTTGCAGAAGAGGAAATAAGAGATACATTAAAATGACTTATCCAAGGCTACACAGAGAGGACAGAATTGTGGCTTTCTCTGGATAGCTGAGCTAGAAAGGAAGAGGGTGCTGGGGCCCTTTCCCATAATGAGCTCACAGCAGAGGCACAATTCTCCTGCCCGTGGCATGCAGGAGTACACAGGTGGGAGCTGGGGAGGGCAGAGGCCAGCTGCCAAAGGAGTCAAGCTGCCAGGGTGCAGGTGGCAGGGGGCATCAGAGCTGGTATAAATGCAAAAAACATCTAGAGCTGGCCAGAAAACAAGAAGTCTGATTTGGAAAAATTTCAAGGTTTCAACATTTCATAGAATATCAGGATTGGAAGGGACCTCAGGCAGTTATCTAGTCCAATCCCCTGCTCAAAGCAGGATCAGTCCTGAACTAAATCATCTCAGCCAGGGCTTTGTCAAGCCTGACCTTAAAAACCTCTAAGGAAGGAGATTCCACCACCTCCCTAGGTAACCCATTTCAGTACTTCACCACTTTCCTAGTGAAAAAGTTTTTCCTAATATCCAACCTAAACCTCCTCCACTGCAACTTGAGACCATTACTCCTTGTTCTGTCATCTGGTATCACTGAGAACAGTCTAGATTCATCCTCTTTGGAACCTCCTTTCAGGTAGTTGAAAGCAGCTATCAAATTCCCCCTCATTCTTCTCTTCTGCAGACTAAAAAAATCCCAGTTCCCTCAGTCTCTCCTCATAAGTCATGTGCTCCAGCCCCTTGATCATTTTTGTTACCCTCTGCTGGACTCTTTCCAATTTTTCCACATCCTTCTTGTAGTGTGGGGCCCAAAACTGGACACAGTACTCCAGATAAGGCCTCATCAATGTCGAATAGAGGGGAATGATCACGCCCCTCGATCTGCTGGCAATGCCCCAGAATGTTTTCATTCTGCACTGGAACAAAAAGTAGACTCACCAGAGATGTGGGAGACCCAGGTTCAAGTCTGCCTGATTAGGAGCAGGGACTTAAACCGGGCTCTCTCATGTCGCAGGTAAGTGCCCTATAGCCAATAGACTATAAAGTCTCTCTCTCTTTCCTCCCCTTTCCTTCCCACTCCCTGCCAAAAAACAAAACCCCACCATCAACAATCATTCTGGACCTGAGAAACCTTCCCAGTCAAGGTTTTGTCAAACTGACACATTTCTGTGAACAGTTTCAGTTTCAACAGATCAGCATTTTCCAACCAAAAAACCCAACATCTTATTGAAAAAATTTCCTACCAGTTCTAAGGGCATCCACACAAGACGTCTTTAGGCTCCAGCAGACTTTGATGCCTGTGTTGTTAGGACTACATGCCCAACCTGTTCTTTGAGAAGGACAAACCCCTAATCTATGGAAAGAATGACTTATGGGGCAAAAGGTTCCCTCTCATACCTCCGTTTGGAAGTTTTCCCAAGGGAGGGGTGATCTAGCCCATGGCCTTTTATACATATTTAGGCTATGTCTACATTCAAAACGCTTCAGCTGCACCACGGCAGCTGTGCCACTGTAGTGCTTCAGCATAGACACTCACAACAGCAACAAGATGTGTTCTCCCATTGCAGTAGTTAATCCACGTACCCAAGAGGTGGCAGGTGGGTCAGCGGAAGAATTCTTCCATCCACCTAGCACTGTGTACACCTGGAGTTAAGTTGATGTAACTACATCTCTCAGGGGTGTGGATTTTTCACACTCTTGAGAAACATAGCTATACCAATATATGTTTCCAGTGTAGACTAACCCTTAGATTCTATTCCTGTGAGTTAATACACGGGAGCCGACCTCTGGCCCAGTGTGGAACCCCATGAAGTCAACAATGCTCCATGGGGGTGCAGGAGTCAGTTGAACGTTCAAGATGGAATGTTCTTTTTCATACAAGTGCTGTGTCTCTATATGCATACACATGCATTTATACTTTTGATTGTACTACAGAATACAATATGTATCGTGCTATATCACATAGATAAATGTAGTATTTATATTCTATGTTGAATAGTACAGTGCTAAATATATGAAAATGTACCTGACTGATTACAACCAGAACATTTAGTGGAAGTATATAGGGCCTGTGAGGTTTAGGGCCTGTAGCCATAACATATGCTATAGAAGAGCTGGGCATGATATTATCTTCCACAATATGCAATCAACAATAACACAATTTACTACATTTTTGAGAGCACAAAACAGACCATTGATTTTTCTATATGCTCTACACACCGATAACAGGGGAAACATATAACCTAAATATGAAGTGAACTGAAAATGATTTCACAGGCATTGAACAAAATGCCAGGGGGACATGGTGTCTGGTTAGACAGAAAGAAGGCAGAGATACAGAGCAGAATGACTTTGTTCTGCACAACAGAGTAATTCATATGGATGAGCCAGATCCCCCAAATTATAACATACTAGGAAAAAAATCATATTACGAATGCAGCTCAGCCTCCAATATTACAAGCACTGAGTCAATTCTATTTGTTAAATGGGAAAAAGTGGATCAAATTAAGCAACTTGTCTTTCTGAACGTGATCGTTCTCCATACATGAAAGATGTGGTGGCGTACTCAGAAACAGCCTCAAGCGGTTTAAATCAACACAGCTCCATTGAAGTGATGGATTCACCCAGACTTATGTCAGCTGAGGCTCTGGCCCCAAATACTCCTTTGGGGTTACAGGTCATGTTTTCGTGTAATACTTATTATCCTACAGCATCAAATGCCTAGCCCCAGGGAGCGCTATCTCCTCTGCTGTGTGTGCACCTGTATGCATTCCACGGGAACTCACTGCTGGGTTATGAAATACACAGAGTTCAGTCCCATCTCTGTACTGCCAAAGATGTAAAAGTAGAGATGCATATACTCTACCCTGGCCTGTCCCCTTTGTATGGGTGAAGGGATAGAATCTGTTCCTATCTTCAGTCTCCCCCAGCAGGTACAGAGCCAGAATAGCCTATGTCACCTTCCTTTACAGCCGCTGGTGCGGGGATATATTGTAGCTGAGGACAATCATGTTACTTGTGAGAAAGAGATGCAGCCAGAGCACTTTCTTCACCTACTGGACAGTCCCTGGGGATCACTGCCAACTGGTACAGATTAAAGCAACTCTCAGGCTATTCTAACCTGTACCAGGACCAGGCGGAGAAGCTGGGAGTCTAATTGGCTTCTCTCCTATCTGCTGCCCCATGGGGAAACTCAATGCAGCTGACAATCTGGCCCAGAATGAAGGACAGCCCCTACTACAACACAGAAGCTTGTCAGAGGAGGCTGAGGGAGATAGATTTTTTTTTTTAAAGTTTCACGGTGGCAGCCAGCACTAACTTGCTGCAGCACATCTGCTTGGATGTGAATTTGGCAGCCTCCTTTCTCAGCCCAGGGAATGTTGGGAACAACAATACAATATATCTACAAAAAGCTATAAAATTGGACATATCAAACCAGCCCAACTCATAGCAGTGTAAATGACTGCACCTCTAGGCTATAATAATTTACACACCTTCCTTTTTTAATGCTGCCACCAACTAAAGTAGCAGAGAACTTCCCTACCCGCCACAGGTCTGCTGTGTCAACACAAATAATCACAGCACAGGATAGTACCAAGGTATTTCATAGATAAAGATGCTTTCCCCTAAGCAGAGAAGGACATCTATGAAAGGCTTGTGAAATACAACAGCAGAAGTTGCCCATTCCCTGAATAAAACAGTACAGCCCAAAACTCACAGAAAATACTTTAACAGCTTGTATCAAGTAAAGTGCTGATACAATCATACAGACAATGTAAATGCTTATCATTCATTCCAGCTGTCACCAAATACAGAGCAACTCATTCCTTTTTGAGTACATCCCCCCACTCCTGCCCATCCCCTTGGTCTGCCTGGATAAGAAAGATCAATAATTCATGCAATTATTATTATTATTACTCTATATTACAGTTGTGCCTAGAAGACTCTATCACCGATCAGGGTCCCATTGTGTTAGATTCAGCATAAACTGATCCCCAGAAAGCTCACAGTGGAGGATGATAAAAAAGGCAACAGCTGGACAGTCAAATTGGGTTGGATGGGATTGGTGATGCCATCTGAGTACAGTCAGGCCCAGCTGCATAAGTCGTCTGAGTAGTCAAAATGGCCACAATTGGCCACCAGTTTAGCTATGGACTCCTCGTTTACTATTACCAAAGTTGGCATGCAAGCCATCAGCTGTCAGCCTGATCACTACAGCCTGATTCAGTAAAGCATTTAAACACATGCTTCACTTTGAACGTGTGCTTACATCCCATTGCAATCAATGCTTTAACAAACAGAGAGGCGGTTACTCATGAGCTTACAATTAAGAACATGCTTAAGAATTTGTATTTTCTCTCCTCTCCTCCAAAAAAGGATTTAAATCTAGACAGATACTTTCTATTAATTGATCAAGACTGGGATTTTTCATGAGAGCCTAAATCAGGCACTCAAATCCCATTGACATTCATTGCTAGTGCCTAACTCCCTTAGGCTCCTTTGACAATCTCAGCATAGAAAAACAAACAAAAATTTTTCTGGGTTTCAGAAGCTTCCTCCTTTTCTCCCCACCCTCCTCCAACTCAAAAGCAACATAAGAGACCCTTACTAATTCACATTAATGACTGGGAGACAGAGATCATATATAACCACATGTTGCAAATCAATGAGTCTGTAAACAAACAATTAAAACAGCTGAGACAGGGCACTGTGAAATGTACTTTGCTCATTTATTTGTTAAGTCTAGCTTTAGTTGTTTAAGACAATATTGCCAACTCCAAGGAATCAAAAATCACGAGACAAGGCCTCAAAAACCAAGAGATTGAGTTCAAAATGAGATTTTTTTAAAAATAATAAATGTGGGGTTCCTTTTCATTGCCTGCTGAATTTCAAGCCATTAGGTTACAGTAAAATCACATTTTCATCTATGAGGATCAGAAATTTATTTTTTCTTTTTCCTTTTATTTTTTTCCCATGAAAGCTAAGACCCTCATGTAATCCCATGACTCCAGGAGATAGGTCTTAAAGAAAGACACCAATTATCATGAGACTTGCAATAAAATTTCAAGAGTTGGCAACAATGAATACTTCACAAAATACTGCTAAATTCTCTGTAGCGTATTTTGTAACACCCTTGAAGCCTTGACTAGTGCCCTTTGCTATTAAAATTTGGCTGAGAAACAGGGGAGACATGCTGGGAGGTGTTGTGCAAGTTAGCTAAGTGTGAATTACAGAGGTTTCATTAAAACATGCTACTCCTGTGCATAATGCATGTTTTAATGACAGGGGGTTAAACGAGATGACCCTTGCAGTCCCTTCTATCCCATTGGTTCTATGTCTAGGACACTGTCTCAACTCTGACGCTACATGTTCCTGGTGTAACTCATATTCTTTAAGGTGGGTTTTTAAGCATAAGTGTCTGTGTTCTATTGTTTTTAATTCTAAATCCTAACTAGATCTCTTCTTAACAAGGCTGTTCAAAATTAAATGAATAATATGAACTCTGCTGCCTGTTATAGCAGATTGTATTTAATGGTTTTAGAGGGGCCTCTCCCGTTAAACTTCCATTGATTATGGGTTACAAGCTGGATTCATTTAATTTCTGAAAGGTCGTGGCACCATTTTTGCCCCACATAAGGGGGGAATGTGGGCAGAGAACCCATGCAGGGATGCCACAGAAATGGTTTCTGTGCCATCAGTAATCACTCTGGCAGCAACTATCTTTTCAATATGTGTGCGTACAGCACCTAGCAAAATGTGGGCTGTGTTCGGGGCCTCTAGGCACTCTGAATAAATAATAATAATAATGAATTCCTATGATGATTAATATGTACTGTAGCACAGAATCTATACACCGCCTATATCCTATTAAAGGTAAAGGGATTCATATGGACACCTCCAGAAAATGCAATACCCAAGAAGACTCTACACTTCATTGCCACCTTGGGACATGATTGGAAGGCAAAAAGTCAAGCACAAATGGAGGCGGGCCCTTTCCTTGAATTATCCTCCGTAACTGTGGAGGTTGGCAGCTCTTCCCCTGCTGCTGGAGGTCAATTAAAACTAAGATCCCCCAAAGATCATTATATCTCTTGCAAACTCTGAGAATCAGCAATGTTAACCTGCATTCACGTAGTGTAGCGCTATTGCTGATTGCAGTAGAAATAACTGAAGTCACCTCTGTACACGATGTGCTTTTTGGACAAAGAAGAAGAAAGGTGGGGGATGATTATATTGGAAGAATTGTTCAATGACAATGAATCCATGTAGAACTAACTTCTATGTTGTACTGTGCCAAGATCAGTATTCTGTGCTCTGCTCGCTGAATGCAGGTCAGCCCTGCAAATTAAAGCTACCTGCTGGAGATCAGCTTTATTATATAATTTGAATCAGAGACATTTCAACTCTCTCAGTCATTCACATGATAATTTTAGACAGATAAGCAAGACAGCCTCTTACATCCTGAAGAATTCAAAAGCACCTAACAAATTACATACACACCCAGCACTGAAATCAGCTACCGCTGGGATGGAATGTTGCAAGTATTATAACAGTACAGACTGCACAACGGGAAGGGAAGAAGAAAATGCAAGACGTACAAAGTAGGAGAGCCAAGTGTTTTTAGACAAAAGACAGATTAGGTTATTGTTTGCAGCCCAACCACCAACAATTCAGTGTTCTCCATGCTCCTATATATGGAAGGGTTTGTCTATACAGAGAAATGTACTGGCAGAAGTATACCAGTGTAATTATACTGTATATAACTATAGCAGTATAACTCCCTGTAGGCACTAATTCCAGAAGAGAAGTGCCTTTTTCTAGTTTAGTTTATGCTGCTTCCAAAGCAACATAAGCAAAACTGGGAAAAGGCACTCTTGTTCCAGAACAAGAGTGTCCATATGGGCATTTACAGCAGCATAATTATAATACGGTTATGCTGGTAAATTTTCCCATTTAGACAAGCCCTAATTCTCCTGATTTACTTCAGGCTGGAAGATAACAGTACTGACACTTAGTGAGGGGGAAACCTTCCGTCAGATTCTGCCCTCATTTATACCCATTTCTCCCCGCTGATGTCAACAGGATTGTATGGGTGTTGTTAAGAGCACTGTAAAGTGCAGCCAGAGAAACCCATTCATAGTACAAATAACAAGATGTATTGGTCCTACAAAACCTACTGGTACCTAACTGATTAACTATTTACATATATGCAGAGATAGCATTCCTGTAACTGGTATAAGTGACAGCAACATTCGAAAGTTTATGAATTTCTACCACAGCAAAGAACCAAAATCAATAAATCTAATTTTGTCATTTCCACTATGTACATCTCAGTCTTGTCTCATGTGCTTTGAGGAAGCTTTCTAGAAATGGGAAAGAAATGAAATCCAGACTCCCCTGCAAGTGGGAATTAATAATCTCCACTACCCCATTCCTCTCCTTCCATTGCGAAATAGGAGCCATTGTAGTTGAATATACTCAGCAAGAATAACGAGTCAATGAATTCGTCTGGTTGGAACTGGGCTAAGTTATCTGATGTTTCTGACTTATTGTGCATTTGGGGCCTGAACCCATACTAGGATACACAAGGCTGCTCTTGGCATAGAAACCTGAGTAGCCAATTCACCCAAAGCTACTCTGAATAACAGACGCCACTGTGCATGTCATAGGGTGTTGTGCAAGACTTGTCACATTACAGATGACAGGAAAAGTGGACAAGTCTGATGTGGGGAATGGGTGAGTCAAGGCACTTATGAAGGTACTGCACATGCTGTATGTCTAACCATGCAGTTAGGGAGGGATTTGGGAATCTGGCAGTTACATCATCTCCAGACAGGAGAGGCTACCTTCAGAAAGTTTTCCCCCCTGAGGTCTAAAGACACTGCATTTCCCAAACCTCATTAGGAGTGACTGAGGCCTTGGCTACACTGGCGCTTTACAGCGCTGCAACTTTCTTGCTCAGGGGTGTGAAAAAAACACCCCCCCGAGTGCTGCAAGATACAGCGCTGTAAAGCGCCAGTGTAAACAGTGCCGCAGCGCTGGAAGCACGGCTCCCAGCGCTGCAAGCTAAACCCCATGAGGATGTGGAGTACATGCAGCGCTGGGAGAGCTCTCTCCCAGCGCTGGCACTGTGACCACACTCACACTTCAAAGCACTGCCACGGCAGCTGATTGGGGAAGTGGCTCCAGCTGGGCCACACCCTAATCAGGCCATAGAGGGAGAAGGACCAGGCTGCAGGGAGCTAGACACAGGGTACCTGAGTGGAGCAGGGTTGCAGGGGGCAGCCCAAGGGGTAGGCAAAGGCAGCAGGTCCAAACCCCTTTGCCTCTGATGAGTGGCTGACTGCAGTCTGCCCCAGTGAATGGGGGCTAGATGGAGACTGGGCAGTAGCCAAAACTGAGGCAAAGTGGAGATAGTGGGTTTGAGGCTTCCCCAGGGAGGGGAGACCCAGATTGGTGGGGTACTGCAAGGGGACAGCACCCCAGTTAAAAGGGCACGGGGTCCAGTAAGGGACATGGGGGCCAACAGGACAGGCAGATCACTGGCCTGCAGAGGGCGCTCCTGGCTGGCAGTGAGCTAATTCCCAAGGACAACCAGCAGGAGGCACCACAGGTGTGAGTCCACACGTCTACAGGCGCTCATATACTCTGGTAACAAGTACAGTATAAGGATCTGATACACCTCCCATTCAAGTCCACGTGTGTTTCCATTAGTTTCAATTGGAGCTGGATCAGGCCCTACCTACCTACGTATAGTAGACAGAAGTAAAGCGTGCATTTCATACAAGTGGGGACCAGAGATACTTTGCCATTCCCTTTGCAGAGTCTCCTGAGAAGCACAGCTCTGAATTGTGGGCAATAACAACACTTATCTACTGGGAAGCTCTGAGACAACACAAAGGGAGAGAGTTGTGAGACAAGAGTAAGAGGCTGTGGTTTGCTGAAAGTTAACATAAACTCTGAATTCACAGTACCTGTGCTTTTATCTAGATTTATTACAGCAGAGCAGAGGTATCGAGACATTCTTCGAGTTTCATTAACCTCTCTTTTCCCAGTAAAATTGGGACTGGCAAGTTATTCAGTCTTAACTGGTAGGTTTTCCAGAACTAGCACCGACCATGGCAGTTTCTCACAAACTCAGAGATATAAACACAGAGAAAAAAAATCATCATTTGCTAAAAAAGTCTGAATGGAAAATAATAATTTAAAAACATTAAATGCCATAACACTAGTCTAAATTCCTTTACTGTGGTAGTCAGAACAGTTTCTGATGTTTGCATGCTTATCTAAATATTGTATCGGATAAAAGAGCACTTTTATAAGAGAAGGCAGGAGGAATTATTTTCTCGGACTACATTTAGGAATGTAGGAGTGCCTGATAAATGCTTTAATGTTTACAAGTCAGCAAAGACACATTAAGAACCAATGAAAAACTCATGGAGGGTTGGGAAAACTGGAGGCTGGTAATAATGGTCCCCGCAGCACTGTACCCCATTTTCCCAGACCCAATAGAAGCAGTTCTATGGGTCCAAAGTTTGTGCTGGGGAAGGGGACAAGCCACAAAAGTTCCCATGAAAAGAAAATACAGCCTGGAGTTTCATTAGCAAGGGAGACAGCACTGTAGGAAAGAGATCTTTATTGAGCATGTCTAGAGGCCAGTGTTGCATGCAGAGAGGCCTGCATTTATTCCATAGCATCCTGGCCACCAACTTGCATTCCTGAGCTCTAAAGATGTCACTTACCAACTAGGTCTTCCTGAAACCAGACCCTCTTTCACCAGTGCCACTCATTATACTATATTTGCATTTCTGGGGGCAACTGTGACTAGGGAGAAGATGAGGTAGCCCTGGCCTTGTCATAACATAATTCCCAATTCTGAACCTTAGCGTCCAAAATATGGGTACTAGCATGAATTCCCCTAAGCTTAATTACCAGCTTAGATCCTGTAGTGCTGCCACCAACCAGGACTTAGAGAAGAGTGCCTGATAAACTCTGGTCTCCCCCAAAACCTTCCCTGGTGACCCCAAGACACAAATTCCTTGAGTCTCACAACAAAGGGGAATAAACCATTTCCCTTCCCCCTCCTTTCTTCCTCCCAGCTCCTTTCCGCCCTGGGTACACTAGGAGATCACCGTGATTCAAACTCCTTGAATCACCACACAGAGAGGAATGATACCTTCCCCTCTCCTCTTTTCCCTTCACCCAGAGGCAATCCAGATTCAAACTTCGTGAATCTAAAACAAAGAGGAAATTCACTTTTCCCTTCTCCCCCCTGCTCTCTTTCCCTTCTCCCCACCAATTCCCTGGTGTACACAGACTCAGTTCCTTTGAGCCTTAACTAGGAGAAAAAACATCAGACAGGTCTTAAAGCAAAGCTTTTAATAAAAAGAAAGAAAAAAGGTAAAAGTTTATCTCTGCAATTTAGACGGTAAAAAGTTACAGGGTCTGTCAGCTTATAAAAACTAGAAAGAAGCCTCCCCCCCAGCAAAATACAATTTAAAATACTTCCAGCAAACTACACATTTGCAAATAAAGGAAAACAAATAAAAAGACTATACCGCCTTTCTACCTTGTACTCACAAAATTGGAATAGAAGATTAGAGAGCCTGTAGGTACCTGTGGTCACTCTCAGAGCCCAGAGAGAACAAAGCAAAACCCAAAAAACACAAACAAAGACTTCCCTCCACCAAGATTTGAAAGTATCTTGTCTCCTGATTGGTCCCCTGGTTGGGTGTTTGGTTCCCTGTTTGTTAATCCTTTACAGGTAAAAGAGACGTTAAGGGTTAATGTTTATGACAGGCCTACTGAAGCTCTCTGGTGTAAGATCAACTATATTTTGTGGGGAGCAGCATAACATGGGGAAGTGGAAACAGACTATGGGACAACCAAGGAAATCATCTTACAGGCTCCCTTATGCAAGAGGGAATGATCTGGGTCCCCTAAAACAGTGGTTCTCAACCACAGGTACATCAACTCAACTGGGTATTTGCCTAGTTTTACAACAGGCTACATAAAAAGCAACAGTGAAGTCAGTGCAAACTAAAATTTCATACAGAAAGTGACTTGTTTTACACTGCTCTATACACTATCACTGAAATATAGGTACAATATTTATATTCCAGTTGATTTATTTTATAATTATATGGTAAAAATAAGAAAGTCAGCAATTTTTCAGTACTAGTGTGCTGTGACACTTTTGTATTATGTCTGATTTTGTAAGCAAGTAGTTTTTAAGTGAGGTGAAACTTGAGAGTACAAAAAACAAATCAGACTTCTGAAAGGGGTACAATAGTCTGGAAAGGCTGAGAGCCACTGCTCTAAAACCAAGCTGTCTCTAGAACAGGATGCTTTAAAAACAAATAAATAAACAAACAAACATTTTTACTTCAAATCTTTACACATTTTCCATTAAGTCTTTGTAAGTGCCCTGTCCCTATCAAACATTTGTTGGATAATGATGACTAACATGTTCATTTAATAAACACACACATACTTATTTTGAAGCAGTAGGATGGACTTTTAAACCATTTAGATATGAATGACTGGTAAAGCAGCCCTGAATGTGAATACTAGTCTCCCTGGGATGCCAAGACGCTGGGACTGCTTCTTCAAGCCTGACATGGATGAGGCATCATTCTTACTACTGCATATTTATTTCAGTGTTTTATAATCCAGCAGCCACTGCCAGAATTGACAGGTGCAGAGCCCCAGCACATATGATGCTACCACTGAAAAAAAAATAATACCCACTGAGCTACCCAGGAGTGCTTTGGATAAAGGCATTGAAATAGTAAACTGGCACATTTTGAAAGCAATCCATTTGCAGTAGACCTGGCTTCCCTCCGACACCAATTAATAGCGACACGAAATCCTTGACTGCTAAATGTGGAGATTCTCCCCATTGAATTTAGACTTAAAGACATCTCTCAAGGCTAAGCAATCTCTAGGAAACATGACACATTTATCTTGGGATTATGTACGCTGTTTCCCATTTTGGAAAGAGCTTCTGCTCAGCTGCATTTTGAGGATTGTTTGGAATCACGTACAATATGTACATCTCCTGTTTTCTCCCTGCACCTTTGTGGTGAATGTAGCTTTGTAACTGTTGTTATTTGTTTTCTGTGTACTGCACGTCTAAAGGACTAGGAATCTTCTCTTGGCTGAGGCAGCTGCCATTTTGTGAGGCTGCATGTTATTGAGTTGACTGGTCCTTCACAAAGACTTTACTTTTGTTCTTTCCCCTTACTCTAAAATAAAAGGCATTCCAACTGAAATGTATAGTTGGTGTTTTTTTTGTACAGAAAAACAGAACTTTCATTATGTTCACTTCAATAGTATGTGCAAAACAGACACAAGCAATCCAAACCTAAACCACTCTCACCTTTACCACGTAAGGCAAGTTTCACTGCCCGCAACTCGCAGTCCCAGCTGTTTGTCCTGCCTTTCTGGATGGACATGGCACATTATCATCTCCATCAGTTCCAGTTCCTACTATTTTCAACTCTGTCAGCATAGCTCGTGCTATAACTGGGCTATAACCTTGTCTCCAGTGCCACAATTTCTGTATCATTAAAGGCCATTTGGATTTGAGAGGAAAACATTATGGTAGTTTCAGACTTAGGCTTACATATCTGCCAACATTTCAGAGCTATAAATAGGGATATTTGGGCAGAAAAATAGGGATGCAGCTTTTAATTCTATTGAAATACTGTACTTTGGGAATAAGGGAGCTTTCTGGAAAGACGGCATGGAAAATTATGAATTCATGGCAATCTGTAAACTACAGAGAATAGAGTTAATGCTAGTGATTTTTAAAATGCCTTAATGCCTTATTTTCCAAGCACAAACATTTGCTCACTTCTTTTTTGTTATTGTGGTCACTCCTCACTTGCTTTCCACTTTCTACTGGTGATAAATGCAATAAGCAGGCACCATTGCAGCACATAAATAAGAAGCTACTTATGAAACGTGCTGCAAGCCTTTTTTGCATTAATTTGAACCATTTACCAGTCTTTTACCAAAGCTGAGGATGTCTGGCACCTTCCTCGCAAGCAAGGCGTGTTTGGTTTAAAAAGGAATATTCAAATGCCACAATTTGTAGGACAGAACTTTATTCTTGATCTTTTTATTGCCTGCAGACTGTCAGCAGATAATTGAAGTGCTGGAAGAACAGTAAATGAAAGAGTACAGAAAATAAAAAACTTGTATTGCCTCAGAACAAACCAACTGTCCAGCCCCTTTCCAGGAAGATATCTCAGTCTTCTGCAAAGGCTCTGACTTACAGCTCTTGGTAGATAAACAACTGAATTGGATCTCCTCATATGATACCATGGATAAAAAGGGCTAACACAGTCCTTGGATGCATACATGGGAGACTACTCAGCAGGAATAAGAAGATGATATTATCTCGATATGTGGCATTGACAAGTCCATGGCCAAAATACTGTGTGATGTTCACTCTTTAAAAACCATGTTGAAAAATTGGAGAGGGTTCAGAGAAAAGCTACAAGAATAATTCAGGATCAGTGAAACTCTTTACAATGAAAGACTTAAGGAGTTCAATGTATTTAGCTTATTGAACAGAATGTTAACAGGCAACATAATAATGGTCTATAAGTACATACACAGGGGAAAGTTGTTAGATAGTAATGGGCTCTTTAAACTACCAATCAAATATCCCATGGCTGAAAATTAAAGCTAGAAAAGCCAAATCGGAAATAACGTGCATATTTTTAATAGTGGGGATAATTAACCACTGGAACATATTACCATGTGATGCGGAATTAAAGTAGGATGTGTTCCTAAAACAGATGGTTTAGTTCAACCACAAGTTATTGAGTTTTATGCAGGACATGCTGGGTGAAATTCTATGGCCTATGTTATGCAGGCAGTGAAACAAGATGATTGTAATAGCCTCTGCCAGTTTTAAAAGCTATTACATTACTTTTGAGAAACACCAGTTCAAATATGGGAGTTCTAGCCTTTCTATTGGTTCTCATTCATTTACAGGGAAAGCATATAAATAGAGTACAATCCGGAGCTCTCTAACTCCATTCTCAGGCACAATTAAGCAGTGTGTATAACTCATTGCAAAACAACTGACAAAGCACTCAGTGATGAGGAGGGAGTACTGCTAAAATGGCTGAACATTCCTAGCCCTGTAATATTACGTGTACTAGCCACTACCTCTGTTGAACTGTTCCATTTTAAAATTATGCCACAGAAAAACTACTTTTTAACTTTTTTATTGTTTCATTTGCTATTATGCACAACCTCCCTAAGCAATTTATTCCAGTGATTAATCACTCTGACAGTTAGGAAGTTTTTCTTAATGTCCAACCTAAACCGCCCTTGCTGCAATTTAAGCCTATTGCTTCTAGTCCAAGCCTCAGAGGTTAAGAAGATCAATTTTTATCCCTCCTCCTTGTAACAACCTTTTATATACTTGAAAACTGTTATCATGTCCTCTCTCAGTCTTTTTTTCTCCAGATTAAACAAACCCATTTTTTTCAATCTTCCCTCAGAGGTCATGTTTTCTAGACCTTTAATCACTTTTGTTGCTCCTCTCTGGACTTTTTTCAGTTTGTCCACATATTTCCTGAAATGTGGCACCCAGAACTGGACACAATACTCCAGTTGAGGCCTAATCAGCATCGAGTAGAGCAGAATAATTACTTCTCGTGTCTTGCTTACAATACTCCTGCTAATACATCCCAGAATTACATTTGCTTTTTTTGCAACAGCATCACACTGTTGACTCATATTTAGCTTGTGAACCACTATGACCCCCAGATCCCTTTCGGCAATACTCCTTCCTAGGCAGTCATTTCCTATTTTGTATGTGTGCAACTGATTGTTCTTTCCTAAATGGAGTTCTTTGCATTTGTCCTTATTGAATTTCATCCTATTTACTTCAGACCATTTCTCCAGTTTGTCCAGATCATTTTGAATTTTAATCCTATCCTCCAAAGCACTTATTTGAAGAAAGGATTCAAATTTGGCTACAAATAAAAACGTGTATCTTTGCAGTATGAGTTATTTCTGACTAATGGCGTGGTGTTAATGTGGTTTTCCTTCAAAAGATACAGGGTGATATCCTGGCTCCACTGAAGTCAATGGCCAGGATTTGACCCACAGTATCATTCAGTGAAACACAGAAGCCAAGAAGGGATGGATATATGTAATATGTTTGTATGCCAGTTAACTGCATGATATTAAACTATACGGGCTCAAAGGTCCTGCAAACGTTTATTCACATTTGTAGTCCTTACTTAGGGAAGAAAGCCCATTAAAGTCAATGAGACATTCCACGTGAGTAAGATTTGTAAGACTGAAATCCACGCCAGCTGGTTTCTGTACCACAGAAGCTGTGAAAATCCCAAAATGAGAACTTCCCCAGAAGCCCAGCCCATCTTTAAAGCAACTAACTTTACAGCATTACAGGAAAAAGTGATCATTTGCCCAGAAGCAGTTATCCAAGTGACATTCTGAAAAACGGTGAATTGGTGTTTTCATAAAGAAATAAAACATTGGCTTGTAATATTTGAACTGCTATTGGAAGTATCATTATTGACACAGTACGTTGATACCTGTCATCATAAGAGGAAATGTCCTTATTGCTACCATTGTTCAACAGTTGAGAGAACATTACCAATAATTAGCAGTGGCTCTCTATTAACTATGCATCTTGTAGATAACAATGAGGTGCACGTTAATACAATGCAATTACTTGAGGACAGCTTTATAGCAGAGAACAACATATTGTGCTTTTCTGGGAAGGGAAATTTCAAGCACTGCAGGGATTATTTTGGTTAAATTGCTTCTGAGTCACACCATCCGTTTGTTGTATTTACAGCATTGCTCACTTGCTTTTCTCATCTACTCCCTACCTACTTTATACGCCCTCATGAAGATGTACCTGGTCATAGAAAGGGCAAAATTGGAACAGTTGCACAATCTCTCCTCTTATCTCATCGACAGTCATTATCCTGTATTGGGATAACTTTACTGGGTTATTTTTATTAATTTGTGTTACGGTAGTACCTAACGGCCTCAACTGAGACTGAGGGCCCCTTGTGCCAGATACTGGACAGGCACGCAGTAACAGACAGGCCAAGCCCCAAAGAGCTTATGGCTAAATACACAAGACAGACAAAGGCTGGGAGGAGAAACAGAGGCATGGGAAGCTGAAGTGACATGCTCAAAAACACACAATGGCTCCACGGCCAGAACCCTAATTCCCTATCCACTCCCACACTGCCCTTCCAAGGTCTGAAAGGTTCTTCACAGAAAGAGCCTCTTCAAATCCCAGAACAGCTCACCACTCAGAAGAACAGGTCCATTACACCTACACTGATAAGGGTTTTCTCATTAACCATCCATTTCCTCCCTTGGGTTAAAGCCAAAACTTGAATATTAATTGAAAATAAATTATATTAGATGCATGATCCATTTTTTGTTCTGGGTCTGTACAGCACCTAGAACAGTCGTGGTTCATGACTGGGGCTCCTTGGTGCTACCACAATATAAATAAATAATGCATAATGATAATAGTGAAGTCAACAGACCTTTCCATGAGTCCAGGCCAGGATTTAGGGAGACAGTGTATGGTGATATTAGGCAGCGCAGGCTATATTTTCTTCATCTGGGCGCTAGAGAACCAGAAAGAACTACAGGATCTGTCTGAAAGTCTACACTGCAAAGAAAAGCTGACAGCACAACGTCTGAGTACAGGTCAGCTGACTCACGCTTGCAGGCTCCCGTTGCAGGACTAAAAATAGCAGTGTAGACATTTGGGCTGGGGCTGAAGCCCAGGCTCTGAAACACTGCTATTTGATAGCCCTGCAAGCCTGAATCACCTGACCTGGGCTCTGAGACTCAGTACCATTGGCTTTTTATCACATTGTAGACAGAGGCTCTCTGTCCAGCAAGCCTGACAGAACAAACCCCTTTTAGATTCATTCCAATCAAATTCTGTCTGTTCTCCATCATGAGGGGCATTATAAATAGTGTAAAACAGATACAGTGGGCCAAGTTAACTGGATTTACACCAGGCAGGAAAATTGGTCCATTATAAACAGAATCACAAACACAAATGTTGCGCTTTTCCAACACCAAACACCCATGTCCCTCTCTGGACTGACAATAGTAGAAATCTGTTGGGAATGCAGCTCAAATTATTGGCCTGGCCTGCTAATGCTCCAACCAGAATGAGATGAATGCAGTGTTTGGAGAAAGCCTTCATAAACCAAGTAAGGATTTTCCCCTTTATGAGAATTTTTTTTAAAAGCTGATGTTCAAGGCTGAATTGACTTTGACTCACATCTAAACGAAAAAGGTCACAGAATCAAAAGAAATCCACATATAAAAGAAAAAGGTCACAAACTTTTTTTCCACAGTGAAGAGGGGGAAAGGTTCTTAATATCAGTAACAGACTTACAATACAGAGTGGGATTTCCTTTTAAAGCAACGTGGCAAGAGAAAGCTGAGAGATTAATCTTATAGAATGTATATCTGTTCTACTTGTGCTTGTGCCAGGAGCTTATCAAAAGGAACCCGCTAGTTCAGTAGTAACTCCAGTGGTAATTTCACATCAGATTTCTAGGGATTCCATGGATCATTCAGCAGCCTTTCCTCTGTGAACTGCAACACATCCGCTAAGATGTTAAAAAGCCTTGGATCCTTAGGGTCACATCCTGCTTTCTTAGAAAAATGATTCAGGGTATGTGCCAGACAAATTTTCAAGACAGGGAGAAATTGTTCCTTCTATTTTGCCAAGATTTCCCACAGTGACTAATAGCTAGCCACACCATGCTGTACAGCAGAGTTCCCTAGCTCTAGTGAATGAGATGTGTAAATTGTTTACCAAGAGACTAGAGGCCTGTATCATTACAATCAAAGAAAAGAGCTGCCACACTGGCTTCTGATTTATTTTATTTTATTTTGATGTGCTTTCACTGGCACTTACCTACAGGTAACAAAAATCACGACATCTTTGTAGCATGAAGAAAACCCAGCAGCTACCACAGCTTCTACTGGCGCTGCGTTAGTGTGGGTGTAAAAAATATTTTTAGATTAATCTTGACTTTCAGTCTGAAAAAATACCCAGCTAACAGCGTTCAGATTGTTATCTCAGGATTTTATTTACATGCATTCCTGAAAACCACACATGCTGATCGCTGCTTTTAGCCACATTCTGCATCAAGGACTCTTCTGATGCAGAAGTTGCGCAGAGAGTTACCACCTGTTGTATCTTTATTTGGGGAGGAGGGTTCTAATTAAGGGAAGAGTTAATTGAAGAAGGATGGTTTTATGGTTAAGGTTAAGGATTGGGACTCCGGAAATCTGAATTCAGCTCCCAGTTTTGCACCATACTTCCTGTGTGATCTAGGACAAGTCATTTAATTGTTCTGTGGCTCTATTCCCCATCTTGCAAAATAAAGATAATAATCCTTCCTTTTTGCTCCCTTTAGTCTGTCTATTTATGTATGCTCTTAGGACAGAGATTGTCTCTTGGGTTATAGCCACACTAGAGAGCTTACAGCCGCGCAACTGTACCACTGTAAACTCACTAGTGTAGCCGTTCTAAGCCCATGGAAGAGAGCTTTCCCATCGACTTAATATATCCCCAACAAGTGGCGGTAGGTATGTTGGTGGGAGAAGCTCTCTTGTCAACATAGCGCTGTCCACACTGGTGCTTAGGATGGTGTAACTTAGGTTGCTCTGCGAGGTGGGGTGGCTTATTCACATCCCTGAGCAACATAAGCTATACTGACATAAGTGGTAGTGTAGACATAGCTTTACTGTGTGTATATACATCTCCTAATACAACAGGGTCTGAATCTCAGCTTGGACTTCTAGGCACTAACAGGATACAAATAATCTAATTACTATTATTTCTTTGGGGGGGATTTTTATAGTAAATGTATTTGACTCTTCCTCTTTAATTAATCAGTACTGAGCTCCATAAGCGTACCAGTGATTGTCGATGCTAATTAAGGCTACGTAATATTTTCAATTTTAACACTCCCATTCCGGGGCTGATTGCAGTGTCTAACTTTTATTCAGTAACACAGATACTATATCATTCAAATGGAAACGGAATTGCTGCAAAACTGTCACTACACTAGAGTTGATTTACAAAAGGGCAGAGTTTTGTTTTGAATATATTTCATAAACATTGAGAAGACCGCTTTAAGCACCAAGAAAACATTATTGATCTTGGCTCATGGAAAAGAATCACAAGAGATTTTCATATCTTAGAGAGCGAAAAACTGCATAAGAACAACCTGCACCCGTCAAAGGTGCTGTACCATGAACATTATATTTTATAACTGAAAAAAAAAATCCCAAGCTAAGACTTTTTACGTGTTAATTTTCAGCCCAGAGCAAAGTTTTGTCTCCACATTACAAAGCCCACAAACCAAAGGGAGTATAATGGAAATATTGACACAACCTCCACTATAGCTATACAAACATAACACAAATACTCTGAGATTTCAGAGCACTCCAAAGGGAAAGCTCCAACTCCAGAACAATGGGTACCTTTTAGTTTCTCTTTATCCACATTGCTAATTAAACAAATAGCCTGGCAATTCTGCCTTGAAAAAAATCCTCTTTCATCCTTTTTGAAGGCTTGAAGTCATGTAGAGGCAACATTAACAAACATACCAGTCAACTGCTACAAATTCTGCAGAATATTTCCTAATCAGCCAGTTTTCTTATGTTACACAGATACCTGCACACACATTCTCTGGATCCAAATAAAAGTACTATAAAAGGCCTTCAGACAGTATGTGGGAATAACTGATATAAAGTCTTGGTCCCTGGATCCATCTTTAATGAAGCATTCTAAGTCTGGACATGTTATTTCAGGATTTTTTGTTTGCATGTTCTCTCACCTGGAAGCTGGCCAGGGAGGAAAAAAACGTTGCATCCATACATCTTTTTGGCTCCTGCCATCTGCAAAATGGCAGCCTACGGAAATGTTTGAAACAGCCTTGTCAGAATGCTGGCTGGAAATTTACAGTATGCTAAAATGTGTCAAATTATCATCATGGCAGCAGAATGTGGGTCATAAACTTTGCAGTCAGGAAAACTGTACGTCAGGAGAGTAACTGATTAACAGAGATTCAGAAGCGAGAATTAGGAATGTTTATAAAGTGGACACCAAGATGGCAAAATCAAGGCAGCACGCGTTTCTGCTTAGTGGAACTTTGTTCTCTGGGGTCTCCACTTTAGGAGCTCATCCTACAGAGCAACAGACAGAACGTGGAAAGGTTTGGAAGTGCTGAGCCCTATTCCTTAAGTGCTAAGAAACTCAGCTCAACAGCTCTCCAGAGTGTGCTAAGAAGAGGGTGAAATTCAGCCACACCATTCTGAGCCTCTTACTTTCCCACAAAAATCCAGAGGAATGTCAAATGGCCAGAAAGAACATGTTGGTAGGTGAGTTTGGGTCAGGCTGGTATTTAAGTGCAGTCCCATGCATTTCAGTTAGGTACACAGCAACCACATTGCTCCACAAAAGTTACTACAAGCTTCACGTCTAGTACTTTCTTGTAGCAGTGTGTGCTCAGTGTCAGGAGTCATGCATTCTGGAAACTACGATGCAAATCCCTGCACAGGCAGTCTAAAGAGTACCAGCCATGCGTAAGAACAGCCGCAGTTGGAGACATGAGGGTAAAACAGGCCACCATAATTCTTTTCCAAACAGACACATTCTGATTGCCAACTGCCATTTCTTAAGATATATCTTGTTTTCCTTTACAATCTCCTTAGTAACCACTGCAGGAATGTATGCACACCTGAAATGTGCTGCAAGAGACATGTCACCACGGAAAGTGGAGCCAGGAAAAACAGCAGTTTTCACTGAGCAAATCCTGTGGTAATGCAGACAAGGCAGAGAGGCAACACTAATGAAGAAACCCCAAATTAGGCTTCTTGCCCTTTAACTCAGTGACTATAAATTGCAGATTTATAGTCACTGTGGCTGGAACAGCTTTCTACTGGCCGGTAAACACCATGTCCAGCATACGTGGTAGCGGCTTAATCTGTGCTGCCTCCTAGTTCTAGTTCCAGATCTTGGCAGGATCTAGCCCTAGAAGAGTGAGGGCTTGGTCCAATAGCCACTGAAGCCAATGGGAGTCTTTTCACTGACTTGAATGGGCAATGAATGGATCACCTAGACAATGAATCAGTCAAACGCTAAATCAGACTGATCTAACTAAATACTGTAGCATAATATAAAATAAGCAGGACTAAATACTATCCTGTCCTGCTCTTCAGGACAGGTACTACTGATTTCAAAAGCATCCCCCTGGGTATATTCAGGAGCAGAATGTGGCATTAGCCTGAAGGTACTGCAGATTCCAAACCATAAAAGCTTTTTCAGGGTTGTTCAGCGAGACTCATCCTCCCCTATGCTCTGTCCAGTAACGCGCCCTGTTAAACACACAGCCTAGTAACAGAAACTGAAATTCGGTCCCTCTCTCCCACTCAGCTCATGATTCAGTGTTGCAATAAAACATATGGAAATTAAACTGAGAGGCCATAAAAAGAATACAGAAGCAAATCCTTCCCTCCGCTATGTTTGTGCAACCCACATAGAATAAATCATTCCATAATCTCAGTACATTTACACAGGACTCAGGTCTCCAGTCTCCAAATGAAATCCAGATTAAGGTTCCTGTTTAAATCCTATTTTGCTGAATCAGACAGAATTTATCCTTGCAGTCCATGTGGGGCAGAGGAACCACAGGTGTGTAGCCTCAAGCCAATAAAAGGACAGGAATACATTGCAAACCCCACAGATTACTGAATCAATTCAGATATTATCCTCCACCTTCACATTCATTCCAGGGTCCCTCTCACCAAGAACGGGAGAGTGGCTGCCATTGCTTGCCCACTCCCAGTGCAGTCTGTGAACCACTGACAGAGTTTCACCAAGTCTATAGGGAAAGCTCATTCTGCTCTGGGCAGCGTTAATGTCTGCAGGTTTTTGGTGAGAAAAAGCCTACCTGTGGGGAGTGAGGGAAATAAGCTGTAAAGGGCAGCTCTCCCCAGCACTTCCCTCCTCCATTGCCTGGTCATGCCTTCTGAGAATTTGTGTGTCAGGGAGAAAGATGGCAGGGGAAGGGCACCCCACAGAGGGGAGAATAGTGACTATGTGAACCTCTTCTGCTTTGTTCCCCTTTGCCCTATGCACTGGGGTGAAATGAATTAAACACTCTGGCCCATACAAGTTGGGTGACATAAATGTGTTGATGGTAAAAGTTAGTGATTTGCTAGTCCCACACTGACCTCAATTACTAGTTTCAGATTATACAGCAGGTTTAGTCTTCAAAGCAATTGACAAATATAGGCCCTGATCCTCCAAACTATTAAACACGTGTTTAACTTTAAGACCATTTACTTCACTGGGACTAGTGCTCGGTTTAAACTTAAACGCAGGTTTAAGTATTTGGATCAAAGCCATAATCTACCTACCCTTCATATTACAGGAAGTGCATTGAAAATGGGTCCCGCCAGCCAGACATAATGTATTTTTAAAGGAAGCTATGTCACTTACAATAGCTCCCAATTCCTTTTGCCAAAATTGAGTTTGTTCAAATCCACCTCTAGCTCTAGTATAAAGGTGCTCTGAGTGCCTAATTGATTAGTTGTTGGAGAAAGAGCTGAACTATTCTGACTTTTCACTGTTTCCACTGCTAAATCCCAAAGTAAAAGAAATGCACTTTAAAAACAGTAATGTGCTCTGTGTGCACTGGCCTTGGTGAGCTGTTTCACAAAGCGTTAGTAAATTTAGCCACTACGCATTTCAGATCTGAAAGATTTTTGATTATTTCACTAGTTGAGCATTCCAAGCTCTTCTAATATATTTCACGTTGTGACCTTGTGTACAGATATATAGATATAATTTTGTAGGCAGCTAGCCTGTGTTGTCAGAGAACAAGGTATAAATAGCCTGATTTAAAATAAAAAGCTATTGTAACAGTGGACCTTTAGGGTAAACTCATTCAGAAAGGAAACTATTCTCTTTTATATACAGAAGTGACAGCTAGAATGTGTACAAATTTCACTTTCAGCACAAACACAGCCTTTCCTAGGATGTAACAAAACTGTGATCTGAATAAACAGGAAAATTCCATGGTCTCCTGCTTATACAAATAGAACCACCATGGGGTACTGATTCTAAGAACAATTATATTCTCTGGCATATGAATGAAAACAAAAGCAAATGCATATAATTGTGCAATCAGATGAGATCTCATTTAAAACAAAAAGAAAAGACTGAGTTGTTCTGTAATTATGTTCTTCTTAACACAATGTCCTAGCTTTCAATGAGATTTTTGTTTTCTTTTGTTTTCTGTACATCTTGACTCAGGCAAAATTCCTAGTGATTTCAATAGAGATCTTTGCATGAGTAAGAGATGACAATTCAGTCTCCACAGGAAACGAAACCTCAGTTTCACCAAGTGTTTTTTTAGAAGTGTGGCTTCTAATTGCAAGCTTGGAACTGTGGAAATTTTATTTTTTAAAAGACAGCAGTGATGCTATGTTACTATGAATGAAAAAAAAATGCCACAGAAAAACAAGTGCAACATACATTTAATGTGTGAAGATAATGGCACCATAAAGCAAGTATTGGTGCATTTCTTGTCTGATTCACTGAGGAATGGATACATGGTGCATGTTATACGCTGTCTACATGGGCATTATTATTATGGTCTATTGGATTTTTGTGAAGTGCAACTTAAATATTTGTACCTGTGCCCCAAGCAAAGGATGGGTACGCATTTCAAAAGTAAAGTATTATACATATTAATATTCCTGAGGCTTCTTTACAAATGTTAATTTTCTGTCTGAGAAGGAGTCCCATATTTTCAAAGAAACAGATCCCAATGAATGCTGACTGCTCCATTGTGTGGGTGCATTTCTAGAAACGCAGACTCTGAATGTGATGTTGAGTTCACAAGGATTTAACTGTTAGCATTGTCTGGATTCAGTTATTACTACTGCATTAATAATGAGCGACGAGACTGTAAAATCTAATCTTCAATAGCACAGGTATTGTTCGTGGGGAGAAGGAAGATCTGCCAGTTCACAAGGCATAAGAAATCTCAGCTATCTCAAATACACACACACACACATATTTTCGGCCAGCAGAAAAGATGCCTTACCTTCTCAAAGCGCAATCCCTGACAGCTCGGACCGACAGAGCCACTGCCCAAATCCTGCTGGAGATCAGTGGTGCAAATTTCCCATGTCCTTATTGCGTCCTCCTCACCACAGTAAAAAGTTCCTCTCAACACATCGCCACCGGGTGTCTGACATGATGCACAGCTCGGTTGTGGCTGCCAGCCTCCCTCCCCTGCTCTAGGATTTAAAGATCCTTCTGTGGGGCCAGGCAAGTTTTCCTCCCCCTCCGAACTGTCACCGTCACCAAGTCTCCCCCATGCACGGCTCGGTGCCTAGTGGGCTGTGCTGTCAGTTGCAAGCAGCCCCTGCCTTTTGCAAGCAGTTGTTGCTTCCCTTGCTCTAACTCCTTCGGTCAAAACATTGGCTATTTACGCGTAAGCCGGCCTCTGAAGCTGCCCGTTCTCGGGCCGATTCGGAGGGAGAGCAGCAGCAGCAGCAGCAGAGAAACACACCGCGAAGGAGAAAGGCATTTACATTAGAAAGCTGTACAGCTGTTTGAGGGAGTCTGCAGCAGGAAATACCAGAAGACTTATCCAACCACATTAGAAAGGGGGGAGGAAAGGAAGCATATAAAACCTGGGCAAGGATCATCGAATCCTGGATTGGATTTTAACATTGTGTTTGCCCACTTTTATAATTGAATGGGGGGGAGGGGGAATTACTTCACTTGAAAAACAAAAACAAGACATCAGGACCAGATAAATGTATAGCAACTATTTATCCAAGAGTGCCACAGACTTTATTACTCACAGAATGTGGAGTTTCTAGCACTCTAATAAACCTTCCTCTGCTCTCCCTTCCCCCAGAGTTTGAGATTTTCTTTCTCTTAGACGTTCACAGCCTGCAGAACAGAAAATGGGAGCAGGCTTAGGCAGACAAGGGACATGCTACCCCCTATTGGACAATCAATCTCCAAAAGAGGCATTTAATTAAAATCTGAAACAACTGGGGAGTGGGGAGGCACAGGCTAAAGTAAAAAGAAGTTAATGGCGAAGGTCTTACCATGAACAATAATTTACCTGTAATTTACACACAGTTTTATGAGGTAGGTTTTAGCCCACGAAAGCTTAGCTCAAATAAATTTGTTAATCTCTAAGGGTATGTCTACACTACGAAATTACTCTGATTTTACATAAGTCAGTTTTTGGGAACAGATTGTATAAAATCAAGTCCATGCGTCCACACTAAGCACTTTAATCCAGCGGTGTGTGTCCATAGTACCATGGCAAACGTCAACTTCCTGAGCAGTGCACTGTGGTAGCTATCCCACAGTTCCTACAGTCCCCGCTGCCCATTGAGCTCCCAATGCCTGATGGGGCCAAAAATTTGTCATGGGTGGTTATGGGTAAATGTCGTCAGTCAACCCTCCATCCGTGAAAGCAATGGCAGACAATGATTTTGCGCTCTTTTCCCTGGATTGCCCGAGCAGACGCCATAGCACGGCAAGCAAGGAACCTGTTCAACCTTTTTTCACTGTCACCGTATGTCTACTGGATGCTGCTGACAGATGCAGTACTCCAGTGCTACACAGCAGCAGCTCCTTGCCTTTGCAAGTTAGCAAAGATGGTTACCAGTCATACTGTACCATCTGTGTCAAGTATTAGAGGGGTAGCCGTGTTAGTCTGGATCTGTAAAAGCAGCAAAGAATCCTGTGGTACTTTATAGACTAACAGACGTTTTGGAGCATGAGCTTTCGTGGGTGAATACCCACTTCGTCAGATGCATGTAGTGGAAATTTCCAGGGGCAGGTATATATATGCAAGCAAGCTAGAGATAATGAGTTTAGTTCAATCACCGAGGATGAGGCCCTGTTCTAGCAGTTGAGGTGTGAAAACCAAGGGAGGAGAAACTGGTTTTGTAGTTGGCAAGCCATTCACAGTCTTTGTTTAATCCTGAGCTGATGGTGTCAAATTTGCAGATGAACTGAAGCTCAGCAGTTTCTCTTTGAAGTCTGGTCCTGAAGTTTTTTTGCGGTAGGATGGCCACCTTAAGGTCTGCTATAGCGTGGCCAGGGAGGTTGAAGTGTTCTCCTACAGGTTTTTGTATATTGCCATTCCTAATATCTGATTTGTGTCCATTTATCCTTTTCCGTAGAGACTGTCCAGTTTGGCCATCTGCTGCTGTCATGGAGGCTCCTGGCCGGCCTCTGTGAGGTCAGTCGGGGGCACCTGGACAAAAATGGAATGATTCCCCAGGTCATTCTCTTCTTTAAGTTTTGTCTAATGGAGATTGAGTGCTGCCTAGAATATCAGGCAAGCCTACTGACGAACCACAGATACAAGCGGCCGCTCTGGGTCAGAGCCCCAGGCATCTCGCAGAAATGATGAGCTGCACGCCATTCTGGGTGCCCATACAACAACCCCACCTGTTGCTTCCCTCCTCCCCCACACCTCCTGGGCTACCTTGGCTGTTATCCCCTCATTTGTGTGATGAAGTAATAAAGAATGCATGAATTTGAAACAACACTGACTTTATTGCCTCCGCAAGCAGAGATCAAAGGGGGAGGGGAAGGCTGTTGGCTTACAGGGAAGTAGAGTGAACCACCATTCTGCACTTGCTCAGCCTATAGTGGGACTGCTCCTTACTACTGTCCAGGCTTCATGAGCCATAGGAGCAAAGGGTAGGCTGGGGTAGGTGTTTTGGCATTCCGTCTTTTGGAACGGAGTTCTGATAGCACGGATTCGTCTCCCCATACAGCGATCAGATCCAGTACCTCCCGTACAGTCCATGCTGGAGCTCTTTTTCGGTTCTGGGACTGCAGGGTCACGGTGCTGATGAGCTCTACATGGTCACCTGTGCTGATCAGCTCTCCACGCTGGGCAAACAGGAAATGAAATTCAAAAGTTCACGGGGCTTTTCCTGTCTACCTGGCCAGTGCATCCGAGTTCAGATTGCTGTCCAGAACGGTCACAATGGTGCAATGTGGGATAGCTTCCGGAGGCCAATATCGTCGAAATGTGTCCACACTAACCCTAATTCGAACCGGCAATGTCAATTTCAGTGCTACTCCATTGGTTGGGGAGGAGTACAGAATTCAATTTTAGGAGCCCTTTATGTCGACAAAAATGGCTTCCTTGTATGGATGGGTGCAGGGCTAATTCGATTTAATGCTGCTAAATTCAACCTAAACTTGTAGAGTAGACCAAGCATAAGGTGCCATAAGTACTCCTTATTTCCTTGTGCCAATACAGTAAAATTGTGTAACAACACTGACACTTTGTTATGAAGAGAGCCAGTAAGCCTTGGCTAGGTGGCGTTGCAAGCGTTGTTCCATTTATTCGCCTCAGCAAGATAAAAATAAAAAGAGATCCACTCACTACAATATTGACCTCTCATGGTTTGGCAAATTCTCTGGTTAGGCACCGATCAGGTCTTGAGAGTGCTGGACTAGAGAGGTTCACCCTGTAGAATAACCCTGGTGGTGGAGGTCATGTAATTAGCCTGTAACAGACATAGTGGTGAAGACACAGCTTCAAGCTATGTGCATTGTGCACAGAAGCCATACACAGCCTGGTAGCAGCATCACCAAAAACTGGCCAAATGACACTGCCTGCCCAGTGCTATCCCACACCGTCTCCTCAGGATATGCAGTGAATCACACTCTGAGAACACACAGGAGTAGTGACAGAATGGCTATTTTTATTCCATCCAGTGTAGAACCCTGATTCAGCAAAGCACTTAAGCACGTGCTTAAGTTTAAGCATATGAGTAACCCCACTGAAGTCAATGAGTTGCTTACATTGTTAGGTTAAGTATGTTTGTGTGTTTCACTGAACTGGGACCTAAATGCAGCAGGGCATCCCCAGGAACGACAAAATCTTTTAAATACTGTTATTTAGCTTGTGAGTCAACAGACATATTACTAATCTACAGTCTTTCAGACACAAATGATTCCTTAAAGAACTAATAGAGATACTGACTTATATTGCAGGGAAGTCAGCAAAGCTCATTGTCCTGAGAGACCTCAGCATCCATGCTATGACACCTCTGATGCTATGGCCCAAAAATCCATACTGGAATCCATTCTAGGTCTCCTACAAGCATTATCCAAATTTATGAATAGAGCTGGGCATACCCTATTCCTAGTCAGATTTCCACAGAATACAGAGGACACAAAAACCACTCCTATGACAAGGACATAGGTATACATAAGAACTGAAGCCTCAGAGTAGGATGACAGAGTACCATCCTGGTCCACTGCTCATAGATCCCATCTTCTCAAAGAAATCTATGACCAACTGGCCATGTGGAAGATCTGGTGAAACCCTAGAAACGTACATGGAGCACAGCTATAGTTATACAGACATCTAAACACCACTCCTCTTCCCATCAGCCCTGTAAATCACCATGATGATAAAGAAGGAGCAAAGGAAATGTGAACATCAATGATGGAAATCACAAGAAGAAACAGACTTCAACTCAAGACCTGCCTACAATCCTGCTTGAAGAAAAGAGATCATTTTTCTCCTCAGTCATCACAGTGCCTAAATCATGACCAGCAGAACTTCATGAGTGGAAAATTATTTAATCAACCCTAATGGCCCTCTCACTACCTGGGAACCTTTACAGTCTGAAGAGCTGCCAACCAATTTCATGGGGAAGATACCTGAATCTAAGATGATCTCCCCAGACACCAGGAGGAATAAACCAAAGCCAAAACTATCCTCTCACTTTCCAGTCTTTGGCCCATTCATATAACAAACAGACCCTAGATGTACTACAGGGAATCAAAACCACCTCATGTGACCAGGTCTATGACCCTCATGTTAGTAAAAGACACCTGTGATCACCGGAGCCTTCTCTTGACTAGAGCTGAGGGAATAACTGATTTTTCGTTTGGACCAAACTGAAAAATACACACACACACACACACACACACACACACACACACACACACACACACACACACACACACACACACACACACAGAGAGGTTTGGTTCCAACCTGAACTGAAGCATTTCAGTTTTTCTCACCACAATGAAAAGAATGAAAACGCAAAATGATTTTTTTTCAGTTTTTAAATTTCATTTCCAGTCATTTTGGGATGTTTTTCACCTTCTTCTTAAAATGTAGCTACATTTCTAAATAAAATACCATTTTAATATGAAAAATTGAAATGTTTTGACTTTTGAAATTTTTTTCCAATTTTTTTTCAACCAAAACTCTTCACTGAATTCATCCTGAATTCTCAAATAGTTTTGATGCTCTGAAAAATATATTTTTCAGCAAATTTCCTGTTCACAGAAAAAATGTCAGCGAGCTCTACTCCTGACAAAGGGCTACATTGTGACTTGTACTATACATACATGCAGGAGCCTACAGCAGAGTACAATCCCCATTTTTACCTTTATATAGGCTACCTGGAAGTAATTACCAGCTCTGCCCTGCAAAGATAATGCTCACTGCTTTGAATATCAGGCACCCTGATATCAAGGGAGTGAAGAGGTCCACTCTTTCCAGGAGTGAAAGACAATTCAGATTCTATTTTAACTCTTTCTTGGTAGTTTTAGTACAAGACAGATCTGTCTTTATGTGCATTGTAAACTATTCAGGGCAGGGTCAGTGCCTTCCTGTTTGTTTGTACATTTGTGGATGCTCCTGCAAACAAACAAACATAAGCATGCATGCAGACATGGCATACTAATTTAAGGGCTGTTGTTTTACCTATTGGAGTCAATGGCAACATTCCCATTGA
Organism: Gopherus evgoodei; assembly: GCF_007399415.2. Taxonomy (NCBI): domain Eukaryota; kingdom Metazoa; phylum Chordata; order Testudines; family Testudinidae; genus Gopherus; species Gopherus evgoodei. The sequence continues at coordinate 110,441,669 of NC_044325.1, read as the reverse complement.
CTTCAAAGACAGCAGGATCAAGCCCTTAGGCACAGATAGCAGTTTTGTGTATTGTATAGGAAATGCAGAGAACAAATCCAAAATGAAATCGTAGAAGGAATAACAACAATTTATTGTGCTTATACTATCCCTTTCATTCAAGGAACTCAAATTGTTTTCTATACACTAATTAAATAAGCCCTCCAATCTCTTTGAGTTAGGTAATTGTTATTATACATGGTTATATTTACACTTGTATTTGTACCTAGTAATTTCAGTGAAGTTCTGCAAGGGAAATTGTGTGGGGAAATACCAAGAGGACTCTGTATGGTACAGTCAGGCTTCTTCTCTTCTCTGGCCCCAACCCACTCACTCCTAACTTGTTCAAGGCAGGAGGTCCCTTTTTTATTGCTTGGAATGTCTTCTCTCTCCTCCCACATACCTCATCATGTTCTACAAAAGACAGACTTGGGATGAAATCTGGTCCACTGAAGTCAATGGGAGTTTTGATTTCAGTTTCACCCTTATCGGCTAAAGTGCGGCAACTAAAGAAGAGAATGCAATGCTTGGCACTCTGCAAACATTATCAAATTTATTCTCACAGCAGCCCTGTGAGATGTGGTATTATTCCCATTTTAAAGTTAGGGGAAACTGAGGCATAGACGTGTACTGCCCCATGCTTAAACAGACAGAGCACACAATTTGTTCAGTTCATCGGCTTAAAATTTAATCTTATACTTGATTAAACCACTCTCCCCACAGGCTTACTTGCTGATCCCTGTACCTTTTGTCCTTATCTACTCCGTCAGCTCCTTTCCTCAGACTGTCCTCCCACACACACACACACACCCCCTGAACCTTGTCTGGGTAAAATGCAAACATCTATCTATTTCCGATTGTACACAAGACTTGTATTTTATGCTTTTTTGATCTCGCAATGTATCCAATATGGAACAATAAAAAAATGATTGTGGACACAGTCCTCATTTATAAGCACACTACAAACTTGTATGTATAATTAAAAAGAGAATTAGAGTCTGTAAAAGTAACCAAATGTAAATATTGTTCCCTATTAAAATGGAATCTGAGAACAACAGCTCTGATGCCATATTTATACCACTATAATTAATACAAGGCCTCTGCAGTCATAACCATATTGATCTGACACCACGGTGGGTCTTGCCAGCAGTGAAAGTAATTTGTCCTTAAGTTTATAGCTGAACATGGACCAAAACCAAGAGTCATTTAATCATTTCAGTATCCATAACTTTTAAACACAGGCATACAAAATTAATGAAACAGAAAGATTATGATTTTACCTTTAAATGTGTCCTGATGCAGAATTCACTGGCTAAAATGTTTAATGCCAAAGCTGGACAGAGACATCTTCATTAGCAAATGGTATTGTGCCTCTTCAGAGATCACTAGCAAAAGTGAATACTAGAACTAACATGTTTGCTCATTTTGGAAAACAATGATATTGCTAAATAGGGCTTTAATTGCAAGGTTGCTAGAGCTGTTCTCTGGGGAAGTTAGAAAAAATCCCACAAACAACCCCCTGGAAGCCTTCTGAGACAGAGATAGGCCTCTTGCGGCAAAAGGCAGAGGAAAATTTTCACCAACTGAACGTTGATGAAAACTAGAGCTTTATTTAGAAGCCACACAGTAACTGACAAATATAGGGAACACAGCTTTGCAGAGATTCTCTTGTCATACTGCACAGCATAAAAGCACCATCGTGGGGACAGCATAACTGGCAACGTGCAATCATGAAAAGCAACAGAAACCCACAGTCACTTGTGTTTTGATAATAAAGATTGCTATATTGTGTGTCTCTCTCTCTTGGTGTGTGTTTCCCTTTGAGATGACAAATTCTGACTGCGCTTTCTCTGGTAACAACAGGACATTTTTCTTGAGTGTTTCATTATTAATAACTCTTCTTCCAACTTGTGTGCTCACATAAATGGTACCACAAGGCGGTTCCTGTTTTTGTTTTCTTTTTACACTCGCACTTTGAGTTAAGGGAAGACATAATGTTAAGGTCTGGTTTAAACTTCACTGCTACATCTCATCTATTTTTCTAGGGTTCCATGGTTGAATCACAGCAATGGTCCAGAGTGGCCTTCACCATCTAGGATAGCATTATTTGATTATGAATTTATTACAATGGCCTAACCACAAAAGGTTCAGAAGTCTGAGATGGTTCTGATATACCCCTATAGAAAAGTCTGAGTTCTGTTTTATGTAGGAATTGCCAGACTGGATCAGATCCAAGGTCTGTCTAGTCCAGTAGCCTGTCCCAGATAGTGGTCAGCACCAGATGCTTCAGAGAAAGGTGTAAGAGCACTGCAGTAGGCAGCTGTGGGGCAATCACATTAGGTCTCAGCTGATCTCTAATGACTTAATATCTCTTGTGTTAGCATTAACAATTCTAACTCTGAATACTCTTGCTATCCATATAAATGTCCAATCCTGTTTTTTAACCTGGCTAAGTTCTTTGCCTCAGTGACTTTTTGGGACAATGAGTTCCACAGTCAAATTACATGGCATATGAACCAGTATTTCTTTTTATCCATTTTGATTTTGTCACCCTCTAATTTCATTGACTGTCCCCTTGTTCTTGTGTTACGAAATTGGCAGAACAGACATCGATGATCTAATTTCTCCGTACCATTCATTATTTTATATACATTGATCATGTTCGCATTATTTTATCATGTCCCCTTCCTACAAGCCCTACTAAACTCTAACCTCTGTTCCATGAATCTCAACAGGACTCCATTTCAGCTCCCTCTCCCCAAACCCTTTTTCCTTCTCCTGAATTACAAACAGGCATCTTGTTATGTATCTTCAATGAGATTGAATGGGCAGCAGGTGCTTCTTGTTTCTTGTGTTCTCTCCCTGCTCTGTGCCCTGGCCAGCGCAGTCTTCAAATCTCATGTGTGCTAGGGCTTATGCTAGTGACTTCTAGTTTGAGGGCTAGATTAGTTCTTCCAGCATAGTTTGCACAAACATAGAGCTCAACTCTGCTCCCACCAAAATCAAAGGGAGCTTTGCCATTAATTTTAATGGTAGCATGATCTGTCCTTTTTTTCTTGTTTCTCTTCTGATGACCAGTGAGAGAAAATGAAATACAATTGGTCTATTTTAATTTCTTATAACAATCGGAGATGACAAGTACTGCAGAATGGTGCCAACAGGGCTCTGGTCTTAATAGGTGGGTCAAAGGGTTTGTTGACCATTCATTCTCTCTAGCAGGCCACCCTGTTAACTAATTCATGGCATTGGAGTAGATTGTGCTCCTGCCCTCACAGCAAGAGGGAAAATATTATGATAATTGCCAAATGACATCCTTTCAGAGAAATATAGGGGGTAGTGGATAGCTAGAAAGCAAGGCTGATCCTGGAATCTGATAAATAGTGTGACCCAATCTGGGCCAGACTTCAAGAGCCTTATTGGAGAGATGACATAAAAACGCAAGAGCTTGAGCTTCCAAAACATTCCAGAGGTTCCTGTTCTCCGTATATTTAGAGTTAATTAGAACTCAAACCAGCATTAATAAAACAACAATGGACTAAAGCGTATATGGATGTGATCTCCCCAGATAGCTGGAATAGATTTCAACATTCAACAAAGATAACTAACACGTTCCTGAATGATTCTAGATTACATATTTCCCTAGTACAAAAGGTAAATCTCCATGTGAGATCCAATTTACAAGACTCTTTTTTCCCCAGTCTATTTCCCCTCCTGATCCAGAAAAGTTTTAGAGCAGATGCTAACAAGATTAGTCTGTCTGAAGCAAGTACTATTAGAAGAAGCACCTACAGTTAGTGGTTCATAAACTTACGATTTTGGACTCTCTTTATAAATTACTTGATTAGCAAATCGCATATGTATAGTTTAGTTCTGATTTATTAATCACTTTACTGTCTTTTTAGACTAGCATTCTGATTTTCAAACTATTTAATCTGGTTATTGTCACCTGAGCTAATGTGATTGATGTGTCAATCAGGTCAGAGATTGACAAATCTGATCCATCTCTAGCTTTACAATAGCACTAAGCCATATTTCTGTGTCTGCTGCTGCTTCTAATCATTATTAGATGTGTTGGTTCTTATTTTTGACCCCTTTTTCTTTTCTGAATCTTTATTCAGGCACACTAAATTACTGTAATCTCTCACACCTCTTGCACTCAGACTTTAAATTAATCTTCTGCCTCCAGCGGAGATTAGGATAAGAATCTGCTTTGCTGTTATAATTAATCTTGAGGCTGCTGTATTACTGTTGGTGCCACTCATGAACAGAACCTGCTATTGCCACAGGGATTCAGACGAGCTCAGAAAGATAAAAGTTTCAATAATATTCTCTACAGCCTAGAAAACTGCTGAAGGGCAACTTGCTTACTGGTAGATCTGCATTTGGGGGAGGCCTGTATTATTTCTTAGGATTTATATAGGGGCACCTGTCTAAGGTCCCTGCCGCAAATTACAAGCACAAAAATAAAAAATTAAATAGCAGTGCCTAGCCCCGAACAGAACACAAAATTCCCTTCCGCAGCACAGATCTCACAGAGTTTGAGATACACCTTGCCATGTGCCAGGAAGGTCAATAGAACAGGGCTGTTTTTCACTGGTGGGGGAGATAATCACAGAGCCAAGAGTCCCTCCCTTTTGAACCAATGGAAATCCATCCTGAACATCTCCACTGATCATAACTATGCAGTAAAGCACAGGAAGATTGGTAGTCTCTCAAGTAAAAAGACCCCAAACCACAGTTGTCTGGGGATGGCTGGATTTACCTAATACTTGACTCTGAAATACGGTGGAATTTGATGGCCACTGTAGAATCCTGTAAGTATTTTCTCTGTTGCTTGGTAAACAAGATTACTAATGTCCCACAGTTTTCAAGCCTGATGCCTTGTACCACTCTACTGCCATGTGTTGTTTTTCTCGGTCCTTTGCAATAGTGCAACAGCTCTTGCTGTTTTGCATGACTCCTGGGGAAACTCAGATCTGGATCCATTCTAATTTTCTCAGATTGAATGTTGATAAAACTAGGGAAAGAGAGGGATGAATGGGGCATGATCAAGAGGCTGAGTAAGATATGGTAGGAAGGGGAAATGGTGTTGGGCTTCAGGTTGTCAAGCAGGACATCTGTTTTATGTATCTATAATAAACTGTGGGGAATAGTCTTGTATATGTGTCTGTTTGCTTGGAGTCTTTTTACCCGCTGAATGCTTTTGTTTATTAATGTCTTTGTGTAGTTCCCACAGCATTGGACGGATGCTTAATAAAGCCAGATAAATAAAATAAATATATAGGGAGCATGCACACATTGACTACCAGAAAGCTTACTATTGGAGCCAATAGGCCTGATTCTCCAATGGATTACATTGACACCCCTTTTTAAAGTCAGCATTTAGAAGCTGACTTTCATTAAATGTAATGACTTTCACCCATGCCTTCCCTGATAGAGGAGCAGCCGTTGAAATTAGATGGGTTCCTAAGAGGGCACAGCTTCTAAACAAAGACGTATACTGTAGGCTGATTTTCTCCCGCGAGAAAATGTAAATGAGACATTTTGAGAGTAGAAAACGTTTGGGTGTTCCAGCATGATTTCCACATACTAGATTGTAAGTGAGGCTGTGAGACAAGTAGTCATTCAGGCACTTGGGGAGCAAATTTATATTTCCATTCAATGACTTTAACAGATAAAATCCCACTGTACCTTTAAAACTAATTTAAAAAAAACAACAACTGTACCTTTTGAGGTCTGAGGATATTTTCTCTCCCTGGAGTTCCCTGGCCTGGTCTTGAGCAATAGACTCAAAATTTTTCTTCCTCCATCACTGGAGCTTCAACTGTCAACAGGAGAGCAGACCTAATCCCCTGTTCTAGCCCATACAGTGAGAGCCACCCCCCCCCTCTTTAAAAAGCATCTCTCCCAGGAAGGGAGCTGGCTCTCTGGGGATCCAGCAGCTGGAGCCTTAGGAGTCTAATAAGAAGCCAAGCAAGCTAAACAGAAGCTGCCACAACAGCAGGAAATAACAAGAATTTCCCAGAATCCATGGGAAGCAACAGAGATTGGTGCAGGGTTCACACAGCTAGAAAGCTGACTAGAAAAGGGCCTGAATAAGACTGTCAGGAGCACAGAGTCAACTGTTCTATAAGGGTCTGAAAGAGGCATTTACCTTTAGTAAGTGGTGGCAGCCAACATGGCCCAAACACAAGTATTACTTTAAGGAAGAGTTTAGTGGCTCTGTCTGGGTCCTGGGCCCCCAGTTAGATGAACCATGGCACTGAACCAAAACCAGTGGGGTCTGCAGGGATGAGAGATTGCTAATTGCTTTTAATGGAAGAATGGACCAAAAAGGGACCTGCTAAGCCTGAGAAGCTTCAGCCTTCTTTTGGACACTTCCCAGAGAGGAGCGTATCAGATTTGTATCAGATTAAGCCCAATTGTAAACCGCAATTCTAAGATATTAAGCCATTGGGCCTCTGTAAATTAGCCTTTCATTTCAGTGAAGCATCAGTGACCCAACCCATTGGGCACAAGAACCTATAAGGCCTAGCATCTAAATTGCTTTCAAGTCGTGGAACACCTGATGCACTGGTGAATTTCTGAGGAGATAAGGGTGCTGTGGCACACCAGAGACTCCATCACATGGGGTCATTTACAGCAACCACCACGATGGTGGGGTTGAGCTTCTCCTCCCCATTAGTCCTCTGTGAAGCCCAGTGGTAGCTTTCAGTAAAGTCTGTTTACCTCTACCATCACATCTACAGGCAAATACCATGCACATTTGTGAAGAACGTAGGAGATATTGATGTTATTTTTGTTAATATTGTGTGCACTTCTGTTTATTTGATTGTTATCATGCTGCTTTACTATATGGGTTCAAAAGAATCAACTCCTGCAGGAGCTCATTGCATCAGATAACCCAGTCCCCAGTACTTTGCAGACAATACTGTTATCAATGCCTTTGAAGTTTAGCACTGATCACACTGGCATGGGACAGGCGAGGGGGGCTTCAAGCAGGAAAACTAAAACAAGAAACTGCCGAGCAGATAAAAACCTGAGCCCAGGCACAGTCATCAGGGAAACAGACTGAACCCCAGCCCCTAATAGCAGGTGTACTTGGAATAAATGGGGTCTACCTAAGCTTTGACATACATGCTAACCTTTAAGTAAGACAGATGCCTATAGGCCTGTGATATGCAGAAGGTCAGACAAGATCTGGTGGTCCCTCTGGCCTTAAAACTCTCTGACTCTTATGAGGCCTTTTGTTATTTTAACCCTTTTCTCTGAATACTGTGCTTCTGTGGATAAATAAAATAATATTTTGTTTTGACAAAGTTGTTCTGCATCATTGCATTTACCTACTAAATGCAACCAGTGCGCAGTCAAAGGTGCCGCTTACCCTGTAGCTGTGACAACATTTAAAAAAAAAATTAACATGCCAGTGTAAGGATATTAAAGAAGGTTTATATTAGACATGATTTATATGAAAAATGATTTATTGTTAAAAATGATTTACTGTTAATTGATACTTTATAACTAAAGATTTATATTAGAAATAAATGTGATTCCCAAGATTTAGCCTCTAATCTGCAAGCCACCAGCTGTGTCTGTGTGAAGCCTGCTCAGATAAATACTTTGTATAAAACTTGTTAAACGTTAATTGACTCTAAGTGCCTGTTCTCTAAGTGACACTTTGTAGTTGCTACTTTACTGTGTAATGGCCGCTGTGAGCCAAAACAGTAGGTGTTATAGTACATAGATAGAGACCCCCACCCTCTGTAAGTTTTCATCTCACTTTATTTTTGAATAATAAAAGACAGGGAGTCTCACATAAATTGGTAACACCCTGAAAGGTAAAGAGACAGTGAAATAGATGGGATTAAGATAGAGAATGTATGTGAATGAGTGCCTAGTTTAAATAATGAATGAATGGTTAGGGAGTTACCAGCCTGAAGAATTCAGTGTCAGCCCGAAGAAGGTGTCAAGTGGGATCAACCAGATGACCCCCGGAGGGCAAATTGGAATTCACCCCACCACCTCAAAGAAAGGAAAAACAAACATCTGACAACATGGAGCCAGCCACCTGCTGATTGATTTAACAACAGCAGAATGAAGCAACTCTCATGGACTAACATAGGGATAAATTCCTATAAAACTGGACTCTGAAGAATAAAGTATTTGAGTCTCTGGTTCTGCTACCACCCTCCAGGAGCATCAGGTGGGCAGCTGACCCGGACTCGGCTCCACTCTTGTGTACAGGATACCTGGCCAGTATTCTGTCACAAGCAATGTTTAGGCTGGTAACTATAACACCTATGCAGAACTTGTATAAATGATTGTGCGAATGAATATATATATAAGTGTATAAAAATAAGTAAGTAGTAATAGAAGTAAGTAGCCAAACAACGTTGTTTACTGTTATCTTTTGGTTTATTATGGTATTTACAATAAATGTGACAAATGTCTTGTCCCCTTTAATAAGATCCTGCTGGTTTTTATTGATCTAATATAATTGGTATAACACTAGGACCATGGGCTAAATCTTGCATGATACTGAGTGCCTCCATTCCTTGCTCTCAGCACCATAAAGGGGCAGCACTGCAACCCCAAGTGTTTACAATAATTAAATAAAAAAATAATAACCGTTTGATTACTTTTCATTTGACTGCTGGTTTCTCAGCCATTAAGATGCACTCCTTTACCTTTGCTTGCTTCTTCCCACAACCACGAGGGCTAGAAACATATTTTTTTAAAAAATGCAGAGAATTTCAAGCAGACTCTTGAATCCAACACCAAATATCACAAGACATGCAATAAAACAACAAGAGTTTGCAATGCTACAAGGAGTATATGGCAGATTGCACCGCTGACCCTGACAACCAAAGACAAGACACATTCTATGCTAGCTTTGAATATACAGCTTTTATATGACAGAGCCATCTCCATGGCTGCATAGAACCTGGAGTTGTACTAATTGCTCAAGTACATGAAGCATACAAGTTCAAAGTACTATTATTTGTATTTACTTTAATGTAACTGCAGGATAGCTAGAGCGAAGTGGTTGATTAGATGAGCTTTGGAGCAGACTAGATCTCAGGCCCTTTATTAATCTCTAAGCTGCCCAGAACAAGAGTTGCTGCAGGACTCCGTTATATTAAGTTTGTCACAACTGCTGTTATTTCTCACCTCCCATTACTCTCCACTGGATCCCCTGCTTGTTAAATGCTGCAAGGAACAGATTACAATAAAATCTTTTCATTAAGCTATTTCAGGAGGCAAATAATTACACTTAAATATGCAATCATAACCTTACAGGAAGTGACAAAACCTTAAGTGACCTTCAGCAAGAGTGGTACAAAAGTTTCATTACAAAATTAGAAACTAAATGAAGTTCACCTGGTCTGGGGTTTGGTCACAAGCTCAAAGTTCATCCCATCTTCATGAAAAGGTTCTTTAAGCTTTGCCAAGGGTCTGAGCAAATCTGAGCCATCTTATGGCCTTGTAGCAAAACTCAGAACTCCATATAGTTTTGCTGCAAAACCAGGCGAAACGCAGTGGTTTTTGAGTCAGCCAGAAAGCTCCTTGGGAATGTCACTGAGTACAGGGTCTCAGCAACACCTTTGCAATGTGGGTTCTGTAAAAGCCAGAGTAAACCTATAAATATATATTGGTCTTGAAAAATTCTATTCACATGAAATATTATTTTCAATGGGCAATTAAATGTACGCCCACTCTGCAAACAAAAGGTGTGTTTGTAACTCACATCAGCTAACTCAAATTAAAATAGCAGTGAAGAGGTGGCATCTCAGTTTGTAATTTAGAATATTAACTTGAGGTCAACCCCCTGGCTCCTGATAGACCAGGGGTAGACAACCTATGGCATGAGTGCCAAAGGCGGCACGTGAGCTGATTTTCAGTGGCACTCACACTGCCCAGGTCCTGGCCATTGGTCCGGGGGGCTCTGCATTTTAATTTAATTTTAAATGAAGCTTCTTAAACATTTTTAAAACCATATTTACTTTACATACAACAATAGTTTAGTTATATATTATAGACTTATAGAAAGAGACCTTATAAAAACGTTACAATGTATTACCAGCACGTGAAACCTTAAATTAGAGTGAATAAATGAAGACTTGGCACAGCACTTCTGAAAGGTTGCCGACCCCCATGATAGACTTTAACTTGAGCTGCTAACCTGAGTTACAAGCAGAGTTGTCATGTCTCCACTGCTATTTAACCCAAGTTAGCTAATGTGGGTTAGAAACCAACCTTTTTTTGCAGTGTAGACTGACTCTAAAATACTATAGGGCAGATCCTTAATGGAGCTACGTGAGTTTACAAGCAGCTGAGGATTTGGCGATTCTATCTTATTTATAATCATGATCTTGCTAAGATGGGACAAGTAGATTTTGTGACTAGGCTGGAAAATTTTCATGACAATTTTGCAAAACTTTATACATACATATATAATGTACATATATGTCTGTCTACACACACACACACACACACACACACACACACACACACACACACACACACACACACACTCACTCTTCCAGAACAAAGTCTTATTTGCCATGTCTTATTTTCCATTAAATATGGAATACATTGTGTGCTCCTCTTCTTCCTTGCATGAATCCCATCAAATGAGGTTCATGCTATTAACATGAACATTGTTTCAAAAAGTATATTCTGTTAGTGTGTACAGAAACTTACAGAACAGCAGAGAGGAAGAATGGCCTTATAAGTAAAGCAACATACTGGGATTCAGCAAATCTGGATTCAGTTCTGGGTTCTTCTGCAGACTTTCTGTGTAAGAAGGTGTTGCACTCCAGTGATCCCTCCCTGGCAAAGCGCTTCATAAGGACCATTCCTGCCAGAGTAGAGATTTAGGGTGCCAAAAGATGCAGACTGGAGATAGGACTCAGGACATCTAGGTTCAATTCTCAGCTCTGCCAGTCTTCCTGTGTGAACCTGGGCAAGTCACTTAATGTCTGTGTGCTTCAAAGTTCCTCAGTTATAAAATGAAGATAATAACACTCCCATCTCGTCTATTTAGATTCAGAGCTCTTTAGATCAATGATCATTTCTTACTTGCAATACCTAGAACAATAGGACCCCAATCTTGGTTGGGCCTCTAGGCACTGCTATTCTGATATAATTAATAATAAGGATTTTCACTAAAAGGCCCCTATCACTTATTGTAGATAGTCTATTTTTTTTTTCTGTTTTTCAAATCTCTTTTGCAGGGTTGTCATTTTTTCCAAGTACTAAGGAGCACATATAACAAATGCCCTAGTACAGCAACCTCTGAAACCCAAGGAAGCAGCTATGTGGAAGAGTGGCTTTTAGAGACAGGAAAAACAGCTAGAGAATTCTGTTTCTAGAAGAAGAAACTGCTAGGTCCTTGCAATAATATATTATGTATATTGGTAGAGACAGTCCCTGGGACACAGTGTGAGAGAGACAACCTTATTCATGATACAGTTCAGCAGCAAAAAACATTAGGGCTGGATATAGCAGCAGTACAATTTTCCTTTTTTTTAACAAAAAGATGGGAGGAGTAAGTATGATAGGAACCTTCTAGAGGAAGAAAGAAGTGGTAGAAATTCTAGGTCGGTTTACTCAAAGTGCGAGATGAACCTCCTCTCAATTGTTCTCTAGCATTTCAGATCTCATTCTTTTTTTAAAAAGCAAGTCTTGACCTGCTACGGTTGCAAAGTTGCAAAGAAAACTTTCAAAATGTAGAGTATAACTGATGCAGAGATGGCTACCTGAGGGCTTGTCTATACAGGAGATTTTTCCAGTTACACTGGTCTAATTATACTGTTATATTCATACTGTTATAATTCCACACGGGCACTCTTATTCTGGAATAAGAATAGCTTTTTTTCCCATTTAGCTTAACTGCTTTGAAAGTGACAAGCTAAAGTGGAAAAAGGTCCTCTTATTCCATGGGAAGTTATACCAGTATAACTATAGTGATTTAAATTATACTTATATAATTTCCTCATGTAGACAAGCCCTGAGGTTGCAGAGAGTCTGAAACACCACCTGTGAGGTATAAACTCCCTGTTCATTTGAAAGGATGCTAACTCAGAGGCCAATAATTATTTTTAAATGTCAATATTGTTAACTATTTCACTACTAATCAAAATAATGTAAGAAAACTGAGTGAGTATCATATTATGAAGGGCTGCAGCAGCATTTTCTAGAACATGGGGCATGAAGGACTAGCCAGGGTTGCAGAACATGCATAAATTAAGATATATAAGTCATAACAACATATGGCAAAGTTGTGAAGTGGTGCAAATGATTTTATTTTCTTGGAGGTAGGGCTCAGCTTTCAAAAACTGGGGAAACATTGCTCTAGGTAATACTCACATGCTAGACTGTCACAGTAGCCTGGCAAAAGTGGTTTATTAAACCCAGCAATCGTTTTCTTCAGTAGTTGGAATCTGTTTAAAGCACAGAGTGGGGTTTCTAACAAAGGCAACATATGGGTGCGTGGGGCTAGGTGAGGAGGAGCAACAGCAAAAAGGGAAAGATGAACTGGACAGTCTGCAGAACTTATTGAGCCATACTAACATTACATACTGAGGAAACCATATAACCTTATCTCGATTAGAACACTTTTCAAATGAACATAGCATGTAGTACTGACTGCTCTGGGGGATTATATTTTACTTTCTTTGAGGATGTCTGTGGGCAACCTTCTCTGAGATTTTAGAGACTAATTACTCCCGTTTGCATGAGGATCACCTGACTTGAAGATTTGATTAGGAATCTCCACTATGTTATCATGTAGCTTTGAAATAAGTATACCTGGGTGAGCTGATTTTTGCCATTTTCTCGGTCTGGAGAATAACCATAATCTCACAAGACAGACATGCCCTGCCACAGAATGGATTTTCCAACATAGAGGGCACACTTAGAGCACCAGGAAAAAAAGTAAATCCATCCCACATCCCCAAGAAATGTAGGGCTACATTGTATCCTCCCTAGGGTAAAACCTGAAGGAAAGGGGTTAAAGGACCCAGCAAACTCTATGAGAGAGTTTCTAACAAAGGACCCCTGCAGGGGAGGACTCAGGGATACAAAGTCCCCATGTGCCTGTGACCACTTACCCCCATGCAGCATTCTGTTGTGTTGGGGACCTTCCGAAGTCAACTGTCATGGACATTTCACCCAAGGTGCATATTTATGAAGAAATTTGCCTCACTAATGAGATTTACACACACACGCAATATAAGCAACATTAATTTGCAAATCACGTCCCCTCAGAGAGCCTCTCAACAGCAAACTGTCTGCTCTATCTAAACTAACTAGATAGATACAATGCCATCAGAAAATTGCCTCAGTTTGATTATAGGGAACACAAGAGATACATGAGATAGTCACATCAAGCATTTTGGCATTCACAATAGCCTTCCTAGATGAAAGGCAATTTCAGTAAAAGAAATGTATGAATTTGACAGTTTTAACTGTCTAAGTTATAAATCACATGGCTGGAAAGAATGGAAACAGCTGTCCATCCACTGGCTCTATTTAAGCCTTTAGCCCAGCATATCTGAATGTCTAAAGTTCTGTGGACCCCAACAGAGTTGTAAAAGAAACACATGTGAGCTTCACTGAACAAAAGGAGATGGATAGCTAGGCAATAACATGGTCCTAAAACTGCAAGGAAAAGATTTTGATTCTCCTTGTTTCCAGTGGTGTGTACCTTCTACCAGGGTGTAACTGGAGAATGAATATGCAAAAACTGAGAAGCACAATCCTGACTAAATATTCATGTGCAAACTGTTGTGAGGCCCCCAAAATTAGGCTCCTGACCCTAGAAACCCTTATTCATACAAATACATGGACCTCAGTAGAGAGATTTTTTTTTAACCTGAATAAGGATTATTCTCATGAGTAAAGGATTGGCAGGCTCAAGCTCTAGATCAGGGGTTGGCAACCTTTCAGAAGTGGTGTGCCGAGTCTTCATTTATTCACTCTAATTTAAGGTTTTGTGTGCCAGTCATACATTTTAATGTTTTTGGAAGGTCTCTTTCTATGTCTATAATATATAACTAATGTAATGTTGTATGTAAAGTAAATAAAGTTTAAAAAATGTTTAAGAAGCTTCATTTAAAATTAAATTAAAATACAGAGCCCCCCGGACTGGTGGCCAGGACCCGGGCAGTGTGAGTGCCCCTGAAAATCAGCCTGCATGCTGCCTTCAGCACACGTGCCATAAGTTTGCCTACCCCTGCTCTAGACCCATGCTTCAGCAGTCTTTCTGCTTTTCTTCCTGCCTTTAACACAAATTTCAGCTCAATGACTACGAATTTACTAGCTGTAAAAGCAAAACACTGCTTTGGAAGGGCAAACTAGAACTAAATGTTGGTGTTTTGTTTTTTAAAAAAAATAAGAGACTAAAATGTACAAAAATAAATAAATCTGGAGTGAAGGCTGAAAAGTCTCAATATTTCACTCCTATTGCTCCTTAAATGATTACGGAGTACTATTGTTGCTCTTGAGAATGAAAAAGTAGCTGGATTATAGAAAAATGTTTCTAATCAAACTCCAAATGTCATGGAATTCTAGAATACGAAATTGGAGATGGAAAAAAAATATCTATAAATGTGCACTCTTGTCCCTCACTCTGCTAGAGCAGGGTTGGTTCCCTGGAGTGTATTCTCCAGTATTTTCTCTAGTCTAGATAAATTTACATCAGACCCCAAAAAGAGCATGGTACATGTTATCCATTTACAGCTTAGGACATCAAGCATTCAGGGCTCTAGTACCAAACAACTGACAGCCCCAGTAACAGAGCTGCTGATGGACCACCCACTTCTCAGATCCTCTAAATCCCACCACCCTCCTCAGCCATTCTTCTTCCCCATCCATCTGTGATCTGGTGCAGCATCCCTGGCTTCAGCTATTTTGAATGCCAGCTAGTTTGTGAATGCCTCAGCAACCTTTGCATTCACTTGGCAGGCAGGAGGTGAGGGCTGTCGTGTGCGAAAGTGGGAGGGGGTAGTCATCAGTCAGGAGAGAGTTAGAAGGAGCCCCACATATCTTACTTCACATAGGGCCTTGCAAATCCTTTGCCACATGCCAATAGCCTGCACATTTTCATTTTAATGGAACAAGCAAAGCTATTGGACAGTAGCAGGAGCACAGAATGTGCTAAGTACACAAAGAGACAGGAACAAGGAACTATTTTTTTTTCTTTGCACTCCTGTAACCTAAATAAAACAAAAGACACAACTTGCTTTTTAGGTTTTTGGTTTTTTTTAAGTGTAGACATTTATTTATAGGGCAGTTATAATGTAAACTACAGGAAGGAGACATTTCTAATGAAAATGTGATAGGTTTTCAACTCTAGCCACAGTTGCAAACCCCACTATATCATAGTGGAGCTTTCCATTTGGACAGATCCTGAAAGACATTTTTCTGAGATTGTTCAGAATCAAATGTGCATTTAACTCTTCTTTCCATTTCACATACCATTTGTAGTGATTAATGCTTGCATTCTAGATGGATGAAAACTGAAACAGATGTTATCCAGCGACAATGCCATTCCAATAACCCCAAGCTAAAGGCTAAAATCTACAGCAGATTAGTGGCTGAAATAAAAAATGGATACATAAAATGGGAGATATGGCTGCACATTCTCTTACAGAATAACAATGCAGAGTAAAATGAAATGGCAACATTCTAGTACTCAAAACCTACAACATCCTGTTTTCTGGATGGCTGTATATTGCAACATACACCTCTACCTCAACATAACGCTGTCCTCGGGAGCCAAAAAATCTTACCATGTTATAGGTGAAACCGCGTTATATTGAATTTGTTTTGATCCACAGGAGTGTGCAGCCCCTCCCCCCGCTCCAGACCACTGCTTTACCGCTTTATATCCTAATTCGTGTTATATCGGGTCACGTTATATCGAGAGAGCAGTGAATCTTTTAACAGAAAGTCACTTTATAGACTCTACAGCGTGGTAAAAATTGAATGCTCTGGGTTTTTAAATAAAATTAAAGTGACAACAATAAAATAATATGCAGCTTTTTTGAGAACTTTATCAAGTTAGCCAGAAGATACATTTTTATTTTTACCATTATAAATGTACTTAGTTCCAATATGCTGCAACCTGCAGGGATACAGATAGGAAAAATATTTTGCCAACATTCAGTGGGTTTCATCAACTGAGACACCTCTGAGCAACTTTAAGATGATTGGGGCAGATTTTGCAACTCCTTCCCCATGGACATGGAAGTTTTCAAAGGAAATGAAATTGGCACTCTTCCACCAGGCAGAGAATGAAATACAGGGAATCCACACAGGCAATGTAATGCAGTACATAATAACCCTGTAGGATTTCCTACCATGCTGTCATGGAGGGAAGGCTGGGGCAAGACAAATGGATCTTCTGCTACCTGTCTCTTGCTCCTTTTTGGCACCTGTTTCAGCCTGTTCCTTCACACTATTAAGCAATATTTAAAGATCAATGTCTGGCCTATATACCTAAAAACTCTTACGTCCACTGCTGTCCTCTGAGGCCTGATCCTGCAGTGACAGCCAGTCAGGCAGTCCTCTGTACCCTTGGAGAGCCCCACTGCCACATAGGCAGGGTTCATGGCAGGAATAGGGCCTTATCTGTCACCTTCCCCTTCTTCCTTTGTCTCAGATGCCCCCTCTCTTTTTTAAAAATTGATCGGTGTTCCAGCTTTGTTCTTCTTTGGTTTGGTTTTTAAATTAGAGCTGCCTGAAAAACAGGAACAACAATTGCTGAAAAATTTGTTGCAATCTTCCTCCTCTTTAATTGTTTTGCTCAATATTTTAAAATGCCAACAAAATAATTAATTGAAATGTTTTCAAATTTGGATTATTTCTGGTTTTTAATAACGTTTTCATTACAGTGCCACAAGTATGTCTGCAGAAAGGTGAGTTTAGAGGCTCATTCACTGAATTATCCTTGATTCATTATCGTTATAAATCCGTTTGGCATTAAGAGATGTGCTGTATGCAAATAAAAAGGCCTGAAGATAAAGACCCAGAGGCACAACTAGTAGAAATCAGCATCGTTCCACTGAAGTCCGGGGTCTAACACTGCTCTCTTTAAAACAGAGGAATTGCCATACTGGATCTGATCTGAAGTCCATTGCAATCAGTATTGTATCTCAGACAGTGGCTAAAACCAGATGCTTCAGGGGAAGGTGTAAGAACCCCAGAGAAAGCAGATGTGAGATAACCTTCCTCCCCCATTAGATCACATCCTGGTCCCACTAGCTAGACAGGGCTGGAAGGGAAATAATATCTAAGAAGCTGCATTAGAAATAAGAAATTTCTAAAGAAAGAAGCCCCTTTCTGCAACCTCCCAAATCTAATTTAGATTTCTTATGCAGCCCATAAAATGACTTAACTGAGGAACAAAGCTAGTTTGAAGGACCAAACAACTCATTTCCAGAAGGAAAATCTCCAGATCTTCAATCAGCAGGTAGCTACTAGAATCCCTGCTACACTCATGCTTATTCACTTTCCTCATATTTTTGCAGCAATTATCATTAGATTTCAGTTTCTGAAACAAATATTTCATTGTTATTAATTTTCACCTCTTTGCCCTATAGTGACACCTGCTGGGAGAAAATGAACCAAACCAAACTCACTTCTTCCCCAGCTGCTATTTCAAAAAAATGGTAAAGTTGGATATTTGGGGGTGGCTATTCCCAAGAGGTGCTAAGTCTGTGTAAAATCCTACCAAAATTAATAATAGTTGCAGGATGCAGCTGCAGAAAGTGTTTATTTCTTAAAGAATCAGTAAACACTGACGTTTTTATCACATGTTCTGGTCATTTACAAATTGATTAAAATTGACAATTGGAAAAAAATGTAGAAATATCCAGGGGTTGGTTGGGCTTCCCTAATGAAAATTACAGAGATGATAGTGACATGTAATAACAAACAATAATACTTTCTACTTCTAAGGACTGTAGCCCAATACTTGCCTGAGGACCAGTCTTGGAGCTGCCTGTCTTGCACCTCAGCCATAAACTCCAATGATCTATACCCATATACAGTAACTGAGGATCTGGCCTGAAAATAGAAATACATAACTTTTCTACATGTCCACTACATTTTAAATACACCTAAGGTTGTGGTCTATCAACTAGGAGTATGACACTGTTTGGAATTTTCAGGTTGCCTCGTCTGGAATTATTACACTAAAAACTTGTAAATTTCAAGTCAGGAGCTTAATTCGCCACTGCCCTTTGCCTTGAGTAGCCATTTATAGTAGTGCAAGATGAATGAAAAGTTGTTGCAAAAATGCAACTATTCTGGCATGTTAGAGTTTTACATGCACGTCACCCTCATTTTGCACCGGTAGAAATGACCATACAAGGAGCAAGGCAGTGGAGACCTAGGTCCTGACTATCCAAGAGAAATTTGCATTGGTGTAACAGTGATATAGTTTCACCAGACCAGACCACTAACATAGAGGGACAGCACCAATGCTGTCAGGACTCCATTGCTCTACCTTACTCCAGTGAGTTACTGAATTAAGCCATCCCAATGCAAATCTCTCAGAGACACTGGTGCAGCACATCTACATTACAGCCTTGCACTGATGTAACTTACACCAGTGAAAATTTTACTACCGTAGACAAGGTCCAGGGGCTTTGGAAATGGCATGACAATTAGAAGATGAAAACAGCAGGGCTTTCCTCATAGAAAAGATCTAACTAGCGTTAAGTGTCTGGAGCTTGGAGATGTATTGGTGATAAACTGAGTGTGCTATACAAAAGTAGGGTGACCTGATAGGGACAGTTCCAATTTTGGGTTCTTTTTCTTATATAGGCTCCTATTACCCCCCACACCCATCCGATTTTTTGCATCTGTTGTCTGGTCACCCTATACAGAAGTGAGAGATACAGAGAGAGTCTGATTGTTAATAATATTACATAACGTGATTTATGGCCATTTACAATCAAAGCAGAAAGCTGTCATTCACGACGCCTCATCTAGATGGGTGCATTTATGGGACCTGTTTCTTTCATAAAAAGACTCTAATGTAAAAACACAAGAAACACATGAATCATGATCAGTTTTTTTTTAAAACTAGAAATTAAACTATCTGGACAAATACTTTTGCTATTGGCTCCCATCCATTTCTTCCCAGTAGCTGCCAACTGGCCGTACTCTTTCTCCACATAAGGTAGCCCTATTAAGTACATATACTGAACCTACGAAGTGCCAGGTAAACTGCTGAGAACTTGAAAAGAAAAGAAATCCCTTTCTGGGTACGTTTGATTTTATGTATTTCAACAGCTGAGAAACATAGATCTTCACAGTGCTCCTTTATCAGTCAGATGCAGATCTCTGGGTATGTCTACACTATCAGATAATTCTGATTTTACATAAATCGGTTTTGTAAAACAGATTGTATAAAGTCGAGTGCACGCGGCCACACTAAGCACATTACTTAGGCGCTGTGCGTCCATGTACCTAGGCTAGCATCGATTTCTGGAGTGTTGCACTGTGGGTAGCTATCCCGTAGCTATCCCATAGTTCCCGCAGTCTCCCCTGCCCATTGGAATTCTGGGTTGAGATCCCAATGCATGATGGTGCAAAAACAGTGTCGCGGGTGATTCTGGGTAAATGTTGTCACTCATTCCTTCCTCTGTGAAAGCAACAGCAGACAATCATTTCGTGCCCTTTTTCCCTGGATTGCCCTGGCAGACGCCATAGCATGGCAACCATGGAGCCCGTTTTGCCTTTTGTCACTGTCACCATATGTGTACTGGATGCTGCTGACAGAGGCGATACTGCAGTGCGCCACAGCAGCATTCATTTGCCATTGCAAGGTAGCAGAGATGGTTACCAGTTGTTCTGTAGCGCCTGCTGTGCCATTGTAAATTGGCGATGAGATGATGGATATCAGTCATTCTGTATTGTCTGCTGCTGTCATGGGTGCTCCTGGCTGGCCTTAGCTGAGGTCGGCCGGGGGCGCAAAGACAAAAATGGGAATGACTCTCTGAGTCAATTCCTCCTTTATGGTTTATCTAAAAATAGAGTCAGTCCTGCCTAGAATATGGGGCAAGTGTACTACAGAACCAGTGTATCAAAGAACCAGAGAGCACAGCCACTCCATGTCAGATCCCGAAGAAATGATGAACTGCATGCCATTCACGGGGGGTGCCCCTGCAACAACCCCATCCGTTGATTCCGTTCTCATCCAACCTTTCTGGGCTACCGTGGCAGTGTCCCCCATTTGTGTGATGAAGTAACAAAGAATGCAGGAATAAGAAACACTGACTTTTTAGTGAGATAAAATGAGGGGGAGGCAGCCTCCATCCGCTATGATAGTCCAGGCAGGACATTAAATGGTGGGGGGAGGCAGAGGAGCCCAGCATTCTGCTGCTATGATAGTCCAGGCAGTATAGAATCTCTTCTTTAGACATGAAGGGGGGGGACTGATGGAACTCAGCCCCCAGTTGCTATGATGAGGACTGTTACCAGCCGTTCTGTACCATCTACTGGGAATGACCGGGAGTCATTCCTATTTTTACCCAAGTGCCCCCGGCCGACCTCACCTGAGGCCAGCCAGGAACACTCAGGGGCTGATGTTGATGATGGATAGCAGTCAGATTGTACCGTCTGCCACCGGGGAGGGGAGCGGAGAGGATGCTACTATTGATTGCTGCAGCACCGCGTCTACCAGCAGCATGCAGTAAACATAGGGTGACATATAAAAAAGTCAAGAAACGATATTTTCCCCTTTTTCTTTAACAGGGGGTGTGTGTAAATTGACGACATATACCCTGAACCACCCCAGAAAATGTGTTTGACCCTACAGGCATTGGGAGCTCAGCCAGAAATGCAAATGCTTTTCAGATACTGCGGGGACTGGGGGATAGCTGGAGTCCCCAGTACCAACCTTCCCTCCCTCCATGAGCATCCATTTGATTCTTTGGCTTTCCGTTACGCTTGTCACACAGCACTGTGCTGTGGCCTCTGTCTATCATAGCCTGGAGAGTCTTTCAAATGCTTTCTCATTTCGTCTTCTGAAACGGAGCTGTGATAGAACAGATTTGTCTCCCCATACAGCGATTAATCCAGTATCTCCCGTATGGCCCATGCTGGAGCTCTTTTTGGATTTGGGACTGCATCGCCACCTGTGCTGATCAGAGCTCCACGCTGGACAAACAGGAAATGAAATTCAAAAGTTCGCGGGGCTTTTCCTGTCTACCTGGCCAGTGCATCCAAGTTCAGATTGCTGTCCAGAGCAATCACAATGGTGCACTGTGGGATACCGCCCGGAGGCCAATACCATCGATTTGCGGCCACACTAACCCTAATCCGATATGGTAATACTGATTTCAGCACTACTCCTCTCGTCAGGGAGGAGTACAAAAACTGGTTTAAAGAGCCCTTTATATCGATATAAAGGGCCTCATTGTGTGGATGGGTGCAGCGTTAAATCGGTTTAACGCTGCTAAAATCAGTTTAAACGCGTAGTGTAGACCAGGCCTCTGTGTCAGGCCTCAAAGTGCAAAGAGGGAATGTCACAAAAGTGATTTACGTATGTATGGGACTTCTGAATGGGAGAACACTTGCTGAGTAGATAGAGTCTGTTTACATCAGTGGAGGATCCAGCCCTGGGTTTTGAATTGTACAAGATGAACGATTTCCTCTTAAAATTTCACTCCTGCTTTTTCTAACTAGAGGATTATCTGCCAATAAACCTGAATCCCCACTATGCATCCTGGGTCCAGTCCTGAAATCTACAGTTAAAGTTATTGGGCATTTTTCCTGGGTAAGAATTCAAGGACCGGGGCCTCTGAGTAAATCGGAGTCTAAATATTTTAATATCCAAGCATTGCTTGTCTTCCACCCTGTGAGGTTGAAAAGGGTATTTAAAATTACATTGCCCCCCAGAAAACAGCCCCTTTTGCCAGGATTACTGACAATGCCATGGTACTTAGAGCTAAGATCATGTAGGGAAAAAGCAGCTGGGGTGTAAACTGAAAGCAATTTTTTTTTAAATTTTCCTCCTATGCTGTAGCCATGGAAGTTTAAAGGGAGATGGCTAGATGGTTATTAGTAACTATTTATATTACAGAAGCACCCAAGGGCCCAAGTCATTGAGGCCCCATTATGCTGGGTGCTGTGCACAGAATACAATCTAAAAAATAATGTAAGCCCCAGATCTGACCTGCTTTGCAGTTGTGAGGAATGTCCTCAGGGGCATCTGCATATATTCTTTTTAATCCCCTTTGCTCAGTTCTCTTGGGAATGGTCTGATGGCGAGTTTACTCCCTGACTGCTGTCCTCACAGGCTAGTGCTGGTAGTGCACCCTGGAACCTGAGCTTTCAACACTTTAGGGGCCAAATTGTGCCTGCTTTCTATTTGGGTGAGCTAGAGGGAGTATAAGGTACAGGGAGCCTCTTTCCACCAGGGCCGCCCAGAGGATTCAGGGGGCCTGGGGCAAAGCATTTTTGGGGGCCCCTTCTATAAAAAAAAAGTTGCAATACTATAGAATACTATATTCTTGTGGTGGGCCCTCTGGGGGGCCCTGCTTTCCACTCTCCACCACATGTGCACAGGAAGTGAGTCACAATTTGTGTACAGAAGCTGGGAACTACAAGCAGGGCTTCCAGAAAGAACTGCCTCCAGCATTAATGGACCCAGAGTAGATGTGTGCTGCTGGGACAAGTGCGGTTACCACCAGTTTCAGGGGAGAATCCTGCCTGGATCAAACTTCAAGCCCACTTTGTGCAAATGGTAATGACTATACTGGATCACATGCCTAGTTATTACCACAGCTGGCACGAAATATCACTCACTGTAAGCGGCAGCCAAACCTCAGCTAAAAGCAGCAGACCAAACCTCACATGGAGCACCAACCCTAATAGTACAAAGGAAAACCTGAAGAAGGGACTTCAAGGTGGGTCGCCCAAACCCAGGCAAGTACCCTGACCACAGGGCTACTGGCTATGCTAGGGTCTCACTTATTTTTTTTGAAAACTTCAGAAGGTCTCAGTTTCATTCCACCGTGGAACAGGAAAAACTTTTGAAATTGCACAGACTTTTGTGGGATGGGAAAATCATTACCTACCCAGCTGTCTATATAATTCATGGCATGAGAAACACGGCTGCCACAATAAACTGAGTCCTTCTGGAGGGTGAATGGTCTGTCTAAGGCAGAGTGCCAGGGAATCCACGTCACTGATCTGCGGTGCTGTAGAGGGCTAGACTGTGAACTGTCACACTACTGGTAGTAATCAGGTCATAGGACCAGATCCCATACATACACCTTTGAATAGCCAAGACTCTAACTGAAGTCAGTGGGAGTTTGCCCACACAAAGCAAACAGGATTAGGCTCTGTGCCATGGAAAACACTGAAGCAATAGAAGACTAAAAAAACATTCTAAGGTTGGTGGGTGTTGTGAAACCCCAAAGGTTTAATCCTCTTGTTAGTACAAATCACTAAAACAGTCAACCTGGCTGTACTCAGCCCCTGCGAAGAGACATCATCTGGGTCAGACATGTAGAAATCCTACAGAAACTTTGCAACCAGAGTAAATGGCCCATCACCTCTAATGATGATGGTTGAAAAACCTTCAAAACATTTAAAGCCTAGGTTTTTCTTTAAACATCAATCTCTTCTGTGTGTGCACAAGAAAGAAGACTAAATGGAGACTTATCATCCAAAAATGAATACTGGCAGATACTGTAGGTCTGGAGAGATGAAAGGGATATTCATTAGATATATACTGTATTTACCCTTTCCTTCAATCTTTGGAAATCTCTAAAAAGGTAGTGGTATGTGTGAGAGAGAGAGAAAGTGTCACATGTGCTCACATTCACACTCTCTCTCTCTCTAAAATAATTCAGTCTTATTCCAGCCATACTGTAGGCCTGATTCTCCTCTCATATATACACCAGTCAAAAGCCTTGATTCAGGAAAGCACTGAAAGCAAATACTTAGCTTTAAGCACAGGTTTAAATCCCACTGAAGTCAACAGGGACTTCAATAGTTAAGCACATGCCTCAGAGCCCCCTTAAATTTGGGTCTAAATCAAGAGTAACGCTATTGAAGCCAATGTAGTTATGCTAGCATAAAAGCAGTGCAGGAATAAAATCAGACCCTATAATGCTGAAAAACTGATTACTGCTTTGAAAACATTATAGCTTTCCTGAGCTGTTTGGATAAGCAGTGTTACCCTTTCCAAATTATATTACACCCCACCTTCATGAAATGAATACAAAGAGAATTTATTCATGGCCACACATTGCTCTGGATTCCTGTGTATAACTCTTACTGACACCAATGGGAGTTCTGCTGCAATCTGAGCCCAAAGTATAGCCATAAATCCAGACAGAAAAGCTTAAAAATATGTAATGAAACGCAGTTAAGTTGATTGAAACAGTCACACATAGCTCCTGATAATTGATAGGAGTTAATCAGCTCATCTGAGATGCAGAATCTCCTTCAGGAAGCATCTGTTCCAAGACATCCAAATAGATGAAGGTTCATGCACAAATCATAAAGACCATAAATCAACATGGGCAACTCCCATTGAAATTAAGGGACTCATAGCACTGGAGCTCAGCACCATCCTTGATTAGGCCTTAGCACTGTTCTTTTCAATGAAGAAGAAAGTGGCATCTTCTGGCACTTACAAGATATTGCATGACATCCAAGAAAACTGCAGTGTTTTTTTCAAAAACAAATTACAATCCTGGGAAATTCAAATACATTGATTTTCTAACAAATAGCACTGCAATTCATATCAAGGGCACAGGCACATACAAACACTATTTGATGTATAAACTATAAAGCAAGAACTTAAAAAAAATGGAATTAAGGTTTTAAAATGATTTTCCAATGGAATGCTTATGGCACTGGCATTTTTACTGAACATTGGAACCAGGTCCTGGTCCATGACGAGGGCTCCTATGTGCTACCGCAGTACAGATAAATATTGATAACATCCAAGACCTTCACACCGAAATGAAAAGTTACCCCCCACAGGGTTTGCTCTCTGCTGTGTATTTCAGTGTGTATGTGAGCATTGTGACTGCGAGCACATATGAGTGAGGTGAAAGAATGTGATTGTAAGGACAATAACTGTGCAATACGAGAGACTGTACACGTGAGAGAATGATGCATGTGTGATAATACACACGTTTGTATGTCTGTGAGAAGAATGTATCTGCATGAGTGAAGTCACTGCGGAGGCATATGACAGTCTGAGAAGTACGTGTAAAGTGTGCATAGTCAAATGATATAATTAAAACAGCGGGAAAAAATCGTATAGTAAGTTAGTCTGCATGTAAGTAGTTGATGACATAGGTAATTAACTCTGCCCTAAACTCCAGGGAGCAGGGATGGTTGTGTGGTTACAGCACTGCATTGGTATTCAGAAAATCTGGTTTCAGTTTATGGCTCTACCATATAGTCTTCCTGTGTGACTTGGGGAAAGTCCTTTACTCTCTCTGACTGAGTTCCCCTCTGTAAAATGCCAATAAACAATTCTCCCACCTATGCCTGACTTGTCTATTTTGATTGTCAGGTCTTTGGGGCAAAGAGTATCTTTTGATATCTATTTGTACAGTGCTACTGTCGCAAACATAACAACCACCTTTTCAGACAGTAGTTGTTATTTATTATACAAGTTAGTTCTAGATGTTTTAACTTGAGTTGTGCTGCCATTCAGCATGATTTAGAGACGAACAATAAGAGCTGTGCTTTTGAAGTGTTCAAACTGGCTTGAGACAGATACCTCAAATATCTTCTTGATATATGCTGTGATCTTCCTTTGTCCTTTTCACAAACCTGACACTTATTTTCTAAAATTAGATCTAGTGCTGCTAAAGTGCAACCAAGTGTCAGAATCAAACAGATTCCCAGTGAGATCAGCTACTCCTAGGGGAGGATGCTTCATTTCATGCAAAGCATGTGGAGGCTACCGTGGATGGCTCTGATGGGAGATGGGGAGGGACACAAGAAGGCTGCATTGTCAGGGACATGCTGACCTTTCTTTCAAGTCAAGTGGGCTATTGCCTGGCACACCGAGCTGGAAGGATTAGCTTGTCTTCTGCATATGGGGGATGGCAGTTATTGCTTAAAGACTTTATAGATTCCTGAATGCAGAAAGCTAAGTGTAAGCAGGAGAAGAGTATCTGAAATTATACAGACACAGTGAAGTGAAAGCCATGTCCGGCTTCCAGGCTACAAGGGCCAGCGCCCGCGCTTCACATGTGACTGCAAAGAGCTTTTGTTCTCTGCAAGGATCTCAGTTTACCAGCCTCCATGACAACCTGCCTCCTTTTCCTCCCAGGAACACATACCTTGTAAAATGAGCTGTGAAATGAAAGTGCCTTCCACTTTAGGAACTCCTCTTAGCAACCCCAATACCGAAAAACACCCTGCCCCTTCCTCACTTCCCAAAACTCTCCTGCATCCACCACAATGAAAGGTGCTAGTGGCTGCCAGCTGTGAGTCTTGGATCCAAAAGCAATCACAGACCTCATTAAAGCCAATGGGTGCACCAAGCACTTTCCTTCAGGCTCCGCAGGAGCAATCAAGCACCTTTAAGTAGTAAGGACAGTTGCAAACAATGGAGGCTACCACCCAAGGACTAGGCCTCATGGCAGGTCACAGCTAGATTGTGTGGATGAAAATGTTTCTCTAGTTGCCAGTGCAGCAGCTAGGATATCAGTTTGTCATCTGTATGTGCTGGAAGCAGAAAAAACCTGGAGGATTGCAAGCATGATCCTGAGATGAAGCTAAGAGACAGAGGAGAGCTTCTTGGGCATGAAACTCACAGAAGTGGCAGGTTCAGAGGATTTCTGAGCAAGGAAACTGCCTAGTGGTGTTTGTTTCTACTGTGTTCAAGGAAGCTGGAGTTTGTGAACATTTTTGAATAATTAAGATTACACCAAGGATATACTTTGCTTGTGTCATCGAGTTCTTTTCCTAACAGAAACAGCCCAATAAGGCCCCACAAATTGGCTAGCCATTTGGGTCAAAGGGGCAACATTTAACTTCTGCTACCAAACCGCCCCACCCCCTAGATCTGGGCCCCTGCATGTCTGATTCAATCATGGACTTTGAAACCTAAGGCCAGCCCTGTGCAGAGATCTCTTCAGGCCAGGGCACTGTCAGGGAACTTTGTGGATGGAGCAGAAGACTCATGATTACAGTCTATTCAAGTGTCTTTATCTCTTCTCAACAAAGCAAAGCAAAGCAAAACAGAGGCATAGTTGTCCAGTTCTTTTCCTCCTTCCAGTCTTGCTCACCTGCTCATTCTGCTACAACTGCCACAAACCACAACAGTCAGGAGCCTATTCAGATCTTTCTGGCTAATGTGCATCTTTGCTTTTGCTGTGGACCACTTCCAAGTTCATCGGAGATGCTTTTCTGCACAGCATCCTGTTGTTTGAGTGGGTGAAATGCACAGCTGTAGAAATGATAAAAATCAAATGCAGTGGCAGATTTCCCTTTTCTGGTCCCTTTTAGATCCCCACAATTCTCTCTGTCAACAAGCCCACTATGTTTGTTTGCCCATGGAAAAGGAGGAGGTCTTGACACTCTTATGACTGAGTATAAGATAAAACTGCCCTTTGGGGGCTAGTGTGCATAGTCACATGAAAGGACAGGGAAAATAAGCTCTTTTAAGGATTCCTCAGTCAGAAATGAAACATTGAAAGCCAAGAGTGGCGACAGCCCCAGAGATGGCCGTGTAGGAGCACCACAGAGAAGCAGTAGCAAAACAAAGGAGGAAGGCCTCACAGAAGTGCATCGGACTAGACAGACAAACACACTGGAACAACATTACAGGCCCCCCAGTATCAACTCTGGGTGTTTCAGGTGACTCCTAAAAACATTAGTGCAAATCTTGCCTCAAGTGAAGGTATGCCTCTGCTAGCCCTTTTGAGTAAAGGAAAAAAGCAGCACCCTTGGGGTCAGATTCTTAGCTGGTGTAAATAGGGATGGCTCAATTGAAGCCAGCTTTACACCATCTGAGGATCTGGTCCTGTGTAAGTCACTGTCTCACTTGCTCATTTCTAAATGCAACCCAAAGGGATTTTTCTTGACTCTTATTGATGCCACTCACCCCTGGGTGAGTTCTAGAGCCAGTACCTGAGAGAAGGGTTTTGTTCTTTATTTTTGTTTCTTTGTAACTGTGGTTCCCCAGAGCAGGATGCAAAAAACCCAAGACATTTTTGTCTCTAATACTGCTTGGCGGATTCCTCATTTCAGAATGAAACACATTGTGAATGAACCCTTTGATTCCTGTAGTTCAGCTCTGGCAACAGGTACATGGTCTCACCACAATCTGTTACCCACAAACTCATTCAAGTTGGTGTATAAAAAGGAAATTAATGAAGCTAGGGTAGTGGACATCTGAAGCTAGTACATTACCAGCATTTTATTCTGCATGGTGAAACCCTCCTACTGGGATCAAGCCAGCTTTCCTTGTTCGTAAAACAAATCTTCCCACCCCTGCACTATAATCTCTTCCTGCAG
Source organism: Gopherus evgoodei (assembly GCF_007399415.2). NCBI lineage: Eukaryota > Metazoa > Chordata > Testudines > Testudinidae > Gopherus > Gopherus evgoodei. The sequence continues at coordinate 110,413,130 of NC_044325.1, read as the reverse complement.
CCTGAGCCAAACTAGTTAGCAGAAAATAGGACACAAAGAAGTCATCTCTTTCTAAAATAGTAGGAGACCAGGCCAGACCAGTTACTTCCCACAGCAAACAAGATTAGGTATCCAACATGTTTCCATACTTGACTACTGAGGCCTTAGTACTTTTGTACACACTCTGGTGTACATACTTTGTATATGATGATATACAGGTTATACATTACTATTTAAATACTGAATTTGGGTGGTATTTCTAAGTAGTTCCAGAAAGTTCCCCTAGTATAAGTTGTAGGATCCAAGAGTGATGTTTGAAACAGCTGTCTTGCCATGTGAACTGGAGGCAATGCCAAAAAATACAGTCATTAATCAGGTAACCCAATTTATTTAGAACACAAAACTGTATGCGTTGGTAATTAAATACTGATAAAAAAAATCTCTACACAAAAGTGGGCATCTGTGTGTACTACTGGAGCTCTTACGTATTCATTAACGATCACACCCTTGGAGTTAACTTGCTAGATTTTAAGCTCTGTGGGGTGCAGACTTTGTTTTCTTACCTGTCCATAAATGAACCAATACACTTTCACCACTACAATAATAATAAAATATTGCCCATCAGTTAGGAAGCCATATTCCCAGCTAGATCTCAGCTTCCTGCTTACTTTCGCACTTCCTTTCTGAACTCTGAGCAATCATAAGATACATAGTTTAATCCTTGATGCCCACACTATGCTACTGCTAGTCTTTAATAAGACACTCAATACATTGGTCTTCTGTAATGCTTGCCTCCATTAATGCTCTTCTGCAGCCCTGCCATGACATCTTAAGGCTCGTTGCTTGCACACTGCTCAGAACAGTACTTAGATATTCTCTATTATCCTTTACTGTATCTAAAATTTCACTTAAATAGCAGATACCTGAGCTCACTGTGGGCTCAGTGTCTACTATGAAAACTGCTCTCCAGAATTCACGACTACTTTGAATTTAGTTTCACTCATTTTACAGCTAAATGCATTGCCAGTAAGCCATGCATAGAGCATTCACATTTACTCCTTGGCAGAACATGTCATGCGCTGAAGCAGAAAGCTTTTGTTTTTGGCTGTCTACTGTGGAAACAGTTGTGTGCTGAGGCTAATGTACAGATGGGTGTGGAGCACACACTCGTGCCAAAGATCTTGGAGGCCATTGTGCTGAATTTATTTGGCACCTCTGATACTGAGCGAATGGTGACATACATCTATTTCTGAATATAGTGGCTGAGTATTTGTAAATCTTCAGTTTCCAGGCTTAACCCTCATTTCAGATGAGAGGGCAATAATTCCATTTGGTGGCAACTTGTGAGGTCTCAAAATGTGTTTTCATTCCACAATGGAAGAAAACCTCCCCCCAAAATGTTTCAAACATTTTAATGACAAGAGAATTGCGTCTTAGGCAGAGAGGTGTGTGTGAGTGACACTCTGTGGTATTGGTTTTGTAAAGGAACTGCTCAGTTCAACTAAAACAATACTCTGCTCACAGGACTGCAGGGTGGGAACTTGATGCTTTATTTAACTGCATCACAACAGAGTGGGAAGGGGGGAACTCCCACTTAAAAAACAGGCAGTAAGGAAGAGTAGAGGATGCCTCCATCCTATAATACTTTGGATGACCCAGTTAATCCTGAGCTGAGAGGTGGCAGACCCAAGCTTAAGAGCAGATTTTTCATCCTAGACCAATTCAAATCAGGCAGAGCAAGAACTTGAACCTGGTTTTCCCACATCCCAGTCTCACACCTTAGCTGCTCAATTACTGAGCATATGTGTGTCTCTCTCTGTGTCCCCTCCCCCCCCAAACCTTCCCAACTAAAGTTTCATGGAAAACAATTTGACAGGACAAGCAGATTTTGCCAAAACGTCACATCGTGAAAATATTCTGACTATTAGTAACCATCCTTATTCTTCAGATAAAGGAAAAGATTGCCTGGTGTTTAGAATGCTGAATTCTATTCAGCAAAATATTTGTGTTAATTAATTATTTATGGCAGCAGTTTCTTTAAGGCTCCAAAACTGCAGTGAGGTTTTGTCGTTGTTTCCACTTGAAACTAAAGACAACTTTTGTGAAAGTAGTCAATGATTTTGAGTGCCTCAACTTTAAACGCCTTGGGCCTGATTTTCAAAATTTCTGAGCACCCAGAATTCCTACTGATTGTCGAAAGGAGGGTGCTGGACAACATAAGATAAAGTAATCTCTTACCCTGCTTTATTATCTTGCATACGTACTGTTGCTTGTTTTTCTTGCAGGAAAATCTACTATAAACTCACTATAGTATGAAATTCACCCTATGCAAGGGGCCAGGTCATGACCTATGCACCATTTAACTTCCACTTAAACCCTCTTTTGAAGGCTTAAAAAGAGATTTTAAGGGATGCTTAAGTTTTGTGCTGGCCTTCTACACAGTGTTAAATTTCATCCCATAATACACAGCTCTCTCAAATACAAGAAAACTGTAGCTCCTAAGAACTTCCTTTGAGAGAGGGAACACTGTATTATTCTAGAATATATGAGGGCTAATATAACTAAATCTATGAAATATAAAAAGATAAAACTACATCCCAGTGCTACTAAATATATAATTAGTTGCTGTCACATGGAACGGTTAAAGAATAGAAACTTTTCAAAAACAAATCATTGGGCTTTCAATGGATATGCCTTTTCAATCACAGATTCTTTTAAGAGGTGGAAGGGTAAATGATTGCAACACAAATTGATGGAGACCATAACATAGTCACTTAACATTGCTGATATTGATTCCATTTCATTAGCTGGTATGCATTTTACATTAGCCAATAGGTTTCATCCTCCTTTAGGCATTTAATTAAGAGAGCTATAATATAGATAATGCATGTTGGGATCCTGCCTCTAAATATATTTTAAGAGATTTATTTTCACTTATAGTTCATTTGCCAATATGAACTTTATCGATTTACTAGTAATGAGAGCAGAATGAGACCACACTATTTCTGGAATCTAAAACCACCTGGTTCTCATTGTCAGAAACAGACTCCACTGACATTTTTGCTACAATCCTGTTGTCATCCAAAGAGAGTGACAATGAAAGCCATTAGATTTGCCAAGAAAACATTTACAATCCAAAGAGTGTCAGAATGTGTGTAGCAATTAGAATATAGCAGGACACTTTTAGGTCCTGTTCCCAGGAGTCAGTTTTCCCAGGGTTCTATTCTCTGTCTTGCTACTGACTCATTGCCTGACTGTGGTCAAGTGACATAGTAAAAAATGGACTCTAATTTTGGCGTGCCCAACTTTAGATAGCCAGGGACTGATTTTTAGAGATGCTGAACCCCCCCCCACCATTAACTGTGGGTAGATGCTTCTGTACCTATAAAAATCAGTCAGAAATGGAGGCATTCAAAATTAAAAGGCCATTTTTGAAAGTTTGGTCCTTGATCTCACCTCACTATGCCACAGTTTCTACACATGTAAGACTGGTATAATACTCGTGTGTAGCAATGGGGTGTTGTGACAATTAAGAACAAATTGCACATTAAGTTATACCTGTGCGATCCTACTGAAGTCAGTTGGTGTAAGTGAGAACAGAATTTGGCTTTTCTTTATAAAGTACTTTGAAATTTTTGAATGAATGGCAGTAATATATAAGATTAACAACAAGAAGCAATGACCAAAGGCAAGGTATCCTCCCTAAGTGCTTGGAGTTACTGAATGAATTTATATAGTAGACAAATGGATATTAAAGTAGAAGAAGAACATTCAGAATTTGTCAGCATTTTGACTATTTCAGGGGTGATGTAAAGGAGTATTGGGGAGGCGTGATGTATTGTAGCTGTAACAGGATAGAGAGACTGGCTGTCAGTACAAACCATACCATTAAAAGAAACAAACTTCTGAATGCTTTTAGGACAGACTGAAATTCTGATAGACACTTTTAATTAACGAATAAACTTGGATAAATGTAGCACTTGGAAAACAGAAGGGTCAATTAGTTTCTTATGATACCTGAGATCTCAAAACACTTTAGAAACATCAGTCAAACTTTGCAACAAATGTATGAGATGGGGAAATATTATCACTGTCATTTAAAGATAGGAAAACTATGGCACAGACAGATTATTTGACTTGAACATCATCATATGGGGCAGAACCAGGAAAAAGAGCACAGATGTCCTCAATCCAGGACCTCTGCTTTGACCAGAGGAACATCTTTCTTCAGAGAATGAGCTAAAAAAGCAAGATCAATCCAATAAAGTAATTATGGGAAACTGATGTAGGCCTTTATGCAAATTATAGTTAATGAGGTCTGTTAAAAAGGAAGTATATTAAGATTTCAGTACTGATTATAGGAATAGGAATTGTCGAATAAATAAGGGAAAATGCTTATTTCTGCTGTTTTCTCACAGTAAAAGGTTGAAATACACACAAGTTAATGTTGTTCAGAAATGAAACCATCCAAGAAATAAAAGAAGTGCAATATAGCACGTAAGACTACAGCTATTCCAACATTGTTCAAAGAGACACACAGAGGTTCACCTCCACGGCTCCCATTAGCATCAATAGAACTCACACAACTACTGTGCAGTGCAAGTCTTTGAGATTCTAGTCTGCTAAATCTTAATCATTACAGTCTTACCAGATCTCAGACACTTCTTGAGTGCAGGTGCAAACGGCAGTGAGGAAAAATTTTCCATGTTCTAATTAAATTCAGTGCTAGTATGAACTGCAGCTGTGTATTTTTGATAACAAAAGACTGATTATGCTTAGCCCTTTTAAAAAAGCCTTTTAAAAATAAGTGTATATGTCAAAGAGTAAACAAGTCTCTGGGTAAACTCACTAATAACTTCTATAGATTTAAAATTCTACTGGTAGGATTTTCAGACACTCAGTATTGACCTAACTTTGCTTCTCATGAATGTTTTCATTGGCTTCAATGGGAGCAGCATTAGGCCAATGCCAGGTATTTTTGAAAATCCCACTCTGCAATGTTCCACATTAAATGTGGAATGCATGGAAGCTACTGCTGATAGCTGGCCATCAAGTGTAAAAGCTCATTGATCTCCAGATCTTCACCTGATGTAAATCAGCACATATAAATTGATTTCATTGAACCTGCACCAGATCACATCATAAGAGGATCCAGATTATTCATGGTGACCAACAGTCAAATCTGGGCTCTAATAGTTTCCCCAGTGAGGAGGTATGAAAAGTTCCCTGGGCCCTCTGGATTTCACATCTGCACAAGAGAGCATTTGACCTGAGAGCCATATGTGGCAGAGGCACCTCAAGGATGGAGTTACACAGAACCCAGCCCGATTGCCATATATATTGCCGAGGCACTAAGGAATGCTGTTTGGGACAGCGCTGAATACACAGATAGCCAGCTGAGGAGAGACTGTACAGGCCATGTGGCCTGATTTTGTGTCTCATCTTAGTAGTGGATCTGACTAAGCCAAGAATTTCCTTTCCATTCCCAAAGCCATCAGGAAGGAACTGGGGAGAGCTCATTCACAAGTTGTGATTAAGAGATTCAGTCCTCACCCCTTTGCCTCCCTCTGTGGAGGCCCACAGAACTGAGATAGGGGCCCTTCAATCCAAAAATCAGGCCCCTTCCATGGTACTATGAAGAGGTGAAAGAATTTCCTAGGAACCTCCTAAAATGTGTAATAGATTTTTTCCGTTTCCCCTTCTGCCCCAAGACCCCACCTGGGAACTGCGTGAAGATTACTGCAGACCCTAAGGCTTTAGTAACGCCATTCCCCCAGCAGAACTGAGATACTGTACCACAGATGAGTAGGACCACTTATAGTGGGAAGAAAAAACCCTATGACAAGAGGTCCTGCTCTCCACAAGCAGTTCCAGGCCCTGGTTTCCTCCTCAGATCCATTGCACACTGGGCCCAACCATCCTCAGGATCAGCCAGTACAGCCTGCAAGGACTTAGAGACCCCACACTGCCACATTAGTTGGAATCAGGATTGGGCCTTAATTCATATAATTTGTTTCAAAATGGAGCTTTGTTACACACTGCTTTTGAGGACTGAAACATTGCTGAATTTAGCATAATAATTGCATTTCTAGGATGAGGCTGTAGAGAGAGGAGACTTGCAAGTTTGATTAACAGGGCTAGTGATTTGTTGCTCCATAAAGCAGAGGATATAAACAGAGAAAAGAAGTTTAATTTTAAACCAAAAATACTAGTGAAGTTGGGCCAGCTACACTTATTTACACCAGCTGAGGATCTGGCCTGTTAAGTTTATCACAATTGTGGCAGGGAAAGTTATGCTAGAACTGCTTTTGCATATTTTATTGAAACTAGCAGCTATCAAAGTACAGCATCATCATACTACCACTGTTCACCACAAGGAAACTCAGGGGCAAAAAGCTGAAGTGAAAACTGATGTTTAACTGATGCTTTGCTAGACTGGTCCTCTTCCTGGGCAGAGGACCAGTCTAGCAAAGCAAGGCATCACCAGCAAAGCTCAAGCAAAAGCAGCTTCAAAGATATGCAAGCTTTTACGTTCATTTGAAGTATAACTCTCTCCCCCAGAAATCAGTAGCCTATTTCTCTTTGTGGTTTCTGGTAGTGCACAGGTTTCTTTTGGTAATAAAGCAACATATCCACAAGGAATGCTGCACCTTAACTTTGAATTTTCAACCACTGAAAAAGAGTTGAAAGTAAAAAATAATAATTCAGTTTTCGAAGTCCTCAATCAAGTTATTTTTCTTAGGAATGCACCAGGGGGCTACAATTAGGGAAAGCACCTGTTTAAGTCTTCTTGACTTCAAGTGCTGCGGAATTAAGTATGCATTTAAGTGCTTATCTCAATCACAGCCCAAGTCCTACATACACAGGAAACTCCCTGGGTGACACTGTAACAGGATCAGCAGCCTCCTGACAGTCCTGTCGTAGCCTGGAGTCATTCTGCAGCACTCTGTCCATTTCCCTCTCTTGAGGGCCCATTAAAAACAGCACAGCCCACTATATTTCAAACAAAATTACCCCTTCTGGATGGGAGGGGTTCTAGTTTATTTAATCTTGCGTAGTCTCCAGTGGCCCTCTAGGCCCCTAAACCTTCCCCTCTTCGCTAAGGAAACCCTCAGGGGCTTGGGCTGTCTTCTCTGTGGTCCCTTTGATTTGCCCTTCCTCAGCTCCACTCAGGCTAGCAACAACGTCTGCCATGAACAGAACTCAATAATATTCTTCCCCTAGTAGCCCAAAACAAGCACAAAATCTTCACAACAATTTTAAACTGGGCCCAGTCCAGCCTTTTCTTCCAATGGTGAGCGGTCTGCATTGCCTCCTCTGATTCAGCTCCCACTCCCACAAGGCTTTACCTACCTGGAGCTCAATCTTCTAGCTGTAGCTTCCAAATTCCCCTGGAATCAGGATCTTTCCTAAAGGAGCCTCTCTCACTCCTTACAGTTTCCTGAGCTTCCCTGTTGAAACTTCCTGCTGCTCTTTCCAGGAAAATCACCTCTTTTCTCTCACCTATAACTCATTCAGTGAGTGGGGGGGCAGGGGGCAAGCCCAGGCCTTAAGGGGAAAGCCACCCTGTTACAGATACATATACCTCACCAATCACTCACCATGAATAATCTGCTGAACGCTCCTTGAAAGTTTCTAGAATCTTCTGGTGCCACTCTTCCCAGCCTGAAACTCTGGAAATTTTACATCTGTCTAGGTTGGAATTCAGATACGCTTCCCAACATTAACTGCATTGATTTATGAGCACCACTGATTAATTCACTATGCTCAGACACGAGGGTTTCAGAATGGCATGTGCTGTTATATTTAACAGGTCTGCTTACTAAAAAAAAAACAAAAGAGAGAGAGAGACAGAGAGAACTTGGGTGTGTATGATTGATAGTTTTGTTGATGTGTATGGGAAATATATTGGTTGGCTTTTATGGGCAGTTTATTGAGTGTATTTTTGTTAGGTTATATTAGTTTTATTTTGTGTCCGCAGCTATGGAGTAGGCATGACTTTTGAATCAGAGACCCTTATATGAACTCCTCCAAAAGTTGGAGTTGGAGACATTTATTTTGAATTCTCAATGCAAATCCTGATCTTAAACTAACAATTAGGTTATCTCTGCGTAAAGTGCTGAATCAGAAACCCAAATGCAAACACGCCTGAACTCCCGGGCTGATTCAACATCTGGATGAATCTAAATCTGAATTTTGCAACCCAGGCTCATCTCTAAGAAAAAGACAAAGACCTAGTTGAATCCATAAATGTGGTTTAGCTGTCCTGCTCTCTTCTAATCCTAGCTCTGACAATGACTCCTGCTATGGCCTTGTCCATGTGACATCAACCTCTTTGCTAACTAGCCTCTCTGTAAAATGGGGATGAGACTAACCATCAATTAGTTAATGGAGTTGATTCATCTCCAGTGGTGGAAACTGTACACACACATAGCTTGCTTCAGTTGGGGCTGCTCCCCTGGGAGGAGTGCTAGCTGTGTTTGCAATGCCAAACTCCCCCTATGGGTTTCATTAGTGATGTGAAGTTTTAAACTACAATCAGCAATCTCTCAAGCCATGCTGGTGTTGGATACCTGAGGATACTCTGATTTCGGGTATCCTGTGGGTGCTGTGGCTTCTTTCCGCTTCTCACTTCATCCAATGTCATCCATGTTGGGGGCTGTCAGGCCACAGCAGAGCAGAGGGTGCACCATCACAGATCTCTCTCAAAGAAGACTGGCTGCCACTGGGAATCTTTTGCTGGTGGAATCGGGCATAGCCCAGAGCAGGATTAACTCCAATGTTCTCAATTTGCTTTGAAGATGTAAAGAGCTAAGTATTATTATTTAATTTCTGGATTTGCCACACTGGGTCAGAAAATGGTCCATCAAATCTAATGTCATCTCTCCAACAGTGACCAGACCAGTACTGGATCCCTGAGAGGAAGGTAAAGCCCTTTTCATGGACCTGCAATACTGGAGGAGCAGGGTAGAATTCCCTCCTGACAGATGAGTTGAGCATTAAAACAAAATCAGAAGCTGTTTAAGAGTTTTGATGTCTAGAGCAACTTTATAATGCAGCAACATATGGTCCAATTAGACAGGCTTGCATGTGCTTCCCAACACAGGCCTGGGTAGTTCATTGACTGGTCTCCAAATTGCTGTATATTTTCAGCAGTTTGCCCTCAGCCAGTCAGCCTTTTTTAAAATTATATTTTACTTCTTATTTCAGTGCTTAATTTGTGGCAGGGCTGAGGCCCAGCACCTCTGGGCTGGGCAGTTCATAGCCCTGGCACCTCTGGGCTTGCCGCATCAGTTATGAATATAAAAAAATTGCTTGAGGCCTGGCACCTAATAGCTTGAGCCCTGGCACCTCTTTCATTACAAATTAAGCAGTGCCTTATTGCCTGTGGCTTAATCCATTCTGTAATCAGCTAGGCCTCCCCCGTCCCTCAGGTGGAAAATAAGAGTGGCTCTTGGAGGTTTGCTATTAACAGTCAGAAAAATGACTTATTTTTAAACAAATAATGGGACTGAAAATAAAACCAAACATTGTATGGTGCCTGCGGAGAGGCAGCAACTTCTCCATAGTTAATGCTGCATCCAGTTTCCGTTCTATTTTAGCATGCTATAGTTTTGGCTTGGACAACTGATTTGGGCTCCAAATTGCCAGATTTATGCTGAAGGGGAAATGAGAAACTGTCTGCATAATACATATGGTCTATTTGTGGTCAGATAAAGTATTTATGGGGACTTGCATTTGAGAGTGGTCAACAAGTGTCATTAATCTATATATTTAGGGCCAGATATTCAGCAGGTATAAACTGGTGTAGCTACATTGACTTTCATGGAGCTACACCAATTTTAACCAGGTAAAATGCTGACCCATAAAGTTTAGGTTTCTTTTTCAAAAGGTTTTGGCTTCTTTTATATTGTGAGTTTTCTGCTGAAAAACACTCGCATTTTGGGTCAAACTTAAGAGTTGGCTTGCTGGTGCTGTGGTAAAATACACATTCTTTATACTTGATCAGAAACATTGCAGACAGTGTCAAGTATAGGATGCCTTTAACTAATCCTTTCCTTGCTTTTGAGTGCATTGGTTTTGTAAATTGTCTGATAAGTAACTGCATGGTCACTTAACTGAATTTTTTAAATAAAGATTTTTGGTTTTTGAATTTTTCAAGGTGTTTTTTATTTGTATTTGTTTTGGGTTTAACATTTTTCTTCCTTTCTGTAGGTACATGCAGAGAGCCAGATCTATAGCTGGGTTAAATTAGCATCTTTCCATTGACCTCAGTATGAGCTACAGCCCTCTACAACAGCTTTTCAGCAAGCCCCTTGTGTTTTAAGTAGAACTAATGAAAAATTACATCATCTTTTATGTTTCTGTTAAAAAAAAAAGAGTTTTTTCAGCAACCAAAACTTTTTACTTTAAAGAACAGAACCATTCCTGTGTTCAGTATTTGACAAAACCCCAAGATTTTTGACAATAATTTGATTTTTTCATTAAAATTTCCATTTAATTCAAAAGCCATTTTGCTGATAAAAAAAATTGTATAGATAGGTTACTAGATTCTCAAAAGAATGCTGGCCAAACTGATAATGGTTTCTGCAGCACTCTGCTTTATTCAGTACACACCAAATAGAGTATTTTCATTTCCTAGTTAGCCACACATACATACACAGTATAGCCCTCCATTCCTCTAAATGTTAGGTAAAAAATACTAAAAATAAATCAAAGCAAACTAGGGCTCATATCCAGGATTAGAATCTGCATGCATGAATATACAAATCAGATAACTGCCTTTTTTTAGTCAATGTAGCAAATACATACACCAACAGACCTGCCATAGAAGCTCTGCCAGATTGTAATTTAATTTGATTGGCTCCTATGAGCATGTGACAATCACTTGTTCACCTTCATAACCAGACCTGCTCAACAGTAGAAGGGAAAAGATGCAAGTGAAACACTTTGGAGATCGTTTTTTTTCCCACACAAAAATGTACACCTCTGAACCAGCCTATTACAGAACAACCATAAAACATCTGATTTAAGCCATGAGGGATTTCTACATTCTTTACAGAATTATGGAGCAAAACCATGGCAAATATATAACTTTGCTGCATGTAGTAAATACATGCAAATGACCACAACATGATCCTATCCTATTAAAAAAATTAGAAAGGCATTTCCATAATATCTCTGTTTTACTTACTGTTCTTGAGACATAAACATCACAATTAACAAAAGAAATTCAAGAGATCAGACCATTCTAGTTGGTGTAAGTCAGCAAAGTTCTACAGAAGTCAGCCAAAGCTATAGCTGCACCAATGCGAATGGCTAGCGTAGACAGGATAAACCACTAGAAGCCATGATTCGCACAAATGCAGGTTAACCCCAGTATCATGCAAGCAAAAGCAGCACTGACACAAGTAGCAACTTAGCGTGTCCTTACTAGGGGTTTGCATTTCTGCATCTACACCAGGGGCTGTAATCAGGTAAAGTCCACAGGGTATACAAAGATGAAGAATTCGAGGCACACACAGATGAATGACTTGCCCAAAATCACACAAGAAGTTTGTGGAAACCAGGCCTCTTAACTTTCCGTCCTATGCCTTACACACAAGACCATACATACTGGATGGTCATACCGTACCTATGCTTGTCACTGGAGCCAGGAGAAAAGCAGAATCAAAACTTGGTAAGATGCCTGGCCGTTGTTTCTCTCATCACCGGCCTCAATTAGATCACTTTGAGAACATAAACATAGATTGACTCACCATTTTTGGAGCAGAATGTCCAAGAAAAAGACTTTTGGAGGAAATGGGGGGTGGGGAAGAAATGACAATGAGAGAAATTGGATAGCTGATGGGAAGGCATTGAAATAAAACAAATGAGCCATGAACGCATCCATCCAAGCCATGTGATATTATATTATGTTATGGGTAGGGGGAAGGTTGGATTCTCCATATTGGAGCTGACATTTGACTAAAGGTTAATGCATTAAATCATTTTTCCTTAACCATAGTCTTTCATGTCTTTGTCCCTCAGCCAGAAAGGGCAATACATCTTGTAAAGAGGGTGAGACGTTAACTAAATCCTCCATTTAAAAAAAACTAAATTAACCTTTGCTGGCATTTTTCAGGTAGACACAACTTTACATAAGGGCATGAAGAATGAGCAGTTACAGTCCAAACACTGAAATGTTTAATCTGAAAATCAAATTTCACAGGCTTGAGGTGTGTGAGAAAGCTATCATGACTGGCAAAGCCTGGGAGGGAAGGAGGAGGAAATCAAGTGTGTACACATTTTTTTTTAAGTCTAGATTCAAATTTAATCATTTTTGTCAGAGACCAAGTCTAAAGAAACCTCCTACCCCTTTTTGTCCTTTGTTCATCATCCCAATTTACCTTAAAATTTCATCCTTCACTGGCAAAATTTCAGCCTGTGTCCTATTAGCAAAATATTGCTGTTTAGACAAAGTTAGAAATTTGTCTTTTTGCCGGAAAACCCCACCTTCTAGTCACTATTTACTCAAGCCACTTGTGAAAATTCTCATCTTTACACATGAAAATTCACAAAGTGAAAATATAAGACTAGGTATAAAAATAGCAAAAGCACCATACACCCTAGGCTTAAAAGCCCAAGCCACAAAGTCCACACTTCTAATTTTAGCATGCACCCTGTGAGCATGCATCTGTCTACCTGGGCTGGGAGGCTTGCTCCCAACTGCTGTGTAGACGTACCCAATAAGGGGAACGTTTTGAAATTTATTGACTAAGGCCTGGTCTACACTACGTGGTTAGGTCGAATTTAGCCATGTTAGGTCGATTTAAAAATGACTGTGTCCACACAACCAACCCCGTTCTGTCGACCTAAAGGGCTCTCAAAATCGACTTCTGTACTCCTCCGCGGTGAGGGGAGTAGCGCTAAAATTGACTTTGCTGGGTTGAATTTGGGGTAGTGCGGATGCAAATCAACGGTATTGGCCTCCGGGAGCTATCCCAGAGTGCTCCATTGTGACCACTCTGGACAGCACTTTGAACTCCAAAGCACTAGCCAGGTACAAAGGAAAAGCCCTGGGAACTTTTGAATTTCATTTCCTGGTTGGTCACCATGGCGAATTCAGCAGCACAAGTGACCATGCAGTCCCCCCAGAATTGTAGAGCATAGAATATTTCTATGCTCCCCCTATCATCTCCGTCCCTGAGGTTATCAGAGATTAGAAGGCAAAAAAAAGCATTCACAATGACATGATTTCCAAGTTCATGCAGTCCTCTGGCACTGATAGGGCACAGCTTAATGCATGGAGGCATTCAGTGGCAGAGTCCAGGAAAGAATTAAAGTGAGCATGAAGAGCAGAGGCAGGCTAATGGGGGAGCAAATGAACATGATGAAGAGTCTGCTGGAGCTGCAGGAAAGCCAACAAGAGCACGGACCCCTGCTGTATTCACTGTGTAACTGCTTACCTTCCTCCCACGTTCCATAGCCTCCTCATCCAGACGCCCAAGAAGCTCCGGGCACCCAGCCACTCCACTCCAGGGGATGGCCCAAGCAATAGAAGGCTGTCATTCAAACAGTTTGATTTTTAGTGTGACTACAATAAGCAATGTGGCCTTGTCCTTCCCTCCTCCCACATTCCAGCCGGGCTACCTTGTCTGTTATCTCACTTTTTTTTTAATTAATAAAGAAAGAATGCATGGTTTCAAAACAACAGTTACTTTATTTTGAAGGGGGAGAGTGGTTGGCTTACAGGGAATTAAAATCAACAAAGGGGGCGGGTTTACATCAAGGAGAAACACACTCAGCTGTCACACTGAAGCCTGAGCAGTCATGAAACTGGTTTTTAAAGCTCTGTGATGTGCAGTGCGCCTTGCTGTGCTCTTCTAATCGCCCTGGTGTCTGGCGGCTCAAAATCGGACACCAGGAGATTTGCCTCAACCTCCCACCCTGCCATAAATGTCTCCCCCTTACTCTCACATTATTATGGAGCACACAGCAAGCAGCAATAACAATGGGAATGTTGGTTGCGCTGAGGTCTGACCAACATCTCCAGCAAGCTTTTAAATGTCCAAAGGCACATTCTACCACCATTCTGCACTTGCTCAGCCTATAGTCCAGATTACATGAACGGATCCCCCAAGTTCATTGCTGGGGAGCAGGAGAGCAGAGTTGCAGGGGAAATGATGGACCATACACCATGCCCTGAAGGTTGCTAGGAGCCGGGCAGGCAGGGCTGGCTTTAGGAAGTGCGGGGTCCAATTCGAACATTTTCGGCAGGGATGACTAACAAAAAAAAAAAAGTGTAAAAAAAGGCCTTTCATTTCTTCCATATATTATTTACTTTCTATAACTATATAAATAATAAAATTATATATTATGTACATTGCATCATATATGCTGTTGATTGGTTATTAATGACTGCTGTTTCACATGTGTGGGTCCCTGCCACTCCCTGGGGGTATGCACATGTGTAGGTCCCAACTGCTCCCTGCCCGCCTCATTGAAGCAGGTGTGCAGGGTTACTGCCCTGGGAACTGCAGGGCAGCAGTGGACATGGGGCTGGTTGGAGGTAGGGCAGGGGCTGACTGGAGGTAGGGTCTGGCTGCAGGCAGGGCAAGGGGTGTGGGGCTGGCTGGAGACAGGGGAGTGTGGGGCGGGCTGGCTTCAGGCAGGGCCGCAGGGGGGTTCAGCAGGGGATAGCAGGGCTGGAGACAGAAGATTGCGGGACTGGCTGGCTTCAGGCAGAGGGGTGCAGCAGGGTTGGCTGGAGACAGGGCAGGGGGTGTGGGGCTTGGTGCAGGCAGGGCAGGCAGGGCAGGGTGTATAGGGCTGGTATGGGCAGGGGTGTGTGGGGCTGGCTGGCTGGCTTTGGGCAGGGCCACAGGGGGGTGTGGCAGGGGTTGGCTGGAGACAAGGCAGGGGGTTTGGCAGGGGCTGGCTGTGGGCACGGGGTGCAGAGCTGGCTGCAGGTGGGGGGGGAGCGGGGCTGGTGCGGGCAGGGCAGGAGGTGCAGCAGAGGCAGCTGCAGCCCTGGCCCTTTAAATAGCCCCCAAGTCCCCTGCTATCCCAGGGCTCTGGAGGCTATTTAAAGGGCCCATGGCTTCCCTGCTTCTACCCAGCCCCAGACCTTTTAAATAGCAGCGGGAGCCCTGGGGAATGCATGGGGGCAATGGGGTCTGGCGGCTATTTAAAGAACTGGAGTGGCAGAGGCCCTTTAAATAGCCCCCGGAGCCCCCCACCCGCTACCCCAGGGCTCCGGGGGCTATTTAAAGGGTCCAGAGCTCCAGCCAGGAGAGCAGAGCTGCAGGGTAAGGCTTGCCGTGCTTCGGCAGAGCTCCAGCTGGGAGAGAGGGGCTGCAGGGCTTGCTGCGCTCCAGCCAGAGCTCCAGCCGGAGCCACGGGTCTTGCCACGCTCCATCCGGAGCTCCAGCCAGGAGAGTGGGGCCGCAGGGCTTGCCACACTCCGGCCAGAGCTCCAGCTGGGAGAGTGGGGCTGTGGGGCAGCTGCACTCCCGCTGGCGCTTTGGTCAGGGGAGCGGGGCCATGGAAGACCCCAGAGCAGACCGCAGCCAGGGTAAGTAAAAAAAATTAAAAAGGTGCCTAAGGCATGGGGCTGTTTTAACCTTATTCCCAGATTTGGACCTTAGCGTCCAAAATATGGGGGTTAGCATGAAAGCCTCCAAGCTTAGTTACCAGCTTGGACCTGGTACTTGCTGCCACCACCCAAAAAATTAGAGTGTTTTGGGGCACTCTGGTCCCCCTGAAAAACCTTCCCTGGGGACCCCAAGACCCAAATCTCTTGAGTCTCACAACAAAGGGAAATAATCCTGTTTCCCTTCCCCCCTCCAGGTGCTCCTGGAGAGATACACAGACACAAGCTCTGTGAAACTACACAGAGTGATTCCCCCTCTCCGTTCCCCAGTCCTGGGAACAAAAAGGACTTTCCTCTTCACCCAGAGGAAATGCAAAATCAGGCTAGCAATCCAACACACAGCTCTCCCCTTGATTTCTTCCTCCCACCAATTCCCTGGTGAGTACAGGCTTAATTTCCCTGAAGTAAAGAAAAACTCCAACAGGTCTTAAAAGAAAACTTTATATAAAAAAGTAAGAAAAAATACAAATAGTCTCTCTGTATTCAGATGACACAATACAGGGCAATTTCTTAAAAGAATATTGAATAAACAGCCTTATTCAAAAAGAAGACAAATCAAAGCACTCCAGCACTTATATTCATGCAAATACCAAAGAAAAGAAACCATAGAACTTACTATCTGATCTCTTTGTCCTTACACTTAGAAACAGAAGACTAGAAAACAGAACTACTTCTCCAAAGCTCAGAGGAAGCAGGCAGACAGACAAAAGACTCAGACACACAATTCCCTCCACCCAAAGTTGAAAAAATCCGGTTTCCTGATTGGTTCTCTGGTCAGGTGTTTCAGGTGAAAGAGACATTAACCCTTAGCTATCTGTTTATGACAGGGGCCCTCTTAGGCGTGGGGCCCGATTCCCAGGAATCGGGCCAATCAGCCTAAATCTGGCCCTGCGGGCAGGGAAGACATTACCAGAATTCCTGGTCAAGCTACATGTCCAGCGAAGACAGTTACCAGTCCTACTGCACCATCTTCTGCCAGTAGCATGCAGGAGGACCAGTACGGATCCCCTGAGCTCGTTGCTGGGGAGCCGAGCAGGAGAGCAGAGTTGCAGTTGAAATGGTGGATGACGACGGTTAGCCGTCCTACTGCACCTTCTGCTGTGAAGGCAAGGAGCTGCTGCTGTGTAGCAATGCCAGCTGCTGCAGGTGCTTCTATGTCGAATGCTTGGAGGTCCAGGTAGGGCAAGGTACCTCAGCCAAGGCAAAAGAGCAAGAGTCCTGGAGCTGTTACATGTGTCAACCACAGGACAGGAATATGATGCATCTAAAATCTTAAAAGGCCCGCACATTTCCCAGAGTCACTACTGTTGATAATACAACATCAATGATTGCATTGGCTACTTGGATCACAGGAGCCCCCAGAGTAGACTTGCCCACAACAGCAGTGGTGATGGTGAGCTGAGTGGGCTCCATGCCTGCCAAGGTATGGCGTCTGCATGGATAACCCAGGAAAAAAGGCACGAAAAGATTGTCTGCCTTTGCTTTCACGGAGGGAGGGGCGACTGATGACAGGTACCCAAAAGCACCTGTGACAATGTTTTTGCCCCATCAGGCATTGGGAGCTTAACCCAAAATTCCAATGGGCAGCGGAGACTGCAGGAACTATGGGATAGCTACCCACAGTGCACCACTCCGTAAGTCGATGCTAGCCATAGAAGTGAGGATGCACTCTGCCGATTAATGTACTTAGTGTGGACATACGCAATCAACTGTATAAAATCAATGTCTAAAAATCAACTTCTATAAAATGGACCTAATTTCATAGTGTAGACATACCCTAAGAGAGTATGTCTCTACAGGGAGATTTAGTGGCATAATTATAATGAGACACTTTGGAAAGGGTTTTAAGCTAAACTGAAAAAAGGTTTCCTGTACCAGAATAAAAATGTCCACATGAGAAGTTATACCAGTAAAAGTAGAGCATTTTAACTGGTATAACTAGTAAAAGTTTCCCATGGAGACACACTTTTATAGTGATAGGCTCCCCCCCACCCGAGTCCACCCCCCAGGCACAACATGGAAACTTCATTGTATGAGTTTCACTCTGACTGGAGAGGCAAAAGATCCTTTGCATTTCCCTTCAGGAGTGCTGCCAGGACCTTTATTAGTCTCCTGAAGCTTCAGTGGACATTTGTGAATGAGGTCTCTGGTTACCCATAATTTCACTGCCGTAAAAAAATAACTCTAGCAAGACTAAGAGCCAGGGTTTATTTTTTTCTCCCGCGAACTAGTGGCAACATCACTTTTCCCACACCACCTCCTCTCTACAACCAGAGCAAAAGAGGAGGAGGGGGAGGTGATAATCTTTTAGGAGTGCAGCATTTAACACTCGTGGGGGGAGGTGATAATTTTTCAAACTTCCAAAGGGATTAACACAGAGGAACAGAGTAAACTGAAATTTCACTAGGAGAATCGACATCCATTGGAGTAAGTTTCAGAGTTTCACTCTGCCTCACTTGTAAGTAAAGTTTTATTACAATTAAGTTCGCTGTAAGCAAGGTTTACTGTATGCCGACAATGCAACATAGACTCATAGACTCTAGGACTGGAAGGGACCTTGAGAGATCATCGAGTCCAGTCCCCTGCCCTCATGGCAGGACCAAATACTGTCTAGACCATCCCTAATAGACATTTATCTAACCTACTCTTAAATATCTCCAGCGATGGAGATTCCACAACTTCCCTAGGCAATCTGTTCCAGTGTTTAACTACCCTGACAGTTAGGAACTTTTTCCTAATGTCCAACCTAAATCTCCCTTGCTGCAGTTTAAGCCCATTGCTTCTTGTTCTATTATTGGAGGCTAAGGTGAACAAGTTTTCTCCCTCCTCCTGATGACACCCTTTTAGATACCTGAAAACTGCTATCATGTCCCCTCTCAGTCTTCTCTTTTCCAAACTAAACAAACCCAATTCCTTCAGCCTTCCTTCATAGGTCATGTTCTCAAGACCTTTAATCATTCTTGTTGCTCTTCTCTGGACCCTCTCCAATTTCTCCACATCTTTCTTGAAATGCGGTGCCCAAAACTGGACACAATACTCCAGTTGAGGCCTAACCAGGGCAGAGTAAAGCGGAAGAATGACTTCTCGTGTCTTGTTTACAACACACCTGTTAATGCATCCCAGAATCATGTTTGCTTTTTTTGCAACAGTATCACACTGTTGACTCATATTAAGCTTGTGGTCCACTATGACCCCTAGATCTCTTTCTGCCATACTCCTTCCTAGACAGTCTCTTCCCATTCTGTATGTGTGAAACTGATTGTTCCTTCCTAAGTGGAGCACTTTGCATTTATCTTTATTGAACTTCATCCTGTTTACCTCAGACCATTTCTCCAACTTGTCCAGATCATTTTGAATTTTGACCCTGTCCTCCAAAGCAGTTGCAATCCCTCCCAGTTTGGTATCGTCCGCAAACTTAATAAGCGTACTTTCTATGCCAACATCTAAATCGTTGATGAAGATATTGAACAGAACCGGTCCCAAAACAGACCCCTGCGGAACCCCACTTGTTATACCTTTCCAGCAGGATTGGGAGCCATTAACAACTACTCTCTGAGTACGGTTATCCAGCCAGTTATGCACCCACCTTATAGTAGCCCCATCTAAATTGTACTTTCCTAGCTTATCTATAAGAATATCGTGCGAGACCATATCAAATGCCTTACTAAAGTCTAGGTATATCACATCCACCGCTTCTCCCTTATCTGCAAGACTCGTTATCCTATCGAAGAACGCTATCAGATTAGTTTGACACGATTTGTTCTTTACAAATCCATGCTGGCTATTCCCTATCACCTTACCACCTTCCAAGTGTTTGCAGATGATTTCTTTGATTACCTGCTCCATTATCTTCCCTGGCACAGAAGTTAAACTAACTGGTCTGTAATTTCCTGGGTTGTTTTTATTTCCCTTTTTATAGATGGGCACTATATTTACCCCCTTCCAGTCTTCTGGAATCTCCCCCGTCTCCCATGATTTCCCAAAGATAATAGCTAGAGGCTCAGATACCTCTTCCATTAACTCCTTGAGTATTCTAGGATGCATTTCATCAGGCCCTGGTGACTTGCAGGCATCTAACTTTTCTAAGTGATTTTTTACTTGCTCTTTCCTTATTTTCTCTTCTAAACCTACCCTCTTCCCGTAAGCATTCACTATACTAGACATTCCTTCAGACTTCTCAGTGAAGACCGAAACAAAGAAGTCATTAAGCATCTCTGCCATTTCCAAGTCTCCCGTTACCGTTACCCCCTCCTCATTGAGCAGTGGGCCTACCCTGTCCTTAGTCTTCCTCTTGCTTCTAATGTATTGATAAAAAAACATGTTATAAGACACATATCTGTATATTAGGAGAAGAGATGTGCAAGAACACATTTCCCCCCCAAAGATGGGGGATTGCTTGGCAAGCTGGGTGTATGAGAGAGAGGCACAGAACTGGTGGGGGAAGCCAGCAGACAGCTACAGAAGCAGTTGTAAGTGTGGTGCTGAGAGGGAGAAGAAGAACCAAGCTCCTTGGGACACAGGACTGCTGTTTATTTCTACTGTGTTCAGGGAAACAGGACTTTGTTTACAGCCTTTGTAAATAAATGGGATTGGACCAAAGAAAATACCTGACTTGTACCATTGATTTCGCCTCCTAACAGAGACAATCCAGCAACGCCTCAAATATTGACTAACTCAGTGGTTCTCAAACTTTTTTAATGGTGACCCCTTTCACATAGCGAGACTCTGAACGCACCTCCCCTTATAAATTAAAAACACGTTTTTGTATATTTAATACCGTCAGGCCCTCTCAGAGGTCCAGAGAGGCCCAGGCCACTTCTAGCTTTCAAGGCCCCTTTCAACATGCACTTGATCCAGCACCAGCCACTAGTAGAGGTTTGTTTATATAATCAGCTGATCTGAGAGGACGTTCATCGCAGTATAATCTTGTGCCATCAGAACCGATATATATTTATTAATATTTATAAACATTTTAATTCTTTAATATAACAAAATCTGTATCAGTTAACGAAAATGTATGTCTTTTACCAAATCACATCTCTTATTTGCTTAAATTTGCAGCTCTAAGCTGAGAGTATGTGTCACATTTTGGTCCGATAGGGATGTGTATAAAAACAAGTTGCGAAACTTATCAAATGCCAAAAAATTAACAAGTGTCTAAATTTGAGGCTCCCCTTTGAGCTTGAGGCCCATGCCAAATGGCCCTCCTGGGCCCCCCCTCTGATTGGCCCAGAACACCATTATAAATGCTGGAGGCAAAATGGAGTTTGGGGTGGAGGCTGACAGCTCGCAACCCCTCATGTAATAACCTCACAACCCCCTGAAGGGTCCCCACCCCAAGTTTGAGAACCCCTGGACCAACTGCTTGGACCAAAGGGGTCACAGTAATATCACAAAGAATATGAACTATATGGGACATATTTAATTAAATTATCATCCATCCATCCACTCTGACAGCAGGTGTAGAAAGGAAGGAAGCGAAGCGAAGCAGAGCTGTAACTGAAAATGTGTAAACTACAGACAATGAAACGCTGAAGGTAATAATGAAAAGTTTTAGCAGGCTGGGCTTTCTAAGTTAATATTCCTCGATCTTACGCATCACTGACTGAGTTTCTTGTTGTTTACTTCTATTTCTAAAAGAAATGGAAGAAATAGTTCCTATATAAAGCAAAACAATTCAACATTAGAGGAGTTTGTTGTTATTTTATGCATTTCCTGACAAACTTGAAAATGTAGCCATTTAAAAAAAAATCAAGTTGCACTGATTTTTTACTTCAAAAAACCCCCCTTTTCTGGGTGAACTTGTACATCCCTGTGTAAAAGGTGGCTTCAGTGCTTGACACATTTGTTGTGGAAGTAGCCATTTTGTCACATTTGCTAGACAAGTAAGATTTGAAGAGTGTGAAATCACAATGATATTTGGAGGGGGTGGAAGAAATTTCTAAAAATGACATAGCTCTGATTTGGAATTGTAGTCAGAATCTTTTTTGCAGGTCCTTTCCCCCAAAAGATGTATGTTTTCTCCACATATCAAGCCCTCAGCTTGCTAGGGCACAGGACTAGAAGGCTCTGTTCTTCCATCTTTATATGCAAAAGATTTCCTGATCTCTTCAAGAATCTTCTGGTTCTTCTCCATCATGAGGCTTGGCTCAAGAACAGGAGAATTCTGTTTCCCTCAGAGAGAATCTCCTGTTGAGTCTGAACCATACAATCCTCGATCTCTGTCGGATATCAGATAAAATCACTATAAAGCTCCATCCTGTTCTTGCTGCCTAAGTACTTCTCCAACTTGGCATTGGATAGCATGTCTGCATATAAACGGAGCTCTCTTTGTTAAGGATTATAGGGTGCAGCAGTTATATGGCCCTTCCACACCTGCCTGGATACAAAAACATGGATGTTCTTGGCCTTTGCTTGATTTTCAGCCTCCTCTCCTCTGAATGGAAATTATTTATTATGCATTTATTAGAAGCAGGGCCAGATAAACTTTTTGTGGGCCTGGCACCACACATATTTGTGGGGCTCCACTGGGGAAATAGGGCATGTGATGGGGGGTGGTCTGCAGAGCGAGGGGCTGGTTGGGAGCAATGAGGGGCAGCACAGCAGGAGTGGCCCCACTCAGCCCAGCACAAGGGCACTGTTTACAAACCCACAACTGCTAGGAGCACACTGGGCCACCCAGCCCTGTGCTGCCAGCGTGCCCCTTCCATGCTGCCCCCCTGCCCAATGCCCTGCCCTTATGCCCAGCACCCCATCACCCAGACTTCCCCCACAGATCCCTGTGCCCAGCACCCACTCGCCCAGAGACCTCCCTCACAGATCCCTATGCCCAGCACCCCCCTCACCCAGAAACCTCCCCCACAGATCCCTATGCCAATGCCCCCGGACCTGCTAGGCCCAGCACCCCCTGTCCAGAGACCCCTCCCGCTGACTTCCCACCACAACTGCACAGCACCCTGCACACCATACCCCTTGCCCAGCTCCCCTACCCACAGATCCCCTACTGTTCAGCATCCCCTTCATGTCCCACCATCATAGCTGTACAGTGCCCCATATTCCTGAGGGAGTTCTGCATCAAATTCTGTGCATGATATTTTAAAATTCTGCCTTTTAAAAAAAAATAAATAAATGAGGAAGCTCCACCATGGCAGTGGGGAGCACAGGCCACTGGCTGCACAGAGGTAGGAGACCACTCTGCAGCCTCCCCCACCCCCCGGGACAGGGACTGACCTTGACACAGCACAAGGATCAGGCCTACCACATAAACACCCTGGGGCCCTGCCCCTTTTGCGCCAGGCACACCAGATGTGGGCAGGGAGGATCCAAGTGCATAGGGACTTAGTGTGGGGAGATCCAGATGGGGGTAAGAGGGTTCTGTGTGGGGCAGTCTGGATGCACAGGAAGGTTCCAGGTGCAGCAGCAATAGGAGTCTGCAGGGGGAGCCAAGTGAAAGTGGTTGGAGCTCAGCGATGGGGAGGAGAAAGGTCTCGGTGCAGGAAAGGTGGGGTTCATTTGGGTGGGGGTCTAGGTGTAGGTAGTTGAGGCTCATTGGGGAGGGTGTCTAGGGGTGGTACAGATGCAGGGGAGCTGGGGCTTGTCAGGGTGAGGGTTTGATAGGCCTGTTTAACAGGGGAGTCCCAACTTCTGTCAAGGGGATCTGCACACTGGGCCCCCACTTCCCTCATCCCCTTCTCTTACCCATCCCATGCCCCTTGCCTACCACTCCATCTCCTTCCCACCCACCCCCTTCCTTCCCCACTGCCTCTTTCCCCCTTCTCTTCCCCAGCCCATGCTCCTTCCCCACTGCTCCATCTCCTACCCAGGCTTGGGGGGCAGGGAGGAAACTGCCCCCCAGCATGAGCCAGCGGAGCGGGCTGGGGCTGGGTCACTCCATTTCCTGCCACCCGATGATTGCAGGGCGGGCCCGACCCCACACACACAGGGTGGCGGGAAGTGGATTGACCAACCCCAGCCTGCTTCACTCTGCTCCCCTGGCTCCGAGCCTTGGGACTGGAAAGCAGGAGGGAACTGCCCGGCAGCACTCACTGGCGGCTTCTGAATGAGTATTGATAGTACATGTTTCAAATTATAGCTCAATAATATGCTACTCACAGATTCACAACACAAGCTTAACAAATCCTCTGTTGCACATATATTAATAGAATTATGTTTTTAAATAAAACAGATACATGACTGAAGAATTAAAATCCTGATGAAACAAGATTACTGTTGAGTTACTCTTTAAATGTCGATATCTCCTTTGACCATTTTAAAGTTCCATTCTGTTAAATACCAAAACAATTTGCAAGACTGCATTCTGAACTAACATATTACAAAACTATATTAGATAAAAGAGCCTTTTTAAAGTTTCCAAAGCACAAAATAATGGGATCCTGCCCCCCTCAAGGTCAAAGACACTGTAAAAGGACCCCTTTTGGTTTGCTCTTTTGTTTAAACTGACCAATGTTCACCATGCTGCAGCATTTGTTTCAGGACTCATCCTCAGTGTACCGTGCACCTGGGAAAGACTGAGGGTTGGGAAGAGTTGTGAGTGTTAAGAGGTGGGAATTGTGTTGATTTTTTGATGCTTTAGTACTTAATATTTACCCTTTCCCATATCATATTTTCCTGCTCTGAGTAAAATCCCCTTTGTTTTACTATTATTTTTGGTATGTTATTTCTTTTTGGGGGTTGCACTGATGTACTTTATCATTTCATGTGTAAGCAGAGTCAGGATGAGCGCTACCCTGACATCTGGTGGTGAATTGTAGGGAATGTGGAAAGAATTCCAAGAATTTCAAAGAATGGGGAAAGATTTGCATTGGCATCCACCCTCCACTTAGCATAAGCCCACAGCAGACTGGGATGGTTTATTTAACAGCTCTGGGATCCCCAATTTCTTTGTTATTGGGGCAGGAAAAAAAAAGTTTGTCTCCCTGATTGTGTGACTGGGAAGCTGTGGGACTGCTTTGTGACAGAGATGACTCAACCTCAGTTGGGTGGTACTTGCTAAACATGGGACATGGGTTCCAAAACCCCATGGAGGAAGAGAGGTTGGGGACTGGTGTGTGTACCTGATGGTATGGGCCCCTTGTGAGGGTCTGGAACACCAATTGCACAGCCTCCTCTCTCCCCTGTGGAATGTCAGAGTTGATTTTTTTATTCCCGTAAGAATCCAGATACAGGTTACTAAGCTGAACTCACTTTTGGCTAATGGTGCACTAGCACTGGGGCTCCCCTACTATGAGCTGAGAGCACTGAGTACTGTGCTAACTAGTGGGGGAGCCTGAAGCTATACTGTGGAACAGAGCAGCTGGTGGAGTGGAGCAGTTTGTAGGGACGGCTGGAGCGGCTCACGGGACAGCTGGTGGAGCAGAGCAGTTTGTGAGGATGGCTGGAGGAGCAGAGCGGAGCGGCTGGTAAAGCGGAGCAGTTCGTGGAGAAGGCGGGAGCAGAACCCACGGAGAGGCAGGGCAGTTGGCCCTGGACCACGTAAGGTACCCCTTTCTACCCAGGCTGGGGGAGGGACCTCTGCAGATAGACTCTCAAACTTTGGGGCTGCACTGACCCAGGACAGAGACTTTTGGATTGTGGGACTTTTGGGACTGTGGGTGATTTGGGGGTTGCTAGACTCAAGAGCCCAGGAAAGAGGACACAGCCCAATTTCCTGGGGTGGGTCTTTGCTCACGGTTTGGTCTATGAACTCTAGTTGAGGTGTTTTCCCAATTTAGTGTTTGTTGTTTATCTCATGTATTAAACGTTTTCTGCTACACCAAGACTCTGTGCTTGCGAGAGGGGAAGCATTGCCTCTTTGAGGCGCCTACAGGTGTGTGTAAGATTTTCCCAAGTCACTGGGTGGGGGCTCGAGCTGGTTTGGCATTGGGTTATTGAAACGGAACCCCTGGCTACTGAACCTGGCCCTTGTTGCTGCCAACTCAGAGGGGCAGAAGGGTTACACATGCGTACTGGGTTTTAGATTCCTGGCTGGCAATAGTAACATTAATCATTTTCCCAAGGGACAGCACCCCTTGTGTCCCAGGTACAGTGATGATTAACCTTGGGTGGAGGCACCAGGCATCACAAAAAGAACACAGGACCCAACCCATGTGAGGAGACGGGGAGAAGCCACTTCAATTAGTTAAGCACCAGGGAGGAAGCTGGAGGCACATCTCAGGGGACAGGTTCCACTGTAATTGATACACAACAAAAAAACACTTTAAAAGACACATACTTAAAATAAATCCCTGATAAAGCCACCTTTTTTAAGGACAGGTCTGCATTAGAGTTTTCCCCCACAGCTTTACGGCTGTATTGTCAACTGCAAGAATTAAAAAAAATGAGTCAGGCTCTGAAAATCATGAGAAAAAAAATCATTTTGTGTTATTTTTGTTTGCCTTCTGGTATTTGAGTCTTCATTGTTCATGTTTCCAACAGTTCTCCACAACCCATGAGTGCTATATAATTTTGGTTTAAAATGAAAGCCGCGGTTCTGATATTCACATGATTCAAGAAGCTAGATCTTTAAGAAAAACTCCTCAAGTATCGTGAGGTGCATGATAGGACCACAACAGCTTGCAACACTGCTACCATGGTTGTTATGCTGGTTGTTCTTTGAGTTAGTGAGAGCTCAAGGGTAGATAAAGTTAAAGAAGGGATCATTCTGATCATCTAATCTGACTGTCTGTATAACACAAACCACAGGACTTTCCTGAATTAATTTCTGTTTGAACTACGGAGCTGCACCAGCAGTAACAAGAATGAGGAATTGGAAAATAAAATAGTCTAGTGTGGACAAATTAGAAGAGGTGTCATCATTATCATCTTACATCCCACCTAACAAATGTCTGGTTGCTTTCAGAAGCTTCGCATCTAAAACTAGAATTGGTCAAAATTATTTGTTCAAAAACACTTTTAAATGAAAAATGGCCCTTTTCCTTTAAAAATTTAATTTCCTTTAAACTTATTTTTCAATTAAAAACCAAAAATCAATTCTATTTCTCCTCATATACCATTTTCTCTGCCTTGTTTCCTTTCCCCTCGGCTCTTATTTTGCCATCAAAGGGCGGCAGGGAGAAGCAAAAAGGGAGAAAATGGTAAAAGTAGTAAGAGAAATGGGAGTAAAGTCTATATCTTCAATTTTCATTTTTGAATTTTTGTAAAAAAACAAACAAACAAAAAAACAAACCAAAAAAAACCCAAAACCCCAAACATTTTCACAGAAGGTTTTGTTTTTCAAAGATGACTGGTTTTAAACCAGGTCTATTTACAAATCCTGTGCGCATAAAACAAATCAAGGAAAGGCACATTTTTGCTTTTACAGATGAGAGAGCAAGCAAGGCAGGAATCATCTTTAACTTAAAGGATATTCTCTAAGGGATCAAACATTTTATTCCCCTCCCTCAGATTTTATTTTTTCCACTATTTGTAACCAGGGCATCACTGGTTCAAACAGCACATGACTTAGAAACATTCAGCAACTTCCAAAATATGAGGCAATAATACAAGCTGTGAGCTTCTTAGAACAATAACCTTCCTGCGTGGCTGGAAAACACCTAGTGCATTGTGAGTGCGACCATAAGCAAAAATACTGCTGTACTAAGGGCCTGATCCGGTGCTCACCGACATCCTTTGAAAAGCTCCCACTCATTTCATTTGTAGCAGAATCAGTACCTTAACAAAGAGAAAAAAATAGCTTTTGCCTTCGCTGGCAAGGTATTATTACTTCTTTCCAGGAGCCTCTACAATATACCGTACAAACACAAAAGAAGCCTTCGTCCCAACCATGGCAAAGCCTTTACGCTCAAAATTCATTGACATTTCATTGACTTCAGCGGGCTTTGGATCACGCCCATAGTGAGGGAAGTGATAAACACAATGTTTTCCCATGTTCGTTTAGCTTTAAACATAAGCGGGGGGGGGGGGGGGGGGAAGAGGAAGGGGAGGGGGTTAAGAGTCCAGACAAATATTATAGAACAATAAGAACAAATGAGAAAATGCATGTTTACAAAATTAGAAATTACTATGTTACAGGCCCAGTCCTGCCCATAGAAAGGCTATGGCTTCGAAAGTACCTAAGGGAGCTTGAAATTCAATGGGATTTGGGTGCGTAATTGCCTTTGGCTTTTTTGAAAACTCCAGCTAATTAGTAAGTGTATGTGTGGAAATGTGTAGAAAATGGAGCCCATAGTTTCGGTCATTTCTAAGGTCCGAGAAAGGAGATACTCAGCAACGAAAGGGTGTCTGGCTGCTTTGGCAATTTCACCTTGCCTGGACAAAATGCAGCTGTCTCTGTCATTTCTGAACCTATAGAGAAATGGGCTGTAGTTTCCTGACAACCTACAACATTCCGATACCAGAGATATCCCAGCACTACTTCTCTACTGCACTTCCTACTACTGGCAAAGGATTGGGCACAACATAGTAATTTTCCAACATGGTTGAAAACTTATTTGGTCTTGTGTGACAGACTGGAGTAAATCATGTTTTAATCATGTCCCAGTGTTGGGCTATGGCGCTGTACTTTAGCAAGGACGTTGTGTGTTTGGAGAGCACTGTTAAACCATGATTTGCCTATACTGCATGACCAAACCATGTTGCAACAACACATCCCCACACATGGTAAGAACTAAGAATTACAGTGTAGGTGGGACCCCCAATCTTTCCCTTTTTTCCCCTTCTCAGGGGTAGCATTGTTATTAATTCTACAGCTTTGCATAAGACTGCATTTTCTTCTGTTCCCCTGTCTTAAAAATACAAAAGCCAGATCCCGTCCCCTGCTCTGTCCCCTCTAGACAGCTCTGATGGCACAAAAGGGATGAAAAGCTGGTGTAGACAGCCAGCTGTGGATTTCTCAGAAAGTTTATAGCCATTGTAACTGGCCCCATGCCATCTGTTCCTGAGTCCCTGGTGCAGGGACCTCAGGGCTGCTCTCATTTGCACTGGGAGCTGCCTCCTGCAGCTCTCAGGATCTCACACACGGGTGCACCAAGCACAGCTCAAGAGTACTTGAGGAGCTGGCTCAGGATGTTTAGAGATTGTGTGGGAATTCTAGGTCATCTCTGCACTGTACTCAGCAGTGATTTGTTCACAGAAATGTTTGCACAAAAAAAAAAAATTATGCTCCCCCAAAGACTAATAAAATCACATTCAGAGCATCTCCTTTTTTACAACGCGAGGTGATAAAAGGTTAATTCCAAGAGCTATCAATAAATCACAGCTTCCCAAACCACTGGCTTTTAGGAGCATTGTAGGCTGTTAGAGTTAAAGTTAATACAAATAGTAGCAATTTTGAAGCGGCAGGTCTGGTGTGTTCTCAGGTTTAGCTGTAGCTTTAAATATTATAAAACTACTGCAGTCTAAAAAGCTGCATTCCTTCAATCTGTTCTAGTGCGTTGGAGCGCCCATCAATTCCTTAGGAAGCAATAGTTTTTGAAGTCACTTCCATAAGGAGAATGGTTTGCAACTAAGTTAGGTGCAATGCAGCATCCTGCCACTTTAAACAGAACACATCAATTAAAAGCATTTTCTTACTTACTTCTGTCCTATTTTTGCTCAGCTGGAAACCAAACTCGCAAAACCACCCACAGTATCAAACTTCAGAAGTTATCCATTTTACAAAAAGCAAAATTAATCAGCAGTTTTTAGAAGACTGCAGAATATATTAGCAAACAGGTAACTCGGGGGGTTTGGTTTTTAATAACAAAAGGCTAAAGCTTAAGAAAACATTTTAAAATCACTATCATGCAGCTATATTTTTTTAATGGCAAACCAACATCTTGCAGCAAAGGAATTAATCAGATGAGGAGACAAATGCAGTATTTCAACTTAGATCCTTGCAACAGTAATGAGACATTAGTGATGGTAGGTAATTTATTAAGGCCTGTACATTCTCACACAATTAAGCAGTGAATGAGACACACCGCAGCACCTGCATGTTTCATTAAATATTGCAGTAACAATACTATAAAATGTTATACATATTCTCTTAATATACTCACTGTACAGCAAGGCATGAGTGCTGTGTTAGTCTCAGAAAAAGTCCTTTAGAGTCTGAGGCAGAGCAACCTTCTTTTCATTTTAATCTCACGCAATCCAGTGCTAGTGGAAAGTGGCCAGACAAGATCTGATTCATCAGCCGGTAAAATGGTCTAAAGCTGCCATTCCACAGGACACTATTCCTCTATCTGCTTTGACTGTGGGCTCAGCCATCAGCCAGTAAAGAAGAAAATCAGCATCAGAGTGCAGGAAAACACTGTGCTTGATGCAAAGGTGATACTCTCCAAATATTCAGCCCCTCTCAGCGCTACTGCTGTGCACAGATGTCCTGCCTAGAAAACAACTTGCACTTGACTCATTTAGTTAAAATGGATGGAGAGCAATTCTGAACAGTAACAGAGATAAAGGACTCAATCAGTCAAGTAGGTGTTTCATGAACTCAGCATGAAAAAGCAATACAGCAGGCTCTGGATTCATGAGTCCATGCCAGTGTCAGTCACTGTTTGACACAGAAGAGGCATATCAGTCATAACACCAAGGGGGCAGGGTTAAGAAGGAAATTATAATGAACACAACCCTAAATGATTTTTTGGGGAGGGTAGGAAGCAATTTGGGGTGGGCATGATCTGTGTACCATTGAAACATCAGTTTCCTTCTAACTTCGTCAAGCCACCAATCTCCTGTTCTCTGGTGGCTTACTTTGCCTTGTGCTCTGACGGTTCAAAGAAAAGAAAGTGGTTAACAGTAACTGGAGTTCTCTGAGTATATTGCTCCTGCAGATCCACACCACTGGGTGGGTGTGCCTGTTGCAGATACAGTTTCGGCATGTCATGTACTTCACCTAGTGCAAGGACAGAAAAGCAGCCTCAGCCCCAACAGCTCTCAGGGTCCTAGTACCAAGGAAGTGAGGGAAAGAGAAGGAGTGGATCTGCATAGGCAATGAATTCCCAGAAAATTCTGGCCTTTGGGAACTGCCTCTGTAGACTCCGACCCAATGAGATTGATGAGCAACAGCAAACTCTGAAGAGGAGGGCTGGGGGAGTACTCACTGAATAAAGACTGATGCACAATGGGTGTGACTCTGCAGTGCCCCCAATGCAGGACAATGGCTAACTGCCACTATGTGGTCTTTAGAGTCTTCTGGAAGAGGTCCTGTATTCCCTGCATTCTCTGGACTTAAGTTCTATGGTAGTATCACCATGTCACAAAGTGATAGAAAATTTTGTGAAGTTGCATTCAGGCTTGGTTTAAATATCTTGTGAAGCCTGAGGCCTTATCTACACTAGGGGAAAAGAGTATGTTCTGACCTGATGTTAGCTAATACAAGGTAACATCCTAGTGAAGACAAGACAGCCTGTAGTTTTCATTTATATTAACAGGTCAAGAGACACCCTAGGCTATGGCTTCATTGCCAAAAAAAGGTGCATTTTGACAGTGAGATAGGAAAGTCACATTAGCTATATTTCAGTAAAATGCCAGTGGGGGTAAGGCTCTGTAGTTTTTACTTCAGCATAGCTAGTCAAGGTAAACTTCAGGTGGGCAAAGGTAGGTAGAGGTAGGTAGGTGTGTGTGTGTGTGTGTGTGTGAAAGAGAAGTGAGTGAAAAATATAGTTCTCCCCCACGCTAAACAACTTAACAGTAGATCCGTTGGCAAAACCAGTTTTTACCAAATAAAGCATCAAAAAGAGAAGGTGATAGACAAGCACTTTTCAGCGTGAACAGGTAGCTACCTAAAGATAAAAACTGCCTGTGCCTTATCTGCATTACGGTCTTAGAGAAAATTAGCTAATTTGTGCTAGCTACCTCACTGTAAAAACATAACCTTTCTGGAAGTGAAGACATAACCCTTAACATTTACCTTAACCAGCTATCATGTGTGTAAGCTACCCACTGCCTTATCTTGACTAGACTGTTACCATGTTAGCTAGCACACGGTAAGAACACACCTTTTCCCCTAGCATGAAAAGCTGAGAAAGCTTGGACTTTGCATCTTGAAACAGAGAGAAATTTTTACAAGGAAGCATTTTATGACAGAAAAAGGATTACAACAGAACAGGATCAACAGCACTTCTGTTAGCAATAGCTGCTCTGTCCTTTCATATGGCAGCACCTTTAACTTCTGCTTTGATTCTTTGCATAGTTTTCTCCTTCTTCTTCTTCTTCAAGTGAAACCTTTATTCTCTTTAAGGGCTTGTACTGGGCCCCTGCTGGGGAACAAGAGCCAGAGTTCAGCTCTCTTGAAGCTCTGGCTGAATACAGTGCTTACAAAACCAGAGGGAAAGGGTGAAATGACATAATAGCCATCTTATTTTTAGGAGCACACAAACTGAATCCAGGGGCCTAGGATTTGTAATCTGAACCCAAAGGGTGCTAATTAACAGGCTAAGCATTAGGGGTCACACACTCAGTTTATGTAAATTAGCATAGTCCAATTGAAGTCAATGCTGATTTGCTCCAGCTGAGGATCTGGCTGTCCGTTATCCTTTGGAGAACAAGGGAGTTGATTTTTAATGCTCCTCTGCACAACGTTCAGTACTAGGACTTTGCAAATAGCACTGCCAGCCTAAAGGAGATTATAAAATGGAAGGTACCCCAAGTTGTGTGTGTGTGTGCTGGGTAAACAGGCCTCATTCACAATGCATTAGACAAACAGTACTACACAATGATATCTCCCCTGCAATTAGGAGCAGGACAGATGCTTGCTAGAGGCAGCTGCTTTAAATGAAGCCTGGGAAGTATAGAAGGGCAAGTATCATACTTGTTTGGTGCATAAGTCTCTGAACCGGGGAGAATGTCACCCTGTGTGCTGAAGATGTCTCTTTATGGGCTCCTGTGAAAACCCATGGATCCAACAGCCTCACAGAGAAGTCAGCAGAGGCACAGACAGCAAGGC
Organism: Gopherus evgoodei; assembly: GCF_007399415.2. Lineage (NCBI taxonomy): Eukaryota > Metazoa > Chordata > Testudines > Testudinidae > Gopherus > Gopherus evgoodei. The sequence goes on along the minus strand of NC_044325.1, from coordinate 110,380,629 downwards.
TCTAGCTGCTTCATCTTCTCACTTGCAGTGTGGAGTGGTATGGTCTGTACCACTTCCTTCAGTTGCTACTTACCTCCTGCTCTTCCCCTCTGACATAATCAGCACCTGGTCCTTCTCCCTCACCCATCATGAGAGCTTGGGTCTCCAACCCCTTCCCATCATGCTTTATCCTGGCAGGGACCTTTGGATCTCACCCCTGCTTTGAAGGGAGACTAGCGAAGAGGCTGCTGTCCAGTGTTCTGATCTTTAGGTGCATATTTGTTTTAACCATGGTTACTACTGACCCCTCAGAATGTTAAAAATAACAGCTTTTTTAAAATTTAGAGGCAGATTTTCAGCTGATGCAAGGTTGCTTAGCTCCACTCAGTCACTGGTGCCACATCACTTCATGTCAGCTTTACCATCTATAGGGGCCGTTTCCTCTTTTTGCATAACTTTGTGTACTGACTGTTAACTCTTTTTTGCATTTCCCTCAGCCTGGAAAATGAAGTTTAAATTAGCAGGTTTCATTTACAGTTGTCTTTGCTTCTGAGATCTTAGTGCATCAGCACCATGCTTCAGCTAAACCCTGCAGGGATGTTGTGGAGTGTACCTTTAAGAGAGCAGATCATGGCTCTAAGAGTGGGCACACAGCTTGTCAGTCGCCAAGCCAGGGTTAGATTCCAGGTCTTCTGACCTCCAGTCCAGGGCCCTAGCCACTTGGCCATGCTGCCTCTCACTACTGTCTCATTTTTGGAGCTGATCCTCCAAATTCTTGTCTTCTTTTAAATCTTCTGGCCCTCTCAAAGGCCCCAGGGTGTAGTGAAGTGTTCTACAGTGAGAAGGTATGTCCATGGCTCCTTCTCAGGACCCCTCACTTGTCCCTGCTAGGAAAACTTACTACAGGACACTGGAAGGATCATTACACACTTCACTTCTCTTTGAGCCAAGATATTTCAGAGCAGTCAAACTGTTTCAAAAACAGACTTTCCCAAGCTAAAGACAGATAGTAAATATGCTTCATAATGGGCCTGACACTGAGAAACACTGTCTTCAGTGGGAACTGTGCTTACACAGTACCTCTCTGGATTGGGCCCTAAGACATGAAGAGGCATTCAGTTAGATTGAGCTGGCATCTCACAGTAGTGACAGACATTATTTGTTCAGCTTTTTCCCAAAATAGAGCTGTACACTGTACTAGAAACTGGAAACGTGTGTGATTTTTCTCTGACTCACAGAACAGTGGCCAAAAATGCCCGAGAGCTTTTAATAGACAAAGTTTGGTTAACTCCTCCATTCACCACTCACAAACTATAGCTGTAGATTTTAAAGGCACTGGCTAATAGTGTATTCTGATCTTTCTACACTTAGTCAAGGTGTCTTTGGTTCTAATTAATTAGTAACAGACAATTTCTCTTTTCTCCATGTGACAAAGTTCCTCCTCTGCCTTGGTGGGTCCTGCACCTCAGTGATCTCCCCCACAGTCTGGATCAACTCCTCCTGTGTCTGATCAGGAGTTGGGAGGTTTGGGGGGAACCCGGGCCCGCCCTCTACTCTGAGTTCCAGGCCAGGGCCCTATGGATTTGCAGCTGTCTATAGTGCCTCTCGTAACAGCTGTGTGACAGCTACACCTCCCTGGCTACTTCCCCAAGGCCTCCTCCAAACACCTTCTTTATCCTCACCACAGGACCTTCCTCCTGGTGTCTGATAATGCTTGTACTCCTTAGTCCTCCAGCAGCACACCCTCTCAGTCTCAGCTCCTTGTGTCTCTTGCTCCCAGCTCCTCACATGCACTTCCTCTCCTCTGGCTCCTCCCCATCTGACTGGAGAGAGCTCCTTTTAAAACCCAGGTACCCTGATTAGCCTGCCTTGATTGGCTGCAGGTGTTCTAATCAGCCTGTCTGCCTTAATTGGTTCTAGCAAGTTCCTGACTACCCTAGTGCAGACCCTGCTCTAGTCACTCAGGGAACAGAAAACTACTCACCCCGTGACCAGTATATTTCCCCTCTCCCAAACTCCTGCACCCCACTGGCCTGGGTCTGTCACATATCCCTCCCCCCTGCTCATCACCAAGGGGTTGGGCAGCTTGGGAAGCCAGACAGTGCATACGTGACAAGCCATTGGCATTGCCGTGATGGCTCCCTGCTCTGTGTTGCACACGGAACTGGAAAGGTTGGAGGGATAATAACCACCTGGTCACCCTTGTGTTTTTCTCTTTGTTCCGCTGCATCCATTGGAGAGGGGCATGGTCGGTCACGAGGACAAATCTGCACCCGAGCAAGTAGAAGGGCAATGCTTCCATGGCCCATTTTACGGCAAGGCACTCCCACTCCACCACTGCATATTTTTGTTCCCTCGGAAGGAGTTTCCTACTGAGGTAGAGAATTGGGTGTTCCTCCTCCCCCACCATCTGTGATAGAACGGCCCCCAACCCTACTTCCGATGCATCCGTCTGCAGGATAAATTCCTTGGTGAAATCAGGGGCTATTAGACAGGGTTACTGCAAAGGGCAGTCCTTAGGTCTGTGAATGCTTCCTCTGCTGCGTTAGACCACCTTACCAGATCAGGTCCACGGGCTTTTACTAGGTCAGTCGGGGGCTTGCCATTGTGGCAAAGTGGGGGATAAATTGTCGGTAATACCCCACTACACCTAGGAATGCCCGGACTTGTTTCTTGCGACGTGGTCGCGGCCAATTTTGGATGGCCTCCAACTTGTTCACTTGGGGTTTTACCAGACCTTTTCCCACAATGTAGCCAAGATATTTGGCCTCTGTAAACCCTACAGTGCACTTGGCAGAGTTTGCTGTAAGGCCAGTTCGCCTGAAGGTATCAAGGACTGCCTCCACCTTCTCTAGGTGACTTTCCCAATCTGGGGTATGAATGACCACATCGTCCAAGTAGGCAGCAGCATAACTGTTATGCAGGCGTAACAGCTTATCCATGAGGCGCTGGAAAGTAGCTGAGGACCCATGCAGTCCAAAAGGGAGGACAGTATATTGAAAAAGACCCTCTGGTGTAGAGAACGCAGTCTTTTCCTTTGTGTCTTCCGCAAGGGGAATCTGCCAGTGCCCCTTTGTCAAGTCTGGAGTAGTCAAATACCGGGTATTACCCAGATGGTCCACTAGCTCATCTATGCGAGGTATGGGGTATGCGTCAAACTGGGATACTTCATTTAGTCGCCGGAAGTCGTTGCAAAACCTTGTGGTGCCATCAGGTTTGGGCACCAGCACGACTGGGCTGGACCACTGACTATGGGATTCTTCGATGATCCCCAATTCCAGCATTTTTTTTTACTTCTGCTTTTATTTCCTCCCTTTTGGCTGCTGGCACCCGATAGGGCCTCATTGTTATTCTGGCCCCAGTGTTCGTGACGATGTGGTAATACGTCTCGGTTGTTCGACCTGGTTTTGTTGAGAACACATCTTGGTTCTGGAAGATCATCTCAGACACCTCATTCTTCTGGTCTGGTGTTAAATCAGGAGACACTCTCACCTGTTTGGAAGGCTTGTTTTCCTGGGTTAGGTCGTTTTGGACACTTATGCATGCCTCTTGTGCATGCCAGGGTTTCAGAAGGTTGATGTGATAAATCTGTTCTTGTTTTCGGCGTCCTGGCTGCCGCACCTTGTAGGTTACTTCTCCCACGGGTTCAACCACCTCATAGGGCCCCTGCCATTGGGCCAGAAGCTTGCTTTCTGCCGTGGGTACCAACACCATCATCCGATCCCTTGGTTGGAACTGTCAGACTTTTGCCTGGCATTTGTAATAGGTTCTCTGAGCCTCCTGGTCCTTTTCCAAATGTTCCCATACAATAGGGGTGACACGGGCTATCCGGTCTCGCATCTGTATTACATGTTCTATTATATTTCTCCCTTCATTGGGTTCCTCTTCCCAGATCTCTTTGGCAATGTCTAGTATGCCACAGGGGTGACGCCTGTATAATAACTCGAAGGGGGAAAACCCAGTTGAGGGCTGAGGTACCTCCCAGATAGCGAACATAAGGTAGCGTAGTAGGGTGTCCCAATCCTTCCCGTATCGACTTACCACCTTCCTTATCATAGCCTTGAGGGTTCGTTTAAACCTTTCTACCAATCCATTGGTCTGCGGATGGTAGACTGAAGTTCTCAGGGTATGTATATGGAGCAGCGTACAGAGGTCCTTCATTAGTTTTGACATAAATCGGGTTCCTTGGTCTGTTAATATCTCCTTTGGTAGCCCCACTCGGGCAAAGATCCCCACCAGCTCTTTGGCTATCGTTTTAGAGGCTGTGTTCCGCAGGGGGACGGCTTCTGGGTAGCGAGTAGCATAGTCCAAAACAACAAGTATATATTGGTGGCCCCGAGCCGTCTTCTCCAGGGGTCCCACTAGGTCCATGGCTATTCGTTCAAAGGGGACCTCTGTGATGGGAAGGGGTACTAAAGATGCCCTCAGGTGGAGACGGGGACTGTGCAGCTGACACTCTGGGCAGGACGCACAGTACCTCCATACTTCTTCGTGTACTCCGGGCCAGAAAAACCGTCGTAGGACTTGTGCCAGGGTCTTCTCTACCCCCAAATGCCCCCCAAAAAGGTGACTATGAGCAAGACTTAATACAGCATTCTGGTGTTTGTGAGGTACTAGGATCTGCTGTATCTTCTGCCCCGGTACTGGTGCAACCCGGTATAAGAGATTCTTCTTCATTATGAAGTAGGGTCCTGGTCCCTGGGTTTTCCCTTCCATGGGTACCCCATCTATTTCAGTGACCTCCTTCCTAATGTTGTCGTACCTTGGGTCTTCGGCCTGGTCTCCTCCAAAATTTCCTCTTCCGGGACTAATCTGCCCAAGATCTAGGGGCCCAGTCTCTGTTGCCTCTACTGGCTCAGAAACGCTAGGGTGGGGGTCAGACTCGGGTGCTTCTTCCTCCGTGATGGCCCCCTTTTCAACTGCTTGGGTCCACCTGCCTACAAGAGTGACCCTCTGGCTTTGAGTCAGTATTCGGGTTCCCAAAGCCTTAGCTGCCCTCCTTTCCCTTTTCGACTTTCTACCATGTCTGGGAATGGAAAATAAATCTAGGGATATTTCAGAGAAAACTGGGGGTTGAGAGCCTACTATGGATGCCTCACTGACTTCAAGGTTCCCCTTTTCCTCCAATCCTCCTACTGGGAGTAAGTTTCCAAACCCTGGGAAGTACCTCCCTATGAGCACCGGGTATGGGAGTTTAGGGACTACACCTGCTGCTACCTCAGTAGTGTTCCCCTGAATTTCGAGTTTTACTGGGATAGTGGGGTAATAAACAACTGTCCCATGGATGCATGTTATCCCTGTACGCTTAGCTCGCAGCAACTGACTACACTTCACAAGCTTCCCCAAGACAAGCGTGATAGCGCTCCCCGAATCAACCAGTGCTGTGGTCTCTACCCCATTTAGCTTTACTGGGCTGGTGTACATATGTGGGGTTAGTGAGACCCCCACAAGGTGGATTAGGGAGCATGAGTCTGCCCAGTTCCCCACGTTACACTGCATCGGCTCCTCAGCATTGGGACATTGTGCAGCTATATGTCCCCATTCCCCGCAGGCATAACATTTATATGGAGCCCTAGGCATTCCCCAGTCTCTTGGTTGGGCAGTCCAACCTCATGATCCTCTTCTCTCCCAGTTCTCTGACTCTTTGTGGCTTCTGGTGAGCCTTCAACCCCTCTCTTTTTCCACCTGGGCTCCCCTGGTGGCCCCGTCACTCAAGCTCTAGGGCTTGGTGCTGCTAGTTTAACCAGGGGTGCTTCTTCCTTAACTGGTCGGTCAGCTCCCTCGCTGTCCTTTGTCTCTCTACCAGTGCAACAACCTCATCATAGGTGGAGGGTTCATTCTGGCTTACCCAGGTATGAAGGTCTGGCAGTAGTCCCCTCATGTATCAGTCAATGACCAGAACCTCTAGTATCTCTTCTGGACTCTGGGATTCCGTTCACAACCACTTTCGTGCGAGATGGATGAGGTCATACAATTGGGACCGTGGGGTTTTATTTTCCTGGTACCTCCACTCATGATACTGCTGGGCCCGTACTGCAGTCGTTACCCCAGATCTGGCCAGGATCTCTGCTTTCAGCTGGGCGTAGTCTGCTGCAGCCTCTTCAGGCAGACCATAGTAAGCCTTCTGGGCCTTGCCACACAGGAATGGGGCAAGGATGCCAGACCACTGATCTCGAGGCCAGGCCTCCCGTAGGGCCGTCCTCTCAAAGGCCAGAAGGTATGCCTCTACATCATCCTCCCGCGTCATTTTCTGCAGCCAATGGCTGGCTCATATGAACTGCATCCTATCATGGCTGTGGTTCAGCTCTGTAAGGGTCTTTACCTGGTTTACCAGTTCTCACAACATAGCTTGGTCTTGAGAAGCCTGGTCCATCAGCAGGCGATTAGTCTCTTGCTGCAGCCGCACTGCCTTCTGTTGGGCAGCTGCCTGGACACGGGTAGCCTTCTGCTGGGCCGCCGTAGCTTGTATCAATGCCCGCACTAAGTCTTCCATAGTGGTGAAAAAAAATAAACCCTCTACCTTTTATTTATTTATTTATTTAAATCACCCTCCTTCTTCTGCCGTGCTGTGCACACCAATATCCCACTTCTAATACCAGTTGTGACAAAGTTCCTCCTCTACCTTGGTGGGTCCTGAGCTTCTTGGCAGATTTGCTCACCTCAGTGATCTCCCCCACAGTCTGGATCAACTCCTCCTGTGTCTGATCAGGAGTTGGGAGGTTTGGGGGGAACCTGGGCCCGCCATCTACTCTGGGTTCCAGCCCAGGGCCCTATGGATTTGCAGCTGTCTATAGTGCCTCTCGTAACAGCTGTGTGACAGCTACACCTCCCTGAGCTACTTCCCCAAGGCCTCCTCCAAACACCTTCTTTATCCTCACCACAGGACCTTCCTCCTGCTGTCTGATAATGCTTGATTGTCTGATAATTCCTCAATCCTCCAGCAGCACACCCTCTCAGTCTCAGCTCCTTGTGTCTCTTGCTCCCAGCTCCTCACATGCACTTCCTCTCCTCTGGCTCCTCCCCATCTGACTGGAGAGAGCTCCTTTTAAAACCCAGGTATCCTGATTAGCCTGCCTTGATTGGCTGCAGGTGTTCTAATCAGCCTGTCTGCCTTAATTGCTTCTAGCAAGTTCCTGACTACTCTAGTATCAGAGGGGTAGCTGTGTTAGTCTGGATCTGTAAAAGCAGCAAAGAATCCTGTGGCACCTTATAGACTAACAGACGTTTTGGTGCATTAGCTTGTGTGAGTGAATACCCACTTTGTCAGATGCATGTAGTGGAAATTTCCAGGGACAGGTATATATATGCAGGCAAGCTAGAGATAATAAGGTAGTTCAATCAGGGAGGATGAGGCCCTATTCTAGCAGTTGAGGTGTGAAAACCAAGGGAGGAGAAACTGGTTTTGTAGTTGGCAAGCCATTCACAGTCTTTGTTTAATCCTGAGCTGATGGTGTCAAATTTGCAGATGAATTGAAGCTCAGCAGTTTCTCTTTGAAGTCTGGTCCTGAAGTTTTTTTGCTGCAGGATGGCCATCTTAAGGTCTGCAATAGTGTGGCCAGGGAGATTGAAGTGTCCTCCAGCATCTCGGGCATTGGCACTCTCACTGAAGGACTGTCTGGATATGTGGACTCTCTGCTCAGACCCTATGCCACCAGCACTCCCAGCTATCTCCGTGACACCACTGATTTCCTGAAGAAACTACAATGCATTGGTGACCTTCCAGAAAACACCATCCTAGCCACCATGGATGTAGAGGCTCTCTACACGAACATCCCACACACAGATGGAATACAAGCTGTCAGGAACAGTATCCCTGATGATGCCACAGCATAACTGGCTTCTGAGCTCTGTGCCTTTATCCTCACACGCAACTATTTCAAATTTGATGACAATATATATCTCCAGATCAGTGGCACCGCTATGGGCACCCGCATGGCCCCACAATATGCCAATATTTTTATGGCCGACCTGGAACAACGCTTCCTCACCTCTAGTCCACTCATGCCCCTTCTCTACCTATGCTACATTGATGACATCTTCATCATCTGGACCCATGGGAAGGAGACTCTGGAAAAATTCCACCACAATTTCAACAGCTTCCACTCCACCATCAACCTCAGCCTGGACCAATCTACACGGGAGGTCCACTTCCTAGACACCACCGTGCAAATAAGTGATGGTCACATTAACACCACCCTATACCGAAAACCTACCGACCGCTATGCCTACCTTCGTGCCTCCAGCTTCCATCCCGGACACATCACATGATCCATTGTCTACAGCCAAGCACTGAGGTACAACCGCATCTGCTCTAACCCCTCAGACAGAGACCAACACCTACAAAATCTCCACCAGGCATTCTCAAAACTACAATACCCACATGAGGAAATAAGGAAACAGATCAACAGAGCCAGATGTGTACCCAGAAGCCTTCTACTGCAAGACAAACCCAAGAAAGAAACCAACAGGACTCTACTGGCCATCACATACAGTCCCCAGCTAAAACCTCTCCAACGCATCGTCAGGGATCTACAACCCATCCTGGACAATGATCCCACACTTTCACAGGCCTTGGGTGGCAGGCCAGTCCTTGCCCACAGGCAACCTGCCAACCTGAAACACATTCTCACCAGTAACTGCACACCGCACCATAATAACTCTAGCTCAGGAACCAATCCATGCAACAAATCTCAATGCCAACTCTGCCCACATATCTACACCAGCGACACCATCACAGGACCTAACCAGATCAGCCACACCATCACTGGTTCATTCACCTGCACGTCCACCAATGTAATATATGCCATCATATGCCAGCAATGCCCCTCTGCTATGTACATTGGCCAAACTGGACAGTCACTACGGAAAAGGATAAACAGACACAAATCAGATATTAGGAATGGCAATATACAAAAACCTGTAGGAGAACACTTCAACCTCCCTGGTCACACTATTACAGACCTTAAGGTGGCCATCCTGCAGCAAAAAAACTTCAGGACCAGACTTCAAAGAGAAACTGCTGAGCTTCAGTTTATCTGCAAATTTGACACCATCAGCTCAGGATTAAACAAAGACTGTGAATGGCTTGCCAATTACAAAACCAGTTTCTCCTCCCTTGGTTTTCACACCTCAACTGCTAGAATAGGGCCTCATCCTCCCTGATTGAACTACCTTATTATCTCTAGCTTACCAGCATATATATACCTGCCCCTGGAAATTTCCACTACATGCATCTGACGAAGTGGGTATTCACTCACGCAAGCTCATGCTCCAAAACGTCTGTTAGTCTATAAGGTGCCACAGGATTCTTTGCTGTTTTTACTGACTACTCTAGTGCAGACACTGCTCTGGTCACTCAGGGAACAGAAAACTACTCACCCTGTGACCAGTATATTTGCCCCCTACCAGACTCCTGCACCCCACTGGCCTGGGTCTGTCACATCCGTTATGTTTGTGTCCCATTTATTTTTAAACAGGCAATGCCTGTGCAAATCAAGGCAACAGAAGAAGGAAAGAAAGAAAAATCTGACTAAATTAGGAAGCTAACAGAGCATTTTATTATCACTATTGTGCTAGGTACTTTTCAGTTTGGGGTGCTGGCAATCATAACACTGCTGGCCATGCAAATTAGTGCTTCATTGTAACTTTCAAGAAAACAACAACAACAAAAATCTTTACAAACACTTACTTCACTTACTGTGCTAACAGATGATCTATTGATTTTTCTATCAGGCATCTAAGGTATTTAGCCCCCCTGTTTCTCTCTCTGGCCCAATGACTGTTCCACTGCGAATAAATACTTAAATAGCCATTGGGGGACACACACACAGACACAGACACACACAGACACACACACACACAGAGAATGATTCTATAACGGGGTGGTTATAGCACGCACCTGGGAGGTGGGAGACTTGGCGTCCAGTTCCAAAGCTCCAATCACTCTTTCATTATTAAGCCACAGTAGAAAGCTTAAACAGGAGAGATTGAGAGCCGCTGATCAGACTATCCCTTAGCTCAGGGGGTAGAGTGCTCTCTTGAGAGGTAGGATCAGGGGTGCTGGAACAATTTTTATGGGGGTGAGGGTGCTGATAGCCATTAAACCCTGTATATAATGGAAACCACTTCAGGTCAGGGGGTGCTGCAGTACACCCTTCTCCCTCCCCACATCCCTAGTTCCAGCACCTATGGGTAGAAGACCCCTGTTCAAAGCCTTTCTCCCCCTCAGGCAGAAGAGTTTTCTAATCCCTGGGCTGAAAATTATAAGGTGGGTGACGCCACCTCCAGGTTTTGAATGGACCCTGATCCCGTCATTGGCCCCTAAGTACATCTACTAGATTAGGCCCTGCACACAAGATAGGGGAGCAAACACCTATCTTCCCCCAGTTCCTGGATTATGCTGGAGTTTAGGAAGCATAGAGGCCTGGATGCCTGCAGCAAGGTGTGGACCCAGAGGCAGAAACATAGGTTCCCAGGAAACTTTTACCCTGAACATTTAGGTGACGAGTTTGTTTAGGCACCTATAGGGTTTGGTGGGAGTTTTGTGGATCGCAGCAGAGCCTTAAACTGGGACTTAGATTCTAAGTGTGGGGTTTAGGTGCCTCACTACCTTTGTGGATCAGGCCAAAGAGATTTAGGCTCCTAATTTCCATTTAAATCAATAGGCGTTAGATGCCTAAATACCTTTGAGGATGAGGATTCAAGGTCTTATCCAAGGTCACAAAGCAAGTCTGGAGCCAGAAGTGAAATTAAGCCGGTACAGCGTACTGGTAAGAGCTGGGACACCGTGCTGGATCTGACCGGCTTCCACAGGCTGCTGATTTAAAAGGCCTGGGGCTTCCTGCTGCTGTGGGGAGCCCTGGCCCTTTAAATCACAGCCGGAGCCCTGATGCTGCTACCCTGGGGCTCCGGCAGTGGGGCTCAGCCGGCGCTTTAAATGGCTGGGGCTCCTCGCAGCAGCAGGAGCTCCTGGCTCAATCACCACTGGAGCCCTGCTTCCGCTACCCCGGGGCTCAGGCAGTGGGGCTCAGGCGGCACTTTAAAGGGCCAGGGGCTCCTGCGGCTGCAGGGAGCCCTAGGCCTCTAAAGCACCGGTGGAGCCCGGCTGCCCTAGCCCTGGGGTACTAGCGGCAGGGCTCCATCGGCGATTTAAAGGGCCTGGAGCTCCACTATGGTAGCAGCGGCCAGAACCCTGGGCCCTCTAAATTGCCACGCCCCTGCCCAGGACTCCGGTGTACTGGTAAGTCCTTTAACTTACTTTCACTCCTGGCTGGATCACTCAGTGTCTAAAACCCAGGAACCATCTGCATGAAACAGAATTAAGCCACATGGATTTATCCTCTCTAACAATTGACGATCAGATTCCATACACTAAGAACCTAGCTTTTCCCAGTGAGGCACAGGGTAGGGGAAGAGAGAGGTAACATCTTTGATAGTGTACCAAATCATGCTTTTGGCACAGCAGGAATTTCTGAAGTGGAAATTGGATGTATTACATATTACCTGATATGCATTGAGCCTGGCACTCCAGGTGATGCTGGCTAATTTAGGAACCATTCTGTGACAGCATAATAACCTTCTCTTGATACCTGTGTTTCTAGTAAACTAATGCACTGGAATTCACTCTGAAGCAATTTTGAGGGTGGGAGGTCAAAATTTTAGCCTAGGGGCACTAACATTATTAATATAAGAAGTAATATGTACAGATCTACTAACAATGTGAAAAAGAGAGACTTTATTTAAAAAAAAAAAAAAAGCAATCAGATGCTGCAGCATAAGCACCATGACCTCTACTTGGCAGCTGCAGAACCATCCATCAGGAGGCAGCCACTTAAAATATATAAATAATTTACACTGCATCTGCAACTACTTGGAAGGAGAATACATTTTATGTATAAGGTCAGAGCAGCCAAGTATGTGTCACCATGGTCCCTTGTTTAAAAACTCTTGGTTTTCGTTTAATTATAAATCATTATAACACCCATTTTAACTGAAAGTGCTTGCAAGCAAAATGACAGCATAGGTTTCTGAGTGCAGAAAGCGGTTATTAGAAGAGTTGTGGTGGGAGGTGGCTGATCTGCTGGAAAAAGCATAGATCTTGGACATAGGAACTGGATTCAATTCCCAGCTCACTCATACATAGCTTTTCTACCCAAAATAATTAGATACTATAGGGAAGAAGGCCATATAAATAAATGAAAAATATCAGCGCACACACATGTTCTGGGATAAATAGTATGTCACATCCAACTTTACACTTGTTAAAATAAACTTTATCCATGCTGACTTTGCTGCTTTTTGGATTAAATGTATCATATATAATTTATATTGCTCCTCCTCAGGGTTTTATTATTCATGAATTGCTCCCTTCTCACCCCTTCTCTTTCCATTTGCTTGAGGATCAGTTGACATATTTAATCATCTCTGAGTCTTTCGCTATCACCCACACTCTATTAAGCTGGATCTCAGCCCTGCTCTGCTTCACATCGGTAGCTGAACACTGGCCTCTACCCAGTGACTGCCAACCTGTCATGTACAGAGAGCAAAAATGGAGCTCAGAGCAGACCAGACTGTGGGCACGAAGGATGAAAAATATTTGCTGAAGGCAAAATGTGTCAGAAAGCAAAAAAAAACAACCTCAGGTATAAAGCGATGTTATTTCCATTGAAATATGAACTTCCTATTTTTAATAGAAATAAAGTCCCAGGGCCAGCTATTCCTCTCACTTTAATTGGTGTCAGTTCCACCAACCTCAATAAAGTTGCACCTGATTTACAACGTAATTGAGATCAGCATCAGAGTGCTGCTATATGGTCAACTTTAAATATTATATATATATCTTCTAATGATCCTTACACCCATCCCTCCTTATCACCATAGCCAGGCAAGTGAGGTTGGCATTGTGCCCTGCAAAGCACAACTTGTCCCATCTCAGATGCTCTCATGATCCAGGCAATTGCAGACTGTTTAGCCTGACCTCAACAGAATGCAGGCTTTAGAACAAATTTTGAAGGAAAGAATTATTAAACACAGAAGTAAATGGAGAAGTAGATGAAATGAAACTTGGATTTGCCAAAGGTAGCTCATGCCAGACAAACTTGATATTTTTCTCTGATTAGATAATTGATTTTTTTAAAACAAGAGCAACATGGTAGATCTAATCTATCTGGACATCAGTAAAGCATATGATACAGTACCACATGGGATGTTAGTTAAACTGGAGAAAATGGGGATTAATACAAGAATTGTAAGGTGCAGGCTACAGGGGAGATAATAATGAGTTGGGATGAAAAGAGAATTATTGGACTGGAGGGAGGTTACTGGTGGAGTTCCTCGAGGATCAGTCTTGAGCCAATCTTATTTAATATTTCCATTAGTGATCTTGGCACAAAAAGTAGGAGTGTGCTAATGAAATTTGCTGATGACACGAAGATGGGAGGCATTGTCAAAATGGAGGAGAATTGGAATGTTATACATGATGAATTATATGGGAAGAAGACTTGGGTGTATTAGTTGTTCCAGGATAACTATATGCCACCAATACAATGTGGCTATGAAAAAGGCAAAAATGTGATTCTAGTATATATCTGGTAAGGAAGTTCCAGTAGAAATAAGGAAATATTAATGCCATTGTACAAAAGAAGACCTCATTTGGAATATTCTGTACAATTCTGGTCACCTAAGTTCTAGAAAGATGAATTCAAACTAGAACAGAAGCAGAGAAGGGCTACTAGGATGATCAGGGGATTGGAGAGCCTATCTTACAAGAGAAGACTAAAAGAACTTGGCTCGCTTGCCCTAGCAATATGAAGACTAAAAGGGAATATGATCCCTCTCTGTAAATACATCAAGGAGGAACAAGAGCTATTTAGGGTAAAGGACAATGTTGGCACAAGAACAGATGGGTAAAAACTGTCCGTGACTAAATTTAGGTTGGAAATTAAAAGAAGGTTTCTAGCCATCAGAAGTGTGAGGTTCTGGAACAGCCTCCCACTAACAGCTAGAGATGCAAATCACCTATCTACTTTTAAAATGGAACTTGATAAATCTATGAATGGAATTATATGCTGGGGTTCCCTGCAATAACAGGGAACTGGACTTGATGACTCAGGAAGTCCCTTCCGGTCCTATGACTATCAAGACTCTGGTTTATCCTTTGATGATTTTCATCATCAGACCCCTTGAAAAGCTGCTGTGGTGTGGACTCCCAGTTTCTTTTATTTCAGTGTTAACTTGCCCATTTTGCTGGCTCGCTGTTAGCTTGGGGAACTGTTACTGTGGCTTCATATTTCTTTTAACTTGGTGCTGTAGGAAATGATGTCTGATGAATTAAGACCCACCCCTGCTTTTCATCAGTTTTGCTCCTGCTTCTCCCCTCCTAAGGTTTGCAGCTGCCAGTAGTTTTTTTATTATTTTCAAATTGCTGACTATTCCCTTGATCTTTTTTCTGCCATTGGGTCTATGAATGGAGCTCAATTATTTATTTATCCTTTCAAGATTTGGTACAAGTTTCAGTGGGTTATTGGAGATGGCAGGATTGTACTTGGAGCATTCATTCGTGACAGTGGCATCTCTGTCAATTTATCTTTAAATTTTCCAACCTCTCAATCCCAACACAAGCATTCTCTTGGCAGCCTCTGTGGTATCTGTATACAGAAGTGCTCCCTTACCACAGGCAGGGATATTGGTTAAAGAGCAATATTGCCACTGTGTTTTGAGGCTCTCTATATACAAAGATTTATTGTACGTTCTTTCCCTCCCTCTCTGATTAATATCCAGCTGACCTTTAGATTCAGCAGTAGCAGTTACGTGTTGGGAGCTGGATATCTTAATGGCTGTTCCAAAGAGTCAGTCAGGAAAATCTTGGTTTTGTGTAATTGCTGCTAATATTTAACAAGTTGTGTCTCACATCTGATGGCTGCACATTGGAGCAGATATGTGCAAGATCCGCATCTGTTTGCTTGTATGACTATCCAGCTTGTGGCTGCACCAGAGACTCACCTCAGGACACACAGAGGACAGTAGAGGGGCACTACCACAGTACTGCCAATCCCATAAATTCAAAAATCAGGAGTCAGACACCCAAAAATGAGACTAGCACAAATATGAGATTTATTTTAAAAATGGATTAAATAGTTTTTGAGCTCTCTCTTCTAACTTTGGAACTTTTCCAATGTGTGAGAGACAATTAGTGTTGCCATTTTATAGTGAGAAATATGATTTTGGCCACTGAACTCCTACACTGTACATTTCAAGGTGTACATTGTCTGAAAGTGTACAAAGATTCGACTAGTGAAAAGCTTAATTTCTTCCATAGCGACCTATCGATGTGAATCATGGGAAATTAATGCTACCACTAAGAAGAAAACTGAAGACTTTGAGACATGGTACTAGCAAGACTCTTGCACATCTCTGGTATGGAAAAGACACCAAAGGATTATATTAGAAATATTATTGGAGAGCAGATCCTGCTAGTGGAAATCAACAGGTGGAAACTTATGTACTTTCGCTAGGCGTAGAGATGGAAAGAATCTTGATTGGATAATCAGTCTTGATAACTTGAGAAAGTTATCATGGAAGGAATGGTTGACAGGCCACCTTAGTAGGGGACAACCAGCAAGGAGACGGATGAGCTTCTTGCATCACTGAGAGACCAGCTGTTGAGTGTTTGACACTAGCAATGGAGCTAAAAGGTTTCCTAAAATTCTGCTATGATGTCACCAATATTCAGACATGAATAAATGGATTTTACTTAGGTACCCCTACATCAAATTAATTTTGTGCTCCATACGCTACATCAACTTTGCACCCTCCCAACCCCAATCAGTTAATTTGGTGCTTCCTAGTTCTCACATCTGCCCTAGTCCCATATCAACTCTACTCACCCAGTCACACAATAATTCTGCCTACTCCTCCAGCCCCCATGCCCAACCTTGCCCAGTGTACCTCTACTCCTCCTGCAGCCGTGGGGGCTCTTCACCCCCTCCTAGCACTGGGGGGAGGCAGTTCAAAGGGAGTTCTCTTCTCTCCCTCCCTAGGTGTGGTGTAACAGCATGAGAGAGGACCTGACCCACATTTCAGCTGCTGGGCTCTTTTCCTCATTTGAAAATGATAATGGCTGCTCCCTCTCCCCCATCCCATATCCAATAACCTCTCTGTGCTCCTCGGGGGAGTAGGAGAGTACTCCTGCAGCAGCTGGGATTGGCTGTGCTTTCCAGGAGAAAGAGAAGTGGGTAAGAAAGCCAGCTGGGGAGGTTTTCCCCTGGACATTCTCAACCTCAACTTCCCTTCCTCCCTTGAATAAGTCAGTTGCTTGGGAGATAATAAAGGGAGGACACCTATGAATCAGGGCCACTCACAGGATTCAGGGGGCTTGGAGCAAAGCAATTTTGGGGGCCCCTTCCATAAAAAAAGTTGCAATACTATAGCATACTATATTCTTGTGGGGTCCCCTGAGGGGCCTGGGGCAAATTGCCCCACTTGCCCACTCCTTCCCCCTGGGAAGCCCTGCTATGAATAGGCACTATTCCACTCTTGGGTCATAGGACCGGGGAGGACGCCAGGCTGGGAATCTTGTGTTACTCCATTTTTTGCTTTGATTAACTTGCTTCCATTTCTGGTTATAAGCCCTGAACCAGCAAAGCACATAAGCATATGCTTAATTTAAAGCAGTTGAGTAGTCCCAGTGACCACTGTGAGATTATGTGTGCCTTAGTTATGCACATGCTTTGCTGGATTAGGCCCCTAAAAATCATTCTGTGAAGAACACTCTTGGTGCTTACCTCTGCATTTCTGCTTATATACACCCACATCACATTAAGAATAAACTAGTGAGAGGAATATACTGTTAGCTCCTGCAGTTTTTATTAGAAGAGTACTAACCTAAATATTTTTGTTTACATTTGGAATTTTCCTTTGACCCACTTATTATCAAAGCTCCTGTTGCCAAACAGTTTGATGTCACCTGGGGCTATTTCTGAACAATAACTTTTGATATCTTGTAATAACACCAATGTGCTGATTCATGAGTGAGTTATTAGGCTATTGTCAACACAGCTCATTTGTTGGCCTGGCTTCCTTACTTGTATTGTATCCAAACTTCAATTAGCACAGCATTCCATTGTCAGCATCACCACCAGATACATCAACTGTAAAAGTTAAAAAAAGGAACATTAAGTTCCCCCTTGCAACCCCCCAAGCTTGCATCACATTACTCAGCTGATCTCTTCATTTCCTACATGCAATATTGAGCTCTTTGTTCTACAACCACACATCTTTCATCTGCTGCCAAAGGCAATTCCAGCTGGGTGTTGGGGCTTCCGTCTTATGAAATAAATTCTCCCTATGAACATTAGCGCTCTGTGTGCCCATAACAATATTCAGCCTATCTGTAATCTCTTGATCACCACAGCTGGAGCAAACTCAGCAGCTAGGAATTTTCAACCATTGTGTTCTCCTACTCAGCTTTTCCACAAAAGTAGCTGCAAGAGAGAAAGGCAGCAGAACGAGGATGAGAAGAAAAATCCTGTGACTGATTCAGGGAAAGAAGGAAAGGTGCTCACCTGATGGCCTTGTATATGTGGACTGTGGTAGTTTTGTTAAGAGATATTATGGTGTTGCATGCACTAAATAGGTCTGATCCAAAACCAGTGGAAGTCGGTAGGAGTTTTTCCGCTGCCTTCAATGGGCTTTAAATCAGGCCTTAAATGGTAGGCAAACAGATTAATTAGTTATCTATTACAGCATGTAAAATTTCTAAAGAATTATATAGACTATGTCTATATAATTTCTGAATTCTGCATGAGTTCATAGACCATGTGTGTCTGTGCCAGGCTGCAAGCTCCATTTTGAACGTGCAGCCTTTTGCCTTCTCTGTGCTCTATTTGCCTCCATGTTAGATTGAAAAATTCCAAAGGCTGGTGGCAAAGAATAATAGAGGGTAATTAAGTACCCAGGTGTTGGAAATCTGTTGAATCTAGACTAAAGATTGGCCCCTGCCCAGAAGAACTGGTACAGTGGGGGTAGGGTGACCAGACAGCAAGTGTGAAAAATTGGGACAGGGGTGTGGGGGTGTAATAGGTGCCTATATAAGAAAAATCCCCCAAAATCAGGACTGTCTCTATAAAATCAGAACATCTGGTCACCCTAAGTGGGGGGAAGGTCACCTTGCCAATGAAGTCACCTGGCAAGAGTCTGTGCTCATGTGGGGAAGCTGGCAAGGGTGGCACCTGACACAGGGGGCTGGAGGTTCTGAAAGGGCTTGAGTTGGTCCTTTTTCTCTAGTCCATAAGGGATAAGCAACCCAGCATCTAATGCCTCATGGGGCAGGGGACACCCTACCTGCCCAGACTCAGATGTTTCCTCAAGGACTCATGAGGGAAGAGTGAGCTAGACAGTGAGGGACAGTACACTTTCACATGGTTATTGTTTTGTATGACCTATGCTTTAGATGATTAAATATAAAAGGAGCATAAAGGTGTTAGACTGTGCAAAGCATGTGTGTGTGTATGCTCCACAGGTATTGTGTACCCCTGAGAGGGAGAAACTAAACCAGAGGCTTCACATCCTTGGGTTGGAGTTCTTGGAGAAGGGTGTGTTTAAATAAGTGACTTATTATGGGGGACCAGCACTGTTCCTGGGGGTCTAGGTCAGGTGGGCTAAGGCATTCCATTTCTGAGACAGGATAGCAGACTGAGCATCGCTGTCCAGGAAATATGCCAAGGGAAGAACCGGTGCTGCGGCTTATGAGGCTCTAGAAGCTTAACACACCTCATGGGATCCAGAACACAGAGGCTTGGATTCCCCACACAGCAGTTCTAGGGAGCACTCATTAGGATCTGTGACACATGTATGCAATAATTCTTGGCTCTTTATATAGCAATTTTCATCCATGCATCTCAAAGCACTTGATCAAGGACGTACCTCTTATTGTGCCTCCATTTCTATCTGTAAAATGGGGACAGAGAGATGAAGTGACTTGCTCAAGGTCACATGGTGGGCCAGTGGCAGAGATGAAAATGGAAGCCAGGTCTCCCGGGTCCCAGTCCAATGCAATACACTGCCTATCACTACACTGCATGTTGATGATTGCACACTGAAGGCTCATATGGCTATGAAGGGATTAAAGCCTGCTTTTTATTGTAGACTTATTTATGATTACTCTCATATCTGTTTATTTGCTTGCTTGTTTTTTTATAGTCATCAGAGACCTGTTTTAGCTTCCCCTGCTGGACACTCTCCAGGCTGCTGTGCTTGGATCCAAGCACTGGTCATGGCATTTCTGAGCTCCTCTGCATCTCAGCAGGCGTCAGCCACAGTCTCTGGCCTCTTGTACACAAACTGTCTGGTTCCACTTCCAGGGAATGGAAGCCCATGGTCCAGCTTTCCTCTTCCCCAGGACCAGTGCCGATCCCTCAAGACATACTAGTTGTTCAAGCACATGCTCTTCAGAGCTCCACCCCTATGGGTCCTCTGGTATATAGTTTAATCCTTCGGGGACATGGGATAGTGGACGCATAATAGTTGAAGAAAGAACACACAGACTTTGCAAAAGGAATTCTGAACCAATCACACTTTACTCACAGACAGCACATGAGATGTGCAGCTGTATGGAACAACAACAAAATGTGAAGGCAAATCCCTGTCTCAGCTTCCTCAGCATTTCAAGAGCCCTTTGGGATTTGGTCAGTGTCTGTTAGGGAGTCCAGGACTTTCCTCAAGCTCCTCCCCTACTCCATTTTACCTTCTGGTTCTGGTCAGTGAGAGAAAGCTACTCAGAGCAGACCTTGTCCTTTTATAGCTTCCCGTGCCCTCTGTAAGGTGACCTCCATCGTTAACCTCAAACCCCGATCCAGTGATCAAAGCCCACTGTCAGGTGATCCATTGTTTGGTTACCAACCCAGCTGGGAGAGTGGTTTCCCTGGATAGCAGCCAGTTCTTTGTCCAAGCGTGCAGCCATTTGAATGGAAGGTCATTAAGGTTTAACAACCCTCCATTGTTAGCCCTTTGGTAGGTGCATGACTTTCTCCTGACACCTCCTGTGCATTGCAGCTCATTATGGAGGTTACAGAGCCCAGGTGAAGGCACAGAACACTTCTATACTCAAACTGGCCATCACAAAACAAAATGGAGTTTGCAGAATAATATAGATACTTTCAAATGTATACTAATCACAACAGTTTTTTTAAAGAAAACACTTCAGAATATGCTGCATAAAAGACACCATGTCAAGTATTCTGGCTCTTATTAGTCACAGACACTTTTGTCTCATTGTCTGCTCTACCTTCCCCTCTGTTGTGTAGTCAGATCTCACTGGGCTCTGACTGGACTCTGAGTCCAGTCACCTTGTCCTGTTAGGGCTTTGGGAGACTCTGTGAGCATTAGTTCACAAGCAGAGACATCTCTCATCCTTCTCAGAACTGACAAGGTGAGAACCGTTGGTGTACTGGCCAGTCATCGAGGGAAGGAATCAGAACAACAGGGTTTTTACTGCGGCAGCACGCTTTATTTCACAGCTACACTAAACATGGTTCCTGTATCCCAGCTTCCAGAGTAGAGAGAGTCTCTAGTTCTTTGCTCTAAATATGGAGGTGAGTTTCAGCCCACAAACAACTCTCATGCTTACCAAACTGCTGGTTTTCTATTGAGGGGGAACTGGCAGTTGTTGTCAACCTGTCAACGTTCCCTCGTGGAACTCCTGCGTTCCCAAGCCTAATTGCTGTCAGTGACTGAAGGGTTTCTGGATACCTGGGGCAGCATTTTAACCCCTTGCTTTGCAGGCACTCAGGAGTCATCCAGCTTGATACAGAACTATTCACTTGTAGTAGCACAGTGTGGTTGATAGACACAAACAGTGCCACCAAGTGCCTCAGCTACAGCCAGTGCTGATCACCTTCACCTTACAAATGTTAAGATTTATGCTAGATGTACCAAGAAAGTAAACTCCTTAAACAAATTAGCATACTTACATAAATCTCCAGGGATTTAGGGCCGAATCCAAACCCAGTGAAGTCAAAGAGAGTCCTCGTTGGATCAAGCCCTTAGATTGTTTTAGCACAGGAAGATCTGGAACAAGATGTAAACACAGTTTCAAAAGACTTACTTACCCAGGCTTCTCACCACACAGAGGGTATGTCTACATCTACAATTTTGCAGCGCTGGTTGTTACAGCTGTTAGTACAGCTGTATAGGGCCAGCGCTGCAGAGTGGCCACACTTACAGCAACCAGCGCTGCAAGTGGTGTTAGATGTGGCCACACTGCAGCGCTGTTGGGAGTGGTGCATTGTGGGCGGCTATCCCACAGAGCACCTCGTCCCATATCGGCGCTGTGGCTTGTGGGAAGGGGAAGGAAGTGTGATTGTCTTTCCGCTTCCTGTTCCTGTTCCAACGCCCCGTGGTGCTTTGGTACACATTCGGAGCAGTGTGGCAGCATTGTGATTGTACAGCGCTTTTTCTGCGTTTTTTTTAAAAAATGGGTCCTGAGCAGCTGACGACCTTATTGATGAATGTTGCCAGCACATCGCGCTTGGCAGTGGAGCAATTCCTTCAGCTGCAAAATGAGAGTGAGAGTGAGAGCGACAGTGAGAGTGAGGAGTCAGACGATGATATTGAATCGCCTCACTGTGAAGACAGTAAATTGCTTGTGGCAGTAACAGACGTGCTCAGCTCCGTGGACCGGCGCGTTTGGGCTCGGGAAACCAGCACTCAGTGGTGGGATCAAATCGTCCTGCAATCCTGGGATGACGAGCAGTGGCTGCAGAACTTTCGGATGAGAAAAGCCACTTTCATGGCACTGTGTGCTGAGCTCGCCCCTGCCCTGCGGCGCAGGGACACGAGATTTAGAGCTGCCCTGCCAGTGGAGAAGCGGGTGGCTATTGCAATCTGGAAGCTGGCAACTCCAGACTGCTTCAGATCGGTGGCGAGCCAGTTTGGAGTGGGAAAGTCCACCGCTGGAATGGTGCTGATGCAAATTTGCAGGGCCATTAATCGCATCCTGCTAAGAAGAACCGTGACTCTTGGGAACGTGCAGGACATTGTAGATGGCTTTGCAGAAATGGGGTTCCCTAACTGTGGAGGGGCAATAGATGGGACGCATATTCCTATTCTGTCACCACCCCACCTGGCATCAGAGTATGTTAATCGCAAGGGGTATTTCTCCATGGTTCTGCAAGCGCTTGTGGATCACCGTGGGCGTTTCACTGACATTTACTCAGGATGGCCTGGAAAGGTGCACGATGCACGCATATTTCGGAACAGTGCCCTGTTCAGGAGGCTGAGGGCCAGGACTTTTTCCCCAGACCGCAAGATCACAGTAGGGGACGTCGAAATGCCCACTGTGATCCTTGGAGACCCCGCTTACCCCTTAATGCCATGGCTCATGAAACCATATACAGGGAAGCTTGACAGGAGCAAGGACCGGTTCAACTACAGGCTGAGCCGGTGCAGAATGACTGTGGAGTGTGCTTTTGGCCGTTTGAAAGCTCGCTGGCGCTGTCTTTATGGGAAGCTAGATTTGGTGGAAAGCAGCATCACCGCTGTTATATCCACGTGCTGCACCCTCCATAATATTTGTGAAGGGAAGGGTGAAAGATTCAGTGAAGAATGGACCTCCGAGGTTCGACGCCTGGAGGATGAGTTTGCTCAGCCAGAGAGCAGGGCTAATAGGGAGGCCCAGGAAAGGGCTGTCATAAACAGATAGCTAAGGGTTAATGTCTCTTTCACCTGAAGCACCTGACCAGAGGACCAATCAGGAAACCGGATTTTTTCAACTCTGGGTGGAGGGAAGTTTGTGTCTGAGTCTTTGTTTTCTGTCTGCCTGCTTTTCTCTCAGCTATGAGGAGTGATTTCTATTTCCAAGTTGTGACTACAGAGATCATGTATTTACATGTCTATAGATGCTGGAGTGCTTTGAATTGTATTCTTTTTGAATAAGGCTGTTTATTCAATATTCTTTTAAGCAATCGACCCTGTATTTGTCACCTTAATACAGAGAGACCATTTGTATGTAATTTTCTTTCTTTTATATAAAGCTTTCTTTTAATACCTGTTGGAGTTTTCTTTAGTGGGGAACTTCAGGGAATTGGGTCTGCAGCTCACCAGGGAATTGGTGGGAGGAAGAAATCAGGGGGAGGTCTGTGTGGGCTAGATTTACTAGTCTGACTTTGCATTCCCTCTGGGTGAAGAGGAAAGTGCTTTTGTTTTCAGGACTGGAATTACAGAGGGTGGACTCCCTCTGCTTAGATTCACGGAGGTTGCTTCTGTGTATCTCTCCAGGAGCACCTGGAGGGGGGAAGGGAAAAAGATTTATTTCCCTTTGTTGTAAGACTCAAGGGATTTGGGTCTTGGGGTCCCCAGGGAAGGTTTGTCAGGGGGACCAGAGTGCCCCAAAACACTCTAAATTTTTGGGTGGTGGCAGCAAGTACCAGGTCCAAGCTGGTAACTAAGCTTGGAGGTTTTCATGCTAACCCCCATATTTTGGACGCTAAGGTCCAAATCTGGGACTAGAGTTATGACAAGGGCTTCAAGGATTAGGGATGCTTTAAGGGAGCAATTTGATGCTGAGAGCCAACAGTAATGTTTGATGCATTTGATGTGCTTTGCTTTACCTTGCTGTGTAATATTTACCACTTCCAGCAACAATAAAACGTAGTGAAAGAAATAGAAAAAAAAACTTTATTCAACATACAGTACATAACAGGCAAGGGGGTAGGGGTGGTGGACTGTACATTTACAGGTTTTAATATGTCCTATTTTGATCAATATTCACTGTCTGCTGCACTTCAGCATTACTATGCTGCAGAATAATGGAAGTGGACTGAACAGGGTAAGAATTATAGTTATCAAGGCTGGTAGGTGATCTTATAGGTGTTGGGGGCAGCTGGGGATAATATGGAACTGGCTGCTGGAGAAAGTTGTTTTGTGGAAATACTGGGGAACAAGGAAGAGGGCTTTGGGAGGGCTCTGGGTTACCACGGTACATATTTGTCTGCATGGCTACAAGAGACTCGAAAGACTCAGTTTGGTGAGACAGGAGGCTTATCATCTGCTTTGTGGTTTTTTTGGCAGACAATTCCTTTCTCCTGCTTTCTGTTTGCCTCCATTCATGTACACTCTTTCTCCATTCATGTACACTCTTTCTCCAATCCTGTACACTGCTTTTCCATTCATACGTCTTCTCTCTCCATTCCTCTGTATTCCTACTTTCTCTGTTGTAGTGGCTCATAACAGACTTGATCAATTCCTCTTTTGATTTCCTAGGATTCCGTCTCAAGTTCTGCAACCTACGAGAGGCCGGTGATACGGCAGCAGTAGTCAAGGTCCCTAGAAAACAGAGATAGAACCATGTAATACACAGAGGCATCATTGTTTATTATCACAGTTTGAAGGACTTTTGAGACTTTTGGTAGCATCCTTCTCACATACCTCACATAACACAAAGAGGGCAGGCAAGCTAAGTCATGGCGAGCAATGGGGTGAGTGGTTTTGCCCCGATTTCCCCTTGGGAGTGGGAATTGACCACTGTGTCACTGGGGTTTATCAGCAATGGGTACAGGGTGTAGCTGGTGTCCTGAAGAAGGGACAGTAGTGAACAGGAAGGTGGTGAGCTAGCTGCTTGGGGGGGGGGGTTCTTTGGTCCGCGTTCACGCCGTCCTGACGGTGGAGGGGGGGGGAAACACGGTGCTGGATGCCTGCTCGGAGGGGGGGTGGGGAACACCAGAGCACACCGCGTGGCTGCCTATGTGCTGGGATGGGGGGTGGGAAACATGGGAGCAAACCACGGGGAAGGATACCTGCTTGGAGGGGGGGTCGGGGAACACCGGAGCACACCACGGGGAAGGATACCTGCTTGGAGGGGGGGGTCGGGGAACACCGGAGCACACCGCGGGGCTGGATGCCTGCTTGGAGGGGGGGTTGGGGAACACCGGAGCACACCACGTGGCTGCCTACGTGCTGGGAGGGGGGGTGGGAAACACTGGAGCACACCACGGGGAAGGATACCTGCTTGGAAGTGGGGGTCGGGGAACACCGGAGCACACCGCGGGGAAGGATACCTGCTTGGAGGGGGGGTCGGGAACACCAGAGCACACCGCGTGGCTGCCTACGTGCTGGGAGGGGGGGTGGGAAACACTGGAGCACACCGCGGGGAAGGATACCTGCTTGGAGGGGGGGTTGGGGAACACCAGAGCACACCGCAGGGCTGGATGCCTGCTTGGAGTGGGGGTCGGGGAACACCAGAGCACACCGCGTGGCTGCCTACGTGCTGGGAGGGGGGGTGGGAAACACCGGAGCACACCACGGGGAAGGATGCCTGCTTGGAGGGGGGGCCGGGGAACACCAGAGCACACCGCGGGGCTGGATGCCTGCTTGGAGGCAGGGGTCGGGGAACACCGGAGCACACCGCATGGCTGCCTACGTGCTGGGAAGGGGGGGGGGAAACAGAGCGCCATGGGCTGGGGAACCGCGAATCTGGCGCCCTGCACTCAATTATCCCTAAACTCTCAACAGGGTTTCCTACTGCCAGACATATCACTGCTGCGTGTTACCTGGGAAGAGAGGGAGGGTCTTCTACAGGAATGTGGATACCGCCCTGGCCCCTATGCAGCTTGCCTGTGTGCAGCCATGGTCCCCCCAGCCCTCACTGCACAGTGGATCGGACGAGTTAGCCTGACAGGGACAGGAACCACGGTGGCTCTCCCGATCAATTTGAGAAAGCAAATTGCAAACGCTCTTGCAGCAACATTTCAAGAGATTACCGAGGCAGACTACAGAGACGTGATAGAGCAAATCAATGGGCTATTCCACGTTTAGGCATGCATGCAGGCAGCCATAACCAAAATCCTCCTCTCCCAAAACATTGAAATCTACTTACCACGAGCACGATCCTCAGCTTCCTCCTCAACATCAGCTTCCAGCTGCTGCGACTGGCTAGCCTCCTCCGGGCTTGAGAAGAGCTCCTGGCTGCATGTGTCCTGGGACTCCGGGGTGTCTCCCTCCACGCCAGTAGCCTCACTGTCTCCGTCCTCTACAACATCCCCCACTTCTCCCTGCTCTGAACTCTCCATCGTGCTCCTAGGATTGGCAGTGGGGTCAAACCCAAGTATGGCATCCAGCTCCTTGTAAAACCGGCAGGTTGTGGGGGCAGTTCCTGAGCGGCGATTTCCCTCACGGGTTTTGCAGTAAGCACTCCTCAGCTCTTTAATTTTTACCCTGCACTGCAAGGCATCCCGTTCATGGCCCCTTCTCATCAAGGACTGCGATATCTGCCCATACGTATCATAATTTCTCCTTCTGGAGCGCAGCTGTGTTTGCACAGCCTCCTCTCCCCAAACACTAATGAGGTCCTGCAGCTCTGCATTGGTCCATGCTGGGGCTCGTTTGGTGCGTGGAGGCATGGTCGCTGAGTGATTGATAGTTTAATTGCACTCCACACCTGGCTGAGCAAACAGGAAGGGGATTTTTAAATTTCCCGGGGCATTTAAAGGAGGGGTCAGGTGAGCACAGGGCAGTGGAGTTTGCTTGATTACCAGAGAGGCTTCTTCAGGTATGCTGGGATACCTGTTTATGCCACGGAGGTCAACAAAAACGCTGGTGAGTGTCTACACCTGATGACCAGCGCTGGTGATCCAGCGCTGGATCCTCTACACCCGAGGCTCGACCGGGTGTACGGCCAGCGCTGCAACCAGGGAGTTGCAGCGCTGATAGTGCCGTGCAGGTGTGTACACATCCTAAGTTGCAGCGCTGTAACCCCCTCACCAGCG
Source organism: Gopherus evgoodei (assembly GCF_007399415.2). Lineage (NCBI taxonomy): Eukaryota > Metazoa > Chordata > Testudines > Testudinidae > Gopherus > Gopherus evgoodei. Next base: position 110,353,894 of record NC_044325.1, on the reverse strand, counting down.
CTGCAACTCTGTAGTGTAGACAAGCCCAGAGTCTAGTTTATACAGAATTAATGATCCTCTCCCAGTCTGCCTGCTCTCACTCCAGACTGCTATCAGCTTTGCATTTCTCTGGCCTTTTGGTTGTGTTTCAGAATCATCTTTGAATATGTTACTGATTGAACAAATCATCAATTTCCCCAACCCCCACCCCATGTGAATACTTAGGCATCCTGAATCTGTCACATCAAAGTACTTTTGTCAGGTTTGTCACTAATAATTAAATTACTTGTACCCCAAGTAAACTGCTCTTTTGATCAAGACAATATAATTCTCTGCTGATAGCCAAGAGAACAGACTATTCAATCATAGTACAGACAGATACTCTTGTGATCAGGGAAAATTCACTTTGTTACATGTAGAAGCTCTTGTCTTTCCATCAAGGAAATTTAAAACTCAGCTGTTAGCACCTTTGACTCTATGCAAGTGATTTGCTGATGGAATTAAAGGGCCACCATCACTTTGAAATATAGCGCATTTCCATAGATGAGTTGATAATAGTCGGTAATACTACATTTGCCCCTCAATCCCACTTCCAGTGTCTTTGTTTGTACAATCCAGTATTTAAAATGTTTTTCTCTCCCCTATTTGTGTGAAACACACAAATGGAGGAAACCAGAGCCCTGAACCTGCAAATACTTAATCACATGCTTGACTTCAAGCGTGTGAGTAATCTCATTGTAATCACAGTCTGCCCATGTGAATCTAATCACTGGTTTGGGGCCTTAGATTGTAAATTCTCTGGAGCAGGAAGCAGATCTTTCTGTGGCTTACATGAAGTGCCTACGATGCCTTTGGGTGTCCTAAACCAATAAATAGTGTCCTGACTGCACCGTATGCCACTGAACGCATCTAATGTGAGCAGAGAACTAAGGCACCAGGTGAATTTGTGATTCTAACACATGTTCTGAAAAGCTTCCAGATACCTAGGTTAAAAGAGTATATGCAACATACATGTCACCGCCAGCCTCCACTTAGGACAGTGGTTGTGTTGGGTGTCCTCAGGGCCGGCTCCAGGGTTTTTGCCCCCTCAAGCAGCAGGAAAAAAAAAAGCTGCAATCGTGATTGGCGGCAGCTCCACCGTGCCACTTTCTTCTTCCGCGGCATTTCGATGGCAGGTCTTTCCCTCCGATAGGGACCTGCTGCCCAATTGCCCGACATGCTGCCCCTTCCCCTTGACTGCCCCAAGCACCTGCTTCCTGAGCTGGCCCCGGGCGTCCAGCATTGTAGGCATTTTACTTCTGGGCCTCGTGCATGACTATCTATGACTAAATCCTACCCTTCCCCAATGTAGTCATACAAGGTGAGAGGGGGGAGCAGAACAGTGCTACTGCTGGTTCTGTGCAAAAGCTATCCTGCAGGCTGAAGAATGTCCTGCTTCAGGGTCTGTTTGCTGCTACTGTATAAAAGAGCAGTGTGTACCCCAGCTGATGCATGCTGTTGTTGGAGCACACATACTGACTAAGTGGTAGATGAACATGCTCTCTCTCTGGAGGACTATTCACCCCTCTTTGAGGCTAATGCAGTAAGGAGAGCGTCTGCCTTGCTGTCAGCACGTGGGGTCTGGCTCAAGGCACAGGGCAGGATTTCAGCCATGCAGTTTCCGGAGGTGGCAACTATATTATTGTAGACATAGCATGACACACGGGCGCATTCAAAGTGGGAAATGCTTTGTGATTTCACAAGATCACCTGTTTCTTTGATGCTGCCTTAAATCCATGAGTGGTGCTTGCCCACTGCTCTCAGGACACATGGAAAGTCAGCCTTGACAATGACTATGTGAAAAATAGATTCTCTGAAAGTTGCTTCTAAGAACTGAAGAGCTATAGAAGATGAGGTGTCAGAATGATTAATAAAAAGCAAGTCCCTCATTATGACTTAGGAAGCTTTAGCACGAGATGCAAAAGAAAAATGCAACCATGTAAAGAGGAGAAAGTAAATAAATATTGTCAGGATCGAGACGCCAGAACGGATGACAATGAAGCAGTAACTCTACTCTTGAAATAAGGAAATCACTGGTAAACTGCTTCTCTGTTAGACTCAAGGGGATGAAGCTGAAATATAAGGTACTGAATAGAAAGTAGTATTAATGCTAAAAGCAAAAATGCTCTGCTAAAGGCAGGGAAAATATATATTTTTAAAGATTCCCTAGAAAATGTAATAAAGTGTGGAGTAAATCCTGTTGATGGGTGCAGGGAAAGGGAGTTGCTGATGCAGAAAGCCCCTTGGCTTTGCAGCTCACCAACTATTCTGATCTGATTGTAGGTTAATCTCACTGCTCCTCTTTTCACTCGGGACTGACTCATGGTCACACATATCATATCCTCCTCCCCCACACATACTCCAATTCTAATTCTGCAGCTCAGCATGGGGAAAAAGTCAAATCAAATCCCATTTTAGAAGCTGATTGGTTTCTAGCCCATTAGCATTTACTGATGCCTTTCAAACTCAGCATCAGCAATACTGCAAATCTCCATTCAGCCCTGTGTGTTGGAAGATGTGTGTGGAAGGGATCAACTGCATATGGAACCTCAGGAGCTATTTTATCTAGTGGGGTCAGATTATTTACAAATTATTATTTGTAATTCAGTAAGGTTTACAGTCCCCAAATGAGATTAGGACCTCATTGTGCTAGGAGTGAAAACCCACACACTTTAGTTACTGTGTCTTCACTGGTGCTGCACTGATCTGTGTGTGTTGCTAAAACTTCTGAGGGCATAGCCTGTGGTCCTTTGTACTGTAATAAGCTGAGCCGCTCCATGATTCTTTCCCAGAGACCTGTGGCAGAAGTTGTTTGTTCTTCTGGGAACATGGGGAGAACCGTGGAAAACCATTGGAGGATGATCAGGACTCAAGTGTCCTAGCCTATGTCCTCACTGCAAACTGGGTGGGTTACCAGCCTGAGCGAAAGCAGCACCTGGGCTTTAGCCTACAGTCCAACCAGACCAACTTGCCTGGGTGTAAAGCACCACTATACTCAGGTGAAAAGTTTGTGTGTGCATGTAGACAGGCAGGGTATTAGGATCAACACCCAGGGAAGAGCCTGAGTTAATGATGCAGTGAAGGCATATCCTAGGTATTACATTATTTGTAGTGCCAGCTATGGATTGGAGTCAGGACCCCACTGAACTAGGTGCTGTACAATATTGCAGATGGTGCAATGTTGCACCCTCAAATAACTGCAATATTTTATACGTGGAGAATGAAGCCAATGACAAGTGGCTGTCTCTCGCGGAAAAAGCTTGACATTTCTGTAATTCTACAGAGATGATCTGCATTACAAATACAACCCATTTTTCCCTTCAGCGAGAACACAAAGGGCCACAGTCTGCACTGATTTTTGTCCTATGCAATTCCATTTACTTCGGCATCTTGAGGCAACACAGAATTTGGTCTGCAGATTCTTCAGACTCCCCCAGAAAAGGTTTAATATTTTCACCAATAGCAGCTGTACATTGCAAGGTGCTCGCAGCTCTTAATCATGTCACTCAATGTTGTGAAACGCATCACTCAGAACATTTTAAGATGTTAAATATAAATTCAAAACTTGTTTTGATTCTGTATCATTCAATAAAATCAAAATGAGTTAATGATTCTCAAATGTTTGAGATATTCAGTTGGAAGGCGATATCATTGATAACAAAATGTCCTTAAGATTCAATTATTATCATCATCACCATCACCGTAGCATCTGAGGCCCCAGCTGAGATCAAGGCACCATTAAGTTAGGCGTTGTACATTCACATCATAAGGGTCAATCCCTGGTCTGTGGCATTTACAATCTAAATAAAGAAGCCAAACAAAGGATGTGATAAAGGCAGTGTTACAAATAGATATTCCAGAAGGGGAACTGAGGCAAAGAGAGCTTGAATGACTTGCCCAAGCTCACACAAGAAGTTTGAGGTAGAGAGGGGGAAACTCAATCTAGATAATTCAATGCCTTAACAATCAGGACTCCATCCTCTTCCAAAAGGTACTAAATACCAAAGTCCTACTCCCCCAAAACGAAGTGTTAGCAGTGTTAAGTTAGCAATCCAGTAAACCATTACATGGCATGTCTTGTCCTAATCTACCAGTAATACTAACACAGGTTTGCCACACACCCAGGTATTTCACATTCACATGGATTCGGAGGGTGTCTATTAAAAAATTACAGCATATTGATCTCTGTATGTAATAGATGGATTATTATAGTTACGTTTCAATGGGAACCCACTGGCCATGTTGCACAGAAAAAATATTCAAAGAAGTACTTCTCTTAATATTGTTTAAAGCCAGTAATTTTTTAGCCAGTCTCTTACGGGTCATTTTTTTAAATAAATCTGCCTTCCTCAGAGAGACCTGTAGAATTGCAGCCTGTCCAGCCATGCACAGTCAGACCATGTTGAGATAACTTCACTAGAAGCAAAAAAATCTTTTCCAAATTTTTCTCCATGTAATGGAAAGCTAAGAACCTAAATGTGTGTTTGATGGATGGCTCAAAGCAGTGCTCTTCAGAAAAAAAGCAGATACTTTCCACAACTGCTCAGATTAAAATTCTACCTTAAAATAAATATTATATAAAGAGATTGTTCTTATATAAAATGCACATTGATCTATTCCACTAATAGCTATGTGACAGCTATTATTAGTGCTAGCATAATTCTTACCTTCAGTCCCATAAAGCCAAGGAAACTGTGTGGGTAGAAGTTAAGGTCACCACATGGAGCATGTCAAAAGGAGCAACTCCAGGCTCAGATGACCCTGCCCACCCACACTTGTAGAGCATGTTCCAGCTGGAGGTAGAGTTTCAGAGCGAGTGAGATAGCTCAGAAGGGGCCTGATAAGGCAGGAAGAGGGACCTACCCTGAGGGCTCCTGAGGAAGGGCGTTGCAGGAGAGGAAGAGCCTGCCTGCTGAGACCAGGGGGGCTGAAGGTTCAGCTAGTACCTTTTCTCTTACTACTTTGAGACAGACTGCAAGACTTTGACAGGAGAGTGGGTGGTAGGAAGTGGTCCAGGATGGCAGCCTTAAGGCACTCCTGGGTGCTGGACATTTGGTAACCCTTATAGTGCCCTGGGACGGAGTCCAGGCACCTCAACCACTCATTAAGAAGGGCACAAAACGTCTCACTTTCTAGATGCTCCCTCCTCCCCCCGACCCTGCAGGGGAAGGAAGGAAAGGAAAAAATATTCTCTGGAACCCCTGCAGGGATTGGATACTCATGGGGGTCAATAGTCAAACCTCATATATTCCTAGGAACCCCATCACCTCAGGGATCGCTAAGACTGAATAAAAGACAGACTGCCACCAGATGTGGAGGTGGCCCCAGGGAAAAAGTAGAGGCATGGTGAACAGATGCCAACTGCCTGATCATTCAGTGATGCCACCAGCAAACACCTTCCATCACAGTGAGACTGGCAAAGTCAGCACATGGGAACAAAAGCATGTGACTTTTTGCCTATCATACCCTGCAAATAATGAACTGTGAATAAGCAAAGTGAACAGTTCATGTGCAGCCCTTAGACTGAGAATTTGTTCACAGAAATTAAGTAGTGAACACGTATGAATAACAAATGTGTGCCCAGAAATCAGGATTGGTTTGCAAACACACAAAGAGAACAAAGGGTTGATATCAGAACGAGATTTGTTGGCAAGAAATAAGTCAGTTAGGTACAGCTGAAGGTCAGACTTCAGTAACAAGTGCCACCAGGTTTTTCTCACCAGTCCTCCATCTTATCCAGGTCTGACCTCTGTGTTCAGTTTTACTTAAGAAGATAAACTTTTCAATGCTCCCAGTGTCTGACTTACCCTTTATTTAAAAGGAAACATCTAGGTGCCAGATTGGTGGCTCTGGGGTCTGAAATATTCCTGTCATCCATAAAATTGGTTCAATGGGACAATCTTCCCTATGCCATCCCCCTAATCTACCACACCTCTGTTGTCAAGGGACCACCTCTAGTGACAAGGTGAGGGGATAGTTCAGTCTCCATTGCCCATTCATATCCTCGCCTCTTTATTGATTTGCCAGTGCAGGGTGCCAATTAATAGCAAATGTGTTTTCTATGACTTATGTAGTGCTCGGTACTGTACAGACACAAAGTAAAAGCTTAAATTCTCAAGAGACCAAACAAACTAAGAGTGGGAGGAGGAAAGAATTATCCTTCAAATCTTACAAACAGGGAACTGAGGGGTAGAGCTTAAGCCATTTGTCCAAAGATATACAGGAAGAAAAGGAGCCAGAAATTCAACCCAGAGCTACTTAACAATAAAACCATCCTTTCCCTCTGCTTGTAGCTTTCATGAGAAGCCCATTTATCTACCAGGATCTGAACTGTTTCCACCAACTTATTCACACAGGGTACTGAACAGCCATCAGATGAAGGTCATCAGGTTTTTGAAATTACTCTTTCCCAAGTCACATTCAAACCAACAATAGAGCAAAGATCACAGTGACCTAGTAAAGTAAAGCTGAAAAAGCAGCAAAGACACCATGAACGGGCTACAAAGGAAATGTCGGCCTCTCCCTTGGCATGTCTCACAATGCTCACAAATTATGTATTAGTGGATCAATAAAATGTACCTTATTTTATCATATATAAAGATAAACTGACAGCACTGTAGCACACCATTCACCATGACATTTTTTCAAAGACACTGAATTACGTTCCTTGCTCATAAAACACCTCGACAGCTTCCCAAGACAGAATGGTGCATATATTAGAGTTGAGGACACTGTACCTTACAGTACTACAGATGCAATATATTTATCATCTGTATTTTATATTTAATCAATTACTCTTAGCATGGAAAAGTCAGGACTTTACAATATCTTAAGTTTAGTAGCTTAGATGGTTAACACTATATAGAGTCCCTTAATGTCTCTGTGTCTCAGTTCTCCATCTGCAACATGGGTGTAATACAGCTTGCTTTCTTTCTCTTCCGTTTGTATGCTTTGTCTGTTTAGACTGCAAGCTCTTAGGGGGCAAGGATAGTCTCTTATTAGGTGTATGTACAGCACCTAGCACAATGGTACCCCAGTCTCAGTTCAGGCCTTTAGGTGCTACTTCAATATAAATAACAATAATGCCACCTGTTTTACATGCTGTGATACATTGATCCTGAATTCAGCCCACCATTTTTAACTGGTTGAATACAAATGATGAAACATTAAGTAAAAAAGAGGATGTAAAATTAAATAAAAACCCAGGGCAAATGTCTTCCCTCATTTTTAGTGTGGTATGTCTGGAGCCAAGCCTGCAATAAGGCCTAAGTAGAGCGTTTCCTACATGTCCTTTTCCCACTTGTCTAAGACTGAAAATCTATATTGCGTCCGTGATGTTCAAAAGAACTTTGGGGATGTGGGTGGAGATTACAGAAGGTTAAACACAGCAATTCTGATTTAGCTACCATACAACTGATGCAGCAAACAAAGGGAAATATATAAATAGTGCCTATTAAATTATCTAAATAGTTGGATGTCAGTTTATGCCTTAATAATGACGGAATCCAAAGTCAATTTTGCTGTAAAATGAGACTATGAGAGCACGTAGAGACCCTGTGGAATGATTTCTTCCTGCAGTCCTCACAAAACAATGTGTAGATGCAAAAGAAAATATTCATTAATAAAACTATATAGCAGAGCCTTGGAATAGCCAATATATAAAAAAAGATCTGTACTCCACTCATGCATTAAAAATACAAAACCTGAGGCAGGAATGGAATGTGTCTGTCATGAGCATTGATATAGTGACCTATTCAGTTAACCCCTCTTTGATCATTGAATACCACACTGCGTATATATAGCTTCTTAAAACTGCTGACAAAACAAGTGTTTAGAAGAAATCAGTCATGTAACTCCCAGAAGATCTTAAAGCAACTGCAAAACAGAAAGGTAAATTATCCAGCAATACAGATATTGTTCAGCTGCCATTTACCAAACAATTTAAAGTGGTTCTAAAATAGAAAGCTAGTTGAGTACTTTTAACATTTTATTTGCAAAGGAGTCAAAGAAATGACTTGATTGCATTTTTTTTTTTTTTACACATACAGTAGTTTACAGTTTTCTTCTTTCTCAGGCTATTGTCCAGCAACTCTCCTGGGCTGGGCGCTGCCAGCAAGAGGCAGAAAGAATGTGATTTTAACCCAACCTGTAATTTTGAGTAATAGACAGGGGAGGGGATTATGCAATAGAAGGGCTTTTTCTCACCGGGGTTGGGGGAAGGGGCTCATCAGGATACTGTACTGAACAAAGGAGATGCCAATTTCCTTAGGAAGAACAAAAGATGTTTGACAGTCCTTATTGTGTGTAAAAGGCGGAGGTTTGATTTGGGGAGGAAGGATGGGCTCATGGCTTGGCACTGATTTGGGACTTGGGGAAATCTAAGTTCAAATTCCTATCTATGCCATAGACTTCCTGTGTGACCTTGGGTAAATCACTTAATCTCTTTGGGTATGTCTATCCTGCAGTGTAAGCTCTGACTCAGGCTTGAGTCCAACCTCCCCTTCCATCTACACACAACTCTCTCAGACTCAGGCTCAGACCTAGAGTCCTAGGAACCTGCAGGGGTAGAGGGTCTGTGCCCATGTCAAGCCATGACTCAGGGTTCATGCCCTATTGCTTTGTAGTGTCAACACCACGCTGTTTGACTTGGGTCCTGGGAATCTGACAAAAGTAATCCACAATCCCATGGGCCAACTTCTTTTGTCCTCTCTATCCCAAGAATCTCCAGCCAACTCAGTTGAAAAACAGAAATGGCCTTCTTGGCGTACAGCAGCAGCTCAGTGAGTCAGTGTTAACCTTTCCATTGTCTTCTGACCACTGAGCTGCAAACACTCCATCAGAGAGCCTCCTGTGTTTGCAGTGGAGACTGACCAGAACAAGCCTTTTGCGAAGCACACTGCTCAATGGTCATGGGAGCACGGCATGATTTTGGAGAATCTCTGGTGCAAGGCCAGCAAAACTGTGAACTTTAGTAAAAGTACCAGGAATGAACAGGCATAACAGCAGAAAGCAAAGAAACTGGAAGCTCTGCAAATTTACCAGACCAGTGACCAGTTCAGGAAGCAGATTCAGTGGCTCAGGATTGAGTACCAGAAGACCAGGGACCAGACCTGCACCTTCAGCAACTCACCGACATTGTGCCTGATTTATGAGGCGTTTGTCTGGAAGCTAGGTACTCTGCCCAGCACGGAGCCTACTGTGGTGCATGATAACCCCGTCAACCGGGATGGTGCCCTGCAGGCCCCAGAATCCAGCATGGGGCTTGACGGGAGCAGTAGTGGGCACCGAGTGAGAACCATGAAGTCATTCTGGGGCAGAATCTGTTCCCAGAACACACTGGGAAACAGGATCAGGAGCAAATTCTAGGTCCTTGACTCAGAGGAGCTGTTTGTTCTCTCCCAAGGAATGGCCTGTTACTAAGCCTGCAGCAGACATAGAAGGGACAGAAGCCATCCCTGAGTCCAGTAAGTTTCTGGCTCTAGTTTTAGGTTTATTGCTACAGCAACGAGAGGAATTTCCGCTCTAAGAACTAGTGCAAAAGTTAGGAGAAGCCCAGACTAGCAGCATGTATCCACTAATGGCAGATTGTATCCCAGTTCCCTGGTGTCCCTCCTCCCGCTTACCGCATGGAGTTCAAAATGGCGACTGATTAAGGCAAAGCAAAGAACATCTTTAAAGAGTATTTTTACTGGAAAGGCACAGATTTTTGCTAGGGCCATTTCTGTTTTTAAAAAACAACAATATTACATTGCCACGCCTTTATGTATGCTGCTCAGTAATCACTCAATGGTCTACGTAGCCATCTGGAAACAGTGAACTCTGTGTGTATTTGGGGGGGAATGTGATCCATTTTCAAAACTAGTCCATTTCAGTTAACTTTTGTAGCAAAGCTACTGGCCATTCCACCCCTCCACCTCCAACTCAAGTAGATCTGCAATTTTTGTCAAACAAAAACAGCTTAGAATTTTTAACTGACCATTGTCTCTGCACTATTTTAATTGTGATTAACCAGGCTGTGTCCAGGGGCATTCTGTGAACTGAAGCATCCCTTTCACAGTACATTGCGGTTCAGTTTTGAAATGTAACATTTTATTTCCTTGAAAATTCCACAAGAATGAATTTTGTGCATTTCCATTGAACTATTTGAGACAATAATCATCTGTGTCTTCTCCTATTGTAGGCCCCGCAACCTCTACTAGCTGCTGTCCCTCCACAGCTTGCCGGTAGTGCAGCACAAACCACAGACCACGTACTGTCACGGACTCTTCCAAGAGGAAGCATTTCTGAGACGAACTGATAGTTGAAATTCTTGAGAGGGCCATCAATTAGGTCCAATACCAGAAACAAAAGGACTTAAGACTGGAGAAAAGGCATGCCAAGAGGCAGGAGGAAAGGCTGAGGCTCACCACAAAGCCTGAGGACTGGTTTCAGCACAGGAGCAGACACTTGCTACGCAGTTCCTAGAACAGGAATGGTAGCTAAAGGAGAAGAACAGAGCTCAGCAGAGTGAACTGTTTGAGCAGCTGATATCAATCCTGGCTGCAAGATTACCAGCTCCTGCTGCTTCTCCCTCACCCTTTGATGTACCCTCAGTCCGGAAACAACTTGGAAAACTCCAGGCCTGGGTTGATGGCCCATATGATCTGGCTCCATAAGCGTCTGGGCAGGGAAATTAAAGCCCAAGCAGCCCTTCATCTCGACCCCCTCTCCTGTGGATACCTCCCCCCCATTCCTCCAGTGCCAAGTGCACAGAAAATGATGAAAGACGGGAAAAGAGAAATGGGGGGAGCTGGGGACATCAGCGATAGGGCGTTTATGTAATGTTTTCACTTGTTCATGCACTTCTATTTTTTTTTGTTCTGGAGCTGTTCTTTTGTAACTGCTGCTTGGGTGTTGTAATGGCAGCTCGCCTGCCTGGCAATGGGTGAATGCTGTCCTGTTTTAATACATTTATAAATAAAGCCTTTTAGTTTTATGTCATCAAGAAAGTTTCTTGCTATCACTGCATCTCATCAGACAATCATGATCTGAAATAATAAAGCTAAAACACATGATCAGGCACAATTAGGAATTAGTAACCAAACACTATTCCTCTATACAGATATATTCAGCAATATACACTTCACTCACTTCCTCATATGAATCCATACTGTGAATCATCTCCCTCTAGCCCCACCATTTCATAAACTGTTGTGTCATTCAGACCTACACTGCATGTCAATCAAAGCCCCCCGCCCCAAGCACTGACCTCCCCCCAAATCAATTAGCCTCATCCTTCCCACAAGCAAATTCATAGAGGTACTCTTCTCCATCTTCAACTGGGTCATGCAAGTTCATAATGTGGGAGCACAAAGCATCCCTGACTTCTGTTGCCCAGAAGCTGCGATAGGTACACTTTCTGGCTGAGTATCTCTATTCAGCATCCCCTTGCTGTCAGGGGGAAATGGCTCATCTCTGGCTTGAGCACAGCAAGCCACAGTAACCCATACAGCACTGGTGACACGGGCATCCAAATGGGGCCATGGACATCTATAACGAGATTTAAATCTGCCAAAAGCACATTCAACAGCCATTCTTCACCTGCTGGGAGTGTAATTAAACCGTCTTTTGCCAGGGTCTCTGAAATCCATGTACGGTTTCATAAGCCGAGGCAAAAGGTGGTGTTTGGGGAACACCAGAATAATGGTGGGGGACAGTAATGCCATTTATGATAATATCATTTGATGGAAATAGTGTCCTAGCCTGTCCATGAATGTAGACTCTTGACTTGCAACCCCTCCGCCCCCCAGCATCATGAACTTTCGCAGTGTGGCCCATGCTAACATTCGTAAATGGACCTCTGTGGTCCATGAGGGTCTGTTAAACCCTTTGTGTTTTATGTACTCATGAGTTCCTTGAGGATGGCAAAGTATGGGCACATGTCCCATCAGTGGCCCCAGCGCATTGAGGAAATCCCATTCTCGCAGAGCTAGCAATTACTTCAGGAATATCTTTTATGCCCACCACCTTGGGGTAAACCACATGCCTGATGGCAGAGATTTCTGAGGCAACCACTTTGCCCATAGTCAACTTTCCAAAACCAAAACAGTTGGCAACAGACCTGTAGCCGTCTGGGGTAGCCAGTTTCCAGGTGGCTATCATAACCTGCTTCTGGACTGGCAAGGGTGGCCTCCTGCGTGTGTCTTTACGCTGGAGGCTCAGGGCAAGATGCTCACGAAGCTCCAGAAATGTAGCTTTCTTCATGTGAAAGTTCTGAACCCCCTGCAGGTCATCTCAGGTCTGCCTGATTATGTGATCTCACCAGTCTGAACTTGTCAGAAGCGCCAGTGTACGGAGGCAATCTCAGCAGCTATACCAAGTGTATTGAGCAGCATCAGCCAGTGCAAGTCTGCGATGCCAGGAAACTCCTCCGTCTCCTTCTGTTCCATTCAACTCTTTATCAGGTACCTTTGGTGGGTCAGAAACCACCACCAAAATGTCCACCAGCACCTCATGGAAGTTGTGTACCTTTCCTGCCACCAGAGTGAAAGTGCAAGCAAGAGAACTTCTTGAAAAGGGAGTCTCCTCCATGTTGCTTGGCAGGCTGTTCAAAATTTCTGTCATGGTCAGGGAGGTCTATCAAGTTTTCCCACAGTGCACCACGGCCAAAGCGCTAGACCGGCCACGTTTTGGGAAGGCACTAGGAAGTGTGGGATAGGACTGATTTGCTTCAGGTCTACTGCATGCTGCAGTGTGGACACCAGAACCCCAGTTTCAAGCCTGTTTTAGAAAAATTTTAATGTAGGGGTTAGGTGGCTTTGGATTCTCTAAGATGGGTCAGCTGACTAGAATCCCACTAACCCTGGGTTTGCATTACAGTGTATACCTACCCTCCATGCCTCGGGTGGTCATCTTCTGCTTGTATGTTGCATTGCTTTATTTGCCTTGTCTATTGTGGGAAAGATAGCTCAGTGATTTGAGCATTAGCCTACTAAAGTGAGGATTGTGAGCTCAGTCCTTGAGAGGACCATTTAAGGATCTGGGGCAAAAATCTGTCTGAGGATTAGTCCTGCTTTGAGCCAGGGGTTGGACTAGATGATCTCCTGAGGTCCCTTCCAACTCTGATATTCTGTGATTCTATTCTGAGCCCTGGTCGACACTACAAGGTTAGGTCAAATTTAGCCATGTTAGGTTGATTTTATAAGCAATGTGTCTACACAACCAACCCTGTTCCATCGACCTAAAGGGCTCTTAAAATTGACTGCTGTACTCCTTCCCAGTGAGGGGAGTAGTGCTAAAATTGACCTTGCTGGGTCAGATTTGGGGTAGTGCAGATGCAATTCGACGGTATTGGCCTCCAGGAGCTATCCCAGAGTGCTCCAATGTGACCGCTCTGGAGAGCACTTTCAACTCCAATGCACTAGCCAAGTAGACAGGAAAAGCCCCAGGAACTTTTGAATTTCATTTCCTGTTTGGTCAGCACGGTGAGCTCAGCAGCACAGGTGACCATGCAATCCCCCCAGAATCGCAAACGAGCTCCAGCATGGACCGAACGGGAGACACTGGATCTAATTGCTGTATGGGGAGAAGAATCTGTGCAGGCTGAATGCCGATCAAAAAGAAGAAATGCTAATATATATGCCAAAATTGCACAGGGCATGGTGGAGAGAGACTACAACAGAGACACACAGCAGTGCTTTGTGAAAGTCAATGAGCTCAGGCAAGCCTACCAAAAGACAAAGGAGGCAAACAGTCACTCTGGTTCATAGCCCCATACATGTCGCTTCTATGATCAGCTGCATGGCATTCTGGGGGGTGGAGGACCCTACACTATCACACCATTGTCTGTGGATACTTGAAAGGGAGGAGTCTCATGCAACAGGGAGGAGGATTTTGTGGATGATGGTGAGGAGAATGCACAGCAAGTAAGCGGAGAATTCGTTCTCCCCAGAAGCCAGGACCTTTTCATCACCCTGGAGCCAATACCCTCCCAAGGCAGATTCCTGGACCCTGAAGCCAGAGAATGCACCTCTGGTGAGTGCACATTTGTAACTACACTACAGGGGTTAAAAGCAATTATGTTTAATGTTTGATTTACCCTGAAGACTTGGGATGCATTCACGGCCAGTACAGCTACTGGAAAAGTCTGTTAATGTTTCTGGGGATGGAGTGAGAATCCTCCAGGGACATCTCCATGAAGCTCTCCTGGAGGTACTCTGAAAGCCTTCATAGAAGGTTTCTGGGGAGGGCTGCCTTATTTCGTCCTCCACGGTAGGACACTTAACCACGCCAAGCCAGTAGTCTGGAATCACTGCAGCACAAAGCATGGCAGTGAATGGTCCTGGGTTTTGGTTGCATTCAAGCAACATTCAGTCTATACCTTTCTATGTTAGCCTCTGGAGGGTGATATCATTCATGGTCACCTGGTTGAAATAAGGGAATTTTTGTAAGGGAACAGTAAAAGGACCCCAGTCATGCTGGGCTGTTAAAAGGAATCATCCCCAAGAACAGCCACATGGTGGGGGGAAGGTGTAGGGATCATTCCAGAGAACAGCCATGCAGTGGGGTGGGGGGAAGGTGTGTGCTGCACATCCACCCAAAAACTGCAGCCCCTCCTTTTTAACAGCAAACCCAACTGGCATTGCTTGCTATGGGAAAGGAGGGCGCTGCAGTTTGAAACCTTTCCCACATGTTATGAAGGCAGAAGAAGCCAAACCCGCATATCCTTTGGCTTACCATGGCTGCCTGGAAACCAAATTCTGTTGCCCAGTCATGTGTGATGTGTCACCATATTGGCAGGTGCTCAATATAAAAAGCAAGATGCAACTTTGTACCTAAAGCACACATGCTGTCTGCTGTGAACGGCTTGATTCGCTGTGAAAGAGTATCCTTTTTGTTCTCAGAAATGTATCTTCTAAAATTCTACTCTCCCTTTTTACCTCCCCGCAGGTGCAAATGTTTCTATCTCTGTCCCAGAGGTTATAGCAGATTAGAAGGCAAAAACACCGCACTCACGATGACACGTTTTCCGAGCTCTTGCAGTCCTCCTGCACTGATAGGTCACGGCAGAATGCATGGAGGTATTCAGTAATAGAGGCCAGGAAAGCATTAAGTGATTGCGATGAGAAGAGGTAGGAGGCGATGCTGAGGCTAATGAGGGAGAAAACGGACGTGATTGGGTTTCTGATGGAGCTGCAGGAAAAGCAACAAGAACACAGATTGCTGCTGGGTCCACTGTATAACCACCGGCCCTCCTCCCCATGTTCCATATTCTCCTCACCCAGCCACTCAAAAATGTAGGGGGAGAGGCTCCAGGCACCCAGCCACTTCACTCCAAAGGATGGCCCAAGCAACAGAAAGGCTGTCATTCAAACAGTTTTGATTTGTAGTGTGGCTACAATAAGCAATGTGGCCTTGTCCTTCCCTCCTCCTCTCCTCCCCCACCCCACCCAGGCTACCTTGTCAGTTATCTCACTTTTTTTAATTAATAAAGAAAGAATGCATGGTTTCAAAACAATAGCGACTTTAATTCCTTTGTCAGCTGTGATCAAAGTGGGGAGGGTAGTTGGCTTACAGGGAATTAAAATCAACCATGGGGGCAGGTTTGCATCAAGAAGAAACACACACAAAACTGTCACCGTACCCTAGCCAGTCATGAAACTGGCTTTCAAAGCTTCTCTGATGCGCAGCACACCTACCTGTGCTCTTCTAATCGCCCTGGTGTCTGGCTACTCAAAATCAGCCACCATTTGCCTCAACCTCCCACCCCACCATAAACGTCTCCCCCTTACTCTCACAGATATTGCTGCTTGCTGTGTGCTCCATAATAACAATGGGAATGTTGGTTGCACTGAGGTCTAACCTAGTCAGCAAACAGCACTAGCGAACTTTTAAATGTCCAAAGGCACATGCTACCACCATTCTGCACTTGCTCAGCCTATAGATGAACTGCTCCTTACCACTGTCCAGGCAGCCTGCGTACGGCTTCATAAGCCATGGCATTAAGGGGTAGGCTGGATCCCCAAGGATAACTACTGGCATTTCAACATCCCGAATGGTAATTTTTTGGTCTGAGAAGTCCCTTCTTGCAGCTGCTTGAATAGCCCCGAGTTCCTGAGATGTAAGCATCATGCACCTTTTCCAGCCATCCCACACTGATGTCTGTGAAACATTCCTTCTGATCCACCAGTGCTTGCAGCACCATTGAGAAGTACCCCATGCAGTTTACGTACAGGTTGGCAAGGTGGTCCAGTGCCAAGATAGGGATATGCGTTCTATCGCCCCACCACAGTTAAGGAACCCCATTGCAGCAAAGCCATCCACTATGTCCTGCACATTTCCCAGAGTCACTACCCTTGCTAGCAGAAGGTCAGTGATTGCCTTGGTTACTTGGATCACAACAGCCCCCACAGTAGATTCATCCACTCCAAATTGATTCCCAACTGACTGGTAGCAGTCAGGCATTGCAAGCTTCCACAGAGCTATCACCACTCGCTTCTCACCTGTCAGGGCAGCTCTCACCTTGGTATTCCTGCGTTTCAGGGCAGAGGAAAGCCATTCACAAAGTTCCAGGAAAGTGGCCTTATGCATGCAAAAGTTTCACAGCCACTGAGAATTATTCCATACCTGCAACACTATGTGGTCCCACCAGTCTGTGCTTGTTTGCCGGGCCCAGAACTGGTGTTCCACTGTATCAACCTGCCCCACTGCCACCATGATGTCCCAATTGCCACATCCTGTGCTTTCAGGAATGTCTGTGTCCATATCCTATTCACAATTGTCTTCGTGTTGGCAGCTCCTAGCCAGGTTCTGCACATACTGCAGGATAATGTGCGAGGTGTTTACTACGCTCACAACAGTAGCGGTGAGCTGAGCGGGCTCCATGCTTGCTGTGCTATGGCGTCTGCATGGGTATAACCCAGGAAAAAAGGCGCAAAAGGATTGTCTGCTATTGCTTTCACAGAGGGAGGGAGGGGAGACTGACAACAGGTACTCAAAACCACCTGTGACAATGTTTTTGCCCCATAAGGCATTGGGAGCTTAACCCAGAATTCCAATGGGCAGAGACTGTGGGGACTGTGGGATAGCTACCCACAGTGCACCGCTGCCTGAGTTGATGCTAGACAGACTCCGCCGACTTAATGTGCTTAGTGGGAACATACACAATTGACTGTATAAAATCGCTTTCTAAAGATCGACTTCTATATGACCTTCTATACGACTTCTATATGACGCTTATTAAGTTTGCAGATGATACCAAACTGGGAGGGATTGCAACTGCTTTGGGGGACAGGGTCAAAATTCGAAATGATCTGGACAAATTGGAGAAATGGTCTGAGGTAAACCGGATGAAGTTCAATAAAGACAAATGCAAAGTGCTCCACTTAGGAAGGAACAATCAGTTTCACACATACAGAATGGGAAGAGACTGTCTGGGAAGGAGTATGGCAGAAAGAGATCTAGGGGTCATAGTGGACCACAAGATAAATATGAGTCAACAGTGTGATACTGTTGCAAAAAAAGCAAACATGATTCTGGGATGCATTAACAGGTGTGTTGTAAACAAGACATGAGAAGTCATTCTTCCACTCTACTCTGCACTGGTTAGGCCTCAACTGGAGTATTGTATCCAGTTCTGGGCACCACATTTCAAGAAAGATGTGGAGAAATTGGAGAGGGTCCAGAGAAGAGCAACAAGAATGATTAAAGGTCTTGAGAACATGACTTATGAAGGAAGGCTGAAAGAATTGGGTTTATTTAGTTTGGAAAAGAGAAGACTGAGAGGGGACATGATAGCAGTTTTCAGATATCTAAAAGGGTGTCATCAGGAGTAGGGAGAAAACTTGTTCACCTTAGCCTCTAATGATAGAACAAGAAGCAATGGGCTTAAACTGCAGCAAGGGAGATTAAGGTTGGACATTAGGAAAAAGTTCCTAAGTGTCAGGGTGGTTAAACACTGGAATAAATTGCCTAGGGAGGTTGTGGAATCTCTATCTCTGGAGATATTTAAGAGTAGGTTAGATAAATGTCTATCAGGGATGGTCTAGACAGTATTTGGTCCTGCCATGAGAGCAGGGGACTGGACTCGATGACCTCTCGAGGTCCCTTCCAGTCCTAGAGTCTATAATTTCGTAGTGTAGACATACCCTAAGTGTAAGCTCTTTAGGGTAGGGACTGTCTCTTGCTATGTGTTTGTACACTACCTAGCACAATGGCACCTCTAGGTGCTATTACCATTAAAGGTAGCTCTATACTGCATTCAGAGGGTGTGGCTGCAGCTCGAGCAGACATGCCTGAACTAGCTTTAATCTAGCTACCTTGGGGACCACAGCAGTGAAGCCACGGCAGCTTGTCCTTTCATCCTGGGCTAGCCCTGAGCAGTCAAAACCAGCCAAACTAACTAGTAAATTGCTCCTTATATTTTAAGAAAACAATTAAAACCTCTCTAGAAGGTTATGCAAATTTTACTCAAAAATAAAATTGAGCCAGGTGGATATTGTGTATAAAAATGTAACATCTATTTTCTAAAATTGCTTCTTTACTGTTTAGTTACCAAAGCATGAACACACTTGTGTCATCTTTACTGACACATCAATTGCATTCAAGAGTGCCATAAATCCATTATTGCCAGGAACAGCTGTGTAGCATATTGATAAGGACTACAAATACATTCAGGGTGGCTTTTTCAAACAAGGGCACCTAATTCATAGGTTCCAAAGCCTGAAGGGACCATTGTGATCATCTCAGTCTGACTCCTGTATAGCACAGGCCATAGAACTCCCCCCAGCTAATTCCCAGAACAAAGCTTTTAGAAAACATCCAAGATTGATTTAAAAATCGTCACTGATAGAGAATCCACCATAACCTTTGGTATATAGTTCCAATGGTTAACTACCCTCACTGTTAAAAATTTACACCTCGTTTCCAGTCTGAAATAAGCTTCATTCTCAGCTTCCAGTCTAGCTTCAGCTTCCAGTCATTGGATCATTTTACACCTTTCTCTGATAGATTTAAATATTTGTTCCCTATGTTGATATTCTAGATGGCAATCAAGTCACCTCTTAACCTGCTCTTTATTAGGCTAAACAGATTGAGCTCTTTGAATCTATGACTATAAAGGTAGGTTTTCTAATCCTTTAATCATTCTCATGACTCTTTTCTGAACCCTCTCCAATTTATCACCACCCTTCCTGAATTGTGGACACCAGAACTGGACATGGTATTCCTGCAATGGTCACACTACTGCCAAATACAGAGGTAAAATAACCTCTACTCCTGCTTTAGATTCCCGTTTGTGCCTCCCAGGATTGCATTGGCTCTTTTTTGCCACAGCATCACATTGGGAGTTCACGTTCAGCCAATTAACCTCCATGACCATGACCCTAAAGCTTTTTCAGAGTCAATTCCATACCTAGGAATTTAACTGGAGCTGGGGGTGCTCAGAAACTAAGACATTTATTTCAGATGCTTAAATATTGATTTAGGTCATTAACTTTAGGAATCTAAGTTTGAAAATTTTGGCCCAACTTATTATATACCATATCTCTGTTCCTGGATTTTGCTCTGCAGGAACTTTCACAATGGTGAGCAAGAGAATTTCTGTTTCTAGGTCAACATTTGAATGATTTTATCTGGAGTTGGAGGTTTGCCAAACTATTGGAAGCTGTAAAGAACATCCTGTGTGTTACTGTACCTTGGACTCTCATATCTTGGAAGTAATGCCACATTTGACAGCCTGCAATCATACCACCCTGAGGCAGTGATTCTGTTAAATCTGTGATGCTACATGGGATTAACACTATATGCAACTTCAAAAATCTCTAGAATTCAGCAAGACGCTACTCTGAAATAACTTCAGGGGGAAACAGAGCGTCAGACATTGGCATCCCTGTGATGGATTTTTGATTATGGAGTAAAAGCGAACCTACAATTTCTTAGCGAGTGTAGCAAGTTACAAGCCATCTGAATATTGAGCTTTAATTCTACAGATGAAAGCCCAGGTTTGGTTCACATCCAATGCCTTCATAAACTGAGGAAGTTGAGATCTGGATTCCCACTTTGAACTTGGCTTGTACTGTGACTATATAATGGCCTTGAGTGAAATGGTGGAGCTAAACAGCCCATCAAACTTTGTGGCTCAGGCCCATCTCTTTATTTACAGGTACCACCATACCAGAAGGATATTGACAAATTGGAGGGAGCTCAGAGAAGAGCAACAAAAGTGACGGGAAGCTGGAGAACTGAAATGCACACACTTGTGAATAGCCTGACTAAAACTTGGATTAAGTAAATCACTTAAGCACATTCTTAGTTGTAAGCACACGCTTAAATCCCATTGAAGTCAATGAGTCAAATAAGTGCTTATATGCTTTATTGAATCAACCACTTTGGGCTGGAGAGGAGGCATAACCATCTTTATGAATTTGAAGGGTTAAACCTCCTGGAAAGAGGGTAGTTATTTAGGATGTGGCACAAAGGGAGGTTACTAGAAGAATGTTGGTAGAGTAACAGGAAAAACATCCGGAAAGATCTATTTCTGGAAAGAATAATGGTATCATATGCCATCTGGAGGCTAAAACAGAGTTTAGCAGGTTATTTTTCCTCCAGGAGAGAAAGTAAATATTCTTCAGGTGGGCATAGGTTTTCAGTGCTGCTCATTTTAGACCCACCTTTACCATTGTGTGTGTAATGCAAACCTGTTTTCACTGTGCACTTCTGACCTTGGAAATTTCAAGCCATAGACCTGCTGTAATATGATAAAATTGATTCAGAAAATGAATCACAGGCAGTTTAAAGCTTCATTTACATTCCACAGATGCACAGTGCACATGTATTTCATGAGGAAAGTAACTTTATTGAGAACACAAGCCATTACCATTATGCTGGGAATATAAACACGGAGACAAGATCTGTGAAACTTTGGAAGTCAGGGATGCCTTTGAGCAGAGAGGCATTTCATCTATGACCACTTGGAGACTCAGAGGTGAAATGAGAACAAGAAGCAAAAGTGTTCTTGTTTTAAGTAAAAGCAGGGGTGTTTTTTTCCCAATTAGAGGAACTAACATTCCTAATTTACCGTCAGTGATTAGGAGATGGATGTCAATTAAATGGAAACTAAACAAAACTAAGGATTGGTAACTGCTCTAAAATCCAATTACATTGCTCTACAGCCAAAATGCTTCTGGAATAAATGTAGTCCAACTTTACTAATTCTGGGCCACTGAGAACGAAAATGATGCTTAAAATTGTTGATTGGCTCTAGTTTTCAAGATATGCTATTGGGTCAGTATATACGACCCTTGACTTTGGAATGGCGGAGGATAAGTGAGTTATAAAGGGAAGGGATCTCAATTTAAACCAGAAATGACTAAAATACATCTTTGACTGGATCTATGAATAAATCTATGACTGGGTTTGAACAGTACTTGCTTTTTAGGCAAAACAATGAATGATGCAATCTGAAGCTGGTATTGCGTCATACATGATATGAACTGCATCATGTTATTCCTAGAAGTCATGGATGATGCAATCATAATGAAGCTTACATCACTCTGCTGAACAAATTTCCCTATATCAGCTCTAGAAATCATACAGTATCATGCTCTCTCATCTGTCAGTGTTTGATTTTGCAAAGGGATACATTTCTGTTTAGCCAAAGTGAGCAGAGATGCCTCGTACTTGTGTGAACAGTGCAGATAATTTCTGCTATGTTTGTGAAGTGACTTTTGCATCACAAAAGCGCAGTATAACCACTCTGGTTAAGAAAGCCTATCACCTTTATTTTGGGGCAAAATTGGAGATCAGGACAAGAGGTGGGCCCCATACATATGCTGCAACACTTGTGCAACAAATCTTGGCCAGTGGTTGAACAGGAAAAGGAAATCTATGCCTTTTGCAGTGCCAATGATTTGGAGAGAGCCAACAGATCATACCAGCAATTGTTACTTCTGCATAGTGCCTCCAGTTGGGAAAGGTGTGTCAAAGAAGAAAAAGTGGACTGTGCATTATCCAAACATTCCATCAGCTATAGGCCCAGTACCCCACGGAGAAGGACTGCCGGTTTCTGATGCACCAGAATCATTCTCACTTGAATCAGATGAGGAAGAGGAAGAGGATGAAACTTCTGGTCCTGAACCATCAATGTCACAGGACCCATATTTTCTCCCACCCTCCTCCTCTGAACCACACCTCATAACACAAGGTGAACTGAATGACCTTGTCAGGGATTTGGAACTACCCAAGAGTAAGGCAGAGCTGTTGGGCTCCAGACTACAGCAGTGGAATCTCCTGGCCGGCTATCAGGGCAAATGGAGCCCATCAATGCTTGCACACTACTGCTGGACAGTGCCAAGAGATGCTCCATTTAATGAATAAAAGAGACAAGCCAAAAAGCGCCGAGTAGACATTGAATAGGACTAAACTATGTACATAATAGTTTTTTGCCTTTTGTTTCATAATAAATTTTATTTATATAACCCTTTTGCTGATTTTTAAAGTGTTACATAAACAGGACAGGTGAAATATTATCATGTAAAGCAACCATAAACACATGAAAAGACCTAGGTTTACAATTTATGATTAAAACTCTACTATCTACACACTATATATAGACATAAAATGTAAAAACTTAAATATGTTAGAAACAGTAGCCAATCAGTTGTTTTAATTGTCATATTTGAATTCAGCACATCAAAATACATAATAAATATCACATTTTATCTCTGAAGCAGACGACTTCTCAAAAATTGTAGACCAGTGTTACATGCTACATGTAAGACTGGCAATGCTAAAAACTAGGGCTGGTCAGTTTTCTGATTAAAAATATTGCTGTCACGCCTCAGGGCAGTTGTAGTTCAGTTTTTTTAAGTCCTCTTTCTCCCCTATGGGTTGGGCTCCCCAGTTGGACCATCTCCTATGATACAATTGCCTCCATCCATCCTATGTGAGAGTGGAACCATGGTACATCATGGGAGATGTCTGAGCAGGGAGACAGGATTACACAGGAGGCTGAGAGCATGTGGATCTGAACTACAACTCCCATGAGGCACTATGGTAACATTTCCAAATTGAAATATTTTGAGGTTTGATTTTTTGCTGAAGAGTTAACCTTTTCTGGGGTGGGGTAGGGAGGGGGGAGAAAACTTTACTAAAAACTCGTTTTAGAGAGAGCTTGCATCTGTCTTTGAATGACTCCATCTCAGATCTACGAGTTCACAGTGCCTAGATCTGAACAGCTGCGAGAAAGTGACCAAGCATTATTGGCAGAGGACCTTCAACTTCAGAATTGCATTACCTGTTGGGTCCAAGAGAATCAGAGGCCACTGATCTCTAAGAGTACAGGTCAAGGCCCCTCTCCTAAGAGTTAGCGTGAAAGTTAGGGGCGATTTCTGGGTTTCAGAGAATGATCTTTTCTTGAAAAAGAAGTCACGTACAATGTTACTGAATTCTGCACATTCTCTGAGCCACATAATGCAATAAACAATAATATTAAGATGAAGGTAAATTGTATAGATCTAAGAAAGGTAAATTTGGCATCTCTCTGAGATATTTTTAATAATGAAGCCAACGCTAAAGAACAGTCATCAGTAACAGAACAATTGCGTATATTGGCTAGTCTCCTGGAACTGTACATTATACCTGCCCTGCTAATATTCCTGTTCCATTGTGCTAACATAGCCTGGCATAGCATTATTGCTGTGAACAGAAATAACCTCAGGGAGCAGAAAGACAGGCAGATTATTAAAAATGAAAAAAAACACACGGACAACCCAGCCACAGTCTATGAAATAATTGGCTCATTAAGTTACTTAGCATACTGGTCAAAGCCAATTCAGAACCTTTGCGCCTCTGCCAGCAATGTGATAGTGCTGGTTAACTTCAAGTGCACAGTTTAGTAGCTTTAGCCCAATCACACACCCTGCTCCAACGCACAGGATCTATGCCTGGATCTTCTCCTACTAATGCAGATGGAAGAAATTGCTACTTTCTCATGCAGATGAATAGAGCTCTGCTAAGTAAAAGGGCCAGGGAGGGGTAGATTCTGTCTGCACCCTGATGTGCCGTTGAAGAAAGGAGGCAGAT
The DNA here is from genome assembly GCF_007399415.2 of Gopherus evgoodei. NCBI lineage: Eukaryota > Metazoa > Chordata > Testudines > Testudinidae > Gopherus > Gopherus evgoodei. The sequence goes on along the minus strand of NC_044325.1, from coordinate 110,329,816 downwards.
GGGACACCCCAGCTTCTTCTCCTCTCAGTGAGGTGTTGGGATTGCTTCTACTCCTTGCAGGAAAGGCTTAGAGCCACAGAAATTCCCTAGTCAGATAGCAGCTACTCCTATTGTGTCAACATCGGATTCGTCAGCCTGGATTTGTTCTCACCTCACTTAACAGTGAAAAGCCAGATGGAGGTGAGCTTCCCCAAACCCAGGGGAAGGGTAGGGCTGGGAACTCTCCCTTTGCCTTTAGCCTTACTTTAACCCATGAGCTACAAATATTAGCCTCAACAACACACACAGGCAGAATCCCAGCAGAAGTCAAGACTGGGGGATCAGTCTTAGATTTATCTACTGCCTTTGACATTGTTTGGGGGAATGGCCTTCCTGATACCACATTCAGATTCATTTTCACATAGGGCCTATTGGGTGAAGAGGCACGATCTGCTTCTATTATGTTTCTAGAGGAAATAACAAAAGATTGATTAGAAACATCTCTGACTAAGCTTCAGATTGACTTTAGCCTTTCTTGTCACCTATCACAAATTGGAAACAGACTGTGGCTAAAAATGGCTAAAAGAGATGTTATTTTTGGAGCTATGGGCAATGCGTGACTCCTGGTTGGCTTTGTAAATTCTCCAAGCTCTCTGAAGACATCTAGAACAGTTTGAATTTATCAGTTACATATTTTCAAACAATATACATTTGTGATTTAAGAAAAAACAAACCTTTCTTAAAAGTTTCTCAATAGCACACTGCCTCCTGCAATCCCAATCACATGCTGTGCATTCTACAATGGAGGACTTGTCATTGTTTCTTCTATGATATTATTCTCAAACTCAGTGATTGTGCAATTACCACAAAAGCTCATATGAAACTTACTGTGTGTGATCTCACATCATTCATCCTGTCACACCAACCGTCACTTTTATGGGGTTATTATGGGCCAACATAAGATTTTGAGCTGATAAGTCTCATGATGAACGTTGCACTTACCGACTGCCAATGTCACACCAGTGTGCGGGTATGTGGCCCTGCTTGTTCATGGTTAACATAACGGAAGGAGAAGGAAACTGGGAATTTCAGAAGAAACGGATCGGGTGTTGGTATTTTATCTATCATTATTTAGCTCCAGAATCAAATTACCCACAACAATCAAGGCCGGAGGAATCACTTTATACAGTTATTTCTATAACCCTTCTGAGGCACTTCTGCTGAAAGCAGAATACTCATTTCAGTGGATGAGGATGACTATCCCCACCCTATCCCCTTTGATTATTATAGGAGTAGGTGTTTGAAACCCACAAATACTTAGGCCCTAAACCAAAGTCCATTAATTTCAATGGGAATTTTTCCTTACTCCTTTAACTAGCAGCTAGGGCCTGATTTAGAGAACACAGTAGCTGCCCCTGAGATGTAGCATTAGGCCCCGGTCCTGCAAAGTAATGAACAGACCCCTATCCCTTCACAGAGCCCCACTGACTTCAAAGTGGGTCTGACCCCATGCATCACAGTGCAGGATTGAGGCTTAAGTTAGTTTATTGACTTTAAGTTTGTCCAGAACCAGATTGGTGACATGAAAAATTAATTTTAAGTTAAAAAGGGAAAAAATAAAGAAACAAAATGGAAAGAGCCACTCTAAGTTAATGCTTTTTAATTATCTTTATATCTTTAAAACAAACTATTAAAAATTAAGACAATGTGCTACAAATTTCTGTACAGCTGTATGGAAAACACTGAAATTTGTACATCAAAATATTCAGCTAAAAGCAACCCTTATTTCATGTGAACATTTCCCTTTTTAAAAGGGTACCAAATTGAAGGAAAAAAACAAAAAACCCCAGTCAGAAAACCCAGTGTTGTAACACAGGAGAGTTTTGAGGCTGGGGAAGCAGATTCCTTTAGACAAGCACCACCAACAATAAGCACTGAATGAACAGAATAAAGAGCAAGAAGACAGAATAAATAGCAATCTTTAGTCCTGAATCAAAAGAAACTGAAGACATAGAAAATCAGTTTGTAGATGAGAAACATACACTAGAATCCTATTCAAGTCATCTTGGTTAGAGGGAATCTCTAAGATAAAACATTACCTGTAAGACCCATTCCTTCCAGTGGGAGTTCCTATGTGGCCTGTCCTAGTTAGTCACAGTGGAACAACACCCAACTTCATGGATACATCACTTTAAGCATTAATCAACTTTTCTGTCCACTAAAAACTATAGGCCCGAGCCTGCATGCCTTGCTCATGGAAAATTCTTTTGGCCTCTATGGGAAATAGACTTGATTGGGAATAGTGACTGTTTTAGTCAGGCAGGATTGGCCCTGTAATCTCTTCTGTTGTGCTCTTCTCACATTTAATTCAAAAGCGGGGAAATCAGACTCTCTCCTGATTTAGCAGATTTATGGATTCCAGGTTCCCAAGACATAAGGATTTGACTGGATACAGTTTTTGTTTATTTCTCAGGAATCTCTTGACAAATATTTATTCTATTGTTTTCCTGATGGAAACAAATTGTATCTAGGGTCCCACTTTTAATCACCTGCTACTGCAACAATCTATCATAGGTGTTTAGACTGAAATAATCAGTCACAGTTATAGCTAGTTTTCTGAGGTTCTGCTGCTATATAATGCAGATGCAGAATCTACAGCACAAACACTATGAGAGACAATTCATTCACTGCTCTTCTCTGCTACATAAGATAGGCACTTTTTAAACCAAGTGCAGTATTCTTGGACTCAATGACCTTCTGGGCTGTCCCAGAAATAACGATTTCTGACCAGCCATGCACTTCCATGATACCTTAAGACTGCACTACCACAGAGAGTAGTAGTATTTAAATGAAAAACAACACACACACCCCCAAACAATATAGAGGGGCTGGCCCTTCTCTCTAGTGAAGCCTTAGGGATTTTTTTGGTTTGATCTGTGCTGCCAAGCTAAGTGAAGAATTTGTTGCATTTGCATTTTGTTGAGATATAATGGCACCTTAGAAAGGATGCAGGGTAAAAAAAATTATGATTGCAATTTCCATTTGAGAAGGAGTCTGGTGAGATGGTTTGATTGATTTTAGATAAGAAGAAGAAAAAATAAAATAAACACAATAAATGGCTATTATGAGTCCTGCTCAAACCATGTTGTGGGTCTCCCTCCAGTTTTGCTTAAATGACACACTTCCATTACCGAATAAGAATTACTGTTGCCAGTACTTAAGTTCACAGATGTGGGACTATAGAAGCCAGGATGCCTGGGATTTTTCATTCAACAGTGGATTCTACAGGGCAGCCAGCTACCCATTGTAGTGCCACAATCATTTCCAAAATTTGCAGCAGTTTGTCACCTTTGTCATACAAACTGGCTTTCAAATGCTGCAGAATCCCAGATACGCTGGCTATTAAACCTTCATAAGACATTAACAGCTATTTTATAGATGTTCCTGAACTTCATACTTTGCAATGCAACCAGTGCACTGATCCAAAGAAGAAAAAAAAACACCCAGTACCCCTTAAAAATAACAAATAAGTCCTTCATTGGTAATGCCTTCATACGTTTAACATTAATGTACCAGCAAAATAAATCCAAATTAGTCCTTGACATGTAATATTAATATCTAGGCTTTTTTTTTTTAAAGAATCAGTTAAAATAGCAGCAGCAGCATATTGGAAACAATTATAAAACAGTTAAATTATATTTTTGAGATGCACCAAGATAAAACACACATCTCAGTTTTGACAGGCTAAAACAACAGATTCTAGTAATTGATATATACAGTAGATATTTGTGCATTTACTTTTGCTAAATAGAATAAAACCAGTGAACCTGTTTGGGAGCACTTTGACATGTGAATTCTCAGTCTGAAATTTTCACAGATTTATATATTTAAAGAAAAAAAATAATTAAAAAAAAGAGACAACCTGAGTAAAGCTCTCTTTAAGTAGAGCAATCATTATTCAACAAATCACATATTGCACCTTTAAATAAATCCTTATAAACTCTATAAAACAGAAATATCAGCCAGAAATGGGAGGAGTTGCTTCCCCTGTCCCAACTCTCTCTCTCTCTCTCTCTCTCTCACACACACAGACACACACACACATATTAAAGCTCAGAATGACACACAATCCTTACCTTCCTCTTCCTCTAGATTGAGGCACTGTGATATAAGGCCTCTGAAGGTTGTGGTGGAATACAAAAAGGGGAAAATCACTACCAAAATCTAGGAGCATCTCGCCAGCAATGTTACTACAGTTAAAATCTATATTCTAATTAAAAGTCTCAGTACAAAAATATAGGGCTCTGATTATTTTTGTCTACAGAGTAATAACCAGAAAAGGCACAATTTCCAAATATCAACACCCATTTGTAGGAGGTGTTTGTACTCCTTCTTATAAATCAAACGGAACACTAAGGACAAATCACAATGAAGCATATATCCATCAACTAAGTAACCAGGTACAGCAGATAGAATATGTTCCTGACTTTTATAAAATATAGTCCACAGCCCACAAGCCAGGTATCTGTATATGAAATCGTACAAAACTATAATTAAAAAAGAGCCTTTGTAATTTGTTATTTTTAATATTTATCATCTACTTCACCGTCTGTACTGCAAATGTTGTTTTGCCTACGAGTATTATGAAGTTCCCAAGATAAAGCAATTTCCTCTGTTAACTTGCAGCTTCTTTTTATACTAATCCACAACTCCAAATGACATTTTTACATGGGCATCTTCAAATTAGATATACAAGACTGAAAAAATAATAAAAGATACTGTACACACATGTACAATAACAGTGCATTTCGTTTTCCTGTGTGAAGGACAGTAATGGCCTCCTAGTGACATTTCTTCCCTCTCTGGTCATGCATGGTAGCCATTTGCCTTCTCAAAACCTGGTGTTGGTCCAAAATTTTCATAGATTGCCATTGCTGTTGTGTTTTGGTAGATAAGGTCTGATTTTTTGTTTCTTTGGGATTTAATAATGTCCAAAACACACTGGTTTAGGAAGACATACTGGTCCTAATGAAAAAAAGAAAAAATAATGAAGGGCATTATAGGTTGTAGCAAATACATTATTGTGAGGGTAATTATGTTCATGGATATACAATGTGCTTTTCAGACACTGGCCAGATGCACTGTGGCACCGAATATTCCTGCAGATCATGTACAAGTAACAGAAAACAGTTGCCCCAAAAATCCACAGCTCGTTGTGGTGAAGGTAACATTTCTGATATGGCTAGAAGCAGAAATATACTCTGAAAGGATTTTACTTCCCCTAAATGTGGGCCTCAGTTCTGCAACTGACTCTACATGGAAGGATCCAGGGCACCTTAGTGACTTCAACATAGTCCACACATTTGGAATCAGTAGGACCATCAGGGCCTTAATGTATGCCTCACAATCCAGGAAAGAGAGGCTCATATCCTTTGAAGGATATTAGAACGAAGGACAGCAGATACAGATATCTTTTGAGAAGCAAAGCCGAGGGGAATTTTTTCCTGCATGGATTTTGGCTATGCCAAGTTCTTATGTTCTCTCACAAAGCCCATGGTGAGGGTTAAACAAACTAAAGGTAATGGCAGAAGCAAATGCATATACAAACCTATTTCAGAAGTCAGATTTCCATCTGAAAAGGTCATATCTACTATTTTTGCAAGTAATACCGAAGAATTGCTATGGTTATTTGGGGCATTTGACAAGACTTTGTGTGTCAGTCAATTAATCATTCTACTGATGATCAATGCCCCCAGGCTTGGGAGAGGTGGGGTCTTTTATGCTTGTTACAGCAGCAGCAAAGCAGAAACTGAACATAAAGAGGCAGGAGAGTGCAGAGAAAGAAAGGGAAGAGGACAGAAGTGGTAGACCCAAGACCCTTCTAAATATCAATTACAGACTAACAACCTCCCACCCCGCCCATTAAATTGAAGACATACTATATAATTTTAAGTAATCTGATAGAGCACCCTTTAGTCAGTTTAAAAAAAAATCAAGTTGACAGTGTCCTTTTAACTGTCTGCTCCTTTAAAAAGCAACCCCATCAAGCTTAATCTATTCAAAGTAAAAAAAAGTTGTTCCTGTCATGCAGTTGGGAGCAAGGAGCTGAGAGAGGCACATGTACCAGCAGAGGGAAGTGTTTTATTGGAGGCAACTCAAAGTGACCATTTTCCAGGTGGAGTGAGGCCCTCTAGATTAACTTCTTAAGTGCCTGCCAGTACAGTTTCAGGTACCATAGCTGTCCCAGAGTCGCCCTGCCAATTTTTCTGGTTTCTTACATTCCTGTTTTTCTGGTTATTTTACATGTTTTACTACTCTTTGTTGATATATGAAAGACCTACACAAACCACATGGAATATTCAGCCTGGAGAAACAGTGAAACTGAGGCCACGGCTACACTGGCACTTTACAGCGCTGCAACTTTCGTGCTCAGGGGTGTGAAAAAACACCCCCCTGAGCGCTGCAAGATACAGCGCTGTAAAGCCTCAGTGTAATCAGTGCTGCAGCGCTGGGAGCGCGGCTCCCAGCTCTGCAAGCTACACCCGTAAGGGATGTGGTTTACGTGCAGCGCTGGGAGAGCTCTCTCCCAGCGCTGGAGCTCCGACTACACTCACACTTCAAAGCGTAGCCATACCCTGACTATACAGACGGTGCTGCCAAACCCACAAAATAAACAAACTGATAAATAGATGCTGCCACACACTTGTAATTTTGAGAGAGGCTCTCGATCCCAAGTGCTGTGGCAGTGACTACATGGCAGCCCAAATACCTCCCCCTTGCCCAAAGAGCAGAGTCTGTGATTTCACCATCTTTCACTTCAGACTTGTGCAAGAGAAGGAGGAGTATGTGCCGAGTTCCCTGTCCCTGCAGAGATGGAGCTAGATCTCTCTGGTTGACGGTTAACTGTGGAGAACTTTAAAGAAGTAACACAGGCTCAACAGCAGTGCTTCAAGATGGTGCTGCCAGCTGGAATAATTTCCCCCTCAGCCTCTCCCAGCTCACTGTAGGGAATCACTTTACTCCCAACTCCCCATCCCCTTTGTGGCAGCTCCAAGAGGATTACTATGGTCCATGGCTGTAACTGCTTTCACCGGGAAGAGATAGGACAGGATGTGTGGAAACCTGATGATTGCAGGGGGCTCTGTACCTCTTTAGAGTTTCCCTGGGTAATAACAGGAGAAAGCCTCTGGAGTGGAACATATTTCTGAGCTGTATATTTAAACTGCCTGTCATGAGCTATTATGCAGTTATCTTCAGGCACATTAAATGGAAGAGATTAGCCTTACCTCTGTTTGCACCATTAAAGGTCGATGCATTCGAAGATCATATACTACTCCATACACATCGCTGGTGTTCTCCATTTCTATTTGCTGGATCAGGCGGTCAATTGCAATGAAAGTACCTGTCCTGCCAACACCAGCACTGCAGTAAAATTACTATACGTTAGACGGAAGCGTGATGGCCTTTCACCTATTACACCTCTACCCCGTTATAATGCCACTTGATACAACATGAATTCGGATATAACGCAGTGCTCTTGAGAGGCGGGGCTGTGCACTCCCACGGATCAAATCAAGTTTGATATAACGTGGTTTCACATATAACGCGGTAAGGTTTTTTGGCTCCCGAGGACAGTGTTATATCGAGGTAGAGGTGTACTTTCTCTTAATTATATACAACCCCCGGCCTGATGCAAAGCCATTGAAGCTATTAGGAAGATTTCCACTGACTTCAGTGGACATTGGGATCAAGGCTCTTACAGTCTGTAGGAGTTCTTATTCCATTGTCAGTAGGGCTGTATGATTCCTTCTGGGCTTGCAAAAACCACAAAAATTATATATGAAGTGCTTTATATGGCAATTTTTGGTGCTGAATTTTCCAGTCAATGAGAGATCCCCCAAAGGACTACAGCAATAAAACCCCTTAATGAACTGTTTACGGTAGGGTAATGCATTTTGGCATTCATGCTGTTTTATTGCATTTCTCATGTGTACAGCAAAGGGCCCTTGCATATAGCTTGGCAGGATGGACAATACACATACTTAAATAGTAAAGGTGTTGAGATTTTTCTACTGCTTGAAATATTTAACTTGCTCTTAAAAGGAAGCCAGTGTGGAATTACTGTACCTGCAGTGCACCAAAGTAGGAGACTCTGGGGGATTTTGTCTAATGTTTTCCTGTACCAGATGTCTAAAGTTAATAAGAAGGTCTGTTGTCTCTGGAACACCATGGTCAGGCCAGGAAGTGAAATGGAACTGGCGTACAGAGTGGCTTTCAGTTGCATCACTCTAAAAGAACGTACATTGAAGATGCGAAATTAGGCCTCAAGAGAACATCACAAAACGATTATGGTAGGAAAATATTTCAGCTAGTTCAACATTATTACAGTTGCCTCCCGTGAACTGTGCACTACTTTATGGATACATTATTCAATTTTCTCTTTATGGCTGAGGAAACCCTTTACCCAGATAAAGGTTTGAAATTCTTCTCTTTTGCCTTTGCCTTTATACTGTGGACTCTTTAGTGTATGAGTAAGGCCTTCTCATGTCAGCATGGATTGCAGGATCACAGCATGGGCTTTGCATTACTGCCGCTAGTGATCCCATAAAGTGACTGGATCCTGTAGACAAATGTTCATGCAGAGATCCCTTAATCACAAATGAGGTCCCATACTGACAATTCATTAGCAGGCCCATCAGAGGGTTATATAATACAGCACTGAAAGATCAAATTATGGGTCCAACAGTAGGTGCACATTCAGTCCCTGACTCCCACGAGGCCTATCGCTGATACACACTACGAAACACCTTAATCAGATCTTAAGCAGCAAGGAGACTAGTGCTATCATGTCCCAAATTAAAACAAGCTGTACAAAATTTTTCATTTAGTTAAGTTTTACTTTTGTTGTGAAGTCTGCGGGAATGATTGCTTTCCCCATTCTGATTTGACTTGGATGGTGAAGTTTGTCTTCCCAGAGATGCAGTAGATATATTTCTACAACCACATTAGAGTGTTATACACCCAATTAATTACTCACGCCTTCCACTGTGAAGTCTCTTATTGTCCATTCTGGAAGGACACACTCTGAGACCAACGTTACAGTAATGTCATCATAATAGTTGGATCCTTTGTCTGGCCAATATTCCTCACATTTTGTCTAAAAAGAAAGCGACAATGTTAGCTATACTGTACTGCAGTAATACAGGAGATTTTTATGGAGCGCACAGAAAAAGCAATGCGGGGAAAAAGCAATGCAAGGACAAATTGTGTATTTTCCCCTTTTAGCCCCTAAATTACAGCCCATCCTAGACTTGGGGACATTCAATAGATGTAAATCATAATAATCATGATTAGCTTTTGGGAAATTAGTCAGAAAACAAGGTAATATAATGTACTCATAAAAGATTCTAGATGACGACAGGCTTAAAGCAATACAAAAACACAATTCTGTTCCTGATTTTCATTGCTTACTTATGCTTCAGTGTATAAAATTCTTCTGTGGCATGGACAAAATGGGTTACACTGATCACTAATGCAACTTTATTGCCCTGTCCAGACACCTTTCTCTGGGGCTGCCAGCAGCACTAATTACCTCCCTTGTGATTTTCAATGCCTGCAGAAGAACTATGGCTGCCTCCTGTACAAACATACTGGGAATTAGCAGGGTTGGAGAGAGGAGAAAGCTTGCTCCATCTTCCCATCCCAGCGCACCCTGTGCCAAAGCAGTTATAATTTGGCCACATGAATGTCATCTGTTAGACATCGATGGCCTGATTCCAAGGGTTCAGAGCACTCACAGCTCCCACTGAAGTCAACAGGAGTCATGGATGCTCAGTACCTCTGAATATCTAGTCAATAGAGGCTTATTCTGCTTGATGCACCTGTCCTCTGACTATTAGTGGGACTTGTGCATGTAAATATCCCATCCATTGATGCAACACAGATTGTAATATTTCTTATATTTATACTTGGTCCCCACCTTGCTCCAAAAAACCCAGCTCTGGTGACCTCAGCAGGGAGCATGGCAGGGTTGATAGGTCTCTGGGGACCTGACAAAGTTTCTTCACTTTTGTTTTGCAAAGTTAAAGCAAAATTCGATTTTTGTTCATTTGTATCTGCTCAAAATAAAATTTCAGAATTCTCATTCTTTGAAATGAAACCATGAAATTTCCCAATGCAGAATGATTTGATTTGATTTTTTTAAATTTCAGAATTTCCTGCAGAACAGGAATTCCAGGTTCCAGACAGCTGAGAATTCCTCACATTGTAAAAATTTCTATCCTCATGATTTGTTTTTTAAAATGAAAATAAATCAACAGCATGAATCTACCTGGGTTTAAATATACTTTTTTAAACCAACTTAAACAATAAGAGAAAGGGTAGTTAAGCACTGGAACAAATTACCTAAGGAGGTCATGGAATCTCCATCACTGGAGGTTTCTAAGAACAGGTTACGCAAACACCCATCAAGGATGGTCTAGATAACACGTAGTCCTGCCTTTAACGCAAGGGACTGGACTAGATGACCTACTGAGGGGTCCCTTCCAGGCCTCCATTCTTATGATTCTATGACCTTCTGAAAATACTGCAAAAGATGCCTTTTTGAAATGGTTTTTGCAGATGTTTGAAGACAGTCTCCTGGAATGATGAAGGAGTGGGAAGGGAGCTTTTTTGCAGAGTTCTTGTCAGACTGATTGTTTAATGCTGCTAGGATTATGTTGTTAATGAGTGGTAGGGCACTGAAGCCTGTACAGCTATCCTTCATTATCAAAATAAATAAGTACATTATATTCCTTTTGATAAAAATACAATTCTTTTTTTGTTTAGCATGTGCATGTCATTGCCATTTTAGTCAGTCTCAGCTGTGTGATACTGAGATTAGCTAGGTAGTCAGATGAACATGTTTTCCTTTCATTTTTACAAAAACTTTGGCTCCTGCTCTCACTGCAATCATTGAACGTTTTGCCACTGACTTCAATGGAAGCATATTAGGCCCAAAGGGAAAGTTAATACATTTCAACATGTATGGTGAAAGACGGACAAACGACGGACAAAAAAGTTGACACAAAAAATAGAAATTAAGCCAAGTTAAGGGTTATTGTGTAGCTTCAGCTCTCGCATTTCTGTCTGAGTGGTTAGCCGAGCAACCAGAACATTCTCAAGAAGGGGATAAAATTGCTTGACACTCTGCTGTCTAGGACACTAGTGAACCACAATCCTGTGTTCAGAGCTACATGAGTGAATCCAATTGGAGGATTGGGGGTGTATTTTCTAGCATTTTTGATGCTCTTGCATTTTTTTTTTTTTTTTTTGCAGTATTGATTAGATTTGTTGGTTCATCTAGTCAAGTATCCTGCTTCCAGCAAGGCCCATTGCTAGATGCTTCAGAGGAAGGCAAAAAAGTCCATAATGTATCTAAACCAGTGGTTCCCAAACTGGAGTTCATGAAATGTTGCAGGGGGTTCTTGGGGAAAAATTCCCTAATGGCAGACAAAGCTGTTCCTAGGGACCCCGGGCAGCATGGGGCCAGCAGCCCGGAGCCCCTGGACTTCCAAGAACTAAGCAGATCAAAGCAAGCATAGCTATCACACTGAGGAAATGTAAACTTCAATACTCCTTATAAGAAATGGAAAGGGAGGTGGATATTTTTTGCTGTTTTTAAAATGAAACAGACAGCTAGTGTTGTTTTTTAAATTATTTTGAAGAACGGGTTTAAGCTTTGTTGTAACATGCGTTGTTTGCCTGGACTGCTCAAGATCTGAATGCTTATATAGGAGGAAGTCTTTGAGTTGGCTGCTTAAATACCTTCATGCTGTTTCACATCGGATACTCCTTGATGAAACCTAGAAGCCTTGTCTTATAACAGGCTATTCAAAGTGATACAAGCTACGAAAGTGAGATCTTGGAAGTGTGTGCCCGTTTTCATAATGTAATAAAAATACTGTAATGATAAATAATAATAAATAGTGTGTAATAAGTATGTCATAAAAACAAATTTCATATTTCCAAGATCACTGCTTTTACAGTGTATACTCAGGTAAAGGAGAAAATCCCTGGAAATATTCATTTTTAGGAGGGGGTTCACGAGACTTGACATTTTAGTGAAAGGGGTTCACAGGTTGTTACAGTTTGGGAACCATTGATCTAAACCAATTGTGCAATGCTGAACTTCCACCCCCCTGCGCCTGCAAAAGATTCCTGCTAGACCCCAAACAGTAATGAGAACATGAACGTAGATGAAATAAACGTCACGCATATTCTCTAATCTTTAAAGACTTTGGAGTCCCAGGATAAACAGGTGCTATATAAACATAACTGTGTTATTTTTTACTACTTAGAATTAGTGGTTTGCATCTCAAAGGAAAATGCAGTTTTAACAAAAACGTACCCTGCCTTGTTCAACACATTTTGTCAACATAACAACAGCATAGATATTTTTTTCCCAAATCATGCGCCAGAAGTCTTGCACAGTGTTGTGTAAGGGGCCTTGTGCAGCAATAAATTCTTTTTTGGAGTTGTATCCCTAAAATAAAAATAAAACCACATAATGATTTTAAATGATCAGATAAGAACAACATTTTAAAAGCTTCATATAACTTGATAAGTCTGTCACAAAACAGACCCAATTTTTAATGTTAATGATTTTAGTATACTTACAGGCATATAATTTGCATTAATATAATCATCAGTTGGATGGTTTTGGATCGAAAGTTTAACACGGGAAATGTCATCTGCAAACAAAAACGTGATTGTTAGGATTTTAAACTTTTTGCAAAATACTACATGTGTTTAAAACAGGAGCCCTGAATAAAGGCTTCAAAATCAATACGCATTTTTAAAATTAGAATATATGTTACTATAGGAATCAGAAATAGGAAGGTTTTATAATTTAGCATAGATTTAGTGAATGGATGTCTATAAAAGATAAGTGTTCAGCAAAATTAAAATTAAATTTCAGAATATTGATCAAACTGATTATTTTTTATAAGGACTCTACAGTATGTGTGCATGTGCATAAGACAGGCAGTTTTCAAATGCCATATAGTTTAAAGCACAGAAGAATGGGTATATAAGGGGTGATAAAATATAAACTATTTCATTAGGAGACAGTAGTATACATATATAACAATTTAGAATAAAATACATAGATTGCATTGTAAGATTTCAACAAGTGTGAAATAAATAGAATAAATCTAGGGCTTATAGGGCACAGTGCTCAAATGACAATAATACAGAACATGAAATTAAGTGTCCTTTAATTTACACCCACAAGTATATAAATGCATTCCTCCAGGGACGTCCCTACAAATTATGGTGCCCTACGTAGCCCAAGCACCTGCTCCCCCCACCCCCCCATGAAGTGTCTGGGCAGCGCTCAAGGCCTGTGAGGCTGGGGTGGCAGGACCTGGGGGAGCCGCTTTGGGGGGGCCTGGTGCCATCAGCAGGAAGTGAAACGACCCAGCCTCAGCCTGCTCCACTCCCTCTGCCCCAGCCATGTCGCTCAGATGGGGGGTTGGGGAAAGGATCGCCCCCTGCACTCACTGGTAGTGGGAAGTGGAGCAACCCGGTCCCAGTCTGCCCCACTTCCCCCAACCTGGCCCAGGGCCGCCCGGGGTGGGGGGCAAGTGGGGCAATTTGCCGCAGGCCCCAGGCTCCGCAGGGGCCCCCACGAGAACGGCCGAGGGTCCCTCCCTGGCCCCGGCCCCCGGCCTGACCCCGCCTCCACCCCTCTCCCGGAGCCTCAGAGCATCCAGGAGCGTCCCTGAACAGTGGTGCAGCGTGGATCCGGCAGGGCCCCTGAGCTCCACCCCGCTCACAGCCACGTGGTAAGGGGGCGGGGCTGTGAGCTCCAAGCCGAGTGGAGGGAACTCAGGCCCCTCTGGAGCTCGCAGCCCTGCCTCCTTACCACGCGGCTCTGAGTGAGGAGGAGCTCAGGGGCCCCGCTGGAACCACACTGCAGCTATCCAGGGATGCTCTTAGATGCACTGAGGCTCCGGGTGAGGGGGGAGCCGGGGGTAAGGGGCAGGGAGTCCCAGAGACAGTCAGGGGGCAGAGGTTGGGGGGAGCTGTCAGGGGACAGGGAATGGGGGGGTTGGATTTTGGGCATTCCGGGGGTCTGTCAGTACTCAGCAGGGGCGGGGGGGGTGGATAGGGGTCAGGGCAGTCAGGGGACAGGCGGGGTCCCAGGGCAGTGGTTGGGGGGGTCTCTGGGGGACGGTGAGGGGACAAAGAGCAGAATGGGGGATTTTGAGGGGGCAGGCAGTCGGGGGGCAGGAAGTGGTGGGGGTTAGATAGGGGGCAGGGCCAGGCTGTTTGGGAGGCACAGCCTTCCCAACCCTAAAGTTCATTCAGCAGTTTGAGGCTTGCAGAAGAGCCAAGCTGTTAGCTTTTCCATTAGATAAATGCATGGAGGTTAAGTCCATTAATGACTATTAGCCAGGATGGGTAAGGAATGGTGTCCCTAGCCTTTGTTTGTCAGAGGATGGAGATGGATGGCAGGAGAGAGATCACTTGGTCACCACCTGTTAAGTTCACTCCCTCTGGGGCACTTGGCATTGGCCATTGTTGGTAGACAGGATACTGGGCTTGATGGACCTTTGGTTTGATCCAGTGTGGCTGTTCTTATGTTCTAAGCTAAATGAACTCAAAGTTATGGAGACAGATATGATCAAGGAAGCCAGCAGAGTATCAGAAACCTGGAAGAATCTCTGACTGGATGGGCTCAGGTGTTTGGTCACAAGCTGAGGTGGTTCAAAAGTTTTGGATTTTTTTTAAGCAGAATTTTTTTTATTGTTTCTTTAAACAATCAAACACGGCAAGCAGCAAATATTTGGCCACACAATTCTGAAACCCCAAACCATATTCAGGTTTTGGCAGATTAATTCCAGCTTTTCAATTAAAAAACCACAACAGATTTTGCAGGAAAGCAGACATTGTCCGTGATTTTTTCTACTTTTTAAAATCCCCTAGTTTTCGATCCAAAAAAATTTTGACGGAAAATATTTGTCCAACCCTTTTAATGAGCTTTAGTGCCTTTTAGCACTAGCCGATGCTGAGAACCAGTGATACCTTGTAAAGAAGTTCTCAAAACTGGGTTTGTGCCAAGATGCGAAAGGTTTATTTTTCCTAGGGCCGCCCATGCGGGGTGTGGGGGAGAGCAAGTGGGGCAATTTGCCCCGGACCCTTCAGGTGCCCCACGAGAATATAGTATTGTATAGTATTGCAACTTTTTTTTTAATGGAAGGGGCCCCTGAAATTGCTTTGCCCCAGGCCCTCTGAATCCTCTGGGCGGCCCTACCCTGGCCCCAGCTGTGTCGCTTGGGTGGTGGTGGGAGGTTGAGGAAAGGACCACCCCTCCGCACTCACCAGCAGTGGAAAGCGGAGAGACACAGCTGGGAGCTGCTGGAGTGGAGCGGGCTGGGGCTGGGTTGCTTCGCTACCTGATACTCCTGGTGAGTGTGTGGTCGGCCAGACCCCTTCTACTGGTGCAGGCCCCCTGCTAATCCTCTGGACTGTGTCCATCACTGGGGGAAGAGGTGGATGGGGGCAGGGCGGGGGCAGAGCTGGGGGGAAGACTAAGAGGTAGGGTGGAGGGAGTTGTTCCGGACCCCTCATCCTCATAGGAACGGCCTTGCCCCCTTGCAGAGGGCACAGTCTGCAGGGGGGGCCGGGCAGGGGATAGGACTGGCCACCATAGCTGGTGCTGCCCCAAATTTCATGGTGCCCTACGGAGCTGGGTATTCTGCATATGCCAGATGGCCCTGCTTTCTCTCATGCTACTCCTCGTTCTCAGGAGGAGCTCCTCGTAAATATCCACAGAGCAACCTCATTATCCTCCTTCAAATCCTCCTTTGCTGTGAGGCCAACAACCAACTTGACAGCAGTTAGGCTGCTGGTGTGCAGAGACTACTGCCTGTCATGCTGACCACCACTGCCTCATTGTTTCCTTACGCATCCCTGCCTGTCTATAATCATCTATTGTCTCGAGTCTTACACTTAGGGTTGTCAGCTTGTTAGGTAGAGCTTCATTATAGATGAACCACCAAAATGGACACACGAGATGTGTGTTGGTGGAAAGCTGTTTACGTTTTGTTAATATTGTGGCTTATGGAAAACTGAACATTGTTTATCACAGGTTTATTTATTTGAAACTCACATCAGTATCCATCCTGGAAGCATAGAGCATCTTCTATCATTTAAAACCTTCAGTTACAAAACTAACCCAATCTGAAGCTTTCAACCACACATACAACATGCAAAAACAAAAGAAGTGACTTACATGGCAAGACATTATTGTACCTATTTTTCCTTCTGTTCTCAGTAAGTTCAGCTGCAAATTTAGGCTGATTAATGCCCACCCGACCTGAGTCCTACAGCAAAATAAACAATTTTTTTAGTGATGACACTGGTCTAAAGACAGGGCAGAGCCAATCACTGAGATATGCCAGCAGTGTTAACACACATGGCGTCCCTACAGTAGTGGAAGAATTAGGCCTTGGAGAAGTGGTAATAAAATGAACGCTTCTTTTTAAAAGAGAGAGCAGCAAACCTCACAGGGAGGAGAGGATGATTAATAAACATGTGCGTCCCACAAATTGATTTTTGCACTTGCTCTAAAATATGGGTGACTAACAGTGACTGCATGTTCACTCAGGCCTGAGTCAGCAGAGCACTTAAGTATATGCTTACCATTCAGCAAGTATTTAAAGTCCCATTGGCTTTCTCACATTTCTTTGCTGAATTGGGTTCATGAATATGAACTATGGCTGTCAGGCCACATGCTAATTGTGCAGGGTGAGGAAATGTGCACAGGAAGAGGATCTGATTGAGGAACAGGGAGTGGTGTGGAGCTGGTTTGGAGTCGACACAAGAAGGACGAAAGAGGGATGATAATGAAAAGGGCATCGAGGAAAGAGAGGTAGGGTGGAGTATACGGCACTAGAGGAGTTGGAGGAGGATACATAACCTGAAAGGAAGGCAGAGCAGAGCTATGTAGTGCCCTATAAGTTAAAATAAGGAGTTTAAGCTTGATATGCAAAGAGACAGGAAGCCAGTGAATGGGTTCAGGGAGGAGGGAAAAGTATTCTGTATGCTAGCAAACAATCGAGCTATTCAATACCTTTCTATAAGTGACTGCAGGGACAAATGGTTTGGGGGTCTCTCTACTTACCTTCAAGTTTACATACACTTTATAGAAAAATATTTATTGTTGTGAGGGAAACAATATTTAGCATCTGTACAGCAACTTACAGCTCTAAAGCAATTTAAGGTACCATAAACCCCAGTAAGGAAGTTAGCAATGTTAGTATTATGCCCACCCACCCTTTTTGCAAATGGGAAGACAGAGGCACAGAGCTGGTAAGTGGCTTTCCCCAGGCTACGTGCTATCTTAACTTAAGTATTGCTACATATACGCCCCCAGATAGGTTTAGTGCCACAGAATCTGAAATGTCTCTCTTGTATTTTAAATAGAAGGCAGATAAGGGTTGTTGCAGATGGGAATTTGTTGTCAGGGATACGATTCTGTCACAGTGGTCACCACCATCACAGAACTGTGAATTTTGCCATTTACATGGACCTTGCAGCTGTGCATTAACTGTTTGTTACTTCACTTTGATCAGCTGCCTCCTTCCCTATCCATATTATCACTTACAACCTGCCTTTTGACCCTGCTCTGCCTTCCTGCCCCTCCCCCTGCCCCCCCAGCCTTCTGCACTCACCCAAACACTTCTACTCCTGCCTCCCTTGCGTCTAAACACCCCCTCTGCCTTCTCTAGCCCTGCCCTTACTCCCATCTGTCCCCAGCTTCCACTCTCATTCCCCCTCACCACACCCTACAAACCCTCTCTCCAGTGCAATGCACCCAGAAGGGTTGGGTCTTTGCCACCCTCACATCCCCTGTGGCGATAGCTCCTGTTCTCTGCCATCTTTCCCCCTTGTAGGTACCCCAGTCCTCAACCCCCCCCAATCCTCTCTGCCCCCAACATCATCTCTATTCTGTCCTGCTTCAATCCCTGACTCCCTTTCTTGTCTCTCTCCCTAGCCTATAGCTGGGACCTGATGCCCAACCTTGACACTTCACTGGCAGATCCCATGCTCCGACGCCTTGCTCTGGAGAAGCCCCTTCATCTCAGCAGGAAGAACGGCACAGCCTGGTGCCCTGGCCAGCTACTTGGCAGCAATAAGCTCAAGCCTGCTGCAGTTTGTCCTGCCCACCCCTCCTCCAGCAATGGGCTGAGGAGAGAGACAGGAAAGGGAGTTGGGGAGCGGGTGAGTCAGGGAGAAAGGGGGCTGGTAGGATTGAGGACTGGGGAACCTACAAAGGATAAAGAGGAGAGAGAAGGGAAGAACAGGGGATCCAGGGGATGAGAGGGGCAAAGACCCAGCTGTGCCCCTTGTAGGAGCTCTGCACTGGGGAGAACAGTCTACGAGGTGGGAAGAGTCAGAGTAGAAAGGGGGACAGAGACAGCAGGCAGGGTCAGGGTCCCCCATAATATAAGCAGTGATTAACAAAGAGGACTAGATCAAAGTAAACTAAAAATGTGAATGCACAGCAGCAGAGTGCACAAGGCTGCAGTGCCCAGAGCATGAAATTATCTTTTTTACCATGACTGTGCCATGAATTATGAACAATTTTACTGTGACAAAATCATATTTTTGTATACGCCCAGTCTCTGACACTGGTCACCTCTCTCTCTCTTCTCTAAACAATGCCTAGCTACTTCCCAAAGAGAAGCTATTTTTTCCCCTCTGTAAAAATACATAACTGAACTCCATAACAACTGGTAATACATACTTCGTACTCTTCAGCAAATCCACAGTTCGAGTCAGCTTGCTGTTTCTTAAAGTAGGACTCAAAGTTTTCAACTTTAATTGACTTGGATCTAAAACGAACAAAGCCATTTATTAGTATTTGCTATTAGCTAAATAAACAGTAAATTCAGTTAACGGCAGTCATTCATGTTTATGAAATGTGATTTACTTACTTCTTGGGTCTTGAGGAAAGGAAAAAAAGAAAAAAATTATTAGACACAGCACAGTTATACTTTTACTATATTACTCTAACAAGCTTTATTATACACCTCAAACACTCCAGGACAACTAGACATATAGCTCCAATGCTCTACTGTGGCCAAGGAGTTTCAATGCAATTTAGGAAAGAGGATGTAAAAAGGTGGCATTAAGTCACCTTTGTGAGTCCCTGATCCTGGGTTGGTCGTGTATTAGGTCAATCTCCTGGTATAACTTTGACTGACTGCCAATGACTTCAAAGGCTGCTAGGAATCACTGGGATGCCCTTGGCTTGCATGGTGTCCAAGCCATTTTATGCCAGTTTTGCACTACCTGAGGTTCCCCCTGTACTGGGGTGACCCTCCTATATCCCCCAGTCCTGGTTTTAAGGCTATTTTGCACTGGTGGTTCAGCACAAAGTAGCCCTGTCACAGGGGAGCATCGAGGCTACAGTGGACAATCTTGCTTAGACACAGAGTGCAGACAGGTCCTCTACACACTGCACTTTGTAATCTGGATTATATTGTCAATTCATAAGAATACAAGGCAAAGCCACCTAAGGGACTTGGTCATCTAATTCCCATTAATTTTAATGGGAAGTGGTTGCTAAAATCCATTTGGCAGCACTGAAAGTCTCTACATAATTATTTTTAGACAGCAGTAGGTTATGTTTGGTTCTCTGAATTCCACAAGGAAATAATGTGCTCAAAGTTCTAATACCAGGAACTCCACCTCAGAAAAGTGTATAGTACGCCATTATCAGAGTTCTGAACAAGTCTTGCCAATATTTACGTAAATTCAGAAAATAGTGGCTGAAAGCGTATTTAACTCACCTAATTGGAGAAAAGGGCAGCTCACTATTTTTTCCATCTTTCCTGTTGGGAAGGGGTGGGAAGAGATTAGAAGAAAATATTCAGAACACAAATGAGATTCCTGGCGAAGCTCTTTCTGTGCCTGGTTTATGATGGTTTTTCATATACCATCTGATCTTGTGCAAGAAGCCCTCACTGCAGTTGCTTTTATGCCCTACACTTACAGTGAGCAGTAAAATCATTAATAAGAAATTCATTGATCATGAATGAACAATAGACAAGTGTTAGTCTGTTCTAATGGAGTTGAGCGACAGGGAACAGACCCAAGCCTTGTCTACACGGCAATCTTAGACACTGGTGTAGCTGTACGATTGCAGATCCCTGGTTTACACTGGTTCAGCTTTTCCCAGTTTGGAACCAGGGTCAACCGCATTAGTAAAAATCATATTGCACCAATGTAAGCTGTGTCTACACTAAGAATATGCACCAGGGCTAAAATCTCATTATAAAAAAGGCCTTAGAAATAGGACTCTAAATGCAGCATAATGATTTAAGAAGTCAGATGTTTATTCAATGCATTTACACCCTTGCTGTTTGAATAAAAAGGATCTTCACAGCTTCAAAGAAAGCTGCTCTCCTGGATCTTCTACTTAGGAAGCCAGTTTTGGTCAAAGATGGAAGCTTCTGGGAAGGAACAGCAACCAGAACAAGAAGGCAAAAGAAAATCAAAAAAGGTTTCCATGTCTTTTAGTGGTATTTTATAATGTTTGCTCTGCATAATTTAACTGGTAACATGATAAGAAAATGAGCCTTGATGGACTCCAGATTGTCTGGAAAAAACTCAGTAATTAGTGACACACTCAACACAACTTGGCTTTCTACATTCAACACAACTCGGACTTCTAGAGGAGCACAGCGTCTATGTATTTTCTCAGAGATTTAATAGGACAACTTTTGAAAATTTTTCCGTTACATCTTTTCCACTTAGCCTTGCCATTACCTCCAGAAAGGAAATCTCAGACCACAAGTTGGGTTTCAGTGTGGCCAACTGAGAAAAAAAAAAAAGCCTATATAAGATATCTTCAGGGCTTGTCTACACAATCATCTAGTTTGCAATAAGCTGGGATGTAAATCTACCCTGCACTAGCTTGCCATACTCTAATTGTCCCTGTACACCCTGCTGACACACACTAACAGTCTCTTAATGTGATAATTGACATACTAATTACAAATGTGCTATGGAGCACTATACATACATGACAATTGGTCAAATCTGATCTGAATTACACAAATATCCATGTAAATCTGAATTTACATCAGTGTAACAGAGCAGAATTTGCTCAGTGATACACTGTCCATGATGAAGACCTTGTTTCCACAACAAAATCATCTAAGTGAGTTTTACTGTGATATAAATGAACATTTGTATTTATAAAGCTATTTTTAAAACATTGCTTTTTAAAGTATATGAAACAGGAATAGCGCTGGCTTCTGCCTCATTATGAAAAGCATTATAGAAGGGCTAGGTATTTTATTATTTTATTGTATTGGTGAAATAATGTGATGCTCTTACAGAAGTGAATGCAATAGTTTTATGTGTGTTACCTTCTCCGTCTCCAGAAAACGAATACCACTACAGCAGCTATAGCCACAGCACCCAAATACACCCAATAACAGCTCCAGTGTATGACACCTTACGAGAGGATAAAAACAGAAACAGAAACTTTTCATAAATTATCTAATCAAATCAACAATGATCCAACATATCAACAGGCTACAAGGACGCTAATGTGACTTTCTAATATCAAGAAACAAGAAAAGGATATGGTTAAAGATTTTACAAAAATAAAATGAATTATCCAATGCTGTTTACAGATTCATAAGCAATGATAATAATTGATTTTTACCTCCCACTCCAGTTAACAATAATTAACTATTAAGAAGATACTATATTTGGAGTGAAGAGATGGTGGTAAAGCAATCAAGGGGCAGATTATCAGCTGGTGTAGACTGCCATAGTTCCATTCATCTTCCTCAAGTTTTATTTAATCAGATACAATTTTCAAAAGGGTGGCTCCATTTTTGTACCTGGATTTTGATTGCAAGGGACAGCCTGAGTAGTTGCATTTTGAGCTATCCAACTCAGGGAGCAAATCAGATCGTTTGAGATGCATCTATTTAAATCTGAACCTGTAATTCATTTCACAAAAACTGTGCCCAGTAAGAGGAAGGACAGGTCTCAGCTTAGAGGAAAAGTATATCCAAGTGTCATATAAGAAAGTATCAAGGTGAAAATTACGACCATTAACAATTTAGACTTCTACTATCCGTAGTAAATTTCATATGCAAAGGACACCCATGTGAAATGATCTGACCAATATGTCTGATTGAATAAAAACTTGGCATTTCTGCATCATCTCTCAACTAAGATATAGTAGTTTTCTAATTGGCATTGGAAACCAAGGGCTTGTCTACACTGGCAATTTTAAGCGCTGCAACTGTCTCACTCAAGGATGTGAAAAAACACCCCCCAGAGCACAGCAAGTTTCAGTGCTGTAAAGTGCCAGTGTAGACAATGCACCAGTGCTGGGTGCTACACCATAGCTACACACAGGGAGGCCATATTTTCAAAGGTATTTAGCTACCTAAAGACAGATAGGCATCTATCCCACTGGTGCAATTTTGAAAAATCCCACTGTGACACTGCACCCCATATTCTTCATAGAGATATTAGTATGATATGATTATAATATAATCATAATGTATTTTATGCTGGATAGGCCATGTGTGATATCACTGAAAAGGTTATAATTTACTGAATATGATTATCCTATTTGTATGTATGTATCATTTTAATATCTGAAGTTAGGAATATTGACTATGTATCTGTATTACAAATTGTGTTTACACATGGGGAACGCCCACTAGACAAAAAGTTCTCAGCCTCCATGGCTGGCCTGAAAGGGCCCATTCAGGTTAATAAGCCATTAGGAGAGAACAGTAGACCTTAGAAGAAGCTTATTGCTCACCTGGTGGGAGGGGGATTCCTGAGGATGCTACAAATACCCTCCGACTCATGGCTGCTGTAACATTACAGGGATGTGTAACCAGGTCATCTGGTGCTGGACTCCATCTTGGATATCACTATTATTCCACTGACTGGAGTGGGAACCAAGCTTTGAAACAAAGGGTTCCCGCTATATGCAAAGGCTATTTAAGGCAGGGGAGTGACATCATTGTGGTTCTTCACTGACTCCCCTCCCAAAGACACTCCTGGAAACACCTGAGGAACAAAGGCTGAACTGGGGGAAAGTGCTAGATGCAGGCTGAAGGGATTTTTAGCCTGTGAATGGAACACCTGGAATTTCTAAGCCTGCACAGTTTGCCCCTTAAGAACATGCAGTCTGCTATCATCATCATTTAGGATGAGAATTTGCTATTCATATCCGATCTATGTAGTATATTAAGCTTAGTGTGTGTGTTTTGTTTATTTGCTAGGTAATCTGCTTTGATCTGATTGCTATCCCTTATAATCGCTTAAAAGCTATCTTTTGTAGTTAATACATGACTTTTTGCTTTGTCTAAAACCAGTGTGTGTGTAAATCATAACTCGGGGCAGAAAGCTGTTGTGTATATTCTTTTCCACATTGAAGGAGGGAGTGAATTTCATGAGCTTACGCTGTACAGATCCCTGTGCAGTTCAAAATGGTATAATTTTGGGTTTACACTCCAGAAGGGGTGGTGTGCCTGAGCTGCTGAGAAGTTCCTTAGCTGAAGCCTTCCTATGCAGAGCTAATCACAGCACCTGTATGCAGGGCTAGCTCCAGGCACCAGCTGACCAAGCTGGTGCTTGGGGTGGCAGATTCCAAAGGGCAGCATTCCGCCCAACCCCTTTTTTTTTTTTTTTTTTTGCGCTTCGCCGCTTCCACCGCCCCGAAGGTTTTTTTCTTTTGGCTTGCTGCTCATGCCGCCCTGTAGGGGGTGGTGGTGTGGAGAAGGGGAGCTGCTGGGAACAGTGCCAGGTCTGCAGCAAGCCTGGCATGGCAGCCCGTGTCCTTCCCTGTCCGCCCACCGGAGTGGCGTGGAGCCCTCCCAGCAGGTGGACCGGAGGGAGGGGCCTCATGGCGAGTGCCTCGATTAAGGAAGCCCTCGTTGCCCTCCTTCTCTTTCCCCCTCTCCTCTCCCCTGCTAGCTGGGGTGTGCACTCCGCTGCCCGGGGTCTGCACCGCGCTCCTGCTGTTCCACAGGTATTTTTTTTCCTTTTTGTTTTTTTCTTCCCGTTGCTGCTCCGGCCGGCAGGTTTGTTTCGCACCCCCGCACCTCTTGCTGCTCCAGCCGGCAGGTTTGTTTCATGCCCCCACCCATTCATCGCTCCAACCAACCAGCAGGTTTCCCAGAATTCCCACCCCCGCCCTTTGCTGCTCCAGCCGGCGGGCAGGTTGGTTTCCCGCCCCACCCCCCATCTTTGCTGCTCCAGCCGGGCAGCCGGTTGGTTCCTCCCGGCTCCTTTACTGCTCCAGCTGGGCAGCAGGTTGGTTTCCCGCCCCCGCCTCCCCCTTTGCTGCTCCAGCCGGCCGGCAAGTTGGTTTCCTGCCCCACCCCCCCATCTTTGCTGCTCCAGCCGGGCAGCCGGTTGGTTCCCTCCCGCTCCTTTACTGCTCCAGCTGGGCAGCAGGTTGGTTTCCCATCCCCACCCCCACCCCCTTTGCTGCTCCAGCCGTCTGGCAGGTTGGTTGGTTCCCCCACCCCTCTTTGCTGTTCCGGCTGCTGCGCAGGTTTTTTTTTTTTGCATGGGGCGGCAAAAAAGCCAGAGCCGGCTCTGTCTGTATGTAACTACAGCTGAGTGTGTCCCTACATGTATGTGTGCTTGAGGGAGCTTCAGACCTTGTCAAAGCAATACAGTGTAAAGGGAGCCCAGGCTGGCTCAGTGGTACCCCAGTTCCAGGTGGCACCCATCACAACCCCTATGTACCTATCTGGATCTTTAGGCACTTAAACATATCTGAAAATCTGGCCTAGAGGAACAGGAAGTCTGTGACAGAGCAAGGAATTGAACTTGGGTCTCTCAAGTCCCCAGCTAGCACCTTACCCACTGGTCCATCTTTCTTCTCTGTAACTGTGAAACACCTTTAAGTGATGCCAATATCAAGTGTTGATAAAAAAAACAGCAGTAAAAATGGGGCTAAACAAGAAATACTGGGATTATAGGAGCATGATTCCACTATTTCTTTTCTACATGTCAATCTCTAATTTACAGGGAGTGCAAAAACAATAATTTCAAGCTCTACTTTACTTATCTCTTAAAGTCTTACTGTATCAGCAGCTTTCCACTCTCATTTTAGTATATTATGTTTAAGGCTTGTTTTGTCACTTAATTTTTCTGTTAGGGATTATGTAATATATGTAATATGTAAATCTACAGACCAATTACAATGTTATAGATAAACAGACCCAAGCCTCCTTTCATTGAAGTCAATGGGTGTTTTGCCAAGAATTTAAATGAGAACCCAACTGGCCCAATATATGCAAAATATTCAATGCAACATTTTATTTTAGCTTTACCTGGATCCTGGAGTAATGTAATTGCCTGAGAATAAGGAGTAAATGAGACATAGCTTCTCTCTTCATCAATACGATCATCATTGTTAAATTCGATTTTAGTGAAACCTGCAACACTCACCCTGATGAGAGGGCGGGAAAATGAAATAGTCACGTTAGATTAAGTTAACAATTGAAGCCTGATAATTAGTATTTATGATCTGGTGATCCAATCATTACTTAGGGCTGGTCCACACTGGGGGGGGAAATCGATCTTAGATACGCAACTTCAGCTACATGAATAACGTAGCTGAAGTCGAATATCTAAGATCGGATTACTCACCCGTCCAGACGGTGCGGGATCGATGTTCGCGGCTCTCCGTGTCGATTCCGGAACTCCGTTGGGGTTGATGGAGTTCCGGAAGCGATATAAGCGCGCTTGGGGATCGATATATCGCGTCTAGATTAGACGCGATATATCGATCCCCGAGCAATCGATTTTAACCCGCCGATACGGCGGGTAGTCTGGACGTACCCTTAGATTTCAATTGTATACAAGGTAATTACAACAAACAACAAGATAAATACCAGTATGAACCAAGTGGTTCCAGCGGCGCATTGGAATAGGCATACGATTTGGATGTGTCTCCTACTTTCATTTCATACTGTAAACTATTTGACTGGGAGGAAAAAGCTCTCATTTGCGTAGCGTTTATCACATTTGTTATGTAAGTTTTTGTTTTCTTTTCCTTGAAGTCATTGTATGTATCGTTCAAGCTGCTATTTGGAGGTATATTGCCTTCTGAAAATACAAATATACAACAGACATCAACTAATGGTTTGCAAAATTATATTTTAAAATACAGTGACTAGCTCAAGGGCAATAACAGTAAAATACTAACTAACGATTATGACTATGCCAGCAAATATGAAATATTGCCTGAAATTAAAGGGCAATATGGACAATTTCAGATACTTTTTTCACTGTAGAACAATTTATTTATTTTGTCCCCAGAGCAATAACCTTTTGGATATACGAACAACTTCCTTGCAGAAAACTACCTGCGCTGAAGTCTTTTGTAGTGAAACTTCACTGCACACTGCTGAAAATCCTTCTAGGACAGTCTTCACTAGACAAATCAGATCAAGTTAGAACCTGACCTTGAGGAGCCACATTAACTAACACAGCTTTGCAGTCAGTGTAGATGGGACAAACCATGTTTAACCATGATCAGTTGACATGTACAGGTTTATCAAAGCCAGTTGATGAGACATTCAACACAACTTGGCTGTCACTGGGTGACTTTAAGAATCACCCTTTCAGAGGAGATGGATCCACTCCCACCTGTGACACACTTACTTGTCCAGATGAAGAAAATGAGCAAAGTCACATAACAGGCAGGCCATGTGGCTAAATTAGGCCTTCTGGGGTGGAGCTAAAACAGAAACTTGTAGAGGACCAAAAGACATGAAGGGAGATTCCAGGTAGAAAGCCCTGGCAGTCAGAGCTTAGTAGAGAGCAGAGAGAGAATCAGAGAAGCCCAGGAAAGGATGAGGGATGAGAAGAAAAGATGGCAGGCTAGAGCATGTCTGGATTTTGAAGAAAGAAGACAGACAGATCTTCAGGAAGGAGGGGCTTTGTACAGCTTGAGACTCAGGCAGAAGACACTTGTATTTGTTTTGGAGCTGGAGACCCTGGAAGGGGTGGACTTTTTCTTTCATGACTTAGCCTTCTGCAGTGACTTGGACCCCTAGCTACTGGACTAAACCAAACCAGACTCTGAGGGTGGGTGATCTAGACTGAGGAAGGAGAAACTAAAATAGCAACTAGACCAAAGCCAGACCTGCTAGGCCATGGTACTACATCGTCCCTGTCTCCACTAGCTGCAAAGCTGTGCTTAATACTGAGTCAGAAAATCACCTTGAAGAGTTGAGTTAACAAATAGGACCCAATTTGGTAGTGAAGACAGGCTCTTAGTATGTCAGGATTTAGCTCATAAACCTCAAGAACCTGAGAAGTAAGGGCTACTTCGGCCTCCTCTTGCTGTTGGGAGAGATTAAAAGAACTGGCTGACATAGCCCAAATAGGAGTTGTTTGGGAATCCATAGCTCCTAGTCCAGAAGACTCAGAAGAAATGGTTCCTGTGCTGACTGGACTCCTAATGCTATCAAGCCATGCAATCACTAAGTCAAATTGCTTAAGATAACGTTCTAAACATAGTTTTTAACCTAAATGTTGTAAATTCCAGGGTGAAGGTGGAGTGAGTAACATGGTATAAAAACACCTTATATCACAAAACACGAAGCGAGGTTGTCTAAATACATTAGGCTGTTTCTCCCCATCCCTGCCCTATGATGCTGTCAAGGAAAGAATTAATTCTGGGATTTTGAAGCAGATTATGTCGCTAAAGCATGTAAAAATGATCAGGTAACAATGCATTTCAAATTACTTGCTGCCAGAGATGAGTTCATAGCAAACACATAGAGTTAAATGTTCAGTGTTACGTGAGGAGGAAGTAGCCGGCCACTGTTAGCAGAATTTGTGCATATCACAGAAGTGAACCATAGAAGCGTTGGACTGGAAGGGATCTCGTGATGTCTTCTAGCCCTGCACTCAAGGCTGCCCTCGAGCATCCCCACTTATTATTTTAAAAAATAAACCCTCCTTTTTAAAGAAAATTGCATTAAATTAATATCTAACAAGACGTTGCGGAAAAGCTAGGGAAGGTTGTTTTGTGAGCAAACTGTAACAGCTAAAAAACCAGATATGTGCATGCTACAGAGGAACTTAGGGCTCACTGAAATCATTGCCTTTAATGGTACGGGATCAGGGCTCAAGGCAGAATAGTTCCTCTGAAATTCTGCTTGCTTTACATTAGAGCAGCTGATGCTGTTTCTGCACTGAAGAGAATGATGAAAAACAGTTACAAATGAATTCTATTACAGACCCAAACACCACAAACCCACCCTAAACTTAGTGTACTAAGATTACAGACAATTGAGCGTTATACAGTTGGAACATTAAAGTTACACTTTATCAAGGCAGATGAGCCATTTTCTAATTTTTTTCCCCCTCATAGTAAAGCATCTGATGCTGACGAATTGGTATCTCCCTTCTCAGTTTGCATCAGTCATGACTAGAAACATCTATTTTCTTGCCCAAGTGAACAAACACAACATAGAACCATGCTTTGCATGTGATTTAGCTTTAACTATTAGTGGTTAGAGGCATCTGAAAAAAATACAAGTATGTTGATAAAACACTGACATTAACAATGTAATTTTGGGGCCATCAAATAAGGCAAACCGAGGATACTGGAGTACAAGAAGCTATTCAGGTATCATCAGTGATGTAATCACTATTGTACAAGAAAGTGTACTTTAAAAAAATATGGAAGGAAGATCTACAAAGGAAGCTGCTGAGAGATGCATACTCATTGTTAAAACAAAAGGCAAGTTGAGGTAGGGTGACCTGATGTCCCGATAAAATCGGGACTGTCACAATATTCAGCTGTTTGTCCCGCATCCTGACAGATGTATTGTTGGGAAGCCATTTGTCCCGATATTTGGCTTCAGCAGCGCTCTGGCTTTTTTATTTTTTTTTGCTTCGGCGGCACCCTGCCCTCCCATGTGTCCCGATATTTTGTTTTTGTCATCTGGTCACCCTAAGTTCAGGTATCATTATATCTGTTTATATGTCAATAAAATCCTGCATTAGGGAACCACTTATTTCAGCTGCCCTCATTTGCAGGAATGAAACATATTTTAGCCTGCTAAGAACAGGCTCGTGATTTCATGAATTATCACTGTGGTTAACCAAGTAAAATTTGTCTTTGATTTTTGATGTGTTTTATAGCAATTCCTCATAGCAAGCCTCATGGCTTCCTCAGTTTTCCTTAGCATGATGCTGACAATGTTCATCCTGCCTTTCAACCATAAAAATCCCCCCAATGACAATAGGCTATTACTAGTATAATGGGAGAACAGTGCTTCATCTCCCCCAACTTTCTGACATTTTTACTGTAATAATCTTCACAGCCTTGAAAGACACCCCAAAATTCAGAAGTTGTTAATTACCAACCCCAAGGGTCATTCTACAAAAAAAAAAAAAAAAAAAAAGACACTATACAATTTTGCAGTTCGTGTTACTGGCAAACCCATAAGGAAGCTGATTAGACAGAACAGTGGCAAAATTGTGAAAGGCCTATGAACTAGAATGATTGAGGCCAGACAAGTCTATGAGTGAAATCCTGATCTATGAAGTCAATGAGAGTTTTGCCATGATTTTGGTTGAGCCAGAATTTCACTCTATGTTTCTGAACAGCAACTGCAAATATTAGGAGTAACTCTTCCCCTTCCACTTAGTTTAGGATCTAAAAAGTTTGTCCCGATGGATATACACACGACATCTGATATAATAATAATACATCTGGGAGCTAACATCCTAACATCTTACCTTTAGCTGTTGTGATTACTATTGCATAGGCCATTAGTGGTCCATTTGTTGACTCAAATCCACTGAACTGAATTTTAAAGGAGTTGTGAGTGATTGACGTAATAATAGGCTTTTCTACTGGAGCAGGTGGGTCTGTGACAGAGAAATATTAATATTAATTAGCATCTCAACATGTGGGAAGGAAAAGGTGAATCAAAGAGAAAGATACCATATGTTGAAATATCTATCTTCTCCAACTACCTAGGAAAAGTTACAAAGAAAGCCTAACATTTTCTCCCATTATTGCAATTTGCACATTGGGCAATACCATATAAACCCACATTACCCAGCACATTTTAAATGTCACTTAAAGAAGCAGCTTTAAAATCAAGCAAGTCAACAAAGAAATAGTGTCCCATTCATATAAAAATGCTGTAAGGAAATAAAAGTCCATATCTTTGATCATACTAATTCTACATAGTTAATATATAAATTCTCACACACAACTTTGAATGAAGATAAAGTCTCTCTCTCATAGCTTGAATATTCACATGTACTGTATAATGCTACACATTTTGCATTTTGTAACTTAGAAGGTTTTTTTTTTTGTTTTTTTTGGCCCTGTACCCCACACCAAACTTTTTACACTTACTAGTGATACTTGTATCGCATGTTGTTTGCATTGGAAGGCTCTCTTTCCCACATGAACGGGTTATAATACTAACATTGTAGGAGGTGGAATAATTTAAATTTGTTACAGTTGTATTTAGGCTACCAGCCAAAACCAGTGTTTCGCTGCTCCAGGCATCATTGAATGTGTTAATGCTGAAGTTAGCACTGTTACCAGCAGGGGGCTCCCACTTTACTGTTAATTTAGGCTCTTTAGTCACTGGTGTACAGTTAAATGAAGGCACTGGTGCAGCCTCTGCAAAAGAAGAAAAGAGGTTAATGGAACAAACTGGATGGTTATCTGTTTAATCCACTTAAGTTCCACAGGTTTTCATCTGCCTGGGAAGCACCACATACATTTATTGTATTACTAAATAAATATTATCTAGCACCTATTTCCTTGTATGTTCTCTGCTATTTTTCTGTTCTCTCTCATCTCTATTCCACATGCTCAGTCTTCTTTCTTCCTATGGTGCTATATTCCTTTCTTCTCTGATTTATAGTATACATTTTGCTTTTATTTTCTGTCAATTTTTCTCTTTTTATGTCAACCTGCCAAACATTCTGAGCTTTACGAGTTTAGACTGTGTTTAAAAATGCAGGAAGAAGCACTTCGCTTGAAAAGAATGTATGCCACCCAAAAGGTAAGCAACATTAGACACTTCATGAATGAATGACTGTTCTATAAAGAAGAAAGGGTTGAACTGGCAGAGTCCTGAAGAGTTTGCTGGCAAGACAGATAAGCTGGTGTGTCAGGGAATTGTGTCACAGCTTAGCAGTAGCAAAACTCACTTGCAGAGGTTGAGGGGGTAACACACTAATTTATAATTTTGGGAACCCCAGAAGACTATCACAGTGGGATTTACTAAAGTGCTTAACTAGGAATGCAACTCAGTGGGAGCTAGGCACCTAAGCTGTGCAGATGCTTTTGTAAATTCCACTTAGCACATCTTTGCCCCTGGAGGCACCTGAATACCTTAGTAAATCTGGCCCTGTGTTCCTCGGTTTCATAATACACAATAATGTACTTTTGGGTGCCTGCATATTGTACATGTGGAAACCACTAACACCTCATCACTGAGACATCCTTAGATAAAAGCATGTCAAATATTTACAAGAAAAGGACAGACCTTCAGCTCCCCTTCTAGCTGTTTTGCAGTACTCATTACAAAACCTGGGAAGTGTTCTTAATGGGGCATTTTTGGATCCATCTGGTTTAGGGAAATTCCTGGAGGGGACTGAACTGGTGTCTCTGCGCCACCCATCCAGTGCCCCACCTGCCCTCATACTCCATCCAAGTGTAGAGGTATGATAGAGATCTTGCACTCGAGTGATCCTCTGGCAAAGTGCTTCATAGAGATCATTACTGCCAGAGATATTTAGGGCCAGATTTTCAAGGGTATTTAGACATCTAAAGATGCAGATATGTGCCTAATGGGATTTTTAAATGCACCTTTAAAAGTCCCATTGGGCACCAATCTTCATCTTCCTGTGCTTGAATACCTTTGAAAATCTGGCTCTTAGAGCAGCCAAAGCTCTAAGTTATGGTGGAGCTGAACTGGCATCCACCAGCCTCAAAATTAGAGAAATGAAGATGTGTCTTAGTGGATGTCTACACTTGGAGCTGGAAGTGTAATTCCCAGCTCAAGGAGACATACATGTACTAGCTCTCATTGAGTTAGCACACTAAAAAAAGTGTGTAGCCATAGCAGCACTGGTAAAGGAATGGCCTAGCCACCTGGAGTATATATGCCCATCGAAGACCCTAGGCACATACTCAGGAGAGCTGGCCCATCCCACTGCTTTCACCACCATGGCTAAGCTCTGTTTTTAGCATGCAGGCATGTCTCCTTGAGCTGGGAATCAAACTCCAGCCGCAAGTGTAGATACTATATACTGTTAGCACTATTTCTCTCTAGGTTTGTGCTGAACACAACTTGGCCAGACTCAAGCAACTAGCCCATGATGAATAGGACATTAGTTCTACTCCTGAAAGATTCAGAATGAAAAATGAGCTGATTTCCAATAAGCAATTTGATGATCTCACATGCTTTCATAGTCAAACTTTTATTCTACCAGAAATGTAAAGGCTGGAGCACATAACAGGAGGCAAGATGACAATATGGAGTATTTTTACTACATAAACAAATACATGTACATTGGGGTTGGGGGGAGTAATAGAGAAAAGAAAGAATGCCTGCATTTAATTGTAAGCAACATTTACTGTGTATTTCTATTACTTACCTGTACAGTTGTGTATCCAGTTTGAGTCTCCTTTAGTCATGTTATCCGCTGCTAGTGGAACTATTGTGAAGTTATAAGAGGTACCAGGCTGTAATCCCACAATTACAGCATTTTTGTTTCGGGAGGTTTGGTTCCAAGCAGGAGAAATTCCATTCCAATCAGTGTATATCACATATGTGTAATTAGGAGCAGCAGTGTCATTGTTTTCCCATGTTAAGGTCACTTGTTCTGTGCTGATATTTGTGGCCTGGATGTCAGAAACTGGACTGGGCTCTGTTTGAGGAAACACGGAACACATACATTGAGAGAGAGAGAGAGAGAGAGAGAGAGAGAGAGAGAGAAAAGTATTTCGGAAAATTTGTAGGGCCTCTCCAAAAGCAAAATTTTTTAACATTATTAATAGATATATGGAGGAGGGATGTTCATTTAAAAAAATAATAATGGACAAATAAGCAAATAGTAACTGGAAATTTACAAAACTGTTTTGACATTTACACAAATAAAACTGGCATTTGGTCACACTATCTGTGATAAAATTACAATGGCTAGTGGTCCCAATTTTTGTTCTTTTCATTTTCATGTTCCAGAGATATGTCAATTTATCCTATTGCTATAATGAGTTTCTACTGTTTAACCTGCTGTGAATTCCTATACATCAGTGTAAGTTACTCCACTGTGGAAGATCTGCTACACTAGCTTTTACATACAGTGTAAAACAAAAAAAGGAGATGCTGTTGCATTATACATCAAGAATATTTACACTTGTACTGAGGTTCAGAAGGAGGTGACAGACAAACTAATAGAAAGTCTCTGGGTGAAGATAAAAGAGGTAAAAAACCCAAGGACCAATGTCATTCTGGGGGGTCTACTACAGACCACTAAATCAGGATGAGGAAAAACAACAAAAATATCCAAAACAGAAGTAATAGAGGAATTTAGCTCCTCAAACATCTGTTGGGTTGGAAAAGATGTATAGAAATGTCATGAATCACACAAACTGATGAAGTGACAGATGTTGAAATCGCAGATTATAATTTCAGAATGTTTTCTTGAAAGAGATTTCAATGACTTACTGGTATAGGTATTTGTGGTGTTGGAGTCTCCTTCAGTCCCTGCAACTTGCGAGAAGACCATAAATAGATAGGAGGTACCAGGTTGCAATCCTGTAAGAGTGGCATTCATGGTTTGGGAAGTGATGTTTTGTCGAACTGAAGTTCCATAATCTCCATAGAGTATCCTGTAAGTGTACTTAGAAGCCTCAGCATCATTGTTTTGCCATGTCAATGTTACTTCAGTTGTGCCGACATTTATAACTTTGAGGTTGGAAACTGCACTGGGTTCTATTTGGTAAAAAAAATGTATGTATTATTAGTACAGCAAGAACATTTGTTGAAAGGGAACAAAACAATTACTGCTCCAATATTAATTCATATATTACAATTGTGTTTTTACCCTATAGATTTTTTTATAAGATCTACTACTGTATTCCATATCAGTGATCCAAGCATTTGTCGCTTACAATCATGTTTTATTTTGACCTATGACTACTGAATACTAATATTAATTTTATGGGGCACAGCATGAAATGGCATTTTTGTCATTATGTACATGACAAGACAAGCTGTTCTGCCTGTGAAGGTAACTGAATACACTTTCATGTAATGGCTTGCTAGTGACTTTGTTCTGGAAGTTCTTAATGCCATTCTAGGACTTGTCATGACATGAATTATCATATACTTGACCTCTCAGCATTTCCCATACTCAATCTCATAGCCTTAACATTAAGAAGTCCTTTTTTTTTTTTTTCCTTTTACTATAACTGGTATTCTTCTAGACATTCTCAGCTAGATTAATTGGTAAATTTTGGCTGAATGCATCACTCTGGTTATGCCAATGTGTAAACTTGGTTTTGCCTCAGCAAGGCAGTACAGAGCAGCTGAAGTGAACCAGTGAATTTAGTTCTATATCTTTCATAGGAAATCAGTAAGGCATTACTAGTTTAACAATGGGGTCCCCAAGACCTGTGTACATTTCTGACCGGGCTATTTTATTAAGATTTCATAGTGATGGTGAGATACTCTAACTGTTTCTCGGTATCTGCCATGGGCTGACAAGATGTGTAGCCTTCTTATACAGGTCTGTTGCATCTTACGCGCATTTAACATGCGCGATTTCAGCTTTATGGGGTCGGCAAAAACAAAAAAAAAAGAGAGAAAAATAACAATTTTAATACTGTACCTGTAGTGTGGGCGATTCCGCCCTCCATTCAACTCAATGTAATTTTGTACTATACGCAGTTTTCGCTTTACGCGCTAACCACAGAATGGAACCCCTGCGTAAGATGAGACTTGCCTGTATACAAAGTGCACATATATTGCCCTAGATCTGTTATCTTCTTAAATCTTCGAGTAACTTTTCCAATACGGAAAATGGAATAATCTAGAAAAGTGCCTTATAAACGTCATATTCTGGAGCTAGATTACATAATAATATGGGCAGCTATTCAAACAGTCATGGGGTCGCAAAGTTTACAATTACAAGAATATACATAAAACATCATCATTACAAAATTTGCCATTAGAGTCACTCAGTGTTGCGCTGATAGATTAGCCAGATTTATTAGAATGAAATTTAGCTGTTGGAGTCACTAGATTTGCTTAGCTGCTGTTTTTGTAAAACATTCTTCATTTTCTTCTATATTGCAATTCATACAAATTTAGGTATGTAGGGCTCTACAGAAGTCATCCATTTATAACTGAAGCATTTCCCTATATCCCCAAGACTTTTTTACCTGCTAAGATTTTCAAAAGGCCAAGAGGGTCATACCAGAATTTGATTAAACAGAGCATAACATGCCAGAAGTCAGGTTTGTTTGTTTGTTTCTTTACCCTTAGGTGACAGGGACAAAACCAAAGCTTTGATCACCTGGGATACTATTGCCAGTGAAGCTCATATTTCAGATTAACTGGATTTTATTACCTGAATTTAAGTTACTCTGAATATCTTTTGAAATTACTGATAAGTTAACCAAAAGAAAACAGAATTTACCTTACAACAATTTAAGAAAATATCCTATTTCCTATTCATGCCAGTGGTGAGTCGCATCTAGTGTGTCTCAGGGCTTGTCTACATGGTGCTTTAGTACACACCAGAAGGATGTAAATTGTAGTCCACATTAGCATGCCACACAGTAACAGGCTCATGTGGACCCTGTGGCACTCCCTAGTGCATGTTAACATAGTCCAGTTTCACAGAGTACTACATCAGCTCACACTAGGGAACCCTGAGTGCATGCCAGCAGGGTCCACACAGACCAGTTAGTGAGAGACACACTAGTGTGGACTACAATACATATCCCTCTGGTGCAGACTAAAGCACTCTGTAGATAAGCCACTAGTCTACTTCTCAGTAAGGAGTCTAGTCTGTTGAAGTCTGTCTAGTCTGGACTTTAGCAGCTCAGAAATGCTAAGTGATATCCCATATAGATCATCTCATTAAAATGCCTCTGGAAGCTACCAAATGTCAATGAGTAAGATTCAAGAACAGTGATAAAAGCTCAACAACTCCCTTTTGGGCATTTATTCAGGTGGAAACAACTCCTCAGCATAGAGGAAACTCCCTGATTAAGAGGGCCTAGGGTTTGACACCTGGCAAGGAGGGAGGGCTTGGAGACTTGGTGCTGTGTTTTTTCTTTGCAGTGTGGACACACCTTCTCTCTCCTATTTATTGCAGTGCTAGCTTTTATTATTAATTCAGTGGGACAGAATGCCAGCTGTGACAAATCCTCAGCTAGATGAACTGGCTTCACAGGATTTGTGCTGATTTACACTAGCTGAGCATCTAGTCCATTTTCTTTTTCACATTTATTTTTCCTGAGATATTTTTGAAGGGTTTTTCCCCTCTTTTTACATTTTCTGTTCTTAGTGCTCTCTGAATAACTACTCAGAGCCCTGATCATTTTCACTACTGAAGCAACTTTTGTGAGAGTAAGGACTGCAGGACTGGTCTCATAATGACATGAAAATAATCTTCCAAACATTACTAAGTCTTAATGAGATCTAATTAATCCTGGCCTATCATCAAAGCATGTCTCTAAGTAAATGTGTTTTGTGAAACATATGATATAGTGAAATATATGATACCAACCTATGTTTATGTATATATCCATAACAATTCATAAATATTTACTTAATCCACTGTAACTCTATTACAGACATTTCATTTGCTTGTCACATGTACTGTGACGAAGTTCCTCCTCTACCTTGGTGGGTCCTGCGCTTATTTGGCAGATTTGCTCACCTCAGTGATCTTCCCCACAGTCTGGGTCAAATTCTCCTGTGTCTGATCAGGAGTTGCGAGGTTTGGGGAGAACCCAGGCCCACCTTCTCCTCCAGGTTCCAGCCCAGGGCCCTGTGGATTGCAACTGTTGATAGTGCCTCCTGTAACAGCTGCATGACAAATACAATTCCCTGGGCTACTTCCCCATGGCCTCCTCCAAACACCTTCTTTATCCTCACCACAGGACCTTCCTCCTGGTGTCTGATAACGCTTGTACTCCTTAGTCCTCCAGCAGCACACCCTCTCACTCTCAGCTCCTTGCCTCTTGCTCCCAGCTCCTCACACACACTTCCTATCCTCTGGCTCCCACCTCCCTGACTGGAGTGAGCTCCTTTTTAAAACCAGGTGCCCTGATTAGCCTACCTTGATTGGCTGCAGGTGTTCTAATCAGCCTCTCTGCCTTAATTGGTTCTAGCAGGTTCCTGATTACTCTAGTGCAGCCCCTGCTCTGGTCACTCAGAGAACAGAACCCTGCTTCTCCTGTGGCCAGAAATCTCTCTTCTGCCACTCTGCTGTAGAGGAAGGAGGGAGAGGGCTGCTGCTGCTGCTGCTGTTCCTGCTGGGCATTGGGCCCTCGCTGCTGCTGTTTCTGCTGCTGTTCCTGCTCCTGCTGCTTCCCTGGCTGGGCTAGACACCACCACCTACCCCTCTCTCTGCTGTCTGTTTGCTGGCTGGCTGGCTGGTGGTTCCCCCCCCCACCTCAGTTACTGCTGTTATTCCACCTACAGCCCCTTGGGGGGGGGCTGCTGGCCTGCTTCCCAGAGAAGAGGGGAGTAAGGGACCCCAGCTCTTGTTGCTGAGACCACCACCCTCTGAGCAGGGTCCCTCCTGCCTGGACGCCAGACCACCACCACCTGGAGCTGCTGGGCCTACTGTGCCTGTTGCTGGGGAGCTGTTGGTGCCCGGAGGAGGAGAGGAAGGAGAAGAGGACCACCCGCTGCTGGAGACAGTATGAAGACCACTGTGGAGGGGGCTTTTCTGGACTGAGTCTTTCTCAAACTGTGCTCGTGTGGTGGGGGTTTGGACTGTGTCCGCTGAGGCACCGGGGGTGTGGCGTGGAGCCTGTCCCCAGTCCATCCGTGTCCCCCTTCGCCCCCACCACCATCGTTGCCCCCTCCACCACCCCCGCTGGCTGTTTTTCCTTCTGCTTTGGACTCCTGCCTCTGGGTCTGAGCTGCTCGCCTGGCTCACCACACCCACTTCCACCATTTGGGCCTGCAGCAGCAGCAGCCAACCATTGACTTTTTGGCACAAGTGCCTGTGGGTGCACCACCTCCCCCCTCATACTTGACTGACCCCCTCCCCTCTGCCACGTTTGTCCACCCCACCTATTTCCCTCTGCTGCCTGATAGTTCTGCCCCGGCCCTGTAGCTGTCCCCGTGTTCCCTCTACCCCAATCTCAGCTCGCCCTTTCCCCTCACCCTGTGCTCCCCCAGCCCTGATCGGTTCCCCCCAATGCGCCCACGCCCCCCCTCAGGCGCTTGTGCCCTTCTCCATTTGGTTTCCCCTTGTTGACTGCACCCCCCCCCTCTGCCGTTGCCCCCCCGCTCCCCTAGTGCAACTGGAGGAGCCGGAACCCCCCTCTGCGTTGGTGCCCTGCACCAATCCCACCCGTAGTCCTTGCTTGCTCCCTACGCCCCTTTAGCCTTCCCCTTCTGGCGCCCTCCTCCCCTGCCTGTAGCCTAGCGGGGAGGGGTGGCCGCCTCCTCTCCTTCCCCTCCCCTCGCTGTTTGTCCCCCTCCCCGCTCTCGTTATGGCGGGGGACGCGGCGGGGGAGACCCCTCGCGATGCTCCCACTACCCCTCCTCCACCTGCCCCCGTGTCCACTGCCCAAGCCTCTACCTCGACCGCCGCTGCCGATCCACCTACCACCGCCCCTGCTGGGGCACCGGCGGCGGCGAGTACTGGGGAGACCTCCGTTGCTGCCACGTCTCTCGCCCCTTCTGATTCGGGGGGAGCCCCCCCAGCCGGTGGGAAGGGTCGGGGTGGGAAGAAGGGTAAGGGCCCCGCTAGAAAGGCCAGGCCCTCCATGGCGGAGACTGCCCCCGTTGCCACAGCCCCACTACCGGCTGCGGCGTCCCTCCCCGCTGTTCCCTCCACCAGCTCTGCCGGTGTCCCTCCCCCGGCCCCCAGGGCTTACGCCCAGGTGGCGGCGGCCCCCCCGCCTGCCGCTGCTCCTCCGCCCGCTGCTTCTGCCACCATCTACAGCGGCCGGGGCCCCTTTCCCACTTTGACCAGGAAGCACGGCGTCCGTTGCCTCCTGGTGCCCGCCTCGCCCCACGTGGAGACCTACGTGCGGGCGTTGGCCAGGGTAGTGGGGCCCACGGCCATCGTGGCGGCCTCCAAAATGTACGGGAAGGTGGTCTTCTTCCTGGCATCGGAGGCTGCCGCCCAGGAGGCGGTAGAGACGGGCCTGGCGGTGGGGGGCGTGTTCGTCCCCCTGGAGCCGTTAGAAGACCTGGGGGTCCGCTTGATCTTGACCTCCGTCCCTCCCTTCCTGCCCAATGCCGCCCTGCTGCCCGCCCTTTCTGCCCTGGGACGCCCCATCTCTGTCATCAGCCCTCTCCCCTTGGGCTGCAAGGACCCCGCCCTCCGTCATGTTCTCTCGTTCCGCCGGCAAGTGCAGCTTCAACTGCCGCCGGCGGCGCGTGGCGGAGAGGCGCTCGAGGGGTCCTTTCTGGTCCCTTACCAGGGAGCCCACTACCGGGTGCATTACTCGACGGGGGAGGCCCGGTGCTACCTCTGCCGGGCGATGGGGCACGTCCGGAGGGACTGTCCCTTGGCCCAGCACGGAGGAGCGTCCGGGACCCCCGAGCCCCGGCAAGGCGCCGGCCCTGTCATCGCCGGTGCCCCTGGCTGCCTAGCACCCGAAGATGCCCCTCCTCCTTCTTCTCGGTCCACCTCTGTGGAGGAGGGTGTGGCGGGGCTATCGCCGGCCGTGGGAGAGGGCTCGTCCCAGGGGGAATCCTCCCCGGTTTCTGCTGTCCCACCACTGCCTCCTCGAGTCCCCGAGCCATTGCCCTTGCCCCCCGAGCCGACCCCTGTTAGCCAGCCCCCGGATGATGCCATGGAGGGCTGGTCCTTAGTGGAGGGGAAGCGGGGCAAGCGGAAGGCTCGAGTTTCTTTCCATGCTTCGGATTCGGAGGCCCCCCGAAGAGCAGGAAGGGGGGCGCCGATGTCGAGTCTTCCGCCTTGTCCCCTGATGACTCCCAGTTTGTGGTGCCGGCTGGGGATGCCGTGGCAGCACCGGAAGGTGACACCGCCCCTCCTCCGGGGTCCCTTCCCGTGGAAGCCCCCGAGGGAGCCTCTCTCGCCCCCTTCTCACTTGGCGCCTCTGCGAGCGCCGCGGTGGGTATCGCCTCGGGTGCTGGCAGGGAGGGCCTGGGGTGGTGGACTGTGATCTCCCTCCCATCTACGCAGAAATCGAGGCCCTGGGTTTGACCCCGGTCACGCAGGGGGAGGACGACCCTCTGCCGGCGGGCCTCGATCTGGGTG
This sequence comes from Gopherus evgoodei, assembly GCF_007399415.2. Taxonomy (NCBI): domain Eukaryota; kingdom Metazoa; phylum Chordata; order Testudines; family Testudinidae; genus Gopherus; species Gopherus evgoodei. Next base: position 110,289,295 of record NC_044325.1, on the reverse strand, counting down.
ACCTCACTACATCCCCCCTGTCCCTGGGTTCCCTTCCCCTACCCGCTGTTTCTGCTCCCACCTCTGAGGGTCCCCTGGACTCTTCCCTCGACTCGGCTGTGGGTGGCACTCTGTTGGCAGCTGCCGAGCCCCTCGGGGCGACGGCCAGTGCCCCGCTGCCGAGACCTGCTTCCCAGGGGGTGTCCCTCTTTGGTGTGGAGGACCCGCCCTCCTTCCCAGCGGGGACCCCATTGACCACCATCTCTCTCTGGGTGCCGAGGCTGCCGCACGTGCCACAGTGGCTGAGCCCGGCATCGTTAGGGGTCCCCTGCCAGTTTCCCAGATCCTTGACCCCGGCCAGGAGGAGCCACCTTCTGGCGTCTCACCTGTGGAGGCTCCGGATCCTGCCTCTACCTCCTTCCCGGATTCTCTCCCTGATCCCCGCCCTACTCCTGTCGGCCCTGTCCTTGTCCCCCCCGCTTCCTGTGATGCCAGTGCCGCCCCTGACAGTACCTCCCAGGGAGCGGGTTCACTAGCTCTTTCCTGTCCCGACCCCCCAGGGGCTGCTGTTCTCCTTCCACCACCCCTTCTTGACTCTGAGAGCGGGGCGGGTCGTGTGGCGTCGGTCCATCTGCTGCCACGTTGGGGATCTGCCCCCTGCCTGCCCGCCTTGGTGGGCCACGGGGCTGTGACGGGGGCCCCACTGGGGGCCAGTCCTCGATCAGTGACCCCACCCCCCCATGTGCTGAGGGAGGAGCTGCGGGAGTTCCTTGAGGACGTCCGTGGCTCCCGGAACAAAGTCCATCTTGCGCTCCAGCGGTGGGGGGATTTCCATCAGGTCCTCCGGGCCGCAAGGGCCCTCATGGGGGAGGGTAGGAGGACCGGGAAGCAGGCCGCCGTGGTCTACCGGCGGGTCCGTGCCTTCCGTGACTCCTTGCTTACCTTCGGGGTTGGTCACGGATTGCTGCGCGGCCTGCCGGAAGCCGTGGGCGTGTCTGCCAGCGAGGATCCCCCCCAGCCCTCCTCATGGCGCCGATCGTCCTTGCCACCTTGAACACCAGAGGCTGTAGGATGGGTCTCCGCAGGAGCCAGGTGCTCTCCTTCCTCCGGGAGGGGGGGTACTCTGTGGTTTTCCTGCAGGAGACCCATACGGATCCGGCCGCTGAAGCTCGCTGGCGGCTGGAGTGGGGGGGATGGGGCCTACTTTAGCCATTTCTCAGTCTGCGCGGCTGGAGTGGCGACCCTGTTCTCCCTCCGACCTACGGCACGAGGTGCTAGGGGTCGCCGAGGCTGTGCCGGGTCGCCTGCTGCACCTCCGGGTCCGCATGTGAGGGGGCTTGTGGTTCATCTCGTCAACGTTTACGCCCCGACATCGGCCCAGAGAGACTACGTTTTATCAGCAGGCATCCGCCTTCCTTGGCTCCCTGGACCCTCGTGAGTGCCTGGTCCTGGGAGGGGATTTTAACACCACCCTCGAGGAACGGGACCGCTCGGGGACCGAGCAGTGCCCGGCAGCTGCGGACGTCCTCCGGGAGATTGTCGACCGCCACTCCCTGGTGGACGTCTGGCGCGACCACCACCCAGACGACGTCTCGACGTTCACCTTCGTCCGGGTGGAGGCCCATCGGTCGTGCCCACTCCCGGCTGGACCGTATTACCTGTCACGTTTCCACCTTTCACGGGCCCACTCCTCCAGCGTTCGGCCGGCCCCCTTTTCGGATCACCATCTTGCCACCGTGACGGCCTCTCTCTGCGCGGAGAGGCCGGGGCCGGCCTATTGGCACTTTAATAATAGTTTGCTGGAGGATGTGGGCTTTGTGGCGTCCTTCCGGGAGTTCTGGCTGGCCTGGCGAGGGCAGAGGCGCGCCTTTTCCTCGGCGCGGCGGTGGTGGGATCTGGGGAAGGTGCGCGCCCGGCTCTTCTGCCGTGACTACACTCGGGGTGCCAGCCGACGGAGGGATGCGGCGATAGGGCAGTTGGAGCGGGAGGTCTTGGAGCTGGAGAGGCGTCTGGCCGCCAGCCCCGAGGATCCATCCCTCTGCGGAGCATGCCGGGAGAAGCGGGAGGAGCTCCGGGCTCTCGAAGACCATCGGGCCCGGGGTGCTTTTGTTCGATCCCGCATCCACCTCCTTCGGAAGATGGATCGCGGCTCCCGCTTCTTCTACGCCCTGGAGAAAAGGAGGGGGGCCGAGAAGCACGTCACCTGCCTCCTGGCGGAGGACGGCACCCCCCTCACGGATCCGGCGGAGATGTGCCAGAGGGCCAGGGCCTTCTACGCCACTCTTTTCTCCCCGGATCCGACCGATCCTAACGCTTGCAGAGTGCTCTGGGACGGGCTCCCGACGGTCAGCACGGGCGACCGGGACCGGCTAGAGCTGCCTCTCACTCTGGCCGAGTTCTCGGAGGCCCTCCGTCGCATGCCCACCAATAAATCTCCGGGCTTGGACGGGCTGACCGTGGAGTTCTACCGCGTGTTCTGGGACGTCCTCGGCCCAGATCTGGTCGCCGTCTGGGCCGAGGCTTTGCAGAGCGGGGTCCTCCCTCTCTCGTGCAGGCGAGCCGTGCTGGCCTTATTGCCGAAGAGGGGAGACCTCCGCGACTTACGGAATTGGCGTCCCGTCTCGCTCCTCAGCACGGACTACAAAATTGTTGCGAAGGCCATCTCGATGCGGCTAGGGTCCGTGCTGGCGGACGTGGTCCATCCAGACCAGACCTACACCGTCCCGGGCCGCACCATCTTTGATAACTTGTATCTAATCCGGGACCTTCTGGAATTGGGGTGTAGGGATGGTCTGTCGTTCGCCCTCCTGTCCCTGGATCAGGAGAAGGCGTTCGACCGGATGGATCACGGGTATCTCCTGGGCACTCTGCGAGCGTTCGGCTTCGGACCCCTATTTGTGGGTTTTCTGCAGGTGCTGTACGCTTCCGCGGAGTGTCTGGTCAGGCTCAACTGGACCCTGACCGAGCCGGTCAGCTTCGGGCGGGGAGTGCGGCAGGGGTGCCCCCTCTCGGGCCAGCTGTACGCTCTGGCGATCGAGCCCTTCCTCTGTCTCCTCCGCAAGAGGTTGACGGGGTTGGTGCTTCGGGAGCTGGGGCTGCGGCTGGTCCTGTCGGCATACGCCGACGATGTGCTCCTCGTGGTCCAGGACCCGGGCGACTTGGCGCGGGTGGAGGCTTGCCAGGCTGTGTACTCGGCGGCCTCCTCTGCCCGGGTCAACTGGGTCAAGAGCTCTGGCCTGGTGGTCGGGGACGGGTGGCAGGTGAGCTCCCTCCCACCTGCGCTTCAGGCCATCAGGTGGAGCGCGGGTCCGCTGCTCTATCTCGGCGTTTACCTTTCTGCCACGCATCCGTCTCCGCCGGAGAACTGGCAGGATTTTGCAGGGCAGGGTGACGGAGCGGCTCCGGAAATGGACAGGACTACTCCGGTGCCTCTCCCTTCGGGGGAGGGCACTGGTGCTTAATCAACTGGTCCTGTCCATGCTCTGGTACCGACTCAACACCCTGGTCCCGGCCCCGGGTTTCCTGGCCAACCTCCGGACTGTGATTCTGGAGTTCTTTTGGCCAGGGACGCACTGGGTCTCTGCAGGGGTCCTCCACCTGCCCCTGGAGGAGGGGGGGCAGGGCCTGAAGTGCTTACGCGCTCAGGTCCATGTCTTCCGCCTCCAGGCCCTGCAGAGGCTCCTGTTTGGTGCGGGTAGTCCGGCGTGGAGCGTATTGGCGCACGCCTTCCTCCGCCGCTTTCGAGGGCTCCGATACGACCGGCAGCTCTTTACCTCCATCCGAGAGGTCTTCCGCGAGACCTCTCCGGGCTGCCGGTCTTCTACCAAGACCTCCTCCGGACCTGGAAGCTCTTTTCAACGACCAGGTCCGTGGCGGCCACCGTGGGGGTCGACCTCCTCGCGGAGCCCCTGCTACACAATCCCCAGCTTCGTGTGCAGGTGGCGGAGTCCCCCACGGTGTGCCAGAGGTTGGTCTCGGCGGGAGTCACCAGGGTCGGAGACCTCCTGGACTACGACCGGGGAGACTGGCTGGATCCCCTGACGCTCGCTCAGCGCATGGGGCTCTCCAGACCTCGTACTCCCCAGCGCGTACTTCAGGAGGTGAAGGCCGCTTTACTGCCCGCTGCTCGGGCTTACCTCGACCGGGTCCTGCGAGAGGGCACGCCCCGCCCACCCTCCACCCCAGGCCCCGTGGACATTTTTATCGGGCCCCTGCCCCGTGGACCCGATCGGCCCCCTCACCCTTTCACTGCCAGCCGGCTGCATGATCTGCAGCCGGTTTTGTTCCAGACCGCGCCACGGAAACATCTGTACTCGCTCGTGCTCCATACCCTTCACTACCTCACCCTCGCATCCCGCCCCGATACCAAATGGCGGGACCTCCTGCCGCCTCTCGAGGGTGAGGAGCCCCGGTGGGCCAGCTTGTACTCTGCCCTGGTCCCGAGGCCCGCCGGGGATATCAGTTGGAGGCTCCTTCACGGAGCCGTGAGCACGGGCGTGTACCTTGGCGCGGTTCACATCTGTCCCTAGCACCTGCCCTTTCTGTGGGGAGAAGGAGACCTTGGCGCACGTTTATTTGGAGTGCGCCAGGTTGCAGCCCCTGTTCCGGCTCCTCCTGAATATTTTCCTGCGTTTTTGGTTGCACTTTTCCCCTCACCTTTTATCTACACGCTCCCCATCCGTGGCCCCACGAAGTCGCGGGATCTCCTTCTCAACCTCCTCTTGGCCCTGGCCAAACTGGCCATCTACAACACCAGGGAGAGGAGGTTGGCCGACGGGATTTCCTGCGACTGTAGGGCCTATTTCCGTTCCTCCGTCTGCTCACGCATCCGGGCATGAGTTCCTCTGGGCGGCGTCCACTGGCTCCCTTGACGCCTTCGAGGAGCAGTGGGCGTTGTCCGGGGTTCTCTGCTCGGTGTCCCCATCGGGTTCCCTTCGTTTAGCCCTATGACCTCACTCCCGATCCTGTTTTTTTCATTAGTTGTCCCCCGTAATTATTTGGTGTCCCAGACCTGTGGGTCCTCCCCTTAGGCTGGGGAGGCCCTTTAGAAGTGGGCGGGCTTCGCCCGCCCACCCCCGCTGGATGCCAATAGGACCAGTATATTTGCCCTCTACCAGACTCCTGTACACCACTAGTCTGGGTCTGTCACAGTACATACATTTAATAAAGCTTAAGTTATAAAACAAATACAACTCTTGGAAATCTTTGATTTTTCTCCACTATACAAGCAAAGGAATAATTTGTTAGTATTTATTGTTTTTCCCTAAAATACATCTCATACTTTCAGTTTTAAAAGAATCTCAACTGCAAGTTGATTCCTACATTATATTCTTAAAGTTACTAATCAATCCAGCACTACTAACTGCAACAGTATTGTATTGGCAGAAATCCCTTACCTCACATTGAATAGTTACAAGTTGATTAATTAAAATGTAGGGTTTTCTGTCAAAGATGTATAGAAATTTCTTGAATCAGACAAAGGGATGAGGTGACAGATTATAATTTCAGAATGTTTTCTAGAAAGAGATTCCAATGACTTACTTGTATAGGTCTCTACGACACTGGAGTTTCCTTCAGTCCCTCAGCTTGTGCAAAGACCATAAATAGATAGGAGGTACCAGGTTGCAATCCTGTAAGAGTGGCATTCATGGTTTGGGAAGTGATGTTTTGTCGACTGAAGTTCCATAATCTTCATAGAGTATCCTGTAAGTGTAGTTAGAAGCCTCAGCATCACTGTTTTGCCATGTCAATGTTACTTCGGTTGTGCCGACATTTATAACTTTGAGGTTGGAAACTGCATTGGGTTCTATTTGGTAAAAAAAATGTATGTATTATTAGTACAGCAAGAACATTCTTTGAAAGGAAACAAAACATTAGTGCTCCAATATTAACTGTGTTTTTAACCCTATAGATTTTTATAAGATCAACTACAGTATTTTATATCAGTGATTCAAACATTTGTCATTTACAATCATGTTTTATTCTGCTTCATGACTAGCAAATACTAACATTAATTTTATGGGGCACAGCATGAAATGGCATTTTTGTCATTACGTACATGGCAAGACAAGCTGTTCTGCCTGTGAAGGTACCTGAATACACTTTCATGTAATGGCTTGCTAATGACTTTGTTCTGGAAGTACTTAATGCCATTCTAGGACTTGTCATATGCTTGACCTCTCAGCATTTCCCATACTCAATCTCATAGCCTTAACATCAAGAAGTCCCTTATTTTACAATAACTGGCATTCTTCTAGCTGTTCCGGGCTAGATTAATTGGTACATTTTCGCTGAGTGAACCACTTTGGTTATTCTAATCTGTAAACTTGGTTTTGCCTCAGCAAAGCAGTACAAAAGCAGCTGGAGTGTACCAGTGAATTTAGCTCTTTATCTTGGACAGGACACCATTAAGGTATTACCAGTTTGTATGGCAACCCCAAAACCTGTCTGCACTGCTGATCTTGCCATTTTATTAAGATCTGACTGTGATGGTGAGATACCCTAACTGTTTCTCGGTATCTGCCTTGGCCTTACAAGTTATGCAGACTTCTTATATACAAAGTTAATCTATATCACCTTACATTTAGAAAAGCTGGACAAGCACAAGTCCATGGGGCCGGATGCGCTGCATCTGAGGGTGCTAAAGGAGTTGGCAGATGTGATTGCAGAGCCATTGGCCATTATCTTTGAAAACTCGTGGCAATCGGGGGAGGTGCTGGATGACTAGAAAAAATGCTAATGTAGTGCCCATCTTTTAAAAAGGGAAGGAGGAGGATCCATGGAACTACAGACTTGTCAGCCTCACCTCAGTCCCTGGAAAAATCATGGAGCAGGTCCTCAAGGAATCAATTCTGCAGCATTTAAAGGAGAGGAAAGTGATCAGGAACAGTCAGCATGGATTCATCAAGGGTAAGTCATGCCTGACGAACCTAACTGCCTTCTATGAGGAGATAACTGGCTCCGTGGATGGGGGGAAAGCGGTGGATGTGTTGTTCATTGACTTTAGCAAAGATTTTGATGTGGTCTCCCACTGTATTCTTGCCAGCATGTTAAAGAAGTATAGGCTGCATGAATGGACTATAAAGGTGGATAGAAAGCTGGCTAGATTGTCAGGCTCAACAGGTAGTGATCAATTGCTCCATGTCTAGCTGGCAGCCAGTATCAAGCGGAGTACCCCAAGGACACTGCTACAGACTAGGGACCAAATGGCTAGGAAGCAGTTCTGCAGAAAAGGACCTGGGGTTACAGTGGAAGAGAAGCTGGATATGAGTCAACAGTGCGCCCTTGTTGCCAAGAAGGCTAATGGCATTTTGGGCTGTATAAGTAGGGGCATTGCCAGCAGATTGAGGGACGCGATCATTCCCCTCTATTCGATATTGGTGAGGCTTCATCTGGAGTACTGCGTCCAGTTTGGGGCCCCACACTACAAGACGGATGTGGAAAAACTGGAAAGAGTCCAGTGGAGGACAACAAAAATGATTAGGGGGCAAGAGCAGATGACTTATGAGGAGACGCTGAGGGAACTGGGATTGTTTAGTCTGCAGAAGAGAAGAATGAGGGGGGATTTGATAGCTGCTTTCAACTACTTGAAAGGGGGTTCCAAAGAGAATGGATCTAGACTTTCTCAGTAGTAGCAGATGACAGAACAAGGAGTAATGGTCTCAAGTTGCAGTGGGGGAAGTTTAGGTTGCATATTACGAAAATCTTTTTCACTAAGAGGGTGGTGAAGCACTGGAACGGGTTACCTAGGGAGGTGGTGGAATCTCCTTCCTTAGAGGTTTTTAAGGTCAGGCTTGACAAAGCCCTGGCTGGGATGATTTGGTTGGGGATTGGTCCTGCTCTGGGCAGGGGTTTGGACTAGATGATGTCCTGAGGTCCCTTCCAACCCTGATATTCTAGGATTGTACATCTGTTATTTTCATAAATCTTAAAGTGACTTTTCCGATACGGAAAATGGAATAATCTAGAAATGTGCCTTTTAAATGTTATATTGTGGAGCTAGATTGCATTATAATATGGGAAGGTATACAGACAGTCACAAAGATTACAATTAGAAGACTATACAAAAGAAAATCATCATTCCAAATATGCCATTAGAGTCTCTTAGTGTTGCACTCAGGGTCGGCTCCAGGCACCAGCTCAGCAAGCAGGTGCTTGGGGCGGCACATCGGGCTCTTCCATGGCAATTCAGTGGCATGTCCCTCAGGAAGGACCTGCTGCCAAAGTGACACTGAAGAAGAAAGTGGTGCAGTGGAGCTGCCACCAAAATGCCGCTGATCGCAACTGCGGCTTTTATTTTTATTTTCCGCTGCTTGGTGCGGCAAAAACCCTGGAGCTGGCCCTGGTTGCATTGAGTTTCACACCCACAGGTCAGCCAGATATATTAGAATGAAACTTAAAAAGGGGATTTTTCTTTTTGCTTTAAACATATCTGATGCTAACTTCAATACTCCATTAATTTATAGCCTCCAACAGAATTTTCACAGTGCTTCCCACAACCCTTCCTTTAAGAGTCAATCAGTTAATCCGGGTCTGGCATAAATTTAGCAGGGAAGAGCCTATTGTGAGCATTAAGAAGGAAAGGACAGTTTTGAATAGGAGGATGGGAATGGGAAGTCTTGAAGTAACACCGTGAGAAATAGAAAGGGAACAGCAAGACACAATAATGAAGTTTGCCTCTCCAAACCCCATGCATGTATAAGTGCAATGGATCTCACCCTTAACAAAGAAATGATTTAGCCTCTACTATCAGAAGCCCCAAGCACTCCTGTTGTAAAAACAGCTAATTTAGAGACTGACTCCTCTAATTATGAACACACCTAGATTTTAGATTTTTTCTCCCCAAAAAATTACAAATTACAGATTGAATAATTACAAACTCCTGAACTCAAATGCTATATGTACATAAAAGTATATTCAATGAAGAAGCCCAAGTAAACAAACAGCTCTCAGAAGTACAGAATAGATATTTAGCTGTAAGAACTGTGTGTGATTCAATGACTTATAGAGATGTTTGTGGCATTTGGGTCTCCTTCACTTTTATTATCTGCTGCTAGCGGAAATATTGTGAACTTGTAAGAGGTTCCAGGTTCTACATCAATAACTACAGCAAACATGGTTTTAAAGGTCTGATTCCCAACTGGTGAAGTTTCATTTTCAATGTGTATCCTGTAATTGTACTCAGAAGCAGCAGTATCATCATTTTGCATGTGAAGTAAACTTAACATGGCAAGGATGCTTGTAACCCAGATATTAAAAACTGGACTAGGTTCTGCTTAAGAAACAGAAAGAGGTAGTTTATCTTTATCACAGAAAGACTAATTGCATAAAGAAAAAAATTGGCAGAAAACATTAAGATTTTGTGCAATGAGATTCAACTCTGGGAAGGGACTGTATGGGAATGGTAATGTAAGGCAGTGTCTGTCACCTTTACATCACCAGTTTGATTTCAGCGCAGGCTGATAATCATTGTAAATCACTGTAACCTGATGGCTGTTTGGTGACCTGAGTGAAGAGAGTTGCCAGCCATAGTTAATTCAACAGATCAATTCTATTCCATATATGCCACTATCACAACTGGGATCAGCGTCAGTGGTAATCTCAGACCAACCAACAAGTGAACAGTCATGGAAAATGAACTGGCTCCTTTCCTCTTAGAAGGCAGAGTGCAAAGGTCAAGCTTGCTGACAGGGGGAATTTTGCACTTCCCCTGCCTATAGCATAGACAGAGGACTTCAATCTACAGGGATGTCAATTCTGCAACTTTCAGGAGTACACATTCACTTAAAATTAAAGCATGAGATAGTTCTCTGAAAACATCCACTCAATGTGCAGCGGCAGTCAAAAAAAGTGAACAGAATGTTGGGAATCATTAAGAAAGGGATAGATAAGAAGACAGAAAATATCATATTGCCTCTATATAAATCCATGGTACGCCCACTTCTTGAATACTGCATGCAGATGTAGTTGCCCCATCTCAAAAAAGATATATTGAAATTCGAAAAGGTTCAGAAAAGGGCAACACAAATGATATGGGGTATGGAGCATCTGCCATATGAGGAGAGATTAATAAGATTGGGACTTTTCAGTTTGGAAAAAAACAAGACTAAGGGGGGCTGTGATAGAGGTCTCCAAAATCATGACTGGTGTGGAGAAAGTAAATAAGGAAGTGTTATTTACTGCTTCTCATAACACAAGAACTGGGGGTCACCAAATTAAACTAAGAGACAGCAGGTTTAAAACAAACAAAAGGAAGTATTTTTTCACAGACGGCATAGTCAACCTGTGGAACTCCTTGACAGAGGATGTTGTGAAGGCCAAGAGAATAACAGGGTTCAAAAAGAAACTGGATAAATTCATAGAGGATAGGTCCATCAATGGCTATTAGCCATGATGGGCAATGATGGTGTCTCTAGCCTCTATTTGCCAGAAGCTGGGAATGGATGACAGGGGATGGATCACTTGATGATTACCTGTTCTGTTTATTCCTTCTGGGGCACCTGGCACTGGCCATAGTTAGAAGACAAGAAACTGGGCTAGATGGACCTTTAGTCTGACCCAGTATGGTTGTTCTTATGTTCTTTGCCCCTGCAAGCATCTGAATACTTTAATAAAATTGGTCCTGTGTTCCTTGGCTTCATATACAGAACATAGTATTTTAAGTTTTCCAGTTACAGGAGTTCCAGAAAACATTCCCACTGTCACTGTGACTTGATAAATTCTAAATGATCCTAACACTAAAAGTAGAGAGAAACACAGGAGGTATGAAAACTGCTTTATAAAAAGTATTTGACAAAACATGGACTTTCCAACAACATACAAAAGTACAAGAGAACCATATCAGCTAGCTACAAGTTAAGAGACATAACAAAATGCAGTTAATCCATTGGAGAGAAACACTAGTTGGGCTACATATCAGGGAGAAAGGGTCTCTTTCAGGTTAAATTAGTTAAAAGTGTATTGATTATTTCCATTGCTAGAAGCAAAACAAAACAAACAATATTTTTTGCCAATCTACACAGTTTTGTGTTCCTAACACTTCATCACTAAGATACACCTAGATAAAAAATGTGAAATATTCACAAGAAAATTCAGAATGTAAGTGTGCGTATGTGTGTGACTGGGACAGATCTTCAGCTCCCCTTCTATAAGTTTTGCAGTTCTGAGGCAGTGCACAGCACCTGGAAAGTGCTCTTAATGGGGTATTTTTGATATTTCAGGCTTAGGGAAACGCCTGTGGGGACTGAACTGGCATAGGTGTCTCTATGCTACCCATCCAGTGCCCCACCTGCCCCCTTACCTCTTTCAAGTTTAGTGGTATGACAGAGTTTTGCAGGGCCGCCTGGGGAGGGGGGCAAGAGGGGCAATTTGCTCCAGGCCCCGCAGGGACAGCCACAAGAGTTTTTTGGGGGCCCTGGAGCAGGGTCCTTCACTCGCTCTGGGGGCCCTGGAAAACTCTCGTGGGGCCCAGGCCTCCGGAGCTTCTTCTGCTCCGGGTTGTCATCGGTAATTCAGTGGTGGGAGGTCCTTCCGACCCGGGACCCGCTGCCGAACTGCCTCAAAGACCCACAGCAGAGGGTCCTTCTGGCACTTCGGCGCCGGGTCCCGGGGTGGGGCTTTGCCGGCGGGGGGTCCTTCCGCCCCAGGACCCGCCGCCGAAGACCCCAGGCCCCCGAATCCTCTGGGTGGCCCTGAGGTCCTGCACTCGAGTGATCTCCAGCTGGCAAAATGCTTCATAGGGGCCACTACTGCCAGAGGGATTTAGAGCTAAAAGTTCAAAGGTATTTAGACACCAAAAGACGCAGATAAGGTGCATAAAAAATCCCATTAGGCACCTATCTGCATCTTTAGGTGCCTGAATACCTTTGAAAATCTAGCCCTTAGCTGCTCTAGGTTATGGTGGAACTCAACTGTACTCCACCAGCCTCAGTTTTAGAAGAACAAAGATGTGTCTTAGCGGATGTCTACTCTGGGAACTGGAAGTGTAATTCCCAGCTCAAGGAGACATATGTGTACTAGCTCTCACTGAGCTACCACTCTAAAAAAGTGTGTAGCCATGGCAGCACTGGTAAAGGAATCGCCTAGCCACCCTGAGTACATGCCCATTAAAGACCAAAGGCACATACTCAGGATAGCTAGTCTATCCTGCCACTCTCACCACCATGGCTACACTCTGCTTTTAGTATGTAAGCATGTCTCCTTGAGCTGGGAATCACACATCCCAGCTCCAGGTTTAGATATACTCTGAGCACCAGTATCATTTAGGTTTGTGCTGAGCAGAGCTTGGCCAGACACCAGTAAAGGCCCCCCCCCCGGTGAACAAGACATTGGTTCCATGTCTGAAATATTCAGAATGAAAAATGAACTAATTTCCAATCAGTGATTTGATAATCTCACATGCTTTCACAGCCAAACTTTTATTCTAACAGAAATGTAAAGGCTGGAGCACATAAGAGGAGACAAGATGACAATATGGAGTATTTTTATTACATAAATGAATATACATAACTTGGGGGGAAGGGGTAATAGAGAAAAGAAAGAGTGTATTTAATTGTAAGCAACATGTACTGCAGCTTTCTATTACTTACTTGTATAGATGTGTATGACTTTTGGGTCTCCTTTAGTCATGTTATCCGCTGCTAGTGGAACTATTGTGAAGTTATAAAGGGTACCAGGCCGTAATCCCACAATTACAGCATTTTTGTTTTGGGAGGTTTGGTTCCGAGTAGGAGAAATTCCATTCCCATCAGTGTATATCACATATGTGTAATTAGGAGCAGCAGTGTCATTGTTTTCCCACGTTAAGGTCACTTGTTCTGTGCTGATATTTGTGGCCTGGATGTCAGAAACTGGACTCGGCTCTGTTTGGGGAAAAACAAAAACATATACATTTTTAGAGAGAGAGTAGTATTTAGGAAAACTTTTAGGACCTCCCTCCAGCAAAATTCTTAAATATTATTAATAGATATATTGCGAGAAAAGGTACCTTTAAAAAAATGGACATTTCAAATATATGCACTTGTATATGTGCTTGTTCTGTTTGGGTGTCCTTCAGTCTTATTATCTGCTGCTAAAGGAAATATTTCAAATGTACAGAAAACACCAGGCTCTAATAATTTAATTACAACATATGTGGTTTGAATGTTTGGTTGGTAGCATAAGAAGTATCATTTTCTGAAATGATGCCAATCCTATGGGTGTACTCAGAAGCAGCAATATCATTGTTTTGTAAGGTTAAATTTAATTTTCTGGTACCAAGATTTATGACTTGAATGTTACAAATTAGGACTGGGAGCCATTGGAGGAAAAATACATTTATTGATACCAGACCAGGAATACTTTCCAAAAAAAGAAACAGTATCTAAGAAAAAAAATAGTGCTTGTATTTGGCAATATAATTCTGAAAATGCATCTCTGTCCATTTCCTAATTCAGAACAATCATAAGTCAGTTACAATGCATCATTTGGCTTCTTGTCCATGTTATACATTAGTCACAGTGTTGCAGTCTAACATGGTTTCAGGGAATTTATTGCTGTTATTGCTATGGCAGGAAATGTATTTATTTATCCTTTCCATGGTACAGGGCAAGAGAGCATGTGATGAAAAAAAAAAAAGAACTTATTAGAATTGCATTTAAAAAACAATTTCTTGTATGCAACATAGTTAACTTGTGGAATCACAGTTAAATAATAAAACAAATAGGTTTGTAAATTTCCAAGAACTGTTTGACATTTACACAAATAAAACTGTCATTTGTCACAAAATGTGGGATAAAGTTACAATGGGCCCATTGGGCTGGTGGGTCCATATTTTGTTCTTTCCTTTTTCATGGTCCAGAGAATGTGAATTTATTCTACAGCTATAATGAGTTTCTGTTGTTCAACCTGCTCTGAATCCCTACATATCAGTGCAGGTTATTCCACTGTGGAGGACTGGCTAGACTAGCTTGTACATACAGTGTAACAACACAAGAAGGGGGCATTGCATTCATTATACATCAAGAATGTTTATACTTGTACTGAGGTCCACAAGGAGCTGACAGGCAGACCAGTAGAAAGTCTCTGAGTGACAATAAAAGAGAGGAATAAACAAGTGGCAATATCACGCTAGGGGTCTACTATAGACCACTAAATCAGAATGAGGAGGTAAATGAGGCATTTATAGAACAAACAACAGAAATAACCAAAACACAAGTAATGGAAGACTTTAACTACTCAGACATCTGTTGGAAAAGTAACAAGGAAAAATACAAAATATCCTATAAATTCTTGCAATGTCCTGGGGACAATTTATCATGTCAGAAGCTGAAGGAAGTAACTGGGGGCAGGGCAACCATTTTAGACTTGTGGCACTTTAGAGATTAACAAATTTATTTAGGCATAAGCTTTCGTGGGCTAGAACCCACTTCATCAGATGTATGAAGTAAAAGATACAGGAGCAGGTATAAATATATGAAAGGATGGGGATTGCTTTACCAAGTGTTAGGTCAATCTAACGAGATAAAACAATTAACAGCAGGATACTAAGGGAGGAAAAATAACTTTTGAAGTGGTAAGAGAATGGCCCATTACAGACAATTGACAAAAAGGTGTGAGTAACAGTAGGGAGAAATTAGTATTGGGGAAATTAAGTTCAGGTTTTGTAATAACCCATCCACTCCCAATCTTTATTCAGGCCTAATCTGATGGTATCTATTTTGCAAATTAATTCCAGTTCTGCAGATTCATGTTGGAGTCTGTTTTTGAAATTTTTTGTTGTTGAAGAATTGCCACTTTGATGTCTGTTATTGAGTGACCAGAAAGATTGAAGTGTTCTCCTGCTGGTTTTTGAATGTTATGATTCCTGATGTCAGATTTGTGTCCATTTATTCTTTTGTGTAGAGACTGTCCGGTTTGGCCAATGTACATGGCAGAGGGGCATTGCTGGCACATATCACATTGGTAGATGTGCAGGTGAGCAAGCCCCGGATGGCATAGCTGATATGATTAGGTCCTATGATGGTGTCCCTTGAACAGATATGTGGACAGAGTTGGCACCGGGGTTTGTAGCAGGGTTTGGTTCCTGGGTTGGTATTCTTGTTGTGTGGTGTGTAGTTGCTGGTGAGTATTTGCTTCAGGTTGGGGGCTGTCTGTAAGTGAGTAGTGCCCTGTCTCCCAAGGTCTGTGAGAGTGAGGGATCATCCTTTAGGATAGGTTGTAGATCCTTGATGATGTGCTGGAGAGGTTTTAGTTGGGGGCTGTAGGTGGCAGCTAGTGGTGTTCTGTAACTTTCTTTGTTGGGCCTGTCTTGTAGTAGGTGACCTGACCTAACCTAACTACTGACCTAACACTTGGTAAAGCAACCCCCATCCTTTCATGTATTGATACCTGCTCCTGTATCTTTTACTTCGTACATCCGATGAAGTGGGTTCTAGCCCACAAAAGCGTATTCCCAAAAACATTTGTTAGTCTCTAACGTGCCACAAAGACGCCTCGGTTTTTTGGTTTGTTTTTTTCTGCTGATACAGACTAACACGGCTAACACTGAAACCTGTTATTTTAGACTTGAAACTGAACAGCAGAGAGGAATTGGTTGGGAATCTGAAGGTAGAAGACTGAAAGTCATCTTCAAATGATAGATTTCATGATTCTAAAGAAAAGGAGGAGAGAGCAGCAGAAAAAGGACAATGGACTTCAAAAAACAAATTTTTACTCATTCAGAGAACTGGTAGGTAAGGCCGCATGGAAAGAAAATCTAAGGGAAAAAAGGAGCTCAGGAGAGCTGGTAATTTCTCAAAGAGAAAAGATTAAAGATGCAACAGCAAAAGTATCCTGATGTGAAGGAAAGATAGGAAGAAAAGTAAGATACTGATAGGGCTCCATCAAGAGCCCTTTAATGAGCTGAAAATCATAAAGGAATGCTACAAAAAGTGAAAACATGACCAAATTACTGAGGATAAGTACAAAAGAATAGCATGAGCATGTAGGAGAGAAATCCAAAAGGCTAAGGAATTCGGTGAGTTACACTTAGAAAGAGATATAAAAGGAGATAAGAAGACATTCTATAAATAAATTATAGCAAGAGAAAGACAAAGGAAAAGGTAGGCCCACTATTTAGCAGGGTAGGAGAGATAACAGACTACATAAAGAAGGTTGAGAAGTTAACATCTAACTTTGCTTCAGTCTTCACTAAAATGATAATATTGTTTTAAGCATCTTGTCACAATTTAACACTAAGGGGGAGGAATACAAACCAGACTAGGGAAAGAACAAGTTAAAGATATTTGAATAATTTAGATGTATTCAAGTTGGCTGGGCCTAACAAAATTCAGACTAGGGTATTTAAGGGACTAGCTGAAGCAATCTTGGAACCATTAGTGATTATCTTCAAGAGCTCATGAAAGATGGACTAGAGAATGGCAAAATAAAGTGCCTATCTTTAAAAAGGGGAACAAAGAAGACCTGGGGAATTATAGATCAGTTAGTCTGACTTTAATACCTGTAAAGATATACGTTACTAAACAATAAATTTGTACACATCTAGAGGATAATAGGATAAAAGGTAATAGCCAACATGGATTTGTCGTGAACAGATCATGCTAAATCAACCTAATTAACTTCTTTCAATGGGTTACTGGTCTAAGGAATTGGCGGGGGAGAGGGGAGTACAGTAGACATAATACATGTTGCTTTGTGTAAGACTTTTGACACAGTCCCAGAGGGTAGTCTCATAAGCAAACTAGGAAATGCGTTGTCTAGATTAATTTACGATAAGATGGGCACACAACTGGTTGAAGGACCAGTTAAACAGCAGTTATTAATGGTTTGCTGTGAAGATGAGAGGACATATCTAGTGAGGGCCCATAAGACTGTCCTGGGTTTGGTGGTATTCAACATTTTCATTAATGACTTGGATGACTGGAGTGGAGAGTATGCTGATAAAATCTGTGGATGACACTGGGACACGGAGTCCCATTGATGCCTTCTGACAAAGGGTTCAATGTTGTGTACCAGCAACTCTTAATTGGCCTGCAAGTCACTACGTCTAACACACTGCCTTCAGAGTATTTATGCATACAGAATATCACATGAGGTCTTAAATGAAAGCCAGGATCATGATGACCATTTTTAGTTTATGAGATGTATGTGTAAATGATATTTAAAGAGTTGTATATATACACTGAAAATATGTTTTGAAATCTGTCACTCTCCAAACAGAAAAAACAGATTTCTTCCAGCCAGGAAGTAAGATGTGTACCTCTCTATCAAATGTAAACTAAGCATTGTAAGCCAACACAACAGGTTGGACAAACCCCTGTGAGAGATGGTCTAGGTATACTTGGTTCAGCCTCAGCACCAGGGGCTGGACTAGATGACCTCATCAGGTCCCTTCCAGCCCTACAATTCTATGATTCTAAAAAAATGATTTTGAGCCTTCAGTCTGTGTGTACTATCAGCTATTTTCATAGAGCTTGATCCAAAGTCCAATGAAGTCAGAGGACAGACTCTCATGAATTTCAACAGGCCTTGGATCGGACTTTTAGGGGTCAATACACAGAAGGAGCTAGGTGCCTAAGTCCCTATTTCACATTTCCAAGTCCCAGTTTTGGTTCCCTTATGATGCACAAAACTCCTGCCCAACCCCTGTAAGTGCCCAAACTTTCAAGGTAATAGTTCCCTAGGCACCTAAGTTTCTGTTTCTGAGCATGCACATTGCTGCCCCCCTCTAGCTGTCCAGATACTTAGCCCTTCCTAAGTCCCAGTGATTCACAAACCAGGAGAAGATAGACATTTGGCGGCCCAAGTCACATGCAGGGCCTGATGTTCTGAGGTTGTCTACTGCATTAGATCCTGTTCAAAACCCAGAGGAGGCATCAGCAGAGCCCAACTTACAACTTTTAGCATAGTGATTAGAGGACTCACCAGGCATGTGGGAGACCCAGGTCCAATTCCTCCTGGTCAGGGAAAGTGGGAGAAAGGATTTGAATAGGGGTATCCGACACTTCTCAGGAGCAATGCTCCAGGTCACTAAGCTGTGGGATATTCTGATATGGGGCTGGACTCTGGATCTCCCAGGTGGGTGCTCTAATCACTAGACTACAGAAACACATGCGCGCTGTCTCTCTGACCCAATGACTATAAGTATTTATTCCCAATGGGACAGTCATTAGGCGAGAGAACTGTGGGACCAGCTCAACTTCACGTGCAAGGTCTGTCATGCTAAGCGTGACTATCTTTCAAGAGTTCTTAAGGTGAATAATATTGACGTTGTTGCTCTACAAGAAACACATGCTGCAGTTATAAGCAAGCTGCAAGATACAAAATTCATGACTATGACAAAGTACGGTCTCACAGATGTCTCCATCCTGGAGGAATCCAAGACCATGTGAAATTCTATTGCTGTAATAAGAATTGTACAACTTGACCATAACAAACATCTTCTGTACTCCACACTATCATAGATTAATCAGGATTTTCAGTAAGACACAAACTGCTCCTGCCATCATCACTATAATCACTGTAAGATCAGAGTTACTATACGCAGAGTTACTATATGCTAAAAAAAATCTTTATTTGATATTGCTAATGAAGAAACTTGGTTGGGTAGATTATTTTAAAAAATCAGTGTTATTCTAGGACAGGGGTAGGCAATGTATGGCATGTGTACTGAAGGCGGCACATAAGCTGATTTTCAGTGGCACTCACACTGCCTGGGTCCTGGTCACCGGTCCAGGGGGCTCTGCATTTTAATTTAATTTTAAATGAAGCTTCTTAAATATTTTTAAAACCTTATTTACTTTATATACAACAATAGTTTTGTTTATATATTATAGACTTATAGAAAGAGCCCTTCTGAAAACGTTAAAATGTGTGACTGACATGCAAAACCTTAAATTAGAGTGAATAAATGAAGACTTGGCAAACCACTTCTGAAAGGTTGCCAACCCCTGCTCTAGGGCATATCCCTTTTTTCTTTCATCACTATCTGCACATCTAGTCTATGTCATTTTAGGGTATATAGACACACACACACACACACACACACACACACACACACACACACACACACACACACACACACACACACACACACACACACACTTATCTTTAGCCATGCTAGAATGGGTACATCTGCCTGAGTACAATCACACCTCAGACTGCAGTTTGGACATACCCTGAGAGTTTATTCATGAAGCCACCCCTTCTGATCATTCTGACCTTCTCCCATTAAGTTGTTTCCCTGAGGAGAAACATTCTAGTTGTGTTTGCCACTGGTGGCTCTCTCTTGTTTACACCAGTTTTGAGCATAAGGAGATTCCCCTTTCTCTCCTTCAAAGTTACAGGATATGTGATCGTGCATTGTCAAGGACTTTTACTCCGAAGAGCCTAACTCAAAGGGAAAATGTTTTGTTCAGATATCAGCATCTCACTTTAGTCACAAACATGGCCAAGTCTAGTTCTGGAAACCCACGATTGGTTAAAATGACTACGTTTGTTCATTGACTGCAACAAAGTCCAAGATGCAGTGGTGTATCTAGTTATTTGCAACTAGTTATCTGTCTTTTGTATATTGTTTTGCTTGTGCTGTAAAATAATTGCTGTACACTACAAGCAAAACAATACACAAAAGGCAATGGTCATTATTAATTTAACAAACAATACACCTAATTTTAGACTCAATTTGACCCTCTAACTCCTAGCACAATGGGGTCCTGGTCTATGACTAGGGTGCATAGATCCGTGGTAATACAAATAATAAATACTAATCAGCCATTCTGCAAACCCCTTCCTTTCGTTTTTTGAAAGCCTCATAACAAAGCCCAGCAGCTACCTACCTCTTCAGAGCACTTCTGAACCCCAGCCATGGCAGATTTCAGTGTGTGTGCATACTTGGACAATGTACTCAAGTGTATCGTGTGTGTGTGCACGCATTCTACTCTCTCCTTATAAATACGCTGAAGTATTTCAGCTTTCTCTGGGTTTTAAAGAATACATTAATTTACTCCTGAATTCTCTTCTCTCTTCAGTCTTTCACTATGTTATTCTAAATATGGTAACACACCTAAATACACTCGCCCACATTTTCAAAAGTAACTAGTGATGTGGGACACTGTAGTGGGGTGGCCACCCTGCTCCTGCCCGGAGGGGTTAAAACAGCCCTAGAGAGGGCTACATCTGAGAAAAGAAAGGCTGATTGGGGAAGCAGACATAGGTGAGGCCACTCCCCAGCCAGGCCACGGCTAGCCCTATAAGAGGGCTGAGGGCCAGAGGCTGAAAAGGCACTCTTCCTCTAGCTTCTTGAGGGAGAAGGACCTGGCTGCCTAGAAGCTGAGGAGGGTACCTAGGGTGGAGCAGTGCTGGGGAAGGGCAGAGGGAGCTGGGGAGCTCCAGCCTAGCAAAGCCCCAGACTGCAGGCCGAGTTAAGGGCCCACAAAGGGTACTGCGGCTACAAAGGGGCAGCCCAGAGATAGGCAGAGGCAGCTGGTCCAACCTCCCTTGATGAGTGGTTTACAGACTGCAGTCTGCCCCAGGGAGCGGGGGCTAGACGATGACTGACAGTAGCCACTGAGGAAAGGTGGGGATAGAGGGTGAGGGTACCTCTGAGAGGGAATATCCAGAGTGAGAGAGTACTGCGATGGGCAGAACCCTTGAGAAAAGGGCACTAGGGTCTCGGAAGGACACTGGGGCCAACGGCAAGCGAGGCATCAGCCGGCAGAGGGCCCTCTGGGCTGGAAAGGGCTAATTCCCTGGATGATCAGCAGGAGGCGCCGTTCTGGTGAGTCATCGCCCTGCCACAGACACCTCAACTTTTGAGTGCCCTACTGGAGACTTCTGAAAATTAGGCCATTTTATGGTAAGCACCAACTTTTGGAAAATCGGGCATGACCAAGATGTTGATAATGCAAAAATTGAGGCCACAAGAATCACCAGTCACTTTTGAAAATTTAGGATGTTCAGAAGCTTAAAAAAAAAAAGCTTCAGATTGGATAGTTACGCTTTACTTACAACTCAAACGATACTGGAAAATGCTTCTTAATAAAGAAGCTGAGGTGAGAATACTGATTGGCAGAGTGCGAATTCAGAAACAGTTATATGTGGCTGAATGACTTACTTGTATATATCAACGTCGAATTTGGGTCTCCTTCAGTCTTGTTATCTGCTGCGCATGGAAATATTGTGAATTGGTAAAATGTACCAGGATTTAAGCCTGTAATTACAGCTTTTGTGGTACTGGACATCATGTTCCTAGTAGATGAAGTTTCATTTGCAATGAGTATCCTGTAACTGTACTCAGAAGCAGCAGCATCTTTGTTTTCCCATGTTAAAGATACTTCATGTGTACTGACATTGGAAACCTCGATGTTAAACACTGGAGTGGGCACTGTTGAAGACAAGAGACAATTATTTGTTGAGGAACAGCAGTTGTGGGCTGGCTGTACTAGCCTTACACTCTTAACTCCGAAGTATTAGCAGTGGAGTTTACATTTCCAACCCCCTGCGTTCCATAGGAATTGCCACACTGGGTTGTCCGGTCCAGTAGATCTATCGAAGTCTGATATCCCAATTTATCATGAAATTTTAGATGGGCCATATGTGGGTGCAGTGAAACTGACCCTTAAAGAAGATATTACTTACTCTCTATTCCCAGCAGCCCCATGTACTGCTGCCTGAAAAATAACTAAATTAGAGACCAAGCTAATTATAAACACACCTAGGTTTTAGATTTCTTTTCATCTCCCCATGAATGTTCCAGATTAAAGTTACAAGCTCCTGAACTCAAAAGTACATGAATGTGTATTAAATTAAGAAGCCCAGGTAAACAGACAGATCTCTAAAGTTCAGAATACATATTCAGCTGGAAGGATTGTGTGCGACTCAGTCACTTTCTTATATAGATGTTTGTGGCTTTAGGGACTCCTTCAGTCTTATTTTCCACTGCTAGTGGAAATATTGCCAAGTTGTAAAAGGCTTCTGCCCTAAGTTCTAAGTCAATAATTACATCACATGGTTTTCAAGGTCTGGTTCCCAATAGGTCAGGTTTTATTTTTAATATATATCTTGTAACTGTATGTAAAAGTTAATTCATGTGCACTGACATTTGTAACCCGGATGTTAAAAACTGGACTGGGCTCTGTTTAAGAAACAGAAAGAGGTTGTTTATCTTTAGCATGGAAGAAAGAATTGCATCAAGAAAAAAATGTAATAGTAGAAAATGTTAAGAGTTTGTATACTGAGATTGAACTCTGGGAAGGGATTGTATGGAAATGGTAATGTAGGCAGTGCCTGTCACCTTTACATCACCCGTTTGATTTCAGCTCAGGCTCATGATTGTAAACCACTGTAGCCTGCTGGCTGTTTGGTGTTTGGTGACCTGCATGAAAAAAGAGTTGCTAGCCATAGTCCATTTATGTACAGATCAAGTCTATACCATATAAACCACTATCACAACTGGAATCTTTGTTGGTTCAGAGACCAGCAAGTGAACAATGGAAAATGAACTGGCTCCTTTCCCCTTAGACGATAGAGTGCAAAGGTCAAGGTTGAAGCTTATCGAGAAGGGAGAATTTTGCATTTCTGATGCCTATAACATAGACCAGGGGTCTCAAACTCTCGGCTCGCGGGCCATCTGCGGCCCACAAACCTCCCCAATGTGGCTTGCAGGGCTCCAGCAGCTTGGGTGCCGGGTCCCTCCTTTGGCCCCACCTGCCACCCCCAGGTGCTCCCCTCCCAGGTGATTTACGATGGCCCAGAGCCCCGGCAGTGCGGCAGAGCTGAGCAGCATCTGCATGCTCACTCCACGTATCTGCTGGCCCCTCGCTGCAGCCCTGGGGCGGGGCTGTGCATCCACACGCTGCCCCTGTGCCCAATCGGAAACTGCAGGGGTGGTGGCTTGGGGCAGCAGTGTGCGGAGGCCCCTCAGCCCGCCCCGCCTTGGATCCCCAGGTAAGTGCCGCACCACCCACCCCCTCCCAAAGCCTGCCCCCCCTTCCCACACCCCCTCTCTCTGCCTCAAACTCCCTCTCAGAACCTGCACCCCACATCTTTCCCACATACTCCCTCCCACCCCAAACTCCCTCCCCGAGACTGCACCCCCTCCCTACACCCCCCAGATACCAAACTCCCTCCCAGAGCCTGTACCCCTCTTCCCACACCCCCCTCCTACCCCCAAACTCCCTCCCAGAGCCTGCACCCCTCCCAGAGCCTGCAACCCCACCTCCTGCCCAGCCCAGAGCCTGCACCCAGCACCCGAACTCCATCCCCCCAGACCCTCTTCCCCACCCAAACTCCCTCCCAGAGACTAATCTCTCATTCCTTCTGCACCCAAACATTCTCCCAGAGCGTGCATCCCAATCCCCTACTCCAGACCTCCTCCCCCACCCAAACTCCCTCCCAGACCCTTAGGCAGGTGGAAAGCAAAGTTGTTTGGGGGTGCAGAGTTTGGGGGGTGCGGGTTCTGGGCAGCATGAGTGACATTATTGGCCTGCTGGGGGGATTTGAGGACTGGCATTGGCTTACGGTAAATTGAGTTTGAGACCCCTGGCATAGACAGAGGACTTCACAAG
Organism: Gopherus evgoodei; assembly: GCF_007399415.2. NCBI lineage: Eukaryota > Metazoa > Chordata > Testudines > Testudinidae > Gopherus > Gopherus evgoodei. The sequence continues at coordinate 110,265,773 of NC_044325.1, read as the reverse complement.
GATGTCAATTCTGCAAATTTCAGAAGCACACATTCAGTTAAAATTAAAGCATATCATCACTGGACCAGACTAAAATTAAAGGATTAGATCCTCAGCCCTTTGGGCTGCTCCAGCCTTCCCATTTCCTACTACTGCTACAATGTAAGGGAAATGTCACGACTGGAAAGGTGGGTCTGATGAGAGTTACATTGGGTGCCATTTCAGCTCCCAGCAAGCTCATGTTCAAGAAAACAGAAAGGTGGTTGAAGGCTACCTTTCCTGCACACATCATCTCTAATTGTACCAAGCATCAGCACAGCACAGCTCACGAAACCTAACAGCATATCCCTGAATCTTACTTAATTCCTATCTTAACATACTGAGGAATGAATAGATTTGCTTAGCTACCTTTTTTTAAAATTTTTTAATACTCTGCATTTTCTTCTATACTGTAATTCATACAGATTTAGGTTTATAGGGCTCTACAGAAGTCATCCATTTATAATTGAAGCATATCCCTTATAGATTTTTAACTGCTAGGATTTTCAAAAGGCCAGGAAGGTCACACCAGAACTTCATTAAACAGGGCACAGCATGCCAGAAGTCAGGTTTGTTTGTTTAAAAAAGAAATGAAATTACTGACAGTACCAGTAAACATTTCCTACTTAACTCTTTATTCTTGGTTGTCCTGGACAAAACCAAAGCTTTGCTCATCTGGGATACAATTGCCAATGAAACTCATATTTCAGATGGTCTACTGGATTTTATTACTTGAGTTTAAGTTACTTTGAATGTCCTTTTTTTGGGTGAAATCCTGGTTCCACTGAAGTCAATGGAGTTAGGTGTTCAACAAAACATCAAAGAGGAAGTATTAGCTATTAAAATATTCACATTCTTTAAATGGATGCACTACAATGATAGCATGATTTTAATACAGATTAAAAAAGTACTTAGTCTCCAAAATCACCAGGGACTTCTAAAATATTTAGATAAATAAGTAAGATAAATTTGGTGGTTTGGGGTTTTTTGTTTAATTTACACAGTGCTTTAAAATTACTGATAAATTAACCAAAAGAAAACTGAATTTACCTTACAAAAAATTAAGAAAATAGGACAAACAGGACTCTTGAATCACAGCTTATGCGCAACAGCAAGCTGTGCAAGCAGGGCCGGCTTTAGGAAGCGCGGGGCCCAATTCGAACATTTTCGGTGGGGCCCTGGCAGGGATGACTTAAAAAAAAAAGTGGAAAAAAAAGCCTTTCATTTCTTTCATGTATTATTTACCTTCCATAACTATATAAATAATAAAATTATATATTATGTACATTGCATCATATATGCTGTTGATTGGTTATTAATGACTGCCGTTTCACATGTGTGGGTCCCAGCTGCTCCCTGCCCCCCTCATTGAAGCAGGTGTGCAGGGTTACTGTCCTGGAACTGCAGGCCAGCAGTGGACATGGGGCTGGCTGGAGGCAGGGCAGGGGCTGACTGGAGGTAGGGTCTGGCTGCAGGCAGGGCAAAGGGTGCGGGGTTGGTTGGAGATAGGGGGTGTGTGGGGCGGGCTGGCTTCAGGCAGGGCCGCAGGGGGATGCAGCAGGGGCTGGCAGGGCTGGAGACAGAGGAGTGTGAGACTGGCTGGCTTCAGGCAGGGGGCTGCAGCAGGGGTTGCTGGAGACACGGCAGGATGTGCAGGGCTGATGCGGGCAGCAGTGTGTGTGGTGCTGGCTGGCTTTGGACAGGGCCACAGGGGTGTGTGGCAGGGGTTGACTGGAGACATGGCAGGGGGGTTTTGACAGGGGCTGGCTGTGGGCACAGGGTGCACAGCTGGCTGCAGGCAGGGGGAGCAGGGCTGGTATGGGCAGGGCAGGGGGTGCAGCAGAGGCAGCTGGAGACCCAGCCCTTTAAATAGCCCCCAAGCTCCCTGCTATCACAGGGCTTTGGGGGCTATTTAAAGGGCCAGGGGCTCCCCAGCTTCCACCCTGCCCTGGACCTTTTAAATAGCCGTGGGAGCCCTGGGGAATGCAGGGAGGTGGCGGGGCTCTAGTGGCTATTTAAAGGACCAGAGTGGCAGAGGCAACTGGAGCCCTGGCCCTTTAAATAGCCCCAGGAGCCCCTCACTACCCCAGGGCTCTGGAGGCTATTTAAAGGGCCCGGAGCTCCAGCCGGGAAAGCGGGGCTTCAGCCAGGAGAGGGGGGGGCGGGCGGGGCTTGCTGCGCTCCGGCCGGAGCTCCAGCCGGTAGAGCGGGGCTCGCCGTGCTCCAGCCGGGGCTCCAGCCAGGAGAGCGGGGCCGCAGGGCTTGCCACGCTCCGGCCAGGGCTCCAGCCGGGAGAGCAGGGCCGCGGGGTTTGCCGCGCTCCAGCCGGGGCCGTGGGGCTTGCCGTGCTCCTGCCTGCGCTTCCCTCAAGGGAGCGGGACCACGGAAGACCCTGGAGCACATCGCAGCCAGGGACCCAAGGTACGTTTAAAAAAAAAAAAGTGTCAAAGGCATGGGGCCCTCTTAGGTGCGGGGCCCGATTCCTGGGAATTGGGCAAATCGGCCTAAAGCCAGCCCTGTGTGCAAGTGCACACAAACACATCTTCGTTAGCTCCACTGACTCCAAATATAAAGGAATGTTTCCTCAGAACTACCACAGCAACTACACAAAAACCCAACAATCCAGACTTCAGCAGCTCAGAAATGCTAAGTGCTATCCCATATAGACCATCTGGTTAAAATGCCTCTGGAACTTACCAAATGTGAATGAGTACATTTAAGAACAGTGACAAAGCTGGACAACTTCAGTGAAATATAAAACTCCCTTCTGGGCATTTATTCAAGTGGAAAGAGCCCCTCAATGCAGGGAAAATTCCTTGATCAAGAGGGCCAAACCTTTATGGCTGAAGAGTGCCCTCTCTCTCTCTCGTGCGTGCACACACACACACACACACACACACACACACACACACACACACACACACACACACACACACACGGCTATGAAGACTGTGGGATGATTCCCCATTGTAACACATACTCTTGTATTTATTGTAGCACTAGCTTTTACTGTTAATTCTGTGGGCCAGAGGTTATGCTCTTAAAGCTACTAAGCAGCCCAGAACTACTAACTGCAGCAGTATTGCGTTGGCAGAAATCACTTATCTCAGGGCTTGTCTACACTTACCGGGGGATCGATGCAAACCGATTGATGCATCGGCAGTCGATTTAGGGGGGCTAGTGAAGACCTGCTAAATCAACCACAGATCGCTCTCCCATTGACTCCTGTATTCCACTGGATTGAGAAGAGTAAGGGGAGTTGACAGGAGACATCAGGTACTGTGGACACCGCGTTAAGTAGCTCTAAGCTACGTCAATTTGAGTTACGCTATTCACATAACCCAAATTGCACAGCTTAGATCGATTTTCCCTGTAGCATAGACAAGATGTCAAAGATGTACAGAAATGTCATAAATTAGACAAAGTGACAAGGTGACAGAGGTTGAAACCACAGATTATCATTTCAGAATGTTTTCTTGAAAGAGGTTTCAATGATTTACTCGCATGGCCGGTGTTAAGACTCGCTGGGGCCCAGGGCAGAAACTAAGAAGCCAAAGCCTGAGCCCTGGCGCGCAGGACTAAAGCTGAAACCCGAGCCTCAGTGTGCAGGGCTGAAGCCGAAGCCCAATCATGTAACTTTCCAGGGCCCCCTCTGGCAGAAATGCTGACCCTGCTTACTCATACAGGTCTCTGTGGCAGTGGGGTCTCCTTCAGTCTCTGCAGCTTGTGCGAAGACCATAACTGCATAAAAGGTACCAGGTTCGAATCCCATAATGGTAGCAGTCGTGATTTGGGAAGTGATTTTTTTTTTGAGAAAAACTTTCATTAACTGCACAGAGTATCCTATAAGTTTACTGAGAAGCCTCATCATTCCTGTTTTGCCAAGTCAAGGTTACTTCTCCTGTGCCGATATTTATAACTCTGATGTCAGAAACTGCACTGGGTTCTATCTGGTAAAAAGTAAATGTATTATTAGTACAGCAAGAACACTTGCTGAAAGGAAAACAAAACAGTTAGAGTTCCAATATTAAATCACATAATATAATTGTGGTTTTACATTATAGGGTTGGGTTCTTTTAAGACCTACTACAGTATTCTATAGCAGTGATCCAAAAAATTGTCGCTTACAACTGGGTTTTATTTAGCCCCAGGACTAGAAAATACTAATATTAATTGTATAGGGTACAGCATGAAATATCATTTTTGTCATTATGGATATGGCAAGACAAGCTGCTCAGCTTGTGAACATATCCGAGTACGCTCTGGAAGTTCTTAATGCCATTCTAGGATTTGTCATGACATGGATTATCATATGCTTGAACTTGGAGCACTTCCCATACTCTGCCTCATGGCCTTATTAATGTAAAAGGTTCCTTCTTTTACTATAACTGATAATCTTCTAGCCGTTATGGGTTAGATTAATCGGTATGTTTTGGCTGAGTGCACCACTCTGGTTATGCATCAGCAAAGAAGTACAAAGCAGCTGGAGTGTACCAGTCAATGTAGTTCTGTATCTTTGATATGAAACCATTAAGGAATTACTAGTTTAAATATAGGACGCCCAAAACCTGAGTACACTTCTGACCATGCCATTTTACTAATATGTGAGGGTAAGTTACCCTAACTGTTTCTCTGTTTCTGCCAGGGCCTTACAAGATATGTAGGCCTTCTTATATACAAAGTACATCTATATTGCCCTACAGTTATTTTTCTAAATCTTAAAAGTAACTTTTCCAATACAGAATATGGAATAATCTGGAAACGTGCCTTATAAATGTTAGATTCTGGAGCTAGATTATATAACACTATGGGCAGTTATACAGACAGGCAAATGGTTGCAATATTAACAAATAGAAGAATATACATAAAAGATTATCATTCCGAAATATACCATTAAAGTCACTCAGTGTTGTGCGGATTGATCAGCCAGATATATTAGAATGAAACTTATCAAAGGGAATTTTTTTGCTTTAAACACATCTGATGCTAACCACAAGACTATATTAATTCATAGCCTCCAATAGAATTTTCACTCTGCTTTCCACAACCCCTCCTTTTTGTGTCAATCAGCTAATCTAGGTCTGGTGTAAATTTAGCAGGGAACAGCTTATTGTGAGCATTAAGAAGGAAAGGGCAGTTCTGAACAGAAGGATGGGTATGGAAAGTCCTGAGTAACAACAGGGAAAACAGAAAGGGGGCAGCAAGACACAGTAATGAGGCCAGAGGCTAATATTAACTGATAGAGGGCAGCACCCTTAGAACTCCTTAAGGACTTACTGATGTATTCAGACAGGATATACTGGGCTAGGTTTTCATTTATGTGCATATAAATGCTGATATTATTTAGTCTACTTAAGCCAGGAGGCAGTCACGACTCTTCTAGAGGCCTTAGCAGCAACTTTCCTCATCCACAGCTGGGCATTTCCTAGTTGTTGATCACTACTTCCCCTTCACCCTTTGGCCCCCTCAGTCCCTTTTCCATCTTAGGTTTGGTCAGCCAGGACTGAGGAGCAGCGGCACTGACCTCCCCAACACTCAGAAGTCAGGCTGCCTCATTTCCCCTGCCTACACCACTCAGGGTGTTGAAGTTGTGCTGTTCTTTCTAAAAGATACTTATTGCAACTGTGGGAAAAGGGGTCTTGCTGACTGTACAACAAAGTAAGGAGAGGGCCCTAGAACACAAGGCCATCAGCCATCTGGATATGTGGTACGGTACCGTATATATTATAGTACGGGGTAGGCAACCCATGGCACGCATGCCGAAGGCGGCACGCGAGATGATTTTCAGTGGCACTCATTCTGCCCAGGTCCTGGCCACCAGTCAGGGGAGCTCTGCATTTTAATTTAATTTAATTTCTAAAAGAAGCTTCTTAAACATTTTAAAAACCTTATTTACTTTACATACAACAATAGTTTAGTTATATATTATTGACTTGGAGAAAGAAACTCTCTAAAAACATTAAAATGTGTTACTGGCATGCATAAATTAGAGTGAATAAATGAAGACTCAGCACAACACTATTCAAAGGTTGCCGTACCCTGTTATAGTATATAAGCAGTTGCAGGAGTGATTTGTCACAAAGTATTTCATATATAAGTCACAGTCCAAACACTCACAACACTAGCCCAACTCTATACATTTGTCCATGCTGCCAACTGAAGCCACGAAAAGGAAAGCAAAGAAAAGTAACCCTTCATAGGTAAAGAGTCTACAACTAGGTGACAGCACCTGCATTCATGAAATATTGTAAGGCGTCATGTTCACAAACTGTTTTCAAACCCTACTAAGTAGATATAGGTCTTCGACATAACATGGTTCACTACTCTGCCAGGAATCAAGGTGGAGCAACACTCTGCTATGCCATTTGCTTTCTTTGGTGTAGACAGGATTTAAAATGGTAAGAAAAACTATAAAATGAAAAGATACTGTCTCCTACAACAACCTCATGTCACTTACTTGTTGTAATGTTTTTGCAACATGCTTCTGTACCATTTTGAAAGTTGATAATGTATTGTATACCAGGTGAAAGACCTCCTGTTGAGTTGTTCTGTGATGAATTCTGGAACAGTGTTCCATTCGCGAAAGTTACATTGCTTATTGTAAAGTTTTCTGGTAATGTGTCAATATGGATTTCTGTCGTCGTCGCATTTACATTTACTGAGCTGCAATCTTCAAAGCCTATAAGATAAGGACAAAATTACAAAAAAATGGTTAAACACCTACACATAATTCTGACATTTCACTTTACGTATGTGTAACCACTTTTGTTATTGCTAATTGGGTTTTCTTCAGACTATAACACCACCACTTTAAATACCACTTTACTGTTCCCTGCTTTTACATCAGACTTTTTTACTTTGAGTTAATTGTACTGTAGTGTCCCATCACCGGCCATTGGAGATATTTGCTGCTAGCAGTTGCAGATTGGCTACATGCCATTGTAGGCAGTCCCGTCATACCATCCTCTCTACAAACGTCCACAAGCTCAGTCTTGAAGCCAGTTAGGTGTTTTGCCCCTGTTGCTCCTCTTGGAAGCCGGTTCCAGAACTTCAGTCCTCTGATAGTTAGAAACCTTTGTCTAATTTCAAGCCTAAACTCATTGATGGCCAGTTTATATCCATTTGCGCCTGTCCACATTGTGAAATTTGGATACTAAAAAAAATCATAATAAAGTAATAGATTGGTACTTACAGGCAGCTGCAGGTTTGATCTGAAAATAAAATAAATACTAGGAGTTAGATAACTAAGTGTTGGAAGTAGAAAACAGAAATTAAACATCTTAACAGCTACAGAGAGAATATATAATCAGATCAAATCTATGTTTGCTAGCAGATATCAAAACTTTTGATATGCAAAATGGACACCCAAAATTTAAGGACATAAAAAATAGTAGCTAGAAAATACTTATTTAACAGAAAAAAAATTGTTCAAAAGATTGCAGCTATATTGCGGGGTTGGGAAGGAATACGGCAATCATAATATTTCAATATTTAATTATAGAAATAGGTATACACAACTAATCTTATTTTTTTTATACTGTACCGAAAAAGTTATAAAAGAAACTATAAGACCTCAGACAAAATACTAGAAAATGTGTCTTAGGGAATCATCTTCCCTTGGAAGGGACAAGCCTAGAGCTAAGAAGTCTTTTCCATCTATGATTTAAAAGATTCTCCCATCCTCCTTATACTATACAATAAGCATTACTATTACGTCTCAGAGAGGAGCACTCCATGTGTTTCTGATGCAAAGCGCTCTGAACTCAGTCAAATTTGAAAAATATTTCATTGATAAACTGGAAACAGTTTTAAGAAGTTATTTTATTGTATATGTTGACATATAATAATTGTCTGGGCTTGAGAAGCATTCTCCAAGAACCTAATCTGCAGCCTTTCAGATAGCAATGCCAACATGTGTTTAATTTTGTTTGCAGAAGGAAATCCAAGGAGGTGCTTTGCAATTTTTGACTACGCTGTTTTAGTACCTGCAAACATTTAACGCAGAGGTTCCCAAGCTTTTTTTTGCTGCAGTCCGCTTTGGAGATTCATGTCCCATGTATACTCCCCATCTTTCTAAAAAACTCTGTTTCTTTGGACACTGAGGTCCAGGAGTCCATCCTGGCCAGGGTGCCCTGCTGCTCCCCAGTTTGTGAGCATCCTCTTTCCATGATATACTCTGGGTGGGTGATAGACAGTTGGGCTGCACCCCTTTCCTTGTGCTCCCACCCCTGGGATTCCCCAAATCACTCATAGGCCACAGACTCCTTTTGCCCTGACACAATCCCCAGCATGCATGTACAAGAGCCTGTGCAGGAAGGGAGGAATTCTCACAAGGGGACACATGCACATGAGCCTCTGGAGAGGAGAGTGAGCTGACATGCTCCCCACTCCCCAAAGCTGCTGCAAAGGGAGATGCTATGCCCCAAACTCCTCCGACCTCTTCTAGCCTGGCAGCAGCAGCTGGAGCTGCAGCTCAGCTAATAAGACAGCCAGGTCCTCGTATTCACTTGATAACCTTGGCACCTCCCTTCCCACCCAAGGGGAAATGCACCAGTTTGAAAACCAATGATTTAATGGAACTGACCCATAATTATTTTCTTCTATCACTAGGTGGCAGCAAACAATATAGATTGGAAAATGCACATTAAAGAGAATCTAAAGACCGACACTAGATGGAGTTCTGCAGGCACATACACATAGAAAACAAACTGAACTTTTCAGATCCTCATAACCTACTAATGCAAACTGACTGTTTCCTTTGCTGCATAGTGGTAATATATTTTAACAATTACATGTAAGGATTAAACAGACAATTTACGTTGTGTAACTTGCCTATATACATATGAACAGTCCATACAAGTACACATAGACATTGAGTGTAATAAGCCTTTAAGAAAAGGAAGAAAAAAACACTGGAAAATCTAAATAGCATAATTTATTCACGTCTTGCCCCTATTTCATTTGCATAAAAATCTCAAAATCAAACAGCGTTTTGTAATTCATTCTAGTGTGGGGCAAACCGACTTAGCCGTAGAGTTTGAGGGAATCTCCAGGCACAGGAAGGCCTCTTCCCAAAGACCTCTGTCCCTGGCATTGGCTAGGACAACCTTTGTCTTTGAATGGACTGAGCAGCTGGCAAGCACCTTCCCCTCTAGCATTACTGCCAGATTTATAAAGGCCAGACTGGTCATCCACTCTGATGTGATTCACCTCATATTATGGTAAGGAGATGCTACGGACCTGTACGAAATCATACCTAGTCTTGCACTAATGTAAAACCTCATGTAGATGAGATACTATGCACATTTAGAAAGATTAGTGATTCAGGCAAATAGCACATTCATCTTCTATGGTTCAGGTTTCATCTCACTTCTTCATGCACTTGTGATCTCTTTCTCTCTAGCACGGCTACTTCTCGGAGGGCTAGTCTGGGCTGCAGTGACCACTTGGTCTCCTGCTCTTTCCCATCAGCTCTGCTGGCCTACTAGTTTTACCACAGAGAATAAAAGTAAAGATGTGACTTCGCTTATCATCGTATCAGAAAGGAAGTCAGTAATTCTGGACACCAATACCTGCCACAATAAAATTAGCACAGAATGTGGATTCCCCTCTGTCCTGTTCTGGTAAATGTTCACCATTACACGTTCCACATACTATTTAATAAGCTTGGAAAAATGGTTTGTTCTTACGTAATTTTAACTGAATATTCAGTGCACAGAAAGTTGTCTGGTCCCTTAACCATTTGGCATACACCTCTCTTTTATGGAGTGGTTTTCCTCCCTGGTTGAGACTGCTTGTTTAGTATATGGAAATTATCCACATGAGATTAGCATTCACACTCTCTTTCGTACCACTCATCGGAGTACCTGCATTTCCTGACTCTGATGATAAGCCACCTTTGGACATGCTGTCAAGACACCATATTTTAATGACTACACATTTCCCCTGAAGTTCTGATCCAGGTCAAATATGAATCACAAACATATGGAGCCTGTCACAGGGCCTTCAAGCTCCCCTCCATGTTCACAGATCCCCAGGAAGGGGAGTGCCACTAACACAAGAAGCTCCCTTTCTCCTCTGCCACCATCAGAACTCAGGCTATGTGAAACTGAGGGGATATGGCAGCGTAGCCAGCTGGGCTCTTTTAGATTCTTCCCTGAAAGTTTAGCACCATTCATAATCTGCCCTTCAGTTACTTCCTTTCCCACAAACAAAAAAACCTCCTAGAGATGTCAATGATCCTGCAATACCTGTCTCTCTTCCTTCTACCCCAAACATTTATCACTCAGCTAAAACATATATGTAAACATTAACCTAAAATGTGACTTGAAAACACTGTTTAAACAACGAAACAGGCAACTACCCCAAATTTTTGTTTTGTTAAGAACTGCTCCTTTTTTAGTCTAAAAAGTTTATTGTTTTGTGGTTCCCTTCAGTACCACATGCTTCTCTTCATCTCACAATGCCCTTCTAACTTTCCAGAAACAGAGGCTAGCCTGATCTACACCTAAAACATAAGTCAACCTAGTTACATTGCTTGGGGTGTGACAAATTCACATCTCAGAGACATTGTTAAGCCGATCTATGTCCCAGTGTAGGGAAGAATACTTCTATCAACTTAGCTACCAGGTGAATTTTCTACAGTAATGGAAAAAACCCTTTCATCACTGTAGTAAGTGTGTACTCTGGTGCTTGTAGTGTAGACAAAGCCATAGATCTTACAAACTGAACTTCCCAAAACACCACAACCTTCACACCAGAGAACACCCAAAAAAACCAACACAGAACTTCAATAAGAGTCAATCTTGCCTAACTGAGGCTATGTCTACACTACAGCTGAAGTCGGCATAACTTACCATTGCTCAGTGGTATGAATAAACCACTCACCTGAGCAACATAAGTTACACTGCCATAAGTGCTCATGAGCACAGTGCTATGTCGGTTGGAGAGCTTCTCCTGCTGACAGAACTTCTGCTGTTTGTGGAGGTGATTTTATTTTGCCTGAGGGAGAGTTCTCTCCCATCGGCATAGAGCGTCTTCACCAGACATGCTGCAGTGGCACTACAGCTGTGCTGCTGCTGCACTGTATGTGTAGACCTGCCCTAAATGTCGTAACAAGTCTTAAACTGAACCATTCCCTAGCTCCAGGGTTACTTAATGAGACTGTATTTATACAAAACATTTGATCATTATCTCAGAGGATATTCGTGCGGAACACCTGATTTTCCTCATATTCACATCTGATACATTAGAAACCCTACATTTCCTCTTACCTTTTCAATTGTATTTAAATTTAAATGTTCATATATGGAGCTTCTTTTTAACAAAACAATTGTATGGGGAGGGGAGCAAAAACAGGAAATAAGCTTTTAGAAACCAAAGGTGGAAAATGCAGTAAAATGAGAGACACTGATCATTTTAGCTGAATAAAAATAGGTGGATGCATAACCAAACTTTTCATTGTAGTTTCAATGGCCACATCTTTTCATGTGGCAGGTAGCAATTCTCCGAGCTTGATCAAAGTGGCTGAACTCTGAAGTCAGGTTGTCACTGTCAAGCACACTGTTCAAAGCAGAGTTGCTCTAGCTGAATTTGGCCCACACTGTAAGATACCCATTGTAGCGTGGCTGTACTGGGAATAGAGCCTCGCAATCTTCCTTGGGGTCTTCCTGAAATGATGAAAGACAAGACTGCAGAGGGAAAGAGACAACAGAAGGAGATATGAAGAAAAGGGAGGAATTATGTTGATGGAAGAGAGTTCTCTGAGAAGGGGAAAAATAGGCATGAAAAACTGAGCAAGGGTTGTGGCTACTTGTCACGTGGTGATATTAAGCCCCTGTGCAAAATGATTAGGCAACATGTACAACGACTCAGTGGGAGGCACTTTTAACAACTCCAGGTTCCCGGAGAGGGGGAAAAAACCCTGCCAGCAGGATAACACCTGCTTTACCCGCTCAAGTTTCCAAAACAAAACCAAAACAAAGTGGTTTTGTTCATGTAAATACAGGAGTAGGAAGCCATTTGACTGCACATTAATGATACCAAAAAAATTAAAATAAAAAAATCCTGATCTGACTTCTGAGAAGCAGCTTTATTCATGTGTTGCTTTGCTTTGTGGGCTCAGCGATCGGCATGTGAGGCTACGTCTACTCTATGGACCTTACAGCAGCACAGCTCTGCCACTACAACTGCGCTGCTGTAAGGTCTCCTGTGCAGCCGCTCTATGCTAGCGGGAGAGCTCTCCCACTGCCATAATTAAAGCACCCCGAGTGTTGGTAGCTATGCCAGCGGGAGAGCATCTTCTACCAACATAGCACTGTTCACACTACCACTTCTGTCGGTAAAACTTATGTCAGTCAGGAGGGTGGTTTTTTCACAGCCTGACCGACAAAAGTGCTAGTGTAGACATAGCCTAAGCAACTCAGAGGTAAACCAGGAAATCCATCACACCTCATCGAAGAGGAAGACTTTTCACACATGCATATGTTCATACTTTCTCCCATGCTGTCCGAGCTTCGGAGGCACTCCCTGTAAATATCTGCAAGTCTTCTACCCCATTATCCTCCTGCAAACTCTCTTTTTCCATCATGCCTACAAATAACTTGACAACAGTTAGGCCACTGGTGTGCCAAGACCGCTGCCTATCATGTTGATCTGTATCGTCTCATTCTTTCCTTGTACTCCCCCATTTGTCTGTCTGTATCCATCTGATGTCTCTTGTCTTATGCTTGGATGGTAGATTCCTGGGTGTAGGGACGGTTTATTTGTTGTGTGCTTATACAGTGCCTAACACAATAGGGCCCGAGTCCATGACTAGGGCTTCTAGGGCCTATAATAATAAATAATAAATAGTAATAATAATAAGGCTACTCCCTCTCTCCCTCCCCCCACATTCCCTCAAACTGTGAACTAGCTAGAAACTTAATTGATGGAAAGAGCACTCTCTTCATACCCAACTCTTTCCAACACCCTATCACCAAAGAATAATATTTCAAGTGTAGAAAAAGTTTTTCTCTGAGAGTGTTAAAATACAGTTTTTGGAAAAAGCCACAATAAAATAATTAGGATATTGCAACGGTGGGTTGTCATTTAAGTTTGGAAATAAAGAAAGGTGTATCGTCTAGAAAGTTTGCATCTACAGGTCAACATATGCACAACCCCTGTGGGCAAATGGCTTGTGGTTTTCCTTGGACTGGTAACAATGCACAACATGCCACTCTTAGAGCAGCGAAATTCAGATACAGAAATATGAAAGAATAACCAAACTTCTTCAAAGAAACCAAAATGCTATTTCACCTCTACTATGTTTGTGACAGGCAGAACTGAGGGAACATGTACCCATTTTAGTCAGGGGCAACATCTGAGATTAATTCAGTGGATGAAGGATTAAACCCAGAGTAGGGAGGGAGGAGTCAGCGAATACTGATTTGAATTTGAAAGCCATTTTTGCTGGTTTTCAAAAGAACTAAGAATCCATGGCTCCCACTGACTTCAGTGGTAGTTGTGGATACTCTGCCCTTCCGAAAATCAAGGCCTTGTGCTTGTGGGGGAGGGGAGTTAATATAACAAGTATCCAAATGCCACGCAATAATGTTTAGTTATATAGTACAGTTCTACTGAATAGTTAATTAATTCCAGTTTTCTGACCTCCACTAGACCTTTTATGAGTTATTCTGCTGAACCTATTTCAGCTGACAACCAGTGATACACTTAATCAAATGTATTTATGCTATACACACTAACTCCACAAAACAACAAACTTTAACTCATTTCAATGTGGAACTCAAAATACACTTAAAGCAAATGCCAATGTCAAAACTTCCCCTCCGATATCTTTGCAGGCACGCAAGGTCAACCCATAAAATGCCCTTTAACAGACCACAGTGACTTCCTCATTTAGTGAGTGTTGATGGGTTTATCTCTAGGTAAACTGGCTCTAATTTTAGAAATAGCATGCTAAGTTGCTTTCTGTGAAAGTTTTAGCCCCCCCCCCCCCCTTTTAACCCTGAATAAAGTAGTTTCACTAAGGACAACAAAGGCCATGTCTACATCTAAAATTTTGCAGCGCTGGTTGTTACAGCTGTATTAGTACAGCTGTATAGGGCCAGCGCTGCAGAGTGGCCACACTTACAGCAACCAGCGCTGCAAGTGGTGTTAGATGTGGCCACACTGCAGCGCTGTTGGGCGGCTTCAAGGGGGGTTCCGGGAACGCGAGAGCAAACCGGGAAAGGAGACCAGCTTCGCCGCGGTTTGCTCTCGCGTTCCCGGAGCCAGCCAGCAAACCGCAGGGAAGGAGACCTGCTTGCTCGGGGTTCCGGGAACGCGAGAGCAAACCGGGAAAGGAGACCAGCTTCGCCGCGGTTTGCTCTCGCGTTCCCGGAGCCACCCAGCAAACCGCAGGGAAGGAGACCTGCTTGCTCGGGGTTCCGGGAACGCGAGAGCAAACCGGCAAAGGAGACCAGCTTCGCCGCGGTTTGCTCTCGCGTTCCCGGAGCCACCCAGCAAACCGCAGGGAAGGAGACCTGCTTGCTCGGGGTTCCGGGAACGAGAGAGCAAACCGGGAAAGGAGACCAGCTTGATTACCAGAGGCTTCCTCCTTCCACGGAGGTCAAGAAAAGCGCTGGTAAGTGTCTACATTGGATTACCAGCGCTGGATCACCAGCGCTGGATCCTCTACACCCGAGACAAAACGGGAGTACGGCCAGCGCTGCAAACAGGGAGTTGCAGCGCTGGTGATGCCCTGCAGATGTGTACACCTTCAAAGTTGCAGCGCTGTAACTCCCTCACCAGCGCTGCAACTTTCTGATGTAGACAAGCCCAAAGAAAAAACAAATTAGGAGAAAAAAATCCAATCAGTTGGTGTTCATTATTAAACAATGGACTGAAACCATTCAAGCGTCACACACTATTAGTGTTGCAACTCCACAGAAAGAACTATGAAAAAAGTAAAGAAAAACTATATTCATACACTAACACTGGTGGCCTTTGCTTGCACAGAGCATTTTTAGGTATTAAGCATTTATTTTTACTTTGTGGGTATTTAGATTTGACTGCTAACATTTGTAAAATTCTCTTATCCCCTAAGACACGCCCTGCCCTTAGCCCCAATCAAGGATCAAACATCATGAATTTTTGGTATTTCCATGAGTTTTTGTGACAAAAATGATGGATTTCTAATTGGTGTTGCAACCACGTTTTCATCCCCTAGCTGAAAAGGATATGTGAGACATGCCTGTCTCTTAGCCTTGTAGGTAGGCCCCAAAGAAAATTGCAACCAAATGTATTGAGAGGCTATGTCTCTGCCCTTCCTCATCCTCCCCATCTTTTCCCTGCATCCCCCTTTTAGGGCAGTATTTTTCCACTCTCGGTTTCTCCAGGAATCCAGTGACTTCAAGAAGAGTGACCATATGGTGACCCGCCTCGTTATCAATATTATCAAGGTTTGTAAAATGGGTTCAGTGTGCAAAACAATGGCAGAATTATCTTTCTGGATAAAACGGCTTAATTTGATAACCTTAACACTATAAATCAGTCCAAAGATGAACCTTTTATTCACCCAGCCTCCATCCCACCCAAAACTTTGGTGGATTTGATCGAATGAAAGCTGTACTCCATATAACCTAATGTAGTTTTGGTTTCAGAAGAAGAAAGAATCCAAAAATCAAACCTGGCCTCTTTGAACAATTTTTCTTTTTCTTTGGGGGGGGGGGCGTTACTTTGACAACAGAGTTATTTACCACATTGCCATGGACTTGAAAAAGCAGAAGTACCTTCAGTTACTGTATAACTTCATATTTGAAATGCTGTGTAGTAAACTTTGAAATACTGGATAGTAAATCAGGAAATAACCCACACTGAAGTTTCAGTGGGGGCATAGGAAAAATTCCTTCCAACTTATACTAGCATCCATATTCATCTCCCATAGGGTGACCAGATGTCCTGATTTTATAGGGACAGTCCCAATTTTTGGGTCTTTTTCTTATATAGGCTCCTATTACTCCCCACCCCTGTCCTGATTTTTCACACTTGCTGTCTGGTCACCCTAATCTCCCATTACACTAAATACAGAGAAATGATTAAACTTTGCAGTGTGGTCTAGATTTCAATACACATCCCAGAAGGGGGCTGATTTGGAATTTTACTTCAGCCAAAAGAACAACACTTGAGACAGTCTAGTAGTCCCCCCTGCCACAAACACCCACACACATAGCTGGCCTTTGAGAACTGCAATTGGAAGCTTGCTATTGATCAGAGTAAATGTTAAAAGGATAAGCAGGAGCTCCAAATTTTGTTTTTTTAATTAAAAAAAAATACAAACCCAGAAAGGACTGTGAATCTCCAGTGTACCTACCACTGAACCTTTGGAAGACCAGGTGACTGATTTAGCAGTTAGCTTTCAGAATATGTTTCTGTAGAACAAATCTAACATAAAAAAAAAGTAGCTAAAATTATGTGACGAGCTCTCATGGGGTGGGGTGGGGTGAATCGACCCTTAAATCTGTTTCCCTCACCCATGCTCTCCTCCTCTTCAATCCCAGAAAGGCTCTTTGGAGGCAGAAGGCCACTCCCCCACAGAGCAATTTGGCACCGGGTAATGCTTTATTTGGTTGTGTCTGTATAATGCATATTAACATGATTCTTCCAGAGAGATTTAGAAGCGACTTGGCTGACAATAACGCTAAACCGCGAGAAAGAAATGCTTCACAGCTAACAACCAGAATTTTCCCAAGAATTAAGAGAAATTTTAATGCTATCCACAACAGCACCAGCTCGTGCCTGAATAGTGTTGCATGCTCCTTGTCCTATTGGAGTAGCAGAAGCAGGATCTATTCTTGCCATGTTGACTCACTGCCTCTGGGGTTGTGACATGTCATGATCCCAAGAATTAAGTTACAATTAAAACCCCAAACAGAAATATACCCTTTACAGAGTTTCCCCATTCCCTGCCTCTGACACAGACCTGTGGAAAGCCACTTTTTAACAGCTGCCAAATTATGAGTTATTGTTTAAAAGCCTTTCCCCAATCCCAACATTACTTAAATTGTTTCCTAAAACCATATGTTTATTTACATATTAGTGGCATGTGACCTTGAAGAACCAGTCAAGTGGCCAATGGTGTCACCTCCTAGTGTCCTGGAGTTTTCTAAAGCAACAAGCCTGTCATTGACTTTCCTGATGAACAGAAACCACCACTCTGTAGACAGTTTAAAAAGAAATAATGCTAAATTAATCTTGCAGAAAAAGACTATATACATTTTCATATATCAAAGTAATCCCTGATACTCCACCTATTTTTACATAAGATCTCTTTTCAGTGACAGTCCAGTTGAGTTTGTGTCTTGCAACAGTTTGCAAAAGAGAATAGTTTGCTTGTTTGACAGTTACAAGTAATATTTGAAAGAGCTACTTACTAAAGGCC
The DNA here is from genome assembly GCF_007399415.2 of Gopherus evgoodei. Taxonomy (NCBI): domain Eukaryota; kingdom Metazoa; phylum Chordata; order Testudines; family Testudinidae; genus Gopherus; species Gopherus evgoodei. The sequence goes on along the minus strand of NC_044325.1, from coordinate 110,248,336 downwards.
AAACTGCACTTGCCTTATTTTCACCAAGCAGACACACCATCAGTGGGACAACTGGTGAGACTAAATTGTGCAATACCAGGCTTTAAAGTGGTACTTGATAATTCTGTCTTTTATTTATGATTTTGTCAGGTACATGAATTACGTCACTATATATAAATCTAAAGTTTGCAGAGCCAACTGCCAAAATAAACAAACAATGCACATTCCTGCCAGGGTTGGCTCCAGGTTTTCTGCCACCCCAAGCGGCAGAGGGAAAAAAAAAAAAGGCACTGATCGCTCTGCTCCATTCTTCCATGGCTGTTCCATGGCAGGTCCTTCACTCCCTCTCTTCCTCGGCACTTTGGCAACAGCTCCAAGAGGAAGAGAGAGACTGAGGGACCTGCTGCCGAATTCCCGCCGAAGACCCGGACTTGCCGCCCCACTAACAGATGGAGTGCCACTCCTTTGTATTGGCCTCCCCCAGGCACCTGCTTCCTTCGCTGGTGCCTGGAGCTGGCCCTAATTCCTGCATAGACACCCAGGGTTAGCCCAGGTAGGCACACCCTCCATTACCTGTAAGGGAGAGTGTACAATGAAAAAATAAATAGGATCCCATAGCGATGGCACATTTGTAATGGTGTAAAGATCAACAGAAAGAAGCCAGAATTTGCCATACAGCCAACAAATGAAATACACAAAGGGGTCTGTAGCAGCCTGATTGTCCAGATCAGTTTTTAAAAACGTAGTACAGAAATAAGGCAACTTCTTGGAAATTTCCCATCATAGGCTTGTTTCACAATGGACTGTTGTAGCACAGCAACAGTAGAGGTGACACCTCTAACCACAAATTGTTTATAATTTTGGAGTCACTGCCCTTAAAAATGAATATACAGATTCCTAACTTAGGAAAATATAAAACAATAACATTAAAAGGGAAAAAAACCTTCCAACATATATAAAAAAATCATCTTTCTAGTCATGAAGCAATGAAGTAAAATGTAAAACAAGAACAAAATCAGATTGTCTGTAGTTTTGTAGTGCTCCAACTCAATGTCAGTGTTGTCTTCAGGACTAGGGAATACCTTCCACTGACAGCCTTCAGATTGCTCAGGTGTAATGCTAGACACAACACTGACTCCCTGGCATGATACCCCCTTGCTTTAACAAGTTGAAACGGTGGTACATAAAAGACTGTGTATTCTGTCCATATTGCTATAAGTGTCAAACTCCGGGTGCTAGTTGGTCAGGCTTGATGGATGGAGAGGTGGTTGAAGCCAGATTGGGTCGGGGATGGGCTAAGAGCAGCGCTGACACCAGGGTCCAGGGACAGGCCGTGGGTCAGAAGCGGTGGGAGTCAGTCCAAGAGTCTGGCGGTAGGTGCGGGGCTGGAGCAGGGTCAGGGTAGGGCACAGACAAGGCTAAGCAGGCTGGAACAAGGCTTGGGCAAGGCTAGGGGCAGAAACAGGCACCAGTTCAAGAGCAGACTGGAAGCCTAGATAGTTTGTAATACTGCAAAGCAGCGGGAGGGCTCCTGGCCAAGTAGTGTTGTTCCAACACTTGCAGCTCTGGCAGGGTCGGTGAAATACCTGCAGCTGTGGGTCATCTGCCATGGGCCTTTCTCAGAGATAGGCAGCTGCAGAATGCCTGAGGGCTGAGCCACTGCAGGCTCTGTTGGAGGGGTGAATCATGGCAGATAAGTGTGCAGTCCTGGTCTGGCTGCAGATTAATTGGTCCCATTTTATTTTTTCCTCTTTGTCCTAAGTAGGCACCACACAAAATTTCCCACTTTAATACTATTTGCAAATTTCAGTGCTTCACAACCACTGCATGAATACAGGACCTAGCAATGACCTCTGACCCAATCATAAAAACTTCCCCTTAACTTGATGCGCTGCCATCTTCTACCATTTGTTAATGATCCTTCAGTCAACTCTCAATAAAAGTTTTTGTTTTTGAAGTATATAAAATACTTCACTAAAATTCTGCATTCCCTCAATACATTAACTTTGCAAGTCTATCAACAACAACAAACAAAAAAAGCAATCGTGTTTTCCTGGCAAGATCAGTTCTTGATAAACTCAGGGTTATATTATCCTGTAAATATTTAACAAGTTTTCCTGCTAATATTTTCCATTTATTTTTCTCCATGTTTAAAAGCTAGTGTTCAAATGCAAAATATTATCTGTTTATTACATGGGACATTTTGTACAAAACCTACTCAGTTCCATTCTTGATTCTCTAGTGCTGGATAAGAAGAAAATTTGACCTATTCCCTGCATTTAGCATCTAGACAACCTTCCAGCTGACAAAAAATACAGGCGGTCCCTTCAATGTGGAGACTTTCCTGCTATGTACTTATGTTTCTGTGATGCAGACCACAGGCCACTAGAGGCCACAATAAAACCACCAAACCTACATTTGTATGATTAAAAATTATCACACTCAGGCTGCCAGACAAGTTAATGCATTATGAAAGCACATGTCTTAGAATTACTCTGCTAGAATGAACTGGATACAAGCAGATGCATACCTTGATTTAGCCATACATCACAGAAACATAAAAATGTAGGGCTGAAAGGAACCTCGAAAGTCCAGCCTCCTGTGCTGGAGACAGGACCAAGTAAACCTAGAATAATGGTCCCCAACCTGTTCGTCTGGCATGGCGGTGGTTGTGCATCTGCTGAAATGCACTGAATTTCAGCGGCATTTCAGCGGATGCTTGACTGCCAGCCAGGACGCGGGCGCATTTAGATGCCCGCAGGCACCGCGCTGGGGACCCCTGACCTAGAACATCCCCTGACAGGTGTTCAACACGTTCTTTAAAAATCTATAATGAAGGGGGATTCCACAACCTACTTTAAAAGCCTATTCCAGAGATTAATTACCCTTATGATTAGAAAAAGTTTTTCCTAATAGCTAACCTAAAACTCTTTTACTGAAGATTAAGCCTCATAACTTCTTGTCCTACCTTCAGCAGACATGGAGAACAATTGATTACAATCCTCTTTACAGCAGCCCTTAACATATTTGAGAGCTGTTATCAGGTCCCCCTACAATCTTCTTTTCTCAAGACTAAACAGAAGGCCCTTTATTAAAGCTTTCCTCATGAAAGGTTTAGAAAATAGGACCAATCATTTTTGTGTTGCCCTCTTCTGGACTCTCTCCAATTTCTCTACTTTTTTCCTAAAGTGTGGCACCCAGAATTGGATACCATACTCCTCCTGAGGCCTCACCAGTACCAAATAGAGCAAACAATTACCTCCCATGTCTTACATACAACTCTCCTGTTAATACACACCAGAATATTAGCCTTTTCTGCACCAGCATCATATTGTTGATTCATATTCAATTTGTGATTCACTATACCCCCAGATCTTTTCTCAGCAGTACTACCATATAGCTAGATAGTCCATTTTGTAGTTGTGAATTTGATTTTTCCTTCCTAAGTGAAGTACTTTGTAATTATCTTTATTTCATTTCATCTTGTTGATTTCAGACCAATCTTCCAATTTGTCAGGGACTATTTGAATTCTAATCCTGTCCATCAATGTGCTTGCAATCCCTTCCAGCTTGCTGTCATCTACAAATTTATATGCATACTCTCCAAGTTATTAATGAAAATATTGAATAGCATCAGATTCAGGACTGACCCCAGCAGGCCCCATTAAATACCCTCCCAGTTTGACAATGAACCATTGATAACTACTCTTTGGAGTATGATCTTTCAACCAGTTGTGCACCCACCTTATACTAATTTCATCTAGGCCACATTTCCCTAATTTGCTTACGAGACTCATGTGGGAGTGTATCAAAAACCTTACTAAAATCAAGATATATCAATGTACTACTTCCTCCAATCCACTAGGCCAGTAAACCTGTCAAAGAAGGAAATTAGGCTGGCTTGGCATGATTCATTTTTGACAAAACCACTCTGGCTATGCCCTAGAATGCCATTATCTTCTAGGTGTTTACAAAATGATTGATATCTATCAAACTAGTAATATACATTAAGACTTTACTATTTCCCCCTGCCCTCCGCTTTTCTTTTGTCAAAAGAGAAAAATGAAAAAAAAGTTGGACTATTATGACTTCACTAGGTCCTTAAGTATCACAAATACCTGAAACAAAAGTAGTAACTATGCACAAAGTACTGTGTGCATTCAAATGAAAAGGTTTATCAATTTGAATTTCTCTGTGTGAATATTAGCAATCACTTTCATTAACGTCACCCCAACTTGTCCCTTTAAACTTTCTTCATAACTTAGATTCTTTAGATATATCATCATCTTTGCTGCCGCACATTGCATCCTGTCTAGTGCAATATTATCGTTCCCACAGTATTGTGATCAGTGCTGCATTCCAGATGAGGGTTAACAAACAAGTACCTTATATAACAGCACATACCACTAGTTGAGTCTTTGACATGAGCTGTGCACTAAGCAGAGGATTCTTTGGCAATTGCATCCAATCCTTTTACAAGTAGTTACACTGCATCAAACCTACATTTAAACACTTCCTTGCCTAGTTTTTTGAGTCCAGACCAATTGTTTTATATTTCTGTTAAGTGACCAGTGTTTCCATATTACCAACCTGGTTATCTGAATGTGCCAACTTCTTTTTGTTTGGTTGTTTTTTTTGTTTGATACATTATTGGCTTGGCCTCAAAATTTCTTAGCAGCAACTTATTTGCTGCATCCTAAATCCTACAGTGCACTGTTTTGCATTAAACCTATATGCAAATTTTCTCTGAAATAAAACTAACATTTGATCAACTTTTTCAAAACAAATCTGACGTGTTTAGCAATGGCACAAATTGGAGATCCAAAGGTCTTCAAACTTGGAGAAATTCCCATCCCAATCTGAGCTGTGTCTCTCAGGCCTATCTCCAGGATGTTTTGGAGAAACCCTCAGTGAACACTTCCTTATTGTCACAGTCCAATGAGGAAGAAATTAAAACCCTCAAATCGTTCAGTCTTGCCTTTAATTAACTGTACATGTATCTCATTTAATGGATTTAAACTTGAGCAAAAGGCAAACAGACTGCTAAAATCCAAAACATGTAGTATAACTTGGAACAGAAAACAACAGATCCCATTGTACTGCTCCAATAAATTCATCTTCTTGTGCTCGCCACCCTCTCTACCCTCCCTCCACCTCCACCCCCAAGAAGAAATTGAATAGCAACAGGAACGACAATTGGCCTTGCCATCACCCCATCACCCTACTAGCCTCTATGAATAAATTGTGACTTGAAGAAAAGCTAATTCACTGATAACTTGAGTTTTCTTTCATTTCAGAGCCAGTATGCATGGCTATAAGTGGTCAATTTAATAGCCACTTGTTTGCTGCAAGAGGTCAAATATAGGGCCTGATTTTGTAGCAGATCTATGGGTGGAGCAGCTGTAGAACAACGAAGGATTCCAGTCCTAACTAGCTGTGAACTTTAAATGGAGAAATTAGGGTTCACGTTTTATTTCTGCTTGGGGTTTTCTTCTTTCCAATCAATAGTGAGGGAGCCTCAGCTGGTTTGTAGGTTTGGTTTAGCTCAGATAAACCTCCAGAAGTTTGGATGTTATTTCAGCTCTTAAGTCTAGGAATCAGATGTACATGTGTGCTTGATCCTGAGGTTGGTAATATTCATATTAATTTAAATAGTTTGCATGCTGCATCACACATTAATATAAAACACAAAACCAAGCAAGTAAAAATAATAAAGAAAACATTTATTTTAAAAAGAAAATTGGCCCTTATGACATTTTCACAGTCGTTTGGATAGATCGGAAACACCATCTAACTAACTTCTTTGGTATTTCTATACAATTCACTTTATTGGTCAACAGATTGCTCTGGTAAGGTAACTTAATGCTACTGCATAACGTGGCTTGATCCAAAACCCTCTTAAATACATGGACAGACTTCCATTAACTTCAACAGGTTTTACATCAAGCCCTTAGGGAATAAGGCAATCTCTTACTTTATGTGTTAAACATATTAAAAATTAGCAGACCTGCATATTAGGCTACTCTTATTTAGCATAAAATAGCAAGTTTCACTGTGTATTTTTATGTTTCGCCAGACTAGAAAACCTAACTGAAATATATCTGGGATTAAGAGAACAATTAGAAATGGTTGAGTGTTATTAAGAGTAATTTTATTACATTCATCTACCTTGCTTGAGACTACTTCCCCTCAGGGAAAATAGAAAAGAGAATACCAGTGGCTGCAATTCCGAGCAAGCAATAGCTCACTTTGGCAGTACCTTGCTGTAGGTGCATCTGCAGCAACAAGACTTTCTGGCCTCAATTGACATCAGTGAAGAGCGGAATATTGAAATGGAAGAACAGGGCACAAAAACTAAGATATGTCAGTCCCTGACATTTAGAGAGTGGGAAAACCAATTTACTTCAGGAATGTTTCTGCTTTTCTGCTCACATTCCTCTGCAGCTGAGGAAAGAGGCTGCAATATCCCAAACCTATTTATTAAAAAAACTTATTAAAAAATGCATATCCAGGACATTTTGGAATCCAAAGGAAAACCTTCTTATAGTCTACCCAGACCCTACAAAATAGTGTTTTTCTCCCTCTCCCTCCCCCCCCCCCCCCCCCCCGCAGGCACAAAGGCTGCTATAATGGACTGAACGGACCTGGCTTCAAAGGAATCAATCATATAAAATAGAAAGCAAACCCTGGAATACACTGAGTCCACTTACTTGGGACAGTATCCTAGAACTGGGGGACTAAAGATTGCTGCTAGGAGGCCTGGATGAAAGCCAAGAGATAAATCCACATGCCTCCCCTCCCATCCCCTTTCCTCTTTATCTCTTCCCCCAGCCCACCCTCTTCACTTTTGACTTTGATTTTATTAATCTTTTGTTTTGTTCGGATAGATAGCACAAAATCTGTGTGCTGGGAATATAGCAGATAATATGTGGGAATCCAAGAACAGTGTCAACGACTTGGTCTTTTCTAATTTTTGATGTATAATACTTTTGTACTCGTTCAAGTTGTTCTATATGTTAACACCTAGAATACGTTTGGTTTGTTATAAAGAAAAAGATAGAAAAGGTATATTAAAAAATATATATATATATAAATTTTAGCTGTGTGGCTTGTTAGTTCTCACATACAAGACAGCAATCGTTCTATCATCTGTCAGTCTTCAGCCACAAGCCTTAATTTCCTGTGATGAGCTCTACTTTTAGTAAATCCTCAACAACACTCTTCTGCGAGATAATTTCTTGTTTCATTCATTCTCTAATTAAATTTAAGACCCCTATAGGGTTTTGTAGTTAACTCTGGAAGGTCACCCTCATCATTTGGCCCAATCCTCACAGCTATACTCTTTGGAACATACAATTTGTTGTCTTCTACTACACTATCCTCAAAGTAGTCCCATCTTGGAAGCACTGCAATTGTGAAAACTATTTCTACTTCATCTCCAGCTGCTGCCTATTATTGTGTTAAATAATGTAAATAACTCCCCTCTTTATCACCAAACGCTGATCAGATCCTAGGAGAATAAGAGTCACTCAGTTTATAGGAGGTCCACTTCCTTGACACCATGGTGCAAATAAGTGATGGTCACATTACCACCACCCTATACCGAAAACCTACCGACCACTATGCTTACCTTCATGCCTCCAGCTTCCATCCCGGGCACAGCACACGATCCATTGTCTACAGCCAAGCACTGAGGTACAACCACATCTGCTCTAACCCCTCAGACAGAGACCAACACCTACAAAATCTCCACCAAGCATTCTCAAAACTACAATACCTGCACGAGGAAATAAGGAAACAGATCAACAGAGCCAGACGTGTACCCAGAAACCGCCTACTGCAAGACAAACCCAAGAAAGAAACCAACAGGACTCCACTGGCCATCACATATAGTCCCCAGCTAAAACGCATCCAACACATCATCAGGGATCTACAACCCATCCTGGACAATGATCCCACACTTTCACAGGCCTTGGGTGGCAGGCTAGTCTTTGCCCACAGACAACCTGCCAACCTGAAGCATATTCTCACCAGTAACTGCACACTGCACCATAGTAACTCTAACTCAGGAACCAATCCATGCAACAAACCTCAATGCCAACTCTGCCCACATATCTACACCAGCGACATCATCACAGGACCTAACCAGATCTGCCACACCATCACCGGTTCATTCACCTGCACGTCAACCAATGTAATATACGACATCATAAACCAGCAATGTCCCTCTGCTATGTACATCGGCCAAACTGGACAGTTTCTACAGAAAAGGATACATGGACACAAATCAGATATTAGGAATGGCAATATACAAAAACCTGTAGGAGAACACTTCAACCTCCCTGGCCACACAATAGGGCCATCCTGCAGCAAAAAAACTTCAGGACCAGCCTTCAAAGAGAAACTGCTGAGCTTCAGTTCATCTGCAAATTTGACACCATCAGCTCAGGATTAAACAAAGACTGTGAATGGCCTGCCAACTACAAAACCAGTTTCTCCTCTCTTGGTTTTCACACCTCAACTGCTAGAAGAGGGCCTCATCCTCCCTGATTGAACTAACCTCGTTATCTCCAGCATGCTTCTTGCTTGCATATATATACCTGCCCCTGGAAATTTCCACTACATGCATCCGACGATGTGGGTATTCACCCATGACAGCTCATGCTCCAAAACTTCTGTTAGTCTATAAGGTGCCACAGGACTCTTCGCTGCTTTTTCAGTTTATAGAAACACATTTATATATAGCACATACAGATGAATTTATGCCTGTAATTAATAGCGAACAACTACTTCCAGTCTAAGGATATTTTCCAGTTGTATAACATTTTCTCAAACTTTTACCTTTTCACATTTGGTCTCAGCCCAAGAACAATTGTGGTGTTGTTAAAAATTTGAGGGAAAACACTTCTGCCATTTTTGAAGAAAGAAGGAAAGTAAAAAACAAGCAAACAAACAAACAAAAAAACTCCACACGGAACTACTGCAATTTAAGAAATAACACTATTAAAAAACCCAAACAAAAACAGTTTTAACACCTCAAGAAGAGGCAGCAGAAACTTGAATTTTTGAACAAAAATAACATCCAATTTGCCGGCAGGCTTTTGATGGTCTAGCAATTTAAAAAAAAATTTTTTTTTAACATTTCTTCTCATATGCATGCTGGTTTATTATTTTCTATATAATTGGATTCCAGGATTGTCATTCTGAAGCCTAGAATAGCTGTTGGATCAGCGTGAGGCAATGGAAATAGCTAGCAGCATGGCAGAGAGCTCTTCTTGTTTAGAATATCACCATGTTCAAACATCCTGGGGACTCATGACTTGTTACCTTCCAGTTTTTAAGTTCTCAGCCATTCTGGGCTTTTCCACACTTTATAAAGTACACCTATATGACAGCACAGGCTTTCCCCTAGTTCTACAGTAAGTTTTTAATACTTTTCTACCAACCTTTCTACTGGCACACTGCATATGCAAGTTGAGTAGAACTCCTTACTTAAATGTGTAGGTGCATTTGGAATATGATATGAGAGTTTGCATGGAACAAGACAGAGTGGAGAAGAAACTACCTCAATTCTATATGATGTGCATAATGAATGAAACACACCCTTGCCTCACTACTCATAAGTAATGAAGACATACCAAATTCATGCTGACAAAACCTCTATAATCACAATATGTTATATGTACACCTATTACAGACCGTAATGCCTTGCATGCCAGACTCCCTATGTGCATGAAGTCAATAATAAATCTTTAAAAATATGCTCATTTTCAAAGAAGTATGACACATAGAAAAGTCTGATGATGTATACCGTTGATTCAGCCACACTAAAGAGGTTAAGCAAATAATTGTCCTTCATCATCTTCTGCATACTGCTTACTCGTATAAAATGTGCAGTGGGGGAAAGGAAAGAGAATTAATGGTAAGTAGTAGTAACTGCACTTCTGCTGTTAAAATGACCACTAATAATGCACTGTGTAACATACACATGATTATGCAGACTTACACAGTAACCGCAGTTTCATTACATTTCCAGAAAAGATAATTACACATTCGTTTGGTGCTCTCTCTTCTCCCCCTCCTCCTATGCAAAAGGGTTAAATAAATGATTGTCTAAAAGCTCATTTCTTTGTATCTATTCTATCTTTAGCAAGCACAGCTAGTCATTCATTCATTCAAAGATTTACCTAATAATGCCAAGAAACCTTTAGGCAAAATGTGACTAACTGTAAAACAGGTTTGAAGAGAATGCATGACTTCTACAAGTATAATTAGCAACAGGAACAATGCACATAACTTACAGCCTATTGTATTATAAAATACACAGAAAACCACTGTACTGCTTATTACTCTGAACCATATTAGCTTTCATTGCTCTGTTTACACGTAGGTTCAGCTCCACCAGTGACAGAAATAATAGAAGCTGCAGCTTCAGCCTTGTCTTCACTGCTAAAAAAGGTGTCGTTTTTAGCCTCAGGGTAACTACGGTGCATGAACTATCCTGAGATAAAAAACCACTGTGGCATTTTAGTTCTACTGCAGGGTAAGCTAGGCAAGGTCAAACCCAGGCAAAGTTATAGCTGGGTTTGACCTTGCCTTGCTTATCTTGCAGTAGAACAAGAATGCCTTGTTTTTCACTGAGTTTTTAACCTCGGGATAGCTCACTCGTGTTCATTATCCATAAGTAAACAACAAAAATTTAGCTGTGATGACAACGCCACAGATGGAGTCATCAGATGCTGCTATAGTTTTAAGCATCATGTTGATAAGACCTGGGTATGGGCAGCAATTGGATGATAAGGTACTTAACAGGGCTGCCCAGAGGATTCAGGGGGCCTGGGGTCTTCGGCAGCGGGAAGCCCCTGCTTCAGTGGTAATTCACCAGCGGGGGGTCCTTCCGCTCCAGGACTTGCCGCTGAAGTGCCCTGAAGACCCGCGGCAGGGACTCCCCGCCGCCGAATTACTGCTGAAGCAGGACCCGGCACTTGGGCGGCAATTCGGCGGCGGAGGTCCTTCTGCCCCATGAGAGTTTTCTGGGGCTCCTGGAGCGAGGGAAGGACCCTGCTCCAGGGGCACCGAAAAACTCTTGTGGGAGCCTCTGCAGGGACCAGGGCCTGGAGCAAATTCCCCCCCCCCCCCCGGGCGGCCCTGGTACTTAATAGGCCAAGTCTACATTATTGCTGTCAATATCGCTACCACCAGCATAGGTGACCCAGTGCTAGCAACAGTGGGGAGTTTGTGACTTTATGTCTACATTAGATCAGTCTCACACTGATTCACGTGGGGTGGCCGTCATCTCCTGCTGAAGAAAGAACACAGCTACCAGATCAGGGGCATTACAAGAGTGGAGGAGCATCACAGGTGGGGGAACATTGCTGGGGGAGTGGGGAGGGAACACTGCAGTGGTGATGGGACAAAGATTTCAGACTCAGTTGGTGAGCCACAAGTGGACCATTTCAGGGAGCAAATCATAGAATATCAGGGTTGGAAGGCACCTCAGGAGGTCATCTAGTTCAACCCCCTGTTCAAAGCAGGAACAATCCCCAGACAGATTTTTGCCCCAGATCCCTAAATAGCCCCCTCAAGGATTGAACTCACAGCCCTGGGTTTAGCAGGCCAATGCTCAAACCAAATGAGTGTGTGCATGTGGAAGGAAGGGGACACGTGCTCATGAGGCCTGGGAAGGTAGCAGAAAGGTGAATCTCACCAAGTGAACTAAAGAAGTGTTATAACTAGTTAGGTGCAGATAGCTACCACCAGTTTGTGTTTGCAAGTTGGTTCCTAGGTGGTTCCTGTAGTTCTGAGTCCAAGAACTACAATCCCCAAGATTCTCCACAGGAGCAGAGAGAGGTGAGGAAAGGAAGGAAGAAAGTCAGCTCTGTGAATGAGTGAGGGGAATAAAACTTACCTTTGCTGTTATCAAGTTACCCTAGTCTTCCTCATAGGGGTTCTAGTACAAAAAGAAATGTATGGCCTGAGCGAGCTGTCAGTTCTAAGAGCCACCACTGATTACTCTGGGAGGAATTCTGCACCAAAAAATTAAAAATTCGGCACACAATATTTTAAAATTCTGCATATTTTATTTGTCAAAATAACACAAGATAATCACACCAGTTTAAATTATTGTAGTAATTTATTTCAAAAATACCTGCCAGCAAGTATGTCTGTAACAATATAGACACAAACAAAAAAAAGATTCAAGACATGTTTTTTTGACAAATAGCTTCCTTACTAGGCATATTAATACAGAACTTTGAGTAATCTAGTTGAACTACAATACAAAAACATATTTCCTGCACGCTTCAGAAGCAGTGCAAAGACTTGGGGGAGTCAGGGGTAACACAGGAGCTAAGGAAGAGGGAAGGAGCCGGTGAGTGAACCTGGAGGGTTGTTGGTGTGGGTGGGAGAAGTATGGAAAATGGTTTTTTTTGTGAGGGAAGAGGGATTTTTAGGGAGTTGGGGAGCCCTATGCAGACTCCAGCTGACCCCTAGACTCTCCCATTCAGTCAGGCGCATCTGCCCCTGTCCCCACTTGTCCCTGCACCTCCTACCCTGTCACCATGTGTCCCTTCAACCCTCTTCCCCCATCCCCATGTGGCACTGCAGCCCTCCTCCCATTCAGCCCCTGCTCAAAGCTGTCATCCCACTAGCTCCTGAACCCGCACCTCAGTCTGTCCCCCCACTAGCCCTTCTGAATCATAGTCTGTGATGCCCCAGCAGGTCCATGTGTCCCACTCTGTCTGTCCTGTCTCTCCTCACCTGGCCCAGCTGTGAGGAATGCAGTCTCTGCCACATCCTCTCTGCCCAAAGTTCCTCTGGTTGCTGTCTCCTCAACAGTTAGAGACAAGCATGAGAGTACACAAGGTGCTTTGCAAGAGATTGGGTGTAGGAGGGTACCAAACCAGTCTAATTTCTCTAGTGTGGACAAGGCCTTAACCAGAAAGCCTGATGAAAGCCACCTGGCTCAACTGGAGTTAACTGTGAATGGAGTGCCATGAAGTCACGCACTCTGCTCAGCCTCCAGACGCCATGATCTAGGCAGAGGTCTAGGGAACTCTACAAAATAGTGAGCTTGTGCATTTTTAATAAAAGTATTCACTTCCCATGACCTGGAACCTTTCAGCTCTTTGGACATGTGTTTACTGTACGATTGACTTTTACTTTCATGTTTCTTCCAGCAAATGAATATCTGGCCTTGTAAAGTAAATGCTGTGTTCACAATCCTTTTTGATTACATAGCATTTGATTACATAGTATTTGGTATGTCTACCAATGGAAGGGTTACTAAAGCACCCCCTTTCCAAGCAGAACTGTTTGGTCCTCATTAGCCAAAACAAAACAGTAGAGCGTTTTAACTACAGTCGCAGCAGCTAAGTGGCTTTGTCCTTGTTTTAAAAAGTAAAAGACAAACCTGGGAGTTTGCATCCTGCTGTGTTACTCGAGATCCGTAAAGACTCAAAAGGTGAGCACTGAAAAGCTATGCCACTCCAGAAAGACTGAAAATTAACAAGCCATTTCTTATCTCTTTTTGTTTCAGTAGCTGCCTTCACAAAGCATGGCTAGGCAAATAGAGAACTGGTGATTTTGACCAAGTCCATCAGAATCCTATTGTTAGGGATGCCAAAGATCGGTTTGTTGTGTATAGTTACATAAATATTTGTGACAACAACAAATCAGAATTTGCCCAATTTATCTAATCAAACATAATAATACCACACATTTTACATTGAGCTGTCATAATATACATTGCACACAGGAAATTACTGTGCATTACACTACAAACAGAAATGAAGTAAAAATTATCTGTTTTTACTGAAAAGGTATGACTTCTCTGGAGAAAGATAGAAAAACAAAAGAAAATCATCTATGAACAATAAATGGCCAAAAAAACCACAGAAAGTTGATGACTGGTTGGGAAGAGCTGATGACTTGGCCAATCATTAATCTCTGAGAATTTGAAATGCCCTGGACTAAGATCTCTATTGCCATTTTAAGCAAAATATTGATGGGAAAGTTTTCAATAAATCCTTTACCATTTTTGATCTATTATACACCATTGTGAGCATATAACATTGCAATATGCAGAGCATTTTGTGAAAATTAGTAAAGTTTGTGATATTAGCTAATCAGACCATGTGATTTATCAGGATTTCATATTTAATTTAATTTACAGCATATTTAATTTTTTTGGTTCAAGGAAGTGATCAATGTTAGTGCTGTCTTTAAATATCCGTGTCACATTGGGAAACATGACAAACAGATCAAAGCATTTCTTTTCCAGGTTTCTGAGACCATCTGTTCTGCAACATATTCCTTACATCATACATTCAAATTCATGTGCTACCCACTTTGAAGACAGTAAATTGATAAATAATCTGAGGAGAAAATACTTTAGCCTTTTCATATTCTATCCTGATTTAACAGATAATTTTTCTCTAAATACAAAGACATTGCCAATTTTGAAATTTCTGTTACACTGATCACTCAAAATTTTAACATTTACGGTGTACAAAATGCCACTATTTTCCCCCTTTAGAAAAATAAGTTATTGCATTAAGTGCAGCTCTTCTAGCCATACAAATGCCATAGAACAGAGATAGGCAACCTATGGCACATGTGCCAAAGGCGGCGTGCAAACTGATTTTCAGTTGCACTCACACTCCCTGGGTCCTGGCCATCCGAGTGGCTCTGCATTTTAATTTAATTGTAAATGAAGCTTCGTAAAGAGTTTAAAAACCTTGTTTACTTTATATACAACAGTTTAGTCATATATTATAGACTTGTAGAAAGAGACCTTCTAAAAACATTACAATGTATTACTGGCACGTGAAACCTTAAATTAGAATGAATAAATAAAGACTGGGCACACCACTTCTGAAAGGTTGCTGACCCCTATCATAGAATGTAATTCCTTAATGTGTCCATTAGCAGTCTTAAGGCCTATTTAACATCTGCTTGAGATCAGTGTATTTTCATAAATGCACCATACTATTTGTGAATTTTCTTTCTTTACTATTGTTAACATTACATCAGCAGTACCTGTGACAAGGTGTGCAGTTACACCAGACACCAGCAAGTGTTAGTGTAAATGCAAGGCATAAGACCAGATGCATTTAATCACTTAAGAAATACAGGTACATAGCCTAGCTACGTGGCTTGAAGTAGAGCAAAATATTGTTTTCTAACAGATGATCTTCCACAGAAATGACCTCAATAAAACATTACAATTTCCTCCTCTGTAACAATGGCCACACTTTCCCACTACCGAAAATACCCTTCAATATGGTAGAGTTTAAAATAACTTAACAGTTTCCTTTATTATTGTAACAGAATGTTTACACTGCCTCTTTGATGTCTTCTTTGTGTTTAAGGTGTCAGCTCTTCACTTCATTTTTCAGTGCCCCTGCTTCTTGTGTAAAATTCTCTCTTTTTAAAAAAAGCTATAGGTTAATAACTCCTACAAATCTTTATGATTCCATAGAGTTGCATCTGCTTATACCAGGCCTAAGTTTCATGGCATTATATACAAGGTTGAAAAGACCAAATTTTCCCATGATGTCTAGTGGATCAAATTCAGACCTGATCCAAGCTGATGTAACTCCATTTTATCCTATATCAAAATCTGTGGATTTTTGATGGGTTTTAGCTAATAGATTGAAAAAGAACCCGGCCACAGTGGTTGTGCGCCTTGAGACTGGAAGTGAGCAGCTCACATGGAATTGCATCTGCTTACACCAGGTCTGAACGTGGACCACAATATCATTAACATTTATATTGTGGTAGTGTAACCCACACACCTCCTGGATGTGGTGTTCTGTCTCATCTAGTGGCACTGAGACTACTGAGGGTACGTCTACAGTACGAAATTAATTCAAACTTATTCTATTCGAACTTTTGGAAGCCATTTTATACATTCAGTGTTGTGTGTCCCCACTAAAGCGCATGAATTCGGTGGTGTGTGTCCACAGTACCGAGGCTAGCATCAAATGTCGGAGCGGTGTACTGTGGGAAGCTATCCCACAGTACCCACAGTCCCCGCCGCCCATTGGAATTCTGGGTTAAGCTCCCAGTGCATGATGGACAAAAACAAACATTCTCGCGGCTGTTTCTGGGCGTGTGCCGTCACTTGCTCCTCCCTCCATGAAAGCTACGGCAGACGCCACGCAGTACAGTACATTGCCTGTCTCCTGGTACTATGAATCCACCTCGCATGTCCTCACATCTTTCTATCTACTCTTTTATCTAACCATTTCCTGCCTTTTTTCAGCTACCGTGAACCAAGCAGTACAGCTTCCACTGCAAACTCTGCCCTCCTGCTCTTGCATCGCTAGCTAATTTCTCCATGCTGTTTGTCCTGGGCTCCCGTGGAAGCTACAGAAGGCAACTATTCCCCGCTGTTTTTCGACCATCGTGAACTAAGCCACATAAATTCTGCCGCAAACTTTGCTCTCCCGCTCTTGCAGCTCTAGTGAGCTTCCTGCTTCCATGAAAGCTACAGAAGACAACCATTTACCACCTTTTATTGGCCATCTTGAACCAAACAGCTCTCCTATATTTCGTGCCCTTTTTCCAGGATTACCCATGCAGGCACCATAGCAAGCATGGAGCCTGCTCAGATCTCTGCTGCAGTTTTGACCATTGTAAATACCTTGTGCATTATCCAGCAGTATGTGCAGTACCTTCAAAACCAGGCGAGGAAGCAACGACAATGCGATTACTATACTGATGAGGACGTGGACACAGACATTCCTAGAAGCACGGCATGTGGCAATTGGGAGATCATGGTGGCATTGGGCCAGGTTCATGCCGTGGAACCAGAAGTACCTTCTCCAGGGTCATGGTCCAGGAGCCCATCTTGGGAGTCGGGGAAGGCTATTAGCTCCAGCGTTAAGAATGGTTTCTGGCTAGGGAGGAAAATGGATTCCCCACTTGCCGCCTGTGCACTGTCCTCTTCCTCTTCATCCTCCAATGACTCTTCCTCCTCGCTCCATGCAACTCCCCCCTTGCAGGTGTCCATGGACAGTGGTGGGGTAGTGGTGGCATCACCCCCCCCCATAACTGTATGCAGCTCGCGGTAGAAGCGGAATGTATGGGGCTGTGACCCAGAGCGCCCGTTCACCTCCCTGGATTTTTGGTACGCTTGCCTGAGCTCCTTGATTTTTGTACAACACTGCTCTGTGTCCCTGGAGTAGCCTCTTTCTGTCATGGCCCTGGAGACTTTAGCGTACGTATTTGCTTTTCTTTTTTTGGAACGTAGTTCTGCCATAATAGATCATCTTCCCAACATGCGATGAGATCCAGTACCTCCCGTTCGGACCATACTGGAGCTTGTCTGCAAATCTGGGACTGCGTGAGCTCTTGTGATGGTGGACTCTGCATGGTCACCTGTGATGGTGAACTGTGCTGATGGTCACCTGTGCTGATGGTAACCAAACAGGAAATGAAATTCAAAAGTTCCCGAGGCTTTTCCTGCCCACCTGGCTAGTGCATCGGAGTTGAGAGTGCTGTCCAGAGAGGTCACAAGGGAGCATTCTGAGATAGTTCCCAGAGGCCAATAACATCGAATTGCAACCACAATACCTCTATCGCTATTTAAGCACTACTCCACTTGTCAAGGTGGAGTACAGAAATTGGATTAAAGAGCCCTTTAAATCGAAAAAACTAGTTTGTTCGTGTGGACGGAATCATTTTTTTTTTCGAATCAACTCAGCTAATTCTGAAATAACCAACTAGTGCAGACCAGGCCTTACAGAGAGAGAGTTAAATGAGTCTGCTATACAGCCTTAGCTAACAGCCAGTTAGATTTTAGCTCATGCTGTAGAGCAATGGTCCCCAACCTTTTTCATCTGGTGGGCGCCAGACGACGAGCCATGGAGGACCGTGGTGGTGGACAAGCATCTGCCAAAATTCCGCTGACAAGCGGCAACATCAATAGCTGTCGCCGCCGAAATGCTGCTGACAAGCAGCATCATCCAGAGGCGTCGCCACTGAAATTCTGCCAAAAATTGGCGGCATTTTGGCGGCGACACCTCTGGATGACGCAGCTTGTCGGCTGCATTTCTGTGGATGCTTGTCCGCTGGCGAGTATGTGGGCACACTTAGACGCCCCAGCAGGCACCAGGGCACCTGCGAGCACCACGCTGGGGACCCCTTCTGTAGCAGCTCACACACTAAACTCCAGATGTTCCCGGTTTAATCCCGCCGACAACCGCGGTCTGTCATCATTAAAGTAGCAACTGCAGGTCAACCTGGCCAGGAACCATTTAATCGTTGTACATACATATAGTAAATGTCAAACAAAAAACAGGCTGTGTTATGTGTAGGAGGAGTATTGGCATGGGGACAGAGTAACAAAAAACATTAGATATAAGTTGCTCTCCTTTCTTTCTGTTTAGCTTCCACCATGGCTCCACTGAGTGGCAGTGGACAAACTAAGAATGAATGTGAAGTTCCTCTATTGCAGGCCATTTGGCACACTGCACATCAGTTGGGGATAGTGTTTACTGTATAGTTCATTGAAATGAATGCATTGCTATGTTTAACCATTTATTTC
Organism: Gopherus evgoodei; assembly: GCF_007399415.2. Taxonomy (NCBI): domain Eukaryota; kingdom Metazoa; phylum Chordata; order Testudines; family Testudinidae; genus Gopherus; species Gopherus evgoodei. The sequence continues at coordinate 110,229,804 of NC_044325.1, read as the reverse complement.
CCACCTTTATGTAAGAAGGACTAATAAAAGTTATAATGCCTACAAGTTAGCTGAAAAGAGAAGAAATAATAGCCTGCTATTTGTACCAGTCAGAGCTATGGTATTGAAGGGCAGCTGATAAATTATTGCTTAATCTGAATCACAGATCCACATTTAACAGCTGCTGATCAGAGTACATGGGGAACAGCGCATTGGAGAAGTTTGCTTTATACCAGGGGCCAGATGCTTTGGAGCCTAACACTTTTTTTCTCTTTGCCTTTTATAAAGTTTCATACATAACTCCAGTTGTAATATCAAGGAGGTTACAATTAATTATTCAGGGGATTTGATGGTTTCACTTCATGGTTTTAGAAATTAAAAACTATATATTTACTGGGGAATAGGGTCACACTATTTTCCACAATTGAGTGATCTCCTGAATCTTTAAGATTATTCCAAAAAGTTAAATCTCCTCTCAGTTTAAAGGAAGTGCCAGTCACAGCTCTAAGGTTGAGTTGAATTTTCTATCTTTATATAGCTAACTTCTGCTTTTTTCACCCAATGTGTTAACATCTAGCCATTTGGAGGAGTCCCTCTCAGATATATCCTCATCCCTATTCCCCACTCTGTATTGAATGGTTTTCCAGCTTTGCCTACACGAGAGACAACTGTGGAAGCAGAAAGGTGACTCTCCGCTCCCTGGCATTGCTCTTTCAATCCCAACTCAGCATCAATCCTTTTGAAGACAAGACAAGACACAGTGGATCTCAGATATATGGCCTCACTGCCAGGCTTCTGCATGTGTGTGTATCAAAGGTTCCCCTTTAATGCCATTTCCCAGAGCCAGACCATGGCAGATGGCTTAAGCTACTCTATGGTAGAGGACACCACATCTTCATAGGTCCAACTGGAGGAGCAGACACTCAGGCCATGGCCACACTGGCGCTTTACAGCGCTGCAACTTTCGCGCTCAGGAGTGTGAAAAAACCACCCCCGAACGCTGCAAGATACAGCGCTGTAAAGCCTTAGTGTAATCAGTGCCGCAGTGCTGGGAGCGCAGCTCCCAGTGCTGCAAGCTACACCCGTAGAGGATGTGGAGTACGTGCAGCGCTGGGAGAGCTCTCTCCCAGCGCTGGCGCTGCGACCACACTCGAAATTTCAAAGTGGCAGCGCTTTGAAGTGCAAGTGTAGCCATACCCTCAGCACGTCACAGGATTTCCAATTCCCATTTATCTACATGCTACAGCCACAGAGGGAAAAAAGTCTCTCTTATCATATTGCTATATAAGAAAGTTAATAATTGTTATAAAGGGGGGAAAATACCAACACATTTGGCTTTTATTTTTTTTCACTTTATTAACGGAATTCCCTCCTTGGAGTACTGAACTTGTGTTTTTTGCAGACACCTTGATGTTTGATTTGTCAGTCATCTACCGTATTTGGTTATAATTAAAAAAAAAATCACATTTTCACATGGTCATGGTCCCAAAGGACAAGGGGCAAATGCTAAATAAATAAGTAAATAAATAGGCAGACAAGTCATGTTAAGCACACATCTTGTTAGAGCCACTGTCTTAGAGGAGACAGCAGTTCAGAACAAAACAATGAAATAAGGAAAGAACACACTATATAGGGTTTGCACATGACAGATCTCTGGACCGCTTTCCTTTCGAGGAATAAAAAACAAACAAAAACTCCATGCCCCAAAGGTGCTATTTTATTATAGTTTGGTTTTTAAAAAACCTACAGTAGGTGGGATTTTCAAGAGTGTTAAACACTAATTTAACTCTGCTCTCACTGAAGTTAATCGACTTTTTATTGCTGACTTAGGCTGATGCTGAGAACTTTTGAAAATCCCCTGCCAATTTTTAATTTTTTTATTTTTAATTAATTAATTAATGTTTCAATTGTATGGGCAAAATCTAGGACATTTGGTTCAAGGACACAGAAAGTGCATCCTTCTGCCCCAGTAAAACTCATCACATCCTGTTATGGGGGGATTTGCTTCTATAGAGAGCAAATGTTTTTTGCTACATCAGGGTTAAGGCAATTTTAACTCCCAGTGCCAGCAGCAGTTCTCATTCTTACCATCTCACAACACAACAGCAAGGAGACATCAATTAAACTTAATGGTAGCAAATTCAAAACCGATAAAAAGGAAAGACTCTTTCATCCACAGATGCATTGCCACAGGAAGTCACTGAAACCAAGAACTTAGCAAGAATCAAAGAGTTTTTGGACATTTATATGGATGCCAAGAATATCCAGAGTTAGAATAGTGGTTATAAAAAAGAAATAATAATCTGGAAGTTTACTAAATCTCATGTTTCATATAAATATCTCTATTAGAGATCAGGGTGAGAGCTAATGTGGGATAATCTGCTCCCCACATCTGCCTAGCATGAGGTTTCTACACCTTCCTTTAAAGCATCTGGTGCTGGCCACTGTTAGAGAAAGAATATTGAACTAGATGCACTTTGGGTCTGATCCAGTCTTGCAATTCCTAAAGAAGCTGCTACATGGGCAGACTTTTCATTCACTCTTTTAGAGCAGCACTGCTTACTTTCAGGACTGGGCTAGCCCCCGACACTGCCTGCTTTGCTCAACCACAACTCACCTCTCCTATCCTATCCTCAGTGAGCAATTTACCACTGTATTTACACTGGTTTGAGGTATCCATGAATGTAGCCATACATGCTTTATTTTGAAGCGTTCTCTTTTTTTCCTCCATTCATTTTGTTTTGCTTCAGACAAATAATAGGGAAATAGTACTGGAATCCTTGAGACGCTATGACTTCAGTAAACATCTTGAAGCTGGCAACTGCTCGTGGTCTGTCTGAAGCCTTTGAAGCAGATGCTTTGAAGTGGGCCAGGAACCTCTCTGAACTGGAGAGAGGCAAGTTGAAAAAAAACAAACAAAAAAACCCTTGATTTTTACTTGCAATTGAGTTTAAGTCAAATCTTGGCTGTGGCTAGAATAAGAACATTAAAGAAAGAGTCACCTGTTCCCTTTGTGTGTCCAGGGACACTTCATTCTGAGTCACGTCTACCACCACTTCAGGAAGATGTTCAGTGGTTGAAACTGAAACAAAAACAATGGAGTTGTGCAGGCCCATCCACAGCTTTGTCCCTTGCACTACTACTATTATTGTTTCTTACAAAACAGAAGTGCCAGTCACTCCCTTGTGGCAGGTCCAGGTGCATCCTCAAGTCCCTTCGCTCCTGTGCTGAAAAATCTGAGATTTTTCTCTGCTTACCTCTGTGTTTCCCCCATACCTCCCTTTTGGGTTTCTGCTACTAAGGGAAAAAGTCTTGTTAAATACCAGTACTTAGGAAAATAATCGCTCTCCTAAAATACTGAGTCCAAACAACTGTGAGGAAATCAGTGTCTTTTCTAGAGTCTGCCTGTAATGGACCTCTCTCTCTCTGACCCTCCTCTTGCAAGTATGGCTCACAACTCCACCCATGTGGCACCACTAAGAGTTCTGATGTCTTGAGTCTGGAGGCCAAAAATGTGAGGTTAGCTTTAGAATGTCTGCTGCTCGCTACAGTCTGCCTCAGTGGGTATGTCTACACTGCAACAAAAGTCAGTGCTTGAGCCCGGACTCAACTCTAGCACCCCTTGCGTCTACACTGCAATTGCACTAACCATGGGCTCAGACCCTGCAGGGCTGGAGGGTCCAAGCTTGAAACCAGGCTCCAAGCCCTATTGCTCTGCAGTGTAGATGGATCCCCGCTTGACTTGGGTCCCAGGAGTCAGCCAGAAGTATCCCACAATTCCATGGGACAATCTCCTTAATCCTCTCTATCCCAACAATCTGCAATCTACTCTATTGAAAACAGATGCCACGCCCCCATTTTGCAAATGGCAACAGCTCAGGTCAGCATTAACCCATTCCCTTCTGATCATCGATCTGCAAGCACACTATCAGAGAGATGTCTGGGTTTGCAATGGAGAGTGAACTGATCAAGCCTTTTGTAAAGCAAGCTGCTTTCTGGTAACGTGGAAGGTGGGCAGTAAAGTTTTCCCACCGTGCACTATGGCCGTAGGGATAGAACAGCCACATTTGAGGTGGGAAGCAGGCTAGGGACTCTGGAATAGCGTTATTTTGATTCATGTCTGTGCACTGCGGTGTGGATGCCAGAGCCCTAGGTTCAATCACAGGCTAGGAAAAACGTCTTAAAATAGGGTTAAAATACAATGTAGGGAACCCTAGGCTTGAGCATCTAACATGAGTCAGCTGACTTGAGTCCCATTAACCCTGGACTTACATTGCAGTGTAGACATACACAGAGTGTCTCAAACAAGCCTGGTACCTGCAGGCCTGCAAGAATCATTATTCTATCAGCCAGGCTCAAAAGGAACTCTAATCCTTAAAAGCTTTTTTTTTAAAAAACAACCATCAAACATGTCAGGCCTTGTCTACACTACAGAGTTGCAGTGCTGGTGAGGGGGTTACAGCGCTGCAACCTAGGTGGTGTACACACTTGCACAGCACGGCCAGCACTGCAACTCCCTGGTTGCAGCGCTGGCCGTACACCCGGTCGAACCTCGAGTGTAGAGGATCCAGCGCTGGATCACCAGCGCTGGTCATCAAGTGTAGACACTCACCAGCGTTTTTACTGACCTCCGTGGCATAAGCAGGTATCCCAGCATACCTGAGAAGCCTCTCTGGTAATCATGCAAACTCCACTGCCCTGGGCTCACCTGACCACTCCTTTAAATGCCCCGGGAATTTTAAAAATCCCCTTCCTGTTTGCTCAGCCAGGCGTGGAGTGCAATCAATCAATCACTCAGCGACCATGCCTCCACGCACCAAACGAGCCCCAGCATGGACCAATGCAGAGCTGCAGGACCTCATTAGTGTTTGGGGAGAGGAGGCTGTGCAGGAACAGCTGTGCTCCAGAAGGAGAAATTATGATACCTATGGGCAGATATCGCAGTCCTTGATGAGAAGGGGCCATGAACGGGACGCGTTGCAGTGCAGGGTAAAAATTAAAGAGCTGAGGAGTGCTTACTGCAAAGCCCGTGAGGGAAATCGCCGCTCAGGAGCTGCCCCCACAACCTGCCATTTTTACAAGGAGCTGGATGCCATACTTGGGTGTGACCCCACTGCCAATCCTAGGAGCACGATGGAGAGTTCAGAGCAGGGAGAAGTGGGGGAGGGTGTAGAGGACGGTGACAGTGAGGCTACTGGCGTGGAGGGAGACACCCCGGAGTCCCAGTACACATGCAGCCAGGAGCTCTTCTCAAGCCAGGAGGAGGCAAGCCAGTCGCAGCAGCTGGAAGTTGATGTTGAGGAAGAAGCTGAGGATCGTGCTTGGGGTAAGTAGATGTTTATGTTTTGAGAGAGGAGGATTTTGGTAATGGCTGCCTGCATGCATGCCTAAACGTGGAATAGCCCATTGATTTGCTCTATTACGTCTCTGTAATCTGCCTCGGTAATCTCTTGAAATGTTGCTGCAAGAGCGTTTGCAATTTGCTTTCTCAAATTGATCGGGAGAGCCACCGTGGTCCCTGTCCCGGTCAGGCTAACTCGTCCGATCCACTGTGCAGCGAGGAGTGGGGGGACCATGGCTGCACACAGGCAAGCTGCATAGGGGCCAGGGCGGTATCCACATTCCTGTAGAAGACCCTCCCTCTCTTCCCAGGTAACACGCAGCAGTGATATGTCTGGCAGTGGGAAACCCTGTTGAGAGTTTAGGGATAATTGAGTGCAGGGCGCCAGGTTCGCGTTTCCCCAGCCCATGGCGCTCTGTTTTTACTCCCCCCCTCCCAGCATGTAGGCAGCCACGCGGTGCGCTCCTGTGTTCCCCCCCCCCTCCAAGCAGGCATCCAGCACCGCAGTGCGCTCCGGTGTTCCCCACCCCCCCTCCAAGCAGGCATCCAGCACCGCGTTGCTTCCCCCCCCTCACCAGCAGGACAGCGTGAACGCGGACCATAGACCACCCCCCCCCCCAAGCAGCTAGCTCACCACCTTCCTGTTCACTACTGTCCCCTCTTCAGGACACTAGCTACCTCCTGTACCCATTGCTGATAAACCCCAGTGACCCACTGGTCAATTCCCACTCCCAAGGGGAAATCGGGGCAAAACCACTCACCCCATTGCTCGCCATGACTTAGCTTGCCTGCCCTCTCTGTGTTATGTGAGGTATGTGAGAAGGATGCTAACAAAAGTCTAAAAAGTCCTTCACCAAGTGATAATAAACAATGTAGCCTCTGTGTATTACATGGTTCTATCTCTCTTTTGTCTAGTGACCTTGACTACTGCAGCCGGATCACCGGCCTCATGTAGGTTGCAGAACTTGAGACGGAATCCTAGAAAATCAAAAGAGGAATTGATGAAATCTGTTATGAGCCACTACAACAGAGAAAGTAGGAAGACAGAGGAATGGAGAGAGAAGACCTATGAATGGAGAAGCAGTGTACATGAATGGAGAAAGACTGTACATGAATGGAGAAAGAGTGTACATGAATGGAGGCAAACAGAAAGCAGGAGAAAGGAATTGTCTTGCAAAAAAACCACAAAGCAGATGATAAGCCTCCTGGCTTGCCAAACTGAGTCTTTCGAGTCTATTGTAGCCATGCAGACAAATATGTACCGTGGTAACCTACAGCCCTCCCAAAGCCCTCTTCCTTGTTTCCCAGTATTTCCACAAAACAATTTTCTCCAGCAGCCAATTCCTTATTATCCCCAGCTGCCCCCAACACCTGTAAGATCACCTACAAGCCCTGAGAGCTATAAATCTTACCCTGTTCACTCCACCCCCATTATTCTGCAGCATAGTAATCCTGAATTGCAGCAGACATTGAATAGTGATCAAAATAGGACATATTCAAACCTGAGAATCTACAGTCCACCACCCCAACCCCCTTGCCTGTTATGTACTGTATGTTGAATAAAGTTCTTTTTTTCTATTTCACTACGTTATATTGTTGCTGGAAGTGGTAAATATTATACACCAAGGTAAAGCAAAGCACATCAAATGCATCAAACATTACTGTTGGCTCTGAGCATCAAATTGCTCCCTTAAAGCATCCCTAATCCTGGAAGCCCTTTCCTGGGCCTCCCTATTAGCCCTGCTCTCTGGCTGAGCAAACTCATCCTCCAGGCATTGAACCTCGGAGGTCCATTCCTCACTGAATCTTTCACCCTTCCCTTCACAAATATTATGGAGGGTACATCACGCGGATATAACAGCGGTGATGCTGCTTTCCACCAAATCTAGCTTCCCATAAAGACAGCGCCAGCGTGCTTTCAAACGGCCAAAGGCACACTCCACAGTCATTCTGCACCAGCTCAGCCTGTAGTTGAACCGGTCCTTGCTCCTGTCAAGCTTCCCTGTATATGGTTTCATGAGCCAGGGCATTAAGGGGTAAGCGGGGTCTCCAAGGATCACAGTGGGCATTTTGACGTCCCCTACTGTTATCTTGCGGTCTGGGAAAAAAGTCCCGGCCCTCAGCCTCCTGAACAGGGAACTGTTCCTAAAGATGCGTGCATCGTACACCTTTCCAGACCGTCCTGAGTAAATATCAGTGAAACGCCCACGGTGATCCACAAGTGCTTGCAGAACCACGGAGAAATACCCCTTGCGATTAACGTACTCTGATGCCAGGTGGGGTGGTGACAGAATAGGAATATGCGTCCCATCTATTGCACCTGCACAATTAGGGAACCCCATTTCTGCAAAGCCATCCACAATGTCCTGCACGTTCCCAAGAGTCACGGTTTTTCTTAGCAGGGTGCGATTAATGGCTGTGCAAACTTGCATCAGCACCATTCCGACGGTAGCCTTTCCCACTCCAAACTGGTTCGCCACCGATCTGAAGCAGTCTGGAGTTGCCAGCTTCCAGATTGCAATAGCCACCCGCTTCTCCACTGGCAGGGCAGCTCTCAATCTCGTGTCCCTGCGCCGCAGGGCAGGGTCAAGCTCAGCACACAGTGCCATGAAAGTGGCTTTTCTCATCCGAAAGTTCTGCAGCCACTGCTCGTCATCCCAGGATTGCAGGATGATTTTATCCCACCACTGAGTGCTGGTTTCCTGAGCCCAAACGCGCCGGTCCACGGAGCTGAGCACCTCTGTTACTGCCACAAGCAATTTACTGTCTTCACAGTGAGGCGATTCAATATCATCGTCTGACTCCTCACTCTCACTGTCACTGTCACTCTCACTCTCATTTTGCAGCTGAAGGAATAGCTCCACTGCCAAGCGCGATGTGCTGGCAACATTCATCAATAAGGTCGTCAGCTGCTCAGGATCCATTTATAACAAAAATCGCAGAAAAAGCGCTGTACAATCACAATGCCGCCAAACTGCTCGGAATGTGTAGCAAAGCACCATGGGGCGTTGGAACAGGAAGTGGAAAGACAATCACACTTCCTCCCCCTTCCCACAAGCCACAGTGCCGAAATGGGACAAGGTGCTGTGTGGGATAGCTGCCCACAATGCACCACTCCCAACAGCGCTGCAAGTGCTGTTAAATGTGGCCACACTGCAGCGCTGGTTGCTGTAAGTGTGGCCACTCTGCAGCGCTGGCCCTATACAGCTGTACTAACACAGCTGTAACTACCAGCGCTGCAAAACCGTAAGTGTAGACATACCCTCTGCCTCAGCCAGGAGCCACTGCGAAGAAGGAGAAAGTACCAACGAGGTAGTAGCATACTGCCTGCAGTATGCATACACTGTTGTCAATTGAAATGTTTTTGGCAAACTGATGCAAATTAGTATTGTTTCTATGGCATCTGATAAGAAACCCCCAAAAATCCCACAGGATCTCAGAATCTGTATTGCAGGGATCCAATGTTTTTTGGCTGATAGCACTAGGAATACAACTTTTAGTTGAAGTTTTCAAGGAAGATGGTAAATGTTTTTATTCTAAAAATAATCAGAAGAATGTGTGATGTAATCTGATACCTAATTAACTCACTACATATGGGAGACTTTGAACCTTGAACAACCTGCTGATCTCTGTGGCTCTGACACTACCCAGATGAACACACACTGCTCTTCTATGTTTGTTTCAGAATTGCTTCCTTCTTCCCCTCCCCATGGCTATACACCATCAATGCAGGTCCTCACCAAAGTGCATCATGATGACCTGAGTTCTTGCAGAGTGCTTTTGGCTCAACCCCTGTCCAGCTATTCATTAATACGTAGGAGAATGTATCAAGATATTCTTTCACTATTTAGATTCTCTTCTTTTTTGTAAGCATAATTTCCAGGCCCTTTTGCAGCCTTTTTAAGGAAAAGTAACATCTTTATACCACTTCCTCCTTTATTTGCTCCACTAACTTTGCGGTTTTCTGCTACATTCTAAATAAACTCCTCTTCAAAGAAGACAAAAAATAGGTAAGCACATTTTCCTTTAAACATATTAATATAACGTGAATGCAGCTTTTCTATTAAGGGATATAGTCTTTCATAGGATTCCATAGTCAGAATTAGAGCAAAGCAGAAAACTTCTATGCTGAAAGAAAAACTGGCGTCAATGATAAATGAGAATTGTATGCCTAAATTATGTTGTTCTCCAATTGTAAACCATAGCCTATGTTTTAACATGCAAATTCTGAAACTTGATTATAAAAACAACATAATATGTTTCCACATATAGTGTGAGTTGGTGATTTGCATATCAGATTAACTTGGTTTAGAAAAAAAACTGATTTTAAGCTGTCTGTGCTACAAAATTCAACTCTTCTGGTCTGTCGATTTTCATTAGTGATAGGGATTTTGCAATTTGAGGTCAGTTAGCAATTCTATTGATGCACAAACTGGAAAACCTCCCAATTCATTCGCTTATAGCCTCAATGGCTCATCATCATGGATTCATAGATTCCAGGGCCAGAAGGGGCCATTTCAATTGTGTAATCTGACCTCCTGTATAACACAGGCCATAGAACTTCCCCTCTCCCCCCAATTCCTAGAATGCATCTTTTATAAAAACATCCAATCCGGATTTAAAAATTGCAAGTGATGAAGAATCTACCATGACCCTTGGTAAATTTAGGGTGACCAGATGAGAGACCTGAAATATTGGGACGTGGGCGGGGGAGGGAATTGCCAGTGGAGAAAAAAGCAAAACAAACAAACAAAGCACAAAAACCCCAAAAGCCGGCAGCAAAGAAAAAAACAAAACAAAAAATCAAGAGCCACCAGATAACAGGAAAAATTGGTGGGGGCTGAGTACTCACTGGCAGCTCCACGCCCCGCCCCCCCCCTGCACCAGCTCACCTTAGCTCTGCCTCCACCTCCCCGAGCTGGCTGCTGCGTCCTGCTTCTCCCCTCTTCCTCCAGCACTTGCGCCGCCATACATGATTAGGGAGGGAGGGGTGAGGAGGAGGAATGTAGTGTGCTTGGGAAAGAGGCAGGGCCAGGGCCAGGTTTTGGGGAGCGATCTAATAGGGCAGTGAGAGGGCAGGGCTGGGGGAATGGCCAGGGCAGGTATTTGAGGAGGGGTCCAATGGGGGAGGGAGGGGCGGAGGGGCACCAGCCCCCTCCACCTGTGCGCCAGAGGGCAAAATATTGGGACAATTCGCAATCGGGATGTGAGACAAACAAGTAAATATCGGGACAGTTCCGATAAAATCGGGATGTCTGATCACTCTAGGTAAATTATTCCCATGGTTAATTACCCTCACTGTTCTACATTTACAGTCTGAATTTGTCTAGCTTCAACTTCCAGCCAGGAATGAAAGTAATTAATAAGAACTTAATACTGTGACTATAGGGGGAAAAGGAATTACTCAATATGTGCAGAAGGCATATCTGTTGAGTAAGAAAGTGCTGTTTTTATATATCTGGTTCACTGACTATAACGACACCAAGGAAACTTGAGCACTATGCGGTAAATTCTGTTCACACCACATTAAAATCAACTAGTACTCTCTGTACAACTTTTCATGAGTGATGTACCAGAATACTTGGCTGCTAATATCTAAACTGAATTGTTAAATTTATTTACCTAAATTTGGAATATTGCTGATTATATATTATATCTACTGCATGACTTAAAATAAACTTTATATTTGTGGATAATCTAAACACTATACCCAACTGTACAGATACTCTTTTCTTAGCCTAGGTATTATATAATTTTTTTAACATTAGCTTTAATAAAAAAGGTTTAAATTGGAATAGCTGACAACTTTGGCAAAAGAAAGCCTGATTACTGGATAAAGCAGGGTAATAATATTAAATTAAAATTAGTTATTTTCTGCTAACTAACTATTGAATTAAATTTTTTAGGATATTTAGAAGAGCTAGATCCTACCATGATCTTCAGACAGCAGTGTTCCAATTTCTAGGGACACAATAAAATGTGTTTGAATAAGACCCCCTAACCAGGTCCTTTCAACTTACTCGTTCTGTGATTGTGTACTTAACATGCCATCAACACAACGAGCCAACAAATTACCTTTTCTTCCTTCCATGCTTTGTTTTTAAAGGGCTTATTGTATTTCTTAAAAGTTTATTTAAGTAAAAGATCTATATCTGTGGCTTCAGAAAAAGGCAAGTCATTACCTTTAGAAATAAAAAGAGACTCTGAAAATAAGTCAGTATATATTATTCTGACCTTGCCTTTTAGTAACTTTTTTCTATTCCCTGTAATGTGAAAAGAGCACTAATGAACTTTTAAAACATGACAAGTCCCAAATAGAGATGGTAAAAGAAAGTGAGCAAACATGGAAGCTAGTGAAGACATGGATTTCTTTATGTTTTCCATAAATTTCATTCCCTGACTGAGGATATCAAATGTCAATGCAAACTATCAGTTGTGAAAGTAAATCACTTGAAGTCTGCTTGTTTTTGAGCTTGCTGACCATTTGCAAAGATGCAGCATTGTTTGTTTTATTGCAAAATTTTCATGTCAGGGATAAACTGTCAAAGCTGAGCACAAATTATAGCAAGTTAAATGAACATCCAAAAAACTGCAAGACACCTTTTCACAGCATATTTTGAAACTGGAGCTGGGATTACCTATGTTGCATTTCTTCCAATTCTCTGATCAGCTAAGCCTATTTCATACATACACTAGGGTCAGTGGAAGCTGTTTTGACTCACTTTCCCAGAAGAGATGTCTGCATTGCATGTTGTCTCTTGTGGGGAGTGGGGGCAGGGTAGTGTATGACTTAGGCCTGGTCTACACTAAGCGTTTATACCGATTTTAGCAGAGTTAAACCGATTTAACGCTGCACCCGTCCACAAAACGAGGCCCTTTATATCGATATAAGGGGCTCTTTAGACCGGTTTCTGTACTGCTCCCCAACGAGAGGAGTAGCGCTGAAATCGGTATTACCATATTGGATTAGGGTTAGTGTGGCCACAAATCGACGGTATTGGCCTCTGGGTGGTATCCCACAGTGCACCACTGTGACCGCTCTGGACAGCAATCTGAACTCGGATGCACTGGCCAGGTAGACAGGAAAAGCCCCACGAACTTTTGAATTGCATTTCCTGTTTGCCCAGCGTGTAGAGCTCACCAGCACAGGTGACCACGCAGAGCTCATCAGCACAGGTAACAATGCAGTCTCCTGAGAATCGAAAAAGAGCTCCAGCATGGACCGCACGGGAGGTACTAGATCAGATTGCTATATGGGGAGAGAATTCTGTGCTAACAGAACTCCCTTCCAAAAGACGAAATGAAAACATCTGAAAAAATTTCCAAGGCCATGATGGAGAAAGGCCACACCAGGGACTCAGTGCAGTGCAGAGTGGAAGTTAAGGAGCTCAGACAAGCCTACCGGAAAACCAAAGAAGCAAACGGAAGGTCCGGGGCAGGGCTGAAAACATGCTGCTTCTACGCTGAACTACATGCAATTCTAGGGGGGTCCGCCACCACTATCCCACCCCTCTCCATGAATTCTGAGGTGGGGGTGGTAATCTCAGCCAGGGCTGAGGATTCTGCGGACGGGGAAGATGAGGACGAGGAAGAGGAGAACGAGCTTGCAGAGAGCACACAGCACTCCGTTCTCCCCAACATCCAGGAGCTTTTTCTCACCCAGACGGAATTACCCTCCCAGCCCTCCCATGCCAGTAGCCCAGACAATGAAGCCATGGAAGCGACCTCTGGTGAGTGTACCTTTGTAAATATAAAACATGGTTTAAAAGCAAGCGTTTTTTAATGATTGATTTGCCCTGAGGACTTGGGATGCATTCGCGGCCAGTACAGTTATTGGAAAAGTCTGTTAACGTGTCTGGGGATGGAGCAGAAATCCTCCAGGGACATCTCCATGAAGCTCTCTTGGAGGTACTCCAAAAGCCTTTGCAGAAGGTTTCTGGGCAAGGCAGCCTTATTCTGTCCATCATAGTAGGACACTTGACCACACCATGCATGTAGCAAGTAGTCTGGTATCAGTGCATGACAAAGCCTAGCTGCGTATGGTCCCAGTGATTGCTGGCATTCAAGCAACATCCGTTCTTTATCTCGCTGTGTTATCCTCAGGAGAGTGATATCGTTCACGATAACCTGGTTGAAATTCAGGAATTTAATTAAGGGGACAGAGACGGCCATTCCTACTGGGCTGTTTGCCTGTTGCTTAAAAGAAATCCTTCCTTGCAGGTAGCCAAGCAGGCCGTGGGGGAGTGGAATGGCGCTGAGCTTTTTTGCATTTGGCTAGCAGGGATCTTCCCTGCTACCAGCCACGCGGTGGGGGGGGGAGGGGTAGGGGGTGATTAGCAGTGATCTTCCATTATACCAGCCATGTGGTGGGGGGAGGGGTAAAGCAATCATCCCAGAGAATTGGATGGGGGCGGTGGTTTCTGCTGCTGCATGTTAACAGGAAAGAAGCAGCACTGAATGGGATTTGCTTGGTATTTGGGAAAGCAGGGCAGTGTGTATATGAAGGCTGCAGAAGCCGAAAGACAATGGCTTACCATGGCCACATGCAAGCTGAATTCTGCTGCCTGGACCTGCGTCTCTGGGATCTCTAACACCAGAGCCGCAGGCACTCAATATTAAGATGCAAAATGCAACCTTGTAGTGAAATCACATGTGCTATGTAAGGTGAATAGCGTTGTTCACTGTGAAAGAGTATAACCATTGTTCTGTAAAATGTATCTTTTTAAATACTTCTCTCCCTTTTTTCCCTCCCTCATGCAGCTGCACATTTTTCAAGCCTCCCTACTCCATTCCGAAGGCTATCTCAGTTAAGGTGGAGGAAAAAAAAAAAGATGTGAGACAAAATGTTCTCGGAAATCATGGAAGTAACCCGCAGTGAAAGAGCTCATCTGAATGAGTGGAAGGACATGGTATTAAATTACAGGAAAGATGCCAGTGAACGTGAGGACAGGAGGGACCAAGGTGAGGATAGGAGGGATGAATGTGAGGAGAGGAGAGACGCTCAAGATGAGAAGTGGTGGCAGGAAGATCAGAGGTGTAGGCAGGAAGATCAGCAGTGGCGGGATGCAACGCTGGGGCTGCTGCGTGATCAAACTGACATCCTCCGACGTCTGGTGGAGCTTCAGGAACAGCAGCAGGGTCACAGAGTGCCGCAGCAGCCCCTGTGTAACCACCTTCACCCCTCACCATGTTCCATATCTTTCTCACCCAGACATGTAAGAACGCGTGAGGGAAGGCTTCGTGCACCCACCCGCTCCACCCCCATGGACAGCCCAACCAAAAGGCTGTCATTACTTTGAAATATTTTTAGTGGCCTTTTCCTTCCCTCCTATCCTCCTCCCAAACCACACCTGGGATACCTTGTCAGTTCTCTCCCTCTTTTTATAATGACTTTTAAATAAAGAATACATGATTTTTAAACGATAGTGACTTTATTTCCTTAAGCAAGCTGTAATCGAAGGGGGAGGGTGGGTTGCTTACAGGGAATGAGTCAGTCAGGGGGGGGTTCATGAAGGGGAAACAAACACAACAGTCATGCCGTACCCTGGCCCGTGATGAAACTCATTTTCAAAGCTTCTCTCATGCGCACTGCTTCATGGTGTGCTCTTCTAATCGCCCTGGTGTCTGGCTGCGCGTAATCAGCGGCCAAGTAATTTGCCTCAGCCTCCCATCCTGCCATAAAGGTCTCCCCCTTACTCTCACAGAGATTGTGGAACACACAGCAAGCAGCAATAACAATGGGGACATTGGTTTGGCTGAGGTCTGAGCGAGTCAGTAATGTGCGCCAGCGCGCCTTTAAACGGCCAAATGCACATTCTACCACCATTCTGCACTTGCTCAGCCTGTAGCTGAACTGCTCCTGACCACTGTCCAGGCTGCCTGTGTATGGCTTCATGAGCCATGGCATCAAGGGGTAGGCTGGGTCACCCAGGATAACTACAGGCATTTCAACATCCCCAACTGTTATTTTCTGGTCTGGGAAGTAATTCCCTTGCTGCAGCCGTTTAAACAGAGTAGTGTTCCTGAAGACGCGAGCGTCATGAACCCTGCCTGGCCATCCCACGTGGATGTTGGTGAAACGTCCCTTGTGATCCACCAGTGCTTGCAGCACCACTGAAAAGTACCTTTTGCGGTTTATGTACTGGGTGCCCTGGTGCTCCGGTGCCAAGATAGGGATATAGGTTCCATCTATCGCCCCCCCACAGTTAGGGAATCCCATTGCAGCAAAGCCATCCACTATGATCTGCACGTTTCCCAGAGTCACAACCTTTCGTAGCAGCAGCTTAATGATTACTTTGACTACTTGCATCACAGCAGCCCCCACAGTAGATTTTCCCACTCCAAATTGATTCGTGACTGACCGGTAGCTGTCTGGTGTTGCAAGCTTTCAGAGGGCTATTGCCACTCGCTTCTCAACTGTGAGGGCTGCTCTCATCTTGGTATTATGGTGTTTCAGGGCAGGGGAAAGCAAGTCACAAAGTTCCATGAAAGTGCCCTTACGCATGCGAAAGTTTCGCAGCCACTGCGAATCGTCCCAAACCTGCAAAACTATGCGGTCCCACCAGTCTGTGATTGTTTCTCGGGCCCAAAATCGGCGTTCAGTGGCTAGAACCTGCCTCATTACCAGCAGGATCTCCAAAGCGCAGGGGCCCGCGGTTTGAAAGAATTCTGTGTCCATGTCCTCATCACTCTTGTCACTGCTCTGCCATAGCTGCTTCCTCCTCGCCTGGCTTTGCAGGTCCTGGTTCAGCATAGACTGCATGAGAATGTGCAAGGTGTTTACAACGTCCACGATTGCGGTCTTGATCTGAGCAGGGTCCATGCTTGCTGTGCTATGGCATTTGCAAAGTTCATCCAGGAAAAAAGGCGCAAAACAGTTGTCTGCTGCTTTCATGGAGGGAGACGTGAGGCTGTACCCAGAACCATCCGCTACAATGTTTTTTGCCCCATCAGGCACTGGGATCTCAACTCAGAATTCCAAGGGGTGGGGGAGACTGCGGGAACTATTGGATGGCTATGGGATAGCTACCCACAGTGCAATGCTCCGGAAATCGATGCTAGCCTCGGTACATGGATGCACACCGCCGAATTAATGTGCATTGTGTGGCTGCGTGCACTCGACTTTATACAATCTGTTTTACAAAACCAGTTTATGTAAAATCGGAATAATCCTGTAGTGCAGACATACCCTTATTTTCCCCAGGAATTGTTTGCAAGGTTTATGAGGATTTTAAAGCTTGTCCATCAACAGCTCTGGTCTGTTCTCTGATGCAACGTAGGTATAGTAGCTCACTAGTACTCCTAATACTATATTGCACTGGGGGAGGGAGAGGACAGGACTAACCCGGAGACTCCTTGAAAGACACAGTAGTCTTGCCATTCACTGAAGAACCCGGAAGTGAGTAGCAAGCCACCCGGACCTTCCCTCCAAAATGAAAATACCAGCTAGGACTTTGGGAGTTGTTAGGGACAAGCTCTATTGCAAGAAGGGGAATTGTGCAATTCCAGAGGGCAGCAGAGCCTATAGGAGGGGCTCCATGGTTTCAGATAAGCATGCAGAAGTTTGCATGCTTACCTGAAGCATTTTGTGTTTTCCCCACTGGTTGATTGATATGTATGTGTTACTATATTAAAGCTAGTTGTCTGCATGCCTTTGTGTGTTTCTGATGGAGTTTCACACTTTTAAAATTTTATTTCCACTTATAGTCTTAGAAAACAGTGCAAAGATTATTTTTATTTATATTTTTTTAAAAAGGGACAAGGAGCTTATTTCAGCTTGAGTTTCATAATTAAAACAAAGGGGGACATTGTAGCCAAGGTTAACCCAAATGGCTGTATGGAGCATGTAAATTGCTTGCTCCTCTAGCGTGCAGAGAAAGCTTGTGCTTAGTGCAGTGTATAATTACATTTATACACTCATGAGCTTACAGGCCAACTTAACAAATGCTTTGGCTATGCTTTTACAAGAGTAGGAAAGGATCATGGCTGAGGCCCACCTGTAGAGATGCTTCTAGTTCTGCTCCTGCTGCTCCTACTGAAGGTTATTTCATTTAAATGATTGATATCATCACTCCTAGCCATGTCTTGCTTCGCGGTGCACTGTGGGATTCTGGTGAGCAATTACCTAAGCTTATCTCCTTGTCCTGATTGTGCCGTTCTTGGTGTGCAACTGTAGTTGTGCTGTCTCATCTAAATTCCACCTGTTCTGCCAATCCTGCTATTGCTACTAATTTGATCTGGGCCTGTGTTCTACCTGCCTAATCTAAATTGCATCCTACATATATGTTGCCCTTTGCAATGTTAGCAAAAAAATGTTGACTAGTTTTATTTTATTTTCCCTTGCTGACTTGGCAATCTGTACGGGTAAGGCAGTTCCCTCTCACCACAGAACGCGACTATTTTTGTGAGTGCAACTTGGATCAGACTGAGGAACAGAAGTTTAGAAAGCCAGAAGAGGCCAGGATCAGCATGATTTCTCTCCCTAATCCCATTCACCCTCCCCCAATACCCAAGAAAAAACACATCAAATGCTATTTGCTTTACCATTGCTGTTCAATATATTACAAGCATGACATTTCAAGCAAAGGTGGTTTTTTTTATATTTCTACATATGGCTGGACAAACAATGATCAATGCAATATAATTCTGGAGAAAAGGGAAATTTCAGGAATAGACAGAACACCTGACATTAAATGTACAATTTTCATTTTAAGTTTTACATTTTTAAAAAGTCACCATTTACACTCAGCTCTATTTCATATGTTCAGCTAGACCAGGGCCGGCTCCAGCTTTTTTGCTGCCCCAAGCGGTGAAGAAAGAAAAAAGATGAAGCCGCAATCGGCGGCACTTTGGCAGCAACTCTACCGTGCTGCTTCATTCTTCAGCGGCAATTCGGCAGCCAGTCCTTCACTCCAAGAGAGACCAAGGGACCTGCCGCCAAATTGCCACCAAAGACCCAGATGTGCTACCCCTTTCCATTGACCACCCCAAGCACCTGCTTCCTGCGCTGGCGCCTGGAGCCGGCCCTGAGCACGACTCCCATGAAATGAAATAACTTGGATAAAACTAGATATAACATTTGCCATGAGGAACAACTGGAGGAAAATGTTTAAAAAATTGTCATCAATTAGGGGGACCAGATGAGAGACATGAAATATCGGGACATGGGGGGCGGAGGATTGGGGGGGTCGCCGGCGGAGGGAAAAAAGAACAAAACACCAAGAGCCAGTGGCAGAGCAAAAAAAGAATGGAAAGCATGTTGAATAATACTAAAGAATCTTAGTCCCTCTGACTTTTTGTTAGGCAGCCAAATATCAGAAGTGATTTAAAAAAAGAAAAATGTGTATTTTGCAAAACGCTGCAGTATAAGTATCTTAAAACTGCTCAACAGCAAATATGATGGGTAAGCTAATGCAAGTCATAGGATTTAAAATCTATTACAATAACCAAGTCTGACCTCCTGCCTAACACAAACCTCAGAATTTCACCCAGTGATTCCTGTATCAAGCCCATAACTTTTGGTTGAGCTAGGGCATCTATTTTAAGGAGAAGCAGTCTTGATTTAAAAACTTTCAAGTGATGGCGAATCCACCACAAATTTGGTAAATTATTCAAATTGTTAATCATCCTCATTTTTATTAGCAAGTGTCTAATTCTTGAAAGTCCTTGAAAATCAGGCACTGACTGTAATATTTGCTTCCATACCCAGAGAGAATGCAGTAGTAGGCACATAAGTAATTCAAAGTATTTTGCCAAATCCAGAAATCCTAGGATACTGATTTCAGTGAAAGCATAATATTGTATCAGTAAAGTAGAACAAGGAGATTTCTTAGTAAAGCAGATGTTCTGCCCCAGCTTGGAGCTGCAGGGTCTGTACTCCTGACTGACTCCTGCTGATGTAAAATCAGGAGTGACTCCAGTGAAGTTAATGGAGCTACACTGGTATAAAACTGGTATGAGATGTAAACCAGGCTCATAATGTCCAAATTATATTACAAAATTTTCACAGAAGAAGTGTTATTTCTGAACAACGGAGGGTATGTCTACATCTAAAATTTTGCAGCGCTGGTTGTTACAGCTGTATTAGTACAGCTGTATAGGGCCAGCGCTGCAGAGTGGCCACACTTACAGCAACCAGCGCTGCAAGTGGTGTTAGATGTGGCCATACTGCAGCGCTGTTGGGCGGCTTCAAGGGGGGTTCCGGGAACGCGAGAGCAAACCGGGGAAGGAGACCAGCTTCGCCGCGGTTTGCTCTCGCGTTCCCCGAACCCCCCTGCAAACCGCAGGGAAGGAGACCTGCTTGCACGGAGGTTCGGGGAACACGAGAGCAAACCGCAGGGAAGGAGACCAGCTTTGCCGCGGTTTGCTCTCGCGTTCCCCGAACCACCCTGCAAACCGCAGGGAAGGAGACCTGCTTGCTCGGGGGTTCGGGGAACGAGAGAGTAAACCGGGGAAGGAGTCCAGCTTTGCCACGGTTTGCTCTCGCGTTCCCCGAACCCCCCTGCAAACCACAGGGAAGGAGACCTGCTTGCACGGAGGTTCGGGGAACGCGAGAGCAAACCGGGGAAGGAGACCAGCTTCGCCGCGGTTTGCTCTCGCGTTCCCCGAACCACCCTGCAAACCGCAGGGAAGGAGACCTGCTTGTTTGGGGGTTCGGGGAACGCGAGAGCAAACCGGGAAAGGAGACCAGCTTCGCCGTGGTTTGCTCTCGCGTTCCCCGAACAAGCAGGTCTCCTTCCCTGCGGTTTGCAGGGTGGTTCGGGGAACGCGAGAGCAAACCGGGGAAGGAGACCAGCTTGATTACCAGAGGCTTCCTCAGGTATGCTGGGATACCTGCTTATTCCACGGAGGTCAAGAAAAGCGCTGGTAAGTGTCTACACTTGATTACCAGCGCTGGATCACCAGCGCTGGATCCTCTACACCCGAGACAAAACGGGAGTACGGCCAGCGCTGCAAACAGGGAGTTGCAGCGCTGGTGATGCCCTGCAGATGTGTACACCTCCTAAGTTGCAGCGCTGTAACCCCCTCACCAGCGCTGCAACTTTGTGATGTAGACAAGCCCTAAGAAATTCACCTTCGCCTTTAATCTCATTGTGGCAGCTTCAAGGACACATGAACCCTTAACACCTGCTTTCCATGATAAGAACACTCAACGTAAACCATTTTCTGATCATCAGCTTAGAAGGGCAGAAAACTTTCATTACTGCTGCAATATTTCAACATATGCAGCATTGCCAACTCTTGTGATTTTACAACAACTCCTGTGATATTTACTATTTTCTTAAAGCCCCAGATGCTGGAATCAAAGGTTTGCATGAGAATCTCAGCTTTCATTTAAAACATTTTCTAGCCTTTGCAGATGCAGCGAGAAGCTTGAAAATGTGAAGCAAGTGTATGCAGAAGCCGAGAAACAAAAGGCAAATAAAAAGCACTACATTTAAAAAAAAAAAAACTCATGCCACTATGATTTGGGGGGCCCAACTCATTTTTTGAATGCTTGTGATTGGCAATGGTGCACTGATAACTGATTTTGTTTCAGAGTGTGAAATACCTACATCAGAGATGTAAAATCCTTGTGTCTCTTCTATAACAAATGCCATGTCTCTTCAAGCTCTGCCTCTTTATTATTTCAGTGTTACCTGTCACAATGCAAATCTTTAGCCTTGGCTACACTAGTGAAATTTAGAGGGAGAAATTCCTACCATTATCATCATTAGTGCAGCTCTACTGATAGTAAACACAGTCCGGACACTTTGCTAGTGCTCCAGGAGCCATGTCTAACCTTTTTATCTCTGCATCAATTAGATCTGCTCTGCCAAAAGCACAGTATCTGTTCTAGACATCAAATATTTGGAAGGCCAGATCTGTGAAAGCAGCAGTGGAAGCTCATTGATTACGCAGGCTTTTGTCAAGTGAGCAGAAAGCCATGCTTGACTTCAATTTGTGTTAAGTTCACAGCATATGCATTGACAAGTTAGATAAAAAAATATATTCTTGCCGGAATGTTGCAACATAACACTACTTTATTTCTCAGAATTCAGAATGATAGCATACAAGAACTCATACACAGAGAGACAGAAAACAGACTGTTCCCTAAGGCAGACAGGCCCAAATCACCGCACCTTGCTTTTTCAAGCTAGTTCTTTCCAAACTTGCCTGTCTGCTGACTGATTCAGATGACCCAGATCACATGGCTTCCCTCAGAAACCTCCAGCCTGCAAGCACGATGAGGAAATCCCTCACACTTAAAGTGATCAGTTGTAATTTTTAACCAGTTTCTAAGATACCACACTATGCTTTATTAAAATGTTTAAGAACAAAAAAATTGGTGTCTGGTTTCAGCTGCAGAGAGGTCCTTAGTACTATCATGCTAGCTAGACAAATGCTTTCTTGAAGAAATAAAGCTGCGAAGTCCAGAGTTTACTTATATTAACCCAAGTGATGAGACACAGAGAACACAGTATACTTTGTTTACTTTTTGCCAATGGCTAGATATAACCCAAGTACCTTAGCAAAGACCTAAGTAGTTTCAATAGAGAGTGATGGAGGTGAAGCTGCTAACTTTGGTAGACGGTTTGCAACACCTTTACCAGTTGCATGCAGGGTGAGGGCATGTAGCTTACTGATCTAGAATCCCAGAAGTATCATTTCTGTAACCCACCAGTTACTAACTTCCTGCCTGACTTTTCTCTCTCCTCCCTACATGACCTGGCTGAAGGCAAGAGGAGGTCAAGTGACTTGTCTAAAGCCAAACAGTGAATGAGTCATTCAGTTTAGATATGAGTCTAAGAAACTCCCTTCACTCTACTAGAATACACTCTCTTTGTCAGCACTAGTAATGCTATTTTGATGGGGTAGACTTATTGCATGAGCCTTATTAAGAGGTGGCAAGCATTCACAGCTCCAACTGCACGCACCTCTTGTCTAGGTTATTTCCACAAATATTATGATCTGGATGTGGTGCTTCTGAGAAGGATTAGTCTTTTAGCGTAAGTATAAACAACCTTCAAGCCAGCAACAACAGTAAAATGAAAGGACCATTTGGAAACCATGTGATGCAAAATATTTGATTAGTTGGCCTGTGTTTGTTACTGGTACAGCCACTTTGTATTAATAACAGAAAAGATACATTATGTTCTTCAAATAATTGCTCTAAACCAGTGGTTCTCAAACTTGTTCTGCCTCTTGTGCTGGGAAAGCCTCCGGAGGGCCGGGCCAGTTTGTGTACCTGTTGCATCTGCAGGTTCGGCCGATCACGGCTCCCAGTGGCCACGGTTTGCTGCTCCAGACCAATGGGAGCCGCGATTGGCTGAACCTGCAGACACAGCAGGTACACAAACCGGCCCAGCCCACCAGGGGTTTTCCCTGCACAAGCTGCAGAACAAGTCTGGGAACCACTGCTCTAAACACTGCCAAGATCAACAGCCATGAATTATTTGTTTGTAAATAAAGTGCCAACTTCCTCCTGCACAAGAATATTAATGGAGAAGAGAAAATACTAGCCCACTATAGCAGATCTTGAAGACTGCAGGTGGAAATGTAGCATGACTTTTTTAGTAACTTTACCTCAGCCTTCTCATGCACATTAGACCTTAACATCTAATGCATTATGATGCATAATGTTTTCATTTTTCTTATGTCAGAAAGAAGAAAAGTACTTTTAGGGGAAAAATGTAAGTTTCATTGTCTGCAATAATTTTTTTGTCAAACAAATCAACAACATCAATATGGCCAACAATGTCTACACCAACAGCAAAAGCTTAGAGCAAGGGACCTGGCCTTTGGGTGGAGGGGTTAAAAAAATATAATCAGAAACCAGTAAAAAGTGTTCAGTGGGCAACAGTCCCTATTGTCCTTCTAGCTTCTAAAACAGTTTCCAAGGAATTATTTATTTATTGGAATGGAAGTGGTTGTGGTACTTCAAAGGATTTGGACTAACAGGTTTGAGAACAACTGAATTGTAGAATGAGGTCAAAGAAAAAAAGCAAGAGAGATGTTAAAAGTGTTGAGAAGCAGATCAAAGCATCCCTTTAACAACAGCAAACATCCTCCCTATTTCCTTCAGTGCAGAAGTAGAGCAAAAGGCAGGGGCAGTTGTCGGAAATGTAAAGTAGTCTTAGTATCGCAATTACACTTCCTATTATCAACAACTAGAAGAGGTTCCGGTGGATTTTTTTTCCTGGATAACTAGAGCTACATTCTTTTGTTTGAAACAAAAATTCACCCGAGGCAGAAATCATCACGATTGGGTACAAAACCTCAGCATCTAATAAAAAGTTAAAG
Source organism: Gopherus evgoodei (assembly GCF_007399415.2). Classification (NCBI taxonomy): domain Eukaryota; kingdom Metazoa; phylum Chordata; order Testudines; family Testudinidae; genus Gopherus; species Gopherus evgoodei. The sequence goes on along the minus strand of NC_044325.1, from coordinate 110,206,202 downwards.
GCTTGATGCAGTGGTATGGGAAGAAATAGGATAACTGCTATCAATCTAGAGTTCTAGATAAAAAAAATATACAACCTAGTTTTAGAACCATATGGTGAAATCTTGGCCCCTTGAAGTCAATGTGAGTTTTGACATGTAGAATTTCACCCACAATGCAAAAACAACATTCTCTCTATTGGAACAATTCAGGAAGAATTCAACAACAGGATCCTTACAGAGAGATTTCCTTCTCCTGAGCCTCTTCCCCTGGGTTTAGCAATGGGAATAGGGTGATCGTCTCTGGCTTCTGGCTTGGCCAAGCCACATTACTTCCGATTTATAGATAAAACTCCATATTTTGCAAAACTATGAAGGGTGCAATCCATTGTGATGAAAATGAGCAACTCCACATTAAGGGGAAGTGTCTCGTTATACTCCCATCGGATTATGCTCGCGTCACAGAGCATACTGAGAAACGCGTGAAGACTAATGAATCTCGTACGTCTCAGAAGGGAGTGGGGCGAAGAAAATAAAAGACAAGAAAAGTGGGGAACCTCAAGGGAACTTCCTCCAACTTTCTCCCCAAAATCTCTGAGTTTCATGGTATGGTTTTATTGCTGAAATAATATTTAGACACAATGCAGTATTTTAATACATAAATCAAGTCAGGTAACTTTTACCAAAATTATTCTACTAAAAAAGGACCTTGAACCACAGATCACTGTATTATCATAAGCCTTCTAATTAATTTAGAAAATATTTTAGCTTTATGCTGTATATTCCTTTTTATGCTGTAAATCATTTTGCTTTTAAATTCTATACAAAGCTTCCTGACATGGTGTATTTTTAACAGCAATTTAGCTTATTTAAAGGGTTTTTTTGGCTGCTACGTTCTGATGATTTGAATTATGATTATAACATAAAAGTAATTCGCGGTTAAAGCTGAGAAAGCATGTCCTATTAAACTCTTATTTTCCTTAAATTGAAGTACATTTCTCAACATTTCATACATGGGTCAGAGGAGGTCAATCGGTGGCTTGGAAAAAAGGAAAATTTCACACCTGAAGAGTATGAAAGTGTTCTACAGATAGACCATCTATCTGCCCTTTATATTAGCTCTTATGATGAATAAAGCTTTTTTGTTTTACAATAAAACATAATTTTTCAGCTTTCATCTGCAAAGTAGTTAAATAATGGCATAAATTCAAATAAGAATACAGAGCAAATACTTATGGCTATTCAGAGATAAAACAGCAGCAACTTCTTTCAAGCTCCCTATTTGAAGAGGGAGTGGAAGGAGCTAAAAGATCTTGTGGTTCTTTTCAGACTGACAACAATTTGTTTTGAAAAGAAGCTGAACTGAGGTTCAGACATTCAAAAATGTCATGTGCCTTTTAAATTAAAGCAAAAGCCTTAATGAAATACTCCCCTCCCCCATTTTTAAATAATCCAATGAACTTGCAAAAGAAAAAAAATTATTTAAGGAGGATCTTATAATTACACAGCAGTCATGAGATTCAGCATTAAAGTCACTGCAGTAGCAACCTTAACTGTGCCCCATTGTGTACAGAATCACAACTGGGCCTTTTACTATATATAAATCACATGACAGAGCAAGCCCAGTGCAATTTGAATTTTAGCTTAAAAGTTGCACTGTCAACTTGAAATCCAGTCCATTTTTTAAAAAACATTGTTAATAGTTGTTTCAGATTCTACGCCTACCCGTGAATTTCTGCCAGTATTTTTGGCTTCATGATCATATCCTAATATTTGTCTAGAGGTTTTTTCACTTCCTTGTTGCAGTGAGAAACACATACAAGGGGACCAACTGACTGAATATACAGGGGAAAACGTAGAACTGACTACACACAAAGTGTTGTCAAATGCACAGATAAATAAAAATGGTTGTTCTCTTATAACTTTCAATTATAGTCATTTTAGGAGTTACTTTTAACAATAGTAGGAAAGAAATGTTATTTTAAAGACCAAGTCACTTTAATGTGGCATTAAAATACCTCTTTGCATTCAGAGTGTTACAGTTCAGTGACAAATAAGGTGACCAGACAGCAAGTGTAAAAAATCAGGATGGGGATGGGGGGGTAATAGCAGCCTATATAAGAAAAAGATCCAAAAATCAGGACTGTCCCTATAAAATCGGGACATCTGGTCACACTAGTGACAAATAACTTACTCAGTTTTTCCACTAGTTTGTGTGTAGAAACATATCAATTTCTACCTCTGGGCCCTCTTCAAGCAGTTCTGTAAGGGCAGAGTGTGGTGAACACAGCTCTAAGATACATAAATTGCTCTATGACTTCCATGCCCTTGCAGCATACATTTCTACTGAAGTTACATCTATATAAACCACAAAAACGCTACAAAAATCAGGTGACGTTAAGGACCCGGCTTTGAACTCAGAAGCAATGATATTTCTGAAATGAGCCTAAAACTTCATCTATAAAAAGGCAACATCGAGTTAATGTTACATTTCGCAGATACATTTCCTTTCCTAAAAAAAATGAATCTCTCAAAATCCTAGGTTACCAGAAGTGAAAAAGGATTTTTGAATGTGTGTTCATGTAGCCAAAAGTTGGGGGGAAATTCACTAAACATACATAAGCAATGCTGATATCATAAGCACAGCTTGTCACAGACCGAGATGTGGGCAGTCATGCTCACTGGTCAGAGCAAGAGGCAAGATCCAGGAGTCAGAGCCAGGGTTGGGCACCAGGAGTGAGAAACCAAGCAGGGCAGAAGCAAGGCATGAACAGGGCTGCAGCAAGCCTGGGAAGAAGGCAGGCTCAGCAGCCATTGCAGCTGCAGGCATAAGCGTTGAGCAGCTACTGGCCAAAGTGCTATTGCTGGGCTTAAGAGCAATCCTGACAACACCATTACCGAAGCTGAATACCACTGACTTATGCAAGCACTTCCACTGAAGTCCACTGGACTACCACATGAGTATTACACAGTCATTAAGGTTCGCACAATCTGGTCCTGGATGTTAGAATGAATAATACCCATGCAGAACAGCACCTGCTGAGTCTTATTAATCTATTTCTATATGTTCTATATGTTGGAGGCTTCTTTGCAGCCCATGTTACATGTGGTACTCACTGTACTGCAAGATAATAATTATTAGTTTTCAAAGCACTTGGGGAAAAGAAAGAAAGATTTTGAGGTGGTTGGAGGTTAGGTGGGGTTTTCTTACATTCCGTTGGCCGTGGGTGTTTTTTTTTTTTCCTTTTGCTGTTTAAAATTCAGTGAAGAGAACTGCAACGAAGGTCAGTGTGTTCTAATGAGCACAGTGGTTAATTCTAGTTAGTTATTAACTGTAATACACATTAACCAAACTGTAAACAAGCTACAGATCAATGTTTCCTATTGAGAGTTTCTTTCCTGAAGTCAGACTGGAACCAATTTGACTGGATAAATTATTGTTGGGGCTTTTTTGTTCTGGTATTTTTTTTTTTAAGAAGTGGAATGAAGCATCCTTTGTGCCATTATTCCCTGGCTGAAGATTCTGTTAGGGAACGATAGTACCATGTGTTACAAAAACACGCCCACACAAGTCCCCCACAATACAGCTTCTTGGAAAATTCTCATTCTTTTGAAAGTGAGGCCTACGTGAAAATCAAGTATCATCAACTAATCATTCTAAGCCTTCAGAGTTGATTTATCTGCCAGATTATTTTTTTTTAAGTAAGCTGGACTTTTTAAAAATGAACCAACAACAAAATCAATTAACTATATTTTCAAGCAACTGCCCTCCGAGAAATACAAATGTATGGGTGAAATTCACCTCTGTGCAGAGAGGCAGACTAGGCCTCTGCACCACTTAAGTCCAATTTAAGCCCTGAAACGAAGGTTTCAGGGAGATCTAAGCAGTGACTGTTTTTTTGCCCTGGCTCTCTGCATGGGGGTGAATTTCATAGCGTAAAATTTTACCTTTGCAGCTAGATTTTGCCCTAGATATCATATGATGCATTATAGGGTGCCGAGCAGCTGGAGCCCCAGGGAACATTTGGACACAATAAGGACTCCCCTTGGAGAGCCTACAGGCAGCACAGACAAACAGTGCTCTAGTGCCTGGTCTACATTGGGCAGGGAGGGCGTGGGGGAGATCAACCTCAGATACGCAACTTCAGCTACAAGAATAGCGTAGCTGAAGTCGACCCATCCTAGATAGACTTCCCTCGTGTCCTCACAGCGCAGGGTCAATTGCCGCAGCTCCTCCATTGACTTTGCTTCCACCTCTCACCAAGCTGGAGTTCCACAGTCGACAGGAGAGCGATTGGGGATCAATTTATCACATCTACACTACGTGCGATAAAATCGATCCCCGATAGATCGATCGCTACCTGCCAATCCAGCGGGTAGCGTAGACATACCCTAATTGACTAGCCTTCAGAGAGATGCAGACGGAATGTCACTTTATCATCTCAGCAAACAGAGTACAGACTTCGTCCTACTGCTATAGGGAAACTCCTTCAGATCATTCAGACTTTTGCAGAGAAAGTCTACAGTCCAAAAGGCAAGGTAACAAATCTAAAAGAACAGTTACAGAGAAAACCAGAGAGTGTTGTAATGTTGCTAAATATGTATGATTTATGTCCTTAGGGACCCGAAGGTTGGAGGGTGAGATATTCCACAGAGGAAGGAAGGTGAACAGAAAGCCTGCTACTGTCTCAGGGCTAATCTACACTGACAACGTTAAAGTGTGAGACAACGCTTTAACATGGCTTGTTTAGTAGCAGCAAAGCCCACCTCCACAAGGGGTGTGGCTACCAGCGCTAGCGTGCTGTCTATATTGGCACATTACAGCGCTGAAACTTGCAGCGCTCGGGGCGGGGGGAGGGGGGTGTTTCACACCCCTGAGCAAGGAAGTTGTAGCGCTGTAAAGTGCCAGTGTAGAGAAGCCCTCAGATTGGGTGCAACTACAGTAAAATGCAAATTGAGGGGTTGATGTACTGAACTTCATTTTAAAAAGCTTTCAAACAGAACTGTTGCAGGTGCTGTCGTGTTTTTACCCCACAAGAGAGAATTTTAAAAAACAGCAATAAAAGATGAACAGAACTAGGGCTAAGACACAAATGTCTTCTGTTGTGAATGCTAAAATGATGCAGTCTCTGAAAGACAGGCAAAAATGTACAGCGCAATAGATCTTTTACTCCCCTTAACTCAATTCTATGCCTTAATTCAAAGCTGTGCTATTACCCTAGCAATGAGGCTCTAACACTAAATGATTTTACCATCAGTCTGAAAAACTTCAGTGTCCAGCCATCTCCAATAATAGCAATATCAAGACAATGGATTCTATTGAGACATCTAATCAGGGCAGATAGTCATTTACATAGAACATTTTCTGTGACTCTCTGTAATACACCATCTCAAAGACTCAATTCAGACAACTCTCTTTTCCCACAGACATTAAAAAAAAAAAGATGTCCTTTAACAGGGAAGGCAGCAATGGTCCCCTCCAATCCTACAGACTTGCTAACAGAAGAAAGTAAAAGATGGGATTTTCCTGCCAGCTAAGGACATGCACTCTTGTTAACCAAAGAGCTTTTTTTAAAATACATAATGATATATCATCTTTAGCTAAGTTGAGAACTGAACCTTCTAAATGTATTATTAATTTTGATTTCATAGGCTTGTTTCATTGAATGAGGCTTGGAAATCCTACCATCACCCTATGCAAGTTTCACCCTAAATTCATGCATAGACATCTTTTATTAAAACCTTCCACATTCTCCTCTCCTGCACATTGAATTGCTATTTGTCTTCACGTAACGGGAGGCAGCATGGTCCATCTGATATAACACTGGACTGGGAGTCAGGAGACCTGATATGAGCTTTGCACCTGACCTGATGCATGACCTTGGGCAAGTCACTTCAACTCGCTCTGCCTGTTTCCCCATCCATCCGTTCTCTCATCCAGTAGATTGTAACATATATATGTATATATTTAGCACAGTGAGGCCCTGATGTCAGCTGAAGCTTCTAGGCATTACCATAATACAAGCAATCATGAGAGTATCCTTCCTCTTTTCCACTTCCCTTTCTGTACATAGTTCTAGATTTTGTCACTGTTTTTGTTTAGTATTAAGTGGCAGATACATTATTCTTGGAAGAAGATGAACTATCTTTGGTTATATGTAGAGATGTTAACTCAAAACATAACTGACAACTCTTTACAGTACTCTTCAATAAAACACTTTTTTTTTTCAAAATAGTTTAGGGCCCCGTTCTGCTGTCTTTATTCATGTTGACTAGCTCAGTGCCATTACTTGCAGAGAAATTCTCTGTGATGGAAATTGGTGCATCTTGACTGAAGTCAATAGAGCTGTGCTAATTTACACTAGCAGAGAAATTGGCCTCTGGATTTTAATGAGACTATTTGCAAAATATTGTACTATTTCTGACATGAGTAAGGGTTGCGAGACTGTCTCTCGGCCTTGGGCTTCCCTCCCCATTATGTGTCCTGTCCCATCTAACTCGTTACCATGATATCTGAGTGCCTGCTCAGTGTATCTTCTGCCATACTGCTGTGCAGTCTCCGTTTTAATGTATGGCATTCCTCTACTCATGGTATGACACAGCACTGCCTTTGGCAGCAAATACAGCATGGTGCAGCAGTGCACACAAGACTCAATCTGTCTGAAACAGCATTAGGAAAGCCACAGAGTAAATAACGTATTTGCCATTTCTGGATCTGTAGCATGGAGTAGATGGATCAAAAGATTTGATCCACAAAGGTAGTTCCTATGAAGAAAAAAAAAAATTTTAAATCATGCTCTTCAGTTCACATGAGGCTGAGGGACAGGTTCACATTCACATTCCTACACACACACACACACACACACACACTGCCAGCACTGAGCACTACCACTTTTGTGCTTTTAAGTTACCATTCCTCCAGTTCTTTACCCTCACTCCTCCCTTCCCCCAAGGCCCTACCCCCTGCTCTGCCTCTTCCCGCCCCACACTACTCCTTCTCCCAAGCCCCCCCAACCTTTTCCCGCCTCCACTCCACTCCTGCCCTGTTCTGCCCCTCCCCTGAGTGTGCCATGCCCTCACTCCTCCTCCCTTTTCTCCCCCCAGGGTCCTGGATGGCGCGAAACAGCTGATTGCGGTGGGTGGGAAGCACAGGGAGAGAGGAGAAAGCACTGATTGCCGGCCCGCCGGTGGGCAGGAGGCACTGTGGGGGAAGAGGGGAGCTCATGGGGGGTTGCCGGTGTGTGCTCAGCACCCACCACTTTTTTCCTGTTGGGGTTCCAGGCCTGGAGCACCCACGGAGTCGGCACCTAGCATGTGACTTTATGCCCCTCTAAATAGGGCACTGGACCCCAGCTTTTGCAAGTTGAGGAAGCAGGTGGGTCAGAGAGAAAGCAGCCTTGCAACAATCCTAGTTAATAACCGCGTTTCATTCTGTGTCCTAGACACTGATTTTATCACTGCAAGCCACATTGTTAACACTGTTTATCACTATATTTTGTGTTTGTGAATCAGTTACTCCAGAGCCTCTTCCCTCCCACCCAGTTTATAAATAGCACAGAGTACAATACTAAGTTTGTGTACCAAGACAGAGACTTTCAGAAACTTACCAGTGTACATTAGGATGATGAAATTAAAAAAAAAAAAAAGGAGAGAAAAAGAGACTCTTTTAGTTATTATTAGGACTGACTTAAATGGCAGATTCTCCCATTTTATGAACTGTCCAGGTCATTGTATTCATTGCTCATTCCTGCTCAGCATTGCTAACAAAAAAGAATGCCTTCAGCTAAGATCCAATTTATCTACCAGTGCACAGCTTTTATGATTTTGCATATTTTTAAAAGATAAAGATTTTATATGACTGATACTATTTCTAGCTAAGAAAACATTCCCATCCACCCCACATTGTTCTCTGGCATCTGTGCTTCATCAGCCCAGAAGAGACTTTGACACCTTATGCATTTCTGACAGTAGTGGTGATACTGGGACTTTCACTAGCTCTTATTGACTGATTTACTGGTTGTATTTTGTTAACCAAGAAGAATGAAACTATAAATTCCTTCCTGCTTTCTGGAAATTTACCAGCGCATACAAAATATAATTGCTGCTATTTGAACAGGTAACCAGCACTGACTTGCTACAAACCACTAGTTCTACGGTTAAACAAGAGAAGCTGGGCAGGACTGCATCAATGAACTTCAAAGTTAACATCAATAAATGGTATGTACACAATACATAGCAATTGTTTTAACAACTAGTGAACTAACGGAGTGCAAAACATGCATAGTTCATGATGAAAAGAGTATACATTATTAATGTATATAGGATTAGGTACCTATAAGGACTTCACACATTATCCATGCTAGATCAATACAATCATAAGCAGTGCATTCCTCCAGCTTCAATGGATTACCATTTCTTGGCATTTATCATTCAACAGCTCGTGGCTATAAAAACATTTTTGGCAATTGCCTAGGATGTGTAAACAAATTGAACAAAGTCCCTCCCGTGCGCAATGGTTACGTTGCAAAAGAAAAAATTCCCTGGGGTTGTAAAAACCACTTTCTTGCAATGGTGAGATGTACAACCTACTGCCCCAATAGTATGAAGTGGACTAAAATATGGCTAACAAAAGTTCACCAAATGGTTTCCTTTAATCCAAATATGCCCAATACCTTTTAAGCCAAAATTCTATTCTGGGAACCAGACTGTGCCTAAATATTAATTGCAGCATGGGTGATTAATCGTAAGAGATATGGATGGAAAATATTTCTTTGTATAAGCACTGGATTGTTCTGAAATCTATTAGTTATCTCTCTGACGCTGTAAACCTCTAGTGTTGGTGCCTCAGTCATTTCCTTTGACAAATTAGTCCGTTGTCTAATTGAAAGCAATGGCAGAAATAATTTCTAAGCTTCTGACTTAAATGTTCACCTTTGAAAAAAAGATTCATGCAGCTTTCTTTTCCATCCTAAAATAATTCCCATTCTCACCATCCCATACACCAAAACTCTCATTCCTGTCAAACTGTGGATTTGACAAATAAGTACAAATACACTACTCCTTTAAAGTCAGACAGAGCAATACATCAGAAGGCAGTTGAGACCCTCTGAAATGAGTCTTTGAATAACCTTAAATCAGAAATACTGAAAGCAAGCCCAGGCAATTAACTTCCTTCTTATCAACTCCAAGGAGATCTCAAGTGTTACAGAAGTTGTAATTAACACCTTAATTTAAAAAAAAAAGCTCTGACAACCCACATCAAAGAAAAGATTATTACTTAGGGAATAGTTCCCATTGTGTGAGTTCCATTGGCCAGTGACTGACAGAGTTATGTACATGACAAAGGCATGGGTCCCAATGAACTTAAAAATCAGTATCATAGGTGATAACCAGCAGTGTTGCAAAATCACTGCTATTAGATTTTAAGTATGCTATTTGGTAAAATTTTCCCTCCAGCAAAAAACTATATAACTATTCATGCTTTAAAACCTACAGTTTCAGAGCAATTCGCAACAAAAGTCAGAGTCCAAAAAGATAATCTGAACCTTTCTATGTGATTCTAAAATAAAGTTATTAGTACCAAAATGAAGTGAAACTTGATTGGCAGATGTCTACAACTGTGCTCAACATGAGCTCCTGCCTTTCTAATCTTATTCAGTTCACATCACTGCCTATATCCCGCTGTCACTTTTTAATTCTCAATGTTCCATAGCACCATTCTAATACATATGCACCACAAGATTCAAAGCTAGCAGGCCCAATCATGATCGCATTTCCAGAAGAAGTGATATACTCCTACTAAGAGACATGAACACCAGATACCAGTTACTATAAAATGAAAGAAAGAATATGATGATACTTGAATTCTATTTTCTAACAGAAAACAAGAAAGCACACCGAAGAAGAGTACGGTGAGTTTTATAGAACAAATATGAACTATGCAACATTACCTTCTAATTTTTTTCCCTTTTTTTTTTTGCACTCCGCATGACTAGACACTCCAACATGTGCTCTGTGGTTTTTACAAATAGTAACAGCCTGACCTCATATTGACTTTGAAAAGTATTGCTCTATTAGCATACTTTATAGTCACCTTAAAACTATACGTGATGAGACAGAGGGTGTGTTTGTTTTGCAACAACAGTGGATTCCACTTATGCCTAGCTAGACAAAACCAAAGGGAAAAAAGAACAGCATCCCCATGCACTGTAAATTAAAGTGTGACTCTATAAAATAGATCTCACCCCTGGAGAGAAAGAAGGAACTTCTCTTACTTTTAGAAGGATTGGAAAAGCCTACATAACTTGGTATGTCGATTGTAAACCCCAAATCTTTCCTTCAAAACACACAATACCATGCTCAGTTGTGTAATGTATAAACAAAAGTAGCTGCTGTATATGGATGGTCAGCTCTGCTTTAAAACCTTTCTTCCAGTTGACATTTCAAATGCACGTGTGAAGATACTTAATCATGCAGTGGCTGATGTGCAGAAGCACTGGCAGGGTTCTTTGGACAAATGTTCCTTCCCCCACGATATGCTCTGTTTGCAAGCATCATTTAGTACAAAACCACCCCCCATTTTATCTTTTTATCTTCGGAGAAAATCTTCAAAGCTTCTCTCAGAAATAGTCTTCAGTTCACAGAATCTCATGAATCCCTTTGTTAAATACGTGCTTTCACAAAAACCATCAAACGCCCACACGCCCTCACTATATACAACCTCCGTGCAAAACAAAATATTACTACATTTAATTTCTGAGGGGGATCCTCTGCCCCGGTTTGCCTATCATTTGTCCTGGTTGTTCTGACCAGTACTTCTGGACAAAGAGGGCCAAACACTGTTACTGCAGGTTGGTTCAATGCTGTCCCTGGACTGGCCAGATGGGGAGCTGTTTGAGATTAGTTTAAAGTGCCTATCCCTCTATGCTAGCCCACTGGGAACAGCGGCATCAAGCTTAGTTGCAGAGTTTAGTTTTTATGAGAAAATGCATGGTCAGAATTTTAAAATCATCCTTCCAACAGTGCCACTCGATGCAGCAATTCCTCCCTGCACAGCACTGCATGGAGGCTCTTGAACTTAATAGCTGTTCCTCATAATAGCAACAGTGGTGGCAAGTGTTATCCTCCTAAGGCCTGCACAGACAGCAGACTGTCTGCAGATTCAGGCAGACACAACTGAATCAATTCCATTCAGGTTGGGTTTTCAAGATAACCTATGTAATAACCATGAGGATTAGAATTTTTTTTTTAATTAAAACAGATTCCAATGTTGTCATATGATGCCAGGAGCTCGGGGCCTTTTATGCCCATGCCTCAATCTGACCCTGAGATGAGATTTAAACAGGGCTGGTTTTAAAGAGGGAGTGCTCCAAATTAAGACAGCAACTCAGTTAAGGAGGACTGCTTACCACCAACTGTTGAACCAAGAGGAGCTCAAGACTGAGAAAGCAACAACATGCTGTTTCTCTATCTAGCTGAAGAAACCCCTTACATGAAACATAACACAAACACTGGTCCTTTCAGTCTGGTAGCTCCTCAAAACAACTTCTGAGCTTAGTCCCTGTGACTATAGTAAGCTTCTCTGAAGACACAAAGGGTTTATATAACAATGTTCTTCAATTAGTATTTCAGGAACAACTTATTTAATAATATTTTTTGTTTTCCTGTAGACTTAACAAAAGCAAACAAAAACCCTGTTGATAATATTAATAAAAGAAGAAAATACTAACCCCAGAAATACATTGTTTTGACAAGCATATTTTAAGCCAAATACATATCATATTTTATTCTCTTGATGCTTATCTCAATGCACAGTTCCTTTTCCTTTAACAAAAATATTCCTCTTTCAAACAATACTTGATGCTAAACAAATACAGCCCAAGTACTAAAACAAATTATTTTGGACACAAGACTCATTTCTTTTCTCCTGCTCTACATTCAGACAAGCATATATCACCAGTGGTGCTAAAATTATTCTTTAATTTCATAGCAACAAGACAGCTGACCATGCTTACTCTTACATATTCAACACAAGTTTTCTCCTAGAACTACGTGGAAGAGGAACATCCTCTAAAGATTAGCACACAGGCCTGGGATTCAGAAGATCTGGGTTCTATTTTGCCATTAATTCATAGTATCACCTAACCTCTTTGTGCCTCATCTTCCATATCTATAAAATAGAAGTGAAACCACCTAAATTAGAGGCATGTTGCAAGGCTGAATATATTAGTCTTTATAAAGGTCTTTAAGATACTCTGACTGAAGGTGCTATAGAAGTAATATTTAACAAACAGTTCCCTCTTCTTGCATGATTCATTTATTACAATCTCATTTTGCTAACAACACTATTCATCACCATGGAATCAACTATGAAGTCATAAAACTGGAAGTGACATCACTGAATCAAACAACAGTAAAAGGTTGGCTATAAAGGAAGGTTAATCTGAAGCCCTCCCTTGTGAGATTTCATTTACACACATGCACACACACAAAAAGAGAAAACAAACTGCCTGGTTTTAAAAAGGGAGGAGAAGGAAACCAAATCTATCAGAGACCAGTAAGTTTAATGCAGGGATGAAAATAAGTTAAAGGACTTACCAGTATACCAGAGTCCTAGACAGGGGTGGGGCCTCAACCGGAAGAGGTGGGGCCTTCAAATCAAGATTTAAAGTCCCAGGGCTCCAGCTGTGGCTGGGAACCCCAGGGCTTACAAATCACCCCCGGAGCTACCAGCTGCAGAGGCAGCTGGGAGCCCTGGGACTCAGGGGAGATTTAAAGGGCCCGGGGCTCTGGCCTCTGCTACCGCAGCGGAGCTCTGGGCCCTTTAAATCTCCGACGGAACCCTGCCACTGCTACCCTGGGGCTCCGGCAGCAGGGCTCCGGCAGCACTTTAAAGGGCCATGGGCTCCTGCCGCTGCAGGGAGCCCAGGCCCTTTAAAGCACCACCTGAGTCCGGCTGCGTGGGGTAGCAGCGGCAAGGCTCTGGTGGCGCTTTAAAGGGCCGGAGCTCTGACCACTGCAGGGAGTCCTGCGCCCTTTAAATCGCCAGCCTGAGGAAGCTGGTCTGGTCCAGCATGCTGTACCGGCCCTTGCCAGTACACCGTACCAGCCCCTACTGGCTTACTTTCACCTCTGATTAATGAGAACATGCTAAATTGACTGAACAAATAAAAGTAGTCCATTTGTGAACACCTAAGAGGAAAACAAACATTAGACAGCATCCAATAGAAATAAAAACATTCCAAATTATTTTATTTTTTTTTAAAACAGGATAACAAATTTAATACAATTTGGTGCTAGCCATTGTTAGAGACAGTGTACTGGATTAGATGGACCTAGGTTTCGTCCAGTAGGGAAATTCCTATGTTCCTGTGACATAGTATCTCTCAATTTTATAAAATGGTTCCACTTTACGTTCTCATCCAGAAAACAGAGAAATGCAGATTAGAAAAAAAAAACTATTATATGACAAATACACTTAAAATGAACATATTAATTACAAAGAATTCAGCAGCCAGGTGGAAGAAATACTGAGTGATGTCCTACAAGACTGAGTTCTAAGTCCAATATTTTCATTAAACTACTGGGGTATTTGTTCCACCTCACTCACCATCTCTGAACAGTAATTTGGAGGAGGGAAATGGAGGGTGTGTCGTTAAATTCAGAGCTAAGAGAAAAATACAACACTGCGATTATTAAAGAAATTTGCTGAATTAAAAAAAAAAGTGCACCTTGATAAGCACAAATATTAAAGAATAGCCAAGTATATAAACGTAAAATAGAAGAATACTGAACCAGACATTGGTTCGACAGGGAAGCATCTGGGAGTTAAACAGGATGATGAATTGAATGAGTCGACAATGAGACACTGTTGCAAAACAGGCATTGGGTTCTATCAATGAGTACCATGTAAAACAAGTAAAGTAATTATTCCACACCATTTCACACTGGTTGGGCATCAATTGGAGTACTGTGTTCAGTACTTTCAGACACTTCTTTAAAAATTAAAAATACAGATAAGTTGGAGAAAAATTGGAGAAAAATTCACAAGACAGAAACAGAAAATATAAAGCCCTGGAAGAGGTTTAAGAACACTGGACATCTTCAGTCTGGAGAAACATAGATTGATGGAAGTATAACTTTGAACCCATATATTAAAAAAGGATTTTTATTGCATAGGCATGTTTTTAAACTGCAACAGAAAATATTTAGGTTAAATGGGATGGGAAAGAACAGCTAAGCAATGGGACAAGCGGCTACGTGAATATGTGGAATCTGCTTCAACTGCTATTAAAAGCTAGATTTGACATCCAATGGTCATTACAGGTTAAGAATAATGCAGTCAGTCCTGCAATGGTGCAAGGGGATGGGCTAGACCATCCAATCCAAAGGATTCTATGATTCCCACTCACAAAAAGGCCCCTTCCTTCTTTCTTGACTTCCCACTAAAGCTCCTCTTCCCCATTTGGATTCCTCTGGGGATACTCTCAGATCCTTCTCTCCAATTCCAAGCCCATAATGAATGAGGGAGAAAAGGTTTTCATTTCTAGCAGTGTGTCAGCAACTTTGTACTGAGTCTTGTCACTGCTCCATTACAGTTGCGTGCTGTGAGGTTTCCTCTCCTCAGAGCACTAGAGATTCCAGCAGAGCACTGCTGCAGGCTCGCTGGTCTAAATCGAGAACACTCAAATATAGTATCATCACAACCATAGAGATGCTTGTTGTGGAGGAAGAGCAGTGGCAGGGGCAGACACAGAAGTAGGAAGAGAGATTGCATGGGGTAACCCGGTGAGTAGGGCCGCCCAGAGGTGGGGGCAAGTGGGGCAATTTGCCCCAGGCCCTGGGCCCCACAGGGGCCCCCACGAGAGTTTTTCGGAGCCCCTGGAGTGGGGACTTCACTCGCTCTGGGGGCCCCAGAAAACTCTTGCAGGGCCCGGGCCCCCAGAGCTTCTTCCACTCCGGGTCTTCAGCAGCAATTCAGCGGCATGGGGGTCCTTCCGCTCTGGGAGCCGCTGCCAAAGTGCCCCGAAGACCCGCAGCAGGAGGTCCTTCCGCCCCGGGACCTGCTGCCAAAGTGCCGGGTCTTCGGCGGCGCGGGCCCCCTGAATCCTCTGGGCGGCCCTACTGGTGAGGGAAGTCTCTGAGGTTTCTAATCTATTAATACTACCCAACTTTATTAGGCATCACTTATTATTAAGGTTGCCTGATACTTCCCATTATAAGATACTGTTTTCAGTTGCTTAGAACCTTGTCAAACTAGCTGTCCAGGTTGAAATGTATCAAGCTGTGTGTCTACCTCGGACTGAATTATTAATTATTATTATTATTATTAAGCATCAGCCAAAATGGTTCAGCTATTTCTGAGAACACAGCTAGGGGAAAATGTTTTGTCCCTATCAAAAATTCTGGCAATCTTTTCTTTGAATAGGTGAAGTGCCTCCATACTTTGGAGCAAGAACTTGAAATTTACCAGGGGGATGACTTTTGTGTCAGGGATGTGCTTTTGGCCAGTGAAAATCCATCCAAATGTGAGAGTGTATTCGAATTGTGCAGTGAAGGAGGCTGTTGTTTCTAGGACCCAGGCTTCATTTGTTCAGAAGCTAGAAGGTATGTAGTGAATGATGCAGGAAAGCAAGAGGAAGACCAAGGACAGGGTAGGCCCACTGCTCAGTGAGGAGGGGGAAACAGTAATGGGAGACTTGGAAATGGCAGAGATACTTAATGACTTCTTTGTTTCGGTCTTCACTGAGAAGTCTGAAGGAATGTCCAATATAGTGAATGCTTACGGGAAGAGGGTAGGTTTAGAAGATAAAATAAAAAAAGAGCAAGTAAATAATCACTTAGAAAAGTTAGATGCCTGCAAGTCACCAGGGCCTGATGAAATGCATCCTAGAATACTCAAGGAGTTAATAGAGGAGGCATCTGAGCCTTTAGCTATTATCTTTGGGAAATCATGGGAGACGGGGGAGATTCCAGAAGGCTGGAAAAGGGCAAATATAGTGCCTATCTATAAAAAGGGAAATAAAAACAACCCAGGAAACTACAGACCAGTTAGTTTAACTTCTGTGCCAGGGAAGATAATGGAGCAAGTAATTAAAGAAATCATCTGCAAACACTTGGAAGGTGGTGAGGTGACAGGGAATTGCCAGCATGGATTTGTAAAGAACAAATCGTGTCAAACTAATTTGATAGCATTCTTTGATAGGATAACGAGCCTTGTGGATAAGGGAGAAGCGGTGGATGTGATATACCTAGACTTTAGTAAGGCATTTCATACGGTCTCGCATGATATTCTTATAGATAAATTAGGAAAGTACAATTTAGATGGGGCTACTATAAGGTGGGTGAATAACTGGCTGGATAACCGTACTCAGAGAGTAGTTATTAATGGCTCCCAATCCTGCTGGAAAGGTATAACAAGTGGGGTTCCGCAGGGGTCTGTTTTGGGACCGGCTCTGTTCAATATCTTCATCAACGATTTAGATGTTGGCATAGAAAGTACTCTTATTAAGTTTGCGGATGATACCAAACTGGGAGGGATTGCAACTGCTTTGGAGGACAGGATCAAAATTCAAAATGATCTGGACAAATTGGAGAAATGGTCTGAGGTAAACAGAATGAAGTTCAATAAAGATAAATGCAAAGTGCTCCACTTAGGAAAGAACAATCAGTTTCACACATACAGAATGGGAAGAGACTGTCTAGGAAGGAGTATGGCAGAAAGAGATCTAGGGGTCATAGTGGACCACAAGATAAATATGAGTCAACAGTGTGATACTGTTGCAAAAAAAAGCAAACGTGATTCTGGGATGCATTAACAGGTGTGTTGTAAACAAGACACGAGAAGTCATTCTTCCGCTTTACTCTGTGCTGGTTAGGCCTCAACTGGAGTATTGTGTCCAGTTCTGGGCACCGCATTTCAAGAAAGATGTGGAGAAATTGGAGAGGGTCCAGAGAAGAGCAACAAGAATGATTAAAGGCCTTGAGAACATGACCTATGAAGGAAGGCTGAAGGAATTGGGTTTGTTTAGTTTGGAAAAGAGAAGACTGAGAGGGGACATGATTGCAGTTTTCAGGTATCTAAAAGGGTGTCATCAGGAGCAGGGAGAAAACTTGTTCACCTTCGCCTCCAATGATAGAACAAGAAGCAATGGGCTTAAACTGCAACAAGGGAGATTTAGGTTGGACATTAGGAAAAAGTTCCTAACTGTCAGGATAGTTAAACACTGGAATAGATTGCCTAGAGAAGTTGTGGAATCTCCATCTCTGGAGATATTTAAGAGTAGGTTAGATAAATGTCTATTAGGGATGGTCTAGACAGTATTTGGTCCTGCCATGAGGGCAGGGGACTGGACTCGATGACCTCTCGAGGTCCCTTCCAGTTCTAGAGTCTATGAAATTTCAGGAAGAGAAATTTCAGGTTAAGGAAGCTGAATATCTCTCTGTATAGTTGGATTTCATCCCTGCCTCTGCCACAGAGTTCCTATATGATGCCAAAAAAAGTTAAAAATTCTGCACACAATAATATAAAATTCTGCAAAATTATGCATATTTTACTTGTCAAAATAACACAATATAATAAAAAACAATGAGGAGTCCGGTGCCCCTTAAAGATTAACAGATTTATTTGGGCATAAGTTTTCATAGATAAAAAAAAATCCCGAAACCTCCATGCATCTTAAGAAGAGAGGTTTTTTACCCACAAAAGTTTATGCGCAAATAAATCTGTTGGTCTTTAACTGGACACTGGACTTCTCGTTGTTTTTGTGGATACAGACTAACACAGCTACCCCCTCCCCCCGATATATATACAATATAATCACACCAGTTTCAATTATTTCGGTAATTTATTTCAAAATGCCTGTCAGCAAGTATGTCTGTAACAATACAGACAACAAAAAAGATTCGGGACATTTTTTTTGACAAATAGATTCCTTACTAGGCTTATTAATACAGAACTTTCAGTAATAATTCATTTAAACTATAATACAGAAATATATTTCCTGCACCCCGCACAAGCAGTGCAAAGGCTTCGTGGGTCAGGGGTAAGGGAGAAGCTGAGGGAGAGGGAAGTAATGGCTGGGAAGGAGCCTGGCAGTGAACCTGGAGGATTGTTGGGTGTGGATGGGAGAAGTATGGAATAGGATTTGTTTGGTTTTTTTCGGGGGGATTGTTATGGATTTGGGGAACATACCCCATGCAGACCTTGGCTGACCCTTAGGCCTTCCCATTCTGACACATTCGCCCCTGTCCCCCACTCCTATTCAGCCATATCTGCACGTCTCCATGACTGGTTGCTCCTCATTAGCCCCTGGTGGGCAAAGGGTTTAATTGAAGTCTGACTCATCTCACAGCTTCCATTCGCCTCCATGTCAGAATCAAGTATTCTGCTGGGGGAGAGGGACTGTGGGGGACATTAATTCTGTGCTTGCACAGTGGCACAGAATTTCCTCGGGGTAAACCAGATTTTTCACTGGTGGTCACTGTGTGTTCCTCGTTTTCCCACTTAATACCTTGGGGTCTGATTTGCAAGAGTGCTGAGCATTCTCAGCTGCAACTGAAGTAAATGGGAACTGTGCTTAGCATTATATCGTGCTTTACATGTTCAAATGACTCTGAAAAAAATTATGTCATAGGTTTCTAATACTGAGCACACAAAATGAGTGGATACTTTTGACCTTAATCTCTCTGTGCCTCAGTTCCCAATCTGTGACATGGAGAAAATACCACCTCCTACCTCACAAGAATTTTGAGAAGATAATATCTGTGAAGCACTCAGATACTATAGTCGTAAGTGTCATAGAAAAGCCAATGAGGAAATAAATAATTCTGCCTTCAGAGCAGAATAATTTGAATAGTATGCAGTATAAATGAACCTGGAGCCACACACTGAACAGTGAGGCTAAAACAAAATATTTAATAGCTGCTCAGTAAGTGAGCATGATCCATTCTGTGCACTAAAAGAGACAGGGATCTTATGGAAAAAATAGTATTTGACCATATAATTAAAGACTGTATCATAATGCATTAGTAGAAGGGGGCAAAATGAAAGGTTACACATGGAACATTAATTCTGGCATTTCCTAACCTCTGTAGTGCTTAACTTTGCAACCTTGGTAATGTTCTTTTACCATCTTTTTTTGTGTGTAATAGTAATGTAGAATTGTAGGCACGTCACTTGTGGTTCTGGATGCTACAGTATGTTTCATATTAGTAAAACGTAGTATAATCAATTACCATAGACCCACTTCTGCAGTGGCCAGCTCCCCTTTTAGAGGAAGAAGAAAATGCACCCTTTCTATTGTGTAGAGCGGAATACAGACAGTGGAGTCATATTTCTTCCTGGACTGTGATGATCAGCTGATGCCCTCTAACATGTGACATTTATTATGGTTATCTTCACATATATAAACTACAAAGGTCATTGGTCATAAATCTACATAGCATTCCTTTTCAAATCCAGCTACAGTATCTAAATTGATGACCTCATGCAAGAGCAAACTCCACCTGATGACTGCAAGATGGATGAATTAGTATTTCCTTCTACTGGCTTTAAATAGTTCTTAAATTAGGGACATTCGTGCCATATCACTGTTGCCAGTCATAAAAAGGAGGGGGTAAAAAGAAAAAAAGTTAGAACATTCTATCACCTGGAGGAGAGGGTTTATATGTCAACATCACTATCTTCAATTAGGGCCTGGTCCAGTATTAACTGAAGTCAGTGGAAAGACTCCCAATGACTTAAATGGCTTTGGATCAGGACCTTATAGCAACAGCTTTACACTTGCCTTCCATTAATTTCAGGGAGTGGCCCCATGTTCTTACAAGATCTCATCAAGAAGCAAAGGGATTGATTAAATTTTTATTTCACAGATTAATACAGTTTATCTTACAGTAATGAAACAATGTGCACACAAGCTCTGCTTCAGCAGCTCCCATATGTATAAAGTGCAATTGTATAAAGGTTGCAGATATCTGGCTCTTTGTGTGTTCTCTCTAGCTCCACTCCATTTCCTTTTGAGGGCTCTTGGGTATATAAGACTCTACTTGGACTTCAGTTTCTTAAGCACGGAGACAGGAAAGAGTCTAAGCCCCAGATTTAACAAACCTTTAAAACTGTTTATTTTCCAGATCCTTCAGCATTACACCCCTACATATTTCTCATGCTGACCTTTTCATTTCTAAAGTGTGGAGGGTAACACCCCCCAGATTTGCTATTTTTATTTTACTTCCTTCACATTCAACTGTGCAAGTGCATTTGAACCACAGATTACCCACAAGCAGTGTTATCTGTATGTGGTACTTAAGAAGAGGTTAGCGTTAAAACCACACACACACAAAGCATTTGTTAACATAAGATTACAACCAGGTTTGTTTTAATGAGTAATAATCTTTAGGGATACATACAATGTGGGGCCTAAACAGCTTGATAATGTCAATTTAAATGCAGTCATTTTTATTAGTATGCTGATTATCTCAACATACTACGTCAATATAATAGGAAATATTTTTGACCTTGATCTTTCAAAGGGATCTGTGCAGGCATAAGGGCCCTTTGCAGGTTCAAGGTTATAGTGTGCTCTGTTAGGCCCTGATCCTGCAATGGTTTGCATGCAGGCAGCACCACTACCAACTCCACTTGAAGTAACTAGGGCTTAACACATTGCAGGATCAGGGGCCAGGTGGTAGGGTGAAATTAACTGCTGTGCAGCCCAAGGCCTGTGCATCACTTAAGCCATTTAAAAACAAAAAACCACGTAAGCGGATCCCAACTTCAGACTTATCTTCTGCCCAGAGGTGAATTTCCCCTTACAGTATGAGAAACAATCTTTCATCTGTGCCTGTTGTAAGGAAGACCTTTGCTATACATAAATGCGACAAGAATTAATCAATTCAGTCAGAAACGAAAAGACAACCCAGCTTTTGTCTGATTTACAACTTATTCGTGACCAGAAAGAAGGAATACTTTATTCATAAAAAGGAGGAAGTAGTTGCAGAGAAGTTTGTGTCTCCAGCTGCCATTTATGACCCTGTTGATGCTCAGAAGAGAATATTTGTGGATATAACGTATCATCAACTTTTATGTTAACTTCCTAAAAATCGGCAGGAAACAGAAAAAGAATTACAGCAGGGTCCAGTGGCTCCAATCAGATCAGGGTCGCATTGTGCTAGGTACAATGCCAATTTGTAATAGTTACCCCAAATGCTTACAGTGTAAAGGTCACTAAACGTGACAAGATGGTGCTGCACACCAGAGGAGGAAGTGAAGGAGGGAGGAACGATGAGGGTAACAATACCACAACAAAGCCATGCTCCTTTTGCCTGGCTTTGTGTACAATTTGCAACCTGAGTTGACTTCAGGAGCCAAGCAGAGTTGGGACCTTATGTAGCTTACCCCTGTGCATGGGAGTTTGTACACGTTAGCCACATGAACTGACAATGTGAACTCGGGATCAGGGCCTGCCTAGGAGTTATTAAGAAGTATATTAAACTGACAAAAGACAAGACATCAGATCAGCTGATTCTTTTCTTAGCAGTCTAATTAGAGAAGCCTGGCAATGGTTTTGCATAACTAAGGAACTGCGTAGGAGCATCTGGTTCCTCTACCACTTCTTTAGCTTCAGGAAAATAACTTAGTTTTCCCCAGCAGGGTTTCTACAGAGAGACAGAGCTCTTGCCCACTGCTACTCCTAAACCTCTTCAGAGCTGTTACTAGGAACGTGTGCCAAACTGGGATTCAGATGGTTCTTTTAGCTGTACTAGAAGGTAGAGCAGCAAAACTTCCAATCTCAGGAGAGGAGACCGTCTTAAAAGGTCTTTCCTCGTATCAAAAAAGAAGCCTTTACTAACAGGGAAGCTAAGTTAGGGAGCATAATGCCTCCTACCTCTCCCACAGGATTCTGTATTACTGGGACCAGATAATCTGAGACTTCCAACTTCAAGATGACTAACAGGTTATGTCAGAGATCATCTCAGTCGATGATGTGAAGTTCTGGGGGCAAAGGAGACAAACAGAACCCACAGCAACAGTCAGAAATGATACTTGGCACACAAGACATCTCATCTCTGGCGCCCCCCTTCCCCAATCTCATTTTGTTTCATATTGAAATCTGTCCGTTTTCACTCATGATGGAGCAGTAAGAAGCACGCTGCTGGGGCCAGCTCTGAAAGTGGCAATGAAGATAATAGGCAAGGATGTATCAGAAGTGTGCTGCAACAAAAGTCTTTGGCACACTTTGATTGGTGCTTCTTACTGTCACTCATATGATGTACAGATTGACCCAAACAGAGACTGAAAAAAATCAGGTTTGTGCAAGTGGGTGTGTGTAGTTGAATTGCTTTAGATTTGCCCAAAAGTATTATTTTGATTGCTCGTATGCAGTGCTAATTGCTCCATCTACATATACATAGAGGTTAGAGTTTTAGGTGTTCATACACTTTTAAGGGGAAGACTGAGCCCCTTTTAGCATAAGTGACCTTCAACCTCACTCTAATATGGAAAGCCTACAGAATCCGTGCACTTGTACGGAGTAGGGTTTGCTTTGGCAATTGCCCAGAATTGTTTGTGATATTGGGTGATTTAGAGTCACTTCTGCTGAGCCAAAAAGGATACACTGTAGGAGCTTTAGAGGAAGAAATGGAATTTATAGATAGATCAGCCTTTTACAAATCTAGAGCAAAACAGTTTCATTTTTACTGTGTGGAGCAGGTTTATTAAATTTTATAATTGTAAAAGGAATTATTCTTACCAGGCCATAATCTTTTGGGGAGAGAAGAGGACCGAATACTTTTTACAATACTACTGTACTCCAAGACAATAAATACTTATCAGCACTAGTCTTCTGTTAATTTCTGGTGCACCATGTATGTCTACTCTGAAACCAGGAAATAGTTCAACAGATGCATACAAAGTATGTAGATTGATTCAAAGACAATAGCTAAATACCAGTTAAACCACATACTGTGGCTCTACATTGTACTGCTGGGAAATTAGCACCATTTAGGGTGGTTCCAGAAGTTATATTAACCTGCAAATATTTGCTTCTGGCTAACGTTTAGCATACAAAGTCTCAAACTGGTGTCAGTACTTTGCCGACTATATATATATTTGTGTGTGTATATTATGTTTCACATTTGCTAGCGTGAACTGCTAGCTTCTTTTTAGTCAACTAAATGACTGCAAAATGAAGTTTAATGCATTAATTGCTTTTTTATTAAGATCAACATTTTTAAAGTCACATGTATTGAATTTTTTAAAATCTATCACTTGTTCTTTTAATTGGGGCCTGATCTTGCTGCCACTGAAGTCAATAGCAAAATTCCCCATTCATGGCACTGGCAGTAGGTGCTTGTCCTACAGCCTCGTGATAGTGCAAAAAGTTACTGTGCAGGAGATACAAAATTGAGTTTATAACACAGCTCCTTGTTCTTCAGCTGACAAGGCTGAAAGTGCTGTCGAAGCTGGCCCATTGCAGTGGGAATGCCGTCCTTCCTTTACTCTGAAGTTATGGAGTTGTCTTGATGGACAGCAGAAGAAACTGTATCTTTGCTCTTTGACTACAAGAGCAGTCTTCTGTGGAGGTGAGACTTCTCTGAGCTCCCAGGAGGGGCTCAAAGAAAGACTCATGGAAGAAAAGACTCACAGTTACTGAATTTTGCATCAAACCAATAGAATTATATTTCAAAAAGCAGGTTTATAGTTTGGGTTAACCACCACCAGGCAATATCTAAACACAATTAGAATTGGAAGAAATAGACGGGTGACATTAAGAAGGTGACACGTGCCATGAAACTGGAGGACCAAGTGAGTTCAGATGTTGCACCTTAAATATGAAATTGCTTCAGGTTTTCTCATATGCAATCTGTGATTGTGTGAGTAAAAAAAAAGACACATTCTATTCAGAAGGGTTGATATAAAAATATTCAACATGTTTTTGTTTTTGTTGTTGTTGCCTTTGCCTGTCAGCTCCTTTGTTTTGAGGTACAGTATCTGCAAGAAATACTTGATAACCTACAGGCAAAGGAGTTTTCTTCAAAAATAAATAAATAACTGACAAGTGTTGGTGTGGCTTTAATGGTTACCTAACATGTATCACAAGTAGTACTGCATTGTTATGAAGAGAACAAGACAGAGATGCAATCCCAGATTTAAGAGCCCCATCTCTCAACAAGGAGGCATTTAAAATTTTTACTGCACTTAACCATGGCTCATCATAAAAAGCTATCAAATAGCTCTGGTAACACCACTGTACATATATATATGCCTGTTTCAATTATTAACCCAGTTTGTACTGAGACATTTAATCTGTAATTGGTTAATTATAAAATATCCAGGCCATTTTCATCATTAGGCCATTCATGTTAATATTAATAATGCAGCTAGTTGAAAAAAACACATTGTTTTGTGGAAAGTCTTCAAAACCTAAGTTGTGAGGCAAAACGTAAAATTTTCAAAAATCACTGACTGCTCTAAACTGGTTTAAAAAAGCAGGAAAATAATTGCATGAAGACTTTTACACAACATTTTCACTGAAATTTTGAAAACTCAAAACTTTTCAATCAGCTCTAATTACTTTGTCAAGAATCTTTTAACAATTTTTAGAAGCGTCATTTAGAAGAATTCAGATTTTCATGCTGCTGACTAAGTTTCCCTTTATGTCATGTCAAGATGCCAGTACGTTTTCTTCACCCTTGTTAGACATAGCATGGTTTCTCAAGGGCTTTAAGATTTTTCTATTAAGATTTCTATACCCCAGCACTACAATACCTGGGTATGTGGTGGGATTCTGTGAGCACAAATCTAAAAAAGGCCAGATTTAGACCTCAGATAAAAGCAGCAAAGAATCCTGTGGCACCTTATAGACTAACAGACTAACAGACTATTAGTCTATAAGGTGCCACAGGATTCTTTGCTGCTTTTACAGATCCAGACTAACACGGCTACCCTTCTGATACTAGACCTCAGATAGGTGCTGCTGACTTTGTCTCTCAAGCACAGGTTCACAAAACTGCAGTCAATCATATTTGTGCAACGTCTCAAAGTTGGAAACTCACAGCTAACATGCAGTGCAATGCATTAGAAGTTTACCCTTCAACAGTAACACGAAAGCCAATAAATGCGCACACTGATATGCTTATCTTGTTTCTCTTGGAAAGAGTATTTTCTTTAAAAAAAAAAAATCCATGAATGACAAAATTGAAAACACTCACATATTAGCCACATAGAGCAAAACTATGCACAGAAAATCAATCAAGTTTTAATTGACACTGACTGCTTTTTATGAAAGAGCCATGCAAACTGTGTCAAGGATTACAAAAAGTCGCTAATCCTGCGAGGGGACCAGCAAAACACTGTGTAACCAAGAAAGAGTGTTATACACAGAGGAAAACCTTGTGTTTTCAATAATTCCTTGAACTACAATGAGATTTAAAAAGCAATTTTGAGACTTGTACATGCTCGCCAGTGTCAGTAAGATATCTGAATTCTTGTGTCTGTTGTTACGGGAAAAACACAACTAAATAAGGCTAGAGTCCTAAAGAGTCCTTAGACAAGTAGAGAAGTTCAGTTATTTTACCTCCCCTTCTATTCTGAAGCATTTTGTAGGTCTAAAAGACTCCTGCAGCACCAAAGAATGCAATCAAGTGTAATCACAGAAACCTCCCACCCCTCCACACACACGTGTTCAACTCCTGTTCAGCTTTTACATTAATAAGGTACAATCATGCATATGGAAATTTACTGTCAGAGAAAGACAATTATTCTGAAAACACCAGGTTTCAGAACCAGTTTTGAGTGTTTAAGACAGGGTATGCCTGATATGGTAACAGAATCATTGGTAGGGTTTTGAGCCCATTTTTCTTGATGGCTCATGCAAGCTACTCGTCCTGCTGTAATGAAACTACTAAAATCATGAGCTTCATTCTCTCTCTCTCTCCCCCCCTCTCTGACTCACACACACACACACACACACACACACACACACACACACACACACACACACACACTGGAATCATCTAAGGCTTTGTCAACACTAGCACTTTTGTCAGCAAAACTTTTGTCATTCAGGGGTGTGAAAAAAACCACACCCCTGACCGAAATAGGTTTCACAGACAAAAGTGCTAGTGTGGAAAGCACTATGTCCGTGGCAGTCTCCTGCCGACATAGCTACCGTCACTTGTTGGGGGTGGTTTAATTATGCTGATGGGAGAGCTCTCTCCCGCCGGAATAGAGCAGCTACAAAGGAGCAGTGGTATAATTGCGCCTCTGTAAAGTCCATAGCATAGACGTAGCCTAAGTATCCATAGAAACTACAGATTGGTCTCAAAGACGGATCATGTCAACGAACCCAAACCCCTGCCAGTGCAGGATTGTTCCCCTTTCTATATGAACTAGTGTTACCACCAGTCTAATTTTAAATGTTGCAAATGCTGGAGGCTTCCTCTATTTTCACTGGGAGATTAGGCCACCCACCAGCAGATCTGGAACCCCCAAAACACCAGGTCTTCCTGTTTCAAAATTACGTAGAGAAGCCGGTGCAAGGAAGAGCAGCAGAGCTCCCTGAGGCGAGGAAGAGCAATGAGTTTGTTGTACTTTAACAAAAAATCTCACGGAACAGAAAACCTTTGCATAAGCAGGAGAAACCCCCAGAGTTTTCTCTCAACCACCAAATCGACACATTTTACTGTGCATGAGCAACAAATCTCATAGAACCAGGGGAAGAAGAGGAACTAGAAGACTCCACTAAGTCCCTCAAGAATGCACATGGCCACAGGCCCTAATGAGTAAATATGGGGCTGAATTTCTACAAAACTTGCTTTGGATAAATAACTCCCTATAGGGAGCACTCACAGTAAGGCCACTTTCAATATAACTCTTCAAACTGACAGACAACAACTATCGCATTATTGCCAAAAGGAGGCAAGGAATTAGTCCAAGTTTAAGTCTCATACAGAGTCTTCAGCCTTTTCGACACAGATTATAAAACCCTGACCAAGAAAATGACTAGTCACCTGCTTCCTTCACTCTGAGCCATGGGACAGAAGGCTGAGATAACCTAAGAGATTTGAAATATATACACCCATAATAAGAAAATGTCTTGACCTTCTCTGAATACAGAGAAAGCCTTTGACAAGGCAATATGGACATATTGTATCTACTTGCAATGCTGCAGCAAATGGAATTTAATTCATAATACAGCTCAAGATCCTGCATTCAAGTGTTTCCTTCCTAGTTAGCTGGAGGATCAGAATCAGAACCTTTGCAGCTTCAATAGCCTGATCAGGCAAAACTGTTTCCTCTTCCTCATTACTCTTCATATGACCAAATCCCAGCCCAATATTATGCAAAGAATATGGAGAACAATTTTATGTTTTTGCAGATGACATGCTCCCATGTACCACAGAACCAACCAACAACAACAACAAAAAAATAGCTCTTTCAAGTGGCCAAACAAAAAGCATGTTTAAAAAAGAATGTAGCTTTCCTAAGGACTAAAATAGCGTCACACATACATACTCTTTGATACCACACAGCCCATGTGCATATCTATGCAAGTGTTGGGAACTAATTTAAGTCACGCTAGAATTTTTTTCTTAACTATTTCAGTTTTGAAATAGCTTTGCACGACAACAAAATAGCATGCATGTGGCGGGGGGGGAGGGGACGAGATGTCAAACGAAAAAGAGACAGAAGTAAAATAGGAAAGGCCAACACAAAACATGTAGGTACAAGGTACATCAGTGGGTAGTGTTTTCTTTATGTTGTTTAGGGAAGATGCAATGTATCCCATATGGTGGCCACTTGTTTTTCTCCCAAGGTGGGCCTTGTTAATCTGATTTGAGATATGGGCCACTCTCCTCTTTCCCATCTTATTGTGAATACCAAAGAGACTTGGAGGAACATCTAAAGCCCTAACCATGCACTCTGTAGGTACATAGGCATAGCAGTCCAAGTGTGCCTGAATGGATATGGGAAAAACTGGATCTATCTATGTTTAGAGAAGAGCCTTGGTACAGGCTCTAGCTTAGCAGAATTGATGGGTGGACATCTCTTCTGTTCCCCTCCTTCTGCACACATTTCCTAGAGGTCAGATCCTCCATTTCCCCCAACACATTTTTCCCCCTTCTCTGGGCATGCTAAATTATCTTCTTCCCTGATTCCCTAAGCCCTTCTCTCCTGCACAATCTTCTCCTGCTGGAGGAGGACTGCTTCAATCCTACTGGTAGCCTCACTTCTTGAGCGGGGCTCCTGTTTACTCTCCTCAGAACAGTGGTCCCTCCTTTGTAGAGGCAGCTAGACTGGCTCTTCCTCAATTCCAGTTACCTTTAGAGGCGTTCAAGGTCTTAGGCCAGGTCTAGATTTACAAGTTTACAGTGGCACAGCTGTACCGATACAGCTGTCCAGCTGTAAGAGTGCTATTGTAGCCGCGTTATGCCAATGGGAGAGAGCTCTCCTGTCGACATCATAAAAGCAGCTCAGCAAGGGGCAGTAGCTATGCTGGAAGGGAAGCAGCTCCCACCGACCTAGCATTGTGCACACTACCACTTATGCCAGCAAAACTTGTGTCGTTCAGGGGGGTGGGTTTTTTCACACTCCTGAGCAAAAAAAGTTTTGTCGACAGTTGAGACATGGCCTTAGTTGCAATTAAGGACCTGAACACCAAGGAAAAGAAACAGCACCATCTGATCAACTAGGTCTCCGCAGACCACCAGTTGTTCATACACCACAATTTTGGAAACGCAGATAAATTTATTTTAACAGCCTTCTCCTCCTATAGTTAAACTGGGAAGCATTTAATTAAAACAGTGGTGGGTTTTAAGGTTACTAGAACTCAAACCCACAATTTCTAACCTTCATCCCATAGCAGATGTGGAAATGCTTCCCCTTAGTACACTGCAATTCTAGAAGGAAGAAGGAAGTGTACAAATTAAAATTATATGGATTAGTAAAATCCAGCCTTCCATGATAAACAACCAAACAAGATTTTATTCATTAGCATTCTCTCTTGCTTTCTCATATTTAGTAATTCCAACCAAAACATTTACATGGCATGAAAATTCGAGATCATGGGTGCACGTAGCTAGCATAGTTACGGAAGTACTATTAATAGCGATGCCGTTTGCACAGACAATATATCCACACTGTGGGCCTCCATTCTGATCTCAAAGATGCAGAAGAGGATTTTTGTGTGTGCACGCACATACATTGTTAGATGCAAAGCAGACATAGAGACTAAAATCCGACTGTTAGAGGCCTTCAAAACATGCAGCATATGCATGCATTATATACAGTGAAGAGGAAGCCATTCTCTAATTTTCTGTCATATTTAAAATAAAGAATCTGCAAAGTATTACAGAAGAAATCAACGTTCTCGGCTCATTGTTTAGAACATTCAGAAGGACTACCGTTTAAC
Organism: Gopherus evgoodei; assembly: GCF_007399415.2. NCBI lineage: Eukaryota > Metazoa > Chordata > Testudines > Testudinidae > Gopherus > Gopherus evgoodei. Next base: position 110,176,815 of record NC_044325.1, on the reverse strand, counting down.
ATATTATTGGGGTTAACAATGAAAGAACTTCTCCCAGCATCTGCAGTTCTGCACAACTATTCAATGACATAAACAATCACCTGCTTTGGGGGATAGGGATACCCACGTGTACAACAAACAAAAACAATATTTTACAGCAACAGATCACTCCAAAATGCATCTCATAAGGCATCAATTTTTAGTCTCCACAGTTAAGCACTGCCTATGCCTATCTACCTAATATAGTTGGTTTAAGAGCTGATCAAACTTTGAGATTAAATATTCTGTTTCTGGGGTGAATTGTTCATGTAGCAGTGAAAGCCTTGTATTTTTCTTAAGTTTAACTGAGCCCTAAATCAGCTTCACTTTAGATCTTTGCTATAGAGCAAATTGCTCTATATTTTTATTAAACTCTTGTTTTTAAACTGTTTTTAATTTGAAGTGTAAATTAAGTTGAATTGAAACTGGAGTTGTTATAAAGCCAAAATTTAGCAAACAGTACACAATGCAGTTTATTAGGCCAAAGATATTAAACAAGACTCAACCATAATGGTTAACAATGGCTATTATATATGTGCAATGCAATGCGAAAATGATTCAAATTCATCCCTACTGTAACCAGTATTGACTTCAACAATTTACACCGGATATTAAATCGACCCAATTATGTTTACACATAGCAAGCCCAAATTTCAAATACTGTGCCAAGATATCCCAGTCCTTTATCTGGAAACTCAAATCAACAATTACATCACAATCCTATAGCTAACCTACTGATATAACTTCAGTGCAATTTCTGTGTATGGTACAGCTATAGGATCAGGTTGTTAGGTGTATTTTATAGGGCATTTATGCACCTAAGTGACAATGCAGCCATCCAAACGCTGGGTTGGAATATGCTGTCATAGTCCTCACTTTTGAAAACTAGGTCTATGCTGTCAAATTCCTAATGTCAAATATTTAGTGTAATTTTAAAGTTGTTAATTCTCACAAATATAGGCTTTGCTATAACTTAGTAAGTTTAAAAATTGTTTCCTCATTGCTGTCAATTGAGTTGTACAATCGAAGCAACCAAATCACAAAAATTGTATTTACTCATGGGAGTAGTCCTGTTGAAATCAAGTGAGTTAGGATGACTCATATGAGCAAGAGTTTGCAGAATCAGGCCCTCAGCAAAGACAGGTCTCTCAAGCATGGACATCACTGTTTTTGTCTCCTCTTCCTAAAAAGAACTGGTTTTTAACATTCAAACACTACAAAAAAACAACAAAAACAACTAAGGAATTAAGGTAACGAAGTTTTAAACATTCTAGCACAGTTCTTGACATTCACACAAGTGTCAAAAATAAGTCACAAATATATTACTCTGCATGCGCTGGGCCTTTAAAGACAGGAAGAAACTGAGAAGGTATATCAGAGCGTAATTAGGATGGTGTCATGACTTAAGGAGAGATTTTTATTAAAACATTGGACATACATTAAGGCCGAGACCCTGAAGGATGATCACAGCAAGCAGATCCCTGTTTTAGTGTAGAGCCCCACTGAAATCAATGGGGCATGCTGCAGGCAGATCCTGGTGTAGAATCCTATCTATTTCAATGCGGTGAAGTCAATGCAGTTCCAATGTCAGATTGCAAAGTGGTGGCCAAAGACAGCCCTTGCCCAAGTCTCAACAAATACAAGCTTTTGCCATATTCAGGAGTATTCAGATCTAGGAAAGGATATACTTGGATCCCATCTCTAAATTAGTTTTAGATCTCTGAATTATATTTGCAATAAATATGGGGCAATGATTGGAAGGAATTTCAGAGTAGGGTGACCAGAGGTCCCGATTTTATAGGGACAGTCCCGATTTTGGGGTCTTTTTCTTATATAGCCTCCTATTATTCCCCACCCGTCCCGATTTTTCACACTTGCTATCTGGTCACCCTATTTCAGAGGGATATACAAACAGTATGGGTAGAGGCCTTCCATTTTTCTGGAATTCAACACTCCAGAGTTGCCTAATTCCCACAGAAGTGAGCTATTTTCCTAAAAATTCCCAACTTCTGAAAGGAGATAACATGGCTGGTGATCTGCATCTCTCTAATATCTGACATATAAACAGTTTAATGTTGTTTGACTGTGATAAGTTTACCAAACTGGTCATAACACAATGGTAAACCATAGGAAGCGCATTCTTAAAAGAAATGAAAGTCTGCAAGAAATACATAGCTACACTATGTTGTTTTTTTTTTAATAATATCTGGGGTCTCCCATAGTTGGAAACCGCTGGAAACCAAACTGCAGGCTGGATTCTCACTCTTGCCAGGCTTTAAATTGTTGATTTAAGTGGACTTACTCCCAAGTGTGAAACTTGTCTAAGCATGTGGAATCAAATCCCTTCCTGGTCTGGTTCAAGACTTTAAAAGTTTCAGATCTGGACTTAGTCTGTTTACTTCGGAAGCGTACCAGGCTGTAGTTCCCACTGAATGAGCTAAAGTTAATCTTCAGGCCAAGACTGTCAAAACTGGTAACCAGTGATTCTGGATCCTTTGCTGGTCAGGTGCCCAACGTGAAACACCCTGGGGAGGCCTGATTTTTAGTAAGCCCTGAGTACTTGTCCTCTGCAGGCCAGACTCCTTTAAGGTATTTCAGAAGTGGAGCAGCTCAACAGAAAAATAATAATCATCCAGATCACTGGTCATTTTTGAGACCATTGCCCTTAAGATGAACTTTAGTTCCTTCACTGTCTGAGTACAGGAAACAAGTACAGCACACCCAGCCTCCAGACACACCCAGCCTCCCTGCAGCCCGCCCAGATGACCTAGCAGCGCACCTGCCTGGCTCTGCAACCTCACCCACCCCTCCCAGCCGCCCCATAGGCAGGTGCCAACGCTGCAGCCCTCCCCCCGCCCTCCGGCTAGAGTGCGCGCCCCAAGAACCCCACATGGCCTCTGCCCGCTGCGCCCATATGGCCGGTCGCCGACCCCGGCGCCTGTGGAACTGCTTTCCACTGGATCCCGAGCTGGGCACTGCCGGAGGAACCCCCGAGCGCGCGCGCGCGCTCCTGAGCAAGCCCCGGAGCCCACTTCGCAGGGCCAGCAGCCAGCCCCAGTGCCGGGGAGGGGAGGGGGCGCGGAGGCAAGGTGAGCTGAGGACAGGTTAGCGGCGGGACGCAGGAGCCAGCGGCCAGTAGGAGAGAGGGGCCGGTTGCATGGGGAGGAGATGCGGCAGGGCCACCCTCCAGCCCGTCCCCGGCTCTCTCAGGGCGCCTTACCTTGGCGAGGCAGAGCAGGAGCAGCAGGCGGAGGAGGAGCTGCCCCGGCTGCTTCATGGTCCCGAAGAGCTCTCCCCGCTGCGCGCACAGCCGCTTAGCCCGACTCCGGCTTCCCCGGGGACATGGCAGGGCTGCGCCCCCCAGTACTCAGCAGCGCCCGGCGGGGTCCCCTCACCCGGCTCGCTCTCTCTGCGCTCCGGAGGCGGCGGCTGCTCTCTCGCTCTGCCTGTCGCGCGCTGAAAATGCGGGAGTTCGGAGCGGGGACAAGTCCTGGGCAGGGTGCAGCGAGATGCGCAGGCAGGACTCCCGGCGAAGCTCGCCTCCTGCTCTGGGCAGAGGGAGAGGAGTCAGTCACCTCCCCTCTGAACACTCATCGCTTCCGCTGCTGCCAGGGGGAGGAATTCGCCTCCTGTTGTCAAGGGTTTAAAAGGCCATTTTGCTGCTGGGAAGTTGTTGCTGCACTTCCCCCCCTTCCCTGTCTGACATTCCCCCTTTCTGTCTCCCAGCTGGGCTGGACGAGGAAGTGGCTCACTCAAAACTTTTCTAGCCCTCCCACATTCTTTCTGCAATCGACTTGGAAATGGAGCCGGAGAGGGATGTTCTCCTTCCCCCCTCCCCCTTTCAGTCTCTGAAAAAGGACATTCTTAATGGGGGTTTCTCTGGTACTACAAACAGCGAGATCTCTCCTTCTCAGAACACATGGGGCTTGCTGCAGTATTTCTAGAGCGGAAGATTAGCCACAGAACTCAAAGAACAGATTAAAACGAGCACCCATCGGGACGAATGGCATGTAAATACTCTTTGTGATACTCATGATTTCCCATAAGCATTGATGTGAGCCCACATACCGCGTGAGATTTAACAGGGCTAGTCAGTTCTGGAATATGCTAATTAACGAGGTTTCTTTTCCTCCCCCTATTAACGTTTAGATTTATACTTTATGATCATGTAGCATTGTTCAACTGCGGAAACAGGAATAGGTGACAACAAAAACTGGTGCTCTAAAATGATTCAATGAAACACATTTCACCCGGAGGAAGTTATCTGAAATAATTCCTTTCAATTGACGCTCGTATTTTTTAATGTTACCGCTTTTGTAAATGTCTGATATTGCAAATGAACATTGTTATAATCTAATTTACTTCTCAGGATTAATGTACTTTTTACATTTCATTCACCTTGGATAAGGAAAACAGACAAGTTAGTTTCAGTTTGGGTCTTGATTTCACTTTCAAGGTCTAAACTCTGCTTCAGAGTTGTAATGCTTAAATTAGGAACACTGCAGGTGAAAGATTAAGTGGATTCAATCATTTAATTGACTTTAATGATAAAAAGAGCAACGTTTTTACAAGACCTTGTTTTTACAAAATGTAAAATCTTTCAATCACTGAAGCATGTGCATAAATTTACATTGTTTTACAATACCATGGAAGTCAAGGGGACTATGCACACAAAGTTTTGTGTACGTTGAAGTGTTTGCAGGATTAGGGCCTAAACAGATCTGTCATTATCTTGTGTTAGTAAAAATGAGGTAGTTTCCTGTCAGATTTGAAATATCTAGATAAGTATTTTAGGAAAGTACTTCAAGGTACTTTAGAAAAAACGCTTTTTAGTATATGTTCAGATATTTTGGGTGTTTTGAAATACAAACTATTGCTTAAATAGAAGAGAAAAATATGAATGCAAGTATATTATGAATATAAACAAGCATTTAATCAGGTTTTTAATTAATAACAACCAGGCTAGCATTTTATTGACTCACTTAAGGGTATCTTAAGGTATTTATATATTTGTTTGGTTTTAATTTATGTGGACAACACAGAAATATCCAAATAAGCAATAGTCCATAAATCAAAATTAAATAGCATAATATTACCTTACATTTGTATAGCAATTTTGAGAACAAAGGATCTCCACCCTGTATACCAAGGGTTCTCAAACTGGGGATTGGGACCCCTCAGGAGGTCACAAGGTGATTACATGGGGGGTTGCGAGCTGTCAACCTCCACCCCAAATCCCGCTTGTCTCCAGCATTTATAATGGTGTTAAATAGATTTAAAAGTTTTTAATTTATAAGAGGGGGGTCACACTCAGAGGTTTGCTATGTGAAAGAAGTCACCAGTAAAAAAAAAAATTGAGAGCCCCTGCTGTATACCAAACATATGCAAATAGCCTCTTTGGCTTCAGTGAAGCAACTTGTGTGAGAAAAGATCTGAAGGCTAGCCCAGATGCACAAAAACTGTAGCCCTGATCCTTCAAGGAGCTTCCTATGGGTGGTTACCATTGCCCACATGGAGTCCCACTCAAGTCAATTGGGGACTGGGGGTCCACCCATGCAAATGTGATTGCAGAATTGGGACCTGTATAAAGGGATCATTTCACTTGCTCCTGAAATGTACCCACTGTATAAAAATTGTTTAGCATCCTATAACCCCAGTTTAAAAATCCAGACTCTCAAACTCTGTCATATGAGAATAGTCCTGCTGGAAGCAATGGGATTTCTCACATGAGAGTTTCCAGGATCAAGCTGGATTGAAATTAATGGGAGTCCCTGTGATGATTGTAATAATTTTATTGGGTGTTTACTGGGTCTGGGATGGGGAGATATCATGGGTTTAAGGCCCTGTTTCAAATCATACATAGCAGGGACTTGAATGCAGGTGAGTGCTTTAACCACTATAATTGGATGGGATCTCTCTCTTTCTCTCTCTAGTTTTTCATGAAGAATTACCTTAAGGCACGTCTTTCACTGGCAACATTAAAGCTCTACTACAGCAGCATTTTAATGTGGCTTGTGTAGTCGTGGAACAGTGTTGGGAGAGAGCTCTCCCAGTGCTCTAAAAACACACTCAGGGCTTGTCTACATCACAAAGTTGCAGCGCTGGTGAGGGGGTTACAGCGCTGCAAATTAGGAGGTGTACACATCTGCAGGGCATCACCAGCGCTGCAACTCCCTGTTTGCAGCGCTGGCCGTACTCCCGTTTTGTCTCGGGTGTAGAGGATCCAGCGCTGGTGATCCAGCGCTGGTAATCAAGTGTAGACACTTATCAGCGCTTTTCTTGACCTCCGTGGAATAAGTAGGTATCCCAGCATACCTGAGGAAGCCTCTGGTAATCAAGCAGGTCTCCTTCCCCGGTTTGCTCTCGCGTTCCCCGAACCCCCGAGCAAGCAGGTCTCCTTCCCTGCGGTTTGCAGGGGGGTTCGGGGAACGCGAGAGCAAATCGCGGCGAAGCTGGTCTCCTTCCCCGGTTTGCTCTCGCGTTCCCCGAACCCCCGTGCAAGCAGGTCTCCTTCCCTGCGGTTTGCAGGGGGGTTCGGGGAACGCGAGAGCAAACCGCGGCGAAGCTGGTCTCCTTCCCCGGTTTGCTCTCGCGTTCCCGGAACCCCCCTTGAAGCCGCCCAACAGCGCTGCAGTGTGGCCACATCTAACACCACTTGCAGCGCTGGTTGCTGTAAGTGTGGCCACTCTGCAGCGCTGGCCCTATACAGCTGTACTAATACAGCTGTAACAACCAGCGCTGCAAAATTGTAGATGTAGACATACCCTTACAAGGGGCGCAGCTCCCTGTGCTGGTGCACTGTCTATACTGGCATGTTACAGGGCTGAAACTTCCAGTGCTCAGGGGTGAGTTTTTTCATATACCTGAGTGAGAAAGCTGCAGTGCTGTAATTGCCAGTGTTGACAAGCCCTAAGTGACTGATCTGACTTAGGTGCATAACTCCAGGAGGTGGTTCATGGCTGAGAACCCTGAACAGGGGGGTGGGAGAGGGTGTGCCTATTTTCGGCCTATCAGTCTGGCATGTAAGGCCCAGATCAATAAGGTTAGGCACCTAAGCACATCTGGGCCATAAGCCCTGACCCTGTCCTCTGCATTTGCTCCCTGATTCTGCTTGCTGTCTTCTGAGGATCCCTTTCCTAGGGTACATCTACACTGGAACTGGAAGGCATAATTTCCAGCTCAAGTAGACATACCTGTGCCCACTCTGATTGAACTAGCACAGTAAAAATTGAAGTACAGCCTCAGCAGCGCCAGTATGAGTGACAGAATGGGCTAGATATCTGCATACATACCCAGGGTCTTGGTTGGGGTCATAAGGCAGGGAACTAGCCCCTCCCACCACTCACATCACCACAGTTACACTTCTATTTTTAGCATGGTAGCTCTATCAGAGCTGCATGGGTATGTCTATTATAAGCTGCAAATTACTCCTGCAGCTCATAAGTCATACCCTCTGGCACCTAGCTCTTCCCAGGAACTGTATGGGAAGACTGGGCACCTAACTTGGGGCTGAGAATTCCACTAGGTGGCAGGGCATCTAGGAGTTAGGTATTGCAACGCATAAGTAGCGTGACCATATGTCCCGTTTTGGCCAAGACAGTCCCCTTTTTAAGCCCTGTCCTAACCGTCCTGATTTTTTTTGGCAAAAGTGGACATTTGTCCCACTTGGTCTTGTGAACTGATTATCAGTTGGCAAAAGCAAATTGGACAAATGCATAGTTTTAGCAAAAAGTAGGGTGTGCGAGAGGGAGGGCTTGAGAGAGCTGCTCAGGCCAGGTCACCCCTGCTTGGGTGGGCAGCAAGGTATCTTGGGCCATTCCCACTTGCAGGCAGGAGGGGAGGGCCTTAGGCCAGCCCCATGCACTGTTGCATTTATCCTTTGGGAAACGATGGTCACCCTACGCCTAACTCCCTTTGTGGAACTAGGCCTAGATTAGCAAATCTTTTGTCCTTCCTTCAGAGAGCACTGAGTGGCTACATGTCTTCCTGCTGCTGGGTGCCAAAACTCCCTGACCCCAAATCTTGTCTGTCTCAACCCAGTTCACCTGTTCTGGTAGTGCCAGCCATGTACAGACTATAAGTCCTCACATCCCCTAGCTGTTCATGTATCAGGCACCCGAATAGGTGGAACTTTCAGATCCTGTGAATTACATTCATCTCTAGAGTCTTTAAATTAGCACATAGACAACTGATTCTGTGAAAGCTGGTGGACATATTTAACTTTAAGCACGTGAGCAGTCCCACTGATTTCAGTGGAAATACTTATATAGTTAAAGGTAAAGTATGCTAGTAACTGATTTATTGTAATTAAAATTAGGTTTATTCTTAATAGGCACATCTGAGATTTGAAAATGGCTCACTGAAATATTATACACACATCTAGTGAGAAAGAATGCATGATAGGGTGGCATGATAGCAAAGTTTTGTTAGGATCTGTTTGGGATGACTCACAAGTGCTTATGAAACAAGTAGGTAGAGCTTGTTGGAAAATCCAAAACTAAATCCACAAAACATTTTTGAAAAAAAAACACGAACACATTTTGATTTTTTTCCACCAAAAACAGCTTTAATTTAGAATTTTTTCCTTGAAAAATTAAAAAAAAATTGAAATAACTGTTTTTGTGAAATATATTGATTCTGCTGAAACTGCATTTTTCAACAACAAAAAATGGTTGAAAAATTTTGCCCAGCTCTACAAGAAAGCTGTGCAGGTTATCCAAAAACCTTCATACCACAGTGCACCATCCTTTATTTCATATACACCACCTTGCCCTCTCTTTTGGATGTTTTACAAAGCTTGGGTATCTGAGCCCCAATGTCTGAGGAGTGGAAAGGTCGGTGACACCTTTCCCTCCCCTTCAGGTCCTGTGCTCAGCTGAACAGAATCTTGAGGATCTGCTCCCATAAGTCCAACTGTACAAGCTCTGGAGAGAAACTGGAAATAAAATATATTAATAACCTCTAAAGTTATTTAAATAGAGTTTTGTAAACATAATGTAGTAATATAAAGGTCATATCTTGGGAACTTCCAGGACTAGAAGCAAGTGCTGTATGTCCCATTGAAAAGTTGGAAATCTCCTCTTTCCTATAGTATAAAGTCCATGAATGAAATCCACAACTTTGAAGTAAATGGCAAGACTCCCATTGACTTCAATGAGGTCTGAATTTCACCCAACATTTCTAGTCATGTGGAATCATGAAATATCTAAACTTATATCTGCCACTGGTCCAGGCCTAACTATTGGCCAGCTTAGACCACAAACCAGTGCAATTTTAGGAGGGAAATTCCATATTTGGGAAATAGGAAACATTTTTGTAGAGGTTGATAATTTATTATAAATAGCTGTGGTCTGACGCTGTTGAGACATTTGGAATGGTGAAAGTTGTCTTGATACAGATGCTTAAGTGGGTAAAGTGCAAGTGAGACTATCAAAGTTTCCCAATGTGACAAAGTTCCTCCTCTACCTTGGTGGTTCCTGCGCTTATTAGTGGATTTGCTCACCTCAGTGATCTTCCCCTCTGGTGGAACCCACAGTCTGGATCAGCTCCCCCTGTGTCTGATCAGGAGTTGGGAGGTTTAGGGGGGGAACCCAGGCCCAACCTCTACTCCGGGTTCCAGCCCAGGGCCCTGTGGATCACAGCTGTCTATAGTGCCTCCGGTAACAGCTGCATGACAGCTACAACTCCCTGGGCTACTTCCCCATGGCCTCCTCCAAACACCTTCTTTATCCTCACCACAGGACCTTTCTCCTGGTGTCTGATAATGCTTGTCCTCCTCAATCCTCCAACAGTTCACTCTCAGCTCCTCCCTGCCTGACTGGAGTGAGCTCCTTTTTAAACCCAGGTGCCCTGATTAGCCTGCCTTGATTGGCTGCAGGTGTTCTAATTAAAGTAGCTATCTCCACTGCCTTCTAGAAAGATCTTAATTGGCCCCAAGTGCTTTGATTAACCTGGAGCAACTGCCATTTGGTTACCAGGGTCCTACTGGCATCCAGCGGGGGTGGGCGGGCGAAGCCCGCCCACTTCTAAAGGGCCTACCCCCAGCCTAAGGGGAGGACCCACAGGTCTGGGACACCAAGTAATTACGGGGGACAACTAATGAAAAAAACAGGATCGGAAGTGAGGTCATAGGGCTAAACGAAGGGAACCTGATGGGGACACCGAGCAGAGAACCCCGGACAACGCCCACTGCTCCTCAAAGGCGTCAAGGGAGCCAGCGGACGCCGCCCAGAGGAACTCTGCCCGGATGCGTGAGCAGACAGAGGAACGGAAATAGGCCCTACAGTCGCAGGAAATCCCGTCGGCCAACCTCCTCTCCCTAGTGTTGTAGATGGCCAGTTTGGCCAGGGCCAAAAGGAGGTTGAGAAGGAGATCCCGCGACTTTGTGGGGCCACGGATGGGGAACGTGTAGATAAAAAGGTGAGGGGAAAAGTGCAACCAAAAACGCAGGAAAATATTCAGGAGGAGCCGGAACAGGGACCAGGGTCCTAGGGATTTATTTAGCCTGGGGCTAACATACGTGTTTCTCAGTATTTTACTGTAGCCATCTGGCCTTGCCCCATCACACCAGTTAATAAAATTTATAACAGGGTTCTCACCAGCACCTATTTCTAAACAGATAAATATATAGTGCATATACACATGCATAGTGGAGACAACCTAATCTGCATTAATCATGCACTTTTAACTGTCTGACCTGCAGTCTCCCTGCCAATTCATCACAACTGTAAACAATTTGGTTATTATCTGCTGAAAATGGGTTAGAGGAGATTTGCAGAAATGATATTAACCTCTGAATTTTTTCTTCAAATTCCATCAGTTTAAAATAGTCCATATGACCAGAAATAGCATGTGCTACTGATGCAAAAGACCTATAGCAAGCATAAAGGGGACAATGTAGCACATGAGATGTCATTCATGATTATCATTCAACAAGGGCAATGGGAGGTAGCTGGCACTGGCCATCAGAAAAACTCATACTGCCTAGGGAATAGAACCTACTCCAATACATCTACCAAAGACTCTTCCTGACAAAGATGCTGTACAGCAGGAGTAATTATTTTTTATCAAGGTCCAAATTTCTTGGTCAAGGCATAGTCAGCGTCCAGACTCCAGAGAAAATAATACAAAAATAATAATAATGACAATAAGTAAATAAAAAGATTTGGCTGTCTGTTCAAAAGCATCTGCCATCTGGATTTGGCCCACAGGCTTCTTATTGACTACCTCAGTTCTACAGTACTATACAGTACATACCATAATCCCAGGAACTATTTTTACCTGAAGAGACAGTCTTCAGTATTGCCAGCCCCAAAGATTCAAAAATCATGAGATTTTTTTAAGAAAAGAGATTACATTGTGGTTTTTGGTCTCTTTGGATTTTTGAGCTCCCCTGCCCACCCTCATGGGTTGTCAGTTCTCCCCTTTTGTGATTTTGGCCTCTAACTTCAAGAGATCTCAACCCCATTTCTATCCATCCCCTGCCCAGCAATTAATTCTGTCCCCCAAGCTCCAAATTAATCTTGTCCTGTCCCAATCCCCCATCAATTCTGCCTCCATATCTGCCCTCCATCCTCCACCTCACTTCTTCCCCTCATCCCCCATTTATGCTGCTCCTGGGGGTTTACACTCCCTTCTCCCATGCCTGGAGGGACTGTAGCAGGGTCCCCTCTGCTCCTTCTCAGGTCTAGCCTTGCAGGGAGGGAGAGGAGAGGGGAGATGAGGAGGCATCATATTGCTCACAGGAGTGGAGGGAGGAGGAGGGAGCAGGGTCCTGCTGAGCTGCTGGAGTCTTTCTGCTCCCTCCTCTCCTATGAAAATGCTTTCAGCTCTTGAAGATAGAGGAAGAGAGCAAAGTCTGCTTCTTGCAGAAAGCCTGGATTGGGTGCTTTTCTCCAGGAGGTGAGGAAGTAGGGAAGGCAGCCAATCAGAGGAGGAATTTACCCAGGCTATGTTGAAGTTCTCAGAGGGCTGGAGTGTCTGGTGTTATTGGCTGACAGGCTCCAGCGAGGGCTGAAATCTTGTGACTAGAGAAAAAAATCTCCACTGATGGCTTTGACCCCTGGTGAATCTTCCAAGATTGGCAGGTTCCATAGGCCAGCCCATGGGGGTAAATCCCACTTTCCCCTCCACAAAGAGTTTCTAGTTCCCTATGCAGCAATAGCATACAAAGGTAATCTGTAGATTTCAAATGTGCACTCAGCTCTTGAATCAACATCCCCAGGAGCCATGTCTTCATTCCAGATCCATATACAGAAGGTGCTGATTAAAGCCTCTGCCCCACTCCAGGGGCCCCAAAAAACTCTCATGGGGGGGCCCTGCAGGGCCTAGGGCCTGGGGCAAATTACCCCACTTGCCCCTCCTCTGGGCGGCCCTGAACTCCATCCCTATTCAGCCAAGCACTTAAGCTTTAAGCACATGTTTAAGTCCCGTTGACTTCTATGGGACTTGGTCAAAAGCTTAAGGGCATGGCTACACTGGAGAGTTGCAGCGCTGGTGATGGGGTTACAGCGCTGCAACTCACTCTGTGTCCACACTTGCAAAGCACGGCCAGCGCTGCAACTCCCTGGTTGCAGCGCTGGCTGTACACCTGGTTTGTTTGGGGTGTAGTGATTCCAGCGCTGGTGATGCAGCGCTGGTCATCAAGTGTAGCCACCAAAAGCGCTGTTATTGGCCTCCAGGGTATTAGGAGGTATCCCAGAATTCCTGTCCACAACAAACCGGAAGAATGGCTGAACTCCGATCTCCCCGTAGCTACTTAGCTAAAAAACAAACACAACTGCTCTTTGCTCCAGCGAGCGAACGAGCGGAGGCAGGGGAATTGGTTTGGAATGTTCACAGTTGTTTGCTTGAGGAGAGAGGGGAGGGGTAGTGTTGAGCAGCTGCTTATATGGTCTAAAGACTATTTAGGAGTGCATAATTTGCATTTAGTTAATAAGAGACAGGTGGGGGAAAGGTCAAAACTTTTAAAATGATTGAAGGTAGGCACTGTGTATCTTCCAGCCCTTAGAACTTGCAAGGCAGGGAGCTGAGAACAGTGTCAGCTCCAAAAATCCACTCATAGACTCATAGACTCTAGGACTGGAAGGGACCTCGAGAGGTCATCGAGTCCAGTCCCCTGCCCTCATGGCAGGACCAAATACTGTCTAGACCATCCCTAATAGACATTTATCTAACCTACTCTTAAATATCTCCAGAGATGGAGATTCCACAACTTCCCTAGGCAATCTATTCCAGTGTTTAACTACCCTGACAGTTAGGAACTTTTTCCTAATGTCCAACCTAAATCTCCCTTGCTGCAGTTTAAACCCATTGCTTCTTGTTCTATCATTGGAGGCGAAGGTGAACAAGTTTTCTCCGTCCTCCTGATGACACCCTTTTAGATACCTGAAAACTGCAATCATGTCCCCTCTCAGTCTTCTCTTTTCCAAACTAAACAAACCCAATTCCTTCAGCCTTCCTTCATAGGTCATGTTCTCAAGACCTTTAATCATTCTTGTTGCTCTTCTCTGGACCCTCTCCAATTTCTCCACATCTTTCTTGAAATGCGGTGCCCAGAACTGGACACAATACTCCAGTTGAGGCCTAACCAGCACAGAGTAAAGCGGAAGAATGACTTCTCGTGTCTTGTTTTCAACACACCTGTTAATGCATCCCAGAATCACGTTTGCTTTTTTTGCAACAGTATCACACCGTTGACTCATATTAAGCTTGTGGTCCACTATGACCCCTAGATCTCTTTCTGCCATACTCCTTCCTAGACAGTCTCTTCCCATTCTGTATGTGTGAAACTGATTGTTCTTTCCTAAGTGGAGCACTTTGCATTTGTCTTTATTAAACTTCATCCTGTTTACCTCAGACCATTTCTCCAATTTGTCCAGATCATTTTGAATTTTGACCCTGTCCTCCAAAGCAGTTGCAATTCCTCCCAGTTTGGTATCATCTGCAAACTTAATAAGCGTACTTTCTATGCCAACATCTAAATCGTTGATTAAGATATTGAACAGAGCCGGTCCCAAACCAGACCCCTGCGGAACCCCACTTGTTATACCTTTCCAGCAGGATTGGGAGCCATTAATAACTACTCTCTGAGTACGGTTATCCAGCCAGTTATGCACCCACCTTATAGTAGCCCCATCTAAATTGTACTTTCCTAGTTTATCTATAAGAATATCATGCGAGACCATATCAAATGCCTTACTAAAGTCTAGGTACATCACATCCACCGCTTCTCCCTTATCCACAAGGCTCGTTATCCTATCAAAGAATGCTATCAGATTAGTTTGACATGATTTGTTCTTTACAAATCCATGCTGGCTATTCCCTATCACCTTACCACCTTCCAAGTGTTTGCAGATGATTTCTTTAATTACCTGCTCCATTATCTTCCCTGGCACAGAAGTTAAACTAACTGGTCTGTAGTTTCCTGGGTTGTTTTTATTTCCCTTTTTAAAGATGGGCACTATATTTGCCCCCTTCCAGTCTTCTGGAATCTCCCCCATCTCCCATGATTTCCCAAAGATAATAGCTAGAGGCTCAGATACCACTCTCTCTGTCTCCCCTACGGTCCCTGTCACACTCCACCCCACCCCCTTCTTTTGAAAAGCATTTTGCAGCCACTTGAACGTTGGGATAGCTGCCCACAATGCACCACTCCCAACAGCGCTGCAAATGCTGCAAATGTGGCCACACTGCAGCGCTGGTAGCTGTCAGTGTGGCCACACTGCAGCGCTTTCCCTACACAGCTGTACGAACACAGCTGTAACTCGCAGCGCTGCACATCTCGCAGCGCTTTGAAGTGTGAGTGTAGTCAGAGCGCCAGCGCTGGGAGAGAGCTCTCCCAGCGCTGCACATAAACCACATCCCTTACGGGTGTAGCTTGCAGTGCTGGGAGCCGCGCTCCCAGCGCTGCAGCACTGATTACACTGAGGCTTTACAGCGCTGTATCTTGCAGAGCTCAGGGGGGTGTTTTTTCACACCCTTGAGCGCGAAAGTTGCAGCGCTGTAAAGTGCCAGCGTAGCCATGGCCTAAGTGTTTCACTGAACAAGGGTACTTGTGGCACCTTAGAGACTAACAAATTTATTTTTAAACAAGGATAGATTTCTAAACAACTGCATAAACCTTAGACTCCAATCCTGCAGAAAAATATTGATAAATAGAAGTGGACAAAAGAGCTGGGATAGACATATGGAGGTTTTCAAAAATGGCTGCTGTATAAATAGAATTAAAACAAAAGAGAAAGTAACAACAAAAAGAAAAAAGAACGAACAGGAAGGAAGAATGATTTAATTTTGCAGATCTGCTTCCCCATGAAACATTCTTTGGCTTTCCCCAGGAGACCACAAGTGATTTTTACATACCATAATGCTGCATACCATAAACATTTAAATTCGGTTAGAGTTTCAGTCTTAAATCTGAATTTCCTGCATTAGTCAGTTTAAGGCAGATCCTTAATGCTATTTGCATGTCTTTTATGTATGTGTGTATTGTCTTTGGTCTTTGAGTGTTTCACTAACGGTACTGTAAAAATCTTCAAAGAGAGCAGGAGTGCTAGCTTTGAGACAGGTGGGTTCATTACAAGCTGGTTAATTCTATTCTGGATGTTGTACGTAGAGGGCTTGGTTTGGGGCTCACATCAGGTGTCAGACCTGATTACACAGGTGTCAGACCTGATTTCCACTGACGTAAGTAAAACGAGAATCAGGACAGTGCCTTCGGTAGGAAAAAAACAAAACCAAGGGCAGATTGTGGGCCAGCCTGCATATGCGCAAGGAGATGTAAGATGCCCCCTTGCGCTATTGCATTTCTGCGGTGGTAGCAGAGGTAGCAGGCTCCACAGAGCTGCTTATCTCCCCTTCTGCCCCCTCACACACACATATGGGCAGGAGAGAGAGAAGCCTTGACTCCTCCTACTCAACACACCCAACAATGTAGCTAAGCCGGCACAGCAGAGAGTGTACACTACACCAGATATAGGCCTGTTCCCGCCCTGGAGCAGCAGGGAGACAGGGAGTGTGACTGTGAGTCCCCTAGTTACAATCTCCCTTCTGGCCTGCTCCAGGGACAACACAACAATGTGTTTGTCACAGTCTAGCCCCAAATAAATGTTAAAAGTGGGATTTTGTCAATACAAGCATTAAAGAACATGACATTCTGTTGTGTAAATAGGTATTTCCTGAACTCTGTTAACAGTAAAAATCCTCATTAACAATATTCATAGTTTTAAATTAATTTATTTAAATAGCTACCATAATCAAACCATATTCTAAACTAGTTATAAAACAGAGTAAATAATAACACTTTGCACTTATTTAGCACCCTCCATTCAAGGATGCCAAAACACTGTAGAAAGCACTCAGATATAATACGACAGAGAAGAGTGCTACAGCTATCAATCATTAAATTAAGTCTCACAAGACTTGTGAGGTAGACGAGTATTAGAGTCAGCATTTTACACACCGGGAAAGAGAGTGAGGGAGAGTCTAAATTACCTGTACATTTAACATAGTAAATCAGCCTCTGGACTCAGATAACCTAGTCCCCTGCCTTCACCAGAAAACTATCCTTTCTCCCTATGGCTCTGATTCAGCAAACAATCTGATTCACAAAAGCATGTGCTTAAGTGAATAGGAATGGAATTAAGTACATTCTTAAGTGCTTTGTTGAATCAGAGCCTACGGGGTGCTGGGACAATGTGTATAGTGAGGGTGCTGAGACCTATTGAACTAAACTGTAAACCCATATATAATGGAAACCACTTCAAGCCAGGAAGTGCTACAGCACCCCCCGCACCCCTAGCTCCTGCACCTATGAGAACCCATGCTTTTCTCAATGCGCTTTGCCAGTGTCCTGAGCATAGGAATTTCTAGAAATGTTTGGTTTGCAAAGAGCTGTGATTCACACTGCCATCAGGGACATCACATGCTGAAAATGGAAAAGAAAAATTAACAAAATGTGGGGTTTTTTCAAAATGTTTCTTCTACGTACTCATCCTGCAGCAGCAATAACTACCACTGCACAAGTCATTTCCTGGGAATTAGTGGCTCATGGCTGTACCTCAGGGCCATTGGTTCTTAACAGCTAGTCATTAACCCTCTGGAAATGCTCTGCACCTAAACTGTTATTGCTTCACAGCTTGCAAATTTCATTTTTGTTTATACCAAGGGCTTTTAAAAAGTTATATATGTGTAAAAGGATTAAAAAAGAGAGTAAGGATTGCTCCTGGACTGAACTTTGTATTCTACTTTCACCTAGAAGTTAATTTCTGCAGCGGAGTCATAGAACCACCTGACAAGAAGGTTCAGAAGAAAAATCTTTCTAAATCCTTATAATCACATTGTTGAACAGAGGCCTGAGTTCAAGGATGACCTCAGGCTCCTCTGCATCAGCACAACTGTACCTGATTAAAGCAGGGGCCTGATCTTGAGAGGTACTTAGCACTGGTGCCGCAAGAGCAGACCAAAGTCACAGGCTAGGATAGGAACTAGCTAAGAAAATCAACATACTAACTGCTCCAGGAATTAATTAATGCTCTTTTCTTCTATTGATTTTGTTAAAAATAATTGTATTTTAGATTATGTATGTATAATTATTATGTATATACAGACTTTGGTAATGGAAGGAAAATGTAATTTTTATACAAAAATAACATCAATCTTTTATCCCTAAAGAAGAGAAAAAGGAGGATAAATATATTCTGTTTAGATGTTTCCTGTTTTAATAGAAGGTAACATGTTGCAGCCCAGAGTCTATGGGACTGAGCTCATTATGGGCAAGATAAACACTGTACTTAAATTAGGATAACATCATGCAGTAGAGTAAATACCAGGTGTCAGACTGACAGGATGCCAGGGTCAGAGCAGGGAGAACAAAAGTGTTCTCCACCCACTAATATTGCACACTTGATACAAGAAGAGTCTGTCACAAGTGCAGTCTCTGTGCAGTCTTTGGGGGAAAAAGGCCTGTGGAGCAGAAATGGTGCACAGCAAGGAGTACACTGAGGGCTTGTCTACATCAGAAAGTTGCAGCGCTGGTGAGGGAGTTACAGCGCTGCAACTTAGGAGGTGTACACATCTGCAGGGCACCACCAGCGCTGCAACTCCCTGTTTGCAGCGCTGGCCCTACTCCCGTTTTGTCTCGGGTGTAGAGGATCCAGCGCTGGTGATCCAGCGCTGGTAATCAAGTATAGACACTTACCAGCGCTTTTCTTGACCTCCGTGGAATAAGCAGGTATCCCAGCATACCTGAGGAAGCCTCTGGTAATCAAGCTGGTCTCCTTCCCCGGCTTGCTCTCGCGTTCCCCGAACCCCGAGCAAGCAGGTCTCCTTCCCTGCGGTTTGCAGGGTGGTTCGGGGAACGCGAGAGCAAACCGGGCGAAGCTGGTCTCCTTTCCCAGTTTGCTCTCTTGTTCCCCGAACCCCCGAGCAAGCAGGTCTCCTTCCCTGCGGTTTGCAGGGTGGTTCGGGGAACGCGAGAGCAAACCGCGGCGAAGCTGGTCTCCTTCCCCGGTTTGCTCTCGCGTTCCCCGAACAAGCAGGTCTCCTTCCCTGCGGTTTGCAGGGTGGTTCGGGGAACGCAAGAGCAAACCGCAGCGAAGCTGGTCTCCTTTCCCGGTTTGCTCTCGCGTTCCCGGAACCCCCCTTGAAGCCGCCCAACAGCGCTGCAGTGTGGCCACATCTAACACCACTTGCAGCGCTGGTTGCTGTAAGTGTGGCCACTCTGCAGCGCTGGCCCTATACAGCTGTACTAATACAGCTGTAACAACCAGCGCTGCAAAATTTTAGATGTAGACATGGCCTCAGCCTCTTGAAAAGATGTAGACATGGATGTCTTCCCTCTTTGTGCTGGGATCCCCCTCAGGCTTTACACCATCCTCCAGCATGGAATTAGCTGCTGACTCAGGTGGCTTGTTGAGACATGGAAACAGAGAAGGAGGGAGGGGCTAGAATACACCCAAAGCCACCTTTGTCCCAAATCCTGCTCCTGTACTGAGCACTAGGAACAGAGAACAGATCTGGTGCCACATCCTTCTGCTGTACCACCACAGCAGTGCTATTGAAAGACCTCAGAAGCTAAATGTGATTAGTTTAGTCTATACTGGGATGCAAGATCTCCGAAGCCAGGAGCTGCAGGAAGAAGGGGTTGGCAATTGGTAAATAGCATTCTGATTTTTGAGCCAATAAATCTCCTTGCTTTCTCCCAAAATGCATGTAAGAAAGAGCATACTGTGATGCAGGAAGTGCCATTTTTCTGATGAACTATAAAACCAATGTCCTGAGCCACTTAAAAGCCACTTAAAAGACATCATCTGATTTTTTGCAACAATACCGATGTTAATCCCAGATTCCTGGCTACATTTCAGTTTAGATGATAATATTCTTTCTATCCAAATTCCCCTCATGGTTTCAAGGAGTTTTTTAGTTCTTTTTTCTTCCTTACCAAAAGTGTTGTGTAAAGTTGTATGTTGTAAAAGAGAAATAGCCAACTTGAAATATTTTTTCCTACTGTTGTTACAAGTAATACTCCAAATTACTATGACTGAAAGGAATTAAGGGGGGGGGGAATCTATTTTTTTTTTCAGTTTACTCTGTGCACTTTATAGATAGTTTCCTGTCTTTGTGTGGGTTTTTTTACATAGTAACTGGAGAGAAACAAATGTAAAGAAAGAAATAGGAAAATGTGAATGAAAACCAAACTGTCCAACTTGGAGGCATCTGTAGTTCCTGAACTACTTTGAACTTAGCTTTTTTTTTTTTTAATTGGTTAGGTTTAAACTTGATGTTGCTCCTTTAACCAGTGGTTGTTTTGCCCCCAGTGTCAGATAAATTGATTTCCGGACACAATATAGGACCTAATCCTGCAAAGGTATAATCATGCAAGTAGTGCTTACTTTACAAAATGTGGGAAATGGGCCTAAATCCTGCAACATGTTCTATGTATGCAGAGCTCAACTATAGTCATATGCTTCAGCAGAGAGCTAGAGAATAACCTCCTACCCAAATGTCTCTCACTTTATTAAATCTTCCACACTACACATCCCAGTCCTCTCTAAGAACTGAAGAACCAAGAACCCTATGAGTTAAATTCTGGCTTCACTCAAGTCAATGGCAAAATTCCTACTGACTTCAGTGTGGCTCGAATTTGCCCCAGTTAAGTTTAACCTTCTTCTGCCGTCATAGCAGTTCGGCTTCTGGAATTATTCATATTTTTGTTCATAACTTCAGTACATTTTCTATGTTTGGAAGCATAACATGTTCTAATCTGGGATAAAAATAACCAATCCTGCTCTTTCCATTTTCTTCTCTTCATGTTACAGATTTGAGGTGCTTTCTTGAACCTAAAAATTATACTCCTTTATTTATCCAAACAAACAGTACAAGCATGGGGAAAGGCAGTGCAAGCTTCTTCACATCACCTTGCAAATATCGATCAACTGGATTATGGAGGGGCCACTTCTGGAGCTGAGAGTAGGTCACTCTGCATGCTCAGTCCTTGGGCTATCTGTAGAAACAGCCAACAAGGGAGGCTAGCTGTGATGTGGACTCCTGAAACCAAACTCATTTCACACAGGTTATTGAATTTAGATTATTCCAAGATCCAGAAACTCACAGCTGTTTTGAGTTTGGCAATATTGCAAGGAGAAAGCAGGACCCATTAATTTAATAATAATACAATAATAAATGAACGAACACAACTGGCCTATTCCGCATCTAATCAATATTATCTTGTACCTGCTATAACCTAGCATCACTTGTTTTTTGCAGAGTATAAAGATGTTAAAAGATTGAGGAAGCTGAGAGTGTAACCCAAAACCAAGGCTCAGTCATTGGAATGTTAATATATGTAGACTGAGATGGATTAAGATCAGTAAAATATTCCAGTGACGCTACCTGCTGGATATTGGATGTCACTTGCTACGCTAAACCAATCTTTTCTGAATTGGAATGGTTTCATCAGATATCTTGGAAATTACTCCTGCAAAGCAACATGACAAAATGGTCAGTGACACAGATCACTGGGAGGAAAACAAAATCTGACATCAAAGAAGTAACAGTTCACATTACATCTAGCGTGGCTGAACTCTGGATTTTTGAATTTGAATCACTGCATCTGTGATACTAATCCCCAGTGATGGGCACTAATCCCCTTTGTTCACTATTACACATCCTGCTTGACCTGAAATGACGTTTTGGCAATAGAATGTTATTGACTGTGGCACCACAATGCTAGATAGCCTACCAGGCACACGGAGGTTTAGCCAGCTAATTTCTTAGGATGAGATTTTCAGCAGCCATGACTTTCAGTGGGAACTGAATGCCTAACTTCCTTAGACCCCTTTGAAAACCCCAGTTTGCATTTTTAGATAATATTTCAATAAATATCCTTTTTTAAAAATTGTTCCAGTAGTTGGCAGTGAAGTCATAGCCAGAAAGTTGCAGGGGAGTGGGGAGGTTTGAGAGGAATTGTGTGGGAGAATGAAACCATACTGCAGGGGACATCGAGAGCACAGTAAAAAATCACAGGAGTGGGGACTATTTCATTCTCATATTGCCTCAGTGGTTGCGCCTGTGGGTGATTTTAGAGCAGGGAAAAGAGCAGCTCAACAGGCACAGAGATTAAAGTTGGCCTGAAGCTTGGCACAGAGGCACTCAATTCAACAAACATTTAAAGCATTTAAATACATTGGCTACTTTTTAGGGCTGTCAATTAATCGCAATTAACTCACGCTATTAACTCAAAAAAATTAATCGCACTTAAAAAAATTAATCACAATTACAGTTTTAATCGCATTGCTAAACAATAGAATATCAATTGAAATGTATTACATATTTTGGATGTTTTTCTACATTTTTATATGTATTGTATTCTGTGTTATAACTGAAATCAAAGTGTATATTACTTTGATTACAAATATTTGCACTGTAAAAACATGATAAAAGAGATAGTATTATTCAGTTCACCCTCATACAAGTACTGTAGTACAATCTCTTTATCATGAAAGTGCAACTTACAAATGTAGATGATTTTTTGTTACATACCTGCACTCAAAAACAAAACAATGTAAAACTTCAGAGCCTACAAGTCTACCCAGTCCTACTTTTTGTTCAGCCAATCGCTAAGACAAACAAGTTAATTTACATTTATAGGAGATAATGCTACCCTCTCCTTATTTAGAATGTCACCGGAAAGTGAGAACAGGTATTTGCATGGCACTTTTGTAGCCAGCATTGCAAGGTATTTACATGCTAGATATGCTAAACATTCGTATGCTCCTTCACGCTTTGGCCACCATTCCAGAGGACATGCTTCCATGCATTAATTACTTTTGTGACTGAACTCCATGGGATGAGAACTGTCTTTCCCCAGCTCTGTTTTACCCACATTCTGCCATATATTTCATGTTGACAGCCCTACTATTGTTTTTTTTTTAAACTTCCTTCTGCAGCATTTCCAGTCTAAAAGAGACTGGAACCAGTGATCTGACCCAGCTTTGTTCTTGGGTGCTTTAGCTGCAAGCACCATAGAAATGTTTGTTAATAAATAACCTGGGTTTCCTGATGTGCTGAGCACTTCCACAAAACAGGCAGAGTACAGACGAGGTAGTGCAAGCTTCTCTGCTGTGCCTGTACAATGGGTTTCAATCATGAATTGGAAAAAAAAATTCTAGGCTGATATGGTAGTTCACTCTCCACACCTAGTTCAGTCATTGGCTTCCAAGTGCAATGAGGATACCAGTCCCACCTACTCATTTCAGACAGGCATCAAAGAGCCATCAGACAGTACTGAGTTTTGGTCGCCACTGCCCTGGGCCTCAGTCAAGTCAGTGACTTATCATTGAAAGACTCTGGATCCTGTTATCTGTCCCCTGATCTCTCCAGATCAAAAAATAGGAAATGGTGTCAGTGATTGCTGTTGTTACAATGATGACCGCAGGAATTCGTAACGGGGCATTGACGGAATTAATTTCTTGCCTGTTTCCAGCACACTTCTAATTAATCCAGGGAATAAAACACACATTATGTGCTTCCTCTTTTGCAATAGATATTTTTTCTGTACTAGATTTTGAGTTTGTTATCATAATTAACCTATAGTTTTGTGAATCAAGTAAATGGGCCTTGGCTAATTTTTTTTTATTGGTTTTAGTATCAATCTTAATTGACATGAGAAAAAATATTCTATTCTGGGTAGCATCTTTTCCCTCCAGAGTACAGAAACCTTTATATAAGGTTATGTCTTCATAGCTGCTAGGAGGGTGCTTCCCAGCATGGGCAGACTGACATGAGCTAGCTCTGCTCAATTTAGCATGCTAAAAACATCAGTGTGATCCTAGAGCCTACATCCTAGGCCCCCTTACTGTCCTTTCTTCTCCACAAGTTTTCTTCCCTGTGTAGTCATGGTCACCGTGCCTTCGTCGGTCATAACTGAGAATACCAAATTCAGGACAAACTGCTGAGAAATAGGGCAGACACACCCCAAAACTGGTGGTTATTCTCCCATAATATATACCAAACCAACAACAAAAGTAAACTCCTGTTTCACCACACTGGCTAAAAAGAAGTCAGAAAAACAGTTTCCTTAGGCATTCCAGTCCTTGTATCATCACCAAAAACACTAGATTTAAAGATGAGTGGTTATTTAAAACCAGTTTCATCAAATAAAAGGTTCTTCTAATCTCAAAGGACCAGCCACATACCCAGGTCAATATATAACTCAGACCTTAGCCAAAAATCACACTGTTGCCAATCCTTTAGTATCTAAAATCTAAAGGTTTATTTATAAAAGATAGAAAGAAAGGTGAGAGTTAAAATGCAAAGTTCTTGGATCACGCTTGTAGCAGGAATGGAATAAACTACTGGTCTGTTAAGTCTTCAGTTGCTTCCAAATCATTGGAAGGTCCTCAGTCCCATGGCTAGAATGCTCCCATTAGAATAAGTTCATAGTCCAGAAGTTTGACCAGGAAAGAGGCAAAATGGAGATGTTTCCAGCACCTTTTACAGCTTCTGCCAATTGAAGAGAAACCCATTGTTCTCCTTGTGGAAAGTTACAGGTAGCAAGATGCTGTTTGGGGTCACATGGGTAAGTCATATGTCCATGCATGATTTCGTTTAGTTACAGCAGAAGCCATTACCTATACTCCAAATGGAACATTCACAAGAAAGTCCATTCAGTAAGTGTAGATAGGTGTCTCCCATGGTTCACTGTGAGTTAAGTGTTCCTTGATAAGCCACTTAATTTGACTAGTCCCTTCAAAATCTGCAACCTAAATACCTTGTGGGCGCTACCACAGGAACAAACATACTTGAAACACAGGTATAGAGCCAATGCTTATAAACTTCAAATACAAAAATAATACATGCATACAAATAGCATAATCATATTCAGCAAATTATCACCTTTCCATAGACACCTTGCTTGACATACTTTGTACAAGATTTGTTGCAATTATATAACAGTAGTAGCAGCAATGATCTACATGGTCATATTTTATCAGATGTCACAGTCATGCTAACTGACAAAGTAGGTGAATTTCTGTTTGGTGCTCATGAGTAATTTGGATATGTAAAGGACATCTCAGGCCTCCTCATGGCAGAATTCATGTGTTTTCACTACTACAGATGCAGCAGTCATTTACACACAGGGCTTTTAGTGCAAAATGAAGCCTCTGCTAGTACCAGAAAAGAAGTTCTGTGGCTTTTACTGGCAACAGAGGAACGCAGGAGCATAAATTCTTTACCCCTATATGCTATGCAATCATTATGCTCAGCTATGTTTCTTGGTGGTGAATCAAACAGATCAAGCTACTAAGACTGGGCTGAGAGATGTCCTTACATATCTAAATTGCTCCTGAGCACCAGACAAAAATTCACTTAATTTGTCAGTTAACATGGCCGCAAAGGAAGAACACTTGAAGAGAGGGAAGGACAGTGAGAAGCCCGAGGATCAACTCTAAAGGACTTGGAGCCTCATCCAACTCCAGCTTCCATTGAAGTTAAGGGAAAGATTCTCATTTACTTTAATGGGAGCTGGATCAAGCCCTGGACTGGTTTGTGGCCTTTTGAGAGAAGCTGGAGGAACTGCAGCAGCTGAGAACAAGAATCCATGGCTCTCTCCTATCCTCTCTCTCCTAGCTCACTGACATTTTTTTTTGTATTAAACATTTTTAAAAGGATTGTGCACCACCAACTATAAATGCTAACAAAAGATGCAGGTTCATTTCATTCAACAAATGCAGACAATCTAGCTTTATCCAATTGTTGTCTGAAGAGGGAGGAATATTTTCTCTAATACATGATTATAGACATGACTACCTGGGCAGAAAAGGACAGAGTTTCCTGAAAGCTCATTCAGACATTCAGTTACTGGCAGTACCAGGATAACGTATTGTAGAGAGAAATCTTGCCTACAATGAACTTTTTCTTCAAATTTCACATCGCTATATTACCACCAGTGCAGCTCCAGTGATGGTACCAATGGTGAGAGCTAAAGGAGATAAGACCCTGATTATTACTGGCATTTTTTACAGCATGGGGCCAGGTGTTCAAGTGATCTAAATTGGTGTAGCCTCGTCGTTTGGAGTGGATTTGGCCCACGTTGTGTAGATTTGCTCTGAGCAGAAATGACATAGTGGTGAAAGTGCTAATGTCTTGTCTATAGTAGCACACCCATTATTCCTACCAGATGGGATGGGAAATTTTAAGAAAAAAATCTTAGCACTGATACAGCCACAGAGGTAACATGGCAAGAACTGACATGGGACTAATATCTCTTGGAGTAATATCACTTTGATTGTAGGTTCTTCAAGGCATGGACCAACTCTGTAATGCACTTGTACAGTGCCTAGCACAAGTGTGGCACTGATCCATGGATTCCTACTGTAATACAAATAAAATAAATAAATAAATAAATGTGATAGAACTTATTCTCCACAGCATTGCACCTTGTGCAGTCACTAACACCTGAGTGAAATTGATGTAAATCACTAAGAGGCCTTGGCTACACTGGTGCTTTACAGCGCTGCAACTTTCTCACTCAGGGGTGTGAAAAAACACCCCCTTGAGCGCAGCAAGTTACAGTGCTGTAAAGCGCCAGTGTAAACACTGCCCCAGTGCTGGGAGCGCGGCTCCCAGCGCTGTAAGATAATCCCCACGGGGAGGTGGAGTACGTGCAGCGCTGGGAGAGCTCTCTCCCAGCACTGGCGTCGCGACCACACTTGCACTTCAAAGCGCTGCCGCGGGAGCGCTCCCGCAGCAGCGCTGTAGGGCTGCAAGTGTAGCCATACCATAACAGATTAGAGTGGTAGCATTTTACATTCACTCTGCATAGTTGTAAGTAGCTACAGGAAATACAAGACAATGGAGTCACAGGCTTTTGTTACTATGAAAGAGCCAAATTCTCAAAATGGTGTAAATCCACATAGCTCCATTAATTTCAATGGTGGAAATGTTCGTTTACACGGGCTGAGGATCTGGCCCAAATATTGCAAGTCTGCCTTTTCAAAGATTCCATTGCCTGATTAACCTCACAGTTAGGAGAGTCTTCCTAATGCCTAATTTGAATTTTCCTTTTCTTTTTTCAAGAGATTATTTACCTCCTTATCTTAAACCCTTTAACTTCAGTCAATAATTCCTCCCTTCCTCCCAGGATCAACACATATCTCCTCTGCCATTTATTTCTAACATTCTTGAGGAGGATGCTGGGGTAAGTTACTCAAAGATCTCAAAACTGTGGATTGACACAAATAATATGTAGTCATATACTTAGTGAATAATACTGCAAGCCACAGGAAAAATACAAGGATCTAGTTTCATAGAGACTCCTTCCATGTATATTCAGAAAGGAGTTTGGTAATTGAGCCAGGCCAAACCAGGGGAATGGCTGCTAAGTAGATCCTCCAATTCTCCTCCCCCTTGTATAGGAGGGCACTGAGGGCTACAGAGGCTAATGCTGCTGTCACCATTTTGTCATCACTTTCAAAATATTTGGTGTTTCTCTTAAAGCACCAAGTCCTAGAGTTGTGATTAGATGAGAACCTCAGGTTTTGTTTTAGATACCATGAGATTCCAGCCCATGTGGTTGCAGAAAAAAGCTTGAAAAACAGGACTCTAAAGGATCAGAAATCAGAAGGTCAATACATGTATTACTTGTGAAAAATCTCTTGCTTTTTAAGCCAATCCCATTTTGAAAGCTTTGGGTTGGCAATCCTGGCTTTTTGAGAAGCTTTTGAGATTGAAATGGCCAGGGGTCTGCATTCACTTATATTTTGTACTCTTTGCTGGATTAGGAATCGTGTAGGCAAGGCAGATTTAGTTAAAAATGGTGAAAGTGAAAACAACCCCCTTTAATTTCTGAGCAGAGCTGTTGCCATTATGAAAGCCTTGCAGCATTTGAACCCTTGGACCCAAAGGGCTGCCCTGGCTAGACAGTGTTTTTTGGACAAGGGAAAGTCAGCACAGGTGCTTTTGATTATATGGAGAGCAGCTTGCCAGAAATAGCTCACAGGCAGTTTGCCAGATTTATTTGTTTTCCAAAAAGAAAAGCTAACAGTAAACCTAAAGCCTGAATAATGGAATGTAGTAGTTATTTTCAACTGGAGGTGGCCTGTCCAGAGGCTATTCCGTTTTATTTTCTCTTTTGTAAAAGCAGCTGCTCATTTTTCAAAAGAATTAGTCCATGATTCCTAGAAGCCTGCTAAACACCACAGGCCTGGTTTTCACAGCTACCAAGCACTACAAGTTCTCAGCACTTCTGAAAATCAAACCCTGAAGGCTAAAGGTGCTTTGATTTTTAATTCTCTCCTCAACAACACTACAAAGCTGTTTTTTTCTGAAGGACCCTGGAGCAATGCTGCACTACTGATGCAGATCTGCACCAATAGCTAGGTCTGTCTGAAAGGCCCATCTGAGAGAGTGGATTAAAGGTCCACTGTATTTGGGAGCCCTTGAAATGTTGTTGTTTTCTATTTTTAAACACTTGGAAGGCCCTCAGAAACTGAGGTTTGGGGGCTATGTAAGTATCTAGATAAGTGAGAAAGGTGATAGGGAAACCTGAAACCCCCTGAAATTGATTAAGAATGTAAACTTGGCTTGTGGACATTTGTCTTATTCTTTCTTTTCTCCTCATGCAACAATTTGTTGTTAATAAAACCTGGTATTAATGTCACCATCTGACTTAGGCCATTTCTACACTATGGGGACTACAGCAGCATAGCTACCGCACTATAACAGAAGGGATTCGCCACCATGCTTCCGTGGGTCACAACCAAATACCAAATTCAGGTACAAGATGCTGGGGAAAAGGGCAGACACACCCCAAAGCTGGTGGTTATTCTTCCATGAGATATACCAAACCAGCAACAAAAGTAAACTCCTGTCTCACCGCACTGGCTAACAAGAAGTCAGAAATGCAGCCTCCTTAGGTATTACAGTCCTTGTGCCACCTCCAAAAACACTAGACTTATTGATGAGTGGTTACTTAAAACTAATTTCATCAATCAAAGCGTTCTTCTGATTCCAAAGGACCAGCCACATACCCAAGTCAATATATAACTCAGATCTTACCCAATAATCAGGTTGTTGCCAATCCTTTAGTATCTAATATCTAAAGGTTTATTTATAAAAAGAAAGAAAGAAAAGTGAGTTAAAATTGGTTAAATTAATCAAATACATACAATAAATGCAAAGTTCTTGGATCAAGCTGGTAGCAGTGATGGAATAAACTGCTGATCTGTTAAGTCTCTGGTTGCTTCCAAATCACTGGAAGGTCCTCAATCCCTTGGTTAGAATGCTCCCATTAGCATGAGTTCATAGTCCAGAGGTCTGAGTGGGAAAGAGGCCAAACAGAGATGTTTCCAGGGCCTTTTCCTTCCAGGAAAACCCATTGTTCTAGTGTGTGGAAAATCACAGGTAAGAAGATGGTGTTTGGAGTCACATGGGCAAGTCACCTGTCCATGCATGCTTTGCTTAGTCATACCTAGATTCTAGTTGGAATGTGCACATGAAAGTCCTTCAGGTGTGGATGGGTGTCTTCCGTGGTCCATTGTGAGTTAAGTGTTCCTTGATGGGCCATTTAACTTGAATAGTCCCTTCAGGATGTGCAGACTAAACACCTTGTGGGTATTACCACAGGAGTAAACATTTGAAATACAGGTACATAGTTAATATTTCTAACTTCCAATACAAAAATTATACATGCATACAAATAGCATAATCATATTCAGCAAATCATAAAATTTCCATAGACACCTTACTTGACATACTTTGTACAAGATTTGTTGTAATTATATAACAGTGGTAGCAAAAAGGATCTACATGGTTATATTTTAATCAGATAACGTCACAGGGTTTTTCATTCATTGTGTGAGCTTTGCCTCGCCCAGGGATGACAGCTAGGTTGATGAAAACATTCTTCTGGCAACCTAGCTGCATCTATGGCAGGGGTTAATTCAGCATAGCTACATCATTCAGGACTGTGGATTTTTCTCACCCCTGCGTTCTATAGCTATGTCAACCTAAGTTTTAAGTGTAAACCAGGCCACAGATGATAGTCACTGTCTGTTAGGACGTAGGTTTGTCTTCACTGCAATGCTGGCTGGAGGTATAACAAGTTTTGCCCCAACACAACTCACATCCACACACAAAAATTTCTAGCTTGAAGTAAGTGGTGCTTTAACCTCAAGCTAGCTTGCCAGTCAGAAATAGTGTGTGTTGGGGTGGGAGGGATGAGTCGAAACTCAAGTGCTGCTGACCTTCAAGTTCCTAATGCAGTGAGGACACAACCACTTTGTGCTGCTAATGCAAACATACTGTAGAATCATAGGACTGGAAGAGAACTTGAGAGGTCATCTAGTCCAGTTCCCTGCACTCAAGGCAGGATTAAGTATATTCTAGACATCCTGGTCAGGTGTTTGTCTGACCTGCTCTTAAAAATCTCCAATGATGGAGATTCTATCACCTCCATAGGCAATTTATTGCAGTGTTTAACTACTCTGACAGTTAGGAAGTTTTTCCTAATGTCCAACCAAAATGGCCATTGCTGCAATTTAAACCCATTGCTTCTTGCCTTATCCTATGCAGCTATTGTTTTGCAATATGGTAATTCTCACTCCAGATAGGCTGCCTCCCGCATAGATAATGGAAGTTAACACTGCAGTGGAGACAATCCCTAAGCTCTTCAAGGCAAGGACTGACTTTTTGTATAGTTTGTACAGTGCCTAGCACAATGGGTCTGGGGTCCCTTGGCTCTACTACAAAACAAATAATGAACAATAAAAATATACCTCACTCTCACATGGTTACTTGTCAACAGTACCATATCGTGTAGATGTCAGGACTCAAATAAAAATCTTAAAACTTTCAAATACAATCTGTCAAGAGGCAGATAGTCTACTCTTGATGAATACTCTTAGGGGTAAATTTCAGCTCTCGGATCTGCACTGGTGATGGGGAGCCTCTTATCTGCAGTCAGATCTCTGCTACATATTCTACAATTGATGCCCAAGCAAAGCTCACACTGACGTCAATGGGGGCGTTCATGTGGAACGAATGCAGAATATTCAGCAGAGATCCAAGCGCAAATCCAACAGCAGGGATTTATATCATTTGGACTTGCACACAGGCAAGGAGAAAACTATGTCCAATTCAAAGGGTTTGTTAATTACATGACTGGCATATATACCTGTTGCTTTGCAGACAAAAATGGAATAAGAGCAGTACAATGGGTCTGGTGCCTCTAGGCACTACTAGCGTAACCTTATATACATCATCCACTTTCCCCATAGCTATGGGACTATACTTGTACTTTCAGGGCTCAAAGGTCATTATTTCTGAGACCAGGAATCAGACTAAACTATGGGAAATATGTGACAATTAGGACTATGGTTTCTATCATAGCAACTTTCAGAAAAAGTCCTGAGGTGAGTCATGGAAAAGTTAAGGAAACATACTGTAATAAAAAGCAGTCACACAAGCCATGCTTGGTTCCCCAAATACAGCTTTGTCATCATTGTTATTTTATTTGTACTACAGTAGCATCTCGAAGAGTCATCCATTGTTGTGAGACGTTGAACGCAAAGAGAGAGAGAGACAGAGCTTGTCCTGAGAAGCTAACATTTGAATAGACAAAACAGAGAAAGGAAGCCTTATGATCCCCATTTTACTGATGGGAAACTGAGGCAGAGAGTGATTAAGTGACTTCCCCAAGGTCACTTGGGAAGTTTGTGGCAGAGCTGGAAATTGAACTCAGATTTCCTGAGTCCCAGCCCAGGATCTTAATAGTTTTTATTTTTCCCTTATATAGTGTAAATAACACAAGTCCATCTATTATGGTACACTTTGTACATTGGAGCTGCTGTAATGGAGTTAAACTCTAAACAGAAACTGGCTCTCTAAGACTAAAAAAAAAAAAGTCCTTTATCTCACAGGTGAGCGGAAACAACATCCCCAAGAGTGCACTGGTGTAGTCTTCTGTCAGAATTGCTCAGAGCCACCACTGACCTAATTGTCAGTACTTAGATGACTCACCAAAGTGTTGACATTGAGCTCTTGCTTTGTCAATCTCCCTTGTGAACCAGCTCTCAATGAACTCTATTAAGTTGTTATGATCACTCCTATCCTCATCCTCCTCCACAGGCCCTCAACACTTTTACAGGCAAAAGTCCCCGAATGTCTCAAGTCATGGCATGGCTCCAATGAGAGCTGTGAGAAAATTCAGGCTTATTTATAACACAAATACCAATACATACTTACAACTAAAATGTATGTCTCTTGCAATTTACAGTGTAAATAGAAAGGAACAGAGTATTCAGGGTATTGAACTGGTGGTTACGCTTTACCTTCTCTAGGCTCTGTTTAAGCAAAAAAAAAAAAAAAAAAGATTTTCTTGCTTCCTCTTTGCCGAAGGTCACAAAAGGCATTGAGAACTGGCCTCATATTCAGCCAGCTGAAATCAGCAAGAGTTTAGCGAGAAATCCAGTGTCTGCAATTAGTCTTTTAGGAACCATGACTTGTATATGGCCTCACAGTAATGCAGGAATAAGCTTTCCTTCCCCATCACCTACATTTGCTGTATCACTGTGGGGTTACTGGATTAGCAAAGAAACCTGAAAATGAAGTTTGACATTTTCTGCAGAGTACTTATTTGGCTTGGCAGATGGGATCGGTGGGGGGGAAATCACAAGATAGAAGGAAGATGTCATTGCAAAGTGGATTCCCCTCAGAGTGTTCCATAAATCTTGCAGCAGATTAGTTTTCTTCTTGCTTGAATCCCCAAATGAAGGAATCTCACATTCCAGTAGCTAGTAGTGTGGAAAAGTCTTAGGCCTTGTCTACACTACAGAGTTGCAGCGCTGGTGAGGGGGTTACAGCGCTGCAACTTAGGATGTGTACACACTTGCACAGCACAGCCAGCGCTGCAACTCCCTGTTTGCAGCGCTGGCCGTACACCCGGTCGAGCCTCGGGTGTAGAGGATCCAGCGCTGGATCACCAGCGCTGGTCAGCAAGTGTAGACACTCACCAGCGTTTTTATTGACCTCCGTGGCATAAGCAGGTATCCCAGCATACCTTAGAAGCCTCTCTGGTAATCATGCAAACTCCACTGCCCTGGGCTCACCTGACTCCTCCTTTAAATGCCCCGGGAATTTTAAAAATCCCTTTCCTGTTTGCTCAGCCAGGTGTGGAGTGCAATTAATCAATCAATCACTCAGCGACCATGCCTCCACGTAACAAACGAGCCCCAATGGACCAATGCAGAGCTGCAGGACCTCATTAGTGTTTGGGGAGAGGAGGCTGTGCAAGCACAGCTGCACTCCAGAAGGAGAAATTATGATACCTATGGGCAGATATCGCAGTCCTTGATGAGAAGGGTTCATGAACGGGACGCGTTGCAGTGCAGGGTCAAAATTAAAGAGCTGAGGAGTGCTTACTGCAAAGCTCGTGAGGGAAATCGCCGCTCAGGAGCTGCCCCCACGACCTGCCGTTTTTACCAGGAGCTGGATGCCATACTTGGGTGTGACCCCACTGCCAATCCTAGGAGCACGATGGAGAGTTCAGAGCAGGGAGAAGTGGGGGAGGTTGTAGAGGACTGCGACAGTGAGGCTACTGGCGTGGAGGGAGACACCCCGGAGTCCCAGTACACATGCAGCCAGGAGCTCTTCTCAAGCCAGGAGGAGGCTAGCCAGTCACAGCAGCTGGAAGTTGCTGGTGAGGAAGAAGCTGAGGATCGTGCTCGGGGTAAGTAGATTTTTATGTTTTGGGAGAGGAGGGTTTTGGTTATGGCTGCCTGCATGCATGCCTAAACGTGGAATAGCCCATTGATTTGCGGTATCACATCTCTGTAATCTGCCTCGGTAATCTCTTGAAATGTTGCTGCAAGAGCGTTTGCAATTTGCTTTCTCAAGTTGATCGGGAGAGCCATCGTGGTCCCTGTCCCGGTCAGGCTAACTCGTCCAATCCACTGTGCAGCAAGGGGTGGGGGGACCATGGCTGCACACAGGCAAGCTGCATAGGGGCCAGGGCGGTATCCACATTCCTGTAGAAGACCCTCCCTCTCTTCCCAGGTAACACGCAGCAGTGATATGTCTGGCAGTAGGAAACCCTGTTGAGAGTTTAGGGATAATTGAGTGCAGGGCGCCAGGTTCGCGTTTCCCCAGCCCATGGCGCTCTGTTTTTAACCCCCCCCCAGCACATAGGCAGCCACGCGGTGCGCTCCTGTGTTCCCCACCCACCCTCCCAGCATGTAAGCATCCACACGGTGTGCTCCGGTGTAAGGCACCCCCCCTCCAAGCAGGCATCCAGCACCGCGGTGTGCTCCTGTGTTCCCCACCCCCCCTCCAAGCAGGCATCCAGCACCGTTGTGTGCTCCTGTGTTCCCGACCCCCCCTCCAAGCAGGCATCCAGCACCGCGGTGTGCTCCTGTGTTCCCCAACCACCCTCCAAGCAGGCATACAGCACCGTGGTGCTCCCCCCCCCTCACCAGCAGGACGGCATGAACGCGGACCAAAGAACACCCCCCCCCAAGCAGCTAGCTCACCACCTTCCTGTTCACTACTGTCCCCTCTTCAGGACACCAGCTACCTCCTGTACCCATTGCTGATAAACCCCAGTGACCCATTGGTCAATTCCCTCTCCCAAGGGGAAATCGGGGCAAAACCACTCACCCTATTGCTCGCCATGACTTAGCTTGCCAGCCCTCTCTGTGTTATGTGAGGTATGTGAGAAGGATGCTACCAAAAGTCTAAAAAGTACTTCAACGTGTGATGATAAACAATGTAGCCTCTGTGTATTACATGGTTCTATCTCTCTTTTTTCTAGTGACCTTGACTACTGCAGCCGGATCACCGGCCTCACGTAGGTTGCAGAACTTGAGACGGAATCCTAGAAAATCAAAAGAGGAATTGATCAAATCTGTTATGAGCCACTACAACAGAGAAAGTAGGAAGACACAGGAATGGAGAGAGAAGACCTATGAATGGAGAAACAGTGTACATGAATGGAGAAAGAGTGTACATGAATGGAGGCAAACAGAAAGCAGGAGAAAGGAATTGTCTGCAAAGAAAACCACAAAGCAGATTATAAGCCTCCTGGCTAGCCAAACTGAGTCTTTCGAGTCTATTGTAGCCATGCAGACAAATATGTACCGTGGTAACCCACAGCCCTCCCAAAGCCCTCTTCCTTGTTCCCCAGTATTTCCACAAAACACCTATCTCCAGCAGCCAGTTCCTTATTATCCCCAGCTGCCCCCAACACCTGTACGATCACCTACCAGCCCTGATAACTATAATTCTTACCCTGTTCACTCCACCCCCATTATTCTGCAGCATAGTAATCCTGAAGTGCAGCAGACATTGAATAGTGATCAAAATAGGACATATTCAAACCTGTGAATGTACAGTCCACTACCCCAACCCCCTTGCCTGTTATGTACTGTATGTTGAATAAATTTTTTTTTCTTTTTCACTACGTTATATTGTTGCTGGAAGTGGTAAATATTATACACCAAGGTAAAGCAAAGCACATCAAATGCATCAAACATTATTGTTGGCTCTCAGCATCAAATTGCTCCCTTAAACATCCCTAATCCTTGAAGACCTTTCCTGGGCCTCCCTATTAGCCCTGCTCTCTGGCTGAGCAAACTCATTCTCCAGGCGTTGAACCTCGGAGGTCCATTCCTCACTGAATCTTTCACCCTTCCCTTCACAAATATTATGGAGGGTACAGCACACGGATATAACAGCGGTGATGCTGCTTTCCACCAAATCTAGCTTCCCATAAAGACAGCGCCAGCGTGCTTTCAAACAGCCAAAAGCACACTCCACAGTCATTCTGCACCGGCTCAGCCTGTAGTTGAACTGGTCCTTGCTCCTGTCAAGCTTCCCTGTATATGGTTTCATGAGCCAGGGCATTAAGGGGTAAGCGGGGTCTCCAAGGATCACAGTGGGCATTTTGACGTCCCCTACTGTGATCTTGCGGTCTGGGAAAAAGGTCCCGGCCCTCAGCCTCCTGAACAGGGAACTGTTCCTAAAGATGCGTGCATCGTGCACCTTTCCAGGCCATCCTGAGTAAATGTCAGTGAAACGCCCACGGTGATCCACAAGCGCTTGCAGAACCACGGAGAAATACCCCTTGCGATTAACGTACTCTGATGCCAGATGGGGTGGTGACAGAATAGGAATATGCGTCCCATCTATTGCCCCTCCACAGTTAGGGAACCCCATTTCTGCAAAGCCATCCACAATGTCCTGCACGTTCCCAAGAGTCACGGTTCTTCTTAGCAGGGTGCGATTAATGGCTGTGCAAACTTGCATCAGCACCATTCCAACGGTAGCCTTTCCCACTCCAAACTGGTTCGCCACCAATCTGAAGCAGTCTGGAGTTGCCAGCTTCCAGATTGCAATAGCCACCCGCTTCTTCACTGGCAGGGCAGCTCTCAATCTCGTGTCCCTGCGCCACAGGGTAGGGGCGAGCTCAGCACACAGTGCTATGAAAGTGGCTTTTCTCATCCGAAAGTTCTGCAGCCACTGCTCGTCATCCCAGGATTGCAGGACGATTTGATCCCACCACTGAGTGCTGGTTTCCCGAGCCCAAACGCGTCGGTCCACGGAGCTGAGCACGTCTGTTACTGCTACAAGCAATTTACTGTCTTCACAGTGAGGCGATTCAATATCATCGTCTGACTCCTCACTGTCACTGTCGCTCTCACTCTCACTCTCACTTTGCAGCTGAAGGAATAGCTCCACTGCCAAGCGTGATGTGCTGGCAACATTCATCAATAAGGTCGTCAGCTGCTCAGGATCCATTTATAACAAAAATCGCAGAAAAAGCGCTGTAGAATCACAATGCCTCCAAACTGCTCGGAATGTGTAGCAAAGCACCACGGGGCATTGGAACAGGAAGCGGAAAGACACTCACACTTCCTTCCCCTTCCCACAAGCCACAGCGCCGAAATGGGACGAGGTGCTCTGTGGGATAGCTGCCCACAATGCACCACTCCCAACAGCGCTGCAAGTGCTGTAAATGTGGCCACACTGCAGCGCTGGTTGCTGTAAGTGTGGCCACTCTGCAGCGCTGGCCCTATACAGCTGTACTATCACAGCTGGAACTACCAGCGCTGCAAAACTGTAAGTGTAGACATACCCTTTGCAAAGGTTTGAAATCCTCACTTGAGCCCTGATCCGACGAATCCCTTAAGCACATAGTTAATTTTAAGCACATGAGTAGTCAGGTTGAAGTCAGTGGAACTACTCGTGCACTTAAAGTTAAACACATTTAAGTGCTTTGTTGGACTGGGGCCTTGAGGTGTTCAAGAAAGCAGGAATCAGCCCCTCTGGCCTTGCCAACACTAGGGTTTTGCTACCAATTTCACACTATTGAAATTCAGCTCCACTGGAGAGGTAGCAATGGTGAGTTGTGTTTTGTTGTTGTTCTTTTTGACAAATGAGTACCTAGGACAAAATTTTCCAAAGCTGGATACCCATGAGAGGTTTCTAAGGTGTGTGGGCAGCCAATCCGCCCCACTACTGGTGGCATTTTCAAAATGGCCTAAGTAACTTGGGAGTCCAACTCCCATTGACTTTTAGGAACTTTTGAAAGAAGACCCCACCTCTAAATTCAAATATAAGTGGCTTGATTTTCAAAGATGCTGAGCACCTGCTACCCTTGTTGAATTCAGTGGAATATGTGGGTGCTTAGCACTTCTGAAAAATCAGGTCATTTCTATTTAGATGCCTAAATATGGATTAAAGAGCCTAACTTTAGGCAGTCTGCTTTGAAAACGTTATTCCTAATATAGACACTTGCTCTAAAACATAGCTTAAACAGACTGTCCTTATTCCCATTATTAAAATGTTTTGTGACAAAGTTCCTCCTCTATCTTGGTGGGTTCTGAGCTTATTGGCAGATTTGCTCACCTCAGTGATCTTCCCCACAGTCTGGATCAAGTCCTCCTGTGTCTGATCAGGAGTTGGAAGGTTTGGGGGGAACCCGGGCCCACCCTCTACTCTAGGTTCCAGCCCAGGGTCCTGTGGATTGCAGCTGCCTATAGTGCCTCTTGTAACAGCTGCATGACAGCTACAACTCCCTGGGTTACTTCCCCATGGCCTCCTCCAAACACCTTCTTTATCCTCACCACTGGACCTTCCTCCTGGTGTCTGATAGCGTTTGTTCTCCTTAGTCCTCCAGCAGCACACCCTCTCACTCTCAGCTCCTTGCACCTCTTGCTACCAGCTCCTCACACACACACTTCCTCTCCTCTGGCTCCCCCTCACCTGACTGGAGTGAGCTCCTTTTTAAACCCAGGTGCCCTGATTAGCCTGCCTTGGTTGGCTGCAAGTGATCTAATCAGGCTGTCTGTCTTAATTGGTTCTAGCAGGTTCCTGATTACTCTAGTGCAGCCCCTGCTCTGGTCATTCAGGGAACAGAAAACTACTATCCAGTGACCAGTATATTTGCCCTCTACCAGACTTCGGTACCCCACTGGCCTGGGTCTGTCACAGTTTGTAATACTCATTTATTTCTCTCTAGCTACAACAAGCAATGGTGTCTGAAAATGAGGACATTATTTTTCAAAAATGTAGATAAATTATCTACATTTTAGTTCTGAACCTTTTTGCAACCCCAACAATTTGGCTTTTCATGAAATGGCCAGTTTTGTCTTGTATGAAACACACACAAATCAGTGTTCTCAGCTTTTTAACTCTGTCCAATGAACATTTCTGAAGGTTTTTTTCCATTCAAAAACAGAACCATATATGCTTCATGCTCCCCTACCCACAGCTGTTAAAAGATATGTAAAAAAAGTTATTAAACTTCCCCCTTCCTCCTGTTTTGCAGTAACGGTTCTGAAGCATGTACAGATCATAATCATGAAAACAGTTCACTGCCAAATTGCTAATATATCCTCATAACTGATAGGTTAACCTAAGTTTCCTGATTTTTTTTTCTTTCCATTCGGAGTATATTTGCATGCCCAGCTGAAGTGCCTTGCCTACCTACCCACTCTGCAATTTATACCCAGAAAGTACACATTGCCCATGCAAAATAGAGAAGGCTTTTTCTACCCTCTCTTTTTCCTGCCTAGTGCTCTCACTGGTTACTGAAAGTTGTTCAAGACTTTGATTGCTCAGAGTGCTCTGAAAGAACTTTTATTAAAAACAGAGGCTAGTAGGTCAAGGCAGCACATAAACAAGAGGTTTTTTCTTTTAAAATTAGGGTCACTAAACAAAGGGGACTATTTATTGATCTTCTAAATTATAATAGAAGGCACTCCGTTTTCAGTAGCTTCAGAACAAAAAAAATGATGCCTGGCTCCCTTTATGCATAACTCTAAAGAATATTATAGCTCATATGAAAACAGAAAATTTTATCAATATTATTAATAAACATTACCTTCACTTAATGAACATACACAACCTCACAAGCTAATAGCAAGAGACTTCAGAACATCCAAACAGTAACTGGATTGTTTAATGATATATTGCAGGGGAATGAGATTCCAGATTCACGGAAAGGAGAAAAAATTGTGGTCATTCCTAGAGCAGGAAAAGATCTTACCAATTGTGCAAACAGACCTATTTCTTTAATTAACATTGATGCTAAATTTTAAGCCAAAGTGCTAGAAAACAGACTGAGTAACGCCTTCCCAAATATGTTCACCCTGATCAGTCTGGGTTCCTTGCTGGAAAGCATGAATCTGACCATAACAGAAAAGCTCAGAATTTGATAATGTTAATTCTAGTCATTCTTCCTGTGCACTGCTTTCTTTGGATGCTGAGAAAGCCTTTGTCCAGCTGGAGTTGGAATACCTCTGACAGATTTTGGTAAGATTTGGTTTTGGAAATCAGCAGACGTATTGGCCCCATATACTCATCCTCAAGCATCTGCTTTGGTTAATGGCCTTCAATCCCCTCCTTTTAATTTGCCTACAGAGTACAAGACAGGATTGCCCCTTATCTCCCCTATTGTTTGCTTTGGCAATGGAGCCATTTACAATAAATGTGAAAAACAGCCCCTTGTTAAAGGGCATCAAAATGTCTTCTGGATGAGAACACAAAATAGCTTTGTATGCTGACGAGGTCTTATTAAATTTGCAGAACCCAGAAGTCTCATTAAAATTATAGAACAATTGACTTTGGAATTTGGACATTTATCAGGCTTCAAAATAAACTAAGATAAATCTGAAATTTTAGTAATTAATGTTCCTGAATGGGTCACACCAAACTGTAGTCAGTTACAAACATTTAAATGGGTAAAGGAATCTTTAAAATATTTAGGAATAAACATTGTGAAGCAACACAAATCTTTTTAAGGCAAATTACTCTCCACTGTAAAATAAAACAATAAAAGACTTGGAAAAATGAAACAAATATGAAATTTCTTGGGTAGGTAGGGTAGCCTTGGTCAAAATAAATGTACTCCCAAAGTTATTTTTGTTTCAGTGCATCCCTATTGGTACCCCTGGCATGACATTAAAGACATGGCAGAGTGTGTTATTAAAATGTGTATGGAAATATAAAAGACAAATGGTGAGGTCTAAAATTCTCTATAGATCTACAAAGTGGGGTGGACTAGCTTTCCCAAATTTGGCTTATTATTAAACTACTCTAAAGTCCATGCGGGTTTTATAGAGATTACATCACCTGTTACTAAAATGAGGCCTCCTTTAAGGTCCAACATAGCCCTCGTCCAGACTAACCCGCGGCATCGGCGGGTTAAAATCGATTGCTCGGGGATCGATATATCGCGTCTAGTCTGGACGCGGTGTATCGATCCCCGAGTGCGCTTACATCGATTCCGGAACTCCATCAATCCGAACGGAGTTCCGGAATCGACACGGAGAGCCGCAGACATCGATGCGGCGCCGTCCAGACTGGTGAGTACCTCGATTTTAGAAATTCGACTTCAGCTACGTTATTCTCGTAGCTGAAGTTGCGTATCTAAAATCGATTTTAATTCCTAGTCTGGACGTGGCCATAGAAGCTGTTTACTAACACAGAGACATAGATCAGGAGATGTGGAAGAATACCAAATCCACTGCAGGTGTGATTTAGGTAGGGAGAATGTAATAATTACCCAAATTGGAAATTCCCAGTTTAGACAAATAATGTTAACTATTCAAGAAATATGGCATAAGGTCTTGTGTTATGCAGGAAGTCAGACTAGATGATGAAAAAGGTCCCTTCTGCCCTTAAAAATCTATGAATCTTTAATGACCATAAGTGGTTAGTGTGACCAAATGCACCCTGTACTTCCACCCTACACACTATCGTAATACTCTTTGTACAAAATATGCCTTGTGAGGTATCATTTGAAAACACTGATCAATAGTGTCATGGTGAAATGGGTGTAACAACTTTATGTATAAAGTTATAAACATAAGCTGAAATTAGGTCTGAAATGCGGACAAGACTGGGTAAACGAGTTGCACAAAGACAAAGGACAAACTGATGCCTCTAGCCATGCATCATCAAAGCTGACAGGCAATCACCTATCAAGTGGCCATTCTTCAGCAAGGAACAGGAGCAGGAACAAACAGATCTGCATCTTCGCAAACAGCAGCATGAAATCTCTTAGACCACAAGACTCCATGGCTCCAACGTCACAGCAGGCATTAACTTTATCTAGGGATAACCCTCAGGAAAATGCATTTCAAAAGGAGAATTGGACTATAAAATGAGGGGCAAAAAAACTCCAAGGTATCTCTCCCTATCCATCTCTCTCTCTTTCACCTAAGAAAAAAAGAAACAAACTTTGGGAGCAAATCCAGGCCTGAGAGTTTGGTCAGCAGTGTTACTTGGAACATGCGGTAAGGGGCTTCACCTTGAACCTAGTCTAGTTTAAGTAGTAGAAATTGTTTTATCTTTATTTCTCTTGTAACCATTTCTGACTTCAGTGCCTTATACTTGTACTCTCTTAAAACCTCTCTTTGTAGTTAAAGAAACTTGTTTTATTCTTTTATCAAAACTAATCTAGTGTTATGTTTCAGCTGAACTATGTGGGTAATTCCATTTAAAAGCATCTAACTGTTGGGTACTGAGGAGCAATGGAACTAAAATGTCTGAACTGTCCGGGAGAGTAGGGTGGGAATTCAGAACTGGAAGTGTGTTGGGGTCGCCTTCCAAGTGTGACTGGACAATGCTGAAAGGTTGCAGTTACACACAGACGCTCAGGTTGTGACTGGCATACTCCCAGGTAGGGAGCTATAGCAGTAAAGCATTATGAGGCACCCTACGTAGAAAGGCAGGTGGTGACACAGCACCTCACTGGTCTGCATTGCACATCAGAATATCATAGTTAGGACTTTGGTTTTCTCTCTGTTGTGGAAGAGTATATCTCCAAGACCACACATGGAAAATCAAATATTAATTAGATCAGAGGTGGGGGAGAACCCTCACTTCTCAAAAGTCTGTCAGACTTGTAAAGCCAGATTCACTTGATTAAAGTCAAAATAATTTTAAAACCAAGTAAATGGATAGGCTTAACATTCAGTGCACTGAAGGGAAAATTCCACCACAAGCTCTGTGCTTGGACCAGTGTCATTTGCCTCTCACACTCTTTCCTGCATCACTACTGTTAGATTCTCTTAGGGTGACCAGATAGCAAGTGTGAAAAATCAGGACAGGGGTTTGGGGGGGGGCGTAATAGGAGCCCATATAAAAAAAAGCCCTAGCTATCAGGACTGTCCGTATAAAATTGGGACATCTGGTCACCCTAGATTCTCTACAGATTCTCAGGGAAGAGATTTTTTGTGCTTGAGCTAAATGGGTACAAATGACACTGTAAGCTCTGGGCTTGGTTAGTTTCCTACTCTAGCTGTACTATTTCTAGCCCAGCAAGAGGAGGAAGGAATAGTAAGACCTTTGTGGCATGCAGTAGTATATCACAACCTTTATTGCTTGGAGCCTGGCACCCCCAAGCATGTTTCAGTTGATAAGGCAATCACGAGGCATTCATCCTGATCTGAATAAGGTATTTGATCTTAGGGGCATTGAATCCCAAGTACTAAATTAAATTTCCTGCCAGCCCAAAGGCTGCAGTTTTGATACTCTGTGCTGCATTATACATGCTTCCCTTTCATAGCAGGAGTAAGAGATATATTCCCTATAAACATTCTGTCTAAACTTGACCAGCATGAGGAATAGTTCCAGCTGAAAGAACTGGGCTCAGCACATGGAACCACCAGAAGCCAACAGTGATTACAGTTTCACAGATACAATTTGTTTACCAGTTAAAAAACCCCAACAACCTAGGAAATGGGGAGCACACAGAACCCCTGCTTGGGGGGAGACTGGGGTGTTGCAGGATGACCCTGACCTAGTGGGGAATAGGAAGGGGCACACAGGAAGCTTGGGGGAGGAGGAGGTCAGAAAAATGAGGCAAGGCACTTCCTTCATCTTGCCAGGCTCAGCATGTTCCCCTCTAGCAATGTGGGAGCAGGGAGCTTGGAGTAAGTCAGTTCCACTCCAGAGAGTTTTTATTCCTCACTCGGGTTTTATTTTCCAATATCTACAAGGTGGGCCTCAGGGGAAGCCCAAACAGTACTCCTCAGCCAAACCAAAACAAAGAAACAAACCTGTAACACAACAAGGGAATACCTCTCCCTGCCCCCTCTTTGGGGGTTGTCCTATTACGTGGGTTCCAGTTCTTCCCCAAACACTGTTCGCTCAGTTGTGTCCTCCACAGAAAGGAGCTCAGCCATCCCAACTCAAAGATGCTTTTTTTCCCTGCTGCAGCTTGTCTCTCACCTCTCCTCCTTCTCTTGCCCCAGCCTGGAGGGAGGGGTTAAAGGTCTCAGGCAGCCCCTAATTGGACTCAGGTGTCCCTAATTGACCTGAAGTAACCCCTTCTCAGCTCATCCGGAAAAGAACCTTTAGCATTCTAGGGCTAATATACCTGCCTTCCCCAAGTCTGGTGGCTGTCTACTCTGACTTTGCCACAAATGGAGGTATTTACAAGAAGCTGCTGGTGAGCTCTGCTCACACAAGCTACGAAGTGCGCGCTAACCTAGTTAAAGACTTTACTAATGCATACACACAAGAGGCCAAATTAAGGTTGCATGAACATCATAAATCTGACTTTTCCTAATTTTCTGGTTCTTAATTTCACAACCTAAATAACATTCTCTTAACATCATTTTTGTGTAACTATTATTAATATTACAGTACACCTCCAGGCCTTCTCTGACATTTGGGCCCCATTGTTCTAAGTAATAAATACAGAGAAAGAAACATTCCTTGCCCCCAAAGAACTTACTGTCAGAAGAGATAAATCACGAGAAAGGAAACAGAGGTGAAGTCACTTGCCCAAAGTCACACTGCAGTTCAGTGACACAGTTGGGATAAAACCCATTTCTCCTAGAGCAATGCCCTATCCACTAGACCCTGTTGTCTCTCTCTTTAATACTGCACCTATAGTATCTTTTAATGAAAACAAGCACTATGAGAGCTTTCTCAAGGAAAGTGTGTGATCGGGACTGGGAAGTACCCAGAACAGAATGGCTATTTAAGAAGTGACCCACAGCATGAAATAACTGGACAACCACAGTTCTAAGTTAACATTACTCTGCTTCAGTCCCGTTTTCTATTAAT
This sequence comes from Gopherus evgoodei, assembly GCF_007399415.2. Taxonomy (NCBI): domain Eukaryota; kingdom Metazoa; phylum Chordata; order Testudines; family Testudinidae; genus Gopherus; species Gopherus evgoodei. The sequence goes on along the minus strand of NC_044325.1, from coordinate 110,132,721 downwards.
CTGTTCTTCAGAGCATATCATCTCACACACCGTGTAACTTCAGGGCTTTGTTCTCTATTTGGAAGGGATCACATATACCAGTAGCTTAAAATTTCAGTTGTAATTTAAAGAGACTTCCACTCTCCACACTGGATTTTGGGAACGTTTCTGCTCAGCTACCTATTCACGCTGAAAAGTGCTTGTCTATCATCTTCTCTTCTTGGTGCTTTATTTGGTAAAAACTGGTTTTGCCAACGGATCTACTGTTAAGTTGTTTAGCGTGGGGGAGAACTATAGTCTTCACTCACTTCTCTTTCTCACACACACACGCACGCACGCACACACGCACACACACACTGCTAGCTACCACTACAAATCTGTAGATGAGGGGACAAAAAAGAGACATCACTAGGCACTCTGTCAAAAGGATACTTGGCTGTTCATACACAAGGGGCAAAGAAGATGCACATGTGTTGTAATGATAGCCTGAGACAGGAGTGACCTAAGCAACTTCATTCTACACCTAACTGCAGGGCGGAATAGCCACTCTTAATTTGCACTCCCATTCAGCAAAGCGCATAAGCATGTGATTAAAGCTGAGCCCATATGAAAGGACTTTCCTGAATTAGGCCTTAAGGAATAGACCCTACTAGGTGTGGAGAATCCTCAGTTCCCACTGATGCCTCATTTCAGTAATTACGACTGAAAAAAAGGATAGTTATAGATCTCAGTTCTGAGCTTTTATGCCTGGATTCAAGAAGATCCCAGCAACATGGGTCAACTAAAGCTAGTCAAACTTTTTTGCAATAAATAAATAAATTCTGATGCGCAATGGCCTTATTTAAAAAATGAAACTTTTCATATACACACACCAAAAAAGTCAACTTTAACATAATATTGTGTTTTTCAGGCAAGTTTCCATGGCGTTTTTGTTAATTTTGTAAATAAAATTTTAATTGAAATTGTGTATGAAATAAGTAGCAAGCTTTTTTAACCTGCTTTTTTGCTAAATGAAAATGTCCAGTAATGATTTCGAACATGATTTTGATAAAACATTTGATTAAAAAAATCAATGAAATTGTCATGGAAGCATTAGGAAGGAAGAGAAAAGGGATCCATGTAGAGCCTATGAAATGAAAACTCTGTTCTATCCCAGCACTTCTCAATGGACATTGTCTGTCTCGCATCAGCTGGAACTTGTATCATTGACTTACAGGCAAGTAACAGCATCAGAAGCTTGCCTTTTTTCTGTTTAAATCAACTCAAAAATATTTTACAAGTTAGAGTCTCTTCTCAGTTACAGCACTGCAACTTCTCCAGAAGGAAAGTTTGTCCCACAACCCTTCATTCTGTCTATTTCCCAGTGTCCCAGCCTCTATCTAGCCTTCCCACTGATCATGGTAACAGAATATTCTGTTGGAAGAAGAGCACAAGTTAATATCAAAAGGAATTGACTGTGGATAAACAGCAGCTAGAGTTTGGCAGAAAATCCCCTTTCCTAATCCGGTACTGTGTTCCACAGTTACCACACAGCTCAAAACTTATTTTTATTAACACTGGAGGAGTTCATCTGATGACTTGCAAACAACAGAAAGCCCTAATGAGGACAAGAATACCATCTTAAAAAATCAGGCTACTGATAAGCTAAAATATATTTTGCTTGGAACAAATATTTGTTTAATCACCTCTTAGTAATTATGTTGACAGCGTTCCAAGGATTTATCATTTCAGTGTGGTGGGGAATTGTAATAATTCTTTCCCATCTACTTTGGGAACTTTTACTTTCAAACACCAAAGATGATGCAATTTGGTGCCTTTCTGAGCTGCATTATCCATTTATCACAGTATTACTACTGTGCAAACTATGAACATCAATGACATATGGCAAATATAATGCAGCACAACCTGCAATTGGAGATCTGCCTCTGTTAGAGATGTCGTAGCAGAACAAGCAGAACTTCTCCAAAGAATGGCAACTGCCCCCTCTGTACCGATGGGCATACATTTCTGAATCACTGATGCTTGTGTGGTTCTTTGCAGTAGGTATGCAGAGCATTTGATTTTGTTTATCTGTGCAGGCAGTCAGCAGAAAGGGTTGGTTGAAAGTTTTCCAGTGACACTTTTTTCAAGAGAAAAGGTGGGCTTTTTTTACTAAACAAAAATGTTCACAGAAAATGTTCTTTCCTTGAAAATTTTTTTATTTTTATTTTGAAAACCATTTTTTTCAGCTTTCAGCAGCTTTTGGCCAAAAATGTTTTGGGTTTAAGGTTTTTGTTATTTCATTGAAAAGTTGATACTTTCTGTCAGGGGTTGTGAATGAGTTCCTCCTTCAGCTCCTGGAACTGGAAGCCCATGTTGGTAAGCCCTCTAGATGAATTAACCAGCATATATAGAGTATCTTCACTAAGCATCTTTATTATTGTTTATCTCCAGGTACATCAGAACATAACAACAGTTATATAGAACCTCATCTTTTTGTGCTCCCTGGCTCAGCTTTTTATACAGCTTGTTTTCTTCTCAGAGCTATCTAACTGGTGAGCTTATTAGTGTGTCATGCTCTCTGCAGGTGTAAGTGATCTCTTCTACCCTTCCAAACCCAAACTACCTTAGTCCCTCCTGCTCTAACTACACCCAGTGCCTTGAGTGTTCTAAGGGTACGTCTACACACCAATTAAACACCCACCATGGTTTGGGTCAGCTGACTCAGGCAGCCGGGCTGTAAAATTGGTGTGTAGATGTTTGGGCTGACTAAAGCACAAGTTCTGGGACCTTAGTGGGGGGAGGGCCTCAGAGGGGTGGATTCCAGCCCAAGCCTGAACATCTCCACAACAATTTTTAGCCCCATGAGCCCAAGTCAGCTGACCGAAGACAGCCGCAACCAGGCCACAGGTCTTTTACTCCCGTGTAGATGTACCCTAACTGACCAGCGTGCTTGTTTCCAAAGGGCTCATTTTGTAGTTGCTAACAGCAACCTGTCACAGGGGGAAAGAATCTACTTTTGGGGCAAATCTATATAAATACTCCAACATATACCATGCTGCCTCCCTATTTTCTGCTATAAGGGTTTCTTTGGGCAAAAAACAGAGATCGGAGTAGGAAATTATGAGTTGCAATAAATATATGAACGTGACAACATGTGTGTAGCTGCAGAAAAGGCATGATTTGCTTTTCAGGTAAGGGAGCTTCTGCCTTTGTTCTCCCTATCAATCCAGGGTCTGCTAGAGACGAATAACCCCAAGATGTTTCATGGATAGCAGTGTCCTGATGGTGGAAATTCTGCTTCTAGTTACAGTGAAACAACTACATTGATTTTAGCTGAGTTACATCAGTGCAACTCAGAACAGAATTTGGCCCACTAACTTTATACAACAAAATTTGGCGTGGTATATAATACAGTGTGAGAAGATGATAAACTGCTAATCACAATTAAAACTGAAGCTTATAGTGTGATGGTAGAAAGCGAATGGAAATTTGATGGAGGACACTGTGAAAAGGTACTGAGCAGACTCTTGAATTATTTTTTTCACTTTGTATAGATAAATGCTTGAATAAAACTCTCTAGCTGCACTAGGATTTTCTTCACAATATATCTTGGAACTTAGCATTTATCAAAGAATGAAATATATAGGAGCAACATTCTCTCATAAAAACCTTAAACTGCCTAGTTTTGCAATATACTGATAAAAGGTACACAGCAGATGTTTATATAAGAGAAATAACGCAAATGTTTGAATTAGACTCGTACTGAATATTATCATGATTGTGGAGGAAGCTGAAAGTCTCTTTTCACAAGAGATAACTGATGCAGCCAAAAACCAATCTATAAAAAAAAAAACCTACTAGCCTCCTAGTTACTCCCAGAGTGTCCATCTAGATTATTCTCACCAGATGTCTGAAGGTGTGGTGTGCTTCTTATGCCTAACCAGGAATGTTCAGCATACCGTAGAAACTGCAAGTGAAGACAGTACTACTGCAACAGTGCAAGCAAAGAGGGATGGAGCACATTGGAGTACTGGTCCTACTAGCCAGCACTGCAAAGTATGGCCTTCTGGTTATGGGCCTTAAAGCCTGTAGATTCAAATCCTTAATGTGTTATTGATTCTTTGTGTGACCTTGGGCAAGCTGTTTTCTGTTCCCTGCTTGGTCCAGGCACAGATTTTGTACCAATATAACTATTTTGGTCAAGGGTATTTTTTTAATCAAATAGTTATGTAACCCTTCTGCCCCTCTGAGTTGGCAGCAACAAGGGCCGGGTTCAGTATCCAGGGGTTCCGTTTTAATAACACAATGCATAACCGGCTCGAGCCCCCACCTAGTGACCTGGGACACTTACATACCACACCATCCTGGGCGCCTCTAGGCGGCAATACTTCCCCTCTCGCAAGCACGGAGTCTGAGTGTAGCAAAATCCTTTTAATAAAGGAAGGAAACAATGCAGCATCCAATTGGAGAAACAGCACAAACAGGATTATAACACAAACCATAAAAAAAACCCACCTCCAAGTACATTTGGCAATGTCCTTTCCCCTTAAGGGTCTTAAGTCCAATTACCCCAAAGTCCAACAACCCAAAAGTCGCTGGTCAGTGCCACCCCAGAATTCAAGAGTTTATCTGCCGAGTTTTACCCCCCTAGCCTGGATGGAAAAGGGGCGGGGGGAAGAGTCCACACAGGGTGTTAAGGGGCACCTTACATGGGCCAGGGTCAACTGCTCCACCTCTCCGTGAAGTTCTGCTGCAGCCTTCACCACGACCCGCTCCACCACACCAGCAGTGCCACTCCTCCAGCTGTCCATGGAAACCACTTCACTCTGCTCACTGCTCCATGGGCTGCTCCAACAAGCTGCAAACTGCTCCGCTCTGCCAGCCGCTTAACAATAGGTCTTCAGGCTCCCCCACAGGTTAACACAGCACTCAGTGATCTCAGCTCAGCTCCTTCAGTGATTTCAGCTCTTAGTAGGGGAGCCTTGGTGTTGGTGCACCATTGGCTCAACATGAATTCAGCTCAGCAGTCTTTAGATGGACTCCTAATGGAATCAAAATTAGCTCTACTCTTCAACTGTGGAGAGAGAAGGATGTGCAATTGGTGTTCCAAGCCCTCACAAAGGGCCCATACCATCAGATACACACACCAATCCCCAACCTCTCTCCCTTCATGGGGTTTTGGAACCCATGTCCCATGTTTAGCAAGTACCACCCAACTGAGGTTGAGTCATCTCTGTCACAAAGCAGTCCCACAGCTCCCCATTCACACAATCAGGGTGACAAACTTTTTTTTTCTGCCCCAATAACAAAGAAATTGGGGATCCCAGAGCTGTTAAAATAACCATCCCAGTCTGCTGTGGGCTTATGCTAAGTGGAGGGTGGATGCCAATGCAAATCTTTCCCCATTCTTTGAAATTCTTGGAATTCTTTCCACATTCCCTGCAATTCACCACCAGATGTCAGGGTAGCGCCCATCCTGACTCTGCTTACAGTTATATCAGTACAATCTTCTCTAGTATGGTTGCACTTATACTGGTATGAAAGTGCCCTACACTGGTATAATTTATTCCTCTTCCCATATATGAATAAGCTGTACTTATAAAGGTCTGACACCTTTATATTGCTATAACTGTGTCCACTGTAGGGTGGGTTATTCCACCTGTCAAAGTTAGAATCAGGACTCACAATTTGTCAGACCATTCTGTTTTATTAGTGCAGCGCTCCGCCAATAGCACCCAGATAATGTGAGTGGCCATGCAAGACACAGACAGTCTTATTTATCCAGATAAAAGAGCAGGAATTAGACAAAGGGACAAAGAAAGCAAAACTGTAAAATTCACCTGGGGCACAGCATGCATATCCTACTTCCTTACTAACTCTTATCCATCTAAGGCTAATACTTCACCAATTGCCCTTAAACGGTGCAATTGTTCTATGTTAATGTCTGTATTCCTGACACCTGGATTGCAGCCTTCCAACAATTTTGCTTAAAGATACAGACAGCATTTCTTTAATCCTTTCTATTTTCACAATATAATTCATTCTACTTTCACAATCCCTCCTTTTGGTCAAGCGCACGCCATGACCAACAATTACTGGGTTCCACAAATTAACCGTTCCTTATCTCTTTGTTCATCAGGGATATTCAAAATCATCATATTAGCACTCTGTGTTGGGGCAGTCACCTGGGTGACACAATTCTGGATACAACAGGAGATTAACTGAAAGCATACAAAAATCACTAAGATTCCAAACAGGATAACTAGGGCTCTCTGAAACAACCAGTTTCCTATGCCAGAGAAATTGAACAGGTTACTTAGCTACTTCCGTAAAGAACTAGGATCTTCATGGGGAAGATATGCGATTTGTTCTAAGTGGCTAGCGCGATCTATTACCTCATTGGTATCATCAGGTATAAACAGACAACACTGTTTTCCAGTGAGAGCACAGATCCCTCCTTTGGCCACCAGCACTATGTCCAATGCCTGACGGTTCTGGAAGGCCACCTGTCAGATTGCCTCTGTTTCTTTGGCCAAGGCTCTCAAACTTTCTCTGGTTTTATTTGCCATTATTTTAACTGCTGCTTGTAACCTCAGGTAACTCCACCAGAGAGGTCCTTTGGGGCCATCTGCCTGTCCCAAGTCAGGATAAAGGAGGGTTGGGCATGGGGCTAGCAACTCCATCCTGTAAAAAAATCAACCTGCTACAGAAACGCCAACAATAGAGACAACACAGACTTTTACCCTGGAAAAAGAAGGGTCTTCAACTTGAAGATGCATGACGCTGGGTGATAAAAGCCGTGAGGAAGCCACTAAGCCGATTACCCTTCTTGCAACCAGGAGGATTACCATATGCACATGGAACGTGAGGACCATATACGAGTCAGGAAAGATGGCGCAGGTTGCAGCAGAGATGAGGAGACCTTCAGGCTGATAGCAAAAAAATGGGCTATACCTGGAACCAGCTAGAGTGAATGGTCCAGGAGAGAGGACTTTGGAGATCTGTGGTTGGCGGCCCATACCCCTATTGGGGTGACGGGCATGAGTGAGTGAGTTGTAACCTCAGGAGCCTTTTTGCCTGGTGTATTACTCCTCCAAGTGGGATAAAGGAACTGCCAATAGCCTCTTCCCAGGTGTCATTACTGTTCCATATTGTGTTAAACTGACAAGGTCCTCCAGTGAGGTCTGGGGAATTGAATGGGTAGCCAGGACAGGAACACAAGTTTGAGAGTGGGCTGGGATGTGGCTGCAGAACTAGCATTTAGAAATATTAAGGGTCTGAGCTATCCACACTTGCTGCTGGATAAAAGAATTGTCATTGTGGACTCCCCAGACCTTAAGACACCAACAGCCAAGGAACAGGCACCACCAGAGGTGCATGTTGGAGGCAGGGGCCTTCTGGTTCTGACAACCTCAACTGAGGGAACTGCAGTTACAGTTTTATGTCCACCAGGCAGCAGGCGCTAGGCTCACTACTGCTTCTTCTTGGGCCTTGCTTTATGTAGTCGTCTGCTTCTGACAACCCTTATGACAGAGTAGATTGTAAGGTATTGCAGGCTGTTCCTCTACGTCTTCTTCTGGAGTCAAAATTGACTCTGCCTGGTCCTGAGGTGATGATTGGTTCACTGGGGGTGGTGCATTCTTACACTGCGAAGCATGTATCCACTCCGAGATGCCAGACAGTTTAACAGCCGTCAGGATAGTAAGCAGTGCTTGGTGATTCTTTGATGTTCTTTAAGTCTCTTTACTACTTCTTCCTTGACTCTGGCTACAACAATGGCCTTCACACCTTATCTTTTCCTTATGCATACATTCCTCATTCACACAAATAGATTGAGAATACAAACAGTTGTATTTTATGTCGAGCAAAAAAGCATTGTAAATTAAACCTTGCAAGTTTTACAATTAATAACCAAGACAATTTACATTGAGACCCAGGCCTTCAATGTTTCTTTAATTTACTTAACGTAGACACAATAGAGAATCCTGTCTCTTACTACTTAAATCTTAAAACAAAGAGTTAGAGAAGGCTCAATTTGTAATGCATATGGGAAAACAGAATCTTATAGTCCCAGGGGTCATTTCTTTCTGCTATTTAAAAAAAAGTGGCTAGCAGGATGAAATCAAATCGTACATTAATTCTCATAGTACATTATAAAATCCAGCTTCTACATATCCCCCTTTTGACACTAAGATTATTAATCACCAGTGTCACTTCTTATTCAGTCCACATAATAGAAAATACTGGGAGGTGATTTGAGCCTGTGGCTTTAGCTTTGCATACATTTGTTTCATCCACCAGCACATTTTAAACATTTTAATTAAACACATACAATTTAAAACCAAAAACAATTAGAGGTAGTAACATTAGTATGCCAGTAGTTGTGGGAGACCATCCAGAAAATATGTTATACCAATGGTAAGCTGTTATGTTTTTCTGCAGTGGCAATTCTTAACATGTCCCCATTTGTGTGTATAATATGAATGGTCCAGTTTTCCACCTTTTTTTTTTTTTTTAGGAACTATGTTACCTTTTTACCTTTTAACAGATGATTGGTAACTGTTTGCCATTCAATGCCAAGATTGAGAGACAACTCACCTAAATCAGTGCTTACAGTAAGCTGAGACTTTTTCTTGTTGGTGTGGCAAATAGTAAATGCGATTATTGGTAAACACAGTACTTACATTACATTTACATTTGTCTTCTGGTAGGTTGCTAACACTTTTTAAACACTTTTCCCCAAGAATTAATACATACATATAGCCCATTATACAGTACTTTGGATTATCTGAAAGACAAAAATAACATTTTTCTACCCCTTTTGGGGTGGCATTGATTATTGGTTAAAGATTCCGTTCTTTTACAAAGACCCTTGTTTGTTTTATAGGCAGGCCAGGTTTTAATGGCTTCTACATTTTAAGGGTTATGCAAAAATTATTCCACTGTTTAGTTATTAAATTCATGAGGTGGTGTACCTCAAGTTTTTCATCTTATATAGCAGACCAAGTTTGTAATGTTTTTCCTGCTGTGTTAAGCTTTAAGTTTATTCACAGGTAATAGCTGAGAAGCATCATTACCATATTACTTTAAAGGATTTTTCCAAAAATCATACACTCTAACTTGTTACAGGGGTACTTACTAACATTAAATTTATTTCAATGTTTAATATTAACAATAACATTAGCATCAAATCTATTAAAGGTATCTTGTTATACCATGCCTTTTATGTAGGCAATTTGTTTGCTGACCAGGTATGTTATTTATTTGCAGCTTCTTTTGTGCTGGCAGTTCTTACCTTTCTTTCTCAGTTAGGTAATTTGCATCAACACAGGCTTGACTTTTGGATTCAAAGCCATCAGCAGAGCTCAGAGACTCTGTCTTAACACACAGGAATCTGAAAAAGAAAAAAACAGCCTATTGCGGCTCTTTTTAGAGCCTTAATTGGATTTTAATTCAGCAGCACGTTTCATTTGCATTTCTTTTACCTCTTTCTACAATATACACTGCACATGTCCTAGGGAAAATGCACATTCTCTCTATACTATAACTTTTTCAAAAACATTAGCCATATCAATTTTTACATAAGGTGTAACTGTTTCTTTTGTTCTTAAAGGGTTTTCATGTACACTTATCAAAGTGACAGTCTGATTACTGTCACTTTGTGTTTTTACTCAGTGTTTTTAACATTGCTTTTTTTTGTTTTGTGCACCTCACCTTTGCTGTTGCTTCAGAGGGTCATAATTCTTTCATTATAGCTCTTACCTGCTATTGTTACCAAAAAAACCCTCCAAACAAACAAAAAGACTCCAGAATCTCTACCTATTCTCCTGATTTTCACTGCCCTACTGCAGCTATGACTTGGTCTTTATTTAAAAACATTTTAATTTTTGTAAAGAATCAAGTTACCCCTTACGGGTTAAATGCTAAATCCCAAAGCCAAACAGCACTAATTACCTGTGTCTTGCAAAAAGATCTGTCAGTTTTGCAACTCTGAATTAAAGAGTCAAATGAATTTTTAGTGGCATTAAAAACAAAAACAAAACCAATTTATCTCATACCTAGAAAACAGGAGTTTTACAAACCAGTTGGTTTAGATTCTTAGAACTTTACATATTTTTACAGACAGATACATACACTTTTTCTTTTCCTTAACATTCCTTTACACTGCTTTGTTTTTACATAGCTGTATATATATTTGGATTATTTACAAGCATTCTTCTGGAAAAGGGCCCATTTTCCCTTCAGAATGACTGCAAAGAAACCAAGAATTCTGGTCCTTTTTAACATTTTCACAATGTTTAACTGCTTAATTCTCTCCAGCCTCTGTAGAGTTAACTTTTCACTCTCTTTCCTTAAATCACTTGTTTATGTCCCAAAATGACACCTTTATCACCTCAGATTTCACCATTTTAAGTATTGTTCCAGGGGTTCATGCCTGCACTTACTGCTTTTCTTACTCCTGACACTATTCCCTTAGGGCTTTCAACCTGTTTTTCAGTTTCTTTATCTGTTGGTTGCCTGCTTGTCTGGGCCCAATCCTGCTTTTTCCAATGAACCATTTGTGAGTGCTATTGTGGTCACTTCACAATTTTGAAAGAAATGTTCAAGGAAAGGGACCAGGAAGGGTGGGGGCTAGTTGAGGAGACTCCTCCCCCCTTGCTGAATTGGTAGTGGAAAACTAACGAATTAGTTTCTGAGGCAGGCAACAAAGGGGAACAGAACAAGGGGCTTGTTGTCCTTTTAACAATGAAATGGGAGTATGAAGGGGGTTGGATAGATCCAGGGTTTGGAGAACGGGGTAAAGGGGAGCGCTCGGTCTGGTGATGGGAGAGGAGGTTTTTAATAAAACTTTTAACTTATTATTTGAATAATCGAGAGAAGCGAGTTTTGATTTTGTCCACCTACGATTTCCCTCTTCCCATCACTGCATGAAACAATTAACCTCTCCTTTAGCCAATTTAGTTTTAGGTTGGCCGAGTTTGTCCTTTAAGACGTCCACTCAGTCTTTGTTCCAAGATTTTAACAGTGGCCACTGAGTTTTGGGATCCCCCTGAGTTAGTCTAGACCATTTTTCCAGAAATTTACAGGAGTCTGGACCCTTTTTACAGGAGTCCGGACCCATCCTAAATACATAAAATGAGCCGGCATTCATTTAGGGAACTGTCCCGACTTAGACGTCTGTTTACCAATACAGGAGGACTTCACACACCAATCACACAAGAAGGAAATTTGGGTTTGTCAGAGTGATGCCCAGTGCAACACACAAAAGGAACCCACAGGCTACTGCCTCAATCGCCCTTGCTTTCACACCAGGAGTTTTACCCAAAGTGCGGTGCGGCTGCGATTGTGCAGATTCCACTCGCTCAGACCGCGGGGACAGGAACCCCTTGGTTGGCCAATCCCCAGACAGAGAAGGCACCCAGACTCAAACACTCCACAAGAGGACGGATAGACACAGAGATAGGACAGTCCTCAGTCCGGACGAAACACAGAAATAATTACCTGACCAGATTCCTGATGTCAGATCCTGGGATCCCTACCAGAACAGAGTGGGAACCAACAGGTTCGATGGCGTAGACCTCATTGTGGCTGTGCGCCTTTCCACTCTAGTGGAGGACTGCTCGGGCAAAATGCCCACGTGCCGGGTGCCACGGTCATCCTCAAAAACAGTCAGGAATCACACAGCTCCAGTGAAGACGGTTGCCATCTCGGTGGAACCTCCAAATTGTCAAAGTTAGAATCAGGACTCACAATTTGTCAGACCACTCTGTTTTATTAGCGCAGTGCTCCGCCAATAACACCCAGATAATGTGAGTGGCCATGCAAGACACAAACAGTCTTATTTATCCAGATAAAAGAGCAGGAATTAGACAAAGGGACAAAGAAAGCAAAACTGTAAAATTCATCTGGGGCACAGCATGCATATCCTACTTCCTTACTAACTCTTATCCATCTAAGGCTAATACTTCACCAATTGCCCTTAAACGGTGCAATTGTTCTATGTTAATGTCTGTATTCCTGACACCTGGATTGCAGCCTTCCAACAATTTTGCTTAAAGGTACAGACAGCATTTCTTTAATCCTTTCCATTTTCACAATATAATTCATTCTACTTTCACACACCTTAACTATACCAATATAGTTAAAGTGGTACAACTTTTATGCATAGAAAAGGACTGACTCTGTAAAACAAACACCACAAGATCCATTTTGAATTCTAAATCCACAAGTTGCATTCCACTGCCTGAAATAAGGATGGATGAGTAGCAGGAGAGTTAATATCAGGAAATAATAATAACACTAATACTTTGCTAATTACTCTTTTCCTCTGCACTCGATCGAGAGAGAGATATGACTGCAGTTCACTAAAAAAATAAACGCCAACAATTTATGTTAAGAATAAGAGGATACATCTGTTTCCTTTCTTCTCCAGATCAACTCACACTCGTCATCAGAGATTTGCTGTATTGAAACTTAAATTTCTTAAGATAAAAGCTGAGGGTCACTATGTTTTACACAATGAAGCTGAAGAATATATATAACAACATTTAATTATGGCATCTTTGAATGTGACAATGCAAAAGGATTTTCAAATGTGGAAACTCCTAATTACAAAGAAACACAATTAAACATCACTGCAACTGAGATACTGGGGAATTGGCTATCCAAAAAGTTCCTTTTTCCTCTAACACTAAAGTAAAAAGACAAGTGCACTGTGTATTTAATTAGCCTCTACACTGACATTTTACTTCAGTGAAACTATACTGATTTACAGCAGCAGAGAAGCCAGCCCCAGGAATCAAAGTTCAACTTCTACACCAGCAAGTCTTTTTTATATTTGGGAATTGGGAGAGATTTATTATGATAAAGAAAAAAGAAATATTAGGGATCATTTAAAATGCCTATTTTTCACAGCAGACACCATCCTCTCTATTAAATGTGTTGCAAGAACAACTAGAAGGGGGCATGCCTATCCCACCTGACAACTTATTATTTTTATTTTAATATTATTTTACAGTAGTGCCTGAAGATGTAGGTGCTGTACATACACATAGTAAGAGACAGGCCCTGTACCAAAGAGCTTACAGTCTGAAACAGAAAAGCTAGACAGATCCAAGATCACACAGGATGTATCTGACAGAGCAAGGAATGCATCCAGATCTCCTGGTCCCCAATCCAGTTCCACAATACCATCCTTTCTCTCCTGTCTAATTATATTTGTAATTCTGTTCATGCAGTAAGAAAAAGAAAGGCACAGGACTCATCATTAGCAAAGTATGCACACCCCTTTAATGATCTGCACTGATGCACATCAGGACTGTACAGACGTTGCAAATAGAATGAGAATATACCAGTTCAATTCGGGTGCAGTGCTAGCTGAAGCAGCCTTCAGTGTTCTATGGCACATACTATGCTACAGACTATAGAGATTTTGCAAAATAACTATTAGGTAATAAAGCAAGTCCTCACTCACCTCTCCAGCACCCAAGTTCGTGCGGAGTTGGTATGGTGCACACGATTCTGTCAGAGACCAGACACCAATGCGTTGATCAACGGGCTCACACTATCCTTAGCTCTCAAAGCTTTAGATTAAGTGTGGCCCCTTTATTAGGGGTGAGCATCAATATTTATACACAGAAGTAAACAAAGTGATTAACAAAAGATAATGGTCATGCATAATCAATCAAGATTTTACAGGAAAAGCAAGTTTAACAAGTAAATGCATAGAGATAAAGGCTAATGGCTACTTGAGAAAGGGGGTGTCATGAGTAGTTTGCAGGTCAGTGCTTTGTTCGATAAAGGGTTCAGAAAGGATTATGCAGAGATGGCCAGTCTGGGTGTGTTTTGGCTCCCCAAAGTTCACCAGAAGTTTAGACCCAACATAACAACAGCATGAGTGACCACTTTTCTTCAAAGAGAGCTGCTTTCTGTATAAGGCCTCATGTAATCTGCTCTGTAAGCAGTCACTTTTTTGATCCAGGAAAATTGTTGATCCAGTGAAGGACTGGTGTCTGATAGCTATCAGTAATGGGTGGCATTCACAAAGGAATTTTTATTTATATATTTATGGAGATATACCTATCTCACAGAGCTGGAAGGAACCCCAAAAGGTCAATGAGTCCAGGCCCTTGCCTTCACTAGCAGGGCCATGTACTAATTTTGCCCCAGATCTCTGAGTGACCCTCTGAAAGACTGAACTCACAACCCTGGATCTAGTAAGCCAATGCTAAACTGCTGAGCTCTTCCTCCACCCTGAGCTAGGTACCTAAATACCTTTCTGCATTCCACCCTACATGTTTACTTTTTAGCTAGATACCGTTAAAATCATATAAAAGACATTGGACTCTTTTTGGCCAGATTTATCTACAAGAGGCAGAAAGCCTTGGCTCACATAGAAGAAGGTCCTGAAATATGCCATCCTTGGTTTCACAGTCCTTGTCCCAAAATGTATTTGTTCCTGTGCATTCCTAGGAAGGATAACAATGTGAAATGGCATGTTGGCTGGATCACTATTGGTTCGACATTTCTCTAATCCTGGCTACAGACCTTATGCATCTTTCTCTTGCTTCCCAACCTCACAAAATGCTGTTTCTGTGGTGGTTGTGTAGTACCGACAGACGCCCATCATCAGTGGGTGGGACTGAACCTGGGACTTTTGGAGTTTAGTGCCTCAGCCTCTACTGCATGAGCTAAAAGCTAACTAAGTGTTAGCTAAAGCTGTAAAGCAAACTCATTAATTGTTTTCTCTCTCTTTCTTTATGTGGTCTCAGTGCCACTAGATGGGACAGAACACCACACCCAGGAAGTGTATGGGTTACAGCTGCACCTCTGAAAGAAGTAGAAGTAATTTTGGCAAACACAGTCCTCCTTCAGGGCTGAATCCTTCTAGGTGTGGAGCCCTCTGGCCTCAATCCAGCAAAGTATTTAAGCTTCTGATTAACTTCTCCATGTATTAACTTCAATGGGACTGCTCCCATGCTTCAAGCTAAGGTTATTAAAAAATACATTTCGGATCCTCTTCTTTGTTTTATTTCTTTTCCCTTCTGTTTTTTGAGCCTTTGGGTTCACATTTTCCAGTTTTTCTCCACAATCACAAGGGCTGGAAGCTTACTCTTCGTTTCAGAATGAATGCTGAGGTTCCCATGCAAGCCTATCTCCATGAGCTGGGGCTTTTAAGAAAAACACCAAATATTGCAAGACTCACAATGAAATCATGAGAATTGGCAACACTGCTGTAAGGAGTGCAAAAGCCTGGGTCTTCATCCAGCATAGCACTCAAGCACATGCTTAATTTTAAGCCTGTGAGTAGTCTAATTGAAACCAGTGGTATGACTCACCTGCAGAAATGCTTACCTGCATCCAGTTGGGTTCCAGCACATGCTTCTATAAATATCACTTCCCATTAACTAACTGACAAAGGCTAATTCTGAGACTGAAACATCCCCTTTCCCAGATACCATATCATGTAACCTGGACCAAATATGCCCTGGCTTTAACCTTATAGCCCTGTCTCCTTAATATCTTGACCCTTACAAAAACACATTCCACCATACTGGGCTGTGTTTGCCTAATGACTTTTTTAGGAGGATTTCTGTGAAAAACTTTGGATCCACTATGCATTGTAGTGACAGTTTATATCACACAACATGCATACTTATTTGTTAAAATGCTTCACTTTCCACTGAATGGGAAGATCAGTAAATAATTTGTTCCTACTGAAGTTTAGAACTCTAGACCCACAATTTGCAAACATAAATATAACTAGAGATAGCCAGCAGTGGGCTATCTGGCTTCCCTAAATGACCTGTGGATACCTCAAGTACAGTATGTGAGGCTGCCAACTTTTATATCATTTCCAGCATGTCATCTTCCATTTGAATGATGAGACATCACTGCCTCCATTCTGAATAACTGGTAGATTCTCAACCATTCTATGACAGACTCTCAGGTCAGGAATTAGTCAAGCAGAGCAGTTTTAAATTCCTGTTCATTCCACAACAGCTAAACACAGAGCCAGGTTAAAATGCTAGTCCAAAGGGTGGCTGAACCACCGTTAGTATTAATGACTATTACATAGTAGCAGCAGCCCATCAAACATTAGACATTGTGTTGTTAATGTTGCTGGGTCACACTGCAGTGCAACCTAGACTCATCACATCCTAACGCAATGTCGCAACAGCAGGTTATTTTTGTGCATGCAGTTATAACATAGTAAAACTGTCATCTCTCTCTCTCTCTCCCTGCCCGCAGTTGAACTTGGACAGCAGAGTATTGTTACTATTTGCTTCATCCAGTCAATTCAATATTTTTTTCATCCCTTTATAGCTGGCATTAACATGCTGGTATTCTTCAGGCAGAGCAGCGTTAGATGAGGCTTGGCCTCCAGGCAAGGATCTTCCCATTCCACCTGGAATAGCAAATATGGTATAGTAAGGATCCCTAGAGAGAGGGAAGGAGAACGTGAAGGGCTGTTTGAGAGGGTAGATTAAAGGATGGTGCGGCATCTTAAAGCTAAGAGAAGGGAACAAGTTTAGCAGATCCTGGGAAGTTAAGACAGTTCAATGTCTAGCTTTGTTACTGTAGATGGGAAAAGCCTGGAACGATTAAAAAGTGCACAAAAATATCCAGTTTAGGGGCAAATTGTGCCCCTTTCTGCCAGCATACAAGACCCTTAAATTGACTGAGCTGCCATGGGGGCAGGCCACAGAGAAGCTATTTAGAGGGACTCCAGATACATGTGCAATGTGACACTATTCTGCATTACCTCTGTCCATATTAGGCAGTTGCCAGAGGGAGGAAAGGCAAGTGCTTCTCCCACAGTTCTGCAAACTACACAGATCTACCGCCTCAGTGTCCCCGCCCTCCATAAGAGCACACAGTAGACCAAGACCACAACTGTAATCCAAAAGTTGTAGTGTATATTGATGCTCTGTTAACTGGCTCCATGTTGGAGGGTAGGATTCCATTACTACCAAGCCCTGAACAGTAGTATGTCCCCCACACAAAGGCCATGTACTCAGGCTTTGCAAAGGGTGAGAATTTGGCCCCCAAGGTTTTATAATTATGATTTAGAAGAAAAAATGCAGGGAGTGATACACAGATTTTTGACAGCTTGATTCTAGGTGGTTATTCTTGTCCTTTCAGTTAAAGTGATGCAATTAATGAAAGCCCAGCCAGTCCCAGTTTGCCAAACACGAGGAGACAAAATTACATCAGCTGAAGCATGTAAAAGAGCAACAGAAAATCAAAACTACTCCACAGTGCCTGTAATCTAGCGATGACATGGTGACAGCTTTGAATTGTTTTGTAATATGTGAATTATTCATAGGCCTACAGTCTAATGTATAGGTCATACCACTACACTGATTTTTATTTTATAAATGTTTAACAGATGAATCCTTTGAATCAAGAAAACAAGACCAGGCTAAGAGAGATTTTGGCTTGTTTTGGGGTGGGTTTTTTCTAAAAAAAGTCTGCTGCCATGATTTTGGCTATTAAAATAGGTATTAATTGTGCAGTT
This sequence comes from Gopherus evgoodei, assembly GCF_007399415.2. Lineage (NCBI taxonomy): Eukaryota > Metazoa > Chordata > Testudines > Testudinidae > Gopherus > Gopherus evgoodei. Next base: position 110,115,239 of record NC_044325.1, on the reverse strand, counting down.
ATTAATGTTATTGTTTGGCCTGCACTGAACTCCAGATTATGGTACTGTTAAATTAAAGGAATTCCTGTTCCATGGTGTTGTTTTTGGCTGGTCCACTATTATGGGTTTAACTTCACATGATGCATTTTCTTTAGTGCAAATTTCCTTCAATTCATCAGCAGAGATGTTAGCTGCTCTGCTAAGTGCTTGTGGCATTTTTTTGGATGAGGTTATGAATGTGCCAACAATAAATTAACAGAATGTCATGGATATCCTCTCAAAAATAGTTCTTACTGGGTTTTTTTTTTATCCCATTTCCCCCTGCAAGACTATGTCTTTCCAACTGTGCAGGACTAGTGTCTGGATCCGCCTACTTATATACGATCCTAGACTGCTGCAGACCAACCAAAGCCAGGCAACAATGATCTAATTATATGACAGAATAGAGGCCCTAGGCAGCTGCGATTCAGCAGCAAACCTGTGCTTAGTGGTTAACATATACTCTATTCCTGGCTCTCTCATAGACTTGCTGAGTGACCCTGAGCCACTCATGTAACTTCTCTGTATTTCAGTTTTCTTATCTTTAAAATGGAGTGGATAACAATACTTACCAGACAGGGGTTATTTTGAGCTTTAACTCACTGAGGGAAAGTGGTCTTATGATTAAGGCACTGGACTGAGCCTCCCAAGACTGAGTTCAGGTCCTGACTGGGTTACAGACTTTCTGTATGACCTTAGACAAGTTGCTTAGACTCTCTGAGCTTTAGTTCCCCCCACCTCTGTGTAACCCTTCTGTCAGGTGAAGCCAGCTGCAACAAGGGCCGGGTTCAGTATCTAGGGGTTCCTTTTCAACAATACAACACAAAACCGGCTCAAGCACCCACCCAGTCCCCTGGGACAATTACACACCACTCCCTAGGCACCTCTAAGAGGCAATACTTCCCCTCTTGCAAGACAGAATCTGAGTGTAGCAAAATCTTTTAATTAAAAGAGGGAAGTAACTCAGCATTAATTTGGGGAAACACCACAACTAGGGGACATAAACCCAAATCATGAGCAAAAGAGTAAGTAAGCTGGGCAGTGTCCTTTTCCCCTCAGGGACTTAAGTCCAGCAATCCAAAAGTCCCTTTAATGTTCCCATTCCTTCTCGGTACCCCACTCACAGTTGCTGCCCTCGGCCAGTGCAGCCCCAGAGTTCAGAGGTTCATCTGCAGAGTTCATCTCCCACCCTGTCTGGAAGGCAGGGTGGTGGTGGTAAGGAGGCACCTTACATGCTGCACTGCTTGGGCACTCACTCATCACCCCAATGGCCGATTGATACATCTCTTCAGGGCTCTGCTCTGGCCCTCTCCACCAGCTTCTCTGCTGGCCACACCTCTCCATCACCCACCCTGCTAGCTGCTCACCAAGATGTCTTCAGGGCTCCCTCCACACTTAACACAGCTCTCAGTGATTTCAGCTGTCACTGATTTCAGCTGTTAGTGGCGGGGGGGGGAGGGGCTCACTGCTGGTGCACACTGGACAGTTTCCTGCAACAGAGACACTATCCCAAAGCAGGTGATTTCAGCTCTGCAGCATGTAACAAGACTCTCAGTTGAGTCTAAATTAGCTCTTTTATTATACCATGGAAAGAGGAAGGGTCAAATAGTGTCTAGCACCCTTAAAGAGGGTCCACACTACCAAGTATCCATACCCACCCTCTCTCAACTCATTGGACTTTGGAACCCATGTCCCCTGCTTAGTGAGTGCTGTTCAGTTGAGGGTGAGTCCCTCCATTGGGGTATGCCAGGTACAGTTCTGCTGCCCTCAGTTCACACAACAAGGATAGCAACCGTTTATTACTCCTACCCCAATAACAAGGAGACTGGGGATCCAACAGCAGCCAGAAGTGATCATTTGGGCAAGCAGTCCCATCCTGCTGAGAACCTAGGCAGCATTGGTGTGTCCATGCAAATGAGATCACCTTCTGAAGTCTTTTTCTACAGCTCACCACTCGATGTCAGGGGAGAGCTCATCCAGATTCTGCTTACATCTGTAAAACATGGATAATACTACTTCCTTACCTCAAATTTATGAGGTGCTCAGTGACATCAATTACTATGGAAGTATCTAGATAGCTAGATTTGTGAAATGCTTTGAGATCCTCAGAGGGAAGCGGTAAACTATTATGCACTATTTTTATGAAGGTTCTGTTTTCCTCTTATGTAACTTCCTCATCCCTGCAAACTTGTCTTGAATCACTAGGATTCTCTTCCATCTGACAAAGATAAATTGTCTTGGTTACAGATGAAAAGATGTCTCCTTTCCTATTTTTGGAAGAGACTCCTCACTCAAAATTTTCAAATGCTGGTGTCTAAAGTCAGTCTCCTAACGCCATAATTAGATACCTAAATAAAACTGGCTGGATTTTCAGAAGTGTCAAGCACCTACAAATAATACTGAAATCAATAGATCTATATACTCAACACTTTTGAAATTCAGGCTACATATTTACCTGTTAAATATGGATTTCAGATCCTAACTTTAGCCTTTCAGATCCTAACAGATTAACCCTTTGATACCTATGTGCCAAGAGTTTACAAGAAACCTCAGAGATTACTAGGATGCTGTAAACTTCAGGGTCAATAGCACCAGAAAGATGACACTAAATCAGGGATGTATGTAAGATGATATGACACAATGAGTGACACTCTGATCCATATATATCATATATCATTCCTAGGCCACTGAAGAGGATAAAACAAAGTGCACTGCTGTCTGTTGGATTAAATTAAGTTTTTCAGATACAGCCATAAATTTGAACAAGATGCCTCTTAAAAATAAATCTAGATGAACTAACTTTAGTGGTTGAATAGTTGTGAGATAACTCAGCAACTCACCTGTAGAGTTGTGGAGCCTAATAGAGACCAGGACATTGCTAAGGTTTATGAAATCCAGGCAAGGTCAAGAACACACAGCAGGATTGGAAACAAATATGACCTTTAAGAATTAGCTTTCTGCAAGAGTCAGCTACATCTCAGTAATAAAGTGGGCCTACCATGTATGTAGACTGTGGAGAAATAGTAGGTAATAGTAGGTGGGTAACATTGTAAACCCAGTCATATGAGTAATTACACGTAAAATACTGGAAGAAGATACTTTTCTTGAATAATGTTTCCATTCTGGACAACACTGTTTTCATTAAGGGTCAGGAATGTTCTACTGTCCAAAAACTTGAAAAAGGGATTTTTGCGGCCTGACTCAATTCCTCCTGAAGCCAATGCAAGTCTTTCTATTGACTTCAGCTGGAGTTGGATCCTGCCCTTGGAAGAAGATCTCTGTGACATTGCACTCCATATGTTTTATGAAAATATGCTTATGAATGTGAATATGATGTAACTGGAATATGCTTTATGCAAAAGGTCTCTTGTAAGGTATCATTACAAAGCTTATAACCTACTGAATATATTCATCCTATTTGTATGAATGTATCATTCTTGTATCTAAACCTAGAAATATGAAGTTTAACTCTGAGGTCCTATTGTAATTATGCTAAGTGTAGGTCATTAATGGTTGTTTAGAATCTTGATGGCTCCCATTGACTAGGACAATTGGTTGTAAATGGTTTATTTACCTCAAGCCTTCCTGTGTATGTGTGGGCCAGCCCATGAGGTTTTACAGTGACATGTGGCCACATCACATAATACTAGAATCCATCTTAAATCTGGTACTTTTCCATTTAGAAGGAGGGGTGGGGACCCAGAGAGACAAAAGATTCCCACCTTGTGCCAAAGCTATAAAAAGGGGTAGAGCAGGATAAAGAGGGTTCCAGTCATGAGAAAACCCCTGCTTACCACCTAAGTTGTCTGCTGGAACTAACAAGGACTGTACCAGGGGAAAGGATTGGACCCAGACTAGGAAGGAGTCTAGTCTGTGAAAGAAGCTTGGAACATCTCTGAGGGTGAGATATTACCTGTAATCAGTTTCTTAATATATTAGGTAGACTTGCATGTTTTGCTTTATTTTGCTTGGTGATTTAATTTGTTCTGTCTGTTATTACTTGAAACCTCTTAAATCATACTTTTTATACTTAATAAAATCACTTTTGTTTATTAGTAAACCCAGAGTAAGTGATTAATACCTGGGGGAGTAAACATATCTCTCTATCAGTGATATAGAGGGCAAACAATTAATGAGTTTACCCTGTATAAGCATTATACAGAGTAAAACGGATTTATTTGGGGATTGGATCTCATTGAGAACTGGGTATCTGGGTGCTGGAGATAGGTAACCTGCTGCGTGGTTTTCAGTTAAAGCCTGCAGCTTTGGGGGCGTGGTTCAGACCCTGGGTCTGGGTTGCAGAGGAGTAGTGTATCTGGCTCAACGAGACAGGATTCTGGAGTTCCAAGCTGGCAGGGAAAACAGGCTCAGAGGTAATTTCAGCACATCAGGTGACAGTCCCAAGGGAGTCTCTGTGTCCAAACCCATCGCAGTCTCTGTCAGTAAAACCCTTAAGAAGTGTGGAGAAAGGGAGAAGGGAGGTAAAGGTACTAGATGTACAGATGGAACAGATACCGTGATGGATGACAGCTGAGTGCTGTATTGCTGCTACAGGTCCCTGACAGTGGCTCCATTCTGCCATCTCCGTGGAAATGCTGGAGCAGTTGCTGCTGAGATCCAGTGAGAATGAAGGGGTAAGAAAAAGGGAGGATCTCAAACCCTTCCCCACTGTCACTTCTCTCGGGATTGACTCAAGATTTGAGTCGTGGGCATGAAGTAAGAGGTTCCAGCTCAGCAAAAACCAGAGCAGGCAGAATTCTCTCACTGAGGGAAAGGGCGAAATCTAGGAACAAGCTTATCAGTACAGCTCATGTGTGCATGTGTGTTCATGCTGGGGATAGAAAATTTCACATGAAAAATTTTCATTTCCCCCCCTTTTTTCCTTCAAATTTTGAAATTGTTGACCAAGTGGTACGGGCAGGTGGTGGAGAAATGACATTAAACCAAAACTTTTCATAAGCTTTTTAGAAAGTTTTTACTTTTCAAATTTTGATGACATTTCTAAATTCAAAAAGTTTCTACTGGCTCTACTTAGTGTGCAATCAGAAAAGTCTGGCATTACACAGAGAAATCCTGTCTGACCTATATGGAGTTATTAAAAATGTGCAGAGATAAAGCTGTGAAATAAAATAGGACTGAGCTAAAGGGAGCTCATTATTTTACTTAGACTGGAAGTTCTTTGGCAGAAGGGGCCATGTTTTTATTCTATGTTTGTACAGCACCTAGCACAATGGGCCCCTAGTCCATGACATTGGCTCCTAGGTGCTTCCACAATACAGGTAGATAAATAGTTGTGTCTGAACACAAAAAAAGGAGATAAACATAATAAACAAACCAATGTGACTCACCCACAGGCGTCGACTCTGGGCGTGCTCTGGGGCTGGAGCCCCCACCAGGAAAAATTAGTGGGTGTGCCACACCTACCAGCAGCCTAGCTCCCCCCTCCTCACCTCCTTCTCCCCCCTCCACTCCCCCACATGCCACATCCCTGGTCCTCCTCCTCCCTCCCTCCCAGAGCTTCCTGCCCCTTGCCACTTAACAGCTGTTTGGTGGTGCTTAGGACTTTCTGGGAGGGAGGAGGAGGGGCAGGGATGCAGTGTGCTCAGGGGAGGAGGTGGAGAAGAGGTAGGCCAGGGGCGGGAACTTGGGGGAAGGGGTGGAATGGGGGCGGGAAGAGGGCGGGGTTAGGGTAAGAAAAGGCAGGGTGGGGCAGGGACTTTGGGGAAGAGGTGGAATGGGGTGGGGCGAAGGCTGTGCAGAGGCGGGGTCAGGGGTGGAGGGGGGTTGAGCACCCACCGGGCAGAAGGGAAGTCAGAGCCTATGCTCTCACCCCTGTTAATTCTTAGACAAAAATCCTTAATTGTCATAAATAGAGCTGACTGAAAAATGGGGAATTTTCACAAGGTTTTTTCCACCTTGTTTTTGGGTGAGATTTTTTCATTAAATTTAACACAAATTTCAAATTTTGAAACCTTCTGAGCAGCTCTCAATCAAAATGCTACTGAAAATCTTACTTAATAATAATAATAATACATCATGAGTAGCCAGCTTTGAAGAAACACACACATTAACAAGGCCCATAAATTGCAGCTTTGAATCAGTTACAGGGAAAGAAAAAAACAGTTAGGTGGGAAGAACATCGTAGATACATAATTATCTTCTACAGTGAAGTCAATAAAACAATTGCACTCCATTGCTCCATTTCATTTGACAATAACAGGAATATAAAAGATTGAAATTCCCCTTTTATATGTTTAACCTCTGACAAAAAGGTTAAACACTTTTTACTTAGAGCTACAGTTTCCTGAGTCACATCAGGAAGTGCAAGAACTATACAACTCCAGATTAATGTCTTTGTTTGCTGACAGTCTAATTGTAGAATGCATTGCCACCTGAACCAGAAAACTAAAATGAGCATTTCTTGGAATTTCGGCCCCAGAGTGGGTCAGCAATACGTTCTGTGATCATCTGCACCTGTAGAAGAGAACAGAGATGCTGAAGGGAACTGTAACAAAACAATAAGGAAGATCTTAATAGTGAAAAACAGTCCTCTTTGATTTCAAGCAGCTGAGATCTATTTTAAACATGTCTATCAATGTTAGTTATTACAATTCCCCAGCAAGGTAACAGGAAAGTTCTCAAAACAGAAAATGGAATATCTGTGAAAGTTTTCCATATTTTCCATTTTTTGTCAGCTGGCATCAACAAGCATAGTTCCATTGATGTGGCTGATCACCACCAGGTAAGGATTTGGCCCATTACTACCTTAGGGTATGTCTATACAGCATTTTGGGATGAGCCTCCCAGCCCAGGCTGACAGACTTGGGCTAGCAGGGCTCGCGCTAGCGCTCTAAAAATAGCTGTTCAGACAGCACTTTGAAGTTAAAGGTTCAGGTGGGTAGAGCCTGATCTCCTGCCCAAGCTGCAACTTCAAAGCACTGCCTGTACAGCTATTTATAGAACACTAGCATGAGCTCCCTTAGCCTGAGTCTGTTGACTCCAGTCCAAAATGCTGCCTAGACATACCCTTATTCGATTAGCGCTGATGTTCAGAAGTGCTGAGCACCCACAATTGAAGTTAACTGGAGCTCCAGACACTCAGCATCTTTGAAAATCAGGCCTTTAGAGCCAGGCTGTGCCATTTGGTATAATGCCCTAAGTAGGGGTTGGTGGGGAGTTGCAGGGAAAAAGGAGATTTGGGAGTGATTGTACCTGGCCAAGATCCCTGCTACACAGGGGAAGTGAATAGTCTGTACAATCCAGTACAGACTGGGGCAGTGCTAGTGTGCCTCCTATATGCTCCATTTGGGACAATGTGTGGAGGAGGTGCCTGGAGGAAGCCATCCCTGTGCTCCCTTGAATACTGACGCACAGGGAAGGCTGCCACCTGTGAAGCCAACAGCTCAGTTTGATTCCCTTCTAAGTACAGTAATGGCACTGCCTAATCTGAAAGCTGAGAAGATGACAGCCAAGTTGGTATGGCTGCAGGCCTCACATCATATGGTGGTGCTGATGTAACATATGAACTGTGTCATGACATTGCAAGGGAGAAAGCCTGTGCTGAGGGAATTGTTATATAATAATGAAGCCCAATAAGATAATAAATCTAATCCTTGGATGTCATCTATCCAATATGTCTAAAGAATGAAAATACCTTATTATCCATAATTTCTAAGGCCCAGTGTAACTACCATTACACATATGGAATAAGTATTTCACTCCATAACTAGTCTCACTGAAATAAGAGAGACTGCAGTTAAAGTCAAGTAAGGGTTGTGGAATCCAGCTCCTATTTAGTAAACATTTTCCTCCAATACAACAGAATCTGTGTTTGAAGAATGTTTGAAAAATAATAACCATAATTTGTTTGAGTTAAGCATTGGATTTAAAAAGGGAGTGGTGATTAATGAAAGGATTGAAACAGCTTGCACACTTCAAACTACTGAAAGGATCAAGCTGTAAAATTCAGATTCAGATTTCAACACCGCCCTCCTAACACATTAAAAAAAAACAAAAATACCCACAGTCAAACAGTGAGTTTTATATCAGATCCATCTCTAAAATTTACTACAGCAGTTTTAATAGATATACTGGATTTTCGGCAGAACACTTTGTGTTGCTACCAGCCACCAGGTGGCAGTATAATTAGTATAATTAATACTAATAATTTGTATAATTAATACTAATAATGTACATTATCTTGCCTTGTTAAAGTGATTATACTCCAGACTCTTGCATATATTTTATTTATATAAAATGACACATTTACTAATTCTAGCAACTGTATAACATTCTGTGCTTGCTATGAGTCCTATTTATGGGATTGCCTTTTGTTTTAAAACCAAGATGTTGTTCTGGTGGATTATTTCAGTGTAGGGGTAATTGACTCAGCATTAGTCTACAAAGCAGATATTTTTGTTTGTTTTAGACAATAGGAATAGCTTGTAAATTGTCAGAATGAACACTACTTCACCCTTGGCCCATCTATATAAATGAGAGGCCACATGTACCTTCTGGAGATCCTCTGTTGTGGGGAAGGGTACAACTGGAAGGACCCGTTGATCAATACCCCCAACAGAAGGCACAATAAAACAGTGGTGGATATTCCAGCCTACTGACTAGAATAGCATTCATGCTAAATGCACTTGTGTGCTCACCCAACTAGGGATCAGAAACAATAGCCTGTAGCCTGTTTCTCTTCAAGTCAGGAGTAACTCAACTAAAGTCAATGGAGCTATCGCAGTGGCTGGAAGTTAAAGCCAATCAAATTCAAATTAGAATTAAATTACAAATTTTCATCAGGGAGAGTGATTAAGCATTGGAACAAACTACCAAGGGAACTGGTGGATTCTCTATTTCTTGATGTCTTCAAATCAAGACTGTATGCCTTTCTGAAGGATGTGTTTTAATCAAACACAAATTATTGGACTCATTACATTGGTAACTGGATGAAGTTCTATGGCCTGTATTATATAGGAAGTCAGACTTCATGATCTAATGGTCCTTCTGACTTTAACTATGAATCAATCAAAACTGAGAGGAGATACGCTACCGTACAGTTTCTCTTCTGTGACTGGATGAGTGCACAAGTTCTTTTGATGTAAAAACTTGCAACAAATGACTGGAATTCACTCTCCACAAACATTTTTTGCCAGTAAAACTCAAATCACTTCAATGTTCACATAACACACACACACACACACACACACACGCAATAAGATTTGACCAGTAGGTGCAAGAGGAAAAAGTGAGGGGTGATTAACATAAGAACATAAGAATGACTATACTGGGTGAGACCAATATTCATCCTGGTTTACGACAGTGGCCAAAGCGAGGTGCTTCAGAGGGAATGAACAGAACAGGCAATCGTTGAGTGATCCATCTCCTTTCGTCTACTCCCATCTTCCGACAGTCAGAAGCTAAGGATACCCAGAGCATGGGGTTGCACCCTTGACCATCTTGGCTAATATCCATTGATGGACCTATCCTCCATGAATGTATCTTTTTGTTTTTGAACCCCATTTTAGTTTTGGTCTTCACAACATCCCATGGCAATGAAATCCACAGGTTGATTGTATGTTGTGTGAAAGAGTACTTCTGTTTGTTGAAACCTGCTGCCTATTGATTTCATTGGGTGACTCCTTGGTACTTTTTTTATGTGAAGGGGTAAATAACTCTTTTTCTCCATGCCATTCATGATTTTATAGACCTCTGTCAGATCCCCCCTTAATCGTCTCTTTCCCAAGCTGAAAAGTTCCAGTCTTTTAAATTTCTCCTCATATGGAAGTTATTCCATACCCATAATCATTTTTGTTGCCTTTCTCTTTACCTTTTCCAATTCTAATATATCTTTTTTTGAGATGGGGCAACCAGAACTGCATGTAGTATTCAAGGTATGGGCATTTCATGGATTTCTATAGTTGCATTATGATATTTTCTGTCTTATAGTTTATCCCTTTCCTAATGGTTCCTAAAATTCTGTTAGCGTTTTTGGCTGCTGCTGCACATTGAGTGGATGTTTTCAGAGAACAATCCACAATGACACTAAGACTGAATGGTAACGGCTAATTAAGATCCCACAGTTTTGTATGCATAGTTCGGATTATGTTTTCCAATGTGCATTACTTTGCACATTGCTCAATCACCAGTTTAGTGAGATCTCTTTGTAACTCGTCAGTGTGCTTTGGACTTAACTACCTTGCATAGTTTTGTATTGTCTGCAAATTTTGCTACCTCACTGTTTACCGGGGGCGGCTCTAGACATTTCGCCGCTCCAAGCACGGCGGCATGCCGCAGGGGATGCTCTGCCGGTCGCCGGTCCCGCAACTCCAGTGGACCTCCTGCAGGCATGCCTGCGGAGGGTCCGCTGGTACCGCGGCTCCACCAAAGCCGCGCGGGACCAGCAGACCCTCCGCAGGCACACCTGCTGGAGGTCCACTGGAGTCGCCTCCCGCCCTCCTGGTGACCGGCAGAGCGCCTCCCGGGGCATGCCGCCCCAAGCACGCGCTCGGTGTGCTGGGGTCTGGAGCTGCCCCTGCTGTTTACCCTTTTTTTCCAAATTCATTTGTACGTGATCTCTTTCAGACATCCAGGCTGTGAGCTCATGTGTGACACAATTTTACACACACACAGACACAAACACCTTCCCAAACAAACTTCGAAGGGTCCACATAGTTCTCTCTGTTGTCCTGTGAAGAAAATCCACACATTTACCACTAGTAAATTATGTTCTTTGATATGAGATTATTCTTTGAAGCTATACTTATTCTACTGTAATAAGTGATATGCAAAATTGGATGATTTCTTGATGTTGGTTTGGAAAACTTCATCTGTTGGGTTTTGTAAAACCAGATCAGGTCTTGGATCTCATTTTATCCAATTTTAGGGAGGATAGGGGTTTCAAGCACATGGTTTTGATTTACAGGGGGCAAGAAAGACTTCATTTTGATTTTGCTAAACCTTGTTCCTCTGCATTTTGTTTTGCAAAACCAGAACCACAATGGTTCAGACCCAGACCCAAATGCATCAAAGTAGGGAAGTTTGGATAAGTGGTTTAGATGTTGACCAATCTGTAGTTATATTCCAGCAATAATGAACATACCATTAACCATACAGTTCAGTACTACCTCAAGTAATCCTGATAACCTGCATAAAAGGGCTAAGATGTGTTACTTCCAAACCATGACATTTTATTTTTGGTGTTTCATCATTATTCATTCACCATTCTGTTTGATTAAGTTGATCTCGATGAATATATTTGACATTCATTTGGCTCTCTCTGTATTTCAATTAAAATTGTATTATAATTGACAGTTGTTGTGACTAATTGAAACAATACTGCCTTTTTCAATCACATATCATATTCATGACAGAAAACATTAAATAGATTTTTCGTCTGTTCATTATTACATAATATCCATGGAACAGAAGAGGGGTTCCCTCTTTCTCTTGAAATAAGAGGGTTTTTTCCCCTGCAGTTTGAATACATGGGGTGGCTTAGGAGTGTTATGAATTTAATGCATTTATAAGTGCCCACCTCCAAATGACACTGCACTTAAAATAATTCAATGTCTTCTATGTAAACTAGGCTCAAGGGCCCAGCTAGCAAAAGGGAGGCAGCCAGTCAAGATAATCCAAAGATCCTGTATCAGGACCATGTGCAGAAGGACAAGGCAAACTAAATCCTTCTAACTGACCATTAAAGAGGTCCCAGTCTGAACCACTGGGCCACTTTCATCCCTTGTGCAAAGCCAGTGGAACTATCAGGCCCCGCCCTGCACCCATCCTCAGAATTCAGGAAGGAAGACAAAACTAGCTAGTTCCTTAATATTGCTAGACAAAAAGTCTGCATTCCAAGCAGGAGGAAACTGAGAAGGAACAGCTTAAGAGCCTTTCCTCCTGGGACCCGATCCCTAGAGTGCTCAAGAAGAGTAAATTGTGGATTCAGGCTGAGATTTTCAAAGGAGCTGACTCCTTTGGAAATCCCACCATTGAGTCTCACAAGTTCTGTTTTTTGTCCAACTTTATGATCATTAACCTAGCCCCAACCCAAACTTGACTGTCTCTATGTTCTCTCACCCCTACAAGTGACTCTGCTTAATTATACCTCAGCAAGGAAATTTGGTGAAAAAGCAGGTCCTTGCTGAGAGCTACTTGTTTGGTCCCAGTTTGGGCATAGCACTTAAGGATCAGGGCCTTTGTATTCTCCTACTCTCACCTCTATTCTATGTGCTTTGAATGCCGAAATGGTGTCTGTCAGGTGACTTCCCTTTCTTCTTCTCAAACAAAATGTGTTTTGCGTTGCATTTAATCAATAACTGAAATGCAACCACCTCCCCATTTTATCAACCTATTTTTTTTGCATTTCTTTTCATGGAACATGACTCTTAAGCTCCAATTTCCAAAACACCTTATTTGATATGAGGTTGACCTATACTGAACTTAGATTTCTAAATTCTCTGGGGCAGGACCTATAATCTAGTCAACTGTCTACTGAGGCACATTAAAAGGAACAAACAATGCCTAGGTATTTCAGTTCAATTGAACCTCTAAGCTGTGTTTTCCTGGAAAAATATATTACAAAACAGTAACAAATACAGCTGTCTGGTTTTTGTTATGGCTCAGGAGGCAGGAAATATACCTGAAATTAGTTCAACCCACAGGATTCAAATTCTGAAGGAACAGAGACTGGAACTGGAAACTGCCAAAAACAGTATTATAATATCTGACCATTTTGTCACTGCCTCCATGTTATCATCTTAGGGCCAGCTTCTACTCTCTGTTACATCAATGTAGATTCAGAGTAACACCATTGATTTCAGATGAGTTACTTTGGATTTATGCCCAGGTGTATCAGATCAGAACATAGGCCTCAGTCAAAAACAGAAATGTTTTGGACTGGGAGTCAGGATACCTGGGTTTTATTCCCAGCTCTGCCACTGACTTGCTGGATGACCCTGGGCAAGTCACATCACTTCTCTGTGCCTCAGCTTTCCCCCTCTCTTTGTTTGTCTTGTGTATTCAGGCCTTGATTTTGGAAAGCATCACTATTCAGGACAATACTTAGCACATGCTTAACTTTAAATATGTGCTTAAATCTCACTGAAATCCTGAGCATGGATGGAATTATGCCACGTGTAAGTGGTTTCCTGAACTAGGACCTATGACTGTAAACGTTTTGAGCCAAGGACTGTTTTTCACTATGAGGGTATGCCTATCCAGTGCTTGGAGCAAAAGGGTCCCAGTCTCAGGTGGGCCTTGAAGCGCTACTGTCATACCAATAAGTATAATAATTAATGCATGGGTCTGGTTACACTTTCAAAAACTCTCATCTAGGAGAAACACTTCTGCTCACAAAATTGGTGCAACACCCGAATCATCTAACGTTTTGATGATGCGTTTGAATCTTTCACAAGCTTTTTCTTTTCAAAGCCTTTCCTGCCATCTTGCAGATTCAGTTCCTCAACAGAGGTGAGAATGCTGCTGCCCTGATGCAGGCTTGCAGACATGGTGTGCACTTTGGATTTTAACACGTAAATTCCCGGAGAAGAAGAAGCGTTGAAAATCAAACCCAGAAATCATTAGGGAATAAAGCTTAGTAAATGTCATATTGATTTAGCTGGCAATTTTCAAACAAAGAGACATTCACACTGTGTTCTGACTATAGGTGCAAGATTAGTAAGTAAGTTTGCTTAAGATGCAGTTGAATAAGTATGGTATTACTATTTATATTTTCCATTTAGTATCCCCTGTCCAATCAAAACCAATTGTTTGCAACTCTTAACTTGGACACTATATCATTCCCTCATCCAACAGTGATAACTCTTGGGAGACAAAACAAAACAGCAGCCAGATAGATATCACAGAGAATGATGCCTCTTTGGGTGAAAGGACGGTGACATCTGCTGAATTGCAGTGGTACTGCAATTCCCTTTGCCCTACTGTATGCAGATTGACTTTTCAAGCTAAGGACAAACAGTAAAACTTAATAAATACATGAGTACCGTAACTCATGGTATTGGCCCTTCCTCTCTGTAGCCCTGTACAACCTCGTACAGTCATTTACACCAGTGTAGAGTGCAAAATGCTACTGAATCAGAATGAGATCTTTTCAAAAACACTCTTCACTAGTACAAATGGTGCAGGGCAATGGCAAATCTGACCCATTCAGTGTAAATGAATAGACAGCATTGGTTGGAAGGAGCAGACATCTTCTCTTCCGTAAAATCCCAACTTTCTTTTAAGCAAGTTTCAGGAAACTCATATTGTTATATCAGGCACTACATTTACCAACCAAACAAGAAATATAAAAAGGGTAGCATAATATATAGTCTACCTTTTCCTTGCTATCATCAGCTCTTGGCATGCAGAATCAGACTGGAATAAACTGGAAAAAAGCAACACCCAGAACCCAAAATCACTGGAACCTGGCAGTTCGTCATCATTCTCCATCCAAAAACTTCCAACAAGCTCAAGCAGGACAAAACACAGCTGTACACGGAGGATAATACAACACGAGACTGTATATCTTACCTCTGTGGTTTTATCTGAAGCAGATGTATTTTCCTGCATTCAAACCTGTTTACCTGCTCCAATTTCTCAGGCAAGTATTTGTAGCCTTCAATAAAAAATTGTCTTTGTCCTTACAAAAAGAAATCTTACATTCTATGTAATCATTAGAGTCAATACAAACAAAGAGCCAGGAGGCCCAAAGTTAGCTCCTTAGGTTTTGGGAATCAGGTTTTCCTATCATTATCATTATTTGTATTTATTTTCTAGAGGCCCGAACTGGTGCCCTACACATATATAATAAGAGACCATCTACATCTAGAAGAGCTTACAGTCTAAATAGACAAGGCAAAGGAAGGGTGAAAGGGCTATTACGTCCCCATTTTACAAATGGAGAACTGAGGCACAGAGAGCTTAAGTAATTTGCTGCAGTCATACAAGATGTGTATGTCAGAGCCTGAAATTTAACTCAGTTCTCTCAAGCCCCTCCACTGCCTTAATCACAAGACCATCCTTCTCTAACCCAGTGAAAGCAATTTTGAGTTTCTGACAGATCATTTAATACAGTGGGCCTCTAAGGGCATGTCTAACTGCAATTAAACACTCATGGCTGGCTCAGGTCAGCTGATTTGGGCCCGTGGGGCTGTAAAATTGCTCTGTAGATGCTGGGGCTCAGGCTGGAACCTGGACTTTAGGACCCCACGAGGGGGAAGGATCCCAGAATCCGGGCTCCAGCCCAACTCCTAATGTTCACACTGCAATTTTTAATCCCACAAGCCTGAGGCAGCTGACCTGGGCCAGCCACAGGTCTTTCATTCCAGTGTAAACATACCTTAATTAACAAGACTAGACTGTGCCCCCTCCAGAGAGGCCATTCCATGAACCAGGCAGAAGAGGCTGCTGTAAAACAACTGGAGGCACTTCCTCCTCTTGCTAGTAAGAGGAAGACTGAGAAAGTGGGTTTATTGTTTTCTAAATATTTATTTTGAAATGGTTACTTATGCAGATTTAAAAGTCCATTTGTGACTGTTCAGTGCCAGTCCTGGGATTCACAATCCATGCTGTCAAATATTTACAGTGTTCTTTTGTTCCAGTGCCTTGAAGAGAGATGTGTAGGAGATGAGGGGAGAACTAGCACAGCTGTCTTTTTTATGGTGCATTTAATTTATTTATATTTATATAAACAGACAGAAAAGATACTCATTCAAAGCCCTAGGCACCTTTGACCAGCAACAACCTCCACTGCATGCAGCAGCAACCAATTAGACCTTACAGCAGAAGGGGGAAAAAGGAGGAAAATAATCAGCCCTCCAGAAAAAAATTAACCATTAAGAAATATCCACCTTCTCCAAAGCCCCCAGAATAGCTGAGTGTGATTGAATGTCAGCAAATCTGGGCTACTTTGAAGCAAGGTAGAGCAGGATCAAAAGGCAAGGAGATGTCATGGTGACCACGCTGCCAGCAGCTTCCTACCTATTCAGATGCTCCTTTCCTTTGCATATGCTAATATATATTTAGTCTAGTGGTTATTTCAGCTGAGCCTTGAGCACTCAGGAAATCTGCATGGGGAACTTTCAGAAAATCTGACTACCAAATACTCAAGCAACTTGAATAGCCAAACATCAGCTTAAAAAAAAAACCAGGACACTACATTCCCTCTTCTATCCTCAGATGAGCACCATAAGGCTCTTGGCACCTGCCTGCGCTACTGAATATTATTGGTTTAGTGTGCAGACACTGCCCTTTCCTGCTTTCCATTCCACTTCTGCAACATTCAAGCATGGAATGTGAACATTTGTTTTACTGTCACTTTAAAAACAGTGACCAAATCCCTGTCCTTCCTACCATATCTGTTCAAGGCTTTTCTAACAATTTATGTGCAATTCAGGAGAGGTTACTGTACCCTCATCCCTCCCAGGGGTGGCTCCAGGCCACAGCACGCCAAGTGCGTGCTTGGAGCGGCAAGCCGCGGGGGTTGCTCTGCCGGCGCCGCAAGGGCAGCAGGCAGGTTGCCCTTGGCAGCTTGCCTGCAGAGGGTCCGCTGAAGCTGCGGGACCAGCGGACCGTCCGCAGGCAGGCCGCGGAAGGCAGCCTGCCTGCCGTGCTTGGGGTGGCAGAATTCCTAGAGCCGCCCCGATCCCTTCTCTCCCATCCCACACCCAGCAGGCCATGGCTGCCTCATGACAGGGTTCCTGAAGTGCCTTGAGTGACTTTGAGTGGAGGATGTGACATAAAGGCCTGGTCCACACTAAAAAGTTAGATTGGCCCAGCTATGTCGCTCAGGAGTGTGAAAATCCACCACCCTGAATGACATAGTTAAGTCACCCTAACCCCAGTGTAGACAGTGCTAAGTCAATGGAAGAATTCTTCTGTTGCCCTAGCTACCGCCTCTCAGGGAGGTGGATTAACTACAATGACAGGAGAACCCTGAGTCATGACTCGCGGCCATGGTGCATCATGGGAAATGTAGTCCAGCACCTGCATTACAACTCCCATGAGGCACTGCAGCAGCTCAGGGTGACATTAATTAATATTAAACTAAGACAAAACAAAATCTTACGATTTGGTTCAATAAACCAAAGCAAAACATTTTGATTAAGGAATGTAGAAAAGTTTTGTTTTGACATTACCAAACCAATATTTATTGGAATTTTCCATTCTACAAAAAAATTCAGTATTTTGACTTTTCATCCTGATTTTAGATTAAAACAAATGTTTAAGCATTGGAATTTCACATGAGATGCAAATTCCAATTTTTGACAAGCTCTATTACTGAGTTCTAGAGAGTGGGACTGAGTCCTAAGTATAAATAAGCAAACCAGAGTAAAGTATTATTATCTCAATTTACAGATGGGGAAACTGAGGTACACAGAGGTTAATCTATTACCTGCCCAAGGACAGTCAGCAAGTAATTGTCAGAGCCAGGACTAGAAGCCAAGAGTTCTGACTCCCTGTCCAATGCTGTAACAATTAGATGATGACGCCACCCATGATAGGAACCATATAATAGGGCTAGGTGGGTGTTGGAACATTTGTAACTGGAGACAATTGAGCTAACAGTGTATAGTCTGTGTAATCAGAATATTTTAAAAAATACTTTTTCCAGCCCACACAGGAGAACTGTATTGCGCCATACTCCTACAACGCATTGTACTATATTTCTTCTTGTTAATACTGTGTCAACAGTTTGTATAACACTCCTACTAACACATCCTTAAGTTAGAAGTAGGAAGTGAGTAATAATGCAAGCAAGTGCATCTCTTGTGTTATTTTTGTGTGTGCATGTAATACATTAGTAACATGTGTGACTGCTCTGAATCAAAAAGAGAGATTAGATTGCTTGACTGCTGAGCAACATTACACAGAAATTAAAAAGTTGCCCTTTTGTTGCTGTCTTGCTTTCAGAGATATTTGTGTCAATAAATCTAGGTTTCTGCCTTTATAAGAGAGTAAAGACCTATAGCACTGAAATTACAACCAGGGGAGCAAAACACATTGCAAACTTTAAAATACAAATTAATGCCTGCTTCACTATTGCATTGAGTGGGCTCTTCTTCTGAGGCTGTGTAGAAATGAGAACTAGGGAAGGGATCTTTCAAATGATGGTTTAGAAAACAAACCAAAACGCTCAACCCTTCTGCTTCCCAAAAGCTAAATCTCCCCAATGATCATTTGAACACACCCAGCTACAACTGACTACATGAGATGCATGACAGGGGATAATCAAGCCCTTAGGTAGGTCTAGCCTGGAATCAAAGACCCAAAGCATGGCTGCGGCTGGCCCAAGTCAACTGACTCAGGCTCGCCAGGCCTAGGCTGTGGGGCTAAAAATTGATCTGTATATTTTCAGGCTCAGGCTGGAGCCTGGGCTTTGGGACCCTCCCGCTTTGCAAGGTTCCAGAGTTTGGGCTCCATTCTGAACCCCAATGTCTCCACAGCAATTCTACAGACCACAGCCTGAACTAGATGACTTGGGCCAGATGCAGGTGTTAATTGCTGTGTAGACGTACCCTAAGAATCTACACAGCAAAAGAAGTCCTGCAGCAGTGAGTCTCAGAGCCTGGGTCAACTGACCTGGGATCATGAGGCTTGCACAATGGGCTCAAAATAGCATTGTTAATGATCAGGATAAGCTGGATCCTGGGCTCTGAAACCCGGTGAGAGGGGAAGGTCTCAGAGCCTGGGCTTCAGCCCGAGCCCGAATGTCAATGCTGTTATTTTTAGCACTGCAACCTGAGCCCTTCAAGCCCAAGTCAGTTGACCTGGGCTCTGAGGCTATGCCCATGCAGCAATTACACACCCGCTGCTGGCCTGGTTCAGCTGACTTGGGCTCAGGGTGCAAGGCTGTAAAATTGCTGTGTAGACATTGGGGACTGAGCTGAAGCCCCAACTCTGGGACCCCTTGTGGGGGGAGGATCTCAGAACTTGGCTCCAGCCTGAGCCCAAACATCTACACAGCAGTTTTTAGCCTTGCAGCCTGAGCCCCTGTCAGCTGATCCAATCCAGCTATGGCCATGCTCCAGGGCTTTTATTCCAGTGTAGACGTACCTGAGACTCACTGCTAATGGGTTTTTTTGGCTGTGTAGACAGACCCTTAGAGCCAAATTCACTCCAGCTATAAGTGGACACAGCTCTAATCAACTTCAAAAGGAGCTGCCCCTGTTTATATGCCCAGAATTCCCATGGTAAAATCATGAGAGCTGGCAACACTGCTTTGGACTTTGACACCCAGAGAGCTCTGAGTAATTGGAAAACTGCTTTATCTGTTTAGGTTCCCATGTGGCATTCATCACTACAGTATCTGAGCACCACACACATATTAATGTATATATCCACACAACACCCCTATTAGGCAAAGCATCATCACCTTTCTATATCTGCAGAAATGAGACAGAGATATTAAGTGACTTGCTTATGGTAACTGTGGCACTACGCGGAGCTCAAGCCAAGTTCCAGCATCCCAGTCAAGTGTCTCAGTAAAAAGAGATTTCCTTTCCTATTAGCAGTGGAAGGAAAAGTCTAACAAAGGCACCAAATATAAAATAGCCCGTTGCAGGATACTGTAGCTTTCTGCAGTGACATGAAACATATCATGATCCACATGATGAAAATTAAATGAGAACATGGCCAGATGAGGCTGTTTAATGTATGCTTCTGAATGTGCTTCCATTTGAGAAATTTAAAAAGAATAACGAGGAGTCCGGTGGCACCTTAAAGACTAACAGATTTATTTGGGCATAAGCTTTCGTGGGTAAAAAACCCCACTTCTTCAGAAGCATGGCGTAAAAATTACAGATACAGGCATAGATATACTGGCACGTGAAGATAAGGGAGTTACCTTACAAGTGGAGAACCAGTAATGACAGGGCCAATTCAATCAGAATGGATAATTAATGAGGAGGTGTTAATACCAAGTGATGGAAAACTGGTTTTGTAGTGAGCCAGCCACACCCAGTCCCTATTCAAGCCCAAATTGAAGGTGTTAAGTTTGCAAATGAATTGTAGTTTTGCAGTTTCTCTTTGAAGTCTGGTTTTGAAGTGCTTTTGTTGAAATATGGCTACTTTTAAGTCTGTTATAGAATGTCCAGGGAGACTGAAGTGTTCTCCTACTGGCTTTTGTATGTTACCCATTCCTGATGTCTGATTTGTGTCCATTTATTCTTTTATGTAGAGACTGACCAATCTGGCCAATGTACATCGCAGAGGGCATTGCTGGCACATGATGGCATATATCACATTAGTAGATGTGCAGGTGAATTAGCCCCTGATGGTGTGCCTGATGTGGCTGGGTCCAATGATGGTGTCGCTAGAGTAGATATGGGGACAGAGGAGGCAACGGGGTTTGTCACAGGGATTGGTTCCTGGGTTAGTGTTTCTATGGTGTGGTATGTAGTTGCTGGTGAGTATTTGCTTCAGGTTGGGGGGCTTTCTGTTAGCAAGGATTGGTCTGCCTCCCAAGGTCTGTGAGAGTGAGGGATCATTTTCCAAGATAGGTTGTAGATCTTTGATGATGTGCTGGAGAGGTTTTAGCTGGAGGCTGTACATGATGGCCAGTGGTGTTCTGTTAAAAAGAATAAGTATACATGCCAATGTTCCAGCTGGGTTCTCCCCACCTCTGCAGCTTTTGAAAAATCTGCGACCTTTCTTTGTCAGATTGTTGTGTGCTCAGCAGATTAGAATGCATTTGCATTTTTGAGTACTGTATGTTAGATGCTTAGAGTCATTGTGAAGGAGTAAAGTTGCATCAACATTGCTTAAAGGTGACTTACAAAGGGGAACAAAGTAGGTTTATGATGTATGAAAAAGTTTGAATAATGGTAAAGGGTTTAAACTTTTCATTTGTTTTATCTCTAGAAATATAAAGAATATAAACTCTGGCCTTTCCAGTTTTTGCAGCCACTCTCTTTGGTGAACTCACAGAACTGGAGTGAGAGCTTTCTTAGCACATAAGGGGTGAAGGACTGAACTGAAACTGTTTTTTCTCCCAACAGTTTATCAAGCAGTAAAAATTGCTTCCACTCTCAAACAAGTTCCACTTCCCTGGAATACAGTCCTTCTTTGGAATATGGTTTAATTGTCACTTGACAAAGTGGGAATTTATTGTAATACTTTTATGATTCCTGTGTGTGCTTCAGTTTGCGTTGCCACTCCGCAGGGATAGGGGGAAAAAGAGTTAAGTCTGATCTTGGAGGCAGCACAAAACATGAGGTGTGGGGTGTCACCTTGCAGTCTGGGCTGCTATTAATAGGGCCTTTAAAGAGCTGGCTGGAACCTTCTGTAAGAGACTCATACCAGTGCAGAATCACAGAAAGACAATGAAAAGCCCCAATGACCAGAACGTTTACACCAGCCAAACAATGATGAAGAGGAATGAGGATTTCCCCCCACCTCTGAACAAGGAAGCTGAACAGAGACCCCAGCTCAAGAATAAAGGAATGACAGCAGGGGATAGTGTGGGCTTGTGGAGGAAGCTGGCTCTGCTTTCTCTTGAGTAGATTAAAAAAAGAGAGAGAGAGAGTGTCTGAGATGGAATCCATTACAGCTTTTCTGGCTCATGCTCTGGCTTGGCCAGAATAGATTATGGCATAACTTCTGCCTCTCTTTGCTAACGCAAGGATGACCGGTTTCTGTATCCCCGGTGACTAACAAATTGTTAAGGCTGCTTGTGTTACTGCAAATATTCACTAAGAGCACTGCGCCCTACAGGGGTACAGTACAAGCCTCCTGTGGGGCTCTGGCCTGGCTGGATTCACTGCAGGGAGCCATGGAGAAAAACAGGCTTTGTTGGTGCCCAAATACCTAGTCTTGGGGTTTGTCTACACAGCAAATAAAAACCTGCAGCTGGTCCATGCTAACTGACTCGGGCTCGTGGGGCTGTTTCATTGCTGTATAGACTTCCAGGCTGTCTTGCACCCAGGCTCTAGGACTTTGTGGGATGGGACGGTCCCAGAGCCCAGGCTCCAGCCCAAGCCCGGAAGTCTACATAGCAATAGCCCTGCAGCCCGAGCCCTATGAGCCCGAGTCAGCTGGCACAGGCCAGATGCAGGGTTTGTTTTTGCTGTGTTGACATACCTTTGGAAGCCAAGGGCCTGCCCTGTGTGAACTTTTAGGGTTTGGTACCCCAAAGGGTTCACTTCCAAGGGGCTGGTTACAAGCTGCAGCATAGACCAAACCCTGTGAATCTGTGACACCACCATTAACAACCCTTATGCTTGTTTTCTGCTTTGTTCTGTCTGCATGATTTTATGACTGCTACTGGATCAGCAGGGATCTCCCTGCAAGGCGCCATCTGAGACATGGTCAGTCTGTAGCCAATCAGTCACCAGCTGCCCCTCGGCTACTTCCTACCTGGCCGGGGTTTGGTACTCCACAGGTCCTCGGGCTCCTCGGGGTACACAGCCGAAGTTAGTCCCAGCAACACCTCATCTGTGTTCGTCTCCTCTGGAGGCAGGGCAAGCCAGAGCGCAGGCTCCACTCCTGGGTGCCGCAGCAAGGCAGAAGTGTTCATCTCCTCCACTGGCTCCGGGTCAACTGAGCTGCTGAGCCTTCCTTTTATACTTCCAGCCCCATCCTGGTACTTCTGGCAAAGGGGCGGAGTGGGTTTGGCTCCACTCACCAAGGGGAGTATAGTACTCTCTTGCTCTCCAGTCTGGAGGGAGTCCCCTCTGCCTCACTACAGGGACCCAGCTATTACCATTCTGGAACAGTCCAATGGTCCACCTAGTGCCAAATCCAGTATCCAGCTGTGGCATATACAGGACACTTCAAAGGAAAGCAATAAATGAAATAAAAACAACTCCCCTGCACCACTCCTCTCCAGTCCCATAACGCACTCAGTTATGCAAAACTTTCTGCCTGACCCCATCTGGTGATCAGGCTGTACCCTGAAGCATGCAGATTAATAGCCTCAGAACTTTTACCCAAAATAACTGCAGCTGATATTCTTCTTATTCATACATGTCTAAATTTTAATCCTGCCTTTGAATTCTTGTGCCCTCAGTCCACGACAACCAAGTCCTCATTTTATTTTGATTAGTAAGTCTTATTAGTGGGTTGTAGTCATGTAGAGCCTTTCTTTATGAAATGAGGGTAAAGCACAAATGTCAGGTTAAATTCTGTACTGATTAACTTGACCAACCCACTCAAAATCCCTGTATTTGGCTCAGCGTTTTATAACATATAATAAGAGTTGCAGGATTTAAGCTACATATTGTGCAGTTCAAGTAAATAGTAGTTTTGAAAATAACAAAAGAAGAATTTCAAACCAAGGTATTAGTACAGTGGTTTACAGTAAAAACAGTATAGTTCTACCAGAGAACATTATCCCATGAAATGTTTGCTGTGTTCTTCATGAGTATTTTATTGGCCACACTTAAGTAATCTGTTTTTTCTTGAGGAAAAAGCTTGCCTTCTAATTACAGTTCAGGTGGCTTTCCAGCCTGTCTTTGAATTCTGTACTTTTAATTGTACTGTAGGCCTTATGCTTTTCAATGCCCTCTACAGAGACAACTGTGTTTGTCCACTACTCTATAATATCCAAGCAGTAACTAATATAATTATTCTATGATTCTGTCCATGGTACCATAAAAATCTGTTCTCTTTCTTGCAATATACTATGTATAAACTTTACTGAATGTAACATTTTGTTCACACAAGCATATTAAATTCAGTGACAATCTGCTCTGCTAAAGAAAGGAAATGCTGTTATAACAGTGAACTACTGTGCTCACATTGGTTGGTCTGAGTTCTGCTCCTGACCTTGACTTCTGTACTAACAGTCTACATGTTTTTAATCTTAAACCAAAATAAGTCATAGTATATTATGGATATTTGTGCCAGGAAGGTTTTGTATAATCTTTAATAATAACTGAAAAGTAAAGATACTTGTATACATAATGAGGACTGAGGAAATGAAGAAATGCGCCCTGCAGAATGAGTGAAGTATTGTGTCATGTATTCTTTGAATAGCACAGTGAGAAAGTGATCAGTTTCCATACAGTCTGTGAGTTGTACCACTGCATTTTAGGCCAGGTAGTGGAGAAATGAAACAACTGTATTAGTAAACATTTGACTGGGCTATGGCAAAGGTAAGCAATAGTTATCTTTTGAATCCCCTATTACTCTTCTATTGTTTATTATTATTATTTTGTAAATAAGCAGAACATGAATTCATAAGCATCTGTAAACCAGAAGTCAGTATAACTTTTGAGCATGTCTTGGAAAGCTGGGCTTTAACACCACGGTCACAAAGAAAGGGCACTCCTGCTATTGGCAGTTCAATAATGCTAAGTGACAATGAGACTGTGACAGAATAGCAACCAACAGAATTCAAAGGGAAAGATCTAAGACAGTTTCAGGTGCCAGACAGAAACAGGCTGGAGAACTTATGCCAATCTCTTCTGACTATGTACAACATATAGGTCTTCAGTTTCTTGATCAATTAAATGCTTTATTGCAAATAAAGGACTCCAAATATATTTGTGTCACTCATCCTGCCACACTAACTCATATGTATACAATAGACTAAATTATGCACTGGCTTTCTCTCCCTGCAATCCCATTGATGCCAGAGCAAAATTTGATCTTCTTTCTATATACTTAGGGCATTTAGGAGACTCAAGGATATCCATGCTTTTGTACAATTCTGGCTTCTATAGGAATGATCTGATTTTTATAAAAATATTGCTGTACTGGATTTATAGACCAAATGAACATGATGCCTTTTGCTCAGAGAGGCACTTGCATTTTGTTCCAGGGGTGGTTTTTGAAGTTCATTCTTTTTTCCATCCTGAACTAGGAAGAGAAGACTAATGCTTTTGGATACTGGATGGTTATAACCAGGAAAACATCTCCAGCTATGCCCAGATGTTTAAGACACAGCTGTCTGACATGTCTATGGAATCTGCCTCACAGCAATGCATATTTCAAAATTGTTGTTTACTAATATTTGCAAGAATACAGCAGATGTGAAAAATCAGCTAGGGTGCAGTGAACATTACAGAAGGGCATCTGATTGCTTCTCTACAAAGGAAGCATTTGTTAGAAACACCTCTAGCTATTTGCTGGCATGGACACAGTTTATAATACAGAGGTCTTTTCCATAGTGACAGCCTTTCCATTATAACTGTGATTTTGACCCCTCGACCTCCTCTCTTAAACGTTCATGATTGCTATCAGACAACAAATTTGTTTGTATGGAGAAAGCTAGCAGAGGAATTATTTTTTGCCAAATCTTATCTAATTTGGCTATTTATTTTTAAAATCTGGGGAATATAACAAGATACAAAGGCCCTTTAAGCCTAAAAGGGGCCAGAAGACTCTGTTCCAGAAAGCCAGAAGAGAGGAAGCAGTCCCGGGGAATTAGTAGTTGGACGGGAAAAACTCAGGACATTGTCCCTTTAAGGGCCCAAGATCAGGAGCCCTGGACTGAAGGGTAGGGCAGAAGTCCCCTCTTTCCCAGCCAATTGGGAGGAGCACTGTGAAGGACGGCAGTATAAATGCTGCCTTCTCCAGCAGAACAGGGGAAAGTGTGGCCTGTCCTGTCCTGAGTTTGATTTGGGCTGAATGCTGGTGTCTGGCTGAAGATGGTGAGGTGGGCTGAAGAAGCAGGATGGGTGGAGGGCTACAGCTGGCCCCAGTCGCCAGCTGAACATTGAAATTAACACGAGAGATAGGGAAGTGGGAAGAAAAAGTTGCCATCAGCTATGGAGGAGGAGCCGCAGAGGATGCGTAATGGTCTTAGATCATAGGGGCGGGAGGGAAAGAGTAGCTATATCAGGATTTGAAGAAGAAATGCATAGAAATGAAAACAAAAACAGGATAAAAGTCAACATTTTATATTTATCAAATCAGTGACAGAAGAAGGGAAAATAGGAGATATTAGCCTCCTGAAAATGGCAGAATGGATAAAGTGAAGTGTTGGCATACAATGAGCTAAAAGAATGCAGGGTGCAGATCTACTGACAGAATGTACATACAAGAACCAAGGTGAAAAATTTTCTTAAAACTGTAACCTTAGAGAATATTGCAGTTATTTGTGAAGTGCCTAAATTCCTGATGGAAGCAAGAGAGGTTATGTATAGAGTGCTGCTAGGATTGTCTAAGGATGATATTTTAAAAAATGTAGGAGAATATATTGTTTGTTAAACATGTACATTGTAAGAGAGAGGGAGAAAACCAGACATCTATGGCTGTACATATAAAACTTAGACATAGGACTCTTCTGGATCGGATCCACATGGGGTATCAATCTTTGTGGGTTAAACTATATATTGCCCCCTTGTGAGGTACTATAACTCTCAAAGGTGTGGACCTGTGGCAGCCATTTGTAAGAGAACAATGAGGTAGAGTAAACATGGAGGAAATCACTCATATGAGAACTGTGTAGAAGAAACAGAACCTAAATACAGCAATTGCAGGAGAAATCAGAATGCAGCATATAAAGGATGTGCAGTAGCAGAATGAGCTAGAGAAATACAAAAAAATAAAATTATTCAACAAAAATTAACCAAAAGGTACCCACTGAAGAAAATAGAAAAAGAAAAAATACTCAAGTAAGAGAAAAGTATAGGGGCATGCTCATTAGCTGGAATACGCATATTTTAATAATGCATGGACAGGAATTTAAGAAAGCCTTCTTTGAAATGGGAAAAAAGCCTGATGTAATATGCAGGGCTGGTGCAACCATTTAGGCGACTTAGGCGGTCGCCTAGGGCACTGGGATTTGGGGGGCACCATTTTCTTCGTCAGATCTTCAGCCACCCCGGTCGCCGCCGGCATTTAGGCGGAGGATGCTGGGGCAGGGGAGTGCGGGAAGGGCCGCCTGCAGCAAGTAAGGGTGGGGGGCGGCACGCAGGGGAACTCCCCACCCCAACTCACCCCTGCCCCGCCTCCTGCCCGAGCACACCGTGGGTACTTCACGTCTCCCGCCTCCCAGGCTTGCAGTGCCTAAGCTGATTGGCGCCGCAAGCCTGGGAGGTGGGAGAAGTGAAGCAGCCACGACATGCTCTGGAGGAGATGGGGCAGGGGTGAGCTGCTTCACTTCTCCCGCCCCTCAGGCTTGCGGCGCCAATCAGCTTAGGCGCCGCAAGCCTGGGAGGTGGGAGAAGTGAAGCAGCCACGGCATGCTCGGGGTGCTCATGCTCATGCGTGGAGCACGGGTGAGCTGAGCCAGGGGGGGGTGCCTCAGGGCGGAGGGTGAGGGGTGGGGAGCTGCCGCAAGAGGGTCGCCTCAGGGCAGAGGGAGGGAACTGCCATGGGGGGGTGCCTCAGGGTGGGGACGTGGGTGGGGCGCAAGGTGGAAGTTTCGCCTAGGGCATGAAACATCCTTGCACCGGCCCTGGTAATATGTATGCAAGAAACATAGATTATAAGGAAACTTGTGTTCAATCTACTGAATACAATATATGCCAGAGGAATTGAGAGCTACCGGGGGGGTGGGGGGGCTGCATATTTATAAAAGAGGGATTTAGTTATGTCAAAATGAATGTGCAGATTCTACATTTTGATTATAAAGCTACTGAGATTCCCATGTAGAACGTACCCATATATACAGATAAGTAATGTTTATAATCCATATAAAAATAGTTATTTTAGAATTAGAAAAATTAGTTAATGTCAAAAAAAACATTCATAATTTGCTAAGACTTTAACAGTCACAATGAGCTCTGGGGAAGTAAGAAAACTAACCTAAATGGTAAATGTTTAGAATAATGTATTGATATGCATAACCTGAATATAGGAGCATCTCCTAGATTTAATTTAATTTTCTGTTTTGGATTTGGGAATTGCAACAAATAATATAACTAGTAAATGCATCTGTGAAATTCATAACGAAGATGGAATGGGAAGTGATCACCTCCCTATGCTTATTGAGTAATGAGGCAGACAAAATGTGAAAAACACAAAACAAATTCCTAGCTTGAATTTTTGGCCTTTTCAAGAGTGAATGTGATGTGTATTTGTGCAGTAACTACACAAATGGCAACTTAGGAGAATTCAATAATAACATAATAATAATAGGAATTATAGCAACAGCTGATGTGGCCATATACAAAACTGCCCCCAGTTTACAAATCCTGATCTCTCATGCAATGAGGATTGAAAATTAGCAATCAAGAAAAGAAATAAGGCATACAAGCAAGCAAAATACATAATGAGTAATAAAGACTTAATGAGTTATAAAATATGTAAGTAAGGTGGTGGCACAAAGTATTATAAAACAAAACAATAAAAGGAAGTTGGAGAAATTTCCGTGGGAAATTTAACAAAGATTCAAAGCTTTCAGAAATATAGCAGCAAATTCAAAGAATGAATGGAATTTGAAGGAAAAGTAAATGTATACCTGGTCTTATCATGAACAATGAAACTCAGGTCTCCAACTTACGGTAGGCAGACATTTTAGCAAAAGAACAGTAGTGACATTAATCAAAGCAATGAGTTTTGTGAGGGGAAAATGGAGGTTTATTGAGGAAAACTGTGAAGTATTAAATGGCTGGACAGAATATACTGATGATGTGTTAAACAAAAATTTTAGCGTGCAGGAGCTTATTGCAGTCTTTAGAAGAAGGAAAAATACAGCTCCAGGTAAAGATAATATAAGTTGAAACATTTCATTACACTTGTCAGAAGGAAGTCCAAAGATTATATATATATGAAAAAGGACTTCTGCCCACAGAATGGAAACAACCACTGGTGATACCAATAAGGAAACCAGGCAAGCTATGTACAAGACCTAATGCTTATGAGGCCTATTGCCCTTACACCTTGTGTAAAGAAAATCATGAAAAAACTTGTAAGACTACTGGAATACCTGGAGGAAAATGATATAGTAACTGAGATACAAAGTGGTTTCAGAAAAGGAAGATGGACAATTGGCCTCCTAGTGAGACTAGAAATGGAGGCACAACAAGCATAAGGACTAAGAATTTTATTATAACTGTCCTCCTGGACATAGAACAAGTATATGACATGCTATGGAGGGAATGTCTCCTATATAAACTAGCCAAAATTGAAATAAAAGGGAGAATGTTTTGGGTTATAAGGGACTTTTAAGGTGACACAGCTACTGTATACAAGTCAAAATGGAAAAACTTTATCAAAAACTTACGTACTTACAAATGGAACACTACACAAAGGAGTATTATTAGCCCTCCTTTGTTTTCCATTATGATAAATGATGTTCCAGTGTGCAGACAGGAATAGGTATGACTGTGCTATATGGAATAAGCATAAAAGACTTAAAGTAGCCAAGGAAAAGACAAATGAGACACTCTAGAGAATTTCCAATTGTGGAAATGATTGGGAATTTAAATTCTTACTTGCAAAAACTAAGGGAATGCTTTTAATCAGGATGAAAATTATGGAAGACTGACACTTATTTCTTTATGGTGAAAAAATTCAGATAGTTCAAAAGTTTATGTTCCCAGGAGTAGTGTTTGATAATAAGTTAACTTGGACAGGTCAAATAAATACCGTCATACAAAAGTGTACAAGGAAGATGAACTTACCTAAAAGTGTAGCTGGAAACAAATGAGGTGCAGATAAGAAGGTATTGATGGTGACATATAGATCATTGATAAAACCAGTTTTAGACTATGGATACCAAGTCTTTGGTTCAAAAACAACTTTAAAACAACTTTAGAAACTGCTCCAGGCCCAAGCTCTGCGTTTGGCATGCGGTGCAAAGATAACACCAGTGTATGTTCTGCAACTAGCCATTGGAGGAGCACCTATTAAACTATTAAATCTAATCTTTTGGGCAAAGGTAAAAGGGAATCATGAAAACAGAAGTATACAACAGATTTATGAGACTTGCTGGGAGCTTAGTGGACAAAAAATATATGGATTGCCATGGACTTCCTCATACTTTCAGGGTCAAAAAATGGGTAAAGGAGATACGTAAAAAGAAGAAAAAATCATTAGTTCTCTCAATTTAAGTCATGGGAAATAAAATTACAGATGGACAGTTATTTCCCCACTTGTGGATTTGGAATTATATTAAAAAAACAAGGGAAGGGGAAAAAAACACATTAAGCCAAATGAAATTTCTGAATTTATGAGAAATGGGGCCAGCTTTTGATCTGTCTGATACAGACAGATCAAAAGATGACAGCACACGTAGACTGGGAACAGTTTTCTGTGTTCCTAGTCTTGGAATCCAGAAATATAAAAGGCTATCGAATTATGTGACTATTATGATGGCTGAACTAACAGGGATAAGGTTGGCACTAACATGGCTAAGAGATGTGTGACCAGCTGCAGCTGTAATTTTATCTGATTCCTTGTCAGGCATTATAACAATCATAACAGGGACTTGGGAAAGCAGAAATTACATAATAAGTAAAATAATGTTCCTAACTACGGAAATAATGCAAGCAGGTATCTGTGTAGTAACTGCATGGATTCCGGCACATATCAGAATATCTGGAAATGAGAGGGCTGACACAGCAGCAAAACAAGCTCTAAAAAATGAGGAGGTGAATATTGAGATAGTCTTAAGTAGAGATGAATTTAAAAGTGTGGTCATGAAGGACAAAAGTTTTAAGATATATGCTCAAAAATAAAAAAATAATATTCTACTCCACAGTCATGACAGAAAAAGCGAAGTAGGCATTTTTAGAGTGTTAGCTGGTCATTGTGCCTTAAATAAGTTAAACTTACTAAAAAGACATGAAGACGGGCTGTATAATGTGTGCAAACCAAAGAAATTGTTGATTCTGTTCTATGGCATTAATGGCAATATTCTATGGAATGAAAGTTTCTGTAAGAAAAATTGAGTCGGCCTGGAATCAAAGATTTTTCCCTAAAAGGGACTAGTGAAAATGTCAAAAAAATGGAATACTGAGAAAAAAAAACCACCAAAAACCCAAAAACCTGACTATGTTTCCTTATGGAAAGTAGACTGAGTGAAAGGATATTTATAACAAACAAAACACTTGGCTAAAAATGAATGAAGAAAGTGGCGGTCATAGTCTGTATTATGAGGCTGCTGTAGCAAAAAACAAGCATAGGCAAAGAACGGCTATGATATGCTGACAGGTGAAGGAAGCCAAAGCTCCAAATAGAAAGGGCTGGGTCTAGTGGCTCTGTGAAGAGCAGACTGGGACACAAGAGCTCTGTATCAGGTAGAAGAGACAGAGCCGAGTATGAATCTTTGTTTATGGTGATGGACTTTATTTGTGGGACTTTGAGAATAATTTTTTAACTGTTTCTATGATTAAACTGGCCCCACCTGTGCATTGGGGGGAGGCTAGCCACAAGAGAGACTGCACGTGAGTTGTAAAGAGCCCTGAAGAAGTGAAGAAGAGAACAGGTAGGTTACTGTGGGACCACTTCTGGCCATGTGGAGATGCTCAAAAGGCAGTTGCCTGGTTACAGGGCAATATGAAAAAATTTGCAAGGTTGACACTTCCAAACTCGGGCCTAGAAAGCAGCATCTAAATCCCCAGGCACCCTAGTAGAAGTGACTTACAGATGCCAATGGAATGCAAGGGCACATCCTAACTCTGGCAATCTTCATTTAGATGCCTAAAATGGATTAAGGGGCTGTACTCTAACTACCAAGGATGAAGTCAGTGGTAAAACTTCCATTTTCACCTGTTTTTTTGGCTGGTTTGATGAGTTTTTGAAGCCTATTTTGTTTGTTCGTTTTTTTGGTGTGGTCGTATCGTATCTACAAAAGGAGAAAGAGGTGACATTTCCAGTGTGATTTATGGCTTGAAATGATATATTTGCACACCTTCTGTAATAACAAGCTCATACTACTCAGTTAGGATTGAGGCCGTGTTGTGCTAGGTACCGTATAAAATACATAGGATGATATAGTCCTCACCCTGGGAGATTTACAATGTAATTAAAAGCAAAATATATCAAGTGATATTAACAAACAGCAGGAAAAAAAGCGGAAGGAAGCACAATAGAAGTGATAAGATCAAACAGTTACATAGATTAACAGTGCATATAACTTGAATGTTTTGAATCAATTAAATGGCATTATCTTTTTAAAAGAACAGGAGTACTTGTGGCACTTTAGAGACTAATAAATTTACTTGAGCATAAGCTTTCATGGGCTACAGCTCACTTCATCAGATGCATAGAATGGAACATATAGTAAAGATATATCTATATCTATATCTATATCTATATCTATATCTATATACATACATACAGAGAACATGAAAAGGTGGAGTTTCCCTACCAACTCTAAGAGGCTAATTAATTAAGATGAGCAATTATTCATGTTCTCTGTATGTGTATATATATCTCCTTACTATATGTTCCATTCTATGCATCCCATGAAGTGGGCTGTAGCCCATGAAAGCTGATGATCAAATAAATTTGTTAGTCTCTAAGGTGCCACAAGTACTCCTATTCTTTTTGCGGATACAGACTAACATGTCTGCTACTCTGAAACCTATCATTATCTTTTAAATTGTCTATCAAACCTTAACTCCCTAATAATCCCTCTTCCATCATCTCCCCACCCCAAAAAATGTGTGTGTTGGTGGGGAGGGGAAATGATGTTGGGCTCATTGGCCAATTTTTTCAAAAGTATCTAGTGATTTTAGCTGTCTTGAGTTCTGAGTACCTGGCTTGAGACACGTTAAATGGGTCTGATGCTCAGATCGTGCTGAGCATCTGCCCTCAGAAAATCAAACTTCCTTTAAGAAGTCTCAAGTTGGGCACCTAAATATTGAGGCACCCTAGATCACTAGTACTTTTGAAAATGCAGGTGATGATTTTTTTTATTTATTTGTTTGTTCTCCAACCTAGTCTACACAGACTACCGCTAACTTCTCTACCTATTATCAGCTTCAAAATATAAATGATTTTTACATCATGTGTCCTCCCTCAACATATACATCCTTTCCCCAGGATGCCTGTCAATAGGGATCCAAGGGTTCTCCCACTCTCTTTTGTTATCCAGGGTTGTGTCCCTGCAAGGGTCAGATAACAGGGCTAGAAAGTCCACTGACTCACCAATGAAATAACAAAAGCACTGTTTTGATTTCCCCTGAGCAGCCTAATGCCGCATACTAGGATTTTTGCATCTGAGAAGCATCCTAAGGGCTGAAATCAAGAGCCATCTTCCATGCCTTCCTCCTCTGAAGGTGAGAGACCCCGTGGTAACTTTTAAAGCTTTAATGGCTTTATTTTCCATTTCTGCACAGATTGAGATTTTTATCCCACATGAAAATTAAAACTTTTAAAGTTTCAGAAACAACCACAAGATCTTCAGTCTTTTGGAGTCTGTGCTCATCCCAAAAAGCTGCTGGAAGTGACAGAAGCTGAGAAAGGGGAAAGCTCGATATACACTATATGTTGAAAGGGACAATACCGTAAACAGTAAATATGAGCTGAAATGCTCTTTCTTTCAAAATGTCCTCTCTCAAGGTGAACTATGAAACAGAAACAAATGCTAGTTGTTTTTTTCCATTTAAAACTCTCTTATGCTGGGTAAAGATGTCACCTCATCAACTTTTTTAAAAGTTTTTTTTCCTCCTGTTTTTTTTTAAATGTTTGAAATATAAGGAATATCATGGTAACCATGGTATCCTCATGACATCATGGTTACCATGAGAACAAAGCTGGAATAGTGTCATCAGACTTCCTTCCCCCAGATATGTGGTGTGTTTTATATTTAATAGAGATAGCCAAACCTCTCGGCCAGCCTGCGGAAAGCAGCCCTGCTTCACTTCATCGGTAATGTTGGGAACATCTTTGTAGCTTATAACAGTAAACTTCCTTCTGATTGCTCCTTTCCACTTTAGCACAATTAGTTTTGGACTAGCGTTAAGGTACCATCTCCATTACAAATGATACTGTGAAATACCCAGGTGAGGGGACAACCATGTTGTAAGACAGTCCCCGGAGACACCTGTAGATGTGATGCAGATGGGAGCCACTTGGCAGCATAGGTTTTGACACTGTTTGTAAAGTGATGGTTTGGTGTGCACTTGCCAGGCAAACTCTGTTTAAAAGCAGTTTGGCAAGGAAGCTGGATAAGTCAATGAGCATGGTTCCTCCAAACCAAAGGCCCCATCCTGCAATGAGTGCTGCACAAGCTGAGCTCTGACCCTTCACACAGCTCCATTGATGGGAAGAGGGCTCCATGGGAGTGCAGAGACCCACCTGCACAGCGGTCATTGTGGGATCAGAGCCTATGTGCAGCAGTGGGCACTGAGACCTGAGAGTGCTGGGGCTAAAGCTGCACGTGATTAATCTTCATGTTTCTTTTACATCACTCTGTATTCAAAATAAAAAGCTGGTGGGAGGAAAGAGGAAGAAGTTCCACGTGGTCTGGTTGCTGTGAATGCCAGAGCGACACACTCCCCTGAGTACATCAATATTGCAGGGCAAACGCTGCCATCACCAAAATTGTGCCCTTTATTGTCTCTTTAGTTTATGTAATATCCAAAAGCAGGTACCAGCTATTTTAATACAAAGGATTTTACTTTCTTACAATAGTCAGATATTACTCATTTCATTATAGATAGCAATAAGCAAACTGTAAACTCCCAACCACTAGTTTAAGTAGCTTTTCCCCCTTACAGACCTACAAAGTTCAAGTTCCCTCCTCCCAACACAATCTTTTAATTTTATATTTAACCTGCAGCAAATATGATACACTATGTTTTAATAATCAAGCATTTAGATAATTGAATGGATGTATATTGCATTGAAAAGGGAATTATTTTTTTCAGATCTAATAGAAAAATAAAACATTTACAAAATTAACAAGCACATCCATAAGTGTTTTAAGTCTCACTCATGCACTTTTATACCTGGGGGCTATCTTCACACCTTGTCTCTGTAGTTTTCTTGGCATTAATATGCATCATATGAAGACATGTATTTTCTCTTACAGATTCAGTTTGTTTTTGCCTCATACAACCTACTGTGGCTCTCCCTTCCTTTCCTTATCTTGGCATAGGTGCCAATATAAGAATGGCAGTGCAGAAAAGGAAGACGGGCCAGATCCTCAACTGGTGTAATTTGTCATAACTATTCACTTCTTTGAAACTACCCTGATTTACATCTGCTGAGGTTTTGGCCCAATGTGTAACAATGAAGAGTGAGGTCATGAAGGAAGATATGGAGTGTACAAGAAGCCACAGACAAAGTTTCATACAACAGCAACATTATTACACTTTCTTCAGCACTTTATTTAACACAAAACAAGTCTTCCACACACTCCATTAATCCCTTCCTGAAAGCCAGTATCTCTCTGCCCGGCCTCTACCTAAAGTCTCTCCCTTCTAAGGCTTCTATCCCTGCAGGTATTTCCTACCAGATCTTCTACCTGCCTGGGGCAGAAAGCTCGCCCTGCATCCTTCTCTTGACCCCACATCTCCCCAGGGCCGGTGCAAGGATGTTTCATGCCCTAGGCGAAACTTCCACCTTGTGCCCTCCCCCGTCCCCAAGCCCCCGCCCTGAGGCACCCCCCATGGCAGCTACCCACCCCCCACCCTCTGCCCTGAGGCTTTGTTATAAGGCTATTTTAGCGACATAGTCCCCAAAGTATCACCACCTTAGGCATTTCTATTTGAAAACTAGTTACAGAGCAGAAGCTTTTAGTCAAATTTCCACCTGATTCAACATTATATACATAAAAACATTGTAACTTGCATTGATCTTCCATATTACATCAATGACATGACAACATTTCCAAGGGGAAATCATAGTGTACTGTGTCTGTCTAATTTTCCTGAAATGCTAATGATACATACTGGAAAGACAGAGATGAGCGGATTTCAAGAAAAAGTTACTGCAGGTTACAGTGTGTTTTCATATAATTATGAAAAAATGAGTGTCCAATGACTTACAGTGAACTTACCTATAAAAACCAGAGCCATTTTGTATACAGAAGATTGGCAACAACAAAAAAAATACCCACAACAAACCTGACAGGTGACATCTCATAAGCCTAACGAAACAAGTCACAGCCTAGAGTTCTCTTATGGAAAACTTGGGAAACTCTTTTGTAGCAAAGAAATCTCAGATGCATGAGGCACCTGCACCTACTAGTTACAAAAGATGACAGGGGGGCTAGAGATACAGGCCGAGATTCTTAATATCTTCTAGGCACAGCAGAAGTGGGAGGTATTACCTGACCTTGAGGCCAATAGTATGTTGGCCCTGGTGTAGCTTAGAAAATCTTCAGGGACGTAGGCACTAGTTACCTCAGTTATGTGCCATTTGGCATCTCTGGCTAGCTTTAGAGCTCTTTTGTACCACTAGATCAATAGGACAATCTGACTTGTGACAGAAAAAAACAACCATAGGACCAAATCAAGGTCTCACCTGGGACTTCGCATTGGAGGTGAGCAAGACATGTGGCCCTCTGATCACCCATGGGCCTGTGGAAGCACGCACTTATTGCTGTTACACCCCTACCTGGCCAGGCA
This sequence comes from Gopherus evgoodei, assembly GCF_007399415.2. NCBI lineage: Eukaryota > Metazoa > Chordata > Testudines > Testudinidae > Gopherus > Gopherus evgoodei. The sequence goes on along the minus strand of NC_044325.1, from coordinate 110,078,805 downwards.
TAACATAGCAGCTCTTTCCTGTCTAGCATCTCCTACCAAAGGTCACTGCAGTCCCACCATGGTCTGCCTCTTCTCATGACTCAGCCCTCCAGTCAGGTCACATTTTAGTTCTGCCTTGTCTAGAGCAACAAAGAGTCCAACAAGTGAGAGTTGGAATGTGCTGACAAAAGGGCTTCAGCCTCAACTCCGGGCACTGTGGTCCTCACGCAGGGGTGAAAGTGAGCCAGTACGGGCTAGTACTCCGTACCGGTAAGAACCCCCACCGGCCGATACCCAGCCCACATTAAAGCACTGCTGCGGCAGTGCTTTAATGTCCTTGCCCCTTCTGCCTCCCCTGTTGGAAGTCCTGCCGGGAATGTGCAGTAATTTTTGTTTTCAGTAGGAGATCATGGTGCAGTGAAGTTTGAGAACCCCTGATATATGCTACTAATGCCCCACAGAGATTCCCGCCAAAGAAGATCTATCATATCGGGCCCAGAATTTCCTTTAAGATTGGCTTAACCTCAAACAGACTCACATTGTAGAGTCAGTCCAAGCTGTTTTCACGCCATATTAGATATTGAACAACATAGGAGCTCCTGTGGGAGAACATTAATAGGAATAATTTATTAAGTGAAGATTCTAAACAGGGTACAAGTAGTGCATTATACACCAGTATCAGCTGTCCCGCTCAAGAAGGTTATTTAGGTTGGGACATTATTGGAGTAGTCCACTAGTAAAAGCCCATGCCTTTCTTATCATCTATGAGTCCAGTTTCACCCCCTATATCAAATCCTGACTCATGCTGCAGATACCAAGTAGCAATTCGTTCTTCAGTGGGAAAATCACTAGGATTGTACTGACTGCTAGAATCCTGTGTCACAAAGTCACTCTCTGACTCAGAGCAGGGTCTACAACAGCTGTGGCAGTGATATGTACTGTAGGTGAGTCATACTGAAATGTTAGCATGAACATAAGAACCTTTTAACACCGGGACAGTATTACGCTGGCCCATCTATATTATAGTGAAGCATTTGTCATGTTATAGTAAAGGGCTTGTCAACATTTTATGATGTACTTTGATAATGACTACGTACTGCAAAACTTTAAAAACTAATGATAATAATATATTACTTTAGCATATGTCATTATATGAATCCCTCATTGCTTTATAAACTATGGATCAGAACCTTGGCTGATGTAAATTATTTGGTGTATATTGACTTCAGTGGTGCTAAGGTGATTTACACCAACTGAGAATCTGGTGCTATATGACTACAGGGAGGAATCAGTTTACACACCACTTAATGTGGCTACCTCTGGGGTGCAATGTGGAAGATCACTCAACAACATTATATGAGCATTTGGAAGAAAAAAATGCTATCTTCAATTTAAACTGTAGGAGAGATATAGGTAAATAACATTAGTAGTGTTTCCATTTAAGGATTCCAAAAAAGTATTATTCATAAACAAAAATGCTAAATTTTAACCCTAGGGTGCTTTACAAATATTACTATACCTCATGGGCCAGATCCTTTGTTAGTTTAAATTAGTGTAGCTCTCTTGACTTCAATGGTCCACACCCATCGAAGTCATAGCCCCAAAACACCCCTAACATCCCTAAACCTAGGTAAATAAGTGATATGCCTGAGTCAGAATCCTACACTACGCATGCCAAAGCTTTGAGGAATTTCTGATCTGCAAGTTAGTCTTTAGCAAGCATTGTTATCCTTTTCACAAATGGCTGAATGAAGAAATACAGTAGTTAAGTGGCTGCCTAGGGTCACAAAATAAGTACAGGGGGTCACCAGTATACCGCTCCCCCTTATCCGTCATTTCACGTATTCAATAAGGGAACATGTTCCGATTCACGTTGGTCCCAATTCATGTATCCGTCGTTTGCAACTTACTTTCTGCACTTTTTGCGTTGCTTTTCTGTGGAGCTTAGAACCCACTGGCAGCCAGCTCCCCCTTCCCCCTCCAGCGCCTCCCGTCCTCTGGCAGCCATCAACTCTTCCCCCTCCCTCCCAGCGTCTCCTGCCTGTCACAGTCAGCTGTTCAGTGGCATGCAGGAGGCACTGGGAAGGAGGGAGAGGAGCGGGGATGGGATGCACTTAGAGGAGGGAGTGGAACTGGGTGGAAAGAGCAGGGGCGGCTCCAGGCCTCAGCATGCCAAGGGCGTGCTTGGGGTGGCATGCCGCTGGGGGCACTCTGCCGGTCGCCGAGATGGCGGCAGGCGGCTCCGGTGGTCCTCCCGCAGGCGTGCCTGTGGAGGGTCCGCTGGTCCTGCAGCTCTTGTGGACCTCCCGCACGCATGCGGGAGGTCCACCAAAGCTGTGAGACCAGTGGACCGCGGGACCAGCGGACCCTCCACAGGCATGCCTGTGGGAGGTCCACCGGAGCCGCCTGCCGCCATCTCGGCGACCAGCATAGCACCCCCTGCGGCATGCTGCCGTGCTTGGGGCGGTCCACCAAAGCCGCAGGACCAGAGGACTGCGGGACCAGCGGACCCTCCGCAGGCATGCCTGCGAGAGGTCCACCGGAGCCGCCTGCCGCCATGCTTGGGGCGGCGACATGTCTAGAGCCACCCCTGGGAAAGAGATGGGGCGTGGTGGAGGGGGCAAGAAGAGATGGGGTGAGGGTGGAGGAGAGGCGGGAAGAGGTGGGGCAGGCCGTGAGTACAGTACTGTACAGTATGGTACTACCCATCATGAGTGGAAAACAAGTTCAAAGTGTTAAGAGTGGGCCTGTGTTTAAGAGGCAACGTAGAAGTAGTCTTGTCTCCTCATAATTTGGAAGTTGAACATTGCCTGGATGACATGCAATATTTTCCGTGAGTGGTTTGTAGACCATGCTGTTCCTGAATTTAAGGTTACTGTCAGAAGGAAAATTTGGACTTTAAAATTCTCCTTCTGCTAGATAATGCAAGTGCCCACAAAGTGTACTATGAAGCCCTCTGCCTGAATGTCACCTATTTTTGCCACCCAACACCACACCGTTGCTGCAGCCTATGGACCAGCGTGTATTGGCCACATTCATGGCTTATTACCTATGGAGGATGTTCTCCATGCTGATTAAGGAGACAGCAGGTGAAGGAAAGTCCAATGTAAAGGAGTTTTGGAAGTCCTATAACATCCTGAATGGCGTAGAAAACATTGACGTTGTGAGAAGAGGTCACTTCGCAATATATGAATGGCATTCAGCACCATGCATGGCAGATGCTGTGTACAGCTTTGTGGGATTTGATGCCATTCCTGCTCTCTGGCAAGAAATTGTCAAGTTGGAGAAGAATGTTAGCTTTGAGGAGGTGGAGAAGAAAGATGTAGAGGAGTTGTTGGAGCCTCACACTGAGCAACTGACAAATGAGGAACTGATTGAGCTGGACCAACAACGGATATCCGAAGAAAGCAAGGATGACGGCAACAATGTGGGGCAGGAATCCAGGAGTCTGATGACAAAGAATCTCTCCTGTTTCTTTGGATTGCTGTATGAGATGATGGAACTCATACAGACCACTGATCCTTTTCTTGAACAGTCTGCCAAAGTCTCCAGGGCTCTCAATGATGCAGTGGCTTGCCACACAGAGATCTACCTTTCAAAGATTCATGCAGGAGAACAGACGTCGATAAAATATTTTTTAGGACTTCTGCAACTGAAAAGCCAGCCCAAGAAAACCTAGCCCAAGAAAACCCAGCCGCAACCCTACCTAAGGTACTGTATGCCTGATTGACACTGTTTTATATTATTTATTAAAATGTTCTGTGTTTGAATGGTGTTGGTAGGGTTCTACCTTATTTTATTCAATGTTGTATGTGTAAAATTTGTACTGTATAACCTGTCATTGTAAAAATGCACACTGTTTAGATGAAAAGAGCATTGTCATAAGCAGGTGTGGCAACATTGTGAACTCATCCTCCCCCACCCCTATTCCATTATTTCTTATGGGGGAAAATTCCCTGGTATCCATCGTTCCGGTATCCGTGGCCCTTTTCAAGAATGTAACCCTAACATATACTAGGGACCTTCTGTAAATGTCAAAGATGGAGAAAGAACCCCATCCTCATGGCCCATGCTATAACTCCTAGATAAAACTTCCGGATCAGATATTATGGACCAGATCCTCAGCTGGTATTAAATGATGTAGCTCCTTTGAAGCTAAACAGATTTACATCAGAGGATGATCTGCTCCTTGGTGTTTATCGTAGACTTGGATCCTGCAATAGATACTTCACTGGTGGGCAGCTGCACTATGCAGAACCCCATAGACTTCAGTAAGGCTCAAAACATAGCACTCCACCATTTCATTCGTTTGCAGAACAGGGGCCTTAATGTGTAACGTTTGTTTCTGTTTGTGAGAGTGCATGTACCTGTAATCTTTTTGTCCATAGTGTATGTGTAACTGGTGTCTAATATTTGTGAATATGTCTGTCTGTCTCCCTCTGTGTTTGTATCTTTCTCTCTCTCTGTGCCAGTAATATATGCATGTCTCTCTTTGTGTGAATGTGTGTAATTTACATCAAGTATCTTTATATTATCTACATTTGTCTGTCTGTGTGTGTAACATGTCTGAGTTGTGTGTTATGTATGCATTTATCTACTGTGTATGTGCCGGCCTGTGTATGTGCTGAACCAGGACACACTACTGCAGCAGAGGCTGTTGCTGCTGGAAAGGGGGAGCTCCAGATGCTCTGGCTCCCTAGGGGGCTGGAGTCTTTTTCTCTCTGGCCGCCCCCTGCTCCTGGGCGCTCCTGCAGCTTGAATATTTCATTCATGCTTTCTCCTTAGCCATCTCTCTCTCCGATTCAGGGAAAACGTGTGTGGGCGGCCTTTGAAAGGCTCCCTGTCAATCAAGGCGGTGAGCTGAAAAGAAAGAGAGATGGGGGGAGAACAGCTTTAATGGGGGTGGTGGGCGGCTGTTGTTGCTGCTGCCGCCAGCCTTGCAGCTCTTCTCAGGGGTATCTGCATAGACACGGGGAGTGATTCCTGCACCACAATCCTGCTCGGGGGGGGGGGCACCACCCCACATTCATCACCTGCTGCGAAACGACCTCAAACAAGGAAGGGGGAAAATTTCCCTTTAGCGGGTGCTCTGGCTAGCTAACCCCCAGGCCTCTTAGCTGGCTGTCCTTGTCCTCTATAGGGGAAGGTAGCTTTGCAGCATGCAGGGTGGGTTGGAGAGCTTTGCACGGTGTGCTGGGGGCTTTGCAGGCTGTTGAGGGGCTTGGGTCGCCCTGGGTCGTGGGGTGGAGCTCTGCAGAGTCAGCATTGGGGTGCTTTGCAGTAGGTAGAGGGGCTGCAGCGTGTAGAGAGGCTTCCCAGTGTTGAAAGGGCTTTTGATTGTGTAGGGGGCGGGGGGGGTTCTTTGCAGCATGTAGTGGGGCTATGGAGCCTTACCCTGTGGCGGGAGGGGGTGTTTTGTACTTTGTAGTGGGGTAGGGCTATACAGTGGGGCTTTAAAATGTGGAGTGTGGATGCGTGGGTGCCTTGACGCGCCTAAGGGGCTGGGGAAGTTTTGCACTGTGGGGATGGGGTCGGGGACGGGGACGAGTCAGCGTTTGGTGGCTGTGCAGGCTCGGGGGTTGCAATGGGGGGTGGAGCTCCGCCGTGTTAAGGGGACTGGCCGCGCGCGGCAGGGTGGGGGGCTTCGCCGCCTGCATGGAGCCGGGGAGGACGGGAGGAGTGGGCTGTGCGGTGTGCAGGACACACACATGCCCTTACGTCGCCTTCCTCTCCCTGCTGGGCTGCGCTCTCCTGCAGCGTGAGTGAGGGGGGCTCTTTCTTTGTGAGCCCTGCGTACCTGAGCGGGGCGGGAGGGAGGCATGGAGCCAGGTGGGGGGCGGCAGGAGGGGACTGGGGGGCAGCATGCATAGCAGCGGCAGCGCTGCGGGCAGCCCTGGGGAAAGGCTGGGGAAAGGAGGCGTGGGGCTGGGGGGGGGGAAGAGGCAAGAGGAGGCTGGTTGTGCAGCGCGGCGGTGGCGGCTCGCAGGAGCGACGGGACCAGCTTGCGCTCGATGGTTAGAGCGAAGGGCAGGATCGTGCTGCACGGGTTGGCTCGGTTCGTGCGCTTTCTCCGGGGTGTGTGTGTGTGTGGGGGGGGGCCGCTCAGCTCCCTTGCATGCCTTTCCCCCTGCCGCGTCCCAGCTCCATCTCGCCCTGCTGACTGCTCCTGCTCCTGCACGGGGAGCGATGCACCAGCAGCCTCGGCTCCAGGGAGGGCTAGGAACCTGGAGTGGGGGTGCGTTTGCTTCATCTTGGAGGGTGAACAGCCGCTAAATAAATGAACCCCGTTGATGGTGGAGGGGCGAGGGGGGGAGAGAAACCCGGGGATGCGGGGCAGTTGCTCCGATTTCCATGCATCTGGCTGTAAATCTGCAAGCAGCATTAAAGGCGGCCGTATAGATTCCGAGTGATCGATAAGCCCCATTTTCTCCATCTCTGCTTACATCCTCTAGGCACGAATACCTAGGGGAGTCCGGTCTTCCCCCCACGCCTGACCTTTCCAGCTGCGAGCAGGAGCTGGGGTATTGTTGCGATGTGCAGAGGTGGTGGTGGTGGGGAGTATTTTCAATAGAAAAATTAAAAGCAATGCGTTAAAAATACAAAACAAACCCAGGCTAATCTAGTTGTTTAACGGATCTTGCTGGTTGAACAAAATGCAGCTGGCAGGACCAGGGTTTGGGGGAAATTGGTTTCGAATCACGTACTGCGTGATTAACCTGATAACTACTCACTGCAGTAAAATATTAACAATAGCAACAGCTTTGCAATGCTCTCCTGGAATAATGCTGCCTTTCGAGCTGATGTGACAGTCAACGCCATGGTAGACTATCACTTTCTACTAGATGGCAGTGCTGAGAGCAGGATAGTTAATGTAGGTTGGGGTCTCAAACTCAGTTTACCTTAGGGCCAGTGCCAGTCCTCAGATCCTCCCAGTGGGCCAATGTCACTCATGCTCCCAGAAACCGCTCCCCCAAAACTCTGCCCCACACCAGACTAAGGCTCCAGGATGGAGTTTGGGTGAGGGAGGAGGTCTGGAGTAGGGGATTGGGGTGCAGGCTCTGGGAGGGAGTTTGGGTGCGGGAGGGGATGAGGTGCAGGCTCTGGGATGGAGTTTGGGGGCTGGATGTGTATGTGGGGATGGGATGCAGGCTCTGGGAGGGAGTTTGGGGGCAGGAGGGGGTATATGGGGTGGGGGCTGCAGTGCTTACCTGGGGCTTCAAGGTGAGGTGGGCTGGGGGGGCCTCTGTGCGCTTCTGCCCCCAGGCGCCCCCCCTGCAGTGTCCCATTGGCCGCAGGGGTGCTCAGGGTGGGGGCGAGGGAAATGCATGGAGGCACAGCCCTGCCCCATCCCTGGGCAACAGGGAGGACCTGGCAGCCACTGAAGTGAGCAGGCAGACACTGCTCAGCTCTGCTGCGCTGCTGGGGCCTCTGAGGGGGGAGCACCTGGGCCCCGGCAGGTGGGGCCAAGGGAGAGACCTGGCCCCAAAACTGCTGGAGTCCCGCGGGCCACATTGGGGAGGCTCACAGGCCGCAAATGGCCTGCGTACCAGGATTTTGAGACCCCTGATGTAAGTAGTGAAGTCCTGGGAAGCTGGAGACTTTTGTGCAGCTGCAGGTCTGTGAGGTGGTTTGTTTGAAACGGTTTTTGGTGGCACAAAGCAGAGAGTGGAACCAGACAGTGACTGTGTGTATCCAGTTTGTTGGCTTGTTAAACAGTTATTAAAACTCTGATTTTTCATATGGTTATCTTAGAATATATATATCTCCTCTTTCTGTGAAGGAGTAATTCTTACATTGCATTTGGGAAAGAAGAACAACTCAATATTTTAGGTCTCTGGCATTACAAGATTATTACTACATTAAATTCCTTACATTGATTTCAGTAGAGCGATTCCGATTGACAGCAGCTGAGGATCTAGGCCCTTTGCATGTGTTAGATTAATAAATGATAGACTTCAAAGAAATGTGTAATACCTCTCTTTGTTTCATGATAGCCATGTGTAGTGGGACAGCATTTGTTGGTGTGAGCTCTGCATTCAGATCAAACAGTTTGAGAAAATATTTCTTCCATGAATCATACATTAACGGTTACATTCAGATCTCTAATACCCACAGAGGTATCATAGACTAAAGCAGGAATTATGTATATATCACTTAAGGCAGAATTTTGTCTTTTGTTATAATATTTGAATAAAAAAAATAACTTTTCCTACTCGTGTTTCTGATATCCCATTATGAATGCAAAGACGAGCATAGAGTGCAGCACTTTTAAATATATTTGTATCAGAACACTGGGATTAAAAGATTTATACACCTCTACCCCAATATAACGCTGTCCTCGGGAGCCAAAATATCTTACTGTGTTATATTGAACTTGCTTTGATCCATCAGAGTATGCAGCCCCTCCCCCCGGAGCGCTGCTTTACCAAATGTATAGCCAAATTCATGTTATATTGGGGTAGAGATGAAGTTAGAGTCACTTCCACTTATGCCTCAGGGCATAGGATTGTGCTCCAATTGCAATCAGTGGGCATTTGCCATTGACTTACTTGAGATCCAGATTGGAACCCACAACCCTGATGCTCCAAACACATATGCACCTGATGAATGCCACTCATTTCAATAAGTCTAAACATATAAGCAAAGTCAAGCATTAGGACCCCACATGTGCAACTTATGTTTTGCTAAAATGAAATAGGAGTAATCTTTTTCAGTACTGATCTTTTGTTGATATCACTATCCAGGCTGAATAAAGCATTACTTCCAGTAATTTATGGTCTGAACTTCTAAAGAGTGTTCATTCCTTTGTTGCAATACGTTCTGCAAGCTAGATGTCATTTGGGTGAAGCAAGAAAGTGTATTAGCCTTTAAACAGTGGCCACACACATTCATGGATACACTATTAGTCTAAAATGAGATATATATATTCTCCATCTAACTAAAATAAACCCATATCCTTCGCTAAAATGTCACTGGTGTACTTTATTCTACTTTCTTTGAGCCCAATCCCTTGTATTTCCATAAGACAAGGGCTACTTTGTTGGATAGAATTTAAAAAAACCACAAAGAAATAAAAGAAAGCCTGTCTTCATGTTTCTTAACTTCGCAAAGTGCCAGAGCGCGGTTGCTTGACAAAAGGAGGGGTAAGCGCTAGCCATGGAAGACGCCTGTGGAGGGTTTGTACCACCCCTGCATGCTATCCTCCATGTATCATCTACTCCTGCAGGAGTGTTGCTGTGACTATTTACATGTGATTTAAGTAGCATCTAAAGGCCCTTAGGGAGAGCTGTAGCCCATTGTGCAAGGCACTGTTCGGGCACATGTTAAGAGAGAGCCTGGCCCTAAAGAATTTACAACCTGGACAGACACAGGAAATATGTTTATCCCCATTTTTACAAATGGGGTATGAGGCGAAGAGAGGGGTGATTTGCGTGAGGTCCCATAAAAAATTCTGTGTGGAGTCAGGAATTCTACGCCTGGATCAGAGTCCAGTGCCTCAGCCACAAGATCAACCTTCCTCCCTGTTGACTTCTTGTCATGCCCATCCCTCCATACAAAACTCTAGCATGGGAAGGAAGGGGCAGTGCAGGTGACATTTTGAAGTTCAGTACACAGATCCAAGTAGCTGCATCTTGTACACCAGGCAGAAATTGCCTATAGACAATGTGCATGTTGGCAAAGCACCAGTACAGCCACTGATACAAGTAAATACAACTGGTGGCCTCAAAGGTCTATTAGAAGTACCTTAGCTAGGTACATACTGTTATGTTACAATTGGCAGAAAATATACTGGCTCATTGATTACATGCAGCAGTCCAACAGTCCATACATAAGCTTCTTTCTCATATCCACTTCAGCAGCAATGCGCTGCTTTTACACCTAAGTCCTAGAGCTATGCATGACAAGAAAGAAGAGAATAGTGGTTATGTGTGTCACTTGACGGTATGCTCCAAATTCCTGTGCCATAGCTTTGTAGTGTATAGGAGCTGTTTTTCCAGACTGGGAGCTGCAGTAAGTTCTCAGGATAATTTGCACTGCTGTGCAGCTGTTTCGCCAGTAGGGAATAGGGCGTAGTTCCTCTGGGTCTTGGCCCAGTTCTTTTCAACACCTGATATGACAACTCTTTGTTCTCCATGGTGTGGAGCAGTTTGAGGATGTGTAAATGACAACGAATTGCAGTATGCTATGTGCATGTGAGTCGTCCCATCCCTAGGGATCTGCAGCATATTCTTCTGCAAAATCATGTACCAAGAGGGGCCCTTAATAATCAACTTGTATTAATCTCTTGAACTCATTTAAGTCATTCAGTTTTATTTGAAAATGCTTGTTTACTGCATGTGCCTTATCTCAGTCTTGAAGTGTAAGAGACATTTATTTTCAATTTGATGTTTCTCTCCCCCAAACTATTATTTGTGAAATCAGTTGTTTCTGAACGAGAATTAATTAATCTTATCAATCGAGAATAGAATTCCATATCATAATATAGTGCCCTTTCCAGGCAGATCCTGCACTGTGAAGAAGCTACACATACTGGAGGCTTACAGTCATGAGTAAGAAACCTCCTACCTGTGATTTTGATTTATAACATCTCAAGGGATCAAAATAAATGTATTCCCTTCAGTCTTTGCTTATTTAATAGTATGTACAATGAACAAAATTTACTCTGAAAATGCAGGCCTTAATCCTCCACTACTCTGTTCTGCATTGCTGGGGAGGTGCGAAGCAGTCATAAAGCTCAGTTAAACTACTCGCGCAAGCTTCTCTTTGAGTAAGGGGATTCTCGGGATGCTGTAGAGCTGTCATAGTGACGCCAAGACACACTTCCAGGCTGGGACAACTTGAAACTGAAGTGAGTGGCACAGGTTCAGTGCATTTGCACAGGGGCTCGGAGGCATCACAGGGTTGTAGCTACAACCGTTCAAACATTTCTACTATGAACAGACCTCAGTGCAACACCTTACAGGATTTGCAAGCCTTCAAATTAAGAATAAAAACAGTGAGTTTTTTGCCTGTTTGTCTCCGGCAAAGTTCCTGAAATATCCACTGTGTAGATCGCTAGTTTGTGCAGTCTTTCCTTACAATGTCCGTTCTTCAACTGTTTAAGAATTCTGCAGTAGATTTAGTTTTGTTTTACTCAGCGGAATTAAGACAACAACTCAGTAAGTCTAAGATCATATTGAATGGAATAGTAGACTCGAAAAGCAGCAGCATAGGGCCATCTGAATGCAGAGTTACTTGCTATTTTCAGGGCCTGATCCAAAGCCTGTAGAAGTCACTGGAAAAAAAAAATCCTCTCCTTGGCTAAAATAGAAACTTCTGTTCCAAAGTAAGTGTCCCCACACAGACTTGCACCAAACTAACTACACTGGTTTTAGAAAGCCAGTTTAGTTTAGTTCAATCATTGCAAGATTTGTGTTACACTAGTTCACAAAATTCAAGAATTGGTCTAATTGGCCTAAAGGGCAGATTGCAATTTCTGGTAGATTTAATTCTCATTTACACTAAGGCCCCTTTCCGTCCAAAGGGGGCTTAATGTCAATGAGAATAAAACTGATACAGATGTGGGGCTTAGGTGTGCAACTTCTGTTAGGATTAAGATGAGCAGTATTACTCTTACTGTAGACAATAAAAGGTCCAATGCTTCCAACTGACATGCAACAAGCTTTTTAAGCAATAAGACACAACAGGCAGTGCATTTTTGGATGATTATAGCATACGTCCATTGGTATTTGTAAGGCACAAGGCTGAAGGCCAAGGAGCTTTAATCACCTGGGAAGTGCTCTATTTGCCTTGAAGTGCAGTGACTGGAGTGGCTTGCTTCCATTACAAAATGGAATTTAGACATTTATGCAAAAATGGGTAAAGAAAAGAGAAATGCGAATTCACTGTGTATCTAGACCTGGAGGTGAATGATATTGACAAACTGTCCGAAATTCCATTGTGTGTCAAAACAAAAGAGGTTTCCTAATCATTCAATCATGGAGAAAGTCAAGCCTTTTCTATATTAGGGACATGTGATAAGTTATACTAGTTAGAAATGTAAAGAAAAGGGGAAAAAATCAATTTGTCTTCATTATAACAAATGCTTGTTCCTGCCACTCCCCCCATATGTACTGTCTTTTAAAGGGAGAAACCACTACTTTAAAGTTATGTTCAGTTGGAGGAGGAAGGTGAGTGTTGCTTTTTGCTGGTAGCTTAGCTCCTTTTAATCTGAATCTCTCTCTTCTTAAGACAAATGCACACGGAGAAGAGAGAAAAGGATGGCAAGAGACAGGAAGATACAACTTCTGTCTGAGGCGTAGGTGCATTGGAAGACAGGCACAGCATGGGACTCAGTTAGCTACTCCTGGACTTTGGCTTCATCCCCCTGGCTGTGGAAAGTGTTTGGCTAAGTTCTCTGATTTTCCTCTAGCCAGTCTGTTGGAGGCAAGTACTGAGGCAAAGGTGCTCAGCATTGCTTTTGACTTGCCAAACTGGTCACAGCAAGCTGTTACAAGGCTATATTTGTCCTGGTTTGCTGCACTGGACTTTTATTCATCTTGAAAACTCTGGTCTGTTGCTGTATCAGTTTTAGAGGGGTAGCCGTGTTAGTCTGGATCTGTAAAAGCAGCAAAGAACCTGTGGCACCTTACAGACTAACAGATGTTTTGGAGCATGAGCTTTCGTGGGTGAATACCCACTTCCTCAGATGCATGTAGTGGAAATTTCCAGGGGCAGGTATATATATGCTAGCAAGCAAGCTAGAGATAACGAGGTCAGTTCAATCAGGGAGGATGAGGCCCTGTTCTAGCAGTTGAGGTGTGAAAACCAAGAGAGGAGAAACTGGTTCTGTAGTTGGCAAGCCATTCACAGTCTTTGTTCAATCCTGAGCTGATGGTGTCAAATTTGCAGATGAACTGAAGCTCAGCAGTTTCTCTTTGAAGTCTGGTCTTGAAGTTTTTTTGCTGCAGGATGGCCACCTTAAGGTCTGCTATAGTGTGGCCAGGGAGGTTGAAGTGCTCTCCTATAGGTTTTTGTATATTGCCATTCCTAATGTCTGATTTGTGTCCCTTTATCCTTTTCCGTAGAGACTGTCCAGTTTGGCCGATGTACATAGCAGAGGGGCATTGCTGGCATATGATGGCGTATATTACATTGGTGGATGTGCAGGTGAATGAACCAGTGATGGTGTGGCTGATCTGGTTAGGTCCTGTGATGGTGTCGCTGGTGTAGATATGTGGGCAGAGTTGGCATCGAGGTTTGTTGCATGGATTGGTTCCTGAGCTAGAGTTATTATGGTGCGGTGTGCAGTTACTGGTGAGAATATGTTTCAGGTTGTCAGGTTGTCTGTGGGTGAGGACTGGCCTGCCACCCAAGGCCTGTGAAAGTATGGGATCATTGTCCAGGATGGGTTGTAGATCCTTGATGATGCGTTGGAGGGGTTTTAGCTGGGGGCTGTATGTGATGGCCAGTGGAGTCCTGTTGGTTTCTTTCTTGGGTTTGTCTTGCAGTAGGAGGCTTCTGGGTACACGTCTGGCTCTGTTGATCTGGACTCCACTGGCTCTCAGCACCCCTACTATACAAATTGTTCCAGCATCCCCGAGTGGAAGTCAAACAAACCGGTAACTGACTCTTCATCTAGGTCTATTTCAGAGGAACAGGACATGAGGAAGGTACCAGACTAGTTGCCTTCATCAAGCCCCAATTTGCTTTAAGCAACAGTTGTTTGTTTTAAATGTTTTCTCTTACTGTTCACTGCAGCCTTATTTGCTGCATGCCATTCAAACCTGGGACCCCTGCCTCATCCACACACACACACCCTCCCTGTTGCCTCTGGACTCCCATTATCACATCCAACCCCTCCTTTCATTCCTGACTGCCCCATCCAGCTATCCCTTCTCCTTGTCTCCTAACTGCCCCCTGCCACCCCATCCAATCCCCCTCCTTCCTGACTTCCCCCCTGGGCCCTCTGCCTTCATTCAACCCCCTGTTCCCCCAACCACCCTCCCCCTGACCAGCACCCCACACTCCCCTGCCCTCTATCTGCCCCCTTACCACGCTGCCTGGAGCACCAGTGGCTGGCGGTGCTACAGCCACGTCACACAGAGCACTGGGTCAGGCCAGGCAAAATGTGTTGATTCAAAATCAAATAAGGATATCAATGTGAAAAAGGGGTCAGTTTTCCTTGACAGTTTGTGCATGTGTAATCTGCTGTCTTTCAGAAGTTTGGTAATCTGTTCTTTGCCATGCAAACTGCAGGATTTTTGGGGCAGGGCCTGTCTTTATTATATGTATGTAAAGGGCTTGCCACATTGGGGCCCTGATCCTGAGCTGAGGCCTGTACATGCCACTGCATTACAAATAAATAATAATGTCCAGAAAAGGCAACAGTATTTTAAGTCACTGAGAAAGTACCGTACAATCTTACCCACTGCAGAGTACTCATTGGGTTAGAATAGTACAGTACTTGTTTTTTGCAGCACATTTGTCCCAGTTCAGACTTACGTTCCCATAATAATATGCAGGATGCAGCCAAATCCTATCCCTGTGATTTTGAATAACTCTTATAAGACCTGATATAGCAGTAATTTGCCCATTTAATATTCTAAATGAAGTGAATTCTGGCATTAACACATTTGTTTTTGTATTCATCTTAGGTTAATTTACTTCTGATAGAAGTTTTTGTATTCATCTTAGGTTAATTTACTTTTTGTATTCATCTTAGGTTAATTTGCTTCTGATAGAAGGATCATTGCTAGCCTGATCTCAGACATTTCTAGTGTACCCATCACTACAGCATTTAGATAGTATGTATACACCCTTATTTATCCTCACCAAAAAGTTTACACAGATGCAGATATATACATTACCAGGAACTCCTGGTTCTGAAACAGGCTCACCCTAAGGCCATGAACAACACTCCGGCAATATGGATTGATTCTGATCTGTTGCGCAGCAGCAGACAACTAGCACTTTCAGAATAGCCAAGTTAGCCATTGCATTGTAACAAAACCCAAGGCATTTTTCCAAAGGCAAGTGAGAATGTGCCGTGGGGCTGGCACAGCACATGTGGCTGGTACCCCTAGAATACAGTGGAAGTGCACATCCTTTTTATGGTCTAATACTCATGCAAACGCCGTACTCTGACATGCCACAGGATCTGTGATTTGTTTTGAAAGCTACTATTAAAACTACTAGTGGGTGATGTGAAGTGCATATAATGCATCTTCAGATCACATTACCATTTACAGACAACCTCTTTAGGTCTAACTGCTGCACATGGCCTTGCCCTGGAATTGTGCTAGTATCACTGGTATATGCAGCCAGTATGCTATTTAAACAAGATGATGCAAACTGTAGTCCCTTTTGATACTCTGGTGCACCACACTGGTACAGACCAGTCTAAATCTCATTGCTTATTACCACCGCTCAAGTGTGTCATTTATATGTCATTAGATTTACACTAGCATTCTCAGTTTGGCCCATGGACTTCTAATAGATCAACTTTCATTGAAAGCACTAAATAGCATTCACAACTCAGTTGACAACAAGTCAGCAGTTTGGTGCAAGCTAAGACTATTTAAGGAATGGATAGAAGATAGTTTCCCTCAAGTCCCAGAGCCTGGTGCTGCAAGCATAAGATGCTACTATAGCATTGTCTGAAATAGTAAATCTTAGGATAACAACAAGATGTCCTCATATTTCCACAAGTAAAAGCATTAGATTTGAGGAAAAAAATTGATATTAGGCCAGATGCAGCTCTTATCACCTGTGCAATACCATTAGGCTAAATTCCACCCAGTTACATTAGTGTTAATACAGAGTAACTAAGTCAGCTTTGATGGGCCAGATTCTGATCTTATTTATACTGAAGCAATTAGATTAACTTAAAAAACGTTCTAGGTTTACACTGGTTTGCCTAAGATCAGAATCTGGACCACAGTTTTAAACATGTGTTACATCTTAGAAAAAATAGGAAAAAAATGCAAGCTAAGATATATGAATTTTTAAGGTTAACAATATAACAGGGGCTTGTTTCACTAGGGCAAAGAAATCCTCCTCTACGAAAAGTGAAACTTCAGGTGCAACAGATGTGTGTTGGCGCACGGGGTGGAATTGCAACTTCCCATAGTTACTAAATTGCCCATATCATGAAGAAACTATGTCAACTGTCACCCTGATCCTGCAGGCTGCTCCATGTGGATGATTGCTGCACAGTCAGATGTTAACATCAGTGGGCCTCTTTGCAGGCACAGAGGCCAGCCACCGGGAGCAGTTTGCAAGATTGGGGGCCTATGACAACTGAAAAGGAAAACAGCATACTGCAGGTTGTAACTCATGTTAAATGTAGAGTACAAAAATAACACCACACATGGCAGATTTCTAAGTGTTAAAGGAAAAAAAATCAATGTTAATACTTTCCACTGAACGTTCAATGTAGGTAGTGGGTTTAGATTCAACCATTTTTAAAAGTGAAAGAATTACATCTCGGGCTTCCATTTCCTGTCACCTTCATGTTAGGGTTTGTACATTAGAATCAACAATGAGGTGTGAATGCAGAAAACAACTTTACAAAGCATGTTTCTATTTGTAAGTCAGCAAAGACCAAATCCTCCCATTCTAGTCATAATTGCCTGTTACCACAAGAGAGGCAGGAAGGCACATATATTTGGCTGGGAAACTTAGGCCTTGTCTACACAGGAATATTTACCAGCAAAACTATACCAGTTGTGGCAAACTCAGGACAACTAGCTACCAGGAGAGGGGTAGTAATTAGTCTGAGAAGGGTTAAAAGGCCTCTCCCTATCCATTGAGGGGAGATAGCCATGGAGAAATAAGGTTCAGCTGGAACAGGGGTTACCAGGGAACTAATTAGCTTCAGCTGGCCCCAATTGCTGGGGACCTTTTTCAACCCTCCCTGGCATGGAAGCAGAGGAGGAGTGAGAGTAGTAGAGTAGCTGTCAGGGAGTAGGTGCAGCAGGACTCTGAATGCTTCCTGCAAGGAAGATTGCACTCTCCCCAGAAGGAGAGAAAAACAGAGTAAGGGACTGACTGAGACAGGATCAGCCAGACCCTGTGTGACTGGGAAGGACTTTTGCTTTGCCTAAGCCTGTAGCTCTGAGGCAACAGGAGACTGAGCCAGCAGAGGAGAAGCAGGTACTTTGCCACACAGTATAATTATAATAATACAACTCTCTGTGGTGACACTGAGTTACTGTGGTATATATTGTTATAGCAGTAAATTTCCTTGTGTAGACAAGCCCATAAATAGAATCTCTTCCTCAGATGGGGCAGTCATCTCTAAATCCAGAGAAGAACTGCAGGAGAGTCTGGCAGTAATACCAAATACTAGTATGAGGAAAAAGGACCACCAAGACACAAACATCTTGTGAGAGGCATGTACATTGTACTTTGTTAAAAAAAATAAAATAAATTTGAGGACCAAATCTTCACTATTTTGTATGATATATATTCATTTAACCATTTTGCACAACTGTAAAATACTCTCCAGTCAGAATGGTTGCAGTTTGCACAGATGAATACACCTTGTGCTGTAAATGTAGTGGAGAATCAGGCCCATAATATTTGTGCATCCCTAATGTGTAAAATTGAAGTCAGCAGACTTAGAGCAAGGTAACATCAGAACCCAAGTTCATGTTTTGCATTTCCTTTTTCTGGATGCCAACCCTCTATTCACCTTCAAGGGATCAAAATCAGAGGTGATGTGAATGGTAGTGTAAGTTACATGGCACTAAGGGTTAGATCCATCCTGCAATTAGATGTATGAACTGCAAGATGTTCTGCTGGGTGCAGAATCTAGCCTTAAGTCAGCATGAACGTAAATCTTGTTTTTAAATACTTCTTGAATGAGTAGAAGTGAGGGGCATGCAGAGGGATGTTGCAGGAGAAGCAACCAATGGGAGGCTGAAAGGAGATGTGGACTAATAGGGAATTTTTAAATAGAGCTGTTTAAAGATTAAAAAGTGATTTGCAGTTCTTTCGGCAAAGACAAAAAGCATTTTTGTCCTGTTCTTTAATAACTATCCAGTACTTCTTTTTGTTGCAGAATTCTTCTAAACAATTCTTTTTTTACATGAAGTATTTGACTCCCCTTTGCATTTCATAAATAAGAGTCCAAAGTAATTATGAGTCACAGTGGGATTTTCCAGTTATATATATGGAAAATCCCACTATGTGACTCTGCTGACCCATCAAAACACTGACAGGTGGGCACAACAACCCAAAACACAGAGGAAACCCTAAACTTTTAGCAGGGCAACTGACTGAATCATGTTTAAAGTTTTTTTGACAACTTTTTAAAAAAAGACTTAAAGGTTTAATTAAAAATCTTTTTAAAAAGAAGAGACCAAATGTTGATTGACATTTTTCATCTGAAGTATTTGATTAACTCTGGTTATTATATACCTTCTTTTTGGGAGTCTTTGTTGCTGCAGTCCCTCTTTTGCTTTTAAGCATGTTCCAGACACCAACTTAGAGCCTATCCTGCAAAGACCTATGCATGTGCTTAATTGTAAGCATCCAAAATAGTTCCATTCAAGCCAATGGGACAGTCACATTGCTAGAATTAAGCTGATTTGTGTAGGATCAGGGCTGTAGTTGCTTATTGTACACTTGCTTACATCAATCTTACTCATTTCTGAACTGGGCCCAAGCATATGGAAACCCTTCTGTTACGAGTTATAAGTATTTGTCTTACCTCTATGGTTTTAAGTGAGCTCATGCCTCAGTTTCTGCTCACTGATCTCCAGTCATTCTCTGCTGGTAGAGAGTTTGTGCCTCGCTCTCTAGGTATAGGCAGGCCCATTTTTGGTGGTTGGGAGTGTGGCCCTCCAGCCCAACATCAGAGTCCACGCTGTCTGGGATAGCAAAAGGTCAAAGTAAGCAGAAAAACAGTCCTTTTCTCAGCATTCACTTTAGTCTTACACCTTGGTGCAGGGAGCCTTCCTACCACCCCTCTAGAAGCCCTGCAGGTGCATGCACCAGGCATCAAACCCACAGTGCTGCTTTCATAGCCAACTTCCTTCTGGTTTTTCTCCAGGTCTCAATCTTTACTGCCTAAATGCAGTGGTTCATTCCACACAGTTCTTTCCCCTACTGCATCTTCAGGCCTTGAACAACCTGCACCTCTGCAGGGTTTCTGCCTATTAAGGCCTCCTTTTTCCTTCTCCCACAACTCTTTTAATAGAACACTGCACTCCAAGTCTTGCCTCCTCTCTGGACTCTTCAAGACGGGGGCAGATGTAGCCTCCTGATTCGAGGGGGCACTATGCTACTAGAATGGAGGCAGTGGGAGTGGTAAGGGAATAGAGGGGTCAGAAAGGACCCAGGACTGTGGAGTCTCTACTGTGGGGAATGGGGGCTCTGTCTTGCATGTGGCCAGGGGCTGCTCCCAGTTCCCCTTCTCTCTGAGCTCCGGCCACACTACTGATGAGAACAGTATCCCCAACCCCGCTCCGACCGCCATGCTCTTGGCCTGGCAGGTTGCCTTGGGCCTGATGCAGTGATGCTAGCTGCAGTAATAGCAGGATCTGAGCCCAGACTGAGTGGACAAGTCACTCCCTGCACTAGCGATGGGGGGTGCCAAACAGAAGTGGCAATGTGACCCCTTGTGCCAGCCAAATTTGAGTGAGCAGGTTTGCAACCTGGTGCCTGGGGTTGCAGCACACTGAGGTTTGGCTGGCATCAGGGAGGGGTTACTGGGACAAATATGAGTTAGTAGCATTTTGACCTGGTGGAGGAGTGGCTGGGCCAAACCTGAGTGTTGTTGAGATTCTATGCACCAGTTTGCGACACCATCCACTGCTGGGCCAAACCTGAGGGCGCTGCATGTTCTGTGGGTGAAATTGAACCCAGGAACCCATGCTAAAGTCACCTATTCTTCAGGATGAACAAGAAGCTTTTTCTTATATAGCCCTGCTTTTCCCAGTTATTCCTAGCTGCCCCAACCCTTGCCCCAGATTCTGGGCTGAAATCAAGAACATGCTGTGCAGTCATATATCTTCCCTGGGTAACCAAGAGGCTGTTTCAGTTCCTCCATCAGAGCAGCAGCCAGAACAGAAATTGTAGAAACTCTTCTGGGCTGCAGAATAGACTAACTTAGAGCCACAACTTAGTGTCTCACGTTTTTATCAACTTCCAGGGCCAGTCCAGCAAACACAAATAAATTCTAAAAGGCAGCTGGGAACTTTGAGAGCCTTGAGCTGCTATCCCTGTTATTGATGCCAGAGGTTTGTTTTCTCCTTTCTGTGTGGAAGGAGAGCTATCCAGGTCTGATTTCTTACAGCAGTAGGACATCTCGCTTTTCAAACAATACATCATCTCTTCTCTAAAACAGCAGCCAGATATTCTCAACCAGTGGAGTGGCAGGACAGAGTATCTCTTAGATTCCTTTTTTAAGATTTTAGGAACATATTTTCAGTATGTATACATAGCTCCTGACTTATCTGTACATACACTTCACAGTGCTATAACTGAGCAGCATGAACCTGGCTTTCATTTAAGACCTCACATGATATTCTTTGGTCAACTAGAAGGTCCATATCAGGATGAGGATATTTTTGTAACCCCCTGCCAGTTAGCACTGAGCAGTTCTTAGGGTCACATCCAGGTTACTGGGCCATTCCTTAAATCAAGATACCAGGACTCAGGAGGGAGGTATGTAAGTAGAAGTGCTTTGATCACGTCCACACTTCATGCATAGCCACACAGCACTGACTAAACTCCCAGAGTCCTATCTGGACAGTGCTCTGTGTAAAATCTGTGATGGAGTCTTAGGGGTGGCACTGTCCTGTGGTTCTGCTCAGGAATCAGGATGAGGTTGTTCACATAGCATCATAATATTGTCCTCTGTAACAGATTCCTGGAAGGCAGTTTCCTGTGCCTTCTCTGTCTGCGAATGCCAAACAGAGCCAGGGGGAGCCAAAATCAATCCATCTCACAGTATTCCTGACTCCAGCTAGAGCTTTTAGTAAATTTTCATAAGCATTTCAGTTCTTTCCCACCACCAATTGTGACACCAATGCCTTCTTTAGATATTTTAAACCATTGGGGCAGGGGCAGGATTGAGGCATGGTCTACACACAGTCAGGTTGATGTAAACTGCCTTGTGTCAACCTAATTGTGCACATGTCTACACTTAAATTCGTCTCCCATTCAAACCATTACAGCGATGCAGTAACACTACTGTGATGTTGGACTCCGTATGCTTTTATAAAAAATGTTTATAAGTGTGAATATAATGTAACTGGAATATGCTTTATGCAAAAGGTCTCTTGTAAAGTATCATTACAAAGCTTATAATCTACTGAGTGTGGTCATCCTATTTGTATGAATGTAGCATTCTTCTGTCTGAAGCTAGAAATATAAAGTATTACTCTGAGGTCCTATTGTAATTATACAAAATGTGGGCCATTAACATAGCTTGGAATCTTGATGGCTCCCATTAACTAGGACAATTGGTTGTAAATGATTCTGTTTATTTGTAAGCCTTCCTGTATACCTGTGTGCCAGCAAGTGGGTAATGAGGCCTTACAGTGACATGTGATCATGTCACTTGAACTGGAATCCATCTTAAATCTGGTGCTTCTTGCATTTAGAAGGAGGGGTGGGAACCCAGAGAGAGAGACAAAGGATTCCCACCTTGTGCCAAAGATACAAAAGGAGATGGAACAGAAGAAAGGCTTCCAGTCATGAGAAATCCCCAAGTTGCCACCTGAGCTGGAACTAACAAGGATTGGGTCCACATTAGGAAGAAGTCTAACTTGTGAAAGAAGCTTGTTGTAAATCTCACCCTTAGAGATGTTCCCTGTATTCAGTTTCTTAATGTATTAGGCTTAGACTTGCATGTTTTGTTTTATTTTGCTTGGTGACTGACTTTGTTCTGTCTGTTATTACTTGGAACCTCTTAAATCCTACTTTTTATACTTAATAAAATCACTTGTTTATTAATTAACCCAGAGTAAGTGATACCTGGGGGAGCAAACAGCTGTGCATATCTCTCTATCAGTGTTATAGAGGGCAAATAATTTGAGTTTACCCTGTATAAGCGTTATACAGAGTAAAACGGATTTATTTGGAGTTTGGATCCCATTGGGAACTGAGTGTCTGGGTGCTGGAGATAGGAGACCCGCTGAGCAGTTTTTGGTTCAGGTCTGCAGCTTTGGTGGCATGGATGAGACCTGGATCTGTGTTTGCAGCTGACTAGCATGTCTGGCTCAACAAGGCAGGGATCTGGAATCCCAAGCTGGCAGGGGAAATGGGCTCAGAGGCCAATTCAGCACATCACCGAACCCGTCACAACTACCTCCCCAAGTGGCACTAAGCCGTGGTTGGTGTACTAAGGTCAACGCAGTGCAAGTGTAGACACTGTGTTACTTACCTTGAGCCTAACAGGCTTCAAGCAGCTGTCCCCCAATGTCCAGCCCTGACCGCTGTGGTCACAGTTGTGAACTTCACTGCTCAGGGCTCATAGATACCAGAAGTCCCACACCAACACACACACCTTTAAATTCCTATAAATTTTTTAAATGCCTTTTCCTGATTGTCCAGCTTGGCGAGCACATCTAGCAGCTCTTGTTTGTTGTGTGCAACTGCCTAATTGACCGTGCTGGCTACGCACTTCACATGTGCTCTGACACGGAGTAGAGAGGAGATACTGGATCTCCTGGGCCTGTGGAGAGAAGAGTCTGTGCAAGTACAATATGGAGCAGCTGTAGAAACATGGACATTTACGAGCAGATTGCACAGGGGATGCAGGAGAAGGGGGTACAACAGGGATCAGCAGCAGGGCTGCTTGAAAGCAAAGGAACTGTATCTGGCATATCAGAAAGCCAGGCAGCCAGTGCTGAGCCACAGACCTGCTTTTACAAAGAGTGGCATGCCATACTTGGTGAAGACTCCACTACCACTCTGCAGATGGCCATGGTGGTGTGAACAGTGAGGACGAGGAGGAGGAAGAGGGCCTGTATCCAGGAGGTCCAGATATGCTGTGAGCCAGGACCTGTTTGAGACTCCACCGCAGTCCAGTCAGTCAAGCACAGGCAAGCCCGATGCAGTGGAAGGACCCTCGGGTAAGTGTAAATGTATTTCCCATTAGAGTGATGGTGCCCCAACTTAACAGATCACAGCTTTTGACTTTTCATTAATTTAGTTATACTAGAGGAGGTGGTGGTACAACTAAAGTAGCATTATCTGCCTTTTCATTCTGCTGTACACTTAGGTAAGGGAGGGTGGGGCATGCAGAACACTTTGTTTATGTACATTGGGATGTCCATTGAATCCTGGAAGATCTTAATGAAATTTTCATGGAGGTACTCTGCAATCCCCTCCTGAAGGTTTGGAGGGATGGCTGCCTTATTGCTTCCTCAGCGGTAGGATGTTTTCCCACTCAAGTCAGTGATAACTTCAGCAGGCACCACTGCAGTAAACAGGCTAGCAGCATACATGCCTGCACGGCTTTGGGACATCAGCAGCAACTGTGCTCTCTCTTTATTACCCCAAGGAGTGAGATACCAGCTAAAATCACCACTGCCTGTGGAAAGTGGTGCCAGCATTCAGAGCCATTGTCCTATACTCATAGTTTCAGGCAACCTAGCAATTCCTTCTTCTTTTCCCTCACCCCTGGGTGGGCTATACTCACCATGGCTGGAGCTGTGAGTGGTGCCATGCACAAGCAGTCCGAAGCAGAAGTGTCAATAAGCATGTTTAGTTTTTAAAACTTTAGGGGAGCAAGGGAAGGGAGTTCTGAATCTTAACTTTCACTTTCAATTGTGACCATACTGACAGTGACACCTGTGTTTATCTGCAGCTTCTGCAGTTGCGGCCTTGCAGGACTTCCTCTCAACACCTGTGGAATGCCTGAGCCAGGTAAGGAGGAGAAAGAAGAGGACTTGGGATGTTCAATGAGATCCTGCAAGCCAGAGCTGCATCAGACTGAGCAAAAGGCCTGGAGGGTAAACACTGCAGACAGCATGGAAAAGGAAAGAGCAGAGAGGATGAAGTCCCAGTAGGAAAAGAAGTGGGAGATGCATCAGGACACAATGGGGCTTCTCCTGCAGCAAACACAGATGCTGCAGACTCTTATGGACCTACTAGTTCAACAATCATCAGCTCGCCTCCCTTTGCAGTTGATAGAGAACTTCTTTGCAGCACCTCCCTACACCCCACATAACATTCCACATAGCATCAGGGCCACTGCACTCCCCCTACCACTACACTCCAGGGGACCTTATGGACAACAACTTCTCAGACACTGACCTGTGAAAACCATGGTTGCTGTATGTGTAGGTAAAATGGACATGAATGTTCTTTCCCCTTGTCAGGTTCTGTTTCATTAATATTAAATTTTTAATATTTGCTTTTAAATAGCGTGGATTTTTCTGAACTGGTTTTGTTAGTGAATAAATTCTATTATTTAGAAAATAATTCATTATTAGTTCACAACATACGCTGCAGAGGGCCTAGCAATTCTGCAAGCACCCACATAGTTGTTACTGTACAGTGTGCCACAACTCATAGGATCAGTGACAAACAGTGTAATAATCATAAATGTGCAGCAAGCACCTCAAAATTAATAGGTGCATTGTCAGTGTTATATTCATAGATTTACACCAAGCACTACAGAATTCGTCAGTCCCC
This sequence comes from Gopherus evgoodei, assembly GCF_007399415.2. Classification (NCBI taxonomy): domain Eukaryota; kingdom Metazoa; phylum Chordata; order Testudines; family Testudinidae; genus Gopherus; species Gopherus evgoodei. Next base: position 110,054,190 of record NC_044325.1, on the reverse strand, counting down.
AAAACAGCAGGGCTGTGTAAAGTACAGTACACTACAACACATTACTGTGACTCACAGTTAAAGTGCTCTTTCAAAACCTCCCTGAGCTATATAGCTCTACACTCAGCTTTTCTAATAGCCCTTGTGTCTGGCTGTTCAAACTCAGCAGACAGCTGCTCCACCTCCACCCTGGCAGAAGTCTTTCCCACTTTGCTTCACAGATATTGTGCAGAACACAGCAGACAGATATAACCATTGGGATGTTTTATAATTGAGATTCAAATCTTGTGAGTAAAAAACACCAGCATCCCTTCTGTCTACCAAAAGCTCATTCAACTGTCATTCAGCACTACTTGCTTACCCGGTAGTTGAATCTTTCCTTGGTGCTGCCAGTGTGACTGGTGTACAGCTTCATCAGCCAGGGGAGCAAAGGCTAGGCTGGGTTTCCCCAGGATCACTATTGGCATTTCAACATTGCCAAGGGTAATCTTCTGATCAGGAAAAAAGTCCCTGATTGTATCTTTCTGTACAGTCCTGTGTTCTTAAAGATGCGAATATCATGCACCTTCCTTGGTGATCTGCTAATGCCTGCATAACCATAGAAAAGCAGTCCTTTCTGTTGATGTAATTTCTGGCAAGGTGGTCAGGTGCCAAAATTGGGATGTGTGCCATCTGTTGCTGCACCACAGTTTGGGAACCCCACTGTTGCAGACCCATCCACTATGTTGAGCGTGTTGGTGAGAGTTATGGTCCTATGTAGCAGGAGATGATTAATGTCCTGAATATTTGCATGACAGCAGCCCCCACAGTGGATTTTCCAACTCCAAAAAGGATTTCCCACTAACTGGTAGCAATCTGGCATTGCAAGTTTCTACCATGCAATCACCACTTGCTTCTTCAGTGTCAGTGCAGCTCTCTTTGTGGTGTCCCTGCGCTGGAGGGCTGGCAAGCTTGGCGCACAGATCCAGGAATGTGGCCTTGCACATCTGAAAGTTGTGCAGCCACTGCACATCATCCCAAGCCTGCATTACAATGCGATCCCACGATCAGTGCTAATTTCTTGGGCCCTGAAGAGGTGCTCCACCATCTGCAGCTGATTTGTGAACACCACCAACAATCTTGAATTGTGTCCCACAGCAGTCTGTCATCCACGGAATTGTCACGTTTGGTTCTTCTTATGGCTCTGCAAACACTGGAGGCCCTGTGCTTGCCGTGCTTATAGCAGTAATGCAGATCTGTGCAGGCTCCATTCTTCTGTCATAGGTGGTGGACAGCAAGGAGGGCAGCATGGGTTCGTGGATTTTTTCCAAAAGATGCAAAAAGTATGGAATATAGATGACATTCTGGGATGAAGACCATTACATACTAGGAAGTTGAGCCCTTGCTTCCAGTCACTCCTGCATGACTCATTTCTGCTCTATCATGAATTGCTAAAACTTCCCAAAAGACACTGCTATGGATGGTTGCACACGGGGATATGTACTGGACTGTGCATTGACCCAAACTCTCCTGGTCAGTATACCCAGCACCAACACAAGAAGCCAAGTAAGCATGCGCACAAGCAATATACCAACTGCGGTGGCTTCGTGCTGACATAACTTGTGCCACCTAAATTTTGTAGTGTAGCGTGGCCTGAGTATATGCCATCGTTGCAGAGCTAACTCAGGCATTGCCCCTAATCCCTCTCCTGTCCACACACACAAACCTCTCACCTGAGTTTGCAGGGAGGATGCAGGCTTAACCACATGGGTGCTGCTAGTTCTGCAGTGCCTTCCCATAGTTCCCCATGTGTGCTCAGAAGGATATACAAGTTCTATCACAGGTCACTGGGAAAGAATCATGGAGTGGCTTGTCTTCCTGCAGCACAAAGAAACATGGGATGTGCCCCCAGAAGTCCTCACAGTGCACCTGGGTGAGGACACAGTAACTCAGGGCTTTACAGTGCAGCTACTCACCCCTGGGGCAGGCTAACCTGGGTGCTTGGACCCACTGCCTATCATCTGAGTTAACTCTGCAGTGAAGGCATACCTGAATTGGATTATAGACTAGGATGTTATATTACAAGCACAGGACAGAGGTAAACCTTTTCTGAAGGTTGCCACCCTACTTGAAATTCACAGAACAATCCGTAAATTTACAGAACTGATTGAGGCCCTTTGTGCTATGAAACATATTGTTTTAAGCTGAGGGGTGAAATCTTAGCTCTACTGATGTCAGTGGCAAGATTCCCATCCAGATTCTTGATTTTCTACCAGCCCAGCTCAGTAGGGACAAAAATTGTTCCCATCTAATAGATGTTTGGTGGCCCCTCAATGAGAGGTATTTGGTGGGTGTCAATTGCAGTTCCCTCCACAAAAGCCCATGACCACACTTTGCATTAATTAACAGACTCAGCGTAGACACCAAGAACTCCATGGGTTATAGACACTGAACTATCCCTGTTACCACTAGAGGAAGAGTCCTCTGCCACATGATCAGGTTTATGGTGTGGCGGCAGGATAGGGAGGAGAAGCTCACCCTGTAGGTGCAGCTAGGACTTCATTACAAAGTTGTCAAGCTGACACCTTTTACTAGCACTAAATCCATGCATGGATTATTTTTACAACTGAACTGCATGCTCACGTGAAAATTACTAACAAATGTATTCATTAAGGGTATGTCTACACTGGATTAAAAGATCTGTGGCATGGCTGTGGCTGGCCCTGGTCTGATGACTCAGGCTCGAAGGTCTCAGACTGCAGGGCCAAAAATTGCTATGTAGACATTCGGACTTGGACCAAAATACAGGCTCTTTAGCCTGTGTTCCTGCAATGAGATGTGTGCAGGCACACTCCTACACCTGTGCAGAATCCCATTAATGACAATGAGACTCCATGGGCATCAGGTTCTGCTTGCCTGCTTCTATTGCAGGATCAGGGCCATTGGACAAGCCAAGATGCTTATAGCACCCCAAGCATCTTGATTCTATGAGCTCCTGCAGGAGAGATGATGTTTTGCCAGAAATGTTGGTTACCGTTACCTTAGCTCTTGAATACATAAAGCTGCATTTGAATGTACTGCAGCCTCACAAAATTCTGCTCACTCAAGTTTTTTTTTGTGGGTAAGTAAAATATAATTAATATTTCCTCCAGCATCATCTGTCATTCTGATGAAGGGAGTCATTTGGTGCCTGGGTTAGTAAATTTTCCTGACGGTTTTGCAAAGCTGATTTACTATTAAAACAAGAAAGATTTGCTTCCTCTCTCGTACATCTTTACTTGCCTTGACTTGTTGAATATTGTTTTCTTTAGCATCACATCTCCCATTCAGCACTGCAATAACATCTGTTTGTTTCTGTAACAATGCACTCTGCTAGCCTGGGGCCAGGGATTCTCCATCTCATCGAGAAGCTGAGCCTTACTGCTGTCAGTACGAATCACTGCCACCATTCTGTTACACTCACTGGCCATTGTGTCTTGTTCTTTAAGTTTGAGGGCTGGTCCAGACTAGGGGGGGGAAATCGATCTTAGATACGCAACTTCAGCTACGTGAATAACGTAGCTGAAGTCGAATATCTAAGATCGGATTACTCACCCGTCCAGACGGCGGGGGATCGATGTTCGCGGCTCTCCGTGTCGATTCTGGAACTCTGTTGGGGTTGATGGAGTTCCGGAATCGATATAAGCGTGCTCGGGGATCGATATATCACGTCTAGATTAGACGTGATATATCGATCCCCGAGCAATCGATTTTAACCCGCCGATATGGCGGGTAGTCTGGGTGTGGCCTGAGAATGGCAAGCAAGGGAGGTGGAATGGTTTCAGCTAATTGGCTTGTTTAAGTCCCCTTTAAACATGGAAATCAGAGAACACGAATGTTTACAAGATGAAACTCTGGCAGAGCCATGAATTTCATGAAGCTGTGGATGTGACTTTACCTTGTTGTGAAGCTGTGGGAGCTCTGTTAATAGCTGTGACAAATCCTGTGACTGAAAAGCATATAACTACTTTAGCTTTAGTTTATTGTGCTGCAGCCATCCACTTGTGCTTTTGAAAATCTCCCCCCCACACACATTCTATTAAGCCCATATCTGCAAATGTGCCTAAGCACCTAACCCTGGGGCTGGTCTACTTACTAGCTGTATGTCAGTAAGTTACACTGCTTCAGTTACGTAAGTTATGTAATTGAAGTCGACGTAACTTCGGTCACTTACAGCAGTGTCTACACTGTGCTGTGGCGATGGGAGATGCTCTCCTGACGACTTACCTTACATTTCTTGGGGAGCTGGAGTACTGGGGTCGACCAGAGAGTGCTCTGCCATCAACCTAGTGGGTCTTCATTAGACAGACCTGCTAAATCGACACCACTGCATCGATCGCAGCAGTGCAGATCTAGCTGTGAGTACAGACATACCGCCACACTTAGGCACCTAAGTCCCAGTTTTAAGCTCCACTGCAATCCACAAAACTCCTGTTCAGCTGCTGCCAAACCCTATAGGTGCCTAAACTCACTCAGCACCTAAAAGATTTTGCAATGAATGTTCCCTGGGCTCCTAAGTTTCTGCCTCCTGGCATGCACACTGCTGCCTGATTGTATTCATTGAGGGTCCCCTCTTCCAACTAAGCCCCAGAGCAATCCATGAACCAGGGAAAGACAAGTGTTTGCCTGATCCAATGGGCATGCTCATAGGCTGCCTCCTGTATTGGGTCCCAGTCAAAATCTGGCTGCTGGAAAAAGAGGAGGTGGAAATAGTGGTCTTATAACTTTTAGCCTTGTGCTTGGAGCACTCATGGGATGTGATAGATCGAGATTCAATTCCCTGCTTAGGCAGCGGGTGAAAAAGGATTTGAACAGGAGTTCTCTGACCCAGTGGTTCTAAACCAGGGGTACATGTACCCCTGGGGGTTTGCAGAGGTCTTCCAGGGGGACATCAACTCATCTAGATATTTGCCTAGTTTTACAACAGGCTACATAAAAAGTGCTAGTGAAGTCAGTACAAACTAGAATTTCATACAGACAATGACTTGTTTGTAGTGATCTATATACAGTACACTGATATGTAAGTACAATATTTATATTCCTATTTATTTATTATTATGCGGTAGAAATAACAAAGTCAGCAATTACTCAGTAATAGTGTGTTGTGACACTTCTGGATTTTATGTCCGATTTTGTAAGCAAGTAGTTTTTAAATGAGATGAAACTTGGGGGTATGCAAGACAAATCCGACTCCTGAAAGGGGTACAGTAGTTAGAAAAGGTTGAGAGCCACTGATCTAACCACTGAGCTATGCAATAGTCTGGTAATCTTGCCTGTTGAAGGTTAAATAGTCATTGGGCCAAAGAGAGTATGAGAGTGGCTTTATAAGCTGGTGGTTTGGGCACTGAGGTTAGAGATCCTGGGTCTAGTCCCTCTACTCTAATTTCTTTTTCATTATCTGTCCTCAGTGGAACAACTTCAAGAGGAGAGACTGAGGGGAGCCTCCCCTGCAATTAAAATGTCCCATAGGTCAGTGGTTAGCATGCTCTCCTGAGAGGTAGATAACTCCTATTCATATCATTTTTTCTCCCTCAGGCAGAGAGAAAACTTGAAGCTGGGTCGCTCACATCCCAGGTGAATGCTCTCACCACTTGGCTAAAAGTTATAAGGTGGGTGATGTCACTGGACCCACCTCCTCCTCTTTGGCCATTTGGGGTGGGGAGCATGAGGCAGGCGCCTAGGGTGACCAGATGTCCTGATTTTATATGGACAGTCCTGATTTTTGGGTCTTTTTCTTATATAGGTTTCTATTACCTCCCATGCCCTGTCCTGATTTTTCACACTAGCTGTCTGGTCACCCTACAGGCACCTCACTCATTTTCACAAGAAAGGACTGAAGTGCTGAAGCCACCTGACTCCAGGAGAGCATTTCTGCTTTCACAAGCAGAGATAGGCATCTCTCTGCAGCCCAGACTTAGGGCTTGTGTACATTACCTGCAGGATCCATGGGCAGCGATCAATTCCTCCCCCTTCCCCTCCCCCCCCCGCCCCAGTGTAGACCAGGCCTTAAGCGCCTATCTCCAGTTAGAGGAGTGAGGCTTAAAATGTACTCCTCTCCTGGGCTTCTTCTATTAGTTATCATAGGCAGCAGGGCCACTGACAGTGGGGATTTCTTAGGCGTTGTTGGGGGGCCACTGACACATGATTCCTGCAGGCATAAGGTGCTGGAGGCGTGTTGGGGGAGGCTGCGGCCTTGGTGGGGCAGAACAGAGACCCCTGGCCAGGGCTGCAAGAGGAGGCGGAGCATAGCCCCCAGCAGGAGCCATTCAGCAGAGGGGTGGCCTCTCCCCATAGTGATAGGCTCGTCCAGATCATTTGACACCCTGCAGAAACTTAAATTAAATTAAAATAGATACAAATCCAAAAAAGAGGTTAAATTTAAAAATCAAATTTTCCATCAGCATTAAAAAACTAAAAATCAAATTCTGACATGCCTGCCTATAACATATTTTGTTCATCTTTTGTATTCTGTCCCTCCCAGCCACATGCAGTGTAATGTATTTTCGTCCTTTATTTCTTTCAAGCCCTAAACTTGCTGTACAATTGTGTAGTAAGGTTGGCTAACAAGTGACTAGTAATGAGTTACAACGTGTTTCACCTCCGGATTGCTGGTGTATATCCAGATAAGATTGTCAGTGACCAAAGTTTGTTACCGTCTGATGGATTCTGGGTGGTTTCTCAGTCCACTTCTTCAGTGGAGACATCACAAAACACCCCGGTTACAATTGGCACCGATTGCCTCCCTATTGGCAGTCTCGGCAGAGGAGGCCAAGGACCGGAGAAGCTTGGAGACTAAATTAACCTCGTCTCTAGAAGTGGCCCCTTCGGGTCAGGTTCAAGGCATGTTCACGGAGATAATATGAAGAAGCTTTCATGCTGTCTACCTGTTCTGTGGACAAGGCCTTGACAGCCCAAGTGAGTAAGTCGTGAATGTCACCGTCAGAAAAAAATCTCTGTAAAAATGTTTAAACGGACAAGTGATATGTAACTGATTGGTTTGGTAATGATATATTAACACAAAAATACAGGAGTGATGCATCCGGGTATCACAGGGTGAACTGGCTCTTTAAGGGAGCTAAGGCTCAGCTTCACCTGTGTCACGCTTAGCCCACCTCCCAAGATGAAGGCTGCAAAGATCAGATGATGAGGAACATGAGACCAAACCCAGGTCTCCTAAGGAAGGAGCAATCTGTGACCAGAGAGAAATAGAGCTGGGAAAAAGCTTCCCAAGAGAGCAAACCTGGGATTCAGTCTCTGTGAAGAGTGGGAGGCCTGTGAAGAAAATGCCTCAGTAGTCTGTGTTGGTCAGGGGAATTGCTTTGATGTTACGTATGAGTTTTGTGTCTGAACATAAAATTGTGCCCTGTGATAAGGGCCTGAAATGGATTTGGGCTTACCTCTTTGGACTAGTGAGACAGTCACCAGCATGCCCATGTGTTAGTGAGAAATTGGCTTTATACAAATGAATGTAAGTCCCATTGCCCAGCTCCCTGACTCTGGTTGAACTGTTCAGGGAAAGAAAAGTGGCTCTAATCCACCTGGGGTAGACCAGATCCAAACCAGATCCTGGCATATCTCAGAGAAACCAAATGGGTGATCCCCTAGGAACTTACTTGTTGGCTTGCGATTTCCAAAGCGCTGTGCACTACAGCTATAGAAGCATAGAATTATGGAATATTAGGATTGGAAGAGACCTCAGGAGGTCATCTAGTCCAATCCCCTGCTCAAAGCAGGATCAACACCAACTAAATCATCCCAGCCAGGGCTTTGTCAAGCGGGGCCTTAAAAACCTCTAAGGATGGAGGTTCCAACACCTCCCTAGGTAACCCATTCTAGTGTTTCAGCACCCGCCTACTGAAATAGTTTTTCCTAATATCCAACCTAGATCTCCCCAACTGCCCAGCTGGATGCCTCCTACACCAAAATGGGGGAACAGGTAGATACATCTGGTTTTATACCACTCAGAAATTTTCCTACAGGAGGAGAATCCCCATTAGGTCCTATTAGGTCAGTTCTTTGTTCTTTTGTCACTGAATGAAGCCAGGAATCAGGATCTGGTCCCTCTCCAAAACTACTACATGGACCATACAGTAATACATATAGACTGTTCACTCGTGCTTGCAAATACAGTTTTTTAAAAATTGGATTTTCCCACCTAAGTATCTAAAAATCTCTTGACTCTGTCTCCTGGCCATTCTGGCTACAACTCTCTTCTGTCTTTATTTTTCAGCTGCCACAGTTATCTCTCCACTCATCTAGCCATGTCTCTCATCCCTTCCATCTGCTTCTCTTATCCCCCTCTAGCCCCAGTTGTCCTCTCCACTAGCTATATATCTCTTTCATTCTCATAAAATGCAAAGATCCTGATAATACTTTGGAGTAAGGAAAATAGAAGATCTAAGAATTCCCCCCAAACAGAATTACAAACTGCAGCCTTTTTGTTCCTCAAATCCTTTCAAATTAGCAACATGAGCAGCAGTAGCTAGTGGAGATGGTTTCAGTAAAGATGGATGTTCCCATCAAGTCAGAGGGAGACTCAGACACAGCAGATTGTCCATAACACAGTAATCAGCTCAGCTGTGAAAGGCCTCTGTTATGCAGAGCATAGAATTAGTGGCAGCTGATGGTAGTGGCAGAAGCAAGTAGGTCGGCCAATGTTTCTCAAACTGGGGTTGCTGCTTGTGTGTGGAAAGCCCCTGGTGGGCCAGACCGGTTTGTTTACCTGCCCCGTCCGCAGGTCCGGACGATCGCAGCTCCCACTGGCCGCGGTTCACTGCTGCAGGCCAATGGGAGTTGCAGGAAGCGGCGGCCACTACATCCCTCGGCCTGTGCCGCTTCCAGCAGCCCCCATTGGCCTGGAGCAGCGAACTGCGGCCAGTGGGAGCTGCGATCGGCTGGATCTGCAGACGGGACAGGTAAACAAACCGGTCCGCCAGGGGCTTTCCCTGCATAAGCGGTGACCCGAGTTTGAGAAACACTGAGGTAGGCAAAATCAAGAAGAGTGGATATTAGGTATGCAGTTCAGAACCTCAGAAAAGATTACAATTATAGTGGTAAATCAGAGGTGTGGCAAGATGCAACATGAACATACAACCAAATAATGCAGGGCACTGTACAGGTGACCTAAGCCATGAAGAACTGCTCCATTTTTCAAATGTATAAGATTACTGTTTAGCATAACAGAAAAATGATGCAGGAATATTTTATCAGCAACTTCTTCAACTGATTCTTTTTTCAACCTACCCTAAGTTCAGCCACTAATGTGATATCATCTGCTGATGGATAAACTTTCATACACATAGAGTAGAACTGTTGCTATTTAGCAGCCTGATGCTTATACTTTTCAGCTATCTGCCTGTTTTTCGGGGAGGTAGGTGGGTGTACAGATAACTACAGTTATTTCGTAGAAAGAGTGTGAGTGACGTCCATGCCCTCTGACACTAATTATGAAACTGAACTGTCTTCCTGATTTCTGAACTGGAGAGTAGAAAATTTGGGCTAGAAATTGGCTGTACAAGTGCTGCAGTGTGCAGTTTCTCTAGTGCTTAATTGGATTACAACATCTGTTGGTCTTGTCCTTCAATGGTTCATTCAGTGGGCGAGGAGTAGCAGGAAGGGACAGGTGCTGCTGGTGAGCTTTAGTAGTTACGATAATTTTTCTCAGGTAACCAACAGCATCTCACATCAGCACGAGTAGAAGTAGTGATAGCTTGCCACACCTACTCAGATTTGGCTGATAAATGCTGAGCGTATGAGAGTGGGTGTTGTAGCAGTGTTTGTGGCCAATTTTCCTCTTGTTATTGCCTCTTTGTTATGTTTCACATTTTTGAGACTGAGCTTTGTTACAGATTATGATGATGAACTGGGGAGCTGAGATTTCACTGAGATGTGGAAAACACCAACCAGTGGGAAAAAATGGATTTAGTAGCCAGTTCTTGAGGGACTTTGAGATGGGATGAAATAAGATTAATGGCTATAACAGAATAGTCAAACAACATTTTTCTCTGTGCCTTTCTTTCCTGTTCTACCACTTGAGGTATGAATGACTTTTTTCCATTCTGATCATGAGATCAAAGCCTCAAACCAGTGTTTGGAAAAGTTTATTGAACCTGAAAGTATCAGTAGTGGGCTCTCAAAATGATTCTAGCAAGACAATTCATGAAGTGTTGACCTTTAAAATGGCATTTTACTGGATATGATTGTCATCTTACTTTCTTCCTCACTTCAATTGCTACAAGATTTTAGCAGCTGATATCTCACAAACTGCCAGAGTTAGAGATTAATCCTTGTACCATTAGAAAACTAAGATCTATAGATGTTAGTGCTGCCATCAGATGATGTAAAAGCATTGCTTGCTAGTCCTGGTGATTTGTAAGATATTGGATGTTAAAACTGTCTTTGGTCCTTCACGCTAGTAAGGTTTTTTGGTACTTGTCCAAGAATACATCTCAGCTTCTAAGTAGCTTAACTAAATGTAATAAAGGTAATTTCAAAAGTGACCCAAAATGAAGTTTGACCCTGTTCTCATTGAATTCAGTGGTAAAACTCCCATTGATACGAATGGGAGCAAGATCAGGCCCCAAATGGTAGTTTGTGGATGCCAGGCCTTGCCATGTGTATTAGGTACTTCCCTGTCTGAAAGGATCTTGAAATGTGGCCAACTGGCAAATCTCATTGTTATGTAGTGATATGATTTCTAACTAGTGCCAATATTTTTTTATTGCAGTCAGCTCACTTTGTTTCTGGTGCTACTGTTTTCCTGGAAAAATTCATCAATATTTAAAAAAAATCACAGTAATGTGAATAGACTATATGGATACAATAGTGATATGCTTATATTTTTATATATTGTATTAGTCAAATTAAGGGATCCAGTTCTGATATCCTTATTCATGTGGAGTAACACCTTATTTTGCAAATGGATTTCAGTGGGGTTTAGCACTGATTGATTTCAGTGAGGCTCCATGCTTGACACCAATAGGAGTTTTGCCATTGACTTTGATTTCAGTGGGCATTAGGTGTGTAAGTGTCTTTGTGAATCTGACCCTGAGGTGCTGATCCTGCGAGGTATTGAGCACCCTCATTTCCCTTTGAAGAGAGTGGGAAAGGAGGACACTTAATGCCTTCCAAGATTGGACCAAATGTTGCCTTTTATTTTAAAGTGTCAAAAACCAGTTAAAAATCCTTTGTTGCTTTTTTTGTTACTTAAAGGTAGAGGAATCTGGCCCATTTGATGCAAATACTAGTGACTATTTGACAGATCTGATTATGTCTAAATCTTAACCTGCTTACTGATGGAGGTGCTACTTAAAATAAATTTATTCTGTTTATAAAGTTAGTCAATTTCAGGAAGCCTATTTATGGAGAGACAATTTCCCAAACCAAGAGTTGAGTCATTCTAACCACAATTTAAAGCTTGTCATGCATCAAGGAGTGAAAGGAAGAAGAGTGTGATTTATAGTATAATTTTAATCAATAATCTTCACTCTAGGAAGGCAACAATCCTGCCTTGCAAATGTCACTGGGTGCTGACTTTAAGGGGTTCTAAGGATGTGCAAGAATCCACTCTTCAAACCCAGGAATATGTAGGGCTGAGCCCTTCTCTCATTGATACTTCTCCATGGTCCCCATTACTGTATTGTCTGAGCATCACACACTTTTTATTATAGTTATCCTACAACACCCTTGTGAGGTAGGGCAGTTTTATTATCCCCATTTTATAGCTGAGGTACAGAGAGACTAAGCAACTTGTCCAGCATCACATAGGAAGTCTGTAGGAGAGGGCATACCAGACCCCAGGACTCTTGAGTGCTAGGCTAGGCCCCTCTCTCCCCGCTCTAGCCACTGGACCAGCCTTCTTTAAATAAGAAACTGGCAAAACTCTTACTGACTTCAGAGGTGCAGGATTGGGTCACAGAGTTCTTTCCTTGTTCTGTTGATATGTTGATAAACAGTTTGAAGTGTTGGTCATGCTGCGCCCGCCCCCCATGAGCACAGTGATGGATACTTGATAGGTTAAAGTGTTTAGGCAGTTAATTGCTTGCTGGGAGCCGGTTTAGTAAAGTGCTTACCATTTCCTGCAAGGGACTGGGTGCCCTAAATTCTTATGGACGATGCTGGGGTGCTCTGCACCTTACATGCTCAACCCTTGCCTGTGCATTTGACACTGTAAAATCTTTATTTTGCTGGAACCTCGATCGTGTTCTTGTAAAAAGAGTATAGCATATATAAATATTACAGATGGCCCAGTACCACTTTTGTCCAGTATAAAATACACCATGAATGCAAAAGACCCCTACTATGACATGAACTTTATATTTCATAACATGTCTCAATGGTATGCCATGTATATGCTCTGATCCTCTCCATTGATGCCAATAGGAGTTTTGCTATTGACTGTGATTTCAATGGGAGTTAGACACCTAATTTCCTTTGTGAATCCCACCCTGAATTGCTGAGCAGCCTCACTTCCCTTTGAAGAGAGTGGAAAAGGAGGACACTCAGCACCTTCCAAGATTGGGCCAAATGTTGGCTGTTATTATTATTATTATATTATTTCAAAGTGACAGAAACCAATTTAAAAATCCTCTGCTTTGTGCTATCCTCAAACAAACAAAAACCTGAACCTTTTTAAAAAAAAAATGTTATATAAAGACATTGCCTCTTGAACTAAAACCCTGTATATCGTGTATATTGTGTTTCAGGAAGTAATGAACTGCTTTGCTGAAGTATAATTAAGGATTTATAATGGAAACGCTGGTACAACCTGAACTATCTCATTGCAAATGTGACACTTGTGATGAAGTTCCTCCTCTACCTTGGTGGGTCCTGCGCTTATTGACAGATTTTCTCACCTCACTGATCTTCCCCACAGTCTGGATCAACTCCTCCTGTGTCTGATCAGGAGTTGGGAGGTTTAGGGGGAACCCGGGCCCGCCCTCTACTCTGGGTTCCAGCCCAGGGCCCTGTGGATTGCAGCTGTCTATAGTGCCTCTTGTAACAGCTGCATGACAGCTACAACTCCCTGGGCTACTTCCCTATGGCCTCCTCCAAACACCTTCTTTATCCTCACCACAGGACCTTCCTCCCGGTATCTGATAACGCTTGTACTCCTTAGTCCTCCAGCAGCACACCCTCTCACTCTTAGCTCCTTGTGCCTCTTGCTCCCAGCTCCTCACACGCACTTCCTCTCCTCTGGCTCCTCCTTGCCTGACTGAAGTGAGCTCCTTTCTAAACCCAGGTGCCCTGATTAGCCTGTCCTGATTTGCTGCAGGTGATCTAATCAGCCTGTCTGCCTTAATTGGTTCTAGCAGGTTCCTGATTACTCTAATGCAGCCCCTGCTCTGGTCACTCAGGGAACGGAAAACTACTCAGCCAGTGACCAGTATATTTACCCTCTACCAGACTCCTGTACCCCACTGGTCTGGGTCTGTCACACACTATTAATTAAGGGATCTCTGGGGTGCAGTACGCTCCTTGGTGAATTAGCCTGGTGGAGATTTATTGGCAATTTGCAAATTGGTTTTCAGTTTTGTTTTTAGTTTTCCCTCTTGTTACTGTACAAAGGAATTTTGATTCAGATAATAGGAGATTCTGTTTTACTTTACATTTCTCTTTCATCTCTGCTAAAGAGCACTCTCCCTCCCTTTTTTTCTTCTGTGCCTTAGGTGAGGGCTGTGGTATCTGATGATTCAGCTGGGGAAATCCTGGAGATGTGGTATAATGACTGTATTCTTGGTAAGTCTATTTAGTGCCTGTTTAGTATTGTAGGAATTAAGTAGGAAATTATTGCCCTAACCTCAACGACAGGCCAAATTCTGATCTGAACTCCATGTATAAATCTGGTATAACTCCTTTGAATTTAGAAGAGTACTCTGCATTTACACAGGTTTAACTGAGATCAGATTCATGCCCGGTATAACTGGTACCTAACATTTATTCTATTAGCGGACCCAGAGTAAGATATAAATAGCTCTTTAATGCGTGGGTGCGGGGGTTAGCTTGCCTTCTCCCATAGAAAATCCTCTGGAGGGGGATGAAGTTGGGGAATGAAAGACCACAACATTCTTTTTGTAGAGTTTCCTCTGAATCAGCTTGTGAGGTGGTGACTGCCCTCTCCCATGTGGCCTCAGAATGGGTGCTGATACCGTGAGGTCCCCATGGATCTGATGGAAATCACTGAAAGCCCAGGTTTATTTGTACACTGCCACTGTGCGTTCTCACTAGCTTTGGAGTCCCCAGCCCTCCCTCAGCACCCTGTCAGCACAGCTGCCTGCCTGCCATTTTCAGTCCTTCTACAGGGAGTTTGCATAATGTGGAGAACTCAATTTACTTTTAAGTAGATTCCCCACTGGGCTGGTGAGTGAATGCTGTCTGCAGCCCACACCATTCCTATGCACGGATTTCCTGACCCTATAGAAAGGTGAGGGTCATGCAGGAAGAGTGGCAGCCCATCTCTGCTCAGAAAGGGAGCTATCCACTCTAAGGGAGGATCCTCTCTGCTCAGCAGTCTTAGCAGAAAAATCTATCCCTGTGTTATTTTGATATACAATTAGTACTTTAAGGATAGTTTTATCATGATTTGAGCCAGTTTTTTCCAGACATCCTGTATCACCAAGAATCCTGTTTCCTTTTTCCGCATGATATGGGATTTTAATCATTCTACTGAAAATATTCTGCACCCCTTATGGCTTGCCTATGCATAGAGCAGAGGTGGGCAAACTACGGCCCATGCGCCACATCCGGCCTGTGGGACCATCCTGCCCAGCCCCTCCCCTGCAGCCTCAGCTCGCTGTGCTGTCAGTGCTCTGGGCTGCGGGGCTGCAAGTTCCTGCTGGGCAGCGCGGCTGTGAGAGCCGCCAGGTGTAATGTATTAAATTGCTCCTGGGAGGAATGTGCTACTTCTGGAGCACCGAGACTGGCAGCTGTAAGTAGTACACTGTAAGTAGCATGTTCCTACAGTGAGCAATTGAATACACTACACCTGGGTAGAGGAGGCTGTGCCTCCCCAATCAGCCTGGCCCCCGCCGCTGCCTGCCCCCCTCAGAACTCACAACCCATCCAACACCCCTCCCCTCCTTGTCCCTTGATCGCCCCCTCCCAGGACCCCGTGCCCCAACCCCCTCTCGGGATCCCACCCCCTCTCCACCACCCCCCGTTCCCTGTCCCCGGACTGCCTTGACTCCTATCCACGCCTCTTCCCCCTGACAAGCTTCCCGGGACTCCCATGCCTATCCAACACCCCCTGCTTCCTGTCCCCTGATTGCCCCCACAGGACCTCCTGCCCCCTATCCAATTCCCCTGCTCCCTGGCCCCTTACCATGCCGCTCAGAGCACCAGGACTGGCAGTCATAAGTAGTACATCGTAAGTAGCACATTCCTACAGGGAGCAATTGAATACACTACACCAGCCCTCCATACACTTTTGGAACCCCAATGTGGCCCTCGGGCCAAAACGTTTGCCCACCCCGGCATAGAGTTATTCTTGAAAAATATTTTAATCCACTTTGGAAGTTATTCTGGGATAGTTATTCTGTTTTAAATGCACACCCTACCTTATTCTAGAATAAATTTAACATGTAGACAAGCCCTTAGATGCTTATAAGCCCATGGAATGCCTTAAACCAGGGGTTCTCAATCTTTTTCTTTTTGAGGCTCCCGCAACATGCTGTAAAAACCCCACAGCGTCACAACTGTTTTTCTGCATATAAAAGCTGTGGCTGGCATTAGGGGATGCCAAGCAGGGCAATTCCCCGGGGCCCCACGCCACAGGGGGCACCACAAAGCTAAGTTGCTCAGGCTTCAGCTTCAGCTCCTGGTGATGGGGCTCGGGGGCCTCGGCTGCAGTCCCATGTGGCTGGGCTTTGGCTTTCTGCCCTGGGCCCTATCAAGTCTGATGTCAGCCACGCTTGGCAGACTCCCTAAAACCTGCTCATGGCCCCCCAGGGGGCCTCGGTCCTCTGTTTGAGAACCAATGCCTTAAGCTATGACTGTACTGATCAGTGTAGAAGAAATTCCTCCTGCATAGTTGAGGTTTTGGTATTTCAAAAGAGCTTGGCTTCTATTCAGGCAACTAAATGAAGAGTCTAATTTTTTTTCAACAGGGCTCAACACCTAGCAGTCACCACTGTTTTCAATGGGTGCTGAGCACTTTTTGAATACCTGATCATTTCATTTAGCTGCCTACATAGAGAGTGAACTCTTTTGAAAAATCTGGCCATTATAATGACTGGCCTCTTTCTAGGAGATGAAATAAGTTAGTAATGGCACCATTAAAATGTATCACTTCACGACTATCATACCTCCCGAGGCAGTTTTACAGCCCTCCGCCTCCGCCCCCAAGACAGGCAGAGATGGTCATTAGCCAGGGAAGCTATTTTTATTTTTTTAGCAAGTTACCCCAGCTAGGCACTCACTTAGGAATGGCATATCCTTTTCACTATCCTTTTCTACAACCCATCCTGGACAATGATCCCACACTTTCACAGGCCTTGGGTGGCAGGCCAGTCCTCGCCCACAGACAGCCTGCCAACCTGAAGCATATTCTCACCAGTAACTGAACACCGCACCATAGTAACTCTAGCTCAGGAACCAATCCATGCAACAAACCTCGATGCCAACTCTGGCCACATGTCTACACCAGCGACACCATCACAGGACCTAACCAGATCTGCCACACCATCACCGGTTCATTCACCTGCACGTCCACCAATGTAATATACGCCATCATATGCCAGCAATGCTCCTCTGCTATGTACATCGGCCAAACTGGACAGTCTCTACGGAAAAGGATAAATGGACACAAATCCGATATTAGAAATGGCAATATACAAAAACCTGTAGGAGAACACTTCAACCTCCCTGGCCACACTATAGCAGATCTTAAGGTGGCCATCCTGCAGCAAAAAAACTTCAGGAGCAGCCTTCAAAGAGAAACTGCTGAGCTTCCGCAAATTTGACACCATCAGCTCAGGATTAAACAAAGACTGCGAATGGCTTGTCAACTACAAAACCAGTTTCTCCTCCCTTGGTTTTCACACCTCAACTGCTAGAACAGGGCCTCATCCTCCCTGCTTGAACTAACCGTGTTATCTCTAGCTTGCTTGCATATATATACCTGCCCCTGGAAATTTCCAGTACATGCATCCAACGAAGTGGGTATTCACCCACGAAAGCTCATGCTCCAAAATGTCTGTTAGTCTATAAGGTGCCACAGGATTCTTTGCTGCTTTTACAGATCCAGACTAACACGGCTACCCCTCTGATACTTTTCACTATGGGCACACCATGATAGGATCAGTTCCTACATAGATAAACTTGACTAGCAACTCAAACCTCAGCTAATGTTCTTTGAAAGCATGAAGGGCCGTTGGCTATCTACACTCCTGCCCCTCTGTTGGGATGTCACTGTGTTCACTCGTTTCAATAGGAAGTAAAAATAAAGGGATCATGCATGCTGGCAATAGAGTCTTCAGAAGGATATTTACATAAGAATCAGGCAACTAGTCCAAAGTGCAATGGTGATCATTGCCACCCTCTCCCAGGGAAAGAAGACGTGCTTTCAACTTGTTGATATTGCATGAGGAACAGGGCCGGTGCAAGGATATTTTGCACCTTAGGCGAAACTTCCATCTTGCGCCCCTCACCCCCCCCCAAAAATCACATACATTATACACGGTCACAAAATTGTGCCCCAGACCGTTTTTTTTAATATGCCATGAGGCTGCATCAACTGTAAACGAAAAAAAAAATGAAATTTTATTCCTATCAGTCCTTTTTCTTGTTCACTATTAAAAGTAAAGGATAGAGAATACATGTCACTTACTATAATTAACTATTTGAATTTCATCAACTGTTTGACGTAAATATTGATTAAGAGATCAAGATGACTTTCCCTTAAAATTAAGCAATGTTGATTGTAATCAAAAATACACCTTTTTTAGTCACGTATACATCCTTCCTTCATATCAAAATCTGACTGGGAGTGCTGCGGAACCCATTCTGCCTAACTAGCCATGCACCTCCAAATGATTAAAAACATTAAATGGTACAAACTCAATTTGAATGAAAAATTCCATTTTCTAACTAAATAGGTCACACATACTCAAATGGTTGCCAAGTGCTCTCTGTGGTGGTATGTTCATCTGCTCTAAATGCCTACTAACTTCCCTGTGAAAATAATCTTTGGGCTTGTCTACATCAGAAAGTTGCAGCGCTGGTGAGGGAGTTACAGCGCTGCAACTTTGAAGGTGTACACATCTGCAGGGCATCACCAGCGCTGCAACTCCCTGTTTGCAGCGCTGGCCGTACTCCCGTTTTGTCTCGGGTGTAGAGGATCCAGCGCTGGTGATCCAGCGCTGGTAATCCAATGTAGACACTTACCAGCGCTTTTCTTGACCTCCGTGGAAGGAGGAAGCCTCTGGTAATCAAGCTGGTCTCCTTCCCCGGCTTGCTCTCGCGTTCCCGGAACCCCGAGCAAGCAGGTCTCCTTCCCCGCGGTTTGCAGGGTGGTTCGGGGAACGCGAGAGCAAACCGCGGCGAAGCTGGTCTCCTTTCCCGGTTTGCTCTCTCGTTCCCGGAACCCCGAGCAAGCAGGTCTCCTTCCCTGCTGTTTGCAGGGTGGTTCGGGGAACGCAAGAGCAAACCGCGGCAAAGCTGGTCTCCTTTCCCGGTTTGCTCTCGCGTTCCCCGAACCCCCCTTGAAGCCGCCCAACAGCGCTGCAGTGTGGCCACATCTAACACCACTTGCAGCGCTGGTTGCTGTAAGTGTGGCCACTCTGCAGCGCTGGCCCTATACAGCTGTACTAATTCAGCTGTAACAACCAGCGCTGCAAAATTTTAGATGTAGACATGGCCTTTGACTTTGATCCAATGAAAGCAGGATGGAAAAGCTCCCCTACCAGAAGACCTAAGACATGATGGCTGGATGACATAAACAGACACCTGTCCCTCACAGGCACTACCTCATAACATGCCAATTGTGCTCAGGACAGAACATCACAGAGGAATATTATGCATTCAGTGGTCTCTACACTGGCCAAGCAACAGCACAACTAAACTAACAAGTTCATCCAACTTTTTTGACTGCTTCTAGGGCACTAGTGAGGGGTAACGGTGCCAGACTGAGCCCGGTGATGGGTGCAGTACAAGTCCACAAACTGAGGCAAGGTGCTGGGCCTAGAGTCCTGCTGAGACTGCTGTCCTGCACCAAGTGGAGCACAGCCTCCAGGAGGAGAGAACTCAAATAAATGTCACGCTCCTTCTGCATGATTCCCCCAAGCACTTCTTCAGGCAGCTGCTATGGGGGTCACTCACAGGCTTAGGCCTGCCTGTTGCAGGCAAAACACAGCAGCAGGGCTTAAAACTCAGACAGAGCTGCCCAGAGGATTCAGGGGGCCTTGGGCAAAGCAAAATTGGGGGCCACTTCCATAAAACATTTGCAATACTATAGTAACATGTATTAGGAAATGTAAAAAACAACTAGTGAAATACATTCAAAAATTAACTTGTAATAATTTGAAAATACACTAAATACATTATTTAAAAACATTAAAAGCTGTAATGGTCTGTATACATTTGCAGTTACAAAATGGGCAGATGATGGGTGATTGTGATGGTTAGTACCAATGGGCTGTCACTGCCTGGGGGTGGTGCTGTTGTTGCCCAGGGCTGGGTGGGGAGCTGGGCTCCTCGTTCAGGGGTGCCCAGCTCACAGGGGCTGGGCTCAGGGATGTGGGGAGATGGGGTCAGGGTGGTGTCCAGCTCACAGGGGCTGGGCTTAGGGATGTGGGGAGATGGGGTCAGGGTGGTGTCCAGCTCAGAGGGGCTGGACTCGGAGCTCGGGGTCAGGGCTGGGGGGGGGGATGGGGTCAAGGGGGATGCCTGGGGGCACTGGGGCAGCTCAGCTCTGCAGGCTGCTGTTCTCTCGAGCTGCCCACATACAAGGGGAGCAGGAGCAGGGACCAGCCAAGGACCAAGGGGGCAGCAGCACAGGCACCTGAGGCAGAGCTGTGGGGAAGCACTTGCTTACCTTGCCCAGCACATGAGTGTCAGGGTCCTCTTTCTTCCTCCACTCCATCAGACCGCCGCTGAGGCTCTTTTCTTCTCCTGCTCCTCGCTGGGGCTGATGTGGAGGCTGAGCCATGGGGCAGCCGCCGCTTTCCTCCAGAAGCCCTTGTGTCGCGCCGTCACAGGGCTCCTACCACGTGCGCTAAGCAGAGCTGCGCTGCTCTGCCCAGCCGCCGCTGCCCCCGCCGGCAATGAGAAAAATTGCATAGGCTGGAGCCCCTGCTCTGGGAGGGAGAGGGATTCTGAGCCTCTGCCTGCAGCCCAGGGATTCCCCTGGGTCAGCGCGCCGCCAGCAGCCTAAACCTCTGGGCAGTCGCAGCGGCACCTTGACCCAGGGGGCCTCTGGGCTGCTGGCTGCCGCGGTGGCACCCTGACTGGGGGGACCCCCTGGGCTGCCGGCTGCCGAAGCGGCGCCTTGACACAGGGGACACCCTGGGCTGCCGGCTGCCGCGGTGATGCCCTGACCCGGGGGACACCCTGGGCTGCCGGCTGCCGCGGCGGCGCCCTGACCCGGGGGACACCCTGGGCTGCCGGCTGCCGAGGCGGCGCCCTGACCCGGGGGACACCCTGGGCTGCCGGCTGCTGCCAGCAGCTCAGACTCCCTCTTTGTCCCAGCAGCAGCGGCCGGTCAACCATTTAAAAAAAATTGGGGGGCGCTTTTTGGCGCCCCCAAATCTCGGCACCCTAGGCAACCGCCTAGTTCACCTAAATGGTTGCACCGGCCCTGATGAGGAAGCCCCTCATTGTGTAGAATTTAAAGACGTGATGAACAGGTTCTGGGCTCCTGTCAATAATGAGTCCCTGCAAAGAATAAGATAGCAGGTAACCCCAGCTGTGAACAGCAGTATGAAAATACCTGTTAGCAGAATGTAGGTAGGCAAGTAAGAAATGGGCAGGTTCCCTTAAAAGGTTGTCTTCTGTGGGCGTGTGGTTAGTTTGCTCCAGAAAGCCCTTCCCACAGCTTACTTTGCCTGCTCAGAGGATGCTCAGAGATTTGAGCGTAAGCTAGTTGGTGGAGATTCCTCACTGATGCTAAATGACTCCATGACTGCTTTGGCAATACCTCTGGCCATACACTGAATACAGAATTACAGAATTTCAGCTTCTGTACATGGACTAATGGGCATGCATTGCAGCTTCTGTACAATGGGCATGTGATCTGTTTTTATCCCTTGTATATTGTTGTCGATCATAGCCATATTTGGGCTTCCGTGAAAGAAACTTATAGCTACTTGTGTCAATCTTGAACTTCATCAGGTGCACTGCAGAAGTTTTGCGTATTAAGAATGAAATTAACCTGGGGCTGAAGGCCCTCCATGCCGCTTAAGCCCAGTAATTGCCCTGAGTGACATGAGGTGAGGGAAAAGTGATTAGCTGCATGGGGCCCTGACCTCTACAGCACCTTTAGACAGGCTAGTGTGGAGTGTGGCATTGAGGATGAGCAATTGGTAAGGCTACTGGAACTGCAGTTATGTGGATCTAGCTATCTTAATATTCCTCATAAGTGTCCCAGGCTGGGGGATGTGGTGATTTTGCTCCCCAGCCCTTACTATATTCACATAAGGCCCAGCTAGATGAGCCCATCCTAGAGGCCTTAGATATTAGAGGTAATATTTGAGGATTATATTGTGACTTCTGGTACCAACTGGCACTGTGGCAAGAATTTTGTCCATTGTGTAGGGGGCATGAAGCAGAAGCAGAAGGTTTCATTTCCTCTCACACACTTATTTTTCTTACATTAGAATCCTGCAAAAATGTAACTGTACACTTTGCGCCATCCTCATGAGATCAGAGCTGCTTGGGTTGAGACAGCTCTTCCACATGGCTATGAGAACAAGGGCCCAGATTCTGATCTCAATTATACTGGTGTAAATCTGGAGTAACCATTGTTCCCGAGATTGAATTTCTCCATTGGAATTGCTCTAGATTTACACAAGTTGTATCTGCAGTTAGAATCTGTGTTTAGAGCTTATCAAACCAGACTTTTGTGCCTCCAGTAAATTGATAGCCAATTAATTTGAGGAAGTTAACATGTTTGTAAAGCCTGGTATGGATCCTCCGCACGTTTGATCCAAGCTGTTTGTTTTTTTACCTTAAACTGATCCCTTAGGTAACCTGGTAACCTTTGTATCTTTGATCAAACATGAGGGGGAGCACCCACATTGGTCTTTACAAATGTGTTAACTACCTCAAGTTATTAGGCAGTCAATTAACGCGAGGTGCAACAGACTAGTAAAGATGTACCCTTGCTGTGTTTACTCTGTTGCTTCCATAGCTGAGGCCCTGTTAAGGCTCCCCTTATTTCCTCTCCTGCTGATTCCACTGCACACCCATTACCAGTGGCCCCAGGGGGGACACACGGAGCATTCACATGCTCAGAGAAGGAAAATCTTAAAGGCCCCAAACAAGCAACTACTGGTGAGCAGTTGAAAAGAAAATCAGTCTCAGTCATATGATGTTATAGGAGTCTTGAAGATTCAAAGATCAGCCTCATTTGTACTAGATAGTCAAGGCTCAATTGCAAACCACAGCCCTTTATAGCTGTGGAGCTACAATGGAGAGATTGTGTCTTGGGTCTCTGTCTTCCTCCATCTGCTCCTTGCAGTGTGTGTGTGTGTGTGTGTGTGTGTGTGTGTGTGTGTGTGTGTGTGTGTGTGTGTGTGTGTGTGTGTGTGTGTGAGAGAGAGAGAGAGAGGGGAGGTAAATAGGGGGAAGTAGTCTGCTCCATTCATGGCTCTGCCTTCTCCTCTGTGCCCAAGGAGGAACAGGGGTGAGCAGTCCCCTGTACTCCTTAGAATGCAGGTAGCATAGGGATTGCTATTGTGTGTAGCCCTTGCACGGCACACTGGCAAGAAGCTTTCTTGGACGCTCCTCCAATCCGGCATTCCCATGCAAGGGCTGCAAACAAACTGGACCTCAGTATTTTACAGTTATAATATAGGACATTTTTTGGTGGAATCCAATGTACTTGTTTAGATTATATACATACAGCACAGCTGAAATGCCAACAGCTGTGTGTGGAGAACAGCAGCCAGCACACAGCCTGCTGACCAGTCATCTCACCATAACCTTGTCCTTCCCCTGTCTGTTTTCTACACATGCTGTCTCACATTTTACATTCAGACTATAAACTCTTCAGGATAGGCACTGACATTTTGTTGTGTGTTTGTACAATGGGCCTCCGGGTGTTTGTGCAATGGGCTATTTTACCATACAAATAAAACCTACACAGGCGGGGCACACTTCCTAGCTTGTGTAGGCTGGTCTTAATGCAAGCACCAGGGTCCCCCATTCTCCCTGTCCCCTGGATGAGGTTCTCTGGGGGATCCTGGCATAGGGAAAAGGGGGGCACAGAAAGCCAGTGGTGGGGGGAGATGCAGGGCATGGGGGCAGACAGAGCCCCTGACCGGGGGGTAGGGGAGAGTAATGGTGTATGGGGATTCACACAGAGCCCCTGCTGTGGGGCAAGAATAGTGGAGGCACACAGAACCCATAGTTAGGGGGGTTGGGGAAACATGGCATGGGGGAAATTGGATGGGAATGCACACATAGCCGCCGGTGTTTGGGGCTGTAACAGGGCACATCTTTGCTCCTGTCTTGCCCCAAAGAAACTGCACAGACTCCACTGGTTGTGCATTCACCGTGCCATTGATTTGAGTTCCCTCAACCAATACCACTACAGCTGTAGCGCTTCAGTGCCTGTTGGTTTAGGTGATCCACCTCCCAGGACACTCTACACCAAGGGTTAGGTCAACATAGCTACATCTCTCAGGGATGTAGATTTCTTACACCGCTAAGAAATATAGTTATGCCAGTGTAAGTTCTCAGTGGAGACCGGCCCAAAGTGATAAGCGTGCCGGCTCACCTGTTCGCAACCTGCACTCTGTCACGAGGGGAGAATGGAGGCACACAGAATGGGGAGTATGAGAGGAAATGGACTGGGAGACATACAGAAGTCATGGAAGGTGAGTGATTGGGGAGAGTTGCAGGGAGTCCTGAAAAAGAGAGGCGGCACACAGGGAACTCGTGGGGGCAGCAGGAATGGAGGGATGCAGGAAGCCCCAGTATGTGCAATGATCTTGGCATACACAAATTTTGAAGTGTGATCTCCTAGTTCAGAGGTCCCCAAACTGTGGGATGTGCTCCCCTAGGTGGGGTGCGGAGGAATGTTCAGGGGGGCGCAGCTGGGGCCCAGCTCTGCTCCTGGCCTTGACTGCTGGCCCTGCGCTCAGGGCCCTGGCTGACCTAGCTGTGGCCCCAGCCTCAGTTCCCTTTCCCCAGTCCACAACTCTTCTCCTGGAGCCATGGTCCTGCTCCCAGCTCAGGGGGAGGCACAGACAGAGATGAGGGAGGGTGCGAGGTACAAAGTTTGAGGACCACTGCTCTACTCTATAGACAAAAGCAGAGGTGCTTAAGGCTGTTGTGTGATATAGGGATGTAACAGTTTAACTGATTAACTGATAAGCATCAGTCTTATCGGTTTCAGTTAATGATTAAACTCTGCTGCTAGCCGGAGCCCAGGACTCCACTGCTGCCCGGGGTGGCAGCCAGGAGGGACCCTGGGTGTGTGGCCGGTAGCAGAGTCCCAGGTGCAGCGCGGAAACCTGGCCATGGTGGCTGGCAGCTGAGACGCCGGCCATGGGGGCCGTCAGTGGGGCCCTGCATAAAATGTGGGAGTGCTGCAGAACCCCCCAAACCCATAGTTCCCCAGTTAAACATTTTACCATGTAACCAATAAAATTTTAATCGGTTACATGGTTACTTTTTTTAACTACTATTTACATCTCCAGTGTGATAAAGAGGTGGCAGGGGCTTTATGTGTCTCCCATTTCCCCTCAGTTTTCCTCAAAAGTCAGTTGCCTAGAACATTTCCTGAAATTGATCAAACGCAGTGTTCAAAAAGTTACTCCTTTACAGACAGACAGAAATGCCTTTGAGTTGAGTATAAAGCCTTCCAGGCACAGCCAATAACAACCAGATGACATCAAAATGATAATAAGCGAAAGGAATCTTTTGGCCTAGACCCTAAACTTTATGAAATATGGTCCAAAAGTTCATGCCAAGCAGAGAGTACCTTACTGTTTTAAAATCTCATCTGAAAAGGTTACACATGCATTAAAACATCAAGGTACTTAGTTTATATAAATGGGAAGAATGAAGGCTGTGTTGAGCCTGTTGAGATTAGGGTTGCCAAACCTCCAAAATTGTCTTGGAATCTCCAGGCCTAAAGATTCATCTTTAATTATGTCATGTGATGAAACTTCCATGAATACCTCCAAACAAAACTGGTAATCCTAGATGGGGTGCCACATCAAATTTTATTTATGCATGGCCCATTATGCCATCCCTTCCGTTGTACCAAAGTATGGGACCCCATTGACTTTAAAAAGGACATGTTATGTGTCTGATACGTAGTGACTTCAACGGGGCTCTGCAAAGGCAGAGACGTCTGTCAACCCATATGGATTCTGTTGCATTCTTGGGACCTCAATCTACAGTGAATCTATAGTTTTACTTCAAGCACTACATTCAGCCGCTGTAGCTTTGTACAAAACTGAGAGCAGGGCATTCAAAGCAAACAAACTGAGGGCCTGAGCCAAAACCCATCAAACTTACTGGAAGGATTCCCATTGACTTAAACGGGCTTTGGATCAGAATTTAAATTAGGCCTCAGTACAGGAAAATATCCCTATTTGTGACACCCTTAAGTAGATGCTTAAATCCAATTGAAGTCAATAGGATTTCAGTGTATGCTTAAAGTTAAGCATGTGTCTAAGTGCTACCCTGGAAAGGGGATGGATTTAAGCACACATTTGAGTACTTTCTTGAACTGGGACCTTACTGTAGACCAGTCCAGCTTCCACCAATGTGTACTTACAGCCACCTTAACCTGAGGGGTTCCGGTAACTCTGACTGATGAGTACGTAATGAAGATGTAAAAATACAATAAATTGGTGATCATCTTTCTCACCATGTGAGAAAGCAAAGGGATTGTGCCAATCAAATATGCGCATTAGATGACTAAGTGCTCCCACACTTTCAGTGTAGGCAGGGAATATGCTATGCTGCCACATATGTGCACCAGACACATACCAAATGCTTTTTATTCTGAGTGTTTTGTTTTGGGGTTTTTTTTTAGATGAGAGTTCAGCTCAGTGAGCAGGATGTTTATCTCTATACCTGGAAAACAATATTGGTCATAATTTTTAATGGACGATAAAGTTTTTAAAACAGATAACACTTCTCTACAGCCAAAATGCTTCTGAAATAAATGTAGTCCAACTTTACTAATTCTGGGTCACTGAGAATGAAAATGATGCTTAAAATTGTTGATTGGCTCTAGTTTTCAAGATATGCTATTGGGTCAGTATATACGACCCTTGACTTGGGAATGGCGGAGGATAAGTGAGTTATAAAGGGAAGGGATCTCAATTTAAACCAGAAATGACTAAAACACATCTTTGACTGGATCTATGAATAAGTCTATGACTGGGTTTGGACAGTACTTGCTTTTTAGGCAAAACAATGAATGATGCAATCTGAAGCTGGTATTGCATCATACATGATATGAATTGCATCATGTTATTCCTAGAAGTCATGGATGATGCAATCATAATGAAGCTTACATCACTCTGCTGAACAAATTGCCCTATATCAGCTCTAGAAACCATGCAGTGTCGTGCTCTCTTATTTGTCAGAGTTTGATTTTGCAAAGGGACACATTTCTGTTTAGCCAAAGTGAGCTGAGATGCCTGGTACTTGTGTGAACAGTGCAGATAACTTCTGCTATGTTTGTGGTGAAGTGACTTTTGCATCACAAAAGCACAGTATAACCACTATGGTTAAGAAAGCCTATAACCTTTATTTTGGCTGCAAAACTGGAGATCAGGACAAGAGGTGGGCCCCACGCATGTGCTGCAACACTTGTGCAACAAATCTTGGCCAGTGGTTGAACAGGAAAAGGAAATCTATGCCTTTTGCAGTGCCAATGATTTGGAGAGAGCCTACAGATCATACCAGCAATTGTTACTTCTGCATGGTGCCTCCAGTTGGGAAAGGTGTGTCAAAGAAGAAAAAGTGGACTGTGCATTATCCAAACATTCCATCAGCTATACACCCAGTACCCCACAGAGAAGGACTGCTGGATCCTGATGCACCAGAATCATTTTCACTTGAGTCAGACAAGGAAGAGGATGAAACTTCTGGTCCTGAACCATCAATGTCACAGGACCCACATTTTCTCCCATCCTCCTCCTCTGAACCACACCTCATAATACAAGGTGAACTGAATGACCTTGTCAGGGATTTGGAACTACCCAAGAGTAAGGCAGAGCTGTTGGGCTCCAGACTACAGCAGTGGAATCTCCTGGCAGGCTATCAGGGCAAATGGAGCCCATCAATGCTTGCACACTATTGCTGGACAGTGACGAGATGCTCCATTTAATGAATACAGAAGACAAGCCAAGAAGCGCCGAGTAGACACTGAATAGGATTAAACTATGTACATAATAGTTTTTTGCCTTTTGTTTCATAATAAAATTTATTTATATAACACTTTTGCTGATTTTTAAAGTGTTACATAAACAGGACAGGTGAAATATTATCATGTAAAGCAACCATAAACACATGAAAAGACCTAGGTTTACAATTTATGATTAAAACTCTACTATCTACACAATATACATAGACATAAAATGTAAAAACTTAAATATCTTAGAAACAGTAGCCAATCAGTTGTTTTAATTGTCATATTTGAATTCAGCACATCAAAATACATAATAAATATCACATTTTATCTCTGAAGCAGACAATTTCTCAAAAATTGTAGACCAGTGTAACCAGTAGGGATGCCCACCCTGAGTGACATCAGTACCTAAAAGTGGTTGCTATAAATGTTCCTCAGGAAAGATTTGAGCAGCATGCTTAGCATTTGATTATATTAATAACTATTGAATGAACTATTTTTTTCTGTCAGAGGTGTCGCTGGAGAAGGGAAATTTTTACACGTAAGCCATATGATTTGAGTTTGATTTTCTTTCTTTGATAAAATGTGTGATAAAAAAACTAACAAACTTGTATTAAGGAAATTAAATCCATCTAATTCTTGCTCAGATATGCATATATGTGACAAAATATGCATTCAGACACTATTAGGCCTAGTGCCAGAGAAATTACTCTTAATAAATACCCATATGTGGTTACAGTTATTTGAATTACAGTAGCACCCACAGGCCCAAACCAAGATCAGGGCCCCATTGTGCTAGAATCTGTACAGGCATATAGAAAGAGACAATCCTTGCCCAAAGAGATAGTTTAGATAGGCAAGGCAAATGGGGCAACAGAGACCCAGAGAGTTGAAGTGACTTGCCCAAAGCAGTACCACAGGTCAGTGGCAGAGCAGGAATGGAACCCCGGTATCCTGTGTCCCAGTCCTGTGCCCTAGCCACTAGATAATAATGCCTCTTAGATAGATAGTTTGATCTGGTCAAAATTTTTCAAAAATCTGAAATTTGGACAAAATTTTTCACGAACATTTTCCACCATATTTTGACCATAAGGTCATATGATGGGGCGCATGTGACTAAAAACCAGGTCTCCTGGGATAAAAGTCTGTAGTCAAAAGGAGGGCAAACCTGAGAGAGACTCTAGCAAGAGCAGACCTCATAGTCAATACTCCATCAGGAATGTCTGGGCCAATCAAAAGAACAAGAGTACTTGTGGCACCTTAGAGACTAACAAATTTATTTCAGCATGAGCTTTTGTGAGCTACAGCTCACTTCTTCAGATGCACAGAATGGAACACACACAGACAGGAGATATTTATACATACAGAGAACATCAAAAGATGGAAGTACGCATACCAACAGGAAGAGTCTAATCAATTGAGATGAGCTATCGTCAGCAGGGGAAAAAAAAACTTTTGAAGTGATAATTAAGATGACCCATAGAAGGTGTGAGGAGAACTTAACATAGGGAAATAGATTCAATTAGTGTAATGACCCAGCCATTCCCAGTCTCTGTTAAGGCCTGAGTTAATTGTGTCTAATTTGCATATTAATTCGAGTTCAGCACTCTCTCTTTGGAGTCTGTTTTTGAAGGTTTTTTTGTTGCAAAACTGCCACCTGCAAGTCTGTCACTGAGTGGTTAGAGAGGTTGAAGTGTTCTCCCACTGGTTTTTGAATGTTATGATTCCTGATGTCAGATTTGTGTCCATTTATTCTTTTGTGTAGAGACTGTCCGGTTTGGCCAATGTACCTGGCAGAGGGGTATTGCTGGCACATGATGGCATATATCACGTTGGTAGATGTGCAGGTGAAAGAACCCCTGATGGCGTGGCTGATGTGATTGGGTCCTATGATGGTGTCACTTGAATCGATATGTGGACAGAGCTGGCATCGGGCTTTGTTGGAAGGATAGGTTCCTGGGTTAGTGTTTATGTTGTATGGTGTGCGGCTGCAGGTGAGTATTTGTTTCAGGGTGGGAGGCTGTCTATAAGCGAGGACTGGCCTGTCTCCCAGGATCTGTGAGTGAGGGATCATCTTTAAGGATAGGTTGTAGATCTTTGATGATGCGCTGGAGAGGTTTTAGTTGGGAGCTGTAGGTGATGGCTAGTGGCGTTCTGTTATTTTCTTTGTTGGGCCTGTCCTGTAGTAGGTGGCTTCTAGGTACTCTTCTGGCTCTGTCAATCTGTTTTTTTTACTTCAGCAGGTGTGTATTGTAGTTTTAAGAATGCTTGATAGAGATCTTGTAGGTGTTTATCTCTGTCTGAGGGATTGGAGCAAATACAGTTGTATCTTAGAGCTTGGCTGTAGACAATGGATCATGTGTTGTGTCCTGGATGGAAGCTGGAGGCATGTAGGTAAGTATAGCGGTCAGTGGGTTTCCGGTATAGGGTGGTGTTTATGTGGCCATCGCTTATTAGCACAGTAGTCTCTAGGAGATGGACCGAGTCTTAATCTTCCCCTGTTTGCTGTATAGGATGTTGATCAGTGGTGCTGGAACCTGAAGGTGCTGCCACACTCCCTGGCTTGAAGTAGTAATAACAAACACCAAATACATGGTTTCCGTCATCAGCACCACACTATAAAAATTGTTCCAGCTCCCCTGGGGCCAGTAAGAAAGCGCCAGTGAGGAAGCCAGGCATGGAGTGTATAGAGGCCCTTGGAGAGAAAGAGAGGGAAATTTAGGCTGCATGGCAGACAGGACTGGGAACCCATAGTAGAGGGTGTAGGTGGATTTCCTATATATTGCCACACCATGCAGGGCCACCCAGAGGATTCAGGGGGCCTGGGGCAAAGCAGGGGAGCTGCGGCATTTGTACTCACCTGGCGGCGGTCTGGGTCTTCCATGGCATTTCGGCGGCAGGGGGCCCTTCAGTTGCTCTGTGTCTTCGGCAGCACTGAAGGGCCCCCCGCTGCCGAAATGCTGCCAAAGACCCGGACTGCTGCCGGGCTAGGACTCGTGGGGCCCTTGCAGGGTCTGGGGCCTGGGGCAAATTGCCCCCTTGTGCCCACCCCCCGGCGGCCTTGACGCCATGAGGTGGTGCAGTAACCCCGGAGAAGGAAGTGAATAGATCCCAGCGTGCTGAAGACAAGGTGAAAGGGGACAGACCTTCAGAGGGAGGGTGGTACCCTGTAGAAGATCCTGGGGTAGAAAATTTGGTTTGAAGTTTATATTGGACTTAAACCCCTGGAAGGGGTGGACTTTTGGACTTAACTGGAGGGCTAAATAATTGCAAGGACATGACAGCATTGGGAGCTGGTGAATGACTGACACGAAGGGAAAACTGAGGCAGAGAAAGGGTCTGATGTGTGGTTTAGAGAGATCCTGCTGCACAGTTCCTATCCAGCAACATACCTGACCGCACACTTATAACCCATTTACTTCAGTAGGACTTACCATGTGCCTAAGTGCTTTGCTGATTCAGGGCTTCGAAGGAAAAGTGGGAGAATATTTCCCCAACAGCATCTTGTGCCATAATAGTGGTGATGGTGGTGATGATATGTATTATAAGCCCCACAGGGCTGTTTCCATAAGTTGCCTGTGCAATGACTGTCTTCCGGAAATGAAGCTTTCTCTCTTTTTTCCAGCAAAGGAAAGGAGAAGAGTAGCAATTTCTAATCCTCCGGTGCCCTCTCACTTTGTGAAATGTTTACTCTTTGCTAGATTTGTATTAAAATTCTGTGTAGCAGTGCCTGCAGGTGTTAGAATATCTCAGCTACTCCTGCAGGGCCAGAGCATGTGTGCAGATGGCTGCATGTACAATTGTGAATGTGCATAGGCAGAGAGAGACTGGGCCTATGTCTACACTTTAACCTCTGCAGCTGCAGCACTGTAGCACTTCATTGTAGATACTCATTACAGTGATGGGAGGGGTTCTTCTGTTGCTGTAGTTAATCAGTGTCCCCAAGAGGCAGTATCTAGGTCAGGGGTGGGGAAACTTTTTGGCCTGAGGGCCACATTGGGGTTGCTCAACTGTATGGAGGGTCAGGTAGGGAAGGCTGTGCCTCCCTAAAAGCCTGGTCCAGCCCCTATCTTCCCCCTCCCACTTTCTGCCCCCTGATTGCCTCACTCAGAACACCCAACCCATCCAACCCCCCTGCTCCCTGTCCCCTGACTGCCCTGACCCCTATCCACACCCCCGTGCCCTGACAGCCGCCCCCGGGACTCTCACCCCCTATCCAACCGCCCTCTGCTCCTCATCCCCTGATCACCCCCTCCCAGGACCCTCTGCCCCTAACTTCCCCCCGGGATCCCACCCCCTTATCCAACATCCCCTGCTCCCTGTCCCCTGACTGCCCTCTCGACCCCTATCCACATCTCCACCCCCTGACAGGCTCCTTGGGACTCCCACTCCCAACCCTCCCTGTTTGCCATCCCCTGACCGCCCCCCCGAACCTCTGCCCCATCCAACCACCCTCTCCTCCCTGACTGCCCCACAGGACCCCCGCTCCCTTACCCAACCCCCCTGCTCCCTGCCCCCTTACCAGCAGCAAGAGCTCGCAGCCGTGACACCTGGCTGGAGCCAGCTGTACTCCCCACGCTGCCCAGTGGGAGCGGTGGGCCAGAGTGCAGCCCGCACGGTGGTGTGGCTGTGGTAGAGGGGGGACAGCAGGAGAGGGGCCAGGGACTAGGCTCCCCAGCCGGGAGCTCAGAGGCTGGGCAGGACTGTCCTGTGGGTGGGCCGTAGTTTTCCCACGTCTGATCTAAGTCAATAGAAGAATTCTTCCATTTATCTACCACTGTCTATGCCAGGGGTCAAGTCAGTTTAACTATGTCACTCAGGGTTGTGGATTTTTCACACCCTTGGGTGACATTGCTGGTTGACCTAACTTTTTGATATAGACCTGGCCTGAGTTGAAGCTCCCAGCTCAGATCTTAAAATATGAATTTGTACTAATACGGTGCACTGGGTGAAGGTAGTTCTGCTTCTGTGAAGTACTCTAAATATTTTAGAATTTGGCTGCCACTATGCTTGAGTCTTGCAATTCCTTAATAATCAGTTCTCTGTGACTTATCCTCAGAGGCTTCTAATACAACGATAGAAAGTAGGCTGAATTCTTGTCTAACTTGGAGCCTGACCCTGCAAACACGTATGCCCATGAATAACTTTTCTCCTATGTGTAATTAGAACTACTCACATGAGTATGGTTAAGTACATACTGAAGAGTTTTAAGACATTGTGCCCCTGTTTTTTAAAATCACTGGCTGCCTTTAAAATTCTGTTCTGATTTTAAGAGTCTTCTCATACTTACAGGCACATAACAATAGCAGCTTGGCATATCTTTCTGATTTCCTGCTACTGTGGGAATGTCTACTCAGGAAAAGCCGTGTATGAGCTAGCCTACCTGAGCTAGCCCCAATCCAGCTAGCATGGGTAGCAACAGCAGTGAAAACAGAGCAGTGTGGGCTTCAGAGTAGGCTACTGAGCCAAATTCATACCCAGGGTCCATGCTGGGCTTGTACTATCTGCACTGAAGCCCATGCTGTACTGGGAGTACTCATGGCCAACCCGCTATACATCAGATTTCAGAAGGAGGTTTTCCTTTACTTCCACTCAAAATTCATACCTAAGGTAATTTCTGAGCTTCACATAGATCAGTCTATTTATTTAATGATATTCTTCCCTTAACCTCATGCTTCCAATGACAACAGGAAACTTCATCCTCTGGATGTCAGATGAGCATTAGCGTTCTACCTGCAAAACACTAAACCAATTAGGAAAATGCCTACAATGCTTGTTGCTATAGCAGAGCAATTGCAGCACAAACGTGATCTGCTCGGAAGCTAAGTGGATCTCCGGCTGTATCATTTTTTGTTATCAGTTGGCATGTCTGCTTTTCCCACATGTGCTGAGGGCACATTCCACTAGAGCACAGGCAACCTCAACAGCCTTACTTCAAGAAGTTCCTATATTGGAGCTCCAGCCATACCTTCACCAAGCATTATGCCTTAGCCCAGGCCTCTTCTGCAGATGCAGCTGTTGGGACAGCAGCATTGCATAGATCTATACCAACTGCGCCTCACGCCCCTCTCCTGTTTGAATACTCTTTACTAGTCACCCACATGTGGTACACACACAGGGACCAGCATTCGAAGAAGAAATGGAGGTTACTTACTTTTAAATAGAGGGTCTTTGAGATGTGTGGTCTCTAACTGTATTCTACTACCTACCTTTGTTCCCATCTCTTCTGGATCCTCTCTGATTCATGGTAAGAGGAGGAACTGGAGAGCCTTTGGTCAATACCACACCTTACACCCTTGCTTTGAAGCATGAGGGGAACAACTGTACAGGTGTGGACCAACAGACTCTACTTGCTAGAAAACTCCTGTTTCAGGCACATGGAGTGCATGCATATCCACATGTGGAATACAGATGGACTACATATCTCAAAGAACCTCCAATTACAGGTCTGTAAATTCCATTTATCACTCCATAATATTTCTTTTCATGCCTGATAATGTAATAAATCCCACTTATGCCTGAAAGACTTAGACTTTAATTTTTTTTCTTTTAGGATTCTAGAGTGTAAACCCCATAAGGACATAAACTATCATCTCAGACGGCCGTGTGCCAGTCAGACGAGTCCTGGAGGAGATTTTGCAAGGGTTTACCATGTGACTAAGGGCACTCACTGCATGTCAGATGGTAAGTACAGAAGTTAATGGTTCATTGCATCACAATGACACTACAATACTGGAGGGAAAAAATTTCGACAATATTCTTTTTGAGAATTTGTCCTAATTTTACTGTGGAATAAAGAGGACAGGTAGACAGGAAAGGGAAGAAAATGAATGCAGGTTGTACACGTCTTCCAAAGCCCAGTTAACACAGAAAGAGCCCTTGTTGCTTTTTTTTCCACTGAAGGACAATATTCATTAACATATCATCAATCCGTGACCGGTCCTACATTTCAGGAAGTGTCTGTTCATCTTTCATATTAATATTGGGATTTTCAAAGGCACATAAGGGATTTAGGCACCCATATCCCATTGAAATTGGATGGGATGTGCATGTCTAATTCTCTGGCCTCCTTTGAAAATCCCAGCCTAAATGAACTTCTGGGCATCCAGTGGGTTTTTAGACTGTTTGTCTTACTTGTTAATGATACTGTGCTGAACAGTTATTAAATTACTTAGGACCCGGTCGTTTAGGTGTTTGGCATTCTCAAGTGGCATTGGAGTCAATGGGAGCTGAGGGTGCTCAGTGCCTCATCAGAAGTGTTTAGCACCTTTCAGGATGAGAGCCCACTGAAGTCAGTGGACTTTGAATCAGGCCCTTAGTGTAGTAAATCTTTTTTTTTTTTTTGTAAGTATTAAATAGAAGGTTGATTTTATTTGCTGGAAATCTGATATATTTGCCTTCCTGTTGCATCATAAATATGCTTTTGTAACTCATTTAATCAGCTTTTTATAGTACTCTGTAGGTAGAGATACCTTGTCTTCAGTAATCCATGGCTGTTTTTATGGTACAAAAGTACTTTCAACCTATGTGAATATGCAATCTGAACGCAACTACATGTTGAAAATGAAGCTTCTGGAAAAGGGGGTGATGAAATACTATACTGGAAGATGTTTGATGGGAAAAATAATTCCCCTTATGAGAACAAGCTGGTTAGGTAAGTGGGATTATTCTACCCACATTCTGCTTATCTCATTTCAGAGGTGATCTTTTGCAGGAGGTGCTGACCTCTCTTTTTTTAAATAAGAATCCTGAGCAAGAAGATGATGATTTCTCATGCAGATATGTCTGATGGGTCCTCACATTCTCTGCTGAGAACTGGGATCAGGTGACAGGTTGGCCAGTTGAAGATCAGTGTATTCAGTGTTCATTTGAGGGCAGGAAGGAAGTATCTCATAATGTCAATTCACATCACCATGCTAAGGCCTGCGCTTTGCAGCCTTTGTGCAGTAAAGACCTGATCCAAAGCCTTTTGAAGCCAATGAAAGTCTAGGCACTAAAACCTCACATTATTATTGTTCAACATTTATATTGTGGTAGCACCTAGAAGTGTCAAATAGGTGGAGGCCCCATTGTGCTAGGTCCCATACAAATGTATAGCAAATGGCAGTCACCGCTTTAAAGAACTTGCAGTCTAAATGTTGGCATCTTTGTTGATTTTGCCTGAGTATGGTTGTAGGGTTTGGTGTTGTATGTTCTAAACATCCTTAGATTATTTTGTGTTAATTTCAGAGAGTGGTATACACAGTTCTGCTTACTACTCAACTCCTATAATAGAAAAAATAATACTTAAAAAGCACTGTGTAAATTCATGTCTGGTTAACTACACTGAAATCAATTGAATTGCACCAGGGATGAGTTTGGACCATTGCCTAGATAAAAATCACATATTTAAAAATAAATATTACTGCTTTCCTTTCTTACTTACAATATCTTCTATTATTAAAACAAAAAGATTTTAAAAAAATCAAATATGCAGTCCTTTCAGCCATTTATGATGTATGTTTACTTTTTGCATTTTTTTTTAGCTTGGACTATAAAATGAAACTGGCCCGTTTCATTTTTATGTTCCAGTCAGTTTCACTTTCTGCTTTTTTGCACCAGCATAATGTTGTGGGTTTGGGGCTCATAAAACTGCATAAAGAATAGTTAAATGAAAATAAGTCTTAATTTCATGAAAACCCTTCTGTTCATATGAGGCTTTGTTTCCCCCTCCATTTTTACTTGACATAAGTTAATTTTTGATCCTGAACTAAGAAGAGAAGTGCCTCGTATGTGGATTCTGTTTGTCCTAATTAATTTTTCTACTCACTGTGGACCAGATTGTGATCACCAATGGGAGTAAGGGGTCACACAGATAGTCCTATTAACCTTAGCAGAATTTCTTGGATGAGTAACAGCGTACAGTGAGTAAGGATTTGTCAATCTGGCCCTGTGTCCTTACACTATTTCTGTTTCAGAAATAAAATATAGCAAAACACATTTTGGAAAGAATGCTTGCAGCTTAGGGGAGCAAAGAGGAAGGAAAATCATTTTTATTACTCTGTAGTTTGATGAATACAAATACAGGGACTGTTCATTTAAAAATGAGCTTTCATTACATGCACATTCCATGATTTCATTATGGCAATTGTAAACAAGAGTCAGCATTTGTAATGAATGTGCCATTCAGAAAGACAGGTTCATGCTTGTGAAATTTGTTTGCATAGTAACGTATCAGTGGAGTTTGGCTAAGCATATGTTTGCATATGGAAG
This sequence comes from Gopherus evgoodei, assembly GCF_007399415.2. Taxonomy (NCBI): domain Eukaryota; kingdom Metazoa; phylum Chordata; order Testudines; family Testudinidae; genus Gopherus; species Gopherus evgoodei. Next base: position 110,017,409 of record NC_044325.1, on the reverse strand, counting down.
TCAAATAGAACCATGGAAAAATCTACTTTTTTGCCATGAAGAAGAAAATCAACTGGTTTTAATGCAAGATTTGCATTTCATCATCGCCGTCGTCGTCTTTTTTATTTTTTGGTAAAAACTAGTCATGAAAGAGCAGCATCCATAACGAACCATGTGATACTAGTGGAAATTATAATGAGAACAAAAATGAGCATCAGGCTCAAAAGGAGTAACTCCTGTTGGCAAGCTTAATGTTTGTAACATGAGGATATCACACCAACAGTGAACATTGTGCATTTGTCAAGATTTTGAAGCAGAAGTGGTGGCACAGTCGTTAGTGCATGAATCTCAGGCTCCTGTGTGGGAATGAGAGCCTCCCCTGTAGTATACTGGTGAAAAGAGTTGGAGAGATTATGAAGTACCCCCTCCTTTCTATGCACAGCCGCTTTCAGAGAACAGTAAATGATAAGGGAATTGACTCGGTTTTCTTCTCTTTCTTTATCCCAGGCATTAATCAGTTTATTTCTAGTGTTTTTGCCATAAAACTATTTATTCTTCATGGGCCTGATCCTTGGGTATTGTAAACTGACATCGTTCCATTGATGCCAATTTAGGAACTTGTCCCCTATGTGTTCTTATTGTTTATCCAACCCTTAATTAGTGGCAGTATAAGAATTACACTTAAATATTGTCTTTGTTTGATGTCTAACATCATCATACCAGGGATAGTGCTACCGGCTGTGATTTCCAAAGGAGACTAGTGGAACTCGATGCCAACTTCTATTAAAATTCAATGAAAGTTGGGCACCTAACTCTTTTAGACACCATTGAAAATGCCAGCCACAGTGTTCTGCACTGAATTGGATTCATTTTACTGACAAACCATCTAGGTTTCTTTTTTTCCCTTTAATAATAATTTTCTTTTATATCACAATGAAGAGATTCCAGATTTTCACATTGTGCCACTGAGAAGACAATTTCAGCAAACCCTCTAGGGTTATTATAATAATTCCTTTGGAAAAAGGGGTGAACTTGGCTTGTTCTGTGCAATGCTGGCATTTTACTGCCAATGGTGTCTTTGCACTTTCAGATTCCAAGCTGCACTAAGAACTTGCTGCTGTGCGAGAAGGTGAACAGCAACTAACAGTTTCTGTATTCGAATCCTCCCTATATACCTGTTGAAGATGCTCCTTTTCTTTCCTGCAGGTGCTTCCTACCCTGTCTCTATCTCTTATTTCCCATCGCAACAGTGGAATCATTAACATTTTTTGCTGTGTATTTTATAAGCTTATTCAAACTGATTAAAAGAGCAAGTGATCTCTTGTCTGTTCAATAACGCTGTCTTGTGTCTACGGGAGAGGGGTTATGGCATGGTAGTTGCTATAATGAACTGACATGGAAGGCTGATGAGCAGCACATTGGGTTTATATGTTCACATTCACTGATTGCACCAGTTATTCCTTTTGTTTTCATTCCTTGTACATAAACTGAAGAATATCAATAGTACAATTAAAGATACATGAAGAGGTCAAACCTTATCCTAAAAAGGGAATTGAGGCAAACATGCTCGCTTATCAGGGAACTTTTTAGATGTTAGCAGAAATAGGTAATGTATTTAAAATCCTGATCTTGCAGTCATGTTTCAGGCGAAACTCTCATTGGTGCCAGTAAAGACTGAAGGATCTGTGTTCAAAAATAAAACAAAACAAAAAACCCAACAATATTTGACAGCCTCTCAGGGAAAGGCTGCAAAGATGCAGCAAAATAATCTTTTCTGTTGTGCATCCAGGCTGCCACAGCTCTCCAGAGATTCTTCAGGGGCCAGCTCATCTAAGTTTCTCTCGCCATTCATAGGGCACCCTTGACACTGTCTCCTGGCTCTCCACGGGTCTCCCAGTGCAAAGCTTTATCTTCAGAAAGATCAGTCATAAAGATAAAAGATATCCAGGACACAGCACAAGCCAGAAATCGGGGTACACCATGCCGTGGCATATCTAGTGAAAACTTTTTCACTAGGAGAGTGGTGAAGCATTGGAATGGGTTACCTAGGGAGGTGGTGGAATCTCCTTCCTTGGAGGTTTTTAAGGTCAGGCTCGACAAAGCCCTGGCTGAGATGATTTAGTTGGGGATTAGGTCCTGCTTTGAGCAGGGGGTTGGACTAGATGACTGCCTAAGGTCCCTTCCAGCCCTGATATTCTATGATTGGGCCTAGATGTGTCACCTCTTTAATAGCACCATGGTCCACCTGTGTGGGAATGTGATAGAATTTGTATCATCCCCAATTCTGGGTGGTTTACATGTACATAAGAGTTGATATAGTGCAAAGAGAACCTTGTCCCTTTCTTATAAGTGATGTTAATAAAGGCTCCATGCCTAGCAATGGCAACACAGAGTACATATTCTGCATGAATTGTGCCCCATTCGTAGATATGCCGCTGAAGAAAATGAAAACATATAGCAAGTAAATATTTCAAAAGTGCCAAAGTGACTTAGAAGCCTTTGTCCCATTTTCAAAAGAGACAGGCATGAAGGAGTAGAGCTGGGTGAATAATTGATTTTTCTTTTGGTGATTGAACCGAAAAATCTGAATTTTTTTTTATTTGTTTCGGATGGACCTGAAATGACAATTTTTTTTTTGTGAAATGAAAAACTGAAAAGAAAAATTGAGTTTGGTCCAAGGGAAACATTTTGTTTTATTTTGGGGTTTCTTTTTTTACCTTTTTTCTATTTTTTAAAAATTACAAATACTAGGTTTGACAGAATTAAGTTTTAACTTTTTTATAATTTCCATGTATGATATCAATGTTTATTTTTATTCATTTAAATTTTCATAGTTGCTGGAAATTATGGGATGGTCAAATAGAGGGAAGGTCAGATAATTCATTAAAGGCTGTGAAAGTTCAGATTTAAAAAGTTTAACCATTTGAAATATAAATTGTCAGCATCACGTCAAAATATACAATGTAAAGATCTTTAAATCAAATTCTAAGAAGTTCTCAAGCAGCATTTTTCTTATTTTGCCTATCTGGAAATTTTGATTATTATCAATGGAAATATCTTTTTTGGTTTGTGTGTGGACAGTGAAATTAACCCTTACAGACATTTACAGATAAAAAATGAATCTTTCCAAGCCCAAATATAGCTAATTTTAGAAACAAAATGTCATTTCAAAATGAAAAGTCGAAATATTTCATTTTGAAAATGTTAAAATGAAACATTTTTGACTTTTTCAGAACTTTGTTTTTTTCCCATTTTATTTGGCTGAAGCTATTCACTTAATTTGATTCAAATTCACAAATAGCTTTGTTTGACTGAAATGTGCATTTTTCGGTGAATATACTATTTGCTGGGGAAAAAAAATTGGCCTGCTCTGCTTAGGCACCTGTGTCATGTTGACTTCAGTATTACTTAGAGCTTCTAAGTGCCTAAGTCACTTTTGAAAATTGAACTTATGGCCAAGTTCTCAAAAGCATTTGGGCACCTAAAGATTCAGGCATGCGCCTAGTGGGATTTTCAAAAGCACCTAAGATATGTAGGGGTTTATATCCCACTAGCCCTTAGTCTTCTAAGTCATTTAGGGGCTTTGGAAAATTTTACCCAACATCTTTTACTTCCATTGGTGGATGCAGGGGAAAAAATGGAAATTGATTCCATTATCTCTAATGCAAATTGCCCATGCAAAGCATACAAGCATTGAATGGAGAATAACACTGCCCTGTCTCGTTCTTGCTATACAAGGGGTTAACTCCAGCTTCCCTTGAACAAGTGTTCAGGTGAAGGGCTGCCAGAGACATAGGAGATGGAGGCAGGGCTTCTTACTGAGGCTCTGAGATCAGGGTTGATGTAGGAAAGTTCTTGTTTGCTGGGCTTCTGGCTGATGTTTGCTTTGTGTGATATGAGATATTGTCTGTTGCTGTGTTAGTTTCTGCTCTGGTTATACCTCCTCTCTATGCTTGTCTTCTATAATGTCTTTTTTCTATTATTTTCCCCTCTCTTCCTTCCCTTCCTCTGCTCAGTATCACTAAGCTTATCCTCTTGTCCTCATTCCTCCTTTTTTTTCCTGAGCCTTACCGTCTTCTCTTGTCTTTTTCCTCTGTCTCATTTTTTTCTTTTGCTTCTCTGTTTGTTGCCATATTCACTTTTCCCTAACACGTGCCCTGTTCTTTCTCTTTTATCAGATCACATCATTTTTGTACTGCCCGATTTAGTGAACGCATAACAGTAACCATCAAATGTTAGTAGAAGGAACACTGTAGACTTTGAATAAGTAGCGAGTGGACTGTCTTTCAGGCATGCAGCTGCACACACTAAAAGACCTGATCCAAAGCTCATCGAAAATAATGGGCAGACCCCCATTGACTTCACTGGTTATTAGACCAGGCACTAAAATGTAGCATACCTAATCTGTGTGACCATTCATCACTGTTACGTATTTATCGATCGACTGGCAAACTGGTTAATTACATGCTGAAACTAAGAACACAACTGCGTACCAAACTAGACTTAAAAATATATTAGTCATTTTTAAGACTCGGGTCTTGTCTACATGGGACAGTTGCACCAATTTAACTTAAATCATTTTTAAACCAAGTTAGTTAAACTGGTGCAAAGCCCTGCTTGAAAGCCTCTTATTCTCATTTTGGAGTGGTTTATTTCAGTTAGCTTAAATCTATTCTTAAGCAATTTAAGCTGAACTGCAATGGACCTGCTTTAAACCAAATAAGAGTGTCTACTCAGACTTTTGCACCGGTTTAACTATTGGTTTCAAATCACCCCTTTAGTTAGACCGGTGCATTTTCCTCATGTTGACAAAGCCTAAACCCAGAGAAATGTAATCTCTCTTCACTTTTCTCACAGATCGACAGCTCGTGATTTCATGTTTTCCCTCTTGAGATCTCAGCACCTTACAGCGTAGGGAAGGATAAAATCTCAATGGGAAGATACATTAATAAAAATTGTATTGAGAGGAGGGTGGGAGGGGAAGGCCTCCCCAAGAATGAGAGGTTTTAATGATGGAACATTTTCCTCATTGTATCACAGCTGTAGGAGAAGAGGAGGAGGAAGCCACAGACTGCTCTACCTTTGTGCAGATTCTTATCTCCTTCCTCCTACTCGTGATCGGTGACTATTGCTAATCGGGATCTGCTACATACATTCATGGGGAAGAAGCTGATCAAAAATATCAGTCAGCAGTGGGAGGCCAGAATGTGTCTGGTTCTGCACAAGCTGGGAAGTGGGTGAAAGGAGCCTTCACCACTTACAGCAGAGGCCAGCCACAATCTGGAGTGGGAGTGCAGGCCCTGAGTCTGCCTAGTGCCATCGGTGATGCTAAACTGCCCAAAAGGGGCAGGATAAAGCCATCTGTCCCAGAGGAGCTGACGGTATGGAGGGGGAATACATACTCCCTGGCGGACAGACTGCTTCTTGCAGCATGCACTCTTTGGGAGCTTCTCCTGTAGCACAAAGATAGAGCAGTCTCCTCCTTTGAGCCACAGTGTTTACCCAAGTAAGGCAAGGCATGTAACCGAGCGGAAGAACAGGTAGAGAAATCTGCCTTGGTGCACCTTTCCCAGGACAGATAAAGTTCTGACTGAGAGGTCAAACAGGCATGTAAGCCATCCAAGATTCCAATGGCTCTTGGGAGAGAATGTGACCTTGATACTGGACTAGAAGAATCTTGAAAAGACAGAGCCCTGGGGAAGTCAGTAAATGATACAGAATCTGATTCTGCATACCACTTTGTTTCAGTCTTTGTCAAATGCTGCGCACAGGAAATGTGATATTTTAGGAAAAAATTGTCAAAATTCCTAAGAAACCGTGCAGCCACCATTAAGGGTTTCACATTTTTATTTCCTGCAGTCAGGAAGTGGCAGCTTAATTTCATGAACGAGTCCATGATCCCTTTGCAGTCACATATGCATATGTGGAAATAGATAAGCTTATCTATTGTGCGCTGTGTTTGTTCCATGGCATAATTTATTCTAGTCAAGTTCTGCTATCATGCCACTCAGTGTAGTATCGAAACCTCTCTATACCATATTCTGTCCTATTCACGTTTTTGTATTACATTCATCATTGTGGTATTTGAGTGCCAGTGAGCAGTATCCTACTCTGTTCAGGTTCTTATACAGTGCCCACCACTGTGGTATGTCCTATATAGTGTGTTCTATTCAGGTTCTTGCACCATACCCCTCACCATATTGAGTGCCTGTATACTGTACTCTATTGTATTCAAATTTCTACATGCTACAACTCTTGCTGTGCTCGCTAAGTGCCTGGGTACTGTATTCTATTCTGTTCAGATTCTTATATGTCTCCACAATATGCAAGTGACTATCTAGTGTCCCAAATACCTTGTTTAAATTTATTTTCAACTCAGATTTTTCACAGCAGAGAATTTATTATTTTAAAAAATAGCAATTGCACCTGGAAGTGAATGACCAAGATGATTTTTATTTTGTCCTGACAATAGAGGCTACACATCTTTGGCAATTGCCATTATTGAGCTCTTTAAGTGAGAACAAACGGAATACCCCCCTCCAACACACACGTGCACGCCTCTTTTTATAACATATTTATTCATTAAACATATGTTTCTTTTTGAAAGATGAAAGCTATTAGCACTTTAAAATAGAACCTTTTTTTCATTGCTTTTCATAGAAACAGTGCCACAGTGTTATGGGAAAAAAACCATTAACATGCCACATTTAATTAACTAACTAAATATTCTATTAAAGCTCTTTTCTGCTCCCTCAGTTTTGACAATAGGTATATAAATACACTATGTTGATGACTGACCTTCAAACTAGTGTTTTTGCTTTGTTAAGTCTGTGCTGTGATTTGAATACCATTGTCCCATTTGCACAAAAAAGCCTCTTACCTACAGAAGCTGGATGTATGGCTAGATGGGTCAGATGAGGGGGACCAAATCCTGACATTCTTACTCAAGCAAAATATCCTCTGATGTCAGTTGGGATTTTGACTCGGTGAGGATGGAGGTGTCAAGCTTGCAGGAGGCTGGATAACTCCTGCAAGGTGCTGGATACCCTCAAATCCTATTGGTCACTCTGGGAGTTGACCGTTATAGTAAACTCTTCAGGGATTGTCTCAGTATGGGTAAGTTTCAAGATGGGGGGTGTGATTCACAGCTTGAGGAGACATATTCACACTAGCTCTCATCAAGCTAGTGCACTGCCGCAGCTATCGCCAGTTTTGAGCACACTGGCTCAATGAGAGCTAGCATAAGTATGTCTCCCTGAGCTGGGAATCACATATCTGTTGTTATGTGTTTATACGGTGCTGTAGAAATGGTTACTTTTGTATCTCCCTCCTGAACTTCGCTGTGCTTTCTGTGGTGGTCTGAAGGATCTAGGCCTAGGTCTTCTCTTCATGATGTTAAAGATCCTATGGTATTTCCATAAGAGCTGGGGTTTGCTCAAAACTCATTGGTGAAGTTCCCTTATGCCATGCTGGTTCTGTGTGCCCTTTGGTCGCCATCCCTCTAATCCAGAGGCCGCTGCATTTTAGTGGTGCTACATGTATGTAGTTTGTAAGGCCTGCTGGGCTCTGTTGAGGTGAAAGGCGGTGCCTTTAAGACAATTTACATTTGCCTTAAGCAAAAGGACTTGGTATTTCCCTGATGCATCTCATTTTTCCTGCTTTTGGATGTCTGAAACAGGCCATGGCACTTTTACTTTGACAAGAAATAAACAGTGGATCTTTATTGTTCATTTCTCTCACAGGGTGACTGGCCCTTGAAAGGGAAATAGGTTCAGCCCCACCTGTGGGATACTTAGCTTACCTCCTCAGGTGGAGAAAATGAGCAAAATCACATAACAAGCAGGCCATGTAGCTAAATCAGAGTGTAGATAAAAGAAGCCTGTGAAGAGTAGTGGGGGAAAGAAAGACTCCATATAGGAAGCAGTGGGAGTTGCTGATAGATAAAGAGTAGTGAGTGGTTCAAGGAACCAGGGGGTGGCATGGGGTTGAGAAGAGAGACTCTGAGGAAGAAGGGGCTATGACCAGTTTGTTTTGTGCTTATTTTGGAGTTTTCTTTTTTTGTAACTTAGTTAAAGGGCCCAGCAATTGTAGCAGGTGACTGCAGCAACCAAACCAGACTGAGAGGTTGGGTGATTCAGAGTGTGAGAGGAAAAATGGAAGTAGTGTTTAGCACAAAGCCAGACCACGTAGGCAGTGCTATTACAATTTCCATTATGATGTCACTAATACCAGTGATCCTACCTTTGCTGCAAAGGGCCCACCCAATCAGCTGAGCTCCTCAGCCAGTGGGAGTTAAGGGTGCTCAGGAAAAATTGGTCTAGAGCTTTCAAGACGGCCTCAACTAAAGAAGAAAGTCTAGGGTGGGGGTGGGTTGTCTGAAACGTCTATTTAAGGACCAAGGTGAAGGATGGGATTTTCAGAACCAGTCAGTATTGGCCTAACTTGGCTCTTATTGAAGTCAACTGTAAAACTCCCACTGGGAGTAGGAGTAGGGTGATGTAACTGCCTCAAATGTCTGTCCATGCAAATGGAGCATTCTGGATGGAATGACAGGAATAGTTGTACTGGTGAGAGGTATAACTGAAAGATGTCCTAGTTCCCACTGATACTTGCTTTGTCCAGGTGACTGTTTTGTAACAGCCCACCAACACACTAGCAACGTGTCAATATAGCAGATGAGTTACATATGCTTAAAAATATAATACACTTTAAATAATGCAAACACTTCAAAGGGAATGACTGTAGTGGTGTTTTGATGTGGGAGCAATGAGCTGGAACAGCCATGTACACATATGAATGTGATCTGCTGTGTTTGGAATGAGATTAAATGCTGAAATCAGGTGCTCTGGAAAATAAATTAATTAATCAAGGAGACCTGAGGAAAACAAAGGCACTTACCAGCAGTCCCAGTCATGCACTGAGAAGATAAAACTGAGCTGATAGGCTTTTATGGCCATCTCTCTATGAATCTGTCTGTCTGGGTGCTTTTCTGGTGTCCAGCACCGTAGTAGCTGAACATTGCTGCTTGAGTAGTATGAGCAGTTCAAGGACAATACTTCACTTCTAAATTCTCATGAAGAAGAGAAACCTCCATTCTTTGGACAATGCCCTTGGGGCTTACACCTTACAGATGATTTTAAGGATTTGTTCCCATAACTTGCCTTGCTCATGAAAGAATATCTTTGGAGTTAAGGTATTTTTTGATGGTGACTCACTAGTGTTTCCATAGGTGGCTTCAGGGAGGTAAGAAGGCATTTAGTAAGCCAGTTTATACCCCAACTAAATGTCATCAAAAGGTCTATTTTCTCAGCAAGGTGACAGACTGGCCCATCACACATGTGCATTAAGGTGCAAAACTACTTCCCAACAGCAGACTTTCAGGCCTATTGACCAGTAGGCAAATAAATCGCTGGAAAGTTAGAAACAGATGCAATTTATCCTGTATCGCTGCTTAAAAGGAGAGTTTATTTATTTTTTATAAAACACTTTCTTTTCATCAAGCAAAATCACAACAGTAACACAAATACAAAATATACTTAAATTGCAGTATTTAATTTGTGTGAATGGGCTACTGTATTACAAAAGGTTGTTTTTTTAAAAGATTATTCCACACTTTTGATTACATTAAATATACCCTTAAATGTGTGTCTGCCAAAAGGAAAAGGTATAAATAGTATTTTATTTTGGGCTATTCTCTTCTAAGAGTAGAACTTGGCCCTGTATATCTAAAGCTACATCTGTATTGTTGACAAATTTCAGTAACATTATTTTTTCTCCATGAAGCTGATTTGTGGACAGTCAAAGCTATAGCTCTTTATTTTAGCTACAGAATTATAGAGCTTTTCTATGTGTTTCCATTTTCAGAATTAAAAAAAGAGGTTGCTAGCTGGGACTGGTGTGGGAAAAGCAACACAGCTGAAAGCCATTTATTGTCTGTTAACAAAGCTCAGCGCACCCACAAATTACTTCTATGTATTCCAGAATCTTCACTGAAAAAAAACAGGGTAACAAAGAGAGAGGGTTTTTTTTTTTTTTAAATTAGACTGTAGTTAATTGTTGGTCAATAATCAGAAGGACTCTTTGTGAGCTGTTGAACAGAAAAGGAAGGAAGGTCCTTGTGCAAAGACAAAAGAAGCTTTGAACAGAGCTCTGATTGAAAGATGGCAAATGCTAATTATGTGTGGGTGTGATCCAAGTTAATATTCACTGCCTCTGCCCACCAAGGGTCTACATTGGCTTTTTTTAAGAGCTGTAATTTGACACCACATCTAATATTTTTATTTTAATTTTTTTAAGCAAAACTAACTTAAGAGGCTCCAGCTGTTAGAAATATCATATGCTCTAATCTGATATGGTTTACAAGGGGGAAAAAACAGGACATCCCTTAGCAACATGTCCTGTGTTGAAACCTGTAAATATTAACAGATCCTATTAAGAATAAATCTCTTGCTTATAGGATTTGAATAATCAAAGTACATTTTATATATGCACACATGGGGCTTGATTCTGTTCTGCTTGCACTGGTATAAATCAGGAGTGACTCCAGTGAGAACAATGGAGTCATAACAGCGGACCACCAGCATGGGAGGAGACTCAGACCCACAATATATGATATAATGGCTAGTCTATCACTGCTGTTTTCTGACTGGATTTTACTGCTGCTGCTCTTAACATTAGTATCAGCTAGTGGAGTTTCTCCTTTAGCCTCAAGTGAGAGAAGCCTATACTTTTGGAGCAGAAAGCCTGATGAAGGCCTGACTCTTCTCACACAAGTATAGCTCCCTCACTTGTGGAATTATGCCTGATTTACAGTGGTGTAAACCAGGCTCAGTATTTCACATACAGTGCTGTCTGTGAGAAGTGTAGCTGCTGACCATGCTGTCTGTACAGCATGTATGATACGTGTGAATTTGTTACAGATGGGCAACCTGGTAGGCTGATTTAAATAATTTACTTCATTACTAAATAGGCTACCTCCACTGTTATGAATGCCATGGGGGTGGGAGCAATCAGTGTAATTTGTGAAGGGGAGTGGCCTGTTTAGAAGGACTAGGCATGCCCAGAAGGACCTATTCAGCAGTATCTAGTGCTATCAGCCGTAGTGGGGGTTAGCTGTGTCAGTTGTTCTTAACTTTTGGTGGGGCCCGGTCTGGGGGGCATGCGACCCTGGTGGCTACATGCTTCCCCTCCCAGGAAGATTGTGTGGGTTAGGACCTGTAATGCCAGATGCAGTTTTTCAAATAATCTGGATTGTTTGCAATGGAAGAACAATAAGAGGTTTAGGGTATTGTCTTTCAGAAATCATGTGTTTGGGTTTTTTTTATGTACAATCTGCTAAACAACGTGAAATGATCCTTTAGGGGAAAAAAAAGGTGAGGGTGAAGGCATTTTAGGGCTTGACTATAGTGGGAGTTGTTCTGGAATACCTATTCCTGATTAATTGAGGAACACTCTTACTCTGAATTAGTTTAATTTATTGGAATAAGAGCATCCACAAAGGAGTTAATCAGGAATAGTTCATCTGTTTTAAATTCATACCTCTGTTTGTTCTGGATTCATTTTCATGTGTAGACAAACCTTAAGTGTAACGTTGCCAGACAGAGGATCCTAACTGAAACGCTTTGGGTCAGTAGAGCCCAAGCGTACTTTCCAGCTTGTAGGCTGCACAAAAAGCAATACTGAGCCCAGAGTCTCAGCATTAGCTCAGAATGGATTCACTTTCCCATGGGGGGGGGAAAAGGACACTCTCTTTTGAAGTGCTAATTGTGCTAAATAACACACATTCATTATCCATATTTTACCAATATCTGTAATGATTTTGATTCCAAGTTCATCCTTTAAATTGGTATGTGAGTGGAAAGGGGATGGCCCAACAGGTCATTTAATATCTCATTGTGATATCATGCAAGACATGAAGATTTGGAAATCAAGCCTACAATGTGTGCAATGTCTTCACTGCAAAAAAAGGGTTTGTTTTTGCAGCAGTATAATTAATGTGTGTTAGCAATCCGCCTGTGAAATCCTGTTGTAGACAAGGCACCTGTATTTTTAACCATGAGGTAGCTAGATGAGGTCAGCAGTATGCTCACTCTGACCCCTCAATCTATGGTTGACCTCATGGTAAGACTACAGTGCCTTGTTGCTACTAGGATACAGTGAGAGGCTAACATGCATTAGTTGCGCCTTGGTAAAAACATACCTTTTTTGGCAATGAAGATGAAGCCTTAGAGTGCCTAAGTCTGCCCTCTAGATCTGCAAGCATAACTCCTGTGGAAGTCAGGAGGGAGCTATGTGAGCATCTAATGCCAGCATCTGGCTTTGAAGAATAGCCTCTGTCAAGTTCACTTCCCAAGTTGTTCCCAGTGAACAAAGGGTTAATTCTTAACTCTACTTCCTCCTTCTGTCACCTAGGTGTGCAGGGAAAGGGCTCTGAGAATGGCAGCTTGACAGAGAGAGGGATGAGAACGGGTTTTGGAAGTGGAGTGCCACACGCAGGCCCTATGGAAATGGGATTTACCTTGAGTAGGGAGCAGAGGATTCTGCTTCCTTTCTGGATGCATTGCCTTATTTTGCTGTCTTGTTATTTAACACTTTTCCTTGCAGAAAAGACCTTGCTGAGTGCAGTTGTATTTTGTTTTAATCCTCTTGGGTCATTCCACTGTCCTGCTGTGATTTATTGCCCTGTAAAATATTCTGGATAACCTAATTTCTATTATTCCTGTGGGGGTTATTCCAGGCTGGTGAGAATCGCATTCAGCTCTTTGTAAAATGTTACTCCATTTCCTTAGTTTCTCATTGAAGTGGCTCATCAAAAGGAAGAATATTATGGGCCTGATCCTCATCTTATGAATGCAGGGGGCTGCCCTTATGGCTGCATATCTAAGCTAGGATCTTTAATATTCTCTCAGTGTAGCGTAACTTACATAATTATATTTCGCTGACAAGTAAAAAGGATCAGTTCCAATTCTATTCTGTATGTAGAAATTTTCCAACCAGCTCTAAACACAAGACAAAACTGTGACCAAAATAAAAAATGAACATTTTGAATGTTTTTCACAAAAATTGCTCCCTATTTTCCAAACTCCTCTGTGTCATGTGCTCAGGGGGACATATAAGGCTCTTATATATGCCTATGTAACTTCACTGAAGTGAGTGGAGTTGCATGGATGTGTCAGAGGGCAAAAATATGTCCCACTGTCTGTCCTTTGAGTCTAGAATGGTGACTCTAATGTTCTTCAGTGCCTCAAAAGAAAAAATACAAGTAGATCTTGCTTGTAAGCTAAAGTGCTCTGCCCTGCTCCATGAGTCAATTAATTTCACCCTCCTGTCTCAACCAGTGGAAAGTGTAATGAATAGAAGTCAGTCTGCTTTGTGTGCATGGCTAGAGTTTTTAGTGGGGTTCCTTCCCCTGGTCAGGACTCTTCCCTGTTTGAAAGCACAGAGCAACAGTTTGGGGAGCATTATTGTCTTTGGTTCTTGCAGTCTCCCAGCTAAACAAATTAGAAACAGAATATTTTTACACTTGCTGTTTAATTTGCTTCTGTGCTGTAAATGAGATAAATGCCATTTGAAAATGACAGAACAAAATTAAATCTTTGCAAGATTGTGTTAACTGATACTGCTCTTAATTAGTATTGGGTGAAATGTTGACGTGCTTTACTCAGTTTTAAACAGGAAAACTCCCATTGGATTTCAAAGGCTGAGTAAAAGGTCTCAGGATTTTACCGTTGGGGCCAAATTTGGGCTTCTTCTCCATTTGCTTTGTGGCAGCTGGAAAGCCATTTTTAAATGATTGCCTGGGAAATCCCTTTGTGTAAAGGGAGTCTTTCCATCTGGCCCCGTTGTGTGAGGTGTTATCCAGAGAACCTCTGTGTTCTGGCTACCAGAACAGCTCCTTGGGGCCATGAATAGACATAAAGTAGAGAAGGCTTTGGACTAGGGCTGTTGATTAATCTCAGTTAACTCACATGATTAACTAATAAAAATTTATTGCCATTGATCTTACAGTTAAACAATAGAATACCAATTTAAATTTATTAAATATTTTTGGATATTTTTATACATTTTCAAATATATTGACTTAAATTACAATATAGAATACGAAGTGTACAGTGCTTACTTTATATCATTTTATTACAAATATTTGCACTGTAAAAATGATAAACAAAATAAATAGTATTTTTCAATTCACCTAGTACAAGTAGTGTAATGCAAGCTCTTTATCATAAAAGTGCAACTTACAAATGTAGATTTTTTTTTGTTCTATAACTGCACTCAAAACCAAAACAGTCTAAAATTTTAGAGCAGTGTGTCTCAAACTGGGGTCGCCGCTTATGTGTAGGGAAAGCCCCCGGTGGGCCGGGCTGGTTTGTTTACCTGCCTCGTCCGCAGCTCCGGCCGATCACGGCTCCCACTGGTCATGGTTCACTGCTGCAGGCCACTGGGAGCTGCTGGAAGCGGTGTGGGCCGAGGGACTTACTGTCCGCTACTTTCCGCAGCTCCCATTGGCCTGCAGCAGCAAACCCACAGCCAGACCTGTGGACGGGGCAGGTAAACCAGCCCGGCCCGCCGGGGCTATCCCTACACAAGCAGCAACCCCAGTTTGAGAAACACTGCTTTAGAGCCTACAAGTCCACTCAGTCTTACTTCTTGTTCAGCTAACCACTAAGACAAACAAGTTTGTTTACATTTATGGGAGATAATGCTGCCTGCTTCTTATTTATAATGTCACCCAAAAGTGAGAACAGGTATTCATGTGGCACTTTGCAAGGTATTTACGTGCCAGGAGGGCTAAACATTCATATGCCCCTTCCTGCTTCGGCCACCATTCCAGAGGACATGCTTCCATGCTGATGACGCTTGTTAAAAAAAATAATGCATTAATTAAATTTGTGATTGAACTCCTTGGGGGAGAATTATATGCCTTCTGCTCTGTTTTACCCGCATTCTGCCATATATTTCATGTTATAGCAGTCACAGATGATGACCCAGCACATGTTGTTCATTTTAAGAACACTTTCACTGGAGATTTGACAAAACGCAAAGAAGGTACCAATGTGAGATTTCTAAGGATAGATACAGCACTCGACCCAAGGCTTAAGAATCTGAAGTGCCTTCCAAAATCTGAGAGGGACGAGGTGTGGTGCACGCTTTCAGATGTCTTAAAAGAGCAACTCTCAGATGTGGAAACTACAGAACCCAAACCACCAAAATAGAAAATCAATTTTCTGCTGGTGGCATCTGACTCAGATGATGAAAATGAACATGCATTGATTGGTCCGCATTGTTTTGAATCGTGATTGAGCAGAACTCATCTTCAGGATGGACGCATGTCCTCTGGAATGGTGGCTGAAGCATGAAGGGACATATGAATCTTTAGTGCATAAATATCTTGTGATGCCGGCTATGACAGTGCCATGCGAATGCCTGTTCTCGCTTTCCAGTGACATTGTGAACAAGAAATGGACAACATTATCTCCTGCAAATGTAAACAAACTTGTTTGTCTGAGCAATTGGCTGAACAAGTAGGACTGAGTGAATTTGTAGGTTCTAAAGCAGTGGTGAGCAACCAGCAGGGTAATCTGCTCGCGGGCTGTGAGACAGTTTGTTTACACTGACTGTCTGCAGGCATGTCCACCTGCAGCTCCCAGTGGCCATGGTTCGCTGTTCCTGGCCAGTGGGAGCTGCGGGAAGCAGCGGCCAGCACGTCTCTGCGGTCTACGCTGCTTTCTGCAGCTCCCATTGGCCGGGAACGGCAAATTGTGGCTCCTGGGAGCTGCAGGCGGCCGTTCCTGCGTACAGTCAATGTAAACAAACTGTCTCATGGCCCCCCAGTGGATTACCCTGAAGAACTGAGTGCAGCTCACAGGCCGCAGGTTGTCCACCACTGCTCTAAAGTTTTACATTGTTTTATTTTTGAATGCAGGTTTTTTTATAAATAGTTCTACATTTGTAAATTCACCTTTTATGATAAATAGATTACACTACAGTACTTGTAATGGGAGAATTGAAAAATACTGTTTTTCTTTTTTTTACAGTGTAAATATTTATAATAAAAATAAATATAAAGTGAACACTGTACATTTTGTATTCTGTGTTGTAATTGAAATCAGTATATTTGAAAATATAAAAAATATCCAAAAATATTAAATAAATGGTATTCTGTTATTGTTTAACAGCGCTATTAATTGAACGATTACACAAGATTATTTTTTTTAATTGCTTGACAGCCCTACTTTGGGCTGGTCTTATTTACATCAGTGTCACAAGCTGGTCCTTTACAGGGAGTTAGACCGAGCCTCACCTATGATGGCTGGAGATTAGATGGCCTTTTTTAATTATTAGATCCAGCTGGGAAGGGGTCATGGGATGCCTACAAAAGTCATTGAGAGCTCAGCTGGGGAGAGGGAACAGCTGAAAGGTGCTTGGGTCCTCTGGCAGGTCCTGGAAAAGAGTGGTCTGGTGGGGAACTGTAGGGCATTGTAGAGTTACAGGAAGGAGGATGGCTCTTATGATTGGCTCTGGGAGAAAGGAGACTCACAGATGGGGAAAGCCCAGAGTGAGGGCACTGTAAGAGAGCAGCAGGAAAGAACTGAGAGCTGAGCCCTAGGAGAACTGAGAAGATCCTTTTGTTTATGTTGTACTTGGAACTGTTGTCTAAGTTTTTTACCAGCACCGTGCCAGATGAAGCAGAGAGACTACTGCCTGAGAGAGTTTCTCTGGGTGGAAACTGAGGCAGGGTGAATAGTGCCATGGTGATCTATAAGGGGGTGTTGCTAAGGCTGACACTACCACACAGAGATTACATCAATCTCAGACTTGTCCCCGAATCTGGGGGCTTATAAAGGTGGTGAACAGACACTGTTCCCCCAACCAACTCAAGGCTGCATTCAATGAGATTTAGGCTTCTAAGTCATATTGGAAATTTTTATCCTTAGTGTCTCAATTCCCCATTTAAAAAAAATGAAATAAGTGCTTCCCTACACAGAGATTATTGTGAGAATAAATGCATTAAAGATACCGTGGTAGTGGAGGCCACAGAAGTACCTAAGGTAGGTAGAAAGAGAGACTTGGTGATGACATAACAAGTAATCACTCTGCACACCTATGGGTGACAGAATCTGGCCCTTAATTATTGGGCCAAGTGATGTCCTCTGTTACAAGTGATGTCCTCTGTTATTGGGCCAAGTGATGTCCTCTGTAACTTTAGAGGGATCACATAGGTGTCATTGAGGGTAGAAATGGGGCTATTATGTTAAAATCCTAGTCAGTGTAACACTGTCTGACTCCTGCTCAGTCTGAAGGTTCAAATGTTCATAACTGCTTGCCCCTGATAAACAGTGAAATGTCTCTGAAAGGATGGTGGGTAATTACTGTTGTCATTTTGGAACCTTCCTTAAAGCTTTAGAATGAAACCTTTGCATATAGCCTCCAACAATAGAGAACACCAGGTTGCCAGTGCAAGTTTTTTCCCTTCAGTATATCTTCTAGCATAGTTAAGACTCTGAAGGGGAACTCAGGAGCTCTAGATTCTATTCCCAGCTCTGCCACAGACTTCCTCAGGCAAGTTATTCATGCTCTGTCTCTCAATTCCCCATCTGTAAAATAGGAATAATAATACTTCCTTTCTCCCACCCTTTCTGTCTTATCTACATTGCTTGTACAATGGTTGGGAAAGGGATTGTCTCTTACTATGGGTGTATATGTAGTTCCTAGCGCAGTGGGGCTCAAATCTTGGTTGAGCACCCTGTAGAACTAATACTACTAATAAAAAAGAGTGCTTTGCTCCAGTCATTTCCCTTGAAAGATTTCACAGCTCTATCAATTTCAATGTCAGGAATATTTTTTTGCCAGGTATCTATACTAAAAGTTACCATTCTGTATTGCATCCTTTTACTCCTAGTTATTTCCCCTTTGTATCAACCTAACCTTTAAATCTTTGTATATTGTTGGGAACATAGAATTGTCAGACTGGATCAGACCACCTGCTTCATCTAGCCCGGAGTAGGCAACATATGGCACAGGTGCCAAAGGCGGCAACGCGAGCTGATTTTCAGTGACACTCACACTGCCCAGGTCCTGGCCACCGGTCCAGGGGGCTCTGCATTTTAATTTAATTTTAAATGAAGCTTCTTAAACATTTTAAAAACCTTATTTACTTTACATACAACAATAGTTTAGTTATATATTATAAACTTATAGAAAGAGACCTTCTAAAAATGTTACAGTGTTAAAAACGTTACATCATAAGTGAGGCTCGGTCCCTGTAAAGGACCGGCTTGTGACACTGATGTAAATAAGACCAGCCTAAAGTAGGGCTGTCAAGCAATTAAAAAAAAATAATCTTGTGTAATCGTTCAATTAATAGCGCTGTTAAACAATAACAGAATACCATTTATTTAATATTACTGGCACACGAAACCTTAAATTAGAGTGAATAAATGAAGACTCAGCACACCACTGCTGAAAGGCAGCTGACCCCTGATCTAGTCCATTATCCTGTTGCCAACAGTGGTCAACACCAGCTGCTTCAGAGGAAGATGCAAGAAACACTGTAATAAACAATTATGGTAAAACCTGCCCCAGGGAAAGTTTCCAACTAACTTCCAATCCTTAGAGCTTGACTTATGCCCTGGAGCCTGAAGATTTCTATCCCTCCAAAAACTCGTTTGTTTTTTTAATATTGTATACGCTGGATATTTTCATTATCCATATAAACGTCTGATCCTTTTTTTAATCCTGCTGCGCTCCTTGGCCTAAGTGATGTCCTGTGACAGAGTTCTACAAGTACAATGACTGGTGTGCATGTGTATTGCCTGGCCTGTTTGTTTCCTGGTTCCTGCTCCCTGAATTCAGTGTTCCAGTGCATGTGTACGTAGCATTGGGTGTGTGCAGTTACTCAGGAACCTGCTGCTACGTATCTGCCATTTGGACTGTTATGATTTGTTCAGACTGTTGCTGAATTAACTGGTTCATGGTTATTACATGTTTTGATTGATCACTTCCTTGCTTGTCTGCTTCTGTTTCCCCATGTTTGGGGATTGCTGTCCTAGGGTGCTTCGGAGCATAACAACAGGCTAATAGTGCACTGTTCGTAAAAATATTTCCATGTATGTGTTTTGAATTTGCTCAGTTTCAAGGACTGTCCCCTGGTTCCTATATTGCCAAACAGAGTGAACAGCAGTTCCTGATCTGCCTTCCCTATACGATTCATTCATGTCTCCTATCTAAGGTAAACACTCCCAATCCTTTCAGTCTCTTTTCACATGAAAGCTTTTCTATGCCCTAAATCATTATCATCATCCATCTCCTTCCTCTGCTGCTGCCCAGTGATATGGGTAGCTGATGCAATGGAATAAAGGGTCACAATCTGGCTCTACTGGCGGTTAAAATTGTACCCCTGGTGGAAGGGTGTGTGTGTTTAATGAAATCTTGTAGGCAATCCTATAAAGTGAACCAAAGCTAGGTCTACACCAGGGGTCAGCAACCTTTCAGCAGTGGTGTGCCGAGTCTTCATTTATTCACTCTCATTTAGGGTTTCGCATGCCAGTAATACATTGTAACATTTTTAGAATGTTTCTTTCTATAAGTCTATAATATATAACTAAACTATTGTTGTATGTAAAGTAAATAAAGTTTTAAAAATGTTTAAGAATCTTCATTTAAAATTAAATTAAAATGCAGCGCTCCCCAGACCAGGACCCGGGCAGTGTGAGTGCCGCTGAAAATCAGCTTCCGTGCCGCCTTCAGCACACGTGCCATAAGTTGCCAACCCCTGGTCTACACCATGAGCTAGGAGTGTGATTCCCAGCTCACGTACATATATGTGGCTCTAGCTTTTGTTGGGATAGCACGAATACAAATAGTAGCATAGCTTCAGTCACACGGGCAGCTGAAGGATCGGCTTAGATATGCTAAGTACGAACTTGCCTGAAACCAGTAGGCATGTGCTTGGTATGGCTAAGCCTTATCTTCACCGCCACTGCCCATGCTACTGCCGCTACACTTTATTATACACATGCTAGCTGCATGAGAGCTAGTGTGAGTATGTGTATGCAAGTTGGAAATCACACTTTTAGGTTGTAGTGTACGCGTAATTAAAGATGGAAAGAATCCTGTGGCACCTTATAGACTAACAGATGTTTTGGAGCATGAGCTTTCGTGGGTGAATGCATCTGAGGAAGTGGGTATTCACCCACGAAAGCTCATGCTCCAAAACGTCTGTTAGTCTATAAGGTGCCACAGGATTCTTTGCTGCTTTTACAGACCCAGACTAACACGGCTTACCCTCTGGTAATTAAAGATTAAATTTTCAAATGCACCTGACTTAGGTTCCTCAGTCTGTCAGTTTTAAATTTTTTTACCCAAATGATTTTATGTATTTATTAGCTGCCAGAGTAAGGCCCCCCAATCCTTACTCACTTTGAGTAGCATCTGGCTCTTGGGAGAAAGTGCCACTCACCCTAAATACGAGAGAGAGAGAGAGAGTGTGGCTGTAGCTGTAAATGAAATGAAGGCTTTAAAGCCTAAAAAACGGTTATTGCAGAAGTGCAGCAACTGCCTCTCCTCAGGATTTGTACTGAGCATTGAATCTGTGCATTATGAAGGAAATGAAAGGTTTGCTTCATTCTTTTCAAAGGAGTTTTGATGTGTGCAGGAGTTGGCTGTGTTAGAAGAGCATACGTTGTGTTCATCAAAGCATTCATCAACAAATAGGCAATGTGAAAAGTGTTCATTATTAGCACATATCATTGCTACTACGGCTCTTGAGAGGAGGAACTGTACTCAGCCATAAAAATCTGCTCTAGGCTGACAATTTACATTCACTTCAATTCAGCCCAGAAATGAATAAATTACAGATTCAGAAAGAAATTAATTAGGCTGTTTTAACAAAAGATGACCCCACCCCCCACCTTTGATCCATATACTATTTTGCCTTCCCCTACCTTTTAAAAAAAAAAAAAAAAAAAAAAAGAGAGTGCATTGAAAAATGTATAGCCCATTCACTGTTAATCAACGACTGAAGGACCCGATCTTGCAAACAAATTCACACATAATGAGATTATGCACATCCTTAACATTAAGTGACTTCAGGAGAGCTACTCACAAGCTTAAAGTTAAGCAGGTGCACATGTGTTTCCAAGACCATGGCAGCAGTGAAGATGTGCCATAATGCATTAATAACCATTATTAGGGAGGAAAATACTAGATTAACTCCAGAAAAATAAATATTGAATCATTTTGAATAAAATATGATGTTCTTTATCTGTTTACTTATCTATTTGGGTACAAAACACATTTGAAAATGTCTTTTCACCAACCAAATGCATGTAACTGGAATTTATATAGCTAATGAATGTGTAGCTTCCCAGCAAAAGTGCAGGATGGGTTTGTGTTTACGTCTAAATAAAAATAATTGTCATTTGCAGTGACATCAGTGCAGATTTACAATAGACTGATGCTGTTAAAATGTAGAAGAAATTATTATATTCTGGTTTTTAATTGTCTATTTTGAATACTAAAAAGTTAACTCCACTTCTAACTATGATATTTTATAATCAATTGCATTTCTTGGAGGAAAAAGTATGGCTCATTTCAAATAAGATCTTGTAGAAATCAAGTGACATCCTGTGATAAGGAACTAGAACTAGTGGTGCAGGAAATGAAATATTACAGTGGAGCAGTAATCATGACTGGAATACATGTATTGAAGGGTATGTGCTGTTCAGGAAAGACAGAAATAAAGGTAAAAGTGGTGGAGTAGCATTGTATATTAATGATTAGGTAGACAATAAAGAAATTAGAAGTGATGGAATAGCTAAAATGGAATTTGTTTGGGTCAAAATCACTTTGGGGAAGAAAGGTAATATACAGTCCACTGGGATAGTCCTTGGGGTCTACTGCAGACTCTCAGGATCCAATTTGGATATGGATAGAGATCTCTTTAATATTTTTAGTGAAATAAGTGCTACTGGGAATTGTGTGGTTATGGGAGACTTTAATTTCCTAGATATAGATTGGAGGACAAGTGCTGCTAATAATGGTAGAGATCTTATATTCCTGGAGGATATAGCTGACAGATTTCTTCACCAAATAATCACTAAACCAATAAGAAGTGATGCTATTTTAGATTTGATATTGATAAGTATCAAGGACTTCATAGAAGAACTGTTTGCAGAGGTCAACGGTAGTTCAAGTGATCATGAGTTAATTCTGTTTAAATTAAATGGAAGGATAAAAGGTCTGCAACTAGGGTCCTTGATTTCAAAAGAGGAAAACTTTCAACAATTAAGGAAATTAGTTCGGGAATGGGCCAGGCTGAAGAACTCAAAAATCTGTATGTGGAAGAGGCTTGGAATTGTTTTAAGTCAAAGTTGCAGAAACTAGCTGAGGCCTGCATCCCAAGCAAGGGAAGGAATTCATAGGGAAGGGTTGCAGACCAAACTGAACAAGCATCTTGAAGAGGTTATTAAGAGAAAGCAGAAAGACTACAAGCAATGGAAGAAGGGATGGATCAGCAAGGAAAGCTACCACTTGGAGGTTAGAAAGTATAGAGAAAAACTGAGACCTGCAGAAAGCCAAGCAGACCTTGCAAAGGAAAGTAAAACCAGTAGTAAAAGGGTCTTTAGCTATATAAATGAAAAGAAAACCAGGCAAAAAGAAATAGGACTGCTAAACATTGAGGATGGAGTGAAGACTAAATATAATCTAGGTATGGCCCAACATCTAAGTGAATACTTTGCCTCAGTTTTTAATAAGAGTAATGAGGAGCTTCAGGACAGTAGCAGGGTGGCTAATGGGAATAAGAATATGGAAACAGAAATTACCACATCCGAGGTAGAAGCCATACTCAAACAACTTAATGGGACCAAATCGGGGTGCCTGGTTAATCTCCATCCAAGAATATTAAGGGAACTGGCACAAGAAATTGTAAGACCAATAGCAAGGATTTTAAATGAATCCATCAAATCTTGATTGTACATATGACTGGAGACCTGCAAATATAGTACCTACATTTAAGAATGGAAAAAAAATGATCCAGGAAACTACAGGCCCATTAGTTTGACCTCAATTGCATACAAAGTCTTAGAAGAAATTTTGAAAAAGAGAGTAGTTAAATGTTAAATGGTAATTGGAATAAAATATAACATGGTTTTACTAAAACTAGATCATGCTAGATCAACCTGTTCTGTTCTTTGAGAAGCTAACAGATTTTCTAGACAAAGGAAATGTAGTAAATCTATTCTACCTGGATTTCTGTAAAGCATTTGATACAGTTCCATAGTTAATTAATAGTTAAATTAGAGAAGATGGGGATTAATATGGGAATTGAAAGGTGGGTAAGAACTGGTTAAAGGGTCATGTGGAAAAGTGAACTGTCCTGCTGGAGAGACATTACTAGTGGAATTTCTGACCTTGGGACCAATCTTATTTAACATTTTCTTTAATGAACTTGGCAAAAAAAGTGGGTGTGTGCTAATAAAATTTGCAGATGACGTAAAGTTGGGTTGCAATGTTGTCATAGCTGTGTTGGTCCCAGGATATTTGAAAGACCGTGTGGGTAAGTTAATATCTTTTACTGGACCAACTTCTGTTATTGAGAGAGACAAGCTTTCGAGATTATACAGAGCTCTTCTAGTATTCCCAATATGGAGGAGGACTAGACCATCAGACAGGAAGATTTGGACAGCCTTGAAAACTGGAGTAACAGTGCAAAGGGCATGGTCATGCACTCAGAGACTAACCACAAGAATTTTTGGTATAAACTGGGGACTTATCAGTAGGAAGAGTCAGAGGAGGAGAAAAAGTTGGGTATATTGGTCAATCACAGGATGATTGTGAGCCACCAGTGTGATGCATCTGTGAAAAAGGCTTATTCAATCCTAGAATGCATCAAGTGAGGTATTGCCAGTAGAAACAGGGAAGTGTTATTACCACAATACAAGGCACTGGCGAGACCTCATCTGGCTTACTGTGTGCAGTTCTGGTCTCATATGTAAATTTGCATCTTCTTGCTCAGTGTATCTGGACCCCGTGTTGCTTCAGAGTAACATAATTTATTTTACAGATTAAAATAAGCATTTACTAGTTTTTAACACCTGTTTAGCTCTTCCTCGTCAATGAAGTGGATTCTTTATGGGCTTATAAGTGTCCACAGAATTGTTAATGGAATTCTGATCTTGATTTTTGGAAGAAGGATTCTGTGGGCACTTGAACATTTTAGTTATTGTAGGAGTGCCTTTCTATAAAGATAACCTTAGTAGGGATGTGATCTGCCCAAAGATGGTATTTTTAACCTGTCATCAAGCCATCTTCATGCAGCAACAGTCAATTACTAGACAGTGGCTCAAAAAGTTTTGGAGTGTAGAAGAATTACAGCATGGTAGAGAGCTTTTGTGATGCAGAGAACACAGGGACAAACTCAAGGGCTGAGCCAAAGCTCATTGAAATTAATGGACAGACTGCCCTCCCTTTGGAATAGGCTCTCAAGCATTAGCAATTAAAGTGACTGGTTGGAAATCTGCTCAGGCCTGCAACATGTTGTCTGGTACTGGAAGAAGAGGGGGAGGTTGTGTGCCATGCCATCTGATTTTTTTTTCAGTACCCCTCTCTGGCAGCTTGGGCTCCTGTTCTTGCTTGTGACCCTGCATACCGTAAGAATGGGCATGGGTGAATGAGAATATTTCTTGCCTCTTTTTCTCCCCTCCCACCCTTCCCATATGAAATGGCAGATGGACTGAGTGGGAGCAGTGTGAAAATGAAGTGGAGAGTGTTTGTGACTCAGCGGTTGAGCTGGGAACAGCTGAGTAGAAAGTCAGCTAACTGGGCTCAAACACTCAGGTGCAAGATTCCCATTCAGTTCCTCCAGAGATTAGGATAGGCCATTATGGATGGGGCTGTTTGTTTTTCTGCAGACCTTATTTACAGTAGAGAGGAGGAACACAGAATGGTTGGTTTGTTCTCGGAGTTTGTACAGAAATTGACAGAGCAAAGGAAGGATGTCCTGGTGATTAAGGCACAGCCCCGGGTCTCAGGAAATCTGGGTCCAGAATTTATGCTCCTTTCTATTATCCTCAGTAAGGATTTGGCTTCTAATTTTTAAAAGAAGTCTTTTTGTCTCTAACTGCCTCTTTTACGCTGTTGTTTAGTCATGGCGGCATTTTTTGGTGCTCTTACTGTTTTGTTTTGGTGAGTTTTTTTTAAATTTGGAGTATACATTATGACGGGGCAAGGCCAGATGGTATAGGAAAGTACTGAGGAACAAGTATGTTATTTCCAGGCTAAACAAATCCCTGGTACCAGGGTAACAGAATGGCAGTTGCTCCAGGTTAACCAAGACACCTGTGGCCAATTAAGATCCTTCTAGAAAGCAGTGGAGATAGCTAGGTTGATTGGGATACCTGAAGCCAGTCAAAGACTGGCTGGAACTTGTTAAAAGCCTCCCAGTTAGTCAGTGAGGTGTGTGTGTGTCAGGAGCTGTAGGAGGAAGCTGTGCTGCTGAAAAAACTGATAGTACAAAACCTGT
The DNA here is from genome assembly GCF_007399415.2 of Gopherus evgoodei. Lineage (NCBI taxonomy): Eukaryota > Metazoa > Chordata > Testudines > Testudinidae > Gopherus > Gopherus evgoodei. The sequence continues at coordinate 109,991,905 of NC_044325.1, read as the reverse complement.
CCGACACAAGGAAGGAGGCCCAGAGGTAAGAGTGCTGTGGGGAAGTGGTCCAGGGAATTTTACTCGTCCTGTTTCAACAGGTCAGCTACCAATAGCTGCTACTATTAGGGTCCCTGGACTGGAGCCCAGAGTAGAGGGAGGGCCTGGTATCCTCCCCCCCCCGCACTCTCCATGATTAATCACAGAGACTGAGAGACAACAGAGACTGTGCAAGGGAGGGTTGCTTCTTCCCACCTCCCTTGCTGGCTTATGATGAAAATGGTTCAGTAGGCTGTGACTCTTGCCTCTAGAGAGAAGAACTACGTGGAGGGTCACAGTGAGCCTCTGAGGCTAGCGTAAATCCTCCTGGAAGCTCAGGACCCACAGAGACAAGGTCGGAACTTTGTCATAACATATAGTTTGAGCCTCAGTTGTGGTGTCTCCATGCAGTTTGCTGGCATTTCACTCTTGTGACTGTTCCCTTTAATTTTTGTTTAACGAGTCTCCTCATTTTTGGGTATGCCCCCTTTCTGAAGTTAAATGATACTGTAGTGGGTTTCTTTGATATTTCCCCTTACAAGGATGTTAAATTTAATTACACTGTGGTTGCTATTACCAAGCCATTCAGCTATATTCACCTCTTGAGCTAGAACCTGTGCACCACTTAGGACTAAGTCAAGAATTGCCTCTCCCTTTGTGGGTTCCAGGACTAGTGGCTGCTTCTTGAAGCAATTAGAGAGATGAGGGAAAGATGGAACAGAGCAGAAGGAGAAAGGGAGAACTTAACTAAATGGGTGAAAGAGGGCAAGAGACAACATAAAACCAGAAGAAAATGAAGGTGGGAACATGTCACCAGCAGATGCTCTCGCTCTTTTCAAATCTAACTTCTTTCTTAATCTCTTAACCACATCTTCAATAAAGTGTACCTTTTTTGGCCAGCTTCTTTCTGCCCTGTTGCTCATCTGCCATATTCCACCCCAGAGATGGTTGCATTTCACTAGGTGGGAATTGATTCCTACAGTATAGACAGCTAGAGCAATATGTCCAAACTTGTTTCTTGGCTGCACTTGCACATTTCCAATTAAAGCCCATAGTTAACTCAATAAACTCATTTGGGCTTCTGTAGAATGAAAGGCTTTATTAAAATGTAAGAATTCCTTATTATTTAATTTTTTCATATGTTTTTTGATCTCCTGTTAAATGGCTTCTGATTGTTCTGTGACTTAACTCTGCGAATTCCCTGTGCATGGTTTACTTGAAAGGACTCTCAGTTCATTTTGATTCTTGCTTTTGTTTCTCTTGATGTTTTCTTTCTTTGCTAGTTATTAGAGATGACCTCAGACAGAAGCCTCAAATTGTAGCACCACTAAATTTGAGAGGTGGATTGAGATCTGATCTTTGTGCCTATCCTTATTCGCTACATTGCAATTTTTACATCTCCCCAGACATCACTTGCCATCTGCACTACCGAATCTCTTCCACAGTCTGTAGACTATGCTGAGGACAAAAACCTACCAAGTTAAGTTTGGATGAAGCTAAGTCTGGGTCATTTAGCTTTGTCCAAACTGCCACTTGTGGGGTCGCTTAATAGCAAGGAAGGCAGTTTTAAGGATGAGCACAGGTATCTCTGGGTTGTTGTCTACCACACCAGCATCTGGCCAAGCATTTGAAATCTTCATTTTTTGAGCTAAAAAGGGATTTTTGTTTCTTGTTTTCCTTCCAGAAGAGAGAAGGGGATGAGATAGATATTGCTCCAACAATAGACTGAAGAAAAGTAAGTGGGCACTTTCTATCTATAGGTGCATTTATGTAAGACACTGGAACCTTGAATATAGGATATCACACAATTCCACAGCTGCAGAATTGTGTTCTAAGTCTGAACTTTAATTTTAAAAGGTAAAATTTTTCTAACCCTTTCTAATGGCATGGAAAAGGGGAACCAAGTCTAAGCAGATCGAGTGATATCTTCCTGAATTTGCAGAGTGCCTGAGGCAATGGTTCTGAAAGATATAACCTTCCCCATTCCTCTCAATTAGAGTGTTAACCCTGAAACCTAAAAGTGATAGATTAAATCCCAACATTGTTAGTTATTTCAGCACTGATCATTTTAGCAGGAACATCTAGCTAATATGCAAGTGGTTTCACTGAGTATTGAAAGTCTCAACTGGGCCCTACACAACTATCAAAACTTCCAGTTTCCTTCCACCCTCCAACTTTTATGAGGTATTAGATGTTTTCAGTGCAAAAATTTGCAGTATATTGAAAACTGAAAATGAGGACCGTGTCAGATAAACAGAATTTAGTCTCAAAACAAATACCACAGGGCACTCAGCACCTCTGAAAATCAACTTCCTGGTATACAGATTGATTCCTTTTGGGGGATCTTTCTCTTTTTGTTTAAAATAATTATCATTGTCCTATTTTATTTCTTCTTTAAACCCTGTCCCCTCACCTTTATTTTAGGCTCCAGCTGAAGCAAAGTGTTGTAGTTAACGTTATAAATTGCACAGAGGAGTCTTAGGGGAGCTCCACTGACTTTCAGTTAAATATCAAACTGGCTTAAGAATTGCTTTGATGAATTATAGCATAAAGTGATCCACAAATTGGGACATATAGATTTATCCAAGTTGTTTTCAGTGTTTGAATCCAGTTGTCTGATCTTCTGAAGCGGGTCTCTTGGTGGTTTCACATGACAGGCTTACTGAGCACATGCTTTTGGGTGCTGTGTATGCTAAAATTTGGACTTGCTCCAGAGAGGATTTAAAATGTTGAGTCGAGTTCATTTAAGTCAGAGTAAATCCTCCCCCCCGACTCTTACATTTGGGAGGCTTATTTACCCTATTTACTGTGTCACTCTATCTTCTGACACAGATGCTTTTCAGAACCCTGGCCTGTTTCTCTTGGCCAACATTTTATCCAGCTGCTTGAAGGAGAAACCCATGTCAGACTACTTTGAAGACAGCAGGTCAAAAAGATGGAGTGATGCCCTGGTGAAGCGGAATGGAAGCAACAAATGCCGGATTGTGGCCTGTAGTTTAGAGAAGACTTGGAAAGAGTTAGAGAACCCAAAGGTCAGTTATCAGCATCAAGGCCACAGTAGAGATCAGACAGTACTGCCATACTTCTCAATGTTACCTATTAGATCTTGAAACAATGATCAGGCAGCACAAAGGCCGTGAGAAGAAGTGATTTTCTTGGACAAATCAGACCCATGTATAAACAGCAACAACAGGGCATATCTTATTTAATGGCCTGCCCACTGGGCATAAGACCAGTATAAGGACATTTAATTTAGCTATCTTGAGCTGTGAGATAGTGATCCACCCGTCAAATTCCAAGGGAGACAGGAATGAACCCATTTGCTATGCAAAAAGCTCTCTGTGACACATGAATATGACAGCTATCCGCTTCTGATGTCCCATCCCAAGAAGACCACAATTTTCCGACACCCGTTACAGACTGTGGAGAGATTCAAGGTGGCAAGGTTGGTCGTTGGCTTGCAGATTAGTTATCCCATTTCCATTCTTCCTCACCTCACTGCATTTGAGGTAAGAGAGAATGACGCAATCTCTGGACAGCGTCCTTCTAATGTTCCTAAGATCCATTCCTTGCACTGATTATTTGCCTCATTTACCTTGCTCTGTCTGGCTCAGGCTGCTCTTCCGTTATGGAAAAATTCTTGAAGTTGCCAACACCTGACAGACATCTGTTTGCTTATTGAACTGAACCTCATCCCCAGGCATCTCCCCTGGTTACCTGAAGACTTGAAAGAGGTTTCATTATAGTTGCAAAGGGATAGTGCCAGTGGCTCTCACCTGCATACAGAATGAAGATGCATGTGCCCATAAGTGACAGGCCACTATAAACAGTGTAAATGTACTGAGTATTCTCTATTCTATCACAGATTTACCAAGTAGATAGCTGGAGCTCAGTGACCGCGATTTCAACAGGTGGCTGAATTTTAACATCAGAAGATGTAGGCGTCTTGTGTGGGTCTAGGATGTTTATCTAAAACATCAGTAATGTTCCTGGCATTAAAATTCTGCCAATATGTTCATACTTCAGAATGCTTCCTATTTTTGGACATCTCTCCATAGGGGAAATTTTCACACCCCCACCCCCACCCCCCAGAAAGCAGGATGAGTGGCTTGTGTAGAGTTTGGGAAGGGCATGGAATCTTTCCATTGACAAATGGGAGTCAAGGCACAATGCAGCCAAGCTGCCACTGCATGGTGGCTGCAGCTGTCTCAGGGCAGTAGTAGCAGACATGGCCCATTACTCACTTCCTATCCTGAGGTTTCGACAAATAGATCTGTTTAGTTCATGGATCCTCCGGCTGTACCTCTTGCTCTCCCACAAATGTTCTTCCTTCAGCACTGTCCTAGAGTGACCCTCCATGGTATGAAGCATGAATTGGAGTTCCCCCTCTTTGATCAATTTGGTCTTCTTGGTCCTCCTGCTTGGTCTTTGGCTGCTTTTCAGGCTTTCCAGCTCACGGAATGGGAAGCAAGGTTTTCTTCTATGTGCTTAGGTCTTAAGGGGAATTTAAACCCAGTCTATCACTCCCTCACAGGACACCAGCCCTGATATAAACACGATCTTTATGTTGCTTTCTAAATGCTGTTTTTATTAGGGGTCTATATGTTGCATAAGCACAATACACCATTGATCTGAGAAATATCACAGTCACAGAAACTGTTGTTTTAGGTTTTTGGATTTTACTGATTAAAAATCCCTTTGTGGGATTTCCCAGATATAAGATTCTCATATGTACAATATATTGGATATGAGTAAACGTGTAATGACTGTGTAAGTGTTCACATTTTTATTGGTATAGTACATTTTTTCCACCATTAGAAATGTTGTTGTTGTTGTTTGCAGGGGAAGGGGTCTTTATTCCCAAAATAAATGGTAAAATCTGACTATAAATGGGGCTGTAGTAATCTCTTGAGCATTAGCATCCATCCACTGGAGAGGGCACAAGGTTCCTGATGAAATGGAAACTACAGCATGTATGGCTCTGGAGAGTTTGTATTTCTTCCACAAACCACTAATGTAAAAGATGAATGTCAGACTCTGGGAGTTCCCTGCTGATTTGTACACACTAATATAAGCCCAACACTGAACATCTGAAACACTTGTCCTCTGAATCATGGCACATATGTTTGTTGCTCCGAGGCATCATTATCTCAGTCATCATGACTATAGCTGCCCTTTAGCATGCAGTCAGGATTCTAGTACTCTAAAGATTCCGAATACTATATATATTTCTCTTTTTCCTATCATGTTATCTGTCTGTCTATCTACATATATGCTTGGAGAGAGTGCTACAAATATAGGGGGAGCAATAATGAAATCCTCTGGGTATATGCATTAGGACATAAACTGACCACTGATTGGTGAGGTGAAGAAGAAACGTCTCCTATTGGGAGAGGATCTGTTACAGAGTTTCTTGCTACTTCCTCTAAAACCATCTCATGCTGGAAGCCACTTTCAGAAGCAGGATAATGGACCAGGTGAACCATTGGTCTGATCCAGACTGGCAACCCTTTATTTGCAAACTGCAGGGACAGTAGGTTAGATTATGGCACTAGATAATGCTTTGTCTATTTTGATATTTCAAGTTGCCTTACAAGCATAGGACTGCTTGTAATGGCATTGGACTGTGACTCAAAAATGATTTTTTTACCAGAGGAGTTTGGCAACGAGCCAAGTCTTACGGTGTCTGAACCACAATCTGTGTGAACCAGAAATCCAGGATGATTATGAATTGCTGCCAAAAACAGCCAAATGAAAATAATAGGTTTTGGTGGAATATGTTTTACTAACATTGCGCACAAAGCTATGTCAAAAGAACAATCGGGTTTCAAAGTCCGGCAAAGTAATTAGGGAGTGCCACAGTTAGATTGACTGTGCACCCTTAATCATCTCTTTTGTATGCATGCACTATAATAGTCTGGTCGAAAATCACATAGGTAGTCTGTGGCAGAGCCAGGAATAAAACCAGCATTCCCAAGTCCCAGTCCAGTACCTTAACTCTGATATCCTTTCTCTTTTTGCAGCTCTCTGCCTCATTCACAGCTCTTTCTGTTCACTGAATGAGGCAGGGATCCTGTAAAACAGGGGTTCTCAACCTTTTTCTTTCTGAGGCCCCCTAAACATGCTATAAAAACTCCATGGCTCACTTGTGCCATAACAACTGGTTTTCTGCATGTAAAAGCCTGGGGCAGAGTTACAGGTAGCAAACAGGGCAGTTGCCTGGGCCCCACACCACAGGGGGGCCCCCACGAAGCTACATTGCCCAGGCTTCAGCTTCAACACCGAGTGATGGTGTTCAGGGCCCTGGGCTTCAGACCCATGCGGTAGGGCTTTGGCTTTCTGCCCTGGACTCCAGTAAGTCTAATGCTAGCCCTGCTTGGCAGACCCCCCGAGGCCTGCTTGTGGCCCCCCAGTGGGCTCCAGACCCCTGGTTGAGAACCACTGCTCTAGAACAAATGGAATGAGACCATGTAATTAAAGACTATCACCTGGTCAACACACAGATTTGCACTGGGTTAATTTAAGGTCTGTTTTAAAATGGATATAGTTAAATCAGCACAGAAGCTTGCATGGACGCTTACATTGGCTTATATAGGTGTATTTGTATTTAGTCCACTTTTTCAAAACTGATTTTAATTAGAGTGGTGTAACTTCTTTGCATAGATAAGGCTGGCCTTAATTCTGGAATTTCCTAACATCTGACTTTTTGACTTTGAAGTCATAATGTTATTTTAACATACATTTTGTATGTAACTTCCTAGGTTTTTATGTAGAAAACTGGAAAATAAAAATATCCGTTCTCTGGTACCATATTGACTCCCTACATAAGTCGTCAGCAGGATTTGAACCTATGAGTTTTAGATGCATAACACAGACCTCTACCACTTGAGGTGTGGAGGGGGGAGCTAATGGCAGTAGTACACTATTATCTTTCAGATGTCTAGCTTCTTGAGGGGGAAGTAACACACTACCAGTTGCTTGCACAACTATTGCTAGACAGCAATGGAATGTTAGGAGTCAGGATTCCTGTGTTCTGTTCTTGTCTCTGATTGTGTTCTCAAGATCATGGACACCACAGCCAAGCACATCGCTTTGAGCCATTCATTCTGATAGGCAGATTAGCTACGTGAATGAAAAGTCGTGTCTGCCATGTTAGAGGCTGGATTCTATTTCCAACGTTGCCAGAAGTGACCTTGTGCAACTCCTCAGCTGTTCCTTCTGTAAAAGGGGAAAAGGTGCTTTGTTGCTGCTTTGCCTGTGTCCTGTCTAGAGCTCTAGCCAAATAACTTCCATGTAGGAGGCTCATTATGGTCTAGGAGCATACGTAGTGCAGTTGGCATGCAGGAAGGTGTATGGGGTCTAGGAGAATTACTCAATACATATGAAGGGTCAGTGAGGCTGGGGGCATGCTCAGAGCAAATAGAATATTTAGAGACATTAGGTACAAACTGTAATAAGATGGACTGACCATGTGCAAATGGAAACTTTCAGAGGCTTATAACTCAGCTAGATCTGAGTATATTTTCCCTGGGAAAGCATCTCGCATCTCAGGATTACTCCTACCAAATTTCAAGTTCCTGCTCCAAAACAGAGAGAAACTAGAAATCTTCGACAAATGGAAGAGAAAATTATTTGCTATTGGCAAAGCTATTTCTTTTTCCCTAGTCATGTCCTGGGAAATGACTGTGCTGTTTTTTGTTGAAATAAAATTAAAAAATCAACCTGAAGCTGAGAGCAAGCATAGAGAATTTCAACCTAAACTGCTAAAGTTTGGCATAGTTATATGCAACTGGGCTTATACTGAAGGCATTTTAGATAACCTTAACTATAGTGCTACTATTAGCTCTGCATACAATAGGACCAGACTCTGCACTCCTCTTTAGTCGAGGAAGTTTTTCTTAGGCCTAGCTGTATGCAGAAGTTATACTGGTAGAATTCATTGTGATGTAAGAAAACCAATGTCATTTGTGTGTGCCCATGTTGCTGTGCATACTCTGTCTGCTCTATGCTGCTTCCCCTTTGAAACCTTGTGTCCACAGCACTGCATCTGCAGAAGAGTGTTGTACTGTGGGTACCTTTGGTCTGGGCTCATCTCTTGTTCTCTCAAACAGGGGCACCACTGACCTTCAGTTGAATAGGAGAACAGCTGGATAAGGGAGAATAAGAAGCTATTGGCTCTGTCCATCCACACAGTATTCTGTTTAAGTAGGGAGATAACATGCTTCTATAAAGTCTTATCTTCTGTGTTTAAGGTCAGATCCTCAGCTGATGTAAATCCATTGTTCTGTTTACTTCAGTGGAGCTATGGCCAATGGACACTAGCTGAGGATCAGTTCCCAAGTTTACAGTTTTTTGGATCTTTTGAAAAATCAGTGACGAACAATGATGCATCCTGAAGAAATCTTACCTCAGCAAACCACAATGATAGCCCTTCTGTGGGTATTATCCTATGTTGGTGTGCTTGGTTTAGGATTTGTTGCCATGGCTATGGTCTTGGTCACAGGGCAATCTCTGGGCTTGATTCTCTTCTAATGTACACCAGTATAAATTAGGAGTAATTTCATTCACGTTAATGGGTCTGACTTCTTGCTGCCTCGCAGCCTGTGAATTCAATTACACCTATACAAAGTGGGGATAAAATGCTACTATTCTGTGATTAGACAGTCAGCTGGTGTAAATTGGTGTAGCTCCATTGACACCAATGGCACTGCACCAGTAGTAATCAGCCGTCAGAGCAAAATCAGACCAGTCTATTTATTACTTTTACTACACCTAGAGGTTGCTACCAAGATCAAGGTCTGTGTTGTGCTAGGAACTGTACAAACATATAGTAAGAGACTGTCTCTGACTTGACATCTTGCAGTCTAAATAGACCAGACTGGCAATGAGTAAGGGGGAAACAGGCAGAGAGATTAAATGATTTGCCCAGCATCATACGGCAGATGAGTGGCCAGAGCTGGGAACCAAACCCAGGGCTCCTTAAGGAAAAAAAGAAGAAAAGAAAGATGCAGCAATGTAAATGAGAATTTATTAACAACAAAGCCCCAGGTTCTGTTACTACAGAAATAAAAGAAAAATAATTTATCCTCCCACGCTTACTTTTTCTGACGAAGGTAAGTGAATACTGCTGTACTAATAGAGTGTGACGCTTGAATCTTGAGCTGCACTTACTGATGCAGAACCGAGAGGTAACCAGCATCTTTACAAAAATAATATTCCTCACAGCCTCCGTGTCGGCTTCAGAGTTAAACTGCTTTTCATTCCCTGCTCATGTAATTTGCATTTGAAGGTCTCTCCAAGCCAACAGTGATGGAGTCAATTGATGAAGCTGATGGACAGCAAGGACAGCAAAGTGGGAAGGAACAATCTCAGAAAGCCTCACCGAGAACTCTGCAGCATGGCTGGGCTGCCTGGTGGAATGGATTAATGACAGGAGGCGTTGTATATTTGTTCGCCCTCTTGCAGATATTGGTAAGGCACTAGCATACTTTATAACTAGCTCAAAATGAAACCTTAGTTTTTAAAACTGTTGTTGTTAGAGATTTCAGTTGTGTATTGTGTAATTCCCAGCTGGTGTCAGTTGGCATAGCTGCATTGAAGTCAGTGCTACACTCATCATTACTACAACTACTATGCATCACAGGCCACCCATCGCAACCTTAACTCTGCCCCTTTGCATATGCCAGCCTTCTATCACCCCCTTTAACCACCCTTCTGCAAATACCCCCTTTGCCGGACTGCCTTCTCCCAACACAACCAACTGCTGTACCAAATATACATAATGTTGGGGAAGGATAATGTGGTTAAGTGTGTGTACAGATGGGGGTGGAGTCAAGATTGAGGTGCATAGTATATGATATGGTAATGATAAAGTTTGTGCCTCTGGGAGGAGTAGTAAAGGGTATGTACATGTAGGTGGCATAACTCTTCATTTTCTTGTTTTTGGGAGTTGGTGCCAGCCATGTTGTGAGTAGCAATCCTAACTGCTTGAAATGAATTTTTTTGCATATTAACATACATGTGTGTGTATCTATATGTATAACTGTCTTGATATAGCTATAGCTTTATACATTTGTAAGAGTTGTGTTGTAGTATGCTGTGCATTTTATGCATTCTAATAGCCTTCCATTAAGAATTCAAGAATAAAATGCTATCCCTCTTTATAAATTCTCTTAGCCAGAGTTTTGCTGGTGTAAATCAACGTCCCTCTTTTGAGCTCGAGGTAGCTACACTGGTTTACATGAGCTGAGCATCAGGCTCTCTGTCGTTTTATTCTGGTTAAGCTGCAGCATAGAAAATACCTGACTTCTTAAAGTGAAAACGATGATCAACATAAAATCAATTAGAACTAAATTAGTTAATTATGCAGTCTTGAAATGAAAATGAATGTTTGTCTAATGAGAAATGCTTATTATGTATTATCTGATTGATTGTACAGCTTTTCTGCATGATGTTATGGTACAGCGGTTTTGGGACAATCCCAACAGCTCAGAATGCCTTTGACCTGCTGTCCTACTTGCTAACACCATTTGAACAGTTCATCTCAGATCCAGGAGAGGTAAGTTTGCTTGTTTCTCTATTTAAGTGCAGGGCGAAGGTCAATAGCCTTGGGTAATAATTTTGGTATCTTCTTGGATTAAATGTATAAAAGAGATGTACTGTATTAAAACACGGTGATTGCTGTACTGTGTATCTGCTCTAGAATAGAGAAGAACTCCTCCCCCCGCACGTGAAACAAGTGTATATTGAATTAGTCTTCCAAGGCCAAATCTTTTTCGCCCTGCTATTAAATCAGAATGTAGACCTTTGCACCTGCTTCACAGAGGAATAAAAGATTACATAAGGAGCAAAGCAGTGGAAATTCAAGCCTATAAGCTTTACTTCACCATAAGGGAAGGGCTAGAACTCGATTTATGAAGGCAAATAAAATATCTTAGATTCTGCAGAAGCTGATAGAGGCTCACAAGACTCACCAGAGCAGTTTACCAGCTCAAATCCAGCCCTTACTGAGAAACATAGGGGCCAGATTCTGGCCTCGGTTACGCCCATGTGTCCACACTGGAGAAGATGAGTGTAACCTATGTAATTTCATTAGAAATGTATTTTAAATCATTAGTCTGATGATAAATAAAAGTAATTCTCTTGATTTTCTTTTTTTAAAAGAGTCTTAGGCACGTCTACATTAGAAACATTTGCACTGGCAAAACTATATCTATGAAACTTTCCTTGTGTGTGACACCACTCTAATGCGGGGTTTACACTAGTGTGATTTAATCCGGTGAGTTACCGGTATAATTACATTGGTGCAAATGTCTCTAATGTAGACAGAGCTTTAGGGTGTGTCTGCGCTGCAGTCAGAGATGTGATTGCAGCATGGGCTGGTATACTTGCACTGACATTAGCTAGCATAGCTAAAGCACAGGCTAACAATAAGAGTATGTACCCAAGGTCCCTAGCGGGCTTGTACAGCTCACGCTGAAGTCCATACCAATGGGGCTACAATGATCAGCACCTTTGAAAATCAGGCAAAAATATTTACCAAGTGAGTGTTTGGAGTCATGGTGCATAATTTTTCCAGTAATAGCTGTGCAATGCATATAGGAGATCTGACTGCTTATGTCAGGTGCTTAAAGTACAGTGGAGGCTGCTTTCAGTGTTCCCTGAACAGTGTTTGTGAACTTGGATATTACCTGTCCTTTCGTTTATTATAGACAAGTGCTTTTTCTATGACTTTTTCTCGTTGGATTCATTGTGCATAATCAATACTCCTCCTGCAGTAGGAGGTATTAAATTATCTGCATGTTATTTGCAGTGCAATTGTCAATCACAAATCAATTGTTCAGCCCAGAAATGTCCTGAATTAGATGACTTGAAGTAAAAGAAAACATAAAGCAGGTTCAGTATGGAGGAGTGTGATTCTCAAAATGCAGCACAATAAGACAAGTCTGAAAGTACATTGACCTGCAAAAAAGCCCAGCACACCTTTCCAATTTTTGAATATAAACATTTGGAAGACATACCTCGTCTGTTAAATATGTGTATATAGAGATTTCACTCAATTTAATAAAATCACTGGAGATGACAAAGATAGTGTAATGATGCTTACTCTGTAATATGATAACATCCTGTTAAATAGAAAGATCTGATGACTGTATTCCCATATAATGTCTCTAAACAAAAGCTAACTTTTGCAATGGTTGTTTTGTTTCTGGTATTTAAATGGCAAGAATTTGTAAACCTATTAAAACTTTCTAAATAAATAGTTTAAAAAATACTACTAGTCTGCATTCGCACAGATGTTCATGCATATCATTGGTTATTATTATTACAGCACCATTCCCTTTCAAAAGAAAGGTTTAAAATGGTAAAGTGAAAACAATCTGCTCAAGTTCAGGAAAGTGATTCTTCAACATGGATCTCTTTAGCTGTACTTAATGAGCCAATTTTAAAAGACTGGCTTTATTGAAGTCAGTGGGAGTTCTGCCACTTGCTTCAGCAGGGCCAGGATTTCACCGTTGATCTGTTTACACTTCCGTACTGGGCCAAATCCTGCAGTCCTTACTCAAGCGGAACTCCCGTAGAGGTTAGTGGGAGTTTGTGAGTTTGTTCCTATTATTGACCATCATATTGAGTGAAAGTCACCCCTGTGCTGAGGGCCAGTGCGAGGCCTATGCACTACTTACTGCCAGCTTAAGACCTGCAGATAGCATATCGTGCATAGGCATGGATTTTGCTCATGGTGCTGTAAATAGACATAGCACTTTACATAACATGTGAAAAAAACCCAAGGTTTCCGGATCGTAGAGTTTATGCTAAAGAAACATGGCAGTATAAAAAAATTTGTGAACAATAGGTAGTGTTTCTCACGTGTTCCCTTATGTCCTATCCCTTAATCGCTCTGTGAGTTGTTGTCATTTTTGTTGTTTCACAGGACCTGACCAGAGTTGGAAGCATTGCGATGTTATATTTCCTGCTGTCTTTAGTTTCGCTAGGATTGTTACTCATAGGAACTCTGGTAAGCTACTGTATTAGAAGTCCAGTGTTCTTACTGAACAGCACTAAATGGATTCACACCCTCTTGCAGTGTGTTCTTACAGGGTGTCTCATTTACTCTGAGTTGTTTGATTTCAAAATAATACCTTTGGGCTATTTCCACATAATTACTGCACACTTTATGTAGCAAAAGTGTGGAGTGCACTTTCCCTTGTTGGGTTTCCTTGACGAATGGTGATTCATCAGATCCCTTTATTTCCTCCACGCACAAGTGGAGAATGTATTCTTACATTGAACAGGAGGGTGGAGTCCAGCAAAAGAAGGATCTAATCTTACTGCCTTAGCAGTCAAGTGCAAAGCACCCATTAACTCCCATGGCAACAGGAGCTGTCCCATAGCACTGAAAAGATTTGGGACTGTATACACCTATGTATGTAGGCCGAGGCCCTACCTGCTTAGCAAGATCAATCAGGCCCCTATTGTTAATGTTCTGTTAGTCCTCAGGCAGCTGGAAACAGAGGGAGAGCTCTCTGTCCTTCTCCACTGATGGTGCAGCTGGCATGAAAGCATGCGCTGCCTGGGAAATCTAGGAAGAAGTCTGTGATTCAGGGGACTCCAGTCACACACCTCAGGGTGCCAAGGCCCCAGTATATTTTTATGTTGGAGATAGGGAATGAAATTCTTGAAAATAGAGTTTACAAATATGGAAATGCTGATAAGACTGTGATCTAGTGCCCTTTCTGTCATATACCTTCTGACTGCCCAGGAGGTAACAACAGTTAACATGCATGTGATGTGCGTTAAGTAAGCATTGTAATGCAGTATAGACCATTGTCAATTTCACTCTGGGACAATATACTGCAGAAGGGTTCTGCGTAATGTATCAGACTGAATGTGCTTTTTAAAAGCATGCACAGTAAATTAGTGTTAATACCTCCATTATTCTGATCACTGGCGTGGGCAGTGAGGTTAGCCTGGCTGTGTAATTTTCTACTTTTTTGATGCTGCTGCAGTTTAGCCAGGTATATTGTGTGATCAAATAATAAACTTCTGATGAGTGGTGTAATTGCACTTATTAAAGTACAAGAATTGGACTTTTCATTTTCTCTATGAACTGTGTGAAGTTAAGGCAGTTTTACAGGGAAACACTGCAAGCTGCATTATGAGGTAAATCAGAATAACAAGGGTGCGATTTCCCTAGGGAAATGTATCTAGCCCCTTTGTAGGTGTGTTAGAACATCATGGGGCTCCTTTATAGTCAAGTCATTTATATCACGTGAATTAACTCAGTGAATGTCCACTATGGGCAAAAAATCTGATCTCATTTTTACTGCTGTGAATCAGGAGTAACTCCATTTAAGCTTAGAGTTACTCCTGATTTATACCTTTGTGAAGGAGAGCAGAATTTGGCCCAATGCAGTCATTGTAATGTGTTGACGTGATCTGGGACTTTCATGTAACAAAGCAATTTAAAAACAGAGTCTCTTGGTTTACTATAGGCTAGATGGGAATCCTACGCGTCTGCTGTGAATAATGGGCAGTGCATGATTACTGCACGGGGCTGTATTTCACTGTGTGCTCAGAGCACTCCACAAACACAGACAAATCACAGAGCGGCTCTGCCTATTGCAACTCCTTCTCATGCCAGGTCACATGGGTTTTACAGTTTGAACACATCTGCTGTTACAGGCATTTGCAGAACAGCATCATGGAAATAATAAGCTTACTTACCAAGAAATTTGAAAATAATGCAAACAGTGGAGCTTGGCAGTGTTCCTAGAACCCCAGCTTGTAGGAGAATGGACAGTTTTATCAATTGGTTTCTCTCTATTCCCCCTAGTCTCCTCTGAAATTAGGCTCTTTCATTTGCTTTTTCTGGTTCTTTAACCATGTCTCTGCCTAGAAGGGATTTGCATAGGAAGACAGCTAGAAGGTGATGTTTTCTAGACAGAGAAGTGCATTTATGATGAGATTAGTTTTGACCGAAGAAAGAATCCTACATACTGTTCTCCCGAGAAAGGGAGAGTGTGAGGATCTTGAACGTTCTGGGGCCTGATCCATCCCTGTACTGATGCTAGTGTAAAAGTACAGACAGATGGGAGGCAAATTATCTATTCAGGGGCAGCTCTAATTTATGCCCCTGCTTCAGTGGCGTAGGCAGGGGTGTCATATTGCCAGAGTGCAGATCTGCCCCTGACATGCTTCCTCTTGCCCTCCATCCAACCTTCCCACCTCCAGCCGATGCTTGCCCTAGGGTCTTCCCGCTTGCTGTGGAGGCAAGGAAGATCTGTCAAAGCTCACTATGCACCTGGCTTACAGGGTCCCTGCGCTGAGGGTGTTCCCAGAGGAGGACACCTCATGTCTGCCCTGTGGCCTCTTTGCAGCAGCACATCTATAGCGCAACAACAAATTGGGGCACCTAGATTCTCTTGAAGCAAGGTTTACTCAGCTCTTCGCCCTCTGCAAGGTGGTAGATAAACTGAGTGCAGGCACCTGAATGTGTGTGTGGGAGGGTGTCTTACAAATTATACCTTCGAAACTGAGGTCCTGTCTACTCTGTGTGTACATTAAAGATTGCCTGAAATCCAGAGCCCAGCTCATCCCTATGGAGTATTAGAGAGTTCATAACGCTTGAAAACCTGCCTTTATTCATTGTGAGAGTTATGATGCCCTTTCCTGGGAGTCCTGGCTGTGATGGAATGTTACTGAACACAGTGATTTCCAGCCGTGGACAGGGACCAGCTCTAACCTAGTAAGTCATGACGGAGGTTTTTGTAACTGGTGCTGTGGGCTTCCCTCACTCCCTGAGGGCTAGATTGTGCCCCGATGCTCACCCATCCAGAAAAGGCCAGCGCAAAAGCCTCTAGCACTTAAAACCAGGGTTACGATTTTCCAAGCTGACTAATGAATTTATCATTTATGTATTTATTTAAAATTCTATTTAATTTTAAATGTAATGTAATTTCCTCCAGTCTCTTCATGATCCCTATTCCCCACATGCCTTTTCAGTCAGGAGGAAAGCGCCTTTGTTTCTAAAGCAAGTCCTGTGTTCCTTTGGGTTTCCAGCCTACTGAATCACTGACACAAACTCACCCCTATCTGGTTGGTCGGCTCTGCACAGGAGCCCATAGTGCTTAAGAGTTGCCTTGGCCTGGTGCAGGGCCCTCTGCACAGAGGTGAATTACAGATGTGCGCATATACACACTGCCTCTGTGCAGTGACAGGGCACTTTCCTGCTTCCTGCAGTGCCTGCAGCCTATAAACGGCTCCATACAAATACCCTGGCAGAGACATCCCAGAGTGGGCAGCAGGACAGGTATGCAGCAGAGAGCAACTGAAAAGTTGTAGCGGTGGGTGGTCTGGGGGACTCTGAGAGGAATTTTGGCTTGCTGAATTGAGTTGGCTCCATATCACCTCCAACATGGGTTTAAGGCACAGCGGAGAGCCCTTAGTGTTAAGCTTGTGACCGTGGAGTTTAGGCTGCTCATTAGCATATGGAGGGCCACAGCTCCACAAATGGGTTTATAGCATGCACAGTGGCATCAGAGGTGACAGGCACTGACTGGTACACAGGTACTGTTGCCCAAAGCAGTCCAGAGCCTCTGGTTTAATAGGCTGTGTGATGGGGCTCAGTCACCACGCTGGTGCCCCCTGCTGGCCATCTTGGGGATTAGCTCCACAGGTCAGTACACTCTTCCAGTGCTTCTCTTGCTGTCACATCTGCTCTCTGAACTGTGTCACTCCAGGGTGTCCTCTTCATGACACAGCCCTCCAGCTGTGTCACCATCTGTGCTCTCCCCTTGTAGGGTTTAGAACAACTGTCCAGCCACTTCCCCAGTGATGAGTGGGGGAACTGGGACTGCCCACTACTCCAGGTCCCGACCCAGCGACCCTGTAGGTGGCAGCCATGTGTTGTGTCCCCTCCAACTTCTCAGTACATTTTCCTGGGCCATTTCCCCAAAGCCCCAGCACCACCTTTACCTCAGGGCCTCAGCATGTCAGTCCTACCAGTCAGCCGGGAGCGCCATCTCACTACCCAGTTCCCTGCCAGCAACTGTTCTGTCCATGGTGGCAGCTTCTGTCCACCTGCTAGCAACCAGTCCTCCCTCCTTACGCTCCAGGCAGTGACTGACCCTGCTCTGCCCTGTGGCTCTTCTTAAATGGGCCCGCTGGGCCCAGATTGATTGCCCCACACAGCCTCTCTCCTATTGGCTGCTTCCCGTGCAGCCTCCTTAGGAGTCTATTAACCCCCTACATGCCAGTGTGGGGCGGATGCCCCATCACACACCCTCACCCTCAAGCCTGCAACCCTTGGAAGTAGGGATGCCTCCTGCCCTACACCTGCCTGAGCTACACCCACAGATTATCCCTCTCTTGTTCTACTCCTCGCAAGAGGAAACACATATTTTCTTTCTCTTCGTTAGCATACCAGGCCTAGTCCTTTTGGAACTCTGAATTCCTCTCTGTTGTTTGCAGGGCCTCCTCGGATCTCTGCAGAATCTGCTTGGTAGCTACCAGTCTCCCCTGTAGCTCTTTTTATCTGCCACCCAGATCCCCAAGCACCCACTCCACCAGAATCTGAGTCCCTACCACAGCCTGTGCTGCTTCAGTGCAGTTCCCTTATCTGTCTGGGCCCTCTCTGTTCCAGTCATCTTATCCACTACCTCTTTATCCTGCCTTGCTGAGTGTGGGAGATGACTCCTTGCCAGGGACACATGGGGATGGGCGGAAGGGGGCTGCAGGGACACATGGGGATGGGGCAGATATGCCTGACTAATTGGAAGAGGCGAGAGGTCAGCCAGGGTCTGCATGGGTGAGGCTCCCCTACTCCCTAACAATCGCCCCCCTCAAAAATACTGTTCTTCAAGTGCTTGCTCATGTCCATTCTATGTTAGAGGTGAGTGTGCTTGCCACATGTGCTGGTGCCAGAAGTTTTTCCCTCAGTAGTATCCATAGGGAACTGGCTCTGGTGCCCTCTGGAGTGGCACCTGCATGGTGTGGTATAAGGGGCGCTGCTGGCTTCCCCCACCCTCAGTTCCTTCTTGCCGCCAGTGACAGTGCTGGAACATCTGCTGCTTCGGCTAGCGCTGTTCTGTTCTTTGTTCTTGCGAATTTTGAAAACCTGTAATATAGTTGTATATAGTTTATTAGTTACCCCTAGTAGTTGTTCTCGAACTCTTGGTTAGTCCCGGACGGAACCCAGTTGGGGCATCCCTTGGTCCCCAGGCTTTAAGCCATGCGATGGCTGCAAATGGCCTATGCGCATCAGCAATCCACATACCAGCTGCCTAAGCTGCTTAAGTGAAGGGCACATGAGTGACAAGTGCCGTATCTGCAAGTCCTTTAAACCTAGGACAAAGAAGGAGCACAATATCCATCTAAGAGAGCTCCTAATGGAGTCGTCACTCACTCCAGCACCGGAATAGCGGTCCGACTCCACACAAAGCACTGCAGCCTCTGTGCGCATAGCAGGCTGCATAGCAGCCTCCAACTGTCCTTGATTAGTAGAGGCTGAAGTAATCTCCCCTCAATCCCTGTGCCACAGTGAATTTGCTCCTTTCTATCCCCCCGCCCCCTTTTCTGCCTAAGGCTGGAGCATTTTTTATTAATATGTTCAGTCTACAGCAGACCCTACCCCACCATAACAATCTGGGCTGTCAGCCAATTGAGAGAGGAAGGATGATCTATTGATTGAAGTGCTAACCTAGGACATGGGAGATCTGAGTTCTGTTTCCTCCTCTGTCTCTGACTTCCCTATGTGACCTTGGGCAAGTTGCTTAGTCTCTCTGAGCCTGAGTTCCGTATCTCACAGAGGGATAATATCCCTGCCCTATTCGCAGGAGTGTTGTGAGGATAAATACATTAAAGATTGGGAGGTGCTGAAACATTACACACTGATGGGGGCAATAGAAGTCCATAGAACTGTGGCATTTGCAAGTTCCAGAAGCGAATTTTGGAAATAATAACGAGCTCAGATCTCTAAAGTTCATGCTTCAAGCCAAACTTCAAAGGGCATCATCGACTCGTGTTTGGCCCAAAGTTTTTCTAAAACATAAGGCCAATAGAAATGTTTCCATAATTTTCTTTTGAATAATTGCAGTGTAAACAGATCTGTTTAAACAGATGCCTGTTCCCTTTCAGTATTTGTAACCCAAGCATTGCCGTGCGGTGCTAGTGCATGGGAACCTAACACTGAAGCTGCCTATAAACAAAAGTGAAAACTTGTTTGATTAATTTTCATTGTTCAAGCTGAGAGAAATGCCAGAAATAAATGACGAGTATGTCTAGTGACAAGAAAATTGGCTTTTAAAATCCTTTCTGAGTTAATATTCTAGGTCGTTGTTTATAACTTAAGGAAAGAAACTTGACTTTTTGACAGTGCACGACTTTCACATTTGACAGTGTCCCTTTAAAATAAAAAAACCAAGAAAGGCTTTATCCTGCAAGATGCTGAGTGCTTTCAAACTCAAAAGGAGTTGAGGGCACTCAGCATGTGGAAGGAGGAACGCAGCGCTTTGTAGGACCTAGCCCCAAATTAGTTTGAGTTAGATTGTTCCTAGCCCTGTGCAGTAGAGACAGGCTCAGCCAAAGACCCCAGATCCAAACATCTCAGCACTGTGGCAAAATTCAGATCTGATCTCAGACTTTGCCACTTGGCCTGTTGCTAACTGGAAATAAATCCAACCTAATATTCTCAAACAATATAATCTGCCACAGCATCTGTGTAAACCAGCATGGCTGGGGTTTTCAGAGGGGCCTAACTCCCACTGAAAGTCAGTGCACTGAGGGAACTAAGCAGTAGGTTTAACTTAGGAGCAATGAAATTTCATTAACAAAACATATTAGCAATAATTGGTGCCTGTGCATCAGTCAGTATTGCTCAGAGGAAAGGACTTAATGCAAGAATTATGCGTGAAATTCTATGGTTTGTACTATGCAGGAGGTCAGCTTAGGTGATCATAATGGTCCCATGGTACAATCATTTTTAAATTTTGTGTCATTCTCAATCCTTTGTTTTACTATAGATATTTAATTTAAGACATTTGTTTCACACAATTTAACAATTTATTCTACAGTTTATGTCTTGTTTAAATCGGATTATTAGATTGCAGAAGAGGTTTTATCACTGAGAACTGAAAATGGTTGCAGGTTTTATGAAGCGCTTTATGAAACAAGGGTTTCATGAAAAACAAATGTGATTTTTGGATATGAATTTGGGATACGATGTCAGATCATCAGAGATTTGAGATTTGGGAAACTGGTATTTACTTGTTTTAAACCCAACCAAATCCCAGATGAGCAGCATCTAAATCAGTGAAGGTCGTAATCTGTAGATTAACAGAGTTTTGTTCACACTCTGTGAAAGATGATCAATTAAACAAAAGGGCAGTGATTTCACATTGGCTTCTATGTCATAGTCACAAGCACAGAATGCTTCCACGGTGTTCCAGACTGAAGCCTGAGAGGCTACAGGAAACCCTCTGTGCCTGGAAGCAAGATTAGAATAGGAAAAGGTATATTCTTGTGATCTGTACAGGAAAGCTCCTCATGTATTGAACTCTCCTGTTCTCTTTAGTGCAATTCCATTTTGCTGGGGTATAATGAATGAGATTATTGCTCAAAAGGTGTGTCTATCTTTAGAGTTTACATAAGATCTGGAAATACATAGATAGATTTAAAACTGTTTGTTTCCTCCAGATTTGGTATCTTGTGAAAACCCATCCGGATCCCCCCTTTCCCTTACCAGAGGACAGGCGTCAGTCTGTGAGCCGCCAGCCTTCATTCACATACTCAGAGTGGACAGAGGATAAAAACGAGGATGATTTTCTAGATTTGGATCCTGTGCCAGAGACGCCAGTCTTTGACTGTGTGATGGACATCAAAGCAGAGACGGATCCAGCGACTCTGACAGTTAAATCAGTGGGATTGCAAGAAAGGTAGGATAGTTCTGATGGAGAGCAAGGCATTTGGCACAAGTTGTGTAGAGTTCAGAAGTTCTGAATGGACCAGACTGGTAGTTTCACTGCATTAAATTAATGTATTTTGTTTTAAAACATCAGTTCTAGACTGAATGATTATTTAATTTGCTCTTTGTTTCCAGGAGAGTCACAACTATGAGATATATAGTGACTTTTTGTTTTATCATTAACAACTTTCAGTACACGTTACCAAATCTCATTCGTAATCTGTGTTTGTTGCCTTTAGAAAACCTATTTGTATTTGGTCAGACTCTTATTTTTATCTGTAGGTTTATTTTGTGAAAATGGTAAATGTGTATTATAAATCTCTTTGATCCTGATATAAGGCTCTCTGTCATCTTTTCTACTGATAGGCTGTCCCATACTTTATTTCTTCATTTTATTTCTTCATTGTTGTTGGACTGGTCTTTTCCAAAAATAAATTGTCACACATCTGGCTACTAGTAGTAATTGTTTTATAAATGGGCCATTCCCCAATGAGTATCTTTCTTTGGATTGTAAGCTAATAGACCCACTGTGGATTAATTTACTCCTTGCACCACCTGGGGAAGTTGTATTTCTGCTGGAGGGGATTCACACCTGGAGAAGGGCAACTTTACAGTGGAACGAAGGAGGAGTATATGTCGGGCAGCGATCGGTCCAGCGGGGGTTGATTTATCGCGTCTAGTCTAGATGCAATAAATCGACCACCGAGCGCTCTCCTGTCGACTTTGGTATTCCACTAGGGTGAGGGGCGAGAGGCACAGGCGAGGGGACAGCATCAGCCATTGACTTAGCGCAGTGAGGACACTCCAGTAAGTCAATCTAAGTACGTCAACTTCAGCCATGTTATTCATGTCAGCCACACCATCATATGTCATTATATAATGCCTGCATCTGTAACTTTCACTACACGCATCTAAAGAAGTGATGTTTTTTACCTACGAAAGCTTATGCCCAAATAAATCTGTTAGCCTTGAAGGTGCCACCGGACTCCTTGTTGTTTTTTTAATTTAGATTGCTTTCCCCCTCCTCTCGCCCCCACCCACCCCCAGTGTAGACCAGGCCATAGTCTGACTAGTTGCTGGAGCTCTTGTCTAGAGTAGAAAAATTACTGCTTCCTGACCAGTGGGAGTCAGCAACAAATGCAGTGAACCAGTGCTGCACATTTGTCTATGCCTCTGCTAAGCTGTCTTAGCACATTCAGCTGCACATCTTGCTGATACCTGTTGTCAGGAACATCAGTGGTTTCTAGTCTAGATGAGCTCTGAGCGTTCCAAAAATTTAGTTGCACCCTCAAAAGTGCCATTGTCTCAAGGAAAGCAGATAAAGGCCAAATGGAAAGACATGTTTTAATTAATGCAGAGTGTTTCACATAGCCTTCATAACTGATGTCTTAACCTGGGGCTGTGTTTTGCAGGAGAGGATCAAATGTTTCACTCACACTGGACATGTGTACCCCAGGCTGTTCCGAGCAAGTCTTCGGCTATGTCATGTCACCAAGAGAACAGTCAGCCCGAGAATACCTACAAATGGCATCGAACATTCTTACCGCAGAGGAGCTACACAAGAAAGCATTAGACCCTTTCATACTCCAGACAGAGTTTTTTGTGAGTATTTTGACTTCTCAAATTGAGAGAAGAGTTTGTGGCATGTGAAAAATGGAACATTGCCACCTCCTGTGACTCTTACTGGAATTTTCTATAAGTTCTTCTGGAAGACCAAAATAACTAAATACACACTCCAGTTCCTTCAGTGAAGCGCTTTATTAAATCCTCAAATTTGTTACAGTTAGAAATGACTGAATTTGAAGGCTTTCAGCTATCTTTTCATTTGCAGACTACGGTCCTAGTCCTGGTAATGAAGATCTAGCTTTGTTTTCAGAAGCCTTTTTCTCAGCATGTTATTTCATAACAAAAATTTCACAGTTTTGCACTAGACTAAAGAAAAAGAGTCAAATTTGCTTTGGGTATAACTCTTGAATCCCAGAGGGTTACACCAGGCATGACTTCAGCTAGTATATCCACTTCCTGGTGGATACTCTGTACAGAGCTGCTCTTCTGAATTGTCTGAAAGTTATCCGGCGGGTGAAACATAGGATGTTTGTCCCACTTAACAAATGCCACAGAGTTTGCACTAACTATCCTCATCATCCACTTAAAAAAATGTTCATTAGATATTAGCTGTTTTTTCAACTGACAGTATGAATCTGAAAGTATCTTTCCCTCACTTCATGTATACACTTTTATTTTTGGGGAAGCATTCTGACTCTGCTTTTGGTGGAAATACAAGCATCATATACAAGTAGAATTGGATTTTTTGAGCAGCTTTGTGAAAAGGCTGGCTATGTTTAATTGCAGTTAGCACAATGGCTTTTCGGTTGCTCCGCATTTTAACCAAGCTTCTGTCCTAACTGCTTGATTCTCCACTGTCATGCATCTTGTCATTTGTACCTGGGCAAAGTGAGCGCCAAGGATAGGACAAGTGTGAGTGAGTGGAGAATTCTGATTAAAAAGTGTGTTATGCCCACTTTGCATGAGTAAAAATGACTGTGCAGCATGCTAAGCAACAGAGAATTGGGCCCTTTGCTTCATCTGCACCCAACTTCATGCCTCTTTTCATGCCAGGGTCTTTCAGAGCACGCAGGTGGGAACTGCCTAAGCTAATGCTGACCCAGTCTGCATTCTCTTAAGCATGGAATCCAGGAGAGTGTCAGGAGGATGATGCCTTGCACAGCTGCTGTCCCCAGAGCCCACCTGCTTCCTGACCTGACAGAGAATCCATGTAAGACCTTTTATGGAGCAGAGAAAAGAATGGAACAACACCTGAGAGTACTCCCTTTCTATTCCCCCTACCTGCAACTGCTGGGCTTTCTTCCCTTTCAAAGGCAGAGAATATATTTTGGGGCACAGTTTCCAAACAGGCAGCCAGACCCTTGTTGTCCTTATACATTTTTTACTCAGTTTTCCTTCAGTCCCACATTCCCTTTCGAGGAAGCACTGAGGAAAAGCTCATTAAAGACCTTAAGATTTAGCCATCAGAAAGTGCCCAAAGTGATAGGCTAAAGAAAACAGGAGACAGACAAAGCATCTGTCAAAGGAAAACCATCAAGCCAAATCTACTTTGTGATTCATCACTGATTCCTTGGTGGCTGTGAGTAATGGAATCAGTTATCACATTACCCTGGGAGAGAAGCACGGTTGTCACTACTGAGGCCAAGTCTTCACGTAATTATACCCATACAAAAACTATGTGGGCAAGAGGTGTGATTATTTTTACCAGTATAGTTTATACCATTACAACCCTTGATATGGACGTTATTATACTGGTATGAAATTGCATTATACATAATATGATATAATGTCCTTATACCTTTCCCATATGGGAATAATTGGTATAAGCACCATAATACACCTCTACCTCGATATAACGCTGTCCTCAGGAGCCAAAAAATCTTACCCCATTATAGGTGAAACCGCGTTATATTGAATTTGCTTTGATTCACCGGAGTGCTCAGCTCCGCCCCGCCCCCCCCGGAGCACTGCTCTACCGCGTTATATCCAAATTCGTGTTATATCAAGTCGTGTTATATCAGGGTAGAGGTGTATTGATATAGCTGTGTCTACACTAGAAGAGTGGTATCTCTTTAACTATGCCTCTATAATTAAAGCAGTTAAACTTCTGTGTGTAGACAAATCCTGACTGTTTAAAAATGCTGTTTTAGATGAAGGTAGTTATTGAGATGCATCTTTGCTGAGGAAGTGCCTGAGCTGGCTACTGTAGTCAAGCTGGACAAGTCAACAGTGAGTTGTTGTAGCCCATGTGACCTGCCATATATTACAGGCTAGTAAAGTGATATTAAAACTAGTAAAAAATTTACTTTATTTTCTGTGAGGCAAAAAATGATTTTTTTTCCATGAAATGTTTTGTCAGAAAAAGATTTATTTGCAAAAATGATGACCAGCTCTAGCTAAAATAAACCCTGAACTTGCTATGCCATGTGCTCTGCCTGCCTCTTACTCACATGGCTAGATATGATCAAATTCATGGTGGAAAAAGTATCAAGTTGTGTGTACGCTTCGAAGGGAAAGTCAAGAGCAATACCTACTAGTCCGAGTGCTGAATGGTTTAGGGCTTGTGTTACTACGATGATGGGAGAGTTTCTTCTGTTGGAGTAGTTAATCCAGCTCCCTGAGAGCTATCTACATGAGGTGTTAGGTTGGTATAACTACATTGCTTCAGGGTGTGGATTTTTCACACCCTTGAGTGACGTAGTTATGCCAGTATAGCTCTGTGGTATAGCCTTGGCCTTAGTTTTTTCTCATGCAAGCAAATTCCCTTTGACTTCAGCAAGAGTTTGCTGGAGTAGTGAGTGAGTAAGTAAAACCTGAGGAAGAACCTCAGGGTCTCAAGGAGAGTTATGAATGACTAAATACAAAGTAAAACCCAAGGAAGACCCTTTGGATTTTGCCCTAAACTGTACATCTGAAAGAAGTGGAAATTAGCTCCATGAAATGTTGTATAACAATTTGTTTAAGTGTGCTCAGCGATAAACAAGACACACAGTGCTATAGTTTTTGTCCCAAAGAGATTAGAATCTAGCCCAGAAAACAGAGAAGCACTGAAGTGACTAGAGGAAGAAATAGCATGGGGTGGAATTAGATTTGGAATTGCTATTCTTACTTCTTTATCATTGTTTGTGGCCCTTCCTGTGAATATCACAGATGAGGATATGCAGTGCAGAAATGGGGTGGAGGGTGTCATGATGAAACGGGAAGAGAACACTTCATTGATAATGTCTGCCATCTTGGCTGATAGACAGAGATGGTTTGGAAAAAATCATGGGGACTGGAAGGAGAGAAAGAAACGAATGAGATTGCATAAATAGCATCATCAGCAGAGTAGAGATGGATAGGAGTGGGGAATGGATGTAGTAAGAGACATATGGGTGGTGTCATCCAGAGTAGAATTTTATAGGCCCTTCAGAAGGCAAGGACAAGAAGTTTAAACTTGGTGCAGCATACAAGTGGTGGGAGCTAGTGAAAGGATTTGCACAGTTGGGTGACCATCAATCTGACTAGCAAGGAAGACATTTGAGCAGCTGCATTTTGACTAGTACTATAGGCATCCAGGAGGCTAGAGAAAAGGAGGTGGTAGGAATAAAGATGGGAGATAATCAGGGCGAGGACAAGTGTGTCCTATTGGAACAGAAAAGGGGTTTAATTCCTTTTCCGATGTTTGAGGAAAATTCTTATCAACAATGACTTACAAGTTGTCAATTTTTCCTTTCATTTGACAGATTAAGAGAGTGTTGATTGTAATAGGGCTAGAGGAGACAGAAAGTATGATTATTTTTCTTTCAGTCTTTTTACAGCTAATTCTTGGATACATTATAAACAGAATTCTAGCTAATAAAACTGGCTGCAAGAAGAGACCCTGGGTCATGTGCATTACCAGTTCTAACTTGCTCATCAGTTCTTCTGTCAAAATAAACACCTAGACCTCAGCATTCAGTTCCCTATGGGACCCACTAGGGACTGATTTATAAGGGCTTTTTTTCAAAATTAAATTGAATAAAAACATATAAAAATGTGGCCTTTCTGGCATATTGTGGGACATCATCTCCTCAAAATCACTGATGATAAGGGACAGGGAAAGCGAGGAAAACACATGGCTAGATATAAAATAATTAGGTAAAGCAAAGATCAGCAAAACTGCATATGCAGAGTAGCATCAACCACAAAATATGACGTCCATTCTAGCAATTTATTAATTTTTTTGGTTGGGTGCTTGCTAAAGTGGAAGATTACTAATGCTTTTTCCACCATGAATTTGGGTAAGAGGCAGGCTGAGAGCACCTGGAGTAGAAAACGCAGTGTTTAATTTTAACGATCTTCTACCTTTTGTTTACCCACAGAACATGTTAAACACAGAACCAGAGCAAGCTCTGCCTTCGTGCCTCTATCCCAAGGGTGGGCAAACTACGCCCCGGGGGCCGCATCCGGCCCTCCCAATGTTTTAATCTGGCCCTGGAGCCCCTTTGGGGAGCAGGGTCATGGGCTTGCCCTGCTCCGGCGCTCCAGCCAGGGAGCGTGGTTGGGGGCTTGCCCCGCTCCATGCAGCTCCTGGAAGCAGCGGCATGTCCCTCCTCCAGCTCCTATGCGTAGGGGCAGCCAGGGGGCTCTGCACACTGCCCCTGTCCCAAGCGCTGCCCCTGCAGCTCCCATTGGCCGAGAACCGCGGCCAATGGGAGCTGCAAGGGCAGCGAATGTGGACAGGGCAGCACGCAGAGATGCCTGGCTGCACCTCCATGTAGGAGCTGGATGGGTACATGCCGCTGCTTCAGGGAGCTGCCAGAGGTAAGCGCCGCCAAGAGCCTGCACCCTGACCCTCTCCCACGGCCTGACCCCCTACTCCAGCCCTGATATCCCTCCTGCCCTCGAACCCCTCGTTGCCAGCCCAGAGCATCTTCCTGTACCCCCAACCCCTCTCTCGGCCCCACCTCATAGCCTGCACCCCCAGCTGGTGCCCTTACCCCCTCCTGCACCCCAACCCCCAATTTCATGAACATTCATGGCCCGCCATATAATTTCCATACCCAGAGGTGGCCCTCAGGCCAAAAAGTTTGCCCACCCCTGCTCTATCCTGTTCTGAGGTGGAAAAGTCAGGATCTGAGGGGAGCTTAGTCTCTGTGATTACATTCACTCCTTGGTCTCTCACCTGTGGCTGCTTTACGTGGCTGTGCATCCGCTATGAATTGATCAACTAATTTCACATGTTGTAGCCCTCTGAAGAGCAATCAAATGGCTCCTAATGTAACCAGCCTGAGCTCTGAGATTTGAATCTGTAATATAAATATGAAAGGCTCCATAACCCAGTGCAAATTCTCTTGTTATTTCTCCCCGTGGCTCTTTCTGATAAAGAAGTAGCCCTGTTAAAGCTTTTTAAAGAAATTATTATTGTTATGTAATATTTATATCATGGGTAGAGCCCACTGAGTATCAGGGCCCTGTTCTGAAGAACTCACCCTCTAAGGGCCAGTTAGTGACTTGGCCTGCACACCTGTGTAAGAGAGTAAGAACCCACCCCCAACAGCCCTCTGTGAGCTACCTGGACCTTGGGTCTATTTGCGCAGGAGAGGTAGGTACACACAAAGTACCTACTTCTGTCCCCTCTCCCAGAGAAGGTGGTTGGGAAGGGGCAAAAAATGGGTGGTTCCTTGTCTCCACCCCCCATCCCCATATTACCCGGCCAGTGCAGTTGAGCTGTGATGGAGGGTGTTGTAATTTGCAGGTGCAGGCCAGCAGCTAATTACTGCCCCTGTTTTAACAAGGAGGAAGAAGGCCAAGAATTGTGACTCAGAGGGGTGTGTCTGAAGTACTGTGCTTCCTGGGATGATGCAGTTTACGCACCATCCTTGGCTTACATCTATGCCTCAAGTCACAATACACTTCTAATAATATTAGGAGCTGAAATAGTGCCATACTGTGCACCACTCACGGAATTAGTCATCCAGAGCATTTTTTTATATTCATGATTTCAAAAAAGAAAACCATTGACACAAAAAGGAAACCATCAGTCATGCTTTGGTGGTAAATTGTTAGAACTACTATACCATATGTCTCACTTGACTTCATCTCTGCTACTCTTCCACAGTCAAGACGTAATGTTTTTTTTCCCCTTGTGAATCTATTAATATAGTCTATTGTACATCTTCCAACAGGAAATCCCAATGAACTTTGTTGATCCAAAGGAATATGATATTCCAGGATTAGTGCGGAAGAATCGCTACAAAACAATTCTCCCAAGTAAGTTCCAAACCTGTTTTGTAATTCTGCAATTCGTTGATGCAGTATTTAGTGAAGTCTCAGTATCCAGTATTTGCTTAGTTTCTTGCTTTCGGTGGAATGCCTTTCACAGATCCTCTCCAGGATACTCCTTCTAGGCTAAAGCTAACATTGAGCAAGGGTAATATTTTCAAGAGCACTCATGTCCCATTTTCATTAGAGACTTAGGTGTTTAAGTCTTATGGAAAGCCAATGGGATTCAAGTTCCTAAGTCACTTTTGAAAATAGAAATTAAGCTCCTAAATTACCTAGGTGCTTTTGAAAATTTTGCCCAAAATCTTGATGCCTTTATTCAGGTTTTACTTTGTTTCCTCTGGTAAACTCATGTTTAAGGGCTAAATTGTGACACTCTTACTCATGCTGAGCCGTATTTTACCATCTGAATGTTTCCTTTGAAACCAGTGGGACTACTTGGGTCATAAGGTGCCACTCAATATGCCTTGTTTTAAAAGGTACTGAACATCTCAACTCTGACTTAATGCTTAATGAAGGCATTGGTCCAGTGCCCTTTAAAGTCAATGACAAAATTCCCACTTACATCACTGTGTGCTGGATTGGGCCTAATGTGTTTAGCATTTCTCAGGATAAGGCCCCAAGTGAAAAATGAATAAGGGTCTGAGGATTTGGCCCAGTCTCTTTAAGAAAATATAATACATCTTTCTTTATTTATTTAAATGTAAGTTGTTTTATTGCTTATAGCCGAGAATGGAAATTTTGAGAAACGTTTTGCTTGGGATTGATTTTATAGCCATTATCGTTTTTCCCTCTGTCACACTTAAAGATAGTTTGAAAAGCGATACAATTATAAGATGTCGTGTCTGAATATTAATGTTTTGACAGATCCTTCTTTTTTCTCTAAGCCATTGTCAGATAGATGCCGCCAACAAGCTCTGCTGCAGCTTTGTTAGGGAAGCCCAAATGGTTCAGAGTGCTAGTGAGGCTCAGATAATCCAGAAATTAGAATCTGATCAACTAAGCAAATCATGTTAGTCTACAAACCTGGAGTGGAAATCTGGCAAGAACAGGCTTTCTTCTGAAACCTCCAACTCTCAAACTTCCAGTCTTGGTCAGAAATCCCATGTAGATACCCCTTCTAGTGATGTTTTGACATTTCTAGCTGGGACCAGAAGTGCTAAAAACACTCAGCCAAACATTTCAGAACCTTCCTCCTAAAACATGCTAACGGTTGGGTGCCTTGTCATTTCTGTCAACTTTTATGTTAGTTTGGATATTACAGCGATGATTTTCAAAAATGACTAGTGATTCTGAGTTTCTCCATTTGGGCACGCAAACTGATAGACCTTAAAGGAGCCTGATTTCCAAAGGTGGCTGTCCAGCACTTTTTTGAAGATTGGAGTTCTTTAAGGTATCTCAAGTTAAACACTCAAAAATGGAAGCACACAAAATTGCTAGCCACTTTTGAAAATCTTGGCCTATAGCTCTTAACAGGTTTCTGTTAGCTTTTCCCCTGTGCATTCAGTAACTGCTTGGTCATCAATCAGCTAATTCTCTTGATGCTATCTCCACCTCGGTTTTACAAAATCTGGTAATACTCATTTCCATTGCTGTGAGCCATCTAGATAGGAGGACTGGCTCCCACTCTAGAGTAACTATAAATGTTAACAAGGAATTTATCCAGAGGAAATCAGACTTTTCCACTGACAGGAATAAAAATCAGGAATTTCAAAACCATCCATCTCTATGAAACATAACCCAGTGCCACTTGGTGGATGAGGATGGCAGGCTGCCACATGGGAAACCAGAGGACACACCGTAGTCACTTATGTTGGAACACACCCAGTTCCAGTGTAGGGGTGGGGAACTGGTACATTACACAGGGGTATTGCGTACTCCCTTCCTGCCATAAAGCTGTGCTCTTCAGCCTTTCTCTTCACAGTACCATGGAAGAGAGAGCATTGGGGGCACGACAGGGTGGGCTGAAGAGGTGGCCAGTGGGTTCATGACTATGTGGCTCTCCTGGCTCTTTAGTTTCCAGATTAACCAATAACAGCCTATGCTGTCTGTGTCACCACGAGGGTCTTCCTAACTGTTCGCTTTGCACCAAGCAATTATGGAAGGAACAGCTGACCATGTTACACAGCAAAACCTATGCTGATCTATTTGCCAATGGCAGACTCAGCCAAATCTGACCTCCAATCTAACATTAGGGAGCAGCAGGCACTTCTTCATTATAAAAGTGACATCGAAACCAAAAGTATACCCTGAAAATTAAAGAGCAAATAAAAAACTTAAAATTCCCTACCCAGCTGTGTACTCCAGAAGTATTTGAGGCAGTTACCATTGAAAGGTAAGAAGGCACTTAACATAATGATTAGTTTATGTGCAACCCTAGAGTTAATTGTAGTCAGTGAGGAACATGATAATAGGCTCTAATTCAGTTAATTTATATTTCTTTTGTAGTAAATTTCTTTTGCAGATTCCCAATTTTGTTGGTGGTGGTGGTGGTGAAGATGGTTTTGGGGAGTCTTTTTAAGGGGTGAGGATGTGTTTAATTTTGGAGACGTGCCAAGCTAAGCAGATTAGTTTGGCTGTTTCAGAAACTGTTAAATTTGCATGTTGACAGAAAATCTGAAACCTCTTCCTTTATGGAAAAGTCTCTCAAAATTTAATAGAAAATTATCATTTTTCTATATTTTTTGGATTATCTTGCAGAATGTAATAGAAAATGTTATCCTTGCTATGGAACTCCAGAGATGGGTCAAAAATCTAAAAAGGAAAGATATTATATATCATTCTCTTTCAGTCTTTTTGCTTCTATGCAAAATTTCTAGGCAACCTTATTTAATTGTAGAAGAGCCATATTTCTTTCACTCCTTATTAAATTTTTAAGACTTTTCAATAAGTATTATTGTTAAGGAGGCAGTGGGGCCTAGCAATAGAGTACTGCAATGGGCCTTGGGTGATCTGAGTTCTGTTCCTGGCTCTGCCACTAGAGCAAGTCACTTCATCTCTCTAGGCCTCAGTGTCACCATCTGTAAAATGGCAGTAATGATATTAATCTACTTTGAGATCTACTGATGAAAATTTGTACCTATGAACTAGGTATTCTTATCTGTCACTTTCATTTAAAAAATCTCAGCCTGGTGAGATCCTACTACAAAACCTAGTATAGGCTCAAAACACTCTTAGAAAAGACTTCAGAAAACTAACTAACAGTGTTTTGCTTCTTTGTGGTGTAAGTGTATGACAATATTTTAAGGGATATTGTCAGCTTAGGCCTGGTCTGCGCAATGTTTTTGTACTGGTATAACTATTTCAGTTAGGGCAGGGGTGACCAACCTGAGCCTGAGAAGGATCCAGAATTTACCAATGTACATTGCCAAAGAGCCACAGTAATACGCCAGGAGCCTCACATCAGCCCCACATCAGCTGCCCCCTCCCTGCCCCACTCCCAGCGCCTCCCACCCACCAGAAGCCCCGCTGATCAGTGCCTCTCCCTCCATCCCCGCACCTCCCAATCAGCTGTTTTGTGGCATTCAGGAGGCTCTGGAGGGGAGTGGGAGGAACGAGGGCACGGCAGGTTCAGGGGAGGGGGCGGGAAGGGATGGAGTGGGGGCAGGGCCTGTGGCAGAGCCAGGGGTTGAGCAGTGACCTCCCCCACTCCCCCCTGCACATTGGAAAGTTGGCACTTATAGCTCTAGCCTCAGAGTCGGTGCCTATACAAGGAGCTGCATATTTAACTTCTGAAGAGCCGCATGTGGCTCCGGAGCCACAGATTGGCCACCCCTGAGTTAGGGTTGGTTCTTTTTACCAAAATAGTTATACCAGTATAACTCCCCCTGATGTGGATGCACTTACAGTGGTATAAAAGTGCTTGTGTTGGTATGGCTTATTCCCCAATGAATAAGGCCTGGTCTACACTAGGAAATTCGGTCAGTATAACTCAGGGATGTGAAAAATCCAGTGAAACCGACTTAACTCCTGGGATGGAGAGCACTACATTTATGGGAGAATTCTTCTGTCAACCTAGACACCACCTCTTGAGGGAATGGATTACCTATGTTGACAGGACGGATTCTCCTGTAGTGCTAAAGCAGCACCCATGCAGAGGTACTGCTGTAGCGGTTTATGTATAGACAAGCTCTAAGATATATCAATATAACTGCATCCACTCTAGCAGGTGTTGTATAGCTTTAACTATACCAGTATAGTGAAAATGGTGCAATTATTCTGTGTAGACAAGGCCTTAATTTAAGGCCAAAAAATAAGGTTAGGGATAGAGTTTATAAAACCGAATGGGGCAAATCTTGAGGTCCTAACACAGTTTTTGCTCAGTCCTTACTCAAGCAGAAAGCCACACTGAAGTCATTGCTAGTTAACAGTGTTTGCTAAATAATACTTCAATGCACGAAAAAATGAAATTAATGCAAAAGGAAATTACGGTAATGTCGTGGGCTTGCATACGTTACATGAAATTTAATATCTCAAAGCTTAGACATAGACAGCATAGTCAAACGCCAAGAATCATTCAAATGCTATTACAATCATAAATGATGAACTACCCCTCTACTTAGAGCAGTAATATTAATTTAGTAAGATAATTAATTTTGTTGCATGCAAATATCTGTTGATAGTTGCACACTGAAAGTAAATGCAGTAATATATACACACATTTCAATCAGAGACTCCCCAGTGCCCCCTTTAGAGCATCGCAGGTATCTGTCGTTGCTACTAATGA
This sequence comes from Gopherus evgoodei, assembly GCF_007399415.2. Taxonomy (NCBI): domain Eukaryota; kingdom Metazoa; phylum Chordata; order Testudines; family Testudinidae; genus Gopherus; species Gopherus evgoodei. Next base: position 109,958,390 of record NC_044325.1, on the reverse strand, counting down.
ATATGCCTAAGTAATTAGCTGTCTTACTAAAGGCTAGAAAATGATCTTAAAAACCTTTTTCTCCTCTTGACTGATAACTATTAACTATCTCTTTACACATTGTAGATCCTCACAGCAGAGTGTGCCTTACCTCAAATGATCAAGACGATCCTCTTAGCTCATATATCAATGCTAACTACATCAGGGTAAGAGCTTAGCAGTCCAATGTCTCTGTGTAGACTGTTAGAAATTAATCATTTAAGAATAACCACAATGTCCATTGGCTTCTAAAGACCATCTTGTTTTGGTTTCTTTTTCTCTCTTGTTTTTGTATTATCGAAAACAGAACCTCAGAGCCGAACTGTAAAGATCCTGGTCCAGTAAAAACAAGATATTTGCATTTTTTGCCATGAAGTTCCCTGCCTCACTGGCCTGATGCAAGCAAAACTCCCAGCAAAGTCAATGGGAATTATGCCTGCAAGATTTGACCCAGAGTTACCACCAGGCTGTTGTAGCATGAATCCATCCCATTGCCATAGTATTGCCTGCTGCTTGTTTAGCCTGAAGTCACACCTTCTACCTTGCCTCTGTGTGTGTGTATGTACGTGCGTGAGGGAGAGAGTGAGTGAGTGAGCACAATACCTCTTGGATTGATAACGGTTGACCTGATACTGCAGTCTTTACTCAGGCAATAATCCCATTGTAGCCAATGAGAGCTTTCACTGGGTAAAGATTGAAGTGTCCAGGCATGTGCGTGTGTGCGCACACATGGTTTGATAGTGATTTATTGTTGCTTTGTTGGCAGGGCTATGGAGAAGAGGAAAAGGTATATATTGCTACTCAGGGACCCATAGTTAATACTGTCAGTGATTTCTGGAGAATGGTGTGGCAGGAGCGTTCTCCCATCATTGTCATGATTACCAATATAGAAGAGATGAATGAGGTAATGATTACATATGAGCTATGTCTCGATCCTCTATCGTAGCGGGTATTTCAGGCACAGGTGCCAGACCCATGGAAATAAATGAGTTGGTTCAGTGACCAAAGTTTATAGTACATTGCAGTTACCTTTTTTGAAGTCATTTCTGAAGGTTTCAAAAGCAACATCCCACCAAGTTCAAGCCCTATTAATTTTTGTATATGAATACCTATAAACAATAGAGTAACAGAGACTGAACCTCCTTATCCTGTATTTATTTTGGCTTCTCTTCTGCATCCTTTTTCCATTAAGCCGTCTCTGCTTCATTAAACATACTGTGTCATGTTATAATGCTAGTTATGACTAGAAGCAGTTAAAGATGATTTGTATGTGGAGGACTGCCCTAGTTGTTTAGCATTTTGGGGAAATGCAGTTAAAATATTGCAACTATTAAGATGTTCCAAACTTTTTTAAATCACTCCCTGCTAGAATTGATTTTTATAAGAGTGAACTGTTTGTGGTTATTGAATGTATTTCTACCACTCCATCCCATACAATTCTATCTGCAAAGTCTCAGGCTTCCAGAGTTTGCATCACCACTGTTTTACGATTCTGTGGCCAGTATCACATTATTCCACAGGATCCCAAAACAGTGGTGATTTAAACAGCTGAAGATGCAGAAAGGTGCCTGGTGGGAGTACCTATGTGCCTAACTCCCATTTATATCAATTACCTTTAAAAATCTGGCCCTAAATGCCTAGGTTACTTTAGAAAATGGGATTTAGACTTCCAGATCACTTAGGTCCTTTTGAAAATTTTGCAACCATACACTTGAGAAGGAAGAAGAGACCAAGAGGCAATCATGTCCTTCATTGTCTTCTCTGCTCTGAAGCTTTCCCACTGTTGTTTTTACATCTGGATTGTACCACTAGAATGCGAAATAATCTTTTCATCAGTGTTTCCTATTATTCAACACCAACAGACTATCTCACCTGTCATGTCAGCCTCAGGAAACACTGCACAGCCATGCTACCATCACAGTAGTGACACTGGCTGCTGCGTATATCTAACATACAGAGATATTGAGTCTTTCCTGATACCTTTTGTATCAAAAATTGAATCATTCTGTGAGAGTCAGACATAAACATAGGGTAAGCTCTTCCATGCTAACATCTTCTATATTCCCTTTTTTCTAATACATATTAATATATAAATACCAGGTCTCCACAGTGTGTAGCTTCAGAACTAAAACCTTTGTTTGCCATGATGCTAGTAAAGGAGTCTTTGTGCTTCTGCTATACACAGTGACTTTGCTAATGTGAAGATGAACAGCTCAGTATCCCAGCCCTCTGTCACATCTAATCTGAACTGACAGACAGCCCACAGAAATGTGTGGGCGATCCTACTCCACTCATTTCAGCAGCATAGTGTCTGTACTATTGATAGATGCTGGCGCATTTGACGCTTTTTACAATGGATTCTGCAATTTAGGAGGAGGGAAAAAATTCAGTCTGCGTTTACAGTGACACAATGGGCCATAGTTGTTTCTAGTGTGAAGTGGCACAGCTCCACTGTGAAAAGAACAGGAGTACTCATGGCAGCTTAGAGACTAACAAATTTATTTGAGCATAAGCTTTTGTGGGCTAGAACCCATTTCATCGGATGCGTAGAATGGAACATATAATGAGGATATATATTTACACCTACAGAGAACATGAAAAGGTGGGAGTTGTCCTACCAACTCTGAGAGGCTAATTAATTAAGAGAAAAAACTGTTTCCTTTGTGGAGCAACATCCATTTACACCATAAGAGAATTTGGCCCAGCAGCTTTTCGAGACTCTTTTTAGTTCTTGGCCCTTCTTTTCCAGCAGATTTTTTTTTTTAACTTGCTCACAGAGTTTACGGTTAAGGGCCAGATTGTGCTGGACTTTGCAGAAGGGAGGGCTTGCAAGAATTCTCTCTCCCTTCACTTACGTGGGTGCACAAAGACCTCCCAGAATAGCAGCCCCTGTACTCTGGAGAGCATGAGGGCTGCTTGCTCTCTGTTTTATACCTGGGGAGCCATTTGTTCAGAATTGACCCCCATCCACATTGGTCTCTGGAATAGGCTTACAAGGGGAGCAATCTCTGCTGATGTGCTGAAGGCCTACTCCATGTGCACTGAGCAGCCCCAGGAGAAATTGTATAGGTGAGAGACAATCTCTCCCAGTACTTTCCCTGGGAAGCGTTGCTCTCCATTACCTCTCGGGCAACATTGTGGCACAAATGCCACAATATATCCTTAAATGTGGATTATAGCTTCAGTTATTCAAACTGTATCAGTTGCACTGAATGAGCCCATGGATTTGGCCAAAACGATTTAGCAAAACTAATCTGTATTCTGACACTTTCTTCCTTTTAGTTCCTTTGCTTCAATGTAGGATCTTCTTCCATTTTATAGTGGGTCTTTGAACACACTCTATATTCCAAAGTCATTTCCAGTCATGTCCTTTTGTAGGGAAAAGAAATACAGATTATAATTTGAGATGCAGAGAGCCATGGCTCTTTATTAGAGACAAAAAAGGGGTACTGTACATTTCCATATCAGTTTGTGCATAGCACAGAAATAGTAATGATCAAAGAGCAGATTATTAATGAATATCAATCATTACCGTAATAAAAATGAATAGAATATTAATAAACACTGCCACATTTCTTACCAGCTTCCCAAATGAAATTTTAAAATGTGCAGATACATCACATTGCACACACACAAACAAAGTTTTATGCATGTGAGTGAGGGAGGTAATTAGACATTGGATTTTAATCAGAGTGACTGCAGAGAAGACTATCTGAAACTTTGGCCCCTATATTTAACGTAAAAATTTGAGTTACATCCTGTTACAGAAATATTCAGCATCCTGATTCATCTAAGAATACACCGGGCACAGTTTCTGCATAGTGAAGTGAACCACCATTGGTGTCTCCTTAAATGTATTTTATGTTGCATGCAGAAATGTACAGAGTACTGGCCAGAGGAACAGGTCACCTATGAAGGAATAGAAATCACAGTTGACCAGGTCATACAAGCAGATGATTACCGATTAAGACTCATCACCCTGAAGGTAAGATTGCTCAGATGTATTTACAATAGCAGAGAAATTCAAAACCTTGAACAGGACTGTTCATGGAGAACTGAGTACAAATCATATCCACTGTGCAAATATCACTTGTCGCTACTGCATTCATGATGCCCTTGATCGGATCCCAAAAATGTAAACAATGCAACAATAAAAACAGTCGGAGATGTAGACTGAATGCGTACAGTCTAAAGACTTTCAGGCCACTTGTAACAGGAATGTGTTCATTCACTGAAAGAGACCAGTGAGTGATTCTGTGCAAGTGTCTTCTGTGGTGATGTGTTAGCTTGGGGATTGTGTCTTACCTAACTTTGAACTGGCTTTTATAAGTCATACTAAAGACATTGGATTTAGGTTAACATCATGAACTTTGTGATGATGTTGTATGGAGTACAAGGAATATTGTGGAATGTGGGTCAGTTCCTCGGCTGGTGTAAATTGGCTTCGCTTGATTGGCTTCCCTGGAGCTTTACTGATTTACGCTATCTGAGGATTTGGCCTTAGGTGAGGTTTTACATTTTCTAGGTTGTGTAGAGATCTCTAGCAGCTGTCAATCTTGGAAAAGCTTAAACTATGCTTCTAGTCTTCATATTAACATTATTAAACATCTTGTATACTGTTGGGTTTGTCAAATTGTTGGGTGCAAAATATTATATAGAAAGCTAAGATGACTTCTGTGCCACTGAGAATATGCAGTAAAGCTGGGAAAGGAATTCAGGAATCCCAATCTAATGTCCTGTCCCTCCTAGACCATCTGTTCTACTCCTTTGGCCTCTGTGTTGTCTTCTCCCAGTTTTCCTAAGTAATGTGTCTACCAATCTATTTAGCAGTTGCTGATGGTACAGTAACTCCACCACTGCTCACTGCGGCTAAACCTTTACTGATGCGTATCATCCTTATTATTCTATTAAGCAGTTAGGTGAACTAGCACTGAAACTGCTTAAAGGAAACATGCTACAGTAAACAGAATAAAACTGCTGATAGCTTGTTGAGCACTTTTCCACCACTACATCCAGTGTTAACTTTTCTAATTATGGTATCCTTCCAGATAACTGCTTGAAATAAAATACTTAGATTTCCAAACAAATAACAGCCATGGCACCCTTTGAATACTGAGTTCCAGCACATACTTATTTTATAAATACTCTATTGCTATCTGGTCCAGGAGATCACCATCCTATGTAACAACTCACTAGGTTCCATGGTCTCAAGACATATACTTAAATAGGAAAAGTCTCCTTCGCATAATCTTCACACATCTTTTCGTCTGTCAGATCCAGCCCTGAACTCAGTATAACAAAGCAGAATTGCTTCCCAAACTGCGAACAAGCCTCCTTTCACACAAGCAGCTTTGAGTCTCACCAGCCATGTGCTAATATGCAGAGAGCTAGCATACAAAACCCTGTGTCTGGATCAAGAGCATGGAAAGTCTGTCAATCATGCATTTGGCGCAGAGGATGCGTTGAAGATCACACTCTGAGACAAGTGGGAAGGGGAAGGAAAGATTACTTCCATGAATGTGCAGACTTGCATAATCTTTAAATACAACCATGTCTCAGACTACGTGACACAACAGAGAGAATAAAATTGAGCCAAAGTTCATTTGAGTCCCCTTGTCTCACAGACGAGGCCTTGGCTAATTTCACTCAGCTACTGCAAGTATCTCAGTGAAATTCACAATCCCTGCTGGGGTGTAGTGTCGACATGGTTATTCAAGAATTGTTGGTAAATGCAGCAGTTTAATACTAGTGATCAGGGCTGATTGAAATTTTCCTGTCAGAACTGTTTTTTTTACAGAAAATTGAGTTTTCAGCCAAGTAAAATTTTTTGCAAGACGTGGCTGTCAATTTTGCATGGAAATGTTCAACATAAAAAAACCAAAAGCACAAAAAGTTTTCAGTTAAGAATCACCAGGCAGACTGCTTGGGGGGCTGGGAGCCCCAGACTTCCAAAGTCCAAAGCTCCAGGGCATCCCCACCAAGCATACTGTATGGGGTCACAGCTCTAGGAAAGCTCCTTCATGTGCACTGCTCCTGGGCTTGGGGACTCCAGGTTTACCAGGGGTCCATGACTGCATGGCAGCTCTGCCATGCCAGGAGTATCAGAGTTTCCAGACTCCCTACCATGGAATAGAGAGCCTGAAAGTCCTGAGAATCCTGGTTCTAGCTGGGGCTTGGCTCCTGGGTCTGCACAAGAGAGCCCAGAAGCCCTGAGAATCCTGGCAGTGAATTCCTTTGGGGATTTCTGCTTTGTGAGAAATTTCAAAAAAATTGGTTTTGTTTGGAAATCCTGATTTCAGCTAGCTCTACTCAGATGTCTATTTATTGCAAGGGTAAATCTGGCCCCTTTTTTGTGTGTAGTTATATAGGATTCTACGGGGGTGGGGGTGGGGGGAATAGAATTTTAAAACCAAATTGTTGGTTGGGGTCATGCATGTCTTATAACACCAGCCACCCCGAGGCAGATGAAAAGAGGTGGAAAGAGCAGACAGCAGATCTAAAAGGAGAGGACTAAAAGCAGTTTAAATTTATAATATATATCCCTTCAGGAAATGAGAATGTTATGCTGACACAAATGACACTGAAGCTTTGATTGGTATTACACGTTTCCAAGCTCATAGTTCCTTTTCCATACAACCTGTTCCCTCCATTCATTTTAAGGTCACATTCCCACTTGGTTATTCAACTAAGCAGCGCTTCAGCTTTCAGCATCAGTGGGGCAGTACTAAAAAAATGAAGCTGGTAGGTGAATGGTTCCAAGCTGCCAGGAGAGAAATAAAGGAGCTGTTTATTGAGATGTCATTGTCTGGGACTGTTCTTTTATCATATAATGGCAATAATGCCTGTCACTCTGGAGTATACTTACAATAAATGGCATGGTAACAAAAACCACAGAAGCCATTAATTGCGTCACATTCTCCAATGCCATGGACATTCTCTCTTAGCTAGAGGTAGGATCTAAACTGATTAGAAATTAAATGCAATCCACCAGCTGCACTGCAGAGACTGATGTACATTTCTCAGCAACGAGGTTTGAGGATGGTTTACCGTAATTCTTTCAGAACGGGGTCAGGCCTTAGCAGGCTTTGGGAATTCAGAAAGGAATGCAGCAAAAGGGAGAAAGAAGTCTTTTTCGTTTTCAAAGGAACCTAACAAGGGTCTAGCCACTGATTGATTATCCCAGCTTGAGCAGTAACATGATTCTGGGCTTTGAACCACCAATTAAACCTTGTTTCTTCCCAACCTAACCCCACGCCTCCTGAATCTCAACAAAGTATAGAGAAAGAGTATTTTCTTTTCAGTAGGAATGAATGTATACAGTGTCACAGAATTCAGGGTTCTCTGATTAGGAAGTATAAAATCGGTAACAATGTAAAGAAAACTAAATGCATCTTGAACTAGTGATTATTTTTTTCCTATCCCCTGGAAGAGTAACTTCACATGAGTATTCTTGTTTCTTTTCTTCTTGCATTTGTGTTTTGGAACCACTGTTTTTCATAATATTTTGAATCTGTTTTCAAAATGTAGTTATAAAACTAGTGCTCTTGACTGCCATAGCTTGATTCTCAAGGAATCCTACATCTCATTTTCAAAAGTGACTCTGGGCCCAAATCCTCAAAGATATTTAGGCAACTAAGTCCTATTGATTTCAGTGGAAGGTAGGAGCCTGAATACCTTTGAGTATCTGGACTTAAAGAGCCTAAATCCCACTGAAAGTCAATGGGACTGTTTACTGCCCTACCCTGGCTGATGGCCTCTGGCTCACAGACTGCCATCCTGCTTGGAGGGCTGGAGCACTAGGTACAGCTAATTCCCCCCTTTTGAGCTCACCTTTATAGGTACATGGCAGCAAGGAGGCATGCCCTCCCTCAGAGAGTGACAAGGAGGGACAGCCATTCAGCCTATAGTCCCATTGACTTTCAGTGAGACTAAGGTTCCTTAGTGTGTCCATCACTTTTGAAAATAACACTAAATTAATTAGGCATTGCAATGCTGAGCAGACCAACACCTTTTAAAAATCTGAGCCTTAAGCATTTTTAAAAATGTTACTCCTAGTTCTTAGCCTTAACCCAAAATTGCTCTCCAGTGCTTCCTTAAAACTCAGTCAAGTGGTTAAAGGAGGTCTGTGGAAGCTAAAGGTAACTTTCCTTGGACACTTAACCTGCCTTTTGAAGAGAATTATTCAGCTGAATGCTGGTTGCTCCAGACAGTCTCTACAAGGCTGAGGCCAAGACTTTGAGGATCGCTAGCTCCACTTAGCACCTCTGAAACTCAGGCCTAAGATGGATTGTGTTGATGACCAAAACCTGAGGCATGCAGAATAAACGTGCACATCTGAATATTTGGTGGTATGTTTGGTGATTTCATAATGACTCAGAAACATTGAAGAAAATGGAAATGTACCTCAAGATAAACTTGAGGCCATAACTAGAGGCACAAATCTCACTTTCCTCTGAATGTCTTGCTGTGTGTGTGTATATTATTATTTATATAAAATACACAGACAGCAAGGGTAATCAATCAATCTATCTGAGAGTCTATCAAATACTTAAGTAAAACAATTGTGTTATAAACCACTGTAGTCTTACTGAATGAATCTATCAGGAGGAGAGTAAGATGGCTGTAGACTAGTATAAAGGAGACATCGTTTTGCGCACAACTCTTGGCACTAATATAAAGGAGCTGGGAAAGAGAACTCCAAAAAAGAGCATGAGAGTTTAGCAGGGTTTTTAGTGAATTTTTTTTTAACAGTTTGCTCAAGTGCAGTAGTGATTCTTGACATCAGAATTTCTGTGGTTTGTGGCTTTGTGTGTGGATGCTCGTTTTACTTGAGCGTTGGTTTACTTCTATTGTTCTCACAGGGTATGTCTACACTGCATTTTGAGACCCACAGCAGCAACTCTCAGAGCATGGCTCTATAGACCTGGGCTTGCGCTGTGGCACTAAAAATAGCAGTGCAGGCATTGTGGCTCAGGTTCTGAAGCCCCACCATCCTCCCTGGACTTCAGAGCCTGATCCCGAACATCTACACAGCTGTTTTTAGCCCTGTGGCACAAGCCTCGTGAGCCCAAGTCTGTCAACACAAGCTCTGAGACTCACTGGTGTAGATATGCCCAAAGAAACAGATTGTCAGTTTATCAGTTTTGATGAAAAATCTTTGAAAACATTTGCAGTAGTGTATTAATTTTCTGTATAACTGGATCACAGAAAGATGGTGAAGTAAGAAACCTGCGACATTACTGGTATACATCCTGGCCAGATCAAAAGACACCAGATCAAGCACCAGCCCTCTTACAACTGGTGCGGGAAGTGGAAGAGGCCATGCAACGTGCAGAAGAAAAGAATGCCCCAGTCATTGTCCACTGCAGGTAAGTTAATGCTGCATTAGATCTCCATGGAGCTCTGTGACAGAGTGTCTGAAATACATAGCAGAGAAAAGAAAAGCTTCATGCAATTGCAAGGAAACAGGATGGGCAGCTCCGTAGGCATTTATTTATAATGTGTAAAAAGAAAAACTGCTTGATCACAGGGAAATGCAGTCTGGGAGACAGATGCTGGAGATCTCATGCAGCCGCTAGTGAAATATCTGTGGAGTTTCTAAAAATTATAATTAACAGTTTTCTAGTACAAAAAGTATTGCAACTGACTTGGGGCAATTCTATATTAGATCTCATGCTGATGCATAAATAGGAATTGATCATTGAGCTAACAACTGATGGTGCCCAGGTGCAAGTAATCAGGATCTAATTTCACTTGCTATGTGCAAACAGAAGATCGTCCTGACCAATAATCTATATTCTTGCTGCTTCAAAAAGGTCAATTTCCCAAAGTTATAAATAATGATGAGTAAAACTGAGTGGAGGGAAATCTTTGAACATAAAAATTCAAATAGTAATCGGGAGTTGTTGGGTCATAGTAGATATTCAGTTGAACTTGAGGGCCTACTGCCGTGCTGTAGTTAAGAGGGCAAATACAATCCTGGGATGCATGAACAGGAGAGTATCAGGTAGAACAGGGAGCTATAACCTCTGTATATAATAAAGTGGAAAGGGTTCTGAAAAGGGCTACAAGAATGATTCATGATAATCATAATGTTCCCCTTTGGCCTTAAAATCTGTGAATCCATGTGTGTCTCACTGGAATCTCATGGTAGCTTTCAGAGGCAATACAGACCCCAGTCCACAGCTTTCTACTTTGCTTTGCATGCTTGTTTTACTCTCTCACCTACTGCTTTGTCTTTCCATCTCCAGTAGTCTACTGGTGATTTTTGGAAATGCAGGACTTTTGGTCATTTTTCTTACCTAAGTATTAATAGACAGGGTAGCAGGCTTCTAGAGAATTTTAAATGACAGCTGGTGACTAGAGCAGTGTCAGATTTTTTCAGATGCTCTTTTGGATAAAATATATTCTGTGAATGTAGTAAACTGAATGTATTCAAGATTAGGAAGTGTACCAGACCATAGCCCAAGCCCTAAGATGTGTTGAATACCACAGTTCCCATTGGCTTCAGTGGAAGGTGCAGGTATTCAGCAGCTCTCAGGATCTGACCCTCTGGAAGAGCATAACCACTGCAAAGATACTAATACTGTCAGCCCCCTTAAATACAAAATAGTAAACCTTTTAAAAAAAATCAAACATGATGCTAATCCTGAAAGTCTTAATAAGAAGTACATGTTAAAATAAGGCTGTCATTCCTAGCATAGTCCTGTGGGTAAGGCACTGGACTCAAAAGACCTGGTTTCTATTCCTGCCTCTGCCACTGACCTACTGTGTGACTTGAGCAAGTATCTTTACCTCTCTCTGCTCAGTTTTCCAGTCTGTAAAGTGAGGGGAGCTACCTGCCTTCTTTTGTAAAATGCTTTGACATCTATGGTTGAAAAGCACTGTAGAAGATCTGTATATTATTGGTTATTTGTGTCTGTGTACCACCTGGAGCCAACCAACCTCTGGACCTCCGTGAAGCAGGTGTTGTACATACACCTAGTAAGAGACAGTCCCTGCCTTGAAGAGTTTCCCCTCTAAATAGACAAGACAGACAAAGGATGGGAAACAGGATGCAACATGGAGGTAGAAGGTTGGGAATTGAGGTACAGAGACAGTGACTTATCGAAGGTCATACAGGAAGTTTACAGCACCAGAAATTGAACCTAGTTCACCCTAGTCCTGGTCCAGGCCTGAAAAGTAAGATCATCCTTCTTCCTTTGTAGTGCCTGCATTTTGTCATTTTAACCCTTTTCCTGCTACAGCTTAACACCATCTAAGCACAGTTATTGTTAGGCCCATTTTCCTAATCAGCTTGGCCAGGAATTTCTCCCTGAAAATTTAAATAATGTGGTCAAAAACCTGTCTTTAGTGGTCAGGGAAACCATGCTGGAACTTTGCTAGCCCCAGCCATATGTAAGTCCAATTGTTGCCTGAACAGTTGTTGCTAGTATCTTTGTGCTATGGCTTTAACACTGTTGAAATGGATGGAGGTTCTCTGGAGATTGTGTAGGGTAATTATTCCTGAGACTGCTCACTTAATTAGTTAACATGCGGAAGTGTTGTCAGCTTTGCTGCTCATTCTTCATGGAGGTGGTAAGAGGAGTTCACAGCTTCTCTTTGCCACAATAGCATAGCATATGTGAGAACAAAATCCTCTCTAGTCATTAATCAGGGCCTGAAACAGATACACAGAAAAATGTCTTTGCATTGATAATGGAAGAGAAAAATCAGTGGTTTCTTTAGTGGTGAATTGTTGTATCCTGCACAAATCCAGAGAATTGTGAGATTCCAGATCTGAATGACTTTGGAAGTGGCATCAGACTTACTGTGTGTATTACTGTTAGTCAAATTATTTCGGCAATATTTGTCACGGCATGTATGAATGAAAACTCATCTTGAGACTTGCAAGCCTGGGAAATGTTTCAAACTTAATCTGACCAAGGAATAATGATTATTCTTCTTCGAGTGATTGCTCATGTGTATTCCACAATAGGTGTGCATGCTCAGCCCGTGCCAGAAGTTTTTTCTCTAGCAGTGCCTGTAGGAGAGAGCGCCCCCATGACCCCTGGAGTGGCGCCTGTTTGGCACGGTATAAGGGGAACTGCGCGTTGCCCCACTCTCAGTTCCTTCTTGCAGCCGGTGAAGGTACGTCAGAACAGCTCTGCTCCAGATTTGCTAGAGCTCGTCTCCAGAATTGTTTGTTCATTTAGTACCTGTAGTTAGTTAGCATAGTTCGTTTAGCTAATCAGTGAGCCTGGGCTAGGACATGCCCGAGCCCCGGGATTTAAGTCCTGCAGTTCTTGTCGGCGTTCTATGCCAAGAAGCGACCCACACACATTGTTTGCGCTGCTTGGGAGACATCCATATCAGCGATAGGTGCAAGATTTGCAAATCGTTTAAGCCTTGGACCAAAAGAAAAAGGGACATTGGGCTCCGAGCCATTCTGATGGAGTTGGGGCTGACCCCAACCCCGGCACGCCATAACAGGTAGTGGGTGTCAGTACACGGCGATCTGCCGGTGCCATCAACCAGTCGGCACCGCTCCCCATCCATGGGGCACACTAAGAGTGCCAAGAAGACTCCCTCTTTGCAGCAGCACCGAGAGAAGTCTGGGACAGAGGCTAGGCCCATGTCGGGTAGCCCTCGATCCCCTCCGGGCCCTAGGCCTCCAACTCTCATAGAATGGAGTAGCCCGGCCCCTTCAGAACAGGCCTCTCCAAATGTCCGGATGCTGTCCACACCCGAAGCCCTCCAGGTGGCCCGGGACGTCTTGTCCATGCAGGTGCCCGGAGCGCCGCTGATGTCGGCCCCATGCTCCAGCGGCAAGCTGCTGCTGGGATCTACACAGCTTGGTACCGGTCTCAGGCGAGGGAACGTTCCCAATGCCAATCACTGCCCAGCGTCCGCTTGGGGCAGAGTCCACGTGGATCACCCTCGATTCTGACCAGACTCTCAGGCTGAGTTCCGTCCATCCTGGACTCACGGCACTAGTCCTCCTCAGAAAGCAGATATCGATGGAACCGTGGCAGATGTCATCATCGGTCCTTGTCCCAGAGAGGGTACCACAGTCAGTCACAGTACAGTCGTCGATGCTGTTCCCATGCGGGTTCCTGCTCCAAGTTTCCGCCAAGGCACGACAGCCCCAGGCGTCAATCACCAACGCCTCTCCATCACAGGTCCGCCCGTCAAAGCTCTGTACGCGGAGGAAACAGATACAAGGCTGCATGGCATGCAGGGCTCTCGCACGACCCTTTAGACCAGGGGCTGGCAACCTTTCAGAACTGCTGTGCCAAATCTTCATTTATTCACTCTGATTTAAGGTTTCACATGCCAGACATAAATTTTAACATTTTTAGAAGGTCTCTTTCTATGAGTCTATAATATATAACTAAACGATTGTTGTATGTAAAGTAAATAAGGTTTTTTAAATGTTTAAGAAGCTTCATTTAAAATTTAAATTAAAATGCAGAGCCCCCCCGGTCCAGTGTCCAGGATCCAGGCACCGTGAGTGCCACTGAAAATCAGCTTGTGTGCCACCTTTGGCACACATGCCATAGGTTGCCTATCCCTGCTCTAGATCCTGGGTCTCTATTTCCCGGCTCCAGCAAAACCTAAATTCAAGCTGCAGCAGATTCTGACCCCAGCCGCCCTCCCAAGGTTGCCCATAGGAAGCAAGGGGACTATAAGAGATGCCCTAACAGGCAATCTCGGCCTGCCCCCCAGCCTGGACCCTCCAAGGGCAAGGAGGCAGGGAAAAGGTGATTTTGACCAGACACTTGAGGACAGTAAAGCTTCCCTTCTCCATCCGGTTGTGTGCTTTCCTTCTGGAATGATCTCTGCTCACTTTGGACTGATGGGTCCTCAACACCGTCTCCCGGGGTTACACCCTCCAGTTTACCTCCTCCCCACCCAACTACCCCTCCACCCCCATCGCTACCGGGGGACCCCTAGCACGAAGCTCTGCTTGAGCAGGAGGTGGGGCGGCTCCTAGGACTAGGAGCGATAGAGGCGGTGCCTGAGGAGTTCATGGGCAAGGGGTACTACTCCCATTATTTCCTTATCCCAAAGGCCAAAGGGGGTCTCAGGCCCATACTGGACCTACGGGGTCTGAACCAACACATGGTGAAGCTCAAGTTCCACATGGTCTCCCTGACCCCCATCATCCCCTCCCTGGATCCCGGGAACTCATAGGCTGCCCTTGATCTACAGGACGTGTACTTCTACATCTTCATATTCAAGGGGCACAGGCGCTTCCTCTGTTTTGTGGTCGGACAAAATCATTACCAATTTACAGTCCTACCATTTGAGCTGTCCACTGCCGCCAGAGTGTTTACGGAATGCATGTCAGTAGTAGCGGCCTACCTGAGACAGCGGGAGTGTGACGGGGTCCACTTACCCCCCACCAGCCCAGACAGGGTTAAGCCCCAGGTATTGACAGCGCAAGTCCCACCTCCCTGGCAAGACTGGGCATGCTCCAAGTGCTCTAGTGGAGAGAGACCAGTTCATTCTGGTTGGGAGGCCACAGGGGAAGGACCTGCCTGGGAAGCTCCTGCGGAGGGCCAGCCACAGCCTCTGACTACGCCGGGCATTGAAGCTGTTCATGGCCTGTCTGCACCCCGGCAAATGGAGGAGATCCTGGAGACAACTCGGACCTGCTGAACACAGAGGACCCGACATCTCACGGGAAACCCCAATGCAGACTCTGGTAGGAAGTGACCCAGGGAGGGTGGCAGAGTGGTACCTGCCACCCAGGGAAACTCAGTGTGTTTCAGTTGTTTTATAGACTCTGGTCATTGGGCCATGTCACCCTACAGCAAAGTGGGTGCCATAGACTTTGGTCATTAGGCCACGCTGCCCTGCACCAGACGGGGCACTATAGACTCTGGCTGCTAGGCCAAGCAGCCCTGCACCGAAGGGCTGCTTTGCGAACTGTGACGGATAGCCCACGCTGACCTGCCCCTAGGGGATGGACCGTCACAGGGGGGTACAGATATTTCCCTATCTGGACGATTGGCTTGTCAACGGCACCTCACGGTCACTGGTGAGGGATCACGTGGCGCTCCTCCTGTCCACGTGCACCACCTTGGGCCTACTGGTAAACAGCACCAAGTCCACGTTAGTCCTGGTCCAACGCGTAGAGTTTATCGGGGTGCTCCTGGATGCAGTGTTGGTCAAGGCCTCTCTCCCGCCAAACAGATTCGAGACCCTGAAAGGTCTCATAGACTCAGTCACAAGGTTCCCGGTGACAACAGCCAGGGTTTGCCTGCAGCTCTTGGGTCATATGTCGATGTGCACGTACATGGTCCATCACGCCAGACTCAGGATGAGGCCCCTCCAGCTCTGGTTGACCTCAAATTTCTCCCAGGCCACGGACAGGATGGACAAGGTCATCAACATGCTGGAAGCCATGATTACCTCCCTGCGATGGTGGTCCACCCCAACAACATGCTCCAAAGGGTCTCGTTCAGGGACAGGGCCCTCTTGCTGGAGCTGATGTCCAATGCGTCAGACCTGGGTTGGGGGGCCCTTGTGGGGAGCTTTCAGACCCAAGGCCTGTGGTCGGCTCAGGACCTGACCCTATACATAAAAGTCAAAGAGCTCAGAGCGGTGCGGCTGGTGTGTATGGCCTTCTGCTTTCACCCGGAGGGCAAGGTAGTCAGGGTCCTCATGGAAACACAGCCTCGATGTTGTAGATCAACAGGCAAGGTGGGGACCACTCCTCTGCCCTCTGCCTCGAAGCCCTCAGGCTGTGGGACTTCTGGATAGCCCACGACATTCACCGGAAGGCCTTCTACTTACTGGGTGCCCGCAACAAGAGGACGGATCGACTGAGCAGAGACTTCTCATAACACAAGTGGTCCCTCCACCTGGAAGTGGCCCACTGGCTCTTCCGAAGATGGGGAACTCCCCAGGTGGACCTATTCACGACTCGGCAGAACCAGCGATGCCCCCGGTTCTGCTTCAGCGAGGGCCTGGGGAGGGGCACTATCTCCAATTCCTTTCTCCTGTCCTGGTCAGGCCGGCTTCTCTACGCCTTCCCCTTGTTCTGTCTAATCAGCAGGGTCCTAGAGAAGATAAAGTTTGACAAGGCCTGAGTCCTGTTGATTGCCCTGGCATGGCCCAGGCAGTATTGGTATGGGACCTTCACGGGCCTGGCGTTAGCTCCACCATGGCCGTTGCTGCTCTGCCCAGACCTGCTCTCACAGGACCAGGGCCGCATCCTCCACCCCAACCTAGCGGCTTTTCACCTTACAGCGTGGCTGCTCAGTGGTTAGGTAGAGAGGAAAGGACGTGCTCAGAGCAAGTTCAGGGTGTCCTCCTCGAAAGTAGACAGCCCTCCAGTCACCGCGTTTATTTGGCGAAGTGGTCCTGGTTTTCTAGGTGAGTGGCAGACCATGGGGTCTCCCTGCTGACCACCTAGATCCAGCTTATTCTTGATTACCTCTTCCACCTGAGGGCCCAGGGCCTGGCACCATCGTCTGTCAAGGTGCACCTGGCGGCCATACCAGCTGTCGATCCACCGGTGCAAGGACACACGGTGTTTTTCCATGCTACAATGGGCAGGTTCCTTAAGGATCTAGACCCTCATTTTGCGTATTCTAGACCCCTGGTTTCACAGTGGGACCTAAACCTGGTATTGACTCGTCTCGTGGGGTCCCCGTCTGAACCACTGGCCACGTGCTCCTGGTCTCACCTCTCATGGAAGGTGGCCTTCCTGGTTACTAATACATCGACTAGGCAAGTCTCAGAGCTCAGGGCCCCGACTTCCAAACCGCCATACACGGTCTTCATAAGGATGAGGTCCAGCTCCACCTACACCCCCATTCCTTCCAAAGGTAGTCTCCACCTATCATATGGGTCAGGACATTTTTCTACCAGTCCTCTGCCCCAAGCCTCATGCATCCAGTGAGGAATGCCGCCTCCACACACTTGACGTGCAACGGACTCTGGCTTTCTACATCGAGCAAACTAAACCGTTCAGAAAGTCCTCACAACTGTTTGTCGCCTCAGCGGAGCACGTGACAGGACAGCCGATTTCCACTCAGCGGCTTTCCAATTGGATCACTTCTTGCATCCGTTCCTGTTATGAGCTGGCGGGTGTCCCCCTGCCACCCACTGTGAGGGCACACTCGACCCTGGCACAGGCCTTGTCGGCTGCCTTCATGGCCCACATCCCCATCCAGGATATTTGTAGGGCTGCCACATGGTCATCGGTTCACATGTTCACCTTGCACTATGTGATCATCTCCCAAACCAGGGTTGACTCCAGGTTCAGCAGGGCTGTCCTCCATCCTGGGAACTTGTGAACACCTCCAACAGATATAGCTTGGAATCACCTATTGTGGAATACACATGAGCAATCACTCGAAGAAAAAAAACAGTTACCTTTTCCGTAACTGGCGTTCTTTGAGATGTGTTGCTCATGTCTATTCCACATCCCACCCTCCTTCCCCTGTGTCGGAATTGTCTGGCAAGAAGGAACTGAGGGTGTGGGGAGCGCGCAGCTCCCCTTATACCGCTCCAGGCAGGCACCACTCCAGGGGTCGCGGGGGCGCTCCCCCTATGGGTACTACCAGGGGAAAAACTTCCGGCACCGGTGCACATGGCGAGCGCGCACACCTACTGTGGAATACACATAACAACACATCTTGAAGAATGCCAGTTACAGAAAAGGTAACTGTTTTTTTGGTGTCTCTGTTATTTAGGGTATGTCTATACTGCAATAAAACACCTGTGGCTGGCCTGTGTCAGCTGACTCAGGCTCACAGGCTCTGGGGCTATAAATTGCTGGGTAGACGTTAGGGCTCAGGCTGAAGGCTTGGCCCTGGAGTCATTCCCCCACACTTGCTAGATTCTCTTGAAAAAATATGCTCATGGTTTGCTGTGTGTGACTGTCCACTCCACACATTAGTAAGTAATTGCTTCTCGAGGGAGGGGGCAAAGTACCTACGCCCACATTATTTTCTAATTTCTTGTACACAGAGGCCGTCCCTGTTTCACCATGAGACACTCTCAGCTGACACCAAGTTTCTGTACTTGGCTTGCCCCATCAACAGTGAACTAACCAGCTCCTAGCTGGTGAGGGAAGGGGCGAGGTTCAGAGTCATGGCAGGCGTCTTTCAATCCCTGTTTCACTGAGGCCCCGCATCCCATTTTACATCTGACCCCTGCCGCAGTGGCATCACTCCCAGCCTCAATCAGATGTGCCGCTTCTCAACCAAACTGAGCGGTGGATCAACCACTGGCATGTACCTCAAGCATGCTTGTCCTTCCATCCTCCCGTATGCAAAATGAAGGACCGTGCTTGGGATTCAGACTCTGATCCCCTGTTTTGTAGCATGATGCACCAAGATGAGGTCATATCTCTTTTTCTTTATAATGTGCATCACTGAAATTCCTTTGCTGCTGAATACAGCCTTTTGGGGAGCGTACCTGTTATTTTTTTTTCATAATAATGAAATATTAGCAACATCTAATACTTTGAAACATGTTAAGGGAGTGAAACTACCATCCATGAGATTTCAACAGACACCACCTTAGTGCTTAGAGGCTGCAGTGATGGTGGATGGATAGTAAAGTGGTCTTCCATTTTAGGTCTATCTTGTACAGTACACCACTGAAGCTAACTAGTGCCATGCAAAGCTTCCCTGGACAACCATGGAAAGGTAGCTGGGCCTAGTGGCTAAAGCACTGAACTGTGACTCTGGGGACCTGGGTTCTTGTCCCAGCTCTGGCCTGCTGGGTGACCTTGGGCAAGTTGTGTCCCCTCTCTGTAACTCAACTTCCCCATTTTTAAAAGGGGGATAATGATACTGACCTCCTTTGTAAAATACTGGGACATCTACTGATGGAAAGTGCTGTATAAAAGCTGCTTATTATTACTTAAGTCCCAGTGAAGCTAATGTCTTTTATTAGTAATTAGTAATGACTTTTCCATACACACACTCCAGGGATGATGGAGGATTCTGTTTTTTTCACACATTTGACAGCAGCCTCTGTACATTATAAATGACATTTTAACTTCTTTGTTTCTGGGTTATTTGCCTACACCCTCCCCCCATTTGTCCTCCCCAGTGCAGGGATTGGGAGGACTGGCTGCTTTATTGCCACCAGCATTTGTTGTAAACAGTTGAAGTACGAGGGAATAACTGACATACTGAGAACAACCTGCCAGTTACGGCTAGACAGGTAAGAGAATCTTCTTCCTTTCAAAAATAATTAAAAAAAAAATTTCCACATGTTTGAGGGGGAAAAGAAACATGAGGGGGAAAAAAAGATAAACCTCAGGTCAATGGGTAAAATTTTCAAAAGTACCTGAGCCTAAGTAGTGGCTATGAATCAAGTCCAATTGACTTTTAGTGCAACTTAGGCTTCTAAGTCACTTGGGCCTAGATGTCAAAGGTATTTAGGTTCCTAACTCCCAGTGAAATCAATGGGAGTTAGGTGCCTCAACACCTCTGAAGAGTTTGGGCCTTAGATACTATTGAGAATTTTAAATATCACCTCTCATCTGTGCTATGGAATTAGCCTGTGTTACCAATATTATCAAATCCCAGCAGCAGATGACAACCACAAGAAGTCACAATGGGGCCAGATTTTCAGCTGGCATAGCTGCCTTGATTTTAATGGAGCTACAGCTGATTTATTTTAATGGAACTACTGCTCATTTACACTGACTGCGGATCTGGCCCACAGTTGTAGCTAAAAGAATAAGGCTGAGAGGCCCATTGCTCTCAGAATCACAGACAGGCACACAGCTGTAAGGATGGAATACAAATGATGAAGAAAATGAATGTAGTCTAGCTAGAACTGCAAGCCTCAGTGGAAGAGCACGGCAGTATGGAACCTGCCGATAGTGTAGGCTGGAGGATGTTGCTTTATGCACAGGCAAGATATGTTTGCAGATATGCGAAAGGAGATGCAAAGCTCTTCACAATCAAAAGGTTTCTATATAAGGGTTTCTCATCATGCCAGCTGCATTTGATTTTGACTACAAAGTGGACAGACTTGAGTTTTGCACCAGAGAGATTATTTTTCTTCTCCCGTTGGTTTGACTCTGTCAAAATGTGTCTCCATGCTCTCTCTAACGATAATAATAAATGGAGTGAGGGGAAGAAATGTCATGAAAAATATACCAAAGTTTTTAAAAAATGAATGAAAAACACAACCCCACACTGAACCTTATTTCAGACGAGTAGTTCTGCTCAGTGGGAGGCAGAAAATGAAATGCTTTTCACCCTGCTGTGGTCTTGATAGGAGGAGACCTGCAGAGGTGCTGGTGGTTTGGCTGCTTCAGTGAAGGTCAACCCAGACAATGAACGTTCACAAAAGAAAAAAAAATATTGACTAGAGTATTGGTTTGTCCTAGCACAGAGAGAGTCGCTGGTTCTGAAATGCCCTCTACTGACTTCTGTCTGAGAGTACCATGGGGATGCACTTCACAGCCTGATAGCCACAGAAATGAGAGCGAAGGGTGTCCAGACAAACAATGTGCTTGCTACAAGAGGTTTATTTTTTAATACTAGCCTGCAGGGATGAGAGTTCAGAAGAAGAAGAGGGCACAACAGGGCCTAATGCCTGCTGCTTCATCAGAGGGGGAACAAGTCCAAGAGCCCTGCAGGAGCCCCTGATATATTGGGGAAAAATCAGGCTGTGAGGTCTGCCTCTCCTCTATCCCTTATGATCATTAGTGGGATAGGACAGGGAACAGCATTATGAATCACGTGAGAGAGACCTGATGGCCAGCAAGGTCCTGCTGCTTCCAGGGAACGGGGAAAGGGGCTAGCATCCTCTTTGAAACCATCTATGCATATGTCTGTCTGCTGCCACTACCGCTTCCCTACCCCTAGTCTCATTGTGGCCCCAGGAGCAGCACATGTAAGGAGGCAGCCATTGCAAAGGAACATAGCAGATAGTGACTTCTTTGACCAATCACCATTGTTCAAGGTTAGTAGGCAGAGAAAACAGGTTGAGCAGTGGTGGAAGAGCCTCCAGGGACATGGGGGTGTATGGGAATGAGAGGTTGGAATGAACATTTTGAGCCAGGGAGATGAAAGTAGGAAAACACTACAAGACATGCAGATCAGTAGTGCTATGACATGCATCTGAGGAAGTGGGTATTCACCCACGAAAGCTCATGCTCCAAAACGTCTGTTAGTCTATAAGGTGCCACAGGATTCTTTGCTGCTTTTACAGATCCAGACTAACACGGCTACCCTCTGATACTTGACAGTAGTGCTATGATGAGCATTGGCACTAAGAATCCTCCTCTTGCTTGTGAACAGTAGGGAACATCTTCAGATAGTCAGTGCCATATCCAATGTCCAATATCTTGTTTGGGGAAGCTGATTTTACTAACATGAAATAACAGACACCAACACCCGGCAGGGGAAACCTTTCTCAGGTCCATTCTGGAGTCTGGCATTATAAAGTAAATGTGATAAAAGAGTAGTGCGATTGCCATCCTCCTGAACTTTTGACCTTTGCTATCTGCAAAAGAAGTGCTCTCTTTTGACATTTAGGGAGAAATCATTTTGCCACAATAGCTGCAGAAGGCCCTAGATGGCATTTCACGACACTGTTTGTTTGTCTGGAGAGAGACTGCATAGAATCCCTGGTGGGTAGGGGCAATGTACACCTCAGTGTGCTACTGCTAAACACTGCTCCATGGAAGAACAAATACTTTGGGGTAATGTTATCCATGGATCTGTGACTACACAGCAGTAGTTCCTATTAAAGCCAGTGGGGTGTTTTTAAGCTTGCTGTCAAGTTAGTGGGACAAAGAGTCCTTCTCTCTAGGTCCCTTGCACAGGACCTGTGTATTGGACTTTGTACAGGAGTCTAGCATTTGGTCCTAAAAATAGTCGATGTGGCAAAGAAAAGGCTGAGCGATGTTTCCTGCATCCCTTCAGCCAGTGTTCAGGGATGTTGGGTACCTTCTGTCAGTGAAAAAACTTGTATTTGAAAGGTCTCTGTGGCAAAGAAGGTTGAAAATGTAGATTCTCAAGTCTTTGCCAAAGTTTGGACAGTGAACTCATGATGTGTGGGGGAGGGGGAGGGAGGAGGGAGGAAGCAGCAGCATAGCAGAGAATGAGATAAAAGGAAAATCATTTCCTGTGGTCTGAAACTAGATGGCCACCCCACTGCTTCTGTTGCCACAACGTCAGTGTCCAACCTAGCTGTTAATGGAATTGCATGGGGAGTAATCACCGGATATGACTAACATTCCTTGTGTGTCACAGCCTGATGGAGATACGTTTTCAGGGCTGTGTGCAGCAGAAATGCGGTGCACAGAAACACTCTGAAACAGATGAACAAAGATGCTGTTCCAAATAGAGCAGATTGACAAATAGGTATGCTCAGCTGGCTATAGGGTTTCTTTGAAGGGGTGCAGCGTGTGTTCCCCACCCCTGCCAGCTGGTGCAGGGATTGTGGGGGGGACACATGACACCACTATCTTCCTGCCGACTTTGGAGCATCTGCCTCATGCAGTGATTGCACTCCTTGAGCTGCTTGAGCAGAGGAACTGGGATTGGGCCCAGCCACTACACAGGGAAGTGAGGGAGGAAGCCACTTATGTACAACCTGGCTCTATGATTACAATGGGTGTATTCTTAAAACATTGGGCCAGTTGTGCTGAAGTTGAAGCAGATACATTTACCTCCTGGTGCCAGTGAAACCGTTTGAGGCACATGGGCAACTTGATGGGAACATCATCTGCTCTCCCTGGGGTCAAGAAGGAGCTGCTTTCACTAACCTCCACTGCTGAAGGAATGTGCCAAATAAGCAGTTACCATGCTCCTTCCAGACCAGTGCAACCCATGCTACTAGCTAAAATAATAATTACTTACTACATGATGCATGGAATAGCAAATCACATTTCTCTTCTTGCATAGTTATATTGTGGGTTCAGGTGAACTCAGTTTTCATTTCAGGTTTTCAGTTCACCTTTTGAAGCAGAACAGCAAAGTTAGACTGAAAGCTGAGTGGAGCCCAGATTTCTATGTCGAAAGTCCTTACTAATCAGGATGTGGGTGGAAGTCAGCTTAAAATATGAGCTATTCTCTGTTGAAATGTTTTTGCCTAGTCTGAAATCCTGCTGGCACTTCCTGATTTACTGGAAGTATTCCAGAATGCATCTTCCTATGACATCAGAGAGGGGTGGCGGGGAAATGTCATTTACTGCATGGGAGACAGTGAGACCCAGTTGATAGGGCACTGGTTTGGGATTTAGGAGACCTGGCTTCTGTTCCCAGTTCTGCCACTGACCTGCTGGGTGACATTGGACAAGTCCCTTAACTTGTTTCCCCTCGCACCTGTCTCGTCTATTTAGACTGCAAGCTCTTTGGGGCAGGGACTATCTGTCTATGTATTTGTACAGTTCCTACCATGACTCATGTAACACACAATAAATGATGATATTGTCAATGAATCAGGGCCTCACTGAGAGAAAAGCAAAAGGAAAACTTATTTCTGTTCTGAATACCTCTCATTTCCTAGTTAGCAGAGGCATTTGGGGCCAGATCCAAACCCAGCTCAGTCAGTGGCAGCTTTTCTATTGACTTCAGTCAGTGGGCTTTGGAACAGGCTCCTGGAGCATAAGGCCATTTCATTTTAGCTGTGCCATTCACCATTAAGTACACTGTTTACATGTAATACAAGGACTGTTTCCCTCCCCTTTTTTTCTGCTTTCCTTTTCAGGGGAGGAATGATCCAGACTTGTGAACAATATCAATTTGTCCACCATGTCATGAGCTTGTATGAAAAACAGCTCTCTAGAGCAGCAGAAGAATAAGCATTCATGATATTCCTAGTGATTAAAACCAAGAGAACTCCTGAGAGGAGTCAGCTATATTATAGATCTGACAAGAGACACATGGTAACTTGGCAGTCTTTGTTGAAGATACATATACATACATACATAAATATATATATATTTGTTTTACTTTGATATTGCTTTCTTTTATGCTCTTGTTTGCATCAACATTTAAGAGCTGAGATACTGCTTGTCTTAAACATGTGGCAGAACATAATCACCAAAAAAATGGCTTATTTATACTGTAAATAAGAATAGTAGCTCATTTTGTTACAAAATCAAAAAAAAATCACTAGCTGTCTTGAGTTTGCTGTTTTTAAAAAACGATTTAATTGCTAATAGATCCAAATACAGTGTGGAACTCTTTGAAACTGTCATGCTGAAATATGTACCGTATGTTGACTAAGCTTGAAATTAACTTTTTGCCTTTTTCTGATTGTTTTTACATTTTAAACTACCGAATACTGTGTATATCATAAACCTTCTGAGCCTCTGCATTAAATGATTCAAGTTGATTCATATTGAAATCATGTTTCACACCTCATGTTTGCTTGTGAAAAAAGAAAAATTCCACAAAATGTAGCAGAACCAAGGGAGCCAGGGGGAGGGGGGAAACAATTCATTGACATGAGGCAATTGCCACTTCTTTGTCTCCAATATACTCTGGAATCAAGAAAAGAATGGAAAAGTTTGGTGACTATTAGAGATGAGACTGAACCAAACCCTGAATTCAAGCATCCCCCCAATCTTTGTGAGCATTATGAAATCTTAACTTGGACCCAGATCTGAATTTGATAAATAGCTACTCTCTTTATGAGCTAGACCAAAATCCATGATACAATTTCCCATGAAATTTGGGGTATTTTAAACACAGATTCTGAATTTTGTGACTTGAGCTCTTCTTTAATGAATACATAGTAAAGGAGGTCACTCATGCACTGTGAAGTTAGATTGAGATTTTCAAAGCTGGTTGAGGCCTGGTCTGCACCAGGAAGTTAGGTTGATATAACTATGTTGCTCAGGGGTGTGAAAATTCTACACCCTTGAGTGACACAGTTAAACCAACCTAAACCCCACCATAGACAGCACTAGCTCAATGGGAGAATTCTCCCATAAACCTACCTACTGCCTCTCAAATGTGGAGTACCTGTGCCAGTGGGAGAAGCTCTCCCTCTTCACTGAAGAGCTGCACTGTGACGCTGCAGTGTTTTATGTATAGACAAGCCCTGAGAGAATGTCTCTGCTGCACTTAGGTGTGTGATTGCAGGACATTTGGACATGCTAGATCAAAGGTAGCAGCGAAGCAGCGGCAATCACCTCCTGGTTGCAGTGTAAACAAACAATTGATTTGAGTGCCAAGTTCCCATTACAGTTTATGGGAAAAGGGCATCCAAATCCTATAGGAAGTTTTGAAAAATCTCAGCCTTAATATGTTTAGAGATTTGCCTTTGAAAATGAACTTAGACTGTCACTCTCTCTGGTTCCTAAAACCCCTGATCCATGCAGCAGCGATTCCCTTTAGGCAATAGAGACTTTGCTGATCTTGATTGTGTTCTAGGCCCCGATTCAGCAAAGGACTCCGAGCATATGCATCGTTACATACGTGCTTGAGCACTTTACTGAACATGGATGGACTTGACTATGTGAGTGAAGTGCTTTGCGAACTAGGGCCCTAGTGAGCAATTAAAGATATCTGCAACTTATTTTTTAAAACATTTCTAGGAAGTGCTGAAAATTCTGA
Source organism: Gopherus evgoodei (assembly GCF_007399415.2). Classification (NCBI taxonomy): domain Eukaryota; kingdom Metazoa; phylum Chordata; order Testudines; family Testudinidae; genus Gopherus; species Gopherus evgoodei. The sequence continues at coordinate 109,932,831 of NC_044325.1, read as the reverse complement.
GAATTTATGGCACTTGCTGATCAAGAAGGGATCAAACAGCATTCAGAATAATCAGGGGTGGCTCTAGACATTTCGCTGCCCCAAGCACGGTGACATGCCACGGGGGGACTCTGCTGGTTGCCGGTCCCGCAGCTCCAGTGGCTCCAGTGGCATGCCTGCGGAGGGTCTTCTGGTTCCGTGGCTTCACTGACCCTATGCAGGCATGCCGCCCTCCCGGCCACCGGCAGAGCGCCCCGTGCGGCATGCCGCCCCAAGCACGCGCTTGGCATGCTGGGGTCTGGAGCTGCCCCTGAGAATAATAAGGGCTTGAGCCTGCTCCCACTGATGTTCTGCACAGGCCTGAAGAGCTGTGCATACAACTTACTGCATCACTGTGGGGAAAGCTTTCCCAAAAGTTCAATACATGTCTTCTGTTGGTTCAGTACCTGTGTTTACCTTGTATTGTGCCTCTGTAAAAATCCTGTCAGCAGGGTTTGCGTGAATGTGGCAAAATGTGTTATCTTTAAACCACTTGATTTTATTGCTGTATTTAAAATATTTCCTTCAGTGATACGCTAACCAAGCGAACTGACGTTCTTTTTTAAAATGCTGCTGGTCATCATTAAATAGAGCAATAAACTTAAGCATTTTGAGCATAACATGACTGTTAGTTTTATGTAAAACTTACCAGCTATCCTAACTCTCCTTGCTACCAACTTTTTATGAGTGACATTATAAATCTAATTACCCCCCATCTAATGACCCTTTCTTAGAAACAAGCACCGCTGATGGTCTGAATGGCATTGTAAGTGGAAACTGCCCCCTCTCAATAATGTTTTAAGATGTTTGGTGCCGTTCAGTGTCAAACCAAGTAAGTGAAGAAAATGACATGTTTTTGCACCATTTATGTCATATGTCAAATAAAGAATATTTGTTGCTGAAGAATAGTGATGTGAGTATGGGTCAGTAGCTGAATCGAAACATTTGTCACTTTTCTGAGAATTCCTAGTAGAGAATCATCCCACAGCAAACAAAGTAGAAACTACTATAAATAGTGGTCCGTAAGATCAACACACAGGCTTAGATGCTCAGCTGCTGTAAATCAGTGTAGCTCCATGGACATCAACTTAAGGAAGACTAGCCTGCTGCTCACTCCCATTTTGCATTAGTAGCATGCTCTGAGGGGCTCTTGAAAATGTATGGCCAGTTTCACCAGTGCATTCTCATGGCTTTGCATCCATTCATTGATACAAAGCAGCCATAAACCTGGCTTAACTGATTGGTTCAAATGGCTTTACAGCTGCTTTGCATCACCACAGACACAGCATTCTAGTTACTCACACTCAAAATGTTCAAATGCCTTGTGAGATGTTATTTTGTTTTACCAAGTTGGCACTAATTAACATCATTCACATATTTCTCTCTCCGTTTATAGAGTTTAAGAACGAAGGGACTATTAGATCATCTTGTCTCACCTCTTGTGACCGTATGTGATCTTATATGTAGTTTTAGTAAGCATTTCAATATAGCAGAGGAAGGAGAGCTTCTGTATAGGGAAAGGTGTTTAGAATGGGCGGGATTACTTCTTTCCTGCTACTTAATAGGTTTAAATCTTTAGCTGCCCTGCTAAGGACGGGGGAACTAAGCTGATAGTGGGCACTACCACTTTCATTATTGGAGACTCTTTATCTAGTGAAAAAACACAGGCCTAGCACACTTTTACCTCCCCTCTCCACAAAGCTCAGCAGATGATCCTATACCAGAGACCTCAGTGTCTGTAGTGCAAAGTGTTTTCCATAGGACCACAACAAATTCCTGTGTCTAGTGTGTGATTCATAGATTCATAGACTCTAGGACTGGAAGGGACCTCGAGAGGTCATCGAGTCCTGTCCCCTGCCCTCATGGCAGGACCAAATACTGTCTAGACCATCCCTGATAGACATTTATCTAACCTACTCTTAAATATCTCCAGAGATGGAGATTCCACAACCTCCCTAGGCAATTTATTCCAGTGTTTAACTACCCTGACAGTTAGGAACTTTTTCCTAATGTCCAACCTAAATCTCCCTTGCTGCAGTTTAAGCCCATTGCTTCTTGTTCTATCATTAGAGGCTAAGGTGAACAAGTTTTCTCCCTCCTCCAGTGTGGTTTCATAACACACCAAAAATTATTTTTCTCAGCATAATCAGCTATAGTCTTCCTTCTGTCTTGTCATGTGAACAGTTCCATGCCTCACCGTGTGAAACGTGCTGTGAATAGGGCATCATGATTGGTAGTGAGGAGAGATCTGTGTTGTGCTTGTCACTCTCTCATTGACTTGCTATGTGACTTTGGGCAAACCACATCTCTTGCTTCAGTCCCCCCTAGCAGTAGAATGAGAGTGATGATGCTTCCCATCTTTTAAGTGCTTTGAGATCAACAGATGAAAAGTGCTATGTAAGAGCTAGACATTCCCATTATTATTGTTGTTATATGACCGAGCTTAACTCTTAGGCCACATCTACACTACCTGCCGGATCAGAGAGTAGTAATCAATCTATCGGGGATCGATTTATCGTGTCTCATCTAGACACGATAAATCGATCCCCAAATCGATACCCGTACTCCACCTTGGCAGGAGGAATAAGCAGAGTCGACGGGGGAGCCGCGGCAGTCGACTTGCCGCCGTGAGGACAGCCAGGTAAGTCGAACTAAGATACTTCGACTTCAGCTACTCAAATAGCATAGCTGAAGTCGCGTATCTTAGATCGATCCGCCCCCCACCCCATGTAGACCTTAAACACATTCAGAATCAGGGTCTAAGTATTGTGTTTATTCTTATTCTGGCAAACTATTCAAAAAATACTCTTGTCAGTCACCTAAGAGCACTCCGAACTCCGGCCAAGATTTTCAAAACTAACTATGAACTTTGGATGCCTTAATTTTTAGGTGCCCAGTCTGAGCATTTCCTGAAAATCAGGCACCTTTAGTATCTCTCAAGTTGGGCACCCAAAATCACTAGACACTTTTGCAAATCTTGGCCATAGCTGGTGAATATACTGTGGTGAAGTGGCTCCAGTTATTTTGGGATTTATTCCTACACATCAGATATTTATTTAGAGTAAAATGTTTGGGATTGAAGAGGTCAGAAAACAGCAGCTTTATCCAATTCAGTACCCTGCAGTTTCAGGTAGAGACAGGAGAGGGAGCAGAGGGACTGTGTAACTTGCACATGGACAGTCTTATGAGGTGCATGTCTGAATCTGGATTGGGTTCTAAGAATGAGAACTGGGATTTCGATGTTATGGCTGGTGACAATTTTATCAGGGAGGGATGTTAAACAGAAAATGAGAGGTTAAATTTACAACTTCTTAATCATAACTATTGGTGTTTTTAAGTGAAACTAATATTTTGTATTTTTACTTGGAAAAAAAATTAAAGCATATTTTCTGTGAGGTTAAACTCTCTTCCCCACCCTGCCAGTCCTAAATATATGTATGTAATTTCTGACATCAGTGATGGTAAATGCAAGTATATGGTAATAAGGGGCAGCTCAGGATTCCCAGAGAGAGAAGTAGTTTTGCAGCATTCAAGAGAGAATTAGAAATGCAAGTGAGTGAAAGTAACATTTGCAGCTGTACTTATGAAGGCAAAGCATTCTAAGGGCTGACAGTCCTCATGCTTCAGTGTGCACCTGATTGCCTTCTGAGGTCAGGAAGGCATTCTTCCCCTACCCCAGACAGTTGAATGCATTATACTGCGGTACAAGGTGGTGGTCACTTTCCTCACAGACTCCGGATACATTAGTACAATAGACTCCACATTCCAAATGGAATTCAGCAGCTTGGTGTGAAGTTCACTTCCATGTAGATGGCCTACACAGGCCATGTACGGTACATCTACTCTGGAATAGAAAACTTGCGGCACAGTTGCAGCTGGCCCAGGTCAACTGACTTGGGTTTGGGCTGTGGGGCTAAAAATTGTTATGTAGACATTTGGTCTTAGGCTGGAGCCTTGGCTCTGGACCCTCCCCGATCCCAAGGTCCCAGAGCTCAGGCTCCAGCCCAAGCCCAAACATCTATATTGTAATTTTACAGCCCTGCAGCCCAAGCCCTGCAAGCCAGAGTCTGCTGACCTGGGCCGACCACAGGTGTTTAATATCTGTGTAGCCACACCCTTAAGGACTACAAAGGCTACTTAGGATTATGTCCATTTTCTTGTTGGGAAACCTGAGAAGCAAAAAGAGGTTAAGTGACTTATACAGAGCTATGCAGCAAGTTAGTTTCAGTGCTGGCAGTATGGCTTATAGTATCTACAAGAAAGCTCCTATGTTGATAAACTGCTGTACAAAGCCCGAAGATGGATAGAATGCCAGTATCCTGACTTCCAGTCCTTTGTTCTCTCCAACCATGTTGCTCAGGTGCTGCTTTTCTTTGTCTCATTTCTCTCAGGCTTCTCAGAATGCAAACAAGGAACCACACTGCACCATTATTATTCTAAAATGTTCATTGTCACCATTTTCTGGGAATCGTTCTTGCCCTCTAGAGTGTGTCTTGCCAGTGCCCTCCTGATGTGATCAGTTTCCTCTGCTTCCCGCTTAACTTCAGCACATCTTTGAGTCCATGGGACAGAGAATTCCTGTAGCAGCATGTCTTATTACAAAGATTTCTCCTTTGAGAAGCTGTAATGCTTCCCTGAGTCAAAGTTTTATTATTATGTCTGACTTGAGTTCCTCTGGTCCCAGTGGCAGCTGCATGTCTTCTGCTTTCTTCTTATAAGGCAAAGGCTTTTTGCAGCAGTATTTCTCTCCAGGGATCAAAAGGAAAGAATCCTGCACAGCCCCTCCTGCTCTAGTCCTTCTTCTTTGCATACTTAAATTGTGTGCCCCTGGACTGTGCATATGAAAATCAGATGGAAGAATTGAGAAGAAGCTCTGGCATATTGGTAGATGTCTGTAGAGCAAAGGAAAGGGTAGCTTAGTGGGGGTTCTTACATTGTAGGGTGACCAGATGTCCTGATTTTATAGGGACAGTCCAGATTTTGGGTTTTTTTCTTATACAGGGACCTATTATCCCCCCGTCCCAATTTTTTTACACTTGCTGTCTGGTCACCCTATTATACTGCCCATATAGGAGGGAGAAGAAGTGGAGGGAATGTGTTGGAGTAGTTAGAGCAGAGGACTTAGAAGTCAGGTGACTGGGGGGCTCTATTTCTAGATTTTATACAATGTTCCAGATTTTTCAAAGATAGGTAACTAAATATGCATTTAGGCACCTAATTAAGTAGCCTGAATGTTTAGGTACTGAGTGCCTAGTGCTCCTATTGGTTTACTCTTCTGCAGAATGGGGGAAATCATCCTTACCACAGCTCACATGGGTGTGCTGGGGCTTAATTAATTAGATCTTTCCATGAGCTTTGCTCTGTCCTCTACAGACAAAGGACTGCTGCTGTAGTGACTTAATGGGGCCTGCAGCTGTCATGAAAATAATTCAAGGAAAAAGCAGAGCTTTGCAGCCACAGCTATAATGCGTACAGTAGGGGTCCCCAGGGGGTGGAGCATTTCACAATTTTAATTCTCATTCTGCCTTTAAATATGACCTGAAACTTTTTTTTTTTTTTAAAGAGAGACAAATCTGCAATATTTTTCAGCTAACTATCCTCGGGTGGTTGGTTGGTTCGTTTGCTTCAGGGTGTGACCATACACCAGGAGATGGATCCTTATTGCCCTGTCCTAACATGGTAGCTGAGAATTCCCCTTGCCTCCCAGGGGTGGTAAAGCTGGCTCTCCCTTCCCTGGCTGGTAGACTCCTCTACCTGGTAGACAGCTCCTAGCGACTAGGAGGAGTGGAAAAGATGGAGAGAACAGTATTTAAATAGGATTGTGAAACAAACATGAAGGGATGGTATTAATCTTGTCTGTTTCTATCTACCTTGGTTGCTTGTTTCTGCTTTGGAATTTTGAAGGGGCAGAATGTGAAAAGTCATGTCTTAAGGGATTTATTAGTAGCAAGCAACAAATACTACCATAGACATTTGAAACCAGGACCAATGCAGTTTACATGCTACTCCATTTTGATAAAGGCATCTGTGTTAGTAGGAACACCAGGTTCCAGAGGAGTGAGGGAAAATTTACAGAGCTGAGCTTCTATAGTAATTGAATCCCATTTTTATCCAGCAAACACTACTGTGGGTGTTAAATTATGCCCGGCATATGGCTCTTTTGTGCTCTATGGAAAAATACACATTGTTTCAGTTTCTGTATATTTCTTTATTGGGTTTTTTTTTAATCTTCTCTTTCTGCTAGGATATTAGAAATCATCACATAGTTGTATATTCCATGAATTTCCCATTTGAAAGCTTTGGAGGTTTTGCATGCAAGTCATTTCTCTCTGATGACCTTTGGAAACCAACTAGTGATGGAGATTTCTTTGCATTCAGGTCTTCATTTTGCTAGGCTCCTATACTTTTTAAAAGTAATGGTGGATTATTTCCCAGAGTCATCCTGGGCCAGACTCAGCTCTCATTTACACCTAGCATAAATCCAGGGTAATCAGTTTAACTGCACTTTGAATGGCCATGAAATGAAGATAAACTATGTGTGGTCGGTACTTCAGCCATGGCACAAACAAGAGGTCTAGTCTGAATCCTTTGGAATGGAAAGTGCTATATAAATTTAAGGTGGAGTTGTTGTTGCTGTTATGCATTTATTATTTTAGCATTACTTTATGTCAAATAATATGAAAGCGCTGAATGGTCAGATCATGCTACCTTTACTCATGCTGAGAAGTACCCTGTTCTGTGAGAACTCCCATTGATTTCAGCAGGACTATTCCTTCAGTAAAGTACTACTCCACATGGAAGGATGGCAGAATCTAGAGTTTATTGCTGAATATAAAAGGGTAGATTTTCAAAAAAGCTCAGTACCCTTTTCAAAAGAGCTCTGTTCCCATTTGGAAACTTAAGTGATCAGATTTGTGAACAACAGAGACTGCTAGGTGTTGAGCATTTTTAAAAAAAATCTGGCCTTTTCATTTAGGTTGTTTGATGAGTGCTGAGCTTTTTTGAAAATCAGGTCTCTTACTAAGGTGCCTTAACAGAAGCTCTTGGGTGCTGAATTCTTTTGAAAATCTGACCCTAAATGTTTTATATTTGAAAACAAACAAAATAAAACAGTTAAGTTGAATATAAAAAAGTACCTGAGCTTGGTCAAGATCTTGAAATCACACCCTGATATATCTTGAGAAAAGCTGCAAGAAGCCACCTCTTTGACCTTCAGACAAGTTATTCTTGTTATATAGTCATCCTTGCCCTTAAGATTTTATCATTCTATTCCTCCAAGCATGTGAAACTGCTGAAGTCAGTGTAATGAATGTAACTACATAGCCCACAAGAGGCCAGTGTGTATTTAAAGTTTGAACTGCTTAGATCCATATTTGTCCTGTGCTGAGGGACCCAGCTGTCTTCCTGAGACTGCAGCTGTCTACTGTGCTTCCCATCAGCCAAAGGATACAGAAGGATCCACTGATGGTCTGAAAACTCATAGTAGGGCTCAACCAGGATCGTGACAGCTTGAAGAGAAGGTAAACTTTACATGAATAAATATTGCCTATAATGTTAAATCACTGGATATTCAGTAAATTTCTCTTCTGTGGGTATCTGGGGTGGAAAAGTGTTTTCTGACATGTTTTTAGCTTTACTTTAATTTTTGTTTTGTTCACTGTTTTGGGGTGGGAGGATTGACAGTTAAAAACCAATGAACCTCATGAAATACCACCTTGAAGCACCATTGCTGGAGGCATTTAAAACTAGTCTCAAAACACTGTAGAAAATACACTGTAAGGAATAATCCTACACTAGCTTGAGGATGGACTAGACAACCTTTTCCATCTTGATCTTCAGCAACTGGCACAAAATTACCATTCTTCACACCAAATCTTTGTCATATGTACTTTAATGGTGTTGACCATCCATTTCTCAAGACCCAACTTTACTTGCAGATATTTAATAAGATGCAATCAAAATAAATATGACGTAGTAATCACATAAGAAAGAACAGGTGAATATCACCTCTGTGTGGTGGGGTCACCCAATTTATATATGTTCTCCGTGATTTCTCTCTGCCCCTGAGGGGAAAAGATTTGCCTACACTGTCATTTTGTATTCTTTCTTGCTCAAAGACCTAGGTACAAATTGGACCCTGGTGTTGGGCAGCAATACATGACAGTAAATGACGTATCTTTAAAGTCCAATATTTTGGGCCTTTGAAGCTCATGCTAGTCCCACAGGGAAGCAAGTAATCTCTAATGGTATAAAACTCTGTGCAAAGTAGCAGACCTTAAGCAATGATGTTTTTATGTATAGAAGAGTTGTCGCTGGCCCAGGATTGAAACTTGCTTCTTCTTTGGCTCAGGCAAGGGTAATTTGGAGAGAGAGGCAATTCCACATTTGGGAGGAGAGGAAGAAGCATTCCTGTGGAGGTTGATTTTTAAACAATGGCAACTGTGTGAAGTTGCTTAGGGTTTCGAAATCTTAGAGTAAGTCCCAAGCCATATGGCTTACGGGGCAGAGGAGCAGGTGAGGTGATCAAAGGAGTGTGATAAATACATTTCTTCCATTAGCACTTGCTTCCAGCATAGGTGCTGACACCTTGGGTGCTCTGGGGCTGTAGCACTCACCAGCCACAGCTGTTGGGCGGCACTCCCCAGTCAGCTGTTTGTAGGCTCAGGGAAGGGGTTGGGGGAAGGCGGAGAGCAGCAGGGGTCTTGGGGAGGGAGCAGAGTGGTGGCGGGTCTCAGGACGGAGTAGGGGTGAAAAAGTAAAAGTCAGCACCTATGGCTTCCAGTGTAAGTCAGAGCAAAATGTGGTTCTTCCCAGTGTGTTTGGTATTAGAAAGAATTTCCCCTCTCCTGTCCTTTGCCCAGTCCCACCCATGACCATCACCTGTGCCAAAAAATATCGTATGCAGGGAGGAAAGGATGAGAGAAGAACAAGAGAGGTGAGGGGAAGAAAGACATTTAAGGTGGTCTGTGAAAGCAGAAATCTTCCTTCACCTCCCTCTTAGCAAGCTTATTGTTTCCAAATAGTCACAACTTTTTCAAATCCTATCAGTAAGATGAGGTCTGAGTGGAACAGAGAAGACCACAGGGATCGCGGGAACTCTGGGGATGTACTGGGACTGGAACTGTACCTCCCCACCTGTCCTCTACCCACAAGGAGCCAAGGGAAACTTCCCTCCAGTACAGACATGGGGATGCTAAACTGGCCTCCCCCGTACACCCTGGTTTAGGGAATGGGTTGGGAGGGGGCATGTCAGTGATAGGATGAGGATTCACTCTTAGCATATGATGCTATGGAGATTCTGGACTGTGAGGCAGCCCATGGGAGGCCGCCATAAATTAGAACACCCCTGGAGAGGCTCTCATTTATGCAGGGAGCCATTTTATCCCCACTGGCAGCCCAGAATCTCATGCTGTGGTGGGGTATATAAATCCCACACTAGAACTGAAGTGGTTATGGAGCAGTTCTGGTCCCAGCAGGGACCCTGCCCCTTCCCCCCAACCTTCAGAGCGTACTGCCGCTGGAGGAAGGATCTTAAAGGGAATCCAGCAATGGGGCAGACGGGGCAACAGAATATATATACCCTGACAGCTCCTGACCCAAGCTGCCACAGAAGCCTCTACTGGGGAGCAAGGGACTACCAGCGGCGCCCAGCTGGGCTGAAGGATCAGTTACCCTTTTCCCCCACTGCTACTTTAAGTTGGACTTTGAGACTGCAGAGAGGTGGATGGTAGAAAGCAGCTCAGCAAGGCAGTCTTGGGGCACTCCCTGGTGCCTGTCTTAGTTTGCTTCTCATAGTGCCCTGGGTCAAAGCCTGGTGGAGTGGAAGGCCTGGACTCCACTTCCAACCCCCCAGATAGGAGCATAAACCTCACTTCCACCCCTCCCAGGTGTAAAGAGAAGATAGACATGCTGAAAGCCTCGTGGCAAGGATAAGCCATCTATGCAGGCCAAGTGATACAGAGTGAGGGTCCTTCCCAGTTGTAAGGATGCAAGGCCCTCTACAGTTCACTGGACAATGCTACCCAAAGAGTTTGAATTGATGACCCAGACAGAGGGCTGAGTTGCCACACCCACTGCTAGATGAGTTGCTGTCAGGTGGCATCAAAGACTGAGAGGAGGAAATTTGAGTGCCCAATAACATAACCACTAGGCGATGCCACCGATAAGACTGGCCTTCGGTCACAACTAGTTGCTTAGAGGCAGCATCAGCGACCAAGGGGAAATTGAGAGCCCAATGACCTCATCACTAGGCGACATCACCAATAAGCCTGTCCTCTGGTCACACACAGTCATAAAGGTGGCTTAAAGTTCCCCTTCCCCATGGATTTTGCCTTCTGCCCTGCATCCCCTGGAGGTGTAACACATAATCTCAACCCACATCAGACCAGGTCCTTGTTCCAGGAAAGCTGGGTGAGAGGAGATCAGGTTCCAGATGACGGTTCTCTGCTCTGACATGATTCTTTAATGCCACAAGCGTGTGTCAGGGACTCATGGATCTATGTTCTAGTCTTTGTTGTATATCAGTTGCCAAAGAGGACTTTTAACACTAGGGAAACAAAACGTTAAGGAGTTAACGGTACCCAGTCTTTGAGCAAGCAGAAGGAGAGTCAAGCATCCTTTCCACTCCTACAGTGCACTGGATGGGCATGACCAATACCCATTGTGATTGCACTAGTGCAAGGGTTACTGGGTTCTAACACTGCTGTTGGTATGAGTATAGCTAGTAGGAGCAGAAAGAGGGTTTGGCCTCCTCCCCCGGCCCTGCTGAGGAAGAAGTGAATACTGCACACTGTTCCAGGGTAGCACAGTGGGTATGCTTCTGACATGCTCCTTTCAGAGGTGAGGTGCCTGCCTGAGACACACTGCTTCCTGCAGCTCTACCTAAGGCATATGGACCTGCCTGTCCCCTGCTGCAGGCTGTGGGATGCACCCAGAGTCAAACTTTCTGCTCTGGGCCTTGCTTAGGGAATTTCTGTCCCTCCTTCTCTGATTCACTCTTTAAAATTAGTGGGTTAAAAAACTCTGAGTAAAATTGAATGAATGGGCATCAGGGATCTGCTCCTGCTCCCGCTCCCGTGCACATCAGTGGCAAAGCTCCTATTGACTTTCATGGTGTAAAATGAGGGCATAAGTGTCTAATTACACTGAACTGTCTTTGTTTCAGTGAGTGGGCTTCAGTGAGAAGACTCCGGTTAGTAAGTGCTAGGTACATGAGTGAAGGTTGCAGGGACTCACCCTAAAACCTTTTAATAAATGATCAGAGCTGATGCAGTGCAGAATATTTTATGGGCACAGCCAGCTCCTCAGCTGGTGTAGGTCGATCTAGCTGAAAACAGCAATTACGCTGGTTTACACCAGTTGAGAGCCAGTCGTCAAACAATAAATAGCTAAAAGCACTCAGTGAGGGGAACAGAGAAGGGCACAAGCTCTGGCAGGTCATGTGTATAAGTATGAGAAGTCAGACCAAGAAGGAATTTGAAGAGCAGCTGGCTAAAGACATTAAAAACTAACAACAAGAAAAAAGTAAATATATCAGAAGCAGGAAGCCTGCCAAAGAGTCAGTGGGGCCACTGGACAATCAAGGTGCTAAAAGAGCACTCAAGAACAAGGCTGTTGTGGAGAAGCTAAATTAATTTTTTACATCAGTCTTTACTGCAGAGGATGTGACAGAGGGCCCCACACCTGAGCCCTTCTTTTTAGGTGACAAATTCTGAGGAACTGTCCCAGACTGAGATATCAGTAGAGGAGGTTTGGGAACAAACTGATAAATTAAACAGTAATAAGTCACCAGGACCAGATGGTATTCACCCAAGAGCTGTGAAGGAACTCAGATATGAAATTGCCAAACTACTAACTGTGATATGTAGCCTATTGCTTAAATCAGTCTCTGTACCAGCTGGCTGGAGGGTAGATCATATAGTGCCTATTTTTAAAAAAGGCTCCAGAGGTGATCCTGGCAATTAAAGACCAATAAGTCTAACTTCAGTACCAGGGAAATTGGTTGTAACTATAAGAAAATACATAATTATCACACTCATAAGCTCAATATGTTGGGGAAGAGTCAACAGGGCTTTTATCAAGGGAAAACATGCCTCGCCAATCTATTAATATTCTTTGAGGATATCAACAAGCATGTGGACAAGGGTGATCCAGTTAATATCTTTTAGGAAGCCTTTGACAAGATCCCTCACCAAAACGTCTTTAGCAAACTAAGCAGTTGTGGGATAAGAGAGAAGGTCCTCTCATGGATCAGTAACTGGTTAACGGATGGAAACAAAGAGCAGGAATAAATAGTCAGTTTTCACAATGGAAAGAGGTAAATAGCGGGGTCCCCCATGGACCTGTACTGTACTATTCAACATATTTATAAATAATCTGGAAAAAGGGATACAGTAAGGTAGAAAATTTGCAGGTGATGATACTAAGTTACTCAAGATAGTTAAGTCCAAAGCCAACGGTGAAGAATTACAAAGGGATCTCACTAAACTGGGTGATGGGCAACAAAATGGCAGGAGAAATTCAGTGTTGATAAGTGCAAAGTAATTCATATTGGAAAACATAATCCCAAATTTAAATAGAAAATGATGAGGTCTAAATTAGCTGTTACCACTCAAGAAAGAAATCTTGGAGGATTCCTGGATAGTTCTCTGAAAACATCCTCTCAATGTGCAGCAGCAGTCAAAAAAGCTAACAGAATGTGAGAAACCATTAGAAAAGGGAGAGATGATAGGACAGAAATTATCATGCCACTATATACATCCATTGTATATCTACACCTCGAATGCTGTGTGCAGTTATGATAGCCACAACTCAATGAGGATATATTAGAAATGGAAAAGGTGCAGAGAAGGGCAATGAAAATGGTGAAGGGTGTAGAAGAGTTTTTGTCTGAGGAGAGATGAAAAAACTCGGACTGTTCAATTTAGAAAAGAGATGAATAAGGAGAGAGATGATAGAGGACTCTAAAATTATGAATGATATGAAGAAAGTGAATAAAGAAATTGTATTTACCCATTCACATAACACAAGTACCTGGGGGTCACTTGATGAAATTAATAGGCAGCAGGTTTAAAACAAATGAAAGGAACAACTCACGGTCATCCTGTGGAATTTGTTTCCATAGGATGCTGTGAAGACCAAATGTATATGTAGGTTAAAAAAAGAATTAAATAAATTCATGGAGGATAGGTCTGTCAATGGCTGTTAGCTAACATGGTCAGAGATGCAACCCCAGGTTCTGGGTGTCCCTAAACCTCCAACTACCAGAAGGTGGGATTGAACAACAGGGGATGGATCACTCAAAATTGCCCTGTTTTGTTCATTCCCACTGAAGCATCTGGCAGGGCTTTGGAGCGGAGCCCGGAGCTGGAGCGAACCAGTAGATTTTTGCCCGGAGCTGGAGCGGAGCCGGACTGGAGCAATTCAAAAATTTGATTGTTCCAAATCCCTGGCATCTGGCACTGGCCACTGTCAGAAACAGGATATTGGGCTAGATCAGTGGCTCTCAATCTTTCCAGACTACTGTACCCCTTTCAGGAGTCTGATTTGTCTTGTGTACCTCAAGTTTCACCTCTCTTAAAATCTGCTTGCTTACAAAATCAAATACAAAAATACAAAAGTGTCACAGCATGCTATTTCTGAAAAATTGCTTACTTTCTCATTTTTACCATATAATTATAAAATAAATCAACTGAAATATACTTTCAATATATAAGTATATAAATATTGTACTTAGCTATCAGTGTATAGGACATAGAGCAATATAAACAGCTCATTGTATGAAATTTTAACTAGTGCTTTTTTATGTAGCCTGTCGTAAAACTAGGCAAATATCTAGCTGAGTTCATGTAGCCCCATGGGTACATATACCCCTGGTTGAGAGCCACTGGACCAGATGGACTATTGGTCTGAGCCAGTATAGCCATTCTTACATTCACTAATTTTGATCAAAAAGGCAGCATCTTGGAGCCTTCTGAAATGCATAATTTCAAAATCTTATCTTTTTAGCTCTTGGGTTAATAAGTGCTGAAATTGTTGTTCTGTGATAGTCCACCATAAAACATGATCCTTATTTGCTGAAAAAATACAAGTGCAGACATGGCACTGGAAGGCTTTATGTCTGAGTGGATCAGCTAGGCATGTTTTTTTTTTAATTCTGAATTCCATTCTGTCTCCCCTTTCTCCCCACCAAAGTTCACACACATACTGAGAGGTGCAGAAGTAAAGATATTTTCATCATGGCAACCACAGTCATGCAAATGGAAACCATGGTCCAGCAACATCACTCCATTAAAGTCTCCAGCTCCCAGATGCAACATATGTCTCAGACCACCAAGATTGTGGGAGGCAAGTATCTTTTCAGTCTCTGGAAGCTGATACAACCTCAAAGGGTATTGTCATGGCTTTTAGATTATAAATCTGGCTAACATAAAGAGTGGTCTTTCTTTGTAATGCTTGCATTTCTGACTGCATGGAAGAAGATCGTTGATCCAAATCAGTCCATGGACCAGGCTAGATATCACAGGCAAAAAACAGGCCTTAGGAGGCTAAAACCCAGTGCAAAGTGCATGACAACTGCAGTTATTGAAACCTCTTCAAGGGACTTATCTTTTGATAAGCAAGTTTTCTAACTAAGGTACTTATATAGCCCTCATTTTCATAGTATATGAGTGCCTCACAATATATGATGTATTTATCTTCACAACAACCTTTGTGATGTAGGGAATTGCTATTATAACCATTTTACAGATGGGGAACTAAGTCTCAGAGAGACTAAGTGACTTGTCCAAAATCATACAGAAAGTCTGTGGTGAAGCAGGATCTCAAGTCCCCAGGCTAGTGCCCCGTGCACTGAGCCATCCTTCTATCAGGGTTTCAGCTGATCTAAATAATTTTCAATACAATTAATGGACATTGGGGAGCCTTCCCTCACAACAAACAAACACCTCAAAAGCCACATTTCTGTTCCTCCTGACTAATATATTTTTCTTCTAATAGAGGAAGTTGTTTCTAGGAAATCTTCTACCACTGTGGAGTCCTTCAGCATGGTGACACGCTCCTTTGAGATCCCTTTAGGAGAAAGCATCCCTGAATTTGTGGAGAAGCCTCATCCACTGACAGCCCCTGAGGGTAAGCAGCACCCCATTCCACTGTAAAGTCACCTCATTACCAGGACACTAATGATATAATGTTTCAAAACAGGTGTCTGAAATGGACACACCAAACCTGCACATGTGGATGCAAACAGGGCATTGCATGTGCAAAACATGTAGTTGAACACACAAAATGGGTAACTGTTAGGGTTGTCAAACGATTAAAGATATTAATCACTATTAATCACGTGATTAAAAATTGTGATTAATCGCACTGTTAAACATTAATAGAATACCGTTTATTTAAATATTTTTGGATGTTTTCTGCATTTTCAAATAAATTTATTTCAATTATAACAGAGAATACAACGTGTACAGTGCTCACGTTATATTTATTTTTCATTACAAGTATTTGCACTGCAAAAAATAAAAGAAAAAATATTTTTCAGTTCACATAATACAAGTACTGTAATGCAATCACTTTATCATGAAAATTGAACTTACAAATGTAGAATTATGTACCAAAAAAACCTGCATTCAAAAATAAAAGTGTAAAATTTTAGAGGCTACAAGTCCACTCAGTCCTCCTTCAGCCAATCACTCAGACAAACAAGTTTGTTTACATTTGCAGGAGATAATACTACCCGCTTCTTATTTATAATGTCACCTTAAAGTGAGAACAGGCATTCGCATGGCACTGTTGTAGCTGGCATCACAAGATATTTATGTACCAGATGCACTAAAGATTCATATGTTCCTTCATGCTTCAACCACCATTCCAGGGGACATGCGTCCATGCTGATGACGGGTTCTGCTCAACAACAGTGCAAAGCAGTGTGGAGCGACACACGTTCATTTTCATTATCTGAGTCAGATGCCACCATCAGAAGCTGTTTTTTTTCTTCTTTTTTGGTGGTTTGGATTCTGTAGTTTCTGCATAAGAGCATTGCTCTTTTAAGACTTCTGTTTAGCATATCCGCCACCTAAATACCTTGCAATGCTGGCTACACAAGTGCCTAGTAAATGCCTGTTCTCACTTTCTGTGACATTGTAAATAAGAAGAGGTCAGCATTATCTCCTGTAAATGTAGACTAACTTGTTTGTGTCTTAGTGATTGGCTGAAAAAGAAGTAGGACTGAGTGGACTTGTAGGCTCTGAAGTTTTACATTGTTTTGGTTTTGTAACAAAAAAATCTACATTTGTAAGTTGCATTTTCACGACAGAGATTGGACTACAGTACTTGTATGAGGTGAATTGAAAAATACTGTTTCTTTTGTTTATCATTTTTACAGTGCAAATATTTATAATAAAAAATATACACTTTGATTTCAGTCACAACACAGAATACAATATATATGAAAATGTAGAAAAACATCCAAAATATTTTATACATTTCAATTGGTATTCTATTGTTCAACAGTGTGATTAAAACTGTGATTAATCGCGATTAATTTTTTTAATCACCATTAATTTTTTTGACTCAATCACGTGAGTTAACTGCGATTAATCGACAGCCCTAGTAACTGTGCATGCAAATGCCTGATTTCATTTGCAAATGCCTGCCCTGTGTACTCATCCATTTGGTCAGGTATATATCAACTATTTATTTTTAGGGCCTTGGCCTGCGCACATTGAAGTATATGGCAAAACTCCCGTTGACCAAAGGTGCAGATCAGTCCTTAGTGAGAGCCAATTAATCATGCCTGCCTTCCTCAGGCAAGCCTCCCATCTGGGGAAGTTTTGCCTACGTATGGCCAGCAGAACATGGCCCTTGTAAATAAACATGTAAATAAATAAGTTCTCCAGTCATCCATAGTGTCTTTCCAGGAAAAGCGGAGTATACAAGATATGAATGTCCAACGTAAAACCAAAAGAAAGACTTTTCAAGTCTTCAGTTCCCATCTTTCACATAAAGGGGACAATCCCATTTTTACCTTTTCCTAAAAGTGCAGATCACTTTTAATGAGCCAGTATAACCGCCGGTATAACTCCACTGGAATCAATATAATTACATTAATCTGACCTTTTCCAAAAAGGAAAAGTGGTTGTACTGTTAAGATGACCCCAAGTAATTTAAGTGAATGTAGAGTAACTACATAATGGATAAATGTTGTTCCTTTTCAATTCCTCGCTCTAATATTTCTCCTCCTTGAATTTCAGGAGACAAAGCAGTATTTCGAGCTAAAGTGAAAGGTAACCCCAAGCCCAATGTAACATGGAAAAGAGAAAGTGGGATACCAATAAAAGAAGGTTCAAAAATGTTTTTTGATAGTATCAATAAGGAGTTTGTGCTAAAGGTAATGTATGTCTTTCACTATTTTTGGCTTGTAATTGATTATGTTATCATTATCTCCATAAAAAAGCACTACAGCATTCTTCAGCAATGGTCTAAGATTCTGTAGTTTGCCATAGTGCTGCTGTAGGATTTGCGGGGATTGCTTCCGATGTACAAATGATGACATTCAGCCCTGTACTGAGCACAGGGCCTTGATCATGAGCACAGTCCATTTTCTATGGTACTTATTTGTACTGGGTCTAGCACTCTGGGGCCGTCATTTTTCATTGGGGTTGCCAGGCACTACTGTAATGGAAATGATGATACTAAATAATGCCGGTGGACCACTTATGTCCCATTTCAGCCCTATTTCATATTTGAGGTCATTTGCAACAAAAGTTCTGCCCTTATGTCCACCTTCCTGCATCTCTCCCATCAGCTCTGTTCTTGACCCTATCCTAATTCATATCATCTTCAAGGCAGTCCGTTATGCTCACCAGCCTGCCAGCTGATGTATCCTAAGCTCCTTCCCTGTACTCCTCCATAAAGCTCCATCGTGAAAACCCATCTATTCCATGGGCCTCAAACCCAGTAGCTGTCCTGTTCTTTGTTGGATGCTGTCCATGCATGGTTTGGGTTACATTCATCTCTGCGCAAAGGGCCAGCCTAAAGGACAGACCAGGGAAGAAACACAACTATTTTTGCTGATAATATATCCCATTTCAGGGCAAGAATCTCTAAATATAGGACCTGATCCAAAGCTTATTATAGTAAATTTAAAGACTCCCTGCCCCAGATTCTTAAAGGTTATTAGGCACCTAAGCTCCACTGACTTCAGCAGGTTTTGGATCAGGTCACTAGTGCTTGACCTTAATTTCCGTAATCGCTTGAATAGGGGGTTGCAGGATTGGGCTCCAAGGTTCTCCCTCAAGGGTTTCTATTGTCAACAGATGATTTCATAAACTCGTGGAAAAATAGGGTTTAAAAATAAATACATAATGGAATTCCTGAGTCCACTTGAATACATTTGAGCCACTAACACATGGACAAAGAGGACGAAAATGTTTCTTCTTCCAGCTGGAATCCCTCACCGCGGATGATGCTGATAACTACAAGTGCATTGTTTCCAATGACCATGCTGATATTATCTACACTGTGTCCTTGATTGTGACTGAAAGTAAGTGCCTGGAGTCCAGCTTGATTAATAACTAGACTAATCAATTAAAAATGAGATTTGGAAGGATCCAATTAGCTCCTTTTAGGAATGTCAGTGAATGATGCTAATGCTTACTTACAAGTGAGTTTTCACTACCAGGTGAGGAAAAAACTACCCTGGCGTACTACTTTTTATTTCTGCAAGATGTAATGACTGTAGTAGTCGAGATTTAGCAATCAAATCAGGATATTTGACATTTTAATATTTCACAGCTTTCTTGCTATCTAATTTCTATCTGTGATACTTATCTCCCTGCTGCCCCGTTACCATATTGTCTGAGTGCCTCACAATCTATGATGCATTTATCCCCACAATATCCAAAAGAGGTAGGGAAATGCTATTAACTGAGGCACACAGAGACTAAGTAACCTGCCCAAGGTCACACAGGAAGTCTGTAGTGAAACAAGAAACTGAAATTGGTTCTCTTGAGCTTGCAGATAGTATTCTAACCACAGGGCCATCCTTCCTCTCAGAGCAGGAGTGAGATTCACCCCACACAGAGGGTTCACACAAGGTCTAAGAAGGTTTGAGGTGGTGCAGAGGACTTGTGGGGGTCTCTGAACTGGAGGAAATTTCACCTCAAGCACTAAAAAGCAGGCGGATCCCAACATATCTACTGTCCAGTTGGGCCATCAGGTGCACCTTTAAACTCCTCCACTTCACCTCTGGTGTGTTCCTGTGCACTGCACTGGGACCCTTGTTAGACTTTCTGTAGACACACTTGTCATTTTGTTCATTTTGATTATTAACGATGAGAATTTTCCCATCATTTTCGGGTGGTGGGAAAGTGATGCTTACTGACATATACCTGTGAAAGGCCAACATTTGCATGGCAAACATCTTGCACTGCCATATGGGAGTTCTGGGTTTGGCAATGAGTTCAGCACTCTCCTTGTCTCAGTCCTTCCCTTCCCCAAGGGTAAGAGTGACACGGGGCTTTTGGTTAGCTCCATTTTATTCTTATGTTGGCTTGTCAAGACGCAGCGAGGAGATGTAGTAGCCCCAGAGCCCTGACAAAGCACACACAGCTGGCACTACTAGGAACCAAGCATTTCACACAAAGCTGTAACTTCCACGGAGCATCTTACCTCAGAAAAGGCTGTACGGTCATACCCTCAGAGGAGCAACAGCATTTCCCCTCCACTACACAGTTTGACCAGTGGATCCACCTAGTTACGTATCGACAGCCCATTCCGTGCCTCATACTGCATACTTGTAGACAGCTGCTGTCAAGCACTGCTCTGTAGAACAGGTTTGGGATGGTGCTCAGATCTCCCTGCATGGCGTTTTCATGTCTTAGGCCTGTCCAGCAGCTTTTGAGACTTGCTGCAGGGCATCAAAGCCAAGGAATCCCTCATGGTGTTATTTTTGTTGTTGTTTATTATTATGCTTCAGCTGACTGAATACAGTTGTTTGCTTTGGGATTTTCTAATTTTTTTTCAGGTCAAGAAAAATTGGATTTCAAAAAAATGCTTAAAAAAAGGTGAGGAGTTTTATCTCTGGGGGATTTATGTATTAGTTCTTTATTTTTATTTCTATATTTCAAAAAGCTGAGTGGGTGCTGAGAGACACTAGGCTGTTTCTACAGAGCCACTTTACAGAGCAGAACAACAGTACAAGCAGTGCAGGGAACTGCTCATGGCTCCCGGCTTTGGGACTGCCATGTTCAGAGTCAGTAACTCACAGGTCAGCCCGCTTTTGCCCTCTGGTCTCAGCACTAGAGGAGAAGGCAACTCCCAGCAGATTCTATGACAGCGGTGCCAGGGAATTCTCCCCTCCCTCCTTCCAGCAGTAGAGGAGACTAATTTCCTGCCCCTTTATCCCACAAGCGGGGAGCCCCATTCTTGTTTGGAATCCTACCAATAGGAAGTCTGGCCCTACAGCTTCCACAGGCAGGAGCCTTGTTACATCCAAAGCTGTAGAGGTGAGAGAAGCTTTCATCACTTTGAAATACACCCTGAATTATATGGGGTCTATGCACAGGGGCCCTCCTGCTCCAAAGAAGAAAGCGAAGAAGGTGACTGATGAGAAGGAAATGCTTGAAATACTCTCCAAAGTGCCGAAAAAGGACTTTGAGAAGGTCTGCATGGAATACGGCTTCACCGACTTCCGTGGGCTCCTTAAGAAGCTAAAGGAGATGAAGAAGAAAGTGGAGGTTGAGGTTAGTAATGCCGTCAGCTTTCAGAACACCTTGAACATACATTTCTATTTTTGTGTCTCTAATGAACAACACTCCTACGCATAAACCACACTACAGTAATGGCCTTCAGAGGCAGCATTGCTAAACACTTTACAGAGAGTCAGCTGTAAACCAAGGAGAAAAGGATTTCATTAGAGATGGGCCTGGAAGAAAATCCAAATCCAAACAAATTAGCAGGGAGAGGGCAGTTCAAAATCTAAAACTGGATCCACATCCAAGTTTTGAATCTGGTCCTCTGGCTTGGATTTTCAAAGGGGCATAAAGTTATTAGGTGTCCAAATCCCACTGAAATTCAGTGAGGGGAATGTGCCTTCAGCCCCTTAGAAAATAATGAATGCTGTAAGAAGAATTTTCATTGTAACAAAAGACTCCACTTGCTCAGCCAGAAGCTTTCCATACTATTGTTTATTATCTGTATTATGACAGCACCTTGAGATTTTATCCAAGATCAGGGCCCTATTGTGCTAGGTGCTGTAAAACATAGACAGAACTTGCTCTAAAGCATTACCATCCAAATAGAGAAGGGAGCCAAGGGAAATATTAACATCCCATTTGCAGATGGAGAGCTGACACACAGAAAAATTAAATGACATGCCCAAGATCATACAAGGAGTCTGTGGCAGAGCCAGGAATTGAACCTAGCTCTGCTGTGTTCCTATTCAAGTGCCTTAATCCCAAGGTCATTCTTGCTCTCTACATGCACAAAAAACAGTACCAGATGTCCAGAAGATGGAAACTGTTGCTTTTTGATTATCACAAATTTCAAGAACTAATACAAAATAAAAATAATAGTAAAAAAATCTATTAGTAATGGGAACAAAGATCTAGTCCACTTTGAGTTGTGGGAAGTAATACAGATTTCTGTTATATTTCTTCATACACTGATCTTGCAGGCAGTCAAAGTTCTAAAACCTCTTGAAGATGTCTCAGCTAAAGTGGATTCCACAGCTATATTTGACACCATTCTGGAACTGAGGGACCCCAATACTAAGATGACATGGTATAAGGTAACCTCCCATATTTCCTTTGGTTTGACTAACATAGGTGGAGGTACTGAGATTCAATCTGCCAGTGTTACTTAACTGAGGGCTTAGCTATTCTAGCTACACGTTCACTTGTGGGTGGGGAAAGGTGGTAAAAATGCTCTGTATTATTCAGTGTCCTGTCTGACAGGGTCTGTTTGAGGGGTGTACAACTAGTCCTACTCCTTCCTTTTGCTTTAGGTAAAGACACTGGAGTGCTACATCTTTGGTAAAGAATCTCTCTAGCACAGATTCCCCTATCTTGGTTTCTTTTCTTTTCAATTTTTAGAAATCCCTCCAACTGCTGACCCTCCATTTATTTTGCCTGCAATCATGATAGGCCAACTAACTCCTGATGTTTTACACAGTCCGCACAAAACCACAGCGAAGTCAGTGCCAACTAAGGACTAAGCAAAAATGAAGGGCCAGATTCTGGTGTCCTTTCTCTCATTGAATGGTACTTTACATCGCAAGTCAGTGCACTGATTTCAGTGAGACAATTTACGAAGTCAGATACAATGGGAATAAGAACACCAGAATATAGCCCTGAGTTACTGTGAGTTAAAGATGCCATGTTCTCGGTCACAATAATTACCCCTCTCAGCACTACATAATGTATTTTTCTAGTAGCCTATTACAGCCTCTGAAAGGCTGGCCTGCCTGGGCAAAGCATCATTGCTGATCACTGATTTCTATCTGAAACTAGCCAGTGGGCACGTAGATTGAGGACTATTATTGTAAGGTTTTTTACAGTGCAGGCCCATTGCTGGCTCAGCTGCTGGACAAGCCTCTTAAACGTGGTATTGTACATATTCCACATGCACCTGTGCCTCTTGGAAGAGCCTTTCAAAGGTGCCGTATTGTCAAAGATGTCACTGTTCTCCTTTTCAGGGTAATGATCCCTTGCGTATGCAGTACTGCCTAGGAAAATATGAAATAAAGCAGATGGGTACAAAGTATATGCTGTACATCTTAAACGTGAATGAAAAAGACTGGGGCACCTACAGTCTAATTGTAGCTGACAAGAAACTCTCAGCACAACTGAAAGTGATAGGTAATCTTTTATTTTTAAATGCATGATAGTGCGTATGTCATGATGAAACTGAAGATTACGTACTTAAAAGGACACTGTCAAGGTTGGTGAGTCAAACTGGAATCTATATATCTTTTCTTATATCTATCTGCAACATCCATGACTCACTGGTCTTTCTATCCTGAAACAGAAACCCACTACTGTACATGGCATGATCAACCTCACAATAACCACTGTACACATACGATCAAGGGATGTACGTCTGAGATGGTAAATTTCAGCATGAAGCTCGGTTATTATACACAATAGGCCAAATTCCCCACTGACGTCAATGGGGTTGGCTGGGATATGAGTCAGCAGAGTGTAAGAGGGAAAGATGTTTTTCATCATTTACACCTTGGCAGTGTCCTTTTAATGGAAGTGAACCGTGCTTACACAAAGTCACCGGGAATGAAGGGGAATGTACATGCCCAGAGAAGATGGAAAACCTTTCTCCATTGTTAGTCCTTGCTGTTACAGGACAAGTGTGTGGTTGCAGTTTCTCAGGAAATCATTGATCCTGTCCATTTTGCATACAGCAACAAAGCTGCCTTAAATTACAGCTCAAATCATCAGGATAAGACTGTCGCCTTCCTTACCCACAGTACTCCTGTTACTCCCCTTATCTTCCAACTCTTTCTGTTGTAGCTGGCCCATCTCCTGGGGACATGTTCTGCTACTGTTATTTGCAGTGGGAAGGATCTTATTTTGCTACTTGTTTTCAAGGGGACCACAGGAAGAATAAGGTCCTCCTGGTGCTGTCAGTTCTCATTCTTTATTCATGAAAGTAAAATATTACACTATGTGGCAAATGCAAGTAGATGGATTTGACACAGAGTATCCAGTAGGGTGACAAACTCCTCCCCTTAGGCCACAAAGTGATCATAAACTGCTCTGTTTCTGATACAGCAGCCTCAGGAGTGTCTGACCTGACTGCCATCTCTCTGCATGGCAGATGGCTCCAGATGAAACTCCAGGAAGATTTCTGGATCTCGGCTGTGCTGACCTGAGGTCGTTTGCTTTACAGTGACTAGAATAAAGGGGAGAAAAAGAATAGGAGTAAGGCAGAAGAACTGGAATAAGAAGCAGTGTGTGCACTGGTGATCAGCTTTGTAGGAAAATTTTCAACTTTTATTAAGTCCCAGGGACCATTATCAGCCATAGCATAAGTGGACGCAGGTCTCTGTGAAGTTATAAGAGATGTGCCAGCTTATATTAAGGATGGATTTGTCCCTGTTGTCTCCATGCAAAAGAAATCAAAATGGTAGGGCCTAGTTCTTAGGTGATGCAAATCAATGTAGCTCTATTGACTTCAATGGAGCTATGTTGATTTACCCCAGCTGAGGATCTGGCCGAACACAGTGTAGGAAAACCTCCTACATTTAGGAACAAATTTAAACTGTTAGCATGACTGTTTGTCTGTCAACATCTTAACAGATGAGCCCCTAAAGTTCCTGGCAGAACTGAAGCCATTGAAAGTGACAGAAAGGCAGACAGCAGTGTTTGAAATCCGCCTGTCCAAAAAAGTGCCCAATTTCACCTGGAAGTTCAATGGGAAGGAGCTGAAGCGGGATGACAAATATGAGATCATCACATCTGACGATGGATTAACCCACACATTGAAAATTAAGGATGTTCGGCCCAGTGACATTGGAGAGTTTAGCGCCCAGGTTGGGGATCTGGTGCAGAAAGCACCACTCTTCATTGAACGTAAGTGATGCAGGGATGGCATGCCTGACCAGCATGTATGTAATCAAACCCTTCACAGCAGCATTTGAATGGGGGACCTACGGAGATAAAAAGCACCACCAACTCCATTAGCTGAAAGTAGTAGCAGACTCATCAAGTGCTTTTGTGGATCAGTTATTGAAGAGGACAAAGACCATATGCTTCTGTTGTGGGTTCCATAGACTGTAGGGAATTTTAGAAGAAACCTCTCATTAGTACTAACATAGGTTCAGAAGGCACAGTCCCTACCTCATGGACATTTAGCTCTTTATCATTGTCAAACTAATCTGATTTAAAACACAGAGGGCAAATGCACAGGGAAATTTGATGGGAAAGGTAGGAGTTTATCATCAAAAGCACAATAAGACTTATTGATTACATGAAAATAGAGATCAATCAAAATGGAGCAAAGAAAAAAAACATGTATTCCACTCAGAATCTGCTGCATTTCAACAGAAGAGATGATCCCCTGTGTATGCTTTGCATCAGTTTAAGGCTGCAAAGCTCTTCAGGGATCTTGTGCAAATGTAAGATCAGTGCTATCACCAGTATTGTGATAACCGTAACCAACACTACAATACCTTGGATTCCTTTCTAATATTGTTTTTGGTGAAAGAGCTATCTCCATCACCCTACTCATGTGGCCCCAGTACTTTACCCTCCCAATCTCTCTGTGATTCCTGTCCATGCTACTCCGTGCCCTCAGGAAAGGTTTTCAACCTACCCTTCTCAGATGTGTCCCAGAATTCTTTGCAGTCATTACCAAGGGGCTTCAAATAGAATCAGCATCATTGGTTTGGAGGTATTTGAAGAAGACTGGTTGCAAACAACTAATCAAGTCCTTTTCGGTGGAACTATAGATTTAAGGAATAGGAGCTGGCCTCTCACGTTTCCGTTTAGGTCTCCACCCAAAGACTCATAGACTCATAGACTCATAGGTCAGAAGGGACCAATCTGATCATCTAGTCTGACCTCCTGCACAAGGCAGGCCACAGAACCCCACCCATCCAATTTTATAACAACCCCTATCTGAGGACCGAGTTATTGAAATCCTCAAAATTGGTTTGAAGACCTCAAGCTGCAGAGAAACCACCAGCAAGCGACCCGTGCCCCACGCTGCAGGGGAAGGCGAAAAACCTCCAGGGCCCCTGCCAATCCGCCCTGGAGGAAAATTCCTTCCCGACCCCAAATATGGCGATCAGCTAAACCCTGAGCATGTGGGCAAGAGTCACCAGCCAGCACCCAAGAAGGAATTCTCTGCAGTAACTCAGTTCCCATTCTATCCAACAACTCCCCGCAGACCACTGAGCAGACCTATCTGGTGGTAATCCAAGATCAATTGCCCAAATTAACGATCCTATCATAACATCCCCTCCATATACTTATCAAGCTTTGTCTTAAAGCCAGGAAAGTCTTTTGCCCCCACTACTTCCCTCGGAAGGCTGTTCCAGAACTTCACTCCCCTAATGGTTAGAAACATTCGTCTAATTTCAAGTCTAAACTTCCTAATATCCAGTTTATACCCATTCGTCCTCGTGCTTACATTAGTACTAAACTTAAATAATTCCTCTCCCTCCCTAACGTTAACCCCCCTGATATATTTATATAGAGCAAGCATATCCCCCCGCAGCCTTCTTTTGGCCAGGCTAAACAAGCCAAGCTCTTTGAGTCTCCTTTCATAAGGCAATTTTTCCATTCCTCGGATCATCCTTGTAGCCCGTCTCTGAACCTGTTCCAGTTTGAATTCATCCTTCTTGAACATGGGACACCAGAACTGCATACAGTATTCCAGATGGGGTCTCACCAACGCCTTGTGTAACGGTACTAACACCTCCTTATCCTTGCAGGAAATAGCCCGCCTGATGCATCCCAAAATCGCATTTGCTTTTTTAACAGCCGTATCACATTGGCGACTCATAGTCATCCTGCTATCAACCAGTACCCCAAGGTCCTTCTCCTCCTCCGTCGCTTCCAACTGATGCGCCCCCAACGTATATCCAAAATTCTTATTATTAATTCCTAAATGCATAACCTTGCACTTTTCACTATTGTATTTCATCCTATTTCTATTACTCCAGTTTACAAGGTGGTTCAGATCTTCCTGAATAGTATCCCTGTCCTTCTCTGTATTAGCAATACCCCCCAGCTTCGTGTCATCCGCAAACTTTATTAGCACATTCCCGCTCTTTGTGCCAAGGTCAGTAATAAAAAGGTTAAATAAGATCGGTCCCAAAACCGATCCTTGAGGGACTCTACTAGTGACCTCCTTCCAGTCTGACAGTTCACCTTTCAATACGACCCTCTGGAGTCTCCCCTTTAACCAGTTCCTTATCCACCTTACAACTTTCATATTCATTCCCATCTTTTCCAATTTGACTAACAGTTCCCCGTGCGGAACCGTGTCGAACGCCTTACTGAAATCTAGGTAAATTATATCTACCGCATTTCCTTTATCTAAGTAATCCGTCATCTTCTCAAAGAAGGAGATCAGATTGGTTTGACACGATCTACCTTTACTAAATCCGTGTTGCAATTCGTCCCAATTACCATTGACCTCTATGTCCTTAACTACTCTCTCCCTTAAAATTTTTTCCAAGACCTTACATACTACAGACGTCAAGCTAACAGGCCTATAATTACCCGGATCACTTTTTTTCCCTTTCTTACTATTACATGAGGCACCAAGGTTTTGCTCAGACAGCAGTGCATGCTCATCAGGGAAAATATGTCACCTACAGAAATGGCAGCCATCTTGGAATTAAAGTTCCAAGCTTGGGACCTCTCTCCCCCACAGCAACATATTAATACCCTGCTTAGGTGATGCTAACAGACCCTCTCTAGCCTTGATTTCTAAGATTATTCCCCAAATATGAAATTTCATACTGCTGATCTCTTTACCCTCCCTCTTTCTCAAGGAATTCCAATTAAATTTGTCAGCAACCTGAAGAATGTCCGAGTCAAGGAGAAGGGGAAAGCTTGCCTGGAGTGCGAGCTGACCTCTAAAGATGTTACGCTGAAGTGGATGAAGGATGGGAGGGTGATTGAGAGGTCTGACAAATACAGCATGACACATGAAGGGAAGAGGGCAGAGCTGATCATTGACGATGCTGAGCTGAGTGACTCAGGAGAGTACACAGTGGTTGCTATGCAAGATAATGACCCAACGGAGTACTGCAGCACTTCTAGTGTAACTGTGGAAGGTAAGGGCAACTAGGTCAAGAGAGTGGTTTGAATTGAGAAAAGAAACAAACTTTTAATCGTGCTGCACTGTTCTACATTACAGAGATGCTGTGTTGTCTAGTGGTTACAGCAGGGGACTTGGCATCAAGTGACGTGGGTTCTGTTCCTCACTCGGCAGTGTCCTTTCTGTTTGACATGGGGCAAATCACTTCACCTCCTAGTGCATCTGTTTCCCTATTTGTAGAGCAGAGATAATAGATAACCATTATCTGCTAAGTGCTTTTCTTTGATCCAAGATGCTATATAAGCATAAAGCAGTAGATCTCAAATTAAGACCTTGCATACGGGCATCTGAAACTCACAAGTATTCAGTGTATTGTCTTTGTGATTTTAATCAGTGTGAGCATAAGGGAGTCTTATCCTGATGCTTTAAAGTGTCCCATACAGCGTCTGATTGCCTCCCACCTAGTACTAGTAGTACATAAGCCACAGTTTCAGCAGATCACTGGTGTAAATATTAATGATCATTATTGTTACATTAACAAATATTGTAATGTTGTTATTAGTTCTGTAGAATAAACTACCGTCTAGAAAATTCAATGGAAAGAGGCAAAGCCAGAAAGAGGGGAAAAAAATCACCACAACCCAGCTGCATGCACCTAGCACCGCAGCTTAAACCAGAGTCAGATTTTTCTGAGCCACTTTCTGAGCTCTAGTAGCCTTTACCATATTCAAGTGACTAATGGTGGAGGCAAATTTACTTTGATTTATACCAACCTTCCTGCCATAAAAAGTGTTTGTCTCATAGAAGCCCAGCTTAGAAGAACCGGCCCACAGAATGAATGGATAAACACCCATTTCCTCACTTAAAGCCAGACGGTATGGCAGGGCAGGGGCCATGCACAGACCTGTCTTTCAGGAAGGACAGGCTCAGGATGAAGCTCGGAGTTCATAATTCCGGGAAGGATGGAGAGACCAAATGCAACACAGGTTTAAACAAGGCCAGCTGGGGGCTTGGGTATACTCTGAGAGGGAGGTTTGACCCCACCCCCACTGTGACCCTGCCCCAGCACTGGGGCTCCACTCCTGCATGGGGTGGCAAAGACAAGGGACTCCACTCCTTGGTGTCACACCACCCTTTCCACAGACCACTGCTCCTCATCTCCAGGTGAACTGGGGTCTGTTCTGAAAGAGAGGACTCTTCCACACCCACCTGAACAGAGGACTCGGGGTGAGGGGGAAGGAGACTCTGCCAGTACCACCTCAGCAGAGCCAAGATGGGGTGGCAACAAAAGCTCTTCGCAATGCAGTCTTCTACCAGAGTAGTTTGGCATGGGTTCCCCACCATACCCCGTGCCCAAGATCATGGTGTTTCAGAGTTAACAGCCCTTTGAAATGAATGTGGCGATTCACTGTTTTACAGCTATTGTTTCAGGCTCCCTGCAGACTCAGGCAGAGGTCACTGCATGGGTTACACACGGGTCACATTTTCAGCATATCTCTGTGCAGCCATGAGGGCTATAAAAAGAATGGTTTTAAAATGAAAACTCAGATTCCTGTGCCGCCATGTGCCTAGAGAGTCTATCCCTTAACCTGGCCCTGGGTTTGTGGAATGTCCCTGTTCATGTCAAGTTGAATTTGGCTCTTTGTCTTCAGGGGAGGGGAGGGAAGAGGCCAACACAGAGTGATATATGAGTGCCATCTACAGGCCATTTGTTAGAATGACATAAACAGCCACTGTTTTTGAGCTTGGTAAATTCATAAAATTGAACTTATCAATTAGAGACAGGAGCCAGTGTTTGATCCTAATAAGTGTCTCGTTGATTATCCGAACTGAAACAAACACTTTTATGGTATGAGATTTATCCCTTGCTAATTCTGTGCTTTGGTGCAGAAGCGCTCGGTGAACCAAAGTTGTTTTTACTCATTGTCCTTATTCACTTATTCCTTACTCTCCCTGGGATTTTTTTTTCAGAGAGATTCGCTACAGTCAAGAGCGGCATGTCTGATGTTCAGGCTCCGACTGGGAACCCAGCAGAGCTCTGCGTTGTCCTCAATGATGAGAAGGTAGAGGGAGTTTGGCTGAAGGACGGAAAAGAGGTAAAAAGTTTACATTGTAATTAGAAAAATGAAGGGCTGGAAAAACTTGGTGTGGTTTTTGCCTGAGTTAGGACTGCAGGAATTGGCCCAGTGTTGCTAACTTGGAAAGGAACCTAGAATAAGGATGAACAAACTGGTTTAAGTCTTCCCAACTCAAATGGAACCTCAGTCTTCTTTATGTTTTGAAGCCCTTTAGGTTGGCACCCACCCTTTGTGTGTTTATCAACTATCTTCCTCTGCCAAGCACCCTACAAGTCATTGGATCACTCCCTTCCCACATCTTGTAACCAACCTTCTCAGCCTCTTCCTCTTTCTCACTGAATCACATCCTTCCCCACAGGATCAGCAGGTCTCCCTCCCCCCAGGTCATCAGCAAATTTGGCAATGTATCCACCCGACACCAAGGTGCTGCCCCAGTCAGATTTCATGGGCAGAGTGGCTCCTCCAATGAGAAGCACCGATTATTCAGATCCTCACAGTGAACACGTAACACTCTACACTGACATTCTTTTCAGCCAAGAATCACAACGCATTTTACAAACATACAAGCCAGGATTCCTGACTCTTTGTCCCTTGTTCTAATCAGGCCCTTATAGTCAAGAATCTCTGATCAGATCTTTTGTAAGCTGCCTTAATCTTCCTTTCAGATCACGGATATGACAGGGATCCAGATAGTCAAGCAGGGAGCTGTCCACAAATTGATCATTGACAAAATGGGAGAGGAACATGAAGGGAAGTACACATTCAGAGCCAAGGGGGCAGAAAGTGAGGCCACCGTTGCCATTGCAGGTACTACTTCCTTTACTTAACGCTACTCACCAATCAATCACTTGCAGGTGTCGGATCAAATTTCTAACAGGCCTCCTTCCTGGGGCCTGCCACGTTTGCAGGCTCATCCATTTATGTGTGCAAAACCCCATTTCTTGATATACACAAAAGGGCATTTGCTCACACTTTAATGGTAGTAAATCAGGAAATCATTTTAAGTGGCTAGATTCAGAGGGCCTATCTTTAAGCATTACAATTTGAAAAATGTGGCCTGAACCATTTTTTGAGTATTGCTTCTGTAGGAACAAGAAGAAAAATCTTCTAGTAAGAAAATTTTTTTTGCTTAACTCTTGGCAGACAGATGGCGCTAATTGAACTCATCAAACTCCCTTCACTTTTAGCACAGCAGTCAGCCTGCCTCTGTCCTCTAAATGAGGGAGGCTCCTCCTGGTGATTGTTACTGAGACATCAGGCAGAGTTTATCACAAACTAGCTATTAACGTGAACATTCCAGATTTAAAAAAATGTAACTGAACTGTTTAATAAAAACCCACATTGAGCAATGGGTGGGGTTACAGATGGTGACCTTTTTTTGTTCATAAAAGGATTTTTTGACAAAAAGTGGCCTTTTATAAATGACATTTTTCATGGAAAAAATTTGTTTCTAAAAGTTGAGGGTTGTGTGCACAAAAAATGAAAACAGAAATTGTTTCACGGAGAGGGGGAGATCAGTTTTTCATTGACAAACAGGACAATTTCAGCAAAATGTGTTTTTTTTAAATTATGAAATCTTTTTTATTAAAAAACTGGCAGAAAATACTATTTTCCAGCCAGCTCTAGTGGAAGCCCTATTCTGCAACACTTACTCATAGTGCACAATACTTTACTATTCCCGCAGTACCTTCCTCTGCAAGTAGTCTCACTGGTTTCATAGAACCAAAGGGTTAGAAGGGACTGCCAAGGTCATCTAACCCCCTGCCAAGATGTAGAATCTCTATGGAACCGCATTTGAGACCTCCTTCCAATCTAACATCACTCCATGAATAATTACTCGTCGTTTGCCGTTGCTTAAGCAATTATGTGTGCACTTAATGGTTACATAATTTCATAATACTCAGAAGCATTTGGCCCTTGGTCAGGAGCATCACAGGTACTTAGCCATGTGCCTTGCAGAGCTTAGAATCACCACAGAATCTTCAGCCCTCTGGAACTCAGGGGCTTCTTGAGACTGATGCTCCCTGGAGACCCCTTGTCTCCTCTTCTGCTGAGCTGGACCATCTTGGGCAAGCCAGACAGGTCTCTGTACAGTAATTGGGAAAACTGGAATATCTGAATCCAAATGTAGTGAACATACTGGGTTCCCTTCAGGACCTTCATAAAATCAGGGCTTCTACCATTAAAGAAATTTGAGGGTGAGGGAGCTAAGACCTTGAACAATGCCACCATTGCAGGGGAACTCACTAATGCATTAAAAGCACCAAAGTACCTTTGTGGCTACAGTTATTCATGTGTCTTTTCCATTTTTTTCTAAGATGTTCCTGTCATTGACTCATCTGTGCTGGAGCTTTTGGCTGCACACCCTATGACTGTGAAGGCCGGGCATACAGCATACATCAAGGTCCCATTCAAGGGAAAGCCACTGCCAAAAGTCACCTGGTTCAAGGATGGTATTGAGGTGACAGAGGAAGAAAAGGTTGTGATGGAAAAAGCCAGTGACTATGCAATGCTCACAATAAAAAAGTGTATGAGAGAAGACAGTGGAAACATTATGCTGAAGCTGAAGAATGATTGTGGTTCAGCTGTTGCTAATATGTTTCTCAACGTTGTTGGTAAGTCCTGAACAAATCATTTATAGCAATTCACTGGTTCTGTAGACATGTAGAGTTGTAAAAGTGCATTCTGAGGTCACTGTGGGTCCAAAGCTCAGAAGTCCCTGCATGGGAGACAGAATGTGACTCAGAAGATCAGCTGGTGTAAATTGGTGTAACTCCAACACCAATTTACACCAAATGAGGAGATAGCCTTCTAAATAATGGCCATCCACTCACTATTTATCTCCCATTGTTACAGACAAACCAAAACCACCTCAAGGTAAAGTGGAATTGCTAGAGCGTACGGGAAAATGCATTAAAATGAAATGGAAAGCACCCAGAGACAATGGAGGAAAGCAAGTGACCCACTTCATCATTGAAAAGAAGATGGCTGGGAAAAAGTCATGGATCAAAATTGGGGAAATTGACAGCAAACACACCACATTTGCCACTGATAAGGTTGAGGAAGGTAAAGCCTATCAGTTCAGAATCATTGCTGTCAATGCAGAAGGTCTGAGTGATCCACTGGAGACAGAAGAAATCTTTGCTGGAGAACCTGTTGGTAAGCATCTGAGTGTGCCAGAGCTGCCATTTTTAATGTGGTTTTATTTTTGCTCCTTCCCGCCCTCAAGAGGGTATTGTCTCTTTTTTGGCTTTCTGCACTTCAGGGCTGAAAGCTCCAAGAAGGGCAGGCCCTTTGTAACCATCCCTTACTTGGTCTGACAGCAGGGTTTGAACCAGGGACAATGTCCTTTGATGGCAAGCAGTAGGGTATTCAAAAACTGTTCCTATTGATTAGCCGCTAGAGGGAGCTAAGACCCACACTCGCCTAATGTGGGTTACCAGACTTAACAGAATACCTGCCTTATTTGTGTTGTCTTAGATCACCCTCTCAGAGCTGAGAGATACCCAAAACAAAATAAGGCGGGGGGAGATTTTGTACCATTTGCTGTTCAATGTTGTTAGTTTTTTTAATACAAGGCCAGTGTTGTGTATGGTAGGGCTGCTTGAAATTTGAAATTTTTTTGTCAAATCCATTTTTTGACAAAAATGGAGAGTAGAGGGGGCAAAACAATTTTTTTAAAGTGTCTTTCTATGCAAAATTTTAATTAAAAAAATGAATGCTCAGAAACAGTTTTTTAGCCAAAAACTGAAATATTTCAATTCTGAAATGCTTTTCGAGTGTCTCATGAGATTTGTAGTGTAGGCACTTCATGCTCCCATTCTCTTCTATGGGCCAGGATCCCCAGCCAAACTACACCTCCAATGATGCTCCACACCCATCTGACTTGCTATCGTTCACAGTCATAGTGCATCTTGGGAGATGTAGTCCAATCACGAAGCTCAGCCAACATAAGAGATTGAGAGCCTGAGGTGCTGGAACTACAGCTTCCAATAGGCACCATGGCAGCATTTCAGAATACAAATATTTTATTTTTTGAATGAAATATTTCCATTTTTATTTTTCACTGAAAATGTGAAATTTCACTGAAA
Organism: Gopherus evgoodei; assembly: GCF_007399415.2. Classification (NCBI taxonomy): domain Eukaryota; kingdom Metazoa; phylum Chordata; order Testudines; family Testudinidae; genus Gopherus; species Gopherus evgoodei. The sequence goes on along the minus strand of NC_044325.1, from coordinate 109,898,855 downwards.
TTTTTTTCCACATTTAAAAAAAACAATTGGCCAGTTCTCTGATGGAACTTCCAACCTTGGTTGTTATTCTTCAAGTGTTTGCTCATGTCCATTCCATATTAGGTGTGTGTGCTCACCACATGCACTGGTGCCTGAAGTTTTTCCCTCAGCAGTATCTGTAGGGGACTGGCTCTGGTGCCCTCTGGAATGGCACCCGCATGGCATGGTATAAGAGGAGCCGCTGGCTCCCGCCCCCCTCAGTTCCTTCTTGCCACCAGTGACGGTGCTGGAACGTCTGCTGCATTGGGTAGCACTGTTCCGTTCTCTGTTCCTGCAAATTTTTAAATCCTGTAAAATAGTTGTATATAATTAGTAGTTTCATAGTTGCCCTGAGTAGTAGTTCTCGAACTCTTCGTTAGTCCCGGACGGGACCCAGCCAGGGGTCAGGGCATGCCCCGGTCCCCAGGCTTTAAGCTCTGCTATCACTGCAAATGGCTTATGCCCGTCAGTGAACCACATACCAGCTGCCTAAGGTGCTTAGGTGAAGGGCACATAAGTGACAACTGCCATATCTGCAAGTCTTTCAAACCTAGGATGAAAAGGGAGTGTGATATCCATCTAAAGGTGCTCCTAATGGAGTCAGCACTCACTCTGGCACTGGAGCAGCGGTCCAACTCCACGCCGAGCACTATGGCCTCCATGCGCAGTGCTCCCCTGGCGCAGTCCACAAGCCGACACCGGTCTCACTCCATGGCTCTGGTCAAGAAGCTGAAAAAGACTGTGATGGGAAGATCTCCTACCTCCCGCAAGGGAAAGGAAAGGGCTAGGGAGAGCCAAGACCTGTCAGGCAGCTTAACATCCCCCTCAGGAAATCAGGCCCCAGGTCAAGTCAAGCGGCGCAGCCCATCCCAGTGCCTGTGACTCCAGATAGCGATGCAGGCCCCCGCCAGCTTCAGGTGTTGTCGATGCCCAAAGCTCTTCAAGCTGCTCAGGAGATCCTGACGCTCCCAGTGCCGCCCACATTGGCTCCTGTGGTACCCCAGTCTCAGGGAAAACCCACGTTGGGACCTATGCTTGTGTCCCCGCCTCAGTGGTACCATTCCCCAATGAGAGAGACATCCCACCAGCATTCGGCCGCCCGCAGCTGCCACACCTCAGGACTTCAGAGGCAGGCTCAGCGGAGCCCTCTTCTGTCCCCGTATTGGGGGCACCGATCCAGGGACTCGAGAAGTACTTTGCTGGTAGATTGGCACAGACCCTCTGAGGCACACACCATCTGGCAAGAATTCTGGGACCGGCCCCAACTGTCTTCAAGGACCCAAGACTGATCCTGGGACTGATCGAACACCAGAGACCGCTGATCGCTGGGATGTCATCGCCTGTCTCCAAAGAGAAGGTCACCCTACTCAGGACAATCCTCCCAGCAACCGACCAGTAGTAGCTCCCGTTCCTGTTCGATGTCCCGGTACCAGTCGAGTAGCATGAGGCATGGATCGCCAGGTATCCAAGCAGATCTGCCAAATGCCATCAGTTCCCAAGAGCCCGATCAAGACAGTCTCGCTCGGACAGGTCGGCTTCAGGACACAGCAACCAGCACCGGTCGGACAAGAGAGCCCGTTCCTGGTTGCCCGGTACCAACCACTCCATTGGTAGCTCAGGCTCAGAGTGAGGTTCCCTGACTGCAGGACAAGCCCCGGTACTGATGATGCTGTCTACATTATCAGCACTGAAACCTGTCCCATGGCCCCAAGCTCAGTGGCCGGTGCCATGGAACCCTTTGGGGTTCACCCAACCTTCCCAGGCTGTCCAGTTGATGTCGGGAGCCTCAGAGAGGCCAGAAGCCTCAGTATCCCATGCCCCTCCGGTGCTTGAGACTTCAGGGGGTAAGACCGCTACTGGTCCAGGAGGATCCAGGGGAGCAAGCTGCTGGACCACCAATGGATATGTAGGTTCCCATGGCACCAGCATCATCCTTGTCACTGCCAGACAAGGCTATCACGGGGCCCCCTCACCCAGTTCCTCAGGATGATGCCAAGGCACCCCAGCAACTTTTGAAGAGGGTCACTTCCAACCTGGGGCTTCTGGCAGAGGACTTGGAAGAGCCCTCAGACTCTATTCAACGTCCTCTGCTCCTCAGCTCCTGCCAGGGTGGCTCTCCTCCTTCATGAAGGGTTTTCCAGGATCACTAATGTCCTGTGGCAGACCCCTTCTTCCCTGACTCCTATCTCTAAAAGAGCCAAACACAAGTACTTCGTGCCAACCAATGGGCATGAGTACTTATACTGCCACCCAGCCCCCAATTCCCTTGTAGTCAAGGTGGTTAACTACAAAGAGAGGCAGGGACAACCTGGGACCACCCTCAAAAATAAAGACTCCAGGGGGCTGGATCTTTTTGGATGTAAGGTTTATTCGTCTTCCAGCCTTCAGCTGAGAGTAGCCAACCACCAAGCCCTCCTTGGCTGATATGACTTCAACATATGGCAAGCCATGGCCAAGTTTGAAGGGTCACTCCCCAAAGCTTCCAAGAAGGAGTTCCAAGTGATCCTCAATGAGGGCACGACTGCAGCCTGGGTGGCTCTTCTGGTGGTGTCAGACACTGCTTATGCTTCTGCCCGCACTATGGCTTCCGCTATCTCCATGCAGCGAGCCTCCTGGCTGCTCCTCTCTGGGTTGTCCACTATGCAGGACCTGTCCTTCGATAGCCGGGATCTATTTGCAGAGCAAACAGACCGCAGGTTGCATGGCCTCAAGGACTCCCACACCACCCTGAAGACCCTGGATCTCTACGTCCCAGCCACGGCACATAAGCAGTTCAAACTGCAGCAGACATAGGGCCAGGGGAGACAGCATCAGCAGAACCAGCCCCATAAATGAGCCAAGGGCTACAAGCGCCATGTGAGCCACCCGTCTCCACCTTCTGCCCAGTCAGGCTCAACCCGGAATAAGCAGGGGCCAAACGGTCATTTTGAGGGTGCACCCAAGGGTGACCTACCAGACTATCCTCCAAATCCATCCTTCCTTGTGTTCCCCAACTGCCTTTCCCTTTTCCTCCCTGCCTGGTCAGCTATAACCTTGGACCTCAGCACAGTGGAGCAGGATTATATCCTCCGGTTCCTTTCTACAACTCGCTGCCCACTCGCCTTCCCTGTCCCTCTTCAGGGACCCCTTCCTGAGAGTCTTCTCGCACAGGAGGTAAACGGGTTGCTACAGTGGGTGCGGTGGAAGAAGTTCCTCTCGAGTACAGGAACAAGGAGTTCTGTTTCCGGTACTTTTTAATCACAAAGGCCAAGGGTGGTCTATGGCCCATCCTGGACCTGCGAGACCTCAACAAATGCCTAAAGAAGCTAAAATTCTGCACGGTTTCCCTGGCTACTATTATCCCCTCCCTGGATCTGGGAGACAGGTATGCTGCCACAACTTGAAGGACGCATACTTCCAATAGCGATCTTTCAAGGACACAGACACTTCCTCCAGTTTGCAGTCCTCTCGTTCTGCCTGGCAACAGCACCGAGAGTTTTTACCAAGTGCATGTTGGTGGTAGCAGCTTACCTCAGGCACCAGGGATCCAGATCTACCCGTACCTCAACGAGTGGCTCGTCAAGGGCAGCTCTAGGTCTCAAGTCCAAAGGGATGTTGTGGTGCTTCAAGCTACTTGCTGCTCTCTGGTCCTACTGGTGAATGACAAAAAGTCGACGTTAGTGCCAGTGCAGTGAATAGAGTTCATTGGAGCGATCCTCGACTCAACCTGCACCAGGGCATTCCTGCCACTAGAAATGTTCCACACGTTGACGAACCTCATTGTGGAAGTCTCCGTGTTCCCTCTGATTACAGCCAGGGTCTGTCTGTGCCTCCTGGGTCACATGGTAGCGTGCACTTATGTAGTCCGCCATGCCAGGCTCCAAATGTGGCCCCTACAACAATGGCTGGTGACGGTCTATTCCCAGTCCCAAGACCCCCTGGAAAAGATCATTACCATTCCCCAGGTGATACTTACCTCACTGTGGTTGTGGACACACTGCAGGACAGTCCTGGCGGGGGTTCCATTCAACAACCCATCTCACTTCATTGACTTGGTGTCAGATGCCTCGGACCTCAGCTGGGGGCACATATCAGTGTCTTCCAGACTCAGGGGATGTGGTCCCTGGACTAATCGCAGTTGCACATAAACATCAAAGAGCTCCGAGCAGTCTGGCTGGCATGAGGAGTTTTCTTGCCCCATGTCATAAACAGACAGTTAAGGGTTAATTCCTCTTTTACCTGTAAAGGGTTAAGACGTTCACATAGCCTAGCTGACGCTTGACCACAGGAACCAATGGCAGGACAGGATGCTTTCAAAGAGGGAGGAGGGAAATCAGTCTTTTGTCTGTTCAGTAAGTTTGTGCTGGAGTGAAGGATCCAGGAATCAGCCATCTAACATTTCTTAAAAGTAGTAAGTATTTAGAGAAGGAATGTATTAGATTATGTTTATTTTCTTTTGTGGCTTCTTGTGCATAAGAGGGAGAATCAAATTGGGTTTCTTTTGCATAACTTTAAGTTTTTGCCCAGAGGGACATCCTGTGTGTTTTTAATCTGTTGTCTGTGAGAGTAGCTTGCGTGCTAATCTCCCAGAGGTATTCCTTTCACCCTTTTTCTTTAATTAAAAGTCTTCTTTAAAGAACCTGATTGATTTTTCCTTGTTTTAAGATCCAAGGATTTTTTGGATCTGGGCTCACCAGGAATTGGTGGGAGGTGAATCAGTCTCAATCCTGCCAGGAAAAGGGGGATAAAGACTGGGGAAATATTTGGGGGGAAGACAGAGTTTCCAAATGACTTTCCCATAAACATTTGTTTAAACTATTTGGTGGTGGCAGCTACTAGATCTAAGATGGTAAATAAGCTTAGGGCTTATCGCATGCAAGTCCCCACATGTGTACCCTAAAGTTCAGACAGGGGGTGACACCTTGACACCCCACCTGTTGGGCAAGGTGGTACGAGTCCTGATGGACAGCACAGCCTCAATGTTCCACATCAACAGGCAAGGGGGGAGTGTGCTCATCGACTCTTTGTCAGGAGGTGCTCAGTCTATGGGACTACTGCATCAGCCATGAGATCCACCTGGAATCTTGTTACCTTCTCGGTGTCAGGAATACACTGGCAGACCAGCTCAGCAGGGACTTCTCCTCCTGCCATGAGTGGTCACTCCAGCCAGAGGGAGCTGGCATGATCTTCCAAAGGTGGGGAACTCCCCAAGTGGACCTGTTCGCTACCAGACAGAACAAGAAATGCCACCAGGTTTGTTCTTGGCAACATCTGAGCAAGGCCTCCCTCTCCTATGCCTTCTTCCTGCTGTGGTCAGGAAGCCTGATGTACGCGTTCCCTCCAATTCCACTCATCAGCAGGGCCATGGCAAAGGTCAAGAGAGACAAGGTGCAGGTCATCATGACTGCCCCGATGTGGCCTCACCAGCAATGGTTCAGAACACTCATGAGCCTGTCAGCAGCCCCTCCCTGGCCCCTGCCCAACCGATCGGACCTTCTGTCACAGGACCACAGTTTGGCTCCTGCACCCCAATCTCATATCCCTCCACCTCTCAGCGTGGATGCTGCGGACCTGTTCAGAAGGAGTCCAGCAGGTTCTCCTGGAAAGTAGGAAGCCCTCAACTAGACTGATTTACCTGGCCAAGTGGATGAGGTTCTTCCATTGGGCGTCTGAATGGGGCAGCTCTTTCTCGCGTTCCTTCATACTGTCCACTGTCCTGGACTACGTGCTCCATTTGAGGAACCAGGTCCTGGCACACTCTTCCATTAGAATGCATCTCGCAGCCATCTCTGCTTTTCACCCGCCGATCCAAGGACAGACGGTGTTTTCCCATGACATGATAGTCAGATTTCCTGAGGGGGCTTGAGAGACTCTTCCCACAGGTGCAGGCTCCCATCCTTCAGTGGGATCTTAACATGGTCCTCTCTAGGCTTACCAGCCTGCCCTTTGAGCCGCTGGGTTCCTGCTCCCTTTCCCATCTGTGATGGAAGGTTGAGTTCCTGGTGGTGGTGATGTCAGCGAGACAGGTCTCTGAGATTAAAGCCTTGACCTCAGAACCTCTGTACACGGTCTTCTACAAAGATAATTTTCAGTTGTGGCCCCACCCAACCTTCCTGCCAAAGGTGGTCTCCACCTTCCATATGAACCAGGACATCTTCCTCCCGTTGTTCTGTCCAAACCACACAAGACCAGTGAGGAGAGGCATCTTCACGCCCTGGATGTCCGGAGGGTCTTGGCTTTCTACTTAGAACATACCAGGCCTTTCCAAAAATTGACTCAACTCTTCATCGCTACAGGAGATGAAGGGTCACCTGCTGTCCTTGCAGAGGATTTGCGATTGGATTACCTTGTGAATAAGGACCTGTTACGACCTGGCGGGGGTTCCACTGCTACCAATTGTCAGAGCCCACTCGATGGGAGTGCAGGCATCTTCGGTGGCCTTCTTGGCACACATCCCTATCTGGGAAATCTGTAGAGCCTCAACGTGGTCCTCCATTCACACATTCACCACTCATCGTGCCATCCCTCAGCAGGCCAGGGATGACACTGGGTTCAGCAGAGCTGTGTTGCAATCTACATGTCAATGAACTTCTACCCACCTCCAAGGGTACTGTTTGGGAGTCACCTAATACGGAATGGACATAAGCAAGCACTCGAAGAAGAAAAGACAGGTATCTTTTCTGTAACTGGTGTTCTTCAAGATGTGGTGCTCATGTCCATTCCATGACCTGCCTTCCTTTCCCCACTGTCAGAGTTTCCAGCAAGAAGGAACTGAGGGTGGGGGGAGCCGGTGGTGCCCCTTGTTCCGTGCCATGTGGGCAACACTCCAGAGGGCACCAGAGACAGTCCCTTACGGATACTGCTGAGGGGAAAACTTCAGGTGCCGGTGCATGTGGCAAGCACACACACCTAATATGGAATAGACATGAGCAACACCTCTTGAAGAACACCAGTTATGGAAAAGGTAACTGTCTTTTTATATGGCACCTCTTATATTCAAAATACTTTACAAAACATTATCTAACTAATCTGTACAGCACCCTTATTAGGCAGGTAATAAGTATTAGTATCCCCAATTTATAGATGGGAGAAATGAGGCAGAGAGGGTAAGTAACTTGTTCAAGTCCACATAAAAATCAATGTCAGACCTAGAATTAAAACTCAGGAATTCCTGGGTCACAGTCCTGTGCTTTTAGACCACTAGGTCAGTGGAGATACACAGTGTTATCTTAGGAACAAAACATAAGGCAATGATATTTTCAGTTCTTTATGAATGACTACTGTCCACTGCTGAATCCCAAAAATGAGCTGGGGAAATAGATAACAAAGCAAAAGCTTTAGAATAGGGTTTTTGGCAATGAAGGAACTTAGAGGTCTAGATCGCTCTTCCTGGCCTCTTGCTATCTGTTGTTCTTACCAATAGAGGTTTTGCAGTGGAGCAGTAAGTGATTCTGATTCTTCTGTGCTGAATCTAACTCTGTCTAGAGCCCCCTGGACTGGCATCTCAACCTCAAGTTACAGATGTTACTAAGGAAGCTGTCACCATCACCTGGAACCCTCCAGCACAGGACGGCGGCTCCCCAGTACAAGGGTACATTGTGGAAAGAAGGAAGAAAGGCAGCAACCTTTGGGTCCCAGTTACCAAAGAACTAGTCCAAGGTGAGATATCACTTCCCTGCACCATGCAAGGGCAAAATGAAAGCTAGAGAGGACATGAGATGAGAAGCTGAAGTTCTGATCACTCAAGCAAAGGGACGATGTTGTCTAGACATAGCACATGGTTTCCGAAGACCAGCTATAGATATTGAAGTCCAAATTTTCAAACATGGTTGCCTGAAATTTGGGACCTAAATCTACGTTTAGGCACCTAAACAGCTATGGCCTGATTTTCAGACATGCTGAACATTAGAACAAATGGGATCTTTGGATACTCAGCATCTCTGAAAATCAGGACATTTTTATTTATGTGTCCACATATGGATTTTGGTGTCTAATTTCAAGCAGACACATTTGAAAAGTTTTCCCTGATTAACCATACTACCTTCCTCTGTTTTTGACCAAACTTGATTTAAATAAGTAACTGAGCTTGTTATGGTGATCATTTACGATATATGTAAATTGCAGCCTATATAATACATGGAAACATTTATTTCAACAACATCTGAATAACAAGACTTTTGGTCTTAGTCATCTTTTATTATCATGATTCTTTCTTGGATTCTTCTATCTGATTCAGCATTTTGGATTTTCTTATTAATTAAAGGCAATCAACTGATTGATTGAAGGACCAAAATTAATTGCGGTAAAGGGTGGAAGCTGTGTTAATTTTAAGACAAAATATTTAGTTCTAGAGGTTTTGACCAAACTGAATGGAGGATCTAGCTGATGAGTCTTTGGTGGTCAGATTCTGATAGTGTCACTCAAATTGATTAGTACAATGGGACTGCTCATGGAACAAATACTACCTAACATGAGAGTACGTCTACACTACGGGATAATTCCGATTTTACATAAACTGGTTTTATAAAACAGATTATATAAAGTCGAGTGCACGCGGCCACACTAAGCACATTAATTTGGCAGTGTGCGTCCATGGTCCGAGGCTAACGTCGATTTCCGGAGCGTTGCACTGTGGGTAGCTATCCCGTAGCTATCCCATAGTTCCCGCAGTCTCCCCCGCCCCTTAGAATTCTGGGTTGAGAGCCCAGTGGCTGATGGGGCAAAAATAATTGTCGCAAGTGGTTCTGGGTAAAAGTCGTCAGTCATTCCTTCCTCCGGGAAAGCAACGGCAGACAATCATTTCGCGCCCTTTTTCCCTGGATTGCCCTGGCAGACGCCATAGCATGGCAACCATGGAGCCTGTTCAACTTTTTTTTTTTACAGTCACCGTATGTGTACTGGATGCCACGGACAGAGGCAATACTCCAGCGCTACACAGCAGCATTCATTTGCTTTTGCATGATAGCAGAGATGGTTACCAGTCGTTCTGTACCATCTGCTGCCAGTGTAATTTGGCAATGAGATGATGGTTATCTGTCCTTCTGTGCTGTCTGCTGCTATCTAGGGTGCCCCTGGCTGAGATTGGCCGGGGGCGCAAAAGCAAAATTGGGAATGATTCCCTGAGTCAATCCCTCCTTTATGGTTTCTAAAAATAGAGTCAGTCCTGCCTAGAATATGGGGCAAGTGTACTAGAGAACCAATGTATCAGAGAGCACAGCCGCTCTGTGTCAGATCCCACAGAAATGATGAGCTACATGCCATTCACGGGGGGTGCCCCTGCAACAACCCCACTCGTTGCTTCCCTCCTCCCCCAACCTTCCTGGGCTACCGTGGCAGTGTCCCCCCCATTTGTGTCATGAAGTTATAAAGAATGCAGGAATAACAAACAGTGACTTGTTAGTGAGATAAAATGAGGGGGAGGCAGCCTCCCGCTGCTCTGACAGTCCAGGCAGGACATTAAGCGGTGCAGGGGAGAGGAGCCCAGCATCCCACTGCTATGACAGTCCAGGCAGTACAGAATCTTTTCTTTACACAGGAAAGGGAGGGGGCTGATGGAGCTCAGCCCCCAGTTGCTATGATGAGGATGGTTACCAGTCGTTCTGTCCCATCTACTGGGAATGACCAGGAATCATTCCTATTTTTACCCAGGCGCCCCTGAGGCCAGCCAGGGGTATTCAGCAGTTATCAAGCATGGGCTGATGGTGACGACGGATAGCAGTCAAATTGTACCGTCTGCCACCGGGGAGGGGAGAAGAGCGGATACTGCTCTTCACTGCTGCAGTACTGCGTCTACCACCAGCATTCAGTAGACATAGGGTGACATTGAAAAAAGTCAAGAAATGATTTCTTTCCCTTTTCTTTCACGTGGTGGGGGGAGGGAGTAAATTGACGAGCTATACCCTGAACCACGCTGGACAATGTGTTTGAACCTACAGGCATTGGGAGCTCAGCCAAGAATGCAAATATTTTTCGGAGACTGCTGGGGACTGTGGGATAGCTGGAGTCCTCAGTACTCCCTCCCTCCCTCCCTCCATGAGCGTCCATTTGAGTCTCTGGCTTCCCGTTACACTTGTCACGCAGCACTGTGTAGCCTGTAGATATTTTTTTCAAACGCTTTGGCATTTCGTCTTCTGTAACGGAGTTCTGATAGAACAGATTTGTTTCCCCATACAGCGATCAGATCCAGTATCTCCCGTAAGGTCCATGCTGGAGCTCTTTTTGGATTTGGGACTGCATTGCCACCCGTGCTGATCAGAGCTCCACGCTGGGAAAACAGGAAATGAAAATCAAAATTTTGCGGGGCTTTTCCTGTTTACCTGGCCACTGCATCCGAGTTGAGATTGCTGTCCAAAGTGGTCACAGTGGTGCACTGTGGGATACTGCCCGGAGGCCAATACCATCGATTTGCAGCCACACTAACCCTAATCCGATATGGTAATACTGATTTTAGCGCTACTCCTCTCGTCGGGAAGGAGTACAGAAATCAATTTAAAGAGCCCTTTATATCGATATAAAGGGCCTCATAGTGTGGACGGGTACAGTGTTAAATCGGTTTAACGCTGCTAAAATCGGTCTAAACGCGTAGTGTAGACCAGGCCTGAGTGAAGGCATCAGACCCTGGCCCTGAATTGAGTAGAAGGAACTGTACTGGCAAATTATACATTTTTCCTATGTTATACATGTTGAGGCTAAATTGGTTCCTGTGTTATACATTTAAGGCACATTTGTGTGTGCCAAAGGGGTCCCCCTTGGAATCCTTGGGGTTCCATAGTGCAAGTGGGGTGCATGATTGGATACATGGAGACCATCATCATTCATTATGTTCCCCAAAAATGTTTTTGAGCTGAAATGTCTTGTGCTTAGTCTCAGGCCAAAGGTGATTTTTATGTATTTGTTTGTTTTGATACTCACTTGGGAATTCTTTTATGCGTGAAGGAACTTTCCCTAAAAATTATGAACCATCTACACACTTGTAATATTTCCGTCTTTAGATACCAAGTTCAAAGTGGATGGACTGCTGGAGGATACAGAATATGAGTTCCGTGTTACAGCTGTGAACAGGGCAGGGCCTGGACAACCCAGCGCAGCCTCAAACTCTGTTGTTGCAAAGGACCCCATCAGTATGTTTCTTCTATTACTTATTCCCTAGTTTTCTTAAAGCTGTTTCCCATGACAGGACCCATATTATATGCAGACAACATGCCCAGATCAACATGATAAGCATGGTAGCAACTTAGGTGCTTTTTGTACTGGGGAAGGTTTCATTCACTTCCTGGTATTTGTACTCTCCCAAAAGTCATAATGCTGTCGTTTCATACCAGTGTGAATCATTTCTGTTTAATGGGCTTCAGCATACCACAAAATTGTGCTCCATGGGGTAATCTCCTCTTCCCCCCCACCTCGCCTTGAACCTTTGGTAAAAGAAAGATAAACTTCTACAGAATTAGTAAAAGATGATTGAGCAAATTTTCCAAATCTTAGTTTACAAATCTGTTTTTTCACTGGCAAAAATGTGGTCCTAATCCTGCACTCATTGAAGTCACAGCAAAACTCCCAATAACCTCAGTGAGATCAGAAATGGGCTATGTAACCAGTTACAACAGGCCAGCAGGTCCATGTACCATCTCGGGGTAACATCCATTCCATACAGCCATGTAACCAAACCCATTTTTAAACCAAGTGGTTGCCCAGTACCCAGTGTATAAACAGTTTAAACTGCATAGGGAAGGGGGGAGCCTCTGTAATTGTTGCAGGAAGGGATGTCACTAGCTGTAAGTAGTTTAGAAAAACACTGGGAAAATAAGAGTCAGCAGAACTAAAGGGGAGATCATTCTTCCACCTACGTAGAGCACTAGGTTAAATAGCTCCCCAAATCAGAAAACCTTTTGGTTCCTTCATATCAGAGGGCCACACTACAAAATGTCACAGCCAAAGATATAGCTCCCTTCTTATTTAAAGATTCATATTATCTCAGACAAAAAGCTAGAGGAGGCTTCTGGAACATTTCCATCCAATCCTTGTAGCTCACTGTGAACATTTATTACAGGGGGGTTCTTAAACTGTGAGCCAGGACCCCAAAGTGTGTTGGGAGCCAATTTTAATGGGGCTGCCAGGGCTGGTGTTAGACTTTCTGGGGCCCAGGACCAAACCCTGAGTCCCACTACCCAGGGACAAAGCCCAACATCTTCAGCTCTGGGTGGCGGGGCTCAGGTTATGGGCCGGGGCTGAAGCCCTTCGGCTTTGGCTTTGACACCCCCCTTCCTACCAGGAGCGATGGGGCTCAGGCTTTGGCTTTGGCCCTCCCTTCCAGGGCGGCGGGGCTCAGGCACTGCTCGTTACTGAAGTGACACATCATGTGCTGTCATGTGCCCCTAAAACTCAGTCTTATAGGGAACAGGGTATAGGAATGTGCTCATAAACCTCAGGAGCAGCACCTTGTGACAGTGCTCAGCACTTGCTGAAAATCAGGTTCCTTTAAGGCGTCTCAAGTTGGGCACCCCAAAAAAGGATTTGGCTGAAATCACAAATCACTTTTGAAAATGTAGTCCTGAAATATGGGGTTGGTGCAGAGATAAGGGTGAGAATCCCTGGTTTTGGTACACTATGTTCATCACCAGTGTCGTGTTGCTGTTTCAGAGCCTCCGGGAATAGTGAAGGGGATCCATGTGGTTGACTCTTCCAACTCCAGCATTTCCTTGGCGTGGGAGCAGCCAGATCAAGGAGACTTGCCCTCAGGATACATACTCGAGATGCGCGCAGAGAACACCAAGGAATGGACAAAATGCTCTAAAATCCCAATCTCTGGCACCAGCTACACTGTGGGAGGCTTACAGGAGAGGCAGAAATATTTCTTCCGAATCCGAGCGGTGAATGAAGCTGGTGTGGGAGAACCAGCAGAGCTAGATGAAGGAGTCCTAGCTATGCCCCCTCCAGGTAATCTCCAGGATATCCTGTCTGGCTGCAGGTCACTTCTGTCATTCATTTATGAGTCAGTGTGTTTATTTTAATAGCCATCGTTTACCAAGCTTCACAGAGTGACTATTAATTAAGCTCATACTCTTTGCAGGTAATAAAGCTTTTGTTAATGGTTGGATGAACATTAGTGTGTAATCCAGTTGTCCTCCCTGACAGTCTGCCAATTTGACTGGTTTGTAATGTCCACAAAAGCTCATGCCAAATACATTTTCACTAGGGTCTTTGCCCATCAGCAAAGAGGATCAATTAGGGATCTAATTTTGCTTAGAGAAAACCAGCTCAAATATATAGAGTAAAATCCAGCAAATGTCTAGCCTTTTCAGACTCATAATAAAGGTGAATTAAATTAAATGAATGAATTTCTCCTAGAGAAGGCTATTAACAAATGCTCTTTCTGTTCTGTGCAGTGGTTTACTCCAATCTAAAGGGACACCCTCAGTGCTACAGGTCTCATAGCCTCAAGTAAATTTCACTTAGAGTTTGCAGATAAGATGTTGGCAAGTGACATTGGGCCACAGAAACTCTTTGTAGAGTCCTGGAGCTGGACTGATAGTTATTCTGGCACACTTCCTGCTAAGGCTGAGCTATAAGGATCCTTCACAGCAGTTCCCGAAATCTCCAGCTACAGCTCAATTGGCTGCAGCTTCTTCTGTCATCAGTAGTCTCCCATGTCAGCTATGTGATTGCAAGGCAATTCTCAGGAAATTCTCCCTGCTGCCAGTGATGATGTTAGATGGGTAGATAATAATGTCTCCTGATGGGAGAGATGGGTAGATAGCTTACCTGCTACTGATCAGTACACTATCATAGTATTGGTAGTGCCCATCTGCAATAGAGACTGGTACTCAGACATAGATTACTGTTTTTCCAACTGGATAGTGAAGTGCGACAACCTGGGTTCAAATGAACAATCAGGTGGCACTGTGATAAACAGACAACATGGAGGTAATTGTATTGTCAAGGGGACACATTGCCCATCACGTCTTGGGAATAAAAACTGAGGTAGCTGACCTGTCATTAGTATCCCTTCGGAGCCCTATTAGAAGAGGTGGCAGTTCAGACTTTTATTGGTTAGCACTCATGGGAAGTGAATTTGTTTTTACTTTGCTAGTTAGGAAATTCAAACAGCTTGTCTCTGGGATGTTCCCAGGGGGCAGAGCTGCCTGAAGAGGTAGAAAGACTAGCAAGGTAAGATATGGAACTCATGAGTCATGCTGCTACATTGCAGTGATTTCCATTAGGAATAAAGACATCTGGCACTGACCAGGGGAATGTCAGAAGACAACATCCAGCAGAACAGCACAAAATTAGAATATCTATTAAAAGCAGCTTTTCCTTTAGGTCTTCACTTCAGAATTGCAGTAATAATCTTGATACTAATTATTACCCCTCCTAAAAGAGAAACACCAATCTAACCTCAGATTTACTGTATGACCAAAACAAAACAAACTGTGGTAGGAAATAGGAACATGCAGTACTGTCATGAAGCACACATTTAGTTTGATGGGAAACAACAGATCTGCTATCAGCGTAGCGGGAGTAGGCAGCGGACAGTTATTTTTAAGTCAGTTAAAGTGGTGATCTCAAGCAGCATAACTTTTTTGGCCCACAATCAGTTTTCTCAGTTTTAAATGGTAATACTTCCTCCCCCTTACAACTTGGTTTAAAAGAATATAATTGACTCTTCTGATTGAGATCTTGAGTGCCAAGGGATAAATATTCCTCACCTAGTTGCATGCCCCTGTAACCTGAGAGGGCAGGAGGTGGTGGTGTTACATGCACATGGTGATGGACCCCTTACATTATAGGACAAACAGTGCTGTAGTAATTCAAGGCTCGATTTTGCAATCCTCACACTGATGAACACCTATTCACACAACTTGTTCCATTACCTTCAGTTGGAGCACCTGTGTCAGTGTTGCAATAACAACCAAGCTTTGGCTTCTGTTCATTTTAATTACTGCCTTGGTGGTTTGAAGAAAAGGGCAGCTCTCATTAAAGTGTATTACTTACTTACTCTTATTTCTCAATTTCTTTGATAGCAGAGGCGCAGCCTTTCTTTAAAAATTGCATGGTAAAGGTGTGGCTACTAAATAGGAGTGGCTACTAATTGGCAGCAGGTTCAAAATGAAAATATACATCAGGGGGTTGGCAACCTTTCAGAAATGCTGTGCTGAGTCTTCATTTATTCACTCCGATTTAAAGTTTCACGTGCCAGTAATACATTTGAACGTTTTTAGAAGGTCCCTAGCTATGTCTATAATATATAACTAAACTATTGTTGTATGTAAAGTAAATAAGGTTTTTAAAATGTTTAAGAAGCTTCATTTAAAATTAAATTAAAATGCAGAGGCCTGAGAGCCACTGAAAATCAGCTTGTGTGCTGCCTTCGGCACACGTGCCATAGGTTGCCTACCCCTGATATACATCATCTGTTTCCTTTCCTGTACATATGTATGTATGTATGGTTCCCTCTAGCACTAATGAGCCCATCACTGCAGTATCTGTACATAATTAAGAGTAGCTTCATTTCCACCTGTAAAAGGACCAGATCCTCAATCCCACTCCCATTTTATGATGCAATTACTAACTTCATTTCTTAGCTACCTTCTGCAGAAGCTAATTTCAATGACTGCTTTTCTTTCTCCCATCATGCTGTTTTCACTGCACAAAGCTTAAAACAGGCCGACAGAGGGGAAATGGCTTCGCTCAGATATGAGGCCTAAGATTTTAATTATTCTCTCTCTCTCTCTCTCTCTCTCTCTGTGTTGTGGTGGTGGTGTTTTGTGTTTTAGCCACTCCTAAGTTTGATATAAGTGCCAAGCTGAAGAGTCATATGGTGGTTCGCGCTGGGACAGCCCTCTGCATTCATGCTGCTTTTACTGTGAGCTTCCTTTTGCTCTGCTCTACCTCAGGGAAAGTCTGCACTGAAAGTTTTGTTTGGCGTCAAAGTTTTATTACCATTTTCCTCCTTTCACAGATGTGGGGCCTGGTCCCACAAGTTGATTGGAACATCCACTAAAATTCCCCAAGGCCTCCTCACATTTCCACTGTAGGTGCAGTGGAGGAAGCAGGGAATAAATACCCAGTATATCTCCACACTGCAGGTGGGCAGGGAAGCAAATGGTCAAATCCTTAGCTCAACCACATCAGTGTACTCTCCAGCACGGCTGAACCAGTGTGGGAGTAGGTGAAGCAATCTGCTGCTGGTCAAGACTAATGGCTGATTACTCACTCCCATGAGAATGAGGGAACACAGAAGGCATTATGACTCTCTGAGGCACAGTTCCTTCCCCAGGGCTTCTAAAGTGGTACACATACATGCCTCAGGGCTAGATGTAAAAGGATCATCTGGCCCTTTAAGGGACAAATGCTTCTGCTGGCCTTCCTCACAAGAACAATCACACTGACTTAAGTGGGACAATTTGCCCGAGTAAGGCAAGTAGGATTTGGCCTGATGGCCAGGCATCACTTTGGATCTGTGAAGCTGACTGGTTTTAGGGCTAGGTTTTATAAGCCTTCCTCACACTGGTGAAGTTGGAGGGGCTGTTCCCAGGAGTAAGCACCTCCCAACATGAGAAGGGGTTGCACAATCTAGCCTTCAATAGTGTGGCTTTGGGTAGGGAGTTAATACCCACCCAGAATAAGCACTAACAATTACTAGAAGAGACCTAGCATTAAAATGTGTGTGACTTCTGTTTCATTAATTACGGTAATGCAATGTTACCTGATTGAGATGCCACACTCACCAGAGCTTTATGAATCCTGTAAGCTGTTCTGCTCAAATCCATGCCAGAGAGCGAAGCTTTACAAGCAGCATAAAGAAGTGTTGTTAATAAGAGTGCACGTGATCATCACATGGGGCCAGGAAGGGGGTTTTTTTCAACTCAGTAATTGCACAGGATACGACTTGTGGCTGTTACACAATCAAGCCTTTCCCAGTTGTTCCAATGGCTACGGCACTCTGATGGTCTCAAGATATTTTATGGTATTGTATTAAAGCTCTCAAGAGTGTTCCCTGTTAGGAGCTGAGAGGCACGGCGTGCTTTGTAGTGGGGACTTAATGTGGGCCACGTATTTATTAAAGGAAACATTACGGTTTGTGGCGTCTAAGGCCAAGCACCTACAAAGCTTTGAGCACCCTCGAACTCTACTGAGGGTTGTTAAGTCAGTGGGAGCTCAGGGTGCTTGTACCTCACAGGATGTGCTCAGCACCTCACAGATTTGGCCCTAAAGCCAGAGTAACTTCACTGGTGACAATCAGCGGTTATAGTAGATTGGAACAGAACAGGGAGCTCTCCCTGCACTGGCCAAGGAGGAGGGAAGGCTGCTCAGCCAAACTATCAGAGGCGTAGCCGTGTTAGTCTGGATCTGTAAAAGCAGCAAAGAATCCTGTGGCACCTTATAGACTAACAGACATTTTGGAGCATGAGCTTTCGTGGGTGAATACCCACTTCGTCGGATGCATGTAGTGGAAATTTCCAAGGCCAGGTATATATATGCAAGCAAGCTAGAGATAATGAGGTAGTTCAATCAGGGAGGATGAGGCCCTGTTCTAGCAGTGAGGTGTGAAAAAGGTGTGCTAGAACAGGGCCTCATCCTCCCTGATTGAACTACCTCATTATCTCTAGCTCAGCCAAACTAGGAGCCCAGAAGAGAGGGTAGAATTATACACCATCACTTCTCCTCCTAATTTAACTCCTGATTACAATTCAGTTGTTCTTGATTTACACTAGACTAACTGACAGCAGGATCTGATCCCCTAAGGGATGAATCTTGTAGTCCTGGCTCTGTCCTATCTCAGGCGCAGCTCCCACAAAAATCAATGGGAGATTTGACTCAACAGGGACTAAGTGCTCAGTCCTGTCCCTTCAGCTCTGAGAGTCATCACCACAGGCACAGAAGGGATGGCAGGAGCCGGCCTAGGGCAGGACTGCAGGGTCATCTGTTCTATGCCAGCTTGAATTCACTGCAGTAGAAGAGCTGCAGTTTCCCCTGGGGGAACCTCCTGGTGCACTGTCTAGAGCTGAGGTGTTATCTCTATTGCACCAGCCCTTTCCTCTGTTTTTAAAAAGTGCTTGGAGAAGATTAAACAGGGATAAACTTTAGCCTGGAGGTAATGTTGGAATCCCTCCTGCTGAGTCAGTAGAGACCACTGCATCAAGTGTAATGCTGGGGGAAGTGTGATTTTTTTTTTAACCTGTTTGAGAATCTTGGCAACATCATGATCTTGAAACAAAACTGAGGGTCAGAACTGCAGCTGGAGTAGGCTCAATTGGTTTCAGTAGAGTTATGTCCATTTACATCAGCTGAGCATCTGGCCTAGTACCAGGAGAGCCTACATTCCCCTTGTATTTCTACGGCCACAATTCCCTGGGAGTGCTCTCCTTGGAGTATTTTGGGTGATGTCAAGTTGATTGCATCTAAGACACTGTTATTTTAGGTTCAGAGTTATCTATTATATACTGAAAGTTAAGACCACCATTAATGTTTACACATTTATCTCGGACAGGGTTCCCCTCCACCAACTGTGACCTGGCAAAAAGATGGAATTCCCACAAAAGGGAGAGAGATCATCACCAAAGGCAAGAACCACTCCCAGTTCCTCATCCACAGCACCAAGCGTTTTGATTCTGGTGTGTACAGGATCCTCCTTAGAAACGACTATGGTGAAGCCCATTATGACATCCAAGTACATGTGGCAGGTACAGTATAGCAAAAGCTCTAGCTTCCAGGCTACAACTGGGTTTAGACAGGGAGCCAGTTAGTCTGCCGGGGATTCCAGGTTCTTAGGTCTGGAAAGGTCCAAGGGAATGAAATTTAGGAGTGCATGTGCAGTACCAGAATTTGCTAGACACATAGTGATATGCATAAGCAATTCAGAAGGCAGCAGCTGCGTTGAAAAGGGTTTGCTTCGAGAGAAAAAAATAGAGAGGTGCTCCCAAATAAGAAAAACAAATACCTAAAGGTGTTTCCTATTTGTTAGATTTCCCACGGCCACCAAAGAATCTGCAGCTGGTTGAGGAAGTGCCAAACACCGTGACTCTGAAATGGGATCACACCCCAGATATAATGGATGATGGGCATGCCCATTACGTCATCATGAAACGTGACGCTAGAACTGCCACCTGGTTCACTGCAGCTGAGAAAGTCTACAGTAACAAGTACACCGTCACAGCCCTAGTCCCAGGGAGGAAATACTTTTTCCGAGTTATTGCCCGCAACGACATTGGAGACAGTGACCCTCTGGATTCCAAGGAGCCCTGGCACATCTCTAAAGACAAAGGTAAATATTAGAATAGATGCATGTACAGGGAGGGAAAAGGGTACTCTTATAGATAAGACACTAGACTGGGACCCAGGAGGTCTGGCTTCAGTTCCCAGCCTGGTCACAGAAGTCCCTTAACCTCTCTGTTCTTCAGTTCCCCATCTGTAAAATGGAGACACAAATATCTCCTTTTTCCCACTCTGTGTCATCTCATTTATGAGCATGTAATCACACTGGAGCCTCTAGATGTTACCTAGAGTCGTATGCATCATAATGAGGATAATATATTCTGTCGGTGTGTATATGTAAACAGAGAGTAGTTGTGTCTTGACATGAGAGAGTTCTCATTTTTTACTACTAGGTTGCCCTCCAATTCATCGCTGACTGAATTCAGACAGTTCCCAAAATGAATAGCAAAAAAATCTGTGAGGCAAAGCAATTTTTTTTTTTGTACAAAACATATAAGCTGTAGGGTGCAAAAGTTCCTAAAACTTGTGATATCCACTAGATGTGGTGCTTATTTAAAATTCTATCTCTCTTCCATAGTTTGTTTCCTCCACTCTTACCTGATGTGTTCAGGCTTAGTAGATGAGATGATGTCCTCATTAAAGATGGGCCCGAAACAAACCCCCAGAGCTGAACATTCCCTCACTCAAGGGACACTCATATCAGGATCATAAGTGGACCATATCCCCACAATGGGCCAAACCAAAACCACACATCCAGACACTTGGAGATAGTTAGGATCCAGATCCAAACTTTGTCATGCAAGACTATGTCTAGTTTAATAAGCAGGGCATTAGCACAAAACAACCAGGCAGGTTGGACAGCTGCAGATAAATTTTCCAAGGAGCATGTGCACATTTTGCTATAACGGTTCCAATCTTGTTAGTACTGTAGATGCTACACAGATGATTTATAGTCATATGTG
The DNA here is from genome assembly GCF_007399415.2 of Gopherus evgoodei. Classification (NCBI taxonomy): domain Eukaryota; kingdom Metazoa; phylum Chordata; order Testudines; family Testudinidae; genus Gopherus; species Gopherus evgoodei. The sequence goes on along the minus strand of NC_044325.1, from coordinate 109,878,684 downwards.
TATTTAACAGCGGTCTTTCTTGTGCCATATAATCTAGACACAATCATGTTACTTCTCTTAAGGTGTTTCCATTGTTTTAGGGTGTCACCAAGAAAGAAAACTTCCAACTATAGCCATCATAGTGTTCTTTTCTTGGTTCTACTTCAGGCCTGATTTGAATCTCATTTACACTGCTGTAAATACAGACTAACAGTGGAGTTAGACCTACGTTAATCAGGGGTCAATAAAAGAACCATTAGGTTTTCTGTGCCTTAGAGCACTTGATAACCATTCCTTATGCAGGATAGCAAGACACAGTTTCAGCAGAGAACTACTCCCTATCTCCCGTTGAAAATGACAGACAGTCTTCAAGTTGCACATTTTGGAGAGAAAAGTAGACGGCCTTTGCTTTATTGTCACAGCCCAAGCGTCATGAGAAAAACAGCAAACTGTGCTCTGAAAATGAAGTCGGTGTAACTGAGAGCAGAATTTTGCCCTTTCATATTAAATTTTAGGATCAAGGAATTTTTTTCCAGCTGGAGCTCCTACTGGTGGGAGAAGTAGATATTTAAAAAAGGAAGTTTTTTTTTTCAAAACGCTTTATTGGTTATGACTGAAAAATGTAGCACAATCCTGCAATGCACACTGCCATTTGTAATAGTCTCCTTGGCTCTCTGCAGCATTCTGCATACTGCCAGTCCCTCAGTGCCAACTATGCAGAGATGTAATGCTTCCACCCCAAAAGGTTTACATACTTCAGTTGACAATCATGTGTAATAATTTATTATCATGATTTGCATTTCTAACATACCTTGTCATCCAAACATCCCACACGTTTTTTTCAAGGTAATGACATTAACTAGAGAAATTATGCATCGCAACATCTACATGAAGCAGAAAAATCTGACACCTTTTTACAGATGGGGTACAAAGAGGTTAAGTTACTTGCTTACAGTTGTATGAGAAGTTAGTGTTTAAAGTTGGAAATAGAACCCAGAGTTCCTGACTCCCAGCCCCCTGCTCTCCCCACCAAACATGCTGCTTCCTGTTTTGTATTTATAAGTGAAGAGGGCTGGTGGCGTGCTACGAATAATCATATTGAGAAATGCTACTCGTTCCCTCTGCTCTTCACCTAGTGTTCCCTAGCTGGGGAAAAAAGCTCGAGGTCTGAGTTTTACACCAGTGTAACTGAATTGATTGGAGTCACTACTTGTGATTCATACTAGTGTGCAAGGAGAACCCAGAGCCCAGCGGGATACGGCTCTCTCTCTGGAGGTAGGCACGGCTGTTTTACACATTTGGAAGCAGTGGTGATCCCTTTGTTTCCTTGTAGAGCGCTTCAGTGGCAAGTTGAAGGAGTATCATGAGAGAGACTGGCGCCAGGCCCCCCACTTCATTGCTCCGCTGAAGAACCATGCAGTGCACCGGGGCCAGGACTGCACCATGAGTTGTGCTTTCCTGGGCAACCCCCGCCCGGTGGTGACATTGTACAAAGGCAATGTGAACATCACGGCCAATTCTAAGTTCTGGTACAACTCAACAAGTGGCGTCTGCACACTGATGATCCCCACCTGCAGCTCCAAGGACAGCGGAGACTACACTGTGGCCATTGAGAACGAGCTGGGCCAGGACAAATGCAGCTGCGTGTTGACTGTGTATGGTGAGTTGAGTTCTCAGCCTCCATCTTTCCTTGGCAACGATTCTCCACCAGTCGTGTAGCTGCTGATTTGAAATCTCTGACCACAATATACTCCCATGATCTCTCAGCGTAGGCATGCTTACTGCACTGGGTGGGCCAATTTCACTTGGCCCCAATGAATTACACCAGCTTGACCCCCTATACACACCCCACTTGGGGGCAGAGGCTATCTCCCTCTGTGGGGATTTCCTGCCAGGGCAGGATAGCTTAATGTTACGCCGGGTGCTTCACCAACAGCATTTATTGAGGGAACACACTGAATGGGCACTGGCCACTCCCTCCTCACTTAGCACCATAGGTTTTTGAGCTATGCTGTCCCCCATCATTCCTCACTTCAACCTTCCCTCTCTGTTGAGTTCACTGCCAGGGCACTGCATGGACTGTATGCCAGTTTCCATGGGTGTAGGCCCTGGGCTGAATCAGACCCATTACGATCATCAGCAGAGCAGGTGTAGTTAGCTACAGATTTCTATGCAGTGTTCACGAAAGAACTGACCAAGAGCAAAAATCATTTTGCCAGTTTCCATACAAAGAAATTAAAGCCATGTTTACGCTATGGGGACTACAACGGCATACCTATGGTGCTGTCGCTATCCTGGCCTACCCCCGTAGTGTAGACGCATCCTACACCAATGAAAGTGGTTTTTTTCCATCTGTGCACAAACACCATGACTCTGAGCAATGGTAGATAGGTCAATGGGAGCATTCTTCCACCGACCTAACTGTGTCTACCCTGGGGGTTAGGTTGGTATAGCTGCATTGCTCAGGGTGTGGGTTTTTCGTACCCTACATTTTAATCACACGTTCTGGTGCACGTGACCTTTCTGCACCCATGCAGGGACTGGCAGTTCATGACAAAGTTTAGCACATAAAGTCAGTAGAGTTACTCTCAGTTTACTCTGCTGGAGCCAAGATCACAATCCAACCCAAGATTTTTATTTTCTAGATTTAAATTTACATGGCATGTAGGCCACTGGGACAGCTAAGAGGCCTGATTCTGCTATGCTTTGCAAACTGTGTGGGCATTTTCACAGGTGCCAAGTACATGTAAAACATTTTCAAATCAGAATGGTAGTGTTTCACACCCACTTTGCACTTCCTTTGCGTAGGTGTAAATGGCTTCCCAGACTGCAAGGCACTGGAGAACTGGGCCCAATCTGAAGAACATATTTTCATATCTGGAAATAGGCCTACTTCTACCTTAAGTTAAAACAGGTGCAGCTGCCCACTGAAATCAATAGGAATTATATCCAGCCAACTGAGGGCAGAATCAGCCCCTTTTAGGTACTGTAGCAGAGCAGTATGAAATGCCATACTTTTGCTTGGTGAATGGAATCGTATTCCTTCAAGAATTCACACAATAGATCAAGGGCAAAATATGCCTAGTTCTGGGAGATTTGCATTGCACACGTGGCAAACCTCCACCTTGGAGCAATTTGCTTATGTGCTCTGAGAATGGCATCTTGCCATTTTCACAGGGTTTTGCCTTCATTTTCTGTTGTAGAGAAAAATTCAAGGGAAAGGCACAAAGCTTAAAATGTTCTCCCTCTTTTTGCATAATCCTCTCCCCAGATCCCTGGCTATTTCTCTCTGTTCTCCCTGGTGGTGAGAATGCTCTCCACCTCAATAGGGCTTTTACCTTACGTTGCAGCAGGATAGTTTGGCTGGGAAGGGGAGGGTTCCCATTGTATTTATCCTGTGGGACCAAATAATTCTATTTGCATGTGGTGATGTTGCAGCACTAGGCCCTAACACCACAACGTGGAGATGCAGCATCATTGTGTCATGGTCCCCGAATCTGCGGACTATATAATTGCTCTGCAGGATGACCTCACAGGGACACATCAGACCCATGAAAATCAGCTGAGTCTCATTTCAGCATAGGTGGCAACTCTCCCAGGAGGGTGCTCCATGGTGAGCTTGACACTTCTATAAATCATCATGGGAGAATTTAAGGAAATTGAAGGGATGCCTCAAATAGGAAATATTTAAGATGAATAATTCTCCATCCCATGGCCTTTGCCTCAGTTATACTATGGAATCAAATGCCTTTATTTTAATATGGGGCTGAAGTGGCTTTCTCTTGAGCTCTGTTCTCTCCAAGCATAAGCCCTGATGCCTCATGGCATGTCATTGCTCTCTTAAATGAAAGCTGAGAGACACGTTACCCGGCATAGAAACTGATACACCAATAAGGAGAGGCTATATTTGGATGGATCTTTCAGTGTTATTTTTGTAGGTGACTGTTGCTTCGCACAGCTGGCTGACAAGTGCAGATGATATCACTCTGAAGTTTCAGTTCTTTCTTCCCTATTGCTAATGGAGAAGTAACTCAACTTGGTACAATGGCAAAGAGTGATGGTTACTCTCCATTTGCTATTCCAAATTAGAATTTTATTTTCAGTTAGATGTATTTATTTTTATATATATATATAAGTGTGTGTGTATACAATATACACACATGGCGCACTCGCTCAGTTAAATCTGACCACTGCCGACCTCACAATGAAAAGAACGTTTGCTCCACTTAGGTGAAAAGTAAAAGCTGTTTGCAGCTCACGACTAGTTTTAGTAGTAGTTTGGAGAACGATATAATTCCGTGCAGAAACCACCATCACTATTAACATTAGTTAGCTGACCCCTGAGGAGACTCAGCAGAAAAAAGGAGTCAATGTGCTGTGGAGGCCAACCTCCCCCACAACCCACAGAGGGGCTGTCACTGCAGGTCAATGAGGAAGCACATTGGTGGGGAAGTGTGCAAGAACCTAAAACTGCTGCTGCCCATGATGTACCTCTTCTGCAAATATATAGGAGACTTCAGAGCTGTCAGTCTGGCCAAGAACACAGCCCTCCTAAATAACACTGGTCTCTCTAATTGGGGGAGAAGGGAGCGATCCTGCAGGCCTCCCACCTCACACTCCATCCTCTCATGAATGTTTCCTCCTTAGGTCAGGTGTTAAAATAGTATTAAAACTCCTTAATGAGTCCGAAGGAGAGATTAGGAAGTAGAGTCCAATTGCAGAGTTGGTTTCTCCCTCTAATTATCCTTATCTAGGGTTAGGTGTCAGTGGAGTTTTCAGTGGAAATGGGAGAGGTCACAGTGTCTGCTCTGGCTATGAGATTCCATTCTGGGAGCAGAGGGAAGGGGCTGATTGGTGTGTGTGTCGGGGGGGGGGAGGCTAGGAGGATTAGGGCGTGTTAATATAGCTCAGGAGTTCACCACCACCTGAGAGTGTGACAGAGCTGAGAAGCTTACTCCAGCTTGGAAGTTTGGTGTGACTCAGATGCTCCAGCCTGGCAATTGAACTTAGCTTGGGAGCTTGTCCTACCTTTTGGAGTTTACTCCAGCCCAGAGAGCCCACCACAGTTTCAGCAGCTTAGTTTGAGTTATAAGTCCAGCCCAGACTAGGACCTAGAGCTGGTAGGTTTCCCTTGTGGGTTTCAGTTTCAGTTTCAGTTGTCTTTACCTGTGTGTTCCGAACATTACGGATCACTCTAGGATAAGGGTGGCACCTAAGAAGAGAAAACGTTCAAATGCACGTGTGAACACACTGATCTTAACTATTCATGGAGCAGACCCTCAGAGTATAATTTCTATGCTGACCAGTAATGGGCCTGGCCAGAGCCGGATTAATGTAGGGGCTTTAGGGACTGCAGCCCAGGGCCTCGGGCTAAGGGCGGCCCCACAGGCTCACAGGCTAGATGCAGCCCACTGTTTCTTTTCATCCAGCCCACGGCAAGTCTCCATGCCACAGGCCGGACACTAGTCCCTGAGCCTCGGCGCCCCGCCCCTGGGGCTGGAGCCACAAGTGCTGGCTCGCCGATGTGCCCCTGTGGCACCAGGCGAGGGGCGTTCAGGGAATCTCTGTGCGCTGCCAGCTCCACAGCTCCCATTGGCCAGGTATCAATTGGCTCCTAGGGGCCAGACATGCCAGGCACCTCAGGGAGCAGCGTAGAGCCAGGGCAGGCAGGGATCCCGTCCGAGGTAAGTGCCTCCTGGCTGGAGCCTGCACCCCACACCCCCTCCTACACCCCTACCCCAGCCTGGAGCCCCCTCCTGCACCCAAACTCCCACCCAGAGGCCGCACCCCGAATCCCTGCTGCTGAGTTCATTTTGTTCAAATTTCTAGGGGGTGAAATAGCTTTGGACTGAGACAATGCCCAGAAAAATTTAGCCCCAAAGTGGTTTATTTGAGACAGTTATGGGAAACTAGGAAAGAGGTTTTAATGGAAACTGGAACTTACTCAACTGCCATGTTTGCATCCCATGAAAGTCATGGTAAAAAATATTTTGCATTTATGTACTGGTGTGTTTTAATCGGGGAATCTCTCCGCGCTTTCCAAAAGTACCATAGTAAACAATACATGGTTAGTCAGTTGTCAATGGTTATAATGATGTCCCTCTCTCTCTCTCTCTCTTTTCTTAAAGATAAAGATGATAAAAGCCTCCTGGACTCAGTAACTGAAAGTCTTCAGAAGTCAAAGCACATCATGTAATCAGCAGACCCGGATCCAAATTCATCCAGTCCAGCATGCGGAATAATTCAAACATTTCTGTGTAGTTTGACTTAGATATGCATGGCTCAAAACAGCAACTGCACTATCTTCTATAGTGATCAATGAAATCAAATGCCAAAAGGTGGGGCCTGTAACAGGGCAGTTTTGATGGTTCAATACTTTCTTCTACATAGGCAGCTTCCAAATGCTAGTGTGTGTGAATGGTAATATTTCCAATATTGGATGAAAATGTATCTTAAAAATAAAAGGAGCCACAGTCAGTGAGAGTTCTGCTTTGACTTCAATGGGAGGAGAACTGGGCTATATCTGTATTAGTCATTGTTACTTTACTGCAGTACTTAGAGGCCCCAGCTAAGCTCCAGGCCTTGTTGTGCCAGACACTGTACAGCCACACAGTAAGAGATCGTTCCCATCCCTAAAAGCTTACCCTCTAGTCTAAACAGACAAGACAAAGAAAGGAAGTACTATTGTCCCCATTTTACAGAGGGGGAACTGAGGCCCAGAGAGACTCTGACTCACACACGATCACACAAGAAATCTGCAGTCGAGTCAGAAATAGCATCCAGACCTCCTGAGGCCAAGTCCAAAGACTTAACCATAAAAGGAGAGGTTACTTATCTTGTACAGTAACTGGTGTTCAAGACATTTTGTCCCTATGAGTGCACCACATGAGGATATATATGTGCCCATGCACTCCTGAGTAGAGATCTTTTTGTTAGTAGTGTCCATGGGGTCTGCACCTGCACCATACATTTCCTTGTACTCCAGTACGAGGGCGTATAGGGAGTCGTGGACCCACGCCACTCCAGTTCCTTCTCAGCCTCAGAGCTTGGTAGAACCTCAAAGCAGAGGGGAAAGGAGGTGGATGGTGGAGCTCCAATAGGGACAAAACATCTCAAAGAACTCCAGTTGCTTTACAAGGTAGGCAACCTCTCCTCCTCCTTCGAGTTTTTGTCCCTGTGAGAGCTCCAAGTCAGGAGACAACCCCCAACCCCGAGCAGTACCTCAATGAACAGGAGGATGCTAAGGAGGCAAATTTAGTACAGAGTGTAAAACAGCTTCACCAAAGGCTGCTCTGGAGACATATACTCAGGCATAATGTTGAAAGAACCTGTGAACAGAGGGCCAGTTGGCTGCCTTACAAATTACCTTGATGGGTACCTTTCTAAGTAGGGCTATGGAAGTGGGATTGAACCCTAGTTGAATGAGCAGTGACTTCAGGAGGGGGGGTGCATTCCTAAGGATTTGTAGCATGCAAGAATATACCTGCGTGGAAATACAGTGACCCCCTCATCCTCTTTGCGGAGGAATTGAAGAGGCTGGTGGAATTCGTGAAGGGTTTAGTCCTGTGTAGGTAGAAAGTCAGAGCTCTTCTTACAAGCAGAGTATGGAGGCTGGTCTCTTCCCTCAAAGAGTGAGGTTTGGAATAAAAGACAATTAGTTGAATGTCCTGATTGATATGGAACGCTGATGAAACTTTAGCAAGGAAGCGAAGGTGGGTCCGCAGGATAAGGCTTTGAAATCATCTGCATAGATTGGCAGAGAATGGTTGCCTCATGTAGGGATGAAAAGGGTGGTAATGTCGCCTCCTCTATTCTCAGCTCCTGTTCTTCTGGTGGGAGGATGAGGAGGGCCCTAAAGTGTTGGTGGCCGAGAATCTTAGTGAGTGCTCTTGTGTGAGGGTAATCTGTAGACTTGGTCCCCAAAAAGCCCATTGGGGAAGGGCGTAAGGAAAAGGAGTAGGGCCCCCAGGGTGTTCTTGCCATGGCTGATGGGCCACCCATTGGCTGGTTCCTGGGATCTTGTCCCCAGGGAACACCTTGAGGGATACAGGGTGGGAACAACTTGAGGAATATAGAGTGGAATGGGTAGGTGATGGTGCCTTGAATGGATACATCTGAATAAGAAGTATCCTCTTCCATGTTCAGTGGTGGAGCTAAGGAGTCAGTACCAGAGGCTCGGATTGATATCCGGAGCCAATCCAGCAATCATGATGGTACTGGTGGAGTCTTTATTTTAGGCTGCAGCAGTACCAGTGGATGTTGGTTCCAGTTGGTACACAGGTGCCAGTGGGAAAGTCCTCCCAGTACCCCTCAGTAGGGGGCACTCGGGTTCCTCCAGGACATGATGGTCCTCATGAAGGAGGAACCTGGAAGTCACTATGAGACTGAGGATTGCATCTATGGGTGAAAGCCCTCCAGTGATACTGGAGATGGTACTGATGATAAACTCACTCAGGAGAAATCTGGGTGATGGTAGATGGTATCAGGTGAGATGATTTCTTCAAAGAGTCCATGCTCTTCGAGGAGTCCTTCCATGTGGAAGTGTCCAGTTCTGGTACTGACGAGACCACTGTTTGCTGTTTGGCAGTGGGTTTCTTGGTCCGTGGCTTCATGAAAGGAGTCTTCCTTGGTGGTGCCGATGCCTTGCTGCTGAGACTGATAAGAGTCTCACCAGTACCTGCTTTGAGATATGAGGTCTCCTTGTTGCTCCCACATCTAAGCAGAGACTTAGCCTGTCTGTCAGGGAAGTGGGATCTCCTACGTTTGACAGTCTTTTGAGAGATCAAAGCTGTCCCCTGATTTCTGGTAGATGGAGCCAGAGCTAATGAAATCTCTGGAGCACTCTCCATGGCTGAGGCCAGTGTACTAGGGGGAGAAAGGGACACTCCATGTCTAGGGAAGCACTCCATAAAGAGCAGTTTTAAATGGTCTTTCCTTAGTTTTTAAGCTCTGCTTTTGAAGCCAGAGCAAATCTTACACTTGGACAGGATGTGAGCCTCTCCAGGGCATCAGAGACAAAGTGCCCATCGCTGAGGGGAAAAGCCCTGTGACAGGTCTGGCAAGACTTGAATCCTGAGTCTTGGGTATAACCCACCAGGAAAGCTGCTGGTCAAGAAGGCTCAAGGAAAAAAGGGGGCTCTGACCTCAAATCAAAAAGGCAGGGGAGCCGCCCAAAGCATAAACTGTGCCAATAAAATAATAGGAAATAATAGGAAAACAAAAAGAGTATAAAAGAAGGCACTGCCTCAGCAAGGTAGCACACCTTAGAGACTTCTGAGAAGGAACTGGCGTGGTGCAGGTCATCTTCTTCCTATATGCCCTCAGACCGGAGTACAAGGAAGCGTGATGCAGGCATGGACCTATGGATGCTGCTAACAGCAACAAAATATCTCCACTCCAGAGTGCACGGGTGCATGTGCATCCTCATGAGGAGCACCCATAGGGACAACAACTCAGAGGAGACCCGTCCTTCCTCTCTGTAATATATTATAAAGTTCTTTATTCTTACTTAACAAAAAGGCTAGATTGTAATAAATAAACAATATTTATTGAGACACAGGGAAGGTTTAAAGATGAACACAGCTGTGAAGCTGATACAAGATAGAAAGTGGTGGAAAGACTTCATTTGGCCCCATCATCACTGTTGAGCTGACAAATGGGAATCAAAGAAAGATACTATTTGCAGGGGCAGACCTTTAGATAATAATAACACATGTATAACTCTATTCATGGGAAGAGCCCCCCAGATTTCAACGAAACTACTCCTGGGTTGGCTTCAGTGTTTGTGTGATCAAACCCTAAGAACTAATAAAGAAACACGATGGCTTCAGTCACTGGCATTTTAATCTCATTATATGCAGCTACCTGCCGCTGCTGCTATGGCTAAAGCCAGATTAAGAATTATAATAGCTATGAACTGCTTCAATTGATTTTGTGCCTATTCTTCCAGTTTAGCATTAATCTTTCCAGGAAATTGTTGCAAGATAAACACGATGCCAACTGGTCATGTGCTCCAACTTTCTCTGCAGGTTGAGAGTATTTTACATTCCATGTGCCACCTGGAGTGTGCTGGTGAGTGGGAAGAGAGCCCAGCTGAAAGGGGACATACCATCCCTGCAAGGCTGGAAATATTTAAAACAGTTTGCAAATTAAAAGGCATGGCACCTTCTGATGATGCTAAATGATGTGACAGCTACTTTGGAAACAATGCAGCAAAGTTCCTGGGTGACATTGGTTCATTCCCCAATGATGGGTCACTTTATTTGAGGGAGGGAGGATGTTGGAAGGGTGCTCGCAGGATTTTTTTTCCCAAATTGACAGGAAATTTTCCCGTGGGTTAATGTAGAAGTCTTTAGGCCTTGATCCTGCAAAGAGTTATGTATGTGCTTAACTTTTTAAGCATCTGAGTAGGCCTCTGGAATCAAATGGGGCTTGCATGCTTTAACTTTACAAACATAAATCAGTGCAATATTGTGGCTGTGTTGTACCAAAAAAATGGTTCCCCCAAATGTAGCATTTTCATAGGTGATAGAAAGCTAGTTTGGCCTCATTAGCCATCCTATTTCACTGCATCAAATATGGCTAAAAAATACTGGGCCAAATCCTCAGCTGGAGTAGAATGGCATAGCTCCACTGGATAGAACTACAACACTGTACATTAGCTGAAGGTCTGCTCCATCAACTGGAGTTATACTTGGGTTCGATTGAAGTAGCACAGTGTTGACTCGGGACCTGCATTTCAAGATGAAACTGTCATGGAAAGAGGAAAACAAGCAAAAAGTAGTTTCAGCTATGCAGTAAAATGATCAAGTAAATTAATATTTTAATTATTGGTACACATACAAGAAATTAGAGGAAAAAATACATAAAAATGCATCAAAGATAGTATCAAGTGTCCATACTGCATGTGGGGACCTTTAAATTGATGGCAAAAGAGATTAGTTAAGTGCTAGTAACTTCAAAACATGGCTAAGTGCTCAGACTGTGAATGGAGGAGGGGAGCTGCTTGATTTGTGTATTAAAATCTTTAAATATGTTTTGCCTTTAATTCACCAGAACACAGGAGGTTCAGTTCATATAGGAGTCATTGAGATTAACAGGTCAGGACTTGTAGCCTGATCCTGAAGTCCTTACCCAGACAAAACTACCACTTATCCCAATGGGATTTTTTCACTGAGGGAAAGATTCTACCAACCTTCCCAACAGCAAATAGCACCATACTCCATGAACAGTCCTATCTGGGAAACAAAATTGGCCTATTTTTGCATAGGCCCTGAGTAAGGACTGCAGGTTTGGGCCCTGGATTTCTAAATTGTCCTGATTCAACAAAGTAACCAGTGTGGGAGGGGTTTGGTTTTTGTTTTTTAATTAGGTTGCCAAGATAACGGTTTCCTTATTGGTGCTAAATTTCCTGATGGTCTCTCTATTTTACTGCCAGTAGGAATATAACCTAGGCTCTGATCTTGCTCCCACTGATGTATGATTGGAGCAGAAGCAGGCCCTAAACCCCCTCTTTCACAGAGTTACTTGCAAGGGTTCTGAAGTAGAAAATTATCACTGGCCACAGTACATCACGCCTGTACTTCATCCACCTTTTCTTTTAATTAGTTTATTTCTACAGCAATTTGGTGTCACCACAACACAATACAAGCCACTAAAAATTTTGGCATTTCAGCCAACTGGCCACTTTTTGAATTTTTTTAATCTATAAGTATAGAGACATAATTTTTATATTTTTACATTAAAAGGAAAAAAATACATCATCAACGGAACTTCCTACAAACTAAGAAAACAAATATCTTTCAAACATTTAAAGAAACAATAAAAATTTGCATTGTATTTGCCTTTGTAAGTTTAACTGCTTGAGAATTATGGTCCATTTCACAGGTATACACACATTTTTAGAATGTAAGCGCTTCATCCTTCATTTGTGTTTGTACAGTACCTAGCACATTGTAGGTGCTACTAGAAAAAATAATTTAGAGTTTGGGAGCCTGATTTGAAATCAATAGAGTTATGCCAATTTATTCTATTTGAGAGATCCAGTCATATTTTGGAGCCATAATTCTGTTAATAGATTTGTTCTGAGTCCAATAGCTGTTTATACAAACACATTCTCATCTGGAAAATCTTATACACCCTACATACAGTGGGACAGGAATTAATTCCAAAATGAGCATTCGTTCTCCACTGGCTTTAAAGTCAATAAAGTTTATGATCAAAGAAAATTAAATCTCTCTTTTGTAACTCAAGTATCAGAGGGGTAGCTGTGTTAATCTGGATCTGTAAAAAGCAACAAAGAGTCCTGTGGCACCTTAAAGACTAACAGATGTATTGGAGCATAAGCTATCGTAGATGAATACCCACTTCGTCAGACGCAATTCACCCACAAAAGCTTATGCTCCAATACATCTGTTAGTCTTCAAGGTGCCACAGGACTCTCTGTTGCTCTTTTGTAACTCATTCCTTAAAATATAATTGACTTTCTGCATGAGAAAAGGTGAACAGAACCACAGCATTTTCAACTTCGACATTTTCAGCAATAATCAAGTTAGAGTTAGGATAGTCTGTTTTGGCTGGATCAGTCTTATTCTTGCTCATTCAGAGATGAGCCCGAGTTGCAAAACTGGGACGTAGTGCTCACATCTTGAGGTTTTGCTTCTGACTTTTAGAAAGACTAAAGACCATTTGCAATTTTGGGATCCGAGTTCAGACGTGTTAAAAATACACTTCCCTTGAAGTCTGGGTCCAGAATTTTGGCTTGGGCTCATCCCTAATAGATAATGCAAATGACTATTTTGATTTGCTTTCCATCTGATGCAGAAATCTAACTGAAACATGAAAAGGCATTTATTCGTGTCACCTTTTTTCAAGTGAATTTCTGCATGTTCCTAGAAGCATTTTAATGTTGAATACTATAGTATAACAATAATACTTAGCACTTATCTAGTGCTTTATACCTTTCAAAGCACTTTACAAACATGCACTAATCCTCACACCACCCCTGTGAGGTAGGTAAGCATTTTATAGATGGGGGGGGTGTACAGGGGGAACAGACACAGAGAGTTAGGTTTTCAACTGCTGTAAACTGGCATACCTCTATTGACTTTAATGAGAATTACATCCTTTCAGACCAGCTGATTTAACCAAGGCCCCAAAAGGAACAGGTGTCAAAGCCAGGCTCAGAATTTAGGAGTTGTAGACATCCTGTCCTGGGCTCAGACCACTGAGCTCTGCTGCCTCTCCAGATAAAAGAACATATCTCTCTCTATGCCAAAACTAGGCAATTCGGCACTCCCATGCACCCAAACTAGAGAAAGAGACATCCGCCACTGAGCTCTATATTGGCTCTGTTTTGACCACTTTCCCCTCCAAGGCCAACAGCTACATTAGAAAGAAGGGGCGGGTAGTGAAAGCCTTCTAGTCCTTCTTCTAAACCATCTATTAAATACTAAAGGCCCACTTAACCCAATTCTGATCTCACACTGGTGTAAATCAAGAATGGCTCTGCTGAAGTCTCCTCAACACTTCAGCTTTACACCAGTGTAGCTCCACTGATTTCAGTGGTATTGGTATGGTCCAGTCCAGCCCAATGGAGTTACAGGAGTATAAAAATGGTGTGAGGTGAAAATCAGGCCAATTGGCTTCAAGAGGAGCTTTTTGTGAGCAAAGGAGTTCAGAGTTGGGTCCTATATATGGTAAAGGCTAGGCAGAACAAGTAGACTCAACACATTCTTAGTCTCCCTGAAGAAGGAGTTAGTGGATCTGCTGGCACTTAATGGCTAGTACAGTATTGGAAGATGTGGTTTGTATTGTATATATAACCTCAATTAACTATGCACAAGAATTTCGAGAACAAAATCCTTGAAGATTTTGCTTCTAAAGGAAAAGTCTATGTATGTGTTTGGAGTGGGGGGAAGGGAAGGAGAACAATACCTTCAAATGTAAAAGGCAAAGAGAGACAATGGGAGAGGAAGGAAGGAAGTGGAAAAGACTCAGATGGACATTTGTGTGCTCTCCATTCCTACTTTGCCACCACCTTTCAAATCCCAGATTGCTTTTACCAGTGTTGAACTGTTTTTTTGTCCCAGGAAACAGTATCTAATACAGATGCCCACCTCCCCCAGCAACTGGTCAATGTTTCCCAGGCTTAATCAGAAGAATTAGAGCTGGCTGTGTCAAATCTGTGCTCATAGCAGCTGGCCTCTTCCCAGCAAGAAAGGCTCTCTCAGGAAAAAAGGGTTTTGTTCAAGTAATGTGGATTAAAGGGATGTGGAGAGGGAGACAGGCAAGAGACCAGGGTGACTCTCTCTAACAGCCTGAGCCTGAGACATCCTGAGCAACCCTTGACTGATTCTCACAGAGTTCTCCAGCGCAGGCCCACAACAGATGCAGTGCATTTTACAGTGCCCATGCTCAGATTACATTAGCTCCCTCATGTCAAAATGACAGATCACCTATTAACGCCCACTGAACGCCCTGCAATCATCATCAGGATCAAGGCCTGAGATTGGCAGATAGTAAAATAAACCGAACTGAAAAAAATTACAGAAAAATCATTAAAACTGCTTCACGAAACTGAATAATAATACTCTCTGGAGGTGAAGAAAGGGACACCCTCCTACCTCAGAGAGGGGGAGGTTATAACATTAAATGAAGGTAGCCATTAGCCTCTTTACTTAGCATGTCAGTGTTTCTTACAGGATGGGGGGGAAATCCTTGAAGAAGATAAGAATAGATATGCCAAAGTGACATAGTCCAGGAGAGAGTTAAATCTTAAATTAGCCATTCACTCTCATCCTGCTCGCACTGGCCCTAGCCGATGGTTATAGCACTGAACATGCATATTTTCTCTAGCTGGCTCTATGGCAGGAAGAGGGCTTCATCCACAAAGAGCAGCAATGCAGGGGCCAAGCTGCAGATCATGAGATAAGCAAAACTGATGAATGGAGATGCTGCACACCTCCTATAGCTGGTGCCTCTAGCAGAAGCAATCCCTTGAGTGAATGAATACTGGCAATACTATGCAACAGCATTAGAGGGAGGAGATTACAGGGGCTTGTGCTATTTACAATGCTTTCCCCCTCAATAATGCAGTTAACCTTTATGGTGTATGTTTATAAAGCAGCAGACACTTCTGGAGGGGCACTATTGTTAACTCAGCCTTTTGCAATGGTACTTATATTTTCTAAAATATGAAGAGTCTTTGGAAGGAAGGTACAGATCCTCACTGAACTCAATGGAAGTCAAAAGCCTAAATAATACTATTGTGCTACTGATGGGTGTGACAACTACTCAGTAAAGAAAGTGTGGGGTGTTCTCAGTGCCAGGAGCCTAGCGTGCACTGCTGCTAATACTGCCCACTGGTCCTGCCAGCTGTGCTCAGGTAGAATAGTGCATTACTCTGCCAGTTGTCCCGTGGATTCAGTGCTACTCTGTGAGCTAAATTATAACACAGGAAGGAGGGCTCTTTGCACCAGCCAAGGAGAAGGAAGATTTGTGGGAGCATCACCAAGCCAAGGAGAGGAGCAGAAGCTGTCCTCTGTTGCTAACACACACACACACAGGGAGCATGATCAGCGTTCCCTTATATTATGGCAGCCCTCAGCTGCCAGAACTACTGCACAGGACCACTGGCAACTAGCATACATTAGAATAGCTTTCAGGCCACTTCAACTTACACTAGAGCCCGACCATGTGGCCAGAGGGCTACAGATTTGGCAAGGTGCCAAAGTATCTTCAGGAGATCTTTGCCTCCTCTCCGGCCTGTGCCAAGCACTCCTTGGGTGCACCAGAGAATGGAGGCCCACATATTTTATAGGAAGTTAAATCAAAGTGGAATTATATTTTCCTAAACTGCATCAATTTCAGGTAAGAGTCCAAAACAATGCCACCGCATCAGTGTGATTGGCTCGGAAGAGTTTGGGTGTAATATAAAATGAGGGGGTTGGTTGAGAGACTCTGGAGTGCTCACCCATGTGGCTCTCTAACTAAACACACTGCAGTCTGGTTTGTTCTACCAGTGCCTGCCTCTCTCCCAGCATCTCCCTTTGAGACAGACACACAAGAGAAGAGGGTGCTGCACTTAGGAGATGCTCACCCATCTAGTATTTCCCTGGCACAGGTGGTGCGTTCACCCTTGCAACCAGTCACTGATAAAGACCATTTTCCTTCAATTCATGGACTTAATGCACAGATCATTCAGTTACTAATATTGTCTTGCTACTTAGATAGCACGTTTTAGCCCCAAGGGCTTTGCAAACTGTGGGACAAATCTACAGCTGATGTAAATTGGCAAAGTTCCACAGGAAGCAATGGCCCATTTACACCAGTTGTGGATACCATTATTAACTCTACTTTGGGGACAAATTTGGAGCTGACCAGCATCTGTGTGTGTCATATACGGTCCAGAAAAACCTGCCATTTACTTTCAATATCTTAATAACAGGGAAAACAGGAGCGGCCTTTGAACAGTGCTGGGAAAACCCCCAAAGAACAAAGGCTACAGGACTAAAGTGAACTAAAGTGACTACTACTGGATTCCAGGGGGTGAAGTGAGCAGGGCTGCGGCACAAACTGAGGCTTGGTCTACACTACAGACTTATGTCAGCATAACTACGTCATGCGGTGGTGTGGAAAATCCATACCCTTGAGCAACGCAGTTAAACCAGCTGAACTGCTGGTATAGACAGCACTACATCGGCGAGAGAAGCCTGCCTCTCAGGGAGTTGGAGTACCTACGCTGATGGGAGAACTCTCCTGTCAGCATAGATAGTGTCTTCACTAAGTGCTACAACTGTGCACTGCATCAGTGCAGCTGCAGTCCTGTAAACAGTCCTTAGTCAGGGCATTGCAACTGGCCTTCAAGAAACCTGCAGGATCAATCTCAGAAATGCCAGGTGCAAAAACAAAGTTCTCACGGCATAGGGCCTGTGATGAGATGTACTCCCCACGCTAACTCTGCAAGGGTTGAATTAGGCCTAGTCAAGCCTAATCAACCAAATTAGGCTGGAAATGGGAGATATAGACTGGAGGAAGCTAATTAGAAGGAAGATCACCTGTGAGAGGACAGGTGGGGCTTCTACAAAACCAGGAGACTGGAGCTGGTATAAGCAGGTAAGTAGGGAGAAAGTCTGTTGTCCCACTTCCAGAGGTAGGGGAGAACACTCACAGTAGGAAGGAATCCAAGGGTGAGAGCAGTAAGGTTGGTACAGAATTAGGCCTTAACTATTCACTATATGGCCCTGGTCTGGAGCCCTGAATAGACGGTGGGCCTGGGTTCCCCTACCAACCACTGCAGAGTGGTAGCGCTAAGGGCAGTGAAGAGGAAGACTGGTGAAGTGATGTTGTGAGGGCAGTGGGTGTGGAAGGAGACTTTGAAAGACTGTAGTGGAAGAAGAAGCCACTTAATGACCTGGTTGGACAGCTGAATCTCAAAGAGGAAGCAGCAGCTCCCTGGAGTGAAAGAGTGGCTGCAGACAGAGAGGTGGATTGCAACCATGGGAAGAGGCGTTGGTCTGGCAGAGCTAATCCTCAGAACCACCAGGAGGAGGTGCCATCTTGTGGTGAGTAGAGCACCCTCTGACAGGGCCCACTTGTGAACTCCTCACTCACATTTAGGAACAGTTATTCACCTGTGTGGTCTCATTATAATCAGTGGGACTACTCATGTGAGTACCTGTCTGAGCAATGAGAGGAAGAGCCACAAAATAAACATTGAAGGGACACCATCAGATTTGGGAAAGGGGGAGGAAAGCCCCCTCGATGCACTATTAGTGTACATCCATAGGAAATGCCTCCCCATCCATTTGTCATGTGTCAAAGAAAAATCCAGGGCAGCAACAGCTCAGCACTTGTGAGCAACCCCCAATAAATTAAAACCAGCATGCAGCAGGGAAGGAACTATTGGAAAGTAACATTATAACTCTGAAATTAAAAATACCTCACCAGAATCCTTAACAGAGTCTAATGGAAGACATACCCTTGCTATGGCAGAGGGGAAGATAAGATGGCCAAACAGTTTGGGTTGGTAGGAAATTGGTTTTCCCATCTCTAATGGTTCTGATTTTATTATAGGCTCCAGGGCGTTAGGCGAAATGGGGTGAGTTGGTTTGAATGCACAGAATTGTTCTTTTCAGGTAGCTTTGCCTCCAAGGGGGCTTTGCAAAGTCAAGCGGCACAAACTTGCTGCTTTGCCACTGACTGGTAAAAAAACAAACAGACACTTGTTCTACGTAGCTGGCTTTGGAGGTAAGAGGAAAATGCTAACAAATACCCTGAGTAAGGGGCATATTAAATATTATGTGCAAATATGCAGATATTCTCACTTAGTGGCTGTACATACTGAGCAATAAATGCTTAAATGAAAAATTCCAGTCTCCCAATTCCCACATTATGGACAAATGTGAGCACAGAAGAAATAAATTGATTCCTTAGTGGAATGCATCTCCCAAGGTGTGGGGCAAAGCACAGAATACCCCAGCTCAGGTTGCATAGGGTGGCTACTAATACCATACTACTGTGCACCTATGTACTGGGTCAAGTGTGTAGACATACACAAATATACTGGCCTTAATTGAATAAATAGGTTTCCCTGAAAAGCTACCAAGCTCCCAGTTAAAACAATTGCCTATTACCACTAATGATGCATCCATAAACTTGGGTCTGGAGTAACTTCACAGTGATCAAAGTATGCCATATCCCATAGTGTTTTAATACTTTGCCTTTGTTTTGGAGTTGACACAAGCATTGTCACTGATTCAAGAGCTCTCAACACCTACAGAGGAGGTGCAGGAGGTTTGCCTGGCTTATTAATTCAGTCAACAAAGCTACTGGTAATGGGGTGCAGTCTGATGTTGAAAGACAGATCCATTGTTCCATCATGTATCTCAGCACACGGCCACAGGACTACCCTAGGCCAACACAGCAAATGCTGAAAGTTGCCTGCTAAAACTGCTCATTAACTTAGATGCATGTCTCCTTTCATCATAACCCCGCCTGCTTAAAGAATGCCTTTCATTTCCCATTTTCTCAAAGTTTGGAATGTTGTTGCATTCTGAAGTTGCTGCTGAAAATGTATCACATACTAAATGCTCAGCAGCATTCATATTGGGCAGAAAAACTTTGAATGGCATTTAAATAGGAAGTTGCATGAATCTGGAATTCAGAAGAGTCCTGGTTAGAATCAGGTACAGTGCAAGTTTCTCACCACCCAATTCTTACCAATGTACTTCAGCCCTCACCTGCACTACTTATCCTCCGGCTATGCTACTCCTGGGCTTTCTTTGAGCAGAGACAGTCAGTTGCTGCACCCTGTGTGGTGGCTTTGTAATGCCCACAAGTGGGATCTAGTCTAGTCACCACCTAGACTCATTGTCACCTAGGGTGACCAGATGTCCCAATTTTATAGGGATAGTCCAGATTTTGGGGCCTTTCTTATAAAGGCTCCTCTTACCACCACCCCCGCCTGTCCTGATTTTTCACATTTGCTGTCTGGTCACCCTATCACCTTAGCTGGGATTTGGACATGTTCCAGGGTCAAAGGCAAGCCTCTTAACCTGCCTAGCCTCTTTTCATGGTCTCTTTAAATTAGCCTTCTCCTTCCATAACATTCAGAACCACCTTCAAGATTAACAAATATGATGTGGTATTAAAGAGGACTCCTGAAGCGTCCAAGAGGAAAAGGTCAATGAGCAGCTATTGTAGGAGCAGTCTAAATTCTCCAATGTGGTCTCCACACTGAAGTAAATGACATTCAAGGAAAGTCAGATTAAAAATCCCCAAAGAAAATGCTTCAAAGAAGCAAAATCTCTATCATCAATGCACCTTGAGAGATAGAGAGATCCCTCAGCGACTAATGCTGCTACAGCACCCCAGTTATAATCCATGCAGTTCATGAGCCTGCTGGTGTCCTGTCTAATTCCTCCTTTTGAAGTCATCTTCATCCCTGCTCTCCACAGCTGAGAGTGCAATGAGCATCTGGGCTGCATAGTAAGTGGCCATGATGATGGCACGTGAGTAGGGCACTGGGAAGCAGAACTTGTTAACTGCAATGGTCAAATCTGACACCATGAAAAGCACTGCGCCAATACAAGCCGAAAGCTTGGTCCAAGTCCAGAGATCATTGGACAGCTGCACGCCAGCAATGGCGCGCCATCCCATGAAGCCAATCAAAGCGATATAGACAGCTACCAGGTAGGTGAAGGGGCCTGAGAGGTAGCAGTACAGGAAGGTGTAGCAGAAGCTGGAAAGAAGGGTCATCACAAAGCCGGCTTTCAGGTCCAAAGGCTTCATCCCGAATGCTGAGGAGTACAGGATGTGTGTGATGGCAAACATCAGCAGACCTGGAAAGAGGCATTGACAGAGCAAGTGTGAGCTTTAATGGGAATAACTAACACAGTAGCCCACCACAGTCAGGAACCTGTGGGTGGAGACTTATGAATACATCAGATTAAACAGTCATAAGAACATAAGAACGGCCGTACTGGGTCAGACCAAAGGTCCATCTAGCCCAGTATCTGTCTACTGACAGTGGCCAATGCCAGGTGCCCCAGAGGGAGTGATGCTAACAGGCAATGATCAAGTGATCTCTCTCCTGCCATCCATCTCCATCCTCTGATGAACAGAGGCTAGGAACACCGTTCTTTACCCTTCCTGGCTAATAGCCATTTATGGACTTAGCCACCATGAATTTATCTAGTTCTCTTTTAAACATTGTTTTAGTCCCAGCCTTCACAAGCTCCTCAGGTAAGGAGTTCCACAAGTTGACTGTGCGCTGCGTGAAGAAGAACTTCCTTTTATTCGTTTTAAACCTGCTACCTATTAATTTCATTTGGTGACCCCTAGTTCTTGTATTATGGGAATAAGAACATAACTTTTCCTTATCCACTTTCTCAACATCACTCATGATTTTATATACCTCTATCATATCCCCCCTTAGTCTCCTCTTTTCCAAGCTGAAGAGGCCTAACCTCTTTAATCTTCCCTCATATGGGATCCTCTCCGAACCCTTAATCATTTTAGTTGCCCTTTTCTGAACCTTTTCTAGTGCTAGAACATCTTTTTTGAGGTGAGGAGACCACATCTGTACCCAGTATTTGAGATGTGGGCATACCATGGATTTATATAAGGGCAATAATATATTCTCAGTCTTATTCTCTATCTCCTTTTTAATGATTCCTAACATCCTGTTTGCTTTTTTGACAGCCTCTGCACACTGCGTGTACATCTTCAGAGAACTATCCACAATGACGCCAAGATCTCTTTCCTGATTAGTTGTAGCTAAATTAGCCCCCATCATATTTTATGTATAGTTGGGATTATTTTTTTCCAATGTGCATTACTTTACATTTATCCACATTAAATTTCATTTGCCATTTTGTTGCCCAATCACTTAGTTTTGTGATATCTCTTTGAAGTTATTCACAATCTGCTTTAGTCTTAACTATCTTGAATAGTTTAGTATCATCCGCAAACTTGGCCATCTCACTGTTTACCCCTTTCTCCGGATCATTTATGAATATATTGAATAGGATTGGTCCTAGGACTGACCCTTGGGGAACATCACTAGTTACCCCTCTCCATTCTGAGAATTTACCATTTATTCCTACCCTTTGTTCCCTGTCTTTAACCAGTTCTCAATCCATGAAAGGACCTTCCCTTTAATCTCATGACAGCTTAATTTACATAAGACCCTTTGGTGAGGGACCTTGACAAAGGCTTTCTAGAAATCTAAGTACACTATGTCCACTGGATCCCCCTTGTTCACGTTTGTTGACCCCTTTAAGAACTCTAATAGATTAGCAAGACACGATTTCCCTTTACAGAAACCATGTTGACTATTGCTAAACAGTTTGTTTTTCTATGCGTCTGACAATTTTATTCTTAACTATTGTTTCGACTAATTTGCCCGGTACCGACGTTAGACTTACCGGTCTGTAATTGCCAGGATCACCTCTAGAGCTCTTTTTAAATATTGGCGTTACATTAGCTAACTTCCAGTCATTGGGTACTGAAGCCGATTTAAACCTTAGTTAATAGTTCCGCAACTTCACATCTGAGTTATTTCAGAACTCTTGGGTGAATGACATCTGGTCCCAGTGATTTGTTAATTTTAAATTTATCAATTAATTCCAAAATCTCCTCTAGTGACACTTCAATCTGAGACAGTCACACAATTCTGCTCCCAGTGGTAAAACTCCGTGAGTTTAGTGGAAGCAGAGGTAGGCCAACATTCAGCCCTTCTGAAAATCCCATCCTTTTATTTAAAAAAACCCCGAAAACCTTAATATAGTGACATCTGTAGAGTGTCACCCTGGTCAGATTGTTCCTGCCCTAGGAATATGTCCTGAAGTACCCACAGTCACAGTGAGGATAATTCTGCTCTGCCAACCACTTCTGCTAACTCTACAGATCAACTAGAAAGAAACAAAACTCTAGTCTTTCAGACCGATTTTTTTTTTAATTTCAGAGTGGAAGAAGGCAAGTCTGAGATCCCAGATCTGTACACACCTGAAGAGCTGTGTGGTTTTTTGGTTTTTTTTTTTTATTTTTTCATTTCTGGGTGGTGCCAAAACTGGAAGGAACCTTTTCCCAGACCAGATGCAATCCAAATATTGTGAGATCAATTAGCAAAGATTTCAACGCCTCCAAATTCAGACCCAAATGCTGGCCTTGTTTAGCCACAAACCCAAACTCCAATCTGGGCCTAAGCTGGATCCAGGTCTGTACATCACTTCCTCCACCCACTGCTAGCAGAATCATAAACTGGAAGGAAGCAGCAAGCATATTTCAGGGATTACACCAGTTAAACCTGCCAACTTTTTTTATGGCTACTTGCAGGACCCAAATGATTCAAGAGTGGAATTGATCTGAGAAAACAAAACAAGCTTTCCTTTGAAGAAAAACACCCTTGAGAAATCCCAGATGTTGGTGTAGGAAGGAACTGCCCATATGTTAATCCCTCTGCACTAGTCAATCTGACAAGAAATGTCACCATGTGTTGCAGCAGGTGCTGATTACTAGTTGGTCTTGCCAGTCTCACATGATGGACTCCAAAACAATTTCAGCTCCCTTCTCCCACCCTCAGCCCACAGACCTACATATACTGAAAGTTGTTCCATTCTGTTCATACAGATTTGTTAACTTGGCTAGATGTTTTCATGCATAAATGAAACTGAAAAGAATCTGGAAATCTGAGTGCCCTAGCAGGCCAGTAGCTGCAAATTATGTCGTGATGCCCTAGCAAAAGGGGAACAGGAGCTTCTTAGCAACTAAAATCCACCAGTGAGAAGTTTGTTCTCCATGTCTGTCATGCTCATAAGCCAACACACTGGGCTAAAACAACTCAACCAGGTGGCACAGCCCTCTCTGCACTGGGGAGTGTCTTGTTGTGCTATGTCCAGCTGATCTACAGGTCAGATTGCTGATGCATCCACAGAATGGAACTGGTAGAGAGAGGCAGAGCCCACATGTAGGACACAAGGTTAGATAGATGAGACAGGGCACTAAAGGAGAAGGATGAAATGGGATGGGGAGAGGAGAGAGATCAAATGATGGCTTCAGGACTAATTCAGGTAACAGGAGGGAAGACTTAATGAGCTAAACATGAGAAGTAGGGAAATTTACCAAAGATCTAGGACAAGAGCTTTTTATACTACAACAATCTCATGCACAGTTTTAGGGGGAAGTTAAGGGATGTGAGGATACTTTAGAGCAGGTGTCAGGAGAGGTTTCTTCTCCAAGAGGCTCAATGGCTTTATGTGGAAAAGCCAGGGATAGAGAATCAAAGAATATAATACATACAGTCAGAAAACATGCTTGATGGGAAGGTCTAGATAAGGGGTTCTCAGGGGTTTATGAGCGTCCTCCTCCCCCCCAACATGCTATAAAAACTCCATGGCCCACCTGTGCCACAACTTTTTTTCTGCATATAAAACCAGGATTGTCGTCAAAGGGTAGCAAACAGGGCAACTGCCTGGGGTCACACGCCACAGGGGCACTGCAAAACTAAGTTGCCCAGGCTTTGGCTTCAATCTGGGGCTGGGGGGGTTTGGGGATCCAGGCTGTAGTCCTGCGCAGCCAGGCTTTGGCTTTCTGCCCTGGTCCCTGGCAAGTCTAACAACCACCATGCTTGGTGGACTCCCTGAAACCTGCCCACAGACCCCTGGTTGAGAACGACTGGTCTAGATGGACACAGGATTCTGTGCATGTCTGACAGAAAAGATAGACCATGGATCACATGGATTCCTAGTGTAACTCCACTGAGTCTGGCCTGGCGTTGCTAAGGAAAATGGTGGTCGAGAGGAGAAGCAGAGATGGGAAAGAGGTTTGTGATAAATTGTGAGGTTAGTCACAGACAGAAAATGGGCTGCTTCCAAGAGAGCTCATTCAGGCATTTGGAAGTGGCAGGAGGCCCCACCCCACCTAACTAAAGTGTGTGTGGGAGGAGGGGGGGGGCAGCGCAAACATTCAACAGCCTTCCAGTACGTGTGTATTGCCATTACAAGATGTGCTCAGATCAAGTCCTTGGATGTGCAAGAATGTGATCTGGGAATCCAGATTTCCAGCTAATTCAGCCTTTTTCGCTCTGCATCTGTTTTTACTCTCCATTTCATTCTGGACCAACTGCAATGGAAGCGGCTGATTTCTGTTACCTTTCTGTCTCTTCCCAGGTGGAGAGCCACCCACCCATACCCTGAGTGAACGAGAGTCCCTTTTGTTATGCCTTCCATCCCCATCTGAAATGTGGGTCTCTAGCCACCAGTGCAAAAGGCTAGTATAAGCAGAGACCAGAAACTTCACATTGGTTTTAAATGTCTGTCATCAAGTGAGATGCATTTTCAATTACAAAATATCTGCTAGACACAGTAGGATGCTAGTCAGAAAACAGCTCCCTGTTGGCTGTAATAGTAAAAAATGAGGCAACAAAACCAGCACAGCAAGAAGAGCTCATCAGGACTTTCGTCCTATAAAGTCACAAACGTCTTTTACCAAACTCCTCTTGCCAACAGCAGTCCAAAGGAGACCAACTCCAAAGCTGTCTTCAGACTGACAGCCATATTTATAGAGATGGAAATGAAATGTTTGCTAAGACTAAATGTACTTTTATGGAGATTTCCACAAAGAATGCTGTCAACGCTTTGAATTTAAAGGGTTTTTTTTTCCTCAACCAGCACCGACTTACTAACTTTTAAACAAAGAGAAATTACTTTTTCTAGCGTCGGTCAAAGATTAACTGTAGTGGTGCATGACACTTTGTCTGAAAATGGCTGAAGCTGAAATCTTCCTCTACTGTCTGTCACCACTGGAAAGAGTATTAAAGACTCCTGAGGTGGCTCAAAATGGCAAATGTTTGACCTCAGCCTGTTTTTGGGGAGGGAGGGGGGAAACAATATGAAGGCAGATTTTCAAAGCCATCTAGGAGCATTAGACACCCATTCCATTGAAATTAATGGGAGATGTGTCCAAATCCCCTAGACCATGTGTTCTCAACATGGGCACTTAAATCAGGTGTCAAGAGATTGCAACCACACTTCCCATATTGCTAAATGTGTGGGATGGGATCACTGACCTATTCCAGATATTTGGGAAATTGGTCTCAAGATGATCCCACTATTATAGTGGTGCAGCGGTGCCATAATGGTTAAGGAAGCAATTTCTCTTTAAGGATCACACTTTAAATCTTCTGAAATCTACATGTTTAGTTGGATTCCTTTGAAATCTGGTGTGCTGTGGGGTGGGGTGGGGAGGTGGAAGGGGTAGGGCTAGTGACCCAAATTTGGAGTCATTTGAGACAGGTTGCAAAGATATAAGTCCTGGAAAAAGTAGCCATTTTGTAAAATTTCTAGGGTGTGTGGATTATGGGGGTGTTTGGTTTTTTTGTTTTTTGCAGAGCTAGAGATCAAGCTATTAATGTGATGCAAGTAAAAATGGACTCAAGCTGTTGAGTTTCACCCAAAGTAGTGCATGGTC
The DNA here is from genome assembly GCF_007399415.2 of Gopherus evgoodei. Classification (NCBI taxonomy): domain Eukaryota; kingdom Metazoa; phylum Chordata; order Testudines; family Testudinidae; genus Gopherus; species Gopherus evgoodei. The sequence goes on along the minus strand of NC_044325.1, from coordinate 109,852,734 downwards.
CCCACTGAATCTCTGGAGGACAGAAATCGAGAACCATATTTAAGAAAATGTACTTTTTTTTTTTAGTGTGCATGTGCTAATATAGAAATACAGCTAAAAGGTTTCTATTCCTAACATTTTATATGTGCGACAGTTCAACTCTTGGTAGTACTCTAAAATCCTCCGTGGTGAAAGTGAATGGGTTGTAAATGATGGTGGAGAGCTCTTACATTTCAGCAACTGTGGAGTTGGCAGAGTAAACTTATGTTAACAGGTCATATTAGGGTATTCCTAAAAGAGGGTATATTCAAAGTTGCATGGGCAACATTAACTCTGCATTTCCTGGTTTTCCGAATGAGCTTTGCTCAACTCAGCCAGGCAAGCTTACTTCTGTGTTAATGCTGTTTTTTTGCCATTGATAGGAAAGGGTTGTGAAAAGGTTGACAACCACTAGCCCAGACTGCTTTGAAAACCTCAGTTCAAACATTTCAGGAGGCAAGACAAAATTTGTCAGCAGCTCCTGAAGAAAATTGGCTGATGGGTACTCATAAGAACAGCCACACTGGGTCAGACCAATGGTCCATCTAGCCCAGTATCCTGTCTTCTGACAGTGACCAGTGCCAGATGCTATAGAGGGAGTGAAAAGAATAAAAGGGCAATTTATCGAGTGATCCACCCCATCATCCCCACTCCCAGCTTTTGGCAGTCAGAGGTTTAGGGGGACTCAGTGTATGGGGTTGTGCCCTGACTATCTTAGCTAATAGTCTTTGATAGACCTATACTCCAGAATTATTTTTTTAACTCGCAACATTCCCAGCAATGAGTTCCACAGGTTGACTGTGAATTGTGTGAATTACTTCCTTATGTTTTAAACCTGCTGCCTATCAATTTCATTGGGTGACCCCTGGTTCTTATGTTATGTGAAGGGGTAAATAACATTTACTTCCTCCACACCATTCATGATTTTATAGACTCTATCATAGCCCACCCCCTAAGTTGTCTCTTTCCTAGGATAAATACTTGGGGTTGTTTTTTTTTAAATCTTTCTTCATATGGAAGCTATTCCATGTTCCTAATAATTTTCATTGCCTGTCTCTCTACTCCCCACCACACACTCCTTCTAATTCTTTTAGAGATGGTATTCAAGGTGTGGGTGTATAATGACTTTATATAACAACCTTATTTTCTATTTTCTCCCCCTTTCCTAATGGTTCCTAACATTCTGCTCCCTTTTTTTTACTGCTGCTGCAGATTGAGTGGATGTTTGCAGAGAACTATCCTTATTTCCTTGTGAGGGTATTGTAGTCTCGTCCACTCACGCCCCTTCTCTACCTATGCTACATTGATGACATCTTCATCATCTAGACCCATGGGAAAGAGACTCTGGAAAAATTCCACCATGGTTTCAACAGCTTCCACCTCGCCATCAACCTCAGCCTGGACCAATCTACACAGCAGGTCCACTTCCTAGACACCATGGTGCAAATAAGTGATGGTCACATTAACACCACCCTATACCGAAAACCTACCGACCACTATGCCTACCTTCATGCCTCCAGCTTCCATCCTGGACACACCACACGATCCATTGTCTACAGCCAAGCACTGAGATACAACCGCATCTGCTCTAACCCCTCAGACAGAGACCAACACCTACAAAATCTCCACCAAGCATTCTCAAAACTACAATACCCGTACGAGGAAATAAGGAAACAGATCAACGGAGCCAGACGTGTACCCAGAAGCCTCCTACTGCAAGACAAACCCAAGAAAGAAACCAACAGGACTCTACTGGCCATCACATACAGTCCCCAGCTAGAACCCCTCCAACACATCATCCACGATCTACAACCCATCCTGGACAATGATCTCACACTTTCACAGGCCTTGGGTGGTAGGCCAGTCCTCGCCCACAGACAACCTGCCAACCTGAAGCATATTCTCACCAGTAACTACACACCGCACCATAGGAACTCTAACTCAGGAACCAAACCATGCAACAAACCTCGATGCCAACTCTGCCCACATAGCTACACCAGCGACACCATCACAGGACCTAACCAGATCTGCCACACCATCACCGGTTCATTCACCTGCACTTCCACCAATGTAATATACGACATCATATGCCAACAATGCCCCTCTGCTATGTACATCGGCCAAGCAGGACAGTCTCTACGGAAAAGGATAAATGGACACAAATCAGATATTAGGAATGACAATATACAAAAACCTGTAGGAGAACACTTCAACCTCCCTGGCCACACAATAGCATATCTTAAGGTGGCCATCCTGCAGCAAAAAAACTTCAGGACCAGGCTTCAAAGAGAAACTGCTGAGCTTCAGTTCATCTGCAAATTTGACACCATCAGCTCAGGATTAAACAAAATCTGTGAATGGCCTGCCAACTACAAAACCAGTTTCTCCTCCCTTGGTTTTCACACCTCAACTGCTAGAGGGCCTCATCCTCCCTGATTGAACTAACCTTGTTATCTCCAGCCTAATTCTTGCTTGCATATTTATACCTGCCTTGGGAAATTTCCACTACATGCATCCGACGATGTGGGTATTCACCCATGAAAGCTCATGCTCCAAAACGTCTGTTAGTCTATAAGGTGTCACAGGATTCTTTGCTGCTTTTACAGATCCAGACTAACACGGCTACCCCTCTGATACGGATTTAGACTCTTTCATTTTGTATGTATAGCTGGGATTACGAGTTCCAATGTGCATTACTTTGTATTTATCAACACTGAATTTCATCTGCTATTTTATTGCCCAGTCGCTCTGTTTTGTGAGATCCTTTTGACACTTCACAGGCCACTTTGGACTTATCTTAAGTAATTTAGTATCCTCTGCAAACTTTGCCACTTCACTGTTTACTCCCCCACATCCCCAATAATTTATAAATATGTTCAACAGTGGTCCACTATAGACCCTTGGGAGACCCTGCTATTTACCTCTCTCCACTGTGAAAAATCATCCTTTACTCCTGCCCTTTGTTTCCTATCTTTTTAACCAGTTACTGAACCATGAGATGACCTTCCCTTTTATGCCAAGAATGCTTAGTTTGCATAAGAGCCTTTGGTGAGAGGGACCTGATCAAAGCTTGCTGAAAGTCCTGCATTTTCAAGATAGCTTGTGACTCAAGTCAGCACATCTCCAACTGGGGGAAGGCCTACTGGTTTCTATCACCCACCTCTAGCCCCAGGGGCACTGGAGGATCACAGGCCTCAACCACAGCCACCACCCAGCAGCTCACCTGAATGATTGATTGGAGAAGGAGGCTAGTGAAGCTCTAGCTTGCATGGAGCCCTGCCCACAAAGCTCCTGATTTGGGGGGAGATGTCTAATGTCCAGCCCCACTAATTGGCCCAGATGCACTGCTTAAGCCAGAAAGAGGCATAGGAAGTTGTCTGAGTGACTAGAGGAATCCTTGGTTGGCTGCTACTACACACTCTACCTGTGTGCCTGACTCCTGTTTTCTGCCTTGCAATGAAGAAGAGAAGCCTACTTCTTCCCCCACTTCCACTCCTGTTTCTGGTCCCTATTCTCCTTATCCCAGACCACCATCTGTTCCTGCATTGCTAAAGGTCTTTGCTCCTACCCCAGACTCTAACTCCAGCTTCTCCTCCTGACTTGGTTTCTGGCTCTGACGTTTCCCTTGGCACCAGACTCTAACCCTAGCTCTGGTTCCAAGTGCTGGACTCTAACCACTGCCCACACCCTGCTCCCTACTCACATGCTTCCCTGTTAGAATGCTGAGGATCCACTTTCCCCTTCACTTGTTTGCTGCTTTACACTGGGGCTTTGGGAGTGCACATCACAGAGCCCAGCCAACTGCCGGGTGATGTCAGGTCATTCTGCCTCTGCCACATTCCCAAGTCCTGACAGTCCAGGGGATGAGGACAGATGCTGAGAATCATTCCTGGGCCAGCCCCATGACATGGCTACCAGCCAACCCCAGGCTCTTGAAATATGAGTACAGAGGACGACAGGGGTCATACCCAGCCATGGTGCACCCCTTCTAATTTCAATGCAAGGGATTTATGCATGGGATGAGTCCTTCCTACTGCCATGACAATGGCTTAAACATTAAATAAAAATGAAAAATATATAAACCCTCTGCATGAGAAATTCAGCACTACATTGCTAATTGGTTGCTATTACATCCCTTCAGAACTGGTGCATCACTTACCATGAACAAAGTAGCCTTGCTCCTGCCAGATGAGGAAGGCATCCCCCACTGCGGAGAATATTAACCCTGCTAAGATCCTACTGGCGCTTCGATGTGCGACTAAGAAATTGATTCCATGTGCCAGCAGAAAAACCCATAAGCAGAAGATGGGCAGACACTTGATGAGGGCACTGAACCAGGAAGGACTGGAAGTTGGCAGCCAGAGGACGAAATAGACACAAGTGGCTTTAAAAAAGGGCACCAGCTTGGGGCCTTCACTCTTCACCTAAAAGAAACAAGTCATTTAAAAAAATATCAATAGGATCATTAGAGGCTACAGTACAATAAACCCCATTGTAGAATGCACCCTTTGGTTTTGAAAGGCTGCTTCCTTTCTAGTTCAGAGAGCCCCTGCAACTGGCAGTATTTATCCATCAGACAAAGGCTGCTTGAGCTCTAACACACTCTTCACTCCCATTAGCTGTTCAGCCAAGGAGCTGCCCTGCACCTCTGTGCCAAAAATAAGAGTTTGTCCGCTTCTGAGTGGAAGCGGGAGGAGAAGTAGGTTTCTCTTCCTCATTGCAAGAATGTTAAATGCTCTACTACCTTGGGGGGGCGGGGGGAATGAGGGTCTGAGCCAAAGCTTGCTAAAGTGAATGAAAAGATTTACAGCAACTTAAATAGGTTTTGGATCAGACTCTCTTTAGCATCCCCTTCCCCAATCTTGTGGCCTGGGAGCCACAGCATGAGTTATAGCCTGGTATCAAATAGACGTGCCCTCACCCCACACAGCTTCATAAACACAAATTCTCTTGGAACAGATGCTGATGAGGGTTATTAGCACTGCAATAGCAGCGAGGGCCCACGACTAGGTCAGGGTCCCATTATGTAACCCCAGATGCAAAGTGCAGCAGGCAGAGCAGCAGCTGAACTATACATGGTAAAAACAGTGCATGTGGGAGAGAGCCGCAGAGTCCAGATCTGAGCTATCCCAGTGTTTGCGAGCATCTGGATTTGGTGTTCCAGCTTCTGCCCACCATAAAGAGAGTCCCACAGGGCAAAGTTCTCAGTCCAGATCCAAACTTATTCCAAGTCTGAGTGTGTGATCCAGTTTGAGCCCATCTCTAAACGGTGGGGTGGTATGATGGGAAGCATTATGCTATGCTGCCATAGCCTAGTGTTTCTCTCCACTTTAGGCCACATAGGGAAAAACACATCAGGTTGTTTTTTTTTTCTCTCCAACCATGTTATACCCAAGAGATAAAAGGATCTTCAATCCTGTACACAGCTGGGCAGGGGAAAGGGAGGGTACCTGGCACAGCTGTCAGTTTATTACTGCAATCATGCCTGACAGCTTCTGGAGTCTTGGGAGAGAACCAGCTCCCACAGCAGAACTTCCAGCAGAGCCATTGGTGGATGGTTTTGAAGGGGTCATTGATGGAGTTAAAACAAACAAAGTACCCCACAGTGGACAGACAACCATCCACTGATATGTGACGGCTCATGGAAAATCTCCCAAATTATGTTTGCTTTCATCTCCTCTAATGGAGTTACTCTGGCTTTACACGGATGTCACTGAGACTAGATTCTGGCCCACAAATGAGAAACACAAACATCATGCATTGTGCATCTGAAGAAGTGGGGGTTTTACCCACAAAAGCTTATGCCCTAATAAATCTGTTAGTCTTTTAAGGTGCCACTGGACTCCACATTGTTTTTACAAATGTCATGTATTCTCAAGTGGCCAGGGGTGATTATATTGTGTGTCTCCAAGCAGTGTTAATAAGGAGGCTGTATTCAGCACAGTGAGCATGTACCCTAATTGTCTCAGAAGGCACCGACCTTCATGCCCACCACAGAGGGATTTACAGCTCTCAATATTCCTAATTTTCTGGAGGCCCTAGATCAAGTGTTTCTATTTACTGTCCCCATGGCCACTGCTAAATGGATGTAGCTCCCCAGTACTGATGGTTTGGGGATCATTCATTCAGTCAGAATATGGACTGTCACTGATGCAACAGAGCAGAATGTTGGGGTAAATATGGGAGAGGAACAGTTTGTTTCCAGCTGTGATGTCCAGCAAAGCCAGAACAGCTCTGTAACGTGATGTTCTATGGGTCACAGTGTTAAAAACCCAGTTACAGAACGCCTGCTCCAGAAGTATAGAAGAGAGGGTTGGCCTCTTCACCACTTATTAGGCCCTCTGTTGCTGGAAAGAGGATTGTAAGACCTAGGCAAAACCCACTGAAGTCAATGCCAGTCCCTCCGTTGATTCAATGTGCTTTGGTTCAGGACCCTAGAAGACAGGCTCTTCTGGTGTGTGGTTACATCATCTTCCTAGTGCAATGCCAAGTCCCTGAAGCCCAAACTCCCCACACATTCAGTGGAGTAGAGCAGAGTTGGAATACTGAGGTGGAAAGTCTCTTCACATGCAATATCTGTATGGGTAAAAGATGAAGCAACAGGACCACAGCAAATGAGCAATCCTAGGAAACTAGAGCTTGTCACAATAGATAAGGCTTTCAAAACTGCTGTCACATTGAATGGGAAGTTCCTCCACATAGCAGCAGCTCCTCAGCAGTTAAATTTTGTAACACCTCTGAGTACGTTATTTATATTGCCAACAAAAATTTTAAATGTTCTAATAAGCAACTAGGCTAGATAACTCATTCTCTCACAGCACATTAGCTTCTTACATTATAAGGGGAAGCTGGTAGCGACTCCTATATTTGGGTTGCCTAACACTTCCCAGTATAAAAGATTCTTGTGAAATGTTTTAGAGATGCTCTTACTCCTCTGTTGCTTGATACAAACCTTTGAAATAGGGAATGGAGAAATGCCTTTTCTTTGTCCCATGAAATTCTATTTAGATTTAAAGATCTGTGGAAAATCATTATTTTCCTTCTCTCACTTGTGCTTCTCAGGAAAATGATGGCACCAAAATATTAAGAGGACATGAATGTTCTAAGGCCAGATACATGTGTCATCAAAACAGAAGACATTGTACTGGGAACACCTAGTAGCTACCAAGCATCTGTAACAAGAGGGGCAGGAGGAAGAGGGAGAGATTGCTGAGAGGGTTCCCCCCCAACCACTCCTTCAAACCCAGCGTATGGCCCCAGCAGACCATCCTCCTTCCTCTGGATGCCATACAAAGCAAAAGCTTCCTCAACTGCTGGCTTGAAGTGGGGAGAGAGGGAGACACACACTCACAGGCCAGGATACCCAACCATCCTCCAGGCCCAGCATTAGGCCCCTGCAGTCCTTTCCACCTCTGGAATAACAGCCTTGTCCTCCTGTAGGTTAAGTAGTAGATATTGGTGCTGAAAAGTCAGGGTTCAAGCCCAGCCCTGTTTGTGATGCATGATGGAGAAGTGGTTACAAATGCACATAAGAAAACTTGTTTTTAACTTTTACAAAAATCTGGCAAATTGCATTTTAAACCCCTACATTAACTGAACATTACTTAGGTTACAAGATTTAAGGTTACCTGTGCAATCTTAATCTGCCCCCCTTGTGTGTATACACATTATCATATACTCTTTAATTACACAATCATTATTTTCCCCAGGGCCCCTGCCTCCTTCAGTGCACAGTATAGCTGCACAAAAGGGCACAATTAAGTTTGCAGTGCAACCTTAAAACTGGTATTTCCTAACTTTTGAATGCTTGATTTTGCAACCTAAATACTCATTTAATGAAGTTTTATAGTTATATAAATTTCATCTTAATCCTAGTTTTGGAATTTTTCAAACACTTTTGGCCAGATTCTGATCTCAGTTACTCTGGTGTACAGCATACCTGGAATTTGTAGTCAGAACACCCCCTACTTAAGGATAACCCTCTGCCAATAGAGAGGCACAGTATGATGCCACATTGTTAATAGTTCATCCTTTACATCTTCTAGACCAGCATTATTTTAAATGGGTTCTGTATAGAGTGCCACTGTTGAGGTACAATAAAGGGGCATCTGGGATGATCCTGAGCCCATAAAACTGGACAGCTGAGCACGCTTACAGATTTCCAGGTCAGCTACCTTAAAAAGGGACAAAATCTGGACAGGTGGTAACTCTAGTTATGTAACAAAGCATGGAGTGACTCTTTAAGTACACCTGCTGACCTACTACGGCCCTGGTTCTAGTTCAGCCCCAGCCCCAAACAAGTGCAGTCTGGGAAAGTAGTTTGCAGGGACTAATGGGAGATGATGTCACGGACCAGGTGACTATAGGGTGGGACACTAAGGCATGCTGGGAAGGAATGGCATGGCATATAGGAAGTAGCCTTGCTGCAGGTAAGAAGGAGGTAGTTCTCTTTTTTCCTACTAGAGCTGAGACAGTCTAAACACAGGCAAGCTATAGTTGGACCCTAGGGAAGGATGAGGTAAGTACCTGGTGGTAAAAGGAAATAGAGGGGCTGAAAAGTAAAGCTAGAATCCCATTTTGGGTACATGACTGAGATGTTCAGTCTCCCTTCACTCATTGCCAACTGAGACCAATGCAGGGGCAATTGTTTTGTCTATGGAGGGCCAGTTCCTATTAGTATTAATCAACCTTATGTCCATACAGGTGAAGGCTATTGCCAGGTGTTGGCCAAGAATGTCAGGTGTTTGGATTTCTGTTCCTTCCAAAAGGGGAGATCTCATTGTTTGGCTAGAGTGCTAGACCATATCAAATCATCCAGCTACTCAAGAGTGAGGGGAAACTGAGTCACCTATGATGGCTGTGTCTGGATGCTGGTAAGGTAAGAAGCTGCTACTGCTGACTATATACACATTAGTTTAAATGTCAGTCATGAGTTTAAATACGCTTCTATTTTCTTCACTATTCTTTCAAACGCTGTTTTTCTGGGGTTTATAAACTCAATTGCCATCTTTACTCTGAGCTGAAACTTACTATGTAAAACATAAAAATTGCAGAGGAATTGTATTTATACGTGCTGAATTGCATAATTATATATTAGCTCTGGATGTTTCCTGTGCTCATGACTTCCAAATTACTTTGATTTTAGAGGCCTTAAAAATTAAATTGCTCTAACATACTTTCACTATATCTGTGCAATTACAGTTAAAATATTATCACAACTATATGTATGCAGCCAAATCTAATAAAACCTTCCCAAACCTGGGCAAGCTAACAGGAAGTCAAGGCCTCTTACCTGTAAAGAAGTATGTGTGTACTTTATTTTATGCAGGAGAATAATTCCATTGACCTAACTGGGGCTAACTGTGTGTAAAGCTAAAAATGCAAGTAGTTCTGTGCAGGATCAGAACTTTCAAGATGCCTCAATCACCTGTGAGACAAGAATTAATAGGGTTTCCCACTGGAGCCACGGGACCAGTGGACCCTCCGCAGGGATGCCTGCTGGAGGTCCACTGGAGCCGCCTGCCACCCTCCCGGCAACCGGCAGAGTGCCCCCCACAGCATGCCGCCCCAAACACACGCTTGGCACGCTGGGGCCTGGAGCCGGCCCTGACCCCCAAGTTCCACCTCACTACTTGTTTACAAAAATACAAGTGTCGCAGGACACTATTACTATTTTTACCATATAATTATAAAATCAATTTAATATAAATATTGTACTTACATTTCAATGTATAGTATATAGAGCAGTATAAACAAGTCATTGTCTGAATGAAATTGCAGTTCATAGGGACTTTGCTAGTGGCTTTTACGTAGCCTGTCATAAAACTAGGAAAATATCTAGAGGAACTGATGTACCCCCTGGAAGACCTCTGCATACCCCCAGGGGGACATGTACCCCTGGTTGAGAACCAGTGGAGTACAGCACCTGCCTACATCATTAGTCAATACTGGATGCTTCAGAGAAATAATCTAGACCATGGAGGAGGAAGGAAGCTCTTCTGATCTCAGTAGTAAATTGTCTTTTCCCTGAAGCAGATTGAGGTAATCAATCTGCAATTGTTAATCATCTGTTGGTCTATCTGTGCAGGGCCAGCCATAGGAACATGTCACGTGCAGAAGTAGGGAACCACACTCAGAGGATCACCCTTTGGGCATGCACCTAGGAACTCTACCAGCTGCTGGCTTACTGAAGATGAACTTGGGAAGCCAGTCCTTCCAGCTTCTCACTGACTCTCCCCTTCCCACATTGTTACTCACCAGCTCATTTCTCTGTGGTGTAACAAACCTGTTGGATGTGTGTATGTATCATAACAGATAAAACAAGGGAATTTATGGTCAGCTGGGGGATTAGATCCAACGTTTTGGCTCAGTCTGTTTGAGCAGCTGAATCTTCTGTTTTGGGTCTGAGTACCTAAAATTCCATTATTTTTATTTCTCCCTCTTATTGAGAAATCATCCCTCTTATCCTCTCTGGGAAAATGCTCTTCCAGAAAATGCGTGGTGCTTTGCCTTTTGCACCAATTGAGGTATACCACTGCAAGTCAATGTGGAGGTACAGAAGGCATTTATACCAACGTCTTCTAGATTTTAAATTGCAGTAGGATGGACTGACACAGGGTTTAGAGGCCTTGCTTGTTCCTAAGTAAGGGGTTAATTCTAGCTGAGACTTTGAAGGGTGTAGTAAGAAGGCAAGGCTAGAGACACAAGGTCCAATCAGGCTCTCAAAAGGGAACAGAGGAAATTTTATAGGGCAAACTCTCACTCCTGCATTGTGTGGTCTGCACTACCATGGCGAACAGCTCTGTGCTGCTGTTGCAGAAGCCTCTCCCTGTCTGGTATAGGGTGGCATTCTAAGATGGGCAGGTGGCAGTTTGGAGGAAAGCCAGAGGATGGAGATGAGGGATCAAACAGTCCTGCACTTCGGCAATTCCGCACCCTAGCAGCGGCACAAAGCAGCCATCGCAATAGTGGTGCTAATAACCCGCACTCAGGTTCAAACCACTCACCAGGTAAGAAATGAGTTTCACATCACCTCCCCTCCATCCCTGCTCCAGCGCAGGCATGAACCTGCCTCAGGAAGAACAGCTCCTTCCTTGTCAGGGGAGAAGGGCAAGTTTCACACCTGTGCTCAAAGGACTAACTTGTGCCCCAGGTTGCCCTTTAACACAAGAACAAAACCTTGACCAATAGAGCCTTCTGACGGAGGCTGATTACTTTTTGCTGCTGAACAAGCAGATTCATTCTCCCACCTTACATAGTGTTAACACAGTATTTCATGTGAGTCTTTGTATCAGTCTGAGCCTCTGTGCCTTTGAAATACTATTGGGAAAACACTTGATACATGATCACATGGCCTGCCACAGGAACAAGTTTGTAAGCATGCACAATTCAGTAGAGGTGACTCTAAAATAGGTCCCAGAAGCTGGACTGAGAGACTCCTGCCCCTTTAAAGAGTTCAGTGCAATAACTATAACCTTGTACCACATGCAGACAAGCAGCTGTGGCAAGGGCAAGGTTACTGTTCCACCCACGCTGCTACTGCAAGGAGAGCTTGTAGGGTAATTAATAAAACCAGGAAAGGAGAATGGCTACACAGGTTGTACTTGAGAAGGTGATTGCTGAAATGATCCCATCCATTACATCTGGTTGCTCCTATGGTGGGTCACTGACAGCAGCACGAACTGTGGGCCCCCCCCCCTTTTTAACATAGGTGTAGTTTGAGAGGGCAGGGGAAGTGTTGCTTCCCCCATAGTGCAAGCACAGGCAGGTGTGGAGCGGCACCGGCAGGGGCTGTGCTTTGCCACAGGGGAGCTGATCACAGAGCTGCAGGTGCCGGACAGTGGCTGGTGGGAAGGGCAGAAAGGACAGGCTGCACAGCTGGTTCCCAATGAGCTATGTGCAGCTGCTGGAGGGATGAGAATGGCTGCACCAAATACCTGCGGGGATGAGGTGGTGCAGGGGGTTAGTGCCACGAGCGAGTGCAGGGTTAGGGAAGAAGAGAGGCCCAGGAGGGGAGTGGAGGGGTTAGGGTAAAAAGGATGCAGGAATCCACTTTGGCCTTGGCAGAAGCAATGTGTGTTGGGGTGGTGGGCATGCAGTGTCACGTGACACCCCAGATTTCTCAGGATGCCTCTGGCTGGGACACCCAGCAATGAAGAGGCAGCATCCCTCCTGGCAGCTGCACTCTCCATGTGTCTGTGCAGTGAGAGGAGGGAGGAAACAGAGTGCCTGGCTGCCGACTGAGCAGCCCCCCACGGAGCTACTTCTCTTTCCCTGTTGCTGGACTCCTAGCACTATTGCCTGCTTTGCAGACTGTCTGCTGAGGTGAGTCGGGTGGATAGAGGCAGAGGCAATGTGTGGGGCAGTCACATGCACCCCACAACCTTTCAGTTGTGTCCCCCCACTAGCCAGTTGTGTTGCCTGCCCCATCCCCCCACTTCTACAAAGGTTCCGGTGCCCTGGGTGACTGATCTGTACAGAACTCAGGCAGATATAACACAGTGGCTTGTGACCTCTAATTGGACTTGGTGCTTGGGATAGCTGTAGAGCAAGTCTTGTTTTTAGTGAAGTGAAAGAAACTTGTGATGCTTTGTAGTGGAGCACCAGAGGGTTCCATTTAGTACATGCCTAAATGAAGGCCAGACGTCATGTGACTAGATTTTTAACATTGACCATTCATGCCAACATTGCTATGGGGCACAATACCTCTCCTACAAATTGCACCTGTGGCAGGAAGCAGTGCCATTAAACACTTGTCCCTGCTGTGGCTAATTCAGTCATAATTAGAGAAATATAGATAGCAGGGTTTGTGATGACTGGGAGAACTGCACAGTAAATTGCCTGCCAGGTCCAAAGGTTGCAGATCTCACAAGACATCTAGACAGATGTATGTGCAGTGCTGGGAAGGAGTCAGTGATTGTGGCGCATGTAGGTACCAGTGACATAGGGAAAGGTTGGAGAGAGGTCCTTGGCCAAATTTCAGCTAGTAGGTAAGAGATTAAAGACCACGACCTCCATGGTAACCTTGTCTGAAATGCTTCCAGTTCCACTCACAGGGTCAAAAAAAGACAGGCAGAACAGCAGGATCTCAGACTGTGGATAAGATGAAGGTGTAGGAACTGGTAAACTTTTGGGAAAGGAGGAACCTATACAGCAAAGAGCCTTCTCCAAACCAAAACCAAACCAGTTTGCTCACATGTAAACTTAAAGCTTGTAGAGGAGTCTTTAAACTAAAGTTTGGGAGAAAGCCACCATACGGAGGAGGCACATGATTTTGAGTGGAAATATCTCTTAGGGATGAGTTTATTAAAGAAGAAACTCTATATCTTAGTAAAGAGGACAGGAAAGAAGTTGGTAAAGTACAGGTAGGAGCTAGTGAGGAACAGTCAGTCACGTGTAAAAAAAAAAAAAAAAAGTCCCATTTAAATATAATGCATGAATGCAACCAACAGTATATTGGCAAAATGTACAAGTGCTTATGCATACATGCTAGATGGATGAACTAGAATGCCTGGTATTAAGGATATTGATAGAATAGACACAGTGTATACTTGGTGGAATGAAGATAATCAATGGGATATGGTAATACCAAGGTACATTTGGTAGATATAAAATAGGAATGACCAAGTAAGTCACACTGCTAGAATAGCACTATCTGTGAAAGCTGAATTAAATAAAACAAAAACATCTTAAATGAATCTAACTGTACCAAAAAAAACTATGGATAGAAATTCCCTGCTTGAACAATAAAAGTACAGCAGTAGGAAGAAGCTACCAACCAGGATGATGACTGAAATACTCTGAGACTGGAGAGGCTGCAAAGGCAGGAAAATGCAATAATAATGGGGGATTACAATCTATCCTCCTATTGACTGGGTATGTCACCTCAGGGAGGGATGCAGAGAGACAAATTTCTAGATACCATAAATGACTGCTTCTTGGAATAGCTCATCCTGGAACCACAAAGGAAGAGGCAATTTATGATTTAGCCCTAAATGGATTACAGGATCTAGCCCTGTAGGTGACCCCAGCTGAACCATTTAGTAATCAACCATAACGTAATTAAATGTAACATCCTTGTGGGGCGGGGGGGGGAATGCCAAAGAAATCCCCCACTGTAGCATTAAATTAGAACCAGGGAACCATACAACCGAGAAAAGGTGGTTAGGGGCAAAAAGGCAACCTTTAAAAATTGGAAGTCCTATCCTAGTGAGGAAAATAGAAAGGATCATAAACTTCAGCAAATCAAGTGTGAAAGTATAATTAGGCAGGCCATGGAAGAATTTGAAGAGCAACTAGCTAAGAACAAACTAACAAATTCAGTACATTAGAAGCAGAAAGCCTCCCCAACAATCAGTGAGACCACTGGATAATCAAGGTGCTAAAGGAGCACTCAAGACAAGGCTGTTGAGGAGAAGCTAAACAAATTCTTTGCATTGGTCTTCACAACAGAGGATATGGGGGACATTCCCATATCTGAACCATTATGAGGCGACAAATCTGAGGAACTGTCCCAGATTGAGATTTTGGAACAAACTGATAAATTAAACAATAAAAAAGTCACCAGGACCAGATGGCATTCAGTCAAGAGTTCTGAAGGAACTCACATATGAAACTGCAGAACCACTAACTGTGGTATGTAACCTCACGTAGTGCACTTTTTTTTTTTCTTTTAAAGGCTCCAGAGGCAATTCTGGCAATTACAGGCTGCTAAGCTTAACTTCAGCACCAAGGAAATTGGTTGACTCTACAGTAAAGAACACAATTATTGGACACAGGTGAGCATAAGGTGGGGAAGAGTCAACATACCTTTGGTAATGCATGATTTCCCTTTACAAGTCTACTAGTATTCTTTGAAGGAGTCAACAAGCATGTGAACAAGGGTGATGCACTGAATACAGTGTACTTGAACTTTCAGAAAGCATTTAACAAGGTCCCTTACCAAAGACTCCTAAGCAAAATAAGGAGTTATGGGATAAGAAGGAAGGTCCTCTCATGGATCAGTGGAGAGCGGTAACCAGCATGGTCCCCCAAGATTCTGTACTGGGACCAGTGCAATTTGACATTCACAAATGATCTAGAAAAAGGGCTATATAGTGAAGGGGCAAAGTTTGCAAAAAATACTAACTTACTAAAGATAGGTAAGTCCAAAGCTGACTGAAAATTTACAAAGGGATCTCACTAAACTGGGCAAAAAAATGGCAGATGAAATTCAGTGTTGATAAATGCAAAGTAATGCACAGTGGAAAACATGCCAACTATACATACAAAATGATGGGGTCTAAATTAGCTGTTACTAAAGAAAAATCTTGGCATCATCCTGGATAGTTCTCTGAAAACACACTCCCAACATGCAGCAGCAGTCAAAAAAGGTAACAATGTTAGAAGCCATTAGGAAAGGGATAGATAAAACAGAAAATATCATAAATCTACTGTATAAATCAAAGGTACATCCACATCTTGAATATAGTGTACTGTTCTGGTTGCCTCATCTCAAAAATGAAAGTGAGAAGGATTATGGAACAGCTTCTATACAAGGAAATATTAAAAAGACTGGGAATGGTCAGCTAAAAAAATGGACAGCTGGGGGAGAATACGATATAGGTCTATAAAAGCATGAATGGTGTGGAGAAAGTGAACAGGGAAGTGTTATGTACTCCTTTTCATAACACAAGAACTAGGGAGCACCAAATAAAATTAATAGGCAGCAGGTTTAAAACAAACAAATGGAAATAATTCATCACACAATGCAGAGTCAACCTGTGGATCTTTTTTCCAAGGGATGTTAAGGCCAAAAGCATGCCTGGGTTTAAAAAAGAATTACATAAATTCCTGGAGGATAGGTCCAGCAATGGTCCAGCAACACAAGATGCTCTGGGTGTCCCTAAGCTTCCAACTGCCAGAAGCATCAGGCATTGGCCCCAGTCAGAGACAGGATACTGGGCGAGATGGACCATTGACCTGATGGAGTATGGCCATTCTTAAGTTTTTATGTAATCTGTGGGAGTCCCCTGCCAACTGGACACTAATGCAGACTTTATTAGCTTAATACTTTCTACCCTGGAATGTCACAAATCAACCCCTCACCCTGCACCCCAATGGGATTTGTGTTCTCTTCCTACAGTGGGCTCAGTAGCAATACCTTCAGTTGAGCAAAATAAGCCTTTCACATCCCTTCAGAGCCTTGCTCCTCAACTGACCAAAGCAGTTGGCAGCTAATAATGCTTGACTTTTTCCTAAAGAGTAGACTGTGGCTATCTGCCAAAAGATTACAATTAAACCTTTAGCACAGGCCCTTGGAATCCTTGGGTGCTGAACTTGAATATATTGCTGGAGTAGCCTTGGTCTCAGAAAATCTCCTTTCCCGGCACCTCAATGGAGGTATAGGGAGAAGAGGGGGTGGGAGAGAATTAATCAAATTGCCATTAAAAGGGGGGGGGTCATCAAAGTGGATGGGAATTCCTTCACCGCTATGCTCTGAAATGGGAGTCACAAAAAATTGCTTAATTTACAAGGCAAAATTTTGCCATCCTCTTGACTTTCAGTTTCATCTCTGTACGGCAAAGATCCGCATTAATCGTTGTGGCTGAACACAGAGCTAAAACCGTCCCAGTCATATGTCTTGTCCCAGCCAAACATGAGGGAAGTGAATCTCTGGCAGAATAGCTCTGAGGAAACAAACTAAGACAATCTCTATTGTCAACTCTACTGTCCTGTGGCTGTGCAATGTCTGCCCACAGGACTGGGCCACTCGACCTCACGGTTGGAACTCAGTGTAACTCAGCAATAATAGCTACTTCAATTTTGTGTTGCCAAACACCAGCCTCTCACTGCCCTGACAATGTTGACAGATGGTATTGAAAAGGCTAAGTATACTGTGGGTGGGTGAGGTGGGGGTGCCAATCTGCCGGCAAGGAATTGATTGTGATGTCACAAATCAAGTATTATAAACCAGAGTCAGCTCTGGGGAACCTACAAATGCAACTCCCTTAAAAATCAAAGAAGCAACACTCACTGATGCCAGTGGGGAATTAATCCCTGTTACTTTATTGCAAGACCAAGGGGAATGTGGTTGTGAACATCTGTTACTTGATGTCAATTTCTCCCATTGTGCTTTCAGACTTTTCGGGAAGAGAGCCTGCTGTCTCTCCTTATCCAAGAACCCCAACCAAGATATCACGCATGGTACTTTTCAACCATCTCATGGGTAGGGTACCAGATGGCATGGTCTACCACAAACAATATCTTTCTTACATAGGATGTGCCTCTCCTCACCCAGGTAAACTTATGCAGTGATTCTACTATATCAATAATGAATCTTTGAAAGGGACTCCGCTAGGGTAGGTCTCCATCTCTTTTTAAAATGACACCATTCAGAATATATAGCACATGGGATTAGAGGAGGAGTGGAGGAGACAATGGGTGTCAGACAAGCTTGGAGGGATTGCCCAAAGGCCTACAAATTGAAGATTACTAATGGGTCTCCTTGTATAGTGATCAGAGATAGGACTGTTGTAGTAACAGAAGTTAGTAATGAAGGAGTAGCAGATTCTATTGCTGCTTAGACTCTATGCAGGATGTGCCCTGCCACTACTCCACAAAGCAAATAAGTGCTCAAGCATAAGCACCATCATGGTAAAATCTGATAGTTGTGTTGATACTGATTGTTAGGTATCTAATTTCTTAGAGGAGAATTAAATCAAAAGGGAAGGAACAGGTATTCATTAGATGCGTCAGGAGAGTGAAAAGTGTTACTATGCTGTATTGAAGGAATATGAGAGAAAGGGAAAATATTTGATTTAATAGGTTTCAGCTCAACCTATGATTTGTCCATACAGTTTCCTAACTCGGAAAAAAGTACATATTTTATATAACATCTTATTTGTGGGTGGAATCAGGCAGTTGCATATCTGACTTAGAAAATGTATCTGTAGTTATTTGTGCCTGTAAAACTATAGCTGCAATTATTTCCAGATGCAAAATTGCAGGCATGGAATCAAAATCAAGTGTTTAGAAGCTAGAGGAAGTTTCTCCCATTGAGTACAACTACTTTAGGGCCAAAATGTGACCTTCTGTACTTTAAACAAATACACCCCCACCCCACCCCATTTTGACACATTAAGATTACCCTATATAATTACATAGCATGCAAGTTGCCACCAGTTTTTGCTTTGTTAACCACCTCACTGCCATTTCTTGAAGTTGCAGCTGTACTGTCATTATGCAGTGACTCCAGGCATTGGATTATCCAGGTGTCACTATTTTAATAAGTCAGTGTTTGTTACCATGTCAGGTACCACAGTTGTCAATTATTTCCTCTCTTAATATGGGAAGAAAGAGTGGTATCTCAGCTAACACTGTATGGTGACTTTTAGCAACAATTGGCTGTTTAACAGGGACCAGTGTACCTAGCACATTAGGCAGCATAGAAACTGCTATGAGAATTTAACAGCCTAGTTCAATTTTTTTCCACATCAAAAGTAACTATCGTATTTGTCCACAATTTAGTGGGAGCAGGGCTGCCCAGAGGATTCAGGGTGCCTGGGGCAAAGCAATTTCAGGGGTCCCTTCCATAAAAAAAAAATTGCAATACTACAGAATACTATATTCTCGTGGGGGCCCCTGCAGGGCCCGGGGCCTGTGGCAAATTGCCCCACTTGCCCCCCGCCCCTCTGGGCAGTCCTGAATGGGAGAGAAGGAAAGCCTTCAAGTATAGCCAACATGACTCAACTATAAAGCCTTAATTTTGTGGCTAATGATTCATAAAGCCAGATTATCAGAAACACACATTTCACTTTGTACTTAACCTGGTTATCTGCACCAAATGTCACGTTATCCTACTTATTGGACTAACGTACTACTGTAAACAGGGCTCTTAAAACCCTTTTTCGCCAGCAGCAGAAATATGATTGGAAGGGGGGCTGACCTAACTCCTGATCCCTCGCAATCCTTTGGGCGTCAGTTTTCGAGGTAGTATTCATTGCATGTGGTCAACAGTGTACTGTTTCCAGTAGCCAGCAAAATTAAAATGTGTTGCTGTTTCCCTTCCACCTCCAGAGGTATGTGAGCTCATGACAAATCAGCACTTTCTGAATGGTTATAATCAGTTATAGGAAACTGAGCACCAGAAAGTGGTGTTAGCAAGACTGCATCCTATCTTAGCGGACCACGAAGTTGGGTGAAATGCTGTGGGAGAGGAATTGCTTTCATTTTCCTATGCCTTCCCTTGTGCATGGGAGAAGTTCTTGCTTTGTAGATTATATTTTTGTAAACCCAGTACATTAGCCTCTGTCAAATCTCTCCTTAAAAACTCACCTCTGCTGTGATACCTTAAAAGAAAAAAGCTTGGAAATGATTAAAGACCTGATGTGCTGTAACTGCTGCTTACTGCACTAACCATAACTGTCTTGTTACTGTGTGCTCCACACACCCACAGCTGTATCTGCTTATCCACCTGTTTCTCATCATACGCTGACTTTAAGCTCTTCTGGGCAGGGACTATTGCTCTGTGTGTATAGTGCTTAGCACAGAGGGACCTGAGTTCTTGACTGAGACCCAAGAGGACTAATGTAATGCAAATGATAAATTCCAGTAGAGCCAGAAGCAGCCATCTACCAGACTGCAGGCTTACAATAATCACAGGGAAGATGCTGTGCATTTTCCCTCAAAATAATTTCATTATCAGAAAAAAAATACATTTTGCCTGGCAAGCCAATCTAGAACAAAAAAAATCTTCCTGGAGGAGTGTGGTGAGAGTTTTCAGGTCACAAGCACATGTTCTCATGAGACTCATCATTATTTATAATCACATTCTTCTGCAAAAAACACAGATTTTACATTATCAAAGAAATATGCAGTGTTAGGTTTCATGTAATTTTTAAATGTTGCCTTGCAGAAGACTGAAAGGCTCAAGAAAGTGGTAATGGGATACAGAGCTTCAGAGCCTGCTTTCTAACTGTAAGCCTGTACTTTGAGCATGGATGGAGGAAGAGAGCAGCAATGGCTTTAAGCTACTTTGCACTAACCATATTCTTGAGTTGTGCAGGGTTCTGTCTGGTCCACAGTGTAACTAGGCTGCTCTAACTTACATTCTGCTTCCTCAGGCCCCTGGAAAGCAGAGCTTGCACTACACTATAGACACTCTGGCCACACTCGTGCCAGGGTCTGGGAGCAGGACTACCATAGAGTCCTTACATTACCTCTTCAGGAGCGGAGAAGGCTGTCTGCAGGAGTATTCTCAAGGGAGCATTTCTGCCCTCTTTCAGGCCCCTTTACAATGCCAAAATGATGTAAAAAGGGCCTTAACTTAAGGGAGAATAAGGCCTCTGTTTCTAGGTTGCTGGATCAAAATGGTGAATATAGGTGACTAATTTCTAGGTTGTTGAGTTATTGGTGACCAATTAGGCAATGAAACAGTCATCACTCTTTTCACATATAACTTGGTCTCCATGTTCCTACTAGAACAGGTGCATATATTAAACCACTTCAATAGGCACTTCACTGGCATCTGTTGGCAGGGTCAATAGGAAGGCAAAGAATTATTACAAAAAGACGACAAAACTACAGTCTCACCAATGGGACACAGCATGATGCTGTGGTGATAGTTGTATTGCTACTAACTGTGCAGTGCCTGTTCTACATATACACTATTTCAGTTTCCAGGCTGCAATGCTATATTTTGCCACTTTCATACATTCAGACCAGATGCTCCTGTCTGATTTGCACTGTATAAGCAGCAAATTCCCCCACCGTGCAGGGGAACGCTCCTGTACCTACCCTACCTGTACGCTCCCTACCCCTCTGGCATGGCCGGCATGGAATGTGTTCCCGTGGTTAGGAAGGAGCAGGGCAGAGAGGCGCTCCACTATGTCCTATCCTCCACTGGTGTAAGTTAGAACTGTTCCCCTGCATGGACAGGCCTGAGTGGGGGCCTAAAACAAAGGGAAGAGAGGCCTTTCTGTGCGGAATGGGGCCATCCCAAACTGGGAAGTCCCTGCTGTGTACATTCTATGGGAAGTGATTCGAGTCTGTGAAAATGGTGATTCAAACACACACATAGCAGTTTCCCATAAG
Organism: Gopherus evgoodei; assembly: GCF_007399415.2. Taxonomy (NCBI): domain Eukaryota; kingdom Metazoa; phylum Chordata; order Testudines; family Testudinidae; genus Gopherus; species Gopherus evgoodei. The sequence continues at coordinate 109,831,644 of NC_044325.1, read as the reverse complement.
ACAGACTACAGAAATACTGACGTGGCTGAACTGTATGCTAATGGCATATCACAGCCCTGTTTAAGATTCCAAGGGAGACTCTCTTCCCCTAGCAAAGCCAGGAGTCTCTTATCTCTGTGAAACTTTCTCTAGCCGGACTCTGGGACTGCTGAAGGAACATTCCTTCTGTTAGATTAACACAATGAATTCACACACACACACTGTGCCTGGCAACTGTGGACTTTGCAAGTTAAAGGAGATATCTGATATACAGGGAAGAAAGGTGATAATGGATTTCAGTGGTGATGAAAGCCATTACAGAGCTGACAGCTGTAAAAGAAGGAGATTTACTGTAAAGGTGCTAGCACCAGGGTACTGTCTGGATCTGCAGAATCTGTCAATAGCAAGCTGTGATTCACTGTTATAGGAAATACATACTAGGAGTGAAGCACAGATTGCATTGTTCCCAATTTAGAGCAGAATTAGTACACTTAGTACAGGCATAGATGCTTTAACTGCAGATCACGTTCTTCTCACAGAAAGCCAGTGGTGCTGAAGAAAATGAGAGCAAAATACTGAAGCGCCCCAATAGATGCATATCCCAGTGAGATGTAATATTAGGAACAAATGGCAGCTGTCTTTGTTCTTGACCTGACTGTGACATGCTTGCAGGACAGTCTTGACGTTAAAGTATGGCATTGGGGATATAGATTTTTAATTTCCAGACTCTGCCACAGGTTTCCTGTGACTTGTTCAAGTCACTTTCAGACACTAGTCTCTGCATGGGTCTGATCTCACACCAGTGAGGTCAGTGGGGAATTTTGCCATTGACTTCGGTGGACATAGCATCAGGCCTCTCATGCGCCCTTTCCCCTCCCAGTGTAGCCAAGCTTGGCAGGTGCAAACACTTTCAATAATGTAGTGCAATGAGTGTTTTGAACATGCACAATCCACTGACCCCAGTGGGTTTTGCAGGTAATAATTCTAATGATTATGTGCATGGGTAATAAACTACTTTAAGAGGGGCAGAGAGGGGTCTGCACTCATGAGATGGTGCAGCTATGTGCATGTTCCAAATCCTAACATAATTAGCGTTTCACAAACAGCCAGGGCCGGTGCAACCATTTAGACAACCTAGGTGCCCTGGTCGCCGCTGGCATTTAGGCGGAGGGAGCTGGAGCAGGGGAGCGCTGGGAGGGCTGCCTGCAGCAAGTAAGGAGAGGAGGAGGTAGAATGCAGGGGAACTCCCTGCCCCGCAGGGGTGAGCTGCTTCACTTCTCCCACCGCTCAGGCTTGCGGCGCCAATCAGCTTAGGCGCCACAAGCCTGGGAGGCAGGAGAAGTGAAGCAGCAACGGTGTATTTGGGGTGCTCGTGTGCAGAGCAGGGGTGAGCTGCCGCAAGGGGGCACCTCAGCGCACAGAGTGGGGAGCTGCCGTGGGGGGCGGTGGGGCACCTTGGGGTGGAGGAGGGGCACAAGGTGGAAGTTTAGCCTAGGGCGCAAAACATCCTTACCAGCCCTGCAAACAGCTAGTTGTTCCACACAGTCTGCCCTCATCATGCCCACTTTACAGATAAAGGGAAGATAGACAGAAGTTACACAACTTGCCCAAAACCACCCAAGGGATCAATGTAACAGCTAGAGTTAGAATCTAGGAGTGCTTAGCTCCCTGCTTTGGGCTTAGATCACACTTCTATCATTTATTACAAAAGCACAAGGAACAAAATAATTACTGATCCTGGCAGAAAATTGTGCCAGTCCCACAACTAAGTCACCATAGCTCTACTGAAGTCACTGGACCTACACCAGCTGAGGATCTGTCCCTCTGTCTCTTTAATCCATTCTACACTGAAAGAAGTTCAGCTGTATCTCTTGATTTGAAAGTTACCTGTAATCTTTGGCAACAGGTCACCTGGAGCTTCCTGCTATTAGCATGAATGTATATTGTTACCTTTGGAAATTCCTGCGCCTGATGCCAAGTTAGGGTATGGCTACACTTACAGTTGTACAGCGCTGGGAGTTACAGCTGTATGAATACAGCTGTGTAGGGAAAGCACCGCAGTGTGGCCACATTGACATCTACTAGTGCTGCAGTGTGGCCAAATTTGCAGCGCTGTTGGGAGTAGTGCATTGTGGGCAGCTATCCCAGCATTCAAGTGGCTGCAACGTGCTTTTCAAAACTGGCGAGTGGGGTGGAGTTTGACAGGGAGCGTGGGGGAGACAGAGAGTGGATTTTTGGAGCTGACACCGTTCTCAGCTCCCTGCCTTGCAAGTTTAAGGACTGGAAGATACACAGCACCTACCTTCAATCATTTAAAAAGTTTTGACCCCTTCCCCCACCCCTCTCTTATTCACTAAATGCAAATTATGCACTCCTAAATAGCCTTCAGACCACATAAGCAGCTGCTCAACACAGACTCCCCTCACTCCTCAAGCAAACAGCTGTGAACATTCCAAAGCAATTCCCCTGCCTCTGCTCGCTCGCTGGAGCAAGGAGCAGCTGTGTTTGTGTTTTAAATAAGTAGCTCTGGGGAGCTCAGAGTTCAGCCATTCTTCCGGTTTGTTGTGAGCAGGCATTCTGGGATACCTCCTAATACCCTGGAGGCCAATAACAGTGCTTTTGGTGGCCACACTTGATGAGCAGCGCTGCATCACCAGTGCTGCAATTGTTACACCCCAAGTAGACCAGGTGTACAGCCAGCACTGCAGCCAGGGAGTTGCAGCGCTGGATGTGTCTTGCAGGTGTGGACAGTTACTAAGTTGCAGCGCTGTAAACCCACCACCAGCGCTGCAACTCTCCAGTGTAGCCAAGCCCCTATTCTGATTTCACATGATTTAAAGTCTGTCTGCATGAAGAGTTGGGCTCTGGGTGGTGTATGGAGGGACTTCCTACATTCAAACACTACAAAAGGCTCAATATACCGCTTCACCAATTCTTATTTAAAAAGGTATGGCTGGCCCAGTTTCCCTTCACCCTTTGAGACTACAGATTTGGGAGTAATTTAATTTGCTGTCTTAATGAAAGAGGACATCACAGCCCACCGAAGGAAAATGGTCTGCCTAGTAATGAGTTGTCTCAGCTTTGGCATTCCTTATTGTTTTAAACCCAGACTGCAAGGATATTTAAACCTCATGTGCCTAAGTCTAATCTCACAACTGGGTAAACCTCAGTAACTACCGCCATCAATGGGGCAGATCCTCAGGTGATATAAATCTGTACTTGCACCACTGACATCAATGGAGCTATGTCCATTTATACCAGCTGAGGATCTGGCCCCATGGCATTAAAACCAGTGTAAATGGAGAACTGTTCTGCTGTCTTACATTCACTTGTCACTAAATGTTAAATGACTAAATACTTTATAGTTGAGACAACGTAGAAAAGTCTTGCAGGAAACATCAGTGACTCTGTGTTTAACAAATGGTTATCAAATGTGCTACTTCTAGCCAAATAGATACAACTCCCAAGAGGAAAGCATAGCTCATTCTACCTGGCGAGCTGGATTAGAGCCCTGATATGGGACCCCTTCATGCTCTCATTAACTAAGTGGATTTTTCCCACAGAACATGGATGGCTCTCAGCCCTGTGCAATTATCTGCAAAGTTTATGGTGACTGAAGCCCTTGTGACCCTTGAGGTATTGCTTTGGATATAGATACTTCAAAATGAATATGAAAAGCCATCCTAAAGGAGTTTTGTCTAAGGACTTCAGACCCGGATCCTTTAAACGTGTTTTGTAGTTCTGGGTTTTTTTAGATTTATGGGCATGTGACTAAAAAAACTTGAGCAAGTGAAGCAATTCAATTCCACTGCATTGTTGACAGTGGTGATCAGCACCGATTTCTTAAAATGTAACCACAGTGGGAGCGGGAGCAACAGCCTTAATTAAGGTATAAATGCAATGTCTATTATAACTAGGGTTACCAGATAGCAACTATGAAAAAAACAGGACAGGGGGTGGGGGATATATAAGGTGCCTATATAAGAAAAAGTCCCTGAAAATGGGACTGTCCCTTTAAAAATGTGATATCTGGTCACCCTAATTATAACTCTCCAGTTTCAGTTGTTCATAACTAAGGCTAGTTGTTTGTCATGAGGGGTGTAAGGCTGATAAACCAAGTGCCAGCTCTGGCCAATGCAGTAGGACTTAGCTAAGAATTGACAAACTCATAGCTGGAAACCAAACCAGCTCTCCCGTATGTTGGTTTTGTTCAAAACAGGTATTAGTCGTATAAGAACGTATTTAGTGTTTAGACTCTATGAAACTTGCCAGTTGCTGCATGCATTAATCTCACTTGTAATGTCTGTATTTCCTGCCATAAGGAAATATGTAAATTTTCCTTTATAACTTTGAAAATGTTTGCTCTGAACATGTGAACCTGGCCATGGGGATTGTTGCCGCACCCATTCAGAGGCCTATCAAGATTAAACAGGCCACTAAGGGACATCACAATTTAAAGGACTGGTGAATGGCTCTATCACACCTTGGAAATGCTATTGCAAGGGAGCTTGTCTTATTGACTGGAAGCCAAATGTAAAAGATAACAGAACAGGGTCACAAGAAAATTTTTCATCTCTTTGCTGTTTGAACTCTCACTTGGATGGAGACCTTAAACTAAGGTAGAGATCCCCAGTGGGTTACCCCTGAAAGACATTTTAAACTTAGATTACCACGTCTGTCATCCTTAGGAACCACTGAATGTAACACTGTATATGCTTGCTTTAACCTGTAAATAACTAATTTCTCTTTCTTAATAAACCTTTTAGTTAGTTTAACTATTATAGGATTGGTTATAAGTGCTGTCTTTGGTATGAGATTAAAGATACAAAATTTACCTGCGGTAAGTGACTGGTCTCTTGGGACTGGAAGCAACCTGAATACTTCATGCGTAAGTGACTATCACTAAGTCTAGCTTGCCTGGGTGGCGAGACAGACTAGAGAGCCTAAGTGGACCCATCTGTGACTCCACGGTAAGACGTAAAGTGATCCAGAGGTTCACATTTGTTACTGAGTTAGTGCAACTTAATTACAGAACACATCACCAGTTTGTGGTGTCTGCCCTGTTTTTGACAATCTGTCCTGAGGTAGGCACTCAGTCATGAGCCACTCTCTAGACGGGGGTGGGAAGGGAGGAAGTTATGACTCTCATAGCAAAAAGTGTGCAAGTGATAACTAATCTTTTAAAGTCATGACATAAGGCTTTCTGCTCAGATGGTAAAAACTGGCCTAGTTCCAATCTAGCCCATGAAGCTTTGCTCAATAGCAGGTCAGCTAGGGTGACAAGGGCTCTTTAGGTATATCCATAAACAATTGTGTCATTGAAGTTACAAAAGGGAAGCGTGCAGTAATTAGAGCTCTGTCAAGAAAAAGCTTACTGCATTTTTGTTTAAACTTGGCTTGTTGTTTATTCTGAGCCTTAAGACAATTCTGGAAACTACTGTAACTATGTGAACTTACTGCATAAGAAAAATCTAGTTTGTATTGTATATTGAATGAATGGAAAAACTTATCAATACCTCTAGTGAAACAGAATTAGGATATAAACAAGATGGAAATAAGATTGTGTTCCATCACAACTCGTTTTTTATCCTGAGATTAGTGTTTAATTTCTCAACCTTAACACTGGATCAATACATGTCCCTGTAAAAAAAATAATGGGGACACTCCTATGACATAGCCAGGCAGGTTGAAACCCTGTTTTTGTCTTTGCAATAGGAGTTGTTTGGTTACACAACTTCAATCATCTCTCAATAAATATTACAGCTGTAGAAGATTGTGTATCAGCCGTAGTCTTCAACTTTTTTTCCACTTGCAGACCCCTAAAAAACTTCAGAGGTGCTGACCCCTTTACAAATCTTAGACATTGTCTGCAGAGCCCAGGTTAAATACCATTGTTCTATGGTAATGACAACTGTTCACAGACCTCTTAGACATAGTCTGTGGACCCCCAGGGGTCTGCAGACCACAGGTTGAAACACGCTTTTCTACAGTGTTTATTCTCTAAGCACAGAAATTAACACCAGTCATGTACACACAAGCACAAATAAGGGAAAGTCAGCGGGCTCTGATCAGTGACATTGGCTTGGAAGGATCTGGTGATGCCCAGGACATATGGGAAGATGAATAACCAGTCCGTACAGTGCTTCTAGCTCTCTCTATCTAGATACTTATAGGCCCAACATGTTATCTCCATCAGATGCTTTGTAGTTCCCGTCTGTCATGTATGTTTACAAAAACAAGGTTTCAGCTGTAATGAGATCTAGCCTTCTACTGTGGTAATCCAATTACCATTAGACTTGCAATGGATTTTTCCAAGAGTCTTTCCTTTACTGCTTTCCTCTTCTGAGGAAGGGGATGTAGCCTAGGAAGATGACTGCCTTTAAATCAAAGCAAACAAATCCTAGGTTCTCTACAGAAGGGCCTGGAATTTTGGTTAAAACAACCTACAAATATTCATCAGGACACAGGCTGATCACAAGCCAAGCTCACAGAAGAATGTGCCTTTCCTCCCCATGTATTATATTGCACTAAGTTAGGGGCATCACTCAAGGGAGTTGGCTCTTCTGAAGCATCAGGTACTTACTGTCAGGATCCTGTGGGGAGAAAAACCATAGTAGATTTGTCTTGCTTTCCCAAAAGAGAAGTGCATGCCCAGTGGCAAACTCATTCATGCTTTTGCTAGCCTAGGAGAAGGTACAGCCCTGTTTGCAGTGACTCCCAGTGTGGGGATGTTTTTCTATGTGGTAAGTGTCCCATTTCACCTATAGGTGGAGTGAGAAGTGTTGCTATTACAAGTGCCACGTTCATGCCTGCATGAACATTTGCCTCAAAGTGGTTTTGGTTGCAACTAACAGTAGGAAATGATTTGGGGGCGCTTTGGAAGACCATTTAAACATTCAAAAAAGTTACCAGGCAGGGAAATATTTGAAGAGCCCTCCTTCATGCAAGCCCAATGTGCAGTCTGTCTAAATGGGAGTCCTTTGAAATATGCAGCACTACATACTCAGCAATTCTCGGTAACCGTCTTGTGTTGCCTCGTTCTTATTTTTTCCAGACCTTGAAGTAAAACTGTGTGTACCAACAGGTCACAGGAAGGGAACCCTGCTTCCCTTAGTCATGCAGAGACCATGAAACATCTCATGAGCAAACAAGTAGGTTTCAGCTCAAGGTGCCCCATGGGGAATTTAAAAGCTATTCAGCATATGACTTAGTGCTTGTGATGTGATTCTGAGGACAAAGAGCACTGTTTGAAGGATACCAGCATCCCACTTCAATAGGAGTTGACTTTAGGAGCCCATGATACTCTTCACCTTTAAAGATTTGGTCCCCAAAGGGCAAGTGTGCAGAGACCATAAACTAAACTATGCATACAGTACAACCATACACAATGGCCTTGTCTGGCCTAGGGGAAAATTAGGACTATACATTCACCACCAACCCAACTCCACAGATGCTATCATTGGAGAACTAAGGGTACTGATTTCTTTGTGCAGAAGCAGTCAATGTTGCTGTACAGCCATATGGAGAGGTAAAAGGATAGAGGAGAAAGCACAAATGGCAGATGCTAGTCATGTTGCTTGACACATCAATGGAAGACTCCCACTACCACAGAGATGGGTGCAGTATATGAACCTAAATGGACTAGAGCAGAAGCCCTGGGAGTGCAGGTTGAGTTGGCTTCTTTAGGCACCAGTTCTTAAGGCATGAATAATATTGGCAAGCCATGATTTCCACCACTATTGCTAGCACAAGTGTAGAGTACAACTTGAACATGGTCCCCAAAACAGAGCTAGAGACCAACTACCTGCTACATAGCCTATCACATGGCTTCAAATACAGTTGTAACCTGTTCTTTAACCCTGATACAACATACATGGACCCCAACTGGCCCATCATATTATAGTGTTACTATGCTTGAAAATGGTTTCTAACCAATTCAGCCTTGTCAAGACCAGGGAACAATCAGAGCTGTGATGCTCCGCCAGGGGTAGTGATGGGGGAAACACCAGTACAGGCAAGGGTTAAACTGCCTAAACCTTCTGCAGAGTCTACCATTGCTGCTGCTAGTTGAGCAGCACTAGATTTTAAGAGGTCTAAGGGAGTTAGGCACCTAAATCCCATTAGAGGCCAAATGTCTTTAAGATCATTTGAAAAATCACAGGCTACAAGTCAAAGTGTTCTGTCTAGAAGCTACAGCTATGCTAGCAAGGCTATCAGTGGGTGGGTGAGGTCAAGCCTAAATAATACCCTGGCCCCAGAGACAGCAGGGGCTCTGAGGCTGCTAGAAGGCATGAGCTGACAGTGGCTCTCAGTAATGAGCCCCTCTAGACCCATACTGGAAACTGTTTAAGTGGGAGAGGACAAAACCTCTTTCAATACGTTTTCAAAAAGCATTCTTTTCATTGAGACTGATGGCAGTGGCTACTGAGTGAGAATAGAATTAATCAGCAAATACTTACTAAACAAACACTCTCCATGTAATGCATTACATTAGTTTTCCTTTCTTTCTGCTAGTAGAAGGGGCCCTTAGACCATCCTAGCCTAGACCAAGGAAACAGCGCTTCAGTCTGGGTTTTGTTGCTGGCTTTCCCTTCAGTTTTACAAACCCACCATAAGGCTGGTGTTAATAGTTGCTGTACTAGTCCCTTCCAGAAACAAGGGCAGAACTTACTAACTCTTCCCATTAGCGTAATAATCTGCAGTGGGGCAACTGGCATGCTGCCTTCTCCTCCCCAATTCACAAAGCAAGTGGTCACAATCTATGTGCTCCATCTCTTCAGTATGTGCCCAATCTTCACCTGCCCAGCGTGGTCAGAATCTTGGCTTTCCTCCATTAACTAACTCTCTTCTGCTATACCACAAGCAAGTAAAGGCCAAGAGGATATGAGATACCTAAAGAGACTATAAGAGCTACCTGTTAAGATTGGAAGGTGGTATATGCCACGGAGGCAAAGAAATTGCTTTGAGACATTGGGGGTGGGGAGGAACAGCATCCCAGAGTAAGTAAGAAAACTTCCATCAACAGGGTCAGTTACAACAGAATTGTCAAAATACTGAAGAACAGTGGATAGGCCTGGCAGAGAGATGAGCCATTTCTGGGCCAGATCTATGCTGTTTTACACCAACTGAGGCTTCATTGATGTCAAAGGAGCTACACTGATTGACACCAGCTGAGGATCTGGTCCAGACTTGATTCTAGCAGAGATGGCTTGTAATGTATCTGTAACATGCTCCTATGGCCTCTTTTATGCAAAAAGTCAGACTAAATGATCACAGTGGTCCTTTCTGTTTTTGGAGTCTATGACTCTATGCCATAATATATTTTGCAGCATATACCCTTATTTATGTTATCTAAGAATATAACTTGCATACAAGATATGCATGGTATGTATGAGAAAATGTCCTATTTACAGGACCAAGCCTCCATAAGTTATTTTTTTAAGCAATAAATTGTGGTGGCAGTGGAAATTAAACTTCCAATATTCCAACTTCTTTGCATTCGGGGATTCTTCCCTCTTTAACAAATTGCTTCATTCCATGTAGGAGTATGAGGGAAAATAAAAACTAGGAGAAAATGATACTCCTGAGTAGCCAAAGACAATTGCTGCATCTGGAATGAACATACAAAGATCATCTAAGAAAACAAGAGAAAAATCATATCAACTGCTGTATTCAAATATTTTTCCCAACCCAGGCCAATATTGCAGGCAGGCAAAAGATGATATGCATTATAACCAAATGCAATTCCATGTGCTACTCTGGTCTTGTATCAGGTAATAATGCCTTTATGGTATATGCCCAGGATATCCCACATCCACTTTTCAGTCTGCTAGTCAGCTATCCCAGCATACTGCACTACCCAAGTCTGTGGGAAAAGAGGAACGTGAAAAGTGGCTGGTAAAGGTGAACTGCAAAGCAGTTGGTTTTGACTTTGCTGCTCCCTTATGAAATATAAGGATTCACTGTTTTCTTCTACCAACTTTTACAAGATCAGTGGAGAAGCACAACATTGACTTTTAGGCAGTTTCCTTTCCCACTTGTACTGTAGAGTGGAGCAGCTGCTGCTCTGGATACAGCTTCATGTGTTATCACTGTTCCAGTCCTAAGGTTTTACTGAAGTTTTCCAGCAAACAAGGAGATGAATGAAGACTGTATTTCAAGGGGGAAACAAGCAGAAAACAACTTTTAAAAACGCTTGACTTTATCATTGCACAAGCACAACTGAAGGCCCCTAGTCTATATTTTCTGCTCCACAATTCACTTTTAAGATGTAATTTCACACAGTGCAACATTTTGGGGTTCAACACAGACCAGTGAAGCTGTGTTACCAGCTGCCCTGTGTGCCTTAAATGCTCTGCTGCTGTGGCTCACAGCCTGATCTCCAACAGATGAGCCTGTAGTTTCCTGCGCCTGTGTGTGCTGTGCAGCCCTGGTTCTGCATTCTGGCCCCAACCACCGGCCTATACCACAACAGCCCCACCCAGGTCTCCACTAGCTATGGTTAGTGCTTGAAAGGTGACCAACACACCCCCAGTTCTGAAGTTCCCACAAACCATCTGCCCTGAAGCCGCCAGCCCTCTCCTGGAACACTCAAGGTTCATTGCTCCTTTAAAGAGACAAAAGTACAGCTTATCATTTTAGCTGACGTTAACAAACCTTACCATTCAAACACAGCACAGGGTTGGATTACAGTGAAAATTCAGCAAGGTTAAGTGATCCCAAGTAGAAAGGAGAATGGTTACAAAAGTAAAAATACACTTTCTAATAGCTAAGACCTAACTTAACAAGCTACAGCCAGCGCTCAAGGTAGTTTTCTCACTAATCAGTCTTTGTCCAGCATGGTTGACTAGATCCTCTGATCAGGAACCAACACACCAAGCACAAAGTGTTTGGTTCCTTTGTCTCCTCAAGTGGAGGATAAAGATGGAGTCTCTCTCTCCCTTATACTTCCTCCAAAGGAATGGTCTTTGTCCTGAAAGTCAGGAAGGCTTCCTGGGGATTCAGGCACCAGTGGTCTTCTGGGGTGCAGGAGCCATGTTAATTCTCTGCCTCGCAAGTTCAGTCTGAGGATAACTTCCACTGGTTTAGCTTGATGGTTTTGTTTGTTGCTAATATGTAAATTGAGGTAAACCAACATTCCTTTAGGAAAAACCTGTGTATTATTGTGACAGGGTACAACTCACCACTGCAGCACCACCTACTAGTGGTCCTGGGAATTAGCTCTGCACCCTTTTCTGGTAGAGTCTCACCCACCGTCATCTCTGCTCCTGGACACAATTCCTAGGACCACAGCATCCTCTTCATGACACTGCCCTCCGGCTGTGCCACACTGCGTTCTCCGCTTCCAGGGGACCCGCAATCTCCACCCAGCCTCTTCCCTCAGGGACAACTGCAGTTCATTGTCCCAGGGCCACTTCCCATGCAGTTCCAGTACCCTCTTCTGCCCTTACCCCAGGACCTCAGCCAGCCAGGAGCTCTCTAGTCCCTGCTCACAGCACTGAAGTGTCCCAGATGCTTGCATTCCAGTCAGTTACTAAACTCTGCTCTGCCTGCAGCCTTTCTTATATGGCCTTTCCAGGCCATGACTGGCTACTCCTCTCAGACCCTTTCTAATTGGCTGCTTCCAGCACAGCCTCCCTAGGGCTGCTTTTAACCCCTTTTCTGCCAGTGAGGGGCAGCCGCCCCCTTTACCTAGCCTACAGAGTCTGGTTTTAAACATGTTCTAGAACAAACGCACTAAGAGCAAACTTCAAAGGCTGCCCCTTAAGAGTGTAAAAAGAGAAATTTACAATGTTTTCAAGATATTGCAAAGTTATTTTAATTCAGGCTCTAAAGACCTATTCACCTCTTCACTACTGTTGCACTGACTGCAAGGGCCAGTCACTGGAATGTGAGGCAGGAAACTATTGTGCAGGCCTGGCAAAGATGGGGGTAAAGAGTTGTTGCACCTACTGCTTTTGAAGTGTTTTGATCAAAGAACTTCCAGCTTTGATGTAAAGCACAAGGGAATCACTTCAAAGAGAGCCATTGGCCAGAGTACTTTGAAAATGGGAAGATGACAAATCAATATCAATTGCTGGTGCCTAATATCTCTGGGCTATGTGCTGTAGTGAAGGGACTGTTTAACCTGCTGACTAACAGTTATTCCTGATGCAGTTATAGATTTGTCAGTTAAACTCATTCAGATAAACTCTGTGCCTCCTGGAAAGAGGACGGCATATAGAGGCACATAAGATATACACAGAGGTTCTTTGATCCTGGGATCACAAAGTGCTTTTCCACATTAAAGTAATAACACCCTATATTGGCTCATCTGTAGGGACTGAACCTGGACTTCTAGATCTTAAAGCCACAGCCACTGTTACTTCAGTTCTAAACAACCAGCTCTAATAGTTCATACGCAAACATCTACATGTGGTCTTGCACACTGTATTAGTATGGATTATATTTATTAAGCTTCTTGATTACCAGGTGAGACAGGCAAGTAGTAGTATTCCTATTCCACATAGACAAGGCCCTTTGCTTTTTTTACTCATTTTTACAAAAAAATCTGGGGTTTCAAGAGTTATTTGGTTTTCACCCATTTTCAACTGAATTGTGAACCACTCAAGTACATGAAAATACTGATTATGTTAGGAAAATCCAATCCATTACACTAGGTAGATATATTTATTTTAGTATACTAGTGTAAGGGTAAATGTGGGGTTGTCTATTTAAATTAAAGCAAGGTAGTGGAAGATATGTCCCTACATGTGCATGTGTGTGTATCTTATGATACTGGGTGCACCAATGAATGTGTGCATAAAGTCCAAAGATGCCTTGTGACAAGAGGAAGACGGGGACCAAGTCTCAAAGATAGACATTCTGATCAGTTTAAAGGATGAAAGCCTCAATAATAGTAATTTGGGGGGGAAAAAAAAAAAGCAAAAGCCATGTTGCTGCTTCTGGCTTGGTGAAGGAAGAAGACAGGAGTTTCCTGTACCCAGCTGTCTAACGCCATCTGGACCAGCTACAGCTGAGAAAGAGCAATATTAGAGGTGAACTTGAGGCAACACAGCCCTCACTGGTCTCTAAGGAAGAAGCAGCAGAGGAACTGTCAAGTCAGAAATCTGATAATCTGGACAACTGAGTCTGCAGATGAGAACCACAAATGGACATAGAAGTGAAGGCAAAAGTCCACAGGAAAATTATAAGCCAAATGGTCTCCTTCTGAAAGGACTTACCAAAAAAGAGCATCCTGGGTGAGCATCCAAGCTCAAAACGACTTGGAAAACCAAGGCAGGGCAAGGAACATGGACATAACTAAGGGGTCCAGAGAATAAAATGGGGAGCAGGCCACTGGGGGGGAGAAGAGGGCAATAAAAGCTGATTACTAAAACAACTGAAACTCAGTTATACTTAGAAAGGGTTCCCACATCACTGGAAAGGAACTAGAGAATCTCAGCAGAAACGCAGAAAATAGCAGATCTATCACAGCAACTCTGTCTGATGGAATACACAAGATTTCTGAATATAGAGACGGCAGCAAGGAAAGTTACCTATAACAGCTGCTACCTATTTTTTACTTCTGTCTTGAGCATTTATGAATCATGTTCAGCAGGAGAGAGAGAATTTTCAACCCCTGCAATTACTCAGGTGGCAAAAGGAACAGATACATCAATCCCGTCTCTGGCAGAATTGCAAGCAATATTTCAGGTCCAGGTATATTTTGAGGACACTGACTCTGCCAAAAGAAAATGGAAAGAGAAAAATACAACTAGGCATCTTAATACTGGCTTCTGCTAGTAATAAATAACAAGATGGGCAAGAGTCAGTTACAAAGGGAGACCCTGAAATGTTTTTCAGATTTTTTTTTTTTTACACACATACTATGGGCCAAATTTTGCTCTTAATTTTATGGGTGTAATAATTTTGTCCATTCCTAGCAATATTTTTATTTCTATTTATGTTCATAGCAATATATATTATAATTATTCATTTTCTTTCATATTTTGACATGAAGTGAAGTTATAGTCTGCTCTTTGCTTCCTTCCCTACCCCCCGTCAAAAGGCTAGACAAACATATGATGTTGAGGATATATCAATGTATAGAATTGACAATACAGTCATGATCCCCTATGAACAATAAACTTTAATGTTAATAAACACTGAAATTTAACAATGATTTCTTTTTTAGGGTTAAAAAAGGTCTTTCATCTATGCAGCATTTTTTAAATTATCCTACAGGAACCGAAGTGCAGTAAAATAGAATATCCCATTATGAAACGGGTGTGTGATACCCTCTCCAATGAATGTTGTATTGATATTTTATATTGATACTTGTATAACTGAAAATTTATCTGGTACACTAAGTATCTTGTTTTTCACTAATGGTCTGAACATTGCATAAAAACAATACAAAGAATATGTAAAAATATTGGTGAGCATTTCTGGCTAATACTAAGTGTTTTCTGAATATTTTAGTTTACTTTAACTGGGCATAGAGAGATATTTTTGTAGTACTGGAAAGCCTAAACATACAGCCAGCCACAAACATGATATCAGCCTTGCAAAATTGTCATGATAATTAGCCGACCCAGGCACAGAGTCTAATCCCCTCTTCCACCACCACTATTGCAGCTACTCGTCCAGATTGAATGGCGAGAGGAAGAAAAGAATGCATCGGGATAAATGATTATAATGTGAAGGGAGGACACCAACTTATTTATTTTTTAACTCCCCAGAGGATCCCTCTATCCTGGTGAGTGGACAAAGCTGCGTTACACCTACGATGCACAGCCAGGCACGCTGCTAGAGAGCTGGTCCATACACCTTGCACATCCCTCCCACAGGGGCAGACAGCGCACACACTGCACAGAGGTTCCCAGATGTGCAATGCGCACAGGGATTTTGACAGACCCGCGCCCAGTCACATAAATCACAAACATACCACGAATAGCAATAGGACAGTGCCTGCTGCTCCTTAAAGAAATCATGGGGCAGCTCTGCTCAGGCTGCTGCGGGGGGCTGACCGAGCACGGCTCTCCTTCCCCATCACAGCGTCCAACCGGTGAGACCAGAGAAATGAAATCAACAAAGTCACGCTTCCTAGTCACGTGCACGGTGTTTTCATCCAATGCACTTTTTCGCAGGATTCCCCCCACCCGTCCCCTGTTAAAGGTGGTGGTAATTCTCTCCCCACATCCCAGCAGAGGAAAGCACAGGCTGGACAAGATGGTAGCCTTGAGCCTAAGAAATTAGATTCTGGCCCCAACTCCGTTCCTCTCCCCAGAGCCAACCAGCTGATGGAGACTCCGATTTAACCAACCCAAGGCAGCAGCCCCAACACATTACTCCAGTCCCTGGTGGGGCAGCGATCCTTCACGCAACCCAGCACGGGGCCAGTCCCCGTCCACCCACACTCCGCCCCATGTATACAGGTTCCCCTTCTCAAAAAAAAGTTGGGGGTTTCATTGTTACTATATTCCTGTTTCATCTCCAATCCATGCAAAGCACCGTGTGCACTCACCACTGTGACCGGCGACACCATGTCTGCTCGGTAGGCTTCAAGCTGAACTGCACTCCCTGACCCTGGCTCTGCGGCTGGTTCCCAGTGCCTGGCGCTTTCCCTTTAAATAGGATCGGGAAAATATATCTGTTTTTCTCAATGCCGATTGTTTTTCGGGTTCTTTTTTAGAACGCAATGACATCACAAAGGCCGGAGCCAATGGGCTGAAGGGAGAGCGGTTAGGGGTGGGATCCCAGGGTAGCTCTGTCTCAGTCGCCCCTCCCTCTGCCTTCTTCTGTAGGCTCACAACCTGCAGCTGAATAGACTCAGCTCATAAGAGGAGAGGAATAGGCTTGCAGTTTTTTGCTTACCCTTCTTCTCCTGCCCTTCTCATGTCCACAGTAGGCTTAAATACACACACGTACTCACAGACAAAAACATGGGTACGCTTACAGACACCTGCATAAACACATACACTCACAGAAAAGCCTGCTGATTTTCACAACCCAGCTCCCAAATAAAGAAAATGTCCAGTCCAGTTGCTACTTATGTGCCAAAAAATTCTAGAATCCAGCACATCTTGGAACCATAGTGCTGCAAAAAACTTATTCTAGACATGGATTCTGATGGACCCTGCTGTTTTTGTGCTCAGAGTCCCAAATTCCACTTCCTAAAGGGCTCACCCACCTGCTACTAGTGTGCCAAAGTCTCCTGGAATATGGCACATCTAGTTGCTACAGGGCAACAAAAAAGTAGATCCAGATCTTGCCAGTTTTTGCGCAACTCTCCAAACTGCTTATAGTTTGCCAATCTTTATATACATAAAACAAGGAGCTCATATGTGAGAGAATCCTTTCAAGTAAACCATAGTGGAAAATGATATTAAAATAACACCATTAATCATTATGTGTTAGACCACCAACTGAATTACACAATAGATATATGGCCATCAGTAAGTTATCATTTCTTATTATATGCACCAAATGTGTGCTAGGCAAACTACAGATCAGGAAAGCCATGATGCATACCCAGAAGAGGTCACAATTTAAATATAGATATATTAAAGGATAGGTTATTGTAAGTGAAATTTGCAGAGCAAAGCGCAACTGAGGAAATATTTTAGGACAAGATGGAGTGAGGCCAATGGGGGACATCAGAAGCCGGAAGAAGGTTAAAAGCTGCATAATAAGGATTGGGCAATGTTGCGGATATTAGTATGTAAACGAGATTTGATAAACAGGAATATCAACTCTATAAGCATCAATTAAATAATTACTCTTCCTGTTTTTATCTCCCACATGGTGAATATACTATTATGTTCAGGATACTATCATCGGTGTTTCTGAGATAATGTCAAGTCTAATAACTCCTCCTTTGCTATTTTCAATTACAATCCTTCGATAAATCCTGGTAAACATCCATTAAGTCATAGGTTGTTAGACATGCTCAATGGTACAATCACAGCCACTGCAACATAATGTATCTTCCATGTGTCATAAATGATCTGCTCTCTTATACAAACAGGTTTCCTTCTTACTCATTTAAAGCAGACCAGAAAACTGACTCTTCCACTTAACAGAAACAGCATGTGAATTTTCTTAATATAAATTTTTATAATTTACTGTAGTCTAGAAAGACTCCAGCTTGGTGACTATGGAAAGATGGAGTTTCAGCTACAGCCAAAAAGCTTCAGCAATGGAAATATATTTAATAGAACCTAAACTGGAAAACAGTAAAGGATTGTGTGATCAGCATCCGCCCCCACTGGCATGTAAGGGGTTAATATAGCCCTAGGGAGGCTGCATGGGAAGCAGCCAATAAGAGAAGCTCGCCTTCCTCTGCAGTGTGGGGCATGGGTCACTTGCTGGGGGATTCTCTGCACCTTTAGGTCTTTAAACCACGATTTGAGGACTTCAATAGCTCAGACATAGGTTAAGAGTTTGTTACAGGAGTGGGTGGGTGAGATTCTGTGGCCTGCATTGTGCAGGAGGTCAGACTAGATGATCATAATGGTCCCTTCTGACCTTAAGTCTATGGGTCTATGAGAGAGGCTATGAGGAACAATCAATCCAGGCCCAGCAGGCTCATATAAGAAGGATTGCAGGGCAGAACAGGGTCAGTCACTGCCTGGAACTCAAGGAGGGAGGCCTAGACTCCTAACAGGTGGATAGAAGCTAGTACCATGGACAGAGCAATGCTAACAGGGACTGGGGGAGTGAGAGGGAGGTCCTGGTTGACTGCTAGGCCCTGAGGTAAGTGTGAAGAAGGTGCTGGGGCTGTGAGGAAGTGGCCCAGGGAAATGTGCTGAGACGTTAGAGGGGACAAAGTATATGGCTGTCATCTACAGGGTCCCTGGGTTGAGACCCACCACTCTGGTCCCCTGCACTTGCCACTGGAGAAGTGGCTGGACAGTTGGACTGCAGTACTAAACCCTGGAAGGGGGAGCACAGATGGTGACATGGCTGGAGGGCTGTGCCATGAAGAGGATGCCACGGACCCTGGAGTGATGTGTTTTAGAAAGCTTCTGTGATGGTGGGAGAAGCAACATCAGGAGAGGGCATACTGACCTGCAGAACTAATCCCCTAGATGGCCAGCAGGAGGTGCCAGTGTGGTGAGTCACATACACCTGCATCACAGCTGGCAAATTGTGTGTGTTCTGAGTAAGAACTAGATGGTTGACCTGGACTTCAACAAGCAGATAAAATTGCCAAAAAAAAAAAAAGTTTGGGAGTCCAAAGATGTCCCTTAGCAGAACTATTGCCCTCTCCACCTTCCCATCATAGGTGGCTCATAGTACTTTTGTACATTCCTTCCTGCTTGTGTGCGCATGTGTGCTCTCTCTCCCCCTAAAAGTTTTGATCCAAACCTATCTGTGCTTCTCTGGTCTTCACTAGCACTAGCCTTCAGTGGGGATTCTGAGTCCCACTTATTGTTTTACCTTCATTCTCCCCCTCCACTTAACTTGACTGGACCTGATTTCCTACTGCCCTGCACCTTATGTTGCCATTTAAACCTGTGCAAAGTAAATGTATAGTTGATATGAATGGCCACCGCTCATTTCAGCAGTATTTTCCTCCCGCTTTACACAGGTGTATATGACAATGCAAGGTACAGGGCAATGAAAAACAAGGCCCAATATTTCTTCATTTTTAAATGTCCTTCTCTCTGTCCTCCCTTTATTTTCCCATTGCTCTCCTCAACCTCGGTCAAATTGCCTAGTTTAATCTCCTTCACTCAATACCCTGAAAATTCTCAGTCCCTCTTCCCTTCCTTACTTATACATCCACCTTCCACATGAATTCCAACATGCCTTTCATGCACCCTGTTTTTTCTCTATAATCCCCACTTCTATCCTGCCTACATATCTCAGTGGTCCTAATTTCTTTCCTCTTCACTCTGACTGACGTTTCATAGCCTCTCCTACTAGTATCCCATTTTCCCTCCCTCTCTCCTCCAACTTCTTTTCTCAGTTCACAACCAGTCTCCCTCTTCCTTCAGTCTTACTTATTAAAGAGACAAGGGTGTTTTGATGCTGTTTACTGCTGGGTATGTGACTGAGTCTATTCTTTCCAGCTAGTCTCTGGCTCTTTAGTGTTTGATGTTCACTTTCTAAACACCAGGAACAAACCCATATCAACAGATTCTCTCTACATGTACCCTCAGCTCAGCACTGATGCTACTTTTTTGAGGTCAGTACATACTGCAGAAAGTTGCTTTATGGGCATCACAAATTTGTTTAAGTGCTTTGCTTAATAAGGATGGGATTATTTATGTGCCTTGCTGAATGGGAGTCTGGATATTTATTATCTAGACTACCACACTGACATAAAACCATCTTCACATCAAACCTGTGCAAACTCTATAAGAGGCTTGCAAAGGTGTAACTGAGGGCAGAAGGTCAGCAGGTAACAAATTTGCTGTTCATTGCCAAAATCTTTTCTCAGTTACATCCATGCAAACCCACTGATATCAATGAAAGACTGAGGGCAGCATTTTGCCAACCAGCACATGGTATAACTGAGGAATGTTTCATTCTTTTTTACAGAACCATGAATGTGCCCTTCCAAAATCACTTTGCATTATTTACCAATTAGAGATGGGCTCTGCAAGTAGAGAGAATGAACTGAAATCTGTACTAAGAGAGAAAATGTCTCTGCAATGAAATTTGAAACAGGTAAATATCAAATAAACAAAAATAAATGCTTTTCCACACAGCATGAAATCACATGTAGATTTCACTGCTACAAAGGGTGGTTAGGTAGTTGAATACTTTAGCTAGATTTTTAATTAGGCTAGTTAATTAGATAAGTTGCTATATATTAAGGTAAATGCAATCAAATCTCATTGTTCAGGGCATTAACTGAAGAGAGATCAGGAAGACATTTCTTTGCAATATACAGCATTGCACAATTAAGGTTGAATCCAGCCCCACTGACTCTTGCTATCCTCTTCAAAGGAACAGAACTAGGGGCCAGATTTTTAAAGGTTTTTAGATGCCTAAAGATGCAGGTAGGTGCCTGCTGGTGATGTCAAAAATCTGGCCCTTGATTCTTAGACGAACTCATCTGTTTGTTTGAGCCTTTACTTGCCCAACACAGCAGGGAATAGATATTCCATTATTTTGTACATTTTGGTATTGGCTTTTACTGCTGTACGACACTCAAAGGGCCTACCAGGGTCACCATTTGTACATCTTTTAATTGTTTCTTGTGAGGTTTTTACCTTTGTCTGGATTGTTGGATATTAACTGTGGCTAAAGACTGATCCAGCAAATCTTGTATTGCTCCATTCATGCAGCTACTCAATATAGTTCTTTGTAATAGTATAAATTGTAACATGGGTTTATTATTTTAGTAACTAGCTCAAAGAAACTTATTGCAAGTGATGGGGAACACTGGGGAAATGTCTTGGCTACCCAATTCCAGGGCGGTACTGTGAAAACTCATCTCTTTTAGCATGGGGCATTACATGATCTGGTTGAATTGCATACAGTGGGTCTGGCATATCATCTTAAGATAATTTCCTGCAAGAACTATTATTCATTTGTTATGGGTTGTTGCCTAGAAGTCCCAGTCAGGGAAGTATTGTGCCAGGCATAATGAAATGATGATCCCTGCTGCAAAGAGTTTACAATAAAAATATAAGATGAAACAATACTGTTTCCCAACATTATTAATAGCGCACCAGTTTCATGACACCGAATACATTATTCCCAACACTTTAATGTCTATTTCTAAGGTATCAAAATAAGTGCTAATGTAAAATGAGCATTCCTCGTACGTCCTGTACAATTCTGGAAATCACGGTTTGGAACACCAGACTAACGTTCTCTGCTTATCATAATGAAAACACTCACAGAACAGATCTTCACACAAACACCCTCCATTTGGAGAAACAGCATGTCAGGCAACCATTGGAGTCACTTTGGCTGGTATGTGAAGGAAAGAAAAGGAATACAGAATGCAATGAGCTGATGAGGAGATAAACTTGGTCTTGGAATGTGGGAGTAGCTTTTTTGTTGTTGTTGCAGTTACTGGATTCCTCCTTCTAGGATTACTTTTCTGACTGATGCAGGAGAGATTGTGATGAGCCACACGAAAACAAACATTTTATTTAAACTACAGCTTTAGGGAATTTTTGAATAGGAAATTTATTGCAGTTTTGATTTTTTTTTCTTTACAAACATGCTCACAGTAAGCATGAACAGAGTTCAATCATAGTCATGTGATCATACACTTACTGGGTCAGGGTTTGCAAAACAGAACTTCAGGGATTTGTGTGTGTGTAACAGTATGGAAATGACTCTGGTGAACCGTGTTTGTGGGTTATGAAAAGAGAGAGAAACTACCTCTTAAGAATTTGTTTTTTGGTCTCATAATGAAGTTTTTCCTTCTACTTTTCTCCGCTTGGTGGACTCCTATGTGGGGAATCAGTGGATCCAGGTAGCATTGACCTGAGAGCTAGTCTCTCTAGGCTAAATAGTCAATGGTGGTTCCCAATTACATGCACACAGGGCCTAATCCAAAGCACTATGAAGTCAGTGAAAGAAATTCACTGGATAAGGCCCATAATGGTGCATGTCAGTCTCAGAGTATGCTATTCTTTATATTACCCTAGCACTCGGCGCTCCATGAACCAGGACCCTTTGTACTAGGTGTTGCACAAACCTAGAACAAAAGGACGGTCCCTACCCCAAAGAGCTTATGTATTACATTAAATTACAATGGTTATCTTAGTAATATGAAGGGCTAGGAATATTTATGTAACTGAACTCTTAGCGGCTGGAGAATAAGAATCCAGCAATTTAAATTTCTTATTATCCAATGGTATCTATTGTCCCTAGCTACAGGCTAAAGCAGTAGCAACAGACCTCTGATCTCCAGGTGCCTCTGAGAACATGGAAGTCCCATAAGCTTTCCTAGTGTGCAGTCCCAAGCTCTGCTAGAACAAGCTATGTTTTCTGATAACATCGCCAGGGGTGTACATTCTGTTTCAGACTTTCAAATCTATTATTAATACTAAAGCTCCTGGGAACAAAACCACTGAAGAAAGCAAAAACAGATGTGTGATCTAGTAAGTACTAGAGATGTTTTATTTAAAGAATCATCTGCCAGGTATTCCTTGGTCTGCTGCTTCCTGACTTCTCATATCAGTTATTTGGAGCACTTTGTTACTGAAGTCCAGACTACTTTCATATGCTAGGGCCCGCAGGATTTATCCAAGGAAACATTATAGAAAATATTTATTTTTAATTATATCCATCTCCATTGGAGTCCAATGAAACTCTTTTCAGTTTCTATACCAACCAATATGCTTGTATTCTACAACGAAATCTAGTGCTTTCTCCTTTAGAGGGCAACTATAAGCTATTCCTTCTTGTACCAAGTGTTTTTCCAAAGCCCAGAGAAATCTGGAAATTACCTCATCTTACCTTAGCAGAACTCCCATGATGACAATGTGAATGGGATCAAGAGTGGACTATGACCCTGTGAAGTACCTAAACATTTGGACCCTGATCCTTCTATGAGCTCCACACAGGCAATTGTCATGCCCTTAGTTACCCTCATCTATTATATGTTCAGTAACTTCTTATCACTTCAGCGATACTCAATGAGAAAATATGCTCATCTTTAGAACCAGTGCTATTTCTTCCCTTTTTTGTTTCTCTCCCTCTTCCCTGCCTATGTCTCTCCTCCTTTCTTCCTTCCCAATTTCCACCCCTTAAGCTTTACTCCCATCCTCTTCCCCATTCCAGCTGCTAAAATGATCAAAGTAAAGTAGTTAAAACCGAACCATAATGTGCCATGTGTAGACTCCAACTTAACACCATGACAAAATGAATGGGGGGCAATGCAAGTTCACACCAATGCTTTAGGTTGTCTACAGCTTCAGGACGATAACTGTATATGTTCACTTTTGAAAGGTTTTCTTCACAGCCATGAGTGTTAAAAACATTATCTTTATATGTAAGATTAGAGTCCATCACACAAATACAGTTGAACCTGATCAAGACTGCAGGCTTACTAATTAGATTTTGTTCCAGTAGCTATCCCCCTCCCACAAAAAAATATTAAGGGAAATTCACTTTTTTTAACCTTTCTTTTCCAGCTCAAAAGTGGTTCAAAAATCTAAATTTTTAAACCAGATATATTTGTATTACCCTTCCAAATCAAGTACAGACAGGTAACCAATCAGTGGAGGTTGACAAGAATTGCAAATCTCTCAAAATAAACAGAGTAAACCCAGTCCATGCCAAATAAATCCACTGATACTCAAATGGGTAGCTAAGATTAACTGACTACAACTTAAAAAAATTGTGCCCCATTTCCCTGTGTAAAATGCACCTACAGTTACAACAGATAGTAGGGAATTATCCGTACACTAATGATTCAGTTACCACATGATTCTCAACAAGTCCTGTTAACTGCTGTACTGCTCATCCAAGACAAACAGAAGTGAAGGCTGGGCTTGTCTCAGACAAGCAATATACAAGAATAAAGATTGCATGCAGTTAAACATTTAAGTTGAAAAGCAGAATAAAAGCAGGACAACTACTGTACAAAAATCTACTCAGAATTGTGCAGAAACACTAATAATCCATCTGAGCCTTCGGAGGAAAGAAACTGCAGTTGTAAGGACAGAGGGAATGAGAGCACGTAGAGAAAACAGGAGATACCAGCGCGAAACAATGTGCTGCCCAAGATAGTCCTTTCTTGTCCTCACAGAAGAACAACACTTCCCGAGGTTCAGAGTCAATAAGCACAAGAAGACGTGGATGGGGAAACAAACTAAGACTGAGAAAAGTTATGCATTGGCTGTCAAAGCAACAGAAGTATTTAGTTCAAGATTATCAAAAGTGGCTAGTGATTTTGGGTGTCTGGCTTGAGACACCGTCAGGGGGCCTGATTTGTGCAGGGCGTTTCTGAAAATCTGGCCCTATGATATGGCAGAGAGGAGTGGTTAAGGAGAGCCTATAGGCCCAGTTAGCCTCATCCCTGCTATACATGCAACAAATGGCAAGCCTGGAAGTGGAATTAAAGGAGAGAACTTGGCTCAGTTTAGGGCTGGCTTGCCATGAAGGAGAATGGAGCTCTGCCTCTCTGGCTGAAGGGAGCATTACCTGCAGAGATGTGTGGAGATGGGCCTGCTAGCCAGAGCAGCCACTGGGGAGGAGCAGTTAGACTCCAAGAACCAAGTGATGCACTAATAAAGGACTGTTTGGGAACCAAGCTCGAAAGAAACAGCAGAGGGCCTGCATGGGAGGATTGGTGGGCAGACCAATAGTGAGTTAGCTTTGCTTTTTGCTAAGTCCCTCCAACTGCTGCAGAAGGACATAGGACTGAAGGGACAATTAGCTGGTGGACACCAGCGACCTCGGTGGACACCAGAGACCAAGACTTCTTCTGGAAGGTCCACAAGGGGTTGCTGCTCCAGCCAGTCCACTACAGCCCCCTTCTATGATTTCTTCAGTTGGACATCCAAAAATTACAGCATCTGAAATCATCAGATACTTTTGAAAATCTTGATGTTGGAGCAAGTGTAGGTACTTTTCAGGCCACTGTGAGGTCAAACCAAGCCATTAATGAGTTCATACAAGCTATTCTACCAAAAAAAAATTCAATCAATATATTTCTCCTTTAGAAATACACCAGCAGCAACAAGCAAAACACGGATTTTATACCAGCTCGATTTCCATTGATTTTTAGGAGCCATTTATTGCACACATTCTCATTACCTCCTTACTAATGGAATATTAACAATTCCTTAGGGTCACCCTAGGGACACAGGAGCTGTACTGGGAGTGTGTTTTGCACACACATTCACCTGCTATATTAGGTACCAATATAATAATTGCAGACCCTGCACAGAAGGAAATAATCAGATAACCTTTCATTGCAGTAACATCATTTGCAGTGGTGCACATTTCCTCTCGGGCTCGGATTTCCAGGCCCCTTTCCGATATACACAGCTAAGTTTGATGCAATGCAATGAACTTTGACTTGTACTGAACCTTAATTTTTAATTAGTATTATCTTGCATTTTTTATTAAGAATTGGTCAGGCAAAAATGTTGGTATTACAGCTGTTCAAAAAAAATCTGTCAAGATATCTCTTCATGGATTTTTTTAAAGAAAAAGCCCATTTTCATCAATGTTTGGGCCAAACTGATTTTTTTTGTCTCTTGGTCTAAAATTTTCAGTTTCTGATCAAACAGGTTTTTTTTAAATCTAAAATTTTCACAGGGAAAAAATAATTTCCCAACCAGCTCTCGTTAGCATGAAAAGTTTCTTTAAACATGTTGTGAACTTAGTTATGACATCTGGAGCTGGTTGAACTATTCATTATGTGATGAATTTAGCCCTTTTTTCTGTTTTCAGGATGAAATTGATCCTGTTTCTTTTCTTTTTTTTTTTGCAAATGTATTTATTATTTACAAGTGTTCAGAGAATAGTTTGCATTTAGAGAATAGTTGCAATAGAGGAACAGAGAGGAAACATGGACTAACCAAAGACTATTCCGTCACCTTTATACATGTCTGAATATTTACGGGCTAGGGATTGTTTTCCTGCTTTATGGGGGAGATAGCTTCCCTACAGGAATGAAAATTACAGGGCGTGATTAGAGAAAATTCTTAGGCTTGTAACAAATTTGGTGACGGCTCATCCCTGGAGGAAATTGCCAATACTTGTTTGACTTACCTGGGTCATGCCAACAGAAAAGAGTGTCAGCTTCATTTATGTATTTCAGGGAGGTGGTTTAGCTATGCCTGCAGAAGAAGCTCTTATGCTGCATCCACAGGCGGAGGTTCTGCTGCTGTAGCTATACTGGCCAAGGCTCTGCAGACAAGCCATATGTCCCTCTCTCCCCAAAATCTCCTCCTGGGTATCCTGCTGCCACCTCAGATGTAATTCTCTGGCCCACATATTTGGCTGTGAGCGAGCACACAAAGCAACTCAGGACAGGGTGGCAAAGGTGGCTTCAAGCCTTTAGCCATCTTTATGCTCCCTAATCCTGGGTGAGCTATGTACCAGGTCAATTCCCCATTGTAAATCAGAACAACCCAAAGGCTGCTGTAATTTATACTGTCTGCCAGTGGCCCTCTACAGTGGGATTTTGACAGCCGAGGTTTGCCAGGGCACAGACATATACCACGTATGTTCCTTTTTGCCAGTCACATCCCATGCACTGGCACCCTGGGGACAGGGGAGTGGCATATGAGCTGTTCCACTGGCTCTGTCACTAGATGATCCCTTTACGCTAGATTATTCTTCCCATGGTAGGCTATGAAGGGCCGTGTAAAGTGCCCACAGCACAACCTAGGGATGGCTGCATCCTAAAACTGAGTTTATCATTTTCCTCCAAAGCCCTGCTCCTCTCTTGTTCTGTCATCCCTGGCAACATCAACCTTCCACTTCCCCCAAGCTCACAATCATGGTGCAATCTTTGACTCAGTTCTTTCCTTTTCGGATTCTGGCTCTTGTCAAACTTGTTGTTACTTTCTCTACAACGTCTCCCGAACATGCCCCTTCCTCACAATTCCTATTGCCCAAACACTTGCCCGTGCTCTAGTTACCTCCCATATTTCTTGCTGTAACTTCCTCCTTTCCAACATCACCACCTCCTACCTCTCCACATTTCAGCCCATTCAGTACAGCTCCAGCAAGATACCTTCTTTTCCCACTTCTTCAACCACCTTCTGGAATTCCCTCTCTTCTCTGTATAAATTCAAACTTCTCTTCAGTTTCCAAGTACTCCCTAATTCATACCTCATAGCCATGAACAATATAGGTCAAATAACCAAAGATTTCAATTGGTTCTGTTGCATATTGTCTTGTAAACCATGTAACCTACCTAAGGTAAAAGGTAGACAAAATAATTTCTTTCCTTCTCTACTCTACAATTTAGTCCAGCCCTCAGGACTAGATGACCTCTTGAGGTCCCTTCCAGCTCTGTTTCTATGATTCTACTTTCCTGCCCCTCTTGCTCAAACCTGACCGTTGATTAGAGCTGATCAGAAAATGGGTATTTCCCCCTCCCGTCTCCCCACCACCACCCAGAACATTTTAATGAAAATGTCAACTTTTCATCAACCCCCACCCCTAAATTTGGGTGTTTCGTTTTTGGCCAAAAAGTCAATTCTGTGCAGAAAGCCAATGCTTTTTGTGAGAACTTTCATTTAGTCAAAAAACAAATTTGCTTTAAAAACAAAGCAAAACCCCTACCAGTTTTCACGGATTTTTTTTTTTACCAACCTTATTGTGGATAGCTCTTCTCTCCTACTTGCTGCTTTGTACTGTTTTCCACATCAGACTGTACCCCTGGAACATTCTTCCATCAATTTATCTCTCTGCCCCAGCGGTTCTCAACCTGTGGGCCAATCAGCACAGAGCTGCACCCCATGTGACATCCCTCAGGGCCGTACGGGTAGTATTGGATGCAGCCTCCATAACACATTGTGGGCCACAATGGTAAATAGGTTGAGAACCACTGCTCTACCCTCACCTCCACTAAGAAGCTCCTGAATAATCATCTGTTCCATGCTGCTGTGACCAAACAATGCTGTGTTTATCTACATGGTGCTTCTTCATTTTAATATTGCTGTGTACTCAGCTGTACCCATTTGTGTCATTAGTCTACAAACCCCTTAGGCAGGCATTCCATTCTTTGTCTGCCCCCGGTTTTGTAAAGCAATGGGTACATCTAATGGCATTATGGACCTGAGAAACTCCCACTGACTTCAGTGGGCTTTGTATCAGACCCTGTAAGAACCATTAACAAAATAAAAAGTAAAATGAAAGATAAAGGCAAATAAAATCATTCTGAATAGCAGGCAAAGGGGGAGAAAAGTCAGAGGGCAAAAGTGGGGAATGAAATTATTCATGAGGGACAGTCACAACACCCAAGACTCTAGAAACAGTTTGCAAGAGTGGTGTGTGTGGATATACATATCCAATAAGCCTGCTTCTTTATCTTTTCATACTGCGTTTAAGCACGTTAATTAAAAGCTCCCAGTAACCTGGGACTTGGCATGTTCCTGTATCTTCCTTAGTCAGCATGCTAGAGTGCTGTGTGGTGTTTTGCTTGTCACACCATTGAACTGCAGGACAGTGAATAAGGAAGGATGAACCAATTCAGGTAAGTGAACGTGCTTCTTCACCTTCAAATCTTCACCCATTTGGAACTGAACTGAAACCAAACTGTTCCTGAGGTCATTCCAAGACACTTACTTCTGGCCTGCAGCTGAGACCAGAGGTGCCTGAAGTCTCATGAGAGCCTGCTCTTGTGAGATTTCCAGCCTTGTTTTATAGACTCAAGATGTTCAAGTGAGCACCAGAACCTTTGGATGCCTGGCCAAATTGATCCACTAAACTTTTAGAGGTGCCCCAACTCAAGGAGGAATTTCCAATAAGGACAGATAGAGGAAGGATGTGGTGGTGTGCACAGCTTTGGAGAGGATGAAGAGGGAAGGCAGCATGTACTGGGGAAGAGGGCACTGGACTAGGAATCAGATGTAGATTACTCCCAGATTTGCTGCTTGCTGTGTGTGACCCTGGGCAAATCACTTCTTTTCTCTGTGCCTGTTGGCCTACCTGCACTAGGGAAATGGAGCCATGTTTGAAAGCAATTTTTTTTAAACACAGCTTTCCCCTTCTCCCTGCACCCCAGTGAATTTTGAACATAGCTTGCTGAAGCTGGTCAAAACATGAAGCAGAAAGCACGTACCAGTCTGCTTTTAGAATTTGCTGTAGTGTATTCCGTGGCCTGGCGTGCTCCAGCCAGCTCACTGCGTTCACATTCAGCTTGTTTGAAAATGGCTTTCTCCCCACCATTTCCTAGTGCTGACATTGCCCCGGTGCCCTACAATTCTGAGCTTGCATATGCTACTGAATTAATGGATAACACTGGAGCTAGGCTCTATTGGCCGTCTACACTGGTGTCACAGCTCCCCGTTACTATAGAAACGGATCTGTGAAAGGCATGAATACAAAATAAAAATTAAGAATTGAAACCTGAAACGTCGCTTTGTTTTCTTGTCTCACTGTACTGTTCCTATGGCAACAGCTGAAAGCCTCATGGAGACAATTCCGGACTCTACTGTAAAACTAACTCCAATCCCCTTTGTCAGTTGCCCACAACTGAACAATCAGCAATATTTTTAGCAGATAGACGTAAAAGTAACAAAAGCAGTAAGTCAGCAGGAAAAGCCCCCAAGTGTGAAAAAAAATAAAGCCTCAGGGGAACAGCAAGCAATGTAAAAAACATAGTGCGGTCTGTCTTTGGTAAATTCTCTGGCTTGCTAAGGGCTGGCAGAAGAGAATTTCACACAGAGCAGACCAGCATTATGGCCATTTACTGGATGCTCCTGAAACAGGTTGCCCAGACAGACAAGAGAAGTTGCTTTACATACTTAATACATAGGTGCAGGTGAGTGCAGCAGAACAAGCACAGAGTGCTGTGGAGTTAAAGGGGTAGAATGCTTTTTTTGATTTAATAATATGGCATATTCTAGATTTCCCACATGCATGTGCTGGAGGTACAGCTGGCCCTTTTTAAGAATCTGATTCAAATCCAACAAAGATTAGAGTAACCAAAAGGGTTTTTTCTTCCTGACTCATAGGCAATGAAAGGTCCTTATTGAAAATGACTTTGTCTCTATTTCTTTGACTCTACCAGCTCGAGGCTAGCTCTGGTCTTACATAAATGAATAGACTGTGTTTGAGCCAAGCTGAAGGCAAAAAAGTCTGCAGCTTCCCCCACAGTCCAACCCCTCCCTACACTCTCCCCCCACCCGTTCCCACCAAAAATGGGACTGGCTGATGGGAATGTTTTTCCCCTGGTGGGCCTGCAATTGATCTGACATGGGGCTGACAACTTTACTGGCTTTCAGGACAAAAGCTACTGGATCTTGTAGCCTGAGGTGGCCCTATGCCAGAGAGATCCTAGTGGAAGAAGGGAGCTCAAGATCTCCAACAGTGGTAGAAGCACAGCAGACAGATGCCATCATGCCTGGAACAGGAAATGGAGGGGCCAAATGTGAAGGCCTGTGGGTAGCTCTAGCAGAAAAGTGATGTTCCTGGGGTGTTAGTTATTGCCTTGAAGCAGGACTCACTGGGTGAAATTCTATCACTTGTGTCATACCAGATAACCACAATATTTGCTTCTGACCCTAAAAATCTAGGAATCTATGAGCAAAGCAGTAGGAAAAACTGGCTTGATAGGAGAAGACCAACAACAGCAGCTGAAATGGAGGCTCGGGCAGAGATCACCTCCCAAAAACTGGTAGTGAAGCAAGTTCAAGGGGAAAGCTCTGTACAGAAACACTGCTGGGTTGTTAATCCCATCCCCTGATCCCCTTTTAAACTATGCTAAGATCTATAGGGAGCAGGCTAGTTTTGTGGAGGAGGAGGATCATGAATCAACCTGCTCAATCGTGGGCTCTCACTACCTCTTAAAATTAGGCCAGTTCTTTAAGAATTAAATATGGATTTTGATGCCTAGCTTTAGACACACAAGTGTAAAATTTTTGACCATAATCTTTGTTATATGAGAATCTAAAACAGGTTAATCACTGTTAAATAGAGCCTTATTATTGGTATTGCAATAGCACCTACAGGCACAACCAAGTAGGCCCAGGTGCCTAAATCCAGTTAGAGGCTCTGGGCCCTAATAACAGACTGCCCTTCCAGTGAAGATCTCTCAGTCTAAATAGATGAGACATACAAAGGGAAAGTTACCCCTATTTTAAAGATGGGGACCCAAGGCAGAGAGATTTGATAACTTACCCTCATGTAGCACTTCAGTGGCAGAGCCAGGAACATGACCCGCTGTCTTCCTGAATCCCACCCAGAGCCTTCACCACAAGACTGTCCTTGCTCTCTAATTAAATCTCTAGTAATCCTCATTTAAAAACTCTAAATTTCATTACACTGTGAGATGGTGTGAGGCATAGAACAAAAGAGATGGGAACAGAGCTGAAATAGATCTGATATGGTCCAATGACCAAGTTACTACTGTTGTCCTCCTCCACAGTGTAAATTGTCTGTTTAAAAAAAACAACAGGGAACATAACCTTGGTGCTGATAACATTCTCTGTATGGTACAGACAGAATCAAACAGTGCAGCGACTGAATCAATAATGAATTTGTTTTCATGCTTCCTGAGGTCTGAATTTATTGTTTCAAAACTACTAATTATGTCTATTCGCTGGCCTTTGCTTCCTACACTGCTGTCCATTCTGGTTAGCACTGAATGGTTTCACATTTTGGGGCATAAATATCCAGCTAGCTCGTCAGAGATCCAAAGGAGACCAACGCCAAAATACTACTAGGGGAAAAAAGCAAATCAGATCTCTGTTACTGTCTCCCTGTTACTGCACTCCCTGTTACTGACATGATATAGGAGAAAAGTGTGATCAAAATGAATATCATGCGAAGCATTTGGTATTGCTTCTAATAACCCCACTGTTATTCACCAACACAAAAATGACAAAATGTAAAAGTTATCAGTATATTTCTTTGGATTAAAAAAAGATGAGATTATTTATATGATTCTAAAAACACAGAGAGACTCAACCTTACAGCCACTCCCACATTTCATGCACATTAGATCATCTAGTCTGACCTCCTGTATGACATAGGCAATAGAATTTCATCCACTAACTCGTGTATGGACTCCAATAACTTGTTTGACTAATGTATACCTTCCAGAAAGGCACCCAGTCTTGATTTGAAAACTTCAAGAAATGGAGAATACATCACTTCCTTTCAGAGTTTGTTCCAGCGGCTAATCACCCTCACCGTGATTGTTCTGCCAGGGCATGCAACCTCAGATACAGTCTCAATTAGTTGTTGTCAAAGTCCAGCCTGAACTGGTTGGAAACTGAGCAACATTAGCTATGTCTAACCTAGAACCTTGGTAGAACTATTTCCACTTTCCTTCAGTCTATGCCTTCAGCATTTTTAACATAACCTCAGAGCCACATAGCACAGCTGTGGAAAGGAATGGCACTTGACCCAAAATTCCCTTCTTAAAGCAGGGGAACTACAGCCTATTATTCGCAATAACTGTAACATACTTTCATTGTGTAGGGATGGGGATCACAAAGGTCTGTGCAACTTAGGAGCTAATGGTGCTTGGAGATCAGTTGGGTCAAGTGTTGAAATAGAAAGAACTAAGGGACTACACATCATCCCCCAGGCTTACGATTGCAGATATTTACAGTTTAGAAACAGTGGCTGGAATTCTATACTGTGCCTCTCAG
Source organism: Gopherus evgoodei (assembly GCF_007399415.2). Taxonomy (NCBI): domain Eukaryota; kingdom Metazoa; phylum Chordata; order Testudines; family Testudinidae; genus Gopherus; species Gopherus evgoodei. The sequence continues at coordinate 109,799,416 of NC_044325.1, read as the reverse complement.
AAGTCCAATACAGAAAGGTGTCTTTAAGCTAGCTTTATGCTTCTCCAGAATTCTGTGCTATGGGGTTCACTCCATCACTTGGCATAAATTAGAGCATTAATTTATAGCAGCCTCTCAAGGAATGCCTGTGGGTTGCTCTGCAGCTTCGAACAACTCAGAATCCTGGCAGTGGCTTTCTTTCCATCTCCTGACCCACTCTCTTCCTCCCCCAGCCACCAGTAGGCCCCTGGTTATAGGTGTCCCTATGCAGTGCCTGTGCAGCAGGGATTCTTCCAGGTTGGATGCAAGTCTTAACTGGGTCGTAGCAGAAGGGCTAATCCCTCCCTTTATTTTCAAACACAAACTGTAAGTCCTTTGTTTGAACCAGAACGGAAGTTTCTGATACAAGCCACTCTCTGTTTTCTAAACACAATTGCCCCCACTGACTTTATCTCCAATATATATAAGGCCTTAAGCCAAGCAAAACAAAAGACAGGTCAGCACAGTGAGTCAGGTAAGAAACAGTGTTACACTGATGTAGGAAATCTGTCTATGTAAAACTAATAAATTCTGGATGAGCATAATTAAGCACTGGAACAATTTACCAAGGGGCTTGGTGGATTTTCCATCACACAATTTTTAAATCAAGATTACATGTTTTTCTAAAAGGTATTTTTTACTGCAAACAGGAATTATTTGGGGAAAGTTGTATGACCTCAGTGGTTGCTTTGGGCTTTGCAATCAATAAATCATAGAACCGTAGGGGACATCATATATCAGGGAAATCCAGACTCCTCCAAGCTTAGTGGATTTTGAACTAAAATATATGATATTTTTCTTTTCTCCTTAAGTGTACTTGGAGTCCATCCCCCTCAACGAGCCTTCCTGCTCTAAAATCCACTAGATATGGCTGATGCTATGAGAGGGCAGAGGAATTCTGGGCTGATGTACCAGTGAGGTGATATTCCATATTTCTTCAGTGTAACTTTCACATAAATATGAGCAATTGCATTGGCTTTCTCTACATTTTTCTCCAGGAGACAAGAAAGACAGGAATTGAAGAAAGTGAGGATCCACATACCCGGAGCACACACACTTTAGTAGTAATTTTAAGTGTTCTTCTGCACAAGCATCTACATTTTTTCATCTGATACATGTTTCCTGTTTAGCACAAAGGAGTCCTGTTTGTCATTAGAGATCACCTAGATTTGAGGCAGGGTCAGCCACAGACAATATATAATAGACAATAAACAGCTGCATCTAGATTTAAAAAGAAAGAGGAGAATTACAAACTAACAGCTTTACTCTTGCAAGAGACCATAGTAGGAGAAGTTTCCAGTAAGGCCAATACATTACCTCTGGTGCTTTGTTTAGAGTAATTCATGGGACTAAGGAATCACTTTAACTGGAGTTGCTGTTTGCTTGGTTTTACTATATTTGATGGAACTTGGCTATTTTTCCTGTGACCACATATGAACTGTAAAGAAAAAAGCTGCATCAGCTAAAGTCTCTCTCTCAAGACCTTTCCCATTACTCTGAAAGGTGAAATGTCAAGAGGATTATGAAACGTGAGCCATCGGGAACATGTGTACGTAATCTCCTCCACCGAGTCTCCTTATCAGGGTAATACTCAAGGACTTTGTTCTTTGTTTTCCGTAGCAGATCCAGTAATTATCACTGTATAAACAGCCTGAAGTGAAGTTGATATAGAAATCCAAGAGCCCACCCTTTTTATTATTGATCCTTTCTATACAACCTACTGTTGTTCTTATTTGTACTGGTAACTGTGACTTCATATCATGTATAAAAGGAAGGAAGGTCTTGTGGTCAAGACACTGGACTTGGACTCGGGCCATCTAGGTTTATTTCCCAGTTCTGTTTCTTACTGTCTATCTCTTCCTATATATGTGCACGATGGGACCTTGACCTCAGTTGGCACCACTAGCTACTACTGTAATACAAATAATAACAATATTTACTTTGCTGATACTGTGCAGGGGCGGCTCCAGGCACCAGCGCTCCAAGCACATGCCTGTGGTGGCAAGACGCAGGAGGGGCAGCCTGACAGTCACTATGAGGGCAGAGTCAGGCTGCCTTCATCAACGTGCCTGCGGGAGCTCCTCTGGTCCCGTGGCTTCGGTAACAATTCGGCGGTGGGGACGCCAAAGGCACCAGATCAGCAGACCTCCCACAAGCATGCCGTCGAATCCACATTACCAACGGACCTCCTGCAGGTGTGCTGCCAAAAGCCACCTGCCTGCCGTGTTTGGGGTGGCAAAATACACAGAGCCGCCCCTGTACTGTGCACTAGATGTGTGCGTCTGAATAGGGGGCAGATTAATCTGACTATATGAAATGAAATAAACATATTATAAAACGGATGTTCTTAACTCCATCTCCTTGACCTTTGCTGAGCTAAAGCATTTACAGAGATAGGGCCTGATCCACAGCCCATCAAAGTTAATGGGAATCTTTTCTTTTCTTCAGAGGGCTTTAGGTCAGGCTCACGGTGCAGCAAACTAGTGCCTGTGTTTCAGAGACAAAGTTATATGGGAATAACTCTTGTCAGTCAGTGATGTGAGAAAAACTCACACTCCTGACTGACGTAGGTGTGCTGACAAAACCCCCAGGGTAGACAGTTATATCAACGGAAGAGTGCTTTCACCAATGTAGCTAACATTGTTCAGGGGCTGGGTGTTCCTGCACCAACAGAAAAAGCCCTTATATTGGTGAAGGCCACATCTATGCCCCAGGACTATGCCAGTATTGCTGTGGCTTCACTGCTGTTGGTACCTTAGCTAGCTCAATTAAAGCTAGCTCGGGTAAGTCTACCCATAATGCAATCACATCTTCCAATTGCAGTGCAGGCATACCCTAAGTAGTGCAGCCAGCATTTGTGGGATTTGGCCTTTCCTTCAGTAAGATTTCTGCCAGAATATGGACTTTCCCATGACTTTAGTGATCCCCAATAATATCCTGTTTTGTTGTTTAAAAGTACTGGCAATGCAGTTTTTACAAAGGGTTGTGTTGTTGTTTTTTTAATGGAAGAATGTTTGACAATATAGTGTAGCCATTCACTGCAACTGGAGAGTCTTAATATAAGTTCCCTAAGGCTCCCAATCATAGCACAATACTATTGCAATTAGCAGAGTGTTTAAGATTATTTATCTCCACTCAACTAAATCTATGAGAAAATTCATTCAGTTAGTACAATTATGCAATTGTCCTTTGCAACTCAAACAGTAAAAAGGTTTATGGGAGACATTTGGAAAAAACGGTCAGTAAAAGCAAAGACAATCAGACAGTTTGGGCATGAGAAACAAGAAATCAAACAAGCACACACAGAAAAGCCCCTTTAGATTTATAGACATCAGAGAACAAAGTTGACAAAGAAAGCCTGTGTAAAGTGAGAAACGACATCACTTCACAGACTAAAGAGAAATCTGTAGACTTGGATCCAATCTCTTATAAAAGGGAAAAGAAAATGGCGGCAGGGGGTGTGAGGGTGATACTCCTCACTTTCAGTGATGTAAATCAGGAGCAACTGTACAGTAGTCATTTATTTCAACAGACTCAGACTAGAGTAAAACTGGTTTAAGTGAAAGGGGACTCAGACCCAGAGGAATGGGTATAGAACCTGGCAGCTTGAGCTATCCATTAGACTTATGGATAGGGATGGTAACACTGACCTTAGAAAACACTAAAAGATAGTGACAATTTTTCACAGGAAAGAGCAGAGCGACTCTGAGACATTTACTGTCCCACAAAAAAACCCTCATCTGAAGAGGTCTGTGTTTAATAAATGATAAGAAAGATAAAGTCTTAGAGTTGTTTATGTTTACTTGATCTATAAATGTTGATGGAAGATTCTATTTCAGCCACTCAGAGGATCCTGATTAATATGTTTTTCAGCTTCATTTCAGTGGCTATAAATTCAGGGATGACTCAGGATTGAAATACACAGCAACCACAGCTGCTGAAAATAGACCACTATAATGTAGTATATACTACAGTGTATAACCACTGCAAGCTGCTCTCCACTCCATCTCTCTGAAGTTCCCACAGGTAGGTCACGACTCATATATTTTGATACATAAGCTTGTTGTGACTGTACATTGTTGTGTACAGAGCAATGGTGTGAAGTGGGCCAGAAAACTATATATTTAAGCGTAATCCTAGACAGCAGCGCAGCCCAAATACCAGTTTGTGCACTGCCCTGCTCCTTGGGGTAGGAAGGAGAAAATTGTTTCTGTGTGAAAATTGGGGTTCCAGTCTTTTAGATGCTGTACAGCACTGATTTTGCCTACAAATAGTTCTTAAGAGAGCAGCTTCTAAAATCAGGTCAGAAAAGGAAGAGGGAAACGGTATGATGATAATCAGAATGATGTGATTTTATTCCTTTCAAACTCTCAAAGTCTAAAAATAAATGCTGCAAAGCAATGAAAAGATGGAATTTTAAGTTTCCCAATGGCATATAGCATCAATTTTTAGCCCTAATAAAAGGTTCAGACACCTGCTATTAAATGACCACAAAATACCTGACATTAAAATGGTCACTGCTTCTTCAGCCCCGCAATGGTATTTTTGTCTGGTTCCAGGACGTAGCAAGCTCTATCTTATGCCCCAAGAAAGGGGCAGTGCATTGTTTCATGGCCTCTGGAGCAGTTAGGAAGCAGAATGTGACTATCCTAGCAGGTGCCGTGAAGAGGCAGATCCCAGACTTCACTCATTCCCTGTGCACAGAGCATCTGAGTGGGAGGTAAGCTGAAAGATATAATAGTTGGGCGGTGCCCACTAAAGCAGCAACTTGAGGAAAAATGGGAAAGGACATAGACATCCACAGGTGGTAGCCATAAGGCAGGAGGAAGTCAGGGCAGGGCTAAGAAAGTGAAAACAGTGGTCACACTGTAGCTATGTGAATCGTAGAAGCAGTCGGGGAGTTAGGATTGCTTTATAGGGGGAAGGAGAGAAAAGACACAAGCCAGGTAAATTTAAAATCCCATCTCTTGGCTTAAAAAGCTACAGTTCCAATGGTGAAAGATATTAGCCCTTCTTGGTTCACTAAAGTAATCCCATAATGCATCATTTTATGATATTACAGCTACCAGAAATTTCACAGGCTGCAAAGAGACTTCTGCTTTTCATGATCTCACATAGTGATGAATTTTATTATAAAGAGTTATATTCAGCAAACCAGGAAATGTCAGAGTGCACCAAGTTGGGGGAGGGGATAAAAACGGTGTTTTTTTAAAAGGTCAGTTAATACTTTTTTAGGTGCTGAATTAAATCTCACACACAAAGTAGGATAATTCAACCGAGATCTCTGGGATTAACCGCATAGATTTGCAACTCGCTCTGAAAACCATGTGATGTCCAAGTAACTTTTATTTCAAAAGACAAGAGTTTATCTGCCTCAGCAGTAAAAGCAGCCATAGCAGCAGCAGCAGGAGGCAGCTAGTTTCCCCCCATCTCTCATTTGACAATCACCATCTTCCCTGTCATTGGGAAAGAAACAAAGAAATTTCTTAGCTGATGCAAGCAAAATTAAAAGGTGCAATGTCAGCTAGCCAGTTCAGCAGCACATGACAGCCTGCAGTGGGACAAATGCCAGTTACATGAGGGGAGAATGGTTCCGTGATTTGGATGTGGCCAGTATAGCTTTGATTGTTTTTCGTACTAGCTGCAGCAGGCGTTTACATTCTCACACAGCTCCAGACTCTGGATTTCTGGATATAAGGCCTTTGACTTCAATTGGCTTTGGATCACTTTATTGTAGCATGAATTTAGTGCTGATGCAAGGTGCCAGATTGACGGTCCTGGGGACAGAAGTCTTCTGTTTATCTGCACAATACCAGATTCTGGCTCCTGCTCTCACTTCTTTGTGCAGCTCCAATGGTTCAAAGGGGCTCAAAAGCAGCCCTCAGTGGGCAGCTTAGAATTCCCCAAGTATGGATGAATCTTTGCCTAGCATAGAGCTCCTATAGCTGGTTCTATGCTCCCCTCTGTCCTGGTCCCTGTGTTGGGGGCACATGGTAGAGAGTATGGCCAGAATGTGCTGCACTCTGGTGATCCCCACCAAGCCCATTACAAGCTGGCATAGTTTAAAGGGCTCATGAGACGGTTTATAACTTCCGCTGGGGGCAATGTCAGGAGTTAAAAGAGCACCGATCCCCTCCACTCAGTGTCGCGGATACAGGGAGTTGTTCTGCAGAACTGTGATAAGCTCAAAAACCTACTGTTTCTTTGTTGCTTACAGGCGGAAACTACTGAAGTTCCCCATGGCAGCCTCTCATCACTGTCTGTGTCTACTGTCCCCAACTACTGCTGTCGATTCCTTTCTTCTATAGTGTTTCCATGACTATAAACTATAATTACTGTGCATTGAGAGAGATTTGTATGAGTAACATGTAGGATTAAATGACATGGTGTGGTTATACTCTGGGCTAGGTTAATGAATACCTGATTTTCCTGGTGAGACTGTTGAAAAAGAGCATCCTGACTGGCAAATCATATTTAACTGGAGAAAAACAAATATATTTTTCTTGTTGCTCCCAGTCTCTCCACTTCTAGTTGCTTAGCATTGCTCCTGGTTCATGTTACTCTGAGCAGTGACTCAGCAGGGTTGCCAAACAAATGTTGAACAGAGCTCCAAAAAAATCCAGTTGAAAAATAGCAGGCATTGATGGGACACACAGACATGTTACTGTGATAGCTAATCAAACTCCTCGGAGCAATCGGCTACACTCATTAGATGCCAGCATCAGGAATTGGCCTCTGGCTTTGTCAGCAAAGCCTTGGAAATTGCCACAGAGGTTGAAACCGGATCTTCCCAAAGAACCCTAGTTAGCTAGATTGTACAGACAGAGGTGTTACTGGTGACGCCATACTGTTCAGTTTTACCTTCAGAGCATGTCTGTGTCCTGCAAACCTTTAATTACTTTCCAAATAAAAATGAATATGCATCCAAACAACTGCAACTACAGGCCAGTTAGTTTGACATCTGTAGTATGCAAGGTCTTGGAAAAATATTTGAAGGAGAAAGTAGTTAAGGACATTGAGGTCAGCAGTAATTGGGACAAAATACAACATGGTTTTACAAAAGGTAGATCATGCCAAACCAACGTGATCTCCTTCTTTGAGAAGGTAACAGATTTTTTAGACAAAGGAAATGCAGTGGATCTAATTTACCTCGATTTCAGTAAGGCATTCGATACGGTTCCACATGGAGAATTATTAGCTAAATTGGAAAAGATGGGGATCAGTATGAAAATTGAAAGGGTGGATAAGGAACTGGTTAAAGGGGAGACTACAACGAATCATACTGAAAGATGAACTGTCAGGCTGGAGGGAGGTTACTACTGGAGTTCCTCAGGGATCAGTTTTGGGGCCTGTGAGGAGGCGCCCTGGCTCCCTGCCGCGCCTGAGAGGGACGAGCCCCGACACCGCCGGCTTCCACGTGGTACCAGAAGTGGGGAGCACCGCCCAGGATGTGGGCGCGGACTCTTAATGCCGGTGAACGGGGGGCTGCGGGAGAGGGAGCCCCCTCTCCCGAGATGGACATGTCCCAACTCATCGCCCTTCTGACCGAGAACCAGGATCGGCAGCAAGCGGCTCAGTCCCGGCGGCAAGAGGAGCAGCAGGCCGCCCAGCTCCAGCAGCAGCAGCAGCAGCTCGTCGAGCAGCTGGGGACTCAACAGCGCCAGTTGATCCAGGACCTGGTTAAGCAGCAGCAGGAGTTCCAGCTGAAATGCCTCCAGCACCTTGCAGCAGAGCGGGCCCCCCGAGAGGGGGCCCAGTCGGGAGGCACCGATGGGGGCCCGAGCCCCCGCCCACCGATTCGACTGACCAAGATGGGCCTCGGCGATGACCCCGAGGCCTTCCTGGTCACCTTTGAGCAGGTGGCGACCGTCACGGGGTGCAACCCTGACCAATGGGCCTCCATCTTGGCCCCATACCTGACAGGAACGGCTCAGGCAGTCTATCGAGGCCTGTCTGCCGAGGCTGCCCAGGACTATAGTTAGGTGAAATCCGCTATCCTGGATGCCCTCGATGTGAGCCCGGAGACTTTCCGACAGCGGTTCAGGGGCCTGACGTACCCCGCCGGGGCCCGGCCTCGCATGGTGGCCCAGGAGCTCCAGGAGACCTGCCAGCGGTGGTTGCAGCCCGAACATCGAACGTCGGAAGAGCTGGCAGAGCAGGTGATCCTTGAACAGTTCACCCACATCCTTCCATCGCAAGGAAGAGCCTGGGTCCTCCGTCATCGTCCGGCAACACTGGGCGCCGCTGTCACCTTGATGGAGGACTTCCTAGCGGCGGAAGCCCCGGTGGGCCCAACTGGCTGAACAACCCCATCGGGGCTGGAACGCCCCAACCCCGAGAAGAAGGCGACGCCCACTCGGGCTGCAGCCCCACCTGCGAGGCCGGCCCAAGCCCCAACTCCCGCTCCCCGGAAGATGCCCTGGAACCCTGCTCGGGACTCCCCCAGGATTCGGCCCCGATCTGGACGAACCGACTTGGGGCCTTGTTTCTCTTGCAGCAAGTCAGGACATCTCCAGAGAGACTGCCCCCACATGGAGTGCACCTTTGGCCAAGTCTGCTCCAGGGAGGCTCGGGCCCATCGCCGACAGCCCGCCAAGATTACAGCACCCGTGGTGGTTGAGGGGTACCCTACCGTGGCCTTCTCGACTCCGGCTGCGAACAGATGTTAATCTGCGACCACTAAGGTCCCCAGGCAGATGCACGCCTGGGCGAAATTCACCTGCAGTGCATCCACGGCGACATACGGCCTTACCCCAGTGCCTGGGCCCAACTGACAATAGACGGGGTGACCCGACGGCTGGTAGTAGGCCTCGCACCCAGGCTGGCATATCCAGTGATCCTGGGCCAGGACTGGCCCGAGTTTCCGGCCGTCCTGCGCCAACATACCAGAGGCGGCCTGGGTCCCGTACCGGCCTTGGAAGGAGAGACCCCAGAAGGGAAGGAAGATGAGCGGGAGGCCCCCGAAACAGAGGAGGATGAGCAGGACCCTCCCGAGCACCCCGTCGAGATAACGGATGGGGACGATGCTTCCCCGGGGGAGGCAAGGGGTCCCTCGGGCCCCGCAGACTTCTGCCGGGACCAAAGAGCTGACCCCATCCTCAGCGGGGCATATGAGCAGCTCGCTGCCGTGGATGGGACTATCCTCGATCCGGGTCGAGCAGCCCGGTGGCTGCACTTTGAGTTGTGGCAGGACCGCTTGTATCGGGTCGAGAGGGACCCGCACACCAGGGAGCCCCGAACTCAACTCCTCGTGCCCCGATGTCATCGATGGGCGGTCATGAAACTGGCCCATGATGTCCCGGCTGCCAGACATCTGGGTACCGAAAAGACCCTGGCCCGAATATTGGGACGCTTCTATTGGCCAGGGATACACTATTGTACCTCGTGCCCAGATTGCCAGTTGATCGCTCCGGCAAGGACGCCCAAGGCACCGCTGGTCCCAATGCCACTAATCGAAACCCCTTTCGAGCGTGTGGCCATGGATCTGGTGGGGCCCCTCCCTAAGAGTGTTGCGGGGTTCCAGTACATCCTAGTGATGCTGGACTATGCCACCCGGTTCCCCGAAGCGATCCCGCTCCGTAACATCACCGCCTGCACCATCGCAGGCGAACTGGTCAAGGTCTTCGCCCACGTCGGCTTGCCCCGGGAGATCCTCACGGATCAGGGGACCAACTTCACCTCGCGGCTGTTGGAGCAGGTGTGCAAGCTCCTAGGAATCAAGCAGCTGCGGACATCGGTATATCATCCCCAAACCGACGGGTTGGTAGAGAGGTTCAATCAAACCCTGAAAGACATGTTACGAAAATTTCCCCCGGAGGACCTCCGCCGGTGGGACCAGCTACTCCAGCCTTTGCTCTTGGCGGTGCGAGAGGTCCCCCAGTCCTCAACCAAGTTCTCATCTTTCGAACTATTGTATGGCCACCGGCCCCGGGGCCTCTTGGACCTGATGAGGGAAACCTGGGAGCAAACTCCATCATCCGCCCAGGGTCTCCTACAATATGTGATCCAGCTCCAGGAGTTGCTCAAACAGGCTGGGACCCTGGCGCAGGCAAACTTGAAAGCCGCCCAAGAAACGCAGGCCCAGACGTGTAACCGGGATGCGCACACCCATGACTTCCAACCTGGAGACTCATAGACTCATAGACTCTAGGACTGGAAGGGACCTCGAGAGGTCATCGAGTCCAGTCCCCTGCCCTCATGGCAGGACCAAATACTGTCTAGACCATCCCTAATAGACATTTATCTAACCTACTCTTAAATATCTCCAGAGATGGAGATTCCACAACTTCCCTAGGCAATCTATTCCAGTGTTTAACTACCCTGACAGTTAGGAACTTTTTCCTAATGTCCAACCTAAATCTCCCTTGCTGCAGTTTAAGCCCATTGCTTCTTGTTCTATCATTGGAGGCTAAGGTGAATAAGTTTCCTCCCTCCTCCTGATGACACCCTTTTAGATACCTGAAAACTGCTATCATGTCCCCTCTCAGTCTTCTCTTTTCCAAACTAAACAAACCCAATTCCTTCAGCCTTCCTTCATAGGTCATGTTCTCAAGACCTTTAATCATTCTTGTTGCTCTTCTCTGGACCCTCTCCAATTTCTCCACATCTTTCTTGAAATGCGGTGCCCAGAACTGGACACAATACTCCAGTTGAGGCCTAACCAGCGCAGAGTAAAGCGGAGAATGACTTTTCGTGTCTTGTTTACAACACACCTGTTAATGCATCCCAGAATCATGTTTGCTTTTTTTGCAACAGTATCACACTGTTGACTCATATTAAGCTTGTGGTCTACTATGACCCCTAGATCTCTCTCTGCCATACTCCTTCCTAGACAGTCTCTTCCCATTCTGTATGTGTGAAACTGATTGTTCCTTCCTAGGTGGAGCACTTTGCATTTATCTTATTGAACTTCATCCTGTTTACCTCAGACCATTTCTCCAATTTGTCCAGATCATTTTGAATTTTGACCCTGTCCTCCAAAGCAGTTGCAATCCCTCCCAGTTTGGTATCGTCCGCAAACTTAATAAGCGTACTTTCTATGCCAACATCTAAATCATTGATGAAGATATTGAACAGAACCGGTCCCAAAACAGACCCCTGCGGAACCCCACTTGTTATACCTTTCCAGCACGATTGGGAGCCATTAACAACTACTCTCTGAGTACGGTTATCCAGCCAGTTACGCACCCACCTTATAGTAGCCCCATCTAAATTGTACTTTCCTAATTTATCTATAAGAATATCATGCGAGACTGTATCAAATGCCTTACTAAAGTCTAGGTATATCACATCCACCGCTTCTCCCTTATCCACAAGGCTCGTTATCCTATCAAAGAACGCTATCAGATTAGTTTGACACGATTTGTTCTTTACAAATCCATGCTGGCTATTCCCTATCACCTTACCACCTTCCAAGTGTTTGCAGATGATTTCTTTGATTACCTGCTCCATTATCTTCCCTGGCACAGAAGTTAAACTAACTGGTCTGTAGTTTCCTGGGTTGTTTTTATTTCCCTTTTTATAGATGGGCACGATATTTGCCCCCTTCCAGTCTTCTGGAATCTCCCCTGTCTCCCATGATTTCCCAAAGATAATAGCTAGAGGCTCAGATACCTCTTCTATTAACTTCTTGAGTATTCTAGGATGCATTTCATCAGGCCCTGGTGACTTGCAGGCATCTAACTTTTCTAAGTGATTTTTTACTTGCTCTTTTTTTATTTTATCTTCTAAACCTACCCTCTTCCCGTAAGCATTCACTATACTAGACACTCCTTCAGACTTCTCAGTGAAGACCGAAACAAAGAAGTCATTAAGCATCTCTGCCATTTCCAAGTCTCCCGTTACTGTTTCCCCCTCCTCATTCAGCAGTGGGCCTACCCTGTCCTTAGTCTTCCTCTTGCTTCTAATGTATTGACAAAAAGTCTTCTTGTTTCCCTTTATTCCCATAGCTAGTTTGAGTTCATTCTGTGCCTTTGCTTTTCTAATCTTGCCTCTGCATTCCTGTGTTATTTGCCTATATTCATCCTTCGTGATCTGACCTAGTTTCCATTTTTTATATGATGCCTTTTTATTTTGTAGGTCACGCAAGATCTCAAGGGTAAGCCAAGGTGGTCTTTTGCCACATTTTCTATCTTTCCTAACCATCGGAATAGCTTGCTTTTGGGCCCTTAATAGTGTCCCTTTGAAAAACTGCCAACTTTCCTCAGTTGTTTTTCCCCTCAGTCTTAATTCCCATGGGACCTTACCTATCAGCTCTCTGAGCTTACCAAAATCCGCCTTCCTGAAATCCATTGTCTCTATTCTACTGTACTCCCTTCTACCCTTCCTTAGGATTGCAAATTCTATGATTTCATGATCACTTTCACCCAAGCTTCCTTCTACTTTCAAATTCTCAACAAGTTCCTCCCTATTTGTTAAAATCAAGTCTAGAACAGCTTCCCCCTAGTAGCTTTTTCAACTTTCTGAAATAAAAAGTTGCCTGCTATGCAGTCCAGGAACTTATTGGATAGTCTGTGCCCCGTGGTGTTATTTTCCCAACATATATCTGGATAGTTGAAGTCCCCCATCACCACCAAATCTTGGGCTTTGGATGATTTTGTTAGTTGTTTGAAAAAAGCCTCATCCACCTCTTCCACCTGATTAGGTGGCCTGTAGTAGACTACCGGCACGACATCACCTGTGTTTTTTACCCCTTTTAGCCTAACCCAGAGACTCTCCACACTTCCGTCTCCTATGTCCATCTCCACCTCAGTCCAAGTGTGTACATTTTTAATATATAAGGCAACACCTCCTCCCTTTTTCCCCTGTCTATCCTTCCTGAGCAAACTATACCCATCCACACCAACATTCCAGTCGTGTGTATTATCCCACCAAGTTTCAGTAATGCCAATAATGTCATAGTTGTATTTATTTATTAGCACTTCCAGTTCCTCCTGCTTATTACCCATACTTCTTGCATTTGTATATAGGCATCTAAGATACTGGTTTGATCTTGCCTCCCAGCTTTGCCCTGACCCTCCTTCCTCTCTGCCATTATAGCCCGTGCTCCCTCCTGTTTCCAACCCATCTCCCAGGTCTTGTTCCCCACTTACCTGTGGGCTTTGCTCACCTGTCCCCGTCGAACCTAGTTTAAAGCCCTCCTTACTAGGTTAGCCAGTCTGTGCGCAAATAAGGCCTTTCCCCGCTTCGAAAGGTGAACGCCATCTGTTCCTAGCAGTCCTTCCTCAAATAGCATCCCGTGGTCGAGGAAGCCAAAGCCCTCCTGGCGACACCATCTTCGCAGCCAGGCATTCACTTCCACGATGCATCTGTCTCTGCCCGGACTCCTACCTTCAACAGGAAGAATCGAAGAGAATACCACCTGCGCTCCAAACTCCTTAACCCGTACTCCCAGAGCCCTGTAGTCACTCTTGATCTGCTCAGTGTCACACCTCGCAGTATCATTTGTGCCCACATGGATGAGTAGCATGGGGTAGTAGTCAGAAGGCCGGATAATCCTCGACAATGCCTCTGTAACATCTCGGATACGGGCCCCTGGCAGGCAGCATACCTCCCGGGATGAACGGTCAGGGCGACAGATGGGTGTCTCCGTCCCCCTCAGCAGAGAGTCTCCAACCACCACTACCCTATGTTTCTTACGAGTGGTGGCAGCAGACCTCCCAGCCTTAGGGGTACGAGGCTTCACCTCCTTAACTGTTGGGGGTGATTCCTTCTCTCCTGTATCAAGAAGAGCATAACGGTTATCTTTTACCACAGCAGGAGGGTTCGCAGCAGTGGTGGAGCACTGCCTGCTGCTAGAAGTAACCAGCTGGCTGTGTCCACCCTGAGCCCTCTTCCTCTACTGGTGTGTCAGACACAACCTGAGGCATCTCCTCCTCCACTGGTGTGTCGGTAGTCCTGTCAACTGGGACAGCTACGTCAGCTGTCTCCACATGGATACTGTCCAGGAATTGCTCATGGATATGGATGTTCCTCAGCCTAGCCACCTCCTCCTGTAGCTCTCCCACCTGCTGCCTGAGAGATTCCACCAGTAGGCACCTTTCACATTGGATGCCACCCCCAGCCTGGATATCAGTAAGTGGAAATTGCAAATTACAGTCTTTGCAAGTCCACACCAGAATCTGGGTAAAAGCATCCATGCTTTGGTGCTCTGTCTGGCTACAGGCGCAGGTGGAGGAGACAGAAGCAGTGCTGGCACAGGTGTTGCGGGTCCTCCTCACCATTGTAAGCCTCCCTCTGTCAAACTCTCTCAAATTCCCGTCTACAGCTCCCTGTCAGCTCTGCTCTGCTGTAAACAGAAAGGTTTTGGATGTGGCTCGGTTTATAGGTTCAGGGGACCAATGGGTCACAGATGAGACCGACAAGGGACCCCCCCTCCCTTCCTACTCCCCTTCCAAACTCCCTTGCAAAACTCCCTGTTAGCAGCTCCTGGTCGCTAAGCTCCCTGGTCGCTTGTGCGCAGCTTTATAAATCCCTGGCCTGAGTGAATGCCCAGCCCACTGGTTAAGGCTCAGCCAATTACCAGAGGCTTCTAGCTTTCAAACCTTCCTAGTAGCTCCACCTCCAACTGCCAACTACAGCACACGGTCCTTCAAACAAACAAACCAAACAGACTGACAAACACAAGCTCAGCACACAGCAAGTAACCCCCAAACACAAACACAAACACTGCAGACAGTCACTTACCCCACAGATGCTGTATGTGCTCCTCCTTCACCTGGAGAACTCCCTTGCAAAACTCCCTGTTAGCAGCTCCTGTTTGCTAAAGTAAGACCGGGTCTTACTCCTCCTCCCCTCCAGTGAGTCCAAGGTCCTGGCTCGATGGCAGGGCCCTTATGAGGTGGTTTGAAAGGTGGGCCCCGTTACATATGAAATTCACCAGCCTGACCGGTGGAAAGAGCTCCAACTGTACCACGTCAACCTCCTCAAGCCCTGGCGGGAACGAGAAGGGTTGTTGATCAATCCCTATGCACCAGAATCCGAGCTAGGGCCCCAGGTACACCCCAATGAAGACCCCGAGGGACCCCAGCTTGGGGAAACGCTGACAGAAGAACAGCTCGAGCAGACCCGCTGCCTCCTTCAAGCGTTCCCCCGTACTTTTACGGCCCAGCCAGGACACACCTCCATGATCTATCATCGGATTCAGACGGAGCCGGGGGTGGTGATCTGGGCCGCGACCAGACCCCTGCCGTATCACCGAAGGTGGATCATTGATGATGAGGTGCAGGCGATGCTAGACCTGGGAGTAATCGAACCTTCACAAAGTGAGTGACGTAGTCCAGTCGTCCTGGTGCCAAAGCCTGATGGCTCCCAGCGATTTTGTATTGACTTTAGGGGCATTAACGCCATCTCCAAGTTTGACGCCTATGCCATGCCCCGGATAGATGAGCTGCTGGCCCGGCTGGGGGAGGCCCGTGTCATAACCTATTCCCAGATTTGGACCTTAGCGTCCAAAATATGGGGGTTAGCATGAAAACCTCCAAGCTTAGTTACCAGCTTGGACCTGGTAAAGTTGCCATCACCCAAAAAATTAGAGTGTTTTGGGGCACTCTGGTCCCCCCAAAAACCTTCCCTGGGGACCCCAAGACCCAAATTCCTTGAGTTTCACAACAAAGGGGAATAAACCATTTCCCTTCCCTTCTCCCTTCCAGGTGTTCCCTCCCTGGGTTCCTGGAGAGATACACAGAAGCAAGCTCTGTGAATCTAAACAGAGGGATGCCACCCTCCCTGTTTCCAGTCCTGGAAACACAAGTACTTCCCTCTTCACCCAGAGGGTATGCAAAGTCAGGCTAGTAAATCTAACACACACAGATTTCCCCCGACTTCTTCCTCCCACCAATTCCCTGGTGAGTTACAGACTCAATTCCCTGGAGTTCCCCACTAAAGAAAAACTCCAACAGGTCTTAAAAAGAAAGCTTTATGTAAAAAGAAAGAAAAATACATAAAAATGGTCTCTCTGTATTAAGGTGACAAATACAGGGTCAATTGCTTAAAAGAAATATGAATAAACAGCCTTATTCAAAAAGAATACAATTTAACACATTCCAGCAACTACACACATGTAAATACAAAATAAAACCCATATAAATCACTATCTTATCTTTTGTACTTACAACTGGGAAACAGAAGATTAGAAAACGGGAGACAGAAATACTCTCATAGCTGAGAGAGAGTACAAGCAGAAGACAAAGGACAAAGAACTCAGACACAAACTTCCCTCCACCCAGATTTGAAAAAGTCTTGTTTCCTGATTGGTCCTCTGGTCAGGTGTTTCAGGTTACTTTTTTCCAGGTGTAAGAGACCTTAACCCTTAGCTATCTGTTTATGACAGCCTGTGTCATAAACAGATAGCTAAGGATTAATGTCTCTTTCACCTATAAAGGGTTAACAAACAGTGACCTGCAAACACCTGACCAGAGGACCAATCAGGAGACAAGATACTTTCAAATCTCGTGGAGGAAAGCCTTTGTTTGTGGGTTTTGGGTTTGGCTTTGTTCTCTCTGGGTCCTGGACGGGACTAGAGATGCAACCAGGTTTCTGCCAATCTCCCTGCTACAGTCTCTTATCTATTTAGAATTGTAAGTAAGAAAAGGCGGTAATAGTCTTTTAATTTGTTTTTTTTTTCTTATTTGCATATGTGTACTTGCTGGAAGTAGCTTAAACTGTGTTTCTGCTGGAGAAAGTTTCTTTCTATTGTTTATAAGTTGAAAGACCCTGTAACTGTTTACCATCTAAAGTGCAGAGATAAACCTTTTACTTTTTTCTTTCTTTTTTATTAAAAGTTTTGCTTTTAAGACCTGTTGATTTTTCTCTCCTAATTAAGGCTCAAAGAAATTGAGTCTGTATATACCAGGGAATTGGTGGGAAGCAAGGAGGGAAAGGTAAATTTGTATTGCCTCTTGGTGATGGGGAGAGAGAAACTTGATCTCTCTGTGTTGTGTTTCAAGGAATTGATTCACGGTATCTCCTAGTGTACCCAGGCAGGAAAGATCTGGGAGGAGGTAAAGAGGTGGGAGGGAATGGTTTATTTCCCTTTGTTGTGAGACTCAAGGAATCTGGGTCTTGGGGTCCCCTGGGAAGGTTTTGGGGGGACCAGAGGGTATCAGGCCCTAAAAATTCCTGGTTGGTGGCAGCGCTACAGAATCTAAGCTGGTAATTAAGCTTAGAGGACTTTATGCTAGTACCCATATCCTGGACGCTAAGGTCCAGATTTGGGAATTAAACTTGACAGCCCGCTATATCACTACCCTGGGGTATTGGCAGATCCCCCTGGAACCGGCCTCAAGGGAGAAGACCACATTCGCCACTCCGACCGGCCCGTATCACTTCATGCGGATGCCCTTCGGCCTTCATGGGGCACCCGCCACGTTCCAGCGCTTGATGGACCGCCTCCTCCAACCACATCACGACTACGCTGCAGCCTATCTAGATGATGTAGTCGTCTACGGTTGGCAGTGGGAGACTCACCTAGAAAAGGTCGCCGCTGTCCTAAGGTCCTTGCGGGTGGCCGGGTTAACGGCCAACCCTAAGAAGTGCTGCATCGGCTGGCGGGAGACCACCTATTTGGGGTATACCGTCGGAAATGGGCAAGCGAAACCTCTCGTGAACAATGTTCAGGCCATCATAGCCTGTCCTCCGCCGACCACGAAGCGCCAAGTCTGCCAGTTCTTGGGGCTGGCGGGATATTATCGACGGTTCGTCCCCCAGTTTGCGGCGATGGCCGCCCCCTTGACCGGGCTCCTCACCAAGGACAGCCCGCGACAAGTACGCTGGACCTCCGAGTGTGACGAGGCTTTCCAGTCACTTAAGGCAAGCCTCTGTAGCAAGCCGGTCTTGTTTAGCCCTGACTTCCATCGACCATTCGTCCTGCAGACCGACAGTTCAGAAGTGGGGCTCGGGGCTGTCCTCTCACAGGAGGTGGATGGGGAGGAGCATCCGGTCCTCTACATAAGCCGGAAGCTGTTCCCCAGAGAGCAGAACTACGCAGTGGTCGAAAAGGAAGCCCTCGCAGCGAAGTGGGCCTGCAATGCCCTGCGTTACTACCTCCTTGGGGCCCCGTTCACCTTGGTCACTGACCACTCTGCCCTCCAATGGTTGTGCCGTATGAAGGACCACAACATGCGACTTCAACGGTGGTACTTGGCTATGCAGCTCTACGCCTTCACCGTCCGCCACAAGGCTGGAAAGGACCACGCCAATGCTGACTTCCTTTCCCGCTTGGGAGGTATGGACGAGCCTGGCCCCGTTGCCCAGGAGCCAGCCTTGAGGGCAGGGTGTGTAAGGAGGCGCCCTGGCTCCCCGCCGCGCCTGAGAGGGATGAGCCAGAGCAGGTGCCTCAGTGGGCGGAGCCACCGCTGCCTGTCCTCGCCCCCAGAAGTCAAGGGGCGGGACAGGAAGTATAAAAGCCCAGCCCAAACGCTCAGTTGGCGGCCGGCTGCTGGAGAGGACAGATGCTGGAGCCCAAGCTCCCGCCGGGCCCAGCCTACCCTGTGCTCACTACCCAGAGGAATGCTGGCCTGACCTGCCTCATGCTCAGTATCCGGAAGAGCACTGGCCTGACTTGCCTCGCGCTCACTACCTGGAGGAACACTGGCTGGACTTGCCTCATACCCCGTACCCGGAGGAATGTCGGCCTGACCTGCCTTGCACCCAGTATCCCGAGGAGCGGCCTGAGCTTCCCTACGACCGGTATCCCGAGGAGCTGCCTGAGCCTCCCTACGACCGGTACCCGGAGGAGCCCATGGTCTGGGACCCCCCAGACGAAGCTGGCGAGAGACAGGTACCCAGAGAGGGGGAGGTCGGAAGTGGCCCGGGGGTAGCCGACCCTGGTTTGGCTCCTGAAGAGCCCGAACCCATGTCAGTGTGTTTCGGCCAGGATCCCCACTGACCGCAGCGTGCCTTTGCCGCTGCTAGGGCCCCGGCTGGAACGCAGTGGAGTGGGAGGGCCTGCGTTCCTCCTGCCACCCCCCAAGGGTGGCAGACTCCCCCTCTCCCTGGCCTGAGGAGGCCTCCTGTATAGACTTCTGGGATACTGTGTTTGCTCAGCCTGCTGAAGGCCTGAGCCTGAACTGCTACTGCCCCGCCCTGCCCAAGGGCCTGGGCTGATATACTGTGTTTGCTCAGCCTGCTGAAGGCCTGAGCTTGAACTGCTTACTGCCCTGCCCTGCCCAAGGGCCTGGGCTGATATACTTTGTTTGCAGACCCTTTATTCCCTCAACGCCTGCTGAGAGGTTAGGCCTACCCGGACTGCTGTGTGTAAGGAGGCGCCCTGGCTCCCCGCCACGCCTGAGAGGGACGAGCCCCGACACCGCCAGCTTACACGGCCAATCCTATTTAATCTTTTTATTACTGACCTTGGCACAAAAAATGGGAATGTGCTAATAAAGTTTATGGATGACACAAAGCTGGAAGGTATTGCCAATACAGAGAAGGACCGGGATATCATAGAGGAAGATCTGGATGACCTCATAAACTGGAGTAATAGTAATAGGATGAAATTTAATACTGAAAAGTGCAAGGTCATGCATTTAGGGATTAATAACAAGAATTATTGTTATAAGCTGGGGATGCATCTGTTGGAAGTAACAGAGGAGGAGAAGGACCTTGGAGTATTGGTTGATCACAAGATGACTATGAGCCGCCAATGTGATATGGCAGTGAAAAAAGCTAATACGGTCTTGGGATGCATCAGGCGAGGTATTTCCATAGAGATAAGGAAGTGTTAGTACCGTTATACAAGGCACTGGTGAGACCTCATCTGGAATACGGTGTGCAGTTCTGGTCTCCGATGTTTAAGAAGGATGAATTCAAACTGGAACAGGTACAGAGAAGGGCTACTAGTATGATCCAAGGTATGGAAAATGTGTCTTATGAAAGGAGACTCAAAGAGCTTGGCTTGGTTAGACTAACCAAAAGAAGGCTGAGGGGAGATATGATTGCTCTCTACAAATATATCAGAGGAATAAATACCAGGGAAGGAGAGGAATTATTTAAACTCAGTACCAATGTGGACACAAGAACAAATAGATATAAACTGTCCATCAGGAAGTTTAGACTTGAAATTAGACAAAGGTTTCTAACCATCAGAGGAGTGAAGTTCTGGAACAGCCTTCCAAGGGGAGCAGTGGGGGCAAAAGGCATATCTGGCTTCAAGACTAAGCTTGATAAGCTTATGGAGGGGATAGTATAATAAGATTGGTCTTTGACTATTAGCAGTAAATATGACCAATGGCTTGTGATGGGATGTTAAATTGGGTGGGATCTGAGTTACTACAGAGAATTATTTCCTGGGTGTCTGGCTGGTGAGTCTTGCCCACATGCTCAGGGTTAAGCTGATTGCCCTGGAAGAAAATCCCTTCCCGACCCCAAATACGGCAGATTGGCATAGGCCCTGGAGGTTTTTCGCCTTCCTCTGCAGCGTGGGGCACAGGTCACTTGCTGGAAGAGTCTCTGCACCTTGAAGTCTTTAAACTATGATTTGAGGACTTCAATGGCTCAGACACAGGTTTGATACAGAATGGATGGGTGAGATTTTGTAGCCTGCATTGTGCAGGAGGTCAGACTAGATGATCATAATGGTCCCTTCTGACCTTAATGTCTATGATTCTATTAATTTATTTTAGGACATTTTTCAAAGCAGTGGGCCAAATTCTGCTCTTTAATAACACAGGTACTAATCTGAAGTCAGCAGAATTTCTCTAGATTTAGGCCAGACTAACTGACACCAGAATTTGATTCCTTTATGTAGGAATCTGAAGCAGCTAAAACTCATCCCTTTGAGAATTTTTGGTCCTGAACCTTTATGGGTTTTATTTTCTCATCCTTAAATGGGAAAAATGATATTACTTGGGCCCTTCAGACTTTTCACATATCACAGATCGTTCAAGACTCAGGATACTTTATAATCTAAACTTAAAGAGGAAGCTGTTATAACCATTATTTGTCCGTTTTGGTTTTGTTCAATACCCCCCAGAAGCTGATAGAAAGTATGTTGTAAGTGTAACAGGGTGCCCAGCTCCTTTAAGGGCTGGAGGCCTGAAATGGGTCTGTCAATTAACTCGCCTGCCCACCCCTAAGGTGGGGTGTGACTTGAAGTTTAATTGGTAAAACTAGCTGAGTATGGAGGAATTGATTCCCCTATAAAGAGCAGCAGGCAGCAAACTATAGAGGGAGATGATGGGAAAGAAGCTAGTGTGTGAGATTTCAGCAGAGGTTTAGCAAGGCGTGGAATGACTGCTGACAGTGAGTAGATTTTAGCAGGGACCCCTGAGTCTTTAAAGAAAAGGTTCCAGCCACAGAAGGCCCTGGAGACTCCAAATGGGAAGTGGGGGCTGGGAGGGGGACCATGGACTTGCTGGAGATTGGATAACTTGATTTGGGGTATTATTGTTATTTTAATAAATCCAGCCCTAAGGAGAACTGTTGTTGAACCAAAGAGGTTTTTATGGTAGCTTGAGTGGGAGAGCCCTGAAAAGTGGGGAAACTGAGGCAGGGCTGCTGCAGAGCAACCTCAGGCCATGAGGCGGCACTTAGGTGGCAGCTGACAGTCAGGATCTGACACAAAACATTTTTTTTCATGCCAAAACTTTAAGTAGCTAGGGCAAATCTGCTGGGGGCCAGGGGAAAGATAGAGGAGCTTCCACATCTCCTGTGGAGCTAAGGAACTCTGTAGGAGAGCGAGATAGCAAAAGCTCCCTTTGCCCAAAGAGTTCCTGAGCAGCGCAGCAGAGAGGAATTTCAGAAATGCCCCAATCCTGCAGAGTTCAGGAATTCCACAGGACAGGAGAGTATTGGATGCTTTCCTCCTACGGACCTTTCTGCTGTACTCTTCAAGGTGTGGATGGATGGAACATCTGTCTTGCTCCTTCCTGTATGCATTAGGAAGTGCACAATAAAGGAGGTAAGATTCTATGGACCTTCAGAGGTTTCCCTCTTTGTACATTTGTTAAGAGGCCCCAGAAACTATAGACAAATGAGAATTTAAATCAGTTTATCTTTCCTGAGGCAGATTTCATGTTTGTTTCTATTTCTGTACAGAATCAACAAATTATGCTGGCTCACAATTGCCAATAAAATAACTGAAAATTGGAATTGTTCCCAGTCAGAGTGTTTCTATTGCTATGGCTGTCCTATTAGAAGATTCCTCCTTCCCACATGAATCATGAGATTATCTAGCAAAAGTGGAAGATAGAGAAGCTAATGGGCTCAAAATCCTTCCTGCTGTTCTGGCCTCTTCAGGCCACTCAAGCAAGTGCAAAGGAGCAGAATCTGGCCCTAATGACCAGCTAAGAATGGGGGAGCTCTGAACTAATATAAAGTGTCATAGCTAGACCCTATGGCAAATGTCCGTCTGCATTCTATGTAGGTAGGGTGACCATCTGTCCTGTTTTTAAAGGGACAGTCCCATTTTTTGGGACTTTTTCTTATATAGGCACCTATTACCCCCCCACCCCCTGTCCTGTTTTTTCACAGTTGCTAACTGGTAACCCACCTCTTCCTGCCCCTGTAGGGGGCAGGAAGAGGTGGGTTGTGGGTAGGAAAAGTGCACCTGAGCTACACTAATTCACAAGTAATGTAAAGCCCCTGGGACCTTAGCTAGTTGGTGTAAATTAGAGCAGCCCATTAGCGGCTCTAAATTATGCCAGTCATCTGGGACTGGTGCATGAGAAGCAGGGAGGTATAACTTGCTCCCTGACAGCACCTTTCCTTTTCTGTGCCAAATGCAACCTAATGAAGGAGAGCATCTGGAGCCAGCCATCAAAGGAAGTTTTTCCAGCATACAGCTGAATTGTCAAGAAACTGGCACAATGACACTGCTACTATTATCTTGTTTTATTATTATTTGTATTACAGTAGCACCTGAAGGTCACAACTGAGATTGGACCCCATCATGCTAGGCATTGTGTATACAGAGACTAAGAGACAGTCCAAGCTCTGAAGAGCTTATAACCCTAAATAGACAAAGGGTGGGAGAGGCACTGAGGGGTGAAGTGACTTGCCCAAGGTCACATAGCAGGTCTGTGACAGACACAGGACAAGAATCCAGGTCTCCTAACACAGTCCAGTGTTCTTGTCTTAAGAATCAAGTGTATCCAGTTGTTTCACTCCTTCTAATTTCATTTAGTGACTCTCAGATTAGCATCATTTAGCTAATCACCTTAAAATATTCACCCTGACAAAGTGAGGTATTGAAGCCAATGGACACTGGAGGTGCTCAGGAGGGGGCATATTGTAAGTGTGATTGAAATCATTGAGTATTTCTGGCTAAAAACTGGTGGCCCTGATCTTGACACATTTCCTTTGTTGGGGGGTTGCCTGACTAAGGACCTTGCGATTTGACCCTTAATTTAGAATGTGTTACTCTATAAATGAGTTATCATAATTTGTCTGCAGTGTGCTTGTTACAAAAGTAATTCAGAAGAAATGAATCTGGAAGTAGAGTGACCAGATGCCTTGGTATTCAGGACTTTTGTATAGGAGCGTCTATTACCCCACGCTTCCTGTACCGATTTTTCACACTTGTTATCTGGGCACCCTACCTGGAGACAAACAGTAAGAGCCATTCTTATGTAACCTATGGCTGAAAACTTCCCAACAAGGCAAATGCCACTCCTCACTGTGACACAGAGCCAGAGCACATGGGCTTGATCTAAGAGATGTGGGTGGGAAGGAATCCTTTGCCCAGTCCAGCAATTGGTGAGAAGTTACTGCACCACTGTCACTCTGACAGTTTGATGGATGATACTAGCAACTGAGGACTCTGTGCTACTCTTGAGGGAAGGGTATACACTGTGCACCCCATCAGGGCCGGCTCCAGACACCAGCATTCCAAGCAGGTACTTGGGGCGGCAATCTGCAAGGGGTGGCAGTCTGTGTATTTTTGGCCCCAAGCAGCACGCTGAATTGCCGCTGCGGATGGCGGGGGCAGTCCGTGTGCCATTAGGGCGGCATGTGCATTTCTGTGGCAGCGGCAGCGGCTTCTCTCTTTCTGGCCCCTGTGACAGGTTGGATCACAGAACCCCCCTGGGAGCTGCCAACTGATGTGCCAAGACTATCTCTGCTCCTGTTTTCCCTGCCAGCTCAGGACTTCAGTACCCTGTCGTGCTGAGCCAGACACTCCTGTCTGCTCCAACAAAGACCTAGGGTCTGAATTACTTGCCCCAAAACAGCAGGTTTACCTGAAAGCAGCTAACAGAAGCATGCTTGTCTTTAGCACCCAGATGCCCAACTCCCAATAACCCCCAAACCCAAATAAATCTGTTTTACCCTGTATAAAGCTCATGAAGGGGTTATAAATTGTTCGCCCTCTATAATACTGATAGAGAGATATGCACAGTTGTTTGCTCCCCCAGGTATTAATACGTATTCTGAGTTAATTAATAAGTAAAAAGTGATTTTATTAAATACAGAAAGTCGGATTTAAGTGATTCCAAGTAGTAACAGACAGAACAAAGTAAGTAACCAAGCAAAATAAAATAAAATGTGCAAATCTATGTCTAATCAAACTGAATACAGATAATCTCACCCTCAGATATGCTTCAGTAAGTTTTTTTCTCAGGCTGGACACCATCGAGGCCTGGACACAATTCTTTCCCCTGGTACAGCTCTTGTTCCAGCTCAGGTAGTAGCTAGGGGATTCTTCAAGATGGCTCCTCTCCTGTTATGTTCCACCCATTTATATATATTTTGCATAAGGTGGGAATCCTTTGTCCCTTTGGGTTTCCACCCACCCACTCGCCTCCACTGGAAAAGAACCAGGTTAAAGATGGATTCCAGTTCATATGACATGATCACATGTCATTGTAAGACCCCAAGCCTTCATTCCTTCCAGCCTGACTCACAGGAAGGCTTGCTTGCAAACAGAGCCCCAGTCAATTGTCCTGGCTGATGGGAGCCATTAAGATTCCAAACCACCATTAATGGCCCACACTTTGCATAATTACAATAGGCCCTGAGAGCTATATTTCATATTTCTAGTCCCAGATACAAGAGTGATACATTTATACAAATAGGATGATCACATTTAGTAGATTATAAGCTTTGTAATGATACCTTACAAAAGAACCATATTCCAGTTACACTATATTCACTCATTACCATATTTTTATAAAACCATATAGACTGCACAATGTCACAGCCCCTTCCTTAACTCACTTCCAAATACCTCCTCTGTGCTGCCAGAGACTATATGTCCACCCTACATAATTCACTCAAATGATTCAACCTCAAGTGACCTCCCTTACACAAGAGAGTCAACTTCACTGTAAAATAACAAGTGAGTTCAGTGCCTTTCCTCCTCATTGGTGCTCTACTCAATTATGCATGATGCAAAAACTTCTGGAGGCACCTCCCAGAGCAAAAGGGACCAGGGAATTGTTCAGAGAGCACATGGAGATGCATCATCCCCATATGCAGCCTCTCATTGGCCTACAGTAGAATCGTGGGACTGTGGGGACGTGGCAGCATCTGGCCTTGAGCAGAAGCGTTGGCCAAGCGATGTTCTTGGACATCTCGAGTGGGTGCTTGCTGCACAAGGGAGCCTTTGTCTGGGATGTGTTGAAGGCTGTCATCGTGCATAATGACAATTGAAGAAATGTTCAGGAGACAGGTGCCATTGTGTTAATTCTTCATAAGTATGGGATACTGTTGCCACTGAAGTGCTCTGTTGCTCTTCCTAGAAGTGGGACGTTACAGAGAGATGCTCTTTGTCAACAGTAATGATCAGTGTTCCAACTAATGCTGCCATTGTTTATATCATTCGTTTAAAAGAGTAAATAAAGCTGTAGTCTTTGCTCCCAAGATAAGTGTGGTGCTGATTTGAATTCAGATTGGGAAAATGAAGGAGCCTGGTCTGCTGATGGGCATTTTCAGAACCATTTAACAGTGTGGTCATTTTTGCTGAATAATCAGGCTTCTTAAAAGAGGGAATTCTATGCTCATGATAATATCTTGTATTCATACAGAACCTTGACCCTGAAGGCTTCTGTGTATTTAGTGATCCCTCACCCTCCATTCAAATGCAGCAACTTTTGGGGTGAAAGGTAATCACTGTTTAATGAGTGCACAGCAACTACATAATGCTTAGGACAGGAAGTGACATTTAACTTAAATTGAACTGAAACGGCAGGAGAATTTAGGCAGGCAGAATGTAATTACTGAGGATGGAATTTAGCCAAAACACTGAGGCTAAAACTCCAGTGATTGTGAGAAATGCCATGTCCACAAGAAGGTCTCATCTGAAAGACAAAGCATCTGCACAGCGCACTCAATGCTATTCCAGTGCACTGGATCACTCAGAACAGTGTCACCTGATAACTCCCCAACACTACTTCTTGCAGTACCTCGTTTTTCTCAGTAGGGGTCTCCCATCCAACTACAAGTTGAACCTCTCTAGTCCGGCACCCTTAGGATTCGAGAATTTCCGAACCACGGGAGGTCAATATTGGAGTGAGCGGATCTCTTTTTATTTTTATCTCGCTGAGGCAAATAAATGGAACAAGCCAAGGCTTACCGGCTCTCTTCAAACAAAGTGTTAGTTTGTTACACCATTTTACTGTATTGGCACAAGGAAATAAGTAGATAAAGCATAAAAAACATAAAATAAAATCATGCTGGACCACAGAGTGACAGACCTGAGAGGTTCAACCTGTACTGACCTGGCTTGAACCTTGTGAGATCTAACAGAATCACAACACAGGCTGTTATGGCTATAGATTGTATATACTATGCCATTACAGCCCCAAATAACATGTTTTTCATGTTCTTTAGTAAAAATAGTCCTTGCCGATTTTCTTCATTCCAAAGGACATTTGCATTCAGGCAATGGCTTTCTTCTTTGTTGTCTTTCTTCACTTTTTGCTCAGCCTTGTGCAGTCAAGTTAGGATGCAGGATTCAGCAGGAGAAGCTAAGCTGAGAATGGAGAGAGCTTACTCAAGTTTGGACAGCGTAAGTAATAGCAGAGGGAACAGAGAAAGTTACAAGCAGAGAACATTATTATTAGTATGGACCAACCAAGATCCAGGCCCCATTGTACCCATTGTCTCTCCTAACTGTATGAGCTTACAGTCTACATAAACAGGACAGATGCAAGGTAGGAAAGGGGTAGAACAAACCAGCAGAATGGACAAAGATGGTGTCAAACATCAAATTAGTACCATGATTCTTTTATTGGGTAGGTGGGTGCTTCACTGGGAGGGAATAAGCTCAATAGAAAGAAGGGTGGAGGGGACATTAAACTGGGGTAGGGACAGGAGAAAGGAGTAAGTAGGAAGGGCAGGTGTGGAATGAGGCTCTGGGGAAGAAGAAACTGTGAGATGGGGGTGGGAAACGGTTGGAGTGAACAGCCAGACAGGATAGGGGAAAAAACATCCAGACAAAACTGTAGAAAATATTATTAGTGTCCATAAGTCCCTGCTTATGCTGCTTCTGCACCTGCTCTCACTGGCTTCAAAACACAAACGTCTCTTGTAATGAACAAAAATGGCAAGGACAATTTTTACTAGAGTATATGAAAGACATAAGTATGTTGGAATACAATGGCCTACACATAAGTGCTGGAACTAGCAGTGCTGGGGGTAGGGTTGCCAGGTGTCCATTTTTAGACCGGAACGCCTGGTCAAAAAGGGATCCTGGAGGCTGCAGTCAGCACCAATGACCCGGCTCTGCAGCACCCATTGGGTGGGAACCATAGCCAATGGGAGCTGCAGAGGCGGCGCCTGTGGATGGGGCAGTACAGAGCCGCCTGGTCACGCCTCCACCTAGGAGCCAGAGAGAAATGCCGGCCGCTTCTGGGGAACCACCTGAGGTAAATGCCATCCAGAGCCTGCACCCCAAACCCCCTCCCATGCCCCAACGCCCTGTCCCAGTCCTGAGCCTCCTCCTGGACTCACTCTCCCAGAGCCTGCTCCTGCACTCCAACCCCCTGCCCCAGCCATGAGCCCCCTCCCGCACCCAAACTCCCCCCAACTGCCCCACACCAGAGCCACACCCCTAGCCGGAGCCCTCACCACCCCGCACTCGAACCCTCCATTCCAGGCCAGAGCCCTTCCCACAACCTGAACCCCTCATTTCAGGCCCCAGCCCAGAGCCCCGCACCCCTTCACACACCCTATCCCTCTGCTCCAGCCCAGTAAAAATGAGTGACTGGGAGAGTGTGGGGGAGAGAGAGTGACAGAGGGAGGGGGGATGGAGTGAGCAGGGGGCAAAGGCTTGGAGAAGTGGCAGGGGCAGGGCCTCGGGAAGGGGTGGGGTAGGGAGCCAGGGCAAGAGTGTTCAGTTTTCTGCAATTGGAAAGTTGGCAACACTAGCTGGGGGTGCTGCCACAACCTCTGGCTTGAAGTTGTTTCCATCACATACAGGGTTTACAGTTTGGTTCAATGGCTCTCAGCACCCCACTATTCAAATGGTTCCAGCATCTCAGGCCTACAACCAGCACCACTTGTGCATCACTCTTTGGCTGGCTCCTCCCTGCATTGGACTTTGTTTAAATAGTGTATGCTGTATCCTGTTTAAATACTCACTTCTTACAAGTTTAGTACTGTCAGAGGATGAGTGTTTCACAGGAAAATTAATGTACAAAGCCCACTTATCTCTCACTGAGCACCACCGCTTCATTACAGCCTTAGACACTGAATCAACTGATGCTGTCATTTGTGTTGCCCTGAAGGCTGCATTTCAAAAGTTGAAATGTATGGATTGCAAAAGCTGACAAGGGCCCAGTCCGCTTCAGCTGTATATTAACACTGCAGTGAGCCTGCTTGAAAAGCTCACTTACAAGGGTGGGAATACTTCCAACTGTCAGATCAACTTCCTATTCCATGACACTCCACAAAAAAGCTCTTCAAAATAATATTTAAACTCACAAAAGCAAAGAAATTTGAATTAAAGCTCAAATTCCAGTCTGACGCCCCTGTAAGGGCTATCATGTTGACTATAACAGCTATAGTACTGAGCTAGATCTTCATCTGTTGTAAATTGGCATTGATGCACTGAAGTCAATGGAGCTATGCTGATTTATGGCAGCTGAGGATCTGGCTGAAGTCATCTTAGTATTTCACTGTACTCTATGACCTCCTTTGTACTATTAATTTTATGAGACTGGAATTAGCGTTATCAAAGCAAAACTGAGAGTGGACAATTTCTCCTATAAACAACTTATATTGGGGATAAAATGGTAGAATATTACAGCATAAGGCCATCACTGATAAGAAGACAGTTTTGCTGAAGGAAATTCAGAAAAGACCATATTGTTTACTAATAAGCTGAAGGTCTTCTATTTTTCAAATCAACACCAAATGTGCAATATGAAGAGATAATATGAAGAGATGCAAATTACAAGTTTCCTAATAAACTGAGGATAAATCCAAATAGAGGTGAATCTACTGTTGAAGAAAGTTTAGCTGACGATAGTGAAATCTTGACCATACAAAGCTGAACTACCTAATAAATGTATCTGAATGAATATGCTCCCTACGTACTACAAGTCCCTCACTTAACTGAAACCACATTTATCCAAATGAATGCCTATTCTGCATTTCAGACCCAACCTCACAAGGTGCTGACCACCCTCAACTTCCATTGACTTCAAGGCTCAGCATTTTGCAAGATCAGGACCTTTTTGCGGATAATCAAGATTTCATTCTACTGGCTTTAAATTATGACACTTTCTAGTTTTTATTATGTTGACTGCACTGAAAACAATTTATCACTGTAAAGGCTCATGCAGTGAAAACTCCATTTGAGATTACACTCCTGTAATACACTCAACATGAGGCTACTTTCGGAAGATGAAGCTAGTGTAGAATGTAGCAGCCCATTTATTAGGCAGCTCTTCACACTGAGAGCATATTACACAGGTGTGTCACAATCTGCTCTGGCTTTCAATTAGTTTCCTGGTGGAGTTTAAAGCAATGGTTTAATCTTATAATGCCCTACACCAACATGGGTTAGGACTTGGTTA
Source organism: Gopherus evgoodei (assembly GCF_007399415.2). NCBI lineage: Eukaryota > Metazoa > Chordata > Testudines > Testudinidae > Gopherus > Gopherus evgoodei. The sequence continues at coordinate 109,769,441 of NC_044325.1, read as the reverse complement.
CCCAAGAGAGCCTCTATATTTCAGTGTGATATGGCCACAGCTGCAACCAAAGGAGGCTCTTGAACTAACTGCTTTCTATGTAAATGAAAGAGGATGGTGTCAAGGCAATTATTGTCAGGGGTCCTCGACTCTGGAACTGACTCCGTTCCCTGCTCCAGCAGAACTCAGGTCTGTTGAGCTTTACAAGAGCATGCTGCAGGGTGTACCTATTGTCTGAGTGGGGTGGGTTGAGAATAAAGGTGGTCATACGATAGTGGGGGGAGTTTGCTTAATTGGATTGTTTCCTGTACTTACACTTTTGGGGGGAGCAATAATGGTGTTCCGGTACTTACACCACTATCACTTACTGGACATACCAGAAGCGCATTCCAGCATTTCTTTTATTAGGACTGGAACAGTGCTTGACAGTAATATAAATAATAATAATAGGCATCTTATTCTATTTTGTTTTCATTTATCTAAAAGATCTGTAAAAGTAGCTGGGAGCCTGATCTCCAGAAGATCTGAGCACAAAGCAATGGGAGTAGTTCTGAAAACCAGGCTGCTAGCATTGTTTGGGAACAAAATCCAAACACTTAGCTAAATGTGTTTGGAAAGAATATACTTTGGCTCAGGAGTGATATGAAAAACGCACCATCCATCTGATTTGCTTCATATGCCACCACAACCATCTGCAATTGCATGCAGGAAACTCACACTTCTCAGTTGGATAAGAAACGTATGATCATGAAAAATTTTTAATTCCACGTTAAATAATACAATCATTGGTATGATCTTTTTGCTATTCACCTTCATCTCAACGCCTGCATGTGAAAAAGTCTTGTGCACTGAGGCCCTCTGGGGTTTAAAGCTCAGTAATGCAATGCTGAGACTTTTAGGGGAGAAAAAACATCATGTACAAACTTGTCTGACAAGCAGCCAATAAGAACAACAGGCTGGCACCAAATAAGGTTCACAGATGCTTCTTTTAGCATGCGGTTGTGCAATATCTCTTGGCATATTATTTTCTACTGCTGCTGCTGTAACAAGGACACTGGCGCCATCTGCTTTTGCACTAGTACTCTGGCAGGATTAAACTATAATGAGGTGAAACCAAGACTGGAAAGCTTGGCACTGTAAGTGCCTGATCCAAAGCCCACTGGAGTTAGTTCAGCGGTTCTTGAACTGTGGGTTGGACCCCAAAGTGGGTCATGACCCCATTTTAATGGGGTTGCCAGGGTTGATATTTCACTTGCTGGGGTCCAGTCCAGGGCTGAAGCCGAAGCCCCACCACCCGGGGCCAAAGCCTGAGGGCTTCAGCCCTAGGTGGTGGAGCTCAGATTACAGTCCCCCTGCCTGAAGCTGAAGCCCTGGGGCTTCTGCTTTGGCCCCCTGCCATAAGTGGTAGGGCTCAGGCTTTGGCTTTGTCCCCCCATGCTGGGTGGTGGGACTTGGGCAGGTTCAGGTTTCAGTCCCTTCTTGTCAGAAGAGGGTTGCAATGCAATGAAGTTTGAGAACTCCTGTGCTAGTTGAAAGGATTCGATTTAGGATCAAATCCTTAGTTTCTCTCTTCTTACTTTGCCTAGGTTTTAATGTTTACTCTCACTTAGAGTATGTCTACACTATAAAATTAGGTCAAATTTATAGAAGTCGGTTTTTCAGAAATTGTTTTTATACAGTTGATTGTGTGTGTCGCCACACAAAATGCTCTAAGTGCATTAAGTCAGCAGACTGTGTCCACAGTACTGAGGCTAGCGTCGACTTCCAGAGCGTTGCACTGTGGGCAGCTGTGGGTAGCTATCCCACAGTTCCCGCAGTCTCCGCTGCCCATTGGAATTCTGGGTTGAGATCCCAATGCTAGATGGGGCAAAACATTGTTGCAGGTGGTTCTGGGTACATGTCATCAGGCCCCCCTCTCCCTCTCTTCTAAGTTTAGAAGTGTGAGCAACAAGGATGATGTCGTGGTGGGAGTCTGCTATAGACCATCAGACCAGCGGGAAGAGGTCGACGAGGCTTTCTTCTGGCAACTAGCAGAAGTTATTAGATCACAGGCCCTGGTTCTCATTGGAGACTTTAATCACCCTGATATCTGCTGGGAGAGCAATACAGCGGTGCACAGACAATCCAGGAAGTTTTTGGAACGTGTAGGGGACAATTTCCTGGTCCAAGTGCTGGAGGAACCAACATAGGGGCAGAGCTCTTCTTGACCTGCTGCTCACAAACAGAGAAGAGTTAGTAGGGGAAGCAAAAGTGGATGGGAACCTGGGAGGCAGTGACCATGACATGGTCGAGTTCAGGATCCTGACACAAGGAAAAAAGGAGAGCAGCAGAATACAGATCCTGGACTTCAGAAAAGCAGACTTTGACTCCTTCAGGGAGCTGATGGGCAGGATCCCCTGGAAAAATAACATGAGGGGGAAAGGAGTCCAGGAGAGCTGGCTGTATTTTAAAGAATCCTTATTGAGATTGCAGGAAAAAACCATCCCGATGTGTAGGAAGAATAGTAAATACGGCAGGCGACCAGCTTGGCTTAACAGTGTAATCCTTGCTGATCTTAAATACAAAAAAGAAGCTTACAAGAAGTAGAAGCTTGGACAAATGACCAGGGAGGAGTATAAAAATATTGCTCAGGCATGCAGGACTGAAATCAGGAAGACCACGTCACACTTGGAGTTGCAGCTAGCAAGAGATGTTAAGAGTAACAAGAATGGTTTCTTCAGGTATGTTAGCAACAAGAAGAAAGTCAAGGAAAGTGTGGGCCCCTTACTGAATGAAGGAGGCAACCTAGTGACAGAGGATATGGAAAAAGCTAATGTACTCAATGCTTTTTTTGCCTCTGTCTTCACAAACACGGTCAGCTCCCAGACTGCTGCACTGGGCAGCACAGTATGGGGAGAAAGTGACCAGCCCTCTGTGGAGAAAGAAGTGGTTCGAGACTATTTAGAAAAACTGGATGAGCACAAGTCCATGGGGCCGGATGCGCTGCATCTGAGGGTGCTAAAGGAGTTGGCAGATGTGATTGCAGAGCCATTGGCCATTATCTTTGAAAACTCATGGCGAACGGGGGAGGTCCCACATGACTGGAAAAAGGCTACTGTAGTGCCCATCTTTAAAAAAAGGAAGAAGGAGAATCCGGGGAACTACAGGCCAGTCAGCCTCACCTCAGTCCCTGGAAAAATCAGGTAGCAGGTCCTCAAGGAATCAATTCTGAAGCACTTAGAGGAGAGGAAAGTGATCAGGAACAGTCAGCATGGATTCACCAAGGGCAAGTCATGCCTGACTAACCTAATTGCCTTCTATGAAGAGATAACTGGCTCTTTGGATGAGGGGAAAGCAGTGGATGTGTTATTCCTTGACTTTAGCAAAGCTTTTGAAATGGTCTCCCACAGTATTCTTTCCAGCAAGTTAAAGAAGTATGGGCTGGATGACTGGACTATAAGGTGGATAGAAAGCTGGCTAGATCATCGGGTTCAATGAGTAGTGATCAACGGCTCCATGTCTAGTTGGCAGCCGGTTTCAAGTGGAGTGCCCCAAGGGCCGGTCCTGGCCGGTTTTGTTCAATATCTTCATTAATGATCAGGAGGATGGCGTGGACTGCACTCTCAGCCAGTTTGTAGATAACACTAAACTTGGAGGAGTGGTAGATATGCTGGAGGGTAGGGATAGGATACAGAAGGACCTAGACAAATTAGAGGAATGGGCCAAAAGAAACCTGATGAGGTTCAATAAGGACAAGTGCAGAGTCCTGCACTTAGGACGGAAGAATCCCATTCACTATTACAGACTAGGGACCGAATGACTAGGAAGCAGTTCTGCAGAAAAGGACCTAGGGGTTACAGTGGATGAGAAGCTGGATATAAGTCAACAGTGTGCCCTTGTTGCCAAGAAGACTAATGGCTATTTTGGGCTGTATAAGTAGGGGCATTGCCAGCAGATCGAGGGATGTGATCATTCCCCTCTATTCGACATTGGTGAGGCCTCATCTGGAGTACTGTGTCCAGTTTTGGGCCTCACACTACATGAAGGAGGTGGAAAAATTGGAAAGAGTCCAGCGGAGGGCAACAAAAATGATTAGGGGGCTGGAGCACATGACTTATGAGGAGAGGCTGAGGGAACTGGGATTGTTTAGTCTGCAGAAGAGAAGGATGAGGGGGGATTTGATAGCCGCTTTCAACTATCTGAAAGGGGGTTCCAAAGAGGATGGATCTAGACTGTTCTCAGTGGTACCTGATGACAGAACAAAGAGTAATGGTCTGAAGTTGCAGTGGGGGAGGTTTAGGTTGGATATTAGGAAAAACCTTTTCACTCAGAGTGGTGAAGCACTGGAATGGGTTACCTAGGGAGGTGGTGGAATCTCCTTCCTTAGAGGTTTTTAAGGTCAGGCTTGACAAAGCCCTGGCTGGGATGATTTAGTTGGGAATTCGTCCTGCTTTGAGCAGGGGGTTGGACTAAGATGACCTCCTGAGGTCCCTTCCAACCCTGATATTCTATGATTCTATGATTCTCCCTGCCTCCGTGAAAGCAACGGCAGACAATGGTTTTGCACCTTTTTTCCTGGGTTACCTGAGCAGACGCCATACCACAGCAAGCATGGAGCCCGCTCAACTCACCGTCACTGTATGTCTCCTGGGTGCTGGCAGACGTGGGACTGCATTGCTACACAGCAGCAGCTCATTGCTTTTTGGCAGCAGACGGTAGCCATTGTCATCGTATTCCTGGATGCTCTTTTAATGGAATTTGGAGAGGTCAGTCAGGGGTGCCTGGGCAGACATAGGAGTGACTCAGCCAGTTCATTCCCATTTTCTGCCAAGCACCCAGGAGATGACGATGGCTAGCGGTCAGGAGATGATGATGGCTAGCAATTGTAATGAAGCTTCTTCTGCTGAGCACCCAGGAGATGATGATGGCTAGCAGTCGTACTGCGCCATCTGCTACCGGCCTAAGATGTAAAAGATAGATGGAGTGGATCAAAACAAGAAATTGACCCGATTCGTTTTGTGAAATCAACACCCCGCTAAACCCAGGGATTTGAGTTCAATCCTTGAGGGGGCCATTCCGTGTGACAGTTGTTTGTGTTTTTCCTTGATGCAAAGCAACCCCTTTTGTTGATTTTAATTCTCTGTAATCCATGTTGTCACTCGCCCCTCCCTCTGTCAGACCAATGGCAGACAATTGTTGTGCACTTTTTTTCAGCGCAGAACTAGAAGCTGCAAAAGCAGGAGAGGAGGCGACGGCAGTGCGGTGATGAGAGTGATGATGACATAGACATGGACACAGACTTCACACAAAGTATGGGCCAGGCAATGTGCCCCGGCAATGTGCACATCATGCTGATGAGCTCTGCATGAGCTCTTCATGGTCACCTGCGCTGATCAGCTCGCCACGCTGGCCAAACAGGAAATGAAATTCAAACTTTCACAGGCCTTTGCCTGTCTATCTGGCCAGTGCACCTGAGTTGAGAGTGCCGTCCAGAGCGGTCACAATGAGCACTCTGGGATAGCTCCCGGAGGCCAATACCGTCGAATTGCATCCACACTACCCCAAATTCAACCTGGCAAGGCTGATTTCAGCGCTAATCTCCTCGTCGGAGGTGGAGTAAAGAAATCTATTTAAAGAGCCCTATAAGTCGAAAAAAAGGGCTTCGTCGTGTGGATGGGTCCAGACTTAAATCAAGGTAACGCTGCTAAATTCAACCTAAAATCATAGTGTAGACCAGGCCTTATTTTATCTTTTTATTTATTTACTACAACCAGGGAAGAAGCAAGACAGAGCTGTAACATTTTGCATGACATACAGACAAGCAACCAGAATCAAACAGTGACACAGCTTTTAACCTTATGATGCTTCTCCCACTGACCCCATCCCCATTTTGGGGCACTTTCCCCTTTATTCAATATCTTAACCTTGGGGGTTCCCCTCCCCTTTATTTTGTGGCATTTACGCAATAGATGCTATTAAGAATAGGTACATATTTCAGGCATACATACTTTTGTAATTATTAGTGACATTTCAGCTTCCATTGTAATCTGTGAACTGTTTGTCCTCCCACTGTTTCACTAGTTTGTGATTTTTGATACTGTAATTCGCATTTCTTGACACACCTTTGAGCTAACCTGCCATGGCACTTCATCTCCTGCCAACTGCCACCCTAATTACTCTCTTTCTGTTTATATTTTAATATGTCATTTTAAATACAGATTGTAGTTGCGTTTTATTGCCCATGAAATCAAGAGCTAGAGCCAAGCATAACAGGCAGGCACTGCCCACTTACTTGAATCTTGATTTGCAACACACATGTTATTCAAATCTCAGGCTTCTCTTGAGCATAGATCACCAGCTGTGCTAATATCTAAGGTGATTTATGATCCTGAGAACTTACCATTGGACATTAGGATGATTTTGCTGGAATAAACATTCCATTTATTACACCAAGTATGCTGTATGAAATGGGGACAGAATAACTGATACAAAATACTATCTGAAAAAAAGCAAAATATTGAAGTTCCACCCAGACATATCTCTTTGAAATCTGATAACTGTAGCTGACCTGTAAATTAAGTCATCAGTCCTGTAAACACTTATACACGTGTTTAACTTGATGTTAATGACACCAGTCACCAGTGGAGGCTCCAGGCACCAGCACGCCAAGTGCGTGCCTGGAATGGCAAGCCACGGGGGGTGCTTTGCTGGTCACAGCGAGGGCGGCAGGCAGCCTGTGGAGGGTCCACTGGTCTCGCAGCTTCAGCGGAGCTCCTGCAGGCAAGCCACCGAAGGCAGCCTGCCTGCCGTGCTTGGGGCGGCAAAATAACTAGAGCCGCCCCTGCCAGTCACATAGCACATAAAAAGTGTGATTAGGGCCTATCACTGTAATAAATATAGCTGGTTCAAACTTTCATCGAAAACATTTTTTGAGCAAAACATTTGGTGAAAAAGAAGTCCATTTTTTTTCAACTAGTTCTAGTTGTAAGTAGCTTCTCACTATAAAGCTGTTTTTTGAAATTCCCTTTAACTTTGCCAAAATTAGAACTGGTTGAAAAATCGTAGTAACATTTAATGGGGACATTTTTTTTTGCTCAAAACTTGTATTCAGATGCATAATTTTTTAAAACAATTAACTAGCTTTATAAACTAGTAGAAAAAATGTGAAATTTTCTTTGAAAAATGTCCAATGGCTATAGCCAAAATGAACCAATCTACCTGAAATTTCTCCTCTTCAGTAAGTTTTTTTTTTTTTTTGTAATTATATTGTGGAAAGTTTGAGGGTAATTAGGCAATGGATCAATCAGATCAGAAAGTTTGGAAAACACAAAATCAGAAGAAAAATCTCCTACCTTTTTTATGCCAGGTCATAACAGGAAAGCAGGCTTAGAAACTTTGGAGTTGGTATACTGTGTTGTCTTCCATGAGTTGAATCACTATTTTGGGAAAGTCTGAGGAGTTTATTTTGGAATTATTCCTTACATTGTGGTCAAACATATGAGAAGTTCATGGGACTAGACAAAATGTAGGAAGTGACTTCCTTAAATGATGTACTGGAGCTGACTGAAGATACAGGGTTGTAGTTATCCACAGCAGCAAGTTTCCATCCCTTATGTCACACTACTGCCAGAGAAGAGACTGGGTGATGCCAGGCTACAAGATGATGTGTAAATGTGCTCAAATTTCTGAAATCACTCTTATTTTATGGAAATGATATCGATCCCTCAGGCACTGCCTGGGAATGTTTACATGTCCCAAAGTCACTCATCAGTGGCCTATGAAATGTCTATACCACACAAACTGATGACACACAGACACAACACCATTTTAACCACCACTAGTGTAAAGACAATGTTGGTGGGGATGTCACTCTATTATGATGCACAAGAAAAAGTGGCAACTGGGTACTGAGTGTCACAAAAATGCAGGGCTCTAAAGAATCGTAGTACTTGTATCCAAGACTGGCCTTTGTTATCCTGTTAGATCTAGGAAAAGATCAGTTTCCTGCTAGGGTGACCAGATGTCCTGACTTTATTGGGACAGTCCCAATATTTGGAGCTTTGTCTTATATAGACGCCTATAGCCCCCACCCCCTGTCCCAATTTTTCACACTTGCTATCTGGTTACCCTAGTTCCTGCACTCATTTCCAGGACTACAGTCAGCAGAGTTAAGAGAGTGTATGGGACCAAATGTAATTATCAAATGCAAAAAAGATTAAACTAAGCAAACACAGAAGCCCCAGACTAACAGCCTCAACCTCTCCTCTCTGTCGCTCGCTCTCATCTCCCTCTCTCACTTTCACCAGGCTGGGACTGGGGGGTGGGGTGCGGGCTCTGGGCTGGGGCCAAGGGGTTTGGAGTGTGGGAGGGGCTCTGGCCTGAGCTTGGGGCAGGGGGTTGGGGCACAGGAGGGGTTTCAGGGTGCGGGCTTTGGGAGAGAGTTTGGGTGCAGGAGGGGGCTTAGGGCTGGGGCAGGAGGTTGGGGTGCAGGAGGGTGTACAGGGTGCTTGGTCTGGGAGAGGGCTTGGACAGCGGGTTGGGGTGTAGGGTGCGGGCTCTGTGAGGGGGTGGGGCAGGGGGTTAGGGTGCAGGAGGGGGTGCAGGGTGTAGGCTCTGAGAGGAGGTTGGGGCATGTTTTTTAGGATGCAGGAATAAATGCCTATTTATACATACAGGGAAAGCAGAAAGAGGACAGAGAGAATTTCAAGGTGAGGGAACTGTGAGGGGAGAGTGGAGGAACTGGAAATGGAGAATAAATGACTAACCTCCGATCTTCCTCCACTTTCTCTTTTGACCCACTCTCCTTCTGTTGGTCACCTTCTTTGCTCCTGCTCTCACAATTCCCTTGCCTTGAAATTCTCTGTCCTCTTACTGCTTTCCCTATGTGTACAAACAGCAATTTATTACCCCATCCTAAAAAACACCCCCTCACCCTGGTGACTGAAAAGAAGGGATGTGGAAAAGGAAGGAATGAGGACAGGAAGAATGTCCAATCTTCCTGCAGTCAACAAGAATCTGGATGGAGAGGGTGAGTGGTGGTGGAGAGTTTAAGGAGGGAATGAAAACTGGCAGACAAGTGCTGGGGTTTTGAGGTAGGAGAAATAGGACTGTTGGGTGAGAAAGATGACACAACTGGAGAAGAAGAGGGCAATCTTATACACTAAAAATATCCTAGGTCTCCATTTTGTTTTGGGAGGCAATCAGGCCAGAGGAATTGGATCTGAGGTGTAAGCCAGGGCTGGGATCTGGTAGGAAAAAATGAGTTGAGAGTGGAGAAGATGGTAGAGTAAAGGGTATTGATGAGACTCAATATTACCTCTAATTTGTTCTTCTCAGTGGTTTGTGTTGTCTTTTGGGGTTTTGTCAAAGATCTGAGGAACATTTGAGTTTGGGTTGAGATGTTCACTCTGTTGTTCTGTAGCTGAGCATTGCTCAGACCTGCTGCTATGTGGGAATGGAAAGTGTTACCGGGTTTTCCATTTCTGGTACACAGAGTGCCTGCTGCTTTAGTTGACACAGCACCAGAAATGGAGTGCCCTTTTTCATATCTTGATAGCCAAAGAGAAATTGCCTTACAGTCTTTATGAGAGTTTCTAATTTTTGCAGAACTGCAAATATGGGATTTTTGTTGGGATTTTGTCCCATTCATGAAGTTTGCATTTAGAGTTTGGCTACAGATTTTGCTCCTATATAGAATTCTGAGTAATGTTAGGCTACCAAGTGTTTTAGGAGCCCAATTTATGTGTGTACAGGGGAGGAAGGAGAGGACACACACAGCCCACCACACTCTTTCCTGAAGTGTACGTTTGCCCTTTTTAAGTTTTGTGATGAAGTGTACGTTTGCCCTTTTTAAGTTTTGTGATGCCCACTCCAAGTATTCAAAAAGTGTAAATCTGCCACTCCAAAAAATCATGAGGTCATCTTAAAATTACGAGATTTTAAAAAAGCAACAAAAATTGGGTTCTTTTCATTAACCATCTGGCTTTTGAGTCTTTTGGTGTCATGTTTTCTCTGCAACCAGAGGAGCTAAAAATTACTTTTTTAAAAATGAAAACTGAGAATCCGTTACAATCACGATTCCAGGAACTGATGCTTCAAGAAAAACAAGTGTCACAGAAGTCGCCATGAAACTGCAAGTTAGCAAGACTGGTGATGCCAGGTTGAGAAGCGAGTAGTTTGCAACATGTTCTAGAACTTGTACCTGGAATTTAAAATTTTAATTAGTTTAGTAATATTTGGGGCTTGTTGTGCAGCTCTGAATCCCACCACTATTCCAGACTGCATCAGACAGGGTATAGAGGCCTGATTCTCTCCTCCCTGCATTTTTTTTGGGGAAGGGTGGGGAGCAGGTACCACTGATTCCCCAATTCCCTGCATCCTGGGCAAGAGAGCGTGTAGCTCTGATTCCCCTCCCTTGCACCCTAAAGGCAGGTGGGATGATTGTTTACCTGATTCCCACCTACTTGTACCCTGGTGGTAACCCTGATTCCCCCACCCTCCCCGCTCCTTGGGGGCGGAGCCAGAGCTCTGATCCCACCCTGGAGACTGGCTACAGCGCCGACCTGATCCTCTCTGTCTCTGTACCTGGGGGGCGGGGCCTAAAGCCCTGATTCCGTCTCCCTGCCGCCGGGAAGAGGTGGAGCCAGTACAACCCGAGTCACGTGTTGTTGATGACACATGTCTCAGACACGGGGAGGAATGTGACGTTAACCAGGAAGTGACATATGAAGGTGGTGACGTGTACGAGGTCATATAAGACGTTGGTTCCGCGCAGTCGTCGGCTGTGGGGGGCCGGAAGTGGTTAGGGGGGAGTCGCAGCTGGAGTGAAGCCTCCTCAGCTGGGAGGTCTGGGGCCCGTCTCGCCGCCGGAGCCAGCCCCAGGCAGACATGGATTTCCGAGAGATCCTGATGGTGGCGTCGGAGCAGCAGGGGCTGAGCGCGGTGTCGGTGAGAGCCCGGTGGGGGCAGGGGAAGGCCGCGGGGGGGCGCTGAGAAGGAAAACCCCGGGGGAGGCTTTCGTGAGAGCTGGGGGGGACCTGAGCTGGTAGGTGGGGTGAGCTGGGGGGTGCAGGGGGCCACGGGCTGGGCTGGGTCGGGGGCGGGCGAACTGGGGGGGGGCGGGGGGCCACGAGCCGAGCCTTTGATGTCACTGCCAGCCAAGAGTCTGTTGTCAATTCCCTGGAGCAGCGCGGCGGGGGCCTTTCCAGCCCCGGTTCCCAGCGCTGCGGGAGCGGAGGGGGCTTGTCCTCCGCCTGCTCTGTCCGGCGACCCGGAATGAGACGCGCATTCCGGTGAAATGTTTGCAGGGAGCTGCAGTTACTGGGGTCCAGGTGGGATCATCCTTTGCGTTTAAAATAGAGTTGACGTTTGTTTCCAGTGTGGGACGAAAAGGCAGGAAGAAAGACCGTCCGGGAGCAGCGCACTTCCTAAGCAGCCCCAGATCTTTTCTAGCTTTGATCGCTGTGAAATGAAGGAGGCAGCTGTGGCAGGTGGAAAACTGCAGTGTGCTGGGATTAATTTTTTTTTTCTGTGTAAAACATTTAAAGCCAAATTAACGTCAGCCTTTGTTCGCTTTTACAACAAACAGAATAAAATCAGTTTTATGTGGAATTAATGTAGATTTGTGCATAAAATAAGCCAATTAACTGGTATATGTGAAATCTGAAAGCAGGTAGGATCAAGTAGCTTGATGGTTTGGATTTCCTGCTCCTGTCTCTGCTACCCTTGACTGGCAAGGGCTGAAATTACTTCTAACACAGTGTATCTGTTTCGCGAGGGTAAGGAACTTTTCTCATTTTCCAGCAGTGATCACTTCAGCTAGTTAAACAAATTTGTTGTTGATAAATACTGTAGCGGTCTTGCCATTCTTCAGTCAGAGCTTTGAGGTTCTGTTTCCCTGATGACATTTGATATCTTCACTTATCTTGGTGTAGATCTTGGGGTAGGGTGGAGGCATTTGCCTTTTGGTATTAGTGATGAATCAGCAATTGCAGAACCTTTAACTTTTGTCTTGACAGGTAATTCATTTGCCTGTATGTTGTATTCTATCCCTAACACTTGATCTGTTTCTGTCTTGTAGTAGTTAGATGTCTTGCACCTTTTAAAATTACACGTCTACTCAGTTTTCTCCTGCGGTTTTAATGGAATACTTGTATTTGCTTCCTATCTTAAATAGTTGCGTGTTGTTACTATGCATTGTTGAAACAGCTCTCATTTCCAATCAGAGGTTCTCTACTATTCAAGGGCCCAGTCCTGCTCCTTTTAATAGGTGTTTAGCCATAGCCATTGTCTTCAAAGGAAGCTGGATTAGCAGGATTTACTTGCATGGTTAACTTAATTGTAGAGTGGAAAAATTATTTCAGGTGTAGAGGAGTTGAGGCTTCCTTGTGTCCCTGTGCTGATATAAGTGAAATTAGTGCAACTTCTGCTTGTAGGCAAGGCCATCTGTGTAGTGTGGAGGGGCTTAGGAAGGGTTGCTGTTCTCAGTGAGGTGTGCAGTGGGGGGAACTCTGCCGTGTGGTCTTTAGTTGTAGCTGCCAAGGTATAGGAGAGGCTATTTCTTGTGGGCTTCTGAAGATAGACATCTAAGGCACCCCTACCTGCTGTTGACTTCAAATGTAAGGGACACTGTGGTTTAGTGTGGTCTAGCAGAATAATTCCGCAGAATAATTCCGGATTATAGAATTTGCACATGCTATTGTCAGTTCTTTGCAAACCAGCAGGACAGTTAAGAACATTTTGTTCTATTTTTTTCTTTTAGAAAAACATAAGAAAGTATGTGAAGAAAATATTGAAGTTGTGCAACTAAGGACTCACACTTTGGAAAGTCAATTAAGTTATGGTTTCATATGCTAGGTAACTCCCTTGTCTGTGTATTCTCTGCAATATCATCTTTAATGATCACATACACTGTATGCAATTTAATAAATTTTTCTATAACCTTAGATACACAGAAATACAAGATATTTGTGTATGTCTGAGTTTATGAAAGCCATTTGTATGAAAGGTATACAATAAACCATACTTTTGCATCATACATTATGTTAAATGTACCATACAGAGTAATTAGCAAAACTTCCTGACATATAAAAACCACAAAATCATAGCTAGATTAGTGTCTTTCTTAAATGATTTATTCCCTGAATTTTACTCAAGGAAGGCTTATTTACTGTAAATAAGTTTTTAGTATGTGAGGTGTTAATGAAGACAATATGTTCCACTTCATGACAATGAAAAAAACCAGGATGCTGTGCATATGCATCTGATTTGTAGAAAAGTATATTTGTATTTTTTAGAACTAGTATGTGGTATTTAAGTTAGACTGTATTGTTGTGCATGCTCATTAGGGTAATAAAGTGTGCAGCTTCACTGTAGCCTTTTCCTGACTTCTGCTTTAACCTTACTGTTCCTGCAACATAGCGTTTTGGGTGGAATAAAGTCATTGGCAATGAGATTTTTAAAACTGTAAAACCAAAACTGGTTGCTTAATGTTGTCACTGAGGAAGTGCGGAAAGGCTGAGTATTTGAGAAGGTCAATTTAAGGGCACTGGCAGGCTTGCTCTGCAGTCTTTCCCATCTATATATCATTCATTGACTTCAAGACTTTAGATGGCTCTGGGGTAGAGCTGGGGATGAGGGTCTTGGGATACAAGAGGGGGATCTGAGGTTGAGGGGTTTGGAGAGCAGGAGGAGGATCAGGGCTGTGGCAGGGGATTGGGGCACCGGGGGAGGGGGCTCAGAGGTGCAGGTTCCCAGTGACGCTTACCGCAAACAGTTCCTGGAAGCATGTTCCCCCTCCTGCTCCGAGGCGCAGCCAGGCAACTCTGCAGGTGCCATCTCTGCAGCTCCTGTTGGCTGGGAACTGCAGCCAATGGGAGCTGCAGGGGCGGTGTCTGCGGACGGGACGGCACGCAGAGCCGCCTGGCCAAGCCTCCACATACTACTTAGGAGCCGGAGGGGGGATCATGCCGGCTGCTTCCTGGGAGCTGTGCGGAGCAGGGCAGACCCCTGATTCCATTCCCCAGTGGGAACTGAGGGCCGGATTCAATGGTCTGACAGGCCAGATGTGGCCTTTGGGCTGTAGTTTGCCCACCCCTGATCTAGAGCTTCTGAATCCCAGACTTTTGAACTCCAGGCAACAGTTCAGAGAGGAGGGGCTGTAATAGGGTCTAGCATAGAAACAGCTTGGCTCCAATTTGGGCCATAAATGGTTATTTTTGGAGGAGCAATTAGGGTTGGAGTCTTCCTTGGAACTGGAACAAAAACACTACTTTCAAGTTCATTAGCCAGAACATTTGATCAGTCATTCAACATCCTTTTCTGGCTGCATAACTGTTGTTGGTTCTACCTATATGTTCGAATTTAAATGTGCTTTTAGTAGAAAAGGTTTATAATTGCTTCATCCCATTAAGTCTCTAAGGAGTTGCCCTTTGCTAGAAGCCAAAGTGGTGTTCTCCATCACTTATTTATATAAAAGGTTTTCTGTGTGAAAGTTCACTAAACTTGTCATTATCAAAAGAAAAATACTTTTTTCAAAGGAAATTAAGCACTTTTGTCAATAATGTTTCATTAAAAACAGTGATAGTATAACAAATTACAACTCCTGTTTGCCAGCTAATGCTGCTACATGAATGGTGGTTAGATGGTCATCAAAAGTCTTCAGACCCCAGATTGAAATCCACTGACAAGGGAGATCTCTTCTATTTCTGATGAAGGGCCAATCCTTATTATAGAGAATTTATAAAACACAGCAATTAGAAACCTGAAAGAGAATAGGACTTAAATCTCATAGAGGTCACCAAGAACTGAAACAACTTTCCTGTAGACCTGCACTGATTGAAGAGATGATATTTTTTGGTAAACCACACTTAAATATGTGGTAAGTGAATACATTGAACCATGTGGACTAATGCTGATGGATTTAAATGGCTGCAGTGCAAGTTAAATGAAGAAGTAGCTGCCAGCAGAATTTGCAGACACATGGATGTCAGTAACATGGTTTATTGTACATCATTATAAAAGCCCCTTCCCTATAAAATTTATTTCTATGGCTGAGAAGTAGCACCAGTGCACAAACAGCTATGAACAGGTCAAGCCAACAGAGCTTATAACCCAAAGTGTATACTTGAAAAAGGCTGTGAGCAGCTGAAGAGAAAAGACCTTCTGGTGCTCATTGGAATGTGTATTACCTCCTCTCATGGGCAGTGGAAACTTTGGGCATGTTATTTCTGCATATGAAATATGAAGATGGGACCTGATGTAGAGTAAAAACATGACATGCCTACCCACAATCAGTCCACACTTAGTGCTGGTCTGTTCTAGGGGCAGGGATTGACTTAAGATACACAATTTCAGCTACAATAGAGTACTGGAGTCAACAGGAAGGTGCTCGGGGATTGATTAATCGACTCCTGATAGATCAATTGTTACCTGCTGAACCGGCGGGTAGTGTAGACCTGCCCATACAGGGTTCATGTAACTGTGTCTCACCTCATAAACCAGAGCCTAGAAATAGCATCCTATTAGACCGGTGGTTCTTAACCTGGGGTGCATGATTCCCTTTCTGGGGGGTCTGAGACATGCTAGATATTTTTAGAAGGTAAATCATCGAAAACACAAATTAAGCACAGGTGCCTAAGTACAACTACTTTGTTTCATCAAACCTATGTATTTATTAACATACATTTTTAACCATTACTGTAATATACAAACAAAAAATATATCTAAGTTTAAAGAACTGACCTACTTCAATTATTTTTGATAAGGGGTGCGAAAACATATTTTGATTTTTGATAAGGAGTGCGAGCACATATTTTGAGAACCAAAGGGGTGCAGGCGGCAGTAAAGATTAAGAACCACTGTATTCAACCAACTTCCGTATGACAGTGGCCTAGCCATAGGATGTGATATAAAATGCCGGTCTGGACTGAAGATTTTTGTTTTATTCTGAGCTTGATTTGCTTTCATAACTGAGCTTTAGGGTCCGGCAGAGTTTGTGACCAAACTGTATGTAGGGTTCTAACTTTTCATTTTTTTTTAATTAATCTCTATTGCTATGTAGAAGACACAAGGGGAAATGACTATACGGGAGGGAACAGTGAAACTTGCTATTGATAAATATTGTCAAATGCATAAGCAGAAAAATATTTTTCTGTGATCATTTTTAGCTACTGTAATCTTTGGTTTTATGAAAATAACATGTATAAAATGTTCAGACTGATTTTTTTAGTTGTCCCTGTAAGTAAAGACATGCAAGATTGTGTTCAAGGAAATTTTCCAAATGAACATCAACTTTGAGGTTTTTGAATAGTTTACCTCAATAGTTCTCAGCCATGAGTACATGTACCCCTGGGGGTACACACAGGTTTTCCAGTAGGGGTTGGCTGGCTGTGGGCAAAATTCAGGGAGGATGAGGTAAAAATTTGCATCCTCTGAGCATGAAGGAGCCTCGGAGGAGGATGGTGGGGAAGAGAATATCTTCTAACGATAAAGCTCATTAGTGGGATGAATAATTTTTTCAGTACTTTAAGGCACCAATGTACAGTTGAGGAAAGGCGCTTCCAGTGCCCAGAAGATGAGCCTTGAAAATGTATCTTGTATTTTGTGAGAAAGCAAAGCCAATGTGGTACACTTCAGCAATATTTAGCCATGGAGTTGATATCAGTTGCTACCCTGAGAGATAATCAGTGTTTACAGTTTGAGAAGCACACTGTTCCAGAATAGCTTGACCTGCTCTTTTCTAAAGGCTGTTTTTCCATTCCTTTGGCAAACTTTTTGATAACCGTGTGAAACTTGATTGGTGTAGCTGCTGCTTACTTGGTAAAAAGTAGAATGTTCATGCTTATCTTGTCTGTAATTCCAGGAAACTGATGTTGGAGTAGCTCACAGTTTAGAATAATCATTGTGTGGATGGTTCTGGAACAGCTCTGTGCTTCAGACCAAGTGTTCATTTTTTAAATAGAGCTAAACTTATAAATCTGTTCTGGTTACTCATTTCACAATGCGTGCAAACAGAGTTTGAAGAAAATACTTTTTGGAGCTGAACTAGTGATTCATAACATGAGAAATACTGTAAATAATTTGTGGTGTTTGGTAGCTGCATCTTCAAGATCAAATAGAAATGATATTTAGAAAGCTTCCTTGACTGGAAAAAACTCATATTAAAAATATTACTATATACTCTTGTACAAGTTCCCACACAAAGGATGTTGAGAGGAATTGCTTGTAATGCCGCTTATTCACCAGAAAGCAGTGTATTTTGCTGCATTGTAATACAGTGCTCAAAAATGCTTCTCTAACCCTTAATTTATTTATAAGCCTTTCTAATGTGATAGATCTTTCTGCATTTGGCCCTGCTATATGTAAAGCATTTTTTGCCAAGAGGTTCTCTTGTATAGAGCTCTTAAACAAAATTTCTGTTTTGTACATTTATTATTTTTTAAAATCATTTGTAGAAATTGAATGATAAATTTTCAAATCTGAATTTACTGTTGGTGAAATGTGTTATCAGCTTTAGGAATGAAATCATCCACAGAGCAATAATATAACAGGTAGTAGCAGTGCAGGGTTCTCTAAATTGCTCACCAGTGTGCGTCAACCTTGTTCTGGAAGGATCTCTTCTAAGAATGAGAGGGTAGTCCAGTCTTCGTCCTTTCAGTCTGAAACTGTCAACAAAAAGATCAGTCTTGATGATGTGTAAATACACCTCTACCCTGATATAACACGGGTTCGATATAACACGGTAACCCCAGGGCTCCAGCAGCGGGGCTCAAGCGACGCTTTAAAGGGCCTGGGGCTCCGGCTGCTCCCGGAACTGTTTAGTTCCCCGGACATTTTATTTTGTACCCAACAGGAAAGGTGAACTACTAACAAAACTGCTATTGATGCCTTTCAAATGAAGGGCCCAACCTTTGAAATCTTTACTTTCTCTAGTTGTCATTACTAAGATGATTAGTCCCACTGATTTCAGTTGCAAGTGCAAAGGATTGTTGTGTGTGTGAGTTAAGAGCTACTCAAAGGAGTAAGAGGTTTGCAGGAAGTCCTCAGATTGTGAAGATACATTTTATGCATAGACATATCTATCAGTAGATACATTCAGGTTGTAGAAAGCTCGTAAACTTGATGTTGAATGTCAGGTTTTGCTAATGAAATGAGATTGTGGTTTTTTTTAGTTTTGCTTTAGCAATTTCAGGAATTACTAAAAGGCAATTTTTAAACAGCTGCTACAGGAGCCTTGCAGCTGGTGTTCTAAGAACCAGTTTTGGCTTAATGCTTAGTAGAAATAATCCTCTGAACCTTGAATCTTAGTAAACATATTTGTTTTAACACATGCTCATATTTTTATATAACACACTCAAAGCATTTGTGTTGGTATGTTGCAATCTTCATCAGAAATTAGAGCTAAAAAACTCCAATTGGCCATATACTTAAGTCTGAGTAAAATTACACTGCTAACCAGTTTTTCTACCTCCTAGGTATTTGGCCATAGGTTTCTTTTTCCAGATGTTACCCAGTACAATGATTTCCTAAATTAAGTGTCTTGGTGGTGGTTTTTGTTGAATGAGACTAGCCACCCCCCCAGTGATGGTGTGTGTCAGCATGCTGCCAGCTGTAGAAATACATAGTTTCATATATGGCAGGATTTCAGCTCACTTCCCCAGGCAATTCTTTCAAATGAGGGAAATCTCAAAATTTTACAGAGTGATTTTGTTTCACCTAGCAGTCCAGTTAGCTAATGGCTTTTGCTTATTAGCAGAAAGGAAGATATACACTCTCTAAAATTACCTTTCTTTTCTTTCGGTTCTCCCAGCTGCTTTTGGATTTAACTGATTTCCCCTATTTCAGTTAGCTTATCTGTTGTCACCTTTGTTTCCTTCTTTAACCCTTTTTACTTTGAAGTGTGTCTTTTATATAAGGGAAGAAGTTCCAGTAATTCCCTAGTTTCTCCTTTTTACTTCTTCCACTCCTTGTAAGTTCTGTGTGATAGTAACCCGTAAGCCTCAAACTAAAATAACATCAGTTTCACACCTTTAATTATGTCAGAGCAGATCTTTGTGTGGTCACACATTTTGGATTAAGAGTATCCTATTTGGATGTAATGTAAATTGATTTTTTACCAAATTAAATTATATCCAAAGAAATTACTCTTAATCTGACAGTAGGGTCCACACACAGACTTGCATCGAAAATAACTAATCGTATAAAATAAAGCCAACATAGTTTGTATGCAGGCAGACAAGGAAGGCTGGACGAAGCCTGTAAACTCTTTCGATCTGGAAAGGGGGAGTCCTCCAAGAGTGAGGTGTATTACCTCACTCTCCAGACAAAGGCTCGTGTGTTGTGTGTGGTACTCCTTTCCCCTACTGAGTGTAGAGCTGCATCTGGGCCCATTCTAATGGCTGTTTCTACTAGACCACTGGTGTAGCTATTGCACATGTTGTCAGTCTCCCTCCTTTTCTCACGTTTTTTCCTCTTCATCCCTTCTGATTTTCTTCTGTCTTCTCTTTTGGTCCATTTCCTCCTTTCTGGTTCCTTATCCATTTTATGCCTAGAATGCCGCCTTTTGTACACAGGGCCTGTTCCTGTGCAATGCTGAGCTTCCTCATTTCTTGTTGGAAGTCTGTTGCTTAATGAATATTGCCTTTCATCATTAACATATTTAAAGCCAGATAAATCCCTGTTACTAAGGCTTCGTCTACACTAGCACTTTTGTCAGCAAAACTTTTGTCAGTCGGGTCTGAAAAAACACACTCGTGACTGACATACATTTCACCGACAAAAGCACCAGCGTGACCAGTGCGATGTTGGCAGGCGAGTGGCAGTGGCGCAGGTGCAGTGGTACAGTTTTCTGTAGTGTAGACAGCCTAAACTTCTCATTGATTGTGATTTTCCCATTTAATAAAAACAGCTATATATATTAAAACCTTTGTTTTCTTCTGACCAATTTGCTTTCTCTTTGCAGAAAAGATACAGTTTGGCAGTAGGCCCTCCCAAAAAAGATCCAAAAGTCAAAGGTGTCCATTCTGCAGCAGTGCAAGCTTTTCTGAGACGGAAAGAAGAAGAAATTAGGGAAAAAGGTACTTGTTAAAGTTGTTCTGAGTATTCCCTACTGGAGGAGAACTTCTTCAGTGACTCTCTCTTTGGGACATTTTTACCCTACTCCTTACGTGCCTTTGAATATCATTGTTATAGGTCCCCATTCTTTGGAATGTCCTTTCGTAATTGCTGTGGAGTCAGAACCCACTATAGAGCAGTGATCCTCAGGGCTGCACACATTCTCCTTTGTGAATCCAAATGTTTGCTCAGCAGCACTTACGCATTTACTGTCAAAGCAGCCAGAAAGGACTAATAGCATGAACCAGGAGTGGGCACAAGGAATTGTTCTGAACTTCTGTACAGCTTTTAATATTGAAAAAACTGTATTTAAGTGTCTGAAAGTGACACAAAGCCAGGATTCCTGTCTTTACATCACAACATTGTGCCTTTAAAAATTAGACACTTTAACCCCATCTGGACTAATTTTAAATCTTTTGGCTATAGACTTGATTCAGACCATTGGTGTTTTAAAGTTGTGTGTATGTTCCCTATAGTTGTTATTGTTCAGACTGACAGTAGCCATGTTCTTCATAATATTTACTTAATCCCTCTAGAATTCTTCATCTCCAGAAATTTAGATTAGACGTGACTGAAAAATCTTTTCCTGATATTCTTTTACAGAACTAGAGGCAAAAAGGAAGAAGGAGAAACTTCTAGCTAAGCGTATTGAATTGAAACATGATCGAAAAGCAAGAGCTATGGCTTCACGGACAAAGGACAACTTCTATGGCTATAATGGCATTCCTATTGAAGAGAAGCCTAAAAAGAGGCAGACTTGTGAAAATGTCAGTCGATGCACAGATGCAGAATATATGACAGAAGATGAGGAAGAGCAATTTGAATACAGTCAGACTGAATCTGAGCATGAACCAGAGGAATATGAGGAGAAACCATCCAAAGCTGCAGTGAAACCAAAGGCACCTCCCAATAGTGCTTCTACCCCTATGAACTTTGTAGATCTTCTGAGGCTGGCTGAAAAAAAACAGTATGAACCAGTAGAAATAAAAGTAGTTAAAAAGACAGAAGAAAGGCCAAGAACAGCAGAAGAATTGAGAGAAAAAGAATTTTTGGACCGGAAAAACAAAAAAGGGGAAATCCAGAAAGAGAAAAAAAAACCTGAAAAAGAGATTAAGAATGTAACTGCATCAAGTTCTTCAAATAAAGTGTTTTCTCATAAAGAGTTTATAAATGCAAAACTTAGCAAAAACTCAGTGGATAAATGTTCCTCTTCAAAAGGCAGTTTCCCTTCTCAGTGTGGTCCTGATAAGAAATCCAGTCGACCTGTGTTTAGCGACAAACATGCAAGGTCATCATCTTCCTCCAAATACAGTCAAGTGGAAAAAGCAAAAGTTACACAAAATGAATCTTTAAAAAGCTCATCGAGTGGCATCCATAGTAGATCTTCAGTCAATGGAGTAGGAAAATTTGGGTCAGGCACACATACACCAAGCTCAAAAGCACCCACTAATGGGGCTCAGAAACTACAATCTACTAAAGAACCTAGTCTGAAAAAATCTACTTCTCTGCATACAAAACTGGGTAGTGCAACACCTCCTCAGCATGAAATTGTTAAAAATTCCAGCTCTGGGCGGCCGGGAAGCAGTGTGGGAGTGGGCAGGCCCGGGCGGCTGGGGACCAGTGCAGGAATGGTTAGGCCAGCCAGCAGTGTGGGGACAGGCGGGCCCGGGCGGCCGGCCAGCAGTGCGGGGATGGGCGGGCCCGGGCGGCCGGCCAGCAGTGCGGGGACGGGCGGGCCCGGGCGGCCGGCCAGCAGTGCGGGGACGGGCGGGCCCGGGCGGCCGGCCAGCAGTGCGGGGACGGGCGGGCCCGGGCGGCCCGCCAGCAGTGCGGGGACGGGCGGGCCCGGGCGGCCCGCCAGCAGTGCGGGGACGGGCGGGCCCGGGCGGCCCGCCAGCAGTGCGGGGACGGGCGGGCCCGGGCGGCCCGCCAGCAGTGCGGGGACGGGCGGGCCCGGGCGGCCCGCCAGCAGTGCGGGGACGGGCAGGCCGGGGACCAGTGCGGGGATGGGTGGACCTGGGCGGCCGGGGAGCAGTGCGGGGATGGGTGGACCTGGGCGGCCGGGGAGCAGTACGGGGATGGGTAGACCTGGGCGGCCAGGGAGCAGTGGGGGAACGGGCAGGCCGGGGAGCAGTGTGGAAATGGGTGATCCTGGACGACCGAGAAGCAGTGTGAGGGCAGGACCTGGAAAGTCAGTCAGTTCAAGCGTGGGACCTGGGCGACCAGGCAGCAGCTCAGTTGCACCTCCAAAACCTAAGTGCACTGTTGTATCAGAAACAATCTCATCTAAAAATCTAGTCTCCAGACCAATTAATGTACCAATGAATGGAACAAGACCTTCTCCAGGGCATAGACCAGTGTTTCATCCACAAGGTATGCTGTTTTCAGCAAATATTGTTTTGTGTTATAAATATGTTTCAGGCATTACTTGTTCCACATTTCTGTGGTTGAAGTTGATCGGAATTGCCAGTGAATTGTAGATATACTTAGAAAAATCTATCTGATAGCCAGAGTTGCATTCTGAAGAGTGCCACTACATAGCAGTATGACTTTCTCTCCCCTTGCCACTCATTGCAATATTTCTTTCCTTTTCACCTTACACTTACACCTAAGAAAATAAGATCCTTAGGTAGGTGAGGTCTTTTCCAGGGAAAGAGAGAGAACAAAATTAAAAAATACAAAGGAAGGAGGGAGGAGTACAACTAACCAAAAAAAAAAATGTAATTAGCTCTTTTCAGGTAACTTTTATAAACACGAGCTGCTTTTTAAGGATAGGTGTGTGAGTGGCAAAGGGGAGAGAAATGAAGGATTCCTGAGGTCCAGGTGCCATTTAAAATTGTGATTAATTAAATTTTAATAGTGCCTTCTGTTTAAGGATTTCAAAGCACTTCATAAAGATTAGGCCCCACAACAAATCTGTGAAGTATGCATAGTAAGTGTTGTCTGGATTTACTGTACCTTCTTGGCATGGGGAAGTGAAGTTTAAAAAATAAATTTCTTTGTAGTTGTAAATAGGATAGCACTTTTGCAAACCAGTATATTTGAAATTCCATGGTTGAACAAGTATGCAGGCATACATTTACCTTTCATTCTGGCAGTTCCTCTGGGATGCAGTTGACTATAATGATGGGAAACTTGGCTTGTACGTGGAGCTTAGAGGAAATATTTCCTCTTGTTGAGACGCTTGGAATGTCCAAATCAGTTTTTTTTTTTTTTAAACTCAGTCTTGCGGCCCAGAGTTGCAAATTGTACTCCAAATCATAGGTATACCTGCACAGAGTCCAGTGAAATCATTTATTTATCAAGGAGAAATAAAAGGAGAGAAGTAGTGGGGAGGAGCATAAATAAAAAATTAATAAAAATAATAATTTCAGTAGTGAAGATTATTTTGTGACAAATGGGTTACAGAAGTTGTAAATATTTTTACTCTTTCTGTTTAGGTCTTCCAAGGCCTTCTCTTCCACCTATAAGTTATAAAAGGCAAATAGAAGATGATGAAGAATATGATTCTGAAATGGACGATTTCATTGATGATGAAGGGCAACCCCAGGAAGAAATATCAAAACATATTCGAGAAATATTTGGCTATGATCGGAATAAGTAAGAGAAATTGATTAATTTTGTTTGACCAGCTCTTTTCTTCTGAAACTGTAAATTGTGAAACACTTTAGTGGAATTCTTTATTAGAGCTTCTTTTAACAGGCTAGAACTGATCACAGAACTAAAAATTAATGGTAGCTTAGTTGCAAGTGATCATTACTTGATCATATTTAAAATGTGCAAACAGAAGAAAGTCCAAACCAGTAGTATATATGTACTTTATGCTTTAACAGAGCCAGCTTTACAAAGCTGAAAAAAATTGAGCCAAATCAGCTGGAAAGAAGAATTTAATCAGAAAAAATGTGAATGATAATTGAGGATCATTTAAAAATATCTTACTAAATGCTCCAAAATCCACAATCCATCAACTGAGGTGGAAGGTCATGGTGGTTAAAAAAACCAATTTTATATATGTGTATGTGTATGTGTATGTATATGTATGTATGTATGTATGTATATAACAAATGGAAGAAAGGAGATGTTGACAATGATGAATATAAATTGAAAGTTAGGAATTACAGAAAATTGATAATGAAAGCAAAGGAACACAAGGAAAAATCTGTAGCCAGCAGAATTAAGGACAATAAGAAGGACTTTTTAAAATACTTTGGAAACAAAAAGAATCCTGAAAATTGTTGGTCTGTTACTAGATGGAAATGGTAGAATTATCAATAATCAGAAAAGACAGAAGGGTTCAATAATATTCTTGTTCTGTATTTGGGGGGGAAACATGATATCATCTAATCACATGGTGATTATGCGCTTTCCATTCCACAAGTATTTCTGGAAGGTGTTAAACAGAAGCTATTAAAGTTAGACATTTTTTAATCATCAGGTCCAGATAACTAGCATCCAAGATTTTTTTTAAAAAGCTTGCTAAGGAGCTCACTGGACTGTTAATGTTGATTTTCAGTAAGTCTGAGAGCATTGGGGAAGTTCCAGAAGATGAGGAGAAAGCTGCTGATGTGTCAAGTTTTAAAAAGGGTAAATGGTATGTCCTGGGTAGTTATAGGCCTGGCAGCCTGATGCGAGTCCCAGGCAAGATACTGGAGTGGGTGATATGGGTCTCGATTAACAAACACTTAAAGGAGGGAATGCAATTATGCAAATCAACATGGCTTTATGGGAGATAGATCAAACTGACTTGATATCTCTTTTTTTCTTGAGATTACATGTTTGGTTGATAAAAGTAATAGTGTTGCATAATAAATTTAGACTTATGTAAGGTATTTGACTTGGTACTACATGACATTTTGATTAAAAAACTAGAATGATATAAAGTTTTGTAGTAATGAAACATAAATTACAAAATTATCAATTCTTTGAGTTGCCGTATGTGATAATGGACAATACGTATTTCCAGCCCTGTGGTATTTAATGCTTTCTATGGAAGCCTGTAGTATTTCACAGTCTCTTCTAAATATTTATGCTCTATATTCAACATATAGTATCTTGTTGCTCAAGTGTAAAGCTCTGTAGCTAGCTCTTCAATTTGTGTTAACTGTTCTGTCGGAGGGTCAGACCTCTGATATATTTGTTTCACAGAACAATTAACATATGCACACACTAACCCAGAAATGAAACCTTTTATTTGCCTTGTTTCATACTCTGCCTCCTTTCTTAAGGTATTCATCTCTACTCCAATATAACGTGACCCGATATAGCACGAATTTGGATATAACACAGTAAGATTTTTTTGGCTCCCGAGGACAGCGTTATATCGGGGTAGAGGTGTATTTTTAAATGTAACAATATTTCAAAAACCTCAGTTTTTCTTGATAAAACAACATTTTCTTTAACAGTGTGGCAACCTTAATAGAACTGCCATGTAAGCATAACCCACCGTATGAATTAATTAGTGTGAATAGTGTCAAGTGAACATTTTTGACCTGAAGATTTGTGAAGTAGAAGTGTTATCCTCTTCTGCTTGCAGTTGTTCTTTCACAGCTGTCTAACCTATCAGTATAGCTGTCATTAAAATATCATGACAGTTCAACCACAAGAGGTGACCCCCTCAGACTGTTGAATTGTGTGAAGGAGGAAGCAGATGCCTACTTTGTTTCTACTTGACTTTCGTTTGTCTTTTTTTGTGGATGGGAAGGAAAGTGGGTAACTAAACAGTCCAATGGCCCAGGTGAGGAAAAGAGCAAAACTATTCAAATAAGACATTAAAAAAACCTGGCATATTGTCAGGAGCTTTTCTTTTACAGTGTTGGGCTAGTGGCTCAAAGACTACATCATATGGATACATTTTTTGTTTTCTAATGAAGAATACTAGGAAGGATTTCAGCCTTTTCCATATTATGCTGTTATGGACACCTGGACCTTCAACAGCAGGTCTGGTATTGTTAGCACTGAAACAGAAACAAAACAGAATGAGCCGTGTCAGGTGTTCTGCATAGGACAGGACACACTTTCTGTAATTCGTTATTGAACATGGGTTAACAAATACTCGGTTAAGTAAGTTAAAGTATGCTTATTATTCAGCGGGTTAAAACTTGAGTTTAATTTTTTGGAGAAATGTAATAAGGTATATATCAGGATAATCTTTTTTATTTTAAAAAATCTTGCCTATTTTTAATTCAACCATATATATTAGTGTTGATTAGCTCTAATATTTGTTTCTCATATTGGATTAAATATAAGTATTTTCTTTCAGATATAAAGATGAAAGTGATTATGCCTTACGTTACATGGAGAGCAGCTGGAAAGAGCAACAGAAAGAGGAAGCCAGGAGGTATGAATTAGATTTAAGTTTTGTTAGTAAGAATTTTCTTCTGCTTACTACTAGAACCTTTGTCATGCAGCTGAGTTAAAATGGACATTTTTCAGGTGAAATTTGGTCCTAAATATAAGCTTTGTGAAAACGAGCTTACATAAAACTTAAGGCCAAATGTCTTCCATAAGTGTCTTATAGTTCCAGTCAAAAAATGTTAACAAGCCTTGTGGTTTATCACTTAAATATTGTAGAATGTTGCTAATTCTTGAGAGCTGGGGAAAGGAATTGGCTAGTAAATGCATATATAAACATCGTCCAGACACAGAAATGCAAAATATAGTAATAATAAAATAATGAAAAATGAAGCAGATTTTTGAATTTCAGGCATAAATATCCAGGGCCGCTCTTTAGTGGCAATATATGACACAGGCCAACAGTCTGTAGTAGACCTTTATCATCTGCATTGTTTGAAGGTGAATGTGGTGCAGTTATAAAATCTACTCAGTGTTTTACCCGAACTACTGGGTACTGGGACTCAAACATAGAGACAGAGTTGCACAAGTTTCCTGTTTTCATTATTGGGCCTTTACGTTGTCCTTTAAAAGATGTGTTAAGTATTGCATACTTGCAACTTCTCACCAAGGTTGGCCAGTAGGTCTTGATTGCTTCCCCAGGTACAGCTACTCTTCCCACAAAGTTAGTCAACCTGCAATATGGAGTTACGGGGACCAACTGTCCAGTTGATTACTTGAATGCTACACAGCAGCTGCTCTTCACCAGATTGTGTGATTGGGACCATGAAACAAGGGTTTTTCGGTGTTGATCACCTGGCTCCCTGTTAAACTGTTTTTGAAGGTTTAGATGCTCCCCTTAAAAGTCTAAGGAAAGAGTTGTATTAATTGCCAAGCACCTGTGCAAAATATCTTTTTCTCTCTACCCCAAAATGCTTTTAACCATATATCCCAGGCTTGTTGTGCATCCTTCAAGTGGAGAGAGATCTTTCTAACCCAACAAACCTAAAATTCTGGGTACCATGCAGCTTTTATTTGAAAAGAAAAATATTTTATGCCAAACTTCAATTATTTAAATACTTGGTGTATTTAATACTTCAAGTTAAACTCTAAATTTGGGTTAGTTACTTTTTCTACATGAAAAAAAGAGCAGGAGTTATACACATTAATGTCTCCTGGGTAGCTGTATGTAAAGGATTTGGTATCTTCTCTTATTTGGCAGTTTGAGACTTGGTGTCCAAGAGGACCTAGAAGAGCTGAGACGTGAAGAGGAGGAATTGAAACGTAAGAGGCAGGCAAAGAAGCTGAGGACACGTTAACTGATTTACAGTGGTTTTGTTCTGTTTTTCTACTATCCTGGTCACTCCTTTGCCTCAATATTTCAGCTCTTCTTATATTATAACTTTAGTTTTTATTTGCTTATTGGTGAGCAAGAAAATATGTAAAGGGAGGAGAGGGCATAGAAAAACAAGGCTTTAGTTTGACCCTAAAATATTTATTTTTAATACTTGCCAGGGATAATTTTTTACAAAAAGAAACTAATGCAGATTTTTGGAATAAAAGCTATTAATGAATGTTTCCATTGACTAAATTAGTTCAAAATGCCAGCAGAAATATTGACTGACTATGCACTGGCTTGCAAGATTTATGTGGGCCCATACACCAGTAAATCAGACTTGCATTCTTCATTTGACATGTGGGGAAAAAAAAGATGAATGCCATTTATGTTACTTTTGAGAGATAAAAGTACTGCTTTGTGTCTTAAATCTCCTGGATTAGGATCCCTCAAAATATTGAAATATCATCTTCTGTTCAAAACAGCTTGGTTATAAATTTCAGCCATTGCCAGTAATGTTTAAAGCAATAAAATATGTTTTTCTGGTTTGAGAACCTTGTGTCTTGACAAAAATAGTAATTAAACAGAAGAACCTTTGATTTCTAAAAAAAAGCTTGTCATTTGTTATACCTTGCATTTAGCAGTGTGACCAAGTTTACATTGGCATTTTTTATGTCTGGAATGTCAATGCCAACTGGTTTCAGTAAAACACAAATAAACATTTTTCCTGGAAAACAGGAATTTGCAGTGTTTGTATATAACTAGTGCTTTTTAGCTCAAGCAAATGCTTAGGAATTTTTTTCTGCTCTGCAAATCTTAAAATTGATTTTACAGTTTCATCTGTTTTTACACGTTGAGTGTACAGTATACTTTTATGTTTTCTCTTGTGTTAAAAATCAGGTTTTTTTTTAAATATGAAGCAGTTATTTATGCAAGCAGTTGCAAAGTCTGGAAGAGTATATTAGAAGGAAGTTGTGTGAAATACAGAATTTTCAGATTTTTTTTTTGATCAAGCCAAGATGCATTTGCAATTCCTCTGAGATATCAAATAACTTTGCAGTTGTCATGCTGAATTCAACTAGTGAATACTTCTGATTTAATTTTAGCGAACCAAAAATTTAAATGTAATGTGTATCAAGAGTTCCGCCCTCCTATTTTGATGCCCATATTGCACCTTTATTTCAAGCTATGCACTACAAAGATAAGTTTCCTCTCAGTAAATAAGCATGTAAACAATAGGCACACGGTTCATCTAAATCTGCAGAGATTGCACTCTGGGTTCACAGCCCTAATCTAATGATGCATTACTTTTTATCCCGCATGCTACATAGTGTGTGTTCTCATCAAAGAGCCAGTATCACTACTCTACTCTGCTTCAAGCATTAGCTCTCCATTAGTAGTACTTCTGCCATTAGATACTTGAACCTGTTGCTAACCTCTAATGCTAGAAGCAGTTGGCAAAGTGTTACAAGGTTATTGGGGGTAAGTGGAAGAGACTGGCCAAGGAATAAGAGGAGGAGGGAGAAGAGAAATTGCATGCAAAATGAATAGATACACTAGGAAGGAGGGAACTTAGCCTATCAGAAGGCATTTCTTGTCATTGCTGCCTCCAGAAACACCAATTCTGGCATCAAAGTGGAAGGACCAATATTGGCAGCAGGTGACCTGACTGACTCACTGTAAGGAAAAAAGGGGCATTGTCCCTATCATAAACTGTTTATGGCAGTGGTGAAGCATTCCATCTTTTCAACACATTTCTAAAAGGAATGAACCCTTTGGATAGTGATTACAGGTTTGTGTAGCAGTAATTGACAGAGATACCCAAATGAAGGTAATTACCAGTGCGCCTCTGTATTTTTTTAAAAACTATTATATTGCAGAACATAGAAACTGATGCATCTCTGTTGTACTTGATATATATATACACACACACACACACACACACACACACACACACACACACACACACACACACACACACACACACGAGATGATGCAAGATACTGTCACCTGATTGGTTGATTATTTACATGCCATTGTATGTTTGCTCTGCTTAATGGGACCAGCTGAATTGTTTGCTGTAGTTTCTAGAATTATCCACTCAAGACAATGAATGTTGGGATCATGACCAAGTGGCTGTTCATTTTTTTAAACTGAATTGGACCTCTAGATCTTTGTCAGCCCAGATAACTATATTAGCCACGAACAATCATCTGAATTGTTGAAAAACCCTTTGGAAATAAAAAATGTATTCACTGTTTGATCCACTGACATTTTTTAAAGTGTATATTAGAAAATGACACTTCTAAAACATTCAGTTTAGAGCTAAATCTGCCTTTCAGATAAAAATAGGTGAAATAAAGCCCTGATTATCCTTTTTTTTACTTTAATTACTTACTTTTTTACTTTACTTTTACTTTAATTGGCAGAGATGCTGTAATTAACACTATTACAAGATTATTTCAACTCTTTTATCTTGAAAGCACCGTGTTGTCATTTGTCTTGTACAAAATGACTGGAATATCATCTCCATTGCTAGCCTTCCTCAAACACAGTACACCTTGTGCTGTATTTGTTCCCTCATAAAATAATTGTTTAAATATTTTTGATATTTCATATAGAAATTTAATTCATTCTTTGCAGTCAAGACATACTTTCTCAGAGCTAGTATGGGTTAAATTGTCGTGGAAAATTGACCACCAGTCAGTTGAGTTGATCAGACAGCCTGAGGCTCCTTTATTGATTAATCATAGATTACAAGCATATATGCAGGGAGAGACGACAGGACCTCTAGCAAGAGGGAAGTCGCTCTACCTTACAGCAATAATACCTGGGTTTATAAAGCTTAAAACCGCAAATTACCATATGAGCTTATACATCCGAGGATACCATATTTGGTTAATATAATGACAATTTTTAACCATCTGCAAAAACTTTTATTATTGCTATACCGGTTATGAGCTAATTTGCAAGCCTGCTTTTTGCAACTTCCCCTTTATACGGGTTTTTGTTAATGTCAGGACTTTGACACCTGGTTTTCGCCTACTTGCAGTGTCAGCAGCTATGTTTCTTAAGCAAATTTGAGGAACTTGGGCCCAAAATGCATGTTCGGCCAAGTTTATTAGAGGTTAATTTTCTGTGTGCACAAGCTGTTTATTTGGCAGTGATGGAGGGGTTTTTTTTTAAGGGGCTTTATGTCAGTTTAACCCCCTATAGCAGCATTCTGTGATTTAGCAGCATTAAGTAACATAATAGTAGCGTATAACATAGTGAAATTAGAAAGTGAGCCAAAGGAGGGTTAGTATAAATCAATGTTTTAACTTTGCTATATGTTACTGTGATTGAGGCCTAAGGCCTTGATATGATTATTAACTTGATTAAGACCCGGCCTCTGGGCCTGGGGTCGGCTTTCTTTATCACTAATTTTTTTAAACTCTGTACGAGTTACTAGATTTTAATTAACCTGCCTTTGTACATTTACTGCATTCTTACTGCTTGTAAATCAGCTAGGAAAGTACTAAAAAAAAATTTTATATCCAAAAAGCTGTTTACTCTCTATCAGATAATTAATTTTATTTTGTTAATGTAGTCAATATCTGATGAGACTTCAAAAGACTTTGAAGTAAGAAAAAAAACAAACCCATTGCCTATTCCCCATTGCCTATTCCTGCTTATAAGGATTACATGTTAAGCTAGTGACGTTCATCATAATTGTTTATTTTGGTTTTTAGTTTTAAATTCAGTGTTTGAAGATGTGCCTTTTTTTTTTTTTTTTTTTTACTAAATTGGGTCTAAAAAAAATCTATTCATGAATGTAGGAGTATAAAAAACTAAAGATTAGTCTGTTTCTGCTCTCACAGATGACAGATCTTTAAACTTGATAGTCTGAAAGATTAGTTTTTCATAAAATCTTTCCAGGTCAGGCTTCGACTGCACAATTACAGTAACTATTTCTTTACCTGTATTACTAAAAGAAATTAAGGGCACTTTGTATTAGACTTTTAAAAAATGTTTTGTATTTACAATTCAGCTGTGCTTATACATCACAGCACTGTCCTCAGGCGATCAGGGTAGTGCATCACAGGAAGCCTTAGTGTGCAATTCTGTGCTGTGCTTTAAAGTAGAAATTTTTCAAAGTAGATAGAAATCTATTCACTTGAGTCTGGAATTATTTTTGTGTAAACCCCAAAATTGTGCAGGAAAACTTTTTTTTTTTTCAGTTTGAAACCTAATTAGTATCTGAAACATATTTCCCAATACAGCAGAAGACCAAAACAGAGAGAGAATATATATGGAGAGATACTAGTGATTAAATTGTGGTAAATATACTTGACTTTTATTTATTCTGGTACATGTGATGCGAAATTGAATTGTTAGTACGTAATTGAATGCTTTCTGGTTTAGCCTATAATTTTCTTTGGGGGTTTCATTTGTGCACAGCGTCTTTTTACAAAATGTGACAGATCAGGTAAAAACATACATAGCTTAACTGTTTTCTGGGTGCTGTCAAGAAAGTGTATACTTTTACGTATGCTGAGTGCAGATAAAAGTTTTGCATATTATGTATATAATAAAATACAGGTATTAAACGTTTTATTTATCTTTGTCATTGGTTTGCATTAATTTATATACAATTTATGCTATTTTTTTCCTCCTAGACTCCTTACAAGATACTAGGTGAGCCCCAGTTGCCCTAAAGGGGAAGAAAGTGATCAGAAGTGCTCATATAGCCTACCTGAATGTATGGAAATCTAGCAGAGTAACTCATCCATTCAGGAAAGCAAACTTTGAGACTGCACAGGGACAGGCCATCCCTCCACTCAGCGCTGACTCCATCCTTATGCCCAATGTATTTATAATGAGAATTTTTGCCTAGTTTTGCTAACAAAATGGTGCCCACAGGGGAAGTGGAGGAACAGTGAGCCATGTACAGTTTCAGGTCTGATTATGACAAAGCTTTTGTCCTGTAATGGACCAGCTTCTGAAATATAAAAGATTTGGAGGCTGTTTCTCCGTTGCCTCATCCCTCATGGTTGTTCACTTTTATGAAAATTAGGTGTAAATCAGTACTGTTCTGATTTTGTAGCAATTTACGCTCCCTATATGAGAGTAAATGAATACACAGGGTGCAAAGTAGTGGTAATCAGGCCATCTGCTTCCCTTTTTTGGGAGAACAGAATGGGTTAGTGCTTTGGGGGTACACTTAGAAGCAGAAACTTACTCCAGGAGAGGTCATATTTTGCCATTTTAACATTGAATAGTGTCCTGTTAATACCTTGTTTTGATTTGAACCTGTGGGTTTCCAGGTTTTGTTTCCTTTTCTGCAGCTTAACTGCAAGTTAATTTATTTAAAATAATTTGTAAGATTTCTTGATCACTAGATTCTTGGTTACACTGAGCATATTACATTGTAATTTTGTCTTTGTGCAGGGATGTAATTAGTTTCCTGGGGTAACTGGGCCTATTTAATGTCAAGCCTTCCCTGCCTGTGGCTGGCTTTTTATGGCTATGGTCAGTCAGCGGCTTTCCCCAGAACGGATCTGGCGCTCAGGTTGCCTTTGGAAACTTCATTTACAGCTCTCTGCACTGGTGTCAGCTGAACTGTTTCCATCCTCTCCCAACTGATTCCCCCACCACCATTTCCTCTAGATTGGTAAGTTTTTCAGGTCAGCCCATGCATTTCAGGTGCTGTTTGTGCCCAACTCCTCCATTTTCCTCTTTTGGTGAAAAGCAGGCTACTAGTGCTTATTTCCCCCCTCTGGATGGACTTGTCCTGTGGATTACATTTGTTGAAGGCTGCCCTGTTGCTTGCTGTGGTGCGGGTGAATGCTTCAGCAGACTTGGCTCCATGTGCAGTGAGACTAGTAGCCAAGTCCATTTCAAAATGTTCTGCATATTTGCATGTTCACGGCAGATTGATATTATAGGGAGAATAAGAGCTTTTTCTTTTAATAAGCACAGGGGCCCAGCTGTGAATTTATTTGCACTCATCAAGCTGGGGTTTTAAGCCTTCTAATTGCTCAAATTTGGTGGCAGTGTTATAGTTTCTGACATTTGGTGCCACTGTATTTCTGCTCATTTTATATACATCAGACAAAGGATCTTGGGTTCTGGTGGTTTCGAGTCCTATGTACACTAGGTCTTTTGAATTGCTTGAGTTATGCCTGGTGGGTCTTGCCCACATGCTCAGGGTCTAACTGATCACCATATTTGGGGTCGGGAAGGAATTTTCCCTCAGGTCAGATTGGCAGAGACCCTGGGGGGTTTTCACCTTCCTCTGCAACATGAGGCACGAGTCACTTGCAGGTTTAAACTAGTGTAAACAGCGAATGTTTTGCACCTTGAAGTCTTTAAATCATGATTTGAGGACTTCAGTAACTCAGCCAGAGGTTAGGGGTCTATTACAGGAGCGGGTGAGGTTCGGATTAGCTGATCATGATGGTCCCGTCTGAGTCTATATGGCTGAGGCCACGTAATAAAAAGCAGTCCTTGCCAGCACTCCTGTGTTACCACACTTTTTAAATGTGGTATTGGAAGCCTGCCGAGGTCAGAAGCATGTGCTGAATGTTCAGAGTAAGCAGAATAAGAGCTGGTTTGCATTTCAACTGATGTCTCAGCATGCACTATGCTGCTGTCATCACAACCTGTTGGGGCCTGAAATTAGCTAATTGAGGGGTTTGGTAAGCACAGGAATGTGTGGTTTGTAATTTTTTTAAAAATATGAAAAAGAAACTAGAATAAAGCATCTTTGCAGAAAATGTTTACTTACCAAATTCCTGTTTCCTATCTTTATGCACCAGCTGGGATTCCATGATTGTGATGTCAGCAGTGGGGACAACTTAACCTATTTAGCTGGTGCATTTAGCACATTGAGTCTTGATGGATAGGTTTTATTTTAACATTTTGTGGAAGGGACTGGGTGTGTCATGGGACTGGCACTGGCACACACAGCATCTTGAGGTTATTGGTTTAAATCCAGCCTTGGTTGGTAGTGAGCAAAAGCAGTTTTTGAATGATGGCTCTGAGGTGGTAAAAATGTTTAGTTATAGTCCAGGTCACATAAACCACAACATCAACTACCACCTTGCTGAATGCCCAGGACAGAGAGATCAAGGACAGGATGGGCAAAGAGACTGACCTCCCCCTTCTTTGGAGAAGTCGGTGCTGCTTCTGCCTGTATTAACCTGGTCTTCATTTATCCCCAAGACTTCACTCTCTGAGACTGTCAATCAAATTTCATGCAATCTTAGTATTTGTAAATCCAAATTTAGTAGTAACTTGGAATTTCAGTTCCATTGCTATTAGTTTAACTTGGACATTACATCGCATCCTCAGAGGGTTCTCCCTCAAGAGAATGAGCTCATAGAGAATGTTGTATCAAGATCACTGCTAACACATTTCCCAAATCATGGTCACTTACTATTCAGGACCGGCTCTAGGCACCAGCAAACCAAGCAGGTGCTAGGGGCAGTACAATTCCAGGGAGGTGTTTTTGTTGTTGTTTTGTTTTTTTTTTGCTTCTGCAGTTGCGCTCTCGAGATTTGTTTGTTTTTTTTTGCTTGGGGCGGCAAAAAGACTAGAGCTGGCCCTGTTACTCTTGGGATTCTTTACCTTCAATATAGTTCTAAGATTAACATGGCTGGAGGTTTCTGACATGCAGATTTCAGTAGAGGATTGAGATTAATATTGTGAGAACAAAATTAAAATATGGTAAAGATTTCACCTTTTTTCACAGTATGTAGTTACACTGAATGAGTTTAAGACTGGTAGTTGCTGAAGATAATGTGTTCTAGAGTTGTAGGCAGTTCCTTAAGCCTGCTTTGCTGCTTCCTCAGCATCTGAAAAATTATAGCTCATGTTCCATCTAATTAGGATGCCTTACACTTTTGTGTGAGGCCTCAAAGAAAGTACCTCTACCAGTATCTGATCCAGTACGTATTCCTTTCACAGAAAACACTTGCGAACTACAAAGAACTGGTTAAAATTCAAACTTGATTTTCAGTTGTCTTGAATCTGTGCAGAGTATCATCAAAAGCAGACAAAGTTTATTTCATCGAGACTTGTAACACCCCGCTTTAACAAATGTTCACTATGAACTGAGCTGTAATGCTTCCAAAAAAATCTCCCTAACAATTTAATAATCTACTAAATTTTGTCTTACAATGTTTTTATGTACCTTCCAGTCTCACTTTTGTGCATGCAATGGTGAGCAATGATGTTCTGCATAGGCTGGGACTTACATTTGTTGAAAAGGTAGTTGCAATAAAAAAAAGCCAAAAGGAGTTGAAGGCATGGAATTGGGGGAGGGATAGCTCAGTGGTTTGAGCATTGGCCTGCTAAATCCAGGGTTGTGAGTTCAATCCTTGAGGGGGCTATTTGGAGATTGGTCCTGCTTTGAGCAGGGGGTTGGACTAGATGATCTCTTGAGGTCCCTTCTAACCCAAATAATCTATGATTCTAAATACCAGTCATGCATGTGTAAAAGAATCCCCAGGTGTCTGAAACATTTTCTAAGTTTTGGAGTCCCCTGCAGTTTGTTCATCAAGGACTCATACCCTCAAAGTGCTGAAATATCTAGCCTCTATTCAGCATAGGATTTAAACACAAGTTGGTCTACTGCAGGAATGGGCAAATGTTTTGGCCTGAGAGCCAAATCGATTCCAGAACTGTATGGAAGCCCGAGTAGGGAAACCTGTGCCTCCCCAAACAGCCTGGCCCCCACCCCCTCATAGGACCCTCCTGCCCCTAACTGTCCCCCTCCCCAGGACCTCACCCCCTTTCCACTCCCCTCTGCTCCATGTCCCCTGACTGCCCCAACCCCTATCCACACCCCCACCCCTGACAGGCCCCCTGGGACTCCCACGCCTATCCAACCCCCTCCCCCATTCCCAGTACCCTGAATGCCCCCCCCCCCAGAACCTCTGCCCCATCCAACTGCTCCCTGTCCCCTGACTTCCCCACAGGACCTCCCTGCCTCTTATGCAACTGCTCCCCGCCCCCTTACCATGCTGCTCAGAGCAGCAGGACTGCCAGCCGTGCCGCCCGGCTGGAGCCAGCCATGCCACCACCCTGCCTGGCAGGAACTCGCAGCCCCGCCGCCCAGAGCATTGGTGGCATTGGCAAGCTGAGGCTGCATGGGAGGAGGACAGTGAGGGCAAGGCCAGAGGCTAACCTCCCAGGCCGGCAGCTTAAAGGCCAAGCAGGATGGTCCCATGGGCCGTAGTTTGCCCACCTCTGGTCTATTGACTTAATCAGGCCTTCTCCTGCTTAAGTGCTTTGCTGGATTGGGACCAGTGTGTTTGGCAGTTTAGGATTCTATCCTGCAGAGTAAGTTTTCCCCAGCCCCATTCTATTTGCTACATTTACAAACCATATATGAACTTTCACTTGCTATCATGGCTCATACCATAATACAAAGCTAAATATTCCCCCAGAAATTGGAGATGAGAGAGGAATCTTTTCCACTCTCTTTTCTATAGCGGGTTACAGTTGTCTATACCCTCTGAATATGTTCAGTCAGTATGGAGCCCCACATCTCCCAGACTCTCTAGGTCAAGGAGTGCTGGGGTGTAAATCTAAGGGCTTGAGCAACTTTTACATAAATTATGACACAGTGGCATTCAATTGCTTTATGTGAAACCAACAACATGAACAATATGCTTGACCATGTTGATGACTGTTAGGTGCTAGTCACTGGACATGGCCTGGGTAGCTTTTCTTTAAACCACCAACAGGTGTTGTACATTGGTGTGTGTTTAGCTGCAGAGCTGCATTTGTAATGGAATGCCCTTTTCGCTCTTGATACCAATAATAACTCTGCATTAAGTTGTCAGTGACAGGACTGCATTCATTGCTTCTTGTGTGAATCATCTTTCTTTTTCCAGCCAGAATGAGTCTATAAACAAACACATGCACAATAGTGAATGCCCTCAGAAAGTAATAGTCAAATATTCTATTAGGACAGTGGTTTTCAACCTTTTTACATTGGCAAACCGCAAAAAAGAAAATTTCAAATGGAGGTGTGGACCCCTTTGAAAATCTTAGACACAGTCTGCAGATTCCCCAGGAGTTGGCGGACCCCATGTTGAAAACCACTGTACTAGGAGTTATTTTGCTTAATGCAGAGGGAATGCTGGATCTCTCAAACTAACCTGGAACCGGCTTCAGAGACTACGGAATGCAGATGAAAATGTTTGCTACAAAGGAACAGCCAGATGGTCAGATGAGGTAAATTGGCATTGCTCTGTTGATTTCAACGGTGCTGCACATATTTATACCAGTTGAGGGTCAAGCCTGCAGTTTTAATTTGCCCTCTCCTTAAAATGGTTATTTCAGAAAGCAACATGTTTCTGGCATTTATTCCAAAAGAGCTCCTCTCCTAAATCTGCATCTGCTCGAATTGCCAGAACACAGGGCTATTAGCAATAATAACTAGCCAATGAGATGATGTGAGAAATAAAACTAAATTAATCAAGTATTCTACCATATAGTAGAAAAGATGAGGATTCTTGTATCATATTTGAAGAACGATGTTAGTCTGCTTGCAAGATGATCAATATTAAGGAGTGGATAAGAGAGTTTAGATGGGATTATGACCTGTTGAGTAAGTATTAGGATACTGCTAATCAATTATATCTAGATAAAGTCTTGAGCCACAAAGCTCAGGTGGATTTTGAACATCCCCAAAGTTCAAGAAAGGTTTGGCTGGAGTTCAAAGTCAATGCAAATTGAAGTTTCAATACAAATTTATTCAATGGTAGCCTAGCAGCCTTATCCAGAACAGGATCTTTCCTTTCATTCGCATACTGCCTTTTCAGGAAATAAACTATGCAAATAGTAGACTATAGTATTACTACTCTGTTCTCTATGATCACTTAAGGTCAGAATGTCCTGGAAGCCTATGCATATAAGCTCAAAAATGGGTATTTCAAAGCCTGCTAACATAGTAATAAGGGTATTTATATCTACTAAAGCTGCCTGGCCACTTTTATTGTGAAGCAAAGATTACGTTTTTTAAATTGTACAAGATGAAAACAGTCAGTAGGAAACATTAATAAAATCAATATGCTATTTCTCTGAGCTAAGAGTCCTTCTGAAACAAAAGGTTTTGAAACCTTCCTTAAAAGGAACTAATTTCATAGTTCTGAAGTCAAAAATGAGGCATTCCGTAACACTAGCTGTCGGGACAAAGATACAGACAGTACCTATTTTTTAAATGCAGCTGTCCTTCAGCTCTTGGACCTTTGAGAGTTGAGTTGAATTGAGAGAGCTGGAAACTAAAATAGCTGAGACGTGAGCTGCTAAATGCCATAAAAGTTAAAACCAGAATCCTAAACTCTAAGTATCCATGTAAATAGACAGTGAGACTAACACAGACAGAATGCCATCAGCCACTGACAATCATAATCAAGCTGCTATATTCTGCACTAGTTTTTTTTGTTTTTGTTTGTTTTTGCCCACAACAGAATGCTTTGACACAATCTAACATCAATGTCACAAAGGCCTCATGCATCATGGTGGTCAGAACAGTACATGAGAGAGAGAGAGATGGCTGCGGACTGGTCTGCCCTACTCACCAACTGCTACCTATCTGCTGCTATTAGTCACTGAGTAAAAGCTATCTGAGGCTCTCTGAACCACACTATGCTTCTGAGGCAGTTCGCCAACAAAGTCTTGGGAGCTAGCCAAAGGTCACCATTCTTCAAACCCATTTTAGAAACTAATCAAACTTACATTAATTTCCCTGATATACTTGTACATAGTAGTTGGTATTTCAGGCAACTCCTTTCATTAATTGCTGCATTATGTATGAGGGGCAGATGTTCAAAGCTGCTGTTCCTATTCAAGAATAAGCTCTACATTCAAGTTTGGTTCTAAAATGGATTATTACTTCTCCTTTCCATATGGACTTGGTGATTGATTCATGGAGAAAATTGGAAGAACCAGGAAGCAG
The DNA here is from genome assembly GCF_007399415.2 of Gopherus evgoodei. Classification (NCBI taxonomy): domain Eukaryota; kingdom Metazoa; phylum Chordata; order Testudines; family Testudinidae; genus Gopherus; species Gopherus evgoodei. The sequence continues at coordinate 109,729,752 of NC_044325.1, read as the reverse complement.
ATCTTCAGCTGGTATATGTTATCCACTGGTCCATTGAACTATGGAAATTTATACCAGCTGAAGAGATCTGCTTCCTGGTCTGCCAAAACCAGGGCTTGAATTGTCATCTAGTAAAATGCGCCAGAAGTGCTTAATATCTGAAATATGGAATGCTGTTAGCACCACTGATCTGTTTTAGTATGGGATGACTAACATTTCACTACAGGTTCACACTAGGTTTTATACTCACCCAACCTGATGCCAGGTGCAACTTCTTCTTCAGTGATATTCCCAAAACAAAAACCATCCAGAAAACTACAATCATTGTACAATTCCTCACAGGGGTTCCCTACTAAAGATGCACTGCTTTTGCCAGACAAATGTTATGTGCTAAGTGGTTGAAGCTGAAATGCCAGTTCTCAAAGAACTGACTTTAAGCAGTCCAGCATGTTCAGTTTTATGTGGTGGCTGTACAGTTGTGGACTTTGCATTGAAGGGAACTGTACACTGAAGTAAATTGTGACATAATTCATTACATAACAGTTGTCCAAAGAGCATGAAAACAGAATAACATCGGCAAAATAACAGCTGTGATGGCTAATTTTGTATATGCTATAAAACTGAATTGGTCTTTTTTCCTCATTTCCTTTGATCTTGGCTACTGCCCTTCCCAACTGCCACGATGGATGCACAAAATGTCTGATTTGCAAGGAGATTCTGTTCCCTGCAGGAATATGTTACTATGAAATTACCCAGTTTGATTCATTGTTGCACTCTGATCCATCTTGCTGTTTACTAGTAGATAAAGGGGGATGTATATGCCTTCAGACAAGGAATGGAATTTGTTGGCATTTATATTACAGGACTCTATGCAGATTCCCAAAATTGGCTTTAAGTCTGTACTTTGTGCTCAGACTCTGGGGACTGGCTTTCCGAAAGGCATGCTCCCCTGATAGCTAAAAGATCCATGGCGGTGTACTATCAGTCAAAGGCTTAGAACAAAAGAGGCAAATCAATACTTTATATGCTATGGTACCATCAACACAAAAGGAAAGAACTTCCTAAACACTGAGTATTTTTTAAACATGGCCTAGTATCTGATATTCTATGCTTTGTTTTCATTACACAGTCAGATATAACTGAAAGGCTTAGTCTAGCAGCATGTCTAAGGACTGGAAAGCAGAAGAGCAGCAAGAGAACTATTAATTTTCTCAGGGCCTATCTTTTGGGGGAGAACATTCTTTCATCCCAAGGACTGATGATCTTCCTCAAGGTTGCTCTTTATAGCATAGGAAATTTCAATGTATGCTTAGAAGTAGGCATTTGCTATTCTTGGATGCATCTGCTATCAGCCAGCCGGTGTCTGAATGTGGGTTCTCTGTAATTTACATGATCTGTCTGTGCCCCCCCCCCCGAACCTATCTATGGTATCTGGGTTATGTATAACGAGTGCTTCCTGTGCAACATATTCTTGGCTGGAAATTGCAAGGAATCTTATGCAGGCTATTCGGGAGAGTCTGACTAGGAGCTTAAGGTCAATGAGTGTCTTTCCACTGACTACCAATGTCCTTTGGATTAGGCCCATGGTCCTGCCTCCAAGATAGTCTAAAACAGAGAAAAGTGGCAACTGTAGAAAATAAATGGGGAGGTGGGGAATACCTATTCAGAGATCTCTATGTTTACTGTACTTTCCTTCAAATTGCTGATAACTGGATTTATTTTGGTTGCAGACATGCTGAACCTTGAACTTATGTCCAGTGGGCAAATGCAGTGGCAGGGAGATGGACTAGAAGATCCAATACGTTCATTCCATCTATGTTTTTATGATTCTATGAAATGGCGTCTGTCAGCATTAAAAAGAGAGCATTGCTTAGAGATAACAGTCTGATAAGTAGCACTCTTGCTAACAGCTCAGACAGCAATGAGCAGGAGTAGAGTTCAGTTACAGGTGCCAGGGCTACAGCAACTCTGCTCCAGAAATTAGTTTGATCACTAAACAGGAAGGCACCAGAAGAAACATTTTGTTAAAAAAAAAAAAAAAAAAAGGAAAAAAAATAGTATTTCTGAAAAGAAAGAGATCTTCATCCTGATTGCGTCCTGAAACATCTAAATTATTTGATTCTGCCCTAAGCTATTCATTTCAGGAACTCCCTCATGTTATTTTAAGATATATCCCTCTACTACTAATCTCTGAGTAGTCCCTAAAGCATTTGACCCTGCTAACAAATGCCTGTGCTTACTCATTGTGAGAAATGCAGATTCTGCACCTGCTAGGAATGATGTGTTCTGTTTTTTACTGATGGTAGTAGGGATGACAAAAGGGCATTATTGTAATGTACATAGGGCTGTTATACAGTGCTCTACAGATATCACTGTTCTTTCCTCCAAAAGCTTACTTTGACACAGGCAGAACAAAACACTTTATCACTAGAAAGGGTTCCTGGAAGAGGGAGGTAGGTTTTATGTAAAGATACGAATGAGAAATGACAGGTTGCTTAGCAAATAAGAAAGTGGGAGCCTGTTCAAAGCATAGCAATGTGGAAGAAGGTGTGGCTTGAGAAAGAGATGAATGGAACAATAAGCATGAAGGAGAGGAGGAAGAAATTTGCTATGTCAGGTCAAAATGGCCTGCATTTTTGCAGGACCTTGAATGTAAGGGACTTGAATTTAAAGCAATAAGAGGAGAATAATAGTGAAGAGATACAAGGAAAAAGTAATATGGTTGAAGCAGCTGCTGAAGATCATGAGGTTGGGAATAGAATTTAGGATTCACTCTGGCACCAGAATGGACCAAGTAGCAATAGTCAATGCAAGTGTTAGGTAATAAAGCAAGTCCTCACTCACCTCTCCAACACCCGAGGTTGTGCGGAGTTGGAATATGGGCCCACAATTCTGTCAGAGACCAGACACAAATGCGTTGATCAACGGGCTCACACTAACCCCAAAGCTTTAGAATAAGTGTGGCCCCTTTATTAGGGGTGAGCATCAATATTTATACACAGAAGTAAACAAAGTGATTAATAAAAGATAATGGTCATGCATAATCAATCAAGATTTTACAGGAAGAGCAAGTTTAACAAGTAAATGCATAGAGATAAAAGGCTAATGGCTACTTGAGGAAGGGGGTGTCATGAGTAGTTTGCAGGTCAGTGCTTTGTTCAAAAAAAGGTTCAGAAAGGATTATGCAGAGACGGCCAGTCTGGGTGTTTTTTGGCTCCAAAGTTCACCAAAAGTTTAGACCCAACATTCCTCCATTTGTAGCTTTGAGATAACTATTAATCAAAAAGCTACACCCTATTTCAAGATCTCAAGGGCCGCTTGGCAATTTCAGCCTGGGCCAATTCGAAGAGAGTAAGGCTTTTAGCTGAAGTGGGAAAAGAATAAACTGACTTACATGAGTTTATGAGGGAGGGGACACACTGAATACAGCAACACAGTATTATAAGGACTACCATGGCCCCAACAACACCCACCAAGAGGTTTTTAACCCACCCAAATCCGGGCAGCCAATTCCATAAGGCTCCCCACCAATCATAAGGTGGCTGGCCAGAGGAGTAGTTTTTAGCCATTTCCCTTAGGTGTTTGGTACGTTGAAAAGTGTCAGAGTAGGTGTCATTTACAAAAACACAGCATTCTTCATTTATGAGGGCGCAAGTTCCTCCCTGGGCTGCTAACATCATATCTAAAGCCATTCTGTTTTGCAAAGCCAACTGGCGCAGCTGGGACATTTCCCCGGCCTGGTTCTCAAATAGGGTTGCAGTTTCATTGGTCAAAGATTCTAATAGTCCCTGTAGACGGATGATGGCACCCTTCAAGCTAGTGTGACCAGCCCACCGCTGCCAGGACAAACCATCACGGAGATTAATATCTCTGTCAGTTTCACGGATGTTACGAACGTGGGGAAAATGAGGGGGAGTGAGGGAGATCCGAGAAGGCGGTGCTAGCCATGCCAAATAACATGACCCTGCCCAATCAGGGGAGAGGAAATAATAAGCCTTGGGCCCGCACACCCAGTATGTTCCATATAATGCGTTTTGGGTATTCCATTTCTCAAAGTAGGAGGTAACCCACCGCCCGTTGTACCACTGTTCCCCTGGTAACGCAGAGGGGTCGTTGTGTGAACTGCAGAGGCACAATTTGGTAGTGTTGTCCTCAAAGGGCAGTGTAGTACTGCTTGAGCAGTTGTAGAAGGCAATTGTGTATCCTTTAACAATTAGTTGGACACCTTCGAGATCTGAGCAGGGCTTTTTAAAAACTGACTCTGAAAACCTGCCCCTCCATGAAAAAGTTGAAAAGGTTGGATCGGGGTGAGGGATCCACATATGGGATAAGTGGGATGCGCAAGGCTTGAAGCCAAGATTTTTACTAAAGGCGGTGCCATTAAATATATGTTGCATTTACTTGTTCCCACAAAAGTTGACCCTTTTTCTTTAACAAAACACAGTGATCCTGTTTGATTGGTTACCCTGAGATATTTGTTAATTGGCACTTCTGTTTTGTCCCATGTAAGATTGGGTTGGACTGGATCTTTTATTCTAGTCGGTGGCATCCAAGTCATATTAGCAGTGGTTAGGGGAATGGGTGTGAAGGGGAGTCCCTGTGCTGCATTTACTGGAAATTGAGTACATACCCAGCAATCACTTCTATTTCCTAAAATACGAGTTTTAACCTCATGGGAATATCTAATAAAAGCATTATCTTCATAAGCAGAAAATAAACTGAAAAAGCATAAAAAACATACAGTTGTCAGAATAAAGGGTCCTCTCATTTTTTTCGAGTTAATTTAAGTCTAATGTCTGAGAGAGGTAAGCTGGTCCACTGGTCGAAGGCAGTGTTCTCAGTGGTGACAAGAGCTGCTGGTCCGTCACTGTGGTCCACTACGGCTGGCTTGACGTGGGAGTGGTGGATCCAAGATTTGCGTCCTTCCAGGAACACTGCAGTCTGGGTTGTCAAAAGAACCTGGTGGGGTCCAGTAAACCTTGGCTGGAGGGTGTCGTCACGAACGAACTTTTTGGCCCAGACGAAGTCCCCTGGTTGGAACGGGTGGATTTGTTCCTCCAGCGGCACGGTCTGGGAAAACTGCGAGGCTTTCCAAAGGGTACGGAGGCGAGCCTGTAGGGAGAGAAACTGACACGCAGTCATATGATCCCCTCCCAATAGTGAAACATCAGCACGTGGTAGCGCCCCGCCTTTGAAAGGGGGGTGTCCATAGAGCAGTTCAAAGGGGGATAATCCCAATGCGCGGGTTGGGCGAGTACGAAGGTGAAACAGGACCAAGGGAAGTACCTGAGGCCACTTTAATCCTGTTTCCTGACAGTATTTAGCCAATGTAAACTTAAGTTCCCTATTCATACGCTCAACTTTCCCGCTAGACTGGGGGTGGTAGGGTGTATGAAAGGAGTGTGAAATGCCCAGTCCTTGTTCTAAATGGCCAAGGACATGACCAGTAAAGTGAGGTCCGCGATCTGAGTCGAGCACAAGAGGGATGCCAAAACGGGGTACAATATCTCTAAGGAGAATCTTCGCCACTGTGGCAGCAGTACAATTAGCAGTAGGAAAATCTTCGACCCAGGAAGTCAGAGGGCAAACCAAAACAAGGAGGTGCTTTTTCCCAAAAGCCTTTGGCATATCTACAAAATCAATTTGAAGATGTTGAAATGGAGCAGCAGGCGGAGGTCTTCCACCCTTAATTTTGTTAAGAGGTGGAGCAGGTCCATTACGCTGACATGTGCTGCATGCTTTCACTATTGATAGGCAATAGGGTTGAATGCCTGGAGCATACCAAAAGCGAGCGATAGTGTCCACGAGGGCGTGCGTGCCGTAGTGACCCCCTTTATCATGGTGCCAGCGAACTGCCACAGGGTATGTGGAGTGAGGGAGGCAGGCTCGGCCATCTGGCATAAGCCAGGTCCCTTTGACCAGAGTGGCCCCGAGGCTTTCCCATGATTTTAGTTCAGCAGCGGGTACTGGTACGGGGTGCGGTGGAGTAAAGGAGGAGGTTGCAATAGCCAATGTGGGCATGGCTAAAGGTAAGGTGGCAGCCTTCTTGGCGGAGGCGTCAGCCAGGGCATTCCCACGGGTAACGGGGCTGCTATCTTTAGTATGGGCCCGGCAGTGAACTACAGCCAGGACGGAGGGTTTTTGGAGGGCGTCCAAAAGCTTGTGGATGAGGGGGAGGTGCTGAATGGGTTTACCGGCAGCTGTCTGGAAACCTCGAAACTTCCAGAGGTGGATATGACAATGCACAACTCCAAAAGCATATTTGCTATCAGTAAAAATGGTAACGGTCTTACCAGCGGCCAACTGGCAAGCTCGGGCCAGGGCATAGAGTTCAGCGGCTTGGGCTCCCCAGTTGCCTGGCAGTGAGGCGGCCTCTTGAATGTCCCATTCAGAGGTGACAGCATAACCAGTGAAACGCTTGCCATCAACATAGAAGGAGCTTCCGTCCGAGAAGAGGATGCAATCGGGGTTGTCCAGTGGCACGTCAAACAGGTTGTCTCTTATCTGTAAGATGCTGGAAACTACTTCCACACAGTCGTGCTGGTCCTGGGGGACTGGCAGGTCAGGAAGCAAGGTAGCTGGATTAAGGGGTCCACACCTTTCAAAAATTAGGTTAGTGTCTTCTAAGAGTTCGGCCTCTAGCTGTTGCTGACGATGGGCCGAAAAGACTTGGGTTGTGCCCCTACGCAGAAGGGCTGACAAGGCATGTGAGGTCCAAACCGTGGTAAAATGACCCAGGGTTAGGCTCTTTGCCTTTGTGATCAGCAGGGCAGCTGCTGCCAGAGTCCGGGTGCAGGATGGGGTTCCCTGAGCGACAGGGTCGATTTGCTGAGAGTAAAAAGCAAGCGGGAAATGGTGGGGCCCGCTCAGCTGGGTAAGGACACCACTAGCAATTCCGCCCCTCTCGTGGACAAAAAGGTGAAAGGGTTTGCTGTAATTGGGGGGGCGGAGAGACATGGAGGAGGCCACACTGTCCTTGAGTAACTGAAAGGCTTGAATAGTGTCCGGGGACCACTGCAAAGGGTCAGGAGCAAGGTTAGCAGTGAGTCGGTGGAGCGGTTTGCTTAACTCCCCGCAGGACGGCAACCAGGGGCGACAGAAGCCAATTAATCCTAAGAAACCTCGAAGTTGTTTCTTGGTGTTCGGTAGAGGGCAGTTTTGAATAGTCTTTATGCGGGCTGGGTCCATCTGTCTTCCTTCTGGGGTTAACAGGAAGCCCAGATATCGGACCTTCTGTGAGACCCACTGAATCTTCTGCTTCTCTCTCAGGATCCATCTGAGTGAACATTCGGGCCCCCTCCAATAGCCTCGACCAGAACTTTCTGGGCGGCTCATCAGATTCCTGCCGAATCTGCATGAACTTAGCCTGATTAGGCGAGCGGCGAGCCATTTCCTTGAGTCTCTCTAACAATCGCTCTCTATCTGTTCGCAGCTGAGTCAGCCTTAGCTGAGTCCAGTCTAGGGGATTCCAGCCAGCGGCCAGATCCCGCCTATCCATCCAAGTAACATTAGCTGCATTGCTATCTCCCCATGTCCTTTCTGCCATCCACAATCTACTACGTTCTTCTCCAGTCAAAACTCTACTTAACAACTGATCCACATCCGTATAAGTAGGATTATAACTTAAAAACAATCTTTCTAGAAGTTCTATGATCTTTCGGGGATTTTCCCCAAAAGACCCTGACAACTGTCCCCACTCTTTCAAATCCCATTCTAGCCATCCTTTATATTCCACAATACTAGCATGTTGCAATCGTCCATCATTGCTCATATAAGGTTGATCGTGCACCTGTAAAGGCATCTCTATAACCATACTTTTATTATTCGCAAGAGATTTGACAGAGACATCCTCTGGGCTATCCTCAGGGGGGGGGCATGCACCCTGCTGTACCTGCTTGGACCTAAGCCTAGTAACTACTCCTCCCGAGGTTTGCCCCTCCAATTCCTCCTCATCCTTCTGCACAAATTCCAATCTGGGATCCTGCAGATTCCCCTCTGCTACAAGGAGAGAGTTCCCCTGCGGAGGAATAGGGGCAGGTGCAGAGGGGACCAGCTGACGAGTCAAAACACGCCGTGGTCTACACCCTTCATCGAAATAACCTGGAGGGGGTTCACTCTCGGGAGAGTACCTGACTGCCATAATTTTTAAAGATTTCCACAGCTCTGCTGCTGTGTCCCAACAAAACCAGTAACATAACTGTCCCGGATGGTCTTTTTCGATCTGGCTCTTTACTCCTCTTAAGGCAGCCTGCTCGAAAGAGCCATACGAAGGCCACCTCATCTCCGAGTCGGCCAATACCGCGGTATACCCAGTCCAATTCCTTACACATAGTGTGTACAACTTCTTCCTAGACATTCCTGTCTGTACTGGGAGTTTCCCTTCATTCCATAACTTATTTACAATCCCCAACGGACTCTCAAGAGGCACGCTAGTCCCTTGACCCATGGTGTCTGACAGGAGCCCTCCAACTGGCGTTTACCCTGCTGTCCAATACACGACCCCTCAATATTGAATTGGCTAGGAGAAATCTCCTGTGGCGCCTTGCCAATTCATATATGAGTGGTCCGACCACTGGACAGAGGTACCGCACCAGAAGGAATCCCGGACGAGCCCCCAAATTGTTAGGTAATAAAGCAAGTCCTCACTCACCTCTCCAACACCCGAGGTTGTGCGGAGTTGGAATATGGGCCCACAATTCTGTCAGAGACCAGACACAAATGCGTTGATCAACGGGCTCACACTAACCCCAAAGCTTTAGAATAAGTGTGGCCCCTTTATTAGGGGTGAGCATCAATATTTATACACAGAAGTAAACAAAGTGATTAATAAAAGATAATGGTCATGCATAATCAATCAAGATTTTACAGGAAGAGCAAGTTTAACAAGTAAATGCATAGAGATAAAAGGCTAATGGCTACTTGAGGAAGGGGGTGTCATGAGTAGTTTGCAGGTCAGTGCTTTGTTCAAAAAAAGGTTCAGAAAGGATTATGCAGAGACGGCCAGTCTGGGTGTTTTTTGGCTCCAAAGTTCACCAAAAGTTTAGACCCAACACAAGACTTGACCAGCCTTTGGATTCATCTAACAGTGGTAACAGGGAGGATTATGCTGATATTATGGATCCATGTTAGCATCTCTATAGGGGAAAACACCTACTGGGAAAAGATTTGAGACTGTTGCTCTTTTGAGTATTCAGTGCTTTAATTCTACATTCATTATTAGATTCTATTTCAGATAGGTTCTTATTCCACATTCTTAATACCATCATATCTGAGCATCTTCCGGTATTGCATTAAGGGACATGACTAGCATCTGTCATTAATTGTTCTCTTTCCCTATCCCCAGGGGGAGATGTGTATGCAGCAGTGTATTTTCTGGTAGAGTGTGTGTTTATTGTTTGTTTTGGGGATGTTTCCTTTCCATTATAGGTACAACTCTTGAGATCCCCCTGTAAATTCTACAAAAAACACAAATAACCCAAACCCCTTTTAATCTGAAATGTTGATCATGTGGCCTCTAGATAGAGGACAATACTTTCTGGACAATTTGAGGTTAATTGGGTCAAGGCATTTTTGAGATATGCAAGTCCTAAGTCTATGCACAGTCTTCTATTTTTAACATGAAATATGAAGTACAGCTTGGTCTAAAAATTCCAAATATGGTTTTATTCATTTGGCCTCAGTGACTACTACAGCCTTGAATACTTTGGCGGGGGGTGAGGGGGATGGAGTGGGAAGGTTGGGTTGTTAATCTGGAGAACTTCACTATGAATATTTGAACCTATGAATATTCCACAGATTCCATAAGGGTGTTTATAAAATCTGCAAGGTCTCTGAATACAAGTTTCATAAGCAGCAGAGAGATTCCAGGGCTGGGGTGCATCTAGTGCTGCAATCAGGACTTCTGCCTAGTGAATTCCACATAATTTCATTTTGTAACTTCTGTAAGCTTTCCAATATTCCTGTTTTATACCCTACAGAATCATGATATTATTGGAGAGAGGGAATGTACTTTGTCCCCATAAACAGACTCCCAGCTGCAGTAATGATGAAAGATAGGTGTGAGTGCACTAGCAAAGTGTATATTCTGGATTATCTCCTGGAGCAGAAAGATAACAACCCCTGGGAGTTGCCCTTCATTGTTCCCCTTTAATAAATTTCCGATGGTGAGCCCAAGGACTTCCAGAATGACCCCTTCACCAGTAGTTATATAAGGAGTGCACAAACTCAGTGTTACCAAGTTTGTTACTTTGGCTGGTGAGAAACAGATAACCAAACAAATACTATTTATCTAGCAGAGAAGATACAAGTATTGTGGGTTTGAGCATTCCAGTTTGATTTTTAAATGGATTTTTAGGCCTCATGCTCTTGAGTTTGTGCGCTGGAATGCTGGTTATCTGTTTCTCACCAACCAAAGTAATAAAAAAATCAATCACATGGGGGCAAGAAAAGCAAGGCAATGTTGTTAGGTTGTTTTTTTAAAAAAAAGCAAAAAAAACAGCTAAATGGTCTTGAGTCAGTCAATAGCCTCTGAGTCAGCAATGTTCACCTTGGGAAAGATTTTCCAGGAGCCCAAAACAAAGGGAACAACCATCCAGCTTGTGTGCAGCATCCTCCACAGATGCACAGTGGCCTGCCCTGTCCTGGATGCCCCAGGCATGGTCTGTTTTGGTGCAGGGAACCACACCACACCTGGATCTATTAAGCTGGTTCCCAAAATGAGGTGGGAGCCCAAAGGCATCTAGACAATTCCTCCTAATGATGATGTGGGAGTTCTAGATAATGGTAGAGTGTTCACCACTGTCTAGACAGGATTTCTGCTATGCAGTTGGTGCCTTGCAGGGTGTTGTCAAGGTTCCTTCCCCACTCTGGACTTTAGAGTACAGATATGAGGCCCTGCATGTGAACTCTTAAACTGAATTACCAGCTTAGATCTGTTTTTGCTGCCACCTCTCCCAAATACTAACTCTCTTCCTTGGATAGTCTTGAGAGACTTCTTCACCAAGTTCCTAGTGAACACTGATCCAACCTCTTGGATCTTAACGAGAATTTAACCATCTCCCCTCCTTTCCCCCACCAATTCCTGGTGAGTCCAGATCCAATCCCCTTGGATCTTAAAACAAGGAAAAATCAATCAGGTTCTTAAAAAGAAGGCTTTTAATTAAAGAAAGAAAGGTAAAAATCATCTCTGTAAAATCAGGATGGAAAATAGCTTTACAGGGTAATCAGATTCGTAGAGCCCCGAGGAACCCCTTTAGGTTCAAAGTTACAACAAACAGAGGTGAATCCTCTTAGCAAAAAGCAACATTTACAAGTTGAGAAAACAAAGATAAAACTAACACAGTTCAGAAAGATTTGGAGAGCCTGGATTGATGTCTGCTCCCTCTTAGTCCCAAAACAAAGAGCACACAAACAAAAGCCTTCCCCCCACCAAGATTTGAAAGTATCTTGTCTCCTTATTGGTCCTTTGGGTCAGGTGTCAGCCAGGTTACCTGAGCTTCTTAACCCATTACAGGTAAAAGGATTTTGGTGTCTCTGGCCCGGAGGGATTTTATAGTATTGTACACAGGAGGGCTGTTCCCTTCCCTTTATAGTTATGACAGGTGTGCATCCAATATATCGGGGTGGGCAAACTTTTTGGCCTGAGGGCCACATCTGGAAATATAAATTGTATGGCGGGCCATGAATGCTCACAAAATTGGGCTTGGGGTGCAGGAGCAGGTGAGGGCTCTGGTTTGGGGTGCGGGCTCTGGGGTGGGGCCAGAAATGAGTTCAAGGTGTAGGTGGGGACTCGGGGCTGGGGGAGTGAGGTGCAGGAAGGGGTGCAGGCTTCAGCTGGGGGTGCGGGTTCTGCTGTGAGGCTAGGGATGAGGGGTTTGGGGTGCAGGAGGGTGCTCTGGGATGGGTTTGGAGGGTAGGAGGGAGATCAGGGCTGGGGCAGGAGGTTGGGGCACAGGGAGAGGCTCAGGGGTGCAGGCTCCAGGTGCCTTAGCTCAAGCAGCTCTTTGGCTCCTATGTGAGGTGCAGCCAGGTGGCTCTGTGTGCTGACCTGTCTGCAGGCACCGCCCCCACAGCTCCCATTGGCTTCAGTTCCCAGGCACTGGGAGCTGCAGGGGTGGCACTTGGGGCAGGAGTAGCAGGCAGAGTAGAATCTGCTGTGCTGCCCCTATGGCGTAGGAGCCAGAGGAGGGCCATGCTGCTGCTTCCAGGATCCGCATGGAGTGGCCCCTGACCCTGCTCTCCGGCCAGAGCGGGGCAAGTCCCAGACCGTGCACCCCAGAGGGAGCTTGAGGTTTGGATTAAAACAGCTGGCAGGCCAGTGATATTGGCCATAGTTTGCCCACCCCTGCTATATATCCTTGAACACTGGCAAAGGTGGTATTTGCTGTTCTTTGGTGCTCAGTTTGTTGGCTGTATTCTGACATCTGCTGTTTGGGGTGGGGGGACTATTAGGCTGGCTTCAGTGTGCCAGTTACCCTTCTCCAGTTAAGCTGTGTCCAGTAGCCAAGTGTGGGCAGAGTTCAACTAGCTGAGCATCAGAGAGGGAGCCCCAGGAACAGAAAGCTGCATGCACCCACACTCTGGCTACAGCTGGCAGCCCCAGGCTGCATTGCAGACCAAGCCTGGCAGCGCTGGACCCTTAGGATGTGGACTGGACAGCACGTGTCCAGCCTGAACATGGCAGAGTCCTTAGCCACCTTCTACCCAGACGGCTTGGCCTGGCTCGGGAGGCCCAGCCTGCAGGGCAGGGTTCGCCTGGGCCTGGCTCAGCTTGCGTGGGACGGGGTACCCAGGCACGAGTGGGCAGAACTCAGCCTGCCTGGGCAGAGCCGCGGTAGCCTGGCACGGGCCGGGATCGCTGGCCCGGACCACCCGCTCGCTCCTGCCCAGGGACATAAGGTGACCGGCCGCGCCTCCCAGGGGTGGGGCAGGGGGTTGGTTCCTGGCGGCTGCCGTCCAGGCCGGGCGCAGCAGGAAGCGCGGGGAGGTGCCGCCGCGATGGAGTTCTCCGAGGAGACGCTCAGGACGCAGCTGGTTAAGGTGCGCGCGCGCGCCGGGCTCCCGCCTTCCCCGGCGGCAGGGCCTGGCCCCGGCAGCCGCGCGCTGCCCCTCGTTGGGCTGGGTGGGGGCGCGTGGCTCGCTGCCACGCCTGTGCGAGGCGAAGGGGCTCTGGCCTGTGCCGCTCTGGGAGCCGACGGGAGGGAGCGGGCATCAGTGGGCGGGGAACTGCGGGTCACCCCCACCCCAGAGTGCACGCGCGCCGCCGGCTCACCCCCCCCCCCAACCGCGCATCACCTCCCAGCCTCCCTAGTGCAGTGGCTCTCAAACTTATCTGCTGGTGACCCCTTTCACGTAGCACTGTTTAATAGATTTAACACCATTGTAAATGCTGGCGGCAAAGCAAGGTTTGGGGTGGAGGTTGACAGCTTATGACTCCTCCATGTAATAACCTCCTGACCCTCTGTGGGGTCCCAACCCTCAGTTTAATGAGAACCCCTGCCCTAGTGCATCTGCATCCCTGCTCACCCCTCCCTAAGTGCACCCTCTGTTCAGCCCCCCCCCTCCCCCACTCGGATGCCCAAGTGTACTATTTTCTCATTTTTCCAGTGTAGCTACTAGTTCATTGAACCAAAGTTGAGCTGCAGTTGTATGATGCTTAGGTGCCAGCGTTGGGGTGTCAGTTCAAATTTCCCATGATCTGGAGCACAGTATCGAAATCCTGGAAGTGTGAACAGTCCCAGATTTGCAAAATTGTTGGGGAGGATAAAGAATCTGGAGGGCAGCTTATGGAGAGGGAATGGTCCAAAGGAAATATCTGAGGTCTGGTTTTGAAAAGATATTAGCCCTCACCAATAACTATATTCATACCACATTTCAAACTTTAGCAGTTCCTGCTGTAAATCTGCCTTAAAATTTATTTTTTTAAAGAAATGTTTGGGTTTTTCCTCTACCCTCACCCAACTCAACCGCTATATGGATTTTGCTTGACCTCTCCAATATAATTGACTTACGGATGGAGACTAAGCACTTAACATTTCAATCCAAAAGGTGAATTTTCCAGGCACTTTAATATGTTTGTGAAAAAATGGTTATGAAAACCCTTTAAAATGTGAAAGCCATTATAGAGTGTAATTATTTGGCTTCAACTTTTTCATATATATTTTACAAATATATAATTGAAGATGTTGGTATGCAGATAAGATTATGCATGCCATGGAGCAATCTGTTTGAGAATTAATTTAATGGCAAAACTGTTTGTTATAAGTAATTATTAGCTGCCTCCTCCTGCCTTCTCTTCTCTTATTCCCACCTATCCTGTGCAACCAAAGAGGTAGTCCTTTCAAGTTGAAACATCCTTTTATTTGTGTACAGTATAAATTCCGGGATCTGACCATAGAAGAACTGAAGAATGTTGTTAAGATCTACCCAAACTTCAGATTCTCCATGGATACATACAGTAAGAGTCTGATCTAGTTACTTTGTGTTTTTCGACAGTTGATGATTGTGTGGAACTCTGACTTTTCATAGGTTCTCTATCTACACTGAAATTTATCTAAATTACTGTCATTTTCAGTTTGTCTTCCTAACTTGATATCATGTGATTTTTTTTTCAGTAGTTCATTTCTACAGTACTTGTTGTAAGTTACCTTCACCAAACTAATCAGTATTTTTTTTAAAATGAATAAATTATAACGCATCAGTGATTATACAAATTGATAATTTAATGGATTCCATGTTACTGTTCCAGTTCACTTAAGCAAATTTAAACATAGTTTGATGGATTTACATTGTTAAAAGTAAAAACAAAGAGGAGTCCTTGTGGCACCTTAGAAACTAGCAAATTTATTTCGGAATAAGCTTTCATGGGCTAAAACTCACTTCATCAGATGCATGGAGTGGAAAATACAGTAGCAGCTATATATACACGCAGTACATGAAAAGATGGGAGTTGCCTTCCTGAATCTCCCCCAGCTAGAAGAAAAGTCCTATTGACACTAGCCTTACAGAGAATGAAGAAGAGCAGAGGCCCCTTTTGGGAGGGATATGCAAGCTGATAAAGCACTGTAACTTGAAACCACAATGGAGAAGGTCAACAAGACGCACATAAAGTTTCCTTAGTTTTGCAGCTGTCATTACTCTTCCAATAAAGAGTGATACCAAAGGAATAAACAAATAAAGTAACATTCTGGTTTTTTTTTTTAAAAAGGGAGGGGGGATGGTCACCTGTGTGAGTTTAATTACTATGTGTACGATCTAAGTCTGTGGTGGGCAAACTACAACCCGGGGGGCCACATCCAGCCCTTCAGACATATTAATCCAACCCTCAAGCTGCCAGCCGAGAGCAGGATCTGGGGCTTGCCTGCTCCGCATATTCTGTGGCTCTGCATGGCTCCCGGAAGCAGCGGCATGTCCCCCCTCTGGCTTTTATGCTTAGGGGCAGCCAGGGGGCTCTGTATGTTGTACCCACTCCAATTGTCGGCGCTGCAGCTCCCATTGGCCAGGAACTGCAGCTAATGGGAGCTGCAGGGGCTGCGCCTGCAGATGGGGCAGCATGCAGATGCAGAGCCACCTGGCTGCGCCTCTGCATAAGAGCCAGAGGGGGGAACATGCTGCTGCTTCCAGGCGCTGTTTGAGGTAAGCGTCACCCGGAGCCTGTACCCCTGATTCCCTCCTGTACCCCAACCCCCTTTCCTAGTCCTGATCCCCCTTCTGCCCTCTAAGCCCCTTGGTCCCAATCCAGAGTACCCTCCTGCACCCGCAACCCCAGCTGGAACCCTCACCGCCCCCCGCACTCCAACCCCTTGTCCCAGTCCAGAGCCCCTTCCACACCCTGAACTCCTCATTTCTGGCTCCACCTCAGAGCCCTCATCCCCTCTCACACCTCAACCCCCAATTTTGTGAACATTCGTAGCCCACCATACAATTTCCATACCCAGATGTGGCCCTCAGTCCAAAAAGTTTGTCCACCCCTGATCTAAATACAAGGAAATAATCTTTGCAGTCACATTTCACTGGTACGTGTCCATTTTCAGCATACATCTTAGAGTTGGAATCAGTAGTTATTTAAATGTGGAATGAAGCAGTATGGGTAATACTTAGAATTTTGTATTTTTAAAAACAAAAATCCTCTAACCACTTTAAAAAAAAAACAAACTTGTTCTCAATTTCAGCTTTCAAAGACGGATCCCTTAAAGACCTCTTGAATTTTAGTGGCACTATTCCAGTGAAATATCAGGGTAAGGTTAACAACTGATAGATTGTATTTTCTATACCAATGCCAAATACCATGGTAAGACATTGTGTACATTTAACAGTATATCTTCCTGATTAGTCACGTAGAGTCTTGGAAAAGGCTTCTAATTTAGTACAGCCGAGAAGGCAGAAATATCATTATTTCCTTTGCAAAGATGGGTGACCTGGAGAGTCTCCATATACCACACAAGAGTTGGATTAAGATCTCTCTCTGAATAACTTGGACTGGGCTTGAAAAATCCACTTGCTTTGGTCATCAGTGTCTGGGGTCAAAGCTATAACTGTTTTATTTTGGTTTTTTAAGATAATTTCCATATGTGAACATAGTGTAAAATGATCCAGTGCTATCTAAATGTGCAGATAGACAGCTCCAGTGCCTCTGCTGCTGTTCATAGCTGGTCAAGCTGCAGCAGTTGCTAATCACCAGAACAGGGGTAATCAGTAGACAGCCTGTAGGCCAAATCTGGACTGCCAGACTCTTTTGAACAGACCCCGAAATCTTTTTATTTACTTATTATCATCATTTTTTTTTAAATTTTCTCTGGAGTCTGGGCTATACTTTGACCAAGAAATTTGGACCTTGACAAAAAAATAGACTATCCCTGGTCCAGAGTCTTGGGGGAAGGAAGAAGCTCTGAGGAACAGCAGTGGGTGGCACTAGAGCCCTTGTCTGCAGTGGTGGGAACAACTTGAACAAAGGCTGAGGAAAGGATAGAGTAGCGGAGATCTCTCCTCACTCTTGCAGTAGGCAGGAGGCCATGAGGTGAGAGGGGAGAAAATGGAAAGGAAGAGTGCGCCTCTCCTTACTATCGGCCAAAGGAGGAGTGTGAGATCACTTCTAAAAATATTTTAAGTAAAGTTGATTGACAGGTAAATTCTGTACACCAATGTTTTATTCATTTACATTTCTGAGGTTAAATTGCTCAGATTGGCTTTAGTAGTGGGAATGGCAACGTGGCCACCTTCAAACAGGATTACATTAATGTGAACCAGAAACCTTTTAGTTTGTGCCTGGAGCATCTACACAGAGGAGTTACAACCTTTGTAGTCCAAACTGCAGGACAGTGTGGATACCCTAAAAGTTGACATACTCCCAGTTTCATACCCTAGCTTGCCACACACTAACCATGTAGACAAGCCCTCAATTTACCTAAATCAACATTAGCCACTTTTATTCTAAAATAAGAGTGCCCTCACATAGACTTTCCCTGAAATAACTAACTACATATTAGAAAAGTGATTTAGTTAACTAAGTGCAAGACTGTGTAGATGAGCCCTTAGTCCTCAGGCTGGTGGGTGTTGGATAAAGTCTTCATGCCCTGTGCTTGGATATGCAATGTTCCCAGATAATTAGGACTCTTCCTTGAACTTGCTATCTTTGAAGTCTAATCATAAAGCACTTAATAGAGTCTCCTCCTCATTAGCTCTTTGTTTCCAAGGTTATATAAACCCTAGAAGAGTAAATAGATTGCTCTAAGAAGTTCCTTTAATCTGACAGACTTATTTGCTGGCAGAGCTCTGTAAAAGAAATGCTTTATATTTGACAGGATTACAATCAATGATACTTAATATAGCAGGTTTGGTAGGGATAGTATAGATCAATAGCATAAATAATCAAAGCAAATAAAGGGCTATATTTTAAGAAAAACTGAACACACAACCATGTTTTCAGCATGCCTTCAAAATGCGGAGGTCATAATGCTTTTTGTTCTGTGTCTAACAGGTAATTCCTATAACATACCAATTTGTTTGTGGATTTTGGATTCTCATCCTTTTGCTCCTCCCATTTGCTTGCTGAAACCAACTATAAACATGGAAATCTCTGTGGGAAAACATGTAGATGCACATGGCAGGATATACTTGCCCTATCTACAAAACTGGAGCCACGTAAGGAAAAACAAATTGAAGGAAGAATACATTATATTACATACAAATTAACTCTCATTTTTTTCTCTTTGCCTATATTGGTTAATCTTAAATGTACAGTCAATGACTATACAGACAGAAGCAGAAGGTTGTTTCCCTTTAAGTAGTAGCCTTCAGCCTGTCAGATATTATTATAAGGAAATAATTTTAAACTGAGGGGAAAAAAGAGGATTAAAGTTCTTTCTGTTAGAAAGAAGAATAAACCAGTTAAAGAAAATGTGTCAAACATCTGTTAGTGCTGTGAACAATGTCCAGAATTGTGTAAGATGAGGTTATATTTAGCAAGTGCAGTTTTTCAGTAAAATTACAGTAACTGATGTAATAGCTTTGTCTCAGGTATGGACATTATTGCAAAATGGAGATTGTTTGTTTTTCTGGGAGTGACGTATATAGAAAGTCCAAAAGCAACTTTAGTTACCAAGTGGATATCTTTTATGAAATGCAGTACATAGGTTACTTTAAACATGTGGTTGTCAAGCCACAAAAAATAATTTAATGAAATCTTTTTTTTTTTGTTTTTTTCAGCTAACTTTTTAAGATAAGTAAAACAAAGCTATTGAGTTTTAGAGGGGGAGGAGAAGGGGTGATGGGTGTCATTTTCCTACTTAATGAGATGGGAATCTGTACCTGGTAATTACTGATTCATGCCCAGTCCTTATTTAGCTAAAAAGTCCATTGACCTCAATGAAAGCTTTGTCCAAATAAAGAATGCAAGATCAGGCTCTGATGCACCTAGCCTGAATCTTATCTAATGAGTTTTTTGCTTTTTTTCTTTCTGTGAAGTAGGCTATGTTTTTGCTACAGGCTTCTGCTGGTATGGGTGTGAATATCTGTGATCTGTGACCGACAGAGCTGTGCTAGCAGAAGCCCCTAGTGTAGGCACAATTATACTGACAAAACTCTTTTAATGGCATAGCTTGTTTTGCTTGTGGGAGTTAGTTTTACTATTCTGGAACAAAGGCTTTGCTGGTTTGCTGCATCCACACTGGGAGTGCTTTGCCAGTAAGGTTATTCCTATACCGATAAAGTGCTCCATGTAGATATAGCCTTAACCTGTATTTAGTTATAGATGCTACTGTATCAGAGGCTTTCATATGTCCAATTGAGTTGGTATTTGGTATCTTTAATTCAGTCTCTCTGTTCTCCACTTTTCTAATCCATACTCGCATAGTTACACATTTATATTTGTATTAATAAGGTATTAAAAATAAAATAGAAATATACTCACTGGCAGTGCTTCCTTTCCTCTATCTTAAAAGTTGGTTTGAAAGGTTAATATTTATAGTGGGACTAAATGTATACAGGGATTCTTGATACCTGCTAATAAATTGCTGCAGTTTATGGGCATGCTGTTTTATCATGATTACTAGTAAAGATTGTAAGTCTTCTCCTATACATATGTATTCCAGCCAAAGTCAATTATCATTGGATTAATCAAAGAAATGATTGAAAAGTTTGAGGAAGAACTACCTCTGTATTCAGTATCATCTTCTGATGAAGCCAAGCAGTTAGAACTGCTATCCTATATTGCAAAGATAACTACAGGTATGTAATTTTTTAACAGATCTGAATCAATATCAGTTTTATCTATGCTTTTAGCTATTTTTATTTTATCTTTTCAAGGTGGACAATAAATATTACTTAAAACCTGTAGTGCTTACATTTTCCTAAAACTAATTATTTTTCCTTTACCTTTCTGAGGGCATAGCTGATTTACATGTTCTCTTACGGATAATGAAATTTAAAACCGTCTTTCAATCTTTTAAAAACACTTTCTGCAGTAGTATACATTGGTGCATGTAGTAGCATCAAAGGGATTATTATTATTTGTATTGTGGTAATGCCTACAGTTGCCAACCAAGATTGTACTAGATGGCTTACCTATATGGAGCTCACTAAATATTGCTTAGTGAGCTTTAATGTTAGTACTGTTTCAAATAGTGCTAACATAGCACTAGGGAATCCTAGTGCACACCACCAGGGGTTTACATGGACCAATTAATGTGCAACATTTTATTGTGCTTTAGAAGTAACCCCCCCACTGTAATCCACATTACTGCTCCATGTATTCAAGGCCAGACACTGTACAAACCAGTTCAGAGATAGTTTTCGTCCCAAAGATCTTAGTCTAAACAAACAAGATAGACAAAGAGTAGCAGGGGAAATGGACGGTGTACAGAAATTAAATGAGTTGTCCAAGGTCACACTGCATTTCAGTGGCAGAGCTGAGTACAGAGCTGGGGGAGGATGGTTAGTAGAGAAGACATCTCTTTGAATTTTTTTCCTTGCTGATGAAAAACTTAATTTAAATGTAAACTGTAAGAATATAATTCTGGAAAAAATGTCTTACTCAATGGAAGCCTTGAAAAATTAGTTTCCATAGCCTGATCAGTGTATTGGAGAAAACACAGTAATTTGATTGCTCATACTCGGGCATTATCTTTCACATACAGTACATGCGCTTACACTGTCTTATAAAACCAGCAGCTGTGATTGTTTGGTTTTTTTTAATTTTAGGTGAAACTGACATTAATTCAAAGACTATGGTGGATGGACAGAAAAAAGATGGAGGCTTTAACAAAGTTACTGTAATTGGAGCAGGAGACCTTGGCATTGCTTGTGTACTAGCAATTGCAGCAAAGGTACTGTCTCATTTTTAATAGAATAGCTATTAATATTGTCTAGTGCAGGGGTCGGCAACCTTTCAGAAGTGGTGTGCCAAATCTTCATTTATTCACTCTAATTTAAGGTTTTGCATGCCAGTAATACATTTTAACTTCTTCAGAAGGTCTCTTTCTATAAGTCTATAATATGTAACTAAACTATTGTTGTATGTAAAGTAAATAAGGTTTTTAAAATGTTTAAGAAGCTTCATTTAAAATTAAATTAAAATGCAGAGTCTCCCGGACTGGTGGCCAGGACCCGGGCAGTGTGCGTGCCACTGAAAATCAGCTAGTGTGCCGCCTTTGGCACCCGAGCCATAGGTTGCCTACCCCGGTCTAGTGCTAGTCCTATAATGATCTCCAACCTAGTTCTTAGTGTTTAAAATTCAAAACAATGACTTCATTTTAAGTACTTTTAATGATTTGTGATGGTGCTTCTCTAGTTTACCTTTTTCCTATTTAAAGATATTAAATTAAATTTGAAATATGTAAAAGTTATTTTTAATAATCCTTTATGGGTCTGACAGTCAGCTGTTAGTTATAAAACATCTTAATGTTGAGCACAGATTCTTCAAAGCACATACATTTGTAGTTAAGGGAGATTGTCAAGGTTGTGCCCTAGATATTGTTGAGTTCTCACAATATAGGGCATTTTTATATATGGTCAGTATTTGAGCACAATAGTCAGAGTTTTGGCCTTCACTTTGAATGTCTGAGTGCAGCCCTCCTAAAGTGGGTTTTGTGTATGTTGTGTAATATACTATTTGGCAATGGAACTACTAACACAGAAGTCCAATTTTCCATTCAACATTACACAGTCATTGGTGATTTGGGTGTGGGCTGTTTTGGGGTTTTTTGTTGCAACACAATTAACATCCTTTTTAAAGTGAGAACCAATCTCAGAAGCATATTTTTATCAGAATAAACTGCATTTTATTTTGTCGTAGAGCTGAAATATATATATTTGTACAGGGTGCTGCAGACCAGGTAGTTCTCTTGGACCTCTCAGAAGGTGCAGCAAAAGGAGGAACAATGGACCTGGATATCTTTGCTCTGCCAAATGTAGAGATCAGCAAAGGTACTAATTTTTTTTTATATTGTAGTGGAACATATAACTGTATGTTCTGTATTTTTATTTAGCTGTATACTTAAATATGTATTTACTTTATGGGAACTAGATCAGCCTAGGGAGTGGTAGAAACTTTAACCTCTGGGTCATTCCTTTAAATTCATTTTTGGTCTTTAAACACCCCTTATCTTCTGATAGTTTCTCACCTCCTGAAGTGGTGGCTGCAGATTAAGACTGTGATATACGGGTGGCATAGTCCGGGGAAGCTGGTACTGCTCCTGTCCAATACTCTAATCTGTTCTGTTTTTAGAGGTTTGATAGCACAAGAGATCTAATCAGGCACCTTCTAGCTGCATTCAGTTCATTTACTAGATATATTTTTTTAAGATTTTTTTTTTTTTAGTGGCTGTACATTTTCCACCTCATGCCAAGCCATCAGAACAGATTCTTTGATACAGTGTCAGCATCCTTGACTCTGAGCTGGAAGGACAAAAAGAACAGAGCCCCTGTGTGAAAGAAAGAAATGAAGATAAAGATCTTCACCAAGAATCCAGGATTATCAGGATGCAGTGCTCTGATACTATAGCAATGGCCCCAGTATAAATACCTAGCTAAATGGGGGTTGGAAAAAGGAGAGAACTTCTTTTTTAGAGATCCAAATAAATAATGGCAGGAGAAGGATGTTAGTTTTTGCTTCTTAGTTTCTTAGCAAGCTAATGTAATATATGGTAGCAATGTCCAGTTGTTAGAGTAGGAGCCTAGGGGTCCAGATTCCTGGTTGTCTTCCAAGCTATGCAGCAAGCTCTGTATGATTGTGGGCAAATTGCAGCCTGTTTCTCTGGTTTCCATCTATAAATGGGGATAACATCAACCTCACATGGGTTCTATGGGGCATAACTATTTGTAAGATATTTTGAGATCCTTGGATTAAGGTACTGTAGAAGGATGCAAAGTACCCTTATGTAATAGGCAAAGCAGTTCCAAAACAAAGCTCTGTATACACTTTCAACACAGTAGATCGGGTATTATGATACATAAAAATATCTTTCTAGTTTAATTCTACTGTAGGAAAAAAGCTGTTAACTTAAAAGTTCTTGCAAAAGGCAAACAAAATAGTTGTGTGTTGAATTGAACCTACATATACTGGTTTTAGTATGGGTCATTTAAAACATTTTTGTGCCAAGTCTATCTTAACATATCTCTAATTTGATAAAATAAGACTTTAAAAAAACCATCAAAAATAACTTTTTTATGTTTATCAGATTTTTCTGCTTCTGCTCATTCAAAAGTGGTCGTGCTCACTGTTAATTCTCTGGGTAATGCTCAGTCGTACCTTGGTGTCATACAGAGCAACGTGGATCTATTCAGAGGAATTGTTCCAGCAGTAGCACATTATAGTCAAAATAGTGTGCTGCTTGTTGCATCTCATCCAGGTTTGTTGGTATTTTACATGTATTTTTTTTTGTTCTGATTTATTTAAAGAATATCCTATTGCCTGACGTACTCTACTGAGCAGGGAGTCAGCACTCCTAAATTCTAATCTCAGTTCTGAGATGGACTCCCTCTTCAGACTTGGGCAAACCACTATATCCATGTGTTTCTTTATATGGAAAGGCTGTTGGTAAGATGTTGTCTTAGTCATAGTTTAGATAAGGGGGGGAAATGATAGTATTTTTTATATCAGAAGTCTTCTTGCATATGTTTTTGCTTTTGTCTATTGTTTAAACCTCATTTTATCTAGAGTCTTAAGATATGCCCATCTACGGTAGTCAGAGCACTTGCAAATGTGTTAGTAACAAGATGCTCTCTCTCTCTCCACCTATGCTGTAAGGATATATACACACAATATGATCAAAACTTCTGGCTGATAGCCCCTTACGTTACCAGTAAATACTTAGCCCATTGTTTCTTTGGAAACACATTCATAATTATAAAGCTATCATAATTCCATGATCTTGTGTCAGAATACTAAGTAAGTAGGGAAGGAAGAAGTAGACATGAACCGGCCCATCCATGCACACTTAAAACATGTTACTATAACATGTTAGAGCAATTGGAAAGATTACCTTTTGCTCCATGCAAAACAGGAAAGTAGGGGAGACATTTGCCAAATGGAGAAAGAACTAAACTTGAAGGTGAGGGCTTGGTTTTTTGGGAGGGTGGTCATGGTGAGAGAAATTGTTTGAATTTCTGATGTTTTCTTAATATTTTACTCAAGCTATGACATGATTATTTTCAATGCCTGACTCATTGTTTTAGAAATGAGTAAGCTGCTGCTATTGTCCTGTATGCTTATACTTTGAGTTATAAAATGTTCCGGCTCTTGTTTCTTGAGTGTGAATTATAGTTTGCTGTTGTGTTGAATTTTGGGAGTAATTCTGTATGTTCGCAACATACTTTTGTACCATGTTTAGTGGAAATAATGACATATGTCTCATGGAAGCTGAGTGCATTTCCTAAAAGCAGAGTTATCGGAATTGGCTGTAATCTAGACACTGAGAGATTCCAATATATTATCACAAACTTGTTGAAAGCACAGACCATAGGAAAAGAGGCTTGGATTATCGGCGAACGAGGAGAAGACAAAGGTAAACAAATACATGATTTTGACTTAGAGTTTGAACTGTTCTAGAAAGGGGGAAAAAGACACATCCTATGGAGAGTGTTAGTGTTTACAGGGTGTCCCCCAAGATTCTAGGACAGGGTGGGAGCAAACAAGTATGTTCTCTGTGTGCCCCCAAATGGGGAGAAATGTATGGAAGTACAGCTTTGATTGTTTATTGGTATAACACTAAATTACATTCAAGATATTGAAGAGGGAGATTCCTTTTTCAGGGAAGGGAATGCATGGGGGTAAAAGTACGTGGAGGGCTGTCAGTTCTTCAGAGAATACCATGTTTTCAGAGGTGCTGACCCCCAACTCATATGGATGTTCACAGTAGCTGTGGTTGGTCAACACCTTTGCAAACTGGCTGTAATTGACTTCCCAAAGTGCACAGCAGATACAAGAATGAAACCCAGGAGTTTTGGGTCTAGAGGAGGAAAATAGAATTGAGTTGAGTGCTCTTTACAAACTGGATACAGTGAGATTTAGCTTCTCCCTACATTTAAAAAAAGTGACATATGAAGGATAAAGTAATTAAAAAAAACAAATAAACTAGGCTCTTTATCACATCTGCTTAAACTGCTACTCTACATAGAAACATCAAACTTTAATTCACGATTGTGCGGCATTTGCTCCTACACAACACAGCTACTGCTACCTTTCTGTTATGTGTCAGGTTTTTGTCCTCTTAAATTGAAAACCCTGCAGAGGTTGTCTTTTCTTCAGAGGAGGATTACCTCCCTTTTCCCTTCCAAAAGTTGTCCTCGGAAGAATGAAATCAATTTTTTGAAAAAGCAGTTAGGTTAAAAAAACCCCAAAAAACTAATATGTGCATATCATAAATGTAAACTGTAAAGCATTCTGTAATGAAGATTTCAGTATATATGAAGAATGGAAATTGCAGCTAAACTTTGGGGTGAACTAGGCTGCCTGGATGTTAAAGATATTGATAGGCCATGGTGTTTCATGGAGGGGAGATAGAAAAAAATGTACTGTCTTTAGAGTAACTTTTAATGAGAAGTCTGTTTAAAAATGTCAGTAATGCATTTTTATTATACCTTTGACTCACAGAATAACTTTCACTATCAGTGTTTTCATTGTATGGCTCATTTAAGTCATGACTTCCAGTTGAAATACAAAAGACTGCTTTATAAGGAAGCAATAATAGATTTAATTTGTACAGTAGGTTTGTCAGTCTTCATGCTTCTGGTCTCTGTTACACTTCAAACTATCCTTGATAGCTTATTGTAACAGGTGGCTTTAACTGACTTGTCATTCCCAGCTTTCCTTCTATATGTTAGGCTAAACAATAATATATTTGTCTTTGAGTTAAAAAGAACTGAAAACATTATACCACATCAGATGCATTACACATTGAGGCACATTGGTTCCCTCTATTCTCTGCCAATCCTGATCTGCAGGACACATCTAAGAGTGAGAGAGTAGCTTGGTCTCCATGGTCATTCATTCTTGAGGGTCTCTCCTGAAAGTGAATATAATAGTTTCTGTGATCATTTTTTGTGTAGTTTGGATAATTGTCTGCTAAGAACCTAATATTCAGATCTTGAGTTTAGAATTGCCTTTCATCATGCTTGCCAAATTAAATGCACTCTACCACTGTTCCACTGTTACTTTACAGCGAAGTCTGAGGGAAAATATTTATACGCAAATTCTGCAATAATTGGATTGAACATAAAGGTGTTACCCAAAATTTATTTTTCTTTCGACAATATTCCTGTTTGAAATTATGATAGTGGGAATTGGTTGATTTTAAGGAAATTGGTAATATAGACGGACCTTTCACCTCTAAGTTGCTTCAGAGCCAACTTGAGTTGACAGGAAACTACTATCTGACAGCTATCTGGCAGCATATGTAAAATGAATGAGTGGATTCAGTCCTGTTCTTGGCAGATAAGTTTCCATACCAAATGTGATTTTTTTTTTCATGACACTTACCGTTCCCCTTGTGTGTGGTTTAAACAGAGATTAAATGGAAATGGAGACTGAACTAGCCTCTTGCCCCTAAAGTTAGTCCTTTTAGAGGGTTTAGATATGCTGACAAGACAGCGTGAGCAAGCTTACATAGCTATTTCCTGTGCCATATAAGGCTGTCGTCCCAATAATAATCATCAGCCTTATCTATACGCGTACCCACCCACGCTGGTAGCAGCATCATGCATTAAGGGGGTGGGGAAAGATGAAATGCAAAAGTTGAAGTTGTAGGTAAGGTTGTAAAAGCATATTAAAATTTAAGAAAGGAGATGGGAGTGAAGCTGTTTAAAAAAAAAAAAAAACAGAGATGCTGAGAAATTTTAAGATAAAACTTTTCTTTCTTTGTACCAATCTTTTACCATATATGTCTAACTTTGACAACAGGAGCCACATTCCACCATTCTACACAGTGTACTTACTAATGCGTAACAACAAATTCTGTTAAATCTTTATGTGGAGCATTCTTTTTGAACAATTTCTCTAAGCCAGTTCTGCCATGGAATTTAGAACCTCAAAAAGACACCAAACTGAGCTCAGGGCCTGTAGCAGTATGCACTTCAGAAAATCAGTTTAAAATTATCATTCCAATATATTATAACATTGACGAAAGTTTTTTAATTTTATTTAGTGCCTGCATGGTGTGGTTCTAACTTAGTAACATGTCATCAAACTGAAGGAGTAATGAATGATAACTCTCAGGAGCAGTTGGCGAACAGGTAACACTGTTACAACAGTAAACTTAAATTCACACTAACCTGTTACCAGAATAGTAGAGGTGTTTTTCCCCAATCTGCAGAATTCAGAATCTCTCAATAATATGACTTTTCTTTATTATTATGAGCAAGTCTGCTTTGAATCTTTCAGGTCATCGGTATACCTAGAGCAGTGTTTCTCAAACTTGGGACGCCGCTTGTGTAGGAAAAGCCCCTGGCGGAGGTGGGGCCAGTTTGTTTACCTGCCCCGTCCTCAGGTCCCACTGATCGCGGATCCCACTGGCCATGGTTCGCTACTCCAGGCCAATTGGAGCTGCTGGAAGCGGTGCAGGCCGAGGGACATATTGGCCGCTGCTTCCTGCCGCCCCCATTGGCCTGGAGCAGCGAACCGCGGCCAGTGGGAGCCGTGATCAGACAGACCTGCGGACAGGGCAGGTAAACAAACCGGCCCGGCCCCCACCAGGGGCTTTCTCTACACAAGCGACGTCCCAAGTTTGGGAAAAACTGACCTAGAGTATATAGGGAAAAACTATTTTTTAGTTCTGAATTTTGTTTTCCAGTAGCTAAATATAGTTAAGTGGTAATGTTAATAGAATAAATGTGTGCTCCTTGAA
The DNA here is from genome assembly GCF_007399415.2 of Gopherus evgoodei. Taxonomy (NCBI): domain Eukaryota; kingdom Metazoa; phylum Chordata; order Testudines; family Testudinidae; genus Gopherus; species Gopherus evgoodei. Next base: position 109,701,940 of record NC_044325.1, on the reverse strand, counting down.
ATTGTTTGCAACACTAACACTAAAATGCCTTGCATCAGCATTTATTTGATGCAGTAGGCTAAGCTGTTCATAATCCTAATACGTGACACTTATTTAGTACCTTCTCACTGAGATTTTCCTAATGTCTATGAAAAGCAATGTTAAATATATACCCTGTTCACTACAGTGTATTCTTGATTAAGGAGTGCTTTGAAAACGTCTGCCATGATAACTTTTATTAAGTTAGCAAAATTTTACCATTTGCATGGAGGAATTAAAAAATGGTGATCTTTATAGAATTGGGAAATAAAGAATTGCTTTAGAAAGCAAGTTCTAGAGAAGTAGACAGCGGTGTTCATGGGCTATGTAATACTTTTTGTATGTTTATGGAATACTGTGTGTTGAACAAAACATGGGTAACTGAAGACATTTCTAAAACCACATTTTTCTCTGTTATGCAGAGCCATGGAAGTTCTTAAGGGAAAAGGTCAAAAGTCCTGGTCTGTTGGGCTGTCGATAGCTGATCTGATTGAAAGTATACTGAAAAATAAAAGAAAGGTTCATTCCATATCAACTCTGGCAAAGGTAAATATAGTTTTAATTTCATATATTTTTCTATTGTGCCTTTAATCCTATTACTTATGTTAATTGTAGCCATATATAGACCTTAGTCTTGAACAGCCATTATTGAGACAAACTATTTTACTTACTTTCTTCATACAACAGGCACCTAGCTTTTAGGATCCATCTGAAAATGAGCAAAAATCAATTACTGCACTCTGTAGTGGACTTTGAAAATATAGGAGTTGAGAGATGCAACATGTGCACTGGTATCCAGCTCACCACTGATGAAGGCTATTACCACAGCTAGTTTTGGCAGAATAACAGCTAGATATGTCATGGTTCAAAGTGCTTGATGTTGAATGCAGATCTCCCCAAAGGCCAAACGTCTTTAACTCCATTTACAAGAATCTGATGTAGATTTTCTCACTACTGTATTTGTCAAATCAGGAAGCAAGCTTTTCTAGTTTCTCACTTTCTGATCAGGGAAGAGAGGATATGGTTATTTTTGACTCAACAGAATCTCAGACTAGATTTTAATTAAACTTTGTTCTAAAAGGCTTAATTAAAGCAATATGTTGTTTATATTAGAACACAGCATGGAAACATTTTTCTTTAGTAACAATAACTTTGCTTTACAAAGTCTGTGAACTTCCTGCATTGGTGACTGATCCATTTTGTGCCTGAAATTACAAAGGCTTATTTGTGTTTCATTATGTACACAAACTTAATTTCTTCCTCTCATCATGGGAACATTTTAGCACTTGTTATGTGAAATAGCTACTCAGGTATGGGAGTGACTAATAGTGTCTTGAGATGAACATAAATTGTACAGACACTAGGCAAGATTTGAACAAAAATCTAATTTTATGTTAAACGAGACTTATAAAATTCCAACTAATTTTAGTTGCAGAATGTTGATGTCCTATTACTAAAATTTAAAAAAGAAGTAGAATATTTAATCTGCTATACAGTATTGTAAATAACAAACTAAGCTATGCTTGTCAGCTAAACAAAGCATGTCTTGTGATGAATTATCCTTATTTAAATTTGTTAACGTACATAATTTTGTATTTTATAGTGGGCATGGGGAATGGAGATTAATGTACTTAGAGTTGTTTTTATGTACATTCTTTTTGTCTTCACTATTTCAGGGGTGTTGCAATATAAACAGTGAAGTATTTTTAAGTATGCCATGTATTCTTGGAACCAATGGAGTGACAGAAATTATCAAACCACTGAAGGAGGATAAGGTGGTGGCAAAAAAACTGCAAAGCAGTGCAGCATCGATTCATGACCTTCAACAGCAATTGAAACTTTAAACACAATGGAATCATCCAATATCTGCTCATGAAAATGCTGGGTTTGCTAAGGAAAAATGTTTCCCTGGTAGATATAGGTTTCTGCAAACGGAAGAATTATCATTTCCTTTCACAACTGCGTCACTCCTTCAAAGCATTAGTTAAACTATGAAACAAAGAGAACATCTCAAAATGGAAAGTTTTTTTATGCTGTAGCTTTTGTAGTCAAAACGAAGAGGATAATGTACAACTATATTTTTTGTCAAAATTTAAGTAACTTTTCCTGCAGTCTTTGTTACTAAGCTATGCACCATGTAGGCCTGATTTTCACGTTCACTATGTTTCTGTTGTGCCCTCTGCTGGGACAAATAGGTTATAAAGCTGACTTAACAATCTATTTGGAAGCGTCTCTAGTGTAGGGAGAATCCTTGCGTGGTGTAGAGCCGCTACAGAAGCAGTATGTCATCTCCCTTGTAACCTTCAGTGTAGGAGGCATGACTAGAACATCACTGCACTCCAGCTATTCAGTGCAGTAAAGCATTGACTAAAATGATCCTCATGCTTAGCAGACACGATAAAGGTAAAGCACTTTATTGTTTTCATGTAATTGAACTTGACACTAGAACACTGCTAGGAAAAATGGAAATTTTTTTTTAATGATACACCTTTGAGCTTGAGCTTTTGGGCATTGTATATGAATGCTGTTGTATGTTCATTTAATTGTCTGAGCTTTTTTTCCTAGAATTTTTCTCTGTTCTAATTGTTTTGTATTTTTTACAGACACTTTAGGTGTTTTTATGCTATATTTTAGAAATAACTTTTTTGTTTTAAACAATAGAGGTAAACCAATAAGTACAGCATCGGTACAGATACTGTACACAGTAGTAAGGTGTTTGTGTGCGGGGAGGTGGGAATAAAGGACAATCTGACAGTTGAGTAATATAGAAGTAAATAAGGCTTGGGGGCATAATTAATTCATGGAAATATGATTCAAAGCCCATTGATTTCAGTGGGCTTTAGATCAGGCTCATAAGGAATAAAGTGAGGAAAGGCAACTGAATCTGAGTAGGGAGACACCCCTGGCTGACGAGGCTGAGGGGTGTACAGAAAAAGCAGGATACTAGTGTTAAAATAAACCAAAAAAGAATGCATGTTGATAAAAGTAGTTTTATTGACTTCGTAAATAATCTTTGCTTGTTCATTATGTTACACTCCTAAAAGAAAAGTAGTATATTCATCTTGTGTGTAGACTTTAGTAGTAAATTGAATACTAATACCAAATACAGTAAAGGAGAAAATGTGGACCTAACTCTTTAAAGTGCTGGTATGTATTTCTTAAAATACCACTGAAGCTTTATGTTGGTAAAGATACAATGTATGAATGAATTAGATTGATGATACATTTCTTGTGCCTTACACTTATACCTCAGAAAGGGCCCAGTCTTGAAGAGGCTTACTATCCTCACAACCTTTTAGGTCGAATATGTATCATTTACAAGTCCAGTTTCCATTGTAATCGATGGGAGCAAGATTTAGCTCATTGACCTCAGTGGGAGTTGTGATATGCTGAGTGATCACAGGATTGAGAACAAAAATAGGAAAACAACATTTTCTTTAATGGGATCGCCATTCATATTGCCTGAGAATTTTCTTAATGTTTTAATCAGTGATATTTTGTACATAGTGATTATTATGATGGAACAGTTGAGCTGGTGGTTTAAACATAATTGAGCTCTAGTCTCTAGCTGGACTGGTTTTCTTTTTAACTTATTAAAATCATCCTGAATGAGCAATAACTAACTTTTCTTAAAGTGTGCATGTAAACTTGTTCATAAAGAGGGCTACATTTAGCTAGAATAGATCATTTTTGTACCTTAATGTTGTATCTTATTTAGTTAAAAGCTGCAGTCCTCCTATAATTCACTTTTGGGGATAAATGGTACTTCGTGCTCATAATTTTTAAATATATTAAATACCATTGTTCATAAGTTTCCAATTTTTATTTAAAAATAAGAGATTGCAGCTTTAAAAATACATTACATGGCACTTCACATTGTTGTAGGAAGGAAATTGTCTATAATCACTTTTAGACCAATGGCACTAAAAGGCATCTATTGTATGACACTTATTCTTGTTCTTCAGAAACAGTGGGAAAAATAGTGTTTTAGATGCACAAAGTACTTGTAAGATATGGCCTCCTATTAAGGGCCTCTAAAATGGGGATTTTAGTTGGCCAGCCATTTCCAGTATACTAAAACAAAACTCTTAAAGTTGATATCTAGGTTCAGATATATTGAATTCATGCAACTCGTACATTGCACTGTTTTCCTACTATTCTGTATTTAAAGTATGGTTCTTATGCATTGAAGGTGTCATGAAGTATCGAGTTGTTGTACTTTCATTCAATTCTGTTTTAAATCATGATTCTCATGCCTTGTGGTTCTCAAGATCTAATGATTCTTGTTATGCCTCTAAATGAATTACTTATGTGAAGGCTGTTCTTAGAAAAACTTAATAAAAAATGCAGTAGACAATAGGACTTGAATAGTGATCATGCGCTGTCCAAGGTATCATAATAAAGAGTCTCAGCTAAAGAAAATCATCACGCACCAAGATAATAGGAGATGCTCATTAACTCTAATACTATGTTATGGTAATTATGCTCTTGTATTAAAATATTAATCACAAATCAAACAAAATGCCATTTGTAACTACCCTTGTAGTGAATGGGAGAAATGTCGTTGCTTATAGCTGTCAGCAATAAGCTTCCTCTGTATGCTGTTATAAAGTGGTAGTAATAAAGGATACAGAACTTGACACCTATGCTGTCTATATATTAGTCTATTCTATCTTACGGACTCATTTTTCTGTGTAGAATTTAGCATGCACAGGTGTTTACAGAAGGGGCTGCTCTCCTGATTTGCTCTTGTGGCTTAAAGAGGAGGTAGTCGAGGTAAAGTGTGGCCAAATCTATTCCACTAGACTTTTGAACAGACCCTAAAATCTTTGTATATACTTACCTTTAATTATTATTTTCTTCTCTTCTTGTCCAAGAAATTTGGACCTTGACAAAAAAATAGACTACCCCAGTAAGAACAGGGCCCAAATGATACGCTCTAGTAGTGCTGTGGCCGGCAAGGGCTTGTGAGTATGACTTGGAGGCACCCTCTTGTTCTCAGGTGCATGGATGAAGGTGAACTGGACTTGCTGGTGGTATTGGTCCCCTTGCAGCCTGGGTGGTGCGGCCCCTGTCGGTGAGGCCCGGTCTGCTGTTGCTGCAGGGTGGACACACTCTTTAAGGCAAGGTCCTTGCAAGGGAACCGTTCAGCACCGGTTCAGCTAAATCGCTTTTAAGCTGGTTGGAGCTGCTTGTAGACGTGCTGCCCATGAACCACTTTCCACCTCTTGCAGGCTCACGAGCAGCTCTCGCGGCCCTGCTGCGCCCCGTAAGTCACATGACCTTTCCGAAGCGCTCATCCCTGCCAGCGGGCCAGTATTACCTGTACTCCCCACTGTCACGTGACGAGGGCGAGCGCCGCCACGTTCGGAAGTGACGTGAGGGCCGGCGGAGATGGGTTCTGCCGGAAGCGTGGAACGCGGTGAGCTTCCTGTTTATGCAGGAGGCGGAGGCGCGCGCTAGGCCGCGCTCTCGTCTGCGCCGCGGCAACGGTAACGGCGGCGAGTCGGGGGGGGCGAGGCGGCCATGGCGCTGTCCGAGACGCAGCTGAAGAAGATGCTCGCCAAGGTAAGCGGCCGCTCCCGAGACTCTGCCGCCTGGGAAGCGCCCCCGCCCGCCACACCTCCGGCAGCGGGCGGCCTGGTCCGGTCCGTTCTGGGGCCCCCGGAATATCTCCTAGAGCCGGGGTCCGTCCCCCTTTTACCCTTTCCCGGGGGTTCCCGTCTTGGGCCTCTCGCGGGGGTGGAGCCCGGAGCAGCCCGACGAGACCCGCCCTCGCCGGCTATTGTGTAGGGAGCCCTTGGGGCTTCGTCTCCCACCCCCGGTGTGTCCCCGGCCGACGCGTACGGCGAGCCGCCCCTCCCCCCGCCCCCGCGTGCGGAGATGCAGCGCCGAGTCCTGCCTCTGCCAACAACCCACGGCGGGCTAGGGGGCCGCATAGGTGTCTCTGGGACAGGAGCCGGCCCTGCCTGGTCTCCGCCCCTGGAGCCGGGGTGATGTAGGAGTCAGCAGAATTTAGCTGCTTTGGCTGCCTTCATCCATCGCCAGTAGCTGGAAGAACCACCCCCTTTGCTTGTGGCTCAAGGAAACCTGATCTCAGAGTCATTGAGAGAAGAATAATTGTAGGTCCCTGTCGAATTCGTTGGCGCTGAGTATTTCAGGGCTTGTCTACATCAGAAAGTTGCAGCGCTGGTGAGGGAGTTACAGCGCTGCAACTTTGAAGGTGTACACATCTGCAGGGCACCACCAGCGCTGCAACTCCCTGTTTGCAGCGCTGGCCGTACTCCCGTTTTGTCTCGGGTGTAGAGGATCCAGCGCTGGTGATCCAGCGCTGGTAATCCAATGTAGACAGTTACCAGCGCTTTTCTTGACCTCCGTGGAAGGAGGAAGCCTCTGGTAATCAAGCTGGTTTCCTTTTCCGGTTTGCTCTCTCGGTCCCGGAGCCACCCAGCAAACCGCAGGGAAGGAGACCTGCTTGCTCGGGGTTCCGGGACCGAGAGAGCAAACCGGGAAAGGAGACCAGCTTCGCCGCGGTTTGCTCTCGCGTTCCCGGAGCCACCCAGCAAACCGCAGGGAAGGAGACCTGCTTGCTCGGGGTTCCGGGACCGAGAGAGCAAACCGGGAACGGCGCGGTTTGCTCTCTCGGTCCCGGAGCCACCCAGCAAACCGCAGGGAAGGAGACCTGCTTGCTCGGGGTTCCGGGACCGAGAGAGCAAACCGGGAACGCCGCGGTTTGCTCTCTCGGTCCCGGAGCCACCCAGCAAACCGCAGGGAAGGAGACCTGCTTGCTCGGGGTTCCGGGACCGAGAGAGCAAACCGGGAAAGGAAACCAGCTTCGCCGCGGTTTGCTCTCTCGGTCCCGGAACCCCGAGCAAGCAGGTCTCCTTCCCTGCGGTTTGCTGGGTGGCTCCGGGAACGCGAGAGCAAACCGCGGCGTTCCCGGTTTGCTCTCTCGGTCCCGGAACCCCGAGCAAGCAGGTCTCCTTCCCTGCGGTTTGCTGGGTGGCTCTGGGACCGAGAGAGCAAACCGCGGCGTTCCCGGTTTGCTCTCTCGGTCCCGGAACCCCGAGCAAGCAGGTCTCCTTCCCTGCGGTTTGCTGGGTGGCTCCGGGACCGAGAGAGCAAACCGCGGCGTTCCCGGTTTGCTCTCTCGGTCCCGGAACCCCGAGCAAGCAGGTCTCCTTCCCTGCGGTTTGCTGGGTGGCTCCGGGACCGAGAGAGCAAACCGCGGGGAAGCTGGTTTCCTTTCCCGGTTTGCTCTCTCGTCCCGGAACCCCCCTTGAAGCCGCCCAACAGCGCTGCAGTGTGGCCACATCTAACACCACTTGCAGCGCTGGTTGCTGTAAGTGTGGCCACTCTGCAGCGCTGGCCCTATACAGCTGTACTAATACAGCTGTAACAACCAGCGCTGCAAAATTTTAGATGTAGACATGGCCTCAGTTTGACATCAGTCCGGCCGCTGCCCTCCTGTTAACTGCTGAACGAACCATAGGCTTAAACTGGCCCTGAGGAGTCAGGACTACTTAGTTCTACTGACTTTCTTTGTGACCTTGAGCAAATCGTTTTTACCTTTATGCTTCTATTTCCCCAGAACGTGTTTTAAGTGTTTTGTTCCTTGGCTGAAAGATTCTATATAAATGTTTAACTAGGCTAGTAAGTGTGGTAATATCGCATTTCTAAGAGGGCTTTTTAAATAGTAGTTGGGTTTAGCTAAACGGGGTTTAACTACTTTTTTACTGTATTGCCTAGGAGCCCTAGTGGTGGACCCCCATTATGCCAAGCGCTGTACAAATACAAAGAAAAAAAGACAGTACTTGCCTTGTGTTTCCTTATTGCCTCACTAAAACTGGTTTTAAAACCACCATGCTAGAGACCAGCAAAACCACTTGTACAGCAGAGGCTGTTATTACACAAAAAATGGAACAAAACTGTACTGAGTGGGATATTTGCACTGCAGTATTAGAGCTTTCCAAATTAGCATCAAAATACTCACTTATTTCTCTGTACCATGCATATTTAGCAAAAAATAAGACATTTATGTTTGAAAATTGAGTTTTGCAGTTATGAATGAACCAATATTTAATGGGTTGTAATAGTTGTGCATATCCTTCAGATGTACAAAATTGAGAAAATAGTGCTAATACACTTAATGGTTGTAAATTTGTAGAAACCAGAGACTGCCAGTAATTAACGTTTTTTAGATTTGTGAGACAACCTTTATCAATTCACATGTAGTCAACCTGTATTTGTGGTCACTTACTACCCACGGTCAATCAAATTGACAGATGAACATCTTTGAGATTGTCAGGTGACCACTTATATATTGCAAGTTAACATAGGAAAGCAAACACATTGGCAGCCACACAAGGACTTGCTCGGTGCCTTCAGTAACAGTGAAAAAAACCTACTGAAGTGTCTGCAAGAAAAGCTGCTCCACCTAAATGTTGAAGCTGAGGCCCACACTAAAGTCCTGCTGAGCTAGTCCCTGCCACCAGCTACTGTCATTAGAAAGTTGCACTGTATTGTAATATTTAACGGCTTTTCATATTGCGTGCACAATATTGATTACTTCATGTTTCAGACGGGTCTGGGCAGGGTTTCATCTTTGAAGTTATGCTTATGAGCTTTCTACAAAATTAGATCTAATTTGACTGTACATAAAAAAACAGGAAAGTAATCTGTTTTACTTCCTGAGAAAGAAATTGTGATTGGTGAGGTAGTGAGTTTCTGTTTTTCACTTTGGAAGTTATAAGAACGGCCAGACCAAAGGTCCATTTAGCCCAGTATCCTGTCTACTGACAGTGGCCAATGTCAGGTGCCCCAGAGGGCGTGAACCTAACAGGTAACAATCAAGTGATCTCTCTTCTGCCATCCATCTTCACCCTCTGACAAACAGAGGCTAGGGACACCATTCCTTACCCATCCTGGCTAATAGCCATTAATGGACTTAACCTCCATGAATTTATCCAGTTCTCTTTTAAACGCTGTTATAGTCCTAGCCTTCACAACCTCCTCAGGCGAGGAGTTGCACAAGTTGACTGTGTGCTGTGTGAAGAACTTCCTTTTATTTGTTTTAAACCTGCTGCCCATTAATTTCATTTGATGGCTCCTAGTTCTTGTATTATGAGAACAAGTAAATAACTTTTCCTTATTTACTTTCTCCACATCACTCATGATTTTATATACCTCTATCATATCCCCCCCTTACTCCTCTTTTCCAAGCTGAAAAGTCCTAGCCTCTTTAATCTCTCCTCATATGGGACCCGTTCCAAACCCCTAATGCAGAGGATTGGAACAGTGTTAATCAGATCATATACATAAAAGAGATTCATCCTGATTTGCTGCATATGACTTCAGTGAAAACTGCTGTTCACCTACTAGCACATGGTCCCCAACCTTTTGTGGCCAGTAGCACATTCATGTTTTCAGAAGAGTGTGGCAGGCACCAACAATTTTTCAAGGCTTATTTTGTATTTGTACATTAAATAATACAAAAAACATCATATATAATATTACATAATATATTAATCAAAAAAGAAGAGAGAAGCTGGAGAGAAGCTGCGAGGACAGAGAACACCAGCACCTCTGGCCCTGGAGTACTCTGTCCCAGCAGGCTGGGGGCCTTGGCTTCTCTCTCTCCTGCTGGGCAGTAGGCGGGCCCCACGCCTGCCTAGGATCGAGAAAACCGGCGCCCGCAACCTGCAGCCCCGGAGTTCTCTGTCCCTGGCAGGCGCGGAGCCACGGCTTCTCTCCCCTGCTGGGCACTAGGTCGGCACACATAAATGCCCCGGCAGGCACCATGGCGCCCATAGGCACCACATTGGGGACCACTGTACTAGCAGATGAAAATAGTCTTCTTCAGCCTCTCTCCACTTCTTTGGACCTGCTTTCACAGAAAAGATATACTTTTCGCAGAAAAGATATTAAATGTGTGGCTATAAGGAGGAGATCTTTAGGTATTTCTAATGAGAAATATTCAAAAACTGTAACAGTAAATGACATCTAATTTAAGTGAACATAAAGATTTATTTCCTCTGCAAGTAAGTATTTACTTCTGTCACTGACTTATTGTGTGAGCTTGGGAAAATCACTTAGGCTCTGTGCCTCTGTTTCCTGATCTATAATGGAAGTATTTAGTGTTGTTTGTAAAGTGGCTTGAAATCTGAGTCTGAAAAGTGCTATATATAAGAGCTAAATATTTGCTCAGGATAATACATTTAGAAGTCAATAGCTGCTTATTTTCTCATAAGGATTTTGGAGACTTTCTGAACCCTTATTCAAACTAACAGTTTATATTTTGAACCATTACTCAATGGCCATAAAATATTAGATCAAAAATTGTTTGCTTATTTAATACAAATTGGAGTGAAAAGGAAAATAAAGGGCACAAATATATTACATAATTGCAGAGATGTACCTGAAAGAAATTATTTTAAATTTGACAGCGTAGTTGAAAATAACTCAAAGTTGGAGAAATTCCATTTCAGAAACACAAAATATTCCCTCAAATATCCTTCTGTTCTATGCAGTATTTTTCAGTCTGTCGGTATTCCATAGTTGTCTGAATAATCTTAAAAATCGCATGAGTGACTGTTGCAGCATTTGCTCTGTTTATAGCAACATCAGTAGCCACTCCTTATTTGCATATCTCTTGAAAGTAAGGAATGATAAATTATTGAACAACCAGGATAATAAAGCAGTCACTGCAACAGTATTTTTTAAATCTAAGAAAACAATCAAACTTTTGCCAAAGCTCACTTTTCTGTGTGCGGCGTAAAAAAAGAATCCCCCTCCCCCCAAGTATCCTTAAATGTCAAACCAGAAACTTGAAATTACTATAAAGAGTAATACATATTGGAGTGATATAACACTCTGAATTAAATTCTAAAAGTCTTCAACTAGACTTCATCGTTTTAAATGCACCATTCCAAGTCAGCTAAGCAGTGTGTCATTAAGATGTTTTAGATTTCTTCGTGATAATAAATGGTTTCTTCTCCATCTTCATAGAAAAAACTAGGATTGAAATAGTACTGTACACATACAACACCTTTCAGCACTCTGCAAACACAAGTCTCCCCACATTCATGTTTATCTGACAAGCATAGCTAGGGCTGTCAAGCGATTTAAAAAATTGTGATTAATTGCCCTGCTAAACAATAACAGAATATTATTTATATAAATATTTTTGGATGTTTTCAACATTTTCAAATATATTGACTTCAATTATTATAACACAGAATACAAAGCGTACAGTGCTTACTTTATTTTTATTATAAATATTTGCACTGTAAAAATACGAAAAATAGTATTTTTCAGTTCACTTAATACAAGTACTGTTGTGCAGTCTCTTTATCATGAAAGTTGAACTTACAAATGTAGAATTATGTACCAAAAAACCTGCATTCAAAAATAAAGCAATGTAAAACTTTAGTGCCTGTAAGTCCACTCAGTCCTACTTCTTGTTCAGCCAGTCGCTCAGACAAACAAGTTTATTTACACTTGTAGGAGATAATGCTGCCCACTTCTTGTTTACAACGTCATCTGAAAGCGAGAACAGGCCTTCACACGGCGCTGTTGTAGCCGGCATTGCAAGATATTTGAGTGCCAGATGCGCTGAAGATTTGTATGTCCCTTCATGCTTCAACCACCATTCCAGAGGACATGCATCCATGCTGATCATGGGTTCTGCTCAATAAGGATCCAAAGCAGTGTGGACCAGAGGGTGAAGGAAGGAGTAATAAGTATTCAGAGTCTTTCCTCAATATCTGTTGGTGTTTTCCATGGCGCAGAGAGAGGGAAAGAATTCCAAGGTCACAGCTTCTCCTCAGAAAAGGTTGTGAATAGAGGGGAAATTACCATCTCTATTCTTGTAAGATATGATTCGGGTTGGTTGGCAGTTGCATATCCAGCATTCTCTTGTTATGGGATATAAGAAAAAGGTAGTCCTTCAGTGTTGTTACTTGTATGAGCAGTTATAGGACCGGAGATATCCCTTTGCTTTAGATAACAAGTTTGTTACTCAGGGACTACATTTGAACTAATTTCAGACTGCTAAACATCAATAGTATTCAGTAAATACTTTGTGGTATTTATACTGGATTCTGAAACTTTTTCGTAATGTTGGACTCTCCCCTTCCATTTATAGTTGCATGGATACCTCCCTGACATTGCTACAGGGATGTTATATGAACACCAGTTACTGTAATTGTTCACATGGAAGAATATTAGAAGAGTAGTGTATACCTTTCTTGGTATAGATTAGCAGTTGGAAACAAGACACAATCATGTGCCAAGCTAGCTTTCTGCTGCCCATGAGTAGATGGTTTGTGGACAGTTGGTGATTCATGAAGCCTAGTTTGAGAACTATTGAATTATATGGTAGACTGCCTATTTTTACAGATCTCCATGCCATCAGCTTCTCCCTGCTGCTATGAGAGTATGTCCACATCGTACAAAAGGGGTGGGCCAGGAGACAGCAGTACTACTGCTGTTATGCTTACTTGGTGTGCTCCTGGAGCCTGGGACTACCTGTACCCTTTCCAGGCCCACAACTCTTTGTAGACATCTCTTCTGCTTGACTTTTTTGTGAGAAGATATCCCTGCCTCCACTCACAATTAGACTAAGGTCACCCTGTCTCCACATTATCCCCTCTCTAAAGGGGGATTCCTCACCCCAGTGGTCCCCAACGCAGTGCCCGTGGGCACCATGACATCTGTCTGTGCCCGTGTACTGGCTGGCAGACAAGCATCCTCTGAAATGCCGCCGAAAAGCGGCAACGTCAAGAGGCGTTGCTGCCGAAATGCCACTGATTTTCAGTGGCATTTCAGCGGTGGCACCTCTTGATGACACTGCTTCTCAGCAGCATTTCGGCAGCAACGCCTCTTGGGTTTTCCGCTTCTTGGCTGCATTTCGGTGGATGCTTTTACCCCGTCACGGTCCTTGGTGGCTCATCGTCTGGTGTCTGCCAGATGAAAAAGTTTGGGGACCACTGCCTCACCCTATATTCCTTACAAATGCCACTTACACACATCAAATAAAAATTGAACTTACACACAAAAATACTTGCCTCTAGCTCAGGTTCAGCGCATCTGGCTTCACTATAAGCAATTCTCCTGAATCCATGCACCCCTAGCACTGGTTGAAAATCGGGCTGTCACTGGCACAACCTGAAATGAGGTGGCAACATGCTTCTTGTGGTCTTCATCACTATGTCCCTGCACATACGTATGTTGTAGCAGCAAAGAGCATCTGCTGTCCTAGTAGGAATTGTGAATAGGGTTACTTTCTACATAAGTTTGTATGTTGAACAAATATTTCACGTCACACGGTTGAGCTTCATTTACATATTTTATGAGTTACAAATGTTATATAGCTGAGTTTCAAAAAAAAAAGTTCAAGTACTTGTTGTGGTTTCAGGGTAACTGCACCCTCTGTTCCTCTTGCCAGGTTCCTTGAGGACACCCACTTAATGTTTCCAGCTCCCAGACATGATCTCTCTTGGGTAGGGGCCCTGTTCCCACTCCTGTCTGGCTGAGGGTTCTAAGGCTGCACATCTCCCTACCTTAGCTGTGGTATCCTCAGAAAACCAGTCCACCCAAAGCCCAGTGCCTGTAAATTGCTTTGTCTCTGAGGGCAATGAACAGTGTATTGCCAGAAGTTACAAGTTACCACACAGCCATTTTTAAGCAAGCACCTTTAAAGTAACAGCACCACAGAGATGATGATATAAAAAAAAATAAAAGTTTCTATACACATGCTAAAAACTTACCCTCTGTCTCACGACAACCTAGTAGACCACAGACACATGGGAATGGAGGGGGGTGGCTGAGTGGGGGTGCCAGGGCACATGGGGACAGGGCAGATGTGCCTGACTGAATGAGAGAAGCTAGGAGTCACAGGGCCTGCATGGGGAGGCTCCCTAACAATCCTCTCCTCCCTTCAAAAAACAAATCAAAAACCCTGTTCCATACTTTTCCCACACCCAACAACCCTCCAAGTTCACACTCAGACGCCTTCCCATCAATTCTTTCCCTCTTGCTCAGCTCCTCCATTACCCCTGACTCCCCCAAGCCTTTGCACTACTTTTGAGGGGTGCAGGAAATACCTTTCTGTATTGTTATTTAGATGGATTATTATTCACAGTTCTGTATTAATATTTCTGTAAGAAATCTATTTGTCAAAAAAATTCCTGAATTTTTTGTTGTCTGTATTGTTACAGATGTAGTTGCTGCTAGGTATTTTGAAATAAATTACCAAAATAATTGAAAATGGCATGATTACGTTGTGTTGTTTGCCAAATAAAATGTGCAGAATTTTGCAGAATTCTAAAATACTGTGCGCAGACTTTTTAATTTTTTTGTCTCAAGATTCCCTCAGGAGTAGCATGCGATCCCCCTAGCCCACTGTAATACAAAACATTTAGAACAGCATGGTCCTCAAAGACACTGCATGGGATTGCTATATCCATCATGCTTGTTATGCAGGTTGAGAGAGATTTCTTAAAACCACAAATACCACCAGCCCCAAATATGATTTTTAACATTTTTCCCATTAATTTTCCTTTGCTTTTGTTTTGTTTGGCTTTATACTACAAATAGAAAGGCCTTAATGGGAAGAAATGTTGTAAGCTTTTGTATGGTCACATAATATAGTGGGAAAGTAGATTTGATAACTTGCTAGATCTTTTCCACATGGGACAGCTTTGATTCTACTCTTCTGATTTACAACTAATCTGAACTTTTAACCATAAAATTACGTACATGATTTTTACAAACTATAAGGTGATTTTTAAATTTTTTTTAGGATTTGACTTTTGTAGATAAGTGCTTCACTTCAAGCCTTGCAAATGCAATTTTTGACCAATTTGCTTGTCTCCAAGACAACCAATGCAAGACAAAACTTTATAGAACTTATGGCTTTGTATCTTAAAGGCTGCACAGGCATTAAATGCTTTTGTTTTTCAGTATAAGTATAGAGATCTGACGGTGCAGGAAACAACCAGTGTTATTACCCAGTACAAAGACCTCAAACCTGTAATGGATGCCTATGGTGAGTTTGTGCTAAGAAAGTCTTCTCTTGTTTCTGATTTAAATATGTAGTGTATTTACACGGCATTTCCTCAGTTTTAAAGTTTGCAATTAGTAAAATTTAGTTGGCAACTGGTGCCTATATCTGGTAATAAGTTTTTATTTTTATTGTTTTATACTTCGTTAAATAGCTTTTTATGGGAGAGAACTGAAACTAGAGTATAGAATTTGAGGTTCTGTTAAATAAATTCTGTTGATGGGATCGCATCTTCCTTGGGGGAAAAGCATGCCTATAGAGAACATTTATTAAAAAAGAAATGTACACAAGAATTTTTTCCCCTCTAATGTTGACAATAAGTGCGTTGTTCCTTACAGCTTAGTTTTTGATCCTGCAGGCTTGTACTGTTGTGTATTGCTCAATAGTCATTCTGTTGCCCTATTGGAATCTGTGTCAAGATGGAAAATTCAGCTCCATTGTAGTATAAGATATTCTGATATATTTATTTATAAAGAGCAGTAAGTCGACCCCCCCCCCCCCTCGCAAAAGTGTCCTGTTAGCAGTGAAACATCTTGACATTTGTTAGGGTAGAAATAATAGTCTACATCAGGGGTCGGCATCCTTTCCGAAGTGGTGTGCCGAGTCTTCATTTGTTTGCTCTAATTTAAGGTTTCGTGTGCCAGTTATACATTGTAATTTTTTTTGAAGATCTCTTTCTATAAGTCTATAATATATAACTAAACTATTGTTGTATGTAAAGCAAATAAGGTTTTCAAAATGTTTAAGAAGCTTCATTTAAAATTGAATTAAAATGCAGAGCCCACCGGACCGGTGACCAGGACCCTGGCAGTGTGAGTGCCACTGAAAATCAGCTTGTGTGCCGCCTTCAGCACGCATGCCATAGGTTGCCTACCCCTGGTCTACATTCATCTGTGTAGGAAAGCAGTTTCAAAGTTTTTGTAATGCATGTTGTAAATATTTGTAATTGCTTAACCTATCAGTGGTTTAACTGCTGTCACGTTAACTTTTTTTTTAATTGTAGCAGTAAATGGGAATGTATTAAGTTCGAGAGAGTTCCATGGAGCACTTCAGGAACTAGTTTGAGGTTTGAGTTTAGTTCTTTGCTCAAGATCAAAATGAAGGAGTAAACAGATTCACAGATAACTCTAATTTGGGAGAAATATTTAAAGAGACCTAGAGCAATTAAAAACAGGCAGAAAATAACCGAGTTTTAAATTAAAAAAAAAAATGCAAACCAACAGCTGAGGGAAGTAATCTAAAACATTTCCTAGGAGAGAGAACCTGAAAGAGACTGAAGGGAGAAAAGTGAACAGAACTCTAGACATGATTTTGTATTGTGATATGGTGCTCAAAATGTCAATTCCATTTTGAGCTGCAAATGGAAAGGCTTATATCCTGCAGCATAAAGGTACTTTGTTCCTTTCTAAACTGCTCTGATGAGACTGCACCTGTGGAATTTTTTGTGTTCAATTCTAAACACCACTGTATCTGAAAGATAATTGACACTGGAGAGATTCATTTTTGATAACCTATTAAGAGTGAAGAGACAGTGTAGCCAAGGCATCTGTCTATGTTGAGAGTTAAGGCTAAATTATGTGGCAGCAAGAATTACTCAGTGCTGCTTTGCCCAGGACCTCTCCCTTGTTGGTTGTACATTAAATGTATGCTGTCCCCAAATGTTCAGTCTGCTGCAGGTTTATGTATTGAAAAAATATATGTGTATTGTAAAAGTTTTCAGGGGGAAATCTTGGGAAGGGGGCATTTGTCACTTTGGACACATGGGAAGGCATGCGAGGCAATTTAGTTTTTTGGCAATCAGGGTACAGTTGAAGCTTTTGACTGGGGAGGAAGAGGCATCTCTCTCCACACCTTTTGGGCAGGCATGAAAGTGACTTTAAATTTGAAAGAGGGAAGAGGGGCTGTATTCCTCACTCCTCAGCAAACCTTGACACCAGCTAACTGTTGCGCTGTTTTTGCTCCTCTTCACCAGGCCAGTATCTGCCACTGTGTCCAACCATGATTAAATACATTAGTTTGATATTTCTTTTGAAATTACCCACAGGGAAGTAGTTAACAGTGTTGACATATAAGGTATCCTCAGTATGCTTCAGATTTACCACCCTACTGAAATGCACAAGCAGTTTGTCTTTCAGAACTGTTGTTTCAGGATGTCTGTAGACAAAAGCATGCAGACAACGGTGCATTGAATTTGCATTCAGTTGATATTTTGAGGGACATCTTTGCAATCATAAGAACTAGTGTGGGTTTTTTCCCTCAGAGAGCTTATATTCAGAATAGGGTTATGTGGTAATTTATGTGGATGCATCTTCACATGGGGCTTTGAGTGTAGGAGACAGTCCTACATTTGTAGGGATAGGAAATCTAATTTCCTAATATGTCTTTCCCATCTCTCAAAATCGTTATTTTTAGGTGTTAATCAGCTATGGATAAATACTTACCAGTTTTTAGATATGTAATAGTCAAGAAAGAGACACTCTTTAAGAACAGCATAAATATTTTTCTAGGTCACACAGGCTGAAAAAGGTTTAGGTAACTGGAACACAAAGCTAACTCAGCAAAAATAATTTAATACTGTGTATTGTCTTTCAGTTTTTAATGATGGCTCATCCAGGGATCTGATGAGCCTCACTGGAACCATTCCTGTGCCTTATAGAGGTATGCATCATGTCTTTCTTTTGTTTTCAAATCATCTGGAAGATTATTTTGGCTTGTAGAATGTTCAGTTTTAATCATCACTATTCTCTTAAAAAAGACTTTACTATGTTATGTAACATTTGAAAGATTTGTTTGTTCTGCTGTGTTATGGAATTCCAGTGTACAGGTTGTATTTGTTTCATGGCTGTTTGATTATTCCAGGCAGCCTCTGCCTATCTGATAGTGTGGGAAGCAACATCATTATTTCACAGTAGTGCTATTGTCAGTACTCAACAACATTTTTATTTTTAAACAGTTTTTTGCTGTCAGCCAACTGAGGGGGAGGGCTTCAAACAACTCACAAGTGGGACTAAGGATAAATTAGAGATAGGAACTCTGTGTGTCATGTTGGGGGGCGGCATTTGTGTAAAACACTTTATTAGTGGTAAATTTTATAATGGCAGAGCTTATGGCTAAGCCAGGAACTCTTCATTAAATATGTATGTGGTGAAGTTCAGTTTACTCTAGATACTCATACTTCAATATGATTCAAATCTTGGTTCATGCATTTTGTGATCTCACGATAGCGGTGTAATCTAGTCATGAGTAGTTTATTAGTATTTTAAAAATCTCAGGTCAGAATGAGCTGAGGAGGAAGAAGAATAAATTCAGACCTTTTTAAACTTTTCTTTAGGTAACACATACAATATCCCAATATGTCTGTGGCTACTGGATACCTACCCTTTCAATCCCCCAATCTGTTTTGTTAAACCAACTAGTTCGATGACAATTAAAACTGGGAAGCATGTTGATGCAAATGGAAAGATATATCTTCCTTATCTGCATGAGTGGAAACATGTAAGTATGACTAATCTGAAATCCTTCAGACTGATTACTGTTGAATTCCACTATATTATTATATCAAGTTTCTTTACTAATTCTGGTCATTTTGGCTTTGAACAATAAAATAGTGGTGATCTTTTCATCAAACACCACATTATCAGAAAGATAATTGACACTCAGTGGATATTGGATTGGAACTTTTAATCAAAAACTGTTGTCTGAATGTCACTTTTAACTGCCTTAAATTAATAAATTCAGTGCATCACTTTCACTGTTAACCAGCTAGCTATGCCTGCTTGATGGCAGCTCTTCTGGCTAGTTAAGGAGCACAGCGTTGGTGGTTTCAAAAGGGGAATCCATGTAAGCTTCCTTTCCTGACAGGTTTGTTTGAATATAGGTCCTTAAGAGAGCAGTAGGGAGAGCATAGTTATTGAAAGCAAGGTAGGGATTTTCAGGGATGTCCCTGGGACAAAATTATAGTACTGTGACAAACTTAAGGTGAAACTATGAAGGTGAACTGTTTGTAGAACAGTCCAAATTTTTAAACCATAGCAAAACCTATTGAAAAGATGATTAAAAAATGGCATTTGAAATGGCTTTGTTTTTATAACTTGTTTATATTCTGAACTCTCCTCCAGAGAGCACTCACTGTTTTATAGACGTTGCCTGAAAAGCAAGGAGTGTATTTTCATGTTGAAAGTTTTAATTTAAGAAACAGCAGCAAAGGCTCTTTGGGAACTTCCTGCTTTATGTGTAAAAGGGAGGGCAAAATTTAGCATATCCTCAGGTCTCCACGCACTCCTCTGATACCTCTTGTGAGTATTTGTCCGTCTCTGCTATTTGGTATTCTGCCCTCGTTAGGGAGAACACTTCACTTAATACTGAGACTTTTAGCTGGTCTCTGTGTACTATAATGTGAGTAAACACTGCTTTTTATACTGCCGCTGAAACAATAAGGGTAAGCATACTTTTAGGAATAAGATACAATTTTACCTCCAAGTCACATTATGGTAACTTTGGATTTGAAGTCTACCTGACACTGAGCTGTAAACTGAATGTAATTGATCATCTTTTTATATTGTTTGCAGTGAAAATCAGGCTATTGAATACAAGACACTGCTACTCCAAGAGTGATTTTTAATGGCCTCATTAATGACCTGCAACACTCTAACTATTGTGCTTTGTGTCAAACTGAGGAAAGACTGCACCTTATGTGGGCTGGAACCATTAGAATGTTTCGTCTTCTGTACCTAATTTTCATGACTCAGTGTTGTTTAGGTTTTTAAAATAACTAAATGTTTATGGTAGTTTTAGTCTTTCTTCAGTCATTGTAGTACTGTAATTCATGTGGAACTGTACATTGTCCAGAGTTCAGCTCGGTATCAGCACTACTCCTGCTGTGTGTTCCCTCTTGATTGTTTAACATCATGCTAGTAGGACAAGTTGACTAAACTGGAATCTACTAGATTGGGTCTATAAATAGGAGGGAAAAATATTCAGCTGATCAGTGGTATGTGATGAGATGGTACTAAGTCATTATTGTTAGTAGTCAACTAAGCTGTCTTTAGTACAAAAACAACAACAACAAAAAAACAGCTTTTGATCTGCTTTCCCTCATAGCCGCAGTCAGACTTGATAGGATTGATTCAAATTATGATCGTGGTGTTCGGAGAGGAACCTCCAGTCTTTTCTCGGCCTACCATTTCATCATCCTACCAACCATACCAAGCAACAGGACCACCAAATAGTAAGTGATGTGCATATATATATCACTTACTTATACATATATGCACACACACATATGTAAGTATATGTGTGTGTGTGCGCATAAATATTGCATAGGACAGCAAAAACACTTGATGATTGAAAATTTATTTATATATATAATAAATTTTCAATTCATTATCAAGTGTTTTTGCTGCCTTATGCAATATTTTGACAAATGATTTATTGTACTCTGTAGTGTTGAAAGCTGATGACCCAATTTCTTTAGTACTGGTAGTTTTTTGTTTTGTGCCATAATACCATTTGGCTTTTGGCTCTCATAATATTTTAATGGAAGGAAATGTATTATCATATTAAACTATTAAATTTGACTGTTTGTTGCCATCTGTAGACATTGCCAGCATTCATTCTTACCTTATACCAGCTTCCTCTGATAACCTTTTTTGTGCCTTGCTCATGTTCTGTCTTGACAATTATGATTCTTTTTGTTATAATTTTTCTAAAAACTTTTTCTCCAGGATCCAGGACAACAGTACCTGTGTCCTTTCTCTATTTGTTGGCTTCTTAATCATTTTCAAATTCAGTATTGCCTTGTAGATTTTCAGACTCTGTTGATTTTTCCCCTTCAATTTTGAGGTTTTTTTCCTTTCACATAGCAATTGTTCTTCCTTTTAAACTCTTACCTTAAGCACTGTCTATTTTTTTTTTAAGGCTTTCTAAATTGTTTTGTTACACTATGTCAGAAGGATGGGGTGGATGAGAATGTTTGCAAAAAGATTGCACAAGCAGAGGATCAAACATAGGATGAAGAGGTAGATTAGACCAACTAAAGAAGAGTCAAACCAAAAGCAGGACTGAGGGGAAGAGGTTAACAAACCCAGACCCATACTTGTTCATCGAGTGGCAGTGTCAGAGTTCTGGGCCAAATTCAGCCTAATACTTTTAGGCTGTTTCATGTTTTTTGGGTGGGGAGGGGAAGGATTCAGACCTGTGAGGACCTTAAACACACACGAAAACAGAGCAAGAAATACAGGAGGAAGAAATTTAGAGACTATAGGAACACGAAATACGTAGAATCTCATTGGAAAGGGGAATATAAAAAATAATTCAAAATGAATTGCTAGGGATATTAATAGGGGATTGTGTTCATAGGTCTGATGTGGTGGGTTATAGGAAGATTGTGCAAAACTTTGCATGACCAGAGGAGGAAAGGGGGATGTGCAGGTGAACTGGGAGAGATTATTGTTAGAGGAGGGATCTGTCTACCACCAACCTCCATTACTCCACCAGCCTCTATGGTTGCTTGCTTGCAGGTCTTCTGCGGTGAGCCCTTGTTTGAAGAACCTTCTGGTTCACCAAACTGAGACTTTTAGTTGGTCAACCAGGGAGTTCATGGGCTTGGACTGTAGTCAGATAAGCGAAGAAAGTATGGAGCTACATTCCTCACAGCCTCTAAGGAACCAGCTCCCCTCTACACCTAGCTGGGGAACTGGTAGTTGAAGCACTGCCAGGAGGAAGCACAGTGATCAGGTCCCTTCTGCTTGCAGCTGCCCCCAACCAACAAACCATCTGCAGTTTAACGGGTCATATTCCTGGTTTGTGGGACCAGGCTTGCTATGGAAGGCTGTGGAGATCATAGGGCAGCAATGCAGAGCGGGGAAGGACATTTCTAGTGCAGAGGGAACAAAATAGGAGCATTACAGATGGGGTGGGGGTAGTGACAGCATTTCAAGATACCCCCTTATGGCAGTTAGCCTTGCTCTAAATGCCTTCCCTGTCCCAGCCTGCTCAAAAGAAGCCCATTTCCCTCTTCACCATTCCCTAGGAAAAGTGTTCTCCAGCAGCTGATTGGTGTTATTAGAGAGATGGGATTGACACAGTGGTTAGGACATTAGCTTGGAAATTGAACCCAGGTCTCCCTGCTCTGTCACAGACTTCCTGTGTGACCTTGAGCAAGTCTCTATCTGCCTGTGTCCAATCACTAATATGAGGATAATAGCAGTTCCTTACTTCACACGGGTGGTGCTAAGATAAATACTTTAAAGATTGTCAGGCACTCAAGATACTATGGTAATGGGGTCATATAAGTATTTTAAGGATAACAGTATCTGCTTGCAAAGCATCCAGTCTCTCAGAGACCATGATCTTCACCAAAAAGGGAAGCTGCTTCAGGGACCAGACTTCTACCAGACCAGCCTCATCTGCTGCTCTGCTGTGCTCCACTCCTTGCCATTTCCCATCATGTGCCCCCTACCTGCTGCCTGCTACAATAGAAAGGAAGAGCGTGACACTGCTGGTTTAGGATTGGAGCTAGAAGCTCCAGCCCTGAATCAGCTTCTCTCTCTTTCTGACAAGGTTCATATCAGCAGAGATCATAGTCTCCATTGTTGTTGGACTGCTGCCTAAAAAGGCCTGTAGTAGGGACATGAAAGGGGAGTAGTTGGGAGTATGTTGTTGGGGCAGTATTTTGAGATCGTGTAATGGGGGAAGGGTGCCTTTTCACAGACCTGCTCTCGTATACTTGGCCTTCACTCTCATTCTGCATTTTCTGGGTTTCCAACATTTGAATTTCGAGAATTAAGATTTCATGTTTAAATAGTATCCAAGTAGCACAGATCATTGCTGAGTTTCACCCGTGGAGACAATTATCATAGGACATTAAAATTATTCGTATTGTGTCATTCTGATTGCAAGGGACCTGATTATCTCATCGCCATTAGCATGTACAACTCTCATTTGCTTCAGTGGGAGTTATGCCTGTGCAACTAACAGAATGTTTGGGATTCTGAAGTCTCAGGTCATACTGGAAATCATCCCTTTGTGCCATCAACTTAATGAAGGAATATAAATCTATAGATGGGCTTCTCTAGCTTGAAGGGAGGGGTTATAGTAGCACCACTAGGATTAGCAGACTCCTTGAAAATACTGCATTTGAGGGACCTGAATTCCTTGGCAGTTTCTCTTCTGTGGGTGTGACCGTTCCAGAACTGACTAAGTAGCAGGGAAGATATTAATAAAATTAATTAATGAACTGACTTCTCTGTTCTTTTCTCTCATTCCATCCCAACTGTATCTCTTGCTCTGAATTTTTCATCAGCTTCAAGACTTAGTGACAATGCAGGTCTGAGTTTATAACTTAGTTTCCTTAGGACATCCTCCGATGCAGTTAATACAGAATGTTTCTCTTAAGCATAACTTGACAATAGATATTTTAACTCACAGTTAAAGATGCTTTCTCAAGTCTGAATAAGTGAAGCTATGTTGATTCAAGAGCATATTTTGTAATGTTTTGTTGTATTCGTAGTGTC
This sequence comes from Gopherus evgoodei, assembly GCF_007399415.2. Classification (NCBI taxonomy): domain Eukaryota; kingdom Metazoa; phylum Chordata; order Testudines; family Testudinidae; genus Gopherus; species Gopherus evgoodei. Next base: position 109,678,345 of record NC_044325.1, on the reverse strand, counting down.
TGACTTGTACGGGAATAGACTTGTCAATGGTAAAAATACTCCAAAAATGCAAAATGTAACACATTGTTTTGATTTTTGCATAAATATAAAAAATCAGTAAAAGTATTTGAGATAAGATTAGAGAGTACAGTATATCAGTATATCTACTTTTTTCCTGTTTCTCCATGCCTTAAATCAGACACTGCTAGATCTGTTAAGACGTTAGAAACCTGTTTTCAAGATGGCATAAATCAGTAATTTCCCCATCCCCTTCCCATCCTTCCTTCTGCAAAAGTTTTGGGAGTTTTTTTAAGATGTGAGATTGGATTTCTCCTGGGTCAGTTGGCATCATTGATCTACCTGTAGTAAGAATGTTCAATAACTCAGCAAACCGCATGAACTATTTTAATTTTTAACAGTAGGTGTCAGTGCAAGTCTAGAGTTACTGAAGAGTATGAACTATACTATGCTTACAGACTAACATGGCTGCTACTCTGAAACCTGTCACTATGCTTAAAGGGGCAATTGTCAACTTGAAAGTCAGATTTAGCTGAAAACTACCTGCTATAATTGCAAATAATACCTCAGGCTACTATAATTTAATAAATTAGCAAAATATTTTTTTTAGGTTTGTTTTTTGTATGCCTTTAACAGCCCCTTTGTAATAGTCTGTTTCACTGGGGCAGCCAGTCAGTTTCTCACCAGGGGACTGTGAGAAACTTCATAAAACTTTTTAAAGATCTGGACTTATTATTTAAGAGGTACTGTATAAGGACCAGAGTTTTTGAAAATTAGATAATTTCAAATTATTTAAATTGGTGATGCACTTCTAATCTTGGCTTATTTAGTAGTAAACTATTTAATGCAATGTTTCCAGCATTCAGAAAAGTGCTGCTTAAACATTTAAACATAAATTCTTAGTTGAAACAGTGTTTAAAAGGTTGGAAATTTGATTTGTATTTTCCTTATACTGCTGTTGTCATCTTGTAGTATACTGGTTGCATGCAAGAGGTTCTGAAATATTCTGACTTTAAAAAAATAAATCAGATAGGGCTAGTATGCTGCCCTGAGTGTGTTGGATACAACTTTCTTTTAAGGAAACATTTGAATAAATTATAAATTTTGAAACTATAATCTAGCTATGAAATAAATATAACCTTTTTAGTGAAAAATTGGGATTATACAGTGGATAGATTTTTATAAAGTAGAAAATTGCTTTTTACTCTTAAATTATCTAACATCATATCAATAATACTAGGACAAGTAAACAAGAAAATGTGATTGAAATTTTCAGAGCAGTCTATTGACTGTGTCTAAATTCCCTAGTCTGCTTTGAAAATCTCTACCTACACATGTATTTGGCTTTTGGTAATTTCATTGTGAGCATAATTTCTAATATCTTATCTTATCTTTTCCTATATTAACTCTGATATTCATTAATAAAAATATGATAAACTCTGTGCAGACAACCATGAAGGATAAAGCAACCATGGATTTCAATATGGCCAAGAGAAACACCTACTTCTTGAATTCTCTGAGACAGCAACTCAACTGCAGATGTTGAATTAGCTTTACTTTCTATTAAGTAACTTAAAAAGATGCAGCAAATGGATGGGAAAGGGATACTGGAATATATTTTCTTTTCTATTGGAAAAGTACCTCTACTAAGGAATCAGAGTGGTAGCTGTGTTAGTCTGTGTCCTCTTGCTGATAATACCTCACCTTCATTGATTACTCTTGTTTGAGTTCATATGGCAACACCCATTTTTTCATGTTCTCTGTGCATATATCTTCCTACTGTATTTTCCACTACCTGCATCCAATGAAGTGGGTTTTAGCCCACGAAAGCTTATGCTCAGATAAATTTGTTAGTCTCTAAGGTGCCACAAGTACTCCTCGTTCTTTCTACTAAGGAATGTTTGTGGTGTTGGTTGTTGATGATTCAGATTCTCTTGCTTCTAGTATGACTATACCTAATAGAAACGCTTTAGTATTTTTCACGTCCACTACCCAAATGTATTCTCCCAAGAAACATAGCTGTTTATATACTACATCACAACTAATTGTCTTCTTTAAGAGTCCCTTCCACCAGTCTATCAGGAAGATGCAGATAAATGGGATTAATTACCTGAGTGCTGTTAGGTGTGTGAGTATATTTCAAACTATGAGAGAGAAGCTAAGGAAAAACAATGCTGGAAGGTGCAGCTCTGTGCTTATCCATATTCCAGTGTAGATGAAAACAGCATCTGAGTTTCTGGCTACACAAGCCATCACAAACAAGAATGGAAGTACAGATTCTTCATTCTTAAATTAGGATCAAACAGTGAGAAGTGCATCGTTTCATAACATAAATAATTGCTTCACTTGCAATCATGTAATGATTATTAGGAAAGGGAAGTACTAGGCATAGCTAAAATGAACAGGTTCAAACTAAAATAGACATTTTTATGTATTGTTTGTCGCTAGTGAAATATGAGTACATATAAGACTACAAATTTTCATAACTCATCTCGTAAGCATAACATCATTTTCTTTATACCACTGTTGATTCCCACTTGGTGAAATGAGGTGAAAACAAATGACAAATCTTATATGATATTTTTCAATTTCTTTATGACACAGTTGGATGAACTTGAAAATAGGGATTTATAATGGAAATGGTGGCTGGCAGACTCTATGATAGTAGCAAAGGCTACTGAATAATTCTGTGCTGAAGGTAATCTCAGTACTAAAGAGATGTCTGCAGAATTAAAATAGTTGTGCAGGATCATCCCTAATTTAAAGATAAAAGTGTATTCAGATATCTTAATGCCTGATTGTATGAATATAATTACTAGAGGGAGCCTGTCTGGAGAGCATCTGAAGGCACAAACTCTTTATCATCCCTATAATAGCTCATATTATAAGTAGACTTGTATAAATGAGTTAGTGATTTTTCAAACACATACGGTGTAAGAATGTACTTAAAATTCGTGTATATCCTAATTTGCAGCGTTGGACTTCTGTATAAGTAAAAAAGCACAGGGATGAATATTTCCCTCATTAGTATGAAATCAAATGACTAAATGATGGAAGGAAAAATTATTCCTCAGGTTTTCATTGATTGATGAGAGTTGTATGTGACTGCCTCTAGATTCTGCCACCACAGCTTTGAACATCAGCTAAAGGAAAGTGCCAGAGTGGTGTGTCAGACTGCGTTTTCAGACCTCCCAGCCCCTGCTGATTCTGAGAGGGTTCCCCCAGCAGCAGGTTGCATTGCCACTAGATAACCTGGCCAGGCTTTGTTTTATTAAGCAATGAATTTGCATAAAATTTTCTGGCTTTTGTCAATGAATTTTTTTAAGCTAGTGTGGTCTATAAATGTTGAATAAACATGAAAAAAAAATAGTTACATTTTTTTCTTTTTTACTGACATTTGATTCTGGCATTGTATTATGTTCATGGTTGAACAGTGTATTGAAACATCTCTCATCATAGCATAAATATGTCTACGTCATTTAACAAAATCTTGAAAAGTAAAACTGGTACAAAATTGTTATTTTGTTTAGCATCCTATATGCCAGGCATGCCAAGTGGAATCTCTCCCTATCCACCAGGACACCCTCCTAACCCAAGGTAAGTTATGCTTTAAATCCAGTCACTGAAGGGGATCTGCTGTGCTGGTGCTACTTCTGAGAATCCCACACCCTGTTTGTATCTTCTTTTGATGGAGATTGAATTCTTAGATTTATTTTTAAATTACACCGCTACCTTGATATAACGCTGTCCTCGGTAGCCAAAAAATCTTACCGCGTTATAGGTGAAACTGTGTTATATCAAACTTGCTTTCATAGAATCTAGTCCAACCCCCTGCTCAAAGCAGGACCAATCCCCAAGTGGCCCCCTCAAGGATTGAACTCACATCCCTGGGTTTAGCAGGCCAATGCTCAAACCACTGAGCTATTCCTCCCCCTTTGGTCTATCGGAGTGCACAGCCCCTCCTCCCCACCCCCGAGTGCTGCTTTACTGCGTTATAGTTGAATTAGTGTTATATCAGGTCACATTATATCGGGGTAGAGGTGTATTATGGTAGTGTGTTCAGAAATCGAGGATTCAATCCTTGTCAATAGCAGAGGAAAAGTTTGAATAGGGGCTAAGCCTTTTAGTGCTAATTGATTACAATATACAATTGTTAGGTTTAGTTAGAAAATTTGCTTACTACAAAGTGTTCCTTGCTGGATTATTGCTCCTCTTGTTGAACTATATAAGAGATCAGTTTTTATGGGATAGGTCACTCTATTCCTTTTTAAAGGTATTGCCCAATATCAGTTCATGCAATTGATTGCTCAAGTAAGAAATCATTTTTTGTTTAAACCTCTCTTCTAGGCAAATATAGAATACCCCTTGTTCTCTTCTCTTTCCCCTCAATCCACAAACAATATAAAGTCAAAATGAGCCATGAATAACACAAGATAAAAGATGTCTGTAATGTTTTTAATGACTTAAGTGTTGGAGGAAAAAGTAGTTTGCACATTAGTTCAGTCTTCTGAAAATGTGCTAAACAGTCAAATTCTAATTTTTAAGTAAGTGTATTTAACATCACCTCTGTCACAATCTATACTCTAAAAGTTCTGCTAACAGAGGGGTCTCTGGCTATTTTATGGTGCCTTTTTCTTGTTATGTTACTACCCAGTATAAGTAAACTTGATACCATAGGGATTTGGTTACTGAATTTTAAAAGAAAATTGAAGTAATTACTTATGTTAACCTAAAGAATAAATATTAAGCTAGATAAATGTGTTTAAAATTGTTTTGACAGTTCATTGTAAGAAATATGTCCGTGTTTCTAAATGTCCCTAATTGAGAATGGTGCTGTTATTAATAAACTTTATGTAGAAAGCCGACTTTGACCCATTAAATGTATTTCAGTATTGTGAGGGTGTGACACAGACAGGAGGCTTTCATGGTTGTTAAGTCCATTTTATTGTTTGAAATTTGTAATCTAATACTTAAATATTTTATAAACCAATTAACAATTTAGCCTTACAATTTTTAGTGTCTCCTGCCTTTCTCATGATTTCATCTGCAGGGCTGCGATTTATGTATTCCAAACTGTCATCAGAATGAAAGCTTTCTTTTTGTTAACTATTCATTGTTATGTAAAACATTTTAAAATATTTAAATATTTTAATTAAATGCAGGGATTAGGAAATAGTTTATTGTATTGATATAAAATTTGCACTTTGGATATGATCCAAAGCCCATTGAAGTAAATTGAGACTCACGTTGACTTCAGAGGGCTTTCATTCACTCCCTTTTTGAGCATGGGGTGGCACTGAATGTAAACCTTTTCATATGTATGCCATGCAGTCATTTATCTTCCCTCTGTTTGGGTGGGATATACTTGTTTGTTTTTATTATTGCTCTACTCGTATTTCACTTCTGTCTTGGAGCAAGTGATGAGCTCCTACAGTATAGAATAACTGTATCAAAAAAATTGTGCTGCAGAGAGTACAGTGTAGTGTCTTGTTAGGAGGAGCAGCACACGTGTCACTGCTTCTGGCAGACTGGAATTTATTTTTCTGACTGATATAATGCTCTTCTCCAATAAGCACTTAATGCAGGAGTGGCCAGCCTGAGCCTGAGAAGGAGCCAGAATTTACCAATGTACATTGCCAAAGAGCCACAGTAATACGTCAGCAGCCCCCCATCAGCTCCTCCATACCCCTCCACTCCCAGTGCCTCTCGCCCATCATCAGCCCGCCCATCACCCTCCCCGCACCTCCCAATCAGCTGTTTCGTGGCATGCTGGAGGCTCTGGGGGAGAGGGGGAAGAGAAGGGGAAGGAGCAAGGGCATGGCAGGCTGAGAGGAGGGGGTGGGAAGGGGTGGAGTGGGGGCAGGTCCTGTGGCAGAGCCAGGGGTTGAGCAGTGAGCATCCCCTAGCACATTGGAAAATTGGCGCCCGTAGATCCAGCCCCAGAGTCGGTGGCTATACAAGGAGACACATATTAACTTCTGAAGAGCGGCGTGTGGCTCTGGAGCCACAGGTTGGCCGCCACAGGTTGGCCACCTCTGGCTTACTGCATGTTAAAAAGACTTAAAAGATAATTGAGTCTCAGAAAATAAATGTGCTAAATTCCTCTTGTAATACATCATTATGAATATCTTGTGTGCCTCTTTTTATTAAATATTCATTTATTACCCAGTTTTAAAAGTCCCTCTTGGTCAAGAGCCATAAATTATCATATTTTGGGGAAATAGTCTCTAATATTATTTTTTAAATTATAATTAAAATACTGTTTATTACAAGTAAGTGATAGGTACAGATCAGTATAGTAACTGTAAGGCCTAATCTTGGCAGTTAGTGCATAACATTTACACTTCCAATGATAATAATTAGTTTCAATTTTGAGGGTAAATGAAAACAGATTAAATGTCATCTGCCCAAACTGTCAATTGCCTTGATGAATGAATTTGGTAATAATATCTGTGTATTTATTGTCTCCTTCTCCTTCCACAAAAATTCTTAATGGTACTGTGACAGAAGATTTTTTTTACCTTAATATAATAATATTTTATTACATGATAAATTTTTAACACTAGCTTTTTACACAACAAATATACTAACTTTTTAATTTGTGTTTAACAGCTGTACTACAGTTAATTACTATCATAGTGTCAATCAAAACTCTAATCCAATTTAGTATGTAAATACTTTTTCTTCAGATATTTATGGTTCCAAGAGTGGTTCTTCAGGATTGTAAAATAAATTAATCCAATTGAAGGGAACTTGAAACATTCAGGACATTTGACCAGCAAATAACTTGTCAGAGATACAAATATTATGATATTTTAAATTATATGAGAAATTGTGAGACATCTTTAAGCTAAATTAGTAGCATATCCTGTGAAGAAGAAAGTAAAGTCTCTACTGGCCTGTAATTTGAAGCAGTACCTTTTCTTGTAAAAGTGGCTTATATTTGAAAAGGAAACTTGCTCTTTCTTTTAGTATGATAACCTTGTAAAAAGTTTTGGAATCAAAACTTTAACACTGGAAAACAGTGTAAAGTTGATGTACATGGATGTTTCGCAAATTCTTGCGTAATGTTAATGTAACTTTCTTTACCAAGTGGCTACCCGGGCTATCCTTATCCACCTGGTGGTCCATTTCCAGCAACAACAAGTGGTCAGCACTACCCATCTCAGCCTCCTGTGACTACTGTTGGTGAGTAACTTTGAAAGCATCTCTCTTTCTGAGTTCTAGAGAAAGCAGCGGATCCAGCCGTAAGTAGACAGGGAAAAAAATCACATTTTTGAAGCAGATGTAAATTGCATCGTACTTGTATGGTAGTTAAAACCTGAACTTTTAAGCAGAGATACCATTTAGCATATATTTTAAAATATCCATTGCGTTTTGTTTCTTCCAGTCAGAAACTTGGTAAATTTGTCTTCCTTCTATCCATAGTGTCCGATTTGTGAACTTTTTGAAGAACAATGCATATAGCCACCCTACATTTTTCTATCCCCATTTGATAAAATGTGATATTTTTATTGCACGTGCAGTGCTCTGTGTATTTGTTTTTTAAAAATTGTAGTTGTCCTTATTTTAGTTATCTATTGGATTCATTTAATTTGATCCGAGAGAACCATCTAGTAAATGGAGATACAGAGCTATAACTCTAGTTTGATAGCAGTCCCTTCCAAACATTGTGTGTGAAGTAGCAATCACTTGTAATATGTTTACAGCCTTTGTCTCCTGCAAAATAAGTACCGTAAGTAAAAACAAGAAACGACAAACAAGTTTTAAGTATGTTTGTGCTCTTTATTTAGAAATGCAGTATCTTTTTGTATATCCCATGTATATTTATTATGTATTGGGCAAACAAAATTATATCTTGAAACTGGTTTGACTGAGGTACCTGAGGAAAATGTAAATCTAATCTGATAAACTCAGGGTAAGCAATTGACCTTATTGTCTTGCAACACAAGATGTGTATTTGTTTGCACTGTAAAATCTTTTGTGCTCTTCACTTTGTTATGGGAACTATGTTATTCATGGTGAAGGATTGGGACTGTGGTGTGCTTGAGGCTTATTTTTTGAAAATGAGCAGTGTCATTCTGGGGGCGCATATTTCATTTAAATGGAGGGCTTAAACTGTATCTCTTTCCGAAGGCACCATATGCCAATCTACATCCTTGTTGCAGTATTTCTGGCCTCTGAAGTAGCTCTAGCAATTACCACTTTAAATGTCAGACTGCATTGGCAGCACCAAAAGTGCTCACTTTGGTTGCCAGGAGACTCAGAAACTATGGGATGATGTGGCAACTGAAGGTAATGCAGTCCATCAGCCAAATGAATGAAGAAAGAGATGGGGGTGGGGTGGATATGTACAAGTCGGCATGGGATTTAATGCATGGGCTACTTGATCATCTTTTCTTGCCCTGAACCTTTTGAGCAGCAGTACCCAGGAGGCTGGCTGTTATGCTTATGTGTTTGTACTTCCGCAGCTATCAGGACTACAATTCTTTGAAAAGCTGAGTGACTTCCAGTATTTGATATTAGTCTCATAGGTTAACAAGAGGAGATGAGCTCCATGAAAAAGAGAGCTGTCTGGTAGGAGTGGTCTCCTTACATCTGTTGTTTTGGGCCCTCTGTTAGTTGTGGGGAAAGTTTACAAGAGTATTCCCAAAATAACAATGAAGCTAGTATTTATTTGGGGTGGAGGATGTTCTGGGGTTTAGTAAGTCTGCAAAGTTCTGAAGCTCTGGCAAGACTTAGTGCAATGGTTCTCAAACGTTTCTTTTCATGGACCGCTTGAAAATTGCTGAGGGTCTCGGCTGACCACCTAATGATCTTTCCAAATGTTGTTTGTACCATTAAGTAGCTATTGTAAACCGCTTTGGATAAAAACACTATATTAAAAAAACCTTAATGATAATTTTGTTTTACAAATAAAAGCACACAACTCATATTTTCATGTCAGTAGTTTTACCTTTCTAATGCGATGGATGTGCCCGCTCTTCCCCACCGCAGCAGCCCCTGAGCTGGGGCTGGGAAGGGGTGGGGGGGGTCTCTCCTCTGCCATAGCAGCCACAGAGCTGAGGCTGGGAAGGAGGGCTGTTTCTCCCCAGCAGCCACAGCCCTGGAGCTGGGGAAAGTTGCCTCTTTCTCTGGCCACCGCAGTTCTGCACATCCCAAATTCCCCCCACCCTCTCTTCTTACCCCACAGCCCCCTCCCACCTACCCCTTAGTTCCCCCAAGGCCACCACCTCATCTTACATGTACATCTTCTCCAGTGTCCAGGCACCTAATTAGTGGAACCACGCCTTGCAGCTCCTCTAATTAGGTGGGTGGCCCTTCAGTCGCTCGTGAGCGGCTGCCCAGACATGCACCTTTAGAGGGAACTATCCATGGACCATCTGAATGGAGCTTGTGAACCACTGGTGGTCCGCGAACCACAGTTTGAGAACCTCTGACCTAGTGTATTTCAAGACCTTCATCCCTATAGGACACACAGAATATATATTTGCCATTGTGGGACCATTCCAAAGAGACATGAACATGGATTACCTTCTGTAGATTTTTATATCCAGTACAGGCACTAATTACCAGCAAAGACGTCTGAAGGAAGGTAAATTTTTCTTCATGCATGTGGAGCGAACATGTTTGTCTAAACAGATACTGGAAGAAGACTTGGTCTCCCAGATTATGGTTGAGTATGACACATTTAGGATTTATGCATCTGCCTCACTTGTGGTCTTGGCTTTTCCAAAGTATGGAGTATGGCAGAGTGAGCCATGTTTAAGGGAGTTGAAGGGCTGTTAGGCCACGTGCAGTTTATAAAGGTGGAGTCCAGACCAAAGCATTAATATTTGTTTGTGTTCTCTTAATAGCAGATGCCAGAAGAAAGCAGAAGCAGGTATGGATTTGTGGTCATTCGTATGTTTTCTGGGCAGAAAAACGGGCACTCGTAAGAAGCTTTGGCCCACAACTGGGCATTCGAGTGGAGGATGCCAAATTGCACTGGATAGGAAAGAGCGGCATGATGTGGGATCAGTTAATACCCACTCTGTTTCATGCACGAAGGCGTCTGCCAGATCCTGATGTGCTGGTGATACACCTGGGAGGAAATGATCTGGGGACAACAAAATTTGTGGATCTTATCATCCGAATTAAGAAAGATTTAGGCTTTATCAAGCACACATTCAAGAATGTCATTCTGGTCTGGTCAAACATTGTGCCCCGAAAGGCATGGAACCAAGAAGAGACGTATAGATTCATGGATAAGAACAGAAAAAAAGTCAACAGGGAAATTGGCAGCTTTATGAAGTTTATCGGAGGGTGTGTGATCAGACACGATTCCCTTGTACCAGAGTCTCCGGGTTTATTCCATCTAGATGGTGTCCTCTTATCTCAAAGTGGTACTGATGTCTTCAACCTGGATTTACTGAGTGTTTTGGAGACTTTGATATGACTTTGGAGGAAGTTTGACATTATTGGCCATGTTTTTGACAAGTAGGAACCTCACCAGGGGTAGGGAATACACCATAGGAGGATTCCTAATGATATGGGGATACTTTGGTAGTGATTGGAGTTGCCATCTCTCATGTGGGAGAAGCAGTACTGGTTGCTGAAAACATTTCGGAGGTTGATAATAGTGTTTCTGGCACATAATATTTGTTACCCCACTATTAAAATGAAATGTTATTCCCAGATGCTAAGCTTTGTTGTTCTGCAAGGTCTATTTGACTTTTTATTTTGAGCTTAATTTGATTAATTTATGTAACTTGTTTAAAGGGACACTGCCAAATAGTTTTTATCTCTTTTTTTAAATACACTATCTTCTCTGTGTAAAATCGTTCAATAATAGGTAGCTTTGTGATTGGACCTAACGTATAATTGAACTTTTTGAAGCATTTCATTATTAGAGATACAGTAATACGAACTATATGGACATATTCACGATGACATTTTCTAACACAGTATGCAACTTTAAAGGTATGTAAAATCGGGAGTTAGGTTGTCTAGCAGAGCAGGATGTTGTGAGTTGAGGCTTCAGGGTTCTATTCCCAGCTCTGTCACTGATTTATTATGGAAATAAGTCAGTTAACTTCTCCATACCTCTGTTTACTTGTCTGTAAAATACATAATAATTACCTCAGAGGGGTATTTGACAGTTACTATAGAAGTTCAGTCTTGTTACTGTGAAAGTATAGACTCTTGACATAATGTCCTTTTTTATAAACAACAAACTATTTTTAAAGACTTGAATTTGTTATAGTATTTTTGGTTTTTTAAGATATTTGAAAACAGATTCTTTCCTTACCAGTTTTGTCCTTTTCCATCTTTCCAACAGTTTTCCTCTTTCTAACAAAGCATAAAATTAACAATTTTGTGCTTGCCCCAATATCTTTGATGTTTTCAACATAGCCCTGGCAAAAGTGTCTGATGCTCCAGAACCAGTAAGAGGCATTCTTGCTTTTATTTTGCTCTTTCAGAATTGAGGCCTTTTAAAACTTTCTCATATTGTGGATTTTCTTCTTCTTTGAAACTGCTTTACTGATTCACTTGAAACTCAGGTTTTTTCTAATGTTAAATTGCTATAAACTGCTTGACAGTGTCTCTTTAACTTAGTGATCATGTAGAAAACTGCAGCATTTTCCTTCCAGTAATTGTTGCGGTATATTTATATTTTTGTTGTAGGGATAAAGCTTTGGGCCTGGTTTACAGTTTGCTTTTTGCATATAGCCAACCAGCACTATAATTTAATTTTGTTAGTTGGGAGTGCTGAGCTACAAAAAAATCGAAGTATTGTAAAATGTGTTAGCGAATATATTGTTCCGTGTAGTTAAGATTTAAAAAATTAAATTTTGTAGAAAAGAATTTTAATATTTCAAAAATCTCCATCTTCTCTCCTGTCTCAGTTCCCATTGTCAAGATATGTATTACATAACGTTCATTAATTTGTATTTAAAGTAGTTTTGGACTGAAGGAACCTGTTTTATTTTCTTAAATGAAGACTCCTGTCAGTATTTTGATAACTCCTTGATGCAGCAATTTGCATTTGGAAATCCCTGTTTGACAGGACTTGAGAAAGGAACTGCTTTAACCTTACCAGGAGCCCCTTCTCCCCATTTTCTCTTTAATCAAGTCTTCTTCCAGAAAGATATTGGTTATGGAGGGAACTGCCTGCAAAAGGACACTTGTCAGAGACAGGATAGAGGTGAGTATTAGGAGTGGAGGAATGTTCATTCTCCACTATTCTGGCCTTGCATTACTCAAATTCCCAGCCTCGCCAACTTTTTGGAGGAGGAATAAGGAAGCTGCAGTTTAATAGAAAACACCACACTCTGTATACAGGACTCTAAGGCAAAAGTAATAGAATATAAGACAGTGTGCAGCCTAAAAGTTAGTTTGGTGAAGCTTGCAGTAAGGACATTGGAAAAGATTTATTTAAGTATTCATCTCAGTTCTTGAATACCTCTGAAGGTTTCCCTCCTGTACAGTGCAAATCTGTAGCCTTTAGAGGAACTGGGGTTGACTCCTTCACGCACTGGGAAAGGTTCTGCTCAATACATACGTAGAAGCACTTCCAGCACATATGGCATGGGTACGTTTTGTACCCTACACTTGGATTAGAATGTTCCCCGATGGAAATACCTACTCTCTGACGAGGTCTACAGTCATATTTATACCTTTTTGATGTTGGACGATGTTGATGATTAATGCATTTAATTTGTATAACTTGGTGATTGTGTTTTACAAATAAAGTTGTAGCCTTTACTTTCTAGTCATCTTGTGGTGTTTTAATGAACACATGACATGGAAGGATGTGAGTTTGCAAATTCCTTTTTGAGAATAGTGTCTTTGTGACTATTAACTACAGCCTGTTGAAATGTTAGTGGGTACTAAAACATTCTAAAATTACTTCCATAACCGTTTCTAACTTAGTCTGTAGAGTTCAGAAAGGTTAAAAGCACATGAAAGTTCAATACCGTACTTAAGACTTTCTTTTAAAAAAGACAATAGCTTATAATACAGATAGTTCAGCCTGATCAACATGTATTTGTGACTGAATGACTTTGTTGCTATAGTTTTTGTTAAGGCAGTCAGTTGGTATTTAGTAATCACTGCGGTTGAGTATCTGTTCGTTTATATATTTCAACCTTCGGTCAAAATATAGTAAGGTGCATAGCATTAATTGTAAATTTTGTTGTTTACTGTTACGCGATAGCAGTGGTGAATATATGTTGTCAGGATTTCTTCTCTTTCGTATTCTCTCCATTTGGTGGTATTCATGGAATTACTGAGATTGGTTTGCAGAAACCATTGTCTTGTCGGGTGTTTTTGCTCAGTTTTGCCTGACAGTGCTTGTATGCACACTGTGCATGTAAACTTCTGCAGGATCTCTCTTAGTTTGCAGAATTCCGTTGGAGTTCTTGTTCTGGTCTGTAGGTAAGTAACCTTTTTATCTAGTCAAGGGAGACAATATTTCAAAAGATGATGCTAATGTATTGATTGCTGGGCTTAGTTTCTTTTGCATCTTTTCTTATTTTCATTGGTTTTATCAAAAATACATGGTCTGAGTTTTCTGTTCATGTTAATGAAGATATGTAGTTGTCTCAATAGGCCTGTTTGCTGATATATTCTTTTCGTAAATGTGTACACTTGAAGCTGATCTGGGGATAGAAGATAGTTATTGGAAATTTGCTGACGTACATGCTGAACATGAATTTGCAATTTTTGTATTTGATTTACATTATCCTTTGTTGCTTCGGAGATGTTCGTATCCAAGGGTGATCAAATAGTTTCTTCATAACAGCATCCTTCTAGTTAGATTCTGGCATTTAGCCGCAAACCCTAATAGGAGACAGGACAGTGCATTGCTGCCCCATCCTAGGGAGAGCTCAGAAAGGGATTGTGCCTTGTGCATGCACAGTTTCTTCTTGGTACAGAGAGGGAGGAGTGCAGAGGCTGCACTATCCCGTAGGATGGTGTGACCAATTTTCCTCTCCCAGCCTGTGGCCCACATCGCCCACCCCAATGGAACAATGTGTTTTCTACATGGGGATAAGCATACATGAGAGGAAGGGGAAGTTCACCATTGGAGTACATGGCAAAGAGGGGGTGTTGCATTGACTTGCACATCCTCTGGAGCGATAAGCACCCTCCAGGGTGCAGGGAAGCAACAATCCCTTAGCTTCCCCAAGCATGGGACTGAGATTGCCCTGACACTTGTGCAAGACTTGCCATGGGAGGAAAGGTCCCTTGAGCCCTCCCCTCCATCTTTTATAATGTTTTTTGGCATGGTTCAAAAGTTTAGTTCACATTGCTCTTCGAAGTAATCACACTTGATTTTTGCTCTTCATTGCAGTGTACTAACTGCATTATAGTTATGGCTGAGAAAGTGCTTCATTTTAAGGCTGTGTTTTCAGACTCTCTATACAGTATCTGTATTATAGTGGTCTGCCAGTTCCACTACAGTTGTTTGAGTAGATCCACAGTTAATCTGCCTGTTTCATGCCAGTAGAGATGGGAATAATGTTGTGCTAGATTGATTACTGCAGGTTTGGTTATGCATGAACTGACAACTATTTAACATTGGCTACTAGTAGCTGTATATGCACCACCATTTAATGAGAGAGTAGGATTTTTTGAGCAGTCAGATCACTTGCATGCATCCTGCCTTAGACCAGCTTGACAATGTGATTTATCTCACAGAGCTGCTTGATGATTTTAAAGGGCCCCTCCCAGGCAGCTTGGAGTCTATTCTGCCACATTGGAATGAGTGCCATAACTTTGTTCCCTATTCCTTGTGACCTCGCCTGTGCCATGTGCTCATACCAGACAGTCTCTCTTTCTCTCTTAGGCTTTTAATAGATTATCCTAAGCAAAATCCAGGAGTTCTGTGAACCTTTTCCTAAACTTCCCCCTCAGGAAAGGTCTTAAGCCCTCGCTCGATTCTAGGGTGCCACACCCTCCTTCCAAAGAGCAGTGCAAAAGGGGAAAACCGGATTCTTAGTGAATTTCTCTATAGGCAAATAGCAAAGACAGTAGACACTTGTCCTGATCATGTGACTGCTGATCTACAACCATTTCCAGCATTATTTTAAGTGTCATTAAATCTTTCCACCAGTCCTTTGGCTTGAGGGTGATGTGCAGAGGTCCACAAGTGTCTGACCCCATGTTTCTCCCATAAGCCCTGATGAAGGGTTAATGTGAATAAGAATCCCTGAGGAACTTGTGGTAGGGGGAGCCCACCTTGCTGAAAATTGGCAAAAGAGCATCAGCATCTGTTTCTGCCTCTATGGAAGACAGAGCTGCAGTCCTGCAGGATAGATTATGCTACCTGCTAACACCCCTAGTATGAATTTCTTTCCAGTCTGGGTCTCCTTACTACAAAGTCCCACAATATTCATGGTCAGCTTCAAAAAAGGTTCCTCTACTCTAGGTAGTGACCTCTTGGCTGCTTTACTGTTCTTGAGCTTTTTCCACCTTCTGGTAAGAATCACATATTTTGAGTATTTTTTGAATGCCTCAAACTCCAGAGCAGTAAAAATTATGCAACAGCCTGTCTTTTGTATGCTGGATCTTCAGATGCCCTGAAAAAGGGATATCTTCGGAGAAGTTTAAGATCTTAAGATGATATTTCTTGGACACCACTAACTGTCTTTTGATACTCCAAGTCTCTGTCTCTCCTGGGGAAAACCATTCCTTGTAAAGGAGTTGCTTATTCCACAGAAATGTCTCCCTGCATTCCTCAGATAACAGGGCTTTCAGCACTGGGACTGGCCACTGCAGCCCTCACCAGCGGTGGCACCAGCACTCCAAGCCCGTGCCTGGGGCGGCAAGCTGCAGGGGGTGCCCTGCCAGTCCCTACGAGGGCAGCAGTCAGGCTGCCTTCGGCGGCTTGCCTGTGGGAGCTCCACAGATTTGACAGCAATTCGGCGGCGGGTATGCGGGACTGGCGGACCTCCTGCAGGCAAGCTGCTGAATCCGCAGGACCGGGGACCTCCAGCCTGCCTTGCTTGGGGCAGCAAAAAAGCTAGAGCCTCTCCTGGCCCTCACCTTCTCTAAGGAGGGTTTGGAACACAGCTGCCAGGGCAGGGAGTGTAGTCTGCTCCTCCCTGCTAAACGTTTCCCCCCTCTTGGCTGGGATATCATCCAAAGCAACACTTAACTCAGCATATTCTCACAGGCTGGTGGGGACAGTTGTGCCAAATGGCAGGGGAACAGAGGTGGTCTCTCAAGTAAATAGGCCCAAGTCATTTTTAGGAAGGAACTGCGGATCTTAATTTTTTGCATAAAGAATTTTTGTTTCTTGCTGCTACAGTGTTGCGGCTTGTAGAGATGAAAGACTTACAATATCCTGTTAGGTCACACTTATAAGCATAACATAAAGTATGTCATTAGGAATCAAGTGTACATCATTTTATTTGTTATACCATGACATTTAAATAGGCTTTTTGATTAGTGAGCTTAATCTCCATTTCTTCAAAGTAGGTTTTTTTTCAGTCTTATCCCATTCATTATCCTTCTGATTCTATTACGGGTCTGAAGTTGCTGTAAGGTCACTTGTGAAACCAGACTCTGCATAGTAAAGGTTAAGTATCTGAGTGCTCCCAGGGATTAATTGCTTTGTGCCATAAAATCTTCCCAAAGATGGGCTAATTATAGAAGTGACAGAAAATGCTAAAGGTTCATGCTCTGTAAGGAGTCACATTGAGATTGTTTCAATATGAAACCTTACATGTGCAAGGAGTTAGTAGAAATCCACCATTTCCTGTGTTTCATTAACATTTTTTTGTCATCTAAATTTCCATTTTTAAGATTAAGATGTCTTCCCTGATAGTTCCCTCCTAGTTTATTATTAAAATGTCTTGTACAAAAGTGTCCTAAATAAAGGACTTTCAGAAAACAGCTAGTATTGATCGTTTACTTTGGTTTTGCTTTATAAATGTATGTTGTATATAAAAGAAGTGACTAGAATCTTGTGAACTCTCACGTTCATGATATGAGTGTCTGGGTGGCTACAATTCACTTCTCATAATTACAGTTGTCTGGTAGTGAGTATACTCTTCTGTTCCTTTAGGAACCTTTACAGGGCTAATAATGTTTAAACCTCCTTGAGAAATTCCTTTTGGTTTATGTTCCGTTTCACATACTTTCATTGCCACATGTGATAGGTGTTTACAACTTTTAACAAAATATCGTAGATGTCTTTATGGACCAGTAAAGTGCCTGAGTGGCATGAGGTAGAAATGACACCTAAATTGATGATGTATATATGTTTTTATGAACCAGGCAAGATAATCTTTTTAATAATCTATCAGCTTCTACACTAGGAGTATTTAGTCTATTAATAGATGAATTGTACAAGAAGCCTGTATAAACTTTATATATAAAATAAAACAGTATTACCTACTGGCTCTGAATAGGTGCCATTAGGTTTAAAACTTTGTGCCACATATCCTGCATAGAACAATTAACATGCAGCACATGCTAAATGAGTCCATTACTGCTTGTTGGAAAATGTAAAATCTGTCACTGCTCTGTTATAATTTTTTTATCATGAAAAATTAATGATCAGAAATACTGATGATAACATTTTTAAGGAATGTTTTTTCAGTAGTTTTAAACCACTTTTGAATGTGTGTGATTGTAAAACACATCATGATATGCCATACGTTTTTCTAGTATTTATGGGGTAAATAAGGTGATTCATTGAAGGGAAGAGAGTTCTAAAAATTAAATTTTTACTTCTTGAAAAGTTTTCTACACTCTCTCTTTTATTGCTTGTTGTAACTAAAAAGTACTTGGCTTAAAGATACGTGATTCATCTTTATTCTGTTGACCTGGATGAGTCTGTGTACCTTTGACTCATTTAGCAGAGTTTGGTGAGTTGATGATATAGGTTTGCATTGGGTTTTTTCAGTTATCCTTGTTTCAGTTGGGTGACTTCAGGCTTTGAAATAACTGGCTGGGAGGAGCCATTCTGTGTTGGGAGCAGAAGAGAGAAAAGGATGAGGGGAGAGCCAGGGGCTTTGGTTTATAGCTTCTAAAATCTGTGGGAGCATGGATAGCAGCAGAATGGGGGACAGACAGCACAGGCCTAATGTATAGTTTCTAAGCCCAACACAGACTAATGAAGAGCTCCTAAATTCCATGTAGACTTTCATTGAGCATCTCTCGGAAAACATTCTAAAAACAAACAATTTCCAATACTAATAATATAGTTAAGCTTGATTTACTAGCCAGAAATTTACTGATCCGTAACGTCAGAGTACTTGTAAAAAGAATGCTGTTTTAAAGCCAAAATTACTAGAAAAACCAGGAAGTTCAAAGTAAGTGTGCTAGAGTACAGTTATGGAAGATGTAGTGTCATAAACTAAATGAAGCTAGCTAACACAGGCACAAAGATGCACATACCTGATTTAAAGCATAGTTAATACATACACTGTTAAGCCTTCCAGCTTCTGTTGGCTTAAATTTTAATAGTTCATATCATTTTTAGAGTAGATGCTTATTATTTTCAGATGTAGCAGCTCAGTCTTAACCTTTTCCAAAAGTTTAAATAATACATGCATCCCAGAAGAGGACCTCCTTTTACAGTTATTCTCTTATAAAACTCTTGTGCATAAAAAAAGGTAGCGATACACTGAGTTCTTGGCCAAAGTATAGTCAGTGTGGTGCAGAGTAAGTCTTCTTGGCCCATTACTTGTGCCATTGTCTTTACCTACAACATTCCGGATATTAATCAATAACTTTAAGACACAGAAGCTGTAGAGATCAATGCTGGTCTAAACCCAGGTCTCTTCTTCTTTGGAGTTAACACTGCAAAACTCGATGTGAAAAATATATTAGATTGCTGATGTAAATAATATCTGGATATACCCATTTTAGAGTATTTTCTGATGCTCTGAAATCAAGAGTTCAAAATCTCAGATTAGGTTTGATCTTGCATCTGGGCAATCTTTCCTGTTCTTGTGTTCTCTGTAGTACATGGCTGACAGCGGAAGTATTTGCTTGAGGTATTGGCCCATTAACTATTAGCTTGTAATTGTGTGGGTTTATTTTCTGCTTTTAAACTTTCTTCTGGTACTGTCATATGCTATTGCAGAGAGATAGCCAAAACAGTTTCAAGTAAAACCATGCTATAAAAATCGAACTATTTTAAAAAGAAATGTCTGAACACACAATATGTTCAGAAAAAGATCCATTCTGTGACGCAACAAAGATGTGCACTATCTTGAGGATTTTGTTACGTCTAAGATGCTGACAAATGAAATAAAGGCTCAAGAGTTCTGATTTTAAAAGGTTCAGCACAAAGTACTAGTTCAAAGACTGATTATTTAGAGACAAGATTTGCTCATGAAGGAGATCAGATAATTTTATGGTACTCCTTTTGCACACAGTCTGAGTGCTGATTTGCATGGAGTATAATGGCGTTCTTGATTGGAAGAATTGGCTGTTTTTGTATGGGAGGGTAAGGCTTCTGAGAAATAGTCAAGATTAGAAACTGGTATGCGAGAGAGCCATTTAGTTGCTTGTAAAACTTTGTTTGGAATGTTTTGATTAATTTAACGTGTTAATCAAGAGGATGCACTTAGCCATCGTTACAGCTTGGGGATAGAGAAAGTTGGTTTTATGTCATCTTTACAATTCCTCTGAACCTGAGGTCAGTCAAGGACCAGGCTATTCCCTGTTATACATTAGAGCACCCTTAAGACTGCTCTAATTTATGCTCAGCTGCTTGTGACCCTAATCAGTTATTCTGGCAGCTGGGGATCTCTGGGGCATAGATATACCCTGGCCGCTCCCGCTTTTCCCTGACCCACACCTACTGCAGCAGGGGCTGGAGATATGTGGCACTGGACACTCCCCCGTAACTCCATGTCAGCGGGGGATGTTGGAAGAATCCTTCACCAATCAGTTTAGATGGCGTTGTGTCTGTTTTGTGCTGCCAGTATAGGTCCAGGATCCTGGACTTCAGTTCTTCCTCAAACACCTGGAAATGTTATGGTGGGTTAGTTCCTTTCCTTTCAGTTCAGCCATTCTTTGTTGTCCCAATCCTGCCTCTGTTACACTTTTTATGTTTTGATTCACAAGATATATTTAATTACATGACTACAATCACTTGTTTAATTTAAAAAAATTACTATTTGTGCAAAATAGATCAGAATTCAAAGAAACTACCACAGATGTATCCACCCTATCCTTAGGCAAAAGCTTGAAACTGGAGATGGGCTTTGCTGTGTGCCTTCAAGGTCAGCAATCTTAGGCTCTGTCAGAACTCATGTTCTCTTCATTTCTGCCTTTAAAAATAAATGTCTGTAAGGAAATATTGATTGGGGTAGTTACTGTACAACAAAGTGTTCGGAATTGAAAGTGTTGCACACTTAATTAGGAAGAAATTTTCTGATGCATTTTGATATGGAAATTTTTGCAGTCTATTCATCTTTTACTTAATTATTTAATAATTATTTTACGGTTGGCTAATCCAGTAAGTTCTTTGATGTAACTTGATATGCACTAACCACAAATTAAAATCACTAACATTTTTCTTATTTTGATTTACTCTAGATTTAATTGGTTTTTTTTTGTTTTTTTTTTAATAGTTTATGCGTTTAAAACAGTGTTTTCCCTCTGGACCACTGTGTTGGAAAAGTAGGCTTCATTTTAGGTCTTAGTTACTGGCTCACTTTGGCTAACAGGGGCAGGGAATGCTGAGGAGGGAAAGGTATGTGCCTTGCACTGCTACCCTGAGATGAATTTCAGCTGATTAGGGAATCCCTTGACTGAATCTGAAAGGATATACAGTCATCAGTCAAAAGGCCCATAGTGATAAAGTAAAGGAAGTGATCTTGAAGATGTACCTTTCTTTCCAAACATATTATCAGTTTTAGTCTTTAGAGGTATGTGACTCTTGAGGGAGTTAGCCTAATTCACAAAATTCTTTCTGCTTTGTGATTTGTGTGATTTTGAGAAAATTTGGTTTGGCTATACACTGAAAGGATGATATGCATGATGTTTTGACAACTTCTGTATTTCAACAACTTGCCTTTATCCCTATGTAAATGGCTTCCTTGGGTATTCTCTCTTTTCTGAAGTTTCCCCTGCAGTGACAGGACTTCAAAACTGTACAAAGTTCAGCCATATAAAGGTTGCAGAGTCCGGCCACGCAGGTTACTACAGTGATTCCTGTTGCTGCAGTTGAGGTTTAGTATATCTCAAAGTAATTACATGTAAACCAGAAGCATAAGAGAGATTGCAAAGTTGTGTATTATTCTTTAATAGATTATTTATACTGGAGACTGGAATGATTACTTTTTTAGTGCAGGAATATCAACATGAAATTGGAGAGACTGAAGTTTCCTGCATTGTAGACATACAACACTTTGCTGCAACAAATTGAAAAGTTTCACTTTTTTTTTAAAATACATACATTAATTAGTCTAGCAGAGGACATATAGCTACTCACTCTGAAAATGTGATCTGCAGAAAAAATTCTATTAATCCACCAAACGGCTAATGCATTTAATGTTACAATCAAAGAAAGTGACTAAGAAAATCTTGGCAGAGAGTTGATTTACATGATCACAGTTTTTATATCACACTTGCTAGTATTGAATCCCATGTGAAAATAGTATTTGCTTAGTAACTATAAATTACAGGTCACACGTATACATCTGCCACAATATAACGCTACCTAATATAACACGAATTTGGATATAATGCGGTACAGCAGTGCTGGGGGTGGGGCAGGGCCGAGTGCTCCGGCGGATCAAAGCAAGTTTGATATAACACGGTTTCACCTATAAATAACGTCGTAATTTCCTGAGGACAGCATTATATTGGGGTAGAGGTGTAGCTAGTAACCACTTTACTGTGGTAATCTGATTTGATATTGTTTAATTATCATGATTATTACATAGCACTTACCAGTTTGCTACAAAGGAAAATATCTTTTTCGAAATATCATCTAACCTTTTTGCAAAGTATATGGAAATTGGTTTTGGATCTAATTGAGTGTAGTTACCCAGTAATCTGTAGGAGTCTATCAGTGTTTCTTACATTATATGTATCAGGTGAAACCTATGAATTAGAGTAACTGCAATCAAGCTGCAGCTAGCCATATTCTTTTGTTTTCCCAGACTAGTTAGGCCAGTTTAACTGAATTACAATAGAAGCTAATTGTATAATTAACTTATACAGATTCTTCTTACAGTTGTCTGACTTTATCTCTCTAAATGTGTGTATAAAGCAAAAGTGATTATCTGCTAAAGCCAAATAAAATAATTTAGCCAGGAGAAAATATTCTGAAACTTTTCCTAGATATTAAGTAATTTTATTATAAGTAAATACCTAATATTAGATACCTAGTGTGACCCTGAATGGTTACTTCATATTATAACACTGCTACATATTCTTAGTCTACTGAAATATAAGATTAACATTACTCCTGATCTACAACAGTTAATTACGGTAAGAACTGCTGCTTTTCAAAGGAGAGTTGTAGCTAAAAATGCATCCTCTATGACATAAGGCTTCCCCCCCACACACACATTTTTAGCTGAACAATGGTAATAATCATGAAATCAGCTGGGAAGAGTAGGACCAGAGAGAAAACTTTAGGCTATTAACCCCATCTAGTAATTAGTCGTCAGCAAATGCCCTGTTTCTAGGTTCGTTCACATATATGTTTGTTTGCAAATACACAGAATAACCAGTCAGCATCTCGTTGTTACTTAAATGAGAGGAAACTATAAAAAGTACAGTTGTGCTTCATGATATGTTGTTTTTCAGTTTAGAGGTTTTTTGGGTTTGATTTTTGCAAATACATTTATCTAAGATCTACTGATGTTTTACATTTCACATTTTTGTACAGTCTTCTGCAGTTGGAAAATGATTTTTGTCTTGTGACTGAGCAACAGTCCTTCCATAAGATTATTAAATAACAAAATCCTGAATTAACACAGGCTTTTTTAATCAACTGTATTTTTAATTAAGATGACTGGAAGCTTTGCTACAATTTGGAACACATATAAGCAGTAATTATCTGGAAAGGCAGTTACACAATGCACGTACGTACATCATATGCTCAACATGTCTGTAGGGTGTAAAGGAAATCTTGGACGATTCCCCTCCCCCACACACAAATGGCATTCAGTAATAACAAAAAACGATAGTCTAATCCCAGGTCCTAGCATTAATGTAATATCTTACATTTGTTGCCTGCAGTTAGAAAGGTAACATCCCAGGCCCAGTTGTTTTCATCCTTTTCCAATTATAGCAACTTTTGAATGACTGCTGTATAAACTTCAGGCTATATATTCACATTTATTGTACCTCTTCTTCTGTATGTCTGAGTAACTTAATAGTTTATGAAAGGCTACTACTTGTTTTATATCCCATACACTATGGATCTTGTTCCTGCTTGTTGTTGTTTTGACTCTCACTATCCCTTTGTAGCTTTCTAGAATTTACTTAAACTAGTTTTGATCTTTTTGCTTGGGGTGAATATAAAGGAGCAACATACAAACTTTTATCTTGGACTATATTCAGATCCAAACAATTGTATATAGTTATGCTTTTCTCTTTTATAATATGTTTGTGCTTAAGTTTACAAACATTGTTAATGAAAAGAATACTAATAAAATAACAGTAGTGATGTGAATGCAGGGCATTTCCTGGAGATTAACCCATTGATTTTAGAGGTCAAAGTGTTTCTCAGCATATATCCCAACTGATCGGTAATCCCAAAGAAACATACTCTCTCAATCATTATTGCTTTATTAAGTTTTTTTCATTTTCAAGAGCTTTCTTTTAAGATATTTTGAAAAACTAAATATAGCCAATGTTTGGGAAGTTTTGTTCAGATATATACTTGTGATCAACAAAATGAATTGTGAAAACTTTTAAAACTCAGTGCTGTGCAGACTTTTGTGACGAGTGTGTATATGCCTGTGCGTGTTAAGAATCGATCAAAGAGTATTAACTGACATGTAGCTCATTATGGAGAGGAAATACTCTGGTTGGTAGTTACCCAGTCTTCCTTACATGTGCTCAGCTGTACGTTTTTAGAGAGAAGAGGCGAGACTCTTGGGAGAGGAGCTGTGAACATGGTGAATGTTATGTTGGACTGTTAATTTTAACTTTGTCAAACTGGCTGCAGTAGTGAACAGCAAATTCCAACAAGTCGAAGAGCGATACTGGACTTTTCCATCATCTGGAGGAAAGAGAATGAATCAGTACCTGACCATCTAGTTTTGAAGTAAAGAAGCTTGTGTACACCTGCCTTCAGTCAGATTTAGCCACTAGAACAAGTAAAGAAATGTGGAAGGTGGGATGCAAAACTCCTGAAAAATGAATACATCACTAGAGAAAATAAATAGTCATGTCCTCACAAGAGATGACGAAACCAGAAAGTGAAATCTGAGGAAACTGGAAGGAGAGACTGGGACCAGAGACTGTGTTCCAAAGGGGCTTGTGGAACTGGATACCCTAACCAGTGAATAAAACAGCAACCGATAGAACAAAGCAGCCAAGAGACTTTAGGAAGAATAGACAGAAATTTACAAGAGTTTACTTTGTTGTTCAGTGGACCGGAGATTATAAAAACAGCTGAATTTGGGAATGGACCAATCACACCAATGTCATGATGTCTTTTATGGATGCTCACTGTCACCCAAATAGGTTAATCATACACAGATCATCTTAAAGAAAAAAAGACTAGTAACCTGGAAAAGATTGTAATTCAGAAAGAAGAGTTTTAATTTTAAAGATCAAGGGAGAAAGAAAAAGGATGGATGGCTGCATATGAAAGCTATGGGGCACTTTGAGTTGATGTTTAAGGTAAAATACAATTTTCATACTAAAGTACTATTACTAATTTTTGTTGGTTTTGATGTTACTGTGACATGAATAACTGGTGCTAAAGGCATGTAAATATTTATGAAAACATTTTTAGTAGTTTTAATGGAAATAATGTTTCAGTTAAATCAAGTGTGAGAATGTGTATGTATAAAGATTCCATATTAAATCAAAAGGACATGTGCAAGACCGTCTAATCTGCATGAAGACAATGGGGGACACTGCAGATTAGAAAGCACTTTGGGAGTTTGTGACTGTAATGTTTTAAGGACTGCTTTTTACCTACGTATAAGGAAAGACTTTCAATTGGGAACATTTTTGTGCATAAATGAAATGTTATGTTTGGATTTATATTTGAATGAGATGAGAATCTACTATGTAAGCAGATATAGGAAATTTAAAAGTACTGATACAGAATCGTGAAGGTTTGAAGAAATGATCTGTGTATAACTTAAGGTATCAAAAATAAACCAACATTTGTCTTGGATGTGATTCTGTTATTGCTCATTCATTCTTTCCTCCTTATTTTAATGTTGAAAGCACCAATCAAAGGGTCTATTCTAATAGAAAAGCAGTCTGCTGTGTTGTTCATAATTAAGTTTAAAATATCACGTGGGGTGTATCCATTTACTTCTGGCTGTTTACTAGGTTTTTCCATCCTTGTTGATAGAAAGTTTCAAACTACAGAATATCTGAAGACCAATTCACATTAATAGGCCAGCTGTTAGACAGTCATAATAGTTACATATTTGAATGTTATCTTTTATACTAAGCTCCTTCAGAGTTTGCCATAAATTCAGCCTTCTGTTAGAGACTGAAACTAACTGTTTGTGGGTCTCAGCTGCACTTACTGGTGATGAGATGGGCAGCCCCTTTTTAAAATTAGGATTGAAAGCACGGTTAGATTTTAATGTGAGCTGAGTGCATGGATACACCTTTAAATTTAATTCCTACATGGTTTTCTACATTTCATTGTGGCCTCTGCATTGCTTCTGAAAATTAACTGACATGGAAAAATTCATTTTATGTTCATATCTTACTTTCTTAAACAAGGTGCAGGAGTTTAATCACTTTCTATCAAATGGCCCTGTAACAAAGCTGTCCAAAAGAGTGAGAGATAATTTTGTGCCTGTGAATTTTGTTCTGCAGGTCCCAGCAGAGATGGTACCATCAGCGAGGATACCATTCGAGCTTCTCTCATTTCAGCTGTGAGTGATAAACTGAGATGGCGGATGAAAGAGGAAATGGATCGTGCACAAGCTGAGCTCAATGCCTTGAAGCGGACAGAAGAGGACCTGAAAAAAGGTCACCAAAAGCTGGAAGAGATGGTAACTCGCTTAGACCAGGAAGTGGTAAGCTGATTGAGAAATCAGTGCCGTATGTCTTGATTTCCAATAGTGAACTGAATCATATATGTGTACAGTCTGTTTTGAGTATAGTGGATGTTTCCAGGCTTCTAGTATGTCAGTTTTAAAATGTCACCTTTTTTTAGGTAGAAATGGAGTTAAGACTAGTCAACTCAGTGTCCAGAATATCCACTTTATTATTTTATTTAGCCCTAGGGAAACTGTAATACATTTTGTTGAAGGATGTGTATTCCTGAAGATGATGCTGATGTAGGGATGTGTTTAACTTTCTGCCTCCAACTTCTGAACAGTAATGGAGACAATTTTTACTATATCCTGGTACTACCACTGACTCACGTGGTCTTGTACAAGTCACCTTAGCCTCTCTGCTTTACCTTACCCATCTTTACAAAGAGAATGTGAAGATTAGTTAGTTAGCGTTTTCAATAAGCAGGTGCTACACAAGACATTATTATTATTGCAGCTATGTCAACTAAACTGGCAGGTGTATGACATGACAAAAAAATAAAAATTTACCGTATATACTCGGTCATAAGCCCAATATTTTTGGTAAAAAAGTGACACATCAAAGAGCAGGAGTCGGCTTATAAACAGGTCTACACCAAAATTTGATGATTTTAAACTCTATGGAATCATTGACTTGAATATCTAATACATTGTCGCTTTGTTTACCTGAATTGTCTGCAGGCCTGAAGCCCCTCCGCTCCCTGTGGCCATGGTTCACTGTTCCCAGCCAAATGGAAGCTGTGGGAAGTGGCGTCATTTGGCTGGGAACAGCGAACTGCAGCCACAAGGAGCTGAGGGGCTCCAGGCCTGCAAACGCTCCAGGTAAACAAAACGTCCCACCAGTGGCTTACCCTGACAGGCCGGGAGCCAAAGTTTGCCGACCCGTTTATTGATGTCAATACTGCAGCCTTTTAAAGTTGCAAAGGCTTTGTTTAGTGGACTAGATTGGCTTGAAGTGGCCCTCATAAGTCTCAAGCCAATATGAAAATATAACGTGCAGAATCGATGGAATCTCTAGTAAAATTGAAATAGCCTGTTTATCCCTACAGACATGCCAATTTACAGGGCTTCTTTGAAATAAACAAAGAACAATAATAATTTGACAGTGATAAAGCAGGTGACATTCCTATATAAAGTCCTACAAAATCTATAACTACAGTAATAATAATCTATTTTCATACTAGTATTTAAAATGAACAATGGTAAAATTAAAAAAAAAGGTTGTCTTATCATGCAGCGTTCAAACTTAAAGTTGTTGAATATACGGAAGCAAACAACAATTGCGCCACTGCTCGTGAATTCTGTATCAATGAGAAGCAAGTAAGAGAATGGTGAAAAAATAAAACACTAGAAGACATGCCATGAAACAAGAAAAAATGTCCAATGAGGTGTGTTTCATTTCCTGAGCTAGAGAAAGATCTCAATAATTGGGTTGTTGAATGTCTACAAAATGGGTACATTGTCACTAGAACTGGAATTGGTCTGCGTGCTCTGCAAATGTCAAAAGACGACAAATACAAGTCAGTAAAGGTGTCAGCGTTTGTTGCGTCAGCGGGTTGCTGTACTTACTTCATGAACCGTGATGGTCTCTGTCTTCATCAGCAAACAAAGATAGCACAAAAGCTTCCTAGAGATCTGGAATTAAAAATCGAATCTTTCCAAAGTTTTATTATAAAATATCAAAAGGAATATGCATTTGAACTGTCACAAATAGTCCGCCACTTCCCACAGCTCCCATTATCTGGGAACGGCAAACTATGGACACTAGGAGCTGAGGGGCTCCGTGCCTGCAGATGCTTCAAGTAAACAAAACTTCCCGACCCACCAGTAGCTTACCTTGATGGGCCAGAGCCAAAGTTTTCCAACCTCTGAAATATAGGATCGGCTTATGAAAGAGTCATACAGTTTTTGCTGTTTTTTAACAGTCTTGAGGGTTCAGCTTATAAACGAATGAGCTAATGAACGAGTATATACGGCAGTTAATCTAGTTCTTCCTGGTTCATAAATAAGATTTGGTAATATTTTTGGAAACTTCTCAAAATGTTATGTTAGAAATAACAGTTTATATTAAAACTGATTGATTGATTATATGTCAGGCTGTTGTATTAAATGAATTCATCATTAACCTAAAATGGACAAATGCTAGGTGGTTCTTCAGAGTTCATCTTCTCTCCCCTTTACCTTTCCCACTCCAGGCCTCCTTCCGCCATCCCACTTTTTACCTTGCTCCCCATCCCATGCACATCACGTTTCTGATGACCAATAAATGGTTACAGTGGAATTCCTTTCTTCCCTCCATCTCTCTGATCCTGTGTCCTCTCTCTTCCCCAACATAAATGATATGGAAAAAGGGGTACACAGTGAGGTGTCAAAATTTTAGACGATACAAAATTTTTCTAGATAGTTAAGTCCAAAGCAGACTGTGAAGAGTTACAAAGGGATTTCACAAAACTGGGTGACTGGGCAATAAAATGGCAGATCACGATCAGTGTTGTTAAATGCAAAGTAATATACATTGGAACATATAATCCCAACTATACATACAAAAGGATGGAATCTAAGTTAGCTGTTATGGCTCAAGAAAGAGCTCATGAAGTCATTATGGATCTCTGAAAACATCCACTCAATGTGTGGCAGCAGTCAAAAAAGCTAACAATGTTAAGAACTATTAGGAAAGGGATAGAAAAGATAGAAAAATATCATAATGCCATTATAAAAATCCGTGGTACATCCACACCTGGAATACCGCATACAGTTCTGGTTGTCCCATCTCAAAAAAGATACATTAGAATTGGAAAGGTACAGAGATGGGTAACAAAAATGATTAGGAGTATGGAACAGCCTCTATGTGAGGAAAGGTTAAAAAGACTGGGACTTCGCTGCTTGGAAAAGTGACAACTAAGAGGAGTCTATAAAATCATGAATGGTGTGAAGAAAGTGAATAAGGAAGTGTTATTTACTTCACATAACACGAGAAGCAGGGGCCACCCAATGAAATGAATAGGCAGCAAGTTTAAAACAAACCAAAGGAAGTATTTCTTCACATAACGCGCAGTCAGCTGTAGAACTCATTGCCAGCGATGTTGTGAAGGCCAAAAGTATAAGTGGGGTCAAAGAAGAATTTGATAAGTTCATGAAGGATAGGTCCATCAATGGCCATTCACCAAGATGGTCAGAAATGCAACCATACGCTCTGTGTGCGCCTAGTCTTTGACTTCCAGAAGCTGTGGGTGGACAGCGGGGGATGGATCACTAGACAATTGCCTCTGCAGTTCATTCCTTCTGAAGCACCAGGCATTGGCCACTGTCAAAAGACAGGATACTGGGCTAAATGGACTATTGGTCTGACCCAGTATGGCTGTTCCTATGCTCTTAACCTCACTCACACTATGCCCTCACTTTGTGTGGCTGCTCACCTTCCTTCAGCTACCTGTGGTGCTTGTCCATGGTGCACGGGGAGATTAAACAGGAGTTTCAGGAGGGGAGGGGATTAGAGTAGTCTAGTGGGGAATGGGGCCCAGAACCTCTGCGTTGAGACTTGTGCACATCAGAGGCTCCTCCTGGTACTGCTGTTTTGGTATACCAGGAAGCTGTGGCGGCAGTAACAGCAGAAGGAGCCATTCATGTGCCAGTACCTCAGCATAAAAACAGTCAGTTCCCAGTCCTTGCCACTGTCTCAGCTCTTTGGTGCACTGTGGCAACAGCACTGGGGAGCATTTCAGTCTCCAGTGTCATGGCATAGAGGCACTGGACTCCATCCCTACCTCAGTCTCCCTGCATAGCCCTAGACCCTCAAGCCAACGGCCCCTACCCCTCACAACAAAAAGCCTCTTCCATCCCTCATGCCCACACATCCCTGTTAAACTAGTCATCATACTTGCTAATATCTCATTATGCCTCTAGCCGCCCACATTTTTGCTCATCCCCTCATGTCTTCTGAACTACATCTCTTCCCCAGCCCCTGCTTGCCATCTTGCCTCCACAGGGTCTCTGTTGAGCCAGAGCTAGTGAATCTGCAAGAGAGCCTTGCTGCACTGGAGAATGGAGAATTGGACCTGTTAAAGCTGGACAATTATAGGCTGATCTTGGCAAAACGTAACTGTAGGTTATCTTGAATGAAGGGGATAACTATTTTTGTGGGGTAACTTTACAAGATCAAAAGTATCTTATGCCCAAGATATTATCCAGATATATGTGTAATCCCTATTTTGAAACTTGTGGGGATTTTGCTTCTTTAACTAAGAGGGACCTAAGAAAAAGTGAGGAAAGCAGGACAAAATTACAGAAAGGAAGGAGCATTTTTCAGTGTTTTCTTTGTAACTAGAGTTCTTCAAATGTGTATCAAAGTAAAATTTAAGAGGTCCTCTGGAGCTCAGAACTTTAACAGAGCAAAAAGAACAGGAGTACTTGAACACGAGTACTTGTGCCACCTTAGAGACTAACAAATTTATTTGAGCATAAACTTTCGTGGGCTACAGCTGTAGCTCAAATAAATTTGTTAGTCTCTGAGGTGCCACAAGTACTCCTGTTCTTTTTGCGGATACAGACTAACACAACTGCTACTCTAAAACCTGTCATTTAACAGAGCAAGTATTTTAAATATATTTTTAGGCTGAAGTCGATAAGAACATTGATCTTCTGAAGAAGAAAGATGAAGAACTTAGTTCTGCACTGGAGAAAATGGAAAATCAGTCAGAAAATAATGACATAGATGAAGTTATCATTCCAACAGCACCACTTTACAAACAGATTCTGAACTTATATGCAGAGGAAAATGCCATTGAAGACACCATCTTTTACTTGGGAGAAGCATTGAGACGTGGGGTTATTGACCTAGATGTCTTTCTAAAGGTAGGTTTCTCAAGACATTTTTTAATGTGCATTGAAAATTAGGTATTTGACTAACGTTTTGGCACTAAAAATTCCTGTGTCTGTCCCGAGATTGTGTTGCTGGGTGTTTTTTGCCAAAGGGGAACCAGTAGGTTTAAAAATGTCTGCATTTTTAAAAAAGAGAACGTCAATTAATAAAAGGAATGTCAGTGCTTGTGAAAAGTCCCTAGTTAACAGCATTGTAGACTAAAGTCTTGTGTTACTAGGTCAGGTGTAATAGTGGCAGTGCCAGTGTGCCCGCCTTGCTTTATCAATGCACCTTCACCCAGATTGTGGAGAAACTAAGTGTAAAGGTGAGCAGTTATTCACTCAGTCTCCACCCTCATTCTAGACTTGGTGCCTTTGCTGAAATGGCTAAGAGTTTGTCGTAGTGTGGATACAGAAATGGACACGGACCACCAACTCACTACCCATAGCCTCATGCTCCACCGTGTTCATCTTTTTCTTCCTTAAATCGGATTTTTCTATTCCAAGCAGAGTTTCAAATGCTTGTGTGGCTTTGGATCAAGACATAGCCGGATACGGAAAGAGGACCGACTGAAAAACACGGGTTTAGGCATTGACTTCAGTTGGCTATTGGAGATTATCTGTCTGATTCTGACGCAAGCAAACCATATGTATGGATAGACAAAGAGATACCCAGAAGCCACGTCTATAAAAGAATCCGCTCATTACCACTGCCTGCCTATAGATTTATTTATTTATGAGTATGGTGAAGATTTGACACAGCTTATTAGCTCAATGTGGCAGTGATCTATTTTTATAGGTGGGGTATAGAAAAGGGAAAGAAGGGGAAGAGGACAGTTGCAGCTTGTCACCTGCTTAGCTGTGGTTATCAGGCTGGGTTTTATAGGCATTACAGCACAGGTGAGTCTTAAGGGAGGGATTTGTAGGAAGACAAGGTGCATGTGGGAGAAAGCCTGGAGGCTTTTTACAAGAGAAGCTGATAGGTGGGCATTAAAGGCTTGGGACTCTGGCAGAGCAAAAGAAGTGATATATGTCACAGTAAGTTACTAGGTTAAGAAGGGTGGGGTGAAGTTGTGAAGGATTCAGGGGTTCACCTATGTGGAGCCAGTTGCATACTTGGGGAGGCCTAAATCTAGGAAATAGTTTACTGAAGTCACTTCTCTTTTTCAGTATCTCTCTGCTTTCCTGTGGTATAAAGTCACACTAAATTGTAGTGTTCTGCATTTGGTATGCCTATAAGCCGTCACTCAACTTAGAAACAGGAATTGTAACAAATCTGACCAGCTTTCCATTCCATAAAAAGGTAGCTAACACCACACTGATACACTTTAAAAAACTTACCTCCGGCATGGAATGGTAATATAGATATTTTTTAATGGCTAGTGCAATAAAAAGGCCTCATCCCTATGAATCTGTTTTCATTTATAACCTAACAGGCAGCATTGAAATATTGATCCAAACTTTTTGGAATTATAATTCACAAGTATTTCAAACATCTTTTGGCCCTGTGCATAAGAAATGCTTCTAAATTAGATGGGAGACATATAGCAGATTTTGACCAGTTAACTGAGCAACCAGACATTTTGCCAATCCACTTAATGACTGTCTTGGGGTGCAGGAAGGAAAATAGAGGGTTTGGAGTTGCTGATCATAGTCTTATCTTAACTTCACTTATAGGTCAAAGCATTTAAAGGGAAGTTGATAGGCTAAATGTTTAATTAAGGATCAGGATAAAAAATGCCATGCAGTGGGCAAAAAGATTCCTCACCTTTATTTTGCAGCTGAATAAATCCTGTGATTTTGAAACAAAGTATTAAAAATGCTTAAAATTAAACTGATTCAATAAAACTATTTAACTTTTAAAGCTAGTTGTTGTGTGCCCATCTTAGTTAATACTCACTCCTTTTATATTTTGTAAATACAACGCCTAAGGGACTCAAAAGTTTAGTAGTCTGCTCCTAGGCAATCAATCAGGAAATAAATACTATCAATTCCTTTTTCTAATAGAAGTTCACTGACATTCCAGTTTGGGCTGAGACTTCAAATCTGGGATTCATCTTTAGTATCCCATAGATGGAGAGACCAGATAATGGCTTAACATCTGGTCCTTAAGCAGCTTGGCTGTTGCATTCACCAGTGTGGTCTTCACTCCAGCTTCAGACAAGTATTGTTGTGTCTCATGGGAGGCACAATGATAATCTACAGTAATTCAATTTAATTTGTTATACTCTCCATAAATCTGAATACATTTTTACCAGATACTTAATTCACTAAAAATAAACCATAGTGGATGATACCTAATTGAATTTGATTGCTATTTCCAGCAAAGAAAGTTCTGTGTACTGTGTGTTGCAGTTTGCAGAAAGTATTTTACTTTGGGACATATTTTGAGGGCCTTACTGTGTTTACTCAAATCAGAATGTGGCCCTGAAAGTCTAAATATTCATTTCCAAAAATAAAATCACATTTGGCTCTGATTATCCAAAGTGTTAAAATTTTGGATTGCAGATAATCTCTTTGTAATGAAGGCCATAAAGTTGATGGCTACACTAAATTGTATCTTCTCTTTCCCCAGCATGTACGTCTTTTGTCACGCAAGCAATTCCAACTGAGGGCGCTAATGCAGAAGGCAAGAAAGACTGCTGGACTCAGTGATCTGTACTGACCTCTCTGGGATGTGGGGCTCCTTATGAAACAGTCACTCTTTCTTTTAATCAGTAGGTGACCAGAATAAGTTATTACACCATTCAAAAGTGTAAGATATTTTGAATCAATATATTTTCTTTTTGGTAAAGACTAGCTTTTATTAATGCACTTTCTATTCCTTGTAATCTTTTTTGTGTTGATGGATTAATGTGAAATAAAACTTGTTGCATAGTTTTTTTTTCTTCCTATGTTTTTGTGTAGACTATATACTTCCTTTGTAAACAATACATCTTCCTAGTTTGTGCAACTTTATTTCCCTAACAAACATTCATATTGATAATACATTCCTGAGACCTGGAAACATCTTTTCTTCAGTGTCCAGAACTAGGAAGAATAAACACAGTTTATAGCTTTAAGTGTAGCTGTTGTCATTTTAAGTTTATTATAAATTAAAGAGCAGGATGCCCAGTGTAAAGGCTTGTTGTCTGTGCTAGATCTTGTCACCCAGGAAATGAGATTTCTTGCAAGGTGACCATAGCAAAAACTGGTGATTTTTTTCCCCCCATTCTATCTAGATATTACATCAAATATCACTGTCTTGCAGTTTGTAAAAACAGACAAAATAGGGAATGTTAACTTCAAAAATTATGCTTAGGTACATAACACTTTTACTCAGAATCACCTCATGGAAGCTTGAAACAATCTATTTCCTTAAATTGTTTATGGTGCAAATTGCTTTCTATAATCCATACTAATGGATCCTGTTCTTTCCCAGGTGACTAATTACCACTACCTTGTCTGAACAACTTGATGAGGTCATTTGTTTCCTTAGATTAGGGCTGGTGTGGGCTACCTCAACAAATCCTTCATGGAAACCAAATTTTCCCTGTCCTTTTCCCATTCAGATGAAGTGCAGAGATCATATACTGTAAAGGGCCCAAAACAAGCAGCACTCACTTCCCTAAGCAACCTGCTGTTTTTATGCTAAATGAAATAACCTTCCTCTTGTAAGTGGCTAAAGAAACCAATCTGTGTCTCCCAAGAGAGTCTGATGAAGAGAAA
The DNA here is from genome assembly GCF_007399415.2 of Gopherus evgoodei. Taxonomy (NCBI): domain Eukaryota; kingdom Metazoa; phylum Chordata; order Testudines; family Testudinidae; genus Gopherus; species Gopherus evgoodei. Next base: position 109,643,573 of record NC_044325.1, on the reverse strand, counting down.
TTTCCTCATCCTTGGAGTCTGACTCTGAAGACACCTCCATGAGGAGTTTTAATGCCGATGATCTGAGCTACTTGATAATTGCCTGTTGCTTCACTCCCTTTGGTGCACCTGGCATTGGCCACTGTTGGTAGACAGATACTGGGCTAGATGGACCTTTGGTCTGACCTGGTATGGTCATTCTTATGTTGTTATTCAGGAGTTGGACCTACAGCTGCTATTCCTTGAAGTTTTCTTTCATTCAAGATGGCAGTTTTGGTTGAGTTTTTTTACTGTCACATAAGTCCAAAAACTGCTTCCACCCTCCCCCCTTCTAAATCTCCAGTAATTTTTCCTCCAACTAGCTGGTCCTGAGAAACATGCCCTGCTTTCACATTAATCAGGAGCTGTGTATCCCTCCCTACTTTAGGTCCAGAAAGAAAGTGGGACAAAGGATCCTGCACTCATGGTCTATTTCTTTAAATTATAGTCTAAAGGCTGTAACTCAATCCAATTTATTTTTCTTCAGTCAAGATGCATCTTCCTTCCTCCTTAAATCAGCTTGCTACTACAATTTAGGGCCCTTATTAGTAGAGAGTACTTGGAGGTATTCCCTACAAAAAGGTGATTTTTTTCCCCTCCCTACCTTTAATAAAATTTTCAGTGAATATCTATAGTGGGGGAATGGATTACTCTTATTGCTGTTCTGTATGGTTTAACTGCTTCTATTAGTGCATGAAGTTTTAGGGAAGCTGCTAGCCTGCTTCTATGTATGCACTAGCAGCAGAGACTCCTAGTATGGCATACCTTTGTTCTGATTCACTTGCCTGTCAACCACCTGTGGAGAGAGGATGGATCCCATTAACACAGATGGCAGAGTTACACTCAGTTCAGTGCTACAGGTAAGGAAAAAATCCTGTTTTTCCTTTGGAATGGAGTTTGCATTGGTTTATTTTAGCTTAATAGCACACATGCACTTCAAGTGTTTTATGGGGTTTTAGTCTTAACCTTGAGTGTCAAAATACAGAAAACATGCTATTCAAGAGTACTGAGCCCTTGTAGTCTCTGCTCATTTACTGGGATTTTTACGTAATAAGTTAGTAAAAGAAACCCCCACTTTAACTGAATATTAAACAGCTAAAGGTTTGAGATAATGGGGCTACAGAAATGGTAGAGGGTGTGTGTTCATACTGAGAAGCTGGATTTAAATATCAAGCTTTTGTGGAGGTGTACCCATCTCTGCATCAGGCTGACTTCAATCTAGCCCAGTATCCTCCCTCTGAAAGAGGCTAGTGCTGTGCTTCAAAGGGACAACTCTGAACAGGGCAACTTTCTGTGATCCATGTTTGAGCACTAAAGTAAAATTAGACAAGGAAAGAGAAGTAGCAGTTCATGGTTTATTTGGTGTTAGGGCTGGTACAGTTGAATGCTTGCAGTGGCCTTTACTTGTTGTATACGAAGTCCTGGGTTTTTACATTTCTAGGAACCAGATTTACAGCTATTCCAGTATAGTACACAAAATTAAGTTCTTCAGAAAAGGTATGCACAGATTCCAAAGCAGTTAGGAAAAAATACATTTGGACCTGCAACAAGTTGAGATTTTTAATCTGTCAGTCAGAGAAAGTTGGTCAGAGTTGGTTAGCCCCCATCTTTTGTAATACAAGAAATATGTTGGTCTCTCCATTTACTACACAGTTGTGAAACAAGTCAGTTCAGAAGAATATAACTGAAGAGAAAGGCAGAGGATTTTGCTAAGTGGTGGTGTTTTACAAGGAGTGCTAGATCTACTTTACATCACTTAACTGTAAATGACTAGGTTGTGATCCACCTCTGGCTACCAATACTGGTTTTGGTGCATAGGAAAAGCAAGCCACAGAATAGTTTCATACTCTAATTTCAGGAAACTGGGTTGGTCATAGATTTTAGCTTTACATGTTTCTAGTCAGTACCTACATCAAAGGACTTGGCCTACTTGAAAAGTGCAAAAGACAAATCCCCTATACTGTTGTATAGTGAAGTGCTAGGACGGAAGAATTAAAACTGCAGCTCCTTCTGGATTCCCCAAAGTGTATCTGCACTCTTCCGTAGCTGTTCTTCCTCCTCACTCTTCAGAGTCATCTTCACTACATCTGTAATGCCATTATATCCCAACACACAAGGAACACTTAGGAAGACATCATCATGTATTCCATACATGCCCTGAAAAGGAAATAGAAGGATATTACTAGATTACGTGGGTGTCTTATAAGATTGGTTTACTTTATTTTCAAGTATTAGCCCATCCTGTTACTTCCTTTAAGCCAGTGGTCTAAACTGTTAGCCAAATTTCACAAGAAATTAAGCAGCTCTGGATATTAATATGTACAGCTGTAAATTAGATTCTCAAAGCAGAGAAACTGCAACCATTTGTGTTAACAAGCTGCTGCTTACCTTAACCATAGTAGAAATTGGGTGCACCCTCTTTAGGTTTTTCATAATAGTTTCAGCTAGATCTGCCACCGAGAGACCAATAGCCCATGATGTGTATCCCTTCAACTTGATCACCTCATAGGCACTGCAAAGGTAAAGAACTTGCTTTACATTTTCTAAGAACAAAATGGTTAATCTGAAGTTTATTATAACTTGGATTATGAAATCTTAATGGATGAGTGCCAAAAAAAATATCACCCAACTCAGCAGCACTGGTCCCACTGACTTTCAGCAGGACTTGTGCCCTTCTACAGGATTAAGCACTTCTAAAAATTCCACCCATTCTGTTTGTCAAGCACCGAAGTACCTGTTAACCAGATTTAAAGTATTGGGTTCTCCGCACTGAAAAAAATATTAGAGGTTCATTACTCATCTATGTAAGAGTTCTTGGGCATACAAGATTGCAGCTCACCAGAAATGAACAACTTGTTTTCTCCATTAGACTGGTGAATGTTAGCTACCAAGTCATCCCTATTAAGTTGTATCATTTCTGTATCTTCACATTTGTTACTGTTACACTGATACTGCAGCAGTTTTATAATACCATAACTGAGTATAGCTGGTTAGAAACAACATTTGCTCCATTTGACATTATGCATTGTAGTTCTATGCCATTTAAGAGTAAAGCAATTTGTTCTAGTGTAAAATTGCTCTTTACCTGTCCACCACCTGTTTGTGGACCTCTTTCCAGTGCTCTTTGTCTGCATCAGTTCCTATGTCAGGGTGCAGAGCCTTCAAGGAGACACCAGCAACATTAACTCCACTCCAGACAGGTACTAAGATAAATACACAAAAATTAACAAGTTACTTCACAGTACAGAGCATTTATCAATCACCAGACAAATCCTAATTTCACTCCACCCAAATATAAACTGAAAATTAGCGTAACACTTGGTAGAGTGAATCTGTTGCTATACAAGTGCCATTGCGGCTTGGGTGTAAGAATTTCATTTTTTTAATAATGAAAATTAAGGTTTGTATATCTTACAGGATTAAAATAAGTCTTGTGAACCTAGTCCTGTCTGAGGATCTAAGCCTGTTTCTTTACCTTTGGCATCTCAAGGTTAAAGGTGGCCAGTTTGAGTTTTTTAAATTAGTCAAGGAATGAATTGACAAGGGACTATTTAGATAGTTTCATGAGGGGTTGGGGAGATGAGAAGGGAAAGGAATTTTGAAGTCTCCCCTTCCCAGACAACGTTGTTTCAATAATCACTTGAAGGTGTGTTGAACAAAACAAACTCTCCTAGGTATTCCTGGCCTAGGCCTGCACTGAAGTTCTTTAAAGGTTTTTGGGGGGGTGGGGGCAAAAATGCATGAAGACTCAATGACTGGAATTAAAATCAAGTCTAGGGCTGGTAGCAGCAAAGAGTCCTGTAGCACCTTATAGACTAACAGACATATTGGAGCATGAGCTTTCGTGGGTGAATACCCACTTCGTCGGATGTATGTATTCACCTACGAAAGCTCATGCTCTTAATATGTTTGTTAGTCTGTAAGGTGCCACAGGACTCTTTGCTGCTTTTACAGATCCAGACTAACACGGCTACCCCTCTGATATCTGGCAACAGCAGCATTTTTCAATAGTCCCTTGCCAGGAAGAGCTTCACCCTCCTAGTCTTTCAGCTCCCTGCTGGAGAGTTCTGGGAGAATTTAGTCTGCAGGTTTTGGCCCTTCTTGGGTTACAGTAATGACCTTTTCTAACAGAAAAGCCAAGTCAAATATAGATGATCATCTGCTACTGCATACCACAGCTAAGTTAAGGAAGGCAATGCTTGTTTCCTTAAATTGCCTCATGTGAAGATCCTAATGAGCAATTCTTTGCAAAAAAATTGGATATTAGTGTTTCCTGGGAATTTGGTAGAGTTAGTTTTGACCCCCTACTACATAATTTGTAGTTTTTAAACAAGCCACAAACAGAATAAAGCTCAAGATAAGAAGAGCTTCGTACGTACCACTAGAATCTCCATGCTCTCCAATTATCCACCCATGGCAGCTTAGAGAATGGATTCCCAGTTTCTCCCCCATGAGGTAGCGGAAACGAGCAGAATCCAGATTGCAGCCGCTACCAATAACACGGTGTTTAGGAAAGCCACTGATCTTCCAGGCCACATAGGTCAAAATATCAACTATTAATACAATAGCCAGGTTAGTAAAAGGACTTGATGAAAGACTAATGAAAAAATTCTAATGCCTTGTTTGACAGTCTATTCCAACTGATTCTTGCGAGGGTTTTTTTTTATTTTTTTTTTTTACACACACACTAAATGCGCTAAATAAGCAACTATATATATTGGGACAGTATATCAGTTCTCTGCTCTATTAGCAAAACCACCTTTTTAGCTGCATGACAGAGGCTTAAATTACACTCAGTGATCTGTAAGAGGTGTCAGCCTCTGTTACACAGTCCTGCTTCAAGAGCTTTAAAGAAGCAGTTACAGGCAAGTTTAAACTGGAGGGTCACTGCATCATCCTCTTAAGTTCTGGGCTGAACTGGGAGCTTGAGGCAAGTGGTCTCAAATCCCCAGCCCAGTAAACTATCAGTTTTCCCCCCTCTCTGAAACATGCTGCCCTATTCCATAAGAGCCAGGGAACCAAGGGTTTTATTAAGCAGTCCTAACAAGCCTGACCTGGATTTGATACAACAAGCAGCATACAGTCAGGGCTGTACTTGACAACATTGGGAATGATGAATTTGAAGATGTTCACGTTGCGCTGGACCAAGTTAAGACGACTCTCTCCTTCTTGCTGGCGTGCACCAGCTGTGATGATAACCAGCTTGGAGTGTGCAGTCACACTGTAGTCTACGAAGAAAGTGTCAAACATTAATTCTTTCCACAAAGCTCAGAACAAGCCGAGGGTTCCTACCATCCTCATGTTAGAGTTCGTAAGTCTGAAGGTGCTGAGAGGCCATAGTTAGTGGAATATAGTGCTCTCCTGATAATCAGTTATCTTCTGCTATGCAGAGAAAGTTACATCAGCTTCAATGTGTTGCTGCACAAGTTTCTCTGATACTCATTTATGCACCCCATTACTATAGTAATGGGTTAGTAATGGGGGGGATAAATGAGTATGTGTCAACACTACACTTCTGTGAGATAGGGAAGCACCATTCTATCCATGCACAGGATGTCTGGGGCGTGGCAGAGCAGAGAATTGAACCCAGGTCTCCTGAGCCTCAGGCTAGTGCCCTAACCACTTCTCCTGACTAGCTCTTTGTTGGAGTGTGGTGAGTACTCTTCTCTATAGCTATGAAATGTGGACACACTGTGGCAGACACTTTAAGCAACTAGAACATTTTCACATGCGCTGTCTGTCTCTCCCATGTATTGTCAAGTGGGTGGATGAAATACCAAACAAGGTCCTGGACCAGTGCTGCATGACTACCATTGAATCCCTGATAATACATGTACAACGTCACTTGGCAGGTCACCTCATACATACAGATGATACACAACTCCTCACAGCCATGTTTTATGGACAGTTGAAAATGGGAGCATGTACACTGGGAGGCTAACATATTAGAACCCTCCCACAGCTTCTCTAAAAGCTGTTCAAGTCAACCCTAACACATGGGAAGCTGCTGGGGATAGATCAGGATAGTGACAGACCTGTTGGTCTCTGGTTAAAAGCTACTGAGAATAGCAATACAGAAGAAGCTAAAGAAGCACAAGTGAAGAAAGCACAAGGCTGTGGCAAAAACATATGGCCACATCTGCCTGCCACATGGCTATAGCTGCAGATCCCTTAATTGATTGCTCTTGGGTGAATGTAAGCCACTGAAACAAGGACTCTTGTCAGCTATAACAGGAGACTCCAACAATGGAAGGAGGGAGAAGAAAGCCCTGTTGGAAAGACTCAAATGTTACATCCCATGGAATGTGTGTTTTCTTTAAAGGAAATATTGGGTGCACTGCTGCTGATGGTAGCCCTAGAGAGAGAAGCCTATCTGGACAATAGCTGAGGTCTAGGTAGTGGTTTTGCATGCGTCTCTGGCTAGTGTCAGTATGGGGTGACGTTTTACATTTTTTTTTTTTTAAACTACACAAAGTGCCTCTGTTCTGATGAGGACCTGCCTATGGATAAAGAAATTACTCCTTGGCTGAGAAATAAGTAAACTATGCACTAACACTTGCCATAGTCACTAGCTACTGTGAAATTTAAACTGGCATGATCTGAGCTGTTTCTAGCCACCACAAGTCATGGTGGTGATTACCCAGCTGCAGAGAAAAAAGTGATCTAGGAGGATCATACAGGTAAGCTGAAACACTTAAGAATTTTATTTTTAATAATGCAAGTTCTAGCCCCAGTGGCCAATTCCAGAACACAGGAGTGTTCACCTCCACAAGCTTTAACGAGAAGTTACAAATTCAAATTTGGCAGCTATGAACCATTTCTCCTCCCCAGAAAAGCTACAGTGAAGGGCAACAAACTGATCAGCGATATGGAACAACTTGCCTATGAGGAGAAATTAAGAAGAGAGACAAGTAAGGGCAGGGGAATAGGATGGAGGTTTATAAAATCATGACTGGTGAGAGAGATGCTGGGAAACCAGGTGCTGACTTGTGTCAGGGTCCCCGTGTCAACAGAATGATTCCAGCTATGCATTTCTCAGTCATCTCACCAGTGTGGTTACATGAGGTATTAGAATTACAAGAATGTGTTTGGGAGTTGCCGCGTGCATTGACATCTGTAGTCCACATTGTAAGGACATATTTGAGTGGTTGTATTATGAGCCTCTGTAAGTCAGACAGGAGAGGCGTATTAATTAGTGTGAAAGGCTGACCTTCAACAGAGATCTTCAATGGAGACTCCATGTTTAGGCTGTTCCTGTGCTTGGGGAGTTTACACTTGATTGACAGTTCTATACTTAGATTTCCACCAACCTGAAGTTTGTGCCCTGTTTCCTAAATAAGCAGCAAGTTAACATCCATAAAGAAGTACTTCACACAGTGCAGAGTCAACCTTTTGAACTTGTCATGGAATGTTAAAGGCCAAAATATAGTTAGGTTAAAAAAAGAACTAGATAAGTTCATGGAGGATAGGTCCTTCAGAGGCTATTAGCCAAGATGGTTAGGGATACCACCCCATTCTCTGGGTGTGCCTAAGCCTTCAGCTGCCACAAACTGGGACTGGATGGGCAACTTCATGTGATTGTCTCATTCTGCTTATTCCCTCTAAAGCAGCTGGCACTTCTGGTCTGACCCAGTATGGCCATTCTTATGTTCTGTATGAACAGAAACAGATTGAACCTGCTGTTCAATACTAAGACAGACCAAGTAACACTTGGATGAGCAACTGTGTATCTGAAGTGATGGTCTCCATTTAGAAACTGTATTTAAAAAATAAACCCTCAAGACTAACCTTTGCCAGAGACAATTTTTGGTGTTCTAAGGAAGAGACTGCCATGCTGGAGATCCAGCATCTCTCCTCTCAGCTTGTCCTCTATGACATCAACAAGGGCAAGTTCATCAGCCAAATCCTACAGGAGGCCAGAAGCATAATTAAAGACCAAATCTGTGTGCTGGATTTCTGAATTCAGATTACAGTGAAACATTTTAAGTCAGACTTTAGAAAGATGGCAACAGCATAAATTAAGAGTAGTTAGCCAACTGTTGCTGGTCAGGATCAGAACACTCATTCTAAACCAAATATTTAAGTTAGCTGGAACTTCTATCAATGTCATAGCTTGGGGGGGGGGGGCGCGCACGGGGAGAGTATTGAAACTTGCAGTAATTTTCTTATCTGTATTGCACCTCACACAGTGTCACTAGACCGTGGAGTACACGTTTCCATGCATGTTAACCTGAATAAGAAATGGTTTATGAAGCATACTCCAACAGCTAGCAGTTTATAAAAAACAACTACCTTACAATAATGAAAAAGCAAGCATGGCGTAATCTGTGGTACGATCAATAAGTGGTTTGGTAATTCAGTGTGGAGAATGCAGTTCAGATTTACAACAGACCAGTCCCCGACCTCCAAAAGTTCCAGGAAGAGATTACTTTCTAGAAATGGCACTGCATACTCTGTGCAATACATACATTTACATTCAATCCAGCATTTCTCATATCTAAGCTGGAATTACTTCCAGTATACAGTGGAATAAACAATTCAACAGCTCAATTTTCTCCTTGTTTAAAGCCAAACAGCTTTAGGCATTCTAGTAGTACAAATAAAGGTTTGGGATCCAGATATATTCTATTCTGTAGTTATCCACCCTGGGCAGATAACCAGTAGAACCCCATTTATCAGACCTTCCATTATCTGGCTGCGTATTAACCAAACAACCAGCACGCACAGGTCCAGAAGCAGGTGATCTTTGTGGCCACTAGACAGCACTGCAGCCTCACATTTTCCTATTTGCTATATAGGATTCTTCCATTATCTGATCTGGCCCTGGTCCCAATTAGATCAGAAACATGGGGTTCTGTACATTAAAGTCAGAAAGCTCGCAATTGTTGGAGAAACATTCTAATAGTAAATGTTATTTGTTAGCTCATGTATAGCTAAGATAAGTGAATAGCTATATTCCAATTGGCATTTACAAGGTGCAAAAAACAGCCAGATAAATTAATATTTCTAGCTATTCTCCACAGCTTTCTTTGGTCCCAGATGGAGGATGGGTAAACCTTGACACTCACCTTCATCAGGATGCTGATTGCACAAGCCATGCCGACTGCGCCAACCCCAACCACAGTGATCTTGTTGTGGGCATGACTGTGCTCCTCTCTGTGAACGTTTTGAATGAGAAGTTCCTTAACAGACATCTTGTAGTGCTGAAAGAATTGCAGAGTCATGTAATTTCTCTAAGCATATGAGTTATTACTATAGCTCTGAAGTGAACTCAATGTGCATATAATCATGGATCCTGTTACTAAGCAAGAAAGTTAGGAGTGACCACATAACTAAGACGGTGATGCTGCTTGCAGGAGAGAGGCCCAAACTGTACATTCCCGTTGAGAACCTGTGGGTCACGAATAACTATAAATTGATTTAATTATAGTACGCAAGCTGATTAGGATTTGCCCCAATAAGGTGTTATGGGCAGTGATTATACAGTTGATGTAGCACTCCAGTAACGTGTTCCAATATTAGGAGAGAAGACTTTCTTAGTTAAAGAAAATCATGTCTCTGGGTTTCAGAGTACAGCACTGTCTGGCAACAGGTATTCTACTGCACCAGCAGCAAGGGGCTGGTCTTCACTTAAAATGCTACATTTGTGCCACTGCAGCTGTGTGGCAATAGCCTGTCTGTGTAGCCACTACCTACACAGATGGGAGGGTGCAGCAAATCCGCCTCCTCAGGAGGCAGTAGCTAGGTTGACAGAAGAGTTCTTAACTACGCCACTCCTGGATTTTCCTCACCCGTAAGCAATGTAGTTATGCTGACCTAATTGTATAAGGTAGGTCAGGCTAGTACTAGAGCTACTCAGGCTAGGTCTACAGTACAAGTTACTTTGGTGTAACTTACAGCACTCAGGGGTGTGGATTATTCACACCCCTGAGAGGCAAGTAAACCGACTTAAGTGCCAGTCGGGACAGCGTTATGTCAGTGGTAGAGGTTCTCCTGCAGCTGTAACTACAGCTGCTTGTGAAGGAAGGTGTTAAGCTGACAGCAGAGCTCTCTCCCAGCAGCTTAGAGCATCTTCACCTGAAGTGCTACAGTGGCACAGTTGCATCGGTGCAGCTGCTATAGTGTAGACATAGGCTAAAATGACCTACTAGGGCCTTTCCGTATCTTAAGTTCTAGGATACAAGCAGGAAAGACCTCTTCAAGCTCACTTCAGACTTCCCAGTCATGAAAGTGGGAGTGGGTGACCAGACTCCCTAAATTCTCTTGTTAATTAGTTTTAAGGTGCATTTGAGGAATTTTCATTAATGAGCCAGTTAATTTTTGTCCCCTGGGTAGACTATTCTTACACAAGGAGTACACTGCACCTCTGGCTGTACAAGCAGAATACTTTCCCTATGGCTTCCGCATTCATAACTATTTCAGCTGTATGTTGTATCACAAGAGAGATAGGAGTTAGAATCTGGTGAGGCAGCATGAGCATTCATGAACATTGTTTTACATATGCCATTAGTAATATATCTAATTCTTCAGTCACATACCTGCTGCTTAGGTACCTGGCACTATATGGTCCACACATGTTATTTGATTGACAAAGATGGTCAGTTGTTTGGTGGGAAAGTCTTTAAAATATTACTTAATTTGAGCCACAGCGTATGGGGCTGGTTCCTTTATTTAAGCATCTCAGACATCCCCATTGGAAAACAACCTTAATGTTAACCATTACTTTTAATCCAATGCAGCAAATTGCTAGTAGTTTAAGGCTATGGGGGATATCCTTGGCTGGGATGTGGGAACTCAGTCTAGGAGAGGCTTAGGACACAATTTCAAATTCCACTGACATAAGCAGTAACATATAGTGCAACCTTTTCAAAAGCATTTAAGTGACCTACAAGCTTTTGAAAGTGTTCCCCTCCCCCATGTTTATTCATGGATATCTGAGAGACGTGCATCTTCTTCGGAGGAGCCGTACAAAGCCACTATCATCCCTCAAAGACAGGGCACAGAATGGGCCAGAACAATGAACCCCCTGCTCCAGCATGTCCCTGAGGGTCAGCATTGAGAGGTGCAAGTTTGCACTGCTATGGCTTTGTTTGTCCTGTGGATGAAGGAATTCAGTAGCTAGGGTCTATGATTCTGGCCCCTTTCAGAAGCACTTACATACACTTCAAAATAAACTGCTTCTCTCCCCCATCAAGGGGAGGAAAAAGCAGGTAGGACAATCCTGACCACCCCGGGGAAGTGAAAGGCACTTCACTGTTCTCAGTATGTACAGATAGGCACCGGAAATTTTCCCCTTCCACTTGGCATCAGTATAACTGGTCTTTGTGGAGGAAGGCACCCCAGTGTGGAGCACTGGTCTTCAAACTCCAGCCTGGAGTCACCTTAGTGTTCCCCCCCCCCCAAATTTAGACCCCATCCAATCTTGCTGGTGTTGATACAAGGACTGACTCCAGCTCCCAGTGTGGTAGGCTCCTGCTGCTCTTCTAATAGAGGCAGGGTGCAGTTATCCGTGGGAGTGAGGAACCACCCAGCCAGCAGACTCAGAAATGGCACCCTGTGGCCCAACAGCCTTTGTCTTTAGGCTCTAAGTTTCAGGAGAGCCACTGTTGCCATTTGCGCCCTTAGCAAAGTTCAGTGCAGCCAGGAGAGCGAGTAAAAATAGCTGCCCAGATGTGTGAGGAGGGAAAACAGGACTTGCTGTGTTATGCCTGTGGGACAGGTTTTGCCCAGTGAAATCTAGGAACAGGGAAAGATTATAGGGATTTTGTTTAAACAAACAGCAGACTCTCTCACTTAGGTGTTTTAGAGTATGACATGAGGACTAAGGGACTATGAGTCACTTCATCTTCCTATCACATGGCATCTCATAAGCAGCAGGGTCACACTGTCTCTGTCTAAAGTAGGTTACAGTTATGGCATTGGATAAATGATCAGCGTAAGCTCTACCAGGCTGTCTTTAGTTCATATGGTACAGAGTCTAGCAGGAAAGGCCCCTCAGGGCCTCTATGCAGTACAATAGAAGTTAATAATGCCAGTTTTCCTATATCTTGCCCCTAGCTGTATGGCTCAGTGGGCAAAGAGATCAGGGTCTTGGGCTCTGATATGGAACATCGCTGCTTCCCAGCATACTGCTTAACATGAGACCCACATTTTCTCCACAGGCCAGATTTGTCCTTTAAAGCAGGGGCTCCCACACCATGCTATGTTCCATCCCTTCACATCACAACCAGTTTTTAAAAAGGTGGTTCATGAACCAGTAAAGACTGGGAACTGCTGCTCTAAAGCATCTCCACATGTGCCAAGTCCTCAGTAAGATAAAAGTTAAACAGACAGACAATGATACATCATGTTTAGATCAAGAGCCAATAGAAGTATTTCATCAACCGTGAAATATACGTTTGAGGGATATTATTCCACCCAAGGAGTTACGGACAGTCATGAAGAATCAAGCATCTGTGCACAGCATGAAAGCAAATGCATAGATCCATTGTCAGGTGAAATCAATACTTGATTGTATCTATTTGATATGTGGCTCTGTGCCCAGGTTGTGTTTTAGGACTTGTAAAGCGCTTCCAGCAAAATGCATCTTGCAAAGCACAACCACAAGCTTTTCAAAGGGTCTCCTTAAGCACGAGGCAAATTAATGATAAATTAGTGCATATTTAGGAGCTAAAAGCAGAGCTATCACCACAAGGTTTCAAAAAATTACAGAAAGCAATGCCATGTAATAAGAAAGCAGTGGTAATTTATAAAATGCCCACCTCTAGAGAATTAACCGAGGACTCCCATGTCTCAGACTTCGCTAACAGCGCTGGCTCCATTCCTCACGGATCAAATGAAATAGCTATCCAAGACAGCAGATACTGACCCAAAACACACTGGTTGGGGGTTTGTTTGGTTTTTCACAATGGTAGAAACATTGGGCATGTTTGTTTAAACAAATGTCACCACAAATATTAATTGGGTTTTTCCCCCTGCACGCATCTGAAGAAGTGGGTATTCACCCACGAAAGCTCATGCTCCAAAACCTCTGTTAGTCTATAAGGTGCCACAGGATTCTTTGCTGCTTTCCCCCTGCACTGTGTCATGTTTGCGTAGCTGTATTTCTTCCTCACAGAGCATCAGATTAACACAGTGGGATGTTGTATTGTCACTGGAATCCAACACAGAACAGGCTGTCAGGTTGCAGAGTTTAATGCCTTGCCAGACCCAAGTGCAAATGGCTGTGGCTGGGCTCCACACCGCCGCCAAGGAGCAGTAACTGGAATGCCAGCCAAGGCTGTTGAAGCAGAGCATGGCAAAGGGCCCTATCAGCAGAGGCAGACTTGGGGGTGGTAGGAGTCCCCGAATTTCACCCAGCCCAGGCTCAGAGGTTGGACAGCTCTCTGACGTTTTAGGAGTAGGCACACACCATCCTCCACCCACCCCCTGGCTGCTCCCTACAAGCCCCTGCAGTGTTACTGTCTGCAGCAAGCTTTGCTTGATCATGGTGGGGGTTCCCTGGTTTCATCTAGGTAAGATCAGCCCAAGCACCACCTCAGGCAGCCCAGTGCTGTTTCAGATCCTCTGTGTGTTCAGTCCTGCTCCAGCCAAAGCAGGCGGTGACTAGAGAAGGGATGGTGGTGGCTAGGAGGAGGATTAGTCCTCAGAGTGTGCTAAAAGGGCAGTGGAGTTGTGACTTTGCTTGACTAGAGGTCAGGGTCTGCTGCCCCATGCAATAGTAACCCTCCTTTCATTCGCATGCCTACTCTACCGAGCCACCTCCTATGCCAGGAAGGATGGAAAGGGCCAGCCAAGCTAACTCCCATCCTGGGCACAGATTTCACTTCTCCTCACCAGCCACAGGCAGAAGCTAGCCCCACCTTCACCTTCTAGAATTCATCATGCTGGGTTGCCCAAGGGAAAGTGCTCAGGTGTGTCTGGGTGCAGTGATCTGGAGAGGAGCAACAAGGCTCACTGAATGTTTTGCAACCCTCCACGTTAAGCAACCAAGCCACCCGCAACCACAGGATTCCCCCCTCAGACAGGATCAGGTCTTTGCAGTTCAGAGACCCTAAGCAAGCCCGTAAAGGGGATCAGGAAAGGAGGAGCCTGCAGTCTGAGTGTGGTACCCTTATCATCCCCAGGGGCATGCCCATCACGCAACAAGGAAGCATCCTGACTGGGCTCGAAGGTCAGCAACAGTAAAAAAAAAAAAAAGTTAATTGCATGTAACAGCTCCACAGCAATGACTCAATCGATTATTTAAGCGGATGTTGCAGCTTGGGGAAGAACTCAGAACACGGGGCACGTAGCCAGGGTGCCCATTGCTCCAATCCACCTTAGAAATCACAGCGACCCAGAGATTGCAGCCAAAAATCACCACAACGTCCCCCAAAATACTGTTACCTAGGGCTGCTCTAAACATCCCAGTGCACAGGGGTTGTATAACGAACCCTTGCACCCCCAAACTTACAGTGGTCTAGAAATTAAACTCATCTATCCCTAAAAGCAATTCCGCTACTAGCGCTACGTAACCCTTCTCTGCACCCCACACCCAAATCGCAGTGACCCAGGGAGCACAGAAGAATTATAACCCAGCCGACTCTCCCGCACAAAACAATCAGTGACCCAGGGGGTTATATAAGCCGCACCACTCCCGTGACCCAGGAATCGCAGCACAGAGCCCACCTACCCCCCCTCAAAACAAACCGATGAGCCAGTGGTGTATGAACTCACCCCCCCCCCCTCCAAAACAAAAAATAAAAGTGACTCGGAGGATTATGCAACCCCCCCCCAAAAAAAAAAATCCTAGCGGCCCCCGCGTCTCTGCACGGGGGGGCTGCCCTTGCTCCAAGGGGATGCTGCAGCGCTCTACTCCCCCGCATCGGCAGCCGGCTGCCCGCGGCTTACCTGGGCGATCTAGCCAGCAAAGACCGCACCGTGCTAACCCTGCTCCCCGCCGCCACTGCAGTACCGCTGCGGGGGGAAGCGGGGGGCGGGGTATAAATAGGGCTCCGCGGCTGACGTGCGGCCAGCGGGGCGGAGCGAGCTCGGCCAGCTGACTTGCCCACCAGAGCGCCAGTGGGACGTGCCCGGCTGCACGGCTGGGCTGGTGCTGCCGCATGGGCGCCTCGGGATGCGGGGCAGGCGTAACTGCGCGAGCTTGTGTGGCAGGAGAGCAGCGCCGGTGGCACCCGGCGCTAGCAGGGTGCGGAGTCCAGCCGAGGCGTGTGGCTAACTGAACCCCCGCGCTGTTTGCCCAGGCAGCTCCGGGAGCTCTACCGCCTTGCATGGAAACCGGGCTATTTGCAAAGGGGCCTTCGCTCCATGCAGAGGCCAGGAGCCCGGGAGACATGCGTGGCACACACTGAGGGGACGTGCAGCGCAGGGGTATTGGTTTTTGAAGATTACCTGGGAGCTAAGTGGAGTGAATTAGCCCCATTTTATGATGGGGGAAACTGAGGCACGGAATATTTACAACCATTATCCGTAACCAAGTTAAAGGACCCTTGCATAAGGGAGTGGGAGCTTTCTTTATGAGGAATAAGGAAACTTGGAAGGATTTTTAGGTTGACTTTTGGAGATATATATCTATATATAAGGAGGATAGAAACGGAGGCCTTGCCTGCCCTTGGAAAGCTCTATGATAATTGAAGAATTAGTGAAATTAGGATAGCACAGTAGCCTGAAACCTGAGTAATTGAGTTGGGAAGAGGAATGTGTCTGTTTTTGTTAATAGCTATTTAATGTCAGTGATTAATTAGCATTCTGAAGAAAAGACCATGTTTTCATGCCTTCCCGGACCCTCCCTTTTTCATTAAGCTGTGTAGGTCAGGATCTACGTTGGCCTTGTCTAGACTAGGAAAAATATATTTTTAAGACATGTTAGCTAGCATGTATTAAGTGCTGTTTAAAAGGTGTGTTGCTAGCACCTAATGTAGCCAGACTTAGCACCTTTAAAAGTGTGTGTTTACTGGTTTTGCTCAACAGTTGGACTCCCAACCAAATAATGTTTTTAAATGCTGTCTCCGTCTAAACTGGGTGTTAAAAACATGCTCACATGTGATCGCTAACATATTTCCTAACCACATCTTCCCACCTTCAATAGTGATGCCATTGAATCCCACTTCATAATTTCGCTTCATGTGGTTTGCCTCTTTGGTTGTTGCAGTTAGTCTCACAAATTAAGAGAAGCTGTACTGCTATTTTAATTTCTCCCCATATGTGCAGCATCTGCAGTCTCCTTTAAGCATTGCTCTCAACTGTTCCTGACTCTGGCAGTCTGCCAGTCTCTGTAGCTTCAAGTTTACCTTGTTCTATGCAAAACTCATGTTTTTCTCCTAAATTCTGTACTGTCAGTGGAGGAACCTCCCATCATGGCTTTTATGCTTACCAATACCATTTCCTCAAATAAGGGGTTCCTTTAAGACCCTCATGCAGCTGCTGACATGGCCTAGTCCTGCTCTGGAGACCTGGTGAGAAGCGCAGCCCAAAGTGGTATGGCTGTAAATGGTAATAGGGCCTCAGAGAAAAATCACAGCTGAGAAAAACATCACAAACATTGATAGATGCCTAAATACACAATTGGAGGAAAGAGTTTTGCCTGCACACTTATGAAATCCAGAGACAGAAGAGCAACGAAATATTGTCCATTCTCTCTGTAAATACGTCTGTCAGATTAGATACTAAAACCTGCAGGCTGTAACACTAGACACAGGGCTGGCTCCAGCGAAGGAAGCAGGTGCCTGGGGAGGCCAACAGAAAGGGGCGGCACTCCGCCCGTTGTTGGGGCAGCAGGTCTGGGTCTTCTGCGGCAATTCGGGGGCGGGTCCTTCACTCCCTCTCTTCACTCATCGGCAGCTGCTCAATTCTTTGTTTTGTTTTTTTAATTTTTTTTCTTCACCGTTTGGGGCAGCAAAAAAGCTGGAGCCAGCCCTGACTAGACATGCTTTGTTCATTGCTGATGCATCAGGATTGTCAGGTGCTTGTGACGTGTGGCTTGGGGGAGCAAAGGAGTTGCAATAATTGTGGCAGATGTGGAAGGGGAAGCGCTGGTGAAGGGAGGAGTAAATCTGCTGTAGAATGAATGTAGAAAAAACAAAGTGATTTATTACCGTGCTGTCATTTTATATTATTCCCAGTTCACAGAGCATCCTGAGCAAAAGACTTGGAAGGAGGGGTCAGGAAGTTTAGTTATGCCTCCCTGGAATCTTCCCTTTCAGCAACTTTGTATGCATCTGAGTAGCTCATTGCTGACTTAGCACTTTTTCACATACCAAAATGGAGTTGGGTGCCAAACACCAGGGTCTATAAAATAATACAGTTAGTTAAGCGTCATGTTTCAGGGTACAAAATTATCATCTGGAGGAGAGTTGGTCAGGAAAGAATATTTTTTCCCATATACACTGTTGAAGATTTTGGCAGTAGGACTAGGGACCTGTTGACACTAAGCTAAAAGGGGTATTTTAAAAAAACCCTTTGGCTAGATGATTTAAAACTCTAGAGCAGAGAGGGCAAGCTGTTATTTAACACTTTAATGGGCTGAGGTGAACTCCAGGTTCCCAAAAAAGAAAAGGTTATTATTTGTGCACTTTTTATCCTGTAAGCCAAGCAAAATAAAAACAGGCATAGTTTCCAATATACCCCAGTGTTTCCTTTGCGATATCAGCTCTGTGCACCTGCGTGGAATCTCTATTTGCCACAAAGACCAAAATCATCTCTCTTGCTTATAACTCCTTCTCTTCACCTCAAGCAGCCAACACAGGTTAAAAAACAACTTGCCCTGTCTGCACTAGAGTTGAGTTAACATAGATTAGCTAACATGTTTTAAAATAGATACTGTTTTTATCCTAGTCTAAACAAGCCCAAGGTGGCAATACAGCAGATTGAACACCATGACATGCTGAAACCTGGCTGGTTTTATGAGGTTAGTATTTAATTCCCCTAAATTACATTTTTTTTGTGTGTGTATTGTGGGGGCGAGAGCACCACCAGGCACACTTCAGAGGAGAGAAATCTTCAGGCATGATTGACATTGATTTTCTGCCTCAGAGAGATTCAAACAAAGGAGGCCGATGCCAATGCAAGCAGTATGGAGTGAACTGATGAAGGACACTGTTCCTGCACTTGGATGGTCTCTCTCCTATTCTCCCTTCCAAGGACAGGAGACCAAATCTTTTTCAGTCATCCTTTTACATGGCTGACTTTGCTTATTTGGATGTAGGCCCGCATTTCCCCTCCTGGCCCCCATACTTTACCTGCCTAGCCGCTGCCCTCCATTGCACATTGTGAGGTGTGTGTGTATATATAAAGTTACTAAAGTGTTTTGAAATCCTTCATATCTCTGGGGGGAAGCTTGTCCTCTTTCTAACATGACTGGCCTTCTCTCTCCATTTTCACAGGCTTCAAAAATCACCCCCTTGAGTTAAAATAAAAATAGGGTGGCTGAAATTGTTAGGCTAGATCAGGAGTGGGCAAACTTTTTGGCCTGAGGGCCACATCTTAGTATGGAAACTGTATGGCGGACCATGAATGCTTATGAAATTGGGGGGTTGGGGTGTGGGAGGGGGTGAGGGCTCTGGCTGGGGGTACAGGCTCTGGGATGGGGCCAGAAATGAGGAGTTCAGGATGCGGGAGGGGCCCTGAGGTAGGGCAGGGAGTTGGAGTGCAGGGGAGGGGGAGAGCTCCAGCTTGGTGTATGGGCTCTGGGGTGGGGCTGGGGATGAGGGGTTTGGAGTACAGGAGGGTGCTCTGGGCTGGGACCAAGGGGTTCGGAGGGTGGGAGGGCATCAGGGGTGCAGGCTCCCAGTGGTGCTTGCCTCAAGCAGCTCCCGGAAGCAGTGGGATGTCCCCCTCTCCAGCGCCTATGCAGAGGCACGGCCAGGCAGCTCAGCGCACTGCCCTGTTTGCAAGCGATGCCCCTGAAGCTCCCATTGGTCATGGTTCCCGGCCGATGGGAGCTGTGGGGGTGGTGCTTGGGGCGGGGACAGTGTGTGGAGCCCCCTGGCTGCCTCTATGCATAAGAGCCAGTGGGAGACATGACACTGTTTCCGGGAGCCACGTGGAGCCCAGGCCCTGCTCCCTGGCTGGCAGGAGCTAGAGGGCTGGATTAAAATGTCTGAAGGGTCAGATGTGGCCTCCAGGCCATAGTTCACCCTTCCCTGGGCTAGGAGCACATCCAGTGCCCACTGAAAACAATGGGAGTCTTTCCATTTATTTCAATGGACATTGAGTTAGGCCCTGATTAAGTAACAGAAATTATCTACACCACATTCTCTTCAGTCTGAATTTTTTTTTTCAGTGAGTGATATGAGGTAGCTTTAACTGTAAACTAAGGCTCACTACTATGCATAAGAACATGGCTTTAGACTAACCATCACATCAGATGTTTCCAGTATTCTGGGTAAAACAGTTATACAGCATTAAGAGGTTTTATGTTCATTTTGATACTTTACTGTAGAGTTTAAGGTATTATTCAATCTTGGTGTCTCTTGTCAGTTGCATCTGTCCTTTTTCTTGCAGGGAAACCAACTCAAAGCTGATCCCACCCCCAAGATGAGAAAAGACATGAAGCTATGACATGCACAGCGTCATTTTGGGGGTTCAATTCTGAAGTTCCTGCTCAGGCTGCACTCCCAATGAACTCCATTCGGTTTTGCCTGCAGAAGCAGGCAGCGTGTTCTGAAGAAAAGATCAGGAGACTGAGCATCAGGACATTCTGAGTTCAAATGAGATGTTTTTGTGAAAGATCTGTTCTAGGAATTATTTTGAAGAAATTCCGTGGCCTGTGTGATACAGGAGGTCCAGATGAGATGATCACAATGGTTTGTTCTGGCCTAGGAATCTATTAATCTACATCCTAGTTTACCCATTAATTTGTTCTGCACCCTGAGATGAATTCCTTCATCTTTCTGCCTCAGTTTCTCCATCTGTAAAATGAAGATAATATTTGCGATGGGCTGGATCATAGGAACCCCCTTGGGAACTGCCAAGTGATGTGCCAAGACTACTTCTGCCCCTGCTTTCCCTGCCACCTCGGGACACCAGCATCCTGTCTTGCTGAGCCAGACACTCCTGTCTGCTCCAGCACAGACCCAACGTCTGAATTACTTGCCCCAAAGCTGCAGGTTTACCTGAAAGCAGTTTACAGAAGTGTGCTTGTTTTAACACTCAGATGCCCAACTCCCAACAGAGTCTAAACCCAAATAAATCTATTTTACCCTGTATAAAGCTTATACAGGATAAACTCATAAATTGTTTGCCCTCTATAACACTGAGAGAGAGATATGCACAGCTGTTTGCCCCCCCCCCCCAGGTATTAACACATACTCTGAGTTAATTAATAAGTAAAAAGTGGTTTTATTAAATACAGAAAGTAGGATTTAAGTGGTTCCAAGTAGTAACAGACAGAATAAAGTGTATTACCAAGTAAAATAAAATAGAATACGCAAGTTCATGTCTAAGAAACTGAATACAAATAAAATCTCACCCTGAAGGATGTTTCCATAAGTCTCTTTCACAGACTGGATGGCTTCCTAATCTGGGCACAATCCTTTCCCCTGGTACAGCCCTTGTTCCAGCTCAGGTGGTAGCTAGGGGATCCCTCATGATGGCTGCTCCTCTTTGTTCTGTTCCACCCATTCATTTATCTTTTGCATAAGGCGGGAATCCTTTGTCCCTTTGGGTTCCCACCCGCACCCTCCTCCCCTTCTCAATGGGAAAGCACTAGGTTAAAGATGGATTCCAGTTCACGTGACATGATCACGTGTCACTGTAAGACTTCATTACCCACTTGCCAGCACACACGTATACAGGAAGACTTGCAAGTACTGTATGTAATACAGAGCCATCAGCAGTCAGTTGTCCTGGTTGATGGGAGTCATCAAGATTCCAAACCACCATTAATGGCCCACACCTTGGCTAATTACAATAGGCCTTCAGAGTTATAATTCATATTTCTAGTTTCAGATACAAGAGTGGTACATTTATACAAATAATCTATTGAGTGTGCTCATCCTAAGATATGTAATGATACCTTATAACAGACCTTCTGCATGAAGCATACTTACATTCACACTCATTAGCATATTTTCATAAAGTCATATAGAATCATCACAATTTTTAACTACCTCCTCCTTGTGATAGTCTGAGGGTTACTTAATTAACAGTTTTTAAATAGTTAAAAAATGTAAACCTATACAATTGCTAATTATTTTTATCAAGGGGTTCTGGATTGGCACTTAAATGCCAAGCTGTTAGGTGCTTGAGACATACCTTAAGTCGATTAGACTAGACCAGACCCTAAAATGGACTGAGTGAAACAGATAAAAAGGATTGAAATGTCTTTTACTGTCATTCAGTTGATTATGTGATGGCAGGGAGTGGACTTGATGTCCCAAAAGGTCCCTTTCAGTCCTGTGTTCCTAAAACCAGAAATAACAAAGTATGGCTGAGCAAGACCTTTAGCGATCGTTACATGTGTAGCAGGGTGAAATACATTGTACCGTGCATAAAATAATCACGTTTATACATGCCCCTGTGCTCTTCAGTCATCTGCAATATTCCCCCTTCAAAGGTTTGTCCTACCTAAAGAGAACCAAAGGCTTAAAAATGGATCCCCTCTTCGCTTGCACTAAGAGATTTCTATGCACCCAAATAATTTAGTCTCTTTATCTGTTCCCATCCATTAAAATAGCCTTGTGGCAGAGCCAATTACAAAGACCTAGAGTTCTTGCTACTTATTAGAATGAGGTGCTGGCTGAAATCTTAACACTTTTTTTTTTGGCAGTGGGGGAGGGATTGCACTGTCATGAGGTGGGCTTAGCTGATGCAATTCTCATTTCTGGAAATTTCCACACATTTTGAAATCTTACTGAAGTACATAAGAACGGCCTTACTGGGCAGACCAAAGGTCCATCTAGCCCAGTATCCTGTCTACCAACAGTGGCCAATGCCAGGTGCCCCAGAGGGAGTGAACCTAACAGGTAATGATCAAGTGATCTCTCTCCTGCCATCCATCTCCACCCTCTGACACACAGAGGCTAGGGACACCATTCCTTACCCATCCTGGCTAATAGCCATTAATGGACTTAACCTCTATGAATTTATCCAGTTCTCTTTTAAACGCTGTTATAGTCCTAGCCTTCACAACCTCCTCAGGTAAGGAGTTCCACAAGTTGACTGTGCGCTGCTTGAAGAACTTCCTTTTTCATAGATTCATAGACTTTAGGACTAGAAGGGACCTCAAGAGGTTATCGAGTCCAGTCCCCTGCCCTCACGGCAGGACCAAATACTGTCTAGACCATTCCTAATAGACACTTATCTAACCTACTGTTAAATATCTCCAGAGATGGAGATTCCACAACCTCCCTAGGCAATTTATTCCAGTGTTCAACCACCCTGACAGTTAGGAACTTTTTCCTAATGTCCAACCTAAATCTCCCTTACTGCAGTTTAAGCCCATTGCTTCTTGTTCTATCATTAGAGGCTAAGGAGAACAAGTTTTCTCCCTCCTCCTGATGACACCCTTTTAGATACCTGAAAACTGCTATCATGTCCCCACACAATCTTCTCTTTTCCAAACTAAACAAACCCAATTCTTTCAGCCTTCCTTCATAGGTCATGTTCTCAAGATCTTTAATCATTCTTGTTGCTCTTCTCTGGACCCTCTCCAATTTCTCCACATCTGTCTTGAAATGCAGTGCCCAGAACTGGACACAATACTCCAGTTGAGGCCTAACCAGTGCAGAGTAGAGCGGAAGAATGACTTCTCGTGTCTTGTTTACAACACACCTGTTAATGCATCCCAGAATCATGTTTGCTTTTTTTGCAACAGTATCACGCTGTTGACTCATATTTAACTTGTGGTCTATTATGACTCCTAGACCTCTTTCTGCCATACTCCTTCCTAGACAGTGTCTTCCCATTCTGTATGTGTGAAACTGATTGTTCCTTCCTAAGTGGAGCACTTTGCATTTGTCTTTATTGAACTTCATCCGGTTTACCTCAGACCATTTCTCCAATTTGTCCAGATCATTTTGAATTTTGACCCTGTCCTCCAAAGCAGTTGCAATCCCTCCTAGTTCGGTATCGTCTGCAAACTTAATAAGCGTACTTTCTACGCCAACATCTAAGTCGTTGATTAAGATATTGAACAGAGCCGGTCCCAAACCAGACCCCTGCGGAACCCCACTTGTTATACCTTTCCAGCAGGATTGGGAGCCATTAATAACTACTCTCTGAGTACGGTTATCCAGCCAGTTATGCACCCACCTTATTGTAACCCCATCTAAATTGTATTTGCCTAGTTTATCAATAAGGATATCATGCGAGACCGTATCAAATGCCTTACTAAAGTCTAGGTATATCACATCCACCACTTCTCCCTTATCCACAAGACTCGTTATCCTATCAAAGAAAGCTATCAGATTGGTTTGACACGATTTGTTCTTTACAAATCCATGCTGGCTATTCCCTATCACCTTACCACCTTCCAAGTGTTTGCAGATGATTTCTTTAATTACTTGCTCCATTATCTTCCCTGGCACAGAAGTTAAACTAACTGGTCTATAGTTTCCTGGGTTGTTTTTATTTCCCTTTTTATAGATGGGCACTATATTTGCCCTTTTCCAGTCTTCTGGAATCTCTCCCGTCTCCCATGACTTTCCAAAGATAATAGCTAGAGGCTCAGATACCTCCTCTATTAGCTCCGTGAGTATTCTAGGATGCATTTCATCAGGCCCTGGTGACTTGCAGGCATCTAACTTTTCTAAGTGATTTTTAACTTGCTCTTTTTTTATTTTATCTTCTAAACCTACCCCCTTCCCATAATCATTCACTACATTAGATATTCCTTCAGATTTCTCAGTGAAGACCGAAACAAAGAAGTCATTAAGCATCTCTGCCATTTCCAAGTTTCCTGTTACTGTTTCTCCCTCCTCACTGAGCAGTGGGCCTACCCTGTCCTTGGTCTTCCTCTTGCTTCTAATGTATTGATAAAAAGTCTTTTTGTTTCCCTTTATTCCCATAGCTAGTTTGAGCTCATTTTGTGCCTTTGCCTTTCTAATCTTGCCCCTGCATTCCTGTGTTGTTTGCCTATATTCATCCTTTGTAATCTGACCTAATTTCCGTTTTTTATATGACTCTTTTTATTTTATAGGTCATGCAAGATCTCATGGTTAAGCCAAGGTGGTCTTTTGCCACATTTTCTATCTTTCCTACCCATCGGAATAGCTTGCTTTTGGGCCCTTAATAGCGTCCCTTTGAAAAACTGCCAACTCTCCTCAGTTGTTTTTCCCCTCAGTCTTGATTCCCATGGGACCTTACCTATCAGTTCTCTGAGCTTACCAAAATCCACCTTCCTGAAATCCAGTGTCTCTATTTTGCTGTACTCCCTTCTACCCTTCCTTAGAATTGCAAACTCTATGATTTCATGATCACTTTCACCCAAGCTTCCTTCTACTTTCAAATTCTCAACGAGTTCCTCCCTATTTGTTAAAATCAAGTCTAGAACAGCTTCCCCCCAGTAGCTTTCTCTACCTTCTGAAATAAATATTTGTTTTAAACCTCCTGCCTGTTAATTTCATTTAGTGACCCCTAGTTCTTGGATTATGGGAATAAGTAAATCACTTTTCCTTATTTACTTGCTCCACATCACTCATAATTTTATATACCTCTATCATACCCCCCTTAGTCTCCTCTTTTCCAAGCTGAAAAATCCCAGACTCTTTAATCTCTCCTCATATGGGACCCATTCCAAACCCCTAATCTTTTTAGCTGCCCTTCTCTGAATCTTTTCTAGTGCCATTATATCTTTTTTGAGATGAGGCGATCGCATCTGTATGCAGTATTCAAGATGTGGGCGTACCATGGATTTATATAAGGGCAATAATATATTCTCCGTCTTACTCTCCATCTCCTTTTTAATGATTGCTAACATCCTGTTGGCTTTTTTGACTGCCTCTGCACACTGTGTTGACATCTTCAGAGAACTATCCACGATGACTCCAAGATCTTTTTCCGGATTTGTTGTAGCTAAATTAGCCCCCATCATATTGTATGTATAGTTGGGGTTATTTTGCCCGCACAGAGTCGAAAGGCAGCTAATACCTCCAGGCTGCTGCTGGCCACTGACATAAGCCAGCCACCTCCAGCTGCAGCATGGGTAGGAAGGGGTTAAGCCCTAAGGATGCATTGAGTCCCAGGGCACCTGACTGCAGGGGCTTCAACGAACTGACCAGAGAGGTGGCTCAGCAGGGGAGGGTGCCTAGGCAATGAAGCAGCCCTGCACTCCCTGATAGGGGGAGGACCCAGAGCGGGTAAAGAGGGTGCTGTGGAGCCTGCAGGATCAGGGCACAAACAAACTGGAAATTGCTTCCTCCACCACTTCAGAGCTTAGCTGAGGGGTAGAGAGGCTACCCTGTGCCAGTGCTGTGCGGGGCTTTGGCACATGCAGGGCTCAGCTCCTCCGGGCCAGTGCCCTGGCCTGGAGGGTCTTAAGCTTTCCAGGGGCACCAGCTCAGCTAGAGGCAGGGGAAAGGAAGGAGCCAGCTAGCTGAGCGGTCAGACCAGGGTCTGGTTCTCCGCACAGCGCTGGGAGCCGGACTTGCCCCGCTGGTGGGGATATGGAGGAGTAGGGGGATTTTGGGAGGGGTGAAGGGACAAAGAAGGGAGAGGACAGTGAGAAGGGGAGCACATAAAGGGCCGATGGGTGGGCATCAGAGGCGACACATAACTGGCTGCCACCTGCCCACACTCACCAGCCATCACAGCGTGCAGCCACTGCTTGCCAGAAACGGGATGCTGGGGTAAAGCCCTGCTGGCCAAGAGCTGGCATGCAGTGGGAACTACATTGATGGACCAGCAGGGGGAGTGGCTGCAGCTTTGCCCCACAACCAGCCTTGCACACCCACCCCCATTATCGGCCAGTGGACACGCACACCCACCCCTGCAGGTGGGCAGGCGGCTGACGAGCAGGGTTCCAGCCAGCAGCAGGACCCACCAGTAGTGATGCAGGGGAAATAGAAAATATGCGACAATTTGCTGGTTTTAAAGAATAAACTAGGACACTTGCAGGAGGGCTTAAATAGGGGACTGTCCCTTTGAAAAAAGGATGTCTGGTCATCCTAGCCAAGAAAATTATTTAAAATATTAAAATTGAATTTTGCCAAGCCTCCCTATACTCCACAGGGAGGAAAGAAACCTGTTTCCCTTATTTTAATATTCTTAATCACATTCAGCAGCTCTTAGTTTTCATCTCCCCAGGATGCCTTTGGGGGCATTTCACATGCCTACAAGCTTTGGTGGGAGGCAGTGCACTGAGTCCTGGAAAGAGATTAACAATCCATTTAGGCCATTTTGGGCCCAGCGCATGCAATGGCACTAATATTTGTTCTCTGTTGTGCAGAATATTAGTGCCAGTGGCAACAATCACCTAGAAATCAGCATTTAAAAAATAGTGAAGATCATTGCATGACTTATAACCCCTTTTTCATGACACAAGATAGATGGTCAAGTCACATACAAAAATAAATGGGAGACAAGCTAGTCAGAGCTATTAAGTAACTTCTCTATAGCTTTTATTCATACCTGATCAAAGTGTTCTCTTGATTACAGATATCGTTACAGACCCTAAATCATTGTAGTGCCAGTGTTATCCTGGCCTCATTTCCAGAGCTCAGTGCCACACCTGAGGTGCTTTAAAAGTGCTGCAGCTGGCCTGGCTCAGCCCTAATAGCAGTAATGGCTAGGGAGTGGCTGATTGTTTCACAGAGCCAGGCTCTTTCAACAGCAAACTGGGAGAAGCAGGCTTGCTGGTTCTTCATCAGGTAACAGAACCTTTTTAAGGCATAGTTAAAGGCTCTGCTCTGGAGAAACAGTATGCAAAGGCTACTTACTATTTATTTGAATGGTTAGCGTATAGGGATCCTAAATGTGGACTAGGACCCCATTGTGCTAGGGTCTTTGTGAACACAGGCAGTCCCTGCCCTAACGAACTAACCAAAAAAGGCAGCTAAATATCAATCATAGTGCATATATTCTTGGCAAAAAATAAAAAAAAGGTGCCTAGTGTCAAAATGGAGCCATCTTCAAGGGAAGGGTTTCCCTGTCCCTTCAACAGCTCTGCTGCCTTTGAGTGAGAACCAGCCAGACAAGGAGATAGTAAGAAAGCCTTCTGCTTACTGGTCAAGCCACCTTCACTTTCTGCTGCGTCTACCTAGTGTTGCTTTATGTAAATAATTAGAGATGAGGTTTTGTGCTATTCTACACAGAGACACACTGGCTTTAAGTTAATCAGCAAGTGTATAATATGAACTATCAGTATGGGCTTGAGGTGGGCAGGCCATGGAGTCTGAACTCTCCCAACGGTCTGGGGGAGGCAAGGGTTTGGAGTTAGAGATCTGGTTCTGCCCATTGTAAATCTAGAGGTTAGCCACAGAGTTCAGATGTGGATCCCCTGCCAGTTTTGCCCAGAGTTTGGGGCAGCTCAGGTCTAGGGGGCGGTGGTTTTGATCCATCTCAACAAAGGGGCTTTTTTTTACAGCCCTTCTCCCATACTTTTCATTGGGATGAGGCACAGATCTGTCTGTACGGCTCTGGATGTTGTGCACAATCTCTTCATTTAACCTGATGGAAGTCTTCAAATGAGGAAAACAGCACTGGCCAGAGCAGGGAGCTTGGGGTGAGGCATGACTGATTGCTTTCTCTATGACTTCATCTGTCAGTTCAGGCTCATCATGCAGCACTGCTGAAATCAGTAACAAACTGTAAGCAGGTGACAGGTACTAACTATCTTGAGCTTGCATCACAAGTACTAGGATACTGATACTTAGCACCTGCCATTTTTTATTTACTGTAGTGCCTAGAAGCCCCAACTGGAATCAAGGTGGCACAGTGCTAGTAAAAGAGAGACTACTTCAAAGAGATTAAAATCTCAATAAGACAACGGCTGAGAGGGAAACAGATACACGGTGAGAAAAAATGTCTTGCCCAAGGTTACACTTATATAATGCCTTATTCTTCAAGGCATTTCACAATATTAACTAACCCCCCGACCCTACCCTTCTAGGTAATTAAGTATGATTGTTGTCCTCAGTTTTTTGATGGGGAAACTAAGGCACGGAACAGTTGCTGCTTCCCCAGGGATATACAGTGGGTCAGTGGCACATCTAGTACTAGAACTCAGAGGTCATTGAATCCCAGTCCCCTGTGCCTTTATCCAGATCACACTGAACAAGTTCAATGTAGCCATGTTGCTTTGCAAGACCTGATAAATTTTACTTAATAACATGAGTGATACTGTACGCAAGGGAAATAGCACATCTGACTCCAGACTCATAAAGAGAAACCTTACCATCGACAGGATTTTAGATTTCTTTATTTTAGGACCTGATCCTGGGATGTACCTCCTTAAAGGAACTGAGCACCCTCTTCTCCCATTGTCTTGGCTGGAAATGTGGGCACTCGCTCCCAGGCAGGATCAGGATCTATAGAACTTGTTTTCTTTACATTTGTTCTTTTTCTCTCAGTTTTACATACAGTTCACCACATCCATATGTACTAAGCAGCTGGCTGGTGCTTGCACTAACAACCAAGGTGTGGCAATGCCAAGAATGCAAATATATTTTAAAATAGATATAAGTGGGATTGTTCAAAAACAAAAAAAATTAGCAATACCCTGATTGGCTGGTACTGCTGCTCCATGCTGTGGAGTATGGTCTGGCCTTGTGGAAACTCTGTCTTTGGAATGTTTTTACCTTATGCATGTGTGCTGGGAATGTTCTTTGCTAATTGGTGCTAATTCTGTTTCTGAACATCTTTACCCTGATTTGGTCACTGTTTTCTGCCTTTTGGGGCCCCTTAGTGTACGCTGGTGCATTTGATTCATTAAATGTTCTGTTAAAAGCTTTTTAATATTTAATGTTTTTGTGTTGGAAGGAAGGAGAGTTACAGACACAATTTGGTGCCATATTGTTGTGGATCCTCAATGGGACTCAGATGTAAAATAAACTGTCAGGATTTTGACTTTGATCTGTAAAGTCCCTTGCCTTGGCTCCTGGTCATCTAGTCATCTCTGACTAGTCACCTCCCTTCCCACCTACAAATGTGGCAGCTGGATCAACTGATCTCCTTACACTTAGTCCCTGCAAACTGAGGTAAGGAGAGTGTATTGACTCCAGAATTCGCTCCAGCCATTAGGTAAATAGAGCCCAGGCCTCTGGCCATCAGAATGCAATGTAAAGCCTATTTCCCTATTCAGGCACATGTGGGTAAGGTGTATTTTGTTATTTTCAATTGTTTAATTCTGGACCTGGGTCCATATATCTGGTTGACATCGGTCCACCAGTTCTTGCATTGTTTCTAATTAGTTGTGCATGATTATGATGAGGGAAGTAAATCAAATGCACAAATCTATTTTCCTTTAAAGCCTTTATGACTAAGTGTTGTAGTGGACTTGATCCTGTGAGGTACAGAGTTTTGAAAGTTGAGAGCACTCCATACCTCTGAGCCAGTGCTTACCATTGGATGGGCCTTTGGTTACTTATCTTCGTTGCTGCTGCTTATCTGTACTGCAGTAAATGTATCTGCACAGGCAATCTGCTGTTTGCCTGTTGACATTTATCTATAATATTCAATCTATAAAATATTCATGCACATGGCTTTGGTGTCTGCAGGATTTGAATGCGAGAAGGACATATTTTAAAAGGGAGAATAATGAATCATCTGCAGTGTTTCAGACACCTCAGGCAAAGGTTTTTTAAAGATCAGTTAATTCAGTGTGTGACCTGTGTAAGGGATCTTGGGTGTATAAGAGAAGTCAAAAATAACCTCTTGGAAGGTCAGAAAAAGCACATCTTTTGCACTAGGATAGCCTTGTATGTCATGGCAAATAACTTTATTGTGATAGGAAACACAAGAGGCTACCAAACACAAATCAGTAGAGGGAATCCTAGGACCAACAAGTCTGTAATGGATTCTCAGACCAGCCCTTGTGAACTACTCTCTGCTTGGGGACTTTCCCTTTGTAAAACAGAAAGCCCATGTCTACCCAGGGGGAGAAAGGGGCAAGTGGGGCATTTTGCCCCAGGCCCCACTGGGGCCCCCATGAGAATATAGTACTCTATAGTATTGCAACTTTTTTGTGGAAGGGGCCCCCGAAATTGCTTTGCCCCAGGCCCCCTGAATCCTCTGGGCAGCCCTGTGTCTACCTTTATGAAAATATTTCAGATGAGATTTGTTGTCTAGGAATTAAATCTTGGCTTGCCAACTGGGTGGACAATAGCACAAGAAATATTTATATTTAAAACAGAGCTAGCAGTTCATATTGATCTGTTTTCAGGTTATTCGAGCTTTTGATTGGTCCCAGAACTAGGGATGAATTTCAGCTTGTCATATTAAACGTTCTCTCTGTGTCACTGCAGGTAGAGAGGTTTACAGAGAGAGCCTTTATAAAGCTTCCTATTCAGATCTGATGTAGGATGCTTTTTTTCTTTTCTTTTTTTTTAAACATATAAATGAAGTCTACCAGAGCAAATGTGAAAGCAAAGAATTCAGCGATTCTGTGCAAATGAAACCCTGCTTGACTCCTCTTGGTTAACAAGGTTATGTGCATCCTATTTCACAAAGGGAGCGGAATGCTGCATAGGTAGAAAACAAATAGTCCCTGTCGTCAAGGCAAAGTGAGCTAAATGCATTTAAAGCAGGAGCCAGTTTAGAAAAGAGAAGATTTCAAAACAGTCAAATACTCACTTTGCACATGCTCCAGATATTACAGTGAGATGCATCAAACTTGCCCCCCACCCCAGTCTCTGCTCGGCTTCTGAAATCCATGCTGGTTAGATATTTCCACACAGGGAAATGCGTGGGTCTTGTCTCCTGGATCATGTGACTAAACAGGAGTGAAGGAAACTTGAAGTGAAATGGGTTTATTTAACATGTTGCTGTCTGAGCATGACTCATGAACTGCATTGGTGGTGGTTTGTGTGTGCTTTTTAACTAACAGGGATTTTTCTTTAACCCAGAACAAATGACAAATTTGCTGAACAATGTGTCTGTGCATTGAGCAAGGTGCGTACAACCTCCTGACTTCATCTGGCTGAGCCCAGATCCTGAAGTCCTGTGGTAGTTAAACTGGTTACACAGCAGAACATGCACATTCTGGTCCTGTACCCAGCAATGCCATCTTCAGCCTCACTGTACTCAGTTATTTGGGCAGAGGCTGTGAAAATGGAAGTGTGTCAGAGATGATCCTGCCTGAATATTGTGGAGACCATCATGAATGGGAGCCAGCATGCTCACAAACACCATCATTAACCTACCTTTGTTTTGCTTCAGTTTGCAAAAAGGATGTAGGGTTCTTCTGGCAGCCTGAGTTCCTAGCAAACCTGTGTACTGAGTGGAGTTAGTTACAAATGGTCTTGAAACGGAACAGAATTTCTGATCTGAGAGCCCCATGCTTCAGGGGAACTCTGAATCCAAATGTGGATAGGCTCTTTGCAAATGGGCTCTGATCTCAGGGTTTGATTCAGTGCTCCATGTCCAAGGTATCTGAGCTTTTGGCTGTTGTGTATCTGGATCCAAATCCTGCAGCCCAAACTCTCCTTTAGTTTGAAATGTGAAGGGTTTATTGCACCAAGGTCTTGTTTGATAGAGCTTTGACAGGGCGCATCACCAGAGCTGAGACTTAGCAGGAGGTTTTGCAGGGGTAGCGCATGCGTGCACATTTTTTATTAGTTTTCATTTCAGGGCTAAACCCTGACACTTAAAGCCAGACCTTCCAGGCTGTGCCAGGCCATGCTAGTGAGATTCCTGTAGCTTCCACCTGAAACCACAAATCCTTCCCTTAGCTCCAGATCTTGGCCTAAGCTCCCTCTTATTTTAGCCTGGGCTTGTATGTTAGTTTTGTAAGGAAGCGCCAAACCACAGGTGTGTTGCCTGCTTTTGTGCCATACTATCGATGCTTTGCTTGGATCTAGCCAGGCACGGTTGCAGTGGAGCACGCTGCATATTATTTAGCGACCATTTCCAGTGTTTCTGTTGGCTGACAGTGTAGACCAGTGGTCCTCAATGCGGTGCCTGTGGGTGCCCTGGCGCCCACCAGGGCATTTATGTGCACCCGCCTACTGACAAGGGAGCCGGTCAACCCGCCACCGAGAAGCAGCAATGCTGACATGCCGCTGCTTCTCGGCGGCAATGCTTCTTGATGATGCTGGTTCTCAGCAGCATTTTGGTGGCTGGTTGTCCGGTGCTCGCCACACTCTTCTGGGAATATGGATATGCTATTGCAACAGAAATGTTGGGGACCACTGGTGTAGACCGCGAGCTTTTCTGCAGCCAGGTGAATGTTAAGGAAAAGCAGGAATTATTCTCCTCCAAAGGGAGTATGTGAACATTGGCAGATACAGGCCTGAACTTTAAACAGTGAATAAATATGTGCAGGGCCCATGGCATTAAAGCATGTTTACATGTTTGATACTACACAGCAGCACTATTCAGAAGGTCACAAGATCCTCTACTCTCCTGAACACACAAAAGGTGGAAGTGAACACACATTAAGCAGCCATAGTAAGTTGCTGTGTAGGAAGGATCAACCCCAAATCCAACACTTACGGTACTGTGCAGTTCTAGTGCTGGGGTGCTGCCAAGCCCTCTCAGAGGTCCAGAGGAGCCCGGGCCACTTCCAGCTTTTGAGGGCCCTGTCATGGTATAAATCCCCAATCTGAACCTTAGAGTCCAAAAGATGGGGTACCAGCATGAACTCCTCTAATCTTAATTACCAGCTTAGATCTAATAGGCTGCCTGTCATAAACAGATAGCTAAGGGTTAATGTCTCTTTCACCTGAAACACCTGACCAGAGAACCAATCAGGAAACCGGATTTTTTCAACTTTGGGTGGAGGGAATTGTGTGTCGGAGTCTTTTGTTTCTGTCTGCCTGCTTTCTCTGAGCTTTGGAGAAGTAGTTCTGTTTTCTAATCTTTTGTTTCTAAGTGTAAGGACCAAGAGATCAGATAGTAAGTTATATGGTTTCTTTTCTTTGGTATTTGCATGAATATAAGTGCTGGAGTGCTTTGATTTGTATTCTTGTTGAATAAGGCTGTTTATTCAATATTCTTTTAAGAAATTGCCCTGTATTGTGTCATCTGTATACAGAGAGACTATTTGTATTTTTTCTTTCTTTTTATATAAAGCTTTCTTTTAAGACCTGTTGGAGTTTTTCTTTACTTCAGGAAAATTGAGTCTGTACTCACCAGGGAATTGGTGGGAGGAAGAAATCAAGGGAGATCTGTGTGTTGGATTGCTAGCCTGACTTGGCATTCCCTCTGGGGAAATAGGAAAGTACTTTTTGTTTCCAGGATTGGAAACGGAGAGGGCAAGTTACTCTGTTTGGATTCACAGAGCTTGTGTCTGTGTATCTCTCCAGGAGCATCTGGAGGGGGGGAAGGGAAAAAGGATTATTTCCCTTTGTTGTGAGACTCAAGGGATTTGGGTCTTGGGGTCCCCAGGAGAGGTTTTTCGGGGGGACCAGAGTGCCCCAAAACACTCTAATTTTTTGGGTGGTGGCAGCAAGTACCAGGTCCAAGCTGGTAACTAAGCTTGGAGGTTTTCATGCTAACCCCCATATTTTGGACGCTAAGGTCCAAATCTGGGACTAAGGTTATAACATGGTGGCAGTAGGTGGGATCTAGACAGAATCCAGAAGCCAGTAGGAATATTATATTTTTCTTTTCTCTGCTAAGGGCTTTTTAGCAGAGAGAAACAGTTTGGTTTTAAAAGGGAACCAGAGAGAATTTTTTTTTTCTGCTCTCTCTAGCAGTTTGTGGTTTGCATGTTAAGCGAGAAGCCATTAAGAGACTGTTGAGGGTCTTTTGTCATGCAATAGCCCTCCCATTAGGAGGCAAGTACCAGCACTTATATGCATGCAAATAAAGTGGTTTTT
This sequence comes from Gopherus evgoodei, assembly GCF_007399415.2. Lineage (NCBI taxonomy): Eukaryota > Metazoa > Chordata > Testudines > Testudinidae > Gopherus > Gopherus evgoodei. The sequence goes on along the minus strand of NC_044325.1, from coordinate 109,609,638 downwards.
CTGGTTTCCCTTCATTGAACATTAGCTAGAGAGAGAAAGGGAAAAAAGCACTGTTGCTAGGCAGACTCCAGGAGGGAACAGAGCCTGCAGTTCAGAAGATAAACACCGGAGGGCACCCCAACACAAGAAAACAGGAACCATGTCTACCAGGACAAAAATAGAGGCCGAAGACCAATTCAAAGAAGCTGAACACAGGCGAGAGATGGAAAAACACAAACAGGAACTAGAAATAAAACAAAAAGAGATGGAGATAAAACAAAAGATTAGAAAACAGAACTACTTCTCCAAAGCTCAGAGAAAGCAGGCAGACAGAAACAAAAGACTCCGACACACAATTCCCTCCACCCAAAGTTGAAAAAATCCGGTTTCCTGATTGGTTCTCTGGTCAGGTGTTTCAGGTGAAAGAGACATTAACCCTTAGCTATCTGTTTATGACACTGCCACCAACCAGGACTTACAGTGCCTGGTATACTCTGGTCCCCCCAAAACCTTCCCTGGAGACCTCAAGACCCAGATCCCCTGGATCTTGACACAAGGAAAGTAAACCCTTTCCCCCACCGTTGCCTCTCCCAGGCTACCCCTCCCTGCGTTACCCTGGGAGATCACTGTGATTCAAACTCCTTGAATTTTAAAACACAGAGGAATTCCACCTCCACCCCTCCTCTCTCCCACCAATTCCCTGGTGAGTACCGACTCAATTTCCTTTGAGCCTTAACAAGGGGAAAATCAATCAGGTCTTTTAAAAAGAAAACTTTTAATAAAAGAAAGAAAGAGAGTAAAGATCATCTCTGTAAATTCAAGATGGTATATTACAGGGTCTTTCAGCTTATAGACACTAGAGAGAAGCCTCCCCCCAGCAAAAATACAATTTAAAATACTTCCAGCAAAATACACATTTGCAAATACAGAAAACAATCAAAAGACTAAACTCGCCTTTTTCCTGGTACTTAATAAAATTAGAACAGAAGAGATTTTTTCAGAAAGATTGGAGGAATCTGCTTACATGTCTGGTCCCTCTCAGAACCCAGAGAGAACACAGACAAAGAAAGAACACAGAAACAAAGACTTCCCTCCACCGAGATTTGAAAGTATCTTGTCTCCTGATCGGTCCTCTGGTCAGGTGTTCCAGGTTCACTGTTTGTTAACCCTTTACAGGTGAAAGAGACATTAATCCTTAACTATCTCTTTATGACAGGCCCTAGCTATAATAAAAATAAAAAATGACAACACATGAAAACAAAATAAGGCACCAAAAAAAGTGAGACATAATTTGAACATTTTTTTTTATTTAACAAATGCTTTTCTAGCCTTTCTGTGCAAATGCACTAGTTACGGAGGAAAAGCTAGCTTTCGTGCAATGCCACAGTTGATATTAAGCATGGCAAGCCCATTAAAACGCTCTTATCCTATAATGGAATGGTGATAGTTCTTTACCTGTTTCAACACGTTGAAGGTGCGTTCACCTGAAGCCACTGATGCAGGCAAACTGACAGAAATATGCAATGCAATTGTGATATTAGGAAACATCCCAGAGAGTCCAAGTATTTGTCGAAGCAATTCCTTCGGCTTGCAATCCAATTTAGAGTTCAGGGAGATATTCGTTTGAGAAGGAGGAACTCGTCACTGAGATCTTTTGAGAAGAAAACCTATGATGATGGCCAAGCTACCAAGCTAGGGCTCAACCAACCAACCAGTCACCTCATTTAGCTACCATGTGAGGGTAATAATGAGGAATTCTCACACACAAATAATTCCCTAGTCAACTAGACATAAAACTATAAAGACACTAAAATTTAACAATTCTCTACCTTTCAACATGCACTTAATCCAGCACCAGTCATTAGTGGTTTGTTTATATAATCAGCTGATCTGAGAGGACACATTAATCACCGTCTAATCTTGTGCCATCAGAACCAATACATTTTTATTAATATTTATGAACATTTTAAACTCTTTAATAGGACAAAATCTATATCAGTTAACAAAAAAAATTGTCTTTTACCAAATCACATCTTATTTGCTTAAATTTGCAGCTCTAAGCTGAGTGTGTGTCACTTTATGGTCTGATGGGGATGCGCATAAAAACAAGTTGCGAAACTTATCAAATGCCAAAAAAATTAACACGCATCTAAATTTTAGGCCCCCTTCAAGCTTGAGGCCCAGGCCAAAGGGGGCTCCTGACCCTCCTCTGATTGGCCTTGAGTGATGCATTGGTCGAGGTGTATGCGTGCTTGCAGATAGTGTGGGGGGCAAGGGCGTACATTAATGCTGGGGCCATCCTCATTTGAAAGCCCTTTGAGAAGATCAAGCCCAAACAGCGGCACTGTTTGCATCCTCTCTTTGGGGTTCCATTGACACTTTTGATTATACCACATCAAGGTCAAGCTGTCTGTCAGTAGTAAGTTACTGTTACGGTATTACTTGATCGCATCTATTGTATTGTAATTTTTGTGGCTCTGCTGCATGATACCTCTTTGCAATATACTTTGGCATGGGGAAGGACCGTGTGACTGCTCTGGAGAGCTGCAATTAGGTATTGAATTGAACCAGACTGAAAAGAGCGCTGCCTGCTTGTGAGAAGCCAGGAGATAGCAGCTTGTGTGTGAACAAGCAGAGGGTGCGATGAACTGTGGCCAGGAACAGTTTTAGGGCCTGGCTTCACTGCTAAAAATGCTGGTTTTACTCAGGAGTAGCTCAGACACACTAGTTATCCTGAAGTAAAAGATGAGCTCTTTTAGTAGTGAAGACGGAGTTCTTAGAGACTTGGGCTCAACTATACCCAGGCCTACGTAGGTGTGTAAGGGGCTCAAAGATCCTTCCCCTCACAGCCCTGCATGGGAGCCCGAGGCCTTGCATTTTGAAAGCACAAGGACTCCATGCAGTTAGTACGCACACTGCAAGGGCACTAACCTCCCAAAGGGAGCAGGCCCAGCCATCCTCATGCAGGAGCAAGGGCACCATGCGCTTTTGGTGAGTGTGGCACGGCAGCCACATACCCTGAGTCAGGCACAGTGTCTCCCAGCATTCCTGGGACTGTGCCTCTACAGCTCCTCCCCCTTCCCCTCCTCCCCCCAATGAGCCACTGCAGAGAGCACTGAATGAAATTTGGGGCCTGGTACATCACGTTTGCTGGGCTCCACCTCCTCCCATTTCACCCCAGTTAAGATATTTTGGGGGTTACCCTGAACTCAGGGCCCTGATACAGTTGTTCTTTTTCCCTCCTTGTCAGGCCTGCCGGCAGCTGTATTTCCCTGTGTGATTTGTCCAAAGAGCCTAACTGATAATTCACTCATGGGAAACAGGAGGCTTTTTCTATGCCTAGTCAGTGTTGCAAGGTAAAAGAGCAGCATTGTGTGCCACGAGCATTCAAAAATCAAGAGTCCTGTGCAAAAAATCATGAGATTAGCTTCAAAATCATGAGAGATTTAAAAATAATAAAAAAGCTCGGGATCATTTTATTTGCGTCTCTGGTTTCTGAACCTGTAGCGAGCACTTAGTTCATGTTGTCAAGCTTTTCACCAGCACCATGAAGGCTAGAAATGTTTCTTCAAATGAAAGCTGAGTTCCTTACATATTCACTTGAGTCTGGAAGCTAGAGCTTTAAGACAAAAACAACTATTGCATGAGATGGTAGAACTGAAACAGTAAAGAAAATGAAGAGGAGAAAACCTCTGTGTTTCCTCCAGGAATCAGGTTATGTGATAAGCTGCAACAATGGCACCGTACAGCGTGGTTTTCGGCTACTGCTTGGATGTATGTGGCAAGGTCTGTACTCAGTGGCTGTGATGGGTTGTGTCTTGCAGGCCGATGGCCCAAAACATCACTGGAATGTTGCTTGCTAGTTAAGTGTTGCAGGGGAAGCAGCACGAGTGCACAATATTTAGTTATTAGGTAGGTCAAAAAAAAGTCAAATTAAAAAACCAAAATAGATACGAAAAATCTTGATCTATATTTCTCACCAACTTAAAAGCAGTTTAATGTCTAATTTTGGACTAAGCTTTTTGACTCTGCACAATTTTAAGTGGAATTTCTTGGAAGTTTACAAATAATTAATGTCTTATTTTGAAATGGGTGTTAAGGCCCCACAGTTTGGGGTGCAGAGGAACGTTCAGGGGAGAAGGAGGGGAGACTAGACATGTGCAGTAGGGCCTGTGCCAGTCCCTACAGGAGCAAAGAGGGAGCACCTCCCAGCCCAGCTTCTGCTCCACCTCCACCCCCAGCCACAGCTCTGCTTTGCCCCCCAGACCAGCTCCACTCTAGCCCCAGCTCCTCCCCACATCCCCAGTTCTGCCCCTAGCTCTGCTGTCAGCCCAAGCTCCTCTCCTGAGCCAACTGTGCAGTAATGGAGGGGGGAATGGACAGACTCCATTACTGGTAAGGGTGTCTGTGAGACTTTTGGGCACCACTGCCTTAAGATCCTTGTAAATTACTATGGATTGCAACTCCATCAGTGGCTGCTAGAAATGAGACTTTCACATTTCTATGGCTTTGCTTCAGCCTGCTTGCAAACAGGTTAATTGTTGCTAATGTACACTTTTGATGGGTTCAGGGACTGTACAAAATACAGTACATGCATCTGTGACATTTCACATCTAGTTCAGCTTAAAAAGAAATAAAATAGAGTAGTATTAAAGATCTAATCCTGCAGAAGTTACTTATGCAAAATTCTCATTAAGGTCAATGGGGCAAATTAATCCCTGGTCTGACTCTTCAAGTCAATTTGGCATTACACCACGGATGAATCTGGCCCAAGAAGAGTTGTGCATATAACTCAGGACAGCACCTTATTGTCGGACTTAAGAGGAGAATTCGGATCCCAAAGTGATCACATAATCACCCTACCTGCTTCACTATTACAGTTATGCTGCTTATGTCGTCATGGTTAAGGAAAAGGGAGAGAGTATTTCCAGCCAAGATTTTCAAAAGTGACTCAGTCTTCACTTTTGAGTGCCTAACTTGAGATACCTTTGTCTGATTCTGAGAGGGCAGATGCTCAGCGGTCTCTGAAAATCAAGTCCCATTAAGATATCAGTTGCCCCAAATTTGCTGTCTCCCCACATTACTAATCACACTTGAAAATCTTGGCCATCATACTGAGCTGTGAATTTCAAAATAAATCCAAACATTAACATATGAAGGTAGATTGTCGGTGTGGGGATACTGTAGTGGTGTGTGCAATGGAAATGCCTGTACATAAATATATTTTTGTAAGAGTATGTTTTTAGAATTTGATTTACTTTGTTTTTGGAGAAGTGGTTTTAAAATGTTTGTTTTACAGAAAACGTAAATGTCCTGCCCAAACTCCCATGCAATGCCCCTAATCCTTAAAATATTTTAAATTGTAGCTTGAGGAGAAAGGTCATTAATGACTTGTTACAAAGCCCATTGGATCAAACGATAGAGGTTTAATTGGTTTTGAACTTCGCACCAAGGCCATTTCCTGGTTATGAATAACGTGTTATGATCACAGGTGGATGGAAATATCAGCTTAACAAATACTAAGTGAAGTCAAATTATTTAACCGCTTTGTGTTTCCTGAAGTGCTTACATGGAAATAGCTAATGAGTTAATAATTAATGGGTGCATTGAAACAGGGTAGTTAAGCACCACGCTTCCCACTTGGGTCATGATCCTGCACCTGTTGAAATCAGTGGTAGAAAAAGGCACTTGGCACAAAATGGAACCCGTCCGCACTGAAACCACAGACACACAAATAAGTGCGCAAAGTTATAGGAGTGTGATTTGCAGTGTGCGCCATGGGAGGCTGTTTTTGAAAAGCCCTTTGGGACAGTTGTATTATCCTGTCCATCCAGGTCTGGTGGAGAGCAAATGCCTTTTGAACAGTGTTTGCTGAAGTGGGCTCTCCACTCGTGTAAGGAGCTGTTGTTAAGCTAATGAGCTGGAAAAGCTTCATGTGAAAACGATGCGAAATATTTGTCCAGTCTATTCATCTGAAAGAATTGTTAATTTGTGGCTGCTCAGTGACCACCTGAAGCTGCCGTAATAGCAAGTCCAAGAAGTAACTTACTGCATTACAGGAACGGAAAGCAGGAATGGGCCAACCAGCAATGTTTGTGGGAGTTTGGATCCAGATTTTTATGTCTGGCCCATCTATAATCAAAATATATTCAGTGCCAATGATTTGTCCACTGTGTCTAGCAACAGTATCTGAGATTCCTAAGTTATACAGGACTGTGACTGTGTGCAGGGATATCCAGCTCTTAGTTAGATATCACAATAAGTGTCTTGTGTACCTAATATAGTATCAGACTCTAAGAAACACACTGATGCCTGATGAGCAGCTACTTATTACTTCCAATGTAGGGTGACCAGATGTCCCGATTTTATGGGGACGGTCATGATATTTGGGGTTTTTTCTTATATAGGTGCCTATTACCTCCCACTCTCATCCTGATTTTTCACTCTTGATATCTGGTCACCCTACTTCAAATACGATGAGAAGCGAGAAAATGAGACTAGAATGAGAATAGAACTGAACTGCTTGATGATGGCTGGTTAAAAAGCAGCACAGCCTTTGTATGAAGCCTCAGCACTATCTCTGTAATGTGTGTGTCTGTCTGTCTGTCTCTCATGCACATGCAGCTGATTTGACAGAGTGTTTCCTCCTTGCACCAAATGATTGCTTTGGGAAGCAGCATCTCTTGGGAGGAAGTAAAGTGGTTTGACATGATAGGAGGAGACAGTTTTCTGAGTCGAGTGCTGAGTCAGAGCTGGGAGGGATGGGGGAGATCTCACAGCAGCTGAAGGCAAGAGAATAACCCTTTAATTTTGTGTATCTGGGGGACAGAGTTTGTACCATTTAGTATCAGACAAGAGTCGATAATGAAGGGTCCGAAGGGTCCATCTGGGACGTAAGCAAATCTGTGTGATGGATTCTGTGTGTTTCTATTTGCTTTCTGTGGCCTGTACATGCACACAAGGCTCAAGCACAACGTGTCACCTGCTTCCACAGTGCATGAAATGACCCCTCACTTAGCCACGTGAGTAGTGTGACCAGTTAGGACATGAGCTGTTGTACACAAGTATATTGCAACGAGCAGTATCCCCATCAGATAGCAATGCTTGTAAGAGATCTCTGTGTGAGGAATGCATATCTATAGCATGCCCAGATCTTGTGCCATTGAGATTGACGTGCCTAGCTGCACATCTGGTGTCTCCCCATGACCTCCAGCAGAATGATGGGGTCAGGCCAGAGGTCCTCCCAGCCTGCTTACATTGACCTGATTCTGAGTTGTCTGTGGGTGGCAAAAGGCTGCTTGGTGAACCCAGCTTCTAAAACCACTGAAAATATGTAACCTCCCTGGAGGCCCTTTGAAGCTGGCTGGCACATGTCCCATTGACATTGCTAATTGCTGCGGTGCACCCCCACGACTGCTGTTTGAAAAGCTGAAATAGAAATGTGAAGGGGGGAGGGAGGGAAAGAGGCTGTGTCTGTGATGGCCTCTATTCCACAGATTCTGGCGCTGTTCCCCAAGCCAGTACATATGTGGAGATGCAGGCAGTGGAACGTGTGCAAAGTCAATATCGCTCAGCTCTTCCTGCTTGCATGGTTGCCTCTTCAATGAATAAACCATTTCAGAAATATAGGCCAGTGCCTCATAACCATCACCATCCCTGGCTTGGGTATGGAAAACAAGCCCAGCTCCATCGGTGCATAAAACTGCTGTACACAGCCACGCACTGAAATCAGTAGGGTTTCTCTGGATATGCGCTGGGGAAACTGGGAGCAGTGTCTTGCCCCAGGAATGTACAAATGGTTATGTAAGTGGACCATACATTATTGAATATTTAAATTCACAAACACCATGACATGGTAAATATTTGCATGGAGCTAATCTGTAGCAACACTAAAGATTTTGGATGGTCTCCAAATACAATAGAACGGTTACTGATACAAGTAAAGGACTGATTTAGTTTTCTCATACATTTTTGGGTGGATCATGTCTCCTAGATCTGAATTCAGCTTTCCTTCCTTCCTCCCCCCCTCGCACACAACAAAGAGCCCAGCTTGGCACAGTTCTTCCTCCTAAGACTTCGCCCGAGGCGGGGAGGGGAATTGAGGCTGGAGGGAGCTATGAGGATGACATGTTGTCCCATTCTTCCCTGCCCTGAGCACTACAGGTAATTCCAGAAAAATTAATGATGATTTAAGTCATGTCTACACTTACAAACTTACAGTGGCACAGCTGTACTGATAGAGCTGTGCCACTATAAGAGCACTCATGTAGCTGCATTATGCTGATGTAATAAAATCAGCTTGGCAAGTGGTAGTAGCTATGTTGGTGGGAGAAGCTTTCCTGCCAACATAAGTGTCCACATTAGCGTTTAGGTTGGTGTAACTTGTATCACTCGGGGGGGTGGCTTATTCACACCCCTGAGTGATGTACATTACACCAACATTACTGTTAGTGTAGACTTAGCCTAAGGCTGTGGAGTCTTTCTTTAGGAGAGCTTGCAGAAGAAGCAGTGGTGCCATGCTGCCTGTGCTGGGTGGTGAGTCAGGGCAAGAGGTCCCAGACCTGGTGCAAAAGCACATGGGTGTCATGCGTGTGGAGGTTAACTCCTGCAGCTCCTCCCAAGTCCACAGTCTCTGGTCATTCCCCAAAAGGTGACCGCCCCTCTAAGCTCCCCAGAATAATGTGGGGGAAAACTGAGCAGTGCCTGCCCTTTGTCCCCTCACCCAGGAGGATGACCTCTGGTCCCCTGAGACTTTGATGATTTTGATTGTGTTCAATCCTAGATTTAGCAGGATCCCATCTAGCTCTTCCCTCCCTTCCCGTCTTGAAGGAATGGTCAATACCCTGTGCCTGCCCATGACTTCCCCCTAGCAATCCACCCCCTTCCCATGCAGGAGTATGGGACAGTTCCAAATGCACTTAGCTACTCAACCTACAGTATGAGGAGGATTGGGAGGAGAATCTTCCTATGCAGATGGGGTGGCCTGTGAACAGTGAGATTGTCAGCAGCCTGCCCAGGAGTCAGCTCCTCTGGCTGGGGGTGTGTGGACAAACATGGAGTCAGTTGCCCCTGTGTAAACCAATCCCAAATTTTGATAGCTGCCGTTAGCCATTGAGCCTCAGTTTATTTAATGAAGCCTGACCATATGGAGCTGGTCTCAGAATAGCACCCATCCTCAGCCAATCGGTCTGCTCCTGAAATCCAGGCCCTGTTAGGAGCATGGTACTGCACTAGGGATAAAGTAGCATTTACAAATACATTCCTGAGATTTCGCTCCAGTGTATTGTAGCTCTGAGTTTACAGATAGGAATGAACAGGCTTTCTCTTTTTTCCTCTAGTAACTCTTCAGCCATTTCTCTTTGGTCTTTCTTGGTGTTTCACTCTAGTGACTAATCTCTAGTTAGTATGGACTAACAAGTGGCAGCGAGAGACTTTCCTCCTGCTAGGATACTTAACTTTCACAAGAAAACAGAAAAATCTTGAAGAATTCAATTTCCTGGGTGTATTAAATTTATAGGGCTAACAACAAGAGTTCTGAGTAAAGCAAGGTAATTTGATCAAGTCTCCATTTCCGCCCTTACGGAATACACCTCTAGCAACACAGCACTGCCAGGTGCCTTGTTCATGCAGGGACATGCTAGATTTTTAAAATCAGAACACTTTGGGAGCCCTGCTTCCCAGATGTAGTATCCATTCTCTGTTGTCACCCATGCAATGTTTGTGCCTGGCTGCTGAAATCTGGTAGGAAAAGACCACTTGTTTTCTAGGATATTTCTTCATTTGATGAGTAGTTCCTAAGAGTGGATCATATGAGGCTGCCTGCATAAGCATGCTCTGTATGCCCTGCATGCGCCAGGAAGTATAAATGCTCAGTCATATCAAGATAAGTTTGATTCAGCATTAATCAGATAGGAAGTCTGATTTTACAGCCATTAGGCAGAGTTTAGAGCCACACCCATAGGATAAAGGAAAAATTTAGGAGGTTTCTAACCAGGAACTGGCTATTTCTGGGCCATTGCATCAGAGCTTTCCATTTGAATCACTAGACGGCTGCATTTTGTACAGTGTTTTTCAACTTGCTGTATCCCAACTTGCCCCACAGAGTCAGGTAAAACTACAAACTGTATGGTAGGAAACTAGTGCTTTTGTTGTTGCTACTACAGTATAAACTAGACCAGTGGTTCTCAACCAGGGAGCAGTCTCCCAGGGAGTACATCAAACCATCTAGATATCTGCCTAGTTTTACAACAGACTACATAAAAAGCACTAGCAAAGTCAGTACAAACTAGAATTTCATACAGCGAATGACTTGTTCATACTGCTCTATGTACTATACACTGATATGTAAGTACAATATTTAAATTCCAATTGATTTATAATGATATGGTAGAAATGAGAAAGTCAGCAGTTTTTACTAGTGTATTGTGACACTTCTGTATTTTTATGTCTGATTTTGTAAGCAAGTAGTAAGTGAGGTGAAACTGGAGGGTACGCAAAACAAATCAGACTCCTGCAAGGGGGTACAGTAGTCTGGGAAGGTTGAGAGCCACTGAACTAGAGACTCTAATGGAGATTGGGGCCCATTGTGCTAAGCGCTGTAGATATGCCTCCAAAGAGAGCATTCCTGCCTCGAAGAGTTTGATGATCTCTATCCAGTTCCCAGAACAAAATACTGTGCTGAGGCCTGATCTCCTTATTGGGCGTTTGACCTGAGTAAAGAATGAAAGGAACGGCTCAAAACTGGCTCCTTTGCTGGTAGCTACGGGAGAGAGGCCAGGGTTTGACTGCATCATGGAGCCTGAACAATGCTTTTTCCCTAAAGCTGGTCCCCCTCTAGATAAAAGTTGGGAGACTGCTGGGACAACATTGGGAACATGCAGGGCCAGATTTACACCTTACACGCCCCTAGGCACAGCACCTTCAGCGCCTCCCTGCCTACAGCTGAACTTTCTGTTGCACCATTTGAGAGATGTAAGGCACCCCTAGAACCGTGCCTACTGTGCCTAATTAGAAATCCGGCCCTGGGAACATGCTGGAATCTGGACCGCTGATGCTTGGGCAGGCCAGAGAGAGAAGAGAGCTGCTATCTTGAAGGCTAGGGGAGACACTGGCACAGATGAGGACTTGAGCAGAGGTGGAGTCAAATCAGTGGCTGATATGGGCAGTGTTGAGGAAGTGATGACAGGAAGATCTAGGAGAACTCAGGGTCAAGGATGGTGCTGTGGTTTCTGGCGGGGGAGGCCAGTGGCTGGGAGATAGACAACAGAGCAGTACGCATGAGGATACGCCCCTTGCTCAAGGGCTTATCATAATGCAGATCATTCCTAACCTGAGTCCACGGGGAAAGGAATGGCTTACGTGAGCACTGAAATTTTGGAGAGCGAAATGATATTTAGGCTTTGATGGCTTTGGGGACGCTTCTCTCTTTGGAGAGCTTTAGGTTCTGATCTTGATAAGCACATAGAGACATCTTCCCTGTTGCAGATGTTGGTGAATGCATTCCCAGAGCGACCTGAAGGACCCACAGCCCCACTGAAGCAGAAGGGAAAGGCAGTGCCTACCTCGCTGCTGGACAGAACAAGCTTTCATCCTTATGTGATCAGGCACTGAGCCAGCCCTGCTGGAAGAGGAGGAGTTTGGCTCAGGTAGGATGAAGCAGCAATAGCCTGCTGGCCCTCTCTGGTTGGGGAGCAGTAGGGTAGCCTAATGGGGTGTTCTGGAGGGAGCCAGAGAGGAGAAGGAAGCTGGGTTGGACATGAAATGGCTAAGAAGCACTTACACAGCAGGGCACAGGCTGACTGAAAGCCCAGCTCAGTCACAGGTGGAAGGAGGAGGGTAATTCCCATAGTAGGAAATGGTGAAGAAGCTGGTGATGTCTGATTGCTGAAAAATAAATCCACAGAGAAGGGAAAGCAGCTTCAGAAGGTTCACGCTGAAATCTCTTGCTACCTTCCAGACAGTGAGGCTGTACGGTGCTTTACAGAGAAGGCATTAGGTCTGTGCTCACAGCTTAGTATTTGGGGCTCATTGAGGTTCATGTCTTTTTCAGAATTTATGTTCATCAACTTTATTATGCTGTAGTAACATCCAGTGGCCCCAGTCAGGACCAGGGCCCATTCTGCTGGGGCCATACAGACACCACACCTACAATCAAGACAGAATAAGCAAAGGGGTAGTTTTAAAATGAAGAAATCGGGCTGTTTTGTTTAAGGTGGATAGAAGTGTGTACCTGAACTTTGAGTGTATAAATTTAGCTCACTTTACTGTGGTCTCTTCTGCAGTTCTTCCTCCCTTGTTGATTGACTGCTTCAAAGTAGATTCCAACCGCTGTTCCTGTTTTTGCAGCCAGGACTTTATTTAAGTGCCCTCTAGTGGACATTGTGGGTCTGTGTGGTTTTTTTTTTTTCTTTTAAAAGATGCTTAACTTGCTAGCATCATAGAAATGGAGACAGCATGCACTGACTTGGTCTCTCTTGTGTCGTGTTATGTTGTATAAAGAAATGGTGAACAATGGTAAACCAAGTGTAGGCCCTGCACAAGGGGTATTAAGCTCATTACTGGGATTGGGTAGGCAAATCCCCTTCTCCCTTCATATACGCTTTTTAGGAACAGCTCATATTGGAACAAAGAGAGCCCTGGGATGACTGAGTTACGCCGGAGATGAACTTATGCAAATTAAGAGCTCAGTCTGTTCAGCTAATCAAAAAGAATATTGAGAGGTGACTTAATTACAATGTATAAGTATCCTCATGGGGAGAAAATACCCTGGTGCTAAAGGGCTCTTTATTCTAGCAGAGAAAAGTATAATAAAAATGAGTGGCTGGAAGCTGAAGCCAAATTAAAATTAGAAATGTATACACAATTTTTTAACAGGGAAGGTGATTAACCATTAACTACCAAGGGAAGTGGGCAATTCTCCATCTCTTGATGTCTTCAGATCAAGACTGGATGTCTTTCTGGAAGTTATGCTTTAGTCAAACAAGTTATTGGTCTCAATACCGAGATAACTGGGAGAATGCAGGCTGTTGACAAATTGAAGAATTCTTCTGAAATCAGCAAGATGAAATTCAGTAAAGACAAGTGCAGAATATACTTAGGAAGAAAAAACAAATTCATAACTACAAAATGGGAAATAACTGGCTAGATAGTAGTACTGCTAAAAAGGATCCGGGGATGAGAGTTGATCACAAATTGACACCAGCAATATGGTGCAGCTGTGAAAAAGCTGGGGTGTATTAACAGAAGTGTTGTATGTAAGACCTGGGACATAACTCTCTCATGCTACATGACACTGGTGAGGTCTCAGCTGGAGTACAGTGTCCAGTTCTGGGCGCCACACTTTGGGAATGATGTGAAGAAACTGGTGAGATATCAGAGGAAAGTAACAATGTTGATAAAAGCTTTAGAAAAATCTGACCTATGAGGAAAGGGTTTTTAAAAAAAATAATTAAGGGCTGTTGTAAAGAGGATGGTGATCAATTGTTCTCCCTGTCCACTGAAGGTAGGACAAGAACTAATTGGCTTAATCTGCAGCAAGGGAGATAGTTAGATACTGGGAAAAGCTAATGATCCAACCAGGGGACCAAATTTGGTGATGAATCCTGGTCAGATGCCACCTGAGGCATGTTGCGCATATGCTAAGATGATGACTTCACTATATGGGTAGTTAAATTCTGGACTAGGCTTCCAAGGGAGGTTGTTGAATTCCCATCATCCTGGAGGTTTTGAAGAACACCTGCCAGGGATGGTCCAGATTTACTTGATCCTGCCTCCATGGGGAGGACTTGATGTCTCGAGGTCCCTTCCAACCGCACATTTCTAGGGTTCTAAATTTAATGGCCTGTGATATACAGGTCAAACAAGATGACCTAATGGTCCCTTCGGGCTTTAAACTTGTCCCTCCCTTTGACTAAAGGAGTATGTTTGCCATTAATTGCTAGGGTTTGCAATTTAGGGGTGATTTTTGGACTCACTGCCGGGTGCTGCTTATTCCATGTTACAGTAGTGACCCATTTGCATCTAGCTCGGATGTTGTCACCTTTCAACTCTTATCTAGGCTTTTTTGTTAAGATTAGATTATTGCAATGCACTCTGCATGGGGTTGAGCTGGTTGGAAATTTTCTGACTAAACCATTTTATCCGAAAATGCCAATTTGTTGAACCCAAAATGTTCCAGGGAAACATCACAGGGTACAACGAACTTTTGGCATATCAGTGTCAGAGTTCCAGTAGACACCTGCCAACTTGCTGGGGAACCCACTCTTCCAGGGTCTATGGCTCTGCGAAATTCCCACTGTATGAGATTCCAGTTCAGGGAGCCAGCTGACCCAAGAGTCTGCAAGTCCTGAGATCCCTACCCAGGACAGTCTGCATGGTAGGGCTATCCCTGTCCCTGGTAGCTCCAGTTGTTGAGTGAAATTGATGTCAGTTTTATCTGTGTTAATAGCTGTTATGAAACTGACAAGAATGTCATTTTCACTCAGCAGCCATCAGGATCTTGGGCAGCAAACTTGGTTTTAATAAGTACAACTTGTCTGTTTCCAAAATTACTTTTTTTTTTTTGGGGGGGGGGGGAGACGAGATTTCTGGTTCATGTGAGATGTTTGAAAAATGTGGATCTACTCTGATTTGGACCAAAACCACATTATCCATGAATTGGAAATCTCCTGTTTTGGCCAGCTCTGTGCTACACCTTAAAATCAACTGGAGACTGAAGCTGTTGCAGGACACAGTGGCTTGCTTATTGGGGGGAGAAATAACAGCAGTGCTCTAGGATCTGCAGTGGCTGCCTGTTGGTGTTGGGGTGGAATTTTAGGGCTTGGTTATGACCTGCAAAGCCCTGAATGGCCCAGGACTAGCCTACTGGAGGGATCACACATCCCCCTGTGCCGTTCTGCCACAGCTGTGGTCAGCAGGGGAACTGAAGCTCACTACGAAAGAGGGCTGGCAAAGTGTTCTTTGTGAGGGCTCAGACCGTGGCATCTTCCCCTGATCCAAAATAGCCCAAATGTGATGACTTTCCAGGCATGCTGCAAAATATACCTGTTTAAGCAGGTTTTGAGAGACTATTAAAGTATGTTTTTTAGCTGATGAAGAGGTTGGGGGGTGGCTGGCTGAGCTCCTGTGGAAGTGATGATTTTAAAGATGCTGCAGCTTACTATTTCTTGTATACTTAAATTGTGAGAGCACCTTGATTAATGTTATTTTAAATCAAGGTAGACTGTGGCCTAAAAAGGCCGATGTTTCTATATTGAGAAAAGCAAGGAACATAGATGTGATAGTACAGCCCTGTGACTTTGGACTGTGTAGAAATTGTAGAGGATCAAGAGTCAGACTTTATACAACAAAACTCATGCATGCAGAGGAAATAGCATTGCCCAGAAGATAGATGGCACACTTTTCTCTGGCCGTGTTATCATAGTGCTTCTGGTAGTAGCATAGCATAAGTCTTTTAATGAGACCTCCACCTGAAGGACCCAACCCCATGTTCTCATTAAAGATCCCACAAGGACTAGTTCTGGTATGTGTGTGTTTTTTTTGCTTCCAGATTCCAGTGTAACTAGTCACGCTATAAGAAGTCACAGCCATAAGAATTCAGTAGATGAAATTCTTCACTTTCCATTCTCATTTTAGGGTTAGTATATGCTGTTAAGTAGGTGCCATCTTCCACCATAGCAAAGCCTGCATTTAAGTGGTAGATGATGCAATTGTTACAGTACCTATAAGTTGTATAGTATGTTTGGTAATTAAAGGTGCTATGGTAGTATATATAAATACTAAGGTTTTCCTATCTTACAGTAAGGCTCCAACACTTAAGAGGGGAGCAGGTTAATATACCACCAATATCCTCTTATCCAATAGCTGTTGCAGGACTGACTGGGAAAAGTCATTACGAGAGACCCGAGCAGCAATAGGAATATTGTACTCTACTATTGCAGCAATAATTAAATGCTGCCTACATTTAAAAGCTAAATGAGGAATTTCAAAAGATGTTTCAGTCACAGAATAAGGAGGATTCCTTTGCCACTAATGAGTCCTTTTCTGAAAAGCACTTGACTGCCAAGAAGAGAGCACAGCTTACGCCATATGCAGTGCCTTTGAGTGAGACCCAGAGTTTGTTTTGTTTTTAGACTTGTTTGAATGTTGCAAAATACACAGTCTGAAGCATTAGAGAAGACTTGACTGCAGAATTCAGTAGGGTTTATTCTACAAATACTTTGAATTAATGCCAGTGATACAAGTTGTATGAATTTCCTTTAAAAATACAAGTCAGTATAAAAGATTCCAATCAGCATATAATGCAAGGTAGTGAATGATTCTGTTTCAAAACGGTTAAGGAATTATCAGGTCATTTTTTTGGACCATGCTACAAAAGTATTGAAATCAATGCTGTCAGGAGACAAAAAAGGAGAAACTCCTTCCTTTAGGAACCTATTTCAATTTGTAGGAGAGAGGGTGACTGCCTCCCTTACTTTAGGAGGGGCTTGCATCTTTTATTGCCAAAATATTTGAAAGAGCAATATGCAAAGTGCATAGCATCCTAGCTCAAATTGTTCCTGGACAGAACTGCTGCTTTCAGAATTTCTTCACAGCACCTGTTCTACTAATCCATGACACATTCGGAAGCAATAAGCTCCCTGGTATCTATGTAAATCTAAGGACCTGTGAAGAGGGAACATCTCCCTCCCTCAAAACAATGATTGCAAGGCAAGGATTCCCCAGAATGCAGGGACCCTGTGCATGTGCACTGAAACTTACTAAACATTTTGCCCAAAAACATTTCCAGGAGTGGTTAATGTTGTTGCTTCAGTCTAAATGTCACTTAATTTGATGTTCAAAACCCTACCTTTGTAATGTTAAAACAGTGTGATTGCTTAAAAAAAAATTCAGTGCAATCTTGCTTAAGTTTATTATAGCTTCAGGGAAAGGTATATTCTAACTATCAATTTTCCTCATTCCTGGTCTGATGAAAGCTTTTCCATTGAGAAATGTACTATAGTTTAAAAAAAGCCACTTAATTTTTCTTTATTTTGGCGCATACTGCTATTTTTGTGGCTATTTAAAAGCTAGATTTATAACACTGATAGGTGTCCAATGTTAAACACAACTATTGTGGGTCAGTGTCTCCCTGGTATGAGTCCATTAAAATTCATTGCAATTAGAGCAGGGATGAATTAGGCTTATTTTTAGGTCATGGAAAAGTAGGTTACTCTGTTTACACACAGACAGTAGGACCATATACTATCAGAGCACACACATTGCATTTTTAGCAAGATGGTTCCCCACACTTCTTCCTCCACTTTTCGCCATGTAAGGTTAGAAAAACTGTTCCTCTTACTAAACCCAGCAGTCAGTGTGGTAGCAGAACCATATTAGTTACCACAGAGCAGATAACATGTACCCATCTGCAAGGGCAGATTGAGGGAAGCTAGGTTAACAATACATTATTACATTTCTAAACAAGGCTTCATCAGTGCAGACAGGGACAGAAATTCTGATTGTACCAAAAACCTTATCAGACTATGCAATCTCCAAAAAATTGCATACAATAAGCATGTAACTTACATACTTTACCCAGTGAGAAAACCCCCCTCCTCTCCAAAAGGGAGCTGCAGTAGAGCATGGACACCATAGTCAGTTTCTGCTACTGTGTCTGAAACACACACACTTTGTAAAGATTAAGTGCCATCCCCTTACTGACAACCTATGGTGGGGTTTAAATACCATTCCAATGCTCATCTGTCTCTCTAAGGTAAGACATTCTGGAGGCTGATGAGTCAGTCTCCAATTTGAATGGCTGTTTGCTCTTAAATACGTACTGTCGTTCTGAGTTGTCTCATGTATTAAATGCATCCTAATTCTCTAATAGTCACATTTAACCCAAGTCAAAAACTCAGTAGCCCATGCCCTGGGCCCCGTTAATGATCAAAATGAAACAATGAAATACAGTGTGTCATTACGGCATCTACTAATATAGAACAGGTTTACATTTTCTCTAAGTCAAACTTTTGATACAAGACAGGTAGGTTTTATGATCAACTCACAGTTTATCTATTTGGAACAAAGTATGGCACAGATTCCAGATCTCTCTCAGGAGCTTGTGTATTCACACACTTTTCACTCTTTTGCAATGATTATCAATTCGCCAAAAATACTGTTAACAGTCAACAAGGAAGAGTGGAGAAAAACAGATTTAGGAGAAACCTCTCTAAGAGGTGAAAGCAAGTGACTCTTCTAGCTCTTTAGTAAGAAACTTTATTTTAGAAAATGCATTCTCTCCTTCTCAAAACAGATGCCACCTTAAAAAAAATTGCAATAGCAACCCTTGCATTCAAAGGAAAACATGCAAACTTGATGGCTGAAAATATTCTGCATAAAAATCCAAGACATGAGGCAAAAGTGTGTCCTCCCCCACTCGTGCCTTTAGGGACTCCAAACCATAAACAGCTTTCAGTGCAATTTCTGTTGCTTCCAGTTTGTGAGGAAACATATGGCTGAAGCTTGTCTTCTGACAGCTAATCTTGTCGGATGTTTGAAGCAAAAACAGTCTCAGCTATATTTAAAATGTCATTGTTTACCTGTTTCAATTGTACAAGCAGAATTCCATAAAATGCCAGAATTCAGTGAAGAAAAATGTTAACTTCTACCCTGTGCCATACACATTTAAAAAAAATTAGACAAACAGTTTCAGATTTTATTAATACACCCTTTTTAAAGTTTATTTCTGAAAGCAGCTCTTTACGCAAATCAAAAGCAGTTCCTGAGTAACTGCAGTAAACAGCATCTTAAACATGTTTTGTTTTTTGTTTTTTTTTGCCTCTCGGCTCGTCTGTTTTGGTTCTTCCTTAATTTTTTCCCTAGTTTCAAGTTTAATCACAGGTCCTTTTCCAAAAAAAATGTGCAAGTTCAGTTAGGACCATTTCCAGGAATCCACAGATTGCAGATGTTCCTGCAATATCTAAGAACTGCACATTTGCCAGGTTGTGTTCCTACAGCTATTGCAGATTTCCCTCTCCAACCTTTATAGCAGGAGTTTTCACGTTTTCTTCAGCATACGTCGGGACTGCCATGTGTGGAACTTATTGTAGGCTGTCTGCAACATCTCTTCTATATGATTTATCAACTGAAAGAAAAAACAAAGGGATCTTTCCAGTATCTGAGAAATGTGTGCCCTTGCTCTGATCAAACATAAATGGGATTTATTGTCATTTCTCTCAGTATGAGGAATCAGGAGTAACTCCACTAATACCTAGGGAGTTGCATCACGGTATGTGATGTGAGAGAAGAATTGGCCACAATGTTGCAATTACAAAATGTCTCAAAGTTTTATTAGCCAAGTATGGCAGAGTATCAGTAAAGAATGTGGATATGCACTTAGTTAGTTCAAGGAAAACTATGTGGACAACTTATGTTCAAGTGCTGTACAGTAACTCCTCATTTAGTCATCCTGGTTAATGTTGTTATGTTGCTGATCAATTAGGGAACATACTTGTTTAAAGTTGTGCAATGCTCCCTTCTAAGTTGTTTGGCAGCCGCCTGCTTTGTCCACTGCTTGCAGGAAGAGCAGCCCGTTGCAGCTAGCTGGCGGTGGCTTGGAACCAGGATGGACTGGCAGCCCCTCCATTAGCTCCCCGCTCCCAAGTTCCCTGTGCAGTAGCTACCCAGCTTGGCAGCAGTTCAGCTGTCCTCCCACTGCCATATGCTGCTCCTGCTCTCTGCCTTGGAACTGCTCCTCGAGCCTCCTGCTTCCTGTGTGTGTGTGTGTGTGGGGGGGAAGGCAGGGGGCTAAAGTCAGGGTGTCCTCTTCCCCCCTGCACCACGCTTACCCCATCTGCATAGAGCAGGGGGTACCCAGAGCAGGGAGCTTCCTGGCAGCAGCTGATTAACTTAACAAGGCAGTGTACTTAAGAGTGAAGTCAGCATTCTTAAAGGGGAAATGCGCATTTCTCTCACACACACTGTGTGTCTGTCCGCCATGCTTTCTCCCCTCTCTCCATTCCTGCTGCCTTGTAGAGTGTGAGGCTACAATAACAACAATGTGTTAACCCTTGAGGGCTCAGCCAGTTGCTAGTTCATCATTTAGTAGTAAGGCATTCCCTCTGACTATATCCTATCCTCTGACTTCGCCACCTTAACCAAGCTTCACAATCATCATTGCTGTGCACAGTATTAAATTGTTTAAAACTCTGTGTATGTGTGTGTGTGTATATATATGTGTGTGTGTGTATATATATATATATATATATATATATATATATATATATATATATATATATATATATATATATATATATATATATATAAAAAAGTCTTTTGTTTGGCAAAAAAATTTCCGTGGAACCTAACCCCCGCTATTTACATTAATTCTTATGGGGAAATTGGATTTGCTTAACATCGTTCCGCTTAAAGTCACATTTTCAGAAACATAACTACAACGTTAAGTGAGGAGTTACTGTACTTAAAAGCACTTTCAGTGGTCACTGAAAACTAGCTAAACAGTCCATTCATCCAGTCATTGAGAAATCAGACTCTCAATTTGCAAGATAATAAAAGGAGAAAATTATTCCAGGATATAATATCCCTACATCCTTTTCTCCATCAGCCATAGGTCTTTTTTGGGGGTGTGGGGTAGGGCGGACAGGAGGATCATGACAGAAACACACTTTTAAGAAGAATTAAGCATTATACATATAGTTAACAGAACAAATGAAAAACCTCAAATACAGGAGACCAAAATCTGCCATCCTGTGATAAGTCAGTTAGTTTTTTAAAGATCAATATGCGCACAAATAATTGAAATGAGAAAGGATACTTTTTCCTCTTACATTTGTGCTTAAATACTGTCTCCGAATTTTTTCTTGGAATGGACAGAGCTTTGTAACTTGAAATCTTTCCAAGTTATTCTTCATTTTCATAACCTGAAAGACATCAATACGAAAGAAGTGTACAAACTCCTTCACAGGAACATTTTCTTGCTTTCAGCAAATTGCTCCTGCAAATTGAAATACCTTGAAGCTAGTACCGAGGGTTACTGTAAATATGCACAGTTAAAAAAAATTGCTAGGAAGCACTTACTGTACTGAAAATATGATCTCTGATTTAAAGTTATGGAAACAAGCACTAAATGGCTATGACCAGATGGCATTCACCCAAGAGTTCTGAAAGAACTCAAATGTGAAATTGTGGAACTATTAACTATGGTTTGTAACCTGTCCTTCAAATCAGCTTCTGTACCCAGTGACTGGAAGACAGCTAATGTAACACCAATATTTAAAAAGGGCTCTAGACATGATCCTGGCAATTACAGATCGGTAAGTCTAAGGTCAGTACTGGGCAAATTAGTTGAAACAATAGAAAGAATAAAATTGTCAGACACATAGAAGAACATAATTTGGGCAAAAGTCAACATGGTTTCTGTAAAGGGAAATCGTGTTTTACTAATCTATTAGAGTTCTTTAAAGGGGCCAACAAATATGTGGACAAGGGTTTTCCAGTGGATATAGTGTACTTAGCTTTCCAGAAAGACTTTGGCAAGATCCCTCACCAAAGGCTCTTACATAAATTAAGTTGTCATGGGACAAGAGGGAAGATCTTTTCATGGATTGAGAACTGGTTAAAAGACACGGAACAAAGGGCAGGAATAAATGGTAAATTATCAGAATGGAGAGGGGTAACTAGTGGTGTTCCCCAAGGGTCAGTCATAGGACCAATCCTATTCAACCTTTTCATAAATGATCTGGAGAAAGGGGTCAACGGTGAGGTGGCAAAGTCTGCAGATGATACTAAACTATTCAAGATAGTTAAGACCAAAGCAGATTGTGCAGAACTTCAAAAAGATCTCACAAAACTAAGTGATTGGGCAACAAAATGGCAAATGAAATTTAATGTGGATAAATGTAAAGTAATGCACATTGGAAAAAATAACCCCAACTATATATATATATACACAACACGATGGGGGGCTAATTTTCCTACAACTAATCAAGAAAGAGATCTTGGAGTCACCGTGGATAGTTCTCTGAAGATGTCCACGCACTGTGCAGCGGCAGTCAAAAAAGCAAACAGGATGTTAGGAATCATTAAAAAGGGGATAGAGAATAAGACGGAGAATATCTTATTACCCTTATATAAATCCATGGTATGCCCATATCTTGAATACTGCATACAGATGGGGTCTCCTCATCTCAAAAAAGATATAGTGGCATTAGAAAAGGTTCAGAGAAGGGCAACGAAAATGATTAGGTGTTTGGAATGGGTCCCATATGAGGAGAGATTAAAGAGGCTAGGACTTTTCAGCTTGGAAAAGGAGACAAAGAGGGGATATGATGGTATATAAAATCATGAATGATGTGGAGAAAGTGAATAAGGAAAAGTTATTTACTTATTCCGATAATACAAGAACTAGGGGCCACCAAGTGAAATTAATGGGCAGCAGGTTTAAAACAAATAAAAGGAAGTTCTTCACGCAGCGCACAGTCAACCTGTGGAACTCCTTGCCTGAGGAGGTTGTGAAGGCTAGGACTATAACAGGGTTTAAAAGAGAACTAGATAAATTCATGGAGGTTAAGTCCACTAATGGCTATTAGCCAGGATGGGTAAGGAATGGTGTCCCTAGCGTCTGTGTGTCAGAGGGTGGAGATGGATGGCAGGGAAGAGATCACTTGATCATTACCTGTTAGATTCACTCCCTCTGGGGCACCTGGCATTGGTCACTATCAGCATACAGAATACTGGGCTGGATTGACCTTTGGTCTGACCCAGTATGGTCATTCTTATGTTCTTAAACTTAAGCAGTTTAACTGAGCATAATATGCTTCACAACTGTACTGAGGTAATTTCTACAGTATCTTTGTCAGGAACACTTTACATTTAACATTATTTATCTCTCTGTTTCAAGCCAACAGCGTACTATGATTTTTTTTTAATTTTGCAGTAGAAGGCCCAAGACATCTGAACAGAATCTTTCATTTCACACAGTAATCTACTCTGTCTGATCCAAAATGAGGCACAGTAGTTAAATGTCTTGTCCAAGGTCAAATATGAAGACAGTGGCAGAGCTAGAATCCTCTACTTTGTTTGATTCCTCGTCCCAAGCTCTAACCTTTTTGAAGTGCAAGTATACTCTGCAAGGTGACTAGAATGGCACAATGATTCTGTGGATGTGTGTGATATTCTATACTAAACTTGCTCAGTTCAGAGAAGTTCTCTCCTGCCTACAACTGTTATCTTGATTTTGAGATCCAAGGTTGACTGTCTTTTCTTTCTGGTTCTCATTACCAGTAATCAGGATTCTACAATTGGAA
This sequence comes from Gopherus evgoodei, assembly GCF_007399415.2. NCBI lineage: Eukaryota > Metazoa > Chordata > Testudines > Testudinidae > Gopherus > Gopherus evgoodei. The sequence goes on along the minus strand of NC_044325.1, from coordinate 109,586,356 downwards.
TATAGGTAATATGACAATTTCTGAGCCACAAGAAGTCAGCCACTTCTTCTGCATTGTGGTTAATAAGACAGCAAAAAACAGATTTAGGCAATAGCATTGGCAGATCACACTCCAGTTACACAGAGGGAGCAGATCTACTGAGTTAAATATGCTGTTTTTACATAGTGGCTTTCTGTCTGTAATCATTTCAGGAGTGAAAGGACAAACAGGTAGAGTTATATATACACACCACATGACTAACAATGCGATACTACAGCTTGAATAAAAATACTTTCAATGGTCTCATTACAGAACACACCTATGGTTACAAGATACACCGCCATTTATACTAGCATGTTTATACCATCAAGCCCTCTTACCTTTTCTTCTAGGAATGGTGTATTAACAGGAAAGCAGGACCAGAAGTGTCGCAGTAGCTCCCCAAGTGCCACATACAAGTGTTTCAGTTCAGACTGAACATCATTTGGCACCATCTCTGCAACAGGAAAATAAATTTTCTAAAAGGCATATTAAAATTATGTAATGTGTAAGTAAAATAAGAGCTGGCTAATACATAGAGAAAGCTGTCTGATACCTGTTACAGGAGCAGTCTAGGGCTCAAACAACTGTATTGTGTCATTCCACACTATAACACTATGTCTCGGTAGTCTATTTATCAGTTTCTTAAAACAGATGATCGAGGGCTCATTTAAAAAGTTAAGAACAGAGTGTTTATTAAACTTATCCCCTTGGAAGTAATAGGACCCAAAAAACAACCTACTGTGGTTAGGAACACTGGACCTTAACCTGCTGCTACATCCTCTATCTTCTTCCAATGAGGACTGAGGGTGAGAGCCCCCTGAGCACTTCCCCCACCTGAAGTGTGCAACCCTATCACAATCCACTCGTTGTGGAGCAGAAGCAGCACAAATTAGTTTAGATCTTACTGACTCACACAACAGCATTGGATCAGGATCCTTCCCTCTTTATGACATACAAGGGTAGGGGTAGGGGCAAGATCACGGTGGCAGAGGAGGTAGAGACCTTGTACAAAGAAGAAAAATACTAGGAAGGAAAGAGAACAAAGGTGGCATAGGAGTGAAAGAAGCAAGGGAAAAGAATTAGAGACTGAGATGCACAGGAAGAGAAGTTAGGGAAGGAACTCTCAGACAAAGGGAAAAAAAGCAGAAGTGTAAAACAGTCAATGAGGAGCCCCCAAAAGTCTGTATGGGGATAAAATGGGGGAGGGTGGGTCCCCGGCAAAGATGACATACCAGGGCCCCAAATTTCTCTCAATGCTCTCTGCAGTGGCTCTTTTGGGGGGAGGAGCTGTAGAGGCACAGTCCCAGGAATGCTGGGAGACATTGCGCCTGACTCAGGGTATGTGGCTGCCCGTGCCACACTCACCAAAAGCGCATGGTGCCCTTGCTCCTGCATGAGGATGGCTGGGCCTGCTCCTTTTGGGAGGTTAGTGCCATTGCAGTGTGGGTACTAACTGCATGGAGTTTCTGTGCTTCCAAAATGCAAGGCCTCGGGCTCCCATGCAAGGCTGTGAGGGGAAGGATCTTTGAGCCCCTTACACACCTATGTAGGGCTGGGTACAGTTGAGCCCAAGTCTCTAAGGACTCAGTCCATCTTCACTGCTAAAAAACCTCATCTTTTACTTCAGGATAACTAGTGTGTCTGAGCTATTCCTGAGTAAAAACTGCGTTTTTAGCAGTGAAGCCTCGCCCTAAAACTGTTCCTCTGCTTGTTCACACACACGCTGCTATCTCCTGGCTTCTCACAGGCAGCAAGCAATTTTTTCAGTCTGGTTCAATTAAATACGGTCCCTCCCCATGCCAAAGTGTACTGCAAAGAGCTACCATGCAGCAGAGCTATAACAAAGTAATAGCTGTGATAAAGTAATGCAAATTCACAGTAACTATCAACAACTTGACCTTGACTTGAAGGTGTCAGCAGAACTCCAAACAGAGGCTGCAAACAATGCTGCTGTTTGAGCTTTATTTCATTAAAGAGCTTGCAACTGAGCCTGGTTTCATTATGAAACATGTTCCCCAATTCTATTTGCGGGCACTTGTAAGCTTTGACCGATGCATTAACCCATCACCAGAATTGTGCACTTTAGCTTTCTATGTACTCCCAAGGTCTTACTACACCTTGCATTTTGGGCAGATCCATCCTATATAGCAACTTACTATGCCCACTTAATTTGTATTCACTTCCACTCTTTCTGCATTCTTGAGGATAGAGGAACTTGTGGCCAGCTGAGTAAGGTATTATTTTTTAAGAGTAGAGCTGGGGTTGCAGAAGCGTGGTAGAATACAAAATTAAGGGGTTGGAAGAAAAGAAAAAAAAACAAAAAAAAAACAACCCTCTGACAGCATGGGAGGGAAAACCCAGTCCTTTCCTACCCTTTATTGTTCCCTTTTCATCCATTCTGAAGTACACTCTACCTGACTGTGAATACTTCTGCTCTTGTTTCTGTGATGCTTCCTGTCAGTTACCAGGGAAGTTAGAGTGCAAACTGAGCCTTATAGGGACACACCTTAGTCTCTGCAAGGCTGAAGAGATAGGGGCTCAAGGAGGTATAAGCAGGATCAGTTGAAAGAGGAACAGCTAAAGTGGACACATAGGGCCATGTAGAACATTTATGCCTCTGTAATCCATAGGAAATATTAACACTGAGCAATTATTTCATACAGACAAGGTGCATGATATTAACTTCTATTGCACCAACTTCTTTTGGTGAGAGACAAGGCTGAGCCACACCCAGCTCTTCAAAAGTTATTCCGAGAATCACAGCTAAGTCCATTTAGCTGTGACACTCGGAGTAACTTTCCGAGACCTGAAGAAGAGCTGTGTCTGGCTCGAAAGCTCATCTCTCTCACCAACAGCAGTTGGTACAATAAAAGAGATCACTTCATTCACCTTATCGCTCCTCTAGTATCTTGAGATTGACACAGCTACCACTACACTGCATGCAATTATTTCACAGACAGATTTGGTTACAAAATTTGTTTCCAAATCAAATCTACAGCTTACTCCTCTAGAATAAATGAAGCTTTATTTTGCAAATGCCAGAGAAAACATAAAAGCCAAGAAGCTACCCCTGTGCTTTTACACTGTGGCATACTTTCCAAGGCCAAGGAGTGTTGAGTTTTAGCCCTTAACTCAAGGCTTCAGAGCTTTCATTTGTGTTGCTGCTACCTCTTCTCTCCTGTGGTTCCTCATTACTACCACTGCAGAAAGCCAGTAGGAGGAGAAGGAGAATACACAAAGCAGGTGTAGAGATGAAAGCACCTAAGTGTGAGCAGAGATATTGGAGGAGAAAATAGGCTTACTGACTGTCCTCAACTGAACAGAGTGGCCACTTGGGCTTCACCCTATCTGCTCAGAATGGTGGCAGCAGGTTGGAAGCAGCCAGACAGGGCCTTTAGTGGAGGAGTAATAAATGGTCTTATCTTGAAATAACTTAATCAGATTGACTCACAGAAAATTATTTGCTCCTAGCTATCTTAATTCCATTTACCTCAGCACCGGAGCCACTGCTGACTCCCTATTGGGCAGACTGGATTGCTAGTTTCTTTCAGAGTTTTTCCTTTGTCACTTCCGCCTGATAACTTTTATACTTTGCAACAGGATTTTAGATGAATGTCTCTGCATTTGCTTTGTCAGCATAACCTGTTGTATCCAAAAATAAAGCCAGGACACCCCACCGTGTTGTTAGTATAGGCTATACGGCTAAAGGATAACTTACTATGCAAAAACTTACGGTTTATGGCTTGCTGTGTCCCACCCTGCATAAGTGCTCCTCCAGGTGACAGGGCTGTGATGCTGCTAGTAGCAGCACCACTGGAAAGAACCTTAAAAAAAACCAAAGTCCTTTCATATCATTTCCCCAGTGACTCGCTTTAAAATATTTTGGACAAATGAACTCTTAAAGAAAAATGTGACTTGCACTGGCTCAGACATATTAATCAGGATGTACATTAGTGATCTTAGATTGAAATAATTTTGCAAGTGTAAAAGTAATCTCCGCATTGATGTGATAGGGAATTGGACAGGTAGTTCGACTAAGCATTAACTTACATTGCCTTTGGAAGTTCCAGAAACCATGATGGGAACAGAGAACACCTGTCCACCAGTATTGCTCTCAAACTGATGTTTTTAGTGTGGGTTCTTAACATGTACACGATATTGCTGAACTGGTGCATGTATTGGATGTAAGTCAAGATCACTCAAACTTTTAATAAGGCAATACAACAATTAAAAGAAAATTTTCACTGGTCCTCATGACTTTACTAGAAAGGATGTTTACCTGTTCCATAACTGGCTTTCTTCAAGATGTGTTGCTCATGTGTATTCCATAGTAGGTGTGCATGCTCGCCACGTGCACTGGTGCTGGAAGATTTTCCCCTCAGCAGTACACGTAGGGGGAGTGCCGCCACTATAATGCGCCACAAGGGGAGCTGTACACTCCCCCCCACCCTCGGTTCCTTCTTGCCGGACCAACTCCAACAGTGGGGAAGGAGGGCAGGATGTGCAATACACATGAGCAACACATTTTTGAAGAACGCCAGTTACAGAACAGGTAACTGTCCTTTTTTCTTCGAGTGCTTGTTCATGTATATTCCACAGTAGGTGATTACGAGCTGTGTCTAATGGAGGTGGGTAGGAGTTCACAGATTCCCTGGCTGGAGCACAGCCCTACCGAAACAGTATCATCCCTAGTGTGGGAGACGACCACACAGTGGGACGTGAACATGTGTACTGAGGACCACATAGCGGCCCTACAGATGTTTTGGATAGGGACATAGGCCACAAAGGCAGCCGACGAGGCCTGAGCCCTTGTCGAGTAAGCCCTTACAATAGGCGGTGCAGGAACCCCTGCTAGGTTGTAGCATGTGTGGATGCACAATGTAATCCACTGGGAAAGCCTCTGGGTGGAAACTGGTTGACCCCTCATGTGCTCGGCCGAAGCAACAAAGAGTTGCGAAGACCTGCGGAACAGCTTAGTCTGGTCCAGATAAAAGGCCAGAGCCCTGTGCAAGTCAAGTGTATGAAGGCAGCACTCCTCGTTAGAGGTATGCGGCTTAGGGCAGAGGACAGGTAAGATGATGTCCTGGTTCATGTGAAAGATGGAGACTACCTTGGGGACAAATGCAGGGTGTGGGCAGAGCTGAACTTTGTCTTTGTGAAAGACAGTGTGCAGGGGGTCGCAGGGCAGGGCCCTGAGCTCCGAGACCCGTCGGGCTGACGTGATGCCCACGAGGAAGGCTACCTTCCAGGAAAGGTGAGACCACGAGCATGTGGCCAGGGGCTCAAAAGGGGACCCCATAAGGCGGGATAGCACCAACTTTAGATCCCACTGAGGGATAGGGGTCCTAACATAAGGGAAGGACCGATCTAGCCCCTAGAGGAAATGCCCGGTCATGGCATGGGAGAAAACTGAGAAGCTTTGGACTGGCAGATGGAATGCTGAAATAGCCACCAGGTGCACACTGACAGAGGAAGGGGCCAGGTCTTGAGTTCTAAGGTGAAGCAGGTACTCAAGGATAAGCTGGAGCAGGGCAGACGGGTAAAGACCCCGCTCGCCCACTCACCTGGAGAACTGAGACTACTTTGCCAGGTAGGCTTGGCACGTGGATGGCCTCCTACTTTCGAGGAGGATATGCCTGACCCCCTCTGAACACATTCTCTCCTCCGCATCTAGCCACTGATTGGCCATGCTGTCAGATGGAGGCTGGCCAGATTGGGGTGGAGGAGGCGGCCCTGGTCCTGGGACAGTAGGTCCGGGCGGAGTGGCAAAGGCTGGGGAGGGGCCACGAGCAAGCCGGGGAGGGGCCACGAGCAAGCCCAGGAGGGTCCCGTACCAATGTTGTCGGGACCACGCTGGGGCGATCAAAAGGATGCATGCTTTGTCCATTTTTACTTTCTCCAGGACCTTGGGAATGAGGGGAAATGTGGGAAAACCGTAAAGGAGTTGACCCGACCATGACAGGAGGAAGGTGTCCAAGATCGTATTCCTCCCCCCAAGAGCAGAACCTGTGGCAACAGTGGTTCTGTCGGGTCGCAAACAGCTCTACTTGGGGAATGCCCCACTCTCGGAAGAGTTGATGAGTGACCTCCAGGTGAAGCAGCAACTCGTGTTGTGAGGAGAAAACCCTGCTCAAGCAATTGGCCTGCATGTTGTTGGCGCCTGGCAGGTGGAAAGCCTTCAGGGAGCTGTCATGGATCGAGCAGCCGTGTCAGCCGCATCCGATGCCATCTGCAAAGCAGCCTTTGCGGCAGCAGTGCCCTCCTCCACCAGTGACTTGAGTTCCTTCTTTTTGCGCTCGGGAAGGGAAGGTTCGAATTTTGGCAGTGACCCCCACAAGTTAAACTCATAATGACTGAGGAGGGCCTGGTTGTTGGCTACCCGGAGCTGGAAGCTGGTGGACGAATAAAGATTTCTGCCAAATGAGTCCAGTTTTTGGGAGTCTTTATTCTTGGGTGCGGGTCCTGGTTGGCCTTGTCTTTCCCTGTGGTTCACAGATTCCACCACTAGGGAGTTGGGGGCCAGGTGAGTAGAGGTATTTGTGCCCCTTTGTGGGCACAAAGTATTTGCGCTCCGCCTTTTTTGATATCGGGGCCAGAGAGGCTGGTGTTTGCCAGAGGGCATTGGAGATGTTGGCCACCCCTTCATGGAGTGGGAGGGTCATTCTGCCTGGTGTCAAGGATGAGAGCATGTTAAACAGCGAGTCCAAGGTCCTTCCATCTCCTCAGCTTGGAGATGGAGACTGGATGCTACTTGCTTTAGCAGCTCCTGATGGGCCCTGAAGTCCTCCTGTGGTATGGAGTGGGGCGGAGCTGTGATTTTGTCATCCAATGTGGGGGAGGGGGCCGGCACTGGGCTCTACATGTGGGCCGGTGCCACAGGGTCCACTCCTTGATCGGACGCCTTGTGTGGTGCTGAGGAGACATGACCCGCCGACCTATCCCTTGGAGGTCTGGATAGCGCAACTGACAGAGCCTCCAATGCTCCTGCTATCTACCAAGGGTCTTGCTGGGCGTGCATGGGGGGTCAGGGGGTCCACTGGCACCACTGCTCTGCCACAGGGGTCCCTGCCATTGGCTCTGGTGCAGCAGTGGTGGCACCAGCTGGTTGGGTTGGCCCAGCTGGAGCATAGGGCGCTGTGTATGGGTCGAGGTCTGGATTACGAATGACCTGTTGGTGCTGTGCGAGCAGTACACACGGTGGTATCGAGCATGGCGTCTGCCATGGGACTGGGACTCTGACCTCAAGGGACTCCTCGAGACGCTTCTATGCCTGGATCCGCGATGACACAGAGCTGGCGTATGATTGGCGATGGCATCCGTGCCAGGAGCAGCTCCGGTAGCTGCGCCAAGAGTGGGAGCCATCTACGATGTCAGTGCCTGTTCCATCGATTATTCTGTACTTGGCGTGGAGCTGTGCCTAGAACTGTGCTCTGACGGCATCCTACCAGACAACCTGGAGGGCGATGAGAGTCGAGGCTCGGGGCTGTGTCCTGACAGGACACTGGACGGCAAGCGGTCCCGAAAATGGTCTCCTGACCGGGATCTGCGTTGGGTCGGCATTGGCTGACGAGATCCCAGCAGCAGCTTGCCTCTACAGCGGGGTCTGGGTGCCGGCAGTGCCCCGGGCACCTGCAGGGTCATCATATCTTTGGCTGCCTGCAGGGCCTCCGGTGTTGAAGGCATGTGGACTTAAGCTGGGGAGATCTGAGTCGATGCAACCAGGCTGCTTCGCTTGACCTGAGTCGGTGCTTTAGAGCCCGGGGAGAGGGAGAGGGGCTGCCTGTGGGTCTAGCCTACCCCCGTGCCTTCTCTCTACGCTTCTGAGATGACGAAGCCTTCCTCTGCTTTTTCGACGGAGAGCGATGCTGGCCACTGGAATGTACCAGGAGATCGTCATGTGCCTAAGACAAAGTACCTGGTGCCGATTCCGCTCGGTGCACCAGGGTCGGAGCCAGTGCCCACTCCATGAGGAGGGCCTGAAGTCTGTCTCTCTCTTTTTTTGTCCTGGGTCTGAAGGATCTGCAGATTTTACAGCGGTCGCTGATGTGGGATTCACCCAGGCAGCAGAGACAGTCAGTGTGCGGGTCACTCCTGGGCATCAAACGCCTGCAAGACTCACACGATTTAAACCCTGGGGCCTGGGGCATGCCCCAGCCCAAGGATAACTAACTAAACAGGTACTGCTGAACAACCAACGAGATCTGAGATGAGATGAGCTGCAGCAAAGCTGCAGCAAGTAGTTCTGATGCACCATCACTGGCGGCAAGAAGGAACTGAGGGGGGGGGAGCGCATGGCTCCCCTTATAAAGTGCTACAGCAGCGCCACTCTAGGGGTCACAGCAGTGCTCCCCCTATGGGTACTGCCAAGGGAAAAACTTCCGGCACCGGTGCACATGGCGAGCATGCACACCTACTGTGGAATACACATGAGCAACACATCTCAAATAACTGTGAGGCGCAAACAATTGTGGTAATTTAATAAGGGCCAAATGTAAATTTTTTGAGTGCCAGGGATGTTACGAGAACCAGCTGCTCCAGCCAACCTGAGGTCACAGCACACAGGCAGCCATTTGGCAACCTCAGATGTAGTAGCACCTGTGTTCTACAGATCCACTTAGTCACAAATCCACTAGCTGTGACCTTGTATTGGCTCGAACCCTCCCCTCCCTGTGCCTGAGGTAAGGCCACCAGAGATAGCTCCACCTTCACCTTGTGGAGCTCAGTCCCAGTGTGTGGCTTTCTGTTCTACCCTGTGCAGTACAGCAATGCTGATTCTACTACATTTGGAGCTTCCTCACAGGTATGAGAGGGCTGTAGGATTTGTCCATCAATACTAGCAAATCTGGTAGTTACTTGTCTTAATATTACAACTTCAGAGAAGAGCTGAAGTGGTATGGCTAAAACACTGCCCTGCAACTTAATTAAGTGTTGTTCTGATTGAAGACTTCACTTCTAAAATAGTTTCCCACATTATGCAATTTAATAGGAAAAGTATCAGGATCATCTCGAGGGACAAAACTCTGCAAATACCATAATTCTAGTAAGTCAAGAAATATCTGGACTAGTATTAAGGAGGGAGTTTCACTTTTCTGTATTTAAATTAAAGTGAATTTTCCTACCTGAGTTAGTCTGGGTACATAGGCTTCCATTTCTTCTCTAATACTATGAAAAGAATTAATAATATCCTGACTAGTTGCATATTGCTGTGATTGAATTGGAGTTGGACCATGATAATACCTATGAGAAGAGAAAGGGAAAAAAGAAAACACAAGGTAACTTAATTCCCAGTAGACTAAGATTTATGTAGCAGTTGCACCTCTCAGATTTTAGGTGCAATACAAATTTGGCTTTTGGCCTCTATTAAAAATTAAATAAATCAGGGGTTTGATTGGAAATGTAAAAAAAATAACCATAAGCTTTCAAATTCCACCTACAACTTCAGTTTTTCCCATATGGGACAGCAAAACGAGAAGGGACATGCCATTCTTGATTTTGTGTTATGCAGATCTTAGGGCAGGGTATGCTGCATCAGCACAGTTGCAGAGCTCTCCTGTCAGCATAGTTAATCCACCTCTGTGAGAGGCAGTAGCTTTGCTGACAAGAGAAGCTATCCCGCTGACAAAGCGCTATCTACATGGGGTGCGGGGGGTTAAGGTTGGTATGACTATCACTGTGAGGAGTGGATTTTTCACATCTGAGCGATGCAGTTATACCGACCTAGGTCTGTAGCATAGACCTGGCCTTAATGTCATCACCCCTTTTATGCTTTGCTCAGCACTGGCAGTACTGTCACTTAGACTGTCAGACTCCAGATGAATGGGGCAAGTCCCACCTCTCAGGACTAGTATTTGACGAACACCACTACACCATTGGTTCACATTTGGAAGGTTATCTTTGCAACTGTCAGGACAAGAGATATGTTTTTCAAACTGAAAGCTTAGGTTCTGGAAGACAAAAGGGCAGCACATCACAAAAGAAGTGAATCAAATCATAGAGAGTTGTCCCAAGTCAACACCCAAGTAAGACTGGTGTCTGTGCAGAGTGCGCAAATATTTCCAAATGCATCATACCAACAGAAATGCTTATAAGATGTCTCAAACTACATTAATAAGGTACATTTGTTAGACTTTCATACTCAAACTAAAATTATGGATCTCTTCTAGCAATAGTTTGTAATAGGTTTACTAAATTCACAAAAGTCAGTATGAACTAAAAGATGCAGTTTTGAAAATGGTAACTACTTACATTTGTTTAAACAAGGTTTCAGATTAAATTTTAATTTAGAAGCACTCAAATGCCACGTAAAATACAAAGCAGATTAGGGACAGACTGATTCTGAATAGATCATAAAAAGATTAGTTTTAATATGTTGAAACATCCAAAGAACTGCAGTTTTCTTTTATTCATTGAACTTACCGATCAGATTTCTTTAGGTTTAGTGCAATAGTTTTAATGCTATTATTCTTTCCTAAATCTTCATATTCAATAGCCTCCTGTAGCTTCACCTGTGATATGAGAGACAAATCAAAACTAATTACTTATGATATAGTTGCACACACACAGACAGTGCTTTTTTCCTTGTCCATAGTTTCCTGGTAAGAGAGTGGCAAAAAAACAAGATAAATGGAAAAAAAGCCCATGTGGCTCAGATCCTCTGCTCTGGCAGTGTATCATCAGTGTAGGTTGGGAGAAGAGGTGCATAGGTGGGTTTGGCTGCCTAGCAGTTTTCAGTGACACTGACTGTGAAGGCCACAAGATCCCTATACTATTTGCCATGGCATAGGGGGAGCTGCGGTATTTTCTCTATGCCACAAGAGGATTACCCCCACATACATGGGTCTTTCTTCCATGGCAGGCTGTTGGCCCTGTGATTAAGATTCCCACAGTAGCGCAGCACAAAGTGGCCAAACGCTGTGCTATGATCTCAGCCAATATATTCAGCCAAATCCTAAAGACATTTACACAAACAGACAGGCCTAATTTTACAAGTGACTAGCATTCTTGGGTATCGAACCTGACATTTTAAAGGATGCAGATCTTCAGAAGGCAAGTACTCAGCACTTTCTGAAAGTCAGGTCCCTTTAAGGGTCTGAAACTGAGCACCCAAAACTTAAGACACTCAATAACACTGGTCAGTTCAGAAAATGTAAGACAATTATAATTGGAGTCAATGCTTGTGAGAGGATATCAGAATTGGGCTGAGTGTTTAAATGCATTGGAAGTTCTGTGGTAACAAATCCTATCGTAAAATTATTTCTAATTAAAAAGCACAGAAGCCAAGAAAAACTAAAATGTTTAAGAATTCCAAAATCATTGTCTTGTTATACAAAAAATTTTTTAAATGGCATTTGAGAAATTTTAGTAAAAGCAGAAACTTGTCAAAGATTGTCTGATAGTTTTGAAGGCAGTGACAGTAAAACTCCTTGCTCTACGAATATATGAACAGGGAATACATGACTGAAGCCATATTTAGGTAAATTCTCTACTGAAATCCCACGGGCCGAGCTCCCTGCCACCCTCCCTTTTTCAAAAAACATATTCACACACATGTTTTAGTACTAGTGTCCTTTACTACTTTTTCTGCAGATCCTGACTAGGATTTTTTTTTAATATTCAGAGCCACCTCATTAAAAAGAAAAGTGCACACATACATAAACAACCCTTTTGTAGTCTGTTTGTATATATGTTACTTAATACAAGAGGAAGGAACAGCGTTAATGTTCTTAGTGCAGGAAGTTAAACCTAGAGCCAGTGCAGATATGTATCTAAATAAGGTGTTCATTTGTGGTAGAAAATATTAAGGAGCATTAACAGTACTATACTTTAATATGATACAATGAAAACTGCTTTGGAGATCTCTTGCTTTCTTCATCCATTAGGTGCAGAGAGATTTTCCTTTAGTCCTATTCTGTTGTTCATTCCCACTGAAAACTTTCCCATACAGTGAAGTCAGGGCTAGTGATTGCCCCAAAAGCTACAATGCGTATTTTCTAAAAACTATTTGCTACTTGTGTGGATTTCAAGTAATTTTGCGGGAACTGAGGGAAGTGTATGTGCAAAGGCTAAAAGTTAATGGAGTTTCCCCCCTTAGCTTTTTGGATTGCAGTACACAGTCATTCAAAACAGTCTATTTTCTTAGCAATTTTACATAATTCCAGTAATCTAAGAGAAACACTATAGTTGCCTCATTTTTGTGCACCAATAATCAAATTTGAAACTCATTTTCAGTTGAGCACAATGATTCTGATGCAAGATCAACCCTTTAAGTTGAAGTATCAAATTATCATTCCGTTTACTAATACATAATAAGTATGCATTCCCTCCCCAATGTATTCAATATATTAATTCCATGCCATGGTTGCAACTACTACTATCTTAATTCTTTGCCTGGATATTCTCCTAAAGGTGCTCAGGCACTTACAGCAGTAATACATAAATACAACCACACACAGTGAACAGAACATGCATTTTAAGATCCATTAGAAAGGTATGGGGAAAAATGTCAATGTTCACTCAGTGAAAGGAAAAAAAAACATCAGGAAGATTGTATTATCAATTAAAGTTATTTGCATTTAAATAACTAAAGAGCTCTTTGTCAACAGCATGTTCATCTTAAGGCTGTTGTATTTAATTAATACTTTACAATCATATCACTCTTCATATATTTAAGTAGATGATGCTTAATGCAGCTGTTTGCAGTACTATACTTCAGCTGGAATTGCAGTGGCAAACTCACATCGTTCATACCTTTTTTATTGGTGGCTGAAAGAAATCTGAATCCCTGGAGTTTCCATCCATACTGCTGGTCTCACTGTAGTGATCATTTTGTGCTTCTCTTAAAATAAAAGACAGTATTAAAAGGAAGTGAACAATAAGTCATCTAGTGGGAGACTGACATTTAGACTGAGGACATGTAGTAAATTAATCTGTTTCAAAATATATTTAATTCCGAATTATTTCTTTCAAAAAGGTCTGCACTTAAATGACTGACTTATGGGTGTCACTCTAAAAAGGGTCAGTATTTTGTTCATGAAGGCCAATGGGATAGGATTCCTCGTCTCTGCACAAAGAAAAAAATAGCATACTCCTGACATAGACAGGGAGGTAACGGGACCATAGTGCAGTGAAGCAGTCCTCCTGCCAACTAAAATTTAAGTCACACACATTGCGTGCTACTGTTAATGCAGTTACATCACATCATTCCTGTGCAAATGTTGGCACACAGGGCAATAACTACTCTCAGGGCCGGCTCCAAGAACCAGCATTCCAAGCTGGTGCTTGGGGCGGCAATCTTCAAGGGGCGGCAGTACCTGTTTTTTTGCCCCCAGGGATGGCAGGGGCAGTCTGTGTCCCCTCAGGGCAGCAGGCGCGTTTCCGCGGTGGTGGCAATTTGGCGACAGCTTCTATATTTAGATGTCTGCGGCAGCTTCAGCTAAACATAGAAGCTGCCGCTGAATTGCCGCCACCGCGGAAACGCGCCTGCCACCCTAAGGGCACACGGACTGCCCCCCGCCGTCCGCAGCGGCAATTGTGTGTGCTGCTTGGGGCGGCGAAAACTATAGAGCCGATCCTGACTACTCTGTCGTTTGCTGCTGCTTCCATCTGCTCTATGGCGTTGAGATCTACTGTTCCGTCTTTCCTGCTAAGGGTTCTCTTGGACACCCTTGTTTCCTCATACCAGCTGGTTTCTACTTAACATCTTCATGTGGGAGTCCATGTTAGTTTCCGGAGCACAGCTATTCCTTCTGATTTTGCTGGGGACAAGTGGCTGATTTCTCATATATCTGTGCTTGTAAACAAGTATTTCCAACCAAATGCCCAGGACCTGTCATAGGCACTTTTTTTCAGAAGGGGTCTAGTTTTCTGTCCAACGTTTTGATGGATTTCCAGTTCGAGGCCATATGTTAGCACTCAGATTACGTTTGAAAATTCCCAGTTTTGTTCTGGGTATCTTAGATTTCAATATATTAAGTTTAATAAATGCTCTGAATGCCTTTCCTATCCTTGATGTCACATCCTTCTTGAGGTCTCTGTTGGCCATTATTTTGCTGCCTAGTTAGAATTATTCTACTTTCTTGATGTTTTTGCCTTCAAAATGTGATGTTACCATTTGATGTCTGGGTTTCCAGTATGTTTGTTTTAGCAGATGTCTGTTTTGAGTTCTGCTTGGCATGCTATATTTGCTAGGTTGTATTCGTTTGTAATTTTTCAGAGGTGTTGTTCAGTACAGCAAAATCAGCACCAGCAAAATCTAGGCTTTCTAGACGTTTACCATCTATCCATGCTATTTTGTATTGCTAATATACTACTTTGTTCTCCAGTCTATGACATGCCAAACAGTAGCAGTGATAAAATGTGGCCCTCATTTTGTGCCACTCTCCACGTTAAACCGCTCTTGTCTGGTGGTTCCCCTTAGAACACTTCTTATCTCTGTACATGGCCTTGATAATATTGACAACTTTAGCTGGGATACAGTAGGACTGAAGAATATTCACAATGTATGTCTGTGCAGGCTGTCAAATGCCTTTTGAAAATCAATGAAATAGGTAAGGAGGACAGCTTGCCACTCTATACGTTCTTCTATGAGGCTACTTAGTGCTACTTAGTGCGAATAGCTGCTCTACATAAGCTCTCTTGGGCCTCAATCCTAAGCTTTGCATCCACTACCTCCATCATCATCTGTAGCATCACACTGAAGAAGTCTTGCCCAACACTGCACTGCCATCTCCACACAAACTCGTCTGGCATGTGGAGTGCTGGGCATTCTACATTCCCGGTACGAGAGCTGCTATTCTCCCTCTAACTGGCACTCTGATCGTGACTGCTGCTGTGTGCATACAAGAGGGAGTACTCCCACATAGAAGGACGGGAAAGTAAAGGTGCTTTAACATCCAGTGTGTGCATTTTGTAGAATGGAATGTTTCCTCCCAGAAAGGCTTATTAAGATACAGTATTCCATTTAAATGAAAACACGAATACATCATATGAGCAAATATAGAAGCACTAAGGGGAAAAATGTTCCCCCATAAAGAACAGATTGGATAAGTTGACTATAGTTGGGTGAGTTTTGCAGGACTCAGGTAGAGAAGGAATCCTTCCTGGGCTGCGCAGCAGCCACTACTGCAACAGACTTGTAACTGAGCCACCTCGCATCTCTAAGGTTTGGCTTGTGAATCTGCACTAGTAGATCCAGTTGCCCTGGCTCTTCTGTCCCCTCCTCCTGAACACTGCAATATAGGAAGCCCCTACAGAGCTATGCTCAATGTGCAGGTGGTATGAACTCCATGTGAGGTCCTTGCATCCAACCAATTTATCCCTCTGCATGGCAAAACTGGACCAATTTCACTACACTCATAGCCTTCTAGGCCTTAATTTGGGCTATAGTTTGAATGAGGTGGTCAAATATTCTCTAAGGTGAAACAGTCAAGGTACTTTTTTTTTTTTTTTTTAAATAAAACATGAAAAAAAATTCCATGTTTGAGATTCAGTACAGAAGAGGAATATAGGAAGGTATTTCCAGCCTGCATTATTTTACACCACCTTGTGCAAAAATAACACGTCTTTAATTTTGGTGGTTGGCATGGGCTTATACATTGAAAGGAATTTTAAAAGTAAAAATGGAATCCACGCTATCAGATTTGTGTTTAGATCATAATATTCAACAGGCTTCAAGATAACATGGGTTAAATTTTCCAGTTTGAGTTATTCATCAGTTCTAAGAGTTTTTTCCTGTGCTGAAACTTACTGTTTTCTGAGCCCAGCTGCAAGGACCATGGCACTGTGATGATTAAAGCGTTTTATAATGGCAGCATTGCTACTCTCCTTTAAGGACTTTGAGGAGTTTGATGTGGATGGCACAGAGGAAACACCATAACCCTGCAAGCAAAGTAATTAACAGTTTATTAGGTTATTCCAAACTAAATGCAGCATGGGTCACTTGCAGGTTTAAACTAATGTAAATGGTGAATTCTCTGTAACTTGAAGTCTTTAAGCCACGATTTGAGGTCCTCAGTAACTCAACAAGAGGTTAGGGGTCTATTACAGGAGGGGGTAGGTAAAATTCTGCGGTCTACAATGTGCAGGAGGTCACACTAGATGTTCATGTTGGTCCCTTCTGTCCTTCAAGTCTGCAAGTCTAAAAAAGTGAGACTACTCCCTATTTTCCATTAGATCAGACATGTAGCAGTGATTCTGCATTTCCCATTTTCTGGGCTTTACTGAATGAACAGCATTGTAGTGTGGTTTAGAGGCCTATACATAGTACTGGGAGTCCTCAGGGTCCTAATCCTGGCTCTACTGCTTACGTGCAGTGTGACCTCTTCACCTCTGCCTCAGTTTCCCCATTTGTATACTGGGAATAGTTCTTCCCAACCTCAGAGGGACGTTGAGAGGATTAATGTTTGTTTTGCACTTTGAACATGTAAACCTATGTATAAATGTGAATTCTTTATTTTCAAGCTGTTACCTGCAATTACCAAATTCTTACAGAAGTTTATAGAAATCCAGCAGGCCAAGGATTATTACATTTTCAGTAGTAAACAAATAACTAGGAATGTCATTCACCAAATCTGTCATCTTGTTTTAAATTTTATTAAGTTCTTGGGAATACAGCTTATATCCCTGTAAAACAATATCAAGTTGTACTAATTTGAACTCTTGATTCTAGCTACTAATTCCTTCAATTCTACCCATTAAGTCAATGGTATCTTTGGAGCTATCAAACATGTCTTATGCTGTATGTGGTGCAAACTATTTGGTATTTAATATTTAAAATTGCTATGAAGAAATGTCTATAGTTTTAACTTTATTTTAAGTAAATACGTTTGACCAAAAATGTGGTAACTCTTATATTTATCTTCACTTTGAACCAGGGCTTGGGAGCTGTGCTCCAGCTCCGCTTCAGCTCCAGGTAAAAACCTGCAGCTCCACTGCTCCGGAGCTGCTCTGCACTCCAGGTTCCGGTTCAAAGCCCTGCTTTGAACTCAATCTTCTGTAGTGTAGGATTCCTGTTTACCAATGCCAGGTAGCCCCTAAATGGTAAGGATTAAATAAGGGGATGTCTATTTTAAAATGAAAAAGCTGTACCTGAATGCTTCTAGAAGCAAAGTCAGATTTTATACCAGTGTGCTTAGGAAGCCAGCTGACGTAATGCAGCGCCATAGAATAAAGAAAAACTGCACAGCACACAGACTGAGAATACAAGTGCTGATTCTCCATCTACCTACCCCAATGTATAGCAGAAGTAACTCTGTGCAGTTACACTGGTGTAGAGCTGATGTGATTAGAATCAGACCCAGAACATCACCACAAAGAAGAGAAATTCAGTGACAAATTAGCATTAGGCACCAGAAGTTATTCAGTGGAAAGTTGTATTTTAGTATTGTTTGTGGTCCTTTTTTTAAGGTGATCCAGTTTTAAAATGTAGGAACTTTTACTTTTTTTGTTTTAAAGTCTCTGTACTTGCCTCATCTAACGATTTATCCTCCAAGGCAGTTAAATCTAGCAGTGGATTTTTCACCCCTTGAGATACCATTGTTTTTAATCCTATGAGAAGAAAAAAAATATAAATGTTTTCATGTAAAGTAGTATCTAAACAAGAATATCTGGGTTGATAAAGCGTAACCCTCAAAAGTTATCTGGACTTCAGTACCTTGCTATGATTCCATAATTTTCTTAAACATATAGTACTAAATTACTATTAGACACCAATATACATGCAGGAAATTTATTTCTAAAACAGCACTAGTGGTCGCTAAGCTTGAATTTGTAGTTTAAACTTTAAACAACCAACATGTAAGATATCTGATGCATTTTGGATTATATGGGTTTGCAGGAACCAGTGAATTTAACACTACAGGTATCAAAAAACCAAGGCTGTATCTATTTTAGAACACAGGTATTTCTACAAAGTACGATAATTTTTTTAAAATCCTTGGAATATGGTGCATGGTTGGGAAAAAGGGTAGTGTCAGAAGGTTTTGCATGTGTCCAAGTGCTATTATGTGCACTAACTTTCAGCCCTTTATGGCATCTATCATTAAAATCAGTCTTTTACTCTGTATTTTTGAAAATTATTGCAGGAATTATTCTAACTCGTTCCAGATACTTCCCCCGCCACAGTTTGAAACATTTTCTAGTAATTCATCCATGGTTAACCTTTCTATGGATCACTTTACCCGTCTGATGATGATGTATGGCTTTTGTTTGCTTTGGGATTGTCAGATGAAGGACACTATCAGAATGAAAAGCATTCAATATTTATTAGTATATTAAAGGATCTAGTCTTCTCTCCGTGTGTGTGTGTCATTCATGGATTATACACATGCATCAAGAGAAGATGACATTTTCAGAATATAACTTTGAAGTCTTTCACCTCTAGATCCTTGTTTCAAATATGGCCCAGAACTGTGATGGTCAATAAAAAGAACATATTCAAGTGGCTTGTGAAAGAAACCAATCTTTATCCACTTTCTAGAGAACTGATTTATCACAAAACCCACATCTGTTGCGAGTCTCAGAGACACCACAGAATAAATAGTCATGTGAACAAAAACTATGTCCACCCAGTCAGAGGTACGGTTAAGGCCCCTTGACTGTACATTATGAGGAAGCTTTCACTGACATTATCTATGCTGCATGAGTTGTGCATAAAAGGAGTTTCCAGTGCTGGCATCTTAAGCAGTAATTTGTTTCTAAGTATTTTAGTATGGGACCTGAAACGTCTTCCATAATCAGATACTGTAAATATATAAACATTCAGCCTGATCGACCCTGTCTAAAGATTACATCATAGATCTTGGCTCCTGACATCTTGCAGCATTTATCAAACAACAGGACAAAGACATTACTTTTAAAAATGAGAATGTTGGTTTTATCTGATTAATGTGGCTTTCAAAAACTTAGCTTTATTTTTTTTAATTAATTTTGAAGTTTCACTATATTGTGCCTAACACCACAATCACCTGTTGCAGAGAAAGAAAAGCTTACCTTTTTCATCCATTTTGGCACATTCAGCAAAGAGGTCTTTTGAGCCTGTATTCAGCCTATCTCGATGGAAGTAGTGAGACTGAAAAAATCGTGTCCAGAATTCTTTTTCTGTCATATTATGTGGAACATTTTCTGCATATTTCACTTTTACTGCAAAAAACCAAAGTGCTTATAAGCTATTTTTCTATTCAAGACACTGTTTTACCTGTCAGTATGTACTGGAAAATGACCAGAGCTTATCCTGAATAGGCATAAACCCACACAACTTACTAAAAAGATAAGGAGTTTGGATTTTAAAAAGATGCCAATTTATGCAACAAATACAAGTTCCGATATGCCCAACAATGCTTATAATGTATTGGAAACAAACACCAACAACATATAAACTTTGAAAATGGTATAGCTGGGCACCTCTGAAAAATATTAAATGTCCGAAGTCTAGTAATTTAAGAGGAATCCTTCCGTGTTGTTCCCAAGATGGACTGGTTCTTTTTCATCCAGGACTGATCAAACTAATGTCAGTATCAGGGTCCAATCTAGCATTTGTAAATCAGATAATTTACCAACAATCTCTCAGAAAATTTTAGAATAGTTAAAATAAATCCTTCAAATGGAAAGTGACACTTGGGAATGAACATTTACTCATAGCTTAAAGGCAAAGCAAACTGAATAATTCAAGAGTCTCTCTTCAGCCTCAAGCCTTAAAATTAGGGCTGTCAAGCAATTAAAAAATAATCATGATTAATTGCATGATTAATCGCACTCTTAAACAATACAATACTGTTTAAATAGTTTTGGATATTTTCTATATTTTCAAATATATTGATTTCAATTACAACACAGAATACAAAGTGTACACTGCTCACTTTATCTTTATTACAAATATCTGCACTGCAAAAAACAAAAGTAATAATATTTTTCAATTCACCTAATACAAGTACTGTAATGCAATCTCTATCATGGACACTGAACGTACAAATGTAGAATTACACCTCTACCCCGCTATAACGCGACACGATATAACACGGGTTCGCATATAGCATGATAGCAGCGGGGCTCCGGCAGAGCTTTAAAGGGTCCAGTGCTCCGGCTGCTGTGGGGAGCCCCAGGCCCTTTAAGTCACCACTGGAGCCCTGCCGCTGCTACCCCGGGGCTGCCGCAGCGGGACTCTACCGGTGGTTTAAAGGGCCTGGGGCTCCCCAAATCACTGCTGCAGCCCTGCCACCACTACCCCGATATAACGGCGTTTCATATATAACACAGTAGGGATTTTTGGCTCCCCAAGACCACATTATATTGGGGTAGTGGTGTGTGTACAAAAAAAACCCTGCATTCAAAAATAAAACGAAGTCCACTCAGTTCTACCTCTTGTTCAGCCAATTGCTCAGAAGAACAAGTTTGTTTACATTTGTAGGAGATAATGCTGCTCACTTCTTGTTTACAATATCACCTGAAAGTGAGACCAGGTGTTCGCATGGTACTGTTGTAGCCGACATTGCAAGATATTTATGTGCCAGATGCACTGAAGATTCATATGTCTCTTCATGCTTCAACCACCATTCCAGAGGACATGCATCCATGCTGATAACGGGTTCTGCTCGATAACCATCCAAAGCAGTATGGACCAATGCATGTTCATTATCATCATCTGAGTCAGATGCTACCAGCAGAAGGTTGATTTTCTTTTTTGGTGGTTCGGGTTCTGTAATTTTTGCATTGAAGTGTTGCTCTTTTAAGACTTCTGAAAGCATGCTCTACACCTCATCCGTCTCGGATTTTGGATGGCACTTCAGATTCTTAAACCTTGCGTTGAGTGCTGTGGTTATCTTTAGAAACCTCACATTGGTACCTTCTTTGAGTTTTGTCATATCTGCAGTGAAAGTGTTCTTCAAACAAACAGCTTGTACTGGGTCATCATCAGAGATTGCAATAACAGGAAATATATGGCGGAATGCACGTAAAACAGAGTAGGAGACATACAATTCTCCCCCAAGGAGTTCAGTCACAAATTTATTTAATGCATTATTTTTTTAATGAGCATCGTCAGCATGGAAGCATGTCTTCCGGAATGGTGGCCAAAGCATGAAGGCACATATGAACGTTTAGCATATCTGGCACATAAATACCTTGCAATGTTGGCTACAAAAGTGCCATGTGAATGCCTGTTCTCACTTTCTGGTGACATTGTAAATAAGAAGCAGGCAGCATTATCTCCTGTAAATGTAAACAAACTTGTTTGTTTTAGCAATTTGCTGAACAAGAAATAGGACTGAGTGGACTTGTACGCTCTACAGTTTTACATTTTGTTTTTGAGTGCAGGTATGTAACAAAAAAAATCTACACCTTGTAAGTTCTGCTTTCACAATAAAGAGATTGTACTACAGTACTTGTATGAAGTGAATTGAAAAATACTATCTTTTGTTTGCCATTTTTACAGCGCCAATATTTGTAATAAAAACAAAGTGAGCACTGTCTACTTTGTATTGGATGTTGTAATTAAAATCAATATATTTGAAAATGTAGAAAAACATCCAAAAATATTTAATAAATTTCAATTGGTTTTCTATTATTTAACAGTGTGATTAAAACTGCAATAAACTGTAATTATTTTTAATCGCGATTAATTTGAGTTAATTGCATGAGTTAACGTCGATTAATCAACAGCCCTACTTAAAATATTTCCAGAACCTACCCAAAAAAACACTGAAGTAAGACCATACAAGCAGTGCAGAAGAGAGTATGAAGGAATGTGCAGAAGCACTGCACGTTTTACCCAGAGAAACAAGTGTAGGACTAACCCTCTAGTCTTCCAATGATAATACATAATAAAATCAATTTAGAGTGCTTTGTATCACATATGTATTGATTTTTCTGCCTACCTGCAGGATACGTCCTGAATATGGATTCAATAATATCTGAAGTTAAGTTATACCTCAGACCATTGCAGCCATCAGTTTGAGGCCGAACATCAGCCTACGGAAACAACATAATAATATTGTCATAAACTGGGTAAAACAGTATGTATTGAGTTAAGACCTTGTTAAAACAAAAATATGTGAACCCACATGTACGATAGCTGTAAGAGAGAATTAATCTATATAAACAAAAACAGAAGTAGCAGAGTGGATTGTTTGTTTGTTTTTTAAGCCACAGTACAAAATGAAGAGCAGCTTTGATTGTCCCGTAAGGACACTAATTTATTTGCTCACAGCAAATGTCTTTCACTGCAAAATTGTCTTTTCAGGTGGGAAGAATGATTTATCAATAAATATTAAAAGGACTGAATACCCACATTTCTTGGCTAATCTTTTCTCAAGGGGAGGGTGAATGATAGCATACAAATACCTGAAGATAAAGAAAAAGGGCAGAGGAAGTATCATACAAGGAGTAAGAGAATGAAATTGAAGGGGAAAATCTTTCAGACAGAGGTATAGCAGAATATGGAAGTGTAACAGGAAATAGAGGAAACCTCTTTTCTTATGACTTTTATAAATAGACCAGACAGAACACTTGAAGGTATATGCAGAGAAAAATCCTGCAATGACAAGGAGACTGGCTTAGCTTCTGAGACTATGGAAAGATAATTAATACTCCTGTTTAGAAGTGGGGAATTTCAATTTTAATTCATCCACATTTTACAGAGAAAGTCTAGCTAAGAAATAAATGTTTTTGTTTTAAAATCCATCCATTCTGTAGGTCAAACATACCAGAAAAGCTGCAGAGATGCCCACATCCTGCTTACTAGGTGCCACAGAATTATCCACAGAGTTCAAGCTTAAACGGTTGGCCCAGAATTCTTCGGCACTAATTACTTGGCTCACAACGAGGTCTTTATAAAGCTGAAACAAAACAGGATCTTCTTGCAGCATTCTAGTAAAAGAATGTATTGAATAAAATTGAAACATTCCACACTAATTCAGCAGGATTTCTGTGTCAATAAGTTATATGGGTTCCTGAAGGGAACAGATCATAGTGAGGTAAGAATCACACAGCATTCTCAAATAAGTTATAATTAGTTGTACAAGTGAGATATTGAGGCCAGTACTGCTATTCATATTGGCCAAAAGGGAAGAGACTAAGGATTTGTTTGCATGGGGACACTCAGGGAAGTGAAGAAAAATCAACTGAAGGTGTGAAGTTCACAAGCATTAGTTTAAAAGGCATTAAACCCCTGTGTGGTCACTCATTCAGAAGTAAAATGGCCGTAGTTTGCTGTAGCTTAATCCTCACTTAAGAGTCGTCCACTCAGGTTTAATGTGCTTTAATTCATGCACTTTAATTTCATACCTTTAGTTGATTCATCTTAACTTTTGTGAATGTCCTTGTGTAGACAAGCCCTAAACAGAAGCAAAGCTGCTGGACGGGGGATAGTTTTAATGGGGAAAAATGGTGATCCCTAGAAAGAAGTTAATACAAGATGGTGGCCACAAAAAGAAAAATAAGTTACTTGTCTTATAGTAACTGGAGTTTGAAAGCTATTGTCAATCTATAGTCACTCCTGGTGCCCACGTGGTTGAGATCGGAGTCTTAGTCTTTTGGCCAGCACTGTCCAATGGGGCTGCACATGCACCCTGAGTGTCCTGATGCTCCTGTTCCAAGGATAAAAGGGCAGAGCATGCCCAACTGCCACTATTTCCTTCACCATCACAGAATCCAGATTTTCTAGGACTCCATAATAGCAGGGAAGAAGGATGGGTCACGGAATATACATGGAAAACACATTTCCAAGAACTTTTGTTTTTTCCTTAAGTGGTTGTAGATATATATTCCATTCTTGGTGACTCTCAAGCAATGACCTGATGTAAGTAGGTAGGTGCCTGGTGTTTATGTAAAGATTGCAGCATAGCATCAGACCTCAATGCTTCTACCAGGAACAAGTTTGCTAAAGTATGGATTGAACCACAAATAACTCCTTTTCAGGTGTCTGAAATTGGCATGCTTTGCCAGGAAGCTGTTGGGTATCTAAACTAGCTAATTTGTAACAAATCTTAATATAGACTGAAACACACATGGATAGTCTCTGGGCTGATGCTGCTCAACTTTTCATTCTCTCAGCAAATGCTGTAAATTGATTCAGAGAGGTCCTGAAGGATTTAGTCTTTTGCAAATAAATGGATAGATTTCTGTAAATAATTTAAGGTGTGCAGCCTAACCTCCCCCTGATTATTATGCGACTTAGGGAAAAATATTGGTAAGCGAATCATTTGGGCAAGAACATGGGATGGAGTGTAAGTAATACCTTATCTCTAAGAAATATGTATAGGGAGGTCCTGTCTTAAGAGCCTGCATTGCCCCTACTCTAATTAGCTGATGTAACTGCTAGTAAAAAGGATGTTTTCATAGCTAAGTCAAGCAAGGGGCTAAGGGTTCAAATGGGAGGAGGGGAAGAGCATTAAGTATGCCACAACCCCATTAAGGTCCTATGGATCGAGAGGTTTCCTTACTGATGGAAAAACATATAAAAGGCCTTTAAGGAATTTCACCACAAGGAGGTGGGAAAAAACTGTAGTTTTCAGTGGGGGGTGGGGAAGGTGTAATAAGCAAAAGAGGCTATGAGGTGCACTCTAACAGAGCTAATCAACAGTCACAAACTCTTTAGACCAAGCGAGCAATTCAAACCAGGAGGGAGCTTGTAGTCAATAGGCTGTAATTCACATTGTTCACAGCAAATCCTGGATCTTTTCTATTTAGCAGCGTAAATTAGTGTGGCACAAGAAGGAAAAATATTGATCCAGTAGACTGATCAGAGCGACTCTCAACCAACCCATTGAAATAATAGTTTAGATATGGATGGAGAATGGGATGAAGTCATAGCCAAGGCAGAAGAGCTCCTTCTTTGAAAATGCTGCCTTGTTCTTTGAAGCTTTTGAGGCTCTCTGGTGAAATAAGGTACCAGATGATGATCTCTGTTTGGCATAAGTATGAGGTCTTCCCTATTTTGTCCAGGGGGGGTCTGCCCTGCCTGAATTAGACGACTCAATGCAACCAGCCTCCAACAAAAAAAAATGTAAGATGCACCTCTCAAATCTTTAAAGTCCTTTGGGCATAATTAACTTTACTTGAGGGGGTTGGCTGGACTAATGGGATCAGGTGATAGTAAGCTGAATATCTGGGCCTCATAAAAAGGCTTGAGAGAGAACAGTTGGAGAGGAAGCTGTGCCAGAGGCCACAGACAGCAAGAAACTCTTGGAGGGATAAGGACCCACAGGGAGCAAGTTAAGCTCCTATGGGAGGCCTTGAGCTATGAGTCTGCAAGAAGCAGGGAGGTCCTTGGAATGAGACACACTGCGGAGGAACCCTACTATGAAAATGGCTCCAGGAAAAGCAGCCTAAAAATCAGTACTGTATTACAGCCACAGGGAAGGATTTCAAGTAGGGCTGTCAATTAATGACAGTTAATGACTGTGACTAACTGAAAACAAAAATTAACATGTTAATATTTTTAACAGTATTAATTGCATACCTCTGGGAGGGGAAGGAGGCATCGGCTGTAGAGGGACCCTACAGTGCCCGGCCAGGTGCAGTAACCCAATCTGTCTCCGGAGGACAGGAAGAGGCGAGAAGAGGAAGTGGCTCCCATCCCAGCTCCGGTAGAGAGGAAGGGATCCTGACCCCGCTGTGCCCCACTGCCCCCAGCCAGACCCTCGCTCTGGGGACCAACCTCCCTCGACACCCTATTGTCCTTGGCTGGCTCCTTGCTCTGGGGACTACCCCCTCTGTGCTCCATTGCCCCCGACTTGCCTCTCACTCTGGGGGTACCCCATAGAGAACCAAGGCCTGGTGAGCTCAGCCTCCCTGCACCAGTCTCTACAGCACTTGTATGAGGTGAATTGCAATACTATTTCTTTTGTTTATCTTTCTTGCAGTGCAAATATTTGTAATCAAAAATAAAGTGAGCACTGTACACTTTGTGTTGTAATTTAAATCAATATTTGAAAATGAACAAAACATCCTAACATATTAAATAGAATACCATTTATTTAAACAGTGCGATTAAAACTGATTAATTTCAATTAATTTGTTTAATTGCTTGACAGCTCTAATTTAAAGGTGGCCCAGATGGGGCTGAGAACAGAATCTAGAAAGTGGGCTGAAGAGTAACCCAAAAGGGACAGAAGAATTGTTAGTCTGACCTTCTGGTTGGACCTTTACGATCCAAGGGAGAGACTGAACTTTAAGTGTGATCAGGCCGTAGCGCCAGGTTGCTTGAAGACAACGACGACCACTGCAGAACAGAGCAGCCAACAAAAGGAAGTGCAGGACTGGAAGAAACCCTGCAGTGATGTGTATTGACATGAGGAGGAGCTCTGACAGCAACTTTCACCCAAGGACAGATTCGCACAGTGAGTGTTTGTCAGAGATATGAGCCTTTCCAACACAATAAAGAATCTGGGATGCCCACTGTTAGCTGGAATTGCTGCCTGGCAAAAGGGACAATACCTGAAGCCATGTAATTTAATCCTCAGTACTGACAAGAGCATCCTGATCAGAGGTTCGGGGGGAGGGAAGGAATCAAAATAAGGCAGGTAAAAATTTCCAAAACTAATCAAGTAACTATCCTAGGACTAATTATATCTAGAGAGAGACTATGAAAAAGGTAGCATTGAGACCTGGACACTGAGGAGCTCCATTTTGCAGTTATGGATGGTGAGAAGGAACTAAGCGGCAGGGAGACCCACTCTGCTCTTCATGTCCTTGGTACAAGGACACTCAATGTGCAAGTGCAGCCCCAAAAAACAATGCTGGCCAAAAAAGACTCCAGTCCAAGCACACGCTCAGTAAGCAGATAGATAGATATAGACAAGAACTCAAATAGCCTATGTTTCGTTTTTTTGTAGGCAGTGTATTTATTGCACTTCACATGTTATATCAAGACAGTTAAAGAAGAATTTCCTACTCATATTCTCACATTACCTATCAGAAATTCCACTCTAGAAATACTACAGAAGTAGACAGAAATCAGAGTTTGAGAAGGTTATTTAGAAATGAGTAGTTTTTAAAAAAAAAAGCCTAATTACTAATGAAATGGCAAATTCTAGCCTATAAACCCTCCATCGTGTCCTTTCTAAATGAATATCATGAGGAAAAATTCAAATAGTTTTTTTTAAACACAAAACTGGAGAGTGTTTTCCAATACTTTAAAATTATACAACTGTTCTTACTCTTTAAAAATACTGTAATATTTAATGAACTGTGTACTCAAGCCTTATTTGCCGCCCTGCTGAACACAAGTCTATTTAGAAAAATGGTATAGCCATGTTCAATTTAGGAAGGAAACTATTTGATAGAAAAAGTATTTGTAGTCCAGGGTTGGGGAGGAAATGAATAGATTCCAATGCATCATTTGTCTTGCTCTGCTTGTCTGTGCAAGGAAGTAATTTCTAGTCTCTCTCTCTGAAATCCATTGATCCTTATGAGGAAACAGGCTAGTCACAAAGCTTTTAACAAAATAAATGGCTTGCTTACGTAAGTCCTTTAACATGAAAAAATGCTCAGAGGAATTTCACCAGAATCTAAAGCCACCAGATATTTACTGAAGTAGAACAAAACAAGCACTCTTGTGCTACAGCAATACAGCTCAAGAACTGTTCACAAGTCACAAGAAACATTTATGTTGTAATTAGAGAGGGGAAATTGACAGATTCCTTTTTGAAGATCTTCTTCTCCCCTGCCACTTTACCTGTTCTTTTCCTCAAGTTCTTTATTTGCTTTCCTCTTGAATTTGGGTAACAGTTGCTGAAGAAGGTCCTTCACTGCATCTCGGTCCTTCACTGCTGTGCTTTCATTAGAGAAGTGGAAGTTGGTTGTGTCCCCTGCATGCAGTACCAGCTGTAGCTGAATTTTAGCCTTTCCTTCAGGACTGATTTTCTGGCCTAGAAAATATAAAGAACAGCAATTAGTGATAGAAATACATTTACATAACAAACTTTCTCCCCAAAGCATTTATATGCTGTTGTCTGCATCATCCAATTAAATCCTGATATCCCACACTGGTGGCATTATAGCGCATTTCTTCTAGCCCTGGAAGTGAATCACGCAGCTGCCTTTACAGGTTAGCTTTAAAAGCTGCATCTCACTTTCCCCACTGCAACCAAAGACATTCTGAGAGGCCCAGATCCTGAGCTGCAGCAGAGTACTCCTTGGCCACCTTTATGTTCCACCTTTGCCAGTTTTCTATCAAAACTCAGAGCAGCCCTCAGGTCCCTCCAAATTGCAGGGCCTAGCAATGGC
The DNA here is from genome assembly GCF_007399415.2 of Gopherus evgoodei. Taxonomy (NCBI): domain Eukaryota; kingdom Metazoa; phylum Chordata; order Testudines; family Testudinidae; genus Gopherus; species Gopherus evgoodei. The sequence continues at coordinate 109,558,117 of NC_044325.1, read as the reverse complement.
CCCAAGGCAATGCTTAGAGCAGATGGAGATCACTAAGGCATAAGGATGCCTGAGCCCTTCCTCTTTTCCCATAGCCACTGAGAAAAAGTAGATATAGGATCAACTACGGGAGATCTACACTGCCCATCTACCTGCTTCTACATGGAGGCATTGTCCTATTGCACTGCTTCCCTAAAGCCAGCATAAGCTGCCCTACCACACCTCAAGATCTGATCCCACAAACAATAAAGGGAGCATCTTTCAGCTTCCTATGATTGTCGCTATGCTTACAGATGTAAAGACTGGAATTTGAGAGAATGTTACTCTATTTACTCAATGTCTGCAAGAACTGATACCTCCCCTCCAGTCTTCTAAACTACAATATGTAAATACTATGATAGGCTCAATAGCTGGAGAGGATAATATCTTCACACTACTTCTAGTTATAAAATAGGTGAACAGACTTTCTAAATGGTTATTAATCAGATATCTGTTAGAGAGCACTGAATTTTAGAGTTTTGACTCAGCATTGATTAACAGCCACACACAACTTTTAAAAATGTTGTAACAATCATATATGAATTTAGATAGCATATGTTCTAGGGCTACAGACAGAAAAAGATATATGCAATTTGCAAGAGTTTGTGTTTTTAGTATTGAGTATGGACAGAAAGCACTACTCTGATGCAGGCACAGCACAAGCAGGCACTATGGAAACTCAGTTTTCACTTACACTACACTACTATTTCAGTTGTGGGTGTTTACTGAACAATATTACTAGTCGAGCCAAACTGTCAAGTAATTTTGGAGGACACGGATGATATGAATGAACTTATTTTCAGCAGTGACCCCACTGTATATCAGATTTTAATCTAGATTTCCACAAATGAAAGGCTAGTATAATAAACCATCACACTACATAACTCTACTAAACATTAATCAATTTATACCTAACAGTGAGCTGGGTTTTTATAGAATAAACTGTCACTGAGCTGGATGCACATCCTAATTAGCCGAAAATAGATTAGGTCAGGGGTTGGCAACCTTTCAGAAATGGTGTGCCAAGTCTTCATTTATTCACTCTAATTTAAGGTTTCGCATGCCAGTAATACATTTAAATGTTTTTAGAAGGTTTTTTTCTATAAGTCTATAATATATAACTGAATTATTGTTGTATATAAAGTACAAGGTTTTAAAAATGTTTAAGAAGCTTCATTTAAAATTAAAGTAAAACGCAGAGACCCCTGGACTGGTGGCCAGGACCCAGGCATTGTGAGTGCCACTGAAAATCAGCTCGCATGCTGCCTTTGGCACGTGTGCCATAGGTTGCCTACCCCTGGGTTAGGTAGTTCCCTCTTAGACCCCATAAATCCTGTATCCTCCCAAAAAAGATACGGCCTAGGTGATTTTCCATTAGACTACAGTACATATTTCTGCTTCCAAGCTATTGCAAAGATTGCTAGCAAATTGGGAAAAAGAAAGAAATATTTAAGAAATTTGGGATCTATATTAAAAACACCTGAAAAACTTTTGAATTGCAGAATCTTTCATGCCTGCAATTTACTTCTGTATCCACTCATGTTTGTCAGAAAGAATCATCTAATGAAATGCCCAAATTGGCCAAATGCATGTAAAAAATATTTGAATCTTATTTAAATATTTACTAAAAAATTGCATACAAGAGAAATAGAAAGAGCTTTCACTTACATTTTATATCTGCATACATATGGCTGACTGTGAATCGATCTTTGCCTTCAGGTGCCCATGCTATCCTTTCAGCCATAAGGTAGAGAGCCCCATCCTGTTTCTTTTGACGTACCTTCTTTACTATCAGTAACACTTCCTCAGATGATGTTGCCATGATGGCTATAAGGTGCTATTAAAAGCACATGGTACAGTTAGTTAATTCAACAGCAATTAGTACAGTATTTCCATTGACAGATTTTTTCCAGTATTCCAACTTGTTTCAATGCATCAAAACTTGCATTTGCACTTAAATACTTATTCTGTAAACTAACAGCAGCATATAGTCATTGTCCAAGCCTTATCAGACACACACTCTGAACTCCACTTTATACATGCAGTCAAACTTTTTCAGATTAAATAAAATAATCACATACAAATATCACAATCCACAGCCACATTATACTTAGATGTCTGTTCCAATCCGCCTTGTGCTCCAGCTACACCTACATATCATTTCATTCCTATATTTTCTATTTCTCTTTTATGTTTCTTTACCCGTTTGTCAAGTTGTGAAGAGCGCTTATACCTCAGAGAGCATCTCTGGTGGCATTTCATAGTGCTTTCCTTTTGTGATAGGAACTTTGTATGTTAAAACTACTTGGAAGGGGAGAGGAACGAAAGTATTGTAGACTTACAGGTTCTTGCAACTGTACATCCCAAATAAAAAGATGAACTAGTTACTTTCCCCTTCCTTCAGCACGATCCACTGATTACCATGCAAGACTTGAATGAGACTTCAGACACAATCATAATTTTAACTGGCCTATTTATTTTGTTCCAAAAATACTCAGGATCTAATCTTGCATCCACAGAAAGAATGAGAGTGTTGTCACTGACATCAGTAAGCCCTTCTGTAATTGGGAAGAAGGATAATGGGAGTGCCAATGTCTTTTTTCCTTTATAGTTTTTCCAATCTTAAATTTCTCAAGAGTACAGATAAATAGCAACATACAAACTTTACTATATTCCATCTCTACAAATTTCATTCCTATCAGAATGACATGAAGTTTCCTTCTGTACTATATCCTTTAAACATTTTATTCCCATCCTACTCCTGCATTTTATTTGCAATGTACTTTACTGCCCCTTCCTCACTTTGCTACCAGTGTATTAAGTAGTTTTAGAAATTCTTTTAATGCTTAGAATATGCACATTTACATGTTTTTTTAAATGCCAAGATCTACGATACTTTAAAAGAACATCTGTACCATATTTTACCATGTATTAAGAATAGGGATCAGAAATCAATATACATATCCATTTATACTTACTTATGGATATGTTTTTTACCTGGATTTTAAATACTGTACAACTTTGAAAATAAAAATCTGATTGTTTTAAACTTGAACATCTATATGGATAATTAGTCATGACAGCACTCTGCTCAGTGAAAATCTTACAAGCTGAGCAATCAGACAAGTGTTAAGTATCATATTTATGAGAGAAGATGTTTAGTAGTAAGATGTATTTGCACTTAGGTTTTGATCCAGAACCAAATCAACAGGTTTGATGTTGACTTTAATGTTGCCGTATTGGGCACGTATATGATTTCTGCCTGTTTGTGACAAAACTGTGGTAATCACTAGAATACTTGGTAAAATATCAGCCGTTACTGGTTTTTCTAACAAAGACTTAATGTTTCTGACACAGTACTTTGCAGTATGCAGCTTCTGAATGCATAATATCCCACAAGTGGCTTGTTCCATTGTCTTGGAAACTGAATGCACTACTTTAGTGTTTTTCTGTTCTTTTTTTCTTTTTTGGTCATTGCTGCTACTTTTGCTTTTATGCCTCTGTTATAACTGCACTTTAAAGACATAACTGTCTGCAAACTACTCAAAAGTAGCAAACATTATCCAAGATCGGGGGGGGGGGGACCCAGAGTCCTCTTTAAACAGTGCATTAAGAATCAAAATACTTCACTAATCAGGGTTTAAAAAAAATACTGTACACCTACTATCTAACAAGACAAAATGGCTCCACCAGTTCGGTTCTGAGGCAATACTAAAATAGAAATCCAACAGCTTCTCCTCTAATTGCTGGTGGGAGGGCTCTCTTTTGTATTTTCTCTAGATAAGTGTTTATTGAATTGAATGAAGAAGACACTTTGTCTTCTCCATCATTTAACGCTTTGTAGCTGCTGTGAGGGAGGAAAAGTTCCCCAATACTTCAACCTCCATTTTTGGGGGTGCACTTTCTATTAAATGTCTGCAGCAGTACTGTGAAAAGTGACATGATTCATGACAGTGTCACTACTGTTCCCAGGAGTCTGAACTACAGTTGTCAAGCTGATAAGTTTTGTTAATTTTAATCTGCTGCTTCTTAGAAAAACTATAAATTAGCAGCAAAGGCATTAGAGTTGTCTAGTTGAAACTCAGGAAGATGGCTCTTTGTCAGTTTACACTTGTTTCAAATTTGAAAGATTACCTTTGCAACCATGAAGGCTAGAAATTCAGTTTTATTTAAAAGCTTAAATTCTGCAGAAATTGATGGCTTAGGGACCCCCACTCAAGTAAATGGATTTTACATGCCATGTACTAAACAATATGAAAATACAACTTGTTAGATACAGGTTTTTGCTATCGCTGACAGTAATTTATCTATGAAATGAGATTATGTTGTTGAACATTTGCGTTCTGCAACAGGGCCTCTGAAATAACGAAATAGGTAAATTTTCCAAAGCGCATATAGCTAAATCAGTGATTCCAACTTGTGGGTAGAACTCCGTGGAGGAGGCACAAAACTTCTCCTGGGACTGAAACTTTCAGCAGTACATGACTACTGACACCACTCATCCTGTAGCATAAGTGGTGGGTTAAAAAAACAAAAACAAAGGAAGACTGAGCTACAAGCGTTGTTTATTTCCCAGCCCATTTCTGAATATTCCCCTTGAAACTGGGGCAGGAGGTGTAAATGCAGGATGTGAAGAGCCCAGCAAAGATTGGACAGCAGTAGTGAGGAAAAGGATCTTCAACATACCCACTTCCATTTCCCTACTTAGTGGATGAAATCAGGTAGCAGAGACTAGCTAGTAGCTACTTCTAAGCCACCTGCCTGGTGTCTTTGTTTCTCTTTAATTAGCTCTCCCCTACCATTCCTGTTCTCTGCTCCTTCTAGAGTAGTCAAGTAACATAGCGGCACCAGGGGATCTGACTCATTCCTCTCACCCATGGATCGCTTTGACAAGGGGGGTTTGGACAGATAAGAGATGCCACTAGTATCCTTGCTAATAGTCCTGATCTGTCTGAGACAAAAATGGGTTTTGAAATGGTCCTAGGCTTCTGTGACAGGTAGAAAGAAAGAGTGCTCATCTGTCATTTTACTGTAAGGAAGGGTAGAGAGCTACAAGTTGTTCTGATTAGACAAGCAAGATAACAAGCTGAAGAACTCCAGAACTTATGTTTTGGGCCTGTATACACAAGAAGTCTGGACCCCAGCATGGTTAGAAGCATCTGAAGTCTAATGTAGTATTTTAGTTGCAGTAAGACTAGAAGAAACAACATATTACTTGCTTAATTGAGAGAGAAAACTAAGATGTGAATGCATGGCAGATGTCACCTCTTCTTAAATCTGTGGAATTTTCTTTTAGATTTTGGAAAAAAGAGAGTGGTACTATTATTTCTTTGCCTTTAAATTACTTCGTAGATAGAGGCCTATGGGCTGTAATCTCCAGCTAAGTTTTCCAATATCAAACCTCTGAATCTTGAAGTTTCATTTCAGCTAGTTTCAATGTCACAAGTGAAAGGAATACTGTAGTTTCCTGCCTTCTTTGGTAATTCTCACTATCTTGGATTTTATGGAAAGATAGCAATGCTGAAGGATGGACAACTACTGATGACATTTCCATCTCTCCCCTTCCTTAACCTTTTGTTTCAGAACTTCATCTTATCCCTCCCTTTCCCAAGTTTCAGTGTCTCATGTATACACCAAGCAGAAAAAGATCACCCAATCTGTTGATGCCATCTATGCTCCTGCACAATAGTGCTTTTATCAGCACTGGCCGCATAGCGTATTGAGTGGTGAACAGACTCCACTGTGCTAGTAGCAGCACAGCACACTGAGATGTGAGCAGACCCATGTCAGTCAAAACACAGGGCAACAAGGTCTAAAAGGGGATGCTGATTCTTTTAAGGAAAAAAATGGGGTAGGGAGAGAGAGAGAGAGGAGGAAGATAAGCCTCACAAATATTTGCAGACCTGTGACTTAAACCTGATCCTACAAGCTGCTCCTCCACACAAGCAGATTTTCATACCCACAGGGGGCTCTGCAGAGGTTCAGAAGTCCACCTACCTAAAGCAGCTTGCATGATCAAGGTTTATATTGTAGCGAAGCACATGACTATCTGAGCTGGGTTCCAACCAGACCATCAGGCATCAAATCCTGATCATTACACAATGGCATTTTTTATCTTTAACAAACACACGAGCAGGACCTTGGTTTTACCTCATTTGGAAGGGCACTGTCAGCAGGGCAACATTCCCTCATGTTATGCACTGCTGGATCAGTCCCACCTCAGAGGGAGGAACATGTAACCTACAAGCCCCTCGGTCCCCTCCCACCCAGTCTGCCCTGTCATTCCTTCAACCCGGCTGCACCCCCTCCCCCACGCCGGAGCACACTGTGTGTATTAATAAATCCGCCTCTTTCCCTGTCCGCATTCCGCTCAGCGACCAGGACAGGACAAGCCGAGCTGCCCTCGCCCGGCGATGGCTGGGGAGCCCGGAGCAGCGGGGGCCAGGGGCGATCGGAACGCGTTGTGCTCTTGGGCTGTCAAAGCCGGCTCGCAGGGCTGGGTGCCTCGCTCCCCGCCAGGAGCCCGCACAGGGCCTCCGGCCCAGCACACCCCCTCCCCCATGGGCCCCGCCAGGGGAGCAGCCGCCGCCCCCCGCTGTCCGTCCCCCCGAAACTCCGCCGAGCCCCTGGACATCGTCCAGATTCCTACCGTGCAGGCAGCTGCTCAGGCCCCAGGCCGCCGCCGGGTACGGGCGCGGCGGGATGACGGGCGGGTGGCGCTGGGCACTAAGTCCAGCCGTTGCCGGTGCCGCTACTAGGGGGGTCTCGCCGCCTCCTGGTCCATGGGGCGGCCAGTGAGCTGGGCAGCAAGGGCACGTGACCGGAAGTAGCTAAAGTCCCGCGACGCGCCGAGGGAGACCGGGTCACGTGACGGGGGAGACTGTTGTCGCCATGACATCTCCCGGTCACATGACAGGTTCTTCCCGCCACCATAACGCGCCAAGATCACGTGATGGCTTCTCCCTCTCTCCCCCCCTTCCGTCGCCATGACAGTGCGCGGGAGGGGGGTGATGACAGGATACCAACAACGCGGCCGCCACCGTCCGGCCCTTCCCATCTCCGTCACCCGGCCGCGAAGACCGAGGAGTCCGGCTCCTTCCCTTTCGTTCCGCCTGTTAGGTCCCGTCTGTTCCGCTCCGGGGTACCGCGGCGCTGAGGGGGGGCGGGGACGTCCCTAGGCAACCGGCCGAGGGGGGAGGGGTGAAAAGAGCGTAGCCGTCACGTGACCTGGGTTAGCTGTGTGCGTGTGACGCACTTTTTTGCGGGCTCGCGCGAGGTAACGTGTGTCAGGTGGTCTGGGGAAGGATCACGTGCGGGGGGGGCGGGGCTGGAGAAGCGGCTGACGGAGCTGGCGAGTTTGGAGTTCGGTGGGTGAGTGTCAGCGCGGGGAGATGGGCAGGAGGCGGGTGGGGGGCAGCAGTAGCAGCGCTGAGGACCGAGCAGGGTGCAGTGGGCGGGTCCCAGCCGTTTCCTGCCATTCTGTCCCCAGGTTTGACTGACGCCCAGCTCCCCTGCCTGGGCAGTGTTGGCTCTCGCAGGGACTGCCGTGTTGCCCTGCAGCCCCTGGGTGCCACAGCTGACGCTCCCACGCCAGCAAACCCCAGCGGGCGAGAGCCACCCTCTGCAGACTGGGAGCCTGAACTTGGAAATTGCTTCTCGGTTTCCCGTCCTGGCGGCTCCGCGTTGTTGTTGCTAGTATGAGTGGCAGCAGGGAGAATCTCCCCAAGCAGCTCTCGGCCCTGTTGCCCAAAGTGCTTGCAATCTGAGCTTAAAAGTGAACGTACAAATGGGTGAAACATACGCGCGGGGAAGAAGGTGACCTCAGTTGACCTGAATTGACCTGAGTCTGCAGACAGACAGCGCTAGTGGCCCTGTTGCTCCTTGAGAAAGCCATGGGCTGACTCTTGTATTTAGGTTCCTGTGGCAGCAATGAAGGAACATGAATGTCAGTTTCAATTACAGTTTAAGGAAACGGTGGGTGGTAAACATGAGTACTGGAGGTATCCTTGGAGGAGCTACAAAAAAAGTTGGGGAGCTCCCCAGCCCTTCCTCAGAAGAGCCTGAAGGAGGGGAGGAATGGCAAAGCCCCTTCCAACAGTTGTCAAAAGCTTATGGCAGATGGGAGAAAAATTATCCTTTTCCAGGTGTGGATGGTGTGATTTGTTCAATCTGCTGCTGTATGTACTAGAGTGGGATTAGAGTTATTTTGTTTATTAGGCAAAATCTCCCCTAAAATGTGTGAACAGCAACAGATGTCATAGTCTGTAACCACTAGAGATGCTCCCCTCCATATCTTGGAACAGACCCAAGAATTTCAGGAGGCCCAGTGTTTCTTTGCTGTCAGCAAATATCTTTGCAACTCACTGTCAAAGTATGTGTCTTATCCTTCTAGTGGCTGGTCCTCAGCAAATAACAGTCTGCTGCTACTGCCAGTTAAGTGGTAGAAGTCTGTGCTGTGGCTCTAAAAATGCCCGCCCTCCCAATGACTAATGACATGTAGCATGTTTGGATGGTGGTGTGCAGGAAATAATGCATGGAACCCCAAACGGATGGATTAAGTTAAAAATATTGAATAGCTATCCCATTCAATGCATGAATGATGGGTCCTGTTGAAACTGTTATATGTAGTTAGGGTGTATCATAGTGCACATGCACAAGGAGGCTGAGTTAAGATTGAATAGACTACTTTAATTTTGGTATTTGTTAACCTTTGAGTCTTAATATTGTAACGTTCATATTTTAACAACATTTTATATGTAATATCAATTTTAAGTGTGCCAATGCAGCAATTTACACTGGTTTAACCAGATTGATCTTGAAAATTGATTTTTAGCTGAATCAATGCAGTTTTAGTCTTTGGGCAGGGCCTAGATTGCACAGGAGACTGTAAACCCATCAGATGTTTACTTTTAGGAATAACCAAATTGTAGCTTATCAAACAGACTAACATTTCTTAAATTAATTTCAACGTAAGTTCATAGACAAAACAAATTGGGACCTACCCTTGCAGTTGGATCCATGTAGGAGGATCCTTATGCTTGTATGGATCCAGTTGCAAGATCAAGTCTATGGCCTGTTAGACACCCACCCTTTGTATCTTTATGAGCAGTCTTAAGTCTTTGTCTGCGTTAAGAAGTGTTTCCTTGTATAGCTATTCCAGCAAATCCTCCTTGTGTAGGCAAAGTTTATACCAGCAAAAGTTTTCTTTTGCCGGTATAGCTTATACCAGTTCTTTGAACAAAATAAGCTGTACTCATATACCTGTGTTTGCTGTCAGGCTGTATTGGGTTAGGGATGTTTCCCTCCTCCCCCGTCTCCTAAGTGACATAGTTATGTGAGCATACTTTTAGGTGTAGACTAGGTCTTAAAGAACAAAGGTGGGGCTAGAAAGTAAATTGTAATTGATCAAAAAAGGGATTACATTCTTAAATTTAACTTCTACAGGTACAGCTAGAAGCTGAAGTAAATAATGCACGAATGATTGAGTATTGCCAGGCTTTCTTAACTCAATGACATCTATGCCAATGATACCAGAATCTTACAGCCATGTATTGGCAGAACTTGAGTGTTTGGATCCATTGCTTTCTGCACTCAGATTGGATTCTAGTCGTTTGAAGGTAAGTTGGGTTCATGCTTGTTGCATTTACTATGTTGTTGTTTCTTTTTTTTCCAGACACAGAAGTCAATATTTTTGTCATGCTTACAGCATGATGAATGACTGCATAGAATTACTTTGGTTTGTATAGCTCTAGATTAGAAGCTATTGTGCAATTTGCAGATTGTGACTTGGTATTTGCTACTTAAAGCTTGGGTCCAGTTTTATTACTGTCAGCTGCATGATCGAGAGCAGTGGCTTCTTGGAAGAACACTTAAGAGCAGTGTAGAACAAACAACATGGATTTTCTCTTGTCTATCATGAAATACATAGAAAAATCTTGCATGTTATCATTAAAAATGTTGCTTGCCCATTCTTAAAGTCAAAATAATTTGCTATTTAATTCTGTTTTTGAGGCACATTATGAATATAAGGAACTTTGAGACTAGGTCAGTCAGTTGCAGGAAAAATGCAATATTTAACCCGAAAGCCTGTAAGAGCTTGATCACTTAATTTGAATTAAAACATTTGTATTATGATTTCTGGTTTATTTTTTTGGTCATCCCCTGAAATTTGATGGTTGGCTAAACTTTAAGTGGATGCTACCTTATTCCAATGGACAACTTCATAAATCAAAGTATAGAACAGTGTGCTGTGCTTATTGAGTATGATGGCAGATCCATCAAAAGAAAATAACTTTTGCCCTTGTTTAAAATATATAGTTTAACAAGGTTTAAAGCCCAAACAGCTTATGGAAGAACCTGAATTTGTCTTTTCTGTGTCCTTTATCACTAAAGATATTTGTAGGAAAACAGTCTTCAAGAGTTTGTTTGCTTTTGCTGTCCACTCCCCTTTTAGAATGCACTGGTTGACAACCCAGCCTTGCTGTTGCATACCGTGGGGGTGGGGGATGAACGGTAGGCATGGAATGGATTCTTTGTCAAAGCTTTTGTTTTTAACAAATAAAGGACAAATATGAGATGCCATTGTCAGTGATACCTACATTTATTTAAGTACCTACAGTGTCCTGTGTCATAATTCTTTCAGTGCACATGTATAGCTGTGTCTCGGAAATGGCTGGCTCTAGGCAGTTCAGGAGGGGGATTAAATCTGATTCAAAAAGAAGGCTGGAAACAGAGGCTGTTCCTCACTCATAAGGTAAGGTTAGAATTGTGCAAAAACCTCAGGGAAGGGCAATATTTCAATTGCAGAAGTGGGGAAATGGTATCTTCATGTTAAAGTCCCAGAAATGTACAGCCCATTGAATCATCCAAATAAGATGAATTTTCTGACTACTTGGTGTTTGAATAGAGAGGTGGTTGTTTGCAAAAATAGTGCTTTGCAAAGTGGGGGGGTTTGAAGGAGGCGTAGCCTGAAACAGAGTCTATGCAGTTGTTCTCCAGACTCATATCTTACCTTTTAAAAAATAAGTCTCTCTCTCTATGTTCAAAAGGAAAATCTTCAAAATGGGAAGTCAGCATAACCAGTTTGGAGTGTCTGTCTAAATTTACAGCAAACCCGAAACAATAACAGGCTGTGAATTGCCTCAGTCATTTCAGCAGGTGCTAACTCAAATGCCAATGATGATTCTCTAAATATTAACACTGTTAGCTATTACTAAGGCTGTGAGTTTGTCACCGAAGTTACAGATTCTGTAACTTCTGCAGTGACTGGTGTGGCTGGCTCTAGGCCATCGCAGGCCAATCACACCAGCCTCTGCTGGGGCAGTCTTGGGCCATCACAGGAGGAATTTGGGTAGCAGGCTCAGGGCTGGGCCTCTGCCTCTGCAGCTCTCATTGGCCGCTGTTCCTGACCAATGGGATCTGCAGAGCTGGCAGCGTGCAGAGCTAGGAGCTTAGGGAGGGACATGTCATTACATTCCAGAAGCTAGGTAGGGAGCCTGCCAGCCTCCTCAGCCCCCTCCCCAGCACCAGTGGAAGTCCCAGGCTCCTCGCCATTTGTGGTGTTCCTCCCCACTCCCGGACCATGCCCCCAGCACTTGTGGCGTCCCCCTGGACTGCTCCCTTAGCGCGTGTATTTGTGGCACTCTCCAGACCACCTCCCCGCCTCAGCATCCATGACACTCCCAATATTTAGTCAGGAGTATAGTACGAGTCATGAACAGGTCACGGGCAGTGAATTTTTGTTTATTGCCCCTGACTTGTCCATGACTTTTAATAAAAATATTCATAACTAAAACGTAGCCTTAGCTGTTAAACTGCTCAATGCACGTAAAACAGGAAAGGAAGTATATTATGAAGATCTATTCTAGTGTTCCCCAAAGTTGGTGGCATGTGCAAAGGACTAACTTGGGCTGGAGGAAGGGTTGAAAGTATATAAATTAAAGTTTTAAAGGCTTGTTGGCTTTTAACAACATGTGCTAGGGTTGGAGACAGGGAATGATGGATTTAATTTTCCTATGGGGAGGAATGGGGCTCTGCTTTCAAAAAGCTGAGACTGTGTTATACTAATAATGAAGTGATTGCATATCAAATGGTCTGTTTCATTTTTCACTGTTGTGAGGGGGATGATGGATTAATAAAGCTTTTATTTATTTACAAGTCTTGGTTTCTAAAGTACAGAATTAATACTGCTGTGATGCAAGTGATGTGCTCAGTAAAGCTCCTTGTCAACCAAATGATTTGGAGGCACCTCTATTAGTGTTCTGTTGTCTTCTTGTAAATGTGTCTCCTTGTCTTTCACTTGTCCAAGTGCTAACACCATGTTTTCCTTGAAACAGACATAATTTGGGAGAATTTTTTTTAGATATAATTATGCCTTTATGCGTATCCTTGTGTATTTTATGCCAGGATTTACCCTTTATTTGGTTACTTTTCAAAGTACACCTTAAAACTCGAGTCGTGTATAATTCTTTAAAAATATAACCACAAATTTCCAGTTAGCTCAAGGGCCACATGAAAGATCCTCTTTGTTACTTGAAGCACAGAGTGAAGAGAATGCTGTCTAATACCGATTGGTATACTTAACTTCCACTTGCAGGAGACTGTCTGTCTTTTTCACTGTGCTAAAATAGGCTGTCAATTGGGCTTGGTTGCACTGAGGATTGGTAATTCGTTATGAGCCTTTTGTGTTGAGTTAGTCAGTTTAGAATCCAATCCAGAACAGTAGCGATCAGATATCTTTACAGTCTAACAATGGTTAATTGAAACCGCAAACTCATTTTGGTTCCTTGTGCATCGCTGTTTGTATTCTCAAAGCAGCCCTCATCACTGGAAGAATTTGAATGGGTTTGAACAGTGAACCATTGTTATTCATGGAGCTGGTTCCTTTAGTCCAGAAGATGAAGTAATTTTCATTGCCACTACCTATGTTCCTCTTCAATGAATAAACACAGGGCTTCAGTCTCCAGGACTGTCAGTTGGACATCTTTCAGAACCAGGAAGTTCCACTTAAAAAAAAAAGTGATGAGAAGGCAAAGAATCCAAGAGCACTTTAAGCTGCTATGTAGACTGACTTTCATCTCTTGTTGTAGCTCTCAGGTAGAGGATAAGAACTGTGTATAACTAAAGGTAGTAATGAAAGCTAAGAACTGTGTATAACTAAATGCAGTAATGAAAGCTAACTTTCCAAGTGACTACGCTTGGAACTGCAGTCACTTCATCACTTGACTGGTCTTTCTTGCATCAGGAAGGTGCCATTTCCCGGGTTGCCTGTTGTTTACATGATGAAGATTATGTTGCTGTTGCCACCAGGTGATAAATTTGATTTAATTAAGTTTCGCCTTCCTGCCCCAAGGCTATAACACAACTTCTCTGGTGGAGTTTATTCCCCAATATCCATGTTGGTCAATTTCCCTGTTAGCTAAGGCCTGAGACTCAAAGACTTTAAGGTCAGAAGGGACCATTATGATCATCTAGTCTGACCTCCTGCACAATGCAGGCCTCAGAATCTCATCCACCCACTCCTGTAACAAACCCCTAACCTACGTCTGAGTTATTGAAGTCCTCAAATTGTGGTTTGAAGACCTCAAGCTGCAGAGAATCCTGCAGCAAGTGACCCATGCCCCATGCTGCAGAGGAAGGCAAAAAACCTCCAGAGCCTCTGCCAATCTGTCCTGGAGGAAAATTCCTTCCTGACCCCAAATATGGCCATCACTAAATCCTGAGCATGAGGGCAAGACTCACCAGCCAGCACCCAGAAAAGAATTCTTTGTAGTAACTAACATCCCATCACAGACCATTGGGCATATTTACATGCTAATAATCAAAGATCAATTGCCAAATTAATTGCCATAGTCTTGAAGCCAGATATGTCTTTTGCCCCCAGTGCTCTCCTTGGAAGGCTGTTCCAGAACTTCACTCCTCTAGTGGGAGTTGTTCCAACTCATACACTAGCTGATCTAATGCAATTACAAGTAAATATGGAAAGCTGCTATTTTGCAGACATTTCAGTGGCATGTGAAACTGTGTTCGCTGACCTGATAAAGCGAAATGGGTTAACTAAAACATTTATATGTTGAAATTCCAGTTAGTTACATTTATTTAACTCTCAACTGCCACCTTTATTGGCAGTTTCAGAACAGAGGCCCAGATTTGAGTGAGCAACCCTCCAAGTCAGGACTGATGTACATTGGGAGGTTGGTGTGTGGAAGCTTGTATTGTGCTTATCTTTGGATAAATGTAGCACTTCATTTTTCAGAATTGTCAGCCTCTCACTTTTTATATGCCCAGCATTCAAACACAACTTATTATATTAAAATGTATTCTTTGTTTAGCTTGCCTCTTTCTTGTAAGCAGCACTTCTTTGCTACTGGTATAAATGATTTGTCACTTTCAAAAGATCTGTTCTCTTCAAAATGTTTATCTGCTAACTATTACAGTCAAGGCCTTGTAGTGGTCTGGCAACTCAATCAGGAGCGTCGTGGAAAGCCAGAGCGGATTTATGTTTCCACTGAGCACAAAGGCAAAAAAGTCACATCTCTTTGTTGGGATACAGCCACACTTCGAGTTTTTGTAGGAGATCATGTGGGAAAAGTGTCTGCTATCAAGATTAATACATCCAAACAAGGGAAGGTAAAATATTACCCATTTTCTTTGCAATGAGAGGAGATTCCAACAGACAGAGACACAAATTCAGTGTGTCCATATTTGTTAGTAAAATCAGGATGAGGGAAAGAATTCACTAGCAAATTAAGTTCTGCTCATTTTAGTGACTAGTCAGGAGTGATGAACTAGATACTTATATAAATGTTTGCTTAAAATCTTGACTGTATATATAGCTAGTCCAGCAAGTGGCAATATAATGTAAATATTCTAAATACATTAGCATTCAATTTGGAGGTACGATTTACCATTTTTAACAGACATTGAGTTCAGGATGGATTGTTTTGCACAGTGATGCAATTTCCTTTTGGAAGTCTGAGTGTAAATCCACAATTTCTGTCTTGATGGTTACTTTAAATAGTCTTAAGTAATCAAAAGATAGATACACCACTTCTGCTTAATTGTAGAATGAGTCCAACACTGTACAGGATGATATTAAGTTATTGTCTGCACTTATGGCGACGCATAGAATACAGGCACTGCACACCCAGCTAGCATAGGTATAAATAGCCGTGTAGACATGACTTAAGTGAGTAGAGTAGAGTGTCCTCCATTGCTAAACACATGAGTATATACTCGGGAGCGGCCCCAGGGTTTTTGGCACCCTAGGCGCAGGGCCGGCTCTAGCCATTTCGCTGCCCCACGCACAGCGGCACGCCGCGGGGGGGCGCTCTGCCGCTTGCTGGTCCCGTGGCTCTGGTGGACCTGCCGCGGGTGTCCCTGCGGAGGGCAGCTGGTCCTGCGGCTCCGGTGGACCTGCCGCAAGCTTCCCTACGGATGCTCCACCAAAGCCGCGGGACCAGCGGACCCTCCGCAGGCACGTCTGCGGGAGGTCCACCGAAGCAGCCTGCCGCTCCCCCAAATCCTGGCGCCCTAGGTGACTGCCTAGGTCACCTAAATGGAAGTGCCGGCCCTGTATATACTCTCCATAGCTTTCTACATGCTCAAACGTTGCCTGCTATGTCTACACTGCTGTTTTTAACAGTGTAGTGTCCTGCTGCCAGAGTCCATTCCTTGCCACAGAGAGAGGCTCTGGCAGTGGAGAGGCAGCAGGGAAACACTCCAGCAGCTTCCCCACACCAGAGACTTTCCTCGCTGTGTCCCCTTGCCAGAGGTTTTTAGTGCCATGTCTAGCTACACACTTCAGTGACAAGTGTGAATGCAGCCCTCTTTCACTGTGGCATGTAGTTACATGTGTATTGCCTGTACTCTACACTGCCGTAAGTGTAGACAAGACAAAAAACTCTTTGTCACAGTCCTGGCTGAGCTGCTTCCACTGGATTCTTGGCAGACAGCTGTGTTTGTCCCCACACGCTGGATCCATGTGCTGCTAATCTCCTCTGGATAGGCTTCTGGTTTCTCGGGCACACTTCCCAGGCATGAACTCTCTGATGTCACTTATGGGGAATGGGACCTTGTGGGTGAGCTGCCTTGGACTCCAGGATCAATGCTGACTCCCCAAACCCTCCAGTCTTCCCAATAGCTAAAGTGCATCTTCCCCAGAGCTCCATTCTTATGAGTATTCTGGTTCATCGTTTAATCCTTTAGGGACACATGAAGTTAAAGCAAGTAACGCACAAGGACTTTCTAAACTAGTTATGCTTTATTCATAAATCACAAGCGATAAACAGGCAAAATTAAATACCTTTACGAAATTCCCTCCCTCAGATGCTCATGCCGAGAGGTGTTCGAATTTTAGTTAGTGCATTCAGGGTCCTAGGACCTCCTCTCCTCTCCTGACAATCTAGCCACCTTGTTCTGTTCAGTGAGAAAACTACTCAGAGCACACTATATCCATTTATAACTTTCCAGTTCCTCTGCCATGTTACTCTCTTAGTCAGCCTCAAATCCTCCCTCAGGTGATCAAGATCCATAGTCGGGTGTGCTGATGCTTGGTTACTGCCTGTCCAAAGTCCAGACTGAAAACGCTAGTTTCTTGCAACACAGCCACCCCATATAGGTAACTGTTATGGCCAAGGTAGACCTGTTAAAATGTTAATAACTCTTGATGTTCCCAGCATAGATGTCTAGTTATGATTTGTACCACGTATAATACCGTCCCTGTTATCAAATGGCTGGTTCAGTATACACTGAGGCTTTCCGTAGTACAGCAATTCCATAATATGAACCAGAATTCATAAGTTTTGCAAAAGAAAGGTCCCAAATCATGTCACAGTTCCGCAGTTAAACATGTTACCAGAACAACTGCAAAAAAGAGCAAAACTGGAACTGAAAATTATAGGAAAGTGGAAGTTCTGGTTTTGAGGTTCATATCATGTCAGATCTGAACAATACCTTTAGCCTTAAATCTGCAAAGTACTTTTAGAAAACCGGCTTCTATCTTTTGTGCTATGTTATAATTAGGGCTTCTGATTTGTCAGGGTGTTTTATATAAAAAATCATGGAGCAGTTGCGAAGCCTGTGACTTTTATTAACTTTATTATGACTGCTCTGTGATTCTTGAGAAAATATGCCCTGACAAATGAGGGGGCACTGACCATCTGCAGCAACACCCTCTGCTCTGACACCACAACCCTAATCCTAGCCTGGGAAGAGAGGGGGCTTCAGAGCAAGCCCAGCCTGCACTCATCTCTAGCACAGGGAGCTATGGCCTGTCTACATTAGAAAAATTTAACAAACTCTCCACTTGTGCTACTACTAGTTCAGCTGCATCAATGTTGTCATGAGTGAGAGCCCAGGCCTGTGTTACTTGATGTATGTCCCACAGTCCATGCAAGTTATCTATGAGAATTATTTGGTGAATAGTATTTAGACAACATACTGCAGAGTTATGATGAAACTTGCTGGCATTTGTAGGTCACTTAAATTTGAAGCTAAGTTACTTTAGCAGATAACTTATTCCCTACAGGAATACACCTAAGGGAGACTATTGCTGGTTTAAAAGAAAATGTGCATTGCATGGGTAATAACACAGTTATATAGAAAGAGAACTTACTTTAAAAAAAAAAAGTCAGAGAGGTCTATGATACACAACAATGTAGTATAAGTATACATTGATGGGGCAAAAAATTACAAGACACTATAAGCAAGGCTCCCATCTTGCCAACACGTATGTGAATAACTGTAGGTATGTGTAAAAAGCGACAGAGTGTCCTGTGGCACCTTGTAGACTAACAGAAGTATTGGAGCATAAGCTTTTGTGGGTGAATACCCACTACGTCAGACGCACGTGACTAAGTGGGTATTCACCCATGAAAGCTTATGCTCCAATACTTCTGTTAGTCTACAAGGTGCCACGGGAAACTCTGTTGCTTTTTACAGATCCAGACTAACACGGCTACCCCTCTGTATGTATGTCTGTGGGTAGACCATTGAAATCTGCAGCGCTATTCACACGCATAAACATTCTCAAATCCAGGATCTTAATTTTAGGGGAAAAGTAATGATTTACATTATTGGATACAGGGCAGAGTTAAATTAATGTGAACAGACACAAACAGCTTGAAGTTTGACATTTTCTGATCTTTGAGTGCAGCACTTTGCAACTGTAACTTTTTCTTAATGTTGTTTTTATGGAATATTATCAACATTGACCTAAGCCCAGTATGTGTTGTTTTTGTTTGTTCCTCTAGGCAGCGGCTGCTTTTGTGATGTTTCCAGTTCAGATTATAACCACTGTTGACTCCCGTGTAGTTCAGCTTGATTATTTGGATGGAAGACTGCTTATTTCTTCACTTACTCGCTCCTACTTGTGTGATACTGAGAGGTAAGTTATACACTAACTGCAAAAGTATCAAGACATCTCTTAAAACTGGAAGCTGATTCAAATGGA
The DNA here is from genome assembly GCF_007399415.2 of Gopherus evgoodei. NCBI lineage: Eukaryota > Metazoa > Chordata > Testudines > Testudinidae > Gopherus > Gopherus evgoodei. The sequence continues at coordinate 109,539,648 of NC_044325.1, read as the reverse complement.
TCAGCTGAAAGATCATTGCTTTTTAGCATTTACATTTATCATTTGTAAATTTCATCACTTGAAATTATCATTTAGCTGGTCAGACATACTCATCATTGAAGAGACTTACTGGCATATTGTAGGCCAGATGTCATCCCTTAACAGTATTATCTTAATAGTATTAACATAGTTCTTGGTTTTGCATCTGATTTTAGGGGTTGGGTTTCATGGTTTTAAAATGAATTATAGCTTTTCTGAAGAGCTGCAAACTAAAGGCACAGTAAGTGTCTACACTGCACATACAGTTTAACAGACACCCTTAAACTTTGAGTTAAGCAGAGACAGCAAGGAAAATACTGGCCCTGCTGTGTAGACCCTAGTTAGATAGACCCAGTTGACTGGGCAAATAACATAGAAATGACTTTGATTGCTAAAGCAAAATAAATAGTAAAAATTAATGCAAAAAGGATGCAATGTCTTCATAAAGTACAAATTTAAAAATAACTGACTTGTATCAAGAAAACAGGTTTAAGTTTTGTTAATCTGCAACTATCATCACTCTATACTTTGAATTATAATGGTGAGATTTTTTAATTTAATTTATAAATAAACTTTACCATATCAAATACAAACTAAAATATTTTGGAAGCTTACAGTTATGAATGTTCCTTTGGTGGGTACAGTCCTACAAGAAAAGGTTAAAACAAAACAGAGCCTGTTTTCTATATTGTCTAAATATATATATTTTTTCCTCCCACTAGAGAAAAATTCTGGAAAATTGGTAACAAAGAAAGAGATGGAGAATATGGTGCCTGTTTTTTCCCAGCTGGAAAGAGTTGTGGGAGCCAGCAGCCATTAATATATTGTGCACGTCCTGGGTCAAGGATGTGGGAAGTGAACTTTGAAGGGGAGGTGCTAAGTACCCATCAATTCAAACAGCTGCTCTCGTCGCCTCCTCTCCCGGTTATTACTCTAAGGTAGTGGTATTGATAGTAGTTAGTGATAAACTGGGTTATGCTTTCATCCCATGACTCTTTCTGTGAAAGCTACTCTCTGAAAGTCACAAAATATAGTAATAAAAAGTCAAGTCATGAACAAATACTTCAGCTTGTCATGCAGCCTAGAGTTTTCATTTTGCAGCTCTCAGAAATATTTGTTCAGCTGTTCCTTAGAGCATCCACTCACCCACCCACTTTCATCCAAAAGGTGTGTTCTTCTAAAAAAAAAAAAAGGGGGGGGGGAAATCATCTGATTCATGACAAAAGTTCATGCTTAAGTAGTGACTAATGCAATGCTTGCCAATTCAATTAGAAGTAGTCAAATTTTATTACATATCTTAGGATTGGCAGTAGCTCTGTGCATGAGTGCTTTAAGAACTAATTTCTTTATTTTGTATTCAGTTTTGGCTTCCAATTAAATATAGGTGTAGCAAGTTATCGTCATATTTGATTACAGAAGTGAATTCACACTTTGACTCTTAGGTTACATTTTCCATAGCAGAAATGCAATTTAAAGTTATAAATCTACAGTGTTGCCTTTGGATGCTCTAAAATCACTATTACTAAACACAGAGCTGTTAACTCACTACTGTTTGGTAACATGTTTGACTCTTTAGAATGGGTTAGGTTTGAGGTAAGGGTCATAGCTTTCTCAGAAATATTTCCAGTGTACTTTATACCTTTGGAAAATATAACTACCGTATATACTCATTCATAAGCTGATGTCCTTTAGTAAAAAAGGAAGCACCAGAGAAGGGGGTCGGCTTACGAATGGGTATAGAGAGGGAGAGGTGGGACACAGCCCCTCCCCGCAACAGAGGGAGCCAGGAGAGGCAGCAGAGCCAGAAGGGAAGAGGCGGGGTCAGAGTCTCCCCACTTCTGGCCACGCTGCTCTCCCCCTAGCCTCCAAAGCAGCTGCATCTCCAGGGTTGGCAGGCTGCAGCTGTGCTGCTTGGCCCTGCCCCCCAGAGCAGGCTATGGCCATGCTGCCCGGCCTGCCGGAGCACGCTGCGGCTGTGCCACCCGGCCTAACCTGCTGGAACATGCGGCCACGCTGCCCGGTCTGGCCCGCTGGAGCAGGCTGCAGGCGCACTGCCCAGCCAGGCCAAAGACATCCTCCTCAGATAAAGTGGGAAGGGACTGGATGGGATGGGGAGAATGTGGGGGTCCCGGGCTAAAGGTGGGATCATGTGGGGGGTGGTTACAGGGGTTACTCCCCTGACTCCCAGCTTCTTCCCCCCCACCCCAAAAAAAAATCCCCCACCAGTTGCTGTCCCAGTCCCTCAGGGTAAGCAGCTGGTGCGCCGGGACACTCCGTGCCTGCGGACGCTGGAGGTAAATAAACCATTTCTGCCCACCAGTGGCTTATCCTGATGGCCCGGGAGCCAAAGTTTGCTGACCCTTGAATTATAGGGTCGGCTTATGAACAGGTTATAAAAAATTTCCATTTTTACTTATCCATCTTGTAGGGTTAGCTTATAAATGAACCGGCTTATGATCAACTATATACGGTACCTAATTATTTCATAGAATAATTATTTTTTTCTATATTTGTATTTTTAAATGTTTTTGATTGAAAACTTCTAAACAAACTGATCTCTGATCTTTACTGTTTATTATCTTAACAGTTAAGGCAACCAGAGGTCTTGGGCTCCTGTTTTGAAATATCAGTCCTTCGGTAGTTTATGATGACCTCTTCCTTCCATGTTCATGGCAATTTAAAATGCCACTGAAAAACAATTACTGCTGTTAGTTAAAAGAATTATGCTAGTCCATCCACCCTGTATTAATTTTAGAGATAAATTGTAATATAGTCAAATTGTGACTTTAGTAAATATTGAAATTCCTAAGTATTCCACTTCAGTAATAGTAGGTCTTTTGCCAGTAAACTTTGTTCATAAGTGACAATAATAACTAAAGCCTCAATCTTACAAACATGCCCATAGGTTTAACTTTATACATATCACTTTTGTGGGACTAAGTACATGCTTAAAGTTAAGCACGTATATAAATGTTTACAGGACTGAGGGCTTAAATATTTTGCTAACGTGATGTGTTTTGTAATTCGAATGAATGATTGTCAATTGCCATTTAGATATTATATGTTTATAGGTTGGATCCTCAGTATAATACTTCCGCCTGCTCCCTCCAGTCTTTGTCTTTCCCAAAACTGTTATATTTGACGTAAGTATTTACCGGCGCTCTGCTTTATTAACACTATTCTTTGTGCTGGCTTTCATCACATCTGTTTAAATTAACATCCTGCAAAGCCCATGAGCAGTAGTTTTGATTTGTTTATCCTCTTCTAACTATGCTCCAATTCCTCTTAAGCCACTCCCCGCCCCCCCCAAAAAAAAAAACCTGCAACCCCTGTTATCTAGTGAATTATTTTCAAAATCCTAATTACTTTTCTTTAAGTTTCCAGGTCTGGCCAACAAAATATAAATTTGTACTAACTTTCAGCATTTCCGCTAAACGCATTTTTTTTACAGGTTCACGGTTTCATGTAAATTTGCAAACCTTCTCCAAAAGTCAGTTGTTTTTTTTAAATACTTTTTTTTAACTGTAACATCCAGAAAATAATCTTCCTACCTGAATTCCCTTTATATGGGCTTGGTTAAAGACTATAGAAAACAGAGATGTTAGGTCAGGAGGCTGTGTCTTAAAGTTCAGATCTTGTTCTCTAAATAAAAAAAATCAATAGATTGATTAAATACACTATTATATGGAGTACTCTGGCAAGAGAATTTCTTTCCAAAATGAGTACATTAAAACTTCTTGAAACAATTCTTAATATTTTTTCTTTGCTTACAGCGAGCATTGTGTTATGACGTGGACAGAAAGAGGCATTTATGTCTTCATTCCTCAGAATGTTCAAGTTTTACTTTGGAGTGAAGTAAAAGGTGAACTTTAAGGAACTTAAGTTTTTGCTACATTGTTCATTATGTTTTGGCTCTCCTGACTCTGTACTTACAATTTCCGTTTCCACAAGGGGGTTAAATAACATTCACTAATAACTTTCTAGTTAATCATCAGCAATTTGAGACAAATTTTTGATTATTAAAAAAAGAAACCCTTTAAAAACTAATCTTCACAAATTACTTGTTCGGATGCTTTTGAAATAAAGGTAGTAGGGGACAGTATATTGACTCTCAAATAAAATGGCCCAATGTGATTCAATGAAACATCATAAATATTGTGGTTTCCTTTCCTTGCTTCTCCTTACTCCATTTTATTATCTTTCAAAAAAATCTGATGTGGATCAGACCCTAACAGATTAGGAGACTTTTGTATAGTGTTCTTCTCAATTGTGTTTACATTCTTCAATTTAGACAACTGCCGTGTTACACAGAAGGACTAATAAATGTCAAATGCTTATGTGGGTACTGTCCTGGAACTGTTCTAAAGGTATTTAACTGCACTCTTGATATTAGCAGTTCAAAATGCCACTGTTATGGAGCATTTGCACATTTAGTGTTTCTTGTACATCCAAAGTAATTAAATCTGTAACAAGCAACTAATTAATTTCAAATAATTGGACACCTGTCATTGTGCTATGTAGTCTCTGCATTTTTTTTTCAAAGAAAAAACATGTACATAATGTGTAATTAAATATTTCCAGGTAACTCGGCAAAGGTCAAAGGACTCATCGATTTTAATTGTATGCAATGGTAATTATATGCTAACATAGTGCCACCTAATTGTTATCCCATATTCTACTTGTGTATTTCAGGAATGGAAATTTGTTGTAATCACTAGTAGGCAGATTGAAAAGTACAAACTATTTCCAATGTGGTTATGGCTGTGTCAATCCCAAGATATTAGAACCATAATGTGGCTGAGGTAATGTCTTTTGTTGAGCCATCTTGGTGAGAGAGAGAAGCTTTTGAGCTTACACAGAGCTCTTTTTCAGGTCTGGGGAACTTACTCAGAGTGTCACACTAAATCTGTTGTACGTCGTATTGGTCCAGTATAGAATTTGGACCAATAAAAGACATTACCTCACCCATGTTCTCTTTCTAAATTGTTTCCAATTTTTCCCAGAAATGTAAAGGAATACTGATAAGTACATTCATCCCTAAGACCTTTCTGCTCATCTGTTTTATATAGATATCCAGGATATAGCAGTGTACAGAAATGAGTTGTTCTGTCTGCATACGAATGGAAAAGTCTCGCGCTTCTCTCTCCTGCTAGTGGAGCGTTGTGTAGAACGTCTGCTAAGAAGAGGTTTCTGGAGCCTTGCGGCCAGAGTCTGCTGTCTCTTCCAGAACTCTATTATTTCCTGCAGAGTAAGTTAGGACCTCTTCCCACCTCTGTACTACATCTATTCAGTTAAGGCCTTTTGCCCTAAACCAAATCCTGTGAAACTCGCACTTTGGATTATGGAGCTTTTTGTCATGTTGACATGTAATTGTAGAACTAATCAGCAATTAGTCCTTTATTAGAAAACTTAGCCTATAATTGCATGGGTAGTAAATTAAAACCAGTTGTTATGTTTCATATGAGCATTAGGAATATTAACAAACCTCTTGCGTTTTGTATTGTTAGGCAAGAAAATTTTTACCTCTAGACAAAGTAGAGCACTTGAAATCGCAGCTGGACCTCTCAACCCAAAGTGATGTCATTAGCCAGCTGGAAGAATTGATATCAAAGCTGGAACCTTTAGATTCTGCATGCAGCAGTAGAAGGAGCAGTATTTCATCACATGTAGGTGTATATAAAGTTGAATTTTTTTCCCTAATGCAGTTCTTCCTCAGTTTGTTATAAGCTTGTCCGTTGCCATCTGTGACTGTGGTTGCTGGAGGGACTATACTAAAAGCTCGATCAGGGCAAACTGCAAAGAATAGGGCAGACAATCCCCAAAACAAGTGGTTTATTTTAATAATTAGATTCACCAGGGCAGCAACGAAACAGCTTCTGTAATGCCTTACTGGTTCCCTTTAAGCAATCCAGCCTTTGGCTTCCACCCAGCCAGCCAAGTCTATATGGTGAGGGATTATTTAAAACCTTATTCACCATATATAAAGTCCTGCTGATCCCAAGGGATCAGACATTACCCACCAGGTCATTGAATATTTCAGATCTTACCCAAATACACACTTACAGCCAATTCTTATTAACTAATCTAAGATTTATTTTAAAAGAAAAGAGAATTACTGTGGTTAAAAATCATTAGATGTACAGATATGAGTGTAGTTCTTAGTTCAGTTTCATAGTAGAGATGGTGAGGATGCTGATTTGTAAAAGTCCTTCCTGAATCAGTTCAGTAGGTTATAGTCCAATAGGCAGTCGATGTATAGAGTGTGTTCAAATTCTTCCATGAGAATTTGCATGGATAATTCAGGGTACACCTGGAGACCTCAGTCTTGTGACTTGAAGTTCCCCCATTAAAGTTTAAGCAGATCTGAGATAGTAAGGATCAGGCCCGAGCCCTTTATAGCTGAAGCTCAGCAGATAAGTCTCTTGACAGCAAATGATCACAGCAGGGCCTTCCTGGATGAAGAATAGGCAGTGTATATTGTTGCTTTGAAGCTAAACTTCTATTTCTTGTGTAAACACAGATAAACTAGCTGCATTGATTAGCATATTGCAAATTACCCATTCAAATGGTTCATAGGTAGTGTACTACAAACTTCAAAGAGAAATAAAGACAATGATATTATTAGACCACAAGTCTCATCTAAATGTTAATATCCCTTTTTGATCTCTGAATCAATAGAATATAGTAATGAAACATTACAGAGAGGAACTGAAGTTTCGCATCTACAAGCTAATTAGATTACATTATTAAACTTCTAATAAGATATAGGTAAACAGACAAATACAATTAATATCTGCTTCTAATTCTGTAACAATAGAGGTTTACATTTCAAAAACTCTGGTCTATTTAACATGGCTTTCTTAAATATATGCAAGGGATGGTCCTGTTTACCATTTCAATAATATTCTAATATGTCCTTAAATGTTGATTTTTGGATCAACCAGCCTGCTGGTTGCTTAACCCTCGCTGGCTCAGTGTCACACAATCCTTCACTCTGCAGATTAGAAAAAAGATTTATCTTAAATTTGCCTTTCTTCACTGATAGTGGTCAGATATTTAGGGTGACAAGGGTGAGGGGGGAGGTAATATCTTTCTGGACCAACTTCTGTAGGTGAAAGGTACAAGCTTTCAAGCTACATGGCGCTCTTATTCAGGTCTGGGGAAGGAAATCAGAGTGTCTTGGCTAAATACAATTTAAGACTTAAGGGTTAACTCATGTTGTTAGGAGGCCATTTGAAAAGAGGTGGGTAATTGAGGGTTAGACTCCTATGCATAAAGGGTTTGAAGTGGGCAATTAAGGGTAGCAGGCAGTGGTGGGAGGGTATTACAAATTGTTGTAGTGAACCATAAAACCAGTGTTCCTGTTGAGTCCATGGTTTTTGTTGTCCACCACAATTACGAATTTAAGTTCCCAGTTGACACCTACCACCCCACATTGGAACCTATACTGGGTATCATCGTACAGTTAAAACCCATATTTGATGCAGACCACATCCTGAAGTAAACCTTTCTTGAGCACCCTATTCTTGTCTTCAAACAATCCCCAAGCCTTGCCAAGCTCTTCATCAGAAGCCAGCCCCCCACTGACTGGGTTGTAACCAACTCAGAGCAGCACCAAGCCCTGCCAGAATAACAGAGGCAAAACCTGCAGATGTATCTCCAGTGCTACAGTGATCAGTACCTCACACAACAAACGCATCTTTTAAGATTTGTGGGTCCTACACATGCTTATCGCAACACATTCAACTTTGTGGATGAAGCCAGTCAATCATTACATTCTTGAATAAACTTTCACAAAGAAATGATAAAAGAAAAAAATGCATATTGCCCGTGGGCAACCTTTTCTCACAAAGTGATCACTCCATATCTGTTCTTTCAATACTCTCCGTCAAATATCACAATACCTTCAAAAGATGAGCTTGGGAACTTAAATTAATAACTCAGCTAGACACCAAAAAACACGGATTCAAGAGGGACACTAGTTTTACGGTCCATTACTACAATTTGTAATCCCCACCCCCCCTACACCCCACTTCCTGCTACCCTTAATTGTGCACTTCAAATCCCATATGCATAACAATCTAACCCTCTGCCCATTTCCTTTCAAGTGGCTGCCTACAACATGCATTATCCCTTATGCTTAACAATCTGTTCCAACTTGTATTTAGCTCACGCACTCTGATTTCCTTCCCCAGATTTGAATAGTAGCTCTGCATAGCTCAAAACGTGTACTTTCCACCAGCAGAAGTTGGTCCAATAAAAGGTATTACCTCATCCACCTTGTCTCTTTCATATTCTGGGACCAACATGGCTAAAACCACACTGCAAGATACTTTGGGTACTAACTAGACTGATTGGGGTAGAAATCTAAAAATGTAAATTATGCAGTTTTCTAGATTTGTAAGGGCATGATTTATAGATTTCATGTTCATCTAGGGCTGCTTAATTCTGTTCTCTGACTCACCATGGTCCTGCATGACAGTATTTCTTTTTTAAAACTATATTTTAGAGTGCTGTAACATTCTTCAGAAAATGCTGGTTTGTGTGAAAATGTGACCTCATTTGGGCATAAGATTTTTACTCAGTTTTAAAAATTGGCTTTATTCATTCTTACAGAAGTGCTGTCTTACTCATGTGTTTGGTTAGGTGTTGACTCTAACTTTTAGTATCTTGTGAAACGGAAAAACTTGCTTCATGCTTGGCACTTACATAGCTATTTTCATCTTCAAAGCACTTTAGACAACTAATTGTTCTCACAATATCCTGTGAGGTTATTCATGTTGTAGAGATGCAGAAATGCACAGATTGAGCTGAACCATGACCAGGGAGAAACGTGTGTCTTGGAGCAAACTTTTGTGGAGGATCTATAGTTGCATTTACAATTGTGTTAGCTAACTAGTTATTGAAGAATTAATTTAACTGCAGTTACACCGTGACCAAAACTCCCGTTATAGGCAAGTGCAGAGAGGAAGTGACTTGTCCAAGATACAATGTGGCTTTGTCAGAGATGATATTAAAACCGAGGAGTTCTTAGTTCCTCATCTTGTGCTCAGCCCACCAGACTTGCAGTTTTTTTTGTAGTTACTCTTCCTTTAAAAGTTTCATTTTAACTCTTACTTTGTATATTTATAAAGAAATTGAACTAGGTGGCATATATTTATTTATTTCCAAGGTTTCAGATTAAAAGCTCTGGTGGTGCACTGATTTCTCTGTGTGGTTTAATAAGGATATTTTTGTGCCTCATGTGACTTTATTATTTGCCCTACAGGAAAGTTTCAGTGTCTTAGACTCTGGAATTTATCGTGTTATTAGTCGAAGAGGCAGTCAGTCAGATGAAGACTCCTGTTCCTTAAACAGCCAAACATTGTCCGAAGATGAGAGACTTAAAGAGTTTACTACACATCAGGAAGAAGAGCAGGTGGAGCTTGGTAATGGCTTGCAATGAAAATATGGTTTTCAATTGCCGCCTTTGTGTTCAACAAGTAGCTGGTGATACGGTGTCTAGGTTTAAAACAACAATAAAACCCTTCATAGCTGTAAATTCCATTTGTCTTCCACCATTTAGATATCCCTGATTAAACCCTAAATCACATGTGCCACATCTGGCCAGTAGTAAACCTAAAGTCACCACTTCTGTGGCCTCTTGTAGTAAAACCTTGTTCTGAAAACTTTAAGGGTGAGATCCCGACTTGATTGAACTAAATGGCAAAACTCCCATTTATTTCAGTAGAGCCAGGATTTCACTCAAGGTTTCTTTTTTCCGTAGGTAACTCAGCGAGGTTATTCTTTGCATTAAGGCAAACTACCCTGCATCAATATTAATCCAGCTTCTGCTAGCCTGATTTTCGCTTTTGTTGTTCTATCCTAACTCTAATTGAGCCAGGCCTTATATTGGTGCCAGGGAAATGCTGTGTGTGGGTCAAGAGCTTCTAACTTTCTTGCAGGGTTTCTTTTCTGGATTTTTTGGAAGAGATTCCCTCCTGTACATTTACGTATTAGTGTACGAGGGGTGCAGCCTTTTGCGTAACCCTGTTGTTCCACCCAACCAACTCTGTTCTTTTCTTTCCCCAACAAATATCTATCTTTAGACAAAAGTTAGAGGCTTCTCTTGCTTTTCAAGGGCTAGTGCGATCTCTCCTTTCTGAAAAAAACACACCTTTGTTAGTAGCTTCTTTCTATGCTGCTGCCTGTCTGTGTTGGTAGAGGAAGCTGTTTAAAGCTGGGGAGGGGATAGAATGGCCTGCGGAAAGTGAGATGCTCTTGGACTTCTGCTGGGAATATACCCCAATGCTATAGGGAAAGTATTGGGGTTTGTTTGTTTATTTTTTTATAGTGAGCTGTCTCTTCAGATGCATCAGAAAAGCTGGATGAGGCAGACCTGAAGGCCCATTCCTATTAAATATTAAACTCCTTCCACCTCACCCACCCAATTTTAGAGCTGCTAGCTATGAGAAGTTGTGGAGTGTCTTTTCTCCTGAGCCCTGGGTTGCTGATGACCTAAAATTAAGTGGGGCCAGAGAGCAAAACTCCCTTCTCATCAGGGAATCAACCTGCTATCCCCTGCAGAGAGAGAGCATCCTGTAGGAAGGGATGACTCCCATTGTGATCTCCCTGATCATGCAAGAGGGAAGGAGAAGAATGCAGCTATATTGTTAGACTCATTCTTTTCTAAAATCAAGGTGGATTATACTAAAGCATATGAAAATATGTCAGAGAGTTTCTTTGGCCTCTCTCTTTTTAGTGAATCTGTTGGTGTCAGTAACTAAAATTTCATAGTGCAACAGTTTTTTTTGCCAAGGTGTTGGTTGACTTTCTCACAATTTGTATCAAGAAAGAGTGGAAAAAATAGTCTTAAGAACTAATGCCATCCTTAGGTAGTTTTGTACTACTAATAAATGCATGTTTTGTGACCAAGAACTTTACACTTGTTATTTGTGACATTTGTTCATCCATCTTTGCTTTTTGGTTATGCCATCTTAATGTATTTTAGAATGTAAAACTTTCAAGTGAAGAGACTTGGCTTTACACATTTGGAGTTAGTTTTCCTATTGCTGCTCAGTTTGTAATTTCAAAGTGGCTAGTTATTTCAAACTATAAAAGTCTTAGATGCTTCTGTGTCTCAGTTTATGTGAGCTTCATTTGGTGCTTTAAATCAGTGGTTTGCAAACTGTGGGTCACGACCCAGTACTGGGTCGCAGAATGTAAGGCACTGGGTCACGGCGGCTCTGGTCAGCACCTTCAACTGGGCTGTTAGAATTCCTGTCGGCAGTGTTGCCTGGCTAGGGCAGGCTAGTCCCTACCTGTCCCAGCACCGTACTGTGCCCCTGAAGCGGCCAGCAGCAGGTATCGCTCCCAGGTACGGGGGCCATGAGGCTCCGCACGCTGCCCTCGCCCCAAACACAGGCTCCGCACTCCCAGCCAATGGGATCTATGGGGGAGTGCAGATGAGAGCAGTCTGGAGCTGGACCTGCTGCAGGCTGCTTCGAGGGGCAGCTTGGTCCATGGTGCCAGGACAGGCAGGAAGTCTGGCTTAGCACTCCCGCTGTGCTACTGACCAGGAGCTGTCCAAGGTATGCCCTTGCCCCAGTCCTGAACCCCAGTCAAACCTGGAGCCCCTTCCTCCACCCAAACTCCTCATCTCTGGCCACACCCCAGAGCCTGTACCCCCAGCCCAGAGCCCTGACTCCCCCCCTCCCATGCCCCAACCTACTGCCCCAGTCCTGAGCCCCCTCCTGCACCCCAAAACCCTCATTCCCAACCCCACCCCCAGCTCTCACTCACACACCTCAACCCTCTGCCCCAGCCCTGAGCTCCCCCCAACCCCTCATCTCCAGCTCTGTTGAGTCATGAGCATCAAAAATTTTCTTCAACTGGGTCGCCAGAAAAAAAGTTTGAAAACCACTGCTTTAGATAATTTCCTGAGAAACAGATCTTAATGAATGCTGTCTTCTATTCTACGTTGGAATTGATTCCTCTGTTCCCGTTACCATAAGTGGCCATTAGTCTTTAAATTGCTACTTTTCTACCTAGTGAACAAAAAGTTTGTTTGCAAGCAGTGTAACACCACTTGCTGACCTTTCAGTACTATCTAGAGGCCCATTTCCATAAGGATGCTTTGAATGCTGGCAGTAGAACTGATAGTTCATCTTCATTTTAAGAAAAAGAAACTTTTTGTTTTGAGGTACTAGTAAGAGCATTATCACCATTACTTAAAATAATCCTTTTCCTTAACCACACTTTTAAAAAAAAAAAAAAAAAGTGATTGAGTTCACTTTGTATGTCTTTTTCTTGTACTAGGATATGATTTAAAAACAAAAAACAGCCCAGTGCAGCTGACCTCTAAAATAAGAGCAAGCTACCCTGGAGTCAGTAGTGTTGTAGATGATTATGTAAATGACCTAAAAATAAGATGTCAGCCTTGTGGCAACCTATGGCTACCATCTGTGCTTCTAACTGTAACTAAAAGTTTGTTTGACCTCATCAGCCTTTGCCTCTTTTAAAGGGTAGAGAGAGAGCACAAATGGACCAAATCACTCCATAGTTATTGGTACACTAAATACCATATATACTTGTTCATAAGCCGAATTTTTTTAGTAAAAAGAAGCACCAGAGACGGGGGTCGGCTTATGAATGAGTATAGAGAGAGAGAGAGAGAGGTGGGACATAGCCCCTCCCAACAGAGGGAGCAGGGTGTGGCAGAACACCTAGCAGAGCCAGAAGGAAAGAGATGCAGCCAGAGTGTGTCTGCTTCTGGCCACGCTGCTCTACCCCCAGCCTCAAAGCAGCTGCAGCTCCAGGGCTGGCAGGCTGCAGCTGTGCTGCTTGGCCCCACCCTCCAGAACATGCTGCGGCCACACTGCCCAGCCCAGCCCACTGGAACATGCTGCGGCCGCGCCACCTGGTCTGGCCCACTGGAGCAGACTGTGGCTACGCTGCCCAGCCTGTCGGAGCAGCTCCAGCCAGGCCAGAGACATCCTCCCCTGGCCACCCCAGATAAGGTGGGAAGAGATGGGATGGGGAGAGTGTGGGGGTCCTGGGCTACAGATGGGGTCATGTGGGAGGTGGTCACAGGGATTATTCCCTGACTCCCAGCTTCTTCCCCCAAAAAAACATTTCCCCACTGGTTGCTATCCCGGCCTGTTAGGTAAGCAGCTGGTGCGCCGGGACATTTGGTTTACTTAGGTTTACCTCCGTGCCTGCGGGCACTCGAGGTAAACAAACCATCTCGGCCCACTGGTGGCTTATTCTGATGGCTCGGGAGCCAAAGTTTGCTGACCCTGAATTATAGGGTTGGCTTATGAATGGGGCGTAAAAAATTTTCGTTTTTACTGATCCATCTTGTGGGGGTTGGCTTATAAACGAACCGGCTTATGATCGAGTATATATGATAGTAGTAAAGGACATGGTGGAGGCTCTTTTGGTTACTCGTATCAGGCTGATATGAAGAGCCACAGTGTTTGGATTAAGTTACACATTGATATTTCCTTAAATGCAGTGGTGATAGACACCTTAGTAATGGCTAGTTTGGTACAGACCTGTATAATCAAATGTAATCTAACTGTCATGAAATATCAGTACGTAGTTTAATATGACACATTTAAGTTAATTTTCTTTTTTTTGAGCCATCTTGGTTACCTGCTGAAAATAGCATTGAGCTGTTGCCTCAGAATAGGCCAGAAATCCACGTACAGAAGATAGTCATCCATCAAGGGTTCTCTTACAGCCCTGATTTGTCAGTTGCTGCTTTATCAAATAAAGCTTCAACAGATTAATAAAACAAATACCTACTAGGTCTAAGGCCAGTACTGCTAGGATTGCCCTTGATCCCAAGGACTGTGTGTGTATATTACTATTCCCTATTCTATCCTGTCTCCAGTCTCCCATTCTCTTTTTTAAAAAAAAAAAAAAAAAAAAAAAGAGAGAGAGATCCACGAAAGAACCTGCAAATAAAAAAGAAAACACAATTTAGGTTACAAGAGTAAAATTTCCCTATTAAAGTGTGAGTCATAACTGGATTATATGTTAATTGTCAAGTCATTGCTTCATATTTTTATTATTTCAATTCCGTTTGTTAGACAACGTATCTCATGCTTCTGTGGTGGTTGAGACTGATCGGAATGAGACTTTTCTCCCATTCAGTATTCCATTGTCATTTCGTTCACCATCTCCTCTGGTCTCCCTCCAAGCTGTCAAGGAAAGGTAAAAATCATAGGATATTTGTTCATCCATTACATTCCTTTTTTCTGAATTCATAGCATTGTTGATTCATACTTTGCTGAAAGGTAAAATCAAATTTGATAGCGAAGTTAGAGTTTAATCCTGACTCCATTGAAGACAATAAGAGTCTTGCCATTGACTTCAATTGAGCCAGGATTTCACTCTTGAGTTTTAAATGGAGGTTAAGAACACATACCATACTCTTGTGGCTAGTGTTTCCTACTTTGAATGAGTCTATTGAATGTGGCTATGGGATTTAGCATTTTGGTACTTGTTGAAGATTATAAGGACCTGCTGTGTATTTTAATGATGGTATGTATTGTCGAGATATGTGCCCCAAATCAACTAAATTGTCCCTTCCTTCCTTCAGTAAATCTTACGCATTCATCACAGGTATCTGGAATCAACTGTGGTTTATACATACTGTATGTGAACAAACTACGTCTTATGTCTTAAAATCAAATGTGCGTCTTTAAAAAACAAAACAAGCAAGCTACTAAAATGATGGAGGGAAAATAGCTTGCATAAAACTGGTTATTTCAAAGCTCTGAATATAATGCATCTTATTTAAAACCAGAAGTGCTGGCCCATGGTGTTTGTAGCATTATCCTGAAATGCTGAGTTTGCCCTTTCATTCAGTTTGCTAAGGTAAGTGTATTGCTCTCAGATCCTTCAATAATAAGATATTGTTTTAATTATATTTACTTGATGCCTGTTAGTCTGTTGAAAGCTTCATCCATAAGCTTTATATAGCTAGCCACACCTTCATTTTGATCTTTCCAAATACCTAGCTATATCCTTTTTAAAAAGTTTATTAACAGAGATTAATTTTTACGCAGGCAGAAAATTAAATCCATAAATATTCATATGCTACATTCTAGTTACTCCAGTTTAAAGGCTTGGGTCAAGTATCAAATTTTATTTTGTGGTCTATAATCTTCTATACAAATTTCCCTTCAACACTCTCTGTATTTTAAGATCAGTAATCTACTGGCTTTGAACCCATTTCCTCTTCTTAAATTTGAAGAGCATCTCTTTTTGTGTTGTACTGTCACCACTAGGAGAAGCTCTTTGAGTGGTGAATATTAACTGCTTAACCAGAGAATCCAGAAGTTCTATTTTGAGTTATTGCACATATCCATTCCACTGTAGGGGTGTGTGTGTGTGTGCCTTGCACAATTGTTGGAGAACCTTTTCCCTGAGTGGTACCCATCAGCATGGCTCAAACACTCTCTGCCATCACTCGCCACTGCTTGCAGGTATAAAAGGACAGTGACGACTGTTGGCACACTTCCAGTCTTGCTATTACATGTTGATTTTGCTCGCTCTTTGTATATAGTCTGTTTAATTGATATTTAGTTATAGTTCATGGTTAATGTTAGTGATAGGTTTCAGTTTTTTAGATTCTTTATGGACCAAATTTGATTCTCAGTAGCAGGCACTACACTAGAGCCATGCCTTGTTCTCTGGGGTTCAAGTCCTACCGATCGTGTGCTAGAGCTTTGCTGGTCAGTGGCCCACAGTCCCGCTGCCTAAAATGTTTGGGGGAGTCCCACATCAGTGACAAGTGTCACATTTTGTAGAGTTGAAGCCTCACTCCAAAAAAAAAAGAGAAAGCAACAAGACTTAAACATCTCTTTATGGAGGCGACACTTTGCCCTCCTTTGGAGCGATTGGATTCAGAGCATACTCCAAGCCCAGCGCCATCAGTACAGAGTGCACCTCCTGAGACGTCTTCAGCACCATGTACTGTGTTTCTGGTATCAAGGAAGAGAGACACATCTTCCTGGGACTCAGTACCTCGTTCAGCAAGGCCAGCTAGAGGCAAGGACTCTGTGAGGGACTCAAAGGGGAAGTGTTTTCTAGAGCATTCCTCTGCTACAAAGGGGGGTTTGTCAACTCCAGAACCTATGCCAGGTCTGCTGAGACCAACCTCTAAATTTCTTATACAGACACAGCAGACTGAAGACCAGTTCTGCTATTGATGATATCAGAGGTACGCTGCCACAGAGACTTGCTTAACCTTTTGGTACTAGCATCCCCAGCAGAGCAAGTGTGGTTTCAGCCACGACCAGCAATGGTAGTTTCTACAGCAGATCAGCAAGAGCATGCAGTACTGATGCTGCTTCCAATACCTAAGGAGCCGGTACAGTCCAGAGGCAAGCCACTTGCACTATCCTGAGTACCACCTCTCTGGGTTCAGCTTACCTGTCTCAGTGGGTTCTGCTCTGCTGTTATTGTGGGGACTTAGTCATCTTGGTCAGATTTGGAAGTCAGGTCTTCTGTGTCCCAAACCAGATAAGAGGGTCATTCTCCATCAGAACTTCGTGGTTTATGGATATTCCCGCCTGAGAAGTCATGTTTGAATCCAATGGGAAAGGCAGAGGAGACCCTACTAGCGTTACTAGGGAGACCACAACCAATTTTACTGAGGCCATGCTGGTGCAATTAATATGAGGTAAGCATGATCCTGCTTGACCTTGAACAGGACATTGAATAGTAATGGTGTTAGAGGAAATGCATACAAGACAGAGCTCATCTGTGAACATGAACCTCTATCAAAGAACTTGGGCTGTGACCCCCTCAGAAGCAGAACTGATAGCACTTTCTATTGGTCTTCATTGCAAACAGGTCCTGTTGGGGAGTTCTCCACAACTGGACGATGGACCTGGCCACGTCCAAACAGTGACCATTCATGGTGAGCGGAGGAGGACCTTGCAATGTGTTCTGCTTGCCTGGGAAGCAAGCAGTTTTGGGGTGAATGGAGTTGGTTATACAGAACTCCCAAAGCAGAATTACCTCCTGGCACAGCTAGAAGGAACTGTCTGTTCACATAGGACATAGTTGTTGTGTTGTCCGTTAACGCTAGCCAACTTTTTCCCCATAGTATGTGGACGGAAGGTCAAACAGGCTAGATTGGTAGCATGTAGCTCTCTGATGTTTCTATGAATTGCGAGGGCCACAACCCTTGAGTTTGCAAGGTTCTGATGTGGCCCACTCAGGAATGAGGCATCCGTGACCAGCTTGAGCATTGGTTGCGGAGAAAAGAAGGGAACTCCTGCACAAACATGCCAAAGGTCTGTCCATCAGTCCAGAGAGGATATCTTTGGAACGCTAATCACTCTGTCTAAACTACGTCGGCAGGGAACATACACCAACAGTAGCCATCCCTGAAGCCTTCTGAAGGCTGACATGTAGTATAGCATGCTGTACTATGCAGGTACATGCTTCCATGTGTCTCAAACTTCAGCCAAGTGTGTGCTACAGTAACTGGATGTGCTCTTAGATCCAAGACTATGTCTCTGAGCATTTGGAGACTTGACGGGGCAGAAACCCTCTGGCTTTTGTAGCATCCAAGCGTGCTCCGATAAACAATATTCTTTGCACAGGTTTTAGAACTGATTTGTCCATACTGAAAAACAGCCCTAGTGTTTTGAAGGTGGACTGAATGATGGTCATGCTGAACAGTGACTAAGCCCACATCCACACTACAGCTTAAAATCGATGTTGTTAAAATTGATTTTATAATACAGGATTTATAAAATCGATTTTATGCGTCCATACTAGGGCACCTTAGGTCGGTGGTGTGCGTCCATGTTCCCTGGCGTTTATCGTTTTCAGGAGTGTTGCACTCTGGGTACCTATCCCACAGTTCCTGCAGTGTTCCCTGACCCTTGGAATTATGGGTTACTACCCCAGTGCCTGATGGGGCAAAAATCACTGTCGTGGTTGGTTCTGGGTACAGCCTCACCCCCTCCCTTCCTGAAAGCAGCAGACAGCCATTTCACGTGTTTTTTTTACTGGTTGAAGTGAGCAAACGCCATTTTGCAGCAAGCATGGATCCTGGTCAGATCTTTACCTTGATCGCGGATGTTGTAAACAGTTCACGCATTCTCCTGCTGTCTATGCTGAACCATGAGCCAGAAATGCAGGAGAGCATGCTGCTGCGCGGCGAAGAGAGTGATGAGGACTTCGAGAACAAGTTCTCCGAAACCGCGGTCCCCCACGCTTTGGAGCTCCTGATGGTAATGGGGGAGGTTCTACCCGTTCCTCGCCAATTTTAGGCCCGGGAAACAAGCACAGACTGGTGGGACCGCATAGTCTTGCAGGTGTGGGACGATTCGCAGTGGCTGCGGAACTTTCGCATGCGTAAGAGCACTTTCTTCTAACTTTGTGACTTGCTTTCCCCTGTCCTGAAACGCCATAATACCAGGATGAGAGCAGCCCTCACAGTGGAGAAGCGAGTGGCAATAGCCCTCTGGAAGCTTGCAATGCCAGACAGCTACCGGTCAGTCGGGAATCAATTTGGAGTGGGCAAATCTACTGAGAGGGGGCTGCTGTGCTGGAAGTAGCCAAAGCAATCATTAAGCTGTTGCTACGAAAGGTTGTGACTCTGGGAAACGTGCAGGTCATAGTGGATGGCTTTGCTGCAATGGGATTTCCTAATTGTGGGGGGGCCATAGATGGAACCCATATCTCTATCTTGGCACTGGAGCACCAGGGCGCCCAGTACATAAACCGCAAGGGGTACTTTTCAATGGTGCTGCAAGCACTGGTGGATCACAAGGGACGTTTCACCAACATCCACGTGGAATGGCCAGGAAGGGTTCATGACGCTCGTGTCTTCAGAAGCACTACTCTGTTTAAATGGCTGCAGCAAGGGACTTACTTCCCAGACCAGAGAATTACAGTTGGAGATGTTGAAATGCCTATAGTTATCCTGGGGGACCCAGCCTACCCCTTGATGCCATGGCTCATGAAGCCATACACAGGCAGCCTGGACAGTGGTCAGGAGTTGTTTTAACTACAGGCTGAGCAAGTGCAGAATGGTGGTAGAATGTGCATTTGGCCGTTTGAAAGGGCGCTGGAGAACCTTACTTACTCACTCAGACCTCAGCCAAACCAATATCCCCTATGTTATTGCTGCTTGCTGTGTGCTCCACAATCTCTGTGAGAGTAAGGGGGAGACCTTTATAGCGGGGTGGGAGGCTGAGGCAAATCACCTGGCCGCTGATTATGCGCAGCCAGACACCAGGGCAATTAGAAGATCACACCAGGAAGCAGTGCGCATCAGAGAAGCCCTGAAAACGAGTTTCATCATGGGCCAGGGTACGGTGTGACTGCTGTGTTTCTTTCCCCTTAATTAACCCCCCCCCCATGTATTGACTCCTGCTGCTACAAGGTAGCTTCACTGCATCCTCCCAGAACTGCTTGCTTATGGAAAATAAAGTTACTATCTGTAGAAAACATTGTATTCTTTATTAAAAGTCAGTCCCTGTAAGCAACCCACCCTCCCTCCTGCTTTTACAAGCCTGTGATTAAAAATACATAAGTAGGGTTTTTTGGGGGAGGATAGTAGAGGGAGGGAGGGATTAAGGGAAGACAAAGGCAATTAAGGAAGCCCTGAAAACGAGTTTCATCATGGGCCAGGGTACGGTGTGACTGATGTGTTTCTTTCCCCTTGATTAACCCCCCCCCCCCCATGTATTGACTCCTGCTGCTGCAAGCAAGCTTCCCTCCACCCTTACAGAACATCTTGCTTACTATCGTTACCAACCCACCCTCCCACTGCCTTTGAATAGCATGTCCTAAGATTAAAAGAAATGAAAAGGTACCCCGGGAGTGGTTTGGGAGGAGTATAGGAGGGAAGAAAAATGCCATTAAGGGCATTTCAATGTAATGACAGCCTTTTGGTTGGACTGTCCACAGGGGTGGAGTGGGCAGGTGCAGAAAGCCTTCCCCCACGCGTTCTTACATGCCTGGGTGTGGAAGATATGGGACATGGTGAGTACTGAGGGAGGTTAAACATGGGCTGGAGTGGCACTCTGTGACCCCGCAGCTCTTCCAGCAGACTTCGGAGGAGGTCAGTCTGATCACGAAGAAGCTCCAGCGTTGCTGCCCGCCACCGCTGATCTTCCTGCCGCCACATGTCATTTTTAGCGTCCCTCCTGTCCTCACATTGGTCCCTCCTGTCCTCACGTTCACTGGCAGCATCCCTGTACTTTGCGACCACGTGTTTCCACTCCCCCAGATGAGCTCTTTCACTGCGGGTTACTGCCATTATTTCTGTGAACATCTCCTCCCGTGTCCTCTTCTTCCTCAGCCTCCTTATCTGACCTATCCTTCGGACAGGAGAAGGGAGGCTGGAGAAATGTGCAGCTGCGTGTGGGGGGGGGGGAAAGTGATAGAAGCATCATAAGAGAGACATTTCACAGAACAATGGTTACACTCTTTCACAGTGAACTAGACTATTCACCGTACGTAGCACATGTAACTTCACTACAAGGTCGCTTTAGGATTATTTTAGTATTTAGTGCTTGCGGCCGTGGAGTCAGAGATCAACACAACAGACGCAGGTCAGGGGAGTAAAAAAAACCTTGCTGGAGGACATGGTAAGTCAAATGGCAGTGAACCTTGCTACCTCTTTTATTACCCTGTACCCCCGGCTATCAACAGGTAGCATTCACGCTTGGCAGCCAAACTGCTAGAAATCAAAACTCTGGCTTCTTTTATTATGCCATCAGAAAGGTTCAGCACTAGAGGAAAATTGTGAATGGCTACCCTCTCCCCCCAATCTGCATCTCTGCTGTACTGGCAGGTCAATTGACCGCCTCCACCCTCTGCATTGGCAATCAGCAGTGACAATTCCTGCTGCCCAAATACTGAAAAGCTCAGCGCCATTAGAGACACCTCCCCGTAGGAATTTGCAGATTTTTACCATCCCCCACATGGCTAACTGCTAGGAAAGGTTTTTTATTAAAGGAGCAAGAAAGCAGAAACGAAGGAATGGCCATTTCTGTCCCCTTAATAAAGTACATTAATTTTTAACAGGTGACCATGAACGATATTACTCTCCTGAGGATAACAGAAAGAGAAAAAGAAATTATGCTCCTTGAATGCCAGCAATCCCCGGGGCCATTCGCAGCTAGGCTTTGTCATGCAATGATACCCGATTACGTGCTCCAGGCATGGCGTGGTAAAGTTTCGTACCATGGTGGACGGAATAAGGCTGCCCTGCCCAGAAACCTTCTGCAAAGGCTATTGGGGTACCTCCAGGAGTGCTTCATAGAGATGTCCATGGAGGATTTCCGCTCAGTCCCCAGACATGTTAACAGACTTTTCCAGTAACTTTAATGCTAGCTACTATATGCAAGCCCTCATGGCAAATCAATCATTAAAAAACGGTTGCTTTTAAGCAATGGTTTTCATTTAAAAAAGTACACTCACCAGAGGACGCTTCCACGGCTTCATTGTCTGTGCTACTGGCTTGAGAGGGCTGGGAGGGTACTTCTGTCAAGGTGAGGAAAAGATCTTGGCTGTTGGGGGGAATGGAGTGCTGTGTGGTCTCTGCCATCTCGTCCTCCTCCGGGTTCTCCTCCACATATTCGCCGTCCGCAGAATCATCAGCAGTGGCTGAGATTACTACCCCCACCTCTGAATCCACAGAGAAGGGGGGGCTTGTCGTGGAGCAGTTACCTAAAATTGCGTTAAGCTCCGTGTAGAAGCGATATGTTTTTGGGACAGATCTGGATCTGCCCTTTGCTGCTTTGGTCTTCTGGTACGCTTGTCTGAGCTCCTTCACTTTAACTCTGCACTGCACCGAGTCTCTGCTATGTCCTCTCTGCCTCATGGCATTAGAAATCTTTTCAAAAATTTTCTCATTTCGTCTACTGGAACGCAGTTCTGATAGCACAGACTCTTCTCCCCATACAGCTATCAGATCCAATAACTCCTGTGTGTTCCATGCTGGAGCTCTTTTCCTATTCTCAGGAGACTGCATTGTTACCTGTGCTGCTGAGAGCTCCACGCTGGCCAAACAGGAAATGAAATTTAAAAGTTCCCGGGGCTTTTCCTGTGTACCTGGCCAGCAGTAGAGTTCCTTTAGCTGTGCAGAGCGGCCACTGGTGCACTGTGGGATACCTCCCGGAGGCCATTAACTTCGATTTCCGTCCACACTAGCTTAAAATCGATTTTGTAAAATCGAGTTTAGGGCTACTCCTTTCGTTTAGCTGGAGTACAGAAATTGATTTTAAGACCCCTTAAAATCGATTTTAAGTGACTTGTAGTGTGGACGGTTACAGCGTTAAATCGATTTAACGCTGTTTAAATCGATTTAACGCTCTAGTGTGGACCTGGCCTGAGACTTGGACTGGCCTGTCACCAGTCAGTGTCATTTCTGGTTGCATTAACCTCAACAAGGAGAGTGGGTAAATTGAGAGTCTTGGTTTCTGAGCCTTCTTATACAGTTTTCCATAAGGATAAAGTGTACCTCCTCTCTCATCCAAAATTCTTGACAAAGGTAGTTTCCAATTTCCACGTTCACCAGGCAGTTTATTTGCCAACTTTGTTTGCCCCAAAAGCCTACATGTGTAGAGATGAGCAAAAACATCATTTGTTGGATGTGAGGAGAGAATTAGCCTTCTAACTGGGCCGCTCCAGACCCTTTAGCTCCTCAGCACAGTTTTTTGTTGTGATTTGCAGCCAGGGTGAAAGATCAACTGGTTTCCACTTAAGAAATCCTCTCTTCCATTTGTTTGTGCTACCAGTTAGCTTATGTCACGCCACCTCTTACTGGAGTATTGGTTCATTCAACTAGAACACAAACAGCTTTCGTCACGCATGTACTTGGTCGAGACATTTGCAAAGCAGCCATGTGATCATTAGTTCATGCATTTGCTGCTCATTATGCCATTTCCCGTCAGTCCAGGAATGATGCCAGTTTTGGATGGCATGTTCCATCATAGCTGTTCAGGTAGAATCTGAATCGTCTCCACATTAATCTGCTTATGAATCACCTGTAATGGAATGGACCTGTGTAAAATACTTTGAAGAACAACATTTATGTAAAGGTAGGTAATTGTTTTTTCTTTCTGACGTGGCTGAGCCTGTTCTGACCTGGAGTGCAAGAACTTGAAGTTGCTTTTGAATCCTGGTTTTCTGAAGAACTCTTGCTTGTTATGGACCAATATATTTAAGTTTTGGAATGTAGGTAGGCCTTTCTTTGGAATGAGACATTCTATTGGTTAGGAATGGATAATTGAAACAGAGGACAATTTCTTCATAACTGTACATTTCCTGAATAATTTTCTTGTCACTGTGAAGGGTCATTATAGACCAAATTACAAGACAATTAACAAAATTCTTGTGCATGTGCTAATTTAGAGGCTTTATCATGGAAAAATTAGCCTCTCTGCATTGCAAATAAAAATATCAGCATTTGCAAAATTGTAAAATTCCCTCTACCAGGCAGCGCGAAACCAAACTTGCAGTGTTTTATTTTGTGATCTCCATTGGGGCCTGAAAATCTTAGGCATAAAGAACTTGACTAAAACATATAAGTTCTGAGATATTTCTTCATGTTGGGTTCTGACTGACTGATACTTGCTGGTTCCCAGTGTGCCCATCCTCTCTTCCTGCCTCCTTTAGATGATAAAGATTTCTGAAGTGAGAGGCTGGCTAGAAAGACCGAGATTTATTGTGTTGACTATGAGCTCTTCTCCTATCGCCATCTCAGTTCTTTGAACTTTTGGCTTCTAGTGTTTCCAGCTTTGTACGCAAAACTACTGAAAAGATTGGCACCCTTCATATGAGTCCTGATGTCAGAGTGAGGCAGGAAATGAAAGATGATGAGTCTCATGAAGTGACTGCTAGTATAGCTGCATACTCCCAGGAAGAAGATGAAAACGAGTAAGTTCAAGCTCACATAGTTTTATTAGTCAAATGTGCCATCTGCCAAAAGGACTGGGAACTCATGTCTTCCACAGTGATCCCATTCATTTCAATAGAATGGGGAATCACATGATTCTGTTGGAGATTTTTTTTCCACCTGGCTGTATAGAGAGGCTCCAGGAATTCATCTGGTCTCTCCCTCCCCGCCCCTTGCCTCCTTTCTCAATTTTTTACCTCAAAGCTTGTTCAGGAGTCAAATTCTTCTAGAAAATGGATGTTAAGAGTTTACATTCATGGTGCTGGAATGGTTAAGGAAGGGGAAACTTATGTAGTTCCCTGCTTGGGTACCTAACCAGACTTGTTGACGCATGTGAATTTTAAAGCCTACATCCTATTTTTAATGAAAAGAGGAACAAGCAGCTTTGTCACCCTCCGTCAACACTGGGTTGTTTAAAGGAATAAGAGAACACTGTAGTGGCTTAGCGGTAAGAATAAAGAATGAGCGCTAAATTGTTTTCAGGAGTTAAATTGGCAAATTATTGAAATATTTTAAGCAATGAATTTGTATTAGCTTAATGTTAGTTTTGTTTCTTGACATCTGAGAATCCTCATAGGTTGACAAGATGGAAAAAGTTATTTTTCTCCTCTCCTTATGTCCAGCTGCTCCATAATTACTGTAGTCTCATTTGTCTGTTTCGCATGAAAAGTAAGAGCTGCATTTCTCATAAAAGAATTAATGCTATTTCTCCCTCTCTTTTAAAAAGATAGCATAATTTTGTCTTTATATTTCTTTCTAGTTTGGAACTACAGAGCCAGCCTCAAGAAGAGGACCGGCTAAGAGATCTTAAGATAGCAACGACAGAAGCTATGTAAGTAGAGAGCATAGAGCTATATTTTACTCTGGCAGAAAGCTTTTATTGTAAATATCTGCAGTAAATGTTGCTGTGCAAGTATATCCAGACATGGTGTATGGTTATCTCAGGGGTGGGCAAACTTTTTGTCCCGAGGGCCACATCTGGGTGGGGAAATTGAATGCACGGCTATGAATGTTGGGCAGTGGCAGAGGGTTGAGGTATAGGAGACAGTGCGGGGTGAGGAAGGGGCTCAGGGCAAGGATGTGGGGTGCAGGAGGAGTTCAGGGTGTGGGCTCTGGCCCGGTGCCGCTTACCTTGAGCGGCTCCAGGGTGACAGCGGCACACAGCGGGGCTAAGGCAGGCTCCCTGCCTGCTCTGGCATTGTGCCGCTCCTGGAAGTGGCCAGCATGTACAGCAGTGGCTCCTGAGGGTGGAGTGGGGCAAGTGGCTCTGCTGCGTGCTGCCCTCGCCTGCAGGTGCCACCCTCGAAGCTCCCGTTGTCCACAATTCCCTGTTCATAGCCAATGGGACTTGCAGGGGGTGGTGTCTGCAGGTGAGGGCAGCGCATGGAGCCCTCTGCCCTGCCTCCTCCAGGGGCCGCAGGGACATGGTGCCGGCTGCTTCCGGGAGTGGCACAGGGCAGGCAGGGAGCCTGCCTTATCCCCCTGCACCACGGGGCTGGCAGCCCCATGGGATGGATTGAAAGCCCTGAGGGGCTGGATCCGGCCCGCAGGCTGTAGTTTGCCCTCCCCTGGGCTATCTGGAAAGTCCTTACTTGAATAGTGGCTTTTTTCCATTAAAAATATAACTTCATTGTGAGTTTTGCTGAGAAAAAAGGACTGTAGCATTAGAGGAGACTTGGATGGTTGCCTACCAAGCTAGGTGAATCATTTGGAGGTGAGATCCCCAAAAGCCTGCTTGGGGAAATTATATAGTGACTTTCCTACTGTCTTTACTACTCAGGAAAGCAGCATTGTTATGACCAATATCTAGGACAGACATGGGCAAACTACAGCCTGTGGGCCACATCAGGCCTACGGGACCATCCTGCCCAGCCCCTGAGCTCCCAGCTGGGGAGCCTAGTCGCTGCCCCTCCCCCGCAGACCCTCTGCTGCATGGGCTGTGCTCTAGCCCACTGGTCCTGCTGGGCAGTATGGGAAGTGCAGCTGGCTCTGACGGGATGGTGCGGCTGCGAGCTCCTGCTGCTGGTAAGGTGTCGGAGAATGGAGGGGGGTTGGGTAAGGGAGCAGGGGTCTTGGGGTGCAGTCGGGGGGAGGGGGCAGTTGGATGAAATGGAGGTTCTGGGGATGGTCATGGCATGGGGAACAGGAAGGGTTGAGGGCAGGTGTCCCAGAGGATGGGGATGTAGATAGGGGTTGGGAGGGCAGTCAGGGGACATGGGAGTGGGGAGGATAAGGGGGTGGGATCCTGGGGGGTAGTTGGGGAAGGGGGTCCTGGGAGGGGGTGGTCAGGGGATGAGGAGCAGAGGGCAGTTGGATAGGGGTGGTAGTCCTGGGGGCGCTGTTGAGGTGGGGGTATGGATAGTGGTCGGGGTGGTCAGGAGACAGGAAGCAGACAGGGTTGGATAGGTGTGGGAGTCCCAGAGGGCCTGTGAGGGGGTGTGGTTAGGAGTCAGGGAGCAGGGGGTGTTGGATAGGGGGTGGGATCTCAGGGGGCAGTTGGGGTGGAGGTCCCGGGAGGAGGTGGTCAGGGGACAAGAAGTGAGCGGGGTTGGATAGGTTAGGAGTTGTGAGGCAGGCGGTTAGAGGGCAGGAAGTGGCCCTCCATGCAGTTGTGCAACCCCGATGTGGCCCTCGGGCCAAAATGTTTGCCCACCCCTGATCTAGGAATATACTAACAGTTGAGTTGTCCATTTGATACGTATAATAGATCAGCTCTGGCATCTCTTGGCTATTTATTAAACAAGTGCAACACACTTCCACTTTGTTTTACAGAAACAAACTGCAAGATCCACTGGTTTTCTTAGAACCACAATGCTTGAGAGAAGTTTTGCGGGAGTGGTTTTTGTATCTGGAACAAACATTTGGTTTCAAAGAACCTTCCTTTTCAGATGACTGCTTATCCATTAAGGAAGATAAGAATGTGCTTGCTGAAGAACAGAGTGAGGTTTTAGAAGAAAATTTTGAACCAGATAAACACAGTGACGATCATGTAGGCAAAGGACAGACAGATGCCTTGCAAGGAAATACTGGACAGGATCAAACTAGCAAAGCTCATTTTGGCAGAGAAGTATGTGAAAACGATGCCAGTTCAAAGGGAGCTTCAGACCATGTTTTTCAAGTGTATCCTCCATGTCTCATAGCACGCGATATTCAAAAGGACCTAGTAGAGTTGACAACATTATGTTTTGAATTAAATGTGTTTCCTTGCAAGAATGGGAATGCGAAAGAAAATGCTGAACAGGATTTACAGCTAACAGTGTCATGGGTCTTGGCTTGTCAGTTCATAAAGGACTATTTCTTTCTCCTGGATTTAAAAAGACTGAAGCGATGTATTACAATCAATTACACTAGCAGTACCAGTGTTTGGGAAACTTACATTAAAGGACTGAAAGGTAATGACTGTGGTGGCTTTTTGTTTTCACTTTTAAACCAATTGTAGCTAAGTTTTAGGTTTTTGTTCTGGAAAAAATCCAGCCTGAGGGGACATTCCTTTCTGAATCACCTCTGAAACAAGTGCTCTTTAGTTTTTTGAACCAGTGGCTTCTAGGGGAAAATGCTTCTTGTTTAGTTACTACACTGACATTATTTCTAAACAAGTTAATATGTAGTACAACTTCAGTTAGCTGAATACAGTAGTGATATGAATCAAATGTGCTGAAACAGAATATACAAATTTCAAAGAGAACTTGAAAAAATGTGGTGCTGTTGAACTCAAATAATTTCAATTATTTAACTTATTAAACTAAAATTAGGAAAAGAGTTTCAGCATCTTCAGTGGCAAAGTAGGCACAAGTATGCTCAAATATTTCAGCTTGTTTCCAAAGCATGGACAACAGCTCATTTATGAAGATCGCAGTGAATTGGAAAAGAATTCTCCCACATTGGCATGCAGTTGATCACCTCAGGCATCCTTTTCTTCTCCAGAAGTCCCTTCTGCCCTTTCTCATACCTTTGCAATCCCAATGAATGAGGCTTCCTGGATGTAACTCAGAACAGAATTTGGTCCGCTATATGCAACTTCCAAAACTGAAGCAAAACCTTTATAGACGGGCCTTCAGCACAACCAGTTGATAGAACCCTGATTCAGCATAGAAAGTTAAGCACATGCTGAAGTTCTTTGCTGGATGGAGGACCATGTTTGGGGAAGCAGAAATCTGTTCCATGTTGGCTTAAGCAAAGTTTAAAGTAGAAAAGTATTAATTGCATCCTTGCATTGATTTGAGTGGGACTGCTTATATGCATGCAGTTAAGTGTTTGAGACTTCACAAGATCAGGTTAAAACATGGACAATATTTTGTGTTTCAGAACTGACTCACACTAGTCCAGTAACTTTGGCAATGGAAAATGGAGATATGTTGAAAATATTAAAACTGTTAAATGACTTGGGGCCCTGGGATAGTCCTCTGTTGTTGGCACATGCTCAAAGGTCTGTAGTGCATGACTTTTTTTTTTTCATGTTGGTTAATAGGACAAATTACAGACTGTCAGTTCACTTTCTGTTTGCCTTGCTCTGGATTTGTATTCACACTAGCCTCTTGAATCTTTTGTGAGACTTTTTTGCAGTGATAGTTCTAGTGTTAGCAGTGTTCAAGCAGAGGAACTTTGAAACATGCTGGTAAATTAGAATCTTGAAATAGAGTTGTATTTTCTTATCACAGTGGCAATCTTGCTGTGATTTGGCATTAAAGATGTCTTTTTGTTTGTACAGGCTCTATGAAAAGTTTGGGGAAACAGCTGTAAGGCCCTTGATCAAGTTCTACCCATCAATCTTGCCCTCTGACATCATGCAGCTTTGTAGACATCACCCTGCCCACTTTTTAGCGTATTTAGACAGCCTTGTTAAATCAAAGCCAGAAGATGAAAGGTAAAGGGGTTGCATGTGTGCTGTGTGCTTTTTTTTTCTTGTTGGGAAATGGTTACGTAAGGAAAAGACGACATCATCCAGCTGTGTGGGTTTTTTTCATGTACTGCTGCTTTGCCTGCTCATTAAAACTAGAGTGGAACCTAA
Organism: Gopherus evgoodei; assembly: GCF_007399415.2. Classification (NCBI taxonomy): domain Eukaryota; kingdom Metazoa; phylum Chordata; order Testudines; family Testudinidae; genus Gopherus; species Gopherus evgoodei. The sequence goes on along the minus strand of NC_044325.1, from coordinate 109,510,699 downwards.
CATTAAATAACCTTTTGTTTTGCCAGTTAATTTCTGTGCACCAGTCTCTTCCTGTGTCGCCTCATTACAAAGCAGATGCCATTTTATCAAGATTTTTGTAACAACTCTTTAATGACTTAGTGTTTTATTAGACTGTAATATATCAAATTAACTCAAATATGGCTGTATTCTGTAATATTTCTGAAGATTAAAGAAAACATAACTTGTCTAGAAATCATCTTTCCAGTGCACTGATCATGAGTATTTTTAAATGGTATATTCAAAGTTTATCACAATTCCATATTTGGTCAATTTAAAACCTGTGGATTTTCCCACTCTTTTTTTTAGGTCATCCCTGCTTCAGTCTCTTCTTAATCCTGAAGCATTGCGACTGGATTGGCTTTGTTTGGCAGTTTCTCATGATGCGCCACAAAGAACAAATACAGTGGATTCTGAAGGAAACCCTAGGTAAGGTAATAAATCATGTATATTTAATTGCGCTGTGCAAACCAGATGTAGTAGTCCAGACTTCCTATATGTTCCATGGTGGAGCTGGTTACCTTGGAGTAATTTCACTTCCCTAGAGGTTGAAATTCACCCCACTGGAGAGAATCCCCATAAAGCCTTCAATTAAGCAAGGTCTGTAAGTGAGGCATAGTCTTGCCTTAGCCCTTCTGCGGTAGGTTGAATTTCACTCTAGGGTGTATTACCTCATGTACCTCAAGATGTGTAACAGCAGCAACCAAAGAATTAAACAACTTTCCTATCTTCATACTCCAGGCAGGAATGATCTCTTCAACAACTGTAAATACATCTCTTCTTAAGAAGCTGCTACGTTGTTTTTAAGAATCATTTTCAGAGTGTTTCTGGGGAACACATTTTTTAAAATGTGTGAAATTCCCCTGCTGGCTCAGTTGGAGTATAAAAAATGCCCTTTTTTGAGCGAACTGTGCGCATGCCTCCTAACGGTGATGCTGGTACACAAAAAGGCCACTAACCTTTTTCTATCCGTCTTTTAATCACAGGGAAAATCTCATTTTAAGTGAGTCTGTCAATAAGATAGCTGGGCACACTGCTCTTTGAATTAATATTGTCAAAAGTTTATGCGAAAGATGAAACAATCCCATTCATCTATTTGGCCTCCTGATAAGATAGTTTTTTAAAGTCATGAGACTGTTAACATTTAATTTGTGACTTAAACTGTCTTCCCAGACCACGTTCACATTTGTTTACCTGGGGCTATAGCCAGCTGATTTTGCTTCTGATTAAACTCCCAGCTGATTTTGTAACAAAAGAGAAGATGGCTGACATCTGCAAGTCATATGGGTAAGTTGGAAACGTTGTCGTTTACTGAAAAATTGATTATTCTTGAAACTGGCTTAGTTGTATACTGAATATACAAATGAAAGCCAATATATTTCCTGCCAGTTTACTGTCAACTAAATTCATTTAAATGAAGTATTTTGTGACTGGCTTTATTTGAAAGTGCCATCATGTATAGGTTATAAGTAGCCAATGTAAAATGTAACTCCTGTAGTATTACCTTGCTTTGTAGCTAAGAAGCAACAAAGTTATGTTGTAGCACGTACTACTCTATTACCTGTTAAGCTCTGTTTACTCCCAGCAAATGTTATTGACCTAAAATGTGACTAGGGAAGTAACCCCAAAGCAAGTCACAAGGGTTGTACCTTCATAATTGCATTAATGCCTCTCCTATATTTAACCTGCTTTAGCAGAGAGAAATTTACCCACCAGACTTCATGGACCTCTTGTATGTATAAAGACATTTCCTCTGTTCCTAATTACCTCTACTACCTTATTTCCCTAATGACTTCCCTTCTTTTCCTTATGCAACTCTTATCTCCATATGATGGTTGTTTTCTGCTTAACCCTTACTCACTATCATACACAAAAAAACCCTCACTGCAATATGGGACCTAAATGTGTTTATGATTGAGCACTTATGACCTTTGTGAGGGTGGTGGTTGACAAAAGGCCGGCTCTAGTTCATTTAATAAACTGACAGTTCTGGGGACTTACGGCATGACCTATGTTTTGCCACATTGCAATTGCCAGGTTATTCCTAGTATTTGGGGTTATTTGCTCTTACTGATGAGTTTGCTAAATCCGCATTTCATTACCAATGACTTTCATTTAAAGCAAATAAATGCTTTTGATTATGGAAATCGTCAGTCTCTCTCTTTTTTTTTTGTTTTTGTTTTTAAAGCTTCTGGCCTGGATATGTCTCTCTCTGCTTGGAACTGGATAGAAGAATAGAAGCCTTTACTAATATTGTTCATTTGGATGATATGAACCTGTTGGATGGAGAACATGGTTAGTGAATCTTAACACGTGAGCACACTAGTATAATTCATGATCTATATTGACTATGTATTGATTACCGAATAAGTATAGAGAAGCATTTATCAAGAGTTGAATGATGAGAGTTTTAAGCACTGGTATAGCAAAATTACTTGGCATTTTGTAACACTAATATGGTATATTGCACAGCATAAATATAATTGAGTGTTTAAATCAGTGACCCTGTAGTTTAATTCTTGTCTTCCAGCAAAACAGCAGTGTTAAAAAAAACCATAGTCTTGTCTTGAGTGGTTCAAACCTCTTGACATTTTAATCAGATTTTTTGGCTTCAGCTTTCCGTCTGAGCTTTTGTTGCCCAATACCTTGGAGAATCAGCTAATTCCTAGCACTATCTAGTGGTTTTTCTAGGCTGTAGTGAGCAAGTTTCTGTATCAGATGGCAGAATTGCAGTGAAAATCTACAATATCCTAAAAAGACACACAAAGGAATTTCTTTGGCCCTTAGTTTAATCCAAAATCACAACAATGGCTATGAAAAAGCTGTTTTTAGTGCTCAGTGGCCCTCAGCCCTAACAATTAGCTCCAAAACACTTGAAAATGTTTTGCGTGACTGTCAAAAAATAAAATGCGTTTTAAGCCATTTAACTAAGATATGAATGTAGAATATTGACTCTAGAAAACTAGCTCCTTTTAAATGCAAATAGATGTAAAATTAGGTTTGCTCCAAGCTTTTTCCTCACAGATAACTACAGCCAGTCATTTAATTTTGCATTTAGGCTCGATTCCAGAGACTGTGGAAGAATGGAAGTTCCTTCTGCATCTTGCACAAAGTCGCAGCACTGATTTCCACTGCCATGGTACACAGAATGGGAATACTATCGGCAATGGTAGCACTAATTGGTCAAACTGCATTACTGTTGAAAATGTAGCTCTTTTGTTGGCTAAGGTAATTGGTCCAGATCGTGCCTTGCCAGTACTGCAGGAATGTGATTTGACGGCAGAATTGTCTGAGAGATTTACCAGGATCTGCGAAATACTGAGAATTGCTGAAAAAAGGCAAAGGTAAGACGTGTGTGTGTGTGTGTGTGTGTGTGTGTGTGTGTGTGTGTGTGTGTAGAATAGTTTATTAATACTTCACTCAGTGCCGTCTTAGGCCATAGTTTTCTTTTAATAAATTTAAAAAAGACGTGAAAACACTTCAGACTTCAGCTCCAAGAGTATAAACAGTGCTAGAGTGGTAAAACTTCCTGAAAATACTTCTGACCCCAGTTTAAGAGGTATATTTGAGACATGTAGCTTAAAAATGAAAAATGTATTAACAGAAATATATTCAGAATAAATGTTTCCTAAAAACAAAAGGGGGGGAGGGAATAAATGACTAAAGTATCAAATATCCACCACAGAAGAATTCAGAAACTCCTTACCTGTACTACATCCTCCTAGACTGCTCTGATGGCTGCTTCATAAATGCTCTAATAGTGCAATGAGACATTACAATATTTGGGAGTTTACTTACACTGCAGTTGTTGCTGTCGAAGTAGCTCACCTGTAGATACACTGTTTAACCCCTTTACGTTTTTGCATGCATGCTTTTTCAAAGAAGTTTTTGGAATTAAGTGAATGAAGTTCTAGAACAGGGATAGGCAACCTTTCAGAAGTGGTGTGCCGAATCTTCATTTATTTACTCTAATTTAAGGTTTCGCATGCCAGTAATACATTTTAACTTTTTCAGAAGGTCTCTTTCTATAAGTCTAAACTATTGTTGTATGTAAAGTAAATAAGGTTTTTAAAATGTGTAAGAAGCTTCATTTAAAATTAAATTAAAATGCAGAGCCCCTCCAGACCAATGGCCAGGACCCGGGCAGTGTGAGTACCACTGAAAATCGGCTCGCGTGCCGCCTTCGGCACCCATGCCATAGGTTGCCTACCCCTGTTCTAGAAGATGGCACTTGAAAAGGTCATTTTGAAATCTATGTTACATCAATCCTGAGTGGTGGTTACAAATAAGAGTGAAGGCCTGGAATCTAGGAAGCCTTAAATACTAGCCTTAAATAAAAAAAAAAAATCCCTGGTATCTTCTATTTTCTATTATTTATGGTTTGCCATTCATGTTGTCTATTCAGGTTAGGGAAAAATCTCTAAAGGCAGGGGCATGATAGGACTCTCTCTGAAACTGAATTATATTTATCACTGCGTCAGCCAGTTTAAACTCTTTCTAAAAGCTGGTATCCAGCAAATTAGTTAAGAATATGTTTGATTTTTTTTTCTCTTTTGTCTGTAGAGCCCTGATACAGTCCATGTTGGAAAGGTGTGACCGTTTTCTGTGGTCTCAGCAGGCATAGCAAATATGCCAGGAAACACTGAAATGAAGTTGTGTACTGTGCATATGCTGCGTTAAATTGCCTCTTAAGTTTCATCAGCTCTAAGAAACAAACTCTTGTCCACACAATAATGTATTCAGCCACACTGCATGAAAATAGCACCTGAATTGAGTTTTTTCTTCTACAGCTCTTCTTAAATAGTTTAAAACATGCTTCTAAAACAGGATTCAGAAATTGTTAGATTGAAATGCTCCGATGTTTATGTTGAAATTAAGACCACAAGTGTCCTAACAGATTTGGTTTTTTTACAATAGGATTAAAAGTGCTGAATTAATTTGGTAATAACTCTGAATGAATTAAAACAGTTGGTTAAAAGTACAGTCTTTTGAACATTAAATTAGGTTTGAAAATAGTGCATTTTACCTTCAGCAACTTTCCTGTAGGTTGGTTAAGATGTAAATTTCAAAAGGATTAATTCCGTGTATATTGCCAGCATGAGCACCAAACTGTTTTCCCATCTGACATTCACTTTTGTCAATAGCTGCAGTGAATGCATGCAAGAATGCAGATTTTTCCTTAATTGTATAGAACATCTACTCTCTTGATTTATTTGTTGGAATAGCTACATCCTTATCTTAAGAGCTATGTAAAATTAATGTTATGGGGTCTTGATTGCATAGTGTTGAAATATGCATTAAATCTTTGAAATACTCATTTATTAGTAGACCACTGGAAAAAAGTGTAAACACAGCATTCAAAAATTGTGGGAATCTGTCACGAGGTCATCTTCAGATGAATTACCACACAAATCAACATATCTTTTCGATGTCAATATTTTATAGCTGATTTTTGATCTTCTTGGAAGAAATGATGCAACTGCATACCTTTTTATCTAAAATTACCTTTTTAAAAGTATTTTAAAGGAAGGCTGTCAAGTTAAGAATCATATTTTTTTTAAAAACCTTTACCACTCTTAAGATAAACATTAGATTATTAAAACTGAATATTTAAAAACGAATTTTACTTAATCATTTGCAAAAAAATAGCTTTATACCTATTCTGTTTACTCTGAACTTCCTAGAGCTTAGATAGTGAAAACAGACTAGTGAGATTTACTTTAGGTTTTAGCTCATTTCAGTTAAGAGCCTTATTCACTAGCACAATGCTGTAGTATCTAGGCAGTGGTCAAACCCCAAAGAACTAGCTCCCAATAAAAAATGTCATTTTTTTCTCCTACACCAGCATTTTGTGAGTAAATTTATTTGACAGTATCCCTTTAAAATAAGAGCCTTTATACGTTGTATGTATATAGTTTTGTCTCCATTGTTTGCTGCATTCCAAATTAATGATTTTATTTTATTTAAAATTTAATTATTTTTTGGTCAGTGTAACTTTTATCTGTAAAGTTTGGTATGATATATATAAAACTGCGGTTGGATGGGTAACATCTTTGTCTCAATTGCGAGAACAAGTCACTCCCTTATGGTGGAGCGTTTCATAGCTCCTCTGGCGTGGGAATAAATATCTACAGAAATAGGCCTAGTGGCAGGTATTTCATACCTTAAGGTTCCTGTCTGTGAAAAGCCAACAAACGTCTTCTTTTGACTTCAGTATTTCCTGGGGTAGAGATTATCAGCTGAAGTTTGAAAACAGCACAAATGTGCCATCCTATCCCTTCAGGCACCCCATGGTCTTATTTATCATAGGTGTAAAAAGGATTGGAAGTCACCAGGGCCGGCTCCAGGACTTTTGCCGCCCTAAGGAGGAGAAAAAAAAAGCCGTAGTGCCGCCCCCAAAGGCTGGAATGCTGCCCCTTGAGAAGTGCCGCCCCAACCACGTGCTTGGAACACTGGTGCATATAGCCGGCCCTGGAAGTCAGATACTCCTCTGTCGTCCTAACTTTGGTGTTGATATGCCATGAGACTTAGAACAAATCATTTTACCTTTCTGTGCCTGTTTCCCTACCTCTTTAATGAGAACATTTCTGCCTCATGTGGGTGTTAGAATTAATTGGTTCAGTTTTATACAGCACTTCAAAGAAGTAAAGATCTATATAAGTGCAAGCATCATCTGTCTCAGGAAAATACAGAACCAGTTCTCTTTGGGAAAAGTCTAGTGAAATCTCTTCAGTTTAGAGGATGAAGTGACATGGAAAAACAGCTGAAAGCTTTGTGTACATAATAACCTTTATTTTAAAACGCACAGTTAACAATGCTGACTTTTACAATATATCACAAACTTTCTTTCAAAGAATTTGTTTTTCATTTTGCATAGCACTGTTCGTATTAACCACAGTTATACAATATTTTTAAGTGTATTGCACCTAAAATGAACTTGTGTTCATGGTTTCAACTAATTTTAAGAGGTTTCAATAAAAAAGAAGTGTTTCTGACTTAGTCTTGATTTCCTTATTTATATGTGAATAAGATGTGAAGGATACGTGAACACATTGTGACTTCATCCGAGGAAATGCTGCGGTTGCACACTGAAAGCATAAGAAAGAAAAGTCTGCCACCCAGATATGTTCTGAGCCATTTAACACGTGTTTAGCCTTTTTGGCTAATTCTTTGTGAAATCGTGTCACTTGGCTTAATAGTAAGATTGTCTGTATAGTGGGTTTGAATGTCAAGACAAGAATCCAAATATGTTGGTCAAACTCCAAAAGAGGTGTAGTTGCAATAATACCTAAAAGAATTTACATTTTGGTACATTGTTTAACAGAAGAAAAAAATACAAAAGACCCAACTGTCAAATAGTATACATGAAAGAAGCAGAACATTCTATCCCCTCTCTTAGAAAAATCACCAGCCACTCTGTATCCAGTAAAAGCATCTGGACTCCTCAGGAGGTAAGCTGGATGCACGGTATTCTTAAGACTCTAGGAGACGTGTTAATACTCTGACTTCTGTTTTAGCCGTAATTAGGTTGTATTAGATCATGGGGTTTCACAAACAGAGCAGTCATGGGTTTAACTGGAGGTATTACCCTTCAAGCATGAGGGCAGCACTTTATTCTGATGCTTAGCTGTCCTCTGCTGGACAAATGGAAAGGTCTTTCTTGATCTGTGACTGAAACTGCACCTTTCCTCATTAGATGCCCTAATCATCTGTCTTACTGGAATGCCCAGGCTCACTTCCAAGTTTCCACAATAAGCCTAGCCTTTTGGATATCCTCTGAGTGGGGTGGGGTAGTCTCAAAAGATAAGGCAACTTTGCTGAGAATCAGTAGAATTGGTTTCTACGAGTGAGTGCTGTGGCCTTTGATCTATTACTACTTTGTGTCTCAGTTTCTCTACTTGTAAACTGAAGATATTTACCAGCCTATATAAAACGCTTGGAGATCTGTGGATGAAAAAGAATGTATTACATGCAAGGAGTTTGTGCAGCCTGCGGCTGGTGCGTGTGATGTCAGTGTCAAGTGTGTTCCCTGCACAAACACCATTTAAAAAACTCCAGTGTAAGAGCAATAAAGATTCTACCTTGAAACGTGCTGAAGTCAGAAAATGCCAATGTTAAAATTGAATGTGAAGCTTTAACACTTCTTGTGTGCATGTATGCATCACCATACCACCCTCAAATGCTTTGTCAAACTTTTGATAACTGTAATTGCATTCTTTGAGTGTGTTCAACTATGTGATTATATACACTAATGCAAACAGCCAGCTGTGGAATCTTATTCTTGCCTGTGTAAATTTAAGAACTTAAGAAAGTTATGGAATTGAAACTTTTAAAAGAAAAAACATTCTGTAAGAACAACCCTGAATTTCACTGAATTATGCATATTAATTTATTGACAACTGTATACATGGAACTGATGAAGCTTTTAATATTGAGGAATATTAAAGGACTGTTTGCATGATATTGTAAATTACCATCACTCTGCTTCGTACTGTTTGCACCTTAGCTGTGCAGGTCCGAAGGCAATTGGCTGGCAATCCTGCATGGCAAAGTTAGCCAGAGCAGCATACTCTTTTTTAGGACATCAGTTAAAAAGCACCGAAAAATCATACCAATCAGTGTTTAAAGATAAGGTGAGATTCTTAAACCCTCATGCCTGCCAAATCCAAAGTGTTGTTACAAGGAACTTCCTTTTTTCTTACCAAATTTTAATTGTTTATCTCCAGTCCTTTTGCTCTTCAAGCTTTTTTGTTACAATAGGACAAAATGTACTGAATGGATTTTGTTTCAGATTAATAATAATAAAAAAGTTTCCCTTTGGGTGGAGGCCAGGCCTGTAAAATTTCAGTCCAGAAGCTTGAATGTTTTCAGAATGTTGAGTGAATGAAAAGAGGGCTAAAGGAAACATGTAGATCACCTTAAATACCACTGTTCAGAGAGCTCCAGCTATATAACGCACTGCTACTTTAAATGATGATGTGCAGTGTCTCTGGTAGGCAGATCATAGAGGGTCTGAAAAACTAATGCATTTACAATAAGTGGTATCCATCAAATTCAGTTCATCTAAGGGAAAATGCAGGTGTAGCTCAGGGACTACTGAGTTTCTAAATCTCTACAGCTTTGTTACTACAAGTTGTAAATGCTATCCAGGATAACAGTACCTAGAAGTTATCTTTCCCTTTTTTACAAGACTAGTTGGAGTTTGTCTAGAAAAGTGTGGATGCTCATGGGAATAAAATCAGTTAAGATTAAAGGAAAATTACGCGATTCAGCCTATGTCATTTTGCTGTCAAGGCTGCTACTGTTGAACATAAACATTTCCAAAAGCTTTCAGAAAGCTCAAAGTCAGATTGGTCAACAGGGCATTGAGCATGGATACAGCTAGGGTCTGTGTTTGCAAGCCGTAGAATTCTGTTGGACTAGTGAGCAGGACTGATTCAGCAGTGTTTCACAACACCTTCCCAATCATGATGACTTTATTCAGATTACATTCCCATAAGAACCACATTGACAATTTACAAGATCTGCTGTTTAGTTTGCAGACTTTAGAGGGCAAAGTCTGACCTGAACTAGTAGATATTTACCTGCATTTCTGCAGTTAGAATCAATAACAGTTTTACATATTATCGCCCATGCACTGATTGGAGAATGTAAAATGTATTTACTCCATTTAAATAACATTTTGATAGTTAAGATTGTTTTTTTTAATCACAAATGAAAACATTTTACAAAGTAAACTGAGTTACTGATAGAGCTGATGATTCCAATCCACAGGTAATATTTTGAATGAAAAGATATTTTTGTAACTCTTCATATAACTGCATCTAGCTTATGGCTTAGATCTTGCCAACAAAGCTACACATAAAGTTAACCACTATTCAGACAAATTAACCTCTCCCTTTAGTGATCATAATGGTGGTAATAAAAGCTAGTTGATGTTACTCAAAGTTCAAAATTTTGACACATTTCCATCTAAATTTAAAAGGGGAAAAAAATTAAAATGTCTTGAAAGATGACATCTCATTTTTGACCAGCTCTGGTAATTTAAGTTTTATTATTTATTTCTGTTACCATAGCCTCTTGAAGCCAAAGTCATGGACCAGGACCCGTTGGCTAGGCATTGTACAAACAATTATACATAAGGATAAAACTGATTTGGTGTTTATGGTACATGCCAGATGATTACTTAAAACTTCTGCATAAAAATCTCTTATAAAGCATTACTCATTTCACGAATTAAAAAAAAAAATAGAAGCAAGTCAGAAAAAGTGACTGCCTGCAACTTCCAGTAAATGATGGACATTTCATCATATCAGGCATTGGTTAAGTAATTGATCCTTGGATCTACAGAGAGACAATACAGACATTGACCAATTGAAAGCAGGAAGCCTCAAGAAGAAATAAGGGAATTTACTGCAGTAAATTCCCAACAGAAGCAATGTTTGTTTGCATTCAACAAGCAAATGATGGCTAAATTCAAATTGGGCAATGTTTCTGTAAATTATTTCCTATTTGCTCTTTGAGATAAGGCTTCCTATAAATAAAGTACCATTTTTCTTGTGAGAATCCATCGGAAAGAACTCAATTTTTCAGGGGCTTTGCAATATAGCACCGGTAAGTTTAATTCTAAATGGAAACTTCATATTATACCATTTTACCTTGCTTTGTATTCAATTTTTTTCTTATAACAAGTGATTTTTATGATATAGAAACTGTTAACCAGAAACTAAAACTTCTATATTTACATCTGAGCTCTGAGACTGATGCTGTGATGGCAGAGAGCATTTCATTTTTCTAAGTAGAAATCATCACTTTGGGAGCTTTTCTGAATTGTGTGTGATGCTTTTGATCTATGTACCTGCTCTAAAGCAGTTATAAGAGGAATGAACATTATGGATGGAGTCTTTAAAATATTGCTCAGTTTTCTGACATATACTTTCCTTCTATTACAGCCTAAATAAGTGAACTATGAAGTTATACAACTGCATGTTGTTATTGTCCCTGGTACTCTGTGTCAGTGCCCAGAACTGGTTCACTGATGCTGGAGCATTCATAAGGGATGCTTATCGAGGTATGCTTTTTACTCACTGCATGTTCATCCTCCAAACTGTTCTGGACTTAAGTGTGTCAGTGATTTAACTAAATTGGTTTCTAAAGAGATTTAGTTACATTGATGCAGGAACCATCTGTAAACAAAGCCCTAAATGAGACTGATGCTTCTAACCTGGAATCACACCTCTACTCCGTTGTCCTGGTGACCCTTAGAAAAGCCCTGAGAGAAATTTGAAGGTTTCTTTGTCCCAAAGATATTGCAACAGAGTTTTGTTGGAGATTCTATGGTTTTATGAGATCCTTCTCAAAGGAACTCCTTTCCATCTCCTCCTCCAAAGATGTCACCTGGTGAAAGCTACAGTTAAGAAAGCATAACTAGCTGCAAATCCCTGTATCTCTAAAGGGAGGCCTGGGTACCAGAGAAAGTTGGGCAATTTTTTTGGAGGGACAAATATTAAATGCACCAAAAAATGCATTTCAGGGGGACCCTGCAACTTTTTGCAAATTTTGGTCAGATGTGGCAAATAGTTTAGGCTGGAAAAAAACTTCAAAACTAATAATTTTCACAGTGGCCTATTCTGACATTTTGCTGCAAAAATGTTTATTCAAATCAACCTGAACAATGTGTTTTGTTTTTCATTTTGATGAGAAAAACCATAACAAATCAATTTTGGTTGAAACTAAACAGTCTTTATTGGATTTCTAAGATCTTCCACTGAACCATAAAATGAAGTATCTACTCAGTGGTATATAGGAGCTTTTCTGCCTTCTCTAGAAGCACTATACTTGGAAGCCACTGTGGTGACGTGACTAGAATGGTGCTTGACTGCTTCAGAGGAATGTGGGTGGAATAACATCAAAGTTTTGTTTTAAATTTGCAGTTTCTCTATAATCCTTTCTCTCTTCTCCAGGTGCTGAGGATATGTGGCGTGCATACAGCGACATGCGGGAAGCGAATTATAAAAATGCAGATAAATATTTCCATGCTCGTGGGAATTATGACGCTGCCCAAAGAGGGCCTGGCGGTAAATGGGCAGCAAAAGTTATTAGGTAATGGATTCTACTTGGATTATGAGTTAAAAGTTGGTAAAGAGATATGCAATCAAATTATTATGAAGTACATTGTAATTCATAACTAGTTATTGTCCGGTTTGAAGAGGCCATTTTTATTTAACCTCTGGCTAAGTGTGAAGACTGTGCCCATTCTTGAGTTGTAAAGGTGATTTCTGAGCTGACCTATTTGAATGTGTTCTGATATCAGATCTCATTACTATGTGCTAGGAGACGGATGTTTTCACCCCAGGGCTTTTAAAATTTAAATAATTGCAGGACCTCACTTTAGTCTAGAACTGGTTCATATTACCCTTGATAGTTTTCTTTGATGAAATATCATATGTTCACTTGCAGTCCTCTAACGAGGACTGTTTTAAAATATTGCTGTTGAACGTGATGACTATGATACAAAGGAGCTTATGAGGAGTGGGTAGAACTTAGTGGAGGCAAGCAATGGGAAAGCTTTTTAATTCACAACTGCACTGATGCACTTCTGGGATGACTTCTGCTATTCACAGACAGGCTAAGATTTGTGTCTGTGTTTGTGTGTGACAAGGTAGCTGAGCTAATATCTTTTATTGGAACAACTTGTGTTGGTGAAGTATTTATGCGGGTCCTCAGCTTTATGGAAAAGTAGAGATTAAGCTCTGGGGGTAAGTGAAAAGTAAATCCTTTAGTTATTGAGATTTAATAATTATCTATCTAAAATAATCTTTGTTTCTTCTTTCCAGTGATGCTAGGGAAGATTGGCAGGGTGGCATTAGTGGCAGAGGAGCAGAAGACACACGTCAAGACCAGGAGGCAAATGCATGGGGCCGAAGTGGAGGAGACCCAAACCGCTACAGACCAGAGGGCCTTCCCTCTAAATACTAATGCAGTCTGTAATACTTTACAATTGTTCAGTTTTTCTACCAGCTGTGCAAAACCACAATAAATACAATCTTAAATTTCTGAAGCTCTCAGTGAATGAACAAACATCCTCAGCTACATTAGAAAGGATAAAAAGCAATATACATACAAATTTTTCATGATTTGGGGCCAAAGGTAACCCTTAACTGCCCAGGATTTGGAAGTATCGTACAGATTGAGTAAAGGACAATCATTAAATAATTTGTTGCATATTCCTGTGAAGCAGTGGGCACTAGCCACTGTCAGAGACAGGCTACTGGACTACTGTGATCCATTATGATAATTCTCCTTGTTGTTGTTATCCCCATTTTACAGACAGGGATCTGAGAGATGTTAATTGACTTGCCTAACATCACAGGGGAGTCTACAGCAGAGGTAGGAATGGCGTTCAGTCCTCTAACCATAGACCATCCTACCTGGCTAATTAGTTTGGGGCATAAAAACCAACATACAAAGGTTTAGGTATCATGGCAAAAACAGAAATTTAGGGGGCAGGTCTGGAGGAAAGTTAACATTTGAAATGAAAGGATGAAAGCACATTTTCCATGATGCTGAGAGTTTAGGTCCACTTTAATAAGCAGTAATCGTGCTTATGTTTTAAAAGTATATATTTATTGTTTATCAGGTGGATAGAACCTCAGTTCCGTCTGAGGTCAGGCTAGAAAGGTTGGATCAAACTCACTGGATGAAATTTCCTATTGTTGCCAAAAAGCAAGAGTGAGTGGAAACTGCATCAAACAGGGGTGGCAAAACTAAGTTCAGGACTAGTTAATGTACATTGATAAAAATGTGGAAACATTATATGGTTTAGAAGGCTCAATGCTCACAACTGGAAGTCAAAAAGAAAGTAAAGGAAAGGAGAAGCACAAAACCAAATGAAAATGAAACCAGTGTTTTCTGGTTGTATGCATCCCAGTCTTTGGATAATTACCAGGCAGCTGACAACAGCCTCATTAGAGTTTTCTGGTAATGGATTTACCCTAACATCTTCACTTAAAAACAAAGGAATCTTAGAAATTCAAAATCATATCGGCCTAACAGTCCTGAAGAAGAACTCTGTGCAAATCAGAGGCTTTTCTCTCTCCCCAACAGCAGTTGGTCCAATAGACATTATTGCCTCACCCACCTTGTGTCTCTAATAGCCAGGGAGCACTAAAGCTACAACAACACTAATTAGCCCCTAGTTCCACTCTTGAAGCAAAGCTCAAACAAATTTGTAGCATGCAGTGGGGGGTTCTTAGCATGACTCTGTTCATATAATTTTAAAGGCCTTTCCTCAATTTTTAGGGTAAAAGTGCACAGTCAATTGGCCTCAAATCTATCACAGACCATTTCTCGGAGACAGACCAAGTCATTTGTAACTGACAAACATTAACAGGATCTTGGACTTATTAAAGTCTCTTTCATAGTATAGAGAACATACCTATTTATAGCCTTGTTGATTTAAAGCTCTAATCCAAATCCCATTGAAGCCGGAGAGAGTCCTTCCATTGGTTTAAATGGTCTTTGGATCAGGCCTGCATATCCTATTTTGGTAAACATACGGACACTCATATTTACCAGCTACTTGAATCTGGGGATTCTAATTCATGTGTTAGGGATTTTTGGGGGGACAGGTAGCTATGAAAAACCTCAACCCCTTTCCTCAGTAACTTATTTGGGCTTAGTGGAATTTACTTACTAGCACAATATTTTAGATATAATTTACAGAGGTTAGTGATACCTCCTAAAAGTCAATTACCAGAATGCACCATAACATGGAGCATCTGGCAGAGATCCTCCAAATCAGTCTTTCTGCATTAATCTGTGCAGAGTCCCACACTATACCCTCAAATCCTTTCAGAGTAGGGGCTTGGTTCAAGTGTGGCAGGAGTGGTCATGGCACTACTACTCCCTTTTGGCTGTCATGGGTGATTTGATCTGGAGAACATCCTCAACACAGTTTCCTTAAGATCTCCAGGTTTATTTCCTTGCAGCTTTCAAGACTCGTGCAGAGCGGAAGGTGATCAAATTCTGTCTCCCCAACTCACTTGAAACTTTTGGAACGCTGCAAGTTTGAACTTACAGAGTTTCTCCTCATATGTGGCCCACCCCTTCCTTTGCATAGTTTAAAAATTTACTGTTTCATTGCAATTTTCCATTTCTGGAAACAATTTGTGTCTATTCATGTATCGTCAGAGCGTATCAACCACAATTTGAAGACTTCAATAACTTGGACATAGGTTAGGGGTTTGTTACAGAAGTGGATGGGTAGGGTTCTGTGGCCTGCTTTGTGCAGGAGGTCAGACTAGATGATCATATTGGTCCCTTCTGACCCTAAAGTCTATGCGTCTATGATACACAGGTAGGTTTTGCTGCTTAAAAACACAGGCTGTACTCGACTTTACGACATTCGACTTAAGAAGAACAGCACTTACAATGTTTCTGAATTGACACCCTGATTCAACTTGCAACCAATGGTTTCAACTTTACGATGCTTGGTCCTCCAATGGAGTGGGTTTTGGTTCCAAGTTACAACATTTTGACTTATGACACAATTTTCAGGAACCAATTGTGTCGTAAGTCCAAGGACTGTCTGTAGTGCTTTTTAAATTGAGTGAAATTACCTGTGAACTTACACAAATGACTACAGGAGAAATGTTCAGAGCTGGATGCTTGGTGCTTATTGGGTCTGAAGCCTATTGGTCAGGCAGGTCTGGTGGTTTCTTTATTCACTTCAGCAGGTTAATTATTTTGAGATCAACTGATCTACGTACATCTCAACGAAACATTAGGAGGGTTGGAATGTCTCTGAGTGAGGCAGGGTTGGGGGGGCTCTGTGCAGTTACTGAATGCTGACTGTGGGCTGCAGGGGGCGCTGTGTGGTGGCTGAGGCGCTGTCTGTGTGAGGCAGAGCTGCAGGGAGCTCTGTTGGGTGGCGGAGGCGCTGTCTGTGGGGGGCAGGGCTGCAGAGGGTGCTGTGAGGTGGCTCAGGTGCTGTCTGTGGGGGACAGCTGTAGGGGGTACTGTGGGGTGGCTGAGGCGCTGTCTGAGTATCTGTGTGAGGCGGAACTGCAGGGGGCGCCGTGGGGTGGCTGAGGTGCTGTATGTGGGGGCAGGGCTGCAGGGAGCTCTGTTGGGTGGCTGAGGCGCTGTCTGTGGGGGGCAGGGCTGCAGGGGGTGCTGTCAGGTGGCTCAGGGGCTATGTGTGGGGGACAGCTGCAGGGGGTACTGTGGGGTGGCTGAGGCGCTGTCTGAGTGTCTGTGGGAGGCAGGGCTGCAGGGGCGCTGTGGGGCGGGTGAGGCACTGTCTGTGGGAGGCCGGGGTGCTGTGCAGTAGCTGAAGCGTTGTCTATCTGAGGGAGGAGGGGCTGCAGGGGGTGCTGTGGGGCAGGTGAGGCGCTGTCCGTGGGAGGCAGGGCTGCAGGGGGTGCTGTGGGGCAGGTAAGGCACTGTGAGGGCTGCAGGGGGCCTTGTGGGGTGGCTGAGGTGCTGTCTGTAGTAGGTAGGGCTGCAGGGGGCGCTGTGGGGCAGGTGAGGCACTGTGAGGGCTGCAGGGGGGCGCTGTGGAGTGGGCTGAGGCAATGTCTGTGGGGGGGCAGGGCTGCAGAGGGCACTATTGGAAAACTGAGGCACTGCCTGTGGCACATAGGACTGCAGGGTGCATTGTGGGGAGGCTGAGGCGCTGTGTGGGAGGCAGGGCTGCAGGGAGCTCTGTGGGGTGGTTGAGACACTCTCTGTGGGGGACAGCTGCAGGGGGTACTGTGGGGTGGCTGAGATGCTGTATGTGGGAGGTAGGGCTACAGGCAGGGCTGGCTTTATGAACTGTGGGGCCCAATTCGAATACCTGGTGGCAGTTTGGGGCTTCGGTGGCACTTCAACAGTGGGGGTGGGGTCTACTCCAGGTCTTGGGCAGCACTTCGGAGGCGGGGGGTCCGCTTCGGGTCGTCTGCGGCACCAAAGGATCCCCTGCCACTGAAATGCTATCGAAGACCTAGACCCTGTCCCCCATGGGTGCTGGGTGAGTAAAAAAAAAATTAAAAAGGCGCCTAAGGTGCAGGGCCTTCTTAGGCGCAGGGCCCTCTCAAGCACAGGGCCCGATTCCCAGGAATCAGAGGAATTGGCCTAAAGCCGGCCCTGGCTGCAGGGGGCGCTGTGGGGTGGCGGAGTTACAGTGTGTGGGGGGCAGGGCTGCAGGGGGTGCTGTGGGGCAGCTGAGGCGCCATCCGTCTGTCTCTGGCTGGCTGCAGCAGCCAGACGGCGGAGAGCGCTGAGCCCCATTGCCAGGTGAGCCCCGTGCGGCGGGAGCCCCCCAGTGGAGTCGATGCAGAAGCCGCTCCCGTCCCCGCAGCAGCGTGAGGGCCGAGCTCCCGGGGAGGGGAGGAGGGAGCAGGCTGTGACTCACTCTGGGAGGCCCCCCCGCACCGCACCTCTGCCGCGATGGGCGGACTCCGCCTGCCCCAGCCCGGCACTCCCAGACCAGCGGCTGCCGGGCCGGGGGAGCCAGTGCCCCATGCGGTGTGTGCGCTGTGTGGTCTGGGTACGTGGGACGGGGGAGCCTGTTGCAATAATCTGCTGCCTCGGATGGCTCCGATACAACTGGCATCTTTTTTTTCTACATCCGAGGTGTCTTCTGCAAGATCTCTCTGAGCTGCACCTTTACCTCCTTTGGACCTGGAAGCTGTTCTCGGGTACCAGGTCCGTTGCGGCCACCGAGGGGGAGAACTTCCTTGCGGTGTCCCTGCTACACAATCCCCATCTTCGTGTGCAGTGGGAGAGACCCTTCGGTGTGCCGGAGGCTGGTCCTGGCAGAAAGCATGAGAATCGGACACTTCCTGAACTACGATGGGGGCATTGTGTGGATCTCCAAGTGCTGGGTGCATGCATGGGGCTCTCCACCCTTCAGACCCCTCTGCATGTACTCTAGGAGGTGGGGGTAACCTTGTTGGCCACCTTTCGGGTTCTCCTTGAGCTGTGTTAAGGGTAATTAGCATGAGTGACTCCATTTTGTAAGTTCCCCTATTTTGTATCCATCATTAACTAAAAGCAGGCACATCACGTACAAAGCTCCGAAGGGCAGCATTAAAGAAAGATGAAGCCAGAAACAGGAAAGAGGATAGGAAAACAGCTTCAACAGCATAATTAAGGAAAAATTCTAGTATGCAAGGTAACAGCTGGACTGTGCACTAGCCAGCACGAGGACAATGATTAGCTGTAATAGGCTAAAGATAAGAAAATGGCTTGTTTATTGGCTAAAGCTTCCGATCCATGAGGATAGCATGCACTCCTAAAAGGCATATAACTTCTATGTAATCTGCAGCCTGGGTCTCTCCCTGAGTAGCAGAGGGACACCACGATCGAATGTTGTTTGAACCTTGCACAATAAACCTTTGTTGTTTGGACACTCTGTAAATCTTTGGGTTTTGTGCCTCAGCCTAGAAACGAACGGTGCATGGCCTACAGGTATAATTTGCAACAGCGGGTTCTATGGGAGGGTGCTCCCTGCTCACTCTTCACCGCTAGTCCTCTGGACTTTTTCATTGGGCCCCTCTTCCATGAGCCCCCTTGGCACCATCCCCATTTATACCCTGAGCCAGCTGTGCGTCCTGCAGCCAGTTCACTTCCAAACCGTGCCATCAGAACAACTGCTCCATATGTTTCCTTTCCTCACTAAACTAAAAGAGAATAAAAAGGAAAGATACAAGTCTAAGAGGTGAGTATAATAGGTTAACCAGAAAGGTGAGACAGAAAGTAAAGAGAGTCCGGAACAGCTGGATAAATGAACAGTGTAAAGAAGCAGAGAAATACACAAAGAGAAGTGTGACACAAGTTGTATTGCATGATAAGAAAACTGAATGGGACATATGAATTGAAGCTGTCAACAGTGAAAGACAAGTGGGGGCAAATAGTTGAGGATGAAGAAGCAAAGCACAAAGGAGGGAAAGAATATTTTGAAGAGTTGTATAGAGTTTGGAACACAGTAGATGAAATGGTCCCAGAAAAGTTTTCCTGCACAAATGAGGGGAGAACAGAAGCTGGAGTTCTTGGAAGTAAAGATTTCACTAGAAAGTCTGAAAAAGGAAAAGGTGCTGGGAATTAACAACATACCCGCAGAGCAGTTTGGTGCAAGTCAGGAATGCACATTAAAGGCAATGCACAAACTATTTAACAAGATTTAGAAGTAAGATCAAATGCAGAGTGAATGGAGGAAAGCAATAATAGTACTGATCTATAAAACAGGAGATAAGAATGAGTTTAAGAACTATGGAGGAATCAGCAAATTGAGTGTATGGGGAAAAACACTCACCAGGACATTTTTGAACTAAAGCCTTCCATAATTAGAGCTCAGTACATCAGCCATTTATTGATGCTAATTCTGGTGGTTTATAAATTTATAATGGCTGTTTAATCTTTAGCATTTTTCAGTATAGAGATAATGTGATGCTGCCTTTAAAATGACACATTTCTCTATAGTCATGATAACTGTTGTTGCTATTAAATGTAATTAAATCTGACAAATAGACTAGGTTTATCAGTTTGATTGACAAAGACCCAAGGTAGTTATCACATGACTTGTTTATTTTGTGGGACAGATTGATATCCAAAGATCACAAACACTGAAGTATTAGTGAATTCTCAATTAAAGAAAGAGAGACATTCTCTATCTGCTTCTCTCGATCTTCAAAATAAACAGTTTGGGAGATGTGTCCTTATTGTTGTTTAATGAGGTGAAATAAGAGGAGGAGAAAATTTCTAATACAGTCCTCTGTACACTCTGATCAAGTCCTAATGGTAATCTCTTCCATTGTGTTTCTCCTTATATGCCTGGTGTGAGGTCATTGGCTGAATTCTCATGGTTTAGGGAAGGGTCAAGCGTGCTGAGAGAAGAAAAATAATTAAAAGAAAAATTTTTGGTACACTATTGATAATTCAAGAATTTGGAGATATGCTGCACAGGAGTTTGTAGAATTTCTCATTAATCGGATTGAAAGTATAAGGACAGTAAAGCATGTGGACACATCAATGTATATGTTTTCTTTTGTCGTTGACTGTAATTGACAAGCCAGCAGGGGTTGGTAGATAACTGACCTGTCATAGTGAACTGCTTGATCCAGCCTGATTGCATTAGAGGAAGATTTGATTTATATATGGAAATTATATTTTAAAAAGGAAGAAAATATATCCTATTAACACTTTTTCTCCCCAGGATCTCTTCTTCAGCCTAAAGCATTACAACCAGATTGGCTGTGTTTGGCAGTTTCCCATGATGCACCACAAAGAACAAATATGGTGGATTCTGAAGGAAACTCTAGATAAGGTAGTAAATCATGTATATTTAATTGCACTGCTCAAACTAGACATACTTGTCAAGACTTGCTATGTGTTCCATGCAGTGGCATAGCCAGGTTTTCAGTGTAGGGGGGAGCAAACATAAAAAAGGTGTTACGTATCAGAGGGGTAGCCGTGTTAGTCTGGATCTGTAAAAGCAGCAAAGAATCCTGTGGTACCTTATAGACTAACAGACGTTCTGGAGCATGAGCTTTCGTGGGTGAATACCCACTTCGTCAGATGCATGTAGTGGAAATTTCCAGGGGCAGGTACATATATATATATGCGGGTAAGCTAGAGATACTGAGGTAGTTCAGTCATGAAGGATGAGGCCCTGTTCTAGCAGTTGAGGTGTGAAAACCAAGGGAGGAGAAACTGGTTTTTGTAATTGGAAAGCCATTCACAGTCTTTGTTTAATCACAGGATTAAATTAGACATACTTGTCAAGACTTGCTATGTGTTCCATGCAGTGGCATAGCCAGGTTTTCAGTGTAGGGGGAGCAAACATAAAAAAGGTGTCAAGTATCAGAGGAGTAGCCGTGTTAGTCTGGATCTGTAAGAGCAGCAAAGAATCCTGTGGCACCTTTTAGACTTTAATCACAGGATTAAACAAAGACTGTGAATGGCTTGCCAATTACAAAACCAGTTTCTCCTCCCTTGGTTTTCACACCTCAACTGCTAGAACAGGGCCTCATCCTCCCTGATTGAACTACCTCATTATCTCTAACTTGCTTGCATATATACACCTACCCCTGGAAATTTCTACTACATGCATCTGACGAAGTGGGTATTCACCCACAAAAGCTCATGCTCCAAAACATCTGTTAGTCTATAATCTGCCACAGGATTCTTTGCTGCTTTTATAAAAAAGGTGCCCTCCATTGGCTCCTCCTCTGGCCACGCCTCCCGACCAGACCCCCTCCCCACCGGCTCACCTTCTATCCTGGCCCACTAGCTCTCTCTGGCCTGCTCCCAGCGCTGGGCGCACTCCACGGGGCTTGCCAGCCACGCTGCCTTAAAGGCACAGCGGGCCTTTCGCCTCCCCCCGCCCGCTGCATTAGCAAGAGGTGGGGAGGGCTTGGCCGCTGAGCCGGCCCCCTTGCTCCTCCGGCTGTGTCTGTCGCCCCTGCATGGCTCCTCTGGTTGCGCTGCTGTCAGAGCTGGCCAGCAGGCGCCGCTTCCGCACCGGCCTGCCGCTGCCGCCCGACGGCTCCTCCGGCTGTGTTGATGGTAGTGCTGGCTGGCAGGCACCGCTTCCACGCTGGTCAGCCACCTCACAGCTCTTCTGGCCATGCTGCTAGCAGCGCTGGGCTGGAAGGCGCCGCTTCCATGGCGGCCGGCCGCCCTACGGCTCCTCCGGCCGTGCTGCTGGTAGCGCCAGCCAGCAGGCGCTGCTTCCATGCCGGCCACCTGCCCCACGCCTCCTCCGGCCGTTCTGATGGCAGCGCCGGCCCGGCAGGTTCCATTTCCAGACCTGCGGCCCTGAGGGGAAGGGGCTGCTTCCACTGAACCTCGCTAGCTACGCTACTGGTTCCATGTTGGACTGGCTACCTCAGAGTAATTTCACTTGACTAGAGGGTGAAATTCACCCCAGTGGAGAGAATCCCCATAACGCCTTTAGTTACGCAAAGGCTGTAAGTGATGCATAGTTTTGCTTTGGTCTTTCTGGAATTTCACCCTAGGGTATGTTACTTCATGTACCTCAAGATGTTTAACAGCAGCAACCAAAGGATTAAACAACTTTCCTCTCTTCATAATCCAGGCAGAAATGATCTCTTTAATGACAATAAATACAGCTGTCTTAAGAAGCTGTCACTTTGTTTTTAAGAATCTTTTTCAGAGTGTTTCTGGGGAACACATTTTTTAAAATGTGTGAAATTCCCCTACTGGCTCAGTTGGAGTATAAAAATGCCATTCCCAGGTCTGTGCACATGCCTCCTAACGTTGAAGCTGGTACACAAAAAGGCTACATTAACATGTGATTAGAGAGGGACAGAAAAAAGTTAATCTGTTCTTAAAAGAAAATCTCATTTTAAGTGAGCCTGTCAAGAAGATAGCTGGACACACGGCTCTTTGAATTAATATTGTCAAAACTTCATGTGAAAGATGAAACAAACCCATTCATCTATTTCCAGCCCCACCCTCCCTGATAAAAATGTTGTTTTAAACTCCTGAGACCATTAACATGTAACTTGTGAATTAATCTGTCTTCCCAGAGCACGTTCACATTTGTTTACCTGGGGCTATTGCCAACTGATTTTCCTTCTGTTTAACTCCCAGCTGATTTTGTAACAAAAGAGAGGATGGCTGAGATCTGCAAGTCATATGGGTAAGCTGGAAACTTCGTAGTTTATTGAAAGATGATTATTCTTGAAACTAGTTTAGTTGGCATCTTGGCCCACTGAACATAGAAATGAAAACTGTTATGTTTCCTGCCAGTTTCCTGTCAATTAACTCTATTAAGTATTTTGTGGCTTATTTGAAAGTGTCATCATATATAGGTTATGAATAGCCAATGTGAAACATACCTCTGCAGTATTACCTTGCTTTGTAGCTAAGAAGCAATAAAGTCATGTTGTAGCACGTACTACTCTATTACCTGTTAAGCTCTGTTTACTCCCAACAAATGTTATTGACCTAAAATGTGACAAGGGAAGTAACCCCAAAGCAAGTCACAAGGGTTGTACCTTCAAAATTGCACTAATGCCTCTCCCATATTTAACCTGCTTTAGCAGAGAGAAATTTACCCACCAGACTTCATGGACCTCTTGTATATATAAAGACATTTCCTCTGTTCCTAATTACCTCCACTACATTATTTCCCTAATGACTTCCCTTCTTTTCCTTATGCAGCTCTTATCTCCATATGATGGTTGTTTTCTGCTTAACCCTTACTCACTATCATACACAAAAAAACCCTCACTGCAATATGGGACCTAGATGTGTTTATGACTGAGCACTTATGACCTTTGTGAGGGTGGTGGTTGACAAAAAGCCGGCTCTAGTTCATTTAATAAACTGACAGTTCTGGGGACTTACGGCATGACCTATGTTTTGCCACATTGCAATTGCCAGGTTATTCCTAGTATTTGGGGTTATTTGCTCTTACTGATGAGTTTGCTAAATCCGCATTTCATTACCAATGACTTTCATTTAAAGCAAATAAATGCTTTTGATTATGGAAATCGTCAGTCTCTCTCTCTCTTTTTTTTTTTTTGTTTTTTGTTTTTAAAGCTTCTGGCCTGGATATGTCTCTCTCTGCTTGGAACTGGATAGAAGAATAGAAGCCTTTACTAATATTGTTCATTTGGATGATATGAACCTGTTGGATGGAGAACATGGTTAGTGAATCTTAACACGTGAGCACACTAGTATAATTCATGATCTATATTGACTATGTATTGATTACCGAATAAGTATAGAGAAGCATTTATCAAGAGTTGAATGATGAGAGTTTTAAGCACTGGTATAGCAAGATCACTTGGCATTTTGTAACACTAATATGGTATATTGCACAGCATAAATATAATTGGGTGTTTAAATCAGTGACCCTGTAGTTTAATTCTTGTCTTCCAGCAAAACAGCAGTGTTAAAAAAAACCATAGTCTTGTCTTGAGTGGTTCAAAACTCTTGACATTTTAATCAGATTTTTTGGCTTCAGCTTTCCCTCTGAGTATTTTTGCCCAGTACCTTGGAGAATCAGCTAATTCACTAGCACTATCTAGTGGTTTTTCTAGGCTGTAGTGAGCAAGTTTCTGTATCAGATGGCAGAATTGCAGTGAAAATCTACAATATCCTAAAAAGACACACAAAGGAATTTCTTTGGTTCTTAGTTTAATCCAAAATCACAACAATGGCTATGAAAAAGCTGTTTTTAGTGCTCAGTGGCCCTCAGCCCTAACAATTAGCTCCAAAACACTCAAAAATGTTTTGCGTGACTGTCAAAAAATAAAATGCATTTTAAGCCATTTAACTAAGATATGAATGTAGAATATTGACACTAGAAAACTAGCTCCTTTAAAATGCAAATAGATGTAAAATTAGGTTTGCTACAAGCTTTTTCCTCACAGATAACTACAGCCAGTCATTTAATTTTGCATTTAGGCTCGATTTCAGAGACTGTGGAAGAATGGAAGTTCCTTCTGCATCTTGCACAAAGTCGCAGCACTGATTTCCACTGCCATGGTACACAGAATGGCAATACTATCGGCAATGGTAGCACTAATTGGTCAAACTGCATTACTGTTGAAAATGTAGCTCTTTTGTTGGCTAAGATAATTGGTCCAGATCGTGCCTTGCCAGTACTGCAGGAATGTGATTTGACGGCAGAATTGTCTGAGAGATTTACCAGGATCTGCAAAATACTGAGAATTGCTGAAAAAAGGCAAAGGTAAGACGTGTGTGTGTGTGTGTGTGTGTGTGTGTGTGTGTGTGTGTGTGTGTGTAGAATAGTTTATTAATACTTCACTCAGTGCCGTCTTAGGCCATAGTTTTCTTTCAATAAATTTAAAAAAGACATGAAAACACTTCAGACTTGAGCTCCAAGAGTATAAACAGTGCTAGAGTGGTAAAACTTCCTGAAAATACTTCTGACCCCAGTTTAAGAGGTATATTTGAGACATGTAGCTTAAAAATGAAAAATGTATTAACAGAAAATATATTCAGAATAAATGTTTCCTAAAAACAAAAGAGGGGGAGGGAATAAATGACTAAAGTATCAAATATCCACCACAGAAGAATTCAGAAACTCCTTACCTGTACTACATCCTCCTAGACCTAGACTGCTCTGATGGCTGCTTCATAAATGCTCTAATAGTGCAATGAGACATTACAATATTTGGGAGTGTACTTACGCTGCAGCTGGTATCTTCTATTTTCTATTATTTATGGTTTGCCATTCATGTTGTCAATTCAGATTAGGGAAAAATCTCTAAAGGCAGGGGCATGATAGGACTCTCTCTGAAACAGAATTATATTTATCACTGCGTCAGCCAGTTTAAACACTTTCTAAAAGCTGGTATCCAGCAAATTAGTTAAGAATATGTTTGATTTTTTTTTCTCTTTTGTTTGTAGAGCCCTGATACAGTCCATGTTGGAAAGGTGTGACCGTTTTCTGTGGTCTCAGCAGGCATAGCAAATATGCCAGGAAACACTGAAATGAAGTTGTGTACTGTGCATATTCTGCATTAAATTGCCTCTTAAATTTCATCAGCTCTAAGAAACAAACTCTTGTCCACACAATAATGTATTCAGCCAGACTGCATGGAAATAGCACCTGAATTGAGTTTTTTCTTCTACAGCTCTTCTTAAATAGTTTAAAACATGCTTCTAAAACAGGATTCAGAAATTGTTAGATTGAAATGCTCCGATGTTTATGTTGAAATTAAGACCGCAAGTGTCCTAACAGATTTGGTTTTTTTACAATAGGATTAAAAGTGCTGAATTAATTTGGTAATAACTCTGAATGAATTAAAACAGTTGGTTAAAAGTACAGTCTTTTGAACATTAAATTAGGTTTGAAAATAGTGCATTTTGCCTTCAGCAACTTTCCTGTAGGTTGGTTAAGATGTAAATTTCAAAAGGATTAATTCCGTGTATATTGCCAGCATGAGCACCAAACTGTTTTCCCATCTGACATTCACTTTTGTCAATAGCTGCAGTGAATGCATGCAAGAATGCAGATTTTTCCTTAATTGTATAGAACATCTACTCTCTTGATTTATTTGTTGGAATAGCTTCATCTTTATCTTAAGAGCTATGTAAAATTAATGTTATGGGGTCTTGATTGCATAGTGTTGAAATATGCATTAAATCTTTGAAATACTCATTTATTAATAGACCACTGGAAAAAAGTGTAAACACAGCATTCAAAAATTGTGGGAGTCTGTCACGAGGTCATCTCCAGATGAATTACCACACAAATCAACATATCTTTTCGATGTCAATATTTTATAACTGATTTTTGATCTTCTTGGAAGAAATGATGCAACTGCATACCTTTTTATCTAAAATTACCTTTTTAAAAGTATTTTAAAGGAAGGCTGTCAAGTTAAGAATCATATTTTTTTTAAAAACCTTTACCACTGTTAAGATAAACATTAGATTATTAAAACTGAATATTTAAAAACACCCAATTTTACTTAATCATTTGCAAAAAAATAGCTTTATACCTATTCTGTTTACTCTGAACTTCCTAGAGCTTAGATAGTGAAAACAGACTAGTGAGATTTACTTTAGGTTTTAGCTCATTTCAGTTAAGAGCCTTATTCACTAGCACAATGCTGTAGTATCTAGGCAGTGATCAAACCCCAAAGAACTAGCTCCCAATAAAAAATGTCATTTTTTTCTCCTACACCAGCATTTTGTGAGTAAATTTATTTGACAGTATCCCTTTAAAATAAGAACCTTTATATGTTGTATGTATATAGCTTTGTCTCCATTGTTTGCTGCATTCCAAATTAATGACTTTATTTTATTTAAAATTTAATTATTTTTTGGTCAATGTAACTTTTATCTGTAAAGTTTGGTATGATATATATAAAACTGCAGTTGGATGGGTAACATCTTTGTCTCAATTGCGAGAACAAGTCACTCCCTTATGGTGGAGCGTTTCATAGCTCCTCTAGCATGGGAATAAATGTCTACAGAAATAGGCCTAGTGGCAGGTATTTCATACCTTAAGGTTCCTGTCTGTGAAAAGCCAACAAACATCTTCTTTTGACTTCAGTATTTCCTGGGGTAGAGATTATCAGCTGAAGTTTGAAAACAGCACAAATGTGCCATCCTATCCCTTCAGGCACCCCATGGTCTTATTTATCATAGGTGTAAAAAGGATTGGAAGTCACCAGGGCCGGCTCCAGGACTTTTGCCGCCCTAAGGAGGAGAAAAAAAAAGCCGTAGTGCCGCCCCCAAAGGCTGGAATGCTGCCCCTTGAGAAGTGCCGCCCCAAGCACGTGCTTGGAACACTGGTGCTTATAGCCAGCCCTGGAAGTCAGATACTCCTCTGTCGTCCTAACTTTGGTGTTGATATGCCATGAGACTTAGAACAAATCATTTTACCTTTCTGTGCCTGTTTCCCTACCTCTTTAATGAGAACATTTCTGCCTCATGTGGGTGTTAGAATTAATTGGTTCAGTTTTATACAGCACTTCAAAGAAGTAAAGATCTATATAAGTGCAAGCATCATCTGTCTCAGGAAAATACAGAACCAGTTCTCTTTGGGAAAAGTCTAGTGAAATCTCTTCAGTTTAGAGGATGAAGTGACATGGAAAAACAGCTGAAAGCTTTGTGTACATAATAACCTTTATTTTAAAATGCACAGTTAACAATGCTGACTTTTACAATATATCACAAACTTTCTTTCAAAGAACTTGTTTTTCATTTTGCATAGCACTGTTCATATTAACCACAGTTATACAATATTTTTAAGTGTATTGCACCTAAAATGAACTTGTGTTCATGGTTTCAACTAATTTTAAGAGGTTTCAATAAAAAAAAAAAGTGTTTGACTTAGTCTTGATTTCCTTATTTATATGTGAATAAGATGTGAAGGATACGTGAACACATTGTGACTTCATCCGAGGAAATGCTGCGGTTGCACACTGAAAGCATAAGAAAGAAAAGTCTGCCACCCAGATATGTTCTGAGCCATTTAACACGTGTTTAGCCTTTTTGGCTAATTCTTTGTGAAATCGTGTCACTTGGCTTAATAGTAAGATTGTCTGTATAGTGGGTTTGCATGTCAAGACAAGAATCCAAATATGTTGGTCAAACTCCAAAAGAGGTGTAGTTGCAATAATACCTAAATGAATTTACATTTTGGTACATTGTTTAACAGAAGAAAAAAAATACAAAAGACCCAACTGTCAAATAGTGTACATGAAAGAAGCAGAACATTCTATCCCCTCTCTTAGAAAAATCACCAGCCACTCTGTATCCAGTAAAAGCATCTGGACTCCTCAGGAGGTAAGCTGGATGCACGGTATTCTTAAGACTCTAGGAGACGTGTTAATACTCTGACTTCTGTTTTAGCCGTAATTAGGTTGTATTAGATCATGGGGTTTCACAAACAGAGCAGTCATGGGTTTAACTGGAGATATTACCCTTCAAGCATGAGGGCAGCACTTTATTCTGATGCTTAGCTGTCCTCTGCTGGACAAATGGAAAGGTCTTTCTTGATCTGTGACTGAAACTGCACCTTTCCTCATTAGATGCCCTAATCATCTGTCTTACTGGAATGCCCAGGCTCACTGCCAGGTTCCACAATAAGCCTAGCCTTTTGGATATCCTCTGAGTAGGGTGGGGTAGTCTCAAAAGATAAGGCAACCTTGCTGAGAATCAGTAGAATTGGTTTCTACGAGTGAATGCTGTGGCCTTTGATCTATTACTTCTTTGTGTCTCAGTTTCTCTACTTGTAAACTGAAGATATTTACCTGCCTATATAAAACGCTTGGAGATCTGTGGATGAAAAAGACTGTATTACATGCAAGGAGTTTGTGCAGCCTGCGGCTGGTGCGTGTGATGTCAGTGTCAAGTGTGTTCCCTGCACAAACACCATTTAAAAAACTCCAGTGTAAGAGCAATAAAGATTCTACCTTGAAACATGCTGGTCAGAAAATGCCAATGTTAAAATTGAATGTGAAACTTTAACACTGCTTGTGTGCCATATGCATCACCATACCACTCTCTAATACTTTGCCAAACTTTTGATAACACGATATATTATGCCATTTTTAGACACCTGTGTGACACTTATATCGCTGTGTACAATCCCTAAGTCTCACATGCAGTTTGTGAAAATAGTTCATACACAAGATGTACGGTTAATCAGGCCAAGACCCTACATCACCTTCCACTCCTCTTACAAGATTGTAGAAATACTGTAATTGCATTCTTTGAGAGTTGTTCAACTATGTGATTATATACACTAACGCAAACTGCCAGCTGTGGAATCTTATTCTTGCCTGTGTAAATTTAAGAACTTAAGAAAGTTATGGAATTGAAACTTTTAAAAGAAAAAACATTCTGTAAGAACAACCCTGAATTTCACTGAATTATGCATATTAATGCATTGACAACTGTATACATGGAACAGATGAAGCTTTTAATATTGAGGAATATTAAAGGACTGTTTGCATGATATTGTAAATTACCATCACTCTGCTTCGTACTGTTTGCACCTTAGCTGTGCAGGTCCGAAGGCAGTTGGCTGGCAATCCTGCATGACAAAGTTAGCCAGAGCAGCATACTCTTTTTTAGGACATCAGTTAAAAAGCACCGAAAAATCATACCAATCAGTGTTTAAAGATAAGGTGAGATTCTTAAACCCTCATGCCTGCCAAATCCAAAGTGTTGTTACAAGGAACTTCCTTTTTTCTTACCAAATTTTAATTGTTTATCTCCAGTCCTTTTGCTCTTCAAGCTTTTTTGTTACAATAGGTCAAAATGTACTGAATGGATTTTGTTTCAAATTAATAATAATAAAAAAGTTTCCCTTTGGGTGGAGACCAGGCCTGTAAAATTTCAGTCCAGAAGCTTGAATGTTTTCAGAATGTTGAGTGAATGAAAAGAGGGCTAAAGGAAACATGTAGATCACCTTAAATACCACTGTTCAGAGAGCTCCAGCTATACAACGCACTGCTACTTTAAATGATGATGTGCAGTGTCTCTGGTAGGCAGATCATAGAGGGTCTGAAAAACTAATGCATTTACAATAAGTGGTATCCAGCAAGTTCAGTTCATCTAAGGGAAAATGCAGGTGTAGCTCAGGGACTACTGAGCTTCTAAATCTCTACAGCTTTGTTACTACAAGTTGTAAATGCTATCCAGGATAACAGTACCTAGAAGTTATCTTTCCCTTTTTTACAAGACTAGTTGGAGTTTGTCTAGAAAAGTGTAGATGCTCATGGGAATAAAATCAGTTAAGATTAAAGGAAAATTACGCGATTCAGCCTATGTCATTTTACTGTCAAGGCTGTTACTGTTGAACATAAACACTTCCAAAAGCTTTCAGAAAGCTCAGAGCCAGATTGGTCAACAGGGCATTGAGCATGGATACAGCTAGGGTCTGTGTTTGCAAGCCGTAGAATTCTGTTGGACTAGTGAGCAGGACTGATTCAGCAGTGTTTCACAACACCTTCCCAATCATGATGACTTTATTCAGATTACATTCCCATAAGAACCACATTGACCATTTACAAGATCTGCTGTTTAGTTTGCAGACTTTAGAGGGCAAAGTCTGACCTGAACTAGTAGATATTTACCTGCATTTTTGCAGTTAGAATCAATAACAGTTTTACATATTATCGCCCATGCACTGATTGGAGAATGTAAAATGTATTTACTCCATTTAAATAACATTTTGATAGTTAAGATTGTTTTTTTTTAATCACAAATGAAAACATTTTACAAAGTAACCTGAGTTACTGATAGAGCTGATGATTCCAATCCACAGGTAATATTTTGAATGAAAAGATATTTTTGTAACTCTTCATATAACTGCATCTAGCTTATGGCTTAGATCTTGCCAACAAAGCTACACATAAAGTTAACCACTATTCAGACAAATTAACCTCTCCCTTTAGTGATCATAATGGTGGTAATAAAAGCTAGTTGATGTTACTCAAAGTTCAAAATTTTGACACATTTCCATCTAAATTTAAAAGGGGAAAAAAATTAAAATGTCTTGAAAGATGACATCTCATTTTTGACCAGCTCTGGTAATTTAAGTTTTATTATTTATTTCTGTTACCATAGCCTCTTGAAGCCAAAGTCATGGACCAGGACCCGTTGGCTAGGCATTGTACAAACAATTATACATAAGGATAAAACTGATTTGGTGTTTATGGTACATGCCAGATGATTACTTAAAACTTCTGCATAAAAATCTCTTATAAAGCATTACTCATTTCACAAATTAAAAAAAAAATAGAAGCAAGTCAGAAAAAGTGACTGCCTGCAACTTCCAGTAAATGATGGACATTTCATCATATCAGGCATTGGTTAAGTAATTGATCCTTGGATCTACAGAGAGACAATACAGACATTGACCAATTGAAAGCAGGAAGCCTCAAGAAGAAATAAGGGAATTTACTGCAGTAGATTCCCAACAGAAGCAATGTTTGTTTGCATTCAACAAGCAAATGATGGCTAAATTCAAATTGGGCAATGTTTCTGTAAATTATTTCCTATTTGCTCTTTGAGATAAGGCTTCCTATAAATAAAGTACCATTTTTCTTGTGAGAATCCATCAGAAAGAACTCAATTTTTCAGGGGCTTTGCAATATAGCACCGGTAAGTTTAATTCTAAATGGAAACTTCATATTTATACCATTTTACCTTGCTTTGTATTCAATTTTTTTCTTATAACAAGTGATTTTTATGATATAGAAACTGTTAACCAGAAACTAAAACTTCTATATTGACATCTGAGCTCTGAGACTGATGCTGTGATGGCAGAGAGCATTTCATTTTTCTAAGTAGAAATCATCACTTTGGGAGCTTTTCTGAATTGTGTGTGATGCTTTTGATCCATGTACCTGCTCTAAAGCGGCTATAAGAGGAATGAACATTATGGATGGAGTCTTTAAAATATTGCCCAGTTTTCTGACATATACTTTCCTTCTATTACAGCCTAAATAAGTGAACTATGAAGTTCTACAACTGCATGTTGTTATTGTCCCTGGTACTCTGTGTCAGTGCCCAGAACTGGTTCACTGATGCTGGAGCATTCATAAGGGATGCTTATCGAGGTATGCTTTTTACTCACTGCATGTTCATCCTCCAAACTGTTCTGGACTTAAGTGTGTCAGTGATTTAACTAAATTGGTTTCTAAAGAGATTTAGTTACATTGATGCAGAAACCATCTGTAAACAAAGCCCTAAATGAGACTGATGCTTCTAACCTGGAATCACACCTCTACTCCGTTGTCCTGGTGACCCTTAGAAAAGCCCTGAGAGAAATTTGAGGGTTTCTTTGTCCCAAAGATATTGCAACAGAGTTTTGTTGGAGATTCTATGGTTTTATGAGATCCTTCTCAAAGGAACTCATTTCCATCTCCTCCTCCAAAGATCTCATGGTGGAAGCTACAGTTAAGAAAGCATAACTAGCTGCAAATCCCTGTATCTCTAAAGGAGGCCTGGGTACCAAAGAAAGTTAGGCAAAGCTTTTGGAGGGACAAATATTAAATGCACCAAAAAATGCATTTCAGGGGGACCCTGCAACTTTTTGAAATTTTGGTCAAATTTGGCAAATAGTTTAGGCTGGAAAAAAACTTCAAAACTAATAATTTTCACAGTGGCCTATTCTGACATTTTGCTGCAAAAATGTTTATTCAAATCAACCTGAACAATGTGTTTTGTTTTTCATTTTGATGAGAAAAACCATAACAAATCAATTTTGGTTGAAACTAAACAGTCTTTTTTGGATTTCTCAGATCTTCCACTGAACCAAAAGATGAAGTATTTACTCAGTGGTATATAGGAGCCTTTCTGCCTTCTCTAGAAGCACTATACTTGGAAGCCACTGTGGTGACGTGACTAGAATGGTGCTTGACTGCTTCAGAGGAATGTGGGTGGAATAACATCAAAGTTTTGTTTTAAATTTGCAGTTTCTCTATAATCCTTTCTCTCTTCTCCAGGCGCTGAGGATATGTGGCGTGCATACAGTGACATGCGGGAAGCGAATTATAAAAATGCAGATAAATATTTCCATGCTCGTGGGAATTATGACGCTGCCCAAAGAGGGCCTGGCGGTAAATGGGCAGCAGAAGTTATTAGGTAATGGATTCTACTTGGATTATGAGTTAAAAGTTGGTAAAGAGCAATGCAATCAAATTATTATGAAGTACATTGTAATTCATAACTAGTTATTGTCCGGTTTGAAGAGAGGCCATTTTTATTTAACCTCTGGCTAAGTGTGAAGACTGTGCCCATTCTTGAGTTGTAAAGGTGATTTCTGAGCTGACCTATTTGAATATGTTCTGATATCAGATCTCATTACTATGTGCTAGGAGACGGATGTTTTCACCCCAGGGCTTTTAAAATTTAAATAATTGCAGGACCTCACTTTAGTCTAGAACCGGTTCATATTACCCTTGATATTTCATCGAAGAAAACTATCATCATATGTTCACTTGCAGTCCTCTAACGAGGACTGTTTTAAAATATTGCTGTTGAACGTGATGACTATGATACAAAGGAGCTTATGAGGAGTGGGTAGAACTTAATGGAGGCAAGCAATGGGAAAGCTTTTTAATTCACAACTGCACTGATGCACTTCTGGGATGACTTCTGCTATTCACAGACAGGCTAAGATTTGTGTCTGTGTTTGTGTGTGACAAGGCAGCTGAGCTAATATCTTTTATTGGAACAACTTGTGTTGGTGAGGTATTTGTGCGGGTCCTCAGCTTTATGGAAAAGTAGAGATTAAGCTCTGGGGGATAAATGAAAAGTAAATCCTTTAGTTATTGAGATTTAATAATAAACTATCTAAGATAATCTTTGTTTCCTCTTTCCAGTGATGCTAGGGAAGATTGGCAGGGTGACATTAGTGGCAGAGGAGCAGAAGACACACGTCAGGACCAGGAGGCAAATGCATGGGGCCGAGGTGGAGGAGACCCAAACCGCTACAGACCAGAGGGCCTTCCCTCTAAATACTAATGCAGTCTGTAATACTTTACAATTGTTCAGTTTTTCTACCAGCTGTGCAAAACCACAATAAATACAATCTTAAATTTCTGAAGCTCTCAGTGAATGAACAAACATCCTCAGCTACATTAGAAAGGATAAAAAGCAATATACATACAAATTTTTCAAGATTTGGGGCCAAAGGTAACCCTTAACTGCCCAGGATTTGGAAGAATCGTCCAGATTGAGTAAAGGTCAATCATTAAATAAATTGTTGCATATTCCTGTGAAGCAGCGGGCACTAGCCACTGTCAGAGACAGGCTACTGGACATTTTCCATGGTGCTGGGAGTTTAGGTCCACTTTAATAAGCAGTAATGGTGCTTATGTTTTAAAAGTATATATTTATTGTTATCAAGTGGGTAGAACCTCAGTTCCGTCTGAGGTCAGGCTAGAAAGGTTGGATCAAACTCACTGGATGAAATTTCCCATTGTTGCCAAAAAGCAAGAGTGAGTGGAAACTGCACCAAACAGGGGTGGCAAAACTAAGTTCAGGACTAGTTAATGTACATTGATAAAAACGTGGAAACATTATATGGTTTAAAAGGCTCAATGCTCACAACTGGAAATCAGAAAGAAAGTAAAGGAAAGGAGAAGCACAAAACCAAATGAAAATGAAACCAGTATTTTCTGGTTGTATGCATCCCAGTCTTTGGATAGTTACCAGGCAGCTGACAACAGCCTCATTAGAGTTTTCTGGTAATGGATTTACCCTAACATCTTCACTTAAAAACAAAGGAATCTTAGAAATTCAAAATCATATCGGCCTAACAGTCCTGAAGAAGAACTCTATGCAAATCAGAAGCTTTTCTCTCTCTCCCCAACAGCAGTTGGTCCAATAGACATTATTGCCTCACCCACCTTGTCTCTCTAATAGCCAGGGAGCACTAGAGCTACAACAACACTAATTATCCCCTAGTCCCACTTTTCAAGCAAAGCTCAAACAAATTTGCAGCGTGCAGTGGGGGGTTCTTAGCATGACTCTGTTCATATAATTTTTAAGGTCTTTCCTCAATTTTTAGGGTAAAAGTGCACAGTCAATTGGCCTCAAATCTATCACAGACCATTTCTTGGAGACAGACCAAGTCATTTGTAACTGACAAACATTAACAGGATCTTGGACTTATTAAAGTCTCTTTCATAGTATAGAGAACATACCTATTTATAGCCTTGTTGATTTAAAGCTCTAATCCAAATCCCATTGAAGCCAGATAGAGTCCTTCTATTGGTTTAAATGGTCTTTGGATCAGGCCTGCATATCCTATTTTGGTAAACATACGGACACTCATATTTACCAGCTACTTGAATCTGGGGATTCTAATTCATGTGTTAGGGATTTTTTGGGAGACAGGTAACTATGAAAAACCTCAACCCCTTTCCTCAGTAACTTATTTGGGCTTAGTTGAATTTACTTATTAGCACAATATTTTAGATATAATTTACAGAGGTTAGTGAAACCTCCTAAAAGTCAATTACCAGAATGCACCATAACATGGAGCATCTGGCAGAGATCCTCCAAATCAGTCTTTCTGCATTAATCTGTGCAGAGTCCCACACTATACCCTCAAACCCTTTCAGAGTAGGGGCTTGGTTCAAGTGTGGCAGGAGTGGTCATGGTACTGCTACTCCCTGTTGGCTGTCATGGGTGATTTGATCTGGAGAACATCCTCAACACAGTTTCCTTAGGATCTCCAGGTTTATTTCCCTGCAGCTTTCAAGACTCGTGCAGAGCGGAAGGGCTATGCTCTCTGCCCACTTCATAGGTGATCAAATTCTGTCCCCCCAACCCACTTGAAACTTTTGGAATGCTGCAAGTTTGAACTCACAGAGTTTCTCCTCATATGTGCCCCACCCTTTCCTTTGCATAGTTTAAAAATTTACTGTTTCATAGCAATTTTCCATTTCTGGAAACAATTTGTGTTTATTCATGTATCATCAGAGCGTATCAACCACAATTTGAAGACTTCAATAACTCGGACATAGGTTAGGGGTTTGTTACAGAAGTGGATGGGTAGGGTTCTGTGGCCTGCTTTGTGCAGGAGGTCAGACTAGATGATCATATCGGTCCCTTCTGACTCTAAAGTCTATGAGTCTATGATATACAGGTAGGTTTTGCCGTTTAAAAACACAGGCTGTACTCGACATTCGACTTAAGAAGAACAGCACTTACAATGTTTCTGAATTGACACCCTGATTCAACTTGAAACCAATGGTTTCAACTTTACGATGCTCGGTCCTGCAATGGAATGGGTTCCGGTTCCAAGTTACAACATTTTGACTTATGACACAATATTCAGGAACCATTTGTGTCGTAAGTCCAAGGACTGTCTGTAGTGCTTTTTAAATTGAGTGAAATTACCTGTGAACTTACACAAATGACTACAGGAGAAATGTTCAGAGCTGGATGCTTGGTGCTTATTGGGTCTGAAGCCTATTGGTCAGGCAGGTCTGGTGGTTTCTTTATTCACTTCAGCAGGTTAATTATTTTGAGATCAACTGATCTGCGTACATCTCAACGAAACATTAGGAGGGTTGGAATGTCTCTGAGTGAGGCAGGGTTGGGGGGGCTCTGTGCAGTTACTGAATGCTGACTGTGGGCTGCAGGGGGCGCCGTGGGGTGGCTGAGGCACTGTCTGTGTGAGGCAGAACTGCAGGGGGCACTGTGGGGTGGCTGAGGTGTTGTATGTGGGGGCAGGGCTGCAGGGAGCTCTGTTGGGTGGCTGAGGAGCTGTCTGTGGGGAGCAGGGCTGCAGGGGGTGCTGGGAGGTGGCTCAGGTGCTATGTGTGGGGGACAGCTGCAGGGGGTATTGTGGGGTGGCTGAGGCGCTGAGTGTCTGTGGGAGGCAGGGCTGCAGGGGGCGCTGTGGGGTGGCTGAGGCGCTGTCTGTGGGAGGCCGGGGTGCTGTGCAGTAGCTGAAGCGCTGTCTGTTTGAGGGAGGCGGGGCTGCAGGGGTTGCTGTGGGGCAGGTGAGGCACTGTCCGTGGGAGGCAGGGCTGTAGGGGGCCTTGTGGGGTGGCTGAGGTGCTGTCTGTAGTAGGTAGGGCTGCAGGGGGCGCTGTGGGGCAGGTGAGGCACTGTCTGAGTGTCTGTGGGAGACAGGGCTGCAGGGGCGCTGTGGGGCGGCTTAGGCGCTGTCTGTGGGAGGCCGGGGCGCTGTACAGTAGCTGAAGCGCTGTCTGTCTGAGGGAGGTGGGGCTGCAAGGGGTGCTGTGGGGCAGGTGAGGCGCTGTCTGCGCAAACTAGACATACTTGTCAAGACTTGCTATGTGTTCCATGCAGTGGCATAGCCAGGTTTTCAGTGTAGGGGGAGCAAACATAAAAAAGGTGTCAAGTATCAGAGGGGTAGCCGTGTTAGTCTGAATCTGTAAAAGCAGCAAAGAATCCTGTGGCACCTTTTAGACTTTAATCACAGGATTAAACAAAGACTGTGAATGACTTGCCAATTACAAAACCAGTTTCTCCTCCCTTGGTTTTCACACCTCAACTGCTAGAACAGGGCCTCATCTTCCCTGATTGAACTACTTCATTATCTCTAACTTGCCTGCATATATACACCTGCCCCTGGAAATTTCTACTACATGCATCTGACGAAGTGGGTATTCACCCACAAAAACTCATGCTCCAAAACATCTGTTAGTCTATAATCTGCCACAGGATTCTTTGCTGCTTTTATAAAAAAGGTGCCCTCCATTGGCTCCTCCTCTGGCCACGCCTCCCGACCAGACGCCCTCCCCACCGGCTCACCTTCTATCCTGGCCCACTAGCTCTCTCTGGCCTGCTCCCAGCGCTGGGCGCACTCCACGGGGCTTGCCAGCCACGCTGCCTTAAAGGCACAGCGGGCCTTTCGCCTCCCCCCGCCCGCTGCGTTAGCAAGAGGTGGGGAGGGCTTTGCCGCTGAGCCGGCCCCCTCGCTCCTCCGGCTGTGTCTGCCGCCCCCGCATGGCTCCTCTGGTTGCGTTGCTGTCAGAGCTGGCCAGCAGGCGCCGCTTCAGTACCGGCCTGCCGCTGCCGCCCGACGGCTCCTTTGGCCGTGCTGCTGGCAGCGCTGGCCGGGCAGGCGCCGTTTCCGCGCTGGCCGGCCACCTCACAGCTCTTCTGGCCATGCTGCTGCCAGAGCCAGCCAGCAGGCACCGCTTCCACACCGGCCTGCCGCTACCGCCCCACGGCTCCTCCGGCCGTGCTGATGGCAGCGCCGGCCGGCAGGTTCCATTTCCATAC
This sequence comes from Gopherus evgoodei, assembly GCF_007399415.2. NCBI lineage: Eukaryota > Metazoa > Chordata > Testudines > Testudinidae > Gopherus > Gopherus evgoodei. The sequence continues at coordinate 109,472,455 of NC_044325.1, read as the reverse complement.
CTGCCGCCCTGGGGGGAAGCGGCTGCTTCCACTGAACCTCGCTAGCTACGCTACTGGTTCCATGTTGGACTGGCTACCTCAGAGTAATTTCACTTGACTAGAGGGTGAAATTCACCCCAGTGGAGAGAATCCCCATGACGCCTTTAGTTACGCAAAGGCTGTAAGTGATGCATAGTTTTGCCTTGGTCTTTCTGGAATTTCACCCTAGGGTATGTTGCTTCATGTACCTCAAGATGTTTAACAGCAGCAACCAAAGGATTAAACAACTTTCCTCTCTCCATAATCCAGGCAGGAATGATCTCTTTAATGACAATAAATACAGCTGTCTTAAGAAGCTGTCACTTTTGTTTTTAAGAATCATTTTCAGAGTGTTTCTGGGGAACACATTTTTTAAAATGTGTGAAATTCCCCTACTGGCTCAGTTGGAGTATAAAAATGCCATTCCCAGGTCTGTGCACATGCCTCCTAACGTTGAAGCTGGTACACAAAAAGGCTACATTAACGTGATTAGAGAGGGACAGAAAAAAGTTAATCTGTCCCTAAAAGAAAATCTCATTTTAAGTGAGCCTGTCAAGAAGATAGCTGGACACACTGCTCTTTGAATTAATATTGTCAAAACTTCATGTGAAAGATGAAACAATCCCATTCATCTATTTCCACCACTCCCCCCCCCCGTTTAAAAAGGTTGTTTTAAACTCCTGAGACCATTAACATTTAACTTGTGAATTAATCTGTCTTCCCAGAGCACGTTCACATTTGTTTACCTGGAGCTATTGCCAACTGATTTTCCTTCTGTTTAACTCCCAGCTGATTTTATAACAAAAGAGAGGATGGCTGAAATCTGCAAGTCATATGGGTAAGCTGGAAACTTCGTAGTTTATTGAAAGATGATTATTCTTGAAACTAGTTTAGTTGGCATCTTGGCCCACTGAACATAGAAATGAAAACTGTTATGTTTCCTGCCAGTTTCCTGTCAATTAACTCTATTAAGTATTTTGTGGCTGGCTTTATTTGAAAGTGTCATCATATATAGGTTATGAATAGCCAATGTGAAACATACCTCTGCAGTATTACCTTGCTTTGTAGCTAAGAAGCAATAAAGTCATGTTGTAGCACGTACTACTCTATTACCTGTTAAACTCTGTTTACTCCCAACAAATGTTATTGACCTAAAATGTGACCAGGGAAGTAACCCCAAAGCAAGTCACAAGGGTTGTACCTTCAAAATTGCACTAATGCCTCTCCCATATTTAACCTGCTTTAGCAGAGAGAAATTTACCCACCAGACTTCATGGACCTCTTGTATATATAAAGACATTTCCTCTGTTCCTAATTACCTCCACTACCTTATTTCCCTAATGACTTCCCTTCTTTTCCTTATGCAGCTCTTACCACTATATGATGGTTGTTTTCCGCTTGACCCTTTCCCACTGTCATACACAAAAAAACCCTCACTGCAATATGGGACCTAGATGGGTTTATCATTGAGCACTTATGACCTTTGTGAGGGTGGTGTTTGACAAAGGCTGGCACAAGTTCATTCAATAAACTGACAGTTCTGGAGACTTACAGCATGGCCTATATTTTGACACTTTGAAATTGCCAGGTTATTCCTAGTATTTGGGGTTATTTGCTCTTACTGATGAGTTTGCTAAATCCGCATTTCATTACCAATGACTTTCATTTAAAGCAAATAAATGCTTTTGATTATGGAAATCGTCAGTCTCTCTCTCTTTTTTTTTGTTTTTTTTTTTTTTTTTGTTTTTAAAGCTTCTGGCCTGGATATGTCTCTCTCTGCTTGGAACTGGATAGAAGAATAGAAGCCTTTACTAATACTGTGCATTTGGATGATATAAACCTGTTGGATGGAGAACATGGTGAGTGAATCTTAACACGTGACTGCACCAGTATAATACATAATAATATTGACTGTTGATTGCCGAGTAAGTATTGAGAAGTATTTGTCCAGAGTTGAATGATGTGTTGTGTTTTTTAAGCACTCATATAGGAAGATCGTTTGGCATCTAGTATGACTTCATATAGTATATTGTACAGCATAAATATGATTGAGTGTATAAATCAGTGATTCTTTTTGCAGTTTAATTCTTGTCTTCCAACAAAACAGCAGTGTTTTGTTTTTTCTTAAAGTAGTCTTTTCTTGAATGGTTCAAATCTCTTAACATTTTAATCAGATTTTTTTTGGCTCCAGCTTTCCCTCTGAATTTTTGTTACCAGTAATGGAGAATCAGCTAATCTCCAGTAGTTGAAGAATCAGCTAATTCACTAGCGCTATCTAGTGACTTTTCTAGGCTACAGTAAGCAAATTTCTGTGTCAGATGGCAGAATGCAGTGAAAATCTACAATATCCTAAAAAGACATACAAAGGAACTCTTTGGATCTTAATTGAATCCAGAACCTCAATGATGACTATGAAAAAAGATGTTTTTAGCACTAAATGTGCATAAGCCCGAACAACTAGCCCCAATACACTTGAAAATTTTCTGTGATTGTCAAAAAATAAACTAAAACTTCCTTCACTTATGATTATATTCCAACTCCCTTTTAGTTGGCAAGGCATTACCTATTCCTTATGTAGCTTAAGTCCTTTACATGTAGTCTTTAAAAAAGTATTCACTCAAGACTGATGTGGGAGTTTTAATTTAACAGTCATTAATTAGTGCTTCTTCTATATAATGTTGTCAGATGCTACCGGTGTGGTGCTCTGCTCTCTCCAATGTTGGTATCACTCGGCTGCATGCGTGTGTTCCCTCTGTGTGCCGTCCCAGCTTTGCGCAGATAGCTGACACAGCAGACCTGAAGAGGATCCCCAATGACCACAGAGTCTAGTAAGGTGCAAAGTCATGTCGACCAGGTTTATTGCTGTATGGACACAATGGCAATTCCCTGTAGATTACTTAGTCTACCAGGCATACTACGAGAAAGTGCCTCTTGGCAATGGACTCGGCTCAGTCAGTGGCGGGACTTTCCACTGCCCCCTCGGCCGGACAAAGACACCACCCCAGAGATGCATTCTTATACGCAGGTACAAACAAGTTACACATCACTCCTGACGTATTGAAGTGCAACCCTTCTACGTAGCAAGGTACAACCCCTCTACGTAGTAAGGTGCCGCCTCTCACCTTGTACATGTTGGTTTGAACAAAACAACACTATTGATCATATTACCCTTTTGCCCCTGTTATTGGGATGGGTCAGTCTCTTCCTTGTTATCTGTGTGAAATGTACAAGTATGTGAAAGTTCTGATATCTAGTGTTCAGTACATTTTAGGTACGATATCTTCTTGCAGCATCAGCCCTTTCCTTGCCAGCTTCTGTGAGCAGGGCCTGCCTCTGGCTCACAGCTTAACTTTGCTTTATGTTAGCAAAGTCTTGACCATTACTTTAGTTCAGGCCTTAGGCCTCATACCAGGCCTCTGATACCAAGGTTTATATCTCAGGGCCTCCTCTTACTACATATAATAATTCTGAGGTTTTGTGAAGTAGGTTGAAAATTGTTAACTAACATGCTCTAATTGTTGAGATTTTTGCTTTTTATCATCTCTCCCATTATTTTGGGTACAACTTGTTTTGTCTCCCAACTCAGAAAGATTTAGCATTTTTGTTAATTGTCAGATGCAATTTTTCCTTTCAGTGTGTTGTGCTGTGTTCAAAACCATCTTGAACCCTTGGTAACTCAGTTCCCTCAGTTTAGAAACAGGAATCAGAAAGAACTGAGATGATTCCAACAGCCAGCCCTAAGGTACAGATCACTGATTCATTCTCTAGAACAGCAGTTCTCAAACTATGGGTCGGGACCCAAAAGTGGGTTACGACCGCATTTTAATGCGGTCGCCAGGGCTGGCTTAGACTTTCTGGGGCCCAGGGCCAAAGCTGAAACCTGAGCCCGACCACCCGGGGCTTCAGCCCTGGGTGCTGGGGCTCAGGTTACAGGCCCCGTGCCTGGAGCTTAAGCCCTTGGGGCTTTGCCCCCTGTGCCCGGAGCAGTGGGGCTTGGGCAGGCTCAGGCTTCAGTCCCCCCTCTTGAGGTTGTGTAGTAGTTTTTGTTGTCAGAAGGGGGTCATGGTGCAATGAAGTTTGAGAATCTCTGCTCTAGAAGATCTCCTGCTTCTCAGTAGTTGAAGCCATGGTTAGTCATGCAGTCATCCCTAGACTTTATTTTGTGGATCAAGAGGCCATTTGATTCCCTTAGTCTTCCTGTAACAATAGTTTTAGTGTAGCATGGACTCCGATCCCAGGTAGCTAGTAGGGTAAATTACCTTTTACCCTCCTTCAGATATTTCCAACATATGTCAGAAAGATATTCATCTTCAGAATGATAATGAATCCGTCCCACGTTAAGGCAGGATTAAGTTTAAAAAACAATAAGTAAATCAAACTTTATTTACAATGTATACTGTAAAGTTACAAAGCATCTTAAAAATCGTATAAAAATCTTTAATCTAGTATCCAATGCCAGGTCAAAAGCCTAAAGTAAAAGCCAAGTAACAAAGACTGACAAAGTGCAAGTGCTAAATACAAAAGGGAACAAGTTAAGAGGTAGGCCACAGATCAAACAATGTACTTAAAGCTGTAAATGTTGTCACGGGATAATCTCTTGCCTTTGCAGTGACCACACAACTCTTGGTGTGGGGGTCTCTTGAGGTAAATGTGTCTTTTCTTCTGGGAGCAGGAGCAATGAGTCTTTGAGCAAATCATAGGAGAGAAGACATTTCATTATTAGCTGACAGAGGAGGGCAGGTGGACCTGTTTCAAGTAGAAGTAGCAACTACATCAGAAGAGGTACAAGTGGCCACTTTATATTACTAGCATTTGTTCCCTTTTGTGTAAATAAGTCAGATGAGTGAGTGTGATACTCATGTTTTCATACTTGACATTATTTCAGTCCAAGTTTGTGTACACATTTGTTGTTTCTCAGAAGCAGAGTTTGACTATGGAACCTAGCTATCACCTAGCAACAGATCATAATGACTTAGACCCAAGTCTTGCAGACACTTTTGCAGGTCTTCAGCTTTACACACAAGTAGTCAAATTATTTCAGCCTACTAAGTATGCATGTGCATGAGTGTGTTTGCGGGAATCAGGGTCTTCATTTGTGCAGTTACCAAGCTAGTAGTCACACCTGAATCGTGAAGAGTGCTTGGATTAAAGACCGGTATATACAACTGAAAATAGTTTTTCACCCTTTCTGCTAACTTGGAGCTTGTAATTAATTTTAAATTCTCCTGAATTTGCTACAGATCTTAGAGTATCTTTCACCATTCATATAATTTACCTGGCACTGGATTGCTTCCACTCAATAAGGATTGAAGACCTTTTGGTATTTGTGACAGAATTGTTTAAAGTAAACCTAAGAAATTTAAATGGCTAGTTACCACCGTGACTTCACTTCATTTTTAAAATGTCTGATAGAGTTAGATTTTTACAATAGGATTAAAAGTGCTGAGTGAATTTGGTAACAACTCAGAATTAATTTAAATAGTTGCTTAAAAGTACAGTCCTTTGAATATTAAAATACTTTATTTTGCCTTCAGCAACTTTTTTGTAGGTTGATCAAGATGTAAACTTCAAAATGACTAATTCTGTGTATGTTGCGAGCATGAGCAGCCCCCACTGGTAAACATTAAGACTCATCCAAACTGTTTTCCCCTTCTGACATTCACTTTTGCCAATAGCTGCAGTGAATGCATGCAAGAATGCAGATTTTTCCTTAATTGTACAGGATATCTACGCTTTTGATTTATTTATAAAGCTACATCTTTATCTTAAGAGCTTTGTAAAATAATGTTATAGGATATTGATTGCATAGTGTTGAAATATGCATTAAATCTTTGAAATACTCCTTTATTAATAGACCACTGAAAAGAAGTGTAAACAGAGCATTCGTAAATTGTAGGAATCTGTCACGAGGTCATCTTCAGATGAGTTATCACACAAATCAACATATCTTTAGATGTCAATATTCCATAACTGATTTTTGATCTTTTTGGAAGAAATTATGTAACTGCATACTTTTTTATCTAAAATTGCCTTTTAAAAAGCTGATAGAATCAGCAAGTATTTTTAAAGGGAGGCTTTCAAGTTAAAAATCATATTTTTTAAAAAACCTTTACCTCTGTTAAGATAAACATTAGATTATTACAACTGAATATTTAAAACACCCAATTTTACTTAATCGTTTGCAAAAACTAGCTTTACACCTATTCTCTTTACTCTGTGAACTTCCTCCTACCTGGATAATGAAAACGGACTAGTGAGATTTACTTTTGGTTTTAGCTCATTTCACTTTTTTGGCCTCATTCACTAGCACAATGCTGTAAGATCCAGGTAGTGGTCAAACCCCAAAGAACTAACTCGCTTCAAAAGTTTTTGACACTTTTTTTCTCTCACATCAACATTTTAAGTAAATTTATTTGACAGTATCCCTTTAAAGTAAAAGCCTTTATATGTTTTAAGTATATAGTTTTGTCTCCATTGTTTGCTGCATTCCAAATTAATGATTTTATTTTATTTAAAATTTAATTATTTTTGATCAATGTACCGTAAATTTTATCTGTAAAGTTTGGTATGATATATAAAACTGCAGTTGGATGGGTAAACTCTGTCTCAATTGCTAGAAGTCACTCCCTCATGGTGGCGCATTTCATAGCTCTTCTGGTGTAGGAATATATATCTACAGAAATAGGCCCAGTGGCAGGTGTTTCATACCTTCAGGTTCCTGTCTGCGAAAAACCAACAAAATGTCCTCTTTCAGCTTTAGTTTTACTTAGGGCTTGGATACACTTGGAGTTGTGCAGCGCTGGGAGTTACAGCTGTCTTTGTACAGCTGTGTAGGGACAGCGCTGCAGTGTGGTCACACTGACAGCTACCAGTGCTGCAGTGTGGCCACATCTGCAGCATTTGCAGCGCTGTTGGGAGTGGTGCATTGTGGGCAGCTATCCCACAGAGTACCTCGTCCCATTTTGGCGCCGTGAGTTGTGGGAAGGGGACGGAAGGGTGTGGGTCATTCCGTTTCCTGTCGCAATGCCCCATGGTGCATCGCTTCACATCCCAGCAGTCAGTTTTTCCGTCCACGTTTGGCACCATTGTGAGTCTCTGTGCAGCGTGATTTCTGTGGGAAATGGAGCCCGAGCTGCTGAGGACTTTGCTGATGAGTGTCGCCAGCACATCACGGTTGGCAGTTGAGCTATTCCTTCAGCTCCAAAGTGACAGTGAGGAGTCTGACGATGATATCGAGTCTCCTGACACGTGTGACACTAAATTGCTTGTGGCAGTAACGGACATGCTCAGCACCGTGGAACGCCACTTTTGGGCTCGGGAAACAAGCACTGAGTGGTGGGATCACATAATCATGGAAGTCTGGGATGACGAGCAGTGGCTGCAGAACTTTCGGATGAGAAAAGCCACTTTTATGGGACTGTGGTGAGGAGCTCGCCCCTACCCTGCGGCGCAAGGACACGAGATTGAGAGCTGCCCTGCCAGTGAGAAGCGAGTGGCTATTGCAATCTGGAAGCTGGCAACTACAGACAGCTACCAATCGGTCAGGAACCAGTTTGGAGTGGGAAAGTCGACCGTTGGAATCGTGTTGATGCAAGTTTGCAGGGCCATTAATCGCATCCTGCTAAGAAGAACCGTGACTCTGGGGAACGTGCAGGACATTCTGGATGGCTTTGCACAAATGGGTTTCCCTAACTGTGGAGGGGTGATAGATGGGATGCGTATTCCTATTCTGGCACCACCCCACCTAGCATCCGAGTACATTAATCGGAGGGGGTATTTCTCTATGGTTCTCCAGGCGCTTGTGGATCACCGTGGGCATTTCATTGACATTTACACAGGCTGGCCTGGAAAGGTGCATGATGCACGCATCTTTTGGAACAGTGGCCTGTTCAGCAAGATGCAGGCCAGGACTTTTTCCCCAGACCGGAAGATCACAATAGGGGACGTCGAAATGCCCATTGTGATCCTTGGAGACCCCGCTTACCCGTTAATGCCTTGGCTCATGAAACCGTATACAGGGAAGCTTGACAGGAGCAAGGACCGGTTCAACTACAGGCTGAGCCGGTGCCGAATGACTGTGGAGTGTGCTTTTGGCCGTTTAAAAGGGCGCTGGTGTTCTTTTTATGGGAAGCTAGACTTGGGGAAAAGCAGCATCCCGGTGGTTATATTTGTGAAGGGAAGGGTGAAGCATTCAGTCAGGAATGGACCTCCGAGGTTCAACGCCTGGAGGCTGAATTTGCACAGCCAGAGAGCAGGGCTACTAGAGAGGCCCAGCAAAGGGCTACAAGGGTTAGGGATGCCTTGACGGAGGAATTTGAGGCTGAAAGCGAACAGTGATGTTTGGTGCCTTGCACAGGAGTGAAGTGCAATGGTTACAATGATTTGCAGTGCCTGTTTTTTCCTTGGGTACGGTATCTTTCACTTTCTGCAATAATAAAAACTGTTTTAAAAGCCAAGAAATCATTTATTGAAAAGAAAGTAAGTAAAAGGGCAGGGGGGTAGGGTGGTGAACTGTACAGTCAGAGGTTTGAATATGTCCTGCCTGGAGTGCAATGCAATGGCTGCTGCACTTCAGGATTAAAATGCTGCATGGTGATGGGGGTTGAGTGCAGAGGGTAAGGGTCGTAGTTCTCAGGGCTGGTGGATGAACCTACAGGTGTAGGGGGCAGCTGGTGGTGGTAAGAACCTGGATGCTGGAGAAGGGGTTTTGAGCTGAAATTGGGGTACAAGGGAGAGAGCTTTGTTACCGGGGTGGGAGGCAGCATGGTAGTGGTCTGCCTGCATGGATACAAGTGACTGGATACAGTCCGTTTGGTGTGCCAGGAGGCTTATCAGCTGCTTCGTGCTTTTCTTCTTAGCCAATTCCTTTCTCCTGCTTTCTCTTTCCCTCCAGTGCTGCATTTTCTTTCTCCAGTCCTGCAGCTTCTTACTCTCTCTGGCAGACTGATTCATAACTGCTTTCACCATATCTTCTTTGCTTTTCCGTGGCTTTTTCCTCAGGTTTTGTAGCTTTTCAGCAGTCTGTGATAAGGCCAGTTCATTTCTAGCAGTAGTCAAGGACACTATTATTAGAAAAAAGACAAAAATTGAAACATTTAACAGAAAGGCAGCATTGTGTATAATCACAGTGAAGGAGTTCACAGTCTGCACTTATGCATAATTTCCACATACCAAACACAGCACAGAGAGCCCACAGCAGTGAAGACAAGGTGAGTAAGGGGTAATGAGTGCAGGAGTTAATTAATCCTGGAAGCCATCTCGCTGCCGCGGTTCACCTGGGAAGGGGAACTGATTGAAGGCTGCGCTGGGGTTTCTGTACGTTGGGGAAAGCAGAGAGCTGCATGGGGACAGGCAGTGAACACTATCCCTACGTTTTCCACAGGAGTTACTCCTGGAAGCCATCTCGCTGCCGCAGCTCACCTGGGAAGGGGAACTGATTGGTTCAGGGCTGCACTGGGGTTTCTGTGTGTTGGGAAAGCAGAGAGCTGCGGGGGGACATGCAGTGAACACTATCCTTACATTTTCCACAGGAGTTAATCCTGGAAGATATCTCACTGCTGCGGGTTACCTGGGAAGCAAGGGAGGGTCTTCTACAGCAATGCGGATTCCACCCGGGCCCCTATGCAGCTTGCCTGTGTGCAGCAATGGTCCCCCCACCCCTCGTGGCACAGTGGTGCAGACGTGTTAGCCTGACTGGGACAAGGACCACAGTGGCTCTCCCTATAAACTTGTGCAAGTGCATTGCCCACGCTCTGGCAGAAACTTTTGAAGAGATTACTGAGGCCGATTACCACGACGTGATAGACCACATCGGTGGGCTATTCTACATCTAGGCAGGCATGCATGCATGCAGCCATAACCCCCCCTCTTCTCCTGAAACATTTCCATCCTGAAAATAAAAGCTGCTTACCAGGAACCCGCTCCTCTGCTGCTGCTTCATCAACAAGTTCCAGCTGCTGCAACTGGCTAGCTTCCTCCTGGTTTGAGAAGAGCTCCTGGCTGCATGTCTCCTGGGACTCCGGGGTGTCTCCCCCCTCCCCAGTACCCTCACTCTCGGTTTCCTCCCCCCTACACACTTCCCTCTCCTCTCCCCGCTCTCAACTGTCCATAGTGGTCCATGGATTGGCAGTGGGGTCACCCCCAAGTATCATGTCCAGCTCCTTGTAAAAATGGCAGGTCGTGGGGGCAGCACCTGAGCGGCCGTTTCCCTCGCGAGCTTTGCAGTAGGCACTCCGCAGCTCCTTTACTTTAACCTTGCACTGCACCATGTCCCGGCCATGACCCCTTTCCATCATGGCCTTTGATAGCTGCCCATAGGTATCATAATTCCTATGGCTGGAGCGCATCTGTGACTGCACAGCTTCCTCACCAAAAACACTGATGAGGTCCATCAACTCGCCATTGCTCCATGCTGGGGCTCGTTTGGAGCGTGGAGGCATGGTCACTGATTGATTGCACTCCACACCTGGCTGAGCAAACGGGAAGGGGATTTTTAAAATTCCCGGGGCATTTAATGGGCGGGTCACCTGAGGCCAGGGCAGTAGAGTGCGAACTGATGAGCAGAGTGGCTGAACAGGTATTCTGGGATACCTCCCAATACCCTGGAGGCCAATTAAAGCGCTTTTGGTGGCCACACTTGAAGAGCAGTGCTGCATAACCAGTGCTGCAATCGTTATACCCCAAGCAGACCAGGTGTACAGCCAGCACTGCAGCCAGGGAGTTGCAGCGCTGGATGTGCCTTGCAGATGTGGACGGTTACTAAGTTGCAGTGCTGTAAACCCACCACCAGCGCTGCAACTCTCCAGTGTAGCCAAGCCCTCAGAGTTGAGAGTTTCAGCTGAAGTTTGGAAACAGCACAAATGTGCCATCCTATACCTTCAGGCACACCATGGTCTTATTTATCATAGGAGCAAAGGATGGGAAGTCAGGTACTCCTGTGTCGTCCTAACTTTGGTACTGATGATGACAGGTGATCACTCATTCCCGAGTATGATCATTTTCCATGGGAGTTATGGGTCCTCAGGTGGCTAATAAGGCCAATCCTTGAATCACAAGTTCTATTACACTGAGGGCAGAAGTTTTCAGGCTCAGCAGAAGGCTGTTGACCATGACTGGAGACCAGTCTCTCCTTTCTCCTGCTCCTCTTGTACTCTTCGGCTTGTTGGCGAGCAAGTTCAAAATGCAGGGGAACGTCACGTAGGACTTCACTCCATTTTAAGCAATCCTGGGCAAGTGTCTCCCAAGTATCAATGTCAATATTACATTTTTTTTAGGTTGTCCTTCAGCAAGTCCTTATAATGCTTCCGTTGTCCACCCACGTTACAGTAACCTTCTTTCAGCTGAGAGAACAGGACCTGTTTTGGGAGGCGATGGTCTGGCATCCAGACAATGTGACCAGTCCAGTGGAATTGCTGACAGATGCCTCAATACTGGTGGTCTTTTGCCTCTTCCAGAACACTAATATTGGTGCATTTGTCTTCCCATTTGATCTACAGAATCTTACAAAGGCAGCATTGATGGTGCCTCTCAAGGACTTTCAAGTGGTGTCTATAGGTTGTCCAAATTTCAGACCCATACAACAATGTTGGGAGAATAACAGCTTGATAAACAAGAAGCTTGGTGTCTGTTAGAATGTCATGATCTTCAAAGACCCTGTGCCATAAATGACAAAAAGCTACACTGGCACAGCTCAGGCGATGCTGAATTTCTGCATCAATATCTGCCTTGGATGAAAGATGACTTCCAAGGTAGAGGAAATGATCAACATTCTCCAGTGCCACTCCATTGATTTTGATAGATGGGTCATGTAATACCTCATTCAGAGAGGGCTGAGAGAGCACTTTAGTCTTCTTGATATTAAGAATGAGGCCAAAACATACATAAGCATCAGCAAACACATTAAAGATAGTTTGAAGATCTTTCTCAGAGTGGGCAAAGATTGCATTGTCATCAGCTTGCTGAAGTTCCTTACTCTTGGCTTTCAGCCTGCTAAGCCTGAAAAGCTTTCCGTCCATTCTGTAAGTGATTTCAATGCTAGCTGTAAAGTTCCCAGCAATTAGGTGAAGAGTAACAGCAGTAAAAACCACAAACATGGTTGGAGCAATGATACAGCCCTGTTTGACTCCTGTTTGTACTTAGAAAGGTTCTCTCTGAGAGCCAATGCTGCTCAGAACAGTCGCTTTCATCTTATCATAAAGCAATTTTAGGACATTTATCAGGACAATCAATCTTAGAAAGTACAGTCCAGAGGGCACGGCAATTCACTGAGTCAAAGGCTTTAGTTAGATCAATAAAAGCCATCTACAGTGGTCGGTTTTGCTCTCAACACTTTTCTTGAAGCTGCCGTGCTATGAAGACCATATCAGCAGTTCCACGACTTGGTCAGAAACCACACTGGTCAAATCCCAAAAGAGGTGAAGTTGCAATAATACCTAAGTTAATTTTCTTTTTTAAACATTGTTTAACAGAAGAATAAAATCCCAACTGTCAAATAGTATACATGAAAGAACCAGAACATTTGGACTCCTCTGGAGGTAAGCTGGATGCAGGGTGTTCTTAAGACTCTAGAAGATGTGTTAATACTCTGACTTCTGTTTTAGCCGTAATTAGGTTTTATTAGATCATGGGATTTCACAAACAGGGCAGTCATGGGTTTAACTGGAGCTATTATCCTGCAACTGTGAGGACAGCACTTTATTCTGATGCTTTGTCATCCTTTTCTGGACAAATTGAAAGGACTTTCATGATTTGTGACTGAAACTGTACCTTTCCTCATTAGATACCCTAATCGTCTGTCTTATTGGAATGCCCAGGCTCACTTCCAAGTTTCCACAATAAGCCTAGCTTTTTGGATATTGTCTGAGAGAGGTTAGGCCCAAAAGATAAGACAACCCTTGCTCAGAGATGAAAGTAAGCCAGTATGGCGTACTGTCAAGGACCGCTACGCCGTACCAGACCAGCTTCCTCAGGCAGCATTTTAAAGGGCCTGGGGCTCCCAGCAGCGGCTGGAGTCCTGGGCCCTTTAAATGGCCCCCGAGCCCCTGGGCTCCCAGCTACCTATGCAATTGGTAGCTCTGGCAGTGATTTAAAGGCCCCGGGCTCCTAGCCGCCACTACCGCAGCCAGAGCCCAGGGCCCTTTAAATCTTGATTTAAAAGACCCAATGCTCTAAAAGCGCCGTCTCTTCTGGTTGAGGCCTCGCTCCTGCTCAGGACTCGGCGTACCGGTAAGTCCTTTGAGTTACTTTCACCCCTGACCCTGCTGAGAATCAATAGAATTGGGTTCTACGAGTGAGTGCTGTGGCCTTTGATCTATCTGTAAACTGAAGATACTTACCTGCCTATGTAAAACGCTTGGAGATCTGTGGATGAAAAAGACTATATATGCAAGGGGTTCATGTACCTTGCAGTTGATGCATGTGATGTCAGTGTCAAGTATGTTTCCTGCACAAACACCATTTAAAAAACTCCAGTAAGAGCAATAAAGATTCTACCTTCAAACATGCTGAAGTCAGGAAATAACAATGTTAAAACAGAATGTGCAGCCTTAACACTGCTTATGTGCACATATGCATCACTATACCACCCTCAAATACTAGGTTGAACTTTGGATAATACTATATATTATGCCATTTTTTCTGTTGGCTGTAGACACCTGTATGATACTTACTGTGTACAATTAGTAAGAAACACATGCAGTTTGTGAAAATAGTTTATGGATAAGATGTACAGTAAATAAGGCTGGGGTCCTACCTCACTCTCTGCAGCTCTTACAAGGTTGTAGAAAAAATTGCATTATTTGAGAGTATCTTTAACTGCATGATTATATACATTGTAATGTAAACACTTGCCTTTGTGAACTTAAGAACTTTATAAAATTATGGAATTTAAGCTTTTAAAAGAAAAAAAATCATATTCTGTAAGAACAACCCTGAATTTCACCCAAGTATGCACCTCACTGAATTGACAACTTTATACATGGAACAGATGAATCCCATTGAGGAATACTAAAGGGATATTTGCATGAAATTGTAAATTATCAGCACCCTGCTTCATACTGCTTGCACTTTAACTGTACAGGTCCTAAGGCAGTTGGCTGGCATACTGTCTTGCAAAGTTAGCCACAGCCGCACATTCTTTCTTCCCTTAGGAAATCAGTTAAAAAGGGCCAAAAAATCATACCAATCAGTGTTTAAAGATAAGGTGAGATTCTTAAACCCTCATGCCTGCCAAATCCAAAGTGTTGTTACAAGGAACTTCCTTTTTTCATATCAAATGTTAATTGTTTATCTCCAGTCATTTTGCCCTTCAAGCTATTTTGTTATAATAGGACAAAATGTACTGAATGGATTTTGTTTCAAATTTAAAAAAAATTAAAATGTTTCCCTTTGGGTGGATACCATACTGTAAAATGCTAATCAGCATAACAACTGTTGGGTTATGTCCATTTTGTATGTTTTGTATAAATTTCAGGATCCCATATTGATTTTCAAAATGGAATTTGTGCCCATGTGATTCATCTGATCACAGTTTTCACGCCTTTTATTTCTCTTCAGAAGTGGTAAACGACTTCTGGATAGAACTGGTTTTTACTGCTTTTTCCACAGTTTCCTAGAAGGGGTTTTCTGCTCCTTCTACAGAGTTTCCTGGGCCAGATTATATAAGTCTGCCCCGAGCACTGCTCAGCTGCTGTCCATCGGAGTGACAGTAAGGGTCTGACTTGCACTCACCTACCCATCCTAGTGGTAGAGGGGGCTATGGTTTTCCTTCCACAGCTCTGCTTCTAGTTTGTCATAATCTACAAGGAGAAGAGAAGGACAGACAGCCATATTCCACTTACCATCATCCACCTTCCGCTGCTGTCCCCTGACATACCACCTACTCTTCTACAGACTCAGAGGAACATCAAGGGACTCCCTGGAGCTCCTCTCCAATGGCTTTCAGCTAGCCGGAGGACTGAGGTCCCAAGCAATAATCAATGTTTGGTCTGTAGAAGGAGGTTTCTATTAAGGGGTTTACTTACCTGTTTATAGGGTTTATTTTGGGAAAATCACTGTATTGCATAATTTTACTGTTTACTCCCTCCTTTTCTTTGCCCCATTCATTGTACACCACTCCCTCAAAACACTTCATTTGTTTTTCACCTTATCACAACTGACTCCTCATTACTCAAGGTGGGAGGGATCTTTTTGGGATGATCAAACCTACCACATGCCAGATGCTGGATAGGGAGATTCCAATCTAAGGTAACAGGAAGCATAGAAATCTCCTGCCTTATCCCACATATATTTCTTTGCCATGCTGTCCTTCCCTCTGACAATACGTAATAGTTATCTTTCCCTTTTTTACAAAACTCGTTGGAGTTTGTCTAGAAAAGTGTACATGCTCATGGGAATAAAATGAATAAGATTAAAAAAATTACATGATTCAGCCTATGTCATTTTTTTGTCAAGGCTAATACTGTTGAATGTAGACACTTCCAAAAGCTTCATTCATGGCAGGTGTTTTGTATGAGCTATTGTCCAAGGGAAATTTTCAGAACATCTCCAGAATACTTTTAAAGCTTGGACAATATATGAGTGACTTATTTCAGCACAGGAATGATTACTTCTTTTTAGGATAATATACTCAGTTAACTTTCTATCCATTGTGAGAATTTCTGAAAGGATGAGGTGGTGGATTATACATTTAATATGTCTTCAGTCACATGTCCTATTGTGCTACTTCAATAATATATAAAGTTTCCATTGCTGAGAAATCACTTGTGACCTTTACATAGAATCTCAAGTTACAGAAGGTGGTGAAGGAAATAAAATAGCCATAAATAATTGACAAGAACAAACTATGACATCTGGAACATGCAGGAAAAAATTTGATACCTTCAGGGAAGAAGGTGAAGAAGCCCACCAGTGAGAAAGTTCAAAGTGAGATTGATCAACAGAGCATTAAATAAGAACAATACAGCTACTGTCTGTTGTCTTTACAAGTCATAGAATTATGTTGGGCTAGGGTATGGGACTGATTTAGCACTGTTTTATAACACCTTTCCAATCATGATGACTTTATTCAGATTACATTCCCAGAAGAACCACACTGAACATTTACAAGAACTACATTTTAGTTTACAAACTTTAAAGGGTAAAGTGATTGTTCACATCCATTCGAATTAGGTGTGTGTGCATTACATTCACGGATGTCAGAAAATTTTTTCCTTAGCAGCTCCCATCGGGTCAGCAGGGCAGCCCGCTAGAGTGTCGCCCTTATGGCAGTGTATATAGTACCTTGTGAGCCTGACCCCTGTTCAGTTCCTTTTTACCATCCGTGACAGCGTTGGAAAGTTCTTTCTCGCTCGCGAGTGATCCCTTAGCTTTTCAGTCTTCTAGTTAGCATTGTTCTTAGATAGTTATCAGATAGTTAAATACTATTGTATTCAGGTGTCTGGAAGCTAGTTTCAGCACCAGCCTTGGGCTGCAGGGCATGCCACAAACCCAGAGTTTCAAACCTTGCGCCACGTGCCGCAAGTCTATGCCTAATAGTGACCCCCATGACCAGGGCCGGCGCTACCATTTAGGCAGCCTAGGCAATCGCCTAGGGCGCCAGAATAATTGGTGGGCACCGTTTTGCCAGAGGGGGCGGCAGGCGGCTCCGGTGAAGCTGCCGCAGTGGTGCCTGCGGAGGGTCTGCTGGTCTGCAGCTCCGGTGGAGCTGCCACAGTGGTGCCTGCGGACGGTCGGCTCCTCACGCAGCTCTGGTGGACCGCCCACAGGCATGACTGCCGCAGCTCCACCGGAGCTGCGGAGCACCAGACCTTCTGCAGGCACCACTGCGGCAGCTCCACTGGAGCCGCGGGACCAGCGCGCAGGGCGGCGAAATTGCCGTGTGCCTAGGGCGTTCAAACCCCTAGCGCCGGTCCTGCCCACGACTCCTGTCTCCGGGATAGGCTCATCAGGCAGAGTGCTGCAAAATCTGCAAGGCCTTCAAACCGTGCACTAAGAAAGAAAAAGACTTTCACCTTAAGTAGTTGCTCATGGAGGCCATGCACCATGCCAGGCTTCCTTGGAGTGAAGTGCGTGATATGGCACTGCCCAGGCACCGTAAATTGCTGGCACCGAGGTGGGGCGACCAACCTCAGCACCGATCACCTCTCCAGCACTGACTAAGTGTCACAAGAAGGGGTAAAGAGGGCGCTCTCCCCAAAGAGCTACCAAGACACTTAGAGAGGCTCCTGGCACGCAAAGACAGGTTGCAGGCCCAAGCCAAGAACTGGTACTGTCAACTCCAGTGCTAGAGGCTCCAATGAGTCTGGTACCCAATGATTTCAGTGCTGATGAATATCTGGAGGAACTTCTGGAACACCCCTCTATGCCTGACACTTTTGAGGCAGTAAGAGACAGGGAGGGATAGCTTAGTGGTTTGAGCATTGGCATGCTAAACCTAGGGTTGTGAGTTCAATCCTTGAGGGGGCTACTTAAGGATCTGGGGTAAAAATCAGTACCTGGTCCTGCTAGTGAAGGCAGGGGGCTGGACTCAATGACCTTTCGAGGTCCCTTCCAGATCTAGGAGATTGGTATTTCTCTAATTATTATAGCAAAAGACCTTATAGAGCTGTTGGCACCAAATCCCCTCCCATGCAGGGAGAAGCCACCAGCACTGCCCAAGATAGTGCTGTCCAGATGATAACTGGCAATGGTGCGCCACTCGAGGTCACTGTCTCAGCACCGCTCATGGTACCATTCCCATTCAAGCTCGGCATCCTAGTACCTGCGACCCAACACAAGGTTACGGCACCAGAGGCGGATATACCTGCGGCACCCGCATCGACACCTAGACCCCGTTCCATGATGCCATCAGTCACCCGGCATCGGAGCATGGTGCCAGCAACCTCCCCGGCACTGTGTGAGAGGCACCAGTCCCAGTCCCGAGACTCCTGGTACCATTCATGGTCCCGATCATCCAGGCACCGCTCCCCGGCCTGCACCTCACAGCACCCTATAGCTGCTCAGGGTTCAGCACTGCCCTGGTCCTCTCCATCAGTATCCTCCGGCTCCGAAGCTGACTCCAGTTGCTCCAGCTATAGCAGGCACCGGACCATGGCCAGCAGAGAGTCCCACTCAGCTTGGTAACCACCTCTGGGACAGTGGCCCTTCTGGACCCCATGGGTCTACCATCATCAACAGGGCACATCGTCCTTTTCCCCAGACAAAGCGGTGGCGGGTACATCAGTCTCAGGACTGCCACCAATAGACCATAAGGCTCACCAAGAGCTGCTACGCAGAATTGCTCTCAACATGGGCCTCCAGGCAGAGGAAATGATTGAGCAGAAGGATCCAATGGTGGATATCCTGGTTCCCGAGGGTACCTCCAGAATCACGCTCCTTCTGATAAAGATCATACTGACCAATTACAATACTATATGGCAAACCCCAGCCTCCATCACACCGATGGCCAGGGGGGTAGAAAGGAAATCCTTCACCCCATCCAAGAGCTACGAGTTCTTGTTCTGCCATCTGACTCCCTGGTCATTTCAGCAGTTAATGAAAAGGAATGCCAGGGTCAATAAGCCTTGGCTCCAAAGGCCAAGCATCTAGACCTCTTTGGCTGAAAGCTGTACTCATCGTGGGGCCTCCAACTACGTATAGCCAACCAGCAGGCAATCCTTAATAGACATAATTTCAACTCTTGGATGGCCGTGTCCAAGTTTAAGGATCACCTGTCCCAAGACCCGCACTCGGAGTTTGCCATATTAATCAAGGAAGGAAAGGCGATAGCTAAGACTATGCTGCAAGCCTCCCTCGATTCGGCCGACTCTGCAGCCAGAACCATTGCCTCGGGTGGTCACGCAATGCTCAGCATGGCTACAGGTGTCGGGTCTCCCTCCAGAGGTCCAAAACACCCTCCAAGACCTTCCCTTTGAGGGTTCAGACCTTTTTTCTGAGCAAACAGACTCCAGGCTACACGGCCCTAAAGTCTCTATGGCCACACGAGCTGCTAGGGATGCATATATAAGCAATCCAGATGAAGCCCTTCAGGCCCCAGCCTCTGCAGCAGAGGCAGTATCAACTCCACCCCAAGCATGACATTTATCGCAGTTGGGGCAGAAACAGCAGGCATAGACTGCAAAATAACGTGCCTAACCAAGGCCAGAATAAACCCCAGCCTGGAAACAAGCAAGGGGTTTGAAGGTACACTCAAGGACAGCATACCAACTCAGTTCCTGGATCCATTCCCCTAGTTTTTAAACCAGCTGTCCCACTTCTACTGTGCGTGGTCCCATATAACATCAGACCGCTGGGTCCTACATATGGTACAGGTGGGATACTCCCTCCAGTTCTTCTCCTTCCCTCCCTCACACCCACCTTCCCCATCCCTCTTAAAGGACCCCTCTCATGAGCAACTCCTTATGTTCACTCCTTCAGATAGGGGCGGTGGAGGAGGTTCCCCAGGAGCTAAGGGGAAAAGGGTTTTATGCCCGTTACTTCCTAATCCCCAAGGCAAAGCGGGGGTCTTCGACCCATTTTAGACCTTCATGGACTCAACAAATTTATGGTCAAACTCCTTTTCCGCATGGTCTCTCTAAGCACTATAATCCCATCACTGGATCTGAGAGATTGGTACGCTGCCCTCAACATGAAGGACATCTATTTCCACATGGCCATCCATCCGGCACACTGATGCTTCCTCTGGTTTGTAATAAACCAAGACTACTACCAGTTCACGGTATGCCCATTCAGCCTGTCCACAGCCCCCCGCATGTTCACAAAGTGCCTGGCAGTGGTGGCGGTTTTCCTGCAAAAAAGACAAGTTGAGTGTAGCTATACCTCGATGACTGGCTACTGACAGGTCATTCCAAGGATAAGGTTCAGGCCCAAGTGACCATCATCAAGGACATCTTTCACAGGCTGGGACTCCTCCTCAACATACCCACGTTGTCACTCATACCTACCCAAAGGATAGAGTTCATGGTGTGGTCCTAGACTTGATACAGCCAAAAGCAAGCCTTCCAGAGCCCAGATTCCAAGCCATAGAGCAGATTGTCAGAACAATGCTTCAATAACCCACCACAACAGTCAGATGTTGCCTACGGCTGATAGGACATATGGCAGCATGCACGTATGTGGTCAAGCATGCCTGACTGAGATTCAGGCCCATACAAGCATGGCTCACCTGTTCTGAGACCCCCTGGACCTGGTAGTAATGATTCCGGGGCAGGTACAAGAATCCCTGTGTTGGTGGCTGAACCAACCAGTAGTCTGTGCAGGGGTCCCCTTTGTCAAGCCCCAACCTTCTCTGATGCTAGTATCAGACGTGTCAGATCTGGGCTGAGGCACACACTTAGGGGATCTGAGGACACAAGGCATGTGGTCAACAGACGAGATAGCTCTCCATAGCAACCTGAATTTGCTCTGGGCAGTTCGTCTGGCCTGCCAAACTTTTCATGCCACTTTGCAAGGTCATAGCATGATAGTCCTGACAGACAACACAACTGTCATGTTCTACATAAAAAGGGAGGAGCCCACTCCTCACCGCTCTGCCATGAGGCTCTTCTCCTCTGGGACTTCTGTATAGCCCAATCCATTCAGCTGGAAGCATCCTACCTTCCCTGGGTGCGGAATGAACTGGCGGATCACCTCAGCAGGTCCTTCCACATTCACAAGTAGTTGATCAGATCGAACATCATACAGTCAGTTTTCCAAAGGTGGGGTTATCCCCAAGCAGACCTCTTTGCCACCAAGAGTGACACACAGTGCCCTCAGTTCTGCTCATTCCAAAACCACAGTCTGGGTTCGATTGATAAAGCATTCCTAATATCGTGGGGCGAGGGGCTGAAGTATGCCTTCCTTCCAATCCTGCTGGTCCACCGGGTTCTGCTCAAAATTCAAAGGGACAGGGCGACGGTAATCATGATTGCCCCATCCTGGCCATGGCAGCATTGATACATGACCCTCCTAGAGCTGTCCGTAGAAGCCCCAATAGCTTGCCCCTCTACTAAGATCTAATCACACAGGACCACGGGCGCCTTCTCTATCCGAACCTGCAGTCTCTACACCTCATGGCTTGGAAACCCCGTGGCTAAATCCATTGAGAGCCAGTGCTCTCAGTCGGTGAGACAGATTCTCCTTTGTAGTAGAAAACCTTCCAGAAGGGCTACCTACCTGGCAAAGTGGAAAAGGCTTTCCTGCTGGTGTGTACCCAACCCAAGCATCTTGAACCACTCCAGGTTCTTATTCCAATTATTTTGGACTACCTCCTACACCTTAAGCAGCAGGCCCTGTCTCTTTCATCCATCAGAGTGCACTCGGCAGCCATTTCAGCTTTCCATCCTGGAGAATCTGTGTGCTTGGTGTTCTCAAATCCCATGATGGGGTGCTTTCTTAAAGGGCTGGAAAGAGTGTTCCTGTATTCTCACTCACCAGTCCCAACCTGGAACCTGAACCTGGTCCTCTCCAAACTCATAAGCCCACTGTTTGAGCCTCTAGTCACTTGTTCCCTCCTCTACCTTTCTTGGAAGGTGGTATTCCTGGTGGCCATTGCATTAGCAAGGAGGGTGTCTGAACTGAGAGCTCTCACCTCTGAACCTCCTTACATGGTGTTTCATAAGGACAAGATGCAACTTAGACTGCACATTAAATTCCTCCCCAAGGTGGTCTCCTAATTCCACATGGGTCAGGACATTTGCTTTCCGGTGTTCTTTCCAAAGCCTCACATGAGCCCTTGACACTGTAGCCTACATATGCTGGATGTTCAAAGAGCCCTAGCCTTCTACATAGAGCACAGCAGACCTTTTCGCAAATCAACGTAATTGTTTATAGCCATAGCCGATAGAATGAAGGGCCTTCCAGTTTCTGCGCAACGCATATCGTCTTGGACCACAGACTGCATTTGCACATGCTATGAGCTGGCCAAGGTCCCAGCCTCAGCAATCACGGCCCATTCAACCAGAGCGCAAGCATCTTCGACTGCCTTTCTGGTGCAGGTCCCCATCCAGGACATCTGCAAGGCAGCTACCTGGGTCTTCAGTGTACACTTTTACAGCTCACTATGCTGTCAACCAATAGGCCAGAGATGATGTGGTGGTCAGCAGAACTGCCCTTCCATCAATCATTCCATGACTCCTACTGTCCTCCAATAGTAAGCTTGAAAGTCACCTAATTGGAAAGGACGTGAACAATCACTCGAAGAAGAAAAGACAGTTACTTACCTCTCGTAGCTATTGTTCTTCAAGATGTGTTGTTCGCGTCCATTACTATACCCACCTCCCTTCCCTTCTGTCAGAGTCTTCAGCAAGAAGGAACTAAAGGGGGGTTGGGCTGGCAGGGTACTACATACACTGCCATAAGGGCATCACTCTAGGGGGCTCCTCTGCTGTCCTGACAGGAGCTGCTAAGGGAAAAAGTTTCCGATGTCCGTGTACGTGACATGCGCACACCTAATTGTAACGGATGTGAACAACACATCTCAAAGAACAACAGTTATGAGAGGTAAGTAACCGTCTTATATAACTGTTCTGGCATTTATGGTACATGCAGGATGATTACTTAAAACTTCTACATACAACTTCCAGTAAATAATGGATAGTTCATCATGTTAGGCACTAGTTAAGTAATTAATTATTAGATCTATAGTGAGAATACAGACATTGACCAATTCAAACCAGGAAGCTTCGAGAAAAAATAAGGGAACAATAGAAGCAGTGTTGGCGTTCAACAAGCAAAGAATTGCCCAATTAGTCAGGTTTCTGTAAATTATTTCCTATTTGTTCTTTGAGATAAGGCTTCCTATAAATATAGAACCATCTTTCCTTGTGAGATTCCATCAGAAAGAACTCCATTTTTCAGGGGCTTTGCAATACAGCACTGGTAAGTTTGATTCTAAATGGAAACTTCATATTTGTACCATTTTACCTAGTTTGGTACTCAATTTTTTTCTTAGAACTAGTGATTTTTATGATGTAAAACCTTAAGCAGAAACTAAAACTTCTATATGTATAACTTATTTCCCAGCCTAGTGCTGTGATGGCAGAGAAGATTTCATTTTTCTGAGCAGAAATCACCACTTTGGTAACTCTTCAGAATTGTGTGTGACTCTGAAGATCCATGTACCTGTTCCAAAGCAGTTATAAAAGAATTTACATTATGGCTGGAGTCTTTAAAATATTGCCCAGTTTTCTGACATATACTTTCCTTCTGTTACAGCCTAAATAAGTGAACTATGAAGTTCTACAACTGCATATTGTTATTGTCCCTGGTATTCTGTGTCAGTGCGCAGAACTGGTTCACTAATGCTGGAGCATTCCTAACGGATGCTTATCGAGGTATGCTTTTTACTCACTGCATGTTTGACATCCAAACTGTTCTCAAAAGGCAGAATGGTGTAGCTATTAATAAAATTTATAAATTAATAAAAACTCAGCAAAGCTAAACCAAAGACAGGAGCTCTAGAACAATTTTTGATACATTCTGGTAAATAAGAAATTTACTCAGTTCTTCACAAAAAGATACATTACATTTTTTTCTGATCCCTAAAAAGATGCAGTTTTAGGTCCCTCATTGGGAGTCCAAGCACAAGGCTGCTGAATCAAAGCAAATCAGATGGCAGGTATGGGCCATAGATTGTACTAAGTCCTATGGATCATAATTAAACATATTTTCACCAGACAAGGTTCATTTAACATTTAGCAAGATGTTTAACTGCAACCTGTGCACCCAACTGACCATGATATGACTTTAACTGTTGCAATTGCCTGATGTGAATCTCAGTGGGTCTAGTAAAATCTGGAGGCATAAAAATGCATTGATAAGTAATGGTTACTTTTTATTTGTTAGTTCTTGGTTTTGTGAGAGGTGTATGCCATTCCCAGTAAAGGAAATACAGCATACTGTAAATTGTTTGTTGAATAATTTTAGAAGCTTTCCTTCCCCCTCCTGGAAATGTTTCTGGGGTCAGATAACTTGGGTCCTGATTCAGCACTACAGGAATGAGCATCTTCTGCAAGGTGCTGAACTTCTCTAATTCCCAGTCTGGTGAGTTGAGGGCATTCAACACCTTGCAGAACTGCATTCTTAGGTCTTGACTGAGGAAAAACACTTAAGCACATGCTTAAATCCATCTTTGTTTAAGAAATCTTAAGCATGTGCTTAAGTACCCTTCCTGAAGAGAGAGGTTTTATTCAATCAGGGATGTATGTGAGATATAATAGGCTTTTCCTGGATAGAGATGTGGATCAAATTATGTGGAGCACAAGGTCTACTGTGTTCAGATTTATTTAGTCTCAAGAATCAACTCAGCATAGTCTTTGATTCCAGTTATTGTCTCCTATTTGCCATTGTACTCTTTAGACCCAAATATCCTCATGTTTCTACATTTAGACTGATACTTCATGATCTCTTCCTTTTGCTGTAAGAAGTGTTGTGATTTTTTTAAACTGTAGTGGTAGACAGAGGTTCACATCTGTGAAATCAGAATTCTTGTTCTCACATTGTACACTCAGCCTAAAGATTCTCACCAATTTGTCCCCAGTTACCTCTGTCTACATCACTTTAGAAATTGATAGGTACATTGCTGCAAACCCCTAGAATAGACACTCCAAGAATGCCTTAAATGGATTTAGCTTAAATGGACCTAAGTGTGGCAGTGATTTAACTAAATTGGTTTCTAAACAGATTGTTACATTGATGCAGAAACTGGCTGTAAACAAAGCCCTAAAGGAGACTGATGTTTCTAAGTTGGAATCACATCTCTACTCCATTGTCCTGGTGACCCTTAGAAAAGTACTGAGAGAAATTTGAAGGTTTGTTTACCCCTAAAGAATTCCCCAAAGATATTGCAACAGAATTTTATGGAGATTCCATGGTTTTGTGCGATCCTTCTTAAGGAACTCCCTTTCATCTTCTTCTCCAAAGATGTCACCTGGTGGAAGCGTGAGTTAATAAAATAGCATAAATGGCTGCAAATCCCTGTATCTCTAATGGGAGTCCGGGGTACCATGGGAAGTTGGGCAATTTTCTTTTGCGCAAATACTAAATGCACCGGAAATGAATTTCAGGGGGCACTGCAACTTTTTGCAAACTTGGGTCAAATTTGGCAAATGTTTATGGCTGAAAAAAACCCTTCAAGACTAATAATTTTCACAGTGAACTATTCTGGTGGTGAAGTGATTAGAATGGTGCTTGACTACTTCAGAAGAATGTGGGTGGAATAACCTCAAATTTTTGTTTTAAATTTGCAGTTTCTCTATAATCCTTTCTCTCCTCTCCAGGTGCTGGGGATATGTTGCGTGCATACAGCGACATGCGGGAGGCAAATTATAAAAATGCAGATAAATATTTCCATGCTCGTGGGAATTATGATGCTGCCCAAAGAGGACCTGGTGGTAAATGGGCAGCGAAAGTTATTAGGTAATGGATTCTACTTGGATTATGAATTAAAAGTTGGTAAAGAGCTATGCAATCAAATTACTATGAAGTACATTGTAATTCATAACTAGTTATTTTCCTGTGTGAAGCAAGAACATTTTTATTTGACTTCTGAACTGGCTAAGAGTGAAGATCGTGCCCATTTTTGAGTTGTAAAGGAGGTTTCTGAGCTGACCTATTTAGATATATTCTCAGATCAGATCCAATTACTATGTACAAGGAGGCCGATATTTTCACGCCAGGGCTTTTAAAATTTAAATAATTGCAGAACCTCACTTTAATTTAGAACCAGTTCAAATTGCCCTTGGTATTTTATCCAAAGAAACTATGATCATAGGTTCACTTGCAATCTTCTAATGAGGATTGTTTTAAAATGTTGATGTTGAACATGATGGCTATGGTACAGAAGAGCTTATGAGGAGTCAGTATATTTTAGTGGAGGCAAATAATGGGAAAGAGTTTCAATTCGCAACTACTGCAGTGATACACTTCTGGGATGACTCCTCTTATTCAGAAAAAGGCTAAGATTTGTATCTGTGTTTGTGTATGACAAGGTAAGTGGGCTAACATCTTTTATTGGAATAACTTCTGTTGGTGAGGTTTTTGTGCATGTCCTCAGTTTTTGGAAAATTAGTGATTAAAGTGTAGGGCAAAAGTGTAAAGTAAATAATTTAGTTATTGAGATTTAATTATAAGCTGTCTAAAATAACCTTTGTTTCCTCATTCCAGTAATGCCAGGGAAAATTATTTTAAAATATTGCTGTTGAACATGATGGCTATGATACAAAGGAGCTTATGAGGAGTAGGTAGAACTTAGTGGAGGCAAGTAATGGGAAAGCTTTTTAATTCACAACTACTGCACTGATGCACTTCTGGGATGACTTCTGCTATTCACAGACAGGTTAAGATTTGTGTCTGTGTTTGTGTGTGTCATGGTATAAGCCCCCACTCTGAACCTTAACGTCCAAAAGATGGGGTACTAGCATGAATTCCCCTAAACTTAATTACCAGCTTAGAACTTGTAGTGCTGCCACCAACCAGGACTTGCAGTGCCTGGTACACTCTGGTCCCCCCAAAAACCTTCCCAGGGGACCCCAAGACCCAGACCCCCTGGATCTTAACACAAGGAAAGTAAACCCTTTCCCCCACCGTTGCCTCTCCCAGGCTTCCCCTCACTGGGTTACCCTGGAAGATCACTGTGATTCAAACGTCTTGAATCTTAAAACAGAGAGGAATCACCTTCCTCCTCCCTTTCTTTCCCCCTCCCAGATTCTCCCTGAGAGAGAGACAGTAATCTTAACATAGAGAGAAATCAGGCTTTTCCTCCCCCCTTCTCTCCTTCCTCCCACCAATTCCCTGGTGAGTGCAGACTCCCTCCCCTGGGGTCTTACACAAGATAACCAAAAAATCAATCAGGTTTTAAAAAAGAAAAGCTTTTAATAAAAGAAAGAAAAAAGTACAAGTTGTCTCTGTAAAATCAAGATGGCAAATGTTACAGGGTCTTTCAGCTTATAGACACTAGAGAAAATCCTCCCCCCAGCACAAATACAAGTTTCAGCAACAGAGATACATTCCTTCCAGCAAATACATATGAAAATAAAGAAAACAAATAAAAAGACTAAACCGCCTTCCTAACTAGTACTTACTAACTTGAACAGAAGAGGCTGTTTCAGAAATTTGGAGATATCTGCTTACATGTCTGGTCCCTCTCAGAACCCAGAGAGAACAAAAACCCCGGGAAACAGCCCAAACAAAGGCTTCCCTCCACTGAGATTTGAAAATATCTTGTCTCCTGACTGGTCCTCTTGTCAGGTGTTTCAGATTCACTGTTTGTTAACCCTTTACAGGTAAAAGAGACATTAACCCTTAACTATCTGTTTATGACAGTGTGTGACAAGGTAGCTGAGCTAATATCTTTTATTGGAACAACTTGTGTTGGTGAGGTATTTGTGCGGGTCCTCAATTTTATGGAAAAGTAGAGATTAAGCTGTGGGGGATAAGTGGAAAGTAAATGATTGTTATTGAGATTTGATAATAAACTGTCTAAGATAATCTTTGTTTCCTCTTTCCAGTGATGCTAGGGAAGGTTGGCAGGATGGCATTAGTGGCAGAGGAGCAGAAGACACACATCAAGACCAGGAAGCAAATGAATGGGGCAGAAGTGGAAAAGACCCAAACCACTACAGACCAAAGGGCCTTCCCTCGAAATACTAATGCAGTCTGTAATACTTTACAGTGGTTCAATTTTTCTACTAGCTGTGCAAAACCACAATGAATAAAATCTTAGCATTCTGAAGCTCTCAATGAATGAACAAACACCCTCAGCTACAAGCACCCTAAGCAACATTAGAAATAATAAAAAACAATATCGGATACAAATCTTCATGATTCGGGGACAAAGGTAACACTTCACTGCCCCAGGTTTGGAAGAAACTTCCAGATTATTTAATGATGGTCCTTTACTCAATTTCTTGCATATTCCTGTGAAGCTGCGGGCACTGGACACTCTCAGAGACATGCTATTGAATTATTTGGATTCATTAATGTAATTCTTCTTTTTATTATTATCATCCCCATTTTACAGTCAGGGATCCAAGGCACAGAGATGTTAATTGACTTTCTTCACATCACAGTGAGGTCTACAGCAGAGATAGGAATGGAGTCTAGTCCTCTAATTATAAGACCATCCTACCTGGCTAATTAGTTTGGGGAGTAAAAACCACCATACAAAGGTTTAAGTATCATGGCAAAAACAGAAATTTTGGGGGCAGGTCAGGAGGAAAGCTAACATTTGAAATGAAAGGATGAAAACACATTTTCCATGGTACTGGGAGTCTAGGTCCACTTTAATAAGCAGTAATAGTGCTTATGCTTAAAAAATATATATTTATTGTTGTCAGGTGGGTAGAACCCCTGTTCCGTCTGAAGTCAGGCTAAAAAGGCTGGATCAGAGTCATCACTGGATGAAATTTCCCATTGTTGCCGAAGAGCAGGAGTGAGTGGAAACAGAACCAGACAGGGGTGACAAAACTAAGTTCAGGACTAGTTAATGTACATTGATAAAATCTTGGAAACACTGTAGGGTTTAAAAGGCTCAATGCTCACAACTTGAAGTCAAAAAGAAAGTAAAGGAAAGGAGAAGCACAAAACCAAATCAAAATGAAACCAGTATTTTCTGGTTGTATGCATCCCAATCTTTGGATAGTTACCAGGCAGCTGACAATAGCCTTATTAGAGTTTTCTGCTAGTGCATTTAACCCTAGCATCTTCACTTAAAAACAAAGGAATCTTAAAAATGTCAAAATCATGTCGGCCTAACAGTCCTGAAGAAGAACTCTGTGCAACTCGAAAGCTTGTGTCTTCAACAACATTTGGTCCAATAATAGACATTACCTCACCCACCTTGTGTCTCTAATAGCCAGGGAGCACTAAGTGCTACAACAACAATGTAATTAGCCACTAGTCCCACTCTTGAAGCAAAGCTCAAACAAATTTGCAGCGGTGCAGTGGGGGGTTCTTAGCATGACTCTGTTCAAATAATTTTTAAGGCCTTTCCTCAATTTTTAGGGTAAAAGTGCACAGTCAAAAGGCGTCAAATCTTAGACAATTTGTTGGCAGTAGAGGGCGCTGTGGGGCTGGTGAGGTGCTGTCTGTGGGGGGCAGGGCTGCAGGGGGCGCTGTGGGCCGGCTGAGGTGCTGGATGTGGGGGGCAGGGCTGCAGGGGGCGCTGTGGGGCGGCTGAGGCGCTGTATGTGGGGGGCAGGGCTGCAGGGGGCGCTGTGGCGCGGCTGAGGCGCTGTATGTGGGGGGCAGGGCTGCAGGCGCGGCTGAGGCGCTGTATGTGGGGGCAGGGCTGCAGGGGGCGCTGTGGCGCGGCTGAGGCGCTGTCCGTCTGTCTCTCTCTGGTTGGCTGCCGGCCGGTTGTTGGTGCCGGCCCCAGGAGCCGCGCGGCGGAGAGGGCTGAGCCCCGCTGCCAGGTGAGCCCGCGGAGCCGATGCAGGAGCCGCTCCCGTCCCGGCAGCAGCGTGAGGGCCGAGCCCCCGGGGAGGGGAGGAGAGGAGGGAGCGGCCTGTGATTCGCTCCGGGAGCCCCCCCCCCCGCACCGCGCCTGTTCCTCGCCGGGCGGTGGGCGGACTCCGCCTGCCCCGGCCCGCAGTGACGGGCGGGGAGTCAGTGCCCCGCGCGGCGTGTGCGCTGTGCGGTCTGGGTGCATGGGCCGGGGGCAGGGGATCTGGCGTCCAACGGGCTGTGTGGGGGGCGGAGCCGGTGGAGGGGGGTGTCCCGGCGGGGTAGGGACCTGGGTGCAGGGAGAGGAGGTGGGGCGGAGGGAGGAATCAGTGCTGTGTGGCGTGAGGAGTTCGTGCCCTGGGGGGGAAGGGGACACAGGTCGTGGTTGCGGAAGACCAGAAGGCCGGATAATCTTTTTGTGCCCCCGGCGCCAACATATTTGCGGGCCCCCATGGGGCAAGGTGCAGGGGGCAGTATGGTCAGTCTGGAGAGTGAAGGGCGGGCGGGGGGCAATGAGGCAATGGGGGGAGCAGCCCAGCAGGAGGCTCTGGTTACAAACCTGTAGCTACCAGGCGCACACTAGCCTGTGCTGCCAGTTTGCCCCTTCCCCTTGAGGGCGGGTCCGCACCACAGTGCCCTACCCTTATGCCCCCCCCCCCGCCCATAGACCTCCCCACTGCCCACCACCTTCTTCACAGTCCCGCTATCACAGATGCACAGCACCCCATCTTCCTGAGGGCATTCTGCACCAAAAAATTAAAAATTCTGCACACAATGTTTTAAAATTCTGCATATTTTATTTGTTAATAAATAAATGTAGGGGCTCCAACATGGCAGTGGGGAGCACAGAACACTGGTTGCATAGAGGTGGGAGAATACCCTGCAGCCTCCTGCACTCCACTGAGACAGGGATTTGGCAGTGAGGTTGCACCCAACCTTGACACAGTGCAAGGGCCAGGGCTGCCCCAGAACACTCTGGGGCCTTGCCTCGCTGTGCCATGTGCACCAGGTGTGGGTAAGCAGGATCCAAGTACAGAGGGGCTTAGTGTGGGGATAAGAGAGTTCTCTGTGGGGCAGTCTGGGTGCAGGCCGCTCAGTGGGAGAGCTGGATGTACAGAAGCTCATATGGGGGTTTGCAGGGGCAATGGGACTCTGCAGGGATCCAGGTGAAGGTGTTTGGGGCTCGGGAGGGGTTCATTTGAGTGAGGGTCTAGGTGATTGGGGCTCAGTGGGGAGGGTGTGTGTGTGGGGGCTCATCAGATGGTGCAGAGGAAGGGGAGGTCGGGCTTGTGAGGCTGAGGGTTTGATGGGGCTGTTTAACAGGGGAGCCCCAGTTTCTGCCAAGGGGATGCCGCATGCTGGGCTCCAGCTTCCCCCATCCCCTTCTTTTGCTCATCCCATGCCCCTTTCCCTACTGCCCCATCTCCTCCCCACTCCACCCCCTTCGTCCTCACTGCCTCTTTCCGCTAGTTCCTGCTTCCCCTGCCCCTTCTCTTCTCCATCCCATGCCCCTTCCTCACTGCTCCATCTCCTCCCCATCCCACCCCCTTCCTTCCCCACTGCTTCTTTCCCCCTAGCCCCAGCCAGCCCTGCCATTGCCCACCATAGGCACTCACTGTTGTACAGAAAACAGGGTAGCTCCCAGCACACGGAAGAGGAGCTCAACCAGCACTAGGACCCAGAAAGTGGCATCTTCTGAGCAGCACCCTCTTTTTTCAGCTGAGCAGCTCTGTGCTTGCAGAAAGTGGGGGAGGCAGTGGTATGTGACTCCGTGAGCCCCCACATCTTGCCTCTGTTTGGGGGTACTGCCCCCCAAACTAAGCCCATTCTCAGCAGTCATCCCCATCCCTTTGCTTCTCGGTCACTTTTGAAAGGGAAGCAAAGAAATCTGCAGGGGATCTGTTTTCATTCCCCCAGGAGTACCCCACACAGAATCCCCATTGCCCTGTCCCCCCCGCTCCCAGCAGACCCTCCAGAGACCCACTCCCCCATGCCCTTCCTGCCCCCCAGCCACACTCACCGACCTGCTGGCAGTGACTATGTCCATGCATGGGCTGAGCCTGCAGCAGTGCTGGGGCCGGTCAGGGATCCCTTTGGCCCCTCGGAAGCAGCACAACTGGCCAGGACAGAACATGAGTCCAGCCTTCCCTGGCCAGGCTCCCTCAGGACCCACATGCCTGGAGGGGCTCAGTAGGACCGTCCCTAGACATCCTTAGACCTCGACGGGGGGGAGCTGCACCAAAGTCTGTGGGGGGCAGGAGCAAGCTTAGGGAGCAGGAAGGAAACTGCCCCCCAGCACGAGCAGGCTGTGGCCAGGTCACTCCATTTCCTGCTGCCCTGTGAGTGCAGGGCGCACCCGACCCCTGCTGCAGCCCCTCGGGGAAGGGGTGGAGTGGAGGCGGGATTGGGGCGGAGCAGGGATGGGAAGGGGGGGTGGGGGCAGCTTTTATGGCCAGCTCAGCTGTCCAGGGGAGGCTGAAGCAGCAATTCCGGACACTAGGGCCCCTTCTGAGTGTGGGCCCGGCGCCATGGAGCCACTGCCGCCATGGTAAACCCAGTACTGGGACCTCTCCATGGTTTGATGGGGACAGGCATGCTGCCAGCTCTTGCCTGGAGTCACTCCCCACTCATGTTTGTTTGTAGAGAAGCAGGATTGCTGGAAAGCTTCTAGTCCAGAGATCGTGCTGGATTTCTGAAAAATGGACCGGAATCCTTCACCCCCTTCTAGTGATGCTGAGGATGAGCAGGCTGCCGGGGATTCCATTGGGAACACAGTCTACAGCAGGCATTGGCTGTTCAGTATCCTTACAAAACTGATTGAGGTGCGTGACAAGTACCAGTCATCAGTCTCAGAAGACTGGGGGACGCTTAGGTACTGAGCTTTTTCTATGTTAACTGTTGGCCTGTAGGTTAAATAATGCGTGTTGTAACATGGAGAGAAAGTGACCTCAGTGAATAACCAGGAATAAGATTGTTCATTATTATAAGGAAGGGTGAAGAGCTATTTAATCTAAAGGACAACTTTGGTGCAAGAATAAACGGATGTAAACTGCTCAGGAACAAATTCAGGCGGGAAATTAGAAGAAAGTTTCTAGTCATTAGAGGATTGGAAACAGCATCCCAATAGGAGTTGTGTGGCAACCAACTCAGTTAGTTTTATAAGAGCACTGGAGAAATTTATGAGTATAATTTATGAGTACGTATGACAAGGTTGATTGTGATGTAGGGAGTCAAGGCTTAAGAGCTCTGGGGTTCACTTCTGGTTTATGTTTCATGTTCCTAAAAGCTCATGTTTCTTGGTTTTAGTCAGCCACTGGTGGGGGTCCTGAAGGCATTTCCTGGCCCCCAATGTATTCTGTGTGTGTGTTCTTTTTTTTTATTTCCTTCCTTTAAAGCATCAGGGATGGCCAGGGCTGGAGATAGGACATTGGATAGGGAGGGCCAGTACTCTAAGTTGGCTGGTTGGTTCTTGCTCACATTCTCAGGGTCTAATCAATTGCTATATGTGGGGTGAGAAAGGAATTTTCCCCCAGTTTAGCTTGGCAGAGGCCTTGGGGGATTTTTTCTTCCTCAGCAGCATGTGGATACGGGTTTATCTAGGTATAATCTCACTTAATCAATTATTTCCCTGCCATTGCGGGGGCCTAGGGCACTGGTGCACCTCAGTCTGTGGCACATAATAGTCTAGTCTGTTGTGGGCTGTAAAATTTTTGTCTAATTTTGATGGTTCGATTTAGTGTCCAGATGCTGGGTGGTGATGGTGGCCTATAATATATAGAAGGTCAGACTGGATGATCTGGCTGTCCCTTCTGGCTTAAACTGTGTGACTGTGACTTGTTTTCACTACAGCTTTAGTTATTTAAAGTTCACTAGACATCTCTGATATTGTTGTATGATTTGATAACTTTAATGTAGCTAGCCCAGAGCACACAATTAATTTGTTACGAGAAATATATCTTACTCACCTGTGTGTAATATCTCTGCAAAGGAAGTAATACTTGAACATTTCAAGAGAGGACCTCCCACTCTCTAACAAATGTTGTTTAAACTTCCCAGCAGTCTGTCAGATAGGTAAGTATTGTTATTCCTGCTTTTTTAGATGGGTACATTGAGGCAAGATGAGGTGAAAGGCCTGCATATTGTTAAAGGAAAATATTTTCTGCCTAAGAAGATTCATTTAGAAAATGCTTAAAAATGAGCAGTACAGTTTTGGAAGGTCTGAAAAAAGTAGATTGTTAGTGACGTCTGTCTTTGGATAACTAAAGCAATAGATAGTCTTGAACAATTCATTGTAGTTCTTCACTGTCACTCCCTTACTATTGCTCCATTTTCTTTTTACTTCACTTGATAGGTCATTAGCCCTGAAAAGAGTGATTCCAACTCGAACCACGAGGAAGTACAGACAGAGCTAGATGAAGAAATGGAGAATGACATCTGTAAAATGTGGGACATGTCAATGGATGAGGTATGTTGGTGAGCAGTCTGTAATGAAGTATTGAATACAACTCTAAAATTGAGAAATTTCTCTGCAGTGGTTCAACCTTTCACTGAATATCCTCAGTCAAAATGCTCCTCAAAGAAGAGGATTGATAGCTCTGGTTAGTGCAAGACCTAGAAACAAGCACTCTTTGCCAGCTTCCCAACTTGAATGGTGTTGCTCCTTCTCTATTTTAGCTGATGCTACCTGCTGAGGGTCCCCTAAGCAGAGTATGAAAGATGCCTGTCCCTGTCATGAAGCTTGTTCAAGTACGAGGCTGAGAATAGCAAGCATTTTTTATGCACTCTAAAGCAAACACTAGCTCGAGTTGGCAACCTTTCAGAAGTGGTATGCCGAGTCTTCATTTATTCACTCTAATTTAAGGTTTCGCGTGCCAGTAATACATTTTAATGTTTTTAGAAGATCTCTTTCTTTAAGTCAGTAATATATAACTAAACTATTGTTGTATGTAAAGTAAATAAGGTTTTTAAAATGTTTAAGAAGCTTCATTTACAATTAAATTAAAATGCAGATCTCCCTGGACCAGTGGCCAGGACCTGTGCAGTGTGAGTGCCACTGAAAATCAGCTCACGTGCCGTCTTCAGCATACGTGCCGTAGGTTGCCTACCCCTGCACTAACTCATGAAGAAAGATCTTCAATTAGACACAGGCAGTTGGATCCTGGGAACAGAAAGGGAAGTCACATTGGTGACACATTGGATGGAGTCACATTGGTGCTAAAGTCCAATATCTTTTCATATGTTGAGGACAAGATTTAGAATAAAATCTGCTGCTGTCACAATAGTACAAGCAGGGCTTTGGAGCGGAGTTCGGAGCTGGAGCGCGAAGCAGCTCCGGAGCAGTGAAGCTGCAGGTTTTTGCCTGGAGCTGAAGCGGAGCTAGAGCACAGCTCAAAAGCCCTGAGTACTAGTATATGCGCCGACTGTATCACTGCGCAAGAAAGAAACCAATGAATTTTGTAATGATCTACAGAAAACAATACAAGTTTGAAGACAAAGTATATTATAGTGTTGGGAAACTTTCATGTGAAAGTAGGATTGGACTGGATTTCTGGGATGGAGCAAAAGGGCAGACTGAAACTCAATGAAGAAAGCAAAACAGGAGAGAAGCTACTAAATTTCTGCCTATGTAACAACCCAGTGATAATGAACACACTGTTCTAACAAAGAAAGCTGATGAGGGAGTGGAATTGGCTATCACTTGATGGGCTAAGTAAGAATACGATAGACATTGTACTTGTGAATTGCAGGTGAAAATCACGTGTGTTGTCATGCAGATGATTTGTGACAGATACTGGATCAATTCATAAGTTAATGTCGGCATTGATGGAGTTGAAGCCTGGAGCAGCTGAAACCGTGCCAAGAGCTAAAATCTATGACCAGTTGATCAGGAAATGTGTCAGGAAAGAATACAAAGAAGCTGTGCAGAAAAACATCATGTTTCTGGTGAAAGAAGAAATGAACATTGAAAAAACATAGAACAATGTTGTTTTTTTTAAAAAAGAGGAATACACAAAAAGAAGTGGAGGAGGAGTGCCTGTGGCACCTTAGAGACTAACAAATTTATTTGAGCATAAGCTTTCGTGGGCTACAACCCACTTCATCAGATGCATAGACTGGAACATATAGTAAGAAGATATATATACATACAGAGATCATGAAAAAGTGGAAGTAGCCATACCAACTATAAGAGGCTATTTAATTAAGATGAGCTATTATCAGCACGAGAAATGGGCCATCTTGATTATCACTATATAATAGTTCATCTTAATGAATTAGCCTCTTACAGTTGGAATGGCTACTTCCACTTTTTCATGTTCTCTGTATGTATATATCTCTTCTTACTATATGTTCAATTCAGTGCATCTGGTGAAGTGGGCTGTAGCCCATGAAAGCTTATGCTCAAATAAATTTGTTAGTCTCTAAGGTGCCACAAGTACTCCTATTCAGTTTGCAGATATAGACTAACACAGCCGCTACTCTGAAACCAACAAAAATAAATATGACACAAGTTGTATTGAAAGATAAGAAAACTGAATGGGACATATAAGTTGAAGCTGTCAACAGTGAAAGACAAGTGGGGGCAAATAGTTGAGGATGAAGAAGCAAAGGAGGGAAAGAATATTTTGAAGAGTTGTACAGAATCCGGAACACAGTAGATGAATGGTCCCTGAAAAGTTTTCCTGTACAAATGAGAGAGAAGAGAAGCCGGAGTTCTTAGAAGTAAAGATTTCACTAGAAAGTCTGAAAAAGGAAAAAAAGCTTGGAATTAACAACATACCTCCAGAGCAGTTTGGTGCAAGTGAGGAACACACATTAAAGGCAATGCACAAACTATTTAACAAGATTTAGAAGTAAGAGCAAGTGCAGAGCGAATGGGGGAAAGCAATAATAGTACTGATCTATAAAACAGGAGATAAGAATGAGTATAAGAACTATGAAGGAATCAGCTTACTGAGTATGCGGGGAAAAGCACACATCAGAGCCTTGCAGAGGAGAATGAAGAGGTACCCATAAAACAGTGCTTGCAGAGGGACAGACCGGATTTAGACCAGGATGGAGTATAAAAAGTCAGCTCTTTGTTTTGAGACAGATATCAGAGAAACAGATAGAACACAACCAAATTTGTTATAACAACTTTAGAGATTTTAAACCTTTTGGTAGCGTTTGGCAGAAAAGATTATGACAAGTCTTGAACATATGGCATCCCCCAAAAATTGATCAAGCTGGTAGAAAACATCTACAGCAAGTCAATGAGTATGGCGAAAGTAGACAAGAAGCTGATGGGAAGGTTCAGGATAGCCATGGAAGTGAGACAAGGATTCACTCTTTAGCCAGATTTGATCATCTTGGTACTGTAAGCAGTATTGATTAGCACTGAGAGATAATATGACTCTTCTTATTTCATGTGGGAAGATAGCGAATAACCTTAGATTCACAGAGAATATTGATTTCATAGAACTGTCCAAGGGAGATTTACAGAGAATAACTGCCAGGTAGACTGGGAAAACAGAAAATTTGCTTTGAAGATCAGCAGGAGGAAGGCAAAAACTGTGACAACTGGAAGACAAGAGGGAAGAGTTCAAGATCAAACATATCTACAGTTGTGTGTCTCTTATTTTCTTTCGTCATTGACTGTAATTGACAAGCCTGCAGGGGTTGGTAGATATCTCACCTGTCCTAGTGAATCTGACAACTGCTTGATCCAGCCTGATTTCATGAGAGAAACGTTTGATTTGCATGTAGAAATTATATTTTAAAAAGGAAAAAAAATGCCTAATTAACACTTTTTCTCCCCAGGATGTCGCATTATTTCTCCAAGAATTTAATGCCCCTGATATATTTATGGGAGTGTTTGCCAAGTCTAAGTGTCCTCGACTTATTGTAAGTATAGATTAATGGAAACTGCTATCCTGTTTAATAGCAATAACCGATAGTCCTGGGTGAACATGTGCAAAATATCCTCCCCTTTCTCCTTCCTTCATGTTTTGTTTGTATATGATTTGAATGGTGAGGAGGGGGGTGGCTTGTAAAATACACTACATTCAGTGCTTTCAATCTTTCTTCTGCTCATTGGTCTATGATCAGTGCTTAAAAATTGTTACAGGTCTTGAATGTAGGTATTCTTGTCTCCCAAAGTGATTTTGATCTTAGTGGATTATCAGATATCAGTGCTTAAAATGCTATCATTCTTATAATCACTTGTTGTCCTGCCGCATTCCCCCTCTGTCCTTCGCCGCTGCCGTTACCTCTTCCTCCCCCGCTTTCAGTTCATGTGATTTTAGCAATCTGTATCTCACAGTCCACTAAAGATAGGAATTAAGATTTGGAATTCCAGAAGTGCTCACTGTTGTCTTAACTCCATTCCCACTGAAGTCAGTGGAAGAAGAGTTAGGCTAATACTGATGGCTTTTGAAAATCTCACTCTTAATGCTTTGTCATTTGAAAGCTGGGTTCCAAATTCTTTGATCATATACTGCCGTGGTGTTGGCTTCTCTCCTGAGCAATTTGAGACAGTGACTGCCAAAATTGTGGTGTAATTTAAAGGTGGTGAAAAAAGACGGGAGTAAAAATGACTTTTTTTTTTAACCTTTTGACCTGCCAGCGCTAGATCCAAACTTTGTTACTGAAGATTTAAGATTTCCAGGTTTCCAGTGACATTTGTTATTAGCACTGGTTATTCACAAGATACTTCAGAGCCCTTGATCTCTGTGCAGAGCTGTACATTCTTTTGTTCATAGTCCAAGAGTGAATATAGTCTGTTGGTGATATCTGCTGCATTTTGTTTTTAAAAATACTGCTATCAGAAATTGAGAGAGTCTGTTGGGTTTTTTTTGAGAAGATCCTTTCTCTTATCAGGAGGTGACTGTGTCATTGGGTTGCATTTGCATGCCAAGTTGTTTGTTCTTATGCTGTTCTTATGTTTATGAATCCAACTAAGCTCCAAACTGATTTGCACAAAATATCTATTTGTCTGGCCTAACTAACGAAACCAGAGACATTTGTTTCAAGGTATATGATTTTTTTAAACCCTTAACTAAGATAAGCCGGAGGAATACTTGCCATCATTTGCCCATAGTATAATTGGCCATCAGTGCATCCGAGGCATTCCTACATGACATCTCTAATGGAAACATTCAGTCTGTGTGGAAAGTGAATGCTTATACTAACTTATGTAGGAGAGAAGTGAGAACCAGCTCCACCACAGTTAGATCTGTACCCTAAGGTCATGGAAAGGAAATTGTCACCTATATTGCATTGTCTAATCTAACTATATTGTGATTTCACAGGAAATCTGTGTGGGAATATTGGGTAATATGGCCTGTTTCCAAGACATATGCATGTCTATTAGCAGAGATGACAATCTTGGGTAAGTTTTTGTGCATGTGCTTTTGCTTTCCATCGTGTGTGTATATGTTTTCAAAATATGGATTAAACATTAAGACTCTTTTTAGTCTTAGATTTTGGACCAAATAGATTAGGTTAAAATTAATTTGATTATAAATATGTTTGTCTCTGTAGTAGTTTCTTTTATTTTTTAACAAAGAAAGGATCATTTATTGGGCTTGTCTGTCTTGAGAAGTACAATGCACATAAATTAATCCACTGTTCTGTGTCTCACGCGGATTATGTTAAGAGGAGGAACACAGTTTCTTGTCCCCTGCCCCAACTTATTTCAGGCGTTTCAACTGACTATTTACTGATTGAAAGATAATGCTCCTTTGAGAAATTTTCAGTGTTTAAAAAAAGCTATGATGAAGAGAGGAACTGTCAGTTAACCATAAATCCCCTCTTATCACTTATCATAAGCCCTTGAGCATATATTGATGCCCAGGAATGCATTTTGTCTGAATTTTTAGAATTAGAAATATCATTAATCTCTACACAAATAGAGGAGGATTTTACTTTTATGTTGGGGCAAACTGCTGGTATGAAAAATTGATGTGAAATTAATCCTGTTCTAAAATTAATTTTTTTCTTTAAGAACAATTCAGTTAAACTTCACATTGTAACTTTTATTTACAGACAAATGTTATTGCAGCATTTGTGTGATTCGGACTCTCCTACTCTGCTGGAAACAAGCAGGTAGGGCATCTTGTTAGCAACTGAAATATTGATGTTTGATAGAGTTTTAATGTGTTCTAATGACTGTAAATAAAATCCTTGAGAGTGGGCTGATTGTTTTGTTTTCTCTCCCTTTCCCTTCTTAAATTCCACAGTGCACTTGGATTTCATCCCCTGTGGGCCTGATTTTTTTCTCCATTGTACCAGTAGGATTAGTGTAAATCCACAGTAACACTACTGTAACTAGGATCTGACCCACTGTATTTTAATTACATGCAAAGCTAAAATTGCAATTATTGTCTAGGTTGTTGTTAACTTGCCTCTCCCAAGCTGAGGTGGCCAACATCTGGGTTGAAAGAATCCGAGAAAACCCATCCGTGTATGACTGTGTTTGTTTTATCATGTCAAGCTCTACAAATGGTAGGTTGCCAAGTAATTTGGGTATTGGTGGTATTAGATAAAACACAATGCTGAAGTACATCTGAATTGTAGAGACAAATGGCTTTGTTTTGAAAGTGCAGAATACATTAAAAATAGTAAACTTAATGAATACAGAATAAACTGCATCTACTCTTGTAGATTTTATAGATCTGTCCAAGCCCTACAGAAAAAGGGAAGATTGAAATCAGCCCTAGATTTAGGTCTGTGCCAGATCAAATTTCTTTCCTTAAGGCAAATCACATGGTCCTTACTGAAATACATGTACATGGCATTTTTATTGTTTTAAAACAAGCCCATGTTTTCAGTTATTCCAGTATAACATGGTATCTCTTTTTAAGGTTTACTATCTAAATACACTGTTTTCATGTTAGGACTAAACTGAAAAACACTTAGAAAAATAAGCCAAGTACTGGCAGCTATTCCGCTTATTCTTGTAACATTACAACACTTACACTGTTTTAAGCATGTAGCTTGACTGACATTTATAAAAATGTGTTTTTCATCTTCAGCTAAATAAAAACATCAGGACGTTTGTGCAAAAAATCCTAAAATTTCAGCTTTTTGGCTTAAAAGAATGTTAGCCGTAGTATTCCCTATTTTAAGAAATAATAATACTTTGCTCTTCTATTTGAGGGTCTCATATGTTTGATTTGTGAAGTGCTACTCAACATGAGTATTTGTTCTGAGTTTTGGTTTTTGTGTGTTAACAGAGGTGAGAATTTTGTATGCTGGTTTTTCATTATTCATCAAAATTTATTATGTTTTTGTCTGTGCAGTTGAACTGCTGGTTAAAGTGGGCGAGGTGGTGGACAAGCTCTTTGACCTGGATGAAGAACTAATGTTAAATTGGATTAAAAATGGCTCTTGTCAATTGGTGGGACAGTCTACAGATGATTCTCCAGAAGAACGTCCAGATTTTAAGATTGTACCTTGTGTACTTGAAGCAGCAAAACAAGTCCGGTAAATATGCTCTTTCTCCTTTACTTTTGGGACCAGGGTGACTGCTGATTATCTTCTTGAGTCTCAATCTTGAAACTCTTGACTTCAGTGGGACTACTATTAGTGACAAGATTTAGTCCCTGTGGTTCGTCATATAAAAGTGTCATGATTTATTATTCTAAAGTTTCTTGTTGTTTATGGGCCAGTTGGATAATCCTTGTATCCTAGTGTTCAAGAAGAGTCATTTTTCTGTTTATAATGAATTCATCTGTTTTGTTTTTGTTTTATATAGCTCAGATAATCCAGAGGGGCTTGATGTTTATATGCACATCTTGCAGCTCCTAACCACAGTGGATGAGGGCATTCAGGCTATTGGTAAGACACGTGACTTTTTGTATATTATGGAACAATGCTGCAGTGACGTTCGATTGTGATAGATACTTAAGTTAAAAAAAAAAAAATTCTCTCCTTGAATCAATGTTTTTTTCTTTCTCAAGTGCAGTCTCCTGATGGAGGAAGAGAGACTTGGACTTTACTTTATGGTTTGGTTTGCCATGAACTTTGCCAGCCAGATGATCCACCGATCATCATTCAAGAGCAGAAGAGTGTTTTGGCCTCTATTTTGTCTGTACTGTCTGCCATGTTTGCTTCACAGATACAACAGGAATATGTCAAGAGGAGAAAAAGCAAGTATAATTTTTACTTCTTGTACAATTGATTACTAGAGTCATGGCAGTAGTGAGGTGGTGTGTTGTTTTAATTTATTAATGGTTACTCAAGACTGGTTTAGGGCACAGAATTGTTACAGGTTTAGAACACCATAAAGGTAACAAATTGGCCCGTTGTAAAGATAGGGGTGGCTTGCAACTCTCCTTTCTATACCAGAGTTCAGATTTTAAACATTTCTAAAATTCTGGAGGTATTTAAAGCTGGATTTTCAGCTGAGTCTCCTTTTTACCAGTTATGGTGATAAGTAATAGAACTGCAAAAATAATGCTTGTTAATAACAGAGGCTGGGGTTGCAGTTATTTTAAGAGGTAGGGGGGAATTCCCCATTTAATTCATGTATTTTTATCATTTGCATCAATTGTGAATGTCACTGAGAAATGGATGAAAACATAGGCCAGCCTTTAAAATGGAAAGTAGTGACATGGAACGAGAGCTGATTTCTTTAGCAGCAGAAGATTGCACTGCTCACTTGGCTGGGAGTTGGGTTTATTCTTGTGCAAAGTTTAGTGTACTACCTTCTGTTTTCCTTTCTTCAGATGATATCTAAACTGAAGGGCTTAAAGCGATTTCCAGGTTTCCTTTGTTATTGGGTCTGGGCTTGGTACAGCCTAGGTATACAAGTAATAGGGAGAGGGCTCAAGGAGTTGGACCTGCACAAGGTAGCACATACCCTTCCAGTAAAAGAGGGGAGATTGGTTTGGCTTAGGCATCAGAAGCATGGGAGGTATTTTGCTTGCTGTGAGCTGTTGTTGGAGAAATTCCCCCATGCCATGGGGCTATGTCTTTAAAGACACATAGCCTGTAGAAAGGAGTGGTGTGCAGTTATGATAGGAAGTGAAATGCCAATTGTATATAACAATTCCCAGTTCTCTAGAGTTTTGTCTCCTGGATTGTGCCATCTCCTAACACTTCTAAAAACCTTATTGACAAACGGTGACATACAGATAAGATGTGGTCTTGAAGCAATCAGAGCGTATATTTCTATATCCTTATCAAATCTTTCTTCATGTTTCGAAATGGATCCTCTTGATAGTAGCTTGAAAAAAATGCCAAATCTGTCTTTTGGTTTGTAAAACTCTGGTTTCCTGGTTTTGTATATTAGATATGCCTCTGATTGGGAGCTTGATTCGAATCTTACAAAACACGGAGGACTGTGGGAAGAGATCTTTTGATAACGCAAAGAAATCTCAACCGGAGGAGACTGAGAAGTCGGGAACAGTTGAGGAAGACTTCCATCTGAAAATCTTGAAGGATATCTGTTGTGAATTGCTTTCCAATATGCTTCAAGAATTGACTAAGGTAAAGAGAAAAATTATAGGATTTTATGCAGAGGAGGGAAAGAGGAAAGTTTATTATTTAAGGGGTATTTTCTTCCTTTTCTTTGCTCAAAGTACAACTATGTGCCAGAATTGTGTTGTGTAAGGTTCTGATTAGAGAAGTGACTTGGAGGTACAACTGTAACCTATATGGCACAAGATAGAGATCAAGATATTTCTGAATTCTTCAGTCTGTTTTGTGAGATAAATTATCTTCTTGATGTACATTGCTAATTCCTTTTTGAATGTGAATTAATTAATTTAAGTCAGGGAAAGAATACATGTATGTCTTTAAGCAATTTGTCAGCTCTTGGCTAAAAAGTTCTGAAGATCTTTTTTGTGAAAGCATTTAAGCTGAGAGAATGTTTTTCCGCTTTCTATTCAATTTTATGTCAGCTATTGTTTCTAGACCAGGGATCGGCAACCTTTGGCACGCGACCTGTCTGGGAAATCAGCTGGGGGCTGGGGTGGTTTGTTTACCTGCAACGTCCGCAGGTTGGGCCGATCACAGCTCCCACTGGCCAGGGTTCGCCATTCCAGGCCTATGGGGGCTGCGGGAAGCGGCCCAGGCCGAGGGATGTTCTGGCTGCTGCTTCCTGCAGCCCTCATTGGCCTGGAATGACGAACTGCAGCCAGGGGGAGTTGCGATTGACCGAACTGCGGACACTGCAGGTAAACAAACTTTCCCGGCCTGCCAGCGGATTTCCCTGCTCTAGACTATAAGCTTTCTTACTTGTTCATGCACATCAACAAAAACAGATGAAAGTCAGTGCAAAAAACTATTAATACTTTTTCTGGGTAAATATCGGGTTTTATTTTGGTGGATGGAAAGATGGGGGAAAAAAATTATTCAGTAGACTAATGCTCTGAATTCCATTCATCAATGTGGTTTGCTGCAGAATTAAAACAATTCAAAACACAATGCCACCTGTGAGTTTAAGAAGACAATACATCTCCAATTCCTAAATAAAACTTTTCATTTGAATAAAAAGTTTACTGTTGTATATTTAGAACTATTAGACTATGAATATTTACATTTAATAATTGGATCACATCATGTGCAGTGCATACACTCAACTTCATCCTTTTTTCCTGCTTTTGTTTTTTTTAAACTTTTGAGTACTTCCTTGAGTTCTGAAACGTATTCTGATACAGAATTTCATTTTCTTCGCATTTGTATTTGTCAAATCTTTAAACTGTTATCTGATAACAGCTTGAAATGTGTACATGGTGGGCATGAGATTCATCAGTATGTTCAGTTGCGCACGCACTTCAGAGCTTGTGCCTATGCCTGTAGACTAATATGTAGCTTTACTTCAACAGACAGTTTTGCACATACACACAGACAAATGTATTATCATAATATAATACAATGCATGAAATATCTGTATTTTTCTAATAAAACAAGTTATTTTTTATATATTTGAATGATACAAAAGTAGGGTGAAAATCAGAAAAAACTGAATAATACTTTTTGTAAAACCTGGGAGTTTTTTGTAAATGAAAACAAAAGTAGGGTGAAAATCAGAAAAAAATGAATAATACTTTTTGTAAAAACTGGGAGTTTTTTGTAAATGAAAACGAAGGGACTTGTTTATATGGCACTGTGCATGTGACTGAGATTATGTATTCAGCAGCTGTTTATGAAATACTAGTTGTGTTTATTTTTTACTGTTGTTTTCTAGGAAAACATATTGGAGGGTTTGAACCAGGGGCATCTAAATGAACAGAAATGTTCCTGTGCTTTTCAAAATCTTTTACCACTGTATTTCACTTCTGTGAGTATGTGACCAAATCTTTAACATGGGTGA
Organism: Gopherus evgoodei; assembly: GCF_007399415.2. Classification (NCBI taxonomy): domain Eukaryota; kingdom Metazoa; phylum Chordata; order Testudines; family Testudinidae; genus Gopherus; species Gopherus evgoodei. The sequence goes on along the minus strand of NC_044325.1, from coordinate 109,427,721 downwards.
AAACATGCAGGGCAATTTATAGCCAGGTATAGAGAGGGCGGGATTACTCTGACATAAGATGCAGTATCTAATGCAACATCAGACATTCTTATTTTCTTTCCTTTTCTTTTGGCTCACATCAGCCAAAACTTTGAGCTAGATCATCAGCTCATAAATTGGCAGAGCTTCTTTGTTTTTATAGAATGATTTAAAAAAAAAATCTGATTTCCAAAGAACAAAAAATATATACGTATATTTTTTTAAGCAAGATCAAACCTTCACTGGTATTAGAACAAATTGTATTCTATAGGTTAGTCTGTGGATGTCACTGGCCTCAATGATATCTTGTGACAAGAGTTTAGCATGATTCAAAAAAGGTTTAACTATTTATATAGATAACTAGAAGATCCAGTTCTACACTAGTAAACACTTAAAAACAAAAAAAAAGTCTTGGAAGTGATGTAAGCAGTCATTCTTCAGGCTTCAAACCAGCTTCTAATTTTGGACATTTGGGCGGCAGATTATTCTGTAACTGCCTAGTGTGGAGTTTCTTGCACCTTCTTCTGAAATATTACTGTCTGCTGTCAGTGAGAGGATACTGGAATATACAGGGCAATTCCTGTGTTCCATCTCATTGTGATTGGCATATTTGTGTTTTATTTCTAGGTGGAAAGTTTCCTGGAAGCACTGCGTGAGGCTGATCAGACGCTTGCTGACAGTCTAGAAAAACGTTTCCCAAGCCTGAGGCTCCAGACATAAGAAAGTACATGGAATATTTTCTTCCTATGGAATGAGGATTTTTACTGTTTCTCTGCAGTATTTTAGAAATCAACATGTCAGTAAACTCAGAAGAATGAGTTAACCCCCATACCTACAGATGGTATTTAAGAAATTTCACAGATATTCCTGTTTAATCTTGGATTAACCTGATCTGGGATGGGGAAGGAAATAAACTCACTTGAAGTCAGTTCTTCATCCTGCAGTCTTGTCGGCTTTTGTGATCAGAGGCTTTTGATTTCTAGCTGCTTATTTGGTATACAAAGCAGAACTGCAAATATACTTTTGCATTTTAATAACCTGTGAGCTTGTGCTTTTCATCTGTTGAAACAATGAAATGTACTGAATCTTTTAAAATGCTAGTGACTCTTTTAAATTGTTCTTGGTAGGAAGGTTAGTTAATAAGAAATCTTAAATATCTTTTAGCTAAGCAATCATTAATTTCTTCAATCACCTCAGAAAAGCAGTTCTGTCACACTGATCAGTGACTTGCTTTGTTTTGGAAGATGTCAGTCGTGTGTGCAGATGTTATAGCAGAAATGTTCCAACATATTCCACTACGACGTCTGTACATCTAATTTCTAAGCCCCTTTCACTATGGGGTAATCTAGGGAATCTAGCTCCAACGCAGTTTAAAATGAATTACTTTCAGGCTACACTGCAACTTCTGCTTGTTGTAGTCAAGTCGCCTGACTCAGAGTTATAGAGTAGATCTGGATTTAATCGCTTGCATATAACAAAATGCTGCTTTTCAGAAATGCTCTCTATGCTTCAGTTCAGAAAAATAGTGTGTATCAAGCAGTTTGCATCCCTTATTGATGTATGTTGTTATGTTGAATAATTTTGAATTACATTAGAAATGGCTTTTTAGGCTGAGATTTTCAAAGACACTTAAGGGAGTTAGATATCCCAACTCTCATTGAATTTCAACTCTCTCAAACTCTTCTCAAAATCCCACTCTTCAGGTTTTTTGTAACTGTAGTACATTTTCACATGTTTTATCTGGTTGCAGTGCAGCTCATCTTGTCTGCTGTGTTTGGACATGAAAGATACTACATCAATATATCGGCTCATGTCGTGTCTATAAACTGGAACAGGCAACAAGTAGACAAAATTAATTTGATATATAAAGGAGGCTGGAACAAGTTAATGGAGAATAGCTTATTAGCATACATACATTCCGCAGTTATCCAGATTTCTGTTAGCTTCCACTTTGCTTGCCATGAGTTACATGTACAGCAGATAATTATTGAAGATACAGTATCTGTATGTGTGCTAAGTCTTTTCATCCAAACTTCTAGTTTTCAGGGGTGGTATTACTCAGCCTTTCCGTCAGGTAATTGACAGCATCTCTGTTGTTGGCAAGGGGACTGAAAAGTCTGAAAACAGTGACTGAAGTCACCATAAGAATTGCAGTCATTTCTGGCATTTTTATATGTTATTGGAAGCAGTTGGTAACTGGGTGGCTACAGGGTTTATTTTGAATATTTTATTAAAACTACAGGTTTATAATAAAGTTATTTTTAAAAAGCAATTTGGTTCTCTTTATTCTATGTCAAATATACCTTCTGAAGAACTGTCAAATATTTACTACTGTCCTGAGTGAAGGTAACTTCTAAGAATAGAACTGAAACCTATTTCCTGTTGTAAAATATCCTGTGAAACATGTCTTCTTTTATCAGAAATTTGTTTTTAACACTCTCTCTCAATATATTGTAAGCCTTTGCTTTGTCACATTTCCCCTGCACACTAGGCAAATATATGTAATATTTTAATCATTCAGAAATGGTGCAAATTATGTTTCTACATTAGTTGGTTTATGTGTGTGGCTGTTATGCAGGTGCAGTATCCATAATTACCACAAGGGATCTCTCTCAGCCTGAGCTTTATATCATGCTCCTGTTTTGATTATAATCGTTATTCTTAGTTTTGGCTCCCGTTTCCAGCCTTATTATCATGCTCATTGCCAAACCAGAGCTATCTACATCATTGTGATTTTGAATGTGTATACTTGTTTGTGCAGGCAGGTAGCTTACTCCCAAACAGAATGGTTCCCTTCAGTGACGTCTTATCTTCCTTTCATTAAAAGAAAGCTACATCTCTTTGACTAGTGCAGAGTTCTAAAAGAGAAACGTATCAAAGTGCTGAGCCAAAAAGACAGAGGTTTTTGGTCCCAATGGAATTGAACTTTGGCATGAATCTTTACTGATATGTGATAACACCAAAATATTACAGGGATGGGAAATTTAGAAATCAAGAGAAAATGCTTAGTTGGTTCTATGTACAAACTAGGAATTATATTTGAAAACTCTAAATTAGATTCATCTATGCTGTAATTCTTTTGACTTCAAGGGATTTACAGCAGATTAATTTGGCCCATGTTTTTATGTAAAATTGCAATTTATATGCCTCCTGTGGGTAGCTCCCTCCTGGTGGAGCAATGTCTCATAAAACCATAGAAATTAGAACAGGAATAGGACTGTTAGAACATTTAATCTATCCCCCTGCCAATGCATGTTTGTGCGCTACGTCCCAATTTTTGTAGTGTATTGCCAGTATACATTTATATGTCCCAACTGGTGGGATTTTTAACATTTCCTTATGGGGAGACTAAACCACTGAGCTTAATGTTGGGAGATTTTTTTCTCTACGTTCAGGCTGAATTTCTGCTTTCAGTTTTATCCCATTACTATTTTTAGTTTATACTCTCTCACTTCCCGTAATTTTTCCCCTCTTTTGTGATTATATAGTTCTCATACTTGTATATGTGTTTTATCTACCTTTAATCGTTCTTTGTAAGGCAAGCTATCTGCGTCATTTGTGACAGTGGAAGAAACTAAAATAATCACTTTTTCTTCCAAAATTTTTTATTGATCTCATGCACACACACACACTCATGCCATATACACAGATATAAAAAACTGTATTATACCAGAGATTTTTATGCAGTGTGTTTACTGAGGGTTAATGTTTGGCTAAATCCTGAAGTCCTTATTCAGTCTTTACTGATCCCATTGACTTCAATGAAAATTTTGTCTGAGCAGTGGCTACAAGAGTTGGGATAAGTGCAAAGATCCAAAGTGTTAGCACAGATATTTCATTCATATATCTGGTCAAACAGAGGGAAATACCTTTAAAATGAATATACTGTTCTACAATGTTGTATTTTTCTTGTTAAATCTCTTCAGTTGAACTGAATCAGTGATTTTTTTTTTAAATAACTAGTGTGACAGACCCAGGCCAGTGGGGTACAGGAGTCTGGTAGAGGGCAAATATACTGGTCACTGGCTGAATAGTTTTCTGTTCCCTGAGTGACCAGAGCAGAGGCTGCACTACAGTAATCAGGAACCTGCTAGAACCAATTCAGGGGGACAAGCTGATTAGAACACCTGCAGCCAATCAAGGCAGGCTAATCAGGGCATCTGGGTTTAAAAAGGAGCTCACTCCAATCAGGTGGGGAGGAGCCAGAGGAGAGGAAGTGCATGTGAGGAGCTGGGAGCAAGACACACAAGGAGCTGAGACTGAGAGGGTGTAATGCTGGAGGACTACAGAGTACAAGGTTATCAGACACCAGGAGGAAGGTCCTGTGGTGAGGATAAAGAAGGTATTTGGAGGAGGCCATGGGGAAGTAGCCCAGGGAGTTGTAGCTGTCATGCAGCTGTTCCAGGAGGCACTATAGACAGCTGCAATCCACAGGACACTAGGCTGGAACCCGGAGTAGAGGGCAGGCCCGGGTTCCCCCCAAACCTCCCAATTCCTGATCAGACACAGGAGGAGTTGACCCAGACTGTGGGGAAAATCACTGAGGTGAGTAAATCTGCCAATAAGCGCAGGACCCACCAAGGTAGAGGAGGAACTTTGTCACACTAGCTAACGTGTGTACAGAACATTATTGTATGGAAAAAAGTTTCTGTAGCTGAATAAAGCCTTGTCTACACTGGCAGTTTCTGCTCAGTAAAGCAGCTTTCTGCACTGTAACTCCCAAGGCGTACACACTGCCAAGCCACTTAGTGCACAGAAACTGTGCACTTGTAGCACTGTAAAAAAACACACCCCAACGAAAGGCGTACACATGTGTTTTCTGTGCTGGGGCTACAGTAGACATCCTGATCAATTATAGTGCTGCAATTGGCCTCCAGGAAGTGTCCCACAATGCCTGTTCACAGAATATCAGGGTTTGGAAGGAACCTCAATAGGTCATCTAGTCCAACCCCTGCTCAAAGAAGGACCAATCCCCAGGCAGATTTTTACCCCAGTTCCCTAAATGGCCCCCTCAAGGATTGAACTCACAACCGTGGGTTTAGCAGGCCAGTGCTCAAACCACTGTTCTTGCCTCTCTGGTCATCAGTTTGAACTCTACTGCCCTTCCCTCAGGTGACCAACCATCATCCCCACCATGTAAATTCCTTTGGAATTTTGAAAGTTCCTTTCCTGTTTGCTTGGTGACACGTGCAGGGGTCTTAGTGCATCTTTCCAGGTGTCCATGCCTGCTCCACAGACCAGGCAATCCCCCGCTTGGAGCAATGCTGAGCTGCTGGATCTGATCAGTCCCAGCTGCACTCCAGCAGTAGGAATTATGATACCTATGGACAGATTTCATGAAGCATGATAGAAAGGGGCCGTGACCGGGACACACTGCAGTGCAGAGTCAAAGTGAAGGAGCTGTGAATGCCTACCACAAGGCACAGGAGGCAAATCGCTGCTCCGGTGCTGTGCCCACAAGCTGCCGGTTCTACAAAGAGCTGGACGTGATACTTGGCAGCGACCTCATTTCCACTGCGAAGACCACTGCGGATACTTAAGTGGCTCTCATGCCAGTCAAAAGTGGACCGAGCCAGGAGGAAGAAATCTTGTACGAGGATGTGGAGGGGGCCCAGAGGCAGAGGATGGCTCGGATGTCAGAGATGCATGCAGCCAGGAGCTCTTTTCTACCCGGAGGAGGCTAGCCAGTCACAGCTGTCGGATGTTGGCGAAGCGCGAACAGGAGAGGAGGCCCCTGGTAAGTGGATTTGATTTTGGGAATCACTGAAGCGAGTTGTTGGGGAAAGGGTTGCAGAAAGCAGGTTTGTCTCCCACCACATGCCTAGTCTGAGCAGTGGAACAGGCTGTTGCTTGACTCCCTCATTTCATGGGAATCTCTCAGAGAGCTCCAGGAAACTGCCCAGTATCCCCATAACAATCCACTGCTGCAGGTTTTTTGACAGAGCTGCTTTGTTTCTTGCCCTATTAATAGTAACTTTCCTGCACCACTCTGCCATCACAGGCAGGGCTGCCCAGAGGATTCAGGGGGCCCCTTCCATAAAAAAAGTTGCAATACTGTACAATACTATATTCTCGTGGGGGCCTCTGTGGGGCTGGGGGCAAATTGCCCCACTTGACCCCCCCCCCGGGCAGCCCTGGTCACGGAGGTGAAGACCATTGCTGCACACAAGTGAGCTGCATAGGGGCCAGGACAGAAGTCGCAGTCTTGGAGAAGACCCTCCCTTGATTCTCTGCTGACCTTCAACAGTGAGATATTTTCCATAATGATCATCTCCTGTGGAAAGTGTGAGGGCAGGAATGATTATCAGGCTTCCCCTATAGTGCTGACTCTCCTCAAGAGCCACGTGCCCAGTGTACAGCAGAGTCCGGGAAGAGTGATTTCTCCTGCCTCTGTGGCTGCTCACCATCTTGGGGGTCTTGTCGCTCATGTGTGCTTGCCTGTGGTCAGCCAATTAGTGACAGGTGTGAGAGTACTGGCTATGTTTTAAATCACTGAATCTACAACCTATCCTGAAGGACGATTCCTCACTCTCACAGACCTTGGGAGACAAGCCAGTCCTTGCTTACAGACAGCCCCCCAACCTGAAGCAAATACTCACCAGCAACCACACAACAAAAACACTAACCCAGGAAGCTATCCTTGCAACAAAGCCCATTGCCAACTTGCAACACTGTCCACATATCTATTCAAGGGACACCATCATAGGACCTAATCACATCAGCCACGCCATCAGGGGCTCATTCACCCGCACATCTACCAATGTGATATATGCCATCATGTGCCAGCAATGCCCCTCTGCCATGTACATTGGCCAAATGGGACAGTCTCTACGCAAAAGAATAAATGGACACAAATGAGATGTCAAGAATTATAACATTCAAAAATCAGTCGGAGAACATTTCAGCCTCCCTGGTCACTCAGTTACAGACCTAAAAGTCGCAATACTCCAACAAAAAAACTTCAGAAGCAGACTCCAATGAGAAACTGCAGAATTGGAATTAATTTGCAAACTGGACACCATTAAATTAGGCTTGAATAAAGACTGGGAGGGGATGGGTCATTACACAAACTAAAAGCTATTTCCCCATGCTAATTTCCCCCCTACTATTACTCACACCTTCTTGTCAACTGTTGGAAATGGGCCATCCTGATTATCACTTCAAAAGTTTTTAATTGATTAGTCTCATTAGAGTGGTATGGCAACACCCATTTTTTCATGTTCTCTGCGTATATATATCTTCCTACTGTATTTTCCACTGTATGCATCCGATGAAGTGGGTTTTAGCCCACGAAAGCTTATGACCAAATAAATTTGTTAGTCTCTAAGGTGCCACAAAGACTCCTTGTTCTTTCTGCTGATACAGACTAACACGGCTGCAACTCTGAAACCAGTGTTCTCTGTGTTGCAAACAATACTGCTTCTGTAAAATATTGGGTTTAAACTTCACAGAGATGACCTTAGGAGCCCAGCCTCCCTCTTTATTATTGGCGACTGAATGGCTGCGCAGAATTAGAAAGCGGCCAAGAAGAACTAAGGAGGACTTTCCGTGTGATGTTATGATGCACTTCACCACTGAGAAACAGGAATTGAAGGAGTGGCAGGACAGTGAGAAGAGGGACCGAAGGAGAACACGGCATGACAGAATGAAGCCACGGAGTGGCTCTTAACGGTTATGGAGCACCAAGTAGACATGCTCCTGGCAATAATAGCTCTTCAAACCGAGCAGCTCTGTGCCTGCCCTCCCCTGCAGCCACTGTCACAAAACTCTTTCCCATGCGCCCCCCAGACACTGCCAATACACCCATATTAACCTCCTGACTCCAGTCTGTACCCGTGGCATTCCACTCCTCCCCCCTCACAGTCCAGCACTGTGGACTTCCACTGCACTCAACACCCATCCCTCTGCAGTTTGGCCCTGCTGAAGTACAGTACCCACTGCATCGTACTCCAAAGGAAAAGGATGGATATGATCTCTGGACATACACAGATCTTTAGCTGTCCTGGGACCCCTCCTCCTCCTGCGACCTTCCCTTCCTCCATCCCTCTCACTGCTGATGGGTTTTTTAGGTTTGACTCTCTCCTCCGGTTGTTGTTTTTTAATAAAAGAATTGTGTTGGTTTGAAAACAATCTTTATTCTATTAACTGAAAGCAAGAAGAGCCCTGCAAAGCAACATACAATTATGTTAAACCTACATATTGCATCGTCTGCACCAATCATCTCCTAGCATTACAAGCACTGCAATCCCAAGCACAGCAACAAATATTAGTGGCTTTCAGCTTCAGATTGCTGCCTTCAGGCATCCCTGATCCTTATGGCCCCACGCTGCACCCATCTAATAGCCCTGGTCTCTGGCTGTTCAAACTCTGCCTCCAGGTGCTGAGCCTCTGAGGTCCAGCCCTGAGTGACGTTTTCACCCTTCCCTTCACAAATATTATGGAGGGTACAGCACGCTGCTATACACATAGGAATATTGTCATCAGCCAAGGCCAGATTCCTATAGAGGCAGCATCAGCGGGCTTTCAAATGGCCAAAAGCACACTCAATAGTCATTCTGCATTTGCTTAGCCTGTTGTTGAACCTCTCCTTGCTGCTGTCAAGGTGGCCCATGTATGGCCTCATAAGCCAAGGCATTAAGGGGTAGATGGGGTCTCTCAAGATCACAATAGGCATTTCAACTGCTCCTTTGGTGATCTTCTGGTCCGAGAAGAAAGTCCCTGCTTGCAGCTTCCTGAACAGGCCAGTGTTCCAAAAGATGCGTGCATCATGCACCTCTCCGGACCAACCTGTGTTAATGTCTGTGAAACGTCCACGGTGGTTGACAAGTGCCTGGAGAACCATTGAGAAATACCCCTTGCAATTAAAGTACTCAGTAGCTAAGTGGTCTGGTGCCAGAATTGGAATATGTGTGCCATCTATCACCCCTCCGCAGTTAGTAGGGTGACCAGATGTCCCGATTTTGGGGTCTTTTTCTTATATAGGCTCCTATTACCCCCACCCCCATTCCAATTTTTCACACTTGCTGTCTGGTCATCCTAACAGGGAAGCCCATTTGTGCAAAGCCATCCACAATGTCATGCATGTTGCCCAGAGTCAGGTTCTTTCAGAACAGGATGCGATTAATGGCCCTGCAGACTTTCATCAACATAAGTCCAATGGTTGACTTTCCCACTCCGAACTGATTAGCGACTGATCAGTAGCAGTCTGGAGTAGCCAGCTTTCACAGTGCAATCGCCACACACTTCTCCAGTGGCAGGGCAGCTCTCATTCTGTGTCCTTGCATCGCAGAGCTGAGACAAGCTCCTCACACAGTACCATGAATGTGGCTTTCCTCATCCAAAAGTTCTGCAGCCGCTGCTCGTCATCCCAGACATGCATCAGGATGTGATTCCAAAACTCAGTGCTTGTTTCCTGAGCCCAAAAGCAGTGTTCCACTGTGGTCAGCACCTCTGTGAATGCCACAAGTAATCTCGTGTCGTAGCTTCTATGCGTGGGGACATCAATGTCGCACTCCTCTTGCCTTTGTAGTTTAAGGAATAACTCCACTGCCACTCGTGACGTGTTGGGCAGAGTGAGCAGCATACTGGTCAACCGTTTGGGATCCATTCCTGCAGCCCGAAGAGGTGCACGATACACAAACCATTGAAAGTTCGTGCCAAATGGGGACGGAAGCACAGGGATTGCTGGGATGCAAAGCAATGCATCACGGGGTACTGAGACAGGACCCAACATGCCCCGTGACCCCCTCCGCCTTCCCACAAGTCTTAGTGGCAAAAGAGAAAGAGGTGCTCTGTGGGATAGCTGCCCAGAGTGCACCACTCCAAATACTGCTGCAAGCGCCACTGGTGTGAACACGTTATTGCGCAGGCGGCTGACAGTGTGAACACACAACAGTGGTTTCCTTTCAGTGCTCTCTGAGCAGCGCTGGAACTCCGGGTGCTGGAACTCTGCCAGTGCCCTTAGACCCCTAAGGTTTTGTTTTGTTTTTAAAAATGCTTATGTTGGCCTAACTCTGCTCCTGTTGAAATCAAACTCTCATTGATGTCAGTGGGAGCAGAGTTAGGCCAACAGTGAGCACTTTGAAAATCCTAATATTTAGCCATATCAGTGGTTTTCAACCTTGTTTCATTTGCGGACCCCTACAAAATGTCAAATGGTGGTGCAGACCCCTTTGGAAATCTTAGACATAATCTGCGGGCCCCCAGGGGTCCACTGACCACAGGTTGAAAACCAGTGGGCTATATCATTGACATTTCTGCAATTAACAAATTAGAATTATGAAAGCAACATCTTTACTATATTTTCACTTAAACATTTCCCTGTAGATCTTGAGAAAATGTCTTGGTATCAGTAATGGTCTCTCTCCTTTTCCTTCCCAAAGAGTCTGAACCTTTGTCTTCTGTGCTGTGCTTTTGTTCTAGACGATGGTGACGATAAAATCCTATTTGCTCTGTTGGACCAGATGAGAGACCTTTTGGGGTCTAGTGTACCTGACGTAATAATTATTCCAAGCTATTATTATGCAATTTCTCAAATCTTTAGTAGAGCACAAACCGTACTAGAGGAGCCTTAGGCTCCCAAGTTACAATTGTGCACATCAATCATACCAGGTAGCATGTCCACAGCTGAAGGAGTAGGTTTTGCAATAAGAAAATATTCCTTCTTTTGCTTCCCTCTCTGAGTGTAAGACTTACTTTCTGATTTATCACTCTTTTTCTCCCATGCTACATAATGAGTAGAAACAATGTAAGAAGCAGAAATGTAAGAGTGGTAAACTAAAGAAACAAATGTGTTCTTGCAGAGTGGTTATCGTGAAGAAAGCTTGGAAAATTACTGCAGCATCTGAAGTCTATTGAAGTCAATGGGAGTTTTCCACTGACATCAATGAGAGCTAGATCAAGCCTTTAACGAGTGGAACAGAAAGGTGCACTGTGCAAAGGCTTAATTTTACAGACTGGCCAATGCGAACTGGATTCACAAGGAGATGACAGCAGTAGGATGAGGTGGAGAAACAACAAAGAGAGAGAAAAGATGAAGCAGCACAAAAGAGAGGTCAGAGAAGAAGAGGGAATGGAAAAAGATGAAAGGAATTAGGAGTAAAAGGATGGGAGTCTACAATAGAAGAGAGAAATTTCTAACAATCCTGACATTGAAGAAAAACAGGGTTAAATAGCAGTAAAAAAGGGATGTTAATAAATCTAGGCCACTAACTTCCCCCCAAATGCCGCATTTAATACACAATTGTATATCTCTGAAATATGAGGCTGTTCTAACATGTTGAAAAGCGAATGCACTTTGCAACCTTCTAAGAAGATGTGAAGAAGTTCAGCTAGGCTGGATAGTGGGAATAAACATTGCTGCAGATCAGGATGAACAGGGATATGAGGGCTTCTGATATCCATCACTGTCTTCATTTGCTAAAACGTGCAGCTTTTAACTGGTTCCTAAAATGAATGGGAAGCCAATGGAGTTGTTTAGGGAGGGTGGTGTGATGCAATTTCATTTTGTGTAAAAGTTTGGGCAGCATATGCTATCATTCAGCATATGCTAGGGTTGAGGTCAGAGACCTGGGTTTCATAGAGCTAATACTGATAGTTATTTTGCAGTGCTTTGGGATTAGTAAAGTACCTTTCAGTGTGCTATAGAGTTTTATAACTAGTCAAACATCAAATTAAATGGTATCTCATCATTTTGAATGTTTACTATTTTTCTTTCTTGTGAAGGAAGTAATTTCTAAGGCTGCAACATCACTCACTGAGGTGACCCAAGATATAATTTCAAAAATTGTTGTCTAAAATCTTTTGAACTAGATTTAGAAACTCAGTCAACTAACACATTCAGTTCCTGTTAGGATCAAAACCCAAGGCCCTGATCCAAAGACTATTGGAGTCAATGTTATTTTTTCCCCTGACTTCAAAGAAGTTTGGAGTAGGCTCCAGGTGCAGAATAATCTGATTTATTGACTTCCAGAAGGCTCATGTACATAATAACTATGAGTCACAGTGGTGTCAACAGTCCTGGGCTTTGTTTTGTTCCTTCAAGCTATTTAAACATTTTTCACTTCAAAACCATTTCAAAGGAAACCCTAAAGAGCAAATGCATCTCCATACTCTTCTGTATTGCAATGATAGCAGTGATTTCTGTTGCGTTCTAGTTATGTAGACACTCTTTTAATTGTACACTGAGTTTGTATCAATATTATTTTTGTTGCCATGCAGAGCATTTTTGGTGACAGCCCATTTAAAGAAGAAGTTGTAACTTTAACGGAACATCTGTTAACCCTCCTTAGAGAGGAAATGCTTTCGTCAATTACTCTAATGAAATCACAAAAATCATTTCCTGGTCTCCAGTCCTACCACAGTTCTCCTATCTTCTGTCAATAGAGGATATTGAAATACACAGGGAAGTGTACATACACTTTTATCCAGCTCTACAATATAGACACAACTTATATTTTAGTGTTAAAGATCATAAATAACCTGTGACGTCAAACCTTTTGCAATTATAAAAGGTGATTGATTAAAAAGCTGCTGCGCGGCACAAACTCTACTTTATTTAACATCATGGAATTTGTTCATAAATAATCACTTGCCTAAATGTTTCCTAGAGAGTCGAGTCTTGTTTGAACGGGCACAGGATGAGAAAGGAGGGTTAGAGACAAGAACCCTGGGAGTGGCCAAATCTAAAGTCCCTCTTGTGCCTTGTGCAGGTCTGTCCTGATTTGTGAGGCTTAAGGGTGTAGAAAGGAAACAGTAGCACAATAAATTATTTTGGGACAGATCAATCCTATATAAAAAAGATAATCTGCCAAATGACTAGATAATGTTTGTGAAGCAGGCATTAAAATTAGCTGACTGAAGGAGGAGATGAGGGGTGTGTTTGTGTATGTGTGTGTGTATACACAAACACACAAGGTCTGGATGGGGAGAAAGATAAAAATGAAATGTGATTGTAGTGTAAATACAGTAAGGAAAAGCAGGCAATTTGGGGTTTATAGGCTCTAATACAGAGAAAAAAGTAAGCTCAGTATTATGTGTTGTATACAACTGAAAGACTTTTAGGAAGGAAAAATAGGAAACAGGGAGGCAAAATTGCATAGAAGGCATTAATAATGTGGATCCAACTGAAGCTTGCCTGGAGCTGTGATGCCTTGGACATTGAGTGCTTCAGGTTGTTTCCATGGGATGGTTTGAAACACAGATGAAGGGAAGATTTATCCTTTTTTGTTACAGAGGATTTGATAGTCCTTGAAAGGAAGGAGGAGACAGAGATGGAAGATATTGGTACCGAATCACTCTACATGGAGACTGAAGATGCATGAGTCAATTACTTAGAGGATTAATGTATATTATAGGCCACCTGGTCATGAGGATGAGGGACTAATAACTGGAGTAGTCTGGGTACAGTCTGGACAGACAAGCTTCTCCACACAGCTCAGCCAGCATATTTTAGCCCTGACATGCAACACTCCTGCTATTCCAGTCTTAATCAGCTCTTGAGCATACTGACAAACATAGAATCATAGGACTGGAAAGGCCCTCAAGAGATCATCTAGTCCAGTCCCCTGCACTCGTGGCAGGTCTATGTATTATGCAAGTTGGTGAAGTGGTTTTATGATGTAGACAAATGATGACAAGGAAGAGCCTATATAATTCACTGCATTAGTGACCTGCCCGGAATTTGAATTTACTGTAGTTTTCCAAAGATGAAAGTCTAGCATAAGGGATTAGAATGATGACTTTTACTATGTTTTTCTTCATGATTTGGATGTATGTTTTGGGTCAAATTCTGCTAATATACGTCCCCTAATGAATTCAGTGTATAAATCAGCACAGAATTTGGCCCTTTAAGTGTAAATTATAGTCTCATATAATGCAAACTTTAGCAAAATTATATTCAAGGACTGTCAATATCAGTATGTTCCATAGGTGCTCTTCATTTTACAACACAATGGTGATGTCATGGTGGGATGACTACTTTAGATCTGGAAACAGTTTTGCAGTATGATCACTTGTGGGCAGCTGGGTGGCAGAGTGAAGAGGGATTCCTTGCTTTCTTTTGGCTAATTCATCCCTGGGCATATGGCCATTAACTTCAGTGGGCTTTCAATCTGGGAGAGCGTGGCCCAATGGCTCTATTTTGTCCTGTTTTTCAGGCTGCCACAGTCATGCATTATAGTAGCCCCTTTGGGTCAGTATATACATTGGTACTACATAAAAGATGATCTCAGTTCCATGGGAAGCAGATGATAGGTGAAAGACAAGTCATTCCCACTTGGAACAAGAGTGCAAGGAATTGGACTGTCTTGTTGGAAACAATTACAGGACTACCCCATGGATGTCAATTTCTGAATTAGAAAATCCCCTTGTAATATTGATATATCATCCTTTAAATGCTAGAATGTTTGCTAACCCAGAGTGTAAAGTGCTACAGAACTACTTTGGAGGAACGTGTCAGGCGCTTCATAGCACAATGCTGACTGTCCTTTAAGGAAATAAACAGCGTTCATAATCTAATTAGCCTGGTTGCTCTGGATCCAGAGTTTACTCAGACTTGAAAGAAGTGAATTTAATTAAAATTAAACAAAGCTCTTCCCTCCCCACATGGTCCAGTCCCTTTGCTGCTTCTCTGAGATGACAAAAAGGCTATAAATAAGGGACTAGTGCTTTTTGTTGCTGTGTCACAGAAGAATAATGAGAGACACATTGTATCCGGGTGCAATGTGTTCATAGAACCAGAGAAAAAGGACACGGGTGTATTTAGAATGAACTTACTACATTTAAATCTCTATGGGTAAACACTGTAAAATGAGTGAACTGTCATATGTTCAGTGTGACACATTTATAGTGTGATCAAGATCGCTGTAAGAAAAGAGTGGGGACTAGAGAGGAAGCATGCTTAATTGATTCTGTTACAGAAGTGGGAGGCAGGAGACCTGTGGTCCGTTCTTGGCTCTCCCAGTGACTCTGTGCAACCATTCACAAATCAGTTAATGTCTCTGTGCCTCTGTTTTCCCATTTGTAAAATGAGGGAAATAATATTCACCTATCTCAAAGGAGTGCTGCCAGGCTTACTTCATGAATATAAAACCCTTTGAGATCCTCGGGTGACAGGAGCTATATAGGTATTTTTTATAAGTATCTAAAAGTATTTTTTATTTTTTTATTTCATTTACTGTCCTCTCCATCCAGCAGTCTTCTAGTAGGAACGGCAGCAGGCCCACACCACGTGGAGTTAGTGCCTGGAAGGAATTGACTAAAACCTGAGCCTGACCACATTCAGAAACCATTGTAAAAAGCATTTCTTTGGCCTGGAATTTTGATAACTGCTGGCTGTATTCTCCTGTCATGTCAATGGGAAATGGGATTGGAACGGAGCCCCAGTGGCAAGGCTTCCAACTCTCTCTCTCCTGGTAAAGTCATGGTGCTGAGGGGGAATTGTGTAGTATTAGTGCCTTATGCCTGGGAAATATATATTTTTTAAACTGTGCCAGGTACAGCCCGGCTGCTGACCTGCAATATTTTGTTAACACTTGTTGGTTTTCCATTTGAAAAATGAATGTGGGTGCATTTGACACCGAATGTGTGCACACAAACGCCATTTACGTTACAAAATTATAGGTATAAATGTAGTGGCAGCACTGAGGTGTCATTAATAATTTTTCCCTACTGCTATTTTTCACAGGAAGTCCTACCAGAGAATCAGATGGATGCAATTCATTATAGGCCCAGCCCCCATAGGTTGTTTCAAAACATCTCCATAAAACTAGATCTGGGCTTGACTCCCAAAATTCAGTCCCAGGCTTTTCCATTTGCTGGAGCTTGGGTCCATTTTGATAAAATTTGTATTATAGATCTCCTCTCCTCCATAAGATTCGGTACCTGTGCTTGACAAGCCTCCTCAGTGCCTCCTTCAATGTCATATAAAAATAAATAAAATAAAATCAGTGGTCACAGTAAAGAGCTAGGGCCAGAACCTCAGCTGTAGTAAATCCACATAATGCCATTGAAGTCAATGGAGCTACAGCAGTTGACACTCGCTGAAGATCTGACTCACTTTGTTTCCAAGTATTGGCTGGCTTTGTGCTAACTGCCTTTTCTTATAATGTTATAAAGTATTTCTCTGAAATGAAATTTTGCACAAGCTGAAACTGAAAGCAGAGCCCCCTAATCAGACAGATGGAGCTCATTAACAGTTCATTTAAGAAAGGTTTTCTTTGATGCAGACTAATGAAGTTTTCCTAATTACAAAGTTGGTCTAACGCTAATGGTAGGTAAAATTTGATGAGAGAAAAAGAAAGGAGACTCAGATACAACATGGGCTGTCATGAGAAGGCAGGCTTTGCTAATCTTGGCCATAAAGGTTTGTGTTGAAACTCTTGGTCATTTTTGGATCTGTTTTCCCACTGGCATACTGTGGCTGTGCACAAAGCCCCTTACTGCATGAGCGTGGGCGGATGATTTTCTTACAGCGGAAAGTGTCTTTGATTTAATTTACCAAATTCATACTGAGCCAATGCTTCATCCCTGTGTGAGGGGACAGTGTGCTGTGGGAGGTACTGGGCCAGACTTTGGCCCCAGCAGCACAAAACAGACTTAAAACTAGTCGGTGCGGACAGTTGGGGATTCCCCTTGCATGTGGGGTCCTCGGTGCCACAGAGGTGAGATGATTTATCAGGGAAAGTTCTGAGTTTTGATACAGTTGTCCACGCTCATTTCACTTTGGAACTCCCGTGGTACCTAAAGAGTGGTCTCAGCAAGGTAAAAGGTCTCTCAGCATTCTCTGCTCCAAAACAGTGTACGGTTTATACAGATGAACACTGGAGTGAACACAGAAGACTGCTTTAATAGGCAAACCTGTGTTTTTAAAAAGCATTCTCTTGTAAAGCATCTCCAAGTTTGATCTTTGAAGACCCGGCACTAGATTTTCTTACTGGTTCCATAATCTGACAGTTTTCACTATATTTTTACATCACACTGACATATTACAAGCAGTCTTTCTGTTCTCTAAATGTGACCATCTGGAAAACTTACATGGCATCTGACTGGTTATGAATTAGGAAGATCATGGAGAGAGAGAGAGAGTGTGTGTGTAAGTGTAAAAGACAGAAGGACGCCTGCTTTGTCAGAAGTGACTGAAAAGCTCTCAGCTGTGTTTGAGTGGATCAAAGCCTGCTGAGTTGCTTTCTGAGCTGTGCTTACTCATATAATTTAAAACTACAAAGCCTGCTCCATTGCTACAGTGCTTTTTCCTCCCCTCTGATGTAAGATGTGTTGCTCGTAATCTTTGTGCCTGTTGGCCTAATTACTATAACAAAATGTTCAATAGCGTCTGTCATTAACAAGATTATTTACGCATTTGATTATTTTGTCCTGTGTTTGCCTACATCAGGAAAGACTGAATAACTCATGAGTTTATTTGTTTAGTGGAAGCGCTGGCACAATAGCAGTACACAACAGTGGCCTTGCGATGAATGGTTTGCACTTCCTGTGTACATTTGTTTCCAGGGCTGTAGAAGGTGTTTAGAGGGGTGTAAAAATAATACATGATTTTGAGCGCAGGTGAAAAGTGTTAGACTGATAGCACTTGTGGCTGATATCCACAGAGTAGCTATAGCAGGGGCATGCTCATGGGGCTGTAGGTTCTAGGGCTTCCCCATCAAAGTGATGAATCAGGCACTGTTGTCCTCCTCTTGTCCAATGTTTTATAATGTTTCCCTCTTGTACCTCTCACTTTTAACTGAAGGTGAAAGGCAGCATTAAGAAAATCATCAAGATTCGCTGTTAGGAGAAGTTTTTAGAATAGGGCTCTTCAGCTACTATCAATACCACTAGCAGGGCTAAATATTTGTTAGGATTGGACACCGGGGGCTTGATTCTACTGCCTGGCATAGACAAATACACTTGTGAGGGCAAAAGGGGTGTAAAATGCCAGATCAGAATGATAGCTTTTAGGATTTGCACTGGTGTCAATAACTGCACCAGGTAAGAAATAGAAACATAGAACTGGAAGGGACCTCAAGAGGTCATCTAGTCCAGTTCCCAAGGCAGGACTAGGTATTATCTAGACCATCCCTGACAAGTGTTTGTCCAACCTTCACTAAAAAATCTCCAGTGATGGGGATTCCACAATCTCCCTAGGAAATGTATTCCAGTGCTTAACCACTCTGACAGGAAGTTTTTCCTAATATCCAACCTAAACTGCCTTTGCCGCAATTTAGGCCCATTGCTTCTTGTCCTATCCTGAAAGGTTAAGAAGAACAATTTTTCTCCCTCATCCTTGTAACAATCTTTTATGTATTTGAAAACTGTTATCATGTCCCCTCTCAGTCTTCTCTTCTCCAGACTAAACAAACCCAGTTTTTTAAATCTTCCCTCATAGGTCATGTTTTCTAGGCCTTTAATAATTTTTAATGCTTTTCTCTGGACTTTCTCCAATGTGTCCACATCTTTCCTGAAATGTGGCACCCAGAACTGGACACAATACTTCAGCTGAGGCCTAATCAGCGCAGAGTAGAGCAGAAGAATTACTTCTCATGTCTTGCCTACAATACTCCTGCTAATACATCCCAGAATGATGTTCACTTTTTTTGCAACAGTGTTACACTATTGACTCATATTTAGCTTGTGATCCACTATGACCCCCTGATCCCTTTCTGCAGTACTCCTTCCTAGGCAGTCATTTCCCATTTTGTACATGTGCAACTGATTGTTCCTTCCTAAATGGAGTACTTTGCATTTGTCCTTATTGAATTTAATCTTATTTACTTCACACCATTGGTCCAGTTTATCCAGATCATTCTGAATTTTAATTCTATCCTCCAAAGCAATTGCAACCCCCCTAGCTTGGTATTGGCCACAAACTTTATAAGTGTACTCTCTCTGCCATTATCTAAATCACTGATGAAGATATTGAACAGAACAGGACCAGAACTGATCCCTGCAGGACCCCACTTGTTATGCCCTTCCAGCTTGACTGTGAACCACTGATAACTAGTATCTGGGAACCAGTTTTGCACCCACCTTATAGTAGCTCCATCTAGGTTGTATTTCCCTAGTTTATTTATGAGGAAGTCATGCGAGACAATATCAAACGCCTTACTAAAGTCAAGATATACCACATCTACCGCTTTCCCCTATCCACAAGGCTTGTTACTCTGTCAAACAAAGCTATCAGGTTGGTTTGACATAATTTGTTCTTAACATATCCATGCTGACTGTTATTTATCACCTTATTATCTTCTAGGTGTTTGCAAATTGATTGCTTAATTATTTGCTCCATTATCTTTCTGGGTACAGAAGTTAATAGTGCAAATAGTGGAGGATCAGGCCCTGACACTTAGGTATAGGCACCTCAAAAGTACAATATAAGATGTGCTAAAACTGTTTATAGATGCTTTGTTTTCCTCTGTCTCATAAAGGTTCCTGTATATACAACTGTATTTCTAAGGAGTTTGGAGATCCAATTTTCATCCAGTTCTACCTGAATTTTATCTTCCTCTGTTTCATGTATTGCTATTGGACCAGTTTGTGTTCCCACTGAAATCAACAAACATCTCACTGACTTCAGTGCAACTGGGATGTATTCCAATACTGCAGACACTTTTTCTCTTTCCCCTGTTTTCCAGGCCTTGTATTTTGCACATTCCATTTGAATCTGAAAGTTTGACTGATGACAACCCACTCAGAATCCTGTCCTCTCTCTTGTGTAATTTTCCACATTAGTTTACTACTTAGAGAGCTGACTTTATAATCTAAGTTATGGAATTTTCCATTCATGGGGTCACTGGTAGCTGAAGGCTGCTCTAACTTGAGCTGAAAGGACTAACACAGCACTGAGCAGACCCAAGAAGTGGGGACTGCAAGTGGCACTTTTACCCCCACCCTCCTTCCTCACTTGCAGATGAGGAATTTGGTCCAAAGAGTTTTTCAAGGATTCTACCTAGTTTTGATCTAGAATCTGAAAACAGGTTTGATTGGAATGTAGCTGATGGTATGTACATGGTTGCATGTTCAGTGTTAAAAAGAAAGCAAAGTTTTCTCTGTTCCTCTCAATATCCTTAAGCAAACCTTTCATAAAAAGCTTACCCAGATATTAATTGGCTAAATGACACCTTGTTTGCTCAGAGCAACATCTAACTCATACCAGTCAGAGTGCTATTTGATTTCTACAAAAAGAAGGGAAAAAATGACTTGCTTCACATGAAAGGGCTTATATTACTTCTTTCAACAGTGTAAAGCAAACACAAAAACAGCAGATAGCATGGAAACTGGATGGGCTTCACTACATTTACAGACTTTCCGGTTTTTTAAATAAGCATGGTTAGAGATTATTGATACTACAGCAGTTGAATCATTCATTGTGAATAATCGACCCAATCAATTCTGGTAGGTTTTTTTATTGGAAAAAGGGTATTTGTGAATAGTTTTTAAATGATTTGACCAGTTCAAAAGCTGGTCGAATAATATGCAATGAATAGGTTTGTTCCTGTCAGTTATTATATATTTATATTATATATTTGCAAATAAGTGTTTTCATTATTCAATCAACTCTAAGTGATAAGGTAGAATCACTTTTTTGCTAAAACCGTACATAATGAGTCAGCCTGTCCAGTTACTGAGCTACTGCATTCTGCACTAGCTGAAACTTCCAGAGGCTTCTCAAAAGTCAGTACGAGTACAGCACATTGTAGTATTCCAGCTGCGACTTTATAAAGGGATGGTTGAATCGCTGTGGTGAGGTATGCACTGGAGAATAATGGTTCAGTTGCCACTGGCAGAAGTGCTAGGCCAACAGCAATTTTCCCTTTACTAAATTTCTGGGACAAAATGAACGTTTTCTATGAAGCTGTGTACTCTTTCAGAAGTTTTGACCAGTTCTTGAGATTCTGAGGCACTTACCTTCTCTAATTTAAAGAAAAAGGAAGCTAATATATCACGAGATAGCTAATGTGCTTGAAAGTTAAGGGGTAGGAAAATGGAGGTGAGAGGATGGATGGAAGAGAAAATTGTCAGCTAGACCCTATAGTCAGTGGTGCTCTACAAATATTTATGATAAAGAAGAAAATCAATCTGAAGATCTGTTAAACCAGTAGTATCCAAAGTAACAATTTCTGAGGATGAACCATAAGACCCACACAGGCATATTGTAATTCAAGTGTTCAACCTCTGCAATTTCTATCACTTAAGATATAGTGCAGGAAGTGGCAGTCAGGTGAGTACAATAAATGTAACAGTAAAGAGTGACAGAGGTTTTGAACATGCCTTCCAAAGGGCTTGTGACAGGTGCTGTAGCATAAGGTATAAGAAGTGGACATTCCCATTGTGCTATATAGGGATGCTGAGTTCTGTTGCTGTTAGATCAAAAGAAAAGATGGTAATTAGCACATCATGTCTCCTGTCAGCCGTAAATTCATTTTCACAGATTCACAGAGTGTGATCCTCATCCCCTACTCTGGCCCCTTTACCTTGGGTAAATGATACAGAGTGGCACAGAGGGGTCCTAAAAGTCCTGGTTCTGGCTGGAAGAGCATTCTCCCCAGCAGTCAGGCTACCTCCTGAGGACCAGCTCCCAAGTAGGGGGTGGGGCATGTCTGGGGTGAGTGCAGCACTGCGGAGGTTCAGGGCAGCCCTGGGAGCTGGTTGTAATTTAGACAGGACCCCCAGGGCTGATTAAATTATGCTGGGGGCCTCTCCAGGCCTTGGGGGATATAAAGGTGGCTTAAAGCCACATTTGGTCCCCTCCTCCTGGGCTTCTAGTTTTATCCTGCACTTCTCAGAAACATAGCACAGCCTCTCACTCACAGAGAGTAAAGCCAGCTGGGACCATTATCATCATCTCTATTCAGTAGCAGTCCCAAGAGAAAACTAGAAAAGCCCTTTCCCTACAGTTTCAAAGAGCTGCATGGTACTGATCTGGATGCTTCCTATTGACTTCATCGTCGTTTGGCTAAATCCCATGCAACCCTTGACCATTTAACTCCCCTGCAGCAGCTAACAAAAAAAAACGTGAAGGCTGCGGTTAGACCTTGCAGCAGTCCGTTTCAAAGCTGGTAATTAAGACAAAGCAGACTTGGTATTGGATTGTCTTAAAGCTGTTTTGTAGAGGGACTTGACACTTTATACCTCTTACTGTAAAAGCTTCAGGTAGCTGAATTCTGCCCTCTGTTAACATGTGTGCAACCCCATTAGCTTGAAAGAGTTTACATGTATATACCTGAAGACAGAGAATGGCCCTAGAAACTTACTTCCCAGAAGTGACAGTGTGAAGTTGCCCCTGAAGATTAGAGCACTTTCTTCTTTCACAATAGAAGCAGATTTAGTTGACATTGATGACCTTGAGAGGATTGAAAAGACTTTATGGCTGACTGATTATCTCTCCAGCATTCTTGCAGCCCTCGGGTAATTAATCTCAGCTTTCTGTGGCTGATTAATATCTGCGCAGATCATTCTTGCCTCCTCTTCCTACAGTCCCGATCGCCTGTGTTATGCATATTTGGGCAAATCCATCTTCCCAATCCTACCTCAGCCCTTTACGGGCAGAGAGGCCCATAATGCATCAGAAATGGTTTGGTTTCACTACAGCCTACACCGAACTCTTGGGGTGTGATAAAGAATAGGTAGGGATGGGTTACACTACAGATTCCCAGTCATTCCTACTGTGCGTGTGTGTGTGAGGGAGGGGCTAGTGCATATAGAAGCTGTTGAAATTGCTGCAGTCGATTAACTCTGCTACTCTTCCAAGACATATGAGAAGATTGCTTCCCCCAAACCAATGGAGAACGCTGGTTCCAAGCCCACGTAGTTCGGCTTGAAGCAGGGTACAGTATGTGCCCCACACTGTACATAGAGTAGTACAGACACAGTAGTTTTAGCAGCCTCTGGGGCAGTGATTAGACTTTGGGGGTGAAATCTTGACTCTACTAAAATCATTGGGCCTTAAATGGAGCCAAGATTTCACCATGGGCTTAAATCCATTGGCGCCTTTCCTCAACTTTGCCACTGACTTAATGTATAACCTTGGGCAGATCATTTAACCCTGGCTTTTAACCTATCTATAAAATGGATGTGGTAATCTGACCTTCCTCATAAATCAAGTGCCAAATGCAGGCCTAGAGGGCTGCTAAGCAAGAGCCTTAGTCTTTATGCTATTACACTGAAAAGGGGAATAACAGGGAACTGCAGTTAACACCCCACCACCAGAGGCTACACCTGCTGACTCTGGGTGTAGGGTCAGGTGTCTAGAACCAGACTGCCGATTGGACACCACTGTGCATAAAGCTTCATGTTCCTGTACCACGCTTTGTCTGAGCAACTAGTTGCTAGACTTGAGACCTCCTTATTCCTGGTTTTGCTCTTTGTTCCTGTTATCACTACTTGTTAGTGGTTCCTGCTTCCTCACCTTAAATCCAGTGACTACTCTTGTTATGACCTTTGATGTGACCCTGACTCCACCCCAGACTGCCCCAATATGGGATCTCGCAGATTGTGAGGGTTAATTGATTTAATATTTGTAAATCACTTGTAGATTTGCAGATGAAATGCAATAGTTAAGTGCAAATTATATTAATAGTACTTTTCTTACCATTTGTTATTTAGAGGATACTGTGGCTTTTAGATTGAGAGCCAGATTATAAAAGCATCTAACCAGGCTCCCCCCCGCCATCAAAAACTTAATGTTATAAATTTTACAGTGGTGTTAATGCTAGGGGCATGTATGTTTGGGAAGTCTAAATCGTTGCTTTCCCCCTCCCCTTGTTTTTTAATGAGACACTGAACAGGGGCTAAAGAATTAAGGTCAAAGTTATACAGTTACTGTCAGAGAGTGCAGTGACTGAGGCTTCTACAAGTGGTTAATGGTGGTCATGGTGAATGGGACAATTAAACACAACACACAAGATTTAAGCCACTCAGAGCTTCATAAGAAACCCGTGTTGGATAAGAACTAAATCAGTCACTTCCATAGGGCCTGATCATTCCACTGTGTACTAAAAGCTGCCCCAGAGAATGGAACCTCCATGAGGTTCCCCTTCTGGAGGAGGATCCTGCTATCAGGAGCAGGGGGTTCAGGTTTGCCCTCTGCAAAAGAAACTAGGGCTTGAGCCTCTGGAATCCCAATTCTCTCAGGATTCCCTACAGATCTTGAAGGCTCCTCCAGAGGTCAGAGCTATCTACGCAGTCCCTGTGTGAAATCCCAGATCCTTTGAAATCGATGGCACAATTCTCATTGACTTCACTGGAGCCAGGATTTCACCCTCTGTGTCTCCAGAGCAGCTTCTGGGCCTCCTGCTTCTTTCTCCAGCTCCCAAGCAGTGGATTTCCAATGAAGGCATGCTGACTGGGACCACTGCCATCTTTGGAGCACTTGTATGCCCTGAGACTGCATTAACTTTAAAGACAATTCCCTACAAGGGTGGTAGATGGGCAATGTGTGTAGCACTCCCATTCCTCCTATTGGTCAGCCATGCCTCTCCTAGTTGCTCTTGCCCCATGGAGAGCCCTTTCAGGGTCTAGGGATGGAATAGGGTGTGGGGATAATGCTGCAGAGGTGCCAGCCCCCTTTTCACATGGAACAAGAAGGGAGTCCCTTCCACATGTGCATTGTGGTGTGGGGGGAGATCAGTGATCCAGCCCTTCATATTTTCAGTACTTTTTAGTCTAACAATTGCCAAGTGCTTTTCTTTACAGATTTATACCCAGAAAACTAACTTTGCTCTTAGGGTCTGACTGCAATGCCAAGGAACACTGGAAGGGTAGGATTTTATCCTGAAAGACCTGGCAGACCTGCATTGACCAGAACAATAGCATGTGCGGCACCATGGTAATAATTATGTCAGTTGTTTCTTTCAGAGACACTCCACTTTACTGGAGCTACACAGATTTATACCATTTGAGGGTCTGGTCCTAGGAATCTTGTGGCTTCTCTCCTTGTTTTAACACTGCCCTTTTGCTCCAAGCATTAGGGTGCGGTGAAGATGGATTTATGCACTGAGAGTAATTAATTACTAGGGGATAATGTAATTGAAAGAACAGCTCTACCAGCTTTTCAGATAGGATGTTATTACAGTTCCTGTTATGTCAATGGAATATATCAAGCAGGCATGTATGACGGAACTCTACTTTTCAAAACGTAGGGTCTGTTTCCTTGACCCAGTTTCTAGCAGGGTCAGACTTGTACCAGATTCTCAGGTGCTGATAAGCTGATTGTTTAGAGGGAATAGCAGCTAGAAACCAAGGGTCAAAAATCTCCCCCAGCTACTAAATGATTAAATGTACATAATTCCCCTCCACCCCTAAAAAAACCTTTCTCACTTCTTGTGCAGCACGCTGAACATCATTAACGCCATGTCTTACAGCAGTGGCCAATGCCAGGTGCTTCAGAGGGAATGAACAGAACAGGTAATCATCAAGTGATCCATCCAACCATTATGTGGTTATGTCTTTTTCTCTCTGCTTTCAATGTCTTTATTCCCTGCTTTCTCTCCCATCTATGACTTTCATTATTTTTCTTTTCCATTTCCCTTTTTCTGTCTGTGTTTCTTTCTTTCTTTCTCTCCCTCCCTCCGTAGTTTATTATTATTGGATGTCCTCTTTCCCTATGCTTGCCTCTGGTCTTTTTCCTCTTTCTATCCTGGTACCTTTCTTTTCCGATGCATATTCCATTTCCCACCTGGATCTTCCCTTGTACTCTGTCATTCCTCATTCTTTCACCTTATTGTTTGTATTATTGTTGCACCAACCAAGATCAGCCTGCACCAGCCACTAATCACACAGCTATAAACAGTCCTTGCCCTGGAGATTGTATACTACAGCTAGCCAAGACAGACAATGGAAGTGGTGTTATCATCTCCTATTCCTCTTTCCCCCTATCAATCTTATTTTTGCCTCATGCTCCTACAATATTTTTGTCCTTCTACACCATATGCACCATGTCTTTCCTTTTCTCACAAATCTATCATTCCTCAGCTCTCTCTTAAATCATTCCCAAACCTCTCCTCTCCCTCACCTCTTTTCTTCCCTCCCCACTTCTTGCTGACCGTGTAGTCCTGAGCTATATTCCTGGGGAATGCATGAGTTTTCTGGATCAGTTACTGGCCATCTTCTCCTGCTCAATAAGTGTGGCGACCCTCATAGCCCAGTTATTTGTACTGAGCGCCATAGGCTGGCTGCTGGCACCTTACCTGCTGCACTGTGTGGCCCATCCCATCCCTGCCTCCGTGGCCACAGTTAACATCAGGACCTCAGCTATGTGGTCAGCACCTAACCTTTTGAAGGAGGGTGAAGTGGCCGTTGGCTTCATGGGCCACGAAAGGCAGTGCTGACTAGGGCCGAGTTGTAAAAGGAATACTGCTAGTACTGAATCATCCCAAAATTACAACTTGGAGTTGAGAATACACAATGGGACATTCTACCTTGTAAAAAGTGACATCTTGTTGCTAAATTTCCTAGTCATAAGGTTTCCTTTGTCCTCAGAACAAAGCTAGCAATGTTCCTTAGCATTAGATGTACACACCTTTTATCTGCAGAGACAGCAGGAATGTAACATTCTAAACATTTGATTTGTTTAATTTCCCCATTTGTCCAGACATTACAAAGACTCTGCTTTCAGATTAAGCCTTTTAAACTGTTCCCCTTAAACCATCTTCAAATGCATAGCAATTAGAGATCTGGATTGTGGCGAGTAGAGAAGAATGGGGCAGATGGTAGTAAATATCCAGTGAAAAATGAAGTGGATCTTAATGTAGTCAATTCACACTTCCATCATTCTTCTCATCCTGACTATAGGTCACTAGCTTTGGTAAACTACGTTTGTTATGATCCAGTGAACTGGGTTTAACCAGTGATCATTGGATCAGGGTCCTGTTGTGCTAGGCACTGTACACACACACAGGAAGACACAGTCTATGTCCCAAAGAGCTTCCAGTGAAAAGAGAGAAGACAGGTTAGGGACAGGGACTGTCTTTTTTTTCTGTGTTTGTGCAGTTCCTAGCACAATGGGGCTTCTAGGGGCTATGGCAATGTAAACAACAACAAAGGAACATTTAAGGGAAAAGGGAAAGATAAACTTGAAGCCCACAATACATCATCACTGGTTAAACTCAGTTCACTGGTTCATAACAAATATAATTCATCAGCCTGTATGAAAAGACCCATGAAGCATGAATTTACTAAATGATGGTTCATTTCTTATTAACAAAACAAGAAAATTGTTAATCTAATGTACATCCTGATTAACAAACTGATTTTCTACTGTAGATTGAAGATAATGGCTATGGGTACATTCACCTTTTATTTTCTATGTCTGTATCCAGTAACTAAACTGATAATTTCCAAGCTAGATTAAACCCTCATTCCTAGACTTCAAACACAGTGCTGATGAGGGTGCCTCACTTGAGAAGTGTCATCAATCCATAGAGAGAAGGGCTCTCTCAAACTGGCAATTGATTACAGAATACTTGCTACCAGGGAACTTACTGAAACAATTTTCCACAGAGCAGTGTTGAATTAGTGAGCATATTACTGTCACTACATTGGTTATGTATGCAGTTTACTTCTTTGGAAAATGATTCTATTGTAACCTAACGTGCTGATTCTCAAGGGAGATTATGATAAGAAAATTGTATTTGTTTAGAAGCAGTATAGTTAGATTACTGTATTTGTGCCTCTGTAATCTGAATTGTGTATGGCACTTTATTTATGCTGTTACTTTATGAAGTTTAAGGGACAAATTTTCAGCCACAGCCATGAATTTTGCACCCACAAGATTGCTCACGTGTGTGCAGCTACAAAGTTCCATGCATGAGTGTTCAGGGCAGACAAATGGATTTTGCATGAGCAAATTGGTTGGGTACCTGCTTTTGCATGTAGATACAGATGTATATGTAACTACATGTACTTTACAGCCTTCAGCATTCGTGCAAGTGTCAAATATTTGTGGCCACAATCGATGGCAACATGGTTTTCCATTAATCAATAAGACGTTATTCCTTTACAAAATAATGAGAAATTAAATTCCTTTGTAGCTGGAATTCCTGTAAAGCAGAATGCCCTGTAGATTTACACGGCCTGGTTCTAGTACTTTGAAAACAGGGACCATATTCTGCTCTGTGCAGCCACCTGATTGACACTTCCACTGTATCTTTTACTTAGACAAGTTAGGCAGTAGAATCAAAATAAACTAATCACAAGACCTGTGGTGCTTGGCCATCTCCTTCATATGATCCATATCCAGAATTTAATTAAGGAGGCTGTTCGTTATTCTAGTCAACCTTGAGGATAGAGATCAGTTTTGGCTAAAAGAACCAAACTGATTCTTCACCCACACCTTAAACCAAACTGAACCCCAACATTTTCTAATGTCTGAAAAATTCTGGTTGACTTTTTAAATATATTTTTTAAAAATTTGGTCTGCTTTTTCTTGGTTTTATCCAAGATGTATGAGAGCAAAGGTACCATAATACCACAAAAAAATCTTGCAGTGTTGTAGCCATGTTGGTCCCATGATCTTAGAGAGATGAGGTGGGTGAAGTAATATCTTTCTTTGGACCAACTTCTGTTGGTGAGAGAAACAAGCTTTCAAGCTACACAGAACTCTTCTTCAGGCCTGGCCTGGCATTTCCAAACAGGCTGCAACCAGGAAATACTAGAAAACTAGCATGATAGCCTGATCTTGAGAGATTTCCAAATCAGAGACATTCAGGTAAGTTTGGAGGAGCTTGGCTTTAGCAACTGAGCTTTTAGATACTTCTCTAAACTTTTAGAGGTCTAACCATGGCTAATCAATTTTAAAATCATACCTAGGAGGACAGGACACACTCTCTCTGTTGCTGTGTGATAGGTTCTGTCCCTGGTAAAACTGACAGGTTAGCCACATTAAGTCATATTATAAACATTTTACTGATAGCATGTTTGCAGTTTCTTTATTAATAAAAGGTCTTGTATGCTTAAATTTCATTGTAAAGATAATATTCTGATGAGCAGGAATATGAATTGTTTGTCTTTTGAGTCAACTTGTTTGCTGGAGAACTTGTTTGCTTATTTTCAGGAACCAGGAAGTGAAATGTCTATCGTGGTATTAAGAACATACAGCAAGTTAATGCTGTGTTACTTTATGAATGGAAGACTGAGACATTGTGTGTCATGAAAATCCTAATAAATGATCTAGGCAGACTAGGATTTTCCATTATGGGTCATGTCTTATAACATGTTCTTTTGATGCTCTTGTGTTGTTACAGAAGCAAGTCGAGTCCTCATTTTTGCCACCATAGAGGTCCCCTTGGCACCAGAATTGTTTGAAATTCCATGTCACAAGCAGGAAGGGCTAGATTTGGGGGGCATACCCCTTGCACTGACAGAGACCAGCTTCATACAGCGTGAGTAGTGGTAGAGTATCTCTTCCTCCTTGGCCCCCACTGATTCCTCTGCAATGCCAGCAGAAGAGTGGACTTGTGTTTCTGTGACTTTCAGCTGGAGGCTGAATCAGGGCTGGTGTGGTCCCCCAGTGGTCGGCAGGTTTTCTGTTCACTCTTTGTTTATCACCAGCCAGAAAAGTGGCATTTTAGATTTGCATTTGTCCCACTAATGCTGTAATTGCAGACTGGTTCCTGACTCCATTTGTTAGAGACAAAGCCCTGATCTTGCAAGAAACTAATGTCTTTTATTCCCATGGGACTTCACTGAGAGGAGAAGAGGCTCAGCATCTTCCAGGAGGTGCTCAACACAGTGCAACCCTGGGCCCTATTTCAGTAGGAGCAAAACAATTTTGAAAAGTTCAGGGAGTGAAATTCTGCCTCTATGGAAACTTTACCTGTGTTATCAAAATCAGTCCAAGTACTTCCATTCCTAGCCATTACTGCTCACTTCCAAGAGAGCTGCATTTTCTTTACAGTATTTTCTTAACACAAACCAACCAGCAAGAAACTCTTTTATCCAACATGTCTTCCTCCTTAAATGTTTTACCTAGTAGTCCGTGGAGAGCCTAATTCTGACTGAAGGCAGGATTAGCCCCAAAGTAATTCTTTTAATGTGAGTTTAGTTTCATTCACATGCTCAAAGAATTCCAGGGATGTTAGTTATGAAAGTTGCCATAAGGATTTTGCAGAGGGAAATAAAGCCCCGTACATTTTCTCAACTTGATAGAGGTCTCCAAAGTGAAAAGTCACTTACAAAGGTGAGAATCTCAGTTTAGATAACATTTGGAAAAATGCTTTTAAAAACAGAATGGTTTTCCGTAACTTACCTGATTGATTGTCGTCACTTAGGGTAACAGAGATCAGCTCCCACCCAGACAGGTTTAAGGGGCTAGTTCAAAGGGGGAATTGCTGATAGCTAGCACAATAGAATGATGGTTGCTTGCAAAACTACAGTAGTTGTATTTACCTTCCAAGGGCCTGGTCCTGCAATTCATTCCATATGGGCGCACAATAGAATGTTGGTTGCTTGCAAAACTACAGTAGTTGTATTTACCTTCCAAGGGCCTGGTCCTGCAATTCATTCCATATGGGCCTGCACCTGCGCTGCCCTTGAGGGAAGTCAGTGGGACTCTGTGTGAGCAGAGCAGTCTGTCCTTGCGCAAGGAATTGCAAGAGCAGGGACAAAGTTGATAAACGGGTTTGATTCTGTACCTTTGAAGTGATTTGTTGGAGTTTTGTTACTGACTTCAGTGGGAACCTGTTTAAACACCTGTTTAAAACTTTGTTTTATTTTATGAGGGCTTTTTGTCTGAGAGGTGGACATCTGAGTTCAGAAAAAATCTGGTTAAAGTAAGGAAACAGATGAAGAAGGTCCTGTTTTAGAACGTAACTGCTAACTTTGCCCCTCATTCAGCAAAGCACGTGTTTATCTTTATTCTCCATTCTCACTGCCATGTAGAGGGTGTAAAACCAGAATCAGAGACGTATCAGGGCCCTGGAATATATTTTAGGTTTATGCACAATCTGTGAATTTTGTATTTCTCCTCCCTCTTCCCCCACATCAAGATATTTTAGAACTTAAATACATAAATAAGGCTTCAAAGAGATTTACAAAATAACCTTCCTTAAACAAGAAGATTTCCCCATCAAAGATGTGACAAACAGCAATGCTTTGTTTGCTAAACCATTTATACAGTTAGTACTGTATTACCATATCAATGAGTAAATATTAAATCCTACTGGAAACAATGAGGCCTAATTATATCCTTTTTACAGGAATTTATTTTTAAGGGGACAGCAAGTAAAGTTAATAATATACTAGGAAGTAGGTTTATGTAGGGGAAAATAGATCTAGATTTCAGACTATTCTTCTTCCTCCTACAGATAATCAAAGCCTAGTGATGACAAGATTATTATTTTCATCAGCTTTATTGGCCCATATTAATCTTATGATCTCAAAACAGTATGATTTTGCTGCAATTTTTTTAATAAAAAAACTCACTACCACTGTTTTAAATAAACACGTTAGGACTTTTATGATGGAGGGACATGAATTACACAATAGGGATACAGTCCTTATTCAGACAAAACTTGTTGAAATCAATTGGATTTTTGCCTGCATAAGAACTGCACAACTAGATCCTATTGTTATAATTTATGCTTTGTATTATACAAGTGCTTGAAGACCCAGCCAGGATCAAGATCTCACTATGTTAGGCACAGGTATATACAGGATAAATGGGATTTGCATAGGCACCTAAGTGAATTAGGTGCAGTGGCTTTATCACAAGACTATTCTTTTTGCAGTTTTCTTTGGGCAAGTTTTCACTGTGTGTCTGAAACGAGCTGGAGTAAGATGGCATTCAGGGCATGATGAAAGTTTATTTATGTGAGTTAGTTTTTTTGCTGATGCTTATATATTTAAAAACATTCTGGGTGGATCTGATCCTGCAACGTACTGAGTGCTCTCAGCTTGCACAGACTGCAGTGAGAGTTGCTTAAATATGTCACTTAGGAAACCTGAACCCAACTGAGCTGAGTTCATCTCAAATGTCAAGTGCCCTCAGTTCCTAATTTAATGTAACCAGTAGGAGGTGAAAGTACTAAGGACCTTGCAGGTTCAGGGTCATGATATTTTTAAATAAAATACAGTTGCTATGGCTCTAGACTCTGTGGGTCTGATCCAAAGCCCGCTGACATCCATGAGAATCTTTTGGTTGGCTTCAATAGGCTTTGGATTAGACCCTAAGTAATTTCTAATGGTCTGATTCCAGAGATGATGACCAGAGCGGGCTTAAAAAAATAAAAACAACTTTCATGCAAAATTTACATAATAATTCTTCCTGGTTTTTGCCAAAACTTTGAAAAAAAAATTTTTAACAGCTCTCATGATGAACAATCCCAGCTCCTATTAGAGTCAGTGGGAGCTAGAGTGGCTCAATGTCTCAGAATATCAGGGTTAAATAATTAACATTATACTTACAGCCACACAATCTAGAGGAATTTCTTATGTGTAAGAACTATTGTTGCTTATTATATGATTGGAATATTAATCCATATCATCTTCATTATTGAATGACAACTTGGGGGTGGGGCTGAAGAGTTTGATCCAAATATTTTTGAAATATTTTAGCTGCCAGTGACAATGTATTAGCTTGTTTGTTTGCATTGTGATAGAGCCTATATGCCCCGGTTAAGGACATGGACCCCATTGTTAGGTCCTGTACAAACATAGAACAAGAAGGCAGATTCTGCCCCAAAGAGCTTACACAATTTCAGAATCTCAGGAGTAATATTCCTGATCTTGCTATTATAAGTCATCTAAAACTCCACTTAAAGTTACCTGAGAGTTTTTCCTGAGTAAGGGCCATTAGGATCAGGCTCATGCACTCCTCATTTGATCAATGCATTACAAACAGGTTTAAAGGTTTCAGGGTAGCAGCTGTGTTAGTCTGTATCAGCAAAAAGAACAAGGAGTCCTTGTGGCACCTTAGAGACTAACAAATTTATTTCGGCATAAGCTTTTGTGGGCTACAGCCCACTTCATCGGATGCATGCAGTGGAAAATACAGTAGGAAGATATGTATACACAGAGAACACGAAAAAATGGGTGTTGCCATACCAACTATAATGAGACTAATCAATTAAGGTGAGCTATTATCAGCAAGAGAGGAAAAAAAACTTTTGTAGTGATAATCAGGATGGCCCAGTTGACAAGAAGGTGTGAGTAACAGTAAAGGAAAAATTAGCATGGGGAAATAGTTTTTACTTTATGTAATGGCCCATCCCCTCCCAGTCTTTATTCAAGCCTAATTTAATGGTGTCCAGTTTGCAAATTAATTCCAATTCTGCAGTTTCTAGCTGGATGGAAATTGTTGAAATCATAGTGGAATTCCTCAGGGACTTCTTTTCCATGGGTCCAGATGATGAAGACGTCATCAATGTAGCGCAAGTAGAGTAGGGGCATTAGGGGATGAGAGCTGAGGAAGCGTTGTTCTAACACAGCCATAAAAATGCCCAAATAAATTTATTAGTCTCTAAGGTGCCACAAGTACTCCAAGTTTACTACACTAAATGTTTCATATTATCTGAAAAGGACAATGATTCTGCATCCTTATTACATGTGCAAGTACTTAACAGTTCCAAAAGGCTGTCAGTCATGCACCTTTTATTTTAAGTAGCTGAACGATGTGTTCATTCCTTTCAAGAATTTGGGATTTGTGCTTCATCCAGTATAGAAACTGGTGATGGAATAGATCTAGTCCATATCCACCAAATGTCAAGTCAGTATTCCTATTGCAGGAAGCAATTTACAATCTGCACTTTGCAGGATATTTGCAAAATACGGATGGGGCCGGATCTTCAACTGGTATATTGACTTTAATACAGCTAAGCCATTAACTTTAAAGCAGTTTGATAATGCAAAGTAGTACACATTGGAAATCATAATCCCGACTATATATGCAAAACATTGGGGTCTAAATTAGCTGTACCCACTCAGGAAAGAGATCGTGGGATCATTGTGCATAGTTTCCTGAAAACATCTGCTCATTGTGCAGTCAAAAAAGCTAACAGGATGTCAGGAACCATTAGGAAGGGATAGAAAATAAATAGAAAATATCATAAAACCACTGTATTAATCCACACTTTGAAAACTTCATGTACTTCTTACTTAATCTCAAAAAAGATATATTAGATTTGAAAAAGGTACAAAGAAGGGCAACAAAAATGATTAGGGCTCTGGAACAGCTTCCAAAGGAGGAGAGAGAACAAAGACTGGGACTGTTCAGCTTGGAAAAGAGATGACTGGGAGGAATATGTTAGAGGTCTATAAAATCATGAATGGTGTGAAGAAAGTGAATAAGGAAGTGTTATTTATCCCTTTACATAACACAAGAACCAGGGGTCACCCAATTAAAATAATAGGCAGCAGGTTTAAATCAAACAAAAGGAAGTACTTCCTCAGGCAATGCACAGTCAGCCTGTTGAACTCATTACCATGGGGTGTTGTGAAGACCAAAACTATAACTGGGCTTCAAAAAAGAATGAGATAAGCTCATTGAGGATAGGTCCATCAATGGTTATTAGCCAATATGGTCAGGAATGCAACCCCATGCTCTGGGTGTCCCTAAACCTCCAGCTTCCAGAAGCTGGGACTGTACAACGGGGTATGGCTCACTCAATAAATTGCCCTGTTCTGTTCTTTCCCTCTGAAGTATCTGGCACAGACCACAGTCAGAGACAGGATACAGGAATAAACGGCCCATTGGTCTGACCCAGTATGCAGTTCTTATGTTCTTACAGAGTGGCTGTACATGTGTTTTTCTGGTAGATTAATGCACTTGTTACTGATCATACCTTCTGTTGGTAAAACGGCTGTATGAAAAACTGGGAAATACAGACAAGTGTGATCCATCATGGAGAATCAATTTCAGCACCTATCGAAAACAGCTGCTTCCTTTCAGCATCTTTGTATTAAACAGCTGTAGTTTTTCAGCACCACAGTTATAGGGACAGCTCCAGAGTCACAGCTGTGTGCCTGCCACCAGTCCTGAAAAGAAAGGAAATTTAACAAAAAAGCCTTCATCACTTTCAACCTTAACCTTCTTTATTTGAACCCACAAGAACAAGGAATTTTTGAGGCCACTAGGAAAATCCCTTGTGCCTAGGTTTTTCAACCCATATGGGATATATCTGGTTATCCATTGTTTGGAGATCTCCCTGCCTAAACACACACTCTTGATTTTCAATTTGAAATCAATCCGTTGTGATTTTTTTGAGCGGCTATGTTTCATTTTTCTGGGGTCAAAGAGCTTAGTTGTGATCTGAACAGCAGTTCTTTCTTTGGTGTTCACTGTTATTAATCACAACTACCTATTCTTTCTGAGTTACAAGGTTTGGGAAGCTGTGAATGCAAAGACAGAAGCATGCTCGTGTGTTAGGAATGGGATTCCTGCTCTAGCAGACAGACTGTGCCATTGATGATGGGAATGATCACTTGACACCAGCCAAATAAATAGATTTATTATGAGCCAGACCGAACAGTGCTGAAGAGCAGAGTGCTAACCCAGGAGTAATCACGTTGAAGTCTGCTGCTGGCCAGGGTAAAGATTGTGGATTTGAGGTAGGGGGCCTGAGCTCTTACCTTTAGCACTGACGTGTCCAGAGACATCCTGTTTATTTTCCACTCCGCATTCACTCCAACTACATTACAGCTGTCCACAATGCCACTTACTGGGGGGTTCGAACCAGAAAGGTTCCCGCCACGGACAATAGTTAAACTGGGTTTGGGTAAACTCCAGTAGACTTGCAGCCCCTTCACCTTGGAAATCAGTCTCCAAACACGTTTAGATGGGCTGATATCGGACTTCTGCGTCCTGATCAGAAGCAGGCGCCGGGGCTGTTGAAAAACCATTATTCACACACCACATTTAAAAAATGTTCACTAAAATTTGTTCAGAGATATTCGAAAAAAATTCAGCCAATTCTAGAAGCGCTAAGGAAAGATGTATTCGGAATTCACCTAGCAAGCCGATAAGGGAAAGGATATCTAGGAACACCTTTCACCCCAGGAGGGAGAGAGAGAACACCCAAAACTAAATGATTATATCTACATCTAGTTATTATTCTGTTTTCAAAGTCAGTGTCAGGTAAATTAAAGCTTATTTTCAAAAGACAGCGATTTCCAGGGGAGGTAAAAGGTAGAAAAACCCGTGAGCAATATTCAGGAATGGAGAGTGCATCATTTCCTCTTGAAAGATTCAGTTTGTTTCCAGGAACAGCTCGCGGACACTGCGGGGCGAATAATTCCACTTGAAACATTAAAAGGTGCAGCTCCCCGTTCCAAACCTGATTCCTTTCTGTGCCAGCAACCCCACCCCTCCTCATTCATTAGTGGGGAAGTTTTGGCTCCATTGAAGTCAATAGGAATTGCCATTGACTTCAATGAGGCCAGGATTTCACCCTCAGCGCGCTGGGGCTGTAAGGAGGGTTCCCCATTGGTCCTAAATTTGCGCTGTGTTTCTTCGTGGGAGTGGGTGGGCATCGCAGAGAAGGGAACTGTTTGAGGTGGGATCTGAGCGAATAATGAGAGCCACTGGTAATATCCATGCAAATTATACTGTTGCCAGAAAGCACCAAACACTGTCCCGATTTCTCTTTCCTGGTGGCCCAGGCGCTTGCAGGCTGTTTTCTGGGACATCTCCTGAAGCTGGGCAGCCCTGGGACTCTGCAGCCTTCACTGTCTAACCCAGTGATCGTATGGAACCCACCAACGGATCTGGACACAGAAAAGTGGCCAAAATGGTCCAAATGAATTCACGGGGTTGTTTTTCAAACCGGAACACGTCCCACCCCCAATCTGCTTATAGGATCTTAATACAAAATCTTTCCCATCTCCCTCCCACCCCCAAACTCACTCTTACCTCGCCAAAATGGAGTCGAAAAGCACCCGAAAAATAAAGGCCTCCCCCCGGTACTGTGTATATGGAAGATAGTGTGCTCTGGATTTGGGTTGGATTGTTTGTATTTTTCCTATGTCTTTGCATTCATCTCTTTCGCTGCTTTCTCTAGTCATTTAATTCTCTGTTCATGTCATTGCGCTCCGTTTCATTATTTTTCATGTCCTCTGTTGCTTTTGTTTTAGACACCAGCTGACACTTTTCAACAGCCGCAAAGAGGGGCAGTTTGTCCCTGTCTAGTTAGGATTACAGGTAACGTGTGTAGTGTTACCTTCAAAAGAGATGAGTTCTCTCTCTCTCTCTTATAAGTAGACAGGTATGGAAGAGGTTTACAAGCAGTTTATAGTAGCTCCTTAGGAAATCTTTAAGCTAGGCTGAAATCACAATAAAGAAAGAAAGCTGCTTCGAAAACAAAGGGTTCAATTGACTTCTGTGAGATGAAACAGCGCCGTGGGGACTAGCGCTGGGAGGGCTGCCTTAGGAGGTAATAGGAAATTTACCTTTTCTGAGGAGAAGCAGGCCCTATATTATTAGAAGGAAAGTAGAAGCTCTGTTACTACTGTTAATTTCAAATTGCTGGAATCTTAATTCACTTTGCCTGCTTGGGGTGGGATGGGCGCGGAGGGGAACCGCGTCTGTGTTTATACCGAGTGTTTCTGTCTGCTGCT
The DNA here is from genome assembly GCF_007399415.2 of Gopherus evgoodei. Classification (NCBI taxonomy): domain Eukaryota; kingdom Metazoa; phylum Chordata; order Testudines; family Testudinidae; genus Gopherus; species Gopherus evgoodei. Next base: position 109,390,164 of record NC_044325.1, on the reverse strand, counting down.
GGCTGTCATTCCTTCTAGGCTGAGCTCTGTCTGAGTAGGGCGAGTCTTGACGCTAGCCCACCTTGATGCGTTTCTGGCCCTGGAGGAGAGAAATGACCCCCCCCCCACTTCCTGAACAGCTGGTTTTATTATTAGGATCTTGAGGTTTGCCTGGAGCTGGGATAACGCGCTTAGCTGTCAGCCCATTTCTAGAAGAAAAATGTTATTTTCGAAGTACTATTTAAACATGAGAAATCGCTCCGTAGTTTTTGTTTAGGGAAGAGACGTCTCTCAAATCCCAGTTCTCTTTCTGCTGGGTTTTCAGCCGGGTGCCAGAGTGCAGGACCAATGTAAACTCCTGATGGTTCCCAGTTCAGGACTGTCTAAACGAGCTGCCTGCCTGGCTGGTACAATCCGGACCTCAGGATCAGCAACCCCCGCCCTCCCTTTGCCAGTGACTGCCCCCAGCCCACGCTATGCACCGCTGCCCTTTGAAAGGGCCAGGATCAGTCCCGGGTCTCACTGTACCGCCGGTGAGTCACTTTCCCCAGCGCTGTAGCCCCAAGCCTGCCAGCCGCCGCGCCTGGTGCATCTGCAAAGGGCCCCGCGGGGCGTGGGAGAGACGCCTCCCCAGGGGCGGATCCACTCCTCGGGGAGCGCCTCTCCCGTGGGCCTGCGAGGAGGGGGGGCGTCCCGGGACTGGAGTGGGCGTGACGCGGCCTTTTTTCCATTTGCTTTGGCAGGAGATTAGGAAAGGCTCTTCCTGCGCCCCCCCCCACTCGCCCCCCATAAATAGCCCGGCAGCCGCCGAGCGCCGCTGACAGATCCGGAGCCAGGACCCCGAGCTGCACGCCCCGGAGTCGCTCCTCCAGCACCATGTTCTCCGGCCGAATGGAGGGAGCCCGCAAGGGACGGTCCTTCGACTCCATGAACTCCAGCTTCGAGGAGAACCAGCTGAATAACGAGGTACGGGCGGCCCGGGGGGACGAGGGCTTTTCCCACCCTCCCCCGGTGGGGCAGTTTGCGCGGCGCAAGGGGATCAGCCCTGACGCCCCCCACCCCAGCTGCTCCCGCCAGGCTGGTGGGTTCAGACTGGTCTTGCTCGTTGGGATCGCAGTGGCGTTTGGCGACCGCTTAGTTGGCTCTCGTGACATATTAAATATCCCCAAATTATCCTAACTGCATCGGGAAGATGTTTGTTGTTCGGTAACCTCTAGTGAGATCTGCTTTGCCCCTGCTGGAAATGTGACTGTTTTCTCTCTCCTGTTTTCTGGGCAATTTGTAAAACTCAGATCTCAAAGGGACAGGCGAGATCTAATGCAAGTCAGCTAGCCCAGTGGTTCTCAATCAAGGGTACAGATACCCCTGGGGGTACGCAGAGGTCTTCCAGGGGGACATCAACTCCTCTAGATACTTACTTAGTTTTACAACAGGCTACATAAAAAGCTCTAGTGAGGTCAGTACAAACTAACATTTCATACAGACAATGACTTGTTCATACTGCTCTATATACTATACACTGATATATAAGTACAATATTTATGTTCCAACTGATTTATTTTAGAATTATATGGTAGAAATAAGAATTTCAGTACTAGTGTGCTGTGACACTTTCATATTTTTATGTCTGATTTTGTAAGCAAGTAGTTTTTAAGTGAGGTGAAACTTGGGGGTACACAAGACAAATCAGACTCCTGGAGGGGGTACAGTAGTCTGGCAAGGTTGAGAGCCACCGAGCTAGACAATCAAGCTATCTTTTTGCAGTACAGTCACAAGGCTGGCGGGGGGAACAGAATCTATCCCGTTAGGAAAAGGGCAAGAAGTCTCTCCAGGGGGATAGTGGATGGGGGGGGGGTAGGGGGCTGAGATCATCATCAGAAGAGAGACCCCTAAGGAATATCTCCCTCCTAGCAATTTAATACATTTCCACACACACCCTAGTTCCCAACCCGAGGCTCAGACGCAGATTACCCTGTTTTAGCACTGTGCGCCAGGGGACAGTGCCACATAGAAAGGAGCTGGAAAAACTCTCATGCTGGGGTGCTGGAATAATTTGTATAGTGGGGATGCTGAGAGCCACTAAACAAAACTATAAACCCCATATATGATGGAAACCACTTGAAGCCAGGGAGTGATGCAACACCCCTAGCACCTCTATTTCTAGTGCCTATGCTGTCATGCTACTAAAATAGAACATATGTCTCTTGATGTTTGAAACTATCATGAGCAAGAGGTGAGCTGGGCTGTCACTCTTAAGAGTGCATTGGGGACTTATTGGAGCCAGCACTGGGAGGGCTGCTTAGGAGGTAATAGGAGATTTACCTCTGCTGAACCTGCCCTTGATGTAAGTAGTTTGAACACCCCTTCCTTGAGATCTGGAGCAGATTAGAAAAGGCAGAGGCTCCATGTTAGTTCAGCACTAACATCTGCCCTTCATGAACTGGGTCTGAATAAATTAGGCAGCTCTGCTCTAGTGCCGCCCACCTAGCTCCTTCTCTACCACACAAGGGACAGGATCAGCCATATCCCACACCCAGTCGTCTTTTGGCACGAGGTAGGCAAGTCTATCTAAAGCCAGACAAGATGCATCAGTTTAAAGCCGCAGTTTTCAACCTGTCCCGTTACACCAGAGGAAAATTTGGGGGCACCACTGCTGTCTAGCCATAAAGTCTAACATGAGCGTGTTCCCCTGCCACCTGCTGTGGCCCCCTCTGGGGTTGCAAGAGCCTTGGATTCAGAGTTCATGCATGGAAAGCATAGGGGGAAGGGTAGTGCTTTGTCTTGGGATTCATAGAGATAAAAGGCCTGTTTGCACCCCAGTCAGTTTCACAGCCATTTCATTAGGGATTAGAGATGTCTCCCCATGGGTATAACATGGAGCCAATGAATTTTTGAGTCTGATTTTCAGTTGTTTGGAATAAATGACCTGCTGACGTTTTATTTCCTAATGGGATTAAGACAAACACCCTGGGGGCATTTAATAACTCCCCATTTAATCTTAGCAGTGCTGGCGTCCCACGCTATCTGCAAAGTCACCTACAAGATTAAGATGGATTTCACTGAGCCCTTTTCAGCCCCACTGAGAGAGACTCTATGGGCCTGTGAATTACATGAAGTGGCTAGGGCCCACTGGATTAAATTGGGATTAATCTTCTGATGTTAAAACTGATGAAAACATTGGAACCCTCCACTCCAAAGGCGACAGAACAGGAGCGGGCCCCATGTGGTCTGCTAGTTTTCTCTAGAATTGTGATCCAATTTTGCAAGGCGCTGAGTGTCCTCAAAAGACCTCACACCAAATTGACTTTATTGGGAGCTGAGGCCACTAATCATATCACAGGAGGTCAGGGCCACCCAGAGGATTCAAGGGGCCTGAGGTCTTCGTGGAAAGGGGCCCCTGCTGCCAAATTGCTGCCAAAGACTTGGCACTTTGGTGGCAGGTCCCACAGTGGAAGGACCCCCCGCCACCAAAGACCCGGAGCAGAAGAAGCTCCGGGAGCCCGGGCCCCACTGGAGTTTTCCGGGACCCCTGGAGCGAGTGAAGGATCCCTCTCTAAGGCCCCCAAAAAACTCTTGTGGGGGCCCCTGCGGGGCCCGGAGCTTAGGGCAAATTGCCCCATTTGCCTCCCCCAGGTGGCCCTGCAGGAGGTGCTCAGCACCTTGCATGATTGGGCCCGTAATTCACAAAGGTGACCACCTGCATAGGAATTTTTTTAAAATTGGAGTTTCTACCTTCTTTTGCCTCTTAATGAGGTGTAAAAAGGCTTGACAAATTGTATTTTTTAAAATATTTATTCTGACTTTTTTGTTTTGTTTTGTTTTTTACCGTAGAAGTACAAGGAATGTCCAGTCTAGTCTTCACTGGAGGACTTTCTTTGTTTTTTTGGATATTTATTGTGAGGTCCTTTCCCCCACTCCATTCCTGATTGAATACACATGGCTGGAGGGTTATACAGGTTTTTACTTTCTGCTCTGAAAAATGAACATTTTATATTTAACCTAAGTTTTACTGTAATATATATAAGCTTTCTCTCACATTCCATTCCCTCCAAAGAAGTACACAGATGCTAAGAGGAAAAGAAAAAGTGACTGATCAGGCAGAGAATAGGAGGTGCAAGGAAGAACTGGAATGCGCTGTAGAATAGCTATTCTCTTCTATGCTACCATTTTGTTTCTGTCCTGGGATAGCAGCAAAATGGTGGCTGCATTTACTCAGATCTTCTTCTCCATCCCATTTGCTGTTCATTCTGTATAACATTATTATTGGAAACCAAAGGTTACTATTGTCTTTTTCATCATGCAAACATATGCATATAAAAGAATCTGTATTCTACAGATCTGTGAATTTTTGGTATTCCAATTTCTCTCCTTTCTCCTCCAGTTTTGCAAAATGGAGACACTCTTTTGAAACTACCCATTACAGTACCTTATTTTTCTATGCTTTCTATGTCCCAGTCATATTGTGCTTTGTAGGCTACATAAGTTGATCCTAAGTATGACATTGTTTTAACTAGGTCAATACGAAAAGAGAAAGTATTAGTGTTTATTTGTAATGTTTACAGTTTGTGGTCAGTTGCACATCTTACAATATCATTTGTAACTATGTCGAATTTCAGAATAAGGTGGTGCATTACACTGTATAAAATGATTTTGCTCTCAGACAATGATGTCCCACTCTGTGTAGCCACAATACAGACCCAGGAGCGGCGCCAGGGTTTCTGGCACCCTAGGCAGAATTCGGGGGGCAGTATTTTGTGCGCTCCCCAGGGGGTGTGCGGGAGCTTCCGGTTTTGCTCCCATCGCACCACCGAAGAAGGACCCTCCGCCAAAATGCCGCAGGCGACAGTGGCAGTTATTGAGCTGCTCAATTGCCTGCTGCTGTCTTCCGCGGCACGTCAGCAGAAGGTCCTTCTTCAGCGGCGCGATGGGAGCAGAATCGGAAGCTCCCGTGCGCCCTGTGGGGAGAGCACAAAATGCCGCCCCCCCCGAATCCTAGCGCACTAGGCGACTGCCTAGGGTCACCTAATGGAAGTGCGGGCCCTGTACAGACCCCCATTCTTCACTTCTAACTTCAACTTCAGTGTTGCTGGAGAAGGATGTGATCTGAAAATGGAAATGTGGGCCTCTGTGTTTGAGAATACCATGCTAATGCTTGTGAAAGGTTATTAAATTTTCCTGTCTGTACAATATATGACACTACTCCTCAAACACCATAACTTGAACAGATGTCTTTATGGATCTGATCCAAATCTCACTGAAGTTAATTGAAAGAGTGCTATTACCTTCAGAGGACTCTGGACTAGACTCTATGGTCCAATTTCAGCAAAGGATCTAAGCATGTACTTAAGCCCCAGTGACTTGAATGCACATCCTTGCCTGTTATGTTGAATCAGACTATGGGTATGTCTACACGACCAGTGCTGCTGCGGCACAACTGCAGCTACTTTGCTGTAGTGCTGTAGTGTAGATACTTACTACAGAGATGAAAGGTTTGTTTCCATCACTTTAGTGAATCCACATCCTTAAGAAGCTGTAGCAATTCTTCCAGTGACGTAGTGGTGTCTATAGTGAGGGTTAGGTCAACCTAACTATATTGCACAGGGTGTGGAATTCTTCACAGCCCTGAATGATGCCACTAGATTGATCTACATTTTAGATGTAGACAAGGCCTGAGTGATGAAGTCTACACCATTATCCAAAATCAACATTCCTCATATAGTTAAGAATATTTAGTGGTGCCCATTGAGTTCAGTGAGCTTTGAATCAGGCCCTAGAAAAGGGGTTAACACCTGCATGCTCCAAACTAATGCATATAATTATTAAAAGTAACCCAGTTATTTGTTTTCTGCTCATATGCAGCTTGGCTTTCTCTGATGGAGTACCCATTACATTCTCTGTAACCTAGAACTCTATCTTCTCTAAATATATGTACCTGCTTCTGTTCTTTTTCAGTACTCGGTCTTTGGGAAATACAAATCCTAATGGCTTTGCCCTGATCCAATCCCACCTTTCTGCTTGTGGCCTAGCATAAATCCTGATTCTGCTAGAGTCATTCATTCCAATTTGCCTAATCTTTTCATTTGGAAAGGCCATCTGTGTGCAGATGAGGTAGTCAACTTGAAGTAATGTGTGCCAAAATTAGCTAGGCCAAGTCTAACATATGTCAAATAGAGAAGATCCGTCCATTAAAAAAGTTTACTTTGCCAGAAGTGATAATGGGATGCTATTTATAGATCATCTGAGCTTGTTTTCTGTCTAGAGGGTGGTGTCTGTTCCTGGATCTTTTTTAATCCATCTTGGAATAAACATTCTCATCTTGTTTTCCGCAAAATGTCAAATATTTTGCTACTTCAAGCAACCTGCTTAATTCTTAATGTACCAGCACTTAACGCACAACATTCCTTGATGCACCATCAGAGAAAGGGATATGGGGTAAAGTGAGAGCTACAAATGGGATGGGGGAAGAAGGCAGAGGGGGAATAAAGACAGTTGAAGAGCAGAATGTCCTACCAATTGATATATCTGAAAGCTTTATACATAAAACTTGTTAGAGACTAAACTGATCAGAGATCGTTCTGAGACTTACATGTTGGAGCATTTTCAGAGCATGTTTATGATAGTTATTTTAAAGCATATAGCAAAGAACTCTGAGAAGAAATTATATGGCTTTATTGATCAGATTATACCTAAGTTTCTTGTTAAGGGATTTTATTCAACATATTTTTCTGGTTCCTTTAGGTTTTTATCTGGTTCCTTTGCAATAGCAGTGGCTTCTGTCCAAACATAAATTCTGACTCAGAGACACAGAATGGAGAGGAACTCCCAGTGCTAGGGTATTAGGACTTAATGCAGCTCCTGTTGAAGTCAATGAGAGTCCTTCCATTTGTTGGCTCCAATGGGTTTGGGATGAGGCTTTTCAAGTTTGTACTTAACCCCTAGAAGTATTCTATTGAAGACTCACGCTAATGCTTATTACTTCTGCAAATCATTTATTTTTAATTATAAACTATATACTTTTATAAAATATATGCATTGCATCCTGCTGAAGAACTACCAAAGACCTCCCAAAAGGGTCCACATTGATTTAAAATGCCCCCACCCCATATTAAGCCCCAATTTTATAAAGACTTGTACATGTTCCTATCTGTATGCATGTGAGTGTATATAATGATTTGAATGGCACTTTATTTTTGCAATTTATCCATCAAAAAGTGATATTATTGCACTGAGAGCTGTATCATATAAACTGTACAGGAGTCTTTTCAACCTATTTCTTATGCAACAAATCTATATATTTTCTTATTTGCTTTTAGTTAAATAAGTCAAATTACACAATGATTGAAGACAATAAGGAGAACAAAGACAATTCAGCTGAAAGAGGTAGAGCAGCTGTCATTTTTTCCTTAAAGAATGAAGTTGGAGGACTTGTAAAAGCACTAAAACTCTTTCAGGTATGTAGTCCTAACATTTCTACACAAGGTTTTCTGAATGTAAGAGTCATTTTGGCATCCAGCATAATTTATTTCCCATAGTAAGAAAAGATCCATAATTAATTGTGAATGCAAAATTGTGCCTGTAAAATTAGAGGCTGTGTTAATACCCCTCAAAAACATGTCTCTTTCTCCTGCTCCCACTGAAGTCCAGAGGAGTTTTGCCTTTAATAGGAGAAGATTCGGTACCCTTGGCCTTTTAGAAGAAATGGATCCAAAATAATAACCCCCCTGTTCAGAGTATTCCAGATCTCAACTATACTGCAGCTCCCCATTTCTATGATGGGATGAATCAAAACCCCACATTTGCAATGTTTCAAAGGTTGGGAGTCCAGCTTTGAACTTTCTGGATTCAGCCTATTGGTACTACTTGCTATGTTTTCCTCCTCTTTGTGACAACTATCTTACACATGAAGGAAGACTGGATTAACTCTTTTCCAGATCACCAATGTCATTCCTTTATCAGTGGAAGAAGTTGCATTACCGTTGACAAGATGAGATACCCCAGGTTTTGAGCATACTGTCTATACAACACACTGAGCCACTGGGGAGGAAGTGGGTTAATACTACTCTCCAATGTGTCCTTGCATAATATTACTACTAAGAGAGTCCTACTCATTCATTTTATGAAACATATTGTTAAGGAATATTCTTTCAGATAAAACAGAAGTTAAAGATACTATTGGAAAATTATCATTTTAACATCTCTTTTTATTTTTAAGAGTAACAAATATTTGTTGACTTGATTGGCAGACAGTGATTTATAGTGACTCAACTGCTAATCAACTGTGCTAGCTAATTAACCTGAAGATTTTACACTTTCATTAGCCAGTGGTAGGTTTGCTAGAATGAGGACTATGGAAGTTGGTCCACTTTATTATGCCTCTTTCTGCTTAAAAATTTTAAATAAAATGTATTTTACTATATTTATAAATTATAGCAGTATAGATCTGATGAGTCAAACAATGAAATCATGGAGAGAGTCATCAATAAGAGACTAAGAAGTGAAGTAGATATTTGCACAAATCAATATGGCTTCATGTCTGGAAGTTCGACCGTAGTTGCAGTTTTTGCACTGAGACCGCTAGTGGATAAATTTAGAGAGAAAAGGAAATATATTCACATGGTGTTCATTGTTCTGGAAAAGGCTTTTGACTGAGTTCCAAGAGAAGTCATCTGGTGGTATATGAGGGAGAAAATGGTGCCAGAACTTTATGTGCAGCGTGTTCAAGCCATGTATATATGTGCAACATCAATAGTCAGAACTTCTAGTGGTGAAACACAAACTATCGGTTAAGGTGGTGGGAGTGCATCAGGGATCAGCACTGAGCCCTTTCTTGTTTGTCCTTATCCTGGATACCCTTACAAAGAACATACAGAAGGAGGCACCTTGGTGCACATTGTTTGCAGATGATATTATTCGACTCAGTGAGAAGAAAGATAGTCTAGAAGACGAACCTGATAAATGGAAGGATGTTTTGGAGAGACATAGGCTCAAAATAACCAGAGGAAAAACAGAGTATATGGTATGGAATTTCAATAATGTGAACACTGAAGAATTATCATTGAAACTAGATGGGCAGACAAAACTAAAACACAAAGTTTCAAGTATTTGGGGTCCAGAATCCAGGAAAATGGGGAAATGGCAGACAAAATTGGAGCTAGGATAATAAACTCTTAGTATGTGTGGTATGTGACAGGAAGATACTAGTAAGATTAAAAGGGGAAGTCTATAAAAACAGTGGTCCATCCAGTTTTAACGTATGGTACTGGGTGCCAAAAGAAGAAACATGAGCAAAGGATCTGTTCCACAGAAATGGGAATATGGAGATGGATGAGTGGTGTAAGCAAGAAAGACCATGTGAGGAATGTGTATGTTAGAGACATGCTCGAAGTAACACCCATAAATGAAAAAATGAGGGAGTGCAAGGTCAGACAGTTTGGTCATGTAAAGAAAAGTCCTGACAACTACATGGGGAAGAGAATCCAACAGATCAAGGCTGAAGGAAAAAGGCAGAGAGGCTGACTGAAGAAGAAGCGGTTGGTTGGAAAGAAGGAAAAGGAAGGAAGACATTTTAACATGTGGTATGATAGAGAGAGAGGGAGAGAGGACCCCATTTGATGGGATTAATGCAAGAAGAGGAAGACATTTCAAATTAAAATTGAGGAAATAAAAGCACCTCTCTTTCATTTTCTCTAACATGGGAAAGTTGTTTTTTTAAACAACCATTCCTTATCTTTTTTTAATAAGCAAGCTACTATTAATAGGTTTGTTTACCTAAAGAGACTTCACTGAGATAATATTAAACAGTAGAATATTGGCTTGGCAAGCAGTGCAGATTATCTAATCAACCTGGCTTAAAACATTTTTTCTTATAAATAGGAGAAACATGTAAATCTAATGCACATCGAGTCCCGAAAGTCAAGGCGAAGAAATTCAGAGTTTGAGATCTTTGTGGACTGCGATAGTAACATGGAACAACTGAATGAGATCTTCCACCTACTGAAATCCCACGTCAATATTGTATCCGTGAACCCCACAGATAATGTCACTGTGCAGGAGGATGGTAAGTATGGAGGGATGTTCTAGCAAAACTGCATAAAGGGAAAAGGATATTGTGCTACTTTCTAATGAGTTAGTTTTCAGTTATTTTATGTCAGGTATTTGGGAACTAGTAGAACAAGGAAATGGGGTAAAACAAAAAGTGTGTTCCATTGAAAGCTATAAGATGAGATGCTCAGATGGTGAGTTGGCATACCTTCATTGAAATCAATGGGGCTATGTTATTCACATCAGCTCAGGATATAGTACGTCATTTCAGTCAGTGCAAGTTATCCCTTCCTACACTTCACACTCTGTAGAAATCCATCTTGTGCTTCCCCAGTGGAGATGGTTCCATGTTCTGTCCCCTGTATAGAGATTCTCTTTGGTTCTCTTCCTCCCAGGCAGAGATACCCACCTTATGAACCCCTTCTTGCTCCAGAGGATGCTCCTCTTGTTTCCTTCTGACTTCCTTTCCCACATCAGGATGGTGAGCCTGGATTAGTGCTGGTCTCGTGTAAACCAGGAAAAATGCTTTAAAATATCAAGGAAAGGGTCTTTCTATTTTCTGGTTCCAACATTCAGGGGAGGTGAGATCCACCCCAGAGTGCAGGTTACAGAGTGTCCTCATTGTAATGGAACTGCTGCAGTTTCCTTACATAGGGTTTGGGAAGCTGCAGATTGGGTGAACTGCGACTCTTCCTCTGCTGAGCTCTCCATAGGCCAGCACTTTGACTGAGGGCCTGGGTGAGGATTCAGGAGGGTGGCCAGTGGGTCCAGGACTAGAAAGATGCAGTGGTCACAGCAGCCCTCCATGTATGGGTCTGTACAAATTGTTCTGACCTAGGAAGTGGAGTGATGGCCTAAGCAGGGGGGTCCCATGTAACTCCCTCACATAGGGCCTGATTCTCTACTGCTCTGCAGCTTATGTGCAAGGTGGATGTAAAATGCTGCCATTCTGATTTGATGGTGCTTTTCACCTATTTTGTACTCAGATTGCACTGGTTGAAATGATTGAGTGAAATTCAGGGAAACCGGCGTATCAGACCCATAGTCTTTGCTCAGTTGTAAATTACTACACAAGGTGCAGGGCAGTGGAGAATAAGGCTTGTAGCTTCCTTGGACAACACCCATTTACTCTGGCTTTGTACAGGGGCAGGGGTTGAACATAGCCCGGCTGACAGGGGAGCAAAGGCTCTATTGGGCTAAGCAAAGCCGAGCCTATAATAAAAAATGACATGTCCCATTAAGGCTGCAGGACTACTGTAGCTGAGAACCCCAGACTCAGCCCAGGTCTACACTAGCAGGGAGGTTGACCTAAGATACACAACTTCAGCTATGTGAATAGTCTAGCTGAAGTCGATGTATCTTAGGTTCACTTACCTGGCCCTGAGAATGGTGGCGAGTTGACTGCTGCCACTCCCCCAACGACTCCGCTTCCACCTCTCATGAGCTGGAGTTCTGGAGTCGACGAGGAGTGCGATCAGGGTTCGATTTTATCGCATCTACACTAAACGCGATAAATCGACCCCTGATAGATCGATCACTACCTGTTGGATAGTGATGACCTGCCCTCAGTCAGAAAAGCTGTTCACATTGACAAGAGCACTTCTTTCTCCTTATTAGGGAGGCAGTGTGGTTCAGTGGTCAGAGTTCTACACTGTGACATGGGAGGCCTGGGTCCTATTCACACCTGGCTGTGTAATTTTGCGCAAATCACTTCCACTTCACTGCCTCTGTTTCTCTTTCCGCCCTTTGTCTGTCAATTCTAAAACTCTGTAGGGCAGGGACTGTCTCTTACTATGTGTTTGTACAGCACATAACACAATGAGACTCTGATCTCAGCTGGAGCCTGGAGGGTGCTAGTATAATACAAATAATAACAGCTACAGAAAAACCATTTAAGCTCCAGCCCCTTAGTTAACCATTTCCTCCCCCTATTTTTTATGACTTAATGTTCTTTAAGGAGAGTGTTTTAGTGACACAGGAGGAAGTGTTAGAAGTTGTGCTGGTGCCAGATAGGCAGAGGACTCCCTCATTCTCTTCATTGCCTCTTGATTTCACTTGTAGCTGCCAGAGCTAAACTTGAAACAGGTATTTCCGCTTTAAACCCACTAGATTTTATTAATAACGTTGTGGATTTCATGTATTCCTTAGGCATGGAGAATACACCCTGGTTTCCTAAGAAGATCTCAGATTTGGATAAATGTGCGAACCGTGTTCTGATGTATGGATCTGAACTGGATGCCGACCATCCAGTAAGTAGCTTCCCTGCTATTGTAACAATGAGTGAAGGCAGATCAGTTTTTGCCCTATAGAGTGGCTTTGTGGTTTTGACTGTGTAACTTTGGGACTTATTCCTGGTGTCCTTGCTCAGGCATTGCTCTCATTGACCTCAGTTCTGCAAGCTTTAAAGGGGGTCTTGCCTATGTAGCAACTGCAGGGTTAATTCCTGAATACTCACAGACAAAAGGAATGCTGTTTTGAACTAGATTTATTTTCCCTCTAAAGTAATACACAGTTGTTTTCCTCCACCCCCACAAATAAAGAAAACAAATTGAACTGGGTATAATTTCTAATTTTCAGAGCAATCAATTAAATAACCAATTTAGTGTAGGTAAAGCTTTGAAAAAGGAATCCTTATTTACACAATATTTACCTCAAGAGTTATGTGCATGAAGTTGCTGATCTCTGTTTTAAACTGAGGGATTTATTTATTTCATAGACTAAGAACAACTAACAGACTCTTATTTTGACCATTTATTTTCCCAAGACATGCTTTTACAATAGTGTTTTCTTTGTTAATAAGCTTATTTATTACAGAGCTGGAAATATGTATTACTTTTTTCCCACACATAGGGTTTCAAAGACAACGTCTATCGTAAGAGGCGAAAGTATTTTGCAGACCTAGCTATGAACTACAAACAGTAAGTATGATTCCTTGCAAAACAAGTCTCTTGCTTTGGAATAATGAGGTGGATAAAATAAGTGTAGTTCACATTTACCATGCGAGATCTCCAGGCCTAGCTGAGCTGTGTTTGGTATAGGAACCAGCGTGGGAGGAATAGAAAGGTTGATCGAAGCCACCTTACTACTCCAAGGATCTCTGATTGGTCTGAGGATCAAACTATAATTTAAAGGTTGCTAGCTAATTATGCTAGCTAGAGTGGTCCCAGTGTGATGGCTCCATCAGCTGGGAGTAACTGGACTGCAGTGCTTTCTGGCTCAACCCTCTCTTACTCATGGTCACTCCTTCACCTTGTTTAAGAACACACCATGTAACTGAGAGAGTTAGGAACACATGATGTGCAGCTGTATATACCAGCTTCATGGTTATCCTATTAGGGCAGATCTCTATAACCTTTGTGCCACTGGAGTGGTGCAAAGACATTGAGGTCAGAATCTAGCCTGCTGACTGATAACTATAAATGAAGCAAGAAAATAATCATTATTCTAGTTTCTGGTTAAAAAGAGTGCAGTTTCTGGTTCATAATAGGGCATTAGGTACAATGTTTAGAAGTGCACAGTGAAATGAAACTGAAAAGGGCCTTGTGGTATTTAGGACCCCACAGTGGGCTTTCCTTGACTCAGATACAAAAATGACTTAAGTGCTATAATTTGACTCTGAGCATACTTTTCACGATGGTGTTCCATACATGGGTTTAGATGTCAACCCCCTCCACTGGGAAATGACACAGAAATGTTATAAACCTGTAATCACAGCAGCATACACTAATGGAATCAGCAAACACAGCATAAATCCAATAGTCTGCAGCATTATTATGTTGATACAGTTATCTTTGGGAGGTTAATTTCTATCATCTTTGTTTGTCAGGCCCTGAAATCGCTACTGGTAGAATCATGACACAGCATTCCTATTACTTTCAATGTTTGACTCAAGTCTTCACAATAGTCCAGTTTAATCAAGATCCAGAAGGCTAATGTGAGGTGATAGACTAGGTTTAATACATTTTGACAGATACTCATGGTTTTTCTAGAGAAGTGTGATTTTCACATGACAAATGAACATTTAGATGTGTAGATTTATCATGATGTTAACTGAGCTCATTATCTTTCCTTTCTTTTAAAGAAATTGAAAAGCTAATGAAGACTAGTTATGTACAGCTTGAGGAAAAATGTAACATTCTTAGATCCCGATCCTGAAAAGACTTATGCAAGGATTGAACTTTTTATTCCCAATGTTAAACACATATGGAACTCTTTGCAAAGTTGGGGCCTGAGTCCCTGAGCCAATTCCACTGATGTAAGTGGAAAGATTCCCATTGATTGACTTCAGTGGGAGTTGGATCAAACCCGTAAAGCCAGGGTTGGCAACCTTTAGGAAGTGGTGTGCCAAGTCTTCATTAATTTAAGATTCTGTGTGCCAGTAAAAGGTTTCATGTGCCAGATCGGCAGTGTGGGTGGCAGATGGAACCCCAGACCAGCAGCAGGCTGAGCCGCTCAGCCCGCTGCTGGTCTGGGGTTCTGTCCACTGGCCGCTGCCAGCCAGGGTCCCAGCCGCCGGCCCTGCTCAACCTGCTGCTGGTCTGGGGTTCCGTCCACTGGCCCTTGACAGCCAGGGTCCCGGCTGCTAGCCCTGCTCAGCCTGCTGATGGCCAGGGTTCCGTCCATCCAGAATGGCAGTGGGCTGAGTGGGGCCGGGGGCTGGGATCCTGGCTGGCAGCAGCGTGCCACTAAAAATCAGCCCGTGTTGTGCCTTTGGCATGTGTGCTGCAGGTTGCCGACCTCTGCCCTAGAGTGTAATCTCTTCAGAGCAGAGACCATGTCTTTCTCTGTATTTGTAAATTATCTAATGCAACGGAGCCCTGATCCTGACTGGATGGTATAGCAACATAAATGTTAAATATTAACAAACAGTACTAGGTAAATGAGTCATCCATTTCTAGAGCTGTCCATTCTGAGCCATGACATCCTTTCTTTCTCCTTTCATTATAGTAGTGACCCAATCCCCAAGATTGAATTCACTGAGGAGGAGATCAAGACTTGGGGCACTGTATTCAGAGAGCTCAACAAGCTCTACCCAACTCATGCCTGCAGAGAGTACCTTAAAAACTTACCCTTACTCACCAAATACTGTGGGTACCGAGAAGACAATATCCCCCAGCTGGAAGATGTATCGTGCTTCCTGAAAGGTAATGTGCTAATTTCTCTGCTATACCAATGGGAGTTAAACACCTAGGTGCTTTTGAAAATCCCCCTTGATGCCTATCTGCATCTTTAGGCATCTATAAACCTCTAAAAACCTACTCTGTCCTCTGTAAATCACAGCTACTAGAGGTGGCATGCTCTCTCTCTCTCTCTCTCCATATTGGGGCTACAAATTATAAGCAGTATTTAGCTACTAGATGGTGACTTCAGCAAGTACTATAATCCAATCAATATGGGGAAGGGGTGCACATGTACATCATGGGAAGGCAGACAAACTTGTGTTACATAATAGAGATATTAATATTACATTTTTCTATTGCATGCATTTTAAGGGATCTCTTATGCCCAGTATGTACTTTTTTTTGTGACTAAAATAAAACCATGGGTATTATCTTGTTCCTGTGCCACATAACACTTTAAAAATAAAAGGACTGTATACAGCCATTAATGTCAGTGGAAGTTTTGTGTGGGGACGTATGGTGTATATGACCTACATGCTGTACATTTGAAAAGCACAGAGTCCAGTTTTAAAATAAATATCTGTTCTAAGAAGAGATCCTCTCTCCAAAAGGGAAGTGGTGGGTTTCCCATTACATGAAGTCCTTAAATCCAGACTGGATGTCTCTAGCTCAGTCAGAAGTTACGGACTTGATGCAGGAATCATTTGGAGAAATTCTATGGTCTGTATTGTCCAGGAGCTCAGATTAGATGATCATAATGGTCCTTCCTGGCCTTAGAAGATTTGAATCTATGAAAGTGAGTGCTCTGTAGTTCTGAACACAATGCAACGAATCAAAGGAGAAAGAGAAAGGAATCATTACACAATGAGACCACATGCTATACTGACATGGACTGCAAGGCATTGCTAACCAAATCATGAACAATATGCGAGTAAACCATAAAGGCAAACAGCCTTTTGACATTTTCACTCCTCTTCCTTATGGCCCTTTATTATATCTTTCCCCCTCCTTCTCCAATTTTTATATATGTTGTATTATAGTTTTATGTAATTGTGAAATCTGTGGGCAAGGCCAGCACTTAAGTGACTGCTGGAGTTTGTGAATGAGATGGTCTAGGGGAAAAACACACAAAGTCAGAAGTATGTTGGCAATATCTTGGTAATTTTCAAATGTGGGAATTTTGATCATAGCTCATCTCTAGTTTTTCTCCTTGTCCTTGAGCAAAGCCACGCTGTGGTATTTAATCCAGAAGTAAGAGGAGAAACACAGCTTAAACATCATAAAATTCTACATCATGTTGACCTATGATTTATCTATTGCTTTTCAGAGCGCACAGGTTTCACCATCCGTCCAGTTGCCGGATATTTGTCACCCAGAGATTTCTTGGCAGGCTTAGCGTTCAGAGTTTTTCACTGCACTCAGTATGTTAGGCACAGCTCGGACCCTCTCTACACCCCAGAGCCGTAAGTTATTTTATTTTTGGGGAGAAGTCAAATATGTGCACAAAACTGTAGTTTATAGACAAAGTGTTTTAAACTTGGGTGTCTAAAGTTAGGCTTCTACATCCATATTCAGGTATCTGGGTAAGAATGGCCTGATTTTCAAAGATACCGAGTGCCTGCATCTCTCACTGACTTTAATGAGATTTTTGGATGCACAGCCCTTCTGAAAATCAGGCAACTCTTTGTTAGGGATCGGATTTTCATAAGTGCCCAGTGTTGGCCTAACACTGCTCCTCTTGCTCATTGAGAACTCTCACTGATTTAAGTGGAAGCAGAGTTAGGCCAACACTAAGCAACTTTGAAAATCTCGCCCTAGGCTCCTAACTATGGGTTTAGAAGCTTAACTTTGGGCATCCAGATTTGAAAATTTGGGTCTAAGTATTTTCTGTAGAGTTAATGTGATGCACTCTAATAAGAGATGTTTTTCCTGTCATTTTGATATTAAATCATTTTTCAGTGTTACAAAGAGTTTTCTTCTGAGACAATTGTATTCATTGGATGGTGCTGCTTTTTCACACCCTCAGCAAGAAAGAGCATCCTCTCACAGTTTCTGCTTTGTTTCTTTTTCAGCGATACCTGTCATGAACTCCTGGGTCATGTCCCACTCTTGGCTGAACCCAGTTTTGCTCAGTTCTCCCAGGAAATTGGCCTGGCATCGCTTGGGGCATCAGATGAGGCTGTTCAAAAACTGGCAACAGTGAGTGTCTCAATCTGTGGCGGTGATAATCCCACTTGCATTGCTCTCAGCATTTTACAGGGCCGATCCGACTCCCATTGAAGTAATTGGGAGATTTATCATTCAGTATCAGCGGAAGCAAATCATTCACTATATTGTCTTTTTCACTGGTTCTAAACTTTTTCTGTTCCGTAACTCCATGATAGAACAGAAGTGACAGGAGGTGAATGATATTCTCCATTTAACCATAAAATAAGAGTCTCTGGGTATCATAACTTCCAGACTGAGAACCAATGGTCTGTTTCTTCTAAATCTCTTTCTTTATCCTTTAGAATTAACCCAAAGGAAATATAGTTGTCATAGGATGCAATTGATGGTGTATTTTTACAATTTAGTAGTGAGAGGGTTTTCCCCTAAACAAATTATATAATATTGTGGGTGCCCCATGTCCAAAGTCTTCTGGATGTTTTGAAAGAAATAGATTTTAAAAGGGGAAATAAAGAATTATAATAAACAGAGACAATGGGAGGGATTTTCAAAAGCACTCAACACTGTTCTATCTTTGCTCCCATTGCCTTCTATGGGAGCAGAATCAAACCAATACTGCTAAGCACTTCTGAACTCTCCCCTCTCCTAAATATACCTATACAAATCTCCAATGCCAGCAAACTGAAAGAAACATCATAAACCCCTTCAGACAACAGAACTAAAGGGAAAACAGAAGGGAGCTTGGCTCTTGTTCATGCCCCTCTGGCTGATCTCATTATTTATCAGTTTTAAAAAAATTCAATCACTTCCAGTGCTTCTGTTAAGCTGCCACATAACAATTTCAACTGGCTGGTTCAGTGCCTTTGTGTAGCAGGACTAGAGCTCAGTGCTTCTGTTGAGATCAAAAGTCTCTGTGATAAAGGTGAGCCTAGGGTGTGGAATAGTAGCAGTAAACTCACTTGTCAGAACTGTCCAGCTCAGTGGTTCTTAACTTTTTCCATTCTGGGCCCCCTTCCACTTGGCAAAATGGGAAAAGCAGGGTAATTGTGACCCTCTGACATTTGCTCAAGACCCTATTAGGGGATCGTTACACACAGCTTGACAACCCTTGGTCTAGTTTGCTTGACTTACAAAATCTGCTGCACCATTAGTTCCATTTGTGTTGAAGACAACTCCATTTTAATTCTTTTTTGTTTTTCTTCTGTATCAGTGCTATTTCTTCACTGTGGAGTTTGGTTTATGTAAGCAAGAAGGACAGCTACGAGTCTATGGGGCTGGTTTACTTTCTTCCATCAGTGAGCTCAAGGTAAGAAGAGAAAACATCCTCCCTTTATTTGCCCTCTTTCTTTGTTCTCACCTGATTTTTGTGGTAGTTTGTTCAAAATACTGGGAGGACTGAGTAGCTATGGCCAATGGCCCATTTAGAACCTGTGAACTGAAGCAGCAGATCTTTGAGTAGCATTTATTCTGGAAGCTCCTAGAGCTAGAATTTTAAAGATATTTAAAGGTATTGATTTCAATAGGAATTTGGCACCTAAATACCTTTAAAAATCTGGCTCCCAGAGACCTCTAGGAATGATTCTGGTTAAGTGAAAAAGCATAGAACTAATAATTGTAAATTGTGTCTTTTGGTGTGTGCTGAGCTCTGTTGCTCCCAGTGATTTTAGATGGAGTTGAAGGTGCCCTGTATTTCTTAGAATCAGGCCCTAAATAGTTGTGTTTTTAGCATAAGGCTCTGCTTGTCAGACCAGATTCTGATACTATTGTTCTCATTGAGTAGCCTCCTATTACATGTGCAATCATATTGGCTTCAGAGTCCAAGTTCAAGTTGACTTGCTCACATAACAAGATACTACTCACTATAAGTAAGGGGGGCAGAATTTGGCCCTTTAAGGATAGCCAGTTTCCTAAGGGTTAGCTGGTGCCAATCTGCAGATACAACTCTTAAGAGATGATGTGCTACACAGATTTCATATATGGCATAATTTCGTCCTCTTCAACACACTGTTTCTATCCTCTGTTTTTTCCTGCGTGCTCTAGTGGTGCTGATACTACTCTGACGTGCTAATGTTAATATCTTTGCTTCATTGCTCTGTCTATTATCCAGCATGCTCTCTCTGGCAATGCCAAAGTCAAGTCCTTTGATCCTAAGGTTACCTGCAAGCAAGAATGCATCATCACAACTTTCCAGGAAGTCTACTTTGTTTCTGAAAGTTTTGAAGACGCAAAGGAAAAGATGAGGTACAGTCTGTTTAATCTCAGTTATTACCTAAGCCAGGTTTATTCTGATGTGTGTGTGCCAGCAAAAATTTCCTTTAATTTTTACTATCATGCTCTATTTTTAGCTCCCACTTGGTTGGAAAGCTGCTGTTCAATATTTCCTCTCTCTCTCTCGTATTATTAAATATTATTAATAATAATAATAATAATAATATGTCAATTGATGTATCTGAGAACATCACACGTAAAAGAAAACATAAGTCTATAAATTCTCACAAAGGGCAGCAATGTTAACCCCATCCCCGTTACCTATCTATCTAATGGGAAAGAAACCTGAGAAAGAGAAAAATAAAAGACAAAGCTTTGGTTTAGAGCCACCTGGCAAAGGTAGGGCCATAAAGACGAGTTTTGCCCCATGCTATGAAGACAAACTGATCTGAGGTCTGATGGACTAAGTTTCACTGTCAGGGACTCTCCACTGAGAATGGGTGCACCATCCTGGCCCGGCCAGCGAAAGCATCTCTGCTGATCTCAGCTGTCACAGTGGGGTGGAATTCTCCCCTGTGTAGAGGGACAGACAAGGCCAAAGCACTCCTTGAGTTCCATTTTGAGGGGGGCATAAGATGTGCATAAGGTTTCTGTTGGCTCTGTGCACAAAGGAGAATTTTGCACAGTGGGACATGAGAAAAGAAATGGTTTCTAAAGTAGCTAAGTCTCAAACCACATAGGTGTTAACAAATTAAAAACAACAGCTTGAACTAGACATAGAAACAGATGGGGTAATTAATATAGTACGGAGCACAGGTGTAACATGCTCAGACTGTATACCTCTATGTGTGAACTGGGAAGTATGAGTCCCAGTTTGTGTACATGTACTCACGCTAGCTCTGCTTGAGCTAGTGCCTAAAAATAGCAGTGCATCTGTGATGGCATTGGGAGTGGGTTGGGCTAGCTACCTGAGCACATACCTGGGAACAGGGTGGGATTGTACTCAGGGCTGCTAGCCTGAGCAGCTGCCTGTGGTGCCGTAGATCCACTGCTGTCTATAGTTGCTAGCTTGAGCAGAGCTAGTACAGGTATGTCCCTGTGAGCTGAGAATCATGCCTCCCAGCTCAAAGGCAGATGTATGCACTGACCCATTCCAATCAGCTGCATCTGCTGCAGGTTTTTAACTTTGGCTGCTCTTGCCCCAGACAATGAAGGTGAGTTCATTTGTCAATGGGAGAAGGAGGATCCTATAAAAGAAACACATTAATGGGTTAAACTCTTGGCTCATGATGAAACAGCAGGTGAAATGCTGCTTTCAGTTACACTAGTGTAAATCAGTTGATGTCCAAGGACATGATTCTGATCTCACTTACACTGGTTTTATGTATGTGTCATGCCATTAGCTTCAATGGAATTACTCTGAATCAATGTAGTAAACAGTAATAGTGCAGAAAGTAGCCCATAACGTTCTCCTGTGACATATAGCAGAGACAAAGTAGATGAGTTATTGAAGATCTATTTTTAGCAAGCGCTTAGGCAATTAGGTCCACTTTACCAAAGCATATGCAAAAGTGTTGTCCACTAGATAGGGTGCTGGACTGGGACTCTGGAGACTTGAGTTCAAATTCTAGCTCTGCCATTGATCTTCTGGATGACTGTGGACAAGTCACTTCTCTGCTGTGTGCCTCAGTTTCCCCATCTGTAAAATGGGGATAAGAATGCTGACCTCCTTTGTAAAGTGCTTTAAAATCTACTGATAAAAAACATTATATATAAGCTAGGAATTATGAAGAAGAAAAAGTGATTTAGCTAATGAGTTACCGATGCTGACTTCCTTGTGGAATCCATGCCAAGCTCCCTTAGATAAAGAGTCTGGCTCAGGGACACATTTGGCTTTTTGTTGATTTAATTTGAAACACTGCCTCTCTTTTTTGTTTGAACAGAGAGTTTGCAAAAACAATCAAGCGCCCGTTTGGAGTAAAGTACAACCCATATACGCAAAGCGTACAAATCCTGAAAGACACCAAGAGTATCGCCAGTGTGGTGAATGAGCTGCGTCATGAACTGGACATTGTCAGCGATGCCCTCAACAAGATGGGCAAGCAGTTGGGCATCTAACTCGGCCAATAATCATCAGCACTTTGCACTCAGCAGCTCTGTTTTTTTTGTCCTGTTTTAGGCATAAAGATACCAGTTGGATGCTATCCATAGAAACCTCCTCTCTAATTACAGAAGAATGAATGCCTAGTGGGGATAGTTACTTTAACTTGTGTGTTTCTCTACTTACCACCCTTTGCCCTTACAAAATGTTTGTGACCCTTCCAATTCTCCCCACTCCAATCAGGAAAGAAATGGGCTGCATTCATCCTTGGGAAGCTGATGTACGAATACAGAAATCACCATATTGGATCAGAACAGAGGTCTATCTAGTCCAGTATCCTGTCTGTGACAGTGGCTAGGGCCAGCTACTTCAGAAAAAGGTGCAGAAAACCCTATGGGATAATTTACCCCCAGGGAATGTTTTCCTCCTAGCCTCCACTAGTAAGAGGTTGGTTTATGACCAACCTTGGTCCAGGGCCTCCACTACCTCAAAGTTCATCAGGAGAAAGTTGCAGTGGTACAGACCTTCCCCTCAGAAGGGGAACAGTACTGATCTGGGAAATGATGTGATTGGAGATGTACTGATTCTGAAGATCCCCATTGGGTGGCTTCCTCTGTTTGCAACATAAAGCTGTTGAATGAAATCCTGACTCCACTGAAGTCAATGGGAATTTTGCCATTGACTTTAATGGGGCCATGATTTTTACCTACTGTCCCTGGAGTAGCATTTGCGGGAGGACAGTATTGGTAACACCACCTGCCCTCCTTGGGGAATGAATCCCACCAAGATCATAGCAAGCCTTAGTGGTGCAGGGAGCTGCAGCTTACACCTCTCTACTTCAGCTGGGGAGAATGTAGACCTGTGTCTAAAAGCATTTTGAAATGGCATTTCAGTATACACAATAGTCTTACAAAGGTGATGAAACCCAGTTCTTAAATAGTCACTGTCTAGTATCAGTTTATATGGAAAATAAAAGTCCCTTTGATTACTCCTTCTTATCATTGACCTTTCAAGATGCATGGTGATACATCCCAATTCTCTTCTGTAGGGCCTGATCCTCAGGGGCACTGAGCACCCTGAACTCCCACTGAGGCCAATGGGAATTGAGGGATATATTTTTGGCAGGATGAGGCCCTAAGTCTTTCTAGCTCATAGGTGTCTTCAAAGATCCTGTAATGAAAAAGAAATCTATTATCCTCCAAATAGCATTTTGCTGATGTGGGAAGCAGAGTCATGTGGAACTGGTAACATGAAGCATTAGTGAACTCTCCAGTTTTGTGAGTGTACAAACATTGTGGAGGTTTGCACTTAGACACCATGGGGTAGTTTCTGCTCACTCTTAGAAATTAAAATCTGTAGATGAAATAAATAAATTAAAAGGATATTATCAATTTTAGTAGGAAATCTGTGAAAGGCAGGGCAGACTTTTTAAGAATTGAAGCTTCACTACTCCAGGTGATAGGGGAATGTAGCTGTAAATATCTGTATATTCACTGGAATAACGAGATAAAATCATGGCCATATTGAAGTCAATAGCAAAACTCCCATTGATTTGAATATAGCTAGGATTTCATCCCTGAATTCCTAAAAACAGGGTGTAATTGATACTTAAATATTGCAAATGTTCGTGCTGGCCCTCTGCACAATGGTGAATTTCACCCTAATAGACCATATGGATCACAAACATAATGAACAGCTTAAAATATGATATATTAAGATACCTAATTTTAAATATTTTTTTTCCTTTTTAAAATCAAATCTAGATGACTTTTTTTTTTGTTGGTACCCTTTTTACTAGCACAAAATTACTTTTATAGTGTTTTTTTCTTTTACATTTAGGACAGTCAGACCATATTTTTGATAAAAATTAACTTGACTTCTTAAATTACACTTTAAAATGATCTTTGGGAACCTCATGTTTTTAGAGAAGAATCTATTCAGTTTAAACAAGTGGTAAGTGTGGATCTGTTTTGTCTGCTTAGGTAGTAATGGTTAGTGTTAAGATACTTTTTGCTAAAAGTATTGGATTTTTATATTTTCAAATTATAATCAGAAGATGTAATGAGTTACTTCAAATCTGAAATCTGTATTACGTACAAATTTCAATAGGAAACATTGGACCTATTAAATTTCTGCTAGTACCTAGATTTAATAATTCTAGTATTATTCTGTGACAGGGGAATTCTATCTATATAATATAATGCAAATATAGGAAACAAAATGCTAAGTTATTTAAAGTGATGTCTTTTCAGGGTATAACCACATTTACATTTGGTTTTACCGTGTCCAAAACTGCTGGCTCTGTAAAACAGTAATATAAAAAAATTAAGTATTTTTAAATATTGTGGATGCTTTAAATGATAAAAATTGCTGAATTGTTAGCATGAAAGCCAATGTAAAAACAAAAATCCCTAATTCTACAGCAAAGCAATAAACATGACTATTTGTGATTTATGAATTTACCTCTTTAATGGAATAATTCTGTTATTCTGGATGACGTCTTGCCTGCAGATAACACAAGTATGACTCCTACTGACATCACAGAGATTTGTATGTATTTATTTGTGGAGGGAATTGCCTCCCCTTGTGTTTTGCAGGCTCATGCTCCCATTAACATTACTGAGACCTGGAGTGTAGAATGTGTTTCTTAGGCCCTGATTCTGCAATATGCTCCCTGCAGGTATACCCACTACCTTCAGTGTGTCTTTGCACTAATGCACGGCTCCATCTATGGGGCGACTGGGTCCCTAGGCTGTAAACTTTTTGAGGGAGGAACTGTGCATGTGGACAGCACCTTGTGTATGCCACTGAAGTACAAATAATAATACTCGGGCCTTGGTTACACTGGCACTTTACAGCGTTGCAACTTTCGCGCTTAGGGGTGTGAATAAACACCCCCCTGAGCGCTGCAAGATACAGCGTTGTAAAGCCTCAGTGTAATCAGTGCCACGGCACTGGGAGCACAGCTCCCAGCACTGCAAGCTACACCTGTAGAGGATGTGGTTTACGTGCAGCGCTGGGAGAGCTCTGACCACACTCACACTTCAAAGCGTGTAGCCATACCCTAATGCAGGGTTTGCCACTAGCTTTAATGGGGACAAAATCAGACCCTTTACACACAAAGGTACCAGAGTCTCAAAAGCTTTCGAATTTGTGTACCTATTTACACCTGGGAAAATGAATGTAAAAAAAAAAACCCTACCAAACCAATCTGGCACCATTTTACACAGGTGTAAATGACTACACTAAAGGTTTGGCTACACTTGCAGCTGTACAGCGCTGGGAGTTAAAGCTGTCTTCGTACAGCTGTGTAGGGAAAGTGCTGCAGTGTGGCCACACTGACAGCTACCAGCGCTGAAGTGTGGCCACATTTGCAGCATTTGCAGCGGCGTTGGGAGTGGTGCATTATGGGCAGCTATCCCAGCGTTCAAGTGGCTGCAATCTGCTTTTCAAAAGAGTTGGGTGGGTGGGGTGGAGTGTGACAGGGAGCGTGGGAGAGAGAGAGAGAGAGAGTGGCTTTTTGGAGCCGACACTGTGTCAGCAGCTGCCTTGCAAATTTCGACCTCTTCCCCCACCCCCTCTCATTTACTCTTAAATGCAAATAGACTTCAGACCGTGCTCCCACGGACTCCCCCTCCACCCCATGCTGTTTCTCTCCTCAAGCAAACACTAGCTGTGGACATTCCCTGCCTGCCTCTACTCCAGCAAACAGTAACTGTGTTTGTTTTTTAGACAAGCAGCTCTGGGAGCCCCCAGTTCCCAACAAAACAAAGAGAGTTCTTTAGTTAAAAGCATTATGGGAAGGTTCCGGAGGTCAGTTACAGCGTAGTAAGATTAATCACTGTTTACACTGGCACTCCACCACTGCAGCACCAGTGCTGTTCTCTTTATTCCTCTCGTCCATGTGGAGTACAACCAGCGCTGTAGTCAGGGAGATACAGCGCTGTATGTGCCTTGCCAGTGTGGGCGGGGAGTAAGTTGCAGTGTTGTAAAGCCACCACCAGCGCTGCAACTCTCCAGTATTGCCAAGCCCTGTGCTCTTCTCTTTTAACTTGATAGACTAGTGCTAACATGCTGTTCCTGAAATACTTCATATTGTCTTTTGGCCTGGTCTACACTGTGTGTGGGGGGGATCGATCTAAGATACGCAACTTCGGCTACGAGAACAGCATAGCTGAAGTAGATGTATCTTAGATTGAATTAAAATTACTTACTTCACATCCTCGCGGTGTGCCGTGGCTCCCCCGTCGACTTTGCTTCCGCCTCTCACCGAGCTGGAGTTCAGCAGTCGATGGGAGAGTGATCGAGGATCGATTTACCATGTCTACACCACACACGATAAATCGATCCCCGATAGATCGATTGCTACCCGCCAATCAGGCAGGTAGTGTAGACGTACCAGGGTATGTCTACACTACAGGATAATTTCGAATTAACTTAAACCAGTTTTATTAAACAGATATTATAAAGTCGATTGCACGCGTCCACACTAGGCACATTAATTCGGCGGTGTGCGTCCATGGTCTGAGGCTAGCATCAATTTCCGGAGCGTTGCACTGTGGGTAGCTATCACTGTAACTATCCGGCCAATAACTTCGATTTGCGGCCACACTAACCCTAAATCGATATGTTAATATCGATTATAGCATTACTCCTCTCATTGGGGAGGAGTACAGACATCAATTTTAAGAGCCCTTTAAATCGATTTAAAGTGCATTGTAGTGTGGACGGGTACAGTGTTAAATTGATTTAACGCTGTTAAAATCGGTTTAACAGCGTAGTGTGGACCAGGCCCCAATCTTGGTGCTCAGAATCCAAGAAATGTCACTGCCTGATGCTGCCACAAATAGGTAAGTAAAATAGCAAATAACTAAGCAAGAAACATGCTTTTGGTATAGGCCGGATCCAGGTCCCTTTGAAGTTAATAGCAGTTTTGCCACTGGCTTAAATGGGAACAGTACTGCAAAATAATCTGCAGCAATTGGTAACTCTTGAATGAATATGCTGTATATGCTTGTTTTATCAGCATGACTTCTGTCAATATTTTGAAAGCAGAAATGGCTATAATAAACACTCAATACACTCATAGTGGATACAATTCACCCGTAGGCTGATTGCATTGCACAAGGCCTGTGCATTGCATAAAACTCACTTAAACTCTGTACTGATGTCATAATTGCGATTTAAATCGTACCTAGGCCTAGTTCTGCCCCACCTTCATTGGGGTGAATTTCTCCCCTGTGAATGCATATGCTTCAAAGTAAATGGGAATCACCCAGTTTAGTCACCATTTCAAATTCTGAAGCCAAGGATTTTTAACATAAATGTGGTAGTTACCTACATTTCTGCTTATTAATATAGACTATGTTATTGTTATCACAAATATATTATTACCACTATTATTTTGGGCACATACACACAAGAGGGCTACCTTAGGCTGCATCCTTGTCTTGGCTTCCCTAAAACCAGCAGGCTGACTCTCTGCACATTATGCTGGGGAGTGGTTTAATAGTTGGTGAACATATTCTGTGTTTTAGTGCAGCCCCCCTGGCCTTGAGAGACATGACAGACCCTCTGTTTGCTTTTGGCAGGTCTAATCTGCATGGATTTCTGTGCAGGGCAGCCAAAATATAGTTCAAAATAGCCACAAGAGCATAATAAACTTGTGTTTATTTGGGGGCATAAATCCAGACATGAGCAGGAATTTGGTCTTCTGTATATAAACTGAAGTCTGAGACAATACAACAGTTTAAGATGAATATGGGATTAAGCAATTGACACCATACTGGGATGTTATAGTAAAGAATATTTAAATAATAACAAAAGGTTTAACATAATTCTGGATTGTTTTTAATTTGGACTATACCACAACAACAGTTCACATAAGATACCACAGAGACCAAAGCATATAATCTGTCAATATGATATTAATATGTGGGTGACAATGATGATTTACCTGTATGGTAGGATCAGGGCCCAGCTTGTGCAAGGCACTGTACACACATATAATGAAAGAGGAGACCCTGCCCCAAAGAGCTTACAGTCTAACTAAGTATTATCCATTTGGCAGTTTGCAAGTGTAATATCAAAGTGGCTAATACAAAATTGCCCATGTGCACACGGTCAAGTGCTGCATTGACATCCAGGATGTGCCAGCGGAGACGGTATATGCTGTGCTGCATGAGTACCGCAGGAAGTGGGACATGAACATCATTGACACATGACATTGCCTGGCTTGCCACCAATGCTAATCTGGGCAAATGTTAACTACCAGCTACTATCCTTTCTTACAAAAACCACAACATGAAATACAATGCCAGGGCTATTTCTAGCTCTAGCTAAATAAACCACCATAACCGTCTTCAATTTTTTTCGTAAATCACATTCATATGATTTAAAAACCCCTCATATTTGGGTTATGAAGATTGAAGCCAAGCAGTTGAAAGATAGGTAAGGCCAGAGGGAAGACTGTCTGGGTCTCCTGCAGTCAGAGGGCCTGGGCAGACACCTGATGTTACAGTCTGGCATGACAGGCGCACGTACTCTCCTGCTTTCCGCAGTGCCCAGGCGAGAGAGGCCTCAGGGCAGGAATGGGAGCTGGGCAGTGAAGCGGCTCCTTGTCTCTAGTAGCTGCAGCATGGCGGATCTGTGTGTACGTGAAGGGGCAAGCTCCCGGGGAGAGCTCGGGCCTGTCGGAGACGGCTGGCTCGCTGGCTGGCTCCGGAAATTACAAGGCGCGGACGAGCCGCACGCCTGGCCCTGCGGGGAAAGAAGCAGCGAGCGCCCAGTGACCCGCAGCCCCGCCTAGCTCCCCTGCACCGCCTCTCGTCCCAGGGTCCCCGCCCACGGGCCGCCCTGTCCTCTCCCCCCGGCGCAGGCTGGGCTACGAGGGGCTGCCGGGTTGGGCCAATGGAGGCGGCGCGGACGCTGTTTGCTTGGGTAAGTTGGTGCCTCCGGGGTAGGCGCCCTGAGCGGTGGAGGGGAGGCTACTGCCGGGGGCACGTGGGAGAGGCGGGGGGCGGGCTTGCTTCCTGTGCAGGGAGAAGCAGCAGAAGGCTGGGAAGGTATTTTCTTCCCGTTCTCTTTCCCACCTCCCCCTCCCCCACCAGGCACTTGTACTTGCCCCAAAAATTTCCTCTTCGCTAAAACCAAATTATGGCCCTTCTGCAAGAGCAGAGACCGCCCCCCCCCCTGCGCCCGCACCAGTGGGAGCCGGGCTGTAGCCCTCCGTGCCTGCAGGGGGCTGTGTCGCGTGCAGCTGCACCTTGACTGTGATTTCGGGTGGGATATTGGGTCCCCCTCAAAAAGCCCCAGTCGTGGCCCTCGCTGGGCGGCGTGGGACCCTGCATCATTAGTTCTGGGACCGGGGCTGCGGCGGACAGGGGGCTGGCGGCGTACCCAGGGCTGGGCAGAGCGCGGAGTGTCCCGAATGCTGCGCTTTGCAGTTGCGGGGCTGCTGCAGCGCCTGGGTGTCACGACAGACCGGTGTAAATGGGCTTCCCCCCCTTCCCCCCCACCCTTCTGCCCTTTTATTTATCAAATTTCTCACAGAAAAGGCATGGCTGGACTCTTGTAACAGGCGGGGCTGCAAAGCCGAGGGCTGAGGGAATCTGCTGACTTTCCAGGAGTCCTTTGGGCTTTGAAAGTAGACTGAGCAGTTGCAGCCACCGTTGTGTTTAATATAGAGGGACTGTCCAAGAAGATTACAGGGCACAGCGTGGATGCAGCCTGCCACTCCCTGTGCATGGTCAGGCTGCTGCTCCAGTGAAATCAGTGGGGCTCAGTGGTGCTGGAACTATTTTTATAGTAAGGGTGCTGACGGCAGAAACCATGTATTTGAGTTGTTACTACTTCAAGCCAGAGGATGCTGGAGCACCCCTAGTTCCAGCCCATATGATAAGGCTCCTTGCAAGGACGGCACTTCATCCATGTGCACAATTGCAGGGTCAAGCCCATGGTTTATAACGAGTGGGGACATTGTATGCTGGGTCTAGTGGTCTCCTCAGGTTGCCTGCGTTAAAGATGAGTGTGGCTATGCCATGCATCGTTGAACTCTGTGGGTTTGCGTTTGCTACTCCTGGTGCAATTCTAGTTCACACATTATAGGCATTGCCATTTGTATGTTTGAGTGTAGCAAAGCCTCCCCTTATACAAACATGCCACACAGAATAAAAGTGCTAAAAAATAAATAGCAAAAGGCCATGGAATGGTTGTATTAAAGCTCCCTCTATTTCTGGAGCTACCTTGTTAATCTTCCCATAGAACAGATTATGTGCATCTATGCTTCCTTTTTAATGTTTATCTTTGTGATCCTCCACTTTCTGATCCCATTTGAAAAAGCTCAGAAATAAAATATATTTTATGAAAGATTTCTATATTATGCCTCTCCCCCCCCCCCCCCAAGCAATGTGAGAGAGACTCAGCAGCTGTGTGTATTTTGAGAACTGCTGCTGTCCAAAGTATTTGAAAAAAATCCTTGCTAGGAGTTAGAGAGGAGTTTGCTCTGGCAAGTGTCGAGTCCTACGCCATCAATATCTGCAGAATTTAAGCTTTTATTTAAAAAAGAAATCAAATTTCTGTTTCTTATTGTTGTGAAGATCACCTTATAAATGTGAGTGGAATGTGATCTCTGCCTGAGACTGCTGACACTCCAGTGCCACCTCTGCTACTTTATCGCTTTGCTAAGCATTAGCAGTGTGAAATTAACCTACTCAAGGCCAAATAAGGGTTGCTGTTCAGAACCACAGTTGCCAACTTTCACATGATAGATAAGCACCTTGACTTTCACAATAAGCCAAAAATCAAGCTAATCCCATTTCAAAACAAGCCAATCCATAAGAATCCCAACATTCTGTGACTAGATCTCCCTGGTGTGCAGTCTGGAACTGTGGTGGGCCCACTGTGCACCTGACTCTCTTCCCCCCTTCCCCCTGCTTGCTGGGAGCCGACCCCCCCTCCCAAAGCCAAAAAGCTGCAGACAAAAAACTAGCCAACAAGCGACTCACAAGCCAATTAAGCCAAAAACAAGTCCAGTTTCTGTGTTTTTAGTGGATTTGGCATGTCTGTTCAGAACCCTATTTATAGGTTTCTTGGACTGGACACCTGAAAATGTGTTCTCTCTCTGTCCCTCTCTGCAGTGTACCATTGCAGTGTGTCATATGATAATACAGTCACCTGGTATCCACCAAAAATAATCCATTAGTAGCTGATTGTGCCTTGGCCTGTACACCATGGAAGAGGGAGCCAATGGGCTATGCATGCCACAGCCCATATGCAAAAAGATCATAGCTGCTGACTTGTCAGTCTGCATTCTGCTCAAATATCTGCATGTTTCATGCACACCAATTCATCCAAAAGTTCCTCCTTCCCTTTGAATTCAAGAGGAGTTTTGCCATTGACTTCAATGGGACCAGGATTTCAGCTGTAGTGGATAAAGGAGACATCAGAGGCATGGTATGGATAGCTATAGTTGCCCCCTACCTGCTCTGATCCTCACCCATGAACTTGGTGTGCAGTAGTCATACTGGTCAAAAATAAGCATAATACAAATTTGCAAGAGTAAGTGGCAATAGGCACCTCAGGCAACTGAAAACCTTATTCTGCCATCCTGAAGGCTGCTAGCTGCCCAAGGTATACATCTTCTGTCTTCCTTCTGTCTTGCCTTGCCTTTCCCCGCACCCCTAGCATCTAATTGTGTTATATTCCTTGCAGTGAGTATGTAAGTTTCCCTCCTAGAAGAGTTGTACAATTAATGAGTGGTGATAAATCACCAAACCATCTGATATTATATGTACTATTTATAATTGAGTGATTAACAGCAATTTCCAACTGCCGAATGGGTTGGAATCTTGAAATTTGTTATAGGCCATGCAGTGCAGCCAAAATCCCTAAAATGAACTTTGACCTCTCCATCCAAGTGCCCTTTTGTGATTCAGTCTTAAAATTTGCTACATTCATTGCTTATTAATTGATACCATCTCTCTTTAAGACACATCAGGTACTCCATAACTAGTGTGGGAGAGAGAAAGAACCCAGGTGAGGCAGGGGATTTGAGGTGGAAAAGGGCCAGTGAAAAATCCTAATGATTAATTTCTGCTTGGGGGCAGTAATTTTGGGTTTGAGGTCACCAACACCCAGTAACAGGTTTTTGCTAAGAATGTTGTTGTAGGCAAGTAAATGTGCTATTGGAATTGATGTTGATAGCAGTCCATGAGTCTGGCTGATCTATCAACCAGTGCTTTTGAGAAGCCTCAGACTTTTAAGACTTCCCATGGTTACTTTGTGCTATTCATTTATCTGGCTTGGTTTTAGCTTATAAATATACCACTAGCTTTTCTTCATGCCCTCTCTGAGTTAAAGGAGTTGCCTAATGAGAGACAAATGTTTCCATTTCACCTGTTCCAAGTTCCAAATGAGACAACATGTGCTTCTTACTTCATTTTGGGGGTGTTATGCTGGGAGAACATGTACATTAAACTTAGTGGAGGGTGGTTACATTTATTATCATAATTATTACATGCATAATTTTAACACTAACAAGCCTTACTCATTCTTTAGCAGGCACACTGGGCTAAACTCAGCACTGATATATTCAGGCACAATTCCATCAATAGCATCGTAGTTGAACTAGCATACATCAGCAGTGAATTTGGCTCAAAGTGCCTAAAATTATCTTGCCAAATTTTCTTACTTAGCCAGGGATACATTTTATTTGTACAATTATAAAAAGGAAGTTGGCAATATTCAGCAGCTTTTCTTTGGAATATTTGACAAGCCCAGGGCTGCATAAAAAGAACACAGCTTATGCCATTCATATCACTCTGTGGGTTGAGAGTTTGTATAATAAGGAAACGCATGCAAAAAATAAGCAAATTTTGGCATAAAGAAATAGGATCTCTGTTTTTTAAAATAATCAGCCAGATGTTTACAGTAGGTCTCTACTTAGTGGCTTATTTGATAAATTAATGAGAGCGGTGGCCATTTATACTATGTATGGTATCAGTGCAGACCATTCATAGTTTTTCTTATGACACTCCATGTTGTTTGAATGAGAAGCTGCACTGGAATTGATTTGCTACTGCATGGTGGGAAGGATGGTTTAGTAATGGATAGAGCACTGGACTGGAACTGACGAGTCCTAGATTCAGTTTCTGGCTTAGCCACAGACTTGCCATGTGATCTTGGGCAGATCACTTAATCTATTTTTTGCCTCCGTTCTGCATTTGTAAAATGGGGATAATACTTTTTACCTGACAGAGATGGCATGAGATTAAAATTCAGGAAGGGGAGTGAGGCGCTCGGTAACTATGGTATTGAGGGCAACATAAATACTTAAGAATTGCCTGCCCACAGCTTTATGGACTGCATCAGTGATGCTGACTACCTTATTTTTCTGCATTTCAGGTTGTGAACTTAAACCCTACCATGATTTAAAATGTAGGATAAACCTTGCTCAGCAGCTCTGGAAATCAGCCCCTGTACTGTACAGTACAACATTCTGCATTACATATTGTATTTCTCTAAAAAGAGGCGTTCCCTTGCTTAAGATACATCATTGCAGTGATTGCTGTGATAAATACGGATTCTGTATGGATTACAATTGCAAATATTTTTATATGAGTACTAGTTATGGAGAATCCTGCATGTGTACGCCAGCAGTTAGGCACTTCACATTTTTATATTCTTTAATACCTAGTAGGTTATTAATGCAGTCTCTTAAACTTTTACATAGTAACTTTTGTCCCTAAGTTTGTGGTTTATAACAGGTCCTACGTGTATTTGCTACAGTTTTACATGCATACAGTAGGCATTGCCATGCATCTTTTAAATACTATGCACAATACAGCAATTGCCACTTTGTCTCAATCCATTTGCTCACTCAGGCTTCTTTACGCAGTGCAAATATTCTTAGGAAATTGTTATCTGATTCTAATAATATTTCAGGCTACAGTGGAGAAAACTTAAACTATTTAATAGATTTTAAAACCAGATGGGACCATCATGTAATTCTAGTTTGACCTATTGCATGATGCAGGACATAGAATTTCACCAAATGATTCCCGCATCAAGTACATAACTGCTGTGAAAATATTACATCTTTCAAATTCTAGTCTGAATTTGGCTAGCGTCACCTTCCAACTATTGGACTGTGTTATGCCTTTGTCTGCTAGATTAAAGAATTTCTACTTCAGAAATATTGTCCCAATGTAGATACTTACAGACTATGATTGAGTCACCTCTTAACCCTCTCTTGAATAAACAAAATAGAATGATCGTTAGAGCCCTGTGTGGGTACAAAATTTGTATCTGCATCTGATCCATGATCTGCAAACGTGATATGAAGCAGATATCTGCAGATTTGCAGGGCTCTAGATATAAAATTTGGGTGTGCATCCATCTGCAATCTGAAAACATGATCTGCGGATATCCCCATCCACAGATATAAAGTGGATAGCTGCAGATTTGCAGGGCTCTATTGATCATTAGTCTCTCATTGTAAATGTAGGTTTTCTAGACCTAAAATCCTTCTTGTAGGTTTTTTTCTGAACCTTTTTCAATTTGTCAACATCCTTTTAACAGAGTGGACACCAGAACTGGACACAATATTCCAGGAATGATCTCACAAATACTGTATGTGCAGTGGTAATACCATCTCTTTACTCCTAATCAGTACCCCTTCCTTTTTTAAAAATTTCCTCAACAAAATTCATGTAAGACTGCAAGATTTAAAAATGGAGATGCCAACAAACTTTGCAAAGTGCTTAGGTGGACCTGCTACTCTTTGAATGAAATACAGCGCTTCAAGTGTATAATATACATGCAGTATTCATCTCTTTCAGCAGCACTGCACTCTTGTGAAGTCTTAACTTCTGGCAACCTTTCAGAAGTGGTGTGCTGAGTCTTCATTTATTCACCCTAATTTGAGGTTTTGCGTGCCAGTAATACGTTTTAATGTTTTTGAAGGTCTCTTTCTATAAGTCTATAATAAACTATTGTTGTATGTAACGTAAAAAAGGTTTTTAAAATGTTTAAGAAGCTTAATTTAAAATTAAATTAAAATACAGACCCCCTCTTAGTCCCCCCCGGATCGGTGGCCAGGACCTGGGCAGTGTGAGTACCGTAGATAAACAGCTTGTGTGCCGCCTTCGGCACACATACCATAGGTTGACTACCCCTGTACTAGTGGATAAAAATGGCTGATGTTTAATGGCAGAGGCATGTTGAACTTGCACTATCTGATGCCTACTCAGTAATTTTTAAGGGTTTGCATATAATGGGCCTAAGATCCAAGCTTTCTGTGTTCTAAGTTCTACATAACAAAATATGGACAGGCTGAGTTTTTGCAAACCCTGAATAAACCCATTTCTAATTAAAAGCTAATAAATTGCTTTATCAATAAAGCTCTTTCATATTTTTATTTTTCTGTGTATGTTTAAAGGGTGCAAACAGCTATGGGCAGCTCGGCCTTGGTCATAAAGAGGATGTGCTGTTGCCTCAGTCTCTGAAAGATTTTTCCTGGAAACATCAAAACATTAAGAGCATTGCTGGAGGAGGAGGACACTCTGCAGTTATTACTGGTAACAGACATTCATATGACATGTGCAGTGCAAGGACTGGCATGTTTCTGAATGAGAATCTCTCAGTGTTGTGCTGCCACCTATGTGTGGATTGCAGTTTCTAGCAGGTGCCAATCTTTAATTGCAAAGTGGAAAAGTTATTTGCTGCCAATTAATTAAATTGTTTTGGAGAGGAGTTATGTTATTTCAGTTGCCTCTAATAGTCATTTTATGATTATGTGATAATTATTTCTTAGCCTGTTCTACCTGCTTATTATGCAAGAGGGTTCATTACTTTTGGGGGAAAAAGAGGATATTTCACTTTGAAAAGATAGGTTATTCCTTACCTTAAGTGGTGTCCAAACCCCTGATTAGAAAGTTCTATCATAAATAATGGCTACTTAGGAAATAGGCTGTGAAGGAGAAAGTGAATAAGATGAGACTTCACTCTGAAACATTGAGAGGAAGCAATGTTAATGTTAAAATCATCTTCCTTGGCAGTCTCATTCTCCATGGCTGTGTCTACACAAGAAAGAAAAGTGCATTTTTAATTTGTTAAAGATATATAATTCTATCTTGAGAAGATAAGGCCTACGCACACAGTGCTAATTTATCGAAGGATCATGATGTATGTATGGTTCCGTTTTGCCTATGTTATAACTGTGCCAGTGGTTTTATTTTGCAGGTGCAGGAGAACTCTTTGTATGTGGCCAAAACAAAGAAGGACAATTGGGACTCAATCACACTGAGGATGTCCTGTGTTTTACTTCATGCACTGCACTGTCTAGTGTTTGTGTGATACAAGTGGCCTGTGGTTGGGATTTTACAATCATACTTACTGGTAAGTCCATCTCACTAATAATATCTAGCTCTTATAGTGCTTTCATCAGCATATCTGAAAGTTCTTTACAAATGAGATCAGTATCATTACCTCCATTTTACAGATGGGGAAACTGAGACTCAGAGCAGTGAAAAGACTTGCCCAAGGTCACCCAGCAGGCCAGTGGCAGAGCCAGGAATTGAATTCAGGTCTCTAAGTCCAGTGCTCTGTCCACTGGGCCACACTGTTTCCCACTAGAGCCTGGAGAAATATTATGACATACAGTAAAAGCACAGAGCTCTGTTGTACCAAGGTCTGTACAAAGCTTGAGTGCTCAGAGGTTTTATGCTCTTTGCTTTGCAAGTGGAATTGCTTTATGTTCCACACACTCCCTCTTCAGTTATCTTTAGACCTTTACTGAATATGGTTTATAAGAACACAAGCCCTTGAGCTCTTGAGCTTTTTGAAAAGGGACAGTTCAGTTCTTTATATGCTGTGCTGTGGTATCTTGCATATAATTCTTTTAATCATGTGTTATGGTATCTTGCTTATAACCATAAATGTACCCTAAGGTATTATGTTATGAGTTGCACTGCTCCAACAAGGCTGTATTATGTTGCAGGAAATGGCCAAGTTTTATCCTGTGGGTCTAACTCTTTTGGACAACTAGGAGTCCCTCAAACTTCAGGAGGATGTTTGATCCCACAAAAGATTGAGGTAAAGACTCAGCAAAGTTGTCCTCTACAGATCTTGTCCTGTTTTCAGTGCCACATACAAAACTCACTAAAATCAGTGGAAAGACTCCTATGGATTTCAGTGAGTTTTGGATCAAGCACTTGTACTCATTGAAGACAAGAGAATTACTCGTGTGAATGATAAAAATCCAGGATTAGGCATTTTAAGAGAGTGAATACTGTTGTACATATTAGAAAGTCAGGACTTCAGGAAGGTGTGTGTGTGTGTGTGTGTGTGTGTGTGTGTGTTAAATGAAGAAGGTGCCAACTCTTACTAAAAGAGAATGGTACATTTTGAAAAAGGGCATAAAATTTCATCCACACACATTTTAATAGCCACAGTCAACCAAACAATAGGCCAAATCCTCAAATGGTGTAAACTGACTGAAGTCAAAGGAGCTATGTTGATTTTCACCATCTGAGGCTCTGACCCAGGGCTTATAAGGTGTTAGAAATGTTTCAGTACAAACTTGAGGAAAGAAGGAAAGGATTTCCACTGATTTTAAATTTTATTTAGTTTCTTAGGGCTTTATGTTGAAAAATTCAAAGAATTGAAGAAGAACTTGTTAAAAAACAGCTGATTTCAATATAATCAGTTGTGTTCTGGGATGTCTACTGTAGGAAAGTTTTTGTTAAACTGAGTTCCTTCTTCTGGCACATGCTATATAAATGCCAATTCTTTGGTTTTGTGCTGCATTTATAACTTAGCAGCGCAACATAATGTGCAGAAAGATCTTTTAGCAAAGGTTGCAGAATCCATTCCTTAAATTTTTGTATAAGAAAAATTATTGTGAGAAATCAGCACTTTTGATCATCCCTACAGCAAGAAACTAGTGTGTGTTCAGGGAAATTAAAATTTTATGGATTTTAGATGCATTTTCTTTTGAAATGATAAGCAGCAGCTAAAAAAATAATTTTAAAGGAAGTGAAAAATGCATTTGTATTGTCCTCATTTAACCTCCAAATGTTTATCAAACCATATCAGTTTCAAAAGAAATATGTTTGGAGACCAGGGAATCCCATTCCTTATTGGTCCGTCTCTTGCGCTCATAAACGCTGAGGGGCAGACTCTTAACCCCAGCCTGTGTTGAATAATACCTTGCTCCACGGATAGTCATCATTGCAGTCAATGGGAGTACTTATGGGGTAAGCCACTACTTAGCGTGAATAAGGGTATCAGAATCTATCTCTGAAGTAACTGCTTTAAAAATCTTATAAGAAATAGCTACTAAGATTTGTATATCCTCAGAGGAGCTTTACCACTGTTGGCTATGAACCCAGCAGTGTGAAGGAATTCCTCATGGCAGCACTATTCTCTCCTTCTAATTAATCCCTGTTTACACTTGGGTTTCTATTTTTAGAACATTAATGAAACTCTTTCCTCTCCAAATAAATTTATATTTCTGTTGCATTGCAGAGAACTCCCATTCTGTAAAGCTTCAGAAACGGCAGATTCCTTTCTGGTTCTTTGGTTAGGATTACCAGTCTATTGCCAGTGCCAGAGCCTGTCTGTTACTTTTTTTAAATTCAGGGACAGCATAGTTATAGAAATGAGAGAAAGACCTTTTAAGTTATCTTGTTCTCTTGGGCACAGGAACTGTTGTGTTGGTACACTACCTACCATCCTTGGAAACTGCTGCATTATTACTGATAATTATAATCTACCACCCTGACAATGCAGGCTCATTCTGCATCTACTGTGGGGTTTTACACAGCTGGTATATATCTGTCGATTCCTAATTTAATAAACCACGTGAGCAGTGTTTTGTAAGCACTATTTGTGTTACATTAAATGCTCATGCTTGCTGCCATTTCTTTTATATCAATATTACATCCACAAAACTATGTTAAAAGAATGTGAAGTTTGCAAAATCAAGCCCTTAGGTTAGGAAATGCTAGAATTAAGGCATCTCATGCAAACTTAATTTGGTCCCTCTGTGCATAAATGTTATAATACAGTGTAATTCAATGTTCATACCTAAAGACAGGGGGGGTCTTATAACTGAAGTGTTACACACCATTAACTACAAGCGTGCTGCCAGCTCTGCCTAAATTATTAAATTGCCCATCATCAAAGTATGTTGGAAGCAGTGAATTGTTTTGCACTCTGGACTAAGGTGGCCGCTTGTTACTGATATTTGTTACTGAATATCCAGTATGATAAAAGGGGGACTGTAAAATTGTGTGTTTGTATCTTAGTTACAAATTGCTGAGATTTTTTCCTTCATGTGAGTTTTTTGAGCTCAACTGTCGATCTGCTGCTGTACTATGATACTTCTGGAAGCTTTGCTTGGTTTTCTTAAGAAATGCCCAAGACTATATTGAAATGAGACTGAAATCTATTCTAAAATAAATATCTTTGTGCTGAACTCTGTGACATATAGTCTGTAAATACGATACCATTTTCTTGCATTTGATAAAACATGTTTCCCTTTGAGAGGTGTAAAATGCAAATTGAAAATACGTTTTTTTTTAATGTTTGAATAGTCCCTCACAGAGAAGGTGGTGAATGTTGCTGCGGGACTCAGACATGCTCTTGCTGCTACAGGTGAATATGCCATCATAAATTTAACATTTCAGCCAGAAATTAATACTACTTTTATTATGTGAGAGGTCTAATAGCTTACATTAAAAAAGGGTGGGGGGGGAGGGAAAGGATTTATGATTGTATTCCTCCTATTTGTTACAGAAGCCACAGGAAAATGACACCTGAACAGTCCTGTCCATGGTAAGGATAGGCATGTTAGATAAGGACATGGTAATGAATATGCTCTTTCCAAAAAATGGTGCTGAAAATGTCCAAGAGCAAAGAACCAGATTTTCAAAGCTATTTTGACACCTAAAATTTGGCCCTTAGTGACTTTTTGGGTCTCCTACTATCAGCTGTGCTCTATCTTGGCAGGTCATAGTTTGTATGAAATTTAAGGTCTTATCCTGCAATCTGTTTTCAGAATTCTCCAAGGCTTGATGGGAAGTCTTCCATAGTCATTCTGTGGATTTGGCATGTTTTGCTGCAATCAACAGTTAGCCTGTTGTTTTCTTGTTGTTACTTGCATATGAGTTCCAGACAGTTGGGTATTGGGTGAAGGGGTAAAAGGTTGAAATAGAAATTGGAAGAAGTGTGTAGTCTAGTGGTTGGAACAAGTACTAGGAATCAAGCACCCCTTAGCTCTGACCACGATTCTCAATTATAATCTAGATCCTGATTCTTGTATCCTCTGGGCTAAATTATAACCAGCTGTTGGGTGTCTGAGCAGAGGACTACTGGGCATAAGAGGTTAGGTCACAGTGTAGCAAGGAAATCAGCCACTATGGGGTTGTTAGTCCCCATTGCTGTGCAAGTGGATGTGTAGGGGTGGGAAGCCAGTGGAGCCTTGACTGCTTCCCAACATGTTGGCCAGCACAGCTGGGTTGGTATGGAGAGGGTAGTAAACTGTGCCAGGTAAAGGGCTGGCTGAATTTATTTCTCCACAGGAGGCAGAATTGTGGGACTTAATTGTGATTCTTTGAATCACAGTTCAGTCCCATATCCTCTCTTGAGGCAGTGCAAATGCACAATTCTCCTGACCGTGAGTCTTGAGCAACTCCACGATGTAGTCCTCAGGGATTTAGAGCAAGACGTGTACCCCTCTTTGGTTCTGGTTTCCCATTTATAAAAGGAGATTAATAACCACCTGTCTCTTGGAGGCCTTGTCAAGATTCATTCAATGTGTGTAAAGTGTGTTTGGGATGGAAAGGGTAATATAAGTGGAAAGTAGTATTCTTTATAGATAGTTTATATTGGTGTTAATTAAAAAGTTAAGTCAAGCAAACTCTCTTTTGAAATTAGTTGACAAGAGAAAAGGCAGTCAACTGAATTTGTCAATAATCTCTGTGTTTTAATTTCTTTGTACGCTCACACTGAGAAGAAAGCGGCATGGTGTTCCAGTGGGGAACAGGCATGGCTTCTCAGGCAAACCGGGCAAGCCAAGGGAAAATGATCCCATCCTTCTTGACAGCAAAAGAACCTTGTAAAGTAGCAGGTAACTAAAGAATCACACTTTTTCTTTGTAAAGACAGTAGCACTGGGAACAGTAATATGTAACCATGTACATACATACAAACAATGCACCTTTTCTATAAACCCCCCTGGTGTGTTATCTATGCTTCCCATAATTTTGCAGTGATTCAGATGCATTACAGAAGGTCATTACAGAAGTAATGAATTCATTGATGCTGGGTAAGGGACAAATCCAGATCCCCTCCTGCCTGGACACAATGGGAACTAGGGCAGCTGCTGTGTGCAAAGAGGGGATGTGGATGTAAGGGAGCTGTGTTCTGTGGCAGCATGGTGGGGCTGGAATGTGGGTGTTGGTGTTCCAGTGTGCACTGGCATGACCAGGGCTCGGGGTCTGGATTTCCCGTTACTTACAGAAACACGTCGGCACCACATTTTAAATATGTCCTCAGGAATTGGCACAGTCATTTGCAGTGTGTCTGTGGTGTGATATGGAATGGGAACACAGATACACAATCCCCTGGACAAATAATGCTGACTTCCTTGGGGTCTGTGTTCCATAAGCTGAGACCTTCTGATGTAAAATACATAATACACAGCACCCGTCGTGCAATTTCTGAAGTAATATACTTCTATTCTGTACTACAAGGGATCTGGGCATACAGACATGTCTTGCCTGTACTTATTCCATGGAACTGATGTTTCCTAGGTCTGGAAGATGCAAAGGTGAAAAAGGTCACTGCCAGCTCCTATCATTCAGTGTCACTTACAGGTAGGCCCCAGCAATATGTGTATATATTAGTAGGCTTGGGCAATGTATTTAGAAGCTAGATATTTATGACTTCGTGAATTTTAATTTTTGTTCTAGCTGGGCTCTACTTAGTTTGTAAAATCTGATGGGATCACAGCACAGCATGCTATAACTTCAGTGTGACTCTGCCAGCAAGTAGGGGATCTTGGGGGACAACTACTGCACTGGTAGGGTGCAAAATAAACTTTATTCAGAAAATGCAAAAACAGGGAAAATTCAATAGTGAGGGGTATGGGGTTTGTTAAGGTAGACAGTTGGGGAGGGGTTTCTTTTAATAAATAGTATAGGGGGTTTCGATAGTGGGGTACAATACAGTGGGGTACAATACAGTTGGTAACCAATTAACACTGAAGTATAAATGTAACAGGTAGCTAACAATTTCTATGAAAAGGGTGTGTCACAGGAGCATATAACCAACTAACAGTTATGGGTAAAATGCGTTAAATAACCAACAGCTCTAGGTAAAAATGTGTTACAGTGGTGTAAATGTAAAATGTGAGGTGTGTCAGAGAGAAGAAGGGAAACCAATGGGGTTTTATGCTAGACTTCAGTAATACAATTGAGGTTTGGCAGCCGTAGGAGCGGGGTGAACACGTGGGGGGAAGGGATTAAAACAGAGAGAGAGAGAGAGAAAGGCAGTGGTAGAGGAATGAGGTTGGGGGATGGGGGAAGAGGAGCACGTGGTGGAGCAGAAACCAAAGGCAGAGGCGCTGCGGAGGGAGATTTAAACTCAGGGAGACACAGAGAGCAGACAGGCTGCAAGTTTAAACAGCAGAGAGACTGCAACGAGTGACTGGGGAGCTCGGGGGGAGACACGGGCA
Organism: Gopherus evgoodei; assembly: GCF_007399415.2. NCBI lineage: Eukaryota > Metazoa > Chordata > Testudines > Testudinidae > Gopherus > Gopherus evgoodei. The sequence continues at coordinate 109,347,810 of NC_044325.1, read as the reverse complement.
AGCTTGGGTGGGGGGTTAGGGCAGCGGGAAGACAGACTTAACCACAATTATACAGAACACAGCAAAATCTTATTTATGATCTAACTTAACCAAGACTACACAAATTAGCAAGTAACAGAACACAATGCAACAATTCTTTTTTAAACCTAATTTACAGAGCACAATACAAACAATTCTTCAAACCTAACTTAACCACAGCTATGCAAAATGAAATTACAACTTATCTAGACTAAGAACCTGATTCTAATAGGTGCACCTTACACTATGCCGATTCTTTGATCGGGAGGGGGAGCAGTTCCAGAAGGCAGAGTGGTGTGTGCCCAGGGTATAGCCCCCGGGGAGGGGGGGTGGCTGCAGCAGTGGGGCGGCTGCAAGCTGGCAGCCCAGGATACAGTCCAGGAAGGCACAGCTTAGCAGCGGCACAGGCTTATTTTTAGCAGCAAAGGCGCTGCGGAGCAAGAAACAGAGTACAGATACAGACCAATGAGTTAGCTTGGATCTGTCTGCTGGGGAAACAAGGCCAGCAGCTAGGACAGGGGGAATCTGCAAGAGGGAGTTCTTACCAATCCCCAGGACAGCAGCAAGCACAGAGGTAGGAACAGCAGTAGCATCGGAGGATGCAGAGAGGACTCGATTCGCTTACAACAATCAGGAGATCTCCAGGCACAAATTCGTTGTTTGTGGGAGGGGAGTTTAAAAACGGGGGTACGCTCAAAAACAAACGAGAGTGGGGAGAGGGCCCCCCAAAGACCCCAGCTGATCAGACCAGGTGTCAAAGCAAGGACCTTCTCCGAGGTCTGATCAGAAAATGTCCGGCTTTAAAGGCAAACTCAGGCAGTTTCCCACCAGTACTTTTGATTGGCTCCTCTTGATACAGGGGAGGAGAGAAGGCAGGGAAAGGCTGCAGGTAAGCATAGGCATGCCTGGGCATGTTCTGAGCCACAGGTATGACTCATATGCTTAATTAGTTGGCCACTTCAGGTCTTGCATTTCTGAGCAGCTCCCCCCACACCGAGCCCGGGTCTGAACAAAGGAGCCAAACAAAAAAGCAAGAAACCCCCTCCCTAGGCAGAGCAGTGGCTCCAGTTAGTCTGTACAAGCCATTCCTATGACTAGGGCTGTGACTTTAGTTAGCACAATGGCCGGGAGGGGCGGCCACACAGGACAAACAGAAAGGAGAGGGGAAAAGGAATGCAGCAGGGGGACAGCTGTAACAGACACAGTGGTATTCTTTGGTTTGAAAGAGTAAATTATCTAAAAATGGAGTTAAGCGGATTTATTTGCTTTGGACACCGTCTCCTCCCCAAAGAGATCCTAGCAAGCACCCTTCAGTCGTTTGGGGACAGGTTCTAAAACACTTACTCCACAAATGGTTTCATTGATTTCAACAAGGCTATTCTGTGAAGCATGGTGTTACCCGTTGTGAGTAAGAGTTGCAGAATCTGGGATTTATTAGTGCACCTTGGTGGGACGTGTTCTCATAAATCATACAGGTGCTTTTGTAAACACCACCTTTTGCACTCTGCAGTCAGTTCTTCTGTGCTAGCTAAACAGGAACCAACATGTCACATAGAGAGGCAGCTAGAGTATTGCTCTGCATAAAGGGAAACAGGATTCATAGTATCATCAATTTTAAGGGCGGAACCGATTATCAGATCACCTTGTCTGACCTCCTGTATATCACAGGCCACCCAGCCTACCTGCGCACTGAACCCAACAACTGAAATTAGGCCAAAGTATTTACAACCAACAGGAGACTAAACTGTTGTGTGCCCCAGGCAGAGAACAGCAGGGACTGAGGTACACCAATGACGGAGGCCCCCACGAAGGCATGGAATTCATTATTGAGATATATCCAGATGATCCTAGCATGCAGCCCACACCCTGCACTGCACAGGAAGGCCAAAAAAACAAACAAACCCAAAGGCCACTGCAAATGTGACTAGGGGAAAATTCCTTCCTGACCCCATGTATGGTGGTTGCTTCTTATGCTATAGATTTATAATCTTGAGGCATGGAAAATGTATTAATCTTTCTGAAGACATGAAATCTTGAGTAAAACTACACGTTTGGGATCACTAACATCTTCTAAACTGTGCACCTGTGTATTCACTTGGGCCAGTTTACAGAGAGCGATAATTATGTGGGGGGAAATTGCAAAATGTGAGTTTTATTGAATTCTAAGACACGCAGACTAAGGTATCCCTAAATATAAGCTACTCTGGGAAAAATCAATTTATACTGGACTAGTCTGTAACTGACTTGAATTTATTTAAGTAGCAAATCGATTATTCTTCCATGTTTTTATTTTCTTGATTTTGATTAAGCAAGCATTCCTTTTTGGCTACAAAAAGACCAAAGCTCTTGATGCTAAGGATCCAACGCTATTTAGTAATATAACACTTCTGTCTCTCTCCCTCCTGCATTAGCTTTTAAACGTGTGTGTTTGACTCAAGGTACTACAGTACTTGTTTTTAAATTACCAGTGAGGCTTGGTCTACACTACGCGTTTAAACCGATTTTAGCAGCGTTAAAGCGATTTAACGCTGTACCCGTCCACACTATGAGGCCCTCTATATTGATATAAAGTGCTCTTTAAACCAATTTCTGTACTCCTCCTCGACGAGAGGAGTAGCGCTAAAATCGGTATTACCATATCGAATTAGGGTTAGTGTGGCCGCAAATCAACGGTATTGGCCTCCAGGCGGTATCCCACAGTGCATCACTGTGACCGCTCTGGACAGCAATCTCAGCTTGGATGCAGTGGCCAGGTAAACAGGAAAAGCCCCGCGAAATTTTGATTTTCATTTCCTGTTTGCCCAGCGTGGAGCTCTGATCAGAACGGGTGGCAATGCAGTCCCAAAACCAAAAAGAGCTCCAGCATGGACCGTACCGGGAGATACTGGATCTGATCGCTGTAGGGGGAGACAAATCTGTTCTATCAAAGCTCCGTTACAGAAGATGAAATGCCAAAGCATTTGAAAAAAAAATCTACAGGGTACACAGTGCTGTGTGACAAGCGTAATGGGAAGCCAGAGACTCAAATGGACGCTCATGGAGGGAGGGAGGGGGTACTGAGGACTCCAGCTATCCCACAGTCCCCAGTAGTCTCCGAAAAGTATTTGCATTCTTGGCTGAGCTCCCAGTGCCTGTAGGTTCAAACGCATTGTCTGGCGTGGTTCAGGGAATAGATCGTCAATTTACCCCCCCCATATGAAAGAAAAGGGAAATAAATCGTTTCTTGACTTCTTTCAATGTCACCCTATGTCTACTGAATGCTGCTAGTAGATGCGATGCTGCAACAGTGAAGAGCAGTATCCACTCCTCTCCCCTGCCCAGTGGCAGACAGTGCAGTAGGACTGGTAACCGTCCTTCTTATGAACCCGTGAGTGCTCCTGGCTGGCTTCAGGTGAGGCTGGCCGGGGGCGCCTGGGTGAAAATAGGAATGATTCTCGGTCATTCCCAGTAGATGGTACAGAACGGCTGGTAACCATCTTCATCACAGCAACTGGGGGCTGAGCTCCATCAGCCCCCTCCCTTTCCTGTGTAAAGAAAAGATTCTGTCCTGCCTGGACTATCATAGCAGCGGCATGCTGGGCTCCTCTCCCACTCACACTCACTCATGCCCGTCATCCCAATCGGGGTATGGGCCGCCAACCACAGGTCTCCAGAGTCCACTATCCTGGGCCATTCGCTCTACCTGGTTCCAGGTATAGCCCATTTTTTTGCTATCAGCCTAAAGGTCACGTTGCCAGGTGTTTCTTGGATGGCCTCTTTTCCGCTTGCCTTGGGGATTCCACCGCAGTGCTGTCTGGTGATGTTAGTTGGCTGCTTACGTAGTGTATGTCCTATCCAACCCCACCTTCTCCTTCTGATTTCTTCCTCTGCTGGGAGTTGACAGGTCCTCTCCAAGAGGTGGATGTTACTGATGGTGTCTGGCCAGCGCATCTGGAGAATCCTTCTGAGGCAGCTATTAATGAAGGTCTGGATCTTCCTGATGGTTGTTTTGGTTGTCCTCCAGGTTTCAGCTCCATACAGTAGGAGTGATTTCACATTGGAGTTGAACAGTCGAATTTTTATTGCCAAAGACAGCTCTCTGGAGCTCCAGATGTTCTTGAGCTGTAAGAAAGCTGCTCTTGCCTTACCAATCCTTACTTTGATGTCTGTGTCTGTGCCACCCTGCTGGTCGATGATGCTATCTAGGTAGGTGAAGGACTGCACTTCTTCCAAGGGGCTTCCATTCAGTGTGACTGGGTCATTGCTGATGGAGTTAATCCTAAGGATCTTGGTCTTGTCCTTGTGAATGTTGAGGCCAACCTGTGATGACGTGGCTGCCACTACGTTGGTCTTCTCTTGCATCTGCTGTTTACTATGCGAAAGGAGTGAAAGGTCGTCAGCAAAGTCCAGGTCATCAAGCTGGGTCCACAATGTCCACTGGATTCCGTTCCTACGCTCGTAAGTGGATGTCCTCATAATCCAATCGATGACGAGGAGAAAGAGAAATGGTGACAACAAGCATCCTTGCCTGACTCCAGTTTGCACCTGGAAGCTGTTAGTAAGCTGCCCTCCATGGATCACTCTACAGTGTATACCATCATATGACTTCTTGGTCAGGTTGACCACCTTTGCTGGGATGCCGTAGTGCCGAAGGAGCTTCCAGAGGGTCTCTCGATCCACACTATCGAATGCTTTCTCATGATCAACAAAGTTGATGTACAACGAGGAGTTCCACTCCATAGACTGCTCGACTATGATGCGAAGCGTTGCTGTCTGGTCCGTGCATGATCTATTCTGCTGGAAACCTGCCTGTTCATCTCGTAGCTGTGGATTGATGGCATCCTTCATTCTCTCTAAGAGGACTCGGTTGAAGACCTTCCCTGGCACCGACAGGAGTGTGATTCCTCTATAATTGGCACAGTTGCTAAGATCTCCTTTCTTGGGGATTTTGATGAGATATCTCTCTTTCCAGTCTACCAGAATCACTTCTTCTTCCCATATCTTCTCAAAGAGGGGGTACAGCATTTCCACTGAAGCATCCAGGTCTGCTTTCAAGGCCTCTGCTGGGATGTCATCAGGTCCAGCCGCCTTCCTATTCTTCATCATGGTGATGGCTTTTCTGATCTCATCTGTGGTTGGTTTATTGCAATTAATTGGGAGGTCCTCATTGGCTGAGCTGATATCTGGTGGATTTGGTGGTGCTGGTCTGTTCAGGAGTTCCTCAAAGTGCTCCGCCCATCTGTTCATCTGTTGTTCTATTCCTGTTATAGACTTTCTCTGCTTGTCTTTGACGGGACGTTCTGGCTTGCTGAACTTTCCAGACAGTCGCTTGGTAGTATCATACAGCTGTTTCATATTACCGCTGTATGCTGCCTGCTCCGCTTCTGCTGCCAGTTCATCCACATACTCTCTCTTGTCCTTCCTGATATTCCTCTTCACTGCTCTATGGGCTTCAGCATACTCTTTTTGAGCTTTGGCCTTTGCTGCTCTAGTCCTGCTGTTATTGACTGCTGCCTTCTTCTTCTTTCTGTCTTCTATCTTGATCAAGGTCTCTGCTGTGATCCACTCTTTCTGCTGGTGTTTCTTAATTCCAAGCACTTCCTGGCATACTGACCTAAGTGTCTCTCTCACTTTCTGCCATCTGTTTAGTACACTGTCTTTCTCTTCCTCAGACTGATCCTGTAATACTGAAAACTTATTCTTCAGCGTCAGTCCAAAATCTTCCTTGGTCTTATGGTCCTTCAGAAGGCTGACGTTGTACTTCATTCTTCTGTCTGACGCGTCTATCCAGTTATTTTTCAGCTTCAGCTTCAATCTGGCCACCACTAAGTGATGGTCGGACGCTGCGTCTGCTCCTCTTCTAACTCTAACGTCCTGCAAGGATCTTCTGAACTTCTTGCTAATGCAGACATGATCGATCTGATTTTCTGTCATGCCTGCTGGTGATACCCAGGTACTCTTGTGGATCCGCTTGTGAGGAAAGATGCTACCTCCTATGACCAGGTTGTTAAGTGCACACAGATCCACAAATCTCTCTCCATTCTTACTCATCTCTCCCAGAGTGTGGGTCCCCATGACTTGTTCGTATCCTGTGTTGTCAGGTCCAGTTTTGGCATTAAAGTCTCCCATAAGGATGATGATGTCTTTGTCTGGGAGAATCTCTAATATTTTCTGGAGTCTGTTGTAAAAATAATCTTTGTCCTCCTCTTTGCTGTCATTAGTTGGAGTGTAGCACTGAACAACATTCATCTTAATCCTCTTCATTTTAGTTCTGAAGGATGCTGTAATGATCCTGGGACCATGTGCCTCCCAACCAATCAGTGCTCTCTGTGCCTGCTTGGACAACATGAAGTCTACTCCCTGTGTGTGGGGTGCGTCACTCTCTTCATGTCCTGAATACAGCAACAGCTCTCCTGTCAACAGTCGTCTCTGTCCCGCTTGCGTCCATCTTGTCTCGCTAATGCCTAATAGGGTCAGGTTGTTGCTCCTCATCTCTGCTGCAACCTGCGCCATCTTTTCTGACTCGTACATGGTCCTCACGTTCCATGTGCCTATGGTAATCGTCCTGGTTGCAAGAAGGGTAATCGGCTTAGTGGCTTCCTCATGGCTTTTACCACCCAGCGTCATGCATCTTCGAGTTGAAGACCCTTCTTTTTCCAGGGTAAAAGTCTCTGTTGTCTCTATTGTTGGCGTTTCTGTAGCAGGTTGATTTTTTACGGGATGGAGTTGCTAGCCCCATGCCCAACCCTCCTCCTTTATCCTGACTTGGGACAGGCAGATGGCCCCAAAGGACCTCTCTGGTGGAGTTGGGCTCCTCTCCCCCGCACTGCTTAATGTCCTGCCTGGACTGTCATAGCACGGGGAGGCTGCCTCCCCCTCATTTTATCTTACTGACAAGTCATTGTTTCTTATTCCTGCATTCTTTATAACTTCATGACACAAATGGGGGGGGGGGACACTGCCACGGTAGCCCAGGAAGGTTGGGGGAGGAGGGAAGCGAAGGATGAGGTTGTTGCAGAGGCACCCCCCGTGAATGGCATGTAGCTCATCATTTCTGCAGGATCTGACATGGAACAGCTGTGCTCTCTGATACACTGGTTCTCTAGTACACTTGCCCCATATTCTAGGCAGGACTGACTCTATTTTTAGAAACCATAAAGGAGGGATTGACTTGGGGAGTCATTCCCAGTTTTACCTTTGCGCCCCTGGCCGATCTCAGCCAGGTGCACCCATGATAGCAGCAGACAGCACAGAAGGACAGATAACTGTCATCTCATTGCCAATTTACACCGGCAGCAGACAGTACAGAACGACTGGTAACCATCTCTGCTATCATGCAAAAGCAAATGAATGCTGCTGTGTAGCGCTGGAGTATCGCCTCTGTCCGCGGCATCCAGTACACATACGGTGACTGTAAAAAAAAAAAAAGCTGGACGGGCTCCATGGTTGCCGTGCTATGGCGTCTGCCAGGGCAATCCAGGGAAAAAGGGCGCGAAATGATTGTCTGCCGTTGCTTTCCCGGAGGAAGGAATGACTGATGACATTTACCCAGAACCACCCACGACAATGATTTTTGCCCCATCAGCCACAGGGCTTTCAACCCAGAATTCTAAGGGGCGAGGGAGACTGCGGGAACTATGGGATAGCTACTGAATAGCTACCCACAGTGCAACGCTCCGGAAATCGACGCTAGCCTCGGACCATGGACGTACACCGCCGAATTAATGTGCTTAGTGTGGCCACGTGCACTCGACATTATACAATCTGTTTTATAAAACTGGTTTATGTAAAATCAGAATAATCCCGTAGTGTAGACGTACCCTGAGCTACAATCTACAGGGGCTTTTTACATGAATGTGAGGCAGTTTAATGTATATTTCATTTCTTCTTAGTCTCACCTGCCACCTACTGGTGATACTTGGAACACCATTAATTTGAAAGTTTTACAGAACTGTAGAAAGGATTGTTGCAAAAACATATGGCACATTTTAAAAAAAGGATGATGAAACTGTTAATTCACTCCTTCAGTGCTCAGCTTACTACTTACATCCAACATAGTAGCAACTATATGGCCTATAGGCATATGCTGTACTGCTTTGAGTTGTGTGCAAATTACAGGGATCACATTAAAATGTACAAAAGTGGCTAACCCTACGCAGATTGTTGTAGCATCCTTAGTAAATTGTAAGCCACACAAATGTTGTGTTGGTTATGGCCTTAGAAAAACTTAACTTTTTTTCTTTGCTTGAAATTAGCTATTTCTGTCATACACTTTCTCAGGGGAAAATAAGATTTCATTTTTTCTGGGGAAGAATTCTTGGCGAATAAAAGAGTCAATTACTTGATTTTCTCCTCCTCACCCCTTTTTTAATTGAAAAAATGACGGAGTCCTTTAGAAAACCTAAAAAAGTCTGTTTTGCAGTCATTGTTTCTCTTAACAGTTCGTTAATGCGCTTTGATTAGTCCCATTTCAAGGAAGACTAGATCAAAGCACATTAAAGAATTTTTAATGCGCGTCAGCAAGGTCCACATGGACAGTTATTCAGTGACAGGATAATGTGGGTCAGATTCACACTCTAGCTTGCATTGTGATTTTGGGATGTGTGTATATGCATTTTTTTAATTAAACAAATAGAGAAAAAATAGTAATTATTCAGCAATCTATTTCAGTGGTAATCAGTGTCCTTGTAGTGGAGAGAGGCATGAGCGGAGTTATTAGTTCTGCCTTGGGAAAGGAAAACGTGTTGAGGACCCTTATGGCTCCTTTTATTCTTTACATTCTAGGGTGTGCTTGTGTTTGTAGGGGAGTATAAATAGTGGGGGAAATATACAAGAAAAAGTGAAACTGAATTAATGTATTATCCTCCCTTTGTATTTTTTTCGATCTGTTGATATTTCACAGAAGTAGCTTCTCTCTAATTTCTTTATTTTTGTCTTTATTTCAGATGAAGGAGAATTGTGTGTTTGGGGTAGCAACAAACATGGGCAGCTAGTGAGTAAAGAGACTTTTCTTGTTGAGCCCCAGAAAATAGATGCTCATTTTTTCTTGGGGGAAAAGATTGGAGCGGTCTGGAGTGGATGGACACATGTAGTGGCACAAACAGGTAGGAGACCCAAAAAGCAGCCAGAAGTTTCAAGCAAATACTTAAATATCCACTTCATTCTTGGCAAAACAAGTTTTTAATGTGATCTTCCTCACTGTTAATAGTGATGCACAGAGATGTTTTCAGATCATGCTGTACAGTGATAGTCTTCAAAAAGTATGGAAATAGACTTCTTTCCATCAAGAGTACTCCTACTTCTCTGAAAACTTAGTATACAGTAAGAGCGTCTGGCTTATTTTAGAAGCTTGCTGCTACAAAGCACCGACATACACAAACAAGACAATAAATTTGCATGCTAGGATCTGTAAATCTGTACTTCCTCACACCATATGTAAGCAAATAAAAAAAATCATTTCCTGTAAGCTTATAGAAACTTTTTAATTTTAAGAATAATTGAAATGTACTAACATCAAGAAATTGAATTGTACACCAACGTTGGGTGGACCAGTAGTGTTACAGAAGATGACAGCATTGGAATATTAACCCTAGTCCTATTTTAGATATTTTCCCATCAAATTTACCCCTTTCTGCAAACTATATTGCAGCTGAGCTTTTTGCTTCCTATACTGAGTTCCTGAAGGCTTCTTTGGAGACATCTTTTATTTTCTATGGGGAAAACCAGACAGTATTAGAGAGAGCAAAAGTCTATGTTCCACAGACTTAGAAAGTCATCAAACATTATGTGTTAAGCATGGCAAAAGAAGTAACAGTAGTTCTTTAATATTGTTGCGTAGATAGGGGTTCGATAGATATCTCTGGTATTGTATAAATATGTCCCTTATTAGTTGCTACTTACAGCCTTCAAGTCTTAAAACACAAGTACACCTTCATGATTACACAGCAAGCAAGGTTCATAATATTGTAGCTGGGCTCTCCACTTCGTTCTCATATCTTACTGACTGACTGGCAATGCCCCTCCGCTTATATACTCGTGGGCATGGCTAACAACACTGTAGGAGAGTTGAGGAAAATGTAGTTCTCAGAAAGTCTGGAATGTTCCAAGAGAGATTCTACAAAGGTCCAGAACATTCTAGGAGGCTAGTGAAAAATGAATCAATATACGAATACCTGAAACATTTTACTTCAAGCATTCTATTTTCCCTTTTGTTGCTAACAACAAAAACAGCACCATGAGTTTGGCATCCCAGGTGATCTCCTGGGTCGCCTGCCTGTAAATCTGGTCCTGCACGTACTTCCAGTGTGATCTTGGGCAAGACTCTGTGCCTTGGTTCCCCATCTGTAAAATGTAGAAAATTATTATATCTAATATTAAATGTACTATAAAATTATAGTATTTATTTACCTCAGGAAGGCAATGTGAGGAGAAATCATTAAACACTGGGAAGGTGTTCGGTCTTAAGTACTTATATGGCCTCCATTATCACAGTATCTGAAGTCAACCTAGACAGAGATTCTGGATGGTACTATGAGTCATCTTTGCAGTTATACAAGTGCATGCTAGCAGAACTACACTGTTTATATTATTTTGTGCTCACATGTGAACCTCAAAATGATTTTCTTAAACTATTATAAAAAGGACAGTTAAAAATTATACTGCAGGCATCTGGAAAACCTGGTGGAATGGGATTTAGTTGTTTTTAAGGTTGGAAGCCTAAAAAGATCAAATATTTCCTCTTTAATCTACTGCTAAATATTAATGAGTTTGAATTCTGTCCCTGCGTAAATCTAGGTATTTATGTGATTCCTCATTACTATAACTTCTGAGAGACTCTCAAGTTTATCCATTTGTTTTCACAACACTCCCGGAGGGGACGGTGGAAGTATTATCCTCATTTTATGCTTTATGAAGACATCTGTGCAATGAGATGTGGTAGATGAAATAACAAATAATATAGCTTTTGTATTTATATCTACAAAGACTAATTTTTTTGCATTTCCTCTTAATATTAGCTTTGCATGTGCTTGGGTTTTCTTGATCTGCTTTATTATGCCATTTAAAAACTAATAAAAATTTGTATTAAAAAAATTCCAGAAAATGAAATGGTAGGCTATATTGTTTGATTTTGGTGAGCCACCTCATAGACAGCAAAATAGAAAATATCCAGACAAGATTGGCAAAAAAAATATTACGCGGGGGACTGTCCCTGTGAGACAAGATGAAAGAAAATTAGTATGAATTAGGTCTGATCTTGCAGACCCTAAATCATCATGTGAAATTCAAGAAAATGGGACTATTCACATGTGTCAGGTATGCAGGATTGGGCCCTTTGCTTGGAAAATATATAAGTAAGGCAATGTGATTGAGGTACTTGCATGTAAAATAATGGTTGATCCGATGATGGCACTTTTATTGCTCCTGTCCAATAATGCAGGAGAAAACTGGATACATTAAAAAGCAACCCATTAAAAATGGATAACAGGAAATATTCTTTTTAGTAACATGTAAGCAGCCTGTGGTATTTGCTGCTGCAGCATATGTCACCAGGCTGAGCTTCTCCCTGGCTCCAAAGCGTGCCCTGCCATGCCCAGTCTTTTGCACGGAGGTTTATTTCCTTAACAGAGGTTAGCAAACAAACAAAAAACCAGCCTTTTAACTCTATCCTTGACCCCAGGCTTCAGGGCCACCCTTCTGAGGGGTTTCTGGCATTCCAGCTCTTGGCAGCTTCCCAGGCTCAGTCAGTTCTGCTCCTTTCTTAGAGCGGCTGATTCCTTGAGCCCCTGGTCCCTTGCTCGAGGGACTCACCAGAGGAGCTAACTTCTCTCCAATGTGGGCATGTTTCTTCCATGGTACAGCCTGTCTCAGCCTTTCCTCCCCCAGCTGCCCATTAGCAGCCCTTTATAGGTCCAGGTGTAGCTCAACCCTCTTTAACTAGCTGGATTGGGCTCACCTGGTTTGGTCCAGGGAAGCAAAGGTGCTTAACTTTAAGCGTATGAGTATTATAGTCTCATTGATTTCAATAGAACTACTCACTGCTTTAAGTTCAACATATGCTTAAGTGCTTTGCTGGATTGGTGCCAAAGCATAGTACCAAATAATACTATTGGTATGAGAGAAGAGTGTCTATGTTCATGTCTGATATATTGCAAACTGTTGTACTGGAAACGAATGGAGTGCAATGAACCACTGGATACCAAAGCATTTTTGTATTCTAGTGGCAGATGGCATTTATCACTAGCACTCATGATTCATGAGGTATGCATCACATTAAAGTTGTGCAAATCTGACAACTACCTTAACTTTTGTAACCCCACTTAAACTCTAACCTGTTTTTGGAGGCGTCTGTCTTGAGAATTCTTAGAGCTATAACCAAGGCAATGCACTATTTGAAAGCGTATTATATTTATTTTCAGATGGACTAAAAGAATTGATCTCTAACTGTAGGGTTCATGAGAAAAGTGGATCCTCCATTAATGCTGACACTGAAGTGGGGGAAGCAAGACGTTAGTCAGAATAACCTGATTTTAAAGAGTGGTGATTGTCAAAACTATCAGTTTGTTTCAGTGTTTGTTGACAATGAATATCAGCTATGTGAATCTTTCATGTAGCAGATATTTATCACCAACAAACACTGAAACAAATAAATAGCTTTGACAACCACACTCTCTAACATCAACAACATTATTCTGACTAATTGAGAAAACACTTTTGAAATTGATTTAAGTGTAGCTATGCTGACTTCTACCCTCTAAGGATCTGGGGCAAAATTTTCAAAAGAGACTAAGTGACTTAGGAACTTACTTCCATTTTAAAAAGTGACTTTTAGGCACTTAGGAACCAAAGTCTTATTTAAAATCAATGTGATTTAAGATTCTCAATCACATAAGGCCAAATTTTCAAAGGTATTTACGCACCTGAAGATGCAGATAGGTGCCTAGTTACCTTTTCAAAAGTACCTAGGCACCTAACTCTCATTGATTTCAAGCACCTAAGCACTTCTGAAAATCCCATTAGGCATCTATCTGCATCTTGGGCACCTAAATACCTTCTGAAAATTTTACTCCTTCTCTAGTATGTGTTCCTCCATTATGTGACCTTCTCCCTGCAGTGAATGAGAGGTTGCTTGAGTCTTGTGCTGCTGAGCTCATGAGAAGTTCCTGATTCCCCTGTTAAAGAGGGACCTAAAATCACCACATTGAGGTAAATGGATGGATTGAGGAATTAAAGGATTTAGGGGAAAAAAAGAATGTTTATCACCAGAAGTATCAGACTCAAATTGGCTTCAACCACAGAATCACAATGAAGGAACTTTGTTGTGTGAGAGTTTTACTTAGTTAATAGTCGATAATACAGCAAAATATAATACACTGCTACCCTGCTGTAACGCTACCCGATATAATACGGGTTCGCATATAGCGCGGTAGCAGCGGGGCTTTGGCGGTGCTTTAAAGGGTCTAGGGCTCCAGCTGCTGCGGGGAGCCCCAGGCCCTTTAAATCACTGCTGGAGCCCTGCCGCTGCTATCCTGGGGCTCCGGCAGTGAGGCTCGGCCGGCGATTTAAAGGGCCTGGGCTTCCTGCAGTGCCCGGAGCTCTTTAAATCACCACCGGAGCCGTGCCGCTGCTACTCCCAGGGCTGCGGCAGCGGGGCTCACTGGCTATTTAAAGGGCCTGGGGCTCTGGCAGCTGCGGGGAGCCCCGGGCCCTTTAAATCACCCCTGGAGCCCTGCCACCACTACCCTGATATAAAGCGTTTCACTTATAACATGGTAGGGATTTTTGGCTTCCCACGACCGCGTTATATTGGGGTAGCGGTGTATTTGAAATAGAAATTACTTTAAGCTTCACTGTTTCAGGACCCACCAGGACGAGAAAAAGTTTGGGAGAGCGGTACAAATTTGGGCCCAATAAATGTTTTGAAGCATCATCCTGATCAACAGTTTAAATTCCTGCCAACGTGGCTGTAAAATACTATCTATCATTGAAGACACATAATGAAAAAAGTTGGGTAAAACTTGAACAGTTTTCTCATACATAAAATTATAAATGCTGCTATTCCAACATGTTCTCTTTCAAAACATTTTGATTTTTATCTGCTCAGAGGAGCAGCAGTTGACTGCAGAGCAAAGAGAACATTGAAGAAGTAAATGGGACAGCGATGTTGCTAAAAGCAGCCATCTGGAGGAAGAGTTGGCTGTTTTTTTGGATGCCTTGATTTGACACTGTGTAAACATGTCCCAAGAAGTTATTTCTTCATTATTAGATGTAAGGAAGCAACATGACCTATTTTCCCCCTCAGTTACATTGTTTTGCCTCTCACACTTACACTGATCTTATTTTTAAACACTTACTGTGTTTCTTGTATGCTGTTGGTAGAGTTTTGAAGGGTGCTCTTGAGCAATGTTTGTGCTTTTCATTTCTTCCTACTTGCTCCTTCATCATAGCTGAGAACTCACTTCTGAGGTCAGGGGGATGCCTGACTTTTTTTTCCATGCAAGATATGCCATCACATCCAGTGATGATGAAAGTTCTTCTCTCTGTCATTCTTGAGAGCTTGATTACCTTTGTTGTTTTTTTGCTGTTTGTCACAAAATTCATTGGTTCAAGACTAAGATACCTTTTTCTGAGGAACATGAATTGCTTGTCTTATTAGGGCTGTTACTTTCTTTCACGGAATGTTCTATATTCCATATTGACATTCACCTTAACTGATTTCCTTCAAGTGTCATTTTTTATCCTTTTAAAATTGAGTTGTTTCTGTCAGAGTATTTCAGTCTCTGTAATTTTGGGGGTCTCATTCCCCTTGTGCCATCTTATTTTTAGTAGCAGAGGAAGGTCTTCAATGCAGGGCCTCTGCTTCTGCTTTGATTCCCAGGTTCCTCACAAAAGGAGACATGTAGTTAAGCTTGTACAGCTCTCCTTGTGCTCTTTCAAGAATTATTATTATTCTGCTGTCAGAAGTGCCCCTTGTACAGTAAGGTCTGGTCCAAAGCATATTAAAGTCAATAGAAAGTCTCCCATTGCATCCAGTCAGCTTTGCTGTATTTAGTCTCTACTTTGCTTCCTATATTGATACTTATGCTGAGTGACTTTTTAGGCACAAATTTCAATTGTAGCAATGCCTCTGTGACTGACCGCAACATCAGTATTGCTCTCCACATCGAGCACGCATCTGATCCAAACCTCATGCCTCATTTCCCAGTGCCAGCTGTGCTCTCTGCAGCTAATGAGCACAGCACTGTTCTAGACAACAATTTTTGTCACCACAGTCTCCATGCCAGCAAAATGCTCAATGCCGCAACAGTCATTGGTATAACAGGCGTTTTCCAAATAGACAGTGCCTTATGAACACAAACAACTGCACCTCTCACCTTGTGTAACAGTGTTAGCTGTCATTTGTGGTCTCCCTCAACAAGTTTACGTCAGTCAGAGGGGAACTGCACATTGATCAATGTGAATTTAGAAGTTACTGCTCATCTGTTTCAAAAGAGAACTGAGCCCTGTACTAGAAAGCTAAAGATGTAAATTAGGCTACTCTACGAAAGAATAGAACTCACCTGACTTGAAGGCGATCCTAAATATAGCAAAAGTGAGAGAGAAAAGCCTTTATTAGACTTACAGAAGGTGAATCATCATCTTCAGTTCAAAACAAGTGATTTCCTGATTAACTGGGATGGCAGATAAATAAGCTCCTTTAATTTGGGCTGTTTTATTATCTAAGTATTCTCCTGAATAAATTCACTAATCTATTTTTCATGTACCTATCAAATGAAATTACAGTTCAGTTGAGTTTGGATGAAGAGATTCTTGATACAACTAAAGAATTCCTAGTTCCTTCACCCAGAGGGAGTATCTCGGCAGTGCAGTTACAATGCTATTTCTGCCTCTTATGCAAATCTCACTGCAGCGCTAAGAAGTTTCAGAGGAACAATACACAATCAACCACTATGAAAACAGCTTCAGTAGCATTAAGTCCTGAAGCCAAATGCATTACTGAATCTGAACTTCCTTGGACGTCCCTTAGCATCACACCAGTTAGCCCACATAAAATTGTTTTATGAGGCCTTTTTTTGCATGTTACTGATCCACATAGCAAAACTGAATCATACACTCTTAGTCTAAGAAATGCCTTTAAAGCAAGTGGGGATTCATCCCTGCTAGGATTTGGATCAAGGCAATAACTCGTGTGACTGGAAGCAAATGGAAATCTCTAGTAGTTGTCTGCAGTACTTGCACAGGTATCTTCTGTCTCTGTCACCACTGGATAAGACCATGACAATTTGCTTCTAAGTAATGTAATAGGTCTAGTGCAAATGCAGCTAAGTAAGGCCTACCGTACACTAGGAAATTAATTCTGTATAACTACATTGCTCAGGGCATGTCTACACGACCTACTTAACTCAACCTATGTTAGGCTGACTTACAGCTGCGGTGGCTCATGTCCACACTATCCTCCTTCTGCTGGTGATCTGCATCCTCACCAGGAATGCTTCTACTGATCGAAGAGTGGCAGTGTGGGGGGATGAGAGACAGGGCTGTGCTGGGAGTGGTGGGTGGCCGCCCGAGTTTCTCGGTTCTGGGAGTGGGGAGCCAGGCAGCTGGGAGCAGAAGCCAGGGGCAGCCAAGGCTCTAGCTGCCCAGGTTTCTTGACAAGACAGCCAAGAGCTGATATTAGTAATGCAATGTTTGCATAGACCTAGTGTCACCCTAACTACACTGACATAAGCCCTATGTCTCTTATGGAGGTGGAGTTATTATGTTGGTGTAGTATGGTACTTACATTGGTGGGACTAGGCTGTAGTGTGTACCGTGACATAATTAGGTCGATGTAAGCTGCCTTACGTCGCCCTAAAAAATCCACATCCCTGGGCAATGCAGCTAAACTGACCTATCCTCCAGCATATACTGTGCTTGGTGGATGGAAGAATTCTCCCGTCGACCTAGCTACCACCTCTCAGGGAGGTGAATTAACTACGTTGATGGAAGAACCTCTCCCATCAGCGTAGGTAGAGTCTTCACTGAAGTGCTACAGCTGTGCGGCTGCAGTAATGCAACTGCAGTGTTTTAAGTGTAGACAAGCCCTAAGTGGAGTTATGCTAGTGATGAAACTGGCCTCTGAAGTCTAAGCAGTATAGTTTCAGCCCACTAGAGGTCCTTTTTGGTATTGCTTTGAATTAAGTCTCAGAAGCAGTCCTACCAGTGGAGCAGCCCATAAGGGATGCCTTGCAAGCCTTGTAACACTGAGGCTACGTCTTCACTACTCACCGTATCGGCGGGTAGCAATCGATTGCTCGGGGATCGATATATTGCGTCTCATCTAGACGTGATATATCGATCCCTGAACTCGCTTATATTGATTCTGGAACTCCACCAACCCCAACGGAGTTGTGGAGTTGACATGGGGAGCTGCGGACATCGATCTCGCACCGTGAGGGTGGTGAGTAATTCGATCTTAGATACTTCGACTTCAGCTACGTTATTGACGTAGCTGAAGTTGCGTATCTGAGATCGATTTTCCCCCGTAGTGTAGACCAGCCCAGAGAAGCTTCATCGGAGTCCAAGCTCCGCTTCTGTGGCTCTTGTTTAGTGCCAGTAAAGCTTCCGCTGTTAAGGGGAACCTATCTTTAGCTCTTCAGCTGCCATATTTTAGCCAAAGATTCCTTTGCAGAAGGGCCTGTTTTTGGGTAAGGGCTACCTTAAACAAGATGCAGTCATTTAAGGAGCTCACAATAGAGGGTAACTGTATATTGGGCATATAGCTTTGACCCACTAGAGCCTAGATTTACACAAATACTAGAATTTGCTTTAACTGCCATTAAGGGGAGATTCACAGTCTTGTTTTCCCTTTCCTTTCTTAAGAAGACTTTTAGAAAAATTACCTTGCCAAGAGGCAAAGTGTAGTTTATATTATTTCAGACCCAATAGCTAGTATTGATGAGGCAACAGCTGCCCTTAGGAACATCTCTTTGTAACAGAGCTTTCAATGCAGATCTGTTCCTCCATGGAAGGCTCGGATGTGCTCTTCATATAGTACTGAGCACATCACTGGCTTGATGAAATTGAATGCCAACATGTTATGTCTCTATTTCATATGTTGTGTGCAAATATGGGCTAAATCCTGCTCTGCGTGGATGAGAGCAGACTACGCAGTCGGGTATGTTCTCTGCTTTAGCAATCCAGCTTCCTCCACAGGGCACAATTTGGTGAGGCAACCTGTCCCGGTCCTCTGAGCAGGAGCAGTTTATGCACACCAATGCCCAATTAGTGCCTCTCCCTTACACACAATCCACAGATCATTGCCTTGGGGGATGTCTGTATGGGCTAGCATGTTAGCCACATGTCGCTCCTTGAGCTATGGAAAAAAATGGGTGCATGATTTATTTTAATTTTTTTGTGGGAAAGAATGCAAGAAGTCTTTCCCAAACCCTAAACACTTGTGTATTAATTAACACCTCTCTCTTTATATTACTAAATAATGCTATGATAGGGCACAGGAGCACTCTCTGGTTCTTGGAAACAAAGAGTTACCCTGGTCTCAGCTCCTCCTTTTGCCCCCAGTGGTAACTGGCTGCTTGGGAGAAAGTGGAGGGAGGATGTCTTGGGAAAGGATTATAGCAGTGGGCTGAATGTCAAGCTGGGGAGTTTTTGTTTCCTTTTCTGCTTATGTGAACTTGTTTTGCCTTCTTATTATAAACCCGCATTCATTCTGGCCAAGACCTTGCTGACCACAGCTCTTTTTTTTTCTGTTGAGCCGTTTTTCAGCTGGCACATGCTTTCTAGGCTGGACTTCTGCCCCTGCATCCTAAAGATACTTCTGAAAAGTAAACCTTTGTCCGTGGAATGTACAGGATAACAACTACTGTGTTACTGAGCAGTACTTTGCTCTGACGTACTGTCTCTCAGCAGAAGACCTCAAAGTGCTTTAGGTGAATAAATCCAAACTTTACAACTTCCCAGCGAGGGTGGTTAATTCCCTGTCCGTTTTGCAGATAGGGAAATAACCAAGTCTCTGGAAGGTTGGGTGACTTTTAAAAGGTCTTATTAGGAGTAAAACCCAGGTCTCCTGGCTTAGTCCTGCGCTGTAGTCACAAAACCATCTACGACAATGTAAAAGTGGTGGAGGGGTTAACCGGTTGTCACATGTGAGATTGAGTGTGGGGCTATAAAGGTAGAGGAAAAGTGGCTAGGGCTGCCTATGAGTAAGGGCACTTCCTTTTTCCTCCCAGATGGTGAAGAATTTGGAAAGCTGTTCTGTATATGTTCTTATGCTGCCCTCATCACTGTAGTATCTGAGCATCTTCCAGTAGTGCATTAAGTGATGTGACTAACACCTGCCACATGTGGTTTGTTCACTGTCCCCCAGGGGACAATTGTGTGTGCAGTGGAGTGTTTTGTTTTGATAGGCAGTTATTTGCTTTTGTTTTTGTTGTCATAACTTTCCTACTCAGATCTGAACCTTAGAGTTCAGAACATGAGAAGCTAGCATGAAACCTCCAAACTTAATTACCAGCTTGGATCTGATATCGCTGCCACCAGCCAGAGAATTCCAGTGTCTGGCTCACTCTGGTCTCCCCAAAACCTTCCCTGGGGAACTCCAAGACTCAGATTCCTTGAGTCTCACAACAAAAAGGAATAAACCATTTCCCTTCCCCCTCCTCCCCTCCAGGTGTTCCCTCCCTGGGTTCCTGGAGAGATATACAGATTCAAGCTCCGTGAATCTAAACAAAGGGATTCCACCCTCTTTACTTTCTCCCAGATTTCCCCGCCCTGGGTACTCTAGGAGATTCCCTGCTTCAAGTCCTTGAAACACCACACCGAGAAATCAAATATTTCTCTCCCCTCACCCAGAGGTTATGCAAATTCAGGCTTAGTAAATCTAACACAAAGAGATTCTCTCTTCCCCCCTGTCTTCTTCCTCCCACCAATTCCCTGGTGAGCTGTAGACTCAATCCCCTTGAGCCCCCAATAAAAAAAAATCCACAAGTCTTAAAAAGAAAGCTTTATATAAAAAGAAAGAAAAAGACATAAAATGGTCTGTGTATCAAGGTGACAATATACAGGGTCAATTGCTTAAAAGAAAAAATGAATAAACAGCCTTATCCAAAAAGAATACAATTTAAAACATTCCAGCAACTACACACATGTAAATACAAAAAAAACAATATAAACCTATTGTTTTACTATCCTTGTACTTACAACTTGGAAACAGAAGATTAGAAAACTTGGAGATAGAGAGATCACTCCCAGAGCTGAGAGGGTCACCGAACCGAGACAAAAAACACCCACCCAACAACTTCCCTCCCTTGACATTTGAAAAATCTTGTTTTCTGATTGGTCCTCTGGTCAGGTGTTTGGTTCCCTTTGTTAACCCTTTACAGGTAAAAGAACATTAACCCTTAGCTATCTGTTTATGACAGTTTTTAATGACAATATTTTTCTGGCAGTTGGGACTTGCTGTTCTGAGTGGCTTGGATTTGTTCAGGATCCTTAATTTGAATCAATAAAATAAAGCTATGAGGAAAGGAATTGAAATTCCTCTGCTGGTGAAAAGGTTCGTTATTCATCTTCTTGAGTTGGTAGTTCTGCCCCGTGCCTTACACCATGCTCCTTTCTCAAATGGCAGAATTGTCCAGAAGAAGGATACTCCCAAATCCTTCCATAAGAATTATTTACTTCTCCCTTTCCCGTCACACACATGCATATGACGTGTTGTGGATTGATAAAAGATATCACCCAGGAATCTTGTGCCTGCTATCCTGGCCCTGTTGGTAGTGCGTGTTGTGAAATGATGCCCTTTTTGGTTGTAACATCCGTTTTGAACTCTAATACCTATAGGATGATTCAAAGGGGTTAGATGCAGTACAAGTGAAATTACTTTACTACATTGTAGAACAAAGTTTCAACAAGACACTTTTCAAATATAGGCAGACTATAAATTGCAGTTAATTGAGTGAATGTGACAAATGCTCAATGCCAGTTGGTGACAATCAAACACTGTGAAACTGAATGAAATCTCTGACATTCTTTCTAATTCACAATAGTTAAGCTTTCAGGGGCAGAGGGAGTATGATTTTGAGATTTGGAAGACTATATAAAATATTAGAGATTGGTCAAATCAAAGTAACAAAATTATTGGCAGGCCTTAAACTAAAAAAACAGTGGAAAATTAGGGTTTTTAATGCTGAAAACTTGTTGTATGGCTGCCCTTTTGCATTAAGCATCTTATCTGGTAAGGTAATTTGCTGTTCTAAAGTCATCTGGTGGAAAACTATGTTCTTACCTCCCATATGTGATGCAATAGTTGGGAGTAATGAAGAGGTGCATCACCATTTCTGAATTTTTTGTATTTTCAACCAGTCTAGTCATCATATTCAAGTGTTCTTTTCTTATGTGATTATTACATAATGTAGTGTTTTTAAAAAAAGAAGTCGAAATTCAGCTTATGAGCTGATCTCGCTCTCCCTGATGTCTTCGGGTTCAAAGGGAACCAAGTCTGGCTATTAATGTAATGACATCAGCAATGCTGCTTTTCAATAACAATGGGAAGGGTATGTTATAATGAGTTTTTGCATAAGAAAGGGGATCTCTGTAACATGATATTTATC
The DNA here is from genome assembly GCF_007399415.2 of Gopherus evgoodei. Taxonomy (NCBI): domain Eukaryota; kingdom Metazoa; phylum Chordata; order Testudines; family Testudinidae; genus Gopherus; species Gopherus evgoodei. The sequence goes on along the minus strand of NC_044325.1, from coordinate 109,326,208 downwards.
CTCACAAACACTCTGTTAGATAGGTAGATAGCTATTATTATCCCCATCTTATAGATGGGGAGACTGAGGCAGAGGCTAAATGTTTGACTTTGTGCCACCCAGCTAGTCACTTGCACAGATGGGATTGCAACACAGAACTTCCAGGTTTCTACTTCCATGCCCAGTTGTCTAGTCTGCACTGCCTGTCCATGCAATGAGAAGTTACACTATAACAGTCTTTGTGCTTATGCATATTGCTTGCTGTCATGATTGTATTACGGTAGCATCCTTAATAAAGGATTCATAGATTTTAATGGCAGAAGGGGCCATTACATCCTGTGGTCTGTCCTCTTATGTAACACAGGCCATGGAATGTCACCCTGTTACCCCGTATTGAGTTCAGTACTTTGTGTTTGGCTAATGTTCTTCCTCCAGAAAGACATCCAGTCTTGATTAAAAGATATCAAGAGATGTAGAAGCCACTATTTCCTTTGGTAGTTTTTTCAGTCATCAGGGCCCCATTGTTACTAGGGACTGTACAGACAAATAACAAAGAAGATAATCCATCCCCCAGTGAGATTTCTGTCTAGGAGCATGAGAGAGGAGACAACAAGTGAACAAAAGAGACAAATGGGGTGGGGGATGGTGGGAGGATGAAGTGACAAAATGAAAAGTTGAGCAGAAATATGTGGTCAGTAATAACCTCTTGTGGTACTTTGAGTTTGTTATATATATTTTAATAAGCCCTTGTAGGACTTAACTTATCGGGGTGGGAAAAGAAGGAATTCTAGCCTAACACTAACGCCTAAGTAAAAATGAGTAGAGTGAAACGCAGACAATATAAAGTGGGGTTTAGAGGAGTATTAATACAGCAAAGAGAACTCTGGCAATTGTGTAACTGCTTTTGCTTAACTTAAAAATCATTTTTGGCAATATTATACACTCCCTATTCACACATTCTAGAAAAGATGGCGGGCTTCAGGTGCTACCGAACACTACATGATGATATTCATCACAGGCAGACATCTCCGTGCTCAGTGTCATTGGCTATAACTCACTGAGATATAATGAGATTACACTTGTCAACAGACCAAAGTGATTTGTAATAAAAATAAAAAACAATTGCACGTTACTTTGCATTGATCTGCTTGATAAGGTCTGTCGTATCCCAGAGAGTTATGACTGCAGCTAATGCTGGTTCTTATCTGCTGCTGGGTTCCATAAAATACCCTTTGATATTATTGAATCTCTGTGACAAGTGAACAATATAGTTATGCAATATTTTGGAAGTGAAAGTGCTAGTTAAAACAATGAAGCTTGACAGAGAATTGCCAGATCATGGAATATACATTCAGCATTGGCATGACCTGTATTTTCAACTGAATCATCATCATCATATAATATTTCCAAGGGCACACAGCAAGTCTGTGGGAGAGCTTGGTATTGGACCCAGATCTCATGAGTCCCAGTCCAGTGCCTTAGCTTGAAGACTGTTCTTTAGTAAAATAACATAATATCACTTACTTTGCTTTGAGTATATTGCCTTGGTGGGGTCAGTCCCGGAGACACAGTACTTCCCTCCTAAATCAGTGTTTGTACTCAGGCTGGTTGGACTGTGTGGTGATGTAACGTTTGTTTGTGGGCACCAGTTGTACGTTCGTTTGTTTTTTCTGATGGATGAAAATATGTTGCTTATGAACTAACTGACTTTCATTAATTTAGACTTTAATTGACTGCTTATAGTTGTTTTGCTTTGTCAAACCTGTAGTTGTCTTGGTCAGTCATTTTGTGGTTCAAGTTGCTTTTTAATTCTGGAAACTTTAGCACTGTTAATATTTCTAAAATGTATGGAATTAAAGCTTTGCAGAAATCTGTTTTAAGGAATCTACAGATGATTCGGAATATACAGGAGCAGTAATAAAAATCTTTGGTGCACATGGGAATTGTCTCATTTTTTCCTTAGTTAAATCTCTAAACAGAGTTCCCAGTTTCATCACATGTTGATCTTTCACTGTCCTTTTAATTTACAAAGTTTATGGAAGCTGCAGCAATAGGGGCTGATGGGAACAGGGTGGCAGAGTTCTTGGCAGTTTGATTCCTGGAAGAAAGCTGATGTGGAATGCTGGACTTACCCTCCTGGGAACTGGAGCCATATCAGAGGCAAGTGAGTGTGTAGGGGATGTCAAAATGCCATCTTGAGGGATGACTATATTGTTTTATAATACTTTTTATCTGTAGCTAATGTGACAAAGTTCCTCCTCTACCTTGGTGGGTCCTGCGCTTATTGGCGGATTTGCTCACCTCACAGATTCACCCTGTGGGTCAGGAAACAGCCTAGAGACCTTCCCCTCTGGTAGAAGCCACAGTCCAGGTCAATTCCTCCTGTGTTTGATCAGGAGTTGGGAGGGAACCTGGGCCCACCCTCTACTCCGGGTTCCAGCCCAGGGCCCTGTGGATTGCAGCTGTCTAGAGTGCCTTCTGGTACAGTTGCGCAACAGCTACAACTCCCTGGGCTACTTCCCCATGGCCTCCTTCCAACACCTTCTTTGTCCTCACCACTGGACCTTCCTCTTGCTGTCTGATAATGCTTGTACTCCTCAGTCCTCCAGCAGTATGCCTACTCACTCTCAGCTTCTTGCACATCTCTTGCTCCCAGTTCCTCACATGCACTTCCTCTCCCCTGGCTCCCCCTTGGCCTGACTGGAGTGAGCCTTTTTATAGCATCAGAGGGGCCTTAATTAGAGTCAGGTGCTTAACAGCCTCACCTGACTCTTAGCAGGTTAATTGGAGTCAGGTGTTCTCATTAGCCTGGAGCAGCCCCTGCTCTGGTCACTCAGGGAACAGAAAACTGCTTATCCTGTGGCCAGTATATCTCCCTTCTACTACTCTGCTGTACCCAATTGGCCTGGGTCTATCACACTAACAAAATGCTTCATGAAGAAGGCTGTTCCATTACAGTCATTATGCAGAGCGTGATTACAGGAAGCATAGAGATTACGGGTATGTCTGCACAGCAGAGGAAAACCCAACTTGGGCTTGGGCTTGGGCTGCCGGGCTGTTTCATTCTGGCAAACTTTCGGTCTCAGACTGGAGCTTGAGCCCTAGGATCCTCCCACCATGCAGAGACCTAGAGCCCAGAGTCCTGCCTGAGTTCAGAAGGCTTCAAAGCAATGAAACAGCCATGCAGCCTGAGCCCCGTGAGTCCGAGTTGACTGGCATGGGCAGGGCCGGCCCTACCATTTAGGCAGCCTAGGCAATCGCCTACGGCGCCAGAATAATTGGTGGACGTCATTTTGCCGGAGGGGGCAGCAGGCAGCTCCGGTGGAACTGCCGCAGTGGTGCCTGCAGAGGGTCTACTGGTCCGCGGCTCTGTTGGAGCCGCTGCAGTCGTGCCTGCGGACAGTCGGCTGCTCACGCGGCTCCGGTGGACCGCCCGCAGGCACCACTGCGGCAGCTCCACCAGAGCCACAGAGCACCGGACCCTCTGCAGGCACCACTGCGGCAGCTCCAGCGGAGCCGCAGGACCAGCGCGTGGGGCGGCGAAATTGCCGTGCGCCTAGGGCGCTCAAACCCCTAGCGCCAGTCCTGGGCATGGGCCAGCCTCAGGTTTTTCTTTGCTGCGTAGACATACCCTAAGTGGCTTGCCACACAGCAAGTCAGTGAATCCAGGCCTCCTAACTTTCTGTCCTTCCCCTGGATCATAGATGCGAGGCATCTCAGAAGAATATCTTTTAAATTAATTTTAATAGATAAACAGAAATGAACAACATTGGCTTAGTCTAGTAAACATAATGTAGGATTCAGGAGAACTGTACAACATTATATAATTTCATTCTGCATGAACTACCGGGTTAAACTTATAGTGCCACATTTTCAAACAAGCCTCTAAAACGACATCTGCAATTTTTGCATCTGAGAACAGAGCACACAATCAAGTCCAGTAGTTAGGCATGCAATTCTTTGTTTTGCACACCTACCTCCTTACCACATCTTGACTTTTTGGTCTTTAAAGCTCTATGTAGTTGTGTCCCAACTGCCTGAAAGATCATCTCCCCTTGTCCCATTGCAACAGTTGAGCTTATGGATCTGTTGTGAGTGTGCAGTTCTGGGATTTGACTGTGTGAGGCCCAGGGCATCTTCAATGGAGGGCCCACAACTCTGGAATTTACTTCTTTTCTGGTCTGATGTAACCCTATGAATCTAGAATCCGGTTCTAAGGCCAGAAGGGACCAATGTGATCATGTAGTCTGACCTCCTGTAAAACACAAGCCATAGAATTTCTCCCAAGTAATTCCTGGAGCAGATCTTCTAGAAAAATATCCAATCTTGATTTAAAATTTGTCAGTGATGGAGAATCCACTATGACCATGGAAGTGCTGCCTGCCTGGAGCCTTGTCGACCTGTGTGCAAATCCCCTGAATCTCTTCCCCCCTCCCAATTGTGTAAGCATGCCCTACATTTTTTATTTCTAGATGTATATTGAGATGGGGCAAGGCCAGATGGCTACAGTAAAGTAGTGAGCAACAGGCATGTTAGCCCCAGGCTAAACAAATCCCTGGTACCATGGTAACCAAATGGCAGTTGCTCCAGGTTAATCAAGACACTTGGGACCAATTAAGATCCTTCTAGAAGGCAGTGAAGATAGCTATATTGATTGGGACACCTGATGCCAATCAAGGGCTGGCTGGAACTAGTTAAAAGTGTCCCAGTTGGTCAGTGAGGAGGTATGGGTGTTAGGAGCTGTAGGAGGGAGTTGTCCTGTTGGAGGACTACAGCAGTACAAAGCCATATCAGGTGTAAGGAAGGAGGCTCTGAGGTTAAAGGTGAAGGAGATATTGAGTGGGGGGCTGCTGTGGGGAAGTGGCCCAGGAAATTGTACATGTTCTATTTCCAAAAAGTCAGCTATCATAGCTGCCAATTTTAGGGTCCCTGGGCTGGAGCCTTGAGTAGAGGGTGGGCCTGGGCTCCCCCGTATCCCTTCCCTGATTAATCACTGAGACTGGGAGACATTGTTGGCTTATGATGAAAATGACTCAGTAAGCTGTGACTCTTGCCTCTAGAGAGAGAAGGGCTACATGGAGGGTCACAGGGAACCTCTGAGGCTAGCAAAAATCTTCCAGGAAATGCAGTACCCATGGAGTCAAGGACAGAACTTTGTCACAATATGTTTACATTTAGCTATATTAAAACACATATTGCTGACTTGCACCCAGCTTACCAAGTGATCCAGATCACTCTGTATCAGTGACCTGCTCTCTTTGTTATTTACTACTCCCCAAATTATTGCATCATCTGCAAACTTTATAAGTGATGGTTTTATGGTTTCATCCAGGTCATTAAAAAAATGTTGAATAGTTTAAGACTAAGAACGGATCCCTGCAAGAACCCCCTAGAAACACCCATTTGATGATGATTCCCTGTTTATAATTACATTTTACCTGCTGCCAACTAGACATTGAGCCATTGATCACTACCTGTTGAGCCCAACGATCTAGCCAGCTTTCTATCCACCTTACAATCCATCCAATCCATACTTTTTGAATTTTACTGGGAAGTTGGGAACTGAAAGCATTAATAATGCAAAGTATTGACATGAAACAGCCTAATAAGAATACTTTGCACTTTTACAACTAGCTGAACTTGGAAACTGCAAACTAGGTATAAAACACTACCAAACCAAAACTCTTTGCTCATGCCAGCAGCAGCGCTTTGCACTCACTTTGTATAGGGTGAATGGATATTCAAGGTTCAAGGCCTGGGAGTTAAAACTGACCATCACAAAACAATGATACAGACTATACACTGTAACAGTTAAATGTACAAAGTATACAATTTGTAATCTCTTTCAGTTATAGTCATTTTAGAAGTTGCTTGGAGCAGTAGTAGGAAGCCATATTTTCAGATGGAAATGTTATTTTTTCCAAGTTAACAGTGTTCTTTGAACTTAAAACATTAATAGCTTTAATGCTACTGAACTGATTTATTTAAAGAAATTTGGTCTTTTTATGTGTGTGGTAATAAGTGGTAGTAGTGTTTTTGTTTTTGTTTTTTTGTAGAGATCAAGACTTCAATCAACTTTAACATTTCCTGGCTTTTGACTAATTGATTACCAAGCCTTAGCTGTTACTATTTCTGTATGTATTATTTAAACACGAACATTGTTCTCTTGAAGAACAGTGATAATCTAAGCAGCATTGTTAATGTCATGTGAATGCAACTTGGGTGGGCGTTAGGTGTCTAAGCACTTTTGAAATTTCCGCTAGGTACCTGTCAGCACCTGGAGGTGCCCAATAGCTTTAAAAAGCTGTCATTTTGTTCTTTTCATTATTACAGTAAGACCTTGTAAGTAGTATGCATGTGTGTTATGTGAATAGTTACTTTATGTAAGATAGTGTGGGATGTAGAAGAAATATCAACTGTTATGAGTATTAAGTACTAGATACTGAGATTTCATTTGTGCTGAGGCCCCTTAATACCGCTTTCACAGCACAAATGAGCCTTAAAGGGGGTGTAAGTTACACCTTTGTGCAGTTAGGAATCAGGATCATATACTTTTTCAATAAATTTTTCTAATTGTATCAAATCAGTAATGTTTGTTAAATTTCCCAGCTTCCTTCTAGGTGCTAGAAATGATCCCACATCAGATATATCATCATGGGGTACCTTTCTGTCTTGATAAGTAAGGGGCAAAAATTGGTCCTGCTAGTGAAGGCAGGGGGCTGGACTTGATGACCTTTCAAGGTCCCTTCCAGTTCTAGGAGATTGGTATACCTCCAGTTATTATTATTAAAAAATGTTTTCCCCATTCAAGGGCCTAATCTGTTGTTTCTTGAACACATGTAAATTTCATTGACTTCACTGGGATTTTTGGGTGCTCAGGAGCTACAGGATTGGCCTTTAAATATGCACTTGACTCTGATATATTTATCTATATAGTTATCAGTTTACCTCCCCTAGCATTCCTCCATCTATTACATTAGTCAGAATTATGTAATATAATTAGTAATATCCATATATAATCTTTTTTGGCTACCTAAATTTTCATCTCTTTCCTTCTTCCATGGAATGTGTTGCTGTGTGGTATGGATTTTCTTAAAGCAAAGCTTTTTTCTTTGTTCGTTTGGTTATAGTATATGATAAGTGTTTGTACTTATTCCTCTAACATTAGTAACATCTATCCATATAATGTAGTCTTACTACATATTACAAGGGATATATGTTGGTTTTGTGTTCTTAGTTTAAACTCTAGAATGGTATTAGAGTTGATTACTTGATTAATCTTCATTTGAACTATTTTATTTCCGCACCCTCATTATTATTATTTTATTTTATTATTAATAATTTGTATTAGAGCAGTGTCTATAGGCCTTAATTAAGATGAGGGTCATTTTGTGCTAAATGCTGTTCATACACAAAGAAAGATACAGTCCTTGCTCCGAGGAGCTTACAGCTGAACATACAAAATGTTGCTAGAAGAACAAGGCTTCTCTCCTCCCCCTCCCCAAAAAAATATAGATTAGAAAAGGCATACTTTGATCCCACTGAACAAAAATAGCATGTCAGAGCGAGTTGATGTAATGTATACAGAGACAGAAAGCGCAAAGGGTTGGCTTACAGCAGTTCCACAGCTACTGAATGTGCTTTAATTTGTTCCTCAGGGCTTAAGCTTGGCAATGAATGACACTGAGTAAATGTACCATCTCTATTCCAGGAAGCATTCTAAAGAATATAGGATGGCTTTGTGTACTTTGCTGTTTGTTTTTTCCAATTATTTTATTGTTAATGTACCCATTCCACAGGAGGAGGAACTATTTCAACTCCAAATTGTTGGCAAAGACTGGGAATGGCATTGTAGGCTAATGGATAATTCATGGGATTGAGAGCTGGGTTCTATTATAACCTTTGCCACTGGTCGGCTGTGTGACCGTGGGCAGTCACTTCATCCCTCTGTGCTTGTGCTTCCCATCCCTTCTTGTCTGTTTAGACTTTGGGCCAGAGGCTGTGTCTTACTCTGTGTGTGTGGCGGTGGGGAGGACAATGCGGGGGGGGGGGGGGGGCGAATCAAGGCTCTATTGTAAGCAAGTAATAATGCATTCTAAACAGACTGAAAACAAGTTGATTCACTCACGCTAAAATTGTGCAAGTCTGAGCAGCTTCTCCTTGGCTCTTTCCTAGAAGCTCATTCTATAAACTGTGAGACCGAAGTGGTTTAGTAAATATTGATTCAGATGCCTAGCCCTTTTAATTATAGGACTTTAGCATACCCCGTCAAACTAAAATAAAATCATTAACCTGTATAGGATTCTCCAGCATTTTCCCCTTCTGCTGGATCAGTTGCGAACCTGGGTCTCATTTGCTTGGCGTATATTTTGATAAATGCCACATTATTTTGTTTGTTTTGTTTCTAATACCTTTCCAAGTAGAGTTCCAGAGTTGTATTTAATTTCATTTTTTTCCCATCACTAAATTCTGGAAGATTGTGTGAGGTGGGACTAGCTGAGTGTAGAACAGAAAAACTGCTGTTTCAGGAAAATGCAATGACTAACGGTCCTCTAGAGGACAGCATTGCTTTCTGGTTTTGACCTGTATTTGGGACGATTGTCGTGAGATTCTAAAGCCTAGAAGAAATACACTGGAATCTATCCCCATTTATGATGCTAAGGTGAAAAGCAAGCTTTGCTAGCACTTTTGTATTGCCAAGCTAGTAACCAGACTTTTTAAAATTGAAATAATTTTTATTGCTTCTTTGAAAAACCTACATAGATCATTAAAAGAACCCTCAGAATAAGCCATGACCACTGCTAAGGCCCAGGTTGATGAGATAGTCTTATCATTCCTTAGCTCAGGATGTTGTTGCTTCGTGTTGCAGTTCTCAGGCAGGCCAGACTGCTTCAGTGCTTGGCCTGCCATGTGCACTGGCACTCCTGCCATTTGTTGCTGCTGGTGTTGGCATTTAGCATGCGACCATGCTGTTAATTATGGAGTGTCATAGTGCATACTGTGGTACTATGATAAATTCAAACACGAGGTGACAGAGGGCAGCTGGGGCCAGTCTCTATCTCATCCAGACTCCAACTACCAAGCCTCCTGGCTCCAGTGGTGGGGCTTCACTAACATCATCTGCAGATCTGAGTTCCACTGAGTGCTGGGATCCCTGATAGCCAAGAATCTTATCCACAGATATGTGGGATCCACTTAATCTGCCACTGCTTGGTGGGGACTCCAAGTCCTGGGGCCTGTCTGTTGGAAAATCCTTCCTCTTCCTTCCCAGCCTCAGCGGTCAGTTTCAGCCCACAGAGATTAACTGTAAAAGCAGCAAAGAATCCTGTGGCACCTTATACACTAACAGATGTTTTGGAGCATGAGCTTTCGTGGGTGAATACCCACTTCTTCAGATGCATGTGGTGGAAATTTCCAGGGGCAGGTATATATATGCTAGCAAGCAAGCTAGAGATAACGAGGTCAGTTCAATCAGGGAGGATGAGGCCCTGTTCTAGCAGTTGAGGTGAAAACCAAGAGAGGAGAAACTGCCATCTCTGCAAGTCTTGGCTCATTCCTTTCCACCCTCCCCCCCCGTGCCATTGTGCTAAGCCATTGTTCTCCAGTTCTTACTTTCTTGAAACAGTATTGCTGAGACATGAAACACTGCACAGAGGTGCAGTCACAAAGGAAACTGGCAAGAGAAGACCAGAGTATATGCTGGCCTCATGGAAATAGTGCTTTAATAGCCATAATAATAAATAATGCAGTCTGAAGATAGATGTGGATCAGAAACTTATCAAAAAACCTTAGGCATCATTGTGGACATCTCAATGCGATGGTCAACACAAAATGTTAGGATGTATAAAAAATGGGATAGAAATCAATGCTGAGAATATTGTAATGGCCTTATACAAATTAGTGGTGCACGCAATATAAACGATACCAAAACAAGTCAATTTTTTCTGGCATAGTGTCTCCACGTGGTGTATTATACCAATATTACTCTTGAATCATAAGTGTACTAGTATTGTTCTGCTGGTCAATTTCCTTATATAAACAAGCCCTTAGTTACATAACTGGCTTACTGTGGATTCTGGTTACAATGATCTATTTTCTTTTGTAAGAGAAGCCTGCATTTTTCTAATATAATTGTACAAAAGTCAACAGTCTCTTCATCCCAGTCAAACTGCCCAAATCAGTCGTCTGTAAGCTATTGCATCTTGTATTGATCTCATTATTCTAATTATTATAGGCAAAATCTGATTCCAAAGAAACAGTTCAAAGTACTGACAAGGTATAGGAGGCCTTTGCAGAAAACTCGTCTTTATACTTCCCACTGAGTTTAGGCCATGGTTATCAAAACTAGATGTATAAATCAGGTTTCTAAGTCACAATTTAAGCACCCATGTTTGAAAATAGTAGGAAAAAAATGTTCTAAATCAGCTAGTAACAATAATTTCTCCATTTTATAAAGGAAAAGCTAGCCCCTGGAGGAAAGAAATACAGTTTGCCAGTTCCCCTCTTCAGGACTCTCTTTTCCATCCAATACTACAACTAACAGAGTAAGAATGAAACGTTATTGGGACAAACTCCTTTTTGGGTGGAAGGGGCTTAGCATATATTGTATACGGATCAGATGTCCGTGTAAGGGTTTCCTCTTGAAACTGTCATTTCCACTGCAGGATGGTGATATCTTATAAAACAAGTAAACGAAAGAAGTGGCATGGAAACTTTGAAGAAGACACATCTCTTATTCAGGTGCAGTTCTGTCTGCCAGCTCAGTTAAGATTTTTTTCTGTCATGAGCACAGGATATTATATATACATATACATCTTGAGGGATATGAATTGCTACATATTTTGCTGCCAGTGTCTTCTCCCCAAAGTGATAGTCAGTTTGACAGTTCTCATCTCAATGTTCTGCCTTGTTTCTTGGTTCTGATAATAACCCTCCTGTACTCCATAAGAATTCCCTTGGACACAAATATTTTGTTTCAGGCTCCTGTCTTTGTGGGCATAGATGATTGCAAGATAAGCAACTTGTTGAAAAGAAAATGGACAACTCCTCTGTCAGAAGAGAAGGGCAAATTTTGGGGATGATATAAAGGTGACAACGAAGATTGCCAGAACCCATCTGTTTTGAAGAATCAGGCTGGCAAGTCACACAGGACAAAGAAAGGCACTAAATCTTTTTTGCTTGTCTCCTCTTGCTTGCCCTTTTAGCAGAAGATTAAAAACCAGCACATGCACACATGTGTGTGATGATAATTGAAAAGTGTGCAGAGACCTGCTGATATGTTGGATCTCAAAATCCAGAATAGTTGTTGAAAAGTTCCTCATCACATTGTATCAATATTTAACAATATCAGTATTGATCAAAATCAGGCATTTAGATATCCTTCGGGTTTCAGTGCCTGCAGTAAACTGAGCCTGGCATATAAAACGGTTTCATGAGTCTTTTTTTTTTCTTTCCCCCTTTTCCCCTCAGCTCCGCACAAGTCAGTGACTCCTCCTCACGTGGCCATTTCCCACAAGGCAGGAGAATACTCATGATTTCTTTCCAAGCTGTCCCATCCCATTGCAGTCTATGAAAAATGAATGTGACAGCCCTGCTTCTTTCAGTCAGTGTTCTTTTGATGTGTCAGAGGATAAAAGGTTGTGAAGAACCGGGTTGCTTTTCATTCATGCTCTTTTCGTTTTTCTGTTTTGTTACCTTCCAACTTTATTCTTCTGAAAGAGAAATGGTGTAAGTTCCTCTCTAGCCTGATCTTAGCGGTTTGCACTGGTGTAGTTACGTTGGTGCAGATGTCTCTAATGTAGACGGGGCTTCAGTTGCTGGCTCCCATGTTTTATGACCTATGGCTCTGAAATGTTGAAAATCTCTTGCAGTCAGTGAATTCTAATAAGATGCAGGTTTGAGCTAGAGAAAGAAGAAAGGGTTGGGAAGAAGGTATAACTCAGGTTGGGTTGTCGGAGGTATTCTGAAAGCACAAATGGCAGTTAGGCATGTGACTATTATGGAGCTAGTTGCACCTCTCCCCTTTCTGGTCTCTCTCACTGCAGCTTCCTAGGTGCTGGACCTCTGACCCTTACCTGTCTTGGGGTGTGTTATAACCTTATTCCCAGATCTGGACCTTAGCGTCCAAAATATGGGGGTTAGCATGAAAACCTCCAAGCTTAGTTACCAGCTTGGACCTGGTACCTGCTGCCACCACCCAAAAAATTAGAGTGTTTTGGGGCACTCTGGTCCCCCTGAAAAACCTTCCCTGGGGACCCCAAGACCCAAATCCCTTGAGTCTCACAACAAAGGGAAATAATCCTATTTCCCTTCCCCCCTCCAGGTGCTCCTGGAGAGATGCACAGACACAAGCTCTGTGAAACTACACAGAGTGATTCCCCCTCTCCGTTCCCCAGTCCTGGGAACAAAAAGGACTTTCCTATTCACCCAGAGGAAATGCAAAATCAGGCTAGCCAATTCAACACACACAGACCTCCCCTGATTTCTTCCTCCCACCAATTCCCTGGTGAGTACAGACTCAATTTTCCTGAAGTAAAGAAAAACTCCAACAGGTCTTAAAAGAAAGCTTTATATAAAAAGAAAGAAAAAATACAAATGTTCTCTCTGTATTAAGATGATACAACACAGGGTCAATTGCTTAAAAGAATATTGAATAAACAGCCTTATTCAAAAAGAATACAAATCAAAGCACTTCAGCACTTATATTCATGCAAATACCAAAGAAAAGAAACCATATAACTTACTATCTGATCTCTTTGTCCTTACACTTAGAAACAGAAGACTAGAAAATAGAACTACTTCTCCAAAGCTCAGAGGAAAACAGCAGGCAGACAGACAAAAGACTCCGAGACACAATTCCCTCCACCCAAAGTTGAAAAAATCCGGTTTCCTGATTGGTTCGCTGGTCAGGTGTTTCAGGTGAAAGAGACATTAACCCTTAGCTATCTGTTTATGACACGCCCCCCAAATTGCAGACAGTGGGGAAGCTCACTGGCGGCAATTTCCTTCTAGAACTTGAAAATAAACAGATTAATACAACACATGCACCTTTACATATACTACTAAGTATATAACTAACAGACTTTTACATGTTAAGAACACTTTTTAACTACTGGATTTTGGGAAACTCTCACGGGAGAGTGCATCAGCAACTTTGTTAGAAGCTCCTGTGATGTGTTGAATGTCAAAATCAAAATTTTGGAGAGCTAAACTCCAACGAAGAAGTTTCTTGTTGTTCCCCTTGGCAGTATGAAGCCACTTTAGTGCAGCATGGTCAGTTTGTAGTTTGAACCGCCGTCCCCAAACATATGGGCGTAGCTTTTCCAGGGCGTACACAATGGCATAGCATTCCTTTTCACTGACTGACCAGTGACTTTCCCTCTCAGACAGTTTCTTGCTGAGAAACACGACAGGATGGAAGTTGTGATCTGTTGCTTCCTGCATGAGCACTGCTCCTATACCACGCTCAGATGCATCCGTGGTTACTAGGAATGGCTTGTCAAAGTCCGGGGCCCTGAGCACAGAGTCCGACATGAGCGTTGCCTTAAGCTGGGTAAAGGCTTTTTGACACTCATTAGTCCACTTAACGGCATTTGGCTGGGTCTTTTTGGTTAGGTCGGTCAATGGGGCAGCGATTTGGCTGTAGTGTGGTACAAATCGCCTGTAGTATCCGGCCAAGCCTAAGAAGGATTGGACCTGTTTCTTTGACCTTGGGACAGGCCACTTTTGGATAGCATCCACCTTGGCCTGTAGGGGGTTTATGGTTCCTCGACCCACCTGGTGCCCCAGGTAAGTCACTCTGTTTTGGCCTATTTGACACTTTTTGGCCTTAACAGTTAGTCCTGCCTGCCTGATGCGCTCAAAGACCTTTTCCAGGTGTAGTAGGTGTTCGGGCCAGGAGTCTGAAAAAATGGCCACATCATCGAGGTAGGCAACTGCAAATTCTCCCAGTCCAGCTAGTAGACCGTCTACCAGCCTCTGGAAGGTGGCGGGTGCATTTCGAAGGCCGAAAGGAAGGACATTGAATTCATACACCCCCGCATGGGTGACGAATGCTGACCTCTCCTTAGCAGGTTCATCTAGCGGTACTTGCCAGTACCCCTTGGTTAAGTCTATTGTAGAGATGAACTGGGCACGTCCCAACTTTTCCAATAGCTCATCAGTACGTGGCATTGGATAGTTGTCCGGACGAGTTACAGCATTTAGCTTACGGTAGTCCACGCAAAAGCGTATTTCCCCATCTGGTTTGGGTACCAGAACCACTGGAGATGCCCATGCACTGGTAGATGGGCGGATTATACCCATCTGTAGCATGTTCTGGATCTCCCGTTCTATAGCAGCTTGGGCATGAGGAGACACCCGGTAGGGTGGGGTTCTGATTGGGTGAGCATTACCTGTATCAATGGAGTGGTATGCCCGTTCAGTCCGTCCTGGGGTGGCTGAGAACAATGGGGCGAAGCTAGTGCACAGCTCCTTGATTTGTTGCCGCTGCAGACGTTCCAGGGTGGTTGAGAGGTTCACCTCTTCCACGCCACCGTCTTTTTTCCCGTCGTAGTAGACACCGTCAGGCCACTCAGCATCATCTCCCTGGACTGTAAACTGACAAACCTGTAAGTCTCTGGAATAGAAAGGCTTGAGAGAATTAACATGGTACACTTTAGGCTTTAGTGAGGAATTGGGAAATGCTATGAGGTAGTTTACAGCTCCCAGGCGCTCTTGGACCGTGAATGGCCCTTCCCATGATGCTTCCATCTTATGGGCCTGTTGCGCCTTCAAGACCATAACCTGGTCTCCTACCTTGAAGGAACGTTCTCTGGCATGTCTGTCATACCAGGCCTTTTGCTCTTCTTGAGCATCCTTTAGGTTCTCTCTAGCAAGGGCTAAAGAGTGTCGGAGGGTGCTTTGTAGGGTGCTTACAAAGTCCAGAATGTTAGTTCCTGGAGAAGGCGTAAACCCCTCCCATTGCTGCTTCACCAACTGTAATGGCCCCTTAACCTCGTGACCATACACAAGTTCAAATGGTGAAAACCCTAAACTGGGATGTGGTACAGCCCTGTAGGCAAACAGCAACTGCTGCAACACTAGGTCCCAATTATTGGAGAATTCGTTGATGAATTTTCGTATCATGGCCCCCAAAGTTCCATTGAACCTTTCCACCAGGCCATTGGTTTGATGGTGGTACGGGGTGGCAACCAAGTGATTCACCCCATGAGTTTCCCACAGTTTTTCCATGGTCCCTGCCAGGAAATTAGACCCTGAATCTGTAAGGATGTCAGAGGGCCAACCTACCCTGGCAAAGATGTCTGTTAGGGCCAGGCACACAGTGTTAGCCCTGGTGTTGCCTAGAGCTACTGCTTCTGGCCATCGGGTAGCAAAGTCCACTAAAGTCAGTACGTACTGCTTTCCTCTGGGCGTCTTTTTTGGGAAAGGGCCCAGAATATCCACAGCTACTCGCTGAAATGGGACCTCAATTATGGGGAGTGGCTGGAGAGGGGCCTTGACCTGGTCTTGAGGCTTACCCACTCTTTGGCATACCTCACAAGACCAGACATACTTGGCAACATCCTTGCCCATCCCCTCCCAGTGGAAGGACTTCCCCAACCGGTCCTTGGTTCTGTTCACCCCAGCATGGCCACTGGGATGATCATGGGCTAAGCTTAAGAGCTTTCCCCGGTACTTAGTTGGAACCACCAACTGTTTTTGCGGCTGCCATTCTTCCCGGTGTCCACCAGAAAGAATTTCCTTGTATAAAAGTCCTTGGTCTATAACAAACCGGGATCAATTAGAAGAGCTGAGAGGCGGTGGGGTGCTCCGTGCCGCCGCCCACGCTTTCTGAAGGCTGTCATCTGCTTCCTGCTCAGCCTGGAACTGTTCCCTTGAGGCTGGGGTCACCAGTTCTTCCTCAGACTGTGGACTTGGGCTTGGTCCCTCTGGAAGCGATGTAGGTGATGGGGTTGTTTCCGTTGCTGGTGAACCGCTCTCCGCTGGTGCACCTGAGGGTATTTCAGGCTCTGGCTGAGCCTTTTGGGTATGGCTGTCTGTTGCTTCTGCCAGTTCTGGCTCGCTGGCGCCCTCTGGCGTTGAGTTTGAAGATGTGGTTGCACTTGCTGGTGCTGGTTGCTGTTCCAGTTCCGGGCCTGGGACTGGAGATGCTGTGGCTGTTTCAGTGGTAGGCATGGAATCCGGGTCCACTACCTCTGTCTGGGTCTCTGGTAACACAGACGGGGCCTCTGTGTACGGCTCAGGAACAGGAATGGGTCTGGAAGCTTGCCTGGTTTGGCTACGGGTAACCATTCCCACTCTCTTGGCCCGCCTCACCTGGTTGGCCAAGTCTTCCCCCAGTAGCATGGGGATAGGATAATTGTCATAGACTGCAAAAGTCCACATTCCTGACCAGCCTTTGTACTGGACAGGCAGTTGAGCTGTAGGCAAGTCTACAGCTTGTGACATGAAGGGGTAAATTGTAACTTTGGCCTTTGGGTTGATGAATTTGGGGTCAACGAAGGATTGGTGGATAGCTGACACTTGTGCCCCCGTGTCTCTCCACGCAGTAACCTTCTTTCCGCCCACTCTCAAATTTTCCCTTCGCTCCAGGGGTATTTGAGAGGCATCTGGGCCTGGGGATCTTTGGGGTGATGGTGGTGTAATGAATTGCACTCGCATGGTGTTCTTGGGACAGTTGGCCTTGATATGTCCCAGTTCATTACACTTAAAGCATCTTCCATCTGATGGGTCACTGGGCCGAGGTGAGTTACTGGAGACTGGTGAGGTTGAAGGGTAGGATATCTGTGGCTTTACTTGGGTGGTATGTGGGGTCTTTGGCTGTCCTCAGTTGTAGGGTTTATGGTCTGTGTGCCCCCTGGGGTAATCGTTCCCCTTGACAGTAGCTTTCTTGCTTTCTGCCAGTTCCATCCATTTGGCTCCAATCTCCCCCGCCTCAGCGATAGTTTTGGGATTTCTATCTTGTATGTACCGTGTGATGTCTTCAGGAACACCATCCAAGAACTGCTCCATTTGTATGAGGAGGTTCACTTCTTCCAAGGTTTGAATGTTGTTTCCTGTTAACCAGGCCTCATAGTTTTTTGCAATGTAGTAGGCGTGTTTGGGAAATGACATCTCTGGTTTCCACTTTTGGGTTCTGAAGCGCCGACGGGCATGATCTGGGGTTATCCCCATCCTGTATCTGGCCTTGGTTTGAAAAAGTTTATAGTCATTCATTTGCGGCTTGGGCATTTCAGCTGCCACCTCTGCTAAAGGTCCACTGAGTTGTGGCCTTAATTCCACCATGTACTGGTCTTCGGGGATGCTGTACCCAAGACAGGCTCTTTCAAAATTTTCCAAGAAGGCCTCGGTGTCATCACCTGCCTTGTAGGTGGGAAATTTCCTGTGCTGTGGAGCAATAATGGGCGATGGGTTGTTAGGATTGGCTGGAGTCTGTTGCTTAGCCTTTTCTAATTCCATGGCCTGTTGGTGGGCTTCCCTCTGGAGTTCTATCTGTCTTCTGTGGGCTGCCTCATCTTCTGCTTGTTTCCTTCGGTAGGCCACCTCTTCTTCTTCTAGTTTTCTTTTGTGTGCTGCCTCTTGGGCTGCCTGTTTGATGCTTTCTTCCTTTTCTTTCAGCTCCATCTCTTTTTGTTTTATTTCTAGTTGTCGCCTGTGTTCAGCTTCTTTTAATTGGTCTTCGGCCTCCATTTTTGTCCTGGTAGACATGGTTCCTGTTTTCTTGTGTTGGGGTGCCCTCCGGTGTTTCTCTTTTGAACTGCAGGCTCTGTTGCCTCCTGAAGTCTGCCTAGCAACAGTGCTTTTTTCCCTTTCTCTCTCTAGCTAATGTTCAATGAAGGGAAACCAGAAAAACCACTTTATTTGCATGCATATAAGTGCTGGTACTTGCCTCCTAATGGGAGGGCTATTGCATGACAAAAGACCCTCAACAGTCTTCTCGCTTAACATGCAAACCACAAACTGCTAGAGAGAGCAGAAAAAAAAATTCTCTCTGGTTCCCTTTTAAAACCAAACTGTTTCTCTCTGCTAAAAAGCCCTTAGCAGAGAAAAGAAAAATATAATATTCCTACTGGCTTCTGGATTCTGTCTAGATCCCACCGCCGCTACACCATGTTATAACCTTATTCCCAGATCTGGACCTTAGCGTCCAAAATATGGGGGTTAGCATGAAAACCTCCAAGCTTAGTTACCAGCTTGGACCTGGTACCTGCTGCCACCACCCAAAAAATTAGAGTGTTTTGGGGCACTCTGGTCCCCCTGAAAAACCTTCCCTGGGGACCCCAAGACCCAAATCCCTTGAGTCTCACAACAAAGGGAAATAATCCTATTTCCCTTCCCCCCTCCAGGTGCTCCTGGAGAGATGCACAGACACAAGCTCTGTGAAACTACACAGAGTGATTCCCCCTCTCCGTTCCCCAGTCCTGGGAACAAAAGGACTTTCCTATTCACCCAGAGGAAATGCAAAATCAGGCTAGCCAATTCAACACACACAGACCTCCCCTGATTTCTTCCTCCCACCAATTCCCTGGTGAGTACAGACTCAATTTTCCTGAAGTAAAGAAAAACTCCAACAGGTCTTAAAAGAAAGCTTTATATAAAAAGAAAGAAAAAATACAAATGTTCTCTCTGTATTAAGATGATACAACACAGGGTCAATTGCTTAAAAGAATATTGAATAAACAGCCTTATTCAAAAAGAATACAAATCAAAGCACTTCAGCACTTATATTCATGCAAATACCAAAGAAAAGAAACCATATAACTTACTATCTGATCTCTTTGTCCTTACACTTAGAAACAGAAGACTAGAAAATAGAACTACTTCTCCAAAGCTCAGAGGAAAACAGCAGGCAGACAGACAAAAGACTCCGAGACACAATTCCCTCCACCCAAAGTTGAAAAAATCCGGTTTCCTGATTGGTTCGCTGGTCAGGTGTTTCAGGTGAAAGAGACATTAACCCTTAGCTATCTGTTTATGACAGGGTGGGATCCTCATGACTCTTTTGCTGTTAGACCACGATCCTGGGCACTACATTCCAACCACTTATTACTGTGCAGATGCTGTATTCTGTTGTTCAATTATCAGTACCTTTAGAGTGTGATTCTGGAAGACGCTGAGGCATCCTGCCCATCAATAGTAGTTGAGGCTGCTCAGCAATTCCCAGGATTGATTGCTTAAGGAGTTCAACTTCCCCCTGCTACTTATTTCTCTTGATGTCCTAACTCTCCCCATTTTTCATTTTAAAAAAAATGTAAGCAACCACAACCCCAGATGTGTTTGCGGTAAATTTTCTGTCTTGCATGTCTGTGTGTGGGGCCTGATATAGTAAACGCCTCTGCAAATGGCCCCCCTTATATGTTCATTCTAACAAGCTTTACTCGTAAGCTACAGGAAGAAGGCAGAACCAGAAAATGCATAACTCCCTCCTTTCATCTACAGCCTGAGTTGAAGTCTCTCCTGTTTTTGTCTCAGCTTTCTTCCTGCTGCAAATCTTATTCTTGGGGGAATTCTGTGTCAAAAAATTCTGTGCACAATATTTTAAAATTCTGCATATTTTATTTGTTAAAGTAACACTATATAAGCATGCCAGTTTCAATTATTTTGGTAATTTATTTTAAAATGCCTGTCAGCAACTATGTCTATAACAATACAGACATACACACAAAATTCCCCCAGGAGTAGAGAGCTAAAGAAACCCCTATGATGACCAAGTTCCTGTTTCTCTGCCCCTCCCTCCCCGAGCCCAGCTGGAGTGCCAGACACCCACATCTCCTCCCCCCAGAGCTCGGGTGACCAACAGCAGGTGTGAAAAATCAGGACAGGGGGTGGAGGATAATAGGAGCTTATATAAGAAAAAGCCCCAAATATCGGGATTGTCCCTATAAAATCAGGACATCTGGTCACCCTACTCAGAGCCCAGCTGCAGCCTCCCTCCCCCAGCCTAGACACCAAAAGAGGCTGGGGATGAGGTGGACTGAGTCAGGAAGGGAGTCTCAGATAAAACAGGGGTTGTATGGGAGAAAGCACAGAACTGAGAGCAGAAGAAGGGCATGAAGATATAAATATAGAATGTCATTAAAAGTGTGTGACTCATCCTGCCATAGTAGCATAGTGCTGAATTTATTTGCAGAAGTACGCAGAACAGTAAACCTCTGGTAATACTATAATGCATTTGCAAATAGACCTTTTCCATAGCTGGTTAATGTTTTATGCATCTTTGCATGTCAGCGTCATAACTAAATAGCACTTTGATTTTTTTTCTTCCTACTTTTCGTTAGGATACAGTTGTTTTTAGATGAAAAGTCAAGCCCTCTATTGAACTTTGAGTGCAGCAATTTTGTTTGCTGGGGTAGAGATGAGTGAAATTTGTTTTTAATTATGTAACTAAATTTAGGCAGCAATCTGCATTTTAAGACATTGCTAATAAAAGTCTACAAGTGAGAGATGCATCATAGTTAGAATTTAGAATGAGCCGGTGCACAGCTGGTGAGGCAGAATCGTGTCTCTAATCAGGAAGAAAGAGATATGAAAGGGCATTTTTTCAGTTTGAAAATGAATGCAAGGAATGATAGGTGATTTAATATAACCCACTGATGGAGCTGTTTCGGATGGGATGGCAGAGTTCAGAAACAACCATATGTACTGGAGGGAAGCCCACATTTCAGTCTATCATTGACAATAGTTCTCCTTTAACTAGATTTTTGAATGAATAGGTTTCATTTTAATTTCATCCAAATGTAATTCTTCTGGTTTGCCCATAGCCTCATCTGATACTTAAGGTTACAATGTCTTCTCAGAAAAATCCAGCCTCACAGTATCTTCTACAGATTCTTGCCCAGTCCAGCAAAGCATGTAAGCACATGTTCAACTTTAAGCATGTGAATAGCTCCTTTGACTGAATACAGGTATTGCCCATCTTGAGTGTTCAGTCAGTGTAAATGTGGAGGCAAAGAGACAAACATTTCTCTGGTTTTATTTTTTCAATGATGGGACAATCTGTGGAGGCTGTTCAAAGCTTCTTAAAGGTGTGGAGTGTTAGCTGCAGTCCTGACAGAGATGGCTCAGTGGACAGAGTGCAGGTGAAATTATCAGAGCTGCACAGTAATTAGCATGATACACTGAATTTATCATATGATGTTGCCAATTATCACCATCCTATTATCTGGCATGGTAATTTGACATGTTAATTCAGGGCTTTCTTCAGCACTACTTAGCTATTGCAAAACTCTCATTGAAGTATAATACTTTAATATTATTACGTTAATAATTTTATACTTTAATATTTAATAAAGTAAAAGGCAGTTTGCCAGAATAAGGAGTGCTGAATTTTGTGCCCTTAACCTTTCTATTGGAATCTGTGCTTAAAGGCTTCAACTTTGGGAATATTTGTTTTCCTTTTTAGGGTGATGTGCAGCCCTGTAACCTAAGAGTCCACCTGTGTTAGAGTCTTTTCTGCCCTGTATGGTGAATTCCATTGAATAACATTTATTTTCTCTAAACGAGATACAATCTTTCAACAGGAAAAGCTGAAATTTCAAGGTTCTAGAGCTGTGAAGGCAGGGGTTCTAGAACAATTTGTATACTGGGGGTGCTCAGAGCCACCGAACCAAACTGTAAACTCTGTGTATGATGGAAATGACTTCAAGCCAGGGGGTGTGGCAGCACTCCTTAGCTCCAGCATCTATGTATGAAGAGAGGAATATAATGAAAAGCAGTCTGTTGCTCTGAGTTGATTTTACTGAAGAGGCATTAGTAGATACAAGTCTGTGTTTTATGTGCAATTTTTTAATGGATATATTTAAGGCATTATAAATAAAATACAAAAAAGGTACTGGAAACATACCAACTATATAAAATATGCAGAACACCACCAAGAGGGATGTGGATCATTGAAAGAATTAATATGAAACTTAGAGGCTAACAGCAGATTCAGAATGGACCTCTTGAATTTTTGCATAAGAACCAGTGAATTTTCATGAGAGAGAGATGTAAAAAGAATTTTATATAAAGATCCCTATTGTAACTTTGACCAAATAAAGTTCTACCATTCACTGTAACTGTTCAGTGATTACAGGTAATGTTACTTTAAATGCATCCATGAGTTGTAATAAAGAACCTAGAATAATAACTATTTTCATACATTGTTTATTGGATAGAATTTATGAACAAATAGCTTAGCAAGTGTCTAATTCTTGAATTTTGGGTCTTATTAGATTAATGGATCCCAAAGCCAGAAAGGACCATTGTGATCATCTAGTCTGGCATTCTGTATAACACAGGTCGTAGAACTTCTCCAAAATAATTTCTGGAGCATGTCTTTTAGAAAAGCACCCAATTTTAATGTAAAAATTGTCAATGATAAAAAAAAACAATCCACCACAAGCTTTGGTAAATTGTTCCAATGATTAATTACACTCCCTGTCAAAAATGTATGCCTTAGTTCTGGTCTGAATTTGTCTAGCTTTGACTTCCAACTATTTGATTGTGTTATACCTTTCTCTGCTAGACTGAAAAGTCCATTATAGACTGTAATCAAGTCACCTCTTAACCTTCTTTTGGTTAAGCTAAATAGGTTGACTCAAAGAGATCAATCACTATAACAAGTTTTCTAATCCTTTTGTTGTTCTTTTCTGAACACCCTCCAATTTATCAACTTCCTTCTTGAGTGCTAGACTCCAGAACTGGACATAGTATTCCAGCAGTGGGTTGCACCAATGATAAATACAGAGGTAAAATAACTCTTTACTCCTACTCAAGATTACTGTTTGTGTCCCATAATCGCATTATTTCTTTGGGACATAGCATCACACTGGGAGCTCATGTTCAGCTGATTAGCCACAACAACTCCCAAATCTTTTTCAGAGTCACTGCTTCCCAGCATTGAACCCCCCATTATGTTAATATGGCCTGCATTCTTTGTTCCCAGATGTACACGTTTACACTGAGTCATATTAAAACACATATTGTTTGCATGTGCCCAGTTTACCAAGTGATCCAGATTGCCCAGAATTAGTGAGCTGCCCTCTTCATTATTTACCACTCCCCCAATTTTTGTGTCATCTGCAAACTTTGTCAGTGATGACTTTGTGTTTTTCCAGGTCTTTGATAAAAATGTTAAATAGTGCAGGGCCAAGAACCAATGCCTGTCAGACCCCACTGGAAACACATCCAATCGATGACGATTCCCCATTTACAATTACATATTGAGACCTTTCAGTTAGCCCGCTTTTAACCCATTAATATGTGCCATGTTAATTGTTTCTGTTCTAGTTTTTTTTAATCAAAATGTTGTGTAGTACCAAGTCAAATGCCTTACAGAAATCTAAGTATATTATATTAACACTATTGACTTTATCAACCCAACTTGTAATGTCATAGAAATATCAAAATAATTTGACAGGATCTATTTTCCATAATATCATGTTGATTTACTTTAATTCCATTACCTGTCTTTAATTCTTTCTTTCTTATGAGTCCCATATCAGCTGCTCCATTACCTTGCCCGGGATCAATGTCAGGCTGACAGCCTATAATTACCCAGGTCATCCTGTTTACCCTTTTTAAAAATTGACACAACATAAACTTTCTTCCAGTTTCTGGAACTTACCCAGTGCTTCTAGACTTACTGACAATCAACATTAATGGTCCAGTGAGCTCCTCAGCCAGCGCTTTTAAAACTTTTGGATGTGAGTTGTCTGGACCTGCTGATTTAAATATGTCTAACTTTAGTAGCTTCTGTTTAACATCCTCTAGAGATACTAGTGCAGGGTCGGCAACCTTCGGCACATGGCCCCTCAGGGTAATCTGCTGGCGGGCTGCAAGACATTCTGTTTATGTTGACCATTCGCAGGCACGGCCCCCAGCAGCTTGCAATGGCTGTGGTTTGCCATTCCTGGTCAATGGGAGCCGCAGGAAGCAGTGGCCAGCATGTTCCTGCAGCCTGCACCGTTTCAAGCCCACTCACCATATAAGCCTGTCATCTGTTTTTCCTCCAAATGTAGAACAGAAATATTTATTGAGCACTTCTGCTGTCTCTGTATTGATAATTCTGCCATTTCTACCTAGTAATGGACCAGTATCATTGTTGGGATTTTGTTTATTTCTAATCTATTAAAAAACCCTCCTTCTTATTGTCCTTAACTCTTCTGGCCATAGATATGTCCTTGGGTCCCTTTGTTTCCCGTAGCAATTTTATACAGTGACAAACTTCTGAGTTATATACATTCATTCCTTTCTTCCATTTGTTATATATTATTATTTTTATTTTTTATAGCTGCTGTCATTTCCCCTCTAAACCAGCACAGCCTTCTTTCTTGATTGTGGCTTTTTGTGTGTCTAGTAAGATGTTCTTAAATATAGTTAAGAGGAATGTCAAGATAAGTGACCATAACGTAATCATGATGCAGTTTTAAAATAGTGACAACTATAACTTCAGACAAAAATAAATCTGAAGTGATGTGGAAGAAACAAATCAACATTTACTAAAATTCTTATCTGTTCTTTAAAAATGGGTCAGTTTCAATGTCAAATGTACAAGACCAAAATCTCTTCAGCCATATGGACTGTTCCGGTACAACAATGACTATTTATGATTGTACTGGAACTGTCCATATGGCTGAATAGATTGATTAGGAAATGACTAAGAAAGAAAAATAACATACTTTACATTCCTGACAGCATCATAAGTAAGCATAGTGAAATGTACAATGTTAGACAGAAATGTAGAAGTATTATAAGCAATATCATTAGACATGCTCAACGCCACAGACTTTGGGAGTTGGATTTCCATTTTCCTTCATGGTGGCAGTTTATTTGAAGGAGGATATAAAGTAAATCTAGAGGCGCTTTCATGAGGTTGAACTGCAGATTAAAAAGTGAGGTCCCAATTCAGCAAGCATTTAAACACATGTTTAAGTCAATCCCTGTTCAGCAAAGGATTTAAGAGATTTTCTGATTATGAACTGTTATATTGGGGGCTATCAGCTTTAAGAATAGGAGAAAATCAATTAATTCCATGTGACTGAGATAAGGGAAGGCAGATTTCTACTGATACATAAAACACCATGAATAATATAATATTAATTTCAACATGGACTAGATAAAAGCATACATGAAAATGGAAAAAAACAAGTTATCTGGTCTGTTGGTTTGGATATTAGTTTCACTTAAAGTTACACAATTAAGCCCATTGTTTCTGACTTGGGATCCAGTCCCTGCACGCTGATGAGCAGTCTGTCCTGATCCAATGCAGCATGTGCTTAATGTTAAGCACACATATAATTCTACTGATGTCAGTGGAACTACTCACATGTTCATAGTTAAGCATGATCTTAAGTGCTTTCATGGATTGGGGTCAGAGTGCTGAGCACCTTGCAGGATCAAGCTCTTACTAAACACTGTCAATGTTTTGATAGAGGTGGAAAGGACTTCCAGCATGGTGTTCTGCTTCTCGTCCGACAAATTTCAGGATTGTCTTCTATGTGCTAAGTCTTTTTATCTTGTCTTTTCTTGAACATCAAATTCTGATGCCTTAGCAGCCCACCTTGTTAAATGTTCTCCATTGTCTAATTGACTCACTGCTAGAAGTGTTTTCTTAACTTGTAATTAAAAATTGTCCTTTTCTAATTTTCGATCAATATTCCTTGTTATGTCACTTTTAATTCTTAAGTAATTCATCCCTCAGCCTCTTATTCTATGTGACTAATGTATATTTTTAGTCCATTATTAAATACCTTCTGTTATAGGTGACAGAATAGCAATGCCTCTTGTTAAGAGTGCCTAACGCTTTCTATCATAACCCAGTGCTTATAACTTTGACAGAATTTAACTTTTCGGGCTGGAATTTTCCATGCTTTGTGTCTGCCTCAGGTTGAATTTTTTTTGGTGCTATGAAATGTTGATCAATATTCTATAGAGAACTTACTGTATATAGTATCTAATGCAGTTCACATGGTAACAACATTCTGCAGTAAAATGGTAAACCAATGGAGGAGTTGTGACTGTGGGAGACAGAATGTTCTTAGGCTCTGAAGCGGGATTATGGAACTCATTCCCATAAAAGAAAAGTAGCAGGCATCCTTCAGTCTTGAGAGACCACGAGTATGTGCCCCTGAGAAGTAAAGAATTTATTCAGTTGGTTTTATGGCAGCTGTGGCTGAAGAGCCCCACTTGAGAGAGACAGTCTCTGCCGCATCCATCACATTTAAAGATGATGTTTTGACCCTTTGGGCTCTGCCTTCTGCAAGCTCTTTTCTCCTCTGCTAAGCTGGGCGGCTTCCTCTCATAATTCTGGAGACCTTTGTTAAGCTCTTGTCTCCAAAGGCTGTGGTCTTGAGTGTGATCTTCCCAATTGTCCACATCCATGTCCATTTCTTTGAGGTCTCGCTTGCACACATCCTTGAAATGCATTTTTGGGTGTCCTTTGTGTCTTTTCCAAGATGCCAATTCACCGTAGAGGATGTCCTTTGGGATGCGCCCCATCATTCATTCGGCACACATACCCAAGCCAGTGGAGGCATCACTGAAGAGTGTTTGCATGCTGAGTATGCTGGGCTGCTCGAGCACTTCAGTGTTGGTGACTCTGTCCCTCCAGGAGATGCCAAAGTTTCAATGAAGGCAACACATATGGAAGCTGTTGAACCTCTTTTCCTGATGAGAGTATCAGGTCCATGTGTCACTCCCATACAAAGTGTGATGATAACACATGCACAATACACACGGATCTTTGTGTGTTCTGTCAGTTAGTTGTTTTGCCATCTCCTCTTGCTCAGTCTAGACATTGTTGTGGTGGCTTTTCCAGTGCGGATGTTGAATTCCATTTCAAGTGAAAGGTTGACTGTGTTCACCACTTCAAGTTCATAGTTGCTGATCTTGATGGAAGGTGCTTCCTCAACATTATGTTAATCTTTTTTAGGCTTATGATAAGCCCAAAGTCTTGGCAGGCTTTGGGAAAACTGACTGTAAGGTTTTGGAGATAAGCTTCTGTGTGTCACTGCTGCGTCATCAACAAAAAGGAGATGTTGGATAAGGTGATAGCATGTGGGTGAAAGGCTCTGCCCTTGCTTAGCCCCATTACAGTGAATGGGACTCTGCGTGGGGGACAGTAGTCCACTTACGTACTGTCAATTATAGGATCAGAGCCTAAATCCAGGTCTATACTTATAGTTTTTACCAGTATAATAATGGTTTGGGATGTGATTTTTTTTAATGAGATTTTTATATTGGCGAAAGCCCTATTGGGGCTCTCTGTGCCAAATACTATGACAGAAGGAAAATCTCTTGGAATTTAACATAAGCTATTTTAAGTGTGTCTCTCTTAAAACAAAACAAAAAGGTTTCTTTTGTAAAACAAATGTGTATGAAAATTCTATACAGCACATTTAGAGGATGCAGATTTACTGAGACAATTCCATGTACAATCCGTGGCTCATCAGAGATGGCATTTCTGTTTGAAAACTAAACGCTGAAGTTTGGGTAACTGCAATGAGTTTCTCAGCTACATTTTAATACCTATTCTCCCCTCATGCTCCAAAGAGTAAGTAGATTCTTCACTTTTTCACTGTTGTGTTCTCTGAGCTTTTAGGTAGGGTGCAGTAAACAGTCGGTTGTTCTAGTTCTGAAATTAGCATTCCAAACATTGGTTGTAATGGAGAAATAACCCATAACGGTATGTTTGTATTTAGAAACTGGCAGGGTCTTCACATGGGGTAGAGCAGACTATGGGCAGCTCGGAAGGAGTGCAGTTGTTCACGATGGACAAAGACAGGAGGTGCAGAGATCATCTGAGCAGCATTTGGAGCAGTTGTCTAATGTGCCAGTTTCAGTGCCTTGCCTCGCTGGAGCATCTCAGGTAAGGGAAAAATTTGTCCTTTTCTCAGCTTTAGAATTTCTCATCTTTGCACAAGTCAAGATGCTCAGAATGATCTGAAAAAACTTTCTTCAAAATGAAGGAAAACCAGCCCTTCCCTCCCACTCAAGTACTCCAAATTTAATTTGATTCAGTTATTTGTAATTCTTAAATAATCATTGTGTTCTGAAACAAGTTTGTTCTTGGTCGAAGCAGTGAGTGAGAGATTGGAGTTTTCATTAGCAAAAAGATTGCTTTAGATTTGGTATCTTCTTTAGATGTCAAATTTGAAGAGGAAGTAGTTGCCCCTGTAATAGGGTGTAACATATTAGGTATTAGCCTAACCATTTTCAGTGTTGCTTTCTTCTGAAGAAGTCTGAATATGCTACAGTTTAACCTGTGATCTTCCCGCACTTCACACTGTGTTGTGCATATTGAGTTTCACTCTTAAGGCAGTAGTGTTTTTAGTTTTGAAATAAGAAACAACCTTCCTTTAGTGGATAGCTGAATCCAGAAGGGACAGATACATTAGTATAACTGGAAAAAATGAAGTTATGCAGTATGACAAGTAGACTGTCATTTGAATGGAACTGAAGATCTCTAAGCACATGATTCATAGTCCCTTGACATCATTGGAAAGACTCCCGTTGACTTTAGTGGGCTTTAGATCAGGCCCTAAATGATAGAGAATTTCTCAGAGGTTGGATGTCAATACCACCAAGGAGGACTTTTGAAAAAAGTAGTAGACTTATTTTTGATGAAATTGAACAGTCAAACTTACAGGAGTCAGAGTTAAACTGTTAACAAAGAAAGAGCCTGGAAAATTTGACACTGTTTAAGGAGTACGTTGGTGCTGCAGCCACTGAAATAGAAAGATTAGGCAGAAAACTAGCCTTCTGTACTAAATCAAACAGTGCAAATCTTGAAATTCCTGGAAATGATTAGGTCTTGTAGAACAAAAGCTGGAGCTATTGTTAAACATGAAAATCTTGGTAATAGCCAATATCTTCAGTAGCATTACCACTTTAGAATAATGAGCGTTTTTCGAGTAATGACTGTCACAGTCCCCAAAGTAACTACACCCCTTCATGATCTTCTTGGGTGACTACACTTAGGGCTCTATCCTCTAGCTATCACTTTTCTTAGGGTGGGATCCTGCTATCCACTCCCTATGGACCAGGGAGTTAGACTGCAGACTCCTGTGATTCACTGTGATTACCTCAGCAGGTTTGACTTTAATTCAGTACCTGCAGTCCTGTTTTCTCAGGGGCAATGATACGGTTAACCAGTAACTGCCTGCTTTTATAAAACAAAGGAACAAAAGCATTACCAATGAATCATACCTTAAAAACAATAAAAAACTTATATGCAGGTCTTGGCTTACCAGACAGTCACCCGTCTTCTTCATGGAGACCCCGATAAGGTCAGAGTACTTCAGACCCTTTTCACTGGGTCTGTCTCTCTCGGTCAGAGTTTTATGTCAGTTCTTGAATTGTGTATGAGTGAAGCTGTTTCTTCATACAGTTTGACATTTTTTGCCAGATCAAACCAGTATATATAATTGCCTCCAGGGAGTGAAACTTCCCCAGACTTGTTACTGGCACTAGGAATTAGCATTCTCTCCTCCCACCCCCTGCAAGTGACTTTGGGTCCTATAGAAAATGTTTTAATTTCCTCATTTAGCCAGGAGCGCAGTCACTAGCCAGCCCACAAAAATACATACATTTATAAAATTGATATGATGGTCTTTGACTATCCCATGCATCCATAGCATGTGTTGTATCTCAGTACAGTAGTTTCTGAATATTCTAATCTACCAAAGCATGGCATTTGTCACAGCGTCCATGGGAAAATATTGTACAAATCTAGTTAAGCATCAAATTATACCTTTCTGTAACTGCAGATAGTGTAAAGGCTTTGGAAAATATGAAACTAGCAATTTGTCCAATAGCTCCTGGATGCTACAATACAATACAACATATTATTATAGAGTGCTTTTCATCTCAGGATTTCAAAGCATGTTACACGCCTCCATGAAGCCTCGCAACACCCCAGTGAGGTGATAGCTATCTTTACCCTCATTTCATGGGTAGACTGAGGCAAAAAAGTAAAGTGACTTGTGTAAGGCCACACAGCAAGTGTCAGGGTTCCCTCCCCACTCTGAACTCTGGGGTACAGACGTGGGGACCCACATGAAAGACCCCCAAGCTTATATTTTACCAGCTTAGGTTAAAACTTCCCCAAGGTACAATTCCTTTCCTTGTCCTTGGATGGTGTTGCTGCCACTACCAAGTGATTTACAAAAAAATCAGGAAAAGGGTCACTTGGAGTCACCATTCCCCCAAAATATCCCCCTAAGCCCCTTTGCCCCCTTTCCTGGGGAGGCTTGAGAATACCGACCAGACCCTTTGTCTCTAGGACACTGAAAATCAATCAGGTTCTTAAAGGAAGAACTTTATTTAAAGAAAGGGTAAAAGAATCAAACCTGCAAAATCAGGATAAAAGGTAACTTTACAGGGTAATAAAAAGATTTAAAACACAGAGGACTCCCCTCTGGACTCAACTTCACAGTTACGAAAAAGGAATAAAACTACCTTTTAGCACAGGGAAAATTCACAAGCTAAAACAAAAGATAATCTAACTCATTTCCTTGCCTTACTTAAAATGTTTGTAATCTTAGATGGATCATTTCAGGTAGGTTTTCAGGAGATGTTTTACCTGCCTGCTCCCTCTCTCTCTGTCCGGAGAGGGAACAAACAAAGAAAGCGCAAACAAGAACCGCCCCCTGCTGATTTGAAAGTATCTTCTTTCCTTATTGGTCCTTCTGGTCAGGTGCCAATCAGGTTATTTGAGCTTCTTAACCCCTTACAGGTAAAGCGATTCAGTACAGCTGCAAGGGGGGATTTTATGCTACCCTTTTCTTTATGTTTATGATAGCAAGTCAGTGGCAGAACCAGGAATAAAAACTGAGTCTTAGCTCAAAGTCCTTTGCTCTAACCACTAGACCATGCACAACATTATTACTATTAACTTTTATATGTATTATGGGTAATGCATAGAGATCTCAATCAGGAGGAGTCTACAGTCTACCTATAAGATTTAAATTGTAGAGTGCAAATTGCCATGTGAGCATCACTCCAGACAGAGGGAAGAAGGAAGTTGCAGTAAATAGAGTGCTTGTCTGGGATTTAGAAAACTTGGGTTCAGTTCCTACTCATGAGGGCATTCTGTGCCTAAAAATTCTGCACACAATATTTTAAAAATCTGCACTCTGCAAGTTTTATTTGTCAATAAATAAATGCAGAGGCTCCAGCGTGGCAGTGGGGAGCACAGGCTACTGGTTGCACGAAGCTGGGAGATCACCCTGAAGCCTTCCCACCCTCCACCCCAGGGACACGGACTCCCTGGTTAGGCTGCACCTGACCCTGACACAGCACAGGGCCTGGGTTTGCCCCAGAAAAACACCCTGGAGCCCTGCCCCTCTGTGCCAGGCACATTAAGTGTAGGGCTGGAGAGCTTAACCAGGCAGGATCCAAGCATGGAGGGGCTCAGTGTGGGGAGATCCAGGTGTGGGGTGAGAGGATTCTGTGTGGGACAATCTGGGGGCAGGTAGCTTAGTGGGAGGTCTAGGTGTGCGGGGATCTGGATGCACAGAGGCTCTTTGGGTGTGTGTGTGTTCCAGGTGCAGGGGCAATGTGACTCTGCAGGGGCTTACAGGTGAAAGTGGTCGGGGCTTAGTGGAGGGTTCTGGGTGCTGGGGGAGTGGGGTTTGGTGAGGTGGAGGTCTGGGTGCAGCTAATTGGGGGTCAGTGGTGTGGGGGTCTGGATGTGGGAGCTCATGGTGGTGCAGGGGGGTGGGGCTTGTCAGGTTGGGTGTTTGAGTGCAGGGAGCTCATTGGGGGTGCTCTGGGTGCAGGGGTGGGGGTCCGGAGGCAGGGTGTCTGGATGCAGGGGGCTCCGGATGCAGGGGTTGAGATTCAATAGGGTGGGATTCGTGTATGGAGGGCTAGTGGGGTTCTGGGCATACAGGGTGAGGCTTGGCAGGGGTGTCTTGGAGGTCCAGATGCACGGGAGTTGGGCAGATGGAGGAGCAGCTCCCTCTACAAAGACCCCTCCCCCTGCAGCTGAGGAGTGATGGGGACAGGAAGCAGGGGAGGATGCTGAGCTTCCTGCCACTGGGGGAGGTTTCTAGGAGTGGGTCTGACACAGCCCCAGCCACTCCTTGTAGGGGAAGGGGAAGTCCCGTCCTCTTCTGCCTTCAGTGCAGCCATGACTAGCAACTGATCCTGGCTCAGGGTAGGAGCTACTGGCTGGAGTGTCCACAGCCCTGTGGTGATTTACCTCTCTGCCAGCTGCTCCAGGTGCCTGAAACAATGTACTTGCGCAGTTAGGGAGTGCTGCGTGACTGCTCTTCCAGCTTTCCTTTGCTTCCCTGTCACAGTCATTTTTCTGTGGAGAAGCAAAGAAATCTGTAGGGGATATGAATTCTGCACATGCGTAGTGGCGCAGAATTCCCCCAGGAGTAAATTCCCTGCTTCACTACAGACATCCTTTGTGACTTATTCTCTCTGTCCCTGAGTTCCCCATCTGTAAAATCGGGATAATAACACTGGTCTACCTCTTAGGATTGATGTGACAATAGATACATTAAAGATTGCAAGGCACTAAGTACCTGAGGTAGTTAAGATGTTTGGTTGCTTGTAGTTCTTTGGGGAGGTAGGTTCTAAATGCCCAAATCAGTGAAAGTGACAATACCTAGATGTACAGTAATTCATAAACAGCAACAAACTTCACCTCTGACCTGGAGAATTGAATGGTTGTAGACATGTGCTTTTCCATTTGACTCCATTATCGTCCTGCATGTGCTTCTGTTCAGTTCATCTTTTACCAATGTTATACTCTTAGGCTGGGAATATGAGTTAATGTTAATCAGTGCCCTGAGCAGAGGCGAGCTGCGGTGGTGGGGGGTGTGGGGAGGGCCGCAGGAAGTAACCCTGGGGGGGGCAGAGAAACCGCCCCCCCAGCTCCCCTCCCCTCCACTGCTGCCTGCTCCCCTGAGCACGCTGCCGCTCTCCTTCTCCCCCTCTCCCCCAGGCTTGCCTGGGAGGGAGGGGTAGGAGGGGAAATGCAGCGCACCCGAGGAGGAGGTGGGGCTGGGGATTTGGGGAAGGGGTTGGAATGGGGTGGGGATGGGGTGGAGTTGACGCGGGGCTGGGAGGGCGCAGGAACGTTTTTTTGCTTGGGGTGGCCCTGTTTGGAGCCAGCCCTGTTTGTAAGTTTATATAAAATTGAATGAAATGAATTTTTGGCAAGGCTATAATCTGCTGGTTGCTTATTGACTTGAGTTAGCATCGTTTAAAAATATGAGGGGAAAATTGTGTTCAGATAATACTCAGGGCCAAACATAAATAAGCTTGCTTTTTTATTGTCATTTAAGGCTGCTGTTCTGTCCTTAATGCAGACTGTGATCCCTACTATGCAGCTTGTTGCCTTTACTCATGTGGTTGACCTACTACTTTCTCCTGCAAGGGGTGCTGATTGTTCTGTGTTGCAAATATTCATGATGCCATGTCAGTCTGGACTGAAAATCTCCTTGTTTCTGAGTGAACCATATGTTACCTTAATGTAGCTTAATTCCATTACATGTATTCACTTGGAAATATTGTTCTTGGGATCTATAAGCAAAATCTTTCTTTTTTCTTCTTTCAATGTAAACAATGAGAAACAAAAATCAATAAAGAGGACAATCTTACAGCAGCATAATGACTGTGCAGCAGTTTTAAAGGGTTTACTTCTTTCAGTGATAGCTTCAGCTTATAAAGAGTTAATACTTATATTGGAATCATGAAGCATCATGTGTTTAAATCTACTGAATAAATATATTGCAGATAAATATATTATTTTTCTGTGCAGAATAAGTCACTGAGAAGAAATTTCAAGTTTGTGCTGAAATCAGTTGTGTGGCATTATGCATGAGGTGCTCTTGTGTTGTATGGGGTCCTTGAATGGGCCTCTTAGGAACATCTGATTTGTCTATTGCATGATGTACATTCATATCTGCTGCTCTTGAGATGAAAGAACAAATGGAGATTAAATACAAATGGATTGAAATTTGATTAGCCTCTCTGTTTAGTGAATGTTACAAA
This sequence comes from Gopherus evgoodei, assembly GCF_007399415.2. Classification (NCBI taxonomy): domain Eukaryota; kingdom Metazoa; phylum Chordata; order Testudines; family Testudinidae; genus Gopherus; species Gopherus evgoodei. Next base: position 109,292,236 of record NC_044325.1, on the reverse strand, counting down.
GATCTAGTTGATCATTTTCTTCGTCTCAAAATGCTTCTCCAGCCTGTCTGGTATATTTTGGTCTTAATAGCTACCCTTTTACTGTTTGTGATATGTTTTGCATGTCATTCATTGCAGCAAATGTTCACAGTAAGCAATTAACTGACTGAGAAGAAGTCATTATATGTGACTAAATGGCTTTCACTAAATTGAAGGGAAGAAGGGATGTTTTCTCTCTGGGAATAAAGAATTGCCTTCACATACAGCCACATTCTGATTCTGGCCCTAATCTCACAAAAGGAAGTTCTGCTAGTTTGCACCTGTTCAGGGCAGTGAGCACTGGCGTTTCTTAATGAAAAGAAAAATTAGAGCAGTGAAGTGAAAAAATGACTTGCTGCTTTACACTGTCACCATCAAATGAATGGCTGTGTGTGCTTAGTCCACCCCATCCATATCAAGCCAGTGTAATAATGGAGTATGCAGGGGGTCTACCACGCATCTCAGGGCTGGAGACTGAGAAAACCTATCAGCTGGAGTAGCTGCTCCTGGGCCTATTATGTGGCTCCCATGACCCTGCCCTGCCCCCTTAATGGAGCCGGTGTGGAGACCTTTCCTATGGTGTGTAGGGATTGTGCAAGCACTCCCATGTGGCTACTTCCCTTGTGCAGGGCATTAGTGGTGCAGTGTGTGTTGCACTGGCCTTCTGCATCTGGGTGAATTTTACTGTGCAGTTAGGTATAGCTGGCTTTGTTAATACTTTACCCTCTTTGCTGCACTAATTAATTCCTTTGTTCGTCCATAGGCCTTTGAAAGTCATGTGCTTTTATTTTTTCCCCACTTCACTATATTATATAGATAAATAAATAATATTGTACTTGCAAGTGATCGAGCTTCTGGCTACAAAATACATAATCTCAGCTGCTGTGATAAGATGACAAATCTCCCTGGGGAATTTTGCCTGTAGACTCCTGTAAATGGAGTAAAGGGAAACCCTAATATCTTGGAATAATAATATACTTCAATAAAGACCCAATATGAGAAAATCTACTTCAGACTACTCTTCTAGTTTATATTGTGACTTCTGATGGTAAATCAATAAATATTTCTTTATCTTAATCATAGCTTTATTTATAAAACGTGTCAGCAATGGAATGAAAATGAGCACTTGGCAAGATAACTTATTCGTGACCTTTTGAGTTACATATTACCTGCATAGCTCCGCGACAGAGTGCTGAGAGCCAGTGGTGGACCCAGCTCTCTGATCACTTAAGCCTTAGCTAGCTCCGCCAGGAAAGGCCTGATGGAGGAGGAGAGAACTTTATTGCCTAAGCAGAGTGTGGGGGGAGAGGGGTTTGGTGAGCTAAGGAGCTAATTATCCCACCAACTGGGGAGGCTAGTTAAAAACACAGGAAGGAAGAGCAAAGGGGAAGGCTTGCAGAGCCCATAGGAAGAAAAGTCTCAGACTGGTGAGATCTCTTTTGCTTCCTTTCCGTGGAGAAAAAGCTGAGGATTAGGAAAAACTGTAAATAGACTTGCTGCACAGGAGTCTAACGGGATCTTTTTGGTGAGGGTAATAAATAAAATTCATAGTGGTGATAACCAATCAAAAGACTGTTTGTGAGGGATCTCAGGACAGGAGAAGAGTTTGCCCTGTTACAAGTTCATATGGATTTATTTGTTCCATTGTATGCTGTAAAGGTTTGTAGCCATTGTCCCTGTATTAGAGTTAAAATCTGAAAACAGAAATAAGTTTATTTCTCTGTAAGAGAGAGCCTATAGATACCAACCCTGAAATGTCAGATTTTGCTATGTAGCATTTGAGAGCATATGTATGTTAACTCAGTCACTAAGCTGATTTAAAAATGGAGAGTTTTATGAGGGGATATGATAATAATTTTCCACTCTTTCCAAGTGCAATAACTTTTTAATTAGTAAAGAAAATATCTCATTAAAAGTGTTGGTGAAAAATAATGGCTTCTGTTAACACTAGCTCCTTGTTTCAATTCCGGGGTTTGAGCAGTGCCGTTGAATTGCTAGATCACTGCTCAGTAATGTTATTTATATAACAGAAACTTAGAGTGCCCCGTGTACTGGCATTGTACACAATCATAGTAAAATATGATCTCTGTCCTGAAGAGTTTAAATGTAACTAGACAAGACAGACAAAGGCTAGGTGTGGAAACAGAGAAGTGAAGTGACTTGCCCAAAGTCAACTGCAAAGTCAGGAATAGAAGTCAGGGCTCCCAAGTCCTAATCCAGAGCTCTCCTCTATAACTGAAGGGGAAAGTTACCTGATGTGTGCATGCTGTAAATAGTACTGATTATCCCGCTCTTAATCCTGACCCTGTTTTGGTTCCTTTGTACTGCTATCACTGTGCAAAGTGTCCAGAAAGCTACTGGATCACTACAGCTAGTGATTCCCCAGCATGGGGTTGACCACAGTTGGTGGAGAGGTGGCACAGGTTGTTTCCACCCACTTTCCTGCAGCCCCTAATGTAGGGCATGTGGTGGGCTATTTCTTGCAGGAAGAGATCATGGCTGGAGTGCACGGCTTTCCCGCAATCCCCAGCTGGCAGACAGTCCTTTTATGCCATAGCCAGCTGGGTGTGCTTTAGAGCAGCCTGGGGGATATTGGAGCTGAAAATTGGGGCACCAGAACGCCAAACTTCTTTCGGTGTTGGAAGTTTGTTCCATCTCCAAATCTTTCATATGTGATACATTCTGGACAGTATAAAGGTTACTTCTGAGCTCCAGTTCAAGTATTATTAATGCTCCTAGAAAAAACTGCCACTATAATGACCACTTGAAGGAATACATTTGTTTCAGTTTATTCTTTTAATAAAACACATGGTAGGTTTTGAGGTATTATCTATGACCCATTCCAGGGGTGGGTGTCCATTCCTCAATTCAGTAACTCTCACTAATGTTAGTGGTCCATATGTGTGTACAGTTGTGGTAATTTTGAATGTGTTATTAGAAAACATATGCTTGGTTTTGGAGGAGCATAGAATAATTTGCCCTGTAACCTATGTGGGGGCAGATTATCCCACATCTGCCTACTGTGGCGTACTTAAAACTTTCTCTGAAGCACCTTGTTCTGGCCAGTCAAAGACAGGATACTGGACTGGTTGGAATTAAGATCTGATCCAGCATGGCAGTTGCTGTATTCCTATATACTCAAACCATGGATGCAATAAGATGTTCAGAGGACTATGGCTGCTTCAGAGAGAGACTGTAGACCCCTTAGGTAGGCAAAGTGGTGTTATGATGCTATAGATGCCTTTCATAGGGTAAACATACCTTATTTCCAGTGTTCTAGATTTCATAGAATCATGGAAGATTAGGGTTGGAAGAGACCGCAGGAGGTCATTGAGTCCAACCCCCTGCTCAAATCAGGACCAACCCCAACTAAATCATCCCAGCCAGGGCTTTGTCAAGCCGACCCTTAAAAACCTCTAAAGGTAGAGATTCTAAAATCTCCCTAGGTAACCCGTTTCAGTGCTTCACCACTAGGTAACCCGTTCCAGTGCTTCACCACTCTCTTAGTGAAATAGTGTTTCCTAATATCCAACCTAGACCTCCCCCACTGCAACTTGAGACCATTGCTCCTTGTTCTGTCATCTGCCACCACTTTGAACAGTCTAGCTCCATCCTCTTTGGAACCTCCCCTTCAGGTAGTTGAAGGCTGCTATCAAATCCCCCCTCACTCTTCTCTTCTGCAGACTAAATAAGCCCAGTTCCCTCAGCCTCTCCTCATAAGTCATGTGCCAGAGCTCCCTAATAATTTTTGTTGCCCTCCACTGGACTCTCTTCAATTTTTGAATATCCTTTCTGTAGTGGGGGGCCCGAAACTGGATGCAATACTCCAGATGTGGCCTCACCAGTGCTGAATAGAGGGGAATAATCACTTCCCCTGATCTGCTGGCAGTGCTCCTACTACTGCAGCCCAATATATCATTGGCCTTCTTGGCAATAAGGGCACACTGTTGAATCATGTCTAGCTTCTTGTCAACTGTAATCCCCAGGTCCTTTTCTGCAGAACTGCTGCTTAGCCAGTCAGTCCCCAGCCTGTAACTGTCTATGGGGTTCTTCCGTCCTAAGTGCAGGCCTCTGCACTTGTCCTTATTGGACCTCATCAGATTTCTTTTGGCCCAATCCTCCAATTTGTCTAGATCACTCTGGACCCTATCCCTACCCTCCAGCCCATCTACCTCTCCCTCCCAGCTTAGTGCCATCCATGAACTTGCTGAGAGTGCAATTCATCCCACATCTAGATCATTAATAAAGAAGCTGAATAAAACCGGCCCCAGGACAGACCCCCAGGGCACTCTGCTTGATACCGGCAGCCAACTAGACATTGAGCTGGTGATCACTACCTGTTGTGCCTGACAATCTAGCCAGCTTTCTATCCACCTTATAGTCCATTCATCCAATCCATACTTTTAAAACTTGCTGGCAAGAATACTGTGGGAGACCGTTTCAAAAGCTTTGCTAAAGTCAAGATATATCATGTCCACTGCTTTCCCCATATTCACAGAGCCAGTTATCTCCTCATAGAAGGCAATCAGGTTGGTCAGGCATGACTTGCCCTTGGCGAATCCATGTTGAGTGTTCCTGATTACCTTCCTCTCCTCCAAGTACTTCAAAATGGGTTCCTTGAGGACCTGCTCCATGATTTTTCCAGGGACTGAGATGGAGGCTGACTGGTCTGTGGTTCTCCGGATCTCCTTCTTCTCTTTTTTAAAGATAGACACTATATTGGCCTTTTTCCAATCGTCCAGGACCTCCCCTGATCACCATGAGTTTTCAAAGATAATGGCCAATGGCTCTGCAATCACATCAGCCAACTCCATGAGAACCCTCAGTTGCATTAGATCTGGACCCATGACTTGTGCATGTCCAGGTTTTCTAAATAGTCCTTAACCTGTTCTTTCACCACTGAGGGCTGCTCACCTCCTCCCCATACTGTGCTGCCCAGTGCAGCAGTCTGAGAGCTGACCTTGTCTGTGAAGACAGAGGCAAAAAAAAACATTGAGTGCTTCAGCTTTTTCCATATCGTCTGTCATTGGGTTACATCTGCCATTCAGTAAGGGTCCCACACTTTCCCTGACCACCTTGTTGCTAACATACCTGTAGAAACGCTTCTTGTTACCCTTCATATCGCTTGCTAGCTGCAACTCCAATTGTGCTTTGGCCTTCCTGATTACACCCCTGTATGCTCGAGCAATATTTTTATATTCCTCCTTAGTCATCTGTCCAAGTGTCCATTTCTTGTAAGCTTCCTTTTTGTGTTTAAGCTCATGAAGATTTCTCTCATTTGTATCATTCCCAAAGACTCGGTCTTGTCATTTATTTGTATTGAACTTTGCTACCCTGAGATATACTTGAAAACATGATTTTTTGCCTTATTGAGGGAGAAGATGGTTTTGTGACAGGACTGGAAATCCATGTTGTTGGCTCTGCTGCAGATGATGTGAGTGACAATTGTTTCCCTGTCTTTAAAAATGAGGTAATAAATGTTCACAAAGTGCTTTGAGGACCTTTAAGGGAACAAACTATGGGTTTAATGCAAAGCCCATTGAAGTCACTGGGAATCTTTCCATTGCCTTCAGTGTGTACTGGTTCAGGTCCTGCATAAGTGCAAAATATTATAGCTCACAGTGATTAAGATGTTTGTTCTTCGTATGGTGTCTGTATAGAATCCTTTATAGCCTTTTTTTATGGGAAACCAACATACTCCATGAGTCTTCCTGTATGAATTAAAAATAAATGATAAATAATAATTGACCTCTGATTGCTTTACAAAGGTTAATACACACTTTTAACGCCATTATACAGATAAGGGAAACTGAGTCAGAGGGAGTTGATGCCTTTCCCAAGTTCCTTTGTTGAGCCGGGCAAAGTTGAGTAAAGAAACCTGGGGTCCTGATTCAGTCTCATTATCGAATCACTTAGACCTCTTTTACACTCTAATGGTCAGGACACTGTCACTCAGCTTCACTTCACTCTTCTCATCTGTATATGGTTTGGTCAGCTGTTGTAAATTGGTATAACTCAATTGAAATGACCAGCTGAGAATCTGGCCCTATATTTCTTTTGTGACCAAAGGGCTCACGTTCATTTGCTCAGCTAACTCTGACCTGTTCTCTTCAGAAGTACAGCACCACTTAAATAAGTGAAGTCCTGAAGTGTTGGGACTGTTGTAGGTAAGCTCCACTGTGAATACATTGAGGCACTGGTTGCTGCTGAAGCTTCACTTTGGTTGACATTGTGAATTAAAGATGAGGCTCTCCTGAAACTGCCTTATTGGGTAATTCAGAATACTCTTCCTCATTATTATTTATAAATGAGTATCTATTAAGTACTAACGGTGTATTCTGTACTGTACAGAACTCAGGATGACACTGTTCTTGCTCCAAGGAGCTCAACATCAAAATAGACAGGCAGAACAGCTCACACATATAAATGCTTTGGATGACTGGAGGAAGAAGTCAGTGGAGCTACACCGATTTTAATACTGGATGTGAGGCTGCATTTCTTCCTTAGCAGTTAGTAGGCTTTGTGGAAGACATGGAAAGGGAAAGGGATTTGAATGAAGTGTGCTCTCTAAACCATAATATCATCCTATCCAGAAAAGGGGCTTAGCTGGTTTTGCTGTGTCACTGGCAGTTCTGCCTCATTCTGGTGATGACTCTGTGAATGGGGACATGTCCTTTTTGCTAGTATTTATAGAGTGCCTGTGACAGGGTGAGAAGGACTGGCACATCACTACCAATCCATCTTCTCTGTACATTTGGAACACTTGGGGTTACTGAGTAAACTCACAGGCTTTCATGAGAGACACCTGTGGATCCAGAGCTCTGTTTTAATGTACTCAATTTAGTATGAGAGGGAGCTCTGGTCTAATAGTTAAATCAGAGAATTGGGAATTATTCTGAACTCTGTCATTGATTCATTCTGTCACTCTGGCCACGTCAGTCAACCTCTCTGTTCTTCTGTTTATATATCCATAAAGCAGGTATATAAAATGTACCTACTTAAAATGATGGTATGAGACATAATTAACTTATGTCTATAAAATGCATTGAGATCCTTAGATGAAAGGAGCTGTATTAATGCATTATCATCTTTTGTCTCAATATCGATGTATTGATTTTATTGCATTGGCATCTAAAGACAATAGAAGAAAACAGTTTCTTTTTGTTTTTTTTAGATGCCTTATTGAGTTTAGATTTTACTTTTGCAATTAACTGCCTTCATTACTAAAGAGATTTTTTTTAAATTAAAAACTTTACTCCCCTTATCCCCACATATTTTTTTAAATAACTTCTCCTCATTTCTTTGTTTGTTTGTGGGATATGCCGGTGTCTGTCTCAGAGAGAGGTGTAAATTAACAGTGTGATATTGGAAACTCGCTTACCAAAAAGAGGCTCCCTAACCTTGTAGTGTTTTGAGTCTGAAATAGAACTGAGATCAGGTGCCTGTGGGGTGTGTCATAGAAAAGAGCTGGATTACTGATGAGCTGCTAATTTGGTCAAGAGTTGTTGCTTCATTAATGCTTCAATGCTTATACTTCATTATAAATGAGAAAAATGCACCACATGCCATCTGTTTTTAGAACTAGCGAGATCAGGAAGAAGCAAGTGTTACACTGTTTTTAAGGACACAATGCTTTATTTTTGGCTATTGTAATTTAGAATTAGCTCATTATTTTAGCCTAATTCTTAGCTGAGAAGAATACCTACCAATCAGAATGACAGGCTGTATGTAATGTAACATTCTCTTTTCTGTCCGTAGAGGCTTTATCCAGTTGGCTCTTGAGACTGATTACCTCTGAGAAACTGAATTGTCTGATTTCTCCTTGATTGGTGTTTAAGATACATTGATAAAATAGCAGTATAAGGATGTTCACTTTAATTTCTTGTAAACAGGGAGCATCAGTTTCCTGGCTTCTCAGTTTATCTTACACAATACCGAAATTTACACAAGTGGAATAAATAAAGGCTCAAGGGTAATGAATTCCTAATGTAATTCAATAATGTTTGTGTCAATTAAAAATAGAGATAAAAGTTTGTGTTGAAACTATTTAAAAACTACCTCAGGTAACAATGGTATTGAATTTGTCAAAGGAATATAAAAACAGATATTCTTGATTTTTTTTCTCCTTAAGGTGTTAAGCTAGTTGTAGCAATTAGTTTAATAACGAAAAAGCAAAAGTTACTAATCCATGAGATTTCCAGTGAAAACTCCACCAGCAAATATGGCTGCTGCCTGAGAGTTGCTAAGATAGCCGTCATTCAGAGAAGTAAGCCTCTGTAGGATAGAACTTGAGCATGTCCTGTAATTGTATGTGCTTATGTCCGCTGAAATCAAGCTTTAAAATTAAGCATGTGTTTCAGTGCTGTCTTGAATTGTGGCCATCTGTTGTAGGCTGCAGAAAGAGTAAGCCAGGGGCTATTTTAGGTATCTTGGTACCTTAGTTGGAGAATATACTAAGGCCTTTCTGTCCCCTTCGCAACCCACAGAGACAAAAGGTGTCAATGATACTGACAATACTATAAAATAGAACAAAAAAGATGAGATAAAAAATAATCTCTCTTCACATTCTTCAGGGATTCTCCTAGAATACAGCCTTAGAGACAGGAACTAAAAAATAAGATTTGCTTGTCATTTTGGTCAGGTCTCCTCATTTCTCTTTTTCATTCTCTTTCTCCTTTCATATAAGAAATTGAGAGTGGTAATGTAGGGACGTAGGATAGGAAAGGACCTCCAGAGTCATGGAGACAATTCCCCTGCTATCACAGGGAATTCTTGTCATTTATCAAGCTTCATCTTAAAACTAGTTGTTTGTCCCCAATACTCCTGTTGGGAGGCTGTTCCAGAACCTCACTCCTCTGATGGTTAGAAATCTTCTTCTAACATGAGTTCAAACTTCTAACAACTCCTTGAAACTTATTCACAGCCTGTCAATTAAATACTTTTCCTATCTCATACAAGCATGATCCCAGTTCATAATGGTAATATTGTGACCTTGTTAGAGTGGTGGTAAAAAGCTGCTCCTGTACATCCCTGTGCTGGCTACCTGCACAGAGGGTAACAGGGAGGGAGAGGAAGAAGGATCCACAGACCTATTTGCATAGGTGGGTGAGAGAGGATGGAATCCCTCCAATGTGCTGGCCAAGCTGTGCTGTGCCAGAGAGAGCGGACACAATTTACTCCCACCTCAAAACACCTGGGAAAAGGGAGGGATATTGTGAGTTGGTGAGTAATAGATTTTCTTACAGACTGTGTCTGGGGCAGCATAATACCATGCTGCTCCCAGCACTGCACTCATGGTCAAGTCACAGCTAAGCCCCGTTGGCAATTGTTAAATATTCTTACTATTCTAGCAAAAGCTAGTAATGCTTTCAGTGTCAGGCATGCATATGGTGCAATATAATTACTACCTACAAATAATTTATCATGCACAGACCTGTAAAAATAAACTAATAGTATTTCTAAATACAGTGAAGTCTGCATGAAAAGCTGCCTATCATCATACGTAGTTCTTAGCACTTTTCATCAATAGATCTCAAAGCACTCTACAAAGTAGGTTAGCATCACTATCCCCATTTTATAGAAGGGGAAACTGAGGTATAGAGAAATAAGTAATTTGCCCATGGCCTACCCACAGGCCAGTGGCAGAGCTGGGCATAGAACCCAGGTCTGCTGAATTTGAATCCGGTTTTCTATTCACTGAGCCTCAGTGCCCTGAAGAGAAATTGAAGTATTAGGCTGTTTGGAGTGGCTCATGCGCATGCATGCCAACTTCAGGGCAGACTGTCCGGGAACGGAGCACAATCCCCAGACTTGTGTGTCCTAGAATTAGATTTCACCAACCAAGTAACAAGTGTGAATTCCTAAAACACTATAACATCCCTAACATGGAGTCAGAGGCAGTCGTATTAGGCACTCTGCTCTGTCTTACCACCTCAGGCAAGCAAGACTTTGTGGTAGATGGTCACATTACACCAAAGATCACAAAATATTCAGGTTACTCCCAGTCCCAAAGGACAAGTCACTTACCTCAGGTCAATTTGCACCTTAGATCTCTCCCTAAGGATAGTGCTTGTAGCTAGTCCTGTAACAAATTAACTAATGGTTTATTAACTAGGAAAAAAGAGTCATTTACAAGGTTAAAGCCGGTAAACCTGCCCCTCCCCAAATGAGTTAGTCGGATTTCAAAAGGTAATAGTAACTTCTATAGTAAGCGGACTCTGTATATCCTTTAGGGCTAAGCCAGGCAAAACAGCTGGGGACTCCTTGCATATGCTTAGGCTATGTCTATGCTACCACTTATGTCGGTATAACGTATGTTGCTCAGGGAAGTGAATAAACCACCCCTCTGAAGGACATAAATTACACCGAACTAAGCGCTGGTGTGGAGAGCTGCTCCCACTGACATAGCTGCCGCAGCTTGTTGGGAGTGGATTAATTAAGTCGATGGGAGAGCTCTCTCCTGATGGCTTACAGTGGCTACATGAGAGCTTATAGCAGTGCAGATGTGCCACTGTAGACTCCGTAGTGTAGCCACAGCCTTGCAAATACTCGCCCCTCAGAGTCCAAACAGCATAGGAATAAGAAGTTCTCCTCAACAGCCATTTTTATTCCCTTCCCCTGGTGTTTAAGCTGTGGTGGGCCAAGGACTTGGGCACATGCCCTCTTCAGGGCTGTGGGGAAGCAATCGACAAAGTCTTTGTTCCACTATGGCCCATTTGGATTCAGTAGTCCTTCCTGACGGGCAGGAGATAACGCCTTCAGTAGGAATCCAGCATTTCGCATTAGGTGAAGTTTTTTTTTCCTGTTTGAGTTCTGTAGTTCAGAACAAACATTTTACAGTTATAGAACAAACGCTTACATATTACCTTTTAGCATGGGACATAGAAGTTATAAGTGAGATTAATGCATGCAGCAATTTACAAGCATTTCATAAAGTCTACACACTGCTCACATTGGTGTAAGTCCAATATCTATCTTAACAATATTACACACAGGTGAGACAGAGTGGTTTTCAGCTATGTATTTGTTAGTGTTCAGTGAAGCCTAAGGGCCTTGGCATGAGTTGATGCCTGGTTTGCCAGCATCACATAGGCAACCTCTTAAGGTTTTCCCAAGTGTAGAATTTCTGCTTCACCTCATTCTAAGACTGCCTCCGAGGAGCAAATTTATCAACAGCCCTGAGAGCTTGCTTAAAGAGGTTTTGCTATATGACATAGCAAATGATGCCATAATACTGTCCAGGCTTAATGGATATGCACATGGATCAGTGCCAAATCCAAATGAAAGTATGGTTTAAGGCAAGAGGTTGGTAGAAAATGCCCAAGAGCATGCAGTTTTTCCTACCCAATTTGTCATCAGAACTGTTACAGAAAAGAGATTAACAAATCAATATAGTCTAAAATGAGAGAAAATCGATAGAAAACTGTAATGGACTGGAACAAAGCTATCAATTTACAGTATTCTGTGCAGAGAACTCTCATCCAAGCCTTCTTTTATTGATGAAAAATGATACAAAAATGGCTATTTCGAGGCAGATTAATTATCTGTTTTACTTGGCTGATCTTCATGACCTCAAGCCTTGCCACATTACATTTGCTGGTCCAGCACTGCTAACTTTTCCTCTTATTAGTGCTCCATTATAGTTAAGGTTTTGCCAAATAGGTTTATATGTGTGCCATTAAATCGTATGCAAGCTAGAATCTGGCATGTAGTGTCACTCCAGGAAAATTCTTCGGCCAACCAACCAAAAGTCAAGAAAAAACATTTTTTTTTATAGGAATTCTTTGGAACATGGTAACATAAATTATTTACCTCTTTTTGCTCACCAGCATTTATAAAAATATCATTACTGTTTTCTCTGTTTTCAAATGAAAACGGCAGAGTTAACATTTGAAAATGGACTCTTTTACTGATGATGTTATATAGGTTATTGGAAAAATATTCAGCGTAACGGGATATTGCATTGCGTACTACAAATGGATGACGTGGGGCAGATCTTAATGGTTCCAAACTAGCTTTTGTTGTCTGTTGAATTGGTACCTTGAGCTTTCAGAAATGATTAGATGCTATGTGGCTTTAAACATAGAATAAAGTATCTCTGAATAAATTATGAACATGGAGTAAAGTATCTCTGGACTGTACTTTGACTATTTCTCTCTGCTGTCAAATTTTCTTTTACTTTTTTTGGTATTGCGTTTGAACTTTGAATATGTTCATATTGATATGTTGTTGAGACTGGCACCTTTGCTCCTCTAATGTTCCCAATCTTTACCTCTCTTTAATCCACTTTCTCAATGAACACCTCCACACTTTCTTGCATGTGGCCTGGTCTACACTATGTGTTTATGTCGAATTTAGCAGCCTTAAATCGAATTAACCCTGCACCTGTCCACACAACGAAGGCATTTAATTCGACATAAAGGGCTCTTAAAATTGATTTCTGTACTCCTCCCCGACGAGGGGATTAGCGCTGAAATCGATATCGCTGGTTCAAATTAGGGTTAGTGTGACCGTAATTCGACAGTATTGGCCTCCGGGAGCTATCCCACAGTGCGCCATTGTGACCACTCTGGACAGCACTTTCAACTCAGATACACTGGCCAGGTGTACAGGAAAGCCCCGCAAACTTTTGAATCTCATTTCCTGTGTGGTCAGTCGAGCTCATCTGCACAGGTGACCATGCAGAGCTCATCAGCACAGGTAACCATGCAGTCTGAGAATCGAAAAAGAGCTCCAGCATGGACTGTATGGGAGGTATTGGATCTGATTGCTGGATGGGGAGCTAGTTCTGATAGCACGGAATCATGTTCCAAAAGACGAAATGCCAAAACATTTGAAAAAATCTCCAAGGGCCTGATGGAGAGAGACCACAACAAGAACTCAATACAGTGCTGCATGAAAATTAAGGAGCTGAGGCAAGCGTACCAGAAAACCAAAGAATCAAACGGACGCTCCGTGACAGAGCCACAGACATGCCACTTCTATGCTGAGCTACATGCAATTGTAAGGCAGGCTGCCACCACTACCCCACCTCTGACCGTGGATTCCGAGGAGGAGGTACTCTCAGCCATGCCTGAGGATTTTGCGGACAGGGAAGATGAGGAGGAGGACAAGGATGACCTTGAGGAGAGCACACAGCACACTATTCTCACCAACAGACAGGATCTTTTTCTCACCGTGACTGAAATACCCTCCCAAGGTGGTATCCCGGACCATGAAGCCATAGAAGGGACCTCTGGTGAGTGTACCTTTGTATATATAATACATGGTTTAAAAGCAGGCATTTTTTAATGATTAATTTGCCCTGAGGACTTGGGATGCATTCGCGGCCAGTACAGCTACTGGAAAAGTCTGTTAACCTGTCTGGGGATGGAGCGGAAATCCTCCAGGGACATCTCCATGAAGCTCTCCTAGAGGTACAGCCTTTGCAGAAGGTTTCTAGGGAGAACCAGCCATGCGGTATGGGGAGGGGTAAAGCGATCATCCCAGAGAATTGCTTGGGCGGAGATTTACTTTGGTTTCTGCTGCTGCACCTTAACACGCTGCTTTTGTGAAGGTTGCAGAAGCCGAAAGACTATGGCTTACCATGGCCGCCTGCAAGCCGAATTCTGTTGCCTGGCCCTGCATCTGTGATCTCGAACACCAAAGCCGCAGGTACTGAATATAAAAGAGGCAAAATGCAACCTTGTACCGAAATCACATGTGCTATGTAATGTGAATAGTGTTGTTCACCATGAAAGAGTATACCCATTGTTCTGTAAAATGTATCTTTTTAAATATTTCTCTCTCTTTTTTCCCTCCCACAGCTGCAAATTTTTCAAGTATCCCTCCTCCATCCTGAAGGCTATCTCAGATAAAGCGACGAAAAAAAGGCACGTGTGATGAAGTGTTCTCTGAGATCATGCAGTCGACCCGCAGTGAAAGAGCTCATCTGAATGAGTGGAAGGACACAGAATCACAGTACAGGAAAGCAGCCAATGACCGTGAGGACAGGAGGGGCGAACGTGAGGACAGGAGGGGCGAACGAGATGAAAAGTGGTGGCAGGAAGATCAGAGGAGGCAGGATGCAATGCTGGAGCTACTGCGGGATCAAACGGACAAGCTCCGACGTCTGGTGGAACTTCAGGAACAGCAGCAGGATCACAGAGTGCCTCTGCCTCTGCCGCCCTTGTATAACTGCCCTCCCCAAGTTCCATAGCCTCCTCACCCAGATGCCCGAGAACGCGAGGAGGGGGAGGCTCTGGGAACCCAACCACTCCACCCCAGTGGACAGCCCAAGCAACAGAAGGCTGGCATTCAATAAGTTTTGAAGTGGCTTTTTGCTTCCCTCTTCCCACACCCCACCCAGGCTACCTTGTCAGTTATCTGCCTATTTTTATAATCAATTAATAAAGAATACATGATTTTTAAATGATAGTGACTTTATTTCCTTTGAAAGCAAGCTGTGATCGAAGCGGGGAGAGTCGGTGGCGTACAGGGAATGGGTCAATCAAGGGGGCAGGTTTTCATCAAGGAGAAACAAACAGAACTCTCACAGTGTAACCTGGTCAGTCATGAAACTGGTTTTCGAAGCTTCGCTGATGCGCAGTGCTTCCTGGTGTGCTCTTCTAATCGCCCTGGTGTCTGGCTGCATGTAATCAGCGGCCAGGTGATTTGCCTCAACCTCCCGCCCCACCATAAACATCTCCTTACTCTCACAGAGATTGTGGAGCACACAGCAAGCAGCAATAACAATGGGAATATTGGTTTGGCTGAGGTCTGAGCAAGTCAGTAATGTGCACCAGCGCGCCTTTAAATGGCCAAATGCACATTCTACCACCATTCTGCACTTGCTCAGCCTGTAGCTGAACAACTCCTGACTACTGTCCAGGCTGCCTGTGTATGGCTTCATGAGCCATGGCATCAAGGGGTAAGCTGGGTCCCCCAGGATAACTACAGGCATTTCAACATCCCCAACTGTTATTTTCTGGTCTGGGAAGTAATTCCCTTGCTGCAGCCATTTAAACAGAGTAGTGTTCCTGAAGACGTGAGCATCATGAACCCTTCCCGGCCATCCCACATTGATATTGGTGAAACGTCCCTTGTGATCCACCAGTGCTTGCATCACCATTGAAAACTACCCCTTGTGGTTTATGTACTGGCTGCCCTGGTGGTCTGGTGCCAAGATAGGGATATGGATTCCATCTATCGCCCCACCACAGTTAGGGAATCCCATTGCGGCAAAGCCATCTACTATGACCTGCACATTTCCCAGAGTCACTACCTTTGGTAGCAGCAGCTCAGTGATTGCTTTGGCTACTAGCATCACAGCAGCCCCCACAGAAGATTTGCCCACTCCAAATTGATTCCCGATTGACCGGTAGCTGTCTAGTGTTGCAGGCTTTCACAGGGCTATCGCCACTCGCTTCTCAACTGTGAGGGCTGCTCTCATCTTGGTATTCTGGTGCTTCAGGGCAGGGGAAAGCAAGTCACAAAGTTCCATGAAAGTGGCCTTATGCATGCGAAAGTTTCGCAGCCACTGGGAATCGTCCCACACGCACAACACTATGTGGTTCCACCACTCTGTGCTTGTTTCCCAGGCCCAGAATCAGCGTTCCACAGCATGAACCTGCCCCATTAAGATCATGATCTCCAAAGTGCCGGGGCCTGCACTTTGAGAGAATTCTGTGTCCATGTCCTCATCACTCTTGTTACCGCGCTGCCATCGCTGCCTCCTCGCCTGGTTTTTCAGGTTCTGGTTCTGCATAAACTGTGTTTACAATGTTCATGACTGCTGCATTGAGATGAGGGGACTCCCTGCTTGCTGTGCTATGGCGTCTGCACTGAAAAAAGGCATGAAATGATTTTCTGTCGTTGCTCTGGGGAGGGGCAACTAACGACATGGCTTACAGGGAATTAAAATCAACAAAGGGGGTAGCTTTGCATCAATGAGAAACACAAACAACTGTAACACAGAATGGCCCCCTCAAGGACTGAACTCAAAACCCTGGCTTTAGCAGGCTGTTGATTTCACAGAGGGAGGGGGGAGCAAATGAATACAAAACAAATCTGATCTATTTCTTGTTTTGATCCACTCCATCTATCTTTTACATCTTAGGCTGGCAGCAGACGGTGCAGTACAACTGCTCGCCATCATCATCTCCTGGGTGCTTGGCAGAAGACATTGCATTATGACTGCTCGCCATCGTCGTCTCCTGGTGAGCACCCAGGAGATGTGCCGTACGAGTACTAGCCATCGTCATCTCCTGGGTACTCAGCAGAAGATGGGAATGACCTGGCTGAGTCACTCCCATGTCTGCCCAGGTGCCCCTGATTGACCTCACCGAGGTTGGCTGAAAGAGCACCCAGGAGTACGATGACGATGGCTACCAGGCATAATGCACCGTCTGCTGCCAAAAGGCAATGAGCTGCTGCTGTGTAGCAATGCTGTCCCAAGTCTACTAGCACGCAGGAGACATACGGTGGTGGTCAGCTGAGCGGGATCCATGCTTGTCGTGGTATGGCATCTGTACAGTTAACCCAGGAAAAAAGGCGCAAAATGATTGTCTGCCATTGCTTTCACGGATGGAGGGAGGGAGGGAGAGGGGGGCCTGATGACATGTACCCAGAATCACCTGCAACAATGTTTTTTACCCCATCAGGCATTGGGATCTCAATCCAGAATTCCAGTGGGTGGGGGAGCCTGTGGGAACTGTGGGATAGCTATGGGATAGCTACCCACACAGTGCAACGCTCTGGAAATTGACAGTAGCGCTGGCACTGTGGACGCACACCACCATTTAATGTGCTTAGTGTGGATGCATGCACTCAACTTTATGCAATCTGTTGCCAAAAATTGAATTCTGTAAAATCGGAGTAATTCTGTAGTGTAGACATACCTTATGTGTCACAAGCTTTGCAAAGCCACTGTTTAATCCTCCTTTGTCTCTCTCCTTACAACTAACTTCTGCTGTGATGCTTACACAATGCTGCCAGGTGATACGGGGCAGGTAGTGAGGTTCATTGTGTGTGGGGGAAGTCTCCATGAAAGCATATTTGTGTTATTGTTACTTCATCCTCCCACCCACTGGTTTCTCATCCACTTGTTGTGGTCTTGTTATTAACCTAAACTGTAAGCTATTTCGAATACAAGCTGCCTTTGAACTACATGTCTGGTATGTATGGTGTTTATATAATGGAGCCTCTATGCGATTTGCCACCACAATACAAACAATAATACGCAAAGGGAGACCAGGAAGTAAAGTACATAATAATGCATAGTTTATTTACATAAATCCAGGAAATTAGAGATGTTAGATAGCATCTGGTCTAAACTTATCCCTATTTTAAAATGCTCCCTGAAAGCTCGAACCTGGTCCCACCAAAGCCAATTGCAAAACTTCCACTAAGTTCTGTGGAGAAATCAGCTAAAGTCATTGCATTAATCCTGTGCTCCCATCACTGATTTGTTGCAGGGTGGCTTGCATTTCATATGAATTAATTTCATTGCCATGAAGGAAGCACATAAGGATCTTTTTAAAATCTTTGTTCTAGTGTTAGGAATAAGAAAATGATGACTCCCCTAGAAGATTGGTTCACAAAGTGCAAGCTCTTGAAGAGTTCTGCAGTTCTCCCTGCCACCCAAGTATTCAGCTGTGTATATTATTCTTCCTGGTAATGCAAGATTAGCAAGGCAGTGGGAAAACCCTCCCATGCATGTGTTTATGTTTTCTAAAGCATCCATTACCAATACACGTGGGTCCCTCACATTCAGTTTAAAACCAATGAATCTAAAATATGAAATGCACTGTGTGAACAGTCCACTAAGATTATACGCAGTCCATACCTTTGTGTAATGGGAAAGTGCATCAGGTTGAATTGCTTCAGTGGAGCTCCTCCCCCACCCTTTTTTAAGGGCAGATGGGCTTACCTGGGGCCATAGCTGTCAGATGAGTTTTACCATTTATGAATTAGTGATTAATTAAAAGCTTGAATAAACGTATAACCTCTATGTATTGCTCTGAAAATCGTCAGATTCTAGTGGACCGTAAAGAAGGATGTATTCCATTGGCAAAGACCCTCAGAAGAATAAATCCTGCCCGGTGATCTTGAAAAGTTCATTTCAGAAATGTTAAGATGCCCAAGAGATATTTAACCGCTATGACTTTGTGTAGGTACCAATGACATAGGGAAGGATAGGAGAGAGGTCCTGGAGGCCAAATTTTGGCTGCTAGGTAAGAAATTGAAGTCCAAGACCTCCATGGTTGCATTCTCTGAAATGCTTCCAGTTCCACAAGCAGGGCCGATTAGACAGGCAGAATTGCAGGATCTCAATACATGGATGAGACGATGGTGTAGGGAGCAGGGGTTTAAATTTATTAGGAACTGGAGAAACTTTTGGGAAAGGGGTTCTTATACAGAAAGGATGGGCTCCACCTAAAGCAAAAGGGAACCCCACTGTTGACACTTAAAATTAAAAAGGTCATAGAGCAGTTTTGAAACATTGGCTGGGGGAAAGCCGACAGGTACGGAGGAGCACATGACTCAGACAGAGACATCCCTTAGAGGAGGATCCTATTAATGGAGATTCTCTATGTCCTAGTTAGGAGGAGACGATGGAAGATGATAAAATACAGATAAGATCTGGTGAGAAACAGTCAAATGAAAAAAAGACCCATTCAATTATATCATGTAATGACAGACAGCTAAAAAGTGACAAGTTTTTGAAGTGCTTACATACAAAGGGTAGAAGTCTAAATAATAAGATGGGTGAACTAGAGGGCCTCGTATTAAATGAGGATATTGATATAATAGGCATCACAGAAACTGTACCCTCCGGGGCACCTGACATTGGCCACTGTCGGAAGACACGATACTGGGCTAGATGGACCTGTGGTCTGACCCAGTATGGCTGCTCTTATGTTCTTATGACAGAGAAGAAGAGAGTAATGTACAATGCAACTTCTGCAAGTTGCTTTTGTATATTGCATGATGCAGTATTTTGGCTTCCTGTTTACAAATTCTATAATTTAAACCTGTATACACTAGTGCAGAAGAATTTGTGTCTGTTAGATATATTTTTAACATTCTTATAATCTGTAATTCCTGCCTATTATTTTTCTCTCTTTCCCTATTTTGATTTTTTTTGTTGGGTTTTGTTTATCTGGGGGAATTAATCTCCTCCACTCTTTTCTTTTGTAATTTCAAGAGCAGCTTTTATAGTACTGCAGAAAAGCACACAGAAGGAGAGTTGTTCTTTTGCTGTTTTTGTGGCTGCCTTGAGCATAGAGTCCAGAAATAGCAATAGGAAACTGATTTTTCCTTGCTTTTTTTTAATGAGGATTTAACCGTAAAAAAGCAAAGATGCAATTTTCACTGAGGTAAAGAAAATTAAGCTGTAAAAGAGAGGAGCACATTTAGAACAGGTATGGAAATGTTAACAATCAGGAAAAAATTATTAAGCCAAGTTTTTAATAAATGACTAGTGATTTTTGGATGTCTCAATTTTTGGGAGGCTAATTTGAGACTCCCTAAAGGACCTGATTTTCAGAAACTTGGGAGCAATTTGGAAAGGGGATTAGAATGGAAACTGTTGTGTTGCCTTAAATATAGTGGCCACTGCCATTGTGGCTTTAAATGTAACTGTTCATTGCTATGAACACTCTGATGGCAGTATGTTGTCTTCCTGCTTTAGAGTCTGATCCAGGGTGCACTAAAGTCAATGGTGGGGTGGGGTGTCTTTCCAGTGACTTAAGTGAGGGCTGTATTTGAACCGTAGGGCACCCCTACACAGCAAAGAGAGACTCATGGCTGGCTTGTGCCAGCTGACTCGGGCTCACAGGGCTTGGGCTGCAGATCTGTTTCATTGCTGTGTAGACTTCTGGGCTTGGGCTGGAGCCAAAGCTCTAGGGCCCTGCAAGGTGGGATGGTCCCAGAGTTCAGGCTTCAGCCCAAGCCCAGAACTCTACACAGCAGTGAAACATCCCTGTGAGCCCAGGTCAGCTAGCACAGGCCAGCTGTGGGTTTTTCTTTGCTGCGTAGACACACCCTAAGTTTCTCAGAGAGCACCACATTTGGCTCTGCTTCTTGAAGTACAGGGGAAGGAAGTGCAAATGAAGATCAACACATTTCCAGCAGGACAAACTTGCTATCTGAACTGATGTATCCTGCTGTCAGAGCAGTCACCTCCACAAAATCAGTGTCTTTTGCAGGGTGGCTAGTCTCTGTCAGAACCTGTCCAGTTGGTGGTCTTCAGGGTTGTTGACAGTCTTATTCATCTAGACTTTCTGTAGCCAGTAAAGATGATTTAGGGCCCAGTTCAACATCCAACAAAGTAAATAAAGACTTCCATTGGCAATGGGCCTTAGTTCCTTGAATTTCTTGGCTTGCTCAGGGGAAGAAGTGCTTTTCACAATCAACTATCCATTCACCTAATTAGCATTAAAGCAGCTACCCCCATTGACTGCTGGCAATATTGATCTATGCTACACTGGAATTATGTATTATATCAGCCATAGCCAATGGGGAAGATTGTTCCAATATAGCTTTGTTTAGTGTTGTACTTTGAATATTGGGGTTTGTCCCATGGACTGTATCTCTTTCTCCAAATCTGAGATATAAAAAAAGGTGTCAGTAGGCCATATTTTCAGACTAAATAGGCTGGCATAAGTGCTAGCACATAGAATTGATCTGGATCAGAAATCTCTGCTTTATCCTGCTCTTGCTTTCATGCTATTGTTTGAATCACTAGAGGTAGGGTATAATTTTTAAAAAGTGTCAAATGATTTGGGAACCTAAGTCCCATTTTCAAAAGTGATGCAGGCAGTAGGAGCCTAGGTCTTATGGGAACTTATGGTCCTGAGCACCTACGTCACTTTTGAAAATTGGACTTACATGCTTTTGAAAAAGTTACCTGGAATCTTCATGTGGACTTACCAAGAAATTGTACATTATGCTTCTAGTCCCTCAAGGGATGATAGGATTTTCACTGGGAATACAGGTGTATGTTACTCTTCTCTATCATGGCATCATATGCTGGAGGTGGATTATTTTTTAGAGAAATTTATTTTTCCAGAAAAGATTATTCCCGTTACTATTATTTTATCATAGCACCTTTCATGGTTTGATTCTTGATGCCATTTCTGCTCTACAAGAGCTGAAAATCAAATATGGCTGATACTGACCTTTAAACCAAGGAGGGATGGATTTCTGACAAGTAAAGTGAGAGAAAATAGAAACACTTAATAAGGGGGCAATCAGTTTTTAAACCATGTTAAGTTTCTATTTCACTTTTTCATTTCTACACTGGTGAAGTTATCAAGTTACAGTATCTACATTTGGGACATCTGTTTAAAAATGTTGGAAAAGAAAAATGTACAGGTAGTAATTGGGGCAATAAGGAAGTTGGAAGAGCCAGATAGGGATAGCATTTTGGGGTTGTATTTTCATTAGCCATCACGCTGACAAGCCTTTTCGTATTTTAATTTGGTGGCCAGAGCAGCACATTAAGTAGCAGTAAGAATTGCAGGTTTCAGAAAGAGAAGGGGAATGCTATGTGCACACCCAGCAATAGAACGCTATTTATTGATCCGTCAGCCTGCATGAAGTCTTATGACATAAATCTTCTGGTTTTCTCTTGCACAGCAAGCCTGAAATGCACATTGTTTGGAGAGGAGTGCAGAGAAGCAGCAGCATAATGTTTTGGCATATTAAAAGCAATATTTGCACTAATGAATTGTGGCTTTGGTGTTGTTAACCTTCAAGTACATCTGGTTTCATTACGTATATTTATGACTGAAAAGCTGTTCAGAAATACACAGTAAACATCCAGCTCTCCTGTTTCTGTATATTGTTGCAAGAGAGTCTTTTTTTTTTTTTTTTCTTTTCCTTCTGATGAATGAAGGTCCTGTTCCATTTGCTTTTGTGCATGGTATCTAAAGACGTTTCTTATGTAAAAGCCCTGGAGATATGCATTAGGAATACACTAGGACTAAGAGAATGCAGTGGATTCAGAGGTGACCTTTTGTTTGTTCTAGGCCTCAAGTTTGCAGCCAGGCTGGCAGTGAGCCAGTGGGAGAACAGATTTTTCTTCATTTATGTTGAGCTCATTCTTAGAGTGCCATGCCAGGGATAATTATAATAAAGTCGTTTTATTTAAGGACTTCAAATTTAGAAACTCTGCGTACTTGAGGGACCTTTTGTGTATTGCAGCTGAGTTTAAACAGACACCGCTAGTCTTTTTTCAATCTTTTTTCCCTTTACTTACTGATAGCTCCTTCTAGATACCTTTATTACTACAGGGATCGTGAATTATATTGGCACCCATTATCTCTCCAGCAACAGTTGACATGCTTCAGGTGGGTCTCTTCCCTTTCATTGAGGTTGCATATGTTTCCTCTTCAGTCTTTGTTACTAAAAAAGGAGCTGGGGCTTGTCTGAAATCTTCCTCTGGTATTACTGGGCTAAAACTGTAATAACTCTGATACTGTTTGAAAAATCTGGACCTACTCCTCCAATCTATTTATTTGTACCATAAAAATCTGATATGCTGTGCTGCATATGTACTGGAGGCTTATAAACTCTTTTGAATAAAATGCTTCTACTTGCTTTAATACAATCCTTCTTTCTTGGCTTCATTTATTTTTTATGTTCGATACTATATGTTCAGGGGAAAAATGACTGGGAAACATAAAGGAAGACAGTTGGACGTGCAAGCAAATTAGTTTTATGTTAACGCTACCAAAAATGAATCTATGAATTCCAGATTTGCTCTCCAGCTAAGCTATTTTATTGTCATTCATTCAGTTACAATGTACCTGAACAGTGATCTGAAATATAAATTTCATTTTAAATTGGGTAATAAAATTTATTGTCTGTCAAAGGTAGCAGTTACAATACACTAAGCAACAATGCAAATACAGTTGAGAATGTCTGCATTGTTGCCAGTCAATTTTTCTATAATTGTTATAACTGAGGGGGAATTTTGGCACTGACACTACTGTTTTTCTTTGATGATAGAGGATCTATGCTTGAACATCTTACATTTTGGTAAATGGGTAGGAGTCTCAACCCATTCTACATGCAGCACAAGCCTCCTAGATGAACCGCTGCATACGTTTGCTCTTATTTTTAATCTACAGTTCTGATGCCAGACTGTAATCAAAACATAAACCTTCGCATGAGCTTCCTCCTGAGCTGTCTTTTTCTAGGGTTTAGCCCTGTCTCTATCCCTCACTTTAGTTCTCTCTTGCTTGAGAGAGTTTTACTCCTGAGTTGTATTGAATGAGAATCAGCTGGTTTTGGCAGCAAGTAAGCTCTGCACACCTGAACAAGGTCTTAATGCGTGTGATACTGTTTAGCATTATGACTGTGTTGGATTAAGAAAGAGGGGAGAAACTGTAGAGACAATTTTTGGTTACCTTTATTTAAATGCATGTTCGTTTGATAATTAGCATATACACCTCTACCCCAATATAACGCTGTCCTCGGAAGCCAGGAAATCTTACCATGTTATAGGTGAAACCACGTTATATTGAACTTGCTTTGATCTGCGAGAGTACACAACCCCCCTACCCCCGAGCACTGCTTTACTGCGTTATATCCAAATTCGTGTTATATCGGGTCGCATTATATCGGGGTAGAGGTGTAATAGTATTTCATTGTAATATTTCTAAAATATAGAGATTTGGGTGAACTTGGGAAGAAAAGTTATATAATAAAAAGCTATTGTTCCGCATTGTAAAGTCCACATATTCTACAATGGGTCATCAGCTTGTTCGTAGCTCTTTGGGGTAGAATTCAGACCTGCCAATCACTAACTCATGGACCTGCCACAGATTCTGTACAGTCTGCTAGCTTTGCTCTGCTTCTGCAGCTAAATGTAGTGTGAGGAATAGAGCTGGGAAGGAAATCAGTTTCTTGTCCCACAGAACTTTTTGAGATTTCAGATTTTTTTCTCATTCTGCATTTGAGACAAACCTGAGACTTTTTGAATTTTTTTGTGAAAAACCATAATCACACCCCAGAGTAGCCAACACTTACTTGGGAAGTGACCCAGCTTCAAGTCAGGCAGAGCAGGGACATGAAACTGGTTCTTCCACATCCCAGGTGAGTACTTTAACCACCAGGCTATTGCTGTGCTGGGCTGGGTTTCTCTCTTTATGGTTTTGACCTAATACCTCTCCAAACAAAAAAATTCATCTCAATTTTTGTGAGAGAAGTTTTGGTTTAAATGAATTGGCATTTTCTGACCGAAAAACTGTGTTGTCAAAGAGTTCCCCACCGACTCTAGTGAGGAGAGATCTCCCTGCTGCAATGCTTTAGGATCTTTCGATCTAGACCTTTTCTAAACTAAAACAAAAACCTAAAAGATATATGTGTGGAGCAATAGAGTGTTTTAGTTTGGCTAGATCTCTGCCAAACTTTTCAGCTGGCTTTTGGGGTTGTCATTCTTGATTCTTAGCTTCCATTTTTTCCTGTGGTGTGGCAGCAGTGTTTGCCATCTGCTAGATCCTAGCATGGCAGACAGTCAAGTCAGTAAGAAGTTTAAAACGAACACTATTTCCTCATGCACCTCTTTATGGGTAGAGTTATTATTTTCTTCCCCAATTGAAATTGAGGCCCCATTGTGCTATGTGCCATACATACCCTTTTTGGGGGGGAGGAGATTCAGGGTTATTCTCCCCTGGGGAGTATTTTGGAATATATACACCAATTGGAGCATTCCAAAGGGAAAAATTTACTCTCTTGTTGAAATATCCTTCTGAGTCAAGTCTCAGAGTCTTCAGAGTTTATAACATTATCCAGAATGGCGGGATGCAAACCACTAGGGGCAAGGGAATCTCCAATAGTTCTCTCTTCCTTTTCTCCCCCATCCTCTGTTTAAAAATAAAATTTGAAGCATGGTTTTGCTGAATGGAGAAGTGCAATCTGAGACCAGCATGTCAAGTTTGTGAACTTCATTTTCCCTGTAAAACCAGTACTCCTCCCAGCAGAGCAAACTGCATGAACCTAGAACAACTGAAGCGATACACCAGTGTTCTTGTTTAATAATACAAAGGTGGTTCATTAGCCCAGCGTGCAGATAAGTGCAGCTGCAGTTCCTTATACAGAGGCTGCCAAGAGACCCCTCTTGTGTGTGTAGTTCTCTCTTCATTTAATTGTTGCTCTAAAATCCGAGGACTTCATGCACCTGCATTCTGCCCTGAGTCACATCCCAGGGAGTGGCAAGATGAAGCAAGCTTGCGGATGAGTTGTCCTGGAACAGCTGTTAGATCCAAAGTGCACCAAAAGACAACCACTTAGCAGAGGGGGACTGGAAAGTAAAAGCACATCTTGTAAGATAAAAGCAGGCTAGTAATACTTAAAGGTCCCTGGAGTGCAGGTGAGGATAAAAGATGAAACACATTAAGAGAGCATCCTCACATATGGTGAAACCATTAGAGGTAAGGTTCATGTGTCTGTGATACTCTGATATCAGTCATAAGGCAACACACAATGATACAAAAGTCTTGACTGGAATCCCAAAGCATGATGGGGTTTGGAGCTACTGGGCCAAGGTCTCTGCTGGAGTAAACTGGAGCATTGTGCCAGTTTACACCCGCATAAAATGTGTCCACTATGCCATAGGGTCATTCAGCTCCTGGCCAGTGTCATTAAGCTAATGATATATACAAGAGAATTATTAGATGTTACAAATATGTATGCTGATAACTGGCTTCTATAGAGGGTGCTTAGTACTTGGTAGGATTAGACTCATCATACATTGCAGTAAGGCTTTAACATTGGCAGACACTTGAAAACTTGAGACCTTAAAGACTCAAAACTAGAAGGCAAAGAAAAAGTACCCAGTGTTTTGTTTGTCATGGGACTTTCATAAACAATCTCTGTTTTTTTTTTTGCTGCCTGACTTAGGAGTTTTGAATGCATGTGATTGACGCTATTGCTACTGTGTTTTAAAAATGAATAATATGCTAGATCCTGTCATTCTTAAAGAGATGGAATAGTACCTTGCTTCTTGAGTAGTCCTATTGATCTGAGAAGGGTACTACTCAAGGGGAATAGTGGTAACAGAATCTGGTCCAGAATATAGTTTTTTTTTTATCGAATTAAATTTTTATTTTTAGTCAAGAATAATATATTGTCACCCTCTTGTGTATACCAACTGATGGAGGTATTTATGTTTATTAACTTGTTCCTTTAAGTAGTCTGATGACATGACAGAGGTCTGCAACCAAAGCTTCTGTATTTTTGACATAACTGAAAAAATACAACCTTAGGCACCAAAACAAAGCAAGTTTTAAATTACCCATTCTCATTGCTTTCTTATTGGAATGATGCATTTAGCTTTGCATTTTTGTTCACTTACCACACAATATATATTTTAGAGACATGCTGTATAATAATATTAATCACTGTGCAGGCTGATGTGAAGTTTTTTGACACAATATATTAAAAAAACATAGCTGAGAGTTAGACGTGAGAAATCCTCTAGAATAGAGCCAGGGGGTCATTGGTTCCAGTATATGACTAAAAGTGAAATTGTGTCTAAATGACTTTTTCAGTGAGAGCTGAGCTGCTGGAACATATATTATCATAGTGATTGGAAAATTATTTAATCTCTTCTGAGGGCTTTTAGTTAGTTTAACCCCATTTCACATTTCTAATGCTGATTAGGTCTCTGATCTATTGGTTTCAGTAAATATTTGAAGTTGGAATTTTCCATGGCCTTTGTCATGTCTTGGTTAATGTTTCTTAATGCCTGGGAAGTATAATTTGTTATGTGGAAGATTTAGAGAGTAACTGCATAGCGTCGGGGAGGGGGAGTCCATTCCCAGTGGAGTATCATGAACCCTAATCCAAGCAAATCTTAATGTTATTGCTGTTTCTGTGGGTGAAGGTTTCCATTCTAAACTCCTGTTTTCAGTGGCTCATAATTTACTGAAAGTCACCTTTTGGGCTGAAATTTTCTATGCCTCATCTCTACCCCAAGGTGACTATCTTGCAAGATTGAGCAAAAATGGCTTGACCATTATCAAGCAAAGAGAGAATGTTTCTACTCTTGAATAGGACCAGTGGGCGGCTGTGCTGCTATTTGAAAAGAAAATGTAATCTTCATGGGTGTTGAGAGACCTAATAAAATACATACGTTAGAGAAAAGGGAGACTTACCTCAGAAAATTCCTAGTCAAAATTTAAATACACAATACTGTCAGGACAGCAAAATTAGTGAAATATGAAAATAAGGCGGAAAACACAAGTTGCTGCAAGTACATCCAAAGCTGTCCAAAAAAATCCATGAAAATGATGATTGTTGTATATTGTCTGGAGTCTTCAACCAGATTAGGGTCCCAATATGCTAGGCACTGCACAAGCATGTAGTAAATATGTTATGGAGTTTGAATATTAGTACTTTATCAGGTAATTAAAGACTGCGGGCCTGATTCTTATTTACATTCAGCCCCTTTACGCTCCTAAAGGTGCTTTGGATATAAATGTAATTTGCACCCACTTAAAGGGCACCTTTACATGCTGCCAGGACACTGTAAAGGGACCTCTGTATAAATGAAAATTAGGTCCAGTATTGTAATACATATGAAAATTGGAGCAGAATTAACATTGTGTTCAGTCTTAGCTTTAACATTTCTTGACTCTTGAGTGATTAACTTCAAGTATCCCAGCATTGTTTTTTTGCATTGCCTATATGTAAGTGTATGTTTAATACACTGTAAGTATAGAATAATCCTATGTAGTTATTTCTTGAAAAGATATTTTGCCTGTGGGCCAGGTACAGGCTTTAAAAATTGAGTATTAAGCTAGAATATTTTCTGTTGGAAATTTTGAAAGAAAGACCTTTACTTGGCACTAAGTAATTGTACACCAGACTCAAACGCAGTTTAGATTGTAGATGGGATCCTTCTTATTAAGGAGGCAACCTCTGAGTACAATGTGAATTAAAGTAATGAGGTGCATTTTCCTATCACCTCAGATATCTTATCGTCTTATCAAAATTTATGGAAAAATACCTAAAAGCCCTTTCAAGGTCCAGTTGTGCCCATTTAGATAAAGTAAAGAATACATATCTCCTGGCTGTAGGTAAAAGCCTACATCTTTAACTTTTAGGGTTGGCCTGTGTAGCTGGAGACTGCAAAACTGAATTAGCAGCCTGGAGATTTATTATTTTTAAAGCAATTAGAAATAAAACACTCTTCCTCTTCCTCCTTCTTCCTCACTACGCCCCCTATCCAAATCCATTAAATGGGAATTATAAAACAGCATCTGCTAAATCTTCCCTTTTGTTGCTGTTTCTTCCCTTGTCAGATGTTTCAAAGAAAGATGGGAATGGTGCAGTGCAGTAATTGGAATGTCCCACTGAAGATGCTGAGATCAGCCTATGTACACGGAGTATAAGGCCATGTTGAAGGACACTTTAAAAGAAAATAGGGATAGAAATAGAAGCAGTATCAGTTTGTTATATTTCTTATCCACTGTCTATCTCTTTTTTGGAGGGTCAAATTGGAGGTTAAATATACAGAATATGACTAATATTCATTGTTACCGGGAACGCATTTTATAAAATTCATCAACTTACACCCTAATTGAGAGCTGTTCTAAGCCAGTTATGTATAGTCTTCAACAAAATATATTTAGATATGCTGTCCTTTTGACCACGTAGGGGATGGTCAGACTTCAGAGCAATAGTGGGATTTCTGCTTTTACATTTTTATTATACTTTTACATTGGCATTTTAAAAGGGACCTAAAAGGAGGTAGGCACCCAACTCTCATTGACTTTCCCATCATCAAGTCTTGGTGCACTGGGGAAGTTCCAGAAGACTGGAAGGGAGCTAATGTTGTACTAATTTGAAAAAATATAAATGGGATGACCTGGGTAATTATAAGTCTGTTAGCCTGACATTGATCCCAGGCAAGATAATGGAGTGGCTGATGTGGGCCGATAAGGCCCAACCAGTCATTCAGAACATGACTTTAGACAATCAGACCTGAAATTTTAAAAGTAACTAGTGATTTTGAATACCTCATTATCTGGCTGCCCAACTTGGGATACCTTGAAGGGGCTGAGTACTTGCCCTCTGACAATCAGATCCCTTTAAGGTTTCTCAGGTTTGACTCCTAGTCACTTTTGAAAGTTTAGGCCTCAGTATCTAGAGCAGAAGTTCCATTTTTCTTAATCATGTCTGACCAGAATGTTTTCTACACTTTGGATCAAATGTTAACTTGTATCCACTTACCTGATCTGCATTTGGCTTGAAATATCTTTTAAGGATTGTTTGATGTAGCTGATAACTCTTCTCCCTTTCCTCCATTTTTTTCTTTTTTGGTTCACAGGGCATGCAAAGTAGTGGGGCACAGGGAAAGCTGTGCATGAGTTTGACTGACAATTGCACATCTAATGCATTGGTTTTCAAAGTTGCGGTCATGCCTCTTTGGGTGGCGGGAGTAACATGGGTTTATTGGGGGGCATGAGGACTTGACCCCTGCTCCAGCGTCTGCTGGAAGGACGAGGAAGAGGGATGGCTGAGGAGCAAGAAGGCATGGCGTCTTCCTGTGCAGGAGTTCAGAGTGGCTATACTAGCTTGCTCACCTATCCAGAGGCTGATGTGCACATACCCCTTGTGAGATAGTTCCTCCCTGCCCTGTCTCTGCACGGGCATGCTGAGGATTATGCCAGGGCTGAGGAACCTGCGGTCTGTGATTCTGGAAGGAGTCCTGGAGGGGTGTGTCTGTGGAGGGAGCAGTACAAAGAGAGGGTCTCAGCTTGGCTGTCTGTGTCCTGCCAAGGCTGCCCACCCAGAGCTTGCCCTGGACAGGGTTATGCTTGCAGACTGTGGAGCAGCAGGGCACCCTGGCTGGAGTGTGCTCACAGACCCCAGTCTTCCTTGGGAATACTGCAAAGAATGAGATTTGAATCTCCAAGGTGGGGTGTGGCAAAAAAGGGTTTGGGAACCTTTGACCTAAAGTATTGCTAGGACCCTGGAAATAGACTTCAACTGTTAGACACTGGTTTTTAGATTTTCAACATATATACAATGCTTAAAATAGCTCTATAGGATTAGCATTGTTCTAACTATTTATTTAGCTTATTTTAAAAATACACTTATTCTGAGAAATTAAGAAAACAATAGCCCGTTCTAATGTATGACCCTGTAATTTTTTTCTGCTCTAGAAGCAACAGATGCATCTTATGTCTTTTAATGATCCCTTTCCCCACCAAAAAGGTGTTCCTAGGGCATGTCTGTTCTGATTCACAAGGCACGTTTTTATTCAAATGTTTCTGCAGAGTTACAGTAATCTCAGGCAAGATGTCTAAAGGTCTTTTTAAGGATTTCTGATTGTCTAAAGATGCTCTCTTCAGTTTTTTTTCCTTTGTCAGTCTCATGTATATGAAAATCATTGTTCGCTTAATGTGGTCCTCACATCCTAGGTCAGCTTGTGCCAAAAATAACTGTGCTGAAATTAATGGTTTTATGTACTCCAGGGTATCTTATTTTTCTCATTCAGTCCCAGGATTTTTCCTTTGGGATTAAACTAAAGGTCATTCATCCATATCTCTGAAAGCAACTGTGTGCGGCCCTAGGTGATGACTGTCCTTTGGGATCTGCATGGAAGTTATTGCATGCTTTTACACACATGGTACTGCCACAACATTGCATTTGGGGAGGTCAGAGATAAGCATATAGCACAGTATATATATGTAATATATTCAAAATAAATCCCCACACAATCTCCCGCTGGGGTGAGGGACAGAGAGAAGCACCTATGTGACACTAGGCACTTGGATACTATGGTGATGAGGGCAGGATAAAAACTTGACTGAAATGAATTATTGTTGTAAGAGGTTTCTTAATAAATCCTAAGGACCCAAACCCAATCTCCTGGAACCCAGGGTACACAGTTTACAGTGTATAGTTAATAGTTAACACCACCATGATGACAAACATCAAGCTGTCACCTTTAGTTATTTTATGGCCACATAATGAGCCTTTAGTGGTACTGAACAGAGGGTACCAGGTAAGCAGTAAGGAGTCCGTTCGTCCTGTATCTGTTACAAAGACTGCCCTAGCTAGAGCTGGGTGGACAGTACCTGCCTTGTAGCTGCACAGGAAAGATGGGAGAGGGAAGGAAGTATTATATATAAAGTAGCCCTGTCCTATGTACCCCTAACATTGCCCCATTAAAGAAGAAAAGACTTGGGGGATCCATGCAATGGGAAATATTTTAACCTATAGCTGCCCTCTTTGTGCTGCCATGCAGGGGACCCCTGGTGAGTTGAGCTTTGTGTCCTATAAGGCAGTGGTTCTCAACCTGGGGTACAGGTACCGCTGGGAGTATGCAGAGGTCTTCCAGGGGGTACATCAATTCATCTAGATATTTGCCTAGTTTTACAACAGACTACATAAAAAGCACTAGCAAAGTCCGTACAAATTAAAATTTCATACAGTGACTTGTTTATACTGCTGTATATACTATACATTGAAATGTAAGTACAATATTTATATTCCAATTGATTTATTTTATAATTCTGTGGTGGAAATAAGAAAGTAAACAATTTTTCAGTAATAGCATGCTGTGACACTTTTCTATTTTTATATCAGATTTTGTAAGCAAATAGTTTTTAAGTGAGGTGAAACTTGGGGATATGCAAGACGACAGATTCCTGAAGGGGGTACAGTACTCTGGACAGGTTGAAAACCACTGCTATAAGGGGTGTGCACCTCCTGTATAACACCCTGGAATCCAGTCCTTGCTTCTGAAAAGAGGAACCACCTTTATTTTGACTGAGAACCTGTGTTAAGGGCTTAATCCGGTGCTAATCAAACCCTAAATCTGGTGTTGGTGAAAGATGGGATGTAATTTATTGACAGGCATGCATTTTGTCTCCAGTATATCCTCCAGTATCCTGTGCTGAACATCTTCTGTGTATTGATTTATCTTTAGGAGTAAGCAAAGTCTGCCATACTCTGAATGTGCTTACTAACTAACTTCTGATTTCATATGGCTTTGAGAGTATGAACATAGGAAGAATGTGGGCCATAGTCAACTACAGTTACAGATAGCCTTTACCTCCCCCCAAAAATAAAATAAAATAAATCAGTACACAGCGTTGCAAAATTATATTACCTAATTCTCAGGTTAAAAAATCCCCAAATGCTAAAATGGAGTTAAGGCACCAATCCTGGAACTCCTTGCAGATGACTGCTGTGTCCACAATGAGCTTAACTGATGGACTACAGTTTGTCTGCATGCCAAAACTTGTGGGATCAGGGTCACAGTTTGTAAACTCATATCCGAGACATCAGAAAAACAACTTTAATAATAATACCTAGTTCTTATATAATGATTTCATTCATAGATCTCAAAGGAGGTCACTATCATATCGCCATATTACAGGAAAAGAGTTGTGTAACAGTTTAGAAATACAGTGTTGAGACCGCAACCTAACAACCTTACTGTGGTACTTTGTGCACTCTTGATTCCTAGTTTGACTTGTATATTTTGTTGAGTGAGATGCTGTTGGATGCTAGACTAGTACTTGGAGAACGAATGAATACTGTTCAGGGTTTACTTGGAAGGGTGGATAGTATGGAGCAGTGATACCCGGAGTCAGTGGTTCAGGAGCCAAATGAGTGATCAGTGTTACCCAAAAGAGTCACAGTAGTGTGAATTCATTGTTTCATTTACTATTTTTTTATATATCTACTGACCAAGTATTAGCATTTTATCGATTACAATTTGTTAATAACATATTAATGAATCAGGATGTTTTTAATTACTTAGACTGGTTAATAAATCATACAGTGTTTTAATGTCATGTGCTGCAGGAGACACATGAAAGAGCCATTTGTGGCTTGCAAGCCTCAGTCTGAGTATCGCTGGTATAGAGTGATGTTTGTGTAGTATATGCAGAAGGTAAGGGGTATGACTGTGGTCTCTTGGTTGTCAGATGGTTGGACATGGCTTTTGTGTGGATACCTAAAGGGGAGAGGTGTTAGCTTATGTAGCTAGCATGACATAGGAAGTTAGGCATCATGCTGTGATGCAGGCAGGTGCAAAGAGCATGCACAGGGACCGGTTGGAAGATGCTTTATTAAAGGTCCTTTGAGAGTGATACAGTAGGCTCAGCACTACTTCTGGGTGTAGTGAGGTCCCCAGCATTAATTCATTAAGTGCCTACCAGCATGCTGCGGAATCTCTGGTCATGTAGGTGGCACATATGTGTTGGGTGATGTGAAGCCAATAAAAAAATCTAAACAGCTCAAATTGTCTAGCTGGAAGGCAAAAGAATACAAGTGCGTCTTATGACTTTAGTTGGAGGGCATGCAAAGGGACAAGGACAGAATAAGATTGTTTTGGGTACTTGAAAATATTTGAGAGTTTTAAAATGTAACCACAGCTTAGAATTCGTGATCTTTGTGAATGCAGCTTGCAAAGCCCTTGCTGTAGGATCAGTGATTTGTGGGAAGCTTTGGTATGTGGAAACTTGGGTTTCTGTGTGAGCAGTATTAAAGCTGGGTAGAGAAAGATGGCCCAACTTGCAGGCTTCTCACTCTTAAATAAGTTTAGGACCCCAGATAAGGATACTTTTCACAATATATAAGCAATCTTGAAAACTTTCTTGGTCTGCTGACATTTGGTGAACTTTCTAAATTCTAACAGACTGTGGGCATACTTTGTAATATCATTCAGAACTATCCATATGCTTTTTAGATGCGTGCACAAATGTTGGATTTGGCAAAGGGGAGGCGAAGGAAATTTGCAAGCCATGTTTGTCAGTCAAAAGAGGTTTTAAGCTCCAAGGGTATGTACCTACATTTTGTCATCTTGGCAGCGATCTCTCTGTCACTTAATGTCACCTCAGGAGTCCTTATGAACTTTACAAATAGAGCTGGCTCTCTGTGCAGTATATATACTGCCCCTTTGGTGATCTATGTAATGTCCATTAGACTTCTGGCAGAATGTATACACTTCCTGGTGCTGACAGAATGTTCATACTTTTTTTTTCAAGGTGAACTCCAAAAATAAGCATCTCGGTGTGATAAATAGCCCTGTGCATTGGATCTTGTCAAAGACTCTTGAAATTTCTAGGCCAAGCTATTTTTGAGATATGACAAAATAGTGTTGGAAGATTTAAAAAATGAATTGCACTTATTTTTTCAGTTAAAGTCACTATTGAACAGGTTTTAATTGACCTGTTTGGATCCCGTTTTCCCCACCCCACTTATCTTATCTCTAATTCCTACATATGTTAAAGCAAAAAAATCGGAGAGCAGTTTTCTTCCTTTCTTCTCCCAAATACTGCTCCTTCTGAGTTACCTTTCCCCACCTCGTAACCCTAATATTACACTCTGCAGGAGTTTTAGACTGGAAGCTTCCTAGTCAGCATGCTAAACTCCTCTGCGCAACACTTCTCCTCTTTCTATACAGAGAAGAAACAGCTAAACAACGTAGCTATCTGAGCACTCTCCGTGGAGGGGAATTAAAAAAGAAAAATGAGACACTGTACCATTGACCTTGGTTCACTGTTATTCTACTACCCATATTCATAGGTTATAAAGCCAGAAGGGACGACTGTGATCATCTAGTCTGACCTCTGGAAAAACATCTAATCTTGATTTTAAAATCTTGGCTTGTTTGTTTAATCTCAGACCTCCTCCAAAATTCTCTCCTGGTCACAGAGCCCATCAATAAAATTTGACATGGGTTATAGGAATTTTAAGAAGGCGATTATAGGGTTAGCAAGAGGCAAATTAAGCCATATAATGGAAGTCATGTTACAGCTTATAGCTTAGAGAGGTTACCATGAAACAAGTATTTTGAAGTCTGCAGAAAGAAGTGTATTGTTTGTACTTCACCATTACAGCTATTCTAACTTGTCTCTCACATCCTCCTTTTTAACCTCCTTTCTTGTGGTCTTATTTGCATTGTAAATATCTGAGTGTGTGTAAGATGGCAAACTTCCATTCTGTCTAAACACTGGTAATACTGTCTACTTTTCTACTGCAGGTGAGCTTCAATGAATTCTGTTCATATTTGCTTTACTTTCATTTCCACATCATCCTTTCCAAGAATAGCCATTTTAAGTTAATACCTATTCCACCCATGTGCTCCTCTTCCAGAGATTTGTTGATAATTCCAAGATAAAATGTTTAGGAAAAATGCCTTTTAGAAACCTGGAATTGATTTTACTTCCAAAGACTGAGTTTCAGGTCCTGACGCCACAAATCAAGGGATGGTTCTTGCTGTATTGTCCTGGCAAAGGTCCCTCTCCCTAGGTGGCAAGGATATCAGTCTCCTAAAGGGAAGGGTAACTTGTATAGATCTTTGTGGTACTTATCCTGGAAATAAAAGGCTGAAGTGAAAAGGTATTAGCTGCATCTAGGAGAACTTACACTTGATGAGTTAAATCCTTTTTAGTGGGATATTTAGAAGTGTAGGAAGACCACTGGCTACAATAAAAAGCCATGTTTGGAAGAAGAAGCTTTTGTCTTGGAGAGCTAATGCAGATCTTGAGTAATTTTTGTGGTCTCCAGTGCTTTACATTTAGAGTTAATTTGGAATTGGTTAATAATTAACAAGTAACATTTAGCATATCCATTGTTTTGTCTTTCCTAGATAAATAAGGCTCTGCATTTTTAAATGTAAGATATAGCTTCTCTCTCTCTCTTCTAAAAGAGAGGATGATACAGCAAGTTACAGTAGTCCTTACCATGAAATTTTTCTTCCACTGGATACCCTCTTAAAGGAGCACTGTGCTTTGTCCTTAAACTTTAAGATTGTTCAGTGAGTGTCACCCAGACCAGTAAAGTAGCTAAACTCACAAATTGAGATTGTCTCCCATTCTCTGATCCCTTTGTAATGTATAAAAGGGCTGGAACAGCATAAAAAGACCCAGAAGCCCTATATCCGACCAGGAAGGGGGGTTGTTACGTGCCTGGATGCTCTGCAAGGACGAGGCCCACACACACAGGTGAATTAATTGGCTTTAATGAAGGTTAAGTGACATACCCGCAACGGGAACTTCACGCGTTGCTGCCACTGGCTTGGGGAGTCCAACGTCCGAACAGCTCGGTCAGGTTCGAAGTTCAATGCGCAAGCTCTAGCCCTTAGCAATTATAGCATCATGCTAATAGCATGCAAACTAGCCTTATACATATGCAATAAGGGACTTTCCAGCAGCAATGGCCGCCTCCTCTGGCCTTGGGCCAGGGACTTTCTGCAAACTTTTCTGCAGTTCCTCAAAACACCGGGGCTTCCCACACAGGGCGGTTTTAACTGGTTAAAAGCAGCAGCTGCAAGCAACTTCTGTCCGCTCATAACCTTTCCTTGAGAAAGCGCAAGCCCTAGCTCAAACCGTGACAATATCTTCCGGGGTCCCTCACAGGGGTGAAGGTGTTTCCCCTTGTGCAGGCACTGTGGAAACATCTGTAAGATGGCCTCTTGAGGACCCCCTTGCAAGATCTTGGGAAGGAAGCTCTCTGTTGGGATCAGAGCTGCAGCACATAATGTGGAGATTCTTGGCAGTGCCACTGCCCATGGGGCAGTCCTGGGTGGCTGCCCTAACTTAGGTTTTAAGGGGTGTCTAAATTATGCTGGGAGCTTCTGGAGCCCCTGGAGCAGCCCAGAATTTGGAGGACACAAAGGTGGCTTACGATTAGACATGCTGCTATCAGAGGCGTGATTGCAACAGATGTGGATGCACCTAAGCTAGCTTTGATCAAACTAGTTCAAATAACAATGACAGTGAAGCCACAGCAGCTCCAGAACCCACCCAGGACCCTGGGTATGTACTCAAGTGATTAGCTAATGATACTGTGTCACTGGTATTGTTACTCGAGCTGGCTAGAGCAAAGCTACCTCAGGCATAT
The DNA here is from genome assembly GCF_007399415.2 of Gopherus evgoodei. NCBI lineage: Eukaryota > Metazoa > Chordata > Testudines > Testudinidae > Gopherus > Gopherus evgoodei. The sequence goes on along the minus strand of NC_044325.1, from coordinate 109,255,357 downwards.
GTTACTCCTGGGGGAATTCTGCGTCACAGCACATGCACAGAGTATATGTCCTCCCTGCTTCGCGGCAGAAAAATGACTTTCTCATGGGGAAGCAAAGGAAAGCCACAAGAGCGGTCATGCAACCCTCCCCAACATTATGTTTTGGGTGCCCAGGGCAGCCAGCAGAGAGGTAAATCACTGTGGGGCAGAGGGCAGGACTGGGGAAGACACAACAGTTGACTCCTACCCTGCGCTGGGCTCAGTTGCGTGTCCCAGCTGGGCTGGGGAAGAGGGGACTTCCTCCTCCCCTGCACAGCATCGGAGCTGGGTCAGACTCACCCCCAAATTTCTTCCCCCGTTGTAGGAAGCTCTGCAAACTCCCTTGCCCCCTGCTTCCTTTACCCATTGCTTCTTAGCTGCAGAGAGTGGGATCCCTGTACAGGCAGCTGCTCCCCCATCTGCCCAATCCCCATGCATCCAGACCCCTTCATACCCAGACCCTCCCACTGAGCCTCACCTCCATACTTAGAACCCCCCCAATGAGCCCCACTTCCCCTGCACCTGGATTACCCGAATGAGCCCGACTCCCCCCACACCAGGATCACCACCCCACCAAGCTCACCTTCCAAGCATCTGGACCCCTCACTGAGCCCCCACACCCAGACTCCCTTGCCAAGCTCTATCACTGCATCACCCAGAAACCCCTCTGAGCCCCAACCACCTTCACCTGGACCCCCCTACAGAGTCCCATTACTGTTGCACCCGGAACCCCCCAACAAGCCCCTGTGCACGCAGATCCTCCTGAAACCCAGATCCCCGACTGAGCCACTCGCACCCAGACTGCCCCACAGGGAACCCTCTTAACCCACACCTGGATCCCCCCCACACTAAGCCCCTCTACATTTGGATCCTGCCTGCTCGCACCTGGTGCACCAGGGTCCTGCAGTGTTACTGGGACAAGCCCTATCATTGTGCTGTGTCAGGGTTGGGTTCAGCCTCACCGCTGAGTCCGTGTCCTGGGTGGGTCGGGAGCTGCACAATGATCTCCCACCTCTGTGCAGCCAGTGGCCTGTGCTTCCCAATGCCATACTGGAGCCTCCACATTTATTTGACAAAATTTGCAGAATTTTAAAATATTGTGCAGAGAATTATTATTTTTTGGTGCAGAATTTTTAATTTTTTGGCGCAGAATGCCCTCAGGAGTAATATGTGCTGCAGTCACACCTCTGATTCCAGTGTAGACAGACCCTCAAAGATGCAGCGCAGAATCTCACCCATTCTTGTCCTCAGAATTGTGTCATGTACAGTAATTGGGTAAGAATCAGAAGCAGGTTAGTACATCCAGTTAGTGTAGAGACTGGATTAAAGGGTAGATCTAGACTGTCTTCGTGCTATTTATAATATTGTTGTGCTGTATTCAAACAGAGATATATTGTGCTGTCAACATTTGCACTCTGAGTGAAGAACTGACTATAAGTCATTACAGATGGTTGACAGACTGCAGTAAATCCCAACTAATGAAGAAATGCAGAGCATGTTAATTTATATGTAAGTTGAAGCAATTGGCTGCTAACAAAGCCTTTAAAATTATCTCTGTACTGAGTGATCATAAATCACCTGTGTGAGACTAATATTTCAATAATAAATAATATATTTTAAATTAAAAACTACATAGCTTTAAATTATACTGTTATAATTTGATAACTTGTCCTGCAATTCACTGAATAAACTTCAGTCCATGTGCCAAAATAATGTTGCAAGAAATAATTATATTTTACGGAACCAATTTATTATGAGCAGCAATCTCAAAACATGAATATATTGTCTTTCAGATCTAACTGTTATGGTGTTCAGGTTATGTGGAGGATATAGTTGCAGTTTAATAAACATGCAATATACAGTCATATAATTGTAAATAAAAAAATAATTCCAAAGAGCACAACATTTTTTACAGGGTGATCCACTTTAGCAGTAGTTTGCACTTTTACAGTCAAGGAAAACAATAAGATTAGATTCTGCTTCAGTGGAGAAATTGGTTTGATTCCTGCGTTTTGACTTTGGAAAAATAGAATCAAAATTGGTCAGTGGATTTCTTATCTCGATGGTTATCCTCCAGACTGTTTTAAAAATTGGCACTGTTGAACTGAGAAATATCTCTTCATCAGTACTTGACACTAGCATGGCTGTACTGTCAGAATATTGCAATCTCCAGAGTATTAGGTAGAGAAGTAGACAAAGAAGGAATGAAATGTGGAATAATTAGTATGCATCATTCCATTGTATATTCTTTGTGAGCACACTTCATTTGCCAAAGTGTTATTGGTATAAGGCAGTGGTTTCCAAACTGGGGTTCGTGAAATGTTACAGGGGGTTTTCAGAAAAAAATTCCCTAATGGTGGACAGAGCTGTCCCTAGGGACCCTGGACAACACAGGGCTAGCAGCCCAGAGCCCCTGGACTTCCAAGAGCTAAGCAGATCAAAGCAAATATCTCTGTCACACTGAGAAGATTTAAACTTCAAGACTCCTTGTAAGAAATGGAAAGGGAGGTGGATAATTTTTGCTGTTTTTAAAATTAAACAGGCAGCTAGGATTGTTTTTAAAATTATTCTGAAGAACAAGTTTAAGCTTTGTTGTAACATGCGTTGTTTGCCTGGACTGCTCAAGACCTGAATGCTTGTGTAGGAGGAACTCTTTGAGTTGGCTTAAATACCTTCATGATGAAACATAGGAGTCTTGTCTTATAACAGGCTTATTCAAAGTGGTACAAGCTACGAAAATGAGATCTTGGAAGAGTGTTGCCGTTTTCATAGTGTAATAAAAATACTGTAATGATAAATAAGAACATAAGAATGGCCATACTGGATCAGACCAAAGATGCATCTAGCCCAGTATCCTGTCTACCGACAGTGACCAGTGCCAGGTACCCCAGAGGGAATGAACAAAACAGCTAATAATCAAGAGAGCCATCCCCTGTCGCCCATTCCTAGCTTCTGGCAAACAGAGGCCAGGGACACTTAATAACAGTTTGTAATAAGCATGTCATAAAAACAAATTTTATATTTCCAAGATCACTGCTTTTTATAATTTATCCTCAGGTAAAGGAGAAAATCCCTGGAAATATTCATTTTTAGGAGGGAGTTCGCGAGACTTGACATTTTAGTGAAAGGGGTTCACAGGTTGTTAAAGTTTGGGAACTGCTGGTATAAGGCATTCTAATGAAACAACCTTGATGTAAGTCCAGCTGCAATATTTAGAAGTTCCGTCCATATTTTAGACAGGTGTTAAAATTCTAGGATATCTTTAAAGAAGATGTTTAGAAAATAACTTTTTTTTTTTTGTTTGTTCTCTGTACATGTTTGCTGACATGAATTATCTGAATATGTGAAAACAGCTAGACTTAAACAGCAGCTATACTTCCTCAGGTTAATCATCCATTATGGAGTCTTCTCACAGGGAGCTGACCGCTGTTGTAACAGAGTCGTGGATTAGATGGACCCTGGACTGATCCAGTATGGAAGTTCCTATGTTCTTCTCCTCCCAGCAGTATCAGAACAGCAAGTCATGACTGCTAAAAATGACTAGAATAACTTTGTCTCTAGGTGTCTTCTCCCTGTTTTGAGAGCGTGAGAGTGTGTGTGTGTATAATATAATATATACATATGCACACTACATAGCAGCATGAGGTGGATTTTCTTTGCCAGCGTGATGGACAGTTGCTGATTCATGAAAGAAAACAACCATCCTGCCAAGAACTGGAAATTTGCCATGTTGCTAAATAAACTGAGATCCCACTCCCATGGGCAGAATGGGATTTCAGAATGAACCATTAGTTTTCTTACTGAATGCAGCAAGATTGAATGTAACAGATGAAACTACTGTTTTTCTGTGTTTTTTTCTCTTACTCTAACTTAGAACTCCATGACTAAGCAACAGTGTAATGAAGGCATTTTAGATTACATTTCCATCTAAGCAATTCCTTTTGCCAGTAAACTATTTATTAGGATAGTTCTCTGTATACATAGAATCTATTTTACTTTTATCACCAAATTCTTTATGAGGGGAGTGAGGGAACAATTCAGAGTAGATCCATGGATTCCAAGAGGGGTTTAATTATCAAAATAAAGGTTCAGAGTGATGAGAGGAATTTTAATAAAGTGAAAGGTATCAATGAAGACAGGAGCTTAGAAGGATTCAGTAAAGGGCATTTTATGAATAACAAGAACATCCAGAGTTACAGTAGGTAGTATTATCAACAAACTCTAAGAACTTTGAAAGGGGAATAAACTGTCATGCTTAAGGGCATCAGCCAACCCCTAATTAATGAGGGTTAAGGAGAAACTTTCCCTATGGTCAGATTATTCTGTAACTGCCTGCTGTAGGATTTATTGCACCTGCCTCTGACACATTTGGTACTGGACTAGATGGAGCACAGGTTTGATCCAGTATGGCAATTCCTGTATTCCTATGAAAAAAAATTTTCACCTAAATCCTAAAGTCTATTTCTAGCAAAATTCCCATTGCCTGAATAAGTTCTGAGGGCTTGATTCTCTGCTTAGACAGAGTGGAGAAGTGGGTTGCAGAGAGTTGGTTGCAATTCCCTGGTTCTACCTGACCCCCACATACATTAAAGTGTTGAGAGAACTGGGCACAGAGGAACATTGCTCTGCAGAGCTCCACCCACACTTAGTCATTGGAACACCTCTAACATGCCCCTTTCCTCCTCTTATGTGGCGAGGCAGCAGACCCAGCTCCACTGGCTTTTATTGGTTGAGAGATTCCTGTGCTGGTTGAATGTGACCTTACCAAACTGGAGACTCCAGCCCTGAGTAAAAACTTAGGCCCCATTATTCTGTTGCCATTAATGAGGTTGAGTAGTAGCTTACTCCATGAAAAGTTTAAATTAATTGATGTTAATCTGACATGAAATAAAGGGCCTTCTTGCAGAGTAAAGTACTGCTTAAGTAAGAGTGGCAAAGTCTGGCCCTAGGTGGAGGACTCTTTTCTTTGTGGGAGATGGAACGTTAATTATTAATAGTAGTAGTGGGAACTGGTAGATAGGGGAATAATCAACAGTAAATTTCTTATGTAAAATTCCTCCTATTCTGCATGTCTCCAAATCCATCAGATTAGAGGATTTTACTGCATACAAAATACATGGGCTGCCAAATTCCTTGGTGATAAAGATGCCAATATCACTTCTGCCTCAAAATGAGGGTCATCATTGAGTCAAGGCAGTGAATGATGAAATACAATTATATTGTACATTATAATAATGACTCATGTCTTGTAGGTGCCCGTGGTATGCAATCTGGATGTTTTGCTCATTCTGGTGGATGTTTAATTTTGTTTTCTCTTACCATTGGCTGGCATCACCTCTCTTAATGGCTAATGAGACTAGTTGTAGCAGAAATTTTGCAAAAGTTCCATTTTTGGAACTTTGAGTTTTGATTCAGTAAATTAGTGCAATTACAGTAGTACAGTTATCAGTGACTGCTGGTTTCCATTGCATATCTCAAGCTACAAAGATTTTACAAGAACTTTTCCTCAACCAAACCAAACCTATTGCACTTTAATATGTAAACCTTTGCTGAAGGCCCTGTTGTTCTGTTGCTCACGCAGTGGTGAACAATTGTTTCCTGGAGTACTTCCATTGAAGTCAGTGGAACTGCTTGAGAATAACTGCTAATAAAAATCAGAGGCTCTCATTTTCTCCCCCAAAAGATTTTAAACATGGGCCGGATGATTAGCTGGTGTTAAGGGGTAGTTGTGTAAATCCATTGGCCCAAAGTGTGTCCCCTTAAGCAACTATTCAACATTGCTACAGTTTTATTCTATTTAATGCTTGCTTTTTATTATGGTCAATGCTAAATATAGAATCATAGAATATCAGGGTTGGAAGGGACCTCAGGAGGTCATCTAGTCCAAACCCCTTCTCAAGGCAGGACCAATCCCCTTACAGATTTTTGCCCCAGCTCCCTAAATGGCCCCCTTGAGGGTTAAGCTCACAACCCTCGGTTTAGCAGGCCAATGCTCAAACCACTGGGCTATCCCTCCCCGACCCTAAAAAAAGGAGGAGTCAAAGTGGTGTTTAGGACCCTCAGAAGGGGCCCACACTATCAGGTACAAATACCTGTCTCCAGCCTCTCTCCTGTAAATATTAAAATATGTTCTTCTTTTGGAGACTCTGCATTTCCATTCATGGGAAAGGGAGTTAAAACAAAATAGCATCACTACTGTAAATAACTGTAATTTTGTTTGTAAGGATATGAGCGCAACAAGAAAAAATGTCCCACCAAGTATCTTTCTTCAAATTACCCCGATAATAGGTAGTCAAAATTTTTGAATCTTCAAAAGCTTCAAATTGCTGTAAACATGATTTTGTGGTTAACATGCAAGAATGTAAATCAGGCAATCTGGTTTCTATTCCTGTCTCTGTGAAGAGTAATTTAAGACATTATATTCTCCATACCTCAGTTTCCCCAACTGTCAAAGATAAAAAATAATGTTCTTTACGAGGGTGTTGTGAGACTAAATTCATTGAAGTCTGGAAAAGGTCTTTGGGATCCTCAAAGGGAAGGCATTATGGAAATACAAGGTATTATCATTATTATAACAGAATACTGCCATAGTATTGGGCTCTTTTGGCTGGTACAGTGTCAATTTTCTATCGGATGACTCCTATGACTAGGGGCTGTCCACTCTCTTTACAGAGAAGTGGACTGTTTGATTCCATCTCTGATTACTGTGGCCCCACTGTATTGCAGTACAGCACAATATAACCTCAGAACCAGGATAGTCTTCATTGTTAAATATATACTGACACAGTGAGATAAATATGCCGGATCAGATTCTGCTCTCAGATGTGTGCGTGTACAATTATTGCTGAAGTTAACAAGAGGTAAGGTGTGTGTGTGGGTGAGTGTGCCTGAGGTCAGGTTTGACTACAGGGTACTTAAGTACCTAATTTTAAATACTGCAGTAGGATTAGGGTTGTAGTTTTCTTTGGTGTTAAACTGTGGAGCCCTTCTGTAATGGCAAGTAAATGAAAGGAGAAATTGTGCTCTGGCTGTAGTGTTTTAAGTTATAGAACGCATTAGCTGGTCCAAAGAAGAGATTCCAATGCTTATGGCTTTATTAGCCTTCCTTTCACAGACATTGAGCAGAAAGGATCATTTAAGTTTACTGTGTGTATATATGCAGGAGATTTACACGATTAAAAATAGGAATGTTGTTCTTAATCTGCTGGGAACATTTTATTTTTTATATTTGATGTAAAATAAGTTTATGAAAATGACTTCAGTTTAAATAGACTCTGTGGATATAGTACTTTTCCACTGAATTTACCAGGAGCTGTGAATGTGTTATAACAAACTGCACTGCAGGCTGCAGCATCTGATTGTCATGCCAGGAGCATCACTAGCGTAGAGCTAAATAGAGATTGGTGAGGAAACTGGGTCAGAAAACAGGCCTACTGTACCCGCAGAGACTGCAGAGTGCAATAGCAAAGAAACAGTGTGTCCACGGCATGGCACTGTCTTACAAAACATAGATGAGTAGGCTGGTGAGAACATGTTTTTGATATTACGCATGGCTCAGGCTAGAGTTGCTTCTGCTTCTCTCCCGCTGCCTCTCTCCCTCTCCCCGCCCAATTCCCAGCCCGTTTTTTGCCAGGTGATTTTTAGCTGTGGCCATTTTGCCTCTCTCCCTTCTATAGTCCATAATTCATTTTCCTTTCTCCCAGAGCTCAGAAATATCCTTGCTGATTTCCTATAAAATAGGAAGGACACTGTAGGCTGATTTTCTGTATTAGATGTGGTGTTAAATGATGTAAAATCAGTTAACATCCCTCTCCTTCATCACAGCATATGAAAACTGTATGAAAGGTATGTGGCAAACTGACCAGGAATCTGGAGCACCTTGCTCAAAAAAATAAAAAAGGCCCTTTGATCCAGTTTGATTCGCTTAATAACATTGGCTTATTAGATATGTCATGAAGAATAAAATTTAAAAAAACAAACAAGCAAAGGCACTACAAGGTCCTGAATGGCTTTGCTTTTTATTAAGTGGAACGCTGCATCATCACAGAATGTGGTTGCTGCATGAATGGAGTGTTAAACATGAGAGATGAAGGGAAAGCAAAGACCAAGTCCAGAAAGAGCACTCTGAAGCATTTTCCCTTGGGCATTTTGAACAGTTAAGTGCAGGATTTTTTAGTCCCTAAAGATTATTTTTTCAATTATAACTGACACTGGATGGAGTGAAAGAACTTCTATCTTTATTAATTTTGTTTTGTTTTTGAGGTTTGCTTTAGATGTGAACCCACTAAGGAAATGGGGAAACAGAAAAAAAAAAAGTATATACATATTGCAGTTTGTAGAGGACTGTACCTCAGTAACTAAAAGGGAAAAATACTTTTTAGAAACATTGCTATATGTGGCCCATAACTGCCACAGATAAATGGAATATGGGTTAGTTTGAGTCCTCAAAATTTTAGGCAGGCAATCATGCAAGGTGTTAAATGCCCGCATCCCTGCAGTTGCTGACCTCAATTGAAGTTAATGGACCTAATGCAAAACCCACTGAAGTAGATGAAAGGCCTCCCACTTGCTTCAGGGGGATTTGGATCAGGCATAAGGTGAGGGAAGCAAGAGCTTTGGTGATAGCCCAGGACAGGTTTTTTATATATCCCAGTCTTGGAATCTGAAAAGTGGAAGTTGAGAAGCCTGACATTTTTGTGTGTTTAAAAAAACAACAAAAAACCCCAACAAAAAACAGAACAAGAAGGGAATTATCAATACAGCCTAAGTGCCAAAAACAGGGAGGAATCTCTCCTCTTCCTCACTCTGCCCGTTCTCATCCCACAGCAGAAGTTAGTGATGGTAAGTTAGTTGTACTGTTGAGGTAAAAGACAGAGTGGTGATGCTGCTGGTTTGTTGGTTAAGCCCAGTTCACTGTGTCTGTTGGCAAAAGCAAAATATCACAAACATGAGCACAAGTTTTTCATTTCAGCCCAGAAATAGACCCACATCCACAGCAATCTGCAGTTATTTGCAAAGCTAATGAGTACCATGGCACATCTTAAATTCATCTTGGCAAATCTTAGCTTGAGTTATGCATCCACTTCAGTATAGCCTGGCTAAGCAAAGTAAAGAGGCAGATAGGGATGGTGCAATGATTAAGGTGCTAGCTTGGACCTGAAACCTGCATTCAGTTCCATTCTCTGCCACAGAACTCTTTGTGCCACCTTGGGCAGATCACTTAGTCTCTCTGGGTAAAATGTTCAAAAGCACCATTTTCAAGAGTGATTTAAGCATGTGGAAGCCTAATCCCATTGCAAGTTACTTCTGAAAATAAGATTTAGGAGCTTTTGAACATTTTACCATGTGTTTCTTAGTTCCTAGTCTGTAAAATGGAGATACCACTTTCCTATCTGACAAGGATATTGTAAGGATGTATACATTAAAGATTGTGAAGTGCTCAGACACTGGTAACTGGGGCCACATAAATCCCATAGATGGGCTCAGGGAATTGATGTATCAGAAAGGTACTCTGCCAGCATTAACTTAATGTTTAAATTAAACTGTGAGGGATGCAGTGGAGCAAATAAGCTAAAACTTTCTGCCCTTAATCACCCACAGTCATTGCAGATTAGAGCTCAACCCTGCAGGCTCCCAAAGGAATGTTATTGAAGCAGCCACAGTATAGCTTGTTGTTGCACAGCAAGGGGTTACAAACATCTTATAGGCAGTGTGTTGCCATGGTTTTATATATCACCCTGAACCTATTTTCCTAACCTGTGTAATACTGCCTTTGTGCAAAGCTGTAACCCCCTTCAGACAACAAGACCTGAAACAGAGGACTCACAGGATATATACGATCAAGTGTTGTCCACTTTACGTATATGAGTGTCACAGCTCACTGGGTGTCATTCCAAAATGCATCTGTCTCAGCCCCTGACATCTTTTCCTTCAGAAAACAACTTGCAGTCTGTGCGTTTCTGGGCTTTAACAAAGCACCCAACCTACCGTAGAAGCTTAAATGCCAGGTAAATGTGTGGCTTAGTCCTCAGGGTCTTTCCTCTTGTTTTATTGTCCCTGACAGTAGAGCTTATGCGGTAGGGGCAGTGCAAGGTGAGACTGCATGCTGTCTGAGCCTGACTTTCTGAAGAATGACCATGCACAGTATCTTCTGGCGGAGACATGGGAAATCTGCATCTGTATTAGTCACTCAGAGTAGCACTTTGCCCATTCATTTTAAATGCTAGCTCAGTAGAGCTCTCTGAGTGGAGCTTTTTCCTTTCCTTTTCTTTTCGGAAAAGGCAGTCACATGATTAAAAAAAATAGCATGCAGGGCCCATGGTGGTGGTCTGAATGGGCTCAAAAAGGATATTTGGTCAAATTTTCAAACCTGTTTGCCTAAAGTTAGACTCTGAAATAGTGTTTAGGCACCTGAATAAGTGGCCTGATGTTAAAAAATGCTGAGCAACCCAGCAACTGCCATTGACTATCCATTTTTAAGAACAGACCACTTATTTAGGTGCCTAAATAATGTATTTGGAGCCTAGCTTTAGGCACTTATTTTTTAAAAATCTTATCCTGTGGCTCCCCGTTGCTCTGCAAGGAATCAGGTCTCATAATAATAATGTTCTCACACCTGTGAGTAGTTTCTCAACAGATGTACATTTAGGTCTTCCAGGCAGCCAGTATGTTCTCTGGAGTTAGCCTTGCCTCAGGATTTTAGTTATTGGATGAAATTTTTCTAATTGTGGTTACCAGAGCTCTTATTCAGTACCTTTTATACAGCTGTCTGGTGAATGTCCTCAGCAAACTGGTTTGAACACTCTCCTGTCTGGAATGGATGCTGAATTCTTCCCTGGCTTCCTTTTATGGCACCAACAGAACAGTGAAAGGAGGTGGGAAACTGGAGATTAATCACAACATTCAATAGGTGTAGGGAGATATTCTCTGAAGCTGCAAAGTCTATTGGCACGAGCAGAAAGTTGGGAGTCAGGCTGTTTGATTCCAGTACTCTTCTATGTGCTTTCTGTATGTAGGATGAGTCTATTAACCCCTCTGTACTCTATTTCCCTGTCTATAAAATGGGTATAACAATAATTGCTTTCCTTTTTGAAGCACTTTCAGATCCTCAGATAAAAAGGAACTGATGGGGAAAGGACTCTTATCTTTTAATTCTAACTTTTGGGTCATGGGGCTTTGCAGTAGGCCCCCTTGACCTTTACTCTCATGAAGTATGGAATTGGCTTTCATTTTCTGAAAAGAGATGAGAGCAAAGCATTAAAATATGTATCTAACTTGTAGCATCAAGTATTAACTGTTATTGGGTTACACTACTTTTGTGACATTATTTCATGGGGATGCTGTAAGTGGTTTCGGGTCACCAATGTAAAAACTGGCAGATTTTGTAGTCAATGGAGGAGACCAGCCACGAAGTTAAAGGAGATCAGTAGAAGTAAAATCCTCCTTGTCAATCATTATGAAAATACAATGGTAATCTTAGACAAGAACTTGGGAAGGAACAGTTATTACTGTGAAAGTGGCATGGCTTGGTAGTTGAACCCAGATCTCCTGAATACCAGTCCAGTGCTGTAATCACAAGACCATCATTCCTTAATGCACTGTCTATCAATAGGAATTTTATTTGTATTGTGGGAACAGGAGGAAATAAATACACAGGTTACAATTATTTATGAGGTTGCAGGGAAAGAAATATTTTTGACATTCTTGCCAGTAATCAAGAGTGGCATGTACCTAAACATAGACTCTCTTCTGCTCTGAGTGGATTGTATTTCCCAGAATTCATATTATCCCTTGAATTAATAAGATAAACACTAGCACCTTGCCTTTAGTTTTGACGAAGCTGGTTTCAGGATTCATTTGATAAAAAAAAACAACAGAATTTCACTGCTGTTTTCTCTCTCTATTTAAAAATGCTTCTGCTAAGCTCATGAGCCTGTAAGAGTTTTTGTTTCATTTTTATTAAGTGAGCTTGCTTGCTTATGAAAGTTCTTCCTTATCTTTCATTCCTGAAGTAAAAAAGTTATGTATTACACAGTGTACTTTATTTGTATACTTTTTTTATGTTCATATCTCAAACCCTCTGAATGTTGTTTGCCTTTTACATTAAAAATACAATGCAGTGCATATAAAAAAAAATGAAAACTTGAGTTTTTTGTTTTTGTTTTAACCAAAATAAAAATCTCTTCAGGGATGTTAGCTGTTTGGCATTCGAGTTGAAAGGGATAGTGCCCGGCATAGGCGCCGACTACCCCTCTGCCCAGTAGGTGCTCGACCCCCCCATCCATCTACGGCCATCGCTCCGCCTCCATTCCAACCCTTCCCCCAAGTCCCTGCCCTCTTCCCCCAAGTCCCCGCTCCTGTCCCACCTCTTCTCTGTCTCCTCCCCTGAGCACGGTGCGTCCCGGCACCTCCCCCTCCCTCCCGGAAAGCCCTAAGTGCCACCAAACAGCTGTTAGGCAGTGGGGGTGGGAGGCGCGAAGCGCTGGGAGGGAGGAGGAGAAGCGGGGATGCGGCACGCTGCAGGGGAAGAAGGAGGTGAGGAGGAGGGAGTTTGGTTGCTGGTGGGTGCAGAGCACCTGCTAATTTTTCCCCGTGGATGCTCCAGCGCCTTTGGCGCCTGGTTCTTGGCAGTATAATGGTAGCAGTTAGCGTCATTTCAGAACATCACTTTTCCCCCTGCTTGCAAAGAAGAAATGTGTATTTTGTATTTTTCAATATCCACTTTTTAATACATTCTCCTCCTCCACTCCTGTCCATAGAATCCTGTTGTTGAGTTTAGAGTCAAAAAGAGGCATTGGAAGTTGCAGCAGTTGAAGTACAAACATTTGGATATCCAGTGACATGGCCACAAGAGGGATTAAATAGATGAAAGAAAAGTAAATGTTCTGCCCAGCTATCGTTTCTGCTAAAGTTATCCCAGAGCTGATTTTGTCATGAGAAAGATGTTGATAAGTTTTTGGTTATGATCTATGTATTTTTATCAGGAATTACAAATCTAATCAGTGAAAACATTTCATGATGCTGATGTGGTGTTAGGCCATTAACGTCTCAGTTTTATTTCTGTTCCTTTGTATTTATTTTCATGGTAGTGTGAAATAATGTCTTCTTTAACACTTAATAATAGAATATAGCAGCCCTAACACCATAAGTAAACTTTAGAAACAAATAGTTAAAATATGCAAGGCTGCATTTTTAATGAGTTGCTGTGTGAGAAATTGTAAAATTCGGTGTCAGAGTTTGGGATTTGGGTGCTTAACTCTCTTAGGTTCCTTTGAAAACTCCAACTTATGTTAACATCAGACCATGCAGGTATAAGTACTGTGTATGTTTGTTGGGGCGGGGCAATGATTGCAGTAGTCAAATGTGTTACTGTCAGTACTTCTGAGCTCACAATACACACAGTTTGCCTGAAAGACTCCTTGGCCAGTAGCTAAACAGTTTACTGATATAGTACCTGATCCGAAGCCCATAGAAGTCAATGGGAGTCTTTCCATTGACTTCAATGGGCTTTGAATCTGTCCCAAACTAAAATTTTGCTTAAAGTTTGTTTGTTATTTCTATTTCAGATAAGAGCTCTTACTGTCTATTTAAAACAGTCTTGCAGGAGTGCTTCACCACCAGTTCACCTTTATTTGGTTTTGGTACCTAAACACTTTTTTATGGATCTATAAAGTTATCACAATGGGTGATATCCAGGTCATGACTCACTCTGCATTGTCTGTCTACAGTCATTCTTTTCTTTCCCACCTCTGATTATTGGACTTCTGGACAAAATCCTGAATATCTTTAGGCTATCTCCACCCTTTGAACTATACCACCCATGATGTCCAACTTTGAGGCCACAAGAAGTAGAATAGGAACAACTGGCTTCTGTTGCAGTCCATCATTACTGTTCCTTTACTTTTGCTTCTGGGGCTTGATTTTGAGTAATGACAGGTGCTACTCTCCTTTACTTCTGAGCTGAAATACCGCTGAACGTTCCCATACTTCGGTCACGGAGCAAGAGGGTAGGACCAAGAACTGAATTTTCAGTTCCTTTGTGCTACGCTTAAGTTAACATTCTAGTCCTTTGTTCTACAATTTTAAATTTTCCAGGAACACTATAAAAGATTTGAAACAAAATAGGAGCTATCCCCATTCTTCTCTTTGGAAGCCATTATATTTTTTTTCTACAAATAGAGTCTCTCCTACAGTTCCTCAGCTTATAGTGTGTTGTTTCCCATTTCCACAGTTGTTTCTGAGGTTTGCTAGAGCTCGTCTATATTATAGACTGTACCAGAGCGAGGCACTTGGATGATAGGACAGATACAAGTACTCTGAGAAAGATTAGACATGTCTGTAAAGACGAGATCATTATAAACCTATTGAATGAACAGTGTGATGAAAACAGAATATGAGACTTTTTCTAGAGACTTAACGTCTGCCTATATTTAGTTCTTTCTTTGTCTCCCAGAGGTTACATGTATTAAGGATGTCTTCCATTAGAAGCGGCAGTCGTTCTATTCGTAAAATCCACTCTAAGCCTTAATGCAAAATCTAGGTCAGTGCCAATGATAAAAAAAACAAGCTGGGTACTTAGTTGTATTTTGCTTCTTTATCATCCGTTTCCCTTGGGGCCTTTTGCTATCCTTAGAATTTCTGTACCTTCTTTCGCTCCCAGCCCATTTTTAAGGATGCACAAAAACTTTCAGTTCAGCAGAGATTTGGAAGCATAACAAAATGGTCTGTCAGTTTGCCACACTGTCACTACTGAATCCAGGGGCTCAGCTCATTTTCTGCAAGTAAGCTTTCTGAAAGAAAAATCTATGTACCTGAATCATGAAAAGTATTGGATTTTTGTTGTTTTTATTTACTATTTATTGAGAGATCGGGGCCCCATTTTGGTAGGAGCTGTACATATATTATGTCTAGGAAGAGAGAATCTCACTGCCCTGAAGATCTTGTAATCTAAATAGACAAGAGACATAAAAAGGATGGGGAAAAGTGTTAAATTATCATGCTGCCACTATGAATCCATGGTATGCCCATACCTTGAATACTGCATGCAGATGTCGTTGCCCCATCTCAAAAAACATATATTGGAATTGGAAATGGTACAGAGAAGGGCAAGAAAAATGATATGGGGTGTGAAACAGCTTCCACATGAGCAAGGATTAAAAAGACTGGGACTCTTCATCTTGGAAAAGAGATGACTAAGGAGGGATATGATAGAGCAGTGGTCCCCAGTGCAGTGCCGGCATCTGTGTGCGCCTGCCTACTGACAAGGGAGTGCCCTGCCGCCGAGGAGCGCGACCGCCAAACAAGCAGCGCTTGAAACGCCATTGAGAAGCGGCAACGTCAAGAAGCGTTGCACGAAATGTCGCTGCTTTTCCGGCGGCGACGCTTCTTCGCATTGCCGCTTCTCGGCGACATTTCGGCGGCTGCTTGTCCAGCCGCTGTGCTCTTCAGTGGCTAGTCGTCAGGCGCCTGCCACATTGAAAAGGTTTGGGGACCACTGTGATAGAAGGCTATAAATCTTTGACTGGTTTGGAGAAAAGTGAAAAAGGAAGTGTTATTTACTCCTTCATATAACACAAGAACTAGGGGTCACCCAGATGAAATAATAGGCTGCAGGTTTAAAATAACAAAAGAAGTACTTTACACAATGCACAGTCAACCTGTGGGACTTTCTTGCCTGGGGATGTTCGTGAAGACCAAAACTAAACAAAGCTCAAGAAAGAACTAGATAAATCATGGAGGATAGGACCCTCAATGGCTATTAGCCAGGATGGGCAGGGATGCAAAACCATGCTCTGAGTGTCCTGAGCCATCGTTTGCCAGAAGCTGGGAGTGGATGACAGGGGATGGATCACTCAATGATTGCCTATTCTGTTCTTTCCCTGGCACTGGCCAGTGTGAAGACCGGATACTGGGTTAGATGGACCATTGTTCTGATCCAATATGGCCACTCTTATGTTCACAAGGAAGCCTGTGGCAGAGCAAGGACTGGGAACTCAGACTGAGGGTTTGTCTACATGGAAATTAGCGCATGGCAAGCCAGGGTGTGACTCTACAGTGCACTAGCTTGCTGTATGCTAACTGGCCATGTGGATCATGCTATTGTGCACTAAAATTTCCATAGTGCACCCTGACATATTATGTCCCAGTGGGAGGCTGCAAAACCCAGGATAGTCACAGCTAGACTGAGACTGTTGGCAGGTACCTTAGGGGATTTCTTGCTTGGTGTATTTTCCATTTGTGTCAGGCTAATGAAAGTGTCTTAAAAGCCCAACTCACTGTTATTATTGTGTAAAGAAAGGGTGCAGGGATTTAAAAATATTTTGACTTTTAAACATTATTGATTAGAATCATTTACAAATGGAGGCCAAGAAAATCTGCGTTTTCCTGCAGCTCTACTCTACTAATGTAATTCTTTTCTGGGGGAGATTTACAGAGCTGACAAGGTGATTTGGATGCATAATTCCTATTTTAATGGGAATTGAGTATTGAAATCATGTAGTGGCTGAAATTTTCCAAGCTGCCTGTCTTTCTGATGAAGCTTGAAATGTCATCATCTTCTGATAAACCCACACAATGTATTGATAACCCATACATGTAGTTAGAAGTTGAGTCTCTTTATAAGTTCAGTTGCTGCTTGAAATATCTATTGCCTTCCAAAATGGACTTAAACTGATACATTCAGGAAAAGCATTTTTCTCTTTTCATGTATGATAAGAAATACTTTAAATTTAGGAAGAGCTCTATTTGTTCTAATGATGAATTTTGAGTCACTACTACCTCACTTCTCCCTTTCAGATATTACATTATGCACTCACAACTGCTTTTCAACCATGGAGAGAGAAATCATAGCTGCTGAAAGCTTTGTGTGGTCTTTTTCTGTCTTGTTAGTAATCTGCCTGGGCATTCTCCATATTGTCATTTGGTTGATCATCGAGTTACATTTGAGCTCCTCATGCAGAGACATGAGATTACATTTCAAAATCTTGAGAAGGCCACAGAATCTTTGAATTTAAAAACTTTTCCCTCATTTCAGCAGCAATAACTGGTGATAATCCATGTTTTCTTATTGTTGATATTTGTTCTACCTCTTTATACATACTATTTTACTTTTTCCTTTTGAGAAAGCTACAGCATTTTCATCATTACATTTTGTCACAACTTATTAATAGATATCTCTGTAACAGTAAATTTTGATGGCACTTTAGACACAAAGCTAAAGATGCATGTTCTCTTGTCTGAAGAATGTAGTCTAAATAATACAAGACAGACCAACAGTCTACAAATCAATCACCCAAATGATTTTAATTACCAAAGTCTTACATTTTATTACAGATGATTCACAGCAAATTCTCACAGTCGTTTAAACAAATGTGCCGAAGATTGCATGTGTCCATGGAAGAATAAAAGGACATACAAATGTGTCTGGGCCTTAGAGATGCAAACCCCATTCTGGAGAGTTCTTTTAAGCTGGTAATTTTTAGAAACGTAGGTCTCTTGTTGGGGAGGAAAGGCCTTGAAGAAACTCCTACTGTCTTTATTTAAAGCTGGCAATTGTATACAAGTGAGAGAACAAATTGAAGATTGCAGAATATTGTATTATGTGCAGTGTCATCATGTCCACTGGCCGTGTCGGATGTTGTGCTGAATGTTTTAAAAGTAATTTCAGCAGTAAACAGGTGGAGTGTTTTTACTGTCCCCTCAACTCTGCTCATCAAATAATTTCATCCCGGTACATTCAGATCAGACACTAGGTGTCAGCTGGTCCAGGTAATTCTATGCGCTCACCAATAATCAGAAAGAAACCTCAGTAGAGGGTGAGAAGCTGTTCAGAAAAATTTTACTGTGATGCTGTTGCTAGGGAAACTGCTTCTATTATGTGTGTGCTGTGTGTGTTCAGAACAACCGTTTCACGTGGAATCTGCCGCTTAGACATTGCAGCATGGAAAAACCATCACCTGCTCTCTTCTGTTTTTGGTAGGCTTGAGAACAGTGAAGTTTGGAAAAGCCTATCTTACCAGTAGCCTTTCTTTGTTAGCTTCATGGTTCATGTGTGTCTTTTGCCTGACATGCCAAAAAATGAAAGAGAAGCCAGTTTTGTTGCTGTAGTGCTGTCTCTGTTTATCACTCCTAGTGACAAGCCAGGATGTCTGGCAGGAGCAGGGAGAAAATTTTGCAATATATCCTGCCCATTCCTCTGCAGATGGGGAGGAGCTTCTTGCAGCGGCAGTGCTATAATACTGCTGTGCAGTGTGTGTGTGTGTGGTAGAGGGGAGAGAATTTGAAAACATACCAGGCACCTTATACTCCACAGACCTCGGCTCCCCAGGGACTCTCCCTGGATATGAGTGCACAGTAGGGGGTTGAGGGATGGGCTAAAGATGAGCCAGAGGGAGAAGGGGCTAGCTCTGCCTCCCTCACATCTCCAGGCACTGTGCAGGTTGCTTTTGTGTTGCGGCAAAGGTACTATGACAAGTGGTCCTAAAAAGTATTGTGGGACTTTTTGTGTGATTTAGGGGTATTATCCCTGGTATCCTGGACAAATGATGAATTGGAGTAATTTAAATTCTGCTTACCCAATTCCCCCTTCTCTTCAGTTTCAATTGGAAAAGGCCTCCTTCATTTCTTCTTGTATGCTGCTGGACTGGGTTGCTGTGTGTGCACTGCTAGAGAGGTGTCATGTTTCACAGGGCCAAACCACCCTTGTGCACCAGGTTACAATGCCACTCACTGAATTTTGGTGGTGATGGGGCTTTGGGGCCAAACCTGAGTGGGACTGGGGCAGCCAGCACTGAGCTTCCTCACTACTGCCACGTGGCTGGCTCCTGCACCAGGAGGCCGGCACCTGTCTGCCTGGCTGGCTTCACTGTGCTTCCAGCAGCCCGTGTTTACTCTCAGGTATGGGGCATGACACTGCACTTGGGCAAGCTGGGCCGAAAGTGTGGCCTGAATGTGGCGTGGATTCGGCAGGTTAGGCATTGGGGCCAGCAACTGCAGCGGGGATAGCTTCACAGAGACTGATGGTATACACCTGGGGAAAAACTTCTGAGGGTGCCACTTGATCTAAACACACATTAACACACACGTGAGTTTATGTGAGAATGATTACATGACCATGAAACACGGCAGATGCACAAACCCCTCTGACCACACACAAGGAGATTGTGTTCAGTAGCTGTGAACTTTGGGGGCAGCATATATGAGTTTGATAAAGGTGAGCTTTCAACTTTCATACTGCCTGCCAGTCACGATGACTTTTAATTGCTTTTTTATGAATCAAAAGGACCCCAGTTTTTGCTGCCAGATGGTGGGCTTGTACTGCTAGATCCTAGACTGTAGTGCAGTGTTTTCACATTCATAGGTTATTGGAGCGAGAGAAATAAAAAAGGGCTTGGGGAGACCTGAGCTGACTGCCAAACAATGAAGTTGTGCTTGGACAGCCTTTGGGTGGAAGCCAGATTTAGCTTTAATGGACTACATAGCCCTCAATTTTTCCCCTCCAAATGAGTCTTTGTTGTCCTGATATGTTTTTAGACAGTTTTTTTAATTTGATCAACAACATTTCATTTTTTTTGTGCTGAATGCATTATTCTGTTGGTTTCCAGGAGACTAACAGCAGTGGAAGTGGAAAAACCTCTCTTAATCAGTAAGCACAAGGTGGATGCTATTGCTGTCCACGTTAACCTGAAACAACCTTTGTCTTCAGGCAGGATGCGAAACAATTTAGCCTTTGATGTTTTAGTCCCTGTAACAGAATCCACTCGCTGCTTGGTGCCCCTCTTGGCCAGGTCTGGCATAGCAGCTTTCTTTCTGGGCTAATGCCCATTGCTGATGGTTGCTGTGGCAGTTTCTTATCCAGTGGCTTGGCCCTCCGGTTGGGTCACCATCTAATGTCCACCCCTTCCAAGGTCACAGTTGTCTAAACTGAAAGTCCCCAAAACGTCTTTAACCGAAACAAAAATTCTTCCCTCTCCCTGGAGCTTTTCCTGGCTTAGGCTTCACCTCTAGCTCCCTTGCTGCGCTCAATAACTCTTGTGATGGACTTCTATGGGGCCAACAGGTGGACCTTGTCCCACCCTATAGTCTGGTTCCTGCCCAGGGCCCTGTACTAAACAGCTAAGTCTGCTCCTTTACCTGTGCTGCCGTTTTCCAGGGGCCTTTTCCTACCAAGCCTCTTAAGTTCCCCTTTGGATCTCTGTCTCTTTCCTGCTTGATAAGAATCTGTCCCAGGCCCGTCTGTCTGGAGAGCTTTTCCCTACTCCGAGCTTTTTGCCTGGCTCTCTCTCCTGCCCTTTCCTTTCCTTATCAGCCCTTTAAGCCTGGCTCTCGTTCCTATTATTGCAGCCACCTTCTGCTCTTTATGGGGAATTTGCCTGATTCCCCTTAAATGGGGCTCATTCTGAAATTATCAGCTTTGCTTAGCCCCAGGCTCTCCAGTCAACAGGGAAAACTATACTGTTACAGTCTCTCTTGGTCAAGTGAGAGCTTCTGTAGCAAAACATATGAGAAACCATTCAGTTAAAAAATGATTTCTGGAAGTTGATTATATATATTCTATTTGCAACTGTTAGTTGCTGAGTTTAGGTGTGATAAAACTAACACAACTCAGTTCTAGGGTTTTTCCTGCTTCATATTAAACCAAATAGTTTTTCTTATTCAGAAAAGCACATAAATACATGCCTAATTTTAAGCAGATGCGTAAGTCCCAATTAGACACAAGCTTTTGTACTTTTCTGAGTAAAGATGAACTAAAGAACATGCTGAAGTGCTTTCCTGTATCCACGCCAAAATTAACACAGCCATAAATGCCTTTACCCTACACTGGAGGCTTGTGACTCTTCAGTGTGGAATTGAGAAGTGATACAAACAATGGAAGGAGACTGTTAGGAACATTTTAGAACATCTTGGGAGTTTTCAAAGGCAGAAAGGGGAGTTAGTCACTCAGATCCCAGCAACTTTCCCCCACAGTTATAAATAACATGATCAGTAGAAAAAATGGCAGAGGTGAGTGAAGGCATTGCAGTGAAAAAAAAAAAGACATAAAAGTAGCAGAGCTAGAGGTGAAAGTAAAGAAAGAATAGAGTTAGAAGAGATCAGAAAGACAAGCAAGCACAGGGAATTTGTGCTCAGTAAATTGGAAATTATTTGATTGTTCTCATTCAGAGATGCTTTAGCCACAACAATAACACAGAGAATTCAGCAAGATGAATGAACATTCAGATTCTGTGTGCATGTGTTTGAATAGCACTTTGAGGCTACAGAATGTCTTAAGTCTCTGTAAGACAGAGAACAAATTATTTATTTTTATCTTAAACAGTAGCCTGCACAAAATACTCCTGTGAGAAATTGGAAAGAGAGGCTAACTCTCTTTCAGGAATGAGTGCTTCAAGTTTTTCCTTAATAGAAATAGTTATATGCTGTATGCAGAGATGACAAATTACAAGGTAAGAAGAGATGATTGATATAAAGAATTTATACAAATACTGGGTTGTTCAGCATCTTTTCCTGATTAATGGGCAAATGAAAACAGGCTTGTAACATCACAAAAAAGGAATGGCATTTCACACAAAATATTTTTCAGAATGTTGATGTGTGGTTCTAAGAAACCAAGCTCTTCATTCTCCTGTAATGAGCTCCCATTTCACCAATAGGCTGTGATTTGAAAAGACAAATATAAAAATGTATGTGAAATGTTTAAAATATTCAGATTTTTAATACCCCGTTCCTTTTCCTAAAAAGAGATCAGTATGTTTCCCCTCCTGGATTAATGGATGTTTTATTTATAGAAGAGGCGTGTTCCTTTCTTAAGCACTCATTTAAAAGGGTTCATTTAAAATGCAGTATAACTTAGGTATGTTGTCATTTTAACAGGCTATTCTTCTTACTCATTAAAATACAAACTTGGCACTGTTCAGAAAAATGTTATTTGAAAAATCAACTAGCACACATTCTCCTCTCCTTGTGATTCTTCAGCCTGAATGAATTGCAGAAAGACCCGGTGATGACAAGAAAAGGCTTCAGCAAGATTAGGAAGGGGCTTATAGTCCTTTTCCTACAGGAACTTCACTTGTCCTTACTGTGGATTTGGTTGACAGAGGCTGAGATACTGCATCAGTTCATGTACCCATACAGTGGAAAAGTTTTTCCACTGTTTAGCCTGGCTGAGTCTTCTGCTTGTAGGCTACATTTCGTATCAAAGGAAATGCCTTCCTTTAAGCCCTTATTCAGCAAAGCACTTTGTATGAAATCTGGGGGGAAGATTTGCATGGATGGAATATTAAAATCAACTGTTATAACCCATTAGTATTTAGAAATGATCAAGTGGGTAAAAGGGAGGGGGAGTGGCACTCTGTTAAAAATTTCATAACCCAGTTTCCAAGTCACTGGCAACCCAGAAACAAATGATTTTTTGGATACTTATAGATCAGTGTTCTAACAGATAAAATACAAGATTTGGTGCTACTTGGTGTCTGCTACTCACCAAATCACACTAGAGAACAGGATGACTGGCTTTTGAAGCACCTGTCTGTCACAGGGGGAAAAAAGCTGTATTATCATGGGGAACTTCAATCATAAATTCCTTCAGTGACACATGCTGGAGGTCTCATGCGGCCACTACTAAAACAAAGTTGGAATTTCTAAATATTACAGATGGCCATTTTCTAACTAAAAAAACATTTCAGCCAACATGAGGGAATTTTATAATAGCCTCAGCTTAACAGATAACTGATCACAGAACGAAAAATTTGTGGTTATTTGAGTGTTGCTTCCTGTGTGTCTCCACAGGTAGATAAGCATGGGCTCCATGCTCCTGAGACTGGAGGTGTGTCGTAAGTAGTGTCCTGTGGTCCATGCGCACACAGCTGCTCCCTTTGTGCTCTGAACTGAGGGCATAAAGGGTGACATGGACTGATGCCTCTCCGGTTCCTTCTTACCGCCTCGTGCCAAGAGTCCTGAGGTTTAAGAACTGTATCTCCTGCTCCTGTTCCTTCTCCATCAGCAATAAACTCTTGCCTTTATTGCCTTGGAGAGGCTCAAATCTGTACCAAGTGCAGCATCTGCTGTTGCTTTCCTCTTCAAACCTGCAAGGGACATGACCTCTGTTTGTGAAAGCACCTCCTGGAGAACACCATGAGTCCCCAGTCAGATCCAGGCCAGGGACACCTTCGTGCACAATGGCCTCAGAGTGAGAGCAGGGCACCTCTGAGCATAAGCTCTGGAGTCAAGGCTAAAACAGTTAAGACTGAGAAACCCTTTTCTGAGAGGTCATGGCCACGCCTATTCTCATGACCATAGGCATAAGGACAGATCACTGTCCAGGTCTGCCTCTGAGAAAAAGGATCACTCCTCATTTCGGTCCTAAGGAATTAAAACTGCATAAACCTTCTGTTGAAGAAGGAAAGGTGTGAGGGAAGAAGAATCTGGTAGTATCACCTCCAGCTCTGTCTTATAGGCCAAAAGATCGACACTTGTCAGTGCTGTCTGGGAGCTCCATGTTGGACCTCCATTTGATGGTTCCAGTACACCCCAGTTGGGATTGTCTGAGTACCAGATCATTAGATGTCCTGGGTCTGTTGGTTCCCACCTCAGAGATTCCATGAAGGTCTGAGTCTGAAGCCTTTACCTCACTGGATTATATTTTTGCCCTGCCCTGTCCTCAATTCCTTCTTCTGTTGGGTCCAGTCCTCCTTACAGAGGTTTCCACACCAGAAACCACTTTGAGGAGAAGGGGACCCTCCCCTTCTGCATCCACAAGTCAGATAATTCTTCCACCAGTACCGGCAGTAGAACAGGAGCCTATCTTGTCATCAAATTAATCCAATGCTCGAGAGAAGCCTTCCCCTTGAGGGAATCGAGCCCCGAACGTATAGGAGGTCTTGGAGCCATCCTTATCCTCATGGTTATGAGTACCCATAACCTCCCAGCCACTCAATCCTTCCTACTGGCCTTACTGGCCCCATTGGAGCCATATAATAGACTACGTGGATCCATGCAAGAATCACACATACCTTCCTCTCCCAGACAGTACCAACTGGCTCCATTGGAGTTTGCAGAGGAAGAAATCAAACCTGGTCCCCTACTCATGAGTAGTGTCATCTTTCTCACCCGTTGAGGCAGTTGCTATATCATCCCATTCTGTGCCCGATGACCACAGGCAATACCAGTAACTGTTACAGATCATGGCAACTGAGGTCAGAGTTTCCAACTACCAGGCATTGTTAACAAAGTACAGCTTCCTAAAATATTCTAAATTTCTGAAATTCTGAGACAAACTTCCCAGGGAAGAGAGGGCTCAGGTCCAAGCCCTTGTTGGTTGGTGTCTAAGACATCATTTCAATTAGCAGTGGATGCAGCTAATGCTGTGTCTAGAGCTGTAGTCATGAGGCGAGAATCATGGTTTTGCATTTTGGTTCACCAGGGAGGTCCAGAAAACCACTGAGGACTTGCCCTTTGAATCCAATATGTTCAATGAGAAGACCGAGTCACTATACTCTCTTAAGGACTCTAGGGCAACACTCTGCTCCCATGGCATTTACACTCTGGTCCCAAGGAGAAAACACCGCACGCAAGTGTACATACCTAGAAACCTCCACCCCAGCATTTTATCACTGGAGCCTTTATGAACCACTACACAAATGACAAATGTTTCAGACACACAGGTCTGCAGCTTCCTCCACCTCTGTGACCGCTGCCAGTCTCACCCATTATCCAAGGGTTTGTTTTGATGGAACATTCAAGGATTGCCTACAGATATTGATGTTATGCCATATTGCCCTTGCAAACCTTTGATGGTCACCTTACCCACTTTGCACACAAGTGGAGGGCAATAACATACAACTGTACTACAGTTAAACTCAGTTATGAGCCAGAGTGGATGATCTCACTTCCCCCCTACAAATTCCTTTCCCAGCCCTTTCTCAAGGACCGCTCTCTGGAGGAGATACTTGATCAGGACAGGAGGTGAACTCTCTCTCCTTCAGAAAGGAGCCATGGAGAGCCATCAAGTGAAGGGTTTCTACTCCCCATATTTCATAGTTCCCAAGACAAATGAAAGATGGACACCAATTCTTGATCTATGCCAACTAAATGTCTTTATTGGCAAATGAAAATTCTGCATAATAGCTGTGGCATTAATAATTCCCTTCCTGGAGGAAAACACATGGTTCATGTCCCTCAACATGAAAGATGCTTACTTTCATGTGCATGTTCACCACTCGCACAGAAAGTTTCTCAGATTCACACTAGGGCAAGAGCACAACCAGTTTAGAATACTCCTATTTGGGTTAGCGACAGCACCTCATGTCTTCATGAAGTTTTCTCTGTGGTGTTGGCCTAGATGAAACACAATGGCTACAATATCTTACTATCTCTGGATGACTTGTTGCTAATGGGCAGATCAAGTCAAAAGGTCCAGTTGGTGACCTTATTCTTACTAAACTTTGACATCATTGGGGTCTTTGTAAATGAAGAACAGTCCACTTTGGGTTAGAATTATAGATTTCATAAGTGCAACCCCAGACTCATCCTCAGAAAAGGCCAACTTCCCTATAGGTAGATCTCAGTCTATGCGCAGCCTGATAAATCAAGTTACCCTCAGACCTCATATCACAATCAGGGTCTGTCTTTCCCTACTAGGCCACACGGCCATACACAGTGTCATTTGCCAGACACCATTTCTGTTGCTTGCAAGCCTGACTTCAGTCTGTTTACTCACTGGATAAGGACAACGTGAATCCCAGGGTAAAGGTCTAGCGAAAGGTCAGAGTCTCTCTCTTACCGGGGACAAAACAGGCCCAGGTTATCTTCATCACATCTCATTGGCCCAGATTGTTTTGGTTTCTAGACTTTCTATAAATGTAGTCCCATCTATATTTGACTTTTTCTGGTTCTGTTGACTCAGAAGAAGGGCAGGGTCAGACATCCCAACCCAGACCTTTTTAATCTCGCAGCCTGGTATTTGGATGGGCACCAGACTTAGAATGTTCTGTGTTCAAAGGCCAGCTGAACTATCCTCAATCACAGCAGAAAAATCTCCACTAGAAAATGCTGTCTAGCTGAGTGGAGGTGTTTCTCTACCTGGTCACAATGGAAACAGTTGTCACCAGAATTGGCAGGTATCCTTGTCATTTTAGACTACTTTCTGCCACCCAAAATGTTGCGGCTTTCCATTAGCTCACTGAAGCTGGCAGCTGTAATTGTGCCTTTGATGGAAGGCCACTCTACCTTTACGCACCCTATCACAATTCAATTCCTGAAAGGCTTCATTAGGATCTTCCTGCCTGTGATGAAACCCACACCACAATGGGGCCTCAGCCTGGTATTCTCAGCTCTCACCAGGTGGCTATGTGTTCCATGTCACATCTTTCCATGAAAGTTGCTTTCTTAATTGCTGTCACATTGGCTAGATGGGCGAGCAAACTGGGAGCACTCATGGCTGTCCTTCCATACACCATATTTCACACAGAGAAGGTTTCTCTTCATTTCCACCCAAAGTTAATCTCCAAGATAATTAACGAGTTTCACACAAGCCAATCTATTCACTTACCAGTATTCTTCCTAAAAGGTCATGCTTCCAGTGAAGAAAAGAGACTCGATGTCAGATGGGCCTTGGCCATCTATCTGCAAAGACCAAAACTGATTTGGAAAACACTGAGGCTGTTTGTTATCATAGCAGAGCTATCATGAGGACAAGCATTATCAACTCAGAGAGATTCTAAATGGCGCTCTGGATGTGTCATTCAGTGTTATCATTTGGCACACATTCCTCTTCCAGATAGGGTAAAGGCCTACTACACTAAAGCAAAAGCAACCTCAGTGGCATCTCTTCGAGATGTACCAAGAGTGAGCATTTGGAATGTGGCTACTTGGAGCACCATCCACACCTTTACAAAACATTATGACCAAGTCCAGGTTTTTTCAGCACATGCAGCTGTGGAGTAAGCAGTGTTACAGATGTCCATACCAACTGCATCCTAGTACCTTCCTCCTCTTTGAATTCTGCATATCAAAAAACTGTAGGGAATACACATAGGGACCAGCACTTGAAGAAAAGTCATGTATGTACCTGTAACTGGAGGTTCTTTGAGATGTGTGGTCTCTCTGTATTCCACTAGCTATCCTCCCTTTCCTCTGCTTCAGATCGTATCTGATTTGTATCAGATAAAGAGAAGGAACTAGAGAAGTATTGGGCCACGCCACTCTTTATGCCCTCAGTTCAGAGCATGAGGAGAGCACCAGTGTGTGTGTGGACCATTGGAGACTACTTGCTACAAATCTCTCATTTCAGGTGCAGGTAGCACATGCATACCCACGTGTGGAATGCAGATAGGGTTCTCATATTTTAAAGAACCTTCATTTACAGATAAGTAGCCTCCATTTGCTTAGATTCAGGTTGTCATGACTTGATTGCATTTGTTGTGTTCAAACAAAATGAAGTCCAAACCACTAATATATATATGTGGTGCTCTACATACGCCAGTTTCATTAAGCTGAAAACAATTATGAACCAGATCTACTGGAAGACAGAATGTAAACAGAAAAATGTGAATGATAGTTGGGAACGATTTAGAAATATTTTACTAAATGCCCAGAAAGCCACAATCAAGGCAGGCGGCTATACTGGTTAAAAAATCAAATCTGACTTAGCAGAGATGCAAAAACACCTATTAAAAATATGTACATATAACAAATGGAAAAAAGGGAAATTTAATAATCATGAATATAAATCAGAAGCTAGGAATGGTAGAAAACTGATAATGGAAGCAAAAGGACACAAGGAGAAATCAAAGGCCAGTAGAATTAAGGACAATAAGAAGGATTTAAAAAATATATATTAGGAACAGAAGGAAACCTAACAATGGTATTGTTCCATTATTAGATAGAAATGGCAGAATTGTCAATGATAATGCAGAAAAGAGAAATGTTCAATTTCTCTTGTGTATTTGGGGATAACTTCAGATGATATTTTCATATCATATGATGATGATTGATTCCATTCCAACAGTAATTCATGAGAAACTTTGCTGAATAGGTATGGACTTAAAACAGATGCTTAAGGTTAAGCAAGTGCTTTTCTGAATTGGGGCCTCAGTCAGTGAACTGGATATGATACCAACTGTAGTGGTAATTTTTTATGAAGATGATACCACCTGTGACACTCTTGTGAAAGAAATAACTGTTCTGGTTAAGTGCAGAGACTAAATGGGTTTGCACTGGTATTTTGCTCAGTTTTTGTTTTAATTTATTCAAGATAGCTCAGCTCCAATTTAAAATCTGGGCTTTCTTTAATTGGATTCTTTATTTAAAAAATGTATCTGTTTCTCTTGCATACATTACACAAAAATGTTATTATAACCTAATATAGATATATATTTAGCATAGTCCATGTGAGTTCATCCATACTAATTTTTGAAGTATTGCTAGTAAATATTAAAAGTATTTACTGTTTATATAGCACCCGGACATGTGAAATGTTTACCAAGTCAGTGTGGTTATCTAAATTCTACTGTTAAATGAGGAGGGGAAAAGGAATATTAATGTTCACAGCAGGGGCAAGAATAGTGCAAATGTATTTATAATTCACAATGTGACACATGCAATTCAATCCATTAGCTTTGTGAATGGAGTCTGATAGTTAAATCCAACAGTATTACATAAAGTGAAATAAAACACACAAGAGGGAAGTGCACAGCAAAAAAACCCTTTTCACTAATCTACACTCAATTCCAGTTGTTTTTGATGCTGTTGTTTCTTAAAAACAAACAAAACCCAATGTTGTTAGAAAAGTTTGTGTGTGTGTGTGTGTTTTCACTCAGCCATTACTGAAAAACTTGCTCAGACTTCCAGTACGTTAAACATATTGCGTTGAGGCAGAAATCAGTGATAAGCATCCTCTGCCCCAGGTTAACATTTAGGAAAATTATATCTGCATATTAGAACATGGGAACTATTTTATAACTTTAGTTATAGTGGGTGCAGCCAGTCTGATTATAATAAATAAAGACACCTAGGAAGAATGATTACTCTTTGAAACAGCTTGTGACATTTCTGGACTGACTTCGTTCTTGATCGTAATCATCAGAATACAATAAGCCATGTTCATCTTAGGGCTACGTGGGTTTGGAGCCTGGCGGAAGGCCTTAGGAGCCCCAAATTAAGGGATGACTGTGGCTGTGAAAGGGGACAACAATGGCAGTGAAGGGCCATGGCTATGCAGTGCACGGGGGGATGTCTTGATGCACTGTCCCCCAAACAAGTCCTACCTCAAATATAAAGAATCATTCAATTTATTTTCTTCCAAATAACTGTACAATAGCTGGGGCTGATCATAGACTTTACTGTGAAATCTCACTATCTCTTCCTGTTTTTCCCCTTTGGGTATGTCTATACTTCGAAATTAGGTCGATTTTATAGAAGTCAATTTTTTTATAATTCATCACAAAGTGCATTAAGTTGGCGGAGTGTGTCTTCACTACCGTGGCTAGCATCGACTTACAGAGTGGTGCACTGTGGGTAGCTATCCCACAGTTCTCACAGTCTCTGCTGCCCACTGGAATTCTGGGTTAAGCTCAAAATGCCTGATGGGGCAAAAGCTTTGTCACGGGTGGTTTTGGGTACATGTTGTCAGACCCCCCATCCTCCCTCCTTCCATGAAAGTAACAGCAGAGAATAATTTCGTTCCTTTTTTCCGGGGTCCCGTCCGCCGGGCCCGCTGCCTGCCTGGATGATCGGAACCCCACACTGGCAGATGGAGCCCCACACTGGCAGTGGGCTGTGCTGCTAAGCCCACTGCTGGTCTTGGGCTCTGTCTGCCAGCTCCTGCCAGCCGGGGTCCCGCTCAGCCCCGCTCAGCTGGCAGATCTCAGTGAAGTCGATCAGGGGTGCCTAGACAGACATGGCTAGCCTCCTCTTAGAGCACCGAATAGGAGTGATTCCAGGTCATTCTCTTCTTTAAGTTTTGTCTCATGGAGATTCAGTCCTGCCTGGAATATCATGCGAGCTGGAGGCTTCTGCCTCAGGCTGCTCTCCCAGCTGGCATTACCGCGCAGTCGCACCTGCCCCAGCCTGCCCCTTGCTCCCATGGCTCATGACCAGTAGTAAGGAGCAGTTCAGCTTGTGGAATGACAAATCCAGAACGAAGGATTGCACTCTATGGGCCACGTTAAGATTATTTCAGAGTCCTAGATAGCATTCAGTGCCTATAAAAGGTTTCATGATAATTTTACCCCCACCCCTAACAAAAATATGAATTTATCAGAGCAGCTGAAAGGGTAAGGAACCCGGGACTGTAACTTAGAAAAAGCTTCCATATTATTTAACTTATAATTGATATAATTCAAAGTAAAATTTCATCTGTTCTAAGACTAAAAATGCAGGAGGGGAGTCAGAAAATGGAACAGTGACCTGTTTCTGCCCAGTTTCGAACCGGGGATGTTTCACATATTAGGAGAACGTGATCACCACTACACTATGGGGCTTCTTTTTTGCCTCATACTTTGCCGAATGCACAGGAATGTTTTCTCTAGCTACAGAAGCTACCTAGTGCAGTGTCTATATCTATGGCCTTCCTGCTCACAAAGCAATCATGTCCCCTCCTAAGGCTGACAGTGCGGACTACATGTGACACAGCAACCTGGCTTGGGCAGGGTTGCTAATGAGGCATGATACTTTTGCCGTTAAGCAAACACAGCAATTCTTTCCTGGCCTCTGCCACTGAATGCCTTCATGCATTACGCTGTGCCCCATCAGTGCGGGAGGACTGCAAGAGCTCGGAAAACATGTCATCGTGAGTGCGGTGTTTTTTCGCCTTCTAATCTGCGATAATCTCAGGGACGGAGATGATACGGGGAGCGTAGAAACATTCTGGGGGGGACTGCATGGTCACCAGTGCTGCTGAGTTTGCCACGCTGGCCAAACAGGAAATGAAATTCAAAAGTTCCTGGGGATTTTCCTGTGTACCTGACTAGTGCATCTGAGTTCAAAGTGCTGTCCAGAGCGGTCACAATGGAGCATGCTGGGATAGCTCCTGGAGTCCAATACCGTCGAATTGCATCCACACTACCCCAGATTCGACCCGACAATGTCGATTTCAGCGCTAATCCTCTCGTCAGGGAGGAATACAGAAATCGATTTTAAGGGCCCTTTAAGTAGACAAAAATGGCTTCATCGTGTGTATGGGTGCAGGGTTAAATCGATCTAATGCTGCTAAATTTGACCTAAACTTGTAGTGTAGACCAGGGCTTTGTTCCCCTGGTGAGTGTGCCTGTCTTTGGCAGGCTCTGGGGCCCTGTTCTCGTTACACATTTCCATTATTTGTCTTACACCAAGACCATTCAGGGCTTGTCTACATCAGAAAGTTGCAGCGCTGGTGAGGGAGTTACAGCGCTGCAACTTTGAAGGTGTACACATCTGCAGGGCACCACCAGCGCTGCAACTCCCTGTTTGCAGCGCTGGCCGTACTCCCGTTTTGTCTCGGGTGTAGAGGATCCAGCGCTGGTGATCCAGCGCTGGTAATCCAATGTAGACAGTTACCAGCGCTTTTCTTGACCTCCGTGGAAGGAGGAAGCCTCTGGTAATCAAGCTGGTTTCCTTTCCCGGTTTGCTCTCTCGGTCCCGGAGCCACCCAGCAAACCGCAGGGAAGGAGACCTGCTTGCTCGGGGTTCCGGGACCGAGAGAGCAAACCGGGAAAGGAAACCAGCTTCGCCGCGGTTTGCTCTCGCGTTCCCGGAGCCACCCAGCAAACCGCAGGGAAGGAGACCTGCTTGCTCGGGGTTCCGGGACCGAGAGAGCAAACCGGGAAAGGAAACCAGCTTCGCCGCGGTTTGCTCTCTCGGTCCCGGAACCCCGAGCAAGCAGGTCTCCTTCCCTGCGGTTTGCTGGCTGGCTCCGGGACCGAGAGAGCAAACCGCGGCGTTCCCGGTTTGCTCTCTCGGCCCCGGAACCCCGAGCAAGCAGGTCTCCTCCCCTGCGGTTTGCTGGCTGGCTCCGGGACCGAGAGAGCAAACCGCGGCGTTCCCGGTTTGCTCTCTCGGTCCCGGAACCCCGAGCAAGCGGGTCTCCTTCCCTGCGGTTTGCTGGCTGGCTCCGGGACCGAGAGAGCAAACCGCGGCGTTCCCGGTTTGCTCTCTCGGTCCCGGAACCCCGAGCAAGCGGGTCTCCTTCCCTGCGGTTTGCTGGCTGGCTCCGGGACCGAGAGAGCAAACCGCGGCGTTCCCGGTTTGCTCTCTCGGTCCCGGAACCCCGAGCAAGCAGGTCTCCTTCCCTGCGGTTTGCTGGCTGGCTCCGGACCGAGAGAGCAAACCGCGGCGTTCCCGGTTTGCTCTCTCGGTCCCGGAACCCCGAGCAAGCAGGTCTCCTTCCCTGCGGTTTGCTGGGTGGCTCCGGGACCGAGAGAGCAAACCGCGGGGAAGCTGGTTTCCTTTCCCGGTTTGCTCTCTCGTCCCGGAACCCCCCTTGAAGCCGCCCAACAGCGCTGCAGTGTGGCCACATCTAACACCACTTGCAGCGCTGGTTGCTGTAAGTGTGGCCACTCTGCAGCGCTGGCCCTATACAGCTGTACTAATACAGCTGTAACAACCAGCGCTGCAAAATTTTAGATGTAGACATGGCCTCAGTCTCTGTCTTGTTACATCAGCTCCCCTAGCCCTGGCAGCATTCAAGGTGAGGCTGTAAAATATAATCAGTTTGTAGAATGACATTACCATCTCTATCCTATTTCTAACAGCTGAACATCTTGCTTTTTTGGTGGCAATTGCACATTGAACAGACATCTCCCCTGAGCTGTCCACAGTGACATCTAGATCTCTCTCCTGAGAGGTTCCAACTAATTTAGAATCCATCAGTATGTATGAATAGTTTAAATTATTCCTTCTAGTGTACGTTACCTTGCACCTGTCTACACTAAATTTCATCTGTCACTATGTGGCCCATTTATCTAGCTTTCTTAGGCCGATCTGGAGTCCCTCACAATCCTTCTTAATCTTGACCTATCTGTCTAAGTTTGTGTTACAGAACTTTGCTAGCCATTCATTTTTCTTTTTAACATTGTTCTAACTGGCCTCTTAAATACACACAATACTATAGAGGATTATCCTCCTTCATTGAAAAGATTAAGAACGCAGGATTACCACAGCATAAACTGTGTGCATGTGTGCAATATATACCATGTATATGTGTTCTGAAAATGTCTTCAAGTATTGTTTTTTAAAAAAACAATTTTTATTTTCCTAATCAAAATCTGATATATGGCATTGTCTGCATGTGGCAGGTCTGGAAAAAAAAAGTGAGAGGATTCTTATGTATAATTTTATTGCAGTCAAATACATCCTGTCATTACTTTACAAGGCTGTTCTGAAGATTCCAGAATATGAGAATGAGGATGAGTGGTATTTCACAAACGGAAGTATTTACTAGGACTCATACCAATCTGTGATCAGCTTAAAGTGATGTTATAATTTAACAGTTAGAATTTTAAAAAAAAATGTCTATTATGGATTTTGTATCTTGCAGAACTGATTATATTTGGTAAGGACAAGTTGCCTTGTGAATTTTTTTTAAAAGTCCCACAGAAAAGAAATAGCATTTTAGTTGTAAGATTTATTTATGGAAGTTCCATAATTGGATCTGGAATTTCAATACTACCATCCTACTTTGGAAATTTGGTGTTAACATTTGTCAGTGTTGTGTTGATCTGTTTGCTTTGCCTGAAATCATCCTTCCTCGCCCTCCAGTTTGTGCATTATAACATAATACAAAGCTATTGACTTCAGTGGGAACAGAGTTAGGCCAATGCTGGGCATGTCTGAAAGCCTCACCCCAAATGTTTCAGGTCCTATTTCTTCTAATGCTTACAAGGTTGGTAGCACAAATATGAAATGAGTCTATTTATACTCTGATTGGTTAGCCCTTTAGACCAGTGGATCTAGTACTCTTGACTTTTTTTGTTTCACATGTCTCATGTTCCAGCTTCTTAATCAAGAAAGCGTTTACTTTTGAGGAAGAAAGAGGCATGGTTCTTAGACTATATAAATGTAAAAAAGTTTGAGTCACAAGGGCCTCTTTGGCTTCAACTGCTGACAGAATCATTATTGGATCATCTCCACTCTCAGTAACAGGGATTATTGAAGACAGAGGATTATTGCACAGGATTTTTTTGTAGATGTAGGTTCCACACACACACATACTCAAGATGTAAACAAATCTTAAGCAGAGACCGTAATCTCCTTACAGCAAACTTCTCCATCATTGCCATCTATAATCAGAACATGGTAATGCTTAAGCTATCTATCATTCTGTTGTTTCAACCCTACAAAGATCTCTTCGCTACATTTAGGATAATGTAATAAAGAATAATTGATCCAGATCATCAGCTAAAGCTGAGGAGTGCATAATACAGTTTAGGAGGCAGGGTGCTCTCTGGATCATTTTCTGGCTGTGTACTGGGCCCATCACCCCAGTTAGGCTAGTTCAAGTTATGCTGGCTAGTTAGTTCCCTGCTGCCAGTGCATGAATCCCTGGCCCTGAAAAATGCAGTCCTGAGCGAACAGGTGAGGGAAAAGGAAATCTGAAACTGATGCAGAAGTACAGAGAGGAAACAAATGATCGTACCTATGCATGAAAACAAAGCAGAGTAAACTGTGACACCTGCACTGAGGTAGAAATTCCAAGTGGAAATGTCTTGCCATTGCTCAGGCGCAGACCCGAATAGTCTGAAAACTACCACACGTGGATTTAAAATGTAGCATTGCAGCATGAAACTAGTTTTCATTGTGCTGCAGCATGACTGGGTAGAGGTCTGTTTGTGGGCTGCCTAGTCAGGCTGGCATTGGCCAGCTTGCTACCACTTTTGGGGGGGTTATATGGGAGGGAATGGATATTGTGCTCTCTGACCCCACTTCCAATACAGCTACTTCCAAAGGTTTGCAGCTCATTCTTCTCCCATTTCATCCTTTCCAAACAACTGTGTTTCCATGTTGATAGATGACTTTCTGATTCAGCTATTGTGCAATACAGCCAAGATGTCTAAGCAGAAGACTTCACATTATTTTGTTATGGAATTAAACAAGCTTTATGCTAATTCAGCTTTCGAATGAGTATGCACTTAGCAGCAGCCAGCGTGTCACTTCAGAATATGATGTGTTTTTCCCCAAACTTCCTTCTGAGACTTGCATTAAAGTGCAGGCTCAGCTGTCTCTATCTACTGCATGCTAATCTTTACTTACCCAGGAGAACTTTTTCATTCATCTTTGTATTGGGAGCTTGCGTGTTTATGGAGACACTTTATTTATTTCCAATAATTTTTCTTCAGGGTGATGGATTGTTACTAAGTGCTGCCCAAATATAGAATCCAGGATTCAAGAGTAGAGCGTTACGAGACACCCTAAAGGTAAAAGCACTATTTATTGCAATGGGTAAAGAAGCAGGCAGGCAGTAGAATTCATGACTTGTGGTACTTATACAAAGCTAACTCTCATGGCAGCCGCATGCCTGCAGCTGCACTGGAGACTAAATAAACCAAAAAGCTTCTTTGCGAGATGAGTTAGTTGGTATATAAAACTCATACTTTTCCCTCTAAATGTTTATTTTGACATATTTCAGGGGATGAGGAAGTATAACGTGCTGCTGTTTTTTGACTTACATATTAAAGTTGGTGCTAAAATTTTCCATTTATTTTTGTGCGTGTACATTTGTAAGCCTTGTGCTGACAACAGGGCACAGCATTTGTCTTCCTGAACAATTGATGGTTATCTTACATAATTTGTTTCTCAAAGGCACCCAGTTCCCTGAGGTACATTTCAAATCAGGGTAGGTGGCAGATGCGCTGTATTTCCTGTGTCCTTAACATTTCCTTCTCTGGTATGGTGGACTTCTTTTTTTTTTTTTTCTTCTTTTTTTCTTTTGGCAGAAACAATATGCTCATATAAAGCCTGAGCCTGAAAACTCTTATTTATGCAACCAACAAGCCTCACTGAGCTTCAGTGGGACTACTAACAAAAGTGAAGATGTGCAGGATTGGCCCCACTGTTTTTAAGTGATTTCCTTACTAGTCATTCTCAGCAACATTCATTGGCCACAGTTTTCAGATGGGACTAGTGATTTTGGAGTCTCCATTTTTGGATGCCCAATTTGAGACCCTTCAAAAGGACGTGATTTTCACAGGATGAGTGCTCAGTGGTTTCTTTGACAATTGGACCTCTTTAAAGTGTCTCAAGTTGGACACCCAGAAAGTGAGGTTTTCCCAATCACTAGTCCCTTTTGAAAATCATGACTGTTTGGTTTTGACCCTGGAGGAAGCTATGGACCCAGTTTATGTTGCTGGTTTTTTGTAAGTTCAGAAGTCAAGTCCCTTTAAGGTGTCTCACTTTAAAAATTACCACTTGTAATGGTTCCTCCTAGTTTGGCTGCTGTTTTTTAATAAATAATGTATATACTTTGGGCTCCTCCAAACAAATGAAAAACATGCAAGAAAAAATAGAGGCATACCAACTTGTCAATAATTTGAAATAAACTTTTAAAAATAACATCTCGTACCTTTACCAGACTTATGAGGTTACAAAAGTCTAAGTAACTCTGTGGTGTTAAGCTTCCTTGCAGGTCCTGTGTGCCAAATTCTGCCCTTAGTTACATCCCCGTAAATCCAGAAAAAACTCAAGTGAAGTCACTGACGTTACTTAAGGCTTACCCAAGTGTACGTGAGAGCAGAATTTCCCCAGAATGTGTGCACTGCGTTCTAGGTGCTCTGTCATCCCTTCTACGCTAACTAAAATATTCGTAATCCATTATGAATTAACTATAATGGATTATTTTGCCATAAGGAAAATGATGTAAAGCCTAGAATCTTACAGAAAGCCTAAAACTGTTCCCAAATGTTATGCATTTTTAAAAGAACCTTGAAAATAGACGGCTATGTAGAAATTGATATTTTATAACCAAATATTACGCTCACCTTTGTAACTTGTATTTTAGGCTTTTAAATATTGAGTAATAGAGTGCACTTTGACAGAATGTTTGCCTATAGTTTTTGCCTAATGGAACCATTAGCTTAATTAAAGTGGCAGCGATAGAAATTAGCACATTCGGATTGATAATGATGACTTTTATGCTAGTTTTCTAGTTCTATCTGTATTTAATACCATAGGAGGAAGATGCTGAAATCATGGCCTTTTGGCATTCTGTAGGATAGAAGTCTTGAGCTGAAAACATCTGAATAATCTGATGGCAGAGATTTGCTTGCAGATGGCATAGCAGAGTCAATAGTGTGTCAAACAATTTTTGAAATATATAGGCTTTGTGTTCCGTGTCTTCTTCCTCACATGTGGAAGAAGGAAAGTATCTGGTATGGGAACTTTTGATAACTCTTTGATGACCTTGCAATAGTAACACATGTTCATGACAATGAGGCTTAATTATTCTAACTTCCTCCTTAACACAGCTTCTCTGTTGCTTTCAGCTTGTTTAGAATATAGCAACTAGTTTTCCCTCTGCTTTGAATAACCATGTGTCTATTACATGCACTCAGCTGTCTTCACACTCCTTGGCAGAGAGACTGTAAACTGATACTGCTGATTTGTAAAGATCTTTATGAGATATTCCTTGGCTGCATTTTGCTACTTTCCCACCACCCCCTTGACCCTAATTCTGAGTATGTGTACTCTGATCTCATAGCATTTGTATCTTTGAGTCTGCAGCTGGTCAGGCCTTTTTAGAGATGGATACAGAACTTGCTTCCTCTTGACATTTCAGTTCATCTGTCCCCACTTCAAAACAAGCACAACTCCCCTGTCCCCTCCAAGTTCTTTTTTTAGTCTGATCACTCTTCCCACATTTTGATTCTAAAAATTCAGGGTAGGGACCGTGTCCTCATTTGTGAGCGTTCATGCCTAACACCATGGGATCCTGATCCTGACTGGACTGAGCACCGTATCAGTTATAGAACCTTTCATTCTTCCTCTCCATTTCACACTGTAGTTTCTCCTTGCTTGGAGTTTTATAAGGTGTTATTTATAAATAACTTTAAAAAATATTTTGTTGCTTTTGGATTAATGCTGTCTCCAACTCCCACAAACATTCAAGACCCAGATTGCATCCAGACTGTCACAGAGGGATAGCACGAAGGGGAATTTTGCATTTCCTGTACAAGTTGGGCAATACTCTGCAGTGAGGAGGTGGGCTTGGGATCAGTTGTGGGGATGGACACAGGCTGTGGCCAGTTGGTCTGTAAACTATGCTGATCTACTGATAAAACCCCCATAGTGTTTAGGAGGTTTCCTGCCCCCAGGTTAGTTGAGGGGATAGGGCAAGGATTTAATCCCTTGCAGTACTCTCTACCCCAGTAAAGGCCCATGTGCTTGGACTTTGTGCAGTGGACCAGCATATGGCCCATTGTCTGGGTGAAGAACGTTTTCTGCCAGGCTGAAATAACAAAGCCTCACTTTAAATTTTATTGTGACTCCCACTTTGTAACAAAGCTAGAAATCGTATTTCAATTTATTTAAATAAATAATAGATTAGATTGGCATAAAATAGCAAACACAGAGAAAAGACTGTCAAATCTCCTGATTATTTGACCCTCACAATTTTCCACGGACATACCCAGCAGCAGGGAGTGGCATTAAACTGCTGCTCTGGGTGGGGTTATACCCTTGTGCTGCTAGCTTGTATTGCAGTAAACTGCATTTAGCCTGGTACTAACCAAGGAATGTGACTAGGTTAGCAAGCTGCCTCTCCTTATCAATCAGGAATCAAGTGATCCGGAAGAGGAACACCGAGTTCCTAGTGAAGGATCATTGGACACAAGACAGCTTCACTAATTATATTCAGTTCCTCCCTCCTCAGTGGAATTCTGCCTACAAAATGTAGTCAGTCAGTATGTGTCAAACAGTACAAATCAGTTACAATACATTAATCAAGGGCATGAAGGAACAGCACTAGGAAAGAATGATTGTACTATATTATATAAACCTTGATCTTTAGTCATCTGCAATCTCTCTGTCAACTCTTATCATTCCCTTTTGGCTTCTAATCCCTGGAGGAATACAGTCTTTCTCTTCTGGCCTTGCTGGTCTCCTTAACAAGGCAAGATCTGTCAAGGAGATCACTCTGTGGTCAAACATCTATATCAAATCTTAGATGAAAGAGTGCCTTTGTGCTCACCTTTTTGATCTTTTCTCCTCCCCTTTCTTCACGCCACAGGATACTGTCTGTAGAATAACCATCCCTTAATGTACTAAAAATCAGAATGGAAGTGACTGCAATCTAAAGCAATGTCCTTAAACTTCATGTCTTCATTCAGGCTTAGAAATCCTATAGTACAGTGGTTTTCAAACTTTGTAGGCTGCATATCCCCTTTCCAAATAATATAATCTTCTGAGTCTCTCCATCTGAGATAGGGTCATAATATACTTATGATTAGATTGCCAAGTCTTACTAAATTAAATGGGTTGTCCATCAATACAGGATTTTACTGATGTATCTCCTGATGAGAGCTTGTGTACCCGTAGGGATATGCGTACCTCAGTTTGAAAACCACTGCCATAGTATAATATAATTTTTCACTGAAGGGAAGTGCTGGAGGCCCCCATATCCAAGGACTTTTAAAAGCTGATGTGCTGAGGGAGCATTTCTGCACTGGCTGGGCCATGGGCTAGATGACCTAATAGTTTCTTTCCAGTTAGACATCTGTCATTTGAAAAATAGTGTAGAGGCCTGCTAAAGGTAATTAGGGTTATCATCATGATGCCCAACATGGGATGTTATGCAGCTCTTTGAAGCTGAGTAAAGCATAGCTTCACAGCTACCTCTTCTCTGAATTGCCATGTCAACGCTCAAAAGCCTTGGAGGCTCATTCTGGGTAAGTGCCAAAATGTTCACAAGTTTGTCCAGGCTGCTTGAGATCTTCTCTCTCCTTCACCACTCACATCACCATGTCCAACTTTCTCTCTGCCTCCTCCTAACCCCCCACACTGTCCCTTCTCCCTCTTTACAGCTCCAGTCTTTCTTCTCCAACAGGTCTCTGACTTGATGCCCTTTCACATGGGAGAATTGAGAGAGAGAGGAAGGATGGTTTAGTAGTTAGGGCACTAAGGGCCTCTGAAGACCCTGGGTTCTATTCCTTCCTCTGTCACCTTGGGAAAGTCCTTCCTCAGTTTCCCATCTGTAAAATGCTCTTCTCTACCCTTGCAGGGGTGAAGGGATGATAAATATAATAAAGATTGTGAGGCACTCAGATGCCATGGTGAGGGAGGTAATATAGGTATCTAAGATAGATCCTTCCACCCAGGAAAGGAAAAACAGAGAACTCCTGTTAACTTTGTTTTTCTTCCTTACATTTTTCCTGATTCTCAAAAGCCTCTGATTTGAGTTGCCATCCCCCTCTTACACTATCTTATCAGTTTAATAATGAAATATTTTAACTTACTTATTTTTAGTATATTTATACTCAGCTGTGCTATCTTGTGCCACCAGATCTCACCAAATAACTTGGGTTGCTCAGTAAATCAGAGCATGATGAGGAGGAACACCAAGGCCTGGTCTACTCTACGGGTTTATAACAAATTTAGCAGCATTAAACCGAATTAACCCTGCACCCGGCCACACAACGAAGCCCTTTGTATCGATATAAAGGGCTCTTAATATCAATATCTGTACGCCTTCCCAACGAGGGGAGTAGCGCTGAAATCGGTATTGCCATTTCGGAATAGGGTTAGTGTGGCCGCAATTCGACGATATTGGCCTCTGAGAGCTATCCCACAGTGCACCATTGTGACCGCTCTGGACAGCCATCTGGAGTCGGATGCGCTGGCCAGGTAGATAGAAAAAGCCCCGCGAACTTCTGAATTTCATTTCCTGTTTGCCCAGCATGGAGAGTTGATCAGCACAGGTGACC
Source organism: Gopherus evgoodei (assembly GCF_007399415.2). Classification (NCBI taxonomy): domain Eukaryota; kingdom Metazoa; phylum Chordata; order Testudines; family Testudinidae; genus Gopherus; species Gopherus evgoodei. The sequence continues at coordinate 109,214,459 of NC_044325.1, read as the reverse complement.
ACGCGGAGCTCATCAGCACAGGTAACGATGCAATCTGAGAATTGAAAAAGAGCTCCAACATGGACCTCACGGGAGGTACTGGATCTGATCGCTGTATGGAGAGAGGATTCTGTGCTAACAGAACTCCGTTCCAAAAGACGAAATGAAAAAACATTTGAAAAAATTTCCAAGGCCATGATGGAGAGAGGCCACACCAGAGACTCAGTTCAGTGCCGTGTGAAAGTTAAGGAACTCAGACAAGCCTACCAGAAAATCAAAGAAGCAAACGGAAGGTCTGGGGCAGGGCCGCAAACATGCCACTTCTATGCCGAGCTGCATGCAATTCTAGTGGGGTCCGCCACCACTACCCCACCCCTGTCCATGGATTCTGAGATGGGGGTAATCTTAGCCTTGCCTGAAGATTCTGCTGATGGGGAAGATGAGGAGGAGGAAGGGGAGGATGAGCTTGCAGAGAACACTCAGCACTCCGTTCTCTCCAACAGCCAGGAGCTTTTTCTCAGCCTGACAGAAGTACCCTCCCAGCCTTCCCAAGCCACTATCCCAGACAATGAAGCCATGGAAGGGACCTCTGGTGAGTGGACCTTTTGTAAATAGACTCATAGACTCATAGGTCAGAAGGGACCAATCTGATCATCTAGTCTGACCTCCTGCACAAGGCAGGCCACAGAACCCCACCCATCCAGTTTTATAACAACCCCTATCCCAGGATCGAGTTATTGAAATCTTCAAAACTGGTTTGAAGACCTCAAGCTGCAGAGAAACCACCAGCAAGCGACCCGTGCCCCACGCTGCAGGGGAAGGCGAAAAACCTCCAGGGCCCCTGCCAATCCGCCCTGGAGGAAAATTCCTTCCCGACCCCAAATATGGCGATCAGCTAAACCCTGAGCATGTGGGCAAGAGTCACAACATGCTTTAAAAGCAAGCGTTTTTAAATGATTAATTTGTCCTGAGGACTTGGGATACATTCGCGGCCAGTACAGTTACTGGAAAAGTCTGTTAACATGTCTGGGGATGGAGCGGAAATCCTCCAGGGATATCTCCTTGAAGCTCTCCTGGAGGTACTCCGAAAGCCTTTGCAGAAGGTTTCCGGGCAGGCCAGCCTTATTCCGTCCTCCATGGTAGGACACTTGACCACGCCATGCATGTAGCAAGTAATCTGGTATTATTGCATGACAAAGCCTAGCTGCGTATGGTCCCGGTGTTTGCTGGCATTCAAGCAACATCCGTTCTTTATCGTGCTGTGTTATCCTCAGGAGAGTGATATCGTTCATGGTAACCTGGTTGAAATACGGGAATTTAATTAAGGGGACAGAGATGGTTGGGCTGTTTGCCTGGGGCTTAAAAGAAATCCTTCCCTGCATTTAGCCAAGCAGGGGGAAGAGGATGGGGGGTGATTGGCGCTGAGCTTTTTCGCGTTTGGCTAGCTGGGATCTTCCCTGCTACCAGCCAAGTGGTGGTGGGGAGGGAGGCTAGCAGTGATCTTCCATGATACTAGCCATGCGGTGGGGAGAGGGGTAAAGTGATCATCCCAGAGAATTGAATGGGGGTGGTTCTGGTGCTGCACGTTAAAGGAAAGAAGCAGCACTCAACGGGCATTGCTTGCTATTTGGGAAAGGAGGGCACTGGATATGTGAAGGCTGCAGAAGCTGAAAGACAATGGCTTACCATGGCCTCATTCAAGCCGAATTCTGATGCCTGGACCTGCGTCTGTGATCTCTAACACCAAAGCCGCAGGCACTCAATATTAAGATGCAAAATGCGACCTTGTAGTGAGATCACATGTGCTATGTAAGGTGAATAGTGTTGTTCACCGTGAAAGAGTATAACCGTTGTTCTGTAAAATGTATCTTTTTAAATACTTCTTTCCCTTTTTTCCCTCCCTCCTACAGCTGCAAATTTTTCAAGTCCCCTCCTCCATCCTGAAGGCTATCTCAGGTAAGGCGGCAGAAAAAAAAATGCGAGACGAAATGTTCTCGGAAATAATGGAAGTGACCCGCAATGAAAGAGCTCATCTGAATGAGTGGAAGGACGTGGTATCAAAGTACAGGAAAGATGCCAGTGACCGTGAGTACAGGAGGGACAAACGTGAAGACAGGAGGGATGAACGTGAGGAGAGGTGGCGGCAGGAAGATCAGAGGTGTCGCAGGAAGATCAGCGGTGGCAGGATGCAACTCTGGGGCTGCTGCGTGATCAAACTGACATTCTCCGGCATCTGGTGGAGTTTCAGGAATGGCAGCAGGATCACAGAGTGCCGCTGCAGCCCCTGTATAACCACCCTCCCCCCTCACCATGTTCCATAGCCTCCTCACCCGCCAGACGACTAAGAACGCATGGGGGGAGGCTCCGTGCACTCACCTATTCCATCCCAGTGGACAGCCCAACCAAAAGGCTGTCATTATATTGAAATTTTTTTTTAGTGGCCTTTTCCTTCCCTCCTATCCTCCTCCCAAACCCCACCCAGGCTACCTTGTCAGTTCTCTCCCTCTTTTTATAATTAATTAATAAAGAATACATGATTTTTAAACGAGAGTGACTTTATTTCCTTAGGAAGCAAGCGGTAATCTAAAGGGGAGTGTGCATGGCTTACAGGGAATGAGTCAATCAAGGGGGGGGGCGTTCATCAAGGAGAAACAAACACAACAGTCACACCGTACCCTGGCCCATGATGAAACTGGTTTTCAACGCTTCTCTGATGCGCACTGCTTCCTGGTGTGCTCTTCTAATCGCCCTGGTGTAATCAGCAGCCAGGTGATTTGCCTCAGCCTCCCACCCCGCCATAAAGGTCTCCCCCTTATTCTCACAGAGATTGTGGAGCACACAGCAAGCAGCAATAACAAAGGGGACATTGGTTTGACTGAGGTCTGGGTGAGTCAGTAATGTGCGCCAGCGCGCCTTTAAACGGCCAAATGCACATTCTACCATCATTCTGCACTTGCTCAGCCTGTAGTTGAACAGCTCCTGATTACTGTCCAGGCTGCCTGTGTATGGCTTCATGAGCCATGGCATCAAGGGGTAGGCTGGGTCCCCCAGGATAACTACAGGCATTTCAACATCCCCAGCTGTTGTTTTCTGGTCAGGGAACTAATTCCCTTGCTGCAGCCATTTAAACAGAGTAGTGTTCCTGAAGACGCGAGCGTCATGAACCCTTCCCGGCTGATCCACCAGTGCTTGCAGCACCATGGAAAACTACCCCTTGCGGTTTATGTACTGGCTGCCCTAGTGCTCCGGTGCCAAGATAGGGATATGAGTTCCATCTATTGCCTCACCACAGTTAGGGGATCCCATTGCAGCAAAGCCATCCACTATGACCTGCACATTTCCCAGAGTCACAACCTTTCTTAGCAGCAGCTTAATGATTGCTTTGGCTACTTGCAACACAGCAGCCCCCACAGTAGATTTTCCCACTCCAAATTGATTCCTGACTGACCGGTAGCTGTCTGGCGTTGCAAGCTTCCAGAGGGCTATCGCCACTCGCTTCTCAACTGTGAGGGCTGCTCTCATCTTGGTATTCTGGCGTTTCAGGGCAGGGGAAAGCAAGTTACAAAGTTCCATGAAAGTTCCCTTACCCATGTGAAAGTTTCGCAGCCACTGGGAATCGTCCCACACCTGCAACACTATGTGGTCCCAACAGTCTGTGTTTGTTTCTCGGGCCCAAAATCAGCGTTCCATGGCTAGAACCTGTCCCATTACCAGCAGGATCTCCAAAGCGCAGGGGCCCGCGGTTTGAGAGAATTCTGTGCCCATGTCCCCATCACTCTCGTCGCCGCGCTGCCGTAGCCGCCTCCTCCTCGCCTGGTTTTGCAAGTCCTGGTTCAGCATAGACTGCACAAGAATGCGTGAGGTGTTTACAACGTCCGTGATTGCTGTCTTGAGCTGAGCAGGCTCCATGCTTGCTGTGCTACGGCATCTGCACAGTTCACCCAGGAAAAAAGGCACAAAACAATTGCCTGCTACTTGCACTGAGGGAGGAGTGAGGCTGTACCCAGAACTACCCGTGACAATGTTTTTTGTCTCATCGGGCACTGGGATCTCAACCCAGAATTCCAATGGGCAGGGGAGACTGCAGGAACTATGGGATAGCTGTGGGATAGCTACCCACAGTACAACGCTCCGGAAATCAACACTAGCCTTGGTACATGGACGCACACCGCCGAATTAATGTGCTTAGTATGGCCGCGTGCACTCGACTTTATACAATCTGTTTTAAAAAACCGGTTTCTGTAAAATCGGAATAATCCCGTAGTGTAGACATACCCCTGTCATAAACAGATAGCTAAGGGTTAATGTCTCTTTCACCTGGAGCACCTGACCAGAGGACCAATCAGGAAACTGGATTTTTTCAACTTTGGGTGGAGGGAATTGTGTGTCTGGGGTCTTTGTTTTCTGGCTGCCTGCTTTCTCTGAGCTTTGGAGAAGTAGTTCTGTTTTCTAATCTTCTGTTTCTAAGTGTAAGGACAAAGAGATCAGATAGTAAGTTCTATGGTTTCTTTTCTTTGGTATTTGCATGAATATAAGTGCTGGAGTGCTTTGATTTGTATTCTTTTTGAATAAGGCTGTTTATTCAATATTCTTTTAAGCAATTGACCCTGTATTGTATCATCTTAATACAGAGAGACCATTTGTATTTTTTCTTTCTTTTTTATATAAAGCTTTCTTTTAAGACCTGTTGGAGTTTTTCTTTACTTCAGGGAAATTGAGTCTGTACTCACCAGGGAATTGGTGGGAGGAAGAAATCAGGGGAGATCGGTGTGTGTTGAATTGGCTAGCCTGATTTTGCATTCCCTCTGGGGGAATAGGAAAGTCCTTTTTGTTCCAGGACCGGGAACGGAGAGGGGGAGTCACTCTGTTTGGATTCACAGAGCTTGTGTCTGTGTATCTCTCCAGGAGCACCTGGGGTGGGGGGAGGGAAAAAGGATTATTTCCCTCTGTTGTGAGACTCAAGGGATTTGGGTCTTGGGGTCCCCAGGGAAGGTTTTTCAGTGGGACCAGAATGCCCCAAAACACTCTAATTTTTTGGGTGGTGGCAGCAGGTACCAGGTCCAGGCTGGTGACTAAGCTTGGAGGTTTTCATGCTAACCCCCATATTTTGGACGCTAAGGTCCAAATCTGGGACTAAGGTTATGATAACCCCAAGTAACACAAAATGCTATAGGATGTGGTGGTGTTAGCTTGCTGTCCGGGTTAAGGGGCCACTGTGCTGCTGATGTCATTCAGCTGAGATGTAGAGCAGGAGACCTGATTGAGTGTGACTATTAAAGATCCCAGGGCTTGTTTAATAAGTTATTGGTGTTAACATTGAGGAGTCAGCTACATTTTAGCTTGAATAGTTAGGTTCAATCTAGTTGCTTCTGCAGTTTCCATTGGAAATGCCTTTTCTTGTCTCAAAGGTGTATTGTGAGCCTTGATTAGTTGTTTGTGTATTGCTTTGAAATCTTTATGATATAGAGAGATTAAAATACTTTTTTTTTTAGCAGAGGAGCGATTTTAATTTGAAGGGGGTTGCATTGTTTATTATTCCAAAGGGCTTCAATAACTGCTAGAGATTGACTCTGACTCTCTGTTAAGAATTATAACTTTTGATGTGTATTTAAATATACAGCATAACATAATTGCCCAACTGGAAAACAATATTGCATGCAGAAGCTCCAAATATTCTTGATTTCAACATATTTATCTATCCTCTAGGAACATACAGATGTGTGCTAGAGTTTAATTTCTTCTGCCACACAGAAAAAAGGCCAGGTAGCTAGAAAATGATGGCTGTTGCAGTACATACCAGCATTGTGTTACAAAACTATAGTCATTGCTGAATTAGTTGCACTTAATATAAGTGTTCATTATGTCTGTGATAATCCCATTCTCCTTTGCTGGCACCTCATCCTATCAGTTCTGACTCCTACTAATACTTTTTTATGTTGGATGATTATTGTCTAATTTAGGGTAGGAGGGGTATATTTTAAGAGGCTGACATGCTATCTGGGATGCCCACAAGATTAACCTGAACTTCAAGTTGAAGCAGACAGGAGCCTTGGTTCACCTCTGGGTTATGCTGTCTTCTCTTAGAGTGAAGCAAAATGTCCAGTCTAGCAGGGGTTCTGCAAGAGGCCGGCACAGCCTTCAGTGAGAGACAGGGATTTGGCCATGGCGCCTGAGGGATGCACTGATTCAGAGAATTCCTTAGGAAGATTTTCCCAGCGGGGCTCCTAGTGGAGTCCAGGCTACATTTTAAAATGACGTCACCCTGGGCTAGGGCAACAGTGCAAACATCCTGTGCTCTCCTGTTGGGCGAATGCCCCACTGGTGCACGGAGACTGCTGCTGCCACCAGGGTTGCCATGTCCCTGCCCTGTGCTAGTGAGGGCGAATAAGGGTGACTGCCAATAGCCTAGTCTATGCAAGGGATTTACCTCGATTACAGCGATTGGTGGCACAACAGCTGTTTCCACCAGTGCGTCTTTCCCCGGCTTGAAAAAAGTGGCACTGGTGTAAATTATTGCTTGTAATGAGTTGTCTCATATGCATTAGGAGATTGCACTGGTGCAGCAACACAAGTGGCTGGTCACCAATGGCTATAATGGGGGCAAATTACCACGGTAGACAAGGCCTATAATGCAGTGAACTCTGTTTCTGCTGCTGCCTTCCATTGTGTCAGATTCCCATAAACTCTGGTAAATGAGGTAGTGGATGGCTGTGTAATGTAGGCAGAGATTCTCAGAGTGCTGCTGGTGGTGACAGTTGTATGAGTGGATTACAAAACAGTGAGTGATCACCAGCCTGCTTTATTTATCTGTCAGAGTTGCAGACTGGATAATTGTTGTTATTAGGTATTGGAACAAAATGCCTCTTTAGTGGAGATGTCACACATTCTAAACAGCATGTTCTGTTTTGAACACACGACATTTCCAGTGAGGCCATTAGCTCTAAATATACAAGACCTACAGAAGCGGGGTGAACAGCCTGTTTCATAGAACCATCTGAAACGGTGTTTGTGTTCAGCATACTTTGTATAGGAATATGAGATTAGATAGCTCATGCTTCACATTGATTTTATTAGCGGCAGCTTTAATATCCCATTTTTCATCATGCAGTGAAGAGACAGAATTTACTGTTTTGATTTTTTTTTCCAATCAAGTCTTCACATGCATTTCCATGTGCAGATCTTGTTTCCATGGCATCAATGTTTAAATCCCAACATTATTGGTGGGCTGTATTAGCCAATGAAAACACATTAAAAATCAGTACTGCTATAATGTGTGGCCCTGTTGCGTGAAGAGTACAGTAATACAGCGAATGTTATGTTATGTATTTTAATGTGCCAGTGCTTGAAGCTCTGAGTAACATTGCAAGATAGAAGTTTTACCGCTACTTCACTAGTCCCCTTCCAAGGCCATTGTTTTCTCTCAGTCCTTATACGTTAATTGTTCCAGAAAATGAGATTCATCACAAAATGTGTGATGGATTTCAAAACAATTTGTTTTTCTTATGCAGTTTTCCCAAACCCAAAGGCTTCCATTTCTTGGCTCAATATATTCAAACCAGAGGAGATTTGTTGAATCTCAGCTATCAACTTTATTAGTACAACCTCTGTGAAATAAGATTCCAAGATGGTCCATCACTCTGAAGCTTAGAATGTCTGAGTCAGTGTGAATTAATGGAAACAGCTACAAGTGTGGCTGAGAGTGCTTATTGTTCAGACTATCACCCAGGTTCAGTCATCACTGGGATTCGTGGTCTGTTGCCATCCTATTTTTAAGTTCTCGGTCATATGACTTGATGAATTACACCCATGTGACAGTAAGGTAATAGCTATTGTGATAAACTTGGGACAGATGGCTGCAAGGGGTGTGTGTGTTTAGAAAACAGTCCTGGAAGGTTAAAAGGCCCTCCTCCCTATCAGCTGAGGAGGAGTGACTACAGGTCAATCAGGTTCAGCTGAGAAGGAGTTACCAGCGATCAATTAGGATCAGATGATTACAAATAAGGGCTGCCTGAGACCTTTTTAGACCCTCCCCTGTTGGGAGAAGGGGAGGAGAGAGAGAGAGAGAGGAGTCAAGCTACCAGTAGGTGAGTAGCAGCAAGGGAGCAAGCCTCTCCAAGAGGGGAGGCTGCATTCCTTCCCGGAAGGGAGAAATACATGCTCAAAACACTGGCTGAGAAAAGGACGGACTGCCCTTGTGCAGCCAAGAGGGACTTTTTTACCCCAAGCTCGTCTCACCAAAGCTAAAACAGCTGAGGCTACTGAGACCAAGAAGGTGCCTTGCCACACTGTGTAATGCCAAGAGTCTGAGACCAGTGTGATATTGGAGGTAATTCAACCGGACACCACTGTTACTCTACAGCTAATTTGCATGCAACAGTTTCATTGGTTGTAAGAGAGAGACTGCACTTATGGTGAATTACTTGGCCCAACTGCCACAACATGGGCTTTCAGCTACCAGTTAGCTAATAATAAGGTGTTTTCATGTCACAGTAGTGCTGTTTTGTATGCTCAGTACCCTTGATCATAAGGTTTACTTCTAACACAATGATTCAAGACTGGATGTCATAGACATATGCTAGCTCATCCCAAAATTGTGGGTTTCACGAAGAAAACACTTGGAGAAATCTTATGGCCTTTGCAATGCATGGGCTAAGAACATATGATCACAATGATCCCTTATGGCCTTAAAACTCTATAAATCTAGTATCCTTATTTAAATATTATATTTTTTTAATAGTAGAAGAGTATAGTTTGATTGCAGTTTATTTTAGTTAGCTCAGTAACCTCAGAGATTAGTAGTGAGTTTCCAGATTTATTATGAACTGGGTGTATGGGTTCCTTTCCTAGTGATTTACTTGGTCAAAGGATTAAAACTAGAAGGAAGTAATTAAAAGAACCTTTTATCTAGTGAAGTCCACATGATGTCTGATAAATGGTTGCTGCCATCAGTCAATATTCCAGAAGAATGTGGAGGTAGCACTACCTGCCTGCAGTGAGTTTGGTCCACTGAATGAACGAGTATTAAATTATTAGGGATTAAATTAGAATATGGAACTTGGTCACTGAGATTCCCTGCTGTGTGTGATAGTAGCTCACACATTTTCCATCTTCATAGCAGCAGCAAAAATTTAAAAAAGCTTTGTGGGTACATGTCTCTGCTGACTTTAAAGTCCAGGGCAGAGAAAAAGAGAGAGAGTGGTGGAGGGGAATCTTTTAAAATACAGATCACACTTTTATCACAGATCATCAGGGCAGAATTAATTTCAAATTGACATGGGGGGAAATTTCAGCCAAACTAGCTGTTTTCAGAGTAGTTTGTGGTGCTGCCTTGAACAAGCAAGCTAAAAAAAAGAATTGCATTATGTCCCTCTTTAAACTATACAAATTACAAAAAAATTAGGAGTTTAATGCTGGTGGGAGGAGCATTATGAAATCCTTTGCAGTACATGTCCTCTCCTCCAGATGAGGACTGGAGGGATAGAATCACTGGAAGCTTCCCCACACAGCCTTTCCAATAAGTCTCAATGCTGGAATGTTCAGTGTTCAGGAAATATCAGTAGCGGTAAATGAGTGAGAAGGAAATTAGATCTTCATTGTCCATTTGATTCCTGACCTTTCTCCCTTTGACCCTGATCCCCAGAAGACTCCTGCTCGTGCTTAGTTTATGTGCACAAATAGTCCTATTGATGTAAGTGCATAACATTAAGGTCTTTGCAAATCTGCGGTCTACCTTATGAAAAAGGATAGAATACCAATTGTGATTTTGGTTGTCTTTTTTAATGTAAACAGCTGTTTATTAACAAATGAAGTGAAACCACTAATGAAATTTTGTCAGAAATGTACAGTAGTGTACTTCAAACTTAATTTTACATTGTACCAACCACAATTGTTTTTCAGCCTAATTTTTAATTTCCTGTCGTGGTTGTCTCTGTCCTAGTACTGTATCTACTTAAACTTGTCCACAGATTCTCTTTCATTCATTCACATTTCTTTTGCAGATTGCATGTGGCTCAGAGCATAATCTGGCAGTAGTTGGTAAGTAGCTTAATTTTATATCTAATGCTATGGTTGCTTTTTTTTTCTCATTTGTAAGTAGCACAAGATTAAAAGAAAATGTACACAGTGAATTATTACAGAATGCTTGGTAGAGCTGTATATGGTAACAGAAAGGAGGAAACAATCTATTTGTATTGGTGAGAAAAGAAATCTGAAATATAAAAAGCACTGGTAATAATGATACCTGGATAGCACTTTTCAATGTTCCTGCTGACAACAGAGAAAGGGAGAGTGGGGAGTTGATGAGTGTTACAGCAAAATTAATTTCAGTTGTCCTAGGACATATCTTACAATCGAACCATTAAAGCATGAAGTCACAAATTCAAAGAAGCAGCTAATCTTGGTCAAAAAATGGTAAACATTTTAAGTGAAATATTTAATAGAAAAATTCTTGTAGTTTTTGTTGAAATTTGGAAGTGTTTAAAATGACAGCCAGCGTTATTTAGCATATATAGTACCTCTCCACTTAAATGTGGCTCCTATAGTATGGTGAAAAGTTCTAGGCCTAAAACCAATGGAAAGATAATCCTGTCTTTGAGTACCAGAAATAATCAGATCCTGGATTTCTACTAACTTAACAGGATACCTGCTGATGTGCACTGGGACTGAACCCTCATGATGTGTAATTATAGTAATTATTAATACTCAGTTCTTATATAGCACTATTTCCATCAGTAGATGTTGAAGTACTTTTACAAAGGATGTCAGTATCATTATCCCCATTTTAGAGATGACGAAGCTGAGGCCCAGAAAGGGGAGAAGTGACTTACTGAAGATCACCCAGTAGGCCAGTAGCAGAGCTGAAACTTAAACCCAGGGCACCTGAGTCCCAGTGCAGTGTCCTAGCCACTAGGCCACACTCCTCCACTCGTTCAGGCTTCAAAGTGTTAAACAAGGAATTTGCCTAATTGTGACACTAAATGAGGAATCAGTGGGAGCCATGCCCTCCAGTATCCAAACATAGATCCTTATATATCCTGTAAAATCAGAGCAAGTTTGGTAGTTACCCAGATAGACTATGAATATAATAGTTTTTATCAGAAAATATTTCCTGTGTGTTACAAAAATAGAGTTACTACTTATCCATTTTAGGCCCAAGCAGCCCATTTTATTTAGTACAGACCTTTTTTTAAAGAGAAGGATTCTTTGGATGAACTAATTTTCTGAGTCCTATCTGTCTGTCTGCCTGTGATGGGGTGGACTATGCCTACAGGCCCCCTGCTGGAGGCCTCAGTGTCCTGCCATACCCATCCCAGGAAAGGAACAGGAGAGGAGTCCTCCAAGCAGCCAATCAGAGAGGCTGCAGGGAAACCAGCCAATCAGGGAACAGGAGGGCCCTATAAAAGGAGCTGCAGAGGCAGAGACAGTCAGTTCCTTGCTAGTGCTAGAGGGGTGGTGCTCCTGTCTGGCCAAAGGGAACTGCAGCACCACGGACAGCTCAGTGCTGACAGGGAACCAGACAGCAAGGAAGAGCTGCTGGCTGGTTGCTGGGCCTGAGCTTAGATGAGCCCTCAGGTAAGGGTGAAGCCTGGGCGAAGGTTGGGGCTGCGGGAAAGTGGCCCAGGGAACTGAAAGCATATGGCTGGGACCTGGAGTAGTTGGTGGGCCTGGGTCCCTCCAGAGGGCAATGCAGAACTGGCTACAATCGGACAGCGAGAAATCTCAGAAGGGGAACTGAACTAAGTGGCCTAGCTGGAGACTTTAGCCAGAGTAGACCAAGAGGGCGACACCATTGCTTCCAGGGAGGAAACCCTTGGGGTACAGCCAGATACCAGGGCCAGGACTATTTAAAGACAGCAGGCAGAGCTGACAAGAAGGGGTGCTTGTGAGAAGTGGGTGCCATGCCTTAGACTGCCCCTTTGCACCTAATGAATAGAATGTCTCTAATAGCTCCCTTGAGCTCCCTCTCACTTCCACAGGAGTCATTACCGCATAACTTGGAAAATTGCCTATTTGATATGTGACGTACATTCATGTACTATTTTCAAGGAGGTATTTATTTCATGTTGGAGTCTTGGTAGATTCATAAACCATCTACAGAGCACATTTTGTATGCAGCATATAAGTGATTACCCTTGTATGATAAATCCTATTATGAACTATTCAATTTGATTCATTCTGTTGACTAGGGGAAGATATTCCACTCCGCCACCAGTTGTTCATTGTCCATTGCCCTTGCTAATTAGGGACACAGGTGCTGTTGAAAGCCAGCTAGCAATTTGAAAACTGACATTGGGTTTCTCACTGAATTTATGGACTGAAAGTTTAGCTAGTAGCAGATTTCTCCAGTGCAAGTGAAAGCAAAGTGTTGGGTTTAAACCTTATCCCCCTGTCCCTCCCAATGTCCTCCTAGTAAATAATCTTCTGCCACACAGAGATAATCTCAAAAATAAATATGCAGGCAAAAGAAAGGTCCTTGAAACAATTAGCAGTATATTTAATGTCAATTGTGTAAAGATTTATACATATCTAATTTCATGCCCTATGTGTACACTCACTGACTTCTGTAGGAATGGTCTCAGAGCATAAAGTTAAGGACATTTTTATTGTGACATATCACAACAGAAATATTTTGCTGAATGTTTTTTAAACTTAAAGCATTATGGTATGACTTACGTGTTAGGTAAATTTTAAAAAAATACTTTTAAAAAGGTTGAATTTTTTGGAAAAGATTATTTTTTCCAACCTTTCATAACTTGTTGCTAGTTCAAAATGGCCAGCCTTTTCACTAGTTATATACATCTCACAATCTATAATCATATGTATATTTGATTGCACAGTTTTTCAATAGCATTTATAATAGAAACTTTAATGAGCACTGATAAATAATCTATGCTTTATTAGTAAATTTCCAAACACTTACACTGCATGGATTTCTAATAAAAAAAAAACTGTAAAAAACTTTTTGTAGTAAAAGAAATATATAAATGAAAAACTACTCCAAACCCTAGAATATTAAAGCAATTACAATTTGGAAAGCATACATACACACACTTTATATGCAAACACACATGGTGTGTGTTTTTGTTTGTATCTTCCATTTGTCAAAATCATTTCCTTTGAGACCCATAAAATACATTTTAAATTAATTTCTTAAACTTAGTGAAGAAATTGTTCTTCCTAGTCTTGTTGATAGTGCAAATTGTCTTGTACAGGTCTATTTGGCAGCTAATTTTCCTTCCATGTTACTTTGGACAGTCTATCTTCATGTGTGATTTTGTGCCTCTTCATGGGTAACTTATTTAATGTACTTCTTCCCTGTTTTTCCTCCATTAAAGTTTTTTTCCCCTCCTCTCTCCTATAGGGTTGTTAATGGGCGCCAGTCTTATAAAGAGATCTACACAGGTGGACTGTTTGCACAAAATGGATCTTTTGTATAATTGAGGCCCCAGACCCTTGTCATAGATCTCACCCCAACTCTGAACTTTATGGTACAGATGTGGGGACCTGCATGAACACCTCTAAGCTTAACTATCGGCTTAGATCTGGTCTTGCTGCCACCATCCAGATTTCTGAGTACCTGGAAAACTCTCCCCCCCCCCCAAAAAAAAACAACCCTTCCCCTCCCTGGGTAGCCTTGAGAGACTCCTCCACCAATTCCATGGTGAGTCCAGATCCAGTTCCCTTGGATCTAAAAAAACAGGGGAACAAATCAATCAGTTTTCTTAAAAAGAAGGCTTTTAATTAAAGAAAAGAAAGGTAAAAGAAAAAAAAAAACCTTTGGGAGACAGCATACCAGCTAATCTCACAGACAATAGATTTAAAACACAGGATCTTCCCCTGGGCAAAAACCTTAATACACACAAGAATACCCAATTTGATAATTCTCCTAATTGCACAAAGACAAGTTACAAAAGAAAATAAACATAAACCTATTTATTCCTTTCTAAAACTTACTACTCTGATAAGAGGCTGGTTCCTTGATCTTTTCCACTCTGGCTGAAACTGAAACTGACTCTAAACAAAGGAAACTTCCCTCCTTCCTTTTGAAACATTTTGTTCCCTCATTGGTTCCTCTGGTCAGGTGTCAGCTAGGCTAGGTGAACTTCTTAACCCTTTACAGGTAAAAGAGGCATTAACCCTTAACTATCTGTTTATGACAGCCCTTCTAGTAAAGTCTATGGGAGTTTGGCTACTGACTTCAAGGACCCAATCTCACACTGTTGTTTTGCGCTAAACGGGGAGACCTTCTGTTCTAATCTGGTCATTAGGTGACAATTAACATTAATAGAAATGAGAGACTGTGATTTGCCATATCATGTACTAATTTGAATCTTGGGAGTTTGAAATAATAGCTAAGATGTGGAAAATTGTGAGTTTTTTCATGCTAACTTTTTTTTTCAGTGATGTTTTTTGTGTGTGTGTGGAGGAATCTCATGAAATGGAGTTTTGTCATTAAAATCATACAGCTGTGAATTTTTGTATGTTCATGTGATCCTTTGCTTGAACAACGATCAATTTTGACATGAAATTTGAATGGATCAGAACAGTTATATTTGTAAATAGCGGACGACTTTCTGTCTTGCATTTCCAGAATGCTCTCACTTCAAACATTTTCAGTTTTGTTAGGAATTTTTCACAGAAAGTTGTCTAGCACAATGAAAGATGGCATTTTAACTTTGTATGAGAAGGTGTTAAACTTACGATACTGAGGAAAATATGATCAGTAGCATCTAAGGTCATGATTGATCATGCCATGATCTTTGCATGATGCAACCATGTTCACAGTAATGATGCTAAACATGGGCTTAAAATTTGCAGGATTGGGGACTAAAACCATCAAACCCATGAAAAAATTATATAATGAGACTTCTTCTATACATGGAAGCATGATTTTAAGTTGTGTGTTTGTGAGGAAGAGCTGTATTACAGATTTTTCTCTCTGTGGGGCTATGTTCTAAACATACGTTTTCTAAGAGAATAATTATCCTGAAATAGAACATTTGACATACTACATGTGGGATGTAGAATAATCAAGCAATATAAGTTTGTAAATGTGAAGTTGTTGAGAACATATGCATGTCTTTATTGCATTGTGAATTACAAGTCTGAAGATGAAGTGCCTCCAGCATCCAAAAAGTGTAGATGTCTTATTAAATTAACAGGTCCTCACATATTTAACTGATTTGGTAAATAGTTGTATAGTTTTCCTAAAGTAAGCATAAACATATGTTTTCACTCCAATTTTCCTTCCTCTCCTCTATAATTTTACTTTATCCTCCTTGTGTAGTGAGTTATAAACAGGTCAATCCATTAAAAGATAAGATCACAATATTTTTGGCTTCCCAGAATCCACTAAAGGATAATATCATTTGTTTTGGCGGCTTCTTGGAGAAATCAGCTTTCCTCATTTATATATTTTTAATAAAATATATGCCTTTTAGAAAGAAGGGAAGTAAAACAACAAGATTTTAGGATGTGGAAGGGAAAATATTTATTTTTTAAAAAGCAGATTTAAAAGCATACTTCTAACTCCCAAGTTGAAGGAGTTCTTTAGATCTAGGCACTAAGACTTGATAGTGAAGTATATAAAATATGAAGTGTATTGACCATGTCTGTGCAGGATGAATAGTCAAACAGTACTCACTAAACTTCCAGGTCAAATCCTCAGCTGTTGAATTGCAAATGAAATCACTGGAGCTACAGAAATTGATGCCAGTTGGATCTGGTCTCCAAAGTCCTGTCCCAGCATGACTTGGTCTTCTACAAAGTGGGGTAGACCATCTAGGGTGGGCCCTTCTGTAATATTTCCAGAGTTCTAGATAAGAAGACATCACAAACCATCAGAGTAGTATTTATGATCCTTTTATTACATGCTACAGATTGAAACTGAATTTGGCTCTGTTGAACTGTTCTTTCTCTTGCAAACGTTCACTGGTTATCTGTTTTTGTAGGGTTATTCACAGTGTTTGAACTACTGACACTGAGGGTGATGACATTGAGTGTACTCGTACTGGACTGCTGCACAGCTAAACTAGTTGCCGCACAACTAAAACAAGACTATGTGGGTGGAACACATTTTCTCCCTGGTCTTTTTTATGCTGACAAAGTAGAATACTGTAGCCTCTGCTAGAGTAAATTGCAGCTATGTTTCTAGCAGAAAACCAGACTTGAAGAAAAGTTTAAGTATAGATAAAATGGTGCTCTGGAAAGGTTAAGATCAATAAAACTAACGAGAGCTGGATGTGGTGAAGGAAGGCACAATACAGCTTTCCCACTAAGTTCTATCAATGTAAAAAATCTGTGGCTCAACAGCATTCCCAGTCCTTCAGTCTCTCTCAAGCAAAGACTGATGATCTCATTGACTTCTGCAGTGGGTTTTGTGGTTGTCTACTAGGGATTAAGTCCCTAAAATTTTCCTCCAGTGCTGCTCCACCGGTAGTAGTAGAAGTGGGAGGTCTAATGTAGACAAGATGCCAGTGACCACTGACATTTTAATCACCATATCATCTAGACCCACTTAGAGCTAGTTCAGATGCCACAGGCATTAAAAAAAACAAACTGGCAGCTTCTCTGCTACAGCTCCTGTTATTACCTATTGAGGTACCCAGGTGGAAAATTCTGTGTAGAAGAGGCCAGTGGAGATATTTTATAAAAAGAGATCTCCAAACCTTCTTTCATCTCTGTGCAAAGTAAGATTTGATTCCATGTCTCCTGAAAGATAGCTACTTTTTAATCAGGCAAAATGTTCAGTGATATTGGAGGGCCTGATTTTCACAATTGGTCACATCTAATTGCGCACCTAATTTGTGCATCCATGGTTGCACACACAAATGGCCATTTGCCAACCCAAACAGATGCCTAACCAGTCATTTTCAATAGATTAATTGTGCACATACAACTGTGATTGCATTTTTATGTATCTAATTTTTTATATCTGTGTCTTAACTTTTCAGAGTACAGTAGTATCTTACAGAAAAAGGATCAGATTTATCTCTACTGCCAGAGTGAGGCATTTCCTGTCCATATTCACTGGATTGCAGGATAAGTGTACAATTTGTGTCAAGGTTGTATGGTTATCTGCACATTTAATTCAAACAGTCCCATAAATGTCAAGACACGGGCTGTCTGGTCCCACTGAGACTGAAAATCATCCAGTTGCATGGGAAAAAATATTGTCTTGAATTTAATGAGAGAATCTGCTTTGTCAAGCAAATGAAGAAAAACATCTTTCTGTCAAAATTATTGGTGGCCACATTAATTTACTGAACTGAAAACTGCACAGTAACTTCAGAAGTATGGTACAAAATCTACTGGGAAAGATCTCACTTTGCTATCTTGTGAAAAGCCTGGGTCTTGGCTTCTGGAAGAAAATGGGACAGGACAAAAGCAGTGGATTCTGAAATCTCCATTCCAATTCACTTCCCTTTTGGGGTGATCCTTCTCTCTCCACGAACTCACTGCTTGTTTGGGCTGGACCCAGTTCCAGCCACTGAGCAGGTGAACTGATGACAAAGAAACCAAACAAGCCCAGGAGGCGAGGGCCCTCAGCTGTTGTGCTGGGCTCAGTCCCGTGTGCTGCAGTGCTGAGAGCTGGGGCACAGAATGGCTCTGGGGCAGGTCCCTTGGCGGCCTTGTGGGGAGGAGCACTAGGAGGAAAGGGCCTGCCAGCTGGGCCTGGGGTTGGATTTAGCCCAGCCTTTCCCTGGGATGTCCTCGGGAAGCCTGAATCCCCCAGTGCCCCTCTCCAGCGCTCCTCCCCAGTTTCACCCTTAGTGACAAGGGGCACACTCTCTGGGAAGGGCAGACCTGTGGGAGCTGTACCCTGCATGGTGCAGGGATCCTGCTTGAGCTCTCTGCCCTGTTAGTGCCCTGTTGGTCCTCTCCCTAGCACTCCATCCAGCCCCTTCCTGGGGCAGACCTGGGCTTCTAACCCTGTGCTTCTGCCCAAGAGTTGGGCCAGGAGGCCATGGTCAGACAGGAATACTGCAACAGCAGCCTCAGCTAGTCTGCCACCACTTCCCCCTAAGTCCTCCTGGCTGGAGGGGAGTGGAGACAGAGACCCCATCTGTCCTAGACTTGAAGTCCCTCCAAGTTACCTTGGCTCTAGGAAGCTATCTGAATGAGGCAGGTGCATTGGTGTTGGTGCATCCAGCAGGGCAAGAGCCCCTCTCCAGCACACCCACCTGGGTCAATCTGGGGAATGGGGGCAGCCTTGCACCCTGGGGCACCAGATCCTTCTGGCTCCAGATGGAGTGGGGGTTTGACCTGGGCTGGGGATGCACACTCGGCTCAGTATCTGAGTGGCCCCTGGTCCTCTCCTCCCATGGGGCTCTGGCTGCCAAGGGGACATGGACAGGGGATGCCCAGAAGAGGGAGGCAGGCAGGCAGCAGTGGCACTTGTCCCATGAGGCTGGGTCTGACCAGTTCCCCACTCCAGCCCATTGGCTTTTGTGGGAGCCTGCTACAGTGTCCCATAACATGTGCACCCACAATGCCCTGCCCCCTCCTGTCCCTGGCACTCCAAGCTACAGGGCTGTGCCTGCTGATCTGATCTGATCGATCTGGGGCGACTGAACCCACTCCAACTCTAGCCACTTGCTGCCTATGCATGTCGGGGATAAGTGAGAGCAAAATTACGAATCCAAACCCAGACATAGTCTCTGAAATTTTCGCATTGACAACTGCCACCCACAGCACTGTGTTCTTCATCTTTATAATAAAGGTGAAGGGTTTTCACATTGAAATCTTTTGCCTTTTAATTCAGAAAGTCAATTTCTTTTAGATAAGCTCCATGATTCCAGCTAAATTATTGTAAAGAGCTTCAGACCAGGAGTTGTTATAACAGATTATGAAAGACATATTTCTATGGCAGAGTGAGCACCAATAGGGAAGGGAGGCTGGGGCAGCCTGGTGGACAGATCTCTCTTTTATGCTGACAGTGTTATTTAGATGTTCACGGCAGCATTACAAAGCTGCGGATGTAGTCATGTGTTTGACATTCAGTCCCTAGGGACTCAGCAGGCGGTCGCAAGAAGAAAATCATAAATTCTCTTTGTTTCTTTTTATCCTACCATAATATTTGGAGGCATCTTTAACATACACAGTGCAGGGGTGTTCAGCAAGGAGCTCAGCCTGCTATTCTATTACTTTATTTATTATACATGAAAAATCCCACTGTGTCTAAGGTCTCTATTGTAAGGGTGTCCTGGCAGACCAACGTGGAGTCATGTTACAGCCTGCTGTCTCTTCTCATTGCAATACTAATCAGATTCACTGATTATTAAAGGGCACCTGGCAGGGCTTCTAGTAACCATTGTTGTTGTCATTTTTAAGGGGTTTATATGTTGGCCATCAAAATTTGCTCTCCAGCTGAGCTACTTATATGTCATTTAGCTGTCTATGTGGCTTTAAAAAGGTCTTTAAAATGTAAATGGCTGAAAGGCATGGTTGAAAGGCAACGCCTGCACATGTTGAAGAACTCCACACTTAGATATACCATGGTGACCAGGTGCTTTATGAATGCCTAGATATTTAGCCTTACCATACAACACAGAGATTCAAATGCCCACTGGTGTGAGTGGGATTTGGGTTACTATTCTATAGAGTAGTTTTCAGTGCTCCAGGCACATTAATCACTGCCCTTTTGGGATAGAAAATCAGAATGAAATTGAAGTGTGTGTGTCTGTTATTTGCAGGTTACACTCACAAAGACTAACACTCTGACTTCTTTGGGCCTTTTTCAAAGGGATACTGAGAGACAAGCTGCCAGTCTATTTTACCGAGTTAATATTGTGGCTGGTCAGATCAGATATAAAACTGTTGACTTCTGCATTTGAAAAGGGAATTCCCTGAAAGCATCAGGGGAATTCTTGTCTCAACTAGTTGTCTAGTATCAGAGTTTATAGGAAGAAAAGATGCTACAGAATGAGAGGTCATCTGGATGCTTAATATAAAAAGGGCACCATACTGAGTAGTGTAGTCTAAGAGATAGGGTACTGGACAAGGACTCAGGAGACATGGGGTGAAATCCTGGCCCCACTGAAGTCAATGACAAAACTCCCGTTGACTGAAATGGGATCAGGAATTCACCTTTGGGTTCTAGTCCAGGCTCTGCCATCAACTTGGCAGGTCAGTTCTCTGTGTTTCCCCTTCTGTCCTTTGTGTGACTCGTCAATTTAGATTGACACATTTGGATCAGGGACCGACTCTTATGTGTTTTTACAGTGCACATCACAACACTGTAATACAAATAGTAGAATCCTCCTACTCCCTGCCAGATAGATCATCTTAAAAAATTAACTAGTTCTTAATGTACATCTTTTTTAAAATGTAGATTATTTAGCATATAAACAGGCACTGATTGAGTTACTTAGCGGATTGCTTAAACTTTCTTGAATCTTCATGTAGTTAGCAGTAGTCGGTGTACTTGGACTCTGAAAATCTTGTTCTGTCAGGTTCTAAAAGATTACCATATTGGGTTTATCTGTAGAAGAAAAGTTCACAATGGTTGTCAACATGTTTTATTGAACTTTATGTATCATCACAATATCAGGTTCTTAGTGTGTCTAGTGTTGCATTTTTATTGTGCATTAACCTAGATGATGATGCTTTTGGGACCAAGGTATCATGTCAATGGGTGGTGAGAATCCTGCTGTGCCTAGAATTCTGCGAAAGCTTGGTGGGGAGGTAAGTGCAGTTTATAAACCTCTGGTAATAGTTGAAACCCTCAAGTTGGAACTAGGAATTGAAATTAGTTAGGTAAGGTAACTATCATGTGAGAGCTGGAAGCATCTAGCAAACAGCTGAAAATGCTGCAAGGCAAAAGCTTAATTGAAATAGATCGAGGACAGAGTTCTTTCTCACACTAAGTACCACTGAAGATGGAGAAGCTAGTTTACCTTGTTGTTGCTGGTTCCGAGAAATTATGGGCAATTTGAAGTCTCATGACCATTTGGAAGCAACAGTTATTATATGGTTATATAGGATCCTTTGATTATCAAACAGCTGCACCCAGTGAGAAAAATCATTGTGTTTTAGGAAAGTAAGTTCTATTATTTCAGTTTTAGTTCAGACAGAGGGGTTAAGTGGAACTACTTTATTTAAAGGCAACTGGAAATAAATTCACTTGGCACATGGAGCATATTTACCTTAATTTTCAAGAAAGTAAGTAAGGGGGAGCAACAGTCATCCTGGCTTCGCAGAGAGAGAGATTAAAAGTGTGTTAGCAGAGAAGAAAAGTCTGTTTATAAAAAATTGACTAGCAGGAGGATGGAAGAAGAGAAGTCTGGGTTCAGTGAGTTACCTAGAGCATGCAAGAGTATTAATCCCCAAACCAAAAACACAAGGACAGCAGAGTGGCTGAAAGCACTAGGAAGTACAACAAATTAGGGTTTTAATATTATAATGCTGAGCAACAAATAATCAAAAAACTTAATCAGCAACAATGCAAAGTGTAATCTTTTGCACCCTTGCTAAAGGCTTTTGGGTTCTGTGTATGTAGTAACCACCAGAGACCTACACTTGTTAATGTATCACGGAGAAGAAATATCATACCTGAAGGGGGTGGGTGAACAGAAGACACTGTACACATATTTAGAAAATAGACCTAGGATGGTCTGTGTAGACCTCTCAAGGGTCATATTATAGCTCTGTTTTCATGGCTGCACAGGACAGTAAGGGAAAATAAGAACTTCTATGCCCCTGTGCCACCTCCATGGATTTTGGCTCAAGATACATGGGAATAAGGAGGCACTATGTGTCTGCTGCTCCCCTCCTGAGCAGGAGGGATGGAAAGTGGGCATGATCTTGGCTTTGGTCCCCAGGCACAAGCCAGCCCATCTAAACTGGCTCAATGTAAGTAATTTGTTCCTGGTAAGGCATCTCTGAGGCAAACTTCCTTCACTGAGTTGCTTCTGAGGCAGTATTACCAACGCCCAGCTTTCAAAACTCATGGGTTAGGTCACAAAAACCATAAGAGAAAAATATTTTTGTGCCTTTTTTTATTTTCATCCTTAATTTTTGAACCTTTAGGGTGCACTTTGGTCACATTTTCAAGCTTTTCTCTTCAGACATGCTTTTTTTGTTGTTAAATGAAAGCTGATATTCTCACATAATCACATGCCTCTAAGAGCTGGAGCTTTAAGAAAATCACCAATTATCATGGTCTTGTGATAAAATCACGAGAGTTGGTCACACTGCTGAGGCAATAAGAAGGGCAACAAAAATGATTAGGGGCGTGGAACAGCTTCCATATGAGGAGAGATTAAAAAGACTGGGACTTTTCAGCCTGGAAAAGAGATGACTGAGAGGGGATGTGACAGAAGTCTATAAAACTGAGACTTGTATGGAGAAAGTAAATAAGGAAATGTTGTTTACTCCTTCACATAACACGAGAACTACGGGTAACCCAATGAAAACAATAGGCATTAGGTTTAAAATAAAAGGAAGTACTTCTTCACACAACACACAGTCACCCTGAGGAACTCCTTGCCAGAGGATGTTGTGAAGGCCAAAATTATAACAGGATTCAAGAAAGAGCTAGATAAGTTCATGGAGGATTGGTTCTTCACTTGCTATTAGCCAGGATGGTCAGGGATGGAACACCATTCTCTGAATGTCCCTAGCCTCTGTTTGCTAGAAGCTGGGAGTGGATGACAGGGAATGGATCACTCGATGATTGCTTGTTCTGCTCGTTTGCTCTGGGGCACCTGGTATTGGCCACTGTGCTAGATGGACCATTGGTCTGACCCAATATGGCCATTTTTACATTCTTAATGCACTTACGCTTCGCCCCATACACAGGGCAGGTTGTAAATGCACATACCAGTAGATAGGTATTTATATTGAGGAAGACGATGGGTTTGTTGTCTTCACATTTCTCTTCATGAAACTTCTGGAAACAAGGAAGCACTATTTGTAACATCTTATGAGGCAAGGATATTTTCTTTTCCACTTCAGGAGCTAGTACTTTGAACCGTGAGTAATGGAGGGAGGTCCTGGAAATCATTACCTCTCTAAGAAACTGGGGAGGACTCAGCTGGCAAGCAAGATCACTTTGCTTAATAATAAATAAAAGTTAATCAGGCTTGCAAGCCTGAAGCAAGCTTACAGGATAAAAATAAAGCGCTAAAATCAACTGACTTAGGAGGTAAGGGTCTTGCAAAAACTGAATATGGAAAACAGGCCAAACCTATCTTAATGGAATTGTGCAAGGGATGAAGTTGGCCCATTTTTAAAAATTAGCCTTTAGTTGGTGCAGGCTTTGCTTTGTGAACTCTCTTTTGCACTTCAATCCTTTTTGGGGTGCAGGGAGAAAAGTAATTATGCTCTTATGGGGACTTGTTTCACTAATCTGCTCTTTCCCTTAGTCTTTGAGGGATGAAAGTTACTATTAAAGTGTTAAGTATCAGAGGGGTAGCCGTGTTAGTCTGAATCTGTAAAAGAGGCAAAGAATCCTGTGGCACCTTATAGAGTAACAGAAGTATTGGATCATGAGCTTTCGTGGGTGAATACCCACTTCGTCGGATGCATTAAAGTGTTGTTTAGTGGCTCACTCCATCAATCTTTGCTTCTCCCTCTAACCCTCTGTCTCTCATCTACAGTTTGGGAAGCTGGTGGTGAAACAAAACTGGAAGTGTAATGTACCACTAACTTTTTTGCCTCCTTAAAGCTATGTCCACACTATAGCTGCAAATTATGTTCAGTTTGGCTGTTGCTCTCTCTGTTTCTCTAACCAGCATGGAGAGGAATTTTTATCTCCTGAGTACAGTAACTCCTTGCTTAACTTTGTAGTTATGTTCCTGAAAAATGCAACTTTAAGCAAAACGATGTTAAGCGAATCCAATTTCCCCGTAAGAATTAATGTAAATGGAGTGGGGGGGTTTAGATTCCAGGGAATTTTTTTTCACCAGACAAAAAACTATATATTATATAGATATACACAAAATATACATTTTAAACAAACAATTTAGTACTGTTCACAGCCATGATGATTGTGACGCTTGATTGGGGTGGTGAAGTTAGAGGGTGGAAGAGGGTGGGATATTTCCCAGGGAATGCCTTGCTGCTAAATGATGAACTAGCACTTGGCTGAGCCCTCAAGGGTTAACACACTGTTGCTAATGTAGCCTTTCATCAAGGCAGCATGACAAGAGGGAGGGGAGATAGCATAGCAGACATAGACACATACCTTGTGTGTGGGGGAGAGAGAGAGATGCACACTGCCCTTTTAAGTAAGCTAACCCACCCTTAAATGCATCGTCTTTTTAAGTGGATCAGGAAGTTGAGACAGCAGCTGCTGCCCTAAGCTCTCTCTGTCTCTCTCCATCTGTGTCCTCTCCCTGCTCTATATGGAGAAGGGGTAAGCGGGGTGCAGGAGCAGGGGGGAGGGGGACACCCTGACATTAGCACCCCCCCACACACCTTCTCCCCCTTTCACAGCAAGCAGGAGTCTCTGGGAGCAGCTCCAAGGCAGAGAGCAGGAGCAGCAGATGGCAGTGGGGGGAGGGACAGCTGAACTGCTGATTGATAGCCTGCTGGGTGGCTGCAGCACAGGGAACTTAGGGGAGTGGGGAGCTGATAGGGGGGCTGCCGGTCCACCATGGTTACAAGCCCCTACCAGTGGACAAAGCAGGCGGTTGCCAAACGATGTTAGAAAGGAGCATTGCATAACTGTAAATGAGCATATTCCCTAATTGATCAGCAGCACAACAATGAAACAACATTAATGGGGACAACTTTAAGTGAGGAGTTACTGTACTTTGTTAGCCTGACTGTGTTTATAGATAGTTAGGCCGTAATCTGCTCTAACAACAGTGGGAAATTTGAGAGGAAAGAAGGCAAGTGTAGACTAGACTTTGGAATGCCCTCTTTTTAGCCTATAACATGCAATAATACAATTTGTGGGGGTGGGGAGGGGGAGGCGGGGGAGAATCTATCAATGCTAGTCCAGGAAACCAAAGTGGAATCAGGTCAAACATATTAAACAAAGATGCTGACAGCTCTGTTGCAACCTTTACCATAGTAAATAACACACTCATGAAAAAGGAGAGTCTGATGCTATGTGTAAAGATTTTACCGGGTCGTTTAATCTGTAAGATGCAAAATGTATGTGTAATGTAAGTATAAGGAGAGATTTTCAAAACTAGCGTATAGTCCCACATATATGCACAAAGAGGCACATAGACAATCATCAATCTGCAAATGATTTAAAAACATTTAGTGTTTAGAAAGGTTTTATATGGAGTTGCCTCTGTTACATTTTCATAAAAGGTAGCAACTCTCTTCCTGGCTTAATCACCATCCTGACTTAGGTTCCCCTCCCTTCCACACACGTTACAAAGTAATTACATTCAGCAGGCTATCCGTGATGTATTGATTCTGTCTTAAATGATGCTGTATGCGTTTCAATGGTGATCTGTAAATGAAAAATTTTCTGAGAAGGCCTTAATGTAATAGTCAAAGTCAGGAATCCCTATTAGAGCTATAACTCACCACTTTGGTCTCCCCTCAGCCCAAAATTTAAAATTTCACTCTACATCCCTGCCCTTCTCTGTAACTAAGTGTTAGATTATTATGAAGTGAATATGATGGAAGACCACCTAGTACAGGCAGTGTGCTGGAGAGATGAAACTGCCAAATCAAGTGAGAAAGATGACATAAAATGCAACATAAAGTTCTGCTTGTTGTAGATGGGTAGCACTAGCTTGCTGTTCAGTTTGTATTCTCTCGCTGTGCCTCATAAGTGATATTAAATCTAGGAGTGCCTCAGAGCTGTGTTCAGTGCAGCATCTCGGGCAAGATCATCGTCTGATGTAAATTAATACAGCTCCACAATGGAGTTTCACCCATTTATACCAGCCGAGGAAGTGGTCCCTCAGGTTCTTCACAGCCTCTAATGGGACATATTGTACCACTGGGAACAAAGCATAACAGATTCTCATGTGAAGTGACTTGCAGTACTAGTGACCCAAGAATCTAAACACAAAAGGGCTACTTTGCCCCCTCAGTGTCTAGCATTGGCCAGACACCTGGGAATTATTTTATTTTGTTGTTTGTACTGTTGGTAGCACCTAGGAGTTCCAGTCATGGACCTGTACCCATGGTGCTAAGTACCATACAAACACAGAACAAACAGGGAATCCGAAGTTGGTGATGAGTAGCCAGGGTGCAAGGGCTGAGAGCATAAAAACTGAAGGCAATTCAGTGTCTGATTTCCTCCCCCACCTCCAATCCTCAGGGCTCCCTGGCTGGGGTTGAATCTAGGCAGCAGAGAAGAATAAGATCACTCGATAGCTCTCTGTAAGCTTCTGGCCAGATATAACATTATTGGATTAAAATCTGATCGTGCAAATCATTGTTACTACCACTGTTATATAATTGCAACAAATCTTATACAAAATGTGCCAAGAAAGTGTCAATAGAAAGGGTTAAGCAGCTCGCAGGCTAAATGGCCTAGAGTCAACCCTTAGATAGATGTTAGAAAAGTATGTGAATGGTAATTATGTCCATTCCATGCTAGCTAGGCTAGAATTTTGAAATGCAAACCTATATTGTTACAGAATTGGAGGTGATACTAATTGTATGTGTTTACCTGTATCATGTTAGATGTTAGACAGGAACTGTCTGTGTACATGGCTATCACTATAGCAATTGATTCCAAGATCAAAAGGGAATATTAACATTTAGATGAATCTTGGGTGACATATTATCATTGTCTATATATCTCTTTAAATTTTATGATAAACTGCTTAATGGATAAATTACCTTACGTTAATCTGTATAGTTAATTGCCAGTGGTGCTTAGGAAATAGGTCTACTTCAAAGTTTCCATAATTGCCTATTATTTGCCTAAAGACTCCATGCTTTCAAAAGGAGGACTGGAACTGTAGATAAACTCTTGGGTCCTGATCCTTTTTATCTCGATCTGCTTGATGCCTTATGCAAGGGAAGCTCAAGTCATAAGATTAAGATCTCCAGTCCTGTCCGGATCACCCTGAATATGAACATTGGACTATAACTATGGACTAATTCTGAAAGAACTCTTTGCAACTACAGTGCTTGCCATCTCTGCTATGAATCTGATCTCAAAACTGTATTCATATCTGTATGTATACTGATCTTTTAACCAATTCTTTTTTTTTAAATAAATTTTAGTTTAGTTAATAAGAATTGGCCGTAAGCATGTATTTGGGTAAGATCTGAAATATTCCCTAACCTGGGAGGTAATATGTCCGATCCCTTGGGATTGGTAGAACTTTCTTATATGAGGAATAAGCTTTACAGTAATCCTCATCATATTTGGGTGGAGGCCTAAGGTTGGGTTGTTCTAAGGGAACTGTGTTGTTGGCTTCTGGGTAGGGTGACCAGATGTCCCGATTTTATAGGGACAGTCCCGATTTTTGGGTCTTTCTTATATAGGCTCCTATTACCCCCCACTCCCATCCCAATTTTTCACACTTGCTGTCTGGTCACCCTACTTCTGGGTAACCAGTAAGGTATTACAGAAGCTGTTTTGTGTTGATTTGGTAAATCTAAGTATTGGAATATCCACCAGCTTTGGGGATTTTATGCTCCATTCTTTGCAGTTGACCCTAACTGAGTAACTATAGTGTGGCTCCCTGGGACCCCAGTCATACCAGGTGACCACTTTTGTGCAGCCTTTCCATGTAGTGGTCCCTGCTTCAGCATCTCTTGAGTTCCATAGAGAAGGGTTTAATAAGGTCTCAAATACTTGTCATTGATCTAATGATGGAATTTCTGTGGTTCATAATGTATCTGAAGCGTTTGGACAGCTAGTTAGTTTAAGGCTTGTTGTAGAGTTACCAGTGAGCAGTTGAACTCTGGTGAGGGGCAGCGTCAGCATCCAGAGGAGTATGGAGGGTGGGGCAGCAATTGGTGGGCTAGGGAGCCACCCTAGGGAATGGAAGCAGTGAGGGGAGGTGAAAAGAGAGAGGTGATTGGTGGATGGGAAAGAAGGTGGGGATATGACTGTGGATGAAGTGCACCTCTTTCTCAGATGTTGGTGTGTATTGTTCTTGATATATGATATAGTATTGAAGAATACACATGTGCGTGCACACACACACACACACACACACACACACACACACACACACACACACACACACACACAACCATGTCTTAATAATGTTAAGGATCTGATAAATCTGGTGTTACACATGTTTACTTTTAAAGATGAATCATTTGACTTTGTCCAGAAATATGGCAGCATGGGAGTATTGTAGAAATAATGGAATGATAAAACCATATGCTTCTGAAAGAGCTTTTACAGCCCATTGGATCAAGGACTTCCAGTAGGTTTATACTAATTATTATCATTTGGGATTTTTATGAGAAATCTTATTGATTAGGACAGGATCACAATTTGATTTCTATTCTTGCCTTCTCAGGCAATATGTTAGGCAGAGAGGGCAAAACTGTACATTGGAAGACATCTAAGATGGTTGATGTTTGTATCCTGACAGAGAGTGGGACTGTCAGTAATAGATATGAGTGTGACAAAATCATGTAGGCTGTCATGTTCCTGCCACCTGGGAAATAAACTGGTCAGTCCTAGCAATTCCTGCTGTGGAAGGAACTGTCTGAGAAGGAAATTACATTTTGGGTGGGGATAGGATTACAGACCCACCCAGCTGTAGAAAACTGTCCCTCAAAACTGGCTCCCTCACTGCCCAAAGGTAGCTCTTGCTAAGGGGGGCATCCACCAAATCTGCTGATTTTGAAGTCTCCTTCCATTCACATTGGAGAGAGGAGCAAACTTTTCTCTCGCTCCTGAAGACTGCTCCTGCCAATGGGAAGTGATGGACATATGCTGATAGATGATTTCCATCTCTGATTTCTATGGTACTGTGATTCTCTGTCTATGAAATAGCTTTGAATTAGAAGTACTGTTGAACATGATGAGATTTAGACTTCAGATTTATTTGGGTCATTTTCTGGCGCTATAAAATATAACTCAATGAAACATGGAGAAATTCTTCTAATAGAGCAAGCCATTAATTTTGTTTCCTAGACATTTTGCTATTTATGTTTTAAGTGCTTAACCCACTAGGACCTTGGTGACAATTCTGGGTTACATGTGAGAGAGTGAGTGACATTTACAGCAGAGCATCTGTGTCCTGAAAGGAATTCAGCTTGAGTTTATTTGCTTTCTATAGTTCTTTGGTTTTCAAGGCAAGCAGCTGCCATCTCCCTGAGTGGAGACATCTCAGATAATGGGCAAATTGACAGGCAACACAAATCCATATAATAGTTTAATTGCAAATAGGAGACCCACTTAGCTTTAGAACTAGGTTGTTATGGTTTTTTGTAGCTTCCTTTCTTGTTTTTTTCCTTACTTGTTCCTCATCGCCTAAACACATAAAGGTCAGTTTTAAGCATAATGAAACCGAAGATGAATTGTAAAACATCATTATTCCTTTTAAATTGACATTACCATGTTAATATATGACTGTTTGCGTGAGCTAGTGGGTAGTGTGTCCATTGTAATAAGCCATCTACAGAAAAATCAAAACAAAAGGTTTAATAGAACTATTATGTTAAAAAATCTTTATACATATTCTAGTGCGTTTTGTCATGTAGGCCAAATCCTCAATGTATACTTTTTCTGATATTGTCTTAACTAACCCTTACTGGCAGCTTCTGCAGAGTGAATGTTGCTCTGTGGTTCTGATAGGAGTGATTCATAATCTTTTTTGACTGGGCTATTCAATTTCCCGATAACAAAGTAGATCAAATCTGCGACCTTTACTTCAAAGGGAGTCCTGTAAACCATGAATTCTTTTACATGTGACTATTCCAGAAATAATGCTTGTATACAAATCCATCATATTAACAGGCACATTACATCAGGCAAGCAGGGTGATGTACTATGGATGATAAATGTATGGTACAATACAGTGGTTCTGTACTGTGCAAAGCACAGTATTCAATATCTCTGCATTCCTTAAATGTAGAATTAGTTAAAGGAGCAATAAAATTAAATAGTTTAATTTACTCATGCTATTTTTATAGGAAGGATGAAAAATGATTTATATTAATCTTACTGAACCAATTTCACCTTGGATTTATGCTAGCCCCTTTAGAAACCCAGATATAAGGCTCTGAGGATTGATAGCCCTCTAGTCATGTGGCTATGATTGCAGAAAATGGCAGCAGCTTCATTTGTGTGACTGCGGGGATAGGGGGATAACACCACAAATAAAGAGGGAGGCTCTTGTTGGAAAGGCAAGGGCAGCTAAGAAACCTGTTGGTTTCCAGTTCCTTCAGCAGCCTTCACTGGTAGGACTTTTAGCACCAGCTGTGACCAGAAGCTGTCTCCCTCTCCTCCAACAGAAAATCCCTGAGCGAGTGACCATGAGAACCCCCCCTGCTTCCCTCTGTGGGAATGAAGGCCCAGTTGGAACACAGTATATAATTTCCACTCCCTTTGGCAGTTCTGGTGAGTTTAGTTAGTCACAGAAGACTAAATGGTCACACAGATTTTTCCATAGGCCCAAATAGGAAAAAATAAGCTTTTCCCCTACCTCCAAGTGTTGTGGTGCCTGCCGTTTATAATGTGAGTATGATGGTCTTGCTGTCACTCAAATGTCACTCAGTTTTCCTTCAGTCCAGATTTTCCATCATTGATGGAAGTGACTGAAGATCAGGATCTTGCCTGATTTAAATTGTGTGTGTGTAGCCTAAATTAAAAAAACAGACACCACATGCCTGTTCAACCGATTTGCTGAATCAGCAGGAAATCGCTTGATTTTTTTTAACACTCTAGTAAAGGAATCTTGTTTTATTGACAAGTTCTGCACGAGTTTTCAATGCGTTACTTCTCTGTCAGCATCAGTTCTTTCTGCCTCTCCCATCTGCCACCCACTCAGTCTAGGGTAAGGAAACCATATCCTGTCAAAACAAAGCACCAGATAGAAAGTGGGAAAGATTTCTGAGATTTTTTTTTTTTTTGAAGAGACCATTTAGTGGCATTAAAAGAGCTTCGTGTAATCAGTGATTTTTTTTATGATAGCATCCAGAGGACCCAAGAGAGATTGAGGCTCAATTGTTCAAACACATAATAAGAGGCATCCCCTAACCTGGAAAGCTTACGTCTAAATAGACAAGACAGACAAAGGATGGGAGGCAAAACAGAGGCACAGAGAGCCAAAGTGACTTGTTCCATGTCATGCAGAACGTCAGTGTCAGAAGTGAAAATACAACCTACCTCAATACAACCTAGGTCTCCCTACTCCCAGGTTAGTACCCAATGTGCTAGATCACAATCTTTACAGTGGAAATAGTGTTGCTATTGTTCATTGCATTGGGTTGTAAATACCTGTTTTATTAAAACTCTTGACATTTAATTTGGGATTTCTTTGTAGCACTCAAGAATAAGAAAATAAGGAATGAAAGTTCCATAATCTAGACAGACACACTTTAAACCCTCAGTAAACTGCTACATCTGAATGTATATTATAGAAATTTTAATTTTCTTAACATTGATTTTGTTTTGAAATATTTTGTTCAAGGGTAAATATATTCATAAATCTAAAGTCTTCCACTTTTACCTACCTTGTGAGTCTATTGACATCTGCTACTTTATTTTGAGCTGTGCGGATACACATTTGCACATTTTGCATGATCAGGCAAAACCTAAGAAAGTTGTAGGGTTAACTATCAAAGGTGTCAATGCACTCGTCTTTGACCTTGAGAGTTGGAAGCTCAAATTCTGCAATGGTCATAAGTAGAAATGAATTTATTGGTTTCATCGTAATCTCTAATAGACATTTATCTGTGTCCTAAATCGACCACAAAATATGACGCAATTAGTAGTCTGTGCCAGTATAAAATTTAGGATTGGAGAATTTTAGAATTGTTTTAGCAGGTTCTGTTTGAGATACCAAAGCAGTTTGTGTGATGGCGTGCGTAGTGTTTAGCGATACTATCATCATTTCATGCTTTAAGCCTGAGATCAGATTTTGAGGGGATTATTTGGGCTGTCCGGAATCTTGACAGGTGGTGTGGCTGCAAGTTCTGCAGCTTAAAATATTGAATTGGATTTTCAGATGGGTCCTTCTTGCAGGCCTCACAAAAAAAAAAGTTCAAATTATTATTTTCTTACTTCACAAAAATTATTGTGCTGCTCCCCTCTTTGCAATGGCTGACAAAACCTGAGGTTCGTTCACTTCTTATCCAATCAGCAGTCATTAACAATTTTTAACTTTAAGTAATTTGTTCTTGATTGCCTCCAAAACCAGTGAACAATCATTAGTGATAACATTAGAAAGGGGATGGAGGCATATACTAACCACCTTACTTTTCTTACTTAAATGTTTCTGGTTTTATTTCTTTACTAAGTAATTTTAGAGATTTAGGCCAAGATTTTCAGAAGTGACTAATGATGTTGAGTGCCTCAGTTTTTGAGTGCCTAATCTCAGACACTCAGTCTCTACAAATCAGGCCTTGTTATGGTGTCTCAGACTGGGTCTCCAAAACCACTAGTCACTGTTTAAACTTTTGGCTGTATAAGCTTTATTTTCAGTATTCTGATTATAAAGAGCAACAATGTGGAAATTCCTCTCAGCTATTTTTTATTCTAGGTCCACATTTGCTACCATCAGACCCCTCATATTATTACTAGCTCTGCAGTATTTTAAATAATTTACTATAGAGACACTGGTCTGTGAAACTGAAGTTATAGACATTAATCCTTCAGAATCCTTCAGTTCTCCAAAAAGGGCCATATTTTTGGAGTTTTTTGTACCCACCCTACACATACTCACATCATCTATCATTTGAAAGCATATTTTATGTACATTTGGAAAAGGTATGATGTGGAGCTGTCAGGTGGTGCTATAAGCCTGTAGGTGAGGTGAAACAATGGTACCCAAATTGAGAGTGTCATTTTTTCTGTGTAGTTCCAGAAACACTCCAACATGACCATGACTACAATTTTTAAATCAATTTCAACACAATAATGTGGTGTTTATGGGTCAAAGTTACCAAACAATAATGTATTTAAATATTTTTATTGGTTTTGCATGGACAAGTATTTTTCCCCAGAAATTATGAAACTAGTTAGCATGTGGCAAAAATAGCAAATATGAACTTTTTGCAATAACATGAAATGTTTTCACATCACATATTCTTAATTGTCAAAGTATCTCACAAGTGATTATAATAGTTTTCGATATTTTCAAATGAAATTTTCTGACCAGATCAATCTCACATTGAAGGTTGTGCATCAGTAACAGTAGATTGTATGGCCACAGTTTATATCATATAGTGGGTAGATAAGAATGTACTTGAATTCCTTATGTAATATTTCTCCATCTGTAAGCTTTTGTACACACAATGTGGCATCTAGTCTGCCTAGTAGAAGGTTTTCGTTTGTAATTGCCAATGTATGCAGTACTAACTTTTGAAGTATTCTAGAAACTAGCTTTTTTTAATTCAGTGACACTTTGGAACAGTATTAGTGTTAGGGTTGACAATCCACAGTTTCCTATTATGAATATGCAAATGCGATGAGAGAAAGAAGTAGCCTAACAAGAAGTAGCGAAGAAAAAGTCCACAAACAAGTCATTATCCCTTTCCAGTACAGAGGCAAAGAGCATGTCCCAGGTCCCAGAACTATGTCATCAACAATATGACAAACCAATTTGACCCAGCAGTACATCCAGAGGTGCTAATCAACATATGTGTTGGACTGCATGTAATATCAGATGTACAAGAATCTCTGCTGAAAGTAGCAGATGTTGGTGAAGCACAATGGAGAGATTTAAGAGAGACACACTTTATTCTGGTGAGACACAGTGCTTCTTTAGGCCAGTCAAGAAATCTGGCATCAAAACATTTGCTGACATAGCCAAGAAGACCGAATTTAAGTCTGGCAAGCGAGGGACAGACACAGTATCTATCAGTTCAGAAATTGTTTTTCACAGAGCCCTGTCCTTAGCAAGATACAGAGATGATGTTTCAATAGCAACTGTTCTTAGTCACCCAGTAGGACCTGTGCCTACGTCCCTCTTCCATGCAGATGGAACAATGAGAAGAACAGATAAAGCTGAATTAGGGCACCAGCTGGAAGCTCAAGCTGAAAGAATCCATGAACCAAGAGCATGTAAGAAAGAAACCACAGTGTACATCAAAGATTCCCTGACTGTCATACAAATGGTGTCTGAGGACAAATTCCACACATTCGATGAACTGGCTGCTGAGTATTTGAGAAAGGTCCTAAAAAGATTTGACAAAACTAAGTCTGTAATCAAAGACTTTGACAGATATGACAACTGTAACCCTGTGAAAACTGCAGAAAGACAGCACCAGACAGGATGTAAGACTGGATGCAAGAAATGCCAGGTGATTGGAGGACACCATCTGCCTCCAGGGAAAAAATTTCTAACCGTGGCATCCAGCTAGCAATTACTTGCAAATTTCTCTGTGAACATATGGTTCAAAATGCACCTGACCATGTAGGAGCACAGCCAACACAAACACTCCTCCTACAGGAGGCTTTTCCAGTGGTGAAGTACAAAGTCCATCACCAGTAGAGATGTTGAAGAAGCCCAAGACTTATACAGTACTCAAGAGGGAGTGGACACAAGGATGCTTCTGCATGGTGTATGTGCTAGTATGACTTTTGGGTCTCTTGGTATTAAAGGAACCATAGTGATTATGTCACCTGATACAGATGTTTAGGTCCTTGCTGTTCACTAGATAATGTGCATTGAAACAGGCACCATTACCAGCAAAACTGGTCGCTGCATACCTGTGCATGCAATTTGTAATGCACTCACTCCTGACTTCTGCAACATATGCCATGCTGTACACACATTAACAGGGTGTGACTCTGTGTCATCCATATTTAGTATGGGGAATAAAATCACTTTTAATATTGTCAAAACAAAGGGAGCTTACCATCTCAGATATCTTGCCAAACTGGAGGAGAGTGATGGATAATCCACAATTTCTGCTGCAAGGAAGTTGGTAGTGGTGCTATATGACTAGAGCAAGAAAGAAAAGGACCTGAATTGCTTGTGCCTCAATCTGGTCAAACTCCCACATGGGACAGTTTTGAAGAGCATGTCAAAAGAGTATCTTGGCAAACAAAGATCTGGATATCTTTGCACATGGGTAACCCAGACATTGGATATCATGGCAACATGGATGGAAAAATGATGATGAACTACTTTCTGTGTTCTTCAAGGGCCCAGTGGCGTTTGAGCTTCTACAAAACCTTATTTATACCTCTACCAGTAGGGGTCATTGCACAATCAACTATGTCTGTAGTCAGAACAAGCTTCCCTGCACAGAACTGTGTACATGCCAAGGCAATGAAGACTGTGGTAACATACACTCCCAACAGAGATCATAATGATGAACAAGATGATTATAATGATGTTAACTAGAAATGTCTCCTATGCTATTACATTTCAGTGATACCTGTACAAATGTATTATTTGATTTTCTTTTTTCCTTTTGATGGTTGTTGTGATGCTTTGAGGTCACAAAGAAATCAAATTTTGTGTCTTGAAACAATAGAGTCACAAACAGAAATGAATTCTAATATTTCAAAGTAGTCTTTTTATTGTGCTGATGGGGTATCATTGTTTATCCTCATTTCTGTGGTAATGGAACCACTTGACAGCTCCACATCATACCTCATCTTAAGGTAGACATAATAAGGTTTCCAATGATATATGATGTGCCTGTGTTTAGAGAGGGTGCACATTTAGTCAACCAAAACAATGGCTTTGCCACTTGCCTAACTGTGCAAAGCCGCTGGAATACTGGAAGACTGAGGATCTGGCACAAGGATTGCTCTCCACTAGAAAGAAATGGATCCTCATCTTTCTACTAGTGTATAGTAACAGTTTCTTGCTTTGCTGTTGAGAAATCCACCCTGAACAGAGGGCCAGCACCAGGAGTTTACAACATTTTATGTCTTATTAAAGTTCTTTTTTAATGGAATTTAAATCACTGTCAACTGGTACCTTTAAAGTATGATTTTGGTGTAGTAACATAATTTTGTTGCCAGTGTGTATATTAAAGTGGAATTTGGTTACATTTTTAATCAGAAGAGGATGAGAGAGCTGTAAGTATAAAGAATCAAGGAAAATATTTCATGAGTATTTCCATGGCTGTGAATTATTATCAGCACTAAAATTATTCCATCATGCCACTGTCTTGCCATAATGAATGTTACAAATTCATCCTTGATGATGCTTCAAGTTATGTTTAACTGTGGTTCATTATGAAAAAGATGGGATTAGTTCCTTTTGCCTTGGAAAAACCAAAGAGTAATGGTGAAGTGACCACAAAGCCTATTCTAAGCAGCTGTTCAAACTGACAAATTGCTTGAGATAAGGAAGTAGCAATCTCTAAT
Source organism: Gopherus evgoodei (assembly GCF_007399415.2). Taxonomy (NCBI): domain Eukaryota; kingdom Metazoa; phylum Chordata; order Testudines; family Testudinidae; genus Gopherus; species Gopherus evgoodei. Next base: position 109,178,089 of record NC_044325.1, on the reverse strand, counting down.
AAAAGTGAAGCAGAACTATGATCAGTACCTTGATGTATATTCTGGGGCAGCCTTTAAAACAGGAGATTGGCTAATAAGGATGGTTACTTGTTGATCAGTTTTCTCTATTCAGTTAAATGCCTGCAGAGCCATTGGGCTGGATGTTAAACAATCGGAGTCTAACATTTTTGTGAGGTATAGTGGTAAGTGGTAAAACTCATCTTTTCAACCCCTTCTGAATGTATCATCTTCCTGTTTGTGTCCTCATGTTTTCCAGAGAGTCTTCTTCATTTTATTTAGCATTTCTGTTGATTCTGCCATCAGAGAGTTGATCATATCTTCCTTGTCAGTATCCTTTGTGGTTTCTCTTCCCAGACTCAGACTGGCATTTTACAGAGAACATTCTGCTAGATTATCGTTTTGATCAAACAAAACCAGTTTGGGGATTGTATCAGCTTTGCTCTTATATGTTTTGTTGATTGGTTTGTTTGTTCACATTATCGGACTGAATGATTGGCTGTTTTATGCTAGTTGGCCCAGATAGGAGAAGCATGGAGCCTGTAATCATCCAGATTAGTGGAAGTTTATCCAGCGCACTGCAGGTTTACACTGCATAAAAGAAGCAGTGGCCTGTGGATAAGTTGCAGGCTTCAGCCTCCAGCATGCTCCAATCCTCCAACATCATCAATGAGTTTCTTCTTTTTCGTTGTTCTGAACAAAAGGGAACTAGATACAAAAGTATTGATTGTACTTTATTCTGACAGATCAGCGAAGGAATTCAGATGTGACATAACCATTCCTATCAAATTTTCTCTCTCCTCATCTTTATCATGTGAGTTTCAAATAGAAACTGCACAATTAAACCAAAAGTGGGAGACACACATGTTTTTAGAATCTGTTGTTTATCTATGCTTTGCGCAAATGCTATAGCTGTTTTGGGTAGAGAGCCGGTGTATATATAATTTCCAAGAGGCAGACACTTCATGCATCTTCACCAGAGTTACAACAAATAACTGAAGTGACATATTGAGGCTGCCAGCATGCAGTTTATAACCCCTAGAGTAAGGCACATTTATATGAGGACTTAAACAGCCTACATGAGTCTTAGTCATTCTCTATAATGCTCTTAAGAATCCTCTCTATAATTTGTCTACATGGTAGTCAGACCTGTGTGTAACTAAAAAAGAATAATATGATCTAGGCCAAAAAAAAGGTGTTTACCTCAAGTGAGAACTGGTCTTAAATTGGTATGATTTTTTTCCTTCTCTTCTGAGCTCATACCAATGGATCTTCCTTTTCCTCATTCTCTCTGCTGCTTATAAGTTTTTAAAGGTACATCTGTATATTTAAAAGTGTAATTAGGGGAATAAAAAGATGCAGTAGGTTATGATGGAAGAAGTGACTGTGGAAAGCAACATTTGTAGCCATATCTTTATTCTTCTCTGTTGATGAGGCCCACATCCCAGTCTCTGCACCATCCTTGGAGCATAGTGTCTGAATGGCAGTGAATTCCCATGCAGTTCTGATGCACTGGAGTGTTTGTCTGCATACAGATTGTGCAGAGATAGTTGCACCCCTATCATTCCACAGAGCCATGGTCTGTGGCAGTCTCCATCCACAGTAACAGAGCATGGGTTGTTTTTTTCCTGAGCAGGCCAGGAGAGGAGGAGAGATATGGCCAGTGGGTGGTGCACAACTGTGTGCCTTAATCAAAGCTGTCACTTTGAGAGGTTAATGGTGGGAGGAATAGCTCAGTGGTTTGAGCATTGGTCTGCTAAACCGAGGGGATGTGAGTTCAATCCTTGAGGGGGCCATTTGGGGATTTAGTTGGGGATTGGTCCTGCTTTGAGTAGGGATTTGGGCTAGATGACCTCTTGAGGTTCCTTCCAACTCTGATATTCTATGATTCTAATGCAGTGGTTGCAGAGGCTACAGTGGCCTGTCAGGTACAATAATGACCCATGGGTAGGCAGGGAGAGGATTTTGAGTCCTGACAGCATCACTGTACATAGCCTGTTTACTTGGGCTCTTTGTGAGTGTGGATGTGCTTTGCTTCAAAGAATCATTTTGTCTGTGCCACTCTCAATCTGAATGATTATTCAAACTTTTACTAGAGTTAATACATCATAAGAACAGAACATTTACTTGGGAGTAATATGATGAACCAAAATCGTTACTATGACAACTTTTCTGTACTATGTTTGGGAAGCTTATTTAATAAATATAATTGTTATAGACTATTGTATTTATATGTTAACAAGATACATATATTATAAATATTAAACATTATACACATTAAATGGCTAACAGGTCTCAAAATGTAATTGTCCATGGGGAATCAACATCAAGCAGGGATTGGTTCTTGGCCCTACACTATTTAACCTTTTTCCCAATGAGCTGGAAGAACACATAACTGATAAAGTTTGCAGATGGCACCAAGACTGGGGGAGTAGTAAATAGCAAAGAGGACAGGTCACTAATACAGAGCACAAACAGTATGCACTTTAATATGGACAAATCTAAAGTTACACATCTAGAAGCAAAGAATGTAGGGCATTTTTACAGAATGGGGGAATCTGTCCTGGAAAGCAGTGACTCCAGAAAAGATTTTGGGGTCAGATTGGGATAATCAGCTAAACATGAGCCTCCAGTGCAATGCTGTGGGGGAAAAGGGCTGATGCAGTCCTTGGATGTATAAACAGGGGAATATCAAGTAGGAGTTGGGAGACTATTTTACCTCTGCAGTTGGCACTGGTGTAACCACTGCTAGAATATTGTGTCCAGTTCAGATGTCCTCAGGAAGGAAGCTGGAAACATTGGAAAAGGCTCAGAGAACAACCGTAAGAATGATTCAAGCATTGGACAACATGCCTTGTAGTGATAAGCTCAGCATGCCTCCTACAGATAGTGATTTAGCTGAACACAGAGAAGGTTGAGAGGTGGCTACATTAAGAAAAAATATTTGATAATGCACTTTTCAGTGTAGCAGACAAAGGTCTGTAACAAGATCCAGTGGCTGAAGTTAGACAAATTTAGACTGTAAATAAAGTATGAATTTTTAACAGGTGAGGGTAATTAACCATTGGAACAATTTACCAAGGTTATGGTGGATTCTCCCTCACTGACAAAACCAGGATATGTTTCTGGAGGTTCAAATATAATATATCAGGGAAAATATATGCATTTTGCTAGGTTTGGTGCACAGATAATGCAGCTGCCACACAAGATAAAATTCAACTTCACTTACGCTTGTGGAAGGTTTCTTTTCGGTGAACTGAAAATATCTTGTAAATTTCTGAATTGGATGTGCTGTTACTAAAAGCAGCAAGGTAAATTATACAATAGTATTCCATTCATTATTAGTGATGTCTTTTTAAAGTTTGCCACTGTTTTATTCATTAAGTGAGATATTTAGTTTATGATTTTGATAAGCTATAAAGTGGCCTAATTTAATCATATTTAAACAAATATGAAGAAGTTGAAATGCTCTTTTAAATCATCTTTGCTTATACTTAACAAAGAATTCAGCCTAAAGGGTTCAACAGTCACATCATTTCTCTCATGGCTATTCAGATTTCCCATATAAAGAAGGAGCAGGGTAGTCTTCCCATTCCCTTTTTAGAACATTCCTCTTCTGCCTTTACAGTTGTGTCTATTTCCTCATTAGTGTTTCTTCCAGAGCCCAAGCTTGTCAACAATGAAACTATTATCAGCACAGTATGAAATCAAAGGTAATACAAAGGTGGTTTTTAGTCTAGTCTTCAACAATGTTTTGTCTATGACCAGTATTTTTAATTCTGCAGCTGCTGAAAATTTATGGAATTAGTGTATGTACAGCCAGATAGATTATAAATTAGCAACGGATGACTTAACATCTGTATCATACAGATACATTCTCATATGTGTTAGGAAATGTGGGAAAATAGATCACAAATATATCTTAATTTAACTAGAATATTACGGATAGCTTTAGTATGAGAGAGCATATAGAAGGGGGAGAGTTGGGCATTGTTGATTTCACATTTGCCTGCAGGTGTTTAAAGCCCAAAGTAGGTTGGAAGCCTTTTTTTTTCTTTTAAAGCAAGTGTAAATGTGATATTAGTGTTCCATACATTAGTCTGTATATTCTGTTTTGTGAAACACGGGCTTCATGATATTCAGATAAATATTTTTTAAAGATGAAGGAAAAAGTGGTGACAGGAGTCTCTTTCTCCAGCAGCTTTCACTTTCTTATTTTGGTCATATGGAGCAGCTAGCTTCCTATTATCTGTAACAGTCCCCTTGCCCCCCAGCCTTACCTATCTTTTCACAAATTAATAAAATAGGATATCTACAGGTCCCATCTTGCACAGCATTTAGTGTGCCATAACAACTTGGAACCAGATTTATAAAGGTATTCAGCACTCAAAGGTGCGGGTAGGTGCCTATTGACAGACGTGCCCAGTGGGTGACTTTCAATGGGACATAACTGCCTAACTCTCTGAGGTGCTCAGTGGAATTTACATCATTAGGTGCCTAAATACCTTTGTAAATCTGACCCTTAATCTGCTGTGTTAGATGTAAAGATGTGTCAGTTTATTTAGTAGGCAGCTGAGTGCCCTAGACTGAGGTGGGCTTAATGGATGACCTGCAAACAGCAATGGGTTTGGAGCATCTGGAACACAAAACTCCTGATCCTGCGGCTCTGTCTCGGTGCAGGGGTCCGTCCATGTAGAGTAACTTATAGAGTCAGGGCCTAAACATGCAGAGAGGAGCTTTAAATGTTTTTTTTTTTTGTGGGGGTTTGAATGAAACTTTAAAAAACAAAACAGAATCTGATTTCTTTCTTTTTGTTCTGTTTCTTCTAATTTTCTGACCTGGTTTGTACCATATTACCTCATTGGACTCCATATTTCCCACTCTGTCCACCCTTACACATTCCTGAAATATCCAGGCAGTAGCAGGAATTCCTGTCTCCATAGCTCTCGTATATACTTGCAACAGTCAGAAAATAAATCCTAGTTACTTGGAAGAGCCACACAGCTTTTATCTCAATTACTTTTAAAGAACAATTTAATTAGGACTTGGGATGCTGGAGCACTTTACAAGCCAGGTGTTCTTTTGCTTTTTTTCATTATAAGGCAAATAGTTATTGTCATGGGCTTGCACCAATTTGGAGTGAAAGGGTATGCAAAGATATGAAGTAGATGATATGACTCTAGGACAGGAAAGTTTGGGTACATTCAAGCAACTTACTGTAGGAATAATCCTGCTGTGCCCTTCGTTAGGGGAATTGGCACAGATATAATCCATTATTTTCACACTTCAAGTTTATAAAGGAATGTCAGGAAGCTCTTTTCTATTTGTTTTTATCACTGGTGTGGTTTATTATTGCTGCCAAGTATCTCACTGACTAGCACTCTGTGATGGGGCTTAGGGTGCAGTTCAGATGAGTGAGGGGTTGTCTCCTCTCTTACTCTGTAACCCTGAGTCTTTCACAGTGCTTTGCTACTGTAGCTCCCAGCCTGGAATGCTCACAACTGGCCTACAAGTATGCAGCTCACAGCCTGAAGTGTCTGTGTGCTAGACAGCTCTGGTTCAGCAGCTCTGACCCGAGCAGCCTGTCTACATCCCCCCCTCGGGGGCCAACAGCCTTGGTTGCAACCTTCAAGGTGACCTGAACACACTTCCAGACCCGAATTGCCCCGATGCTGGGTGTTCTGCAATATTCAACCCTCTCCAAGATAGTTCAGAGAAATGAGGTTCGTTCGTTCTTCTTAAGACACAAAAACACATCACAGCTTATTAACTTAACGGGGGTAAATACATCCTTCAATTTAAACACAGCATTGAGGTCATTTATAGGAAGAATAAATTTATTAACAATAGGACCTAGGTTAAGTGATGCCAAGTACAAGGAATAAAGTTAGAAAGGGATACAAACAAATAAAAGTGAAATCATAGAATTATAGGACTGGAAGGGACCTTGAAAGGTCATCTAGTCCAGTCCCCTGCACTCGTGGCAGGACTTAGTATTATCTAGACCAGTGGTTCTCAAACTTTTTTACTGGTGACTACTGTCCCATAGCAAGCCTGAGTGCGAAACTCCTAACAAATTAAAAACATTTTTTAATATATATTTAACACCGTTATAAATGCTGGAGGCAAAGCGGGGTTTGGGGTGGATGCTGACAGCTTGTGACCCCCCCATGTAATAACCTCACGACCCCCTGAGGGGTCCTGACCCCCAGTTTGAGAAACCCTATCTAGACCATCTGTGACAAGTGTTTGTCTAACCTGCTCTTAGAAATCTCCAGTGATGGAGATTCCACAACCTCCCGAGGCAATTTATTCCGGTGCTTAACCATCCTGACAGTTAGGAAATTTTTTGTAATGTCTAGCCTAAACCTCCCTTGCTGCAATTTAAGCCTATTGCTTCTTGTCCTATCCTCAGAGGTTAAGAAACACAATTTTTCTCCCTCCTCCTTGTGGCAACCTTTCATGTTCTTGAAAACTGTTATCATGTCCCCTCTCAGTCTTCTCTTTTCCAGACCAAACAAACCCAATTTTTTCAATCTTCCCTTATAGGTCATGTTTTCTAGACCTTTAATCATATTTGTTGCTCTTCTCTGGATTCTCTCCAATTTATCCAAATCCTTCCTGAAATGTGGCATCTAGAACTAGACACAATACTCCAGTTGAGGCCTAATCAGCGTGGAGTAGAGCAGAAGAATTACTTCTCATTTCTTGCTTAAAACAATCCTGCTAGTACATCCCAGAATGAAGTTTGCTTTTCTGGCAACAGTGTTACATGGTTGACTAATTTTTTAGCTTGTGATCCAAAATAACCCCCAGATTGCTTTCTGCAGTACTCCTTCCTAGGCAGTCATTTCCCATTTTGTGTGTGTGCAACTGATTGTTCCTTTCTAAATGGAGTACTTTGCATTTATCCTTATTGAATTTCATCCTGTTTACTTCAGACCATTTCTCCAGTTTGTCCAGATCATTTTGAATTTTCATCCTATCCTCTAAAGCACTTGCAACCCCTCCCAGCTTGGTATCATCCACAAACTTTATAAGTGTTCTGTCTATGCCATTATCTAAATCATTGATGAAGATATTGAGCAAAACCGGACCCAGAACTGATCCCTGTGGGACCCCACTCGTTATGCCCTTCCAGCATGACTGTGAACCACTGATAACTACTCTCTGGGAATGGTTTTCCAACCAGTTTTTCACCCACCTTATAGTGGCTCCATCTTGGTTGTATTTCCATAGTTTGTTTATGAGAAGGTCATATGAGATAGTATCAAAAGCTTTACACTAAAGTCAAAATATACCACATCTACAGCTTTCCCCCCTATCCACAAGGCTTGTTATCCTGTCAAAGAAAGGTATCAGGTTAGTTTGGCACAATTTATTTTTGACAAATCCATGCTGATTGTCACTAATCACAATGCTTCCCCTCTTTGTGGTTCTTCTTTCCACTAACAATGGGCCTAGCACTTTTCAGTTAACTTTTACCATCTGGGGGAGGATGTGAATTCAGCTCATAGTTTCTGACCTGTGAGGCACCTCCAGCATCTCAGTGAGAGATACCAGCTGCAACTCAGGCAAGTAAATGTTACATTTTGTCCCCTAAATACACCAGTCTTTCTAGCTGACAGTAAAGTAATTCAGTCCATTGACGTTATCCTCCATAGTAATAAGAAAATGTTTTCACAGCATAAAACTTGACTCTGCAATCAAGTATCAGCAACTTGGATTAACCAAGCTATTTCCCATCTATGTAGCCCTAGCATAAATGCTTTTTGTCATGATTGATCAGATTAAGGATGAGACTTGGGCAACTGGTATTTTACTCTCATGGGATTGGTAATGGAACTGTATATTCTCAATTATTATTTATTTATTCAGTGACTTTCATCTCTAAATAACCAGTTCATTTCCAGTCCCGTGAACAAAGCAAATGTGCCAGTCTTTTTAGCAGCGGGGGAAAAAAAGATGTTGATAGTAACTGAAAATCATTATCATTTGATTGCTTTTCTAAGGTCTTTGTCAAATGAGTCAACGGTCTCTATCCAGTTCCTTGTGGACTGGTGCCTCCTTAATAAAAAACACATACTAGCATTAACTGTCTCCGCAGAAAGCTAATGGATCAAATAGACATACTGAATTAACCTCATTCCTGTAATGTCTTTAGAAGATGAGATAGCATGATCTACAGGATAGGGCACTGGATTGGGAATTAGGAGATCTGACCCTGGTTCTATTCCTGTCTCTGTCACTGACCTGCTGTGTGACCTTGGGCAGTTGTGGTACCTCTCTGTACCTCTGTTTCTCCTCTGTCTGTCTGGTCTGTTCAGAGTGCAAGCTCCTGGGGAGGTGTTATTTTTAATATGTGTTTATACAGTACTTAGCACAAAGTGGCCTTGATATTTGCTACAGCCTCTAGGTGCTATTGGAATACAAATTAATAATATCCCTTCCAGATTCCTACCCATCTTTATGACAACTGAAGAAGATCCTGTCCTTGGAAAATCCATGTGCAACTCAGGGTGAAAACAATGCATTGGTGTTTGTTGGGGCAGTCTTTTGAAATTTCACTCTGTGATATGTGATACTTGTGCAGTGCATGTAGTTGTGTATCATAATACAGACTCTCGGTGCTCTGATTTGAGGAGACCCCTTTAACTTGGGCCACAGAAAGGTGTTCCTTAGAGTTGGTCCCTCTAGATTGCCGAAGGAGGAGTTGAGGTATATTGGTAGGGCATGATGAGGAAGTTCTGTCACTAATGGTAGCTGTTCTGTTAATAAAAGTTTTCATTGTTCCGGACTATCAATCCAGCACTTCTCCAAGAACTGGATTCACTTGCAGACATGTTTTCTAAGAAAAATATTGAGAAACATAGCTGTAAATCTTGCAAACAAGAATCCCAGCTTTCAGGTTCTGGTAATGCTTTACAGCCTTCTATATGATATTAAATAGAATAGTTGGATTTGGATGCGCAAACATAGTTTGCAGAAAACACTGATCTTAAGCCAAATGCCTGTTATGATTTCTCTGTCCTTGTGAGAAGACCATCTTGCACATGTTTGGCAGTGAATTAGTTAATTTACTTAGTGTTTTATGTGTAGGCAGCATGCAGCTCTGTGAGACTGCAGTGAGCAATGAAGCAGCAGAATTCAATTTGCAGCAGTGACCTAAGAGAGACTATTTTTAGTAATAAAATAGGTCAGGGAATGCAGTAGTACAGACTGATAAAGAACAATCTTCTCCTTAACTCATGGGGTTTGTTTCCTCTTATTATACAGCAGCTCTGAGGTGGGGAAACCAAATTAAACATTGTCACATGATCAACACTTGAATTTTTCATTGTGAAACAATCACGAGAAAACCACTGTGGTTTCTCGGGCTGTATTGAAGAAAGAAACTAGGTAAATACTTTCTTAGGGATTTGTGAAAGGAAACACCACTAGAGACCTAGATGGTGTGAGTCATTTTAAGCACTGTTGTACAGTGCCTATGACAGGCAATTCTCCATTTTAACTACACTGGCAGGTTTTCACATATTCCCTGTACTTATCTCTGGTATTCATTTATTCTCTGCGGACCATGCAGGTGAGGGCTAGTGTCCTCTTTTTAATGTGCGATAGATGGAGGAACTGGCTAATGCCATCAGCGTGGTTCTATGGCATTTTCAGTTTTCTTTTTGAGAGGAAGAACAATCTGGCCATGTTTGTTGTGGTGTTCAGCAGCCTGCCTAAAGGGTCTCTCTTTCCAGAGTCAGGTTACTTCACCTGTGTTCACCAGGGCTTCTATTCCTGGCTGCAGAGGAGTCAGTGTGTGGCCTTGGACAAATCTCATGAACTTCTACCGTGCCTTCATTTTCCTTGTTTGCAAAATAGGCTTAATATTGTACCTACCATGCAGGGATAGTATGAAATGTAATTCTTTCATGCTTGTAAAAGACTTAGAGATCCTTGGATAACATATAGCAAAATATTTTACTATTATATAATTGTGTAATCAAAGTAAGATAGAGCATGTACCACTGTCATGAAAGGTCATTTCTGTTGCTGTAAGTTCCAGATATCTGGCCTTATCTTAAGGTGGCAAATAGGGCATACAATATACTTGCAGTGTTGTCCTTAATAATGAAAACTCTCTTCTTATCAGATAATTTAACATCAATGCTTTGTGTATAGTAATAGTAATTTTCCACTTACATGACCTGCTCCCTATTAACCATTACATTCTTCAACTGAATAATGAGCCATTTCAGTGGTTTGGCATTTGAAATTCATTTGAAAAACACTGTTCCTAGTGAGATTGATCCAAAAGCTATTGAAGTCTTTGCAATGGAAATATTCTCACTGACTTCAATGGCTTTGGATCAAGCCCTATAATCATGTATACAATATGTGTCCTGTCAGCTGCTCCAGTCTAATTCAGTATTCTTAAAGCAGCAGTCTTAATGAAAACATCAATGTTCCTGTTTTTCCTTTGGCACTAAAATGAAGGAAGCTTAATTTTTCTTTGTGGAATTGTGAACATGGTAAAAGCATCACTTTTTGTAAACTCAAGTCATTCCAGTCTTCCTGTCTACACCCTAGTCCTCCCACGCAATCCATTCCTTTTAACTCATCATAGGGGCCAGGAGTAAATGACAAATCATGATCCGCTCACTGCATATGTGTATGAGACTAGTCTCTTGCTAGCAAAAAAACACTCATTGACATTAAGGCGTTCATTATGCATGCAGTAGAGAGCTCTGACAGGAACACTCTCTGTCTCCATTTTTAAGAGCTAGAGTGCAATGTTCTGGCCCAACCAAAAAAATTACTGGTGTACATGCCATAGCTTATGTGCTTCACTAACTTCCTTAAAGTAAAAGTCATACAGTAGAAAGCCAGAATTTGGGGAAGTAGCTAAGCCTTGCTTTTATATCATAAGTGTTTTATAATGATTACAGTTAGAGGTGGAGGGGAGGGATAGCTCAGTGGTTTGAGCATTGGCCTGCTAAACCCAGGGTTGTGAATTCAGCCCTTAAGGGGACCATTTAGGGATCTGGGGCAAAAATCTGTCTGGGGATTGGTCCTGCTTGGGCAGGGGGTTGGACTAGATGACCTCCTGAGGTCCCTTCCAACCCTAATATGATATTCTATGATAATAGCAGACAGAGAGATAGTACATTTAGAGGTGGTTTTAATCTTTCACATTGCATTAGGGGCTAATTTATTTAAAGTACATTTTTGAAAATCCCTATTCTTTATTATTTCCTGACATTTCATCAGCAAGACAGGTGAAAACAATTTGCGCTACAATAGAAAGCTAGCAAGATATTTTCAGGAGTGTACCATCCCATTTCATTCATGTACAAATGTTTCTATTTCTGTCCAATGGGTTACTGTGGTTGATAATCAGATTTATTGTCTATCAGGGTATGGATGAACTGTAGTGTCTGAATTCTGAGGGACATTATCTCAGACAGGAAAGTGAATGGTCTTGCATCATTGAACAGTGTCACATGTTCACATTATGAGCCTGACTCCAATCTCAGCTATAGTGCACACACAGGTGCAAATAGATGTTATTTTGGATGTATGCTGGTTTAACTGAGATCGTCCCTTCACTTTAGGGTTATATGCCATAGCAGAGGTCAAATCTGGAGGTGGAATAGCTCTTTTGTCTTCACCCAAGTCCAAATGTGAGAATAGCTCTCTCCAAACAAAATCCTTCATGTAAATCCGGCTAATCTGCACATCTGCAGACCAGACTAACTTTGGGAACCTTATTAAAGTGTATGCCTTCAGAAATCAAAGGCTTTACTGAGAAGCTGATAAAGATATCATCTGACATGGCAATGACATTTGTGACGCTTATTGTCATGGGAGTCTTCAATAGCCATATGTCAGTACCTCTAATCCAATGGCACCAAACATCCTATCTGACCTTTCCATGTTAGGTTCTCACTGGCAATCTCTGGACTGGTTCCTTGGGTTGGATGTGCACATAACGAACCACCTATTTTGATCTGTCCATACCCTGCTCAAGGTGGAAGGCTCATGGACCGCACTAAATTCCAAAACCTACCCAGCCAAGAGGTGAAGGAGTAAAAGAACTAGTGTAACACTATAACTGCTCCCTGACAAACACTGTTGATACACTGTCACCAAAGCATTCATGGTTCTCAGATGACATGGCAGACTCCCTTCACCACAAAGTATTCTTTCAAACCTATGCTGTGGCTGCAAAAAGAACCTACTTTTCCATTGCTTGGAGGCAGCAAAGTCACTGCAGCACAAATTTCTACACCTTAAATAGTTTAATAAACAGAGGTTGTCTGTACTTAACCTCAGAGCCTAGCATTTCTTGCTGTGAGAAATTATCATTTTAGGAACTTGTGCATCAAGGATGGCTTGATGGGGTGCAAAGGAAAAAACTCTATCTCTCCTTTGCATCAAGCGTAAATGGTACCTTCCTCCAGCTTTGTCAATGCCTAGTCAGAATCAGCATCTGGCTCAAGTCTAGTTGGCTGAGGCTGAACTCAGGCAAAACAGAAATGATGCTGGTAGGAATTAGGAAGCATTTAGAAGAACTTGCTTCCTCCATCACATCCTATTACCCAAACTGCTGTGGCTGCAAACACCTGGGGCTGGCCTGAACACTGTGCCTCACCTTATTGCGCATAGATCTTCACACAATCAACCAGGAAATTCTGACCTCTAGCTTCAGTTGTTTACCTCATTATGTGTAGTAAAGGAGCCTAATGCCTTGAGAGCATTAACTGGTACAAAACTGAGTAGTCCATGCACTTAGCAGCACAAGTCACTGAGCCCAGCAACCTAGAGCTCTGGTCTCTGCACTTGCTTCCCAACATATGAAGTGTCCAGTGTAGGGTCTTTGTTCTGATATTCAAATGACTCTGGGGGATTTGGCCCTGGCTATCTGAGAAATTGCCTCTCCCTCCATGACTGTGACCTCTCATGGCAGCTGTGTTTCACTAGAACTTTGAAACGAAGACTAAGATGGGGGAGCTAGAAATAGAATCTTCAGAGAAGATGAGCTTATAATAATCATAGGAGATATACCAATCTCCTAGAACTGGGAGGGACCTTGAAAGGTCATCAAGTCCAGCTCCCTGCCTTCACTAGTGGGACCAATTTTTGCCCCAGATCCCTAAGTGGCCCCCTCAAGGACTGAGCTCACAACCCTGGGTTTAGCAGGCCAATACTCAAACCACTGAGCTATCCCTCTCCCCAATCTTATCGTCTGGAAGTCACTACAAGATTAAATAAGAATGATAATGGAGCTCATGTGATAAACGCCTTCCTTCAACTTGAATTTCTCTCAATTTATTTATACACATTCTCTCTCTCCCTCTTCTCTCCCCCCCCCAAGCTTTTACCATCTCAGATTAGGAATGAAGAGAGAACTTGATGCTTTTAACTTTTGAGCCATGTGATACTATCTTGGTGAGGATCTTATAAGAGCACAGGGTTAGTATTTGTCCCTGTATCATTTAATTGCTGGTGCTTTAGCTTTTTCTATGTATTTACTGAGGACTTGCTGATGTTTTCCTACCCGTGGCTACTTGTCATCCCTGAAATGCCCATATTCCATCCCACCCCACCATAATATTGCTTCTATAATCTTAGTGATGTGCGTCGTCAACAGCTGATGGGAGCATGTTCCTATGTAGCACCATAAGTTGTCACAAACAATTTCTTCTTCTTATCACTGGTTGGCTTGACAGGACTTGCACAATTAACATGCCAGCTGAAAATATAAAATGTGTCCCCATGGTTCTTCCTGTAGGGTCTGGTGTTTCTCCGAGTGATACAGAGTGCTAGCAAATTAGTGTTTCTGTAGCTGCATGTCACTCCTAGATGTATTTCCTGAAGGAGGGAGTATGTCTAAGAATGAGGGCAAGCAGCATAGTGTGGCTCTTATGGGATAGGATCTGTCAAGGATAGCAGAGTATATCCTCATACCAAAGATGAGATGTCCTGAAGGGATACTTGTGAAAATATTATTTTTTTATTTACTGTATCATATATGCTTGTGTATATAAGCTGAGAAATTTGGGGCTGAACTTCAAGGCAGGTTTAGATGGATTCCCTTATATTTAGATCAGTTTGGGAATAGCTCTGCCAATAGATCTGCAGCTCCTTGTCTTTCTCCTTTCTGCCCCTTGGTGGTTTCTCTAGACGTATACAACCTTTGCAAATGTGAGAGGACTTGGGGTCAGACCGACGTTAACATAACAATTCGCAAAGCTCATTGGCTTGTTCAGTATAATGGAGCATTTCACAAAGTGAATCCATTTGTTTCCTCCTCTTTGTGCTCTGTAATTTTTAATGTATACCAGTCCATCAAGTGCAGAGCAGGAACATAGAAGAGGTCATAGACCAGAGCGGTATTCTACCATTAATATGCATTAGTTGAATTTTCCTGTCATCTTACCTGCAGCCCTGCTGTGGAGTGGGGACCAGATGGAACCACCTGCAGAGGGAGCAGAGTGCTCCAGGTTGTCATCAAACCACCTTTCCTCCTAATGGGATGCACAGTCAGAAAAGAGAAAAGCTACTTCTGTGCTTGTTCCCAAGCGTTATAAAACCAAGATGTTAAGTGACATATGAAAAGAAGTGATCACGATGCCAGTTAATGCCAGTAGTTAATCTGCAGCTTTGGGCATTATAGCTCAATAACTGATCAGTTTTTAAACCTGTTGGGTAATAGTTAACATCAACACCAGTTAGCAAGGTATCACTGGCATAATTTGTATCACCAGAGTTATGGGCATGATTTCCAAACCTGTCCTCCATTTGGGTGTGTTGTATAGTTTTTTGCGCACACACATACATGCACATGCCTGCACTCACGCTTCTTGTGCACTGTCACCTGCACATGCAAATGGTAGATTTTATCACTCCGAGGTACCCACTGTCTATATCCATCTGTTTCTTGTTTTATACTTAGATTGTAAGCTGCTTGGGAAAGGGTCACTCTTTTTGTTTTGCGTTAGTGCAGCACCACATGCAACGGGGTTCAGCTCTATGACTGAGGCTCCTAGGCGTTAAAGTAAAATAAATAATTAATACTAATAAATATGGGTGAGAATTCACAAAAAGTACACTTGCAGATCTACGTGTATACGCATGGAGACTAACTTTTGAAGATTAGGCACAATATATGTTCTCTTTTAGTGGGTGTGAATGAGAGCATTCCAGGTGCATTTTGTTACACACAGTAATGTTTTTATTAGATCTCTAGTTGGTGCTGAAACTGTGTTTTGAGGGGGAAAAAGCAATTTGATTCCAAGATTTAGAGGTGACTTATGTCAAGATTATAGATCGTGCTGTGCAAAGATGGTGCTTTGATAAATAGGTTTATTCACCAGCTGCAAAAATTGTAATCGGAGGCAGATTTGTAGATCCTGCCCTGTGGGGGTTCTCCTCCCTGTCCCCCTTGAGAGAGTGAAAATCTGGAGGGAAGGAATTAGAGCAACCTTTCATTACTGAGCTGGCAGCGGCAGTTGGCATTAAATGAGCCCTGCTGTTGGAAAAGCCTGGAGAATTGGTGCAGTCCTTTGCTCTCAGTTGGTGATGCTGAGACCGTAGGTGCATAGAAGTCAAATACAAAAGGAAAAGTCTGATAAAATAATAAATGTAATTTGAGCGAACATGAACATCATGTGGCTGCAGAATGGCCAGGGAGTGCCTGTCATCTTTGCCCTTCATTCACCTCGTATTATTTTTAAGAGCTTTGATTGTAAGCATTGTTCGGAATGTGCAGAGAATTACAGTAAATCCAGCCGTAAAATACAAAATTGAGCATTAGGTCTCAGCTGTTCTGTGTGATTCTAAGTGTCGCATTTCTCTAAAGAGTATTCATAATTCCTGCATTGCAACATTGGGGTTACAAAGTTCAACAGAGGTAGCGTCAGAGTGCTCCTGCCTGGAGTGCTTGGCAAAGAGGTTGGAGAGGAAGGTGAAAGAAGATATTGGGAATAGGGGCATTAGATGATGGCTGTACAGAAGGGGAAAGGAGCATATGCAAATATAAGAGAAGGAAAGAAAGTGATTCTGTTTCTCTGAGTCCCAAAATAGTCTAGTTTTTATCCTGCTGTTCTCTTGTACCATTATTATCGGTGCATAGCTTTTCCATAATTAAAAACACTTTTAGTTGAGCCTACTGATAGTGAAAGCAGAGTGAATTTCCAGTACAAACAATAGTGGAAAATACAAAATGACACATATGAAAAACTACTCTTTGCTCACTTTTAGGAGGTTATTCTCAAGTCTCCAGCCTGTGGCTGCCAAAGGTCAATTGTAGGAGGTAGGGATCTTGGTCTTCAGGAAATGACAAACTTGCAACCCGAGTGAGGTCTGTTTACTTTCTTCAAGGCTGTTTCCACAAAGAAAAGGGCTGCGAACCTTAAAGGAAAGCTTAGATTAACCCAGCTTTTATTAAATGCCCCCAAATTATTGAGCATTCACAGGCTGTATAGAGCCCAAAAGCCAACAGTGCCCACATGAAATTCCCTCTATTGACTCCCAAAATAGGAAGCCAGGAAACAGTAGCTAATGCCCTTCTGTCGCGGTTGTTTTTGATGCTGTTTAAAAGGTATGCATATAATACATTTGTATGCGTGAAACACAAGATTTTAAACAATTCAGATTTAAAGTAGAGAGATAGCATTCAGCTATACAGGTCTAATGCAGAGTTCAATCTGGGGAAGGCTGAGGGTCTCTTCCTGGTGACCATTATGCTGCTTTTATTTATTCATTTGGCCAGCTGAGTTAATTTATTATTTGTATATGATTATTTTTCTGCTTGGTCATAATTTGTTACTGTAGAATTTAATTGATGGATGAGGTGCCTGGAGCTTTCCCTATACATTTTCTTATTGTTGCTTAAATCTAAATAAATAAATAAATGAAAATATTTGGAGGGTGTTTAGCTTTATTTCAGAAGAAATGGGCACTGGTTTGTTTGTTTGTTTGTTTTGTTGATTGATTGATCCACTATTGACTTTGCAGGACCCTAAAGCCATTAGTGCTGCTTACTGTATATTCTGTGAAAATGAGCTCTGCCAATTAAAAATTTATATCTGGGAAAGAATGCAAGGTTACATCTTCTCTTACATAAGTGTTTGGATATGAGGGACGGTAACATGGGTCAGGAGTGTTGATCTCTGTGACTGTCATGAGACAGGTGCCCCGGTTCTAATCCTTGCCAGCTAATCGCAATTTTTAATCTGTCACATATGCTTATGTTTGGTCATGCCGATGCTCTGAGTGTGTAGTTGCTGCATCCTCACTGAAATTTCCACATTCTTGTGCTTTAACTTGGATGTTAACATTTATACCTACTGTCCAAAAAGGGGTTAATAGTCCATTCTCTCCTTTGAAAAGAGTTTTCAGGACTCTAGATAAAAAGCCCTTTAATAAGAGAGACTCGTAATCATTAACATATGTGTGGCCCTCTGGGTAGCTTGTAAAACAGACCCAGAGAGTGAATTCTTTAGCATAAAGGGTAAGATTTCCATGCTGTGTATGTTTCTAATGCCTAAGTTATGATGTCTTAACTTCTATGTTCACTCAGTTAGGGTGAATGCAAAGAATGGGGCAGACAAGCCCCATAAAGCTGGTGGATATTCCAATCCTTAGCCTTACCAAGCCAACATAAAACAGCTTCTATAATACCTTACTGGTTACTCAGAAGTCCAAACAACATAGTTCCCTGAAAATGATCCAGCCTCAGGCCTCCATCCAGGTACCTGCATCAAATATGATGAACATTTCTGTAAATCTTATTTCATCATATAAAAGAAAAGGTTCTACCAATCCCAAAGGATCTGCACATTACCTCCCAGGTTATTGAATATTCCAGATCTTCCCCGAATACACATTACAGCCAATTCTTATTAACTAAACTAAAATTTATTTAAAAATGAGAGAGAGTATGGTTAAAAGATCAGTATATGTACAGACAAAAGTTCAAATCATTTAGTATCAGAGG
Organism: Gopherus evgoodei; assembly: GCF_007399415.2. NCBI lineage: Eukaryota > Metazoa > Chordata > Testudines > Testudinidae > Gopherus > Gopherus evgoodei. The sequence continues at coordinate 109,160,100 of NC_044325.1, read as the reverse complement.
AGTAGCCGTGTTAGTCTGGATCTGTAAAAGCAGCAAAGGGTCCTGTGGCACCTTATATACTAACAGACGTTTTGAAGCATGAGCTTTCGTGGGTGAATACCCACTTCATCAGATGCATGTAGTGGAAATTTCCAGGGGCAGGTATATATATGCAGGCAAGCTAGCTCATGCTCCAAAACGTCTGTTAGTCTATAAGGTGCCACAGGACCCTTTGCTGCTTTTACAAATCATTTAGGTGCAGATTCATAGAAGAGATAGTGAGGTTTGTAGTTGCAAAGAGTTCTTTTAGAAGGAGTTCATAGGTTATAGTCCAATGTCCAGATCTCATATTCAGGGCATACTTGCTTACCTGGGACCTCAGTCTTTTTACTCAAACTTCCCCTGATAAAGCCTAAGCAGATCTGAGATGACAGAATCAGGACCCAAGGATCTTTTGTACAAATTCATGTCCTCTTTGACAAGGTGGGAGTTCCTCTGGGAACAAAAGGTAATTAGGATGACTTTGAAGGAGGTCCATCACCAGTACTTAGCTACAGAATTAACATAAAACAATTTGCTTGTTCTTCCACCGTTCACAGATTATTTGCTATACATTTCAAAGAGAGACGAATACAGAGATATCCCGTGTTTACAATTCATTTAAATGCTAGGATGTTCTTTTGATTTCTGAAGTATTAGAACACAGCATAGACAGGGACTGTTGATTACATTGTCGACCCTAGTCATACATATGTAAATACACAAAAACACAAACATTATCTCCCTACATGTCTTTTGAGAATTGTTTATCCCGTAGGATATTTAACTTTTTCTAGCCATGAATCACACATGCATAAGCTCTCTCTTTGTAACTGTCAATATCGATAGTGAAATGTAGCAAAAACATAAAGGATCAAATTCTACTCGCAAAAACCAGCTGATAAACACAGCTGCAACTCCATCCCTCTGTACCCATAGGCCATTTCTCTCTCTCTTCAGGATGCCTATCAAATACATGGGTTTGTGTAGCATGCATTGACACATTCGAGCCAATTTGGGCAAATGAGGAGAGTAAATTTCAGGGCATAGAGAATAACCAAAATGACATCCAAAACTATTCCCTTCTCCCAGCAAACAGGCTCATCATGCACTTCTAACCCTGGAATGTGACTGAACAGGTGGGCCTTGCAGCTTGCTTGAAGGTCAAGAAATTCTGTCAATTCTGGACCATGGGATGGAAGTTAGGATTGAGGGAATAAATTCCAGAGGTCCTGGGATGATTCTTGGACTACCCAGGACTGTGAGTCATCTTGTTACCCCCTTCCCGCCTGTAGTGAGAGGTAGCCTTGCCCATGGTGACTGGGTGTTAGCTCGCTAACATCATCAGTCTGTTAGCCACTCAAGTTCTCTCCTCTAGGCTCTCTAAGGCCTGTCTTCACCTTGCAGATTAACAGTACGGGTGCCTCATTCCTTTAGTAATATTTTTTCACTAAGACATGCATCTTATAACTTGACAAATTCCTATATAAGTTATCAGATCTCTGTTAGCAAGAACTTTGCTAACACTTAGGAAACAGACTCATATACAGTCAGTTAAGAACACATATGAACAGCAGGCCATTTGCTCCAGAAGAGGCAGATTTGAATGAGAAAGCTGAAGAGACTTGGTGTGGAGTCCAGGACAGTGGAACAGCTTACAGGAGAAGATCAGAATGACTCACCTTATCGGAGACGCTTTTACAGAATAATCAAAGGTGAAAAAGGTGGGGAAGGAAGAATAAGAAGGGAGAGTGGAAACAAATAAGAACAGAAAGTCTCTCCAACTATAAGCTGTTGAATTCTAGAAGGGCCAGAGCAAAGTTCGATTTCAGATGACATATGCTGTCAGGGTCCCCTCCCCACTCTGAACTCTAGGGTACAGATGTGGGGACCCTCATGAAAGACCCCCCTAAACCTATTTCTACCAGCTTAGGTTAAAAACTTCCCCACGGCACAAATTCTTCTTTGTCCTTGGATAATATTGCTGCCACCACTGAGTGAGTTAGACAAAGATTTAGGAAAAGGACCACTTGGAGTTCCTGTTTCCTAAAAATATCCTCCCAAGCCCCTTCACTCCCTTTCCTGGGGAGGCTGGAGAATGATATACCAACCAAATAGGTAAACAAGGTGAGCACAGACCAGACCCTTGGGTTTTTAGGACACTAACATCCAATCAGATTCTTAAAAAAACAGAACTTTATTATAAAGAAAAAAGTAAAAGAAGCACCTCTGTAAAATCAAGATGGAAGGTATTGTACATGCTAATAAGATTTAAAACACAGAGGATTCCCCTCTAGGCAAAACCTTAAAGTTACAAAAAACAGGAATAAACCTCCCTCTTAGGGTACGTCTACACTACGGGATTATTCCAATTTTATATAAACCGGTTTTATAAAACAGATTGTATAAAGTCGAGTGCACGCGGCCACGCTAAGCACATTCATTCGGCAGTGTGCGTCCATGGTCCAAGGCTAGCGTCGATTTCTGGAGCGTTACATTGTGGGTAGCTATTCCATAGCTATCCCATAGTTCCCGCAGTCTCCCCCACCCCTTAGAATTCTGGGTTGAGAGCCCCGTGGCTGATGTGGCAAAAATCATTGTCGCGGGTGTTTCTGGGTAAATGTCGTCAGTCATTCCTTTCTCCGGGAAAGCAATGGCAGACAATCATTTCGCTCCCTTTTTCCCTGGATTGCCCTGGCAGACGCCATAGCACGGCAACCATGGAGCCCGTTCAGCTTTTTTTTTTTACAGTACTGGATGCCGCGGACAGAGGCGATACTCCAGCACTACACAGCAGCATTCATTTGCTTTTGCATGATAGCAGAGATGGTTACCAGTCGTTCTGTACCGTCTGCTGCCATGTAATTTGGCAATGAGATGACGGTTATCTGTCCTTCTGTGATGTCTGCTGCTATTATGGGTGGCCCTGGCTGAGATTGGCCGGAGGCGCAAAAGCAAAACTGGGAATGACTCTCCGAGTCAATCCCTCCTTTATGGTTTCTAAAAATAGAGTCAGTCCTGCCTAGAATATGGGGCAAATGTACTATAGAAGCAGTGTATCAGAGAGCACAGCTGTTCTGTGTCAGATCCCGCAGAAATGATGAGCTACATGCCATTCACAGGGGGTGCCCCTGCAACAACCCCATCCGTTGCTTCCCTCCTCCCCCAACCTTCCTGGGCTACCGTGGCAGTGTCCCCCCCATTTGTGTCATGAAGTAATAAAGAATGCAGGAATAAGAAACACTGAGTTTTTAGTGACATAAAATGAGGGGGAGGCAGCCTCCTGATGCTATGATAGTCCAGGCAGGACATTAAGCAGTGTGGGAGAGAGGAGCCCACTGCTAAGATAGTCCAGGCAGTACAGAATCTTTTCTTTTCACATGAAAGGGAGGGGGCTGATTGAAGCTCAGCCCCCAGTTGCTATGATGAAGACGGTTACCAGCCATTCTGTACCATCTACTAGGAATGACTGGAAGTCATTCCTATTTTCACCCAAGCGCCCCTGGCCAGCCTCACCTGAAGCCAGCCAGGAGCACTCACGGGTTCATAAGGAGGACAGTTACCAGTCCTGCTGCACGATTTGCCAATGCTTTGGCATTTCGTTTTCTGTAATGGAGCTCTGATAGAACAGATTTGTCTCCCCATACAGCGGTCAGATCCAGTATCTCCCGTACGGCCCATGCTGGAGCTCTTTTTGGATTTGGGACTGCATTGCCACCCGTGCTGATCACAGCTCCAGGCTGGGCAAACAGGAAATGAAAATCAAAAGTTCGCAGGGCTTTTCCTGTTTACCTGGCCACTGCATCCGAGCTGAGATTGCTGTCCAGAGTGGTCACAGTGGTGCACTGTGAGATACCGCTCGGAGGCCAATACCGTCGATTTGCGGCCACACTAACCCTAATCCGATATGGTATACCGATTTTAGCGCTACATCTCTCATCGGGGAGGAGTACAGAAACCGATTTAAAGAGCCCTTTATATCGATATAAAGGGCCTCATACTGTGGACGGGTACAGCGTTAAATTGGTTTAACACTGCTAAAATCGTTTTAAACACGTAGTGTAGACCAGGCCTAAGTATGGGGACAAGGAGAGGGATAGCTTAGTGGTTTGAGCATTGGTCTGCTAAACCTAGGGTTGTGAGTTCAATCCTTGTGAGGGCCATTTAGGGTAAAAATCTGTCTGGGGATTGGTCTGCTTTGAGCAGGGGGTTGGACTAAATAACCTCCTGAGGTCCCTTCCAACCCTGATATTCTGTGTTCTCCAACTATCACAAGCTTCTAGTAAAGCAAAATACTTATGTCCAAGGTGCAGGAACCATGGTGTTTTCATTTTTATTTCAGAGATGAACATATTGTCTAGTTTCTCATGTTTAAAACAATGAGATCTCCTAAGACACTCCCTCCATCACATCCCGCCCCTGTCCCCCCCAACTCCAGTGAGATTTAGGTGAAATCAAGGCTGCAGTGCACTGTATAATGCTTAGGTCAGAAATTCTCATCTCTTTTACACAGGCTGCCAGTAAGACTCTGAGGCCTCATCTGGCTTCTGAGGATGATAGGTCAGCGACAGCTTTTTCATACTAACAGATTTTCTTTTGGAAGCCTGATGCTGCTGCACCTGCAGAGATTAACAAAATAGTAAATAATGCACAAAAGTCAAAATTGTAAAGTAACAGTCAGTTTGATAAGGCGGGAAAGCAGCTGAAAAAAGCAGTTAAAATGGATGGTCAAGATTTAACATAATATGGAATTCTACTTTGATCTACAGGAAAACACATTCTATCAACAGGAAAAAATCCTCCTCTAAGACAGCTGAGATAAAGAAGGTATCTTTAAATGGGTAAAACTCTTTAATAATTTCCTGTCTAATGAACTATTATGGAGTAATAGCATTAATACAGTGCATTGATGATAATGAACATTGGTTCTGTAAATGCATTTAGTTTCTCTACAGTAGATTTTCTGTAAATTTGAACCTAAGCATTTTATCTGCATCATTTAATTTTCCTGCAAACCCTGTATTGAAACTTGGATATGTTTCCTTCTCCCTTTTTTGAATACCCTATTGAAAGCCTAGTATCTGGCAATGGGTTGATGATGATTAGCAGAGCTGGCTCCAGGCCCCAGCGCGCCAAGCGCGTGCTTGGGGCGGCATGCGGCGGGGGGCACTCTGCCGGTTGCCGGGAGGGCGACAGGCGGCTCTGGTGGACCTCCCGCAGGCATCCCTGCGGAGGGTCCGCTGGTCCCACGGCTCCGCTGGAGCATCTGCAGGCACACCTGCGGGAGGTTCACCGGAGCCGCGGGACCGGCGAGTGGCAGAGCGCTCCCCGCGGCGTGCCGCCGTGCTTGGGGTGACGAAATGGCTAGTTGATTAGAACCTAGATGTACACCGGCCCTGATGATTAGAACCTTGATGTACACTAGCGTCTACTCTTTTGTCATGCTGCTCACTCTCAAATGGCTTCTGACCTGCCCAGCCAGTTACTTCATGAACTAAGGACAGAACCCTGTATTGCTTTTGCAAATGTGTGCTTTTCCCTGAGTTCCAGACTATTCCCCCTATTTTAGACTAAGGTCATCACAATTTGTTTCCTAACTGAGCGATATTCTGTCTTTTCATAGACCTCAGCTCCTTACCTAATAAGACTGAATGTTGATATGCGTCCAGATCCAGATACGCCAGTCAGGACCGGCGCTAGGGTTTCTCGTGCCCTAGGCGCATGGCCATTTCGCCGCCCCCCACGCTGATCCAGCGGCTCCAGTGGAGCTGCCGCAGTCATTCCTGTGGAGGGTCCGCCGGTCCGCAGCTCCGGTGGAGCTGCCACAGTCATGCCTGCGAGAGGTCCACCAGAGCTGCGCGAGCAGCTGACCGTCCGCAGGCATGACTGTGGCAGCTCCACCAGAGCTGCGGACCAACGGATCCTCCGCCGGCACAACTGCAGCAGGTCAACCGGAGCTGCCTGCCGCCCCCCCGGCAAAATGCCGCCCCCCGAATAATCCTGGTGCCCTAGGCGATTGCCTAGGCTGCCTAAATGGTAGTGCCGGCCCTGATGCCAGTCATGCCTTAATTGACTATAATGACTTTAATTGGTTGAGAATAACAAGACAACAAAATAACAATAAAAATGAATAAATCTAGCTTAGTGAGTTTACAAGTTACATGCATCTCACTCATTCTTATATCAAGTCAAGATTCTCAGAAATGACTAGTAACTTTTGGGTGCCCCATTTGTGACACCTTAAAGGAGCTGGATTTTCAGCGCTTTTGGAAAAAAGGGGTCCCTTTAAGGTGTCAGTACTCAAAATAATTAGTTGCCTTTAGTCCTCAACTTCAGCTGCAACAGAGTGTCAAACTCTTTACTCCATGAGGTACTTACTTCTGTCAGATATAAACTCTTTTTCTTGTTACTATAACACCTCTAACATAGCGGTCTCAGGTATTCCTTTGCATCATACTTTTCTTTCATTTATACCTTTGTAGTTTGGTAATCTTATTTCTCATGACTGTTGTGTGTCTACGTTCAGTGATGTCTTTAAAAATACATTTCTTTGGATAGTCTCCACTGGCAATAGCTTCTGTTTGCCTAATCACTACTTACTGTCTTAAAAACATTTACAGGGCAGCAGCTTCTCTTTTACTTTCTGTTAATTTCCTGGGTTTATTTCATTAAGGTGTTTATGGATAAAACTTTCAAGACCAACTTCTCAAAAATGGCCTTTGAATTAGTACACACAAGTTCTTGTGTACCTTGAAAATCTAATTTTCATGCTTACATTTTATTTGCGTTTGAAAATTTTATAGGAGAACTACATAATTTGACAGCAGGGGATCTGTAGGGTGCTCAACATTTTTGAAATTCAGCCTATTTGTTTAGGTGCCTAATTCTGAATTTATGAATTTAACTTTAGTCACCCAGGTTTGAAAATGTTTGGTCCAGAAGATTAATGCTTTTCTTATGATCCTCTCCTCTGTCGCTTGGACTGAGCTTGTGCACAATAGCACCTATAAGGAGAGGCGAGATGTGACTCAATAAATGCTTTGCGGTATACAGACGAGCATTAAACAGATCTTTCACCAGATTCAAGGAGTGCACTCTCCACCAAAAGAAATTAATTTATGCAGGGAGAGAATCTTTTTAAAGACTTAAAGGCAGAATCAGACCGAGTGAACTGGAGACAATGAAACAACTCACACGCTCAAGATTAGCAAAAGGCTCAGAGAGAAGATAGAGGTCGTGGAAGCTTGATCTCACTGCTTTAGTGAAAAGATAATTGTATTTCCAGCAGCAGGAAGGAAATGGAAATATGCTTGTTTTTATTAATTCCCTCCTTAAGGAAATTTTGTCAGTTGAGGATTCTGTCTCAGACTTTGATATAGAAAGAGCACATGAGATGTGATAGGCCAAACTTGCTCCATATCAAAAGCCAAGAGCAGTAATTATTAAAATCTTGAGATTCCAAGAGTCAGAGAAATTGCTTCAGTTAGAAGGGAAAAGGATTCGATTACATACCAAGGCCATAAGATAATGATATTCTTAGATCTGAGAGCTGAAATTCAATTTAGAGGGTTGCAGTATGGTACCTTGAAAAACTCCAGACCCAGATTATTTAACACGTATGAGGAAATGGGTGGCTTCCTTGATGTCCTTACAGACATTGATACCGAGAAGGAAAAGAGACCAGGAACAGACACCTATCCATGAGAGAAATGGAGAGGAACTGAGCTAGAATCTGCATATCAGTGAGAGTGAACGCAAGTTTCAAGACTATAATGCTGTTTGTTGTTGTGAGGAGAGGAAAGAGGGAGAGTTTTAGCAGGCTGATCTTTAACTGTATTGTGTTTGCTCCCAGGTTATGCTAATAGTTGGTGGTAATTGTTTTACCTGGAGCAACCAGTGGTGGTAGACAGAAGAAGCTGGAGGGGCGGGGCGGAAAAGAGGGACTCTGGAGGCTGCTTTTAGGTACAAAGGTGCCCAAAGTGGAAATGCCTGGGAGTGGGTAGTGTCAAGGGGCTGCCTGCTCCTCCAAGCTGCAGTCACCCGAGCTCTGAAATGTCTGAGGCTATAGGCCTCAATTTGGACTTTATTTAGAACATATCAATGCTAATAGGTATCTAGTTACTCTTTCATGGTACCTCTCACTTGGAACCCTATAGACAAGAAGCAGCATGAGATTGGTCCACAAAAGGGCTCTGTCTGTCTGTCTGTCTCTCTCTCTCTCTCTCTCTCTCTCTCTCCTTGGTTTGTAAACACTTTCCTTGATTATTTTCTTCTTTTTGTATTCCTTTCCCACATCTTGCAGCACCATCCGTATTACATTGTACAATTTTTTCAAGTCCTACTCCATATCCCTTAATTTAATTTTCTTAGCAGTGCTTTCCATAGCAAAATGACAGAGCTGAAAATGTATGCAGAGCTGAAATCGGAAGATCATGCTGAGCTCACCATATCACCATCCCTCTTAAACAATTGGCAGCAGTCTCCTATAGGCCCCAACTTCTTCAGCCATTTAGGCAAAAATATGGGGTCCTGCAGTGTGGCCCAAATATCAGAAGTCCCTGGCTGTTTCAGATCAAGGACAGAAGCTTGTTCCACGGGAGAGAGCCCCTTGTGGAGAATGCTGTACTACCAGCTCCTTTTGTCAAATCAAGAGAGATTCACCTTGAGCATCTCTCCTGACCATAACTGAGACAGCGTAACACAAGGAAGGAGGTGGTCTTTGACATAGGCCGATCTCAAGCCATTTAGGCTTTTACAGGTCAAAACCAACATCTTAAACGTCACCTGGAAACCCATAGGTAGTCACTGTAGATCATGGAGCACTGGTGTCTCATGCTACCAATAAGATATACGCATACCAATCAGGCTGCTGCAACCTATACCACCTTTTGTTTCCAGATAGTTTTGAGGCATGTCCCCATGCAAAGCCCATGGGAGCAACCCAGCCCTGAGGTGGCAAAAGGCCTGGGTCACTGTAGGAAGGCCTACATCCAAAATGCAATCTCCTGATCAGGAAGAGATGGAAGGAAATATTCCTGACCATGGCTACTACATGATCCTTTAGCAGAAGCTGGGGATCTAACAGTACCCTGCTGTTACAAGCTTGAGTAATATATGAAAGAAACACCCTCAAGAAACAAGTAGATATTATCCATACAATAGCTTCCTGTTTTCTACTGACTCAGAAGCATCACATCGGTCTTAGCCTGGGTTAAGCTTTATCCAGTTACCTCTGATTTGTGCTCTAGCCTTCTCCAAACACTGAGCCAGGTGTTCCCCAGTTACTGGTGGGACCAGGTGAAGTGGCTCAAATGAGGATTTCTACTAACCACCGTCATTGTTTTGTTGCTGAGATGAAATTTATATGATCAGAGAGTCATATCTTCTCATTCACTTATGTTTCAGGCATCAGGCTCTTCTCTGGCCTTTCAATGTTAAAACCTTCTTGCTCTTTTGAAAGACAGTGTCGCATTATTTCTCAAATGGCCAGCAAAATAATCTTTTTCCAAAATGTTAATGTCTCACACTATGTCACTACCATATGTTGGCTGCCTACTGCTTTCTATAGTCTCTCTTTAGATTGCTGTGAGTTTTTGACAAGACGAGCACTGTTTTCCTTGAGCCAGAAAAGTGTAAATAATTATGTGCACAACAGGAATCCTCAGGGCCTGTCAGCTAACCTCTGCCTTGACTGGTTATTCTTTCACTTAGTCATTTTTACTTTTTATATTTCACTGAAACTGCCTTCAAGGGAAGAACTTTTCTCTTTAGGAAGAAGTCTGACTCACCTTGACAATTCTAAATATAGAATTGCCTGAAAAATGGGAGCATGTATTTAATAATACAGTTTTATTTATCAACTTCTTCCTTAGCCTTACCTTCTGGTGTATTTCTGAACATGCCATTTTTCCTCCTGTCTCTTTAAAGGGTCCAGTGTTATCAGCATTTAAAATATATTCAAATATTAGACCTTTAGTTAAATTTAACTAATTAAGTTTAATCACCACTTAATTAAGATAACATCCTCGGCATAATTAAACTTCCTTAGATGGCATGACAAAGCCCCAGTGTTTTACAGCCTATTCTGCTTCTTTCAGAGAAAAATATTTTATGAAGACTCTTTGGTTGACCTGAGCAGTAGTCATTTGGCAAAGATCAAGCACTCAGTACAAGTCGCATTTGTGCTAGTGAGGATTAGAAAATGTTCTTGGCAAATTTTAATACTTTTTATTAAAGGAAGCACTTCCTAATGTCTTAACAAACATTCCCTGTATTGTGTGTCAGAAACTGATCTCAATTAGCAAGACTTTTTTAATGAGTCAAGGTGATAAATTCATTCTTTTCACCCCATAATCTATCATTTTTTGTACAAATAAAATTTGTGCTTGCTATTTCAGAGACAGCTTTGTAAGAAGTCATGTCTGTTTACAGAAATCTGTGTTGTATTTTTCACAACAGTACATTCAATCTCTGTAGTTTTTTAAAGTATTTTATTTCTGAGTAAGGCTTAGCATAAGAAAAACAGAATAGTATCTATAAAGAATCTTATATTAGTAAATACCGTAGGCTGGGTGCAGATTTGTGCATTTAAAATAAAAAATGTTAATTCAAAGTGTGATTCTGTGAATCAACATTTAAAGTGTGGTGGCCTGAATCTCCTCCCACTTAAATTAGTTTTGTACCAATGCAATTCCAGTTGCTTTGCAATCGTGTGAGAGGAGTATCAAGTCCTGTTTGTGTGTATGGCCTTATGTAAGAAGAAAGTTTTTGTTTTGTTTTGTTTACCCATTTTGCTCTCCAAAATGTAAACATTCATGTAATAAAATGCTCTGGGTCAGTGGCTCTCAATCTTTTTACTGGTGACCCCTTTCACTTAGCAAGCCTCTGAATGCGACCCCCCCCCCAAAAAAAATTAAAAACCCTTTTTTTAATATATTTAACACCATTATAAATGCTGGAGGCAAAATGGGGGTTGGGGTGGAGGTTGACAGCTCGTGATCCCCCATATAATAATCTCACGACTCCCTGAGGGGTCCCAACCCCCAGTTTGAGAACCCCTGATCTAGGTACTAGCGTTTGAAAATGCACTTTCTGAAATTACAGCTCGTTGATCATAGTGCACATCTAGCTGAAAAGAGACATCTGTGATACAGGGTTAGGAATGGGAATCGGTAAATCAGTTTCATTCTTGCTTTAACACTTGTTTAAGATCAGAAGAAGAACTGTGAGGCTTGAATCCTCAAGTTGTGTACAGAGTTTAGGGTCTGATCTATGATCCAAGACCTCTAGGTGCTATGATAATACAAATAATAAATAATTGTTGTAACTCAGTTGAAGTCAATGGAACTATGACAATTTACACCAGCTGAGGATCTGGCCTTTAATGTTTCACTATGGGCTGCAGTGAATAAGTAAAAGGAGGTGAAGCAGTTGAATTTCCCAGCTTTTGACCCACATTGTTGTTCATTGTTAACAAGCAAAAAAAGTAGTTTAGAAGTAGAGATATAATCCCCTGTTAAACAAGATACTCAACCTAACTTTGATCAGATGAGGAATCCCATTTCAGAGTAGCAGCCGTATTAGTCTGTATCCACGAGAAGAACAGGAGTACTTGTGGCACCTTAGAGACTAACAAATTTATTTTAGCATAAGCTTTCGTGGGCTACAGTGCATCCGAAGAAGTGGGCTGTAGCCCACGAAAGCTTATGCTCAAATAAATTTGTTACTCTCTAAGGTGGCACAAGCAATCTCATTTCAGTTTTTCATCAGTAAAAGTTGAGATAGCGAGACTATTTAAGGACTGGCATGTGCTTAAGTACCTGGCTGAGCCAGGGCCTGGTTCACCAAAAAATGCACAGATTATGTGCTTGGAGTCTACATCTGACCAAGTGATTCCTCAAGACTCATTCAAGCTAGGGCATACATTTTTTTAAATGTAAAGCTGAACTTGAGTGAAGACTATATTTAAAATTATTCTCTCAAGACTTTCATCCTCATTCAGGAGACTCAAAATATTTCCTTCGGTAGCTGCAGTTCGGAAACTTCTCCATAGTATGTTTTTACCTGATCCTTTATCTGGAATTTAGGGCTCAAGAGCACTGTTAGGACTCGTACAAAATTTTCCCTCAAAACTTCTTTTTTTTCAATGGAAAATAGGGATTTCAACTAAATGAACATTTTAGTAGAAAGTATCAGGTTTCCTTGAAAAAAGGTTTTTCAGAAAAACAAAAATTTCAATGGAAATTAGATTTTTGGCAATGTTTGTTTGCCAAGAACATTTGTTATTCAGCAATTACAGAGAAGTCAAAATTGTCCCCTGAAAATTTCAACAGAAATGTCATTTTTTGCTTTCATCAAAGTTCTCTGTGTGCAAAAAAAAAATTAAATTAAATTAAATTCCTTTTCTGACCAGCTCCAGGCACTATTCTCTCTACTTTTTAACTTTGGTCCAGTTGTTGCAACTTTTAAGGCTCTCAGGTTGTTGTGTAGGAACCTTGGGAAGTCCTTCTCCTTATGTAGATTGATGAAGCACATTCAGCTGAAATCTATCCGAGTCTATGTATTGACCCAGTATCCTATTGTTCTTACTGTATATAGAATCTCATCCTATGAAATGATGTATTAAAAAAGAATATATTGAAATGTTTCCAGCCAAATACTGAGCTTTAGGGATCTGTGAAATATCACTTTAGGGAACATATGATCTTGTGACAAGTTTTGTAACTCAAAAATCAGAGTAACAGAAGCAACGACAGCAATGCATATTCTTTTGTCGAGATCAGAGAAAGAAACACCTGCTGCTCAACAAAGGGAAAACTGTGTTCCTTGTTTCTTTTCGTTAGTCTGGGAAGGATGTTTGCCGTTGTTGCTTTCTCACTGTTTTTTACCTCCATGTGAATCTCAGAATGAGACTGAGCCTTGTATAGTTGCCCTTCTTTCTAGATACTCTGTTTCCCCTTCTGTTTCTATAGTGTGTCAATTCTCAGTTTAAAAAGAAAAGTATATTACAAAGGAAGTCATACATTTATACTTGCTTTTACCAAACCATCACAGGAGTGAGATGCTTATTATTACTTCAAGAGTTATTTCAGTGTGTTCATAGCACACTTCAACTTCTTTTTTTCAAAATTCTGTATTCAGGATAATTCATCTAAAATAATTCAAAATTGTTTACAAATGTAATTCCTTGTGGTAGGTGTTTGTGGCTGCTTTTTAAGTGGTTAGCACCCAGCAACTGTGCCCAATATACATCACAAGGCATCAAGAGAGAGTGTTTCGTAGCAGCCATTGGAAGTATTTTTGTGGCTAATCCTCACAATAGGCTTTCCTCTCACTTTAAGCGCTCCCACACACTTAAGGAAAGCAGTATGCTAAAGTGGCAGGAAACAAAATGGTCACTATGCGCTTCATTTTTTGGTATAATCAGCATCCTAACCACATTGTCTCCATCCTCAGGTATGCTCACTTCCTACTTACTACCCAGCGCTCACATTAGTACCAGTATAAAGTTTTACTCATGTTGCATAGCACTCGTCACATTTTTCTGTGCTATACAAAAGTCTCCCTCTTCAGGTGCTGAGTCAACACTGAGTGCTTTGCCTTTCTGCACCTTTCTCTCATCAGCAGCCTGCAGTATCGAGCCCTGAGAGATGTATTGAGTGCATAATGGTTACTGTGTTTGACTTACCTACGCAGTGACAGCACTACCAGTATCCCTCTCGTTGTTTATATGGCACTCTGGGCTACCTTGAATATGAAAAGAACTATTATATGTTACTGTATATTCAATCAAATTAGATCTGTTCTAGATATGAATGTACTATAACTGCATGTTTATTCTTTGCCTCGCTACATACTATTTACAGAAAGAAAGCAGAAAATTCCATTTGTAGATATATTGCTTAGTTTGGTGGTAGCTGGCATGGCTTGTAATTATTAGGTGCATGCTCTGTGCTTCAGCACTTTCCTGGTTTATTTCTACAGTAATGAAGAGGAGGGTTCATTGTTTTATTAGCTCCCTGCAGGAATCAGGTTGTCTTGTAAGCCTGCACTTTAACTTGTTTTTTATTTGCTGTTAGGGACAATGACTCTGAATGGCACTTTGACATGGGGCTGCTAATCTAGAAAACTAAGCTAAATCCAGGTCAGGATGGAATAATCAGTGTTAAAATAAGTTGAATTCGTGGCTTTTTCAGTACAATGTATCCAAATAAAGTTTATTGGTCTTTCAGATAACCCAGATGCACCGTGGAATTCTTTGTCCAAGTTACTAGGGTGCTTCAGAGATGGGTGGTCTCATAGAGTTTCAAAAGTTGTGCCAGGGGAATCGGCTCAGTGGTTTTACTGAGGCACTTCAGGCATCTGTGAAACGTTCATTAAAAGTGAACGTAAGCAGAACAACAGGAACAAGGGATGTGAGCAAGCTTGTGACCCCTTCTGAGTTCATGACTGAAGAGTTCAGAATCACTGTGCCTTAATTAAAACACTTTCTGGCACTTGAGTCTTGATTCGGGGAGTAGGGCGGGGAGGGGTAAGAGACGTGCAGGCAGAATGTGAATGTAACTCCCTCACTGCCTTGAGATGCCGTAAGAAGAATTGAGAGTTGTTTACACATTCATGTAATCTGGAAATTTCTTCACAAAAGGCAACAACTGTCAGAAATAGCATATGGAAAAAAGAAGGAAACTGTGAATGCCTCATGCTGCAGCAAGGTGTGTTTGTGGCTAGTATATTTGACACAAAGAATGTGTGTTAATGCTATAGTTTGATTCACATGAACCATTCTGAGGTCTGAGGGGTGTAAATGAATGAAGAAGAGAGTTTTCTGTGAAATTCCATATCAGCATAAACAAATGCTGTTCTGTGCACTCAAGAGCTGGGCCTTACAATAGAAACAATTGTTGTTGTTTGGATTCATTTATTTTTTTTGTACTGGCGCTTCAATCTCCAGCTTTTAAGTATCTTGTTGCTATGGAGAAAGAGTCACTTGTATCCTATGCAGTGGGTGCATATAGCAATATTCCTTTCCAGAGCCATGGTGGTGCTGTGGTGCCTCTGCATTCCGCAGCTTTTTCCCAAGGAAATCCAGCTGTAACCTGTATGTCATCTCTTGATTGTCTCTGTCCTTGACTGATCTCTCTCCCCTCCTTCTTTTCTATCCTTTTTCTCCATCTCTAATCTTATCTATATCTCCTCTTCTACCTTGACTTTTCAGTGAAGCCTCCCTTTACCTGCACAATTAAATGAAACTATTGGCTTGCCCTTATTTCCTTTCTCTGAAATACTCTATTCTCTGCATCTCTGCTCAGTGAGGCATACCATACTGCTCTAGACCCAATAGTATATATTGCTGCTACTCCATTTTTTTTTAAACTGAAGCATTCTAGCACTCAGGTACCTGATATACAGTGGTAACAAGTAGTAGTAATTTTACTGAACAATAATATGACACCTTTAAAGCATCCTCTTGTGAGTTCTTACTGCTGCAGGGAAAGTACAATTTCTTGCATTTCAAACAACTTACAAGTCCACTGTTCAAGCAGCAGCACCACATGTAGTATTTCCCATTTAAAACTGAGTTCGTTGCCACTGCAGGGATATGGAATGATCACAGGTATGCAGTCTGAGAGCATCGGTTTATAATGATCCATGCCCACAAGCCATCTATCCAGAGTCTCTGTCACCTGCTAGCTGTGTACATATGCTATCTGTATATGTAACTGGTGATTTCTCTTTTGGAAGAAAATACCAGAAGAGTGGGTATCGGGGCAGAACAGGAAGAGGGGAGGAGTATCTGAAGATGGAGTGGAGCGAGGACATACATAGGTTCCGAAAGTTAAGAAAAACATCAGACCTTTCAAATGCTCTTCTGAACAGAGCTCCATAGCTGTTGAGTTTTCTTTATCAGTAGCTCTTACCCTTATAGGAAACCCCTATACATATTTTTCCAAAGTTAAGGCTAGGTTACTGAGTGCTTTTATATATGTACTCTTGCCACTCTACTGCTGAGGTCGGCAGGAATTAGACAAAAGGGAAAAGTAGAGTATTTTTTCATTTTGGTGAGTCCTGAATGAACAGGGTGAGCTTGGAAAGGGCAGAGTACCTGCTGTGAATGCAAAACTCCCTTTCCTTGTCCTCTCCATAGTTTTTATGCAGTTGATCACTAGACCAAGTTTTTCAAAAGGGCTCAGCTCGCATTTAGGCCCCTAAATGAAGTGGCCAGGTTCTCAACGTTCTGAGCTGCTGAGCACTTCTGACAACCTAGTGCTAGCTATATTGCACTGGTCTTTTTATATGCAGGAGCCATGTGCATGTGGTTGGGGTGAAGTGGCTCCACTTTTTCTTTTGGTTACGTTTATTTTAATATTATATTACATTAAAACTCAGTCTGTTCTCTGAATTATCTCTGATATCCTGCTGTGGAGAAAGCCAGCTTATCTGTTCCTGCTGCTCTTAGCTGAGATTGTTATTAAACTTCCATTTGTTAATTGTCCTGTGTCTGTTACCAGCCTGGGGAGTCTAACCTTGCCATTTGTGGTGGCCACCCCTTAAGCACATGTTTACCTATGCTCAGGTATCCTTTTTCTCTTGGGGGAGCATGGGTTTGGCCACGCAGACACAGGATCAGGTTACACCTCTTTGTGGAGCCTCTTAAGATGCATCCATATTTCTTTAGTCTCCTGGGAATAGTCCAGAATTTCAGCTAACCTATACCACACTCTGTACATTTAACACAGGGGTGTCAAACTCTCTTCTGTTCTGAGGGCTGAACTCCTTTCCCGGTAATGAACCATGGGCCAATAAAAGATACTGCCTCACCCACCTTGTCTCTCTGATTTCCTGGTAGGGTGACCAGATGACAAGAACAAAATATTGGGACACGTGGGGGGGCCCACCGAAGCACAAAAAACAAAACAAAAAAAGCCAGAGTGCAAAATATCGGGACAAATGGTGTCCCAAGCATAAATCGGTCAGGACGAGGGACAAACAATTAATATCGGGACAGTCCCGATTTTATCAGGATGTTTGGTCACCCTATATCCCAGGACCGACAGGGCCACAACAACACTGCATACCTGGGCCAGGTTGTAAGTTTAGGACTTTATGCTGCTTTCAATCCACAGCGGCACTCTTGCTGATGTACGTCATACAGCAGTGCAAATAATCCATTTTTAAAAAATTCTCTGGCTGAATTGTAGACTAAATATTCTTTGGGCCAGAGAGAAAGAGAGAGTGATTCTATGTCCTAGTGGTGGTTAGGGCACTTGCTTGGGAGAGGCAGACTGAAGTTTCAGTCCCTGCTCCAGTGCATACTTAATTGTTTATACAAAGCAGAACAGCTTCAGCAGGAGATATTGAGAGAGAGCCACCTCAAAATGCCCAGTGGTTAGGGCACTCACCTGCCACTGAAATCCCTGCTCTGAATGAGGTAGAGCAAAGACCTGAGCCCAAGTTTCCCACATCCGAGGTGAGTATGCCAACAACAGGACTCTCGGGTATAAGGCTGGGCACCACCACGTCCCCCTCCATCTTGTGAATGGGGACTAAATCCCCTTGTAAATCTACTGCCATCCCCATTATGTGGCAAAACTATTTGCTAAATTTGTCTGAATTTGCATACAGTTTCGGTCAACTCAGAACTGCCTTTTTCAGCAAATAGACTATTCTTCTGAAAAAATCCATCCAGCTCTAGTCAGTAGCAGATTTGCTCAAAGATCAAGGGTTGAATCTAGTCTTTATAGTAACTGAACTGATAATTGTTATTGGTATTGTAGTAATGCCTACAGGGCAGGGCCCAGTATACTGTACAACCATCTAACAAATCACTATTTATTCAGCACCTCAGTACCTTGCTGTACTATGTGGTCCTCTCAGCAACATTTTCCTCAACTTGATCTGTGTCTCTTCCATGTTGGATTGTGTGTCAGTGTGTAGCAGAGTAGTTTTCTATCCATTCTGTCTACTGATGCTGGAATGGAATAAGAATTTCTAACAAACAACTTCCTGTGTAGATGCTCAATTAAGTTAGACTGTGAGCCCTTCAAGTCAGGGACAGTGTCTTGCTATGTGTTTGTAGATAAAAGTTATGGAGGCTGAGGCCCTAATCTTACAGTTATCCCAACACAGGGGACTTGTTATAAAGTTAGTGGGAGGGGGTGAGGGTTGCTTGTTGCAAGTGGAAAATTAGAGTTGGTATAAGTTGGTATAAGAGGAATATAATATATATTAAATTATTCATTCTACATTGATAAGTAGATTGATTTAAGTGTTACCTACCTGTATTAGTGGTACTTTATATGCATCATAAACACACACTTTTTAAAAAAGTGACGTGTGTTTATCGAGTGAAGAGAATTATGAAACACAAATACTCCATCATAATTTCTTTGGCAAGATGAGCCCAATTGTGATGCTGAAGACTCATACAGGCTTTCTTAGTCTTGCAAGCCTAATTTGGTTTCTGAAAAAAAGCCTCCAGAGTTGCATTTAATGCCTACAAATAAGATGCTAAATCAAATAAGGATGTTTTGGAAAATACACCTTTTTCTTTCATTTAAATGGAAGGGACAGCAAGACGTATTTTGAACCTATTCTTTCTCCCATTTCAGTCAACAGAAATGTTGCTATTGTAATGGAAGCAGGAACAGACTTTTTATTTGCATATCAACCAATTGTGCCTGGATTTTACGTGGATGCATGGTGGGAGGTTGGACATCAAGAGACTTTTCCCTCTGAGGCACACATAAAGACCAGACAGAACTGTGGAGCCACTGCATTCTTGGGACCACAGGCCCTACTGTGTTCCAGGTGACCATGGGAGGTTGTGGAATCCCCATCAGTGGTGTTTTTTAAGAACAGATTGGACAAACACCTGTCAGGGTTGGACTAGGTTTACTTGATCCTGCCTCAGCACAGGCGACTGGACTGGATGATACGGCATTTATACTTTTTGTGATATGAACATCTGCCTGCTGGGATCACCAAAAAGCTGTCCGATGGTAGCTGTACTCTGAGGCACTTAAAACATTAACACTGTAGATCTCACTTCCGCCAGATGTAGCACTATCTGGGTCACATCCATTTGCCACTGACATGGGCTGGATTTGAACCAGCAACCCCGAGGCTTTCCATCCTAATTTCCAGAGCTACACAATCGCCCCTTGGGTTTAGACTCACATTTTGTGTGCATTTTTATAATTTCATGTCTTTCTGAAAGAGAAAAATACATGCAATTTTCCCCTCTATTTTGTTCATTTCATGCCCTCCCCCTTTGTAAAATCTCTGTGAGGCCCAGGCTCTCAAAGATCTGTAATGATGATTGACAAGGCAAAATAACACTTCAGTGTAAATTTACTTGCTGGAGCTAAGTAGGTTGCCACGGTTGTGTAATTTCAGCAAAAAATCAAGTTATAACCCAGGCAAGAATAATACTGTAAAAATCAAAATGACCCAAACAATCTCAGTATTTAGGTAAAGGATGCCTGTTGCATATAAATAAAGGATGCACTATTGCTTATTTTAAAACTAAGGGAAATGCAAGGGCAAGGGAAATGACTGTACAATATCTGTGCGTGATCATTTCAGAGTTCCACGCTATGCTAGAATTTCTCTCTGGCAATCTAATCTGCCTCAAGTGGCTAAAGTCGTCAGCTTCCTGCAGACAGAAACAGATATTGACTTTGCGATGCACAGTCCATATCCTTGCGGGATAGCGCTCAGAAAAGATTAGCTTTCTTAGTGAGTTCATTCTGACATCAAAATATATCTATCTTATAATGATTTAAACATTAACACAGAAGCCATAGCAACCCATCTGTGTCCAGTGATAAAGTTCATCCATTCAGTTCATATAGTGTATTGTTTTCTTCAGCTGCAGATATAGAGACTGTCACAATTCAGGACAACTGCACCCATATTCCCCCTACGTGGACCAGTGAGGGCATCCACTCTGTGCTCCAGGCTCCTCAGATGTCACTTCCTTGGGTAGAAACCCACATCTCTCTCCTTCCTGACAGGGTTTTTTCCAGTATGCACAATTCCCTGCCTCCACTGCGAATTCCTCAGCAATTCCAACTTCCTAAGCAGGCCAGCTTTGCTTTATCCTTAGAGGCTGTAAACAGCATAATGGCCCTTGGGTATAATGTACCACACACACAAGCAAGCACATTTATTCTTAAGGTGAAAGCATTACAAAGAAAACATAAAAACAATAAAAAACCTACACACGTGCTAACAAGCATCTCAGTGATCACTCCAACTCCAACCAGGATCTAGTGGGTAAGCAATCCTTCAGACCCAGTCCTTCAAACCCAGTCACGTGGTCACAAGTTCATAGCAGCTTTTTGCTCAAAACAAGCACCCCGATGAATCTGTAACTCACTGCTTTATATAGTTTGGGTCTTTGATCTGCAGAGATTGTGACTAGATCATCAGCCAGACAGCGGTCCCCTCCTCAGGGCGAAGCTTCAGAAGGTCGGAGATGGTCATTTGCATTCACCTCTCCTCTTGTCCCAGCATTTCCTCAGAATTCCATCTAACTTTGTTTGCCTGGCACGTGGTTTAAAAGAGAGCTTTGGAGCTTATAACACTTCCCAAAGTTTACAGTGGCCATGTCTTCCCCAATAGAAGTTACAACCCCACAATAATACACAGACGATGGACTGCAAAGGTACTTAATTCAATAAGGTTTAATTTAATTCAGTAAGGTTTGTCCAGGATAGTGCAGAAAATTGTCATAACTGTCCCATAGGATTTTTTGCGTATTTTTTAAAAAAACTCTTTGGAAACAAGCTAGTTCTTACATAGACATCACTTAGAAAAAGGCTGTCTTGGATTTTTTGGGTAGCCCCACTGAGGTGCTGTGCAATGGAGGAGGGAGAATTTATGGCTATGGGGAGGCATTGGGAGAAAGCTTTAGAGACTGACTTAAGGGCTTATAACAAAGGAAAGCATGGTGGAAACCTGCAGCAGAACACACATCGGAATAGCCAGACTGGTTCAGATCAATGGTTCATTTACTCAGTACTCTCTCTCTGACAGTGGTCAGTACCAGATGCTTCAGGGAAAGTACAAGCAATCCCACCATGGACAATAATGTAATAACCTATCCATAAAGGAATTTTCTTCCTAACCCCACACAGGTAGTTGTGGGCATATCCGGAATCATAAGGGTTTTTATCCACTCTAAAAGAAAAAATGAAGTGCATTTCCAGCTGGAAACACTCTGATACTCTCCAAACCACAAGTCATTTAACTCCAGGTATTAATGTTCTCTCTTAGGAGCAACCTCTTTACAATGATGCATTTTGTGGACTTAATGGCTAAACTATCATACAGTAACTGAACACCTCAGGTCCACATTCCCTGTGTGTATGCAAGACAGAATTGCTTGTGTGGCTTTGTAGAGATGCACTGGGAGCATAAGGAGGCTCTTTTAATGTACAGTCTATGAACAAGACGGCCAAAGGCAAGGGGATAACTTTGGTGGTGAGGGTGGTAACGATTGCCTCTTTCTTTCTAGTAAGTCCCAAGTCCCCGTCTCCTCTGTGAAGCCCCGGATTGCCAGATTTTTTTGTTTTACTCCTATATCCCTAAGAAGAACCCAGCTAAAAATGGGTGAGAGATAGGTTAACCACAAGGAAACAGCATAATTAACAGCAATGGAGCAATATGAAAGTCACGTTCTATGCCCTGAACATTCAGGGAAGATATTTTACAAAGGTTTGTCCATTTAAAGAGGAAAAGCCAGGGGAGATACAGTAATAGTGTGGAATAGACCCCTCCCTCACCTCTTTTCCTAATCTTTTTCCCAAGATCAGCAGAATTTACCATGACAGGCGTTACAAATGCGCCAAATTGGGTTATATGCAGATGGCAAATATAGATTTCAGTATGAAAGATAATCAGTGAGAAAGGAGGAACTATGTCTTTCAGAGGCGTTATAGAGAGACCTTGAGGTACTGAAATCAATAGGAGTAGTGAAAATAGAGATTCCCAGGAAGATCTGTTCCCAAGGAGAGAGTGAGGTTTGTGACTGAAGGAGACATGAAGCCCTAGGAGCAGAGAGAGTAAATCCTCCAAATATTACCATGAAGCTCTCTAACTCTGCTTTGCGTAGGAATAGCTTGTTAGCCTAGAAAATATTCTGATGAAAGCAGCTGCTGTTGCTGCTCCATGAAGCGTTGATTTGATGAGTGGAAAATGGTGACTGATTTGCAGCTGGCAGTAGTGATAGGACAGGATGGGGGACCATCTGAAAATGGATTTGGTAGCCAGCACTGAAGGCTTCCATAATATATCTCAGAGGTGCAGCCATGTACCATGTATCCACTGAGTCAAGTGGGGCTGTAATTCTGCAATTTTGTTTTCATGCCCAAAGGTGTAAACAATGTGTTTAGTTAGCAAAACACAGGATTTTGTGTTACACCTTAATCTGAGGGTGAGTATAGCTAATCGTAGTTGTTTGTTTTTTTTTTAAAACAATGGCCTTTTACCATGTCTGTAGTAGGGATAATGCAGACCAACAGCTAATGCCTCTCAATCCTGATCTATTATCCCAGTACATGATCTGTCCTGTGAGACGATGGCAATAACACCAATGTCATGTGGTGGGAGTTTGGGGATATGGGTATATATCTACTAAAAATTCCAATGGAAGCACTAAGGTCAAGTTCAGTTGTAGGCGAATAGTCTCTTTTGATACCACAATGGGGGAGAAGGGAAGTTTGAAAATAAAGCTCGTTTAAAAAAAAGGTCATCTTGCCTCACCAAAAAACCAACAAACTATATTTTCCCTGTTTTCAAATTTGTTTGTGCAAAGTGTGGACTTTTGGGTGAAATATCAAAAACTGAAAATATTTTGGCTGAAAAACCAAAAATATTTCATTTTTGGGTGTTTAAAAAAAATTAAATAGCTGTATTTTCTGTGGAAAGCAGACATGTCAGGACAACCCCACCTGGGGTACTCTCCCGTGGCAAGGTGCAGCATGACTGATGTGCCTGCTGCAGTTTCCCCTCTCAGGTAACCCAAGGATTCTACATCGGGCTCCCTTGCCTCAGCACTATCCCTCTTTGTTTATTGCAAAAACATTGTGCAAATGGTCCAACACATATGTTCCAACATATAGTCCATTTATTGTCTCAGTGCAAGTAATCATTAAAGCCTCAAGACAGCTCATCCCTTTATGCCCCACATACCACTTGCCAACACCTTCTGCCACACCCCAATTCTTTGTTGGTCCTCTTCTGTCCCTCTTCTGTCTGTCTTCTCTCCCTTCTTCTAGATAGGGTGTGACTCTGTTCTCAAGTGTGGAACTCCATAGCCTCTCTTCTGGGAGATCATCCTCACCAAGGGAGCATCCCTCACCCTCCTTGGCCCTCGCACTGTTCCTCTGGGTCCAGCTCTCTAGTGTGGAGATGTCAATGTGTAAGCCCCTCTGCTGCTTCCCTGTATTCAGCCCTCTCCAGCCCTTGGCTTAAGCTCTACAGCTTAGAGAGAGCAAGCACCTTCCTCTGCCACTTCCTCCTGCCTTCAGTCTTCTCCCCGGATCCAGTGCTCTAAAGCAACCCCTTGCTCACCAGGTCTCCCTTCCCTCTAGGCCAGGTGCCCTCTTCTAAATCTAATTGTGGTCAACTGATCAGGTGCAGGTGCACTGGCCCTGCTCCTTCTTAAAGAGCCAGTGTTACCCTGTGACAAGACCTTTTCATAAATAATATTTTGGTCAAAATCCCAATTTTCCGTCAGCCACGTTTTTTGGGAAATTTTTCTACCAGCCCTTGTTGAAAAGCATATTTAAAAATATAAACCTTCCTAACTCAATGTATGTGTAGCATTGCCTCTGTGATTCATCAAAGTAAATGTGATTTCAGAAGTGGATCCAAGTTACTGATGCATTCACAAGTTCCATCAACTTCAGCTAGAGTTGTAGATCCTCATCCACTGCGAAACTGCGGTCTTTAAAATATTGAAATACTTGTGAAATCACTTCCCCATTTGTAAAATAGGAATAACGTGTCCTTTGTCTTGTCTATGTAGATTGCAAGCTTTCTGGGTACAGACTGTCTCTTCCTATGTGTATATACAATGCCTAGCATAGTGGGGCCCCAATCTTGGTTGATGCCTGTAGGTGTTATGGTCATAGCAAAAGTAATATTAGGGAAGGGGGTGAAAACGTCATTCTCCTTGAGTAACTTGATGTTCTTTATTTTAAGGACATCCAGAGAAAGATGAGTATCTTAACAGCATGTATAACAACACATAATATTTACCCGATTCTAATGTTGGTTGGTACTACGGAGTTTCAGACCCAAACACCCTAGTGAATTTTTGAAGTGGTTGTGTACTGTGGGAGAAGGGGTGTGTGTGTGTGTGTGTGTGTGTGTGTGTGTGTGTGTGTGTGTGTGTGTGTGTGTGTAAACCAGTGAAATGTGTTCTCTTTTGCTGTAGAAGAAATTTTCTTCCTGTTGTCAATCAGTAACTCCTCGTTAACCTTTTGGTATTCAGAATTCATCCACATTTTTAAATATTCCTACTCAGGAGCTCACAGTACAGTAAAGATTCATGGTTGGTTGGTATGGGAGTTAGTTTTCATCTTGGAATGTGCCACTACAGTCATTCCACCGGGTGTGTTCAAGCGAAGGGAAGTATATGCCAATGGAAGTGAAGTATACACTAATGGAAAGTGAGTGAAATCAAGAAAGAACGGTTTATAATACATGAGTTCATACCACAGGGCATACAGTTTATCATTTACATTATGGATGCCATATCTCTTCAGCTTTGTTTTGTGGTTCTCTGATCCAAAACACAAAACAAATGGTTAAACTTATTAACATACAAGGTAGTCTCTTTCTCCTCAAATAGTGTGTATTTATGTATAAAAATAGGTCTATTTTATGAATGGGTATTTAGTAAATGGGTTTAACAAAGGCTTACCAGTTGATTTCCCAGTAAAATAACAAGTAGGTGCACTGATGCACAGTTAACTGCAAATCACTATACACTACATTTTGGGACAAATTCTCTGCTGCTGTTCCTGCATTGAAGTCAATGGAGTTTTGCCAACAGAGAATTTGGCCTGTTGTTTGGTGTTCAAAAATGCCTGATTACTCGATGAGTCTTACAAGATTGGGAAAACCATGTAGGGATAAATCAAGTTTAGACTGAAACCATCTCTTCTAGGAAATAATGTAGAATTAGCGTAATCA
Source organism: Gopherus evgoodei (assembly GCF_007399415.2). Classification (NCBI taxonomy): domain Eukaryota; kingdom Metazoa; phylum Chordata; order Testudines; family Testudinidae; genus Gopherus; species Gopherus evgoodei. The sequence goes on along the minus strand of NC_044325.1, from coordinate 109,134,876 downwards.
GTGGCTAATTTAATTTCTGAACAAGCTCTGGCACTGGGTTAATTGCTGCAGTCCAAACTGGTGTATCCCATGTTGATGGCTTTACACCAGTAACAATTTTGGGTTTGGGGGGATCTATTCATCAGCTAATTCAGTTAAAAAGAACATTACTGCATGCACACAGTTTTAAATTGGGAAGCTGGTGTCTGTGGCCGAGCGGAATAATCATTTTAAGTAGCTGAAATAGATTAGTGCATGTTGGCAATTTTCATTTGTGTACAAATTTATTTTTAATATTGCGGGGCATTGTTGGATATTAAAAGAGCTTGACAATGTCTGAACTAGGATTCTGGTGTCAAACAGTAGGTGGAAATTCATTTTATTCTCATCATTGATTAAAATTTTATTAGCAGCCTTTAAAGATAGTGGCGGGGCAGCTCTTCAGGGATGAACAACCTAAAGACTTGCCTTTCTGTTTCCATAGCAACACAGCATTTTCATCTTTTCAAGGCAACCTAGCATGCATCATGTACTGCAAGGGTATTAGATTCAGAAGAGAACTATGTTAACAGTTCAGAATCTCACTCTGTGCCCTAAATTATGCGGCATGGAATGAAAACAAACTAAATTTAAACATGAAGAAAAGCTCTTTCTGTGAAAGATCAGTCTTGTTACTACATTTTCTTTTTAGATGTTAATTGCACTAGAAGAAGAAAAATAGTTTGTCCTTTTAATTATTGTGCTGTTTTAGAGGCATAAAGTCATGGCAGCTTTGCTGAAAAGGGGGAATATTTGAAAGGTAAGGTACTGTGTTTTTGAACTGACTGCTCAGTTGTAAAACTACTCATGCAAATGACTTCATCAGTGAAATCAGCATCTTCACAGTAATAGTTCCCAGTACAGTGGTCATTACAGATATATTTACAATTGCCATCAGTACTTCATTAAGTGAAAGGAAGATGGAAAATATTGTAGTAATGAGGCAAAAGGCAAAATTGTAAACGGTGACCTTGGTTAATGCTAGTTTTCTGATACTACGGACCTTAGCATTAGAAGTGCTGCCTGTTAGAGGTGGCATTTTCAGGCATAACATGAAGAATTTGCTAGTTTGGTACCCAGGATATGTACAACCATATGAGACATTTCAGGTCACCCACAGGTTGATGCATATGTATTACTGCTAATTTAACACTATTCCACTACTGGATGTGATGTCAGTGCTCATCAAGTGTTTTTGATTATGAAGGATATAAATGAATAGATTTTGGTTTTAAAACCAGAAGGGACCATTGTGATCATCTAGTCTCGCCTTCTGCATAACACAGGCTACAGAACCTCACCAAGAAATTTATGCATCAAACTCTTAACTTCTGTTTGAGCTATAACATATCTTTTAGAAAGACATCCAGTCCTGACTAAAAGACCACAAGGGATGGAGAATCCCCCACATCCCTACGTGAGTTGTTCCAATGCTTGTTTAGCCTCTCTCTTAAATGTGTGCCCCTTATTTCTAAATTTGTCTAGCTTCAGCTTCCAACCATTAGATCTCCACATGAATCTAAATAGACAGATGTGCTTAAGTGTCACACAGGCAGACTGCAGATCTCTATTTCAGTGCTGTGGTGATTTACATTATGAATTAAAAAATGCTATTTTAATGTAAACACTTTACATAACAATGTGAGAAGTATTTAAATGATGTGTACAAATGCAGGTCTCTACAGTATTTTCTGTTCTGGCATTTAGAATGTTTCATTTTCTGTTCCTCCATTTGTGTAAATTCTTTTGCAAAGGGTATTTGAAACGTATCAAGATCTATCAATAAAAAGCGAGCGCTTTCCCAGTAGCTGTTGCTATAGTTACACAGTGCAGCTCTTAGCATCATGCACAGTAAGTAAACCACCTGCAATTCCTTAAAAACCCTTATTTGCAGGATAAGATAGAAAGAGACACTGCTGGCACACAGATGCAGCGTTAACACCAGAATTCTTGGTTGCTTTGATATTCTTGCTGCTTTATTCATCCAGTGGTCTGTGAAAATATCTTGTGGATGGGGATCAAAGGGGAAAAGATCTGTCTCAAAAAGTACCTGATGCCTTCTGCTCCTGAGGGAAATAGTCTCTGCAGTTGCCTAGGAATCAGAAGATAAAGATGAACATGAAGATGAGCTTAGAAAAATGTTGGGTTAGAGCATATCCCAAGGAAGACTATCGTGACTGAAACACTGCTGTGTTTTGGTTTTAAATGATACCACATCATCAGTGCTGACTTACTCCAAATATAACCCACTCTCCCCTCTTTCCAGTAAATGGCAGCCTTCCCTCTCGAAATGCACCACCAGAATGACAAGCCTCTGAAACAAATAATCTGATCATCTTTGCAATGGCCTTTTAATGCTGTGGTGGAGAATGATGTGCCTTTTCTGGTTGTGGAGTGCAGTAGTTAAATATATCCTTAGGTATTTTAATAATACAAATGTTGAAATAAATATCTTTGGCACTTGGAATCAGCTTTTTGTAAGCGTAGCCCTGACATGCATAACAATTCCAAAACCTGAATTTTTCATCTTTTTTAACTGTATCTTCTTAATTTAAAATTAAGAATATATAAACATAGTTCTAGTTCTCTTTTCTACTTGGTGTTTTGTTTATATAGCATTTTAAAATCTTAAAACACTATAAAAGTAAGCCTTTGTTGACCTAACCTGATCTTGAAGGATTTATAGTTTTGGGTAAAACAATGAGATTATAAAATTTAGCAGTATGTATCTTGTGATAGTTTAGTGGTGGTAAATATGCAGTTGGTGGTAAATATGTGAACAAACAAACAAACAGATGGTAGCATCCATGGGGCTTTTTGCAATAAGAGCTAAATTACATTAACATATCAAACTATTGGGAAAGTCACTTATGCAAATGTTTGTGATAACTATGGACAACAATAGCCCTAAATATGGTTTCCCAGAATATCAAATATGAATTAGGGGCTGAGACTTGACTGGATCAGATATTGTCCTCATTATATGTGGGTGGAACAATGGGACAATGACCTGGGACAACCAGATAGGAAGCTTGGCCCAGTGTGTTCCTCCTGGCGTAACCTCCACTTACATTTTCTTCCATTGTTGTTTCTAAAGTCTCCATAATGTTGTAAGTATGCATAGTGTAAGATTGTAAGTATAAACAGTGCAGAAAAACACTTTACTGTACTTATACCTATGTATGTAGATTTTTCTATGATTTGAGTTCTACTTGTCAGTATTTAGCTAAAGCTCAAAGTTCATGTGTGCTTCACCAATTTCATCTTCTTAATTAACTCTAATTAGCCATCTGAATAAAGAACCTGTTATTTGCAACTAGCACATGTTGCACCCCAATAAATAATTTTATAATTTCAATAAACAGTCAAACTACAGCTTGTAAAACAGTTTTGAGATAAGAAAGTAGTATGATCCCTGTTTTACATATGCGGAAACTGAGGCACAGGTACTATATTGTGGAGCTCACAGTATCAAGCAGCCTTACAAAATTCTGCTCAACAGTCCCTCCTACCACCCCCCGCTTTCCCAAGTAGTTTTATTTTAATGGCTGAATAAAGTATGATCAGTTTATTTTATTATCAGTCATGTTAAAGGCCATGTAAGTATATGTTCTGCCAGTGCATAGTAAATGTTCATGACTGTTTTGCAAGGCTTATCTAAAGGCACGGTTGACATAATACTGTAGGGTTATGATAAACGGTCTAATGGCTTTTTTTTAAATATTCAGACCTGTAGAGTAAAGATGCAATTAGCTTTGCAAATGATTAATAAAATAGAAATGTGGTGGCTGGTTTGTTATTATGTATTTGCATTATGATAACAGCTGGAGGCCCCAGCCCAGGACTCCATTGTGTTCGCTGCTCTAACAGACAGTCCCTGCCTCAAAGAGCTTACAGTCTAATTAAACTAAACAGAAAAAAAGTTGTGGAGGGAGGAAAGGCAGGCACAGAGAAATGAAGTAACTTGTCCAAGGTCACAGAGCAGTTCATTGGCAAAGCCAGGAATAGAACCCAGGTTCCCTGAGTCCCAGTCCAGGGCCCTATCTACTGAAGCATGCTGCCTCCTACAGCAGTTTGTCTTCTCAGGGCTGGAAGGGGTGCCTCTGATCACTTCAGAAATTCTAGAAGCAGGATTAGTTTCCTGCATTCTGAGAGCTTAGTCTCCTCCCTCTGCGGCAGGAGGTATTAGAAACACGGCACTGAGAAGAGTTTTAAAGAAGGATGCTGTTGGCTCAGCATGAATAAATCATTTCCTGATAGGCCTTTTAACTCAATATCCACAAGAAAAACACCCATTCCTCAGTGCTTATCTCCCTGTTTCAGGGGAAAACAATTTATCCTTCGGTCTCACCAGCAGAGCTTGTCTTTACTACAAAATATACTCACGTTAGAACACAACCTTAACTGTTAACAGGTAACATGGTGTTGAGAATGTCTTTGCAGTCAGTGTGGACAAGAACAGGTTGCACCAAACCATCATGTCAGCTAGTCATGTTCAAACCGTATAAAGACCACTGTTTAGCCCTCACTAGCTGAGATCGTGTCGAACATGACTTATTCTTGCCTACACTAGCTGCAAAGTCATGGTCAGCATCATGATGATCAACTCAATTCCTCAAAGCTCTGTTCTGAGAGAATTAATTTTTTTAGAGAATACAATGCCACCATGACTTAATTGTCTTCTGCAGGGCCAAAAAAGTCTCTATAGCAAAGGTGACCAACTGTAAAGAGAAAATAAATTAATTCACAGTTTTGTCTCGAAAAAGGTACTAAAATCTTTAAAGGCTAAGAAACAGCATAGATAGAAGTGTATGGGAGCTGTGAATTAATTAATTAGTTTTGGTATTTCCTTATAACAAAGTACTGAACAAGGTCGTCTTTCATGTTGGAAATTAAACACTTAGCTCAGTCGGTAACCTTTCAACAAGACAGATTGGCAAGGAGAGAAGGCAGTGAAAATCAGAGCAGATGAAATTACCTGAACCATTGTCCAATATACTGATTTGCAGATAGCTGTAAACAACAAAACATTTCTTTCTCAAAGACATAAAAAGACATCATTCTTGCTCCTGAAAAATCTACTGAAAAGTGGTGCTTTCACTTAATATTAAAACTCATGCACAGATCACCAAAGACCAAACACATGTCAGTTATTCCATCGGTCAATTGAACAACATGATAAAGAAGTTATTTTAAAATAAAATGCACACAGCTTGCCATGCTTTGAACGGCACCATTGCTGGGCTATCTTGCCTTTCCGATATTGTACATTTGAACCAAACTAGATAGCACAGGTGTGGTAAGAAAATAAGCCCAGATCCTGGAGATGAGCCATGTGGCACCTGGTGCAGTGCTGATTGTTAGGCTACTGGGCACTGTTCTGGTCCTGAGGAATAATTTAATGCTCTCTATTAAAGTCCAGCTTCCTAGTTACTTTATAGTATATTTAGTGGTAAGTTATTTCTGTTTGTTTAGATAAATTACTTTTTTAAAGGGTAATTAGACCTCCATTTTCAACAGTGTCTGGTGATTATCAATACCTGAAATTTCTGGGTACCCAAGTGTATGTTCTTTTAAAAGGGCCTGATTTTCAGAGGGTGGATGCTCAGCATTTTTTGATAATCAGGCCCCATTAAAGAAAATTTCATCTTAAACATTTAAAGAGAATTTGGTGTAACAGAAAATCCATGACAACTGCCACTGGCTGCTGTAGATGCTGGTGCAAGGTCCTGTGGCAGGAAGTCTGTTAGGAGGGGAGGTTGCAGTACCAAAAGGTGCCCCTAATTTCTCCCTTCTTCCTGAGATTCCACGGTAAGGCTGTGCAGCCCAAAGAAAGGGCATTGCAGGCTGGGAAGGTATGGTACAGTGAGGTAAATGTAGATGACTAAGTATTGCCCATGTAATCCAGTGGTCAATGGGTGTTGTATGTCCTCCTCCCTGCCCAGTCCATGGAAGAAGCGAGACTGTGGCAGCACTTGGCTTTTTAGCACAAGCTGTAGCAAATCATATTTCTAGCTGTCATGGCCCTCAATACAGTCTCCACTGATGGCCAAGATGGTAGCTCTTACACCTGCAAAACCTGTACACGGCTTTCACTTGTATGTTTGTCTATGCAGAGTGGGTTACTGCATGTGTAAATGGATTTTTATGCAGTCACCCAGATTTCATTTAAATGCAGCATTTTCATAAACAAGAAAGAGATTTTGAAGGCACAGCATCGATGCCGATGTAGTTTATTATTTTCCTTTTTCTTTTACTAGGTTGATTATTGTTTCATGCATGGTTTTTTTAATTGATTAATATATTTGGTAGAAGGGGTTATCCTAAAATAACATGCCCCATGCAATTGTCCTGTTGTCTGGAATGTTTTCTTATCACTGTGACGATGGCAGTCTTTGCAATGGCATTGATCTTGAACATTTCTGTATCAACTTTATTTGGATGGATCCCCAAGTGTCTTAATATTTACATAGAAGGGTCGCATCACCCAGCTACTTCTGAGGTGGAACAGCAGTTATTTAACATGACCCAGCAACAATACTCAGGAGTTGAGACCTGGAAGTGAAAAGTGACTTCATGAATTGAAACTACTGGGTGAATTCTAAGTAGGCAGAATTTAGTTAACCAATTTTTAATTTGGCCAGAGCCCTTGGCCTGACACACTGGATCTGTAATGACCACAAGAAGTCAAGACCTTATTTTTTTTAAATCTCATCCTAAAGTGAACAACTCTGAAAAGACAACACCCCCTAACTTCCTGCTGGAGCTCTGAGAGAAAACTGCCACCAAATGACTCTCCAGCGCCATTTCTTGCAACACCTGGGTTTTCCTGGATGTTTCCTAAAAGAGTTATTGACCTTTCTTAACTGATGAGATCTGACACAATCACAACCCAGGGTGGTAGGATTGTCAGGTTAGCCCTCTGCAGAACATTGCTACTTTGCTCTGCTTTTTCCCTCAGACGAGTAGCTGATCTACATTTTAAACAACACTCTGCCCTGGTCTACACTTGGGGGGGAGGCAGAAAGGGGAGATCGATCTAAGTTATGCAATTTCAGCTACGTGAATTACGTAGCTGAAGTCGACATATTTAGATCAACTAACCGTGGTGTCTTCACCGTGGTGAATTGACTGCTGCCGCTCTCCTGTTGACTCCACCTGCACCTCTCGCGGTGGTGGAGTACAGGAGTCAACAGGAGAGTGGTCGGGTGTCGATTTATCGTGTTTAGACTAGACACGATAAATCAAACCCCACTGTATCAATCACTGCCCTCCGATCCAGCGGGTAGTGTAGATATGCACTAGTTGGGAGTTCAGAGTGGGAATTTCAAAATGGCTTAAAGATTTGTGAACACAAGTCCCATTCACTTTCAATCACATTTGTGCTACTAAGTCGTATAGGCACTTGAAAATCCCGCTCTTACTTTATACATCCCTGCATAGAATTAAGGGGTCTGAAGAGACAAGAAAAGTGTCATTTTTGGCTTACCTTCAGGTACAGTCAATTCTATTGGCAGGTAATCTGGAAGTGGGGGAAACGCATATGGTTTCATACTATAACTACAGGCACTTTTTCATTGATACTCAAAAGGATTTTAGTTATAGCAGATAGTGATGAGAAGTCAGGAGAAAAATATTTAGGAGTTATTGTTTAATGAGACAGCCCAACATTCCTCCAGTTAAGAACTTCAAATTCTGACATTTTGATTTCCAAATATAGGAACAATAGATAGAGTATATCTCAAACTCACACTGCAGATTACTCAGGAAATATACCCACGCCGACAGCAAATGTATGTAATATTTCAACATGCGACTGTCAAAAGGCTAGCAGCATTGTACACTGAAGGCTTCCATTTCCCCAAAAGTGCTGGCTGGTGTGGTGTTTGCTTTCTCAGGCTATGCTGTCTGTAATCTGCACAGGAACCTGAAAGACTTTTCCGTTGTTGAGCGACCACAAAGCAGCATTGTAAATCGAATCTCAACACTCTGTAGTGACAATATTTGTTAAATAATGCCAAGTGTGACCTAAGTTGAAATAACTGGACCCTTAGGAGCTATAGCTGCACTTGAATCAAGATTCAGAAGGTGATGAGAAAATGTTTTATTTGTTAGCTTCTTTTCCCCCCATTCTGCATGTTGGGACCGACCTATATCAGAATTCATTTTAATATCTGTTGCAATTTTATAGAGACAGTGTCAACCCAAAATGGGAATGGAAGAAAGGAGGAAGATGTTTATCTCATAGGGGACCGGGAGGAATATATCAAGCAATCCCACGGAGGAGACTTTATACTCCCTACCTACTCTCTGTGTCCAAAGGGAGAGAGCAAACAGCCTTTATCTCTAATTCTGACAATTATTGATTTGATAAACAAGGTTGAAAATTGTTTTTTATTATGAAAAATACTTGGTGGGAAGAGTCCAGGGTCTTGGGCAGATTTGTTCCTTTTTGGGTAGTAGGGGGAGGGTTTTGCCAGATATTTCTATTTGCATTCCAGCTGATTGCTTTCCACCCTGGGGTTCTGTGGAAGATCAGGTGGAACAGTGCCAAGTTTCTGCTTGTGGTCTCAACCTGGGTTCTTACTTCTGGCACGCTGACATTCTGGACTTGGCACTGAGTCCGTTAGTCTTTCTGCCCAATCTACTTGCACTGCTGTCTCAGAGCCAAGGCCAGATATACCCTCCAGTCTGAGGTCCCTGTGTCTGATGCACGGATGCTGGCCAAATGAGCAGTTTGGACAGTGATTATACTGTGAAAATCCAGGAGAATCTGCTGGGGAAGGAAATCTTTCACCAAAAATCACAGTTATATTAAGTGGAGATGGTTTCTCTCTCTCTTTACTTTCTCTCTTTCTCTTTTCTTTCTCGCTCTTTCTTTTTTCTCTCTCTTTGTTTTTAGCCTGCAGTGATAACACTCTAACAAAGACTTACTTCCCATGTTCTCACTGGTTTGAGAGCTGCTCCTGTCCTAGGACCTAAGTGTGTGGTGCTCACTAAATTGTTGGGACCATAATGAGGGACATCGTCAGGAATGTTCCGTTCACCATCTGGCATGGAAGAGATTGTGTTCCCAGTGGTGACTGCGTCAACTCGAATAGCACCCAAGATCCAGAAATACATGGCTCACCAACTGTGCATGGTTTCCCAAATCCTTATCTATGGCACTCTCAGCATTTCACTTCAATCAGTCAGTAGATCTGTCAGTATTTTTCTAAGTGACACTTGCTACTAGGGGAGTTTAGGCAGGTAGAGTTGGATAAGTGTAGTAATAATCTCAGGTAATTCAGCACCTCTCATACAGAAGGATCGGAAAGCGTTTTAGGACCAGAATTCTGGGTGCCAGATTCTGCCTTCAAATACATTCTTGGCGGTTGAAGAGAAACTGTGCAATAGCTGGAGTAGCTGGAAAAATTCTGACCAGGTACTTCTTGAAAGAGTAAAGTGACTCAGCATTTCTAAGCAGTGTATCTGCTGCTGCTATCACCACACACCCACTCAGGACCAATCACCATTTGATCCTGTGCATTTTTGGATTGCTCACCTATTGGTGAAATCTGGCCACCTCTGAAATGCAGCAGCTGTTCAACACTAGAAGTGGTGGAAGTGAAGAATAACATCTCCAGCTGATGAAACTTGAGGGCCTATTAGATATGCAAAATGTAATTAAGAAAGGTGCAATAGGGTGAAATAGCTAAAAAGAAACAATCTCATTTGTGCCCCCCAAAAATAGAAGATGACAAAATTTGCATCACTTAAGTACACAGTCTTTGTGTGGACCACATGTTGCTGGAGGAACTCCTCATTTGTTTAGTATCAACAGGCAATTCTTGTAGATTTTGCCCAGCACTCTCATGCAATTTTGAACTGATGTTTGGAGAGAGAGATCCAATCCTGCTTCTGAATCCTTTCCTTTTGGAGCTGTCTAGTTCAATTTTCTTCCTGTACATTTTTAATTTTTGTGGAAGTAAACACTGAATTTTTCTTCCACCATTCTGTAATCTCCCACCTCTTCTTTTATGTTTGTGAGAGCATTCATAGAATATAGAAATGTAGGACTGAAAGAAACCTTGAGAGCTCATCAATGCCAGCCCCCAGTGCTGAAGCAGGACCAAGTAAACCTAGCCCATTCCCAGAGGCGGATTTAAGGTTCTTTGGGGCCCTGAGCCAGAGCAAGTGGGGGCGCCCCTCCCCACCCCTTCCCCCTGCAATCTCACCCCCGTTGCATCCTTTCTGCCTGAGGTCCCACCCCCAGCCCCATCCCACTCTGCCCCTCTTCCCCACTGCACCGCCCCATTCTGCACACAGTCAGCTCCATTCTCCCTCCCCCCCACTGTGGCCCCGCAACCGTACTCTTTCCCCCACCCGCAGCCCTAAAGCTGGAGAAGCTCTGTTCCCCCCGCCCCCACCATAACCCCAGGCTGCAGCAGGGAGAGCTCCCCCAGCCCTGAGGCCACAGCAGGGAACTAGTCCCAGGGCCATAATTGTAGTTTGACTGCTGTATTGGGGGGGCAAAGCGCCCATGCATTCACACACACGTGTACGCTGAAGCCAGTCCCCTTGGATTACTGGCTCTCTCCCCCCACCTACAGTGGTACTTGGGCTGCCAGTGCTGGGGGTGGAGGACAGGATGGCATAATGGGGGAGCCCCAGCTGCTACTGGCAACCCCTCCAGCACTGGGTGCTGCAGTGATGTCACTGCTTTGGTGCTACTGCAGTTGCTTCCCTTCTGGGGCTGCTGCTGTCCAGAGCCCATGCTGGGCTCCTGCTCCCCCCCCACATTCCCGTATCCCTTTCTCTTCCCCTTCCCCTCCCCATTCCTCTCCCCTTCTTCTCACCCCACTCCCTTTCTCTGTGCCCCCCCCCCCGCAATTATGGTTGTAGAGGAAACCGGGGGGCACTAGGACCCAGGAGGCAGCATCCAGCTGCTGAGGCAGGACCCAAAGCACTGGGGAAAATCTGCTCCATCCTGCTATGTCCGCTCCCCACCAAAACACGCCCGTGGCGGGGGACGCAGCATGGGAATGACATAGACATAGTCCCCTCCCTTCCCCCAGGGCAAGTAGAGCTGGGGGGCGGGGTAGGGGCATGAGTACCCATTTTTCTGGGGTCCCCAATTGGCCAGGGTCCCTGGGCATGGGCCCTGTTGGCCCAGTGGCTAATCTGCCATTGCCCATCCCTGACAGGTGTTTGTCTAACCTGTTCTTAAAAACCTCCAATGATGAGATTTCCATAATCCCCCTTGCAAGCCTATTCCAAAGAGCTATCCCTTATAGTTAAAAAGCTTTTCCTAATATCTAACTTAATACTCCTGTTAATTGATTGTTAATTGACTACTAGTAGTTAATTGCCTACTTAATTACTTTAATTTCCCTAACACTATTCAAATATAGTTATTACATCTTGGGTTCTCCCTTGCAATGGTCCCTGATTGACAACTCTCTCTTCCAGCCAGAGAAACCAGATTGTCACTTAATGAAGCTTGTGCGGACAGTGGTGGTTTTGCATTGCAAGGGTTTGTTGCAAACGTGTTTTTCTGTGTATTAATCCATCCTTGTGGTTTGGCACTCACACTGTTTCACTTTGGATTCTCGGTTAACACTACAGATTGTCAGAGTCATTCTCCGTTAAGAGCACCAAGCTTCACAATGAAACCAAAAACTTCACATTCTTTTGCTGCTAACGTCAGGTTCACTAGAAGTGTTTCTGAACCTTAGCAATCTTCTTGATGGAGTTGGCCTGAATTTTGAGCTCATAAATCTGGGAAGTTTTACGTGCTTTCATGTTTTGTTGCTAATATTCCATACAGCTCTATCCAAAGCATTCTTCCTAATTGTCTTGTTGCCCTTTCATGCTTATCAAGTCATTAAAGCATGATCTCTGATAGGGGGTGGAGTGCTGATCTTAGGCAGCAGCACTGTTAGGGTCAGTGTTGATATTTCATATGTTGTTTGCTTTTTACTATCCATATAGGTGCTTGTATATGCCCATCACTGTAATATCATGAGTATTAATGAAAGTATCCTACTCTCACTCCTGTAAGGTAGGGAAATGCTATTATCCCTATTTTTCAGACTGAGAGATTAAAGTGGCTTGCCTAGTGTCACATAGGGTTGCTTGGCCAAGGTAGCCTTTTCCTACAATTGGGAAACTGAGTCTGTACCTAGAATAAGCAGGTCTTATGCTAAGCATTGGTGAGATACAATATCTGGCTAAGCCTTGAATGTAGTTAATACCTGCAACCCCTACCACTTCTAGAACAAAAGGCTGCTTAAAAATCAGTTGTCCTCTTCAACATAGGATGCCAAACCTGGTGCCTGGAAAGAGGGGTTTCATTTACAAATAACCAACAATAAACATTTTCAAATGAGATATTACAGGTCTGAACCCTGGCTTATTATGCAGAGTAGACATACCCTTGGAGTCAGAGTACCTAACTAGCTTGCTGTTAAACTGCTGCAATTTTTTAACTGCTGAGCAGGGCCGGCACAACCCATTAGGCAACCTAGGAGATTGCCTAGGATGCTAACATTTGGGAGCAGCGACAGCAGCGGCCGGATCTTCAGCCGCCTGGTCATCAGTGATATTTCGGGGGCGGGACCTTCTGCTGCCTCTAAAGCACCAAAAAAGGTGGTGGCACTCCGACTGCTGAGACAGTGTTCATATGAACTACAAACTGTGTGAAAATCTTATTGGTATCAATGGGAAAAGTGAAAGCTCACTCAGCATTTCCCTACACTGCTCTTGACTTTGGATTTCTCTCTGTGCATCAAGTGACCTCGGGTTCAGCTCAGGCTACTTGTGAGGCATTGCAAAAATCCCTCATTTGTTTAATATCAACAAGCAATTGTTTCGGACATCACTCAACAGTCACATGCAATCATATAACCTGTTCTTACACACGTCCCAGAATTCAGCCACACACTCTCCAAATGCAACCTGGCATCTGATAATGTAAATGAAGAAAAAACAAATGGAATCCATGTTAAATCAAAAGCTATTGTATAAATATTTTTTCATGTAGAGTTAAGATGCAAAATCTCAGAAAAATAAACAGGAATTACACAGGATTTTATATGCTCTCCTTTAGAAAAGGATGACTTTCTTTTTTAAAAAACACAACTCATTGTTATTCAATGGAAATCATCCATCAGAGCAGGGAATACCCTGCAGGCCAGAAGAATTTTAAGGTAGCTGTGACTGTATAAATAACTTTTTAACTAGTGTTTTTTGTAAACTGTCTGGGATTGACACTGTCTTGTACAGCACTGGGCACATTATCAGCACCTAAAAATGGTAATGAATAATTGCATCTTCATAACTAGACCAATGTACAATACAAAAAAAATAATACTTTTAAAAACAGTTGTTCCTTGCCAACCCATGCCTTCTCTGGACTTTCATTCATGAGGGGAGGAATCATGAAAGTTCATATGAGGCTTTGTTTCTGATCTTGACCAATGAAGCAAAAAAGAAATGCTGCCATAGTAGCAATAGGTACATCTGTAATATATGCTGTATGTAGTGCCAAGTGTCTGTACTCAACAGGTAATGATGAGACAGTTTGAAAGATTGCCTAACTATTTATGTTTTTATGCTACACTCATCACCAGGGTATCTGATGCCTTACCTGATTATCTGTGGAAGATGGTATCAAATTCAAAGTGCCACCCCAGGATCTGGATGTAGTGTCCTAAATTCTAATTATGCAAAAACAAGGGTCTTAATCCTCCATTGCCTTGCACCTGGTGAGTCATTTACACCAGTTCATTTTGATTTGAAAGCACTTCACACTCGCATTGCAGTGGTGTAAATGACTGCACACAGTGCAGGGTAAAGGAAAATGAGTCTCCTATGGCCTGTGTTCTAGGCGGATGCCTTTCTGCAGCCTGCTTTGCCCATGTGTCTCTTGTGGGAGCATTGGGGGAGGACCATCTGCTAGGAACTTAGTGAAAGGTATTTTTCATATTTATGAAATAGAGCCAGCTTCCAATACCCTTAATCACATGGAATAGCATCTTATTTCACAAGCAATCCTGTGGATTTCAGTGGGGTTGTATGATAAGTACAGTCCTATTCGGTGTAAGTAAGAGTGACTGAACCTAACACAATGTTTCTTTTTTAGTGAAAAGATCCTGTTATTTCCACAAGGGGAACCAATCAAACCAAGTGGAGAGGTGAAATGTTTAATGTGCAGAATTTTCAGGGAACTTGTTGGGTTTGGGGCAGGAATGTTGCTTTGATTGGGGCTTGAGTGTGTCACTTTCTGCCATGTCCAATATCTCAGTGGACCTTCATTACTGATTCATGTTCAGAGTCTTTAGATAACTCTGTCCCGTAGATAATTTCTCTATCAGAATTTTTGCCTTATATTCCAGAGAGCATAATTTAAAGATTAGTCCGCCTATTACAGATGCTGGAAAGAGTAATGAGTAATCCTCTTTACACTGCAGCTGTTGTTTCACGTGTAATATGACCCCTATATTATGTCAGTGGAGTGAATCGGTGCTTTCTCTGCACAATCAAAGTCTTGAGCTTATGTCAGTCCCTGTGTTGACTCATCTTTTGTAATCAGGAGTGAATTAAAATGTACCTTCAGAACTACCTGGAGGAAAGCTTACACAGCACCTGTCAGCTCTTTCTAGCCTTAGCAAGGTCTGTTTACCTTTACTTTTAAAAACAAATGCAAACCTAGAAGATGAATTATCAACCTTTAAAAAAGAACTTCTCCCTGCCACCCATAAGAATCATACAAAAATCTCATTCTAACTATAACATTAAGATCATATTCAGCCTCCACTAGGAAAATATCATTTTAAGGTGTCTCAGTGCATATCTGGTTTTGCAGGTGCCTGGAAACATACAGCGCTATGGATATCTAAAAAAACCCAAAACACTAGAATTACATTCAGCGGGTTTCCTTTTAATGTTCATGATAGTTTCTACAATGTAAATACATTAATAAGAGATAAAAGTAACCCTGTATAAATAATACCAAACAATCACCCAAAATAAGGCTGTTACATGCAATAAACATAGTCTAAGAGTGCAGTGGGCCATGTATGTGTTGGTTTGGGAGTGTCTGTTGCGTGTGTGTGTATGTTGTGTGTGTGAAAAGTTTGCATTTTTTGTATTTATAGATGTGTGTACAATTATTAGCAAGATATAATGCATGTGGAAAATACAGCATGTGGTTGTATGAAACAGAGAACTTATTTCAGATACTGTTCTCTTTATCTGTTGGCGTAGTTCTGTGATTCTATACCGGATGGCGCTTTCTTGACATTTGCTGCTTTTTCTCACCTTTCAAAACTGGACAGACAGCTTTTGGGTACAGTGCTCAGGTACTACAGTGATGAGAGTAGTCTCAGAGCTCGGATACACACCTTCTCACTACCGTTTGCCACCCTGGATGCATTGGACAGGCATTGGCTATAATGATCAATTTTGCCGAATTAAGTAGATTTCAAATTATTTTTCTATGCTTACCCATTTTGCACAACCCCAAACACTGTTGTGCGCACACACATAATAGTAGAAATAGTACTGTGTTTTCCTCACCATTTGAGACACATATAGTGAAAATTACATATAATTTGTTTTATGGTAGTTTCCAGAGGCCCTGACCAAGATTTAAGGCCCCATTGTGCTAGGCACCATACACATGTGGAGAGACCATCCCAAACCACAATATAGAGCACTACTATTGTGAAACTATAGCTCACGTAATTTCTCCAAATCGAAGCTACAGGTTTAGAGTACTTGATCAAAACAAGATCATATTCCTCAATACCTAAGTATTTTTATTATGATTAACTTGTCCCATTCTGCTTCCCCATACGAAGAGCCTTGGAATAAAAAGCGGTTGTTCTTTGGTGCACATGAGCATCACGAAAGAATGGCAAAATGAACAGCCCACAAAAGAAAATGGCATCTTAGAATTCACGAGATAATGTCTGACTCTGCTTGATACACTGGTGAAAACCACCTGTGGTGGAAATACAGTGAATGAACCTGCAAGTGTGACTGATGGGAGCTCACAACGTTATTGTCCATCTCTCTGTGTAATCACTATCAAAAAGAGGTAAAACATTATGCAGTTTAATCTTCTAAGATTAGATTAAGGTTAAGGTTAAATTAATTTAATCTTAGATTAAGATAAATTAAGGTAAAAGGAGTTCCAGCACTTTGAAACATCCCAACAACCAGTGTAATATGTAGTCTAGTGGAGTAGCAGAGGCATCAGGTGAACCACAGAACAATCTGTGGGAAAGTGGAACACATGGAGATCCTCCACATTGACTAAGAATATCAGCAGTCCGTCAACAAGCAACACCATCGCTATCATTGTTATCAAGTGCAGAGTCTTAAAGTTTTAGTTCATTTTAGTTTCCCTATGCTTTAAAGGTGCCACCATGTAGAGCATTTGAAAGCAGTAAGAAGTCTGGTAGAACTTTTCAGTGAGTAAATGAAAGATAAGCGAGACATGTTGGGTGAGGTAACATCTTTTAATGGAACAACTTCTGTTGGTGAAAGAGACAAGCTTTCAAGCTACAAAGAGTTTTTCTTCAAATTTGGGAAAGGTACCTCACCCATCTTGTCTCGCTAATATCCTGGGACCACTGTGGCTACAACACTATTGCAAATAACTGAAAAATTGGCAGGTAGTGGTAGTGATCATAATTTCTGCTAACTGTGCTTGGAGAAATCTCTAGACATAGTGCCGTATAAAAAGTCAAGGTCAACAGTTGCAGTTCTTCTTTCACACCAATGTAAACCATGAGTGAGTCCACTGAAGTCAGCTGAGTTCCACTGATGGAAAACCACTGTACGAGAAGAATCAGGGATACCGTATGTATTTGGGAGGAAGTACTGGTCCACATCGACTAGCTTGAAGATGGGTTATGAGTGGAAATTGGGTTTCAAACCAGCTTGTCTTCAGCATCTTAGCTGCGTACTCCAGGCAATAACAGGAGATAATTTTTGTCCTCATTTAAATACTGTGTTTTAGACCAGGAAATGCACAAACTTTTGCCCTCGTCAGAGATCATTCTACTCCTTGTGCAGTCTGATAAAAGTTCTCAAGAGAATAATGGTCCTGAGCTCCTTGAGAAGCAGTTAAAAAGGAGGTTTTCTAGAAAGCAAGATAACTCTTTACTAGAAAGTGTAATTCACTTCCATAATTCTTAACAAAAATGGCATTATGTAATTCATTTAATCATTATCTACTTCCATAGGTACCCTGCAGTATCTTGAAATCCTGCCTTTTCTTATTCCCGTCTCCTCTGTTAATGTTAGTAATGATATTGTCTTTAATGAGAGCTACAGAGTTCGCAAACCTTCCATTTATTGGGTGTTAGCTTATACATTTGCTTTCAAACCCTTGTGTTTTCCCTTCAGTAATAGATCATTCATTTTCACTTTGTTCCTCAGATTCTAAACATATCCATCATTTCCTCTAATAACTGAACAGCCATTGCCAAAAAGACAAGGAGATACTTTTTTCCAGTTCATTGTACGTGATATTCACAAAGGCTAGACTCCCTTGAAACATCAAAAGGAACTAATATTTTCTGTCTCTTACAATATCTTATGGAAGACATATGGCCAAAATCATCCCTGTGTTGTGATGTATTGTTTCCCGCAGGTAATCGAGTGCCTTCATATCATTAAAGCAGTGCTAGGCTTGGTCTACACTACTGACAGGGCCGGCACAACCCATTAGGTGACCTAGGTGGTCTCCTAGAGTGCTACCATTTGGGGAGCGGCGACAGTCGTTGTCAGTATTTCGGGGGTGGGACTTTCCGTCGCCTCTGTTGGGGGCGGCATTTTGGGACCGGGACCTTCCGCCGCCTCTGTCAGGGTCGGCATTGCGGTGGCGGGACCTTCCACCGCCTAGGGCGGCCAAAAAGCTGGCAGTGCTCTTGACTGCCAATTTATGTCGACATAACTTTGTTGCTCAGGGGTGTGGAAAATCCACATTTCTGAGTGACACAGTTATTCTGACCTAACCCCTGGTGTACACAGCACTCTGTCGATGGGAGATCTTCCTCCATCAACATAGCTACCGCCTCTCAGGCAGGTGGAGTACCTATGCCAATGGAAGATGCTCTCTCGTTTGCATAGGTAGCATCTTCACTAAGCGCTGCAGCAATGCAGCTGCAGCTCTGTAAGTGTAGACAAGCCCTGATACTCAAGACACCTGATTTCTAGTCCTGGCTCTGCCACTGGTTCATTGTATGACTGTGAGTAAGTCACTTGACTTCTGTGCTAATTAGGGATGCTAATCTCTCCTACCACGTTGAAGTTTAATGAATGTTTGTAAAGTGCTTTGAGATCCTTGGATGGAAGGTGCTAATCGAAGGGAAAAGAATTATTTTACCCAGAGTGCTCAAGAGAATTGCTGAGAGGGAGAACAATGTACACTAGAGCTTCACTAAACTTTTGTAACAGATCCTGTAAATTTAAGATTACATTTGCTGAATAGTTTGTGAATTTAGTAAACTTGGGCTGTGTTTGAAGCAAACCCTGCCAGGGCTATGTCATGATTTCATCTTGGTGGTTTAGTGGAATCAACCTGTGTTTCCAACCTGAAACCAGGCAAAACTCTGATATTTTAGCTGAGTTTTGCACATGTTTCCTGTAAAGCAAAACTGCACAGTTTCTCATAATTCTACAATGAATCAAAAGAGGACACTTGCTGAATCAAGAAAAAGGAACTTGGTAATGTGTGAAAGGAATCTGATAAAATCCATGAATTGTGCAGTTGCCAAGGTTTTACATAAGAAAATTCTTGAACTAACCTTTGTATTGACAATACTGCTGTCAGTTGTAAGGGATATGTGGGACTGATATGCTTTGATTGATTAATAACTGCGGATTTCTTCTGGCCCTCACACATTAGAAAAGCTGTCCACTTATATTTATCCCAAAATCAGATCCACCTAAGAAGTAAAGACAATAAGAAAATGATTCATGTTATGTGAAACACTTTGTCTAAGGACACACAGATCATCCAAGGTTAGGAATTCCTCTCACCAAGAATAGAAACTGAGATATAGCACGACCAGAGGGCAGCAGGAGAGTGATAGATGAGAGATATGTAAGCCCCATGATGATGAGAGCTTTATTCCCTGTAGAGGGAAGAGACTGCTACAGATTAATTAGAGCACCTGAACCAATTCAACCAATTAGAGCACCTGAAGCCAGTCACCTGTTAAACCCCCCCTGCTTCAATCAGACAGTTGGAGGAGTTGAAGCAGAGTGGTTTGGTGTTGGAGCGGAGAGCTGTTTGAAGAAGTGCTGTGGCGGGCCAGAAGACCAAGACCAAGACCCTATGTAAAGGGAAACCCAGCTTATGCAGAGCAGAGGGACTCTACAGACACAAGGGGTTGGGAGAAACTTGGCCCAAGCGGAGAGAGGGCAGGAAGCCCCACAAGCTGAAGGGCTGGAGAGAGAAGTAGCCCAGGGGAAGGAATCGCTAGTTCAAGTGGTTCACCGCTATCCCTAGGGTCTCTGGGCTGGGACCTGAAGTAGAGGGTGGGCCCGGGTCCCTCCCTCTCCACTCCTCTTTTGTGGGACAGTTGATTCCCCAGTTCAGGAGTGAGAAATGGCGCCCTGAACCCTCACAAGAGGAGAAAGCGCAGGACCCATCATAATAGTGCCAGCAATTTGCCACAAAACTGAAATAGCTAAATGAGTGTATTGTTAATCACCTAGGCAAGAATCTCTCTTAATATGCAGATGAATAAAACCTCTTTGTTCCTCTGAACCTAGCTAAAAAAAAGATCTAAGCTACCAAGTAAGGGTGAAACCCTGCTTCCTTATGTAAAGAGACCCATTGCAGATTGTGAGAGGATCAAGAGATGGGCAGGGAAGCTGCAGTTAAGTAAAATGACTGGCTGTGAGACTGAAGGTCAAATTGGACAAACTACCTTTTACCCCAAGAAATCCAAGTTGCATGTTTTCACCCCAGAGGATTAACTATACATTGTTTTCTTTGTAAATCAAACATACAGTGGATAATCTGTCTTTCACTCCAAATTAGAATCTGCACATTTGTGTACCTTCTGGTCAGATCTGTATCCTTCTAGATACGGAAAAGACTCTTGTTTGATTATAATGTGAAATGGTTAAATATAATCAAACAATGTATGGAGTATATCTTCCAAATGTAGAATATTATAAGAATTTTGTTGGTTTTTGTTGTAAATAATTGCTGCACTCTAGAAGTAATAGGAATTGTTTGGCACTAGGAAAAAGAAATATTAAAAGATATAAATCAAGGTATTACTTCAGGATATTAAGAGAAAATGCTTAAATTCCAATTGGCAGTAGAAGCTAATAATGAAATAAAATCTTTGAAAGAGATCAAACCTAAAAAGCCTCTGATAAGAAAAGGACTGAAGAAGTTTGTTATACACCCAATCCATGTACTTAATACCAGTGGAAGCAGTAAAGAAGCGGAAAGAGCTGAAAACTAAGCACTCACTTGGCATTTTTCTAATAGGAGTAAGAGGGGCCACCTTTCTATGAGCCCTGAAACTAAGGTACATAAACTAAAGACTCTCACTATGTGAAGAGTGAGAACAAAAAGCTGAACAATTTTAAATAAGACCGACACTCAAACCAGCCCCATGGAAAGGTCTCTTCCCCAACTTAGGGTTAAGCGGATAAGAAGATGTGGTGAGATTTCATTGCAAAGATTGTGGTTCTCCTTTTATTTTTTAATATAAATCACTGTAGGTTATCTTGCTGAGTCTCTCTAGTGAGACCTCAAGTAACCATATTTTAGATTTGAACACCTTTGTATGTCCAAGCAAATTGGCCCCGGAGAAATTGAAAAGAATTGTTTTAAGCAATTTCTTTTAATATTCTATACTTACCTCTTTTGTACCAATTTATTCAGACTATACTAACCACACTCTTTAAAGTGCCTTAAAGACAAGTGCATCCTTGAAAGTGTGATAAATGTGTTAGGTATTAAAGAATTGAGAATTGATGTTTATAAGTAAATGTAATAAGAAATCTTGGTAATTTGGATTGTTCCGTGATATAACTGCTGAACCTCAACTCCAGGCTGTGATGATTGTGTGCAAGGCTGTAATGTGTATGTAGTACACATGGTTGTGTCTGCCTTTCAATGGAGAACTGTTGATTATATATTAATGTGATTTTGGGAGAATTAATACAGTAACTCCTCACATAATGTTGTAATTATGTTCCTGAAAAATGCAACTTTAAGTGAAATGATGTTAAACCAATCCAATTTTCCCATAAGATTTAATATAAATGTGGGGGATTAGGTTCCAAGGAGTCTGTTTTTGAAGTTTTGGGGGGTTTTTTTTTTGGTTTTTTTTTTTTTTTGAAGAATTGCAACTTTGAGGTCTGTTATTGAGTGAACAGAGAGAGTGAAGTGTTCTCCTACTGGTTTTTGAATGTTATGATTCCTGATGTCAGATTTGTGTCCATTTATTCTTTTGCATAGAAACTGTCCGGATGTGGTTAGGTCCTATGATAGTGTCCCTTGAATAGATATGTGCACACAGTTGGCACCGGGGTTTGTAGCAGGGTTTGGTTCTTGGGTTGGTGTTCTTGTGGTGTGATGTGTAGTTGCTGGTGAGTATTTGCTTCAGGCTGGGGAGCTGTCTGTAAGCAAGGACTGGCCTATCTCCCAAGATCTGTGAGATTGAGGGATCATCCTTCAGGATAGATTGTAGATCCTTGATGATGCGCTGGAGAGGTTTTAGTTGGGGGCTGTAGGTGATGGCTAGTGGCATTCTGTTACTTTCTTTGTTGGGCCAGACTTGTAGTAGGTGACTTCTTGGTACACTTCTGGCTCTGTCAATCTGTTATCATAACATTCAAAAACCAGTAGGAGAACACTTCAATCTCTCTGGTCACTCAGTTACAGACTTCAGAGTCGCAATTCTTCAACAAAAAAACTTTAAAAACAGACTCCAACCTGAAGCTGCAGAAATGGAATTAATTTGCAAACTAGATACCATCAGATTAGGCCTGAATAAAGATTCGGAGTGGTTGGGTCATTACAAAACCTAAACTTAATTTCCCCAATACTAATTTCTCCCTACTGTTACTCACACCTTCTTGTCAACTGTCTGTAATGGGTCAATCTCTTACTACTTCAAAAGTTATTTCTCCTCCTTTGGTATCCTGCTATTAATTGATTTATCTCATTAGACTGACTTAACACTTGGTAAAGCAACCCACATTCTTTCATGTATTTATACCTGTTCCTGTGTCTTTTACTTCATATAGCTGATGAAGTGGGTTCTAGCCCATGAAAGCTTATGCCCATATAAATTTGTTAGTCTTTAAGGTGCCACAAGAACTCCTTGGTTTTTTTTTTTGTTTTTTTACAAGTAACTGTGTTAACCCCCCAAGTATCTTAGCTGCTAATATTAGTACAGTGAAACCCCACTATAACGCGACCTTTGGGGTCCAAAAAGTCCCATTGCGCTAAATGCGGGGTCGCGGTATAGGGAGGTTCCAAATCAATCAGTTGAGATGCACCGCCTAGTGCCCCCAGCTTCTCTTCAGTTTCAAAAGGAGCCACAGCTCCCCGCCTGCCGGGGACAGAGAGCACGGGCGCCTGCAGCCCCGGAGTTCTCTGTCCCCGGCAGGTGGGGGGCCATGGCTTCCCTCCAGCTTCAAGAGGAGCAGCGGCTCCCCGCCTGCCAGGGACAGAGAACTCCGGGGCTGCGGGCGCCGGTGCTCTCTGTCCCCGGCAGGTGCGGGGCCGCGGCTTCCCTCTGGCTTCAAGAGGAGCCGCGGCATCCCGCCTGCCGGAGACAGAGAGCACTGGCGCCCGCAGCCTCGGAATTCTCTGTCCCCAGCAGGTGCGGGGCCACGGCTTCTCTCCCCTGCCGTGATGTTGGGGACCATTGGTACAGTATCATACTGTATTATACTATACCTTAAAGGGGAGCCAACCTGCGATCGCGTTATATGCGATTTTGCGTTATGGCGGGGCACGTTATGGTGGGGTTGGACTGTACTTCTTGCCTGTAGAACAATGTATTTAAATATGAAGACTGTCTAAATAGTTGTAGGTTACTGGGCATTATGTAGTCATATGACCTTTATATAACACCTTATAAAGCAATATGGTGTATTTTTAAGTACTTTTCTCCTAGCCAGTAAAACCAGTTTAATACATGCATTGATTGCAGGCATTATTTTCTAATTACCTGGAATAATCTGGTTAATTATCGCTTGCCTGTGTTAGTCTAAAGTCTGCTGCCCATATGCATCTGATTAAAGCAGACAGATTCAGTGGGAGTTTGATTGGGCTTTAGACCTAAATGATTTATACCTACATTGGGGAAACTTGCTTCACCTTTGGCTTTTCACAGTATTTTGGATTATAGGGACAAATTCTGGTTTGTTACACTAGTGGAAATCTGAAGTATTCTCTGGGTTTACACTGGACCTGTTTTGTTAAATCTCCTGATTTCATTTATGCTTAGAATATTTACACTTTAAAGAGGGAAAGGGCAACAGCAGTAATAACATTCCTTTGTGAAAAGGTTACTCCATTTAACCCACAGACCCAACAAACAAATGTCCCCTTCCCTTCCTCTACCATATGCATAAATCATTAGATATAAGAACATGTTGCAATGCTCGTTTTAAATTCAGTTAGAAACAATTTGTAGCTGTATTAATACACATCACTTGTAATGGCTTTTAATCCCAAAGAGATCTGGCACAGAGCCTTTTTGGTGGTTGTCATGTAAATAAAAATTGAATTTCTGCCTGAAAGCATGTGGGGCTGCTGCGGTTGCTTCAGGATTTTATCAGTAATCAACTTGGAACAGGCATGAAATCATGACTGATGTAGAGAACCTAGATAAGGAAGTTTGTTTACTACTTCTCAGAACACAAGAACTAGTGGTCACCAAGTGAAATTAATAGGCAGCAGGTTTAAAACAAATAAAAGGAATTATTTCTTCATGCAACGCACAGTCAACCTGTGGAACTCCTTGCCAGAGGATATTGTGAAGGCCAAGACCATAACAGGGTTAAAAAAAGAACTAGATAAATTCATGGAGGATAGGTCAATCAATGGCTATTAGCCAGGATGGGCAGGAATGGTGTCCCTAGCCTCTGTTTGCCAGAAGCTGGGAATGAGCAAGGGGATAGATCTCTTGATGATTACCAGTTCTTTTCATTCCCTCTGGAGCACCTGGTACTGGCCACTGTCCGAAGACAGGATACTGGGCTAGATGGACCTTTGGTCTGATCTGGTAAGGCCGTTCTTATGATCAAAAGGGAAGGAAAAAACAAATAAAAATACCCCAAAAGGAATCAAAGCAAGACTCTGTCCTTGACTCACTCTTCTCTAATGCCTTTTCTCTAGGTGACTTCATCAGCTCATATAACATAGCCCATGTCTGCATACAGGCACTGTAGTAGCATACCTATGAGCAATATAGCTATGTTTTCCTAAATTTTAAGTGTAGACCCCATGGGTTCAACTGCTGTCTCTACACTGATGAGTCACAAATCTATCATCTCCCTGCTTCTGCTTCTGCTCCTGCTCCTGCAGTTTGGCCTGGCACTCTGTTGTCTTCTCCAACAAGCCTCTCCATTGACAACTTAACATTTCCAAAACTGAGCTCCTTTTCTTGCTCCAGACTCCCCTCTTTTCTCCATAACTTTAGAAAACACCACTATCTTCCTTGTCACACAGCTGCCTGAGCTGCCCCAGAGCCAGGTCCACTGGCCACTGCAAAAGTCACGGAGATCACAGAAAGTCACAGAATCCATGACTTCCATGACCTCTGTGGCAAACTCACAGCTTTACCCATGGTGTAAAGTGATATTGCGTATTTGCATTGTAAACCTCTGTAATTGTGTAACTCACCAAACAGGAAAAGAAGCATTAATGAACATAAACGGCTTGTCCTGCATATAAGATGACCCAATGAAGATCAGTGAGGTATTATGTAGCATCAAAGGAGAGAGGACCTGTTGATTGTATTCCTAACTCCCCCCAGGAAGGGGAGACCTATGCATGAATTCATCTCATCAGTTTAGATTCTGGACTGGAGGGGATAAAAATTTATCACAAAGAGAAACTGAATCTGTTTTATGCTGTCTGGACTCCAGGGGGCAAAGATTCCTAAACAAAAGCAAAAAGATTCCCATGCTTCCTGGCATGGGTTAGGCCTGAAAGACATTTTGGATTGACAGATTACTACAAATCTATCACCTTTTGAATCACAGACTGAAACTCATTTGTGTGTATATATGCTTGCTTGCTTTAACCTGTAAATACCTCTCTCATTTCGTTTTTCCTCGTTATTAAACCTTTAGTGAGTTTGTTACAGGATTGTCTACAAGCACTGTCTTTAGTGTGAAATGTAAGGTACAAATTGACCTAGGGTACGAGACGGGTCTCCTGGGACTGGGAGCAACCTGAATATTTTGTGATCTTTGGTGTAAGTGACCATTTATCACTAAGTCCAGCATGTCTGGGTGGTAATATAGACTGGAGTGTCTGTGACTCCATTGCAAGACTGGTACAGTGCCTCAGGAGTTCATATTTGTTACTGGGTTGGTGAAATCTAATTATAGAACATACCATGAGCTTGAGGTGTCTGCTCTGCTTTTGGTTAGCACTCTCGGTTGTGAGCTACTGCAGACAGCATGACGCTGTTCTTTGAATTCCTGCAGTTAGCTCTCCCTTCTCCACCAAATCAAATACTAGTTTCTAGCCCTTGCCTTTACGACCATTCACAAATCAGCTGCTCCTGGCTTATCTGTTCTGGTACCTTTTTTTTTTTTTTTTTTTTACCAGACTTAATTGTCTTTTTTATCCACCTCTGTAAAATAGGGGCACCCTATAATTTATGTACAGTAGCCTGTTGTGTACAAAATCCTTTTAATCGCTTTTTCTCTTTGCTCATATAAATAAAGACCATCACTGTTTAAGCCATCAGACATTCTTTAGTTTTAGGGAGATGTTTTTGTCCTCTGTTTTCCAGGCTTTTAAAATCTTCTGTGGTAAAGATATGTAGTTAGACATTGTTATCAGTCCAAGTAAGTCATCTTCTGCCCAGTTTCTTGTTTCAATGTTTTAAATATTTGCTGTATCAGCAATTCCATCCAGTACTTTAATTATTCCAGATGACTCAAAACATGCTGGACTTAGCTCATTAGGTTTTGATGGAGCTGAATAAAAATTCTCCAACCAAATAAAGTAGTAATCCATGGAAACAGATCAGCCAATTGCATTTGTGTATTGGACTAATCGCTGATATTTGGTAACACAAAGCTCATAACAACAACGAAAAGGGTAAGATTAGACTTTAGATGATCAGATGTTTCAGAAAAATGTAAAATTACCAAAATTCTATTCCCTATTAACATGACGAGATGGTTTTCCTACTCTAGGTCTAAGAGGAAGGTCCTGTATCTCAGATGTGATGTGTTAACTCTTAGCAAATGCTGATTCCTTAATAGTGACTGCTGTGCATTCAAGACATGCACAGAAATGGTCCTAGTAAGCAATACTCTAAATATATTTTACATCCCTTCCATACAATCCGATGTAGGGTAGACATCCCTCTGAAAACTAACCTAACTGCTTTTAAAACTTACTGTAAAATGGCTGGAAATTGATGGTTGAGCATGATATCAAGGTACCATCACTAAAGAGTTCTCAATCTGGGGATCACAAACAGGTGTTGTTGGATCATGACCTTCCAGCACTTCATATTTCACTTAAATGGCTATAGATCCCTGCTAGATAGAAGAGTGATCTGAGAATGGCAAAGGGGGTTGCCATAGGGGAAAGGATGAAAACTGCTGCTATAATTCTTGCTGATAATGTTGCCCACACTGGTGTTTAACACTCCCAGAAAGCTCTCCTATATTCAGTGAGATCAGAGACCTTTAAATGCGGCCCTGATTGGGGGAAGATGGGGATGAGGTAAGGGTGTGGAGTAGGAGAAAACTGATAACTCAAAAAACATTTTTCTTAAATCTTCCCATAACACCTTTAAAGAACCTGCCAGGAAAGAGACCAATATGTTGATTTAAACTCAAAGTGAAATGAATCTGCTTGTTACAGTCTTAAAATCAAAACATGATTCATAAATGTGTTATCTTCTGATCTGTATTTCTGGAATGATTATTATTGTTCAGGTGACAATTATTTATTTTAATTAAAGTTGTTACATATTTCCTTTGAACTGGGAGTAATCATGCAAGATGATTGCAACCTTTTCCATATTGGAACCGCATGTACAAAAAGAAGTTTTGCCTCCCTAACATAGCCAGGAAGAAAGCCTTGGTTGTGACTCTTCCCTGGATTGCAAACTCATTACTTATGGTATGTAGCAAGTTCCAGACAGGATTTGAGTACTTTTCAAAAGCAGATGGGTGGTATTATCTCCATTTCACAGATGAGAAAGCTGAGGCACAAGACAGGTTTAAGTGACCTTTGGTGGTTCACAGGCTGGGTTAGATATGGAGAAGCATCCACCTATTCAGATATTCATTCAAACTACCCGATTCTCTTAAGTCTGCAAAACAGGGCTGGAAAATGAGCCAATCTTTCTCTTAGGATTTCCAGCATGTCCAGTCCTGCTTGGAAATTCCATTGGAACAGCCATTGTCTCTATTTTGTTACTTTTCATTTTGATGCTGAATGGGATCCACAAGTGAAAAAATGTCCCTGAATCTTCCTCCATCTTAAAAAAGATTTGGCATGAGTGCTGTTTTAGACATAGGTGGCATTACAGGGGAAATGTTTTTATGTCTGAACCAGCTTGCACATCACTCCTCTGGGTTTAGAATTATGATTTAATAATACATGGCCTAGTTAAGTAGGTGTCACATAGCCTTTAGCTTCCTGCCTACAGTGTCAGCGATTACATGATAATTAACTACTTGATAATGCTGAAACTTAGTATCTCTGCTATTTTATTATTCACGATTTTTAATATCCTAACCAGGACTAATCCATACTATGGATAGAGGGTTTCCAGATAACAGATCTAGAAAAATAGTCTTATCTCTAAATGGGTTTTGCTGCTCTTTTGCCTTTTCTAATGTAATTGTGAATGTTCATATACTCTATGTAAAGTGTAATTATTTTATTTTATCTGTTCTTTAACTCTTTTGTTTACCCTGCTGTGCTCTTGGCCTAAGTTATATCTTGTGTCAATGAGTTCCATGTGTTAATTATTGTGTAAAAGAAATGTTTTGACTGTAGTAGATTTTGCTGTATACTATAGTTCATTTTTTTTCTGCATCACTGTTATATGATGAAATCAGCACTCTCCCTTGGTTTGTGATGTATTTGTTGACTCACATACCTTAATGTGGTATAGTCTGGCCTTGAACTTTACAAGGAATTCCTATTAACCCCTTAGTTGCTCATATAAATCCATGTTCTTCAGAGTGGCAAATCTACGGCCCTGTGCTATACATCTATTAATTTTTTTAGTATTCCCATATAGCACAGCATGTAAACGTATGGGCCCTGAATGTGCACTTGTGGTGGAGCTAAGGTTGTTAAGAAGAACATTGATGCAGCTTTGAGAAACTACTGTGCTGTGTCAGAAGGGATTCCTCTTACTTATCTCATGCAGAGGTTACTGTGAAATCAGTTTGTAGAATACAATTTTGTGTTTAATAATACCTGGCTTTACTAACATTTTAATTTTTGACAAAAATATAAGAAAGAAGAACATTTTAACACTCAGAGTAATAGCATTACTTAGTGTAAGTAGATTAGGGTAACTCAAAGGAGAGAGGTGATCTGGCCAACATCTAGAAAAGTCTCTTCCTGAATTTTGAAGATATTACATTATCTCAGGGCTATGACCTTTATTGCATTTTTTGGTTTTGTGTTTTCCATTTGACTTTAGAATTGGTTTTGATACCATTAGCTCACTGTGACATTCAAAAGAGCCAGTTGCAGCAGAAACATAATTACATTACAATTGTGGATTTCTGTTTGATCACACAAACTCAAAAGAACATTCTGGCACTCAAAAACCACTTCATGGATGGAACATGAACCACTGCTCAGAGTAAATGAGTTTTTCCTCTTGCACTGACCATTTATAGAACAAGATTTCTGTGGAGTGTTCTGAGGTACTATAATGATAATACATTGATCTTCATTTGGGATAGAAAGAGTATGAGTTAAAAAGTAAATAATAATAATAGAAAATAATGAAAATTATAAAACTAAAAGGTAAGGTACATCTAAGAAGATAAGAAATAAAAGCAATGCAAGTTGCCGGGGGTTCGTATAAAAAGAAACACAAGGAAAAGCCATGAGAGTTAAAGTGAAAATAGGAATAAATATATGATCTCATTCATAAATATATGAATGTATTGCTTCCTTCCTTTGCCACTCTGTCCATATAGACCATGATTCTGCATGCCATTCTGTGCAAATGGGATTAAAGTATATATATGTATATTATAGTTCAATGCATGGCACTGGGATTTGCCTTCTCAGAACAGTTTACAGGATGGGGACACTAAATTGTAAGCTTTCTGGGAGAGTTTTATTTTGTGTCTTTAAAGTGCCAGCAAACTTTTGTGGGGCTGGTAGAAAGAATAAATGGTAATCTTATTAATCAATTCTTAAACCTCTTGCTTGCTTTTTATTTATTAAGGATCAGGAAGGAACAGGTAGATTCTCTGATAATTAGAAGATGGCTGATTGTACTCCTTCCCATAAAAGAGCCAGTTTTGTTTTTTTACATTGGTTTGTAACAAATATTCTCATTGAAACTTTTGTTCCCTTTCCTCTAGGTGGTCATTGTTTCTCCTGGGGATGGAATGAACATGGGATGTGTGGTGATGGCACAGAAGCAAATGTTTATGCCCCGAAGCCAATCGTAGCTCTTGGTTCTGCAAAACCATTCTTAATTGGATGTGGGGCAGGACACTCTATGGTTCTTTGTCAGATTCCAGGTTAGACCTTACACGCAGGAAGCCATAGCCATGTGAATTTGGACATCTTTGCATAGAGCTCTTCAGAAGCGTTGTGAGAGAATTATTTAATACTGGCATAACAACCTGATGGTACGGAAGAAAATAAGGGTTAAAAAACTCCTTTGTTCTGAACCCAGAATTTCAAAAAAATGAGCTAATGTGCTGAGAAAACTGTTTAATAAAGACAACGTTTATAAATATATTACCGGAAATTATTTCACAGGTTCTTTTCACAGGAGATGACGTTGTCCATGGGTAAAATGAATAAACATTTTACTTTGCTGCTACATAAATGAAGCAAGAAGGATTTTCTCCCCCAACATTTATGGTAACAAAATACAAAGTTCTTTTGGATGATTTTAGCAGTTGATAACAGATTTATGGCTTTTGCAGAGAAAGTGTTACTCACTGATGTAAGGGTGAGCTTAGGTGGTGTCTGAAGAAGTAGTGTGAGACTGTGAGAACACACAGGGATTGCTTGGTTGTTTTTTAAACGGTGACGAGCATTTGCAGCTCCCATTGACTTTTTTTGGAGTTGTGGGTGCCTCCTACTCTGGAAATCAAGCCATATTGCATAGACACCTGACAGCCTCTACTTAATAGGATTAAGAAGAAACTCTCTGGAATATAACTGCTTGCCGCAGGTTTTGCTGCATTTTTCTTTTAAGCACTGGATTGTGGCCGCTGTCAGACAGGATTCTGGACTTGATGGTCCACTGGTCCAGTCCAGCATGGCACTGGCAACTCCTATGTTTCCAATGCTGCTAAAAACAGGGAGTTCTCGAAATTTCACAAGATTGTTCTTATGGGATTTCCAGCCTAATATGAACACCAAATAAATCTTGGTTAAATACAGATTAGCTGTGGTTACACTTCCCAGCCCAACAAAACCTCTAATCCCTTGAAAGTTTAGAACTTGGCCAAAACAACTTGTTCTAGGCTAGTGCTTGGTATGAAAAGTTTGGGCCTAGCAGTGACTTTTGTGGGCTGAGGTGAAGGAGAGGGAATTCCATTTTTAAAAAACCTCCAACTGTTTGTGTTGAGCAGAATTAAAAAAGCTAATTTAGTGAACTCTTTTGCACACAAATATAGTGAGGAACATTAAATTGGATCTTTACCACCCACAGTAGTTAAATTTACTGTGGTATTTGAGGTATTTCACATTCTAAGTATCGGGAATACCACTGTATGATAAATATTCATTGTTAATGATGCCCACTGTTTCATTTTTCAAAGCAAGTTTATCGGGGAATGAGCCTGTCAGACTAATTGTGTTATTGAATTAGAAAAAATATTTTAAATGGGTTATTAGGAAATTGCACAGGAAAACATTCTAATGATATCATATCAGTTCAGTCCAGTTATGAAAGAGAGAATTAGGCAATACATATGGGCTGTAGGGATGGACTGTCCTTACAAATGGGAAACCTTTCATCCAAGTACATACACAAGAGAAGCTCCAGAAAGAGGATATGTATTTACAAATTTGGTTACCATGTTTAGCATACTTACAACAGGTGGACGCCCCAGCCAGCAAGCCGGAATCTTGAACCAAGTTCTTTGAATATTAACGTGATCCTGAATTATGAATTTATGTTTTCATATGTTAACATTTTATTGTAGCTTTGCCTTAATGAAAAGTTTCTTTAAAAAAAAATGGTAGCCAGGGCTCAGGAAGTAGTTTACAGGTATTTTTCTTTGCGTTTTCAATGGGAAATAAACCTGAATAAATGACTGAATAAAAGTATGAAGATGATATTCAGTAGGCTAAAGCTATTTTTAAAAATGGAGGGACAGTAAAGTGGCCCAGTGCAGCCTTAAAAAGGGGCCAGAAAAGATCCTTCTGTTTGTGAAAAATTCACTGTCCATGTACTTGGATGTATTTGCCCACAATAATGTACCATGCTGGATGTATTTACCTATGGGAATGTACCTTTTCAGCCTATAAGCTTCTGAGCTACTTCTTACTGCCTAGGCTGTTCTTCATTGGTCTTCTCCTGACTACTCTCCAGCCCCTTGTCTCTCTATTATGCACACGGGGTGATTTATTATGCCTTTTTGCAGATCCCCTTCTAAAGTTTCCATCCATTCCTATCAGGTGCCACAGACCTCCCAGCCATGTTAGTTTACCTCAGCAATCCCACCCTTCAGGGTAAGTTTGTAAGGGAGAGACCTTACTTGATCTTCTAACTTGTGTACATCCCTTAAAACTGACTGGTCTTTAAGAGGGTCCCATATTGTCCACTCATGTGGGTTATTATTTATGTGTTAGCGCTGTGATTCAGTTAAGAATTACCCATACAAATTCACAAAAGTAAATGTTATTTATTAAGTTACATAGCATTTGCTCCTTCAACCACATAAAATGGAAACACCTCAAAAGGATTGCAAAAACTCCTTTTAAACAAGTCTCCTCAGAGGTTAATTTATATTTTATTCTATAAACTAGGTTCAGTGGGGGCAAGTGACAAAAGTCCATAGATAAGTAAAAAACCCCAAAACCATGGAAACCTTGGAGAAGGGTCAGAATCGAGGGGGTAGGGGGAAGAGGGACGTGTGCCGTTATAGCAGGGATAAGGGAGAGACAAGCAAGAACATGGGGGGAAAACAAATCAGTATCTTAAATGTCTGTTTGCTAATTCAAGAAGTATGGAGAATAAGCAGAAAGAACTTGAAATGCTAGTTAATAAACACAGCTCTGACATAGTTAGAATTACACAGATTTGGTGGGATAATGTGCATGACTGGAATATTGATATAGAAGCGTACAGCTTGCTCAGGAAGGACAGGCAGGGGGAAAGGGAGGTGGTGTAGACTTATATATTAAAAATGTATACACTTGGACTGAGGTCAAGATTGAAATAGGAGACAAACTTGTTGAAAGTCTCTGCGTAAGAATAAAAGGGGTAAAAAACAAGGGTAGTGTCATGGTAGGGGTCAACTACAGACCATCTAACCAGAAAGAAGAGGTGGAGGAGGCTTTTTTAAAAAAAATAAAACTACTAACAAAATCATCCAAAGTACTTGGTGGTGATGGGAGACTTCAACTACCCAGATATCTTTTGGGAAAATATTATAGCAGGGCACAGATTTTCCAACAAGTTCTTGAAATGTATTGGAGACAATTTTTTGTTTCAGACGGTGGAGAAAGCTACCAGGGGAGAGACTGTTTTAGATTTGATTTTGACAAATAGGGAGGAACTAACTCGTAGAGAGTTTGAAAGTGGAAAGCAGCTTGGGAGAAAGTGATCATGAAATGGTAGTGCTCATGATTCTAGGGAATGGTAGAATGGAAAACAGCACAATAAACATAATAGATTTCAAGAAGACAGACTTTAGCAAACTCCAGGGGTTGGTAGGTAAGATCCCATAGGAAGAAGTCTAAAGGGAAAAACAGTTCAAGACAGTTGACTGTTTTTCAAGAGACATTATTAAGACCACCCTGGCATAACTAGGAGATCTTCAATTATCTGAAACTCAGAAAAGAGTCCTGCAAAAAGTGGAAACTAGGTCAAATTACAAAGGATGAATATAAACAAATACTACCAGTAGGTAGGGACAAAATTAGCAAGGCCAAGGCATAAAACAAGATTAAAATAGCTTAAGACATAAAGAGAAACAAGAAAACATTCTACAGATACATTAGAAGCAAGAGAATGATCAAGGACAGGATAGGCCCACTACTCAGTGAGGGGGGAAAAAACAATGACAAAAAAAGTGTAAAGGGCAGAAGTGCTAAATGACTTATTTGTTTCAGTTTTCACCAGAAATGTGATTGGACATCTAACACAGTGAATGCCAATGAAAATGAGCTAGGATAAGAGGCTAAAATAGGGAAAGAACAAGTTAAAATTACTTAGACTATTTAGGTGTCTTCAAGTCATCAGGGCCTGATGAAATACATCCGAGAATAATCAAGGAGTTGCCTGAGGAAATATCTGAGCCATTAGCAATTATCTTTGAGAAGTCATAAAAGATGGGAGAGATTCCAGAAGACTGGAAAAGGGCAAATATAGTGCCAATCTATAAAAAGGGGAATAAGGACAACCTGCGGAATTATCGACAGTCAGCTTAACTTCAATGCCTGGAAAGATAATGGAGCAAATAATTACACAATCAGTCTGCAAACATCTAGAAGATAATAAGGTGATAAGTAACAGTCAGTATGGATGTGTCAAGAACAAATCATGTCAAACCAACCTAATAGCTTTCTTTGTCAGGATAACACACCTTGTAGATGGGGGGAAAGGTAGACGCGGGATATCTTCACTTTAGAAAGACTTTCAATACTGTTTCGCAAGACATCCTCATAAACAAACTAGGGAAATACAACCTAGATGGAGCTACTGTAAGGTGAGTGTATAACTGGTTGGAAAACCATTCCCAGACAGTAGTTATCTGTGGTTTACAGTCAAGCTGGAAGGGCATATCAAGGGAGGTCCCGTAGGGATCTGTTCTGGGTCCGGTTCTGTTCAAAATCTTTGTCAGTGAGTAAGATAATGGCATAGAGAGTATACTTGTAACATTTGAAAATGATACCAAGCTGGGAGGGGTTGCAAGTGCTTGGAAGATAGGATTAAAATTCAAATGATCTGGACAAACTGGAGAAATGGTCTGAAATAAATAGGATGAAATTCAATAAGGACAGATGCAAAGTACTCCACTTACGAAGGAACAATCAGTTGCAAATACATACAAAATAAGAAATGATTGCCTAGGAAGGAGGAATCTGGGGGAGTCAGTGGATCACAAGCTAAATATGTCAACAATGTAACACTGTTGCAAAAAAAGCAAACAACATTCTGGGATGTATTAGCAGAAGTGTTGTGAGCAAGACACAAGAAGTAATTCTTCTGCTCTACTCCATGATGATTAGGCCTCAACTGGAGTATTGTGTCCAGTTCAGGGCACCGCGTTTCAGGAAAGATGTGGACAAATTGGAGAAGGTCCAGGGAAGAGCAACAAAAATGACTAAAGGACTAATGACTAGAAAACATGACCTATGAGGGAAGATTGAAAAAATTATGTTTGTTTAATTCGGAGAAGAGAAGAGTGAGAGGGGACATAACAGTTTTCAAGTACATAAAAGGTTGTTACAAGGAGGAGGGAGAAAAATTGTTCTCCTTAACCTCTGAGTGTAGGACAAGAAGCAATAGGCTTAAATTGCAGCAAGGGCGATTTAGCTTGGACATTAGGAAAAACTTCCTAACTGTGAGAGTGGTTAAGCACTATAATAAATTGCCTACGCAGGTTGTGGACTCTCCATCATTGGAGATTTTTAAGAGCAGATTAGACAAACACCAGTCAGGGATGATCTAGATAATACTTAGTCCTGCCTTGAGTGCAGGGGACTGGACTAGATGATCTCTCAAGGTCACTTCCAGTCCTATGATTCTCTATGATTCCTTAGGGAAGGAGGGTTTTGTGGTTAAGGCATTGGACTTGGGACCCAAGGAGATCTGTGTTCAGTTTCTGGTTTTGCCACAGGCTTCTTGTGTGCCTGAGTTCCCCATCTTTAAAACTGGGCTAATAACAATTCCTTTCTTCCACTCTTAGACTGTAACCTCTTCAGGGCAGGGGTTTTGTACAACACCTAACACAAGGGAAGGGTGGTATTGTTCTAGTGCAAATAATGTATACTAATTATCTGTACACAGTGCAGTATTCAGTGCTAATAGCAAGTTGGTGTTTGTTCATTAGAAAATAAATCCCCTGTTTTTGTGTGTCAGTATATTTGGTTTTGCAGAATAAAACCTTATGATAAGTCAGCTGATACCTTCTGGGCGCAGAGGCTTTCAGCTGAAGGTGTGGTCTGAAAGAAAGGGAGAACACAATGAAAGGTTCCAACCCATGGCAAAAATCACCTTCCTTGCTGCTTGCCAGAGAGCAACCAGGACTCTTCCTTGTTAGATGTCCTGACTGAGAAGGCCAGTCTCTGACATCCACCTTCCAGAGTGGTATAACCCCAAACCAATGTGCTACTTAAATGCCTCTGGAACAACACTAGATGTAAAGAATAACATTATTATGCAGGTCTTTATAACTAAACAAAGGTGTCCTTTTACCTATTGAATGCTACATCTATATTCAGATGTACACAATCAGATGCAAATAGCTTGAACTGACACAGCTATCATATACCATTAGGAAAGAGTATGCAAACATTAGTGCAATTAGTTATAATATGCGGACTTTCTTTTTTTTCATTGCCTGCAGGAAAATAAACTTTATAACATGCCTAACATTCATACTGAAATAAAGTGGAGTTTAAATCACTTTTCAATAAACAAGTTCAGAAGTGACCCTCAGCCTAGACAGCTTCAGGCTGTGGGAGGAAAAAATAGAATTGATTTTATATACTTTTGTTGTTTGAAAGTCATATGCAGTCTTTAGCTAGTTATTACTCACACAAGCCCTCTATGCACCAGAACATACAAATGACTTTTCTAACTCTTTTTAAGTTTGTTGGGCGGAGGGAGGAAAGCATTTGTTTATTATTATTTCCGAGGTGGTGGTGTTCTTAGGGAGATAGAGATAGCCAGGTTAGGTATTGTTTGTATTAGTTGGCCTTCTTGCTAGCTTACATTCCTGATTGCAGTTCTGTTTTTTGATAGATGCGCAGAAACCTTTACTTACCTAACACTGGTGTCCCTAACCATCTATATGATCTGAGTACTGTTGATGTCTCCATGACTCTTGCCATCTGGAGCTGCCCTGCAGGTAGTTTCTGTGTGTCTGGTGGGTGAGGAGTACCTTTGCTAGGTTCAGCGAATTGAGCACAGGGAAACGGAGAGACTGAAGCAGGAATAAGATTTCATGTTTATTTTCTAGGCCGTGTTTCGAGTTATGGCTCTTTAAGATGAGTTTAGAAAAGAGACAAAGGGACTCAGACTGAGAGGCTGTTTCTGATGGATGCAGCATGGAGGAAGGATGAATGTGGAAGCCTGGCATTTGGGAAGCACAAGGGATGGGCTAGAGAATAGAAGGAAATGAGGGAAGATAGATGGTGTGGAGGCTCCATTGGGGTCATGAAGATGAGGCAGTCAGTTAAGGAGAGCACTGTTCCTATTTCTGGGAAGAGTGAAGAGACAAGCTGCCGTATTTTACCAAGTTGTCCATAATTTTATCACTCCACACAGGTATCTGATTTTTTATATATATATATATCATATGATGAAATATTGAAATTAACAAGCTTATTCACAGGCAAATCACATCTTGAAATTCAAAATTCCCTTCACACTGATCTGTAGTACATCCATTCTGACCTCCCACATTTTAGAAATCATTATTTCATGGGTACAACCACATCCAGCACTCGCCAAAGCCAGCAGGAGTCATTCCATCCAGTTCCATGGGCCCTTAGCAACTTGGTGATTGAAAAATCTGGCATATGTAATTACGGAAAATGCATCATAGAAACATGCAGTACATATGAAACTAGGCAATGTTTCTGTCATCGGTGAACTTCATTTTTCTCACCGTTTGCCCCTCCAGTATCAGAAACAAGATGTTAACAGATCTTTCAATTACTCAAAAAATATAACTTGGTTTGTGTTTCTGATTAACACCAAGTTCCTCTTAAATCTCTTTTCTTGTAGCTGTTCCAGTGCCTTTAGAGCAGATTGTAAACCTGGTTTTTATTATTATTATTTTATTTTATTTTAGCTGCGTGGGAAGTTCACCGTACACAAGAAGATCCAAGACCTTTTCACTAACATTTAGATAATGTCTGTGCATTTGCAGTGATCTGAAATACTTTGAGTAGCCAAAAATTCTGAAAAGACAGGAAAATACTTTTAAAAACCTAAACAGCACCACCTGCCCCAAACTTTCCCAGTAGTTGCAAAAGAATACAATATATGGAAGATCATTTTCATCTCCTTCAGTTTCAGATGTTCTCTAATCGTGAAAAACTTACATGTCAGAAAGCTGGGGTATGCACCGAAGTTGCAGAAACCTGCCCCTAACACAAGGTAGCTGAAACTTTGAACCTTCAGAGTCCCAGCCCCAATCTCTTTATTTTGGTTGCACAACAAATATTAATGAAATTTTTAGGGAGAATGATGTGTTTGTACCTTGTTAGGCTCATGTTCCTGATTCTATAAAGTTAGAATCTTGTCCTTATCGATTTCTCTCAGATAAACTCTGGTCTCAAAGCCATTGCTCTGTGTTAAGAGGGATTGCTTAAAAGCCCTAAATTGTGTATGTTGTGTGGGAAATAGTCATTTGTTAAGTAAACATCTTGAAGAAGAGTGTAGCGAGTGTCATTTACTGTGTTCTCCTTGCAGGCTGAATTTGAGAAACTATATCAGTAAGACAACTGCTGTTATTGTTTAGCAGTCTAGTATTGCAACTCCCCCATTTTGGAATGAAGAGAATAATCTTTACCTCTTGGGATGGATGGACAGACAGGCAGCAGCAAGGAAAGAGATCACCTCTTTCCCCTCCCACTCTCTTCCTCCTCCATACAACCAGTCTTCAGCGTGACACTATAGATGGGGCCTTGACCTTCCAAACAGTGGTCTCCATTTTCCAACAATTCTTAACACAAAAGCAGTTTGTATTTATTATTGCCTTTGTGGAATGTGGAAAGAGAAAATTAGATTCAAACTGCCAGCAATGGAGTTGGTGTCTGCACAGTTGTCTCCGGGCCTTATGTTTTAACCTGAATCATACTGTATATTTTAAGGAAGTGAAGAATATAAATGTATGGAGCACTAAGAGAACACACTAGAGCATGGCTGAAAAGAGAATAAGATGCTGCAAAGTAATTATTCCTGAATTAACGTTTGCCTTAGAGATCGCAAAATCAGAGGTGGCTTTGAGTTTGCAAAACTTCCCCAGAGAGAGGAGCCAGAACCAGGAATGGTTCTAGTTTAGAGCCCTTTTTATCAGAACCTCCACAGTTCAATGGGCTCTGGATAAATTGTTCTGGTTTTAGCCAATCTCTTGATTTGTTTTCAACTTTTTGCCTCTGTTAACAGATTGCGTCACCTCTGGCTCCTTCTCTTTTTCCAGATGTAATAATGTCTCCTGAGTGCAATAGGTATTTTCAAAAGTTCCAAAGCAATTCAGGAGAACAAATTCCACAGACTTTCAATGGGAATCATGAATCTGACTCTCAAGAGCTTTTGAGAATCTCTCCTCTGTGCACAGGAGACCTTTAATGTGCATTTCCGCAGGTTTCCTTTTCAGAAGTGGGGAGAATTTTTCTTGGCCTCTTATTCTGTTTGTGCCCTCAATTTCATGCACACTGCTTCTAATGACAAAGGTCTTAGTGCTTTAAACTGAGTAAAAATACTGACTCCAAACCAAGTGGCACTTAAGCTAGCACAATTGAAGATTCACTGATAGATAAACAATACCCTCTGTCTGCCATAATTGCTATGTGGGTACTTCCTAATTCTTCCTAATAACAACCCCCTGCTTTACAATGAAAAAGAAAGGAATTCCTAAAGAGCCACTATATTCTACCGAAAGACATGGCAACAGCTATTGTAATCAGTAAAGATAGGTTCCTTTTCCTCATATCTTAGCTAGAAGTGTTAAGATAATAACTGTAATTAATAATCATACCTACTTCTTATATAGTGTTTTTTGTCAGTAGAGCTCAAAGCACTTTACAAAGGAGATCAGTATTATTATCCCCATTTTACAGATGAGGAAACTGAGGCACAGAGTGGTGCCCACAGCCACCCAGTAGGCCTACAGCAGCATTGGGAATAGATCCCAGGTCTCAGTCCAGTGCTCTATGTACTAGGCTGTGCTGCATTCCCTAGTCACACATAAAAACACATATTCCCAATGGTGGTGAGAATAAAGAAAACGTATGCCCTATGGCTGTTTTAAATCTCATCAGTAGGCTTGCTCAGGGTTTATGACTGTGTAATTAAAATCAAAATCTGTTCCCCTCCCTCTTTCTCTCTCATCTCCCTCACACTTGGACCCCACAGTGGTGAGTGCTATACAGGGACCTGCATACATGAATACACATTCATTCACACCATTTTGACTGGAAGCTTTTTGAAGAGGGGACTGTGGGCTCCATTTGCTGGTCAACTATGGCCACTTTGCGCTGCTTAAGGAAACTCTTTGCTAATGTAATGCTCCCCATTTCCTCCCCCTCTTCTATTGTAGGAGGCATGGTAGAGCGGAGCTCTACTATACTGGTTCTCCACTAGCCCAAGGTCACCGGGGGAACCTCATGCTGCTGACTCCGTGACACACCCCATCTGCCAGTCTCACTGGCCACATGCCCAGATTCAACAAAACACTTAAGCAAGTGCTTAATTCCACTTAACGTTACCCAGGACTTAAGCCAGCGCTTATATGCTTTGTTGAATGGAGGTCCTGATAGGTTGCATAGGTGAAGGTGCAAACATACGTGCATGCACTGGTGTTGAGTTGTTTAAAGGGTGTGGACAGTGCTTGACCTTCCACAGTTCAGCTGCAAGTTTATGCGCCTGCTGTTTTGTCAATGCACAAGTGAAGGCTGAGGGCTGAAAATCTTCCCCATACACACTGGCTTCAACAATAGATCCCCAGTGTTTATTTTAAAAAGTGTTTGCCTCATTATAGTCCTTCTTATGATTTCAGTATCTTTGTATATAGTCATTGGAGGGGAGAGAGCCAGGGGAAGAGTTATAAAAGATGCATGCTAACCCAATATATTTTTTAACTTGGTTGTTCAGCTTAAAGTAGTTAATTAACTTCATTTTTAATATCTGATCATTAATAGTGTTCATATTCAGACACCAGACAAATATTTCAGCTACTATCTTGGATAAAGAAAGATTTGTATGAATGGATGAAAGATGGCAGGCACTGCTACGTGGAGAGGTGCATTATGTCTGGAAATCTAAAAAAGAGGGTCTAAAAGGCAATCTGCATAAATTCAGCATAAATTAAAAGTTCAATTAGTGTGTGAGGTTGAAGACAAGGTTATCTTCGGGGTATTTCTGGGGGAAAGAAGTGTAGCCTGCCTTGTTGTGAAGCTGAGGAGAGCCGTTGTAATGTGGAGAAGCAAGACAATTTTTTTTCTTTTTTTTACCTCAGAGTATCTTCTTCATAAGTGATTCTATGCTCAACTCGTTTCTGAATTTCATTGCTTTATCTCTGTTCTATCTCCCTGGCATTCTAGCCTGCTCATTTGTCCCAGCATCCATTCATTTCAGTGATGTATTTTCTTTTAGGCACTGAAACTTTAAAGAGAGCGAGAGCAATTTATGTGAAAAATCATTTTATTCAGATTAATGACCATTACACTTGACTGTTATCACAGCATGATTAGCTAGATTCCTTTCTGGCATGAAAGAATAGAAACCACTTTCCATTTCCTTACTGTTTGAAGTAACCGTTGTAGAGCCAGCATGTCATATATCATGTGTCAAGCCGATCCAGGAAAAATAATGCCTATGAAGATATGAGCGGTGCATATGCAAGTTGTGCGACTATAAGGAAGTTTTCAATGTTATTTATTAATCTACTTTTAAAGTCACAATCCTGGCCTTATAAAATTCCACTAATCTTGCAAGGGATTTCTGGAGAACTCCAATACTATTGATGGGAAGCTAGGTAGATATAACTCCATTGAATAAAGCTGAGTTCTTATAAAAAATGCGGTACTCATTTCCTCCAGGGCAGAAGGAAGCTTAAAGGGCCAGGAATGTAATCAAAACAGTTTGCTGGATTCTGATCTTATTTACACAGGTGTACAATCAGGAGTAACTTTCAACAGAGCTACATTAAAACTAATGTGAGACCAGAATCAGACCCAGTGGGTGTAGT
Organism: Gopherus evgoodei; assembly: GCF_007399415.2. Lineage (NCBI taxonomy): Eukaryota > Metazoa > Chordata > Testudines > Testudinidae > Gopherus > Gopherus evgoodei. Next base: position 109,093,080 of record NC_044325.1, on the reverse strand, counting down.
ATTTCTAGTGCTGTGTGCCTGCTGTGAAAGAGAGATTTGAATTCATAAATGTTGTAGTCGTGTTAATATAGCACGACCTGCTCAGATAACAAACAGCCTGTGTACGCCAATGGGATAGCCTGATTCCCTGGGCACTTTGCTGGCATCACTGTGCACAGACTGGTGCTTCCTCACGTGAGTTCATCTAGAACCTTCAAGTCTTTCAGCTGTTGCATGCTGGACTGTCAGAATTGCTTAGGGAGAGATCGGGGGTCTGTCATCACAGTGGTACATTTTCTGTCATGCAAAAGGGAACTGTGGAATCACCAAGGACCTTATGTTTTGAAAGTGCCTCCTGAAGGTCAGTGAATGAGAAATGCAGTTCTATTTCTGAAGGTTTAGTGAAAGGCATCCAGAAAATGCAATTACTGCAGAGTGGAGAGAAGAATGAGCAAGGAGGTATATTTTAAGTGAAAGACCCCAACATCGGACTGGTAACATGGTTCCGGGAGAAAATAGTTGTAATTCTGTCCTATCTCAGGGCTTGGGTACTCAAGCTGTTAATTAAAGGAAATACTCTTATCAGAACCAAGCACTGGGTAAGGCGAACACCTGTGTGGAATTTATTGGATTGAGCTTTTAATCAGTATTAATTATTTTATGGTAATAAGGGAATGTGAGCAGATTTCACACCAGGTCTCTGAACAGTGTTATTAAATTAATACAAAAGTATAACAAATCTATTTTTAGATCCTTAATACACTATACCAAAAAAAACCCCACATTAGCTTCTGCAAGGTTGGACCCTGGATTAGCTTGCATTCTGGAGATAAGAAATTGACCATTGTCAAGGAAGACGATGCCAGGATAGAAACAGAGATGGAAAATTACTCCTAAAAAAAAGAAGGCATGCTGAACTAGGAATTAATGCGTAATGCTAAATCAGAAAAGATGAAGGAGCCTCATTACTAGCTTCAAGTTCAGATCGTCAGTATTAATCTTCTTCCTAAATCACACATCTGATAGCTGCACTTTTTTTTCTTTCTGGAGGTGGAGGTTTATGGGGCTATGAGGATGTTGTGTGCGTATGTGTAGTGTGTGTTTGTTTGTTTGTAACACTTACCATACCCTTTGGTGCATCTTCCTTGATTTTTATTCATAATTCCTCAGGACCTCTTAGATTCTGTTTCTTTTCTTTTTCATTTCCATTAGCAGTCCCAGATGCCTTCTTGCCTTCTGGCTCGAATGCTTCCAAGTGTATTAAATTGTCTGATATGATGACAAAAGAGGAACTCTTAAAGAAATACTTTGCAGAAATGTTCAAGCTACTAGAAGGGTCCTAGCAAATAATCCATACATTTTATTTGTGGAATCTGAAATGAAGTACGATGTCGTTACTTTCCTGAATTCGTGCTGGTGCCCTTTATATCTGACAGCTAAGACATAACTAAGCACCTGCAGTGCTTTAGCTCTGGACCTCATGCAGAGTTTCAGAGCTGGTGGATTATTAGGGCTCAGTGAAGAACAAGTTAAGACAGACTCACAGAAGTAAGAAAAACTGAATTCACTTCATCTACTAAACAGACAAACTTTTATTATTTCGGGGGAGATGAAGAGATACCTAAATAATTCTAGATTTTATCTTCCCTAGTAATATTTACTAGTGCTGTGAAAACGTTAGACATTGGTTGTATCAAGTGTTTGCAGGCTTCGTTTGTTATCCACTAACCAAAATTACCGTTTTAGAATCAAACCAGTACCAAGCTTCTCTCCAGCATTTCTGTTGGGAACACTATATATTTATTCAAGATTTCAGAAGCAAGTCTCTGGAAACCCCTGATCACTTCAGAAAATAATTCTGCTTTAGACTGTACAGCAGGCACTGAAACCATGATACAAAATTTATTTCATGCTAGAATTGTTTTGCATAACATTGTGCATGCATTTTACTCAGAAGTACTAAATTGCATACAATGCTGTTGTCTTGTTTCTTAAACTCTGAGACAAGTTTATACTTGAGTATTCTCCTGATTTTTGTACTATAAGTTTCAGTTTTAAAATAACACTTTTTTTTTGTTTCAAATCCATACTGATTACTTAATATGAACAATTTGTTATGAAGGGTCTTCACGTTGGATCTATACATCAATAAAATACAACATAACCAGAGCTGGAAATTAAATCTAGATCAGCTGTTACCATCAGGTCCAAAGAAAGGTCCCATGTGTCACAAGCATGCCAACGAAAACAGACAGGAAAAAAAGGAGTTTCCTAAATTTACACAATTCTAGTTGAATTAAAAGTTCTTGATTTCCATTTCAGTGTGATGAATTATGAAGGCATGGTCAATATGACCGATGACTGCCTGATTGCACTTTTTAAAACCATTATTCTGTATCTTGTATACAAAAAGAAGCAATCCATAGCAAAGAAATGTACAGTTTTATAATGTTTTACATTTTGGCTACAACAATGTATGTAAAAGTAAAGAGCTTTCAAAGAAAATATATAACTTTCTTTCCCCCCCCTAAAGTTAATCATACAATTGCAGTTTTTGTTTACTTCATGCAATTCATGCTATGAACAAAACAAAAAAGAAAGGAAGAAGAGATCTTCTACAGTTTTGTTACATTTTGGCCGTAGAAAAAGCCTGCATCTCTAGTACAACTCTGAAACCACACAGAATCATCCTTAAAACCTGCATGGAGCAAGTTAACTTTGTCCAAATGAGGAGGTCTTCTATGCCTGCACAGTTCCACACAGATGTTTATTAGCCATCGATGTTCATCTCCATCTCGCCTTGTCAAGTCACTCTGACTGCCTCTGTTGGCATATATTTAGCAATGACAGGACTTTCTTTGCAAAGATCTGCATGTAAAGAATACAATCAATACTTGAGCTTCTTTCCTGCGCTTTTCAAATCAAGCTTGGCATTTTAGTTTTAAAGGAAAGAGGAAAAGGTAGAGTAGCTACATGCAGAGGCAGCCATATTCTTCTTCAACAGGATTTTTTTCCATGCAGTCAGCCAGACTGAGACCTCTCTACAGTGTATCTGAGTATTGCTTTCAACTTAGAATAGGCGCCCATGCAAAGTTTCATCCTACTGTGCTTGTTTCCTCAAACTCCTGCAGGGTTCCTATGGCTCAAATATATCCTGAGAAAATCAAAATCTTCAGTTGTTGGCACATTTCATTATTGACTAAATGCCTAACCCATTCCATAAGAACCAGTGGATCCACCATTAGCCAAGATAAGCACATACCAGCATGGTGCACCATTAAAGAAATTATCTGGTGCATCCACCCTTCATCCTATGGACCAATACCATGCAGCATATGGCCCACCAGTACTATTTAATGCCCACCTAGTGTCATCTTTATACTATTTAAGGGTGTTGTCACCAAATGTCAGTAGTAACACCATGCCCATGAAGTGCTACTGTGAGACATGACATCTTCAGACTTAGTCACCTGGATTATATGAAACATAGCATAGGCTAATTGTAAATAAAGCTTTTTAGACCATTCTCTGCTACTGATCCATGCTACAAAATAGATGGGATGGGAGACCAAGAACGTCTCACTGGGCTAGGAGAGCTGTAGGGCGCAGACACTGAGGATAATCCTATCGCTTTTCCGCTTATGCCAGCTATGCTGTTAAGGCTCCGTGACATTTCGTAACCTTCATTTAAAAGAAAAATGCAAAGTACAGCATTGGATCAACAACAGAATGGGCTAAGAATGAGGTCAACATTGTGGCCAGTTAAGTAGCATCCTCATGCATTGACATGCTGAGAGTAGTATCGCTTGCAACGTGGTTCAGAAGGCCATGTAAGTAGGAGGAAGTTTAAAAAGGGGGGGGGGGAGGAAGCAGAATGGTTTCTCTGGAATGGGCAGACTGTATAATAATGTAGGCAGTGTCATAGTTCTGTCTTAAAACAACTGGGGGCCAAAAGTCAGGTGGAGGGATTTTTCTGTTTCTTTTCAGTGTAAACTCAATCCCACTTTCCCCCACTGACTCATGTATTTGGACATCAGGCAAAAATTAAGGTGACTTGTAGCTTTAAAAAAAGCAACAGCATTTGTTCAGTTGCTATAGAGATACTACTCATTTGCTCACCACATTTTAAAAAAAATAGTTTGCATGCATTCAATTTCCCCTTCCCCCCCACTCCCATCCTTTTCCAGACATGCACAAAAACAACTTCAGCTAGTATACACACATAGTTGCACAAACTATGGATGAAATTCAGTTGGAACAACAATTAAGATGCTCTCAACGTGTTTCGAACAGGCCAACAATATGCTGACATTTGTTACTCTTTAGCCAACCGGCCACTGTTTCATTCAGTAGAGAGAGCCTGCTTCATGTTTCAGTGCATCATGAGAACTATACATTCCTCATACCAAAAGGTATGCCATTTGGAGCATTCTCCTGATCCACTGAAGCAACCAAAACTGGGTCAGGCTGAATGAAAATGGCCAGTGCTTATCCAATACAGAATCAGGTAAAACACTTTGCTACAAAGGTAAATTTTAGCAGAGATACTTTCATATGAAAGTGCAGTGGTCCAACTATATCTTTGTTAATAATAAACCTAGAAATTATAATTACATACACTATCTATAACTGGCATTTACTATAGACTGTTGTCCATCATACAATGGCACATGGGAATTCTAAAACCCATACTCCTGGTATGGTTTACATCATAGAATCTTTGCATTTTTTTTAAATACTGAATATATTATATACTCTATACAGTACACCAGTGACAGACACTGATTCAATGATAGATAACTCTTAGTGAAATTAACCACTACCAATTAACTTTTATGCACATATGTAGTTCTAATTTTATGCACTTAAAGATATCTGCATTTTTGGTTTGCTTGCTTTTCTTGGATTAAACCATTTGGGCAAGATAAAATCTATCATAAAAAAAATTACAGGAAGTCTTTTTTGTTTGTTCATTATTTTAGGACCTAATGTTGCTGAATATATGGATGATTCTGACCATTATCTAAGTAAAACTAAATTACTTCTGGGAGCAGTCAGGATTGTAAAAATTAATTATGGTAAATATTAGTTTACCAGAGGAAACCAGTTATAGTTAGATTATTTTCCAGTCCTAAAAGAGATTTATGCTAACAAATGCTCCCATATGAAGCTCTCTCTATGTTCAATTATACAGCTAGGCATGACAAAGAAATTAACTGAAGTGCTGTATAAACGCAGCTGAATAATCACTTTGTGGTTCTTGGTGTTTGCTGGGGCATTTATTTATTTTTGCCCACCAAAGTGTTTGCCATTCACAACACATTACAATCTACGAGTCTTCCAAATGGGCAGCCTTTCCTGCTGTCATAAATATTAATCAATGTGTCTTTGGAGGATGAAATAGTTTAATGACATTGCAGAATATTGGCCACTGAAGCTCACTGAGCTAGCTAACATGGAAGACTACACTGCAGTTGCACATGGGAGCTCTAGCAGCTTTCCTCTCCCAAAGAAATAGATTAAAAACTCAAAATGCAGACATCAGCTTGTTATTTTAGTGCATATCTAAACCAAGCCCACTAGTCCATGATAACTAGTAGATGACTTTTTCTCTCTTTTTTTTAAACAAGGACACTAACTATGTGGTTACAGGACCTCAGCTACATACCCTTTCTTATTCCTCCATCAGGCGGGCAGGGATATTCCCCGGTTGATAAGAGGAAGCAGGGTCCATATCTCTCCCGAGTGCCAGAGCGGGTAAAGGGCAGGCCCTCATCAGGCGTTATAGCCTGGTCTATGTGAGGACAGTCTTCATTTGCCAGCGCCGCCTTGGCCACCTCACCATTCAGTTTCGAATCTTCAAACATATAAGCAGAAGGCTATTGAAACACTAAGAACTGTTTATCAGAGTTAAATCTGTAGGTTCGGGATCACAGCTAAGGAGTAGCATGGTGATGCTTAAAAGGTAGCACATTTGTCCTAGACACAGTGGCTTTGTGCACTGCACCAACATAAAATAAAATACGTTAAGTGGAAGGAGAAATGAAATGTTATCTTATTAGATAGAACAGCAACCTGTGGTACTTTCACATATATGGGGCAGTTTCAGAAACTGCTTTACATTGGTTCCTAGTCCTGTGAGCAGAAGACTGCAGTTAGAAACTAGATCATGTTTAGCATGACATAAGATGGCATATGAATGATCTGTGTCTCATGAAAACTACTAAAACGCATAGAACTTTGGAGAGGCAGTTAATGGTGAGTTGCATTGTAGTAGTTGAGTAAATTCTATTCATGCAGATTTATAACTTTGTACAATATTACGTGGGCAAAAGATCCCCAAAGTTTGAACAGTTTGTTTTGTTTTGCTTATATTTTCAAATACACAGAATGGTAGTACACATTTTAGACGGACGCACAGCATACATCATGTATGGGAATGTGACAGCAGAACATGGATTTTAAAAAACAATCCATTTTCTGATGTTTTATTCTGTGACATATGCAGTTTATGCAATGCCAACAGAGGATGTTACAGGTGAAAAACAATACAGCAGCCCATGGATTTTGAAAATAAATTAAGTAACATTTACACTCTGACTGCAAATAATGAAAATGCGTCATTAAATTTGTCCACTTTACTCCACCTGTCCCCATGAAGATAGATTGAGAATGGAATATTTTCTGTATCTGATTTGCTTCACAGTCATAAAACAATTTAAAGTGCTCTTACAAGATTTGTATATTGTTTTCAAAGTGCAAATTAGTATATTGAGAATATACTCAAAATATGGCACAGTTCAATAGGGACATTTCGGCTAAAACAAGGGGGAAACAGTCAAAATATAACCCGTACACAAGAGCTAAGCTATGTGCTTAATTGAGTGGGTACAATTCAGAAATTTGCAGCATTCTAAACCTCGGTTGCACAATGCTTATTATTTAGATATTGTAGGGCGCACACTGCAGGTGATCCTACAGTTCTTAATGAAAGGGACAATGCACCGATAAGCTTTATTTCAACCCCCTTTCCAAAAACACCTGCTGACTTGCTCCAAACCCTGTGCAATTTTGACAACTATTTTTCAGTGGAGCTGAGGCCAAGTAAGAAAATAAATCCAAGCCTACATAGAAACCCTAAACAGAGAGAATGCATTAAATAGGATGAGCAAACCTTCTAGAGCAATAGTTTCAGAAGGGCATGATGGATAAATAATATGTAAAGGCTTTTTGAAAATAGAGCACTCTTCTCATTATCATATGAAATGATCAGCACAGATATAGACACATATGTGTGGTATGCATACTATTGTATGGTATGTACACTATTTATGTACATACATGCTAATTGCATTTCATGTCTTTATTTTTTTCATCAAGCAGATAAAGTGTTTCCACACATAATCAACTCCATTTTGCACCCTCCTACTGGTACCTTTTTTTCCTTCTTGCAGAAGTGATCAGTTCATTTCCCCATAGAATATGGTAGTGGGGGGGGCGGGTTGTTTGTTTTTTGACCAACTAGTTTTATTAATACATCAGACGCAGTAAGAGAAGCAAAAGATAGTTTCTGAAATTAATGATGACTAATTTGAACAGGTTTCTGAAGTTTCGGGGTATAGGTTGATTGCAATTCCTGTGTGTGAATAATATATGTATATTTCATGCTTCTGTTTACTTTGCACAAAAACCACTCAATTACCTTAATAACCATGACATCACACGATACTGAACTGTTCCTGATATAAACTGTGAACATTGCTATTCCTCAGGGGATCCGCAACGCAGTGGGTTAGTGTACTAACCTTCACATCTACAGGATAAGGCCCTGATGCTACAATGAGTCAAGTGCAGGGGGGACAGCTACACCTGCACAGAGCCCCACTGTTTTCAGTGTGGAGCTCATTGCCGCATAGGGCCTTAGATTATATTAATTATTAGAGATGGTCCTGAACCAACCTGTGCATCTGAACATTAGGAAAGTTTGTATCCTTCTCCAGATCAGGACTGTATGGCTCAGACTCATATCTAATAATAAGCAATCATTTAGATAGCACCCTCAAACACTCTACAGCACTCTGCAAGTACAAGCTGAAATGCAAACTAAACCGCTGGAGCACTACATCCACCACTAAAATGCAGCTATGTCCCGGGTGTAACACATCACTGTTTCACAGCACACACCACAGCCATTGTACTTCAGGCCAGCAAGTGAAGCATGCCTCATCCAGTTGTAGTTGCAGAGAGAATTTATGCAGAATCACTCAAGTTGGCATTTGGCTGAGACATTGGAGTTAACATGCTACTGTTTCCAAAAACCATACAAGATTGTCAATGAGCACAAATGGTCACAACCTCAGCATTCCATCTCATCTGAAAAACAGCACTCCCATAGCACACAGAAAATGAATGCCTCATAGTATTAGGCCTTGGCCTTGCCTCCAGCTCAGATCACAAGTGAAAATGAATTTGAGAGCATCACTCCTGTTCGTGGTTGTTCATGTCATGAAACCATCCCTACAGCTCTGCTTAATGGAAGGGGTATTGAAAACTAAGATTAAGATGCATGGCAAAGCTATGCCAGGAAGCATGTACAAAAACTGCCCACAGTATACGTGATACAATTAAGCATAGTTAGTTTCTTGCTTTCATTAGCATTAAATTTACTCAAATGTACAGGAGTTTTCAGAGGTCATAGACCTTCCCACATGAGACTGGACCTATAGTGACTTCAGTGACACCCATACAACCCACCTGGTTTCAGGCTGCCTGTGACCCTGTATCCCCAATTGCTACACTTGGAGCATTTAATGATTTATAAATGCACATTGTTGAATAATAGCCACTTTAGCATTTTCTTTCCATTTCAGGAGTTCCTAAAGATAAGGGACTGTGAGCAATTCATTTTTCTGCAATCTGAGCTATGGATCTCTCTGTGTAATCTGAAACCTGTTCCACCCATAGTACTTGTGTTGATGTCAATGGCAGTGCTACACACAAGACATGTAGGCTATGCCATTGAGATCTGCACTGTGGTAATTAAAATTGCACTGCTAATCACAGATGACAATTTGGCCTATATTTGGGGAAAAGGGATGTCATGGACAGAAATGACTGTGGAGGGAAGTTGATTTCTATTTCTGTGAATGGGGGACTGAATGATCATATATTTTTTAGATAGTCTGCGTATCAGTAATGGATTTACGTACAGCAATTTAAATTTCAGCCCCATCCATACATAAGTTAATACTCAAAACTCCCACTGTCTTCACTAGGAGTTCTATACATGCTAAACCATTTCAGGAGTGAGGAGTAAGTGACTGATCCAAAGTCAACTACAGTCTTGCCATTCACTTTGGTGAGCGTTGGATCAGAGCTTAAGTGTACAGTTAAACTTGACCCAAATGTCACTTCCCGCATTTACTTGAATTACACACTTTACTTTAAAAGTTTAAAGTGGACTGTGATTTTACCGTAAGGCAACTAAATGAATTAGGGCTTGATCCTGCACCGTTCAAGTCAATGGGAGTGATGCCTGTAGCATCATTTCTGTTTTATATTTTGGGATACATATTTGTTCCAAAAATGTGCATTAGGCTAAACTTGACATAAAATAATATCAGCCTAGGTCAAATTATTTTTTCCGCCCATTTAAGTATTTTTTAAAAAATTATGAATGTGAAGGATGCAAAATGACTTCACAGTTAACTGAAATTTGCACTGTAGGCTTTATGGGCCAGCTTAAGTCCTGATATTAGTAGGTCATCTCCACTGACGGAACTGGAGATGTGACATGGGCAACATAGGGAGCAATATTTTCAAATCACCCTAATTCTCTCCAAACAGGACCAAGGTTTGTCAAATAGTTCCTAAATATTAGTAAACCTTTGGGCAAAGCGGGCCAGTTTTTATGGTCCTGGTCTTGTTCCCATTAAAGCCAATTGCAAAACTCCTGTGGATTTCAATGGGAGCAGAATCGGGCTTCATGTTAGTAATAAAACCTGAAGCCAAGGAAATTGTAGTGACCTTTCCAAGGAAAGATGCTTGGTCTCAGGGAGGAATGCAATATCAGGGAACCATATTCTGCCTATTGTCTCATGTTAGATTGTAAGCTTTTTGGAGCAGGGACCAAAAAGGTGTTCTGCATTTGTACAGAACCTAGCACATTGGGTCCCCGGTCTACGACTGGGGCTCCTAGAGTATTACCGCAATAAAAACATTGTTTTACATATCAAGTATCAGAGGGTAGCCATGTTAGTCTGGATCTGTAAAAGCAGCAAAGAATCCTGTGGCACCTTATAGACTAACAGACGTTTTGGAGCATGAGCTTTCGTGGGTGAATACCCACTTCCTCAGATGCATGTAATGGAAATACATAGATTGTTTTACATAGAATGCCACTTAGATTGTTATACATTGTTTTACATAGAATGCCACTTAGATTTTGTTCTTTATAAAAATCTGTAGCATGATATACTCCCAGATTAAAATATCTAACAAAATGCTGTATTACTATGGGAGTAAAAGAGCATCAAAGAAGCTCTTTCCATCAGATAATGGATATGCTAGGACTATTAACTGAATCATGGTATAATTCATAGTGCTTAGTTCTTCTAGGGCTTGATCTGGGATTCTTTCCATTGACTTCAGTGGGCTTTGGATCAGGCCTATAGAGAGGTTTCTTCTGTAGATCTTCAGTTGCTTTACAAAGGAAAGCAGGTGTGATGACCCCCATTTCCCCCATCAGGAAACGAAGGTACAGAGAGGTGTAGTGACCTGCCCAATGTAACACAACATGTGAGTTCCAGGAATGATCCTAGTCCAGTGCCCTATTCCTACAACTAAACTGCCTTCAAATGCTTATTTAATGACAAAAGCTTTTTTAAAAATCCTCCATACTCAGCTGTCTTAGATACGGGGAGAAACACCAGCAGATCTCCCAGATAAGTAGTTTGTTTCATCATTACCTTATTGGGATCCTTGTTTTAAATTTCTTCATCTCACCCCTCAACTCCCTTTAGGAAACTGCCATTAAAATGCCAAGGACTTTTCCAGACCAAAATTAGATTTTGAAATAGAAAGATAATGATACAAACTAATAAAAACTACCAGGAAACTGAAAGGCAAGACTGACAGTCCAGCCAAAACACAAATCTCCACTCCTCAGTGTGTGGTGTCTCTACTGTTACGCTTTGAGTGCTGCACATGCAGGAAGAGAATTATAACAGAGACTGTCCATGCCCAGTCTGTGGGCTCTCCTCCTTCCCAATGGCATGATCTATAGACAGAGGTTCAAGGGCTGCCACTTTGACTTCTCTGCCACTGTTGGCTTGTGCTTGAGTTAGAGCTGTGAGAAATATTTGCATTGAGCCTCAGACCTACTTGATCTGAACCCTGGATCGAATTGTTCACAGACCTCAATGTATCAATGCATTCATGAGCCTCACTGTGTGCTTCTGAATGCAGGCAAACATATGCAGAGGTGGTTCCTGCATTTGGGAAGCCCAAACAAATTCTCTTTTCCTCTTGCCAAACTTCTCCATGCCCCCAACAACTACCCAATACGTAATGTCTTCGAGAGGTGTGGGTTTTTTTGTGGGGGTTGGGTGGCTCCCTCCTTTTTCTGACTTCAGAACTGTGAAGTGTCCACTTTCCCTAATAGCAGAGGCTGTGGGATTGGGTGGATTGAAAGGCACTCACTGTGGGTTGTTGCCTTCTCCAACCTTTACAGGATTTACTGCCAGGCAAAGGGTGGCACCTTTATGACCTGAGGTGCAATGAGAATGGGCCACTTCAACTGAAATGGGGCTGAGATATGCTCCCATAATTCGTAGCATGATAGCCTAGGAAATACTGCACGGTAGATTTATGGGTTGTCTCTCCCAGGGCATGAGCATTGCCAGGGCTCCCTTGCTATTATGCTAAAGTGTCTGAGGCCTCATTAGCCCTAGATTAGAGAGCCAGGTACCAGGAGACATAGGGCTGTTTCTTCAGCTACCACAAAAGTACTGGAGCATATCCTGCCCCTGTTCAAGGATTGAAGGATACAGTGATCTTCTGTACACACATCTACTCCTCAAAGACCAAACCCTGCTGAAGGAGAAGCTACTTGGCACCCCACAAAGACCCAGAGGTGCAGCAGAGGGGTCCTCTTGGCCCCAGAAGGGGAAGCAGCAAGACATTCATTGCCCTATATCAAGGTAAGAAAAGAGGTCTGAAGTCTGGATGTGGGGGTGGGGTGGGGTGGGATGGGGGAAGAAATGACTGATTGTAGGGAAGGGCTAGTGCTGGGAAGATACTAGTTACTTGGAAGATGAAGATCTGCTTGTTGAGGGTATCCAATCTAACTGAAACCTCCAAGCAAACCTTCCAGGCCTTGCAAACCAAGCCTCTGGGGTTCAGTTGGTGAATCCCAACTTGCCCAGAACACTGCAGGGTTTCGATAGCCTTGACTTCAAGGGGGTCACCATGCAGACATGGGTATATTCTATGAATGGTCCCACAAGGGATGAATTCAAACACTTACTAAAGCTCTTTTGGATCTCAGTTCTGGCAAGCATGCCGATCTTCAGTTCCTGACGCTTTGCATTACTCCCAACATACAGTATCTCTTAGGTGAACACTGCCTATAATCCCCATTGTGGAAGCAGCTGCTCAGCATTTAGCCTCTTTGCACTGTTGCATCAGAGAAGGTAAATCTAATTGAAATGCTATGACTAGAGGAGGGACCATTACACTGAACATCTATGGGCCTGACTGTTACTTTATGGCCCCCCTTTATGCCATTCTGGCAGTGTAAAAGGGCCACAATAGACTCATAGGCGCTAAGGTCAGAAGGGACCATCATGATAGTCTGATCTGATCTCCTGCACGCCACAGGCCACAGAAAATCACCCACCAACTCTTGTAATAGATCCCAAACCTCTGGCTGAAGTACTGAAGTCCCCAAATCATGGTTTAAAGAGAAAAGCTATAGGGAATTCACCATTTACACTCATTTAAACCTGCAAGTGACTCATGCCCCATGCTGCAGAGGAAGATGAAAAACCATTAGGGTCTCTGCCAATCTGACCTTGGGAAAAATTCCTTCCTGACCCCAAAATGTAGCAATCTGTTTCAGTGGTTCTCAACCTGCGGCCCACAGAGCTGTGGCCCATGTGACATCCTCAGGTCCATACAGGTAGTATTGGATGTGACCCACAATGGTAAATAGGTTGAGAACCACTGACCATGTTAGACTCTGAGCATGTGCACAAGACCCACCAGCCAGACACCTGGGAAAGAATCTTCTGTAGTAACTCCGAGCCCTCCCCATTTAATGTCCCATCACCGGCCCTTGGAGGTATATGTTGCTAACAGTCACAGATTGGCTACATGCCATTATAGGCAGTCTTATCATACCCTTTCCTCCCTGAACATCTCAAGCTCAGTCTGAAAGACAGCTAGATTTTTTGCTCCCACTGCTTCCCTTAGAAGGCTATTGCAGAACTTTACTCCTCTGATTGTTAGAAACCTTTGTCTAATTTCAAACCTAAACTTGTGGATGGCCAGTTTATATCCATTTGTTCCTGTGTCCATATTGGTGCTTAACTTAAAGAACTCCCCTCTCTCCCCGGTATTTATCCCTCTCATGTATTTATAGAGAGGATGGATCTCTGCCCAGCAGCGAACACCCCTGGTGTAGGAGAACTCCCTGGCTGTAATGATTCTGACACACCCCCAGCAGCCACCAGCATTGGGGGCATGGCCAGGAAGAAGAGGGTGTGGTTGGAGAATTGCCGTGCTCTAGCTATTCTCAGCCACGCGGTCATTTAGGCAGTTGATTACAAATTCAAGCAGCCCTGAGGCTGCTGTAGCTTATGGTGGGGACTAGGCAAACCTTTAGGCATCCCCACACTAGGGAAAATGTAAATGATGACTTGAAGCCAACTTTACCCCCCATCCTCCTCTCATTGCGTGTGCTGAACTATTAAGAAACTGCCCTTTTTTGTGTAAAAGTGATCAATCCAAGTTCCAAAGGAGATTGTAGAGACCAGTAAAAATGTAGGACCAAATCCTGGGAGCTGCTGAGCACCTGAAAAACCCACTATTTTTAATATCTGATTGGTGGAATTGTCTCTTTTGCCATGCCCCTCCCTCCTGCCGGTGAACTCTTCTATGTCTCCCCACAGTTTATGAGAGGGTCACAGCATGCCATAAAACAAGACATTATGGGAATAAATTATGAATTGATAAAAATACCACCTTGCTGCTTTAGTGTCTGGGTAATTGTGAGTTTGAAATAAAATATATCTCACTTGCAACGCAGAGTGAGATTAGAAGCAATAAACGTAATACTGTTTCTCTAGAAAACAAACACAAAAATACCTCTCAGCCTCTTTTTATCATTCCCTCCCAGACCCCACAAATAACATGCAGGCGACAACCAAAAGCCTCAGCCAGGACCTGATTCAACAAAATATCCATTTGGCTTCCACTCTAGACCATGCTAAGCTACAAAAATAAAATAATGTTTTATGGGCTCCAGACCCTTGGGTAGGATTCAGAAATGTGGATCACAGGCACAGAGGTTTGTTTTTGTCATTGCTAAATCAGGCCCTTAGAGTGCAAGGGATTTAACTACATTAGATTATAAAAAGAATGATGGGGAAGATATAATAAGCCACAAGCAATTGACAATGAAATGATGGCGTGAAGGTTATGGATGGAAGTACAGCACAGAGAGTGTGGGTTTGAGTCTTTGAAAATGAACTATGATGTGCTAAGATGGGAATCACTGATTTTTAAAACAGCAGGTCTCTAAGCCAATAGGTTTGGGAAATTTTCTGCTGGAGAGCAATGAAAATTGTTTTCTATGCAGACTATCTGAAAGAAATAGCACATTAGCTAGATAGTGCTTTCTTGCATCATCATGTACTTACTCTTTGTATTAATACCTTGTATCACAACCTCAGTGGAGTTACCTATAGTCTGTGACATTCCTTGTCGTTTTGCATTTAAAGAACAGTATTGTAATCTCCTCTGCTGCCCAATATGGAGCTCAGGTTGATGGGGATTGGAGAAAAACTTCACAGAATAAAATGTGACAGTCTGTAACATACACAAGTTGCAAGCAACATACAGTAATAACAAGTAAATGTTAACAAACAGAACAAGAGAGAGAGAGGAAAGAGAAAGAGAAAATGTGAAGAACATGTAAAAGAATTCATTTGTTCCTACACAGCAATTCAATTTAATTGTAGCTACCCTAAGATGTTCACGCTTTGTATAGAGTCAGATGTAGTTATCTTTAACAAACACCTGAATATTATTTTACTGTATATTTTAAAACTGATTCTTAAGTATTCTTGAGTAGATGTCACACCAACAGACTTTACGTTGGTAGAGCTGAAAGCAGAATTTGTCTCCTCTACAGCAGAAATTTAGTATACTAGACAAATTCCCAGATGCTCCTCAAACCCGACCTACCTCTGAATATTTACTCACCACCATGTTGAAATGGGTCCCTCCAGGTAAGGTTGTCCCCCAATAAAGGTACTTCAGTGAATAAGGTTACTGCCTTAGACAACCCTGATTGGCCAACATTGTGACATCACTGTCAGAGAATATCACCTTCAAGAGGCGTTACTTCCTGAAGTGAGGTGACAGCATGTTGGCTTCCTGTCTGTTGATAGTTTGGAGACAAGGAGTAGGTATAGGAGCATGAATAGGTCAAGTGCTTCTTGCTTTGAAGATACCATTGGAAAGGTGTATAATGCAATGGTGAGAGGTGTTGCTCCTGGAAGTGCTGCCTTCCAAAGAGGTACATCGCAGTCCCTGCTAGAGAGATAGTATAGTAATTCTGTACACTGATCCTGTACTTTTGTGAGTCAAATTAAAATCCTAGTAATTCCATAGACTGCAGTGGATCCTAGGGTAGGTCATGTATTTGGGAATGGTGCAACATATAAGCTGAGTCTGGTGAGCCAGGTATTGGTTCCTCACTAGGTAAAGTTCATCTCCCTTAAGATCTTAGAGCTCCAAATTGTGGATCTAGTTTAGATTTGAAAAATAAAGAATACAGTATGATGATCTGTAGGGTATGGAGCATGGATGAATGCAAAGAACAATGAAAGCAGAAATGGGTAAATTACTGGTTACTTCTGGTCTGTGCTTATTTTGTAAAATCAAATCTTCTTAGAAGTAACAAACAGAGAAAGCTTGGATGGAGTCTAAATCAGGTATAAAGTAAGAGGGTTGTGGTGTAGTGGGCTGAGCATCGCATTAGGTGCCTGAGTTCTAGTCCCATCTCTGTTACCAATTCTTTCCGTGGCAGTGGGCAAATCATTTAACTCCTCTGCTCCAGCCAAACAGTGCTCAGATGTAAAAGCTGCTCTATTTTACATCTGGCTTCCCATGACCCAGAATGGCAATTCCAGCCACTGGGGATCAGTCAGATGGAGGGATGCTCAACCCTTTCCCTCCCAGTAACACCACCTGCACTAATGAATGATGTAGGAGCTGCTAGGGCAGGCCTGTGCCATTGGAGTATCCCACTACCAGGAGGAAATACTTAAGGAGCTGGATCTGCCAGGTTTAAGGCTGCTTTGTGCTGGAGGACTGGCAGAAAGTGGGCTTAATGACCTGAGAATTAGATGTCTGTTTCCCAGTTTTCCCATCTGTTGAAGGGATATAATACTTATTTGCCAACCTCAGTGGAGTGTTTTCTCCCCCATTAGGTGTAGCTCCAAAACGAGCTATAGCAAGTTACACTAGCTGAAGACCTGACCCAGTTTACTTCCAGAGAGCGAAGGTTGAAGCCACCTAAGGGATAATCGGGGAGCTTTTTTTTTGGTTTCACGTGTAGTACATGTGAATGATGTAGTGATGTAGTACATGTGAAAAGTGCCCAGCTGACTACTCTGAAAACAGAAGTCCTCTCTTTAACCACAGAAAAGGTATAGCACAAGCAAGGTAGAAGAGACTTCCCCATATTTCTTTCCTATTTGATTTACAAGCTCCACTTTAGGGGTGAGAGGGTAGTTCCACATCCATTCCTATTCAATACTTGACCACTCAGCTAGGTTTGCCAGGAAGGGTCCCAGTGGCTTGGGGCTTTGGCCACAGCTTCTCCATTACAGCCTGGACCGAGACAACCATCTTGTTTCAGGTAAGCCTCCTAACAGCCATTGGATGGTAAAAACTTCCAGCCACTGTCTCCCTGACCTGAACCATGGCTTAGGAGACCAATATTCCATTCACAATTCCCTAAGGTTCTTTCAAATTTTAATGGATTGATGACATTTATATTCATTAAAATTCTGAATTAGAACAATACTGTAGTTCTATTGCTACTACAGGAAGCCAGACCACAGGTGGATAATTGCCCAATGAAATATTTAGGAGGTGCTATTGGAATCCACTGTTCAAGGGATATTACAGAACCTACAGGAGACATGAGACCATGACAGGTGCCAGACATGAGGACTTAGTCTTTTTATCTCAAGCTGTAGGAGCTTATGCTGTAGCTGGAGGTCTGCGGTTAAATCTTGGGTGACACCAAGATAATCATTATTGCACTATTTTTCTATAAATATTCAAATTTTGATATTTGGGATTAGGAATTATTAAATGGCATTTGAATTTTAAAGACTGGGAAGACCATTTACAATTCAAAAATGAAGTGTGTGTGGAGGGGGAGCTTCTCCTGCTAATCTCTTTGTGACTCAGGCCTAGTGTAATAGTCTCTCTAGGGCAGTGGTTTTCAACCTTTTTTCATGGACAGACCCCTAACATTTTTTGAATGGAGCTGCGGACCGCTTTGGAAATCTTAGACATAGTCTGTGGATCCCCGGGGGTCTGCAGACTATGGGTTGAAAATCACTGATCTAGGATATATAAGCACCGCTGCCTTCTACTGGGAACTGAATGAGAACTGCTCAGTTCTTTGTGGTTATGCATTATCTAGTGGCTAGCCTACAGCAAGATAGAAACAGCAACGCTACTACAATTAATTGAGATTCTTCTTTATCTCGAGTGGTATTTTGAGTGGAATGTTCTATTCCCCTTGTTGCAAACCTGTCGTTTAGTGGCCCATTATGATATGTATGGGTATGTATATGGCCACAAATTCATTATACTTGTATCTTCGGCTAAGGCTACACTGGTGCTTTACAGCGCTGCAACTTTCTCGCTCAGGGGTGTGAAAAAAACACCCCCCTGAGTGCTGCAAGATACAGCGCTGTAAAGCGCCAGTGTAAACAGTGCCTCAGTGCTGGGAGCGCAGCTCCCGGCGCTGCAAGCTAATCCCCATGAGGAGGTGGAGTACGTGCAGCGCTGGGAGAGCTCTCTCCCAGCACTGGCGCTGCGATCACACTCACATTTCAAAGCGCTCCCGCGGCAGCACTTTGAAGTTTCGAGTGTAGCCATACCCTTCCAAATGTGCAGTAGGTTGCATAAAACCTGCTTTTGATCACAAACTGCAACTAGTGGATAAGACACCTGATTTTCAGAACTACTGAGTACCTGCAACTCTCATTAACTCCAGCTGGAGTTGTGGGACTTCTGCACTCCTGAAAATCAGAGGCAGTATGTTTTTTGAGTGCAGGTTATTTAGTTTATTTGGGTGGGGGAAGAAGAAATTAAGCCTAGATCAACTTTTCTAGACAATGTTTCCACTGATAAAAATGAATCTGAACCCAAAGGGAGCCCCAAATCATATTTAAAAATGGAGACCAGCTCTCTCTTGATATGTTCAAATTAAATAAAAAATTCTTAGGGTCAAGTCTTGTCCCATCCCATGCAAAGAGTGGGAGAGTTTGGGGATTGGTACTGGTCATTCTCTCTCTCAGCAACAGAGCATAACAACTGCAAAGGCTAGTGCAGATGTAAAGGTGATGCACTAGCTACGGAGTGTTGGTTTATTTTGTTCCTGGATTCCCTTGTGATCCTTTCCCCGGCACTGCTCTCAGTAACAGCCTGGTTTCCCAAGATCTGTACTGAGTGGAGAATTCAGCCTTCATTGTTGACAATTCTGCAAGGAAGTCACCCAGAGTGCACAATGCATACACCCAGGGATTCTCTCTATCTAGACCATAGCTCAGATAAAGGCAGTGTGCTGAGCACTCGGGGTGGAGAGAATCCTTATCTCAGGGTTCTGGAGCAGCATCAAAGCACCTGCAATGTCTCCCTTCAAATTATGTGTATGTATAGAAACTCCTAATATAGAGAAAAGGTTTGGGTAGATCCTTTCGCATGTCAGGGAACAAAAATCACCCATCTCCTTTTCTTTAGGTGCTTAACTCTGGTCATTCTCTGTTTCCATCTGAGTGCAGCTGATTTGTGGCATCAAAGTGCAGGCGATGTTACAGACATCAAGAGGAGTTATGGATTCCATTATTGTTCCAGACCCACTATTGTAGATTGGCAAACGGCATCATCCACCTCTTTCTACAGATACAGTAGGACATAACCATAAAGCCAGCACATCTTTTGGGCGGGCACACCGGGGTGAGGACGAGGAGATTCGTGTGAAATTTTCATAACGAAACCCCAAACCAAGTAGTTTGGAGATTTGTTTAGCCTGTTTTGAGGCTTTGTCACCAACCTGAAACTTGGGCCTATTTTGCAGATGTTTGTGATCTTGGGCTGAGTTTCGTGTAGTTGTCGGGCAAGTGTGGCTTTGGGCACAATCCCAGTAAAGCTGAACAATTTAGGTTGAATTCTGTTTTCAGATTTGGGTTCACTTGATTTTCATGCAGCTCTAGTTAGGAGACCTAATGCTTGCAAAGCATTTTGAGACCCTTGGATGATATACAAGTGATTACTATTAAATTATTACTATTTGTTGTTAATTGTCTTTTTTTTTTGTTAGGGGCGGGATTCTGGGACTCAGGCTAGCTCAACTCAGTCTCCAACTCTGATACAGACTTCCTGTGTGGCCTTGGATAAATCACTTTAATCTCATGTTCTCCCAAATACCAGTATGTAAAATGAAGATATTTCCTTCTACCCACCCTTTGCCTGTCTTGGTCAGTATGACTGTAAGTCTTTGGGGTAGAGGATTATCTCTTTCTTTCTCTTTGGGTCCCTGATCTTGACAGTGGCTGCTAGGTCATACTGCAATACGAATAGTAAATAGCAACAGAATCATATTTGGTGGGGTAACGGGGGGCCTGGAAAGGCATATGCTTGTTATAAAGGCATAGACAACTAGGCCTATATAGTATATATCAAGTCTAGGTTTCAAGTAGTTTTACAGTCAAGCTAGTAATGAGTGAAATTTACTCCTTCGTATCATTTTGGGTCCAAATCTCCAATCTGCCAATATCCCTTTGCTACGTAAGTGGCAGAAAGTGAATTTAAAGTGGCCAGAGATTGTCCCCGGAGAATTCCCCCTGCACAGAAGGAATCACTGCCGGCTTCAGGCTGCTACCATGACTTCACACCTCCTGCCCCAGAAGCTGCCTCCTCCTTGCCAAACATAAGGGAGAGGAGAGACAGGGAGATGGTGAGTTGTTGCCGGGAGGGGAGTGTGGCAGAGCAAAGCTCTGCTGTGATCAGTTTGTCACTGGTTTAGAGCCACCTTGCATTAGTGGCATCAGTTAAAGCTCCTCCCCCTGATGATTTAATTTAAGCCATGGCCAGACAGCTGAGAATCAAGGAGCCATGAGCGGTTCCTTGGCAGCACCCTCCCTTACATTCCTGAGCTTAGGTCCAGTGGGGAGTCACTGCCTTGATGTGTAAATGATTAACCCAATATGTGTATGTTCTGTCACGGGCATTTCCTAGGAGAGACTCTATTGCATAGCTCATCTCTTATCTACATATGTAGCACTTCCAGTAGAGCAGGGCGAAAATGGGAGGAGAAATAATGGCATGTTCACAATTTCCCCCTCATTTTTCTTAACATTTTGAAATGTTCTGACCCGTTCTAGTTTCCACTTAAGACCCCCCCAGTGTGAATGAAGGAGTCTCAGACTATGAATGGCCAGAAAGCCATGTCATCACACAAATGAGCTATTCAGAGTAATAGATTAGGGGCTAACTTCTGCTTTCAGGGTCAACCTGAGTAAAGGTATCAGAATCTAGCTCTCAGAATTCTGTTGACTTCAGTGTGTTGCATGCACAAGACTGAGAACAGCATTTGGTCCACTGCATCCTTCTGAATCTGCCAATAAGAGGGCACTGTTCTGTAGAGTGCTACTGTAATAGGTGGGACCATTTCCCCCGTTTCATCATCTTGTGAATTTTTATCACATTGCTATAAAAATAGCGGACATAACTGTCTCAGTCATAAGCAATTAAACAGGCTACATTTTAAAGAATGTGCTAGAGGTACATGTTATTTGTCTTGTATCTCCTACAAAGTGCTATGAAATTGTACTGGAGTTTAACAGATAAAAATTGAAGGGAAAATATTTGAATTGGGGTGGATCTCTTGCTAGAGACATTAGGACTAAATAATACATTTTGGGTTCTTAGTTAATCACAGTTAATCGGTTGTCTGTAACCAGGCAGTGTGACTAATCCAAAGCTTTTACAGTATGTAGAACATTCATTACTTGCACATTATGGATTTCCATGGAATGCTGAGACTCTTGCTAATTTTCACACACAGTACAGTTCCTAGGAGTACATGATTACTCTAGAAAGTGAGTATCAAGATGGATTAATGCACTGGTCTTTCTGACTGGGAGACAAGGCTGTGCAGAGCTTGTTTTTAACGGTGTGCCTCTGATCTGATTTATGATTTTCTTTCTTTGTCTCTCACACACATACACCTTTTCCTTTCTAGGAAGCTAAAATATAAGGCTAATATTTTTTGCTATCAGTGGTGCACAGTGGTGATCAGAATCAGAACTCCAGTAACATGGTTACGGAGCCCATCTTTATCAGTTGAAGTACAAGTGTGTTATAGGGCTGTTGAAAAATATATATATATAAATAGACTCTTTTAATCAATTATTGCAGAAATGGATAATTTGCTGTCACTATCAGTACTTCATATGTACTGTAGCAACAGCTGACATCAGAGCTGTTCCACATTGAACCAAAACAGTTCCACATTGAACCAAAGTTACACATATTATCAGGATACCGGGGTGGAGTTGAATTGAACTCGCAGAATTCTTGGGCCCCAAGTCCTCAAAAGTTCAAGGACCAGGATATGTTGTTGGAGGAGCTTACAGCAAGGGTCTTCTGGGTAAGAAGTCATTCTCTAGCTCTCCACTAAACCACTACAAGTCTGGTGTCTCCCTGCCCACATAACAGCTGGGTAGCTGGAGTGATATTCAGGTGTGACCCACCATTTTGTGAGTGCCCTCTTTTCCTCCTGATTTATAGAGTCACAAAGCATCTATTCATGAGGAAGTTACTTCCTTGCCTGGAGATGACTTTGTGATAAGCATTTGCAACCTGAGGGGAATGGACAGATACAACTGTACGTGTGTCTCTTTACTATTTTACCCTTCATGCAGTCTATCGCATGAATTGTGGTCGACCTGATGCAATGGGAGAGTTTTAAAACAGAAAAGAAAAAATGAAAGCTCTTTACCATCTAAATGGATTTTACATAGTTGCACAAAAGGAAAAAAAACCAAACCAAAGTCAACTTTCATTACCTCCCACCTTTGAGAAATTAGCACTGGCTTCGTAGAATTCACACACAAAGGAAGGTCTCACTTCCTTTGTGCTTCTTTCAATGACATCAACATGCAATGGCTATGAGATGGAGACAATATCTCACCCATGAGGAGTGACAAATCAGAATTTTCTTCAAAGTAAAAAATGATAAGAACACAAGACCATCATAGGTGAAAGCTAGTTCTTTCAAAAAGCCTCTTTGTGACTAAAGCTCAGTCAGAGTCACTATATTGGTGACCTGTTTTATCTAACACAATACGCGCTGAGGGAAGTATTTTGTAACAGGCTGAAGAATGCACACTGTACAAAATGGTTATGGTGTTATTTTAAGTGTGATTTACTTTGAGTTTACTGTCTCCACACAGTAAATAAATAGATGATATTCCATGAGTAGAGTAGATTATGGGGTTGAATCATCAGATTAGAGCCCTGTAACTTTATGTGATATGTGAGGATTCTCATAAAACTGAGATAGTCCCATAATTAACCACTAGCCATGGGATATTATAATATATTCCATGGTGACTAGTATTTCTCCCCAAATGGAACTGGTATGAAATTATAATGTTACTCTCATTGGGGTTTTCTCCTATTGCTGCCATGAATCCATATAATTAAAAAATAAGACTACCTTGTTGTGAGATTATCACTCATTACTGTTTAGTACAAATCTGCCAAAAATGACCAATATTATCCTTTTCCCAGTCAACCTTTACTACTAAAAGGTTGAAAGAGCTGTAGATCATCAACCCATGCTTTCATGAGGAGCAAATATGTTTTAGCTATTGTAGTTCAAAACTCTTCATAACTCTAAATGCTAAGCTCTAGTGTAATATAGAATGGGTTGGTTTGCATGCTATGGAGTTAACATCCTTACATCTATAATTGTCTCCTAGCGAGTCATTTTGTGTTAGTGTCATGAATTTAAGCTTTGCAATTAATCATCTGAAAGAGATGGGATTGCCTTGTGAATATGCATGTTAGTGTAGTCATCCCTCCAATTTAGTAGGCACCTAGTTTCTTTAATCAGATGCACAATACCTGCCATTTAAAAACAGCTGAAAGGTCACAGCTGGGAACAAATTAAAAAACATCTGGCTTCTTCAAATTCTGACCTCGTTGTGTCAGAAATCTCTGTAAGAGCTGCGTAGTCAGCTCCTGCTCTGCTAGGAAGCATTCCACTCTCAGGTGCCTCCGTGATGCACTATAGTGTCCAGCAACATGGCTGTAGAATGCTAAAATTTTCTTCCACTAGATGTTATGCTCTTCAGAAATATCTTGAACCATGTATTCCCTTGACCAGGACCAAAGTTAAGGCTCCTGGTGTATGATCTCATCCTTAATTTTGCTGAGCAGCCTCCCTTGCGTCATTTGTCCCCGCAACCTAAACTTCACACATGATATTCAATGTGTGGTGGTGGGACTATAATGGATAAATGTGCTACCCATTGCTCTAAGAAAGCAGTCTGACTGAATCTTAAATCTCTACAAGGTATGGAGGTTAAAGGTCAGATGGACATTCCTCTAAGAGGTTTCCTACCTGCTCTGTTAATTTCTAAAATTTCTTCTTGGGCCAGTGGGCATGTGTCGCTCTGAGTACTGTGGTGTGGAGAGTTTACGACAGATTTACAATAATTGGGGGATCCCAGCTGGGGTGGCCTCGGGATATGCTTCTTTTTTTTCTTTGGTAGCTTCTGCTTAGCCATAGCTAAGGAGTAATACATTCCGAAATTGTTCACAATGACGGGGACAGGCATGGCAATGGTCAGCACGCCTGCAAGAGCACAGAGAGCCCCCACCAGCATGCCTGACCAAGTCTGAGGATACATGTCTCCATAGCCCAGGGTAGTCATGGTGACAACAGCCCACCAAAAGCCGATGGGGATATTTTTAAAGTGTGTATGTTGACTGGCACTAGGATCATTGGGTTTAGCACCTATTCTCTCAGCATAGTAGATCATCGTGGCAAAGATTAAGACGCCCAATGCCAAGAATATGATGAGCAGCAAGAATTCATTTGTGCTGGCACGGAGAGTATGTCCCAGGACCCGCAGCCCCACAAAGTGGCGGGTCAGCTTGAAAATTCTCAGAATTCGCACAAACCGGACTACTCGTAGGAAGCCCAGGACATCCTTAGCAGCTTTGGAAGACAGGCCACTGAGTCCAACCTCCAAATAGAAAGGCAGAATGGCCACAAAGTCAATGATGTTCAAAGAGTTTTTGATAAATTCCACCTTGTTTGGGCAGAAAGTGATTCTCATCAGGAACTCAAATGTAAACCAGACCACACAGACGCCTTCAATGTAGGTCAGAAAGGCCTCGGTCTCCGCTTCCCTGTAGTGTCGCACGTGGGTGTCATTGCCAATGAATTCAGTCTCTGTTTTGTTCACGATGGGATTAAATCTCTCGTGGGTCTCGAGGCAGAAGGTGGTGATGGAGACCAGAATGAAGAAGAGGGAGGCGAATGCCACGTACTGTTGAAGGAAAGTCACAAGAGAAATGTTAAACGGTAGATAAAGTACAAGGGATTTGTTTCTGAAACACACACAGAAAACTGTTGGATTATTACAACTGGAGATGTTAACAGCTGTAATGCCTTCTGCCTGTGGTTTAAGGCATCACGCTTCAGCTGCAAAGACAATCACAGACTCAGGCTCTGATTCCTTAAAGCACTTAAGCATATGTTTACATTTAAGCATGTGCTTAAGTCTCATGGACTTCAATGGAACTTAAAGTTAAGCACATGCTTAAATGCTGCTCCAAATAGGGATGCCTTCCTGAATTGTGTCTCAGTGCCTGCTGAAGTTACTGATGGAAAAGACCCACTAACTCTCAGAATCCACTTGCTCTAAAGTGCAAGATGTACAGTGGCTGCCATAAAAAAAAGTCAACATTTATTAACAGTTACCTCTGTCTTTTGTGTGAGGTGTAACAGTTATTTCTGATTCTAAGTTTAAGGAGCAATTGTAGTATTCCAGATCTCACTGTGTGGTAGCTGCTGCTAAATGTTGACATTAATGGTGGTTTCTGCAGGTCCTCAGTGCAGGGCTGTATCTGATTTTACAGAATGATGGGCAGCAAAGTTCCATTGGTTTGTGCTGAAAAGTCATGGCCTCACCAGAGCCAGCAAAACATGCAGAGGACTGGCCACACGATACGCTAACACCTACTATTGTAAGATTCTTCACCATTAAACCCCTCGGCCATCTTTTCCAAACCTTTCCCAGAAAGAGAGAGAAATATAGGGCCAGATCCTCAGCTGGTATGAATTGGCGCAGTTTCATTGGCTTCAGGGGAGTGGCGTCCAGTTACATTGGCTAAGGATCTGTTCCATTACCTTGTTTCCCATCAGAATGTAAGCATGCATTCGAAAACCATATTTTTTCCAAGCTGCTACATTATTTCTTGTTTAATCATGTTACAGTGAAGGTGGGAACATTCTCCCAAGGCCACAGGAGAGTCTATTTGTTTGATCCACTTTTGGTCTCACTTACCTCAGATTATCACTGGACTCACTCCTGATTTATGCTAGTGTAATTGAGTAGAGGATGAAACCCAGAACATACAACTCTCAATAACTCCACTTTCTCTGCCTAATCCCCAGAAGGCATTTTGATTTAGCAATTAAATAAATCAAAACAAAGCACCCTTTCCCCACCCCAAGAATCTGTATGCATCTAATATGTTCTCTGTATGTCAGTAATGGAAACATCTCTTTGATCTTCACCCTGGAGATCTGCGTTCCTCAAATTCAAGGTGTCTACATATAGTGACCCCTTGACTAAGCAAGATACACAGGGTACTTTCAATTGTGCCCTAAAGGACATATGCAACTCTATCAATTTAAGAGCTATCCAAAGAAAATGTAATGTCCTCGTATTACTTATATCAAGCAATGTAACCAAAATAGGAGTTCAACAGGGTTAGTTTGTTTTGTGTATCGGATACCTAGCCAATACCACAGGGTCAGCTAAAAGAAATAGCTGCCAAAGGAATATACCTGTTAAAAATAGTATCTGTCTCATGCTACAAGGCTCTGTGTATTCTTAGTGTATAGCTAGTACAAAATTACACTTGACCTTCATGGTTAGTAAACAAAGTGAAAAGCAAATATTTGACTTGTCTCAGTGTACTTGGTATAGCAAGCAAACTGAACTTTTTGCAGCGGGGTAGGAGCCAAGCTAGCTTGTGTGGGGATTTTCTGCACTCCAAAAACAGGGGACCTGATTCTGCCGTAGACGAGATCAGAGTCCAGCCCAGAGTCACTGACACTGCCGAAACAAAGGATAGTCCAGCTCCTTCTTTCTCAAACTATCATTAGTTGTATTATGGTGGCACTGAGAGTCCCCCTTTGAGCTTGGTGCACAAGCAGACACGTGACAAAGACTTTACAATCTAATCAAAGAGATTAGCCCCATTTTACAGTTAGGGAACCAAGGCACAGAGTGACTTGCCAAAGGTCACACAGGAACTCTGTGGCAGAGTAGGACTTGAATCCAGATGTCCTAGAATCAGGAGGCCATTCTCCCTTTCCTTACACCACTTATGACTAGGGCTGCTAACAAGGAGTTTCGCAAGGGGGTTCTCCAGATGAAGGAAGAGCAAATACAGGACCCTCGGGGTAAGTGGCTGTCTGTAGTGTGTATGTGTGTTTGGGGGTTACTTGCTGTGTGCTGAGCTTGTGTTTGTCTCTCTGTTTGTTTGTAGGACCATGTGCTGTGGCTAGCAATTGAAAGATGTGAGCTTTGATGTAAGGTTTGAAAGCTAGAAGCCTCTGTTAATTGGCTGAGCCTTAGTCAGTGGGCAGGGCTATCAAGAAGGCCATGACTTTATAAAGCAGTGAGCAAGCAAACAGGGAGCTTTGTGAACAGGGCTGCTAACAGAGAGTTTTGCAAGGAAGTTTGGAAGGAGAGTGGGAAGGGGGCAAGGTTCACTTGCTGTTATTTAAAACCTGTAAACTAAATTATATTCAAAACTTCTTGATTTAAACAATACCCTTTCATTAACTTAGGTAACTGTAGGAGAGAATACAGGCAGAAGCCCAGCATCAGAATGGGGGCTACCCTATTTATTGCGCTGAGTGCAGCATGTATGATTACCTGCCCTGTGGACAGGTGGCATATGTGTGCATTCGGTGCAAGGAGCTCCTGGCCTTCAGAGACCGTATACAGGCTTTGGAGGCCAGGGTGGCGGAACTGGAGGAGCTAAGGGAGGCAGAGAGGTATGTTGATGAGGCTTTCCGGGACCCTGTAGAATTGTCCCACCTCCAGTCAGACAGCCCCTGCGCTGTTGAGGAGGATGAAAGCTCCAGGGAAGTAGAGCAGTCAATGGGAGCAGAGGGAAACCTTCCCATAGTTGGGACCCTCCTTCCAGATGTTGCTGAGGTATCCTCTCACACTGAGGTTACCTCTCCGGGGGAGGGAACTTCAGTCACTAGGAAAAGGCAGGTGTTAGTAATGGGAGATTCAATCATTAGAAACATAGATAGCTCAGTTTGTGATGACCGGAAGAACCATATAGTGACTTGCCTGCCTGGTGCGAAGGTTGCAGATCTCTTGAGGCATCTAGATAGACTTGTGTGTGGTGCTGGGGAGGAGCTGGTGGTCATGGTACATGTAGGTACCAATTACATAGGGAAGGGTAGGAGAGACATCCTGGAGGCCAAATTTAGGCTGCTAGGGAAGAGACTGAAATCCAGGACCTCTATGGTGGCATTCTCAGAAATGCTCCCAGTTCCACCCGCAGGGCCAGGTAGGCAGGCAGAGCTTCAGAGTCTCAATGTGTGGATGAGATGATGATGTAGAGAGGAGGGGTTTCGATTCATTAGGAACTGGGGAAACTTTTGGGATGGGGAAGCCTATGCAGGAAGGATGGGCTCCACCTAAACCAGAGTGGAACCAGACTGCTGGCACTTAAAGTTAAAAAGGTTGCAGAGCAGTTTTTACACTAAGAGATGGGGGAAAGCCAACTTCTGCAGAGGAGCACGTGGATTGAACAGAGACTTCTCTTAGAGGAGAGTCTATTGATTGAGATTCTCTAGGTTTTAGTCAGGAGCAGAGGATGGAAGAGGATAATCTAGGGGCCAGATCAGGCGAGAAACATTCACATAAAAAAGAATCAGACAAATCAGAAAAGGGCAGACAAATAAACTGTGACAGTTTTTTTAATTGCTTGTATATAAATGCTAGAAGTCTAAATAATAAGATGGGTCAATTAGAGTGCCTCGTGATAAAGGAGGATATTGATATAATAGGCATCACAGAAAGCTGGTGGACTGAGGACAACCAATGGGACACAATCATTCCGGGGTACAAAATATATTGGAAGAACAGAACATGTCGTGGGGTGGGGGGAAGAGTGGCAATATATGTGAAAGAAAATGTAGATTCAAATGAAGTAAAAATCTTAAGTGAATCCACATGTTCCATAGAATCTCTATGGATAGTAATTTCATGCTCTAATAAGAATATAACATTAGGGATCTATTATTGACCACCTGACCAGGACAGTAATAGTGATGATGAAATGCTAAGGGAAATTAGAGATGCTATCAAAATTAAGAACTCAATAATAGTGGGGGATTTCAATTATCCCCATATTGACTGGGAACATGTCACCTCAGGATGAAATGCAGAGACAAAAATGGCCAATACTTTAAATGACTGCTTCTTGGAGCAGCTGGTACAGGAACTCACAGAAAGGTAACTCTCAGTTTAGTCCCGAGTGGAGCACAGGAGCTGGTCCAAAAGGTAACTATAACAGGCCTGCTTGGAAATAGTGACCATAATATAATAACATTTAACATCCCTGTGGTGGGAAGAACACCTCAACAGCCCAACACTGTGGCATTTAGTTTCAGAAAGGGGAACTATGCAAAAATGAGGCGTTTAGTTAAATAGAAATTAAAAGGTACAGTGACTAAAGTGAAATCCCTGCAAGCTGCATGACGCTTTTCAAAGACATCATAATAGAGGCCCAACTTAAATGTATACCCAAAATTAAAAAACACAGTAAAAGAACTAAAAAAGAGCCACTGTGGCTTAACAACCACATAAAAGGAGCAGTGAGAGATAAAAAGGCATCTTTTAAAAAGTGGAAGTCAAATCCTAGTGAGGTAAATAGAAAGTAACATAAACACTGCCTAATTAAGTGTAAAAATGTAAAAAGAAAAGCCAAAGAGGAGTTTGAAGAATGGCTAGCCAAAAACTCAAAAGGTAATAAAATGTTTTTAAGTACATCAGAAGCAGGAAGCCTGCTAAACAACTAGTGGGGCCCCTGGACGATCAAGGTACAAAAGGAGCGCTTAAAGATGATAACGTCTTTGCAGAGAAACTAAATGGATTCTTTGCTTCAGTCTTCATGGCTGAGGATGTTATGGAGATTCCCAAACCTGAGCCAGCTTTTGTAGGTGACAACTTGGAGTAATGGTCACAGATTGAGGTGTCACTAGAGGAGATTTTGGAATTAATTGATAAACTTAACAGTAACAAGTCACCGGGACCAGATGGCATTCACCCAAAAGTTCTGCAGGAACTCAAATGTGAAGTTGTGGAACTATTAACTATGGTTTGTAACCTGTTCTTTAAATTGACTTCTGTACCCAGTTACTGGAAGATAGCTAATGTAACACCAATATTTAAAAAGGGCTCTAGAGGTGATCCCAACAATTACAGACCGGTAAGTCTAACGTCAGTACCGGGCAAATTAGTTGAAACAATAGTAAAGAATAAAATTGTCAGATACACAGAAGAACATAAATTGTTGGGCAAAAATCAACATGATTTCTGTAAAGGGAAATCATGTCTTACTACTCTATTAGAGTTCTTTGAAGGGGTCAACAAACGTGGATAAGGGGGATCCAGTGGACATAGTGTACTTAGATTTCCAGAAAGCCTTTGACAAGGTCCCTCACCAAAGGCTCTTATGTAAATTAAGTTGTGATGGGATAAGAGAGAAGGTCCTTTCATGGATTGAGAACTGGTTAAAAGACAGGGAACAAAAGGTAGGAATAAATGGTAAATTCTCAGAATGGAGAGGGGTAACAAGTGGTGTCTCCCATGGGTCAGTCCTAGGACCAATCCTATTCAACTTATTCATAAATGATCTGGAGAAAGGGGTAGAAAGTGAGGTGGCAAAGTTTGCAGATGATACTAAACTGCTCAAGATAGTTAAGATCAAAGCAGACTGTAAGGAACTTCAAAAAGATCTCACAAAACTAAGTGCTTGGGCAACAAAATGGCAAATGAAATTTAATGTGGATAAATGTAAAGGAATGCACATTGGAAGAAATAACCCCAGCTGTACATACAATATGATGGGGGCTAATTTAGCTACAATGAATCAGGAAAAAGATCTTGGAGTCATCCTGGATAGTTCACTGAAGACGCAGTGTGCAGCGGCGATCAAAAAAGCAAACAGGATGTTAGGAATCATTAAAAAGGAGATAGAAAATAAGATGGAGAGCATCTTATTGCCCTTATATAAATCCATGGTATGCCCACATCTTGAATACTGCATACAGAAGTGGTCTCCTCATCTCAAAAAAGATATACTGACATTAGAAAAGGTTCAGAGAAGAGCAACTAAAATGATTAGAGGTTTGGAACGGGTCCCATATGAGGAGAGATAAAGAGGCAAGGACTTTTCAGCTTGGAAAAGAGGAGACTAAGGGGGGATATGATAGAGGTATATAAAATCATGAGTGATGTTGAGAAAGTAAATAAGGAAAAGTTATTTACTTGTTCCCATAATGTAAGAACTAGGGGCCACCAAATGAAATTAATGGGCAGCATTTAAAACAAATAAAAGGAAGCTCCTCTTCACACCGCACACAGTCAACTTGTGGAACTCCTTGCTTGAGGAATTTGTGAAGGCTAGGACTATAACACCGTTTAAAAGAGAACTGGATAAATTCATGGAAGTTAAGTCTGTTAATGGATATTAGCCAGGATGGGTAAGGAAGGGTGTCCCTAGCCTCTGTTTGTCAGAGGGTGGAGATGGGTGACAGGAGAGAGATCACTTGATCATTGCCCGTTGGGTTCACTCCGTCTGGGGCATCTGGCATTGGCCACTGTCGGTAGACAGGATACTGGGCTAGATGGACCTTTGGTCTGACCCAGTACGGCCATTCTTATGTTCTTATATCTCCCCCCCATTTTCTTGTAATATTCCCATTAAATCTAGAAGAACAGAAAGTAGCCTTCTGTGGTTCAGTGATTGTTACTGATTGCTTCCACTCCCCTCACAGAAAAGGTCTTATGTAAGAAGTGATTTAAGAAACCATCTTAACAGCTGTATGTAGCTGTCAGGACTGTAGTTTACTGTCGGGAAGAAGAGTGATCTAAAGGCTAGAGAAAAGAACTGGGATTCAGGACTTGTCGGTGTCTATTCCAGCCTCTGCTATAAATTGGTGTGACTTTGGCTAAGGTAAGTTCTCTGTGCCTCAGTTTGCCCATCTGTAAAATGGTTAAAGTAATGAGTTAATTGCCTCCAAGGAAAGTTTTGAGTTTTGCGAAGTGCTCTGAGATCCTAGATAAAGAGGCAAAAGCACTGCATTTACTTTGGAGTTTGCTATGCTGGCTTTACCTAGCATCAGAATCCTCCCTGGAAAATAAACCACAGACTCTTCTAAGGGCACAAAAGCTGAGATTTTCAGTGCAGTATTTGCAACACTCACATGTATAAATATAATTGAACATCTCATAGGCCTGGGTAGGA
The DNA here is from genome assembly GCF_007399415.2 of Gopherus evgoodei. NCBI lineage: Eukaryota > Metazoa > Chordata > Testudines > Testudinidae > Gopherus > Gopherus evgoodei. The sequence goes on along the minus strand of NC_044325.1, from coordinate 109,060,761 downwards.
TTAAAACAACAAACATTCTCCCTTCCCTCCACCTTTCATAAAGAAACCGGGAAAATATTTACCCTGGGCTCAGATCTTGTCTGCTAAATCTCAGCCTGGAGCAAATTTTTACCCCTGAGTTATAGACCCATGAGAGTAAGAGCTTCTGAAAGGAATGCTGACACATCGGTAATGCTGGAAGCAGAAACACTTGTTTCTAAAGCAGAGAAGGGAACAGCACACCATCTGATTTTATTAAAATAAAGCCATTATGCTTTTTAACAGCATGAAGGAGGCCCTTCAAACAGACTTAAAATGCAGTGCTCTTCTTGACGTGCTTGAGTAACTCCCATGAGCCAGTGTTTGCTGCATAGGACAACCTTCAGCATAACCTCCTTGCACAGCGAGAATCATTAGAAGAGATAGTTTGTTGTATTAAAGAGAAGAAACAACCAAATCTGACAGGGCCTTTAAAGCCGCTGCAGTGACACACACTAGCAATGTTGTTGGGAGATAATGTGACACCAGTAATGTCTCCCGCTATTCATTCCTGCAAATGCATGTCATTGCTTCCTGATAGAGCCAACAGTTCTCAGCCCATCATTCAGCAGAGCTCTCAAGCATGTGCTGTAAGTTAATGTGCTTTAGTCCATCCTTGTTCGGCAAAACATAACACACTTTAATATGGATGGATTTATGCACTTGCTTAAAGTTAAGCACAACTTAAGTGATTTGCTGAATTTGAATTGGGGTCTCACTGTTTTGGGTCTTCACAAAGACTCATAAAAAGTCCTGTAGGGATAACATGATGATCAACCTGCCCCACTCCGCCACTGGTTACCACTGTACATTGTAGTAGTTACTGCCTTATAGCATTACCAGCAAGGCTGTCCTATAACTAATGTTTGGGAAAATACTCCTTTATGATCTCATTCCTGTTGGCAGTTAGTTGCTTTGAAATCAGATTGCATTTTAAGGGGCTGTTTTTTAAAAAGCAGCCTTCCCTTCTGCAGTTCACGTTTTGTGCCATAATAACATACGCATGCAAGAGATAGGAGTTGTATGCAGAAGAGCCATTTGGACAGATAAACATGATGGATTTGGTTCTCAAAAACTAAGGCTCCTTTACACTACCAGACCCCTGTAAACTTCCAGAGGGGGGTCTAATGGAACATTGGTGCAAATGAGAATCAGGCCTGAAAACTCAATCATCTGCATACACAACTGATGACATCTATCATCTGCACATGCTCTCAGACAGATTTTCAGAAGCCCAGGGTGGAGTAGCTGGCAAGTCAGTGGCTGATGCAGAAATTGGAAGGAAAGAACCAGTATTGTCTTCTTCTATATGTTCTTCTACATGAATTAAGTGCTATCTGTAAACTATATTTACCAAAGTGTAAACATAATCTGATCTCCTCAAATGCAATGCAGTATTGTATTACATGGACCAGTATGCAGTTCCTTTGACAGGATTGAAAGGGAACCCCACATTTCCCTCCCACCACAAAGGCTAACAGCTTCTCTCATCTGATGTCCAACACTACGGTGGCCTATTTTCAGAGATGCTGAGCCCCCATAATTCCCATTGAAGCCAATTGGATCTACATATGCTCAACACCTTTGAAAATCAGGTCTCAGCCCTTTATTCACTGATAATTCCCTCACCTATCGTCCATCCTGTGAGTTTGTCGTTTGATATTTACTGATCCTAATTTTCTTTGTCTTTTCATTTTATAGTAGAATAACTCTTCTTACAGACAGCCCCCCAACCTGAAGCAAATACTCACCAGCAACCACACACCACACAACAAAAACACCAACCCAAGAACCTATCCTTGCAACAAATCCCGGTGCCAACTCTGTCCACATATCTGTTCAAGGGACACCATCATAGGACCTAATCACATCAGCCACACCATCAGAGGCTCATACATCTGCACATCTATCAGTGTGATATATACCATCATGTGCCAGCAATGCCCCTCTTCCATGTACACTGGCCAAACTGGACAGTCTCTACGCAAAAGAATAAATGGACACAAATCAGATGTCAAGATTTATAACATTCAAAAACCAGTTGGAGAATACTTCAACCTTCCTGGTCACTCAGTTACAGTCCTCAAAGTTGCAATTCTTCAACAAAAAAACTTCAAAAACAGACTCCAACAAGAAACTGCAGAACTGGAATTAATTTGCAAACTGGACACCATTAAATTAGGTTTCAGAGTAGCAGCCATGTTAGTCTGTATCCACAAAAAGAACAGGAGTACTTGTGGCACTGTAGAGACTAACAAATTTATTTGAGCATAAGCTTTCGTGGGCTACAGCCCACTTCATAAAGCTTATGCTTAAATAAATTTGTTAGTCTCTAAACTGCCACAAGTACTCCTCATTCTTCCTCACTGTTTCTAAACTGGGTGGGGCAGAAGAGTGTGAATTTTGTCATGTGCCCTTGAGTTTTGCAATGGAAGCTAAATTTTTCTATAATTAAAACAAGTACCAAAAGCATTGGAAAGTGATCAAAGCTCTTTTATCTGCTTTGACACTCGCCACATGTGAAGGATTCCTGCTGACACTGGAGATGCTGCTGCTGATGCTTTCATACCCAAAAAAGTGACATCTGAGATTTTCCTAAACTGCAGACGGACGGATGAATTGAGAGGAGACCTTAAAAGAGAAATTTGCATTAAAATGTAAATAATGCAAAATGTTTACATTTTGAGGGGGAAAAAATGACAATCCTGTATAGTCTCTGATTATAGCAGGCCCAAAATTGTAATGCAAATAGTCTGATGAGGCTATTTCAAGGGAAGTTCAGAATGAGCTTTCCGCTGGGCCTCTGAAGGGGGAGGTCATCACTATCTAATTTATGTGGCCTCTTGATTTAAAAAAAAAAAAAAAGGGGGTCTCTCTCTCTCTCTCTCTCAAAGAGCCTGATTCTCCACTGCCCTGCATCTTGCTGAGTCATTTATGCCAGTGCAAAGTAGGTGTAAAATGCTGCCCAAATCAGAACACGTTTTGCATAGTGGGAAAGGACAACAAAAGGTGAGAGGCAACAGAACCATGGCTAGGTATTCATGACTAATGGGCACTGCATCTCTCCACTCAGCATGGAGAGAGAATGAAAAACCAATGGCATTAACACTAATAATTCTCTTAATGCAAAAAATCAGAATGTTTGAAGCATATGGCCAGGTGTGACTGTCTAGTGCTGGAAGTGGCTCTTGGAAACATTAATATAACCTGCAGTAGTTCCAGTCTTGCAGGCAAGAAATCTTTATTTTTTTATTTTTTTTTAAACAGAAACTTCGTTATTCTGTAGGATTTCCCCTGCAGGACAGGTGGATTTTAAGACAGAAAGACAGTGAAGGGCAGGGCATATGGCACTGTACTGGGACTCAGGTGATTGGAGCGCTATTCCTGGCTCTGCCACTGACCTGCTGTGTGACCATGAGTTAGTCACTTCATCTCAGTTTCAAACTCAGTTGCTTTGGGGGTTGTGAAAAATGGTTTCCATGGCTCTGTTGATGACTTAGGCCTCACTTCAGCTGGGGACTGAAGCTCATGACTAATTTTAAGTGGGTGAATAGTCCCACTAAAATCTCAAAATACATTGAAGTCAATGTGACCATTCACTTACTTAGAGTCAGATATATCTTTTAAGTACCTGGTTGAATGGGGCCATGACTATAAAAGTGAGCAAAAGCAAGGATTTTGTTGAAAAGCAATTTCTGCAGCTCTAAGACTTTATTAAGAACTATCAGACTGAAAACAGCTTTGGAGTTTCTTTGCACATAGTGCTTATTAAGAAGCTGGTAATACTTAAAGGGGAAAAAAAAAGTCCAGTCTTGCTCTTGTACGTGTGAATTATATAAAAGCATGACCTAGTATTCTAGCCAGGTTCTGTTCTGTGAGGAGAGTACAGGCCAGTAGCAGTGACATAACCTTATTCCCAGATTTGGACCTTAGCGTCCAAAATATGGGGGTTAGCATGGAAGCCTCCAAGCTTAGTTACCAGCTTGGACCTGGTACTTGCTGCCACCACCCAAAAAATTAGAGTGTTTTGGGGCACTCTGGTCCCCCTGAAAAACCTTCCCTGGGGACCCCAAGACTCAAATCCCTTGAGTCTCACAACAAAGGGAAATAATCCTATTTCCCTTCCCCCCTCCAGGTGCTCCTGGAGAGATACACAGACACAAGCTCTGTGAAACTGCACAGAGACTCCCCCCTCTCTGTTCCCAATCCTGGAAACAAAAAGTATTTTCCTCTTCACCCAGAGGAAATGCCAAATCAGGCTAGCAATCCAACACACAGCTCTCCCCTGATTTCTTCCTCCCACCAATTCCCTGGTGAGTACAGACTCAATTTCCCTGAAGTAAAGAAAAACTCCAACAGGTCTTAAAAGAAAGCTTTATATAAAAAAAGAAAGAAAAAATACAAATGTTCTCTCTGTATTAAGATGATACAACACAGGGTCAATTGCTTAAAAGAATATTGAATAAACAGCCTTATTCAAAAAGAATACAAATCAAAGTACTTCAGCACTTATATTCATGCAAATACCAAAGAAAAGAAACCATAGAACTTACTATCTGATCTCTTTGTCCTTACACTTAGAAACAGAAGACTAGAAAGTAGAAAGTACTTCTCCAAAGCTCAGAGGAAACAGGCAGACAGACAAAAGACTCCAAGACACACTTCCCTCCACCCAAAGTTGAAAAAATCCAGTTTCCTGATTGGTTCTCTGGTCAGGTGTTTCAGGTGAAAGAGACATTAACCCTTAGCTATCTGTTTATGACACGCCCCCCAAATTGCAGACAGTGGGGAAGCTCACTGGCGGCAATTTCCTTCTAGAACTTGAAAATAAACAGATTAATACAACACATGCACCTTTACATATACTACTAAGTATATAACTAACAGACTTTTACATTTTAAGAACACTTTTTAACTACTGGATTCTGGGAAACTCTCACGGGAGAGTGCATCAGCAACTTTGTTAGAAGCTCCTGTGATGTGTTGAATTTCAAAATCAAAATCTTGGAGAGCTAAACTCCAACGAAGAAGTTTCTTGTTGTTCCCCTTGGCAGTATGAAGCCACTTTAGTGCAGCATGGTCAGTTTGTAGTTTGAACCGCCGTCCCCAAACATATGGGCGTAGCTTTTCCAGGGCGTACACAATGGCATAGCATTCCTTTTCACTGACTGACCAGTGACTTTCCCTCTCAGACAGTTTTTTGCTGAGAAACACGACAGGATGGAAGTTGTGATCTGTTGCTTCCTGCATGAGTACTGCTCCTATACCACGCTCAGATGCATCCGTGGTTACTAGGAATGGCTTGTCAAAGTCCGGGGCCCTGAGCACAGGGTCCGACATGAGCGTTGCCTTAAGCTGGGTAAAGGCTTTTTGACACTCATTAGTCCACTTAACGGCATTTGGCTGGGTCTTTTTGGTTAGGTCGGTCAATGGGGCAGCGATTTGGCTGTAGTGTGGTACAAATCGCCTGTAGTATCCGGCCAAGCCTAAGAAGGATTGGACCTGTTTCTTTGACCTTGGGACAGGCCACTTTTGGATAGCATCCACCTTGGCCTGTAGGGGGTTTATGGTTCCTCGACCCACCTGGTGCCCCAGGTAAGTCACTCTGTTTTGGCCTATTTGACACTTTTTGGCCTTAACAGTTAGTCCTGCCTGCCTGATGCGCTCAAAGACCTTTTCCAGGTGGAGTAGGTGTTCGGGCCAGGAGTCTGAAAAAATGGCCACATCATCGAGGTAGGCAACTGCAAATTCTCCCAGTCCAGCTAGTAGACCGTCTACCAGCCTCTGGAAGGTGGCGGGTGCATTTCGAAGGCCGAAAGGAAGGACATTGAATTCATACACCCCCGTATGGGTGACGAATGCTGACCTCTCCTTGGCAGGTTCATCTAGCGGTACTTGCCAGTACCCCTTGGTTAAGTCTATGGTAGAGATGAACTGGGCACGTCCCAACTTTTCCAATAGCTCATCAGTACGTGGCATTGGATAGTTGTCCGGACGAGTTACAGCATTTAGCTTACGGTAGTCCACGCAGAAGCGTATTTCCCCATCTGGTTTGGGTACCAGAACCACTGGAGATGCCCATGCACTGGTAGATGGGCGGATTATACCCATTTGTAGCATGTTCTGGATCTCCCGTTCTATAGCAGCTTGGGCATGAGGAGACACCCGGTAGGGTGGGGTTCTGATTGGGTGAGCATTACCTGTATCAATGGAGTGGTATGCCCGTTCAGTCCGTCCTGGGGTGGCTGAGAACAATGGGGCGAAGCTAGTGCACAGCTCCTTGATTTGTTGCCGCTGCAGACGTTCCAGGGTGGTTGAGAGGTTCACCTCTTCCACGCCACCGTCTTTTTTTCCGTCGTAGTAGACACCGTCAGGCCACTCAGCATCATCTCCCTGGACTGTAAACTGACAAACCTGTAAGTCTCTAGAATAGAAAGGCTTGAGAGAATTAACATGGTACACTTTAGGCTTTAGTGAGGAATTGGGAAATGCTATGAGGTAGTTTACAGCTCCCAGGCGCTCTTGGACCGTGAATGGCCCTTCCCATGATGCTTCCATCTTATGGGCCTGTTGCGCCTTCAAGACCATAACCTGGTCTCCTACCTTGAAGGAACGTTCTCTGGCATGTCTGTCATACCAGGCCTTTTGCTCTTCTTGAGCATCCTTTAGGTTCTCTCTAGCAAGGGCTAAAGAGTGTCGGAGGGTGCTTTGTAGGTTGCTTACAAAGTCCAGAATGTTAGTTCCTGGAGAAGGCGTAAACCCCTCCCATTGCTGTTTCACCAACTGTAATGGCCCCTTAACCTCGTGACCATACACAAGTTCAAATGGTGAAAACCCTAAACTGGGATGTGGTACAGCCCTGTAGGCGAACAGCAACTGCTGCAACACTAGGTCCCAATTATTGGAGAATTCGTTGATGAATTTTTTTATCATGGCCCCCAAAGTTCCATTGAACCTTTCCACCAGGCCATTGGTTTGATGGTGGTACGGGGTGGCAACCAAGTGATTCACCCCATGAGTTTCCCACAGTTTTTCCATGGTCCCTGCCAGGAAATTAGACCCTGAATCTGTAAGGATGTCAGAGGGCCAACCTACCCTGGCAAAGATGTCTGTTAGGGCCAGGCACACAGTGTTAGCCCTGGTGTTGCCTAGAGCTACTGCTTCTGGCCATCGGGTAGCAAAGTCCACTAAAGTCAGTACGTACTGCTTTCCTCTGGGCGTCTTTTTTGGGAAAGGGCCCAGAATATCCACAGCTACTCGCTGAAATGGGACCTCAATTATGGGGAGTGGCTGGAGAGGGGCCTTGACCTGGTCTTGAGGCTTACCTACTCTTTGGCATACCTCACAAGACCGGACATACTTGGCAACATCCTTGCCCATCCCCTCCCAGTGGAAGGACTTCCCCACCCGGTCCTTGGTTCTGTTCACCCCAGCATGGCCACTGGGATGATCATGGGCTAAGCTTAAGAGCTTCCCCCGGTACTTAGTTGGAACCACCAACTGTTTTTGCGGCTGCCATTCTTCCCGGTGTCCACCAGAAAGAATTTCCTTGTATAAAAGTCCTTGGTCTATAACAAACCGGGATCGATTAGAAGAGCTAAGAGGCGGTGGGGTGCTCCGTGCCGCCGCCCAAGCTTTCTGAAGGCTGTCATCTGCTTCCTGCTCAGCCTGGAACTGTTCCCTTGAGGCTGGGGTCACCAGTTCTTCCTCAGACTGTGGACCTGGGCTTGGTCCCTCTGGAAGCGATGTAGGTGATGGGGTTGTTTCCGTTGCTGGTGAACCGCTCTCCGCTGGTGCACCTGAGGGTATTTCAGGCTCTGGCTGAGCCTTTTGGGTATGGCTGTCTGTTGTTTCTGCCAGTTCTGGCTCGCTGGCGCCCTCTGGCGTTGAGTTTGAAGATGTGGTTGCAATCGTTGGTGCTGGTTGCTGTTCCAGTTCCGGGCCTGGGACTGGAGATGCTGTGGCTGTTTCAGTGGTAGGCATGGAATCCGGGTCCACTGCCTCTGTCTGGGTCTCTGGTAACACAGACGGGGCCTCTGTGGACGGCTCAGGAACAGGAATGGGTCTGGAAGCTTGCCTGGTTTGGCTACGGGTAACCATTCCCACTCTCTTGGCCCGCCTCACCTGGTTGGCCAAGTCTTCCCCCAGTAGCATGGGGATAGGATAATTGTCATAGACTGCAAAAGTCCACATTCCTGACCAGCCTTTGTACTGGACAGGCAGTTGAGCTGTAGGCAAGTCTACAGCTTGTGACATGAAGGGGTAAATTGTAACTTTGGCCTTTGGGTTGATGAATTTGGGGTCAACGAAGGATTGGTGGATAGCTGACACTTGTGCCCCCGTGTCTCTCCACGCAGTAACCTTCTTTCCGCCCACTCTCAAATTTTCCCTTCGCTCCAAGGGTATTTGAGAGGCATCCGGGCCTGGGGATCTTTGGTGTGATGGTGGTGTAATGAATTGCACTCGCATGGTGTTCTTGGGACAGTTGGCCTTGATATGTCCCGCTTCATTACACTTAAAGCATCTTCCATCTGATGGGTCACTGGGCCGAGGTGAGTTACTGGAGACTGGTGAGGTTGAAGAGTAGGGTATCTGTGGCTTTACTTGGGTGGTATGGAGGGTCTTTGGCTGTCCTCGGTTGTAGGGTTTATGGTCTGTGTGCCCCCTGGGGTAATCGTTCCCCTTGACAGTAGCTTTTTTGGTTTCTGCCAGTTCCATCCATTTGGCTCCAATCTCCCCCGCCTCAGCGATAGTTTTGGGATTTCTGTCTTGTATGTACCGGGTGATGTCTTCAGGAACACCATCCAAGAACTGCTCCATTTGTATGAGGAGGTTCACTTCTTCCAAGGTTTGAATGTTGTTTCCTGTTAACCAGGCCTCATAGTTTTTTGCAATGTAGTAGGCGTGTTTGGGAAATGACACCTCTGGTTTCCATTTTTGGGTTCTGAAGCGCCGACGGGCATGATCTGGGGTTATCCCCATCCTGTATCTGGCCTTGGTTTGAAAAAGTTTATAGTCATTCATTTGCGGCTTGGGCATTTCAGCTGCCACCTCTGCTAAAGGTCCACTGAGGTGTGGCCTTAATTCTACCATGTACTGGTCTTCGGGGATGCTGTACCCAAGACAGGCTCTTTCAAAATTTTCCAAGAAGGCCTCGGTGTCATCACCGGCCTTGTAGGTGGGAAATTTCCTGTGCTGTGGAGCAATAATGGGCGATGGGTTGTTAGGATTGGCTGGAGTCTGTTGCTTAGCCTTTTCTAATTCCATGGCCTGTTGGTGGGCTTCCCTCTGGAGTTCTATCTGTCTTCTGTGGGCTGCCTCTTCTTCTTCGTGCCTTCTTCTGTGGGCCAACTCTTCTTCTGCTAGTTTTCTTTTGTGTGCTGCCTCTTGGGCTGCCTGTTCTCTTTGGAAGGCTGCCAGTTTGAGGCTTTCTTCCTTTTCTTTTATCTCCATCTCTTTTTGTTTCATTTCCAGTTGTCGCCTGTGTTCAGCTTCTTTGATGTGTTCTTCGGCGTTTCTTTTTGCCTTAGAAGTCATGGTTCCTGTTTTCTTGTGTTGGGGTGCCCTCCGGTGTTTATCTTCTGAACTGCAGGTTCTCTGTTGCCTCCTGAAGTCTGCCTAGCAACAGTGCCTTTTCCCTTTTCTCTCTCTAGCTAATGTTCAATTAAGGGAAACCAGAAAAACCACTTTATTTGCATGCATATAAGTGCTGATACTTGCCACCTAATGGGAGGGCTATTGCATGACAAAAGACCCTCAACAGTCTTCTCGCTTAACATGCAAACCACAAACTGCTAGAGAGAGCAGAAAAAAAAAATTCTCCCTGGTTCCCTTTTAAAACCAAACTGTTTCTCTCTGCTAAAAAGCCCTTAGCAGAGAAAAGAAAAATATAATATTCCTACTGGCTTCTGGATTCTGTCTATATCCCGCCGCTGCCACTCATGACATAACCTTATTCCCAGATTTGGACCTTAGCGTCCAAAATATGGGGGTTAGCATGGAAGCCTCCAAGCTTAGTTACCAGCTTGGACCTGGTACTTGCTGCCACCACCCAAAAAATTAGAGTGTTTTGGGGCACTCTGGTCCCCCTGAAAAACCTTCCCTGGGGACCCCAAGACTCAAATCCCTTGAGTCTCACAACAAAGGGAAATAATCCTATTTCCCTTCCCCCCTCCAGGTGCTCCTGGAGAGATACACAGACACAAGCTCTGTGAAACTGCACAGAGACTCCCCCCTCTCTGTTCCCAATCCTGGAAACAAAAAGTATTTTCCTCTTCACCCAGAGGAAATGCCAAATCAGGCTAGCAATCCAACACACAGCTCTCCCCTGATTTCTTCCTCCCACCAATTCCCTGGTGAGTACAGACTCAATTTCCCTGAAGTAAAGAAAAACTCCAACAGGTCTTAAAAGAAAGCTTTATATAAAAAAAGAAAGAAAAAATACAAATGTTCTCTCTGTATTAAGATGATACAACACAGGGTCAATTGCTTAAAAGAATATTGAATAAACAGCCTTATTCAAAAAGAATACAAATCAAAGTACTTCAGCACTTATATTCATGCAAATACCAAAGAAAAGAAACCATAGAACTTACTATCTGATCTCTTTGTCCTTACACTTAGAAACAGAAGACTAGAAAGTAGAAAGTACTTCTCCAAAGCTCAGAGGAAACAGGCAGACAGACAAAAGACTCCAAGACACACTTCCCTCCACCCAAAGTTGAAAAAATCCAGTTTCCTGATTGGTTCTCTGGTCAGGTGTTTCAGGTGAAAGAGACATTAACCCTTAGCTATCTGTTTATGACAAGCAGTTAGCTTGATCTTTCTTTCATTCTTTGCAATGAACTGACATTGAGGCAATCAATACAGCCACTCACTTCAGTGAGCACAGTATTTCAGTCACAGGGCTGTTCAAATGTATGTTATTCAGCTGAGATCTAACAAAGAACTATGCTTACAAATAGACAAAGCCCTCGCTGGAGGATACGAAGACTACTACTCTCGTAGGAGCTAATGGATGCAGTGATTATGTAATGTTGAAAAAAATAGAATATAGATTGCAGGAGGTATCTGATTGCTTTAGGGAAAGAAGCGATCAGCTGTGAAACATGTGAAAAACATGTACAGTCAACTGTGAGAAATAGGTTTGTTATTTCCAAATTCTGTGTTACAAAAACAACAACAACAACAAAAAATGGAAGTGGATGGAGCCCTTGAGTGCAAACCCTAATGTGCAGCTAGAGGATGTGTGTGCTGGTATGGTGACTCTTGGGATGTGCAAAACATCATTAAAATTGGAAGACTGGCTTGTGCAGTACCAGCCCAGGACCACATAGTGAACCAAAGTGCTCAAGAAGTCAAGCACCGGAGCTGACTTTTCTGAGTCCCAAGCAAGGGATCAATTGATCAATCGTCCATCATCTGTTTTGACTAGGACAGGCTTAGCCTCATGGGTTAAAGGGAAGGAACATTTCACATTGCTCTCTAGCAACCCTAGTAGGACAATTCCCATCACAACACAGACAGGTTTCAGAGGGAGACAGGCACTCAGACTTCTTCAGCCAGACATATTGGTCAGCTTAGTTCTGGGCCTTTGAAGAAGGAGAAGCAAGAGGTGGAAGGATGAAGGGGAAAATGGGAAGATTCCCATCTCCTGAAATACTGGGTGGGACCATTGCCTTCTCTGTATATGATTCATATCAGTCAGAAGAGTTGTAAATATCCAGATGACACTGTGTCTATAAAAACATTATTTAGACAATGTCCAGTGCAATAGCAATACATCAGTTGGGAAAAGTATATAAACCTGCATGCTTCAGGGCTTAAGCCAACCATCAACTGGTGGGGTTAGGAAGAAATTTCCTTAAGGGCAGTTTATTCCATAGCTGTCCACTAGAGGTCTCTTGCACCTGCCTCTGAAGTATCTGATGCCAGCCACAGTCGATGACAGGATACTGCACTAGATGGAACATTGGTCCAGTGTGGCAATTCCTACTTTCATTTTGTATTTTTAAAAATGCCCGATCCAATAGGTGTTGTGTAATAATAACATTATTATTATTAAATTATCTACTCTAGTTCTGTTGCACTGACTAGTGGTAGTGCCATTATTAGTGAAGCTTGTCAGGAATTTGACTCATCACCTTCATTGTGGCTCCTATTTTATCCTCTGAGAATGTCCCTACTTACTCCCTCTTACTCATCCTCAGTTCTTTATTCTGACTATGAGATGAACAAAGCAGTTTTTGCACAGTCTTTTGACTAATGAAGGGAGTTCCTCACTAGAAGTGGACAGAATCCTCTTGGCAGAATCCACACCTGCCTGGCCCAGGGTTTCATCACACTCATGACGCTCATACCCAATTTGTTGAGAGGTTCACTATGGTTTAGAGACAAGTTTTATTTTTCTGGTTTTGCATCAAAATCAGCCAAATTCATGGTGTCTCCTGGTTATTTATAACATGCAGCCAGGGGAAACTGGGTGTCTCTGACTGAGTCTCAGGGTGAGATTTCCCCTTCAGGGCTAGAGCGTGACTTGGACTGTGTGCTCTCTGGGTGGTAAAAAACCCTGTTTGGCCCTAGACTAGGGCTACCTGGACCTTAGGTCTGGCTGAGCAGGAGTAAGTACTCCCCTCCTTCCTTCCTGGAGGGGGTGCGCAGGAAGAAGTGAAGAATAGGCAGAAACTTTGCTACACCCACCCTCCCTCCTCACTGCTTAGAATAGCTAAGCATTGTAAAGGGGGATGTAGTAATTGTGACAAAGTTCCTCCTCTACCTTGGTGGGTCCTGCGCTTACTGGCAGATTTGCTCACCTCAGTGATCTTCCCCACAGTCTGGATCAACTCCTCCTGTGTCTGATCAGGCGTTGGGAGGTTTGGGGGGAACCCGGGCCCACCCTCTACTCCGGGTTCCAGCCCAGGGCCCTGTGGATTGCAGCTGTCTAGAGTGCCTCTTGTATCAGCTGCATGATAGTTACAACTCCCTGGGCTACTTCCCCATGGCCTCCTCCAAACACCTTCTTTATCCTCACCACAGGACCTTCCTCCTGGTGTCTGATAACGCTTGTACTCCTTAGTCCTCCAGCAGCACACCCTCTCACTCTCAGCTCCTTCAGCCTCTTGCTCCCAGCTCCTCTCTCTCTCTCTCTCTCTCTCTCTCTCTCTCTCTCACACACACACACACACACACACACACACACACACACACACACACACACACACACACACACACACACACACACACACACACACACACTTCCTCTCCTCTAGCTCATCCCTCCCTACTGGAGTGAGCTCCTTTTTAAATGCAGGTGCCCTAATTAGCCTGCCTTGATTGGCTGCAGGTGTTCTAATCAGCCTGTCTGCCTTAATTGGTTCTAGCAGGTTCCTTATTACTCCAGTGCAGCCCCTGCTCTAGTCACTCAGGGAACAGAAAACTACTCAGCCAGTGACTAGTATATTTGCCCTCTACCAGACTCCTGTACCACACTGGCCTTGGTCTTTCACATAATGTACTGTTGCTTTTAGCTGCCCAAAGCAAGGAGAGAGCAGGAGAGGAATTGTGACTCTACAGTATGGAATGGTTGGGATGATGCAGCTTATGTACCCATCCCTTGCTGATGGGTGACTACAGACACAATCTAACACTTAGTAAGAGGCGCAAGGGACCTGATGGTGTCCATTCTCAAACCCAGATCCAATCACAGCAAAGCATGATGGTGCCACAAGTCTTTTGGAGAGCAGGAATACATGTTTTTGTAGTCTTTCATGGCCCCTTCTGATGGTGTTTGGGATGCTCTGCACAGGGGCAAAGGGAATCAAATCATTCCAAATATAGAAAAAGAGGAAAATGAGATCTGATCTCCAGCTACACCAAAAAGAGCAAACCCCATGGTTTTTTTTTGGTAAGAGGAAAAACTGCAGCATGTGTAACAGTTGTGAATGAACCTTAATAAGAAGACACTTGAAATATGCAAGGAGGGCTGATCCTAAATTTAGAGCTCTCTAAACTAATGAGCAAGATTGACTTTGCAATTTGGTTTTTGAGTCCTGAGATTTGCTTCATGTGCTGAATCCTCGTTGCCTTTCAGACAATAATGCTGATGCTCTGTGGCAAATTAAAATAAACAGCTGTCAGAGCTGTAATAGATTTTAATGTATTTAGACTGCATGTTTTATAAACCTATGACAATGTGGGCAATTTACCTGCATATTTTTCATACATCAGCTACCCCAGAAGACTTAGGAGGTGGGTTGGTGTGTAAAGCATTGGCTCTGCATGCCCAGGACTAAGGTAGATTGTGCAGAAAGCCACATCCCACAGAAAACCCACAGAGGTAAGCTCTTGGGACAGGGATTGGCTCTTGCTATGTGGCTGGCTAGATCGTTGGGTTCAACGGGTAGTGATCAATGGCTTGATGTCTAGTTGGCAGCTGGTATCAAGGGGAGTGCCCCAAGGGTCGGTCCTGGGGACAGTTTTGTTCAACATCTTCATTAATGATCTAGATGTGGGATGGATTGCACCCTCAGCAAGTTCACAGGTGACACTAAGCTGGGGGGAGAGGTAGATACACTGGAGGGTAGGGTCCAGAGTGACCTAGACAAATTGGAAGATTGGGCCAAAAGAAATCTGATGTGGTTCAACAAGGACAAGTGCAGAGTCCTGCACTTAGAATGGAAGAACCCCATGCACTGCTACAGGCTGAGGACTGACTGGCTAAATAGCAGTTCTGCAGAAAAGGACCTGTGGATTACAGTGGACGAGAAGCTGGATATTAGTCAACAGCGTGCCCTTGTTGCCAGGAAGGCTAACGGCAGATTGGGCTGCATTACTAGCAGCATTGCCAGCAGATTGAGGGAAGTGATTATTCCGCTCTATTCGGCACTAGTGAAGCCTCATCTGGAGTATTGCGCCCAGTTTTGCCCCTCCCCCCCACTAAGGAAAGGATGTGGACAAATTGGAGAGAGTCCAGCAGAGGGCAAAAAAAAAATGATTAGGGGGCTGGAGCACATGACTTATGAGGAGAGGCTGAGGGAACTGGGCTTATTCAGTCTGCAGAAGAGAAGAGTGAGAGGGGATTTGATAGCAGCCTTCAACTAACTGAAGGGGGATTCCAAAGAGGATGGAGCTTGGCTGTTCTCAGTGGTGGCACGTGGCAGATGACAGGACAAGGATCAATGGTCTCAAATTGCAGTGGGGGAGGTCTAGGTTGGATATTAGGAAAATCTGTTTCACTGGGAGGGTGGTGAAGCACAGAAATGGATTGCCTACGAAGGCGGTAGAATCTCCATCCTTAGAGGTTTTTAAGGCCCTGTTTGACAAAGCCCTAGCTGGGATGATTTAGTTAGCGTTGGTCCTGCTTTGAGCAGGGGATTGGACTAGATGATCTCCTGAGGTCTCTTCCAACCCTGATATTCTATGATTCTGTGTGTTTGTACAGCTCCTAGCACACTAGGGCCCTGCTCTCAGTTGGAGCCTCAAAACATGGTTATTATACAAATCATAAATAACAATAAGATTCTCCTTTGGAGCAATAGGGAAAGATGACTAGTGATTTTGGATTCCTCAAATTCTGGGTACCCAGCCTGAGACACTTTAAAGGAGGCTTGATTTTCCAGAAATTGTTGAGCAGCTGCTCTCTGAAAATCTAGTTCCTTCATGGTGTCAACCGAGACACCCACAAACCACAAATCACATTTGAAAATCTTAGCCCTTGTAGGTCATTAACCACAAGCTCCTATTTTCTCATGGCCAGGTGCAAAGCCACTAGAAGTCAATGGTAAAAGTTCTACTGACTTTGAATCTGGTGCCAGTACATTGTGCAAATGAACTTGAGAATGGTCACCGGCTTGGGCGAAGTAAGATTGGCTTATTTCATTTGTTTTTAATATGAGAACATTTGCAAAGGAAGGCATGATCGCCATGTGAGTCTGGAAGCTGCAAGTGAGAGGTCTAATGGGGGAATCAGGAAAACATCTTCCCCTCATGATATAGAATAGCACAGCTAAGTGCACCAAGGGCCACTCACATCTTTCTCTAAAGCATCCAGCATTGGATGACAGGACACTAGCTGAGACGGACCATTGATCTGTTCTGGCATTTCCCACATATGCTCATTTTTATGTGTCTGTGTTTCTATTTTCATCACAAGAAAGCATTTAAAATGAAATCAATCAATCAATGCCATTCTGATTTTTACCTTATTATGATCTGTATTACAGTAAAAGCTAGAGGCCCTCGCTGAGATCAGGCACCCTCGTGCTAGCTACTCTACATACACACAGTCTGTGACAGTCCCTGTCCTTAAGAGTTGGCAAATTAAATACACCACACAGACATTTTTAAATGCATCTTTTATGTAGAGATCATGTTGAGGATTCCAAAGTTGGGATTAGTTAAAGGGAGGGCAGTCTTTTTACATCTTAAACCGTTTTGTGAATGAGAGATTAGGGTGGAAATCTCTCATCCAGTAAAGACAATGAGGAAAGGAAAGACAATGATTTAGATCTGCCACTCAACAAATATTCTTTCTATTCTTGTGGATGACAGTTTTCCAAGACCTAACTCTTCTCTATTGGTCTATATAGTTCTGTTTCCTTTATGCCCTTAGATATACACAGATCTGTAATGGTATCTTGCTGATAACGTTTATTTTTTAAACACATGCTGGGCTGCTTGATTATTTGATTTAAAAAAATAAAAGCCTCCAATCTGTCATAATTTGGTTTTACAATCACAGACCAGTGGTCACTTTTCCTCTTTAATCCAGCAAGATTCTTGTTACAGAATCTTGTTGTCCACTTTACAGCCTGCAAGCAAGATCAGTGCAGACACACTAGAGATGACTACTGTACTATGTATAACCTTGAGAGTGTCAAACCATTCTCAGTATTTGTTTGGAGCAGCGGACCTTTTTCTTTTGTTCATTTGTCTTCATGGTGTAGTAAAATGGATGTACTCATGGGCACAATCACTCAGGGAAAGAGCATGGGAGCCTTCGTGACCCACCAATAAAAATACAAGCTAACAGAACAAACAGGAAGTCATAGGATTCCTTGTGGAATACACTCATAGCTCTAATTTTACTCTATCTTATTAAACTGATTAAACTGATTAAACAACACTGACAAACACGAGGTTGTTCAGGGGGTGTGGACTGGCTCTAAATATTATGGCTGCCTTTGGTGGTGCTGCTAAGGGGCCAGCATGTCAGACTGAAGCAACTCAGCAGGTCACAGTGCTTCATATCGATTCCAGAGGTGTAGTGGTGCATGGAATCCAGATGCAGCTCTGTCTATTCTAGCGCAGGTGCTGCTGCTTCTATCTGAGTTTTGTCAGCATGGCACCATGCTAGCATTTCACTGCGAAAATCAGGTTGCAGCTGGATACCAGGAGAACTGGATATGGGTGGATTGAAAGTGAAAGGTTAGAGCTGATATGTACTAGGGATGCTTTCACCTTGCTTTCAGAGAATGTAGGTAAAGAAATAGACAGTTGACCAGGCTAATCTATACAGACAGACAATGGGGGAAGGAAGCGAGAGAAATACAGGGATGAAAAGAAAGTGGGGGAGTGAGGACAATGCAGTGAGGAGAGAAAAGACAGAATTAGAAGCAGGCGGCACAATTCATCATTGTTCTGAGACTCCTTTGCATCAGCGAGGCTAATGCAACGGGGCTATAGAGCAGGTGGAAGCCTCCTCCAGAAAACACCCCTGGATCAAAGAACCCTGTACACAAGTGGAGAGACAACTTTGTGCCACATCTTCAACAGCTGACACAAGGGGTGTTCTGGGGTGGGACAGGTGTGAAGGTGGGGCAGAGAAAAGGGGGAGCATGGCCAGGGCATTGCTGCATTCTGATGGATTTTATGCTCCTGCAAAGCCCACTGAGGTCAATACAACAGGAGGTTAGCGCAGCCCCAAGGACTCCCTAACTTGTGTGGGGCCTGCACTGGTTCATACCGTCCTTGAATATGAGGGGCACAAACTGCCTCCCCTGTGACCCTGTGCACCAGCCAAGGGATGAATCTAGCTCTGGAAAGGTAGGGAAGAGACAAGACAAGAGGAAACAATCCATTGCCTCTAAAACAACTGGCCTCATCTTCTCAATTACAGCCAGGAGGTGTAGTTGCCTCTAGGAAAAAGAAGTCAGTTCAGTTGTTATGAAGCGCAGGAGTGACAGGGAAGTAACACTTCATGATATATGAAGTACTTCCAAAACTTGCACTTTTATAGTAAATCTTGTGATATTTGGTGTTTCTGAAAACCCCAGGTCCTAGAGTCACGTGATTACGTGGGAATCTTGAGTGCTTCCATTTTAAAAATAACTCAGTTTCCAGCCCTCCTGGTTGTGGGGAAAAGATTGAAAATATTATTGCTAAAAGCCCTAAACCCCAAGGCAGACACAAAGCATCTAAGCTTTTTTATTTTCAGACCTCTCATGATTTTTAAGCCAATCTCATGATTTCTGAGAGTCTGACTTGTGAGTTTTGACTAGCTGGGACTGACAATACTGTATATGTATCATATCTGTGTAGAGCTGATTGTCACCATTTTGTGATATACAAAGATACTAATACTACAATTAGTGAACCGCTGGTGAATGGGAACAGCCCCTCTTGCATCAAAAACTGCAATTCTGTTCTGAGTTGAGCTCACCTTCAGAGACACTGCAAGTTGCTGATGCCACCAAACTTGACCTGCTTAGTACTAAAACGTCTATAGTGATAAGTGTCTTACGGGCAATAAATATATTTTATTTTACACTTACATCTTTCACCAACATTTTTTATAGTTATGGTTTTAGTAGGTCTTACAGTGTTTATTTTTTTTATTGTATCTACAGTGACTAGCGATCAAACACTGTTTCTAAAGGTAATGGCAGGCTGATAACATCCACGATGGCAGTAGTTACCCAAGATAGCCAGATACTCTAAAAAGAGAAGGAAACAAAACTGATCAAAGAGTCATGTGAAATAGTTTTCTGAAGGGTTGAAAGCCTTGATAAGGTTTCTTAAAGATGGGAGCATTAAAGATAGTTAAGCAGAGATAATCATCAGAAATCCATCAAGGATATGAAGGACTTCCTTGGAAGGACAGGAACATGAAGGGCTTCACAACATCCCTCTAATCTGTGATACTCACAAGAAGTTAGTCAGTAATATTAGCTAATGTATAATATCTTCCTTACCTGACTAAACCATCCTTGGTCCCAGGCCTTTTTCCTGCAATACGACTTCAGCTTTGTTTTCTACATCTTCACCATATTTTATGAGCTAAAATATCCCTGTAATAAATATTGCAGTGGGATGGCTGGCATGAATATATCACTGACCTCAACTGGATGGGCTCAACACTGCTCAGCTCTGTGTCAGGGCCCTCTGCTCCCAAAATAGCTGACCAAGTCTTCTTTTGTTCAAGAGGAAGAGGCCAATGCTTTTTGAGGTCTGTCCCTGCAGCCAGTGTGAGGAGCAGCAAAAGTGATCACCTTCAAGTTCCTAGATGACCCACAGGTATGCTAAAATAGTTCAAAATGACATGGGTCTACCTTTAATCAGTTACTCATTTTACTCTTAAAGCAAACAGACAAAGACAAAGAATGTGCAACTCTCCAATTAAGGCTTTCTCTGTTGCACTAGGACAGCTCAGACATCCAAGCTGACACAGAATCCCACCTGAGAAAGGCCTTTAATTATGCTGGTTTTGGGTGACTTAAATGAATTTCCTATTTCTAATATTAATGATGAAATAACTTCTTAAAATTCAGCTCCTGCAGCCTTTGCGTGGCAGCTCTCAAAGCATCATTTTTCACATATTCCACCTGGCTCAGCAAGGAAATGTGGGTATTTCCCAGTCTTTGCTTTGAAGTGCCTGAGGTATCATGCTCTGTCAGGTGCAAACTCTAGCTGAGAGAGTTCAAAAACTCTGCAATATGAACTTGCAAACCAAAGGGTCTTGTCCAAGGCAATTTAATCTGTGCAGGTCCCTGCAGTTATAGGATTCTTCCCCTCTCCTATCCCAGAGACAATTGATGAGAAAACTGACAGTTCATTTGCTGTGGCTGAGTGCCTCCAAGGTCCGACTTAGTTATGAAACCGATATAGGAACCTGCATTACTGGTGGGGTTTATAGAGTTCCTAATAGGTGTAACAAACGAAACATTTTCTTTCTTCTCTCTCTGATTTTATCTTCCTACCATATTGATTGAGATGACTGACATTTTTCTGCAGTGGGACAATTATCATAGTTTTTTTCTGATCAGTGCTTTATTGGCACCACTTTGCACAACAAGCTTCTTCGTCTAGCTTCTGAAAAGATTGCTGTCACAAGAAACCCTGGGATCCATTCAGTAATGCTAGAACATTTGCATTGTGCAGCTTGCTCAAGAGGTACAAAATTCTGCCCTCATGTTCATCTGGGCAACTCCACTGAGGCCAGGGGCAAATTCATCCCTGGTGGAACTCCACTGAATGTGGACCATGGAGATTATTCAGAAGAGAACACTGGAAGAATTTGGCACAAGGGCTACACAGTGAATTTACTGGTTTTCAGTGTTTCTGACTGCAAAATAGGGGGATGCAATTGATGGGCCCCCAAAAGCATACAGACTATAAGGATAATGGACATGAACAGTGCTGTTATATAAGGAATGATAATTCATCAACATAAATCAGAAACCTTTCTGGGAAATGTAATGGAAAAGGAAGATTAGCCCTTGCTGGTCAATTTATGCATCTAGGGATCTGCACAAAGGCTGCTGGAACCTGTAGTTCTAGCATATATTGCTAGCAGAGGGATGAGGACTCCACATTACACTGAGTGCTTATTGGTGGCTTGCCCCTACCCCCCAAAAGACCCCTTTGGATTTCGAGTCAGAGAAGTAGCAGTTTCCCAAGTGGGTTTGCTAGCTCAAGATGGAGGCAGAGGCCCTTTTGGAGGGAAACGGGGTGGTGGTACAAAGCTACTGCAACTTCCTTTGCAATTGGGAGTGTCATAACATTTTTTTCCCAGATCTGGACCTTAGCGTCCAAAATATGGGTGTTAGCATGAAAACCTCCAAGCTTAGTTACCAGCTTGGACCTAGTAATGCTGCCACCAGCTAAGAATTATACAGTTCCTAGCTCACTGTGGTCTCCCCAAAACCTTCCCTGGGGGACCCCCAGACTCAGATTCCTTGAGTCTCACAACAAAGGGGAATAAACCATTTCACTTCCCCCTCCTCCCCTCCAGGTGTTCCCTCCCTGGGTTCCTGGAGAGATATACAGAAGTAAGCTCCGTGAATCTAAACAGAGGGATTCCACCCTCCCTGTTTCAAGTCCTTGAAACACAAGCACCGAGAGAGCTAACCTCTCTCCCCTCTCACCCAGAGGGTATACAAAGTCAGGCTTAGTAAATCTGACACAAAGAGATTTTCCCCCTGACTTCTTCCTCCCACCAATTCCCTGGTGAGCTGCAGACTCAATTCCCTGGAGTCCCCACTAAAGAATAACTCCAACAGGTCTTAAAAAGAAAACTTTATATAAAAAGAATGAAAAAGGACATTAAAAATAGTCTCTGTATTACGGTGACAATATACAGGGTCAATTGCTTAAAAGAAAAAATGAATGAACAGCCTTATCCAAAAAGAATACAATTTAAAACATTCCAGCAACTACACACGTGTAAATACAAAAGAAAACAATATAAACCTATTGTCTTACTATCCTTGTACTTACAACTTGGAAACACAAGATTAGAAAGCCAGAAGATAGAAAAATCACTCTCAGAGCCGAGAGGGTCAGACCCAAGACAAAGAACTCACATCCAAAACTTCCCTCCACCCAGATTTGAAAAAGTCTTGTTTCCTGATTGGTCCTCTGGTCAGGTGTTTGGTTCCCTGTGTTAACCCTTTACAGATAAAAGAACATTAACCCTTACTATCTGTTTATGACAGGGAGGGAGAGGCAAAGGGTGCCAGCCCAGCTGATAAATGGTTGTGTTGGCCAGGAGGGGGCATGGCCGGACATGCACTGTTTCAGCTTTGCTTTATGTCTGCACAGAACTCTTCATTTTGTGTGGAACTCAAACCTGCATCGCTGCACACCCCGCTCTGTGGGGTTCCTTAGCAGGAACCTTTTTCAATGTTATTTAGCTTTGTTTCTGGGCTCTCTCTCCTTTTGGAGTCTTCTCTTTCTACATCTGCCCCTCAGTACCCCTTCTCTCATTTACAGTCCCTACTCTTATTACTTCTAAGAACACATTTCTAGCCCTCTCTGTTGCCATGGCAATGTCTCCGTCTGCTTTGCTTGCAATCCTAATTTATCCTCTGACTGTTTTCACTGCATTCTGTTTCCAGGGCTCTTTCCTTCCTCCTTCCAGGCCACTTACCCTCTCCCCTGCCATCTTCCCTCTCCCATTCAAAGATTATTAAAGTTTCTCCTTCCCCTATTGCTACAAGGTATCTCTTTCTCTCTCTTCCAGGTTCCCAAGGATCCTTTGTTAAGGACGATTAGACTTGCAACTTTACAAACTGCTTGGGAGGCCTTTTCAGGTAGATGCAGAAACTGGGGACATCAGACCTCCAACAGAGTAGAGCCCACTCCTCATCAGTCACAAGAACCTGGATGGATGGCTGGGACTCCGAGTTACGTAGGTAGGTGGGATAGTACAGACCCCACAAAAGGGAGCTCTAGCATGTATGACTCATTTACTATTTAATGACTAAGAGAGGGAAAAATATGTGGGGAATCAGGGAACAGGCCTCACTATCTCCTGTGAACTGTAACTGACTAAGACTCTGGCTGATTCTCCTGTTCAAACAGTCAGCAAGATTTCTTTAACCTATAACACTTTTCCTTATGTATTTTTCTATGCCCCTCATTCTCAGGTGCAGGAAGTATACTTGGTATAACCTACAGTTTCTCCTCTCACCTGTATTCTCTTATCTTGTAAATCTGATGCCTTCTCTTTCACTCCTTATGTAAGAAAACAACACACAAAATTCTGTACAGTTCCTAATTATTATCTTTTAATAAAGTGTCAACATTTACCAGATCACAGCACTAACTATGTCGTAGTCACTTCCTAGCCTGCTTGGATAGAGTAGATATGCCATAACAGTAACCCTTCCTTTGTGACTATCCAGTCCCTACGATCTCTCTCCTCATCATCCTGACCCACTTGTAGGAACTTTAATGGAAATCAGGAGCCTAACTACCTTTGAAGATCAGGACCTTCTTTCCCAGCATGCCTTTCGGAGTCTGGCCCTTTAAATTTGGCAGAAGCAAGTAAATGCCACCCTCAGATGGCCATTTTGCAAGTGACTGCAGCTTTGTTTCTTCCAGCTGGTAAGTTCTTTTAGTTCATGGTATGTTTTCATTTTCTTTTTCCTGGGAGATGATGGAATGTTCTCATGCTTAGACTAGTGAGATATTGCAGTTTCTCAGGTAACACCATCTGGTAATTGCTAACTCCTGAACTGCAGCAACTATGTACTGCTGCAAGTAATACAAACTCCCTTCTCAGATTCCTGATACCACAGACGACCTTAGCTTTAAGGAAATAATCGCTTTCATTCATGAAGAATACAGTGAACATCATTTTGCCATTGAACTTGATGAAGTTAGGGTTCTGATTTATGATAGATCAGTCTCAAATGGTCAGGGGGTTGTTTGCTAAATTTATTGGTTTGGCCTAGAAACAAAGCTGGGAATCTTACCAGAGCAACTTTTCTTCCAAGATTTCTGATTGTTTTCTAATTCCAGATAACCTGGAAATACCACCAGAGAAGTCCTTCTCATGGTGTTTCAGAAATTCCTCTTCTAGCTCTAGCCAAAACTCTGAAGTGCAGAGATGTCCTCAACTTTAAATTTGTCAGCAAAAATGGTTCTGTTTGAGTTTGTCAATGTTCTGTTTGGTTCCTGTTTTATCCAAATTGGTTCACTCATCCCAACTTCTGATATTCATAGAAGTACTATGAGAAATCCTATGACCACCTGGGAGTGTGAATGGCAGTCATTACGTCACACACTGTGACTAATGAAAATTTCAGGGAAGCAACAAATGTACAAGACACCTAAAACTTTAATTAAAAGAGAATAGCTGCTAATATTATAGGGCTTTAGAAACAAAAGTGGAGCAGTTATTATGCTGTCCAGGTGAGAGACATCCATGCTAATTCCTTCATTACAGTATCTTAGCTGAAATTAGAGTTTCTTAATATTCTTTCTACCTATTTCAGTTCTGTGTATATTCACTGCATCTCATTCTGCTATTTTACTATATCTGCAGATGTGCGCCTTCTGTGCTTCTGCATATACACAAGGCACTACAAAATATCACCAGTGTAATGACATTATTAATGCTTAGTCTGTCAGCAGTAAATGCAAATGACAGCATGTCATTTTTACTATAGAAAATGGGCTCTTTAGCAAGGGTATGTAGCATAACCCCAAATAGTTTGGGTTGGGATTTTGCAAGGAGCTGAGCTAGATTTTCACACTCCCCACTAGACTACATTGAATTTCAGTGGGAAGAGAGGTTCTGACTCTCTGTCTCCTTTGAAAATCCTTCTCCCCCTTAAGTATGTGCTCACAATGGATCCTTAATGACTTATACTTAGAACAAGTATTTTCATCACCTGCATCCCTCAGCCTCTCTTGCTACCCCCACCCCCAAAATAGTTTTTAAAAGGGCGTTTAATAGGAATGTTTTGTATTAAAAAAAAATGTGCACTGTTAATGTTGGTGTAGGCCAGGCTCCAGTGGGCAACCCTGTGTTACCTCAGAGCAGGTCTAACAGACATGGTATTAACACTACCACTTACTGGGGCTCCCAGTGATATTAGTATTGATGTTAGCATGATGGCTACCATTTTGGCTTGCACACCAGGGACTGAACCAGTGACTCCTAGAACTACAAGGCTGAGCTGTTACAGCTTAGGCTCGCTAGCTCGGGTTGTTTCAGATTCGTCTATTCTGTGAGACGGGCCACCTGTAACATTGACCAGTGGAAAAAAGAACAGGCATACTTGTGGCACCTTGGAGACTAACAAATTTATTTCAGCATGAGCTTTCGTGAGCTACAGCTCACTTCTTTGGATGCACAGAAGGGTTACATAAGCAACAGCAAAACATTTCCACTAAAGTATTCCTGGTGCAGACAATGCTTTTGTCAAATCAACTAGTTGAAAAGATGGACTGCACTTTAAATGAAATGTTGGGTGAGTTAAACCTGAACTGAAGTGAAAATTGCTTTCCACAGAAAGTAAAAGGAACGTATTGTATTTTAAAGGTTGCCAGAAATATTATGCAACTGTTTAACTTGCATTCTGCAGAATATTCAACATTTTGCAGGGTAATAGGAGGGCTCAGCTCAGAGTGGAGTAATTATCTGCTGTGTATTTTCAGTGTTCTACTTAGCAATAGCCCACATGCAGATCTGCTATGAACACTTGCAGAAGTGACAAATAATTTCTGGAGGTTATCAGCTGAGAGAAGGGATATTTGTTGTTTTAAACAGCCTTGTGGGATCTTTAGCATCCACCTGCACCACAAATAACCCAAAATAATACTTAGCAGTATTGACTTCCAGTAAGGAGCTCTTGATGTCTTAAGCGCTGTGGAAACATTAATTAATGAATCCGTCCTCACAACGCTTTTGGGGGTTAGGCAAGTAAATCCTATTCCTCTTCTGTGGACAAGGAGACTGCGAGGGACAGAAGTTAAGGTCCATCTTTTAAAAGATGTCAAATAATTTGGGGTGCCCTGAGCAATGACAAACTGTGAGACCCAAAATTATGGGAATCTTTTGAAAATATGCATCTTAGGCTCAGACTGACTAGCTCCTAAGTGCCTAAATCTCTTGTGAAAATGAGATGTAGATGCCAAAATTAGTTCGGCATTGCAATGGTGAGTGCTGCAGTGCCTAAATACCTTTTAAAAATTAGTGCCTGCATTTTCAAAAGGGGCTAATGACCTCCAGTGCCTCAATTTTTAGGTGCTCAGCTTGAGCCACCTTAAAGGGGCCTGATCTTCTGAGAGTACATTCTTGGGACTTTCTGAAAATCAAGCCCTTTTAAAATGTCTCGAGCTGGTCACGAAACAATCATCAGTTACTTTTGAAAATGTAGGGCCCACATGTCTCATTGTCGTGTCAAATGAGGGTTATGCTAGGAGTCATTGCTGCATAGGACTAGAGGTTGTACCAAGCCTGAGTTTTGTGGGCTTGATGCAGGGATTGTTTGTGTGGTGTAGCAGAAAGAATCCTCCTCCAATGCAAACACCAAAAATGTAGCTTGGGGTATGTTCCCCACCTATGTGTGTATGTAATGTCAACACCATGGATCTACTAGCCCACTTCCAGATCTCCCTTAGCTCAAACCAATTCTCCCTCTTCACACTGGAGTGCAATGAGCTCCCCTGTGCAAGTTCCAGGATGCTTGGTCCTCCTTTCCTGTGCAGTTGAGCTACAACAGCTCCACTGAGTCCAGGCCCTTCCACACTCATCGTTTGGCTGGGAAGTGGGAGATTTGCTCCACAGTAGATAAATGTATATAAACAGTTACAGTGCAAGATTTTTAAAAGTGACTCTTGATTTGGAGTGCTTCCATTTTTTGTATTCTTCACTTGAGGCACCTCAGAGGGGCCTGATTTTCAGACAGTGCTGACCCCCAGTCTCTGACCATCTGGCTTTTTGAGGTGTCTCAAGTTGTTATGTTCTGAAAAATTGAGGCCAGCAATGCCTCTCTGCCATGTACATTGGCCGAACTGGACAGTCTCTCTACGTAAAAGAATAAATGGACACAAATCAGACGTCAAGAATTATAACATTCAAAAACCAGTTGGAGAACACTTCAACCTCTCTGGCCACTCGATTACAGACCTAAGTCACAATATTACAACAAAAAAACTTCAAAAACAGACTCCAAGGAGAGACTGCTGAATTGGAATTAATTTGCAGATTGGACACCATTTAATTAAGTTTGAATAAATACTGGGAGTGGATGGGCCATTAGGCACAGTAAAACTATTTCCCCATGCTTATCTTCCTCCCATACAGTTCCTTATATCTCCTTGTCAAGTGCTGGAAATGGGTCATTTTCATTACTACTACAAACAGTTATTTTTCTCTCCTGGTGACAACAGCTCACCTTAACTGATCACTCTCCTTATAATGTGTATGGTAACACCCATTGTTTCATGTTCCGTGTGTGTGTATTTTCCTTCTGTATTTTCCACTACACGCATCCAATGAAGTGAGCTGTAGCCCACGAAAGCTTATGCTACAATAAATTTGTTAGTCTCTAAGGTGCCACAAGTACTCCTATTCTTTTTACAGAATCACTAGTCACTTTTGAAGATCTTGCCCAGGATATATATCCATGAGTGAAGTACCACAGCATATAAATAAAGGGAAAGTGAATTGAACCGAGTTTTACTCTGAGGTCAAACCAGAAGGAACTGCATTTTCCCCTCCATAATGTAACATAACTGGATCTCACATGTCCTTCATGCAGCACGTCCTTCTTTGTTTAAATAAGAGTTTGAGCAAATAGTTAGGGAAAAAGTATATTTTAAAACATCTAGATGTTCACCTGGATGTTAAGCTGGGGGAAGAAAGTCTGTAAGGAAAGATGAACCTAATCAACAGGGCAATTCTGCTAATTTTTCCAAAATACCTTGCAGAACTAGCTGTGGGCCAGAGCAAACAGGCATAGAGCTGGCTCTGAGGCTAAACTGTTTGAAGAAATATTTCAATACCTGGAGGAGTGGGTAGCAAACAAGCTTGAGTTATTTATATGCTGCACTAAATAAAAAGAAGGGAAAAATTAGGAGTAAAGCCAAGCAAAAACAAGAAAGCTGTGCCTTTTTATTCACAATTGTATCCAGGAGCCAGCAAGGGCCGAAAATAGCATTCTGCATACAAGACTCATTTTCACCCACTTCTTTTTCACTTCTGGGCTGCTTGAGTAAGGTGACCATATTTCCCTAAAGTGAATCCGAGACAGGGTAAGTGACGATGCCAGGCGTTTCGGGCCAGCCACCAGTGCTCAGCCCTTTTGGAAATCAGGCACAAAGTGACTTGCCTAAATGCATGTAGTAATTTAGTGTCAGAATCAGAACCCAGGTTTTCTGATGCCTAGTCCCATAATCCAGCAATTGGACAATGCTGCCTCCCAAAAGAAACTAAACTTGACATGCACAATAACCACAACTAGCAGATGATTTAGATCTCATTCTGCCTCCCTTACAGTGAGTGGTACAGTAAGGTACTACTCAGTGTGAGGGCATTCATGGCAGAATTGGACCCATGATAATACAGGACCTAAGCAAGCTAAAGATTTTGGACAGAAAAATAAGCCTGTTTTTAAAATGTCCCTGTCTGCGATTAGCATTTGCATTTTACAAACGTTTTTATCTAAATGCAAATGTCTGCAGAATACTAAGATTTCCCCCCCCTTCATAATAAAACCACAATTTTTAGAGGTGTAGGGGGGGTTGGGAATCACTGAATATATTTTAAAAAGCAGTAGCCATGGTAACTGAGTTGCATTCTGTTACTAGGGTAACTGGTGCAGTAATAATGTTTGCTCTAAAGTCAGACAAACCTACTGATGATCTGTTCATTTAAGATATTGTATAGATTGTGGAGCTATTTTTTGCATCCAAATCTGTAAATCAGAAAAGCAATTTACTATCTATTAATATGACCAATATACTATATTACTTCCATCTTCAGCAAAGCTTTTCTTTTAAGATTCCTTAGATTCTCACTCTTAGTATTTTTTAAAACTGATTCTTCAAAGTGAAATGGATGATACAGAATAACATTGAGTAGGAATCTTAAGCCTGGGAGAAATCTTGAAAAAGAATCCAACCATGAATTCCCCTGAAATCTTTCAAATTTAAAACAGAGCTTCACATACTTTTTAGCCGGAGACCACAAAGTAGGTTTGGCTAAAAATTTGCTAATGAATTAAATCAATACAATTTGGAATGAGTTCTATCTGAAACAATCAATACAAGCTCAGTGATGTACAACAGGCAGGCTGCTAAATTAGTCTAAATAAATTTACAATTGATTTTATGTTTTAAAACTGAATTAGAGCATTTATAGTCCCAATGAATAAGATCAACTACAACTTATGCAAACAAGCATGTTTGTTTGGTTTGCCTTATCTAATACGAGTGGTGAACTTTTTACTATTTAGAGTTATGTAACTTTTATTAACAAAATAAACTTCAGAATTGCTTGGCCCTAAAGCCCATTCTACACCACAAACAACACTGTGCCAGGAAAGCGACTTGCAACATAATTGTGCCTTAGATACCTGTAATGAGGCTATTTTTAAAATTGTCTATATGGATCTTCATTACTGAAGTATCTGAATGCCTCCCAAACATTAATGAAGTGTGTGTGTGTGTGTGTGTATTATTAGCCCCATTTTACAAATGGGGATCTGAATTTCAAGGGAGGATAGATAATCACAACAATTACTCATTCGTACTTCCCAGTACAGCTAAGGCATTCCTTCCCTCCAGGCTCAGATTGCAACTCCAATTACTTGCCTGATGTTTCCCACTGTGAATGAGTAGGGAAGAGTTGAGCTGTGGGAGGAGAGTTGGCTCCCCCTTTCTCCCCAATTTACCAGCAAGAATAGCTGGCTGAGTGCACAGGCAGGAGAAAACTCTTTCATGGAAAGGGGTGAAGTAACAGACTCCTCTTCCTGAGCAAGGAGGAAGCAGGGAAGGACTGTGATTTGGAGCGAAGTCTCTAAGTCCACAGTGCCCTTTGGGGCAGCTTATGCACCAGCCTTTGCTGAAAGCTGGACCCAATGTCACAATCTAGTCCAATGTGGCTTGTCCAAAGGTATACAGAGAGCCTGTAACAGTGGCAGGAACTGAACCCAGGTGTCTATTTATCTAGATATTTATATTGCCCATGTCACCCTAGTATTTGTGTGCCTCACAGATTGTGAATTTATCCTTGAAGCACTCCTGTGAGGCAGGGAAGTATTATAATCCCCACTTTACCAATGAAGACCAGAATGACAAAGATTGAATGACTAGTTAAGTTCACAGGGGAAGTCTGTGGCAAAGTTGGGAATTGAAACCAGGTCTCCTGACACCTGATCTATATAGAATAGATTTGTCCTTAATCATGATTGGTAACAAGATTATTCCAACCAATATTCCAGCATATCTATGAAACATGGGAAGGTCCAGTTAATGTTACAAACTGAAACCAGGTGTAGAACCAGATTTGCATAAAATTGTGTTGTAAGCAGGTTCCTTCAGAGAGTTACAAGGCAAGCTCTGAGGTTCAGGGATGTGTATAGTGCTGCAGGACCATGTGGCTAGGGGCCAGAGGTGAGCAAATATAAAGAAGTAATTATGGTAGAGAAGCCTCAAAAGGAGCTGAAGCGAGCAGTATAGCTAACATGGCTTGTTCTTTGCCTTCTCTCAAGTCTGCAGGAACCTTTCCACAGCAACTCTCTATATTGTAGGTGTTTGGGAGGGGTTTGCAAGATTGGGGTGCAACATGGTTCCCTCAGAACCCCACAGATGTACTTGGGTAGAGATCACAGTTGCCAACTTTCACATGGTAAATAAGGACCTTGACTTTCACAATAAGCCGAAAATCAAGCTAATCCCATTTCAAAACAAGCCAGTCCCTAAGAACCCCAACACTCTATGTGAGTAGACCCCCCGCTCCCCGGAATGCAGTCTGGGACTGTGGTGGGCCCGCTGTGCACCCCTGACTCTTCCCCCACCCCTGCTTGCTGGGAGACAATTTAAAAAAAAAAGCTACAAGCCAAAAATTAGCTAACATGCAACTCACAAGCCAATTAAGCCAAAAACAAGCCCAATTTCTGCAGTTTTTTTGGTGGGTTTGTCATGTCTGGTAGAGATCATGGGAGATAATAATGATCCTAGATTTTTAAAGAACCTGGTTTACTTTCTCCTAGCAATGCATGCACCTAATGCTCATCAGCATTAAGTGACTCTCCTCATAATACGCATCTGTAATGACCACTAGCATGAATCACTCTCCTGTCCTTGCTGCCTGCCCAGTAACTCCCAGCAATTCTCAGTAATGCTCTTCTTTGCATGAACAAGTCCTAGTAGTATTAGCTATAAGTGAACTAATTCATAATATATTAGAGAGAGAAAGACTTTGCTCCAAGACCAGTTTTTTGGCATAATCAGGAATATAAGTGAGCAATCACTCTTAGGAAACTTAGAAATTAAAAATGGGAAAAGGTTTCTTTTGTTCATCTTGCTGCAAATAGGGGATTCTCCCCTAGAGTATATTTTCCTGTAGTATTTTAAAGCCCAAAATATAAAGCTTCTACCACTTCCCTGGGAGAGTATTATACAGCAGAATACACCTAGCTGCCCTTGAATTTAGTCTAATTTTCTCCTTGCTTACTTAAAATCCCATTGTTCCTAGTTATACTCCTTTGTTGCACACTAAATAATTTCTTTTCCTTCTGGTGTCAGTGCCCTTCAGATATCTCCAAAATGCTCTGTTGCCTCCTTAGCCATTGCTTAGCCAAACTATGTATGTTGAGCTGTTTTAATCTTTCTTCCTAAACCAGTCCTCCGGCTTGCAGATAGTGGCATGGTTTTTTTTTTGTTTTGTTTTTGTCATTGTGCCCTGTATTCCCTCCGGTTTGTCAACAAACAAGGGAAGGGATGGTCAAAAGCTTTCCAAAGCCAAACCTGTATTTGAATATAGCTTTTAAAAACAATTAACAAATAGATCATTTATCAGACTGGACATTTCTTGAATGAACTCGCTGTTAAAAAAAACAACCAAAACCAAAATCAAAACCTGTTGGGCTGAAGCTGAAATGCTACTGTTTTCTTTTTGGAGGAGGTAATTTGTTATTGCACTCACAGACCTATGTTTAAGCTGATAGGATATTATAAGGATTCTACTTCTGAATACCAAATTTTAAAAACTCTAATTAGTCTGCCAGTTCGCCTGCATTCCAGACCTACTTGACAAACAGCCCAAGTACAATATGTTCTTGTCTGCTGCAACTGATGGATACACAACACTTTCCCCCCTCTCCCACCAGACAAGTATCTATGTAGCAAGTGGCTCAGTGGCTTAAAAGTACTGTAGGTGCTATGTAAAGCATATATTACAATACTATGCTCTACTAAATGGGACAACCTCGGCTTGAATCCCTGACTTGGTTTCTAGGGTTGAGATTTTCAAAGCTACCTAGAGGATTTCTCTCTGTAACGCTATTAGAATTTCATGGGAGATGTGTGGTTTAATTCCCCTAATGGGCTTTGAAAATCTTAACCTACATGCCTGTTTGGTGGAGATTTGGGAACTTGCTCACGCTCCAGATTTCATTTCTCCATACTGCAGTCTAAAGCCTGGAGCCTGCCAGTTGTTCCTCACAGGAAGCCCCCTGGGTCTTTGTGCTGGTGAAGTGGTCCACCTGCACAGAACAACTTGCAGGATCAGGTCCCCAACACATTGGTTATGTGGCTAGAAGCTTTAGTATTTGTGTTCTAAGACTGAAGTTTAAGGGGCATCTATGCTAATAAAGCCAACAAAATAGGACTGTCAGGTGGCTGCAAGTGGCGAGCATTCTTGGAGTCACTGTGTACAGACAGGACCTTTGTTACCAGTTGTGATTTTCTATCTCAATTCTTTCATTGGGCTTGACCCTGAACAGTGCCATTATGGAGTAGTGTATCTACATGCACAAGGCAGAAAGTGATGAGGAGAACAGAAGAACCTGATCGTATATTAATGAGATTTCTGCCACTGAGAAACCAAATAACTACTGTCTAGAAGCCAGAGTGGGGCCTAAACAGGAGAATGTAGCATAATTCCTCATTCGCATGCTGAGGATCAGAAGTGCCCATTCTTCATATATACCCTGCCCATTTTTTCTTTTTATTCTTGCACTTTGAAGAGTAGAGGCCTGATCCTAAATCCATTGACTTCCACAGGAGTAGGATTATTCCTAGTGCCAAAGCTCACCTGTGCCCACATTTAACCTCTGATGACATTTGCACTGAGCATAATAATCTTGAAGGATCAAAGCTGTGGCATGATAGGATGCAGTCCCTTCAAATCTACACCCATATCTACTCACATATGGATCCATATTATTGGTGGCAACTTTATAGGTCTGGATTTTGGTTCTGGATACTCAGCCCAATCTATGCTTTTTTATTTTTTTATTTTTAAGGATGAAGCAGACATACAACTGAGTAAATCCTCACCCTCACCAGCTTCCTACAGCACACATTTTATTCTAAAACTAGGAAAATCTGCAGCCTTTCCTTTTCCCAAAAGATATAATAATGGGTGCAGAAGGTCAGACTAGATATGACCAGCTGCTCTTTGGCACTAGAGCGCTAAAAGAATATAAATAAATAAATTAAAATTAAAGCCATAACTTACACGAAAATTGACTTAACACTTAACATGGTTTTTACCCTTTTGAAACAAGTTCCTAGTCTGTATTTCAAATAATCACATGGGATACTTTAATTTGACATCTAAGTAAAAATATCTTTGGCTGAATCCTCTGATGGGATAGCTCCATAGATGTGACCATCCTTGACTTCAGTGGAACTACACCCCTTTACACCACCTGAGGATCTTGATATACTTTATTTTGCCTCATTTGTGGTGTTTACCACAGGGGCAGGCAACCCATGGCATGTGTGCCAAAGGCAGCACGTAAGCTGATTTTCAGTGGCACTCACGCTGCTTGGGTCCTGGCCACCGGTCCAGGGGACTCTGTATTTTAATTTAATTTTAAATGAAGCTTCTTAAACATTTTAAAAACCTTATTTACTTTACATACAACAATAGTTTAGTTATATATTATAGACTTAGAGGAAGAGATCTTCTAAAAACGTTATTGTATTACTGACACGCAAAACCTTAAATTAGAGTGAATAAATTAAGACTCGGCACACCACTTCTGAAAGGTTGCCGATCCCTGGTTTACCATTTGCACTCCATTCAGCTGACACCATAAAATTAGACTTGTTGGTTTTACTCTTTGATCAAGTCCCTCAGAGCTATTTGTGAATAAGCGCCTTCATTTTCTGGTTTTTTGCACAGAATCTACTGCACAGTCTGTCATGGTTATAGTTTACAATACTGACACTCCCCAGAATCTCTCACATCACTCAGACTGCTTATCAGATGTCTACAAATACTGACTCTTTACATCACCTACAATGGGTTTTATTGATCTTTAAAAAACAACCCCTCCCCCCCACACACTCTACCCCGTAAAGTTATAGGAAAGTTTTTGGTGGCTGACAGGCAATTTAGCACTGAGGGTAAGTAAGTACATGCTTAACTGTTCTGCTGACTCGGGGTCTATGAACCTAACCTTAGTAGGTTTTACTCATGAAAAAGTCTTGTTACCTTTGGTGGAAGTTGTATCTGCATATGGAATGCAGGATTAGACCATATGTAAAATAAGGTAAAGTAAGGCCCTGGGAACTGGATGATCCATGTTACCTTGGCAGGTTGTTCCATTAACTTGGACAGCTAGATAGACAAGCAAATCTTGCTTATCTCAGAGGTCTGTGCTTAGAGTACACATGCATAAGCCAATGTTTTATTGACTTTAAGAAGGGAAAAGTAGCCTAACATTTTATAATCTGTTTTTGAGTATTTTGAGCACCCTCTCTTTGGCCAACTTGTAATGTACAAGGTGGGATAGACCAATAAGAGGGTACCTTTCTTTTCAAAGTTATTTCTTTCCACTCACTTATTATTGTCGCAACTAGGGCCCCAACAGAGATTGGAACCATGATCTGCAAGGCACTATACAACATAATTAGCGTTCCTGCCCTGAAGAGGTTACAGTTTAAAATGGCAAGACAGACAAAGGAAATATTATCCCTCTTATACTATACCAGCGTATATAAAGAAGTACAGCCCCTTTAATAGTGTATGCAGTTACTAGGTTACTTTTTTTTCCTGGTATAGCTATTCCTGTAGCTATTCCTGGAGGGGAATCACTGTATTGATATAAGTCATATTTCAGTTGGCATAACTGTACCCACATTGGGGCTTTTACTAGCCTAATTACTCCAGTTTTAAAAAAAAATCACACTTCTAATTGAAATAGTTACACTGGTACAGCTTTTAACCGTAGACTTGGCCTAAGTGACTGCCTAAGACATTCTTGGGCTTTGGTCCTTTTTTTTTAAACCCAGTTTCTCTTTGGTAGAAAATGCTATCATGTCACTGTAAATTGATGACATCATAGCGGACGTTGTGGCCAGACGGTGGAATGGCAGTCAACCTTTACACTGAGTTTTCTTCATTGAATGGAGAGTAACCAATAGCTTTCTCTCATCTCAGATTCTTGTCAACACATCTGACTGAGTTGCAGTGCATACAAAGTTTATCCTTTCCACTCTTAATCAAGTATCAGAGGGGTAGCCGTGTTAGTCTGGATCTGTAAAAGCAGCAAAGAATCCTGTGGCACCTTATAGACTAACAGACATTTTGGAGCATGAGCTTTCGTGGGTGAATATCCACTTCCTCAGATGCATGTAATGGAAATTTCCAGAGGCAGGTATATATATGCTAGCAAGCAAGCTAGAGATAACGAGGTCAGTTCAATCAGGGAGGATGAGGCCCTGTTCTAGCAGTTGAGGTGGGAAAACCAAGAGAGGAGAAACTGGTTCTGTAATTGGCAAGCCATTCACAGTCTTTGTTCAATCCTGAGCTGATGGTGTCAAATTTGCAGATGAACTGAAGCTCAGCAGTTTCTCTTTGAAGTCTGGTCCTGAAGTTCTTTTGCTGCAGGATGGCCACCTTAAGGTCTGCTATAGTGTGGCCAGGGAGGCTGAAGTGCTCTCCTACAGGTTTTTGTATATTGCCATTCCTAATGTCTGATTTGTGTCCATTTATCCTTTTCCGTAGAGACTGTCCAGTTTGTCCGATGTACATAGCAGAGGGGCATTGCTGGCATATATTACATTGGTGGATGTGCAGGTGAATGAACCAGTGATGGTGTGGCTGATCTGGTTAGGTCCTGTGATGGTGTCGCTGGTGTAGATATGTGGGCAGAGTTGGCATCGAGGTTTGTTGCATGGATTGGTTCCTGAGCTAGAGTTATTATGGTGCGGTGTGCAGTTACTGGTGAGAATATGTTTCAGGTTGGCAGGTTGTCTGTGGGCAAGGACTGGCCTGCCACCCAAGGCCTGTGAAAGTGTGGGATCATTGTCCAGGATGGGTTGTAGATACTTGATGATGCGTTGGAGGGGTTTTAGCTGGGGGCTGTATGTGATGGCCAGTGGAGTCCTGTTGGTTTCTTTCTTGGGTTTGTCTTGCAGTAGGAGGCTTCTGGGTACACGTCTGGCTCTGTTGATCTGTTTCCTAATTTCCTCGTGCGGGTATTGTAGTTTTGAGAATGCTTGGTGGAGATTTTGTAGGTGTTGGTCTCTGTCTGAGGGGTTAGAGCAGATGCAGTTGTACCTCTTTAATAGAGACCTCTCCAGCACTTTGGATTATTTTTACTACTGTATATTACTATGTTACTTCCATATTATTTGGTTTGCTCACTGCTTTATTACGCATGAAGGACTTTTCAATATTGCTACTCGTCTTACGGTGTGGCAGCAGGGAGCAGCTTTTCAGAGAACAATGGTGAGCACGTTATATGGGTTGCCAGGTGTATGCATGAAAGTACCTTAGTGCTGATGTCACTGTTTAGAGTTGTACAGCTGCTAAAAAAAACACAGTAACTGCGGTGTTTGTTTTGTTGTCAGAAAGCTGAACTGAAACTGAGCATGGGAATCATATGCAGTTTTGGCCAGAAAAGCTGCATTATCCTATCATATAAATAAACAGGGTAGAACCCAATACTGCTTGGATTTAGTTATTACGCTACAGCATAATCAAGCCCCCCAATACTCTGAAGCAATCTGTGCCTACATTTTGC
This sequence comes from Gopherus evgoodei, assembly GCF_007399415.2. NCBI lineage: Eukaryota > Metazoa > Chordata > Testudines > Testudinidae > Gopherus > Gopherus evgoodei. The sequence goes on along the minus strand of NC_044325.1, from coordinate 109,023,805 downwards.
AGCAAGACTCTCTCTGGCACTCCCATGCTACTTCTACAGCACTGGAAATTTTGAAGTAGCCTCAAGGAAAATTAAACAGTGAGAGCTTTGTTTAAATATGGATTTAAGTACCTCAACGAATAATATAACCAATACAGAATTGTTTGCTTTGTTTAATTGTTAAACAAAATTGTTTTATTTCAGGCAGCTTCTACATTTAAAGAGACACAACTGGGTGCCTTAAAATCTGAATCCAGTAAAGGAGTAGTAAGGATGTTGCTCAATGTTGTAATGGCGCTTTGTATGTTCAAAGAATTATATGGACTAATCAATGCTCACAATGTTCCTTTGAGGTAGCTGGGTAAGTACCATTACCCTCATCACACACATGAGAAAATGGAGGCAGAAAGGTGAAGTGACTTGGCCAAGGCCACACAGCAAGACAGTGGTAAAGCCAAGACAGCATGAATTCCCAACCCTCTATTTTTTCCTCCAGATCACACTGTTTCAAATAATAGCTGGTTTAACACCAGGGAGCTAGACCTGTGGAATTTAAATATAGATAATATATTACCTTGGGTCTTTCAGAACCCAAAGCAGTGGTAAATTAACTGTTTCTCTCTAGGTGGTTTCAGGAATAAATCAATGGAAACACAGTGCTTCTGTCTGATAAATGATTGATACAAGCAAGCATGCTCTTATCTAACACTACTGTTTATTAGATATTAAACACACACACACACACACACACACACACACACACACAATATATTTAGGACATCCCAGATCTAGTTGCCCACTGTCTAGATGGTTTTGGGTGATCACCAGCTGGGCTTCCAGGATCCCTCTTTCTGGCCAGATGATGGGGTGTTTAAATGTCAACTCCTTGCCCTAAGAAAAGGTCCCTTGGACTTCTCTGAGGTATTAACTTTTACCTTTTGATAGCTCACTCTAACAAAGCATATAACCTATAGTGACTCCTAGGGGGCCAGCATAATAACCTCTACTGGGTCACCAATTCTCCTAATTTCAATAAACTACTCAACTCAAAACATTTCTAATCAAAACAACACTATGTTGGGGCACCTACGATCATTTCACTTACTTTCTTCCATAACTTTCTGTCCCATGCTCCCATTCTGATTAGCAAACTGCAAGTATGCAGCTGTCGGAACTTGCCTCACAAAGGCTTAAGATTATTCCTTGCTATGTGGTATTTGGTTTTCAGCTGCCAGTGATTGAACATGCAAAATGGCTGACTGCAGTTACTGTCAAATTCTGGGGTACATGCAGAAATGTTAAATTCCCAGGTAACAAGATAACCTAATACAAGCAAAACATCCTTGGACTGGCTCACCATGGTGCTATACCTGGAGTCACAGGAAAGTCACAAAAGCAGAGACTATCATAGAGAGTAATCAAGTCACAAGAGACAAAATAGACCCTCCTTATGGAAAGTGAAGGACCTGTGTGCTCTATAAGGTTAATAGATTCCCCTACAACAGCAAATGATGTAGTCAGTTTAAGCAATCCCGCCTTTTTCTAACTAACTCTGCATTGTGTAAATATAGAACAAGCACTGTAAGTTCTGGAGCTAGTATTTCATAGAAATTGTCCTGCTATGGACGGCAGCACATTCTAGCACAATATCTCATTTCCTGTGATTATTACATTTCTCCTGTGCAAGACACCCTCAAGCATTTGCTGCGTGGGTTGCAGAAGCACAACTGAGCTGTGGATTATGAACTCTGGATATTTATTTTTTTAATTTAGTTTTTGGCTTGTAAGGGAAATCCACTTAGTAGGAATCTGAAAGTTTTTTGCTTTTCCTGTTGAGATTCCATTTCCTGGACCCTTGTAATCTGAATTGCTTTTATAAGCCATTTTCCTTAACTAGCATTTCTCCATTATTATCCTCTGACACAGTTTGGCCTGCTTCAATAAGATCTTTTGCCTATGTAAAAGTATGTTCAGGCGATAGGCTTTCATGTGTTTATTTGCACCATACTCTGCTTCTTCTATCTGGCTTCTAATTATCTTATTTTTCATCATTAAATGTACAGTCTTCTAGAACATACAGTCTTGGTGTATTTTCTGCCAACCACAAGGCTGCTATTAGTCATATATTTCACCAGCCTGCAATACACACAAGCCATTATGGTATGTGCTGCTTGATGGTGTAAGCTACACATGTTGAAGCGTTTCTAATTAACTTGCTATCCAACAGCTGGTAGATTAAATGAAGATATGAGGCATCTTACTACCACTTCTGCCTTTTCATTATTAGCAGTATCTATATTACAGTAGTGCTTAGAGGCCTGGGGAGGGGGCATCACCCCTAGAGTACCCTCTCTTGGCCTCATGAAGTGCCACCATTGCATCTTGCCTCAGGTTCCCCAAATAAGGGTTTTAATAAGTCCAATGAGGCTTGTATAGTGAACAACACCCTTTCAGATAGCTAGTTTATTCAACCGCAATGGCGGAACATCACAAGAATAGACCTCCCCATTGGTGTCTTTAGATGGAGGGAGAAGAAGCTTAGTCAACCCTAGTTATGTCCAAGGTCTAGTCTATCAACCCCAGTTATGTCCAAGGACCCTTGCCAGTGAGGTCTTCATGACCCAGAACCCTTTTCTGGAGTCAGGGGCCTCTTCTCACTAGCTGGGGGAGGTACTCTCCTCTTGAATCAAGGTCCCCACAGAGGCCAAACCGTGATGATCCTTCTTCAGGATAGCATATAATTCCTCTTTTTCCAGAATTTATGCTGTTGCTTGGCGAAGTCTTTTATGGCAGCCAGGTTTCTCTAAGGCTTAGCATTCAGAGTCCCTTGTTTTTCTGAAACTCTCCCAGTCAGGAGCATTCTTCCTTGGTTTCCTTTGTTGATGAGCCCCCCCTGCTTCCTCCTGAGAAACTTTCTCTATAGGAGCTTTTACCTTATTCTGGGAACTGTTCCCTCCCCTGGAGTCTCTATTCTCCTAGCTAGGCCCCAGTGGGAGCAGCTTCCTTTTATCTTGCCCAGGTGCTTCTGTGACTACTTAACTGCCCCTTCCAGGAACTCAGTGCATTAACTGGTCCAAGGTGAACCTGAGTTGTCTCATTTTTCCCTTATGGAGCCTGTCACAGGTGGGCTGAGCCCCTGACTCCTTCAGAGGACTAGCTGCCCTCCAACTAGCTGCCCCATTAAAGGCTGATGCTCCATTGTACAGCACTAGGCAGTATACATACACCTAATGAAAGTCCATATGCTGAAGACTCCCAATCTAAACAGAGAAGAGGTGGGAGGGAACACAGAGGCATTGAGAAGCAGTGATTTGCCCGAGTTCACACAGCATGAGGCCTGCATTAGAATCAGGATTAGAATGCTGTGTCTCCTGACTGCTAGCTCAGTATCCTATCTACCAGGGTATGGTGCTTTCTGATAGTTGAAGCCAATAGGAGTTTTGCTGTTGACCTCAAAGAAAGCAGGAGCAGGTCCTTAGTTCTTTAAGCAGAAGCCTCCTTTTTTTGGAGATGAAGGTCTTGGGTTCAGCTATCTGAGCCAAAACTTAAAAATTGTTGAATACAGAGCTAAAGCCATCACTCAGTTGCTTAGAGGGAGAGATTGAACTGTGCTCCATCTCTGAACCTTGCTTTTAAAAAATCTGCAGTATATTCTTGTCTGTCTGACTTTGGAAGGCTTTGGGCCTATTCTCCTTGCCTGGAGTTGACCTTGATGTAGCTAATCAAGGTCAAAACTACTTGTGTCTTATCTTGATGTAAAATCTCAGTACAGAAAATTTCTCAAATTAGCTGTGTCAGTGTCAAATACCTCTTTCTGCAACAAAGACAAAGCCTCAATCTCTATGCTGTGTGCTTTTGCATGGATGGTTATGCTGCCAAAGTCCAAATGCGGGACAAGTCTGACTCCAAAGAAAGGACCTAAAGAGGTGACACTTCACACTAAGAGTGTATTTATAAAATATTAATAAACGATTAATAGATATTTTATTAAATGGTGAATTAATTGTTATAGAATCCAGTAAATTGCTTATTGATCGAAGCCATGCCTATAATGCCTTCTAGTGACAGGATTGTAACTATCTATACCTTATCCTAATCATGTCTGAAACATGCTCATGACATGTATTAATTCTTTATAAACCCTTTACAAGCCATTTATAAATGTATTCTTGACTGAAAAATAGTGGGGCAGGAATCTTTATACAATCGAGGATTAATTTCTTTACCAGAAATGACGTTTTTTAATAGCGTTGGTGTCAGGAATCAGTGCTTACAATGCAAGTACTTGAAAGTAGCAAGGAGTGTGGGCAAACACCAAATGTACACAGTAAAGGGGTAAATTGGAGTCTAAAATAACAATACTTTGCCTGTATTTATTGCTCCTTTTGGACCAAGGGTCTGAAAGAATCTTACAGACTAATGAATGAAGCCTCAAACCACACCTAGAAGCACTACAAGTCCTCTTTTGCAGATGGGGGCACTCGAGGCACAAAAAGGGGTAAAGGGCCAGATTTTCAAAAGATTTATCACCCATTACTGGGACCAAATTCTCAAAAGTCCTCAGTACTCTCATTGTGACACCTACAGCTAGATTGTCAAGAATACAACACCAAATACATTGAGCTCTACTGAAAAGCTGGCTATTTATTTTGATCCCTAAGTGAAAGCTGAGTTGCTTTGAAAAATCTGGCCCTAATTGTAAGTAACTGAGTCCTTTTGAAAATTCTGGCCTTATCAAAAGTCAAGCAATGGGGACAGAATTTGGATTAGAGTCCAACTGTGGGTTTATAGCCATTGTGGCTGGTTTTTAGCAGCTGATGTTCACTGAAACTCCTTAAGGTTTCTTTGAAAATTCAGTCCTTTACCATTAGGGCATGCTGGGCAGTTGGAAGTTGTAATCTGCGTTGAGCACCTTTTGGAATAATGATTGGAGAAATCAGAGTCATCTGTTACATCCTTCTGTACTCATGCTAGGTTTACTGTATAAGTAAGTTCTAAGCAGGTAATTCCCAAACATCTTCCTCTAAAGGTTCATTGGATGGCTTGGGCCAGGAATAGAATTAGCAGACAGTAGCTCCCAATATGTAGTGAATGACTGAGTGGTTTATCAACAAGGGATTTCAATTTCCCATGTCAGAATACCTACTTTAGACAAAAACTGTTCTCCCTCCGCGTGGGTAACTTCAGTTAGAGTGACGGGGAGCTGTGTGTGTGCATTAGAGGGAGAGTTTGTCCTAAGGTCTTCAGAACTGTCATGAAGGAAGCATCAGAGTGCCCAAAGAAGCAGAATGCACAGAAGGGGATCTGGAATAATGGTTAACTAGAGCTGGCAATTTTGTGCAGAAGGAGGCATGAGCGTAAAAAAAAAAAAAAAAAAAGTCAAAAATATAAACTATACCTTAAGCCCTGCACAAAATACATGATAGAATTATTTTATCTTGCTGATTCAACCTCATTCTTCCCCTACCTCCACCCTGTTATAACTGTAAACATGTCCTTTGAGGGCAGCACTCCTAACTGGCTTGCACCTGTCAGATTTCCCCTTCCTATATTCCCTACCTTTCCTTTCGGCTGTTTGAGTTCTCATCCAGGGCAAATGGAACTCTCACCCTCTCGTGTTGTTTCAAAATGCCAGGGACTCAGGATACGCTGCAGGCTCAGGGTGTGATCCAAAGCCAGTGTGTTGGAGCCAGTGATTTCAGGAGCTTTGGATCAGATCTTATTGCTTCATAAACTGATAGCTAGGCTGGGGACTCTTTTCTGCACAGCACTGAGCAAGCATAGCTGCTGGTCACTGATTTATTTGTTTTTATAAAATATTAGTTGATGTAGCTATAACAATAGTGCTGCAATGGTGGAAAAGATATGGTCAGACTTCTTTTCCTTTTAAAAGGCATTACCCCTTATTCAACAGGTAATGAGAATACAAACATATATATTAAATAGTTTTAAAACTTCTGAAGCAAACCCTAGCATAAAATATCACCAATAGGTATTTTGCTTTGGCCTTCCAGGTAAAAATAAAGATAACAAATCAAAATAATGAGGAGAAAGTAATTGCATTCTTCCCTCCATGCTATTCATATAAATGTTGCAGTTTAATACATTTTAGAGGAGGATTTGGAAAGCTTTCAAAAGCCAGTATTGAAGTTAGATCATCCCTCTAGATAACTCTTAAAGCAGCTGTTACTAGAGTGCAGATGAATAACACTAAGAATGTCTTCTAATTAGGTTCAAGTTTATCACTGTTCTATCTTACTATATTTCACCTCTGTATTAAATGCTTCATCAGAGTAATAAGGGAAAAGGGAGCAAGCAATCATTTATCTATTGAGCACATTTTTTGCCTAATTATGTGGTGCGAGTGACTATCAATACAGGAAAAATTCACTCCAGCAACAACTTTCTTAAATCCACACCTGTCTCCTAAAGAAACCAACTTACTTCTTGGAGTCTGTATCTGTTTCAATAAAATATTTAGATTCTAATCCTCCTTGCACTAAAGTCAATGTAATTGACTCCAATGGAATAGGTTTTGTCACTTAATATGTGTAATCATAACTAATCAGATATACTTAATGTTACGGTCAGATTTCATACGCAGTTGTCTAAAACTGTACTAGGTAAGAAATGCATGGTGCAGCCCAACCCCCATTTGCACAGGCAATATAGGGATTTACACATCCAAGTACCCACCTGCATTCTTAATTACCCGCCTGCATTCGTAATTACCCAGCAGGCACAAAAGCCTGCACATGCACATGATTCTGGTGCATGTAAACAGTGAATGAACTTTTTTTTTCTAAAGCTGTAGAAATTAGAATTATTTTTAAAAGCACTTTCAAACATTGATGTCTTTTTGTTGTTCTTAACAAGGATTAAAAATTGACAAATGAAGTACAACAGCCCCTCCCCATCACCCAAAAATTATTAAACAGGCATTGAATAGAAAAGCATGTTCAGAATCCTTATGATACATAGAAGATTTGCAGACTGGTTTTTGACTGTGTCAAGTTTAAGGGCCTGATTTTCAAAGGATGGGCACTCAGTATTTTCTGAAAATTGGGCTTTTGTTTTTTTTAATGTCAGAAGCTGGGCACTCAAAATCACAAGTCACTCTTGCAATTTCTGGCCAAAGTGTTTCTACAGTTTTATGCAAGTGAAGGGATAAAATATACCTCAGCTCCCAGTATATGAAATATAGGCCAGTGCAAACCATTGTATTTATTCTTTTTCTTTGAATGTTTAAAATGCACTATCCAAACTAAAAATGTTGTCCCTGTTAATATATCGTATTAAGGGAATGTAATAAATGCATAGATATGCTCCAAAAATTTAAATTGAGAATAGATCTGGTCAAAATTTTTTTTTTAAATGTTGAAATTGTTTGTTTTGTTTTGCAGGATTCCAAACGGACCTTTAAATTTTTTTGCTAAGCTTCTAATTATGTTTATTGGAAACTTTATTGCAATGGTTATCAAAATGTTTTGTTTACTGACTACTGGGTTTGCAGTAAATGAACAAATATGGCGATTTTGGTAAACAATAAACAGTTTAAAAACATCAGGGTTTTTTTGGCAAAAATGTTCATTTTTGAAAGGATTTTTTTTTAAATGAAAAATGTTATGTATGAAAAATTTCAACTGAGATAGGATGGAGGGCAAATGAAGCACACTGGGCCCATTATGTGTCATTGCTCAGGCAAAATCCCTACTGAATTCACTGGGAGTTTTACCTGTTGAATAAGGGGTTCAAGTTTTGTTGTCCAGGTCCTCAACTGGTGTAAATCTGAATTTTATTGCAGTCGGTGAAGCTTACATGTGCTGAGGATCTGGCTCAGTGAATGAATAATCTGGCTCCCATATCAAGCACTTCTGTCTTCACAGTGTTCCATTGAATTGGATAGAGGGCACAGTTTGAATTTCCTCTTTCATCCTAAAGCCAGGTCTCTTTTTTCAGGCAATGTATATTGCGGTAAACATGTTTTAACCTGTATCTGCAGGCCTCTCTCATTCACAATGGTCCCTTCTGGCCTTAGAATCTATGAATTTTTCATTAAATCTCCTCGCTGTTCCCTGGGGGTCTTTTTCTGCCAGCCCCCTGAACTCTTTGTTAACCACAATATATTTAAAATTCTTTTCCTTCGCTATTTCGGGTCATGCTTATATACCTTCCATTTTCCTTGAGAGATCACTGCTTCAAAGGGCATCCCAGTTTAATACAAATTCTGTTCTGATTTCATCCAGTTTTCAACACCCAGTTAACAGTCTAGTAAATTTTTCTGAACATGTAACGTAAACCTGGTGCTGACGGCTTCCGAATGCCTCTCTAATTAGGTAGAAGGTGCTGCTTTGGGCAGAAATGGGGAGGGTGTCGAAGGCAGATCAGAAGCTTGTCATATTTTTTGAAGTACACAATATGTAATCCATAACTAGTTGAAGATGCATTAGATACTACAGCAGTTCTGCTGCTGTAGACTAACATTGTGAGACTTCACATTTACTTCTGTTTATGATTCTTCTGTTCTATAATTCAAAATTATCTTGAAGTTTTTACACGGATAATACTGTCCTTAAAGTCAGAGGAGTATTTTTATACTGTGCACAGATGGACTCAACCTAATCTGCCAGACTTTGAGGAAGTTTGGATTCAGATCCATGATCTAGAGTTTGCAGCATCTCTCTCTGATGGGCTGAAATGTAAATCCCCAAACACCTAAACTTGGAAAAGTTTTTGGCTCTGCATCCAAATTTGGTGACTTGACTTTATCTGCATGCAGCCTGCTTTTCTTCTACTACCTAGATAAAGATTCTGCCCAAGGTAATGGAGTTCAGGAAATGAGTTGTTCTTATATATATTGATTGTGGCCACATACACCATTGTTCCACCCAAGCAAGCATTTCAAAACTAACATGCATCTACTTTAAAAGTAACCTTAATTTATGCCCTTTCCATGCTCTGTGTAAAGTTCCATCCATCTGAGGAGCTCAAAGTCCTTTGCAAACACGGACGAATTAAACCTCAAAACACTCAAGTGAGGTCGGTTGAATTTATGCCCACTTTACACATGAGAAATTGAGACAAAGATTAAAGCTGACGTTTTCAAACATGGGTCCCCAAAGTTAGACACCTAACGGCAACTTTAAATTGATGATCTAAAATGGATGGCAGCTGCAAGTGAGCTCCACACTTCTGATCAATCGCACCATTTATTTACAGCTTCCTAAATGTAGAGGGGGGCGACTCCAGGCCCCAGCATGCCAAGCGTGTGCTTGGGGTGGTATGCTGCAGGGGGGGCTCTGCCGGTCACCGGGAGGGTGGCAGGCAGGGTGCCTTCGGCGGCATGCCTGCGGAGGGTCCTCTAGTCCCGTGGCTCCAGAGCCGCGGGACCAGAGGACCCTCCACAGGCACCCCTGCGAGAGGTCCATGGGAGCCTTAGGACTGGAGAGAAGTGGAGCGCCCCCCACGGCATGACGCCGTGCTTGAGGTGGTGAAATGTCTAGAGCCACCCCAGAATGTAGATTGAAGTGCCTAACTTAGGGCACCCAAGTTCTGAAAGTTTTGATCTGAGTGATTTGTCACGAACACAATCTGTGACAGAGGCAAAGACAGAACACTGATTTCCAGAGTCCTGGTCTTGAGATTTACCATAAGATCAAACTCCCTCAAGGGATTTGCACATGCACACAGAGTTGATTCCACTTGAGGGTTTTTGCCTTTTTAGCTTCAACACTTCTGAGTTGAGCTCATCTTGGATTTGAAGGCTTATTTCTGAGATGCACCCCGCCATTGTGGATTCTTTCTTTTCCTTTTAAAAGGCATTACTCCCATTCCCCTACGTAAAACAGATGCATTTTTCAAATAAACGAAACCAGACATTTCTGTCTCCTTTTTTCCCCTTTAACTGCATTGTCCTGTTTGCAGGAATTCTTAAGGCCATGACTGACTGCTAACAACAAGACAATGATGTAGTACAAGCTTACTTACAGCAGATTTCCTGTCAATGCAAGCTATTGATGGAATCAGTTCAATGAAGCAAGGTTATTTTAGTTCACTTTTCCCCACAGAGAGATATAGTCCCATCCTGCCTGACAAGGTTATGTATGCAGCTGTGCTACAGAATCTTTTGTCTTATTCTGTCCTCTTGTGTGTGAATAGGTTTTCTGCCCAATTATTACAGTCTTGTGGGACACTCCTGAGACAAAACACAAAAGGTTAGAGTGATTTTTAACCAGCGAAGGACCTATGAGTTTGTGTCTTCAAATCACAAGCTGGATGATTTCACTTGCCATTCAACTTGCAAGCAAGATTCCTTTAGATCAGAGCTCAAGAGGTAGCACTTGGTTTAATTTAATGTTACCTACCTGAGTAGTAAAATCAATGTGGACAAAGGATGAATAGTCATGTGGTTAAAGTGTTGGACTGAAACTCGTGAGATCTGAATTTTTTCCCCAGATCTGCCATGGATTTCCTGTCTGATCTTAGGCAATTTACTTCATCTGTGTCAGTTTCTCGATGGTAAATAATAATAATGCTACTTCCATTTTCCCACCCTTTGTCTGCTCTATCTATTTAGATTGTAAATTCCTTGGGGCAGAGACTGCCTCTAACTAGGAGTATGCACTGCACTTACCAGCTTGGAGCCAATGGGTACTACTAGAATGCAAACAAGAGACTTAACACTTCTTAGCTTCTGGTCTTTATCTCCTTTTCAGAAAATTGGCCAAAAATATTGGGACTTGGAACCTTTCACATCTGAGCTGTCCTGAATCGTGTGTAGGCTGGTCATGAGCAAACATCTTTCCAACATAATGGCTAGATCCCTGCCAGCTAGCCCCTATTTGATGTTGCCTGCTCTAGACCTCCTGATTTGTCTTCCGGGACTTGTCACAATCTCTAAGTCCTTTAACCCAAATAAGTAACTACTTAGTAAGCAGCTCTTAATTCCCCACTGCACTGATTTTTCTTCTCCAGAACACATTTAATGATCCTGCCCCCTCCCACCTCTTCATATTTCTTCTGATATTGTCAAAAGCTTTTTAAACCCTCAAGAAATAAAAGTAAGAAGGTCCAATAGCAACAGCCTCATGATAGCCCCTTTGTAAATCATAGGCCGGACTAATCTGTAGTTTAATTCCATTAGTTACACCAGGGGTTAATATGGCCCAGTGTATAAGAGCAGCGTGTCTAGGTGGCAGTGCACTCAAGTTGAAACTAAGGCCACTGAAATAAGGTGTTAATGAGAGACAGATGCATATAATAAGGAGAGCTGATGGTGTAAAAGAGGGGTGGGGAGTTAGCACACAGGACAGGGCAGCGTGACTATGGAATGCAGTAAACAAAACGGATCCATAGATGTTTTACTTGGTTGTGTTGTAGCTTTTGTTACATTTTTGATTCTTAAATTCTCTTCAGTGACCAATGCCCCATTCCAGCAAAGCATGTGAAGCATGTGCTCAACATAGCTACAGTGGGATTTCTTTCTCTTTGTTTCTGTTTTTCTCTCTACTAATGTACCTGTGACCTAAAGTGAAACAAAGGTGTTGTACGTCTCTTACTGAGTTTCCATATCATGTGTAGAAGGGATGTTTTCTTCAGGAGATGTGGAAAACAGCTAAAGTCTTTGTCCAACATCTATAAGTTGTTCTCAGATCCAGTAGTGGGCCAGATCCCCAGATAGTGTAAATCAGCATAGCTCCATTGACTTCAAAGGAGCCATGACATTTTAAGGTTCAGGGTAGTGGCTTTTCTCCCTTAACACCTGATCTCGATGGGTGTTGAGCATCCACATCTCCCACTGATTTCAGGACCAAACCCCTCAATGGTACTTTTAGTAAAACTGATGCCATCAAGGAGAGAACTGTATATTTTTGACCATTGAGAGAGTTGTGTTGATCATTTTCCATGATTTTACATAGATGAGCTGCTATTCTTAATTAAGCCAAGATTTTACAGGCCATCCTAGAAAACTGTTGGACAAGATCATCATAAATTATCAATTTAGCAAATGAAAGGGATATAAATTGACATTTTGTGAACAGTACTGTCCAGGAGGCATTTGTGATATAAAGCAATTCTATTAAGCTGATTAACTAAGTCTTAAAGCCAATGCTGCCACTCACCAAGCCATCCAGCCATGGAACCTTCTCATAGTTGGGAAATAGCAGTTGCCATACGAACAGGAGCATGTGACCTATTCTACAGCGACCATGGAAAATTCAACACTGCAAAGCCGTTATTAATAAAATAAATGTCACATATATTGAATCATACATGGATAGGCCCATTTAACAGATATGTGATAATTCATATTCCCTTCCCCTAAGAATTTATATACAAAAGGAGCTATTCTACGAGGTGCTAAGCATCTTGGGAGATGTTTCCACCCTCAGCTTCAATGCAGCACTTCCCAAGAGGCAGTAGACACTCTGAGGATCAAGAAAAGGAAAGAGAGTCTCGGTATGTCTTCCTACCAGCCGGATTGGCTGGCAATGACTGATCCAGCTGGGATCGATTTATTGCATCTAGTCTAGATGTGATAATCAATCACCGAGTGCTCTCCCATCGACTCCTGTACTCCAGCTTGGCAAGATATACAGGCAGAGTCAACGGGGGAGTGGCAGCAGTCGACTCACTGTAGTGAAGACACCGCGGTAAGTAGATCTAAGTACGTCAACTTCAGCTAAGTCATGTAGCTGAAGTTGCATAACTTAGATGGATTCTTTCTCCCCTCCCCCAGTGTAAACAAGGCCTCAGTCTACTGCTTTATCCGCTAAGCCAGGTTGAGAGTAGAGAGGCAAATTGGGGAAGATTTTCAAAAATGCCTAATAGATTTACCCCACATCTCCTTTATTTTGATGAGATTTATGCTCCTAAATCCCTTAAGACTCTTGGAAAATTTGCATTGGTAATCATCTACATAAAAGTGATAGTTGGAACCATGGGAAGAAATGAGTGAATATATATAGAGAGAGATGACGAAGAACAGAGCCCTAAAAGAATTCTGACAGATAGGTGCATGAGGATGCAGAAGGAGCCTTTATCAGGGTTGAAGGAGAGCCAGCAGAGCACAGAGTGGCATAGAGCTAGACTCCCTAAGGGAGTTATATGGGTCTCTTTTAAGTGTAATCATCTTTGTATAGATATAAGCAGGATATATACAAAATTGTTGTAAGAGCGTCTAAATAATACTTGACTTGATGGATTGATTATATTTGATTATGTTGATTATGGCTATTAAAATAATTTTGCCCTGATGGAAAAAATTATATCCTCAGTTTAATTGCAAATATCCAAAATGCAGGTTCAACAAATTGTAGAGCTCCTCTGCTGAAAAGTTCTAATCAAAGAGTAATGTGGGGTGTGTGTGTATGTATGTATGTATGTATATATGTATATATAATTATGTATGTATGTATTTGCTTCCTCCCCCCGCACGCCACTTCTGCCTGATTGCGTACTTCTAGTTCCAAATGAGTTGTGTTTGGTTGACTGGCCTGTTTGCAACTCTACTGTACAGTCTTTCTAAGTATTATACCTTTCCTGTCCATTAAAAAGGCTGGATTTTGGTGCCATACTTCCATGAGCACTCTGATGTAAGCATTAATGGAGCAATGTCAATGCAATTCTTTGGAATAACACAGACAAGGAAAACAAACTGCCATTGATATTTCATATTGTTGTGAGAGCCATTGACTTCAGTCAGCTAGAAAGTGACAACACTCGTACATTGAATAAGAAAAACATTTTGAACTAACTTCATTGGCAATCACTTTGTTGCCAAATAGCTTCTCTCCAATTTTCTTTCTAGGTTTGTATATGGTGCCTCTCATTGTGATATCTGAATATGTCACAGACAGGCTGGGCTTTTGAAGGTTCATCCTGTGAAGGATCATCACTGCCATCCCCAAGCTGATTCCAGTCAGTTGGAGATCAGATGACTCAACTTATTTATTATATGCAGCTGGAGAAGAGATGGGGCTTTCCATAAAGAGCTGTGTGAACCCAGTTGGAGGGGGGAGACCCAGAGGAGAAGAGTTTGGGGGCATTCTCTCTCTCTCTCCGGGAAGCGGCCTGAAAGAAGGCCAAGAAGCATGATGGGGAAAAAAGCAGAGAGGCTACTCCCAGGGTGAGCTAAAAGACTGATTGGAATCATGAATTCTAATGAGCCACAGCCTGCCTGAGCAAATGGCAGAGAGCCACTGGGCTGTGGGATTGTTTGAGGCACAGGAGATTTGGGGGTGAAGTGTGGGGCCGATTGTAATGGCTGAAGTATGCCTCTGAGGAAGAGGCAGCCTCCTGAGCCTCCCTGGTCTGAAGGTTTGGTTGTTTACATATTTTTGTTGAATGTTGATAAAGACTGTGGGTACATCTACACTGTACCTTCCCCCCTTCTCTGCAGCATGGGTCTGCAGATTCAGGTTTGTGATACAGGACTAAAATAGCTGTGTACATGTTCCTGCTTGGGCTCTGAGGCCTGGTACAGAGTGCCACCTGAAGTTCTAATGTGAGCACCTAAAAACTCTACTTACCCCGCTCCTTGTTCCAGTTAGCAGGGACAGGACTTTAGTGTTTTGGTCCATATTACTGTGGGAAGGCTGACTGAAAAAGCAGGTTTTGCATTTTGCTCTGCAGATGCTGAGGTTTGTGGCCATCCTGATATCTCCTGGAAGTGAGATCCACCTTGGAGGGCCAACCACAGACAAAGAGCTCTACGTCTTTTGTATGAGCATTGCCTGAAACACGTTCGGTTCTCTCAGCTCAGTTGACCATATGATGCAGTGGCATGGGAGACCCTCTTATCCACTCCAGGAGCCTTGCTCCCCTAGGAGTAGGAGGGGCACTTCAGGGTGCCATTAAGAGGCAAGAAATTTACATTAGGGCAGTTGGTTATCAGCTTGGGTATGCTGGGCCCTTCACAGTCTTCTCCTCATGCCACAGAGGCCTTTATTGGGCTGCTGTTGGTGGCGGGTCCCAGAGCAATGGGTTTTGGTGCTAACACCTTATTGAAATACATGGTACAGTTCATGCCTGTCAGAGCTATTGCTTCAGCCTGTCTACAGACTGAGGCAGATGTTGCAGCAATGGTTACACTGAGGTCACATTTAGAAATTAAGCCCCAGAGCTAGAAAGCTTTTGGGGGAACAAAGATTCTTTTTGCTTTAGGAGAAAGGAGGAAAAACTAAGTCTGACAGGTTAAATTTACATAAGCTGTTCTGTAGAGCATATTATATTGTATTGTTTGGAGTCTGTGTTCTGTTTTTGGCAATGATATTTAATTGTGCATATAAATATATTTATGAAAGGGTGAGACACTATGAAGCTATTTCCTGAGAAAAGTGGGGTCTCCGTGAGCTAGCAGGGAGTGTACTCTGAACAATGAGCCCAAATTCAATAGAGAGACCAGGACTTGGACAATAGAGATTTGGTCAAAGCGGGGTCTTTGTTGCTTGGTTTCCTGCCCAAAGATTCTCAACCCCATGTGGATCTGCCTTTGGAGGACCAGACCTGCTGTCCGTGAAGCTGACTTTGCAGGGCTGGACTTGGCAGCAGCTAAGCTGGTGGCACTGACTACACTGAACAAGAATCTGTCAGCAGCAGATTGGAATGGGACATGGTGAGTAGACAGGTTGAGAAGAACCATCACCTGACACCCACTTTATTATACATGCTTGTATTTATCTTGCCTTCCCAAATAAGAGGTATTTGTGGTTTCATATTCCTGAGGACTCCTGAGTGCTTTCAAGGGGGAAAGAAACCGCTTGTAAAGGTGATCAGGGTAACCAAAATCTGGGTATGGATAAGATTTTAAGTGGGGCTTGAGTCAATCACTTCATTTGTTTTAATGGAATCCTTAAACATCATGTGATACTAGCCCTTTTTGCCAATAACACCTGGCGTAAGGGGGGGAGGGTGAAGAATACATAAGCCTTCCTTCATATGAAGGTTAGAGATTTAATTTGTCTTTAAATGAAAGCTCAGATTCTGACCTCATCACATAATGCCAGGAGCTAAGTCCTTAGGCACATCCCTACAGTGCATATATCTTGATCCAGCCCTGATCCAATACATCCTTTGTAACACTAGACGAGTCCACGGTGAGCTCCAAGTCTACTGCTACACAAGACTGCTCTTTGGCTCATGCTGTGACTGCTTCTGTCTGTCTAGGGGAAAGTAGTTATCCATTAGCCTCTTTCTGACAATGCCTTCCTTGTTTGCTCCTTCCCTGCTGAAGAATGATTAATTAAAGCTGTACACAAAACCATCAGATCATTCATAGGAAGCATTCTGCTGTCATTCTGAATTGAATGCCTAGGTAAATGTCCAGGATCCTACAACTAGTTTCTGGGGAGCGATGCAAAATATTTAGTGTGTGCTGCAAGATGGTTGATGTCAGTCAGAAAAGAAGAATGCCTTCTCCATTGTGTAGTCAAAATAAGACATTCCTTCAGCGGAAGAGGTGGAGGGAGGGGGGGAACTGGGAGAAATATAAATATCTATAAGCAGAATCATACAGCACCATGATTTAGTGAGATAGGCACTCTCCAACTCCAGTCTTGGCTCTGCTGCTGACTCAGTGTGTGGCTAGGATAAACCTATTAATCTCGGCTTCCCTGAGAATTATTATTTACTATTAAACTAGAGCGTAGAGAGCCTAACTGAGGCTGGAGCTCCATTTTGCTAGGCACTGTCCATATGCAAAGAAAGAGATAATCCCTGGTCTGAAAAAATTTGCCTGTTTTTCTCTGTTTAGACTAAGGGTGGGAGAGAAAACAGAGGCACGGAAAGTGACTTGCACATCATCACAAAGTAGGTTAGTGGCAAAGCCAGGATTAAGATTGAGATCTCATGACATCCAATTCAGAGCTCTATCCAATAAAGCGTACTGCATAAGACTACTTACTATCTCACAGGGATGTTATGAGGATTAACTGATTAATCTTTACAGGGCTCTTTGAAGATGTAAAGCTATGTAAAAATTCTAAGTATTAATAAGCAATGTCAGAGGAAAGCAGAGAAACAGATGGATGCTAATGAGAGGAGAGAAGCTGACATGAGCTTAAAAGGTAAATAGATGTGTTTGTAATTTGCATCAAGACTTGTTCCAGAAGTTATAAGCAGATACATTAAGATTCTTGGGATTTAATCATATAATATAACAATTTGGGGTGGGATTTCTAAAGTGCTGTGCTCACTGAAGTCAATGGGATTTTTGCCAATTACTTCAATGGGAGAAAAGCTAGGCTAACACTGATTGCTATTGAAAATACCACCCTTCATTGTCAAAGGTATGAGCTAGGTTGGTGGGCAGTTGGCCTTAAAAAAACAATGGAGTAAAGAAGCCTCATAAGAGAATAAAAAGAGTGAGCTACAGCTGGTGCCTTAGTTTTAACATTTTTGAGCCTCATAACAAGCTATGAAGTAGGGTCTGCAAAGATGCCGCTCTTTCCTAGCTTATTAGATGCACTGTGCATGCCTTGACTCCTTAAGGAAACATTTGTAAAATTCCTGGCTCTCGCTATTTATTGGCAAATGAGATCTTTAGCTGTTCTGAATTCTGTATAATTAAGTGTAAATTATTTTCCACTGAAATAAAATATTAATTCTAAAACCGCAGCAAAGCTGGATAATTATCAACTAAGTAGTAGCTAATTTAGCATCTTGAACCAGGTGTGGAACTTTGCCAGGCCTGAAACATTATCCACTAAATCACTGCACTTTCACTTCTGTAGGGTTGCCAACCTTCTAGGATTGTCCTGGAGTCTCCAGGAATTCAAGATTTATTTTTAATTAAAGATTATGTCAAGTGATGAAACCTCCAGGAATTATGTCCAGCCAAAACTGGTAATGCTATTTCTGTGGACTTCCATGTGATTCCATCTTAAAAAATCTAGGCTAATGGGATCTTTTATTTTTTTTAAAAAATAGCCTGTGTAGAAGTCTATTCACAGATTCTTAGGGCTGAATTCTTATACCTCCCTAGCTCAATAGTACAGCAGTTGTTGCTCCTAGAAAACTACACAGTTGGGTTGACTTGACATTCACAGATCAAAACTTCACACAAATCACTGGTTTCTTTTAGGACTGTGTATAGATTTATATATTAGACATAAATGTGCATGTCAGGCTCTTTTGACCTTAGACGGGGTTTTTGCTTCTGTATCTCTTGAGGAGTATGCTTCAAAAACCTTCATCAACATGTAACAGGAAGGTCACTCTGTCTCTGAGGTACTCTGAGTAACCCCAAATGATAGCCTTGGTGAGCTGCTGCTTTGAACATAGAAAGTTTTGCTATTCCATATATGGAAGCCAGGGGTTTGTGTTTTATGAAGTTAATACCCTAATGTAACCACTAACGCTGGTTTGTAACCTGTCTCTAGGGTTCATGATTTCCTGGCTGTGAATATGTATCCTTTGTTACAAGAAAATTCTGCCCCTTATAGGCCACATTGTGCCTTCCAGGGCGGAAGAAATCTTAGACTTCCCTTATGGCCCCCTATTTGAACAATTTAAGTAGGATTTGCTTTACATACGCATTGCACTGCTTCTGCGTGGGGATGAAATTCATCTGAAATGTTTCAAGATAAGCACGACTCTGCAGCACCATCCTGTGACATCGGGCCTGATCCTGACCCTATAGTGTTCAGCGGTAAATGTCTTGGTGAATTTGATGGGAGCAGGGTCGTGTCTGCTGAGAAGTGCGTTAGATCCAAGTTTCCAGAGCTATCACTGTAACTCAGTTACAGTATTAAGAAGGTCTGTGTTTTAGCTGTTTTAGGAACCAACGTCTCATACCATGGCAGGATATGTTATCACTTGTTGAATACTGTTTGACCCTCAAGTTAAAAGAGGAGGGATGCTAGTGCTGAGAACAGGAATACCCAGATGCTGCAGGAAGTGGTGCTGGTTACTCAGTTATTGGAAGTCTTCCCTCTGAAACAGTTACCCAATATGGTGTCATTTTTCAAATGCAGTTAAAGACCCTAACCACATCCAGATAATAAAGAGCTCATTTAACTTGTTTTTGCAAGAGATGAGGTGTTAGAAAAGGTGGAGGAAGGAGGAAAAGAGAGAGACCAAAAATGTCAAAGCTGGCTGTCTAAAATCAAGCATCTAAATAGAAGGTGGTTTTGCTTTCAAAGGTGTTTGCTCTGAGCAACTCCAGATGCCACTGAGGTCAGTGGGAGCTGAATATATTTAGTATCTTTGAAAATCTATATCTGTTTAGGTGCTTAACTTTACCACACAGTTTTGAAAATGTTTGCCTTAGAAGGTGATAAAAAGGAGAGAAAAGAAAAATTAGATGAGCGAGGTGAAAGAGGAAAGTGGGAAATAAGAAAAGGAATTACAAAAATGAGGGGCAGGTAATATTTTGGGAAGAAAAATAAATTCTCTCTAAACAAAATAGAAATAGAAATGGAAAATATGTTCATCAGATTCAGTAACCAACAACTGCTATATGGCTTTCATGCATCTTGCTTTTTAATTCATGAATGTATTTTCCCACAAATTTCTGAAAGGCCACTTGTGGTATTTTAAGGTGTATTATCTGTTTGAATAAGTAATTTGGACGACAATTTCTTAAGTGCAAAAGTGACTTAAGTGCCTCAGTTTTTACTGAAAGTCAGTGGCTAAGTCACCTAGACACTTGAGAACATTTTTATCCTAAATCTTTCACAGAACTATCTGCCTATTAATTCTCCACAAAGTCAACATCATTTTTCCACAAATTTTCTTCAAGAAATAGGACTAAATCTTATATCCCTCCCCACTCTTTGGCAGTTTCCTAACACTGCTGCTAAGGATCTGGGGAAAAAAAATCCTTGTTTGCTGTGTAGGATGGATCTTGTGCTCTGAAGGCTCTTGATTTTTGTATTGAGAGATAATCCTGGGCAACAGTTAAGAAATCCCCTGGAAAACTGCCTCTGTAATTCTCTCCAGTGAGATGTCTGGAGTTTGAGGGAGTAATTAACAGTTTGCCGTCGGTGGTTTCCTCAACCCTATTGTTAGCTTTTCTTGGTTCAAGATTTTTGGACATCTTATTTTAAATGATAAATTTAACTTGGTGAACTCATTCAAGGTCACAGAACACATTTACTACATGTGGAGAAGGATCTAAATCCCCAAATTATTTGGGACCCAATTTATTAGAGACTTCCATTGCCACCTGTTTTCTGAATGGTAATTAGAATCCAATGGGGAGCTCCTGCGACTGAACTGTCCAAGGCCTGCAGCAGGCTTTCTTATTGTTCTCACATTCAGAACTTCCTTCTTGTGGTGATCTATAGGTTTTCATGGCACAAATGCCAAATTTGCTCTGTCTCTTTGACTGACTCCTATAATTATGGACACCAAATTTTTCAAATTTTAGATGCCTAAGTTTAGACATCTATATAAATGTCCTTCTGGCCTACAACTCTAGCTGAAAGCAGTGGGAACTACAGGTGTTCAGCTCCTTTGAAAATCAGGGTATCTTTAGTTAAGGGCCGGCCTTTCCATTTGAAAATTTTGGCTTGAGGTCTGAGCCAGTATTTAGTATCTCTTATATGGATGGTGCATCAGTATTTGGCGTCTCTTATATGGATAGTGCATGATGTGTTCAGTTGTCAAATAATAAATATCTTATGTATTTTAGATATTTATTTTGATCCTTTGTTCAGTGTCTATTGCTATAGCAACTATGCTAAATATCTACATAGTTATCTACATGGAAATAATGCTGGTGTTTGTAGGGGGATTGGCAAGCTGCACAGGGAAATGGAAAATCCCTTTTCCAGCTAGGACATTCACAGACAGTGGAATGTATTTTTTTTGCTCCTGATTTAAAGATGAATGCTAATTGAAAAAGGTAGGGACTAGATCTTTAGCTATTGTAAATTGGTATGGTTCCATTGACTTCAGTGGTGCTAAGCTGACTTACATCAGCAGAGGGTCTGGTCCTATATCTCCCAGAAGAAAGGGCAGCACATATAGTATATTAGTAGCCTAAACCCTGGGACCTTAATCGGACTAAATCTAGCAGGAAAACTGCATTCAGAACTCTACCAGAATGACTTCCCTGCTGCAGTTGTAACTCTGAACAGCTCCAGCACTCTCCACCAGCTAAAGTAACACTGGACATTTTTCTGAAAGATATGCTCCAGTTCAACAACACATTATTCTGGGAAAGTCCCAGGGGTGTGTGTCAGACTAGATTATCACAGTAGTCTCTTCTGGCCTTAGACTCTTGGAAGTGACTACAGTCCACAAGAGTGGAGAAAGGAGAGGTGTAATAATGGTGTTAAACATTTTGTGAAATAAACACCACCTACTATAAACATGAGAACAATGTACATTATTTTATATTAACTGTTACCTGAACTGACGGAAGGACTATGAATCCATCTCCCAGATGACTGCAGCATGACTGCATTATTTTTAAGGCAGTATTGAGAGAGTCAAGCATTTGCTAATAGAATTGTTAATTTTGGAATGAAGGTGTTTATAACATCTGGGCACTCCCCTGACTAATGTCATGTCATCAGCTGATTCTCCGAAGGCTTTCTGAGAACCACATCTGAACTCAATGATCAAGCAGAGACACAGCAATGAGGGAAAAATGAATGCACCTGCATATTTAATCATCCTTTTCTTGTATTTAAATACCTTGAGGAGGAAAGCATTGCATGTTTAGTGGGATTTTTCTTTACAGTGTAAATAATATACCAACATAAAGAGCGTGAGTAACCTTAAAACTCCAATATTGACTTCTGTGGGAATTTTGCCTGAGAGAGGAAGTTATCAAAGAGGCTTTTGCCTGAGTAAGAGCTAGAGAATGGGGCTTTAAGACACTCAAAACTTGCTTCTTGCGATGATCTATACATTTTCATGACACAAATGCCAAATTTGCTGTGTCTCTTTGACTGACTGGGATATAGGCTCTTCTATAATTATGGACACCAACATTTTCAAATTGTAGATGCTTCAGTTTAGGCATCTGCCTGTGCATTCTTTGGGCCAGATCCTGCTTGCATTACTCATGCCAGTAAATTCTATTGACTTTAGGGAAAACTCATATGAGTAAAGTGAGCAGGATTGGCCTCTTTGAAGATGTTAAGGAGGGGTCAGCTTTTACAGACAAGTTTCAAGAAGGGCAGCCATTATTATTTTATTAGTTGTTTGTTTGTATTGCATAGCACTTAGACCTGCAGCTGAGACTGGAACCCTTTGTGCTAGAGCCTGTACAAACACAATGAGAGACATCACCAAGGAGCTTGTACTCTAAATGGAAAAGATAAAGGGGTAGGGGGAGAGGGGAAAGATGTGAAATAACTTGCCCCAAGCTCACACAGCAGGTCAGTGGCAGAGCTGGCATTAGATCCTAGGTGTCCTGGTTCCCAGTCCAGGGTGCTCTCTGCTAATTACACTGCTACCCCACCCCCCTTACTTTAAAGGTGATAAATACAGATGGAAAGAACAAAGTTATGTTATATGTGTTTTACAGCTACCACCATCTGTCATAATATCCATTCTCTTTAAAAATTTTAGCCATCTCCTATGCAAAAATAATTCTAGATCACTTGAAATATTTGTGTTAACTACTGTGAATGGCTTTTTCAGATTTTGTTTGCTACATGTTTCCTCTAAAAACAAAGAACCTAGCTGTAAATCAAATTAAAATTAATCTGAAACAGGATGATTTTCATGGGACACTCATTTCACCCACGATACTGGCTGACTTTTTATTGCAGGATGGGTGAAAATCAATGATTTAAATCCAATTTTTTATTTTTTTCATTTCAATCAGATCTTTGGATTTAAATTAAAACCAGGTTGATTTAAAAAAAAAGTCTATTTAAAGTTTGAAATTGCCAACCTATGTTAAGGCTTAAATCTATAATCTGTTAAAATAGTTTAAATACAAATAAATAAATAAATAGTATGTGTTTGCTGTCAAGTTTTAAAGATAGTCAGACTATTGAACTGGCAGAAGTAAATGGCCAAACACCTGGAACAAAGTTTGCTAAAATACTAAACCAGTTTTTGACAGGAGTAGTCTCTCCTGCAGGTGCAGAGAGAATATTTTCTTTTTATTTTATTCACAGTTAAGAAACCAGTTGGAAGCTTAAAAAGCAGGAAAGCTTGTTTTCCTCTTCCAATCTATGAATAAAAACTAGGTATGAGAGGATGAGATCTAGAGGAGCTCAAAACTCTTGAAGGACAAAGTGACCATAAACAAAGTTCAATTCACTAACTAAATATTAGATTAAATAATCAGTTATTAAAGATGTTTTGCACTGAACACTAACTTTCCTCCCTATGTATCCAGCACATTTAAGGTAGTTTTATTTAAATATATAAATAAAATCCTGTTTTTGTACATTATTAATTGAATTTGGATTTCTATCCAAATAGAGCTTGACACATATCACAAATAGTAAAATTAATCATCTAATAAATAAGAAACACATCATTCATCATTTTCTAACAGGAAAAAAAATAAAAATAAAAAATCTGAATGAATGTAAGTTAAGGTATATAATTATTTATGTGTGTGTAGATATAGTGTTCTCCTGGTTAGCAAAGAAGCACCAAATTTAGTATAAAAGCTATATTTAGTTGCGAATCAACATGTAATGGTGACTAACCAGTGAGAATCTATCTGTCTTTAGAAAAAATATCTAAACGTACTGTGATGTGGCAAGGCCAGATGGCTACAGTAAAGTACTGAGAAATAGGTATGTTAGCCCCAGGCTAAACAAATCCTTAGTACCCTGGTAACCAAATGGCAGTTGCTCCAGGTTAATCAAGGCACCTGGGGCCAATTAAGATCTTTCTAGAAGGCAGTAGAGATAGTTACTTTAATTAGAAATCCTGCAGCCAATCAAGGCAGGCTAATCAGGGCACCTGGGTTTAAAAAGAAGCTCACTCCAGTCAGGCAGGGAGGAGCCAGAGGAAAAGGAGCGTGTGTGAGGAGCTGGAAGCAAAAAGGCAAGGAGCTGAGAGTGAGAGAGTGTACTGCTGGAGGATTGAGGAGGACAAGCGTTATCAGACAGCAGGAGGAAGGTCCTGTGGTGAGGATAAAGAAGGTGTTTGGAGGAGGCCATAGGGAAGTAGCCCAGGGAGTTGTAGCTGTCATGCAGCTGGTACAGGAGGCACTATAGACAGCTGTGATCCACAGGGCCCTGGGCTGGAACCCGGAGTAGAGGGCGGGCCCGGGTTCCCCCCAAACCTCCCAACTCCTGATCAGACACAGGAGGAGCTGACCCAGACTGTGGGTTCCACAAGAGGGGAAGATCACTGAGGTAAACAAATCCACCAATAAGCGCAGGACCCACTAAGGTAGAGGAGGAACTTTGTGATAACTGGTGTAAGGGGTGGGATTCTTTGGTGTGCACAGCGTGACGGGAAAAAAAAAAGGAGGGTGATTTTAAAAAAAAAAAAGAGGGTTTATTTTTTTTTCACCACAATGGATGACGTAGTGCGGGCACTGATACAAGCCACAGCAGCGCAGCAGGAGGCTACCCATGTCCAGGCAGCTGCCCAACAGGAGGCAGTGCGGCTGCAGCAAGAGACTAATCGCCTGCTGATGGACCAGGTTTCTCAAGACTGAGCTATGTTGCGGGAACTGGTAAACCAGGTAAAGACCCTTACAGAGTTGAACCGTGGCCATGATTTGACGCAGCTCATATGGGCCAGCCATTGGCTGCAGAAAATGACGCAGGAGGATGATGTAGTGGCATACCTTCTGGCCTTTGAGAGGACAGCCCTATGGGAGTCCTGGCCTAGAGATCAGTGGTCTGGATCCTTGCCCCATTCCTGTGTGGGGAGGCCCAGAAGGCCTACCATGATCTGCCTGAAGAGGCTGCAGCAGACTACCCCCAGCTGAAAGCAGAGATTCTGGCCAGATCTGGGGTAACAACTGCAGTGCGGGCCCAGCGGTATCATGAGTGGAGGTACCAGGAAGACAAAACCCCGCAGTCCCAACTGTATGACCTCATCCATCTTGCACGAAAGTGGTTGCAAACAGAGTCCCGGAGTCCGGAAGAGATACTAGAGGTTCTGGTCATTGACCGGTACATGAGGGCACTGCCACCAGATCTCTGCAAATGGGTAGGCCAGAACGATCCCTCCACCTATGATGAGATGATCATGCTGGTAGAAAGACGCATGACAGCCAGGGAATTGACCCGACTACCCAAGGAAAGCCCCTTTCGTAGCAAATGCCCAATCCCAGCCCTGGAAGGTGGGACAGCCAAACCCCTGGGGAGTCCTAGGTGGAGGAAGAGGGGGGTCGAAAACCAGCGGAGACCCCAGAAAGAAGGGATTGGCCTGAGTGGGGGAAACCCTGAGACTAAACCCCCTAACCCACATGATAGGTTAATGATTAGAAACAATTCCACAAGAGGAGGGTGCATGTGGGGAGTGAGGACACATAGCAGCACAGTGTCCCAGCACCAAGGAGCCTATGCAATGCAACTTGGGGGACTGGCAAATCCCATGCTCCCTTATCCACCTTGCGGGCGTCGTTAGCCCCGCATAACTACACCAGGCCGATGAAGATAAATGGAGTAGAGACTACAGCGCTTGTGGACTCGGGGAGTGCTATCACCCTTATATCGGGTAAGCTGTAAAAAGTAGCCAGCTGCTACAAGCCAAACGCGTAGCAGTGACATGCGTGCATGGGGCCATGAGTCATTACCCCACCATCCCAGTGGAGATAGAGGTTCAGGGGAACCCCATTGAGGTGACAGTGGGCGTAGTTCCTAAACTCCCATATCCTGTAGTCATTAGGAGGGACTATCCAAGGTTTGATAATTTACTCCCCCCAGAGAGGCTGGAGGGAGATGGGGACCCTGTTGGCAGCGACTCATTGTTGGGGGAATGTCAACCCCCAATGTTTTCAGAGTTTTCTCAGGATCTATTCTCAGCCCCCCAAAAGGCCCGGAAGACAAAAAAAGAAAGGAAGGCCGCAAAGGCCTTGGGAACCCGGATCCTGACCCAGGGACAGAAGACCGCGCTAGTAGGCAGATGGACATGAGCAGCCATCAGAGAAACTACCAACACGAAAGGTGAGCTGGAGGCTGGCCCCAGCCATGATGGTGATGAGCCGTTGGAAGAAACAGAAGCTGGCCCCTGGAAGCTCAGGCAGGTTAGTCCTGGGACAGAGGCTTTTGGGAGGGACCAGGCAGAGGACCCTAGATAGGATAATGTCAGGAAAGAGGTGGCTGAGATAGATGGGACACCAGTGGAGGGGAAGGTCTGGGGTCCAGGACCCTACTTTATAGTGAAGAAAGATCTCCTGTACTGTGTGGTGCAAATGCAGAAGCAGGAGATGCATCAACTTCTGGTGCCACAAAAACATCAAAAAGCCATATTGAGCCTCGCCCACAGTCACCTGTTTGGAGGACACCTAGGGGTAGAGAAAATCCAGGCCAGGATCCTGTGGAGGTTCTTCTGGCCAGGAGTACATGAAGATGTCAGGCGATACTGCATCTCTTGTCCAGAGTGTCAGCTACATAGCCCTTGCCCACACTTGCGAGCCCCTTGGAAGAGGTATCAAATAATAGAGGTACCATTTGAACGCATAGCCATGGATCTGATTGGGCCCCTAGAGAAGACAGCTCGGGGCCACCAACATGTTCTGGTTGTACTAGACTATGCAACCCGGTACCCAGAAGCCGTTCCCCTATGCAACACAGCCTCCAAGACAATAGCTAAGGAGCTACTACAGATCTTTTCCCGGGTTGGGCTACCCAAGGAGATACTGACTGATCAAGGGACACCTTTCGTGTCCAAGTTGATGAAAGATTTCTGTTCATTGCTCCATGTACAAGCCCTACGGACCTCTGTATACCACCCACAAACAGACAGCCTTGTGGAAAGGTTCAATAGGACCCTCAAGGCCATGATCAGGAAAGTGGTGAGCCGGGATGGGAAAGACTGGGATACCCCATTACCTTAACTCATGTTTGCCATCCAGGAAGTCCCACAAGCCTCCACAGGTTTCTCTCCATTTGAACTACTATATGGGCGCCATCCTCGGGGCATATTGGATATAGCCAGAGAAGCCTGGGAAGAGGAGCCAAATCCCAGAAGGAACATAGTCGAGCATGTACTACAGATGAGGGATCGGATAGCTCGAGTTACACCCATTGTACGGGAATACTTGGAGAAAGCACAGGAGACCCAACAAACCCATTATAACCATCAAGCAAAGCTTCGACGGTTCCAACCAGGGGATCGAGTAATGGTCCTGGTGCCCACAACAGAAAGCATGCTGTTGGCCCAGTGGCAGGGATCCTAAGAAGTGACTGAAGCCGTGGGAGAGGTAAACTATAAGGTGCGGCAGCCAGGCTGCAGGAAACCTGAGCAAATTTACCACATCAATCTTCTAAAACCTTGGCATGATCGTAAATGTTAGAATTAGGCGTTATTGAAAAATCCTAAAGTCAGTGGTGCAGTCCAATAGTTCTAGTGCCTAAACCTGACGGTACCATGAGATTATGTAATGACTTTCGCCGACTGAATGAAGTATCCCAATTCGATGCGTACCCCATACCACGCATCGACGAACTGGTTGACCGACTGGGTAGTGCCCAATTCTTGACTACACTGGATCTGACAAAAGGGTATTGGCAGATTCCCCTGACCAAAGAAGCTAAAGAAAAGACAGCGTTCTCCACCCCAGACAGGCTATTCCAGTACACAGCCCTCCCTTTTGGGCTACATGGGGCCCCAGCTACATTCCAGCGCCTCATGGATAAGCTGCTGCACCCCCATACTAGTTATGCAGCCGCATACCTAGATATCATCATCATCATCATCCTCCATACTCCAGACTGGGGAACCCACTTGGAGAAAGTTGAGGCCGTACTACGCACCTTAAGGCAGGCTGGCCTCACCGCTAATCCCACTAAATGCGCCATAGGACTAGCAGAGGCTAAGTACCTGGGATATATTGTAGGACGGGGTATAGTGAAGCCCCAAACTAATAAGCTAGAGGCGATTCAAAACTGGCCCTGGCCGACCCAAAAGAAGCAGGTCTGTGCATTCCTGGGTGTGGTAGGCTACTACCAACGTTTTATTCCCCACTTCGCCAGTAGGGTAAGTCCTCTAACGGAACTGGTGAAGGCCCGAGGTCCAGATATGGTGAAGTGGACTGACGCAGCAGAGAGGGCATTCATAGACCTTCAGACAGCTCTCTGTAATGACCCCATCCTCATAGCCCCGGACTTTACCAAGGAATTTATTTTGCAAACAGATGCTTCCGAGGTGGGGTTGGGTGCAGTTCTGTCGCAAATGATTGGAGAAGAACAACACCCGATCCTCTACCTAAGCAGAAAGCCGCTCCCAAGATAACAGACGTATGCAGTAGTTGAGAGAGGATGTGTTGCTGTCAAATGGGCCATGGAGACACTGCGTTATTACCTCTTAGGCCGGCGATTTACTCTTGTGACAGACCATGCACCCCTTCAGTGGATGCAGAGAAATAAGGAAAAGGAATGCAAGGGTCACCAGGTGGTTCTTATCCCTCCAACCATTCCAGTTCCGCATACAGCACAGGGCTGGATGCCACCACGGGAACGCTGATGGTCTTTCACGAACACACTGCCTGGCATCCCAAGTTGCCCAAACCAATGGTGTTGAGCAAAGGGGGGGATATGTGATGGGGCAAAGCCAGATGGCTACAGTAAAGTACTGAGAAACAGGCATGTTAGCCCCAGGCTAAACAAATCCCTAGTACCCTGGTAACCAAATGGCAGTTGCTCCAGGTTAATCAAGGCACCTGGGGCCAATTAAGATCTTTCTAGAAGGCAGTAGAGATAGTTACTTTAATTAGAACACCTGCAGCCAATCAAGGCAGGCTAATCAGGGCACCTGGGTTTAAAAAGGAGCTCACTCCAGTCAGGCAGGGAGGAGCCAGAGGAGAAGGAGCGTGTGTGAGGAGCTGGGAGCAAGAAGCTGAGAGTGTACTGCTGGAGGATTGAGGAGAACAAGTGTTATCAGACAGCAGGAGGAAGGTCCTGTGGTGAGGATAAAGAAGGTGTTTGGAGGAGGCCACAGGGAAGTAGCCCAGGGAGTTGTAGCTGTCATGCAGCTGGTACAGGAGGCACTATAGACAGCTGCAATCCACAGGGCCCTGGGGTGGAACCCGGAGTAGAGGGCGGGCCTGGGTTCCCCCCAAACCTGCCAACTCCTGATCAGACACAGGAGGAGCTGACCCAGACTGTGGGTTCCACAAGAGGGGAAGATCACTGAAGTAAACAAATCCGCCAATAAGCGCAGGACCCACTAAGGTAGAGGAGGAACTTTGTGTCAGTGCATTGCTCATAAGTGTGATAATTATTCTTAATTCTACCTGTACCAATGACCAGAAACAAATTAAAACTAAGGGACCCTGCAACATTCTTATCATTTATTTATTTATTTTCTGTAGTATCCAGGATGTGCTACACATTGTACAAACACAAATGCAGCCTCTGTCCCTGTGTCAAAGGGCTTACCCTCTGAAGAGACAAAGCAACCAGACAGAGTAGTGCCAGGCAGAAGAAAGGGGTCTGATGCACAAGTAAAAGTGGCCAGGTGGTAATTGAACACATCCTGATTTAAAAAAAAAAAAAAAGACAAAAACATGTGTATATATATTTTTTGCATGGTAAAAAAGTGAAGTGAACCAAAGATACAAAGAGGGTATCTCTGTGGCTGGCCCAGGTCAGCTGACCTGAGCTCGTGGGGCTTAGGCTGTGGGGCTGTACCATTGTGGTGTTGACATTTGGGCTCAGGCTGGATCCTGGGCTTTGGGGAGTCCCAGAGCTCAAGTTCCAGCCAGAACCCAGACATCTACACTGCAGTTTTACAGCCCTTTAGCCTCAGTCCCACAAGCCCAAGTCAGCACATCTGGCCCAGCTTCTGATGTTTAATTGCAGTGTAGACATACCCAGACTCTTGCAAAAACCATTAATTAGCAACAAGCTACAACAGCAGGCCCCTAGCCTAGGGCAATGTACTGTGCCAGTGTTGGAGGAGGCCTGTGCAGATTCACTCTAAATTATGCTCATTACATCATTTGGTAAGTGTCCGCAGCAAAGGTGCCACTGGCCAGAGGAGGGGCTGACACTTTGAGAAGGTGA
This sequence comes from Gopherus evgoodei, assembly GCF_007399415.2. Lineage (NCBI taxonomy): Eukaryota > Metazoa > Chordata > Testudines > Testudinidae > Gopherus > Gopherus evgoodei. The sequence goes on along the minus strand of NC_044325.1, from coordinate 108,993,713 downwards.
GAGATGATGATGGTGGTGGGTTTGCTGTGATGTGCAAGCATATGGCTTATGTGCAATCCAGGGGACCTGATCAAAAACCCTGTGGAATCAGAGACTTTCCATTGGCTTGGATAGATTTTTGGATGAGGCATTTGGAGGGATAGTGAACGGGGCAATGCCCAGAGATGACACTTGTGCATCCACCCTGGATATTGTTTGTTTGTTTTGCTCTATTGACCTGCTTCCTTTGGATTTAGCCTTTTCTCCTCTCCATCCTTGTCATTTAGTTGCTCTGCCATTTTAAATTCCCTGTGGTTTTGTTTCTTTACTTGACTTCTGCACCCCTGAATGGTGAAAACAACTTCCTCTTTAACAGGCTCCCTTCCAGTAGATAAGCGAATAATTTAACTGCTAATTTTGCTGCATTTCAGTGTGCAGGCAGTGCATCTAGCAGCTACTTTTAAGCAACCTACTTCTGCTGAATTTTCATTGGCCTTTCTGTGTCCTTTATTTTTCACTGCTCTCTGCTGGACCTCATTTCCTTTTGCCATAGTGCATGCTGCTAATCTTGGAGAGAGAACTGCTTTCCTGTCAGTCAGGTTGTTCTCAAAGTTTACGGTACATTGGCGGGGCAACACTGGGAAAACTTGTAAGCCATCCACTGACCAGGCCATACTTTGCTGAATAAATAACAACGGCTTTGTTGTGGCATTCACAAACAGAGCCTTGTGCTGGGGTGGTGCAGCTCCAAACTGTCCCAGTTGGAACACCAGGAAGCTTTGTGCACAGGCGAAACACTGGTTTCTGAAGTGCCATGCCATGTTCGGAAAGTATGCCCTCCGCCGCACCTCTTCTGGGGAGGGGTTGAGGGCACATACTTTATTGTGCAACTGCCAGACTCCAGTGTGCAGGAGCTCCATCTCCCCTCTCTTTACCCCCATTGGTGTAGTTGATTTCCACAGGGGACACACAAGGGAAGCAGTTTCTGTGCTCCGTTGGATTGCAATTGTGGCTGGCTCCTGCATGAGTGCTTGCTGTGTTAGAGTAATGTGTAGCTATCAGTTCATCTCGGCTTTAGTTTCAAGTGATGAAAATTTTATGCTTTTGGGACCATGAAGTTTGTGTCAGTAACCCCCTTTCTACCCATGTTTAAATAACTACCCCATGTGTGACCGATCTTATTATGACCACAGAGTGGCAATATTATTGTCACTTGACACAGTTGCCCAATGGCAAGACACTGTTCTATCCATGTAGTGAGTGAATGTGTAACTCTGGATATAGCCTCATCCTTGGAGTAACATGTTTCTGCTCTAATTACATGATGACTTGTTCTAAAGTATTGATTGAGCATACTGTAATTGGGCCTTTGATCCCGAGTAAGGCATGATTTATATTTCATTTAATTTTGCTTTTAAATGTTGTGTTATGTTAAGTGGAAGATTCTTGAACAACAATATTCAATGAAAACATTGTTTAATATATTTGAAAGTCATCTATGATTTGCATAGATTCAGGAACAGTGAATTTAATATAGATATAGATATGTTGAGTTTACTATTACAATAAGCTCCGTAGTGTTGATTCCACAATTAAGTGGTCAGAGGTATGAATAAAGCCTATGGCAGAAATTTTCACAGCCAGGCACAGGACTTACCCACCCATCTTCCATTTAAAATAATGGAAGATGTGTCACTAAATCCCCTGCACAGTTTGGAAAATTTCAACTTGGAATTCTTCCCTAGAGTTCTGTAAAAGCTTTCAAATAGCCCGGAGCTTGGATTCCACTATCCTTATGCTAGTATATTATTGCAGAGCTGGAGGGGGGGATGTTTACTCAGATATATTTTCAGTCTATAATCAACAGGGAATTAAGATACAATTAATAAGGTGACAACAAAAGAAGGCTATCGTAGGGCAAACATGTTTATTTCAGATAGTGTTGAAAGTAAGTTGTGTGTGTCCTCAGTATCAGATGATACTAAAATGGGCACCATTAAAACTTGGGCTGCTGCTCTTGTAGTTAGGAGGCATTGGTCCTTTTCTTGGGTTTTCCACGGTCCTGCTGGTGACCTTGAGCAAGTCATTTCACCTCTGTGCTTCTGTTCCACTTCTTATATTTTGTCTATTCTGTTTGTTTATTTACATTACCACAGCAGGTTATAGGCTCTTAAGGGAAAATTATAGATATCCATAGTGAGCAACAGTGCCTAGCACAATGGGTTGCCATCTCAGTTGGAGCCTCTAGGCCAGGGGTCGGCAACCTTTCAGAAGTGGTGTGCCGAATCTTCATTTATTCACTCTAATTTAATGCCAGTAATACATTTTAACGGTTTTAGAAGGTCTCTTTCTATAAGTCTATAATATATAACTAAACTATTGTTGTATGTAAAGTAGATAAGGTTTTTAAAATGTTTAAGAAGCTTCATTTAAAATTAAATTAAAATGCAGAGCCCCCCGGACTGGTGGCCAGGACCCGGGCAGTGTGAGTGCCACTGAAAATCAACTTGTGTGCCGCCTTCAGGGCACGTGCCATAGGTTGTCTACTCCTGCTCTAGGCACTACTATACCATAAATAATCTTGACATTTCCCTTGCTGTGGGTATTTTCATTCACATATATTTAGAATAGAAAGATTCCCATTGGCTTTAAGGAGCTTCCGATCACACCATTGATCTTAATTTACCGGATTTTACTGGGGTCCAGAGAATATTAACATTGGATGTTATTAAAAGGATCACCTTTCCTCTTTGTTATGATGGCCAGAAGTGCATATAACACTGCAAACCATCTTCCTGCTATAAGTGTCTAAATTAGAGTGTGCTCTTTGTATACAGGCATTTTGATGTGCAAAATCCCTTAACTAGTTCTATGCGAAGCTTCACAAACTCTGATGATTCCATTAAAGTTTTACAGAGACCTCCATATTTAGTGTTCTCTAGTGGAAACATGTAACAGTTTAATTAAGATCTGCACATGATTAACACTAGAGCTATGTGAAATATTCACTGAGAAAGTAAAAAACCCACATTAAAATGGGCCACCTCTTTTCCCACCTTTGTAGAGCTTGTGCAAAAATGCAGTGCTTTCTGCAAAATTGTTTGTATCAGTGAACGTTCTGTGGAGCGAGCACTCTATTTTATTTTTTTTTAGCACTATCTGGATGTCAGTGCAAATTTCCAAGCTAAATTTCTTGTGGTGCTTTTCAGTTTTGAGATGGATTGGTTGGTCATAGTGTGGTTGAAGTCCCATGATATTTCTTGAGGATTCCAGATGATGTAGGTCTCCCCCATGGCTCCAGGAGGACAAAAAGGGGTCAACAGAAGCCATTTTGATTTGTTGCATAAAGCCTGTGTGTGAGGAAGTGAGACAACTGATATAATAAAACTTCAAAGATTGCGAAGAGCGGGAACAGAGCAAGTATTGTCCTTGTAGTCCTAGAAGGAGCATAACTATTATTTAAACAGGAAGGTGAAATTATTGCTTCAGTTTTGAATCACAAGTATTCAGGGAAAACTTTGAAAGTGCAAAATACTCTATGGTCAAGATTTTTGAAAATTTGGCCCCTGAATCCAAATTTTGGCACCTAATTAATAGGACTGATTTTACAAGTCCTCGGCATGCAGCAGCTCCCACAGAGATCTCTAAGGTTGTTTTAATTCATTAAATGGGTACTCAGCACTTTTGGGAAAATTAATTACTAATGAGGGTGCCTAAATATAGACTCAGGAACCTAATTTTGGGCATCCATTAAAAAAAAAAATCTTGAGCCCTATTCTTGTATGCTGGGAATCCATAACCAAAACCACTTCTGTTAATCTCATTACTATTTCTTTGGCTGATCCTTTTTTAAGTAAAAATTGCCTTGCACAAGTGAGTAGGTACCAAACCTAGTGTCCTGCTAGTTACTTGGTTCTCCCTTTTTCCCCCACTGGGCTACGCTGACGCTATTGAGCCACTTCAGTCGGAATACTTCTACTTCCTCAACTCCAAATGAGTGAAGGAGGCTGTTAATACACTCTAGACTAAGCCTCCTTTTAAAGTCATTTTCCAGATTCCTTCTTCCTGAGGTGCCTCAATAGGGAGGACCTATAGCCTTCCCCCTCCAGTTTAGATTAACTTCAGTAAAAGCAAAGAGGAAAATTTGCAATACGCGTTAAGCATTCTATAAGCACAGTGGACCAAATTCACTCCAGGAGTAACTCCATTAAATCCACTGTGAGCTGCACCAAGGAAAAATTTGGCTTAACTAGACAAGTCATTGTGCAAAGCATAGTTAGCTGGGCACTGAGTTTACATCCAGAGAATACTGACTCATCAGAAAATAAATCCCAATCTCTTTACTGCCAAGCTGTGCTTTCCCCAGTATTTTCTCCATTCATGTTTACTTTGTATTGGATCTTTGTTCTTATGTGCAAGGACTATAGCAAATAAAATTAATAATAGTGCCCTGCATTTCTGTGTTGAGTCTTGTCCAAAAGGATCCCAAAGAGCTTTGCCCATTGAAACTCAGCTGGTGATGAGTCAATGCTTCTGTGAAGCTACCACAGCTTACACCAGCTGAGGATCTGCACACACATTTCACCCACCACTAAAATGCAGGGACATGTGGGGTAAAACACAGGAACTGTTCAATGACATGCCACAACTACACAATAACTAAGGGCTGAAAATTCGGTTGGGCATGCCATCTCCAAATAAAATGGGGTTGGGGGTAAGTGGCTGGAATGTAGTCACCCAGATGTGACCTGAGTACAAAGAATGCAATCCATCTCCTTGGTGTGTGCTGCTCAGGTGGTACAAAAGGGCCAGACTGAGTGCTAATGGCCAGCTGGGAATTAAGTTTGCATACATAAACTCCCTATTGGTGTAAAACTGCTGTAGCTGACTCCTGCACTAGCTGCCCACACACACTCGCTTTGGGGGGAGGAAGGGAGCATGGCAGTGCAGAGCTCCACTATGCCTATGTCCATGCCACCTCTCTGGTTGCAGAAGGTAATCGCCCCAACGATTGTGGAAAGTGCAATGAATCTTAAATGACTACAGTTGGGCCACCATTTTTTGTTTTTCTGTCTCCTCAAAGAAAACATCACATAGGTCAACTAACACTGTGTGCACAGGAAAGCCTCAAACTGAATGAACTCAGACTCTAAATGAAGTAGACTCTCTGGAAGATAAAGTGCGCTGGCTTGAGCAGTGCAGAGAAACCTATCACTGTGCCAACCTTCTGATAATTACAATTTCAGTTCAATGTACTGTAGGCTCTCTCTCTCTCTCTTAATCTTCTAAATAGGAAGTTTCTCAAGAAAATTTAAATTTAACTCCTACTATCTGTTGCCTGAATGGTCTGGAAGATTTAGAACAAAAATTAATCATTTTCAAATTCTTGAACCCGCTGAGTGCAAGTCATCAGCTTCTCCTTAACCATTTTATAGAGACATATGTCTCTGGGGATCACTTAGCAAGAAAATATTTTTTAAGTTTGCTCAAGGCCAATTTATCCCAGGCATTGAGTCTGTTCAGCTGGAACTGCAAAAATAGCTCAGATCCCTTCCTATAATCACTGTTGACTAACAGCACTTCAACCAACTGATCAAGAGCGGTGCAACCATATTTACTGTAAGCTAGGGGCATGATTCTTCTCACTTTTACACTGACACAGGCTGGTATCTCCATTAGCTTTGATGAAGTTACTTATATTGGTGTATGTCAGGAGTAAGAGGGGAATCAGACCCGGAAGGCCAGTTCTTCCATAAATGTAAGTTGAGTTTTCTTCATTGACTTTGATGGAACTATGCCAATTTACATCAGTCAAGGATTTGGCCTTAGATATTTTTTCTTGACTGCTAGTGAAAAAGGGATTTATGAAGTTTAAAGTTTTTACCTAGACTCTTATTTGCCCCATCTTGTCATGAGGCATGGTTTATAAGGTGAATGTTGATGGTTCATTTTAGTGGTATAAAAATTGACCAAACACAGTTGCACAGTGTGAGAACCTCGGAATATAGGGCTGATTTGGAACACGCATGCACCTCTTTTTCCAAAGAGGGTGGCACTTGCCTATTGGTTATATCATTTTGAACAGTGGAGGACCAAACAGGATACTTCTGTTGGAAGATGCTGGGCCACCAGACCTAGAACTAGAATGACAGCAGGACATTGGGGCTCACAGTGCCTCCACTGAAATCTAACCAAAGTCTGGGTAAATGTGGGGAGGAGAGGGCCCTTAAAAATGCCTGAGTAACTCAGGGTTTGAGTCAAAGATCATTTGAATCAAATGAAGGAGTTCCATTCACTTCAAAAGCCTTTGGATCACATTCTAGGATTCCTGACCGAATCCCCCAGTTTCATAGTTCCAATGTATTGCACCAGAGGGTCTAGTGTGAAGGACCTGGAGAGGTTTTGTATAAAGGCATAGCTCCCAAATTTGCAGTGGCTACTCGAATGACACTTTTGCAGGATTGAGTGAGTGAAGTGATCTTTTTTTCCTGATTCAGCCTATCTCCCCCTTCTAATAACAGTACTTTAATTATGGTACTTCCATCCCAGGGTCACAAGAGGCTTTCATCTTCCTGTCAGGTACATCAGGATTAGGATACTCATTTTACTAAATGGTAAAGCTGAGGCATAGGGAACTGATGTGATTTCCCCCCACCCCGGTCCCACCGCAAGTCAGTGGCAGAACTGGGAATGAAACCGAGGAGACTTGACCTCTGTCCTAAAGTCTTGTGCATTAGCCACAACACCATTCTTTCTCTTTGTCCCTAAAGTGTTTCCTTCTCTTTTCCTAGTTTGTGCCTAATCTCTCTCCCATCTCTCTTTCTTAATGGTGGTTTTCCCTTAGCTATCCCCTGGTTCTTTCCATCCCTTTCCTCTCCCTCATCCTTTTCCAATGACGTTTTTCCAACTGTGGTCCAGTCTCACTTTTAGTCCCATCTCTTCCTGAATTTCTTTGTAACCTCTCTGGTCCTGTCTCCCTCACAACATGGCTGCCCCTGTAGGTAGAATTCACTGCTGTGTAGGGCCAAGAAACAGAAGTGCTGGCCTATTCTTCCCCACTGTGCTGCACAGAGTAAGACCCAGTGTAGGTGAGGAAGCTGCCAAAGGAAAGGGGGAAGAAATCTTGGCTGTCTACTCATAAACCTTGTGAGTAGCCATTAGAAGCATGGGTGGCAGGTTTGTAGAAATTTTGGTGGTGCTCAGAACCTGCCCCCCCAACCTCCACCCCCCACCTGCCTAAGGCTCTGGGAGGGAGTTTAGGTCAGGGGAGAAGGTCTGGGGTGCAGGCCCTGAGCTGGGGATTAGGCTGCAGGAGCGGTGCAGGCTCTGGGATGGAGTTTGGGCACTGGGTACAGGCTCCAGGCTGGGGCAGGGTTGCAGGAGGGGGTGAGGGGATGCAGGCTCTGGGACGGAGTTTGAGTGCAGGCTCTGGGCTGGGGAAAGAGGTGGGGTTGCAGGAAGAGGTTGCAGGAGGAGATGAGGGGTGCAGGCTCTGGGAGGGAGTTGGGGTGGGAGGGGGTGCAGGCTCTGGGAGGCAGACGGGGCTGGGGGAGAGACCCAGCCCAAACACTGGTGGAGTCGGGCCCCCAGGCCCTGAATATTGCTGGATTCCAGGCACCACAAGTGTATATAACTCATTGCCCCTGACTAGAAGTGGGGAGGAAGAACTGAAAGGGAAACCTTGCTCACTGCCTGCTGCCCTGCTCAGGAGCAACACTTCAGATGGCATGAGCTAGTAACAGCAGGGGTGAATGTGTGACTTTCAATCTAGATTAGAGATGGTAAGGAATTCCCCATTGAAACGATTTTTTGACAGAATACTCTGCAAAAATTGAATTTTTTCCATGGGAAAAACTATAATTTTGCAAAAATTGTTTGATTTTTCCATCAGGAAAAAAAATATTTCATTTTAGGTCAGTTCAGCCTCAGCCAAAATGGTTCAATTTAACAAACTGAAAGAAACATTTAATTTGTCAGTCTGACATTAAACTGCAGTGGCCAAAGGTGCCTCCGTGCTTTGTGACCCCATACACTCCTATGGCTCCTTGGCCAGGCTATATCTCCCATAATGCATCTTGGTCTCTCCTCTGACCAAGTTGCGTCATGGAATTTCCATGATCACAGTGCATCATAGAAGATGTAACCCATAGTGGTTCTTTTTCAATCTGTGTGTGTGTGAAAAATGTTTCCCTATAAACAGCCCTGCTACTACATCCTAACCTATCTCTTCTTCTTTTTTCCTGACTCAGAGAAAGAAGGGACAAGGATGTGCCTCAAATTGTCCTTTCATACCACAGAGTAGCCCATTTTTAGAGCTTTAAAATGGAAGTGGAGAATGAGGTACAGGGACCAGTCCCGTTTTTTCAGGGGGATGCATGAGATGACCTAAGAACTATTTGCCAGCTCTAATTTCTGATGCTGCGTGTCATGTTATGTTGAACTTTTTCCTGCCAGCATTTAATACAACATCCTTACATGACAGATGCAGACCAGAGGAGTGAAAAGAGGGAAAATGTGTAGAATATTAAAGAGTGAATATTTTTCACTGTGGTGTGTGTTTTCCTCCTCTTGTCTTTCATTCACCCCTATGTTTCACTCAACAGGCATGCACTATGTTGGGCAGATGGATTGGTGTTGGCACATGGAGTACAGCTGTTTGTACATGGCAATCTGTTTTTTGCAGTATTTACTAGCTAGTCAGCAGCCAGACTGTAAATAGAATAAATAATTGGAGGTGAAGGGTCAAGATCATGTATGGCTGTTTCACAGAAAAGGAGAGAGTATGTCCTTGACCTCTAGCACTGGTGACATTTTATAACTTGCTTAAGAGGTGCTTCTTACCCAGCAAAAATTACAGCAATGAGAAATTAGTGAGAAGGGGTCATTACAAAGGCCTAATGATTTATTCTTGTGTTATCGCTAAACATTCCCTTGCATGTTCATTTCTGTATGCGATTGTCCATCATCTACCCCATGCTCTTCTCCTCTTCCTCTCTACCATGTGCCATGGTTGACTGTGCTCATGCTCCTTATTAAAGCATGCTGAATGTAGTGCACCCTCTACTGAGAATGCATTCACCCTGTTTTACTGATAGTCTAAGAATTCAATCTTAAGCCAGTGCTTAAACTTTCCTCAGGGGCAAGTCATCTCATAACCTCCTAGTGCATGGTTTCTTGCAACTTCCTCAGAAATAGCTGGTACAGGCCTCTGTCAGACACAGGATGCTGGGCGAGATGGACCATTAGACTCATCCAGTATAGCAATTCCTATGTTTCTCAGGAGGCTAGAGCTTGTCTGTTACAGCTATCCTCTATTCCATTTTGTTTCTTACAGCTGTCCCCAGACTCCATTTTGTTTTCTGTTCTCCTGTGGCCGCCCTTCCCTGGCTGTTAAGTTGTTTACTAGAGCCATTGCCCTTCTCAAAGGGATGGCCACTTGTGCTGCGTGCTAAGTGGGACCACTGCCCTGTTCAAAGGGTTAGTCCTGTTATCACCTTGTTGAGCCTGGGCTTGGTGTAGGGTAGGCAATGTCCAGAGTTGCAAGACCTAATGTGTGTTTAAGATCCTGGGCATGAGTCATAGGCCTCATGTGCTCTTGAGTCACCTATTGCACAGGACTATGTCCAGGCATGTCTCTGGGCTTACCTTCAGTTTTTTCCCTGTGCCCTCTCCCCTGTGACAGAGGGAGCCTATCAGGATTACTGGCGGGAAACTGCCCAAGTTTGCCTTTAAAACCATACATTTTTGAAACACACCTCAGAAAGGTTCCTGCATTGCTGCCTGGTCTGATCAGCCAGGGTTTCTGGGGGGTCCTTTCTCCGCTCTCCTTTTATTTTTGAGCGTACCCCTGTTTTTTTAACGCCCCCCCACGAAGAACGAATTGCTACCTGAGAGATCTCCTGATTATTGAGACTGTACCGAGCCCTCCTTGCCTCTTCTGATGTTGCTGCTGCTTCTGCCTTTGCTGCTGCCTTGGGGACTGGTAAGAATCCCTCTGTAAAACTTTCTATACTTTTATTTTATTATTTTAGCTGCTGGCTCTGTTTCCCCAGCACACAGACTCAAGCTAAACCTTGGTCTGTGTCTTAAAACCTCTCAAACTCGCGGCGCTTTGCTGCTAAAAATAAGTTTGTGCCGCTGCTAAGCTCTGCTCCTGTGGGCTTTGCCTCCGGGCTCCCTGATTTCAGCTGTATCCCTTGGCTGTAGCCACCATCCCTTGGCTTCCTTGGGAGCTGGGTCCTGGACACATACCACTCTGCCCTCTGTAACCTCCCCATAGCATAAGGTGCACCATAGGTCTTGTGTTTTTTTAGTTTAATAAGTCATAGTTTGTTAAGATTGTAGAGCTTGTAAGTTTCAACTGCCTTGTTATAGTTTACTGTTTTGTTGCTCTGTATAGTTGCTTGTTATAGCTTTGCTTAGAATTGTGATATTTGTTGTTTTGCCTAGTCATTGGTTAAGATAGATAAGATTTTTTGCTGCTTAAATTCGCCTTCCTGCTGTCCCGATCTCTTCCTGAACTTTCCCGTGTCTGTTTTTCCCCCGCTCCAATCTCCCCCTCTGTGTGTTCCTCCGTGTCTCCCTGTTATAACCCTTTGCTGCTTTTCCCCCGCATCTGCATCACCCTCCGAACTTCCCAAACCCCTTTGCTGCTTCTCCCACTGTGAAACTTCCCAAACCCTTCGCTGTTTTTTTTACCTTTTGTTTTTGGTGTCCGCTTGTTGCTTAAACCTCTCTCTAGCCCTTCTTTACACTTCTCCGCTGCCCCTCCCCTACCGAAGATCACCATCACACTGCTCCGTTGTCCTTGCCCTGCAGGGCTTCAGAGTCTCTTGCTGCTTCCAGCCGCTCGTCTGCATACCACTAATCACTCCCCTCTCCCCCCCCCCCCGTTTCTTGACCCAGCCTTTATATTGATATTGTATTGTACTGTAACTCACATTTTACTTGTAATTATAACACCCCATTGGTTGCCTCCACTTTTCTGATATACTTTGTATTTACATTGATGCCACTGTGTTACATTGTGTATCTAGCTATTAACTCATATAGAAGCTACCATTTTATCTTGCATTTCTTTTGGGTACGCTTTGCATTTCCACACTGTATCTAGAGTTGCTTATTGACTGTACTGTATCCCATTGTGCTGAACCCCACTTGCTGTAGCCCACTATTAGAACTCCCTACACTGTTCAATAAGAAGAACCCCCCATCGTTGTCTATTGTAAACACCCTATACACCCCATCCCATCGTATTTCATTATTAAATTCCCACCACTTCCTTTTTTTTCCTTTAATAAAGAAATTAATTGGAACCCCAGCTGTGTGGTAATTGCTCCCCAAGATCCCATATACTGGCAGGCAGGGACAGAGCTGAAGTCCAGAAGCCTTGCAATAAATTAGAGCTATTCAAACCACTTCATATCAGTACAGAATGTCTGTCTTTTCCCCAGAAATGTTTGCATTTTTCTACTTTGGTGTGGGTTTATTTGCAAATACACACTATCTTTGGCCTTAATTTTCCTTTCCCAGTTACCTTTGTATCCCTTCCACGTGTTGACACATGGCAGTTAACTTTTTTCTTAACTCCCACACATCAAGATGAAACTATACCCTGCAACTGATAAAAGCTCTTCCTGTCTGCAACCACATTTTAGTCTAAAATGAATCTGAACAGCTTACCAACTGGGTAATTTTGAAAAATGAGGATGTTGTTAATATGGTTAAAGCCACTCAAGAAAGCAATAGCCCCTTTCAGAAGAGTTATATTGAACTTTCAGTTAAAACTCTAATACATTTATAACTCGTACAAGGTTACAGTTTCCAGGTAGCCCAGGGCACGATAGGACTTCTCAGATGCAAAGTACTAAAGGGCTGTTAAACAAGTCGAAGAACCAAAGGAGTGTTTCCCATTTCTGTTCTTCAAGAAAAGGGAAGGCGTATGCTGCCCATTCCACAGAACATAATGCCTGCACACCTTGCAGGAGAACGACCCTGTCTCATTTGGTTCCCAAAGCAGCAGGGTAGCAACCCGGCCTCTTTCCTTCCCCAAAAGATGGCTAAAGATAAGGGAGGGATCTTATGAGGAGGACAGGGTTAGTAAAACTCACTAGCTTAGTTATGGAAGCCAACTTTGCATCTGTCTAATCTAAATGCTATGCCTATCATCATAGTATCTGAGTGTTTGGAGTGCTTCAGATTTGCTGTGGGGGTCTGAATTTGGACTTTCAGAAAGCCTTTAACAAGGTCTCTCCCCAAAGACTCTTAAGCAAAGTAAGGAGTCATAGGATAGGAGGGAAGGTCTTCTCAGGGGTTAGTAATTGGTTAAAAGATAAGAAACAGAGTATGAATAAATGGTCAGTTCCCACAGTGGAGAGAGGTAAATAGCAATGTCCCCCAAAGATCTGTCCTGGGTCCAGTACTGTTCAAAGTATTCATAAATTATCTGGAAAAAGGGGTGAACACTGAGGTGGCAAAGGTTGCAGACAGTACAAAATTACTTAAGATAGTTAAGTCCAAAATGACTGTGAAGAGTTACAAAGGGATCTTGCAGAACTGGGCAGGAAAATGGCAGATTTTGATTGGAAAACAATCCCAACTATTCATGCAAAATGATGGGTTCTAAATTAGCTGTTACCATTAAAGAAAGAACTTGAGGTCATCGTGGATAATTCTCTGAAAAACATCTGCTCAATCTGTAGCAGCAGCCACCACAAAAACTAACCCAATGTTAGGAACTATTAGGAAAAAGACTAGGTAAGATGACAAAATATCATAATGCCGCTCTATGAATCCATGGTTCACCTGCACCTTGAATACTACATCCAGTTCTGGTTGCCTCACCTCAAAATATTAGAATTAGAAAAAGCATAGAGAAAGGCAGCAAAAATGATTAAGGGTAGGGAATAGCTTCCTCGTGAAAAGAGATAAAAAAGACTGGGACTGTTCAGCTTGGAAAAGAGATGACTAAGTGGGGATATGATAGAGGTCTATGAAATCATGAATGGTGTGAAGAAAGTCAATAAGAAAGTGTTATTTACCCCTTCATATAGCACACAAATGAGGGATCACCCCATGAAATTAATAAGCAGCAGGTTTAAAACAAATATAAAAAGTTCTTTTCCACACAATGCACATTCAGCCTGTGGAACTCATTGCCAGGGGATTTCATGAAGGCCAAATGTATAAATGGGTTCAAAAAGGACTTGGTCCTATCCTACATGGACTTATCTATCAATGGTTATTAGCCAAGATGGTCAGTGATGCAACCCCATGCTCTGTGTGTCCCTTTACCTCTGACTGCTAGAATCTGGGACTGGACAACAGGGGATGGATCACTGTACACATTGCCCTGTTCTGTTTGCTCCCTCTGAAGCATCTGGCACTGTCTGAAGGATACTGGGAATATCCAATATCCAGTAAGTATTTGTCTGACCCAGGATGGCTGTTCATATGTTTTTAGGTGACTTCAGAACTTTAAGGGACTCTCATAGCGGGCAAATGTATGTGAACTGAACTCTCTGTCAGAGCTTGCTGAAACAAGGTGAACCCAAGTGCATGATTTTCATGCAGCAGTATTTTTCAGGTTACAAGGGTCATAAATTCTACGTACATACAATACCCTTGGTGTATAAACAGCATCAAAGCACAGCGAGATTGCTCCGAGATTAAATAGTGTTTAACAGTGAAATAAATTCTCTATTTCTTGGCAAACCTCTTGATGCTTGTCATGGCTTTTCTGCTGACTCTGTCTGCTGTGGAAGGTCAAGCAGGCTTGGGTAGTAGGGTAATAATAGATTCCAAGAGTAGTGCATTTCAGAGTATTTGTGTGCACATAGTTTAGAAGTCAGAACCCACTGAGCATTTCAAAAGATCTAATAATGTATTACAGCCCTACTTGTTCATAACTCTGTAAACTTTCACAGTTTTGCTTGGAAGAATGTACATGGTTATCTACAGACTCAAAGACTTCAAATTTTCAAATATTTTTACTAGGAAACAGCGAAACAACCTTACTGAGATGTTTCATTTTCATAATGTCAAAGTGGTTTTTTAATGTCATTATATATATTTTATAAATTGTCAAAACAATCATGGTAATAAAACCAAAGCAGTAGAAATGAAACAAGAAAATCAACATGAAATATTCCATTTGAATTTCAACATTTTTCAGTTGAAAATTTTATTGAAATGGACACTTTCCTGCAAAACATTTAGGTCTATGAAACTACATTTTCTGATAGAAAAATATTCCATTTTTTTTTAAATCAGTTCTCCTTGGCTATAAGAGGAAAGCATCCAAATACCTTAATACTGTTTACTTTTTAGACACTGAGATCATGCCTCCAGAACAACTTGATACATCAAAAAACCCAATCTCACCTACCTTCTAATCAGGGCTGGCTCTGGTTTTATTGCCGCCCCAAGCAAAAAAACACCTGTGGGCCGCAGCGAAGTGGGGGAGGAACAAACAAACCTGTGGGCTGGCCAGAGCAGTGAAGCGGGGGGCACAAACAAACCTGCGGGTCGCCCGGAGCAGGGAAGGGTGGGGGGGGGCAAACAAACCTGCAGGCTGGCCGGAGCAATGAAGGGTGCGGGGGAACGAACAAACCACGCTGCCTGCCAGGAGGGCTCCGCGCCACTCCGGTGGGTGGGCAGGGAAGGACGCCGGCTGCCCTGCCGCACTTGCTACAGACCTGGCACTGCCCCCAGTAGGGTGCTCCACTCCTTTGCACTGCTCCCCCTACAGGGCGGCCAGAGCAGCGAACCAAAAAGAAAAAATCCTGCAGGGGCAGCCGAAGCAGAGAATGCCGCCCCTTGGAATCTGCCGCCCCAAGCACGAGCTGGCTCGGCTGGTGCCTGGAGCCGGCCCTGCTTCTAATAGAGAAGACACCATACCAAACCCTAGATCTAAACATCTTCAAATTTTCAGAAGATTCAGTATCAAAACCTGGATTGGTATCTGGCATTCACAGTTCACTCCTTTTTCCACAATGGTCCAAAACAAACCCTGTATCCCCAGACATTTACGATGGAGGACTTTGAAATCCTGATTGGCTTGGATCGATCTCTACTATTTAATAGTCCTTTCTCACATGCCCCTGCCCGTATAAATTCACTGCATTATGGTTTTGTTTTTATCAGTGAAATCTGATAGTGATAAAATTCGCTGTGCAAACTTCACTGCACAGCTTTCCATCCTAGGCACTTCATCATTGTTGTTACAGGTCTTGACTGATGGAGACAAATTTTCCATTCCATTGCAGTCCCTTTATGCTATTAATTGAAAGTCACTACTGCCCTGATCCTGAAAGCAGCTCCATGCAAGCATACCCACTCAGAGTTGCTTGCAGGACTGGGGCCATAGCTTGCATTGTTTTTAACATCCGAGCATATTAAACCCATGGGGTTCTACGCTAAACCATATATGGCCTATATCATACTATACATGTCTGAACTTCATGCTGTCTTTCACTTGTCCAGCATCCTTCTGCCTTCAGCCTGATGTGTGATGCCTGTCACTTTTCTGTTGATAGCTTTGGGAGCAGCAAATTTCCCTGTTCATCTTTGCCAAACTAAGGAGCAAAAATTACAGCACAGAATTCTCTGTGGGAATAAGAATTATTAAGAGAGGGGAAAAGGAAATAAAGGTTTTTGTTCTAACCATTCAGTTTCTCTAACATTATTTTAGCACCAACAAATGTTGTGCTTGTCATTTGGCAAGGTGATTTTAAAATTGTTGCTTAGTATTTGAAACTGCAGCTTCAAGTGCCTCTGTTTTAACTCTTGAACTGGTCCTGGAAGTCCCAATTTCAGTAGCAGCAGTATAAAGTATAACAAAACCAACAAAGCAAGCCAGATCGTCAGCTGGTGGAAATCACCGTTATCTTCAGTGCAGCTATGCTAATTTACATCACCTGAAGATCTGGTTCAATATTTTGTGCCTTTCTAAAAAAGAGCAATTTATGAAAAGAAAATCAGATTTGATCTTGGAGTTTGAAATAGTTAGACCGTTGGCAGCACAGTCCACAGTTAATATAGTCATTTTGTGCTGCAATTATGATGTGGTGGTACTTCAAAACATAAATAACTTCTCTTAAAAGACCTTCATTAAGCCCGTTGAGCATTAAATGGATAATGGCAAACTCAGTTTCTGTGTATTAATTATGCACATCCCTCAATGGGATATACTACTCAGTCTTTGAATTCATATTTCTAGTTCCCTCTTGTTAATTAAATAATCACCTCATTAACCAGTGCCTATATGAACAGGTAATTTCAAATCTTATTTATAGATCCATCAGTTTGATGTGTTATCCATTTTTCCTCCTATATTACTAAGATGGCAATGTTGTTTAATGGTTAAAGAATTAGTGTGTAAATGAATGAAGAATGAAATCAGGACTGTGGAGTTGTATTCTCAACTTTGTTACATTAGTAGGATCAGAGTCAGTATCTTCTTTGTGTTTTAGTTTATCCTTCTATGAAATTGATGTAATATCCCTTACATATCCTATAGGGTCCAATTAGTTAATGTCTGGACACAATTTAAGGTCCTCAGTTATGAAGGATTCTAGATATGGTATTATTGTCCAAGATTGTGTTTGTGCATCCAGTGTTCTTTTAATAGGTCTTTTTGTATTGTACTACAGTTCTAATATACTATATTTAAAGGACAAAAAAAAACAACAACCTACAGTAACACTGTCTGCAAGCAGGAATCACTTTGCCAGGACACTTTTTTGTCCAATAAGTTAATATTAAGTTGAATTACATGCTCTAATCTTTATTCTGCTTGGCCTGTGTTTATGACCCAGGTTGACCTCTCTCTATTACCAATTCTATTTAGTTCTCTGTCAGAATTCTACACTGGATTCTCATCCTTTGTACTGTTTGATCCGTGGATTCTTTTTGTGTTTTAAATCTATTTCTAATTTCAGTCTGGAGTTTCCTATGTTAATTACAAGTACACTGTGCATAGGAAGTGCAGAATGATTGCCTTTCAAAGGTACTTTATCCTCACATTGGCAATGTTGTCTTTGACATGTTAATGTTTTTAGGAATAGTCGTCAGCTGGATAGGGAATTGCATTGCTTGTGTGAGAGGAAGAGGTGCTTGAAGGACAAATCAAAAGCCCTTTTCATTCAGATTTGTTGAGTACCGATTATCAAAAACTCTGCTCCCTCAGAAATCTGCTTCAGAACAAAGTGAGGAAGGATAGTAACAATAATTGTATCAGATCCTTTGAAGTTCTGATATTGCATAGCAACTTCACAACTACTCCAATCACAGTAGTGGTCTACCAGAAAAAGAATGACTAGCTCTAATTCAATAGGGATTTTGCAATGAGACAGTAGTTGACTGCATTAGAAGAGCATAGGACATGACCAAGTTTGTTCCACTGATATCTTCTCAGCGGAGGACAATGGAAAACAGTTTCTCCAATAGCAATGGCATCTCGGAGAAGTAGTAGCTACCATGAATGCACAATAGTAATCCAGTATCTTCATCATATAAAAATTAAGCTTGTTCATCTCTGGACATGAATGCAAGATCATTTCCTATACCAATAACTATGAGCTGTATTGTCCCTTTGCAGAAAGCCCTGCATATGGAGCAGTGAGTATGCTCCAAAAGGGAATCATACCTCAGACTCACAATTTCTTCCCTGCTCTTCCTTTGCTCTTGGACGAAGTAACCGGCTACTGGTCCTGACCACTAGAGATTACTACCCCTGTTTTGGCTCAGTAGTGCTGACTGGCGCATTGGAGAGGATGAAGCCAATTCCCTAACCACCTGTGTTTGTGTGGGGAAAATAGTCAGTCCCTTGTTCTCCTCACTCAGAAGTTGCCCCAAGTGGAAAAGTTGTTAGTTACCTAATTCAAAAAACACTTCACAAATGTGGGAAAACTGAGGTTATATTAATACATTTACAAAGTATATATTGAATAATCATGTTAATTGATTATATTGGCAGCAATTTTTAAAACCAAATTGCTTCTTTTACTTTGTCCTTTTTTTATTGAGATATACTTAGCTGCAACAGAGACTATAATAAGCAGTTATCATATAATCCTGTACCTTGTTTCCAAAAGCGATTTATCACCAAGAACAGCAAAAAATAAAGTCTGAGGATTCTATTCGGTTTCTGGTTGCATTTCTGAGCGCATACAGCATCCATTTTCCAACTGCAGATCTTGTGCAGGTGTGTTCACCTGACGGAAAAGCTGCAGAGTACTCATCCAGAATAATCTCTGTAATGCATGACCGTGCGGTCCAATATAAAGCCAACTGAGTTCAATGGAAAGATGCCTATTGGATCCGGTCCACTATGAAGTAAAGCAAGACCAACCATTTAGTGGAGCAGGGATTTAAATAACTGACACAGTGATCTCTCCTTTTTTAGTCATGCAAGGGCCTTGCACAGGTATTATGTACACGAGGTAATGTCCATTGTGATCACTGACAGTGCCTCCATTACTGGATAGTGCACAGGAAAGGATATTAGAAATGTGGAGGGAATTGTCAATGCAAACTTTTTCTCTTGGTGGTAATGCTAGTACTGACATTTCTGCTGCCCAGAATAGCTGCTACCTACACATCAGCAACTGTTGATGGCACAGCACTGTCCTGGCCACAAGCCGAAACAGAGAAACTAGTTTCAATGCCCCAAATACAAACATTTTTATTATTAGCACTTACATGGTACTTTTAATCTTTAAAGCGCTTTACAAACAATCATTAATCCTCACGACTCTCCTGTGAGATAGGTACTTTCCCCCATTTTGCAGGTGGGGAAATCAGGAAGAGAGGTGAATGGTCTGTATTTCAAAGATTCAAAGGCCTGGTCTACATTACGGTGCTAAGTCAACCTAAGTTATGCAACTCCAGCTACGTGAATAATGTAGCTGGAGTCAACATACCTTAGGTCAGCTTATTGCAGTGTCTACATCGTGCTGGTCAACGGTTTCTCCCATCGACTTACCTTACGCTTCTTGTTCTGGTGGATTACTGGAGTCGACGGAAGAGTGATCTGTGGTTGAGTTAGTGCGTCTTCACTAGACCCACTAAATTGACACCCAGTGGATTAATTGTCACAGTGCTGATCCATAGTAAGTGTAGACATACCTTCATTCTGAGCAGCTGTGAAAATTAACCCACAAGTGACTTGGCTACGAGGGACAAAGGAAGTCACTATCTGAGTCAGGAATGGAACTCAGGAGTCCCTGAGTCCCAGGACTATATTCAGGCCATTAACCTATGTTTCCAATGGAGCTGAAAAGTAACTTGTTACCTGTTGTATACTGGTGTGAAAGACCGATAGAAAAGCTTTGGATCTGGAATCAAGTTGCT
The DNA here is from genome assembly GCF_007399415.2 of Gopherus evgoodei. Lineage (NCBI taxonomy): Eukaryota > Metazoa > Chordata > Testudines > Testudinidae > Gopherus > Gopherus evgoodei. The sequence goes on along the minus strand of NC_044325.1, from coordinate 108,974,381 downwards.
TTGCTACTCTGGTGGGAGAGAACTGAGCATGGCTAGAAGAAAACATTTAGATACTCTATTTACATTGAACAACATACCACATGTGCACTTCCTTAAGCCCATATGTAACCAGCATTAAGATTAATAAAAGATTCATGTTACAAATAAATAATGAATAGCAGCTGAACACGAATAGTTGAAGACAGTTCCCCTTAAACGCTCCCCAGTCTACAAGCCTTCTATAATACTTATTTCCATGGTAATTCACTGATTGGTGTGGATTTGTCAGTTTTTACCTTCAAATTTGTTTTCTGTTAGCTAATTCTTTGTTAACAAACAATAGCAGCAATGTATATTGATTTGCTGACCTTCAGTATTATACTGAACACAAGATAAATACAGTATAGATCTTGCTTTCATTTTAAACTGTAGTATTGCTGTCACTTTCCTTGGGGCTGATCCTATAGTCATTACATAAAATTTCTGTTGAAGTCAACAGAAACGGTGATTGCAGGATAGGGCCTGTTAGTTGACTTTGTACCACACAAGATAGGGAGTGATTTTCACAACTGTCTGCAATATTAGAGACAAGGCAATGATAAACTCTTCAGTACCCTTTCTCTGGAGCAGTCACATAGGTAAAGCTCCCATTGTGCCCAATGGTAGCTTTGCTTGAGAAAGGGGCTATAGGATGAGGTTCTAAGAAATTAGATATCTAAGTTGTGAAAGAACAGAGAAAAATAGGTACATATATTGTTTGGTCAGATTTGTTTTTTCTCAGAGATCAGAGGCTTTAGAGCTAGTGCGTATATTTTACAATTTTCATGCTAGTTTAGAAAAAAATCATAGGAAGTATATTTTGAGTTTCTATGTAATATTTGGTGTCAAATGCTTTCCCTTGGAAAGAGCTAAATTTGAAATTAATTATATACATTTTATAGTGGAAAACATTATTAGGCTTCAGGGAAGAGTAAATGTAAGTTTTTGTTTGACCATGAGGATGACTAGAATTGTTATAGTCTTTCTTAGACATTTTACCAAAGTATGTAACTTCCTGATTCTAGGGCTCAGTTCTGCCAGATACTGAACATTCTGATCCTGATCATCTCAAGCACATGCTTAACTTTATGTAGAGCCATTATCTTTAATGGTACTACTTGTGTACTTAAAGTTAAGCTTTCGCTTAAGTACTTTGCTGGATTGAGGTGAAAGTTGTATGCATCTGGTTTAATCAAGTCTTTACACATTTATCAGAAGGAGTAATTAAATCTTCAAAATTGATGGGAAGGCAAATAATGATCGGCTTGTTTTCTGCTGTGCTGTAAGTGGCTTGATTCTGTCTAAATCACAGTAATTTAAAATAATAATAATGTAAGGTATATTTAGTAGAGACTGTCCAGGAATTGCAGCTTGGCAAGTCTGATCTGGAGAGCAATAGATTGTTTTGGTAGAACTCCATGTTCTCTTAAAGCCAGTATTGGCAGGATGCTTCCTCTTAGGCCTTTTGGAATCAGCAGTGTTTTCCCTTTATGAATTGGAGGTTTTCAGGTTTAAACATCATCCCATTTTATGCTGATATTAATTTTGGAGCTGAGGAAGCCATGTTCAGAGCTGGATCTTTCTCAGGTTCAGAGCAGGCTTCAGTTCTAAAACTGGATCAGGTCTGTGGTACTGCTTTCACATTGGATGTGAAGGAACCAAAATCTTGCAAACTAATTTTTTATGCGGTTTCTACTGAACTAGGGTAGGAATCTCATGAGATCAATTATTCTCACAAGATTTCTGAATCCAACCGGAGGATCCCTTCTAATTTTGGATCTGACCTTGAACCAGAACTGTAGTAGGGATGGTACTGGACTTGGTGATTCAGTTCCAATCCTCCCTGAAATTAAATGGGTTGGCATTTGAGCTTAGGCCAAAAAATAATCCCAATCTCTAATTAAAACAAGAAAGTGGAAATATTTTGTAATACAGGAATAGTTAAACCTCTTTTCAGTTAGGTCATGACAATTATAATTCCCAGTGTCTTATCTCTGATGACCTGCTCTAAACGTCAGAATTAGATCAATTTAGCTACGTCAGCACTATGATTTCACATCTTGAGCGCTGTAGTTAGGCTGAATTTAAGCCCCCCCCCATGTACATGCAACTAAGTGGATGGAAGAAATTCTTCTGTTGACCTAGCTATCGCCTCTCAGAGGAGGAACATCTGCATCACAGTGGTGTACCTGCAGCTGTGCCACTATAGAACTTATAATATCCATGTAGCCTAATTTAGGGTTTATCTACATGGGGACACACAGGACAAATAATCCAAATTAACTAGTGGTGTGCATTTAAACCAGGTTAGTTAAACAACATTAAACCCCTATGTGGACATTCTCATTCAGAATTAAAGTAGACAATTCAGTTTTGTTTCATTCACAAAGAACTGAAATGCTAACCATATGAACTGAAGATCATATATTAATGATATCCCGGGCTATCCTGATTGCAGACCTTGTTAACTCTTTAACACTTCTGGTAGTATGAGAATTCAAGACTAATAAAAAGGATTATTTTAGTTGCACTCATAAAACAATTGACTCAAGAAATGAAGAAGCTAAGTGCATTAAGGCATCTATCCAGTTTAAATAGCATTTATATGACTCCAGAAGGGAGGGATGATGCTGAATGGTCGTTTAGAGCCTAAATGTCTAGGGTTAATGGTATCCTATGCACCGTTAAAAAGGTTTGTTTAATGGTTTGGCAAGTTGTGAACATTTTAAAGATATTATTATGTGGAGTGAGGGTTGGCATAAAATCAAAACCAGTGGAGGAAAATAAAGCTTAAAAGCAATAAACGTGTAACAATATTATTGAGTCTGTGTTAGTGATTTTCATTATGTTATAATATATAAAATCATCTCAAAACATAACACTGGCATTTCTGTCAACAAGAATAGGCATATTTGCACAGAAGTACAGCAGATGCCACTGGAGATGGGACTGAATCCAGCTGACCCCGCAATATGAGATGTGTGAAATTTCAGATCACAATCCATCTCTAGATTTGCAGCGGTGAGTAAGAGAGTCAGGTGCCCATCTTCCTTTTATGCACCTTTATAAAGTCCACCTCCCTTGAGACTGGGGTGAAATCCTGGCCCATTAAAGTCACTGGGAGTTCTGTCATTGATGCTGATAGAACCAGGATTTCACCCTAGTCCTGGGATTCTGAAAGACAAGAATACAGAGCTTATCAAAATAAACCTATGATGAAAAATTTCATCTTAAACATATGCATAACAAGAGAAATAAATCTGTGTGCAGTGTCCTGGAGACCTGGTTAATTCTGCCAAAGCGTTCATTGAATTTAGGACTACAGGATTACAACCCATAGAGGAGAAAATTTCCTGTAACTTGGCCTATGTGGAAAAGAGTTCTGCTATACAGAGATACGTACCTGTTGTACATGAAGTGTTTCCTCAGGATCATCTCTGACTTGTCTACAATGTACAATGGTTAGTTTTTTTCCCTTTCCAACTCCATCTTGACTATCTTTAGTCAGTTTTCCTGAGCATGGCTACAGTTCTATAACTCCTAACACTTACAGGAATCCAGATTCCTTTACAGGCTACTTACAGCATTATACTGCTTACATTTACAACTACAATTTTCAGAAGTAGCTTTTAATTTTCAGTGCCTGTTTTGGGTGCATGATGTTAGACATTTAGGCCTTGACTGTCAGAAGTTCTCAGCACGTACAGTCCCCACCAAAGTTTAATGGGAGCTGTGAGGGCACAGCACATCTTGCAACAATGGTCTAAGGACATTTTTTTTTTTTCAAATTTGGTGCTGAAGTTTAGATAACTAAATCCATACTTCAGCATCTACATGAAAGTTGCCCGATTTTCAAAGGAGTTGAGCACCCACAAACCTCACTGATGTCAATAGGAGCTGCAGGTGCTCCTTAGAAAATAAAACTACCTTTTTATTTAGGTGTCAGTGTACTTTTTTTGCATCAACAGGGGAATCTCACGTAGGAGTAGAGAGATTATTTTACCTCCGTGTTTGGCACTGGTAGAACCACTGCTGGAATATTGTGTCCAGTTCTGGTGCCCATCATTCAAGAAGGATGTTGCTAAATTGGAGAGGGTTCAGAGAAGAGCCACAAGAATGATTAAAAGCTTAGAAAACATGAATTATAGTGATAGAGTTGAGGAGCTCAATCTATTTAGCTTAACAATGGGAAGGTTAAGTGGTGACTTGATTATAGTCTATAAGTACCTATTTGGAAACAAATATTTTGTAATGGGCTCTTCAATCTAGCAGAAAAGTGTATAACACAGTCCAATGACTGGAAGCTGAAGCTAGATGAACTCAGACTGGAAATAAGGGGAAAAGTTTTGACAGTGAGAGTAGTTAACCATTGGAACAATTTACTAAGGGTTGTGATGAATTCTCCATCACTGACCATTTTAAATCAAGATTGAATGTTTTTCTAAAAGAGATACTTAGAAATTATTTTGGAGAAATTCTGTGGCCTTTGTTATGCAGGAGGTCACACAAGATGATCACAACGGTCCTTTATGGTCTTGGAATCTATGAATATGAATGTAGGTACCTGCCACTGCGTGACTGGCCCCTTAAGGTAGTGATGGGTTCAGCCTCACCTGTGATAGATTATCTGCCTTCCAGCTGAGGCTGCATGACCAAATGGGGCACACTCGGCCCTTTTAAAAGACATGGGAAAGCTCAGTTTAGAGGACAGGAGCTACAAGAATTGGGTTGGGTTTCTGTGCTATGTCCTGGAGCACAGTGACTCCCAGCCTGGAGGAGAACTGGGAAGAGCTGCAAGGAGCAGAAAGACTCACATAAACCTGAAGTTAGTGGAAGGCTCTGCAGAGCCCAGGGCAGGAGTCTGCAAAGGGCTGAGCACAGAAGGGGTGGTAGAGTGTGTGGAGAAGGAATAGATGGGCCCTCAGGGAAGAGGGGCTGTGCCTGGTCTGAGATTGGTGACAAGATTCTTTTGTGTTTGGGGTTTTGGTTGGACCTTAATTCCCCAGAAGATGTGGACTCTTATGTGACTCAGCCTGAGGTTTAAGTCACCTCAGCAACTGAGCATGTTGAAAGCTGTGCATAGCATTGAAGGCCCAGGAGAGAAACTGAGGCAGGGTGTCTGCAGTAGCATGTCATGCCACATGGGGGTGCGCTCAGACTCTGCACTCTACTGCATATCTAAATTTACATATCTAGGCTTAGAAATTTGGCCTGGGTGTCAAAAGCAGGGTACCTAAAAACAGACTTGCAAAATTAAAGGCTGTTTTGAAACATTGCGGCTTAACTTCTGCTCAGCTTTCTTGTTTAACAAGACTGTTTCCGAAAAATTATAATGAAAGCAGGCCCTGGCATCCAGGGGAAGGCTGTAAAACATTTCCCACTTTCAGGCCTTGATATCCAGCAAAGCACAAATATGGGTATCACCATAAGCTCTCAGTGAACACTCACAGGACCGGCTCCAGCTTTTTTGCCGCCCCAAGAGACAAAGGGGGGTGGGGGGAAGCTGCGATCAGTGGCACTTCGATGGCTGCTCTACCGTGCCACTTCATTCTTCGGGACCCGCCACCAAAGAGCTGGACGTGCTGCCCCCTTCCTGGAGCCGGCCACAAGCATCAAGTTCTGCGAGTGCTCTTCTGGATCAGGGTTCTTATTCTTTTTACTCTTGTGCAACTGCTCAGTGAAGGCATTTGCAATGCCTTAGTGTAAGTCGCCATTTTCTAGTTCCCTTTTTAACAGTCACAAACTGATTTCTTTTCAAAGATGAGTAATAATTGGCCTTAAATTTCATGTGGACATTGGGAGATTTTCACTAGTTTTTCATTTGAAAGGAATACATTGAAGACAGTTTTAGAACCCCAGGATAATTGGCTCAATGATTTTCCTTGTTGGTCATGGTATCTTCAGTAATCATTATTTAGTATTTAAAATGGTTCATAAGGTCAGAGAGCCTTTGTTATTTCATTAGAATGAAACTGAGACTACAGATAAGTCATTAAGAAGGCTATAAATTCCTGTGCTTGTGTGTGTGTTTTAACAATGATTTATAGTAAGCTCAGCATAATCTCTTTAGAATTTTACGTAAATAGGAACTGCACTGGACACTTCACATTTCAGTAGAGTTTCCAGACTGACGTCAGTAGTGGTACACTAGGCATGAATTTGGCCCACTTTATTGTGGAGAATATAATAATAAAATGTAAGAGGGAAAAAAAGATCTTGGACTTGATTGTTTTCCTGATTCACAGTGAAATCAGAATCATCTAAAATTAATGGAGTTACACTGCTGTAAAAGTGATCTAAGAACAGATTTAGGCCCAATATCTCCAAATTACAATCACTGTGTTTATAGTGTACAGCATATAAGATTCACAGAAATAATCTTTTAATTACCTACCAACCAGTACCATTTTGCAGTGTTTTTGATCACATTGTTGAGTGGAACGGTACTCTAAGGAGTGGTGTATGTTGTGAACATAAATATCTAACAATTTACCAAGTACTAGAATACTGCAGGAAGTACAGATGCTGTCTAATAGCCTTATCATTGCTGCACATGTAAGCAAATGAAAATTTAGCATGAAGCCTGAAGTCAGGATTGGATTATATGCATGAGAAGGAGCAAAGAGTTGAAATAGATTGCATCATTGTCACACACATGTTCATTTCCAACAGTAAAAAATGCTGTAATCAATTTCCTTGCAAGCTTACAAAATATTTAGAATGCCAAAAATGCACTTTTCTTATATCCTTCTTAAAATGTTTACTTTTAATCCAATTGGATTGGGTGGTTTACTTAGCTATAATTTTGAACCTGGTTGTGTTGTCATTAGAATTATTATGTGAATACTCTGTCTGGTCTGGTGAAATAGGCTTATTTTTTAATTTCAGTGTTCTTATTTGGCTGTTAACAAGCTGTCAACTTCTTCTGTGAATTAGGAGGAGCAGACATAGAGGGGTTCAAGCTACAAGTTAAGACATGTGGTCCTAAAACATTCTGAAATGTATTGTTGGATTTTCTATGGTGGCTTATACCCAGTTGGTCCTCTGTCATATTAAATGGGCACCATTAAAACACAATATTCCTTGTTCCATGGCTTTGCAGCCTGGAACCTCTCTGCACTTAGAATACCATTGGCGCTCCTGTGATCACTGCAGAGTGTAAATGCCAAGAATGAAATCCATTGGGTAGGTCTACACTGCAATGTAAGCCCAGGGTTAGTGGGACTTGAGTAAGCTGACCTGTGTTAGGGAAGCAGAGGTGATGCATGGAGGGGGAACATGGGCAGGCGGGTCACATGCCTGCCCAGATTTGCTGTTTGGGTTGTCCTGAGCATGCTCAGTAACAATGCTGAAGCTACTGCCCTCACTAGCTGCAGGTATGAGTTGTCTCTGTAGAGAACTCTGGGCTTGAGCATCTTCATTGTATTTTAACCATGTGTTAAGACTTTTCTAACCTGTGCTCAAACCTAAGGCTCTGGCATCCACATTGCTGTGTGCAGACCTGAGTCAAAGTAACCATATCACAGAGTCCATAGCGCCCTCTGCCCCCCAAAGTGGGCTGCTCTAGCCTTAGGGCAGTGGTGCACTGGGGGGAAAACTTTACTGCCCACCATGCATATTACCAGGAAGCAGCTCATTTTGCAAAAGGCTTGATCAATTCACTCTCCATTGCAAACCCAGGTGGCTCTCTGATAGTGTGCTTGCAGAGAGAATAGGTTAACATTGACCTGAGCTGTGGCCATTTGAAAAGAGGGCACAGCTTCCATTTTCAGTAGAGTGGATTGCAGATTGTTAGAATAGAGAGGATTAAGGAAGTCATCCCAAGGAATTATGGGATACTTCCTTCTGACTCCTGGGACCCAAGTCAAGCGAGGTTGCATCTATACTGAAAAGCAATAGGGCTTGGAGTCTGGTTCCTGGTTTAACTTGAGCTCAGACCTTCCTGGGATCCTGGGTCAGCATAATTGTAGTGTAGAGGCAAGGGGGGTTAGGCTTGAGCCTGAGCTCAAGCATGTTCTTACATTATAGCATAGACATACCCGCTGAAGTCAATGGGAGCTTTGCTGTTGAATTCAGTGAAGCGAGGATTTCATCCCAATTGGCTAGTGCTTAAATCACTTTCTGATCTGCCACTGATAAAACTCCACAGGTGATAATTCTGCTCCATAATTGCTATGACAAATGGAATGGTGTTTACTATAGTAAAACTGACATTCCTCACATGGATGTTGCTGTAATTTTTAGCAAAGTATAGAAAAACACAGCATTTCCATTGGCCTTGCCTGTTCCATGCCCATAACTTTCTGCACCAGCCCAGTTCTTATGCAGGATGTCTGAGAAATTGAGTCATTTTTAAGATGCTAAATGAACCTGGTTGTAATTAGTCTGAATGTATCATTTTCAACTTCTGCTTCTGGAAAACACAACTTCTTAGCTCACAATCTAGCCCTCCTGTAGTATTGCTGAGGTACTGTGGGGATGGGCATGTTAGAAATGCCATAGAGAAGTAGAAATTGGGGTAATAGGAAAAAAGTATTTGGCTACAAATACAATTTGTATTTTTACAGCCCCAGAAATCCTGCTAGCTTTCTATCTGAATAAGTGGGCTATCCCCACCTAGTTTCCCAAAGGACATTGCCCAACTAGAGACCAAGACGCCCCCCCCTGTAACATTCGGTGGGGGAGTCTCAGTGGCCATTTATTTTTTACTTCAGACATTTTTACAAGATGATCAACTGCTCTCCCCTCCTCATCTAATGTTCATAAGATGAGGAGAAGTCAGTCCGCTCTCCATACTGCTCCTTTGGAGGGCCAGCAAGTAGGTCCATTCTCGCCAAAACCATCTGGTAAGGATCTTCTGGGGACTAGCTGGCCGGGTCATCCCCCCCATCCTGTATCTGTGCAACCAGAATATTCACTCTTGGGTCTGAGTGCTGCCATTGTCCCTTTAAACTTCAAACTGAGATTGTGACCAATGCCCCATTGCACCCTGGAGCCATCACAAAGGAAAGAGCCGAAACTAAAGCCAACAAAAACTGTGTTTCTGAGTGCGTCACTGCCCCTACATTCAGTATTGATACCGAGCAAGACAGGAGAGAGAAGGAATTTGCTCCTCAGTCAGATGCTACTGTCTGTGACCCCTTTTGAAACCATTTAAACTAGAAGTGGGTATCTTAAAAAAAGAGAGCTATAGGACAATTCCATTCTGCTAATGCTTGGAGAGGAAGAGTTCTACAGATAAATTGGTTCTGGAAAGCAGTATGGCTACACCGTGGCTTTTTGCTGAGGAAATTGGCTAATTACTAAACAGGACAACAAGCCTCATTAAATCAGAATGAAATTAAATTGCCCTGGTTCACTCTGACTAGACATATTTTAGATTATGCTATTTTATTGGGGGTGAGGTTGGGTAAGTGAGCAAAGAGCATCTTTCTCAGTCTATTTTTTCCCCTTGACATTTATTTACATTTATTTACAAGCCCTGTGAGAGGAAGAACAGTTTGAGTCTTGTGCTGTTCAATGTCACCTTTCTATTAAATCTGGCTGCATTTTGCCTTAAATATTACAACACAATAAAAGGCCTATACTATCATTTTCCTCACAAAGTAAATAAAAGGTTTCTTGCTACCCAGTGGGTCATCTCATTTTCTCCCAGCAGTTCATAAAGCTGCTGCATGTAGAAAAAAGTGCTCTTGCTGTATTGACTTGTTTGTCATAAAAAATTAATCACTTCCCCTTTGATGAAAGGTGATAAATAATGACCCTCAAAGTGTGCTGTGGTCTCAAGTGTACTTAATGCTCTCAGCTTTGACTGGAGGAATTGAATGAGATATTTGTAGGTCATGATTGCATACTGGTATCATAGGAACAAAGCTTTCTGTTGAACAATTCCACCTAGAATAAAAAAAATAAACCCACAGTATGTTTGAGTAACCTTGGCAGAAGGGTTGAGTGTAACATAATTGTTCTAAGCAGCCACCCCTTCGCCCCCCCCCGCACAGAGACACACCCACACACACTTTACATACAGAGGCCTGATGCATTTTGAAAATTAGATACAGAAATCCATGTGCAAAATGCATGAAATCTCATTGTACTTAAGTTACATGAGAGTCCATGAGCTAATTGGAACATGGTCCATGGTCCATGCAAATGCAGCCAGTTGTTTGCACTCACACTTATTCAGTTTGCACATGCAATTGAAATAACTGCACATGTCTGTTAGGCATGTAGCTGTATGTCTACACTATTGGAAAAGGAGGATCATTATTTCATATCACTATCAACTATAGTCAAACACATTTTTGAAGTATTGGACCATTCCAATATTCCTCTGCTTGTTTAAAACCCTCCAAAGTCTTATAGACAATGTCTGTAAGATAGGCTGGAATATCTACTCCCTTTCCTGTTGTCCTAGCACTGGTCTGTTTTCTGTTGCTCCGTGCAATCTATTGGTATGAGAGCCATTTCCTCTGCACCTCCTGTCATTTGGATCCACCATCCTGAATCTGTCTTTCCATTTAATTTCAGAGCTCAGCTGCAAAACCTCTTTGTACCTTGTCTATATCTCTCCTTTTTTCCTTTCTCCATCTGCCTGCCCTTTTATATTGCTTTAATTCCATAAAGCACTTTGGAAGACAATTTATTAAAGATACAATATCAATTGTTTTGCATAGTAACTGTCTGTTGTCAAGGGGCAAAATTCTCCTTTCAGGTCTGCTCACTAGGACAGAAGCCCATTATTCTGCTCTTCCTACTTGTGTGGAATGTCCACTGATGGCACTGGGAGTTCTGCATAGAATCACAGAACTGGAAGGGACCTCAAGAGGTCCTCTAGTCCAGTTCCCTACACTCATGGCAGGACTAAATATTATCTAGACAATTAGGAATTTTTTCCTAATGTCCAGCCTAAACCTCCCTTGCTGCAATTTAAGCCCATTGCTTCTTGTCCTATCCTCAGAGCTTAAGAAGAACAATTATTCTCCCTCTTCCTTGTAACAACCTTTTATGTACTTGAAAACTGTTATCATGTCCCCTTTCAGTCTTCTCTTTTCCAGACTAAACAAACCCAATTTTTTCAATCTTCCCTCATAGGTCATGTTTTCTAGACCTTTAATCATTTTTTGTTGCTCTTCTCTGGACTTTCTCCAATTTGTCCGCATTTTTCCTGAAATGTGGAGCATAGAACAGGACACAATACTCCAGTTGAGGCCTAAAAGGGTGTCATCAAGAGGAGGGAGAAAACTTGTTCACCTTAGCCTCTAAGGATAGAACAGAAGCAATGGGCTTAAACTGCAGCAAGGGAGATTTAGGTTGGACATTAGGAAAAAGTTCCTAACTGTCAGGGTAGTTAAACACTGGAATAAATTGCCTAGGGAGGTTGTGGAATCTCCATCTCTGGAGATATTTAAGAGTAGGTTAGATAAATGTCTATCAGGGATGGTCTAGACAGTATTTGGTTCTGCCATGAGGGCAGGGGACTGGACTCGATGACCTCTCGAGGTCCCTTCCAGTCCTAGAGTCTATGAATCTATGAATAATTAGCGAAGAGTAAAGCAGAAGAATTACATCTCATGTCTTGCTTACAACACTCCTGCTTATACATCCCAGAATGATGTTTGCTTTTTTTGCAACAGTATTACACTGTTGATTCATTTAGCTTGTGGTCCACTATGACCCCCAGATCTCTTTCCACAGTACTCCTTTCTAGGCAGTCATTTCCCATTTTGTATTTGTGCAACTGATTGTTCCTTCCTAAATGGAGTACTTTGCATTTGTCCTATTTACTTCCAACCATTTCTCCAGTTTGTCCAGATAATTTTGAATTTTAATCCTATCCTCCAAAGCACTTGCAACCCCTCCCAGCTTGGTATCGTCCGCAAACTTTATAAGAGTACTCTCTATGCCATTATCTAAATCATATGTATGAAGAGCAGAATACCGAAGTCAAGCTCTGTGTACTTCTGAGAGGAAATTTAGTCTTAAAGTGGTAATATGTATTATCTTGTCTAGTGTCTCTCTGGATGACTGTTTAAAAAAACACAACAAATCTTTTTTGCATGTTTGTGTAATGAGCTACTTATTTTATGTGGAGGAACTGCATAATGGATTAGGAGCGAGAATGCTGTAGTTGTCATATTAGGGTGATCTTTATGAAGGGGCATTATAGAGCGGAAAACTAAATATAAAATATCCAATTATTATTTAAACAGCTCTGTGCAGAACGTGTCGAGGAAAGCAGGTAAATCAAGGAGAGGGCAAGAACTTGTTTGTACGATAACTCATGCAATATGGTTGCTGCTATAAATATTAAGGTAAAAGGCAACTTTTGGGGAATTTCCAGTCTTGTTTCTTCTTTTCTTCAGTTATGCCCCAAATAACTGAGGATTTTATAGTACTTTTGTTCTCACTCATTGCTTTTTTTTCTTTGCTCTGGGAATCTGCCAGCTGCTCTTGGATTCTTGGTTTGGGTCATGATTCATCTGGGTTTTAAATCCTACAAGATTTATCGGTTCTAGATTTTGATCGAGGTTATACATCCTGGAACCTTGCTGCTATTGCTGGTTCTTAATCAATCATTATCTCTTTCCCCCGTTTCCCTGTTCTTGGTCTCTAATGGATGTGAATTCACATGGCCAAACTGAGTTTTGACTGTTTTCTTATGTAGTATTAGTAGAGCACAGAAGACTATATTACCATTCCAGACAAATTGCCAGGACTCATCTGGCTTAGTATAATAGAGAATGGAATATAGAGCATAGGTTCTATTCCCATGGCAGTCAGGGGCAAAGCTCCCACTGACTTCAGTGGTATAGCACAACTAATAGATGTGAAATTTAAAATCCACTGTATCTTGAACTGTTTGTTGGTCATTGGAAATATCTGCTTCTCCTTTCTGCTTGCTTGATGAAAAGGGTTCATTTCATTAGCTCTGAGTTGTGACACCGACATATTTGTCACTGTCTAATCCTTACAGTAAATATCAACCAGGAGTTAACATTATCTGCTGAACTATTTGAAGATAAATCAGAATGGCAAATTATGGGCTGTGTAGATGAATGATGTGACATGATATGACTTCACATAATTGAATAAAACAGATGGTACATGCATTGCTCTTCACATGGTAAAATGCAGACTAAAAAATTAGCATGTTTGTAGTTGACACACAAACTACACGTTTTTCTGTTTGACTAAGTTTGTTTGACCTCAGTAAAAATCACCTGCAGCTAATCATAATTTTTTTTTTTATTTTTCACGTGGGTTTTGAAATAGCTATTGCTAAAGCACTGAAGTTGCTGTTGTGCAGTTGAAAAAGCCTGCAAAACAGAGGACCAGATTTTTAAAGGCATTTAGATGCCCAACGATACAGATAATCACCTAGTGGGATTTTCAAAAGCACCTCAGCAGGGAAGGCACCTAACTCCCATTGAAATCACTGTAGTTCACTAGTGAAATCCATGGGAGCTAGGCACTTAACCTCCTTAGGAGCTTTTGAAAACTCTGCTAGGTGCCAAATTCTCTAAGTCTAGCCCACAAAGTCTTCAATAACTTTCATGGACAACCCAGCAAGTACAAGGCTGTGATTGAGCACTAAGCTGTTCAGGACAAGCTGCAGCTTTGCTCAGTGGCTTATCTATTAGTTTTTCTAAGAAACAGAATATTACCTTGAGACCTTGGGACATCCAAAAGATGTGGCCTGAACCCAGAGGACATAGTATAATGTCTTTCCTGAATGCAGGTTGGCCCCCTGCCCTTGTTGGAAATCTGAATAGTCATGTTGGAGATTCAGAGCTGGATTTACCTACTAGCACAATAACTTTGCTGCTGTGTCTCCTTCCCTGTAGGCTTGAAAGTTGACAGTCGATCATAAGGCAGCATGTCCAGCAGAAGAGCTGAATCAATAGGTTAACCAAGCCCAGCCTTTCACATTCAGGCAGGGAGGCACATGAGGTTTTCCTGCAGCTGAAGGGAGAGAGGAAGGAAGAGACTGGAAGAGCTGGGAGGAGGAAAGGGGAGGAAAGTGGGAAACTGGAGAGGGATTCAGCAAGAAGTAGGATAGAGATCATAGGGTCTTACAAGAGAGCCAAGGCGAAGCTGCACAGAGAAACATTGAGGAAATGTTCCTGTCCTAGCTGACACATGGCAGATGTATAGTTGTAATTGTTTAAAAGGAAGCTAATCCATAGGGGACATCTTCAGTGTGGCCTTTGGGATTTTGCGTCTTTCTAGGTTTTTTTGCCGATTCTTTGCAATGCTGGGCAGCCTCATTGCTTCCGCTCTGTTGGCTGTCACAGCCACTCTGGGTGATGTCACTCTGTCACCACTGGAACAGCTGTTGAGCTGTAAGTATTCTGCTGTCTGCTTTGCAGGGGGGCTATCCTTTATTACTAGGCAAGGCGGACTGCAATATGCTCATAGTTCTGCAGCAGTTCTGGTGGTGACATGCTGACATCACCCAGAGCCATGACAAGCAGCCAACAGGGTGATAGGAATAGCATTTGCCCGATCTGAATGGAAATGTTAAAACCATAAAGCTGCGCTGCCTTGTAAGACAGCCCTATTGACTGCACCTGGTGTGTATCAGAGTCTCTCTCCATTAAATTAATGGCATAAATACAATGTTATATGTAGGTTATAAATACAGCTACCGTACATAGAGACCTTCTTGGATTATTTGAGTGCTGCAGCAGAGTATAGAAATCTCCATTACAATGCACTGACTCCATTCAGGCACTGCAGCAGGGGCAACTCATTTAAGCAGCCTTCTTAGTATTTGGGTGCAATAGAAGAACTGCTGGGACTTTCAGACAAAATCCCCATGGTATATCTTTCTAGGCAGTACAACCAGTACAGTAAATGGTGTCCATAATAGATGGCTCAATCTTGCTCCCATTGAATTTGGGAGTGAATCTATTATTGACTTAGGTAGGAGCAGGTCTGGGCTTGGAAGAGTTAGCAGGTGCAGAAGTGTTTTGATCCACTGGAAGGCTAGCATCACTATTTCACTCAGTCGGTCACTGAGGCAGGACAATTGTTTGGTTAATAACTCTGTAATTATGGCAGTCCCATGTAAATATAATCCTTAGGAATTGGACTATGAAACCTAATAGAAGTCTCTGAACAAGTAGTGGCACTTTTAAATAGAATACTGACAATCTCCCTGTAGACTCAAATGCATATGGTAAAACAAACATGGACTGTGGTGAATGTTATTAGAAATCCAGTTCAGGAGTTTAAGTTCACCTTTGAAAATTGTTTCAAGCTCATTTGTCTTCAGTCTACTGTAACTTGCATGACTAGACAAATTATGCTGTAGCTACAGGTCAGTGAAACCTGGGAACTCTGAAGAAATTTAACAAACCAGAGACTGGGTTTGAAGTTATTACACTAACTTGGCATGCTGCAGATGTAGTATCTGCCAACTCTTCTATGAATATTCTTCTAAGTAGAGCAGCGGGGCCAGGGGAGCAATAGTTTGATCCATTGCAAACTTGTTTTCGAAAAGCAGTTCGAGTTGCCCACGGTTTTAAATTCTGTGCACTCAAATTCTTAACTCTGAATTTTAAACTGCCCTTTTATATAGAGCCTGATCCTCATCATCTTTTCTTTTCAGTCACTTTGAAGTGCTTGCATACGTTTGGCATCCTGCCCTGAATTTACTTCCTGAGATAAATACACGCATCAAACCTCTTTCAGTAAAAAGGGAATGCAGAAGAGTTTCTCTTGCTCTTATCTTTCATTTCATTGCATTTTCCGTCTCTTTAATTTACTGTAGGTAGCTTGTGTGTGTGTGTTTGTGTATGTATGTGTGTGTGTGTATATGTATATAAACAAAGAAATTGCTAGGTGAGTTGTGATTTAACTATTCCTCTCCATACAGAACAGCTTCAGCAATGAGAGGATCTAGCTCAGGGGTTCTCAAACTGGGGTTTGGGACCCCTCAGGGGGCTGTGAGGTTATTACATGGGGGCTCATGAGCTGTCAGCCTCTATCCCAAGCCCCGCTTTGCCTCCAGCATTTATAATGGTGTTAAATATATTAAAAAGTGTTTTTTATTTATAAAGGGCAGCTCACACTCAGAAGCAGTTATGTGAAAGGGGTTACCAATACAAAAGTTTGAGAACCACTGACTAGCTTTATTCTTTTGAAACTTTCACTGGTTATCAAGAATTATTTGTTTCTCCCCCCCCCCCCCCCGCCCAAAAGATTTCTATTTAGAAGTGTGTTGGCCAGAACCTTAGCTGGTGTCAATTGGCATTGCTCCACTACTTTCAATGGAGCTACACTGATGTATACCAGCTGAGGATCTGGCCCATGTGTTTCTAAGTGAATTTAGGGTTGTGAAAAGTGCTAGGCTGGGAACATGGGAAACCTAATACCTCTTGTACCAGTGCAAGCAACACTTCTCTCCTGGCCTGGAGCAACCGCCTTTAGGGGGGCATATGGTAGTTCAGTCTCTAATGCCCATCCATTCTTTTAACTTTTTATTGAAACTAACTGGATGGATGTTTGGTGAACCTATCTCTTTCTCTATATTAAGAGATTTATATCACCATCCATCACTTCAGGATCTGAGAATCTTCTATGTAAAAGTGGTTAGCAGTCTCACAATCCCTAATGAGCTTCATGGAGACACTGGCTCTTCTCCCTTTGGGGGTATTAAAGCTCTGTTTGCAGACGGTTATGGTTCTATTTGAGGGAGGCCAAAGGGAGGGGTGAAATTGGGTAGGGAGAAGGGGGTGTTAGTGTTGTGAATGTCATTCTTGTTATGGCAAAAGGCTTTGTCAAAGATGGGGGTTTGTGGTAGAATGGGCAGGATCCAAATTCACCTAATCCCCTCTGGAATCCCTTGAACATAGAGGTGAAGGGATCTGTGTCATGTTACTAAATCCCTGAGGCTCATAGACTCATAGACTCATAGACTAATAGGTCAGAAGGGACCAATCTGATCATCTAGTCTGACCTCCTGCACAAGGCAGGCCACAGAACCCCACCCATCCAATTTTATAACAACCCCTATCCCAGGATCGAGTTATTGAAATCTTCAAAACTGGTTTGAAGACCTCAAGCTGCAGAGAAACCACCAGCAAGCGACCCGTGCCCCACGCTACAGGGGAAGGCGAAAAACCTCCAGGGCCCCTGCCAATCCGCCCTGGAGGAAAATTCCTTCCCGACCCCAAATATGGCGATCAGCTAAACCCTGAGCATGTGGGCAAGACCCACCAGCCAGCGCCCAAGAAGGAATTCTCTGCAGTAACTCAGTTCCCATGTCATCCAACATCTCCCCGCAGATCATTGAGCAGACCTATCTGGTGGTAATCCAAGATCAATTGCCCAAATTAACAATCCTATCATAACATCCCCTCCATATACTTATCAAGCTTTGTCTTAAAGCCAGGAAAGTCTTTTGCCCCGACTACTTCCCTCGGAAGGCTGTTCCAGAACTTCACTCCCCTAATGGTTAGAAACCTTCATCTAATTTCAAGTCTAAACTTCCTAATATCCAGTTTATACCCATTAGTCCTCGTGCCTACATTAGTACTAAACTTAAATAATTCCTCTCCCTCCCTAACGTTAACCCCCCTGATATATTTATATAGAGCAAGCATATCCCCCTGCAGCCTTCTTTTGGCCAGGCTAAACAAGCCAAGCTCTTTGAGTCTCCTTTCATAAGGCAGTTTTTCCATTCCTCGGATCATCCTTGTAGCCCGTCTCTGAACCTGTTCCAGTTTGAATTCATCCTTCTTGTACATGGGACACCAGAACTGCACACAGTATTCCAGATGGGGTCTCACCAACGCCTTGTATAACGGTACTAACACCTCCTTATCCTTGCAGGAAATACCCCGCCTGATGCATCCCAAAATCGCATTTGCTTTTTTAACAGCCGTATCACATTGGCGACTCATAGTCATCCTGCTATCAACCAGCACCCCAAGGTCCTTCTCCTCCTCCGTCGCTTCCAACTGATGCGCCCCCAACGTATATCCAAAATTCTTATTATTAGTTCCTAAATGCATAACCTTGCACTTTTCACTATTGTATTTCATCCTGTTCCTATTACTCCAGTTAACAAGGTGGTTCAGATCTTCTTGAATAGTATCCCTGTCCTTCTCTGTGTTAGCAATACCCCCCAGCTTCGTGTCATCCGCAAACTTTATTAGCACATTCCCGCTCTTTGTGCCAAGGTCAGTAATAAAAAGGTTAAATAAGATCGGTCCCAAAACCGATCCTTGAGGGACTCCACTAGTGACCTCCTTCCAGCCTGACAATTCACCTTTCAATACGACCCTCTGGAGTCTCCCCTTTAACCAGTTCCTTATCCAACTAACAACTTTCGTATTCATTCCCATCTTTTGCAATTTGACTAACAGTTCCCCGTGCGGAACCGTGTCGAACGCCTTACTGAAATCTAGGTAAATTATATCTACCGCATTTCCTTTATCTAAGTAATCTGTCACCTTCTCAAAGAAGGAGATCAGATTGGTTTGGCACGATCTACCTTTAGTAAATCCGTGTTGCAATTCGTCCCAATTACCATTGACCTCTATGTCCTTGACTACTTTCTCCCTTAAAATTTTTTCCAAGACCTTGCATACTACAGACGTCAAGCTAACAGGCCTATAATTACCCGGATCACTTTTATTCCCTTTCTTAAAAATAGGAACTACATTAGCAATCCTCCAATCATACGGCACAACCCCCGAGTTTACCGACTGCTTAAAAATTTTCGCTAACGGGCTCGCAATTTCACGTGCCAGTTCCTTTAATATCCTCGGATGGAGATTGTCCGGGCCCTCCGACTTCGTCCCATCGAGCTGTTCAAGTACGGCCTCTACCTCAATTGCGGTAATATCCACTTCCATATCCACATTCCCGTTTATCATCCCTCCATCATTCCAAGGTTCACTAGTCTTATTAAAAACTGAAGCAAAGTACTTGTTTAGATGTTGGGCCATGCCTAGGTTATCCTTGATTTCCATTCCATCCTCAGTGTATAGCGGCCCCACTTCTTCTTTCTTTGTTTTCTTCTTATTTATGTGGCTGTAGAACCTTTTACTATTGGTTTTGATTCCCTTTGCAAGGTCCAGTTCAATGCGGCTTTTAGCCTTCCTCACTTTATCCCTACACGTTCTGACCTCACCAAGGTAGCTTTCCTTGCTGATCCTGCCTTTCTTCCACTCCCTGTAAGCTGTCTGCTTTTGTCTAATCCCCTCTCTGAGTTGTTTGCTCATCCAGTTTGGCCTACGACTCCTGCCCATGGTTTTTTTCCCCTTTCTCGGGATGCAGGCTTCCGACAGTCTCCGCAGCTGCGACTTAAAGTAATTCCAGGCCTCCTCCGCATTCAAATCCACTAATTCCTCCGTCCAATCCACTTCCCTAACTAATTTCCTTAACTCTTTAAAATTAGCCCTCGAGAAGTCAAAAACCCTAATCCCAGATCTACATTTGTTTATCCTTCCATCTAGTTTGAACTGAATCAGCTCATGATCACTCGAACCAAGGTTGTCCCCTACCACCATTTCTTCTACGAGGTCCTCACTGCTCACCAACACCAAATCTAAAATGGCATCTCCTCTCGTAGGTACTTCAACTACTTGATGAAGAAATCCATCCGCTATCACATCCAGAAAAATCTGACCCCTATTATTCTTGCAAGTACTCGTCCTCCAGTCTATATCTGGAAAGTTGAAGTCCCCCATAATCACACATTTCCCCTTTGTGTTTACTTCATTAAAGACATTAAAGAGGTCTCTATCCATATCCCAATCAGATCCCGGCGGTCTGTAGCACACGCCAAGCACTATCTCAGGGGAAGCTCTAGTTGCTTTTTTACCCAATGTGATTTTCGCCCAGACAGACTCTGTCTTATCCATTCCATCGCTTCTTATTTCGCTACAGTTAATGTCATCATTGATGTACAAGGCTACTCCACCACCTTTGCCTTTCTTTCTGTCTTTCCTAAACAGCACATAGCCTTCAATACCCGTGCTCCAGTCATGAGTACTATTCCACCAGGTTTCAGTTATCCCTATAATATCCGGTTTCACTTCCTGCACTAGTAACTCCAGTTCCTCCATCTTGTTACCTAGACTCCTCGCATTAGTGTACAGGCCTTTTAATTTTTGGCGTTTGGCATCAGTGACATTCTTTCCCCCGTCGTGCAGAGACCTTTTACCACCAGCATCACCCGCTACTCTGGTTTCTCCACTATTCCTCCTTGGATCAAATCTTGGGACCACAAGGGTATCCCCTCTCACTTTGTTTACTTTCCTTTCCAGGTTACATTCCGGCGTGGAGATCTCCCGAACATCTCCCAACCATCTCCCCCAACTTCCTAGTTTAAAGCTCTCTTGATAAGGTCGGCGAGCCTCCATCCTAGAATTCTATTTCCCTCCTTGCTTAGATGAAGTCCATCCTGAGCGAACAGTCGTCTATCCGTAAACGCTTCCCAGTGACTGTACATCCCAAAGCCCTCCTTATAACACCACTCCCTAAGCCATCTGTTGATCGCCATAATCTTGTCACTCCTTCGTCGCCCCGCTCTAGGAACCGGCAGAATCCCACTGAAGATCACCTGAGCCTCGATGTCTTTGAGCCTCTTCCCCAGTCTGGCATAGTCCTCCTTGATACAGTCCAACGAGTAACTAGCCGTATCATTCGTTCCCACATGAAGGATAATCAATGGATTCTTTCCCGCTCCCGCTAAGATCGTATTCAGCCTCAGGTCCACATCCTGTATCTTAGCCCCTGGCAGACAGCACACCCTTCTGTTCTCCCGATCAGGTCTAGTTACAGGCCTATCCACTCTTCTCAGTAAAGAGTCTCCAATCACGTAAACTTGCCTTTTCCTGGCGACAGTGCGATTCTGCGGTCTATCCCCCACAGCAGGTGGTCGCAATTCCTTACGATTTGTATTCGCCCTTACAGTCCTCCTAGGGCTCGTACTTGGTGTCGCCTCCATCGACTCCTCCCCTCTTTCTGCAGGACTAGCTGCTCGTCTCTTCTTCCTCGCCCTTTGTCCTTCAGCAGCCTGCTGTGCTCCATCTTCATTTCCCAACTCAGCAAACCTGTTCCTGAGTTCTATGTCTCCATCACTGGCCCGTCTTTTCCTCTGCCTGGTTCTCCTAGTCACATGCTGCCACCGTCCACTTTCCTCACCCAGCAGCCCTTCCTCAGAGTCCTTTGGTCTTGCTTCTATCTGCTCGTCTGAGCTTGTCCCCTGCGCCTCATCATGTCTGTGTTCCATCAACTGCTCAAATCCCCTTCTAAACTCAGCCAGAGTTTCCACTTGCATCTCCAGTCCTCTGACCTTTTCCTCCAGCAGCTCTATCAGGCGGCACTTCATGCAGGTGAAACTCCTTTCAGGTGCTCCCTCTAGGACCATGTACATGCCGCAGCTACCGCATCCAGTCATCCTCAGTGTGTCTGCACCTGCTACCTCTGCCTCCATCGTAGCGCTCCAACTGTGTGCCTGGCAATCCACGCCTCACACCACTCTGCAGGCCACCAACGAGGGTTGAGCTGCTCGCAGACCCCTGCCTCTTCCCTGGTCTGCCTTCCTGGTTCCTCTGCCTTGGTCTCCCCTGAAACCTCCCCCTGGAAACTCCCACTGAAACTCCCCTGTTAGCCGCTCTGTTCGCCGCCTCCTGTGCCGCTGCCTGAGTGCCTGGCTCCTTATATAGGACCCCTAATCAGGTAAGCCCCGCCCCCAACTCAGGGCTCAGCCTCGCTCCCAGCACACAGCCCCTAGCAGCCTGCACACACACACTCACTCACACACAAACACCACAAACTACAAAAACCACCCAGTACCTTTTAAAAAGGATTTATAATGTTAATAAAATGCTAGATCCAAGTCATACAATCAATGGTAGTTTTATCCAAGAAGGGAAAATGATCAGACCCCTGGTTAGTATTAGAGGAATATAAATAGAATGATCCCTGAGCCAACTTCAGAAAATTGTTCATTTTCACTAACTAAAATGTCTGCAGTACTAAATATTCCTAATAGCTGTGTTTGCTTCTGCTGTGGTTCTAGTCACCTGCTTTTTTATTATTGGTGTATTCCCCCTTTACCCTGCTCTCATTGCAGGTACTCTTCTAACAACTTGAAGCAAAATAGCTGTTTAATACATTAGAAATACCACTGCTCGTCCAGTCTACAATTGAAAACAAGCCAGTTATTATACAAGCCATTTGTCTGTCTCATTTAAAATAAGAAATATAAGGCTGAATTAGCATTAAATATGTTCCTGCTGTGACTGTTTCACTGAACGCATGCAACAAAAAAGACAAACAGCAAATAAAATGAGCCATTAAGAACATTTCAGAACATATATAGATTCAGCTACTTAGTGCGACTTCCTGCGTGCTAAACCCACGTAATGCATTGGTGAAGTTTAGTGCTGGTGAAGGCAAAATCAAGTCAATTATTTTTTTTAAATCACTCTCTAAATTATTATGGTAGAAAAGAGACAGGATTCAGCTGTAGTGATTACAAAGACGATTCTTTATTCCAGCTGCTGCACACAGACAGACCCTTTGGTTTTCTCTAGCTCGCAGACTGACCCAGCCTGTGATACCTAGTGTCACCACACAGGGCCCCCCTAAATCCTGGTCTGGATTGTGTATTTCTAATTTTAAATTACATGAGTTTTCCCTGGAGTAATAAAACCCCTTTGATTTGGTCCCAAGTTGATAGTGTGTTTAGGCATCAGAGAGAGAGATGGTGTATAAAGTGTGCCACATAAATTGTACAGTCTTTGAGAGCTAGACTAAATAAATGCACTATCTTTTTGTTTTGTCTTTGTACAGTAACTAGCACAATAGGTCTCTGGTCTGTGACTGGGGCTCCTGGATGCTCCCACAATTCAAGTAAGACATAATTTTTAAAAAGGCAAATTCTGGGATGCCGTACTTGTGACCCAGTAAATATCTTTTAAAAATGCACAATACTGTATCAAAAGGAGTGCATAAAGCCCACCAAAATGCTTTCAATTTACACAGATTTTATGCCACCACTCCCTCTGCTATTCATTCAGTTGTTACCATAGCAACTGCAACAACACATGGTAATAGAAGATGCAGCACCCCTTCATTAAGAAAGACAACCACTAATGTACAAATTCTGTCCATCTGCTCATAGGTTGGGGATGCTGAAAAACGCTGGTATAGCAGAGTCCTACAATCCTTGGTAGGAAAACAGTTTTGTTTTATATCCATTTGAACATACTACGCAATTAAGATTTTTGCCTAAACCTCCCCCTTGTGCCAATATTAAATTAGAAATCAATGCAGATTATAGAGCTGGATGCAGGCCTGGAAGATTCCGGATAGAATTTCCTACCACCCACAACCTATCTTTATGCATTAGGTTAGGGGCTAGGGAATCCTGTAATCCCCTATGTGGGTTACTTTTGCATAATCATCCCTCCGGGTGTGTTTAAAGAAAGGAGGAGGAAAGTGGGTTAATGTTAATTCAAGCTCCCCAAGTAGGGTTGCCACCTTTCCGGGTTTTCCCAGGAGTGTCCCTTTTTGAGGTAGATGTACAGAGCACCCTTACAGATTTTCAGGACATAACGCCAGATGACCAGTTATGGGCTCAGGATCATCTCAGATGTCTCTCCCCCCCTTTTGTACTTCAGGAGTGGCAACCCTAACCACAAGACTGACAGGGCAGATAATGCTGGAGACTGCAGTAGTTGTCCCAGCCCCTGCCTCTCTACACCCTCCCCTTCCATGAAGCTCTCTCCTCATGGTTTTGCAAGCAAGTACGTGTGAAGGGAAAATGTTTTCTCACAGCAGTGGATAGAGGGTATATTCTGTCAAACATTCTGGAATCTCCAAGTAGGTGCAAACATTGGACAGATATGGAGGGGAAGCCACAGCACAGCTTTAACCTGGGCAGGAATGTTGTGTGAATCCCCTACACGGGTGCGTCCAATCTTGTCCATCTTCCCTGTTTGTGCAGTAGACTCACACTGATTCTGTTGTGCCCAAGTTTTTATGGAAACCTGGAAGAGGCAAAATTTGCCTCTTGTCCTGAAGATTTGTCTAATCCTCCCATTGCAGTCAAGGGAATTTTGCCATTTATTTCACTGGGAGCAGGAGCGGGCTCTAAATGTAATGTGTGAGTTTGTATTCTGAGGGCACCGATATCTCTGCCAAAGTAGTGACATATAAGAGATTGTATTTAAAATACAATTTGTTCCAAAGTCAATTCTCTTTTTCTGGCACCCTTAAACAGACAAAACTAAGATCCTTATACAGTGGTAATTACTGGTAGGAGGGGAGAGGAAAGGATATGTGCCAGTGTCATTACAGTGTGAAGTATCTTATAGAGGGCTTACATTTTTATGGGTTAAGAAATTGCTTTGAGGGCCATGAATGAAAATCTCTAATTTTTTCCCTAAGGAAATGGGTTAGGTTGGGTTATGTTTGTGGTGGTGGTTTCTTGTTTGGTGAATGCCAGATTGCGTGATGATGTTTTCTGTGATAACGTCTCATGGGTGCAGAAAATTTAAACAGAACTCTGCCTGCAAGCTGCTCCAGACGTCTGTCTCCTATTATAGTATGGCTTCAAATGGAGACCTTGTTATCAATCAGCCTGTCACCTACCCAGCTACCTGCTTCTATTAAACGATTTTACTCTCAGCAATGATGGAACACATCAGTGAATAGCAAACTACAAATACCTAGAGAGATTAGGTATAAAGATTATATGGATAACATCCTGGATACTGCATTGGAAGTGACAACTGCAACTCAGTGGTTGCTAATGCATTTTGCTTTGGTCAAAAATGAAGAAACTGCTTTCGATTTTATTGTTTCTGTTTACAGAGGGATGCAAACTGGAGACATGTGTAGAGTGAGTCCCTGAGAAATATCTGTTTCATATAGCTTTGTATAATGTATAGTTAATGTGATGTCTAATTCTTTTATATTGTTGTACAGTCCTTTGGAAAATGGAAAGAACTATACAAGTGGTTAGTACTATTCCTACGTTTTCCAAATAAACAGGGCATTCTCAAGACCCTTTAGGAAAAATTTAGCTCTAACATAACCCAACTTCAATCTTATGTATTCATCTATCCAGCCTAATACATCATCTATACCAGGTGCAGTGGCAACCTCTAAATTGTTATAGTTAAAAGTAGGCAAGTAATTCCAGTTTTTAGTTGCTTAAAACTTTAACTTTTCATTTTTAATGTTTCCAGGCCTTATCTCTGCAAAACAGTAGCCCCCATCCCCCAATATTAACAAAAATTGGCCAGACATTTTTTAGTATGAGAACAATGGGGGGTAATCGCTAGTTAGACAAAATACATGCAATGTTTTCATCAGCTCTAGCCCTGAGGAGGATTGAGGTAGAAGACTGAAATTTGCCAGGATGACAGCCCTCATTGAGGAGAAATGTCTCTGAGTGTCCCAAGGCAAATTATTTTTAAATTGATTGACTTATGACCAGTTTAAAACCACAGTACACACAGAGGCAGTACTTTTTACACAGAGGTTTTTCCCTAAGTTTGTAAAATGTTCTGCTGAGGGGAACCAAGACTGTGAATGCACGCGTACCTGACTTAGTTGAACAGTGAAAACTTTAGAAAAGGCATGCAGTGAATGAAACAGATCTACAGAAACACTTGCCTGATTTACTGTGCATCTTGCAAGGTTACATATATCCCATGCCTCCTGTCTGCAAGACAGGTTCCCTCCTTTGTAAAGTGTCTGAGATAGGTTGCTCCAGTGGTTTCCAGCAAAATAACTCCCCATTACGGAATTTTTCTTTTCTTGTTTAAAATAAATAAATAAAAAAATCCACACCTAGGATATTCAATTTAAAAATCTTTTGGAGGAAACATTACATTTGCATGGTTACCTTGCATACTCAAAAATCAGGAAATAACAAAGTTAAGGAGGCATAAGGACTTAGCTCCAACCCCTTGTTTGTATACTGGTGTTGGTATGTGCCAGAGAAACACAGAAGTCATTTATATTAAAAAAACACAACACAGTAAACTGTACTTAAACAAACACTCCAGATTAAGTGGAACAACACTGGATAGTCAAAATTTGCAGGCTGTATACAGGCCATCTAAGTACACACTTAACCTTGTAGCTAACTGCCTCATCTCCTGAATTGCACCTACGTCGATTTATATTGCGCATCTATGTGCAAGTTAGTTTTATATTAACTAAACTGTCTACTTAATTATAAATAAAGAAGGTTTTTCTGTTAGTTGAAACAAAAATATACCAGTATATAAGTGCTGAAAAATTATATATATACACACACTATGAGAAATAGGGTATTTTGGCAACTTTATTTCCCCCCTCCACCCAGGTCCATTTCTTTTAGTGTGTGTGTGTGTGTGTGTGAGAGAGAGGGAGAGGGAGAGGGAGAGAGAGTGTGTGTATGTGGAAAGACATGATAGTTTAGTATGCTATAAGGACTGTATCTACATGAGTAGAATATCAACTTATTTTAGTCAAAAAGTAGCAAAGTTATGCCAGTCATCTCAAGTAAGTGTCATTAACACCTTTACATCAGATGGATTCTATATAGATGACACATCTTATAGAAGACTATTTTAAGAATGTTTTAGAGAGTTCTACAGGTTTTTTAGGAACTATTTGTTATATCACTCCACCTGTAAAGGCTAGTCCCTTAATTACCATGAGTCCAATTCTTCAGAATTCAGGAGAAAAAAAAACCCACCCCCCAAAAAAAATAATACAAAATAGTTATTCTATATCTAAATATGTCATGATTCTAATATGCAATAAATATCTGAAGACTATCTGGGGCTACAAGTGAATGCTGGGAAACATCAGAAAGAAGAGAATCTCTTCTCTCCATTGGTATAAAGCTCCTATTTTTAACCCTGGAGAGCTGTAAGAAACCAATCTAATCCTGTCACTGTTGCAGGATTGAATCCTACCCTTCCTGGGTCTCAGGCAGTATAATTTTGGTGGCAGGAAAATTCCACATTTGAAGGAAAGAAGGAAATATTTCTCGGATAGGTTAGTTTTTATAAAAGTCATTGTCTGAATCTGCTCATATGGAGTTCTTTAGAAAATCTGACCCGCAACCTCCCTGTGCCCTCAGCTGTAGATCCAAAGTATGTGGGATTTAAAATAGAATCCTTAGGAAATCTGCTTGTACAATCTGCAGAATGAAGACAAAGATATTTTGGTGCCATTTAATGATCTTTCTTATTAGACAGGAAATCCGTTGATTAAACAGAAAGTTCTGTTGGATGTTTCTGCACATACTGGACTTTAGCTTATAGACTATGGCCATCATTCAAGCATTTAACTAGTGTGGTATGGAGGAGGGACCATTGGAACCATTGTTCACCAGTAAGGGGGTGGGGGTATCAGTATCAGTGGGGCATTCATGCTGTGGGGAGAGAGGGGGTGATAAGCAATGTTTGCACTGCAACCCTCCATAGGGGTTCTGCTGTCACTAAAGTTATCAGATATGACTGAATCCTCCCATGGAGAAGGTCTAAGATGGCACCACTTTCATGTTTCTTTTTTGAGAACAGAACATCCTCACCTGTGGTGAATTAGCAGCACATCTCTTGAGTGCCTTGGCCATGCCACTTCTCTGGCCATATCTGTCCGCTTTGGGGGCTGTATTGGCCAGTGGCTCCTGGCCTCCTGCTGGAGCAGCAATAGTGAGGGGATTAGTACAGCCCTCTATAGGGGCTGGAATTAAGGTTTCTGGGGGTGCTGCTGCACCTCCAGCTTGAAGTGTTTTCCATCATATACAAGATTTACTGTTTGGTTCAATGGTTCTTAGCACTCCCACAATACAAATTGTTTCAGCACCCCTAAAATCTTCCATCCATAGCCCTTTAGCTTGTAAAGGTTGGCGTTCCCAGGGTACTAATTATTTTGTTAATAAAATGAATCTAGGATGTTTCACAATAAACTTGAGGGAAGGTAGGGCAGGAGCATGTCATCTGCTATGACCATGGCAATTAATCTGTAAATATTTTTGCTTGCATTTCCACAGCTCAGTTTATCCCTTTATTTTCTAGTGAATAAAAACAAATACTTGGAGAAGGAAGGACAGGATACTGTGGGTCATCCTAGAGTGTGTGAAAGTTTTCTACTGTCCTTTCATTTGCAGATAGGAGGAGGAACACTGGGTTTTTAGAGCACTGTTCATCAGAATTACACACTGTACCGGTGCTCCAAGACTTGGATTTCACTCCTCTTCAGCTATTTAGAAGGAAGCTAATAATGTCACATAACACTTCTGCTGAAATCTCTGGTTAGTGTGATTTGAAACAATGGGACTAGAAGTCAAGTTTCTATTCCTACCTCGGCCCATGATTTTTTGTATGATCCTGGGCAAATAATTTAATCTCACTGTGCTTCAGTTTATACATTTGTAAGAATTGGAAAAATAATACTTATCTACCTCACAATAATGTTGTGAGAATTATTATAATATTTGTAAAGTGTTTTGATCCATGTATAAAAGGCATATAGAAGCACAAAGGATTATTATTACATCCCCGTGGAACACTAATACTAATGGATCAAAGCTAAACAATTGCTTTGTTCACCAGTTTAAACTTTTTATAATGCTTAACCCATCCTTGAGAACTCCTTTAGGACCTGATTCTGAAAGGTGCTGACCAGTCGCAATTTCTGTGGGAGCCATGGAATCTCAGTCCTGACATTGCATTTCTACTGTGAGAAATTATTTTCTTAAAAATATCATGGAATTCCATATTTTGAGCCAGATCCTTAATGGGTGTAAATGGGTACAGTTCCATCAAATGTGGCAGTGCTATGATTGCACGCACCAGCTAAGAATCCTGCCCTTATTGTTTCTCGGTGCCTTCCAGAACAAAGCCCTCAGTTTGGAATCTGAAAGCTAGGTTGGGTTCTTCTGCATCTCTTACCAGTAATAAAGATTCCAAAATGGGAATTTAGTTAAGCATTCTTCTGCTGATACATAAGAAGGAGTAGAATCCATCTTATCCCTGCTTACCTAGGTTGGTTAGTGCAGTGCTAACAGGAGTAAATAGTAGTAAAGGCTTATCTTAGGGCAGGTCTACACTATTGCTTAAGTCAATCTAACTTATGTTGCTCAGGGGTGTGACACCCTCCGAGCGACACAAGTTTCATGCTGTCCACACCGGCACTATGTTGGGGCTGAGAAGGAATTTTTCCCTTGCCACCATATTGGCTTAGATGGATTTGGGGTTTTTTTTGCCTTCCCCACAGTGGGTTCAGGTGGGCTTTGTTCATGCACAGCATGACAGGCGGTAGGCCACATGTCGCAACTCATTATTGAATTGTAGGTTGGATGTCTAGTGCAGGCGCTCCATAGGAAAGGTATACAGTGACCAGATAAACAGCTTGGAAAAGGACTTAAAAAGAGGTGTTTGGTAAAGGAACAAATGGGGAGTGGTTGGGGACTCCTATGATTGGTATGGCAGTGAGCCAACCCCCATTGTTATAGCCTCCTTAACCCTCCTACGAGGTGGGGGATGGATGGTAAGGTCCCAGCAATGAATTCACTATAGGGACCTGGATGGGAAAAAAAGGGAGAGCTGGTCAAAGCTCCCCAGGTAATTATGGAATAAACATGGAGTTACCTGCACGTACACTTTTATCTGCTGGGTAGTGCCAGACATCTAATAATAAAGTTGCGGCCTGACTAAATCCATGTCAGGTGTCTCCTGTCCTTCTTTCACTATAGCCAGACAATTATGGGTTTTGATAATTCAGGCACAAATTGATTGTTTCTATAGTATTCCCTGAACCTGAAATCTCTGTTCCATTCCTATAGGCCACAGCAGAAGCAGGATCAGTACACTCAGGAAGAAATTTTTTTAGCCTCATGGGACTCCTCTAGCTGCAACTATGAAGGCAGACAACATATGGCATGAACAGAGTCCTGTTCTTTATTTTGTGTCTGAGTTTAAAATATCCAGATATACAGGCAATACTTTCCCTATGCTTAGACAAGATAAGTGGATCTTCTGTGTATCTCATTTCCCTGACTTCTTTCTTCCTTATCTCCCAGTCAAATATGGTTTAATAGACTTATCAATGATCTTGTCATGTAGAGTTCTGTTGCACATGGAATATCTTGCTACAGTGATTCTTCCCGTATGTGAGGCAAAGAGACTTCCTTAAGTTTGAACTGTGGTTTGGGAGAAGGTATTATAGGCATAACCTTAAATGTTCCTATGATTAACATACCTGAATTGCTGTAGGCTTTGCTTTCTTGTTTGTTGTCAGTTTCTCTATTGTAGGGGTGCTGAATATTCTGAATGAAGTAAAGATAAACGATGCCTTCTGGTGCCACTGATTTATTTGGAAAGGAACTTTAGCTCTTCCTACTGTCATAAAAAGATGTCCTTGCTTGACCTGCTTAAAGCAACATAACCCTGAGAGTAAATATGTTTTACTTAATAATTTGTAGGGCTATTATATCTCCAAGTTACTGTGCCAACATTAACTACTAATTAATTATCACAATACCGCTAAGAGGTAGACAAATAAGTATTAACTTGATTATACAGATAGAGAACCCAATACCAAGAGGTTGTGACTTGCCAGAGGTCATGTATCAAGTCAGTGCCAGAATTAAAACTTGGAAGCTCCTGTCTTTCACTCCCCTGCTTACTATGCTGCCTTTCATTTGTTACCATAGCTCTTCCTTGTTACTATAGGATGTGCTGTGTGCAATCAATGAAGTTCTCGTCTATCAGATCATAAGCCTATATTCAGATTGAAGCCCCTAGATAAGGGAATGCATATAATGAATCACATCATTTCATTATACTAATAAATCCTGAATTAAAGATTTAACAACCGTTTGCCTCAGGCTTGTTTTTTTAAATGATATTGGTTCTAACCATGTGCTAAACTATACACAAGTGTGTGATAAATATTTCTGGATCTCACCTGTAATGAGAACCCACTGGAGTAATACTTACTGGGGCTGACATTGCTGCTCTTGCCATCTCTCTGCTTTCAGAGGCAATAACTGTTTTCTCTCTTAGCTACAGTAAGTACATGTGATGTGCCTAGCCTCTCGAAGATACAGTGTCTTTGCTAAGAAAGACCTTTCCCTTTAAATCTCTCTTAAGATCTTTCCAAATATGATTCAGGGCCTTGGGTGTGTGGTGAAGTACACAGTTCGTACTTGGGATTTCTGAGCACAAAGGGCATCATAGAGCATCAAAGTCCCTCTGTATGTGTTTGAGCTTTTGAGGAGACAAAGTTGGCCTCATTTTTCTTACAAGGTTGGTGCCTGTCCTTCATGGGCCACAGAAAAAATGAATGCATCAGAACATGTTTGCTGGAACCCCAAAATGTCCTTGGACCATGTCCTTCCAAGTGTCAGATATAGTACAAGTATTTTTCATTTGCACAGGCCAATTCTCTATTCAGTCACAACCTTACAACAACAAAACATGCTTCTATGGCCATGAAGGTTAATATTACAGATCCCCTCTTTGAAGGGCTATTAGTCAGGCTGTTCTTTGCTTGCAGCAGGTTCAGAATGCACTGGCATGATTGCTCACTGATTTGAACGACCAGGATTATATCATCCCCACCTTGCATTCTTTATACTGGCTGTTTGCAAAGTGATAGATTTGCTTTAAATTGGCCGAATGTGGAGATTAAAACCTATGATGGTCTCAATTCTGCACTACTGGGTATCTGACATAATGCACCAAACCCCTTTGAGGATTCCAACCATTGCTTCTGCAGTCAGAAGGCATGTTTGCTTTTGTTGTGATGGCCACTGCAATGTGGAGTTCATTCCCCTTGATATGCATCTGATTTTGTTCCTCATTCAGAAAAAGCTTTCCCCTCTTTTCCCTAATGTGTCTTTAGCATGGCTATACCTCCTTCCCATTATTGCAATTGGACTGTCTGATTTGGTTTTGTGTTTCTGTTTTAAGAGGCTGTACTTGTGAAGTTTTTATGATATTGTGTTTGCAATTACTCTGCTGCAGAGCACTCTATATGCTTTGGGAGGGAGAGTAGCTATATAAGTAAAACTAGTGTTACTATTTCCTAATACCCAAAATTTTCACCAAAGCCTCTGAGTAAGAGACAAAGTACCAGAAGTAGGTCTTAAAAACATGAACATCTATGAAAGGGAGACATCAGGCCAAGCTAGTGTAAATTGGTGCATCTTTGCTGAAGTCAAAGGAGCTGCACCCATCTACACTGACAGAGAATTTGGTCCAAGATCATAGTTTTTCTTGTATGTCATTGTAACTGCATCAAACTGTCATGCAGTTCTCTAGAAGAGAAAAATAGAGGAAAAATGCCTCACATTGGTGTAAATAGAATCATAGAACTGTAGGACTGGAAGGGACCTTGAATAGTCATCTAGCCCAGTCCCTTGCATTCATGGCAGGACTAAGTATTATCTAGACCACTCTGACAGATGTTTGTCTAACCTGCTCTTAAAATTCTCCAGTGATAGAGATTCCACGACCTCCCTTTGCAAGTTATTTCAGTGCTTAACCACACCAACAAGAAGTTTTTCCTAATGTCCAACCTAAACCACCAGTGCTACAATTTAAGCCCTTTGCTTCTTGTCCTATCCTCAGAGGTTATGGAGAACAATTTTTCTCCCTCCTCCTTGTAACAACCTTTTATGTACTTGAAAACTGTTATCATGTCCTCTCTGTCTTCTCTTCTCCAGAATAAACAAACTCAATTTTTTCAATCTTCCCTCATAGGTCATGTTTTCTAGACCTTTATTCATTTTTGTTGCTCTTCTCTGGACTTTCTCCAGTTTGTCCACATCTTTCCTGAAATGTGGCACCCAGAACTGGACACAATACTCTAGTTGAGGCCTGATCAGTGCAGAGTAGAGCGGAAGAATTACTTCTCGTGTCTTGCTTACAACGCTTCTGCTAATAAATCCCAGAATGATGTTTGCTTTTTTTGCAACAGTGTTACCTGCTGACTCTCATTTAGTTTGTGATCCCCTATAACCCCCAGATCCCTTTCTGAGTACTTCATCCTAGGCAGTCATTTCCCAAAAATAAAAGCAAGAGAAAAATCTGAGTTAGAAAAGCCTGATGATGCCTGATTCCTCTTCATGGGGAAATCTACAGGAAATATTGACCTAACTACCCAAATTCCTTACTATTAAAGGTGAACTTCACCCCAACGTAAGACTTGGCACAAGCTCTGTGCACCAATTTTAAGTCCTATTTAAGCGCTTGTCGGTTTAAGGAAGAATTAGGAGATGCCACGTGTTTTGTGCTGGGTTTTCTTCACAAGGGTGAATTTCACTCTAATTACCTTGACTATTGTGGACTTGCTTGTTATTAATACTTTGCACATATATATCCCTGTGTGGCTGATTCCCAAATGCTTTTGGAAATGGTGACTTATTAATCCTCATGACATCCTTGTGATGTAGAGAAGTATTAGCCTTATTAGTTTCATTATCCAAATTGGTAAATTGAACAAAGCGTATGAGGCCCAAATTGCCAAAGGCATCCACAGACTTGGGTGCCTGACCTGATTTTTGCGTGGTGCTGAGTATCTACAGCATTCATAGACTTCAGATGAAGTTGTGAAAATCGGGCCCTAGAGCCAGAATTTTCCTCCTTACTTTGGCCTTTTTCATGGGCCCAAATTTGGCAGGGACAGAGTTCTCCAATCACTGGAACTGAGCAATGCAGCCACAGGCTTAATGGGCAGGCGGGGCCATAGCAGATGCCACTATGGGGATTCTAAATGGCTTGTCACGCACAGACAGCTCAACTTGGTCTGCCTGAACTCACACAGCTCCCCTGCTTAAAGCCACCATCATCCCACTTGTCTGCAACTTCTGTGCCTCTAAGGATATGTCTATGCTAGTCAGAGGTGTGATTGCAGCCAGAGTAGGCATACCCCCATGAGCATTAATCTAGCTATCCTGGCTAAAAATAATAGTGAAGATATGGTGGCATGGATCTTGGCATGGGCTTGTAATGGAGTACCTACCCAGGGTTCCAGGTGGGCTTGTCCAGCCAGCACTGAAGCCCACACTGCTGCATCTTCATGGCTATTCTTAGCATGCTAGCTAAATGTAAAGCTATCCTGGATATGCCTACACTAGCTCCATTCACACCTTCAACTGCAGTGTAGACAGACCCTCTGAGGCCAGCGCTGAATGCTTTTGAAATTCCGACTCTAGTTGTCTGAAAGGCAGGGCTGGTGCTTCCATTAGGCGACCCTAGGTGGTCGCCTAGGGCGCCAGGATTTGGGGGGCGGCTTTTTGTGCGCTCCCCATAGGGCGCACGGGAGCTTCCAGTTCCACTCCCGTTGCGTGCCGAAGAAGGATCTTCTGCCGACGTGCCGCGGAAACAGTGCCTGGCAACTGAGCAGCTCAATGACTGCTGCTGTCACCTGCGGCATTTCGGCAGAGGGTCCTTCTTCGGCGGCACAATGGGAGCAGAACCAGAAGCTCCTGCGCGCCCCGTGAGGAGCGCACAAAATGCCTCCCCCCCCCGAATTCTGCCTCTGGCGCCACTCCTGCTGAAAGGTAGGAACTCCAAAAACGTGGCACCCAAAAGTAGTGGCTACGTCTGATACCAAATGACTTACTCTTAAACAGCCAGTAGCAGAACTAGGAATACAACTCAGGAGTTCTGTATCCCAGCCCTCTGCTTTAACTATTACACACACATTCCTCCTATTAATTGCAAAAAAGATGCTGGAGTTTTCAGCGAGACTTCTCCTACATTTACATCTGCTTTAGATTCCTTCTTTCTGCCTTCCTAATAATTCAAAGAGACAGGATGACAGCATTGGTTAGGGAGGAAAAAATCTATAAATAATACAGTATGTAAAGTGGCATTTACCCAGAGTCTTAAAACTCTCATACTCTGATTTGATTCTGTTATTTTTATAAACTTCATCTTTCTTGACACTGACAATGATTCGTATAAATATTAACTGTTCCATTTAAATCAGCTGCATGTAAGAGTGAGACTGAGTTGTAGGATTCTATGGGGCCTTACCCTGCAGTCCTTACTTGGGCTAACCACCCAATGAAATAAATGGGAATTGTGCCTGAGTAAGGACTGCAGGATTGAGTACATTTATCCTTTCCAAACTTGCCACACTCTCAGATATCCTAACCACTGGATGGGAGATGCTGTATTTTTGATTTTCAGCAGCACTGATATTTAAAACAGAAATAATGTTACTACTTTCTCCCCTTTCTTTTGCAATATATAAACCAAGGTGAGTTAACCTGAATTAAAATTCTTCATCTACCCTAATTTGAAGGGTATTTTTGGAGTGCAAAGTGATTTCTTATCTGTGCCTCTATATTGTCTTGTGTGCTGTTTCTGTTTGCACAGTGTGAGCACTTCTCCTCCCTTATACTTGACTGTGTGCTCTGCTTGATTATCAAAAAATGAAGAAGTAAAACATTTTAAAAATTGAAATTTGTCCAGAGTTGTTTTCTCCCTAGTCTATACAGAGATGCTCTTTTGACAGTAAAAGAGGATGATTCCTTGTGTGCTTGTTTCTTCTCAATTGTAATAAGATTGTATCTCTATTATAGCTGGAATGGACATGACATCAGATAGTAACACTAAGGAGCTGCTCCTGCTTTCATTGCAATTCAATGGCAAAACTCCAGTAACAGATAAATGACAGCAGAGGGGGATCTTCTGCAATCAACCCTGCTGAATAGTTCCTCTAAGTAACATTTGGACAAGCATACCATGCAGGTTGCAAATCTAGCAACTGCAACATTTAGTGATAGCACGTGCTGCAAAAGGTCAAATTCTGCTCACCCTGGCGGTGCTCCTTAAGGTCATGATCCTGCAAAGACTTGTTCATGTGCTTAACATTATGCAGCAGGAATAGTCCCACTGAAGTCACTTTCGTAAAGTGGTGACATTGCACTTTGCGGTATGAAAAATTCAATTTATCAACTTCCACTCAAAGAAAATTCCTATTATAATAAAATATTGATGACTGTGACAAAAGTAGCTTTCCTGAGGTTTCAAAGACTCATGCCTTTACACATAGTGTCTGAAAGGTGACAGAATGATAGCACTGGGAAATGGGTCTCTTCAGGACAGCTTAACTGTGTCCGTGCCCTGACTTTGGAGCCTACCTGTAAGGCTGAGAGTGTAGTTCAATCTCTAGGGATGAAAAGCCCATCTCCCCCTTACTAGGATGTTGTTTGTGGTGTAAATATCTACCTAATAGAAACTGTACTAAGATCACAACTCATTTAATGTGCCATGCTCTAAAGTCATCAGCTGGCAAGGAATTGCTTTGAGCTGGTAATTTATAGCATATTCACATTGTGATACCAAACGAGGGAGCTATCCAGCCCCTGAACTATAAATACATGGCACTACAGATATCTGTCCTCAGCTATCAAACCAGGGCCTGCTCCAGCTAAAGTCAATAGTGAAATTGTCATTGACTACAATGGAAACAGGATCTGGCCCCAACTTGTTGGGAAATGTTGCCTTGCTTTACATATATTTTATTGTTATGTTGATTAGTCTGTGGAACTCATTGCCACAATATGTCACTGAGGACGAGGTGAGCAGGATTCAAAAAAGGATAGAATGTTTATCTGGATAACATAAATATCTGGTTATAATAAGAATTTTTAAAAAGAGTTTGGAAAATATATAAATGCTTGTGCTTTATCCTTTAAATTATGACTATTAAGAAGAAATTTTCCTTGGGGACAGGTTATTTCATTACTGCCTAGTGCAGAGTTTTTTTTACATCGTCTCTTGAAGTAGCTAGTACTGGCTTTCAGTGGAGAGAGAATACTGGGCTAGATGGACAA
The DNA here is from genome assembly GCF_007399415.2 of Gopherus evgoodei. Taxonomy (NCBI): domain Eukaryota; kingdom Metazoa; phylum Chordata; order Testudines; family Testudinidae; genus Gopherus; species Gopherus evgoodei. Next base: position 108,937,528 of record NC_044325.1, on the reverse strand, counting down.
CTGGTCTCAATAAAACTGGAAATTCCTGTGTTCTCATGTGAACAAATCTGAGATGATTTTGATTCTGGCTGAGATGAAGATCATCTTGTTGCTCAGTGATACTCAAACCTCAGTGGTTCAGGAGCCAAATTAACGATCCACATTACCGAAAAGACCCACAGTCGTGTGACTTCATTGTTTCATTTACTATTTATATTTATATTATTCTCACAGCAAAATGACTGACCAAGTATTATTATTTTATCAGCTGCAATTTGTTAATAACATAGTAAAAGCATCCTGATTGGATAATAACTTAGATTAGTTAATAATTAAATCTCACTGTGTTTTAATATCACATGCTGCAAAGAGCTGCAGAAGATGCATTAAAGAGTCACTTGTGGCTCTCGAGTCTCAGTCTGAGTATCACTGATCTTGCTGTATGGGTTGAATGTTAAACAAAAGCTAAATGCTAAACAAAGGCCAATGTCATTTTTTCCTTGACATTTGTTTGCTTACGTTGTTGGGTGTGTTTAGTTCAGAGGGCTGGCAGTGGGCAAATGGTGCATATTAGAGCACAAAAAAATCAGAGAGAAATAGAAATTCCGTGGTTTCAGACTGTCACTTGGACAGTGCAGTTCTGTACTTCATCAAATAACTTGGGAAACGCTTGTAAATAATTCACTTCATCGTCTCTTTTTATTATGATTATTATTATTTATTTTATTAAGAATGATTAGAAAAGTACCTGCTCTCTACAAGGAAGAAGGTTTAAATGGACAAACACCTAACATAAAGGGACATATTGTTGCCCCCTGTTGAACTGGGATGCAGAGGGAGGTGCAAGTAGCCTTCCCTCTTGTTTATGCCCCTCATTCAGGCTGGTTACAAAAGCAGTTTGTCTTCCCGAAAGAGAGATTACTCCCCTTTTTACAACTAGGGAACTGAGGCACAGAGAGACTGTGATTTGCTCAAGGTCACATAGGGATTCTGGCAGAGTCTGGAATTGAACCCTGAGCTCCTTAGTCCCAGGCCACAGCCTTAAATACAAGATGTGCCTTTGTCAAAATAGGAGGTAAATTGGTCGTGAATGGTGCATAAACTTTGCATGGATTTCACTCATGCAGCATACCTAGGCTATCCAGAGCCATAGGATGAAATGTTACCAAGGTCAATTCAGCCCTTCCTACTTCCCAGGAAGTTTGTGTGTATCTGTATTTTAGGTGGGACCTAAAACGCTTCTTGCAATCTTACTGACATCTGCAGCCTAAATTAAACTTATTTTGTTTCTTAATGGAGCAGACTTTCTAAATGCCCTTTTCCCAAGAAGAATGAGTGCACTTTTGTGGTATTGATTTATTGCTGTTTAGACATAGCTAACACTTCAAGTAATCCATACTGGTTTAAATAAACATAAGCTCTTTTAATAAAATTGCTTGCACCCTTGGGATTTTTAGAAAGTATAAACATCTAGGACTAATCAACCAACCACCCGATGTCTCTTGCTTAAGCAAAACTCATATAAAAGTGCCTTCATTTTGCACTGAAAAAACACCTCACACTAAAAGACATTGGTTAGGGTATCAGAGAGCTGGTTAAGCCATGCTTGATTTGTCTGGAAAACATAAGTTACACGCAATTGTGCACAATGTGGGCCAAATCCTGAAAAATGCTGAGAAGCAATGGGAAGGTCTGCTTTAAAAAATGATGGCACATTATGGCCAAGATTATGATGATGTAGTTATTATAGTACAGACTAGAGGCCACAGTCAAGATGTAGTCCCCATGGTGCTTGGTGCTGTACATACACAAAGCCAGAGACAGTTCCTACCCCTAGTCTAAATAGACAAAACATACAAAGAGTGAGAGGCAAAACAGGGGCACAGAGAGATGAAATGACTTGCCCAAGGTTACTCAGACAAGTGGCAGAGCTGGGATTAGAACCCAAGGACAAAATCATGGCCCCATGGAAGTCAATGTGAGTTTTGCCATTCGCTTCAGTGGGCCAGGATTTCACCTCAGGTCTCCTGACTCCATCTCAGGTGCACTCTCTATTAGATCACACTGCCTCCACGCCAGTAACAGTTTCCAGGTGTTCAGCACCTCTCAGGATTTGTCCCTATATGTACTAGAAGGTCTCCTGAACATCTAATTCCTAATGTTAAGAACATACGAATGGCTGTACCGGGTCAGACCAAAGGTCTATCTAGCGCAGTATCTGCCTACCGTCAGTGGCCAGTGCTAGGTGCCCCAGAGGGAGTGAAGCTAACAGGCAATGATCAAGTGATCTCTCTCCTGCCATTCATCTCCATCTTCTGATGAACAGAGGCTAGGGACACCATTCTTTACCCTTCCTGGCTAATAGCCATGTATGGACTTAGCCCCCATGAATTTATCCAGTTACGTTGTGCCTGGAGCCTTTTTTTTATAATTCATAACTGGACAAACCAGAACACTGGATCCAAATGCCAGAGAGTCTCAGGTGTTATGGTGAGGAGGGCTATGTAAGAACCTGAATAAAATAGAATAGATGGGTGGAAATTCAGTTTCAAATTGAAATCCAGTTGAATTTTCTGACTTGTGTAAATCTCTATAACACATCAAACAATACATGATGTGGACTGACCGGGGCTCTCTCTATTTGCATGGGAAAAAAGCACAAGAATGGCCCTACTGGGTCAGACCAAAGGTCAGTCCAGCCCAGTATCCTGTCTACTGACAGTGACCAGTGCCAGGTGCCCCAGAGGGAATGAACAGAACAGGTAATCATCAAGTGATCCATCTCATCACCCAGTCCCAGCTTCTGGCAAACAGAGGCTAGGGACACCATCCCTGCCCATCCTGGCTAATAGCCATTGATGGACCTATCCTCCATGAATTTACCTAGTTCTTTTTGAACTCTTTTTTGAAATGCAGCTTTATGTTTTCTTGGTTGCTAAGGTGTGACTCAAGAACTTCTGGATACCCTCTGGAGGTCACAAGGGAAAACAAGGGTACAGGGACCAAAAGAGTATAATGTAAGGTCTCTAATGAAAGCCAACGTCACACTGGTCACCAGAACCATTGGAAAATGTGTGGATGGATGTTGTGAACGGAGATGTTCTTAAGGTCTGTGACTAGGGATTGGTCAACAGAAAGGTGAACAGGTTTTCTTTCATGTAAGAAGTTTTTATCTATATACATGTTTTGTCTGTATACATGTAAATGAAGTATTGTGTAGCTCACAATGGGCATCCATTTACAGACTTAGCCCAATGCTAATGAAGGATTGGGAAATCTTAAGGGAGGAAATGTACAGGAAGAAGTAATACAGCACAGGAGAGCCCTGTTTAGAAGTAAGGACAATACACTTTTAGGGGTATAACCAAGGGGTATGGAGGAGCAGCCTCATTCATTTAATCTGTGAGGACAAGCCACCAGCAGGCTTGATATTATAAGAAGGGGTCTCTGCCAATCTGCTTGAAAATGCTGGGGAAAGGACGTGGCATAAGCCATCTTGTAAGAGAGGGGAATGCCTTGTTAGTTAAGTTTAGACTCTAGAATGCATATTGTGATTTTGTTTAATGTATAACCATTTGTTCCCAGTATTCTCACTCTATCACTTGAATCTCTGTCCTGTAATAAACTTAGGCGTGGTTTACGCTAGCAACTACATCACTCGGGGGTATGGAAAGTCTACCGCCGGTGTAAGTAATGTTTTCACTAAGTGCTACAGTGGCGCAGCTGAACTGGTGCAGCTGTGCCAGTGCAGCACTTGTAATTGTAGACAAGCCCTTATTCTTGCGCTCTCTCTCTCTCTCTCTCTCTATCTCTGTATATATGAAGTGCTGTATGTTCAGAAGGGTGTGGATCCTGAGTTGAATTTTGTAAGCTGGTGTGTGCTGTTCCTTTGAGAGTAGTGGCTCTGAGACTTCTGGGGTTTTTCAGGGGAACAGGGATTGAGCACTCCAGGGGCACTCTCTGAGGACTCAGGGGTCGCTGTGCACCTGGTACGGAGAGAGCGTGAGGCTTGTAAGGCAGTGCTTGTGTTGCCTGAGGCTGGTGGTTTGAGCCTGTGAGCTGATCCACAGCAGGTAAAGACAAGGCTTTCCTCACACTAAGGGCAGGTGGTGGCAAGATGCCTTACAACATATCAAACAATGCATGATCTGGACAGATCGCGCTCTCTGTATTAGAATGGGGAATGTAGCTATGTGTTGATGGAGCACGATTTTCTGTTTTCTTTGATGCTAAGGAAACTAGGAGCTATTACATCTGATAGAATTCCGTACCCATTTGGAAAGACTTTTAAGTGAATGTTGAGTTCATGGCCCAGGAAATGAAGGAATGTATATGTATCTGCCCAGTCACGCAGACTGAAATGCCTATTTAAGTCATGTATGTCCTTGGTATATTGAAGAATTCAGTTAGAGCAGATCTTGTTTTTGTTGCTTAAAGAACTAGCTTTCCCCTGACTGCCTGGTGTAGGTGGCTTTTTTTTTTTAAAGGTTCTCTTTCCATCACTCAAGTGAAAGTCCAGAAAGATGTTTTAAATTGTTTTATGCTATCACAAAATCATGACAGTCTTGACCTAACCTTTCTCAGTGTAAATCAAACAGTCCTATGGTAAGATTTATCACTGCCAGGGAAGTATCAATAGAATTACATAAGAGCATGCCAGCAGAGTGTTCCTGCGTTCTAAGAATGTGTGCAGTACATATGTAGCTGGCTCTCTGCAGTATGCTGAAATCAGAGATTTATTGCATTTAACAGAGAGTCATTACAATGCAATTGTAACTTGCTGTTATTAAAGGGTCTTACATCATAAGCAATTACTGTAAAAAGCTTTGGATTTAGCTTTATTCATAATTTTTATAACATGATTTATTAGAACCCCATTACATCCCATAAATCTTATCTGAAGAAAATGAATATCAGTTAGGGCCTGATCCTTTTTACCTTTACTCGTGTTGGGTAGTACTTCATTCTGTGTCTAGTCCCCTAGAACTCAGTGGGACTTCTCAGGGAGTAAGGTACTACTCAGTGTGAGTAATGGTGGCAGATTGGGCCCTTAATGAGCATAGAAGAGGAATATCATAATTGCACTAAAACTGTCAGCATTCAGATTTCACTGTGGGTTTATTTTATTTCATGCAATTCACTGATTCCCTCCAACTTTTTCATTCAACTGCTGTACATAGGATATATATATATATATATATGTGTGTGTGTGTATGTGTCATATATTTATATAATGCAATGTTCAGAAGAGAAAACCAAGTCAGTCTTCTAATACTGTTGTTTCTCCCTTCACTCTAGATGCAAGATATAGAAACTGAGAAGCTAATTGCAGTACAGTTGCAGAGACCTCAAAATGGCTGCTCTGTTGTTGTTTTATTCAAGAATGCACTGGAATTGCATAAAATCAAACCTGTACAAAATATGGCCCAATCCTGCATCCCTTATTTATGTGAGTAAAGAATACGTACTTGATTCAAGGATTGCTGGATTGGCCCCGGTTAACAATCTTAACGGTCCCCATTTGCCCTTTCTCTTTACTAAATACAGCACTCAGATGTCATTTGATCAGAAATTGTTCAGACATAAAATTAAGTATTGCAGTCTGAATAAAGACCTGATCCTGTAGTCTTTATGCAGGGAAAACTCCCATTGACTTCATGGGTTTTTTGCCTGTATAAATACTATAGGTTTGAGTACATGTATTTAAGGTTTTGTTAAGAGACTTTTTTTAATAATTTGGAAAATTGTGTTCAACTTCTTTGCCAATGAATTACCAAGAGAGAGATTTATTTGTATATTATGCTATCGTGCTTCAGAATCAATATATATAATGTATCTATTCAAGAAATACACTGTAAAAGATCTTTTGTTCTGTTCAACACTCAGACAAATTAGCCTTTCTTTTTGAAGTTAATGGGAGTTTTGGCATTGATTACAGTAAGAATAGGATTGGGCCCTTTGTAGCTGATTTCATATAATTCCCAGTTTACATAAAAAATGAGGCAATACATATACACTTTATTATTATTTGTTACTTAAATAGCACCATAAATGTACACACTTCAGTATCTAATATGTTTTGCAATGAAGGCAAAACAATATTCTAGAATATTAGACTGTACATGGAAAAATAATTTTTCTAGTGGGGAGGGATTGCTCAGTGGTTTGAGTATTAGCCTGCTAAACCCAGAGTTGTAAGTTCAGTCCTTGAGGGGGCCACTTAGGGATCTGGGGCAAAAATCAGTACTTGGTCCTGCTAATGAAGGCAGGGGACTGGACTCAATGACCTTTTGGGTCCCTTCTAGTTCTAGGAGATAGGTATATCTCCAATTATTATTATTAAAATTTTACTATGTATGGTCCAATTTGTAACCATCAGTTATATGAATCATACTTTAAAGTGAACATACACTATAAATATATTATAAATAAAAGTTAACCAAACTCATCTCTCTTGCCTTCCCTTCCACACACAATGTGACACTACAGAACATCAGTATTTTATGGTCTTTCCTCCAATGAATACCAAAATAGCAAAGGTCAGAGTAAGGGCAAAGAATATTTTTAGGGCCCTGGGGCATAAGAAGAAAGACTGAAAAAACTAGATGCCAAATCTGACCCAACTGACGTCAGTGGCAGCCCTTCCATTGACTGCAGTGGGACTGGGATTAAGTTTTAGGAGTACTGCAGGATGGTCTGATCTTGGAGTCCTTCCTCCCACTGAAAAGCCATGCACTTTAATGGGAGTTGTGTTTGTGCAAAGTCTATAGGGTCACAACCTCTAGGCTAAATCCAGTAAACTCTTCAATACGTGAACAGCCCCTAATCACATGAATAGCCCCACAGGATGAATCAGAAGCATAACAATAAATACTAAACTATAAATATGCAGAGCGTAGCAGAAGCAGGGGGTGTTTAAAAATGGAAACAGGTGGAGGTTTAAAATAACAGTAAAAAGATGGGAAATAGGCAAAGGGAAGAAAATGTCCTTGAATCAGAATTGTCAGGTTGTACACTAGCTACCCAAAGTAGACATGCAGTCATACCATTGTTATCCTCATCTGTCCTTCCACTTGAGACTTCTTGACTGAAATCAGACTGTAAGCTTTTTGGAGCAGGAACCATGTCTTCCTATGTGTAAATACAGTGCCCAGGAGAATGAGGTCCTGATTTTGATTGGGTGCTAATATAATATAAATGATTTACAAAAAATAATAATTGAAGTCAGTGGAACAGCTCACATGAGTATATGTGTAAATGAGATGGCTGCCATCTTGACCAATGTACCAGGGTCTTCCAGAACTGAAGGTATGAGCTGCTACAGCTTGAGCTAAAGCTCTTTAGCTGGGGCTACAAAAGACTCCTACTCAGTGGATTGGGCATTCAGTGGGACGCATAACACACACTCACCAGTGGGTTACATAAGCATTTTCAGGAATGGCTCCCTTGATAGGAGAGAAAAAGGGTGAAAGGGGATATTAAAGAGGAGTATGAAATAATGAACGATAGAAGGGTGATTATCGAAAACCTGTTGTGCACCATGATTTAATCTATGCTGTAATCCAAGAACAAGGGAACCTCTTGTAACATTAAAAGGCAATACTTTTTACAAATCTACAGTGCAGTGTACAATATAATAAGCCTGTACCATTTTCTACCAAAGTATGGGCAATGAAAGGTTCAGGAAGTTTAATCACAAGGTTAGACAAGCCCTTCCAGGGGAAAACCCACAGGGAGGGACATGGCAGGAAAATAATGTTGTGAGGGTTCCCTTAATGCAGTTTCTTTTAAATTCTTCCAAGGAGGTGGTGTGGCTTGGGTTTGCCATGCTCTGAAGGAGCTACCAGCCACAGCAGCCCTTGGTAACTCTTTTTAAAGAGTATCAGAGGGGTAGCCGTGTTAGTCTGGATCTGTAAAAGTAGCAAAGAGTCCTGTGGCACCTTATACACTAACAGACGTATTGGAGCATGAGCTTTCGTGGGTGAATACATCCAACGAAGTGGGTATTCACCCATGAAAGCTCATGCTCCAATACGTCCATTAGTCTATAAGGTGCCACAGGACTCTGCTCTTTTTAAAGAGTGGCCTTAGCATGAAAGGTGGCCTACAGGAAAATTAATATAACGAGGCAGAAGCTGAAACTCTGAGGAACCCCTGTAGGTTGGTTTGAAGGATAATGCATTTCTCCCCACCACACTTTGCCCTTGCTTTCCTGGCTTGCCCCTCCCCATGCCCAGATGGATTTCTTCCAGGGAGGGGACAGTTCCCTGGAGGTGGCTCATTCTTCCCTGCTTCTAATTAGGAACAAATCCACACAGAGAAGGTCCCTTGCAAGTGTTGCTTCAAGGGGCTCAATTTTTTTAAAAATAAAATTATACCAACTATGTTATAAAGTTACAGTGACTATCCATCCTTCCTTCTAGGACTGCCAACTGTGACTGAGAAGAAATCTCCCTTCTTCCTTCCAGTAGAGCATTGCAGAACTTGGAAAGGTGTTTATTATGAGAGCTGTCATCTAACTGTCTTGTGTCTGGCTAGAAGCAGGATGTTGAGCTAGATGGACCAGTGGCTGTTCTAACCTGGCCATTCCTAATTACAAGAAGAGAATGTAAAATGGTTGCAACACACACACTCAATATCCATATGATAATAATTCATTATGCAACTTCATTAAACAAAAAGAAAAGGTCCAAGAGAATACCCTGAGTTTCCCTAAGGGGCCTCCCTGAGTTTCTTTTGGGGGATTAGAATAGATTCCTCTGGGTCTTCAAATATTTGTGGAAACCAGAGCTAACAAGGGCTCCTAGTGCACCCAGACCCCATGGAGGAAATAGGGCCGGTGCAACCCATTAGGTGACCTAGGCGGTTGCCTAGGGTGCTAGAATTTGCAGGGAGGCATTTTGGATCCTTCGGCGGCGACCGCAGTGGCCAGATCTTCGGCCGCCCCGGTCGTCGTCATTTATGCGGAGGGACCTGGGGCAGGGGGGCACAGGGTGGCCGCCTGCAGCAAGTAAGGGGGGGTGCGGCACACAGGGGAACCGCTCCCCACCCCAGCTCACCTCTGCTCCGCCTCCTCCCCTGAGTATCCCGCCCCGCTCTGCTTCTCTCCCGCCCATGATGCAGGACCATCACTCACTCTCACCATAAGTTTCCCATAAGCCTCTCCTCCAGCTCACAACTGCTGATTTTCCTCGCTCATCTCTGCTCCCAGGGAGTATTTGTATGAGCCTGGGATTTAGAAGCCAAGTTGCTGAATGCTGCTTTCCATGGAACTCCAGCATAGCTGCACCAGCTTTTATTTAAACCTTTTATTTAAAAGCAATAATAATGTTTATTTGGAAGTAATATAAGAGCCCTCAGCATTGTTAATAAAGAGTTTAAAACAGTTTAAAGCTAGTATGAGCACATGCACACAAACTCTACTAAAAGCTCCAGATGCCCTGACATTGGCTAAGTTAATAACTGTCAGTTTAAAAATAAAAAAAACAGCTTTTTAGAGATGAAGGAAACTGAATCCTGTAGTGCTTGTGTAGGCAAAACACCCAGTGAAGTCAATGGGGAATTTGCCTGAATAAGGGCTGCGTATTCAGACATTATACAAGGAAACAACCACTAAAAGGAAAGAGGCAGAGTGTTAGGAAATGGTTTTTAACAATTCATATATAAAGCTGTTTTACAGATGCTTATGAGAGGTCCATGCTTGTTCTTACAATCGGGCTCTCAGAATGCCCAGTAGATCTGAATAGCTTTTGTTTCACTTAGTGCCCAGTCCTTAGCTGATGTAAACTGATGTAGTTCCATTGACTTCAATGGAGCTGTGCTGATTAACACCAGCTAGGAATCGGACCCTCTGAAGTTGCTATATAGATTTTTTTCTGCATATACTTACTAGTTTTAGGGTTAGATTTACAAGACATTTGGTTGTATAAAGATGTAGATAGACCCATACTGGAATTTGCAAAAGTGCCTGAGCGAGTTAGGGGCCTAACATCCATTGGATTTTATCTAACCTGCTTACGAGCTTTTGTAAATCCCACTAGGTGTCTGTCTTGTAAGCCCCTAAATATCTTTGTAAATCTGGCCTGTAGAGTCTATTTTTCCAGTGATTATCATTACCCTATTTTCCCTCAATCCTACTTCCCCCACCACCCTTCTTAGGCTTAAAAAGAAATGCCAGTTTTCAATCCATAGATTAAACTATTACTGACCAGGCATTTATGTTTTAGCAACACAGACATTTTTGGGGTGTGGAGAGAGGGAATGAAAATGTGCACAGTAGCCAGCCTTGCCAGGAGTAACATGATTTCCCTCCTTTCTACATCTGCACATCCAATCTGAGAACAGACACAGTAACATGATCAATCATGCATTTCAAATACTGAATCCAAATACTGAATATCCAAACTCTTGCTTACTTTAACAAGTCCTAAACCGTCCCTATACTGAAATATGGCCCTGATTGTGCAAAAAAAACTAATAAAAATTTTTGCAAAAATAACTAGATTTGTGTGTTTTGACTTTTTGTTCATGGATATTTCCTGGAGGAAGTAGCCAAAGCTGATAGATGAAAATTAATAATTGTATCAGATCTTGTTCAGAGAACTGTTATTCTATTTATATATGTCACTATATGTGAGCTATAGGGGTTTTTAATATATACTGAAAATTTCAGTTTGTAAACTGTATTCTTTTTACTGGAGGGTATTACAAGGTACAGCTATAACAAGGATTTTAATTAAAATTTGTAAGTTTGTACTACCCTGTTAAACATGTAATTTTGGTGAGATATGAAAACATGAAAGCATTTATAAATTTAATAATCATCTTCACCAACACTAACAAATATTATAAGCTCTAATTGGCTTAATTAAATGAAGTAATTTTTTAAAATAACAATTAATTTAAGCATTAGTGTATGACTAAAATATAAGGAATAACTGAAAAAATAGTACAGTTGGTTATGATTCATATGGAACTATATTCATGTGTTTGTTACCTGATTATATTACTGTCCTTTGCTATTGACTTCTTTAGCATACTGTCCATATATTAAAGAGGCTACTGATTATTTCACTGCTAATTAGCTATTGTGAGTTTGAGGTATTTTGTGATGTCTGTCATTAAATTATCACAGTATAGATCAACCTCTCTTTAACTCCTTTACACACATAATCATTACATTTTGCTTTTATTAGAAAATAAGTGTCTTTTAATGTCTTCTTAATGGACAGAGTGCATGTGTTGGTAGTGATAGCCTTCATGTAAGTTGTTAAAATGCTTATGTTGTATGTGATTGTAGATCATTAAATGGTTCTGTTATTTAAAATATTAAGTGTATAGTATACACCTTAATTTTGTGTAACAACTAGAATTCATAATTCTCCAGTCTTATCCATAGCAATACCTTAAGGAAAGGACAGATTTAAGGCCAAGTAGCAGTTGAAACAAATGAGGTGTGCACACAGAGAAATGGGTATATAATTATGACTAAATTGTATAATATCTGCAGAATAACATGAATTCCCTTTACACTGGCTCAGGGTGATAGTTCTTTTATAAGGGAAAGTCCTATCCCACTGGAATACAAGGTTGTGCAAAGTCTTTTAATGTTGCTCATAAACCTCAGCCTCCAATCTAAATCACATCAGTATTTTCATGACAAAATGTTAGAGATGATTTTACAAACTCTTCTTCGTTTGCATCATTTCCATGGGAAACATTGGCAGTTTGGCCTTAAGGCCATGCCACAAAATATGGGGCAGGTGCTCCATTTCTTATTGGGATTCATGTTAGCAGCACATGCCTGACCACCAAAGAAAGCTGTTTCTAAAATCAATGTGTGTTAACACTTTGGTTCATTACAGGCAGCTGACAAAGCCCTTTGAAAGATATCCTCTAGCCTTCCCTCCCCATTTCCATGTTCCCTTGGCAGATATCAGGAATTTGAAAGCTGCAGCTCAAAAGCACTGTCCTTTTATGTTGTGGTAAATATTTCATTAATCCCCATACTATTTAAAGAAGCTCCTTTTAAATGTTAACTTCTTTCTTTCGCAGGAAATCTCAGAAGAATATGTGAACAAAAATTGTAAAGAATATGCATAGAAACTACCTCAGGCTCTGCCCCATTCATTGAGTGTACAGACGTGGCATCTCAGCATTAGAGATCTTTGCTGAGCCTTCACCATCTGTTCACATATTGATCTACTCTATCCTCTATCCCTTTTCATCCACTTATTCCTTCTACAGCCATTTATTTTTCCTCTAGTTTTATCTCATTCTTTAAATCCGCACATGAAACACTGATTATCCTCCCAGACCAATAAATCAGCCATGCCCATTTAGGGCTGGCAAGAATTGTCTTAACGGTGCATTTGTAAGATAGGGACCACCTCAAGTTGAGCTGTCTTCCCATGCACCTATCCATCATCCATTTCTCTCGCTTATCCAGAAAGATACCTGAGGGGCTGATCCTGATGCCACTGAAGTCAATGAGTGGTTTACTACTGACTGCAGTAGGGACAGAATCAGTCCCTAGATTAGCATATGAATGAGTGATTATCCTTATACATCATTGCTCAAGAGATACCTGTTTGGAGGAGTCAGTTGACTGTTTCAGAACACGCTCACATCTACCTATGGTGTGGATCAAACCAGTATTTGTTTGCATTAAAACTGCATCCAGGAGGGAGGAGGAACTGTCCTTCAGTATCCAGGCAAGAAACCCATCGAACACGTCTCTTCTCCATGCACCTTGTTCTAATGAATACCTCTCCCTCTCCACATGGAAAGGAAACAGCGGTTAGGTGGCTCAGGGACACTGAACGATGTTTATCAAAGAGTTACAATGGGAAATATTTAACACTGCATGTATAAGGAAATGGTACATGAGAGCTACCTTATAACCAGGAAACTCCCCAAACCTTTCTCTTGCGTTCACTGCCTGTTTTAATGACTGCTTCTCATGGAGGGGAAATAGTAGCTTAGGTCAGCAAGGAGGATTGAAGGGAGAGCCTCTTTTGATTGGTAGGGTATAATTGTCACCATTTGGATGCATGGTGGTGGGGAGGGAACTCATTCTCAATCCTCTGTGTACCTGCTCTAATGAACCTCTCTCCTGTCTCCATGCGAGAAAGGGCATGGGTCCAGGCATGTGCTCTAGAGTGTAGGTCTCCATGTGCCCACACATGTATGAATGCTCTACATAGCATGTGCCTGCTCTGGAGTGCACATCTCCATGCATCCATGCATGTGTCTTCTCTAAGCCACATGTGGCAATGCATGTGTGCCTGCTTTAGAATCCAGGTCTCCATGTAACCATGCGTGAGTGCCTGCTCTAGAGTGAATGCAGTGCAGTAATGCCAAGGGTAATGAAGCTAGCAAGGACTGAGGTGTGGGGACTATCCTAGGCAAGATGTAAGCATGGTGATTAGGGTACTGATTGTATAATTTACCCTTGCGTATCTGGAGAAATAGCGGTCCTCAAAAAGTGCCCAGATGCAGGGCTGCCACCTTCTCCAGAAGCTGTCAGACCTGCCATCTGGGGCCCATGCATGTGTGTCTATTCTAGATTGCATATGTACCTGCTCTAGAGGCCAGGTCTCAAGGTGACCACGCATGTGTGTTTTCTCCAGAGTGAGTGTAGTTCAGTAGTGCTGAGGATAACGAAGTTAGCAAGAAGGACCGAGGTGAGGGGACTGTCCTGGGAAAGACGTAAGCGTGGTGATTAGGGTGCCGATTGTATAGCTTACCCTTGCATATCTGGAGGAATAGGGGTCCTCAAAAAGTGCCCAGATTCGGGGCTGCCACCTTCTCCAAAAGCCCCCGGACCTGCCATCTGGTGAGTCGCTGAGTGCCAGGCGTTTAGTCATCTCCAGCTCTTCCTCGCCATCCCCAGAGTCTCCGGTGCCATCTGCATCTCCGTCGTCAGCACTGCTATCCAGTGGTGCCCCACCAAAACTGTCAAGTGCCTCCTCGGCGTCCCGGTGCTGGCGGTAAGTCATCCAGCAGCAGGGCTCCACATCGGTCTCATCAATGCCCCAGAAGGCCAACTCCTCCTCATACAGAGGCCCACACACATCCGCTGGGCAGTGCAGCTTGCCTGTGCGGTAGTAGTTCAGGATGTGGGCAAAGACGCCCGGGTGCCGGTCGAAAAAGAACTCGTCTGTGCGTGGGTCATAGTCAAAGTGGCTGTGGGCATCGGGCTCAGCGATCCAGGCCAGCCGAGTGCCGGGCAGGGTGCGCAGGGTGCTGCGGTAAGTCTGGTGCCTAGTCCCTCCCACGTTGATCACGATGCGATCGCTCTCGTCGCCCTGGCCCATCTCGTCTCTTATTAGGCATGTCGCAGACTCATGCAAGGAAGCACAGCACACAGCAAGCACATAAGGGGGCGGCTTCTTGACTGCAATCGATACCTAAACTGATAATTATCCAGCTGGTCAGGAATCACCTAGGCAAAGGGCACCCAACTGGTGTCAGCCCCTTGTGCCTCTTCTTCCAAATGCTACAAGCCCAAGGGCACCCCTGAAAATTAATGCTGGCAGTCCTAAGATTCCTTTTATTTGCAGTTAAAAACTCTTGTGCTGTTGTATTTTAAGCCAGGGTTTGGAGAGGAGAGAACACCCGCTCCCCAAGAACAGCAGTCGCAAAGATCTGCCAGGTACCTAGGTATGGTGCAGGGGGAGGTTCTTTCCTTAGTTAGATGTGGCCAAAAAAGAATCCAGGGCTGCACATCTGTTCAAGGAACCTCTTAGTTGGGAAGTGGGCGGGGGCTGATGATGGTGGCAAAAACAAACGGGGGGGGGGAAGGGTATAAGGGGATCGCAGACAGACAGACACACAATGAGGGCTGGAGTGGGCGGCTATCGCCCAGCCGTAGCCACAAACCAGATCTATTGATGAAGGCTTGGTTTTTTTTTTAAATCTCTCTCGACTTTAAGTCCTTCAGAGACAGACAGAAGCGGAGGTAGCTGCCGTTGGGGAGATCAAGAAGCAGCGATCCTGATTGTAACCCCCCCCCCAAAAAAAAATCCCCAATTCTTTGCGGGCGAAGGTGAAGCTACCGAAATATAGAAGGAGCAGAAGGGGGACAAAAAATCCTCAACTGCAGATCTTGAATCCAGACAAAAGCGACGGATCCGGCAGGGGATTCCCTCTCGGCTCTCTCCTTGTTGATTCACATCACATTCTGCAGCAGTCCTGCCGGCAGCGGCAGGCGCCCCGGTACCTGCAAGCTGGCTTTGCCTGTCCTTGCTCTGCTGCTGAAGGAGGGATCACACGGAGCGGTGCTTCCCAGGGGCTGCCCGGGCTTAGTGCTGAATGGACAGCGCTGCGCACAGAGCTCCAGCTCCCCGGCTGAGCTTTGGGGGGGGTTGCTGCTATGCAGAAGGTGGAGGGACTGCAAAGGGGGGGGGAAATAGCAGCGGTGGTAAAGCCCCTTTATTCCTCCATCCGCCGCGGCTCAGGCAGCAGCAGGAGATCCAGCCGGGCTCTCTCACACTGCTGCCTCGGGTGGCTTGTGCTGGTGACGCGGAGATCAGTCCCCAACCCCACGGCCGCCAGCCCTGAGCTCGCAGGTGGTGCTGGAGGCTGGGTGCCAGCAGGGAACCAGCGGCTCAGTCCAGCCAGCCCGGTCTCCGGACACTTCAAGACGGCGCAGGCGCATTGGTCTCTGAATAGAGCAATTCTCCCTGGGTCCTAATGCAGAAGACGAGACTCTCATACACACCTGAAATGCAAACCCGTTGAAATGACAATCACCTCCTCCTCCTCCTCCTCCTCCCTGGTTGGCTTCCCGGTGTGTGTGCGCGCGCTCTGGACAGAAAAACAGCAACAGCAAAAAAGCAGCTGTGCAAGATCTGCTGCACAACCCCTGTGTCTATACTCCCCTGTGCTCCGTGGCTCTCGGTAAAGGTCTAATATGATCATGCAGGGAAACATCTCACGTTATTCAGCTGTTTCTAGTTCTCTTCCCCCCGCCTTCTTCCCTCTGGAAACCTGAAATTAACAACTTCAGTGGCTGCTGCAGTGGCGGACTGACATTTTTATTCTTCAAGAACCTGGTCCCAGGCAAATCATGTGGGAGGGTTTATTGCTTATTTGTTTGCTTCTGGTTTTGCCTGAGGACACTGAAGTGGAAATCTCCATCTGCTTGGTGAAATATACAGGAAAAAGGTCACATTGCGCCTCCTTCAATGTAATGAATGGTCTGAATCAGCTGGGGTAAGGGGGGTGATGTAGAATCAGAAAATTGCCTCCCTATAGATTTTGCTGTTGGTAGCAAAATCGGAAATTAGCTACGAATCATTTTGTGTTCCCTCGAAAGCATTTCCTTTTAATTCTGTGGCACAGGTGTAGAAATCGGTGATGGATGAGAGGGAATCCTGCCATAAATTGCTTCCCCTCACCTTTTCTTGTGCCCTGATGCTGGAGTAGCAACTTCTGACATATGAAGGTGACTGTGGCAGCAAAATGCTTCCTCCTGCCTTTCCTCCTTCCCTGACATAAGGGCAGCATCTTTTGAGGGCAGAAAGACACCCTCTGCAGAAATGGCTTCTCTCGCCTGTCCTAGGCTATTGTCCAGTGCGGAGCAATTATTGACAAGTGTCCCTCATTGATCAGGGAATTAGGGAATGGTTCTGGAGGAAAAGAACTTTCATTCTCTATTTAGTTTTAAATATGATAAGAATGTCCATTTATTTAAAATAAGATCCTATTTGGAAAAGATGTTTGGTGAAAGCAAGATGGTACCTAGACGCCTGTTTGTTTCTCTCTCTCTCTAGTGCTGGCCCACTTCAGAGTCTAAATTGCTCTGAAAAAAAGTTTCAGTCTGGTAAAATTGCTACGTGACAGTCATGTACATCATTTAGAAAGGTGAAGCATTGAATAGCAAGGAAATGAAGCTAAGGAACTCATCAATCTTACACTGCCCACGTAATAAACATAAATATATTGTGCCTTTTCCCCCCATATCTTGCATCTTTGTGCAATCATTTACAAATGCAAGTGAAGTGGGTGTAAAATATTAACATTCCAATTTGCTTGTTGATTAGGCCCAACTATTATATAAACTAGAAATTGCTCAGCATCATGTAATGGTTTTTCATGGAGTACATGTGGCGGGGGCAGATGTACATCCCACACACTGTACCGAGGTCTTCTCATCGCTGTATTAACAGGACTGGCCTTTGCCAGGATTCTTGATTAAAGGGGATATAGAGCTGGTCTATGCTACAAAGTTAGATCAGCTTAACTACATCTCACATCTGTGAAAAATTTCATGCATGAGGAATGTAATTAAGCCAACCTATGCCCTGGTGGAGACACTGCTAGATCCATGGTGTAGCAGGACTCTGCCCTACAGCACTTCAGTGGCAGAGCTGCAGCTGTGCTGATATAGCATTTCTAGTGTAATTATGTTATTTCATATGCCTCCTCCCACACCCCCCCCAGGACAATCTATTGGATGCTTGTAATTAGTGTTAAATAGTTTGTGTGTATGGATCCTTTAGTCTTGTCTATTTTGAAAGATATATGTTGATGACATAAAGATAATAGCTGCGATTTGCAAAGCAGACTATTAACTGGGATATGGGCACCTGCTCCTTTGAAAATCCCGGTCAATATACCAAAGAGATTTTCTCTAAATTATTCCAGTAGGGCCCATTCATATGTGGAGAGGGACAGAAATGTAGGTAAGTTACCAATTTTTAACAAAGTTAATTGGAATGATCCAGGTTATTATAGCCCTGTAAGCCTGACATTGATCCCAGGCAAGATAATGAAATGGCTGATATGGGATTCAGTTAATAAGGAATTAAAGGAGGGTAATGTAATTAATGCAAATCAACACAGGTTTATGGAAAACAGATCCTGTCAAATTAATGATATCTCTTTTTGATGAGTTTACAAGTTTGGCTGATAAAGGTAATAATGTTGACATAATATACTTTGACTGCTGTACAGCATTTCATGTAACATTTTGATTAAAACTTGGCTGATATAAAATTAACATGGCACACAGTAAATGTATTATAAGCTAGCTAACTGATAGGTCCCAAATTGTAATTGTAAGTGGGGAATTGTCATTAAGCAGGTGTGTTTCCAACGAGGTGCGACAGGCATCAGTTCTTAGCCCTATGCCATTTAACATTTTTATCAATGACCTGGAATAAAACATAAAATCATCACTGATAAAGTTTGCAGAGCACCCAAATATTGGGGGACTGGTCAATACTGACGAGAACAGGTCACTAATACAGAACAATCAGGATCTCTTGGTAAACTGGGTGCAAGCAAACAATATACATTTAAATATAGCTAAAGATAAATGTATTCATCTAGGAACAAAAAAAATAGGCCATACTTACAGGTTGAGATGCTCTATCCTCAGAAGCAGTGACTCTGAAAAAGATTTGGGGGTCATGGTGGATAATCAACTGAACATGAACTCCCAATGCAAAACTGGCCAAAAGGGATGCAATCCTGGGATGCATAAACAGAGGAATCTCAAGTAAGAATAGAGAGATTATTTTACCTCTGTGTTTGGCACTGGTATGACTGCTACTGGAATACTATCCAGTTCTGTTGCCCACAATTCCTGAAGGATGTTGATAAATTGCAGATGGTTCAGAGAAGAGCCATGAGAATGGTTAAAGAATTAAAAAAACATTGTAGTGACTGAGCTCTTTGAGTCTATTTATTTAGCTTAACAAAGAGAAGGTTAAGGGGTGACTTGATTAATCTATAAATACCTACACAGCGAACAAATATTTAATGACTCTTCAATCTAGCAGAAAAAGGCATAACATGATCTAATGACTGGAAGTTGAAGCTGGACAAATTCAGACTGGAAATGAGTGACATTAGTTAACCATTGGAACAATTTTCCACCACTGAGAATTTTTAAATCAGGATTGGATGTTTTTTCCTAAAATATATACTCTAGGAATTAAGTTTGGTGGCCTCAGTAATACAGAAGGTCAGACTAGGTGATCACAAGGGACCTTCTGGCATTGGAATCTATGAACCTGTGCACTGACAGAAGAATAGACTTCAAATTACCCTCAGTAATATGCTTCAGAACATGGCTGTTAAATGCTTAAGGCTTCATACACAAACCAGTTCAAATCTACTTCATGACATTCAGGGCTCATTACAGCTCCAAGCATGCTGAACTCATGTCATCTTTCCACTTATTGTGACTGGTGCCTATTTTAAACTTTCTGTTTAATGGGATTTTTCAGAGTAAAATTGGAGACTGTCCATCTCCAACTTCATTTAGTAGATACTTTTCACAGCTTAGTTTGACTTAACAGATATTTTACCCTATATTTTGTATCTCTGAGACAACCACAGATTGTTTTTATTTTTTTTATTTTTTTAAATATTAGCTTCATATTGGATTGACTGGCATATAGTTGGGACTATGCTCAGAACTCATGGAATAACCAGTCCTCTGCCTGCAGAGGTGATTACCCAGCATAATTTAATGTACTTGAGCTAATATATTATTTTAATGGTTTGTGAATATGGATGGTGCTGGCAAGCCATAATACTTTCATTTGAAATACCTTGCCCAGTAGGTGTAATTTTTATTGTGATAACATCTCCTGGGTCAAACCTTCAGCTGCTATAATTCAGATTACTTCAGTGGAGTTATGTAGTTTCCACCAGCTGAAAATCTACCCCACTGTTTGCAGAGAAGTTAACGGAGATGATGCCGGGTGGAAATGATTGTCTCCTTTGAGGCTTTCTAATGACCCATTCACAACAAGCTGCTGTGAACACGTAGAATGAAACACACAGGAGAAATCATTAGAAACATGAATTTTCCATAACTGGATCAGACCGCTGGTCTGGTTCAGTGTTGGTCTTGAGGCCAAGAACATATCAAGATTCAAAAAGAGGTTGGACATCTATATGGATAACAAGAATTTCCAAATTTCCGCTATTCATTTATTGCAAACAAAAGCTCTACAAGTGACATTATACCTCATGCTTCAGTATTAAGATAATCTCTAACAATGAGAGATCAGATGAGACCTAATGTGGGGAGGCAAGTTAACTTACAGATGCCTACTGCAGGGTTCTTACCCCTTCCTCTGAAGCATCTGGTGCTGATCACTGTCAGAGACAGGATACCAGAATGGATGGACCTTGGGTCTGATCCAGTATGGCAATTCCTATACTCCTATATCCATCTAGTCAAGTGTCCAGCCACTGACAGTGGCCAGACCTTACTGATTCAGAGGAAGAAACTCTACAGGAAGCAGTTATGGGATAACTTGAGAATAAACAGAGATTGCTTAGCTTCTTGGGCAAGAACCATGTTTCCTTCTCTTGCTTGTACAGTACACTGTCAGTGCTTAACAATGAATAAATAATAATCACTTCTCGTTGTTGCATACAAGGGATAAAGTGCTTCACCATAACTCTGAGAGATTAACTTTGATGAACAAATCATCATTTTATTACATGTTGATGTAGGGTGTGGAGGTGTCATAGTAAAATATGGCTAGTAAAATGTGTGAGAAAACTGTTGACAATTCAATTATTTATGAATTGCAGTTGCATAGTCAATGAAGAATTTTAATGGACCAGATCCTGAGCTGGTATAGGTCTGTCTAGCTCCATTGACTTATCCACAAAATTATTAGAAATTATCTTATAGAATTTACATTTACCTGACATACATATTGAACCAGATCCTCAGATGGTGTAAACTGGCAGAGTTCCATTTCAATAAAGCTACTAGAGTGTTTGAAACTCTAAGCTTTCAAGTTATAAAAGCATGCTAGATTCAGGATAAATTGCTGAGTGCTGAAGAATAGCCACCTTATCACCTTATTAAAAATACAAAGACCAAGAGGCAAATCGGGAAATCATTTCTTAAGGACCAATTCTTAGGTTCTTATGTTTCCTGCTCACATAAAAGCATGTGGAATAAAAGAAAATAATGAAAAACTCTGCACTGATTTTGGCACGCTGTGGTTGGGCCACATTCATTCCATTAGTAATAATAATATAATAATCCAACGGATAAGTGGGAATGGATTGAACTCAGGGCCTGAAAAAGTTACGGAAGCTGGGGAACCTGTGAGGAAAACCTGCTCCAAAAATGAGGCTCTGTGGCAAAGATGGTTCTTTCTGGCCCACCCTCAGTAATGGCAGCACTCCTGGTCTTGATGCTATTGACTTTGTTAGTACATGTTCTCTGTGATTCCTCTGATGGAGATCACATTGTGCAGAGGAAAAATCATTGATGCTAACTACCCTGCTTTATAAATCATGGAAGAAAGGGAATATATTACTCAGAATGGCTGTTTGACTTCTAACCCCTGTCTTGCCATGTCACTTTGTTCCACATAACCCATAGATTTCATGGTGTTTTGGTAGAGGACAGAGTTGATTATGGAAGGAGAAGAGGGACATTTTGTGTCCCCTGTCATGTCACCCTCCATTTTCTCCCTGGCATCGTGAGGAATTGGAAGAAGCTTAGCACCAGGACTTCAGAAATTATCTGAAAAGATATGTTGAGACACACACAATTTGGTTACAATTGCTTCCATGGACTCTGGCAGAGGAAGTCATGCTTAGGTGACCTGCAAGAATTTTTTGAAAATACTGCTGCTATAATAAATAAGGGAACCTCAGTGAATATGATACATTTATATTTTCAAAATGCAATTGCCAAGATTCCACATCAGAGATTAATGGGTGAGACAAAGAGTCGTGGAATGCGAAGCAAAATAGCTGCTGGATATGAAACACTCTCAGGAATAATGTAAAAGTGTAGTTATAAGTGGAACGTGTTCAATATAGACTATTTGTGTATGTTATTTTGATGCAGGTTTTGGGAAGAGATCCTTAAAGTTGAAGATTAATATTTCTTCCTCCTCTAACTTTGTGAAGAGGCAAGATCATATAACGAAGAATGTAGGCCATACTTACACAAGGTGGTACTCTAGCCTGGAAACTAGAGACTCAACAAAAGAATATGGGGATCATGGTGGATAATCAGCTGAGCATGAGCTCCCAGGAAGATACTGTGGCCAAAAAGACTCATGAAATCCTGGGATATATAACCAGAGGAATCTGGAGTAGGAGTACAGAGGTTATTTTACTGTTGTATTTGGCACTGGTGTGACTGCTGCTGGTATACTGTGTCCTGTTCTAGTGCCCATAATTCAAGAAGCAGGTTGATTAAAATGGACAGAGTTCAGAGATGAGCCACGAGAATGATTAAAGGATTAGAAAACATGCCTTATTGTGATAGATTAAAAGAACTTCATCTATTTATCTTAACAAAGAGAAATTTAAGGTGTGATTTGATTAGTTTATTTATAAGTATCTATATGGGGAACATGTATATGGGGAACAAAGTCTCTTCAATCTAGCAGAGAAAGGGAGAACATGAGCCAATGGCTAGAGGTTAAAGCTAGACAAATTCAGACTGAAAATTAGGCTTAATTTTTTACAGTGAGGGTAGTTAGCCACTGGAACAATTTTCCAAGGGTCGTAGTGGATTCTTCATCACTAGCAATTTTAAAATCAAGATTGGATGTTTTTCTAAAAGATATGCTCTAGAAATTATTTTGGAGAAGTTCTAGTGCCTCTGTTATATAGGAGGTTAGATTAGCTTATCACAATGGTCCCTTTTTCAGACCTTGGAATCAATGAATTCCTAGTACACTGGTCTGGGGGAACTGAATGACTTAGTCTATCTCCTTTGTGATCTTATACAAAGACTTGTGTTTGTACTGTAGGTCAGAGTTTATGATTCAGTTCAGTTGGGTAGTGACTGACAGTGTTATCATCCAATGAGCGTCTGGTGACATGTAAAATGAACATGTGGTGTCAGTCCAGTTGCTAGTGGACAGGTATCTGTTTCACTAAAAGTTAACTTTAAACATGTGATTAAGTCCCATAGAAGTCAATGGGACTATCATGGCTTAAAGTTTAGTACAGGTGTAGGTGCTTTGCTGGATCAGGGCCTATTGCTACCATTAGATTTGATGGCCCCTTTGCGAGTCTCAGTGAAGAGCCATGAGATCAAAAGGGCATGAAGAATGAGCTACCCTCTCAGCCCTGTATGTGATTCCTCCAGGAGAGCATTGGAGCATTAAAGGAAAGTTTGAGCTGCTGGCTTTGCTGAACTCTGAAGAAGACTTAATTCTTCTGGTCTGCTAACCCAGCATCTTTCACAATTTGTAAAATCTTTTTTTAAAAATAAAAGGATTGAGTTTGTGTTAGTGGCTAGCGTCAAGATGACAAACATAAAAATTGTAAGTGATGGAGCAAAGGAATAGTAGGGAATATGTCCTAATGGAACAATTACCAAGCATGCTGTTTAGAAAAATGATTCAATGAAACAATCACTGACATTGTCAGCCAAAATATCAAAAATGTACCAGGTTGTATTAGTAGAGGAATAGACTATGATTCCAAGAGGTGATGCTATTACTGTGAACAGCATTTGTTAGAGCTCCATCTGGAATAAGGTTTATCTATCACAGGATATTATTCCCTTGGGGAGTTGAAAAATAGGGCAACAAAGATGATACCAAGTCTCAAGATACAAAGATGAACAAAGTGCTTACTCTTCCTGCTTCATCAGAATGTTGGAGACATGGAGGTGACTAATAGGACAAATTAGGTAATGCATTGACAACTTATTCTATTGTATAGAGGATTTTTAATATTATGACAGAATCCAGGTATTAAAACTGAACTTGACCAGTCATTAATGAGGATGTGCTTCAGCACAGCAATTAATCACATGTTTAACATTAAGCACACAATCAGGTCCATTGAAGTCAAGGGGACTGATCAGATGCTTAAAGTTAAGCACGTGTAAATGTTCTGTTGCATGGGGAGCCTAATTACATAGGGGGACACAGACAGATCTTAGATCTATGGACAGATCTAAACTCTACCAACTACTTTGTCCCATTCCCCCTCCTTTTGAGCACTGAAATTGTTAGATACAACAAAATGTCTCCTGACATTAGAGAATCAACTCACTGAAATTAAATCTTCTTCCAAGGTTAATGTATTTCTTTATTTTGAGAGTTCCTGATGACATTACCTGGTGCAGTGTTACAATCCCACCTGCAGACAGATCATGAGCTAAATATGGCTCAACAAAAATATGAAATAAGAATGGAATTCTACCACTCACAGAGGATTATCACTTCCAAATCTGCCTTTGCTCTATCTCGCCACCAGAGTGAAAAGGACCAGAGGAATCCACAGAAAAACTGGATATCCCCTGAGCAGAACCAGCTTCAAGATTTTACACTAAGACCTCCCTATCTAGCAAATTTAGGTTGTAGAGGAAAACAACAAATAAAGGTACCCTATGGAAATAAAGAGGATTGTTCTCAAAAGAAACAATTGCTAAAGGGACATAAATCTTCTCTCTTATCTCACTGTACATCAAGAATAATGCATCTGAGTCAATGGAGTTACACTAATGTGAATGAAGGGAGAATCAGGCCCAAGACCTTGCTTCTGCATTTTACTGCCTTCTTCTTTGTCTAAAAGCTCCACAAGTATTAGAAGGCACAAAAGAGGGACATCACTATTTCTAAACCACAAATATTGGAATTAGATATTTCCAAATGTAGCAAAGTCATTCAGCTGCACACTTCTAACCTCCATACACAATTATATATCAAATTATCACACCCCTGAAAGGCTCCATAAAATGGAGAAAGTTAGTTAAGACATGTGCTGGAGGCTTGCTGTGCGAGCTGGCAGATCCTTAAGGAGTGTGCAAGGGTGACTCCAGGCCCCAGAACGCCAAGCGCGTGCTTGGGGCGGCATGCCACAGGGGGCACTCTGCCAGTCGCCTGCGGAGGGTCCGCTGGTCCCGCGGCTCTGGTGGACCTCCCACAGTCCACCTGGGGGAGGTCCACTGGAGCCGCGGGACTGGCGATTGGCAGAGCGCCCCCACGCCATGCTGCCATGCTTGAGGCAGGGAAATGTCTAGAGCCACCCCTGGGGGTGTGGTTCTGAGGGCAGAACACAGTCCTCTGAAATGTTCAGTGTGGAACCCAAGCTAGATATTGCTGCAAATCCATTAGGGTTCAGTAGAGAGGGAAACAGGCCACTCTGCAACACAAGAGTTATTGAACTCTTTTTACCAGGTGGCCAAGTTATCAGTTTTTGTCCAAAACAAAACAAAATCTTGATTTGACCAACTCTATCAAATTAATTACAGCAGCAATGATATTCATGAGAGAAGAGTTATTGAGAAGACAGGGACTTTATTTGCAATAAAAGTAAGAGTGCAATAAAAGAACAAACTCAAGATATTTTGGAGTTAGCTGCACATGGGGGGAGAGAACAAGCTATAGAGTCGCTCTCTCTCCGAGTTATAATCTCAAAGCAAAGGAGAGCTGGTCAGAACACTAGTCTTGCAAATGTGTTTATACTGTAATTCAATCTGTGTCCTACTTTAGAGTTTGTCAATTACATCATTCTGAGAATTGCTGTTAATACTGATTCTTGTAACCATTCCGTTTAAGATCTTGTGATGGAAGGTTGTGATACACTTTAGCACATACTGTACTCTGTAAATTCCTGAAACTATCATTTAAAAACAAAGAAAGTCATTCTTTTATATACGGGAGTCCAAAAGGCTTTTGCTTTTCTGAAAGGCTAGACATACTGTTGCCGGCAGATAACTGCCTGAAGCCAAGCAACAGCAGGGGGGGGGTCCGTTGCCTGGTGTGCCACGCCATAAACACACCAGGCAACGGACCCCCCCCTGCTGTTGCTTGGCCTCAGGCAGTTATCTGCCGGCAACAGTTCTTGGCGCCCAACGTGGGGCATTGAGCCTAAATTAGCCTTGCCTGGATCCCTCCTGGAGGTCAACGGATCACGGCAACGACCGACGCCCAGGGGGCCTCGGCGGAGACGCGGTGTGAGCGACCCCAGAGAGCACAACGGTGCAACGTGCTCAAATAGTGGAGAAGCAGTTGTGGGTGATGGTGTGGAACCGGTCCCTTGGATAAGGTAGGAAAAGTCCAGTTGTCTGGACTCTCTCTGTTAGGATCTGGGGACGCCCAGCACCTATCAGTGACACGGGGCAGGGGCAGAGCAAGGTGGGGAAGGCAAGGTGCTCCCCCCTAGAATGCATTCTGGAGAATTGGAAGGCGTTTGGATCGGATCCATTATCCAAAAATAGGTTACAAAGGTTTTGTACAGTGGACTGGCCTCAGTACAAATTAGAGGGTCAGGAAAGGTGGTCACCTGAAGGATCAGTAAATTACAATATAATTACTCCTGTTTTGTCAGTGAACAGGTAGGTTCTGAAACTGTTTGTATGAAAAGCTCTGGTTAAAGGAAAAAAAAAAGGGGCCAGTATGAGTGACTGTTACTGGAAGATGCCCAGAGTACCCTGTGAAGCAAAAGCTCGTGACCAGGACTACTCTATCGCAAGCCCGGTAACTAGTGGATATCTAGGAGGTCCGACCCATGGTGGGCTGACTTGGCCTGGCATCGTCCGGTGAGGAAGCTACCTGGGTCTAGGAGTGTGTATACCCATCTTCCCTTCCCCTTTCCTTTCCATGTGGGCTACTGACAGTCTGATCATCTCACTGGATGCAATCAGAGTAAGCGGCTCCGTCTCCCAGAGACTAGCTGACGCTCTTTGCTGAAGGGAGGTGTAGGAGGGTCGTGGCCATCCTCGTTAGCCTCTCCTGTGTGAGTACCCTGTAGGGAAAAATCCTTAATTTATGAGCCACTAGCGAGGACAGGGCACCCTCCCTATGTGTGTAAGTGGAAAATGGGTAGGGGGCAGTCTAAACATTCCATCTTACCCCCTAAGAGTACCCCAGCATATTATATGTACGTACATTATGGTTCATCAACCTGCAGGTATTTAGAGAATTGGAATATTTACATGCGTGAAAATCCATCTAAACAATGCCCACTAGAAGGTACTTCAATCTAGATAAGATCATACACCTAAGAGGGGCGTTTAATCACCAAAAAGCCCTGACACAGCGTGAGCAAATTTGTCTGTTGAGGAAAGGAACGGGTTAATTTAAAAATCATCTTGGCCCAGGGATGGAAGGGCGGGGGGTTGCTCTGCATTCAGGGTCAGGAATCGGCGCGGACTGTGCTTGGTGCAGGGAGGGGCTGCTTTCAGCCCCAGCTGGCTGTGAAAAAAAATATAGACAAAGGCAAACCAAAGGCAATACAAGTTACAGAACTGAGATTACATTTGCAAAGCTTAACTGTCCAGTAAGATCTAACAGTGTACCTTTGTGACCCCGGAGCCGGTGTGGCTTGGTGACACCGAAGAAGCCACAGGCAGCTGACCTGGACTGGAATCTCTGAAAGAGACACCGCAGGAGATTCCAGGGTTTAAGAGAACAGCCTTCCCAAGAGCGGAAGCATGTTGAAAATTCTGGACAAGCTGTATACAGGATAATCTCCTGTCCACCTCTCCCCCTTCTCTGAACATTATACACAGAAGTGGCCAGTCTGGACGTACGTGTGTGGGTATGAAAGGGGCTTGGGGCATTAATGTTTTCCTGAGTGATGAGGGAGCGTTCCCAACACTCTCCGTTGTTGTTTTATTATTTTATTAATGAAGCTTTAAAATTCAGTTATATGGTGTGTTTTCTTTATCTTCCCCCAACGATCCTGTAGTGTCAGCCTGATCACCTGACATGAGGGATAGATTGGTAACATAAATTTGTCACAGTTTGGTGAGCAATTAAGAAGGGGGGAGCCCTACAGAATTTACACCATCTATTTGTTTTACCCTTGTTATTTTTTGTTTGCTTTGCTTGGTACTGTTGGTGTTATATGTTGAGAACTGCATGAGTAAAAGTGAGCCCTAAAAGGATAAGGAAACACTATCTGGTTCTGGTTCTGTTCTGTTTAACCGGTTACTGTTGTTTTTTTGCTCTGTTCATTTGGGCGTTAGGAGTGTGGGCGGAACTGAACCTCTCGTTCGTAATTCCTCCGAGTGGAAGTCATGTGTGCGAGGAAGCTCTGAGGTTGAATTGAGATCCTTCTGTCCCGTCCCCTGTAGTGGTCAGTGTATAGAAGTGGGAAAGTCTGGCTTAGACTGTAATTCCCTCTGCGCTCTGTGTAATTCTCTTTTCTGTTTAAGTGTCAAACAGATGAATGAGTCTCTGGGTAAACCCTCTAAAAATAGTCCTTTAAATTATATGTTAAGTAACTGGCCTTTGCCCAATGGGCCATGTGTTTTTGTTCAGGTGACAAGCCTCATGAAGGAGGACTCAGGTAGTCTTGTGAGTAAGAATGTTTAAGGGAAGAGACCAGGAGGGGTGGGGGCTAGTTGAGAAGCTCACCCTCCTAGCTAAACTGGTAATGGAACAAGTTGGTGCCTATGGAAGGGACGATTCAGTGAGAAAAGCAGAATCGGGCCCAGGCGGGCAGGCAACAGACAGAGAGATTGGAAAACAGGTTGGAAAACTTTAAGGGTGTAGTGGAAGGAAGGAGTCAGTAAGTGTAAGCATGGGGATTTCAAATACGCAGGACTTACTTGGAATGGTGATTTAAGTTGATAAAAGTGGCTGTTGGGAGACAAGCAAGTGATTTAAGGGAGAGTGAGAAGTTAACTCTGTAGTTGCTGGAGGGAACAGCAGTTGAACTTTGTGAAAATGCTAAAGAAAAAAGGTTTTTGGTGTCTGTGAAATGTTTGTAAATAAATTCAGGCAAAGAAATTATTGGATTGCAATCATTTGGTTTGGCTATGAACAATTTAGTTAAATTAGCTGAAGAATGTTTACAGTGTTATGTAATTGAAAACCTGGGCTGCCTATGAAACAAATACAAGAAAATATGGGGTAATTCCTCTGTTTTGCCTGAAGTCTACAAGGGTATTTGTATATTTCAAGCGATGATTGTCTGCCCAGAAGGGGTGGGTAGACCTCTGTTTTTTTGTCTTTCAGATAATCAGAGAAAACTGATGCCAGCTGAACAGCATTCAATGTGCCATGCATTTAATGGCACAATAGAAATTATGTTTTGTGTTCTATGTTCTGTCTTGTGGTGTTTGTCTTGTGGCCGGAATTTTTGTGTTTAATATTTTTATAAAATAGTCTAGTTTAAAATCAAACAAAAAGGTTAAATTAAAAAGTAGATACTTGTTTTGTTCAACTTGGAATACAAAGTGTTTGGATAAATCAGAAGAATGTAATATACTAAAGTCTAATGCATTTCCTTAAGTAAGGAAAAGAAACTTCATTGGTCAAACTGTTAATTGTTGTTAAAATTTGCATATCAACAGTCTTTGAAAGCAAGGACATGAAAAGTTAACCCACTCCCCATATTGTATATGGGATCTTTCTGGCTACCTCAGATTTCTAGCCAGAGGGCTGGGGATGGTGGAAAGCTGTTGGACTAGAGGTTAAATTGAATGAACTCCTCAAAGTGGGTGTGCTTGTCCTGGCTTGTTGCTCCAAAGCTCTGTAATAAGGTTATTTTAGTAAAAGAGTGTGTATGGCATATATTAAATAATAAGACTAATGTACTGTATAATGACAATGTTTATGTCTTCATTGTTGGGAAAAAGGTGTATAAGTAAAAAGTGGAAGTTTCCTTTGCAGGTTAAAAGAAGACAAGAAAGGAAGAAGAACAAAGCACAGAATGAGTTAACCGGAAAAAAGAATTAGCTAGCAAGCTCAGGCTATAGATAAGACACTGACTCCATTCAAGGACACTGCTCACAGTTAAGACTTGGCTAACAACTAGGAAAAGGAGGGCTTGAATTTGCCCACACAGCTATGAGATCTGAAAAACACTGCCAGGCACTAATGAAATGTGTTAAGTTTCTTTTCTCACAGGTAAAGAAGCGCTACCCAAAAGACCCTAGCAGCCCTGCCACTCCTTGGAACCAGGAGACGGGATTGATGTAAAGGTCCACCGACGAAAGACTGCCTTGGCTCCACCCTGGAAAGGCCCTTAAGTCCCGGTGACTACCAACATCGCTGTAAAATGTCAAAGACTGACTGCTTGGACCCAAGATTCTCACTGCAAAAAGACCCCTCCACATCGGAAGAATTCTCCTACTGATGATTAGCCTATTTCACCTTCTAGCTCCACTGTGCCTTTTGGACAGCAGGGAAAAAGTACAAGGTGACGTGCTAGTAACCTCTCCCTTATCCACTGACAGATCTACTGTGCCTTTCAATTTTTCTAGAAGAATCAAAACCATTACAGGGTTATGTGCTAGTAACCTCTGCCCTGGAGGATGCTGCACCATGACTGTTTTGGGAAAGAAGAAGGAACACTCGCTCCACTGAAATTGCCAAAGTCCAGGAATTCCAGACTAGAAAGGACATTAAGAACTGACCCTGGTGAAGAAACAAAGAATTATACACTGGTGGGAGGACATTTGTGGGACCCATGTTTGGGAATGTGGTATTGAATGGATTTTGGGGTTTATTCTACAGGCTGCGCCCTGTGTTTTGGATAAATCCCTCAGCATATATAGCTCTCTCTAATTGGATTTTAAATAACAATACCCAAAGAGTTTGTTCTGCTACTAGAAATTTTACCTATATTGAAACCATTCCAGTGACTAATAATGTATGCTCTTTATGGGAATGCCTTTTGAAAGTACCTGAGAATAGTTAAATAACAGGTGTATTATAGTACTACACCAAGAAAAGATGGTATTGAATATAACTGAGTCTGGGAAGGCATTGCAGTGGGATCTAGTATGTTTAGGAATTCGGGATTTCCTCAATGACCAGCTGATGGCCATTTGGAGTAATCTTGAGTACCAGACTTGGCCCACTGCCCTTACAGACGCATCAGGAATACCATCTGATCTGTGATCATGGAGACATATGTGGACACTTCCTGGGTGGAAGTGTGGCTTCCCAGGGCGGGGTGTGCGCCCTTATATGGGATGAATACTGTACTTATGTCCCAGAAAGCGCACAGGATATTAACAAGCACATCCTGTCAGCCAAACAGGCTTTTGAACAGTGGAAGGCCCAGGAAAGGAAACCTACTACTTCTGATTCCCCCTGGGGCTGGTTGCTCAACCTGGGAGAACTAAGGGAAGGTATTGTTCACTTCCTGCTCACTGGTGTGGTGTTGTGTATTGTTACTCTTCTCTTGCTTGCTTGCTGTAAAGCACTCCAGCTCCCTAGAGCTTAATCACATGTTATCCTTTAAATGTGAGAACACTCAGCCAAAAGTTTGTTGAGTATTCTCAAAGGAGGGAGTTGTTGGTGTCACTAGGCATAACCTTAGGTAACTCGAAAAGGTGATAGACCACAAGTGTCAATGAAGCCCTCCTGTTGTAGGCCTCAATGAACCAATGTTCCTCCATGTTAAACACTTTGTGTAACCTAGTGTAACCTAATGTACTAATAGCTGTAAAAATGTAGTGTTAGCAGTTAGTTTTTGGTTGTAACAGCCAGTTCTCTGCTGTAATACATTGAAGCTCGGCTAAAGCCCGCTCAAGGCCGTTTTAAGATACTGTGTACATGTCTCAGCAGCGGAGAGGGGGGAAGAAGGGGGAGACAAAAGATTGAATGAGAAAAAATACTGCAGCTGGATGGGAAAGGAGGGGGAAATGAGAAATCAGCTAGTCAGCAAGAAAGTTTTGTAGTAAACAACTGGGATATAAAAGGAAGAAACTGCTTGTTTTAAATGTGCAGGATCTGAGATTGTTATTTCTCCCTTGCACCTTATTTGAGCTCAAATAAATTTGGTTGTTTGCTTCTCCACCCTGGTGTGTTTATTGGCGCTTAAGCACTCTGGGCAACGAACCGCTGTTGCTTGCCTCTGGCACTGCTGTGTCTGCAACAATACCACTTCACACTGAGCTAGTTAGATCTCACAAATGAAACAAGATGGGACCTACCCCTTGACTGAGAGCTTTCTATGGATAAACCTAAGGTGTTGGTGAGTCGGTAGGTGACACAAATCTTTAGGCAAGGCATTGAGCTACTTTGGGGTGATGTCTTTCTGAAGAGATGTGAAGCTAAGCCTGATCTTTAGTGGTCATGCAAGTTTTTTACCAGGGCAGCCATGTGATCAAAAGTGTCCTTATCAAATCCAGCTCCAATATTCTGCCTATCTAGGTTTCTCTTCTTTTCCTAATGGCCTAAGTTTTGATGGGATATAGAATCCTTCACTTCCTGTCTTAAACTGTTGCCGTGCACTGTTAAACATTTGCTACAATCTACCCTAGAGAGTTGCATATCATTCATTATATTAAGCCATCCATTCATAATGGGCTGCATTCTATCTTGCAAAGCCCTTTTCTGCTCCTTCATGATGAATGGCAACATAGAACTGTTAGTGTTGTACAGATGCAAATTAAAATATCAGATAACAAAATTACTTTGGAAAAGGATGACCATAATAGTGTTTTATTAGGGAATCTCTAAGTACAGTTAGATAAATGCAGGCCATGGCATCTGATGCTTTAAAAAGCCCCAAAACAACCAAAAGCATATTTACTGTGCGCCATATGCTGAGTTGTTTAGTTTTTGTTCAGTCCTGACTCAGGCAAATGCCCACTGAAGCCCATTCAGTAAAGACATAGGGCCAGATTGGGAACTTTTTTTTAAACCTGATATAGTTACACTGGTGCTACCCCCTAGAGCAGATGCATTTATGTTAGTAGAAAAGTGCCTTAGGGTATGTCTACAGTACAAAATTAATTCGAACTTATTTTATTTGAATTTTCGGAAGCGATTTTATACATTCGGTGTTGTGTGTCCCCACTAAAGCACGTGAATTCAGCGGAGTGCGTCCACAGTACCAAGGCTAGCATCGAATTTCAGAGCAGTGCACTGTGGTAGTTATCCCACAGTTCCTGCAGTCTCTGCTGCCCATTGGAATTGTGGGTTAAGTTCCCAGTGCCTGATGGGGCAAAAACATTCTCACGGGTGTTTCTGGGTATGTGCGGTCACTTGCTCCTCCCACCATGAAAGCTACAGCAGACGCCATACTGACAGCAGACAGTGCAGCACAGTGCACCGCCTGTCTCCTGGTACTATGAATCCACCTCGCATGTCCTCTTGTCCTCTCGTCTTTCTATCTACTCTTTCATCTAACCATTTCCCACCTTTTTTCGGCCATCGTGAACAGAGCCACACAGCTTCCGCCGCAAACTCTGCTCATGTTTCCTCCGCAAACTCTGCTCTCCCACTGTTGCAGCTCTAATGAGCTTCCAGACTCCATGAAAGCTACAGAAGACAACCATTTACCACCTTTTATCGGCCATCTTGAACCAAACAGCTTGTTTCGCGCCCTTTTTCCAGGATTACCTGTGCAGGCACCATAGCGTGGCAAGAATAGAGCCTGCTCATATCTCTGCTGCAGTTTTGACTACAGTAAATACCTTGAGAATTATCCAGCACTATGTGCAGTACCTGCAAAACCAGGTGAGGAAGCGATGACAACGCAATTACTATACTGATGAGGACATGGACACAGATATTCCTAGAAGCACAGCATGTGACGATTGGGACAGCATGGTGGCATTGGGCCTGGTTCATGCCATGGAACTCTGATTCTGGGCCCAGGAAACAAGCACAAACTGGTGGGACCGCATAGTGTTGCAAGTCTGGGATGATTCCCAGTGGCTGTGAAACTTTCGTATGCATAGGGCCACTTTCATGGAACTTTGTGACTTACTGTGCCATTCCCTGAAGCGCAAAGACACCAAAATGAGAGCAGCCCTCACAGTTGAGAAGTGAGTGGCTGTAGCACTGTGGAAGCTTGCAAAGCGCGACAGCTATCAGTTACTTGGGATTCAGTTTGGAGTGGGCAAATCTACTCTGGGGGCTGCAGTGCTGCAAGTAGCCAATGCAATCATTGACCAGCTGCTATCAAGGGTAGTGACTCTGGGAAATGTGCAGACCATTGTATCGCTTTAATGCGCTGGGGTTCCCTCACTGCGGCAGGGTGATAGCTGAAATGCATATCTCTATCTTGGCCCCAGCACACCAGGGTGGCCAGTACATAAACCGCAAGGGGTACTTTTCCATGGTGCTGCAAACACTGGTGAATCACAAGGGACATTTCACCGACATCAGCGTGGAATATCTGGGAAAGGTGCATGACGCTCGTATCTTCAGGAACTTTGGTCTGTTTGAACAGCTGCAGGAAGGGACTTACTTCCCAGACCAGAAAATAACTTTTGGGGATGTTGAAATATCTATAGTTATCCTCGTGGACCCAGCCTATCCCTTAATACCATGGCTCATGAAGCTGTTCACAGGCACCCTGGACAGTAGTAAGGAGCAGTGCAGCCATAGGCTAAGCAAGCGCAGAATGGTGGTAGAATGTGATTTTGGATGTTTGAAAGCACATTGGAGCAGTTTACTGACTCGGTTCTCAGCACAACCAATATTCCAATTGTAATTGCTGCTTGTTGTGTGCACCACAATCTCTGTAAGAGTAAGGGGGAGACATTTATGGCAGGGTGGGAGGTTGAGGCAACTCACCTGGCAGCCAATTTCGCACAGCCAGACAACAAGGCGATTAGAAGAGCGCAGCAGGGCATGCTGCGCATCAGAGAAGTTTTGAAAGCCAGTATCATGACTGACCAGTGTACGGTGTGTCAGTTGTGTTTGTTTCTCTTGAAGTTACCCGCCCCCTATGTATCTGAAAGGAAATAAAGTCTAAATTGTTTAAAAACTGTTCTTTATTATTTGTTGCACAATACATTGAGAGAAATCAGATTGGGGGAGGAAGGGGGTTGTGTTAGGGGGGCTGAGGAGGAGGGAAGGACAAGTTGAGAAACCAAATCAAAAGTTTGCATATCCCAGCTTTCTGCTGCTTGGGCGATCCTCTGGGGTTGAGTGTGTGGGTCCCTGTAGCCTCCCCACCTCATGTGCTTGGGCATCTGGGTGAGGAGGCTATGGAACTTGGGGTGGAGGGAGGGCGGTTATACAAGGGCTGCAGCAGCAGTCTGTGGTCTTGCTGCCTTCCCCGCATTAGATCCACCATACAGCGGAGCATGTCAGTTTGCTCCCCCGTGAGCTTGACCATAGCATCCTGCCTGCTCTCATCACGTGCATCCCTCCTCTGTTCGTGTTCCTGTAATGCTTTATGGGACTCCGCAATTGTTTGCCTCCACGCATTCAGTGGGGCCCTATCAGTGTGGGAGGACTGCGTGAGCTGGGCGAACATGTCATCCTAAATTTGTTTTTTCCGCCTTCTAATCTGGACCAGCCTCTGGGATGGAGTAGATAGGGGCCGCGTTGAAACATTTGCACCTGTGGGAGGAGAAAAAGGGAGGGTAGTATTTTAAAATATACATTTCAGAGAACAAAGGGGACACTTTGGTGTGAGTAAGCTATCACACACAGCCAAGCAACAGAATTCAGCTTGCAGGCAGCCTAGCGGCATGTGGGGTTCTGCTTCTTCTACGTTCATTTCAGTGTTTTCAAACTGGGACCCCTTTCCCATAGCAAGCAGTGCCTGGTGGGTTTGCCATAAAGGAAGTCCTGCGGGCTTTCTGGGATGATCACTTCACACAACACCCAACCCCCCTACCCCAGTCCCTGCACCCACCGTGTGGCTCCGATGAGGCTTTGAGCAGGGATGAGCCCTTTACACTATACAGGAACAGCCCAGCATGGCTGGGTTCCCCCCTGCTCCCCATCGCGTGGCTCCGTTCAGGCTCTCACTCAGCAGAAGTACCTTCTCCAGGGTCATGGTCCGGGAGCGCACATTGGAAGTGGGGGGAGGCTATTGGCATAGTTCCTGGCTAGGGGGGAAAACGGATTCCCCACTTGCTGCCTGTGCACTGTCCTCCTACTCCTCTTTGTCCTCCAATGACTCTTCCTCCTCGCTCCGTGCAACTCCCCCCTTGCAGGTGTCCATGGACAGTGATGGGGTAGTGGTAGCATCACCCCCCCAATTGCATGGAGTTTACAGTAGAAGCGGAATGTATGGGGCTGTGACCCAGAGGGCCCATTCGCCTCTCTGGCTTTTTGGTATGCTTGCCTGAGCTCCTTGATTTTTGTACGACACTGCTTTGTGTCCCTGGAGTAGCCTCTTTCCGTCAGGGCCCTGGAGACTTTAGCATACTTATTTGCATTCCTTTTTTGGGAATGTAGTTCTCCCGTAACAGACTCATCTCCCCAACATGCAATGAGATCCAGTACCTCCCATTTGGACCATGCTGGAGCTCGTCTGTGAATCCATGACTGCGTGATTTTTTGTGATGGTGGATTCTGCATGGTCGCCTGTGATGGTGATGGTGGACTTTGGTCACCTGTACTGATGGTGACCAAACAGGAAATGAAATTCAAAAGTTCCTAGGGCTTTTCCTGCCCACCTGGCTAATGCATTGGAGTTGAGAGTGTCATCCAGAGGGGTTCCAAGGGGGCATTCTGGGATAGCTCCTGGAGGCCAGTAACATTGAATTGCATCCACAATACCTTTAACCCGGGATTGCGATCTCTATTTAAGCGCTACTCCACTTGCCGAGGTGGAGTACAGAAATCGATTTAAAGAGCTCTTTAAATCATAAAAGCCGGTTTGGTCATGTGGATGGAATCTTTTCTTTTTTTTGAATTAACTCGCCTTACACCATCATAGCTTATTTCCTTTCCCTTTATACATGCATGACTGCATCCATGCTAGGGCAGTTGTACTGCTTTAACTGTACCACTATAGTTAAAACAGTACAGCTTTCAGAGTGTAGGCAAGGCCTTAGTAAGTTCCTCAGGGTTTGGCCCTGGGTAAGTATTCCCAGACAGAGAAGTGATCATTCCCAGGAAATGTAACTAAACACAGCAAAATATTGAAGAATCCAGTCAATTATCTGCAATTCAGAGTACAATTTGTCTAAGACCCTGGTTTGCATTCAAGAGTGGACATAATGGTAATGCAGATTTTTAACCTGTCTCCAGCTGTTCTGGATTTGATTTAAGTTCAGTGAGACAAGACAGGAAAAGTTCAACATATAAAATTTGAGGCTTACTGCTGATACATAAAGAATACATGCTGCTGAGATCCGACAAAGAAGTCATGGCACCACTAACAAGGTATGAATATTTCTACGGCTTTAAAAAAGGGTCTTTGGAAAAGCATGCTGAAGAGCACATTGAATTAAGCCTTGGAGCTCCTATAATGTATTATGGCCTAGATTTGGGGTTCCTCAGTTTTGAAGGTACCCACTCTGATTTATGTAAAGGGGTCTGCTTTTTCAGAGGGTAAATGCTCAGCACGTTCCGAAAATCAGGACCCTTTAAGGTATCTCAATCTGGACTCTCAAAAATTGAGGTAACCAAAATGATTAGTCACTTTTTAAAAAATCTTGGCGTGTGTGTGTGGGTGTTTATACACACACAACTGAACAGGGCCACTAATTATTTCTTGACTTGGCCAGGCATTTATTTCAACCCTTCAAATATTTTCTTTCATTTACGCATGGAAAAGTTTAGGGTCTATGTTTCTGACTGTATACAGTGGAATATGTTATATTTTGTAAAATGGGGATGTTTGGCTATTGACTGAATATTTTTCTAATAAATCAACATGATTAAAATTTTTCCCTCTTTGGTGTATTTATATTGCATCCAGAGCTGTATTTTTGTGGACTAAATCACCTCCTACAGCTGTTACTGTTCCACCAACCTACCCTGAGGTCGCAACAGTGATTGATATGTACTCAGACAAGCAGATGGGAAAACTACTTGTAAATCATTATAACTAAAACCGTATGCAGAACTTTGGACTTTGAAAGGCAAGAACACTGCGAGCAAATCTCAGCAATGTTGATTTAAATAATTAAAGCATTAAGAATAAACCTCTTGATTAATCCCGCTTCCCAATATGTGACAAATCAATAATTCTGTAATTTGTTTCCTGGGATCTACCTGAGTAAATATTTACCAAGCTAGTCACATGGAATGGGCCCATATTTAATCATGTTTAAGTAATTGTTTTGGACACTGCATATGAAGGGATATAAAGCATAATTGTTCCAGCAGAGGTAGCTAAATTGTTGGCATCAAAGATGAAATCCATTTCTTTCACAAAGAGCCCAAGTAATGGGGGTTAATATGGGAGAAGGGGTGGGTGGGTGGGTGGGAAAGGGAAAATCTACCCCCTCTTTCCAGCCTGGGCCAAATTTCTGGGAGTGCAATGAAGACTCACTGGTTCCATACGTTATTCTGGCCAATGGATCAGAAAGCACCATTGAATCAGAAAGCACCAGCAGCTCCTTTGTATCACTTCACCTGGGTAGTTGGAGCGTCTCGATCTCGGTAAATATGGATAGTATAGCCCTTCCCCTAGACTGTCCCTAGCCTGTCCACACTGAAACCCTCTTCACTGTCCTATGCAGACTAATGGGCAGCTTGTTGAAGACTCTCTGCTGGTTCTGCACAGCATGGGTGAATTTCCTTCTAAACTTTGAGGTTTGCAGGAGGCTTATATTTAAACAGTTCATTTGCTTGTGAAGCACAGTGATATGCTTGTTCCTAAGACACCACATGTTTAGTCACTACTTACTGATGTAGAGTCTGATTCATCTCTGGATTCTGCCAGATCTCACTCAGCTAGCACATGCCACTGGGCCTCCCAGCAGTAGAAAAAGCCTCCCAGAGCAGCATGTGGGAGGTAGCTGCAGTGACACAAGGTGCCCAGAGTTGGCTCGTACAGCCACAAAAGTGAGTAGCATGACCCAGGGAGTCCTGCTTGCAGGCATGACCCTGCCTGATTTCCTCCACCTGACAGATCCTTGGCCTGTGGGGAGGACTCTGGGAGAGTGTGTCATGGAGTGAAGACTAGGGGAAATGTGTGCACAGATGTCAAAGACACAGTCAGGGATTTCTCCTGGTGGAATACCAAAGGAAACACTATAAAATGTAATTAAATTTCTCTAGGTTTTTAGAGCCATTCTCTAGAACTTAATAGAGAATTACATCTCTGCTATAGAATTCCACAGAATGGTATAAAGCACAGAGATGGGGGGTCTCATTCTCTGTTATATTTTTAGAATTATTTAGCGCCTTATTTGCATCATTCCCATTAAATCCCAGAGGACTCTTCAATAAGGGAGAATAGTGCAGATGAATGTCTCCCAGGGGACAATGATCCTCAAGAGTGCAGGGAGGTGTAATTTATATGTCTTGCAGAAGTGAGTGTGAATCCAGAAAGTAACATTAATTCTGCCATCTTAGAACCTAGTTAACTGATTTATTCTGAATGTTATGAGGCACCTAGATTTATTTTTTTAAATACATGGATTTCTGTAACACAAACAAACAAAATTGGCCTACTGAAAGCAGCATTCAAAAATCCATTAAAACAGGCAAAAAAAAATAATTGGAGCCCCTCAGGAAGAATGAATGAAAAGGAGAAGTGGGAACTGGCAAGGATGGACTGATCCGAGAAGGTAGTCCTTACATTGAGCCTTGAATACAGCAACACAGCATCTCTGGCAGATATCCTTTGGGAAAGATTTCTGCAGATTTGAGAAGACCTCGCTCTTCAAGAGGATTGAGATGGAATCTCAGAATGAACCACAATGGCAGCCTTTATCTTGTAACTCGATTCATAAAGGAAAACGATATTTATTTCTGATGTTAGATAACTGTATTGATAAGTGGAAAGACCCAAACTTGGATTTTCCTTTAATAAAACAGTGCAAGCTATTTTAAAAGAACATATGATTTACAACATGTTGGCTGGCAGCAACATACAACAAATCCGTGTTTCTGTGAATATACCCGAAGCAGTACATCTATGAACAGATGTAGATCAATTCCAGTTCTATATGAGTCAAGCAGTGGAGCATATGTTCAAAGGACTGGGCTCTAAATGCGAATGGTAATGTGGCGAGCAGGAGGATACTCTGCACTAAATTGCATACATCTCTTTCCCCCCACCCTCTGCTCCGATTATTTTGTTTTTAGGTTTTGTGAAAGTAAGAGACTAATAATCCTATTTAGAGTCAGTCAAATTGCAGGTATGTCCTTTGAACACTTCCTGCAAAGCTGGACCAGGCCAACTCAGACTTGCAGCATCCCCATTATTCTAGTCCTGTGGATCTTCTGGTACGTGACTGTCAATTGTGCAAAAGTATATGGTGATTTTTATCATGCGGACAGTCAAAAGCATCTCCTGGAGGCTAAACTTCTAAACACACTACACTGAGGTACAAAACTGAAGTCCTAATGATAAACTTAAAAAGAAGGCCCTGGCAGAGTTTGCAAAAGTTCAGAGAGTCAGCCCTGTAGCTGGGACAAAATTGGGATAATTACTTGTTGTCATTTAAATTCCTCTTGCAGCTTCCTTGGAATCTTCTTTTCCACATTATGTTGCTCTGCTTTGCTTATTGACTTCAATGAGATTTCCCCCTCCCCGAGTTCAGATTGAGTCAGGACTAAAATATTTGAGTCATAGTTAAAGATGTACATTGGGATCCTTTGGAATGAAAGACACTATATAAATATAAGGATGTGAATGTTCACTTACACCCATTTTAAGGCCTCTTTATATTGATACCACAGTGCAAAGGGGCCTTAGCTTAACTGAGAATCAGACCCAGAATATTATTTTTAATTTATTTTATATATATTTGCATCCAGACTTACCAGAGGTGAAAAGGTGAAAATTTATCTGCTGCCCTACTTATTCCACTGAGCAAAATATTTTAATTAATTTCAACCTACTAGAACAGATGCATGTGACTTACTGGCCTATATTGGTTTTATACATCAATCAGGGATGTGAAAAATCCACGCCCCTGAGCACTGTATTTATACTGACCTAACCCCCTGCATAGACAGTGCTACGGCCATGCGAGAGCTTCTCCCACAGCTACCGCCACTTGGGAAGGTGGATTAACTATGCCGATAGGAGAAGCTCTCCCACTGGTGTAGGAACGTCTTCACTAAAGCACCTCAGTGGCACAGCTGTACATGAAGACAAGCCCTTAGTTCACAGTGCATTTTTTAGGGGGGGAGGGAGGGGCAGAGTCTTCATGCACAGTAGATCTAGTAGCTCAGGGTATGTCTACACTTCAAAATTAGGTCGAATTTATAGAAGTCGGTTTTTTAGAAATTGTTTTTATACAGTTGATTCTGTGTGTCCCCACACAAAATGCTCTAAGTGCATTAAGTCGGCAGACTGCGTCCACAGTGCCAAGGCTGGTGTAGACTTCCAGAGGGTTGCACTGTGGGTACCTGTGGGTAGCTATCCCACAATTCCTGCAGTCTCCGCTGCCCCTTGGAATTCTGGGTTGAGATCCCAATGGCTGATGGGGCAAAAACAGTGTTGCGGGTGGTTCTGAGTACATGTCGTCAGGCCCCCCTCTCCGTCCCTCCCTCTGTGAAAACAATGGCAGACAATCGTTTTGTGCCTTTTTTCACGGGTTACCTGAGGAGACGCCATAGCACGGCAAGCATGGAGCCCGCTCAGCTCTCTGTCACCATACATCTCCTTGGTGCTGGCAGATGTGGGACTGCATTGCTACACAGCAGCAGCTCACTGCCTTTTGGCAGCAGACGGTGAATTATGATTGGTAGCCATTGTCGTTGTACTTATGGGTGCTCTTTTAGCTGACCTCGGTGACGTCGGTCGGGGTGCCTGGGCAGACATGAGAGTGACTCAGCCAGGTCATTCCCATCTTCTGCTGAGCACCCAGAAGATGACGATGGCTAGCAGTCGTAATGCAGCATCTTCTGCCGAGCACCCAGGAGATGACGATGGCTAGCAGTCATACTGCACCGTCTGCTGCCAGCCTAAGATGTAAAAGATAAATGGAGTGGATCAAAACAAGAAATTGACCCGATTACTTTTGTGAAATCAATGGCCTGCTAAACCCAGGATTCTGAGTTCAATCCTTGAGGGGGACATTCTGTGTGGCAGTTGTTTGTGGTTCTCCTTCATGCAAAGCCACCCCTTTTGTTGATTTTAATTCCCTGTAAGCCATGTCGTCAGTCATCCCTCTCTCCGTCAGAGCAATGGCAGACAATTGTTTCGCACTTTTTTTCAGCACAGAACCAGAAGCTGCAAAAGCAAAACCATACGAGGGGGTGACGGCAGTGCGGTGATGAGAGTGATAAGGACATAGACATGGACAGAGACTTCTCACAAAGTACGGGCCGGGCAGTGTGCCCTGGCAATGTGCACATCATGCTGATGAGCTCTCCGTGAGCTCTGC
The DNA here is from genome assembly GCF_007399415.2 of Gopherus evgoodei. Classification (NCBI taxonomy): domain Eukaryota; kingdom Metazoa; phylum Chordata; order Testudines; family Testudinidae; genus Gopherus; species Gopherus evgoodei. The sequence continues at coordinate 108,895,404 of NC_044325.1, read as the reverse complement.
AAACACGCTGGCCAAACAGGAAACGAAATTCAAAAGTTCGCGGGCCTTTTCCTGTCTACCTGGCCAGTGCATCTGAGTTGAGAGCGCTGTCCAGAGCGGTCACAATGGAGCACTCTGGGATAGCTCCCAGAGGCCAATACCATCAAATTACATCCATACTACCGCAAATTCAACCCAGCAAGGCCGATTTTAGCACTAATCCCCTCATCAGAGGTGGAGTAAAGAAATTGATTTAAAGAGCCCTTTAAGTTGAAAAAAAGGGCTTCGTCATGTGGACGGGTCTAGGCGTCAATCAAGGTAATGCTGCTAAATTCAACCTAAAATCGTAGTGTAGACGAGGCCTCAGTTTCAGTCCACAACTGTGACAGTATTTCCTTCGAGAAGTTCTGCTAAGCTATTAAAGATTGTGCCACTATTATTGAAGTATGGTTTTAGCTGCTGTGTGCCACTGAAGAACTGGATCCCTTGGAATTATGGGCATGGCATATGTCCATGTCCAACATCATCCAGAAGTAGTGAGCAGGATTTAGAGATTAATTTAACAGAGAATACATCTCATAACTGCAAAAATGAATGTATTTGGTGTAAACAAATCAGCATGGCTTTGAATATGATATGAAATGAGTATACAAGGCTGCTGCAGCAGACTTCAAAATACAGGCTCTGGAGCAACTGTTTCTGCATGAAAAGCAGCATCAGGAGCTGGGAAACAATAAGAAATGCCCCTCATGAGCATTTCATCAAATCTTCCTTTTGGGGGTGGCTTGCACCCTGTGTTGAATGGGAAGGAGCTCTGTGCCGGAGCCCCCTGGATGCACAAAGTCAACTAGCTGGAGACCAGGTGCTCCTGCACCAGCTCTCAGAACCTTACCATATGCCTGTTGCTACCTAGCAAGGCTGCTACAATACAGCTATGCTACCAGCGCTGTCCTTTCATCCTGGCCATAGGGGCCAGTGGCACCAGCAACCTCCCTTCATGGGGTTTCAAAAGCATACATGGGAGCCATGGTAAGTTTAGTACATGCTCAGGTTAAGTTGGATATGCCCCCACTTTGCTGACTCCCGGGTTCCTCCCTGCTCATAGATCCCTGGTGTGTGGAGGGCCTGTAGAGTACAGACCTGGAGAAATCAGAGTGCACACATATCCAGGGCACAATTAGGCCAACCATTAGTTAATAATAAATACATTATTATTCTTTCCAAGTACAAACATTGGGGAACCCATCTAGAGGCATGGGCAGCTCCAAGCCCCAGCACGCCAAGTGCGTGCTTGGGGCGGCAAGCCGCGGGGGGCGCTCTGCCAGCTCTGTGAGGGCGGCAGGCAGGTTGCCTTCGGCGGCTTGCCTGTGGGGGGGGGTCTGCTGGTCCCTTGGCTTCAGCGGACCTCCCTCAGGCGTGCCTGCAGGAGTCTGCCGAAGCTGCAGGACCAGTGGATCCTCCGCAGGCAAGCCGCCGAAGGCAGCCTGCCTGCCGTGCTTGGGGTAGCAAAATCCCTAGAGCCGCCCCTTCTAGAGGCAGAGTGATGTATAGGAAAAAAAACACAGGGTTCTGAGAGAGACAAAGTAGCTGAGGTAATAGCTCTCACTGGACCATCTACATAACAGGGTTAAGAGTCAGGAATTCCTGACACCTAATCCCAGCTCTGTCTCTGACCAAGGGTAAAACATTGGGAGCAACTTGTCTGCCTCTATTCCCCCATCTGTAAAATGGGGGTAACGATGCCTACCTCATAAAGGAATGATGGTGATTAATGTGTGAATGTCTGGAAAGCTCTTTGACCATATAGAGAGCTATACATATCCTATGTATTATTCTCTAGTGGCTACACTTGATATGAATGTTATAAGTTGTTTCTGATGTGACCTTGGTAATGGAATATGGATCTTTTCACCTCTAAAGAGCTGGTTCAAATTCAACCTACTCAAGTAGAGATTAGAAGTTGTTACCATCAATCAAGGTCCTAGTGGCTGGATTTTTACAAGATAAAAGGTGTCATTGGCGTTCACACCCTTGCTGGTTGTCTAAGCATCAGGGTCAAGGACTGTATGAAAATGGAGACTGAACAAATATATGGCTTCCAACTTCACTGATACAGTTTTGTTTGGAGAAATGGTGTATTGTTAACTTTGTGGTATAGTTCTTTGGCTGGGGGCAGGGGAGCTGCTGAAAACAGCAGGAAGTCTGGTGTCTGCCTTAATCGCTCCATCCAGAGTTAATTCCTGAGGAGAAGTTGCTTCCTGGGAACCAGGCATTAGTGTTTGGGCTGAGATTTCTGAAAGAAGGGAGAACTTGGTTGCTGTCCATGCCCACTTCTGTTCAAATACTAGTGTATATAATGTAGATGAACAAGTTGGACTGACTCCACATCACTGACTTATCCTCCCATTGGAAGCCAGCCTGTTTTGTTTTCCCTGATATGGGTTACTGCTAAGTAGAGGGGTAAGAATAGTATTAATTCCTTTGAGGCTCTCTTTTCTAAAGAAGCATCTGTATTTGTATGCCTCTGCTTTAGGTACCAGATTTTAGAGCCAATGAGCACCAGATGTTTTTCTTGTTATTATTTCTATTGCTGTCATGTACAGGGTCTCACTGTACAAGATACAAAAAATAACACAGTCACTCTCTCACTGGCCAAAAAGCTTGCAATCTGGGAGTCAGATAATATGCAATAGGTTAATAAATAGGCAAATAGGGTTTGATGGATAGGACCTGGGTAATAGTACAGACAGCTATGACTACATAATGTGACAAAGTTCCTCCTCTACCTTGGTGGGTCCTGTGATTATTGCAGATTTGCTCACCTCAGTGATCTTCCCCTCTGGTGGAACCCACAGTCTGGGTCAACTCCTCCTGTGTCTGATCAGGAGTTGGGAGGTTTGAGGGGAACCTGGGCCCACCTTCTACTCCGGGTTCCAGCCCAGGGATCTGTGGATTGCAGCTGTCTATAGTGCCTCCTGTACCAGCTGCATGACAGCTTCAACTCTCTAGGCTACTTCCCCATGGCCTCCTCCAAACACCTTCTTTATCCTCACCACAGGACCTTCCTCCTGCTGTCTGATAATGCTTGATTGTCTGATAATTCCTCAATCCTCCAGCAGCACACCCTCTCAGTCTCAGCTCCTTGTGCCTCTTGCTCCCAGCTCCTCACATGCACTTTCTCTTCTCTGGCTCCTCCCTGCCTGACTGGAGTGAGCTCCTTTTTAAACCCAGGTGCCCTGATTAGCCTGCCTTGATTGGCTGCAGGTGTTCTAATCAAAGTAGCTATCTCCACTGCCTTCTAGAAAGATCTTAATTGGCCCCAGGTGCCTTGATTAACCTGGAGCAACTGCCATTTGGTTACCATGGTACTAGGGATTTGTTTAGCCTGGGGCTAACATACCTGTTCCTCAGTACTTTACTGTAGCCATCTGGCCTTGCCCCATCACAATAAGTTAATACTCAGAGGTGTCTGCCAGCTCAGCCAAAGTTCCTATTTGCTTCAATTGCAGTTGCAAGTAGTGAGCATGTCTGAAAATTAGTGTCTGAAGTTGGGGACTGTCATGGTATAAACCCCCACTCTGAACCTTAGTGTCCAAAAGATGGGGTACCAGCACAAATTCCTCTAAGCTTGATTACCAGCTTAGTACTTGTAGCGCTGCCACCAACCAGGAATTCCAGTGCCTGGTACACTCTGGTCCCCCCAAGACCTTGCCCGGGGACCCCCAAGACCTAGTCCCTCTGGCTCTTAACACAAGGAAAGTAAACCCTTTCCCTCATCGTTGCCTCTCTCAGGCATCCCCTCCCTGGGTTACCCTGGAAGATCACTGTGATTCAAACTCCTTGAATCTTAAAACAGAGAGGAAAATTCACCTTCCCCCTTCTTTCTCTCTCCCCTCCCAGACTCTCCCTGAGAGAGAAAGTAATCCTAACACAGAGAGAAATTAACCTCTCTCTCCCCCTTCCCTCCTTTCTCCCCACCAATTCCCTGGTGGATCCAGACCCAGTCCCCTGGGTTCTCACCAGAATAAAAAAAAAAAACAAACAATCAGGTTCTTAAACAAGAAAAGCTTTTAATTAAAGAAAGAAAAAACAGTAAAAATTATCTTTGTAAATTTAAATGGAATAGGTACAGGGTCTTTCAGCTACAGACACTGGGAATGCCCTCCCAGCCTAAGTATACAAGTACAAATTAAAATCCTTTCAGCAAAATACAAATTTGAACTCCTTCCAGCCAAATACACATTTGCAAATAAAGAAAACAAACATAAGCCTAACTCGCTTTATCACCTAGTACTCACTATTTTGAATCTATAAGAACCTGTATCAGGGAGACTGGAGAGAAACCTAGTTGCACGTCTGGTCCCTCTCAGAACCCAGAGAGAACAACAACCAAATTCTAACAGCACACACACAAACTTCCCTCCCTCAAGATTTGAAAGTATCCTGCCCCCTGATTGGTCCTCTGGTCAGGTGACAGCCAGGCTCACTGATCTTGTTAACTCTTTACAGGCAAAAGAGACATGAAGTACTTCTGTTCTATTAACTCTTACTTATCTGTTTATGACAAGGACCGAAACTGAGAGGCCATTTTTGAAAAGCTGATCCTTAGTATATGTTTTACAATAACATGCAAATCCTTGGATACCAGTCAGCATCACACACATTTTTAAATGGAATACTCCTTCTCTTATTGTTTATTTTAAAGCAGCAAAATGTAGAAGATATCCTGTGTGAACAAGAAAACATTGTAGAGAATACTGCACTGGCAGGTGGATGCACTTAATGACATAATCAATCTTTTCCATCTCTAGTTTTAAGGTCCCATTTTTCTAAAAGATTAAGGAATAATGTGTCCCCATAAGCATCCTTTAGTTCCTTACAAGGCAATAGAACACGCAGCTCCTACTGCAAAAGGAGGCCACTGAACAGATGACATAGGGTGACAGATTCAGGTAAAACATAAACAGCCAGCTCACAACAAACAGGTCCAGTGCATGACTATCTTCCTGCTCTTCCCCAGAGCTCATACAGAATCATTCAGGAAGAATGGATAAGACCAGTTGCAGACGATGGGTACTAGAAAAGCTTCAAGATGGCTTCTTAATAGTACTTGAGAGGTTTGAAAGCCCTGGGTTCAATCAAAGTCTGTAATAAGGAAAGAAGCCACCAGTCAGCTTCTAGGCATGAGCTATAGAAACAGCCACAGAACTAAACAAGTGCCATGGAGCATTCTCACTAATGTTTGCAGTTTCCATGTGAGGAAATAAACGATGTCCGAACCTTAACTCCACTGAATAAATGTACAGGAATGTCCAGCTTCAGGATGAAGCTCCCATCATCAATATTAGTGGCCATTTCACCTGGGAATCTTCTTTTTATTCGTAGACTTATTAAATACATTAAATCCATGCTGGCAGTTTGTATGTCTTTGTTCCACCTGAATTGCATGGAGATTTAGGAGTCTGCAACTGCCACTAAACCAATTGACCTTGGCCCTTCAGCTTAGACAGTAAGCACTCATGCTTTTAGGCTCAGAGGTCCAGGTTCAATCCATGCAGACAATCCAAGCAGAGGCATCGCATAGTCTGAGCTTCTTTTTAATTCAAATCCATCTCATGAGACAGAAGATGCATAAAGCAGATGCAAGGTGCTCAGTTATGCCCTCACTTACACAGTTACAACTTCACTGAGCAGAACTGGGGGCACAAAAGAGCTATCTACTCAACATGTGCTGTTAACAACGGTTTGCTCCCTTCATTGGCTTTCAACCTTAGGATAAAGGATAAAAGAGTTTCCAGATCTTCTGTTTGAATAAGATTATGCATATAAGAAGCTTGTGAAGCAAGTAGGCTTCCCACCTCTAAACAACAGCAAAGCCACTCCAAAAGGCCAAGGTATAGAAGGCTTCTGCATGTGCATAAGAGATTTGCCTGAACAAATGGCACTACATTTGGAGTCATCAGCAGATAAGGCCTAGGGTGGGAAGATTCTCCAGGACTTGGTTGCTCATGGTACTAAAAATAGTAAAACCTCACTAGTTTGTCCTTCTTGCATCTGCCCACCTCATCACATATGCCCACAAAATGGCTGCCTCTCCAGACCTCTCAGCCAGCTGAGGGCACACAGCATTTAGAAGCAGCTCTCTAGTGTAGTAACATACGTTACTAAGACTTTGTGACTCGTATGAAACATGCTACAGCATGTTTTCTAGCATGCTATCGAGAATAATAAATGGCAAAAACTAAACTGTCCTTGTTAATCAAATAAACAAAATGCCAGAGTGTGAGGCTTTACCTTGGCTTTTTTCCCACTGTTTGCTCACAGAGGACTAGATTGTAATGTTATGATCTGTCCTAGGTAGCTGCTCTGCCTCAGGAGCAGGCCAAGGAATGAATTTTGACATCTGGGGTGGGAGTAAGTTACCTTACATCTTGTTGTAGAGCAGCTTATTCCCACCTACGAGCCTACCTGTAAGTAGGGAGCCAGGACTCACGTCCTTCTCTGCCTCCCACCTGCCCACTTACAGATGAGAGCATTGGGGAGCAGCCCCTGGTCTCCAACACTCTGTGACTTGGAGTCCCAGTCTGAGCAAAGCCAAGCAGAGGAGTCTGTGGAGTCATGATCAGTGTTGTATAAGTATGTTGGGTGCAGGTTCAGAGACCAAAGGCCAGCTTCATTTCAGAAGGCAGGGCTCTAGACTGCAGGGCCCTGCAGGCTTCAGTCAGTAGCAATTGCTGTTGTGTTTGTTACATAATGTTTAAATACAAATAATATCACTGTTAAACACAAGCTCCCTGTGTTTTAAGAAGAACAATTCAGGGTAGCAGTGCCCTCCCCTTCCTCCCTACACACCTGTGTGGAAGCCTGTGATTATCTAACCCTTAGTCAATAATATTTCTCAGGTGGGATTGAGTGAGATTCTATTATGCTGGCTGAGGTGCTGTGCCTTGTTTGGCTCCCTATGTTGCTAGCTCCTTCCTTGGAGTGGGGAGAAGATGTGAATGCTGAAAAGAGCATTAGCCCCACAAGTTTACTTCTTTTCTCAGAGTTGTCCTATTCTAACATCTTGCTAGGAAATATTTCAAACAAAGCTGCTGGTTTCATCATTAGTTGGATTCATTAAGTTGATAGTTTGACATTTTTTTAATGTAATGGGCATTTGTACAATTTTGGAAGAGCACATTTGGGGCTGAATTTTGTAGAGGTGGCTCAGACCAGAGGCCTATCTCCTAGTAAGAGTTTCAACCACTTCTGGATCTCCAATAAGGCAGACTGTGACAGAGCGCAGGGGCAGCTCCAGGCCCCAGCATGCCAAGGGTGTGCTTGGGGTGGCAAGCCATGGGGGGGCGCTCTGCTGTCCCTGGGAGGACAGCAGGCAGGCTGCCTTCAGCAGCATGCATGTAGAGGGTCCGCTGGTTCCGCGGCTTCAGTGGAGCAGGACCAGCGACCAGCAGAGCACCCCCCGTGGCATGCAGTCATGCTTTGGGCAGCGAAATGTCTAGAGTCGCCCCTGACAGAGCGGGGCACTCATGCCCAGAGAATCCCTAAGAAAATTAATGAACAGGTAGGACAAATGTTCCTTCTTTTATCAGATTGCCATTATAATAGTGACATACACGTTATGGGCCAGATTAGTCCCCGGTGCAACATCATCATTATTATTATTTTGTTTGTATTATTGCAGCACCTCAGCACCTCAGTCATGGATCAGGACCCCATTGTGTTAGGCCCTGTACAAACACAGAACAAAAAGGTGGTCCCCACCTCAAAAAGGTTAAAGTCATTCCTAGGAATAATTTCACATACATGCAAACACACACGTGGTTTCACATGCACAAACACTACTCAATGCACACTCACCAGCCAGAATGTTAATACCTATGGACAAGGTTGAAAACGTTGAGCCAAATTCCTCTCTGCCTTAATCGCTGAGGGGGATACTGTATGGAGGAATTTGGCCCATTAACCTGAAGTAATTGTTTTGGTGTAAATGATATTTTATGGCTGAACAATGAAGACATACGATTAGGGTTAAATGAATATTTTTTTAAAACTAAAGGGACTGGTCTAATACCTCTCTTTTTCATAATAATACTGCCCTCTAGTGTTTTTTTCTGAAAACAGCAATTGCATGTAATATTATCAATGAACGGCGTAGAATTTACGCTCATTTTACAGCATACAGCACCAGAACAGACCTCTGAGCAGCCTAAATCTTTTAACAGCACAGCCCTACAACCAGAATAAACATCTAAGCAGTGTGTTCACGACCTTAGAATTGGTTCAGTTCCTTCTTCCAATATGAGTAAGCTGTAAAAGTAAATAGATGATAACAATAATATATTATTTGTATTACTGCAGTGCCTACATGACCCAACAAGGAATGGGCCCCATTGCAATAGGTAAATAAATTCACATAGCAAGAGAGAGTCCTTGCCCTGCAGTATTTGCAGTCTAAATAGACATGAGAGACAAGGGATGTGGAAAATGCAGTATTATTTTCTCTATTTTACAGATAGAGAACTGACATTCAGAGAGATTGAATGATTTACCCAAGGTCATATAGGGAAGTCTGTGGCAGAGCTGGGAATTGTACCCAGATCTCTTGAGTCCCCATTCAGTGCCTCATTGCTCTAGGACTAAACATATTATGCTAAATGCTCTCCAAGAGTGAAATGCCCTTACCAAACAAGCAAAAATCTATGTTCCACACTATCAGACACATGCAACACTTCCAGACCAATGCTGTTATTGTTATTAGTTTATGTTTATTGCAATGGCACCTAGAGGCACCAACCAGGTTCAGGGTACCATTGTGTTAGGTGCTGTACAGCCACAAGCACATAGTCTCCACCCTAAAGAGCTCATCTCTCAGGCACTGGCTCACAGACTCTCATATGAACCCCCAAAACCCAAAGCAACATCACCACCAACAAAATCCAAACACCTCCCTCCCCGCCTCCTCCAACACAATCATCAAAGAAATACACAGAAATGCCAGCCAATAATTCTGACCAGGAGATGTGACAGCTGAAAAACCCAAAACCCAATAACTGCACAAAGGGGCAGATTGTGTCTCCCTGACTCACAATGGTGAGCAGTTACACAGGCCTGTAGCCCACTCACTTCAGTGAGGACCACTCAGCTGAGTAAATGCTCACCAAGATGAAGAAGGGGTTGGCAATCTGGCCAGACTATTTATGTCCCAAATAGCATCTAATTAGCAGAATAACTTGTCACTCAGTATTCTAATCCCACCCACTAATCAAGAAAAAAAAACATGTCCCAGACGTCACACATGCCAGTCAAACACAAAAGTCTGATTGCACCCACTTTGCTGACAGAGCCATGACTGCATGTCAGTAAGGCGAGTTTGTCTCCAAGGTTTTTTAGCCCAATCCACTAACAAAATCAACTAAACCCACAGTTGTGCTGCAGTCAACAATGTTCTGGCAGCTGAATCCTTTTAGCTAATGATTAAGAAAACAAAGCAGGTATTTAAAAAGAAAGGAAAGTTGTATTACAAAATATACAATCATGGGTGGTATGGTAAGTGATATATCGCTTATTAGGGATGACCTACCATAAACCTTCAGCATCTCTGCTTAACTCTGGCTCCCATAACTTTAGGAAAGGTCATTCCTACCATTTGAAAATATTTCTTATACCATGCTGCTCGCTATTGTGATCCACATATAATGTAGCACATATCATAGCCCACATATGTGGAGCCAATCTCCCTGTGGCACACTGCTAAACTTTGTATCAGATTGCGGAATGTTGAATTTCAGTCGCCATGCGTGTTGAACTGGTTCACGTGCACGCTTGCTCAGGAATCCATCTCCGTCAGGACCACAGCTCATGTCCCACATCCCTCAGCATCTTCATGCACATGCCCTTTTCTCTTTATAAATCAACCAGCCAGAGAAATGTAGAATGTTCCCCCTTCACAATTTACACACTAATAAAATAATACTAAATCCTTTTTATTGCTCTATAGCTACTTAGATGTAAAAAAATACTTCAGAGTAGTGCCTGGGTTGTCTTCATAGGTGGTTTTTTTTTTACTGTGCCTAGCACTATAGGGTCCTGATCCCAATTGTGGCCCCTGAACTGTACTCTAGTACAATAATGATAATACTCCCCCCCGCCCCCCATCTAGCTATTTTTTCACCAACAAAAACTGAGAGAGAATAAAGAACATTTGATTAAAAACAGTGTATTTGGGGAAACAAATGCAGTTTACATATTGTCCTGCAGATGCTGCTCTTGGACAGTTGTTCTCATCAGTCACAAAAAATATTTCAAGGTCTGTTGAAATGGTCAGTGCTGATATCAGTAGCGTCATGCTCTAAGTCTTAGTTCAGTGTGCTAAACAACAGCATCTGTTCCTTCGGCGTGGGAGGGAGAAGGTGAGGGAGTATTGATTTTATAACATAAAGTCTTACTACTAAAATAATACTTATACCAAAGATGCAAAAATACAGTAGGGGAAATAATGACCCTTCTGACATCAGTAGGAGTTTTACATTTGATTTCAGTAGGGCCAGTATGTCTCCCAGTAGCTGCAGAGTCAGACACCTACCTTGTGGTAATCTGTAGTCCCATTTTAACCACTGTGCACTGTTTTTCACAACTCTGGTTACACTACGCAAACTGAGTGTACCAGTGATTCTGGCCCTGAGATTTTGAGACAAGATCTAGTCTATTTATAAACCGGTTGGCTGACTTCTTTGATACATTTTGCTATTAATCTTGCAGAGCCTTAATTCATGTCTAGCATTTGGTAGCCTATTAGTGCTACATTTCAGCAACACTGGTCTAATTTGTTGAGGCTTACATAAATTAACCCACTAGTTTGGGCTGCTAACATGGCTATACAGAAAATTACAGCGTTATTATTGACCTTTTGTGAACATGTGAGCTAAAACCTATACAAATTCTGCTACCAGGAGAGTGCTGAGTGATACTGTGTTAAACACACAGGTCATTATTCAGAAATGACTCCATACACAGTGGGCCAGATCCTAGCTCCCAGCTCCAACCCCTTTGTAGCATGAAGGAGCCACACTAATAAGTAAATCTCCAGGTAGCATAAAACTGGCATAGAGGCATCTACACCTCTCACTCAGCATAGGCGGCATTGCTGGGTAGACTGGGGGTGGGAAGAGACTGCCTCAGGTGGCATAATGTAAAGCTGCTTTGTTGCACTTGGGTCCCATTCAGTCTCTGGTTAGCCCTAATATCAGAAGAGGTGAAAGGCTTAGAAACACACTCCTGTCCCCTTCCACCCCATGCCAGGTCCTGCACCAAATATTTTCAGGAGGGAACACAATTCACACTTAGGGGGAAAGAAAGTAATGTTTTTGTGACAGTTCCTCTCTCTGTTGTAAATAATATGGTGATTGTTGAAAAGCAACTAGAAGATTTGAAAGATTAGAACTAAATTAGCTCTGGCTGTGAAGCATTAGTGAGAAGAGTCCAAGTGAGGTAGGCAAATATATGACATAAATGTGATTTATCACAAGACTGTCACTGTGATGTGAGGAGGTGTGCATGTATATGTAAGTAAAATACACATACACACACACACACACACACACACACACATTTATGGAATATAGGATGGTGCTGTATAAATGACCATGTCATGAGTTTGGGAAGGTTGCTTTACTTACAACTAGCAAAGCCTTGAGAGGTTATTCCAAAAGACCTTTCTATCACCCACACCAACATGTATTCTGTAGATGCCACATATGTTTCAGAAAAAGTAGTTCAGAAATGTTTTAGATTGTGATAAACATTTTGATGGGAGCTATTTCTGTTTCCTGCATTTTTTTTCTCAGGCATGTTGATCTTTAAAAAACAGCAGCTTGTTTGAAGTTGCAGAGGGATTTGGATTAGAGGCAGTCATGGTAAAGATGGATTAGTGAAGAGAGTGTAGGTGAAATAGGGAAAGGGGCATAATAAGGGCAGTTTATTACATGCCTCTGCAATTTATCCTATGGACATCACCATCACAAATGTGATCTATAGGAAATTACTGATTGTGCTTCCACTGAAGTTAAGAGGTTTGTCATTGCTGTTCAAGTGAGCAGGACCAAGTTAATAATGATGTATAGAGCAAAGCAGATACACATTATATTATTTCTCCTATTATTAATGTCCAAATTGTACCCAATAACACATATTTGATTAGTTTACAACTTAATATTTCTCCATGTACTCATATGTGTAGTCATACTGATGACTGTAATACAACTTCACTGAGTAAAGTGAGCAGTATTTGCCCCTTAGTTTTTTTCTGCAAAATGTTCAGAGCTTTACATATCTCCCCAGGAGCAAGATATATTATTTCCAAAGGTGTCATTTAAAACGAAAATGCTCTACAAGTTCAAATAGCCTGGGTCCAGCTTAATATATTTCTTATTTTCTATTTTTAGGAGTAACCACACACTATTCATATATCAGAGGGTAGCCGTGTTAGTCTGGATCTGTAAGAACAGCAAAGAGTCCTGTGGCACATTATAGACTAACAGATGGTTTGGAGCATGAGCTTTCGTGGGTGAATACCCACTTCGTCGGATGCATGTCACTATTCATATATTTTTATATCTATAGTGGTCTTAATCATTTATTTCAAATGATAAACCGTTTTCCAAAAGGAGCATCTGTTATAAAACAGATTCTAAGTTGATAGTTCTGCGTTCTTTAATGTTTCTGATTAGAGCTGATTGAATTTTTTCAAAAAAAATCTATACAAAATTTGGACGTTAACATTTCACAGCATGAAATTGACCTACTTTTCTTTTTAATTTTGTGCATTTTAATTTAATTGGTTATTTACATTTTTTTACGTAAAATAATATTTTTAATAAGTGAAAATTTTCTATAACCATTTTGATTTAAAAAACAAGTCATGAAATTTTGTGTATGAAATCAAAAATTTTGAAAAAATCAACAGTTTTCGTGATCTGTTTTCATTTTCTAAACTGAATGAAAAAAAATTCAACAATTCTATTTCAGGTATTTGTTTACATTGTAAATATCATCACATCATACCTACTTCAATGTCCAAAACACTGGGTGGGATCTTAATAAACATAAATAAATAAAATATAAATTTGTTGTATTGTACTTTACCCAACAACAGTCTTAATAAAATAGACTGTCATATCACATTTGGCTTCAATATTACGCCCTTGGGTTATGCCATCAACCCTGATTCAAGAAAATGAAATGTTCCTGGTTCACATATTTATCTTTACATATCCTTAGGCCACTGAACAGCCAAAGATCACAGGCTTCCTTTAATTTTTCATATGTATGTGAGTTTCCTTAGAGGAGTTAAATTCCATGAGAAATGTTGGTGCTTTCTAAAATCCATACCTGAAGATAGCCTCTTAAATCTATATGCAAGCATTTCAGATAATAGTTTGGCCTGTTTCCCACAAATCCCATGGAAGTCAACGGGACCTACAAGCACTCAATACCTTTGAAAATCAGGTCATTTTTCTGTAGGGGGCTCAATCCTGCAAGATGCTGAACATGCTAACCTGATTGAGTGAAACTGTTGAGTTCATTTTTAACTTTAGGCCTGTGAATAATCCCATTGACTTCAGTGGAACTAATCATGTGTTTAAGCATGTGCTTAAGTGGTTCACTGGTTCAAGTGCTCTGTATCTTACAAGATGCAGCCCTGAGATGTAGCTTTAGGAGCCTAAACTTAGGCATTCACGTTTGAAAATGTTGGACCACATGTTTAATCTGTTTCACTTTTGCTTATGTCCCCTCTCTCATGGGCTAACTAAACCCTGAGACTTAAACAGCCATAACTTTGAGGTGTTTGAAATCCAGATCTGAAACCTCGATAAAGCCTATTTCACTCAATTACACTGGTGACCCCATGTAACACAGAGCACTATTGGACCCATAAGCATTTTATTTAAGTGTATTACTGTTCAAAATGGAGAGGGAGAAATTACACTGTCTTCAATAGTCTTTATTTAAATTTAAAATTGAACATAAAATTAACCTTAGCGTGTATATTTACATGCATCAGTTCCCTATTGACCTCATCCCAGCTCCCATTAAGTCAACTGGCCTTTCCCTATTGACGTCAGTGGAGAAAAAGATGGGGCCTTGCATAGTAAAGGTGTGAATAATTTTTCTTTTTTATCCGTCTGTCTATTTTGGGACGTGTTAAGTGCTTGTTCTCTGTTGTAACATTAACGTCAGTACGTGGAAACTTGGGTTACTAAAATAAATAAGTGAAATGTAATATACAAGACTAAACACAGAACTGTGTGCACACTGTCCAACACAAATGTCCTGCTCACCACTGTGCTGCTCCAGCTTTCCATCAGGGTAACTCTGTTATGTTGAATGGACCCTGGTGGAAAGCTGGACAAAACAGTGGTGAATCAGGCCCAAACTTTATAACAATAATTTATGCAGTCTTGTATTTCCTGAGCAGGCAAAACATCCACTGGCCTCAATGTACAAGAGCATAAAATTATATCCATGATACTTTTACCAGCTTGGGAGTGTAGGAAGAGATAAGACTATACCATCATGCAAGGCATCTTTTTCACTATGGGCCTGATTCATAGTCCAGTGAAGGCAATGTCTGATCATTGACTTCAGTGGGCATTGGATCAGTCCTTAAACCAATGTATTTGCTCTTTATAAATTAGGGGCTTGATTCTGATCAAACTTACACTGGTGCCATTCTGCTGCTTAAATGGTTTATATCGATGTAAATGAGAGCAGTCTGAGGTCCATTTATTTTTAAAGGAAAAACTTATTAGATAGAGGGGCAGTATTAACTTCTGCGAGCTGGATCACCCTTTCCCACCGTAAAGCCAATGGGAGGCACCAGTGTGGAGGAAAACTTCCTGAGGATCCTCTCCCAAAGTTGCTTTCTGATCGTTGGGTTATGGAACCAGGCCATAAGGCCTGAGAATCACCTAAGATCAGTGGGAGGCTAGGGCAATCCATGCAGAGGCTGTATGCCTCCTCCCTGGTTTAATGTCAACACTGTCTAAGCCATGCTTCCAGGAATTTCCCCTGGCTGCTGCTGTCCCCAGGAGTCCTTAAAGAGTGATCCCCACTTTAGGTGGGAGGCAGTTCTGAACACACCTCTTCTGGGTAGGCTATACAGGGCTGGAGGGGGTGGGCGGTGGGGTGATGCAGCGCTCCATCCAACATGGGGCTACCCACTTCCCCATGTGAGATGTGATCCCTACAGACAGCCCCTCAGTGCGGGTCAGGGGGGCAGGAAGTGGGAGGCAGTTCAGTGGCAATGGCTGTTTCCCACATTCCTGCAGAAGAGATGAGGTCTGCACACTTCACTTTTATGCAATTCTCAGAGAATGTAATGGCTGCACCATTACCGAATTATTTGGAACATCAGTCACTTGCTTATGGGATTTTCTTAAGGTTTATTTTTGTAATGTTTAAATAAATGCATAAATCACAGTGATGTGAAAAGAATGGGTTGTTTCATTGTGTCAGAGCAGTCAGTTATTCTCGCATAAACATTCACGTATGGACTAAGGGTAATTTATTGATGTAAATCTGTATTCAGGGAAAACAAATTTCATGGCAAGATCACAAGCTTACATATGTTGAAGGATATTTAGTTCACTGATTATTTTTAGAGAGGGCTCCAAACCAGACCAGATCCCTGGATTGTAGCACCTCCAAAGACAGGGAAAGCTCAAATCCAAACTTAACTTCTTAGGCTTTTCTCTAATTGCATGAAAGCTAGACCCTCAAATATGAACATCCCTGACCTTAGGGAAAGCTGAGGTGCAGGTCTGAACCTAGGCAGGGACCTGAACTCCATAGCTCTAACGGAGCTCCATTTATTTTCTGGTGTCCAAGAATATTCAAATACCAAATGTCAGTTTAGAGTTAGAACATCAATTTCTTATCTAAACAGTCATTTGCTAATTTGGTTCCTGATCCTGCATGATGCTGAGCACCTTCAGCAGGGTGCTGAATGACTTTGACTCCCCATTAAGTGCAAGGGGAATTGAGGATTCTCATAATTATACTTAGCTCTTATACAGTGCCTTTGAGATTGAACCATTATACTGTAAACTCCTTGGGGCAGAGAACGAGTCTTTATGCTTGTAAAGTACCAAGTATTTCTGGCTCTATATAGATTTCATAATAATCTCAGATTATTAAGACAGAAATAGGTAAGAAAGCACCTCAGAAGGATACCAAAAAAATGGACCCCACTTCAGCAAAGCACTTTAGCACAATAACTGGACTCCGTGGGACATGGCTGGATTGCTGTGCTGTATCACAGCCTGAATGTTCCTCCTGCCAAGTGCAGCACTCAGAGCACCACTCCTAAATGTGGTAGCAATTCTAGAAGCCCTAAGGAAAGTCAGGGTAACACCACTGATTTTATAAATAAGGATCTTTATTTAGAATATTGTTGAAAACATTCTTGGCAACCACATTGTATAAATATATAAAGTTAAAGTTTGGCACGACAAACCAAGCAACATTAAATATTTAATTCCTTTTTTTTTGTATTTTTGTTTGGGTTGTTTTTTTTTTGCAAAGCAACTCTTATTTACAATTATACAAAAAAGTATTACAAAAAATGGTCCACAACCTTATTTTGGGCAGGATTTGGGGTAACAGTAAGGAAGTCTCATGACATTACTCCTGAGATTCATCCAGTTTTCTTCTTTTCAAAAGTGTTACCAGAACTCAAGAGCCAGGTTCCCATTCCCCAAAGCACAGATTATAAACATCGGCCATGTTGTGCTATGCAATTTTACCTCTAGATATGTTAAACAGCTTTAGTTCAACAACCAATAAATAAGTGTATTTTGAAGTAATATAGGCTTGAAAAATTATATATTTGAAGGAATTTTCAAAGATATTTTAGAACTGGAAAAAGAAATAGTCTTTTCAAGGCAGGCCTTTGAGCTTGCAGCATATAGCAGTTTGTGTTTGCATAACAGTGCAGCTGGACCTGGCTTTATAACACTTGGTAGATGGGATTGCTGGTGTCATGGGGAATCTGGGTGCAGTTGGTAGGTGAGGGAATTTGGGCTCCACTCTCACTCAGGGTAGCTCCTTCTTGGGGTGAGCAGGGGTTGCCCTCAGCTCCACCTTCCACTGTAGGCAGCACTGGGCAGGTGGAATTATCTGTGGAAATCCTCTCCACAATGCTTGATAGACAGTCCAGGCTGGAGACAACTGAACTCTTCCCATGTTTTGGATCTAAGGATAGAGGGAAAAGGAGATCAATAAACCCAATGAGTAATTGGGGAAGTAGTTCTTCTAGAGGACCCAAAAAACAACCAACCTTGCATGGCTCTGAGCACATAAAGGTTCAGTGGCAATGTATATGAAATAAATATTATTGAAAGATGCTAATCAGTCAAAATCAGAGACAATATTAGAACTTGCAAAGTAGCGAAGGGCCCAAGCATCAAAGTTTGGATGTGAACTACCACCAGTCTGAGGGAATTTGGAGCCAGGGTTTTGGTTCGATACAGAAAGGGAGTTAGTTGCTTTGGATTCAGCTGAGAACTTCTCCAAAGTTTGGATCCAAGGTTTTGGGTGGGTCAGTTTCTGTTGCAAAGCAGTTTAAAATCTGAAACCTGTTTTCAGAAATGAACATGCATGCCAAAGCACAATGTAAGGAATATAATTGTTACATGAAATGCACGTACAAGATGCAAACAGAATCATAGAAACAATTGGGGAAGGGGGGTGTCCTGTATCAATGCCCATAGCTTGCTGGCTGAGCACAAGTGGTGACAGAAGAGGCAGGAGAAGTTTGCTCTGCTGACAGTCTCCACCTCCACACACTTGTCTTTGGCATTAAGGCAAATACTCACCATTTGGTGATTCTGTGTAGTAGTTGCTGTCATAGCTATTCCTCCTGCGAGAGCTGCAAGAGGGCCCACTGTACTCCATCTGGAAACCAAAAGAATGGATACATATCACCAGCTCAGAAACAGAATTTTCACAGTCTTCAAAAACCACTTAATTTCATATTCCAGTCTCTGATCTGCACCATAGCCTCAGTCCTTGCTGAAATAGGGTAAATTTTTAGCTTCCCAGAATGAGGGGAAAAAACCTTCTAGGGAAGATATTAAATCCAGAATATTTTATATTACTGAATTATTCCAAGGATTTTTTGCCACAAACAAAGAAAAATTTCTTTGTACACACAAAGATAAATTCATAACATTGTAATCAGTGATTACGCTGACTCTTTGAATTACAGTACAGAACATTTGGTCCTTGATTTGTTAATGGAGTTGGTGGGGAAAGCACTTAATTGTCATAATATTTTAAAAGTGTTTCCCCCATCAGTAGTCTTTCTTCTTAGCACTCTATTACCATTTCATACAGAAAAACAGCCTACCAGATATGGTTTATACTTTGATACTTTCACACCCAATAGCAGGGATTCTACCACCAAAAGAAAAGAGAATGCTGTATTTTGAGGAGGGATTAGTTACATAAAGCTTCCGTCAGCTCTGCTAACTCTATTATCCTCCCAAACATTCAGCTCCAGTAATGACCATCCCCTTCAGGGAACAGCCTTCTGTTCCAGTGGCTCTTAAACCTTTATTGTGATTCCCATCTCAGAGGTACTTTGTGTTTGAGGAGTGGGGGCTAGGGACATTGAGACTGCAGCCCTAGCTGCACAATGAGGTGAAGAGATTCCCCTTCCTTACTCCAGGATCAGGAGCTCCCCTCGGGTTCCCCTTATAAGGATCAGAGACTGTGGAACCCAAGCAAGACTTCTCCAGAGCTGCACTACAGGTGAGCTGGAACATCAGTTTCCCGATCTGCAGCTGCACTTTGGTCGCAGAGGGAACCCCTTCCTAAGGAGTGTGGGCCCCAGCTCTCCTCACTGAAATCAAAGTGTGATAGCACTCACTATGACTGAGGGAAGAAAACTAAGTATCTCTCACCAGCCCTCCTATGACTCCCACGTTTATTTCAGGGAGATATAGCCAGGATCCCCTAGCTACTCTGCCCCAGGTCTGTCCTTGAAGGGTTCAGCGATAAGGGCAGCAGGCACATCGGAATGGGGATCCCTACCTTTCCTAGGGATCAGCCACTCCCCTCCTTACACTCAGGGGGGTTTCAAAGACAGGCTCCCCAATCAGGGTATGTAAGGGACCCCATCGCCCTTCACAGGCAGGGGCCAAGATACATAGGAGCCCACTCCCCGATCAGGGTAGAAATGGGGACCACATCTCCCATCCCAGGTCCGGAAACACGTTGGGACTTCCAGTGTCTTTCCCAGGGATCATGATGGGGGGTAGCGGGGCTGCCCTCCTTCCTCCCGAGGATCAGGGTACAGGAGGGGGGCCTCATTTCCCATCTCATGGGCCGAAGCCCCCGGAAGCCGCCCCGCACTCACCATGCCGTCGGAGCAGTTGGAGCGGGGGCTGGAGGCGTCCGACTCGCCGCTGTAGTGCTCCAGCCCCGGGTAGTAGCTGTCCTCCTGCTCCCGCAGCAGCGCCTGCAGGCTCTCGATGTAGCGGATGGCGTTGCGCAGGATCTCCACCTTGGGCAGGCGCTGGTTGGGGTTGGTGGAGGTGCAGCGCTTGAGCGTCTCGAACGCCTCGTTCACCTTGCTGAGCCGCCGCCGCTCCCGCATGGTGGCCGCCTTCCGCCGGTCGGCGTTGGTGGTCTTCCGCTTGCAGGCTTTGCAAGCCCACAGCAAGCAGCGGCCGGCCTGGTGGTGGCCGCTGGGCGCCCTGATGTGCTCGTCCTCGTGGTGGTGCGCGTGGTGGTGGGGGTGCTCCTCCGGCTTCAGCAAGCCACCCACGTGCACCAGCCGCGGGTCCAGGTCCTCGAAGAAGTGCATGTCCGAGGTGTTGAAGCAGGGGTCATCGTAAAAGTCATCGGCCGCCGAGAAGGAGCAGAGGGAGCCATCCGTTATCTCCATGGGGCCTAGCAAGTCCATGGGGGCAGCAAAGGGTGGAGTGGGCAGGAATAAAAGCAGGGGCAGAAGCCGCAGGAGCCCAGCCGATCAGTGCAAAGCAAAAATGCTTTAATCGGGGAGTTTATTTTCCAGACACCAGATTAATCTAGTTTAACTTTCCCCCCAGACTTTTAACGCTCTCACACCAGTCTCCAATTAATTGAGAGAGAGACACTTTTTCCTAGGCTTAGACGAAATAGTTCTTTAGCTTTGGCTAGTGATTGTCTCTCTTCCCCAGTTCAGAGCTGCCTTGGCATGACACTGAAATACCCTCCCCGATGCCCATCCAGATAGCACAATTTGTGACTCTATTTATCCCAAAGCCTTGCTTGAGGGCGGGTGGGGATTCCTGCAGGACGAGCTCCCTTTCACCTGCCGGCCAATCCCTTAGCCCCAAGGAGGCAGCGGCTGGGGTCTTGGAGGGGGTGGGCAAGGAAGGGGTCGCGTCTGATTGGAGGGCAGCTGGAGCCCTTGTCAGGCAAAAGTTGTAGGAAACTTTTTGCAAATGTCAAACTGCAGCCAGAAAATAAGCGTCACAGTGGGATCATCTTTATTTTAACTCTTTTCTGCATGAGCGCTCCTGTTCTCACCCTTGTTCAAATGGTATTTTAGGCTTTTGTATTTCTGTAAATGTTTTGGGATATTATTTTTATGTAAAGGCTTCCTGATTAATAATATTGCAAAGAAAATAAAAACAACTATATTCAGGTTGTGATCTGTGCTACTCCGACTGAGTCTTTTGCTACGTGCAAAAGATTTCTGCTGTTAAACTGAACTATTGGCTATTGCAGATGAGATAGAGTTAGCTAGCTAAAATAGATATTTCTTTTCTTTTATTGCATTTTGCAAACGTTCTCTTCTGTTCAGCGATTAAGAAACAGTAAAATAAAACGATAGAACCAAATGAGTCACAAAGAAATGAATATACATTCCTTTAATGGTAGCTTTAAAATGTATCTTCACGGTGCTTGATAAATATTGAGTGGTATCGCTTGTAAGGGAACGTTGGCCCTTCTTGTAAACATAGGAATCGCAACTTTTTCGTTCAGACGAAAATATAGCTTCGCATTGCAGGTTGATTTTTTTCCTTCCTATTGTATTTTGTCTTTTCAGGAAATGCAAGTGAACTGGATGCTGTTTTTAGGATCACACATGCATTTTTTGTTTTTTTCCCCCTCTCCTGCTTTTAGTTTCTCTCCTAGGAACCTAATATTTTCTCATACAATGATTTGCAAAAGTGAAAAAAATATAATGCTATGTAACTTTTATAACTAGGAATAGGGTTCAGTTGATTTTCAAGGAGTCCGGGAAGCAGTCTGAAGGCGAAAAAGGACTACTGTATTTTCGGTGTTTTCCCCTCTAAATCATTTTCTTTGATTGACTAAATCAGTTTGTGGTCTGATAGGAGAAAACATTGAATGGTTCGAAAACTTTCCACGTAGACTTCACATCATTTTGAATAAACGTGACTCCGTTGTAACAGTAATGCCATGTCTCTGGCCAGATAATAGTACTCTTGAGTTTGATTTGTAAAAGAATCCCCTAAAATAATTCGAAATCAAGCTGGAGAGCGTTCCAGCCTTTTCCTGAACACCATGCGAGCCGCCTGGTATATGCCCAGTTGCCAGCTCCCCATTTAGAAAGGAGGGGATACTGACATTGATCGCCGGCTTCCCGTTGAAGATGCAATCGATTTGTTTGCTTTTTACTATCTCTGGTTTGCTTTTTACTGTATGCAAAACTGTGAGAATAGGGACCAAGAAGAAAAGAGGAGGGGGGGAAAGCGTGTTTAACAGAAAACTGGAGAGATGGTACCTTTAAATAAAGGAAATGAGTTTTAAAGTGGATATGGGGAGTCTGTGTCAAGAGTGTATAGAGACTGGCTCCTGAAAGGCAATCATTGCCTTAGATTATCTAGAAATATATTCAACCTTCACGTCACGCGTCAGCCTTTCGGTTGACAGGGAAAGGTATTTCGTGGGGTTTGTGGTAATGCTGAGTCTAAAATGAAAGCAGCAGCTTGTAATCACGTATCGCTGCAATTCTCTGCTGTGGACTTGCTTTGCAGAAAGAGGAGGCGGCCAACCATCCATTTCTCCCCTTCCCGTCCTCCCAGTGGGTTTATTCCAGCCCTCGTTGACTTTTGGGCTGTCTCGGGCACAGAAATAGTGTTTAATCAGCCTGCCCGGATTTGTGCTCCTCTCTTCCAAATCTTTTCCAGGCTGATAACGTGTGGTGGCTCGGCGGACGGGGGGTCTTTCTAACACGACGGAGAAATCAGGTGTAAATCTAGACGAGGGAGGACATGTTGGGGTGGGGGAAAGGAGAGAGTGGTCTAGCGGTGTGTTCAAAGGGCATCACGCACGGAAGGGAGCTCCTGACAGCCCCCCGTTAGAGCCCTTGGGGCTGGGGCATGGTAGGATGCAGAGCGAGACATAGCAGCGGGCCCGTGCAACGAGCCCCTCACGAGTCCTGAGTAAAGAACACGCCACCCAAGGCCCACGGAAGCCGTCTGGACGCCGCGTCCTGGGAACTGCTACAGGTCTCGGTAGCCGGGGCTGGGGAACGGGCTAGATGGGGACTGGGGGAAGGCAGGAGAAATGGGAGGGGGGGAATACAGCTAGCGAAGGTTACACAAGCACGGGGCCAGTAGGGGGCGATAAAGCCTTGCCCAGCAGCTCTTCGCTATTCCATAGGTGGCTGCGCGTGGCCGTGCAAGCTTAGCCAGTCCAGCCCCGCCCAGCGCGGTGCTGAGCAGCGGGGCGCCGCTGGAATCCCGCGGGGGGCTTTGGTTAGACACTTACACCAAGTCCCACCCGTCTAATATGGGGGGATATTTTAATCTTCTAAATGCGCAGAATCAGGAAAGCTAGACGCCCCCCCCCCCACATGTTGCGCAACTCGCCCGCTAGGGGACGCCCCCTCACTCTCTAAAACTGTGTAGTTCACGCAGCTGACAGAGCTTCACAGAAACCCGGTTGGTTTCTGCCCGCCTCAGGCTCAAGCTGTCTCTTTAAATGCGGCTCCTGAAATATTACTCCGAAGGTTCTCATTGTAATGGTGCCACCTGCAGAGCAAATCCCTGTGGTGCAAGGAGCACCTGGGGCAACTTTTTAGGTGAGCAAGTGTAATGGGGACTGGATTGAACCTGGGACCCCTGGAATTTAGTGTCTGGCGTCTGTTAGCGAGGGCTGTGGAGCACGCTCATTTTTAGCTAAGTGGTCTCCCTGCTACTAGATGGGGCAGAACACCATACCCAGGAGGTGTGTGGGTTACGCAAGCAGCCTTACCTGGCTATTGCACTAGTTTCACTGGGTTAGTGGGACTTGTGGTGCCCCAATCTTGCAGGAGCCTGGTAGCAGTAAAAGGCATATGTTGAGGCTGGAGGAGGTGTGCCAAGCCCAAGCAGAGCTATTGCAAGCCTGGCCAGTTTGGGGCTACGTTTTGACCTTACAGAAAACTGTGTGTGGAGGTGGGTGGCTGCTGGAGCAGCACTTGAGGCCCCATGTTGGTTTAGGAGACATGATCTGACACTGGTTAATTGCAGTCATGTATTTTGGGGACAAGTTGATTCCTCTAAAAAACCAGTGGATTAATGCATTAGTAATGAAGCCCCTTAGGAGAACTGAGTTCACAACTATTTGTAGCCCCAGTGCAGCAAAGCAATAGTGGGTTTGATGTGGCCTACTATGGCATTTTGATTTGCACTGTGAGTTACCGCTTCACCTAAGAGCATCTGTTTGTAAAACACTGTAAAATGCTTCAATGTGTCTTGTGTGGTCACAGCACAAAAAAAACCCACCTCAACAAGAGGCATAGCTACCAGCGCTGGTGCACTGTCTACACTGGCGCTTTACAGCGCTGAAACTTGCTGCACTATGGAGGGTGTTTTTTCACACCCCTGAGCCAGAAAGTTGCAGCCTTGTAAATTGCCAGTGTAAACAAGCCCTTAGAGATGGAATCTGACACCCGTCCTCACTCATCCTGAGTACTCCCTTGCTGTGCATGCACTCACATACATTTCAGCTTCTGGAGTAACAGTGCTGTTGAAGTGAGCAGGGGTGATAGAATTGGGCCTTTAGAGAAAAACTTGTCAGCACCAAACAGATGCTGGGACCCTCCCTTTACAGAATTCACATATGTTTAGAAGGCTTTGCTCACGGTTTAGAATATCACTTATTTCCAGTGTTTTAGCTGATGTTAATTCTCTTTGTTGCTGATTTAGAAGTGTTTGAACAATTTCTGCTTCCGTTTTAAAGGGGCCGATCCTGCAAAGACTTATGTATGCAGTTAACTTCTCAAGGATAAGGTTACCCACAGGAGTAGGCATACTTGCATGTGTGTTTGCAGTTAGCATTAACTGGACTTTCATAACCTTTCATCCCAAATCTATGATCGGTGATTAGTTGTTTTAATAAATAAAACAAAACAATAATAATTATAAATGGGGTTTTAAAACTACTTAGCAGCTTCTGCTTGGAAGAGTGCAACGGTATATGTGTATGTTTTCCAGCACTCTTAACATTGTTCATGACATAAAGCAATAACAAATATTTGAAATGAACACACCCCCAAGTTCAACTCAGAACTTACTTTGCTAGTTTCATGGAATGGTTAGTTCTTTTCCTTCTGGGTACAAAAATCAAGTAAGAAATTGTTGAGTTTATGTTTGCACTAACAAACTCAGCAATGTTATGAGAGACTGTTACATTTAATGTATCTGTGCCTATTTCAGAAGAATTGTAAGAATGTAAAAAAAAAAAATCACAAAAAGGACAATCATTTTTTTTTCTAAGTAAATTGTTAATTTAATTCATCTGGTGTAGTGCTCACACCATAGTGAACCTGGTCATGCACACGGTGTACATCTGCAACTCCCATTGACCTCAGTGGAGGTTCTGGGTGGGCAAGGTGTTCAGGGTTAGACCCACAGTGAGCACTGGAACAAGGATTATAACTACAGGCAAGAGGTGAATCTTAGCCCACAATAGAGTAGTAATAATTTTTTTAAAATCTAATCTGGCCTACAATTAGTGTCCCTGCTGCAGATATAAACATGGTTTGAAATCCTGGCTCCATTGTAGTCAAGGGCAAAGCTCACATTGATTTCACTGGGGGCCTCTATTTCATTTATAGTCCATAAAATTAAAATATTTACTGTGGTCCAATCCTGAATTCCTCTTCATACAACAGTTCAATTAGATTTATTAATGATTAATTCTTTTTAATGTAATTTCATTTTTCAACAGTTCCCAATTTTCCATCGAAAAAGTCCTTATGCCTTCTCTGATAGAGTCAAGGCTGAGCCCTGTTAGTCACATTATACCACTGACCCCCCAAAAATCAATTTTGTTTTAAACAGAAAACTGACTAGGTTTAATATCATTCTGACTCTCCACTACCTCTTTCTTTCTTTCACTTTGTCCCTAGCGCTGAAAAGTGATATGTTCCAATGAGATCAGCTATTGACCACCCTAACCCATTCATAATTATATATCCCAGCTGTTCCTGAGAGGTAAAGTAGCAAACTTGTGAAACTTTTCTTGTTTCAACCCTTTGCTATTCTAACATTGATTCTTGAGCACAAAAAAGAAATAGACTTTCCTTTTTCTTTGTGAAGTATTTTCCTAGCAACTAAACAAAGTAAAATATATATATATTTTATATTAGATGTGTAATAAACCATATTTATTTTGAATGAGAAATTGGGAAGAGTGGCATATTACAATTGTTAAGAGCATGAGACGGAGATAGGGCTGCTTGGTTCTACTTCTGACTATGTCACAGGCTTACTAGATGACCTTATCAAGCCATTTAACTTAGTTGTCCCATTTGCAGAATGGGAATAGTTTAGAACTATATATAGCAGTGTTATCTGGCCCTTTAAGAGGGCTTCTAAGATCAACTTTAAACCTGTTCCTGAGTCAGCCTACAAATATGGCATTCTGGAACTTGTGCAGCTAGCCTATTGTAGTTGTAGGCTAGGCAGCAATGAATCCTGGGAAAGGGAGTAGAGCTATAAAGAGTTTCCTTTGCCCAGTAAGGCAGAAAATAGGGAGGTAGCAACTCTTTGTGGGGTATTCCTCCTGAAAAAGATTTTACACTTGATCTCTCCAAAGGTCTTGAAGTATTTTGGAAGAATCTTGGGAAAAAGTATAAATGGAGTGCCAAGGAGCTGGTTAAAGTACTGAGCATTTGGTAGTGTTTGGGGTTATTGAGCCTGGGAGAAACCTGGAGGGAGCAGAAGCTTCTTGTTGGTGGCTGCCAAAGACCTGTGGCAGAAGTCCAGTGGTAAAGGATGACATGAGAGTCCCTGCACTGTAAATATTGGATTCATTTTGGACTATTTGTTTTGTTGGACTTCCCTTTAGCCTGCAATGGGAGGAGTTTTGGGAGTAGGCTAGGGGACTAAATTAGCCTTCCACGATGAAAACTTAGTGAGCCTACACCAGATTCTGGAAAGGTAAATGACTCAAATAGCATCGTGGAGAGGTATTGTGAGAATTGTTCGCAAACTACTTGAATGTGTTTGTTTTGTGTGTGTGTGTGGTGTGTGTGTGTGTGCATGGCTCGTTTTTGTTTTTAACTGCAATGTGTTATTAGAGGAGTAGTTTGGTTGCATTCACAACTAACTACTGTACCAGCATTTTGGTATTTACAAAGGGCTGAAGTCTGTAGAAGGAATTTCTGGTACACTGGTTCACTACTGATTCAGAGGGGTTGAGCTATCCACCAAATAGCATTCCACTGTTTCTGACTGTTGGGCTAGTTATCTGCTTTGCTTGCACTCAGAAAGGCTATGTTCCTACAAATAAGCACTCAACTGTGTACAAAACATTAATATCCTTCATCTTTGAGAAGTGAAGAACTAGAAATAACTTGGATAGAAAGCAGTTTATTGAATTACTCTATTATAATTGCTACAAAATTTATAAGAATATCATCGAAGTCCCCCTCATTTTAAGAACAAGTCTCTTAAAAATATCCATGTAATATTTACCAAGACAGTAAAAATGTTTAAGAATGATTACATAATACAATCTGTATCGATATACTATGGAACTAACGGTACTGCTGCATCCCTTGACTTGTAGTAGTAACAACCCAAATACATGGTTTCCATCTTCAGCATCCTCCACTACAAAAATAGTTCCAGCACCACTGTATAATATCTTATTTGTTTAATAATATAAAAAGCTATAGTTTCTCCATCATAGAAATTACTCTGTATTAAAAAGGTTTTTTCTTTAAAAAGCCTTATATACTTAAACCTCTTTTGCACTAAATAATCCAATCAACCATTTAAGACAGGAAAGAAACCTAGAGGTCTGGTAGTTTCCAAATAAAGAAATGTTATTTATGGGTAAGAGACTCTGAAAGGTTAAATTAATGTTGACATTATCTATATCTAGCAGCCTTAATAACTATGATATGAGGTGGTATATTACAGATTAGATTCTGTGCTGCACTTTGGAGGAGGCATAGCATAGAAAGCACAGCCCAGGAGGAAGAGTGTAAAGGGGGAAGGGGGGCGGAGTCATGGGGCTTTAAACCATCACTTCATCTCCTGGATTTGAGACTCAATTTGGAGCCAAAGCATCCCTGGGGCTGACAACTTACATCAGCCTCCCCTGTGACTGCCTATCGGTTTCTCCATGGCCGAGAATGGGCATAGTGCTCCAGCTATTCCTTCTCTTGCCTCCGTTTTGCCCCTGGCATATCCTTGCCCAGAGACTGTGAGGAAGGACAGCACTGGTTTGCGTGCATTGGCCCTATGCTACTGCTCTTCTGGGAGAATTGTTTTGGGGGCTGTTGCAACCCCTTTGCAGTCCCTCTGCATTGCTGAAGAAATGTACAGGGGGTGCAGTGGTGCCTAGAATCTGTCTCTATGCCTGTTTTTAGCTCTTCCTGTAACCGTTCCATAAGGTAGTCTCCAAGGTTGCCTCTGCCATCTTGGGAACACACAAGCCTGTGAGCATTGGTCAGGAGGTCTCCCACCAACTTGATCTTCCAGATCTTGGGTTCAACAAATTGTTTCTTAATAGTACTTGCACTATGAGGGTCTGCATTTTCAATGCTCAGGGCATAAAGCTCTTCAAAATATCCTGCCATTGTTTTCCATTGAACCAATGCTACTTCAATGGCCTTCACCACATTGGATACATGTTCACAGTTTGGTCTCTGGAAACATAAAAAGCAAGTTAGCAATAACTAACAATTCTATTTCCCTGAAACCCCTGGTCTTCCAAACAAGAAATGCATTGCAGAAGGATGCTAGGATTTTGCAACAGCTCCTTCCATTTCTGGGCATTTACTAAATCTTTTCTGAGTCAGTGGTCAGATTCTGCCACTTCCAGTATACTTACTAACAATAACATGTTTCAATTCAGACAGTAAGGATTCAGATAGCTGCAGCTATAACTGAGGTTCATTCTCAACCAAACAACAAAAAAACCCAAATAAAATACCCCCCCCCCCAAAAAAAAAAATCCCAAAACAAAAACAACCCTCTGACTACAATATGGAAACTGAATGTGTTACAGTTACTTAAGGGCAACTTTTTTACTCATGGCTGCTATAAATGAATGCTGTGAAGGGCAGACAGCAGTATTACACATTTAACTGTTTATAGGACACTACTTGAATACAGAAGTCTGAGGAGCCTGATTCTTCTATAAGAGTTTACACACAATTTCACTGATTTCAAGTTACTCATGATTTATACTTGTGTAGGGAGATTAAAATTTGGCTTAATCTCTGGGACAAGTTCTATTATACCAGTGTAAAACTGAAGTAACTCTACTAAGGTCAAGGGACTTGCACCACAGAGAACTGAGGCCAGAATCCGGCCCTCAGTTTCAGAGTCTGTGGGCAAAAGTTCTGCATAGCTACCTCTACCATAGCAACAAACACCAGACTGACTAGGGTAGCAAAATGTTAGAGAAAAATATGAATGAGTGCCCTTATTTTATCTTTGGCTAGAAAAATGCAAACCCTAGAGTCAAGATTGCATGTCTAATTAAAAAAAAAAAGTCCCTAAAGAAGAACAAGTGAATATGATTGGGGAATTAAAGTATTTGGAAAGCTAACAGTGCATACACCCAAAGTTTGGGAGCGACAGATGTGCACAACAGATGTATAGATGAGTTTGCTGATTATGGAAGAGCAGATTTGTCTGCTGCACACCTGGATGATTCTGGTACAGTAATGGCCTCCTCTCTCTTGTAGGTATTTCAACATGGCCTCTGCAGCTTCCTTCTCTTCTTTAGCCTGCTGCTGGAAAAACTTTGAAAAGTTTGGTAGAGCCACATCAGATTGATCAAAAACTTCACCCTACATATTTAAACAAAAAAGATTGCTGTTAAAGTATGAAAGCCTGGAGTTAGGAGAAAAGAAGAGGGAAATTAATATCCAACAAAATACAGGTCAATCAGCTCTAATATTTAAAGAACAAAAGAGAAAATTTTCAATAGTGCTTGTGCTTCTGACTGCCTGCGGCACCTCTAAAAACTTCTACCCCAATTATTACAAATGAAGTAAGTCAAATGTTCCTCCAGATCAGGGCCGCCCAGAGGCAGGGGCAAGTGGGGCAATTTTCCCCAGGTCCTGCAGAGGCCCCCATGAGAGATTTTGGGGCCCCTGGAGCAGGGTCCTTCACCTTCTCCTGGGGCCCCGGAAAACTCTCATGGGGCCCGGGCCCCTGGAACTGCTTCTGTTCCAGGTCTTCAGTGGCAATTTGGCGGCAGGAGGGTCCTTCTGCCCCGGGACCTGCTGCCAAAGTGCCGGGTCTTCTGCAGCGGGGGCCCCCTGCTGCCGAAGACCCCAGACCCCCTGAATCCTCTGGGCGGCTCTGCTCCAGATCAGGTAGTTTGCATCTTTTTAAGAATACATACACACACCCCAGTCCACTGAACATTAGACATGAGACTATTGTTTTGGTGACACTGTTTGCTTTGAGTGATAATCTCCTATGACTTCTAGCTTCAAATGGGTTTTTGATTTGGGGAAAAAATTAAACAGCTATCAGAAACTGATGACTGTCTTTCTCTGTAGGGAAAAGTATCCAGATCCTTTCACCATCACCACTAGCAGACCCAGAGGGACCCACTTAGGGCACCAAAATCATCAGCTTCCTCTCCCTCTCCACTAGAGGCAATGTGTAGGGGGGCCAAGTGCCCCCCTTAGACTGGCCTGCCAGGGGTGGGGAGGGAGAGAAGCTCTGAGGGGTCACCCCTGCCTCCCAAACAGGCTCTTTCAGGTAGAAGCGGCTCTGTCCTATTCTCCACCTAGCTGCCAGGGAGAGCAGCCAAACATGGGGGGAGAGGGGTAGGTAGAGGAGGACAGACCCCACTCTTCCCCTCCCTGCAGGTAATGTGGGGCTGGGGTCACTGGGCAGGGGAGACGTGGGAAGTCACGTGTCCTTCCCTTTAGATTGTGCCCCCAGTATGGGCAGGCACCAGTCTATGGTCTCCACAGATACCAGCAGCCAGGAGGAACCATCTCAGCCTCCTGACATCATTGTTCACTACATTCTGAAACTGTAACTCTGGATTTTTTTCTCTCCTTTACTGCATTGCTGTTGGTTCCTGATACACCTTCATCCCACCGCTTTCCTATCTACACTTTAGCTGCCCAGTCTCACTCTTCTTAACCTTATGTTTCACTCTACTTCTCTCCTTTCTTCTCTCCTTTCCCTTCTTCTGCCTAATTCTTCATACTGAATGCCCTCATCCCCCCAAACCCAAATCAACTTACCCAGGTTTCCATTTTGAAGAACAACTCCAAAAGACAAAGGGTTATTTAAAAAAATAAAAATAGAAGTATATTGAAACTGTTAAGGGCCCAATCCTGCATTCCTTGCATATCCACAATTCCCATTGACTTAACTGGAAATGCTGGGTGCATTAGGAATATAGGATTGGTCCCTTTAAGAGACAGGACTCAGCTAAAACTAACTTTAAGATATGTAAATTTGGAAATATGAAAGAGGAAAAAAGTTACAACAGATTTAGGTCACACAAGAAAAACAGACTGCCTCAGTTTAATCAACTTCCTTATAGACTATGCTGACTAGTCATTTTCCAAGGGAAATATTACTGGTAATACATAACTATACTATGTATACATACATACACACACTGCCCCCCTTAAGGGTACCACTTAGATCTATTATAAATATATTACAGGCAAAATTCTGCTCCTCTGAATTAATGGCTTTGTAGAGAAGTACAGTAACTTTAGACACTCCAAGATTTAAACCAGGGGTCCTCAACGCAGTGCCCACGGGCGCCATGGTGCCCATGGGAGCATCTAAATGCGCCCGCATCCTGGCCGGCGGTGGAGCATCTGCCAAAATGCCGCCGAATTTCTGCGGAATTTCAGCGGCGGCGCCGCCACCAAAATGCTGCAGAAATTTGGCGGGTGCTCCACTGCTGCCATGGTCCTTCATCTGGCACCGGCCAGACAAAAAGGTTGGGGACCACTGATCTAAACTATGCTCAACTGTCAGTTTTATTCATATTGGGTGGAATGCACCCAGGGTGTGAAAAACCAGTCCCAAGATCTCTTCACCATTTAAGTTCCATAACAAGAAGGTGCAAGTTAGACCACAGCACATGAGGGCCTCTGCACTGTGGAAGAGGATTCTGCATTGGCCCTGCACAGGCTAATATGAAGAATGGTGAAAGGGTAGCATTGGGGGCCAGTCAGACAAAGAGACAAAGGATCTACAACTACATCGATCCAGTGGTTCTATCAGTCTACATAGGAGATGCAGAGTTGCCACTAGTGCAGACTATTCAATGGAGTAGTCTGCTGAGGGACTGTTGCAGCCCTATGACCTACCTATGCATTGTGGCACAGAAAGGTGTCTGTTTGGGGGTAGGCATATTTCTTAGTGTGTTCTACCTTCTTCTGTTCCCCAACCTCTCATTTACAAATGTGCACAAAGCCTAAGTAATTAAATTTGACACACGGTACCCATCTACCAAAACATGCCAAGCACTTATTCAATATAACATGTCCACCCCCCAAAAAAGAACCAACCAAACCTGTAACACTCTACTAAAGGACTGTAAAGTTTATAAGAAGTCAACCTACATTCCTCAGTAGCAATGTGCTATACCACTTCAAATAGAAACAGAATAATCAAATGCATAACAGTGTCTCTTGAATCTCTAGAACTCAAGAGACTAGAAAAGTATTAAAATTACATATTTTCTCATTATACGATTTAAGATTTTATCTGAATATCTGTGTGTAGGTTGTGAACTATATTATCAATCAAATTTATTAGAACGGACTTGTCTGCTACCAATTTGATAGAAAATTTTCAACCAGCCCCAGCTATAAGTGCCAAGTATTATAATAAATCTACAAAAAAACCCTCTGCCTTAACAGGTGGATGTTTATCAGTTATACTTTTTATTGGATTGATGCTTTACACCAATGCTGATCAAAGGGTCTCACAGATATACTGAGGGTCAGATCCTGAAGTCAATCAATGGACATTTTGTCTAAGGAATGCAGCATGGGGCATGAGGTGTAGGGTGCTGATGATCATCCAACAACTGATTAATAGCTTTTTTGTAAAGTGCACATTTCTTTAACATTTGATATTTCAGCCTAATGTGTTATTGTTTGATCTGTCTGTTGTGGGCTTTTGTTACTCAGAGTAAAACTAAAGACTTGTCTGCTGAAATCCAAGCATTAGTGTAAACAGTTTTGTTTTGTCTTTTTAAGTTCATGTAAGATTAATCTCTTGCTGGTCTTCACTTCAAATATCAGTGATGTTCATAGGAAAACAAACTGATCTTTCACTGATTCACAAACACAACCAGTTTTCACCACACACAACCTCCATTGCTTCCAAGCAACTTATTCCAAAGTTGCAAGGATTCCTTATTCTTGTCCCCTCTTGTAAACTGGTCTTATACACCCAGTTTTCCACACGAGCTTTGCAGAATATACATGGCACTGATTTGTTACTGTGTTATTACAGTTTTGTCAGCATATCTCTAGTGATTTTAGTGGAGTTGCACTAGTGTAAAATTGGAGTAACACAGTGGTGGAGCAGTCCCATGTATTTAAGCATTCTCTCTTAAATCCCTTAGTACAGAAAAGATCTATTCAAACTACTGCTCTGAAGCCTACAATCAGCCCTCGAACAGTTGTCAATATTAGGACAAATAACTAGTAAGATTAAATTAACAGAAGCTTAGAATTTATCATTCTTTTGCTTCTACTGATGGATTCGTTCTTCTGGGAATAATGTTAATTTCAGCTGAAACCACAGGGAGAGAGCAGATTCTGGCCTACTGTGAACATTCAAGGTATATATTTAACATTCACTCTAGTAACAAAAAATACCGAGCCAGACCCTCAGCTGCTGCAAACTGGTATACGCTGAAGTGCAAAGTTAAAGTGCTGTGAGAACCTATAAATTGCATGTCTGTGGCCCATAGTGGTCTTTCCTTTCCCCACCCTCAACCAATCTTCATTCAAACTGGAAAAACAACCTAAACACTGATGTGCTGAAAAGTTTTGGAGGGATTTTGATGCTACTACACATGCCAAAACTTTAACTCCATACTTCCATTATACCCCAGCAGTGAGATTGGTGCCTGAGTGAAACTGGGAGTGAGGAATTTAGGAGCTGGTCCTATCAATGGAGTTTCATTATAACTGATCTCACTGTAAGTGGGTTTCCCATTTGTGTCTTTAAGACAAAGGAGGGCAAACTATCGTCTACGGGCTGAATCCATCCTGTCAGGGCTTTCAATTTGGCCCACAGGATTGCCAGCTCTGGCACAGCAAGGCTAAGGCAAGCTCCCTGCCTGCCCTGGCCCTGCACCGCTCCGGAAGCAGCCGGCCCCACGTCCCTGTGGCAAAGGAGGGCACCCTGTGCTGCCCTTGCCTGCAGGCACCGCCCTCACAACTCTCATTGTCTAGGAACAGGGAACCATGGCTAATGGGAGCTTTGGGGTGATACCCATAGGTGAGGGCAGCACATGGTGCAGCCGCTTGCCCCACCCCACCCCACCCCCAGGAGCCACTGCTGGACATGCTGGCCACTTCCAGGAGTGACATGGGGCCAGGGCAAGCAGGGAGCCTGCCTTAGCCCCCCCTGCCACGCTGGAGCCGCTCGAGGTAAGCAGCGCTGGGCTGGAGCCCACACCCTGAACCCCTCCTGCACCCCAACCCCCTGTCCTGAGCCTCCTAACCTCCTGCCTTGAGCCCCCTGCCTCACCCCTCCTGCAGCCCAACTCTTTGCCCTGAGCCCCTTCCTGTACACCACACACCCTCCCCCTCCATTCATAGCCCTGAATACAATTTCCCCACTCAGATGTGGCCCCTGGGCCAAAAAATTTGCCTACCCGTTTCAAGAGGGCTCTCATAAATGTAGCACAACACAGGGACTGCCAACTATAGCTCCAAGGCACCCATCACCTTGGTGCCTGAGCATGCTGTACACCTGTTAGAACACATAGGCTATCAGGGTTGGCAGGGACATCAGGCAGTCATCTAGTCCAAAGCAGGACCAACACCAACTAAATAATCCCAGCCAGAGCTTTGTCAAGCCTGCCCTTAAAAACCCCTAAGGAAGGAGATTTCACCGCCCCCTAGGTAACCCGTTCCATTGCTTCACCACTCTCTGAGTGAAAAAGTTTTTCCTAATATCCAACCTAAACCTCCCCCACTGTAACTGGAGACCATTAGTCCTTGTTCTGTCATCTGCCACGTGCCACCAGCCCAGTTCCATCCTCTTTGGAACCCCCCTTCAAAATAGCTATCAAATCCCCCCTCACTCCCCCCGGTGAATGAAAGCAGCCACAATATCTGGCTTCAAGAGGTCGCTTTGGGGGAGGGGGCTTTCTGAGGCTGGGCCTGGCCCTTTCTTGCTGGGGAAGGGGTGAGCCGGCGGGAAGCAGAGACGGGGGTGGCAGGGCGGATGGGGAACGCTGGGGGAAGGGCCGAGCGGGAGGGGAGCAAAAGGCGGCATGAAAGCGGAGCGAGGCGGGAGGCGGGCAGGAAGCAGAAGCAGCAGCAGCAGCGGCGGGGCGGGCGGGAGCGCCCGCCGCCTTACCAGCGCCTGGAGGCGGTAGGCGAGCTCCAGCAGGGCGCTGGTGACCCCGCACAGGCCTTCCTCCACCGCCGCCGGGAAGTTCTGCCTCACCCGGCTGCCAACCGCGAGCTGGTGGCCGGGGCACACGGGCAGGCTGCCCCGGCGCTTCTTCAGGCGGGGCTCGGCCATGGCGGCGGGAGGAGCCCCCTTCGCCACGCGGCGCAGCGAGGCAGGCGCTCCTCGCAGGGCTTCTGGCGCGGCCAAGTTCCCCTGTTACGACACAAAGAGCTGCGCGCCGCGGGCTGCCCCGGCTGCGCTCGCTGTATATAGCCGGCGCGCAGGGCCCGGCAGCAGCCGCTGGCCTCTGGGTGGGGCGCACCTTGCTGCACACCCACAGCGGTACCTGACACGCCTCATCGGCGGTTATCTGCCCCCAATGCAACCTCTCCCGCTCCCTCCTTCGCCTGCAGCGCGGGGACCTGTCCAGACCTGCCTTAGGCCGGGAAGACGGTCACCGCTGCACCACGTTGGCATGCACGAAGAATAAGGCGTTGCTGCAAGGCAGCCAGAAGCGAGCCTGCTGGGCCTTACAGAGCAAAGAGACTGGCATGAGCCCCAGCTGCTCTGCTTGCTTTGTGGGGGTAACTGACCCTAGCGTAAAGCCGGTGTGGGGCGCTACCCTTCCTGTTCCAGAGTGCTGTATTGCACTCCTGAGGATGGCTGCACAAGGTGCAAGGCAATGGATCATCAGGCCTTGCCAACCCTGACCTAAGAGTTCACAGTCTGAAAAGAGTTCTCCCTTTCCTGAATGCATGGTGCAAGTATTAATAACTTACAACATTTGAACTCAAGATGGGGCCTGAACCAAATTCCCCAGATATGGGCTCAGTTTTGATTTTTTCCCCCCAGCTCAGTCCTGTTTCTGTAATGGACCAGATGAAAGCAGAGCTTATATTAGGAGTTTGGATTCTGATGCATCCTTTGAATCCCTAAGTTTGACTTTTACGCTAACCAGAATGTGAAGATTTTGACTGCAATATATTGGCTCATTTGAGTTTGTTATCAAATGCATATTTTCTAACATGCTGAATATATATGTTTAAAATAAACTCCACAAATTTACAGTGGTAAAATAAACAAGAAAACTGAACATCAAACGAACCAAGAAACAAAACAAACAAATAAGGGTTTTAATCAAGTGTGTGATAGATTTGGGCCGGATTTTCAAGTTGTGTAAACTCGCATGGTCTCACTGATCTCAGCTGAGCTATGCTGATTTACACCAGTTGAATATCTGCCTCATTACATCTGAACTTCTGGTTCAAGCCCATCTCCAACTCTTGTACAATTGAAATAGTGTGCATGCTTATACCTACAGCTGTGAGTTTACAATAGCAAATGTTGCAAGAGTCAGCAGAATCAACATTCAAAGTTTTCTTAGCTTCAAGTCTTGCCAGGATCATGCACACACACATTTCTTTGGATATATGTCTGTTAAACCATCTGCAGGGTCCAGTCTATTTATGTTTTATTTACTTTACATTTAAAACTGTAGCAAAGTGGATAACCAAATTGCTAAAGACAGCAGTGCCAACTGAAGAGACACTTTAGGACATTATCCTCTGAGGTACATTACTGCACTGAAGCACGCATGTACATGCTTTCCTTTAATATCAATGGATATTAAACAGCATGTATTGCTAGAACTGAAAACAGCTGATCCTGACTTGTGCAATCAGATATATTACCAGGGACAGAGGTGATTTCCAAAAAATTCTGGGAACCAATTGATTTATTCCAATATGTGTTTTGTCATCAGAATTAGTCCTTTTGTCTTTGATAATTCTCAAACTATTGTCTGTTAAGGTAACCCTATCTGGCAAGATTAAAATATCACTAATTTTTAATAAAAGTCTAATCCTCTCCTTTCTAGAATAACTTAAAGTAACTCAAGAAGTTACCCTAGAACTTTATGAGTATATTTTAATCATCTATAATGATAACTGCATCTCTATACATTATTAAAAGTAAACCCTTAATTAATATGTGCAGAAATCAATGAACTTGAAGCACAGTTAATCTCAGCACCTTTCAAATTTGATAATTTTCTGTTCAGTGATTTTCTGTTTAGTAAGCTTAATGTCACATTTTATTCTGTCGAATATTTTTTCAAGCAAATAAGGTGATAGATTAAATAAAATACTACTCCCCCAAAGTCTATTCATACATTTTCCATTGGTTTGAATCTTTATTCCATTGCACATTCTAATTGTTATTAGATGTGACTACAGAAGGCAGATCAGACATAATTTGAGAATATTCACGTAAAAAGGAAACATGGGAAAAATGTGAATCTAAAGCATATGCTGGTAGTTCAATGTTTACAGCTTTTTAAGATATTTAAATAATCTTTATTCAGACTACCAAGGGGTGACTTCAGATTCTTCAATTTTTATTTAAATTAAATAAAAGGTTCCAACAAGCAGAATGTGAATTAATATGTCAGACCCTCATCCTGCAAACACTTAAGCACATACTTAATTGTAAGTACTTGATTAGTCCTATTGAAGTCAATAGAACTATATACAAGTAAAGTAAGTATGTGTTTAAATGTTTTCTGAGTCTGAGTACAGCCTGGTACATACTTAACAACTTTCTTCAATGTAGGAGCACACCTCTGATTGCTGTAACTATGGCGACCTGACCCCCAGTGTAGATGCAGTTAGATCGACAGAAGCATTGACCTAGCTACCATCGCTCAGGGAGATGATGTTCCTATAGCGACAGAAAATCCTTTTCCATCTCTGTAGGCTGAGGGATTATGACAGCATGGCTATGGTTCTGTAGTAAGTACCTTACTTAATAAGTTATAGTAATTTCAAAAGAAAAGTGGGTTTATGGCAAAAAAGAGAAATAAATCACAATATACCACAATTTTTAAAAGTTCCTGGTGAAGAAGTGGGTGTTCCCACTAATGGTTGGAGCAGGGTTCTGAAAGTTAGGACTCTTAGGATCTATACCAGGGTCTGCCACTGAGTTGCTGTGGTACTTTGGGCAAGTCACTTGAGATCTCTGTGTTTCAGTCAAGGACTGAAATGGGATAGCAGGGAAGGGGGAGATGGGAGTGGTACTCTTCTAAATTCCTCCATTAAGCCAATTTGACACCATTTGCAGTAGACTGTGCATGCTCTGCTTGGTTTCTCAGACTGGCTCCCCTTTGGTAGGGTTCATTCCATTGGCCTTCCCTCTTCAGCTGTGCAATAAGTGTCAGTATTGCTATAGAATCATAGAAATGTAGGGCTGGAAGGGACATTGAGAAATCATCAAGTCCAGCCCCCTGTGCTGAGGTCGGACAAAGTAAAGCTAGATCATCCCTGACAGGTGTTTGTCTAACCATTCTAAAAAACCTCCAATGACGGATTCTACAACCTCTGTTGGAAGTGTGGTCCTGCGCTTAACTACCCTTCTAGTTAAAAAGTTTTTCTTAATAGCTAATCTTAATTTATCTTGCTGTAGATTAAGCCTATTACTTCTTGACCTATGGTCAGCAAACATGAAGAATGATAGATTGCCCTCCTCTTTATAACAGCTCTTAACATACTTGAAGACTGTTATCAAGACCCTCTTCAGTCTTCTTTTCTCAAAACTAAACATGCCCAGTTTTTTTAGCCTTTCCTCATAGGTCAGGTTTTCTAAAACTTTTATCATTTTTTTTATCTCCTTTGGATGCTGTTCACTTTGTCCATATCCTCCTGAAGTGTGGCACCCAAAATTGGACACAGTAGTTCAGCTGAGGCATCACCAGTGCAGAGCAGAGTGGAACAATTATCTTTTGTGTCTCACATACAGGACTCTCGTTAATACATTCCAGAATGCTATTAGCTTTTTTAGCCACTGCATCGCATTTTTGACATATTCAATTTGTGATCCACTATAGCCTCCAGATCATCTCATGATGAGCATTCAGAATATTTAAGGCCTCAGCTGCTGAATTTTATTATATGGGAAGCTTTTCTTCCATTTAAAAAAAAGAGTTTTTAGCTTTCCTGGTTGCAGAGAAAAGCCTATAAATGTGAACCCTAAAATCTTCAGAACCAGAAGGCAAATAAAAAGAACCAAAATATGTTATAAAATCCCATGATTTTCAAGTCAGGGTCATGATTCCTGGGGGACTCATACATGATTTTTAAACGCTTGGGATTGGTGGGACAGTATTGCAACATGATCCCAAGTGTAAGCACCAGAATGAGATGTCACTAAAGTAGATTGTGCAGATCTTCCTGTTATGTTTGTCCCTATCCTTTCTAATCTGCTTTGATCAATACTAAAATAATTAACAATGTTGATTCTTCAGCTATCATATTGTTAAATTGTATAGTCAATTGCTTGACCGCACTTTGGTTTGTTATGAAATATACTCGAGACACAAAATAACCAATATCAGTTAGACTTATTGCTGTGAGCCATTAATTATATAGTGTGGAAAAAACATTCTATATCAGGGGTGGGCAAACTACGGCCTGTGGGCTGGATCTGGCCCACGAGCCATTTTAAGCCAAACCATGAGCTCCCGCTGGGGAGCTGGGTTGTGGGCCACACTGGTGCTCCAGCTGGGGCACTGGGTCGGTGGGCCGCACCATACAGCTCCCGGAAGCTGTGGTATGGCCTGGCTCTGAATGCCAGGGGCCACTCCATGTGTAGGAGCCAGAGAAGGGACATGCCACTGCTTCCAAAAGCTGCTTGAGGTAGGTGCTGCTCAGACCCTGCACCCCTGAGCCTCTCCCCACACCCCAACCCTTGCCCCAGCCCTGATCCCCCTCCCGCTCTCCAAACCCCTTGATCCCAGCACGGAGCACCCTCCTGCACCCCAAACCTCTCATCCCCAGCCCCATCTCAGAGCCTGCACCCCCAGCCGGAACCTGCACCCCTTACTGCACCCCTGCCCCAGCCCTGATCCCACTCCAAATCCCTTGGTCACAGCCCAGAGCACCCTCCTACATCCCAAACTCCTCATCCCCAGTCCCACCCCAGAGCATGCATCCCCAGCCAGAGCCCTCACCCCCTCCCACCACCCCAACCCCAATTGCGTGAACATTCTATTCCCCAATGTGGCCCCAGGCCAAAAAGTTTGCCCACCTCTGTTCTATACGATACCAATCTCCAGGATGCCATCTTATGCAGTGTTGTTATATGTGAAAAGGTTGCTCCCAAAGTTACACTCCTTATGCATCTTTTTATATAGAACCTGTTTACAAGTGCAAGGTTCTGTGTGCGCCATCTGAAACTACCTTTAATAAATCAGCTTTCTACCTTGTTTTTCTGATTCCTAGGTCTACCCTTTATGTCTTTGTTCTGAACACATGCATTCCAAATCCATGAGATGTGAAGGCACCTCCTAGATTTGTACTAGAGTAGAGCAATCATGTTTTGTCCTCTTCCTTTGGGACATTCCAATACCATCTTATGAGAATAACTCCCTACCAGGTGCTATGGTAAAAGAATCATGTATCATGAGCCTGACAACTTTCTTCTCTACTTAAGCCAAAGCTTGCTTCAGCTAATGCAATATGTTATGGGATACTTCATATAAATGAACAGGATTATAGTGAAAGTAAAGGCCAATTTAGGTTATATAACTGCTCTAATATTTGTGCTTAATGCTATCTATGCTTAATGCGTGTGTGTGTGTGTGTGTGTGTGTGTGTGTGTGTGTGTGTGTGCGTGCGCCCATGCGCGCGCGTGCTGAGGCCTGGAGCTGCCCCGGGACCTCACTACAAATTACATTCAGCTTATATTTTGAAATTTATCTTCATAACAAGATTTCTTTCCCCCTTCTTTTTTTAAAAATGGCAGCTGAAATTTTGGAGCACTAGACAGCAGCTCAGGAGAT
This sequence comes from Gopherus evgoodei, assembly GCF_007399415.2. Lineage (NCBI taxonomy): Eukaryota > Metazoa > Chordata > Testudines > Testudinidae > Gopherus > Gopherus evgoodei. The sequence goes on along the minus strand of NC_044325.1, from coordinate 108,854,484 downwards.
GTGGTATCACATGTACATGCTGCCTCCTCCAACTGAAGCTACTCTGGTTACCTGTCTGTAAAATAGGTATAATGATGCTTAACCATTTCACAATAATGCTTTGAAATCTTCTGATAAAAGATATGTACTCTGCATTTATATCAACGAAGCAGTGTTCCTTTAGGTCAGTAATACAGAGAGTTAAAATATAAAGTGTTGATGTTACAGGATAATGCAACCTGGCTAGTTTCTGAGAAGAAAAGTCACCCTTTCTTTCTTGGTCTTCTTTTTTATGGCAGTACGTTACATATATTAGTGAATAAATTATCCTACACCACTCCTGTGAGGAAGCGAAGTATTATTATCCCATTTTAATGATTGAAAACTGAGGCCCAGTAAATTATATGACTGGCTCAGAGTCACCTAGAAAGCCTATGGCTGATCTGGAAACAGAATCCAGATTTTTTAAGTCCCAGTTCACTGTCTTCACAAGACCATCCTTTAGTAGAACTCCCAATACCTATTAAGAAAAACCAAGTAAATTGCACTGCAATCAAAATCAATATGGAAAAGCTCCATTTCAGAATAACCTCAGGACTAACTGCACAGGATGCTGTGGGTGTCAAAGAGTTGATGCTATTCATATCCGGAAGGGGGGAGAGAGAGTTTGCATCACTCCTCCAAACACTCTTATGATCTTATGGCTTGGTTTTCAAGTAGTGCTATATCCTATTTGTTTTCTTAGTTACAAGTATTTCCACTTGGCACAAAATAAGTGCAGCTGTTCTGTGAAGTTGGGCTTTTAGAGGAAGAGAAAGTCCACCCTCCAAAATTAAAGGGAAGGATGAAAATCTCAGGAATCCCAATATCTGTATTTCTCACTTTGGGAAAATTAGAACCGACTTTGTAATCTCTGTGTATGGGTTTCCTGGATCAAATGAATCTAGGTCAGATCGTTGCCCACACTAAATCTAGCAGCACAAAGTAATCTTAAAGCCGCAATAAATGCACAAACTGGGTTTTCCCTAGCATCAGAGAATTCTCAGCTGATATACAGCCAGCTCAACACCAGCTTCCTCAAAGCATCTGCTGTAGCTGGTTTCATAGGGCATCTTTACAAACTAGTACCTATACTGGGGGCTGGTTTCGCCTCAGACCATTCCCATAATCTGGGGCTATTTACAATCTTAAAATTAAGCACATGCCCAACTGTTTTACTGAATCAGGGCCCTTGAGGCTAGATCCGCCCCTGCCCTGCCCCCCCCCAGAAAAAAAACAAAACCAAAAAACCAAACCAAACCAAAATACACCCAGCCTCTCCAGAACGTAGGGTCAATATTGCAATATCTAATTTTAAGCACCCTGCTGCCTACTGGAAGCCACAGCCCATGGTTATGTTCCCAGGCTTCCTATAAAATGCTTGGGGAGAGTTAAGTGCCCAAGAATGAGATTTACAAATGCCCGCATGTTGAGTGGGGAGCCACCCAAGCTAGCCAAAAATGAAATGTTGAAGCAGTTGGTGTGGCCTAAACCTCATCTCGCAAGGGAGTTACGCGTCCACCTCTGGGCTGGAGGGAGATGACTCCCTCTGCTCATATTTACAGCTATGAATTCCTCTGCTGGAGTTATGGCCAGTGTGACGGGTTGGGTCACAGAAACCCCCTTGGGACTGCCATCTGATGTGCTGAGTCTGCCTCTAAGCCCATTTTCCCTGGCAGATTGGGACTTCAGTACCTTTCCTGGTTGTTCCAGACACATTAGCCTGCTACAAACACAGACCCAGGTCTGAACCACATCCCCCAAAAGTTGCAGGCTTAACTGAAAATAGCTTAAGAAGAGCTCCTGTCTCCAACACCCAAATACCCAGTTCCCAATGGGATCCAACCCCCCCAAAAATCCGTTTTACTCTGTATAAAGCTTATACAGGGTAAACTCATAAATTGTTCACCCTCTATAACATTGATCGAGACATTCACAGCTGTTTGCTCCCCCAGGAATTAATTACTTGCTTGGGTTAATTAATAAGTAAAAAGTGATTTTATTAAATATAAAAAGTAGGATTTAAGTGGTTTCAAGTAATAATAGATAGAACAAAATAAATTACCAAGCAAAATAAAACAAAAACACGCAAGTCTTAGCCTAATACACTGTAAACACTGTATGTGATGGAGACCACTTCAAGCCGGGGGTGCAGTGGTGTCACAGAGTCACTGAGGCGAAGCTCTGGAACTACTCCATATGAAGCCAGTCAGGACTCTGGGGGAGAATGCCTCCTCTCTCTGAGCCTACTGTTTCCAGGGCAAGAAGCTTACACAGTATTGACCTTCCTGGGTCCGACCTTGGAGCATTCAGCATCCCCTTCCACACTGTGCGCTTCCTGCGGGGAGTCAGCTCAGGTGGGGCTCCTGGGGAAGTTAGAAGGCCCTGCCCCCCAACTCTGCAGTCAGATATGACTCTCAGTTAGCCGGTCAAACAGAAGGTTTATTCATCGACAGGAACACAGCATAGAACAGGACTTGTTAGCACAGAAAAGGATGGTTACTCACCTTTGTAACTGTTCTTCGAGATGTGTTGCTCATATCCATTCGAGTTAGATGTGCGTGCCGCGCGTGCACGATCGTCGGAAGATTTTTACCCTAGCAACTCCGGTGGGTTGGCAGGTCGCCCCCTGGAGTGGCGCCGCCATGGCACTGGATATATACCCCTGCTGACCCGCCCGCTCCTCAGTTCCTTCTTGCCGGCTACTCCGACAGTGGGGAAGGAGGGTGGGTGTGAAATGGATATGAGCAACACATCTAGAAGAAAAACAGTTACAAAGATGAGTAACCGTCTTTTCTTCTTCGAGTGATTGCCCATATCCATTCCAGTTAGGTGATTCCCAAGCCTTACCTAGGCAGTGGGGTCGGAGTGAGATGTCGCAGAGTGCAATACGGCGGAGCCGAAGGCTGCGTCATCCCTAGACTGCTGAACCAGGGCACAGTGGGAGGCAAAGGTGTGGACCGAGGACCAGGTTGCTGCACTACAGATTTCATGAATGGGCACGTGAGCGAGGAAAGCAGCTGATGAGGCCTGAGCCCTGGTGGAGTGCGCAGTCACATGGCCCAATGGGACGTAAGCCAAGTCGTAACAGACGCGGATGCACGATGTTACCCAGGAGGATATCCACTGCGAGGAGACAGGAAGCCTCTTGATACGCTCAGCCACCGTGACAAAGAGTTGGGGGGTTCTGCGGAATGGCTTAGTTCGCTCTATATAAAAAGCGAGCACTCTACGAATGTCTAGGGAGTGTAGCTGCTGCTCCCTGCGAGACAAATGCGTTTTTGGGAAGAAGACAGGGAGGAAGATCTCCTGGCTAACGTGGAAGGCCGATACCACTTTCGGGAGAAAGGCCGGATGCGGTCGCAACTGCACCTTGTCCCTGTGGAACACAGTATACGGGGGATCCACCACGAGGGCCCGAAGTTCCGAGACCCGTCTCGTGGACGTGATGGCCACCAGGAAAGCGGTTTTCCAGGAGAGGTAGAGAAGGGAGCAAGTTGCTAATGGTTCGAAAGGAGGGGACATGAGTCTGGCAAGAACCAGGTTAAGGTCCCATGTTGGGGCAGGGCGGCGTACTTGAGGGTAGAGGTGCTCTAGGCCCTTAAGGAACCTAGACACCATCAGATGAGAAAACACTGAGCGGCCATCCTCTCCTGGGTGGAATGTAGAGCTGGCCGTCAGGTGGACCCTCAGAGACGATACCACCAAGCCCTGTTGTTTGAGGGACCAGAGGTAATCCAAGATGTTGGATATGGAGACCTCGGCGGGAAGGAAGTTCCGCTCCACGCATCAGCACGCGAAACGCTTCCACTTGCCCAAATATGTAGCTCTAGTGGAAGGCTTCCTGCTACCCAGGAGTACCTGCTGCACTGGGGTGGAGCAACGCAGCTCAGAGTGAGTCAGCCACGCAGGAGCCATGCCATGAGGTGGAGCGACTGAAGGTCCGGGTGACGGAGCTTGCCGTGGTCCTGGGTGATCAGGTCCAGGTGAAGAGGCAGGGGAACAGGGTCGGCTATGGATAGGTCTAGCAACATGGTGTACCAGTGCTGTCGAGGCCACGCTGGAGCTATCATGATCAAGCGGGCTTTGTCCCTGTGTGCTTTCAGTAGGACCTTGTGGACGCGCGGAAACGGTGGAAAGGCGTAGAGCAGGTGCGTCATCCACGGCACAAGGAAGGCGTCTGCCACTGAACCCGGTGAGAGGCCTTGAAAGGAGCAGAACGTCTGGCATTTCCTGTTCCCACAGGATGCAAAGAGGTCTATCCGGGGAACCCTCCACTTCCGGAAGAGCGAAAGAGCAATGTCCAGGCGAAGGGACCATTCATGGGAAAGGAAGGATCTGCTGAGGCGATCCGCCAGCGTGTTCCAAACTCCTGGGAGAAAGGACGCGATGAGGTGTATAGAATGGGCTATGCAGAAATCCCATAGTCGTAAGGTTTCTTGACCCAGGGGTGAAGATCTCGTGCCACCCTGTTTGTTTATATAGTGCATGGCTGTTGTGTTGTCGACACACAACGGCCCTGTAAGTGTTGCCGGGATGTCTGACAAGTGAGGCGGACCGCTGTCAGCTCCGGGACGTTGATGTGGAGGTCCAGCTCATGAGATGACCAACAGCCTTGGGCACATAGGTGCCTGAGGTGAGCCCCCCAACCGAGGGATGATGCGTCCGTTGTCAGGGACGCCGAGGGCTGGGGCGGGTGGAACGGGAGCCCCGCACACACCATGGAGGGATCCAGCCACCACTGGAAGGAGTCAAGCACGGTCGAGGGAATGGTGACGATCATGTCCATAGGATCCCTGGCTGGACGGTATTGCGAGTTGAGCCAGGATTGGAGGGGCCATAGGCACAGTCTTGCGTAGTTCATTATGAATGTGCAGGCCGCCATGTGGCCCAAGAGAGCGAGGCAAGTGCATACCGAAGTTAGCGGCACCGCTTGCAGCCTCCGGATGATGGCCGTCAGAGCCTGGAACCGTGACAGTGGTAGGCAGGCTTTGGCAAGAGTCGAGTCCAAGGTGGCGCCAATAAACTCTATCCTCTGAGTGGGGATTAGAGTCGATTTTTCCACGTTGATCATTAGACCTAGATGTAGGAAAAGGTTCTTGACAATGCGGACGTAACTGAGGACTCGCGTCTCGGAGGTCCCACGGATAAGCCAGTCATCTAGATACGGAAAGACATGTATCTGACTGCGGCGAAGGTGGGCGGCGACTACAGCCATACATTTGGTGAATACCCTTGGGGCTGTAGAGAGGTCGAACGGGAGAACCACGAACTGGAAATGCTGCTGCTTGACTACGAACCGGAGGAACCTCCTGTGAGGTGGGAAGATGGCTATGTGGAAGTAGGCATCTTGCATGTCGAGGGCGGCATACCCGTCTCCAGGATCAAGGGGTGGGATAATGGTCCCCAGGGATACCATACGGAACTTCAACTTTACCATGTATCTGTTGAGTTCCCGCAGATCGAGGATTGGTCTGAGACCTCCCTTCACCTTGGGGATCAGGAAGTAGTGGGAATAAAACCCCTTGCCCCACTCGTGCTCCGGAACCTCCTCTATGGCTCCTTTGGCGAGGAGCCTTTGCACCTCCTGTAGGAGGAGTTGCTCGTGAGAGGGGTCCCTGAAGAGGGACGAGGGAGGGGAGGTGGAAGAGGGGGTTTGAAATAAATTGTAGGTGGTATCAAAGTTCCAGCGTGCGTAGGACCCAACGATCTGATGTTAGCTGGGACCACGCAGGGAGGAAAAGGAAAGCCAGTTGGAAAACGGTGGGGACGGATCCTTTAAAGAAACTGGTACAATGCCCTCAGGCGCACCTTCAAAAGGAAGGTTTTGGCCTGGAGAAAGGCTTGGAGGAGCTTTGGTTCTGGCCCCCTCAGTTGCCTGATTGCCTCCGGCGGCCATTTCTGCCTCGCCGTCTGGCGAAGTCCTGTCTCTGCCGGGGTTGAGAGTAAGGACGGTGCTGTTGGGGTTGGAAGGGCCTGCGCTGAGTTACAGGCGTGTGCATCCCTAACGAGCGCATAATGACCCCGTTGTCTTTTAGGCTCTCCAGCCTAGGGTCAGTTTTGTCCGAAAACAGCCCTTGACCCTCAAATGGAAGATCCTGAATAGTGTGCTGGAGCTCCGGGGGGAGGCCGAAGACCTGCAGCCACGAGATACAGTGCATAGTCACGCCAGAGGCCAGAGTCCTGACGGCTGAGTCCGTGGCGTCCAGGGAAGCTTGGAGGGAAGTTCTTGCGACCTTTTTCCCCTCGTCGAGGATCGCCGAGAACTCCTGCCATGCGTCCTGCGGAAGCAACTCCTTAAATTTGTCCGCCGCCACCCAGGCTAAGAAGGGCTTGCTGGTTGGACACACAGAGCTGGAGGGCTTCTGCAGAGTAAACTTTTCGCCCTAGCAAGTCCATGCGCCTCGCGTCCTTCGATTTAGGGGCTGGGGCCTGCTGGCCATGGCGCTCCCTCTCGTTAACCGACTGGACGACAAGGGAGCAAGGAGGAGGATGTACATATAGATATTCATAGCCCTTTGAGGGCACCATGTATTTGCGCTCTACTCCTCGTGCAGCGGGCGGAACAGAGGCCGGAGACTGCCAGATTGTAGTGGCATTGGCTTGTATGGTCTTAATAAATGGGAGGGCCACTCTAGTGGGGGCATTGGATGACAATATGTCCACCACTGGGTCTTGGACCTCTGGGACCTCCTCGGCTTGCAAGTTCATGTTCTGTGCAACATGCCTGAGGAGGTCCTGGTGGGCCCTGAGGTCAATTGGAGGAGGGCTGGCCGATGAGGTTCCAGCTACAGCCTCGTCAGGGGAGGATGAAGAGGAGAGACCTGGAACGAGCGGGTCTGATGAGGGGTCCGCCTGAAGGATTGTGTCCGTCTCCCTGGGGAGCTCGGAGCCCTGAGGCTGGGTCAACCCTTCCTCCATAGGAGGAGGGGGAGGATGGGTAATCGTGGCCTCCGGTGCCCTGTGTTCCGAGGCTGTCGAGCGCGGTGGACCTGGGAGAGGGCCTTGGGCCTGATGGTACGCCCAGGGTGTCCAGAATTCCCACTGCTGTGGACCATGATCTTGAGGCTGTGGCTCGCTGAACAAGGCAGCAGGCACGTCGGTGTCCAGGGCGTATGCACTGTCCACCTGAGATGACACGGATGGCTGTCGGGACGGCCATGGAGGAGCTGAATGAGGCTGGTATGAGTCCCTCGCTCCCATTGTTGGAGATCTCCTTGGTGCCGGGGATCGGTACCGGGAATCGTATTGGTACCGAGACCGGGACCTGCAACCAGCGCGGTGCCGGGAGGTCGACCTATATCTCGAGCGTCTGCGGCGGGACCGGCTGCGAGAGTCTCGGTGCCGGGAGCGGTGCCTAGAGCTGGAGCGGTATTGAGAGTACCGACAGGGATGAGAGGTGGATCTGTGCTGCGAGTACGACCGGTGCCGCCTGGGTGAGCGGTGCCGGGACTGCGAGCGGCGTCGAGATCGGGACCGACCATGAGACCTTGAGCGGTTCTGGGACCTGGATTGAGACTGGTGCTGGCTCGTCAACTCCAGCGAAGGAGGCCTCATAGCAGCAGGCTTGCCTCTGGAATGCAGAATCCGCACCGGCGGTGCCGGGGGTTGAGGCAGGGCAGACTCAGTCATTGCAATATGGTCCCTGGCCAAGGAGAATGTCTCCGGTGTGGAGGGGACCGTCAGCTCGACCACGGGTCTCATCGGGGAGCTCTCCTGGACCGGACTCGATGGCCCTCTCAGGACCGGAGTCAACGGTACCATGGTCATCGGTGCCGCCGCAGGGGTAGGTGCCGGGCGATCCAAACGAGTCCGCACCGAAGGTGTGGAGAAAGTTGAAGGCCTTCGGTCAGGTCCCTGCGCCGGAGAAGGCTGGTGCCGAGGTATCTTGGTGGAGCCGGCGCAGTCCGGTGCCGGAGGAGCGCTGTCAGTGCTCGGTGCCGAGGACGGAGGGTTAAGGGCTGCCTCCATAAGGAGAGTCTTTAATTGGAAGTCCCTCTCCTTTTTAGTCCGCGGCTTAAAGGCCTTGCAAATGCGGCACTAGTTGGAGATATGCGATTCTCCGAGGCACTTTAGGCAAGAGTCGTGGGGATCGCTTGTAGGCATCGGCTTTTTACAGGCCGAGCATGGTTTAAACCCAGGTGAACCGGGCATGGGCCCAGGCACCAGGTGTGGGGAAGGGCTAGAGCCCAAACCCCGCTAAACTATGTACAACAACTAACTAACAACTATAAACTATAAAACTAATTATACTATGGACTAAGTCAACTATATACAACAAGAGATCAAATAAACGAAGAGAAGCTAGGGAAGTGGAGGACAGCTAAGCCGCGCTCCACTGTTCCAACGACCTACATGGGCGGTAAGAAGGAACTGAGGAGCGGGCGGGTCGGCAGGGGTATATATCCAGCGCCATGGCGGCGCCACTCCAGGGGGCGACCTGCCGACCCACCGGAGTTGCTAGAGTAAAAATCTTCTGACGAGCGCGCACACCTAACTGGAATCCATATGAGCAATCACTCGAAGAAGAATCAGTGACTTTCAGCCAACTCCATCTTGTGGGTAGGGGAGCCCAGAGCCAGGACTCCTGTCCTCTCCCTGCACCCCAAGTGAATTGATACTGACTTGCTTCCAGCAGCCTGGGCCCTGCCCTGCCTGTTGTTCCTCCTCCAGACTTTGTCTCGCTCTTCGCGCCAAGAGTCACCTGGTCGCATCCCCCTTCTGGGTCTCAGATTATGAAGGGGACAGCCATAGCATCCATGCAGGCAGCTGGAGCAGCCCCCGCAAAAGTCACACACCCTTATTCTCACCACCTAGACTGTGGTGCAATGCACAGGGAAACTGAGGCACACACTGCATTCATGCAAAACAGTAAGACTCACATAGGCTCACATACCGCATAAAATCCCCACTATGTCACAGGTGGCATCCCCAGAAACCCTAGTTTCAGCACCTATGATGATAAGCTAATATGTACTCAAAAGGTATGCATGTGTAACCCACACACTTTCTGGATCTGGTGTTCTGTCCCATCCAGTGACACTGAGACCACTAAGAGAGAAAGAAAATGAGTCTGCTCCACAACCTTAGCTAACAGCAAGTTGGCTTTTAGTTCATGTGGTAAAGGCTTATGCACTAAACTCAAGATGGCCCCGGTTCAATCCTACCCGCTGACGACTGGGGATCTGTCGGCGTTACACATAAGCTATTCTTGCCCCATTTTCTCTGTGTTTGCTTTCCTTTGTGCAGCAGAGAATAAATTAACAGACTACACTTCAAGTTGTTTCTTTAACTTATTACATTATATGTCGTGACAGGAAAAACACCTTGGAATTTGAGGGAATTACTGCCTAGCAAAACATAAGGAAAGAATTTCAGTCCTCTTTAAAGTAAAAGTGGTCATCAACAAAATATGGTATGATAATGAGATGACCAGACCGGTGTGACTAAGGCTTCAAGTGGAACCTACTGAGAAATATTTTTCTGTTGTGTCATCTAAACTTTTGGGAAATGCAAAAAGTTCAAAAAAGTTAACACCATATGTTTGTAATGCTGCAAACATCAGTATGTGTTAGCAATGATAAAGAAAATGATGATGGCTTCTTTAGGTTAGATCCTGATCCTTTTGAAACCAGTGCCTTTACTCTCATTGGATCAATGGAAGCTGGTTTGTGCCCCAACTTTTGGGCTGAAATGTGTTGAAACTCAGGGCTAATTGATTGTACGGGTACAAACATACAAATAGCCCTTACTGAAGTATGTTTAGAAACTCTAAATTTCTTTATGATGGCATATAAAATATCTTTACTTTTCCCAATACTCCTCTGAAATTAGGCACAGATCTGTGACTGAAGGTCTTCATTAACCCTTCAGAAGTTTAATTTACCATATTTTCATCTCCTTTTCTAGAAGATGTTAGAAGTTCTTCTGTACTCTGGTGGTAAATTGATTTTTTTGCATGCCCACAGCTTATGTTGTCCTAGTAAGTAATGAGACTCAAGACTACATAAACATGTTCTTCTTTTGTCCTAAATTCTTCATTGTCATTATTAAAAACTGAGGCAAAGTATTTGTTTAGGTGTGGGGCCATGCCTAGATTATCTTTAATCTTCACTCCATCCTCAGTGCTTAGCGATTCCACTTCTTTCTTTGTTTTCTTTTTATTTGTATGGTTATAGAACCTTTTGCTATTCATTAATTCCATTTGCAACATCCAACTCTGCTTGGTTTTTGGCAGTTCTCACTTTATCCTTACACTTTCTGACCTCCAAGAGGTAGCTTTCCTTGCTGACTCTTTGATTTCTCTTAATCACGTGTTTGAGATCCTTGGTCCGCAACCCTTCCCTCCAATTTTTAGGATGCAGGCTTCAGACAATTTCTGCAACTTTGACTTATAGTAATTCCAAGCCTCCTCCACCTACAGATCCTTGAGTTCTTCAGTTCAGTCCACTTCCCTAACTAATTTCCTTAATTTTTTTAAGTTTTCCGTTTGGATATCAAGGGCCCTAGTTGCAGATCTATTTTTGTTTATCCTTCCATTTAGTTTAAACTCAATTAGCTCATGATAACGTGAACCAAGGTTCTTTTATGAGGTGCTCACTACTCACACTCACCTCTCCAGAGGCTGATGCACATACTTCTCCTTGGGAGGTAGTGCATCCCTGCCTGCACAGGCTTTTGCACATGTATGCTGGTGATTGCACAAGGGCCAGAGGAGCCTGTGGCCTGTGGGTAATTCTTGGGCATCCCGGGGACCAGTGTAAACCAGTGTAAAGCCAAACAGAGAATGGCCCACCATTTTTGCTTTCTGTTCAAAACATTTCTCTCAATCCATCCTTTGCGGTGCATTATTCTTTAAAGTTCAGGTATAGTGAATCCCAAATCCACCCTGTACTGCGATTATATACAGTGAGAGCAATACATTGTTAAGTTTTGATAACCAAGTTACTTCAATATGCTTTAAAGACAGCGGCTCTGAAGGTGAACGCTGAGTTGTAAGTTCCAATTAAAGACCTCTGAGATACTCTGCCCAGTCAGAAACAGAATCACTGCCTTGACTTTGGTGACTTCTACTGTAACCATGGGCCAAATTTTGCTCCTTTACATTCCATTGATTTCAGTGGCATTCCAAGGTACAACAGAGAGCAGAATTTGGCCTCATGTCTGTTGGGAAGTTGTCAGCTACTGTACCATTGTCACTTGGACAATGTTTATTACATTTCACCACCCATAGTGGTACTGTATAATACTTTACTTTTTAATTTTTAAATTACTGACCTAGTCTAGAAAGCATCTATCTCTAAATCCTAAAAAGCTAAGATTCTTTCTATCTGAGCCAGCAGCATTTGCAGCACTTCAGAAGAACATATGTGTATTTAGATGCTTATTAAGTACTTGGAAAATATTTTTCTGGAGGCCTTGCATACAGTGCCTGTTGATAGTAGAGTAGAGAGATTAGCTAGATATCCACCTGTATTTTAGTCTAAGACTATGTCTACGTGGGGATGATAAACCTGTGGCTGGCCCATGTCAGCAAACTCAGGCTCACAGGGCTCGGGTTCTGAGGCTGAAAAAATTGCTGTACAGAAGTTTAGACTCAGGCTGGAGCCTGAGCTCTGGGATCCTGTGAGGGTGGAGAGTCCCAGAGCTTGGGCTCCAGCCTGAATCTGAGCTTCTACACAGCAAATTTTAAACCCCTAGCCTGAGCCCCGCAAGCCTGAGCCCCGCAAGCCTGACCTTGGCCACTCGTGGCCGTGCTGTGGGGCTTTTACCCTGGCCACCCTATTTTGAAACTATCCCACCCAATCTGTGTGTGAGAAACCCATTTTTAACGTGTAGTAATTTTGGGGAGATTCGCAAAGGCATCTCACTGTCATTTGTGCCTTTGCAAATCTCCCTCTTGATCTTTTGCATTTTTCCCTCAAAACAGCAAAAGCAGTTTGTCCACACCATTTTTTGAAAGGCCTTTTGAAGTTGAGTGCAATAATAAAAGCATTTTAAACCACTCATTCCAGTTGTTAGCATTCTTATAACTCAAAAGTGGCCAAGCTGAGTGTTTGCAATACAAATCGTCCAGAGCAGTTTGCTCTCTGATTTAAACCTTGCATACCAAAGTCCACCTGGAGAGGAGGCAGAAGAGGAGAAAAAGAGGAGAAAAAAAGGTTGAATAATTCAGACACAGCTGGTTTGCAGGAAGTGTGCATGTCAACTGGCAGTAGTAGGAAGAATTCTGCTAAGCAATTTTTGCTCTGTTGTCTTTATATTGTCTTCTAAATCAGAGTACTGCATTTCACAGACTGAACTTTCAACTGTGCGTACAACAAGTGCACCTGCAAACAATGCACACACACTTGTTGCTCACACAGAACCCTTGGGACTAGGTTGTGCCTGTAGGCATATGTGACTCCAACAGTCCCTCATTGCCAGCCGGCAATAGGTTCGCTGTCACGTATAAGCAACTCTTATCAGGCCTGACCAACTCACAACACTTAACACATTATAGACAAATACTATGACAGTACATAGTGCCTTGTAAGGTATCAAATGAAACACAGTAACACACTTCTCATTAATATCATTATGAAATGTATGTATTAATACTTTATGAGGAATTATGGATACTTACTGATATTATGCTTTAATGCCTGTAACCAAAGGGAGAAATCAGTTTTCTCCCAGAGAGGACGGAAGGTAGTTTCAAATGTAAATTGAGCATTTTGGAGCCAAATACAATGTGAGCTGCATTTGCACAGAAGTCAACAGGAAAAGCCAGGTTGATGAGGGGCATGTGAAATCAGCAGGAGTCTGAATCCCAGGGGTTCATCTTCTTTCTGGAAACAAAGGAAATAAAGTTTGGGAAATATAAGAAGATGCAAAAGTCCATTTTGTTATCCATTTACTGAGGAGACCTCTGGCAGGGCATAGTGGAGTCATAAAAATCTGGATCCTGATTTGACTGAAAATTAGCAAGCTCTACACAAAAAACTGGAGGATGAGAAAACTGCTTTAGCCAAAGTAGTGTAGCTTGCTAAAGTTATGTTTAGTTTCTCTGAAGCAAGTTATACTTTTGTTTTTGTAACTGATTCTGTTTTCCCTAGCCTTATTCAGTATCACTTAAAACTCTGTCTTTTTTAATGTGTCTCTTTATTTTATCATAGGTAGATCTTAGTGCTGTAATAACAAACAAAGTGTGAATTCTTAGTTGAATCAAATAACCTTGTGTGTACACTGTCTTTTTGGAGATAGTGGACTTGCTAGTTTCTGTGAGTATCCAGTTACAGGGATGGATGTTTCAGAGGAATGCTCTTCCTGGTGGATCAGGAACTGGAGTGCCCCAAGTGCTATCTCCAAGGCAAAGTAAGGGCTAGCAGTGACCTGAGAAGTTTGTCTGAGGTGAGAGGGAGTTGTCACCCAATTTAGCAGGGTGGTTACACACTCACCTGAAGTTTTGGGCCTTGAGAAAGTGCCAGAGCAAAGCCCTGAGCAAGGGGCAATTCATAAGGACTCCAGGCTGAGGGCTGCATTTTATTATGTGCTTGTATATCTATCAAAATGGAGCCCAAACTGGTCATGGCCTACACATGCTACCTCAATATAAAGGTTTAATAATAATAAGCTTCACTGCCCCAACAGATACTGTGCCTCAGAGACACCCAGGTGACTCACAGTTCTCTCCCTGCTTCCCCCTTGCTCTAAGAACAGTAATCTAATGCTCTCTATGAGCTCAGTTGCACTGGCAGGCATACCTAAAGTCTGGGTAGGCTGCTCAGGAGTGGAAAGGAGGGGACATGTAGTACAAGTCACAACTTGATCCTTCATTTGGGCACAGATTGGATAATTGAAAACTCGTGATTGGTCTTGCAATCCTCCTGATGTGCATTTGCACAAATTTGGCGGTTTGTGGGCACAACAGGTGCATGACTAAACAATTTAGCCTTCTCTGTACATCTGCAAAATGCCACTTGCTGCTCTGATTCCTGACTTAGCACTGTGGTCAGCATTACAGTCAGAGCTTCCAATGGAATTCAGAAGTCTAGAGAAGCTAAGAACAATCTCCCAACAGTTGTATTTATGAATTTGAAGAGTCCTTGGGTTTCATCAGCTGAGAAGCCTGCTAATGCACTCTGTACTCCTTCATCATGATTGCTGTTTGCTTGAGTTCCTCATTCATTCTGTAAAATTGAGCTCTATATTTTTAGAGAAAACATTTATGCAACATTTTTGTGCCAAATTAGTTCTTCAGTTCTCTGAACCCTTCTGGTAAGGTATCAGGTCTTCCTAGTACATACCACAGAGTTTAGTAAATAAAATGCTTGAAGACACAGTATAATGGGAAAACAAATACAGTACAATTTCTGAATGTATGTAAAAATATCAGTGCTTTCTATGACTCTCATATTAAAATAGTGGTCCATAGCAATTTCACATTGTGTTAATTTGGCTGCAAACTTCACTAGTGCAAAACTCTTTGGTTTGCTTTCTTGCCTTTTCCTCTTATAGTTTTATAACTCAAATGATTGTAAGCAAAGCTAGGTTGCACATAATCATTAAGGAAAAGATGAAGGGCCGAATGGCTGAGGATATTGGTACTGGAATGTGTGGCTAGATTTGCTGTTGTGGCCGAGATTGCTGCAGCAGAGAAAATAAGTTGGAAAGCTGGTTATGGCTTCCTTATTTTCTGTTTGTCTCCACTTTAATCCCCATCTTAGTGTATGTTAAAACAGTCTGGGTCCTGCTTTAACATACACTAGCTGGTAATAGTCCTCAAAGGGCCATCCACCAGCTAGGGATAGCTGGGGCAGTGTACACTTTCTCCCCTACACTGGGGCTGCAGGGGGAGGTGTAGGAGCTGAACTACATCAGTTCTGTGCCTTTGAGTGGTGCAAAAGGAGAAGAGCAGGGCAGTGAATCTGGCCCATGCACTCTTTCAGCTCTGTGTAACTAAATCTGAATCCAGCACAGACAGGGCCGGTCCTACAGTTTTCATCGCCCCGAGCAGTGCACCGAATTTCTGCCGCAGACGGTGGGGGCAATCCTTGTGCCCTAAGGGCGGTAGATGTGTTTCCACAGCGGTGGCAATTCGGCGGCAGCTTCTGTGTTTAGCTGAAGCCGCCGAATTGCGGTCCGCAGTGACAATTCGGCGCACTGCTTGGGGGAAAAACAACAGGGACTGCCGCCCCTTGCACACTGCTGCCCCAAGCACCAGCTTGGAGTGCTGGTGCCTGGAGCTGGCCCTGAGCACAGATCAGCTGTGGGTATCTGGAAGCAGATAAGTGGTGTGTGTATGTGAAATGAGCTGAAACCTCAGTCCACTTCTGAGAGGACAGGTGTCTGTATCATTGCAGCCACCACCACATTTGGCACTTTTGCTAGAAGTTGTGGTAGCAAGACAAGAAATTAAATGGGCATGAAGACTGGATTACCCACTTTCTTACCCTTAGAAGTGATCCCTCTGAAAGCAGGTTGAGGCAGATAGCCGGGAGTCTTGATCCTGCTGCTGTTTTTTGCTGTGCCTATTCCACAGGTGTAGTTTCCAGTGCTGATAACCTGCTACTTTCCATGTTCATGACATTTACTTTATTGAAACACAAAAATCTGTGTCTGCTGAGAGATGCAGGGGATGGAAGAAGAAAAGGAGCTAGGGCTCGACCTAAAGTCCATTGAAGTGAATGGAAAGACTCCTGTTGAGGTGAATGGATTTTGAATCAAGCCCCTAATTAACAGGTGTGTAAAGTGGATAGGATACATGGTGTAATACGACTCCCCTAGAGGGTCATTAGCAGCAGGGATTGAATCTGGGACCTGTGGATATAAAACCATGAGTCTGTACTGACTGAGCTAAAAGAGCAACTCTGTTATCCACGCATGCTACAGCAGTGGCTCCGTCTAGACTGCAAAGAAAAAGCAGTGGCACCAAGTTTCAAAACCCAGGTCAACTGACTCAGGCTCCTGCGCTCAGGCTGCAAGGTTAAAAATAGCATAGATATTCCCACCCAGGGCTCTGAAACCTGGCTCCAGTCAGAGCAGGAACATCTACACTGCTATTTTTAGCCCCAAGTCAATTGACGCAGGCTCTGACACTCAGCACTGCAGGTTTTTCTTTGCAGTGTGGACATACCCTGAATGGTCTGTTCACCACTCCCGGGGGAGTCAGAGCACCACAACGAGCGTGTGAATGTTACAATGGGATTGGAGGCAGGAGCACATTTCCTCCTGGCAATAAATGAGTGTGACAGGGTGGATTCTAATGGCTTATTCTGAATGTTCATCTTTGAGATGAGTGCTCTGGACAGATTCTAAACAATGAAATCTTTTTGAGCTAGGCTAGGCGTTCAGACACGGCAATGCTGACAGCTCTATAAGTACCTAGCTAGTTTCAGGTTGTGATATTCTGGTAGCCTACTGACGTGGAAAATAGCATAAGTGGAGGGTCTTGGATCAAATCTGTGGAATTAGACCAGTGGTTCTCAAACTATTATACTGGTGACCCCTTTCACATACCAAGCCTTTGAGTGTGACCCCCTCCTTGTAAATTAAAAACACTTGTTTATATATTTAACACCATTATAAATGCTGGAGGCAAAGCGGGGTTTGGAGTGGAGGCTGACAGCTCATGACCCCCCAGTGTAAAATCTCATGACCTCCTGAGGGGTCTCAACCCCCAGTTTGAGAACCCCTGAATTAGACTATGGAACCCAAGGTACCAGTGGGGCCAATAATTTAGCAGGATTAAAAAGTACAGACAAAACAAACAAGCAAACAAAACCTGGAGGCTTCACTAGGTATTGGAAATATCCAGAGATGATATACCTGTAAGCAGAGTCAGGATGAGCTCTACCCTGACATCTGGTGGAAAGAATTTCAGAGAGTGTATTTGCATAGGCACGCCTACTCCACCCCATGCTGCCGAGCTGTGGGACTGCTTTGTGACAGAAATGACTCAACCTCAGTTGAGTGGTACTTGCTAGACAAGGGACATGGGTTCCAAAACCCAGTGAATAGAGAGAGGCTGGGGACAGGTATCTGTGCCTGGTGGTGCAGTCTCCTTGTGGAGCTAGAAGCACCAGTTCCACCCCCTCCTCTCTCCACTGTGGAATGTCAGAGTTGATTTTTTTATTCCCTCAAGAATCTAAATACAGGTTATTGAGCTGAACTCACTTTGGGCTAATGGTGCACTAACACTGGGGCTCCCCTACTAAGAGCTGAGATCACTAAGAGTTGAAATCACTAAAGAGCTGAAATTACTGAGCTGAGAGCACTGAGTACTGTGCTAACTAGTGGGGGAGCCTGAAGCTATACTGTGGAACAGAGCAGCTGGCGGAGTGGAGCAGTTGTGGGGATGGCTGGAGCGGATCACAGAACAGCTGGTGGCAGCGGAGCGGCTGGCAGAGCGGAGTAGTTGTGGGACAGGTGGAACGGCCCACAGAGTGAGCGGAGCTGAGCAGTTTGCAGGGAGAACTGGAGCAGCTCATGGAGCAGAGCAGCTGGTGGAGCGGAGCAGTTTCTGAGGATGGCTGGAGGAGCAGAGTGGAGCAGCTGGTAAAGTGGAGCAGTTCGTGGAGAAGGCGGAAGCAGAACCCACGGAGAGGCAGGGCAGTTGGCCCCGGACCATGTAAGGTGCCCCTTTCTACCCAGGCTGGGGGGAGGGGCCTCTACAGATAAACTCTCGAACTCTGGGGTGGCATTGACCAGAGACTTTTGGGTTGTTGGACTTTGGGGTGATTGGACTTAAAACCCTAAGGGGAAAAAGGACAGTGCCAAATGTACTTGGAGGTGGGTTTTTGTTTATGGTTTGTGTTATAACCCTGTTTGTGGTGTTTCTCCAATGGGATGCCGCATTGATTCCTTCCTTTATTAAAAAGATTTTGCTACACTCAGACTCCGTGCTTGCAAGAGGGGAAGTATTGCCTCCTAGAGGTGCCCAGGGGTGTGTGGTATGTGAGTGTCCCAGGTCACTGGGTGGGGGCTCGAGCCGGTTATGCATTGTGTTACTGAAACGGAACCCCTGGATACTGAACCCGGCCCTTGTTGCTGCCAACTCAGAGGGGCAGAAGGGTTACATACCCATAGATTAAATATCCAAAGCAATGCCTGAATTGTCCAGAATAATTTTTCTCTTGAAGAGACATACCTCAGGGGACATCAACTGTGCTGGATTATAGAATGGTTATGAATGAGAAATTCTTTCCATCCCAAAGGATGAATACAGGCAAACACAGGAATGCAGGGGCAAGATTAGAAAGGCAAAGGCACAAAATGAGCTCAAACAAGCTATGGGAATAGAGGGAAACAAGAAGACTTTTTATCAATACATTAGAAGCAAGAGGAAGACCAAGGACAGGGTAGGCCCACTGCTCAGCGAGGAGGGAGAAACAGTAACAGGAAACTTGGAAATGGCAGAGATGCTTAATGACTTCTTTGTTTCGGTCTTCACCAAGAAGTCTGAAGGAATGCCTAACATATGAATGCTAATGGGAAAGGGGTAGGTTTAGAAGATAAAATAAAAAAAGAACAAATTAAAAATCATTTAGAAAAGTTAGATGCCTGCAAGTCACCAGGGCCTGACAAAACGCATCCTAGAATACTCAAGGAGCTATTAGAGGAGGTATCTGAGCCTCTAGCTATTATCTTTGGAAAATCATGGGAGATGGGAGAGATTCCAGAAGACTGGAAAAGGGCAAATATAGTGCCCATCTATAAAAAGGGAAATAAAAACAACCCAGGAAACTACAGACCAGTTAGTTTAACTTCTGTGCCAGGGAAGATAATGGAGCAAGTAATTAAGGAAATCATCTGCAAATGCTTGGAAGGTGGTAAGGTGATAGGGAATAGCCAGCATGGATTTGTAAAGAACAAATCATGTCAAACCAATCTGATAGCTTTCTTTGATAGGATAACAAGTCTTGTGGATAAGGGAGAAGTGGTGGATGTGGTATACCTAGACTTTAGTAAGGCATTTGATACAGTCTTGCATGATATCCTTATCGATAAACTAGGCAAATACAATTTAGATGGGGCTACTATAAGATGGGTGCATAACTGGCTGGATAACCATACTCAGAGAGTAGTTATTAATGGCTCCCAATCCTGCTGGAAAGGTATAACAAGTGAGGTTCCGCAGGGGTCTGTTTTGGGACGGGCTCTGTTCAATATCTTCATCAACGACTTAGATATTGGCATAGAAAGTACGCTTATTAAGTTTGCAGATGATACCAAACTGGGAGGGATTGCAACTGCTTTGGAGGACACGGTAATAATTCAAAATGATCTGGACAAATTGGAGAAATGGTCTGAGGTAAACCGGATGAAGTTTAATAAAGACAAATGCAAAGTGCTCCTAAATCAGTTTCACACATACAGAATGGGAAGAGACTGTCTAGGAAGGAGTACGGCAGAAAGGGATCTAGGGGTTATAGTGGACCACAAGCTAAATATGAGTCAACAGTGTGATGCTGTTGCAAAAAAAGCAAACGTGATTCTTGGATGCATTAACAAGTATGTTGTGAGCAAGACATGAGAAGTCATTCTTCCGCTCTACTCTGCACTGGTTAGGCCTCAACTGGAGTATTGGGTCCAGTTCTGGGCACCGCATTTCAAGAAAGATGTGGAGAAATTGGAGAGGGTCCAGAGAAGAGCAACAAGAATGATTAAAGGTCTTGAGAACATGACCTATGAAGGAAGGCTGAAAGAATTGGGTTTGTTTAGTTTGGAAAAAGAGAAGACTGAGAGGGGACATGATAGCAGTTTTCAGGTATCTAAAAGGGTGTCATCAGGAGGAGGGAGAAAACTTGTTCACCTTAGCCTCTAAGGATAGAACAAGAAGCAATGGGCTTAAACTGCAGCAAGGGAGGTTTAGGTTGGACATTAGGAAAAAGTTCTTAACTATTAGGGTGGTTAAACACTGGAATAAATTGCTTAGGGAGGTCGTGGAATCTCCATCTCTGGAGATATTTAAGAGTAGGTTAGATAAATGTCTATCAGGGATAGTCTAGACAGTATTTGGTCCTGCCATGAGGGCAGGGAACTGGACTCGACCTCTCGAGGTCCCTTCCAGTCCTAGAGTCTATGAATCTATATCCAATTACCACACCATTGTGGTTTGTGCATCAGGGCTCACCCAGTGGAATTGTGGGAAACATCTTGTGAGGGATGAGGAAAGGGGGCAACAGTAAGATAATTTAGTTGGTGGGAAGGAGGAGCTGACAATGTGACATGTATAGCCAATGACTCTAAGCCAGTAATTCTAAAGAAAAGGGTAGAAAGTTTAAAGAAGAAAAGTTTAGAAAAAAAGACCAAGTCAGAGTAAAAAGAGAAAAAAGAACAAGGAGGGAAAAAAACCAGCAAACAAAAACTCCCCACAATCTCTTGTGAAAATGGAAAACCAAGAAAAGCACTATGAAGCGAGTGGACTGGACACACAATTGGTGTAAATAGCTCCCTGGAAGTCAATTGCACTATGCTGATTTACACCAGATGAGGATCTGGCCCATAGTGTCCTTTATAATGCTGTGATTCTCCCCAGATATTTGTACCTCCTCTCTTCAAAGAGGCACCTGTTGTTGGTGGAGGTGGCAGTGGGGCTGGATTAATGCACATGCAGTCAGTCTGCTTGGCCCTAGCCCTTTGGACCCAAACTGAACCCCAGCTGCTGCTCACCACAGCAGGTGCTTCATATAGGCCCGAACAGCTGTTTGAATGCACACTGTTATGACCAATAGGACAGAGGAAGACCCTGAAAAGTGTACATCACATTAGCTGTCTTTTGGCTACCTCACTGCTGAGCCCAGCCTGAGGGAGGAGACAAGGGTATGCAGAGGAGTTCAGATTTGGGAACCCAGCACACAGAATAGAACACAATATTCTACCATCTCCTCGTGGAAATGAATGCTAGAAGAAGATATAAATAGAGGCAGTCATACTGTTCAGAGCATGCCAGCTAGGCACAGCCTATAATAAGGGGCAGTGCAGAGCTGCACAACTCTGTGGAGAGCTTTAGGAGGCTGCCTATGAAACCCTCCTTGAACACCCTGGCCTGCAGGGGATGGGGCCTTCCACTACACTCCATTCTAGTGTGCAGCCAGTTCCCCTATTTCATCTTCTACTCCCTCCTTTTCCTTCCAGTCCACCCTAGATCCCCTGCGATTTGACTTCTACCATCTTCATGCTACTGAAACAGCTCTCTCCTAAACTGCTCTGACCTCTTCATGCTCTATCCAAACTGTATCCAAACCTTGTTGCTTCTGATGCTTTTTCACATTGCCAAGAGCCAGGCTATTCTATCGGTTTGCATCACAAAACTCTCACATGCTTCAAGTGCTTAGAGCTAAATCCTGAGGCCCTTACTTTTTTTTTGGTTCTGTGTATACTCAGTTCTTACTCAAGCCAGTTCCCACTGAAGCCTCTGTAAGGACTGAGGAAATGCTGAGCAAGGACTTTTCCCAGTGTCCTGATGGCAGATGATTGTAAGAGGTGATTATTTGGGCCATATTTCATTACAGCATGGCCCAGCCTGAATCAAGGAGAAAAACATTAATATTGTAGGCCTCTATTCATCAGGAAATAGGATTTCCGCAGGTGCCAAGTCACAAATGCTCTGCATGCCTTTCAGGCTTGGCACACAGCATTGCTAAATCCTGATTCAGGATGCAAGAATGTCTTGCGACCCCTGCCACGTAAACCACTGTCTGACTATGTTTGGACGTTGGTTGTCAGTGCTGACAGCATGCAAGCATGGATGAAATGAGCAGCTTCTCTTCCAGGCTAAATAAGCCATATTAAACATCCTAAGTATCCTAACTCAGTTCATACCTTCTGTAACAAATACAGTAGTTTTTTTTTTTTGTAATGAGATCTGATACACTGTTGGTAAGAACCTGGACTTTCTTTTCTTGCCCGAGCCACAAGATCTAGGGTCTGGTGACAAAGGACTAGAGTCAGTAGCCATATTCTTCATGTAGGATTACATAGAAATGTATTAATCTGAGATAATATCATATACTAGCAAGGCCACAACACCCCCCATAAGGGGTAGACAGTGTTATCTCCATTTTGTTTGTTCCACCTCTTGTCCATAGTCTTATATTTGGATTATAAGATTTTTGAGGCAAGGACTGTCCCTTTGTTATGAGTCTATACAGTGCACAATGCAGCCTTGGCCTCCAAGCACAACAGCATTATTATTGGTATTGATGATGATATTATAAATAGGGAAACTGAGGTAGAGAAACTAAGGGGATTAATTGCTCAAGGCCTTTGAGGGAATCTGTGTCAGAGTCCAGACTGGCGCTCAGGAATTCTTGGCTCCCATACCTGTGCTCAGGCCTCTGGACCATACCACTCTTTCATACAGTTAGCCACCTGGAAGTGACACCACACACCTATCTGCATCTTTATGTATCTACAAATCTTTGAGAATCTGTCCCTAAGTATCCAAGATATGTTTGAAAATGTGACTTTAGCACCTAAATTACATAGGCACTTTTATCCATGGTCAAAAGGAGGTGGGGGGAATGACAAATACACTTTATGCTGAGGAACAAAAGAGAGGAGCATTTTTGGAATATCAGCTCACGTTATTACTTACTGGTCTGAAGGTAGGAAATGCAGGACTCTGTAGCAGCTGCTCGTGTTTTCAGGGATCTGCACTAGAGAGACTTCTACTTTGTCTGAGATCCTTGTTAGGCTATGAGGAATTCCCAATCCAGTACCAAAAATATTAAAGGTGCCCTTTACTGTATCGCCTACAATTAGCTTGCTGCCACTTGGAAAAACAATCATTAAGTGGTGAGTAAAAGCCGTGTCAGAAATGGAACTTGACAAAGTGGTAACACATAATTACACCGAGTGACATTCTTCACACCTGCTGTGGAGCATAACAGTAGCTGGCTGACTTAACCCGTGGCACTACAAGCAAAGCATTGTATTGGGACACAGCCCGGACACCGATTAAATTACACACTGATTAGGTCTTCAGCTCTCTCTGTCAGTGCGGACAATGAAGAATCAGAGAAGGACATTAGAGCTTTAGCAGACCTTGCGCTCTCCAACTAAGGAGGATTAGTTTGTAAATGGTAAATTGTGTCGGGGCCAACAGTCACAAAGCTGCTGTGTTGCTTTGCCCTTCTGCTGGCTCAAAGTGGGAGGTTTTGTGGAGAAAGAAACCCACCAGCACGATCTGCATGGAAAATAAAGGTCAGCCCCTTTCTTTCTCGTATAAGAGCAGGAATAAAGCTGTGTCGATGTGCTTTTCGGAATCACTCTCAGCACTATATATCATTCTTTTATACCAGGGATGGCCAACCTGAGCCTGAGAAGGAGCCAGAATTTACCAGTGTACATTGCCAAAGAGCCACAGTAATACATCAGCACCCCCCGTCAGCTTCCCCGTCCTGCTCCCAGCGCCTCCCACCCACTGGCAGCACCCCCAATCAGCGCCTCTCCCTCCCTCCCTGCACCTTCCAGTCAGCTGTTTCATGGCGTGCAGGAGGCTCTGGGTCGGAGGGAGAAGGAGCAAGGGCACTGCAGGCTGAGGGGAAGGGGTAGGAAGGGGTGGACTGAGGGCAGGGCCTGTGGCAGAGCCAAGGATTGAGCAGTGAGCATCCCCCAGCTTATTGGAAAGTTGGCGCCTGTAGCTCCAGCTGCAGAGTCGGTGCCTATACAAGGAGCCGCATATTAACTTCTGAAGAGCCGCCTGTGACTCCAGACAAAAGGGTTGCAGTTTTTGCCTCCCATATACTGGGGCTGCTGGGGGCTGGTCCAGTCCCTGGCATAGGCTAGGTCAGCCCTCAGGGCTACTCTAAATGGTACCCCCTCCCTCAATGGCTTCTGTGGGCCATTGTAAAGCTGCAGAATTATGTGGGTCCCATCAATTCCTGTCACACCAATGCTCTACCTGTACCCAGCCTGGAATACTCCCTGCAAAGGGGACTTGTTTGGGTACCCTGTGCTTGTGCTAGTCACTGGAGTTGGAGAGGAGGACTTTATTCCTGCCTAATATCCCATTCGGGACCAGCCTAACTGTGAAAAGGGAATGTAGGGTGACAATGAATCAGGCCTTCTGTATCTTTTTGTGACACTCAATCTAAGGGATACATCCCATTAAATACTCTTTGGGCTATTTTTTTTATAGAGAGGTCAAATTCCAGGGGGAAGTACAATTGCATGATTTCTTCCCTTGCTACATGAATGCAACACAGCTTCTTTGCTTGTACTATATATCCATTGTCTTTACATTTCCATTCTCTGCGCATTGGAAGTACAACAGTTGTTAAACAAGAATCTAGACCAAGGGCTGGACTATGCCAGTACTCAATACCGTCCATTGATCAGGTGGTCCCAACAGCTTCTATAGAATTGAAGCTTTCTTTAAAATAAGGCTGAGATTTTCAAAGCAGCATGGGGAATGTGGACATCCAATTCCCATTAGGTTAAACTGGCCTTGGGAATTCAGATAGTATTGGCAGCTTTGAACAGCTCAGCCTAAAACAGGCAAAGGCAACCATCTTAATGTGACCCAGTGTAATGTTGCCTTTCCAAATCTGCAAATACAAACAGAATCAATTGCCATGGGAGGTGTGACCACTCTCTATTCATCCTAATATATGTTGACTCTGAAACTTACTGATGACATCTACATTGACAATATTCTTAGTTATCTCATTGGTGGCTATTTCAGCAGAAATATCTAGATACTGTAGGACCCTGGGTAGGGTTGGTTAGTGTACCAGTTTTTTTTTTGTTTTTTTTTAATTCACTGTGTTCTGACTCCTAATCTCAATTAAGAAAAAATCCCCTGGGTTCCTTACTCCTAAATGCCAGGTCAGTTTTGCTACAAAATACCGGTTATTAGAGTAACTAGCATATCGTATGTCATTTCTTCAAAAATACCGTGAGTTTCCAAAATCTGGTTTAATCCCTGCAGTTTCACAATGCTGTACAAGGTGTGACTTTTTACAAAAGTTCAGTTAAAAACGACTCTATTGCAAATAAATTTAGCAGCTGCTTGCCATAAAGTAACTATGGCTTAGAGTGGGGTTGGTCCTAAACTGTGAAAAATTAGAACTACTTTGAACATCCAGTGCTGTGTTTAATTCTGTGGATGCTTTCAAAAACATACTTCAAGAAAAACATTTAAAAATAGTTATCCACAGGTACCAATACAGGATTGACAGGGGTTAACATCACTGACATTATGTCAGAACTTCATATTGTTTTAATGGTTATTAATGCTCTGCTGTTGGAAGACAGATGGTGCCAGCTGTCAATTAGAATGCTACCTCTCCACTGGTGAGCCTAGGCCTACACTTGGAATAGGGGGGCTGTTAGATTCTCCACCCTGCCTGAGCTCCAACTCAGATGCAGTGTGTGGGGGTGGGTGGGTGGGGAGTTGTATTGAGCCGGTTACAGTTCCCTGATCCCAGGCCACCTGGCCCCAGAATGAGCCAAGTAGCCATCTGCTCTAGAGCCATGTTCTGAAGACAAGGGCAGTTTCGCCTGAGCCTGATCTCCATAGTAGGCCCACGTAGTGCGAAGTGTGGAAGAAAACAGGACAGGAAATGCAAATAAACACATTCTCCCATTGACTTCAATGGTCCTAGATCACTGTTAACAGCACCAGCCCTGAGTAGTACATGCTTTGCTTTCAATATTGAGCGTCTCTGGGCACCAATAGGGGAAAGCAGAAATGACAGACACCAAAGAGGAAAACTGTTGAGAGGAGAGAGGGAGGCAAAGCAACTTTCCAGTGTCAGGATGATGATGCATATGGAGCAGTTAATTAGCTTTGACTACATGATATTCATTATTCATCCAGATGTGCTTGTCCAGCGGCCTCACATGGGGATGGCTATTACTTTGCATAATACCCTTTGAATTACATCCACCATTAAGGGAGTGAAACAGATACCCAAAGGTGCAACATATCAGTGTATTGTATCAAATTAAGAGAGGCACTTTTTGGCAGGCTGTGATAAACTCGGGTTTAAGGTGGCATTAGATTAGGCTTTAAATGTATTATTGTTTTGAACAGAATAACAACTGAAAAGAGCTAAAAGCATTTCAGCTGGTAAAAAAAATGAAACAAAACTCTATTTCCTTTCTGCAGCCTGGAACCAAAACAGGATTGCACATCCTGGATAAAACGGCATTGGCCCACAAGGGGAGCAATTGATTGGATCATGCCAGTACTGGAACATGCTGAAAGCAGTTTTGACTCATTGGAAGGAATGGCTTGGGGGATCTGGCCAAATAATTTAGGCTCTCATTTGTCAAAGGGTATTTTTAAATGACTTATGTTAGTTGGGATTGGAAAAAAGCTCTGGTCTCTTCACCAGAAGGACTCTCAATACCAATGACGTCTCTTATTGCGCTTGCTTTATGGAGAATAGTTTGTCTTGGCATAACAGGTGTTCAAGGAAAGCACCATATATATTCATCTAGCATCCTACAAAACCTGGTTAGTGATGTGATCTTGTCAAAGGAACAGGTTTATTTTTATCCATTCTCTTTTAGCAAAAAGACCCGGAAATATATTATATTCGGACAACTAACTGAAGTTTCCTGATCACAGGTCCTGGTTCTAATGAGGGACTTCAATCACCCTGACATGTGCTGGGAAAGCAATACAGCAATGCACAGACAATCCAGGAAGGTTTTGGAGACTGTTGGGACAACTTCCTGGTACAAGTGCTGGAGGAACCAACTAGAAGCCGTGGTCCTCTTGACCTGCTGCTCACAAATAGGGAAGAATTGATAGGGGAAGTAGAAGTGGGGGCAACCTAGACAGCAGTGACCATGAGATGGTTGAGTTCAGGATCCTGACAAAAGGAAGAAAGGAGAGTAGAAAAATACTTCAGAAAAGCAGAGTTTGTGTCCCTTACGGAACTGATGGGCAGGATCCCCTGGGAGGTTAATATGAGCGGGAAAGGAATCCAGGAGAGATGGCTGTATTTTAAAGAAGCCTTATTGAACGTGCAGGAACAAACTCATCCCGATGTGCAGAAAGAATAGCAAATATGGCAGGCGAACAGCTTGGCTTAACAGTGAAATCTTCAGTGAGCTTAAACTCAAAAAGGAAGCTTACAAGAAGTGGAAATTTGGACAGATGACTAGGGAGGAGCATAAAAATATTGCTAGAGCATGCAGGGGTGTAAACAGGAAGGCCAAGGCATAATTGGAGTTGCAGCTAGCAAGGGACATGAAGTGGAACAAGAAGGGTTTCTACAGGTATGTTAGCAACAAGAAGTTGTTCAGGGAAAGTGTGGGTCCCTTACTGAATGGGGAAGGCAACATAGTGACAGATGATGTGGAAAAAGCTGAAGTACTCAATGGTTTTATTGCCTCGGTCTTCACTGACAAGGTCAGCTCCCAGACTGCTGCATTGGGAAACACAGTATGGGGAGGAGGTGAACAGCTGTCAGTGGTGAAAGAACAGGTTAAGGACTATTAGGAAAACTGGACATGCCCAAGTCTATGGGTCCCAATCTAATGCATCCAGGGGTAGTGAGGAAGTTGGCTGATGTGACTGCAGAGCCATTGTCCATTATCTCTGAAAATTCGTGGTGATCAGGGGAGGTCCTCTAGGATTGGAAAAAGGCAAATATAGTGCCTATATTTGCAAAAGGGAAGAAAGAGAACCCGGAGAACTACAGATGGGTCAGCCTTACTTCAGTCCCCAATAAAATCATGGAACAGGTCCTCAAGGAATCCATGTTGAAGCAGTTGGAGGAGAGGAAGGTGATCAGGAACAGTCAACATGGATTCGCCACGGGTAAGTCATGCCTGACCAACCTGATTGCCTTCTATGATGAGATAACTGGCTCTGTGGATATGGGGAAAACAGTGGATGTGAAATATCTTGACTTTAGCAAAGCCTTTGATACGGTCTCCCAGAGTATTCTTGCTAGCAAGTTAAAGAGTATGATTGGATGAATGGACTATAAGGTGGATAGAAAGCTGGCTCAACAGGTAGTAATCAACGGCTCAATCTCTACTTGGCAGCTGGTATCAAGCGGAGTGCCCCAGGGGTTGGTCCTGGGGCCGGTTTTGTTCACTATCTTTATTAATGATCTGGAAGATGGGATGAATTGCACCCTCAGCAAATTTGCAGATGACACTAACCTAGGGCGAGAGGTAGATACACTGGAGTGACCTAGACAAATTGGAGGATTGGGCCAAAAGAAATCTGATGAGGTTCAACAAAGACAAATGCAGAGTCCTGAACTTAGGAAGAATCCCATGCACTGCTACAGGCTGGGGACTGACTGGCTAAGCATCAGTTCTGAAGAAAAGGACCTGGGGATTTCAGTGGGCGAGAAGCTAGATATGAGTCAGCAGTGTGCCCTTGTTGCCAAGAAGTCCAACAGCATATTGGGCTGAATTAGTGGGAACATTGAGGGAAGTGATTATTCCCCTCTATTTGGCACTGGTGAGGTCACATCTGGAGTATTTTGTCCAGTTTTGGTCCTCCCACTACAGAAGAGATGTGGACAAATTGGAGAGAGACCAGCGGAGGGCAATGAAAATGATTGGGGGCTGAGGCACATGACTTACGAGGAGAGGCTGATGGAACTGGGGTTATTTAGTCTGCAGAAAAGAAAAGTGACGGGGGATTTGATATCAGCCTTCAACTACCTGAAGGGGCTTCCAAAGAGGATCGAACTAGACTGTTCTCAGTGGTGGCAGATGACAGAAGAAGAAGCAATGGTCTCATGTTGCAGTGGGGGAGGTCTAGGTTGGATATTAGGAAACACTATTTTATTAGGAGGGTGGTGAAACAATGGAATGGGTTGCCTAGGGAGGTGGTGGAATCTCCATCCTTGGAGGTTTTTAAGGCCCAGCTTGACAAAGCCTTGGCTGGGATGATTTAGTTGGGGTTGGTCCAGCTTTGAGCAGGGGATTGGACTGAATGACCTCCTGAGGTCTCTTCCAACCCTGATATTCTATGATTCTATATTGGTGATGGGCCATGGCAACTGTGGTCCTGGGTTTTACACGGTTTTTTTTATCACTGTAACTCAGTGGATTTCTTCCTGATTTACACTTCAAAAGAGAATTGGATATTTTATATGGAAACCAAGAATATCCAAAGTTATCATCATTACTTATAACAAATTTTGGAAGGGGTGTTAAATCTGATGCTATAGTTATTCTTTAAGTATTAAAGACCAGGAGGCAAATCATTCCACATCTGCCTACTGCAGAGTTCTCATACATTCTTCTGAAGAATCTGGTGCTGTCCATAGTAAGATACAGGATATTGGAATAGATATCTGAGTCTGATTCCAGTCTTTAAATGGCTATCTTCCCATGTACACTGGGGTAAATGAGAGTAGAATCAGGGCTTAGTTAGGCCAAGGCTTTGGTTTCTTTTTGGAGCTAAATGAAGCCCACTAATTTTGGGACACTTTTAAAAAAAATTGCACACACAGTTGTAATAATAAATAGCCGTTATGACAGCTAACATCATGACTGTACAGTCCGGGCAGGTGATTAGATGCCTAAACTGAATTATTTTCAGTCAGATTTTGTTAAGTTCTGGCACGAAACACTGATTAAGGAACCAGTACTACAAGTAGAGATAGCTAATGATCCTTTTATATTTAATATCAGAAGTCTTTTTTTCAGCTGCTAAGCTTAAGTATCTTAAATATAATATACTTGAAACAGCAGAAATTTTAATTTAACCCTTTCTGTTCTCATAACGGTGACTAAAATATTTATAAGGTTTGAATATGGAGGATTTTTCAGGAATCATTTTAAAACTAACTAATCAAATTAACCTTCTTTACCATCAATCTAGAAAAAAGTGTTTATTTTGCAACATTAACATTTGTTTTATTGACAAAACCTGTATTTGAAACTGAGTTATGACCCAAATGTATGCAATATAATTTTTTAATCCACATACATTATTTCAGTTTCATGTGGTTTGCTACAAGACAGGAACGTGTTCTTTGTTTTGTTGAACCATTATTTGTGGATCTAGGTATTGGTACTAGGTACACTTCAAAAGGTTTATTATGCTCTAATGAGACGTTGCTACAGATTACCTTAAAATGAATTTTAAAGCTACTGGGTCAGATTCAGATCCCCAGCCGGTATAAAGCAGGGTGACTCCACTGACGCTAAGGAGGCTATGCTGATTTGTGTCAGCTAAGGATCTGGTCCATTATCTAAATTACTAAAAAAGATTGCATAAAAGTTGTTTTGATTCTACTTTAGAAGAAATAATTTAAGATGTTCTAATTTAGAAGAAATAAATAACTGCATACTTACTTTCTGGGTACATGGCTGTGATGGGGCAAGGCCAGATGGCTACAGTGAAGTAGTGAGGAACAGTAAGTAGTTAGCCCCAGGCTAAACAAAGCCCTGGTATCATGGTAACCAAATGGCAGTTGCTCCAGGTTAATCAAGACACCTGGGGACAATTTAGGCAGTGGAGATAGCTACATTGATTGGGACACTTGAAGCCAATCAAGGGCTGGCTGGAACTAGTTAAAAGCCTCCCAGTTAGTCAGTGAGGTGCGCATGTGAGGAGCTAGGAGCAAGAGGCGCAAGGAGTGAGAGTGAAAGAGTGAGCTGCTGCTGGAGGACTGAGTACAACCATTATCAGACACCAGGAGGAAGGTCCTGTGGTGAGGATAAAGAAGGTGTTTGAAGGAGGCCATGGGGAAGTAGCCCAGGGAGTTGTAGCTGTCATGCAGCTGTTACAGGAGGCACTATAGACAGCTGCAGTCCACAGGGCCCTGGGCTGGAACCCGGAGTAGAAGATGGGCCCAGGTTCCCCCCAAACCTCCCAACTCCTGATCAGAAACAGGAGGAGTTGACCCAGACTGTGCATTCCACCAGAGGGGAAGGTCACGGAGGTGAGCAAATCCACCAATAAGCACAGGACCCACCAAGGTAGAGGAGGAACTTTGTCACAATGGCACATACAACAAGCTGTTACAAAAAACATGACATTATTATTTGTACTGCGTCAAATAAAATGAAATGAAAAAAACCTTTTGAGCTATCATCTGATTTAGTTTTAAAATAAAATGAGCTATTTTTTTTACCTTTTGATATAAATGCCAATATAATGAGAAATGATTTTCCGCCCATGTATATTGTATATCATGTTTTATAGGCAGGTGACACAGGTATTATTGGCATTTAAAGTTTGATCACTGATAATGAAAAAACTATACAACTTCATTTCCAAAACTTGTTTATATTCTCAGGGCTAAACTCTTAGCCATAGGCTCAAAGAATGCACCTCCAAATGTGTACACATCCTATTGTGGCCTATTCCTGCAACTGCACCTCCAGACCCACATATTTACAGCTGTAAATAGATATCTGTGCTGTGCCAACATCTGTCTTGTTTGCACATGCGTTTGTCTGGGTTTGTATATGAATGAGTGTTCAACTGGGAAATTGGCACTTAGTGTGTTTATTCAAGCACGAATATACTTGTGCTTATTTCTGACTAACTGTGTAATTGTCACAAAATTTACTTGAGTACCATCACACTTCCTCATATGTGCATGACTATGCCACCCTCTTATACACAATGTATAAGATGTAATACTACTACACACCACACAACAAAAACACTAACCCAGGAACCAATCCCTACAACAAAACCTGTTGCTAACTCTGTCCGCATATCTATTCAACGGACACCATCATAGGACCTAACCATATCAGCCACACCATCAGGGGCTCATTCACTTGCACAGCTACCAATGTGATATATGCCATCATGTGCCAGCAATGCCCCTCTGCCATGCACATTGGCCAAACCAGACAGTCTCTACACAAAAGAATAAATGGACACAAATCAGACATCAAGAATTGTAACATTCAAAAACCAGTCGGAGAACACTTCAATCTCCCTGGTCACTCTATAACAGACTTAAAAGTGGCAATTCTTCAACAGAAAAACTTCAAAAACAGACTTCAATGAGAAACTACAGAACTGGAATTAATTTGTTCCATAACCTTTAATTTTTGATGAAATGGAAAAGTCAGAGCAAGACATCCAAGTAGCAACTTCTGCATCACACTTGGTTTTGCTTAAAAGAGGAAACCATTCAATTCATTTGAATATAATTAAAAGCCTTTTAATCTGTATATATTTCTGATAAAATTGACTTAATCAGTCAAGTTAACCTTGCTGTTTCTACTAGTTTTGTCATGTTTAGAATAAAAAATAATCCTCTCCATTGTTTATAATGGCATATTATTTTGCATAGCATTATTCAAGTTTACATGTGGCTCTTTTCTCTAAAACTAGCCCTAAGGAAAAAAGAATTGTAAATTGACAAAGGACTAATCAGTGTCATATCCCCATTTATAATAGGAGACCCAAGGAACTGGCTGAATCATACAGTTGAGAGCTGAGTTAGTTTTCCAAATTGAATGGTCAAGTTGAAAAGCTTCAATCCCAAACCCTGCTCATTTGAAGAAGAAAATGTGGATTAAGAAATACACCATTGGTGGCAGAAAGTCTATAGTTATCTAAGCAGGACTTCGTGAAAACTACTAGTTGTAGTTTACAAGGTTCTGGTGAACTGAGCTGGTGGCAATTTTTATAACAAAGGGGTTTTTTGAAATCTTTTTGTGTGTGTGCAAATTAATCCCTTTTTGTGAAATATTTCATCTCCTTTTCAGGATTTTTATCAAAACATTATCCAGAGTTTCCTTTCCCTGAAAACTCTTTCAGTAAATGTCAATTTTTATAAGGTTTTTGATTGCAAAAATCTAAAAAATTGTGAAATAATGAAAATTAGGTTCTTTTTAAACACTTTGAAATGACAACTTTAGAATTGAGTGTTTTTTCAGGAAAATATGCTTTCATTTTTTGATCACATCTGCTAGTGAATAATACTTGGCAGGTTTTCATTGCAGGATCATGTAATCATAGGGCTTCACTTGGATTTTCATGTTTGTGGGAGATCCAAATGAAACCAGAATGAATTGCAGTGAAGCTTGCTTACTGCCTAATGAAACCAGTGCATTTCTCCAGAGTCTACCATCCCCGCCACAACTCCATGCTCACTGCTTACCTTTAAGTGTCTTCAAGGATGAGGGGAGAATGAGGTAGCTTGCAAGCTCTCCCCTGCCTGTCACTACTCTTCCTCCTACAGCTTTTTTGAAGTCTGGCTGGTAACTCCATACCCCCACATCCAACATCTTTTGGGTGATAGGTAGAATTTGTTTCACTGCTGAAATTTGTTTACTTCATTCTGAGTCATGGAAATATGAATGAACTCTATTGTCACAATGGATTCTGGGGTGTGTCAGCCCCAGAATGAGGGCAAAGAGCAGTAGCAATGAAACCAAAAGCTCATCCCTTGGCTTCACTGCTGCAGAAGAGAGGATAAGTAAGCTTCAGGAAGATTCTTATTTTATTTGAATCAGTTTGCCCATTCCTAACTGAGTTAGAAATGAACATGCACCTGGCTCCTTATTGTAGTGGGATATCCTTTTCACTTTGAAAATGGCAACCATTGGTGCTTGGTCTGAGAGAGCACATATGGTCTCTTTTTAAGGAAGACATCAGTGGCTGTTTTATTTTTTAATAATTGGCTGTAGATGATTCCCTCCTTTACCTCTCCCTGCAGTCCAGCTGAGTCATGCCCATTGTGCACCTGAACCTCACTGGCCTGGGGAGCCAGAGTCTAGAGGCAATCCCCAAACCTAGTGTTTGTTATATCAACTGACTGTGGTTCTGTAAGTGTAGCAGTAAAGGACAGTGGACACACCAAGAGATAGAAACTCAGCTCAGTGCTTTCTTACAAAGAACTCTAACAGATGTTTTATTCCTAACAGTTTATCTCATAATGCAACTCTGCATGGGAAAGTACTATGAGCATGCTTAGTCTTGGAGCAGGGCAGGATTAAGACCTTTAGAGGCCCTAAGCACTGAAAAGATTATGGTGCCCCCCTGCCATATGTAATTAAAAATAAAAACAATACTATACCGTAAAATAAAATTTTATTTTTCAAAATGACACAAAACTTACATGTATGCTGAAATTAAAATAGTTTCTTTCTAGATTTTCTGATTGCAAAATTCTGGATAAGTTCATTGAAGCTGACTCAATGAAGCATGTCTGCTTCCATACACAATAGAGAAAGTGAATCAAGTCTGCCTGACACGTTGTTCTCTGAGGGTTTTTTTTTCTTTTCAGCTGAGAAAAAGAGCGTTCTGCAGAGCGGTTAGTAATCATCAGTGTTAGAAAAATACATAGTGCGATCTCTACATTTGGAAATACACATTGTATTCCGTCTTTCAATATTGTGTCATGAAGATCAATGTGACTGAATTTCATTTTTCCTGTTTCATTCAACTTTGAATGCATATAACAGTGGAACTGCCGTACTTCTCCACAGAGATCCATGTTCAAGTCAACAGTGTATGAGTCAACTAGCTTTTTGGAACCTTGTGAATATTGTTCGTCAGATAAGTCCATATTGTTTAGACAAGAAAATCTGCTTGATACTTCTTTGTACACTTCACCTTTCCTCTTCATATTAGCTTCAAGTGTTTCAATTATAGTGTAGTAAGAAGATACGTGAAATTTGTCTCTAGGATTCAATGCTGTTTCTGTTGCACTACTATCATTTGCTTGTTTTTTTCCTGATTCACTTGCAGGACTGGGCTTCTTTGTAGGTAGTATCAGGCAAAATATCTTTTGATACATCTTCAAATCTTTCGAAATCATTCCTCAAAGTATTTAAGTGGTCTGCTAATGATTGACAGAGGTCTGAACATGTTTTCAAATCCAATTCTTTTTCTAGGAGAGCTTGACTTGTGTGGTAAAATTTTATTCCACACGGTCAACGTGAATACAAACTCTAGTTCTTGCATCATGTTTGCAATGTTTTCTGCCTCTTGTATAGTTTCTCCCTTTTGTGATTGAGCTTCAGTTATACTTTCTAATGCATCCACAATCTTTTGAGTAGGACTCCAGAATTGCACTTGTTGCCACTGCATGTGCCTCCCAGCGAGTATTAGAAAGAGATTTCAACACATGATCCTTGCCCAAATATGTTTTAAGAACTGCCCATCGGTGTGTAGAGGCAGAGAACAATGTATAAAGTAACTGGACTGTTGAGAAAAACCTTACTGCCACCAGACAACAATCAACAGCACTGCGGCCAACAAGATGGAGAGAGTGTGTAGCACATGGTATGAATATGGCATATTTGTTCTGTTCTAAAAGCTTCTTCTGCATTCCTTGATAACACCCTGACATGCTGGCAGTATTGTCATAAGACTGACCTCTGCACTTTGAGAAATCTATTTTGCAAACTTGGCACAATTAATGCAGTACTTGATTTGCCATTTCTTCACCAGTGTGGCTTTTCAAATTGAGGAATGTTATAAATCGTTCAACTGGTTTTCCATCTGTGGGAGATGCATATCTTAGTACAACACTCAATTGACCAATATATGAAAGATCAAGTGTACAGTCGACAGATAAACTGAAGTACCCAGCAGTACTTATTTCATCCACAATAGCTGAACGAACTATGTCACTCATTAGACCAATGAGTTCATCACATATTATCTTGGATAAGTGTGATGGGTTACTTTTGCCAGCATTCCCATATTTTGAGATATGGCCTGCTAAAAATGGGTCAAACTGAGCCACAAGCTCCAACAATTCCAAGAAATTTCCATTCTGCAATGATCCAAATGTGTCATTTGATCCCCGGAAAGGCAGAGCACGTTCAGCTAATGTTTGAATAACAGCTATAACATGCTGCAAGACATGTTGCCAGTATTCACACTCCCCTTTAATTTGTTCCTCCAATTTGTGTCAATCCAAAGCCCTGTCTTCGATTTAAATATGTCAACACTGAATCTCTGTGAGTAGTGCTATTTTCATGTTGTTCAATTAAAACAGTATTCCGCCAGTCACTAAAACCATCTGCAACAAACCTAGATGTTGAAGGTTTATATGCAAAAACTTTGCAAACAAAACAGTACACAGACCCTGTTGATAGCGAATACAGTAGCCATTCTTGAGTGTATTTCTCACCATTTGCTTTCATGCCAAAAAATATTTTTTATGGACAATATCTTGTTCGTTTGCCATTGGTGAAAGTCCGACATGATTTCTCAAATGGCCCAGTGTGGTGTTGACAGTCATTTGGTCCACGATCTATCCAGTAAGCTACATCATCGGTACTGAAATCAACTCACATACCAGGATCTTTTCTCCTATTATTTACAGCATGAGCAGGTTCAATCTCTGACACATCCACACCTTCTAGAACAATGTCTGTTTTACCCACTAGGGGTAGGATTATCAGTTAGTTTCTGATTTCCTCACATTATTTCGATCTACGTTAGTACTAAACCCCCTGGTTTAGGTGGGGATAAGTAATAAAAAGAGAACAGAAAATGGGGGAAGAGTGGGTAGTGGAGTGTAAGGAGTCTAACAAAGTTCTGATTTTGCCCATGATGACTACTTCAAAGCTTTTTTTGAAATATAAAATATCATTTTTTTTAAATCTCATTTTTTTGGTGCCCCCTGCTTTGCTGGTGCCCTAAGCACGTGCTTAGTCTGCTTATTGGGTAATCCAGCCCTGTTTGGAGGTAAATTGTATGAGGTGTCACTCAGCAACAATGCCTCCTTCTAATTAAAGAGCAGGGTAGGCATGTCAGTACAATCCTCCTTGTGTGGAAAAATGATGGTTAGAGTAGATAGCTTTGGAGAAGAGGACATAGTGGGACCCCACAGCTCTTCCAGGTATTTAGAAAGATGAAGGCTCTTTGTCCCAAGTAAAAAAAAAAAAAAAAAAAGTAGCAGTTCATTTTAAGATAGAAAAATGGCAGTTAAACCTTTAATTCTGAATTTAAGGAATTAAGGAAATATTCTCAGATTCATTTTTCTTTCTTGTAATGGCTATTAACTAACTCTCAAGGCTTGATTTATTCTCTGAAATTGCATGTGGTGAAAGAAGAGATAAGAAAAAAATCCAAAATCCAATTTATAATATCTGGACTGTTCTTTTGTAATAGGTCCCTCTACATCTTAGCATACAGAAACTTTGATTTTTCTCCCATGAGTCTTGTCTGATAGATTCATTAAGCATTGGGTCTGTCTCAGGTTGCAGGCATGCTGGTATTTCTTTCCAAAACTAGAAAGCCACATGAACATTAGTTAATAATCCTTTACTATGGTAAATATAAGCAGTTTGTCTAGAAATTTCAGTTAAGTGACCAAAATAATCTGGTTAGGATTTATTTAGCAGCACATGCAATATAAGTGCACATAAGAGATATGCTAGATCTTTTTTATATGTCTAGGGCTAAATCCTGAGGCCCTTAGTTACTGAATTTCAGTTCTTCAGCTGAAGATGGTGGAGTTTTCCTCAGTAAAGACTAAATAAAAATTGAGTAAGGACTTCATAATTTGACCTATTAGGAATATTCAAACCAAGACAACAATCCAGTGATGTCATACAATAACAACGGCATATTTCCAATACTCTATCCTCATTACCTATATACCAAGCAGAAGAGTATGTTCTTTTGAGCAGTGAGGCTGGGATTTTCAAAAAGCACCTTAGTTAAGCTTTTCAAAAAAAAATCAGTCAAATAAAAATTATCACTGAAAACTTTTTATTACTTTCTAAATTGAAAACCAAAAAAATAGTCTTTTCCCAAGGAAAAATTTTGAGAAAAAAATGTTGTTTCTTTCAAAAATGTTAATGGAAGACTCTAACTATTTTCCTTCCAGCTCTACAGGAGACTTGTGTTCCTCACGTACTATGGTGATTTTGAGAATGTCACCCAAAATGTCCATGCTTACTTATCAAATTATTGGGAGAAACTAAGAGTGGAAACAGGTATAAGTACCACCAGCTGGAAGTTAAAGACAGACAGATTGAAATTAGAAATAAGGCTCAATTTCTTAACAGTGAGGGTGATTAACCATTTGGGTCAAACTACCAAGGGAAGCGGTAAATGCTCCATCTCTTGACACCTTCAAATCAAGACTTTCAGGAAGATATACTTCAGTCTCAATACGAGGTTGTGCTTTAGGCTCAATGTTTTAGAATACGCTTTAGGTACAATACAGGGATAATTGAATGAAGTTCTATGGCTAATGTTGTACAGGAGGTCAGACTAGATGATCATTATGGTATCTTATGGCCTTAAATCTATTAATCTAATGATTTTGGAGGAACAGTTTCCTAATATATTGTGCACACAGCAAACTGCTACTGCTTTGTTTCAACACAGATCATGGATAGCTTCCTTTCCCTGTTCTCAAGCATGTGCACACAACCTGTTCAACTTTTAAGTGTGCTCACTATCAGGAGAGGATCCTTCTGAAATGCTAACATACCCTCACTCACGTTTCCTTCCAATGACAGCAGTATTAAGACCAATAACTTCTTAATAGGTGCCAATGAATCTTTAAGTATTTGATGTTTGTTGGCCAAATTCTGCTATATTGTAGGCATACTTGCTCTGTTGGCCTTAGGGATTCACCCATGCACATGCATCTGAGGACAGAATTTGACCCATAATTGATTATAAAATCATACATATCATAGGAAATTTATCAAATGAGTTGGGTGAGGGAGAGAATCCCTTTTACAGTATTTCGAGCAAATGTCTTTGGAAAGACTGAATTGGACTTGAGAATTTCTGGCTACCTGTTTGGTTATGCCAAGATTGCCAGATTTGTGGGACAGTATGAGTGTCTTCTGTTGTCATTTTGAATCTGCATGTACTGGATTATCAGATGGTAGTAAAAGACTCATAAAACAGACAGTACGTGATCTTGGCTTGTAAAGGTCAAGGAGGAGGCAGCTCATATTCTTCAGAGACCTCTTTTTGATTTTAAGTCCTGGCAGCAGAAACTAAACCTTCTTTAACCACCCTCTAGCCAACAGTACTACTCCAACCTGATCTATTGAACTTAAAACACATTTGATATGTATGATGGGGCTTACTACAAGGTCCTGCCACTCCACCTGAATAACTATAATGTGCTCATAAATCAGAGGAGAACATTCCTCTGTGACACTCTTCTGAATGGCCTACTGAGCTTATGCCTGTGTTAGCCATCAACGCCTCTTACATAAACACACATAGTACTCTAAAGTAGGGTCTTAGAAAAGCACAAACAATACATTGGCACAGAGAGGCCACACAAATTCAAGAGCTGCCAAGTGGAAACAAAAAAGCTCTCGCAGATAAAATACATTCCTAACAGATATATGCAGAGAGTAAATAATTCATCCTGGATTTCATTCCTCACAACATGCAAAGGCCAAATGCAGAAACAATTCACCCTCTTCTCCCTCCCTTTGCCCCTACCCACCCAAAAAAAGAAAAGAAAAAGAAAAAAATGAAAATAAGAGACTTCAGCAAAATAATGGTTCAGGAAACTTCAAATTACGTGAGATTCATTTTAAGCGTAACTAACATTTTGTATAAACCTCAGTTTGTACAGTTCAGCATTTCTAATTTAAGTAATTTAAAACCAAAGAATACCTCATTTGCATGCAACAGAGGTCATTGTTCATTTAAATTAAAAAATGGCTAGTTGAGACTCCCGATGGAATTGATCCAAATGGAAGACCGGGGATCTAATCGAGCAAAGCACTTAAGCATGTGCTTAAAGTTAAGCATGTGCATAGACCCACAGAAGTCAACAGGGCTATTCAGATATTTAAAATTAAATGTATGCTTTGGTGGGTCAGGGGCCAGATGAATTAATCCTTTATTCTTGAGCAGAAAAGCTTGTTACATTTATTGATCTATTTAAATCTGAGAGAAGGATGAGCATCTGATTATGTGATACTGATGGACCAGATGCACACAGCTTTTACTCTAAGCTGTGTAAGGTTGCCATGATTTGGCCTTAAAATGATAAACATTCAAACTTATTTATGAAATAATCTCACTTACATAGTCACCTCTCAAAGGAGTTATAGTCTCTGCCTTTCCAGTTACCTGCTCTTTATTTTAAACATAGGCTTGTGCATGGGCTAGAGAAATGTAACACGAAGCTCAGCTCAGCAAGAGAGATAGATGTTAAAGAGCATCCCCATCACACATATACTGGGCTGCCCCACTATTACTCTTATAAAATCAGTGTGCTCACACTGGCCTGGGCTTTGATCTTAGTCAATAAGGAAAATGCTCCAAACAATAGCAGATGGAACACACACAGTCAAAAGTGACAACAGGCCATGAACAACAGACATGCCTGCTGTATCTTTCATGTGTGTTACAAATCACTGGAGATTGACAAAGTTAACAGGTGCCCTGAGAGATACACCCCACCAGCCGAATATCGACATGTAGAGGTGGCCAATGTTTGGAGGAGCAGGTAGGAAAAGAAACAAGGAACAACCTTTGTATGGTGGGTGGTCTTCTTGTTATCTTGTTACAAATGGCAATGTCTTCGTGCACAACTGGGTGCCATAACATAAGCATTTGAACACATGAAAATCGGGCCCACAGTTGAGACTAGACAGTAGTAGGACTTGGCATTGCTGTGCACCTGCATTGCAAACCTTCTGACTCTCCACTCCCATTGAAGTCAATGTGCTCAGCACCTTGCAGGATCCAACCCCAGATGACCAGTGATATTGTTCTGAATATAATTTTTGTACATGCAATGGATTGCAATGCCATTTTCCTCTAAGTACTTTTCCTAGTAAATATAACTGACCAAGTCCTGAGCTCCTTATTCAGATTTACTCAGTCCTTAGAGGTAAATTCCTATCAGTGTCAAACATTTTATAATAATTCAAAGTGACAGTATATTTTAGAGAATGATAAACTAAGCGGGGTGTAGAAAGAAATCTGGGTGTAGTATTTATTTACTTTTCAAAACTTATTTTGATTTTTAAAACCATTCGAAGAGTGCCCAACCTATGCAAAAAAGCATGCAGCGGGCCTAGCACTGGGTTGCTGATTTGATGTCATGGTCTTTACTGCGGTGGACAAACCTTTGGTCTGAGTAAGTATTATTAAAAGATTTTTACATCCACAAAAGCAAAGGCTAAACAGCAACTTGAGACATAGGCTGCCCTTGGTAGTGGCTCATCACTGTGGTGCAGCTGTCACCTTACCAGTGACAGCATCTGCTGCAATAGAAAAGTGACATTTAGGCTTAGAATCCTTTGAAAACTGACAATCCTGTTTATAAAAAAATCAACCTCTATTTACACAGTGTTTTCCAAATAATAATTTACTTAAGGTTCAATCCTGCAAGTGCTGAGCACTGTGGCTGATCTGGCAAAACACTTAAGCATGTGCTTAACCTTTTTTGTTAGTGGGACTGCTTATGTGCTTAAAGTTAAACACC
Source organism: Gopherus evgoodei (assembly GCF_007399415.2). Lineage (NCBI taxonomy): Eukaryota > Metazoa > Chordata > Testudines > Testudinidae > Gopherus > Gopherus evgoodei. The sequence goes on along the minus strand of NC_044325.1, from coordinate 108,813,130 downwards.
TGCTTAAGTGCTTTGCTGGACTGGAACCAGTATGCTCAATACCGCATAGATTTTCTTAGTTTCTCAGTTCATAGGCAGTCTTCAAAATGGTTTAATTGCAGCTGTTGGATCTGCATAATCATTGAGCTCTGACAGATACACATGCATTGAAAATCTCTAGAAATAAACTCTCCAGGAGCAATTTGAAAATAAGTAACTTCATGGGCATTTACACGATTGCATGTTACATGGTTTACTTGTTATAGTCTACAGACTCCAATGATCCTTGACTAGTTCTTTGGCAGAGGGGGGAAAATCAACAGACAGTAGAAGCAAAATATCTACTACAAAACAAAAACAATTTGCCCATCTTTTCTTTTCAGAATAAAAAGCCTCCCTACTTTAGACATTACCCTCAAAATGAAAAGTTCAATACTACCTCACTCCAGCTGGACTGCACTCCTCGGCCCAGCACACTGTTACAGAAAGCAGAATGCTATTACCTTTAGTTACTGCTAAATGTTTATTTTAAACCGGAAATAGAACTGGAATCATTTATGTTAACAGGATCTGAAGGATTTCTACTTATTTATCTTGGACCTCTTTTACTTAACAAACAAATCAATAAATCTCAGTTTTATCCATAATGCCACTGTCCAGACTAATTGACACCCGCTGGGGTTGTGACAGTAGCATGCACCTGTCTCAATCAGCAGGGCACATTTTTTTTTTCGCTGGAGATGATGGCCATGATAATCACCAAGAATGACTCTCCCCCTTATGCTTGTATGATAGACCTAGAAACTTACTACAGTGTCATGAGTTTAGATACAGAACTGGTTCTCAAATTATAACACTTAAATTCAGGGGTCAGTGCAGTAAAAGCAGATGCAATTACGCTTTTAGCCATCATGACTGCATCACAATGGCTATTTCTACGGCAAAAGAACTTTGTTCGTTGTATATCAGGTCTGGCAATAATCTATTTCTCTGCTCTATAGTACACATGGGCTTTTTATCCCTTAAAGCCAACCTTGGATTAACAGTAGCCTCCTGAAAATCAGAAAGGATTTTCCCCTTCTTTAATTCAAACTTTGAGTAATTTTAAGCAGACTTTTTGTCCCATCCAGTTGTCCACCACTTTCTCAGTACTATAAATAGAGAAATACAGAAACCATTTAGAGTTCATAGAGAGTGGAGTAACATCAAAATGGGACAAAGGAGATGCCACAATTCCGAAGTTTGGCTCCAAGAGTCCAATAGTATGGGTAAGGGGGTGTGTCCAGATTGCTATGCCCACACAGAGCCATTGACTTCGTTTGCATTCTGCAGGGTGCAGCAGTCACATGCTATCCATTGCAGGACTGGAACATGAATCTCAGTTATGTACAGATGGTTCTACTACAATTTGTCTCCTTACAATAAGTCAACTATTTAAAACATAATAATGTGGCCAATGAAAATGTTGGCCATATTTATCTCTCTGTCTTTACATTTGGCTACTGCTTTCTCCCACTGCTTTCATTCATTGCCCAGGTGAAATTATTTTTTATCGTAGATGTATCTTTTCATTTTTCCAATCTGAATATCACTCCATTATTTTCTGCCTGTGTTTCCAGTCCCATTCAGTCTCTTTGTATTATTTCTTTGTCTTTGCTGGTGTTTGCAACTCTTTCTAGATTAATGGAATTTGCAGTTAAACTTAATGTCTATTATCTTTCTCAAATTACTCATGAAGGAACTCATGATACTTTTATGCAAGTCAGGTAGCACTTTACTTGACAAGCCATCTTATTGATTCCACTGGGACTAATTGTGACGCAAGATAAAATTCAGCATAAGTAAGAGCATTAGAATGTGCCCTAAAGATGTTAAACAAGACCATATCTATCACCAATCTACCGTAGTTGTATCCAGCTAGACACCACTCTCAACACATTGCTGTTGTTTATTATCTTTTTTTAAAGCTTTTAAAGCAACTGTTTATTCCTATGAGAGTGTGAGACCCATCTCAGATTCATTACTGTATGTCAATATAGTGCCATTCCTCTGTGACTCTTGTATGCTATAGGCCATTCCTACTCAGCAAAGCATTTAAGCACGTGCCTAACTTTAGAAATGTGCTTAAGTGCTCAACTGAATAGAGACATTTAAAAGCTTTTCTGCATTGTGGCCCAATTTTGTAATTTTATTTTAAGAAGAGATTTTTTTTAAAAAAAACCTCTAATTTGTTTTTTGAAATATTATTAGGTTAATTACATTAAATAAATCCAACAACCTCTGTGACACTGGAAATAAACAATATGAATACATCTTTATGAATCTATTGTCCTTGTAACCTCTAAAAGTTTAATCAGATATAAAGGTTTCAAGGTGCTACACAACTGGAAGACAATCTGTGTAACAATATTTACACAGTATGCACAACAGAATAGTGCAGATACAATGCAAGATACAGGTACGGAAAGTCATTCTAGTGCAAACCAGTGGCACAGCAGCAGCAAAATGCAACACCATGGACCAACTCTAAGTCTGGGTTCCCAGTTTGGATGAGTGAGAGATGACACACTCTAAAAAGGAGAATGAGATGAAGAGTATTAGCTGGTGGAAAACATTCAGGTGTCTGAATGTTGATGGCAGGGTCAGAGAGAATAAGGGAGAAGGCAAGAGGAGTTTGAAATAATCAGATCAGAAGCAGGGAGCTGTGTTGACAGATTGTGAAAACTCAAGAATACCTAAGAGAGAAAAGAAATTAGAAGTGAATTGGGTGTGAGGGGTCACTGACATCCATAATAAAGTTTCCAGTTATAAGAAGAATAGGGACCTGAATCAAAGCACATGGGATTCAATGGAAAGACTCCCAGTTGCTTCAGTGGATTGTGGATAAGGGCTTGGAAAAACAAATCCAAATATAAGGAAATAAAATCAAGTAATTTGCATTACGTGGACTATAGATTCCCCACCATTCAGACAGCACACTGGGATAGACAGACAGAAGTGTAGGAAGGATTCATTATTGTCTGCAAGGGGAAAAATTTAAAATTAAGTTTGGTGATGCCACCTGCCCTTTCAAACTGTAGCAGCAAATGAGCGAGGAATTTTGAAAGATTCTTAAGCCATGGTTGGAGGAGAGATAGCAGCATGTGTGATGGAAGTGAACCCTTCTCAGTTCGAGATCAGGGGAAGAAACCAAAGATCCCAGGATTCATGTCCCATACTGCTAAATGTTTGGTGTTTTGTTGAGATGATGACTTTAGTCTGTAGTCTTAAAGAAGGCAGCTAGGGGACTTTGGTTCCCCTCACGTATGTCTACCACATGGTGGCCACAGATGAAGAAATGCTAGAACCATGACAAGCCTCTAATTATGTGCCTAGCACAGTGGGAAAATATAAAACATTCCAGTTTGGTCTTAAATAGAATATTGTCTAGTAAAATGAACTTGAAAGACAGCAACAGGGCTATGTCCTATGTCTGTCATTTTCAATCATGTTTTTCCCCCAATATCTAATATTTTAATATACATGTCAGTCATAAATTTCAGAATGGAAGATACCTCCAGCAAGTGATGATACTTACATGAAATTATATTTGGACTAATAGCTAAAACATGTTAGAAAAATACAAGAAATCAAATATGATTAGGGGTATACAATAGATTCTCCTAGTTTCTGGTTTTGTGATTTTTTTATTGAGCCACTTCTTTATTGTGAACTGCCAGTTAATTTTTTGTTGTTGTTAAATTCTTTGTTTAACCATAACTGTGACCAAAGAGAGGAATGCACTTGACAAGTGCAATAAAGCAACTGCTCAATGTTTATGGCAAGTGCTATACTTTTACACTATTAATTCAAATTGCCTGGAATCTTATAAAAATGTGAACAGTATAGGATTACCTACCTTGCTAGAACACACTTGAAATGGATCATACTACAAAGTAGCACACGTTTCCCTATCAAATTTTAGGGAAAATATTCTTGAGGATATTCTTGGAGCACAAATACTAAAATTAATTCTGCATTGATTCTAAAACTATTCAGACAAAACAATGTACCAAGATGATGTTTTTAAGTGGAATATACAATATTTCAGAGGTGGATTGAAGTGTGAAGTGCATAATAACCTTTTGTTCTGGAGTTCTTTTAATGAATTTATCCCACTGGATGTAGCAGCCTTTGCAATAGCATTAACCTTATCCTTAACACTTCTATAAGTGAACACAACCAAAGACACTTGAACCTATTAGAAGGTGTTGCAATGAGGAGGAAGTAATCCAGAACCAAAAAGGACAAATATTTTCTCAAGTTTATGAAAGATTGTATAGGAAATTTTACTACTCAAGACTAATTGATGAAATTTGCTTTGAGCCGGTTGGTCTACAGATTTTCGCTGAAAACTAACATTTTCATTTGAATATTCAAAGGGCTGCATCTGCAGATAAATTATTTATGTTTGTATTGCAAATTAAAGCCCAGATGCAGCAAAGTACTTAAACACATGCTTAAGTTTTATAGACTTCAGTGGGATTTAAGCATGCACTTAAGTGATTTGCTGAGTAGGAGTGGACTGCAGCACATGCTTAACTGCTCTACTGAATCTGGGCCTAAAATTCCAATGTTAATGTTAAGTACTAAAAATCAGTCCTAGACTTTAAACTATAGTTCAATCAGTATTTAACTGAGGTTCTGACATAAATAGTGGTTGTGTAATGGGGCACCTTGGTGTTCCATTTATTTTTTTCTGCTCAGTGATTGCCATAGCAAATTTGGGGGCAAATTTTGCTCATCGTCTTCTTACAAGTAATTCAACTGAAAAACACCAGGAATAGTCACATGATAAGAATAGACTCTTAGGCGCTGAACTGGGACTGTGGAGATCTGGATTCCATAGGCTGCTTCCTATTTGACTCCTGGCAAGTTGCTTAATTACACTGTCCTTCACCTCCCCATCTATAAATGAGGATATGAGAACCTCCTTTGTCTGCCAACCTTATTTAGATAATTGTCTTTGTGGAGCAGGGACTGTCTTTCACTGTATATCTGCATAGTGTCTAGTACAGGGGTAGGCAACCTATGGCAAGTGTGCTGAAGGCAGCACATGAGCTGATTTTCAGTGACACTCACACTGGCCACCGGTCTGGGGGACTGCATTTTAATTTCATTTTAAATGAAGCGTCTTAAACCTTATTTACTTTACATACAACAATAGTTTAGTTATATATTATAGATTTATAGAAAGAGACCTTCTAAGAATGTTAAAATGTATGACTGACACATGAAACCTTAAATTAGAGTGAATAAATGAAGACTCGGCACACTACTTCTGAAAGGTTGCCAACCCATGTTCTAGCACATTGGGGTACCTATCTCAGATGGAGCTTCTAGGCATTATTGTGATACACATAATTAATAATGAGGGTGAATAAAATTAGTCTTTACTCAAGCTGAAACTTGATTTTTCCAAATGCAATCACAGCAAATCAACTCAGATATTTGAAACATTTCCTTTTCTTTTAAGTTCTGCCCATCACCACCAAATTCATATTTTTCAGTCAGAACTCACCCACTACTACAGGTATTCTAGACCCAAATAAGACTTTCTTCTCTTCAATGGTATTGATTCTGCAGGGCTAACAATACTGAAAACTAGTGGTTTGTTAACAAACTAAGGAAATATGACTTGGATGACATGTGAGGCCAAATTTAACCCTTGTGTAGCTCTGTTGTCCTTATGGGATGGAGGTAAGAGTTTATTTTAACAGAGGCAATTTTCTGACTATTTCTCCACATTAAATATTGTTTGTTTTCATTCAGTGATTTAGGCAAAATTTGTAATTATCTAAGATACGACCACCATTCTACTCGCCATTAAGCGTCTGCGCCAGCCCCCATTGAAGCCAATTGGAGTTTTGCTTCTGACTTCAGTGACAGCAGAATCTGGCCCATAGGTGCCTTCCAAAAATTGGTTGCCTTGGTTTCACAGAAAGGTCATTGTGTTTTTGAATGCACCCTAGGGATGATGTTGACATTTTCCAGCTGTCTTGCTACATTATCCCCATGAATGTGGGAGGTAGATTTGTATTCTGGTTTTAAACTGCACTATTCTTCGGAAACAAATCACATCCCTAGTGAGGTTTGGTAACTTTCATCCTTTAAGCGGATCCAATCTATACTTTCATTTTTTAGAGGATTTCTTTTGGAAGGGTAGGGCTTGAAATTATATAAATGAAAGAACTGTGTTTAAGACTGGGTGCAGATTCCTTTACCTCTACATGTGCTTTTCCCCTTCCCAAGCTCATTGTAAGATGCTCTGCAGAGCGCAGGAGGAGAAGTTTATCACATGCTGTACATTATTCTGTAGCTAATGCCGGCTATAATTTCTTGCGCTCCGCTCACTAATCTCTTCCTCTCATGCATTATTTCCTGGTACAGTATTAGCAAACCACATGCTGATCCACTGGTCCTTCATGGATTTGGAAAATAATCCGTGAGCCCACAATGATGTAAAACATTAAATATTGTTTTAAGTATTGGAGGCGCCATCCTGCCTGCACGGTACTTAAGATGGGCAGTGCGCCAGCATGTCTGCTGGCATACAGCTGAGAAACAGAGCATGCCCACTTGCAGTGAACAAAGCAAAGCCCAGGACAATAAGGCAAGCATGATGACAGACAGAAAGAGGCTGGTATGTTCATATGCTGTTTGACCATTATATCAGCTTTGGAAATTATACTGTCTAGAGGGCTAAGAGTTTCTTTCTACACTCCTGCCTTACTGCCTGCACCTGCACATCTAAGGGGAGGCAAGAATGAAAGAATACTTTATTGCTCTTCCAAGGGCTCTTCAAAGTTATTTATCACATACCATTTTTGTACTAACTTTTTAATACTTTGCAGTTGCAAAGTGAAAAGGGAACAGAACCAAGAAAAGACACATACAACCTGGTGTTATTTGACAGGGCCATGAGGCAAAAAGCAAAGATGTTTCAGCTGTGTGTGTGTGTGTGTGTGTGTGTGTGTGTGTGTGTGTGTGTGTGTGTGTGTGTGTGTGTGTGTGTAAGTTTAAAATGCCTTCTTACTGAATGGCTGCTGACTTTGACACAACAGAAGTGGCCAATAGAAACCAGATGTGGTTTGATCACAGGACTGGGAGCTGGGAATTCCTGAATTCTAACCTTGCAACCTTGGTGACCTAGGACAAGTCACTCAGGCCCAGATTGTGCTTTTACACCCAGCCCTGAGTAAGAGGTGGTGAGTAAGCTGCACCATTCTAGACCAGCCCTGGGGACACTGTAAATCAGAGCTACTCCCATGAGTCACAACTTCTCCCTGTGCCCTGGAGGAAAAGTAAGTTACTTCATCCTTTCATCCCCATTGTGTACCTAGGCAGTATTCTGTCTGGCAAACAGAGGCAGAGACAACACCCTTCCCCACCCACTTGCTTACAGAAAGGACTATTTGGAAAGAAGTCCTGACTCTCTCCACTATGGTAAGAGTCACAGTCTGAGTAGATGGGTCAACTAGGGACCTAAGGGAGGAGGGGATATGCCCTCTTCCGCATCCATGCTACAGAGTCAGGATTGTGACAATCTAGACCCTAGTCTCTCCACATGTAGGATGCAAGCTAGCAATTCTTAACTACCTCTCATAGGTGCTGTGATGATGAGCCTGAAAAGAGGCTTTGAAAATGATGTGTAGTGAGTGTTATTTCTTGAGGTGGAGCTGGGTACTATAGGTGTTTGCAGGATCAGATTGAGAATTTTTGAGCTCAAGGGATAATTGAGCTTCCTTGGCCCCACTACTCCATCTGTTCATGTTCCTTGCTTTCTCCCTTATGTCCTTTTCCCTGCACATGGCATAAACCATATTTAAAGGACGTGTTGCACCCTTCTGGCAGCATTCTGTCAACTCAACCTCCTTCAAAGTCATCCTGATTGGTGAGACCACTGGTGGTGCTCCTTGGATGCCGACTGGCCAATGCTGCTGTTTGCCTCTTCTCTCTGGTGTACGTATTCTATATTCAGAGCATATACAGACAGCAGTGAGAATCAGCAGCTCAGCTCGGAAGCATCACCAACTGTCTCAAAATCTAGGCTTGAGAAATAGGAGCTCAAGGAGGCACTGTGGAGTATTTCCTGGGAAGCTAAAAGTGTTACAGATTATAGTCATTTGTAAAGGGTAGCTCATCCAATCAGGGAATAGAAACAAAATCATGTAACTGACATTACCAGTCACTTTGCTCAAATACTAAATTGTGAATATTGATATTCAAAGGAGTACTTCCCGGGAACAGTTCTCAAGTAACCCACATCAAACAAAAATAGGTAAAATTACAATCTCTCTTTGCAGGAAAGGTCAGGGAAAAGGGCTATATTTACAAAATTGTTTGTTGTGAATTTTGTCCACTTCTACTAAGTACTATAATTAACACAACAAAAGTCATCTACACCTATGGAGAGTTGATATCTTTGTGATAAACTGCAGAGATATAAGATGGATCATCTCACCTGCCCTTTAGACCACTGATCCATCTGTACCAAGATTCATTTCAACAGCTTCAAACAGCTATCATTGTTTAAAAATCCACCAATCATAAAAGTGTTTTCCCTTCCTCCTTCCCTTAAAATAGCCTGGCTCAGGGCCCTGGATGGACAAAATTCAGTGCTGGACCAGTGACAGATTTTCAGGATATAAAGTAATGTTGTAGTTTAAAGTACAATATGTCAAGATCCACCTGGGCTAGAAACAGGATTTTAATCCCTTTGGGAACGGGAGATTTTTCAGTTTCCTAATGGGACTTCACCTGCTTCTAGCCCTGCAAGAGCTCTAGAGTAAGGAATATAGAAGTTATTACTAGCAATTGAGCCCCATTAAAGGCGTATGTTCTTTTTTCAGTTATGCCAACACTTAAGTAAATGTCACATCCCATGCCCTTGGGAAGTTATTCCGCCTTAACATGGCTGAGGTGACCATTAAGGTTTTCTGTTGGAGTGCAAGTTTGATGAAGTTGGGCTATGTATTGCTCTTTTGCCAGAAGCTGGGAATGGGCAACAGGGGATGGATCACTTGATGATTCCCTTGTTCATTCTCTCTGGGGCACCTGGCATTGGTCACTGTCGGTAGACAGGATATTGGGCTAGATGGACCTTTGGTCTGACCCAGTATGGCCATTCTTATGTTGGCTGGCATCTATTGGAGCTGGATGTGAGCCTGGTAGAGTGGAGGGCATTATCAATAGCACTATAGGCAATGTGAAGGAGAGAGAAATGCTGGTGTCTTTCCTTTTAACTTCCTATTTCCATACTGATGTAAGCTTAACTGTCACTAAATGTATTAGGTTTTTGCCTCTTAATATTCATTATATGTGTCAACTCACCAGCATTTTGCAAGTAGCATGTGCAAATCAGTTGTCTCCTCCCTTCACACCTTGCTTGATCACTGCTGTTCAACCTGATTGGCTCAGCTTGCAGGTGAACAGGTTCAGGACCTCCTTTTAGCTTGATTGCTAAAAAAGGTAACATAGGTATGTGTCTGGTGGATGTGTAACCCACTGGTCCTTGTGTGTTGTGTGTCCCCTTTTGCACCTGATCTATAGGGGATGTCAGTCTGTTACAGCCCCCAAATACAGGCTGGCAATTTAGCTTCAGCTGTGGAGACTTGTGCTTCTAGTTTTGGAGTTTCCCAGTGTTTTGTCCACAATGGCAGCTTTCATGTCTGTAGCTACCTAAAGATAAGGGAGATAGTTATGATTCCATTTTCTGATTACGTTACCTTTTAAATGTAAAGTGTCAGTTTTGTCGTCTCTGGGCTGTGAGTCATCTCAAGACAGATGTTCTTGGGGAGTAAGAGACTCACATTATACCATTCCTTCTGGAGAGCTTGTACCTTTTTCTGGGCCCGTTGTTTTTTCCAGACTGACAGTCCTTTTTTGCCTTTGTTGTATTGGAAAACATGACAATGTGTATAACTTGAAATGATGTGGGAAAAATGTGAAGAAGAGTGAGATGATGAAATTCCACAGGGTCAATGTGCTGTATAATGTTAAATGAACCAGGGAAATTCTCATCAATAAATATCATTTTAGTGTGGTTTAATTTTTTTCATTGTTCATTGTAATAGGAAAGTACAGATTTCCCACATAACAACAGGAAACTTAGTTCCAACAACAGCAAGCAACCTTGAACTGGAGTGTGCTGGATTACTCACAGCAGAAACATGGCTGTTATGTGCTCATTTTTCTGTGTCCTGCCAAGGTCCGTTTGTGGGGGTGAGATGAAAATTTGTGTGTCAAACTGTGAAAAAGATCTAGGGTGTACACAGTCTTATGGAATGTCTAGAGGTTTTATGGATTCCCTCTTCTCTGCTTTCAGTTCCCTGACTCCTCTATTAGGCAGTGAAAACAAGAGGCACGAATTAGCAGTTGTTTATGAACTGTGTCATTCTTGCAAGATTTACTCATTCTTTTTATAGGACTAGGTTTGTATGTGTGTGTGAGAGAGCAAGAGAGAGAGAGATTTTTTCCCCTTCACACAGAAGGAAAATCAATTTTTTACTGTTTTCCATTTTAAATTGATTTTGTTGTTTTCCCCCTTGTTTCTATTTTATTTGCTTTTCATCTGCCTCCAAAAGTGGCATTCTTACAGTGATGACATCAGCTCTGCTGGCAACTAGGATTTTAGGGAACAGAACCTATAGGTCTAATCCAATGCCCAATAGAGTAAATGTGAGTCTTTTAATGGGTGTTGGATAAAACCCACAGTGGATGTCAGGGGGCACTGGATTAGGGTTAGTATCAGTTCTCATTAATATTTTTCTAGCTAGCATTGGCCTAAGTCTGGATCCATGAAGTCAATGGGAGTTTTGGCTGTTGACTTCATTGGATGCAGGTGTAACCTACATGTTTTTGTATACAGCATTTTATATTTAAGACCAAAGAGTGGCAGAGCACCAATCAGGGAGGAGAAAGGGATTTGTTTTAGTTAGGTGTGCAGAGCAGACCAGGGAGCCTGCTATAAGTGACCAGGAAAAAATCCACAAGAGGATATTGGTAATTACTGAGCAAAAAAGCAATAGCTGATTAAGTCAGTGTAGAAGCCATCATTAATGGCAGGCAAATGTACATGTCTTGATATATTCTCAGCTCAGGGGCTGAGCCAATCGGAGTGGAGAGAAGTGTGATATAAAATCTGATGAGCGTTCTCATTGGGCTCAGCTGGATGATGGAAGATAAAAGGCCAGGAAATGTGGTTTCTGTCAGGATTAGCTCTCAAAACCTGCTTGGCAACAAGTGACTCTTATTCCCATCTTTACCTACTAGGAAAGCTCTTATTAAAACTAATGTCTAGGCCATGCTGGAGTGCCATGTGGACCTAGAGAGTGCACTGGAAGGGAGGCTTTCAAGAGAATTATCAGAACAGAGAAACTAAAGAAAGTGAGTCTTCTGCATTTATGTAGGAGGCACGGCTATAGACTATAAAACCAAGCAGTTTCTTCCTGTTTCTGAAGATTTAGGTGATACACTCTATATTTTAGGCCACACTACAGACTAAGAACAGTCTCTGGGGAAGATCTGTAGGAAACAAGGGTGTGTATAGACATATGGATTAAGACAAAGAGTGTAAGTGTTCTCCTGATGCACTACAGTGATGATGCAGATGTTACAGATCAAGCTAATGTTTCATGAATATCCTTAGCGTATGTGGCAGAAAGTGAAATTTTGTATAAGAAGGATTATGCCGATCACCCTACCATCTCTATCCAACAAATTTCAAGTGATGTTTAAAATGCTTTGCTTGCTGCTTGTATTAAATGTGAATATTTATATACTAAGTAATTATGTGTTGTTTCTCTTGGACAGTTATTGGGAGCTATTAATAAGATCCAAGTTCAGGGTGTCAATACAACGGTCTGGGGTTTGACTCCCTCTTTAATGCTTTCTGAATAGTGCTGAAATGACAGAACTCTGGTTTTTGCTCCAGCTGAAAGTTCTGCTGAAGGGAAGGAGGTTGATCAAGTAGACAAGGCACTACATTGGAACTGTGTTCTCTTCCTGACTCTGGTACTAATCTGCTGTGTAACCTTGGATAAGTCACTCCTGCCCTATGTGTGTCTTGTAAACTTTCAACTGTTAGCTTGTAAGTATCAACTGTTATCACATAGGGAATGAGAGGTCCTGGAGATCAAATTTAGGTTGCTAGGGAAGAGATTGAAGTCCAAACCTCCATGGTAACATTCTCTGACATGCTTCCAGTTCCATGCACAGAGCCAGTTAGACAGGCAGAACTGCAGGGACTGAATGCATGGATGAGATGATGGTGTTCAGAGGAGAAATTTAGGGTTATCAGGAACTGGAGAAACTCCTGGGAAAGGAGGAGTCTGTACAGGAAGGATGGGCTCCACCTAAACCAAAAGAGAACCAGCCTGTTGGCTTATAAAATTAAAAAGGTCGTAAAGGAGTTTTTAAACTAAGGGAGGGGGGAAAGCCAACGGATGCAAAGGAGCACGTGGTTTGGACGCAGAAATCCATGGAAGATTCTCTGCAGCTTGAGGTCTTCAAACCACAATTTGAGGACTTCAGTAACTCAGACATAGGTTAGGGGTTTGTTATAGAAGTGGATGGGTAAGATTCTTTGGCCTGCATTGTGCAGGAGGTCAGACTAGATGATCATAATGGTCCCTTCTGACCTCAAAGTCTATGAGTCTATAAAAGGGGATATTCTATATTCTAGTGAAAAGGAGAGAATAGACATTGATAACCTATAGGTAGGAAATCAAGAGAAACAGTCAAATGAAAATGAGTCTCATTCAATTACATTATGCAAAGGCAAGCAACTAAATATTGACAAATTTTATAACTGCTTGTATACAAATGCAAGAAGTCTAAATACTAAGACAGGTGAACTTGAGTGCCTGAAATTAAAAAAGGATATTAATATAAGTAGGCATCACAGAAATTTGGTGGAATGATTATAATCAATAGCATATGATAATACTAGGGTACAAGATATATAGGAATGACAGAATAGGTCACACTGGTGGTGGAGTGGCACTATATGAAAGAGAAAGCATAGAGTCAAATATAGTAAACATCTTAAGATGAATCAAACCGTATCATAGAATCTCTGTGAATAGAAATTCCATGCTTAAATGATAATAATATGAGTATAGCAGTAGAAATATACTGTCGACCACCTGACCAGGATAATGATAGTGATTTTGAAATGCTCCGGGAGATTAGACAGGCTACACAAACAGAAAAACCAATAATAATGGGGGATTTCAGCTATCCCCATATTGACTCGGAACATGTCTCCTTTCTCCTCAGGATGGGATGCAGAGATAAAATTTCTAGACACCATTAGTGACTGCTTCTTGGAGCAGTTTGTCCTAAAACCCACAAGGGGACAGATAATTCTTGATTTAGTGGTAAGCAATGCACAGGAACTGTTCCAGGAAGCGATTATAGCTGAACTGTTCAGTAACAGCAACCATAATGTAATTAAATCTAACATCTTTGTAGGGGGGAAATACTAAAGAAACCCATTACAGTAGCATTTAACTTAAAAAAGGGGAACTACATAAATATGAGGAAGCTAGTTAAATGGAAATTAAAAAGGAACAGTCACAAGAGTGATATGTCTGCAAGCTGCATGGAAACTTTAAAAACACCATAACAGAAGTTCGAACTATATGTGTACCCCAAATAAAAATATAGCCAGAGGATCCAAAAAATGCTACCATGGCTAAACAAACAGGCAGGGACAAAAATACATTTTTTTAAAATTGGAGGTCAAATCCTATAGAAGAATATAGAAAGGAGCATAAACTCTGGCAAGTCAAGTGCAAAAATATAATTAGGCAGACCAAAGAAGAATTTGAAGAGCAACTAGCAAAAGATACAAAAACGAGGTTCATTAGAAGCTGGACAAATACCAGACAATTGGTGGGGCTACTGGTGGGGCTACTGGTGGTGTTAAAGGAGCACTCAAGGAAGACAAGGCCAAGGTGGAGAAGCTAAATGAATTCATTCTATTGGATATGGGGGAGATCTCCACACCTGAGCCATTTCTTTAAAGTGACAGATCTGAGGGACTGTCCCAGATTGAGCTGTCAATAGAAGAGGTTTGGGAACAAGCTGATAAATTTACAGTAATAAGTCACCAGGACCAGATGGTATTCACCCAAGACTTCTGAAGGAACTCAAATATGAAATTTCTTAACTACTATTTGTGTTATGTAATCTATTGCTTAAATCAGCCTCTGTATCAGATGACACATGGATAGTTGATGTAATGCCAATTTTTTAAAATGGCTCTACAGGTAATCCTGGCAACTACAGGCCAGTAAATTTAACTTCAGTACCAGGTAAATTGGTTGAAACTATAGTAAAGAACAGAATTATCAGACACACAGATAAACACAATTTGTTGGGGGAAGCATCAACACAGCTTTTATAAAGGGAAACCATACCTTACCAATCTATTAGAATTTTTGAGAGTCTCAACAAACATGAGGACAAGAGTGATCCAATGGTTATAGTGTACTTGAACTTTCAGAGATCCCTCACCAAACTATCTTAAGCAAAGTAGGCAATCTTGGGATAAGAGGGAAGGTCCTCTTATAGATCAGTAACTAGTTAAAAATTAGTAAAGAAAGGGTAGGAATAAATGGTCAGTTCTCACAGTAGAGAGAGGTAAATAGCAGGGTTCCCCAAGGATCTGTCCTGGGACCAGTGCTGTTCAACATATTCATAAATGATCTTGAAAAAGGGGTAAACAAGGAGGTGGCAAAAGCTGCAGACGATACAAAATTCCTCAACATATTTAAGTCCAAAGCTGATGGCAGATGAAGTTCAGTGCTGATATATGTAAAGTAATGCACAATGGAAAACATAATTCCAACTATATATGCAAAATGAAGGAGTATAAATTAGCTGTTGCTATTCAAGAAAGAGATCTTGGAGTTATTGTGAAAATGTGCTCAATGTGCAGCAGCACTCGAAAAGGTTAATTGAATATTAGGAATCATTAGGAAAGGGATAGATAATGAGACAGAAAATATAATAATGCTACTCTGTAAATCCATTGTATATCCACACCTTGAATACTGAGTGCCGTTCTAGTAGCCCTATCTCAAAAAAAATATAGGGAAAAAAGACAAAGAAGGGCAACAAAAATGATTAGGGGTATGGAACAGTTTTCATCTGAGGAGAGATTAAAAAGACTGGGAGTATTCATTTTGGAAAAAAGATGACTAAATTGAAATATGATGAAATCATGAGTGAGTGGAGAAAGTGAGTAAAGAAGTGTTATTTACCCCTTCACATAACATAAGAACCAGGTGTCGCCCAATGAAATTAATGCTCAGCAAGGTTAAACCAAACAAAAGGAAGTACTTTCTCACAGACCATACAGTCAAACTGTGGAGGTCGTTGTCTCGGGATGTTGTGAAGGCCAAAAGTATAACTGGGTTAAAAAAAGAATTAGATAAGTTCATGGAGGATAGATCCATCAATGGCTATTAGCCAAGACAGTCAGGGATGCAACCCCATGCTCTGAGTGACCCTAAACTGCTAGAAAGTTGGGACTTGAGCATGGGGATGGACCACTCAATAAATTGCCTTGTTCTGTTCATTCCCTCTGAAGCATCTGGCACCAGCCACTGATGGAAGACAGGATATTGGACTAGGTGGACCATTGCTCTGTCCCAGTAGGACTATTATTATGTTCTTAAGCTTGGTGGGGCCTGGACTGTCTCTTATCATATGTTTGCACAATGACAAACACAATGGGGACCCAGTCACAGTAGCATTATGAGAGGTCACCTAAAATACAAATAAATAATAATGAAAAGAAGAGGAGTGTCATAGTAGTTGCACGTAACTTTCCTCAATATACTTTTACATAGGTTCTTCGGGGCTGGCTTTGAAATGAGTGTTTCAAGAGAGAAAAACATAAAACTTCATGAACTAATTTAGTATGTAACTGTGAGCCCTAGTGATCTAAAATATGGCTGGAGTACATCTGTCTGGTGAATAGGCACACAAAAAATATATCTACCTGACATCTCAATAGAAGTCCTTTTTGAATTAACTGCCACTGTCTGGGTCACGCAGGCAATGGCCAAAATGAAAGACAGAAGAATAAAGATAGCCCAGAAGGATGGACTGATTTTTAACATCAGAAAAGTTCTCCATAATCTCTTTTCCATGATTCAGAATTATGTAAGTGCAGTAAATTGATGGGAACACATCAGATTTCTGCAGATGGAAGAGGAAAGGACAGAGCATATGCAATGTGTGCGTTTACACAGTTTGGAGCTAAGAGGATTCAGCCAAAGGTTAATCATAACCCACCCTAAACTGTTGTGCTGTGTGGTGTCAAACAGCTGTTGTGTTCTACCCCAGAGTTGGTGGCTGGATTTTTGTGGTGGGTGACATGAGCCCATTTCTCTTATGAACTACAAGCAGGGTATTATGAGGTGTATTTAGTTAATATTTGTAAAGTATGTTTAAGATCCTTGGATAAAAGGTACAATGGAAGTGACAAATAATAATAATCAATCAGCCATTCTGTCTTCTCACTTCTCATACACTGGGAGAAATGTGAAAAGGAATTAGTAGTACATTCTTGAAACATGAGTCAGTCTGTGCTGAGATGTCCAAGAAGAAAAGCTGTAAAAAAAAAAAAAAGAGTAGATGTGGGGAAACAATGGACTCCTCCAAGAGGAGATGAATCTTTGGCCACCTGTCATATCCTATGGCAAGCCAGCCTGTTGTCCCTTTACCAACAAGCATCCACAAGAGTCTGGCTATACATAGGAAAAGAAGACAAAGCTTTGAGCACTAGCCTTAGCTTGCAAAGACCCAGCTCAATGTACTCTTCACCTACACCCTTTGAGAAAGAGTGAGGTAAGCAAAAGGGGATGTGAAGACAAGAGACTTATAACATTGGTGCTTTGCAAGGACTGCGAACTATAGCAGAAGACTAGAATCATGCTGGCCTAGAAGAGCTAGCTACTCAAGGGAAGGACGAGCAACCATAAAGCATTTTGAGTAAGCTATCCGTGAGTGAAAACAGGAAGCTTTGGATGAAAGCTGACCTGAAACCTTAACTATAAACATTCCAAGCAGCATCCTGAGACATGTAGATATCTAATATACATATAGCATGACTATGCTTACATAGCTTCATCACATCTATAGCATGAGGCTTCTCCACTAAACACTGTCTCCCAGCAATGCAGGAAGGAAGCTGTGTACACTGTGAAGAATTTACTTTATTTTACTAGGGATATGCATGTTACCCTGTTTCTAATGATGTGCAAGGAACTCTTCATCCCTCCACCCACCCCTGTTTGCATGTAGTCTTTGATTTCAATGATTCATCAGCCTGTTTTCTCATGGGCCTTTATTGGCTTGTCCACTCCATTATTTTATCTTCAGCTCTTACCCTTAATTCCTCCTAGGATGCAATGAGAAGGCAAAGAGAATGACAGTCCAACAGAGATCCATACAGGAATATGCCAGTGAATGACAAGAATCATGGAAGATGTGAAATATTGTGGTGTTTTGTTTTTTACCCTGAGTAGTGGTGTAAGCCAAAGAGAATCCACACATCTGTAAAATGGCAGAAATTGTAAGGGATACTAAAACAATCATCCAGGAGTAAAGTCCTTCTGGTCTAAAATTCCAAACTTTGTCAGGGTAGCAATTTTAAGTGGCATTTACATAAAGATTTGAGAATGATATGGCATATATTCTATACTTGCCTGCCCAACATGTTGAAAGATCATCAAGACCCATCTCTGAAATACCTACCCAGCACGACCCTGAGGATGAGCTTGCTGGCAGGCCCAGAAAACCTGGGGTAGCTTTGGGTCCTTCTTGGAATCATCGCTTGATATGCTTGGGACTGCATCCTAAAAATATTTAAAGCTTTTCTTACATATATGAGTTTCTTAGAAGTTCAGAGCCTAACAATTATTAGAATGTCTCTTTAACTCATTGGAAACAAAATTTCTGAAGATGAAAAATTAAGAAAAATCTCTTGGCTTGTAGAAAATTAACATTGATGTTAGCTTTATTGTATGTCTACCATCTATACCCCTTTTCAGAGTGATTGGATCTATAATTGTGGGTTTTTTTAAAAAAATGCACGTTTTTGGAATTATTCACTTCCCCAAAAATTTCATTTAAAAGTAATTTCTTTTAAATATTTTTTAAAAAGTATTGCGCCAGTGTAGATCATTGGGGTGTTAGAGCACATTTGGAAGACTCTATTATCTATAGAGGTTCCTCATGGTTCATAATAGCTGCTCTTTGCATTAAACTATGGTCAACAGACCTGAAGATGAGAATCAAACGGTCAATGTGATCATAATCTTACCTTTGACTCTCAGCCAACACTCCTTGTGTGAACTTAGTTCTAATGCTCAAATCTGCTTCTTCCTAAGAGTCTATTTTTCCGTGTTCAATCCCATCTGTCATGCAACTTTCACACTCTGCTTCCAACTACTTCCAACAATAAAATCATTTTCCACTGGATTAAGACTGTTGTGGACAGCTTAGAAGCCTCCTGCTGGTTGGTGGGAAACCAAAACACTTAAAAAACCCAGGAAAGTGGACTTTGAAGAGAACATGGAGAGAAATTATGTTTCAAACAGATGTACAGACAAATAGCCACACTGTCTTGTGGTGTGGACTGTTTTCCTGCCCCATGGTTTAACCTAGGGAAGAGAATCAAAATGTGCAAGTTTAGAGTGCAAAAGCAGAAGGAGATCCTCTGTTTGTGTATGAAGAGTTCAATCCTGCATCCACTGATGTCAGTCTCAGAGCTCCCATTGACTTCTGTGGTGTAGGATCAGATCCCAAGATGACAGACTATTTTGCAGAAGTCACTGCTACTAATGATTGGTGGGTATTCTCTGTGTCCTATCATTCTGGCCCATTCCTGTCCTGTCATTGTTGCTGTCCTCTTCACTGGTTCGCACTTACATTTCTAGCATCCAACAGCTCAAAACCCACAGTAATTAGAGTCTGCTGATGCTGTGTCAGTGAAGGCTGATTACATCTATAACTGATTAGGCAGAACTGATAGATGAAAGTGTTTGCTGAGCTCTGTTGCTGATCCAGAAACAGAGAAGGCATAGCCTGAACACAGGGACACCTTTTTGGAGCTGAGAGGTACCATCGGGTGCTGTAGCCAAGCCCCTGCCTAGTGCTCAGTGAAATGATAGGTCACCATTCTGCTTCCTGCATGGGAGTGGCAGTTAGATCAGAGACTCCCTGCATCTTCAAACTCTCTAAGAATCTGATCCATGACCTATGGGACCTAATGGAGGTCTTTTCGTCGACTTATATGGGTTTAGGCTCAGGGTCCTAATGTGCCCATTCAAAATGAGGTAGAATTTAGTCCATTGTATGGATAGGGCTTAAGAGCATCATGTTCACAATATTATATCCTCCATTCATGCAGAAAACAGAGCTGGCCTAGTCCTGCTCCCATTGGAGTCAGTAGCAGGCCCTATGTGGTAAGATACGTTTTTTCCAAAAGGGTTCCTCACTATGAAAAAACTGCTTCTTTGAGAACTTCCAGTGTGGACTATGGTTAATGCTTTGCCTTGAATAACAAGAAGTGTCACTGCAAAATTCTCTTTACGTCAAAATCTAGCTAGGCCTGCTAACAATGGATGCTTAAACGTTATGCAGTCTCACTAGCATTTTTGTATGAAACTCACTGCTAACAAAAGCACTCAGCCTAGTGCTTATTAGCCTGGCAGATAGTTGTTTCAAGACAATAAAAGCAATGAAGAGCTCAATGTCTCTCTCTTTAGCTGTCACAGTACAGTGCTGGTAAGGTGGAGCCTGGCTCTTCTTCAGCATTTCTCCTGTGAGTCTTATACTTAATGACAAGCTAGTCTGAGAAAGCCCTTAAGGTCTCATCATTGCCAGCAACATTCTTCTTGTCTCATTTAATCTTTGACATGTATTCAGGGTTCATTCTGGAATGTTGCATACCTGGATTGGTTCTCCACCCGACTGTAAGAAGGCAGTGTTAGGGATTCACCACGTTGGAAAGAGATTTAGCAAATATTTAGAATCAAATTTAGTCTGTGAAAAGGGTAAAAAAACCCAAAAACACAGCGCCCAACTACAGACAAAACATGCGCAAGTGTATTCTGGAGCTATCAGACACTTGCCCTTCTTTGCAGGCTCAGTATAAGGTCTATTTCTGAAGTGTGCAGCCAGACAAGCTGCAAAGTAGGCCAAAACAGAGCATGGCTGCTCACACAGATTTTAGGCATACACATAGCAGTGAAATTCTCAAAAGAGGCTTCTGTGTATCATTCATGCCATCCCTGATTAGAGCAGTGGTTCATCTAGTCCAGTAGCTCTTCACTGACCAGAACCAGATGCTTCAGAGGCAAGTGCAAGAAACCCTGCAGTTGGCAGATATACGATAATCTGCCCTTAGTGAATTTACCTGCTAACCCCTCAAAAAGCTTAGATTATGCTCTGAAGCATGATAGGTTTATATCCCTTCCACATTTTTTAAAGTATTTATTATTGTAATTCCTGGATATTAGCCATATAAATGTCTAACATCTTGGTCTCAATGAGATCTTGTGGCAATGAGTTCCACTGGTTTGAATGTATCATCCTCAATCCATGAGTCCCAAGAATAGAATGATTTCCCAGTTTATTTGATGTTCAAGACAAGGTTAAACATATATGCAGCAAGGCTCTGGAGACACAACATTATCTGGTGGCAAAGTTGAGTAATTAAGACTCAGGGTTAGAGGTATGTGAGACTTACAGAAGTAGTTTGTGACGGTTGCCCAGCCTGTACCTTACAGATTTAGTTTGCAAAGGCTGAAAACTAATCAACCTCTGCATGGTCTCTTTGACGTAGAGGGAATGACAGTTGGGGAGAAGGGAGGTTTAACTGCCATTTATCAGGTGCAGCTGCAAACCTCAGGCCATGAATATGAACCACTGAACATGGACTGACATTGTTGACTCTTCAAACCTCATACCCAAGGTCATGTTTGAATGGATTCAGTATGAACACTTTGCACAGTTCTAGTCATGACTCATGGCTGTCACAAACTTACTTTGCACCATTGGGCAAATCATGTATATTCTTTGGTTGAAATCCAGGCCCCATTGAAGTCAATAGGAGTTTCACCATTGACTTCAAAAGGGCCAGGATTTCACTGTCTGTGCCTCAGTTTAACTGTCTGTAAAGTGGGCATAACAACATCTACTCCCACTGGTATTGTCACACTTAGTGATTATATTTGTAAAATGCATAGAAATCTTCTGAAGAAAGGCACAATATAACTGCAAAGTATTTTTAACACTGCTGAATAATGTTCTTCCTACTTTATGCATGGACTTGTCATGCATTATCCAGTTGGATATTTCCAACTCTATCATTTGGTAGAGAAGATGTTGGCTAAATCTTCTGGATTGCTTTGAAAATATCAGCTAATGTTTGCTGGTGTATATTGTTTTTCAAGAACAAAAAAACCTGAACCAGTTAAAAATCTCTGCTAATGAGCAGCAAGATAGATGCCATTACATAAAATACAGGGATACCAAACATCAGTGTGTGTAGAATATGTATATTCTAGGGTATGAACCAATTAAAGGAGCTGAAGCTAACATACTCACCAAATGAAACATTCATAGTCACTGGAGAATTTTCAGTATGATTTGGTCAGAAGAACAGCCATACTGGGTCAGACCAAACGTCCATCTAGCCGAGTATCCTGTCTTCCGACAGTGGTCAATGCCAGGTGCCCCAGAGGGAATGAACAGAACAGGTAATCACCAAGTGATCCAAGTGTGAATTTATTTGCATGGATTTCTTATTAGTGACATGTAGCTTTTCTCTTAGTAAGGGTGAAACAGCCACCAATCAGGTAATTTCTATGCACTTGCAGTTACTGTGCAGTTCTTAAGTAA
The DNA here is from genome assembly GCF_007399415.2 of Gopherus evgoodei. Taxonomy (NCBI): domain Eukaryota; kingdom Metazoa; phylum Chordata; order Testudines; family Testudinidae; genus Gopherus; species Gopherus evgoodei. The sequence goes on along the minus strand of NC_044325.1, from coordinate 108,791,185 downwards.
TACTTTGAGATACTTCATGGTGGCAGTGCAAATAAAACAATGGGTATGTCCCCAAGCTCAACATTCACTGATGTTACTTAAAAGTACTGGATCCCAGCAATGGAATTTGTGGGAAATTTGAATGATTCTACAGGATTTGAGATAATTCTATAGAGTTGTGACAGAACTATGAATAATTTGCAAACTCTGTCACCTTAATTTCATGTGAAACCATTGCTCCCTTAAAGAAAACATGAATTCAACCATAATTATAATTATCTATATGAAGTTACGAGAAGCAAACATACACTCAACTGCCTAGTTAATTTATACTGGAAGTAATTAGACACACCCAATAGGAAGCGTAATGGAATTTTACCATGAATTGCAATATTCTCTTCAAGTCAATGGTCTTTTCCATTAGATAATCCTCATAATAGAGTCACTCGGGGGGCAGGGGTTGGAAATTGGATTACTTAAAGTTTAAGAAAGTCATGAAATAAACCTTAGTAGCTTCTGTGTTTGCTTGTTCTTTACTGTTATTTACAACATGTTGAATGGCCTCTCACTAGCCTCTCACATGACTTGTCATTTACAAAATATACATCAGGATCGCACTGGAATTATTAACTATTTATTGCTTGTACAGGAGTGGCTTCTAGAGGCCCCAAACAGGCGCCCCAATTGTGCCATGTGCTGTACACACATAATTAAAAGACTGTCCCTCCTCCAGAGAGCTTATCCATCAGGAATTAAAAAAAAAGAATAATTCAGGTGGGGGTACCTAGTTTTCCATCTTGTACAAAACATGCGTGCCTCTGATTGAATAACAGACAATGGTGTATGCATGGACCTCCTCAGGCACTGTAATGGAGATATGGCCCTACCACTACCTTTTATTCTAATGGCAAGTCACTACGTTATTCAACCATAAAGACAACCGCTGCCATCTACTGGATAGAATCACAAGTGCTCATCTGTACCTACCTTTCAGGTCCTAATCCAGCAAATTGCTCTGCTATGCATTTACAGAGGGATCTGTCTGCATGGGGCAGGGTTCAGAATTGGGGCCATAGTTCTAACAGCTAGTGGAGGTTCTCCTCTAGCAGAAGTAGAAGGTGCTTGTGCTCTTAGAAGTTCCAAGCAGCCAGGATATTCAGCACAGTGACAACCATGAATTCTATAGATAGCCTACTGGGTTACAATACTTTGCATTATTCTAGGACTTCCCATTCAAGGATCTCAAAGTGCTTTACAAAGTTTAATTAATTAAGCCCCAGAGTGCTCCATGAGGTACAGCAGGGAAGTATTATCTCCATTTTACACACGGGAAAACTCAATCAGAAAGTTACTGCGTTCGCGGCTGAGTCTATATGGGAATAAAACCCTACATCAGTCCACCTCACCTGCATGGCTGCATTTGACCTGACTTAATCACAGCACTGAGTACAAAGGAAAAGCAAGGGCAGCACAGCTGGTGTTGGCTCCTGTGAACAAGCCGGTGGAACCACAGCTCTGCACCCAGAACATGTTACATGCCAGTCAGGGGAGCTGGGTGGACACAGATGAAGAGTATGTGCTGGGCCCTGTAGTAATAGATCACTTCCCTACCCCTCGCCCCCAATCCAAGAGTGCACTGAAGCAATTGCATCTCAGAGGGCTGCCTTGTGGCACAATCTCTGCCAGGGCACCCTTGCAGCTTACACACTGCTCCTTACTCAGGCTTGTGCCTCAAGGCACAATCATTTGCAAATTTGACACCATCAGCTCAGGATTAAACAAAGACTGTGAATGGCTAGCCAACTACAAAAGCAGTTTCTCCTCCCTTGGTTTTCACACCTCAACTGCTAGAAAAGGGCCTCATCCTCCCTGATTGAACTGACCTCATTATCTCCAGACTGATTCTGGCCTGCATATATATAGCTGCCTCTGGAAATTTCCACCACATGCGTCTAACGAAGTGGGTATTCATCCATGAAAGCTTATGCTCCAATATGCATGTTAGTCTGTACGGTGCCACAGGACTCTTTTTTGCTTTTTACAGTTCCAACTCGGTCACTCAAGATGTTTGCGCATTTCTAGGACCAGAGCCTAGATCCTCTGACTCCCATGCTTTAAACATAACTAACTGTCTACTTACAAGGCATTCGAAATGATGAGTTATATCTTAAAAGGAAATACCTTAAAATCAGTTCCTCCCTCACCGATCTTACCGAGATGTGAGTTCAGAATCCCATGTTTCCCTTCTAAATGCTGCTGGTATGTCCCTGGCAAGGCATAAGTTTAGGATCTTCCCTCATAAGTGCTGACAGCTGAAAGAAGCTCATGCAGCATGGAGAAATAGCTTCATGGGTTTCTGATCTCATTACCGCAACTCCTGGAAAGGAAACAAAGAATCCTAAAATCAGCTCCTGACAGGCAAATATAGGGAGGAACTGAATTCCCCGAAACCTGCTTTAAACGTCTACATATGTATTTTCATTAGATATATAAGGGCAACAAGCTAATCAGCTGGTGTAAACTGAAGCCAATTTCCATGAGCTCAGGATCTGGCCACAGAGGGGCATAGCTTGTAGGTATTCTGGCTGGGGCTACCTTCAGAAGCAGACCATGCTGTGGGTGAGCATTCCCGCCTTCTGTCCCCCTGCTGGAACATGGTTCCTGGCCTACCTGTGTAAGAGCAACCACAGTGAAGCCCAGGCATTATTCCTGATGGAAATATTCGCAGTTGTACTTAATGGGCTTGCAGAAACTTTTCGGTGTTTGTTTTAGCAAGGATTCAGGGTGGAATTCTGTGCCAATAGCTTTCAGATTAGTAGTGTGCAATACATGAGTCCACTTCACAAGCTTTTACTTCACACTCACAGCTGCTGTAGCGTTGCAGAAATAAACTTTACAGCTTTGGCTGCATCCTGTTAGTTCAGCACATTATTAATATACCAGCAGCTTGCTGTGTTAGTTTCCCATGAAATGCTGGTTTAAGATATGGTTGGTTCTGAGTTGGATCTCTTTCCATTACATCCCATTCACCTGAAGCTCTCCTTCTCCCACACCCAGTACTTAAACTAAAATCTGCATTTCAAGGAGCTTTCTTTGCAAGTGTCTAATGAAATATTAGCTGGCCGCACCAAAGAGAGAAATTGGATCAGATGTGAAAGAATCAAGTTGACATTCACCAGGTATATTTAGCTACTGTGTCATCTGACACAATTTTATTGGCGAGAACTAGTGTCTTTCTGCTTCCATAACAAACACCTGTAATGCTGGAAGTAATTTATTGCTTCCAAAGAAACAGCTGTTGAGAGGCTCTTCCCCTTTAGTGAGAAACTACATGGGGAGGGATAGATCTATCCTTAAATATTATTTATTCACTTTGCTAGAAAGGAGCACTGGGCACTGTTGGGCTTGAATGAAAATTTACCAAACCTTATGTTGTATCACAGCAAAGTCTGGCAAATACATATCTTCCTGCGCAGCAAGTAGCAACAAGATAGACGCTTTATCAAATGGGTATTTTAGTCAGTGACTCATTACACCATTCTCAGAACTACAAATTAACATATTGCCTAAGGAGGTTTTGGATTAATGAAACATTTAGCCTTTAAATTTCAGCTCATGCTAGTTGAGCTGCAAGTTCAACTGTACCTTAATACACTGTGGTTCAGGTCCACCTTTAGTATATTTGTTCTGATCAAACAGTTTTATTAGAAAATCCTGTTCCTACTTACATCAATGCTCTTTGCTGGGTGCTACATTTGGAGGAGGCTGTATGTCTAGGTTGTGTTCTGAAGTGTAGCTCTTAGATATGAGGAGGCAGAAGGCTCTTGCTTAGGCCAGTTTGCTGGCGATTAAAACTGATGCAGAAAGACCTGAACTCTAGCACTTGACCTGATTTTTCAGCACAGCAAACTATTTTGTTGAGAGGTTGCTTCCTGAAGCTCTGTCTTGATCAGACACAGGCAATGCTGTTAAGTTGAGGAAAGCAACTGAAAGATCTGGTCAGGTATATATCTGCCCTTTTAATTGAGGGTGCATGTTTGTCATTTGCCTCTAGAATTAACAATATGGGATACTGGCATCTAGGTGGAGCTGAAGATGCTGATTTTGACTTAAAGCCCCAAATGGCTTGGATTTCAGACACATTTGTCTAGCCATGACATCCTATCTGAGCTGTGATCAGCAGAAGCACTCATGATATTTCTGTGCTATAATAATGATGAGACTGGTGGGAAGATGTTCTCTGTGAGGGCCTCAGGGCTTTGGAATGGCCTCCTATCCCGGTCCAAAGTAGCCTGATTTTGTCAATCTTTATGGCACGTGACTGGCCTTTGAGGAGAACTAGGGGAGTCTGAGCTACTGTCTATCAATATTGGGGTGTTAATATGTTTATTTTAAAGTTGCTGCTTTGTAGAACAGACAAGGCTGGCTGAGTGTGTGTTGATTTTTATTAGTTGTCAGACTCATAGACTCATAGACTCATAGGTCAGAAGGGACCAATCTGATCATCTAGTCTGACCTCCTGCACAAGGCAGGCCACAGAACCCCACCCATCCAATTTTATAACAACCCCTATCCCAGGACCGAGTTATTGAAATCCTCAAAATTGGTTTGAAGCCTCAAGCTGCAGAGAAACCACCAGCAAGCGACCCGTGCCCCACGCTGCAGGGGAAGGCGAAAAACCTCCAGGGCCCCTGCCAATCCGCCCTGGAGGAAAATTCCTTCCCGACCCCAAATATGGCGATCAGCTAAACCCTGAGCATGTGGGCAAGAGTCACCAGCCAGCACCCAAAAGGAATTCTCTGCAGTAACTCAGTTCCCATTCCATCCAACATCTCCCCGCAGACCACTGAGCAGACCTATCTGGTGGTAATCCAAGATCAATTGCCCAAATTAACAATCCTATCATAACATCCCCTCCATATACTTATCAAGCTTTGTCTTAAAGCCAGGAAAGTCTTTTGCCCCCACTACTTCCCTCGGAAGGCTGTTCCAGAACTTCACTCCCCTAATGGTTAGAAACCTTCGTCTAATTTCAAGTCTAAACTTCCTAATATCCAGTTTATACCCATTCGTCCTCGTGCCTACATTAGTACTAAACTTAAATAATTCCTCTCCCTCCCTAACGTTAACCCCCCTGATATATTTATATAGAGCAAGCATATCCCCCCGCAGCCTTCTTTTGGCCAGGCTAAACAAGCCAAGCTCTTTGAGTCTCCTTTCATAAGGCAGTTTTTCCATTCCTCGGATCATCCTTGTAGCCCGTCTCTGAACCTGTTCCAGTTTGAATTCATCCTTCTTGAACATGGGACACCAGAACTGCACACAGTATTCCAGATGGGGTCTCACCAACGCCTTGTATAACGGTACTAACACCTCCTTATCCTTGCAGGAAATACCCCGCCTCATGCATCCCAAAATCGCATTTGCTTTTTTAACAGCCGTATCACATTGGCGACTCATAGTCATCCTGCTATCAACCAGTACCCCAAGGTCCTTCTCCTCCTCCGTCGCTTCTAACTGATGTGCCCCCAACGTATATCCAAAATTCTTATTATTAATTCCTAAATGCATAACCTTGCACTTTTCACTATTGTATTTCATCCTATTTCTATTACTCCAGTTTACAAGGTGGTTCAGATCTTCCTGAATAGTATCCCTGTCCTTCTCCGTGTTAGCAATACCCCCCAGCTTCGTGTCATCCGCAAACTTTATTAGCACATTCCTGCTCTTTGTGCCAAGGTCAGTAATAAAAAGGTTAAATAAGATCGGTCCCAAAACCGATCCTTGAGGGACTCCACTAGTGACCTCCTTCCAGCCTGACAATTCACCTTTCAATACGACCCTCTGGAGTCTCCCCTTTAACCAGTTCCTTATCCAACTTACAACTTTCATATTCATTCCCATCTTTTCCAATTTGACTAACAGTTCCCCGTGCGGAACCGTGTCGAACGCCTTACTGAAATCTAGGTAAATTATATCTACCGCATTTCCTTTATCTAAGTAATCCGTCATCTTCTCAAAGAAGGAGATCAGATTGGTTTGACACGATCTACCTTTACTAAATCCATGTTGCAATTCGTCCCAATTACCATTGACCTCTATGTCCTTAACTACTTTCTCCCTTAAAATTTTTTCCAAGACCTTGCATACTACAGACGTCAAGCTAACAGGCCTATAATTACCCGGATCACTTTTATTCCCTTTCTTAAAAATAGGAACTACATTAGCAATCCTCCAGTCATACGGCACAACCCCCGAGTTTATCGATTGCTTAAAAATTCTCACTAACGGGCTCGCAATTTCACGCGCCAGTTCCTTTAATATCCTCGGATGGAGATTGTCCGGGCCCTCCGACTTCGTCCCATCGAGCTGTTCAAGTACGGCCTCTACCTCAGTTGCGGTAATATCCACTTCCATATCCACATTCCCGTTTATCATCCCTCCATCATTGCAAGGTTCCTCACTAGTCTTATTAAAAACTGAAGCAAAGTACTTGTTTAGATGCTGGGCCATGCCTAGGTTATCCTTAACCTCCATTCCATCCTCAGTGTATAGCGGCCCCACTTCTTCTTTCTTTGTTTTCTTCTTATTTATGTGGCTGTTTATGAGTCAGGTCACTCAGAACTTGTGCATGGGCATCTTTGGTTATTAGAAATCAAAATAAGCAAACATGGAGGGAGATGGTAGCAGGGCATTTCCCATGAGGGGCTTTCAATTCTGGAATTTACTCCCTACCTCTGGGTATGAAATAGCCTGAATCTGTTGGCCTTCAGACCATGCTGCAAATCCTATGCATTGACATAGGAGTAGACATTCAAATACCCAGAGAGAAAAGTTAGGTCCCAAACTCCCATTGAAAGTCAATGAGAACTGGGTGCCTAATTTGCATTTTGTGCCTTTTGAAAATCTCCACCTGTTCCCCCCCAAACAAACAAGTCTTTTTATATACCCTTCCCTAAGGGTTGATATTTGGGAGTGATTTCATATCTAGTTGGTTATTTTCTTATTGGTTTTGGAGTGTGGGGCAGCTGCTAGCTTTACTTTTATGCCATAGTCCTTTGATTGTGTCAAATGCACCTAGAGCCCATGAGAGATGTTTCTTCCGAATTAGTTAGATATTGAAATAATAAATAAAAACTAAACATTAAACAACAGACTATGAGGGAGGGAACTTTAAGGAAGGCAAATTAGAAGTGGATGTGGAGTGGATCACTTCCAAAACCTGTCCTTGGTTTTTCTTTGTGGAATGACAATAAAGAACCATAGATACAAGTTGGGTGAGGTAATATTTTTTACTGGATCAATTTCTGTTGGTAAGAGAGACAAGCTTTTGAGCTTACATAGAGCTCTTCTTCAGGTCTGGGCAACCTGATAGCATGTCACAGCTAAATACAGGCTGGAACAGATTGTTCAGTATAAGTAGTTGCCACATATTTCAAGGGACTCTTCAAGGTGAAGTGGCCCATTAACATCCCTCCAGTCAGGGGTGGGGGGAAGAAAGTGAGGGAGGAAAGTCAGTTGGGGTTGGGGAATTATAGATTATTGTAATAAACCATAAATCCAGTGCCTCTATTCCATCCATGAATCTTACTGTCTAGCACAGTTATGAATTTAAAGTCCCAGGTTCATCTTTTGAAAGTGTTGTGCAGGTTTTCTTTGAAGATGAGGACCAATAGGTTAGAGATAGGGTGATCACCCACAGGTGACAGGGTGTTTCTGTCCTTTATCATTTTCCTGTGCAAGTTCATTTGAGAGTGTAGTGATTGTCAGGTTTCACCCACATATCTATTATTGGAGCATTAGGTGCACTGGATGAGGCACACACGTGTTGTAATAGACATTGTTAAGCAGTTCTCAGGTAACCAGAGGATTGCAAAGTCACATGGAAAACAACCTAAGCCCCCAATCCAATGGAAAATGTCTATCTAGACAAACCCTTGGAAACCACAGCTTCTGATCTATTGAGGCCTTGTGTAGGTCTCTGAGGTCCAGAAATCAGTCTTCTGGTTCCAATTTGTGCCCCAAAATAGCAGAAGATAAGTGTTTCTTCAAGGGATGCTGGAACTAGGGTTGTTAGCTGTCTGGTTTTCGACCAGAACTCCAGGTCAAAAAGGGACCCTGGCCACTCCGATCAGCACCGCTGACTGGGCCATTAAACATCTGGTTGGCGGTGCACTGGGGCTAAGGCAGGCTCCCTGCCTCCCATGGCTCCGTGTGGCTCCTGGAAACAGCGGCATGTCCCCCCTCTGGCTCCTAGGCCCAGAGGCAGCCAGAGGACTCTTCATGCTGCCCTCGACCCAAGTTCCAGCTCCTCAGCTCCCACTGGCCAGGAACAGTGGCCAACGGAAGCTGCAGGGGCAGCACCTGCAGATGGGGCAGTGCACAGAGCCGCCTGTCTGTGCCTCCATGTAGGAGCTGGAGTGGGGACATGCCGCTGCTTCCAGGAGCTGCTTGAGGTAAGTGCCTCCTGGAGCCTGCATCCCTAACCCCCTCCTGCACCCCAACCCCCTGCCCCAGCCCTGATCCCCCTCCTGCCCTCCAAACCCCTCGATCCCAGCCCAGAGCACCATCCTGCACCCCAAACTCCTCAAACCCAGCCCCACCCCAGACCCTGCACCCCCGGCTGGAGCCCTCCCACACCTCAATCCCCTGTTCCAGCCCAGAGACCCCTCCTGCACTCCAAAACCCTCAGCCCCAGCCTGCAGCCCCCTCCTGCACTCCAAATCTCTGGTTCCTGGCCCCACACCAGAGACCACACTCCCAGACAGAGCCCTCACCCACCCACACCACAACATGGAGACGCCTCCCACACCATGAACCCCTCAGCCCTAGCCCAGAACCCCCAGTCCAGAACCTGTACCACCTCCCACACCTCAATCCCCTGCCTATCCAGGAGTCCTCTCCCATACTCCAAACCCCTTGGCTCCACCCCTCAGCCTTCAGCCCTCTCCAGCACCCCAAATCCCTCATCCTCAGCCCCACCCCAGAGCCCGCACCCCCACCTGGAGACCTCACCCCTCCCACATCCCAGACCCCCCTCCTGCACCCTGAATGCCTCATTTCTGATCCCACCCCAGAACTCATACCCCCAACCAGAGCCCTCACCCCCTCCCGCATCCCAACCCACTGAGCTAGCCTGGTAAAATGAGCGAATGAGTAAGGGTGGGGAGAATGAGCAACAGAAAGGGGGATGAAGTGAGTGGGGGCGGGGGCTCAGAGAAGATGCTTGGCCTCAGAGGAGGAGGGGTGAGGCAGGGAGCGGGGCAAGGGTGTCCGGTTTAGTGTGAATAGAAAGTTGGCATCCCTGGCTGGAATTTATCAGCTCCCACTGAACTCAGTGGGAGCTGAGATGGCTCAACTTTTCTCAGAAGATGCCTGACACATCATGGCATTAGGCCATAATAAAACTGATAGCTTTGTTCTACAATTAACAACTGCAGGCCAGATTCTGCAGTCAGGCCTGGTCTACACTAGGGAGGGGATCGATCTAAGATATGCAACTTCAGCTATGAGAATAGCATAGCTGAAGTCGACATATCTTAGATTGATTTAGAATCACTTACTTCTCGTCCTTGTGGCGCAGGATCAACAGCCGCCACTCCCCCGTTGACTTTGCTTCCGCCTCTCGCCGAGCTGGAGTCCAGCAGTCAACAGGAGAGTGATCGGGGATTGATTTATTGCATCTACACTACACATGATAAATCGATCCCAGATAAATCGATTGCTACCCGCCGATTCAGTGCGTAGTGTAGACATACCCTCAGTTACACATGGATAAATCCAGAGTAGCTCATTTTACTTTAATATAGATATTTCAGATTTATTCTGGTGTAACTGAGATCAGACTCTGTCTCCATTTTAAAAGTAGATAGTTACATTAGTGCAGTATAATACTAGCTCCTGATTTCCTTTAGTGTTTACTCTTTCACCCCAGGGAATTGTACACCCCCTTATCCCTCCCCAGTCCACTTCATGAATATTTATTTTAGGATTAGAATTGATTTAGGGCCCAGTCTTCACACAAAGCATCCACTGTGGCAAACAGGAGTGTTCTCTCTGTGAGGATTGCAGGATCAGAACTTGAATCCTTTAGCAATGAACTCTGCACCTTTTTTGTCAATAATTTACTAATGCTATTTATTATGGGCCTTATTGTCATTGCCTTACAGTTGCTAATTTGTGGCTCCATTCAAGAGTTTGTACTTCAGAATATACTCCTTAGGCTTGGGGCTTTCAACAGAGCCTAAGGAGCTGAATTTCAATGGGATTTGGGATCCTAACTCCCTAAGGCTCTGTTGAAAATCTTGGCTTAGTTTTACACCTTGTGCATTTTGCTTGTTCTACCATATTTTTACATGCTTAACATTTTTTTTTGGTGGCAAATCTTTCCATACCGTTTTTTGTTCTTAGTGTATTTATTGTTTGATCTAGATGCATATCCAGAGTTTTGGTCTACACTACACTAAAATGTTGCTCCTGCCAAAATAACTCGTCCGCTATGCCAGCTTAACCCAGCTGCCACTTAGGCTGACATAGTTAGGTCAATGCAGTTTCTTACATTGACTGTTGCTTGCTCTCAGAAGCCTTCCCATAGAGCTCCACACTGACTGTTAAATTGGTGCAAGCGCTTGCGGTGAGGACACGCTGACACAGGGAATGTAGTGTGGACATGCAAAAGTGATTTAATTACTGCGGTGGCTGTACATCAACATAACTTAGGTTGCCTTAATTTTGTAGTGTGGACTTGCCCTTCGCTACACAGAAGTTTGCCCACCATTTATCAATTTCTTTCCTTCTGTTACGTTTGCCCTCATTAATATTATGCAGACAGAGATGATTTTAGTGAAATGATTTGATTTCAATATTTTCTTAGCAACAAGAAGATATTACCAATATTAACTTAAAAATCATAGAAATTACAGATAAGCCAAATTACAAATATCCCACTTTGACAATTCACTTGCCAGGTGTTGTAAGAGACTGCATCTCTATTCATTTCAGGAAAAAATCCATAGATTGCAGTATCATTTTATTCGAGTTTATATAGACTGCAAAAGGAAAAGGAGAACTTCCCAGTCTGTATTGTCTCAAAGTCTTGAAGAGCCAGAATGTATAAGAAAATCCTCAAACCTTACAGGAAAAATAGAAACTAAAGAAAAATGTTTTAAAAGAAGAATTTGTCTTTTTAAACACATAAAAAAAATACCTTTCTATTACTGTCTTTTTCCAGGGCAGTATAACATTCCTTTTATAAATCAAATCAGCATAGTGATAGGCAGATCATTATATGTCTTTGGCGTGTGTTTTGTCTGTGTTTGATTTCCGCCATGAGGAACAGGTGTAGAGATGCCTTAAGTAGCAAGGCGGCTAATGTATGCAGCGAGTTCCTCACAGCCTCTAAATTACAATTTTGCTTCCTGTGCCATGACCTTATGTCCCTGACCCACAACTGCAGCATATTTTCTGTGACTAACAGCTGTAATTCCCTAATTATCATGCTTTGGTCGCCTGCTGTGCTGTAGGTTTTGTTAAAAAGGAAGCAAACCAGGTTTTCCCCCATTTTCCTACCCTTGCTCTATATGTTTCCAACTGCTATAAATCCACCATTTGATGCAGCCCATAAAGACAATTAATTGAATCTCTTATTCCAAGGCTCCAAACTCTCGAAAACATACTATCAATACAAACATTTGTAGAGAGAAGGGGAAAATAGATCACATTAAGATAGTTTATCTTTTTATTTTTAACCTTTAAGCATCTAGTTCAAAATCATCCAGGACTAGAAAGTGAATAATTATATAATGGAGTGAATTTAAAACTTTAGGCCTGAGTGATACTACAGGCCTGATTGTGATGTAACTTATATGTAGTCTTACTGAACACAATGTAACTAAGAACACACTATTTCTGAGACACTGGCTGTAGAACCACCTTCCTGGAAAAATAATCGGTACTCTCACATTAGGCAAGCAACAGCATATCTTGCAAGCTGTTAAGTAGGGGCATGTGGGTGGAGTGAGTGTATGAATGTAATTGTTCAGAGGATGATTGACAAGGTAATGGGATGGATGTGTCATTTCTCCTAGTTTTCTCAATTCTTTGAACTGTATAAGAATGATCACTTTTCCAGATGGAGGTGAGAACAGATCGGCACTAATCTACAGGATTAGACTAATACAGCCAATCTATAAAGTGACAGATAACAGTAACTAATCAGAAACTGTCATGGAAATACTGTGAGCACTGCAGCAAAATGCTTCATAACCTGTCTGTTTTTAAGGAAAATATATCTTTATAGTATAATGCTTGGCACTTATGTAACACATACACTTTCAGAGCCATTCACTAATTAATCTTCGCAACAGCCTTGTGAGATAGGCTCCCAGCTAGGCCCTGGTGCATTCAGAATTTGGTTCGTAATGTGAATGTGTTTCTGAAGATTCCAGTGTGTCAGTAAATAACATAAAAGGTCTAACACTTACCCGAGATCCTTGCTCAGGAAAAATTCCCATTGCACTCCATGGGAGCTTTTAATGAGTGTGCAGTTCTCTCAGCTGGCCCAAAGGAATTTGTGTCTCAGTTTTGCCTCCAGCAATTGACACCCTTGTTTCTCCACCTCCACAACATTCTATCAAAGCAAATATAGAGCTTTAAGTGATGTGACATTGGGAGGCCAGAGAACTATTTTCTACTTGATACTGTGCCATGGACTTGCTGCTTGACCTTGATCAAGTCACTTTAATCAACCTGTGCCTCAGTTTCTCTGGCTGTAAATTGGAGATAATAATGCTTACCCATGTGAGAACTATGGATGGACAATGCTAAATAAGTGCTAAGTGTTATTATTACACACAGTGCTGTATATGTGCTGAGTATTATTATCGTTACATTTAACACATGTGAGATATCTACAATCTGAGTACTATTAATGGTGCAATGGGTACTCACGCTCTTCTGATCTAAGTCAGTGAAGCTCAGATCACGCTTTACAGAAGTTCAAATCCTGTTGTCTTTATAGTTAATAGGAGTTTAGTCATTGACTTCACTGAGTCCATGATGTGATTCAACGCATTTGTGAAGATAAACCCATCATATTGGATACAGTTACAGTTTCTGTTCCTGCATTGCCATGGTTTGTTTGAACATAATTTTAGTAGCACTTGTCAAAATCTTTTAAAATTTCAACCAAACTTTTGAAAATTCCTAAAAAACACAACCCTAATTGTTTTGCATTTTTAGTGAAAATTTAATTTTTATTTTTCAACTAGCTTTAGTTTCATGTTTTTATGATGATTAATATAAATATAGCATACATAAAAACATAAATATAATAAAGACCTGCACATGTCAGTGTTGGATTTTGTAGAAGTCGTACTTGGAAAAAATTTTGGTTTAATCATAAACTGGATAATGCCTCTGACCCATGGTGTCCTGTGATATATTCCAATAATCTAAATCACTCTTTTGGTTTAACAACAGGATATGTGATGGATAGAAGAGATAAAAAAAATCAGACCCCAATTCTGCAACTAGAATCATGTGCATGGACTTTTGCTGAGACCAGTTGGGCTATGCCTGGATGCAGGGGTCTGTGTGCATAGTTCTCTTTGAAGGATGATGGCCTGATTAATTTCAGCTGCTGTTTCACTAAAAGGGGAAATCTCTTATGATCCTGCTACTTTTTTACACCTGAGCCAACACAAAACAAAAGGGACTTCTTCATGAGTAAGAACCACTTGCATTAGTAAAGGCTGCAAGATCAGGTCTGTACTTTCCTTAATTTCCTGTGGTCTTTCTTTTGGAGTAATCATATAGAATATTTACTTAAAGAAAAATCTGAGGCTGTGTCCTTCTTTGGTTCTTCATGGTGTATAAAGAAGGCATGAAAGAGTTTTTTCTTTTAGTTGTTTGTTTGTAAAGAGTTTATTTTACTTATTATTTATATTAGAAATTCAGGTCCTGTCTAGTTTGGAAAAGTCTATGATAATTGGAAAGCTAGTGAAATAACAGCATCACAAGAGTTAAGAGAGTAAATGTTGAACTGTTCAGAGGGAATTTTAAATAGACTGTTAATAACCCTTGGGTTTTGTGTTCATTTTTTTTAACACCTATTAACATCAATGACTAATTAACATGTTAGAGAAAGGGCAACTTTGCTGTAGATTCCACACTCTCTCCCCTTTAATCAAAGGTGTGTGCGATCACAGCCTACATGCTCTGATATTTCCAAAAAGTCTCCAACAACACTAGGGAAGATGAGATGTGATGTTCCTGATATTTCTAAGGCAAAAAACAAGCAGGAAGAGGAAACCCTAACACCTTTTTAAAAAACATAATCCCTTTAAGCACAATAAAGCATTTGCAAGTCATCTTTACCTTGTATTGTATCTAAAAAAACAAAGAAAAAACCTATAGTGGAATTACTTCTACAGTGTTAGAGTAATTAGCACTACTGGTCCTATGATAATAGTTTCTTCATAGAAATGTGTCAATAAATAAGGTATCTTCTTAAGGCAGAATTTGCTATTTGATGACTTTTAGACTCACATTTCTTCTAATCACAATTGGAATGACATACATTTTTTAAAAAATCCAAATTAATGAGACTTGTTTTGGTCACCAAGGTCTCCACGGATCAGTGCTGATGGGGCAGAAATGCTTGAAGATAGTTTGTCTGGATTACATCTAAAAAGATGTAAATCATCACTTCCGCAGACCACTTTTGTTGCATCTGTCTGTCTAGATCATGGGTCGGCAACCTGTGGCATGCGTGCCAGAGGCAGCATGATTTTTAGTGGCAGTCTGCTGCCAGCCAGGGTCCTGGGCCCCACTCAGCCCGCTGCCTGCAGGGATGAACAGAACCCCAGGCCAGCAGCGGGCTGAGTGGGGCCAGACGACGGGATCCCGGCCGGCAGGGGCCGGCGGACAGTACCCCAGATCGGCAGTGGGCTCAGCAGCTCAGCCTGCTGCTGGTCTGGGGTTCCATCTGCCAGCCCCTATAAATGTAAAATGTATTACTGGCACGTGAAACCTCAAATTACAGTAAATAAATGAAGACTTGGCACACCACTTCTCAAAGGTTGCTGACCCCTGGTCTAGATAAACTTGACAGGTGCAGGAGAAAATGTGAAGCACAATAGGAGAAAAGTTATTGCTGGGATGATGAATCGGACAATAAAATCCTTCACCCTAGCTATTGCCCACTGAGAGGGAAATGTAGTAATATGTTCACACATAGAGGTAGGAGAACTGAAGTAATCTACTTTTTTTTTATACACAACACAGAGAAAGGAATTAAACCCATTTTGCAAATATTTTTCCGTAGGCATTAATAAATATGTACTGCTTAATGAGGACATGGATATTAATTTAGAAGTAAGACTTTGCATTCTAGAGACCTTGGGCCAAATCCTGTAGTCTCTACTTAAGGACAGAGGCTACCCTTGGATGTCTCAAGAACTGAGTCTACCCTTGTGCGGCTCTCATGGACTTCAAGGGGAGCCATGTACATACTTCTGAGGTCATAATTTGGCTCTGAGCTCTTAATCAAGGGAAACACCAGTTGGCTTTAATGACAGTTTTTCATGATGTCAGAACCGAAGCCCAGATCTGAGAGTCTAGCCAAGCTGTGCTTGGTGCAGGACCTGGGGGGAGGTTTGGGGTAGAGGATGGTGCCTCTAAAAGTTACCTTTCCTCTCCACAGCCTCAGCCTGACCATGGAAGGAACTCAGAATAGCCTAAGGGTTCTTTTAAATTATGCCAGCTAGTGCAGTCCCCTGTGGTGGTTAGGAATTGATGGGGAGCAGTGCACTCCAGTTCCACTCCAAACTCACCCAGGAATGGCCCCTGCACCTGAGACAGCTGGCTATGCTGTCTTTTTCACCACCAGAATTTCCCTCTGTATCCTGGGCTGCCCCCTCAAAGCAGCTCTCCATCCCCTTTGTATTAGTCTAGCAGTCCACAGGAATAGAGCCAAGGGGTCAGGGTATATCCCTGAGTAAGCACTTAGCAGGATTTTGCCCAATTTTTTTTTATCACTGTACTGTAGAAAGCACAGAACATATAACATTATAAAGTTCCTTCCGGGCAGGACCTATGTAGGAAGTCAGAATAACGTCTACATATTTTAAATAGTCTCTCCTGTAAATTTCTCATAGAAAACAACCTTCATATATTGTCTTGTACAGATCAATAAGATTGATTCTATATTGTGAAATCTAAGCAAAACCTTGATATTATTGGCTGCTCCTGTACAGAAAGTTCTTTACCCACTGTCGTCTGACAAAATATGCTAAATGCCATGTAGCAGAACTAGTGATGGAGCTACCAACTTTATATTTTATGATCATACCTGACTCCTTACACTATATATCAGGAGCATGAAATTGATTTCAGTGAACATGGATGTATTTAATGTCGGGGTGAATTTAGCCTGATATATTACCCCTTTCCTCCTGGGTAGTCTCTTTTCCCCCTGAGTACTGTGCTATCTTTTACAGTGCATTGTACTCAAACACTAATTTCAGAATGCCTAGAGCAAGCATGTTACTGATGAAATGAGAGAACTAGCAAACGTCTGTAGTTCTTGAGCTTCAAGGGGAATGAAGTCTTTAAAAATAATTAAAGATCATTCTGGGTAAGCAAAATCCCCTGCTGCTTTGAGAACAGTGTGGAGTTCTAACAGAGGAACAGGTCGGTTTATTTGCTGTCCTGACTTACCCAAACTCATTTTTCTTACTTACACTGTAGAAATCCTGGGTTTGCCTTGAAGGGAACAGCAAAGATGCTTCATCCCACACCACATCAGGGAACTATTTTTCCTTTCTGACTGGTGCAAAGAAAGAGTGTACCAAAGATCATGACTTTCGAAGGAGCATGAATTTCAGTAGGATTTGAAGTGCTTAGCTCCCTTAAGAGTCTTGGAAAATTCCCGCTAAAATGTAGCTGGTATTTTCAGAACATGAGTCAATATACCTCACTGACCACTTAGAAACTGTGCCTTGTAACCACTCAAAACCAGCCCAACTTAACAGGAGAAAAAGGCCATGTGAAAATCCTCTCTGAATTCTCCAGCATTCAGATGGACACCTCAGACATGCATCTGACGAAGTGGGTATTCCCCCATGAAAACTCATGCTCCAAAACGTCTGTTAGTCTATAAGGTGCCACAGGATTCTTTGCTGCTTTTACAGATCCAGACTAACACAGCTACCCCTCTGATACCTCGAACATTGGCACTGATCAGTTTCCAGATTTCAGAAACTTACCTCCCATTGTTCCAAACTCCAAAAATAGACTCATTTTGATTTTTAAAAACATTCACGTGAATGATTCACTCAAGCCTACTCACAAAATAGTATGCCTGAGTTTGCGCCCTCCTAAACTGTTCATGGATATCAAGGATGTAACATGGCTGTTAAGGAGACCACAATCAGGTTCTAATCTCCCAGTATTAGAGCAAGAGAACTGGGTGTTAGGTGTCTAAATGCCTCTGAGGATCTGGGCCTGAGTGCCTCAGCCTCAAACTGCCTGAACCCATGCAGAGCTGCTAGTAGACCTAGGTGTCCCTTCCTTGCACTAAGAGCTTGCAAGCCCTGTGGTTGCCTACTGCTTGGGTGTTTTGATGAGGGCTCCCAGTGCCTCCCCCCTAGCCTGTGAGTACTCACACAGGAACAGCTATAACTTGACTTCATTATTTGGTGAAATATTTTTTTTGTATCTCATTTAACTAGAGACAATACAAACAAAATGGACACACTCTCTCTCTCTGTTATGAGACCTGCTGTATTCAGGTTTTCCATGGAGGCTATTATTAGCAGGAATCGGAATGATGGAACTCATGGCTGGTAAGTTGTATTCATAACTGAGATACTCAAGCTGTGTCAACTGGAGTAAAGTTACATGGGGATATTTTTACTTCTTAGTGGTTGGGCATCTGCTGCTCCACTAAAAAAGCACACAATCAACTGTTGTCTGGGTCCCCTTAGTTATTTCTCCTCCTCCTGCAAAGATGCTACATTAGTTTTGAACAAGTACATGATTATTACACACCTAAGTATCAGACATACTGGCTTTGTATAGCAAGTAATATATTGACTGGAGAAAAGATGAAAAGGAGTCCTCATTTTAAAATGCAGGCATGTTGCTTGTCTGCTTTTTACTGCCTCCATCTCAGAAGTGTGGATTCATATGGTGTGGTACACAGAACAAAACTTTAACTGTGAAGATCAGTGACTTGGCCCATGACTGATTTTGACCCTAACGTGACATGGAATTTTTCCTAAGCTGGGATACACATTGCTAGTTGGTTCACATCTGGTACTAGAGGAAAAGACCTCATTACTCGAAGAAGACTATCGGTACTCATTTGTTACTTGCTACAGGATGACCTTAGTTCATATGAATTAATTTTCACTCATAAAAGATGACCCAAAATAACCATCTTATGGCTCTGTCAATCATGACTATTCCTAAACTCATGAAAATAAACTGATTATCCACTGTCACTACTCTCATGTATTTATTGAATTTCTGCTACATACAATGTGCCTATCAGGGTCTTCAGCTCCACATATAAAATCACATACATTGAATCAACAACAATATATTTATCGAACATCCACTTCAAAATACTACAGCACATACATTTATAGAGTTTTGTTGTTTCAGTGGGTTTTAATTTACTCTTTGATGTAATCAACAAATAGATGTCAATTTTAAATGTCTGACCCAGCGTCTGCTTTAAGTGAATTTATTTGATTGTGTGTGGGGGGGGGGGAGGATACCATAAATGAGAATAAAGTCTTTTCTCTTGCCTGTGATGATAAAGACTGCACTGTGGTGAGACTTTGTTGTTCGGGAAAAATGGGGACTAAATGAGAGAGGCCATTAGCTTACTTTCTGCATCATGGGATCTTTGACCCAATAGTCAGGGATAGCACAATAGAACATGCATGTAACCACAGATAACCGTGTTCAAATATGTCACAAATCTGAATTAAATTCTAATATGAAAGGAAATTCAAAGGCCAAGTTGAAACTTATATTTACATCTATTAGGACTAGTTGAAAATTTTCCAGTGGAAACTTTTCTGCCACAAATGGCTAATTAGTCAAAAAGGACTCTTTTTGCAGAAATGTATCACTTTTGATGAAGTTTTATTTTATTTTATCTTAACCTTTGCAAAATGGAATGTTTTGGGTTTTTTTAATTTTGAAATTATTTTGTTTCACTTTTTAAAAAAATATATAAATATAAACTTTTCAAAGTCAGAATTGAAATGAAACATTTTTTTATTCAGATCGAAGCATTTTGATCAACCTCAAACATTATTTTTCCAGAATTCTGAGGAAAACATCAAAAATATTTGATTTTGTTCTGATTTTGAATGAAAATAAATCTTGAAATGTCAGAATTTCCTATGGAAAAGCAATTCTGAGTTTCATCCAGTTCTAACCTATACTGAGGGCCTATAAGATTAACTATTGAAGCATATACAGGATGCACAATTGTCCGTTATGTGTTCCCCACAATATCCTGTCACATTTAAAAGGCTGTTTCTATAAGTATAGTAGAATCCTCTCTAATTGGCACAGCAGGAAAAAGCGAAGAGGCCATTTTAAAAAAGTTTGATAAGAGTTTTAAAATGATGTAAAATACACAGCTGACCATTTTTATTATTATATTCTTTGTGCAAGAGTCTAGAGACCCCAGTCAGCAATCAGGGCACCATTGTACAAGCTCTGTATCCATATAACAAAAAAAAATCCCTTTCCCTAAAGAGCTTACTGTCTAACTACAGGTACAAGATAAAAAATGACACTCACTGCATTTCTTCTCTCTCTTTATTTGGTGCCTGATATATTAATAGAAGAGCTTAGAATTTCTTTTCTATTTCTGTTTACTGCCTGGGTAAACATCACTTAAACCCTTGGTACTGTCTGAATCAGGGGTAGGCAACCTACGGCACGCGTGCCAAAGGCAGCACGCAAGCTGATTTTCAGTGGCACTCACACTGCCCGGGTCCTGGCCACCTGCCCAGGGGCTCTGCATTTTAATTTAATTTTAAATGAAGCTTCTTAAACATTTAAGAAACCTTATTTACTTTACATACAACAATAGTTTAGTTATATATTATAGACTTATAGAAAGAGACTTTCTAAAAACGTTAACTTTATTATTGCCACGCAAAACGTTAAATTAGAGTGAATAAATGAAGACTTGGCAAACCACTTCTGAAAGGTTGCTGACCCTTGGTATGAATGCATCCCCACCAAGCAGAAGCTTTGCTAATCTTATACCTATTAAACAGTACAATCATTGGCCTTCACTATCATTAGGTTACAACAAGCCCCCTGGAAGGCAGCCCAATAAATCAGACACTGTGTTTAAGCACAGATCTGGCATGCAGTTGGAGCCAGTGAGGAAAAAACTCCCACTGATTTCAATGGGAACAACACTGGGCCCTGAAATCACCCTTTTAAAGGTACTGCATCACACTTGAGATAGTTTGGATCAACAGTAGGATAAAAATATAGGGCCAAATCCTCAGTTTGTGTAACTTGTGCTAGTTCAACTGAAGTCAATGGAGCTGTGATAGATTTACACCAGCTGAGGATCTGGCCATAGAGCTCTTCTCTTTTCTGGAAAATTTGCTATGTCTCCCAGAGTGATGCATTTTAGCTGTAAATCATTGTGACCAGTTGTGAGTTGGATAAGAAAAGCCAGGGAATGAAAAAGTTCAGGATGTATTTACTCTCACTAAACAGGAAAGAGAAATGTTTTTCCTTTCAGTAACAGAAGCAGAAATGAACTTGGTCCGAAAGCTGAAAAAATTAATGAATGCACTAACAGATAGGATGCTAATGTCATTTGTGTCAGTCTGCCCCAGTGGAAAACTACCCTTTTCTACTATTCCTGTGTTTTGCAATATTTGTCTTGCAAACATAATGTTTTGGTGCCATCTTCCTGGTGAACATTGAGTTTTTCCTAGACTTCATTGTAACTTTGAGATAAATGCCTAAAAGATCCTTTTTGCCTATAACTGATATCTGAATCTGGGTGAAAATGGTTAATATAATTTCTTAGCTAGCACTGAGTATGTGCATGACACTTTACAAAATAGCCAAAGATGCCTCAATGCCAAGTCAAGATCAGCTTCTAGGGCTTGTCTAAACAGTATTGTAGTCTGCCCCAGGGGTGTGTAAATTTTAGTATGTACTAATGTGTTGTGCACTCACTGGCCCTTGTGGACCCTGCTTGTGTGAACTAAGAGTTCTCTAGAGTGCATTAATGTAGTGCTATGTTAATGTGCACTGTGTTCAAACAGTACTATATTTGCAGGCCACACTATTGGGCACTAAAACGTACATGTCTCTGGCGTGGACTAAAACATTTCTTTGACAAGCTGCTAGTGTTCTGGTTGGTCAGATTCAGACTTTACTTTGAAGGACAGATTTTCAGCATCTGGTTTTGTATCTGGAAATTATTTATTTGCAGATGCAAATTAGGTCACTTGAACATCTAAGCATCTGAGTGTCACCCCAAAATCAGGTACATAGATGAACAACTGGCCTAAATTGTGGGTGCAAATAATTCCAGGTGAAAACTGGTGTAAGTTACAGGCACAAAAATAGGGACTTGGTTAGAGTAACATTCAGTGTTTGGCCCTTACGGTGAAAACTTGCTCCTGTCGTGGTTCTAACTTTTTGCACAAGGAATTACTTCAGTTATAGTGTATGCTAATTTGTTCCGGGAATACTGTTTATATAAGGCTGAAGCGCGCATCCTTTTTCTGAAAGGGATTTTAAGTCCATTTTATTTTTAAAAATTGTATGTACTGTTTTCTAATTTTACATTAACTTAAGGGCTGATCCAAAGCCCTCTGAAGCCATCAGGTTCTCACAGATTATGGATGATGTCAGATTTATAAAATTGAAAATGCAATGGGCAAGAACCTCATCTAATGTAATCAGTGTTGCTCAAATGAAGTCAATGGAATTAAACAGGTTTATACCAGTGGATGATCTGGCCCAAGCTCTCCATAGTCCAGCTTTTGAAAATAGCTCAGCATCCACTATCAAGGTCAAATTTTCAAGAGAGTTCAGCTCCTGTTTATACAACCAGTGCGTGGTGAGTTTTTTTCTAAAGAAATCAGCATCAAATCTGGCCATAAGTGTCACAAGGAGAGCTGGTTAGGGCTGAGCACTGTTGAGCACCTGGCCCTTATTTACAGATGCCTACATGGGGAGCTGAGCTCTTGAAAATCTGACCCTGTTTGTCTATGAAACAGGCACAGCACAGGTAGCAAAAGTGTACACTTGCCCCATGCTGCTGCTCCAATGTACTTCAGTCCTGACATGGAGAGACCACCTCTAGGGTCAAACAGTAAATCAGCCAGCAAGACTTCCTGTTATGATAGTAAGCTTTTCTTAAATGTATGAACCTGTCCACTTGGAACTGAATTGACACCAAGACAGACAACAGACAGTAACAAATTTCAGCCACTAGGAACCTACTCTGTATTGTAACCAATGATTTATGGAATATCAGCACAGCAATCAGAGGGGTGATTGTAGCAGTGGAATCATACCTGGGCTAGCTTTAATCTAGCTATCTTGTATAACAATGGCAGTGAGCTAGTTGCTTGAGTACTTACCCAGAGTCCTCGGCAGCTTTGTATAATCCATGCTGCCACCCAGACTGCCGTGACTTAACTGTAATTCAAGCTAGCTAAATCCAAGCTAGCTCAGGCATGTCCACACATATTTCTACATGTGCTGCAGTCACACCTCTGGCTGCAGTGTAGACATACTCAGACATGAAAGGGTTTTCATCCCCTGTATCAGCCAGTGTTTCTGCCTTTTTACCCACTAAATTCCTTCTGAGTTTTGGCTCCTTTTATAGAAGGGGTTTTGAGCTTATATATTTTACACCATGAATCCATCATAGCTATCGAGTTTCTTACTTTTAAATATATCTACTTTCCTCCCCTATCATAGCTGATACTAATGCATTTCTTGTTGGAGATGTTTGAGCACCCAAAGAGTTACACTAATGGACTCAAACAGTCTGTAAAAAAATTAAATAAAGAGAAGTGTTGACATTAAAAAAATCTTAAACCCAATTACTATTTTTGTTTCTCAAAGTTGAGCTCAGTAAAAATCCTATGGGTTCAAAATGCAGAGATTATAATAATTATAAAAATCTAGGTGGCTCTTTTCATCAGTAGAGTTCATAGTACTTTGCAAAGGAGGTAAGGATAATTGGCTCACATCCTCCAACGGTGTTAGGTGCCTGAACACCCTTAACGATCTGGGCCATTATCCCTATTTTACAAATGGGGAAACAGAGGCATGGATCAGTGATGTGTTTTGCCCAAGGTCACCCAGCAAGTGAGCGGAAGAACTGGGAACAGAGCTCAAGTTTCCTGAGTTGCAGGCCCTATCCATTAGACCACACTGCATCCTATAAGCACATCCTCATCCAGTATAATGCAGTTTTTAAAAATCTCCCTCATTACAATGGGCCAAATTTGAACTCCTTTACTCACATTGAACAGCATCGTATTAGTTTCAGTGAGATTTCTTAAACACCAACTAAGACGCACGAGTCTGGGTATCAGAATATTGTCCCAAATAATGGTTTTCCCTGCATCATTTAATGCCATCCATGTTTAACTAGAGTTCCTAATTGACTTCAGTGGGAAGTTCTGCTTAAAAACTGATAGAAAAAGAGGATGATAAGATGCTAACAAATGCAATCAGAATATTTCTCAGCCCCAGGTATAAAGTTCCCATATCATCTATTTGGAAAATTTAGAGGCATTCAATTGAAGTTTCATCTCTGGGCTTTGAATTCCCTGATCATCATGCAATCTCCTGTAATGGCTGGAACAAGCTGTACCCTGCATAATGTTTTTGGACTTTGGCTGCAGTCTGATCATTCCAGACTGGCTCAATGAGAGATGGGAATGGCAGGAATCTGGTGAGAGGATATGTGCTCTCCACCAGACTTCTTGCTGGCATCTCCGCAGGGACATTGTTTCTGAATGTTTCATGAGGATAAACAGAGCTTAACTAATATTTTTCAATGATGTACAAGATAAGCAAAGAACATATTTAATGTAACAGCTATTTACATATAGTAACTAGAATGCTGGTGTCAAGGTGAGTCAAATAATAACGAGAAGATTACACCTAGACCAGGCCTGCACAACTCATAAAGAAAACAGCTGAGGGCTGAACCCCCACCCAGAGCTGCCGAAACACCACCCCTCCAACCCCCACCAAACACAACACCCCTCTGCCCCCTGAACTCCCCTGGAGGGTGCACAGCCCCCCCTGTGAGCCCTCCCCACCCCATCCCGGTGGCCCCAGCCCCGAGTTCAATCACTGGCTTTGCAGGGCTTGGGCTGCTGCAGCAGTTCAGCAGGGAGGAGCTGCCTTCCGGAGGCACCAGAGAGCCAGAGCATCCCGCTTGCGGTGGCAGTGAGCCCCAGCCATAGAGGAGTTGGCGCTGTGCAGGGGGGCAGCAGCCCTGCAAAGGTAGCGGCGTGGCTAGTGGGGAGCAGCCCTGCCCCACCTGCCTAGGCTGCGGCCCAGCACCTCCCCCCAACAGGGGCTTCTGCAAGCTGCAACGGATGCATGTGGGCGCCAGCCTCCCATGCGCCCCCCAGCTGCCTCTTTACCATGCTTGGGCTCTGCAGCTCCTGGGAGTGTGAACCACCACCACCGCCGCTGCCCCTACCGGAGCAGGCTCAGGGCCCTGCATCCCAGCAGCTCACATGCCCGGGAGCCGCAAAGCCAGAGTGTGGTGAGAGGGGAGCCGGGAGGTGCACAGGGGCCACTGACCACATGCATCTGCTGCAGCCAGCAGGAGCCCCCGGGGGCGCGTGGCTGCTCCCCACTAGCCACGCCGCCGCCTTTGAAGGGCTGCTGCCCCTCTGCACCGTGCCGACTCCTCCATGGCTGGGGCTCACTGCCACTGGAAGCCAATGCTTTGACTCTCCGGTGCCTCTAGAAGGCGGCTCCTCCCTGCCGAGCAAGGGCACCGCTTTTTTAGGGTTACTATATTTCAACAATCAAAAAAGAGGATGGGGGAGAGCCCCGCCCCATCCACTCCCTCTCACTTCCCACTCCGCTCAGAATCCCCAACCCCCCCTGCTCCTTGTCCCCTGACTGCTCCCTCCTGAGACCCCCCACCCTAACTGCCCCCCCAGGACCTTACCCCCTACCTGTCCCCTGGCTTCCCCAACCCTTATCCACACCACCACACCCAGACAGACCCCTGGGACTCCCACGCCCCATCCAACCACTCCCCATCCCCTGACAGAACTCCCAACCCATCCAATCTTCCCCCTGCTCCCTGTCCCCTGACTGCTCCCATTCCTCTCCACACCCACACCCCGACAGCCCCCCCAGGACTCCCAACCCATGCAACCGTCCCCCTGCCCCCAGAACTCCTGATCCATCCAACCATCCTCCTGCTCCCTGACTGCTCCCCAGGACTCCCCTTACCCCACACCGCTCCAGCTGCTGAGCACCTAACCCCTCCCCCGCAGAGTGCTGCAACACGACTCTGAGGTGGGGAGTGGGAGCAGGGGAGAGACTCTGCCTGTTGGAGGCCAATGGGAGCAGCTAAATCAGGCCCAGGCGCCCAATAAGCCATGCCACACTGCGTGAGGGGAAGGGAGGGCAGGGAGGAAAAATCCCGGATGGTTGCACCAGACCTGGGTGAACCCGACAGCCTCACCCTGCCGCTTGCCTGCGGGCCGCACAGTGAGCTCATGCAGACCATACTTGGGAGCACAGTGTGGGAATAGTGCAAGTAGCCTCTTCCTCATGCCCTTGCATGACTCAGATCATAGATACATACTCCTGAGAATTGGAGGCAGGGCACTGTGAGTGATGGGACCTAGACTACAGAACCTGCTGTTCTGGCAGTCTAGTAGAACCCGATTGTTAACTTTAATAGCAAAGTGCAAGGGTCATGTTTTTAGTTGCACCTTTGCTGTGTCTTTTCTTACTTTTCCAGTTTCCCAATTATAAACTGATGTTTGTTTTCACCTTTGCCATGGCCAGGCACACTGTGGATTAATGACACAAATAAATGGATTAATGACGTTTAAATAAATTTTAACTTTAAAATGAACAAACTCTTCATCTTCCATTTCAAATTCACAAAACTTCACTTGCAGAATATATGGTAACTGCAATTCGTGGAGCCTTAGAGATCAAACCTCAGAGGCTAAAATATGGCATCGCCGGCGCTGATGGCTACTTTACAGCATAAATATTCACTGATGGGAAAAATAAAACATTATAATTAGAAAGAGGGCCCCATCAAACACATGTGGCCAAACAATTGCTATAGAGAGGCAGTGGCATTGGAATAACTTTTAATCAATGTTTTAATGTGTCCTGATTTAGCATGTCCATCTTGTTTTTGTATTCTGCAGTCAGAAGCTATCTTAAGAATGTGTGTTGTTAATTCAATTTGTTTCTTTCATGTAGAAAGATGGTAAAACTAGCAAAATACTGCTTCTTTCTTTTATTCTGAGTTACATTTGTGCTTAACCATACTTTTAGACACATTACAAAATCAATTGCTTGCCTATCAAAAAGATGGCCTTGATAGCATGCCTGGAAGGCTAATAAATCCATACTGTTGAACTACAGGGGGAAAGTAAATTTGAGAGCCAAAAACCTTTAACAGGCATTGCCCCTTCCCAGTTAATACAAAGTACCTCTATTTGAGCAGTATTTCAGAGGGAGAAAGCTGTATTATACACTAATTCATTATTTGCCACGCAAAGAAAGAATGTGAAATGATATGCCAACAGCAGTGTAGTCAGCTCTTGCAACTTTATTCCAAATATCTTGCTATTTGGTGTTCTTCTTAAGGTCCCAACTCCTGGAGTCATGTGATTATGTGAGAATCTCAGCTTTCATTCTAAAGACAAAATAAGTTTCTAGCCCTCCTGGTTGTAAAGAAAAGCTTGAAAACATGAGTCCCCAAGGCCCCCAAACACAGAAGATAAATAAAAAGAACTATATCTCTCTATAGAAATGATTTTAAGCCAATCATGGTTTTTAAATACCTGGGGTTGGCAATATTACATCAGAGTTAGAAATTATGAAATTTAATGGCCTACATATGCCTAATGAAAAATGTTGAAAATCACTAGTCAAAGACACAGTTAAAGATATAGAGGGCTTGATTCTTAGATCTGTCATGGCCCCTTTATACCATGGCTGTACAGCTGACCTAGCTGGCCTCTGAGGGCTCCTTTGGGATAGAGGAGTACCCAGTGGTAGGATGGTTGTATATGCAGCCAACAACAACTCAGCCTCTGTCATAAACAGATAGCTAAGGGTTAATGTCTCTTTCACCTATAAAAGGGTTAACAAACAGTGACCTGAAACACCTGACCAGAGGACCAATCAGGAAACAAGACTTTTTCAAATCTGGGTGGAGGGAAGTTTTGGGTGTGAGTCCTTTGTTCTTGATCTGTTCTCTTTCTGGGCTCTGAGAGTGACCACAGGAATCTCCAGGCTTTCTAATCTTCTGTTTCCAAGTTTTAAGTACAAGGATAGTAAGACAATAGGTTTATATTGTTTTTTTGGTATTTACATGTGTGTAGTCGCTGGAATGTGTTAAATTGTATTCTTTTTGGATAAGGCTGTTTATTCATTTTTTCTGTTAAGCAATTGACCCTGTATATTGTCACCTTGATACAGAGACCATTTTATGTCTTTTCCTTTCTTTTTATATAAAGCTTTCTTGTTAAGACCTGTGGATTTTTTTTTTTAGTGGGGGCTCAAGGGGATTGAGTCTGCAGCTCACCAGGGAATTGGTGGGAGGAAGAAGACAGGTGGGAAGAGAGAATCTCTTTGTGTTAGATTTACTAAGCCTGACTTTGCATACCCTCTGGGTGAGGGGAGAGAGAGATTGATCTCTTGGTACTTGTGTTTCAAGGACTTGAAGCAGGAAATCTCCTAGAGTACCCAGGGTGGGGAAATCTGGGAGGAGGTAAAGAGGGGGAAGGGAAATGGGTTATTTCCCTTTGTGGTGAGACTCAGGGCATCTGAGTCTTGGGGGTTCCCCAGGGAAGGTTTTGGGGAGACCAGAGTGAGCCAGACACTGGAATTATGGCTGGTGGCAGCGATATCAGATCCAAGTTGGTAATTAAGTTTGGAGGTTTCATGCTAGCTTCTCATGTTCTGAACTCTAAGGTTCAGATCTGAGTAGGACAGTTATGACAGCCTCCAGCCTAGGGGACATGGCAAAGGAAAGCAGTTTGCAATACACAGTGGCTTCAATGTACCATCAACTAGCCCCAGAATAACAGAAGAGCAAAGGCATTTTACAACCACCTTTACAAACCCTTCTTCCCCTTGGGTCCTGCACCCAGGGCAGCCAGTATGACCCAAACATAGGACCCATATTTCCTGATTTCTCATCCATCAACTTTTATTACTCAGGTTATTTACATGAAAACAGGATTGTTTTTAGCTGAAGAGATACACCTCTCTACTTGCTGTTCTTTCTCATTAATTGCCATTTCTCTGTGATATCACTTAGTGGTTGATCTGGGGATTATTATGATGACACAGTGAGGAAGTTCTGTGCTCTTTAGTTTCACGGTGGGGAGCTTTAAGAAGGGATCAGGCCTAGTTAGTAATTTTAAATAGTATTTTGGGGTCTTAATGGAAATATTTTAACTTAAATGGAGCAGGCAAACAAAAAATACACAGTTCGTATAGTTACACAGTGTGTATGCATATAAAAGTGTATGTATGATAGCATGTGTTGCGATAAACTGCATTTAGGGATTAATCTTCATCCATTTTATACCTCAGATTTGAAAACTCCCCGAACTGACAGGATCCAAGTCTAACTAGCTAACCAGCAGAGCTGGTTATGTGAACAATATTTCCTTGCCCCACAATCACACTCATTCCTCATAAATCCTAAAAGACAATGAAGGCATAATGAGCATAAATTAAAGTCATGTTAACTGACTCTTTTAGAAGAAGGAGGATGAATTAGTGACCTTTCAGATCTCTCTGACTCATGACTGATGTATTAGTGACCTTTCAGATCTCTCCATTGATGGCCAAGAGTGGTTAAAGTGACTGTTGTCCACCTTTTTCTTTTACTTTAACTGTAGTAGTATCTGACAATAGTAAGAAACTATTAGATTTTGTTGCCAAGTGATGCATGGTAGATAAAGTAATCTGAAGGCTCATTGGAGTTGTAACCAGAGCTTTCATACTTTCTATATGATTTGCAACTGTATTTGTAGCTTTTAGAAAGTGTTGCAATTATTGTTCCAGTCATGGTCTATAATCTAGATGGTGAGTCATGTAAATGCCTTTCCATTCTGTTTTGAAGTAGCATACTCTATAAAATGGAACAAAAATGAACTGGGGGCTAATAAATACCCATTTACATGGTGCTCCTCCATATTGCACTCCCTATTATAGAGCTTTTAACACTTGGCAGAAAAGGCTAAAGAATTACTTTGTAAATAAGTCTGGTTGCCTTTTTTTTAAAAAAAGGTCCCCTAGATTTCTTCTAATGGGATACAGCCTGATATTTTTGACAGCATGTCTGTGAATTCCACTTCATTTCTCTTTTGCAAGGCTTCCAGATCTGAAGGTAGAAAGGGAGGGGCTGAGGATACAGATTTTGTCAATGAAAGTCTGGGAAGCTTGTTATTTCCCCCCCCAATGTCTTAGTGTATATTTTTATTCTATTTTTTTTTACTTACTGTAACAAAAGGCGCATAATCTTCAATTTTTTATAAGTGTTGGAATGTTAATATATTTTCAAATGTACAGCTATTTGGTAATGTTTTTTTCCCCATGCGTTTCAGAATATAGATCTGACTCACTGATATAACAAGGGAAGTTAAAAACGTACAGTAGTTGTTACCAGTGAGGTATCTGAGTATCGTACATCAAGAAGCTCAGATGTGCATAGGCTGACTTGTCTATCACCAAACACAGGGTTTCAGCCCCCTGCTACTTTTTAAAATTAATTATGATTGTAAGTGGAAATACTGTAATGATTAGCAACTGGCTTATCAGTGACTGGCAAGAAGCTGAAGTACCTTTGGATTCTCAAACCATTTGGATTTCCATCAGAACATCCCAACATCCATTGGAACAACACATTTCTGCCTAATGTAAATCATTTTCTAAGTGTAATTTTAAATAGATTTTAAGGAATTTCTCTCCACAGATCCAGCAGTAAACAAGGACAATGTCCATTAGTCAAAAGAGAGTAAAGAATGAAAACGGTGAGAGTCTAATTCTTGGACAGGTTCCAGGCTAGTGGAAATCCACCAAAGGTAGTGGAATCACGCCAGTGTTAAAAGGTGTAATAATTGAGTGGATAAATCAGGCCTGCAATGTTTTTATAGCATTCTTCCATTTTTTCTTTTAATTTTGACTTAGTTATCAACTTGTAAAAGTATAAAGGGTACCATTCCTCTGGGGTTAGAGGCCTGCAGCTGGCTGATTAGCCACACACCTGCACCTGAGAAACAGCTGGAACTTAATTAATGATTTTTATTAAAAAGAGCAACAGGAAGTAGAGAAGGGGACTGCAATACTGCCCAAAAAGCTGAGGGGTGATGGAGCCTGCTCCCAATGGACTGTTTCTTGGGCTACTGCAGAAAGGAATTGCTGCAAACTGAACGGATAGAAGAGAGACTGTGTGAAGTCCTTTATTACTGAGGCTCTGAGTTAAGAGCCGGGGCATTTTGGTTACTGAAGTTACTGGCATGAGGGACGGACTTGGGAAAGGGGCTACTGGGCTTGCACAGACTTTGAGGGAAAAGTGTGCAATGTATTGATTGACTGTTAAAAAGGGTCAAAATGAAACAATTATCCATGCTGGAAACTGCTTCTCTGGATTCCTTGAGAAAGCTCAAACAGAATAACCCAGTGAGTGAGCTGACTCAGTAAGAACAAAACCTGCTCCTGCAGGAGAAGGGTGCTATAAGATAGTAGTGTAAAAGTAGTTGACCCCCCCCCTTTTTTAAGTCCTCTGACATCTGAATTTTGGTGAGGTTGAGATGCTTATATCCTATTTTCCAATATTCTAATTTTTTTATTTAGCATAGCCAGTCCTAAAAACAAACACTTCCCAGTGTCTATTTATTAATATTAGCACTGAAGAATCTATACAACCTGCTCCAAATGAATGGTCTGATGTTGCACAGAACCACCAGAAAGATGGGCTGCGACCAGGGCCGGCTCTACAGTTTTCGCCGCCCCAAGCAGCGCACTGAATTGCCGCTGTGGACAGCGGGGGCAGTCCGTGCGCCATTAGGGCGGCTGCAGGTGCATTTCCGTGGCGGTGGCAATTTAGCGGCAGCTTCTATGTTTAGCTGCAGCCTCCGCGGACAGCTAAATATAGAAGCTGCTGCTGAACTGCTGCCACCGCAGAAACGTGCCTGCCGCCCTAACGGTGCACGGACTGCGCCCGCTGTCTGTGGCATCAATTCAGGGACAAAACAACAGGGACTGCAACCCCTTGCAGATTGCTGCCCCAAGCACCAGCTTGGAATGCTGGTGCCTGGAGCCAACCCTGGCTGTGACAAGGGGTGGAGATGCTAGGCAGGGTTCCTGACTGAGGGCAATCAACAACTATGACCACAAAATACCCTTGGGAAATGGGGTGAGGAAGAGGCTAAGAAGGTGACTTTATATCATCTTTGAGTCCTCTGGATTCTGGACTTCTGTGGCCCTAAAATGGGCCCCACCCTATGTTGGCTCAACCAAGAACCAAGTTAGAGCAAGAGAAGATGTTCTAACCTAAGGCAGTCTTTTCAGGGCTGCTTGTGGGCTGTGCAGCAGTCCAATATCCCAGTAATATCTGGTTTCTGGACACATCTTCCCCTTTTTCTTGTTTCATCCTGGCACTCTGCTTATACTGTCATTTGTACTGGGGAGCAGCAGAAGGCACCTTACATTGGGGTGACATTGCTCCTGCACTGGGAAAATTCTTCCCTAGCTCTTTGTTTTTCTAACAGCCTCTATATGTCACCACCACAGCAGCATATAGGTAAAGAGAGTTTGGTGAGGGAGGAGTAGAATCAGCCTCTAAATGCTTATATTAGGAAATCATGTAAATATACTGTAGTTCACTGATGGACAGAGAAGTAACGTCCCTGTTTAGGAAGGAACTGACTAAGCTATTAGTCTGAGGAGTAAAATTGCCATCCCTGATAATAAGAGAATAATTATAGTTGTAGTTCATAGAGGGCCTTTTGGCATCTCTGTTTAAATTAAAGTTTTTAAACTCAAGCTCCTGAAAATATATGAGAGAGAAAATCCCTCTGTGAAAGACATCTGCTGTTGAAACTCTCCCATTTGACATGGACTTTAAAAATTAAAATAAAATCTCTCTTATACCTCATTGGTGTCCAACAATATAACTTTGTTGAGTTTTATGCTGGACTTTGACTTTCATGATTACATTCCTTAATGTTCTGTTACGTTGATCTGTACTGCTTTATGTTAGGGAACAGTAAAACCTAATGCAATACAATAAAGATGGCACTGCATATACTGATAAGTTGCAGCAAACAGCAAAGCAAACATCTGAGGATGTTGTTTGGGCCAGGCAATAGGCCCCTGACTTTTCAGCCTGAGGGTGAGTGACTTACTTGAAAATAAATTATCTTGAATACACTAGTAAGGGAAAAAAACAGTATCACACATTAGAAAAATTGGACCTTTCTACTTTAGATTTTTTTCCTCACCGTTCTCATGTACCTGTCTGCTCTGCTGCTATTTTTTCACTTGTGGATGTTTCAGCAGGAGTAGCAGCTCAAGCTAGCCATGCAAGTTCAAGCCTGCCTCACCCACTGCATCCAGGCCCATGCTGCCTCCCATGCTGCAACAGCCACCCCACTATTTTTAGTGTGCTCCCTCAAGCAGAGCTAGCGTGAGTCTGTCTACCCAAGCTGGGAGGCATGCCAATGTAGACCTAGAGGGTCCCCTTGCAGTGGAATAAATTTGGTCACACATTACAAGGACAGGATTTGGCTAGACGTGCAAACTTCCAGTACACTGAGTGGTGCAGAGTATAGCTCCACAAGAGGCAGGAGAGAATCAGGCTCCAGGGTAGAGTTGAGACCAAAGAACCTGCCAGCACATAGAACCTTCAGTTGCTTGCCCTCAGCAGGGGTACATAAGAAACACACTGAGCCACTTCAGCCAATAAACTGATGCAATCCTCACAGAATGACTCTGTAACAGTTGTATAGCAATGGAAGGAGGTAATCCCTCCTTCCATCCCTCCCATGCACCTGCCTGTTGCCTAACTTAGTTCAGCTACTGTTCAGACTAAACCAAAAGACATGTAGCAAGTCCCTGGCAGAGCTATGTAGCAAACTGATTTACATCATCTTAAATTAGCCAAAGAAAATTAATGAGAAAATCCATTAAAAGAATAAAAGAAAATGGTGCATTTAAAAAACAAGAAAACAAATTTTCAGCATTTTCAATAGAAGATCCCAGCACGCTTTTGTTTATTTAGTATTCAGGGCCATGGGGATTTGAGAACATGAATTGTATCTTCCTGGTGAGAGAGAATGACTATGAAATGATGGACATCCATGTGAATTCAGTTTTGTGTTACCCATAGATAATCTCTACTGAGGACACATTAAGAATGGTTCAGACAGCCTGATAAATAGCAAAAAAAGTTATAATAACAGGAGTCATATTAACTCCCTCCAACTATAAGACAGTGATACTTCAGAAAGTGGTGAATCAGAGGTTACAAGTGACTTGGGAAGGTCAAACTGTCAGTCAAAACACAGACTCCAGGAACCAAGCAGAAGATCTGGACTATACTACAACATAGCCAAAAGCCACTAGCCCTCAGTTTGATACATGATCAAGCTGCTTGACTTCTATAAGAAGCGCAAATTATACAGATGTCATAAAATTATTTAGTTTGCTCAAGCTTGTGAGAAATTAAGGAAGGACTTAGCTAAAACAAGATTAGGAAACATTATGGTAGCTGGATTTTAATTTGAAAAAATGCAGCATGCTATAAGGAGCAATTTTAATTATATATACACAAATCAGCTCTAAATTAACTGCAGTATTTATGAAAATTATCTTGGTTTCACTGTGCATGGTCCTATGAACATTTTTGCTCAATGTCTAGTGGGTCTTTAGAAAAAAAAAGATATTAGATTGTGTTAAAGGGATAAAAAAAAACACTGGAGTATTATAATCCAAGTTATAGAGTTTAAAGGCAGAAAAGGCAAACCAGGTTATCTAGTCTGACCTCCCGTATATTATAGGCCACCACCACCATTCAGCATCTGCACACTAAACCCAACAAAGTATTACAGCCCATGAGAGACAGAGGGATGGAGCTTCACCAGTGCCTAAGGCCCCCACAATAGCAGGGAAATGACTAAATGAGAAAGCTAGATAATCCTGGCAAGTGCCCTGCACCTCCATGCTGCAGACAAAGGTGAACTGCATTGTCCCACACCTCCTCCAAGGGCACTGCCAATGTGACGTGGGGGAAAATTCCTTTCTGACCCCACATATGTTGATCAGTTAGACCCTGCATGTGAGCAAGAACCAGCCAGCCAAGCACCTGAGAGAGAGAATGATCTTTGCTACCTCAGAGCCTGCCCTGCCTTGTCCAATGTCCTATCTCCAGCCAGGGCCCATCCTTCCTGCTTCATAGGAAGGAGATAAAACCCTCTTTCAAAATACAGTGGAAGAGAGAGTCCCTTCCTGACCCTTGCAGGTGGCCAGCTGAAACCCTGAAGTTTGGGCATTTAGGAGCATAGATGCAATTTGGAAGTAAGACCCAGGGCTGTTGAGCGAGCCATGTCCCCTGTTATCACAAGCATCTCCATCAGACCATCACACTCATAAATTTGTCCAGTTCTCTCAAAACTAATTAAGCTGTTTCCCGCGACAACTCCTAGCTATACCAGATCCTTACTTCTCTGATGGCTAGAAGAACTTTCTTCAAATTTCCAAGTCTGAATTTGTTTCTATCCTTTTGTTCATGTGCCAACATTGTCCATTAGCTTAACTAGCTCTTTACCTTACCTGGTATTTACCTCCCTAATGTGTTGATAAAGAGTAATCATATCCCATCAGCCTAAGCAAGCTGAGCTCTTCCAGTGTCCTCTCATGATATAGGCCCTTACAATGGAGTGGATAAGCCCCACACTGGTGAACAGCTCTGGGCTCAGAAGACCCTGCCCAGCCATACTTGCAAAGCATGCTCACATTAAAGGAGGGGGCTCAAAAGGGAGCATCTCAGCTCAGTCTGGGTTGATGGAGCAGGGGAGCAGTCTAGCTCTGCAAACTCTGCAGAGAAGCCGCTGGGGCCAGGCCCACTGCCAAATTGCCACAGGCCCTTTACTCCATGGGGGCCAGGAATGACAGGCCATGGCTGTTAGAGAAAGACCCCCCTGAACACAATCAGCGAGAACTGAATTAAAAAAACTGATTAGTGGCACTGACGGAGGAGCCAAAGATGGGATAGGGCACCTGCTCCTAAGCCAAATATTTGAGCTATTATTCACAAGGTCCTAGGCTGAAACCCAATAGTGCAAGGGGGACCTAGGTCCCCTTATCCCCAGCCACTGATTCTCACCACTGGGTACTATGGCCATTAACTCTTGCCAGTGGGTGGAGCTGCAAGGTTCAGACTTCAACCCTCCGACAGCTCTCCAGTTCCCTGAGCATCCCAGTAGTTCTTCCCTGCACCTGTTTATTTACATTCCTCTTTCTTGCACATGGGTGACCACCACTGTACACAGTATTCCAAATGAGGTCCTACCAGTGCCTTGCACATTGGCATTAATACTTCTCTATCTTTACTGGAAATGCTTCACCTAATATATCCTAGGCTTCCATTTGCCTTTTTTCACAGCCACCTCACACTGGTGCTGCACAGTCTTCCTGTGATTGACCCACACACCCATGTCTCTCTCCTCCTCTGTCTCTTCCAACTGATGAACACCCAGCTTGTAGCAGAAGTTCTTATTGTTAGTAAGTACATGACCTTGCACTTTGTGCTATTGAATTTTATCCTATTTCTATTACTCCGATCTTCAAGGTCATCCAGATCTTCCTGTATACTCTTCCAATCCTCTTCTGTATTGACTGTCTCCCATCTTTGTATCATCAGCAAATTTAATTAGCACACTTAGATTTTATGCCAAGGTCATTAATAAAAATACTCAATAAGATTGGTCCCAAGACTGATCCTTGAGAAACTTCACTAGTAACCTCCTTCCACTCTGATAATTCATCTTTCAGCACAACAATTTGCCTTTTCCCCCTTAGCCATTCCTTATTCATTGTACAATGCTTTTACTGGTACCCATCTTCCCTCATTTAACTAATAATTTCCCATGTGGTACTATGTCAAATGCTTTACTGAAGTCCAAGTATATTAGATCTACTGCACTTCCCTTATCTAAAAAATCAGTTATTTTCTCAAAGAAGGAAATCGGATTAGTCTGGCATGATTAGTCTACCTTTGGTAAACCCATATTGCATTAAAATCCCCTTTACCACTTTCCTCTATGAACTTAATTATTCTTTCCTTCACCATTTGTTCTAAAGCCTTGCATACTACTGAGGAGAAACTAATGGGTCTGTAGTAACCCAGATCATTTTCCCCCCTCGTTTCTTAAATATATGTATTACATTAACTATTCTCCAATCAACTATTTTCAATACAACCCCTGAATTCCTTGCTACTGGACTAGCACTCTCACATGCCAATTCTTTCAGTATTCTAGGATTGAAATTATCTGGTCCCTCTGATTTGAGCATATTAAGCTCTTTACATTATTCTTTCATCTCAGATGTGGTAGCTTCCATTTCTAGACACTCACTTCCATCAGCCATACTGCCTTCATGCACAGGTTCCATATTTTCATCCTTATTGAAAATTAAGGCAAAGTATTCATTTAATTTTTGGACCATGCCTAGATTATCTTTAATCTCCTTTCCATCCACATTGTATAGTGGCCCAACCTCATCCTTTCTCATTCTTTTTTTATATATAACTAAAATACCTCCTTATTTTAATTACCTTGGCAAGAGCTAATTCAACTTGACTCTTAGCAATTCTCACTTTATTCCTATATTATCTGACCTCGATGATGTAGCTTTCTTTGCTAATCAGCCCCTTTATCCACTCCCCGTAGGTTCTCTACTTACTCCTAATAATTTTTTGAGGTGGCCATTCATCCAGCTGTGTCTGGAGCCTTTCCCTACAAGTTGTTTCCCCTTGCTTGGGATGCATTCAGACAATTTTCATACATTTGAGGAAACTCCAAGCCTCCTCTGCATTTAAATCCTTGAGCTCTTCAGTCCAGTTGCCTGTTTTAACTAATTCCCTTAATTTCCCCAAGTGTGCCCTTTTGAAATAAAAAATCATAGTTGCCAACCTAGTTTTCATTATCTTTCCATTTCATTTAAACTGAAATCAAGTCATGATCATTTGATCCAAGGTCACTTCCTAGGACTAGCTCTTTTATGACGTCCTCACTACTTACCAAACCAAATCTAAATTTGCTTCGCCTTTTGTTGGTTCAGTTGGTTTGATGAAGAAAACTGTCATTTATCACATCCAGGAGTAAGTGGACCTTATTAGTATTAGTATTTATTCTCCAATCTATATCCAGGAAGTTAGTCTCCCATTATGACAATTCCCAAAAATGATTTCTCTAACAGAGATCACTATCTATATCAGAGTCAGACTCTGGGAGCCTATATCAGACCCCCTAGCCCTATCCCAGAAGAACCTCTTTTACAATCCTTCCCCAAAGTGATTTTGGCCCAGACAGATTCTGTTTTGTTCATACAAAATTATAGTGTTTCTCTACAGTTTACCACTTCATTGATGTACAAAGCAATCCCACTACCTTTATTTTATTCCCATCTCTCCTGAATAGCACTTACCCTTCAATACCTCTATTCCAGTCATGAGTGCTGTTTCACTATGTTACCGTAATACTGTACCTGCTTTGACCTCGAGTTCTACCAGTTCCTCCATTTTAAAGCCCAGGCTCCTTGCATTATGTACAAACATTTCAGCTATATCCCTTCGATCCCCACCCAGTTTTCTATCCAGATTAGGTATAGTTTTTTTATTAAGTGTAACACATCCTGACTACTACTTCAACCAATGTTTGTATTTTCTTCTCCTTTCTGTCCATATTCTCATCTTGTGGTGTTCCATTTTCCTTGCTATATCTTCATTTAGCTGATTTTCCTCTTCCTGTGTATTGAAGCCAGGCATGGTGATTTCAGGAGTCTCTCACAACCTTCTCCCCTCATTTCCTAGTTCAAACCCTTATTAATCATTCCAGCCTTGATCCCAGAAAATTAATACCCCAGGTACTCAAGTCAAGTTTATCAGTTGAGAAGAATCTTTTCTGTGAATGCCTCCCAGTGGTTGATTATCCCAAAACCTTCCTCATAGTATCAATCTTTGAGCCATCTTATGATCTTCATAATCCTGTCACACTTCACACCCCTTCTCTAGGACTGTAAGTATTCCACTGAAATAACATTATATGAACTGATTGTGCAGCCTCACCCTGAATAATATGTTCTGGTCAGCCCACCTCAGAAAGAATATATCAGGGGGAGGCGAGGAATGGGGGTCCAGAGAAGGGCAACAAAAATATTAGAGGCATGGAAGGATTTCAATATGAGAAATGGAAAAAGATTAGGATTTAGAGAGGAGACAAATCAGAGGTGACATGGAAGAGGTCAATAAAATAAAATAGGGATTGTATATCAAGAGGTTCTATTTATCTTCTTTGGAACAAGGAGAGTCCTAATGAAATGAAAAGAAAACACAATATATCTTTTAAAAGGAAATAATTTTCATACCATGTGAAATTAACTTGTGGAACACTTTGCCACATGAAACTGAACCCAAGGGTGTAATCCATATTTATATTAAATAGGTTAAAAATGTACAAGGGCTATAAACCCTTATGCTCAGGGGACGGGCATAACTACTAACTTCCTGAGGTTTGGAAGAACCTTCCCATATTGCAAATATATTCTATAATTGTCCAATGTGGGGTTTCCTGCACCTTTCCTTGAAGCCTCTGACCTTCAGCCCCTTCCTTTCTGTTTCTGGACTGGAGGCCCACTGATATGATCCGGTGTGATAATTCCTATGATTGCAACAACAATGCTTAACAAATAACAATATGCCACTTCACATAATTTGGTGCCTATTACAATTTTACTTATTAAGATGATTAAGCCACTTATAGTGCAACAATCTGCAAGTGCATATAAGATCACATGAGCTATGAATTTGTGCCAGTATTAAAATGACCTACTGTGTTGGGACGCTTGAACTAAAAGGTTTCTTAGTAAGCTTTTCACAAAGGCAGCAAAAGAAGTTCATAAGGCCGAAATGGATATGTGGTCAGGCAAACTCATATATTTACCCAACTGCTGGAGTTAAACTTAATGCTGATAGATAGGCTCAGTGGATGAACCATGTAAATGTGGATTAATGGTTTTAAAACAAGGAACCTAGAGATTTAAGAAGGCAGTCAAAATATGTAATTTAACCATGAAGAATATTTATTTTTAATGATGTGATCTGTGGGAAGGAGAGAGACAATGTTCGTCTTATAGAGTTCATGTTCAGT
Organism: Gopherus evgoodei; assembly: GCF_007399415.2. Classification (NCBI taxonomy): domain Eukaryota; kingdom Metazoa; phylum Chordata; order Testudines; family Testudinidae; genus Gopherus; species Gopherus evgoodei. Next base: position 108,751,499 of record NC_044325.1, on the reverse strand, counting down.
GGGAGGCAGTGGCATGTCATGTGCATGTTCATGAACGTGACAATATGCCATCCACATATTTCAGGGATAAGACTCCCAGTGCAAGACACTCCAGGACACTAAATAATGGACAACTTCTAACAGTCTGCCGTCTCCAAGAACACATGCTTTATGATTGAGAAACCTGTTTTTCACTTGCTGCATCCCATATGTTGCACAGCTATCTGAAAGATTGCATTTCTGGTTATTCTTCAAATATCCAATCAATACAAAATACTAGTTCTTCTAGTTCTCATTTAGGGTCTGATCCAACTCCCATTCAAGTCACATCGATTTTGCAGGGGGGAGGGGTGAATTGGATCCCTATTTGCCCAGAGTGAAATTCACCCTTCTGCAGACAGCCGGCTCAAGGGAAGCACTACTTAAGCCCTCAAAAAATAGAAGTAGGGATTAACTAGTGCATAGATTTTGTGACAGTCCCTCTGCACAGAAGTGAATGTCCCCTATTGACTAGAGCTAGTGGGAAATTTAGCAATTCAGGAAGACATTCCAGGGGAGGAAGAATTGTCTGTTTCTGTGGTTGAAAGGCGTAGGGTTAGTAGGTGGAAGAATGGTGAAACTGGCCTGAATTTTGACAATGCAGTGAAAAATCAGATTCAGGTTTGCTGCACACATTGACATCCTGAGGACCTAATCTTACCCGTGGGTCCCCGTGTGCAGATTTTGCTTCCGTCCTTGCCCCACCACCCCACAAAGCTCGGCGAATGACGTATAGCCTTTGGGAATCCCATTGAGTTCAACAGGATTGTGTGATGTGTAAATCAGCACTGCCTTTGGCCCTGTTTCTTAAATAACAGGGATTGGAGTGGCAACCATGTAGCTGCTGGATGTAGACAAATATTCACATTGCACTCTTTCATTAAGGAACAAATCCAGAAGAGATTTGTGTTCGTGGTTGGTACGTTTTAACAGAGTTACAAAAAAAAATCTGACCAGTTTTTAAGACTTTTCCTCTCCCCATGGAATGGAGATGTTTTCATAGTTCTAAGCTGCTTTCAGACATTATTATTCATGCTGCTGAAAGCTAAGGTTACACAGATGAACTGTCAGAACCAAAGCATTTCCACAGCACACAAGCTGGGAACAGCGAAATGTTTTACAAGTTTTGTTTTGTTTTTTAAATGGAAAACACTAGTTTTCCTGTGGAGGTTGCCTTTATTTAATGGAAATTAAGTCACTGAATAGTTCTAACTACCAAAACTGATTATGTACAATTGATTTGTTTCACGGGCCCCATTAAATGGTTTTAATGGAGACATAAACAGCCATTTGAGGCATATTTGCGCCTGAATAAACTTCATAGCACAAATTTATAAAACATTGTGGCTAATTCTTTGGCAACGTAAGAAAGTACTATTACTAATCTTGGATACTACACTGTTAGATTTATCCATTGGCCAAGTAACCCATCTTTGTTTATTTCCCTCTGGGAAGTGCCTGAGCATGGTTAGCCAATCACTGTTTTTTATTAACCAGAGATGAACACTGAATCTCTCTCTCTCTCCAGCTTTACTTAGAAGATTTTACATCCCTGTAAAGTAGTAGTCTGGACAAATAAACTAGCTGTGCTCCCTGGGCCAAACTCATGCTGGCCCAAGGCCCTCCACAACACCCGACCCTAATGTAGGGGTTACTTGAGGGCACAGCTGTTTGGATAGTTGCACAGGGGTGCATGTGCACAACAGAAGTGTCTTCTGCAAGCCTGTTGCAGCAGGTCTATTTTGGGGTGAGCCAGGGTAGTCCAGAGACAGGTCAGAAGAGGGGCCATGGAACTGTATTTATGCACATCCATTGCCTTATGCAACCAACACAAGAGAGCTGCAGATGCTACTGCATCCTGGAGAAATAAAAGCCTCAGCTGGGGAGAGAGTTGGTTTGGGAAGTAGCCCCACCCTGGTGCTGGATTGAGGGGGTGAATTCATATCAAGCCTCAGACTCTCTGTTCTCAGGCACTATGTGGGTGGTGCATTTCACCCTCTGTACCCAATTTTGTTCAAGAAAACTTTTTTTGTTCAAGATCCGTTTCTGAGAACAGAAGCCTTTCTGCAAACTTATCCAATTCCTACTTTTACTTTCCAAAACTTGTCCTTATTAGAACAAACAAACCTGGAGCTGATTATAGTAACAGCACAAAGCACTATAATAACCTATCCTATCCTGCAGTATTTGGGGCTTTTACAACAGTTTTCAAATAAGAGAGTTGTTTAAACAATGTTTTTTGAGGTTGCAGGCAGCACAAGTGATTGACTGAGATTTGGTTCACTACTACCCTGTCCCAGAATCTCTCTAGATCGAGCTCTGCTTTGAATTCATAACCCTGCCATTTGAGTAATTTTGACATTGCACCAATGCACTTGAGTCCTTTCATTGTGTATTTATGCTCACCCCAGTTCCTCCATATCATACCTTCCCCCACTTTCAGAAAGCATGTTACTATTGCTAATTAAAAATAATGGTGCTCATCTCTATATTTTGGGGATAAGTTACATTTCAGTCTGGAACATGGATATCCCAGAGCACAGCTGATCTGCCTACCACCAGGAGGGGCTTTCATTGATTAAGTTGTATATAATTGGACTGAGATTTTCAAAGGGGCCCATGGGAATAAGGTGCTCAGTTCCCATTAAATTACAATATAAGTTGTGTACCTAACTCCTTTAAGCCCCTTTGAAGATACTAGCTCTGATGGCAAGAGTTTCCCCATATCTGGCCATCATTTTTTGCTGCACCTACCACACATGATCAGTAGAAGGATTTTTCATAAGTACATTGCACTCCTTTTCCCATGCATTATGTGCATTGACTTTTCCTGGATAGCCTTATGGATGACTGGGTCTGCATGCTGTTGTTGGTTTCTCTTAGGTCATTCACCCAGTATTCTAGGTTCTCATTCTTACCCTCTTCTCATGGCCATTCTGTGCTTTGGGTCACCCTCCAACTATTGCTGCTACTTTTTCCTTCTGCTGATTCTAGAGAGCTACTGCTGACTTTGAATAGCTGCTACCATTCACCCATACAGCTCTGCATACTCTTGCTCTTCCCCATTTATCTCCTTTCCTGTGCTCTGTGGTTTCCCAGCTTTCCATCTTATTAGCCACCTGGGAGGAAGGAAATTGTGACTTATTTTAATACCTAATTCTTGTATTGCATTTTTCATTAGTACACCCCAAATCATTTCCCATAATACATTAATAACCCCCACAACACCCCTGAGAGGTAGGGATGTGCTATTCTCCCCCATTTTGCAGACAGGAACTAAGGCATGGAAAGGCTGAATGACTTGCCCAGGGTCACAAAGGAAATCTGTAGCTGAGTTTGGAGTTAAACCTGGGTCTCCCATTGCCCTAACTACTGGACCATCCTTCCTTTCCGAACATTCCTTCTGTGTGTTTTTGGTTCACCTTGGATTAGGAAGAAGAACCAATCCAGCATTTTTTTTTTGTGGGGCTGGGGTGAGATGACTTTGATTATCAAACCCAAAGTTGCTTACACAGCCTCTATTTACTTTGATGTTAAGATGTCCTCAGCTCAGAATGCAATAGGTTGGATTTCTCCACTTCTCTTGGGTGTTTCTTTCATATTTACATGTTTCAAAGGGTTTTGTTAGGTCACGTGGCTTTACACTCTGCCTCCCCTCAAGGACACCAGATATGTAGTAAATCTTCCAAACAGAGAGGTAAGTAATACTTTCTATATGGACACTCCCTACACTTACTGGATTTCCTCTGAGATATGTTTAATAAAACTGCTGATGGATATGGCCCAAATAATTGGACTGAAATTTACCACCTTTCTCTCAACAAAAGTTTCCATATCTAATTAAGATTTTTTTAATGCTTCTTTTTGGACAGTCTAAAACACTGCAGTGGTTCCATGGTTACTTTGATCTATAACAAACAATTCAAAGTGAGAATTATGGAATGCTAAGAATGTCAGGCACTCTGTGTTTATTATGACACTTTAGAGATGTCCAGTACTTTCCTCCCCCAAGTCCCCAATGGCTAAATTAGTCTTTGTACAAGTCTTTAAGAGTTGCCATGCTTCTGCAGACAACAGTGTGCATCAGGTTTCACATAATAACTTGCAAGAGGCATTGTGACTGCCCACTGTGTGCCTGATTCACCACCGTTAATCTAGTTTTACACCAGGTGTTAACTCTCTCTATTCACAGTTGTGGGGAACAAAAATCTTCCAACTGGAGGTTTATGAAGGTCTCTCTTTCTGAGTCTATGGAGAGCACTAGTGTCCGCCCTTTTACTCATTCATTTTGCCAAGCTTTCGCAGAAGGAAATGAGTAGAAACAGGGTACGTTTCTAATTCAGCAAACAGGTGTTCACATCATTTGACCAGCAAAGGGAAAATTACATTTTAAAACCTGTGTTAAATAGAAAATTGATTGTCAGTGTTAATTATACAATATGCAGTGCACAAAAAATAGCTTGCAACATTTCATTCCTTTAAAATGCAGGAGCTGTGCCTTGTGGACAATTCAGGGAGCATGACAGAACAAATGATTTTCACCCTGGGTAGTACTCTTAGTCCTTGTGCTAATAGGGACTTATCAGGGTTCTACACTGTGCTTGCAGTGCTGGAATTTCTCCCCAGTCCCTTGTGGTGCATTAATGTCTCTTAAACATTGCCAGACCAGTGTATTGAAGCAATATCAGAGGACAGAATTTGTCCCTGGTTTGTTAAGGAGAAACATCTCTATCAACAGTGAGAGCAATGGATATAGAGAAAGTCACCAGCACACTTTAGGAGCACACTTTAGGAGCCCTAGCAAGTAGCTGTATTTTTCTGCCCTGGTTGTTTAGGATATTTGACTAGCAGATTATTATATATCTATATATCGCAACAGCATCTTTACAACAGGAGAACACATGGTGGAAGAGAGTTGGTGCAACAAAAGATTAGTGTTCTGCCGTTGCTACAGAACTTGTCTAAATTCAAGAGATGAAATTGAAAATGTTCACAATTTCAAATACTACTTCATTTCAGCAGAGAACAATCATCCACTGTAAAGAACATGCAAGAATAGATAGGCTTGGAGTGTGTTCTGTACACTTGAGAAGTTCTGGAGGACAGTCGATACTTCATTGGTCTTAAAGCTAAACATTTTCAAGGCATCTTGCCTAGATGTACTTTTGTATGGTTGTGAGTCATGGATTTTAACCAGAGCACTCTGAGAGATTAAATAGCTTTGCAACCAGCTGCTATAGGCTGATACTTGGCATAAAGAAAGAGGATAAAGTTACAGTCTTAGAAGTTTATAGGAAAGCCAATAAATGCCCTCTAACAACAATGATGCAATGGCAACTGAGATGCTTAGAACATGCCTTTAAGAAAGGATTCAGAGGGGGCTATAAACAAATATGCCTTGTATACTGCTATTCATACAGAATGCTAGAGGGGGATACCCTGCTTATTTTACTGGCATTACACTGCATCTGTCATCAAGCTGGAATGTCCACCATTTGTGCAACAGATCAAAGGAACTGCTACCAACAAAGAACATGGAGAATTGTTGCCTTCTCTAAATAACCTGCAGTTTGGTATATAACTAATGTGAATACTAAATATATAGTATAACAATGGCTGGGCAGGCAGAGGATCAGCATGAAGGATTAATATAAAGGGGATTACTATAGTCCATGATATATACAGCATCGGGGAATTATGCATAATCAGATCCCTATCCTAAAATTTCAAAAAGACACAGTTACAAGAAATCCATTAATGAAGGTAAAATTTTTAAAAATCCCCCAGGCCCACAGAAGTGATCCACATGTTCCCCACCACTAATAAATGGCATATTGTGGAGGAAAGTGTCCAAGGTACCTGAAGATAGGGAGGACAACCCTGTGCATAATTACTGTACCTGAAATTTTGCACCAGTAGGCAGCAGATGTTTGGTCTCAATCTCTCGCTGTGTGTTTTTACAGGGTCATATATCTTCCTGCCCCCCAAGAGTTACTGGTTTTCAGAATCCAAACCTGGAAGAATAGGGAGACTTATCATATATAGCAAAAAGAGCAAAATGTTGATTTTTGCTGAACTCCTTTGTCCTCATAACTGATCGCTCAGTTAAGAAAATAAGAACTTTTCTAATTACGTTCAGGATCTTTTATCTCTGGATCAAGGGAGGTTTCCATTCAAAGACGACATGTGTTTGCATTCGGTGCCTGAAGGATAAAAGGATTTTTGTGAAATATTGGCTCTATTTATAGTCTTTGTAATATAAGAGCTAGAGGAATCCTACATTATGTCCATCATCCCAGTATCAGAGTATTGTATTGTTTTAAACACTATATTTGTCTCAACTGAAATATTAGAACTAAAGACAACATACACCCAGTATTGCCAAACACAAACATTCAAAAATTACGAGTTAGGACCAAAAAAACCAAACCAAAACCAAAACCAAAAAGCATAAGTGACTGACTGGCTTAAAAAGTGTGACAATTAAAAAACAAATTTGGGGTTCTTTCTGTTTTCCTGCTGGTTTGAGTATTTGGGAATCATGTTTTTAAACTTTCTCCAAAATCATGACAGTTAGATGTTCCCATAATCACCTGACTCCAGGATATGGGGCTTTAAGAAAGACACTAAATAATATTAGGCTTGCAATAAAATTTCTTTTTTCACACACTTTTTTTTTTTAAGACAGGAAATGTAATAGGTGGTTCATGTTTGTCTACTTTTCCACAGAGTTCCTAATTTAAGTTTCCTTGAGGACAAGATATGTTATCGCTTGAATTACTGATTTCCTGTTCTTTTTTGAGTTCAGGTACAATACTATCCTTTTTCTCTCTTCTTTCTGGTTAGCATTGCATCCTACACAAGCCCCTTCCTGCTATCACTGATAATTCAGAAAAATATTTTCTAAACAATGAAATTTAAATTCCAGACATGATTGATTTAGGGCATGAAATAAATGTAATCTATTCAATAGCACTGGGGTGATGGGGAGAGAAAGTCTTATATCAGGGTATAGTCTTCGCAACTTCAATAGTGTGGAAAAGAATTCCTCATGTTTCTAGTTATATGCTTGAATTTTAATATACCTCACATCAAACCTAGGGCATTAACTTCCATTGACTTCAGCGGGCTTTGAATCACGGTCCAAGTTGGTGCATAATGTTCAATGTTCTGTGGATACAAGATCCATTAAAATATAATGGAAGGAGAGGACTCTTTAGCATCAATCTCCAGTATGATTAAGGATGCTTAAATGAATTGTTGTGCTGTGGCAAATTGAAATCTCAGCTGCAGAGCAGTCTCTGCAGAAGGCATTGAAGTTCAGACAAGTTAATTCAAGCAGCCTTAGTTGCATTTGGTATTTATATAGGGATTTTTCACTTACAGTAGCTCACAGACAAGGAATGGATGGCAGCCTTTACCTGAGTAAGTTACAGACAATCAATATGCATCTATAGTAAATGGGCTACTTAATTTTTAATGCCTCAGTTTTTGGGAGCCCAACTTGAGACAAATAATAAGAGTTTGGTTTTCAGGAAGCATCTGACACCATTATCTGACAATTGTGCCCCTTTAAAATGTTTCAAGTTGGGCACCTGTAACTTTATGGCTTATCCATTCCTAACATAGAGGTTTGGGAAACCAAAGTATGATCCACTACCCAGTGCACCAATAGCATAGGATGGTGAATAAGTACAAGTGCGACATCTGCATGGCAGACCCTCAAGACTGTTCTCTTGCACCCTAATACACATGAAGCAAAAAGTAGTTCTCCAGGCTGCTCTTGATGGTCCCACCATGGAGAAGTACCGGACCCAGGACTGACTCCTGCAGGACCCCACTAGAGACACACTCCCGCTTTGTCAGGCAATCATTGATAACTACTCTTTGAATATAATCTTTCAATCAGTTGAACACCCACCTTATAATTTCATTTAAATCACTTTTCCCTAATTGGCTTCTGAGAATATCGTGTGGGACTGTGTCAAAGCCTTACTAAAATCAAGATATCACATCAACTGCTTCCTCCCATCTGCTAGGCCAGTGAACCTGTCAAAGAAGAACATTAGGTTGGTTTGGCATGATTTGATCTTGACAAATCCATATTGGCTATTACTTATAACCCTATTCTCCTTAAAGTGATTGTTTAAGGAATTTGTTCCAATAGTTTACCAGGTATCGAAGTTAGGCTAGTCTATAATTCCCTGGGTCTTCTTTATTCCCCTTTTTTAAGATAGGTGCTATGTTTGCTCTTCTCCAGTCCGTCAAGACCTGACCTGTCCTCCATGTGTTCTCAAAGATAACTGGCAACAGTTCTGAGATTTCTTCAGGTAGTTCCCCAAGTACCCTAGCATTCATTTCATCAGGCCCTGCTGACTTGAATACATCTAACTTATCCAAAAGTTTCGACTTGTTCTTTTTCTATCCTGGATTGCATTCCTTCCCCCCCTTGTTGTTAATGTTAATTGTGTTGTGTATCTGGTCACCCACAACCTTTTTAGCAAAAGCATTGAACACCTCATCTTTTGTGAAATCATCTGTTATTATCTCTCCTTCCTTGCTAAGTAGGGGACCCACAGTTTACTTTGTGTCTCTAGCTCCTATTTAAAGAATATCTCATTGCCTCTTATGACCCTTTCTAGGTGTAGCTAATTTTGTGCCTTAGCCTTTCTGATCCTGTCCCTACATGTTTGCACTAGTCTTTTGTACCCCTTAGCAATTTGTCCATGTTTCTGCTTTTTGTGGATTCCTTTCCTTTCAGTCACTAAAGAGCTCCTGATGGTGCCATGTTGGCCTCTTCTGAGGGACAGAGAGGAAGAATAATATCTGGATAGTATTAGAGACACAACTGTAAACTGGCTCCTTGAGAAAATGCCAGTGCCCCTGAACTCCTTTATCGCTTAGGATTTTCTTCCCGGGGACCTTATCTAGGAGTTTGGAGTCTGTTATCCAACATTATTATTAATTATTATTATTATTTACAAGTTGTGGCTGCTACTGCTGCACAAACTTCTAACTGCAGGTAGAGTTCTAGAATCACAAAGAAACAATTTCCATTTTCCCTCTTTTTTTTAAAACTACCTTGTCCAATACCCCTTGATAAATAAACAAAAAATTGGCAAAAAGTGGCCCAGATTTTGCCATCCATTGAAACCAGTGGAACTATTCAGAGTGAAATACTAGACAACATGAGTAAAGGTGTCAGAATCTAACCTAATTAGTTCTGTCATCTGTGCTTATATGAACAGAAGGTGCTACACAGAAGAGGGAAGGGAGTGGATAGTGCAGAAAATTGGTTATGGGCAACAGAGCCTGTAACCCACAGGTCACTTTGAACCTGGCTCAGGTCATTAATGACTGAAAGATGTTGCCATCTGACAACTGTGTAAAGGGCTATGTGAAATTAATTGTTTTCCCACTGAAGTTGCAGTGGACAGGTGTCCACATCACAAAAATTACCACCACCACTGGCACTGATACCCTTGCTGGTGGTCTCATTACTGCAGAGAAATGTAGACTAGAATGGTCGTGAAGACTGCAGCACCCTCTCAGTCTTAGTAATAGACTGGTGTGAGAAAGCACCCATTGCTATCAGGCTGCTTATCCCCATTTTGTGGTTAAAAGATAAATGTATTTTGCCTCTCCTATCAATTTAACACCTAACCTCACTAACAAATGACTTTTCAACAGAAAATGGAGGCAACAGTGTTCACCAAAGTTGAAAACCAGCAAACTTTGATATCAGAGAGAGAAGAAACAGCAGGATGCTGAAGAGAGAATGTATTAGGGAATTGGGTGGAGGACAAGGTTTTGATCTTTCAGAAAGTGACCATTTGAAATGATGGTGTACTTGCTGAGAAGATGAGACAGTCTAACACATGAATGTTAGAAAGAATGAAAGGTTTCAGGGGGTAGTTGTGTTAGTCTATATCAGTAAAAACAATGAGGAGTTGTTTTCATGTGCTGTATATTTATACCTGCTTACTGTATTTTCTACTCCATGCATCTGATAAAGTGGGTTATATCCCACAAAAGCTTATGCCCAAATAAATTTGTTAGTTTCTAAGGTGCCACAAGGACTCCTCATTGTTAGCATGAATGATCTTTTGGCCAAAGATTTATACCTGAAGTGCATTGTTTGTCTCTGTCTATAGTTCCACTCATCCACTCAGGCAGCAGAAACTGTATTGTATGACTGGAAGGTGCTCATATGCCATGCTGGCAAACAGAATAGGAAGGACAGTTTTAGGATTAAGGCACTGGGCTGAGTTCAGAAAATCTCTGCTATGTTGAAGACTTCCTCTGTGACACTGGACAAATCACTTAGGGCTATATCCTGAAACTGGATCTGTGTGGGTTATCCCCTTCATAGGGAGGCTGCAGCAGGAAATGAAGCTAGTGGGAGACAGATTGGGACATTACAGTCTCCCCTTGGGCTCAGATTCACAAAGGTATTCAGATTGACTTTAATGGGAGTTGAGGCCTAAAAATCTTTGTTAATTTGGACCTTGGTGCCTGGCTTGGCCCTAGTCCAGCTTCTTAACCAGCCAACCATCCTTTTCTCTGTCAGTACAATAGTGTGTCAGGAAAGTGGTCATACATCTCATTTCAAAATTGCATGTATAATAAAGTGAATTTTAAATTCTAGCACCAAGTATTCATGCCCAGAATCCTTGCATATTCATCGGAACAAAGAACAGAATCAGTTCTATGCAATTGACATGACCAGTTACAGTGAAGCAACACAGTTTTGTTAGAATATTTGTGACTAATCCATAGAATGAATAATTCAAAACCATATTCATTGAATAAATGCAAACGGTGAAATTCATACCTGTCCAAAGCCCAGAGAACTAGTGTAAAATCTGAGCATCATTTAAGTATGAGATGAGGATCTATATTTGTTAAAATAGTGGGGGGGAAAAGGCAGGAGGAGAGATTCTGAAGGTAATGTCAACCAAACCTCCCACCTGAAAGACAGATTTGAACTTATTAGACAGGTAACTAACTCAACACTAAATGAAATAAATTGGGGAGGGTTTGTCATCATCAGAAGCTTGCACTTACTCATGTTAATTTTTTGCTGCCTCTTTAGTTTTCAGTCATACAAGTAGGTATGGAAGCACAACAATAATTTGCTTTTTTTTATAGTGAGTTCATTTTGTTTTGCTTTTGAAAACTGTTTGCATCATGGTGATCTGTTTCCTCTTGGCTCTCTCTCTGTCACGTGTCATCTTCTTATGTACAGTATGTAAAATACAGGCCCAAATTCTGGGTGGAATGTTGTACCTGCTTAGAGCTTCACTGAAATCTTTTTTTTTTAAAAGACTTCATCATAGTAGCCAGTGATATCAGAGAAAGGAGAAACAGAAATTAAAGTCAGTGAGTCTCTGTGCATGGACAACCATCTGCCCATCCATTATCAATTGCTGGATCAGAGCCCTTAATGTGATAAAGAGATGTTCAAGATCTGAAATACCACTGCTAGTGTTATGTATCAGAACTAGATGAACTTCTTGTCACTGAAAAGGCGGCTTGGGAATCTTATATAAAACAGGCTTCTTGTGAAATTTATATGGGGTCTGCTTCTAGATGGACCAGAATCAGGAGATGCAAAGGAGCACAGAAATGAGAAATACAGCAGAGGTGAGAGAAAACCAGACCTTTCTGAGCATCCAAAACAGTGGTTCAAATGTTAAGCAGCGTCAATGTCAATGTTATTGCCTCCAGAATGGATCATCCATTTGCAGCTAAGATCTTATAAGGGCAAAGCAGAAGAAAATACAATGGACGTCAGTGACTGCCAAGGATTCTTAGCACAGCTTCAGTCTTTTCAACAGGATTTACTACTGCATGGTTTTCTGCACAGAAGGGGGTTAATTTGAAGAAGGAAAGCATGATGCCTTTAACTATTCAATAGTGGCTACTCTAGTTACACTCTGAATAGTGCAGCTATTTGCTAGTATGGATGCCTCTCAGATATCTGGGTGGCATAGGACCTCTTAACCTGTCAAAGGTCACTAAACCCATAGATTTATGAGACTGGAGTAGTAAAAGCTTGTTACAGGGGAAGATAACATGTGCACAACCAGTATGTCTATTTTTTTTCCTCGATCAGTCCCAAATCCCAGGTTCTTAATATTGTAAATGTTGTCATGTTCAAGATTTATTTTACATGTGGAACTAACCTGAGAGATGAGAAATGTCCATAATTCATACTACTATATGTCTAGTTTAGAAAACTGTTGTAAAGAAACATATGTAAAAATGCTGCTTAATAGCTACAATATGGTATAGGGAAATAGAAGCTGCCATTGGTCCATTTAGACCAATATTTGATAGTGGCAGTACCAGTTACTTCACAGGAAGCTACAAGAAACCTTGTATTGGTCAGCTCTCTCTAAGTACTTATATGGCTCTCATTACTGTAGTGTCAGAGCTCCTCCCAAGTGTGTTTTTTAAAATCTTCCTTCTTTCATTCCCAGTCCACAGGAAATTGATTAGTTTTATAGGGGCTATGTTTGTTTGAGTGGGTGCATATGAAGAACTTACTGAGGGAAAGCTAAGGTGAAGAGTCATTTTGCGGTTAGTTTTCAGGGCTTCTCTTATCTTTTGCAGAAGTGACTCATACAGTCCAGCTTCTGTAGAGGTTGTCTCCCACACTCGTGACCCTCTCCCTATTGGCCAATAGTTCCCTTGTTCTAGTGCACTATGGTTTGGGGCAGTTCCTGGGTCACTTGTTACCCTCCTACCTCCACTGAGGGAGACTTGCTGGTGCTTAACTGGCTGTCAGCTCCCTGACACCGCCAATCCTTGCTTTTACACATGATGGGCAGCTGAGGCACAGGCACATTAAGTGTCTTGCCCAAGGTCACACAAGAAGTCTGTGGCAGAGCCAGGAATTGAACCCATATTTCCTGAGGTCTTACCCAGTGCCTTAACAAACAAGGCCATACATCCTCTTATAACTTGTTGGCCATTTCTGGCTTTGCTTCTGGTATCTCTTTTCTGAGCTAACGTAACCATGACTGAAAACAATACTACAGGTGAGCATGAATGTATAGAATGTCGTAATATTTTTGTTGGCCCATACTTTATACATCCTCACATTTTGTTTGCAATTGGGGAAATATTTTCATTAAGCCTCCTTAATGAGTCAAGGCCTTTTTCCTTGGTGGTTATAGCTAATGCAGAATGCTATACAAGCAGTTCAGATTATTCCTTCAAATGTGTATTACCTTGCAGTTTTAGCACTGATTTCCATTTGCCATTGTGCTGCTCAGTCACTGTAGTTGTGTCATATGCCTCCGTCTTCTCTAGTCTTAAAAAAACAAAATAATTGTTTTCCACTTCTCTGATTCCCTTTTCCAAATAATTAATTCCAGTACAGGACCTTGGGATACCCCACTGTTCACCTTTGTCCCAGCCTTGAGATTGCTCCAAGGAGAAACAGTTACCCACAGCCCCATACACGGGGCAGGAAAGGGGCTGTGTAGGAGCTACTACCCTGCTCCTTCACCAGCTGGGGATTCCCTCCCACCTCAGGCAAATAGGTCCATTGGCTTTGCAGCTGCTTTTACACCCAGTAGACTAGCACAAAGTGCCTGCAGTGTGGGTTTAGCATTTACTAAGAAAATCTCCAAATATCCGATTGGCTATTTTAAAGAATGAGCTAAGAGAACTTGAAGACACCTGCAGCGAGCAGGTCTATCTTCTCAGAATTCTCCCAAGTTCTAGAACCTAAAAATTTAATTCAAATGACCTATTCTTTAGAAATATGCCAGATTCTCCTCTGACAAGCTCATGATGCAGAGCCTGGTTATAAACTCTGAGCTGAACTTAGACAGCTATAGTCTTTATGATTTTTTTTTTAAAACGTAGCTATAATTAAAGCAATAGGTACATCCAAGGTTTTCCTCAAGGGAAATCATGTTTCACGTTTGTATGAGGGTGTGTGTATTCACCTGTTATCTGTGACCTGAAGAAAGCAGCAGGCCATTGGGTTCACAGAATCACTGGTATGTAGAGCAGATGGTCAAAACAGTGGATTTCATGGACCAGATTTTGCTCTTACACTGTTTAACTCCAGAACAACTCCCTTGAAATCAATGAGGTTATTCTGGATTTATACAAGTGTAACTAAGATCAGAGTTTGTCCCCGTGTCTACAACACAGTACCTCAATAGACAATGATAAGATTTGGTGCACAGCTAAATGCCAAGCCTCAGACAACGGAAGCCACATCTCACAGTAACAGATAAATATGCACACTTACTATAAGTGATGGAATTCAGCTGCCTCTTTAAATTAGATTTACCACCCATTGTGAAAGCTACTGTGCCTTGTTGAACACCTGGGGTTCAGCATGTCAAGCTGTCCTGCACAGGGCCGGTGTCAGGGGGTGGAAAGCAGGACAATTGCCTTGGGCCCCATGCCACAGGGGGCCCCACAAAGCTAAATTACATACTTCATCTGGGAACAAGTCAATAGACCATTAGGGAGAACAATAGGTCTTTGAAGATGTTAATCTCCCACCTTCCTGGGATGCTACAAACAGCCTTTGACTCATGGCAGCTTTGACACTGCACGGTCATGTGATCATGTCACCTGGTACTGGACTCCATGATAGAATACCAGTATTCTCCACTGAGAAGGTGGGGTGGGGGGGGGAACCACACTGGAAAACAAAGGATTCCTGCCATATGTAAAACCTATTTAAGGTAGGGGAGGGGCATAATCAGTGTTCGTTCTTCACTGAATCCCCACCCAGGCTGACTGCTGGAAACATATAGGAAACAAAGACTGGCGGTTGGGGGGGGAAGAAGAGCTGAGACAAAGTCTGTGAAAGAAATACTTGGAGTTTTAAGCTGCAAACAAGAGCAGCTGGCCTTCAAGAACCTCTGCAAGCTGCCTAAAGCAACATTTAGGGTGAGAAATTACTATTTGTAATCAGTTTCTTTAGTGTCTTAAGCTTAATTTGCATGTTTGTTTCATTTGCTAGGTAATCTGCTTTGATCTGTTTGCTAACCCTTATAATCACTTAAAATCTATCTTTTGTAGTCAATAAACTTGTTTTTGTTTTCTCTAAAACCAGTTTGTGGAATTCATAATGGACCAGGGGGGAAAGCTGTGCATACCTTCCTCCATATTGAGGGCGGGAGCTGATTTAATGAGTTTATGCTGTACAGTTCTCTGTGTGGCACAAGGCAATACAACTGTGGGTTTACACTCCAGAGTGGGTGTGCATTTGAGTGCTGGGCAATTCCTTAGCTGAAGCCTTCCCATGAAGAGCTGATTTCAGTGTCTGTCTTTCTGCAGCTGGGTGTGGCCCTAAGTGTCTGTCTCTGTGTGTGTGTGTGTGTGCTGGAGGAGGCTTGCGGGTCTGGCTCAGCAGGACAGCATAAGGGATCCCAGGCTGGTGGAACAGACAGTACCCCAGTACATCAGGTGGCACCCTGGATGGAGCGGAGGGTTACCCATCACACATGTATCAAGTGTAAACTCCTCAGGCACCAGAACATTCTTAACGTGGAATCAGACAGTCCCCTGGGGCACTTCAGTTTGTCCTGCCACCCAGGTAAGTTTACCTTTTTGATAGACAATTCCTTACACCAAAGATCACAGCAATATTCTGGTTATTCCCAGTCCCAAAAAGCCAGTCACTTACTCACCCCCAAGATTAATTGTACCTGAGATCTTGCACCAAAGACAACACTTCTAGCCAATACTATAATAAATGATCTGAAGATTTATTATATAGGAAAAGGAAACAAGAATTATTTATAAGGTTAAACCAGGTACACATAGAATATCAGGAGTAGATGGGACCTCAGGAGGTCATCTAGTCTAACCCACTCCAGGACCAATCCCCAGACAGATTTTTATCCCAGTTCCCTAAATGACCCCCTCAAGGATTGAACTCACAACCCTGAGTTTAGCAAGTTAATGCTCAAATCACTGAGCTATCCCACAAGTTCTGATCTTATATTCCAAAATGTAATAGAAGCTTCTAAAATAGGCAAGCTCCATGTGTCATTTAAGACTAACACAGGGTAAGCACTGCAGATCTTTTGTGTATTCTTAGTAATTCCTGCCCCGCAGGGTATGTCTACACTGCAGTTCAACACCTGTGGCTGGCCCATGCCAGCTGACTTGGGCTCACGGGGCTCAGGCTGCAGGGCTGTTTAATTGCTGTATAGACTTCAGGGCTGGCTGGAGCCCAGGCTCTAGGACTCTACAGCCCAGCCTGGAAATCTATAGTGGAAAAAGTACTGTCAACTATTTACAGAAATTCACCAAAATAACAGCTAATTCAGCTGTGTTACACCCAAGAAAAAACTTTGATATTGGAATTCCAAAAATCCTGCAGTCATACTGACCATTTCTTCACTGATGACTAATCTGCATACAGGAGAGTCTGGTAACACAATATTTTAAGTTTCTGAATGCACACGAGATGCTCAGTGCACAAGTAATGGAGTATGTTATTCACACACTGATAAATCTAATGGGGTATCATTTGCTAGTCATTTTCTCAAAAGCTAATTTCTAAAGCTCAGTGACACCGACTGGTAGTATTTTGGCACCCTGTGCTATAGTTCAGCCACAATTTGTTCTCACGATAGTCTGTCCAGATGTGCTACTTGGGAGTTCTAACTGCCTTTTCTGGTCATACACCTTCATTTCCGTTCTGAACTGACAGCCTTTCCACAGGGCTCTCAGCAACCTTTAATACTATTATATGGTCTTCTCTAATAGGCATAAGCTCTAGGAACTAGATTTGACAAAAGTTACAAGCTACTGTATTTACATGTGTAAGACTTGAGGACACCCCAAAAACAAACCTGGGAATTGAATACAGGTGCCACGCACAGACACAGGGTGCACATGAGATTTTGAAATGAGGCATATACATATGAACATATTTTCTGCACCATGCAAAAAAAGTAATCGGAGAGAGTGAACTATGCATATTGTCAACCGTTGGAAATTTCAAATAATAGTAATGAAAACATATATTTGCATGTATTTTATCCCAATGGCTTTACAAGCTATACTATATAGTTTGTAAAGACTTATTATATGTGATTATATGTATAAATAAAACAGGGATCACTTCACCACCACTGGAGTAAAACATAATGGATGTGGTACTCTTGCATACTGTTAAACGGTTTGGATAAGTAGAGAAGAAATGGATGGAAGTGCATGAGCTATAGGGCTGGCTGAACAATTTCCATTGAAACTGTTTCTCAGTAGAAAATTGGGCTTTCAATGAACCAGAGAACTTGCTTTCTGCAGAAAATATCCAGGTTGTCAAAAGTTTTTGGGATGAAAATTGAAAACTTTTGATAAAGCTCAGTTTTTCAATTAAAGAGTCAACATTTTCCATAAAAAAGTGCTGTTTTCCAACCAACTCTAAGGGTATGTCTACACCACAGTAAAACACCTGTGGCTGGCCCTTGTTAGCTTACTTGTGCTTGTGAGGCTATAAAATGGCAGTATAGATGTTTGGCCTCCAAGTCCTGGAAGCCTCCCCCCTTGTGGGATCGCAGGGCCTGATTCCAGCTGGAGCCAGAACATCTATATGCAATATTATAGCCCTGCAGCCCAGCCCTATGAGTCCAAGTCAGCTGACCTGGACCAGCCACAGGTGTTTTATTGCAGTGTAGACATAACCTAAAGCCCTGATTAGTGGAATGTAATTACCCATGCTGGAATTTGGCTTTAATATACCCACTTGTGAGAGAAGTGTCACATTACCCTGAGCGATCAGGAACTAAATAGTAGTCTGAGAGTCCCAACTTTTAAACTAATAGAATTGCTGTATACCAACATACTGAAGTCAGCTATTAATTATATTTGCTGTAGCTTCTAGAGTCGCAATCATGGTGAGAAACTCATTGTTTTAGGTGCTGTGCAAAATCATAGTATGAGACAGTCCCTGACCTGGACACCTCTGGGATGAGTTATATTTCTGATCTCACTATCATACCACCAAGCAACACACTAGCTAGTAACCAAGCTGTAGCTTCAGTTTTAAAACTTAGATGCTAGTATTAGAGGACCCATTTCCTCAGGAGCTTGACTAGCCATACACTTTTTGTAACTTTATCACAATTACCAGTTCCTGCACATGTATCTAAATGGACTGCACGCACATTTCTTTTTTTAAAATATGAGAAAAGAACTCCTGCCACATGTTGGCACTTTGACACAATGGTTGATGTTAGGTCTTATATGAAACATCCTGCTTCTTTTCTCTGATCCCTTTCAGATTGCTGGTATTGTCATTGTTTCTTTGGAAAATCATCGAGCAGCCATTGAGGAAGCTGACTGATTTATTACCAAGCTCTTTTACCCATCCTCATCTGAAATAATTCATATCTCCTCCCTGCCACTGTGCACGCTGCATATTGCAGTTATCACATAGTATCTTTACAACAAGCCTCTGGGGCTGAGTTGTAGTGCAGGTGTGATTTATAATGCACCTCTGTCTGGTGCTA
The DNA here is from genome assembly GCF_007399415.2 of Gopherus evgoodei. Taxonomy (NCBI): domain Eukaryota; kingdom Metazoa; phylum Chordata; order Testudines; family Testudinidae; genus Gopherus; species Gopherus evgoodei. The sequence continues at coordinate 108,732,975 of NC_044325.1, read as the reverse complement.
GACAGTAAGTTCTTGCTTGAATTGAGAGAGGGTATTTCCCTCCCCCAATCCTACTGCTCCTGGAATGGTGTTTACTGTCATCAGGCAGCTGGCCCCCTGGCTCTGGCATTTGACTGCTCTGGGCGTGCTCTGACAGATTTCAGCCAGCTCTCTCCTGATTGGCAAAGTGTGTCATCATGCACACACTGCAGCTGTCTTTGGGATGAAGAAGCTACTTTTGGGGTGCCAGCCAGTCTGACTGCTTTGCAACAAGAGATTGTTAAGATCCCCCTGGCTCTTTCGGAGACTGGAACTTTTTTCCAAGTTACTGTAAAGCAAAGTTCTCATCTCATACTGTCTCATCTTGTCTCTGTGCTGACTATGGCCCCATTGTTGGAAGCAGTGTTCTTGTCAAACCTAGTCCAGTAAATGAAAGGCATTAAATGCTTGATTCTATTACCCTTCTCACCGTGAGTAGTACCTTACTCCACTGAAATAGATGGGACTACCTGAGGAGCAAAGTACTTCCCAGTGAGAGTGAGGGTGGCAGAATCTGAACTTCAGTGTTTTCGCTTTCTAACAAAGAACAAAGCATCTACACCAGATCATAGGCCTGATTCTGCACTCTGTTAGAATGAAGTCATTAGAGTTTTTTTTTATACAGGTATAACTAATTCTAAAAACCAAGACTAATGGATAGAATTACATCACTAAAACTACCAGTGTAATTGGTAATCTCTTCACTATGGCGAAACCAACAATAGAAATTGATACAGACATTGAAATATCCCTTGAAATAGGATTGAGGCATGCTGATGGGATGAACTTGCACCTCTGTTATCCTTTCTATATCTAGTCTATATAAAAAGACACCTAAAGAATACAGTTTAGTCATAACCACTGCATTCACTCAATTTGTATCTTCTATTTTAAACAGAATATTAAAAAAAACATTTTGAAAATCCAGTGCCTTGCTTAGTAAAGATAGTATGTGTGAACACACTGGTGTAACCTAGAACGGCTAAGAATTTCAGAAGCACTTAGGGTATGTCTACACTGGGATAAAAAAGTCTGCATCATTGAATCTCAGAGACCAGATCAGCTGATTCAGGCTTGGGTTGCAGGGCTATAATACTGCAGTGTAGACATTGGGGCTTGGACTGGAGAGCGGGTTCTGAGACCCTGCAAGAGGGGAGGGTCTTAAAGCCCTGGTTCCAGCCAGAGCTTCTACCCTGCAATTTTATAGCCCCACAGCCCAAGTACCATGAGTGTGAGTGATCTGACTTGAACCATTTGTGGCCATGCCATGGTCTTTTGTCACAATGTAGGATCCTAAAACCTATTGAAAGTCAATGGGACTTTGGCTCCTAAGTTACTTAAGTGCTTTTGAATATTTATCTTCTTTGATTATGATTTGATAATAACATATAAAAATACAGGGCCATATCTTCAGGGGGTGTGAACTGTTGTAGCTCCAATAACTTCAGTGGAGCTACTCCCAGACTGAAACCATCTGAAGAAATGGGCTACAAATGTTTAAAAAAATATGCAATTTTTACTTTAGTATATGGGAGTCAGCAGCACATAGACTTTGTACTATGCTGTATCTTTTTTTTTTTTTAATGGTTTGCAAAAGCACCTCTCTCAAGTCCTTGGTGCTGATATACATATTTAAACTACACCCAATTAACCCAGAAGCAAACAGATTAACTAAATTAGATTGACTTTAAACAGCCATCACTTACAAAGCAACAACAATGAATCAGCTGATATTGGAATTCCTCTCAATTTTTCTCAGTGTTCTTCAAGCAAAAAAGAAAACAAATATGCCTTGCAGTGTATCCAGAAGGTCAACAAGTTTGGGCTATTCTGGACCAAGAGTGCAGTCCTTCACAGATCATGTTCTGCCATCGACCCTACATTTAAATCCAGGGGACTAACAACTCAGTTGCCTCATTCCTTGCAACTGTACAGTATTGCATACTAGGAGAGATGTGCCACTCAGGTAACCAGGGACCAACTCATTTAGAACATGATAAATCAAAACTAACAGCTTAAGCTCCATAAACTAACCATGGTTGGTGTCATGCACTATTGACCTAGCAATTAGAGGAGAGATGGTCTATTGGTTAAAGTACTGGGATTAGACCTTATTCCACAGACTTCCTGGGGCCAGCCACATAATCTGTCTGTGCCTCGGCTCCCCATCTGCAAAATGGGGATGACAGTACAATATCCTCTTCCTTTCTCCCAACCTTTGTCTGCCTTGTCCATTTAGTTTGTAAGCTCTTTGAGGAAAGGCCTGCATCTTATGGTGTTTATAATCACCTACCTCAAATGGGCCCCCAACCTCAGTTGTGCTACTGTAATATAAATAATAGTAATAATAATCCTGGAATGAGATGCTAATTAATGAACAAGCAGCTGCATTCTGCACTAACTAAAGTCTCTGAATCGTCTTGAGGTTTAGCCCCATAGGAAGAGTATTACATTAATGTAATCTCAAGGTGACAGATCAACTACAGAAAAACCCTCCTCAGAGGGGAAATATAATGATGTTGGTGCCCCCTTCCCTTTTCCTTCTTCTTGACAGGTGCATGGGGTGGTGGGGAAAGGGGGAACAAGAATCACTGGACCACAGCTGCTATCTATGCATCAAGAAGCAGCTTAGTGACTAATATGATATCAAGATTGTGAACGCTGAGTAACAAATGACAAGCACATTCCACTTAAGGCGGTATATTATGCCCCTCATTTCTTCTTGTTCCTTGCTCCAGCCTACCAATATTATCTCCCTCTCATCAGTCAGTTAGCTTTAATCCAAGGCACACTCTTAATCAGACACTGGGTAAGCTCTAAACTGCACTAGTTGGGTGGGTTGATGTACAGAGTAAGTGTCATCAGACTAGGGAAGACACTGCAATCCCTTTTCACCTCAGCTCTGGCATCATCGGTACACTGACTAGTGGACAAGTAGATAGTGCCCCATGAGAGAGTAACTGTGAGGTAACTAAGCATCCACCCAACACTGCTCTTTTAACAGGGAGAATTTGAGCCACTTGTGCCATTCCAACCCCAGATAAGACCAACAGGCTGTCACCAAACCCTCATGGTCAAATGCATCAAAAAGAGCTGCTAGAGTTAAAAGAACCATCTGATCTTTGTAGTAACTGAGGATAGTAGTGTATGCAGGGTAGTCACAATGGATCGTGTGTATATTCTTTCAGTGTATGAACAGTCACACCAAAACTATGATAATCTATTTCTTGGAACTGCAAACATAGTGCATTATATCTAACACGTGTTTTTCTATGTGGGGGGTAAGCATGTGTTACATACATCATATGTAGAGATCTTACTGCTATCTGTGGCAGACTTTGTCTTTCTGGGCCCTTCACATGCTGCGCTTTACATTGTTCTTATTTTTGCTAACAATTAGTATTGAACAGAGACTCTCTTTTCTCAGAAGGAAAAAAGGGGCAAATCTTTGTATCCATGCCAAGGGAAGAGTGTGTCTGCCTTATTTACTTTGCTGAAACCACTGGCATTCATGGGGCCTTAACAGCTGGCTCTGATAATTTGCTTTAATTGAACAGGTTTACAGTCTCTCTTCACTGAAACAATTCTCCACATCACAAGAGCTTGCATACCAAGAAAAAAAAAAGAAAATTTAAGAGTGTTGGCTAACAAGACCAATAAGCTCATTGTTTAAACAAGAGGCCAGTTGTTTAGGTCCCTGAGTATTGTGTTCATAGAACATTAGACCCACATTAGGGACATCAGCCTAATCCATAGCTTGCTGCCAGGTGGTATAGAAATTAATCTTCTGCTTCACCCAGGGTCTTAGCTGTGGTATTTTTAAAGGTTTACAACCAAGTGAGGCAAGCAAGTGAAAGATTCTCCTTGTTGCTGAGGCTTGGGGCAGTGTGGAGATATGAATGTCCAGACATGTAGATGTTCTTTTTCTAAACATATACTCTGCAGGGATGAAAGGGCAAATGGAACACCCTGAGTACAAATTGGAACAGAACAGACCACACTCAGCCCTCCCATGACTCCAGACACCAGGGAGAAATTTAATCCACTGTTCAAATGTGGATTAAAAGTGCTAAGGGCCAGATTCTCAAAACAGAGGGGCTAGAAGGGGAAAGATGGCTTTAAAATCACTGCTACCACCACCTTTAATCCTGGGACTAGATAGCAATTGGGCTGATCCCCAAAGTTAGTGGAGTTTAAGTGCTGCTCTGATTTGTGCTCAACTGGCTCTGGCCCCAAGGGGCTGTTCTAGCAGCTCAGCCTGGCTGCAGTGTAGATGTACCTTGGCCATCACCACAAATGCTAAATGAGGGTGCAGTAGAGCTGCCAAAAATTTCCCTTCACTAGCCAGTGAAGTTGATATTTGTGCTACCAGCACAGGGTGCAAAGAGACAGGAGTGAGTGCCAGAATCTGGCCCTTTATGTGTAACCATATAATGCTGTTCTCTTTGCTTAATTACACTTTTGTAAATCAACACAAAGCTTGGCAACACCTTCACAAGTGTCCAGCTTCCAGCACTATTCTCAGCAGGAACAAGGGGCCAGATTTAAGCAATATTCTTCTTAGGTACCTAGCATGCAGAGAGGTACCTATTTGACTTTACAATGTCCCTAAGCAGCTTAAGTGCCTAACTCTCACTGGTGTAAAATGTAGTTAGAAGCCTAAATGGCTTATGCACTTTTGTATATCCCACTAGGTGCTTATCTGCACCTTTAGTCAATTAGGCCACAATCATCAAAGGTATTTAGGTGCTTAACGCCCACTGAACTTTAGTAAATCTTTCCCAGAATCTCGTGTGCCTGTATTCAGTTGTTAGAAAGAGCATCTTAGTGCCAGTGTCAGAGGTATGAACGACAAATTAGGACCATATTCTATGCTCAGTAGGAATTCTGATGGACTACGGACTTCAGAATTTGGTCCTTAGACATTAGAACAGGAATTAAAAAGGAGCTGAGATTGAAGAGCTACCTGGCTTGTGTAGAAGCAGCCTTGTTCAGTTAGGGTTAAAATTGGTCCCTGTGCAGAGCGTCCAGCAGGAGGCCTGTTCACCACTGCAGTATAGGGTTTATGCGGGCCTCATCCTTGCCTTCTCTATAAGGGGTGAATTTCATCTCAGCTGAGCAAATTTTGACATTATAAAAAAAGTGATGAGTCACATCTGATACAGCTCTGCCACTTTTGTCACAAGCAAAACTTCCATTTTCACTAGTAAAAATGAATTCTTTTAGAATTGTCCAAAAGACTGTTCCTCCATCTGATCAATGGCCCTGAGCGCACACTAGCCAAGGCAGAGTTGAACAAGAGACCATACTTTAATGGCACAGATGTTAAAAACCCACATGTGCTGCTGGTCATGGGACTGCACATGTGGACCTGGACAGTCAGTGACAGAACGTCAACCCAGGACAATGTGTGCAAGAAGGGGAGGGAGGTGGGAACCAGAAGAGGCAAGGAATATCAATGAGAAGACATTTAAGAACTTTACCATGATCTCCTCGCCTTCCTCTCCCTGCACGAACACCCTCTAAACACTCAAAGTTGCTTTTTTATTTGTATTATAACCTCCATCATTAGTATTTTCCTTCAAGCCCCATAGATCCAGTCCAAGTAGTAGCCAACCCCTGCACCCTATCCCAGCTGCCCTATGCAACTACTGCTCCCACAGGTGAATTGAAACATAAACCTGGATGTGGTTGCTTTAGATGTGTTCAGACACAGCCTGCTTGATGTCCTGCATACAGGACACAGCCCGTGGTGCCTTTCTTTCAGGCCTTAGAGGCTGTGTTCAGGGCAGTCCCGTACCCCACTCCTGCACCCATGTGGGGAAATGGACATTGACACATGGAGCAACCAGCATTGCTGCTTGCTCCCCCCGCCCCCTCTGATGCTGCTCCTTCACACACCCCTAGGGGGCTCTGAGGGGGCAGGAGAGTGAGGAGCGACATCAGGGTTCTCTGCATCCCGGTCACTTTCCCCACCTGGGCTGCATATGTGGCGGGCAGGAGAGCAGCAGCTTCTGATGCTCACCTTACAGCACAGCAGCACAGCTGTGGAAAGTGACCTGGATACACAGAGCTCTTGGTGTTGCTCCTCGCTCCCTACCTCACAGCCCTGCAGAGGGACACAGAGGAATGTTGGGGGGAGGGGAAGGGATAGGGGCACAGGTGAGAGGGGCAGGGTTTACGGGCAAAGGGGGGAGTGCAGGGATTATGGGTGAAGGGGGCACAGCACCAGCATTAGAGGTGCAGTGAGGCAGATTTAGGGCACAGAAGGGGGTGCTGGGGTTGGGGCAAAGGGGGCACAATGCAGGGTTGGGAGTCTGGGGGGGCCCACAGGGGCTAGGGGTAATGGGGGTGGAACACTATGCTCATGTCCTTCCTCCTGGACTGGCTCGGGTTGGTGTAGGGAGAAGGCAGAACCATGGCCCTCAACTCTCTCCAGATCCCAGTGTTACCGATGCTCAACTCTTCTCATCCTTGCATCAGGGAGTGCAAGAGCAGGGATTGTGACTAGCCCACACACAAGGAGTCAACACCTTTTGCACCCTCCCCATTTCTCACATGCAAGAGGTAGCCACAATCTAGCCACACTGCCAAAAAATTTCTTATAATAATAGGAGATATACCTGTTTCCTAGAACTGGAAGGGACCTTGAAAAGTCATTGAGTTCAGCCCCCTGCCTTCACTAGCAGGACCAAGTTCTGATTTTTGCCCCAGCCCCCTAAGTGGCCCCCTCAAGGATTGAGCTCATAACCCTGGATTTAGCAGGCCAGTGCTCAAACCACTGAGCCACTGCAGTGATAGAAGTGCTCTGGCACTCTTGAGTCATGACTTTGGATGAGGGAACTGGAATGTAGCATGGAGAAAACCAATGAGCTTCCAAGCAAAGTTGAAGTAGTGGTCAGCAGCTTCCTTGTTTCTCTCTTCCAGTGGCCCTTTTGCCACTGCTTCTTAGTCACATCATGTTAATGGAACATTAGCACATTAGTGAAGTTAGAGAATCTAGTGCTTTATCGGGCCCCTGGGGAAAATGATTGGCTGAGCTTATTGCTGTCATCGGAGAATACAGGAAGCAATACTGTGAGATGTGTATGACCAATAAAATCAGCACAGCTCAAAATCTGAAAAAGTAACATGAAGATTTAGCATAAATTGTTTTCAGTTTTCACAACAATTTTTTATTGCAGAACTTCAGATTTTTGTAAAAATTTGTCTCCACCTTTGCCAGTTTTTGTGAATCCACAAACAGGCATAGTTTGATGTGGGAGGAAAAATATTTTGCCTCATCTTACATAGTATCTTTTATGAAAGCTAACTCCACGGGCTACAATTTTACTAACTTTCTCCATAAAAATAAAGCTGCTCTGGTTCCCTGTTGTCTCTCTTAATTAGCAGGATTAAGCCACAATAACATAGCAGGAAGACATGTGATCTATTAATGTGTCTAGCCTTTGGATAACATTCGTGGGGTGTGAATTGAAAAGTGAAGGACAGGGTGAAGCCAGGTGCAAGTTGGACTGGTCAATATCCAGGCCCTTGGTACCTGTTTGCCACATGACTCTGAGCAGATGACCAATTTATTTCTTGCCGAGGCATCCTAGTTCAAGCCCAAATATACCTGCTATAAGAGTTACAGCCTTCTCCAAATGGCAATACCACAAAAGCCTTGTGACCCACGCTCCTCCTGTCAGCATCTTGAAATAATGGATGATTAACTACATTGTTTATCTACATTCCTCTTCCATGTCTACCCCTCCTATCTGCAGTGTCTTTTGCAGTGAATTCCTGCAAGGCATTTTAGCCATTTAGCTTTCACATTTTGAGGTGAAAGTTTAGGGTTGCCAATTTTGGTTGGACATATTTCTGGAGGTTTCCTCAACATGACATAATCTTTAATTAAAAAGATTAATTTTTAATTTCTGGAGACTGCAGGACAATCCTGGAGGGTTGGCAACCCTATGGAAGGTGTAGTTCCCCAGTAAACTTCTCTTTCCTTATTCAGACACAGGCACCCACACATTCACAGCATCTAGCCTAGAAACCAGCAAAATACCAGTGACCTGCATCACATATCTTTAGAAACATAAAAAACAAAGCTAAGACTAATGCAGATTCTGTATTTTCCCCCATATTTTAGGTAGGTTCTAGGCTCAGATACCCCTTCATAATAAGAAAGGTACTGCAGAGGCCTGGAACATTCTAAGCCACTCAAGTCTTTGCAAAGAGGGATCCTTACATTGACGGATGAAATATTACTTCATAGCTGAGGGGAATTTGTCTCAGATCCACCCAAGCCGCTATATTTTTAAGAGTACATTTCCACAAAGCTCAAATTATGTGCTCTGAAAAGTTTTTTGTAAAAATGTATAGTCCCTGTTTGTGTGCGCCTCTCACAAAGGGATACAGATAACTATTTATATTTAAATAAACGAGTAAGTTTTCACTGTCCACCCTTTCACTTCTCCAACTGTATGCTGGAGAGGGCTATCAGTATTTCCGTAGCCTGTTTGGATCTGACAGCTTTTTAACAGGAGATTAATTAACTGATGGCTAGCTCCTGGGGGCAAGGGCAGACTCTTACTTGGTGTTCAGCACTTAGCATACAGGGGCTTCAGTTCTTGTTGAGGCCGCGGGGTGCTAGTGTAATACAAATGCTACACTTAGAGCACACGTTTGGATGAATAATCACTGATTAGAGCAAACATGCTATTTAGAGAGATTTATACAGAGAAGACATTTGAGCAGACATGTTAAAATTCATGAAGCTATCAGAATTCACTGATACATTAACCTGTGTCCAGTGGTCACCAAATATTCACAGGTAAGACGCCTTGAGTAGCGACAGATCAAACTCGGGGCTCAGATCCACGAGTAAGGGTATTTTTTGTTAGCTTTTTCAACTATTTGACTCTGTGACCACACACGCTTCAGGCCACCAGACAAGCCACCGGGCAGGCTCCAGCAGGGTGCAAAAAGCCCACTGAGTTCATTGAGGCAGTTCTCCGCATCAGTCCTCGGTCAGGGTTCCTTGAAACTGTCTTAGCAGGCACCTCAGGCTGTTCCCAGGCAGGCCAACCTCAGCCAATAGTGTTTTATAATCAAGCACAGAAAAATAGTCTTAAAACAAACTTGCCTGGCCTGCCTTCCTCCAGTTGGGCTCTGGCAGCTCACACTCCCTGCAGAAGTGCAGAGTTGGGCCCTTCCTCTGAGAGCAAAGGAAATGGGGTTTGCTCTCTACTCAGGTCAGCTAGCACCTGAGCTGTCCTCCTCTTTTTAATTGCCCCTTCGTTACCTGACAGCGAGTGCAAACGTAACAGGGCAGGGCAAAGTAGGCCCACAGCAGCTCATTAACCCTTTTTAGTATACCCCATCACAGACCAGCTCTAAACACTAGCTAATTCTGGTTGGTTCCATTTAGCTCTTTAATCACACAAAATCATTCTTGAAAATAAATGTGAAGAGCTATATTAAAGGGACAAATTTTGTCCTCAGATATTCTCACACAGCTCCCACTGCAGGGGGCTTAACTGAATTTCACTTTGCATTTCAGAGGTGCTTGAACCCAAACTGCAAAGCAAAATTCCAGAAGTGCAAACATAGGTGGACTGAAACTGAAGTTCACTGGCAGAGCTGATTGAGTTACTTGCCTTTGCCTAATTCTACCAAAAGCCAAATATCTCATTTCCAGGAGAACTAAAATCATTCAGAGATTTAGAAAAGCAAAGGCCAAACGAGGTTGATATTGCCAGGGTCTGATAATTTAGGAACCTAGGTATAGCCAGAGTGGATTAGCCCTAGTCTAATATCCTGGCTCTGACAGAAGCAAAAACTAGATACTTCAGAGGAAGGTATAAGATCCGCCACTAAGTAGATCTGTGATCTCTCCCCCATCCCTGCCCCCGGTCTCCTCCTGTTCTCTAACAATTAGATATTGGCTTAAGCCCTGAAGCCTGAGTTTTAATGTTCATTCCAAAATTTGTTGTAAAGGAGAGTACTACCAGAAGTCAGGTTTGAACCTACATCTATTGCATCTTCTTACAAGCCAACAACTTAAACCTTCAACTATTCTGGTATCTAATATTGTACATCTAACTTGCCAGCCATTCAATGCTTGGTTACTGTATTCTGATTAATAATACATTCAGGAACAAAAGGATGTTGAAATGACTTCTCAAAATATCAAATAGTTTTCTTTACAAAGCTTCTTGAACATATTGCTCAATGGATGAGGTGGAAGGAAGGAACATAGACTACAGAGGGAGATTAAATGGACTAAAAATGATTAGATGAAACAGCTGTAGGGATCTCACTTTTGGCAACTGCGACACAATTCTAATACCTAAGTTCTAAACACTCTTTAGCAAGAATAAAGGAGAGCCATCTCTGATTTTTCAGCAAACAAATGCATGGTGATTAGTCTAGTAGGATGAATGTTTTATTACAATGGCACCCTCTAGAAATGCCACTAAGAGTCTGCCAACATTTCCATCATATAACCCCGGTTTTCAATAGATTATAACATCACTGGAAAGCTTTGCGCTGGGAGAAAGTTTGCCATACTATGTTAGGAAGCAATGTTGTTTGGTATTAAAATTTTTGCTTGAATCTGTCTGGCTATTTTATTGCTGATGAATCATTAAAAGAAAATTAGATTTCTTCTCTTGATAGCTAAAAATACATGCTTTCTAAATGAAATTTTGCAGTCAACTCAATTGTTAATCTACGTGCACAGGATGTACTTTTAACAACATTTTATACATATTGTTTAAGAAACTTGGTAAGGGCCTGGCCTTAGACTGGTGTCACTACAGCAGGACTTCTGAAGTAGAAATCTGTGTAAGATGCTCCTCTCTTGTAAACCCACTAAATACAGCTATGTCAGAAGCTCTTGTGGGTTTTCTGAAATCAGCTGGTTAACCAGTACATTTGAGCAATGTGCTACCTGATCTAAACATGGTGCATTTTTCACACAGTGGGTAAGACAAACTCCTATGACTGATGCAGGGTTCACAGTCTGGAAGAAAGAATTTTAGACAAATTCTTTTTTTTTGAGGATCCCCTTGTGTGAAATTTGTATGGACATCTGTCCAGCACAAGAGCATAATGTCCTAGGTGTGCTACCTCTACTCTTTGGAAGACTCATGTTGGCGGGGCTTCCATCTTTGTGCAGTTTAGTGCCCGTTTCCAACTTTTTAAATTCATACTTACCCTTGTGTGGCTCTGCACATTCAGGCTTTTGTTCCTAAAATGCATTTTATTTTGACTTTCAAATTACAAACTGGGGCTTTCTAGTCCTCCCTGCCCTTTCGTCAGGGGCGGCTCCAGGCCCCAGCATGCCAAACGCATGCTTGGGGCAGTGAAATGTCTAGAGCCGGCCCTGCCTTTCATAACAATGACTATCTTCCAAACAATGGCTCTGATCCTGAAAACACATACCTAGTTTTAATGATGTGAGCTGTGCCATTGAGTTTATTAAGACTGGACAATGTTCTCGTCATAGAACTTATTCCAAATCCTCCCTTCATTTGAAGGGGTTTCCATGTTCACAGAGGGGGCAAGTTGAAAAACTACCAGACTGCTAAACTCCCTGGAGAAACCAGCCTCTAGCCCTGCAAATCCTGGGTCCCCTTTGCACTCTCTAGTCTCCTTCCAAGCAGCTACATTACCATGAGTTATTTCCACATATAGCCCATAGCTTGTTTTGGAGAGTCAGTGTAGTCTACTGGATACGGCATTAGACCAGGACACCTGGGTTCTATTCTTGATTCTGTCCTGTGACTTTGGACAAGTCACTTAACCCATTGCCTATTTAGATCATAAGTTTTCTGGGGCAGGGACTAGTTCTGACTGTGTATTCCTGCAGTGCCTAGCATAGTGGGAACTCTAACCACTGGTGTAAAGGAGGAGGAGGCCAGGAGCCATCGCTAACTCTTCTTCATCTTTCCAGAACTATGCAAATCCACAAAGTATGCAGCAAAGAATGGTTGTTCCTGGACCCCACACACTTTCACCTTTTCCTGACGTGCAGAATTACTGTGCAGAGGCTCCACAGACTCCCATCATGGGGAAAAGAGGAGCAGCAATCACTGGAGATGGCTCTTTTCTTTCTCACTCTTTACCTCCTTCACAGGTCACGCATGCATAAAGGATCCAGATTTGAGTCATTTGGACAAACCTAATGCTAGCTACCAGAGGGCATGCTCCACTTTGTGTTTAAGAAACAACAAAACCTCCAAATGAATTTAAGCAACATTATGCTTAATGTAAAGGATGTGTGTCAGAAGGAGAAAGTAAAGCTAAATGATGGACTGACAACACTGATAAAAGTGCAAAGTAATGTCCTTTGGAAAGAATAACTCAAACTGCTCATACACATAGGCAGATTCCAAATTAATGGTACCCATTTGGGAAAAAGAGATGAACCTCATAGTGGGCGGCTCAGTTATGACCTCTAGTCAGTGTGCAGCAGTTGTTTTTAACAAAAGAGTTAAACATGTTAGGTTCCATCACAAAAGGATTAGATAACTCTGAAAATATTTAAATGTCATTGTACAAATCAATGGTGTGCCCTTACCTGGAGTACAGTGTTCAGTTCCAGACAGCCCATCTGAGAAAAGCTATAGAAGAAATCGAGGTGGTTCAGAGATAGATGACTAGAGTGATAAAAGGCATGGAAACACTTCTTTATAGAAAGTGATGGTTTAGTTCGGAGCGTTGAATAGGAGGAAATATGGTTGTAAGCTCTACGGTAGAGGGGCTTTGTTCTGTGTTTGTACAACACCCATCACAACGGGGTCTTGCTCCATGACTGGTGCTATCACAATGCAAATAATAAGTAAGAAAGAAGAAGAATACAGAAGAAAAGGTAAGTTGGGCACCTCTATTTACTTACTCATGTTACAAGAATAAATGGACATTTAATGAGCATTAAATAGGGAGCAAGGTATGCATCTCAGTACTTATTGCAAGCATGTTATCCTGGTAGCAGAGCACCTTACAAAGCCTAAATATATACATCCCCAAAGAAGTGGGGACTACAAAACAGGGGCAGAAGAAGAAAAAGGGTCATATGGTGGCTAGGTTCCTAGCCTAGGACTTGGGAGACCTGGTTCAAGTCCTTGCTCTGTCATAGACTTCTGATATGACCATTAGCAAGTCATGTAGCCTCTCTGTGCCTCAGATCCCCACCAGCAAAATGGGAATAATAGTATCTCACAGAGGTAGAAACTGTGAAGTGCTCAGATACTACAGTGCCAGAGGCCATATACTTATCTAATCCTCCGCGGGACCCTTTACTACCCTAATGTAAACGTTCCTTAATTTTACTTGTGGGAGAAATGTCCTTGGGTGAGAGGAGGGGAGCACTTGCTATGGGATGGCACCATGAGAATCAGGGAGCTCTTTTATGGTGCTAGCTGGCTCCTTGTTTCCAGATTTATTTTGTAACTTACAGTGAGGCTTTGGGGTTTTCTGAAAAAAACAAAACACATTTGAGAATACTAGGAAAGACATCAGCTTTGGCAATGCTAGTACTATCCTTCTTTGCAGCCTTCCCATGAAAAGGCATTACATCTGTTATTAGGAAAAATGTCAACAATTGACTGCTAAATAGTAATTGTTTCTTAAAGTGCAGCAGAGTCCATGAAAGCCTCTAAGGAGGATCCTTTTATCTACTGGTAGCTGGTCTGGTGGGTTCCTAGCAGTACGTTTCTAGAAACACAAATGCTGATGCTCAGAATGCCACATGATAAAGGAAGAAATAAAAACAATAAATACAAATGAAATGTAATCTTGGCCTTTTCTGATTTTGGTGCCTTGCAACTTCCCTTTCAGTCACTCTCCATTGCAGAATATTCTTTATGTCCTTCATCAATCTTGTACTTGGTTGCAGATGGAAAATATTATCTCTGGTTTACAAAACATGGCCTGGTTTCCTGTAATACAGCACAGGTTGGACAAATCTGTCATTTGAGCAGTGTGTCTATTCTGTGGCCAATTCTGTAATCTACAAGCAATGTGATCCTAAACAAGGAATCTCATGTTAGCAGCCAAGCTTGGAAAATCCCTGTTTAGCACAATTGCTGCCAAAACTCTCTCACTTGTTAGAGACAAGCTCATTTGAGATCTGCAATTCTAGTCATTTTTTCATTTCAGCTTTTGTAAAATTTCTCCCTCAGCCATTGTAGTGATGGCAAGATTGAGTTTGGTTATGAGGTGTAAGATACTGATTTAAACAGAGCAACTTCTGAGTGGCACATGAATGGAGTGCAGTGCGGAGTCTTTTTGTTTTTATTTTGAAAACCGTGGTCTGTGCAAATGCTTTGTTTTGCATATTTGAAAGAGCCAGAGCCTTGAACCATATAAACATTTAAACACAGATACACCAGATTTGTAATCCCATTTCAGATCATTAGTCCATCAAGTCTGTATTTTGCCTCAGCAACGGCCTTCACAGGGAGATTAACCTGTGCTCTGCCACAATGCTGTGCAGCTGGAGGGAAAAATTCCTTCCTGACCCCTGAGATGATCAGCTTCTGCCATTACTATGACATTTGTTTACCCTTATCAAGCATGCATAATTACATCTCAAAACTGTCTATCAATAAAATAAGCTGCAAATGTTAAATGAGTCATAGGACTAACCAGCAATTCTTCAAACCTGGCTGTGTTACTTCCTCCACCATTTAATTGGCTAGGCTGCCTACACACTGGTCCCATTGTGTGCTGTGCCTCTTGGAGGTGCAGCACACAAGTGCAAACTGGAGGAGTGGAGCTAAGTTAGCTTTCAGCCACTGGTGCACCTGATTCTATATTGTTTCAAGGGCTTGTCTGCCTTCCTAACCCCCAAGCAATTTAGACAGGCCTGTGAAGCAAACTAAGTTACAGCAGTGATCCCCGGCTGTCTATGGGTGTCAGTTTTGCCCAGAATCTCTACAATACTATGTGCTTTGGCTCCACTCCAGTCATGTTTCTCCAGCCCCAGATCTGCCCCCAGCATTCTCCCCACACTTAGGCTTGCAAGGGGTCCTGCATACAGCTTCTACAGGAGTTTATGCACTGTGGGATTCTCCCCAGTCAGCCACAGCAGGGTACAGGAGCTGGGCCAGGCCAGTATGGAAGGAGACTTCCTCCAGTTATGCTTAGTAGTATTTGTTTTCATTTATCTTAAATGTACCTGCCATTAATATTGCCAACTGCCCCTTTGCTTTTGTAACATAGGAAAGGGTTAAAAGACAGAACTGATCAGCTTCTACTCTGTTCATGATATTAAAATGATTCCTACTCTTGTGCTATGAGGAACTTTTTAAAAAAATATAAGGAGAAAAGTGGGCCCTGTAACTTGGAATCATAGAACTGGAAGGGACCTCGAGAAGTCATCTAGTCCAGTCCCCTGGACTCAAGGCATCCCTGACAAGTGTTTGTCCAACCTACTCTTAGAAATCCCCTATGATGAAGATTCTACAACCTCCCTTGGCAATTTATTCCAGTGCTAAACCACTCTACCAGTTAGGAAGATTTTCCTAATGTCCAACCTAAACCACCCTTGCTACAGTTTAAGCCCACTGCTTCTTGTCCTAGCCTCAGAGGCTAAGAACAACAATTTTTCTGCCTACTCCTTGTAACAACCTTTTTATGTACTTGAAAACTGTTATGTGCCCTCTAAGTCTTCTCTTCTCCAGAGTAAACAAACCCAATTTTTTCAATCTTCCCTCATAGATCATGTTTTCTACACCTTTATTAATTTTTGTTGCTCTTCTCTGGACTTTCTCCAATTTATCCACATCTTTCCTGAAATGTGGCACCCAGAACTGGACACAATACTCTAGGTGGGGCCTTATCAGCATGGGGTAGAGCGGAAGAATTACTTCTCATGTCTTGCTTACAATACTCCTGCTAATACACCTTAGAAGGATGTTTGCTTTTTTTGCAACAGCATTACACTGTTGACTCATATTTAGTTTGTGATCCACTATGACCCCCAGATCCCTTTCCACACTACTCTTTCTTAGGCAATCATTTCCTATTTTGTATGTATGCAACTGATTGTTCCTTCCTAAGTGGAGTACTCTGCATTTGTCCTTATTGAATTTCATCCTATTTACTTCAGACCATTTCTCCACTTTGTCCAGATCATTTTGAATTTTAGTCCTATCTTCCAAAGCACTTGCAACCCCTCCCAGCTTGGTACTGTTTGCAAACTTTATGTGTACTATCTAAATCATTGATGAAGATTTTGAACAGAACCAGATACAGAACCAATTGCTGTGGGACTCCACTCGTTATGCCCTTTGAGCATGACTGTGAACCACTGATAACTACTCTCTGGGAATGATTTTCCAACCAGTTTTGCACCTACCTTATAGTAGCTCCATTTAGGTTGTATTTCCCTAGTTTGTTTATGAAAAGGTCATATGAGACAGTATCAAAAGCCTTACTAAAGGAAGATAGCCCACATCGACCACTTCCCACTAGCCACAAGGCTTGTTAGCCTCATCCTTAGAAGTCCCTAGCTAAAGGAAAGCAGTGGATCTGGACAGACAGGTGGGAGGTAGTCCACAGCACCTACCTATGGTAGGCAGAAACATTAAGTGGGAGTCAGTCCAGAACTGCATTATTGGACTGATGTGAAACTGGTAATAAAGACAACTTCTGTGGAACCTGAATTAAGTAGGCTGGGACTCTGACAAATATCAGTGATTCAAGACCTGGACGAAGATCTTTGAATTGTACCATATATTAATTTGACTGGAGATAAAATTTTACTTCCTGTGTTTACCAGAACAGACTTTATAAAGTTACCTTCTCTCCTGTGATCAGAAGTAATTTAAAAATGACAGCTGAAGCAAAAGGTTCACTCTTTTGGCAGATCACACCTCTCCATACCTCCTCCTGACAGTCCACAGTTTTAGACAGTCCATTACCCTCTGTTTGGCAGAAAGCTCGCCACAAACCCATATGATCTTCAATCAGGCCTGACAACAGATACAAATCCAGCTAGGAACACAGGTAAAAACCACAGTTTCTGAAAAATTTCCACTGCTGCAGCCAGGGAAGCCAGCTAAAACATACCACTATACCAATAGCCAGGATGAGATTGAAGCAAGTCACACATAAGGGGCCAGATCTTCAGCTTCAATGGAATTAAATTAATTTATATCAGCTGGGGCTCTGACCCATGAAAGCTACATTTGAGGTGATTGTTAAGAAAACAGACGGAAAAAGGGGAGCACATTGATTGACCTCCCAAGCAACATTTTTGGGGTCTGCTTTTTGCTTTGTTTTGAATAATTATTTTTTACTGAACATAACAGCCCTACTGGCTCAGACCAAAGGTCCATCTAGCCCTGTATCCTGTCTTCAGACAGTGGCCAATGCCAGGTACCGCAGAGGGAATGAACAGAACAGGTAAGCATCAAGTGATCCATCCCCTGTTGCCCACTCCCAGCTTCTGGCAAACAAAGGTTAGGGACATCATCCCTGCTCATCCTGGCTAATAACCATTGATGGACCTATCCTCCATGAACTTATCTAGTTCTTTTTTGAACCTGTTGTAGTCTTGGCTTTCACAACAATCTCTGGCAAGGAGTTCCACAGGTTGACTGTGTTGTGTGAAAAAAAACCCACTATTGTTTGTTTTAAACCTGCTGCTATTAATTTCATTTGGTGACATCTAGTTTTTGTGTTTTCAGAAGGAGTAAATAACACTTCCTTATTTACTTTCTCCACATCAGTCATGATTTTAATAGGCCTCGACCATATCGTCCCTTAGTCGTCTCTTTTCCAAGCTGAAAAGTCCCAGTCTTATTAATCTCTCCTCCTATGGCAGCCCGTTCCATACTCCTAATAATTTTTGTTGCCCTTTTCTGAACCTTTTCCAATATATCTTTTTTGAGATGGGGCAATCACATCTTCACGCAGTATTCAAGATGTAGGCATACCATGGATGTATATAGAGGCAATATGATATTTTCTGTCATTATCTATCCCTTTCTTAATGATTCCCAACATTCTGTTCCCTTTTTTGACTGCTACGGCACAGTGAGTGGATGTTTTCAGAGAACTATCCACAATGACTCTAAGATCTTTCAGACCCCAGTCATCAGGTGGGATCAAACCTGGGACCTCTGGAGCTTAATGCATGAGCCTCTACTGCATGACCTAAAAGTCATATACCTATTAGCTAAGGTGAAGAGAAGACTCATTAATGTCTCTCTCTCTAAGTGGTATTGATGACAATATATGGGACAGAACACCACACCCTGGAGGTGTGTGGGTTACATACTTCCCCTACCTGAGGAAGAGCGTCCCAAGGTTCAGAGACTTCCCAGTTGAAATCTCAGACAAGCCCCCACTTGTAACACCAACAAACCCCAGTTGTTGGGCAGGGTTGACTCTGGGACTTCTGGAACGTAGTGCATGACCCTCTATTGTATGAGCTAACAGCCGTATAGGTATTAGCTAAGGCTGTAGAGCAGACTAGTTAATCTTTCTCTCTCTCTAAGTGGTCTCAGTGACACTAGTTGGGACAGAACACCACATCCATGAGGTGTGTGGGTTACATAGGCACTGCTGGATTGACAGAAGAATTCTTCCATTGACCCAGCTACCACCTCTCAAGGGAGTGGATTAACTATGGCTGTTAATCCATACTGTAATAACTGTTGCTGTAACAGGGTCAACACCAGGGATCGGCAACCGTTGGCATGTGGCTTGCCAGGGTAAGCACCCTGGCAGGCTGGGCTGGTTTGTTTACCTGCTGTGTCTGCAGGTTCGACCAATCGCGGCTCCCACTGGCCGCGGTTCACCGTCCCCGGCCAATGGGGGCAGCAGGAAGCAGCGCGGGCCGAGGGATGTGCTGGCCGCTGCTTCCTGCTGCCCCCATTGGCCTGGTGTGGCGAACCGTGGCCAGTGGGAGCCGCGATAGGCTGAACCTGCGGACACAGCAGGTAAACAAACTGGCCCGACCTGCAGGGTACTTACCCTGGCGGGCCACGGGCCAAAGATTACTGATCCCTGGTCTATGCTATGTTGCTACAGTAACACAGCTGCAGTGACACAGCTGTGCCACTGTAGCATCTGTATGTAGACAAGTCCTAAGTTTGGCTATGGCCCACAGAGTGGACTAATCAGATTTGCAGCCACAGCACAACTTTAGCAAAATGGTTCTCTCGGCCCATTTGGGAACCATGTCAGTCTCTTAGATTAAAGGGGAAAACAAGCTTAACTATGGCAAATTAATGCCACCTATGGTATATGAGAATCAAAATGAAACTGATCCAGGTATCATATAGAATCATGTACAGACTTGAATTAAGTGTAAATAAATAAACAAATTGCATAAACTGGAGACAGTAAAATTAATAATCTAAGATCTTTTAAAAAATTCATTTGTTTTAATTTAGATCATAACTAGAAAATAGCTCATTTGTTTTCTTAAGTATGATTTTTAACCCATGGGTTCCTTCAATTATATTTTTGTTCAGTGGATTAAAATACACTTTTTACAAGCAGAAACATGATTCCACATTACCATTAAAACAAACGAAACACCAACCAAAAAGCCAACCTGTATAATCCATATTAAAATAAATTAAGACTTGCAAAATTTTAATCATTTGCAAAGTCGTTCCAAGTCTATTTTAGATAATGAAACAACTACTCAAAGAAGCTTATCCATAGACTGCACATCTTTCACTTATCACATATTCTACCTACCGCATTTGTTTCCAGTCCTGCCATATGTTTTTTTGCTAAATAAATGTACCATAGATTTGTTCCTTTTCTAAGCAGATATTAATTGCTTTAATTGTTTGGAATTCCATATGCTATGCAGGTGTGAAAGGGGCTAGTGATTTTATTTCTGAACATGGTGTATATTTCAGGGCTAAAACACCATTAATTACATGGGCATAAATTACATTTTTGCCTTATACTTACAAAAGAAATCCCACTTCAGTTTTATGTGACATTGTTACTTCTGACATTTTATATGGTGAGATTTTTTTTAAGGAAAACTTTACAAGTCATTTTTCCCCTGTAATTACTTTTTCCAGACAATCTCATATGTTATACATCTATTCCTCAATAACTAAGGGGCGTAAATAAACCATAACCATTAGGATTGTGAAAATATGGCACAAAGCACCACTTTAAAGTAATAGTTTAGCTGCAGTGCAGTTATCCTTCTCAAAACAACAAAGTAACACAAATGTTTCCATTAAGATTATCTTTTGTAATGTATGCATCTCTTAATAACACTAAAAATAGAGTTTCACTTACCAATGCTTTATTGGTGTTAGTAAATGTAATTATTTTGTTAAGTGATTGCACAAGGCAATTATAAATCCATTTAGAAAATCCACTGCTATATTAATAATTTTAACAAATTATTATTGATAATGCCAGACTTTCTATTGAAGGTGGGACTTAGAGCATGAGCTGGCTAAAAAGAACACTATAAAGATACAGAGGTACTTCCACATTGTGTCTTTGGTCCCTGAAACAACCAGATTTACTTTCCCCTCTGCCTCATCTCAACTCCAGGAGAATTTAAATTACAATTACATTGTTGGGTGACCCCATAAAAACAAAGACAGCAAACCCAGGGCTCTGGTTCTGACCATAACTGAAGGTCTATGCACATACGCAGTGTTGTATTTTACTCATAAGAGAAAATCATCTGGATTGATTAGAGGCTAGGCACCTGTGAATAATACAGGCCATAGCAGATAATACACAAATAGCAGCTCAGGAACTTACCAAACTGGAACAGGAGGCTGACTGCATCCTTGTCTCCAAAGACAGACCTAATATTGCCTGTTTAAAAATGTATCACTGGAAGCATGGCCAGTGGTTAGTCTGATAACTTGGGACTTCTGGAGTCAGAGAAATATAGGGCCGGAAGAGACCGTAAAAAGATATCAAGTCCAGTCCCTCTGTGTTGAGGCAGGACCAAGTAAACCTAGACCATCCTGATAGGTGTTTGTGCAACCTGTTCTTAAAAACCTCTAGTGATGGAGATTCCACGACCTCCCTTGGAAGCCTATTCCACAGCTTTACTACCTTTCTAGCTACATCTAACCTCAGTCTCTCTTGATGCCAGTTAAGACCAGTATTTCTTGTCCTACATTCAGTGAACATGGAGAACAATTGATCACAGTCTTCTTTGAAACAGGTCATGCCTATTTGAAGACTTATCAGGTTTCCCCTCAGTCTTCTTTTCTCAAGATTTAACATGCCCCGTTTTTTAAAAGTTTTTCCTCTTAGGTCAGATTTTCTAAACTTATTCTTGTTTCTCTCTTCTGGACTCCCTCCAATTTGTCCACATCATTCCTAAACTGTGGCATCCAGAATTGGATACAGTACTCAACTTGAGGCTTCACCCACGTTGAGCAGAGCAGGACAATTTCCTTCCATGTGCTATATAGACTCAGACTCATAGACACAACACTCCTGCTAATACAGCCCAGAATGATGATAGTCTTTTTAGCAACTGCTTCACATTATTGATCCAAATTCAATTTATGACCCACTGTAATCCCTAGGTCTTTTTCAGCAGTAACACCATATAACCAGTTATTTCTCATTTTGCAGTTGTACATTTGATTTTGTTTTCCTTCCCGAGTGAAGTACTTTGCATTTGGCTTTATTGAATTTTATCTTCTCGAATTCATACCAAATCTCCAATTTGTCAAGGTCATTTTGACTTCTAATCCTATTCTCCAAAGTGCTAGCAACGCCATCCAGCTTGGTGTCATCCACACATTTCGTAAATTCTTCACTCCACAACTGAACACAATAAACATATTAAATAGTACCAGACCCAGGACTGACCCCTGGAGAATCCCACTAGAAGTACCTTCCAAGTTTGACAGCAAACCATTGATAACTATTCTTTGAATATGATTTTTCAACCAGTTTGTGCATCTTCCTTATAGTAATTTCATTTAGACCACATTCCCCTAGTTTGCTTATGAGAATGCTATGTGGGACTGTGTCAAAAGCCTTACTAAAATCAAGATATATCATATTTGCTGCTTCTCCCCATCTGCTAGATCAGTAATTCTATCAAAGAAGGAAATTAGGTTGATTTGACATGATTTGTTCTTGACAAATCCATGCTGGCTATTCCTTGTAAACTTATTATTAAATTGATTGTTTAGTAATTTGTTCCAGTATCTTTCCAAGTATCGAAGTTATGCTGCCTAATCTTTAATTGCCCAGGTCATTTTTGTTTCCCTTTTTAAAGATAGATGCTGTGTTTGCCCTTCTTCTGTCCACTGAGCCCTCACCCATTCTCCATGAGTTCTCAAAGATAAATGCCAATGTTTCTGAGATTGCTTCAGCTAGTTCCTTAAGTACCCTAGGATAACTTGGAAGACCAAAAGTCAGTTTCCTGCTGTGCCACAGTCTTCCTGTGTGATCTTGGGCAAGTTGCTTAGTCTCCAGGTGCTTCAGATAATAGCATTTCACCTCACAATATCTTGATGAGGTAGGGCTCAAATAGGCATCATAAGTACCTTTGATAATTATTGTTGTGAAATGAGTCTGTACACACTATGATATGTTACCACCACTGTGCTGGTCCTCATGTACCAAAAACCAAGCAATTAAAATAAAATAAAATATAAATTCAAGAATGGCATTCTTGTAAGTTTACAAACTAGTATTTGAATATCTTTGCTTAATGTTTAAGTATTTGTAAGAGCATGATACCTCGCTTAGAGATGTGTATTAGAGCTAGTTGAAAAACTTTAAAAATTGGAAAAGAAGATTTCAAAATTTCTAAGTTGTTTCCATTCTGCAAAGTTTGAAATGGACTGGGTTTTATTTTTATTTTTTTTTAATCAGAAACATCAAAATACTTTCCAAAATTTGTCAGTAATCCCATCGCCCCCATCCCCCTGCAAAAAAACCCCAATCAGATTTGAATCAGTTTTTTGTGAACATTTATGTTTAAGGGCCATTTTGTTTTATGAAAACCAATTTGTTCAACATTTTGACAAACTCTGTGTATTGCCAATATGTGGTTTTGCATGTGCAAAAATTGCACATACAAAACTATCTGTCCAAATTCTGTAGTTGTTTGACCAATGTCTTATGCCACGAATGAATGCCATAGTATTTCCAGCTATGCAAGAGGCGAACTGTACCAGTCAGGATGAAATGGATTCTGAGCATTCTGGCACTCCAGAGACTTTACCATTGTGGAAAGCTGATAAGATTTCAGAGAACACAATGAGATAGAGATCTGAATCTTTGGAACAAACAGCAGATAAAGACTGAGGAAGTAAAACCAGGTTGATTTGAAATAGCTTTATTACTTCAGAGGCAAACTGTTGCCTCTTATCTTCAATGTGACACTCAATTACATGTTAAGAGGGCTGGAGAAAGGAAGAGGAGAAGGAAAAAAACCCACAGGATATTCAGGTGACCTGGCAATCTTCACAAACAATGTGCAAGAATGAACTAAGATGCTCTGGATAGGTAAAGGAATGCTGGAGTATTCGCTGGCAGGTTAATATCTCAAATGTTAAATAGGTGAAACTGCATCAGAAGATGAAAAGACAGAGAAATGCTAGGAAAACGTTTCTTTAAAAAAGATAAAAAAAGAAAGATTTCTTGGAACAAATTTTTCTTGGAGCGTGCTGGAAATAGATACTTGACCATGTTGTTAGAATCATGCTTTATGTACCAAATTAGATCCTGATCTAAAGCCCATTTGAAACAATGGAAAGATTATCATTGACTTCACTGGGTGTTTTGGATCAAGGTCTGGGAAAATTAAACCTCTCTCGGTGGAGTTCAAAGCTTGATTCCCACAGCCAATTGACAAGATATTTTCTGGTGAACATAGTTTTACAAAAAACGGTGTTGCTCTTGTCAGAGGGAACATTTGCTTTGTAACATTTTCTCACTGTGCTCTTGTCATAATTTTCATTGGCAATCATTACAGGATGTGATAATTTCATATTTTAAATTAAATAAGGGAAGAATTAAGACTATGTATGGATACAAGAGCAAAAATAAAAGTGAATGTTTTCACTTTTTAAAACGAAGAAAAACTTCACTTTAAGTCTGGAACTAGCCCTAACTAATAATAGATTTAATGAAATCTATTGCTTGTGTAAAATAAACCTTCCTTTGAGCACACGCCCTCAGCCCTTGCAAGAAGGCAAAATAGGAAGGATCTTAATCCAGACAAGGAATGGAATTCCTGTGAGAAAGGTCACTGCTGGCATATAACATATAACATAGCTTGCTGCCTATATTATCTCCAGGAGCATGTGAAACATTAGGCTGCAATACTACAAAGGCCGCATACCTTTACTGAAAAGTAATCCCATGGAGGTAATCATTTCCCAGGAACATCAATCATGTTTGTTGAAGACATTATTAAATTATAGACAAATATCTTTAAATTATATAAAAGCTGTTTTCTCTTTAGAAAGTCACAGCTAATTTTCTAATGCTGTAGACTAGAGGAGAAAAGTTTGCAAGGGTTATCTTCTTGGAAAAAAAACTGCACTTATCCATGTGTGTCTGAGAACAAGGGTGTTCAAACTAAAGGTGAACCTTTCTAGTCCAGCACCCTCAGGACCTGACCGGTGCCAAATCAGAGAATTTTCCAAATCATGGAAGGTCAATGCAGAGTGCCAGTGGGTCTCCATAGGTGTAGGAAGTGGTGGGGTGGGGTGCTCCAGCAGGCCCAGGCTTTGTGCCCAGTGTGGCCCCCGACCTGGAGGCTCCAATGCCGGCCCCAGGTTCCAGACACTGGCCTCTCGCCTGGGGGCTCAGCCGCCAGCCCCAGGTCCTCCCCCTCCCTCTCAGAGTTTGAACGCCGCAAATCAGCTGTTCGCTGTGCTCTGAAAGTTCTGAGAGGGAGGAGGAGGAGGAGTTGGTAAGTGCAGGGCTGCCAGCACCTGAGAGGTTCAGGGGTAGGAAGGCACAGTGGAGGAGCTTGGTGCCGGTGAATGCTGCACACCCACTAATTTTTTCCCATGGGTGCTCAAGCCCCAGAGCATCCATGGAGTTGGCGCCTATGCCAGACCACGGATGTTGCCAGACCAGGATTAGAGAGGTTCAACCTGTAGCAGCTTCTTTCTTTCTCAGTGGTCATCACCTTGGTCATGAGTGAAGTGCATTCTTCAAATTCACATGTGCATTGCTTCAGGATGTCTTCTCTAGGAAAAAACTACTAGTAGTTTGTAGTGTTCACACATGAAGGTTTAGATAAAGTCGACAAGGGAGCCTCAGTCTGCTAACTCACGTTAAAATTTCAACTCCCTTCTTCACTAGGAATTTGCCTTCTGCTAGTGACTATGTTAGCTAAGGCAAGTGTGCTGCAGCTGTGCTACCGTAGCATAGACACTTGCTCCAGAAACAGAAGGGTTTTTGCATGACCAGGGCCGGCTCCAGGCACCAGCCCAGCAAGCAGGTGCTTGGGTTGGCCCTGGGGAAGGGGTGGCACATCCTGCTTTTCAGTGGCAATTGGGTGGCGGGTCCTTCACTCCCTCTCAGAGAAAAGGACCAGCCGCCAAATTGCCCCCGAAGACTGAAGCAGCGGCGGTAGAGCTCCCGCAGATTGCGATTGCGGCTTTTTTTTTCCCCCCTGCTTGGGGCAGCAAAAGCCCTGGAGCCAGCCCCGTGCATGACTGTAGTTATTCACCCCTCTGAAAGGTGGTAGTTAGATCAATGGAAGAATTCTTCCATTGACCGAGCAGTGTCTATACCGGGTCTTAGGTCAGCTTCACTATGTGTCTCAGGGGTATGAATTTTTTACATCCATAGTGACAAGCTAGGTCAACCCAAGTTTTAGGTGCAGACCAGACCTAATATGAGGTAAAAAGCACACCTTTTTTTCCTAGTGAAGACAAGGCTATAGAGAATCACCAGGGAAGAGTTCATCCCTGATTAGTTGTTAAATAAATCTCACTCAGCTGTTGTCCAGTAGGCTCATCCCACGAGACAGTGGTCCAGACTGGAAACAAAAGCTATGGAACTTTATGGTTGTATCCTTCTGTTTGGCTTGAGGATTCTCTCCTTCTCTCTCTTCAACATTGTGACTGGCCTCTCTACCTCTTTTTTAATTTTTTTGAAGTTATCTCTTTAGAAGTTCTCTTCTTAAACTGTGATATTGAAGACATTACCATGTAAAAATTACTGGGCTTTGAACGGGTATAAAATCTCTCTTCATCCTCCCCAAATATACTCCCATGACACAGGGAAACTTTTTTTTTTTCTGACTCGACTCATATGAGACCTGATTCTCATTTGCCAGCCAACAGAAGTGCAAAGAGGATTTAGTGTCAAAGAGAATCAGTCTTTTTATAGCCAAATCTCTTTCTGCATAAATATTTGGCACTTTCATCTTCTAGTTCCAGGGAGCAAGTTCCCTGAGAGCCAGGTTTCCGATTTCCGAGTACACTATTCCTGATACAAACTACTCTGATCCTTCCAAAATCTTCCTTAAGACCCAGAGGGCTGCTCCTGCACTGCTGAAATCATTTGAAGCTTTTTGTCATTGGTTTCAACGGACACAGGATCAGGCCCCAGAGGAGGACTGTGCAAGGTTAGTTATGTGCACCATAACTCTCCCAAAGGGAGCAAAGAATCCTGTGGCACCTTATAGATTAACAGACGTTTTGGAGCATGAGCTTTCGTGGGTGAATACCCACTTCCTCAGATGCATGTAATGGAAAAATCCAGGGGCAGGTATATATATGTGTGCTAGCAAGCAAGCTAGAGATAACGAGGTCAGTTCAATCAGGGAGGATGAGGCCCTGTTCTAGCAGTTGAGGTGTGAAAACCAAGAGAGGAGAAACTGGTTCTGTAATTGGCAAGCCATTCACAGTCTTTGTTCAATCCTGAGCTGATGGTGTCAAATTTGCAGATGAACTGAAGCTCAGCAGTTTCTCTTTGAAGTCTGGTCCTGAAGTTTTTTTGCTGCAGGATGGCCACCTTAAGGTCTGCTATAGTGTGGCCAGGGAGGTTGAAGTGCTCTCCTACAGGTTTTTGTATATTGTCATTCCTAATGTCTGATTTGTGTCCATTTATCCTTTTCCGTAGAGACTGTCCAGTTTGGCCGATGTACATAGCAGAGGGGCATTGCTGGCATATGATGGCGTATATTACATTGGTGGATGTGCAGGTGAATGAACCAGTGATGGTGTGGCTGATTTGGTTAGGTCCTGTGATGGTGTCGCTGGTGTAGATATGTGGGCAGAGTTGGCATCGAGGTTTGTTGCATGGATTGGATCCTGAGCTAGAGTTATTATGGTGTGGTGTGCAGTTACTGGTGAGAATATGTTTCAGGTTGGCAGGTTGTCTGTGGGCAAGGATTGGCCTGCCACCCAAGGCCTGTGAAAGTGTGGGATCATTGTCCAGGATGGATTGTAGATCCTTGATGATGCGTTGGAGGGGTTTTAGCTGGGGGCTGTATGTGATGGCCAGTGGAGTCCTGTTGGTTTCTCTCTTGGGTTTGTCTTGCAATAGGAGGCTTCTGGGTACACGTCTGGCTCTGTTGATCTGTTTCCTTATTTCCTCATGCGGGTATTGTAGTTTTGAGAATGCTTGGTGGAGATTTTGTAGGTGTTGGTCTCTGTCTGAGGGGTTAGAGCAGATGCGGTTGTACCTCAGTGCTTGGCTGTAGACAATGGATCGTGTGATGTGCCCGGGATGGAAGCTGGAGGCATGAAGGTAGGCATAGCGGTCTGTGGGTTTTCGATATAGGGTGGTGTTAATGTGACCATCACTTATTTGCACCGTGGTGTCAAGAAAGTGGACCTCCCGTGTAGATTGGTCCAGGCTGAGGTTGATGGTGGGGTGGAGTGTCTTCCTCTCCCAAAGGGGACAGTGGCAAATGCCATGGAATCATTTGCAGCCTGCTAGATCATTAGGACTAGCTTAAATATACTGCACATGCCTATGTTTCCCATTCAGTTCTATCTGGCAATAAATCTCTTCTTTTTTCTGTTTTAAATGTTTGTGGAACATTACAGTTTGCTCTTAAATAGTTGCAATTTCTCACAGAGGTAGCTACATTTTAATGATGGATGGAATTATCCCAGTGTCTCTGTTCATCTAACAAGTTTGTTAAGATAAAGGGCTCTGGGATCCTTTGTGACTAGACATTATAAAAGACAATAAATAGAAAAAAAAAAGATGTTAAATAGAAAAAAAGTGCAGTCTCCAAGTAGGCTGGTTTCAAATAAAGAAATTTGCTACAGTTTTAAACATCTGGTGAACAAAAACCAGTTTGACTCTAGAATTAGATTTAGTCCAATGGATCGGATTCTCCTTTCATTTCCACCATTGTAATTCAAGAGTATTTCAGTTGAAGTCAGTGTCTTTGCACTGGTGTAAGACAGGATTAGATAAAAAGAGCACCCCACTATACAAATTGTTCCAGCACTCCTGCCCTCAGCCAACAGTGAGCATATCTCAGCTCCTTTTTAGCACAGTCTCTGACATCAAAAACTATTTTCCTTGTCAAATAGAAAGTACCATAGAGCAGCAAGAGATGTTATTGCGTCCTTTGTATTGGGGGGGGGGGGCAAGTGGGTATGAATCATTACAGCATGACCCTAAACTTTTCTGTCCACTTCACCCTGCCCGTGCTTTCTTCCTGACATCCCAGGCTCCTTCACTAATCTCCTTCCACCACGATTTCAACAGCTTCCACCCTACCATCAACCTCAGCCTGGACCAGTCTACACGGGAGGTCCACTTCCTAGACACCACGGTGCAAATAAGTGATGGTCACATTAACACCACCCTATACCGAAAACCTACAGGACTCCACTGGCCATCACATACAGTCCTCAGCTAAAACCCCTCCAGAGCATCATCAGGGACCTACAACCCATCCTGGACAATGATCCCACACTTTCACAGACCTTGGGTGGCAGGCCAGTCCTCGCCCACAGACAACCTGCCAACCTGAAGCATATTCTCACCAGTAACTGCACACTGCACCATAGTAATTCTAACTCAGGAACCAAACCTTGCAACAAACCTCGATGCCAACTCTGCCCACATATCTACACCAGCGACACCATTACAGGACCTAACCAGATCAGCCACACCATCACCAGTTCATTCACCTGCATGTCCACCAATGTAATATATGCCATCATATGCCAGCAATGTCCTTCTGCCATGTACATTGGCCAAACTGGACACTCTCTATGGAAAAGGATAAATGGACACAAATCAGATATTAGAAATGGCAATGTACAAAAACCTGTAGGAGAACACTTCAACCTCCCTGGCCAAACTATAGCAGACCTTAAGGTGGCCATCCTGCAGCAAAAAAACTTCAGGACCAGACTTCAAAGAGAAACTGCTGAGCTTCAGTTCATCTGCAAATTTGACACCATCAGCTCAGGATTAAACAAAGACTGTGAATGACTTGCCAACTACAAAACCAGTTCTCCTCCCTTGGTTTTCACACCTCAACTGCTAGAACAGGGCCTCATCCTCCCTGACTGAACTAACCTTGTTATCTCTAGCTTGCTTCTTGCTTGCATATATATACCTGCCCCTGGAAATTTCCACTACATGCATCTGATGAAGTGCGTATTCGCTCACGAAAGCTAATGCTCCAAAACGTCTGTTAGTCTATAAGGTGCCACAGGATTCTTTGCTGCTTTTACAGATCCAGACTAACACGGCTACCCCTCTGATACTCCTTCCTCTTGTTTCTGATCCTGGGTTTTTATGGGCAAAATTCTCTCTTCAGTGTTTAGCCTGAGCCACTTGGCTGAACGTTGGAGATGTGTGTGCGCGCGTGCAGGGAGTTGTGGTGGGGAGTTCTCCCATCAGTTAGTGAAGAGTCACCAGCATTTCTCAGTGGCCATTAATCCATCCTAAATCTGGTGTAGGCGCCACATCCATTAGATCATCTCCTCCATCTCTTTGGGAGGTGGTGATGGGAAGAGCTGGAAGATCCATGCAGCCACAGATACTGATCAATGTGAGTAAGGATTCCATAAAAGCTCAGTCCTGCAAGGTGTTGAGAATCTTGAATTTCCACTGATATCAGTGGAAGATGATGGCACTTAACATCTTGTGAGAGTGCACCTTGCAGGTTTAAGCCCAAGCACTAGATAATCTGAAACTCTCTATTCACAGGGGTTGGTAGATACAGTTTCTTTTGGGATGAATATTATTTCTTTCTTCAGACGTACAGTTGATAATGTTGCTATAGGAACAGAAAAGACTGAACACTTCTCTTGGATAATGCTTCAATAATGCACCTGGTCTGGACAGGTCAAAGGAGTAAGCGACCCCAAGGTGCTCTTAATGCTTCCAGAACAGCACTTACTGATATTCCCTATTTAGGCTGCAATTTTCAATGTTGCCTAAAGGATTTGGATGCTCACAGGTGGCTTTGAAATTCCAGACTGCAATGCTCTGGTGCCCTGCTGTATAGCGGAATCTTCAGCCCTAAGTTAGGCATCCATAGGAAAGCAAAGGCACACACGAAAGGGAACCTTAAAAGCCAGCAAGCTGAGAGGAGAGCCCCTAAGCTAGCCAAGAAAGAAATGCAGAAGCTTAGGGCCCAGATTCACCAAGGTACTTAGGTGCCTGACTCCCATAGATCTGGGCCTTAGGCCCCAGACTGACAAGTCAGGCATAGGTTCCTCCTTCTGCTTAGGATTCTCAACCATGAGCCATTTCCTGGGATTAGGCACCTAAGCCAGTCAGCTTCTTAGGTAGCTCAGACCTTCTGTAGCCAATTCAGCAGTTAAGGAACTCACTGGGAATGTGGGAGAACTGGATTCAAATTCCTGCTCTGCCTGATTTGGAGTAGGAACTCAGACTCATAGACTTTAAGGGTCAGAAGGGACCAATATGATCATCTAGTCTGACCTCCTGCACAAAGCAGGCCACAGAATCCTACCCATCCACTTCTATAACAAACCCCTAACCTATGTCTGAGTTATTGAAGTCTTCAAATTGTGGTTTGAAGACCTCAAGCTGCAGAGAATCCACCAGCAAGTGACCCACGCCCCACGCTGCAGAGGAAGGTGAAAAACCTCCAGGGCCTGTGCCAATCTGCCCCGGAGGAAAATTCTTTCCCGACCCCAAATATGGCGATCAGCTAAACCCTGAGCATGTGGGCAAGACTCACCAGCCAGCACTCAGGAAAGAATTCTCTGCAGTAACTCAGATCCCATCCCATCTAACATCCCATCACAGACCACTGGGCATATTTACCTGCTGATAATCAAAGATCAATTGACAAAATTAAGCTATCCCATCATACCATCCCTTCCATAAACTTATCAAGCTTAGTCTTAAAGCCAGATATGTCTTTTGCCCCCACTACTCCCCTTGGAAGGCTGTTCCAGAACTTCACTCCTCTAATGGTTAGAAACCTTTGTCTAATTTCAAGTCTAAACTTCCTAGTGTCCAGTTTATACCCATTTTTTCTTGTGTCTACACTGGTACTGTCATAAACAGATAGCTAAGGGTTAATGTCTCTTTCACCTGGAGCACCTGACCAGAGGACCAATCAGGAAACCGGATTTTTTCAACTTTGGGTGGAGGGAATTGTGTGTCTGAGGTCTTTGTTTTCTGGCTGCCTGCTTTCTCTGAGCTTTGGAGAAGTAGTTCTGTTTTCTAATCTTTTGTTTCTAAGTGTAAGGACAAAGAGATCAGATAGTAAGTTATATGGTTTCTTTTCTTTGGTATTTGCATGAATATAAGTGCTGGAGTGCTTTGATTTGTATTCTTTTTGAATAAGGCTGTTTATTCAATATTCTTTTAAGAAATTGCCCTGTATTGTGTCATCTTAATACAGAGAGACCATTTGTATTTTTTCTTTCTTTTTATATAAAGCTTTCTTTTAAGACCTGTTGGAGTTTTCTTTACTTCAGGGAAATTGAGTTTGTACTCACCAGGGAATTGGTGGGAGGAAGAAATCAGGGGAGATCTGTGTGTGTTGAAGTGGCTAGCCTGATTTTGCATTCCCTCTGAGTGAAGAGGAAAGTACTTTTTGTTCCAGGACTGGGAACAGAGAGGGGGAGTCACTCTGTTTGGATTCACAGAGCTTGTGTCTGTGTATCTCTCCAGGAGCACCTGGAGGGGGGAAGGGAAAAAGGATTATTTCCCTTTGTTGTGAGACTCAAGGGATTTGGGTCTTGGGGTCCCCAGGGAAGGTTTTTCGGGGGGACCAGAGTGCCCCAAAACACTCTAATTTTTTGGGTGGTGGCAGCAAGTACCAGGTCCAAGCTGGTGACTAAGCTTGGAGGTTTTCATGCTAACCCCCATATTTTGGACGCTAAGGTCCAAATCTGGGACTAAGGTTATTGACAGGTACTAAGCTTAAATAATTCCTCTCCCTCCCTAATATTAATCCCACTGATATATTTATAAAGAGCAAGCATATCCCCCCTCAACCTTCTTTTGGTTAGGCTAAACAAGCCAAGCTCTTTGAGTCTCCTTTCATAAGACAGGTTTTCCATTCCTCGGATCATCCTAGTAGCCCATCTCTGAACCTGTTCCAGTTTGAATTCATCCTTCTTAAACATGGGAGACCAGAACTGCACACAGTATTCCAGGTGAGGTCTCACCAGTGCCTTATATAACGGTATTAACACCTCCTTATCTTTGCTGGAAATACCTCGCCTGATGCATCCTAAAACTGCATTAGCTTTTTTAACAGCCATATCACATTGGCGGCTCATAGTCATCCTGTGATCAACCAATACTCCAAGGTCCTTCTTCTCCTCTGTTGCTTCAACTGATATGTCCCCAGTTTATAACTAAAATTCTTATTATTAATCCCTAAATGCATGACCTTGCACTTTTTACTATTAAATTTCATCCTATTACTATAACTCCAGTTTACAAGGTCATCCAGATCTTTCTGTATAATATCTTGGTCCTTCTCTGTGTTAGCAATACCTCCCAGTTTTGTGTCATCCGCAAACTTTTTTAGCACATTCCTGCTTTTTGTGCCAAGGTCAGTAATAAAAAGGTTAAATAAGATTGGTCCCAAAACTGAAGCCAAGTCTCCCATGTCCCAGGAGAATGCCTGAATCACTGAGCTATTGGGAATTTTGCAGACATGCCTGGCACTTGAGCTGAAAAATTTCCAACCTGCTTCTCTAGGGCTGTCCCAATCCTGTAGGCATGCTCTGAGAACACTTAATGGACTGGACCCACAGGTGAGAGAAGCAGGGACTGCCTAGTCTGAGAATGCCACCAGGGCTTAGCATTAGCAAGGGCTCAAAGCTGCTCATTAGCTGTGAGGTGGGATCTGGATTTAAGTGCCTTGTGCATGCCTACTGGTGGAAATGTATGCTCCTACTGGACTTTAGGCACCTACTAGGTTAGGTGGCAACTAAGCGGTGATTTTAAGAATGTAAGTGTTGCATAAATGTTACACTTAGACATCTACAGAGACAGCTAGGTGCCTAAGTACCTTTGTGAATCTATCCTTAGGTGCACCTAAGTCACTTAGGCACTTTTGAAAATCCAACCCAATGTTTTTTATTTCATGCTGATGCAAATAAGTCTAGAAGCATTAATTTCTTGGCTGATAGGCTCTTTCTGCTTTCAAATCTGCATATATTACATAAGCGAGACAAGGTGGGTAAGGTAATATCTTTAGTTGGATGAACTTCTGTTGGAAAGAGAGATGAGTTTTTGAGTTTACACAGAACTCTTCTTCAGGTCTGTGTAAGCTCGAAAGTTTGTCTCTCTGACCAGCAGAAGTTGGTCCAATAAAAAGATATTACTTCACCCACTTTGTCTCTCTAATATCCTGGGGCCAACATGGCTACAACAACACTGTGAGGTGATCAAAACAACTAGAAAAGCTAAATATTTCAATGGGATTTTAAATGATACTTAGTTAATTTTGAGGTCATTTCATCCTTACACAGCAGAAATGGAATCTCAGTTTCTGCTGGCCTGTTCTGACTTCTATTTCCAAACTAAGATAAGGGTCCACATTTAAAATTATTTCATAATTAGAACAAATTTTCCTTGCCTTATTTTCACCCACTTGCCTTCCATCTCCACAACACTTACATCAGAAAATCCACCAGAAGTAAGCAACTGAGATCAAGAACTATCATGTGGAAACTTGAGCAAGATGCTTCCATAATGCATAGAGCAAAGTACAACCTGAAGATGTCTGGGGATCCGGGAGCTGTGATCACTACTACTGACCAGCTACAAACTGTGCACATCCTAGTATATTTTGTGTTACTCCCTCTCCCCAGCTGCTTGTTTGCTTCATCCACCTTTTAAGTCTTGTATTTTAGATTTAAGATCATCAGGGTGTTCGTTGTCACATTATGTTTATAGACTGCCACACAATGGGGCCCAACCTGGTTTTGTCTTTCAGGTGCCACTGCGATATAAATGTTAAGTCATTAATTAAATAATGTGAAGAATCTCCAAGTACGGAGGAATGTATAAATGAAAAGAGAAAATATGAAAGTGCCAATTTTCAAATATAAATCTGTACATAATAAAGCATAGACTGGTTGTATGGTAATAAGGGGCATACTGGAAAACAAAAAGGAACGTGCAGAATTGTGAGGAGATCACGTATGCTGGTACTTATCCAGTTTCAGCATTTGGTTCTCTCATTTTTAAGCAATGCACATCACTGTAAAAATGTTTTCGTAATCTTAAAATTAAAGTATAAAATGATAGCTATAAAGGAGACTAATAACAAAAATGTTTTACCTGAAAAAGCAAAGCTTTAGCTCTTAACCCAAAAAATTTCAAAACAAATGTGTTCTCTTTTTATTATTATTATGCCAATGCTCATCACCATAGCATTTGGATGCTCAACTGCTACATTTGTATTGTACATGTAAAACTGTAGGGTGA
Organism: Gopherus evgoodei; assembly: GCF_007399415.2. Classification (NCBI taxonomy): domain Eukaryota; kingdom Metazoa; phylum Chordata; order Testudines; family Testudinidae; genus Gopherus; species Gopherus evgoodei. Next base: position 108,698,100 of record NC_044325.1, on the reverse strand, counting down.
AATCCACGCTTTACTGAAGTTAATGGGAGTTTTGCCATTGACTTCAGTGGAGCCAGAATTTCACCTGTTGCTTATAAATCCCATGTCTCCTGATCAAAAGTCCACTGAAGTAAATGGAGAGATGCCCATTGATTCAAGCCTATAAAGAGAAGCATATACCTACAAACTGATAGCATTCCTGTAAGAAAAGATTTTAAAAGGGCTCATTGCCTAAAGATATGCCAGGTATAAATATAGGTGTAGTTCAGGTAAAGAAATCATCACTATCACTGTGTTATGCAGTTACTGAGGAAATAGCTGTTGGTTGATATTGACCTAGTAACATTCTAATATAATCAATTTATCTAATGCATCTAACCTGTTTAATCCAATTCTTCTATCTGAACAATATCTTTACTCACACCTTTTGTATCTGTAACAATATTAATTCAGCTTACACTTACCTATGTTTTGTGATCCATATGTTGATTTAATCTATTCTTTCCTAATTTGAAATAAATATATTCATGGAGGTTGTTGGTCTAACAGGCCTCCGCCTGATACTTATCTATCCTATGTATGGACAATACAATGTGATGTTTGAAAAGGGGATGCATATATTTTAAATCTAAGGGTACGTCCACGCTACCTGGATTGGAGGGTAGCGATCGATCTATCAGGTATTGATTTATTGCGTCTCATCTAGACGCAATAAATCCATCCCCGAATGCACTCCCGTCGACTCCGGAACTCCACCAGGGTGAGAGGCAGAAGCGGAGTCGACGGGGGAGCTGTGGTCGTTGATCCTACACCATGAGGACAGGAGGTAAGTCAAAATAAGATATGTTGACTTCAGCTATGCTATTCCCGTAGCTGAAGATGCGTATCTTACTTCGCCCCCCGCACCCCGCAGTGTAGACCAGGCCTAAATATCAAATGTTGGGACATATGCTCAGCTTGTATAAACTGGCACAGCTCCATTGATTTCAGTGGGGCTATCCTGATTTACACCAGCTACTGTCTCATCTAAATACAAAATTTCCAGTATAGTTAAAGTGGGTACAAGCTCCCTAGTGTGGACACAATTATGCTCGCATAAAAGTGCTTTGGTATAGCTTATTTCCATACAGGTAGGGAAATAATCTATACTGCTATAATAATAATACCTAGCTCTTATACAGCTTCAGAAGAGGAGGCCACTATCATTATTTGCATATCACAGATGGAGAAACTGAGGCACAGAGTAGTGAAATAACTTGCTCAAGATCACCCTGCAGACCAGTGATAGAGCTGGGAATAGGACCCAGATCTTGAGTTCTAATCCAGTGGTCTGTCTGCTAGGCAACACTGCCTCCCACTTTGTTCTGGTATAATTGTGTCATCCTAGGAGGCTGAACTGGTATAACTATTTCAGTAAATAAATTACTCCCCTGACTGGAATAGTCAAAGCAGTACAAAATCTGCATGTGGACCAGGCCTAAGGAACTGACCCATTATCTCTAGTCTCTGGAAGATCCCTATTCCTATGCCAAACAGTGTCAGCAGCACGTATCTATAGTATTGGTAACCTGTATTGATGTGTATTTGGGTGAGGGGAAAATCTCAAGCTGCAAACCATCAGGAGCTGTCAACAATCTCAACAAATCTCAGAGACATCTGTGGCTTATCAAGCAAGCAGCATTTTTTCCTACATTAATCTCCACTAGGCCTGCCCCAGCTTTCATTTCAAAAGGCTTGGCATTATATCTTTTAAAAAAATGCTTGATTTCTTCAGATGCAGCTGGTTCAGAGAACTGTCTTTGAAATCCGAGCATGGAGATGTTGACATGCTTGTTGCAAGCAGCTTGCAAAGCAAGGGACAGTGCTAATTACTAAAAAAAGGTTTTCTTTGGTTCCCTTAAATGAGCTAGGCTGGGAGGAGTTTTTCATCATCTTCCTTTTCCTTTGTAAATCAATTGAAGGGGAGAGGGCTGCTTCTAAGTGGTTGTTAAGGAGGTTTGATCTGGATGCAGCATGCACGTGCCAACCACCCTCCACCCATCAATTCACTCTGCAGAGCTTGTAAAACGATGACATTATTTTTTCAGAGGTCTTTGTTTTGTCTCCAAGGATGTCATCTCATTTTGCAAACCAGCCCCACACTGTCAAACAGGCAAAGTGACTGGAGTTGTGCACCATTCTCAGTAGCATCCAGAGCCTTGAGCTGACTTGGATATTGCTCTTCCAGGCCTACGCTACACAAGTTCATTTTAAGAATAAGGTCAGTATTCAAGGGGACCTTGATCACTGTCAGTACTGAATGCTGCAGCCTCTTCCTGCCCCCTGGCCTCCCCAAATTCACTCTCCAGTCCATGCATGATGTGGCAGCTAAAACCATCTTCCTAACCTAACCACCTCAGTCTGTTCGTAATGGCTCCTCGTTGTCCACTGCATCAAGGTTAAACTTCTAGGGTGACATCAGGAGCCCAGATCCAGCCTCTTTATGAAGGTTAAAGGACCCTAAAAGCCCAAGTTTCAGCTGAGTTAAGAAAAATCCTCCCTCCCCTCCAGTGCTGTGGAAGATGCTAGAGCCATAACGCCGTGTTCTAAGGAGCTCTTTGCATACCCTACCATGTATGGGCTAAGGCAGCAGCATACAGTACTGTGGAGATTCCAGGCAATGCTGTAGCCTGTAGAACATCCCTGAAAGGCTGCCATAACTTAGGCAGGGGTCTCTGCAACCCTTGAAACAGCCTAGGATCAGGAAGGCACAAAGGTAGCGTATCCCACCTTAGTTGCCCCACAAACCCTGCCTGGGCTATAAGTTCTGTGCTGTATCTTTAAGAGTCTCAGTACAGAAGTCTCACCCTTTGTTTTCTAAAGCTTTGCATAACTCTGCCCTTGCCTGCATGTGTGACCTAGGGCCAGATCCCCAGCTGCTGTAAACGGGCAGCTCCATTGAAATAATGGAAGCTAAACCCTTTCCCACCAGCTGAAGATCTGGTTTGTTGTGTGATTTCCTGCTGCTTCCAGACACATCCCCTGGCTTTTTCCCTATGCTAGCAATACTCTCCTACCTATAGACCACTAGACTATTACTTCTCAGCTCACTGGGATTCTTCCCCTTGAGACTGATCTCATCTATGCTGCCTGCAAGAAGCAAGGCAATAACCACCATTATGCATATAATAAAATAAGTGCTCAACAGGCTGAACCACAAAGCTGTGTGTATCCCTGCAGAACACCACTATTGCTGTGTCCTTCAATCTTCCTTCACCTCATCTCTTCCTGCTGTTTGCTACCTCCCATTCAGCATGTCATATATACATTAGCTTGCAGGGACCAGGTCTTCCTATTTATCCAGTTAAGAGCCTAGCATTCCCAGACACCGTATTACATAATTATTTATTAATAAATGATAAACTGACAGAATATTTTAGTCAGGCCATTAACCAGTCAGCTTTCCAGTTTTGAACTACAGTTACTATATACAGTTCTACATTTTTCCCTTGTTATCCCACATTATTTGTATCTCTCTTCTGTACATAGATTTGGTGATCATGCAAATAAGGTAACCCAAAAACAATGGTGCAAGCTGAGTGAGCCTTAAACAAGCTTCCTTACACAGTATAGACAAGGCAACTCTCTCACTTGAACTAGTGCTGCTACTCCAGTCTTGGGCCTCTGTGGATGTGTTTCCTCCTTATTCTCCCAGATTCTTCCATTAACATTACATGTGAACTCATTTCACTCCACTCAAACTTTTCCCTAGCCAGGGATACTGGAATAATTTGTATAATGTGGGTGCTGAGAGTAAGCAAACCAAACTGTAAACCCTGTATATGATGGAAACCACTTCAAACCAGGGGGTGTGGCAGCACCCCCAGCATCCCTAGTTCCAGCACCTCTGTCCCTAACTTTGAGATCCATCTTTGGCTACTTCATATGAATTATCTTGGGCTCAGCTACTGTAGTTTCATAGATTTTAGGGACTAATCTGATCTTCCACATAACACAAGCTATAGATGGCATCCAGTGATTCCTGCATCTTTCCCAACAACTTGTGTCTGAACCAAAGATTGTCTTTTCAGAAAGACATTTCGCCTAGGGCTTTATTCTGATTTACACTAAGATGCCTTTAAGGATCATTTACATTGCTAGAGTGGTTTAAAACAAATGTAAATGTAATTTATGCTCCAGTTCAGGCATCCTTTACACAACCAGAGCAGTGTAAAGTAGCCTTAGTGTGGATGAAAATCGGGTCCCCAAGCTCTTAGTTCGGCTGGTAGCTTTCAATTTGCCCTTTATTAGTACATAGAGCAGGTTGCCAGCCTCCTTTATAGATTTAAAGTACAAGAAAAAGGATGGCAGTGATCAGCACAGATGAAAGAAAAAGGCTAATGGTGTTTATAGTTATAGCCCTTCTTCCAAGTCTGTTCCAGCTGTCTCAAAATAGAGTGATATAAAACACATAAGTTCATTGTATTTCACAAGAGTGTCTCCATATGGTTTCATATCACATTAAAAATGTCAAAATATATTTATGTCCGAAGCATGCATGCCACAAAAGGGTCAGAATGTATTTCCAAAGCTCAAAATGCACAGTCCTTCACTACATTAAATCCGGTTTGTCACAAGTATGTCAGATGCAGAGTTACAAATATGTCAGACCAAGTCATCCTCCTTACTTAGCACAGTGGAGCCCTGCACTTCAAATTAACTTTGGTTAAAGAAATGGACATAGAATCATAACAATGTAGGACTGGAAGGGACATCAAGAGATCATCTAGACTAGTCCATTTCACCAAGGGAGGACTAAGTATTATCTAGACCATCTCTGATAGATGTTTTTCTAACCTGTTCCTTAAAACCTCCATTCTCTTGGCAATTTGTTCCAGTGCTCAACTATCCTTACAAGTAGGAAGTTTTTCCTAATGTCCAACTTAAGTCTCTCTTTCTGCATTTTAAGACCAGTGCTTCTTGTCCTGTCCTCAGTAGTTAAGGAGAACAATTTATCACTCTTCTCTTTATAACAACCTTTGACCTACTAGAAGACGTATGTCCCCCAGTCTTCTCTTCTCCAGATTAAACAAACCCATTTTTTTAATCTTTCCTTGTAGGTCATGTTTTGTAGACCTTTAATAATTTTTGTTCCTCTCCTCTGGACTTTCTCCAGTTTGTCCACATCTTTCCCGAAGTGTGGCACCCAGAACTGAACACAGTACTCCGGTTGATGCTGTCATAGTATAATTCCCAAATCTGGACCTTAGCATCCAGGATATGGGTACTAGCATAAAGTCTTCTAAGCTTAACTACCAGCTTAGATCTGATAGGCTGCCACCAATCAGGACTTAGAGTAGAGCACCTGATAGACTCTGGTCTCCCCCAAAAACCTTCCCTGGGGCTCCCAAGACCCAAATTCCTTGAATCTCACAACAAAGGGAAATAAACCATTCCCTTCCCCCTCCCTTCTTCCTCCCAGCTTTTTCCCGCCCTGCGAACACTAGGAGATCGCCTGATTCAACTTCTTGAATCACCACACCGAGAGGAGTGTTACCTTCCCCTCCCTTCTTCCCCCTCACCCGGAGGCCATACAGATTCAAGCTGCATGAATCTAACACAAAGAGAAAATTTATCCTTCCCTTCTCCCCACCAATTCCCTTGAACCTTAACTAGGAGAAAAAAATCAAACAGGTCTTAAAAAGCAAAACTTTTAATAAAAAAGAAAGAAAAAGTAAAAGGTTTATCTCTGCACTTTAGATGGTAAAAAGTTACAGGGTCTTTCAACTTATAAACAATAGAAAGAAACTTTCTCCAGCAGAAACACAATTTAAGCTACTTCCAGCAAGTACACGTATGCAAATAAGAAAACAAATTAAAAGACTATAACCGCCTTTTTTCTTACTCACAATTCTAAATAGATAGGAGACTGTAGCAGGGAGATTGACAGAGACCTGGTTGCACCTCTAGCCCCATGCAGGACCCAGAGAGAACAAAGCCAAAACCAAAACCTACAAACAAAGGCTTCCCTCCACGAGATTAGAAAGTATCTTGTCTCCTGATTGGTCCTCTGGTCAGGTGTTTGCAGGTCACTGTTTGTTAACTCTTTATAGGTGAAAGAGACATTAACCCTTAGCTACCTGTTTATGAAACGCCCCCCAAATCGCAGACAGTGGGGAACCTCACTGGCGGTGATTTCTTTTTATAACTTTAGAATAAACAGGTTAATACAATACATGTACCTTTACATATACTACTAAGTATGTAAACTACAAGACTTTTTACATTTTAAGGACAAATTTTAACCAGTGGATTTTGGGAAACTTTTACGAGAGAGTGCATCAGCTACTTTGTTAGAAGCTCCTGAAATATGTTGAATTTTAAAATTAAAATTTTGGAGAGCTAAACTTCATTGAAGCAGTTTTTTGTTGTTTCCCTTGGCAGTAATGAAGCCACTTTAGCGCAGCATGGTCAGTTTGTAGCTGGAACCGGCGTCCCCAAACATATGGGCGTAGCTTTTCCAGGGCGTACACAATGGCGTAGCATTCCTTTTCACTGACTGACCAGTGACTTTCCTTCTCAGACAGTTTCTTGCTGAGAAACACGACAGGATGGAAGTTGTGATCCGGTTCTTCCTGCATGAGAACTGCTTCTATACCATGCTCAGATGCATCTGTGGTTACTAGGAATGGCTTGTCAAAGTCCGGGGCCCTGACCACAGGGTCAGACATGAGTGTCGCCTTAAGCTGGGTAAAGGCCTTCTGACACTCATTAGTCCACTTGACTGCATTTGGCTGGGTCTTTTTGGTTAGGTCGATTGGTGGGGCAGCGATTTGGCTGTAATGTGGTACAAATTGCCTGTAATACCCGGTCAAGCCTAAGAAGGATTGGACCTGTTTTTTTGACTTTGGGACAGGCCACTTTTGGATAGCATCCACCTTGACCTGTAGGGGGTTTATGGTTCCTCGACCCACCTGGTGTCCCAGGTAAGTCACTCTGTTTTGGCCTATTTGACACTTTTTGGCCTTAACAGTTAGTCCGGCCTGCCTGATGTGTTTAAAGACCTTTTTTAGATGTTCTAGGTGTTTGGCCCAGGAGTCAGAAAAAATGGCCACATCATCGAGGTAGGCAACTGCATATTCACCCAGTCCTGCTAGTAGACCATCTACCAGCCTCTGGAAGGTGGCAAGTGCATTTTGCAGCCTGAAAGGAAGCACATTAAATTCATACACCCCTGCATGGGTGATGAATGCTGACCTCTTTTTGGCAGCTTTATTTAGTGGTACTTGCCAGTACCCCTTGGTTAAGTCTATTGTAGAGATGAACTGGGCACGTCCCAACTTTTTTAATAGCTCATTGGTGCATGGCATTGGATAGTTGTCTGGACGAGTTACTGCATTTAGCTTATGGTAGTCCATGCAAAAGCATATTTTCCCATCTGGTTTGGGTACCAGAACCACTGGAGATGCCCATGCACTGGTAGATGAGCGGATTATACCCATCTGTAGCATGTTTTGGATCTCCCGTTTTATAGCAGCTTGGGCATGAGGAGACATTCGGTAGGATGGTGTTTTAATGGGGTGAGCATTACCTGTGTCAATGGAGTGGTATGCCCGTTCAGTCTGTCATGGGGTGGCTGAGAACAACGGGGCGAAGCTAGTGCACAGCTCCTTGATTTGTTGCCACTGCAGACGTTCCAGGGTGGTTGAGAGGTTCACCTCTTCCACGCCACCGTTTTTTTTTCTTTCATAGAAGACAGTCAGGCCACAGCATCATCTTCTCCCTGGACTGTAAACTGACAAACCTGTAAGTCTCTGGATTAAAAGGGCTTGAGAGAATTAACATGGTACACTCTGGGCTTTAGGGACGAATTGGGAAAGGCTATGAGGTAGTTAACAGCTCCTAGGCGCTCTTGGACAATGAATGGCCCTTCCCATGATGCTTTTATCTTATGGGCCTGTTGCGCCTTTAAGACCATAACCTGGTTTCCTATCTTGAAGGAACGCTCTCTGGTATGTCTGTCATACCAGGCCTTTTGCTCTTCCTGAGCATTCTTTAGGTTTTCTTTAGCAAGGGCTAAAGAGTGTCGGAGGGTGTTTTGTAGGTTGCTTACAAAGTCCAGAATGTTAGTCCCTGGAAAAGGCATAAACCCCTTCCATTGCTGCTTTACCAACTGTAATGGCCCCTTAACCTCGTGGCCATACACAAGTTCAAACGGTGAAAACCCTAAACTGGGATGTGGTACAGCCCTGTAGGCAAAAAGTAACTGCTGCAACACTAGGTCTCATACATTGGAGTGTTCACTGATGAATTTACGTATCATGGCCCCCAAAGTTTCATTAAACCTTTCCACTAGGCCATTGGTTTGATGGTGGTACAGGGTGGCAACCAAGTGGTTCACCCTATGAGTTTCCCACAGTTCTTTTATGGTCCCTGCCAGGAAATTAGATCCTGAATCAGTAAGGATGTCAGGGGGCCAACCTACCCTGGCAAAAATGTTTGTTAGGGCCAGGCACACAGCTTTAGCCCTGGTGTTGCCTAGAGCTACTGCTTTCGGCCATCGGGTAGCAAAGTCCACGAAAGTCAGTACGTACTTCTTTCCTCTGGGTGTCTTTTTTGGGAAAGGACCCAGAATATCCACAGCTACTCGCTGAAATGGGACCTCAATTATGGGGAGTGGCTGGAGAGGGGCCTTGACCTGGTCTTGGGGTTTTTCCACTTTTTGGAACACCTCACGAGACCAGACATACTGGGCAACGTCCTTGCCCATCCCCTCCCAGTGGAAGGACTTCCCCAGCCAGTCCTTGGTTCTGTTCACCCCAGCATGGCCACTGGGATGATCATGGGCTAAGCTTAAGAGCTTTTCCCAGTACTTAGTTGGAACCACCAACTGTTTTTGTGGATGCCAGTCTTCCTGGTGTCCACCAGAAAGAGTCTCCTTGTATAAAAGTCCTTGTTTTACAACAAACCAGGATTGATTAGAAGAGCTGAGAGGCGGTGGGGTGCTCCGTGCCGCTGCCCAAGCTTTCTGAAGGCTGTCATTTGCTTCCTGCTCAGTTTAGAACTGTTCCCTTGAAGCTGGAGACACCAGTTTCCCCTTAGACTGTGGACTTGGGCTTGGTCCCTCTGGAAGCGATGTAGGTGATGGGGTTGTTTCCGTTGCTGGTGAACCACTCTCCGCTGGTGCACCAGGGGGTATTTCAGGCTTTGGCTGAGCCTCTTGGGTGTGATTATCTGCTGCTTCTGCCAGTTCAGGCTCACTGGCGCCCTCTGGCGTTGGGGTTGAAGATGGATTTGCAAGCACTGTCGTCAGTGCTGGCACCGGTTCTGGTGCTGGCTGCTTTTCCCAGTTCCTGGTCTGGGACTGGAAGCACTGTGGCTGTTTCCGTTGTTGGCATGGGATCCGGGTCCACTACCTCTGTCTGGGTCTCTTGTAACACAGACAGGGCCTCTGTGGATGGCTCAGGAACGGGAATGGGTCTGGAAGCTTGCCTGGTTTGGCTACATGTAACCATTCCCACTCTCTTGGCCCGCTTCACCTGGTTGGCCAAATCTTTCCCCAGTAGCATGGGGATGGAATAATTGTTATAGACTGCAAAAGTCCACATTCCTGACCAGCCTTTGTACTGGACAGGCAGTTCAGCTGTAGGCAAGTCTACAGCTTGTGACATGAAGAGGTAAATTGTCACTTGGGTCTTTGGGTTGATGAATTTGGGGTCAATGAAGGATTGGTGGATAGCTGACACTTGTACCCCCGTGTCTCTCCACGCAGTAACCTTCTTTCCACCCACTCTCAAAGTTTCCCTTCGCTCCAAGGGTATTTGAGAGGCATCTGGGTCTGGGGATCTTTGCTGTGATGGTGGTGTAATGAACTGCACTCCGTTGGGGTTCTTTGGGCAGTTGGCCTTGATATGTCCCAGTTCATTACACTTAAAGCATCTTCCAGCTGAGTGGTCACTGGGTCGAGGTGGGTTACTGGAGACTGATGAGGTGGAAGAATAGGGCGTCTGTGGCTTTCCTTGGGTTGTTGGTGGGGTCTTGTGCTGCCCTCGGTTATAGGGTTTATTGTCAGTGTGCCCCTTGGGGTATTCACTCCCCTTGACAGTAGGTTTTTTCTTTTCTGCCACTTCCATCCATTTGGCTCCAATCTCCCCCGCCTCGATTACTGTTTTGGGCTTTCCATCTAGGATGTACCTTTCTATTTCCTCAGGAACACCATCTAAGAACTGCTCCATTTGTATCAGGAGGTGCAGCTCGTCCAGATTGTTAACCTTTGTTCCTGATATCCAGGCTTCATAATTCTTTGCAATGTTGTAGGCATGTTGGGAGAATGACACATCTGGTTTCCATTTTAGGGCTCTGAACTGCCGACGGGCATGATCAGGTGTTATCCCCATTCGGTATCTGGCCTTGGTTTGAAAAAGTTTATAATCGTTCATTTTCTCCTTAGGCATTTCAGCCGCCACCTCTGCTAAGGGTCCACTGAGCAGTGACTTCAATTCTACCATGTACTGGTCTTCAGAGATGCTGTACCCAAGGCAGGCTCTTTCAAAATTTTCTAAGAAGGCCTCAGTGTCATCACCTGCCTTGTAGGTGGGAAATTTTGGGGAATGTGGAACAACAACTTGAGACGGGTTGTTAGGATTGGCTGGGTTCTGTTGCTTAGCCTTTTTTAATTCCAGGGCCTGCTGGTAGGTCTCCCTCTGGAGTTCCAGCTGTCTTTGGTGGTCTGCATCTTTGGCTGCTTGCTCCCTTTGGTAGGCTGCCTCTCTGTCTTCTTGTTCTCTTTTGTGGGCCGCCTCTCTTTCTCTTTCTCTTAGCTCCACCTCTTTTTGTTTTATTTCTAGTTCTTGTATTTTTTTTCCCATATCTCGCTTGTGCTCTGCGTCTTTGATTTGTCCCTCTGCCTCCAGTCTTGCTTGCTCCTGTTTCAGGGCATCCTTGGTAGTCATGGTTTCTGCTTTCTTGGGTTGGGATGCCCTCTGCTGGTTTACTGTCTGAATTACTGTTCCTCTGCTGCCTGCTCTGTTGCTAAGCAACAGAATCTTTCTAACAAGCATTCCCGAATAAAACTAGAACAAAAGGAAAAACCTTCATTTGCATGTGTGTTCTGCTAGTGTAGTTGACTCACAGCTGGAGTTCTATTGTCTAACAAAAGACCCCTGTTAAACATAATGGCCCTTGCCTGAGGCCATATCTATGCACAGCCAGACCGAAGCAAGGGAAAAAAAATTCTCTGGTTGCAGTTTAAAAAGATAAACCCCTTCCCTCTGCTTATAACCAGCTAGCAGAAAGCAAATTAATAATCTTACTCGCTTTTGGATTCTTATCTTTCCCACTTAGCTGCCAACCATGTCATAGTATAATTCCCAAATCTGGACCTTAGCGTCCAGGATATGGGTACTAGCATAAAGTCCTCTAAGCTTAACTACCAGCTTAGATCTGATAGGCTGCCACCAATTAGGACTTAGAGTAGAGCACCTGATAGACTCTGGTCTCCCCCAAAAGACTTCCCTGGGGTTCCCAAGACCCAAATTCCTTGAATCTCACAACAAAGGGAAATAAACCATTCCCTTCCCCCTCCCTTCTTCCTCCCAGCTCCTTCCTGCCCTGCGAACACTAGGAGATCGCCTGATTCAACTTCCTGAATCACCACACCGAGAGGAGTGTTACCTTCCCCCTCCCTTCTTCCCCTTCACCCGGAGGCCATACAGATTCAAGCTGCATGAATCTAACACAAAGAGAAAATTTATCCTTCCCTTCTCCCCACCAATTCCCTTGAACCTTAACTAGGAGAAAAAAATCAAACAGGTCTTAAAAAGCAAAACTTTTAATAAAAAAGAAAGAAAAAGTAAAAGGTTTATCTCTGCACTTTAGATGGTAAAAAGTTACAGGGTCTTTCAACTTATAAACAATAGAAAGAAACTTTCTCCAGCAGAAACACAATTTAAGCTACTTCCAGCAAGTACACATATGCAAATAAGAAAACAAATTAAAAGACTATAACCGCCTTTTTTCTTACTCACAATTCTGAATAGATAAGAGACTGTAGCAGGGAGATTGGCAGAAACCTGGTTGCACCTCTAGCCCCATCCAGGACCCAGAGAGAACAAAGCCAAAACCAAAACCCACAAACAAAGGCTTCCTTCCACGAGATTTGAAAGTATCTTGTCTCCTGATTGGTCCTCCGGTCAGGTGTTTGCAGGTCACTGTTTGTTAACTCTTTATAGGTGAAAGAGACATTAACCCTTAGCTATCTGTTTATGACAGATGCCTTATCAGTACTGAGTAGAGTGGAAGAATTACTTCTTGTATCTTGCTTACAACACTTCTGCTAATGCATCCCAGAATAATGTGCTTTGTTTTTGTTTCTTCTGCAACAATATTATATTGTTCATTCATGTCTGGTTTGTGATCCACTATAACTCCCAGATCCTTTTCTGCAGTACACATTTCTTAGTAGTCATTTCCCATTTTTTATTTGTACAACTGGTTATTCCTTCCTGAGTATCCTTGCTGAATTTCATCCTATTTATTTCAGACCATTTCTTCAGTTTATCATTTTAAATTCTATTCCTATCTTCCAAAGTGCTTGCTACCCCTCCCAGCTTGACATCATCCACAAACCTTATAAATATACTTCTTATGCTATTATCCATATCATTTATGAAGACATTGAACAAAACCAGACCAAAGACAGATTCCTGAGGAACCTCATTTGACATGCCCTTCCAGCTTGATAGTGAACCATTGATAACTACTCGGAGTACACTTTTCCAACTAGTTGTGCACCCACCTTTTGTGTTTTTTGCCCTTTAAAAAATTAGGCCATAGATTTAGGTACCTAATTAAGAGGTTTTAAACCTCACTTTAGATACCCATTTTTGAAAATTTTGAGCAAAAACTAATTAGTCCTCTGAAGCATATAAATATTAACCCAATTTTTCAGCTTGGCAGAGGTGACTTACCCATTGCACAGAGGAAGCCAGTCTCAGAGCAGAAGTCAGAACTGAAAAGTTTGTGCACTTGATGTAGCAGCAAATTACAAAAAAACCCACCACTTTGCATGAGGGCTCAGGAGAAAAACAATTGATGAACCAGAGGAATTCTGGAACAGAATCAACTCAACAAAAAACTTAAATCTGCACCTGTCACCTGCCATCCAATAAAAAATGCTACATAGTGTTTACTGCCTGCCATTCACATTGTGTAAAATGGTTGGAAGCAAGTGAAACTTCTTCTAGTGAGAATGCAGGGAGATGGGGAGCTTCTGTGTGATGGACTTGCTGAAGAGCCAGACTGTTTTAGGTAAAGGTTCGGAGACATGAGAAAGCCTTCTAATCAGGATTGTGATCTGGACATTTCAGAGGCAAATCCTTGGCTAAATAGAATGCCATCTGAATTGCTGAATTTACTATTGCTGGATGCAAGAATCACAGCAGCACAATGGAAAGTCCAGCTCAGTCCCAATATCTCTTAGTGGTTCCACAAATCCCTTTACTATAGTTAGGCCAATGGACTCTGCAGCTCAACAGAGAAGACTGTTCAATGGTTACAGTTTTAGGGCCTGATCCAATTCCCACTGAAGTCGATAGGAATTGGATCAGGCACAGCCTCTACATTTTCACAAATACCAACAAGCTGACTGTGGATTGTTATCTCTATGAGAACATCATCTTTAACCGCAGCTATGAAGGATCATCCACTAGAGCTACAAGTGCCATCTCCATACCCTCCTCCTGTGAAGGGTTGAGGATACTGGTGGAGATCAGATACCTTTTCAATTCATCAGTCACCAGCTTCTCAATAATCTTGCTTAAGAAGGGAAGGCTAGCAACAAGGCAGTGGCTGGTGAAGTCACCTGTACCAGGTGATGTCATTTTGAGAATCAGCTGGACAAGAGCATGTTTTAGGGTAGAGAACTACACTGAAGTATCAGAGGTAGATAAGTATAATCTTAGTCTGTGGGGTAAATTAGATAAAGTATTATGCAGTATAGGAAATTAAATATCACTTCAAAGTAAAAGTAGAGACATACATTGCCGAGCACAATTTTTAAAACACACTCCTATTGCTCTTATTTTTTTTCACTAGCACTTAGATACCACAATGATAGGTATCTGAAATATTACACATTCTTCTGTAGGTTTTATAACCCAAAACAAAACCAGAAAATTAACCATAAATCTCTTTAGCTATTGTTCTTTTACTTATGCCTGGTGACTATATGAGATTGTTGCTTTTGTGCTGTACAAAGTTTGCCCCTCTTTCATAAAGTATACAGTAAAATGAAACCTGATAATAGGCAGGCGGTTGGAGAGTTATGATCACTTCCCTTAATTGGCTAAGGATTACATTTTATTATTTTTGTTACCTAGTCTCCCCTGTCATCTCCACCTCAGTCAGTTTCTTTATCTCATCCACCTGTTATGTCTTGTCTGCTAGACTAATATCATTGGGGTGGTGACTTGTACTTCCTAAACATTTTATCAAGCACCTTGAGCAATGGTGTCTGATCCACTTGCCGACTAACATAAAATGTAATTTTTTTTAATTAAAAATAGTAATCTGAGTAGACAACACTTACATTCTGTTCTTCAGAGATGTTTCTACCACATCACTGAGCACTGTGAGGATTTTCATCAGGATTTATTGAGTAGCTAAGCTCTCACAAGCAGCACTGTTTTCTTCATTAAGTTTTATATTTTTCAGTTTGGATGATGCTCTGAGAAGTTTGGCTTCTCCTCATGGAGCTTGATCCAGAACCCACTGAAGTCAATCAGAATCTTTCCACTGATTTCAGCTGGCTTTGGATCAGACCCATGTTGCATAAGCTGCATGCAATGTGATTAATCAAGTCATCAAGATGCGGCAGTGGAGAGTGTCAGGAGCACAAGTTTGTCCAAGATGCAAAACAACAAATTAGTTCTAGATTAACTGTTAATATAGCTAAATATATTTGTCAGTTGGCACAGCTACCATTGCATTGCAGCACCTGTAAGTATAACATCAAGCAGGTTTGTTCACACTTTGAGTAACCAGAGATGTCATCCTAACACTGATAGTAAAAGGTGATAAACATTATGGCTATCCCAGAAACCAGGGGTTACAGACAGGCAATGCAGTTTACTGAAAGCCATTTTAATTTCCCTTTTAAAAGATACTATCCACATAACTAGGGGGCACTGTTCAGATATGCTTCCACTGCTTTATTATTGACTTAAAAGACATTCTTAAAAATTCATACATTTGGTCATGTCACCCAAACTTTACTTTACGTGTTTCCATGCTATTGGCTGATTTAAAGATCAAAATGTTATGGAATGTTTTAGCTTTTAAAAAGCCTTCTCAGTTAACTGCTTTTCTTTCCCAACACTCATGCTACCGAACAGTAGCACAGCCACACACTGGCAAATTTTCCACCTCTGCTACTTCCACAAGAGAATTTGTGGGTAAACCACAGAAAAATAAACATGTTTCATCCACATTTCATATGTTAGCAGACTTGCAGCGAGAACAGCTCTCCGTAGGTCTGTTTCTAGTTCATGACAGCCTCCTCACACCCACTGGCAGCCTCACCAACAAGACCTGTAAGCTGACAGAGTAATACTTTCTCCAGCCTTCAAACTGCCTGATTGATATTGCCTAGTTTCAGAATGTTGCTACTCTACCCTGTTTTGCTATTACCGATATTTTATTTTGTAGCAAGTACAGATAAGGAACGTTCTTTAACCTTACAAGATTTAAACTGCTCATGCACAGCTTCATCAGTGTCACTGTTCTAAGCCTCGTACCATCAAGACTTTTCTACCACTCACAGCAAATAGCCTCCTTTTTTCTTTACTTGCCTAGATCTGCGTACAGGCATAAGGAAACTCCTCTGCTGTTCTTACCAGCCTCATGTATGTGGCATGTCTGCCTGCCCTTTCCACACGGTACCTTTCTCTGCCTCTTTGTCTGTGTCTGTCAAAGCCCTTTCCATGCCTCGTGACTATTCCAAAAGAGGGAAAGGTGTTTAGAAATTTGGGGAAAATTTGCAGCTCAGAGTTTATTCTGTGACTCCATACTATTACTGCTGGAGAAATGCCCCATTATGTATTGAAATTTGCTGTTCAATTCCTACCAATGCCTGCAGAACTGGAGTGCTGAAGAATTCCAAAGGACTTGTACCAACACAGGATTTTACTGCCATTTTCATTTTGAAAAGTCGTCCTTCTAAGGAATCAGCATCAACCTTGTATAGCTAATACAGCCAAAGAACCCAGAAATGCTTCACGTATCTTTAAAATACATGTGTGTGTGTGTGTGTGTTCAGTTGGAATCACCTCAGTTTATGTTTGTATTTCACAAATTTTATAGGCACCATGATTCAGTGTCTATATGTGCCAAATAGTAGAAAGCAAGACAGTTTCACAAATTAGACCTTTGTTCAAAGTGTTCTTTCCCTGATATTATAACCCAAAGGGCTTGAGATGCCTGACACAGGCAAGAACAGCGTGGGTCAACTTCAAAGGGGCTCGCTATTGACATACAAATTCCATATCACCTCAGAGATTCTATGTGCCAATTTCTTCAATAATTAGGCTCTACAAGCAGAGATGTGAAATTATTATTTTAATATTAGGCTTCCTTTTATCTTTGAATGAGACCATTTGTTTTGGCACTGGCAAGGCAAACCTTAATAAACTGATTGGCAAACAGTATGTTTAGCAATGAAAATGATACCCGGGCAGGGATTAGAATATAAGCAATAAGAAGGAATCGAGAGATTTAGGAAAGGATATGATTTATAATGACTTTAAGGAGGATAAGCTTCTACATCTGTGATTGCCTGATTGTATAATATTTTTAATTGATTATCAGAGCTAATAGGTTTATTGTTTCATGTGAATAAAAGCTGTTTTATTTTGGTTTTCATTTGCTTATATTTTACAGTCTATATTGGCATGGATACTCTTTGTAGATTTTGGTCTTATCGTGTTGTATTTATTCCATGATCTGAGACACCTAAATTAGCTTAGGAGCCAGGCGGCGGTTGGGGGAGAATCTGAAGATACACCTGTTATTCTCCACAGTAGTGTTGTTTTTTTCCCTCTTGAGTTTTAGGAGGAAAACTGTGTAATTGTTTATACTCAGTCTCCTCCTCCCGTGCCCCTGTTAATGTTTGCTGACAAGGTCCCCCAGCAGTTGGCCACCCCTTAATTCCACTGTCTTCCACTTCCTATTCCACTTCCAGCTGGGCTCTGCTGCAGTTTCTCTTCAAAGTTAATGTGTTGCCCTCCTCTTCTGAGCTTTCAACCCAGGAATCAATTATTTGTGGGTAATGAAAGCAGAGCACAAGCTATTATCAAGGGGTACATGGGAACAGCATCCTTTGACCCACCAGAAACCAAGCACATACCACTGTGGCAGGCCTGATATTTTAGCATTAATACATTGCAAAGAATATCTGTTGCAAAGTTAGGCTGCACTTCAGGAAAACACTTAAGCATGAGGTTAAAACTCATGTGTATTTTGAAAGCACTTAAGTCAATGGGTCTTAAGTGCTTTAATGAATATGACTGGACTTACTAAACAGCTTTGGTGAAGCACCTTTGTCCTTCTTTCCATATGTTAATCATCTACAAACCAACCCTAATTTCAGTGAATGGATTAGTTATTTGTAGGGCTGGTCAAAAAACAAAATCTAAATTCTTTGGGAAATTCTGACATTTCAAAAAGAAAATAATTTTAACTCTGAGCAAAAGGCCAAAATTTCCCACAAAACAAAATTTTTGAAAAATTTGATTCAGGATCAAGAAAACTTGTTAGTTCAATAAGGAAAAAATGTGCTGTACTAAAATATTAAATATACATTATAGCTAAAGATAATATTACATTTAATTTTAATAAAATTATATTTATATTTATATACTCCAAAATGCTTAATATTTTAAGACAATATAAACATCCAAATGAAATTAATCAAAATGATAAAGTCAAAATGAAACCTTTTTTTACCTAATCAAAATTGTTTCTACTTTTTTCTCTTGAATAAGACTATGTCTCTGTGAACAAGTTATAGGGAATATCTTGGAAAGACTGCAAATACTAAAGTAATGTTATCCAAAGTAATTGAAAAGTTTAAGGGCAACCACAGTTTCACTTTTTAAAATAAAATGGTCTAAACCAATGGTTCTCAAACTGTGGCTCAGGGCCCTAAAGTGGGTTGTAGGCTGGCTTAGATTTGCTGGGGTCTGGGACTGAAGCTGAAGCCTGAGCATCGCCACCTGGGGCCAAAGCCTGAAGGCTTTAGGCCTGGGCATCAGTACTCAGTTTACAGGTCCCTGCCTGGGACTGAAGCCCTTGGGATTCCGCTTTGGCCTCCTCGCTCTCGCCCCTCACCTGGGGCTTGGGCTGGCTCAGGCTTCAGTCCCCACTCTTAGGATTATGTAGTAATTTTTATTGTCGAAAGGGGGTTGCAATGCACTGAAGTTTGAGAACCCCTGGTCTCAACTGATCTTGACACTAAGAATCACTTCATTTATTTTATTTTATTTTTCATTGCTATACAGTTTCCTAAATCTATTTAATTAAACCCCAAGATGAAGTGATGATTGTGATCTTATTGTATAAATCCAGAGAACCATTCAGCTCTAGCCACTAACTGGTGGCAGATTTGCAGCTCAATTAGTGTGCACCTGTCACGAAGGCTTAAAAGAAAATTTGGCATTTCCCACATTAAGTCAACAGACTTTAGTATTGGGGAGGAAAAGGCAGAATATATCCACAGGTCCACTGACAGCAATTCTGGGCCCCAGGGAAGAAGAGTAAATGGGCGCCCTACCGGCATGGGCACAGCTTCCACACGCCTACCCAGCTGCCTTCACCACTGCCGGTACCACTCCACTCACGCCTAGGAGCCCTGCAACCCACCCAGGTGATTTAAAAGGGCCCAAGGTTCCCAGCCAGTGGCAGTGGTTCCCAGAGCCTTTTAAATTGCCTGAGCCCCTGGACAATTGCCCCCTTCTGCTGCGTCGGCAGGTCTGTATATCAATACTGCCTTGGTTCGACTGATGAAATAGACAAAGAGCCACATGAAATAAGAACCCAGCTGGTTCTCATGAAGTTGTTACAAATAAAGAAAAAACTGTTCTATTGCAAATTACAAGTAGAAGCCATCAAATCTTGTTTACTCATAAGTGTTAAAGATTTAGGGCTTGATCCAAAGCTCATAGTAGTCAATGGGAATCTTTTGAGCAACTTCAGTGGGCTTTGAATCATGACCTCATTGTGTTTATCCAATAGAAACAGAGAATTCATTCTCCTCCCCATTTTTCTCATTTTACCCTATTTCCCTTCCTACCCAACACATACCTTCATCGCAATGGAATTCTGTTGATTCTACAAAATGTCCAAACAGAAGAGATGCTTCAGGAAAGAAAGGAAATGCAGGTAAAATGGAAAAAGTTCCCTCCATTTCAAACTTCTCAACCTCAAATCTTGAAATGCACAGCTAAAGAAAGCCCCAGCAGAGGACCTGCTCCTGCTCCCATTGAAGTCAATGACAAAACACCCACTGACTTCTGAGAGAACATGAAAACAAGCAGACTGAAGTAACTGCTGGGATAATGAGAAATATTTTGATTAATATTCATAAATCCCCCAGATGAACCTGGTTGTCAAGAAACATTTCAGCTATTTCCCTATATATATCAGTTAGTTTAAACACATATTCAAGCCTATGCAATTCCGATTGTCACCCTGCAGGTACGTGATGCTGTGTTGATCATTTTTAAAGTTGCTTGTATTGGTATAGTACTTCCAAGCCAATCTCATCCTGGAATTCTCATCGATGGTCCCCAACCATGGTGATGAAAATAGAAGTCACAACAGAACTGAATGGGCTCTGTGTAGCACCTCTGTACAGTCCCTCAGTTTCACGTGACCACAAGCATTTCAAAAGCTTGCTACATTAAAAGAAATGAAATTTTATGTAATTGTCATAGGCAGAGTCCTGTGCTCCCAGAACCAAGCTTATGAGTTTAGGTCCAGCTTGGTTCTGGAAGATGGAGATTTTGGTAGTGGCAGCTAATCACCATGAAATTGTTTGTAGTGTTGACCATACATCGCCACCAGGTAAGCCCTGATTCAGGAAAGTACCCCTATTCAGGACAGTGCTTGAGCAGCTGCTTAACATTAAGCATGTGCTTAGGTGCTTTCCTGAAACAGAGCATAATGTTTCAGAGTTAATATCCCAGCAGGAGGAATAGAATAGCTCACTCCTCTCAAAACAATTGTTTCAGGCTGTTTGCAGACTCAGGCACAAATAACCACAGGATTTACGTTCAGTTTGAGTAAGGGTCTATCTGCAGCTATAAACGGGTAGACATGTTTAATAAACATTTAGATTCTGGAGGACAATTCTGGGGTAAGATGAGTATTCTGTGCCATATTCTGAAGCCAAGGAGCCATTGATCTACGGAGTAACATGAGATGGCAAGTCAGCTTTTAAAGATAACTTTTCGGAATATATTTGTGGTTCTGAAAATAATGTGGAGTTTAAAGAGGTAAAAAAAGAAGAAGAATAGAAGATGCTATATGGATGTTTTATAAAAATGTGATTACTGGTGCCATGGTATTTTGAGAAACTTGTCTCACGTTTATTCTGAGAAATTTTAGCTGTGGATTTGCTGGTTTCTTTGCCAGAATGAGTGAGTGACTTCACAGGCCAGATTTTCAAAAGTGCTCAGCTCCTAGTTAGGCAACTGTTCCTGGAACAAATGGAAGCTGAGCATTTTCAAAATCTGGAACCAGTTGTGGATGCTGCACACTTCTGAAATTTAGGTTCTACAAAAATACTAAACAAGAGGGATGGAAATAGGGGCTGAGAGCAGAATGATTTTCTCAAATCTTTGTTCCTGATTTTCATTGTGGCAGAGAAGACAAGAAGTCAGCAGTTTAGGGCTTTCCTACACCTCAGGTTTTGCCATTTTAACTATATCAATACAATTTTATTTTACATGCATAAAGTTAAATGTTGACCAGCCCTTCGATTTCTCAGGTTTTTAAATGGTGATAATCAAATCCTGTGTTGTTAAAATGGTGTTAATGAGAGTTTTAAGTCTGATGAAAGTATACCTTTTTTCCTCTTCACAAATCTTGTGACACATTTCAGGGTTTTTAAAAAAGCAAACAAATCTTTGTATCCTCAGGTTAAAAAACTCCTAAATACTAGCTGCTCTCACTTAAACTGGCTAAGAAGGGAGACTTTGGTTTGGCATCTACAAGGTGATGAATTCTCTGAAGAAGAGTGAAATTTCACAGTGCTCACCTTTCACACACTAGTGCTGATACACTGCTTTGTGACACTATTTCAGTCACAGACGTCACACAGGGCACCTATGCCATCAGAAACCCAGTTGGATCAAACATCTGACCTTTTTTGTGGTGCATGGAAATACAATACCTAACGAAAGTAAGTGAAATCTTTGGCCTCGCTCACGATGATACTCTGTGCAAAACCATTATTATTAAACAAACGCAGAACAAACTTCATACACTGAATACTGCTTATCCTTTCACCTCCTCAGAATGGCACTTCAGCAAGATATACAGAAAAATTAAAATGTTGGAAATAAAGAATGTGAAAAGCATGCATCAAATATACAACAGGAAAAAACAGATACAAAAGGGCAAACTCTGCCTTCAAATGTGGACGCATACTGCTCATTGGCCCCAAGAGCAGGCAACATGTAGAGGCTTCAAAGCTGATTTTATTACTACTACTGCTGGTCAACGCTTTTTTGACTTTTGACACTTTTTCATGAAAAATTTCCAAAGAAATTGTGCATCTTTGTTGCTTTTTTTAAAAATCATTCCTAATGATTATTAATAATTATTATTTCTACGAGTAAGTCTCAACAGTGTGACCTGTATAAGACAGAAGAAGACAGTTCCTGCCTCAAGGATCTTACAATCTAAAGTTCAGAGAAGTTAAGTGCCAAATTCTGGACTCATTTATACATTGTACAATCTCATTTACTGCACTGGGAGTTTTTATGGGCAAACTTTACATTAGAGGATGATGGCGCAAAGAACCAAATCCGAATATAATAATCGTTGTCAAATGCTTTACAAAGAGCAACTAATTAGTTCACCTTCTCTAGTGAAGAATTGTTTTCTAACCTATATGGATGAAACATACAACTATAGTCCAATGCATCCTTTACCTCTTGTGAAATGAGTACGTCTCCTTATGCATGGCCTTTGCTTTTCTCCATTTCTTCACCTTAGACCAGTCAATATGGATGCATATATATAAAACCATGAGCATTCAAAAGTGAGGAAATGTGCATATTAAAGAATGCAGAGTTTTTAGAGGGTTTCTATGACCATTGGAGTTACAGTAGTGAGGATACAGAAGAATGAACGGTGTAGCTTGATATTATTATTCCAAAACATGGGATAGTTACCTACTTTTGATGGTCCCTTACGACTACCTCACACACCATTAGGTCTGGGAGATTTCCTCCAGCAATTGTCTGAATCTGTGGCATATAGGCCCTAATTTAGCAAAACAGTTAAGTGCATGTGCTTAAATGATTTTGAATAGTCCTATTGAAGTCAATGTGCTGAAGTGCTGGATCAGGACAGCATAGTATATATGTAAAGATTCAAATAGCAGCAAAGGAAGTTTAGAATGATTCTGAATTACTTTTGAGTTTTCTAAGCGATTACTTCATCATTAGAAACATCTTCTGTAGTGTCAGCGTCATGTTCTTGCCATTTTTGTGTAAGACAGAGTTTTAAAACTGTAAATCGAGATCAAATATAGAGCTAGAATGAAGGATGTCCTTTATAATGATGGATAGCTCAGTGAGAAACTGTTGGCTCTACTAAAGCTGGTGGGAGTTTTGCTATTTACTTCAGTAGGGCCAGAATTTCCTTAAAACCTATGAGAACATCTAATCTCAAAAACCCGGGGCTGGGATCACAGAGGAGCTGTAACTTTATTCTCTTGCAGTGCAAGTCTTACCTTTCAACACTGGGTGGAGCAATTCCCCTGGACTTCTTTTAGAATAAACCACATGTGAATATACAATTATGATGTAGAAAGCTGGAGAAAGCTACAGTTTATCATCATTTTGCTGTTTGATGCATTACAAAAATTCATCACTTTGAAAGATCAGGCAGATTTCTATACAAGGATTCAGGAGCCTAAGATTAGGATCCTGTTTTTGAAAATCTTGGCCTTAAATACTAAAAATGGATTAAACTCAGACATGTCACTGTACTTCTACTATCCTTATGAAGGCATTGGAATTGAAGAGTGATAGAGCATGATTCTTTCCTCACACCAATTCTATTCTGGGGCATTTCCATTTCCTGCTGTATCCCAGGGATCCGTGAGAAGAGAATCAGGTTCGGGGTTCTTTACTTGCAGTAACATTTTGAAAAGGGCTGTTCCACTTCAGCATATTTGAGAAAATCACAAACACTGTGGGGTGAGGGGGGAAAAGAAGAAGGGTTCAAATTTACATGGGCATTTATCAGAACCTGAGTGGTCTAAAGGATCAGCAATGGGACATTTAACACTTTTCATGTGAAATATTGCCTCCGTCTTATTCAAGTTACAGAGTTACAGGTTACCAAGGAAATGTTCAGGCCACTGTTTCAAAGGCTTCCACTGTAAAAGATTAAAAAGTTAAAAAGATTCCACTGTAATTAATATACTGGCGGGTTATAACTATGGAAGCAGCAGTTGGGTAGCTGGCTTATTTTCCAATCCTTTAATCTTGACTTGGTTATATCAGACAATGCTGCCAACAAATGCCATGCCATAAAAGGTGGGTATTCTCACTTTCCATGATTAGAGCTTAAGCTTACTCATCATGGACTTCCTGAGCGATAATCAGAGTTGGGCAAACTGTCAAGTTTTTGTGGTGACGTTTTGTAAACTGCAGTCAAAGCTTCTGCAATATAGTGTACCACATAGGTGTGAGAGACTAAAAATTCACCATCACCTGGCAAATATCATCAGCCCTAATCCTGCAGGCAAGGCCATTCTGCTAAGAGAAAAAATATGTTTGCTTGTGAAAGGAGATTTTCTCCCAGCACTCCTTTTGGTAAAGTGGCAGAATCCCTTTTCATAAGAGAAAGGTTTGGTGTGGTCCTAGTGATGATTACATAGTACATACCACCATAAACAACCAATATTTCTGGCCCAACATCCAAAGGACCTGTAGGAGTTACTTACAGAGATGCAGAGTGTTTAAATAGGGAATGTTATGTCAAGCTAAAGGAGCTATTTCACAGAAAAAAAAATCCTAAAAAGGGGGCTGTATTCAGCTCACATCTCATCAGTGGAAACAACAGGTTCCTGTTCAGTAAAACTCTTTGTAGTAACATCCACACAACTGATTTAGGGATAAATTCTACTCTCATTTAATCTCATGCACCTCCATAGTGCATACGCTAAATATTGAATGGCAGATAGATTTAAAAAAAAAAGATTTTTTAAAAAAAGTGATAAGTGCTAGTTGCTGAATTTGGGATCCTTGAAAATAAAATCGGAAGATCCTTCCTGTAAATGCATTACCCCTGTCAAACTCCATCGGCTAGATTCTCAGCAGGTGTAAGTCAGGGTAGATTCACTGAAGCCACCTGGGGACCTAGCCCTATAGTCACACTGTAGAAACTAATGAAGCTGGTATGCACTTGCAACTTCCACTGAGTTAACTGGTGGTGGGATGTGTATATTTGAGGGGGGAAATTGGTCTTTCAGCAGCCAAGCTGTTCAAGCCATTCTGGACAAAATACCCTGTGTCCTGCTTCTTCTCCTAAAGGACTTTGGCACACATCTCCACAGAGGAACAATTTCCCAATTTAAATGAAAGCTACAATTCATTCTTGCCCATGAGGGGGAGATAGTTTCTCAACCTTATGCCATATATTCTTCAACTAGGAGTCCAAATGTCCATCTTTCCTTATGCAGAGATTTTGCTGTGCACTGAAAATACTGTGTCCCAAGTTTCCTAACTTGGGAGATTTTTCCCCACCAAAATTTCTTCTGAAGTCCTTACACGTGTTTGAAGAGAACATTCATTCATCAATTTAAAACAAAAATCTGTCACCATTTGAAGGTTCAGTTTAAGCAAACAGACTTCTTTACTTTACTATTTGCCTTAAATTACCCAAACTCCCCCTGCTTGGGAAAAAAAAGTTCAGTAAAACATACACCAAGCAAGTTTATTTATTGTTCATATTTCCCATCAGGTCAGTACTGAATCAGTGTCCCCAGAGGATGCTAAGCTTCTGAATGTATAGTCATCTGGGTGAGACATACAACTGAGGTCCTGACCACTTATCTTTTAAAGATCCATGAGGAGTGTTAGCCCCAGTGTCCTGGTTTCATCACAGTTGCCATTATTTCCTGTCATCCTAACTTTTCTCTATAGTTATAGCTGAAATGAATTATGTTTCACTTTTCATCCTAAATTGTTACATAGTGTTGCTGTGTGCTGCTAATTGGTTTCTGCCTTTGACCCCAGAAACCTATATTTTAGTGGGTGATGAAGTGGTCGCTGGGTATGAAAGACCAGATTCCTGCTATAGTGAAGTGTGCAATGGGAATTTGATTTTGGAAATCACTAGAAGCTTTGCACTGTGTGGGTGAGCTGAAACAAACTGTCATTATGGGAAATAGGCTATTCTTGTCTAGCTGCAGCCCTGGCACATTTTCTTTTTTCCAGAAACCAAGCTCCATGTTATAGTGTAACAAAAGTAAATAATGACTCATTAAGTCTCCATTCGAAGAAAAGCTGAAGGCTTGCTCCTCTGAAAAGAATCTGCACTGGGAAACTTGATAATGTCACCAACTCCAACAGCAAACGTTACTTGCAGAATTTATGGAACTACTATCTACATCAAACAGACAGCAGTGTGCTGAAAGCATGGCCTCACTTGGTTATGTGGTGTGTTCCTGCTATCAAGCAAAAGCAAAGCTCTTTGATTATGATAGGTAGATTTCTATCTGAAGAAAAGGGAATCCCAACATTATCTGTCCAGAAAGATTGCCCAAAGGTACAAACAGAACATGTCTTCTTACTGTAGAGCAAGGGTCATCAACCTCTGGCACACGGCTCATCAGAGTAAGCATCCTGGCTGGCCAGGCCAGTTTGTTTATCTGCTGTGTCGGCAGGTTCGGTGGACCGTGGCTCCCATTGGCCACAGTTCGCCGTCCCAGGCCAATGCGGGAGGTGGGAAGCCGCAGCCAGCACATCCCTCAGCCCACGGTGCTTCCTGCAGACCCATTGGCCTGGGATAGCAAACTGTGGCCAGTGGGAGCCATGGTCCACCGAACCTGCCGACGCGGCAGATAAACAAACTGGCGCGGTCCACCAGGGTGCTTACCCTGGCAAGTTGCCTGCCAGAGGTTGATGAACCCTGCTGTAGAGGATACTATATTTTAAAGATTGGTTCATTCTCAGAAGGTCTCATTTTAATGTTGCCTGGACTTGACTAACAAATGAGAAACTGAGGCACGGAGAGGCTATGTGACTCGTTCAAGATCACAGAGGAAGTCTGTTGTGAAGCAGGACTTGAATCCAGATCCTAGGCTAGTTCCTTAAGAGACCATACTTCCTGTCTGCAACTCCACTGGAGTTAATTGCTACAAACCACTACCATCTGGCACTGGTTAAGCAAGCAATGAGCTGAGAGTTATTTCTGCTAAACTCTCTTAATTCTGTTAACTCTCATCCACCCCCCCATCCCCCCCACCTCATTTATCTGTATTGTCCTCCACTTGCATTCTGCCATATTTCAAGCTCTCTGGGGTAGGGACAGTTTTCTTTGTTTGTAAAGAGTCTAGCACAATGGAGCCCTGATTCTTGACTGGGATTCCCAAGTGCTACCCTAATAGAAATATTAAGTAATAATACAAACAAATGTGAGAACAGAATCAGGCCTTTTTATGCATTCCTACCACAAACTGAATGTTTAACTTCATAGCCACACTATCATAAGTTCGTTATCTTGAAATAAGCCTGTGTGTCTGTTGAGAAGTATTGTCACAATATGCAATCTCCATTTATAGAGAGGCTTGGGTTAGATGAATCCTGGAGAAGCTCCTGTCACCATCTAATGAGGCAAATATAGTCTATTCTAGGTAAAGGATATTGATTCTCTTGCAGTACCAACAGCCCCATTCTTTGGCATCACTGGCCCTATGGGTCCTCCATTCACTGCAGCTAAACTTGGATATAATTCCAGGATCCTGTAAGTGCTGAAGTGATACCTCTATTTTTAACTGTAATGCTAAAGGTACCGGAAAAGCTTTGCTAAATTTAAGTATTTCTCCCTCTTCAATCATAATTTTTGCTTTCTTATATTTTCAGGATCTGATACCATCCTGAAAGACACGAGCTACCTTGTCCAAAAATTCAGCTAATTTTAGTTTTGCAGTTGAGTTCATAAATTCTTTTTAACTTGCAGGCATTTTACATTTTGTCAGTGCAGCTGAATCTCAGTCATGCATGACCCCCTTGCTAGAGATTTAGCATATGCTGTTTAATGTTATAGGTTACCTGCATTGTAAACCCTCACTCCCTAAGAGTGAGGATTTCCCCTGTATGTTTTAGGAACACTGAATTTCTATGCAGTTTCACCTCTTTAAACGGTCTCCGACAATCCTGCTCTGAAATTACGGAAACAGCAGACCTTGTGTCAAGCCCCATTTTAAGTCTTACCCCTTCCACTTGTTAAAAAAAAAAAATCCGAACATTTGTTTGTTGTTTAAATTAAACTAAAGAGCTGTAGAGAGGCTATAGCAATTTCAGTAGACTCCATGTTGTCAGCTACATACTGATGAATCTGCAATCCTGCGGTGGTATATGTTTCAATTTCTTCCCATTTCTACAGGGTTTGTCCTTGACCCAAGAGTAATTTGCATTATGAGACCCCCACAATGAAAGCACACAGTGAGTGTTGCCCAGGCTGTGCTTTTGGCTTCACCCTCAGTTTATTTATTGTGCAGATCACATCATGCGGTTGCAGATTCTTGGCGTCTTAAATAGCTGTCTCCATTGATACAGCAATTTCTAGTGAATGTGTTAGGGGTAAATCAGTCTCCGTCAACAGCTAGTTTTGGATTGCTTCATTTTGCATACTACACACTAACTAGGGTCCCTTAATCCATCACAAACTCTCTCCAAACTGGCAATGATCTGTTAATTTCCCCAATTCCGGCACATAGAAATTGTTTCTTTTTCTTTTCCATTCTGTTTGTAGAGGGAGAAACACTCTGCAATCTCCAGTGGCTTTGGAGATGGGTGATTTTGTAGGATTTCCACAATCTCATCAAATTCTTTGTATGTGAGTTTAATAGGAGCTGTTACCCAATGCAACAGGTTGTATGTTTTAGCCCCCATTACACTCAGTAAAGCCACCACATTTCAGCATCATTTATGCACCATTCCGTTCTCCAGTACAGGTGGGCCAGTCCTCTACTGAGCTATTAACCAAGTCCATTTGTAACCATTTTTTAAGTTCTCTAAATGAGCAGGTTACTCACAGTCCTAATGACTGTAGTTTTCTTTTCGATTTCATTAGGCCTCTGCAGTCACTCCCTGTACCACTGTTCTGTGATTAGGATCCTAGCTTTGTCGCCCACTGTTTGCGTCTTTTGCACTTTACATAATATACATGTAAAGAAGGAACAAGATGTGCATGGGAGGATGTGTTCCAAATAATTAAGTTTGCTAACGATACACCCAATACAAGGCTTAGCTGCTGCTAGCTCTGGCAAGGTTCTAGTGGCTTCTGAAAAGTAGAAGACAGTGAGTGCCACTAGAGGGCTCACAAAATATTTAGGGAGATACTATCTCATTCCTATTTACTACACTAGTCAAGAGCTTTCCATAGATGAAAAAACTAGCATAATAACTGGCAAAAATCTGTCAACTGAGTTAAAGAGTTGAAGATGAGTGGTGGATGAAGTAGCGACTGTCTGAAAGTGTTTTACACCAGGGTTATTTTGGGGGGAAGAGAGGGAATAAGCTTTGCAGTGTGGAAAGATGATTCATAGATTACACTGGGTGATAATTTGGGGTGTCTGAGATCAAGATACAGATGCAATTTTTGCAGCTTAAAGCCATCTATAAATTAATAACATGGATTCAAATCACGCTTGGGACGAATGCCCCCAGCCATCCTTCTTAATCATGGCCCCAGTTCCGAAAACCAACAAAATAGAACCGGAGTCTTATTCCATTATTCCTAGCTGGAGTATTCCGTCACTGTTAAAATGGAATATTGCTGTTTGAACAGTCCAGCAGGTCCCTAATAATGGACACTGCCAGACAGAAATGGTTTATATGTGATGGCTACTAATGGTTTGTTTTCAAGGACAACCTCTTCTGAATACATTAGACTACAATCCAGTTCATTACAGGCAGGGGCAGCTCTAGGTATTTTGTCATCTCAAGCATGGCAGGCAGGCTGCCTTCGGCAGCTTGCTTGCAGGAGGTCCCCGGTCCCGCAGATTTGGCAGCATGCCTACGGGAGGTCTGCCAAAGCCGTGGGACCAGCGGACCCTCCACAGGCATGCAGCCGAAGGCAACCTGCCTGCCGCCCTTGCGGCGACCGGCAAAGCGCCCCCCAGTGGCTTGCCGCCCCAGGCACGCATTTGGTGTGCTGGTGCCTGGAGCCACCCTTGATTACAGTATAATCCTGCTTTATGACACACTGAAAGGAAAGCAGGACCAGGGAGCCCCAGTTTGAAATACTGTGTACCTCAAGACATACCTTTTTCCATGCCAGCATGGTTAGCAAAGAAACATTCTCATGCATTGATGATCAAGACATGAAACAGCAGAGAGCCCAACTAAGGGCTCGATCATGTAACCGTTATTCACACATGTAGTGCTTATTTATGTGAATAATCCTGTTGATTTCTACCCATGGGGACTTCTCGCATAAGAAAAACTCGCATGATTCAGGATCTCAGGATCAGGACTTCACATGTTCTCCAATTCAGTTTGCCTTCCGCTTACCCCCTCTTTCTTAGACATGGCCCAGAATATTTTTGTAGCAAAAACTGGGTATTAAAAGTTTCCCAGGTACAGTGTACTGACAGTTGGCATATGATTTTCCTACTATATGCTGTCTGTATCCGTAGGTTTAATTTTTCCATTGAATAGAAAATATATGGAAAAATTAGAAAACTGTGCCCATGTTACACAGTTCTGGTCTTTCATTTTTATGTTTTAACCTCAGTGCTTGGGTCACTGTTTCCATTCAGTTTCACTAAATTACAGAGTATGCTTTCCCTCAGCACACAGGCACATTGAAACTATGCCTCATATCCCAAGCTCATTCTTTTTTACTGAGATCATATTAAACCTGTTTCCCAAAACAATCCAGCTTTGTTAGAATGTAACTTGTATACAGAATAAAGAAGTTTGTTGTTTGTGTCCTGCCTTGCTGTCATACATCCTACCACTTGGGCACAGAGATAAAGGGAAGGTACCTAAGCACTAAATGCCCTTCTAAAGTTTTTCTTTCATTGAAGTGAATGAAGCAATGGCAATTTACTCCAGCTGAGGCTCTGCTTCATAGCATAATCTGCTGGTGTAAATTGATTGATTTCAGAGGAGTTGTGCCAATTTATCCTAGCAGAGAAGTTGGGGATCTACTGAAGAAAGACACTTAACATAGTTGATATGGACAGCTATGAACGTCAGTCTTCGCAATGTTAAAAAACATGATCAACTAGCATGCAAATATATCTCTATCAAGGATCCCATTCAAAGGTTGAATGATCAATCTTTGTAACAGACAATCCCTAACTTTCATCTGTAGGTTGCTATTTAAGTCTAGTAAATCTTTCTTAAAAAATGTAGGTATGTAGTATATACCTTAGGTATGTATCTATATACTTAGATGCAGAAAGAGCCTCCAACCCCCAGGAATCCTGCATTCCTCTTCTTTCAGTAAGCTATCACTCACTTAAAATGTAAGAGAAACCAGCTAATCCCACATGGGGGATGGAACTATTTTAAGTAATAGTGTCTGACACTAGAGGAGCATGAAATTCAGTCCTGCCATAGCTGAAATACCTAACCTCCTCCTAAAAGAAAAAAAAAAGTTTATAATCTGAACTTTCCCAATGGCTTTAAAGCTGTAAACCAGTAACGATTGCGAGGTGGAGGACCTGGCTTGCTACTGTAAATCTCAATAAATTAGCCACAGAGACAAGTATAAACAAGTCAATTTGTTTAAATTATATTTTGCCTAAGGATATAACGATGACATGAGTTATTTCATCTCTTTGCAGGACCATCTCAGTGGGCATGAAATTACCTGATTTACCACTGCATGGTGGGTGGGTACTGTTGCTGAATGTTTCATACAGAGTTACAGGAGCACCAGGAGAAGATGCCTCAGTGTTCTGATATTTGCAGAGATTACAGCTGCCTCACAGCAGGTATGCACGTGTGTGCATGTCACACACACAGATCTGGCATGTATGCACGTGTGTGCATGTCACACACACACAGATCTGGGTCCAACATTTAAATGAAATATGGAGAAGGGGAAACAACAATTATAATAATTCTTAGCACTCAATCTTCAATGCACCATACAAATGTTGGACCAAGCCTAACTCCTACTAAAACCACTTTGTATCACTCCAGTGGCACAAAGCTACCTTAAAGGACATTTAAACTGCTGTGTGAGGATTCACCTGCCCTTGGCTCTACATCACCCTTCCCCCCATCCCCAGTGGCTCAGGGAAGGTGGTTGGTCCAGAGGATCTGGACCGTTATTTATTACTTTAGTTTTTTCTTTTTATTTTTCCAGCACCCCCCAAGCTCTGAAAAACAACTGGAACAAACAATACTTGAAATAAAAACTAAAAAGTCAGCATCACACTTGACAGATTACCAAGAGCAAAATAGCCAGTCCCTTAATAAGAATAGGCCATCAGAAGACCCTCCTGATCAACCCACCTCCTGCCCAAGGGCATGAACAAATGGTGGTCTTTTTTCTAACTAATTACCTCTCAGAACAGCCCTTTGAGGTGGGGGAGTAAGAATTATTAACTGGAACTGATGCAGAGAGTTAGCCCCTAACTCAGTCCAATACTAGAGTTAGGGTCAGAGCAAAGGAATATCACCCCAAAGTAAAAGCACTCTGTCTGAGACAGGAACATGGAGATCACAGCCCTGGTACATTCTGAAAAGATGCAGCATGCACTTCGTCCTGCACCAAGCCAGCCCAGTGCTAAGGGAGACAGCACCACAACCCCATCTCTTCCTCCCCACCCCTCTAGAATAGTGCACCAGGACTAGACTCAAGGTGGGGTGCAAAGACTGTGATTGTACTTGACTCCTGAGGTTCTGGGCCTCTTGTACTATTCAAGTCAATAGATATTTTGCTGTTGGAACGTCAGTGGAAGCAGAATCAAGCCCAAGGTCACAGGGCATGTTAATATCAAAGCCAGGAAGGGAAACCAAATGTCCTTACACCTAGCCCTGCCCTTTAACCACTTGTGCTATTCTTCCCAGTTTAACATATAATATTCACTCAATGTCTGGGGGAATATATTCAGACTGGTGCACAAGGTACAAATTAAACACACTGTTTAACATTGGAAGTGACCTTTATACTCCATACTAGGCATGTCAAAGGTAGAGAAACCGTGTTAAAAATGTTCCCCCTTATACAGAAAATAATACTTGTTAGACATGTAGTTAGAGTCAAATTGTAGCCTACTTCAGAGCTGTGTTCAGCTGATATAGAGGTCGGGAATCACTGAACTTACTTTTATAAACTGAATGTGCAGCCCAGGCCTTTTATTTCTTGAAGACAAAGGTGCAGACCCTCACATGGTGTATACTGTCATAACTCTATTGAGGTAAATGGCACTGTGACAAGTGACACAAGCTGGGAATTGATCCTTAAACTGTGTGATGCTATTCATAAAAGTATCATGTAAAATCATTGTACTGAATTTTTCCCTTGTATGTAATTGTTCCCAAACTACAGCTGTTCATACTTGAGAGAGACTAATCTGGGTGCAAAAATAGACAGTGAAAAGCATGTTTGAAAAGTATTTTCCCCCAAATGAAGCAATGTGCTGGAGCAGTATTAATTTTGCTATCCTTAAATATTTTTCAACAGATCTATAGACAACAGAATTCGGAGCGCAGGGAGGGTCAACATATATACACATTGGGAGTCACCACCTATGCCCTAAAAACTCCATTGCCAAGCAATGAAAGAACAGATCTCAAAAAATATAACCTTTTCAACAAAGCCACATTATAGTTGTTGGGCCAGATCCTCTGCTGCTGTACCTTGGCACAGCTCCATTGATTTCATTTTGGCACATTCTCTATGCTTATCTGTTTTTCTAACGAGGGATTCCTGCATTTTCTGCATATCCTGTTTTCTTTCTTTCTTAGATAACGTTCAGCTTTTATACTTATCATGAATCACTCACTCTACAACCAAAAATGGAATATGGCACTACATGTTTACACATGAAAGATTAGTGAAAACATAATCTGATCGTATTTTCAGTCCATAATACATTTATTCCAAAATATAGGCAGTAATGCATCTGTTCCAGGCATATGTGTTTGGTCTCTCTCACCAAGATCTCATATGTCTCAGCTTAAGCCTTATTGTCCACGTAGGTACTACCATAATAGGCACAACATCAATGAGTATAATAAACAGTACAATATATAGACAACGAGTGAAGGTATTTTGTTAGTGGAATGATGAAAATAGAGCTGAGCAGCACAAAGTTATGGATCAATAATATTTCCTTCAATGGAGTGACGCTGAACTACAGCAGCTGAGGAGATGCTCAATATATTTAGTTTTTAACAAATTTTGGCTAATTTTTCTTCAGCCTTTCTTGCTTGTGAATGCTGGATATTGGGTCACCTTAGCAGACTGCTGCTCTAATACCCAACGTCCAGCCCCACCACCACATGTCAGTAAATGGCTAATGTGATTACTGCTGCCAATAGGAAACAGTGCAGCGCTGAAGACAGATGTTTAGAACAATAGGAAATGTTTATTTTGCTGTCTCTGTGCTGTGTGTAATTCATTGGGATTTCTACCACTGCCTTCCAAATGAGACTTGAAAGCTTCATGTTTAACAGGTGAAATAATGGATAAAAGCATCCAGAAAGGGAAAGGAAAAGAAAGATTCTTCTGCTTGGTAGGGACAAAAAAGGCCATGTTGCATTCATATTGCCATGCACGTGTCTTTCAAAGGATATGTCTTCACTACCCGCCGTATCGGCAGGTAGCAATCGATCCCCGAATGCACTTATATCGATTCTGGAACTCCACCAACCCGAACGGAGTTGCGGAATCGACAGGGGGAGCCGTGGACATCGATCCCTTGCTGTGAGGACGGTGAGTAATTCAATCTTAGATACTTCGACTTCAGCTATGTTATTCACGTAGCTGAAGTTGCGTATCTAAGATCGATTTTCCCCCGTAGTGTAGACCAGCCCAAAGTATACTGTAAGTTCAAGTGGACATTATTATTTGTATTACGGTAGCCCCTAAATGCACCATCAGGGATCAGGGCACCACTTTGTCAGGCACTGTACAGACATACTGAAGACAGTCATTGCCCCAAAGTTACTTATCAATGAAGAAGCCCTGCATGGAAGAATAAAACAGGTGCTAAGCTGAATATTCACAGCTTTGAAAGTTATGTGACATCATCAAAAAGAAAAGACTTTTCACTCAAACCACAGATTTGTAGCAATTATCAGTAATAAAACAGCCCGAAAGTCTACACCACAATTAAACAGCTCCTTAGCCTGAGCCCCACAAGCCCAAGTCAGCTGACATGGGCCAGCCATGGATTATAATTGCATTGTAGACATAGTGTGACCAATTTACTCGCTCTCTATTCTTTTGAATTTCCAAAAATGCAAAGAAAGGGGAGAAGCAAAGCAGGGTTTCTCTTTCTAGAGAGCTCTTTATAACCATCTCTTTTTCTTTACAAAGCCCCCCTTTTTATACCTGTGTTTTGTTCCCTTAAACTCTCTAAACTTGCCCATAGATAGGAATAACTTCAGATGGCAGGTTGTATAATGGGAAACGCTCTCGTTGATTTTACATGGATGTAACTAGAGTTGAGTTCTTTAAGAATAACAACAAACAAGATACACCAAAAAAACAAAAACCCTTGTGTCCAAGAAGGAATTAGAAGAAATCTCCACTTCGCCTGTTCTATGTAATTGAAGTGAGAAATTATATAGATTAAAATAAATCGTGATGGTTTTGCATTTGTGGAAAGAATTTAACAGTTCTTTTGCTGGGAAGAACAATATGGTCTTGTCCTCTATCTGACAAATTATTTTAAGTGAGGGCTTTTAGGCTTGTGACACTGGAACAGTACCTCTGCTCTGGAACACAGAAACCATTAAAAAAGTGCAGACCAGTTAGTCAGCGTCATGTGCATAAAATAGTATGTACAGTAATATGAAAATCTCTTAGATGACACACAACACTAACATAAGATGAAGGTCAGTCATGGTCAGCAAGGCTGGCATTGAATACATAGAAACTCACTTATTGTCAAGTCTCTCCTCCTGGTCACTCTATATTTATGAGCAGAGGTTCTCTCTAACAAGAGTTGTATTTGCAAGACCCCAAAACAATTTGAGGCTTTTATTTTGCTTCTCTAAACCAAGTTTTGCTCTATCTGTATTTGCTCCAAGCAGTTTTGTGATAGGAATGCATGTATCACTCCCTGGCAGATGTTGGCCTACCTCTGTAGGGGCAAATTCTGCCTGCAATTACATCCATCTTTATGATCTTCTAGAATGATACAGCCTTTTGGTGGAATTTATAAACATACCATACAAAATTCCACTGCAATGATATAACTCCTTAACTGCTACTGGATGGTTTAACAGTTCTAAGGAAGAAACATTCGCTATTATAGTCTATAGGATTTTTTGAGCAATTTCTATAGAATTATTGGCCTTTCCCCAGTTGAATGCTAGAATACTTTCCCATGCAACCTCATTGCTATCAGTAGGGTTGCATGGGTGGAAATGAGACCAGTTTGTGGCCTGTATTGTGCTAATCAGTCCTCCTGTGGTTAAAGTATAACACAAAATTGCTACTTACAAGAAGATATCAAAGAAAACCAACAAATATGGTTAAGGTTTCTCCTTCTAAACCCTTCGATACTTTCAAATGAAACCTGTTTCTCTGTCTCAGGACTCAAAAGAAAAGCCTCTCTCCCCTACCCTTGCCTTTTATACATCCTTCCTGAGGAGGGAAAGTGCCATTAGTAGGACTCAACCACATTTTTCTATGTCAGGGTTTCAATGTAATCCCTGCAGGGGAGGAAAACACGCCACAGATCCAGATTTAACCCTTCCACCACCAAACCTGGGGCAGGATGATTACCACCCATCCAGTGGTACCACTTTATTTTGGCTGTTGTGCAGTATTCCAGAGCAGGTTGAATGTAGACAATCTGATGGGGATATTATTTTAAGGATCATACAATGGTGTGAGTATGGAAAGGATTTTTAAGCACCTAGTGACGTATGGTGCACTCTAGGTTCCATGCTGCCAAAGAGCCTTGGAATAGAAAAGTGTGGTTTTGGTAGCTTGCAGTTTTCAGATAAGTGTTACATGCTGATAAGCAATGGTCTTAGAGGTGGGACTAAGCATCACTAGCACTGTAACTCTTACGTGTTCTTCCTTTATTTCCTATTCAAAGCAGCAGTTCTCTTTCCATGGATAATGAATCAGGAACACAGTTAATGGGACTAAACAAGAGAGTCAATATTTATGCTGACTTGCCAAATGTTACTGCCCTAACTTTATCTGTACAGTTGAAGAGCATGAAAATCAAAATAAACTCTAATGTTATTGAAGCTAGAATTTACAATGCTAGGGCCTGATTCTGCACACAGTGAAATCAATGGCAAAACTCCCACTCATTTCAATAGGAGCAGGCTCAGAGCCCTACCTTCCCAAGTTAAGTCTCAAAATTAACTGACTTTCTTTCCCAGGATTTAACCCAAAGTCAGTGCTTTGAAACTGACAGTTTCAAATAAATTAACTGATATTTGAGTTTCTAAAGTTTTCGCTGGGGTTGCAATGCCAGATTTTAACCCTAGAGCAACATTTCCCAAACAACTGAAAGCTGAAGCTCCCTTTGGTAAGTGAAGCCTATAGTAACTCCTTTCCATCCTGCCATGCATAGTTAAAGGCCTGCTCATATTCTGAAATTTTAAAACTTGTTCCTTGTACATCTTCATAATATAGGGTGACCAGACAGCAAGTGTGAAAAATCGGGACGGGGTGGGGGGTAATAGGCGCTTATATAAGAAAAAGCCCCAAATATCAGGATTGTCCCTATAAATTGGGACATCTGGTAGCCCTATCGTAATATGATGTTTTCACTTCTATTTTACATTGTTAGATAATGGTGAAATAGTTTGCATAAATTACTGGGCAGCAGTCAGAACAACAGCTGTAGAAGGGGACTCCTTGATAGAAAAGGTGTGATCTTGAGAGCCCCTCAATGCCAGCTGGCAGAGGAACCACCACACTGTAACTCATATCAGACCTGACACACTGTCTACCCCCAACATTCTGTTGTTATAATATGTATCTAAAAGGTGTCCTTTAAGTTATCAGATGTAAATTAGTGACATGCTGGTCCTGAAAATCGTTGCATGATGTATGAGTTGTGCACAGAGTTAATGTGTGTGTCAAAAATATGTTTGGGAGGCAGCAACATTTTTACTACAAAACTTGCACAATTTTCCACATTCACCCAGAAAGGAAAACTCACTATATTTTCTTAGCTTGTTTTTGTCTGTTTTGCAAATTGTTAATACTGATTTTTTGTAAATACTGTTCTGCAAATTTCACTGTACACCAATGATATTAAAAGAACTGCTATGAAACAGGATTGATCTAAAACTCATTTCAGTGATACATTATTACATTCATCAAATTGATACATACATATGTCTGCAAAGGCAAGAGGCAAAGAATAAACATAAGGATGAGACAGTTTTCTATATTGTCATCAATCAGGCGTGGGCCCACGTACACCAGTGATGAATATAGGTGAGAGTTGGTATCACTTACAGTATTTCTGATGCTTCAATAGAATCAAAGGATTACATCAAACTTTGATCAACATTTTTCCATTTCCTGCTGCAGTCAATTTTTCCCAGGCCAATATGCTACCGAGATTCAATTAAACAAACGTGATTTTAGATTATGAAGAAATGCTGGCAACAGTTTCACAGGACTGGTGCACCCCTCAGGTCTACAATCAGTATCAGTTTCATGAAATATGTTCATGTTAGCTACTATCAATTTTTAAAAAGAATGGGTGCGACTCTGACGCAAGGCAGGTCCTATGAGTAACTGCACATGGATAATGCAGAAGGTGGGAGTGGGGCATGGCCCAAGGATGCACTGCCATATAAATCATCCTGTATGTACTTTACAGCAGAAGCTAGTTCAGCATCCCCCTTTCTAAACATACCTCTGCCCACCACCCAGACCAGCTACTCAGACTGAGTTCTGGGCTGATGATTTGGACCACAGTGTCTTACAGCGATCAACTTCGTTAAACAAAACGGTGCCTCTCTCTGTTAATAAAAGAAGATGAAATATTATACTTCAATAAGTGGAGGCACTCTCATTTAACAATTCGCAAGCTCCTGCACTCGCCCCCAGGGCCTGCTTCAGACTAACTCCGTGTCACACTGGAGGGAAAAGTTGTAGCCTTATTTACACACCACAAGGTTACAAGGCATCTTGTTAGGGGAACTCCTAATAGCCATGAACTCTCTAGTCATCCACAAATCATTTCCACCTTATTGTGCTACCAGTAAATCCATGGCTATAAGACACTGCCACACATGAAGCAGCATGGGCATTAATTAGTTCTACCTCATACCCCAGTTGCCAACAGCACAGCCTGGCTTCCTAGAGTGGTATAGCCAGATGTTTTATTTAACACACATTAGAATTCCACAGAGCCAGGCTGTATCTTCTCCAAATCCATACTGTCCGGCTTGTAGGGAACAAAACTAGAATGACTTTGCCATGACTCAACCCCATTGTGCTGCTCTGCAGGTGGCCTGATAATGATCCCTGAATCTATCAGAATGCCATCTGCCAGTTACACTAATTCCACACTATGGAAAGCCAACTGTGTCACAGCTGAGATGGCTGCCGCTTGCTACAGGAATGTGTGACAATCTGACCAAATCCTGCCTACTACAGACTTCTCTCCAATATTTTAACCAAAATGATTGCATTGATAATGTATATTAAAACTTCGTGGAATCAGTGGGTCTGAGTCTTCCATGCTCTGTACACTGGGGTGTCATTTATATCTGAGCAAAGTGAATGCCGGGGCAGTACAAAATATTACCACTGCCATGAGTGAGTGGAGAATTGTGATTTGATAGTTTTTTACACCTACTTTATATTAGGTGCAAATGACTACATCAGGTACAAGGTACTCCAGGACCAAACCCAGTTTGTTTGCTCTCATGGAAAAGTGGAGGTTTATTTCCGTTGAATTATATCTAGGGATTATGCGAAACACTGTGGAATTTAATAGAGAATTCTAACCTTTCTATAGATTTTTTGAATCCTTCTATATAAAAAATCCTGTTGAAAGATTATTTTCTATTCAGTTTTGTAAGAGTTTAACACAAAGAAAAATTGAACTGAGAATTTTCCCTACCAGCCCCCTTTTCCAAAGTGATCCTCACATGTATATGACACACAAATGGCTTTAATGATTGCTGTAACTTTTAAAAGTCCCAGGCTAAATAATGCAGTCCTTGATCAGGTGAAACTCACACTAAAATCAATAGGAGTTTGCCTGGTTAAGTCTAAATCAAAAGAGCAGAATTTGGCCCTTCACTGCTATATATGGAAACTGCCATTAAAATAAATAAATAAAAGTCAGCATTTACAAGAGATTCTACAGAGTTATCAACATTATTTCCTGTTCTAAGTATGTGGGGGGAGGGGGACATTTCAAATGTCATGGTGCAGAAACTTGTCAGATGATGGCTTTTTAAGAGTAACCACTTTATTTGCTTCCTTTGTTATTGAAAAATATATTGCACTAATATCTTCCATTTTACTATAAGACCTTTACTTGATCATAAACCTAAGTCACTTCAGTAATGTGAAATGGGCACTTGTGCACACAAATTGGGCAAGGCAGCTTGATGTCTGCCTGTGCAGTTACCCAAATGTGGAGTCTTGTATTCACCACACAATGTGTGTGCATTTGTAGAGACCAGCTGAAAATGGACCAACATGTGTTTATGGAATCAGGAGATCTGAATTCAATTTCTGTCTCTGCCAGAGACTTCCTGTGTACCCACAGGCAAGTTACTTAATGTCTGTGTCTCAATTTCTCATTTGTGAAATGTGGGCAATAATACATATAAGCTCTTTAGGACAGAAACTGACTCTTATATGGTTGTTCAGTGCCTAGCACATTGGGTTCTCTAGACCCTGCTATAAAAATAATATATATAATGTGCAGCGTTAACTCACCATGTGGATGTTCATATAACACAGAACTGCCACCGTATCATTGTTACTTTGTTCATTAGCTCAATTAACAAACCTCATATTTCCCCCCTCACTAGTGTTGTACCAGTTGTGGTCCTGAATGAAGATGAAACAATGTAATTAGTTTCAACAGGACATCAACAGCACAGTGAATTGACATGTGTAGATTTTCCCAATAGCAAGCTCCAAGGCTTGCCAGATTAGTTGCCATTTTTAAAATCACTTTTTTAAGGTGTTCCATCTAATTGCTGCTGTGAAAGCAAATGCTTTATTTTTGTTTGATCTCATGTTATGGAATTAAGTTATTACTGTCTTCAAATCTTGATGTATAAACACCAGCTTAAGTCTTTACTTAAAAAAAAGTTCAGGTAAGGTTGAAGATAACCTTTGATACCTTTCTAAGTAAATTGAAACCAATGTTGTTAGAACCCATTCCCTTGAGACCACAAATTAATCTTTTCACATAGGTCATAGTGATAAGTTAACATTTGCCACCTGTTAAAATGACCAATTTTTATTTTAAAAAATAAGTTTAAGTGTAAATAGACTGTCCTGAAAATACTCCCCTGGCCTGGATTTACTGCAAATATTTATGTGGAAGATTTTCAAAGGTACAAATGGTTACTTAGGCACCCAGCTCCCACTGATGTCTTTTGCCTTTGAAAGACTTCCCCTCACTATTAAAATAACCTGGAATACACCCTCTTATAGACTGTAGGTCATATTCTGCTCTCAGATGCACATGTATGGCTCCCACTGAATTCAAGGACAAAATCTGATCTTCCTTTTTATTAATATCTATCTGTGTAGAATAGCCTTCTAAGTTCTTGCTCCTTTTATATACCTGAATACATAGTACTACAACACAAAAGTTAGCCTTGATCTAGAACAGGTGCATCAAATTCATTCTGGAGAGAGGGCCTAATTATATTTCTAGTTCTGATCTGTGCACTAGGTCTACCGCATTAAGGCTATATATGTTCTCAACACACAACGGAGCTCCCATTTATAACAATAGTTGTTTGTGAGAGTATGAAGTACAAAAAGTGGCCTTTAAGTAGTTACCAACTTATTCAGCAGTAGTTTTCAAACTGTGGTCCACAGACTATACCTAAGGGGTCTGCAAAAGGTGATTATGAAAATCAAGTTTCAGATTCTACAAAAGACATTCCAGTTTGCTGATCAATCAAAAGTATGTGAATACCCCCACCTACAGGTCAAAACCTGGAAGTGTTTTCTTTAGTATAGAAGCTCACAGTTTAGCCCCTTTACTCCCATTGCGCCATGTGTCGTGCCGAGCATGTGCAACATTTATAGTTGAATTCTGTTGAGTCAGTTTTTAGTCTACGATATCTGTGATAGGAGTCTGCAGACCACAAGTTGAATTTCCAAAGGGGTGCACACCTCCATTTGAAATTTTTAAGAGGTCCACAAAGGAAAAAAAAGTTGAAAACCATTGTTATAGATGGTGCAGTAGGAAATAATAAGCTGGCCACTGTTAGGTCCACTGCTATTTCTGGCCTTTGTTTGCATAGTTGCACAAGCAGTTACTAATTTGTGTACACTATTGTGCTGTGTACAATTTTGGTGTATGAAAAAAATGGTATATGCATAATATGCCTTTAGATGTGAGTTTTCACTTCTCTTAGACCTGTTGTTTAAGACTGTCTGCAGACTCAGGAAGAAAACACTGTGTTAGTTACACTTGGAAGGTTATCGTCATAAGCACAAGGACTAGAAACTTACTTTTCTTTTTTTAAATGACAGAATTTGAATCTATCATGGAGCAGAATTAATACTGTCCCAAATGGGACACATCTTACACCTAGGCAAGATGACTGAAATCATTGTTTTATAGAGACTTCTTTTAGGTTGGGAGGTGTCCAAAACAGATTTGGGAGCCTAAATCTCTGAAGTTCCTTTGAAAATCACAACCATAATAACTGGCGGTCCAATTCTGCCAGTCCCAAGAAGGGCTGATCACAGAGTAAGGTACTTGTCAATGTGAGTAATGCTAGCAGAACTTGGTGCCAAATGTAATAGCATGTATTGAGTTTATCAGATACCCATCTGGTCTCTTATTAAAATTAGCCCACTACCTTCATATTCATTTTTTTAAAAATCAGCCTGTATTTCTATCACTACATCAGTTATTTATATTCCAGCATAGATGACTGTCCTATGTACAAAGGGACATGAATCAGATCACATACAGATTTTACCTACAATAATGAAAGAATCACACTGGATTGTTGTTGAACTGTATTAAAACCACAGCACTTTCTAGCAGAATGCTAGCACAGCCTCTCCGGCCAGCATAAACAATGGCGAACTATATTATTTCTGTGGTAAAGGCATTATTAGCTACAGTTGTGGCCCTGACAGTAGACATGTTGTATTTCAAGTGGCTTTAAGAAGCAGCAAATGTTGAAAGACCGGACTGTATTTATGGGAATGGAGCAATTTAAATAATCAGGCATGTGTGTGTGCAAGGCTGTGAAATGCACAGCGAAGATGGGAGTTGCGTTGTCATGGTATATCTTGAGCTGTGATCAAACCACCCAAGTGGAATTCACATGCCAATGTCTGCAAAGTCATGCATTAGAAATAATTAGGTAAGTTAGGGATGTGCTCCAAAGCCCATTGAAGTCAATGGAAAGTCAATTGACTTCAACGGAATTTTTTTATTATACCCTA
The DNA here is from genome assembly GCF_007399415.2 of Gopherus evgoodei. Classification (NCBI taxonomy): domain Eukaryota; kingdom Metazoa; phylum Chordata; order Testudines; family Testudinidae; genus Gopherus; species Gopherus evgoodei. The sequence continues at coordinate 108,654,828 of NC_044325.1, read as the reverse complement.
CATTTGAGTCTTCTGGTCAGGTAGCTAGCTTCTGCATTTGAATGGCGGTATATGGAAACTATACTTCATAACAAATTAGGTAGTTCTGTCATCTCCAAGGTGCTTTGTTAGCTCTCTTTCACCGTATGACACGAGAGCTGCATATAACCCAGGTCCTTCAAGACATATGTTTATTGTGGGACTTTTACCAACTTGGGACAAAATTATCCCTGCTTTAAACTCTGTTAATGTAATGGAGATGATCTCAATGGAGTTACACCAGGGGTGAATTTGGCCCATTGTCTTTTACACACACACACACACACACACACACACACACACACACACACACACACACACAAAAAGCAATTGCCTTTACTATTGTCGTACTTGAAAATTCAGCAGTAAAGAAAATTCCACAGGAAGGCTGCTCTCTTGAAAAGTATCTTTGCTTCTTAATCCAATTCAAACTGATTATTAAAATGCAAGTGAAATTAACATAACCCTGAGGTGGGGGATGTTGCAAAAGAATCTGACAGTGTGAAGAATATGTTCCCCTCCCGCATCTAAGCCACATTTACTGCTACTGTCTGGGTCATTAACGTACTGCAAAGAGACCACAAAATACATTCATAAGGCTTGTTACAAAGCAATTTTTAAGGATTAGCTACATGGTGGCTGTGCTGCACCAGTAATGAAGATTGAATTGAATGGGACAAACAACTTGATTTGTTCAGTTGTATATAGGTATTGTTCATTGTTACTGATTTTTCCCCTAGGAATTTATTATATCCTCTTCTGCTTGGAGCAATTCAGGCTCTCTCAGGGTTTATCTTCAGCCATGTTCCCTTCAGAGAAAGGGGATATAAAAACATTGCACCCCAATCCCAGGCTACATCTGAGCAGTAGAGGTAGGTGGGCAAAGGTGGCTCAGGCCAGTTCCCAGCATAAGTCAGAGAAGCCTCACAACTGCTCTAATTTATACCTGGCTACATATGACCTAAGAAGCTGTTCAGCAGTTAGGGATCCCCCAGGAAGTCAACCACTGTCTGTTTACAGAATGAGGATTACTTGTGACACCTTAGAGACTAACATTTATTTGAGTATAAGCTTTTGTGGGCTACAGTCCACTTCATCATATGCATGCAATGGAAAATACAGTAGGAAGATATATATACACACAGAGAACATGAAAAGATGTGTGTTGCCATACCATCTCTAATAAGACTAAACAATTAAGGTGGGCTATTATCAGCAAGAGAAAAAAATATTTTGTAGTGATAATCAGGATGGCCCAGTTGACAAGAAGGTGTGAGTAACAGTAGGGGAAAAATTAGCATGGGGAAACAGTTTTTACTTTGTGCAATGACCCGTCCATTCCCAGTCATTATCAAGCCTAGTTTAATGGTGTCCAGTTTGCAAGTTAATTCCAATTCTGCAGTTTCTCACTGGAGATTCAAGTACTCCTCATTCTTTTTACTGATACAGACTAACATGGCTACCACTCTGAAACCTGTCTGTTTAAACTGTCATTTCAGCTCAGTGCTGCCTGGGCTGTGCAAAGCAGCCATAGTAGGCCGAAACATGTGAATCACTAAAATGTCTTCTGCTGATTGAAGTAACTGAAGAACAGGTGTGCTCAGTTAGTATGGAATTAACCACAGCAACTTGTGAGTATTACCATGAAATAATGTGAGGTTTTATAGAGTGAATGGAATTGTAGGGGATTATTACATCTGCATCTGCCATGAGTAGCTGCTGCCTATTTTAAAGCTGTGCACAAAGCAGTAGCTATCATAGTGTTGTTCTAAACAAGTTCTGCTATCCAAATCTATACTGATAGGTAGCAGCTAGGCAGCATAGCAATTAGCTGCCTAATCAACTAGAAGTTTCATTCTCAGAAGCCAATGAATATTTTACTTATACAATTTCCAATTAAATATGAAAGAGCAGAAACAGAGAATTGGTTTAGTAACCAAGTACAGTGAGCACTATTAAATCTCAGCATTTGCTACTGCAGAGAATAGAAAGCACTGTTGTACTGTAATCAAAGTATAGGACGAAACAAAATGCCTTTGGTAGAGTATGTTGAGTTTTAAAGGTGCCCATTTTACCTAAATATTTCTAGTGTATCAATCTTGGTTTAGTTCTCCTTCCAATTCTTTAAGAATTACTTGTCAAAATGTCAAAGGGAAATGAACCCGTGTGCACAGAAACACCACAAAGTTGGAGCAAATCAGATTCAGATCAGGATGGCCCATCCTGATGTACAGAATGCTAATAGCAAAGGGAATCAAGCACAGATAGCGGGGACGAGTTAACATTGCTACTACAGTGCAACATAGTTATTCTATCTTCTGTGTTCTAAAAAGTTTGATTCATTTTCCCATTAATGTTAAACCTTAGGATATTGACTATCATGTATTAATTAAATATAAAGGAAGGATATTAAACATTAGTTAACTAAAAGATCTGAAGTAGTATTTTTCTTAAAAATAAAATCTGTATTAACCTTAATTTAATTTACCAAGATAATAAAATCCAAAGAGCTTTATTTTGGCAGAATGGCATAGTTTGGAATAATTTAATTAATCTGATTTTAATAACATTCAGAATCAAAAGTACAGCTGTTGAACCATAATGTTTTTTGAATCCCAGGAATCACACTGAAAACTCTTCCTTTCTCCTATTATCATGGGATTATCTATCATTTGGGGAAAAAAAAATATTTTAAAACCCAGTCAATTACTAATTGCCAAAAATCTCTCAGTATTTTTTAAAGCACAGATAGTTTGTGCTGAAATTCACACCTTCACTTTCACAAGCAGTCTCTAATTCGTCTCTTCACTATTTAAAAAGAATCTGGGTCATAAACTGTATGAGAGGAGAGTACAAAAGAAAGAATGTTGCTAAAGAGAAGTTTTATTCAACTCATTCATAGAATTTTCCTTTGAGTTAATACATTCAGAATCGATTGTTTTTGTTTATTGTGGAGGGCCAAAATACACACACAGAGTGATAAATACCAAATATAAAAAGCTAAAATACACACAACACATATATCTAATTATTTGCTTTTGCTTTATATAACTTCACTTCTCTGCACAATCCCCATGTTACAACTGCATGCAGAAATGCATTTCCTTTATAGCAGCTTTGAAATAGTCTTCACAGTTTATCTTTATGCTTAATTCTTTGCAGCTGTTGGTGACTGCAGACTGTACATGCAAATAACAGCATGAGGGACTCCAACTGTACAACCAGAATACTATAGAATCATTTTGTCATTTCTGCCTCTCTCCACTTAATCCCCTCTTCTGGCCAGGATCCAATGAGTGCCTCCTGAAAAACAGATGGCAGTAACTGATATGTTTCGTAACTGTGGCCAGTTAATAGCTCAGGATAACAGTGAGATAAGGACCAGGCAATCCAGAGTTCTTGAGACCAGCTGCTGCTATTTTAACCCTTTGTAGGACTGAACAGGGTGTGGTTCAGAAGGTGCATAAATCAAGTTGTTTGCAAGGCTTTTGTGATACATGTGAATTATTTCAGTTCTCTTTTTACCATTTCATTTTTCCAGGGCATTGTTATATATACCTAGAATGATTATAATACTTAACTCTTCCTTAGCACCTTCCATCCAAGGATCTCAAAGTCTCTATAAACAGGCATTAATTAAGCCTCAAGACACCCCATGAGGTAGGCAATTGTTGCTCCCAATTTACTGATGGATAAATTGAACAATAAAGAAGTTAAATGACTTGGCCCATGTCAGCAGAAGTTTAGGACCAGATTCTGATATCAGTTACTGGTGTAAATCCAGAATGACCTGAATTAAATCAAAGGAGTTACCTCTGCAACAGAGAGGAATTTGGCCTTCTGCAACTAATTTAGACATATAAGCTAAACTTCTCCATTCCCAGAGCTCTGTCCTGTGCATCTCAGAATTCCAGGGTTGATGAAGAACAGCTGAAAAATAAACTAGTAATATATTTGCATCACATATTTACAATCATTAGTGCAATTTACTGAAATACAAGGGCCTGATGGCTTAAAAAAAGGTAGAGTACAAGTGTTACTGAGAGAAAATCATTTCAAGTAGGACTGGTCAGAAAACAAGAATTCCATTTTATGGAAAATGACAAGATTTTGAAATTTGTTTTCATTTAACATTGGAACAAAAATGAGATCTTTCAAAAATTTGGATGAAGAGGGTATGAGACACACCAGTGCCCCCCAACCCTAGTGAAGAATAGCCAATAGCCTAGTGGTTAGATGCTCACCTGGGATGCAGGAGACCTAGGTTCTCTCTTGTCTTGAGAGAAGAAATTCCATGCTGGATCTGAGAAGCCTTTCCAACAAGTGTCTGGTTTTCAACCAGAACACCTGGTTGAAAAGGGATCCTCCCCAGTCTGGTGAAAATAAGTGCACGAGTGAGGATGGGGGAGAGTGAGTGACAGAGGGAGGGGGGATAGAGTGAGCAGGGCAAGGTCTCAGAGAAGGGGTGGGGCAAAGGTGTTCAGTTTTGTGCGATTAGAAAGTTGGAAACCCTAAGAAAGATTCCTGACCAGTTCTAATTTGAAGTGAAAAAGATAAGGACTGTCTCTGGCTGGTGCACACCATCCATATGTAAGTTTAAGTGTTGTCAGTATCTTCTCATGATAGGGATAGGAAGAATGAGTTTGGAGACTGAAGTCTCAATACAAGTAACTTTACTCAGTTAAGGCAATGGGACTCTGAAGACACCAAGGTACTACAGAGATGAAGGCCATATATTTAAGTAGAGATTCAGACATAGTACTCACCTGAGTAAAGTTATTTTCTTTTATACAAGGGTTGGAAGGGACCTCAGGAGGTCTTCTAGTCTAAACCCCTGCTCAATGCAGGACCAATCCCCAGACAGATTTTTGCCCCAGATCCCTAAATGGCCTCCTTAAGGATTGAACTCACAACTCTGGGTTTAGCAGGTCAAAGCTCAAACCACTGAGCTATCCCTCTCCCCCAAGTCTAAACTGTTGCCAGATCTGGCTCTGAAGGACTTCACACCACTTGAGACTATAGTCAAGAGCTTGTGAGAAAAAACTCTGATGGGACCCTTTTCAGTCAGAAAACGCAACACTTTCAGGGGGGAAAAAATGAAAAGGTTGAAACATCCTCCATGAAGCTCTAACATAGTCCTTCCTGTGAAGGGACAGCAGTGACAAGGTTCAAGGGGACGCCTGTCTCTCCAAGCAAAGGTCACCATGATCGTCAATATTCATTACTAGCTAACACATTCAGTGTTTATTCTAATTAGGGATAAAAATACATCTGTTAAGACAAAAAAGATGAAGGAATAAATATGAAAGAATATCATAGGTTTAGTCCAAAGAAGATTTCTTGCTAAGTTATTCTACCTATTTTAGTGGCTTGGGTTGAATCATCACTTTCTCACTTGTAAGTAGCCTTGGAGAAATCACAGCATAGACGTTCCTATTGCAAATGTACATTTTTTAATGTGTGTGTGGATTCCTCTCTTTCATCCAGCAGCTATTTTCTAACATGCATTCTCACTCCAATTACTATTATTGTTTCCCGGAGCTCCTGCTCAGAGACGTTATGACCTCACAACTGCAGAATCTGCTGTACAAGAGAGGTCTGATAGAAATATGATGGGAGACATTTCCAGGAAATCTTGCCAACATTATTGAATAATGTTTAGATTTTTTTGTTTTCAACCAGTGTAGCTAGCTTGTGTAGTTTGAGATGTATTGTAGGTAGTTGTCTGAGAGTTACTGTAGCTCTTGTGTATTCAAGGCTTTCTTGATGATAAACTCAGCTTTTGTAGTATATTTAAAAGAAGACATGTTCAGAAATGTCCATTATCTAAACTGTATATGTTTTAGACCATTTTTTTGGGTAAAACATCTTGGTACATGAAGGCCTGTTTGCCTTGTTAGTAGTAGGAGAAATTCAGTCCAGTTCCTTTCTCCCAAACAAGACTAAACCCAGCTGACACATATTTGCCACAAATAGGACATTTGTAGCAGAGTATACATACATTATTTCGATTTTTTCCTCTTATCTATCTTTCTTGTCACCTATCCTTGTCCACCTGTTCCCTTCAGCCATGGTGGTGAACAAACTGAATGGTGGGTGCAAAAATAAGGATGTCAGTTTTACCGGATCTAGCCAACCTGCAGAAGGAGAGCTGCCTTTCACAAATATGTCCCTGCATGTCAGTAAACTCAGCACTAAAACCTTTTTTTTTTTTGCAGCATCAGTTAAGAGAGAAAGCTTGTATACTTTCGTTGGATCAGCTGTCAAAAGATGGCTTATTAATAGCAAAGGTAGCTGTGTCTGAAAACACTAACACGTGAATCCTGGTGCTCAGGTCAATTATCAGTTAGTATGGTACATTCTGGGATTTCCTCCCCCTCCCCCTGCCTTCTGAGGCATCTGGGATAGGTCACTACAGAAGACAGGATTCTGGATTAGATACTTCATTGTTCTCTCCTGGCAGTTCCCTATAGTCCTATAACTAACAAACTTTTTTTAAAAATATACCAATACATGTAAATATATGCTGCAGATTCAACTGTAATGAAATTTCTATGCTTAAACTTATTATGCTGTCTAAGAAAATAGATTAGGTGTCTGTCAAAAGTTAACAAATACAGTACACTCCACTCAGTGTGGAGAGCCACTTTATCGGGATGTTTTCCTGGGAACCAGTTTAGCCCAAGGAAAGTGACTGCCGCTTTACTCAGACAATATTGGTAGAAATTCCAAGTAACGAGGGCACATTTGGCAGTGCCAAGGTGTTAAATGGTGTTAATCACATGTGCAGTTCCATTCTTTTAACACAGATGTTGCCAAATAAAGACAGAAAGAAAAAAAATGAAATTGAGTGATAACATTTTATAGATCCATAGATTTGAAGGCCTCCTGCATAACGCAAGGCAAAGAACCTCACTGAAAACATTTATATTTGTATGTGGTAACCCTTTAAGTCCTTTCAGACTCTTTTTCTTTTTTAAAAATGGCTTTCAAAGGGAAGAGTCCCCAGAATGAACATAATTACTATTTAGGGCCATTTTACTACACATTCATATCCATTTTTGTTATATAAACTCTTGGTAGGTAGGAAACCAGCAGAAGACAGTCGAGTGACAACAACACACTTGCCTCATTTACAAAAGTCAAGCACTGAGAGTCAAAGAAACCAAGGTAAGATAAATATCTACAAGTTCGGGTGATGATGAAAACTGTCCAAACCTACACATTTTCCTGTTTATCCATGCAGCTCTCCATCCTTCAAGGCCTGACCAGGTGCTCTGAGCTGCGTGGCAGCAGTGGTGGCATGGTGACCCTGCTGCAGCCAGGTGGCACGTCTGTAGTGCCGCCAGCCACCGGTGCAGGGAGCAGAGGGGTTGGATAGAGATCAGGGGGAGTTTGGGGTGGTGGTGATGAGTGGGGGTGTGGATAGGGGTCAAGGCAGTCAGGGGGGAAAAGGGGGTTGAATGGGGGTAGGGGTCCCAGGGGGCCAGTCAGGAAGGAAGGGGTTTGGATGGGGTGGCAGGGAGCAGTCAGGGGCAAGGGTTCCGGGGCAGTCAGGGGTCAGGGAGAAGGGGTGGTTGGATGGGGCAGGGGTCCCGGGGGGGGCAGACATCTCAGGGAATGGGGGGGGTTGCATGGGGCAGTGGTCCTGGGGGACGCAGATAGGAGGTGGAGGCCAGGACATAATCCCTTTCCCTAACCGGCCCTCCATACAATTTATGAAACCCGATGCAGCCCTCAGGCTAAAAAATTTGCCCGCCTCTGATCTAGACCATCCCTGACAGGTTTTTGTCTAACCTGCTCTTAAAAATCTCCAATGACGGGGATTCCACAACCTCTCTAGCCAATTTATTCCAGTGCTTAACCACCTTGACAGTTAGGAAGTTTTTCCTAATGTCCAGCCTAAACCTCCCTTGCTGCAATTTAAACCCACTGCTTCTTGTTCTATTCTCATAGTTTAAGGATAACAATTTTTCTCCTTCCTCCTGGTAACAACCTTTTATGTACTTGAAAACTGTTATGTCCCCTCTCCGTCTTCTCTTCTCCATTTTTTTCAGTCTTCCCTCATAGGACTTTCTCCAATTTGTCCACTCTTTTCCTGAAATGTGGCATCCAGAACTGGACACAATACTCCAGTTGAGGCCTAATCAGCATGGAGTAGAGCAGAAGAATTACTTCTGGTATCTTGCTTACAACACATCCCTGAATGGTGGTTGCTTTTTTTGCAACCGTGTTACACTGTTGACTCATATTTAGCTTGTGATCCACTATGACCCCCAGATCCCTTGCTGCAGTACTCCATCCTAGGCAGTCATTTCCCAAATATACTTTATCAAACATCTCATATCAATATTTTCATTGATGTTGTTGAAAGGCTTGAAAACATTTTTAAAGAATTCAACCCCCGCTCCTTTTCTGGCATGCACAATGGAGACACTCATGCAGGGCTGGCTTTAGGCCGATTCCCCTGAATCGAGCCCCGCACCTAAGAGGCCCCGCACCTAGGAGAGTACCACATCCTAAATAAGAGTGCCTAACTTAGGCACCTTTTTAATTTTTACTCATCTGGCACTCCGGGTCTTCAGCAGCACTTCTGTGGCGGGTCCTTCAGTGCCACGGAAGACCCAGAGTAAAGACCCGGAGCGCCGCTGGATGAGTCATCCCTGCCGGGGCCCCGTCGAAACTATTCGAATTGGACCCTGCACTTCCTAAAGCCATCTCTTTGAGTCACTAGTATTCCACTGGCTGAAGTTCTTTTCAGATGGGGGACTCTCATTTTGCTGTTGCAATGTACTGTGTACAGACCTGGGACATTAAAATTCCTCCTGCCTGGCAAGAAAGGAGGTTTTGTTTTGTTCTACAGGAACTCAGCATTATTCAGTGGGAATCATCCTGTAGGACTAGTAGAACGTTAGGGCTCTAGAACTCCACATTTGTGGCAATATATAAATAAATATAAAAGCAGCTAAGTGTCTTTGCTAAGAAGATGTATTAAAATATCCAGCAGCCTGAGTTAGTTGATTGTCAAAATATGCATCCTAGTACCTAACTCAGGGTATATCTACACAGCAATCAGACACCTGCTGCTGGCTCAGTCCAGCTGACTCAGGCTCACAAGGCTTGGCCTGTTGGGCTGTTTAATTGCAGTGTAGATTTCTTGACTCAGGCTGCAGCCCAAGCTCTGGGACCCTCCCACCTTTAAGGATCCTACAGCCCAGGCTGCAGCCCAAGCCTGAAGGTCAACACAGCAATTAAATAGCCTCATAGCCCAAGCCCAGACAACCTGAGTCAGCCGGCATGGGCCAGCAGTGGGTGTCTGATTGCAGTGTAGACAAATCCACAGAGGACATCACTGTTCCATGAAACATCTTTGTCGCAACAGATTTCAATATGTGGAGCCAAATTCAGGCCTGGTATAAGAGAGAGCACACCCACTTCAAAGCATTTAGATCAGGATTGAATTTGGCCTCTGATTTCTGATGAAATCCCCACTTGACTAGTCTCATTCTTCATTTTCAAGACATAAAAGAAAATGAGTCTCAGAAGGTTGAATCCTGCTTCTATTGAAGTACATCGGAATTCTGCCATTAACTTTAATGGGAACAAGATGAGACCCTTAGACAAGAACTTTAACTCTAAAAACGTGGTAAAGGAACATGACATGGAGACTGAAGCCTGGGATCTTAAAAGTCTGAGATGTACCATAGTTTTCTCCTCTATCACCCTGCTTTAGTTTGTACATTACACTGCAGCCAACGTTCTGCCCTCGGGTATAGCAGACAACTTGGCTCATTAAAATTACTGAGCTAAATTCCGCAGTTCTTACTCAGGTGCAATGTCCATGGACTACAGTTTCAGTCAGATGAAGCCAATGGGAGTGTTGCCTGAGTACAGACTGCAGAATTAGGCCCGTTAAGACCCACATCAGCAATGGGAGAGCGACTATGATCTGATGCTTTATCGTGCAGGGATTGTAATGATTATACGTTTTCTAATCCTCCTTCCTTCTGGCGAAACAATAGATTTACTATGACTTTATAGCCACTGTATGTCAATCAGTTGGGTTTCTATCACCAACATTCTTTTCTTACCACTGACACGTTGCTTCCACTTGGCCATAAGCCGTGCAGTAAACCCCTCCGTGCTGTGTAGTTTGATTCAGACCATACAAACACCCTGTTCACGTGCCCTTCTTGCATGAGCAGAAGGCTGCGGTTGAACATCTTGTTTTTTCATTTGCTATAGACATTTGTTCTTGCAGCTGACCATATGCAGGAGAATTTGCTTGTGTTCCAGAAAAGGACAGCTGCACCACAAATTACCTTAAACCTCCTTGCTCCAGGGATTAGCTGGGTACAGTGAAGTGTGTGTATCTGAGGGCAGGGGTCTTTTCTAACCATAAACACAGTTATTAACCTTTTATTTACCAGAGACATTTATAAATTCAGGCGTGTAGACAGTTTTGCTATCAATCACTTCTGGCTGGTAATACATATTTTAAGATGGCCACCCTCAGTCCAAATGTGAGGCCCTTTTCCTGGTGTTTTTCTTTAGCCTCTGTCTTCCTGGTGGATTAACCCTTTCCCAGTAGAGATTGTCACAGGCTTCCCATATTTGGAGGGAACACACAAGTCTTTGAGGGTCTGGCTATGGAAGACTGAGAACATTTAAGTCCCTCCTCACCTTCAAGCCTTCATGAAAAGGTACCAATTTCCTCATTTTAGGGCCTGACCCAACCATCATTGGGAGCCTTTCCACTGGCATCCTTGAGCATTGGATCACTCCCTGTAGGTCTCCCAACCCCACCAAGAAGCACTCTTGCCTGTCAGAGCACTTTTCCAGTGCAGCATCCTCAGGCCTCATCACATATACAGCACTGTGCATCTTCTCACAGGTCTCACTGCCTGCAGGATGAGTCCTTTAGACTCACATGTAAATGGTAGGGAATGTTGGTAGAGTGGAAGCACCCCGTTCCTCACCTGATGAATCTCACTCCAGAAACAAAGAATTAACCTCAGACACTCACTCTGGGTAGGTAGAACATTATCCAATCTCAAACAGAAAGCCTGTGGCATAGCCAAGAATTTAACTCAGAACACTTGAATCCTAACTCAGTGCCTTAAGCACCAGACCAACCTTCTTCTCAGGAATCAATCTAACAAGGGGGAGAGAGAGCACAAAAGCAAAAAAAGTATAAGGGGTCTCAGGAAGGAGAAATACCTTTTGACAATTTGAAGATAAAACCACTTTCTTGCCTCTCTGTAACACATTCTCCCATGAAAAGCCCTATGGAGGTATCCCACTCTTTACATAAAGATGTATTTTCTTTGGATTTATTTAACTTTGTGTAGTACCCTTTGCACCGTCTCATCTCCTCTGGTGCAAAATTCATATCACGGTGAAACACGGGACCACATGGCTTCAGTGGTGTTCCATCTAGTAGTGGTATTGCCCATTATTTTGACTACTCAAAGTTCTAGACAGTCTATTGTATGTTAGTTGGAGCTTCACAGTAAATAGCATTTTGAAACGTGCTAACGCATTTTGAGAGACATCCATCTGCAAATCAGCCAAGCAAAAACAAAAAGGAAAAGTTGGAAAATGGAATAGAATTACTCCCCATGTGTGGAATCCTTCCTTTTGGATAGCAATTTTTAAAGTATTTGGCAGATGGAAACAATGGATTTCTACCTAGTTTCAGGCAGGATTAACCAGTCACAGGTGGAGTTTTCATAACCTTGTCAACTTTTCCATTTATGGCTGGATGCCTGCTTAAAAGTTTAAACACCTGCTAGCCAACTAGAATTGGGCATTCAAAGATAACTTGTATGATAAGAAATAAAAATTCAGTGCAGCTAATTGTGATTTTCTCCAGTTCACTCTAATGAGTTATTACTTTGGTAAGCACCAGTCTCACTGTCATGGTGCAAAAATTAGCACCCCAGCCAGATGTGCGAAGTGGCTGAAAGAGCTGACAGCTGAACATCCTCATGCCCAACAATTAAAGGCCAGATTATGATTTTTAAGAGTTTTTACCTCCAGAAGGTGCAGCACTATCCTCCTCCTGACCTCCCTAGCTAAGGGGGTGTGTGCATGTGCACATGTGCACTGCATTTCCTCCCTGCCACCTCTGGATGCACAGAGGGAGCAGTCTCTATGCTCCCTTGAGTCCTGCAATTTTGTGTGGCCCTTATGAGCCCTCTGCAATGGGCACATGAATTCAGACACCAGCTGGTCCTACACCTCAACAGTTCCCAACAGTTTCACATTTTCAGAACTTTTTGCTCTCTACCAGGCCCATAACCGTTGTACCTAGGCTAGCTGGGAGAAACATCAGTGCTTCAGTGGCTCCTGAGTCAGTTATATAGTGTTTTCTTTATTCAATTCAATTTGTGGTAAAATTATTCTTTCTTTTTCTAATGCAGTGTTTAAGGGAAGCATCAATTTGTCCCTATTCTACCCTCCTGAACAATGATAGTTCCCAGAAAGATGGCTCAGTCTACCTGTACTTTTGTGGTATAGTTAAAAAGGGTGCCAAATAATATGGATCTGAGTCAGGTGTCACTGATCATTCTAGATGATTTTAAACATAAGGATGAACTGAAAAATCCAATTCATTCAGACATCACTGAGTGCTGCCAAATTATCCATCTGGTACATGAAAGTGTACACCTGGGGCCAGATTCCCATCCAGTGGCAAAAGCAACTGCAGACCCCTGGTACCAAAGAGTCTGCCTGGAGAACCTATGACATCCACTACATCTGGAGCCCAGAGCAGCTAGCACACCCCATATAATGGGTAGTCTTAAAACAGAGGGTGCTGGGCTAGGACACACAGGACTGAAGCTCAAGACAAGAGCAAGTTTATCACCTGCACCTAATGAAGTAAGAATAACCAGTGTTTTGGATGCAAACGTCACTACAGTTACCCAGATGCTTCTATAGCAAAGTGTTCCTGGCTGGCTGAATGTCTGGGAGTCTGAAGGATATTTCAGGGACTCCAATGGGTGCTGCGTATTTCTTTTATCATCTCCCAAACTGAGCTCCTTGTTCCACGTAGCCCTATTATTAGCATCATCATAAGTGTAATGCTTTCCATGGGACTCAGGAGCTCTGGGATGTGTTGTTACTCCTGCTGTAACTGTCTGTTTGTGAAGTCACCATGTGGACTAATATTTCCTCACCCACACTTACAGTTCCACAGAGACAGAGATCCCTACACTGAACTTTATTGGAGATACATTTCACAACACAGGAAGCAGAAATAGCCTCATGAAACCTGGAAACGTTGGGAAGCATAATGAAACCTGGAAATATGTGACTATGGCCCAGACTCTACATTTAAATGGATTAACCAAACCGGGAATGAGTTGTTTTTGCCTTCTCCACTTCCTCCCCTTTCTTTTGTTATTTCCTTTCCCTATTTGTTCTCTATTTCTCAGACTAGCCACTCTTTTCTCTCCGGCACCAATTACACCCCTCCTCCCTTATTTTTATATTATAGAGATTGGTGTCCCCTTTGCATTAGGTACTATGCAAACAAATAGCAAGAGACAGCCCCTGTCCAGAAGACCTTATAGTCTATACAGACAACAGAGCAGCAAAGAGACTTACCCAACATCACACAGAGAGTCAGTAGCAGAGCCACGCACAGAACTCAGGTCTTATGGAGTCCAGTCCAGTGCCTTAGCCATTTGACCACACACACTTCTTCTTTATTGGGCACTGATGACTGCAATATACTACTGTTTCTGGGAAACATGACCACCTTCCCTGCTCCACTGTTCAAAATGTGGTTCCAAAGAGGAATCCCTGCAAGCTGTGCAATGTGCCTGTACTATCCTTTCTTGTTTCTGACTGGCATTACCTTCCTGAGGTACTCCAGTAACCTTCTCTCACTTGCTGTGTAATGTGGTACATTGGACAGATGGGGTTTCCCTGGAGCTGAATGATGGAGAGCTGCAGATGGATTGAAAAGGACTGGAATACAGTAAAAAAATAACCTAATGGAATTATGCGAGATAAAGATAACCAAATCCCATCTCTCAGGGCAAAATCTGATCTTTGCATTGGTCAAGAAGCCTTTTTCCAGCATATACAGCTTTGAACTATTGGTAAGACGCATTACCATTGGTTTTCACCTTCCTTTGACACAATCTGATGTTGCCACTGACAAAAGTAACTGCTGTACCTGATAGCCAATGGTGTGATCTGGCAATGCAGTGCTAATAGTCTCAAAATAAACATATTACATACCTACCTATTCAGATATTTTTATTCTTTCACCACTGTTCTGTGCACAGTACTATAATTGGTAATGGCAAGGAAATATTAAATGTATGATTATTTCAAGATCCTTTTTCTCAAATAAACCTAAGTAGGATATCATCACATACCTTAGCTTCTTGAGTTCTCAAATGCATATTACAACTTCTGTCTAGGAAATGTTCCCATTTGTTTTGAAACTTGTACTCTAAATCAAATATTATCATCACTTTTAGTCTCAAGTCTAGGTCACATATTGTGCTACACTCTTGAGAAGCCAAGGGTTAGATATTACTGGTAAAACTATTTAATATAAGTTCCTAAACGGCAACCAAACCAGGAACAAATCTAAAAATAAGTCACTATGAACATGAGCAGATTATCCCCTGTATCTTAAAAAGTAACGTAAAAAGACACCAAACAGTTGAAAGGAAAACAAAACCACACAGCTCAAGCAATCTGCTAGGCACCATAACCAAAGGGTAAGAATCCTCCTTCAAAATGAGTATTGGATAAATGTAAAAGGAAATATGAATCACTACAGAGATTGTCTACTGCATCCATGGAGAAAAAGTAATATCATTAAACAGTTGGTGTTTAGGAGTACTTTGCAAGTACACTGTCAAGACTGCTAATCCTGAAATTTAATCAAGCAGCTTTTGTTTTGGTTGGTCACATCACATTAAAAACCTTCTCGGCCAGTTTCTGGAATATTCAGTTATAATATTAAGTGAAGGATGATTGTAAATGTCAATAAACACCTTGAGCTCACAAGAATAGAGCTAGGAAGCAGAGAGGAGGTATAGACCCTGACAGAAAAGCATGGCATGCACACATTTGCAATCAAGCCTAATATTCTGTGTTTGTTCTTGTGGGTTATTTCAGCAGAAAAACTGGAATTGTAACCAATTTGAAGGGTGATATTTTTCTAATCTGGAGAGATTGCTTTTGATTATAATGTTTAGAATTAAATTTGTGACCTCTTAATTTTGCCAGTATCCCTTTAAAATGTAGTTTTGTTGCAAGAAAGGACTACGTAAAATTAGCACCTTACTCAACGCATTTGCTTCCTAATCAGAGCTGTCTACTTTAGATTTGGATTGCGGGGCAGTTACTACTTTTTACTCCCATTAGCATTGCAGAACGCACACTGCTACGAGAGAGGGAGTTGGATCCAATTCTGGCTCTTGCATCACTAACAACATTGTTGACAAAGTTCTATGGGGGGGCTAAATTCTGTCTTTAAATCACCTATACAATTCATGAGGGCACAACTGGAAGACAATGGGTATTGCATCAATCTAACTGAGGACAATATTTTTTCTGCATAATTTTTATGACTAGTGATGCTGCACAAGTTGTCCCTGAAAAGGCAAAACAAACCTCTATAAACCTGACTTTAGGTTACATCTGCAGGACTGTCGATTAGAAAAAAAATCATTATTACTGTATAGTGGATACATTTGAACTGGAATCAGTGAGACATTATAAATAATGCTATTTTTACAGTCACATGCCTAACTATCACTGCACCTTAATATTAAGCTAAACAAAGACACAGCTTTTTCATAGGAAACCACTGAACAGGACACTATAATGATTTTTGTCAATCTAATTTCTTCCCATGCCTGGTATGCAAAGTAAAAGAGAGAGTTTCGGGAAATAGGAAGCAGTCAGCATAACTACAGTAGAACGTCAGAGTTACGAACACCTTGGGAATGGAGGTTGATCGTAACTCTGAAATGTTTATAACTCTGAACAAAACATTATGAGTGGTTCTTTCAAAAGTTTACAACTGAACATTGACTTAATACAGCTTTGAGACTTTACTATGCAGAAGAAAAATGCTGCTTTTAACCATCTAAATTTAAATGAAGCAAACACAGAAACAGTTTCCCTACCCTGTCAAATCTTCTTTTAAACAATCCTTTTATTTTTTTTTAGTTTACATTTAACACAGTACAGTATTTTCTTTTTGCCTTTTTTTCTTTTTGATCCCTGATTCCTGATTGCATACTTCCAGGTCCAAATGAGGTGTGTGGTTGACCAGTCAGTTCGTAACTCTGAGGTTCTACTGTATAGAGAGGAAAGACACTTACTTCTATGACCTTCTTCATGGGACAGGGCTTCCCCTAATGGTATGCTATAGAATTTCCTTTACAAGTTTGCGCATTTTCTATTGGGTGTTCCAGAAAGATGGAAAGGATGAGAAGTTTCTAATCTTTTTGTAACATCATAAAATAAGATTGTAGCTTTATGCTTCAGCAGGGAGCACTACATTTTCCCCACTCACTGGTGAAAGGGAGAAGGCAGCTTAGAGCAGATGGAGCGATATGGAAATACCAACACTGATTCCAAAGGAACCTCTGGAAAGCAAAGGAAAGTTGTTGGATATATTTTTTAATATATCCAGCAGTCTAGTTTTGATTTTTCTTTTGATAAAAATTTGGAAGGAAAAAGGGAAACAACCGGGGATGGTCTTCAAGCATCTTGGGATGTGGATCTGACTGGACACTGGAAAAGCCTTTGCAGGGTTGATATTTCAGATGTGTTTATTTCATTAATAAGCCACATGGCGGTAGCAGAGCTTGGGGACATATATGATGCATGTGTTTATCTCTGTACTCTATAGGTATATAGGTCTGGATACTGTGACTTATCCTCTCCATAGTTAAGATCACAAATGGCTTCCATTATAAAGCTCTATTTTAGCCCTTCTTCCCATAGATTTGGCTTGGAAAATTGGTTTGGCCTGAAAATTTCCATATTTAGTCTAACGGCAAAGAAAAATGTTATGCAAAGTTTAAAGAAAGTTCATCAAACTGAGTCACAGGTCACAAAAAAAATTTTTTTTAAATCACTCAAATGTGAAATTAAGACTTTGGTTGGTTTCTACCTCTGCTGGCAGACAGCAGGAAATGTCCACTCCCAAGGGGAGGAAAGCCTCTTTTCTCTTCCTCTCCTCGACCCTACTGCAGGCAAAGAAAGATCCACCACCAAGGCCCAGCACAGTCTCTCCCCATCCCTTGTCCCCTGGAGATATAGCCCTTCCTTATCACTGACTCTGAGGCACTAGGCTTCACTCTGGCCATTCACAGCTTTGTCTCAAGGGGCTCCCCTCAAAGGCAGCAGAGTGTAGCTACTGCTTTACTTCTCCACTGCTGCGATCTGCGACAACCAGCAAGGAGCACATAGTATTCTAATTTTCAGCTCCTTGCAGCAGTATCACCCCTTCATCATTACCCTCAGCATTGAGGAGGAGGAGGAGGAGCTGGTGGCAGTATAATTGTTCACATTCTCCTGTGCATGGGGGAACAGGCAGGATTTTTACACCTGTCAGAGCTTCATCTGGTATCATTCTCTACCATGGCAATAGCACTTATTTGATCCCAGTGTGGGGAAGGGAGAAGTCATCAGGAACAAGAAAAAAGGATGGAGAATCCTGGTGCTTATTACTTGTTTTCAAATGGTACCTGTAGAAGTCAAAAGTGCCAGAATTATCCATCCTTAAAATCAACCCCCTCCCCGCCCCCCCAAAACATTTATAACATTATTTTCTCTATTTCTGAATCCAAACAGTTCACCTAAAACGTGTTTATGGCACAGGCATTATTTATGTACAAAACAGCTCCACCAGCAAGTGATCTGACAGCCAGAAAAAAAAAATAGTGTTGAAAGAGTTAAAGAGTTTATTGTGCTTCTACACATTTTAAGAGATCATCTTTCAACAATGGCACTAAAATCAGCATGTAGCCTTAATTTTCTATGGTTGAACCTTGAATGTGAATCATTATATTACAATGTAGTTATTGATTTCAACAGGAAGAGGATTAAGCCCAGAAAATCAGGTTAGGAACCTGAAACTGGACTGAGGAAAATGGAATTTTTCTGGTGCTAAAAACCTTTTAGGTTATGCAAAATACATTAAAATTTTAGACACGACATTTCACCATTTAGAAAATATTCTTAGTATCTCAGAAAATAGCAGTCTTGAGACAAGACAGAGGAACTGAAGAATCTGACTCATATCTAGTCCTTTCTGAGTCAAAAATTGTATCACATTATGTACACATTACATAGTTATACTGTCTATCTATACACACATATATAGTGGCTGCCATTCAAAAGTCCTTATTTGTCAAGAGTTACCACTCAATGTTCTTAGAAGTACCACATTTCTCTTACAATAGGAAATAACTGTGATTGAGTGCTAGCTGGTGGCAAATGTTGACTTTTTCATGGCAATTATAGTAGATAGTAATTATATGTAAAAAGTTATAACCAATTGAAAACAGGGTCTTCTAATGAAAATGTCAGGCAAACTTAACTACAGGTGTTGGTATCTACTCTGCCTGTCATAGGAGGATATCATATGGCAATGAGTTGAGTGTACACATATAGGTCCTACCTTCATCTACTGTATCAGTTATAATTATTCTTCATTCATTATTACAGATAGAGCTGGTAGAACCACCTATAGTTTAGGTTGCTTGACATTTTCCTCTATAGAGTTGAGTGAATCACTTTTTTCTTGTTTGCTGATGGAACAGAAATAAATGTAAAAATATTCAGGACTTTTTATTTTTTCAGCAAACCAAGAAAGTTAAAAAAAATAATTTTGTCTTGACCAAAACATTTTGTTCTACCCTAAATGAATCATTTCATATAACTTCTGGATTTTTTTTAATTATAAATGAAATTGAAGTAAATTTCAATATGAAAAGTCATTTCTAATTGAAGTGTTGGAATATTTTCCTGAACTTGTTGGATCTTCCCACCCCAGCTGAAAAAATTTGGCTAAAGTTCAGCTGAAAAAAATTAATCCAGTTTTAATTAAAAGACCCTGTTTTCAGTGACTTATAACTGTGGCCAAACTTGGGCTGAAGTTGTCCAGACTGGGTGTCTGCCTCACTCTGGCAGTCTAAATTTTTCTGCTTGTTGAAAGTTTCAGCTAACACGGTTCAGCTGTTTCTGAGAATATGATTAAGAAAAATGCATTATTTTGCCCATTTTATAAAAAATTCTCACAACCATTTCACTGAGAAGCTCTAGTGCCTCAGTGCTTTGGATCTGGGATGTGGCTTGTTCTGTTCCCTGTAAAAATTCACCCAATTTTGGCCAAGTTGTAGATCTCTGAAAAATCTCAGCTTGCACATGCTCTGTCCCGCTCAGCTCCCACATGCCAAGTGGACTGCACATGATCTATTCCTACAGAGCAACTGAGCATACTCCAGCCGAGAGCTACAAGGACTGGATAGGATTTTTCTTGCAATTGCTCGGCCCAGCTTTTAGGAGCCACTGTGGCGCCAGGCACCTGAACAAAGAGCAAAGAGGCTGTCTCCCTTGTACTCTCAATGCTCATCCTGCTGGCACCCAGGCAGCACGAAGGAGAAGGAACCACTTGATCTGAATGCAGTAGGAGTGAGAAATGAGAGGAGTGGGTGTGGACTGCAGGAGCCAGAGGGTGAGGAGGTTGGATAAGGAGCAACTGGGAGAGAGCAAGAGTCCTGGAACTGAGAGTTGGGTGGGAGAAGAAAGGGAGAGTAGCAGGGTGACCAGACATCCCATTTTTTCTTTCTTTTTTTTTTCTCCACCAGTGACCTCCATCCCCCCCCCTACCCCCGCGTGTCCTGATATTTTCTTCCTCTCATCTGGTCATCCTAATGGCAGGGTCGGATTATGACATTCTGAGGCCCTAAGCTATGTCAAGTGTTAAGAGGCCCCATACCATAAATATATTATTTTCACAGAAAGGACATTGAATATATAAACACGAACGCTTTATATTTGCATATATATATATATAAAGGTGACTTGTAAAAATAGAATAATCTAACTAAAACATGTCTTGCAATATGCCTGTTTGCACAATAACCTAGTTTCAAACTAACATATTTTCATCTATAATTTCTAAATTAGTAGATTTGAAATCTTTATATCTACAGCAACACAAAAGCAGTTACAGTTACGCAGACCAGCTTACTTAGTGGAAGCAGTACAGGCTGCAGTATGTCCGTTTGCACATCACATTAATTTTAACACTGACATTTAAAATATTTTCTTTCATGATTTTTGGAGAGCAAAATCATTGATGATGTCCTCAAATGATAAGCTTTTCTAGGCAGACATCTCTCTTCACATTTGCTTCTCTAACCTCTGTCTCCCCCAGGACCACTAATTAATCTCAAGTAAACACCTCAGACACACAGAGTAACAACAAGCTATATGTATGAAAGAGGAAGAAAGAATTTACCAGAAAAAAGACTGGCAATCTCTAGACAGGCATTGAAAAAGTGAGAAAAACTAGCATATATTCAAGCAAATATAATGAATATTATAGGCCTAATAACCTATAAATCATATATGCACATAGTTTGAAATAACTTGCTCACCAAGTACTCAGAATATTTTGATATACCATGTATATCTTCCTTCACTTCTCTCAAAACCTTCTATTTATCGTTTCATCAGCACTCTGATATTTACTGTGAAGGTTCCCAAAACTGATAGAGGGAAGCCAACACAAATTTATCCTCCTCAAGATCCACTCAACCCAAATCCATAAGACAGTCACCTGCAAACTCAGTCATGGATACCACATGAAGCAGAAAGTGGTGTGTGGACTAAAATACACAACTGTACATATGTACAGATCAAAGGAAGAAAGAACACACTAACACTTAAAAAGAAGAAAAAACAGGAGTGAAGGCACTATATGACTGAATGTGCTGGATCTTAAACAAAAGATGGCAGCCTTCTGGCTATTACCAGCCAAGTGAGATGCTATACATGATGTCACTCCTAGGACGAGTCCCATTCGAGTATGAGCTTGGCAGGATTGCTTCATGACACCGCCATCTCTGACCTCACATTTTTTCCAATGTTATCAGCAGTGAGATTATTTATTTATTTAAATAGGTTATGAAGGCACACTCAGAATTTTACCAGTAGTAGCCGGCCAACAAAATGCTGCCTTAGGAGACTGATAGCAGACTTACAATTAGAAATACTAATTGTACAAGTGCAATTTTTTTTTCTCAGCCCTGGCCTCCTGCCTGTCAATAATGAACAATTAGTGAAGGGTAAGGGTATTTGTGTAGCCAGATGTGTATATTTTTGTCATATTTGAATGAAAATGTCTATATTTAGAGGAAATCTTCTTTTCTCCATATCGCCTTCATTTATCAACCGATTTTTATAAAATTTGAAATGGTGTCACCTTTTTCTTTTTTAGAGACTTCTCATATTGCAAGACCCTAAGCTGTAGTTTAGTTATCATATGCCTTAATCCAGCCCTGGAGCCAGGACATGGGGTTTGTGGCTCAGAGTGGGAGATGGCAGCAGATTGGATGTCGGTAGGTGCAATGTGGGAAGGAGCAGAAACCATGGTGGAGGATGGTGGACAGAAGCAGAAATAAGGGGATTGAACTGGACCAGACCAGAAAGCAAGTTTGGCAGGAGCCGGGATGAGGGGGTGGATAGGAGTAGAAGGGAAACAAAAGCCAGTGAGGGGCAGATAGGAGCAGAGGAGGAGAGAGACAGGATGGAGTCATAGGGGAAGAACAGCCTGTAACTACTAGAGCACACCCACCGCAAAAATCTGAAATTGAACCTAGGAGTCCTGAGTCTCTACATTCCTCTCCTGTCTGCAAATAGTGGTGATAGCGATTGGCAAAGTGTGTGTCTGATCACCCTCTAGTGGTTGATTCACATAGAAGATAAAAGCATCCGTTAACCTTCCTGTGGATCTAAAGGTCAAAACCCTGCTGATGATCCAACTTGGGGGTCAAGATGGTTCCATGTGATTGAATTAGTTTTTGCAAAAAAAAATTCTTAGGAAGTTACATCTGAAAAACTACTAAGAGAATGTTAAGGTTGCAAATTCAAGCACTCAAAAATTAGTAAGTGCCAGACATAAGGTTACCTGGTGCGACCATAATTTGGCCCTTTTGTGCATATGCACTATGATACAGTTCTTTCCTAGAAACCCAGCCTCTTGTAGAGAATCAGTATCTTTTTGTATCCTCTTCCTTCACTGTCAGTTTGCTGAGTTTGGATGGTATGCATTAGTCAAGACCTGAGGGCCACACACTGAGGGGGCAACTTGCTTGACTTTGCAACTTTAATTTTCTTTTAGAAGCTTTTAAAATGTAATTGTTTATATTGCAGTAGTTCCCAGAGGCCCCAGTAAGGATTGTAGCCCCATTACATTTTGTGTTTTATAAACACTTAATTAAAAAGCAAGTCTAACCCTGAAGAGCCTACAGCCTAGGCCTTTGAAAGACAAGGTGCTACTGTTGTGTGTAATAAGCAAGAGGAACAAAGAAGGAGCAAAGTAACAGTAAAAAGAATGCAATTACAAAAGCTAACAATGTGCATGACTTGATTGTTCCAAAACACTTACGAACACACACTTCAATAACTACTATTTTTGTATTTGTGTGTGTGTTTGAGAGAGAGAACCACTGCTTGCTTCTGTTTTTGTTTTGTATTTTAAATCTCTGCTGTGTGTGCGTATATAATTTCTTTTGGAATCTCCGTTGGCTGGCTGATGATGATGTTGGACATGGTTACATGAACCTGTGACTTAAAACAAAGATCTGTAAGCTAGCTCTGGTGCTGGATATGCACCTGGCACCACTTCCCAATCTGTCCTCAGGCACCTCTCGCTCAAGTAATTAAGGTAGGATTTTGACCTAATTCCACATATTAGATGCACATCTTAAATGTTCTTGATGAGGATTTTCTTAAAAGGGAGAACAGCAGTATCTTATTTTAAATAATATGTTGTAAACATCTTCAATTATTTTGAACTTCAAATGACATTAGTAAAAATAGACTGGGTGAGCAATAAGTGAGTCACGTACTTGGTAAACATGTGACTCATCTAGGTTTCTAGCCTACTGCAGCTATCAAGATCTTAAGTTAACTGTATCGGAGAAGAGGAGAGGGAATTCACAAAACTGTAACAAGAGACCAGGGTCTTTGGCGACATGGGCAAAAATAGCATTGCTGACAAAATGATCTGGCTTTTATTTGATTTGAAGAAGACTTTAGATAAATGGAGGTTGATTTCACAACTGAACACTCCACCACTGCATCTGCCACTGCATCTGTTTAATCATTTAAAGTCTTGTTGGAAGCTTCCATTTTACTGGCAAGTGTAACGGTCCCAAATGTAGGATTTGCCATACATTACTGTTGTTTTTGTTATGACTTGTGTTATGCTATCACCTCCAAAACTCAGCTAATATCAGGATCCCACGGTGGCAGGTGCTGTGCACATGCATAAAAACAGTCCTTGCCTCAAAGAGCTTGCAAACTAAACAGACAGAGGATGAAAAAAAGGAAGTATTACCCTTCAGTTTTACAGATGAAAAGCTATGATAAAAAGAGATTAAATGATTTGCCCAAAGTCATAAGGAATTTATCCCAGATCTTTTGAATCTCCATCCAGTGCCTTTACCGCAACACAACGTCTCCTCTCATTCTAACAAATCCAGTATTTACAGCCATCTCTGATAATGAAGATAATTCCCTCCCCCTTTCTGACCACCATCTCTAGTCAAACTAAAAGCCAAATTATAGTTCTCCTGTGCAGGAGATGTAGGTTATGTCTACACATCAACTAGACACCTACAGCTGGCCTCTGCTCATGGGACTCAGGCTGTGGGACTGTTTCCAGAACTCTCCCACCTCATAGGGTCCTGGAGCCCAGGCTCTAGCCCAAACCTGGAAGTCTACACAGAAATGAAACAGCCCCACAGCCCCAGCCTGAGTCAGCTATGGACCAGCCACAGGTGTCTAGTTGCTGTGTAGACATACCCTTAGGGAGCAGGCAGAGGCCTTTGCTCTAGTGCATCTGTGGAAGAGGCAGCCATTATATGGCGGCTTAAAATTCAGAGGCTTAATGTTTAGCTCAAGGGTAGGAATAACTGCCATTGAAGTTAACGGGAGTCACTTGTACCAGGCAGACAGATAATCAGGTTCCTAAATGGCAAGGAAGGAAGTGGATAGCACCATCTGCTGTAAGCATCTTACCTGAAGTCCCTCTTCTTGATTTTGCTGCTCAAACTCTAGTGAAATAATTATGGTGGCAATGAGTTCCTTGTGGAGCTCTTGAACCTTTTGGACAAGGATTCTAGTTTGAAGAGAAAAGCTGACACTAAACTCTTCCCTTGGGCTGTGATTCCTTACCAGCTGATCACTAACCTAACAAGAATTGTAATATTTTTTGAAATTCTATTTACTATATTGAGATGGACCCAAAAGAACTCCCTGGAGCTGATCATCATCACAGATTTGGGCACAAGGGGACATTTGCAGAAATCTGATCTGTCTTTACAACAGCCAACGCCCCTCAGCTCCTCCCAGACCTAGACACCAGCCTCACCCAGGTATACCCTTTCCAAAGGTCACCAGGCTCCAGCAGAAACATCCCCCTCAGGGGTAGCAACCCTCAGGGGCAGAGGCATCCTCAGAAACACCACAGACTCTCTGGCATTCACCAGAAACAGTGGTAAAGCAGGATGAGGCTCAGTCTGGATCCCTCTGATCCTGAGACACAGACACCAGCAGAGAGCCTTTCTGTGAGGGCATATCCGTCTGCTCTGGCCTCTGGGCATTTTCCCTCCCAGCCCCCCAGGCCCATGGCCATAAAAAGAGTACCTCAGGATGCCAGTGATGACAAAAAATTCTTCCCCCCATGAACATTCTTCTCCTTCTGCTGATTGCCTTCCCCCAACCCCCTTTCTCATCTCACCTTCCAACTCAAGTCCTTCACCTGTCAGCCTGAGTCCCTCTGCTTTCTCTGCACCCCACCTTCCTCCTCCTCTCTCTACCTGCACACCTCTCTACCCTTTCTTCCTCGCTACCTTTTATCCTACTCCCTGCTAACTCATCCTCTTTTGTCATTCTCTCCAGATGTTCCTATTACCACTGCCAGGACTTGGCCTTTTTACACATCCCTTTCACACACCCCACCCTTCACCTGTTTTTGGTAAGCTCTTCTGGGCAGGGTATCTTCCTAAACGTCTCTATCGCACTTTTGGGCATTACTATTCTAAATAAATAGTAATAGATAAATCCAATTAAGAGCTAGAATTTTCTCCCCTTTCTTACATTGTGCAGGTCCTTGTTCAATGAACACTTCATCAATGGGTCTATTAATCAGTAGGACTATTCATGGAGTAACATGCAACTGAACATGAGAAAGGGTAACAGAATGTGGCCCTTAACAAGGAACTACTATAGAATTCTTGGTTTTCTTTCAACATTTGATTCCAAGGCGATTGGTAGGATCTTGGATTCAAAGTTTTAAGCAGCTTCCATTTTGTGTGTATGTGAAATTTTTCTGTACTAGGTCTAGCTTTAGCCCCCAGCATTCATGAGCAGCTAATATAATTTAGAAAGAAAAAAAGGATAGGATAAAAAATACTTTCTGGGGAGATTTCAGATAGATACCAGACTCAGCTAATCTGCAATGTCCTCCCAGAAATAATAATGATTAACCACATCATATAATGCAAATATTTCAGGCAGTTATTAAAATAAACGTAACAGAAGAAAACTTTCTGCCCAGAGAAAAATATGTTCATATCCAGTAGCAGATTTGATTTATAAAGATTGTAATAATTCCTTTGTTTTTAAGTCAAGGAATTTCTGATACTTGACAAAACCCAGAGACCAAGATAAACATTTCAGTTTGATATGTACAGTGTATTAAAAATACAATGGGAGAAATTGCAAAGCCAGAGAAAACATCTTTATCAGAGCGCTCCAGACTCCCTAGGGCACTGGAAGATTTCTTAACCTGAGTAGAGTTATTTAAAAGTGGACTTGATTGTGCATTGGGCCAGATGGCATTTTTTCCCTTTTACTTGTTCATAGCAAACGCCATCCCAAGAGGGAAAGTTTCAGGCAAATCAATATTACATAAAAAAGTCCAGCAGAAATTCCACCTTACTGTCAGTCTGGACAAATATGTCTAATTCTATAGGGTTATGAGACATCACTCACTAACTATTTCCACAATTAAATGGATTAACTCCACCATTAAATTATTTGATTAAAAACTTATTTCCATTGCCTAGCTAATAATTTCAATAACTGTTTCCCATAGACTATATCAGAGATCACTGACTGTAATTTGTTAAATAACATTACCACAAGCCAGGAAGGTTACGAGCCCTCAGCCCCATCAAATTGCATAGACATTTGGGAAGAAATCCTGCCCCATTGAAGTCAGTGGTAAAACTCCCTTGTAGAGATTAACAGCAGATTCTGCCAGGCAAAGGTCTTTCCAAAGATAAACTACAATGAAAATCTTATTTTCTTTGGATTTTGGTTATCATAGTATGACATGGTGTTATTTACCCAGAGTAGGAGGCTGTCAAAAGCCCACCTGCCCCTCTTAAGTGGTGTATCTTTGAAGTGGAGCTTTGTATGGGGGCCAATGAGGGAGGCCTGGGAGCCACCTGCATATCATAGATAGGGACACCTCTGTGACAGCTCCAAATGGTGGGGACAAGGAAATTGTGGATCCAGGACAGCCTCCAGGTAAGTGAATTCCACTCTCTCCAGCCCATGGAGCTCCACTCACAGATTCCAAACATCTGGGCTTCATGCAGGGAGGGGTGAATTGTGCCCAGAAAGTGTACTCTTAAGCATGAGTAGCAGTGCGCTGTCCTTAAATTATATGGCTCCAATTAAATATTAAAGCTAAAGGAGGCAACCATGGAGTTATTTAATAAAGTGTGAAGTGGAGCATCTGAAAAACATTGCCACATTCTGGAAACACTGTGCCCTTATTTGCTATCACCATATAAGCATCAAACTATTTTGTTTTAAAAGCCATGGTAAATTTGTGAATGAAACTGTGCAGGAGGGATTTAATAAGAGATCCACAGCAAGTGTTCAGTGGTCTAGATGTTGCCTGCCACCAGGGTAGCATGAAATCATTTGATAATTACACCATAGCCATGCAGGATTAGTGTACCATCAAAATATAGGGCTGCATTATTTTTATTTATATAACAGATGGATCTAAGAGAAGGATTTGTTTTTAAAATGAATGCAACGTCATGACAGTGTTGACAGATGATTTAAAAGTGCTACAAGATGGTCAAGCCAAAAACCTAAGAATGTTTCCATTTCCCCTTTTCTTGTGTCAAGGAGAAGAAAGCAGAGAAACAAATGTTGACTAATGATATGAATTTCATGCTGGGGATTGGATGAGGTACAGTATTTGGGGGGCTTTTTGTACATAGATCTTTATGTTTTCTTCCACTTCCTATCTGTCTATCTTAGCTATACCCAAGAGGGCCCCAATTTTCATAGCACCTAATTCCCTCATAATCTTTAGTGTGTTTATCTTCACAACACACCAGTGAGTTAGGGAAGTAAAAATACTGAATGCTAGTAGAAGTGCAGTAAATGCTAAAAGTACATTCTGGGAGTAGAACGGCAATATTTCAAGAAATCTCTGTAAAAATAAAGAGGCTCGAGGCATGTGTTAAAGCAAAGAGAGCTTGTATTTTAACAATTACATTATTTTATTCATAAGCTATTTAACTATCATATTGCAGAAATCAGAGCCTATTGTTAGCTGCAGTCGTCTGTTCTCTTGTGAAGCCAATAGCCCCAACTTCCAATATGAAGGTTAACTTTTTTGACCCCTGCAGCCATACTCCACAACAGCTCCTCCACACACGAGCCCCAAATTTCATTTTTAACTGTATCTGAACTTTTTAGACATTCAGGTGCATTCAGCTCTGTCAGTATGTTGAGCCACAGGTCTTCATAAACAGGCATTTATCAGGGAAAACAGCACTAATTTACAAACCAGTCTGACTCCATTTTGGTTTATTTCTAGTGACCCCACCCTTTTCCATACCTGCCCACAGAGCATAGCAATACTTAGTGGTTGAACTGCATAAATGCACATAAATATTACTACCAGATCCAGGGTTTGACTCGGGCTTATCACTAAAGATATAATTTTAGCATTAATTTCTTTCTACATTCAGGAAGTTTTACTGAGGGCTGTCTAAAGCTGAAATTCAGAGTTTTCTGAAATCCTGATTCCCACTTGCCCTCTGAAAATGCTGTTTAAGTGATGTCTAAGTAGTGTCTAGGACTCGTGCTGGTTCCCCCTCCACGAGGGTGGGAGTGTAAACTGCACACAAGGAGGCTTTTTTTAATTTCACACATGGCATAGCAAATGCAACAAAATATTTGCACACCTGATAAGCTGACTAGGTCATTTTTTGAGGAAAAATGGATTTTTGAATTATATGAACTTTTTTTGCAACATTTTTGCATTGCTTAATTTTTTTTGAGAAATAAAACCCAACATTTTTTTCAGTTTTTCTCTTTCTTTGTTTTAATCTTCTCCACTGTCTCCTTTCTTTTCTCCCTCCAGTGGAAAGAGAAGGGAGAAAAAGGGGACTCTTTTTTTTAACTGAAACAAAATTGAGGGTTTAATGAAAAAATCAAAATAATTTAAAGGTAAGAGAAAGGGTTTCTTTCCTTTCCAATATTTTCATAGTAAATACAAAATACTTCTAGCCCTACTATTAAGTCTCCCATATTCTCATGAAGACACCCAGATACTGTCTCATGAGCTCCCAGGGAAACAAACTGGCAGTAGCCAAGACACACGGTACCCAGACACTTTTAGTCTCTATCCTCTCAGTTAGGTTGTTTGAATCTATGCCTGAAGGAATTTTGCTGAGACCATAGTGATTAGAAGTTGTGGGCAGGACATCCTGCCCTCTCACTTGTAGAAAGACTTAGGAACATAGACATTATCAGGGCGTGTTGGCAGTTGAGTGTCTCAGACTCCCTCTGGGCAGCAAGAGGGAGGCTTCCAAATTGCAGAACAAGGCTAAGAGATAGCTTCTATGATCCAGCTCTTAGTTGGCTGGGCAAGCCCCTCAGAAGATACAAGGAGGCTCTGTCTCCCTCTCTAAAACAATCACAAAGCTTAGCAGGTTTATTAATGGAGTTAATGGGATTTTCCTTAGGTTCCTTGAAAGAGCATTTCCTTCTTCTCACTGTGATATCTAGGCTTCCTTTAGTGGCTGTTGGCGTTTTGATTCCTAGACCAGAAGGAACCATTGTGATCATCTCATCTGACTTCCTGTATACCACAGGCCATGGAACCACCCCTCTGAGAGACTCCATTAGATTGTCAGGGAATAATACATTTAATATTATAAACCCAAGCTTTTAACTTAGTTTATATTTAATGCTCCAGTTTCACTAGAACTTAAAGGCACCCAGATGTCTAGTAAAAAGATGTCGATTTGTTGATTTTTATAGCATATTTATGGCTGAGGCTGCAGTAAGGGAAATGAGTAAGGGATATGATGAATGGAAAATAATAAATGTCATAGATGTGAGAAAAGGTAGATGCTAGTCACCTAATACCAGATAAGGAGGAGTGTAATTAAATGGGAAGGCAGCTAATTTAAAACTGATAAAAGGAACTATAGTTTCACACAACATGCAATTAGCCAGTGGAATTCATTGCCACAAGATGTAATTTAAGTCAAGAGCTTAGCACAATGCAAAAACTGACTGCATATTTATTCTGAGAGCAAAAATGTGCACAGAAATAATTGTAACAATTTTTAAATAAACAAGAGCTTTGAAAGGGATATAAACCCTCAATGTTCCAGGGTAGAAAGGCAGTTTATTCCATAACTGCCTAATGCAGGGTTTCTTGAACTTTTCTCTGACGCAACTGGCTGGAGCCAGGGTACTGGACTATATGGACCACTAGTCTGATCCAGTATGGCAACTCCTATGTCCCTTTAACTGGGCTGATCTCTCATAAATCCTATTAAGGCTAAGGCTAATGGTCATCTATTACATTAATGATTAGCTGGCAAATGATTTACTTTCATGACTGACTGATAATGTGCTAAATAATTAGCTTTTTAAAAAGTTCTACTTGTTTCACAATGACAGTTGCAGGTTTTATTTAGCTATGATTCCTGTACTAGTCAGCACATTGGTAACAACATAGACCAAGAAAGCAGGGGCAATGCACGGTTATCAAACCACTCCCCAGTAAGAAATTTCAGATATTCCAGTCAGATAGGAAAGGGTCATCTCTTTTAAAGGGAGAACAGACTGCAGATGTCATATCTAGTTACGCCTCAGAAAAACCTTATGAAAATGCAAATCTCCAAAGACATCACCCTGCACACATCCAGGCTAGGGATCAGGCTTATTAGGCCTCTCGATACCCTCATTTCAAAAAGGTACTTTTCTGCCTTTCCCCATTTAGGAAGTAAGAAGTCAACAATATAGCTGTCAATAGGGAATATGGTTCAGAAAAAACAGCTGTGGGATTAAGAACAAGAGGCCAAGAGCAAGTGTGCTTGAACAATAATCCTTTTTTTTTTAATTAATGCTCTTCACTCTACATTTCATGTTTTAAGATTGGATTTGTGTATTAGTCAGCAAACAATTTTATTTAAATGTCTCTGCTGCATAATAATGGAAAAGAGAAACAACTAACATGTGAGTAACATACTAGACAGATCTCACATTGCCAGGTCTCTAGGCTAAACTAAAGTCAGACATCGGCAATACACACCCATGTCCCACTGAAGTTGATGTTCATTTCAGGGGTGTAACTGAGGGCAGAATTTGATGTTTGTTCAAGACATGAAAAATGACCAGAAAAGTAAAGGCCAGCATGTTGAAAAGTTTCTATGCTACTGCATGGTCAACTTGAAACACCTTTAAAAGAGTTTGATTTTTAGAGGGAAAATGCTAAGCTTTTTCTGGAAATCCAAGCCCTTTTGGGCATCCAAAAACTAAAGCACACAAAATCATTAATTGCCTTTCAAGATTTAGGCCACGGTCTGTATAATGAAGGCCTAAATCCACACATCTTCAAAACCTCTCTAAACTTACATGCCACAGTGCTTTGGCACTAAATTGACCATGGTCATCTCAGATTTTTCTGTCAGAGAAGGATATACATTGGCTAGAGCTGGTTGAGAGATATTCACTAGGATTATTCAAAAAGTGTTGGCTTTTTTTTCAAATTCATTGTTTGTGAATAACTATTTTTGTTCTTCAGACAGCTCTAGATATACTGGGACTGGTTTTGACAAGAAATTTAAATTTTTTCCTGTCATTCATTCAATAATTCTCAAATACATTTTTTCCATTGTCCTCCTTGTAGTCAGTGAAAACAGACCATGTGATATTAAGTCATATACCTTTGGATCAGGTGCATGATGTAGTCAAATACTATAATATAATCAACTGTTCCGTTAACACATAGGGTGAGAGTGTTTAACTAACCCCCACCACAGATTCATTCAACTAGATCATGTATGTGGTAGGTAGTGGGACATGAGCTGTTGGCTGGAGTGGAATTCAAGAGCAGAGAATCAGACCAAATGGCAGAGGTAGAAATCAGAGCCAAAGAGCAGCACCAAAATCAGAAGTCAAATGCCAGAGCCAAGAATCAAGCCAGAAAACAGAGCTAAAGATCAGAACTGAGTTACCTGGAGTCAGAGAAGATAAAAGCAGGGCTGGGTCAAAGGCCTGGATGGGATAGATTACGGCAGAAGTAGAAACTAACACAGCTGCACTCCTATACTTTGGGCAACCAGCACCCTGTTGCTGCTCTTTAGAGCAGGTCTTATGATCCCCTAAGCCAATCAGGTGGTTTAGTCAATGAGGCGGCTCATTGGGGCCCAGCTGCACTCATTAGACTGCCTGTGGGTTAAGATAACAGGTAAGCAGGATACCAGGGGGTCCATGTTCTTGACAAT
The DNA here is from genome assembly GCF_007399415.2 of Gopherus evgoodei. NCBI lineage: Eukaryota > Metazoa > Chordata > Testudines > Testudinidae > Gopherus > Gopherus evgoodei. The sequence goes on along the minus strand of NC_044325.1, from coordinate 108,622,741 downwards.
ATGTGGTCAAATGTTTTGCAAGGTCCCCAGAACAGCTGTATCTATTACACAGTGTGAGCCCTCTTGAACAGATGCCAGATAGATTACATCACAGCCAGCTCTGAGAGATTTTAAAAAATATATAATATTAAATAACATGCAAAAGAAACAAAATCTCTACAATATTCTTCATGAATGGTAGTTACTCAAATCTCCACCCTCTACCTGTGCTATGTCCATGACTTTGTTAGTCTCGGGCCAATCTATATAAAACGCTACATGAAGATTGACAGTCTGTTAAGTACTGAGCCATTAGGGAGACTATGACTGGGGTTATTTTTAGCTATCACCATCTGAGTAACAGCTGCCATCTTTTTGCTTTTTACTCATGGTTAGCCACTTGAACAAGGGGGAGGGATGCTGCTGGTGAGATGAGGGTGGAGAAAGAGTGAATGTTATTTGTATGACTGCATAGAATGCGTGCCACAGAGGCTGTCAGGGAGATACAGGATGTTTAACAATGAAAAACTGTTGACTGGTAATTCATGTTAGCTGGTGGACTCACCAGTATCATAGTTTTTAGATTAGTCAACATGTTAACTCAGCAGATTGCAAAAATGCAGATCAGGAAAGATCTGTCCTCCAAATGCCTGATCCAGAGGATGAGAAGCTAGATGGCACAATTCATCAGATATATTTGTTTTTAATAGACCACTTTGAATTACCAAAATTCATCATGTTCTAGGTTCCAGATGAAAGATCACACATATAATTCCTGGGAATCACTGTCTTCTAAGCACTTAGGATTCATTGAAATAATTCAAATAAGAAAAGAAATATAATGAATGATGAGCAATCAATAACTAATTGAAGAATCAACAATTCTGTATTCAAATAGTTCATTAAATGTTTCATTCCTACCTAGAAAACTGGAAGACGATTCAGCGATGAGAGCGCTATTCACTGTATCAAATTCTGTTCTCAGTTACATTGCCATAAACCTAGAAGAACTCCTTTAACAGAAATAGATATAGCTGTGACCAGAATCGGACCCACCGTCTGCAAAACTGGGATGAAATCCTGGCTCTGTTTAACTCAAAAACAAAATTCCCATTGACTTCCATAGGGTCACAATTTCACCCTCAAAGAATATTTTCTATATTAAAGAGGAATTCTTTCATTGGGATCAAGAGATCAATGAGAAGGATGAGAAAATTGCTCAACATATTTTATCATGTGCACATGATCCTTGAAGGTTATCATGAGAATTATCTACTCTTGTCTCATTGTTCCTATGAAATCTCAAAAGATCTAGATCAAGGGTTCTCAAACTTCACTGCACCGGAACCCCCTTCTGACAACAAAAATGACTACACAATCCCAGGAGGGGGGACCAAAGCCTGAGCCTATCTGAACCCCACTTCCAGGGAGGGTGGGGGCAAAGCCCAAGCCTCACCACTCTGAGGTTGGGGGAGGGGGCAAAGCTGAAAGCAAGGACTTCAGGCCCTGGCAGCAACTCTGTAACCTGAGCTCCGCCACCCAGCAAGTCTAAGCCAGCCCTGACTACCCCATTAAAATGGGGTCACAACCCACTGTGGGGTCCTGACCCAGTTGGATAACCCCTGATCTAGATATTGGTCTTGTTTGATCAGTTTAAAAGAGTTTCACTAAATTTACTCTGTGTGGTAGCACTGCATAAATGCAGCATTGACAAACCTACTTGAAAAACAAATAGGAAGAAAAGTATGTGAGACAATGTTGTCTGTGCTTGGAAGAAACATTTGTGTGTCAACATATAAATTACTCAAAAAGCAAACAAACCCTAGAATCTAAATGTACAGTGGTCACAACTGAAGTCAATATTGCCCCACTATTATCATAGATATCTCCTAAATTTAAAGGAAGATGATGTCAGATATCAGAGTGTAATCAATATTTGGCTATAAATGACTTAAATAATAGTCACTATAGTTTATATTTTACAGTAAGGGGAAAAGTCTATCAGTTTTCCAGGCACAACCTGCCTTTCCTAGTGAGGTTAATGTGTCAGGCTGGCACCAGACTTTTTTGCAAAATTGGCCATTTCTTCTTCTGTTATTTTGTACAAATGTTGGGAATGGTAAATGCAGTGTAGGGGCCTGGATTGCTTGGAACTAATCAGAAAAGAAGAGAAGCATCTGTGGAGGGATTTAGTGTTGACAATAGGATAAAGGTGGCTTCCGATGTCAAGCCACTGCTACCATGGATCTTTCCTTTTGCTTTTCTCAGCATAAGTCCCATGTTTACAAAATCAGAAGTAGGAACTTAACACAACATTTATTACTTTGCTTTGTCTAAACAAGTGGAAGAGATGACAGAAAGTTCGAGTCCTGTTTACAGATGTGCTCAGATTTCTAGCTTTTACTACAGCTGTAGCATCTCTCAGATTTTAACTCCTTTTCCCAGTATCTTTAACTGCAGACCTTTAGACAGCTCAGTGCTGCTCCAGTTCATGTAATGTTTTCAAAGTCTTTTATGGCTTTGTCCTGCACTATTGAAGGCAATGGGCATTTAGGCATTGAATTCAATGAGAACCGAACTGGGCCTTCAGTCACCCCACTTCAACACTTTAGGCTTAGTGATCACCATTTCATATCTGGTGGGTGTGTCCCTTGATGGAAACAGGAAAATTTCCTTTACCTGTCAATGTCTCTTTGTCACTGGATGTCAATTGGGATGTATGATCGTGTGGTGGAGGCACTGGACTGGAACTTGAGAGAGCTTAGCTGTGCAAAGGCTTTTCTGGGAAAGTCACTTAGCTCACCTGTGTCTCAATTCCCAGTTTTCTGCTTGTCTGTTGTATTCACAACCTATGTCTGTCTTATCTATTTATAAAGTAGCTCTCTAGGACCGGAAATGTCCCTTTATGTGTCTGTCTGGTTCCTACCACAATGCAGCCTAAAAATAATTTCTCCATCCCTAAGTGAAGTGTTAAAGGAATTGACTATGCAACTGTTGTACTGTAAGAAAGTTGCTCTGTTTGTTTAGGATAGAGTTTATTCATTACAATAATTCTATACTGTTTCACAGTTTAGGAACAAATTGTTTTTGAAGGAAAGATTCAGAGACAGATCCATAACTGATAGCTTTGTCTCTCCAGAATACGGGATTGTCTGTTGGTGAGGATCAGGAGACAAGCCATCAGTGAGCAGCAGGGATTTATTTTTATTTTATTTTGACTAAAATGTGAAATTTTTGAAATTTGAATTTTTGGGTATGAAAATATTTTTGAAAGATTCAGAACAAAATGAACACATTTATATGGGAGTGTTTTTAAACCTTAGTGCTTAAACTCTACTTCTAAAGCTTAGTATCAGACCATCAGACGCTTGGACTATTAATACTAACTACAGTAAAAAACAAATGAATAAATAGTGAATACTTCTGAAACAAAATGTTAGTAAATATGACATAAAGGTAAGCAGTTGTTAATATTAATAAGAAAACAAATTGTAATGAAATAAGCCTTCCTGTTGTTTATTAGATGTTATAGGAATGACATGTACAGTATATAAAAAATGTTAATAGAAAAATGTTCATGTGATTGATTTTAACAAAACATTCTTCTTTGGATTAACTGGAAAAAAAAACCAGCTTTTTACAATGTATTATGCAACAATACACTTCTATTTTTTAGGTTCCTAAGTTTAAAATCTTAGATACTCATATAACCCTACTTCTTAAAATTAAAGCATTTGGAATTTTGCTGTATTCATATGGCATGGTTGTGGTGAGGGTTAGTTAACAAAATATTTGGTTTCATAATATGGTCAGTTGTTGCAAGTTTAAAAAGTAACTTTGTTTGTGAACACTGTACTTTACAATTTGAACATTTTGCAACATAAAACATTCATTGGACATAGGTGGTAACAATTTTTATTGATTTAACTATTTCTCTTTATTAAAATAGACATGAGACCAAATAGAATTTTGATTTTCTTTTGTCTTTATGAAAATAATTTAACATGTTCTTTAAAAAGTTAAGGTTCAAAGTAAAGTTCATTCTCCTAAACAAACAGTACAAGTCACATTTAACATGTGGTGCACTTTAGAAGGCAAGAGTTTGTTTAGATAAAGTGCATCTATATAACTGTAATGGGAAATGTGTTTTTCATTTGACAAAATTGTATGTTTTCAGTTTACATCGTACAGTTTATATGTTGGATAAATCTATTACCAATATCTAATCTGGATAACCTAAAAGAAAAAAAAATCTATATTTCCTATACATTACACATTTGACATAAAGGTTTTACACTACGATGTAAAATACATTGGAAAAATCAAACTTATTACCAGGGAATACTATATACAATTATCAGTATTGAAAATGTTTCTCTGGTAAAAATGTCTATAATTTAATTCCTCATGAGTGCCTTATTTTGCAATATCAATTTGATTTTATCTGGATATTCTTCTATTATTTTCCATGTAATTTTCTTTCATATGCATCAAGTGTGTTTTCACTATTGTAACACATTCAAGGTCTTAGACCACTGCCAGATCATCTTATGTATCAAGTATGTAAAATACTACTGGGTGGCTTTCAAAGAATGGATCAAACCTCCAGAAATAAAATATAAAGCATTATTCCTCTGATTGTCTCTTTCAAAGGAAATCCCTTTCCTTTTTATGTTGGCACATATCACGAGAACTCTTGAGATGATTCCTAGGAAGTGAACATTAAGATAACTTGAAATGGGTGATGCTAATCCTTTCTTTCAAAATTTAGAAGAGTTCAAAATAGCTGTGTTTTTTTAATATTAAACAATGATACTATTCAGTGGATGGATAACTGTATTTTCTAAGAACAAGATATAAAAAATTTCTTTATCATACTGAGAATAATTGTATATCTTCCATAGTTGGACTCACTGGCTGCTTTTTTATGAAATGTTGTTTAAAGACCATTGGCAAGAACAGTCGGTAGGTTCTTGGATTGAATAGTTGACCCATGTTGAGTTGCCACTGCAGTACAATTGCACAGTTCGTCTTTGTAACCCAAGTTCCCTGCAGCATTTGCAGAATCTTGCATATGTGTTGATGTTGTAGTTATAAATGCTAGCAGAAGGGCATTTTCCATCACATGAAACAATGTTTACCTGTTAATGAACATTTTAAATGATCATTGCATTTAAATGATTAAAAAACCTGAGTTTGAGATTTTTCAGAAGAGGCCTTAAAGGAGTTAGACACCCAAATCTCACTGAAATTCAATGTAAGCTGGGCAGCAAACTACCTTATGCCTCTTTCAAAATCTCAGCCCATGTGAATAAAAAAATGACTCAGCTAGGCCCACATTTTGAGGACCTTTTTTCACTGATTTCAATGAGACTAAGATTTGGCCACTATGCAACATACTCAAAACAAAAGGTTTTCTGAGATTTAATTGTAAAGAATTCATAATGTTACTTTGGCTAATACACAATATTCAGCGTCACTGGCTGGCTGTAATACATAATGAGGCCTTTGGAGTTTCTTTGCTTTACCAAGGAGGAATGTTCGGGTACAGAAACACTCCCTAGGAAAACTGAAGAACTTTACTCCAATAACACGGTAACAGTTGCTTACAGTAACTTCAGCTGGTAGCGCCTTTATGTCCATGGGCTATCCCTTCCATCCAGAAAGCTTCTTAACCTTATGGCTGGGCTCCTTCAACTGTTCAACCATTAACTCAGGAGAGGGAAGTCCTGTGGCCATGTTGAAAGTCTCAGTTGTCTCTCCATACCCTCAGATTAGTGCTTGCTTCCCACATGCCCTGCCTTTCTGGGTCTGCTTTCCTGCCCACTTCCCATCCCTGACACTCACCTCATTGCCATGCTGCTCAGTAAGGCACTGCTGGTCTCTCAGGGGAGCAGCAATGAACAGTTCCACCCCAAGGGCCATTTTGGAACTATACTTCCCATGTTCATTTACTCTTGGAACAAAACATTCAGTTTAACATTGTCTTAGTAAGTGTTATTATAGTCTATGTAGTAAAACACCAGCACCAAGATTATGGCCTCATTCTTCCTACAGATAGTGCCATGGGTGAGTATGATGCTTTTGAAAAATTTAAGGACACATGATCTCTATCCTGTGGCATTTACAGGCTAAATACACTGTTTACTGTCATCACTATTAAAAAGACAGTTCTTTCCAGGGACAAATCCTGTAAGGCACTGGGTATCACCTATAAAGTGCTAAACACCCTCAATTCCCATTGACTTCAGTGGTAGAGAAGTGCTCATTGCTTTGAAGGTCTGGATCTGTATTTCCAATTATAAATGTACAGTATAACTGATATTTGAGATACTACAGCATTGTAACTATTAGTAAATGTTGACTTTTTAAAATGATGACCACTGCATGTGAGCCACTACAGATCCATCTGTGGTACATGTCAATTTCTGCCCTGAGGCCAAGTCAGAAATAGAATGCATACAACAGCAGAGTTAAACTCCCACCACACCTTTCTCATTTCCATCTTTCCTTATTTTCCCACCTTCCCCGGAAACAAATGATGATAGTTACTTACTGGTGTGTTACTTCTGCAGTCATTCTTGCGGATAGTCATCCTAACAGTCACCTTTTTACAAAATTTCCCATCTTCCTTACCTGCAAAGTATGCATTGATTGAAAAACATCAGCTCACAGTTCTGAACATTTCAGAAATAGCAATGTTCCTATATGTGTTATAGGCTAAAGGGATACAAAAGAAGATAATAAATAATACATCACAACATATACCAAAACCTCTTTGACAAAGAGGCAATTTGTATTTAAATCCTCACTTTTCAAATGTGTAATTATTCCACGTATCAATGACAGTGTCCACTGTCTCTTATGTATTCAATTATATTTCTAATGTATTTATTTCAGATATATAAATTTTTAAGGACAAAATCCATAAGCCACTTACGCAGTATTGTAGCCTCTGTCATTCTGAAAATGCGTTACCTATAATACAATGTTTTCTGAAGGCAAAATGAAGTAACCATTCCTGGGAGAAGACTATTGATAGTACATACATTTCCTGTCATAACACTATCAAACGACTGTATTTAATCAATTTTTGGTAATAAACACCTTACAACACACGGTTTTGCCAACTATGTAAGGCAGGTTTGGGGAAAGATTTGTGTTTTCATACTTTCTGTGTAAAAAGACAGAGAGACAACCCCTAATAAAAAGAGAAAATACTTAATTCCAATTTTTATTTGTACTACCTGTACTTTTTTTATTTTTACAAGAAAAAAAAGATACAAAACATATAGATAAAACACATTCTAAAATATCTGTTCAGATATAAAATGAACAAAGGGTTAAACATAATTAAAGGAGGAAATATTGAATATTTGAAGAAGAGAGATCATGCAGAAAGTTCAGTGGTTGCAGGAGTGAAAGAGTTGTGTCTGATTGCAAAGGAAATGATCTTCTTCCTGCTGGAGAACCCACATCACAAAGGAGATCTAAAAGAGAAAGTCCATTCTATTAGTTGAATGACTGCAGTTCTACTGCAGATCCTATACTGCATCATACTGTAGAATGCTGAGGTCTAGATCCACAAATGGATTTTGGCACCTAACTGCCACTTTAGGTGCATAAGTCCAAAATGTAGATCCTCAGAACCCCAGCCCAGCAGTCACATAATTCTGTAGATACCTAATTCCCGTTGTATTTAAATTTCCATTGAAAAGTCCCCTAGGCACCTAAAAATCTGCCAATGAGCATATGCACAGCCACCTATCTCATTCCTAAACCCTGGAGAGAGTCTCAAATAAGGCGTACCCCAGGCCTAATCCAGGGGACAGTCTCAGGAATCAGGCCCTACACAAAACACAACAGACAGAGGAGGAGGTGGTTGGTGCACCTCTTATAACCATTAGCCCATTAGTGGTGAGGGCACTCGCCCTGAATGCAGGAGACCCAAGCTCAATTTCCTGTTAAACTATTCTGTTACTGAATAGTTTCAACAAGAGAGCCTGAGACAGCTCAACCTCAGAATATCCAAAAGCCCAGTAGTAAAGGCATTTGCTGGAGAGGCAGGAGACATGGATTCAAATCCCTACCCCACAACAGGGAGAGGTGGGATCTGAACCCCAGTGTTCCACATCCTGGCTGAGTGCTCTAGCTTTGACTAAAGGTTCAAATCAAGGGGCAGGAATACTGCTTTTTTTGTTTTTTGGGGGGGAGGGGAGGAGGGAAGAGAAGATGCTTAACCCTTAATTCCAGGAGAGAGTTCATGGCTGAGAATCTTGAGCAGAAATAGTTGCCTCCCTGCAGTCCCCAATTGGGTGTGTAACTCCATTAGAGAGGCAGGGCTTTGGCCCTGCCCCACTCCTTGGCACTTCCTGTGAACTAGCTTAGGCAGCTCTCCACTTGGAGTGTTGGCTTTTGTGGACTGCATTCTTAGGCACTGATCTCTCTCTGTGTATTATTTAGGGAGCCTGGGTGGCTAACTCAGGCCTACAGATTCCAGTAGGTGTCACAACACCTAAAGTTAGATTTTGTAAGTCTGAGCCTAAGTCGTCTTTGTGGATCTAGCCCTTAGGCCCTCACAATATTTTCCACCTATACATTGGTAGTGCCTTTCATCCAAGAAACTCAAAACTCTATACAAAAGGTGGATATTAATATCCCCAGGGAAACCAAGACAAATTGGTTTGCCCAAAGTCACATATTAAATCATGGCAAAGACTGGATTGGCACATGAGCCCCAATGCTCAGTTCCTTGCTCTAACCACTAGGAAATGCTGCTTCTCTAAGAAAAGCAAATGTAAGTTTTGACAAACAACTGACTCCAAGTACAGCAGAGATTTTTAGAACGTGGATTTTTTTCTAAGAGGATTATTTCCTCCCTTTACTTTTCCAATAAAAAATAGTTAGCTACTGACTATGGCAAAAGTATCAATGAATTATATCTTGGATAGGATAAAAGCACATTGAATAGGCAAGCAATATGCCCACTAGGCATGTCAAACAGAGAAAAGATAAAATAACATTTTTTAATAGAAACAACTCACCATTGTTCCTTTTGTCTCCACGGAAGTGGTCCCTGGCCAACTGAAAATGGTCAGTTGTATTCCTGCTCTTTGCTTCTCTTACCACACTGTAGATGATGCCTGGGGTAGGGAATTCTTCACGTATGATTATGGCTCTGAGTTAATCTTGGCTGCACTGCAAGTGTGTTACTTCTCAGAAACAAGAGCAGAATGCAGAGTATTTGCATGTGTGTGTTGATGGTTCTTAGTAACACTTACTGACAGACATGCATAGTTTGCCTTAGAACAACTTTCATATAGATAGCATATGACATTGTAGGTAACTATATGTACTGTACTGAGATCTGTACATTTTGTTTGGTTCAAACATATTATATGAGTGCCTCCAATAGAGACATGGGTACGGTGTAACTATATACACAATAATATGTGCTGTAACATTACTGACAGTCAAATTCTGTTCTCATTTACCTGGGTGTCAATAAGGATGAATGACACAGAAATCAATGGAGTTCTTCCAGACTGACATTAGTGCAAATGAATGCAGAATCTGGCCTGCAGTGATGTTGCAGCACATATTGTTTATATAGTTACAGTGAATATCAATTGCTACGTAGCAAAGTGTACTTGTATTTTCACATGATTAATGTAGTGAAGGTTAGCATTCATACCATGTGTTGTAAGGCAGATACTTGTGATTGTTATTGTCTGTCCCCAACTATTTTGGTATATAGTTCCAGTATACTGTCCTGATTTCAATAGATTAGAAAATATGAACTGCTTCTTGTACATATGCCACTGAATGCCTCATAATATTTTAAAGTTATTTGAACAGTAAGCTTTAATGAGCAAAGCAATTAGTCTCTATGTTCTACGGCACTATAAACATAAAGTGATTAGCCAACTTTCTAAACGTAGCAAATACACATGCAGCAAACTAAATACTATGCAAATGCTTACTACCAACAGTACATTGTTGGCTAACAACAATGCACTGCCCATACAGTGCAAAATGAAAAGAAAAAAAAATATATCTGAGCTGTTCTGAACAATGAGAAAGTTAATACTACAATGCAGCTTTCAAACATGATTTGATGACATGAGGCCTGATGCTCCTATCAGGGAGTACATTGTTGGAAATCAACAATGGTGCTGTTTGACTTGTTCCTACTGATTTCCAAGAAAATGTACCTGAGTTACAGTTAGCGCTAGCTGTAGGTGTGACTGGGCTAACGGGAAATGGGAACAACAATGACATTCCAGAACCTGGTAAGAATATTACATTTTGAACATGTTACACATAAACCAAAAGGGTCCCTCTATCACTAGTCAACATTTTATGGTCAGACACACTCATGTTTGAAAAGGGAACTTAAAAAAAGGAAATCGACTTAAAATTTCATTGTGTTATGATGAAGTAGTTATTAAATATAAAATATCTAGAAAACAATAGCAAGAATAGGAGGAATTCAAACAATATTGTTTAGATACTTGTGTCATAAACAGACGGATAAGGGTTAATGTCTCTTTTACCTGTAAAGAGTTAAGAAGCTCAGTAAACCGGCTGACACCTGACCAGAGGACCAATAGGGGGACAAGATACTTTCAAATCTTGGTGGAGGGAAGTCTTTGTTTGTGCTTTTTGTGTTGTTCGTTGTTCACTCTTGGGGCTAAGAGGGACCAGACGTACACCCAGGTTTTCCCTATCTTTCTGAATCAGTCTTTCAGGTTTCAAAATTGTAAGAAATAGCCAGGCAAGGCGGATTAGTTTTATGTTTGTTTTCTTAACTTGTAAATGTGTCTTTTTGCTGGAAGGATTTTTACCTCTGTTTGCTGTAACTTTGAATCTAAGGCTAAGGTGGGGGAGGAGTTCCCTCTAGTCTACATGAATCTGAGTACCCTGTAAAGCATTTTCCATCCTGATTTTACAGAGATAATTTTTACCTTTTCTTTCTTTAATTAAAAGCTTTCTTTTTAAGAACCTGATTGATTTTTCCTTGTTTTAAAATCCAAGGAATTGAGTCTGAACTCACCAGGGATTGGTGGGGGAAAAAGAGGGGGGATGGTTAATTCCTCCTTGTTTTAAGATCCAAGGAGTTTGGATTGGTGTGAAGCCTCTCAAGGCAACCCAGGGAGGGGAAAGTCTGGGGGGGGGAGGAGAGGGATGGTTAATTTCTCCTTGTTTTAAGACCCAAGGAGTTTGGATTTGTGTTCCCCAGGGAAGGTTTTGGGGGAACAAAAAGTGTGCCAGACAGTATATTCTGGCTAGTGGCAGCGTTACCAGATCTAAGCTAGGAATTTAGAAGGGTCCATGCAGGTCCCCCACATTTGTACTCTAAAGTTCAAAGTGGGGGAAAAAACCTTGACAACTTGTGATGTATTTTGAGCCTATTCTCCCCTCACCAACACCAGTTTTACCTTAATTTTAACTCTGATGACTTCAGTGAAGTTACTCCTGATTTACACTGGTGTAAGCGAGTGGTGAATCTGGCCCTCAAAGTTACTGTTAGACTTAGGGCCAAGAGATGGAAGGAATATAATTTCCCACAAGAGTTATTTTTGAAAGTTCTCAATGTTTTTGTGAAATTCCTGTAGATTTCATTACAGGGCAATGTTTTAAACTGCAGTTTTACTGCAAAAATTAGAGAGAAAAAGCATAGTGATTCATGAGGATAAGGTATTTCAAATGAAGATAAGATGCTAGTGATCCTATCCATAAAATGTCTTATGCAGTTACTATTTATCATGAAAATCTTATTGCTACAGATTTTTTTATATTCAGTCTGGGCCATATGATTCATATAATAAATGCTGGATCTACAAGGTTATACAGATATACAATCAGTTGTATTAGGAATATGAATTCTGAATTTATGTTTATCCATTGAAAAATATGAATAGGTATTACACATTGCAAATGCAAATTTCAAAAGTTCTGGCTCTAATTTGCTGGTTGGATTTTGTTTTGGAAAATGACGCCCAAAAGAAATGGTCCTGTTTTGTCTAAATCCCCAAAAAGGTTCTAATTTTGGCCCTTCCGGAAGTATAATATCAAATTATTTTACCAGCTGACAAGAAAGTACACGGCTTCTTTTAAGGCTCTTGGAGAGATTGTCTGTCCACTAGCTGACTTAAATGGCAGTCAGTGCCCTGAGGTATAATGTCAGGGGAGGCAATGGCAGCTGGGACAATTGAATGGAGTGCACAGTTATGGGAAAAATGTATTTCAGAACCAGGGACAAGTGTCTGAAACAGATTTCTGGCATGCAAAGGACAGAGCCCACCAGGACAAAGGACCCCAAAATCCTCTCGCCTTTTCTACAGGGGGGAGTGATAGCTCAGTGGTTTGAGCATGGGCCTGCTAGACCCAAGGTTGTGAGTTTAATCCTTGGAGGGGGCCACTTAGGGATCTGGGGCAAAATCAATTCTTGGTCCTGCTAGTGAAGGCAGGGGGCTGAACTCCCTTTTAAGGTCCCTTCCAGTTCTAGAAGATAGGCTATCTCCATTAATTTATTTATTTTATTTATCTGGGTCCAGCCACCAAATCTGAGGGCAGGGAGACTCCCTCTCCTGTGCTCTCAATGGCCTCCCTGATGGGCCCAGGCAGTGTAGAGGAAGAAGCTGCCTGATTTGAATGCAGCAGGGACGAGAACCAAACCTGCGGGAGGAGGCAGGGGAAGTGGATTGGGACAAGGATCCTGTCGGGGATGGGGGTGGAAACTGAGACTGGACGACAGCAGGGATGGGGGAGGGGAAGTGGGACTGAGAATTGGAATAGCAAGGGAGATCATGACTGGCATTTGGAGCCTGCAGTGAAGACTGGGCTTAGGATGGTAGAATGGAACTGAGACCCTGGGTGGAGGGACTGGATCTGTCTGAGCCAGGAAACTGGGACAAGGAGTTGGGGAGAGACTGGGGGCAGAGAAACTGGGAACCAGTGTGTGTATGTGGGGGGCGGTGAATGAGATCAGATGAGTAGCCAGGGAGGATGACTGGAACTGAGAACTAGTGGAGTGTGAGGAAGGAGCTGAGAGGGGGAGTGGAGATAGATCTGACAAGGAGTCAAGGTGTGAGAGGAGAACTGGATCTGCCTGGGCAAAGAGATTAGGACAAGAAGCTGGGGGAATGGACACTGAGATTGAATGAGGAGTCAGGGATGGATACCAGGACTGAGAGAAGGGTGACCAGAGAGCAAGTGTGAAAAATAGGGACTGAGGTTGGGGAGCAGTAGGAGCCCATATAAAAAGAAGCCCCAAATATCGGGACTGTCCCTATAAAATCAGGACATCTGGTCACCCTAACTGAGAGTCAGTGGTGATGGAAAATATGGGCAACATCTGCTAGAGGTCAGGATGGGAGAGAGAGACAGACAAATCAGATGAGGAGTCAGGAAAGGGGTAGAGTGGAGACTAATACTGGCTAGGCAAAGATACTTGGGACTAGGAGCTGGAAATTAGAAATAGCTGGGCAAGGAGACTGGGACTGAGGGTCAGAGACTGAATGGGAAGTCCAGATGGATGAGACTAGGACTTGCTGGGCAAGGAGACTGAGACTGGAACAATCATGGGGAGTGGAGAGAGGGACTGCCAAGGTGAGGAGAATGGAACTGGGAGGGGCAGCCTAGTGTGGGGAAAAAGACAAGACTGACAGGTTGGATGGGATGGGGTAGAAGCGATCAAGCTTGGAGGAATGGTCAGAAGAGTTTGTGCCCACTAGAGCACACCTCCAATCATGGAATGGAACCCAGGGTATCTGAGGCTTATCATTGTTTTGCTATCAGCAACTCTCTCTGAAACCCACTGGCAAAGCATCTCATTCCCCTCTAGTGATGGTCCACATGGAAGATGACAATCTACTGTATCAGTTACTCCACTAGCTCAAAGGCAGAGATCTGTGGGGTGGATCTAAAGCTTCCAAACCTGCTGATGACCCAGGTGTGTCAATATGATGCCACATGATGAAATTTCTGATGAGCCTCAGGAATCCTGGTTTCCATTCCAGGCTCTGGAGGAGAGTGTGCTCTAGTGGGCACCGACTCTTCTGCGCTGCTGCTGGGAATACCTTTCCCAGATCTAAGGAAGAGCTCTGTGTGGCTCAAAAGCTTGTCTCTCTGGCCAACAGAAATTGGTCCAATGAAACATATTACCTCATGTACCCTGTAAAGATCCTATGGTATTCTTCATAATGCTAACTTCAGTATCCTGACCAACCTGGCTAATTACTCTGTTTAGTTAAAATTCAACAACTTCAAAAATTTGAGAATTTACAAGTTTCATTACATTTCAAAATGTTTCCCAACAAATTCTGGTATGGAATGAGATGCTTCGCAATAAATGTGTGGTATTGCTATATTATAATGTACAATTCTGCATTTAAGAAAGAAGACTTGAGGACTCTCAGATAATACGCTGATCTATGAGATCATGTGAGCATAATTAGCCTATAGTATTGTTACACGGAATAATGGAAAAGCCATTCTTTATTGCCTCAACTCAAGGCTAGAATTAATTGTATTTAACCAATATCTTGTAAAGTATAAATAGCCACCAGATTTCTCTCCTCCTCCTCTTAATCAACAATTTTCCTCCTTAGAAAAAAAAAGATAATTAGTTTCTAGTTTAAAAAAAAACAAAATAAGGATAGAGGAAAAGAGACCAAATATTTATGTATATATAGTAGAATCTTAAAATACCCTAAATAATATAAATCAGCACTGTATTTTGAGGGGGAAATTATTGCTTAGTGTAATATATATTATGTCCCTTTAAACCAATTACATGCGATAGCTAATGTTTGTGCAGCACCTTGCACATGTAAAGTACTATAGAAGTGAAAGAGATGATCTATATCTTAGAAGTCACTGCCATAAGTTTCAAGATTTTATTATACCTCCCAGGCAACTCGGAAACTTTAATGAAGCAGAAAGAAAAGAAGTGGTTCTTCAGAATAAAGACTAAAACCAGTAGCAGTGATTTCTAAGATATGGAACATCTCTTTCACTTCTATAACACTTTACATGTGCAAGGTGCTGCACAAATATTAGCTAGCTGAGCTGAGCCTCTCAAGAATGGCCGTACTGGGTCAGACCAAAGGTCCATCTAGCCCAGTACCCTGTCTACCAACAGTGGCCAATGCCAGGTGCCCTAGAGGGAGTGAACCGAACAGGTAATGATCAAATGATCTCTCTCCTGCCATCCATCTCCACCTTCTGACAAACAGAGGCTAGGGACACCATTCCTTATCCATCCTGGCTTATAGCCATTAATGGACTTAAGTTTGCTTGCTCCTGTGAGCCTCAACACAACTGTGAAGGAGAGCATCTCCATTTTACAGATGAAAACCCAGAGATAGAAAGGCAAAGGCCATATTCTGCCAACCTGGGTCATATTGAGTAGTACAAAACCTGACTCCACAAGTAGTTCCATTCCTTTCTGTGGAGCTACTAGATGAGTAAGGCACTGCACAGCATCAGTAAGGTGACAGAACCTGGCCCAAAGTGACTTGCCAATTCCTCACAGCACGTCACTAGGCGAGCTGGGGGTAGAGTTTAGGACTTGCTATCTCCTAACCTGTTGGTCAGTCTTCCAGAACATGCAGCCTCTCATAAAGGTAATCTGCACAACATTTGACTCCTCAAACTCCATTTTACTTCAGTCAATTGCATATGAGTTTAAATAATGTTTGCTGTAAACATCTATTTATTTATACTCATATTCAAATTTAAATTCATATAAATTTTTACTGATATGAAGATAGGATTTAAAAGGAAATTTAAAGGAAATACAAATAATTGTATTAAATTGTTGTGACTTACGACAAGAATACCTGAACAGATAAAACACTGATCTTGAAGGATTAAAGTAGAATTAAACACTCATTTGCAGGTTAATTTGGAGAGGACAGGTGCACGTCAAAGCCATCAGGCCAAATACTGACTTCATAAGAATCAATGGCAAAAACTCTGAAACTTTAATGGAGAATTTGTCTCACTGGATTTTGGAAGTATCGTATTAGACCATAAAAAGGACCCTGGGTCTGATCTCACACCAGTTTTATTCTAGTCTAACTCCATTAGCTCCAGTCAATATACTTCTGACAAGTATTAGTAAAGGCCATCCTGCTTCTAGTGTCAATGAGGTCAGAATCACGCCCTCATGCAACAGTAAGCTAGTCTTGCTCCTATTATAATCACATGCTAAATGGACTTTTCTGATTCCTGAAGTCTCATTAGTCACTCACATGTTTTGCAGCATCCCTCTAGGAAGGGCACAGCATAACCTCCAATCTAAACAAAAAAGAAAAACAAAAACATTAGAATAATTTCTTAATCGTAACACCTACATACCAGTGCTTTTAGAGGTGACTTCCCTTATTCTATTCTGATCTACAATTCCATGCAACCTCATTAACTTCAACGGTTTGGATCAGGGAAGAAATTGGCCTTAAATAATTTAACTTGAGTCTATTAACACATGTGAATATTCAGTAGCTGTCAATCATCATCATCATCCACCAACAATTATCACAGTGGTACCTGAACAGAACTTAGAACAGAAATAACTGTGGGATCTCAGATTCTACCATGTGATTCTTGAAAGTAAATGTTGATTCTTTGCAGACCACAGTTATGGTAACAAAAACTGATCTTGAGTTAATTCTCATAAAAAAGAAATCTCTGCTCATCAAAATGCCCATTCTAGCCATAGCTCACTGACTTTGACATTGTAAGATGGAGCACCAACTGGAGTAAACTAGACAGAATAATTACAGTCCATGTCAAAGCATTCTCAAATAATTTCACCATGGTACTGGGTCAGTTACAGTGTCCCATTTCACTCCTACAAGCCAAAGTGACCTCTTCAACTTTGTTTCATCAGGTCTCTCACATGGTGATCACCAAAAGAGTACTGAAGCTTTCTTGCTTTCTCAAAACCTCCAAAAGATGAAAAAAGTTGAAGACTTTTCTACTAATTTTACTTTTTCTAACTTTACTTTTTCTTCTTCCACATCTGCCATTTTAGGAGCTAGAATGGAAAATATCTTCTACCTAACTGGGCCTCAGTTTTCTGATGGACCACTCCATTCCTGTCATCTAGGGAAGGGATATTACAGAAGCATAATTCCTTTAAGACTGCCACATCCGGCCCACGGGACCCTCCTGCCCAGCCCCTGAGCGCCTGGCCCAGGAGGCTAGCCCCCAGCCCCTCCCCCACTGTTCCCCCTTCCCCACAGCCTCAGCTCACTGCGCCACCAGTGCAATGCTCTAAGCGGCATGGCTGTGAGCTACTGGGGCAGCACAGCTGCAGAGACACGGCCTGACTCAATGCTCTGTGTTGCACGGTGGCGTGGCTGGCTCCACCTGGGCGGCACAGCTGCCTGTTCTGCTGCAGCTGTAGCGCCACCAGCCTCCAATGCTCCAGAGAGCATAGTAAGGGGGCAGGGGAGTTCGGGGTGGTGGTCAGGGGGTGCGGGTGTGGATAGGGGGCAGGACGGTCAGAGTGCGGGGAACAGGAGGTTTGAATGGGGGCAGGGATTGGGGGGACAGTCAGGAATGAGAGGAGGGGTTGGAAGGGATGGAGGGGGACAGTCAGGGGTGGGGGGTCTAGGTGCGGTCAGGGAGGGGTGGATGGGGCAGGGGTTCCAGAGAGGCACTCAGGAACGAAAGGAGAGGTTGTACAGGGCAGCGGGGGGTAGTCAGGGGGTCTAGGTGCGGTCAGGAGACAGGGAGGGTTGGATGGGGCAGGGGTCCCGGGGGGGCACAAGGGGGGTCAGATATAAGGCCGGGGCTGAGCCACACCTGGATGTTTGGGGAGGCAAAGGCTCCCCTAATCAGCCCTCCATACAATTTTGGAACCCCAATGTGGCCCTCAGGCCAAAAAGTTTGCCCTCCCCTGCTATACTCTGACTACTAGTTCTAGTCATCCACGACCCAGCTGTGATAATGATCAAACCCAGAAGTGCTTGCAGGTTTGGACAGCTGTGTCAGGCTAAACTTGGCCTGCTTGAAAGGGGGATGTATCCTCTTAGAATATAGAGCGTCCTTTACAGTTTTGTAGCCCAGGAAGCTTACTAACCCAGCGAATGTGTAGGCCAAAGTTTTGTATAGTTAGAGTACTTAGAGCAGTCAACATTTTGCTTTTAAAGATCTAAGCAGACACTATAATTTTCCCCCTTCTTGAGATGACTGGAAGGACTTTAGAACTGTCAAAAATAAAACTTCAAATGCAAATATAAACCATAACAATGAAATAAACTGTCTAAAAAACACTGACCTTCACACACTGAGTTTCATTAAAGGGTGGGCAGCTGATGGAAGATGTAATTAAAACTGGTCCTACCGCTGTGGTTGTGCAGTCATACTTGACACAGTTTGAAATCCAAGTTATACCAGGCTGTTTAAAAATTGTAAAATATTACCATCATCAGAACTTGGGACAAGACGTCAAAAGTTGTTATTTTTATTTCTGAAAACAATGCAATTAAACACAGCCCTATCTGAATTAACACAAAGATACCTCCTGCAAAATACAATTTAGATGGAACTTTTAAAGCATAAAATTATAGTGAGGATCACTAAAAAGCATAATCAAGATGTAATCTATTTCAGTGATACAGCAAGAGAGCCTATTTTTCAGTTTGGTTTAACATTATTTTTTTTAAAGAGGCATCCGTTCAATTATTATTGTTGTTACATTTTTGGTCACTTCTCAGTATTTTCAAAGATAATATATATATATAATTTTTATACACAAAAAGCTTACCTTAAAATTGGAGACTGTCCCATTGCTGAAAGTGTGGAGACAAGATACATTCTTACAGTGACCACAGCAGGTTGTTAAATCATTTGGAGGCTCATATACTTGATTCTGCAAAAATCAAATATGTTAGTCCTGCCAGATAACAAGACAGAGAATAGATATTATAATCGTTTTTAATATATTGATACCATGTTAGTGTCATGGCTTAGATTTTTCAGGCTGGTGTGAAGCTTTTAGAATTATTATTTTACATTTCACTCTACAGCTTACACACTCTTTTATAAGATGTTACTGAGCTTGACCCAGCTTTCACTGCCATCAATGCCAAGACTGACTCTGAGAGATGAATTGAGCCCTTTGCAATTTTTAAATAGTGCACGTGACTGTTTATCCAGCAATCAATGTGCTTTTGAATTCTGATGTATTACACATTGTAATCAATATGTATTCAGGAAAATTCATACACTAAAGACAGAGAAAAAGACTTTTGCTGTGGATTAATTCACAATATTTTGTACAGAGACAAGATGACACTTTGGTTGTGCGGAGGATGGGGTTGGAGGTTATATAGTTCATTTTTACAGGATTTCTAGTAAATTTTTTCTTCATTTTTACAAATATTCAGCTAGAGCCAATTTCTAGTTGGTATTTGCGCACCAAAGAAGCTGAGGCTAGAGGGGAAAGTGGGGTAGAAGTGTTCTATTTCTTCTCTAGGAATGTATATCTCTCATCATGATATCTTAGTGTTACACACCAGTACTGGCTCTTCTGAAACCAGAGCTGGGCCCCAGTTTTGAGCTCCCTTGCATTCTCTGGATGCTCAGATTATCATTGGGACTTTCAAGCTAGGTCCTACTTCTGTAATGGGTCAATGTAAAAACCCTATGTAAGCAGCCCTGAGGAAGTTCAGCTCCAAATATCAGAGGGGTAGCCGTGTTAGTCTGGATCTGTAAAAGCAGCAAAGAATCCTGTAGCACCTTATAGACTAGCATCTGAAGAAGTGGGTATTCACTCACGAAAGCTCATGCTCCAAAACGTCTGTTAGTCTATAAGGTGCTACAGGATTCTTTGCTGCTTTTACAGCTCCAAATGTGGATTTGAATTTTGTGGCAAAGTCTAATCCCAACTCATCGAGTGGCTGATCCACATGTCCTCCATGAGTAGAACTGAACAGGGGTTATTCTGGGGTGAAGTCTAGGGTTCAAAAGTTAAGTCTGTTTAGTTTACCATGCATGTTCTATGATCCAGCCAGACACAGCCTCCTATACCCCCAACTCATGCAGATACTTTTGCAAAATAATTTGAACAGGAAAGCACTGCATAGGTCTAGGCCAGCCAGCATACAGAAGCATTAAAGTTTGCTGTATTAATGGGGGCCAGAGCTTGACCTTAAGTTTACATTATTATTAACAGTTCACAATTTTAATCAGAAGAGCTATCATAGATCATTAAGGAAGGCGCTTATAGTTGGTTAATCTCAGCACCCAGTTCCTATGAATATAATCAATGAAAGTCATAGTTTAATCAAGATTACTAAACACAATACGAATGTCTAGAATTCTGAATTTCTTACAGCTTCACACTTGATGACACAGTTTGTCCAGGAGATATTTATCCAATAGTATTTGGTGGAGGGATCAATCATGTTTGTGCAATAAGCAGTATAGCAAATGCCACCAGGTGTGTGTTCCATAATTGTCTGTCCAGGACGCAGTATTCCTCTCTCGTTACTCAGACACACTTTGTCTCTCACTGCAACAGTATATAAAAATATACAACACACTCACACAAATCACTTGGCTTTACAACAGCTAAGCAAAATGTAATGTTTATTACAGAGTGACTAGGAAGGCAAAAGCTAATGTAGTGTTTAATATATATTTTTTTAAAAAATGGGGTCAGATCCTCAACTGGAGGAAATTGGCATGGTTCCATTGACTTCAATACAGCAACACCAGTTTACACCAGCTGAGGACCCTAGCCCTATGGGGCTTTAATAAGAATGTTTAATTGCATTCACTACAGCCCCAAAATTGTTCCTACCATAACGATGCTAGATATGTAGCAGTGGATAGAATATTCCATTATTAGGAGCTTTAAAATGACTGTAGGCAAAAGGCCATACAATCAGTGCTAAATTTGTGCCGGGGATTGCCAGGACCGAGCCCCAGCACCTCTAGGCTTGGCAGTTCATAGCCCCAGCACTTCTGGGTTGCTGCATCAGTTATGAAAGCAAAAAAAATTGCTTGAGCCCCAGCACCTAATTGCTTGAGCCCGGCACCTCTTTCATTCCAAATTAAGCCCTGTATACACTCCTCTGGCTGTGTACATCTGGGTGAAAGGGAAACACATTGACATTTATATATTGGAGAAGAATTTCTGACATACAGTCTTATCAGGGTACAACATAAGAGTTTGAGGCCATACCCAAAGAACTTCACACATACTGCAGTCTGGAGATCTGCAGGAACTGAAAGTGGAGACCTAACAGATTGCATTTCATGTGCAGTGTTGTGCTTTGCATCTGCCCTGTTTCTCTTTGAAACAGGACTGGATCAAAGCGAATTAACAAACAGTTAATGCGTGTCAGCAGGGTGAATGCAGGCAGTAGGGCATGGCAGGTTAGCTCAGGATGAAAGAACTAAATGTTTGTTTAGACAAGCCCCTAGATCAGAAATAACAACAT
This sequence comes from Gopherus evgoodei, assembly GCF_007399415.2. Classification (NCBI taxonomy): domain Eukaryota; kingdom Metazoa; phylum Chordata; order Testudines; family Testudinidae; genus Gopherus; species Gopherus evgoodei. The sequence continues at coordinate 108,601,295 of NC_044325.1, read as the reverse complement.
GACTTTGCAGCAGGTGCCACTGACTCCATCCAGACAGGCACACACCTGCAACCCTTAATAGTGGCTTACTGAGTACCTTGTGTGAATTCCTACTCCACAGCACAGCACAAGTCTGAGGCTCTTCTGGCCCCATTCTGTACTTTCTGAGAGATGATTCTGCACAGCATTGAGCACTGTGACTTCCATCCTGGAAAGCACTTGAGCACATACTTAACTTGCAGCACCTATGCTGCAGTCTCATAATGGATCAATGGAACTACTCAAGAGCTAGAAGTTAAGCATATCCTTTACATACTTTGCTGGGCTGGGGCTAGTGCTCGGTACTGCAGGACTGATCCCCGTAAAGAGAAGCATGCTGTTTGAATTAGCTGTTCATCGGCATCTCAGCACTGCCTCCAACTCATGTCCCCAGTTGCCTTGCCCTGCCCTGCTCTCCTGCAGTGGGAATTATTTCCAGGTATGCAGGGGGAGGCTGTACACAACTATGCAGTTAGTGAGAGAGCCTAACATGTACCCTCCTTTTTCTCTGCTCCATCCCACAACCCTATGTGTGGGTATTTCAATGAATTCTTGCCCCTCGGTGCCAGGCTTCAGAACTGAATGCATGGTCCACAGCAGGTGATCCACCCTTAGCACTGTAAGGGATATGTCTTTGATACAAACTCTTCTCCGACTTACCACACTTGTATTTAGTACAGCCACAAACATTTTCTGTGCTGTTTTGAAACTGTTCATCTATCTGCAGTTTCTCTCCCTATCCACACAAAAGAAAAAAAGATATTGTGATGTCACAAACAAGCGTTTGCCTGTTTGATTTTTCTCCTTTAAACTTTCACTTCAGGGCTAAGTGGCATAGCTAATACACTAACTTTTTACTTCTGAAGCCTTGACTGGAATCTGACTTTGGTCACCCACAAGTGAAAATTAGTTTAGTAGCTGTGACTTATTGGACATTTGTTTTTGTCTCCAAAGTGAGAATGATTACAGTATAAGAAGAGTTTGAAACTGAAGTGGAAAGGCTATGGCAGGTCAGGATTGAAATCCAGTGGCACCCCCATTAATGGAAGTCTGCCTACTGTATGGGCCACGTCATTTGCTGAGATAACTCCACTGATGTGAATGGAATTATACAAGCAGAGAATATGATCCTACATTTTACATTGACCAATTTACTTTCATATGCACCAAGATTAATCAAATTCATCCCTTCCTTCCCCCTCCCACTCCAAACAAACCTCTAAAAACCTATTAATAACAGCTTTGTTAGCTTTTTCTAAATAGTTAGATTATAATATTTCATGAAGAGAAAAATACTATTTGTTCATTAAGATATCAATAACAAATGTAATTTGACTATTCCAAGGATAGTGCATTTTTCTGGATAAAATAATCACAGTGAATTCAAAATGTATTCATCCCACAAAGTAATTAAGCATGTGCCCAACCTTAAAAGCGTGAGAAGAATGCACATAAGCAGTCCCATTGAAACACGACTAAGTGTTTTACTGACTCAGAGCCTGATGTTTAAAAAACACTGACATATTCATCATGACAGGATAGTATTAAATTAATGATAATGTGTTTAATTTCTGACAGAATAAATGCTAAATCCTGCCCTCTGATGTGTGCATGCAGTTCCCGTGCCTGTATTTTTCAGTGGGATTTGATCCTAAAAGAGAAAAGCAAATTGATACCTGCTAGTCATTTTAGTCTGCATGATATTTTTTTCTTAGATTTTAAATCATGTTTCTAATAACAACTGAAATGTTCATGACTAACATTTCAGCTATATTATGCCATAATTATCTAATCTAATCTATCCACTAAAGCAATGTAAAAAGAGGAGAAAGATAAAGAAGTTCATAATTTACTGACACTTTAAATATTTTTGCTAAGAAAATTCTAAAATAATTCATTTTAACAAGATGGATTCCATACCAGTTTGCACTGAGGTTTAGCGATTGTATCACATGCACACTCTAAAATAAAACAGAAACTGTCATTCAGAAAAGTATCTTGGCATTTGCATTAAAACAAAAAAGTGCCAAACAGCACCAAGTAGTCACTACAGAAGCCCTGCTGGCTTTTGAAACATCTCCTGCTGAGCCCAGTACTGTGGAGACAAATTGCATCTGACTTCTGTTCCAGCCTGACCCCCAATCCCAAATAAATGGATCCCATAGACCACTTTGCCCTGTAGCTATTAAAACTATTTATTTTACGATCTCTCTGAAAAAAGAAAAAATCTGGAAGATTAAGAGATTTCTTGCTTTGAGCTGGCTACTCCCTATTTCATCTGCGCACCAGCACCTCTCCATGGGAGAGGTATCCAAAATAGCCTGCACCCTGGGCAGGTTAACAGCTGAATAACTTTGATTATTTTGTAGCCTTCAGGTTAAAAGGCCACAAAGATCTTACCAGCTCAACAGGATCTAACACAGTTAAAATGAAAACAGATCATTTTACCACATGTACGATACGGACAACACTTTTCTGGGCTCCAAACTTCCACCAAAGACATCCCTATTGCACACTGGAATTCATGGCAACGATAAGTTTCACAAACTAAAAGAAAGAAAAAAATACCTTCAACATGTGGTTCTAAATTTTTTATTTATTTATTTTTTTAATGAACAGAAACACAAAGCACAGGCAATGAATTGCTCACTCATGAAAAGCTCTAGCCAGGTGGGGTGTGAGGAGTTGCATTTAAGATTGTTTTACAATGATCTGTGTTGATCTCAGTTAATCTCCACTATTCAGTGCCAGGAATGACCAGTACTATACATCTGTGTCATGCATGAGATGTTGCTTTATGAACATGATGTTTTAAACATTATAAGAGTATAGGTTCAGCACTGGAGAGGACAGAATTATATGCCCAACAGGAGAGAGATATCATTCCACCATTTATAGCACTGAACATTTATTACTAGGAAATTCAGTGCAGAGACTCTACTATTTTCATTTAAGAATCACAAAAAAAAAAAAATCAAGTCAACTTACCACACTGGTATGCAGGGCAACATCTATCTGTAGTGTTGCCATCCACGGTAAGCACTTCTCCTTCCTGGCATTTTGGTATCTGATCAGAGCAAACCCCACATGCTGAAGAAGATAAAGATTTAAATACAAGAAAGGAAGGGAACTGAAAATGTTATTGAGACACAGCACATAAGATTTTGCTAATTGTAACTGTATTTTGCCTGTGAATCACTCAGCACCCTCAGTCTTTTTACAGTACCCTCAGTCTGCCTGAACATAAATACAGTACACCCTTACCACAATGAACCCCTGGGAATCCAAGCCATTTGTTTGTTATAGCCAGGGGTTCACTATACTGAAAGAGCACTGCTGGTCTGATACCTCAAGCCCTGCAGCAGGAGTTAAGAACTCCTCCAGCCCTGGGGCCACAGCCCAAGCAGACAGCTCTCTGCCCCCTGCAGTAGCCCCAGGGCAAGAGAAGCTCCGAGCTTCCTGCTGCAGTGGTGGGGCTCCAGGTGGGATCCAGGGACCAGGTTCACAATAGCCCAAGGTTCATAATTGTTAAAGGCTTTATAGTGAGGATGTATTGTATCTTTGATTCCCAACAAAAGGCTTTATCCCTGACACTTGTTGTATCTTCTTACTTGAACTTGCAGCAAAAACACAGTATTGAATTTTTGGTATCACAGGCATTACTAGTTGAAAGATTTATGACATCAAACACAGGCAAAAGGACAACGGGTTGTGAAGGAGAAAGCTCCACACTCAACACACAGCTTCCTGTGCTAACAGAGTGAGCACAGAAAGCTGTCAGCAATGAAAATTCCTTTGGTACAAATGCATTTAAGGTTTGTCCCAGGTGGAAGTCTTTACTGAAACCCCAGCTATTTGACAGTTTTTCTTTAATGCCTTAAAGGTTGCATGTGTGTCAGGAAGATTCACCCTGTGCTCCACTGAAATCAATAAAGTGCAAAAACAAAGAGTATACTAAAGTGACACATACAGGACAGTTTATTGGCTGTATGATAAAGATCTATACTGCAGCAAGTGGAAATCTTGCATGATGCCAAGAGTGTTCTTTTATTACTGATCTACACCAACAGCTCTCAAACTTATTTGATCAGGCCCCCCTTCTTTGTGTCTGTAGTCATTTATGTGCCACTCCCTCCCATACAAATATACATATACCGCAACCCAGTTTTGAAGGCAGTGCCACGCCAGCAGCAGCACAGAAGTAAGGGTGGCAATGTGAAAAGTGATATTCATCAATGTCACTTTCCACAGCAGACTTAGTGCCACATTGCCACTTCTGCTGCCACCCTGGGGCTGACAGCCAGAGCCCTGCCACCTCCAGGTGAAGAAATGGGGTGGGAGGAGCCTGAGCCCAGGCTGCCTCTTGGTGAGGGAATGGGGGGGAAGGAAAGCCTGAGCCTGGGTGATGAGGCTCCAGCTGTTCCCTTTATCTCTGCCTCAAAGGTGTGCACAGCCCTTCTGCATGAGCCCCAGCCACCCAGGGCTGGCAGCCAGAGCTCTAAAAAAAAGAAACACTGCTTATGCCTCCCTTATAGACTCATAGACTCTAGGACTGGAAGGGACCTCGAGAGGTCATCGAGTCCAGTCCCCTGCCCTCATGGCAGGACCAAATACTGTCTAGACCATCCCTAATAGACATTTATCTAACCTACTCTTAAATATCTCCAGAGATGGAGATTCCATAACTTCCCTAGGCAATCTATTCCAGTGTTTAACTACCCTGACAGTTAGGAACTTTTTCCTAATGTCCAACCTAAATCTCCCTTGCTGCAGTTTAAGCCCATTGCTTCTTGTTCTATCATTGGAGGCTAAGGTGAACAAGTTTTCTCCCTCCTCCTGATGACACCCTTTTAGATACCTGAAAACTGCTATCATGTCCCCTCTCAGTCTTCTCTTTTCCAAACTAAACAAACCCAATTCTTTCAGCCTTCCTTCACAGGTCATGTTCTCAAGACCTTTAATCATTCTTGTTGCTCTTCTCTGGACCCTCTCCAATTTCTCCACATCTTTCTTGAAATGAGGTGCCCAGAACTGGACACAATACTCCAGTTGAGGCCTAACCAGTGCAGAGTAGAGCAGAAGAATGACTTCTCGTGTCTTGTTTACAACACACCTGTTAATGCATCCCAGAATCATGTTTGCTTTTTTTGCAACAGTATCACACTGTTGACTCATATTAAGCTTGTGGTCCACTATGATCCCTAGATCTCTTTCTGCCATACTCCTTCCTAGACAGTCTCTTCCCATTTTGTATGTGTGAAACTGATTGTTCCTTCCTAAGCGGAGCACTTTGCATTTATCTTTATTGAACTTCATCCTGTTTACCTCAGACCATTTCTCCAATTTGTCCAGATCATTTTGAATTTTGACCCTGTCCTCCAAAGCAGTTGCAATCCCTCCTAGTTTGGTATCGTCTGCAAACTTAATAAGCGTACTTTCTATGCCAACATCTAAATCGTTGATGAAGATATTGAACAGAACTTGTCCCAAAACAGACCCCTGCGGAACCCCACTTGTTATACCTTTCCAGCAGGATTGGGAGCCATTAATAACTACTCTCTGAGTACGGTTATCCAGCCCGTTATGCACCCACCTTATAGTAGCCCCATCTAAATTGTACTTTCCTAGTTTATCTATAAGAATATCATGCGAGACCGTATCAAATGCCTTACTAAAGTCTAGGTATATCACATCCACTGCTTCTCCCTTATCCACAAGGCTCGTTATCCTATCAATGAATGCTATCAGATTAGTTTGACACGATTTGTTCTTTACAAATCCATGCTAGCTATTCCCTATCACCTTACCACCTTCCAAGTGTTTGCAGAGGATTTCTTTAATTACTTGCTCCATTATCTTCCCTGGCACAGAACTTAAACTAACTGGTCTGTAGTTTCCTGGGTTGTTTTTATTTCCCTTTTTATAGATGGGCACTATATTTGCCCTTTTCCAGTCTTCTGGAATCTCCCCCTTCTCCCATGATTTCCCAAAGATAATAGCTAGAGGCTCAGATACCTCCTCTATTAACTCCTTGAGTATTCTAGGATGCATTTCATCAGGCCCTGGTGACTTGCAGGCATCTCACTTTTCTAAGTGATTTTTTACTTGCTCTTTTTTTATTTTATCTTCTAAACCTACCCTCTCCCCGTAAGCATTCACTATATTAGACATTCCTTCAGACTTCTCAGTGAAGACCGAAACGAAGAAGTCATTAAGCATCTCTGCCATTTCCAAGTCTCCCGTTACTGTTTCCCCCTCCTCACTGAGCAGTGGGCCTACCCTTTCCTTGGTCTTCCTCTTGCTTCTAATGTATTGATAAAAAGTCTTCTTGTTTCCCTTTATTCCCATAGCTAGTTTGAGCTCATTTTGTGCCTTTGCCTTTCTAATCTTGCCTCTGCATTCCTGTGTTATTTGCCTATATTCGTCCTTTGTAATCTGACCTAGTTTTCACTTTTTATATGACGCCTTTTTATTCTGTAGGTCACGCAAGATCTCGTGGTTAAGCCATGGTGGTCTTTTGCCACATTTTCTATCTTTCCTAACCATCGGAATAGCTTGCTTTTGGGCCCTTAATAGTGTCCCTTTGAAAAACTGCCAACTCTCCTCAGTTGTTTTTCCCCTCAGTCTTGATTCCCATGGGACCTTACCTATCAGCTCTCTGAGCTTACCAAAATCCGCCTTCCTGAAATCCATTGTCTCTATTTTGCTGTACTCCCTTCTACCCTTCCTTAGAATTGCAAACTCTATGATTTCATGATCACTTTCACCCAATCTTCCTTCTACTTTCAAATTCTCAACGAGTTCCTACCTATTTGTTAAAATCAAGTCTAGAACAGCTTCCCCCCTAGTAGATTTTTCAACTTTCTGAAATAAAAAGTTGTCTGCAATGCAGTCCAGGAACTTATTGGATAGTCTGTGCCCCACAGTGTTATTTTCCCAACATATATCTGTATAGTTGAAGTCCCCTATCACCACCAAATCTTGGGCTTTGGATGATTTTGTTAGTTGTTTGAAAAAAGGCTCATCCACTTCTTCCACCTGATTAGGTGGCCTTTAGTAGACTCCCAGCACGACATCACCCGTGTTTTTTACCTCTTTTAGCCTAACCCAGAGACTCTCAACACTTCCATCTCCTATGTCCTTCTCCCCCAGTCCAAGTGTGTACATTTTTAATATATAAGGCAACACCTCCTCCCTTTTTCCCCTGTCTTTCCTTCCTGAGCAAACTATACCCATCCACACCAACATTCCAGTCATGTGTATTATCCCACCAAGTTTCAGTAATGCCAACAATGTCATAGCTGTATTTATTTATTAGCACTTCCAGTTCTTCCTGCTTATTACCCATACTTCTTGCATTTGTATATAGGCATCTAAGATACTGGTATGATCTTGCCTCCCAGCTTTGCCCTGACCCTCGTTTCTCTTTGCCATTATAGCCCATGCTCCCTCCTGTTTCCGACCCATCTCCCAGGTCTTGTTCCCCACATACCAGTGGGGTTTGCTCACCTGTCCCCGTCGAACCTAGTTTAAAGCCCTCCTTACTAGGTTAGCCAGTCTGTGCGCAAATAAGGCCTTTCCCCTCCTCAAAAGGTGAACACCATCTCTGCCTAGCAGTCCTTCCTCGAATAGCATCCTGTGGTCGAGGAAGCCAAAGCCCTCCTGGCTCCTTGAGAGCCTCCCCCATAATTTGAGAGCTGCTGATCTACACTGCGCATGGACCCCACTGGCCCAGCCCTCAATCCTCCTTCCATGGAATCCCCAGCTCTGCTACAACATCATGCAGGGCTGTTTTGAAGCTCCCCAAAAAAACACACATGGGATAGTGTCTTCTGTTTCCCTTGCCCTATACACGCAACGAACAGTTTTTAAATGGCATCTGGGCTTTAAACAGCTGAGTTGGGTGCCCCATTGTGGCCTTAAATGATACATGATTATCCAGCTATCCTTGCCTATATGCTAACACGCACAGTTACATTAAGTGAAGATATCATACCACATATATAAGATATGCAGCAGGTCCCCTCCACACGAGCAGCAATCAGAGTCTGGTCTTCTCGGCAGTTCTGACTCTGCTCCACTGGTTCACACTTGGATGGGTCACATTCTAAAACAAGCACAAAACATTTTTTGTTAAATGTCAGTCTTTGGGCAAAAGTATGGTGCCCCCTTTTGCCTGCAAGAGCAAAGGAAGGAGGCACTATAGCATCACCAAGGTCAAGCCAATCTCAGAACAATATATCTATGTATTTAGATTTATGAAATAATAAACCAAAAAGCACCTACGTCCCAGACTCTGGACTCTTGTGTAAATAACATTCTCCATAACCACTCATCTTCATCCCTTCAACTAAATACACCATAGAGGAAGGTAAGTCAACAACTACATCATGCAAACTGCGTGCAGAAAATAAAAAGAAGGGAAGAGCACAGGAGGAATTTCTGTCTCTTCTTGCCTAAGACCGGGAGGAGGAGAACAGCTGAGTGGGGCTTCCTGAGCCATCTGGGTTGTGCAGGACAGTCACAGACAGAACAGCTCAGGAGGTAGCAAACTCATCAGCACTCTTTACATTTGAACTAAAGAAGGACCTGCATGCGCTAACCTCAATGCCTGCTTCCAGGCACCAGCAGGCAGAGAGGAGACCATAGGCTTGCAACCCCAAGTCACTCGGACAGAGCCCTTTAGAGCAGAGGAACACAGCTAGGCATGTTAGTCATGCCTTGGCTCAGCACTCCACAGAGTGCTAGGTCACATTTCTGCCTGATCCTCGCACAGAAGGCCTCTTTGCCAGTGCACCTGCACAAGATGCACTAGAATCCAGCCCTAGGTTTACAAGTGAAAGAGAGCTCTGTATACAGGCATAATGATGATGTCTGCACTGACATTTTTTTTCCTGTGAAACTCAATGCATTTTTGCAAATGGTTTATAGTTTCACTCCAAAATTTTCACACTATGAAATCCTACAAGAACGTCTAATCTGTAGCACATCAGAATAAGTTTGAATATTGCAAAACGCTGGTATAGTACAGACATTTCTGACAAAAATAGTTCTGTTATATGTTTTTACTTCTACATAAAATACCTACCACAAGTGTAATTGGGACAACAGGAATCTTCACGATAGTAAGTGACTAGCTTTTCCAGGCCCTTACATTCAGGGATAAAGGATTCACAAAAGCTCTGATTACAAACTATTAAAAAAAAACATACAAAAAAGAAATGATGAACTTCTACACTATTCAGTTACAGGTCTTTTATGTTAAATGGAAAACATCAAGTTGTGTTTCTGGTTCATTGTTTAAAAAAAAAACCCAAACAACAAAGAACACATGCAAAAAGGCTAATAGTGGGATTTTCAAAAGCGCTCAGCATCAGGGCCAGCTCCAGGCACCAGCATTCCAAGCAGGTGCTTGGGGCGGCAATCTGCAAGGGGAAGCAGTCCAGGTGTTTTTGCCCCCAAGCAGTGCGCTGAATTGCCGCCGGACGGTGGGGGCAGTCCATGTGCTGTTAAGGCGGCACACCTGTTTCCACAGTGGCGGCAATTCAGCGGCAGCTTCTATGTTCAGCTGTGCACAGCGGCACAGCTTCTGTCTTCTGGCTGAAGACAGAAGCTGTTGCCGAATTGCCGCCGTCGCGGAAATGCGCGTGCCGCCCTAATGGAGCAGGGACTGCCCCCGCCATCAGCAATTAGGCAATTAGGCATGCTGTTTGGGGCAGCAAAAACAGTAGAGCCGGCCCTGCTCAGCATTAGCCGAACTCTCACTGGAAGCAGAGTTAGGCTAAAGCTGAGCACTTGCAGGGTGACCAGATGTCCCGATTTTAAAGGGACAGTCCCGATTTTGGGGTCTTTGTCTTATATAGGCTCCTATTACCCCCCACTCCTATTCCAATTTTTCACATTTGCTGTCTGGTCACCCTAAGCACTTATGAAAATCTAACTTTAAAAATCTATTTCCCCTGGAGAACTCTGCAACAATCTGATCTCAATCATCATAGGCACGAACAACGATAGTAACTTGCAACATTTGCTTTTGAATGTGGGATCTCTTAGAAACGTACGTATATAAAAAGTTTCCCTAATTCTGATATGATTTTTTGCTACCAATTTACTTTTCAAAAAGGGTAAATGATCTCTATATTTCTTCCAAATTAGGAATTATCCTGTTGATTTATTTTTATTGACTAACTAAAAGAATCTATAGACTCTAGCCTATAACTGCTTTCAATAGCTGCTAGATGTATGATTCATTCAAAAAAGCAACAAATCCAGCTGCAAATTCAGATCCATATAAAGAAGCCAGGCAGCCACTATAAGAATTTTACCACATAACAAATCAGCTTTCACCATTCTGACTTCCAAAATAGCATGTGTAGTATAAAAACAAACCATAGCATAAAGGAAGTGGGATATGCCAGAAAGGACACGTCATATTTTCATATACTTTGTTAAGGGTACTTACTACATATCTTTTGAGGACAACAGGTCTGATCATCAGGAACAATCAGAGCCACTTCCCCAAAGCGCAGACAGTCTAACTCATGAATATCTGAGCAGTTGTATTCCACAGGAATAATGGTCTCGTTGTCAACACATTTGTGCATGCAGCATCCGCTAAGGGAGGTTTTCCAAATCTCCCCTACTGCGTGGGGTGCTCCCGAACTGTCTGTGCAGGCTAAATTATTGCAATAGAAGACAGAAATTTTTAATGCCGTTTCAGAGTTGACCATCTTGTTGTTCTACGGCATGTGTGTCATTGCAAACTAGTGTCTGGATCTGGGCTAATGGCTAATGCTGACCACTCCAAATGGAAGAGGGAGGATGGGTGTGAGTCAGCATCACTGGGAGGACATGCTGCAATGTTGGAGCTATAACTCCAGAGTACCCTTGAGTTAGGCATCATCAGCCCAGCCATCAGATAGGGAACTCCACTAATTAGTGAGGTCTGCTCAAGAATGTGGTCATCACTTGACAGATGGCAAAAATCAAAAAGGGGAGATCAATCCATACCACACTTTTCTTCTGGAATGCAGAAAGTGGTGTGAGCACGGTGAAGAATGGTCCCCTCAGAACAGACACAGCCCTCTGTCAGCACTGAGCAGGATTCTGAATCCTGAGGAGTGGATTCACCATTCTGACAAGTTCTTGGAATGTCACAGGCAGCTATACAGGCCTGGTACGAGGTGTCTTCTGAGCAGGGAAAGGCTAACAAGGAAATAAAACACTTAAAATAGACCACATTTTGAAGAACTATAGCACATAAGGGTATTGTCTGGTACAGAAGGGTACAAGCAGGGCTGTGTGAAATTCCCCTCCGTTACATTGATATGCATTGCTCAGCTCCTATATGGAATCAGAAGTGATCCACAAATTTACACAAAATTGTCAAGAGCAAACTTTGTAAACAATTTAACTCATTTTCCCTCCCACATAACATATTTTCCTCAGGCAATAGCTAGCCTTTTTGGGGGCAGTGGGGAGAGGGCCAGAGAAACCATCCCAACACACAATTTCTTCTCCCTCACAAACCAGTTCAGATTTTTAAAACATTTAAACATGTAGGTTTACCTTTAGATATATTTTTATTGAAATAGTTTGAATATTTCCCAGAGGAAATGAAATGACAAATATCTTGATTACTGTAGCGTCTGGCACAGGGGTGTCAAACCTGTGTCTCTGGAGCCACATGCGGCTCTTCGGCAGTTAATATGTGGCTCCTTGTATAGGCACCGACTCCAGGGCTGGAGCTACAGGTGCCAACTTTGTGACATGCTGGGGGGTGCCAGCTCTGCCACAGGCCCTGCCACCATTACACCCCTTCCTGCCCCCTCACCTGAGCCTGCTGTGCCCTCGCTCCTCCAGAGCTTCCTGCATGCCATGAAACAACTGATCGGGAGGTGCAGGGAGGCACTGATTGGCGGGGCTGCCGGTAGGTGGGAGATGCTGGTGGGGGGAACTAATGGGGGGCTGTTGATGTATTACTGTGGCTCTTTGACAATGTACACTAGTAAATTCTGGCTCCTTCTCAGGCTCTGGTTGGCCACCCCTGGTTCTGGCAAATCTTTATCAACTACATCAAGTTGCATATGCGGGCAAAAAAAGTCAACACCTTTTCACCCAAATGATTATGAATGGAACTACTGATATGTTGCCATACTTAGTAGCTATTGGCATTAATGATTCTGTTAGATGATACATATTGGTGCTGTCTTTTGTATCCAGTACAAACTGCTTTTGCACATTCTTCTCTTCTAACAGCTTCAAATATGGTTACATGAGGTATGTGAATGGGTAGTCGGTTTAAATGACAACATCTAGTCTCTAGTTTACAGCAACTCATTTTGATGTAGTTCTGCCTGCAGAACACGTAAGATGAGATCCTCAGCTGGTGAAAATCAGTGCTTCAGTTTTCACAAATTTACAGCAGCTGGGGATCACTCTTCTTTAAAATCTCAAATCTTCTATTTTCACTTGCAGTACAAAACAGTGTGCTTGCTTTAATCATACTTCTTGAAAACCTTAGGAGAATGTCACTCTTCTTTCATATATGGTAGCTCTTTACAGGTTTATTTGTGCTAATGAACAAGTGAGAAATTTTATTAAATCAGTGTTGTGGAAGGCCATTGTCCTGCAATGACCAGCTCATAGCACTGAAGGGAGAGATTTTTAGTGTTAATAATGGTCAGTCTCCTTACTTTAATGATTTCTACGATTATTATGCGTACATATTTCCTAAAGAATCTACAATGGCAAGGCTACTAATGTTAGCCAAAAATGGATCATCATCTTCTTGGTCTGAGAGCTGTGGGGAAAGGACATAGTTTTAAAAAGTTGTGTTGAGGCCCTGCAAGTCTGCAGTCTGGTCAGCACAGAGTGCAGCATGTTCACTACACCCCTCGATGTGATGCCTAACCCACACAAATTGCTTACTGGAATGATGGCCATGATGGGAGGTCAAAACTCAGTTTACAAAGAGAGTGCTTGCTCAGGAATGGGGAAGGCTCAAGTTAAAACAAAAACCCTAAGAGTTAGTTTGAAGAGGGAGTTGATCTTACTCAGCTCATCACTACCAAAAATAGTCATGATACCCCACAGGAGATATCCATCATGCCCCTATAATCACAGGATTCTGGGCTCTTAAAAACTGGATCACAACACATCTCCATCTAGCGACCAGAAAATATGAAGACGACTTCATTGTTTTTGCCTACTATGTATCCCCAGCAGAGGTCACTACGGTATAACAATAAAAGAGGGTGATGTCTCTTCAACAAGTTTCTAATACTTGACTATATTTCCAAACTTATTTTGTGAGCTCTATAGTAAAAATAATAATTTGTGAGTAAGAGCAGTATCAGCTGAGAAAGTTACCAACCTTACAATCTGCTTTGTAGTTCACAGTTTTCTATACTCGGACTGTATTTTTACTCAAAAATCCTGGCCCCAAAAAACAGTCCCTTTTATTTACAAAGATATCACATATGCCTGTATGAAACATTTTTTATTTGATTTCCAAACATTGTGTGGCTGTTTGTGTGTGTGTGTGTGTGTGTGTGTGTGTGTGTGTGTGTGTGTACGCGCGCACGCACATATATACTGTATATGAAAATATCATATGTCATGATTTTAAAGTACTGTTTTCCACAGAACTTTTCCTGTTCCATTTCTATTATATTATTCTTCTGGACCATGCACTCCTTCATCTACAGCATTTACAGATGGTAGCTGTAATCCATGTATATTCATACTGGTAGGTACAGACCATATTTCTCTGTGAGGCATTCCTTAATACTATTTTTGAAGAAGTATTCATCCAAGATCCTCTTCTCTCCAGTTAGTGCCCTTTATTTCCACACACCCTCTTATTGCTGCAGTCCTTCCTCCAGCCAAAGAAGGCTGGGTGCAGTTTTTTTCCAAAGCTCTTTAGTGTGAATCTGAGCATGGGCCAGAGAGGATCACTCCAGAGCAACAAGAAAAAAAAATCCTTTCCATTGTTCACTCTCTCCTGCAGCTATCTTAGCATGCTACCACCTGTCTTTGTTCTAGTTATCTGTCTAGATTCTAGGTGATTGATCATTCATCACCATGGCAGATGAGCACTTATTAAGCAAGAACTCTGATTCTAAATGTATTGTGACGCTGCAAAGCAAGCAGATCAGCTAATGAGATCTATTTCTATAAACACACCACACTAAAACATTATCTTTGATTTGTGATAAAGCATGCTTTAAAGAAACCTCATGCAATACACCTTAGAACACAGTACTTACAGCAGTAATCTGAACTTCTCCACTTTATGCAGATATTAAATTTGTTACACATGGCCACATAGGCAGCCAGTGCTACACAAGGATTCCGAAAGTATTCCACATCTTGAACCCACAAGTCACAGAATAATTCAGGTGGAACCTAATAAATAATAAAAACATGGATTAATGATGCACAGTGAATGTACCTTCATATCGTGATGCAATAGGGTGAACATCTCCACTACTTTGGAGATACTTTCATGCAATTATATGAGCTAGTGACAGGGAAATCACAAGGTCTGCCAGGCTGGACTGAAGGTATAGAAGAGGCATTGGGCACCCAGCCTTCCCGAGCAAATGAAGACGATTTATTTTTCAAGGGCATCTGAAAATGAAGGTTCCTGAATGTAAAAAGAATGCAGGGAACTCTTATTTTCCCTGAACCAAGTAATTTGGGATGCTTAGGGCAAAAAACTAATACTATTCTTCCCAGTGGGAGGCACAATCATTCTCGTCATGAAATACCTCACTCTCTGTTTTTCTTCCTTTTCCCTCTGTATTTCCATCTACACTTTAGCCTCTCATCTAGCATTACCCTTCTATTTCATGTGTGAGAATGCAGGGTATCTAGGTGTAGTCTCCTTTAGAGAGAAACACCTAGAAGCAATGATAAGTTTCCAATGCCTACTTTGGATGGTTGGGAGAGAATCCAGACTAATCTAGAAGACAGTTGGAAAGAATGGCAGCTGGGGACACAAACCAGCATGTTACCTACAGCTCTCAATATGTTCCTACCTCGTAAATGATTTCCCTCCACAGTTTGTCAAAAATATGTTTTTGTCTAACTGGTGCATTATGTGTTTGTTATTCACTTTAAGGTGATGCCATGTGGGGCTATTATGGGATAGATAGATTGGATGGCAGATGGAGTTCAGATACCAACCTTGAGCATACAAGATCCAATTCACCACTGTGTTACTCAATTTTTTACATAACTAATGATTTCAGTGGAGTCTCACAGATGTAGAAGTAGAGTAAGACTGTATTGAACCAGGCTCACCCATTAAAATGAGACAAAGCCTGGAGGTGGCAGAAGGCACCTCATAGGTTTGTTCCTACAACAAGGCTCCTTAGCTCCCATTGAGGAATGCTCAGCCAAGGTGGAATGGAGAGCTCAGGTTGCTCTAAGTGCTGGATGTGTCATAAAAGTGTTTAAATTGCATAGTTTGTATAGGTAACATTTTAAAAAGCATCTATGTCCCATTTTCACTTAGAATTCTAAGTCTCATTGAAAGTCACTAAGACTTAGGCTCCTAAATCGGTTTTGAAAATGGGACTTAAGTGACTGGGAAAATTGTACCTTATGTCATTATGTATCCCATGACCACTTTACACACCACCTTGACCAAGAGTATTGATTATTATGCTTGTCCATAGCCTGCAGCTCAGTCAAAATGAATATAAACAATCATGAGCATATTTCACTCTCTGTGCAATCAGTAAATTGGGTGTGAAATTCACCTCCATTACACTGATATGCATTGCTCAGCTCCTATATGCAATCAGAAGTGATCCATAAATCTACACAAAATTGTCAACGTTGGTCTTTAAAACCCATTAAAGCTTAACCGCTGGCTACATCTGAGACCTATTTGAACTTCAAACTTTTTTTCCTTTGTCTATATATATTTGTAAGCAGAGTCAGGATGAGCTCTACCCTGACATCTGGTGGAAAGAATTTCAGAGAGTGTATTTGCATAGGCACGCCTACCCCATCCCAGGCTGCCGAGCTGTGGGACTGCTTTGTGACAGAAATGACTCAACCTCAGTTGGGTGGTACTTGCTAGACAAGGGACATGGGTTCCAAAACCCAGTGAATTGAGAGAGACTGGGGACAGGTATCTGTGCCTGGTGGTATAGGCTCCTTGTGGAGCCAGAAACACCAGTTCCACCCACATCTCTCTCCACTGTGGAAGGTCAGAGTTGATTTTTTTATTCCCTTAAGAATCGAGATACAGGTTACTGAGCTGAACTTGCTTTGGGCTAATGGTGCACTAGCACTGGGGCACCCCTACTATGAGCTGAGATCACTAAGAGTTGAAATCACGAAAGAGCTGGAATTATGAGCTGAGAGCACTGAGTACTGTGCTAACTAGTGGGGGAGCCTGAAGCTATACTGCAGAACAGAGCAGCTGGCAGAGTGGAGTGGAGCGGTTTGTGGGGACGGCTGGAGCGGATCACGGGACAGCTGGTGGAGCAGAGCGGCTGGCAGAGCGGAGTAGCTGTGGGACAGGTGGAGCAGCCCACAGAGTGAGCGGAGCCGAGCAGTTTGTGGGGACAACTGGAGCAGCTCACGGGACAGCTGGTGGAGCAGAGCGGCTGGCAGAGAGGAGCAGTTTGTGAGGATGGCTGGAGGAGCAGAGTGGAGTGGCTGGTAAAGTGGAGCAGGTCGTGGAGAAGGCGGAAGCAGAACCCCACGAAGAGGCAGGGCAGTTGGCCCCGGATCACTTAAGGTGCCCCTTTCTACCCAGGCTGGGGGGAGGGACCTCTGCAGATAGACTCTCGAACTTTGGGGCTGCACTGACCCAGGACAGAGACTTTTGGATTGTGGGACTTTTGGGACTGTGGGTGATTTGGGGGTTGCTGGACTCAAGAGCCCAGGGAAAAGGACACGGCCCAATTTCCTGGGGTAGGTCTTTGCTCATGGTTTGGTCTAGGAACTCTAGTTGAGGTGTTTTCCCAATTTAGTGCTTGTTGTTAATCTCATGTAATTAAACCTTTTCTGCTACACCAAGACTCTGTGCTTGCGAGAAGGGAAGCATTGCCTCTTCAAGGCACCTAGGGGTGTGTGTAAGATTTTCCCAGGTCACTGGGTGGGGGCTCGAGCTGATTTGGCATTGTGTTACTGAAACGGAACCCCTGGATACTGAACTCGGCCCTTGTTGCTGCCAACTCAGAGGGGCAGAAGGGTTACATATTGTATTCTTAGAATTACCATTATAGGACCCACACTTAGGGTATGTCTACACTACGGGATTTTTCCGATTTTACATAAACGGGCTTTGTAAAACAGATTGTATAAAGTCTAGTGCACGCGGCCACACTAAGCACACTAATTCGGCAGTGTGCGTCCACGTACCGAGGCTAGCATCGATTTCCAGAGCGTTGCACTGTGGGTAGCTATCCCATAGCTATCCCACAGTTCCCGCAGTCTCCCCTGCCCCTTGGAATTCTGGGTTGAGACCCAGTGCCTGATGGGGCAAAAAACATTGTTGCAGGTGGTTCTGGGTACAGCCTCACCCCTCCCTCCGTGAAAGCAGCAGACAACCGTTTCGCGTCTTTTTTCGTGGGTGAATTGTGCAAACGCCATAGCACAGCAAGCATGGACCTTGCTCAGATCAAGACCGCAATCGTGGACGTTGTAAACACCTCACGCATTCTCATGCAGTCTATGCTGAACCAGGACCTGCAAAGCCAGGCGAGGAGGTGGCAGCTACGGCAGAGCAGTGACGAGAGTAATGAGGACATCGACACAGAATTATCTCAAACCGCGGGCCCCTGCGCTTTGGAGAGCCTGCTGGTAATGGGGCAGGTTCTAGCCATTGAATGCTGATTTTGGGCCCAGGAAACAAGCACAGATTGGTGGGACCACATAGGTTTGCAGGTTTGGGACGATTCCCAGTGGCTGTGAAACTTTCGCATGCGTAAGGGCACTTTCATGGAATTTTGTAACTTGCTTTCCCCTGCCCTGAAATGCCATAATACCAAGATGAGAGCAGCCCTCACAGTTGAGAAGCGAGTGGCAATAGCCCTCTGGAAGCTTGCAACACCAGACAGCTACCGGTCAGTCGGGAATCAATTTGGAGTGGGAAAATCTACTGTGGGGGCTGCTGTGATGCAAGTAGCCAAAGCAATCATTAAGCTGCTGCTACGAAAGGTTGTGACTCTGGGAAACGTGCAGGTCATAGTGGGTGGCTTTGCTGAAATGGGATTCCCTAACTGGTGGGAGGGCAATAGATGGAACCCATATCCCTATCTTGGCACTGGAGCACCAGGGCAGCCGGTACATAAACTGCAAGGGGTACTTTTCAATGGTGCTGCAAGCACTGATGGATCACAAGGGACGTTTCACCAACATCCACATGGGATGGCCAGGAAGGGTTCATGACGCTTGCATCGTCAGGAACACTACTCTGTTTAAATGGCTGCAGCAAGGGAATTACTTCCCAGACCAGAAAATAACAGTTGGGGATGTTGAAATGCCTGTAGTTATCCTGGGGGACCCAGCCTACCCCTTGATGCCATGGCTCATGAAGCCATACACAGGCAGCCTGGACAGTAGTCAGGAGCTGTTCAACTACAGGCTGAGCAAGTGCAGAATGGTGGTAGAATGTGCATTTGGCCGTTTAAAGGTGCGCTGGCGCACACTGCTGACTCGCTCAGACCTCAGCCAAACCAATGTCCCCATTGTTATTGCTGCTTGCTGTGTGCTCCACAATCTCTGTGAGAGTAAGGGGGAGACCTTTATGGCAGGGTGGGAGGCTGAGGCAAATTACCTGGCTGCTGATTACGCGCAGCCAGACACCAGGGCGATTAGAAGAGCACACCACGAAGCGGTGTGCATCAGAGAAGCTTTCAAAACGAGTTTTATTACAGGCCAGGGTATGGTGTGACTGTTGTGTTTGTTTCCCCTTGATGAACCCCCCCTTGATTGACTCATTCCCTGTAAGCAACCCACACTCCCCTTCGATTACAGCTTGCTTAAGGAAATAAAGTCACTCTCATTTAAAAATCATGTATTCTTTATTAAAAAGTCATTATAAAAAGAGGGAGAGAACTGACAAGGTATCCCAGGTGTGGTTTGGGAGGAGGATAGGAGGGAAGGAAAAGGCCACTAAAAATATTTCAAAGTAATAACAGCCTTTTGGTTGGGCTGTCCACCGAGGTGCAGTGGGCAGGTGCACAAAGCCTTCCCCCAAGCGTTCTTACACGTCTGGGTGAGGAGGATATGCAACATGGTGAGGGGTGAGTGTGGTTACACAGGAGCTGCAGCGGCACTCTGTGACCCTGCTGCTGTTCCTGAAGCTCCACCAGATGTCTGAGGATGTCAGTTTGATCACACAGCAGCCCCAGCGTTTCATCCCACCGCCGCTGATCTTCCTGCCGCCACCTCTCATCTCGAGCATCTCTCCTCTCCTCACGTTGGTCCCTCCTGTCCTCACGTTCACTGGCATTTTTCCTGTAATTTGATACCATGTCCTTCCACTCATTCAGATGAGTTCTTTCATTGCGGGTTACTTCCATGATTTCTGAAAACATTTCATCTCACGTCTTTTTTTTCCTCCACCTTATCTGAGATAGCCTTTGGGATGGAGTAGGGAGGTTTGAAAAATTTGCAGCTGCATGAGGGAGGTAAAAAAGGGAGAGAAGTATCTAAAAAGATACATTTTACAGAACAATGGTTATACTCTTTCACAGTGAACAACGCTATTCACCTTACATAGCACATGTGATTTCACTGCAATGTCGCATTTTGCATCTTAATATTGAGTGCCTGCAGCTCTGGTGTTAGAGATCTCACAGACGCAGGTCCAGGCAGCAGAATTCAGCTTGCACGCGGCCATGGTAAGCCATTGTCTTTCGGCTTCTGCAGCCTTCATATACACAGTGCCCTCCTTTCCCAAATACCAAGCAAAGCCTGTTCAGTGCTGCTTCTTTCCTGTTAACATGCAGCAGCAGAAACCACGCCCCCATCCAATTCTCTGGAATGATCGCTTTACCCCTCCCCACACCGCATGACTGGTATCATGGAAGATCCCTGCTAATCGCCCTCCTTCCCCCCCTACTGCGTGGCTGGTAGCAGGGAAGATCCCTGCTAGCAAAACGCAAAAAAGCTTAGTGCCATTACCCCCCCTCCCTTCCCCCCGCTTGGCTACCTGCAAGGAAGGATTTCTTTTAAGCAACAGGCAAACAGCCCAGTAGGAATGGCCATCTCTGTCCCCTTAATTAAATTCCTGAATTTCAATCAGGTTACCATGAACGATATCACTCTCCTGAGGATAACACAGCGAGATAAAGAACGGATGTTGCTTGAATGCCAGCAACCACCGGGACCATACGCAGTTAGGCTTTGTCATGCAATGATACTAGATTACTTGCAACATGCATGGCGTGGTCAAGTGTCCTACCATGGTGGACGGAATAAGGCTGCCTTGCCCAGAAACCTTCTGCAAAGGCTTTTTGGAGTACCTCCAGGAGAGCTTCATGGAGATGTCCCTGGAGGATTTCTGCTCCATCCCCAGACATGTTAACAAACTTTTCCAATAACTGTACTGGCCGCAAATGCATCCCAAGTCCTCAGGGCAAATAAATCATTAAAAAACGCTTCCTTTTAAATCATGTTTTATATTTACAAAGGTACACTCACCAGAGGTCTCTTCCATGGCTTCGTTGTCTGGGCTACTGGCTTGGGAGGGCTAGGAGGGTAATTTCGTCTGGGTGAGAAAAAGCTCCTGGATGTTGGGGAGAACGGAGTGCTGTGCGCTCTCTGCAAGCTTGTCCTCCTCTTCCTCCTCCTCCTCATCTTCCCCGTCCGCAGAATCCTCAGCCATGGCTGAGATTACCACCCCCACCTCGGAATCCACGGACAGGGGTGGGGAACTGGTGGTGGACCCTCCTAGAATTGCATGCAGCTCAGCGTAGAAGCGGCATGTTTTCGGCCCTGCCCCTGACCTTCCATTTGCTTCTTTGGTTTTCTGCTAGGCTTGTCTGAGCTCCTTAACTTTCACTCTGCACTGCACTGAGTCCCTGGTGTGGCCTTTCTCCATCATGGCCTTGGAAATTTTTTCAAAGGTTTTTTCATTTCGTCTTTTGGAACGGAGTTCTGTTAGCATGGAATCCTCTCCCCATATTGCAATCAGATCCAGTACCTCCCGTGCGGTCCATGCTGGAGCTCTTTTTCAGTTCTCAGGAGACTGTACTGTTACCTGTGCTGATGAGCTCTGCGTGGTCACCTGTGCTGGTGAGCTCTCCACACTGGCCAAACAGGAAATGAAATTCAAAACTTCACAGGGCTTTTCCTGTCTACCTGGCCAGTGCCTCCGAGTTCAGATTGCTGTCCAGAGCGGTCACAATGGTGCACTGTGGGATATCGCCCGGAGGCCAATACCGTCAATTTGCGGCCACACTAACCCTAATCCGATATGATAATACCGATTTCAGCGTTACTCCTCTCGTCGGGGAGGAGTACAGAAACCAGTTTAAAGAGCCCTTTATATTGATATAAAGGGCCTCGTTGTGTGGACGGGTGCAGCGTTAAATCGGTTTAACGCTGCTAAAATCAGTATAAATGTGTAGCGTAGACCAGGCCTTATTGTCTTTCCCTCTCATACCTTTCCAGCCCTTTTCGTTATCTACTGTCGTCTGTTTGATTTTAAGTGGACTGTTTTTCTCTTATATGATGCAGAAACATGAGTGCCTTTACTGGGGTCACTTTCAAATAAAATTGTATTATTCATATTAAACCAATATGGCAGCCACCGATTTTGAATGTTAGCTGCTGTAATGCAAGTCTCATACTGATCAGCTCCATTATTCAGTTAATTTTCAACAACAGATGTAAAGCTATAACAGGATGCACAGATGTCGCTCATGAAATTTATGATGCATTATTGCATTTAGCTACATTAAAAACATCAAATAAATAAAAATCTATTAAAATTAAATCTCTAATACAGTAAACCTCTGAAATAATTAACGTACATAAGGATGACAGCTACTGAAGGTCTGGTTCAACACCAAGCTGAAACATCTGGAACAGTCCATGACTGAACAATTCGTTTCCTGGTGCCTGTCTTCTCCAACATACTTTAATGTGCTTGGCACCTGCCAGCTGTCTATAAATTTCGATGAAGCATCAGTTTTGCTTAAAACTGTTCTGTTGGGTAGCATCAGGTCATTTGCTGAGCTTCCATCACAGAAACCTGCATATGATCATCACAGTAAACAATATGTTAGCACTGCTGTGGGTTGTGCATCTTTTTATCTTGATGCATAACTGAAGTTCAAATAAATTAACTAGCTTTTCTGATTAAAATCAATAAGCACAGGGTTTGTCTACACTCAGTAAAAGACATGCAGCTCTGCCATGGCTGGCCCAGGTCAGCTGACTCAGGCTTACAGGGCTCAGGCTTCCACACGGGGAAAAGTCTCAGATCTTGGGCTCGAGTTTGAGCCCAAACGTCTACCCTGCAATTTTATAGCCCAGCAGCCTGAGCCTACAAGCCTAAGTCAAGACGGGGGCTCTAAGACTCATTGCTGTGGATCATTTATAACAATGTAGACACACCCCAAGTATTGAACTATATACACAGCATATATTAGTATCAGAGTCTAATAAAATGTGGCAGATTGCTAGTAAGACCAAAATGCACAACTATTCATCCACAAACAAGCAAAGTGAAACTAAGGAAAAGAAATATTATTTTTGAAATGTAAAAGATGGAAGAAAGAAGGGGCACAAAGTAAGAGAAGGCAGAATTCTGCTCTTTGTACCAAAGGTGGGTGAAAGCAGATGTATTGCATCTAGAGCCTCCAGAAGGAATTCTCTACCTATGAGTTCTTAGGTACTAAGGAACTTAATATGGCCCCCATTAACATAATAACTTTGTGCCTCAAAATCTTTGATATATATAATCTCACAAACCTCTATGAAGTACTAAAAGAATTCCTCATGGATGCTCCTGGCATGGACTTCAGAGCAGGAATTATGTCACCACCTACACAGAAGGTGGAACATGTACCCTGCTCTGCAGCCAGTGAACTCTACCACCATTTGCTGGCAGTTAACTCTATTGCCACGCACGTTAGAACTTCCATAAGGATGTTAGTAGAGAGCTGGGACTAACATCCCACAGCCCCATGCATTTTATCAACCTCTGTGTAAAGGTGAAAGAGGAGGAGCCCTCCACAGTCTGTCCTGTTTGCCATAATGTACTGTAGCCCAACGGGGGCATCTGCCTATAGCATAAACCATCCATCCTCAACACCAACTGGTAGTCTCTGCTCAGGAGAGACTCACATCTGGAATGGCATGAAGATTGAAGGGAGGGATGCACTAATCCATTGGAAGAGCTGTTTAGGGCAGCTCAGAGAGTGACTGCCCATGCTCTGAGCACTCAGTTTCACAAGCACTAAACAAAAATTCATTAAAAAAATTAAAAGGACATAGAAGCAGCTCTTCGTTTAACCAACAATGCAAAAAGGGTAAATGTCATTGTGATATAAGAAGGAGTTCCCGTGAAATGTCTAGACGTACTTATCTGACACTGTATTAAGTTTTTCACACATACACACTCAAACATGCTGCTACCTGTGGGCTGAGTTGAACACCTATAGACTTCAGAGAAAGCATATTGAAGTGTAGCTTTTGGCACCCAGAGAGACATTAATATCAATCCTAAGCTGAAAAGAACCAGTCTTTTCTACATTCATTGCTCAGAAAGCAGCATCACATTTCATCTCTGTTTTAAACTAAAATAGTTGTGAACCTTGAAAGATCTTGGAACAGGGGCAATATTGTGGCAAGGCAGGAAAGATTATGGCAAGACATGTGGTCAATGTAAAGTAGCGAGGTGCTCCATCAATCACCTCTGGAAGCTATTTTTGGGGCCGTCAACTGTAAAAGCAACATGATGGACAAATCCACTATCCCATTTTTCTAGGAAGCACTGTTTGTTGCAAAGGGATTTTAGAAAGTTCCTTTTTCTCACAGTCTCTGTACTTATATGGACTAGTTCCAAAGATATTTGTCCAGTAATTCAAGAGGGATCTAATCCTTTCTCAATGAAAGGAGAATTGGCTCGATTTTATCATTTTTTACCCATACATGGGGCCAGATTCTTCTCTCATTGAAGCCACTGGCAAAACACCTATTGATTTCATTGGTAAGAACAGGCCTTTGGAGAGAAGAAATCTTTTGGAAGCTGCAAATAGTTCATGGGGAAGCTTATTTTTGGCTCATGCTTTTGTCAGCATAAAGAGGCCTTGTGAGGAGATGGAGTTTATGAAACAAAATGGGATGAATATGATGAGACTCACAAAGAGTTACTTTCCACAGGACTGTTGCAAGTCTCTCCCACCTTCATATCTTGCACAGGTGAGGAGTAACTCCCACTGTAAAAAAGATTTATCAAACAAAAGGCTGAAGCCAGACTGACGTGCTCAGTAGGCATTTTGTTTCATCACAGTTCTGCAGCCTGGCCAGGCTGTGTGGCTATGAAACACTAGTGTAATTCAGACTCAGCCTTGCCCTTCATCCCACAGCCAGCAGTCTGTGTTTGGGAGGGTCAGGGATAAAAGTGGGTCCTCTGTATCCAGTGTTGGGGTGTAGTCTCCCTGCTCCCAAAGTAGTATTGGAAATGCAGCTTTCAGCAGCAAACAGACCGAAAGATCTTCCCTCCTAGGAAATTACGGTATGGGGGCAGCTCATTCTATTGTGACCCCTCCAGTTCTGGAGCACATGTTATTGAAAGGCTCCTACTGAGGCACCCAAGTTCCCTTTATCTTCCTTTCTCCTTCAGGCAATGACCCTCATGATCCTCCCCAAACCCATGATGCCTCAACAGCTACCATTTTTTGGGGGGGAGGGGCAGAGGGTTCTCTACCTGAGCCCCCTATTGGCCAATTCCCTATTGTCTATGCTAGAGCTTGTTCCAGGAAAAAACCTTGTTGCCACCAAGCAGGAGCACCAAATAGCTCCCTCATGTGGGTGAAGTGGAGAAATTAAGAGCCATAGGGGCAAATCTGCCAAGAAAATATGGAGTAACCCTCTGCAGAAGAAGGGCTTGATGCACCAGCCTAGAAAGAACACACAAATGTCTTGTAACATTGTTAACAGGTAATGTGCATTGGAAATGTATTATTGAATTCCAGGATTCTCTCTGAGATAGCACTCAGGCTAGTTAAACAAAGAAATCCTGCAGGCTAAATATAATCCTAGGCTTAACGAAACATTTTATCTTTATCTTCTTGATTCTGTTTATTCTAAGTGAGATGGACATTAAAAAGGATTAGGACTAAGTCAGAAAAAAGAAAGAAAAAAGCTCAGAATAAAGTGAACATAATAATCAATTTTATACTGATATTAATTTCAAGCTCTCCTTCTCTGGGACATGTTACTGTCTGTGGGACATGGAACTTGACTGAGCTATCTCTGGTATTTGATACTGTGCTACACATATGTGCCCTTTCTGAAATTGGCAAGATAGAGTAATGATGAACTTTGTATTCCTGATTTCAAGCTCCACTTTACAGCAGGGGATAATTCAAATGTCAGAGTGGAGATTTATATCAATGAATATAGCACTATAGACCTAACATCTCATCCATACAACTTCCAGAAACAATGAAACCATGTGTACATACCATAGAAACCTAACAGTGATCATAATTTAAAAGTTATTAGCATACACACACACCTCTGAACTAATTCAGCAACAAGATCTATGTAGACTGCTTCTATGAAGTTAATAGCTATTACTATCCCTCCCATTAAATAAATACAGACCTTTGGAAAGTGAAAACAGCAGATTGTATTTCCTATCTGATGGATAGCAAACACTAAATCTATTAATGACCTTATTTGACACCAACGGTGGCATAATGTAAGACACATTTCATCCTTATGAGTAGGCTGTCTATTTGGACATTACTTCAGTGTTTGTGCCTGTGATTCAAATAGCCTAAATCCAAAGGCATAATTCCAAGAAAAAAATAATTGCACTTCAGCAGCTGGGCATCAAATTAGCATTTCAACAATTAACATGGTTAACAACAGTTCTATATTTACACTATTTAAACATTCACAACTATCTACATTGTTCTATGATCATCCTTTTAGGTTCCATACTGACACGTGTAAGCCTGAACCTGCTCAAGATATTATTCGTAACCAGGAAAAAGCTTCTCCCTTCTTCAGCAAAGCATTTGAACATTTGAGTGCTTACAGTACTCTCTACTTACCACATAGTCCCAAGACTTTTGGTTCACTGGTTGTATTTGACTCTATGATCACCATACCAGTGCTGTGAAACCACTGAATCCTGATATTTGTTGGTGTTTCAATTACATACATGAAGCCAGTGTCTTCAATTTTAAATCCATATTTTCTAACTGTAGGCCTGGCATATCTTGAATTTACAGTTATCTAAAAAAGATGGTATAAACAAAGGCACAGCAGTAATCTGAACATCTCATTATACTGGAAGCTATTCTTCTACTATATGTGATCACTATATGTCCATGAAACTTTTGGAATGAAACATGAATTGGTTTTGTTATTCATTGGAAACACATTCCAGGTTTTCCAAAATGCCCTGTGAACATGGTCTGACTTTTGAACCAGCCTAGCCCAAATTATGGTGTCAAGAGACAGGCATGCAAAACCTAGTCAACTCTTCTACCATGCAAAACTCAGCTGTTGCCATAACAAACTTTGATCATTTGTACAAAAGCACTCGATGAGGGGGCTAAAATGAAAACATTTGATTCTTTTCAAACAACTTTTAAGTCACTGATCGTTTGAGACTATCCTTACGATTTCTTCATACAACACTGGCAACATATTTGTCTGTAGTATAGGGTGAGTCACAACTGGGTTTCTTCTTTTTAAAAATATACTTTGAATATGTACACACAAGAAAAAAAAGCTCTCAGTTAGTTGCTATTGAAATAACCATCCTATCACTAAGGGGGATCACTCATCTAGGATCAAACTACTGGAAGAACTGAACATTTGAGATAATAAAAAGCTATGGTTTTATGGAAATACTTTCTGTAATAAGAACAAAACTAGGGAAATGATAGATAAATTGTTTCTAAATGAAATAAATCTATTCAAAATTTCTCATACACGTCTCTTTAAGGGGAGATGATTGGAGCTATAAGGGTACCCCCAGGACAGTGAGGTATGTCCAGCATGATTGTAAATGGGAAGCATTGTACAGGATACATGAATGAATTAAGAGTCTTACTAAAGATTCATGACTTATTTGTTGTGTGCTCTGGATCACAAATGGACTCACCCATTTCAATCTGTTGTTTCAATTTTATGAGTTACTTTCTCAAATTTCAAACTTTTAGTATTGTACAAACTCCATTGTGCATGCAGAGAAAAAAACCAATGAGCAAGTGTGTAATCCCCATTTGGAGGCACCGGAAAATTTCTGACAATGTATAATGTTAATAATTAAAACAGTATATAACAGGTTTATTATGCACCTTACACCGCTATCTATAATGTGTAGGAGAAAAAAAAACTGTGATCATGGAAGACTTCAGTTTGAACAACATATGCTTGGGGTGCTCATGCTGCCAGTACTAAAACATCCTGGGGATTTCTAAACTTTACAGATGACAATTTCCTAACTCCAAAAGTGTTGCAGCCAGCATGGGGGAACTATATTAGTAGACCTTCTCCTAACAGAAAAAGAGGAACTGATCACAGAACTAAAAGTTAATGGTAGCTTAGGTGCAAGTGATCATGACTTGATCACATTTATAATGTGCAAGCAGAATAAAGTCTAGAACCATAATATATATACACTTGGTTGTTTAATAGGGCCAATTTCACAAAGGTGAAAACAATTCTGAGCCAAATCAGCTGGAAGGAAGACTTTAAACAGAAAAAATGTGAATGATAATTGGGAAACATTTAAGGACACTTTATCAGATGCCTGTAATGGGGTCTACAAACCTCATGCTGAGCAGAGTCAGAAGGGGGAAGAGACCTTCTCCTGCTTACAGGCAAGAAGCTTGACCTCCCCCCACCCCCGCCAACTTCCTGTCATGGAGGCAGGCACCCACAGCTGCAACCAATAGGGAAAACAAAGCCTGCTATAAAAAGAGAGATCTCAGAGAAGGAAAGTGAGATAGAAAGGTCTGGGACAGTGAAAGGGTAACAGCCCTGCACTAGGCTGCCTCCAGAGAGGCAAAGAGACTGAAGCAGACCACTAATTAGAGGCCAGGGGCCAAGAACTCTCCTGACCAAGAGCCAACCACAGAAAGCCAGTGGGGGCAGTAGAAACCCTTCAAAAGACCACATCAAAGACTGGTATGAATGCCCAAAAAGCCATAATCCCACAATTGAGGAAGCTTGTGCTGGCTAAAAAAAAACAATGTGGTTTACAGAAGTGAAGGTAACAAATAAATAAATCATTTACAACAAATAGAGGAAAGTGGGGATTGATAGTAATTAATATAAATCAAAAGTTAGGAATTATAGAAATTGATAAGGGAAGCTAAGGGACAGAAAGAGAAAGCTATCACCAGCAGAGTTCAGGAGAATAAGAATTTATAATAATATATCAGGAAGGAAAAAGAATCTTAACAATGATATTGGTCCATTATTACATGGAAAAGGTAGAATTATTAATAATAATGCAAAAATGCAGAAATGTTTCAATAAATATTTCTATTCTGTATTAGAGGAAACAGAGATGATATATAGTCTCATCATATGGTGAGAACACTCTTTCCATCCCACTCGTATCTCTGGAGGATATTAAACAGAAGCAATTAGTTAGGCATTTTTAAATCAGTAGGCCCAGATAACTTGCATCGAAGTGATTTAAAAGAGCTGGCTGAGGAGCTCGCTGGACCAATAACACTGATTTTCAATATGTCTTGGAGCACCGAGGAAGTGCCAGAAGACCGGAGAAAAACTAATGCTGCGCCAATGTTTTTTAAAAATGTAAACGGGATGATCCAGGTAATTTTAGGCCTGTCGGTCTGACATGAATCCCAGGCAAGATAATGGAGCAGCTGATATGGGACCTGATTAGTCAAAAACTAAAGGAAGATAATATAATTTAGAAAATCAGCATGGGTTTTTGAAAAATAGATGCTGTCAGACTAACTTGACATGTTTTTCCCCCATGAAATTACAAGTTTTGTTGATAAATATAATAGCATTGACATACTATATTTGGACTTCCGTAAGGCATTTGACTTGGTACTTCATGACATTTTGGTTAAAAAACTAAAACAATACAAAATTTACATGGCACACATTAAATGCATTAAAAGCTGGCTAAGTCATAGGTCTCAAAATATAAATGTAAACGGCGATTTATCATCAAGTGGGTCTGTTTCCAGTGCGGTCCTGTGGGGATCAATTCTTGGCCCTATTATATTTAACATTTTTATCAATGATCTGGAAGAGAACATCAAATCATCACTGATAAAGTTTGTGGATGACACAAAAATTGGGGAGTTGTAAATAATAAAGAGGACATGTCACTGATTCAGAACAATCTGCAGTCACTTGGGAAACTGGGTGCAAGCAAACAATATGAATTTTAATATGGCTAAATGTAAATATGTAAATCTGTGAACAAAGAAATTAAGCCATACTTAGAGAATGGGGAATTCTATCCTGGGAAGCAAAGATTCTGAAAAAGATTTTTGGGGGGTTGTTCTGGATAATCAGTTGAATATGAGCTCCCACCAGGGCCAAAAGAGCTAATATGATCCTGGGATGTACAAAAGGGACTCTTGAATAGGAGTTGAGGGGTTATTTTACCTCTGTATTTGACAATGGTGTGACCACTGCTGGAATAATGTGTCCAGTTCTGATGCCCACAATACAAGAGGCATGTTGATAAACTGGAGGGGGTTCAGTGAAGAATCACAAGAATAAGTAAAAGACTAGAAAACATGCCCTATAATGATATAGAGTCAAGGAGCTCAATGTATTTAATTTAATAAAGAGAAATTTAAGGGGTGAGTTGATCAGTCTGTAAGTACTGTGACGGACTCAAACCAGTGGGGTACAGGAGTCTGATAGAGGGCAAATATACTGGTCACTGGGTGAGTAGCTTTCTGTTCCCTGAGTGACCAGAGCAGGGGCTGCACTAGAGTAATCAGGAACCTGCTAGAACCAATTAAGGCAGACAGGCTGATTAGATCACCTGCAGCCAATCAAGGCAGACTAATCAGGGCACCTGGGTTTAAAAAGGAGCTCACTCCAGTCAGGTGGGGAGGAGCTAGAGGAGAGGAAGTGTGTGTGAGGAGCTGGGAGCAAGAGGCACAAGGAGCTGAGAATGAGAGGGTGTGATGCTGGAGGACTATGGAGTACAAGTGTTATCAGACACCAGGAGGAAGGTCCTGTGGTGAGGATAAAGAAGGTGTTTGGAGGAGGCCATGGGGAAGTAGCCCAGGGAGTTGTAGCTGTCATGCAGCTGTTACAGGAGGCACTATAGACAGCTGCAATCCACAGGGCCCTGGGCTGGAACCTGGAGTAGAGGGCAGGCCTGGGTTCCTCCCAAACCTCCCAACTCCTGATCAGACACAGGAGGAGTTGATCCAGACTGTGGGGAAGATCACTGAGGTGAGCAAATCTGCCAATAAGCGCAGGACCCATCAAGATAGAGGAGGAACTTTGTCACAGTACCTACATGGGGAACAACTATTCAATCTAGCAGAGAAAGGTATAACACTATCCAATGTCTAGAAGTTGAAACTAGACCCATTCAGTCTGGAAATAAGAAATTTTTAATGGTATGAGTAATTAACTTTTACACAATTTACCAGGGATAGTAGTGGATTCTTCATCACTGGCAATTTTTAAATCAAGATTCAATGTTTTTTCTAAAAGACAAATTATCTTGGGGATGTTCTATGACCTGTGGTATACAGCAGGTCAGATTAGATCACAATGGCCTTAGAATCTCTTATTCTATTAAGGGGAAAGTAAAATACTATGTAAATAGCAAGAGAGAACCAAATAAACAAACAAAATCCCCAAGAACTTACTTTTCTGTTTAAACGATCAACGATGATTTGGTTTGACAAATATGTTAAATTCAGCATTGCCAGGCACAGTGAAGTCAAGTTTAAGTGACTCTGCAGAGAAAGCAAAAATTTTGAAATTTTGTTAAAATGTGAATATTTTTACATGCTAATTATTTAGTATTTTTAAGTAATGGGACACTAGGGGCATGTTCAGTTTTTGAAAGAGGAACACATCTGCTGAATGAAGTTTATACAGATTAACTAAGAAGAATTTCTTTCTTTGTATGAGCTATGTTTGTGGAACAATGTTCATTTAAATAACATTCCTTCAGGATGTCTACATTAAATGTGTCAATTTATTATGTTCTGGAAAACTGTGTTAAACCATCACATTTCAAAAGCTGAAATACAAGGAGTTCATACACAGCAACACCACTGATTAGGGGCATGGAAAAGAATCACATGAAGAGAAACTGAAAAGATTCAAACTGTTTTCCTTAAGGAAGACACAAATATGAGGGGGAAAGATAAACGTACACAAAACAACAAGTTTTCTAGGAAAGTCGTATCAGGAATGTATGCATAATTCTATTTACCCTCTTGTAACACAAGAATTAGGGATATTCAATGCAACTGATAGGTAGCAAATTCAAACATCATAAATGAAAATACTTTTTCACACACTGCATAATTAGCCACTGGAACTCATTGCCACAAGATATCATTGAGTCCAAATACTCAGACAGGTTTATAAACGAGCCAGATATTTATATGGGTAACAAGAATGTCCATTTATAATAGTAAAGACTGGGGAGGAAACAAAGGGTTTGGGAAGTACAAACTCTCATTTTCAGGTCATAAGCCAATGTCTAAACTACTGGGGATCAGGACAGAACTATCCTGGGGGGCAAGTTCTCCTGTAACTGCTTCCTTCAGGGTTTCTTGCACTCTTCTGTGAAACAGCTGGCACTGGTCTCTTTTAGAGAGTAGATACTGGGCTAGTTGGACTGCTGGTCTGATCCAGTGTGGCAATTCCTGTGAACCTTTGTCTTTGAAGTTTGAGTTTGGCAATTTGCAATGCAGAAGTCTCTGCATTAAGCTGTTGAGATTCATATATTCTAAGATGCAGGTAGCCTGCAAATATATGACAGGGTGAGAGCCCAGAGGGAGTTCACGTGTTAATTATCACCCTGCAGACTTCATACAACAGAATGTAGAGGGGATCACTACGGTCTGTTTAATTCTAAATACAGGAGTTTCCCACTGTGAAGCCATATAAAGAAAGATACACAAAGTTGGCATTTACTCTACTGAAGTGTTTAACACATTATTATAGACCTGGATAGTTGTGTGTGACACATATATGTAATCATTTAACCTCTCAATATTTCAGTTCTGCCATCTGTACTATGAGGTCAACACTGACTAACCATTAATCCTGCAGTAATGTCATGAGAAATTATGCATATGCAATAAGGTGAAAAAAGAAAAGCACTATTCTTTTAAACAGAGATATTTAAAATGTATTTTAATAATTTGTAATTTAAAAATCCCATATTACTTTATGTATAAGCATATACAATAAAAACTTCATAGAGTAAACTTTTATTCACTGTACTGTTTAACCTTGTTTAGCAAGCAAGGGCATAAAGAATAAAAACAGAGTTAGTTACCATGTTGGTGTTTCGGCAGTCAAGGATATGGATGGTTATAGTTTCATCTTGAGTTTGGCTAATAACGTAGGCTGCCTCTTTAAATAAAGCCAAATGATTCCCATCAAAGCTTACAAAGCTCAGATCAGAGAAAAATGTGCAACGACCTAGTTAAAAAATAAATAAAATAAAGACATTTCCTAACTTATTTCCTTGTTTTGGTGAGCAATATAAAGTATGCAAATAAAATTGCATAAATGTATGATTTAATCTTATTTCCTCTAAGGGTTTACTAACTCAGCAAAACATTTTCAGCTATTTTTTTGTATTTTTGTGCTATTTTTTGGACAGTAAAGATCTAAATTCTGCATGTTTCAATAGGAGCCTCTTGCAGGCATCCAAGAATAGAATTTGACTCATACGACTAATACAGATATAGTCTGTGGATTTTCATGGACCACAAGCTACTAAAAGTTACGGAGCCACTACAAGTAGGAGTCACATTGGACCTTGAGTTGCTTCCCCTTCTAGTTTTGCTCCTGGACCGGGAGCTCTAGTGGAAAGTTAGCTTCCTTTCCAGCCCTACTGCTAAAGTATTTGTGCTTCAAAGGGCCCAGAGTTCTACTCTCAGTCATTACAAATCAAAAGACCCTGGGCAGTTACTTGCACCAGTTGTTTGCTACTATGGATCTAACGCTGTTCTCATTTAAGTCAACAGAAGTTTT
This sequence comes from Gopherus evgoodei, assembly GCF_007399415.2. NCBI lineage: Eukaryota > Metazoa > Chordata > Testudines > Testudinidae > Gopherus > Gopherus evgoodei. The sequence goes on along the minus strand of NC_044325.1, from coordinate 108,567,860 downwards.
GCCTTTGACTGAAGTAAAATTAGGCTTCTATGCTGTATTAAGCAATGAATAACCTGGAGAAGATGTATATAAACTCGATCTTCTATTCCTACTCCAGAGTCCAGAAAATAGAAACTTTAATTCTTAATCTTCTTATAAATTCAATAATTTGTTATAAAACTGAATTAATGTAAGTACTACGTAAGTAAAACTTACATGCACATTCCCATTTTGGGCAGCATTTGTCACCATTGATCTGAACAGCGAGCCCTAGAACTCCACAGCTGGGCTGAGTTGCATTGTAAGGGCAGTTCTGTGACTTGTTAACTTGGATTAGTTGTCCATTCAAGCAAATGTGTTTTATGCACTCATTCTCTGTAATTGGCTAAGACATATTTAAAAGACATAGGTTACCATTCTTATCAAACTAAAGACACAACTTTGCAGAACGCTTACTGAAAAGACAAGTAGGCCTGATTTTCAGGGACATTGAACACTCGCAAACCCCAGTGAAGGCAATGGAAGCTGTAGGTGCTCAGCACCACTGAAAGTTACACAATTTGTGAAGATGGTACAAAACCACGGTTCTGTTCTAAATTCCAGAACAACATTATTGATTTTAGACAATACATCAGGCAGAAATACAGAAAAGAAGTATGCAAGGATCATAGAGATGGCAAAGATGGCTGAGTAAGTTTAGGGAATAGTCATGACAGGAAACAATCTGCCAGAAAGTGGTAGATTGTGGTTCAAAAGATCCCTTCTACTGAGGAACATAAATGGCACATGGTGCCAAAGGTATTCCATGAAAAATCACCCCTTTTGGAAACTGAGGTCCAAAGCAGCATTACATTGCAGTAATTATGAAATCCACTAAGTGCAATGGAGTTCCTCTAGATTTACTCACATGTAATTGAGATAGGTATCTGGCCCCATAGTTTGATAGATATTTTTAATACTGAATATAAAAGTATATGGCACATAAATAATTATTTCAGCACTACTGGTAAGGGAACTTATCCATACATAAATCTACATTCCCGTCTATTTACACATGGGCAGAGAGATAACCATGAACAACGTTACTCACTACACAAGTTTGGAGCGTTGCTGTTTCTCTAGCTGGCATGAAAACTGATGCTGTGACTCCTGAGATACCTTCAGCTGTTAGTCCACCAGAATACTCTGTAGCAGACTCATGAAGTGGTTTGGTAGATAAATAGGCAAATGAAGGAACTGATGCAGCCATTGTAGCATTTGAGTGGGTTGGCATCATTAACATCGGACTCTCTGAGGGTGTGTGGACCTCAGTTACAGACAGTGTTCCAAGTTTTGGAGTTTGAATAGTGCCTGATGATGCAGCACTAGAAGAGGCAGTTTTTTGCTCAGAGGATGAATATATGGTGGATAAAACCGATACACCTAGTTTAGGAGGCACAGCAGTTATATTTGTGAAATATGGAGAATGAAACGTCTGTGTTGTTTTTAAGGTGGGGGTAATCAAATCTGTGACGCCTGGCGTATAAAGAGACTGGGATTCTGTAACCAGGACTGGCCCTGCAGGCTCTGCTGTTTCAGAGGTGATGGCTTTTTCTGTTTCTGAAGCAACAGAAAAATATATGGGTTTCCCTGAAAACAATGAGGTGGTGATGGCTTCTCTTATTGCTGCTGTTTTCCCTGAAGTAGCTGATGTTGTAGTGATGTTTTCCGCTGTTACACTACTTACTGATGAAGGTGCTAAAACAATGGCTGTAGTCAAAGAACGTGTGGTATCTGGTAACACTGTTCCTGATTGGAATGTGGAACTGTAGGAAGTAGTTGAAAGTGGCACATGCTTAGACAACACCACAGTCTTTTCTGTAGCACTTTTGCCCATTGACGTGGATGCTGCTGAGATCACTGGTGTTAAAAGGGCACCTGCTAATGACTCCTCCTCCATTGTGATGGGAGTTTCTGATGTTTCTGGTAGAATAAGTGATGGAGATGTTAACTTTGATAAAGGAAATATGGCTATAGAGACTGTAGGTGTCTGACTAGAAACTATTGGTTCAGTAACTGCTGTCTGCTTTGTGGATTCAAAACTGGAATCTGACTTTTGGGTAGTAAATGATGGAAATTCTTTTTTCATTGTAGCTAATGGTGATGCAGTTGTAATTACTTTCGATGAAAAAGAGAGGGGTCTTGTGCTGACAGTCAAATCTATTTTTTTTCTGGTTGAAGTTGGGAGTTTTGTCTGCAAAGCTGAGGCAGTTCCCGGTACGTAAGTCTGCACGACAGTATCAGTTAAGGATGACTCTTTTTCAGTAGTCAAAAGAACTTTAGCTGGAACTACTGAGGTAGGAGATAATGTTGAAAGAGCCACTGCAGGTCGGGAGGTAGTTAGGAATGGGTACAAGGTGGTGAATTCTCCTATAGATTCTGTTGTACTAAAGACAGCTTTTGGATGAACAGTGGTGGTCAAAATTTCTGTTGGAGGCTGGTAAATTGTGGTACTTTTTTTGCTTTCCAAATAAGGTTTGGGAGTTGAAGGAATATGTTCTATTGTTAATTTGGTAGTGAAACGTGGTATAGCAGATTCCTCTCTGATCTGTGGAGAAACCATCACTGCTGATGAAGATTGAACAGAGGAAGTACCTACTGAAGTCGTAGCAAAGGAGGTATAATCTTTGATTAATGATATTTGAGTTGTAGATGCTGTTTGTTTTATTGTTTCTGTGATGGTTTTAACTGTAGGCTTTGAGACTGTGGAAACTGTTTCAGTCTGTACTGGGTGCTTTGAAGTGGCTGGCTCCTTAGGTATTTTTTGTGATAAAGTGTATGGGGAAACGGATGTACCTGCCAGATGCTGAGCGGTAGGGAATATGAGAGGTGACTTTGTTAATGGAGGTGTAACAGAAGTGGGCAAAGTTGACTTTTCTTTGACTGCTGTCACTTTTTTACTAGTTATTAGTCTGCTGCTGAATTCAGAGTATGGGGATACTGTGGCATCAGTAATATTCAAAGTGACTTTTGCTGGCAGTTCCGCAGGTGATGGTGATGTTAATGAACTTGGTTGCTCTTCTATAGTGGATATGGTTGAGGCAGTCAAATGGGGAGTCTTTCCTTCTGTTGAAAAAGTAGATTTTACTACTGATGTTCTTGGGTATAAAGTTACGGTCATTGTAACAGTAGCTTCAGATGATGTGTGCACAGAATTAGTGGCTGTCGTTGATATCTCTTTTCTAAATGTGGATAGTGGAAGCAGAGTAGTGAAAGGCGGTTGGGAGCTTGCTGGTGGTGACGAAAATGTAGCTGGCTTTCTGGAATGTACACTAGTAATTTTTTCTGTTTGTGCTTCATCTGGATGGACAATGATCCTTGTTGTTTCAGTCTCATTAAGAAGAGTATATGGAGATTCAGTGATGAATGTTGTTTGCATTGTTTCCAATTGTTTAGTTACCAATGGAATTGTAGGGACCAAATCCATGATTTCTTTTGCTAAAGAAGATGTTTTTGTTGCTGATGTCATTCTAATAGTGTAGGGTGCAATGCTCATTTTTGTTGTATTAAGAAATAGAGGTGATTTGTATTTAGTAGATGTTCTTTGTGAGAATGTAGTTGACGTTGCTGATAATTCATAGGGGCCTATTATTTTAGATGTTACTTTTGTGGACAAAGGAATAACTCTGGAAGTAGGAGATGAAACAGGATATTTAGTGTACAAAGTAGTCAGGGTTTCTGTCATATTTAGAACTATGAATGGTGTATATTGAGTAGTTGATGCTGTTTGCAAAGTTTCTTTTGATTCTGCTAAAGCTGGAGAAGCAGCACTTATATCGGACAATGAAGGCCTTTTTGTAGGAAGAGTGCTGGGTTTTGCAGTTGTAGTTGAACTAGAATACAGTGAATATGGAGAAAAATATGAACTTGATGGCTGCTCCACACTTGTGGTTGCTTGTATTATTTCTTTTTCATCGGTTGTAAATAGGAAGCCAGTTATTCCTGAGGATGATGATGACAACAACGGTGACATCTCTTTAGTTTGCAGAGTTGCTGTCTTTGCACCATGAGTTGTGGCAAGGAATACCCCTGCACTACCTGTCAAGTTTTGAACCATATATGTAGGAGTTTCAGTAATTGACAGTGTTACATGTAATAATGGAACAGGGTGTGTAGATAGCAGGGAAAACGTGGTCTTTGTTTCTTCTTTGGTTAAAGCAACTGTTCCTTTTGTTGTTTCTGAAGTCATTGGTGGCTTCAGTGTAAATAATGTAGTAATCAGAGGAGAAAATGAAGTTTCAGTGACATTAGCTAATATGGAAGAAGTTTGTTCAGTACTTGGTTTTGTTCCTTCTGAAGTTCTTGTTTGATTTGTTGTTGGTGCATAAGAGATTTCCAAAGATGGTGACATAGTGTATTTGGTGAAATATGTGGTGGTTTGTTCTGTGGCTGATACCAAGTAAGGGGCTATAGTTTTTTCTGGTTTTAGTTTTGTTTCCACTGTGGGACGTATCCCTATTTCTGATGTTTCCGATATTGCAGTAGTTGTGACTGGTGATTCTGTTACTCTTATTATTGACGATGTCCCAGTTAAAATAAAAGTAGATGTTGGTTTGCCTTCTGTTTCAATGATTTCAGTCACTGCATGTGTTGTAGTTACAGTTTCAGGCTCTGTAGCACTCAGTACCTTAGCAGTGGTACCACTCATTGCTTGTATACCTGTAGAGATTTCTGTAGTGGCAGGAGTTGTCAGTGGAAAAACATCAAGTACTGAAGGGAAGCTTATATTAGATTTTGGTGATACAGGCATTGCAATAGTGCTTTTGCCGGATGATGTAGCTCCAGCTGAATATGTCGAAATATTTGGTGATATAGTTGTGGTTAAAACGGTTGTATTAGGAATAAGAACAGTTGAAAATTTAGTTTTTTCTATGGTTGCACTGAATTGCCACTTTGATGCATGTGTTGTTTTTGTGTCTTTTGTTTCAGGTACAGGAGATGTAGTTACTACTTTACTCAGAACTGCTGCAACTGAGACATTGAAAGAACTGGAAGTTACATGTGAAAGAGTTAGTGTTCTCATAGTGGACGGTGAAAGGCGAACATCAACTGAAGGCTCAATGCCTAAAACCAGACAAAAAATAGATGTTAGTTTGTGAATCATTATACTGGAATCATTAAGCTATTAGAGGTGGAAGGGATCCATATTAAGTCATCTAGTCCTATCTTATTTTTTTTTCCTTTCTTCCGGTTTCTAATATTTTTTAGAGCTTCTAAGAAAAAAAAGTTAGGGAAGGCATTGACTATATATTTAATGTTACTGCAAATTTATGAAAAAGGAACCTCTTAATTTTCTTTATAATTTGTCTTATATTTTAGGAGAGAAATTTGTTTCAACTGAAAAGCATGTTAAATGATAACTCAAAATTTATGAACTTGGGCATCTAAAGTTAGAAATGTAAAAACTGCATTGGGTCACTAAAGTAAGAGGCCTAATTTTCACTGATATATTGCCAGGACTCAAAATCTCTGAAAAATCAGGCCATTATGTAGGTCCCTAAATATGGACTTTGATGTCTAACTTTGGACACCATGTTTGAAAATTCTGGCTATACTAGTTTAGGTATCTAATAATGCCATAAGTTAAGTATCAAATTAAACATAACGAAGTGAAAATTTTTAAACATACAATCTTCAAAATACACGCATCTTTGAGTGACTTCATCCAACACCATATGGAGAGGACACATGGGGACACATCCTTCCACTCTAAAAGAGAAACATAGTATTAACTATTCAAGCAGTCGGTTATAGACAAAGTATTAAATTTTAAGAAAGCATTCTACATTTCTAAATAATTTAAGGCACAGGACCCTGATAATGGACCTTTCTAATTCTCATCAGCTCAGGACATTTCTTCAAGATGCAGCTGACCATGTTTCCATTCTTGCAGATCTGAGCTAACGTGAACTATGTAATTCTCTATCTTTGGAATGATTGTCGGTCCTTCCAATAATAAAGATTTTCATTTAGAAATACCAGAGAGCCATTGCCCTCTGGAATAAAATTTTGTTCAATAGTTTTGTTAGGGACAGATATGGTTGCTGCAATGCCATCATGAGAGGAGCAGGGCCAGAACTATTTGACATTAGCTGACTACCACATCTTTTCAAAGATGCTCTTAATTTAGGATACCCACTATCTTGAAAGATTACTGCCATTCAAGGGCATCACTTTAATGTAGCTACCACAATGGCTACAATTCCACTACTTCCTCCTTCACTTAATTTTGATTAATGAATATGGTACCATGGCACTGAACTATATCCAGTGCCATATGTACTTACCATTACATACTTCTATTCTAGAAAAATGCAGATACTTACTTTGGTATATCCTGACAGTTTTGTCCCAAAGGGTTTCTGCATGTTTTGAAACAGGGGCTTGTACAGGCATCATAACGCCATTCACACGTAGAATGGGCTGGAAACTTAAATTTGGCATCTGGAAGAATACATGATTTATCATACAGAGAAATATATACACAACAATATGCATATACACACATTTATATGCGTGTATATATATATCTATATTTTTAAAAATACACACACGTACACACTATAGTGAACACACTTAAAAGGTTCATTTTGGTTTTAGAAATATTACTATTTCTATTAACTGTATTTAAAATGGGGGATATCTTTGAAGCTTTTAATATCTCTGAAACTGGAATGAACATTAAGTGTATCCACTGTATATTACACATGCAAACTGTTTTACACTATGCAGTAGAAAATGTGACATTGTATTCTAGTTGACATCTATTTTCTAGTGCATACTAAAACAATTTGAAGACTGACAGTGCAGCAAGAATTAACAGAAAATTCAGCAATATTTTTAAAACAATCTTCATAAAAGAATAAACTATATAACTTTTCTGATAACTGGCTGAACTGTTGTGAATTTCCAGCGGGGAAACAACATGAAACCAATGTGAATAATGTTGATTCAGTAAGATCATTACTATGAAAGCCTTAGAAGAACATGCTACTTTATTTAATGTGCTACTTTAATGATATTTTTTAAAAGAGGTTGCATCAGCAAGAGTAGTCTATTTGGTGTGCAAAATTAGGCAACACAAGGAGACTTTCCAAAAGGTTTGTACAGTGCGATAGCTTTTACTTTAGAGGTAAACTGAAACACCATTTCAAACAAGCAAGTAATCAGAAATCATTACATTTAAAAAATACATTCTTAATGGTTGATCGTTTCAGAAACAGTAAAAAGGCAGTACAGAAACAGTAAAAGTAATATAGATTTTTCCTGTTTATCATGATCAAGCACCACTCCAAGTCTTGGAAAACTACAATCACAGTTCACACATTACTTTAAAAAAGGGTGTCCTGTTAAATGAAAGCGATACTATGGTGAATTTAAAAAATCACCTGCATCACCTTAGTAGCATCTTTGCAGAACAGTGTTTATTAAAAGGTATTAAAATCACAAAATTGACATACAAATAGCAAAAGCAGTTAGGGAAAGTGTGAAATTCTTGTGCATGAGCCAGAGAAGAAAATTAGGAAATTTTCATTAATAAGTAGTGTTTCACAGATTTATTAAATAATGATGCCATTTCATAGAGGAAGTGTTAAGAAAACAACACACACACACACACACACACACACACACACACACACACACACACACACACACACACACACATAATTGAAGGCCAGTGCTTAATTTGTGGCAGGGCTGAATCCTGGCACCTCTAAGCCTGGTAATTTATAACCCGGCACCTCTGGCTTTGCTGCATCAGTTCTGAAAATAAAAAAAACTGTTTGAGCCCCAGCATCTCTTTCATTACAAACCTAGCATTGCTTGAAGTTCTCCTTTGCGCTAGCCTGATCCTGCGCTATCTGTTTGCACACAAGTCCCCTTGTGCCATGTTAGATGAGCCTCAGGGCTTCTCAAAGATCTGCTAGACTTCAACAACTATAGGAAACCAAAAATGTTTCCAGGGGTCACAATATCATTCTGGTATCCTAACCCAAGCCCCTTTTCTCTGGTCGCACTGGCAGTGGGAGCAAGGAAAGAGTGCATTATATGAGCCTTCCTTAGCAGGTTAAACTGGACACCAGGCCAGATTATGCTACCTAGGCAACCTGATGCAGAGCAGTTGCACCACACAGAACGTTTGAGTTAGAGATTGGGGAGCAGTGTTTATTACTTGAAAATATGTTTTGCTACCATGTACGATCCTGTTTTTAGAGTGATATTCAAGACTTCTGTCCTGAAAAAGCTCCCACTGATATTAGCTTCAGTGAGGAGTGTGAAGTATCAGGCTCTTTAATTCACTGCTATTTTACACTTGTTTAGAGACATGTGACTCTTTTCCAAAAGATGTCAAAAATTTGTCTCTTCAGCCTACGTACATCTGCACTTATGGGTAGTTGTTATACTATTACTAGTAATACAAGTCCCCTTTTGCTTGATAAAAATAATAATTCTCATAGAGCAGAAGAGAATGTGTAAATCAAGTTTTAATATCTTCCCCATTTTCTATATTGAGTGTACCTGTTGCCACCTAGTGTTATCCTCTAACAATACCAGTCTGTATAATATCCCTGAATTGTTATTTCTATGAGAAACACTGGTTTTATTGTAGTAGCAAGTGAATTTACTAAATTACATTTGCTGTAAATTATTAAGGATGTGTATCCTGTTCCAGTGGGAGAATCTGCAGTTGCTTAAATCTGATAGTGACGGGAGGAGGGAATACTTTACATACAATTTTCACTAAATGCACAGGTTTTTATAGTCTGTGTAACAGAGTTGATATGCAGGCAGGAGCCATTATATGTTCTACATTCAAAATTAGATAAAAGCCAAACAGATTGGGTCTGAGCACCTACATATCCCAGTAACTTCAAACAGAGTTGCAAGCATTCAACACTTCTAAAAATCAAGCCCAAAGTTCTTTAGAAAGCATATATTTCTAACCAAGTAATGTATGGGTTTCATAGCTGTTTAGTAAACTCAGTGTCCCAGGTTCATAACCATGGTTGCTATATAAACTAGGCTTGGCAAAATTCAATTTTTATTTTATAATTTTGACAAATAATATAGATGTATTGTAAGCAATATTTTTAAATGTTTATGTATTTAAATGTTCATAGGTGCAGGAAATTATAGAAGGGGTGTATGTCAGACAATAATTATTTAATGACAACAGATGTTGAGATCCAAACAGTTACAGCTTTATAACCATTAAAACACAAATTGTCAACATCAACTTGTCAAAATATACAAAGTAAATATCCTTAAGTTCTCAAGTAGCATTTTTCTTACCATGCCTATGTGTTAATTTCAATTATCAATGGAAATATTTTCTCATTGGTTTGTGAGTACAGTGAAATCCATATTTACTGCCATTTACCTATAAAAATCTAATTCTTCCAAGCCTATATATAATCCAGGCATGCTCACATTAAAACAAACAAACAAACAAACCACACATCCTGACTGAATTCCCAGGATGTTTTTACATAATAGAAAGCCCTGAATTATATCCCACCAATCTCAGCAAGACATATCACCATACTAAGCAACAACCAAAAAAAAAGATGTTATTTCCTTTTTTAAGATGTTCATGAGCAAAGTAGATAGACAAAGTGTGTGCTAGAAATAGTCTATTAAAACAGTAACCATAACTGGAGAAAATACCTTAAATATTCTTTTATTTCCCATTTCCCAGAATAAATATTTACTTTTTTTTGCCTGTGTTTCTGCACTTTATAATTCCAGAATGGGACAGACACTGGAGGTTTTCTGAAATTATTAGATGATCTAGATCAGTAGTTCCCTGGGGGTCCACCAAGCAGAGCCAGCGTTAGACTTGCTGGGGCCCAGGGCAGAAAGCCAAAACCCCACCGCGTGGGGTTGAAACCCAGGGCCCCGAGGCCCACCACCCAGGGCTGAAGCTGAAACCTGAGCAACTTAGCTTCATGGGGCCCCAGGCAATTGCCCTGCTTGCTGTCCCCAACACTGTTCCTGGCTTTTATATGCAGAAACAGTTGTTGTGGCACAAGTGGGCCATGCAGTTTTTATAGCATGTTGGGGGAGCCTCAGAAAGAAAAAAGTTGAGAACCCCTGCTCTAGATGACTATGAGCATTTACCCATATTTTACAGTACTTTATTCTCAAATCACTCACGAGTACACCTTATAACACTAAACAGACAAGTCGGGGGAATGGTAACACACGTTTAAATTACATGCTTTCTCTATGCGTAAAATCTGGAAAACTGAGTACTTGAAGGCATGTGCCAAGCGCCTCATATGAATGACATTTTCAGACAGCGTCTAGTAATACAGGGGTGCATGTCTGTTCTCCATTTCTCAGAAAACATGGGTAGGTAGTGGGTGAAATTATGAATGTTGCTGAGTAAACACTTGGCAAATTAAAATTGTGTGGCCACTGGAGATCTCCCATTCCAGTCAGGGAATTTCAGACAAATGAGAATGTTAAACTGAGCAAAGCTGGATTTTTGTAAGTGTGTAAATTACAAAACGAATGCATCTAAGCACTCATGTCAGCTACTAAAATGCCTCCAGAGGAATGGATTAGAAGAAGGATATACCTTCCAGTGATCAGAAAGCAATATTATAGTTATCCCTTGGGAGAAAACTAGATTAACCCAAAAAGCTGTATGAGAGTAGAGTACCGAAGGAGATTGTGCCAAAATATCTGACTCGGGCAAACTGCATTGAAAAATTATGGGAAAATACACACACAGTTAGGGCCAGATTGTGACTAGCACTTGTGCAGAAGTGTTGAGGGAAAGCATGTATCTATTGTGACAAAGTTCCTCCTCTATCTTGGTGGGCCCTGTGCTTATTGGCGGATTTGTTCACCTCAGAGATTCACCATGTGGGTCGGGGAACAGCCAAGAGACCTTCCCCTCAATTCCTCCTGTGTCTGATCAGGAGTTGGGAGGTTTGGGGGAAATACAGGCCTGTCCTCTAGTCCGGGTTCCAGCCCAGGGCCCTGTGGACTGCAGCTGCGTAGAGTGCCTCCTGGAACAGCTGTGCGACAGCTATAACTCCCTGGGCTACTTCCCCATGGCCTCCTCCTAACACCTTCTTCATCCTCACCACAGGACCTTTCTCCTGGTGTCTGATAATGCTTGTACTCTTCAATCCTCCAGCAACATGCCTTCTCACTCTCAGCTCCTAGTGCCTCTTGCTCCCAGTTCCTTGCATGCACGCTACAAACTGAAGTGAGGTCCTTTTTAAACAATTAGCCAGCCTGTCCTAATTGATTCTAGCAGTTTCTTCTTAATTGGCTCCAGGTGTCTTAATTAGCCTGCCTGCCTTAATTGATTCCAGTAAGTTCCTGCTTGTTCTGGAACTGCCCGTTACCTTACCCAGGGAAAAGGGATCTACTTAATCTGGGACTAATATATCTACCTTCTAACATGCTCCTGTAGCCATCTGTCCTGACCCTGTCACACTATCTATGTACTTGTACTGGGTCCTAACTGTGTAATATGTGAGCCTTTCCCCTTTACTGTGCACACCAGACAAAGGCCAGTCATAACTGCAGTCCTGTGCACACATTAATAGGGGACAAGTCTTTTCCCACCTATAACACAATCCATATAATGGGCCAGTCACACCAGGCAAAAGCAGGGTACATCATCCTAATGGATGGTGAAGCCTGTGCATTCCTTGTCCTTTGCACACCCTGAAGCTCAGAGAAGGATTAGGACTCCTTGAGGCTCTAGCCTTTCTGGGCTCTAGCTGGGGTGGTGTGAATTCATCACTTCCCTTACTCATTGTAATATCATCAGATGTGACTCCTACCTGTCTAGTGCGTTAACCTGCCTATCCAGATCAAATGACTTCTAAACACAATATTGCTGCAGCCAATTTGTGTCATAAGCTACAAGTCATATTTTGGGAGTCCTTGTGCCTTAAGATTCATTAGCACTAGGGCTGTTGATTAATAATGGTTAACTCATGCGAATAACTCAAAAAAATTAATCGCAATTAAAAAAATTGTGATTAATCACAGTTTTAATCACACTGTTAGACAATAGAATACCAATTGAAATGTATTAAATATTTTAGATGGTTTTCTACATTTTGAAACAATTATTTCAATTATATCACAGAACACAAAGTGTACAGTACTCACTTTATGTTATTTTTATTATAAATATTTGCACTGTAAAAAAGAAATAATATTTTTTCAAGTCACCTCATAAAGAGATTGAAATACAGTACTTGTATCATGAAAGCACAACTTACAAGGATAGATTTTTTTTTGTTACATAACTGCACTCAAAAACAAAACAATGTAAAACTTTAGAGCCTGCAAGTCCACTCAGCCCTACTTCTTGTTCAGCCAATCGCTAAGACAAACAAGTTTGTTTACATTTATGAGAGATAATGCTGCCCGCTTCTCATTTACAATGACCCCTGAAAGTAAGAACAGACATTCGCATGGCACTTTTGTAGCTGGCATTGCAAAGTATTTACGTGCCAGATATGCTAAACATTCGTATGCCCCTTCATGGTTTTGCCGCCATTCCAGAAGACATGCTTCCATGCTGATGATGTTCATTAAAAAAAAAAAAAGTATTAATTAAATTTGTGACTGAACTCCTTGGAGGAGAACTGTATGTCTCCTCCTCTGTGTTTTATCTGCATTCTGACATATATTTCATATTACAGCAGTCTCGGATGATGACCCAGTATGTTGTTCATTTTAAGAACACTTTCAAGACAGATTTGACAAAATGCAAAGAAGGTACCAATGTGATATTTCTAAAGGTAGCTACAACACTCGACCCAAGATTTAAGAATCTGAAGTACCTTCCAAAATCTGAGAAGGATGAGGTGTGAAGCATGCTTTCAGAAGTCTTTAAAATGCAACACTACAATGTGGAAACTACAGAACCCAAACCACCAAAAAAGAAAATCATCCTTCTGCTGGTGACATCTGACTCAGATGATGAAAATAAACATGCGTCGGTCTGTATTGCTTTGGATTTTTAATCGAGAAGAACCCATCATCAGCATGGAAGCATGTCCTCTGGAATGGCGGCTGAAGCATGAAGGGACATATGAATCTTTAGCGTATCTGGCACAAATATCTTGCAATGCCAGCTACAACAGTGCCGTGCGAACACCTGTTCTCACTTTTCAGGGGATATTGTCAACAAGAAGAGTGGGCAGCATTATCTTTGGCAAATGAAAACAAACTTTTTGTCTGAACAATTGGCTGAATAAGAAGTAGGACTGAGTGGACTTGTAGGCTCTAAAGTTTTACATTGTTTTGTTTTTGAATTCAGTTATTTTTTGTACATAACTCTACATTTGTAAGTCCAACTTTCATGATAAAGAGATTGCACTACAGTACTTGTATCAATTGAATTGAAATATACTATTTTTCATTTTTACAGTGCAAATATTTATAATAAAAATAAATATAAAGTGAGCACTGTACACTTTGTATTCTGTATTGTAATTGAAATCAATATATTTTAAAATGTGGAAAACATCCAAAAATATTTATATAAATGGTATTCTATTATTGTTTAGCAGTGTGATTAATCATGATTAATTTTTTTAATCACTTGACAGCCCTAATTAGCACCATTTCCAAATGAGTGCAATAAATTCCCTACCAGGTTTCATCCCTGAGCAACTAATGTTGCAATTTGAGACGTTACATGTTTTCTTGCCAGGCAAATCATGTTAATTTTCTCTGGGGTTTTGATCACTGCATTGCATTATACAGTTTTTGACATCTTACTCCTATGTCTATAAACTGATGGCCAGAAACTAGAGCAGACTGAAGCAACTGGTGGAGTCCTTCCACCCAGTACAGCACAGAACACCTTCAGTTACCACAGACTGTAACAGGAGATCAGCGTATTCTACAATATGCTCAGCAGCACCTCATAAGACTAAAGCACACAGATAATGAGCCCACCTACTATATCCACACCCTTTATGTTACCACAGCAGTAATTCATGCTGTGCTTAAGCCAGCATGAGAACTGTGTTAAGTGTATCTCAGTTGTAAGTCACATAGGGCCAATTAAATTTCTACTTCTGTTTATTATTAATTATTATTATTTGGAGTGTCTAGAGGCCCCAAATCAGATTAGTGATCCATTATGCCAGGCACTATACAAACACAGTAAAAGACAGTCCCTGACCCAAAGAGTTTCCAGTCTAAATAGACCAAACTTGGGACGGGAAACAGAGGCACATAGAGGTGAAGTGACTTGCCTGAGATCACACAGCAGAACTCAGGTCTCCTGACTCCTAATCCAGTGCCCTCTTCACTAGACCCCTCTGCCTCTCCATTTCGCCACTGCTCTATACAGTTTATGAACAGTAATATTGATAAGGATTAAGGAACACCAGGGGGAAAAAAATCAATAAAGTCACTTATGCACCCATTTCTGCAGCCTGGTACAAAAACTTTTCTCTCTCCTATATCAATTATAGAAATTAAATTCCACAGTGGACCTAGACTTTTATTGTCACTATAGCTAGTGTACCCCCATAATATAAAATGTAACTTCTTTATATGTGCTTCTGATACTGTGGATTTCATCTGTATCACAGTACCTGCACTTTATGTTGCCATAAATCACTAATCACTAATCAGCCATTTCCATGTCATGCTTCCCATGTTTACAGTGCTTACAGTCTTCCTCTAACATCTTGCACTTTATTGTATTTTGGGTGATACTGCAGTTCACTCAAAACAAAGCAGTGATGTTCATTTTACTGACAATGAGCTAAGCTTTTTACATCAGAGGTTTTATATGTTTCTCTATCAAGGATTTGTCATGGCATTTGAAGGAAACCACATATCTTCTGATGAAGTCTATCATAATTTGCTTTCTATCCAGTGAAATGACAGATCCTTAACAGAATAAGGAGTTATTCTCTGGATGACAATCATTCCAGTTTACATGCCAACCAAACCCATGTTCTACTACCTGAGGAAGAGCTGAACACCTTAGTAGGTCAGTCACAGCTGATGAACGTGTTAGTACAGAAATTTCTAATGTGAATTGGGGCATATACTTTGCAATATTTGTATATATTTTATCAAACACCATATTTAGCTCTGTCACAGCTGTTTGGATATTGGCGAAATACTGTGTTCTCTATACACAATGCCATAGGTTTTAACATATTAATTCCCTTTTTCCTAACGTCTGAAATTTATTCTTTGATCATAAATATCCTACTATTTTTTTATATTCTGACCAAGAGAATAAATAATGACACTGAGATCCCAGTTCTCCTGAGTCCTAACCCTATAACTGATGCACTTGATGTTCTCTTGAGTCATTTAGACCCACATTTTTCAGTGTTCACTAATTTTGAGTATCCAGCTTAAGTCAAGCAGAGACTGATGTTCAGAGGTGCTGTGGAACCAACATTCTCGTTGGCTTCAACCAAAATTTGGGGTGCTCAGTACTTCTTCAAATCAGGCCCTATGTGTTCAGTACTGGGCACCCAAAAACTGAAACACTCAAAATAGATGTCCTCTTTTGAAAATGTGACCCGAGTCTCTGGGCCTCTATTTCCCATTTGAAATGGGGATAGTAATATTAATTTACCTACCTCATAGGAGGCATTGAAATAATTAGGGAGAGGAGGCAGCACACAGGAGTGATTGAAAGTCAGACAAAACTTGGCTCTAAATGTGCAATTTCATGACCAAATGTATTACACAAATCACAGATACAAAAGTAAGCTGGGCTCTAGGACTTAAGTGCTGCAGTGGGAGTTGAGGGTGCTCAATACATGGAAGGATCAGCTTGCCTCAAGCTTGCCTACAGCAATCCATACACCAGTTATATGCCTGCTTTCTTGGTCTGCTTCTATTACAATTTTTCTGTTGCACAAATAAGAAGGTAAAATATAGTCAGCAACTGACTACGCTGTGTGACTTTATAAATATGTATCTAATGTAGTGTCTCGCTTTATAGAGGAGCACATATCTGATGCAAATACACTCACATGAAACTACAGCATTTCCTTGCTTTGCTAAACACTGGCTTAGCATAAGCAAAATCCAAATCCAAAAAGCCCACAAAGTGCAAAAGTACATAGGAAAGGGTACTGAGGATCAGGCAGCATCTGAAAGAACTGAACAGGCAGGCAGGAAGACTGGAGGAATATTGGAGGGAGTGGGAAAGCAGCCAGAAAACCTCACAGGAGGCACATGCCTAATTGTTTTAATGATAATTATTTTTCCATTAGTCTAAGACTCACTGATTTTTACATGTGTAGATAATGCCTTCACTTTGTTTTCAGGTTTTCAAACTCTTTCCTTATTTCTTTTGCTTTAGATTTTCCACTGTTCAAGGATACAATTTGCTACTGTTAGTTTTCATTTTCTTCTCAGAATGCAGGCAGTGCTAGTCATGACTATCAATTTATAACAGCAGCTCAACACTGCTTCACCACTTAGATTGGCTAGTGCCTCAGATACATGCTAAGGAGAATGAAACTATCTGCCCACTCACATGCAAGCACCAATAACCTCTGCTCATGTACTTTAAACTCCTGCACTGAAGCCTGTAGGCAAATAATACTGGCAGAATGAACTGCTTCCCTGGTCAAAATATAATCAAAACCAAAAACATAGTTATCTAGCTCTCAGGTATAATTGCCTTAGCTACCTCACAGCTATTGATGTGATTTCTGAGGCATATACTGTTGCTATCACAACAGATTAATCTCTTCTTGCTTATTCATACAAACACAGGAGGTCAAATGCCCATTTGTGATATAAATAGCAGGTTCTGATGCCACTGTAAAGACAGCTTGATGCTGACAGATGCTGAGAACCTGTAGTTCTCATTGACTTACTTGGGATTTGCAGGTACACACAAATGTACACAGTAGTTCCTCAGTATCAGGCCCAGAATAATGATCACTTGGACTTAAACAAAACAGAAGAGCACAGTGTAAATTCAAGAGCACCTCATTATAACTAAAAAAGGACATTTAAAAGTATGCCCTATCCAGAGGGATATCTTCCATTGTTGTGTGACACTGAGTATGTTTCGCAGACCTGAAGAAGAGCTCTGTGTAAGCACAAAAGCTTGCCTCTTTCACCAACAGAAGTTGGCCCAATAAAAGATAATACTTCACCCATCTTGTCTCTCAGAGAGAAACAGACAAAGATAAATGAAATGAAAACTGATAGACTGTATGTACATTTTGATAAAACATGAAAGATGCTTTTATCAAAAAAAGTAATTTTATATCTCAAAAAATCAATTTCATTTCCAGTTTTTTAACATCCTTTCTTGGTGTATAAGATACAATCATTAAAATTAACTAAGAAAGATCCAGTTCTGGTCTCAAAACAGAAATACATATGACCCTCATTGACTACATTCCATGCATATGTCTGAGTAATTATTCAAATTATTATTTGCAAAAATAACAAATTATCAAAGTGAAGTCTTGTGCACTCGACAAAAGTCTAGCACTCAGTTCTTCTGAGTTCTATTCTGGAATTTCCTTGTGAGCTTAGACAAGTCACTTAAATTCTCTGTGCCTCAGTTCCCTCATAGTAAAAAGAGGATATTACTGCTTTCCTCACAGAGGTATTAGATAGTTAAACACCTAAATTAGTAAAATGCTTTAAGATACTCAGATGAAAAGCTGTTGTAAGAAATTGCAGTGTTTTATTAAGAACAAAAGTTTGCAGAACACAATAGATATATCGATGAAAAGATTGTGACTTCCTCACATTTATTTGTTATTCAAAAGATTCAAATGTATTATTCTATGGATTGACTGCTATTATTTGACATTTGACCTGTGCACTTAGATGTGATTTATCAGGTAAATCTCAAAGATTTCTTTTTGACAGGTTTCAGAGTGGCAGCCATGTTAGTCTGTATCTGCAAAAAGAACAGGAGTACTTCTTTGGATGCGGGCTATAGCCCACGAAAGTTTATGCTCAAATCAATTTGTTAGTCTCTAATGTGCCACAAGTACTCCTGTTCTTTATAAAGATTTATTTCTTTTACTCAATTGGATGAGCATGCATCCACTGCTAGTGCAAATTCTGGCACATACAAATTTAAAATTTGTTTTCCTGTGAACATTTGTGCACAGAATATTAAAATTCAATGAACAGCATGACCACTCAAACATTTTCAGGAACAGGAGCAGAAGACAAATACGAGCATGGTTGAAACAACTTCATTTAAAAATTCATGTGGTCATTTGTGAAAAATGTATTGCAGTATTTCATCACATCTGTTTAATTTACATCTAATGCATTTCAATACTACAGTATTTATTGCTATGAAACTAGAAAGAGCGACTTCAGCAGACTTCAGACAAATATGTATGTGTCTATTGCTGTGGCAATTGGATCATTACAAATTCTTCCTTCTGAACGTGCGTCATAGAACATGAAGAGGACTCTTGAGGAGTTTTCTGGCCAAGGGATTTAGAGGGCCTATTATTCTCCTCCCAGTATTTACCCTCTGGTTCCTCAGGAATAGCAGTTCCCAGTTGGAAAATTTCTGATCTAATATGCAAAGCATTTATAATAGTCAGCAGGAAACTCAATCTGCCTTTGCCTCTGCACTCTGGAGCCAGTGTAACTTTTCCATTAACTTAAACAAATGCTGCTGTATTTTTAGACCATGTAATTACCCTACATCAGCAGACTGAGTCCTGTGAAAGTACGCCGGAGAAAGATTCGAGCTCTATGTTTCTCTGCTTATAAAACTCTGAAACCCAAACCTTCGGATGTGGTGATTAATGAAATGCCTCTTGATCATTCGATCTGATCCCACTTGCTGAGGTAAATTGTTTCAGTTTTCCATGAGCATAGATAGGATTTTTTGGCATAATGACCGGAGGGCAAAGACTTCACACTTGAAAAGCCATACCACTCTATGTTAATGCATGACCACTGAGAATTGTAGCACTTTTTTACTTTCTCCATTCCCCCCCAAAGATAAAAGACCAAGGAAACATTTTTGTTATGTCCAAAAAGAGGCCTTTGCTTGAGATGTTTTACGAACGTTCTGGTAACAGCATTAGCTCCATATACTCTGCCATTCAAAACTTCAGCAGCTCTGTGATTAAAGGCATTTGTCAGGAGGCAACAGGCATTTGGCAATGACAAAATCTGTCATTTTTCATGAAGTTGGAGTGTGCCAGTCAACAGCTGCAGTAGGCTGTCATCATAATGCACTGCAAAACATGGGCAGATTCACAATGCCACCATTAACACTTTAATTCAATGTTTTGATAACAGGGTGCTCCATAAGGCATACAGTTGGTCTCTTCTGTCAGATAAGTGAGTGCCTGTTTCAGATTTGTCTGTGCCTAACAGTAGAGGTTTATAATGGTAACTGTACAACACAGCCAAATGATGTCTCATTTGTTGCAATATTTTATTTTCCTCCTTTTGCTTGCAAAAGCTATTTCAGAGACAGAATATGAAGGACTGATATCACATATTTGCACTTCAGGGCTACCTGTGAACATACTCCTACAGCAGCAGTAAACAAGTTACTGATCCATTTAAAATTATAGCATAAAAATCCTTACCATATAAAAAATAATGTACATTTTGTAAATGACTTTAGAATACCACACAAGCCATCACGTTGAGGAAGTAATAATTGCCACTAAGCTCCATATTCAATTAAGCATATTCAATATAACTGATTTGGCCCAACGCAAGTTGTTGCTGAACTAAATGTTACTTCATGAACACACTCTTTTATTTTATTTTGCAGGCCAATATAGCTTCTTATATCTCGGTAAGTTGTTATAAGGTCCCCTGTATGTAATAGCAGCTCTCAAGTATTTTAAAACAGTTAACAATAATGATCTTCCTTTCTCTTCCAAATCTACAGGAGAAATAGGTAGATTAGTTTATAGGGGGGGTTGTTTGTTTTTTATCAGTTCTATTGGGAGTAATTTCCATAGTCTAGATCCAGCTCCTAAGGTTTCACATCTCCTGTACTTATGGTTGCTACTATTTAAGAATTCCATTCTTCCATTACAATATAAATGTAATTGGAGGTCTTGGTTATAGAGGAAGAGGTGACCTCTCAGGTAGCTAGGGCCAGTTCAATGGAAAGCTTTGAATATCAGAGCAGAGACCTTAAACTGGATTCTGTACAGTGGGGAGCTGGTGCTGAGAGCACAACACCAGGTGGATGTCTTCACAGAAACCTGTATTGCTGAGAAGACAGGCAACTGCATTTCGTACCTGCTGAAGCTTTTTTCAGGGTGTGTGGCTGAAAGGACTTTGTGACTTTGAATAATCAGTTTGTAAATTAGGTCTGATTAAGGAAGTTAATAGTTACTAATGTAAAGTGAACCATATTTTCAAAATAAAAACCAGAACACTGATAGTTGCAACCACAGAGGGAAGAAGTGGGTGTTGGTCGATGAGGAGGAGGGTAGCAACTAAAGGAAGCAGAATTATATTTCACATAAAAAAGGCAGAATCAAGAGACAAACATCATAACCAGCCAGGGCTGAACCTAACTGAATTCTCTCCCATCCATTAAAAAAAATTACAACACATTATTTATTACATCTATTTTTATATGAAGTACAAATATTTAAAAATACTTTGCCTACCTTGCATTGTTCTTTTGCCTTTCCCTTCACTGTTTTTTCTTTTCTTTCCCTATGTATTTAACCATCTTTTCCTGTGTCTTTCACTCTATTTTCCACTCATTATAATTTTCTATAGTACATAATCTTTGTTCTCTCATAATCTTCTTTTTCCTATATTGTGTTCTCTTCCACCTCCTGAGTTTCCAGGCTCTCTCCCCAACACTCCTTCCCTCCCAGTTCCCCTTCCCAATCTCTCTGTACTATCCCCACCATCATCTTCTCTCATCTACCTTCTTCCTGTCTCTCTCTCTAAAAATCTTTCATATACATTTTGCACCCTCAAAATCTCAAGATCTCAAAAATCTGTTCCTGGTATTTCAGTACAGGCATTCAGCATCAAATTCTGGCCCTACACATGTATGCAGCACAGAGATTGCAACAGTTTACAGTATCAACAAGATCTGTAACTGCCCAAGAATCACCTACAGAAACAGACACATGGGCCCCAAATGAGAAATCTGTGTCTCTATCCCTCCCCTTCCCTGTCCCAATTGCCACGTAGGACAGCTGAAGACTGAGGGATGACATCACAAAAGGCAGAGCCTCTCTGTGATCCCAGTGGGTGGGGAAGGGGATAGAGGGACACGCTCTCCTTCAGAACAGTCATAGCTGGTGATAATGAATGGTCTGTGTGATCCATAGCCAGTGTCCATAGTGCTGCCTGGCTGACCCTTCTAAAATGGAATGGTCGTCAAGGGACTGAAGCATGGGAACAACTGGGCAGAAGATTCACCATCCCCTATGGCAATTATAGGACAGCAGAAAGGGAGAGAACACTGTTCTCTCAGTGATACAGTCAACCTTTCTCTCACTCTCCTGAAGCAGTTCCATGGGGTTTACAGGATTTATGTATTGTAATTTGGGGCAGCCATTGTGTCCATATGCATGAGCTCCCTATACTCCTGAGCAGCTGCACACAATCCAAGGAGCAGATATCCTCCACAATTCCTTGTGCACTAGGCTGAACAGCCTCAGAACTAGTCGGTGTGGCATGCAGCTAGATCATGCAAGAGGTTACTGCCACATAACACAGAGCCACGGTTTAGCCTTCAATGCACAGCTCTGTGAAAAAGCATTTGGGCCTGATTTTTAGGGAGCCTAAGTATCTGTAGCTACCAAATGACTTCAATGGGAGTTAAGGGCACTCAGCATCTATCAGAAAATCAGGCCCATTAAGCTAACAGCTCAGAGTTTAAGTGATCCATAAATAACTCCTGCAGAGAAAATCTTGGCAGAGGGGGAAATCAAACTTTTACTCTATCACACATTTCTTTATAAGGACCCTCTTTGTAAGGACCTTCTAGCTTTTTCAGAGGAATCCCCTCTGTATTACAAGTGCTGCTTCATTCTTTACTCCTACCTTTCCACAGAAATAAAATCATTATAGGTACATTTGATATGATCCTGAACCAAAGTTCTGGATCCAAACACCCTTGAATCTTTTGGGTAATGGGGGGTGGGGAAGTTGAATCCAGGATCTGAATTTTACAGTTGAGGCCCATCTATAATTAACAAAATGGTAGTACAGATCAACAGAGATAAATGCAGGGTGATTATCTTCTTCCTCTTCTGAAGTATCTAGCACACAAGCTGATGAAACACTGTCTGTTCTTTAAAATGGCATAATTGTGTACTTGAGTCTTGGCCAGCAGCAGTCCCTTCAAATTACTCCTAAAAGTGTGAATACGCCCTGCATGAGTACTATTGCTGAGATGAGTGCCCAGCAGGTCCTACTGGAGCTCCTGTTCTGCATGGCCTATGGAAATGCCTCACCATAAGTTCTGCAAGGAGCCAAAACCAGTTTGGAATAAATTCTTTGGTGTCCATGGGATTTTGGTAGGTGTCTAGGCACAGGACCATACCAGAATTGGGCTAATAATGTCATTTTCTTTACCAATTTTTAGTCTTATTGCTGGGTGTGGATTGCTCCCATGAGGAATGTGCACTTGAGTTCAGAGAGTCACCCAACTCATAGAAGGATATTAAACTAGGCTTCCTCATCAAATGCTAAAATCCTTAGGCCAGATCACTCCCTTCCCAGAGAAGTTTCCTGTGGAAGGGGAGGGACGAGTTTCACCTCACAGAATTTACTGGGAAATATCTCCCCCCTACAATCACACACACACACACACACACGGCGAGGGATTTGGGAACCATTAAAGTGTGCAGGAGGAAAAATACCTCCCAGACTCACAAATCTGTAGAGACAGGAGCTTACCAGACATGGCTCCACATGGAGCTCCACATGGCTCCACTGACCTTCTACTCCCTTGGCAACATAGCTTATATTGACTGGTGCCTGCTTGTGCCTGCTTAATAGCAGCCACTGTGGGGACCCAGAGACAGTTAATACAGTTCCAAGTCACATTAACTCCTGACTGAATTTCTGCATAGGCAGGGTCTGTAGGAAACAATTCAGCAGAGTATAGCCAGTCCTCTGCTCTGCCCCACTTATTCCTTGCCCTTTTTGTCCCAAGGATAGGAGGAACGCTGCAGAGATCTATCTTGAGAGAGTCCCCTCACTGACATACATGAAAAAGATACTAACCATTACCATGTTAAAGCTCAGACTTTCCTTTAGACCTACTACTCTTCTTTATCAATTCAGGTTGTATTGATTTAAGCTTCATGAATGAGGTTGTACTTCAACCTCTACTATGACATTAGAGTCATGTCAGCCTAAACAACTTTCCTCAAAAATCTATTCTGGAATCTTTATGCAAAAAATTAAATAAGAAAATTCCTGAACCTAGAAGGAAATGGAAAAGACACGAAATATGTTTTCTCCAGGGAAACTCAACATGGTGTCTCTTCACTTCATCCTTCTACATTCATCTTCACTGTAATCATCACAATTTGGTTCACATTCCTTCAGCTGCTTTATTTTCACATGTATTTTTTTAATCTGTATGTCTGTGTGTGTTTTATTATACCCCACTCTACAAATGGTTCTTTTTATTCCACTTCTCTCCATAGCAAGTGTGACTCTATATAATAATCTGTATTTTACAAACTGTTGAACGTAAACAAAATAATCTTCCCCACTGCTATCATTACTATATCACATCCTCCCTTAAATTTCAATTTACTGTATGTTTCCCATTGTTTCTAATGTCAAACAACCCCCGATTTTCATATTTCTTACACTGGTTTTATACAAGTGTAACTCCATTAATTTCAACTGAGTTATTCCTAATTTGCAAAGGTGAGGAAGTAGAATCAGACCACAAATTCTCAGTTATACCAGTGATAGTCTAGAGTAATTCCAGTCAAAAGAGTAATGCTGGATGATGCAAATGAGGGCAGAATGTGGCCCACAAAGCTCCCACACTTTCAAAATGTGGTTAAAGTAGTAAATTATAGTTCATAAAATATTGATTTTAGTACCTACCTACAAGTTTAAAAAGAGTCGACAGTCTGAATTTCTCTGAATGCTTGTATTTCAAAAGATCAACTGAAGAAGCTGAAATGTGGATGAAGAATCCTGGCTTTGCAAATGACTCAAAGGAACTGTATCCTGGGAGCCATGTGTTCTTGTGGATGGCAAAGGTTGATCTGTTGTGGAACTCTTCACTTTCTTCCCATCTGGAAAGAAGCAGGGTATCATTGGAAGCCAAATGAAGAAAATAATTTGGTCGGTCAGCTGCTTCAAATGAAACCAAGTTGGGATCTGAAAAAACACAACATATTCACTGGACTAAGCAGAGTGGGCCAGATTTATCTTTGGTGTAACATCACTAAAGTCAATAGCACAGTAAGGATGAACTTGGCCCAGTTCTTTTAAGGAAAAATATTAAATATGCATACATGTTGCTGGCTTTACTCATATTGAGTACCTGGTAGCCCCAGTGATTTCAACAGGACTATAATGCATGGTATGGTACTTGTCAACATGAGGGTGCAGTAATCTAGCCCACATTGAGCATATAACTTCAGTTCACTACCTTTGTTAGCCTTATTTTTATCCAAAATTAAAATACAGTCTCACCAGTTTTACAAAGTTATGCTTGCCCATTTGGAAGTCATAGCTCAAAAGCTCAATTATTCATTTAAAATGAAGTAACTAAAATGCATTTTACATTCAGCTTGCAGGATCATGTTTTTCAGTTTCCAAGCAGTCAGCTCTCCAGCCATCCTCAGGACAAATAATGTTAAAAACAGATTTGGAATGTGCCTACCATTATACTAGTAACAGCTCTACTGTCGCAACCTTATACATGCTGACCATTACTTTACCACTAAAACAGTCCCACTGATTTCAAGCAAACTTCTGTGGGACCACTTGCAGAGTAAGGTACTGCTCAATGAAAGAACCGAGTCCATTATGAGCACCTGTTGCTCACAGAATTACTTCATTTTATTTTTCTGTAAACTGTGGTATTCTGTTTAAAATAACCATAGAACAACTGTAAAATCAACTATTCCCTGAGGACTGGATAATATTTCTTTTAAAAGAGGGCACAGAGAACAAATAATCTCCATTAAACAGATGTTTTATTATGATCTGTACCATATTTCTGGAGCACTACTTATCTTCCAAGTATGACAACATTTATTTATTTGAAACATAGAATTGCATGGAAGAGAGTATCTTTTCTATTACTGGCTGTAGCGGGTACATTGGCAATGCAATTTGTATCACCTACTCTGTATATAACAGTTACTTTATTACCAAAAACTCCTAGTCTTCTTTTATCACTGGTCTGAAGCTAATAAAATTTACCCATTTTTCTGGGATACAGTTTATTATCTAATTTATAAAACTACAAATTACATATCTATATGGCTGCTGTGGATAATCATGAAGGAAATTCCAATATAATTGGGCTGATGATGCAAAGAAATTGTTATACAGACTTTGTAGACTCCTCCAAGGCCAGATGACTAAATGACATCCTCTTAATGTTATAATGGAGTCTGCAAATCCTGGTAGGCAGGGTAAGGCCTGAGTAGAAGAGGTCTGTGGATGGCTGGAAAAGGAGACAAAACCTTTCTCCCCAAATCAAAGGCAGGATATAGGGCACTAGTATAGAAAAACTGAGATTCCTGCTACAGACTAAGAGCAGAAGTAACACCCCTGTCCCTCTGTACTCTCCTACATGTAATTTTGGGCCAGTTCTACAGAGGGACCAGACTCACTAGTTAGAGCCCTGCAATTCCCTCAGCCAACCCACAATGGCCCATTCTATGGTCCCACACATGGTCTCTGCATGTCCGAGGTGCAGAGTCTACTCCTTACAGGCTCTCTAGGGACCTGATCAGCAGGATCAGACATTTCTGGTGCATCTTGGGTGAAGGATAATTAAAATATTTATTATAACAAACTTTCCCCGTGGCAGTGAAATTGGATGCACAAATAGCATCACAAATGTGGAGGTTACAATGTTGTTTTGAAAACTAAAAGTATTTATTTAAGCTGGAATCACGCAATTAAAACCCATGGTGCAGAGGCTGATAGACATCGTTAAAGTTTAGAATCAGCTGATAGGTGCAGAGGAAAGGTCTGTGAGCAATTCTGTCCTGAGGTGCTGGACTGTATTTCAAGGGCAGAATTTGCTGTGTTCACTCCCCACTCTGTCTCTGTCTTTATCTATGTTTATTTTCAGGTTGCAGTGACTTTACCGTGTGCTTTGGGTTTATACCATCCTGAAGTCAACATAAAGCTCACGACATCTCCTGGAACAAAATCTTCTGCTCTCACTGGGAAAACATAGCCACCCAACAGTTTGGCTGCCATTGCAACTTCTCTATCCAAGTAGCTGACCAGTTTGTAGGGACCCTTTCCCAGAACTGTTGAGAGAGAAGCCAAAATTAATATTCATGTTGAGTGTCACAAATGCTTGAGCTCTCATATATTATCTTCGGCAATCACGTAGTAGCAAATTAAACAAGAAAACTATTCCAGGCTTCATGTGCTAAAATGAAATGGCAGTGCCTTACGAAGCAACCCCACCCCGCAAAAAAACAAAAACAAACAACACTTCCACCTACTAGTTGTAATTAGACTGCACAAAATTTCCAACTTCATTTCACAAAGGTTTGTGAAAACTTTCCCCTTTCCTCCTTACCTCCATATCCCTCTAGGTTTCATTTTTAATTGGGTTCAATTAACATAATATGTAGCTGACACCTCAGTTGTGCTCCTAGTTATGTGCCCAAACAGCAAAATTTGCATGTGGACAATAATCTTGCAGGAGGCCAGACTAGATAATTACAGTGATCCCTTCAGGCCTTAGAATCTATGGCTAGATATGGATAATAAGAAAGAACATATAATATTTAGGCTTAGAAGTATCAGATTTCTACCAGTAAATGTTGGTAAACATTGATTTTACTGTATACACACAAACCTCAGAAAAAAATATTTCTACTAATAATCAAAATTTGCAGATAGGCAAATTAAGAAAAAAGCTGCTTAAGAACTTATTACAGTCAAAATCTAATGATTTAGACTAGACTTGTTACAAATGGATTAGCAGATGAAAAGTAAACATAGGTATGATTTGCTGATTTAAGGATATTTTTTGGCATATTTTGACATGTAGTTTTGACAGTTTGTGTGTTAACCATTTATAAAGATTTAACTTTTTGCATCTCAATGTCTTCTGTTACTGAATAATTGTCTGACTCCCTCACACACCAAAATTTCCCTCAACTATGAAAATTTAAAGGTCGATAAAAATCTAAACAGGCTTAAAAATAATAATATTATCCACCAAAATTACAAAAAAATATAAAAACTGAATTTCTACCAAACCTAATTATATTACCTGTATCTACGTAGACAAAATGCTGAAGTAGTGCAATATAAAAGAGTCTTATCAGCCTGAATTTGAAATGGGTGTATTATTCATATACATATGATCTGAGGTTTTGTAAAGATTCACACATCTTCCTCCACATTTGAAAATTAACTATTTGACAAATGCAAAATAATACAAACATTTTTGCAATTGATGTGATTTATTTAGTATATGTCTGGTAGTACTTTATAGCAAATATATATTTAAATGCTAAATAGCTATACTGAAATATAGTGAACATTTATTAGATGATTTTCAGCTATAGGATTAATATATTTGTATTATAAGGATGCTACCAGTAGCTAACAGTATTATTGAAATCACATTATAAATGCCTCTGTTAAACAATACTTATTCTGAGTACCTTTCTCAGAGCTCAAGAGCAGCTCTTTGTAATATCAAATTTGTGTCTCTTTCACCAACAGAAATTAGTCCAATAAAAGATATTACCTCATTCATCTTGTCTCCATTTAACAGCAGTCATAATATATGGCGATATACCTATCTCATAGAGCTGAAAGGGACCTTGAAAGGCCATTGAGTCCAGTCCACTGCCTTCACTAGCAGGACAAACTATTGTCCCTGACAGTTTTTTGCCCCAGCTCCCTAAGTGGCCTCCTCAAGAACTGAACTTACAAACCTGGGTTTAGCAGGCCAATGCTCAAACCACTGAACTATCCCTCCCTCTAAGAAATGACTTACACTCAAGATTACCTGCAAAGCCAGGATCAGAACCCAGAACTTCAGACTCCCGGGATAGAAAGCCTAAGGCACTGGTCCACACTGCCTAATGTCATCATGTATAAATGAACTTCTTGGATAGTAAGACTGCATGTATAATGTTATCTTTTTGCATACATGTGCACACAGTGGTGTAGTAGTGTGATATAAAGGTATTATCAGCATGAATTTGAAATTGGGTGTCTTATTCACAACTGATAAAGCTGAAGGGTGAGTTACATTGTGATCTCAAACACATGCTGATAAATACTTCCTATGTTGTCACAACATCACCTATTTTGCTTATACCAATAATACTGAAGAAAAACATATTTTTAGGATTATTTTTTAAAATATTAACTGGGACTATTTTTTGTATCCTTCTGCCTTAAAGCCAGGTCTCTTAGTTCTTCTGCATGCAAAATACAGGGGTCAGAAAAAGCCATAAAAATGTCCTGAAATCACATTTCTATAACTAACAATTATCATGAATTAAAGTCTGATATCTCAGGCTTTTTCAAGGCATGAATTATGTACTGAATCCCATTAATAAATTGGCAATATAAAAAGCATCTGTTTCCAGCTTTGGAGGGATATGAGATGCACAGCTCTAAGTCAGAACATTGTTATGCACAAAAAGCCCATCACTGGCCCAGGACTGAATCTTAGCCTTCTTGAGCCTTAGGCTAGGCTAATATTTTGGGGAGAAGGAGGGTGTGTTTTTGTGGCAGGATGATTTTTTTTAATGGCAGCTGTTTTGCCTATTATAACAAATCCCGATGAGATGGATTAGCAGGTAAAGAGAAGGTGAAGGGGGTGAAAGGTGTATGATAAATGAATTTATCACATGGCTATTACTAACACAAATGTGGATATACAGGCATACAGACATACACACATGCATACTCACACTTACAGTAATTATCTGCTCACACCTTTTAATAACAGTTAAAACTAACATCACAATTTGATTATCTAATTTTACTTTGCTACATCCAAGGATCATTAGAATCATTTTTCATAGATTATAAAGCCAGAAGGAACCATTGTGATAACTGAGTTTTGCCTCTGGTATAAATCAGACTATCAGGATTCCCCAAAATAATTCCTGTTTAAACTATAACATGCCTTTTGGAAAGACATCCAATCTTGCTTTAAAAAATTTCCAGTGATGGAGAATCCACCACAATCCTTGGTCAAATGTTCCAAAAATTTGGAGAAAAAAAGATCAGGTCAGACAAAAAACAGCCTTTTTCAAATTTTTTGGCAAACCGATAGAAAAAAAATAATTTTAAGCTGAACAAATCATTTAAATTCAGCAAAACCTATATGTTTTATTTCAATTTGGATTATTTTCAAACATTTATGATTGATTTCTAATACAATTAAAGGTAATTTTGAAACTAAGTCATTTCAAACCAAAAAATGTGAAGCATTTCCTCTTGAAAATGTCAAAACACAATATATCAAATATTTAGAATTTTTGTTTTAGGATTTTTTCAACTGAAACAATTCAATGAAACTGATACAAATTTATACAATGCTTCAGAGTGACTGAATCTGCATTTTTCACTGAAAAAAGTTTCAGACAAAAATTTCACCCAGCTCTAGTTAACTACCATCACAATTAAAAATGTGTACCCTATTTCCAGTCAGAATTTCTCTAGCTTCAACTTCCAGACATTATATTTTGTTATACCATTGTCTGCTAGACTTTGCTAACAAAGTTGTGTACTCCATTTCGATACTTACAGACTGTGATCAAATTACCCTTTAACCTTCATTTTCTTAAATTAAACAAATTGAGCTCCTTGATTTTATCATTTTAAGGTGTGTTTCCAGTCCTTAAATTCTGAACATTACACTTTCAAACTTCCAGTATCAGAAGGGTAGCCGTGTTAGTCTGGATCTGTAAAAGCAGCAAAGAGTCCTGTGGCACCTTATAGACTAACAGACGTATTGGAGCATGAGCTTTCGTAGGTGAATACCCACTTCATTGGATGTAGTCTAGAAGGTGCCACAGGACTCTTTGCTGCTTTCAAACTTCCAGTCATTCAGTCATACGGTACTTCATTTGTGGAAAAATACAAAAAAGAAATTATAAATGGCAATAATCCTTTATTACTACATTTTCCAGTATTTAAATTAAAATGTTGAAATAGCAATTTATCAGTTAAAAACCTACTATATAACACTTGTATGAGCAAT
The DNA here is from genome assembly GCF_007399415.2 of Gopherus evgoodei. Classification (NCBI taxonomy): domain Eukaryota; kingdom Metazoa; phylum Chordata; order Testudines; family Testudinidae; genus Gopherus; species Gopherus evgoodei. The sequence continues at coordinate 108,537,448 of NC_044325.1, read as the reverse complement.
TCAGCTCAAATTGAAAACGCTTTTAAAAACCCCTATTACCAGGCAAGGCAAATCCTTTAGTCAGATTTTCTCTGGCCCTTTTGTATGGTGAGCAAAGAGGGTAGAGAGGCACAAGTAGTCTCTTCTACTGGAGGCCCCATCCAATCTCCTTCTGGAGAACTGGCTCCATTACAAGCCCAGTGCAGTGTCTGGACCCTATCCAAAAAGAAACAAACCTCTTCATAGGTTTAACAGGAGGATTTACAAGGTACTCTGAATCCTGAAAATTGCTCAGATAAGACTGTCTTAGTTAGTTAGTTGCTTGTTTGTAGCTATTTCTTGAAAGATAGCCACACCATGAGCTCAGGATTAAACAAAGACTGTGAATAGCTAATCAACTACAAAAGCAGTTTCTCCTCCCTTGGTGTTCACACCTCAGCTGCTAGAAGAGGACCTCATCCTCCCTGATTGAACTAACCTCATTATCTCCAGACTGATTCTGGCCTGTATATTTATACCTGCCTCTGGAAATTTCCATCACGTCTTTGACGAAGTGGGTATTCACCCACGAAAGCTTATGCTCCAATACATCTGTTAGTCTATATGGTGCCACAGGACTCTTTGTTCCTTTTTACAGATCCAGACTAACACAGCTACCCCTCTGATTCTTGAAAGTTGGCTACCTCTTGAGGCTTCCCAGGGAAATACAAATGGGAGACTAGATCATTTAGCAATCAGTTCTGTTGTCCTAAGTATTAAATACCAGTTCAATTTTCAGGCATCTTTAGAGGTCACTAGTTTTGGGAAACCTACAGTAAAAATTGTTCCAGATTATAGTCTGCCTTTGGTAAAAAATTAGATTTCTTAGGCTCCGATGCAGGTAAATCTGTTGTTTTTAAACTATGAAACAGTATGGAGGGACCTTATAGTATATGGAATGTTTTCCTGTACGATACAAATTAACCAAATCTGTTTCAAAACTGGGTATTGCATAGAACAAAATGAACTGTAGATTATCTGTATATTTTCCATATATTCTCCTTTCTCTCTTCTTCTTTGATAGTATGTATAGCTTTTGTTAATTTTATTTTCATTTATTTACTATGTGGACTAATTATAACACAGTACACCATGTTTGGTGGTGAGTGCATCATCTGTCTTGGGAAAGAGAATTGATTCTAAAACAACATCTAGGATATTATGACCTCAATGTTTCCATCATATTTTCTTTTATCAATATTATCTTTCAGTGTTTTACAAAAGACATTACTATTAAAGCTATTATCCCTTTATAAACTAGTAGTAAACTAGCCCTTGACTAGCCGGTCTTTTATTAATAAACTATAGATGGATTTAAACCAAAATCTTGAATCTGAACACTCCTAACTTTGGAGTTGGATTTATTTCCACAGTACAATAGTTTTCACTGACTACATTTTTTAAACCACATAAGAGAAATTGTCAACTATAATACTAATGTGATTGGCTGGCACAAATTTTATTGGATAAAATATGCAATTAGTTACTTAATGAACAGTTATTTATTTATAATCTTCAAACATTTACATTAATTGTAAACAGGGCCAGCTCCAGGCCCCAGCGCGCCAAGCGTGTGCTTGGAGCAGCATGCCACAGGGGACACTCTGCCGGTTGCCGGGAGGGCGGCAGGCAGCTCCGGTGGACCTCCCGCAGGCATGCCTGCGGAGGGTCCGCTGGTCCCGCGGCTCCGATGGAGCTTCTGCATGCACGCCTGCAGGAGGTCCACTGGAGCCGCGGGAGCAGCGGACCCTTCACAGGGAAGCCTGCGAGAGGTCCACCGGAGCCACGGGACTGGCGAGCGGCAGAACACCGCCGTCCTTGGCGGCGAAATGGCTAGAGCCGGCCCTGATTGTAAATAAGTTATATATTAGTGAAGTAGGTCTAAGTTCAATATGAAGTAGATTCCATGATTACTAGCTCTTGGAAACAGCAAAGCAAACCTGCAATACAGTAACCTGAACATTAAAACAATATAGTGTTTGCAACTTCCATTTCTCTTCATGAAGATGGATCCAAAGTTTCTACTTTTATTCAAAATGATAATAATTATACACCACAACAAAAAGTTTTCTCGATTTCTTATCAACTCTTCATCATTATTGTAGGACTTACCTTTATTGAAATATTCACAGTCATACGCTAAAAAAAGTAAAGGAAAGAAACATTTAGCTACAGACATTTTGCAGATTTGGAATTTAGAGAAAAACAAGTTTTCCTTTAACCCACTAATGAACGGAAAAACAAAAGCAGCTCAAAACCAAATGCCAACTAACTTAGATTTTGCACAAAAATTTATTAATTGGCAAAGCATTTATTACAACATTTGAGTAAAAATGCACTAACCTCAGAGCACACATTCACTGCAAACACATAAGGTTATCTGTTTGTGACCTCTAGTGGTCAAGACTCAGCTTTACAATCTTTCCTTGCTGACATTAAATACACCTCTACCCCGATATAACGTGACCCGATATAACATGAATTCAGATATAATGCAGTAAAGCAGTGCTCTGGTGGGGGACGGGGACTGCGCACTCCAGTGAATCAAAGTAAGTTTGATATAACGCAGTTTCACCTGTAACACGATAAGATTTTTTGGCTCCCAAGGATAGCGTTATATCGAGGTACAGGTGTACCTGCATATAATCCACAATGTCAGAAGCTATTATGTAGCTTCCCCACTATCCCAGGCTCCCTGTGCGACCTTAGGCTATTCATGTAATCTCTCTGTGCCTCCCTTCTCAACTGTAATGTACAAATATTTCCCTTCTGCCACCCTTTGTCTATCTTGCATTCTTAGACCATAAACTCCTTGCATCTAGGACTATCTTTTACGATGTGTTTGTGATAAGCGCTGTACAATTGTGCCTCAATCTCAGCTGCAGCCTCTCATCAAAACTGTATTCGTAATAACAAACAATAATATAGCAATATTTTATATCCTGAATTACACTTTGTTCAGAACATTCTTTAATCCTTCCCCACCTCCACATTGCAGGTGCAGTGCTGTAAAGCATGTAAAGATGTTGTCTCCTGCAGGGGGACTCTTAAGATTTGACCCTTGCAGCTCCTCTTATCTCTTGCACCCAAAATAATTGAGTTTGGACTTGGCCTATGCTGTGATTATATGCTGTCCAGCTAGCTTCATATCAGCTATGTTGGGGACACTTCACATTTCGAGAGCAATGAAAAATCCACACAAGTGACTCCATCCATCCATCCACATCCCATAGGATATCTTGTGCTGGGTCTCCAGAAGGTAACGGGAAAAGAAGAAAATGTTGGTGTGTCACCCACAAATATAGAAGTGACCAGCAGTTCTCACACAGATTGGGAATAGAAACCAAGCAGAGGGCTGCATCTGCTTCAATTTTGGAACTGGAGACTCCAACCAACAGCTCTGCTGCCGTTGCTCTGACTTTAAAAGGGATGTGCTCATGTGACTCAAACTTTGGTTACTTTTTCAGAACTTGATCCAGTGTATAGACTGGCAATGTGCTGGGCCCAGTACTTGGTTGAGAAAACTTACGACACACTCTGGGGGACCTCCAATCTACGATGACTCCATGCTGACAGCACTGATGTGCATATGCCGATACACTTGTACAGAAACATTCACAATCACCTCCTTGGTTACAACCACATGTGTCTGTCAAGCAGTTTGAATAAAACCAGGTGACGTCAACCTGAAGAGTATAAATGTTATTGTAATAACATAAAACAATTCACATAGACTTTGACGAGTGATCTCAATACAGAGCTATCAGACTTTGACAATTTAACAAGTAAGACTTCAAAATATGATAGGTGTTAGTTTAAGTGTCTGTCTAAAACACAAAGCATCATCATAGTTATGGGAAACTTGTACACTGTTTAGTAGTACTATTGAATTAAATCAAATGATACATAGAAATCCATGCAGTAATATGATGTTTATGTTGACTTGAAGTATGGGACAGGGTAACAGTGTTTACTTGTAATTTAAACTTTAATAAGCTAAAAATTAGAAATATTAATTTCCTCAAATTAACCATAAACTTAGCAAGCTTGTTAAGAACCATTGGACACACATTATCATTTAAGAAGTGATCAAACATGTGGTGAAATTAGTGATGAACTGTTCTCCATATAGACAATTTCATAAAAATAATTCTGTGATTTTTTTCCTCTCTTATTGTCATGAAGTCTTGTTGTGTGTGACCAAACTTAAAAGAAAAATCAATTATTACCAGTGCTAAGTTTTCTCGCTGAAATATTGTAAAGTGCTCTCTACATGTGTCTACGCTGTAAGAGTTGCACAATCAGGCCCTAAAGTATATCAAGTTAGCTAAATGTGTCTAGATGAACTGGAGATCAGCTGAGAGCATGTGATCGTTATGAAACATGTAAATGAGCAAGTGCTAATGGATAGGAATCAGAACAGATATGAGTCACATTTTCTCTCTCTGTCATGTTAGATAGGACTGGGATTTAAAGTGACATAAGTTTTCTTTTTAATCGTATACACAGAACTTCACATCATTTGTCACCACTACTCACCACTGGATGGCAAGCTTCAAACATTTCACTTAACAGTATCCCACATTCTTTCTTGGCAAATGGCTCTCTAAGTGGGTTCAAACTGCACGGATTTCGAATGTCAGAGCTGTCAACACACTAAACCAGAAAGCAAAATTGTCACCCCCCAGAAACTTGTTTCACAACCACTGTGCTATCTGAACTTTCAAAAAAGAACCTTTTTTTTTTAAATCAGCTTTCAAATAATTCATGTGAGCACAAATCAAATGCATCATTTCTAAAGCACTCATCGTAGGAGTCAAGACAACCTAAGACTTATTATTAAATAGAGGAAGGTAAATCTGCGAAGACGGAACAGCCCGTTGTGGAAAAAGGTTTCACTTGTTCTGAGGGAAAAGGAAAAACAAAGCAACAGTTGTATACATTGACTTTATTGGGGTTCAAGCCTTACTCACACATGTAATCCTGCTTTAATGAATAATAAAGATTACTCATATAAGCAAGCCTTGAGTTTTTTCATTATTTAATGTTTTATTTTAACAAGTTTCAATTGGACTTTTGAATAGCAATCTCAGAAGTACATATGGATTTGGTAAAGCATTGTTTCCTTCTGCTAAGCTAAATACTCAACACTAATTCATTTAAAATAAATATTTATATAGATACTGCATATAAAATATTTTAAAATACACAGTTTTTTAATTACAGTGTTCTATAGTGCAAAAGATGGGAATATTTTAGAGGGCTGTTTCTCTAAAAGTTTCTATTACTCTTTGAGCAATGTACTAAATTTAATGAAAAAGTGCACTACATTTAGAACAAACATAAAACAGAATACTGCACATCAATCCTCCATATATCAGTGCTTTAGGAAGAAAAAACTTCCTGTCCTTTTTTTCCCACTTCACTTTTATTACTTATTATAGTAAGGTCAGTAGGTATTGTAAATACTATTTGCAACTGAGGCGGGATTCCAGGAATGGAATTATTGGTTTTGAGGCTGATGAGCTATAAAAATGTTACACAACAAGGATTTACTAGGAAAGCCATTTTTGTTATTATTTACCTCTACAGCTGACCAGCTACTTCCAAACTCTTGAGAGTTTGTTAACTGAAAATTTTCTGGAGTCCTCATTTCATTTATTGTTTTCATGTCAAAATTTCCACATAATCCAGTCAGTTCACCCTAAAAAAAGTATATGTATTAGTCAGTGCTACTAGCCTTACCCATTCTTAAGGTTGCCTGTCATATCCCTTTATAAGCACCTGTTTTCAGTTGCTTATAATTTTGATCATTTACTTCATATTAATTCAATTACTATAGAACTGTTTGAGTTGGCAGATGTGTTTGACAGATCTTCTAGTCTATTCTCTGAACCATGGTCAGATAGTTATGTTAGTCTTTCAATACTGTACAAATGACTTTAGGTGTGTTGATCTCTGCCTACCTGCCACTGAGGTCCAGTCTGTATATGAATAGTTGTTCTCTGATCCCACAGAATGGTGATGTGTTCATTAGGAAAATGAACAAGTGTGAAAAATCCAGCTTTCCACAAGTGTATTTTTTGTAGTTTGTCTATGTAACTAGATGGACTCTGTTCAAAACAAAACAAGTCATCACATAATATAAGTAATGTCTTTAAAAGGTGTCTGCTTGTCAGGAAATAAAATACATCAATAAAATGAATGATGGGAATGATTTAAAAATTTGTCCCAATACTGAGTGATTGCCACACAGGAATAAATACACGGGGGATTTTTGCCATGATTAATGCTGGAGTTGTCGTGGATTACCTGCCTTATATGTTTTTTTGAGTGTTTGGGGTTTTTTTAAACAAACATCTATGACTTTTCACATTTTCAGGGTCGATGAAGAGAGTATGAGTGGATAGGATACTAAAATGCTGAACAGGTGCCTGAGAGCTGCAAAACTAAACTGAATTTCCATTGAACTGAGCAAGACTTAAGCACATGCTTAAGTACTTTCCTGAATATAGATTAATGTAATCATATATTTGAGTGCTTTCTTGAACTATATAGGGACAGAGTCTGCCATCCTTTCTCACACTGAGTAAAGCTTTTATATACACTGCTACCTTGATATAATACCACCCAATATAACACGAATTTGGATATAACAAAGCAAAGCAGCGCTCTGGGGGCGGGGGGGGGGAGTACGGCTGTGCACTCTAGTGGATCAAAGCAAGTTCAATATAACGTGGTTTCACCTATAACGCAGTAAGATTTTTTGGCTCCCAAGGACAGCGTTATATTGAGGTAGAGGTGTATTATAACTAATTATATTATATGTGTTATATTATAAATAACATTCTGTATGAAGATAGCAGAATCTGACCTAGAGTAATGAAAAATCAACCCAAACCATGGAGCATGCTAGAAACTGGCACATATTTTATGCAATTGTATGGAAGTATTCTGAAATCCAGATTCATAGGATGAAATGCCACTTTAATGGGTGGGAGACTTGACTGGATCAACAAAGCGCCAGACAGCTTTAGAATTAAAGGAGAAAAGTACGCATAGGTAGGCCCCTCCTCTCCCCGGGTGTAGTGTTGCCTGTTGGTTGGCCAGAGAGAAATGGGCACCAACTCCGCACAATCATTAATGGAAACCATTGCCTGGGACCTCTCATTCTCCTTGACCCACTTTAGCTGAACCCACTCTCAGTCCCCATAGTACAGGAATAGTGTTTTTTAGGATACTGTGGGTCCAACTGACTTTCTGTTTTAGGGGTCAGGAGGGAATTTTTCCCATTGCAACCAAATTGTCTGAATCTGGTAGTTTTTTTCACCTTCCTAATAGCACCATGGATAGGAAAGGATTGAAATAGGATTTAGAAATTTAATATTGGAAATTGTATAAATGTTTAGTATAAATTGCAGCCAGCATCCAGTGTGGACAAAAAAGGGCAGTGCCCAGAAATTAGAAATCTGGTATTTCACTGATAGGCCTCAGGCCTAAGGGAAAAGGGGAGACCTGGAGTTTCATAGAAAAACATTCTTTAGTACTTTTTGTCTCCTTTATAGGGGAAGGGTAAGAGGATTCAGCAGAGCAAGCTGAATTATAGGGGTAGACAGTTATAGGCTTTATAATAGGAGCCCTATAAATCCCACAGTGGATCCTCCTAAATGCCTGTTATGGGAAGATGCAGTAGAAAACACCAAAAAGGGGCACTAAGTTGAATAAAGTTGCAACCTGACTCTTAAAGCCCATCCCCGTATCTGTACTCATGCATTTTTGTGTCCTGATCAGTGAAGTTAATGGCAAAACTTCCATTGACTTAAATGGGGACAGGACTTCATCCATAGATTTTAAGGTCAGAAACAAGCATTATGATCATCAGTCTGACCTTCTGCATAACACAGGCCCCTAGATTTCACCCAATGATTCCAATGGACTAGCCAAATGCAATCAGCATTTACTGTATAAGAGATTCAAGCATTTGCAGGTTAATTAGCATAGTTTTAAAGTATTTGTATATAGACAAGACCATCCAGTCCCAAATATACATTTTCCCTTTTTTTGGGGCTAAAAAGTGAAACTTACTGGATTTCCAGTGTCATCATCAAATGTTATAAAAGATTTTCCAACATTAATGGAAATATACTTTCTGCAAATTATTCCAGTATTAAAGCAGTTAACGTTTTCTGTAATGACTGAAAAACTAGTAATTGAAGTGCTCTGCAGAAAAAAAAAATATGTAAACTGAATCAATACTACACTGCTATAGTTATGCATGATTATTTTTTTTCTTTTCCGTAGCAGTAACCTCAATGTGCTGTAAGTATATTTCACCCCAGGCACTCCTGTATTCACATCCTACACATGACAGCAATATTTGTACAAATATGCCTTGTGACGTATCATATGAAAACTAATAACATGTTGGTTATTATATAACTGTAAAATGCAAGTGTTAACCTTATAGGTGAAGTTATTAGTTCCCCTCTGTATGATGTTACAAGAACATGTTTAAGACAAAGACAGCCTAGGCTAGGTAAAGGTAATAAACAGGTCTGTCAAAGGAATGTGGGTTTACCTTAATTTACATATTAGCAGTAAACAACGCCATCAAGTTAAACCAGCAGGGGTTATATCTAGAGTCTGAACTCAAGAGTCAGAGAATTAACATGGATCCTGCCCCAGAGAGACACAGGAGACTGAATCCCCAGGAGGCTTTCCTGACTTGTAAGGTAAAGACAATTTCTTTGGTAATATAAGGGACACAGAGAGACTCCATCTTTATCCTTCACTGTAAGGAAACAAAGGAACCAACCAATTTGATCTCTGTGATGGATCCTGGCCAGGTCAACCAGTGAAGAACTAGAAGGGAGGCTGTGGGTGAGAGAAACCATTTTGAACAAAGACCAGACCTTGCTAGATTATGTTTTAGACTTTTAGATGCGTGATTTTCACTTTTATGTGCTTGTAAGCACTTTAATGTGCTTGTGTCTCTACCTCTATCTCTTTTATTTGTTATCACTTAAGCTATGCCCCTTTGTTAATAAACTCATTTGATTTAATTATAAATTCAATAAAGTGTGTGCTTCTAGTAAGCTCACAAGTTGGAATGTTATACTAATACTTTTTCTGTGAGGTTGTAGTGAGAGGGACTGGTCCCTGCAATAGGATGATTTGGGGGAAAATTCAAGGCTGGAAGGTACTAAGGTCAGCCCTGCAAGAAGTAAACAAGTTGGGCAAAGCCAGGTTGAGGCTTGTGAGCTGTTGGTAGGTTGTTGGGGTAAGAGTTCTGGACCAAAGCTGAACAGCCATAAGATACCCAGGATTATAAGGCAGATGTTGACTGAGCACCTTACTGGCCTGGGTGAACCTCAAACCATTCTAACTAATTCATGGCCCAAAGTTTTAGCAGCGACAAAGTTCATAAAGTGACAGGTGAAAAATCAACATAATGTACTGATAAGCAGGAGGAGGAATGGAAGCTGAATTGTACTCTGCATGTCATAGAAGCCTGGAGATCCTCAGGCCCTGTCAGCTTCATTTGTTTCCCTAGATGTGACTGTACATTTTGTCTTTTTCCTGCTGATACGTTTTGTTCAACATTAGTATATAATACAAAAATAAATTATTTAAATTATAATGTTAATCATACAAATGAAACAATGTGATATTAAATAAAGTGAAGATTTTTTAAAAAGTAGCAAAAAATCTTTGCAAGATTTGCGATTTTTTATCTGGATTTGGGGAGACATTAAAAAAAAATTCTCACCTTAACTAGATGAATCTTACAAGTTCCAATGAAATCAAATGCGAGTCCATCAAATGTCCTGTAATGCCGATCCCCGTATGCAGTACACATTGATGGGCAGGGATGGAAGGTGCATTGAAATGACCCATGCTGGCAGATACTGAAAAGTATGATCAATAGTGTAATATCAAGTGCAGAAACAGACAAATAATCACCATTATTTTACGGATCATTTTTCAAAAATTAGAAATATTAATAAAAAAGCAAAGCCAGTAAAATACAGTTCTAGAAAGTATTAAGGAGTGTGGATAGGTTGCAGACTGAAATGTTATGTAGTAATGATATCAATAAAACCCACCCTGAAAAAAAATATTACATGTTGAATTGATACAGTTTGAAACGACATCCACTGAACTGTATGTTGAATCTGTAGATTCCATAATGTACCAGACACCAGCATTTCTGATATTGAACCAGGAAAAAGAAAATGGTCTCACTATCAAATTTAATACATTACATAGTAGTTCACATCAATAAAAAATCAAACACATGTAACAAAGAATAGCTTGCATACAATATAGTAGTTTGAACAGAAGCTGAATCTTGGAATCAGGTAGTGACACATTAGTAGTAAGTCCAGTTCCAGCAGTCCTTACTCTGTCCTTAATTTAAGGGAGTTTTGCATGATAGAAAAAAATTCAGATTTGCTTAAGTGATTTAGGCCTGGATCCTCAAAGGTATTTAGGTGTCTAACTGAAGATAGGCACCTAAGAATTCAATTATGTGAGCCTTAGAACCTAAATTCCATTTTCAAAGGCGACTTAAGCATACAGAAGGCTTTCAGTAAGACTTAGGAGCTAGAATCCCCAAAGTCTCTTTTGAAAATGGAACTTTGGCACTTTGGGAAATTTTTCCCCCCAAAAAAGGCCTTTGGGACTCAGCTCCTTGATATAATTGTAGCACAGTTACACTAAATATAGTATGTTATATTTTTTCTTTTTCTTAATATGTATCTATGCCACATGTAATATATTTAGTTTGAAAATGAATAACTATGATATACCCGTTGATTAAATGAATGGAAGTCTCATTTCATGAATAAACTATGGGTTGGAGTCATCCTGTGAAATACCTGATACAATGGATATTACTGTATATGGTGACTAATCATATTGAATTATACTGATTCATATATTATGATCTGAAGGAGTAGAAGGTGAATGGTTTTAACAGGAGAAGCAGTTGTCAGGAAGGAAGAAGTGGGTGCAAATGAAAGCAGGCTCCATTTCTCCTTTATTTTGCACGCTTGTTAGTTCCAATACAGTCTCCCTTTCTGACTCCTTAGCATGTAACTTAAACCAATATATACCCATGTAGGCTGTCTTAGCAATGTGCAACTTATCCTGCCATTTACCTCACCTCTCAATTTGGCCCTATGTGTTTGTGTTTTATATAATGATATCTAATTAAGTTGGGATACTGATAGTCAAGATTATGATTCTTCTAACTCCTGCCTATAATGCGACTCCCTTTTTCCAAATAATATGCTGTTATTCAGTCACTTGGGAGTCTCTTGTGATAATATTCCAGTTCTAAATAAAAGTTCTATTTTTAACATTTATTTTAACCCAAATGTAAAAATGACATTACTGGAGATGGAATACTAGAAACTGGTTTGAAAAATATAATCAAGAACAGTAAACAGCCAGACAGATTTCTGCTTACCAGGTATGACAGGAAGAAATGACTTTGTCACCTGGGAAGTACTCCTTTCCTTTCCATGAACATGGGCATTCATCTGGCTCAAAGCATGCATCACCATGTTTAACAAGGCTGTCAAAAAAACATCAAGTATGCATTCAATGCAAATATATTTTTCAGATCTATACATTTATAAATCTTTTCACTGATCTTTTAAATAATTTGTAATTAACTCCACAACATTTTTCTTTAAAAAGCAACTGCAGTATTTTAAATCCTTTTGGGAACTCAAAAATACATTTTTTGTTCCTAATACAAGTTTTTTACCAGTACTTACACATTTCCATTCACAGGCATCTGAATATTCCACCCTTAATTAAAGTTAAACAGTGGAATAGAACACTAAGCTCTAACTCCGTAAGAGTTATTTGTAGATGCATAGATTTTAAAGCCAGAAGGGACCATTAGATCAATCATCTAGAATGACCTCCTGTACATCACACGCCATAAATTTCATCTAGTTACTTCTGTAATTTGTGTTTGACTAAAGCATATGTTCCAAAAAAGCAGCCAGTCTTGTTTTGAAGACATCAAGAGATGGGGAATCCACTACTTCCTTTGGCAATTTGTTCCAATGGTTAAAACCCTCACTGTGAAAAAATTGTCCCTTATTTCTAACTTGAATTTGTCTGACTAACTTTGATCCATTGTTTCTTATTTCTTTTTTTTGCTAAATTAAAGAGCTCTTTGATACCAGTATTTTCTCCTCACGAATGCTTAACCGCCTGAGTGGCTCCAGTGTCTTCAATGGTCAAGTTAACCACATGCATGTATATTTACAGAATCAGGACTTACATTTCTTATTCATGATTATAAAGGTAGTAACTGATGTAATAGATTAAAAAAATGGAACTTCAAGAAGCATACAGGAAAATATCTGAGGATTCCAACAACATATGAAGAAAGGGAGAATTCTTGTTCACTAGCACAAAATATAGCAACAAATACAAAATTTAAAATAAAACCCTGAAACCAACATATCAGGGATAAATAACTGGAGATGTGAAACAGGAAAGATAGACTTAATACATAAATACATGGAATTATTTAAATTTACACAAATACTTGGAAAATACACAGCAAATGATAAATGAACTGTTAAAACAGAGTAACAATTCTCCAATGAATCCAACATAAGTTCTGTGTCAATTTTTTTCTTGTGCAAGTTGATGTACCATTTGATGATGGGAATTCAAAAAGGTCCCAAAGACACATTAATGGATTTCTGAAGTTTCAGTTGTCACCAGTGAAAAACAGATTTATAGAATGAGAATTTTTTAAAAATGTGAATCCTTAGTTAGATACAATAGTAGGAAGTAGACCCTTCGTTGTAAGTCTTATGACTCCACCTTGCATTGAGTTCTACTGGTGCAAACTCCTCTTCCTGTGCAGAAATTGTGGAGAAAAACATGCTACTTGGATAGAAAAGGGGAGAGGGATCCCTTGAAGGCCCCATAACATCTAAAATTATCTTAATTTAAAAAAAAGGCAAGTTTTGACATTTACTCTCTTTGGGCAAGAAATAATCATAAGTATTGCCAGGCTGATGTTGGTTTCTTTGAAAAGTAATTAGATTTTAAGAATAAAAGTTCTTCTCTGCTACATGCATGCAGAGAATTTCCCTGAGAAAGTCCACTAGACTAGTCCAATTTACTCAGAAAAGTCATATCTGTTGCTCACCATTGTAATATGTGTGTGCTAGATTATCTGAGTCAGGGGAGCAGCTCATCATTGATAGTCATTTCCTGGACAAACTGGTTGGTGTCACCATTTTTTTCTCTGCAGGAACGCAGAGGAAAAATTAAATTATTGCATCAAATGCATTCAGCACAGCACTTATTCCTTGTGTACACTGGGAATTAGTGTTTTGTAAACAAAGTTCTGCGATTATAACCTAGACCCCAATTCAGTATGAATTAAAACAAAAAACAACAAGAACTTCTCCACTCTGGGGCTCTTTTACTGGGAACACGGTACCACCACCAGGAAAACACTAAACTGAAAGACTATAATTTCTTTAGAGTATTTGAAATGTCCTTTGTAAGTTATACCCATTTCAAGTTTTCTGTCACTTATTGGACAGTTTAACTACAAGACCAAAATTCCCACTGGTTTAAGCTACAAACTGAATAGGCCACATTCAGAGACAAAAAGCATCAGGTTGACAAGCTAAGACCAAATGCAAGTTCCATCTCTGTAATATAACACTTGATAAAATAAGTGATAACAGCTCTCTCTCTTGTAAAGCCAATAGGCTGATTTCAACAATTTAAGAATTCATAACAATATGCCATCTAGAGATGCCCAGAACTCTCCCTTTTCTTCTGAAGTATCAGACATTATTTCTACCACCTATTTACGTGCAACCTAAAGATCAGTGCTACGGGTACACTTATTTCTACTTTCCTTCATCAAACTCAACCTGTATTGAATCAAATTCATTGCCACCTTATTAGGCTCCTGCATTCATTTAAATAATGTCCATGGGAGTGGAGCAGAGGATTATTAGAAGCAAAAATGGCATTTTTGAGTGAATAAAAGCCTAAGGGATAAATGTTTCTCACTTTTGCCAAGCTCAAGTACCTGGGCTTGAGAAGTAAAGAAGCATCTCCACAGGCTGCACCAGCAAGAGAGTCACTCCATGGTCACTACCACAGTGCTGGCCTTTCTGTAGGCTCAGTGCATGGTTCACTCACTTCCTTCCACTATGCAAAGTCATATAGCCAGTGAAATTCCCTGGTCCCACCCACAAATTTGCCTCTGGGGCTTCTCTCTCCCCCTCTGCAAACGCCTCAGATTTTGCCCACAAATGATACACCCATGATGCAAGGTAGGTATCAGGTGGGAGGGAAACTACAAATACCAGTTATTGTGAGTGTACTCCAATGCCATGAATAACATTCTTACCAGCTGACAGGAGAAACAGAGGCACAACAAAACTGCTGTACCCTGTGCTTATTATTAGTATTACTGTAGCATCTAGTGGCCCCATTGGAGAGGATTCACTGGCGGGCCTAGTGGAATTAATTTGTTCCTGGAGAATGTTCCTGCTGGCGGAATTATGCTGTTGTAACATTAATTAATTGTCAGGGCACTTTAAGAGCTCTTGAATAGTCAACTGTTTACTATTGGTTGACAGGGTTGCCAAGTGGCATCTTGAGCAACACTAACATTTTGCATCTGTAATGGGGAGGACTCACCTCTTGAGTGCCTCCTAGGCGCTGGGTGTGGTACCACCATCCTTTTTTCACCCCTAGCGCCACCTGTGGACTACTATACAATCTTGGTGAGTTTTGAGTGGCTTGGCTTGATTCTTCTTTTTAGCAGAGGTCAGGTTATGGCTTTGCCTTGCAGCTTTGTTTTGATCCCATATCATTAGACCTAGGACAGGGCAGCTCTGAATTTCATCAGCCTGTGGTCCCTGCTGGCTCAATCCATCTTTATGATGCAAAGTGATTGCACTCTACGTGAGTCCAAGTCTTTTTTCAGGATGGCTACTTCAGCCTTCAGGCTTTCCATGTCTTTAACTTTAGCCATGCTGGACTTTAGCACCACCTGGACCTTAAGCAAGTTCAAAAGCTTAGTCAGGTTCTTCTGCAGCAACAAACACTGCTGTTCCACGGTGTCTTTTTCAATTCTGAGATGGGCCAGGTCCTGTTCCTGCAGCATACCTTAGGCTAAGATTTGCTCCCTTGAGGAGCGCTTTATTAGTGTTCTTGCAAGGCCTTAACCTTTTGGACCGGTAGCATGTGCATTTGTGCCATTTCCTCTTTGACCCTATCCACTGCCACAATCCTATCTTCTACCTTTTTCTATTCCAGTAGGAGTTAGGTTTGTTGGGTAGCCATACAAGCTACTACAAATACTGCAGCCTCCATAGTAGATACAACTGTTGTAATGGTGGTTGTCAATACCAAGTCCTTCACTGGATGGTGAATCCACACACTTACAGCATCTTCCTGGGTGCTTGAATCCTTACTCCATTCTTCTGTGGGATTTAAGTTTCCTGGTCAGCAGTCACTATGCTTTATACTTCAAAGTCCATGCTTTTACACTTGTCATACCTCTCTGCCCTCTCCTGGACCATCAACCTCAGTCCCCTCAGTTCCTCCATTTGCTCCAGGAGGTGGTTTTTGGCTCGGACAGACTGAATCCACTGTCCTATGAGCATCTCTTCGCTCTGCTAGTGTGCTCCAAATTTACACCCCAGCTTACTGTGCACTAACTGTTCATCCAGACAAGCTCTCAGAAAGTGAGTGAGTGCTCAGGAGTGTTTCTTGTGTAGAAATTGTGTTGATTAAACACATTGAACTAAATTCTGTCTTTACACACCAGCCACACTATTGCCTTGTATGAGTTGCATGTATTTAAACTGAGGGCAGAATTCAGCCCAGAGTTTAGACAGTGTCAGGATTTCAGTGAGGATAAGGTGTGTGTGAGAGAAAAAAACAGAAAAAATTGCTGTCATTCATGTCTGACTGAGAGGATAATATTAGATTTTCCTGAGCTGTGGTTGTCGGAACTTTCTATTCACATATAATTAATCAAAAAATCAATCATGCTTTTCTTGGTATGAATGTGTATATATGTATATGTGCCAGATGAAATATTGTTGGATTGTGTAGTTTTTACCTGTAGCATAGCAGAATAACAAGTTATCTGCTAAATGACCAACCTCACTTTATGGTTGAAGTAGTTTTCAACAAGGAGGACAATTCAAGGGAAGTTAGCAGATGAGTAGATTTATGCATCTTTGCCAGTTAATAAATAGCAGCTGCTTTCTGGATTCAAATCAAATAGCTACCTGCTTTGTACTTTGCACAATGTTAGCATAAGAACTATCTGAATTGAACTCAACTACGCTCACAGAGGGGGAAAAAAGTAAAACAACTGTAACTATAATAACTGTAATATAATATATATGTTTCCTGCTGTTAGGAACTACCTTCAGCAAAATGAAATGTGTCACTTCTGAAGTAAAATGAACTTCAGAAGATGGTAGAGATGATACTGTTATGCTAGTGGCTAGGAGCAATCTCACTGAAGCTGGTGGATATAACAGCTATCTTCCATTTAGGTTAAATGAGGGAACATTAAATGCCCCTTCATTTAGAGAGAGCTGAAAAAATAGTCCATCCAAAATATATGCTACATGTAAGGCCACTCAAAAATCAAACTGTGTGGATAGAAGGGTTTCACTGCATGCCGAATGTAAATCCTGAGGTAGGGGATTCATTTGATTGTGGCTGTGTGTCTGTGTGTGAGAGAAAAGGGGCAGATGCACCACAGAAACACACAGAGAAGGCAGGAGAAAGCCAAGGACTGCCAGAGAACAGCTTGTAGCATTATCCTGAGAAAAAGCTGAGAGCTTTTTGCTGAAGTGCTGGCTGGAAAGACACTTGGAACGGTGAGCAGAGAAACTGCCTCCTGCCATTTGATCCTTCCGTGTTCAGGAAACAGGACCGTTTCTTTGTAAATAAAACAGGACTGAACCAAAGAAATAACTGACCATGTCATCAATTTCTCCTCCTAATGGAAATAACTTGCTAGACCCTGAATTTTGGCTAAATGCTGGGGTCAAAAGAGGTAACAATATAATACATTGTAACAATAATATAAAGGGCTATAGTGGTGGACATTAAAAAGTCAACATTTACAATGAGTTATCAGTCAGTAACACAGATATAATATGTTCCTATGCTCACAATAGGAAAGAAACGTGACTTCTCAAATTTCTGTGTGGTAAGTGTTGGCAAATGTTGACTTAAATGGTGATCACTGCAATAAGTTTTTTAAAAGTGTAACCTGAAAATGCAACCAATGAATTTCTAAAATCTCAAAATGTCATTAGAACAGGAAACAATGTAATGGTAAGTCTATCTTTGATATATTGCAAGCATTTTCTGGAATTCATTAGTACCCCTTTAGCATGACTAGTGGGGAAAAGGTGCTTAGAAAATAAACAGACCTGGCATTTGGGGGAGATCTAGAAGCACTGCAGCATGTTAGAGAGCAGCAAATAAATACAGCAAACGGTAAGAGAAACAAAGTATTCACTTTTGCTTCTTTAACTATAGCACTAGAGGTACATTCAGTCTCGAGGAAACAAAAAGTCTCCTTATGTCCCCTTCCTCGTCTCAATAGCGTACTATCCCATCAGTCATCCTATAACAATACTTTTGAAAAACCGAAGTCAACACCAGCAAACACCACTTCACCAGTATGAATATCAGATCTGGAAGCACTCAGCTGGAGGTTGTACTTCAATAGATGTTGATTCAGTATATATAATAGCATAATGCTTTAATGGGCAGGTAGTGGAGTACAGAGCCAAACACGCCTCCAACACTTAGGCAAACAGGTATCCACTGATCCTGAGGAATTCAAGTATTTATGAGTGACCATCCCACATCTCTGTTTAACTTAAAAGAGCAATGAGGGGGAAAAGGTTAATAAAGGTGAATCATGTGGGAGTTTGGGGGGTACCCATTAACAAAGCGTCAGAGTGCATATTGTTTTTAGTTTTTTTGCATTAAAAATGTAAAATTAAATGCTCTTTCCTTAAATCCTGTGTAAATAAAAAACATGAATAAGTCATTTGGAAAAGATGATATTTTGACATGTACCAATAGGAGAGGACTTACAACTGAGCTTTGAGAATTTATATCTTATGCATGGTGCAGGAGATATGATCACCGTGACACCACTCAAAAGTATGTTTGTCATAAAAGGTGGCTTTATAAAATGTTGGAGACAAAATTACATTCCTCCTACATTGTTAAATTTATCTGGCCATAGACAGATATTTTTAAGATTACATTAAATGCATTGTTTACTTTGTGCAAATTAAAAAGTGATGATTTTTCTTTTTAAAAAACCTTTCAGGAATTCATTTAAGCTTCTTACATGTTATTTGATCTGGTATGCGACCTGTTTATTACAAAAATACAATAAGAAGCAATTCTCATTTTGGGGGATGGGAGGGAAACAGGCACAATATTTCTGGATGGATTATAGCATCTCATTACACTTGGAATGCTGCAATTTTCAGTTTACTTAATATCATCTTTTTTGTGGTTCTAATTTATAAGAGCAAGCCTAAGCCTAAGAAAAAAATGACCCAGTTGGTCAACTTTGCCCAATGTTAGCCATATATACTAAGAAAGAGTGTTCTCCAAGACCATTTTAAAATATATAGCTCTCCAAAGGTGCAGAGCAGGCCTAGCCATAGTAAAAAGCATTTCATGAACTGCATTCTAGTCTAGAGTGGAAAAAACAAAAACAACCCCCTCATTACTATTTAATAAATGAAAAAGTGTGATCTGGAAACACTAATGTCAAAGGATAGTACCATGAAACTACATAATATCTTATTGATTTTATGGCTAGGTGCACCGCAAGTCAGAAAATAATTGTTTGGGGATTTATACTACCAAGAAAAATATATTCCAAGTTTGCTTCTTGTCCTGTGCAAGTGCTAAGCATTGTCACCTGCATTAAGGCTGGTTTTAACCAACATTTGACTAAATCATTTTGTGGATTATTCCTTGAGGACATCCTTCAATGATCACTGGGCACACTGGTCCTGGTTTTTATCTCTTTTACACTGGTGTGAAACTGATGGGCAAAACAGCTACTTTCCATTTAGGTTGAATGAGGGAACATTAAATACCCCTTCGTTTAGAGAGAGCTGAAAAAATTGGCCACCCAAAACGCAGGCTACACGCAAGGATCTCTTAGTATAAATCTGGAGCAAATCTGTGGAAGTCAAGAGCAGGTAAAAGGTGTGACAGCCTGTCCTATGGCCTGTCAGGACCCTGTTGCTGCAGCCAATGTGGTCAGGACATTTAAAGGGGGAAATGTCACGGACCAGCAGCAGTATCATCTTACCCATCTCTGTGTGAGGTTCCTTAAAATAGACACCTAACGAGAGGGCCATAGCACAATGTATTTAGAATACAAATATAAATACCTAACAGAATTATCTCTTATATGTTTAAAAATATGATTTATTTTAGTCTTGCAGGTTATTATATATCAATGAGGGTTGTTTCCAAACATAAACATGGATAGTCTGTTGCATGTTCCTAGAAATAACACTAGTGATGTCTCTGTCCATTAAATAAAGTCAGCTAGAGCAGTGCTGGGATTAGACAATGAAAGGCCCTTCTTTCCCCCAATGTATTCTGTAAGAACTAAGACTAGTGCAACCACCAGGTCCATAGTAGTTAGTCTATGCTTACTACAGAGAGACAGAGATTAGTAGTGACATGATGTTCTATAACGCTACATACCTATTCTAATAATGATACCTAGCTCTTATATAGTGCTTTGCATTCGTAGGTCTTAAAGTGCTTTACAAAGGAGGTCAGTATCATTATCTACATTTTATAAAGGGGGAAACTGAGGTACAGAGAGATGAAGTAACTTGCCAAAAGACACACAGCAGGCCGGTCACAGAGCTGGGAGTAGAAGTTAGTTCTCCTGAGTCCCAGCCCAGTGCTCCATCTATTAGGCCACACTGCTTCCTCTTTATACCAACATACATTTGTTTAGATTTTTAGAATTATTTCTGCACAAGAAAGAGCTATGCCTCTTAACCAAAGAGAATCACAGTAACAAGGCCATTCTTAAAAGGTGGGCACAGCAAGAAAAGCAAAAGAATCACAGGCAGACTGAGCTTTTTAACTGTATATAATGACACAATTTATCCAGAATATTCAGGAGTTATATCAAGTAACAGCATGTCCAGGACACAAAAATGACACAGATTCTAGAAATGGATGTTTCACCTTTCTTTTCTGATATATTTCAGAATGGTAGCCGTGTTAGTCTGTATCAGCAAAAACAACGAGGAGTCCTTATGGCACCTTAGAGACTATTTGTTAGTCTCTAAGGTGCCACAAGGACTCCTCACTGTTTTTTCTAATATAGAATCAGAGCTTCCTTTCCAGTACCCCTTTTGTAGTATCTCACTCAAAGAGGTCACTCCTACTAATCCTTCCAGCTAAATTTTAGTAACATAATAGATCTCTAGATGGTCAGCAAATAGCATGGAACTAAGAAAGAGCCAATTACATATCTTATGATTGGAAACACAGAAGTCCTATGAGAAAGGGATGAGTAGCAGGACTATCGGGTGGCAGTTGTGAAGAAGATGATACACACCTTTGTATGAACATAGATCACAATTTGCCTCCAACTTCCAAGACCAAGGGCTGAGGTTTTTCACTTGCATTGCTTAGTTCTGAGATGGTAGATGATGATCCTCTCAGGATCCATTGAGAACACAATCACTAGTAGCAGCAGTTGTGTGACTGTTCATTTTTTTAAAAAAGATTGATCCCAAGATTAGTGGCATGAAGAAATAAGGGATGGAATATCATTACAATGGAAAAAATGACAGCTAACTTTATATAAGGATCAAGCAGATTTCATGATGTCTGGTTACCATTTTTGGAGCTTGAACAAAATAAACTGATACCGATGAGGTTGATCAAACACAAATGGATGTTGTAAAGATGACAAATATTCAGCAGAAGTTGAGTAGGGCAAATGATTCCCATATGATGGGACATATACACCAGCTGATTATGACTTAAATGATGTAGAGAGGGAAAAATAACAGAAGGGAAAAGCTTCTGGAAGATCTAATAAATAGGTATAGCCAAGCAAAGAAGATGGAATGATATTATGGACACTGCAAACTATTGACTACACCTTCTCAATTGTGTTTGTGTTATTGCCATCGGAAGGCCTGAGGTCTTGTTGATTCTTTTCAGGTTAAATAAGATGAAATTAGTATGCAAGGTATATGGAATTGTGTTATGGCTCTGGATAAGATTCATTATCCTGCACAGAAATGTGAATTTACTAGATTAAAGTTATGAGAATAAACACCTGTATAAAGTAAATTAGATTTTCCCAGCTTATCTGTGTTAATAATGATAAAAGTTACTTTAACTTTTAAAAAATAGATTACCCTGTTATTCTTGCTCCTTGTTGATCTTTCCAATATGAAGTACTAGAAAATGGATAGTCAAAAAGGAATATGCAGTGGGAATATCCTGATAGTCAATTCTCTCTCCTGGAAGACATGAGCATGCGTCCTCTCCCATGAGCACATGCTTATTTAAAATACTGAAATATCTACAAAGTGTTCCACAAAGCTCACCTATAAGGAAGAGTGAAAGTTCTCTTTGTAAAGGAATGCTCATCTATTCATCTTCTTTTCATAGTGTCAGCAGGGATCAGAAAACAAAGACCAGAGAATATCTTGGCTGTTCCCAGCCTTTTTGTTTAGTTTATAATAGCGGAGGTATGTTTGTCCTCTACTTAAATCTTTAAGTGCTGACAGCATATGACATATTTAATCAAGAATAAAACATTAAGAAGAAATATTTAATTGGCACAGGTATCTTGAATACCCGGGTCAAATGATATGGGGTATGCAGCTTATCCATAATCATCTACCCAATACTGCTTGGAGCATGCATAAAATCCTGCTGGCTATACTGAACAGGTATATGGCAAAGTCATTCAGGTTTAGTGGAGAAGTTAGAAATTTCATGAGGTACAGAAGTTTTGATAATGCCTCCAAATAAGTTAGGATCTACAGTCCCAAGTAAAATAATGGTGCCTCCTCTGACATGTTTACATGTTAAAAACAAAACAAAAAAATCCCACACACTACAACTTCCCTTTGCTTCATCCCAAGGCCCCTCTGTTACGATGTGGAGAAGGAGCTTCTTAGACAATGTGGAGATTCTCTTCACCTGAAGCTGTTTTGATTAATTTTCCCCTTGTAGTACCAGTTAAATCTGCATATTATACACCAAGGTGCATAAGACTGATCATGACCCCATAAGTCAGTGGTGTTCATCCTTTTTGACCTATGGGCCAAACATGTTATTTCAAAAAGACTGAAGCGCTACAAATCAATATTTTGATGCAGATTTTCTCTCCTGTTCCACTCTCTTGCGTTGCTTGAACAGCACAAACAGCAGAAGACATCTACAAGTCTATTGACAGGGATTCCCCTAGCATAGGGGAATCCCCAACAGGTGCAAAGGCAGAG
This sequence comes from Gopherus evgoodei, assembly GCF_007399415.2. Lineage (NCBI taxonomy): Eukaryota > Metazoa > Chordata > Testudines > Testudinidae > Gopherus > Gopherus evgoodei. The sequence goes on along the minus strand of NC_044325.1, from coordinate 108,514,844 downwards.
TAGCCAGTTCCTCCATTGCCCCACAGCTCACAGTGCAGTGGGGCAAAGTGGGGGCGTGATGGGACATGTCAGGGACCAGGACAGGGGGCTGGAGCTTGCTGCATTGCTATTGCCATCTCGTGTATAGGTCCTACAACATTGTTTTCAGCTGGCACAAGTTAGCGGAGTCCCCTCGTTACTCTAATCTATGCTGTGTCAGGGAAGCAGGCAGCCATCATATTACTGATTCTTGGCTTCTCCTCTAGTCTCCCTTCTCCCAGGCCGCCTTGGGTAGCTGTGTGAGGGAGGGAAATCATCCTCTCTTTGATGCTTCCTTAGGCTCAGGCAGAGCCTGATAAGTCTCTATCCTTGCCCCACTGGAGTAACAACAACCAAGCAGGCAATGGACAAGCCAGAGCTATTCATGAATTAAAGGGGTGATGCATTTATGTAAAAATATGTACAACAAGTTCACAGAGAAACTGGAGAAACAGAATATATGCACCTGCACACAAAGCAAGGGGAAGCTTCCTTTCTGTTCCACAGATCTCTTATCAGTGAGCTGAACTTCCCTTACATATTCTGTACATGAAGTTTCTACTTGCATGAGTGGAAATTCTGCCTGAGAAATGACTTAAGAATGTACACAGTATAGATTGGAAAGGAGAATTCTGCTCTTCTGAAGTCATAATGCAGACATCCATAGAGGTACTTGCTATTCAGTATCTTTAAGAAGGAATAGAGAACTGAAGGAACACACATCTCTAACAGAAAGGAGCAAAAATTACTGTAAAAGTAAAAATACAATTTACCTTTAGTTAAGTCTGCTGTGTGCCATATGGGAAAATTAATAGGAACATTAAACTATTGCTGTGTACAAAAAGCTGTTTTTGGGGAAAATGAAGGACTAAACTAGGTCAAGTTTCTTTGCAAACTTTGGAATACAAAGGCTGTCTGTCTAAGAAAGGGGAAATAATTGCATGCAAAGCATGATGATGGCCTCTTTGTTGCATTAATATCATTAGCCAATTCCTGGGCATGCACACACACAAAAGTTTCCCTCTCATATTTTTTAAACTACTTAAAATAGGCACTGAAATTCCAGTTAATCTTCAGGTTTCATTCTGACAAAATCCACTTATAAATAGTTATTCTTATAAATAGTTATGCTTTAAGACCCATATCTCCTGCTCCAACTGAAGCTAAAGCCTTGATCCTAGAGGGGGAAAAAGGGAAAGTTATTTTAATAAACCAGATGATAACTTATCTCAAGGGCAATAGGAAAAATAGGTTTGAAGTCATAATAAATGAGAGCTTCCCTTTTCCAGTGATAAACAGGCATTGGATGAGCCAGATCCATAATCAACTCAAAGGAAAGCTTGCAATGGATCAGGGTCAAAATTGTATTCTGTTAAACTGGGACACTAAGCAACTGAGGAGTACAGAAACGTACTATTGCTTTCTGCCTCGATGTTCTGATTAAAGACCATAAAAACTGTTGGGTTATGCTAAGTTATATCTGTTCTTTAGCAAACAATTGGAGTTTTAGTTTGAAGAATCACAACTAATTGTGTTATGAATAGGTCATTTTTTTCCCTCTTTCTTGTGACAGAGCATGGATGTACAGAAATATTCCAAGAATCAGAGAGAGAGAGAGAGGAGAAAATCTTGATGCTAAAAATTCTGAGAAGATATTGGGTCATGAAAACTATGGATGAAATATTTCTTATAAAAGGAGCAGGACCTAAGTTTGTCAGTGAAGAACAAGCTATGGCAACATTACATAGACTATATTCTCGGAAAAATTTTCCTCCTGCAGTCATACTTCAAAAAATGGAGGGAGAAGTGTTATTTCATATTGTCCTAACACTAACTGATGTAAACTGACTGAGATACTGAAAATACAGATACTTTAAACTATCAGATATAATAAACTACTCATTTTATATGCATCTTAGATTTCATGTGATACTATTTGATCAAGAGCTCTAACAGAATGTACTCTGAGCTCAAGAAAGAAAGAATCCTAGAACAATGATGTGAAGTGCTTGCCTGTCTGCTAGGATCTAAAATTGTTTTTAAATATATTTCCAACTCTTCATATACTGCATCAAGACAGTCTCCGTGTTAGATGAAGCCAAGTTTAATGTTTTGGCCAATTGTTTTAGTGAAAAAACTGGAAGCAGCTTCAACCTACAATATACTTGCTATAAATAATACCAGAACTTGTTTATGCTAAGAAATTTGCCCCAGTTTACTAAATCAACTCAAGAATATCAATCTACTTAAACTGATACAAACTCCTAATACAGACACATTTAATTTAATTTAACCCTTGTTTCAATCACGTTAGTTTTTAACAGTAAATTACCAAATTAATCTAAACCAATTTAAGTAAAACCTCACGAAGATAATGTCATGGCTTGAGTAAAAGTAAATGTATGTCTTGGATCATAATAGAAGAGTTTTAAGAACAACCCATTTCCTTCCTAAATTGACTTCAATTATGAACATTATATGTATGTAATATATGATCATTTTAGTAGAATATGCAAATTGTCAGCATGTAAATAGCCCTATATAATAAGTACAACTAAAGACATACCTCAGATAATTCAGTTTGTGTGTGGGAATGATTGATACTGGGATTACTGTTCAAAACCCCAAACCATGATACTTGAGATCACATTACTATTTCATCTTTAAATTTCATATATTTTATTAATTTTGTAAAGCAATAGCCACACAAACCATAAATCACAACAAATAAATGCCAGTGGGTAGCTGAATAATGGCTTTATGAAGAAACCAAAACATATATGAAAGAAATTTTAACTAACTAAATAAATCTGGTGTCATGTAAAATTCTATATATGTACTGTGAAAACCATAACACAACTCTGCATTCATATAAAAAGAGATGAGTGATACTGAATCAATTAACAGATTACCTCTTTAATGGAAGGTATTTAATATATCTCCCTTATTTTTTCAACCTTGTGATGTCTCCCTCCTTTTTCATCGTAACTTTTTCATATTTAAATGATGAAACAAACTACATTCAGACAAAGTATGCAGGAGCTTTGGGAGAAAATCCTACCAATTATTTAGAATTATCTTGGTTTGTCAATACAGTAAAGGCTGACATATTACCATTGTCAGACTGGTAATATGTATGGATTCACTTAATTCTTGGACTGACACAATATCATCATGTCATAAGACATGCAGTTGTAAATTTAAAAAAACAATTCATACTGATTCCTCCTTGGTGTCAGAGCTCTTATTTAATTTTTTTGTTCAATAAACCCCTTGTTTGAAGGCTTTGAATTATGTGTTTTTTTCTTTTGTTCAGGTAAAAGGTATACAATTCCCATCTATTTGCCCCGTCCGAGTTTTAATTGCTTAGTAAGGCTCAAGGTCTGTGTCACACATTTAATATTCATCTGCTCCCTCTACAAGGTCAGAAGAGGATGATTGCTTTTTTACTAGTATTTATTCTAATTTATCCCCATGACATCTTATCTCCTAACCTTTGATCTTTGCACTACAGGAAACAATGTTCAGTGCATGTTCCAAAAGGTCCCTATCAGTAATGAGAAAAATTACTCTGACCCCAAATGTAGTGATCCGTCTATATATTGTACTTCTACTATTGCAGGGAAAGAACATTCCAAAAATTGATATTTCTCTGAGAAAAAAAATACTTTTAAATTTTGTGTATTTATCTTTAATTTTCAGGTATGTGCATTTGTTCTCATTATATTATTAGGTAAACTAGATCTTCTCTATATTCAATAAAATTAAGCTCATCTGGCTGTCATTGTAGCTAAGACTGCATGTCTTTATAAGATCAGTAGGTCTTGTCTTAAATATATTTATAACTCATGTCTACAAATCTTTATTTTTTCATTTTTGATTTATGACCAATATTTTTCTGCATCAACTTTAACTGCTTGGATTTTTGGACTTTAGGAAACAACTGTTATGGAAAAGCTAATCAGGATTTCTAAGTCAGCGCACTCATTTAAAATGTTGGAGTATTAGCAGAAGGAATTATAACATAAAATCATTTTGGGGGCTGTATTCAGATCAAATATTCAATTTCATAGTTAAGAACAAATGTTCTGGCTCAGTGTATACAAAGTGTAATACAAATTTAAGAATGTTATATCAAAACTTCTCCCAAAAAATAAGAATATTAGAAACACTACTTTGTCTTCTAATTCACAGAACAATGTTCACTCTCCAGCTATCCTGGTCAACTCAGCTGGCACCAGTAGAGATACTGGGCCAAATTTTCAAAAGTGGCCTATAATTTTGGGTACCCAACTTTACATGTTACATCTTAGTATTCAGAACTGGCAATAACCCACTGCTCCAAATGACTTCATCTGGAAATATTTCTACATCTTGTGGGATGCACCTAGGGGAAGAACACAACTGCAACAAGCAATCACTTTTAAAGCAAGTATCTAGATTTTTCCTGATCTCAACAGAAAATAATATTCCAACTGTAGCTCATGACAACCGCAATCTATTATATAGATCTAGTTTTAATGACTGAGTCACTGAGGCAAGACAGCAGAATTAATGTCCTGTCAGCTTTCATTTATGTTTACTGTATGCTCCACTAAATCAGAGATGTTTCTCTGGCACAAAGAATGAAGCTAAAAATCCCTCCTTAGCTCTTCTCCACAAAAAAAAAAAAAAAAAAAAAAAAAAAAAAAAAGGCATCAACATGCTTAATTGTTGATGAGTCAAAGTTATTCTCATTCATCAGAATATAGAGTTTTGGGGGGAAAATATACTATTAACATATTGAGTACTAATGTGATTCAGATGGTCCTATTTCCTGTCATGGAAATAACTGCAGAAAACATTCCTGTGCATAAATAATTTGACACCTTAGATGGACTTCACATCCACCTGCTGCAGTAATGTGTCTTGCTGACAGACAGAATTGCCAATGAAGTCTAAGTCTTCCTATCTGCCCAAGTATTCATTTTTGGCACCTAAGAGACATTAGATATGATAAAGTGCAAAGTAGGATTCTGTGCCCATATTTCAGTTCAAATGACTTCTTGCAGAAAGTGAGCACTTGCATTTGCCAACTTCCCATCTCAACCCCTTTCCCTCCCTCCCTCCCACCTCTTCCCCATCCAAATGCGACATGGTAGGCCAATAGGAAGACACCGTAAAAAGCTTCTATTTTAACAGACAGAGAGGAATGTAAATGGAGACCACATATATACACATCAATTATGGATACAGAGGGCACAACTTAGTGCAAGAAGTGTTGACACTGCAGTGTGTCTTGACTTTACACACCTATAATTTGCAGAATGTGTCACTTCTTACAGAGATTAAAGATGGATTAACTTTCAAAAACAAAACCTAGTTTCCAAGGCTGTGTAACCTGAGATTTTGGCACCACATTGAGTCAGCTGAAGTGACACATGGCAGTGAGAGCATTATAAATGAGGTGTTCACTTCATTTTGGCTATTTATAGAAATGCCCCCTGTGGAAGGGGCCAAAACACAAGCCTTTGCAGCCAGGTTGAATTTCATAAGAAAAGATTACCAGGGCACAGAAACCTGTTTTGCTGCCACACAGGGGGTTTCACAGAAATAGTATGTAACCTAAGGGATTGTAATAGGTTGGCAGTGTTTGCCTGAAACGTCCAAGCTGTTAACCAGGATCTAGCACTACATTTTTGACAGAGAAAATATTTAAATATTTTCTGTCAATTCTGCCTTATCAGTACAGCTTGACATTTTCAATGCAAATCCTACTCCTGTGATTTCATTTCATAACTCTGTCCCTTGTGAGACCATCCTGTGCACTGAATGAGGCAGGAGTTCTGTGGAAAAAATACTGTGTGATTTCCCTTTCCATTTTCACCCCAACTAAGCCCCCCAAATCTACTGTGGGGAAGGCAAAAAAAACCCACTTCACCTTGGTCAAATTCCTTCACAGCTCCCCAGAAAAGGAGCAACCAGCACAGTGTCCACAGCAGATCCTGACAAAACCCAGTATTCCACCATTTCCATGGGTGGGAGGGTGGCTCCTGCTCCTCTTAGTCCAGATAAAAGGAGAACTTTTCCTGCACCAGCATGGGTCTGTATAGTGCCCCCACATCTTCCAGTCACCTGGGGGTATGGGTCAGCATCTCCAGACCTGATCTGCAGCAGAAAGTCACTTCCTAATTCTCTAGCCCTTAAAGGGGTGCACACCTTTTCCAACAAACCAGACAATGGTCGCCATCGCTTAATGTGCCGTGAGGTCATTTCAAGTTTAGACAAGCCCTAATTCCCATTGAAAGCTAATGGAATTTGGGCACCTAACTGCTAATTGTGCAGTCCTTCTTTGTCTTTTATAACAGCTTTCACTCACACACCAATATGCCATATTTGATGCCAAAACGGTTCAACACGTTTGCTGGTGCAGTATCAGAATAAGCCCTGGCTATGTTTGCGAACCCCTCTGGCCTCATCCTTATTATGAGGTATTAGAGATTTGACACCACTCGTCCATCTTAGGCCTCCAGAAGATTGTGCCATTTGTCTGGTGAGTCCTTAAGAACAGAACTTGCTCCTCCTTCACATCACAAATTCTCTAAGTGTCTTTCACCACAATAAAGACAACCCAAAGCAATAAGCTATTCAACTGCCACTACTGAGAGTACAGCCATCTTTGCTGGTGCAATGAAAGGCATGGGCGCTTTGGACTTACCCTTGTGCACAAACACATCCTGAAAGACAAGGAAGATGTGCTGAGAAGGTGAGATTTAGCAGCTGATTCTCACAGGTTCTCTCTCTGCCAAACTCCAGGTTAGCTTGTGGATTACTACAGTTAACATAAATCTGGCCCGCTGGGCAGTTGTGTACTGGAAAAGAAAATATTGCAGATGTTCATCATTCCTGAAATGTCAGATTTGGTAGAAAGCTTTGAAAATTAATAAGTGCTGATTTAAACCAGAGATTAATTTGACCAATCATGGGGGTGGGTTCATCTATAACTCCTGGTGTCATTAACAGATAGTTAAGGGTTAATGTCTCTCTTACCTGTAAAGGGTTAACAAACAGGGACCCCAAACACCTGACCAGAGGACCAATCAGGAGACAAGATAGTTTAAAATCTCGTGGGAGGGAAGCCTTTGTTTGTGGGTTTTCGGTTTGGTTTTGTTCTCTCTGAGTCCTGGACGGGGCTAGAGGTGTAAACAGGTTTCTGCCAATCTCCCTGCTACAGTCTCTTATCTGTTCAGAACTGTAAGTAGAAAAGGCGGTCATAGTCTTTTAATTTGTTTTCTTTTTCATTTGCATATGTGTACTTGCTGGAAGTAACTTAAATTGTGTTTCTGCTGGAGAAAGTTTCTTTCTATTGTTTATAAGTTGAAAGACCCTGTAACTTTTTACCATCTAAAGTGCAGAGATAATCTGTTACTTTTTTCTTTCTTTTTTTATTAAAAGCTTTGCTTTAAGACCTCTTTGAGTGTTTTCTCCTAGTTAAAGCTCAAAGAAGCTTGAGTCTGTATTGCCTGAGGGAGGGAATGGCAAAGATCCTCTTTGTGTTAGATTCACGGAGTTGAATCAGGTGATCTCCTAGTGTTCCCAGGGTGGGAAGGAGCTGGGGAGGAAGGAGGGAGGGGGAGGAAATGTTTTATTCACCTTTGTTGTGAGACTCAGGGAATTTGGGTTTTGGGACCCCCAGGGAAGGTTTTGGGGGAGACTAGAGTCGATCAGGCGCTCTACTCTAAGTCCTGATTGGTGGCAGCCTATCAGATCTAAGCTGGTAATTAAGCTTAGGGGAATTCATGCTAATACCCATACTGTGGCTTTCCTTGGGTTGTAGGTGGGGTCTTTGGCTGCCCTCAGTTGTAGGGTTTATTGTCGGTGTGCCCTCTGGGGTATTCGTTCCCCTTGACAGTAGTTTTTTTCTTTTCTGCCACTTCCATCCATTTGGCTCCAATCTCCCCCGCCTCGATTACCGTTTTGGGTTTCCCATCTAGGATGTACCTCTCTATTTCCTCAGGAATACCATCTAAGAACTGCTCCATTTGTATCAGGAGATGCAGCTCGTCCATACTGTTAACCTTTGTTCCTGATATCTGGGCTTCATAATTTTTTGCAATGTGGTAAATGTGTCGGGGGAATGACACATCTGGTTTCCATTTTTGGTTTCTGAACCGACGATGGGCATGTTCAGGTGTTTTTCCGCATTCTGTATCTGGCCTTGGTTTGAAAAAGTTTATAGTCGTTCATTTTCCCCTTAGGCATTTCAGCCGCCACCTCTGCTAAGGGTCCACTGAGCAGTGGCCTCAATTCTACCATTTACTGGTCTTCAGAGATGCTGTACCCAAGGCAGGCCCTTTCAAAATTTTCTAAGAAGGCCTCAGTGTCATCACCTGCCTTGTAGGTGGGACATTTCTTGTGATGTGGAACAATCATTGGCGAAGGGTTGTTAGGATTGGCTCTTTTTCTGTTGCTTAGCCTTTTCTAATTCCAGGGCCTGCTGGTAGGTCTCCCTCTGGAGTTCCAGCTGTCTTTAGTGGTCTGCATCTTTGGCTGCTTGCTCTCTTTTGTAGGCTGCCTCTCTGTCTTCTTGTTCTCTTTTGTAGGCTGCCTCTCCTTCTCTTTCTCTCAGCTCCATCTCTTGTAGTTTTTTTTCCATATCTCGCCTGTGGTCTGCCTCTTTGATTTGTGTCTCTGCAACCAGTTTTGCCTTGAAAGTCATGGTTCCTGTTTTCTTGTGTTGGGGTGCCCTCTGGTGTTTTTTTTTTTCTGAACTGCTGGCTCTCTGTTGTCTGCACAGAGTCTTTCTAACAAGCCTTCCCGAATAAAACTAGAACAAAAAGAAACCTTTCATTTGCATGTGTGTTCTGCTGGTGTAGTGCGTTGCTGACCACTTAAGGCTGCTTTGTTTAACAAACGACCGTCGTTAAACCTAATGGCCCTTGCCTGAGGCCATATCTATGCACAGCCAGACCGAGCAAGGAAAAAAAAATCTCTGGCTGTAGGTTTAAAACAAAACCCTTTCTCTCTCTGCTTACAAGCAGCTAGCAGAGAAAAAAAATTATAATCTTACTGGCTTTTGGATTCTTATCTTTCCCGTACGCTGCACACCATGTCATAATATAATTCCCAATTCTGGACCTTAGCGTCCAAAATATGGGTATTAGCATGAATTCCCCTAAGCTTAATTACCAGCTTAGATCTGATAGGCTGCCACCAATCAGGACTTAGAGTAGAGCGCCTGATCGACTCTAGTCTCCCCCAAAACCTTTCCTGGGGGTCCCAAGACCCAAATTCCCTGAGTCTCACAACAAAGGGGAATAAACCATTTCCTTTCCCCTCCCTCCTTCCTCCCCAGCTCCTTCCCACCCTGGGAACACTAGGAGATCACCTGATTCAACTCCGTGAATCTAACACAAAGAGGATCTTTACCATTCCCTCCCTCAGGCAATACAGACTCAAGCTTCTTTGAGCTTTAACTAGGAGAAAACACTCAAAGAGGTCTTAAAGCAAAGCTTTTAATAAAAAAAGAAAGAAAAAAGTAACAGATTATCTCTGCACTTTAGATGGTAAAAAGTTACAGGGTCTTTCAACTTATAAACAATAGAAAGAAACTTTCTCCAGCAGAAACACAATTTAAGCTACTTCCAGCAAGTACACACATTTCATACGCAAATGGAAAAGAAAACAAATTAAAAGACTATGACCGCCTTTTCTACTTACAATTCTGAACAGATAAGAGACTGTAGCAGGGAGATTGGCAGAAACCTGGTTACACCTCTAGCCCCGTCCAGGACTCAGAGAGAACAAAACCAAACCGAAAACCCACAAACAAAGGCTTCCCTCCCACGAGATTTTAAACTATCTTGTCTCCTGATTGGTCCTCTGGTCAGGTGTTTGGGGTCCCTGTTTGTTAACCCTTTACAGGTAAGAGAGACATTAACCCTTAACTATCCGTTTATGACACCTGGTCAGACAGTTAACCCCACACAGCTGCTATGAATCTGATCCAGTTGGAAAAGAAGAAAAAAGATAAATGTATTCTAATGAACCTACTTGCTCATTACTGTGCACTGTTTCCTCCAAGTTTAACCACCAGCCTGGGGAAGGTTCCATAATCCCCCAAGCACAGGAAAGGGCAGTACTACCTAGCTCAGGAGGGAGCCAGAGGCTGCATGTGAGCAGAAGCTGGGAGCTGGTTGTGGAGGGAATAATGGATAACAGGCAGCATGAGAGCTGGATCTGAAAGTCCTGACAGCTGGGCTGAGATTCCCCTGTTGCTGGCAGGGGTCCAGTGGCAGTCAGAGCAACACAGGGCTCCTGACTGCAGGCAAGTGATTGGTGCAGCCGGGTTACACAGCAGCCTTTTGCTTTGTATACCCCTGGACCAGCCTGCTCCTGGGCACTGGGGTGGGAACTGTTGGTTTTATCTTTTTTTTTGTTTTAACCACTAAGGAAATTTTTGTGCCTTGGGTATTTCCCTTGTTTATTTCTGGCAGTCCTATCAAAAGAATTATCCATTACTTCAACAGTGCAAGTGTTAGGGGGAACTGAGGGATAGAGCCTGGAGAGCCTAGTGCTTGAAGCATCTACAGTGCTTGCCCTCGGACTCTGAGTGTGGTATCAGACAGCTAGGAGATGGCTGTACCCCAACACTACTTGCAGTGACACCCTGCAATATGATCAGTTACAGTATTCATAAGAGAGTCAAGGACCCACAGTTTCAAAATAAACTGAAACATCCTGCACCTCACAGCAAGTCAGATTTTTTTTTAATCTGAAATGAAAGGTAACATTTTCACAAAGTCCAGCCCTTAATCCCTCGGGATCTGCTAGTCAGAGCAAAGATACTATAATAGAAGAAGCAATTGGTATTAATGTTTTCCTTTTACTTATGCACCCGCACAACATAATTCTTATGCCACTCTGGAAGAAAGTAAAAACTGATGGTACAGAAATAGTACTTAACTAGAACTGGGAAGGGAACAAAAATCTCAGTTTGTAAAAACATTGGAAATGTCCAGTTTTTCCAACATTTTGCGAGACAAAACTGGCCTATGTTTGCTCCATGTGAAGATCTGCTGTTTACATTACATAACAAACTTAGGTTGCATTATCCATCTGAAAACATTTCACTATACTAAAATATTGATAAAAAGCGTTTTCTTACAGGTAGCCAGTACTTTCAACAGAGCTTCTATTGTTTTACTCTAACCCTACTTTTAGTTATACCATAGGTTAAATTTCTAATTTAAGGCTCCAGTCCTGCCAAGTGATGATTATATGGACCTTCATGCCCTCACAGAGTCCCACTATAATCAATGAGACATCATGGAAGAAGCAGGGTCTGTCTACGCCATCTCTTTTCCATACCTTAATGAGTCTCTTTCACTTACCAATGTTGTTCTCACAACTCATCATTCCATCTTTGCAATGGCTGCAACAAAAATATATGAAGCTGTAATTAAAACCAGGAAGGTCTGAAATGTTACCATTCATCTATACTTGAAAAAAAATGGGTAACATATTACTCAAAAGAATTATATAAATGTGTACACATGAAGATAACCAATAAGGGAGTTTGTGTTGTCTTGTTCAGAAGGTTCTTAATATATAATGTATTAAGAAGGTAGCCTATATTGCTGCTTACATATGCATTAATAGGATAGAACAGTCCTTGTAATAAACAAAGATTACATAATACAAATGCTAAGTTTAAAGAATAGAGCCCATGGAGGACTGACACAAAAATATTATTAAATTACTAGGTTGAGTCCTGTTACCACTGATATCAATGGGTGTTTTATCATTGACTGCAATGGTAGCAAAAGCAGACCTGGTTGTGAAACAGTATCATATGTATCTTACATTAAACATTCAACTGTGTAACTACAGTAAAAAAACAAAAACAAACAAAAAACCACGTATACAGATATAGCAAGCTATTCATTAGACTTCAACTCTGTATAAGAGAAAGCCCCTTCTAAATAAACAAAGTAAACTATTACTCTTTACAAAAAATCTTTTGGTTGACTATTGTAAATATTCAGCTGATTGATTTTTCTCATTAGAAGTCCAAAAAGCTGCTGAAGAGTGAACTGGCGAGTCAATAACTCCAAGGATAGTTCAAAACAGTATCAATTCTGTAAGATAAAATGCTGTGCTATGCAAAATAAAATCACTGGACTTCACTTCCCCAGCCCTGCCACTATAAGCAAAATTTAGTCAAGGCTGAAACACAATGAAAAAGTCACAGTGAAAGCTTCTCCTATACTATTGAGCTAATATGGTAGGGCTAAAGGGGGGCAGACACGATTGATTTCATTCCACTGACAATAAAGCCAGTGCAAAGAAAACCAATTAACTGCTTAAACCCAAAACATAATTGCAGCAATCATTATGCAAAGCAGCACTGAATACTGTAAAAAGAACAGGAGTACTTGCGGCACCTTAGCGACTAACAAATTTATTTGAGCATAAGCTTTCGTGGGCTACAGCCCACTTCTTCGGATGCATATTGTGGCACTTTCTGTACCTGTCTAACTCCAGCCAAAATAGTCTACTACTTTACAGAACAGTAGCAAATTTGGTAGTCACTCAGTCTCCGGGAAGAAAATAATAGTATTAGCTCTAATTCAGATTCTGTGCTATACTGAAGGAGAATTTCAGCCAGTGAACTTTAGTCCTATTCACTTATTCTTCTGTGACAGTTGTGGCCTCCTCAGTTCACCTCTGCTAGACAGCCAGTAAATAATATATCAAAAATGCCTCTGTCTGTGCTATTGCTGATTTAATATTGTATATAGAGCAACACATATTTTACACAACTATCCAAATTCACTGAAGGGGGGGGGCTCTGTCTTATGCAGCTTGCAGTCTAATTCAGAGAGAAAAATATGGGAAAACAATACAGGACAAAAATGGTGAGGGAGAGAGCTGTTGTGGATGTGGGACAGCATCACAGTGTAAGTGGGGTTTTACAGAGGTGGTTGAAAAAAGATAGCTAGAGCAATTGGCAGAAAGTTAACAGTAAGAGACTGTTTCAAGTATGAAAGGAACTCAAATCTAAAAGTGGGAGGAGACTAAGGGAACTATTAGGACAAAGGATTGGATGAGCCTGATAAAGACCCTAACCATTTTTAACAAGTACATAGCAATGGGCAAATACATTTTGTTACATTCCGCAGTTTTGTTAGTGATCTCCCATATACATAGATATTATTACCCTAAAATGTCTCTTAGATCTGACTAGTTCATCTATACCCACTGTCCATACAGTAACTTGTATGTAAGACAGGCTCTATATCAATTGACCTGCATAAATCCATGTTAAAGTGTAGCCAGAGAAAATCATGACTAACCAGAAGGTAAGCAAGATAATCTTACAACTGTCTAAGCGGTCTACTCACAATGTAGACCAGTGTAACTCCACTGAAGTCAAGGAAGAGATGAATTTGGCCTTAGAATTTAAAACGTGTCAGTCAGTGGATCTCAACCATCTGATAATTCCAATATATTCACAAAGAGGCAAATCCTCAGTAGGAAATATTAATGTCCAAAAGCTCTCATAAAACCAGGGCTCTGCACACCCCCCACTAAATTCTGTGCACTTCTTTCTTTTGCATGCACAGTAGAACTGCCCCAGCTTCACTGCCAGGGTACATTGCTCATGGGCATGAAATCAGAGACAGTATTGACCCCAAAGTGAAGACAGACTTAATCAAAGAATAGTTTATATATTTATCTAGGTCAGTGTACTTGTTGATGCAAGGGTGCACGAGAAGGACTGGCATGTATTCACACTATATCACTGGGTTTCTGCCAATACTGATGCTTAGTCAGGTAAACGGGAAATTAGACTTTAAGGATTAACTGATGCATTTTATTAACTAGCCAGATTTTTCCAGAGTCAAAGCTATCTGTTCTGCCTGTAAATAAATGCAGTGAAAGTAAAATAAGATGTTTGATACAGGGGAAGGAGGTTGAAATTTGACCCATCCCCTAATTTACCTTTCCCAGGCAAAATTAATGGGTGAAAAGGATGCATCTGGCAGCATTCAGAATAGTTTAACAAGTTTTCTTCTTTAATGTTGTGAGTCTAACAGGAAACAAAGGGCAACTGTGAAAAATAACACGCACGTTGCCAGTGAGAGCACTCATTGCTCATTACAGTTTACAGTTATCCATCTTCAGTGGCTCAGGAACATAGGCCCCCTGCTCCCTGGCCCTCATCTGTGCCTGGATTGGAGTTCTGCCTCCCTGATCCCAGTGGGGTTCAACAAGGTTCTAGTCCTGCCGAGTTGGAAGAGGAAGGCCAGGGAAGAGGTTGGGCATGCCAGGGAAATCCTCAAGGTTCTCTGCACCATTAACTTGCATGCCTATCTACTCAGTGTTGTGGAGCCCACTTACAGGAGGCTCTCAGGGTAAGCACAGCAGGAGAAATTTCTGGAAGCATGTATTTCATGGCAACGGTGCTGTCCAAAGAGAGGTAGAAAGTCTGGACATTTTAAAGCTAGTTTACAGAATTCTCAGTAAAAGATAAAACAGGATAGTGCAAATGACTTGACAGAGCACAGGGGGGAAAAGCCCAAACAAGGTGCATGCCTTACCATTTGCCCAAAGAGGTGATAATATTTTCTCCTGGTGGATATTCAAATCCTTGAAAATAACAAGGGCACTCATTCCTGCAGAGGAGAAAAACAAATAATTTTCATCATATGGGAACATGTACATCATGAATTAGAAGACAGACAAGAGGAAGAAAAAAAAATTCACATTAATCATTAATTACTGTCATTCAAAAAGTTGATGATCTTGTTCTGCATAGTGTATTGGTCTGGATCCTTAGCATGGTATTGTTACCATCAGGGCATCAAGCTGTGTCTCCATGAAGGTAAGGTCAGCAGCTTTCTAACACTATCTATTATGCAAAGGATTAGTTCATATAATAGACAGCAATAAGAAAGAAATCTGGACTAGCTACTTCAGACAGTAATAGAAGAGTGATAATAATCCATCATCATCACTTCAATATACTAGTATTTTTTTAAAAATATATACATAGTTTATACTCTAAATTACTTTAAAAAAAAAAGCAGCAGCAAAGCAAGTCTCTACAGCCTACAGCATGGAAAAGAGTGAACATAGCCTCAGGGAATGCCATGAGAGTAACAAATGAGACCACCACCTTTCCTTCCATATAAAATCTGTAAAGCAGGTTGAGCTGTATGGAAAGAGATATAGCTAGAGCATGGGGGAGAGGCATTCTGCACTGTATGTTCCCTCTCCTAACTTCATATTCATCAGGAATTAGTTTAAAGTGTATTAAGTGAAATTGAGAATCCCCTTAGTTCTGTGTGACTCTCATCAGAAGACAGACTCTAGGGTTCCCATGTGGTCACTGTTTGTTGGTGAAAGAACTAGAAGGCATGGAGGGTAAGATTCTCTACACATCCAGACAGAGATCCATGAAAACCTATGACTGCAATCATGTAAATTCCTGGCTTCCATTTGCTTTTTTATGGTCCTGATTCCCCAACCTCTGAATGTTCTACATCTCTATTGGTCCCACAATAGAGAAGCATGGATGTTGCACTAGCTCTCAGAAGCCACCTGGATTATTTTATTCCAATCCATAGGTGAAATCCTGACTCTACTGACGTCAATGGGAATTTTGCCACTGACTTTAATGGTTCTAGGATTTTATCCCATATGTTTTTTTATGCTGAAAAACATATGGCAGTATCATCCCAGCTGCATCAGTGTAAATCCCGAGTAACTCATTGGAAGTCAAGGGAGTTATTCCAAATTTACACCAGTGTAATTGAGGATCTGGCCCAGCGTCTCCAAGTATTGTTATTTAAAAGATTAAAAGAATTCATGCTAATGTTTGTAGGAGGGGTGTGGTCTCGGGACTGAAAATGCACAATTTTGATAAAGCTGATAGATAAAAACAGGGCACAGAACTGCATTGCTTACCTCTCTTTCTGTCTAGGTTTCATATTGATGCCCCTCACCACATAAAATCAATAGCACTAGCAAAGTCCCTACCCTTTTTACTTCTCCGATATTCAAAAACAGCTAGCACATAAAGACTGATCATCATCAATACCACGTCATAAGACCTGGAGCCTTACAATTTCAGCTTTCCAG
Organism: Gopherus evgoodei; assembly: GCF_007399415.2. NCBI lineage: Eukaryota > Metazoa > Chordata > Testudines > Testudinidae > Gopherus > Gopherus evgoodei. The sequence goes on along the minus strand of NC_044325.1, from coordinate 108,498,698 downwards.
GGGACTGTCTGCTCTGCAGGGGGAACTCTATTGAATAACAAAAAGGGCCAATAAATAAGGCATTCCCTTCCTGCAGGACAGGTGAAATGTTAAGGCAACAGAACTGTATGTGGAGAGGAAAGAACAGCTTTATCCCTGCTTTTTGCACTGCTAAGAATTGGCCTTTCAAAACAGCACATCAAATTGTGTAGGCTGAGTTTAAGAATCAAAGGACTGCAAACCTCCTGATTAACATGATTCTGCGTGGTACTAAAAACTTGCCAGATCTAGAGGTGATGCATATTGTTCTACAGAATACACAAAGCACTCAGTTTCTAAACTCTCTCTTTGATTTGAAAATATAAATGTACACATTTAAAGTGTTACTTAGACTCACTGTCAACGCTGCAAATTATACCTACCTCTGTACACATCTTTCAGTCTTGCTGTTCAAATACGTTCCAAGAGGACAAGCACAACCTTCAACACAATCACCGCTGCATGTCTCTGGCATAGAAAATGTTTGGCAAGTTTGGCCACAGGTAGATACACAGGTACTGTACTCCTTTGTGTCTTCACATAAAAGAGCTATCCAAATGAAATAGATCTCTCTAATTACAGTGCAAGAGATTCAAGTACACTCCAATCTCATAAGTCTTTTTAAGGCAACACATTTTCTGATAAAACTTCATTATTTCTTGGATCCCAGTTACATTAGAATTGCTATTATAACACCATGGGATATAAATTACACAGATTTAAATCTAGTGTCAATCCAATGAAGTCAGTGCAGTTAATCCAAATTTACACTGGTGTAACTGAGATCAGACTCTGGTCTTTTGTCTCTCTCTCTCTCAACATGCTTGGCTCTCAAGTGAGTGCTTTGAACAGTGCACAATATCTTAAACAAAAACACAATAAAGAAACTGATTAAGATGTTGGTGCTTTACAGCTGTTGAATCACACAATCTGAAATTTTGTTTGCATGCCCCATAAAACAATAGTCAACAAAATGTGCGGCCTACTGTAGTTCCACTAACTGAGGGATTGACCACAATTGCCACATATCAATGGGAAAAAAGATACTCAGGTTCTTGAAGAACTGTTGGAGGATTTCAAATCTTTCAAATGTGGATTTCTGCTACCTTACATTAGCTATGATCTCAACACATTAATTCATCAATGAACTTGTTTAAAAAAAAATCCACAGAGCCCTACTCTGATTAGAGAGAACCAGAAGCTATTTATCCATCCCATGAACTGCACCAATACAGACATTTGGAATGAGATATTCAAAGCAGCCTAGGAGATTGAGACCCACACACACAAAAAGGGGAAGATGAGTCTTCCCTAGCCTGTTTTGAAAAAAATGTATCCTTGATTCTCAAATTAAGAGAATTATATGTTATGATCTGCAAGTGGGAGAACAGAGAAAGAGCTATTAGAAATGACCTTCTGATAAATGACAGCATTTATTCTGATTTGGTGAGAAAAGGAACCTCATCCTAGTACGTGTGTAAAAAGAATGGACTATAATTCATTGGTCTCGTATATGGAATAGGCAACATCCCATTTAGTTTGCTCACCACCATGCATAAAACCTATGACATTAAGATATTAGACCTGAACTGAAAGACAACTTACCACAGTCTGGGATGCTAGACCTAAAATCTATTATCACTCCATGTCTTCGGCATTGATAAGCATAATTGGCTAAAGCAGAGCACAAACAAATCTGGCCACATTTGCAGGTGTCCCTTCTGCACTGCTCAAAATAGGAAACAGGACTCAGATAGGTGTGGCAAGGAGCAAAGAGTTCTTTTGTAATGATGCTGCAAGCTTCTGCTGCATAAGAGGCTGTTAAGGTAACACATTAAAACAAATATATTTTAGCTCCAAAACTATTAACACTTGGTAGAGTTCTTAGAGGAGGAAGTAGTACCGTTTATTGACGCTGACCATAGCAAGAGATTTATGAACATATTTTACTCTACAGTAAATCTGTATGTGCAACTTTCATTGCTATCAATAGAAATTGCACTGATGACTGGAGAAGCAATCAGGCCCGTATCCATAAAGGGATTTCAGCATTATGATGCTGAGCCTAGAAAAACACAGGAATAAACACTGAAATCCATAAAGCCTAAACTAGCCAATGGAAGATGCCAACAAGAAGGATGTGTCCTAAGCCTTGCCCCTCTCACAGAGATAGGCACTAATCCCAGGCTGCAATGAGATGCCTATTTCTGCTAATCAGCCACAAAAGGGAACCCCTCTCCTGGAGTCAAGCAGCCTACACACCCAAGTCATTTCTTGTAAGAATGCTTTAGGCACCTGCCTCACTCCACATCAAACGATAGGAGGAGGAGAAGGTGGTAGTGGTACCTACCTAACACCACACAAAATGGTTGGTGCTGATGGTACCCAATTTATAACTTTTAACCCAGTGGTTAGAGCACTCACTCACCTGGGAGGTAGGAGACCCAGGACCCCCTTTCTGTTTGAATCATGGAAGGGATTTGAAAAGCAGCTTCCCACCACTGAGGAATGTACTGTAACCACTGAACTACAGGATATTCTGGTCAGGGGCGGCTCTAGGGATTTTGCCGCCCCAAGCACGGCAGGTAGGCTGCCTTCGGCAGTTTGCCTGCGGAGGGTCCGCTGGTCCCACGGCTTCGGTGGCTTCGGAAGCCATTGCATCAGCGGACCCTCCGCCAGCACGCCTGTGGTAAGTCCACCAAAGCTGCGGGACCAGCGAACCCTCCGCAGGCAAGCCGCTGAGGGCAGCCTGCCTGCCGCCCTCGCAGCGCCGGCAGAGCGCCCCCTGTGGCTTGCTGCCCCAAGCACGTGCTTGGCATGCTGGGGCCTGGAGCCACCCCTGATTCTGGTGTGAGGCTCCCACAGTCTCTCCTGTTGAAGTTATTCTGCTTTGGATAAACAATTAGATAGTCACTGGAGATGGGGAACTGGACCCTGGCTTTGCCACCTCCCAGATGAAAGTTCTTACCACTGTGCTAAAAGTTAGAGGGTCAGCATCACCACCACAACAATTTCGAATGGGACCCAATCCAGAAGGCAGTCTCTGAGTACACCTACTGGATCAGCCCCTGTACATGAGTTAGGCAGACAAATGTCTCTTCTCCTGCAATTTGCAAATTGCACTGGGGCATAGTATGAGAGAGGTACCTGGTGGCCTAGGGTAAGGCAGCAGTGCACATGCTCAGAGGCTGAAACACAGGTGCCTACAGAATTAGACAATAGTCAAGCAGGAGTTCTATGGATCACAGTAGAGCCCAAAACTAGAACTTAGACACTTAAGAAACTTTGTGGATCTGAGCCTTAATGAGTATGTCTATACTGCATCTGGGATCAAGCCTCCCAGCCCAGACCCACACACTTGTGCTAGTGGGGCTCGTACTAGTGCACTGAAAATAGTTGTTTAGCTGTTGTGGCTTGGGCTGAGAGATACAGCAGGATGACACATTTTTGGTGTCAAATCAATAATGATTGATCCTTACTGCTCACCTGCCTGTAGGTGGATATCACATGGGTCCACTGGTGAATGGTCATACCCAGGGGCACATGCCGATGAAGTCTTCCAGGAGTTTCCAAACAGTTGTGGGGTGCTTTCAGGTACTCCTACGGGAGATCTTTTGCAAGACAAATGTCAGTCACTGACATCATCACAAATTTACAACATAACTGCTCAACTTCATCACATTCCGCAATGAAGTTGGTCAGCATCCCTGTCTCACTGCTCTCAGGCAGTGCTCCAACAGGAGGCTATGTCTACACAGCATTAAACACCCCAGCTGGCCTGTGTCAACAGACTCAGGCTCAAGGGGTTCAGACTGAGGGACTGTAAAATTGCAGTGTAGGGGGTAGTCTGGGCCAGGGTCCCACTGCCATAGGCATGCACACACCCACTCTCACTTGAGCCTCACCTCTGTATGATACCTGTATGTTTTTCTGGATGTCCTTCCATAACTGACAAATTAGAATGGTTTTTAAGGAGCTTTTATCACTGTGTAAAGCAGAACAGCCAGGTTCGTAACTGGTTACAGGTTAATTGGGGATGGGCAGGAGGTTGTGGGTATATCTATGCTGCAATAAAAAACCCATGGCACCAAGCCTCAGAGCCTGGCTCAGCTGACTCAGGCTCTCAGGGATCAGGCTGCTGGACTTAAAATTGTGACATCTGGGCTTGGGCTGAAGCCCAGGTTCTGAGACCAACCCCCTTCGCTGGGTTTCAGAGCCCAGGATCCAACCCAAGCACCTACACAGCAACTTTTAGTCCCACAGCTAGAGCCCCGCAAGCCCAAGTCAGCTGACCCAAGGCCAGCCATGACTGTGTCACAGGTCTTTTATTGCCATGTAGATGTACCCTAAGAGATTGCATAACCAGATCATGTGCTTCACAGTGAGAAAAGACCCTTAATACCATTATAATTTGTCAATTATGGCATTAGATCTCAATTATGGTTTTATACTTAAATGCTGTAAACTTCCAGTTATGGTGCAGCTATCACATTTCACTCATTTGTCACCCTTTTGGATGGCCTGTGTTACAGATGGGCAGGTTTGGCAATTGAGAAGTGTGTTGCAAACATCTGATGATTGAGAATTAAACTTTTAAGAATGTAAGACTATCTTGGCATCTTGTAAATACCATTGGCAAATTAATGGCACATCCCAGTGTGATTTAGGCAGTTTTACCTGATGATTCTTCGTATCTTTACAATAAAAAGTAAAGCTAGTTGACGGAGGGGAATAGTTCTAAAACTTTTCAAATAAATCAGGAACATTTTTTTGTGAAAAATGTTCCTAATTTTCTACCAGCTTTAATAAAAAGAATTCAGTTTAATTTAAAAATTAACACTTCTTTTCTTTCCTTCTGACAGGTCAGAAGAATGTCCCTCAACTCCTTTCTGCTCTGTTAATTCCCCTTTATCCTTTTCCACTCCTTTCCCCCTTTACTTTCTCCCTTTTTAGTTGACTGTTTCTTCATCCTGAAGCCAATCCACTGTGCTGGGTCGGCAAGACTGCAAACAGACTTCAGAGCAAAACGGACCAGATTTAATATGTTTCACTGGGGTGCTCATGCAGTTCAAACTGTTCCAATGCATTCACAGCAAAGTGAAGCTCAAACAACAGGCAAATTCATTTTGAAATCTATTGCTGGGCTGCAAGATTCAGCACAATGGGGACTCTGTTGGAGAAAGGAGATTAGAATGGTAGTGGAGACTAGGATCTGGAAAGAGATAAGGACAGCCTTGCAAGGAAGCAGAAAGTCCTTCAGGAAGGAGACATTTTCAGGCACAAATCTCCAAATAAACTAGGTCTGGGAGCTACTAGGACTTGTTTATATTCTAGTGTACTTTTATATGATTATTTTCATTTAAAAAAAGACATCAACATCAATGCGGTTTATAGTGTCTTAAAGGTTTCCCCTTCTAGCAAACCAAAACCAACTTCTCAGTTCCAGCATTCTGAGGGGGGAAAGCGAGAAATATGAAATCAAACTCTTGGTATCTGTCCAAGAATCTTTAGCATGTATATTTTCTATACCACTCTAAATATATGAAAAAAGACAGTAGTCATTCGTACAAAAAGTCATCCTGCATGTTCCCATTGAAGGTTCCACAAAGGCCCACAGTATCATCCTTCCATCGGTCGTCAACTTGAAGATAGAGCCTTAGCCCTTGCCTGTCATACAGTATCTGTAGTCCAATGTTGGTCTTTACTTGCAAAAATACAGAGGACAGCTTCCTGATTTCAAAAGAATCTGGTGGGGAGGGGAAGGGGGGGAAAAGGTAAATTGAAAGAAAATGGTTAAGAACCTTGTTCTAATTTATGGCAGTTACAGTTTCCATATTCTAAACCCCCCAAAAAACAATAGTGCTGTATCATAAGAGGATAGGATATATTTTACTGTCTCATAAGGCAAACTAAATGTTTGATACATTCTCTCAAGTTGTGTAAAACACAATAGATCACTGGCAATTTCATAAAGAGTAAGTAGAATCAAATAGTCTTAAAAACACATTTTTTTCAGATAATCAGCTGTAGGCAGGTGACATCATCATGATGGTGGCAAAGTACTGCATGAAGCATAGATATTTTGGACAATTCCCACAAAGCCTGATCCTGCAAGATGCCGAGTGCCTTTAAGCTCTCACTGAAGTCAACCAGACCCTTGCAGAATGGGGCTATGGTTTAATATGCAATACACCTGTCTCTCCCAACGATATATTAAAAATGCACTGAGTTGAGGCAAGAAAATATGAAACCCAAACTTAAGGCAGGTCTCCTCTGGTGGATCTCAACACCATTATACTATGTACGTAGAGCAAGAAGAACTCCCACTGACATTGCTGTGAGTTCTGTATGAGTAACGAGAGGAGAAAAGTCAGAGTCAAGACATACAATGATGATTGGAGAGAATTTTGCTTTTAGGACAGAACTAAAGGATCTTGTAGTCTGAATAATAGACTATGGGCCTGTCAAAGGTACAATTTACTTTATCTTCATGTAAGAGGTTTCTGGCATAATACTAATAATGAATATTTTTGTCATCAAGGCATTAAATACCACTGCAGTTAGTTAGTGAAACACCAATTGGTGCCAACCTATGGGGAATTAGCAACGTGCCAATGGCAACAACATAATTTATACACATGGTTTTAAAAATACTGCTTTGCTGCTTGATACGCATTATTTACTTATATATTTATTATTCCTTACCATCCGAATAGGGCAGGCTAATTTTGTACTGATCATATATCAAAACATCTCCTGAATGAGTCATAGTCACTTGCCTCTTGGGATCCTGATTCAGAATCAGATTGACTGATTTGATACATGATCCATCTTGGTTCTGCAAACAGGAGTAAGAGAAACATTTTGAGTTGGGTTAAATGTTAACGCAGAAGTATGGAGGGGGGAAACTGTAAATAATCTTCAATTGTATCTTGCCTCTTTAGAAAAACGTATTTGTAAAATATGTGATTTCAAAGTTCAATTTAAAACAAAGTTAATATTGAGATATTTAAATATAGATGTTTGAATACACTTGTAACATATTAGACAAACACAGCTCAAAAATAAGACACATAAAAACAAATACAGCAAAATCTTTTTTATAAGGCCTGATACAAAGCCCTATGCAATCAATGGGACAATACATTAACTTCAGTAGGATTTGGATCAGGCTCATTTATTTCCAGAAAAACTTCACTGAAAGTTGATGCTTGTAAATAAAATTACATTCTGCACATTATAATGCAAAGAAACAATTTGAGTCAGTCGTTCCATTTAAATGGAAATGGATTTTTGCCATAGCTAAGTTATTTCTAAACATTTTAATCCTAGACTGCTTTTTAAAGCAATAGTAATATATGATATATATAAAAAGAGGTTCCATTGTGTATATGATTTTAAAGTATATTTAGGCGCATTCTTGTCCAGGCAAGAGATCTGAAATCCACTGGCCTACCCTATTTGCCGTGTGTTACAAGCAGTCCTCTTATCTAGCTGGTTAAAGCTCATTTCAGAATCACTCTGCAGACTCACTGGCAACAGGACTTTGATGACACATGCCTGCTGTGCCAGTGTATCCAACCACATACTTATTGAGCTAAGACAGTGATAAGAATGATAACATATAGGAGGATACTTGGGAGTTGTATTGGTTCCCTATGAACACTAGCTAAATCTTACACCAAAGGAAGGAACAAAATCATTCTAAAACAATCTAATGGACCCCTAGTAATACCTTGCACTCAGGTCAGTGATACCCAGTGATCAGTGGCATAAAAGGCAACCAAGACATCTAAATAATCAGACTTTGCATTGCAAGTGATCACCAGGACTCTGCAGCAGAAACCTGATTCAGAGAATTGCGTTAAATCTAATCTAGGAACAGGGACATGCCATGTGCCATACATGGTAAAACCAACCAAGACCATTCAAAGTTCATAAAATGAATACTTGAATTGCAGAAAACTAAGTGCTCTGAAATTGAAAGACCAATAATTAATCAATGAAAATGTTGCACAAATAATTTCAAATAACTAATAAATATGACTACATTGTACGCAGCTCATGAATACTCTGTGAACAGAACAAAAGAGGCAAAGTTCATCAAGTAAATTATTTACTAAATATTATTCTCATGATTCTATTGTGTGATGTTGTAAAAGGTTGGGCTTTGTTAAAAATTAATGTTTGATTTTGTCACTTTTTTCAGGGTTTCCAGTAAGCTTCTTTTGGAGCTGTAGTATGCATGGATAGTCAGAAAACTTTTCCCAGACTTGCAGCCTTTCATTTTGGACGTCAAAATATGTGCTTTTGGCATAAAAATTGTCAAAAGAAGACAGTTCTATACTCATGCAGTGTACACCTGTGGCTTGTTAGCAATGGCCTTTGCAACGTGAAAGATTCCCATGATCCAAGCTAGACATGCAAAACCTACCTGGCCCACATTTTGTAAATTTGCACAAAGAAACGTAGCCAGATAAAGAAACTAGATGGTGTAAGAAAAAACCTAAAGCAAGTAGTGAAACCACTTGGTACCTCAATCAAGTATTGAGCACTTAATATTCCAGCATGTTTTATATTACAGTCGAGTGAACTACAACTAGATACCACACCAAACAGGTGGAAGGCAGTATGAGTTCAAGATTAATTGAACATTGAATTTTTCCAATGTATCACAGTTACAGACACATGTGCTAAATATCCTGGCAACTATCCACACAGATGATTCAATAGCTGTCAGAGTTTCCAGACAAGTACCTCTGTCTTTGTGAGTAATTGAACCCATTTAACCTCCCATTCAAAGAAACAGCACTGGGAAACGGAAAAGAAATGCTTGATAAGTCAAATAGAACTAACAGACTTTACTTGTTAGAATAAAATTCAGCAATTGGTACTTTTGTAAGCAGATAAAACCCTAGAAAACGTGCGATAGGGGCCAATCCCGCACTGGAAGTGAAATGGAACAGATGACTTGCAAAGGCTTTTCCATCTTTGAATTGTGATAACAAAGTTGTTTGTTACATTTTTAAGTACATATCTGAGCAGCACAAGAACCAGACTGTGAAGCAGGGTCGCAATTTGGTTTCTGCTGTTTCTTTGCTACAGAATGGGAATAATCTGTATCACGCCTTTTGTCAGCACAGATTATTTCACTTTCTGCACTGGCTCCAGTGAACAGGCTGGGATGTTTGGAGACCAGCACAGCTAAGATTTTGCCCATTCCTCACCATCCTCACAGGAAGGAAAGTTGCAGCCCACAGGTGCTGCTCTCCCCCAGTGCAAACTCAGACAATGCAAGTAACCCACTCAGGAAAGTAAGTGGACTCTTTGCATCCTATCACTCTCCTATGTAGGCAAGTAGGAGGACTCACAAATGACCCCAAAGTGACCAGGTCTATCATGTTTGTTCAGTTTTTTTCTTAATAAATTATGTATGTATGTATTTTCATAGACATTTCTTCTTCTACAACAGAACACAATACCAAAGAGAGATGTTTGAAACCTTTACCATTGGCCTTAGGTTCAAGTAACTTGATTAAACTTCAAGTATTGAAGATATAGCACAAGCATGATGATGCAACAGAAATCTGGCAAATCATATTAAAAACCTTCACTGTGAGGCAGGCATAGCAGCAATAGCCAGTGAAAGTGTCTCACTTGAAGTGGTTATAAGAGACTACTTACAGGAAGGCAAGGGAAATGTCCCACTGCCACAAGAGTGGGGGGTTGAGAGACAGCTGGTGGATCGGCCACTGACCACGTCCCAGAAGCTAGAGTGGCAGCCATAGAGAAGCTCTCCAGTTTCTCTATTATTAGAGTAAGAAGGATTCTGCCCCACCAACACTTCCTACACATTTTCCATGGAAAAACCCAGCATCCAACCTGGCTACTTAGGCGGGGCATAGGGAAAGGATTTGGGTCAATCTGCAAGCAAAAAGTGAGTGAGTATACACATAACACTTTAAGTGCTGACTTCTAGCAGATCATGGCCCAATTAAACTTGAAATTCAGTGCAGATGTAGGAGCAAATCTGATGACCTCCATAAAACCACTGAGAGGTTGAAAGACAAACTGAAAACCATATAAGAAGAGGTTGCATTCAAGACATAACTGTGGCTAAGCAAACGATATCAAGAGTATGTAGGCTGAATAGCACATAGTATTTTGTTGTTCATCGAGAGTTCTATGGTACTGTCTGATTCATTTAAGATTTTTACTATACTTGACTCTATGTTTTCTTTCACATATAGAGCCACTTCCCCACCATTACAACCTGCTCTGCCATATATATTTTGTAGCCTGGCATTACTATGTCCCATTGATTATCATTGTTCCACCAAATTTCTGTCATGTCTATTATAGCAATATCCTCATTTAATACCAGGCACTCAAGTTCACCCATCTTAGTATTTAGATTTCTTGCATTTGTATACAGCACCTACAATTTTTGTCAATATTTAGCTGTCTGCCTTCACATAATGTAACTGACTCATTTTTGTTTGACTAGCTCATGAAGAAGCTTATTAACCAAACATGAACAGAGCTGAAAAGATGATTATAAAGTTGAAGTCATGAACCAGAACCCCATTGTACTAAGAACTGTACAAACACAGAAATAATTGCAACAAATCTAAGGAGCCAATGATATCAGAAATAGTGCACGAAAACCAGTGTAGAAAAGAACATTTGCCTAGACATCATTTAAATGGACAGAACTATTTGCAAAGTTTGTTGCAACTATTATTCCACCAAGTACACATCAATGCACATGGAATTCATATTTTCTAGATATACAATCCAGACAATGTTCATTGCAGACATTATTCAGTAAATGAACTTAAAATATTTACACCAGTGCCTACGTGTCCACTGTTTCCTCCTACAAACAGCAAGGCAGAAGTCAGAGTACTGAATGTTAAGCGGTTACTAGAAAAAGCAACTGACAGTAACTCGCATCCATAATTTGTTTTATGGGGTCATGCAGCACCATTAAAGTGTAGATTTGCAACAGACTCGTATGGAACACCAATTACATTCAAGGACTTCCCTGTATCACTAAAAAGCACCAGCAGTGATATTTTATCTAAAAGAGGCAGTTAAAATAAAAAAAAACACAACTGCTGAAATATTTTCTCAGATCTAACAACTATTTGAATTACTGATAGAGACATATACTGGACACGTAGTTGTACACACAAAAACATGCCTCTGCACCAGCAAATTAAATACCTGTGCACATAATAGCTGATTTTCCAAACACAGTTAGTATTTGTACACGTTATTTCAAAGCCTGACTGGCTTCTTCATGTCCTCTTGTTTATAAAAGAGTGACTCTCATCAATCAAGAAACTGAAACAATACCATATTGCTTATGTGACTAATCAACTAACCAATATGGCCAGAATCCCAAATATCAAGTATTGAATTATCATAGCTAATTGTTTGATACCCATCCAGAATTTACAAATAAATAGCAAAAACTTTATCAAGTTATTTCAAACACAAAAATTGAGGAAATAATGATCCGGTCTCAACCAGCAGAAAAAGAGGCTCAATTCATCAAATAATGATTTGCTGTATATTGTTTGTTCAGCTGTAAATGTGTAACCTAACATAATGTCTTCTTAGAATCCAATCTGCAGTTAGATCCTAGCACCCAACTGGACTCCCAGTGACTTCACTGGAATTCTGCATGGGTACTGGGCCCATCCATACAGAGCTCATTGCAGGGGCCATGATTTGTAAACAGAACAAAGAGAGTAATTTGAAAACAATATGTTTTAAACATTCTTCCTTGAAAGGATGGATCTATGTAATGTGCTGCAGAAAACTACTGGTGGAAAGAAATGAATGGGATATTCCAGCTAGCGCAGTACTGGTAAGCATGTTTAAATGATAGTTAAAGTGGATGCATTGAAAGCAGTCTTTCCCTTTTAAATTATACTGACTTGGCCTTTCAGAATTCTATCATCCTGCTTTTAAACGTGCATTTAACATGGTTTAATAAAAACAGATTTCATGACTGAGTTATCTAACTTCTTTTATAAAGAGGTTCAGAATGGGCTACATTTTGTAGAAACCCCTTTTTAAGCCAATATAGATGGTTTGCACTAGATACAAAGTGTTTCAATAGCATGGTCATGGTGACAGCATTAAAATTATTGATGTTGACTTATTGACAATATTCACTGAATTAATAAAAATGTATTCAATAATTTTTATGTTAAGATCATGTCATTTAATGATTTTGTGTTAGTTACTCCTTTACACAACACAAGAACCAAGGGTCACCCAATGAAACTAACAGGCAGCAGGTTTAAAACAAACAAAAGGAAGTATTTCTTTACACAATGCACAACCTACAGAACTCATTACCAGGGGATATTGTGAAGGCCAAAAGTATAACTGGGTTCAAAAAAGAATTAGATAAGTGCATGGAGTATAGGTCCATCAATAGCTATTATCCAAGATCAGTGGCGGGCAAGCTTCGGCCCATCAGGATAATCCGCTGATGGGCCGTGAGACAGTTTGTTTACATTGACCGTCCACAAACACAGCCCCCTGCAGCGCCTAGTGGCCGTGGTTCGCCATTCCCAGATAACGGGAGCTGTGGGAAGCAGCGCGGGCCAAAGGGACGCGCTGGCCACCACTTCCTGCAGCTCCCATTGGCCAAACTGCAGCCACCGAGAGCTGCGGGTGGCCGTGCCTGCATATGGTCAATGTAAACAAACTGTCTTGCAGCCCACTAGTAGATTACCCTCACAGACTGTGTGTGGCCCGTGAGCCGCAGGTTGCCCACCACTGCCCAAGATGGTCAGCAATGCAACTGCACGTTCTGGGTTTCCTTCACCTCTGACTGCCAGAAGCTGGAAGTGGATGAGAGGGAATGGATCACTCAATGATTGCTTGTTCTGTTCATTCACTCTGAGTGGCATTGACTACGGTTGGAAGACAGGATACTGGGCTAGATGGATCATTGGTCCGACTCATTATAGCCACTCTTATTTGTGAATGTAAAGAATGTTGCACATGAAAATGGCTGTGCCATAAAATCTTCAGGCATATTTTCAGAGACTGACTGAACACTTGGCCCTACGCTTGCAAATAATGCCTCCCAGCTTCTACGTACAACAAACTGTAGCCATATAATGCGTTAATATTTATTAACTATCAAACATTGTTCTGCAGAAGGTTTGCTATCTCCACCAAGGATTCTATAGAAGAAATTTTACCTGACAATAATTCTCTGTTTCAGTGAATTGTTTCTTTCATAACATTGCCTCAGCCAACTATCAGCAGGTGTTTTCACATGAACTGCTTTCTCTCTCACTCGACACTTAACAAAAATTCTTATATTCAGAATCCCTCATCATACAAACTATAAAGCCAGTGATGCTGTCACTTGAAACTCAGATAAGGGTAAGCTGTGCTAATCATTTTCCTGAGTTGCTTTCCAAAAAGTGCTTAAACAAAATTTCACATAATTCTGAAACCACTTGTTGCCTGATGACTATTTATGTCACCAGCTCTAAGGTGCTAGCTGACTAGTGTCTTTGTGATTCAAAGGTCTGGAATCTCTTCAGGTATTTTCTTTCTTCATTTTTTAATCTGCTTGAATGTGATGGGACTGATCAGTGGGAAAAAAATGAAATAGTCATTAAAAAAAGAAAAAAGAACCAAAAATCTCAGGCCACTGAGCTTCTGTAACACACAGCTTTTACATTACAATTCAGATTCATTTCTTATAAGGGAAACATATGCTGGATGTTCCCTAGTGTAAAGCAGTGTATCTGCCAAGCAGGGGCCACATATTTAAGCAAATTATTGGATGTTTCACACCCCTACTCCAGTGGTGTCTGGATTAACTTCAGTGAAGCAACTCTTGATTTACACCACCTATGTTCTGATTTTCCAGTGGCCTACATCTTCAGAATGCTCCACTCACTTATACCTGCTGTAGAGTTTACACTCACTTTGGATTCATGGAAACAGATCCTCTGGTCTAGACTCAGCACAAGACAAAAGTATGCAGGAGTGATCCTGATCTTGGGTCTGGTTGTGGGTCCCAACATATACTAGAATGGCCTGATGGCTGCTCCAACTTATGCCTAGCTGCTTACTGCCTCAAGAGGCTATTCTGGCACCTAGAAATCACCAGGCCACAGAGATAAATTAGGCACAACCCCTGTGTCTGCAGTCAAGAAGAGGGTGAGAACAGCTCCCACATCTGTATGCAGTCTGAGGATTACCCCAGAAGGTGAGACACATGAACCTTATGGTAACATTACAAAGCAGAAGCAGCACAAAGCCATCAAAGCAAGTAAGGCCCAAGTTCTTGCTTATTTTGCACAGAGGCAAGGGAGTGCTGAAAGGGAGTGGAGAATAAGGCCCACAATGAACATCTTGCATATAATCATAACAGAAACTTGAACCAAGGCCTCCATTGTCTATTGATAACCTCTTTAGAAACAGCTCCCTCTAGCCAAGACAGCATAAACTGACCTAATCTTGCGTCAGCCTCCGTAACCTACTGATGAGTGAGTGTTATGAGTTTCCTTCTCTGTCCCAATACACAGAGGATGAGAGTTGTTTCACCCCCGCCCCCAAATTATAGAGCTCAAGCTCTAACAGTTTATGACTCATAGACTCTAGGACTGGAAGGGACCTCGAGAGGTCATCGAGTCCAGTCCCCTGCCCTCATGGCAGGACCAAATACTGTCTAGACCATCCCTGATAGACATTTATCTAACCTACTCTTAAATATCTCCAGCGATGGAGATTCCACAACTTCCCTAGGCAATCTATTCCAGTGTTTAACTACCCTGACAGTTAGGAACTTTTTCCTAATGTCCAACCTAAATCTCCCTTGCTGCAGTTTAAGCCCATTGCTTCTTGTTCTATCATTGGAGGCTAAGGTGAACAAGTTTTCTCCCTCCTCCTGATGACACCCTTTTAGATACCTGAAAACTGCTATCATGTCCCCTCTCAGTCTTCTCTTTTCCAAACTAAACAAACCCAATTCCTTCAGCCTTCCTTCACAGGTCATGTTCTCAAGACCTTTCATCATTCTTGTTGCTCTTCTCTGGACCCTCTCCAATTTCTCCACATCTTTCTTGAAATGCGGTGCCCAGAACTGGACACAATACTCCAGTTGAGGCCTAACCAGCGCAGAGTAAAGCGGAAGAATGACTTCTCGTGTCTTGTTTACAACATACCTGTTAATGCATCCCAGAATCACGTTTGCTTTTTTTGCAACAGTATCACACTGTTGACTCATATTAAGCTTGTGGTCCACTATGACCCCTAGATCTCTTTCTGCCATACTCCTTCCTAGACAGTCTCTTCCCATTCTGTATGTGTGAAACTGATTGTTCCTTCCTAAGTGGAGCACTTTGCATTTATCTTTATTGAACTTCATCCGGTTTACCTCAGACCATTTCTCCAACTTTTCCAGATCATTTTGAATTTTGACCCTGTCCTCCAAAGTAGTTGCAATCCCTCCCAGTTTGGTATCGTCCGCAAACTTAATAATCGTACTTTCTATGCCAACATCTAAATCGTTGATGAAGATATTGAAGAGAACTGGTCCCAAAACAGACCCCTGCGGAACCCCACTTGTTATACCTTTCCAGCAGGATTGGGAGCCATTAACAACTACTCTCTGAGTACGGTTATCCAGCCCGTTATGCACCCACCTTATAGTAGCCCCATCTAAATTGTACTTTCCTAGCTTATCTATAAGAATATCATGCGAGACTGTATCAAATGCCTTACTAAAGTCTAGGTATATCACATCCACCGCTTCTCCCTTATCCACAAGGCTCGTTATCCTATCAAAGAACGCTATCAGATTAGTTTGACACGATTTGTTCTTTACAAATCCATGCTGGCTATTCCCTATCACCTTACCACCTTCCAAGTGTTTGCAGATGATTTCTTTGATTACCTGCTCCATTATCTTCCCTGGCACAGAAGTTAAACTAACTGGTCTGTAGTTTCCTGGGTTGTTTTTATTTCCCTTTTTATAGATGGGCACTATATTTGCCCCCTTCCAGTCTTCTGGAATCTCCCCCGTCTCCCATGATTTCCCAAAGATAATAGCTAGAGGCTCAGATACCTCTCCAATTAACTCCTTGAGTATTCTAGGATGCATTTCATCAGGCCCTGGTGACTTGCAGGCATCTCACTTTTCTAAGTGATTTTTTACTTGCTCTTTCCTTATTTTCTCTTCTAAACCTACCCTCTTCCCGTAAGCATTCACTATACTAGACATTCCTTCAGACTTCTCAGTGAAGACCGAAACAAAGAAGTCATTAAGCATCTCTGCCATTTCCAAGTCTCCCGTTACTGTTACCCCTTCCTCATTGAGCAGTGGGCCTAACCTGTCCTTAGTCTTCCTCTTGCTTCTAATGTATTGATAAAAAGTCTTCTTGTTTCCCTTTATTCCCATAGCTAGTTTGAGTTCATTTTGTGCCTTTGCTTTTCTAATCTTGCCTCTGCATTCCTGTGTTATTTGCCTATATTCATCCTTAGTGATCTGACCTAGTTTCCATTTTTTATATCATGCCTTTTTATTTTGTAGGTCACACAAGATCTCAAAGGTAAGCCAAGGTGGTCTTTTGCCACATTTTCTATCTTTCCTAACCATCAGAATAACTTGCTTTCGGGCCCTTAGTAGCGTCCCTTTGAAAAACTGCCAACTTTCCTCAGTTGTTTTTCCCCTCAGTCTTAATTCCCATGGGACCTTGCCTATCAGCTCTCTGAGCTTACCAAAATCCGCCTTCCTGAAATCCATTGTCTCTATTCTGCTGTACTCCCTTCTATCTTTCCTTAGAATTGCAAATTCTATGATTTCATGATCACTTTCACCCAAGCTTTCTTCTACTTTCAAATTCTCAACAAGTTCCTCCCTATTGGTTAAAATCAAGTCTAGAACAGCTTCCCCCCTAGTAGATTTTTCAACTTTCTGAAATAAAAAGTTGTCTGCAATGCAGTCCAGGAACTTATTGGATAGTCTGTGCCCCGCGGTGTTATTTTCCCAACATATATCTGGATAGTTGAAGTCCCCCATCACCACCAAATCTTGGGCTTTGGATGATTTTGTTAGTTGTTTGAAAAAAGCCTCATCCACCTCTTCCGCCTGATTAGGTGGCCTGTAGTAGACTCCCAGCACAACATCACCTGTGTTTTTTACCCCTTTTAGCCTAACCCAGAGACTCTCCACCCTTCCTTCTCCTATGTCCATCTCCACCTCAGTCCAAGTGTGTACATTTTTAATATATAAGGCAACACCTCCTCCCTTTTTCCCCTGTCTATCCTTTCTGAGCAAACTATACCCATCCACACCAACATTCCAGTCGTGTGTATTATCCCACCAAGTTTCAGTAATGCCAATAATGACCTGATAAGCCAGCCAAGAGGGAGGCCATGACACCTCAATTTGCTTAACTGAACTGCTGACAGTGTTTCTTCAGGAGATCCCATCTTGCTAGCTGTCATAAACAGATAGCTAAGGGTTAATGTTCTTTTACCTGTAAAGGGGTAACACCAGTAACCTGAAACACCTGACCAAAGGACCAATCAGGAAACAAGACTTTTTCAAATCTGGGTGGAGGGAAGTTTGTGTGTGAGTTCTTTGTCTTGTGCCTGTACTCTCTCGGCTATGAAAGGGATTTTTTCTGTCTCCTGCCTTTCTAATCTTCTGTTTCCCAGTTGTAAGTACAAAGAGATTGTTTTTTCCATTTCTCGGCGGTGGGCCATGTCTTCTTCTTCTTGTTTCCTTCTGTGGGCCACCTCTTCTTCTTCTAGTTTTCTTTTGTGGGCTGCCTCTTTAGCTGCTTGTTCTCTTTTGTAGGCTGCCAGTTTGATGTTTTCTTCCTTTTCTTTCAGCTCCACCTCTTTTTGTCTTTTTTCCAGTTGTCGCCTGTGTTCAGCTTCTTTGAATTGTGCTTCAGACTCCATTTTTGTATTGGAAGGCATGGTTCCTGTTTTCTTGTGTTGGGGTGCCCTCCGGTGTTTATCTTCTGAACTGCAGGTTCTCTGTTGCCTCCTGGGGTCTGCCTAGCAACAGTGCCTTTTTCCCTTTCTTCCTCTAGCTAATCTTTTAAATGTAAAGTAAACCAGAAAAACCACTATATTTGCATGTGTATTGTACTGGTAATTGCCTCCTAATGGGAGTGCTATTATCTGACAAAAGACCTGTTTGTCACAGCTTAATGGTTCCTTGCTTAATATGCAAGCCAAAAACTGCCAGAGAGAGCAGAAAAAAAAATCCTCTCTGGTTCCTTTTAAAACCAAACCCTCTCTGCTTAAAAGCCCCTAGCAGAGAAAAGAAAAATATAATATTCCTACTGGCTTCTGGATTCTATCTATCTCACCACTGCACACCATGTCATAACATATTTCCCAGATTTGGACCTTAGCGTCCAAAATATGGGTGTTAGCATGAAAACCTCCAAGCTTAGTTACCAGCTTGGACCTGGTAAAGCTGCCACCACCCAAAAAATTAGAGTGTTTTGGGGCACTCTGGTCCCCCCAAAAACCTTCCCTGGGGACCCCAAAGACCCAAATTTCTTGAGTCTTACAACAAAGGGGAATAAACCATTTCCCCCCCCCTTTTCTCTTCCAGGTGTTCCCTCCCTGGGTTCCTGGAGAGATACACAGAAGCAAGCTCCGTGAATCTAAACAGAGGGACTCCACCCTCCCTATTTCCAGTCCTGGAAACAAAAGTACTTCCCTCTTCACCCAGAGGGTATGCAAAGTCAGGCTTAGTAAATCTAACACACAGAGACTTTCCTCCTGACTTCTTCCTCCCACCAATTCCCTGGTGAGCTACAGACTCAATTCCCTGGAGTCCCCCACTAAAGAAAAACTCCAACAGGTCTTAAAAAAGAAAGATTTATATAAAAAGAAAGAAAAATACATAAAAATGGTCTCTCTGTATTAAGGTGACAAATACAGGGTCAATTGCTTAAAAGAAATATGAATAAACAGCCTTATTCAAAAAGAATACAATTTAAAACACTCCAGCAACTACACACATGTAAATACAAAAAAAAAAAAAAAAACAATCTCTTTGTACTTACAACTGGGAAACAGAAGATTAGAAAGGCAGGAGACAGAAAAAATCCCTCTCATAGCCGAGAGAGTACAGGCACAAGACAAAGAACTCACACACAAACTTCCCTCCACCCAGATTTGAAAAAGTCTTGTTTCCTGATTGGTCCTCTGGTCAGGTGTTTCAGGTTACTGGTGTTACCCCTTTACAGGTAAAAGAACATTAACCCTTAGCTATCTGTTTATGACACTAGATATTAGTCCAGCAACACAGGACACAACTCTCAAGTTTGGCCGATTTTACAAACCCTGTAGAAGCAGACGTATGTATTCTTTAATGTTTATGTTCTTATTTTTTGTTACACTCCCTTTTTTAATTGCACTAAAAATGAAGATTGAGCTTTCTTTCAGACTATAATACTGGAGTCAGCGACGCCTCAGGATTTACAGAAAGTAATCAATGCAGCCCTCTCAGGGGTGAAACACAGTGACTATTTAGAAATGCACGTCAGTTTTGAATAGAAAGTGAAGAATACTATAGGCAAATGGAATTAAAAGGAAAATAGAGGGCAGTCTGTGCAGTTTATATAAACATCAGAGTCATCAGCAGAGTTGCTACTGATTTAAACTAGTTAAGTGAAATTAAAATCAGACTCCGAATGTAATTGCCCAAGTTGGAATCTGGCCAGGACACAAAGTTTAACCTGTTCTACTCTTAGAACAGGTGGCCACCAGTTCAGTTTTTTATCTTGTCTCAAACATGGCAACTGCCATAACACTGTGACCCTGACATAATATTCAAGTATCAGAGGGGTAGCCGTGTTAGTCTGGATCTGTAAAAGCAGCAAAGAAACCTGTGGCACCTTATAGACTAACAGACATTTTGGAGTATGAGCTTTCGTGGGTGAATACCCACTTCTTCAGATGCATGTGGTGGAAATTTCCAGGGGCAGGTATATATATGCTAGCAAGCAAGCTAGAGATAACGAGGTCAGTTCAATCAGGGAGGATGAGGCCCTGTTGTAGATCCTTGATGTAGAGGTTGTAGATCCTTGATGATGTGTTGGAGGGGTTTTAGCTGGGGGCTGTATGTGATGGCCAGTGGAGTCCTGTTGGTTTCTTTCTTGGGTTTGTCTTGCAGTAGCATCAAGGATCTACAACATCATCCTGGACAATGATCCCACACTTTCACAGGCCTTGGGTGGCAGGCCAGTCCTTGCCCACAGACAACCTGCCAACCTGAAACATATTCTCACCAGTAACTGCACATCGCACCATAATAACTCTAGCTCAGGAACCAATCCATGCAACAAACCTCGATGCCAACTCTGCCCACATATCTACACCAGCGACACCATCACAGGACCTAACCAGAGCAGCCACACCATCACTGGTTCATTCACCTGCACATCCACCAATGTAATATACGCCATCATATGCCAGCAATGCCCCTCTGCTATGTACATCGGCCAAACTGGACAGTCTCTACGGAAAAGGATAAATGGACACAAATCAGACATTAGGAATGGCAATATACAAAAACCTGTAGGAGAGCACTTCAACCTCCCTGGCCACACTATTGCAGACCTTAAGGTGGCCATCCTGCAGCAAAAAAACTTCAGGACCAGACTTCAAAGAGAAACGGCTGAGCTTCAGTTCATCTGCAAATTTGACACCATCAGCTCAGGATTGAACAAAGACTGTGAATGGCTTGCCAGCTACCGAACCAGTTTCTCCTCTCTTGGTTTTCACACCTCAACTGCTAGAACAGGGCCTCATCCTCCCTGATTGAACTGACCTCGTTATCTCTAGCTTGCTTGCTAGCATATATATACCTGCCCCTTGAAATTTCCACCACATGCATCTGAAGAAGTGGGTATTCACCCACAAAAGCTCATGCTCCAAAACGTCTGTTAGTCTATAAGGTGCCACAGGATTCTTTGCTGACATAATATTGGAGCATCAGTTCAGAATAGATGCTAAGTACTGGACAAATTCTGTCCTTGGGAGTACATATATAGCACCTACTGAAGTAAATGAAAAGGCAACCATCCAAAAAAGGAAGTTGGACACTCAGAAATGTGGTGCCTTGAGGACTGTGTTGGAATTACAAGCTATCACTTGAAGAATGTGTGGTGGGGGCATGGGGGTTATGATCCTATTTGCAGGCTAGAGGGCTCTGTAGTAAAAAGTCTCTGACTGGAGTCAGTCTGAAAAGAGCCAGCTTAAAGCAAGGTGGCATAAGTTGTGACTCTCTGCCTTAAGGAACAGCCTTTTTTCTCTGTCTCTTGTGTATTATTGTCATAAATTCAAAGCAATAAAGTACCATTATGCTTCACCCTTCCAGCAAGAGTATGTTTTTATCTAATATATTTTTATGTGTGCTGTGACCACTTCCCACAGCAACTAGGTATTCTCCGGAAGACTAGTACAGACCTGACTGAACTTTGCTTACATTGTAATGTCTAACAAGACCACAACACAAGGTTAAATGCTCCAGCTGACTATATCAATCAGGGTTGTATTAGATATCATGAAGGTAAGAAAAACCTTGTCCAATATACTGTATTCAGCAGCACAAGTAATGTTACAATGATATACATACACACAGGACTGGCTTCACACATGTAGAACAGACACACAACTTTTGTATGTGACTATAGATTGATGGGCAGTTGTTTGCCCATTTGCCTAAGACTGTAGAACTCCTAGACTCAGCCATACTTTCCATACACACACATACACACTTAGAGAGAGTTCACCACCATCAACACTCTCAACAGATGTACCCAAAATTTTATGCAGCTTTCCAAGCACCACAGCTAAAATTTTTTACAAGTCACATGAAGCAAAATGAGAAGCCCCTACCCAATGCACTGAGAATGGTAATAGTGTTCTGTGACTGTTATGTTGTTTGCGCTATGTGCTTACGGCAGTCCCAAAGAGAGAGAAGAGCCCACCACACCCAGATGCCTCCAGGACAATCAGATACCAACATTTATATTTCAGAGTAAGCTCATCTTTTCTATTTTTCCCCCCTCACCCAGGGCCTGACCCAATGTCCATTGAAGTCAATGGGAAGCTTTTGATTAACTTTAATGGATCCTAGATCAAGATCCCAAGACACAGCTCTTCCTCTCTCTGGATGCAGATGTACGAGGCTTTCTCTACGATACTCCTCAAAAAAAATCTATTTAAATGCCTTTAAACATAAATTAAAGAAAATCATAGCTACAGTCTTATTTTTAAAGCGTTACACTGTACAGGTTGTTAGTTGTGGTTTTCCCCCCCCCCTCCATACCGAATGCATTTTTCTGACTCCGGTAACAGAAAATAGAAGATACAAGATATAATTAGAAAGCAATAAGCCTTACCGGTCCACAAGGAGCATTTTGCAGAGACACTGTAAACTCGCCAGATCTGTGGCTTTTTGCCAGAATATATTGGCAGGTAGCTTGGAAAGTGTATTTGCGCCCATCAAATGTCATGAAGTTAATGTCTCCTGAGACAGAGCATTCAGCTGATATTGAAAAAAGGATAAAGTCCTTTATTACAGAGCAAAAGTGTTTGTTGTAAACACTCTACAACTTTTATTATTACTATAAGATTAAAATACTCTGGTATGGATCAAACAACTTTAATGACTGATTAACAATGTTATTCATCTGCTGTACTCAAGTGTGAGTGACAGGGTGGGAATGCATTAACCAAGCCCACATAAAGCAGTTAGAATATGAACACTTGATCTTAGAAATTCTCCTGGGATCCACTGCAAACTAACACTCTGAATATGAATAATCACTGCTCTACAGGTTTTTAAGGCTATTAACTGTTGGGACTTAGATACCCCAGTGGTGAGCATTGCAGAAAACCCTAAGACAGGTGGATAATTAGATGTGTCAAATTTGGATTCTTGATTATTTTTATTTCTTTATATATTATTGTACATAAAAAAACAGTGTTAAAGGCCCATTTAGGGTGACCAGACAGCAAATGTCAAAAATTGGGATGGGGCTGGTGGTAATAGGAGCCTATATAAGAAAAAGACCCCAAAATCAGGACTGTCTCTATAAAATCGGGACATCTGGTCACCCTAAGCCCATTAAAGTTGTAAAGTCAAGCATTCAAAAGTTAAATACCAGCATTAAGATAAGGTTATCTGTTTATAACTCAGCCAAATTTGGGATTTTTTTCTTTCACAGGAACAAAAATTTAATTCCTGACATCAGGGCAACCCCCACTGCCAAATTTCAAGTCTTTTCTCCAAAGTAAGCGGTGCTAGAGATTGACAATGAAACAGCTATAAGAACGTGTTCAAAACAATGTATTTTCCCTACTCTTGTTTTTGGAAAAAACAAATCATTTGAGGAAGACATCTGGCATGAAAAATTTCAGCTCAAAACAGTTCAAATTATAATGGGAAGTGTTGGTCAACATAAACTAAAGATATTGCCACCAGTTCTGCCTATAACACCATTCAACTAACGTAGTGTGAAGGGCGTTATCTAGCTGAATAGAAAAATGAAGATGGCTGTTATGAAGGCCATTGTAATACCTATTACAATGTGTGTATAGGTGTGTATGTGTATATGTAGTTATATAAAGAGACACACATGCTGTACAATAGGAAATTTTGTTAAAATAGGTGTCAGGGCAGAATTTGGCCTTAAGTAACAATTGGCTATTATAAACTAACATAATGTTTTGGAATCTCTGAGGTACTTGACCCCAGGTCCTTTACACATACCTGGACAGGTAAGATTTGTGCAGGTCCACTTTCCTCCAATACAAGTACTGAAAGAAAAATCAAAAGTTGCATATTAAAAAAAATTCAAACATTGTCCATCAGCTCCACCTCCTGGTTTTCTACTCCATGGAGACATCACCAAAAGAGTAAGTGGGATGGAGGGGTGCAGCAATAGCAGAAGATGGCCAGACCCAGATATTGTGGGCAATGGTTGGACTTGGTTGTAAATGAGGAGGTTGCTGAAAGATGTGCCATCTGTTAGTTTGCACAGAGGCCCACAAAATCTAGGATTAGTCTTGCTTTTTTCTCATTAGTGATCAGTATAAAAACTAATGATGAATGAACCTTAAAAGGTCAGGGAGCTTTAGTTTGGATCAAATCACTTGAAAATGAGGATGTTTATCCAAACTTTATTTGAACCTGTTGGATGTGATTGATATAGAAGTTCAGGTCAATTCCTTTTTTTTTTCTTTTTAAATCTGAACTTGATCACCTCTCCTTAGTAAAAGAAAAAACAACATGGAACAATTCTGTTAATTAAAGGACTGTATAGTAGAGGGCTGAGTTTTAGGGAAGTCTCACTTTCTAAGATTTTTGTTCAGACTCACAAGATGTTTCTCTGCAGCATCAGAACCCCTTAAATATTTACATGGTTAGATTTTTCTGAATATGTAATGAGTCTGAAGAAAAAATGGAAAGTATCAAATACTTATTTGTCCTGCAACATGCCTTCCACTCTTCATAAAATAGGAAGCCTTGCATCTTAAATGCTATTGCTATCATGGTGCGTGGTGTATCCAGCATCGTTAATCTCTCCCTTAGCAAATTTTTTCTCAGTACAGAAAGCAATAGTTGGTGCACTTATGGAATGCCCACATCAGAATAGCATTTTTATTATTACAGTTCAGAACCATCTTGTTTTTAACTCATGAAGAAGTGGGGTGGAGGAGAGTCACTTTGCAAGGTCTATGGTATGCAAGGACACGACCAAACACATTTAAGTACTATTGAAATAGAAATTCTAACAACATTTTTAAGGATAGCAATTTGTAAGAACACTAAACAATAATATTGAGGCAAAGACTGAAGGTGTCTATTTTCTGTAGCAGAGGTTTATAACAAAATTGAAAGCTGTTCGATTTTTCATTTTATTGAAATGAAACCTGTATCTATCCTGCTCAGCAGAACAATTTGATCTTGTCAGAGAGAGGACATCTTCCCTTTGGTCTTGAAGGTAAGATATGCAGTCTACTTAATGCTTCTTTGTGGAAAAGCATATTCAGGGCATACTGTAACTGTAAGAGTGGTGTGGCTTATATCTCCAAAGCTACATCTCTACAAGAATGAAAGAAGAAAGAGATCCCTGAGCACAGATCTCATCATACATCACCACTTTGCATTGTCTGCTCACCAGACATGTCTTTAAGACGCTTTCACCTTCCAGACTACAGCACACATAAAAAGACAATGGTTTGATTTAGTGTTGTTGCTTTCAAAGTGTGTCAGATGTAATTCCCATAGGACCCATGAAATCCGGCCATACCAGAGCATCCAGAACAGCAGAAACAAGCTTCTCTAATCAGCCTTATTAAAATGCAGTCTCATATTTTTGCGCTCAACACCACAGAATGATCTATTTTATTGGTGTTGAATCTGTGGCTCTTGAAGCTCTAAATTGTGGCCCTCAGGTTTCACAATGTTAAAATATGGTCTTGATTGTAAACTGAAAATGCATTCCCCAAGCCATGCCTTGCAATTATTTAAATGAAACATTTGAATCAGCTTTGTCACTACAGGAAGGAGCTAGGGGACACTGCCTACTCAGCTGTCTTCCACTCCTTCCCCTGTATCCCAGAAGCAGCTCCATTATGAGCCAGAACTTCATGAGTAGCTCCTGTCCCTTCCCTGCTGCAGCTGTTCAGCAGTTCCCTCACTTGCTGCCTACTGGATTGTAGGGGAAGGGGAGTAGCTCTGGTTGTGTCACAGTGGTGGTAGTGGGCAGCCAGACGTAGTGGTCAGAGACAGAGTCCACAGTCATGAGACAGAAGTCAAGTATCAAATAGGTCAGGAGCTAAGTAGCAGGAGACAAACTGGAGATCAGAACCACAAGTCAGGCACCAGGAGTCAAGCCAGGAGAACAGGAAGCACAAGGTACAGAGTCCAGAACAGGGTGGATCCCAGCTTTCTGTTCCTGCTGCTGGCTTAAGTAGGACCAGCAGGCCAATCAGCTACTCTGTCACTCCACCAATAGGACCTCAGGGGAGGAGCCTCAAAGTGGAGTTCATGGGTGCCGGTTAAGCAGTTGTCAGCAGGCTACCAAGTGGTGGGTTGGAGCATGGCTACTCTTGTCCTACAGACCCAGATTTGAGGCCCATGGGTAGATCCATTGCTTATTTACCTCCCAGGTTGTGGGAGCCTGATGAGGAGCTGATAGAAGCTGAGTTGGCTCTGCCTGAGCCTAAAGGAATATTTAGCAAAGTGTGGTTCCCTTCCCATACACAGCCTTGACTGGGGAGAGGATGAAAAACTGAGAACCAAAAATAGTTCTGGCTCCAGTTATGGCTCCGACTCCAGGTTAGAGTAGCCTGGGGGCTGCTTTATCTCGTTCCAGCTGGCTACATTCCCCAAGGGACTATACACTAAACGGAGATGACCAGAGCGCAGCCTGCTCCAGCCATAATCCCTTCCCACAAAGAACACACATCAGATGCACCAGAGGCTGTAGGGAGAAAGAGGTGAAGGAACCAACTATACCCAATGAGTGTCCAAGGAGGACTCCTCCGTACCTAGAAATCCCCTGCAGGAGACCTGGTTTCCACTCCATTTGTGCTTCCTGAGTATACAAAGGGAAGTGAACATTAGTGACATCGGGGATTTTAGGGGAGTTGAGCAACTGGAGCTTTCATTGACTTCATTTGGAGGCATGGGTACTCAGCAGCTCTGAAAAATCCAGCCATGTGTAGCTGATTAATAAATCACCAAGTACAGGTCATGCAATTGGTAAATGCAGAGGGCAGCTGCAAAATGAATTAATGATCACAGTAAAGATTCTATAATTATATAAATTTCTCCATCTAAGATTAACATCTGACCCTATAAGTAGACTCTTTCTAATATTATCCTAGCAGTTTCACTATCCTAATATTTGATCAACCATCCAAATTCAGATTCTGCCTGTCCCTAGGGAATTTCTAGATTCAAAGAAGTGTTGACAACACCATGGAAATTAAACAAGGATACCTGAGAAGAACATTATTGTAGAGACTAAAACAAGACGCCTGATATTTATCTTGAATTTCCACAGATTATCTGAATTTGGGTTTGAGCTAAATTTTATCCCAGTATAAATTGGTACAACTCCACTGAAGCCCTAGAACTGTGCCAATTTACACCAACAGAAAATCAGATGCAATTATGTAAAAATTTCTACGTTTATTTAATTTGCTAACATTTATCTGCTTTATTTTTCTGATTTGCCTTTCCTAAGTGGAAAGGAAAGTGCATTCATTGCCCCTCCATAATCAGACAAAATATGCTATATACAAATTGATTGTATTTTCATAAAAGTAGGGGATGTAAGAAAGGGCTTTTTGTCTCATGATCAAATGATTAATCAAAGTATGCAGTACAAAAAGGGAAGTTACTAACCAGTTGTTGCACTCCTCATGAACCACAGAGCCTGTTCTATAGGAATTTCCATGATAATCACATGGACATTCTGCAGGCTTGATGCATAATTCATTTTCATAAATTAGACCTAGAAGGAATAATCCAACATGAAATGAATGTAAATGAGCTTCATTAATGGTGGCTGGAGCTTTGTCTATCTAACTAGTACTTCTAATAATAAAACTAATGGCCCTATGGAGTAAATATTTTAGAATAGCTTGAAGTTTCTTCCATCTTGCAGAAAAAGATATCTAATTAAAATATTAGATTTAATCCCTTTATTGTTGGAGATACACTGAAGTCACTGGGAGCTGCTGGTTTAAGTTTAGTATCTTT
Source organism: Gopherus evgoodei (assembly GCF_007399415.2). Classification (NCBI taxonomy): domain Eukaryota; kingdom Metazoa; phylum Chordata; order Testudines; family Testudinidae; genus Gopherus; species Gopherus evgoodei. Next base: position 108,470,872 of record NC_044325.1, on the reverse strand, counting down.
GAATGTCATATTGCTTTATTTAAGTGTCTTATGGATCTGGGAGCTTAATGTCAAGCAGTCATTGTTTGACACTCTTGGCCTTTGGCCATACATTTTATAGCACAATAGCCCACGGGAAACTAAGCAGAGAACAGAGATGATTACACTTACATACCGGCAGAGAATTACTGAGGGGAACCACTTTTAAGACTCATGGAACATCACTACTCTGTTTGATCCGTCCCCTTCCAGACAGTTATATATCCAATAACTGGCAGTAGCAAATGGAGAATAGGGACAAGATTTTGCATTTGCGCAGGGGGTGGAGCTCTGTTGCTTCTGTGGTGGTTCCACCTGGCTACTGGTTGCAAGAGTAGGAAAGGCTCACTCAGTGCTCGAAGGGCCCTCCCTGTTGAGGCAGCAGCCATGATGAGTCCCCCTTGCAAGTGTGTGCCTAGATCCCCAGATTGCCTCCCCAGCCTCGTCCCCATTAGTTTCACCAAGGCTCACACACACATTTGAAGGCCAAATTTAGCCATAGGATAAGTTTAGCCATAGATAAAACAAGTTTGAGAAATAAGGCTGTGTTACCATCTGGACAGTAGCATCCATCGACACAGGGAAGTTCACTGTCAATACACTGTGTTTTTTGCTGACATGAAACCGGGCAACAGTCGATACATTCATTGTAGATTAAATGTTCTTCACAGGTAACAACTGAAAAATGAAACAAGCTGAGAAATGAAAAGGCATTATGCTACCACCTCAGTGGAAGTTAATACTATTCACACTGTTTTCATATATTTTACTTTTTTTTAATCCATGTATCAAATCTGAAGTATTGAATTGTGAAGGTTTATCGAAGTGCTACTTGAATAAAACATTTTTAAGTCCTTGCAAATTTTATATTTCAGAAATCAAAGGAGTATAATCAATATCTGAGACAGCACATTTACAATAGATAACCTCCAAGGTTTCTAACAGGATGATTTATTTTAAGGCATTTTTAAGCAGGGCTGCCCAGAGGATTCAGAGGGCCTAGGGCAAAGCAATTTCAGGGGCCCCTTCCATAAAAAAAAAAGTTGCAATACTATGAAAGACTATATTCTCGTGGGGACCCCTGTAGGGTCCAGGACAAATTGCCCCACTTGCCCCCCACTCTGGGCAGCCCTGTTTTTAAGTTATTTAAAAACATAGGCTTCATAGTTTGTGACAGTCTTACATTTATATAGAAGCTTTCATAATGAAAGTTTCCTAAGTACAGACTAAATGTGCAAAAATTAGACATAGTGAAGTTCATCTAGCACTGAAGTGCAGTTAGCTCTGTGTTGTCTGTGGAAAGCACACTGAACCACAATAGAAAGAAAGATGTGCAGAACTGTCTCATCAAAGTTCAGCTATTGGGTAATATTTTCAAGTGTGTGAGTAGCCAAAATACCACATTGCTGAAAGTGCGTCCGCCATCCATGAAGGGGTTTTCCTGCTTGAGCACAGGTCCTGGCATATTCAGTTAATGCTCGACACCAAGTTGCATTATCAGCTGCTGACCTTATACAAATAAAAATTGGCATGACCTTACTTTCTCCCTAGAATCATATAAATATGCATCCATAGCTTCATAAATATTTTGCTAAGTCTTTCATTATTTCAACAATGTGTATGTTCTGGTATTTGAATTTATATTAGTAAGTAATAACATTTTGAAATACTGTGTTGGTTAAGCAGCAAAGGATGAAGGGAGTGAGGTGTCAATTGTTCCAAGGCTTTAGCTCAGATTCCCCCCAAAATTGCCTGTAACTGAGGTGAAATGGGATGGGATCAGCAAACATGATGAACTGGGAGCCGAAATTTCTCTCTACAGGGCTGCTTTCCATCCTAAGCTTGTCACAACGTTGACTCCTCAATGCTGTCTGTTACTGTCTGTAAATGAATAAAACATTCTACCCTGCTTGGGAGACAACTTATCAATATACCTGGTGCCTGATTCTGATCTTAATTATACTGATATAAATCAAGAACAACTCCATTACAATCAATGGACTTTTATAGCAATGTAAAAATAATCAAAGTGAGATTAGAATCAGGTTCTTGATTTTTAACAAAGAGAAGAAATTATCTCAGAAAAGTTATTAAGCTCAAGGGAACAAGAGGAAAGCATTAAGAGTGCCATCAATGTGCTCAGCATTGTACAGGATGCAAAAGGCTGTCTTTGCTCCAGCAATCTTATATTTTAAATCACAGTCAGAACAGTTCAGACAAACAGTGCATCAGGTTGCCAGATGACAGAATAATCTTCGAGGAGTGTAGATTTTTAAAAAAATCTTTGATTGTCTCTCTTTGTCAGACTACCATATGTTTTGTGGAAGATTTTTTTTGTATTTGTTTGTTGATGCAGCAATCCTGCACCATTAGAATAGAACATACTGATTATAGCATAGCATATACAGTAAAATACATACACACTAAAGGACAGATAAATTGGGTAATTTAAAACTCATTGAAAGTTACTGGGCCTGAGGCTTTTCTCACTTAAACCAGAGAAATTGAGATCCATTGAATCTGTGATGGTATGCGGGTATAAAGCCAGGCTCATTTATTACATCACAAGAACTGTTAGATACAAAGTGTTATGCAGAAAAGAGATGCATTGAAGGGTCAGATATATTTTCTGAAGAGATGAAGAAAGTGTTATCTACCAGCTTTTAAATTATCAAAAAATGATTACTTACATGCAGAGGTCATTGGTGCAACTGGCCATGAAAGGAAGAGGACTCACATAATCATGACATTGTTCAAATGGGGGCCATAGCAGTGTATTACACAGAGCATATGCCTTCTAAAAAGAAAGAGATTGCTGTTGTGAAAGGAATGTTCTTAAAAACATAAGCAGCATAGCATACGGTGCGAAAGCAAAACATGTGGCATGCTCATTAAGTAACCTCAGGCTAGGAAACAGTTTCTTCTCAGCAACTAAAAGCAGTTGCCTGTAGTATATTGCTCTCCATCAAGGATGACAGAGAAGGATGAAGGGAGTGAGGTGTCAATTGTTCCAAGGCTTTAGCTCAGATTCCCCCCAAAATTGCCTGTAACTGAGGTGAAATGGGATGGGATCAGCAAACATGATGAACTGGGAGCCGAAATTTCTCTCTACAGGGCTGCTTTCCATCCTAAGCTTGTCACAACGTTGACTCCTCAATGCTGTCTGTTACTGTCTGTACAATCACTGGATATGGACCAAGATGAGAACCTTAGACTGTGTTACAGCTCAATCTGAATGCACTCAAAGTTGTAGTCAGTGTTCTGGTAGGGCCCATTCTAAGCTCAGTGCACATACCACCACAAAAAAAAAAACTTATGCACACTTTAAACATTTACCTGTCATCAATAAAGGCTTCAAACCCCTCCTGCCCTGAATTGAGAGGACCAGACAACCTCTCTCAAATATACCTTCAGGCTTCACAACATGCCCAATGGTCAATACACTCTGGTTCTGTCAGCCTAGTGGTAAGTTCCAGCATCCCCTTGCTGCAGACCACCAGAATGCAGGTCAATTAAAATATACAATAAAATGCATCACAACAAAATGTGACCTCTCAAGTCATCTGTCACTGGCTTCAGTACAAAATATTTCATCTTGGGGGCTTCCCCGAAGCACATCATGTAGAGGGGAAAAATATTGGAATTGGGGTGGGCGAAAGGGGTGATAGTTAAACCCTTGTTGCTGCCACTTATGATGCATTTCATTTCTGTCTTCTTCAGGTCTATTTCTTTCTGACCTTTCTCCGAAAAAAAAAATAGCTTTGCCTAAGGAAGGATTCCAGGATTGGCCCTTTGGTTTGCAGCATTTCACTGGTACAACTTGAAAAAATATTGCTCAAGAATGTCACCGGAGTTTTTCTTCCTTGGTTACAGAGATGAAATTTTGGTCCCCAGTGGCAAGAGAAGTGCTTTAATCTCTTTAAGCAGCTGTTTTGGCACCAGATCTAGAGGAAGCCACTGGCCTGGTTTCCAGGCTGCACCTTTTCTTATGATGAAACAGTAGAATGTACCAAAAGATCAAGGACTACATTACAAACTTAAAACAGAAGGCAGATGAAAAAAGCACAAGAATGAACCACTCCATCAACCACTCCAAATCCCTTTCTAACTAACCATAGTCTATGTCTTTGAGGCAGTGTTAGGAAAAAATATGCACCTTGGAACTAGATGACACTAATCAAAGGACACTAACATAAACCTCATACCTGGCACTAAAGGTTTTTGACTAAATCCTGCACTCCGAGTATTAAGTGAGGGAAAGGAGATGGTAGGAGAAGAAATTCTCCCCCAACCCAGTACTATCCCCCACCCCTCCCATAGAAGTAGGAAGGCAGAATCTTGCTATAACACTTGAGTTGAGAAAGGCAGACATTTAAACACACCAGCCTGCACTGCACACCATATCCCCGAAAAAACACATCTAGCCCCTCAGCCAGCTAGAACATAGGCTGCAGTGAGCAATAAGCAGGAATAGTAAATAGCGATTTGCAATTTGCTCCTGCTTCACAGTCTCCCTTCATCCCCTTCCTCACAGCCTGTGGGGAGGAGTCCTGCTCTGCACCACAGCATTCCTGTAGCAAAGGACACACAGGGCAGCATCTTTATTCTCCCTCGATGCACTGACCAAGACTCTATAAGAATTACAGACTGTTAATTTATCTTGTTAATTTTGATTCACACCTGCAAAGAGTCTTGGTTTTGGGTCAAACAGGGTGGATCATTGTTAAAAGACTTATCCCAATCGGGTGAGCCCTGTGGACGATTTTCCCTCCAGCTCTCTACAAACTCTGCAATGTCTTCAGTCAATTTTCCTAAGAAATACACACAAATATTAAAGCAACAATTTGACACAGAACAACAATAACCACATTTGTATAGCCTCTTCCATCCGAGAACCTCAGATCTTAACAACCATGTCAAAGGATGACAGTCTCTTTAAGAGTTGGGTGAGCCCCACTTGTGACTAACCAGGAGCCTCCCATCCGAGGCTGCAAGGTGAGGTCGGTAGCCTGAAGGTCTGTATCATGACCAGCAAGGTCTCAGCTTGTTAGGGAGGCCCTGGAGCTCTGGAAATAGCCAACTGGTTGGTGTCTCCCAGGCAGATGACCTGGAAAGTGAGAGCTGCAGGGAGCAGAAAGGCTTCTACAGAAGACCATGGATTAAGGGAAAGAACCCAGTTATATGAAATTCCAAGGAAGTTGGCCTGGAGAATGAAAACAGCAAGGAGTCCCTGGTAGGGGCAAGGGCTTGAAATGTCAGAGAGCTGAGGGAAACACCTGTGGGAACTATAGCCCATGTTCAGCACAGGAAGTGTTTTTTGCCTATGTTTTTGGTTTAACCAATAAAGTGTGCCTTGAGGCAAGGACTGAAACTGACTGTAGTATAGCATTCATCCGTTGAGCTGGGTGAGGGTAATTTAAATGTCCAGCTGGGAGAATGCAGCTAAGGGCTGCACTCTGCAAGAAGCCATTAAACTTGAAAGCCCACTTCAAAAAGGTATAGAAATAGTATCTTCACTTCTATTTTTGGAGAAAATGAGACACAAAAAGCTTAAGGGCAAGAATTTCAAAAGTGACTAGTGATTTGGGGATCTCAGCTTGAGATACTATTTGAAAATCAGGCTTTTTTAAAGTACCAACCAACCACCCTCTCAAAATCTGGACCATCTCGTGTCTCAGGTTGGGTGCCCAGAAACTGATGGTCTGAAATCACTAGTAGAAATCTTGGTTGAAATGTATCAGAGGGTAGCCGTGTTAGTCTGGATCTGTAAAAGCAGCAAAGAATCCTGTGGCACCTTATAGACTAACAGACGTTTTGGAGCATGAGCTTTCGTGGGTGAATACCCACTTCCTCAGATGCATGTAATGCATGTTACATGCATCTGAGGAAGTGGGTATTCACCCACGAAAGCTCATGCTCCAAAACGTCTGTTAGTCTATAAGGTGCCACAGGATTCTTTGCTGCTTTGGTTGAAATGAAATGACACATTGCTTGAATTTTTGGTGGTTTTTTTTAATTACAAGTTAAAGTTTAATTATATACTGACTTATCCTCCCAAAATAGTAGTGGTATTTTCAGGTTGCCAGAGACTCCTTGTGCACTTAGAGAGAGAGGAGAGAACACTGTTAAGTGTAAAAAAAACAAACAACAACAAAAAAAACTTATCTACTTTTTAGGTTCCTAGAACCCAAAGTATGAGTACAGTTCTAGCCGGGTGCTGAGCTGAGTTTATTTTGAAAGGGATCCCTAACCATAACCCTAGAGCCAATATTGAACGCAGATATCCTTACAGATAACACCTGACAGAAGGGTTACAATACCTTATTTTAATTTCAAGTACAGATCTACTTTTAAAGACAATTAAGATTATTATAAAAACTACATTGAAGGGAGTTATTCTTTGATCAAGAAAATTAAAGTGAACTGAAGCAAACCTATATTAACATATAACAAATATGTAAAAATACTCACCATAACTAGTCTCAAGCTCATCTTGCAGTATAGCATTGTTGTTTCCACATAACCCACGTGTTTTACCCAAGTAGTCTGGTATCAACTTTATATAGACTGCAGATGTACCATCCCAAGCCAGAGTGAATGCATACCGGTGTCTAACTAGGATATATCCAGCTAGTTTTTGGATGTGTACATTTCCTATAGCACGAGGTAACTGAACTCTATGAAGCAAACATAATTAAAGACAAAAGAGCAAAGAATTTTTATATTTTTAAATGAAAAATATCTCCATGTAAAGGAATTATTACTCAGTGATTTAATGACTTCCCAATAAACTTGAGGGAAACTGTGCTTTGAGTAACATTGATGTAAATCTGGAGTAACTCAATTGAAGCCAACAGAGTTATATTAGATTCACATCCAGCTCCAAACATGAATGCAGAAATTTTATTGTCTAATACCACAACATAGTTTAAATATCATTCTCCTAGTGCACTACTTTGTAAACTGCAGAAATGTTACCATCCATATGGATGGCATATTTGCCTTTTAGCTGCCAATAAGTGATGCTGCTTATATGTACACTGATGTAAACAATGTCATGAGAATTAATTCAATATGAAAACAAAACATACCACAATAAATGTGAATGTAATTACCCAAATCCTTTGTAGATGACCTCACTGCTCAACTTTATTTCTTCATCTCCAGAAAAAAATAGGCTAACAGACCTTTTGCAGGAATAGGGTGAAGATTTGCATTCTGGATCATTATTAACCTGCCAAATTATATTATTGGGGAGAAGTTACATTTTAATAACATTCTCAACATTCCCTATGCTGCCCAACTAATACATTCTGTCCCAATCATGACTTTTAGCAATGATCTCAAGAGGCAACAGGATAGTTTAGTCACCGTGGCGTCAGTCCTGGGTTTCTCCAAAACTGCCAAAAATTGTGATATGCAGCACTACAGCTATGCCGCTGTAGTGTAGACACCTGCTATGGAGCTAGAAAGAGTTTTTCCATCAACCTAGCTGCATCTACAGCTACATGTAACTACATTGCATAGGGTGTGAAATTTTTCAGTTAAAGATATAGGGGTAGACCTGGCCTAATTTGGCCATCATCATCTCTCCAGATTCTGAGTCTGATCATATCCTCTCAGTTTTGCAGTGTACAAAGCAAATTCTATTTAAGATGCAATGCTACTAACAGGAACTGGTGACTACATGAGTTGCAGTTGACAAAATGATGCAATGAAAGTTACTGCTTTCCCTAGAGTTCAGCCATTGGAAACAATGGCAATACACTAACACAGAAGAATAAGCACACAGCAGTGACGTGCCTGTGGAGATCAAAGGTTGGCTTCATTGGCAAAGCATAAAGGGCAGAGGAAAAAAATAAGGAAGACCAATCAAAAATGTAGGATAAAGCAGAATGAAGTAAGGTGCTATGTGCAAGGACAAGAAGTTTGAGCTTGCTTGGCAGTGCAGTGGGAAGCTGGTGAGGTGACTCAGCAAAGGGCAAGGGATTAGATGGCTGAAATAATGTGTGGGAAAGACTATTTAAATTTGTAATGTATAAAACTAATGCACCTGCGTAGCAAGGTGGTTAACCACTCCTGTCCTGAGGGTTTAAAACAGCCCTGGAGGAGGGCTGTGGAAGGTCAAGACACCTGGGCTGATTGGGAGGAAGCAGGCTCAGCTGGGACCATGCCCCAATCAGGGCCCAGCTGGCCCTATAAAGGCTTGAGCCAGGAGCTCAAGCAGACAGTCTCTCTCTGCATTCAGAGAGAGAAGGGTCTGGCTGTAGGGAGCTTAACCAGGTATCTGGAGTGAAAAAGGGCTGGGGAAAGGCCAAGAGAGCTGGGGAGCTCCAGCCTAGGAAAGCCCCAGATTGCAGGCCTGGTAAGGCCTATTAGGTACTGGGTTGCAGGGGGCAACAGGTCCAAAACTCTTTGCCTGTGATGAGTGGATTATACTGCAGTCTGCCCAAGTGAACAGGGGCTAGAGGGAGACTGGGCAATATCCAAGACTGAGGCAAAGTGGGGATAGTGGGTGGAGGTTCCCCTAGAAGACAGAGACACAGAACTGTGGGGGTACTTCCAGGGGGCAGCACCTAGTTAAAGGGACACTAGGGTCCTGGGAGGGACATGTGGGGAGGTAGTGGCAGCAGGACACCAGCCTGCAGAGGGTGCTCCAGAGGCTGGATGAGCTAATTCCTTGAATAAGACCCAGCAGGAGGTGCTGCAGCAATGAGTCTTGCACATTTACAACCTGATAATTTAAGTCTCTTAATTTATGTATTTGATAGCACTATTTTTGAAAGATGGTCAATGTCTCAGCTTCTTCTATATTATCAGTTGTAGCTCTGTTTCTATTAAAGATGAGTTAATATTCAAAATTTGATATTTAAAAAATGCATTTCATTGTTATGAAACTATGCTGCTCACATACTGCAATGACAGGCACTACAGAAACTCTAATACAGATATACAGTAGAACTTAAAATAGTTTGATTATTTGGTATTACATGGCCAAGTCCCAAGAGGTGCTGAGTACTGCAGCTGGGAGTTGTGGGAATTCACTAAGCTTGGCCAAATATGAGTGAGTGGAATTGTATTCAGGCACTTTAGCTGTAGTTCATATGTTCAACTGCACCCACAGAAATCATGAAACCACAGGTGCCAAACCTTAGTGGCACTGCTAGTCCATGCACCAGGTCAGAATACCTAGAGTGGGGAGCCAGGCCAGCCCCACAAGACAGAAGCTGCCATTGTGGGATCAGTGCAGGGTGGGCTCACTATCCAGTTCCCCCATCCTTCCACACTGGACTTGGTTGGGATTAGGATTGTGGTGATAGGGCAGAGGGTGCTGCTACAGGGGTAGTTGGTGCCCCTCTTGACTATAACTTTATGTCCCAGAAGAGTTTAGTATAGTGCCCCCATTGAATTGGGTGCTGCATCCACCTCTGGTGCTCAGCACCTCACCTGATCATGCCTATATATGTTAATACCATTGATAACCCTTGCAACTTGTCTACAGATCATTTTTTCACTTACAAACAACTTGTGAGAGTTTAATGCCCTGTGACAGTATGAAACTGACTTAAAAATGCAGTCTCCCACCTGTATAGAGAAACTCTCTTCATCTATTTCATTCTGTCTCACAAGTACATATGTGGATTTCCCGGAGAAATAATAGTAGAGCCCATCAAAGGTTTCAAAATGGTATTGGCCCCACGTTCGGCATATGTTATCCCTTTCAGCGCCTGTGTTGTGCACTAGGCAGACAAAAGGAAAGCAATTTGAAAAGCATTAACCTTTTATTTTTTGATTGAACAGGAAAGTTTAAGAAACACAATGCATTTGTGCTTTGGATTGCAGTCCCACTGCAGGATACCTGCAACACTCAGGGCGGAGGAGATATGAACTAACACTTCTAACTCTTTTGGTATCTCTTCACATAACTCAAGGCCAGGATAGCAAGCAGTGGCTGGGAGTTGTGCAACTCCAGCTCTGCTAGTGTATGGGCTGTTCCCAGGGCAGGGAGGGACGATGAGCTTTGTCTTTTGGCAAAGGATGTCCATGTGGCTGTGGGGCCTGTATACTCTTGACCTATCCCTGGACAGATTGCATTGTAATAAAAGCAGCAAACAGTCCTGTGGCACCTCATAGACTAACAGACATACTGGAGCATGAGCTCCAAATAAAGAATCTTTTTTTCCTACACACCTGTCTGGCATCTTGATCCACTTGCATTAAATCGACTGCAGTCACAAAACTCTCTGTGCACACATTCACCTCCATTAAAACACATGACTCCATCTAAGTGAAGAAACAAGGCCTATTAAAAACTAAGTGTGACAATAACTTACATTAACAAGGCCCATTTCTGCCATTGAATGTAACTTGCATGTGAGCCAATGGGTATTAGCTGTGCATCTGAAGACTGGATAGGCTGACATCTTTCAACCTGAAGAATCCCAAAGAGCTTCACAAATGGTATTCATACAGGAATAACTTCACTATTGGAATGCAGACACACATGGCATGGAGGACTCACTGCAGCCAAATGAACAGTGCAATACGCTACAATTCAGGCTTGCCAAACTCACCAGGGAAGATTTATATTCTGATAAAAAGGCTATGGCATCTCGAGGCACTTGTAACCCACCTATCACTGGAGTATCTGGGAGTCAACACAAGGATGGCAGGATATCTTAGTATCTAAAAGACCCCAAACACTAAAATGGATGAAGAGCTAAGTCAGCCCTGCCAAAATTCAAACCTGTTAGTCCATGGAGTCTAGATATTTCTAAGTGCTAGCCCACTAGTAATTCCCATTCCTTCTGATAACTGGTAAGTATACCAGTAACAAATCAATCTTACAAATATGGACCTGAATCAAAGCAGAGATTGATGCTTTAGTTTCCCTAGCTACTCTCCAACTTTTCAATGTAAAATATTTCTATTCATAAAAGTACAATGAACTTACAGTATAGAAAGCAGAAACATTTTGATTTGTAATGGCAACTTTGGTTTATCCAGAGCAGATCTCTATCAGAATCTTTTGGGCCAAATTTTCTAAGTACAGCATATGATGTATGACAAGCAGAAATATGCATTTAACTACCAAATTAGCACCTTGAAATGCAACACTGGGGGGCCAAAATATCTGCATGGGCATTTTGATGGGTTTGCCTATTTTGCCCATCCTTATTCTTCAAAGTTTGAGCTTACATGGAAAATCACTGACTTTTAGTAACTGTACATAACTCCAATTACAAATCTGTCAATTTTATCTCCACAAGGATACAAAAGTAGAAAGATAGTTTATAATATCCAGAGAAGAAAAGCTTGAACATCATTTGTATGAAAATAAATGCATCATCATCATTTTAAGACTGGAGCCCTAACCAGGCAAGTTGAATTTTGAAAAAAGTAACCTCAGGTAGGTACAGCTTTTGGGTTTGGCCTTTTTTGTTTTTATTTTTTTTCCCCTCTAAAAATACTTCAGTTTTTAGATAGAAGCATATTTTTGCTCATACAATTCTTATAACTCACAAGTTGTGTACAGAAACACAATATAAGGTCCAGATTTCACTGGAAACAGATACTGTTTTCTTCTACTACTAGGGAACATTAATGTTTGAAATGTCAAATCACAATCAATAGTGTGTACCGTCAGAGGAGGCTGCACGTATTTTGCCACCCCAAGCATAGCAGTAAGGCTGCCTTCAGCGGCATGCCTGTGGGAGGTCTGCCAGTCCTGTGCCTTCAGTGTACCTGAAGCAGCGGGACCGGCGGACCTCCCACAGGCATGCCGCCGAAGGCAGCCTGACTGCCGCCCTCACAGTGACCGGCAGGCTGCCCCCCGTGACTTGCTGCCCCAGGCACATGCTTGGTACGCTGGTGCCTGGAGCCACCCCTGTGTACAGTGACATCATGAAGTGTCCTGATTCACTTCAGCTTTTGAAAAGGATGACTTCTTTAAAGTTTGAACTTTCTCTACCCTTAGAGATACTAATATGAAGCCCAACCCTGAAAACCTACATGCAAGTACTGTGATTGGTTTCAATGGGCTTGGGCTCAGGAGTGAGGCTTCAAGGATTTGCACCCATGTTTTACGATGCAAAGTCATCTCCTATCCATTGTTTTCTACAAAATATTGGCATTCCCCGCACACAAATACAAAAAACACAAGGACCACCATAAACTCATTCTGACCTATTTTACTAGAATGGCTGAATTCTATTTCCTGTAGACTAATTTTAAGATCAGAAATCAAAATGTTTTGACAAGTCAGGAAAGGATGCATTCCTATTGCTTTACTGTGGCTGTCTTTAGCAAGATAGCAGCTAAAGATTTCAACAAGAGTAATTTACCAGTAAACTTGATTTCAAATGCTATTTTCCTGCTTCATGTCCTGTCCTCAGCTAGAAGTTCATTTTATTGATATTTTTCATTACCAATTTTATACAAACACCTGCTATAGCAGGTGCCTAGTTAATGCCAGCACCAGAGAACTTCACTAAAAAATACCATTATAGATAAAATGAGCCATGTAGTTCTTTCTTAAAACTTTAATTCTACTAATAAAAAATAATCTGAAGTAAAGCTGAGCATTGAAAGGTATCCTGTGAGAATGATCCAGCCAAAAGTACCTGCAGCTTCAACAGCAAAGAGAAATAAATAAATAAATAAATTTCAAGTGTAATGAAAAACTATAATGTCCATATTCATTTTAAAACTCCAACTGGAGTTTGATCTGATTTTCAAATGGGCCTCAAAAATGACATGCAGAAGTTTTGCATGGGCACCCATTTGCACAACTGCCTTTAAATGCATACACTGGGTAACTGCATCACCCACTATAATTTCCATGAATAACCCTTCTAAATAATGGGCTAAATATGGGATAAACTGAACTATGGCTATACAGGGATTGTCCTATGACAGCATAACCAGTCTGAATCCCGCCTTTTAAAACTGCATGGAGTTGGTTGATTGATCACAGTACAGGTTTCACTATAAAATGCTCACACTTAAAATTTCTTCTGTTTTGTAAGATTTTATCTTTTAAGAATTAGTCCCTTTCCTTAAAATTGCACCTATGCTGGCACCTGTAAGATTTCTCAGAAGAGGAGAAACTTTTTGTCCAAGATTTTTAAAAATAGGTGCCTAAATCCATACTTGGTAACCTAAGTAAGTGGTCTGATATGCAAAACCTGCTGAGGACCTAGCACCTCCCATGAACTATAATTGACTTCAATGGGTGCTGCTAGATTCTCACCATTTTTGCTAATTAGACACCGAAATCTATGCTTAGGAGGCTAATTTAGGCTGTTATTTATGAAAAATTTCAAATTCAACTGCAAGTGTTTCCACTATCTTCACAATTAGTCTACAGAAAGAAGCTGTGCTTTTTCCATATTAGGCACGCTGACTTTCATGAACTGGACTCTGACATTTCAGCCTACATGTATGTAAGGTAAATGTCACCTTATCTAGATGTTCTCATCTGGGGAATTAATTTTAATAGAATAAATGTTATATTTATATAATATTTATATTATTTCAACAATATCTGAATGCAACATTTTGACATTTCCAAAGTGAACTATCTAATTCGAGGGGGGGGGGGAATCAAGATTTTGACTTTTTGTTCCAAACTGGGACAAATACAAATTTCAAAATCTCAAATGTTTACAGGACAGAAATTCCATTTTCCAACCAGATCTAGAGACAAGAGACAGTGATTAAGAGGGATTGTCTGAGAGCATAACCAATAACCTCTTAATCACTGTATCTTGTCTCTAGATCTGGTTGGAAAATGGAATTTCTGTCCTGCAAACATATGACATTTTGAAATTTGTGTGTGTACACACACACACTTACTTACTTACATGGAACTATTTCAGTTACAAATTTATTTGAGACGTATATTATGTGGCAAGGCAGAACAATGGATCAGCTCCCTATTCTCCCATTTCTGGATCGCTGGATTCAACCTCTGGTTAAAATTTCCTGAGATGCTGCTTCTGCACAATACAGCTGCTCTTGTCACAAAGGTACCACTCAACAGGCCACAGAGTTCAGCATGACTGGAACACTGGGATGTAACCAGTCAGAACTGAGAGGTATTGGGAGAGCTTTTTGGGGGGTGGAAGGCAAGCTGTACAGGCTGTGTATTGTGCTGCACTCCAGCCTACATTAATAGTTGGTCTTCCACTCTATCAAGTGGCAAAGTTAACAATCATTTGGAAAAAGTGGTAGTTATGGGTCACCAGCTTGCCTAGATATATAACCTGCCTTAAAACTGTTTGCAAATGAATATCTGGCTGCTGGGTCAGAATTATCTTACACCTCCCAGTAACTTGCCCCATCAAGCTCACTTTTTTCAAATTGACAAAAAAATAGGCTGCCAAGGCAGAGTGCTCAGCCTCCCCACTTTGTTTCAAAGCCAGAGAACTTGGTTGCTCTTCTTCTTCTCCACCTCCTTTGGAGCTGCTTGCAGAGGATGAGCAGCTGGGCTGAACGGCTCTTGTCACTTTTACCTGTGAAATTGACAAGAGCCTTCCCGGGGGAAGCCAAAAAATTCTGTTATGGTTCTCCCCATATGGATTTTTTTCCCCTGAAAACCTCCCATTTTTTATCTTTCATCCTGGCCAGGGATGATTCTCCCACCCAAAAATATGAGCTTTTTCACTGGTTTCCAACACTTTGCCCATTAGGAGTGAGTAAAGACCACTGAAAATACTCTCCAGGCTGCAAGCATGACTAGCAGGACAAATGCAGCAGGTAAATTGTTTGTTTGCTCATTATTATTGTCATAAACAGATAGCTAAGAGTTAACGTCTCTTTAACCTGGAAAGAAGTATCTGAAGCACCTGACCAGAGGACCAATCAGAAAACAGGATTTTTTCAACTCTGGGTGGAGGGAAGTTTGTGTGTGAGTCCTTTGTTCTTGGGTCTTCTGCCTGTATGCTCTCTCGGCTATGAGAAGTGATTTCTGTTTCCTAATCTTCTGTTTCCCAGTTGTAAGTACAAAAGATCAGATAGGATTTATATGGTTTTTTTTGTATTTACATGTCTATAGTTGCTAAAGTGCTTTAAATTGTATTCTTTTTGAATAAGGCTGTTTATTCAATATTCTGTTAAGCAAAGGACCCTGTATTTGTCACCTTAATACAGAGAGACCAGTTTTATGTCCTTTTCTTTCTTTTTATATAAAGCTTTCTTTTTAAGACCTGTTGCAGTTTTTCTTTAGTGGGGAACTCCAGGGAATTGAGTCTGTACTCACCAGGGAATTGGTGGGAGGAAGAAGTCAGGGGGAAATCTGTGTGTGTTAAATTTACTAGCCTGACTTTGCATTCCCTCTGGGTGAGGGGGGAAGAGAGATTAACTCTTGGTAATTCTGTTCTCCAGGATTGGGAACAGGGAAGGTGGAGTCCCTCTGTTTAGATTCATGGAGTTTGCTTCTGTATATTTCTCCAGGAACACCTGGAGGGGGGAAGGGAAAAGGTTTATTTCCCTTTGTTGTAAGACTCAAGGGATTTGGGTCTTGGGGTCCCCAGGGAAGGTTTTTTGGGGGGACCAGAGTGCCCCAAAACACTCTTAATTTTTTGGGTGGTGGCAGCTTTACCAGGTCCAAGCTGGTAACTAAGCTTGGAGGTTTTCATGCTAACCCCTATATTTTGGACACTAAGGTCCAAATCTGGGACTAAGGTTTTGACAATTATGGCATACGTTTCTAACAGAGGCCCTGATTCTCCATTGTGTATGATAAGCTGTTGTGGACCATGGCAGGCACAGGAAGCTGCTTGCAACTCACCGAGCCATGAATGCCCAGCCCCTGCCAAACTTAGAGTAGCAGGTGGCCTAATCTAATTTCCCCAGTGGAAACTCCATAGGGAGTTTCCAATAGCAAAAGATCAGCTGTAGTGGAGCTCATCTCCATTACGCCCCCTGCTTACATCTTTCTCCCCCTTACACTGGGGATAGGGTGAGCATCAATCATAGGTAGTAACTACACCACCTCTGCTAGCTTTATCATAGTGGACAATCCCCCACCCTGTACAAGAGGAATTCTCCTGTGAGCATTTTAGCAAAGAGCAATTTGGCACTGGGAAATACAACCTAGATTATTGAAAATGCACATAAATCAAGAATGATCTAGACAATGACATAATTAATCCCTTTTGCACTCTACAGCTGCCTTCCTTAATCCCTCCATGTGAAAATTCACCCCTTTGCATAGGGCCTGTGAAACATTGACATACCCTGGTTGTCAGTGGGCGGGATCGAATCTGGAACCTCTGGAGCATAGTGCATGAGTCTCCACTGCATGAGCTAAAAGCCAACTGGCTGTTAGCTAAAGCTGTAGACCAGACTCACTTTATCTTTCTCTCTAAGTGGTCTCCGTGCCACTAGATAGGACAGAACACCACACCCAGAATGTTTGCAGGTTACACCTGTACAAGACTTTTGTACCCTTTTTGGAAAACATAAGTGGTGCATAAGCCTACTAATGGGTCTCTGAAGTAGGATGAATTTTATGCATAATAACCTGGCACCTTTCATTCCTGGTCCTGCCCACTGTCTCCTAAGATTGGGAATAGAACTCAGGAATCTTGACTCCCAGCATGTTGCACTAGCCAGTGCCTGTAGCAAAGTGGTGAGCTACCACCTTTAACAAGAGTAATTTAGCCTTCAGTGTGAAGGTCATTAGGCATCTGTCCTTCTAGATAAGCTAAATGAAATGCACATGTTCACTTTGATTGGATTGTCTGAATTGGTTGAGGTGCTGCTATGTTCTGAAAATTGAGTGAATCCCCAGGTAACAGTTTATACTGATAACAAAATTAGTCAGGTGATCTGACAGTGTTCAGGTTGTCCTTCCTTTCACAAGAAGGTGGGTACATATAGAGCCCTGTGTCAGTGTAAAACAATTAAGTATTACTAGTGCACTACAGCTTGATTTCAGTCCTGCTTCACTGGGTAGTCACTCAGAAGGCCTCAGATAACATGCAAGTGGAAACCTGGGTTACTTTAATTTTGTTGCACCTATCAAGTAGCTCTTTAGGCTTTCACTGAACCACCTCTCATGCCAGCATTTAGCTTCCTTTCAATTTGTAATCATCTTAAAAAACCCAATATGTTCTCAAGCCAAATGAATCTTTTCAAACTGGAGTCGAGGGTATCCTCTCAGCATGTATTTAAGTGTTTCTGACCTTCTCTGAAATCCGGTGCTAGAAATTGCACAGAGTGGGATAAATTGGGTTTAGATTTTGCCAGCATTCAAGTGACACAAGGGTGTTACTCTGATTTCTCAATAGCAATGCAATTTTCAAAATAGCCCATGGCAAGCCTTTCAAGACAAAACAATCTCCTGCATTTGGCAAGCAACTTTTTGATTGTGTGTGCCTGGAAGAGCATTATACAACATGGAACAGAAAGATGGGAGACCCTACAAAAGAAATTACGCCTCCTTCTTCCCCACACACACTACACATACCCACATGATTCATCAGTCAACATTGCTTGCTAACAAAACTCTGTGTGTCTTTGGGATATTCTCTTTGAATAAGTGGAAGGATTTTCTTGCATAGAAGCAGGAGGTTCTGCGCTACAGGATTCAACAACTAAATCTCATATGGTATTGTGTTGTGAGCAGCACATTCTCCCAGGGTTTGGAGTACCTCTGAATAAAGCAGATGAAGCACCAGCATGTTGAACATCACAGGTGACATCCATTCCCGTGCAGAGGGCTATGGTATGCAGCACGTAAGTCCCACTTGTAGATCTAAAGTGAAACTTAAGTGGTGCCTAGACTCTGCGTTGGCTCTCTCCTCTCCACAGGAGTAAATTTCATCTTGTTTAGACTATTCATTCTCTGGAGCAAGGATCTTGTCTGTATATTTGTGTATAAAGCATCCATATTACTATAATTCATGCTCTGTATAAGTAACTGGCTTCATTAAGAGGGCAAAAGTAATCACAATGAGGGTTGAAAGATAATTCATTTGAACTACACTGATTTACACCAGCTGAGGACTTGGCCCATAGTTTTCACATGCTAAATGAACAGTTCATCCTCAATGAGATGCTACCTTGCTTGTGTGTTTCTCCAGAGTTTCAAGACACAACAATATCTTGTAATTCGGTCATTAGCTAACAGTACTGACCAAAAAATAATGGGTCATGGTGCTTTATACACAATCAGAGAGGTGTGCAATGGTGAATGGTGACATGCTATTTTTGTTACCTACATATTTATGCAAAATGTTATGATAATGAACCAAGTCCTGCTCTGTTTTATGCTGGTTTAAATTTAAAGGAACTCCACTCAGTTCAACAGAATCCCTCCAGATTTACATTACTATATATGGGAATAGAATATGGTAACACTGTGTTTGAGAAAACATAAGTATAATTGAGAAGTAAATATTCTATTCAAAAAATAGCATATGGTAACATTAGATACTGCATGATAAAATATATGCATTGCCCATAATGGGAATGGAACTATAACAAGGTTTGGAGAATTAAAGCAAAACTGTAACTGGGGATTATAAATATAATATAATTTAATAACTGGGTCATCATTATTTTGAGAATTACTATGCAACTACCTCAGCTTAGCCCTAGTGCTCAGTTACAAAGCACAAACCCTGAAAGACAAAGCCTTTTTAGAATATCAATTTGTGAAAAGCATAGTAGAAAAAGCTATAGACACATGCTATTCAAAGCAATAATGTCCCTTTGACCTAATATGCCTATTTAATTTGTAGACTGTTCTTAGGCACTCTGGCACTGTGATAGATTGTGTTCTCTCATCTATTAATCTAAGCACAATAAAAAGTGAAGCCATTGAACATTTGATTTTTATGTGATAGAAGTGTGCTGAATCATATATTATTGTTATACCCCGTGTGTTTGAGAACATTTATAAAGCGATGGAGCTAAATCAAAACATATACAGTACATGAAAGATAAATGTCTGCAAAAGGAATCGGAAAGTCTCCAAAATAAATCCTGCATGGAAAAACAAGCAGACCAGAACAACAACCACCCAAACATAAAATGGAAGACCAACGGGTGTTACAAGACTCAAAGTAGTATCAAAAAGAAAAACATGACCTCAAATTAAAATAATGTTGTTTATAATGTGCAAATAAATTACAAATATATACCGTTATGAGAACAGTTTAGCCACTGGTATAAACAGGCAGATTAATCAGGTGAGGTCCTATTATGCTAAATGCTGTAAAAACATTTTTTTTTCCACATGTGTCATAAACAGATAGCTAAGGGTTAATGTCTCTTTCACCTAAAACACCTGACCAGAGAACCAATCAGGAAACTGGATTTTTTCAACTTTGGGTGGAGGGAAGTGTGTCTCTAAGTCTTTTGTCTGCCTGCTTCTCTGAGCTTTGGAGAAGTACTTTTTATTTTCTAGTCTTCTGTTTCTAAGTGTAAGGACAAAGAGATCAGATAGTAAGTTCTATGGTTTCTTTTCTTTGGTATTTGCATGAATGTAAGTGCTGGAGTGCTTTGATTTGTATTCTTTTTGAATAAGGCTGTTTATTCAATATTCTTTTAAGCAATTGACCCTGTGTTGTATCATCTTAATACAGAGAGAGCATTTGTATTTTTTCTTTCTTTTTTATATAAAGCTTTCTTTTAAGACCTGTTGGAGTTTTTCTTTACTTCAGGGAAATTAAGTCTGTACTCACCAGGGAATTGGTGGGAGGAAGAAATCAAGGGGAGAGCTGTGTGTTGGATTGCTAGCCTGATTTTGCATTTCCTCTGGGTGAAGAGGAAAGTGCTTTTGTTCCAGGATTGGGAACGGAGAGGGGGACTCACTCTGCGTAGTTTCACAGAGCTTGTGTCTGTGTATCTCTCCAGGAGCACCTGGAGGGGGGAAGGGAATCAGGATTATTTCCCTTTGTTGTGAGACTCAAGGGATTTGGGTCTTGTGGTCCCCAGGGAAGGTTTTTCAGGGGGACCAGAGTGCCCCAAAACACTCTAATTTTTTGGGTGGTGGCAGCAGTACCAGGTCCAAGCTGGTAACTAAGCTTGGAGGTTTTCATGCTAACCCCCAAATTTTGGACGCTAAGGTCCAGAATCTGGGAATAAGGTTATGTCAACATGTTGTTCTAATTCCCTGTGTAGGACTTAATACTCATATCAAACTATTTCATGAGTTGTCTATTACTCTTCTTATTTAAAAAAAAAAAAAAGGTAGCTTACTGGATGCTTCACATTTCATACTATGAAAGCTTCTTTCCCAGGATGAGGATGTTGTAGTAGATGAAGAGATATAAACTGAAGTTCCAGGCTCCTTTACAAAAATAAGAAAAAAACCAAACGCATTTAAATAAATTATATTATTGTTTGTTCAAGCTATTTTTCACCTCATAAAATCCAATGGTAAATTCTGACCTTTTTACTAGGATTCATACCTAGATAATGACTCTGAGTAGTCAAATAGATTACGGCCATATTGTGCCATCAACTTTTTAGCAGGGATAAGGATTTTAAATAGATTGAAATAAAAGATTCTTATAAACGAGCCCAGGGCACATTATGTTCCAGTTATTATACAGAGGATTTAAAAAAAAAAATAACATAGTAACAACTTCCAAAATACCAATATAAGCTACAAAAACTGTATCCACACACTTCTCTTTCCCCCACCTCCTAACAATTACAGCCTCTACACCTTCATGCTTTTATTTAGCAAAGGCATTCAGTGCAAACAATTGCCTGTTTTGGAAATTCTCATCACCAAATGAAATAGTCCAAGAAATGAACAGCTAGGAATTTACTACTGCAAACTCATTTACCATTGTGTGTGTTCTGTACTGCTGAAATAAAACAACCGTTACTAACAGGATACAGTTATGCAAGGTCTTTTCTTAAAGTAAACATATATTCCATTTTAAAGGTCATGGTCTGATCTAAAGTTCATTGAAGTTAATGGAAGCCTTTCAAACAACTCCAATAAACTCTGGGTTAGGCCCTAAAAGCTTCCTATCATCTGTGTCTCATTCCCTCTCCCCCACTCTGTAAATTTCCGTCATATATTGCTCAAAAATATAGTCAGGTTCTCCTCTTATGTTCCCCTTTTCCTGAAAACTTCTGTTGTCATCTCCACTAGGCCACTAAGCTTTCTAATTTGTCTTGTTGTTTTCCCCCATTCCATGTTTGCAAAGTTACTATGAGTTAGATACCTCTAGATCCGGTTTCCTTCCTTTTCTCTACCTTTTTGGCTCTCATTGTTTCTAGTCCACTTCACATGTTCTTCTTTGTTGGAATTCCCATTGCTCTACACTTCTCTTATTTTTAGATTTCTTTTACCCTTTCAATTCCTTTTTTGGGGGGAGGGGCCGGGAGGGAAAGGAGCATTCTTTCAATATTAATTTCTTCAGTTTCGTTCTTTCCCCAGGTTGCATTCTGTCCTCCCATCAAGTAACTTAACTATTCACAATGCAAAGAACCCCCATCCCAACTTCCATACTGGGCATCTGTATCACATATCTTTGAATTTGAAACGGAGTTGGTCTAGTCCTAATCTAACAATAGAAGCTCGTGCCAGCACTTTAAAAACAGTTTAGGAGTACAGTCTAACCTTTCAGCCCTGGCCATCATTAATCTAACAGTCTCCAGAAAATTTAAAGAGACAACATTCTTTAGGACCATTGAATAAAAGGGGCTTCAACCCACAGTCCTATATTATGCATTTCATTATTTTGATAACTTGGAGATGTACAGGCAAATATAATTTGCATATGTTGTGGTTTGGTATTTGCCCAATTTATAGGAAAAAAAATGTAGCTTGCATTTACAACTAATATTTTTGTATACACATATAAAAAAACTGCAGATACAATTTTATCCATTTGCTTTTGAAGATGTGGCTTCTAGCATCTAGATTCCAATGTAATATATAGTTAAGAGACTGTCTATATTAAATGGGATAGTCAGATAACATAGTAACAGATGAGGTATCAGTGCTTGTAATGTAATAAAACAAAACACCTATTTTCAGAACCACTAGTTAAAGACTATTTTCTGTAGAATTTTGATAGGAAACAAGGTTCAAAATGACCAACCATTTTCTTCTATTTTCTATTGCAACCCATTATAAATAGGGAATATTTTTATATCAGCTCTTGTAAAAAGTGTGCTTTAATGCACCCACAGTCATTAAGTTTTTTTCAAAATCTATTGATATACAAAAGGCATCAAAACTTGTAAAAATGTATCAAACACTACATTTCAAGGCTAGTATGAACATCAAACAAAGGTGTTCAAAAAGTAGAAAATGTTCCAAATGCCAAGTCACTTCTGTCTTAATTGCGAACAATTAAGAGCAATACAGAAGGAAGGACAGTAACAACATAAAACTATGATTGAGGCTTTAAAAAGTCCTTCAGAACTGTTAAGAGTTCCATCACCCTCCTATTCAAAGTATCAAATTGCAATCATCAACCCAGCTTTAGTCTTATACCTAACTGAAGAGCAGAGCTTCCTAGATATAAGAATTCAAGTGATTATTTTTATTTCACACAGTGCCAGTTACATTGCAGTGTACAGAATGTGCTCATCTGAAGTATAAAATCTAGTTAATCATTCATTTGACATAAAGACACCTGGTATGTCATCTTAACAATTCCCAGTTTCTTTGTTCCAGTACTAACAAGAAGTAATGCTAGTTAACGTTTTTTCACATTGGCTCATCAAAAGCAGAAACTTATAAATATAAATTATCAGGAGGTAGCCATGTTAGTCTGTATCCACAAAAACAACAAGGAGTCCGGTGGCACCTTACAGACTAACAGATTTATTTGGGCAAAAGCTTCCGTGGATTAAAAAAACCTCATTTCTTCAGATGCATGGAGTGAAAATTATCTGAAGAAGCTTATGCCCAAATAAATCTTTTTTTTTACCCATGAAAGCTTATGCTCAAATAAATCTTAGTCGGTCTTTAAGGTGCCACTGGACCCCTTGTTGTTTTTATAAATATAATAAGCGGCCACTCCAGAGTCAGATCCAGCTACATTTACCTCTAGTAGCTTTTACTCAGTCTCTGTCTTAAAAAGATTATTTTGCAACAGCATCTATTCTAAATATACATTACCACCCTAAACAGTATCATTCAATTCACTCATTTATTCCAGATCTGAAACAGCAGTTCCTACAGTTTTCTCAATTCAGTGATCTTTTACATATAATATTGTACAATTTTAATAAAAGAAAACAGCTTTTCAATGTCTATGCATATTATACACCAGTTTACAACATAAGTAATCTTTTTGGAAACTATAGTTAAGATGTATTGCCAAATTTGTAAAAATTATATTATTCGTGAATGTAATGAAAGAGTGACTGGGCAACAAAATGTAATTCAATATTGATGAATGCAAAGTAATGCACATTGGAAAACATAATCCCACTATATATACAAAATTATGGGGCGTAAATTAGCTATTACTGCTCAAGAAAGATCTTGGCATCATCATGGATAGTTCTCTGAAAATACCTGCTCAATGTGCAGTGGCAGTCAAAAAAGCTAACATGTTAGGAACCATTAGGAAAGAGATAGATAAAATAGAAAATATCAGAATGCCACTATATAAATCCATGGAATGGCCAAACCTTGAATATTACATGTAGTTCTGGTCACCCCATCTCAAAAAGTGTACATCAGGATTGGAAATGGAGAAGGGAAACAAAAATGATTATGGTTGTTTAAAAAGACTGGGAGTGCTCAATTTAGAAAAGAGATGTCTTAGGCAGGATATGAGCGAGATCCATAAAATCATGAATGGTGTGGAGAAAGTGAATAAGGAAGAGAGTTATTTATCTCTTCACATAACACAAGTACCCGGGGTCACCCAATGAAATTAACAGGCAGCAGATTTAAAACAAATATAAATCAGTAATTCTTCACACAAGGCAGAGTCAACCTGTGGAACTTGTTGCCTGGCATATGTGAAGGCCAAAAGTATAGCTGGTTTCAAAAAAAGAATGAGATAAGTTCATGGAGGATAGGTCCACCAACAGCTACTTGCCAAGCTGGTCAGGGTGTGACCCCATGCTTTGAGTGTCCCTAAACCTCTGACTGCCAGAAGCTGGAATTTGATGACAGGGGATGGATCACTTGATTAATTGCCCTGTTCTGTTCACTTCCTCTGAAGCATCTGGCAATAGCCACTGTTGGAAGCCAGGATACTGGGCTAGATGGAACATTGGTCTGACCCAGTATGGCCATTCTTAAGTTCTTAAATATAGTTAGTTAAACCATAACAACTATGTCCACAAAAATGACCTTAAAATTTGTTTAACTTTATTATTTACAATATTTCATGCTCAAGAGTTTTAACATTCAAGTCCTTTTTACAGTTTTGTAACACACTTTTAGAAGACTCAAAAGGAGGTAGGATAACTACTGTTAATATTACATGTTAATCAGTATCCCATCTCAATAATTAAGTGCTGCCTTTAGCTAACTTTTTTTAATCTACCAGATATACACAGTATTTCCCACAAAAGGTTGTGCTGAGTGATTTAGGATCAGTAGTCTAACATAGAAGAACAAAGAGACAGTTACTGTTCCCTGAATACCTCTTTAAAGAAAACCTTTGACTTTATCTGTGGTTGACTTAATTACCTGGTTGTGGCTGTGTAGCATATTTTTCTCTCCACTGAACTTTTCCAGAAACAAACAGTGGAGAGAAAGAGGAGACAGAACCAGATTCCCTTCTGGGAACCTAATTAAAGGGTGCAAAATGGATTTTTTTCCTCCTAATCAAAGACAGAAAAGCATACAAAGTAATAAGGGAAATTGCACTTCAGAAGCAAGCTGAATAGGATAATATTCTGTTGCCAAAGTAAAATACATACAAAAAATTAGCATCCAAGCTGGAGAGAAGACATTGCCCCACACCTGCTAGAGACAGTGAGCACTGGCGCCTGCAACCTCAGAGTTCTTTGTCCCTGGCAGGCACGGGGCCGCAGCTTCTCTCCCCTGCTGGGCACTAGGCGGGGGCACATCAATGTCCTAGTGGGCACCATGGTGTTGGGGACCACTGGTATTAGGCCTTAAAGGGGAGCCAACTTATGATCGCATTATATGTGATTTCGCGTTACGGCGAGGAGTGTTATTGCGAGATTTGACTGTATATATATATTTTTTCCAAGGCTGGCATCATTTGTGGAAAGTAATGATAACATTCTTCCGTATGCACTGCTCATTAATCCTTGAAATGCTGCCCTGAAATGTTGCTAAAGCCCATCAATTCAACATGCTTAGTGGAAGAAATATAAAATGTAATCTTTTGAGCACAAATTACTGATTCACTTTTCAAAAAAAATCTATTTTCATCTACAGTTCCCATTATTTTGCACCTTCTAAAATCTTAGTTTGACATGGTTAGCTAGATTGGCAATGTGCTAAGGAAACATAGCAGGATTCTCCATCATTTCAGATTAGAAAAACAACCAGAAATATTTCAGAGTGGTAGCTGTGTTAGTCTGTATCAGCAAAAAGAACGAGGAGTACTTGTGTCACCTTAGAGACTAACAAATTTATTTGAGCATAAGCTTTTGTGGGCAAAAACACAATTCACTGGATGCATGCAGTGGAAAATACAGTAGGAAGATATATATACACAGTGGACATGAAAAAACGGGTGTTGCCATACCTAACTATAAGGAGAGTAATCAATTAAGGTGGGCTATTATCAGCAGGAGAAAAAAAACGTTTGTAGTGATAATCAGGACGGCCTATTTCCAACAGTTGACAAGAAGTGTGAATAACAGTAGGGGGGAAATTAGCATGGGGAGAAATAGTACTCTTAAACACCATTTTAAGGTTATCTAACATTTAAGCACATTAGTCGATGTACCTGTTCTCTACCTGATAGGGTTCATGCACAATTCCTCCTCCATCAACTAATCTTTCGATAACTCATAAAGGCAAAGGACCACCCTCGGCTAAAGATAACCAGAGCTCATTGCAGGCCTGTGAGAGCACAACTTGTCTAACACAGTTAGCTGCCACAGGCGGACAAGAAAACTGAGAGTTTGTCTCCGAGATCGGGAGAACATGATGGAATATAAACGCTGCCCAAGCTCTCAGCGGGTGGACTCCCTCCTCTTACACATAAGTAGCTAACTGCTGGCCCGAGCTGCAGCTGTGCACTAGCACGCCCTGCACAGAAGGGCTCCCCGAGGTGAGTGGCTGCGCCTCGCCTACCTGCCCTGTCGGCGCAGCGGGATCTCCTTTCCGCGGCCCTGCACGGCTGCCGCTCCTGGGGAAGAGAAGAACAAGGCTGGGTCTGTTCGGCGGAGGTAAGCCGCACCTTTACTACTCAGGCGTAACCGTCACACAGCCAGTTTGCGCTTCAACCCTATTCGGCTGCGGCCGGCGACCGTTCTCAGGCTCCAAAGGCGACCCCGGGGTGGGGGCTACACCGATGTCCCTGCCACAGCGCCCGCCACCAGCTCCCGGGGGATCCTCCAGCGCCTGAGTCCACAGGCCCGGCCTGCCTAAGCGACTGCCCCCCCCCCCCCCCCGACGGCTGCCCCGCGTGAGGAGCGCACAGGTCAGATCACAGAGAGTCCAAGCTGTTCCCTGACCAGGGGCTCCTCTTGCCCCGCAACGTGCCATGCAAGACGGCGGGAGAATCCCATCTGCTCTTCAGACCAGGCTCCGGATGTCCCCGGAGGGGCAGCAGGGAGGGATAGAACGGGGTCCCCAAGGACCCCCCCGCCCCCCAGGGTAGCTGAAGCAGCTCTGGTGGGCGCAGAAGGAAAGACACCCAGGCTGGGCGCCAATAGACCCATCGCAGCCCCCAGTCCCCCCAATTGGAGATGATAACGAGCCAATCCATTGAAGCCTCTTACCTGGGAGGCAGAGGGTCCCCTCTTGACGCGGGCTGCGCGGCGGCGCTCCATGCAGACAGGGCTGTAAGACAGTCGCCAGGGTTAGCTATAGGGCCACTTCCCCCCCCCAGGCGCACGGCTCCATCCTCTGTCCACCTGCCGCGTGCGCCCGGGGGCTGCCCTGCGGCTCCTCTCCCCCACCGGAGAAAGGCAGCGGGAAGTGCGCTAACCAAGGGGTCGGGGGACGAAGCCCGCCCCCCCTTTCCCGAGGTGCAGCTCACCTTGGGAGATCCAGACGCAGGAGAGCCCAACATAGAGAAGCCACTGGGGCTGGAAGCGGGGCTCCATCCGCTTGGACTGAGCGGGAGGCCGAACTCCCCCGGAGAAGGAGGCAGGTGCTCTCCGGCGGAAAGCGAAGTAACACCGGCCCGCCTGCTCCCTACCCGCACGCTGGGCACATCACAGCACTGCAGGACTGAGGGAAGATCGGGGCGGGCAAGCCCTCGCTTGCTCTTCCTACGTCTGGCTTTTCTTTTTCCCCTTGTCCCTTCTCTAGCGCTCAGCCCTCTCTGCAGCACCCCACGCCTGGGGCGCCTGGACTCCTCCTCTGATTACCATAATTCGGCCGCTATCAAAGGCCCCCAGTTGGTCCCACCCCCTACTTCCCTTCGGTGACTCCCTCACTTGAGACCTCAAGGCAATACTAGTCTGCAGAGTGACTCGGGAACTTGAGATTCTATCCTCCTCATCCAGTGTCAGTGAATCCAGACTATACTGGCCTTATTTACCAGTAAAACTACCTGATTTTGTTTTCTAACTGCCAGCCCGACAAACACGACTAAGGGGGGGGGGGCTGATAAATGTTTTTTTTCTGGCTTGTGCATTATCAGTAATAAAGAGTCTGCCCCTGTAATTTGAATATGAGGGAGTTCATTCTCACATAACTTCATTGGCTGTGCAGTTCTAACAGGACTAAAACATTTATTTTTGCTACTAAGGTCAGCAGATAAGATTCCAAACAATCATAGAAAAGTAGGATTAGCTGGATGGGCGTTAGAGAGGTCATCTAGTCCAGCCCCCAAAATAATGGTGTTGGGGTTACACCATTAGTACTGTACACATTGGGGTGTCTACAGCTGTGTAGGGGCATCTTCATTATTTAAATCAAAGACACAAAACAGTTGCATAAGATGTTCTTTTATATATTACCGTTACCATTAAGTGCACTGTCTGAAAAGATTCAGAGAAGAGCAACAAAATGATCAAGGGTATGGGATGGCTTCCATATGAGGGGAGATGTCATCTTAGAAGAGAGACAACTAGGGGGGATATGGTAAGAGGCCTGTTAAATCAGGAATGGTATGGAAAAAGTGAATAGAACAGTGTTAGATGAAATTGATAGCCAGCAGGTTTAACAAGAACAAGAGGAAGTACTGTGTCACACAGCTCAAATTATCCTGTGGAACTCATTGGCATGGGATGTTGTGATGGCCAAACATGTAACTGGGTTCAAAAAAAAGAAACAAAGTTCGTGGAGGATAGGTCTATTAGCCACAATGGTCAGGAATGCAACCCCATGTTCAGGGCAACCTTAAACCTCTGACTTCCAGGAGACAGGAGGGAAAGACAGAGGTGGATCACTCCAACTTCCCCGTTGCGTATACTCCCTCTTCAGCTCTGGTACTGCACACTTGTCAGGAGACAGGATACTGGGCTAGATGGAATATTGGTCCGACCTAGTATGGCAGTTCTTATGTTCTGAGATATTTTTCCATCTTCTATATGTTATTTTAAAACATTATGGGATGCTTTGGTTCCAGCAGTACAGAGGGAGACTTCACTAAATTTTTTCAGAAACTTCTTTGTATAAATAGTATCAGAGAGGGAGTATCAGATAGTCTAGTGGTCAAACAGGATTAGAAGTCCAGTGGTATAAATTCTCTTCTCTGTTCTGCAATAGACTTACTCTGTAACCCTCAGCCAGGGGTGGCTCCAGGACCAGAGCAGCAAGCATGCACCTGGGGCAGCAAGTTGCGGGGGGTGGCATCAGGCAGCCTTCGGTGGTGTTTCTGCGGGAGGTCTGCCAGTCATGCGGCTTCGGCAGCAATTTGGCGGCAAGTACACCGAATCCACATGACCGGCAGACCACCCACAGAAATGCCGCCAAAGGCTGCCTAACTGCTTGGGGCAGCAAAAAACATCTGTTCTCAGCACATCATTTAGGACCTGATTTTGCACCTGGAACCATGCAGTTGCCGGGGCTTGGGCACTAGGAGTTCATTGCAAGAATTGGGGCTTTTAGGGCTCACTCCTGCTCCTATTGAAATCAATTATAGTTTTGCCACTGACTTCAATGAGAGCAGGAGTAGGCCCTTAGTTACATCTCCCAGAGGAATGCAGAGTTTAAATTAATGAATACCTGTAAAGTACCTCAAGAGCCTCTGATCTGGCACTAGACAAACAAACTACTGGAGAAGTGGAAAGTATTATTAAAGACAAATACATGGAAATATTAAAAGCTTCCTTGTTTTATGTTATGAGGTCCATAATAAAAACTTCCATTCCTTATGTGCATGCGTTCAAGCATTTCCTATGTACCTTTGAAATTAGTAAAAACTTTAACTTGGCCAGAGAGATCCAATAGCAGGAGCAAAACCAACTAAACAACCCACTCCAATATACATGTTTATAAATGTTACTCTACATGTAACCATGAGCATTGAGGGCCCAAGCCTACAGATGCACTGAATGCAGAATTCTGGGATAAGAATCTTACAGACAAATTTCAGGAGCTACTTAAAGGCCTTGCACTGTGCCCTGAAGATCACCTGATACTAAAAAAGTGCAAAACAGCATAAATTAAAATGAGACAAAAGCCTTGAGTCCTACTTGGAAGGATACCACAATTCTATTCTGGCAAGCAGTGGGAAATGCATTCCAGAATCACTGAGAATGGTGAGTGAATGGAGATGTCTCTGCTGCCCATCCTTTTTAGGTTACACCCAAGGTTGGTCAGCTGTTCTAATCCTACTGATGTCAGATGCCATATGTAAAGGCAAGTACTGTACAAATAGAAGAACACGTAGAGAGAGTCCAATCACCCGAGCTTTCCTTCATGTCACAGTAAGGACCTGTTGTACAGTCCTAACCCAAGCACAACTCCCATTGAAGGCAACAGCCATATCAGGACTCCGAGATCAAATTCCGTCAGAGGAGACAGAAAAGTTACATGAAAAATGTTAACACTGGAATCCATCAAAAACTAATAGCTATTTCAGAAGAGAGAGATTCAGACAAAAGTAAATCATATTTGTATATACGTGGCAAAGTAGTCAGATAAATCCACTATGAATAAAGGGTTGTGTTCAAGAAGCTTTCTATAAAGCTCACAGTTAAGAGAACTGAAACATATCAGTACATTATTCAAATACAAATGTACCAGTTTCTCAGAAACATTTTTTAAAAAAGTAGAGAGAAAGACACAACAAGCATCTAGTTACTAAATAGCTACTTAAATCTGGAGCTGTTTAGCTCTGCCAAATTTAAAAGGCCAGACTCAGGAAGGCATAATGAGAAGGGGGAAGTTCCTATAAAAGGGAAACCCCATACTAAAGAAAGAGAATAAACAGTGGGAATAAATGAAGATATGGTGGGTTTTGTGTTTTACTCATCAACCTCCAATTCATCCCCCTTTATCCTGTGGTAAATTCAGGAAAATGGTTTCTGCTGATGAATTTTCTTTCAGGTTATTCACATTCATTATCTGTCTCATGCTGAGAAATTCCTAATATCTCAGAAATACTTAGCAATATCATAATTCTGAAATAAGAATGTAAGCCTCTGCTGCCCTTCCCCTCTGCACCCTGTAAGGGCATACAGCCATACAAACAATTCACAGAAGCTAGATCTTGTCATGGTTAAACTCAAGCACCAGACCCAGCTGCTGAGAATTTAGAAGGATCTGCCACTATCAACTTCAAGCAATTGTCACCAGCTTCCAGCAAGTATTCCTTAGGGCTTAATAGAAGGATTACTTATGCTAGCATCAGTATAAAAGTTTCATAGCTGCAAAGTTGTCATTAAATGTCAAAGTGAGAGAGGTGCAAAGAGAACAGAGTATAGATAGGTCTAGGCTGATATTAGTGACTTCCACAGCTTCTGGTAACCCTATTCCTTTTTCATTGCAAACTCACACTCCTGAGCTCTATCTCTCTCATTGCCTCTGTGTGGAAATACTTTTCACACACACCTTCCCTTCTCTCCTATGTCTTTCTACTTCTTATTCCTCTCTTCTCTCTTTCCTCTATCATTCCTCCTTTTGATCCCTTCTCCTTTATTCTATCCCTCTTCCATCTGCTGTCCCCCCACTCCCCTTCATTCTTCAGGTTTGCATATCTTATAACAGAAGCTTTAGAGGCTGCCAGTGCCAGGTGAGAACTGTCTCAAATGAAAAGAGTCCTTTTCTGACTGCTTTAGGAAGTCTGTTAACAGTAAGTCATTAAAGATTTTTTTTTCTCCCTTTGTAATTTGTCCCTGTGGATTGTGTTTCTTGCTGCAACAAGTGTTTCATTTCTACTGAAATAATGGAATTCTTGATGAAAATATCAATCTCTAAACATTGGGGAGATTGAAAGTGAGAAAGACAGACATTAAAAGGTTTCTCCTCTTTAATTTCTACGCAATTATTTCTGAATAATCCCCAACAGGTATTTTAGGCTGTATGCAGCCTTCAGTCCAAGGCAGGACCCCTATTCACCATCTCCTCTCACTAGCCCACAAGGTATGCTGACTTTGATTGTACTGACATCAATGGGAATTATGAAAACAGATCAAAAGCAACAGGATCCAGCTGACACAGATAAAATAGATAATACAATCCATTTTGGGGACCAACTATAAAAGTATACAAGGTAGGTGTTTTTCACTGAAACTTTTCTATTGGTTGCAGGTTTCAGAGGGGTAGCTGTGTTAGTCTGTATCAGCAAAAACAACAAGGAGTCCTTGTGGCACCTTAGAGACTAACATATTTATTTGGGCACAAGCTTTCATGGGCTATAACCCACTTCATCAGATGCATGGATGTGCATGTGCTGTATATTTTTACCTGCCTGCTGTATTTTCCACTCCATGCATCTGATGAAGTGGGTTATAGCCCATGAAAGCTTGTGCCCAAATAAATATGTTAGTCTCTAAGGTGCCACAAGGACTCCTTGTTGTTTTTGCTTTCCACTGGTTGTAAGTAATGAGGGTTGCATTTTCTACTGTTTCCACTTTCTTAATGATCAAACAACAACCTCTGAAACCAACAGCAAGCCCATTTAGATGTCTGTGTGTGCTATATTTGTTATTAAGAAGGAATTTCTGCCCTAAAGCTAACAAGGAAAAAGAGTTGCATCAAATTTTAATATGGTTTATAGTTGAAATAATGTAACCTTCAGAACTATCACATAGCTTACCAGATCTCAAGCATGCTGTTTTAGAAGTTGGGCTGTGTTTGTGGACTTGCATACTGTGTGTGTGTGTGCACTTATGCACAGAGTAACATGACATGTCTTGCCAGAACAGACCAATAGTACATCAACTCCATTATCCTATCTCCAGTAAGTTCTATACCAGATGCTCCAGAGAAGGTATAAAATCTCCATAATACACCTAACGCTGCATTACCACTACTACAGGGAGGAAGCTCTTTCTGACTTCACTTGACCAATTTATTACCTGAAGCATGAAAAAAAATAGCTATTTTATCTTTCAAACTTATATGTCTAATCCTCTTACAAAAAGGTTTGCCTCCATAATATCTTGCAGCTGTGGGTTCTGAAAATAACTTATACATTATGTCTAACTGGCCTTCTTGGTACCTTTCATGTTATTTTATCTATGTAGGAGACAAGGGCAAGATAAGATCATGCATCTTGTGCTTGGAAGAAATAGCCTTTAAGCACCCCTCGGTGTTGGGGTTGCTACAGGGAGAAGACAAGGGGTTTGTATGATGGAGTCACCTCTGCTCTAACAATGATTTCTGAAATGGTGCTGAATACAGTTCTCCCCTTGTCTACACTTAAAACTAAAACATCTTCAGCTGCTCCCCTTGCTGACATGCAGTGTCAGTGCCTAGTAATTTTTTGTAGCATTGACAAGGCTTTGAGGGCATTAACACAGTCTAACAACATACAGAAGGAAGTAGATTTGGTGAGCATTGATCTACAATAGGCAATTTGGCATTATCAGCTGGAAGGACTTAAGGCAATTTCTAAAGGAGTTGAGTAAAGGCATTGCCCACAGAATGAATTTGACTGATTCTCATTCCTTCCAGCTTGTAATAAAACAAATACCACCATACACATCTATATTTTTATGCAAACTGCTATTCTGTCTACAGGAGGAAGCAAGTAGACTATAAATTTTGTTCTCTTTGCGTTTACCTGTGTCAATCAGGAGTAGCTCTATTATAGGGTTACCATATGTCCATATTTTCCCAGACATGCCCAGCTTTTTAGTCCTTAAATCACCATCTGGGAGGAATTTTTAAATATCTAAAAATGTCCAGGAAAATACAGACATATGGTAACCTTACTCTGTTAAAGTTATTGGAGTTACCCTCTTGTAGTACCAGTGCAAGTGAGAAGAGAATAAACCCTAAATCTGGGTTTCTCAAACTTCATTGCACCATGACCCCCTTCTGACAACAAAAATTACTACATGACCCCAAAAGGGGGGACCAAAGCCTGAGCCTACCTGAGCCCTGCTGCACTGGGCAGTGAGGCCAAAGGCTAAGCCCAAGGGCTTCATCTCTGGGTGGAGGGCAGGGCCGGCTTTAGGAAGTGCGGGGCCCAATTCGAACAGTTTTGACGGGGCCCCGGCAGGGAAGACCAAAAAAAAAACAAAAAAAAACACTTGGGGCTTGTACTCACTAGGCAGCGAGTCCTTCACTTGCTTCAGATCTTTGGCGGCATTGAAGGACGTGCCGTTGAGGACCCACCGCCAAAGTGCTGCCGAAGACATGAAGCGCCGCCAGGTGAGTAAAAATTAAAAAGGCGCCACTAGCCAGGGAAGAGATTCTCACTGGGTACGGGGCCCTCTTAGGTGCAGGGCCCGATTCAGGGGAATTGGTGGAATTGGCCTAAAGCTGGCCCTGGTGGAGGGGGCCTGTAACCTAAGCCCCGTCACCCAGGGTTGAAGCTGAAGCCTAAACCCCGGGCAGTGGCGCTTAGGCTTTGGCTTCAGCGCTGGGCAATGGGGCTTGGGCTTTGGTCCTGGGCCCAGCCAGTCTAACGCCAGCCCTGGAAACCCCCTTAAAATGGGGTGGCAATCCACACTTTGAGAACCACTCCTCTAAATGATACTAGCAAGGGAAATGACCCAAGACGAGATCAGCCTGAGAGGACTGAAGCAGATTTGGGTTAGGACACACTGGCCTGATTCTGATCCCCATTAGGTAATGGAGCTATGCTGATTTTGGACGGGAGTGGGGGGGGAGACAGGAGGATGACAAGAGAGACTGGTACAAGCAAGATTGAAATCAGGCCTTTTGGTCTCAGAAATACAGTTTAAAAATACTATTAATTATTTCACTTTTAATTGACTATTTCTTTGTGGACGGTGTCATATTTGAATGAGACTGAATTAAAATATATTGCATATCTATTTCTGCATTCTGCAATGAAAATGTCTGGCATGAAAGTTTTTGTACTAAATACCATATTAATCACTTCTCTACTTCGAAGCTACTTGCCAGTATGTTGCAATGCATGCTATCAGTTTACATGGGAATAGCTTTTCAAAAGTATTTAGACGCCCAAAGATGCACAGTGGCACCTAGTGGGATGTATAAAGGTGCCTAATCTGGTTAAGCATCTAATTCTCACTAAAATCATTTATCTGGCACAATCTCATGTTAATACCCTGGTCCTGCATACATGAGTAGTCTCATTGAAGGCACTGAGCCTACTCATGTGACTAAAGTTAAGTATGAGAGAGACAAGGTGGGTGAGTTAAAACCTTTTATTAAACCAGCTTCTGTTGGTGGAAGGTACAAATTTTGAGCTACATCCAGCTTTTCTTCATGTTTGGAAAAGGAAGCAGAGTGCCTGAGCTAAATACAAGTTGGGACAGATTGTTAAGGAGAAGGGACAAGACATATTGGAAGCAGTCACTTCAAATGAAGCAAGCAGTTGGGATCCCTATATAGCTCAAAAACTTGTACCTTCCACCCAGTTCCTCCAGAGAAGTTGGTTCAATAAAGGATCTTACTCACCTCTCTTACTTTCTAGGACTAATGAAGATACAACCTGCAATAAAGTTAAGGATGTGTGTTTGTTTGTTTCACCCCAGGTTTTGGCAGGGAGTATTCTCTGGTGCTTACAGACCCTTCAACTCCTGTGCTTCCCAAGCCTGGCCCTGTCCCAGTCCTCTTCCTTCTCCTACCCATGCTCCAAATTCCTGCCTTAAACTCTCTCTTCAGGCACCAGGTCTCTCCCAAACTTCCTTTCACTTCACCTGCCAGACTCCCTCTCCTGGATCCTCATCCAACCTCAGCCTTACACCAAACTCTTCACCCTAGTCTCTTAGGTTCCTTAACCCAGGCTCCCTTGCACCTCCACCTCCAACTTCTTGTCTTATCTCAGTTCTCTAGGGCTTCCAGTCCTAGTCTCCCTTGCTTAGCTCCTTGTCTGCTCTCAGTAGCTCCCAATCTGGTCTCTGTTTACTCCCACCCCTGGCTCCCAGGCTCTTCTGCCTAGCCCCACCCACTCATGAAATCCCTGTCCCAGTCTCTCCACTCCAAGTTCTGTCTCATCTACTCCCTCCACCAGGTCCACTCCTTGTCCCTTCTGCATTCAATTCAGGCAGCTTTCTTCTCCATGTTGGCTGGGTGCCATCAGGGCACAAGACAGATGTGGTACTGGGCATAGGACTGAGAGCAGACTATCAGCTCCCACTAGCTGGGAGAAGTAATTGCAGGGAAGTTCTTCTCAGCCCCTACTGCTGTGAGATGGTGCATGCTCAGTACAAGGAGAATCTTCACAGGATTTAGCCTCAAACTCCCAAAGCCTCTAACGAGCATGTGAGAACTGAGGTTTTCAAAAACTTATAACTTGCCCTAATTTGGATGACTTTTCATGGGAACAGTACAAGGTGCAACCTTTCTTGCTCAGTGTAAAGTCCTTGCTCCAAAGAATGGAGGTGCTGGAGCATTTCAAACCGTTGTAAGGATTTTTTTTAACTTGGACTAAACAGCATACTTTCCACTAATCTCATTTTTTTGAAACAGCTGAATTGTTTTATCTGAAACTTAAAAAATCAGCTTGAGGCACTGAAAATTACAGCATCAATTGTCCAAGTTTGGTAAATGTATAAGCAACTGAAACAGGGTCTTATAGTGGAAAATGTAAGGCAACTTTGACTATAAGCAGTGCCACCAGTTCCATCTATAATATAAACTGCATCACATATTTTGTCAACTATTTGTGTGCATTTACTCTTCATTCAGCTGTGTGTTGGCTTTCATTAGGGTCAGGCTCTTGTCTATGTTTCAGGAAAATACTAAGTGTCTCTACCAGAGATCTGTGGATCTACTGAATCTGTCATTCTTGTCCTCTTAAATGTAATTAGTATTAGTCCTAGATCCACATCCTCTGCAGTGCCTGTGTTTTGCTGGTGTAGTGAGGCAGAAGAGAGGGAGCCAGTTACAGGTTTTACTCCAGTCAGGTTTAAATTCGGACAACTTTTAACATCTCCAGTAAATTATCTGCCAGCTACATACGCACACTGGATGCAGAGGAGATGGTGTAGGAGCCAACTCTGTGAGATGTGGTCAGTTTCCAACTTCATTTGTCCTTCCAGAATAATGCAAAGAGAGTGCAGTGGGGACCAGAATTTTGACCCCAGTCTTCCCTTGGTCTGCAATTTATTCCTGTTAGTACAGTATACATTATAATTGCACAATTTATATGCATACAGCACATTTCATAATGTATAAGTATACAGTTTGTTTTTAACAAAATGCATTTTGGAGACCATCTAAGATGGGCTTTTATCTATTTGCATTGCTGTCGTGCCCCAATCAGAATACCACACCACCACCCCTGCTGTCCTGGTGGCTAACATATTTATAATAATGTAACTTCCCTGTAACATTGTTTTATAGAAATGCATACTATTAGGTCATATTTATTAAATAAATGAATGTGTATTGCTGAAAAAGCATAAAAACTGTTTTTTTAAAGTGGGACCAGGTTGAAAGCAAAGGCTGCAGAAGTGAGGCTGCTATCATATCTGCCTCAATTCTTCCCATTGTGTTTAGGAATTGCATCTGGGGCCTGATCCAAAACCTGCTGAAATCAATGGAAAACTTGCTATTGACTTCAATGAGCCTCAAACTGGGCTCCTGACCAGGGGCCCAATCTTGCTTTTCTTCTCAGAAGCTCTAGGCCCCAGTCCTATACACATTTAAACATGTATGTAATGTTACTCACATGAGTAACCACTATTTTCGGTGGGATTGCTCCTCTGAATAAGGATTGCTCTTATAATTAAGATCAGGCCCATTTCAGCTGCAATAACTAGGTACTAAAGGAGGGACTGAAAAATAGCAAACAAACATATCTAAATTCCCTTATTTTGGCAGACTTGTTTTTATAGTTTGTCGTAACTTTGCATCTGATTTATATTGAGAGGATGCAAGAAAAGTCATTCAAATTACACCACGGTGTATATGCCTTGCTCTTTTCAGATGAAAAGTTATTTTATGGCCCAAAATATTTTGCATTTATAAATAATATTGCTGATGTCACCCATGCTTTACAAACTGTCAACCAGATTGTGCAAGGTGCTGATCCTCTTCACTCTGGTGTGGTCAAAGTACACCATGATTTAAAACTCAAACGGGAAATTGCCAAGGGTTTTAGTTAATAAACTCTCACTTGATTCTTCATGCCCTCAGCCTCACCCAAGAGAATTATCAGTGTTGCCAACTCTAGTCATTTTTATCACTACACTGGCAATATTTGTTGGTTTTATTAAAGCCTTGGGCCCAGGAAAGATTGGCTTATGAGACACTCTCAACATCCATTAAAAACAATCTTTACTCTTGTGGCAGTACTGACAACCCCAAGAATTCAGAAATCATGAATCAATGCAGTCCTAAGAAACAAACAAACAAACAACTTTGAGTTCTCTTTTCTTTGCCTCCTGGTTCTGGAGCATTTGAGCTTCAGGTATTTAAGTTTTTCTTTAAAAGTACAAAGGCTAAAAACTTCTTGTTTATTATGAAAGCTGAAATGTCTTGACTATTCACCTAGGGCTTTAAGAAAAACATCAAATATTACAAGACTTGTGATCAAATCCTGAGAGTTGGCAATGCTGTCAAGGACACAGACAAATGCATGAAAACCTGGCTGAGTGTACCTTAAAGCAGGGGTTGGCAACCTGTGGCAGGCGTGCCAAAAACGGCACGCGAGCCGATTTTTAATGGCATGCTGCTGCCTACCGAGACTCCAGCTGCCATTAAAAATCCTGCCCAGCCTGGCCAGCTCTCCTCTGCCCTCCACTCCCTCTGCAGGGGCAGGGAGCAGAAGCATATGTGTGCTCACAGGGTGGGCAAATAGCCCCACTCTCCTGGCACGGCAAGCCGCGGGGTCCGCACTCCTGGGCCAGAGCGCCGTGCCAACCGCAGCAAGCCGCCGGCCCCTCCCCCACCTTCCCCCCTCTCTTGGAGCCCTGTCGCCATGCGCGCAGCACTCTGAGGGATGGGGCTGCCCACTCCCACGGGGCAGCGTGTCTGGCTCTCCTTGGAGCCTCATGGTAAGGGGTCTGGGGTTGGGCGGGTTGCATAAGGGATGGGGGCAGTCAGGGGACAGGGAGCAGGATGGGTTGAATAGGGGGTGAGATCCTGGGCGGGGTGGTTGGGGCGAGAGGTCTCTGGAGGGTGCAGTCAGGGAGCAGGGGGGGTTGGATTGGGCATGGGAATCCTGGGGCCTGTCAGGGGGCGAAGGGGGTAGGGGTCAGGGCAGTAAGGGGACAGGGAGCAAGGAGGGTCCTGGGAGGCAGTTAGGGTGGGGGGTCTCTGGAGGGGGTGGTCAGGGGACAAGGAGCCGTGGGGGTTGGATGAGTCGGGAGTTCTAGGGGTCCTGTCAGGAGGCGGGGGTGTGGAGAGGGGTTGGGGGTTGTATGGGTTGGGAGTTCTGGAGCTCCTGTCAGGGGGCGGGGAGCGGTTGGATAGGCATGGGAGTCCCGGGGGTCTGTCTGGGGGCAGGGGTGTGGTTTAAGGGTCAGGGAAGTCAGGGGACAGGTAGGGGGTAGGGTCCTAGGAGGGCAGTCAGGGGATAAGGAGCAAGGAGGCTTAGATAGGGGGTGGGGTCCTGGGGTGCAGTTAAGGGCAGGTGTCCCAGGAGGGGGGAGTCAGGGGACAAGGAGCAGGGGGGCTTGGGGATTCTGAGGGGGGCAGTCACCCAGCCCTCTGCCCTGAGCCCTGACCACTCACACACACACACACACACCCAGCCCTCTGCTTGACTCCTTCACCCTCCGTCCACGACCCCAGCCCTGACTCTGGCACTCCCACACATACTCAGCCCCCCCACTACCCTGACACCTGCACCCCCTCACATGCCCCCAGCCCTCTGCCCTTACTCTTGTACCCCCCCACATCCTCAACTCTCCCACTCCCCATGCACCCCCCCATCTCCACCCTCACCCTGAGCACCAAACAGGAGCTCCTGCACCCCTCGCATCAAATGGAAGCTGCCCAAGTAAGTGCCCCACACCCAAATCTCCTGCCCCAACCCTGAGCCCCCTCCCTCATTGTAGCTCCTGGCCAGACCCTTCACCCCCCAGCCCTGTGCTCAGTGCACTCCCAGCTCAGTGCAGAGAGAGGAAGAGAATGGGCCAGAACCAGGGAGAAGGTAGGTACCCACTGTATGCGGGCAGGGCTGGGACCCCAGACTGGCAGTGGGCTGAGCGAGTCTGGCAGCCGGGATCCCAGCTGGCAGGAGCCGGCGGATGGAACCCCTGAGTGGCAGTGGGCTGAGCCGCTCAGCCCACTGCCAGTCTGGGGTCCCAGCTGCTGGCCCCGCATTGTCTGCTGCCTGTCTGGGATTCTGGCTGCCGGATCCTTGCCAGCTTGGATCCTGGCTGCAGGCCCCACTTAGCCCACTGCTGACCTAGGTGAACAGAACCCCAGACCAGCTGCTGGCTGAGTGGGTTGGTGGCATAAGATCAATATTTTAATTTAATTTTAAATAAAGCTTCTTAAATGTTTTGAAAACCTTGTTTATTTTACAATACAACACTAGTTTAGTTATATAATAGAGAGAGCGAGAGAGACCTTCTAAAAAAACGTTAAAACCGGCATAAGAAACCTCAAATTAGAGTGAATAAATGAAGACACGTCACACCACTTCCGAATGGTTGCCGACCCCTGCCCTAAAGGTTCAAATCCCCACACCCTTTTCCCACTAACTCCCCCCCCAAAAAAACCCTTTCAAATTGTATTTTTTTAAAAGAAAACTCGTGATTTGTAAGTCAATATCACGGTTTTGGGAGCTCGGTTCGTGTTTTGTTAAATTTTGCAACAAGCAGCCGCAAGGGAGCAAGTAGAGTCGGTGACTCCCCTAGCCTGGGAAATGGAAAAGAGTTACAAAAATGGGTTGACGGGAGGACGGGAGCTGAGCTTCAGCAGCTATGTGTTTGTCAAGGCTCTCTCTGCTCCTTGAGTGTCAGTGGTTACCTGCAGGAGAGGAGGGAGACGGAACAGAAGTGGAGGAGAGTCAGGAGGAACTGGCGGTGGAGAGGGGACTGAAAGTGGTGAGCACCCTGCTGAGCTGCAGGTGCCTTGTCGCCGCACCCAGCCCTTCCAGCAGAGCAGCGCCGCTCCCTCTAGCGCACGGCCTGGGCTCTGCACCCCTCGCCTGTCTGCCGGGGACCAGGAGGAGCCGCAGGAGCAGCTGCCGGTGAGCAGGAAACAAGCCCGAGGAAAGCCGCAGGCTCTGGGCCCCCCATTGTCATGGAGCGGAAGGTAGCCAGGGAGTTCAGGCACAAGGTAAGCGAGCAGCGCGCTGCAGCCCCGCTCTACCCTTTGCAATCGGTAACTTTCTCACCACGCTGCCCGGCTCGGTGGCTGCCGCTCGCTGGGAGAAGCGAGGGGACATTTTGCTGGGACTATGGACTCTTGGTATCAATTAACCCGGATCCTGGGGAAGGCGGTGAACGTGAAGCGCCTGTAGCAGAGCAAAGCTTTTCTCCCTGAGCCGTGGGGAGAAAACCTCTCCCAGGAGGACTGGGACTTCACTCCCGGGCAGGGCTTCTAGTTCAAGGCACAGAAAGTTGATGGCTTGATTGAAACGCACCGGACAAGTTGGCTGGCTCCATCTTCCAGCTCTTGAATTTGACCTGAATTACAGGGCTCCCAAACCGGGGCAGTGTAAAACAAACAAGAACTCTGCCCGTTAATTTGATAAATGTCACTGAAAAAAACATACAACATACTCCCTCAAAAGAAGAGGAGACTTTTTAAGTTGATTTAAAAACCCTTCAGAAAAAATGTCCCTTGGAAGAAGTTAGACTTGGCAGTTGGCAGGGCTGCGTTTATTAAACAAAAGCTATTTTGTTTCTTCCATCAGAGTCAAGTCAAATCAAATCAATACTAGCCAGTTCACAATGGGGAAAGTAAACCCAGGCCCCAAAGCTCAATGCCAAATAATCACCATTTGCAGTAACCAGCATTCATGGCTAATGATGAAAATGAATTCTGTTTGGTCTTTACTTTTATGTGTCCAGTCGCCCATGCGCAATCGAGCAAATATTCTTTATGTATCTAGCAACCCAATTTGCATGACATGTAAGGTTGTAATCCACCCACACAAATGTTCATTCAGTGAGGCCTAAATGTCTGTTTTTGAGAAATTGAGTCTTGCATCAGAGCTCAGCCTTAAGCAACTACTTAAAATATCTTTCAAGTTTTCCAGTGCAGTCCGACCTTTAAAGATCTTCTCTATCAGGCATCTGATTTTTGCAATTCCCCTCTGTGGCTTTTTAAGAGAAGATACATGTATTTTATGTATTAAATATAAAATTGTAATAAAAGCTTTCATAAATAAATTAGCTAGATTGATGTAACTGGACCCAGAAGAAGCACCTACAGGGAAACATAAATTAAGGCTCTGAATATGTTTTGATATTAAAATATCCAAATGATTACAAATGTCTAATAAAATGTCTGCCTTACTAACCATCATTGTCTCTAACTCTGGATTGGGTTGGGCAACAGATCTGATAGGCCTGTGAGGCAATAACTTTGGTCTTGGACATTGGACCTATTCCTTTTCATGTTGGCAATAATTTATAAATCATCCTGGGTCCAGTTCTGCTAACAGATCTTCATGCACCTAATCTTTACGCTCAACATATTTCTGTGAAAGTAACTAGGATGAATGTGAGAGTAATGACCACCCACCTAAATAAAGAGTTTCAGGATAAGGCCTCTTGCTTAAACTGTTAAACTGCATGGTTTTAGTGATGCAGTAATATTAATTTTAGTTTGTTTTGAATCCATAACTTCAAATATTTATTCTTTTGAGTTAGAACAGTAAAATATGCCCTTACACAGGTTCTGTGTCTCCTATCAATTAAATGACATTTGTATTTGATTTTGTAATGTTAATCAGTTCTTCCTTTCTACCAAGCAGAAGCTCTAAGTATAAATTATATCCTAACATTGCCTAGTGCTTCAGTCTTTTCTAACTCTTCTCAAAGACCAGGGAAAACAAATGAACCCTGCAGTATGACTTGAAAGTTTAATTATATTGTATTTCAGTTGCATTACCGTTTTTGAGATCACATACCTCTGATATTTTTCATAATCTTTTTTCTACAGAATAAATAAATCTTGGCTGAATATCAGATTACTATGCACATATAATTAAATTATTTTGTGAGTTATAAATTTTATTAATATTGTAAATTAAAAGCAAAGAAATGTCATGGATTTAATTAGCGTGAAAACAATCCACAGGGAAATGATTTACTTAGTTGTATCCTAGGATTCAAAATTACACAACTGTAGTAAGTATTCTCTGAAATGAGTGTATGGTATCTCCGTATTAACAGACCCTACTTTGTGACTCTGTCAATAATGTTTTATTTCTTAATGAAAGTGTCTGCATTTAGTTTTCAAAGCATTCTGTAACTGCAGCAAGATAATATAAACTCTGAGACGTGATTCTGTGACATTTGACCGTTCAAGTAATAGTTTATATATATCCTTATGCAAAGGACAGTTCTAATTAACTTATGTTAAACAACCAGGCCACAGATGTTCATTGTACCAAGACTTATTAGAATTTATTTGTTTTCCAGTTTGTCAGAATTTAGAAAGGGTAGAAAATGTCACTGTTCATTATTTGATTTGTTTGCATCCCTTCTAGGTTTAATGGTGCATTTATTGAAGCTCATTTAGGAAAAAGACAAATTTTCATATGCCATGGCATGTTCATACTTTCATAAAGTATCTTTTTGTCTCTGCATCATTCTACTAATAATGCATTTGATTTTTAAACCTGTAATGCCTGCACTGATAGTAACAGGAATTGCTAGAATGAATTATTCCAATGGTCAAAAATCCTGTCTCTAACAGTGGCCAGTACTAGATGCTTCTGAGGAAAGAAACTCCAATAATGGACAATTATGGAACAACTTGCTCCTAGGGGAAGTTTTTTCCTGATGCCTGCCAGAGGTTGGCCTACTCCCTGAAATACAAGGGTTTACATTCCATTTGTTTTTTTAGCTTCTAATGTAACTGTGGATGTTCTCTTTATCCATATAAATGTCTGATACTCTTTAATCTTACAGGGTTTTGGCCTTAGTGATATTTTGTGGTAGCAAGTTCCACTGATTAATTATGCAATATGTCAACATCATTTTCTTTTATCAGTTTTAAATTTGCTTCCTTTTAATTGCATGGAATTCCTTCTTGTTTTTTGTACAGTATTTTAAGGGTGTAAATTGAAGTACTCAGCTGATCGTCTCTGTATTATTCATTATTCTCTATAACTCTGTCCTAAATCTCTGACTTGAACTCCTAAGTAAGTTAACCAATTCCAGTCTGTCCAATCTCTTTTCATATGGAAGTTTTTCCATGCCTCAGGTTTTGTCATCTGTCTCTGAATGCCTTCTATATCTGTGATATCCTTTTGAGATAGGGTAAGCATATAAATAAATTGATTTATACAATGACATTATAACATTTTCAGTATTTTCCTTATGCATCCTGACATGTTGTTTGGTTGGGTTTGTTGTCTGCACTGGTTTTCACTGAGCTAATTCTTATATCAATAAATACTATAGGTTGAGCAAGTGTGACATCCTACCAGGGCCAGCTCTAGGTTTTTTGCTGCCCCACGGTCCGAGAGTGCAACTGCCAAAGCCAAAAAAAAAAAGGGCAGTGGGCAGAACTCCACCCAATGAAAAACCTCCTCTCGTGGATTGGTAACTGGCTAAAAGATAGGAAACAAAGGGTAGGAATAAATAGTGAGTTTTCAGAGTGAAGACAGGTAAATAGTGGTGTCCTCCATGGGTCTGTACTGGGACCAGTTCTATTCAAATATTCATAAATCATCTGGAAAAGGGGTTATAAAGTGAGGTGGCAAAATTTGCAGATGATGATACAAAA
This sequence comes from Gopherus evgoodei, assembly GCF_007399415.2. Lineage (NCBI taxonomy): Eukaryota > Metazoa > Chordata > Testudines > Testudinidae > Gopherus > Gopherus evgoodei. The sequence continues at coordinate 108,426,333 of NC_044325.1, read as the reverse complement.
CAACTCAGTGTAGTTAAGTCCCAGGCAAACTGCAAAGAGCTGCAAAAGGATCTCTCAAAACTGGGTAACTGGGCAACAGAATGGCAGATGAAATTCAGTGTTGATAAATGCAAAGTAATGCACATTGGAAAACATAATTCCAACTCTACATGTAAAATAATGGGGTCTAAATTAGCTGTTACCACTCAAGAAAAAGATCTTCGAGTCATTGTGGATAGTTCATTGAAAACATCCACTCAAGTGCAGTGGCAGTTAAAAAAAGCAAACAGAATATTGGGAATCATTAAGAAAGGGATAGATAAGACAGTATATATCATATTACTTCTCTAAATCCATGGTACACATGCATCTTGAATACTGCATGCAGATGTGGTCGCCCCATCTCAAAAAGATGTATTGGAATTGTAAAAGGTTCAGAAAAGGGCAACAAAAATGATTAGGGATATTGAACAGCTTCCATATGAGGAGAGGTTGATAAAATTGGGACTTTTCATCTTGGAAAAGAGACAACTAAGGGGGGGATATGATAGAAATCTATAATATCATGACTGGTGTGGAGAAAGTAAATAAGGAAGTGTTATTTACTCCTCACAACACAAAAACTAGGAATCCCTAGATGAAATTAATAAGCAGCAGGTTTAAAACAAAAAAAAGAAGTATTTCTTCACACAATAGACAGTCAACCTGTGGAACTCTTTGTCAGAGGATGTTGTGAAGGCCAAGTCCATAACAGGGTTCAAAAAAGAACTAGATAAATTCATGGAGGATAGGTCCATCAATGGCTATTAGCCAGGATGGGTTGGCATGATGTCCCTGGCCTCTGTTTGCCACAAGCTGGGAATGGGCGACAGAGGATGGATCACTTGATGATTACCTGTTCTATTCATTCCCTCTGGGGTACCTAGCATTGACCGCTGTCGGAGGACAGAATACTGGGCTAGATGGAGCTTTGGTCTGACCCAGTATGGCCGTTCTTATGTTCTTAAAAGCAAGGAAATGTCAATTTATGAGACATCTCTTCACCATGACCTAACACCCACACAATACATTTTCCACTTATAGTGTTCACATCTTTTACCTCCGACAGATAAGGAAACATACTAATCTCCCTTACAATATACTTAATAGAAAGCATTAATTACAATCTCAGCAACATTAGCAAATATGCAGGGTAGACATATGTGCACAAGTATGCAGTGTGTGTTGTATGATTGTGGGGGAAATCTGAGTTGAACACTGTACTGAGGAAGATGAACATGTAGCGTGTTTCTTTCTCCATTGAAGTAGAAGGAGGTTCTTTGTGACCATGCAAAATCCATGACCGTCAGTGAAAATATGATATGTGGGAATTAGGGTAGTAAAAAGATTAAAAACTGTATGTAGCAAAAGCTGTATGACCAGACAGTGTAGCCTTAAGTGTGTGAGGGGGATCTTTTCCTAAAAGTTTTTTTTAGACTGATGTTGTCTTTTGCTGCTTCTTATGTCTGTTTTTGTTTGCAGTAAAATGTTTTTTTATAGCAGCAAATAAAAGCAAATAATCTACTTAATGTTCTTAACAGATTTAGAGCAGATATGCTGTACCTAAGCCAAAAAGCAATGAACCGTCCACAATAGTCTCACATTTAAAGAACCAACAGCAGAACTACAGTTTTCTTTAATTTTTGTAGTACTAGGCAAATCAGAAACATAGTTGCTGTTTTCTTTTGATTCTGCATCACCTTTAGCATTCCGGCATCTCTTTATTACCCATATTAATGCAGTTGAATTATAATCTGTTGGAATCAGTCAAAATATACAATATCTTGCCATCTGGTACACAATAAACCAAAAGATCTAATTTATCTCACACTGATGTTAATCATTACCATAAATCAGCAATTTCAACAGTGTAAAACTGGGTTAGATGTGATTAGAATGTGGCCCATAAGGTCTGTTAACCCATATAAATTACAGTGTTTCATATAACAAATCATAAGAAATTAAAGGAAATGAGGAATCATCATCCAGTGGGGTCGTTTCTAGTCAGAATCTGTTCTTGGCCCAATGCTATTCAATATATTTATCAATAATATGGAAGAAAACATAAAATCATTGCTGGTAAAGTTTGCAGATCACAAAACTTGATGGAGGAGGCAGCTCAGTTCTACAGAGAGGTCTAGATCAGTGGTTCTCAAACTAGGGCTGCTGCTTGTTCCAGGGAAAGCCCGTGGCGGATTGGGCCTGTTTGTTTACCTGCCGCTTCTGCAGGTTTGGCTGATCACAGCTTCCACTGGCCACAGTTCGCCACTCCAGGCCAGTGGAGGCTTAGGAAGCAGCACGGACCCTAGTTTGAGAACCACTGGTCAAGATCACATGGTAAGCAGGATTCACTTGAACAAAATATGTTTTTAATACAGCTAATGCCAAGTCAAGTAGCTAGGAACCTAAAATTTAGGTCACATATTAGGGGACTGTAGCATGTTAGGGGATTGTATTTTTCAAAGCAGTGACTGAGAAAATGAATAAAGGTCATGGTGGATAACCAGCTGAATACGAGCTTGTAATGCAATGTGGTGGCTATAAGAGAGCAGGTGCTATCCTTGGTCATATAATCAGGGAAATATCTAGTAGAAGTAGAAAAATGGGAAGTGTTATTACCACTGGAGATAGAATCAGGGACACTGTTAGTGGAATGCCATGCCCAGTTGTGATGTACACACTTTTTAAAGAGAATATTGGCAAATTGGAAAGGATTCAGAGAAGAACTAAAGGATTTATTTGAATTCTGGAAAAAGTGCAATCTCTTTAGCTTATTAAGGAGACTGTTAGGGTGGAGACTTCATCATAGTTTATAATACCTACATGGGGAGGGGGGTTCTGTCAGTAGAGGGCTCTTTAAGTTAACAAACAAAGACATAACAAGAGCCAGTGGACAGAAGCTGAAGCTTGACAAGTTCAGATGAGAAATAAGGAACAGATTTTTAAGAGTGAGAGTAATTAACCATTAGAACACCTTACTAATGGCTGCGGTGAATTCTTCATTGCTTGACGTCTTGGATTTTTCTAAAAAAAAAAGGAAAAGAAAAAAATGGTGTAGCTCAACCAGAAGTTATGGGTTTGATGCAGGAATCTCTGGGTGAAAATATATTGCCTGTGTTATGCAGAAAGTCAGAGTAGATGATCATAGTGGATCCTTCTGGCCTTAAAATCTATGGTATATCCCTATTCCTCCTCTCAAGTGTCTTCCATGTTTTTATTTCTCAAGGATTAGATTGGTATAAAATGCTGATATTTTGTGTTATTAGGCTAAATCCATTCTGGGAAGAGTCCCTAGCAGGAACCCATTGTGGTATGTAAAATGCACGTGTAACAAAAGAGTGGCTGTTACAAAGAGCTTACAACATAAGCAAATGATAAGAGACAACAGATGGATACAACAGTCCAATGAATAGGGGAGACAAAGCTGCTGAAAAATGGTAATATTGAATGGAAAACCCTGCAGTTGCAGCACACAAGCTGCCTAGTTTTCATCAAGTGTTTTGTAGATATCACAGGAGAGAGAAATTTTAAAGATGATACCGGGGTGGCTTTGCAGATTTTTATGGAGTGTTTCTTCCATGCATAAGAGGTAGTATGTGACAGAGCACAAAGGTGCTGGAGGGGAAAATTTGATGAGCAGGCACTAGAGGCTGGTATTGTTGGGAGGGTTTAGAGTTTATAGGTAGGGTTTCATAGATTAAAGGCCAGAATGGATCATTAAGGAAGGGCAGGCCCCAGCCATGAAAATCTTAAAGGTGAAGAAAAAGTGGTGTATGTTTGCAGTGCAAAAGTGAAAGCCAGTGGAGGGTTGTAAATTGGGAGGGGGTGCGGGATACAGTCAGAGCAACAGGCCAAGAAAATTATCCTAAAAGCAGCATTTTGAATGGACTGGAGTACCTTTTTGTCAAGCATGCCTTTGTCAAGACCAGAGAGAAGGATTTAGGGATCATCAAGTCATGAAATGATGAAGGTTTTGATGAGAATTTTGTTGGAACAGACAGAGAGAAAAGGCTGGATGTTGTGTTAGAAGAAACAGCAAGATTTAGACGCTGTGTTCTTCCCTCCCACTTCTGAAAACTAGGAGGAGTGGGGATCATGCTACCCCCACCTAAAACTAAACATATGGCAGCTACAGCCCCATGACTAGACATGGCAGAATTCAGTTTTGGTTTTCTTTATTTGTAATTTTGATGGATAATATCCATGTTTATTTGTAAAGATTTTTTTTTCAATTCTTGCCAATTTAAAATTTTCACTGTTTTGGAAAATTATGGAGGTGGGAAAATGTGTGGGTCAGACTATAATTATTTAATGACACTTGATGTTGAGGTTCAAAAAGTTAAAGCTTTGTCACTGTTAAAACACAAATTGTCAACGTCGCATGTCAAAAAATACAACATAAATATCCTTAAATCAAACTCTAGTAACCAGCATTTTTCTTTCTTTGCCTATCTGTAAATTTCTGTTATTGTCAATGGAAATATATTTTCCTCAGTGTGTGTGTACGATGAAATTGACATTTACTGACAATCTTTCCAAGCCTACCCTTGATGCACAGCATATTGTGAAGTAGTGTACCATTTCTACAGGGTCTGTCCTCCAGTCAGACAGGGAGAAGAGTTGCTGTTTTGGGTCCGAGGTCTGTAAGGAGAATTTATTAGTAGTTTGGAAATATTTCTCAAGACTCTTAAGCACCCGTCTGTGGCATCTTAGCTAGAAGCAGTGCTTAGATCCATTGTACCAGATTTTTTGTTGTATTTATACCCAATGTGAAAACCTTTGGAGGTCGTTGAGCAATGGAGAATTTGGCTCATTGTTTATCATGTTGTTAGATTTTTACGCACATTTTCTTTCCTAGATTCTGAAGTTCACTGTTGCAATTTGCTCATTTATACTATCAAACAATCATGCCTGTGCATAAGTGTCTAACTTTTAATTGTGCAGTAAGTGTTTTGTTGCAGGGGGGAAAAAGTCACAGACAATCAATTATATGTGGGATCATGCTGGTTTTGGAGGGCTGGAAGAGATTTATAATGCAACGTGAAGCATTAATTTAACTTAAAATGTAATTCAAAGATACTGTAAACCTAGGATAAAAGGAATATTATTAAACATTCACATTTGTCCTTGGACTTTTTGTCACAGTAACTTTATCTTAGATATAAATTATGTTTTCATAAACATTAATCTTGTCTAAAAGCATAATTTCTGTGATGTAATCTGCTGTTGCAAAGGAGGCCAGTGGGTTTTCATGGGCCTCACAAAAGGCAGAAATTGACATGCAACAGATCTGAACTTTTTTTATTTTGTTTTAGTGCAGCTAAAAGTGGAAGCCTTGTAATCTGACACTGGTTTAAGTGAATGCACTGTTACAGAGTGAGGAAGTAATGAATAGCAAGCAGCCAGCTCTATCAGAGTACCAGAGCCAAGAGGAAGAATCTAGGCTAGTGGGTAGTTTACCTAACAGTATATGAGAGATGTGAAAATCAGAACTTTAACACCACTTATCTTATAGTATAGTTATCTTGATTGTGACGTTTCTGGTTGTGAAAGCATGTGCTATATTAATGAATGGCCAAAAAGGTTTCTGAAAATATTTATTCAACAATACAGTCGTTATAAGGTAAGATGAGCTTGTGATATTACAGCATGCTGTACTAAATGGAATGGTAGCTTTCAAAATCTGTGGTGGCAAGTTTTGGACATGGTAGTCAATCCGTTAGTATTAAAAAGAAAAAAATCAGCATTGCCTTAAGTTTCAAATTCTGAAGTAATATTGCCTTTCAAAGATCTTATTTGTGTATTAGATGACTTTTCCCATTGAAATCACTGTCCCTTTGCTCAGGGATTTGTGAATGTCTTATACTTTCAACATTTGTGGCTATTAAGTCATAGAATTACAATGATGTTCTTGTGTTTTCAGGTTGACTTGCTTATTGACAATGAAGCAGAGAAGGATTACCTTTATGATGTGCTGCGGATGTACCACCAGTAAGCTCTAACTTCAGACTATTAAAAGAAGTTATAGATCCATTGCATTTTTATTTAAAGATTATATAGCTAAAAACTAATTTAAACAATAATCTTAAATGTAGTCTGTAGAAAACTAGCTGAAATAATAATTCCTAGTTTTATTTTAAAGAGTCATATACTTCTGCAATTCAGTACATAAGAAATGAGCATGGTTTTAAGTTTGATCATGAAGTTATTTTGTTTGTGATGACTTATCAGTTACATAAATAAATGGAAACTTCATAGTTTATAATAGGAAAAAAATCATGAGCATCTTTTATAGGAAAGAGCAAAATTGTTTGACCAGTCAGTTTGCTTATTTTATTCAATTTTTAGATTCACTCTTTTTATAAATCTCTCCAACATGCAAAAATACTTTGGACTGTTTTAGCAGAAAGACTATTAATAAATTCAACCTGGAAATCTTTGCCCTGCACATTGAAGCATTTTTTTCTATAACAAAAAGACAAAAACATCAGTTACAAGATATCAAGTCAATTATTCATTCCAATTACACCTGTGTAAATCAATGGAATTACTGTGCATTAACGTCAGTGCAACTGAGATCGGCATCTGGGGCACTGTTTCTTAAAGAAGATGAGAATATTTTTTCCACACTTCATAGCTGAATGGTTCTGATGGACATCGTTTCCATTCATATCTTAATTAATAGCATCTCAGTGAAGTGAAATGTAGACGTTTCCAAATTTCCATGTGGTCTTTGTACTGAGCTACCGTTTTGTATGGCCTCAGCTGCGTATCCGATTCAGTTTCACTGAGGTCTGTCTAATTGCTTCTCCATTCATAAAGCATTGCCTGTTGCTTGTGAAACCAGTATGAAACAGTAGCTGTTAATTATTTAAAACTTCCGTACAGTTACAAAATTAACAAATATCCCCCCATTAACTTTTCCCCACAAGTTCAGAAATTGTACTGAGTTTTAAGTAAAATATCAAATGCTGCTATTGAGGTTTATTGAATGATCTTCCCTTTTTTGCTACTGTACTTCATAATAAATAAAGAAGTTAAGACAAATACATATTGTGTCCAACAGCTAGGATTTGTTTCACTCTGAATACTCTTTTCAAATAAGTTTAAATATTTGGGGGTATAATCTCATTATGATTTGTATTAGTTTCTATTAATGTTAATGGGTTACATGCACATCAAGAAAAGTAATATGCAGGGTACCTAAATGCTGTGATGATAGATATCTTACAGTGACTAGGCAGATATGGGCCAAGTTCTGCTGTCTGTTGTGCTCCATTCAAGCCAATGGAGTTGTTCCAGATTCACACTTGTGTGACATGACAACATAATCTGGCTCTATGACTATGTCTCAAAATTGATAAAGTTAATAACAAGGACGCTTAGGTGGAACTCAAAGAAAATAAGCAGTTTTCTATTCATGCTGGTTCACACTGTATTTATATAGTTGGTTTATGTAATTTCACCACTACTGAATTTCACTGTGTTTTGAGTTCAAATGAGCTGGAAATTCAAACATACTTAGCTGCTACCACTCAGTTCCATGTGGCTTTTTGGGATTGTAACTATACATCTATCTCCTGAATCCATGGAGAGAAGTTTGCTGAAAACATGGCCCAGGTTTACTAAAAAGGTTTGCAAATGTGGGCAGAGTTTCAGGCTTGAAATAAAATCTAAAACCTGGTGAGGAAGTTTACCTGGTTTTGAATGTCATGACCAAAGATTTACATAGGTCTACTGTTGGTATTTCTGAGAATAAAACTGAATAAAGCTTCTTCCTTATCATATTGACAAGACATTTGTGGATGAAAGAATTACATAGACAATGTGGACATGAGTTTACTTGAATTAGAAATAGTTTTATTTTTAAATGATATAGGAAAAATATGTGCCTTGTTTATGATTGGCCTTGAACTACATAAAGAACCTTTTAAACAAATCTCTCTCTCTCACACACACACACACGCGCACACACACACACACAAATCCAGTTTTAGTATGAGTTACAAACAGAAAATATAATCTTGTTAGTATTTTGATCACCCAGTCCTGTTTTCTCAATGTATTTTTATAGATCCATGAATCTCCCAGTACTGGTAGGGGACCTAAAGCTTGTGATTAATGAACCGAGTAGATTGCCACTGTTTGATGCCATCCGTCCACTTATCCCATTAAAACATCAGGTGGAATATGATCATCTGACGCCTAAACGATCAAGGTACGTGTAGAACAGGGGTTCTCAAACCAGGGGTTGGAACCCCTCAGGGAGTCACAAGGTTATTACATGGGGGGTCGCGAGCTGTCAACCTCCACCCCAAACCCTGCTTGCCTCCAGCATTTATAATGGTGTTAAATATATTTAAAAGTATGTTTAATTTATTAGGGAGGTCGCACTCAGAGTCTTGCTGTATGAAAGGGGTTGCCAGTAAAAAAGTTTGAGACCCATTGGTGTAGAACAATGTAGGTCACATGAACACAAGTAGGAATTCTTGGTTGAAAAGCAATTTATTCAGCCATGTTTTGATGAATAAAATATCTATATCCTGTGCATGCTATCACAAATACTGAAGTTGTCTTAGATATAGTTCTTTGGGGACTAAATTTATTGTTTGGACTGAAATGTGTCCGTTCAGGGCCGGCTCCAGGCTCCAGCGTGCCAAGCGTGTTCTTGGGGCAGCATGCCGGGGGGGGGGCGCTCTGCCGGTTGCCGGGAGGGCGGCAGGCGGCTCCGGTGGACCCCCCGCAGGCATGCCTGCGGAGGGTCCGCTGGTCCCACCGCTCCAGTGGAGCATCCGCAGGCACGCCTGCGGGAGGTCCACCGGAGCCGCGGGACCAGCGAGCAGCAGAGCGCCCCCATGGCGTGCCACCGTGCTTGGGGTGGCAAAATGGCTAGAGCCGGCCCTGTGTCCGTTGAAAATATTAGTCACATATTTTCTTTTCAAATCTAAGCATAATAACTGAAAATATTTTAAGCAGTAACTAAAAATGCTTAAAATGAATCTTCAATTGACACGACTTGTTATGATGTTCATTAAGTAATGTTGTTCACTAATGATACACTAATACGTTTACAGAAAGCTGAAGGAAGTGAGACTGGATCGTTTACATCCTGAAGGGCTTGGAATAAGTGTGCGAGGAGGACTGGAATTTACTTGTGGCCTCTTTATCTCTCAACTAATTAAAGGTGGACAAGCAGACAGTGTTGGGCTTCAGGTAAGAAAACATATTCTTGGTCATACTGCTGCAATAAACCCTCTTATGATCTGAGGAAAGAATCCAGTCAGAAATATTCTTTAATCTCCTTATGTAACTGTCACTAAGGAACTTGCACTTTTAAATCTTTTTTCCTTTTTAATCAAATTCATGAAATGTGGTAAATCAGCCAGTGCGATTAAATTTTTCCTCTTCCTCGCAACCCCTTATTATGTAAACCAAAAATTCTTTTTCATGTTTGATTGTATATGCCAATTCTGAAGAATGGCATAAAAGGAGGATTATGCATGGCATCAGCATTGATGCTTTATACCCAGCAATACTGAAATGTAAAATACATTCAACAAAAGGTCTTCTCTAACTGGAAAACATAAGAACCTTTCAGGTTGCCAAAAGCCTAATAAATACAGGACACAGCACTTAAAATAAAGGATAAACAATGAAAATCAGGAATAACAAAAATGTATATTTTGCCTAATAGGGAAATAATTTCTTGAGTGCAATTAGATTTTAATTTTAAACTCCATAGATATCTTACTATTGTTTAATATTTATATTGTGGTAATGTCTAAAAGCAACAACCAGGTTAAAACCCAAGTGCACTAGATACTATAAAAACACATAATCCTAGCTTCTTTTGTGGATAAATTCTTGGGATAAATAATGCAGTAAGACCAGTTCTTTTGAAAACATAAAATATGGATGTGGTGATTTACAAAGAAAAAGGGGTAATACTGTGACAGGCAGGGCTGGCTTTAAGCCTATTCCACCAATTCCCCCGAATCAGGCCCCGCGCCTAAGAGGGCCCCACACCCAGTGAGAATCCCTTCCCTGGCTAGAGGCGCCTTTTTAATTTTTCTTCACTTTGTGGCAGCGGATCCTTCGGTTGCTCTGGGTCTTCGGCAGCACTTCGGTGGTGGGTCCTTCAGTGCCGCCGAAGACCTGGAGCAAGTGAATGACCTGCCACAGAAGTCCGACCGAAGACTTGGAGCACCACCCAGTGAGTACAAGCCCCACATGTTTTTTTACATGTTTTTGTTTTGTTTTATTTTTTAAGTCATCCCTGCCGGGGCCCCGCCAAATCTGTTCGAATTGGGCCCCGCACTTCCTAAAGCCGGCCCTGGTGACAGGTTGGATCACAGAAAACCCCTTGGGACCTGCCAACTGATGTGCCAAGGCTACTTCTGCCCCTGCTTTCCTGCCCTGGCAGCTTAGGATCCCAGTACGCTGTCTTGCTGAGCCAGTTTGCTCCAACGCAGATCCAGGGTCTGAAACAAATGCCCCAAAGCTGCAGACTTAACTGAAAGCAACTTACAGAAGTGTTCCTGTCTTTAACACTCAGATGCCTAACTCCCAATGGGGTCTAAACCTCAAATAAATCCGTTTTACCCTGTATAAAGCTTATACAGGGTAAACTCATAAATTGTTCGCCCTCTATAACACTGAGAGAGAGAGATGTACAGCTGTTTGCCCCCCCCCTCCAACCCAGGTATTAATACATACTCTGGGTTAATTAATAAGTAAAAAGTGATTTTATTAAATACAGAAAGTAGGGTTTAAGTGGTTCCAAGCAGTAACAGACAGAACAAAATGAATTACCAAGTAAAATAAAATAGAACACAGAAGTCTGAGTCTAGTACAGTAAGACAACTGAGCACAGATAAAAATCTCACCAGTTCCAGTAAGGTTCCTTTTACAGACTAGTCTCCTTCTAGTCAGAGTCCACCAATCACGCACACCCTTTGTAGTTACTGTCCTTTGTTCCAGTCTCTTTCATGTATCCTTGGGGGTGGAGAGGCTCTTCAGCCAGCTGAAGACCAAATGGAGGGGTCTCCTAGGGGTTTAAGTAGACTTTCTCTTGTGGGTGGAGACCCCCCTCTTCTGTCCTATGCAAAGTCCAGCTCCAATATGGAGTTTTGGAGTCACATGGGCAAGTCACATGTCCATGCATGACTGAGTTTCTTACCTGCCAAACCACATTCCTGGGAAGGTTCCGATGTGGATTGGCATCTTCAAGTTCATTGTTGGCCTAAGTGCTTCTTGATGGGGCACTTAATTTGCACACCCCTTTCTCAAGAAGCCAACCAAATACTTTACTAAGGCTATCAAGCAAGTATACAGCTGATATTCCTAACTTCAAGTACAAAAATGATACATGCAAAGAAATAGGATTAATAGACTCAGTAAATCATAACCTTTACATAGATATGTTACATGGCATATGTAGCAAAAAACATATTCTAGTTTTGTCATATATACATTCATAAGCATATTTCCATAAAGCCTTATGGGGCACACTATCACAAATACCATATGAAGAGTAGAAAAATGTGCATCATTTCTTGTTCCTCCTGCTTGTTCACACACACATCTTAACTGGGTGAAAAAGAGAAAATTGTGAATGAAAATGTCTATCAAGCCTTATGCTGGACCTCTCTTTATCAGAAATAAGAATGCTTAAACTATCTAACTGGAGGGGAGTGCGGTAAGGGTTGATGTTTGTGAATAGGATGATATATTTTGTCTGGCTAATTTTGATTATGTGGGGAGTAAGTTGCTGGACATGCTGGCTTCTGTGGATTGTATTTAATATTTTCCCAAAATGCATCAGATTAGATACTTCTTAATTTTATGTTTAAATTGAATAAAATAAAAAAAGTGCACCTACTTACTATCTCCTTCCGCTCCTGAAGGTTCATGTGCATCACAGGCTAAATAGTCACAATTGAGCTTCCCAATTCAGGTAACTCACCTAGACTTTTTTTTTTTAAGATTTAAACAAATGTTCATGTGTACATCTATATCCATCTACTAAATCAGAGTCACTGTTAGATTAGTCCCATCTACTGATATAGAGAGAGTGATTCTACTCCAAGATCTTAATTTTGTAGCTCTCCTTCATGGCGAGTGTCAAGGAAAAATTCGCCAAGAGATAAAAGCCTGAGGCACACTTGTTGTGGACTGTGGTCAATCAACAACTCCCTTCTCCATCAGGAATGTGCTAGGAGAGGAACACCAGACGTAGATCTTAATGTATCATTCAGGAGCTAGTTGTATGAGCTGTTCTAGACATTTGGAAAGGGGAGCATGGACAGCTGATGCATTCTCAACCTGGGTTCAGTTCATTAGAGGTGTTCTCTTCATTCATTGCAAGAACAGGAAAAACAAGACAGAGGACAGTCACATCTGGAAGATACTAATGTGATTGAACAGTAATGAACTTAATGGCAACTGTATAAGCTGTTGCACTAGAACATTCATACAGTACTACTAATCATCTGTCTCCTATTCACCAGTTGTCTCAAACCAATGCCAATCATTTGATGCAGTCTAGGTAAGGTTATTTTCAGTCAACCTTGATTCAGAAATGCACTTAGATGCTGTGCTCTTGGAAGATCGAAGCTTGTTAAGGCAACCCATTCATTCTTCTTGGTGAAAATACAAGTGGGAAGGGCAGCGAGAGCTTCACTTCATATTTAATTGCCATAGTATTTCACATTGATTCATTGTCTCTTGTGAATCTTCACAGGAGCTCTGAGCCAAGCACACAGTAGTTCAGAACTCCATTTGTGTTTCTCAGATAAAGGCAAAGTCTGAACAATAAAAATAAAATCCCTGAATATGTTACTGTGAATGTGTTAGACTTTGATTATATGTATTAATATGAACAGATGGTGTTTTGCTGCTAATCTAACTGTCTGGCTTGGGTTTGTTGATATTATGTGGTAAGGATCAGCTTAAGGTGCCTCCATAATAGGCGGCACTAGCCACTTTCTAAAACCAAGTGAATTAGGAGAATTGACAGGCTGTTCATTGTTCTAAATTGCTGTCTCATGGTAAAGCCAACTGCTTCTGAAATTTCACCCATCTGCATTATTTAGCTAAATCTCTACACTTTTTTATTCCAAAAATGCAGTCTGAGAAAAAGTTTAATGATCTTTTATCATAAAGTCAGTTTTAGCCCTTTTGTTTTTTTTATCCTAAATCATTTCTCATGATGATTATTCCTTGAAGTGGTTTCTGCCTTTCTAAATGTTTGTATAGTCAAGGAATTTGACTGAAACATTTGAAGTTTTGACCTTTTTACTGTGACTTCTTGATTTTTCTGAATGAAGAGCACTTATCCTTTTCATGTTTTCTTGTTTCTTCTCTGTTTTGTGCTGCTTTTTCAGATACTCATATCTATGAGGATTCTCTTGAAAAGAAAGGGTTTGAAATTAGTATGAATAATGAAAAGGGAAAAGTATACAAAAACAGACATTTGAAACAATCATCATGACTATCTTATTTTAATCATGATGTAAGTTCTCTTTCTTGAAATGTAAAGACAAAATAAAGGTATTATCTAACTTAATGCTGTTACAGCCTTTAAGAATTTTTCTACTATGCATTGGTTGTATTGACAAGTATATAGAATGCACTATACAGCCTAATTCTCCATTGATTTGCACCTTGCAAAAAACACTGTCACTCCATTTTACATACACAGCACTCTCACTTTGCATATTGTAAATGACTACACAAGATGCAAGGTAATGGAGAAGGAAACTGATTGAATACTAAAAACCTGGCCAGATATCACTTCTTTAATGAGAGATGCCACGTGCTGTGTGTTTGTAATAATTGGGCTCAATGGGACAAAAAAAACATGGTGGTATCAGCCTTAATTCTGAACTTCCTTGGTTTTGTAAGTTTAAGTCAGGGCTTTAATATTACTACTAGAATTGCAAGACCCATTTTGAGACAACCTAGAAGGAACTATTGCTTTTGGATTCACCCGAGTGGGACTTATCCCCATAAAGAAGTAGGCTAACCCTTCAGTATCCTGAAGCTGTGCTATTGATCTCAAACATGTAAGGATTCAAAATAGATTGGAAGGAAGTTGAATTAAAACAAAAGCAAATAGCAAACTAACATAACGACACAAGAAAGTAAAGGAATGCTGAAATGAGGGCATCTTCCCAGCGTTCAACAAATGTTCACCCTTTCAAAAAGCATTTAAATAGTTCCTCTCTATATGTCCTCTCTGTGTGTGCAGACATGACTTCCACTAACGTTAAGAATACTGTGCATGTTTTGACAGGACACTATTCATAGATCTTTTAAGGGACCAATATGATGATCTGGTCTAACCTTTTGAATAGCACAGGCTATAGGAATTTACCCACTACTCCTGCAGTGAGCCACGTATCTTGTGGAGGAACTAGTGCATATCTTTTAAAAAATACATCCAATCTTGATTTGAAGCCTTTAATTCATGAAACAAACAAAGCACAGCAATGGTTTGGCCATTCCCTCTTTTTCCAGGCCATATCGACTACCCTGGAGTAGGGCCACTATATGCCTATGCATCTTCTAACACAGCATTAGTTTTCATTGGAGCAGATTATCTAACTAATAATGTACATTAGAACTGCTAGGTACAATCTATTAAAGAGAGTGGCTCAATTTCAGCATTGGTGTAAGCAGTGTTCCATTGACTGAAAAGTTTTTAATATGTTAACTAATAACTGGTTAAATATGTACAATAATCAGGAGGTGCTAAATTATGGCTCCCTGAAGCATATCTTTCAGGGCCGTTACTTTAAACTCAATGAAAAGGCCTGCATTATTGGTGTTTTGTTTTGTTTTAAGACCATGAATCAATTAAAATGAGGTCTTGTTGACTCGGGATTTGTAATGGGATAATGAAGACTTTAATCCCTAGGTCACTGATTTTGATTTGACTGGTGACTGAAAATTGGTACAGTCAGATGGTGGTTTTGTGGTCTGTGTGAAAAAGAGTTGGTGATTCTGATTCCAGTTTGAAGCCTCTATGTCAGGGGTTTTCAATTGGGGGTCATGACACCTCAGGGGGTCGCAAGCTGTCAGCTCCATGGGCCTGTCAGCCCTAAGCATGGCCATATGTGGGGGCTGACAGCTCCAAGCCCCTGTTAAATAAAAATTAAATTAAAACCCCTGTTTTTAATTTATAAGGAGGGTCACACTCAGAGGCTTGCTGCGTGAAAGGGGTCATCAATACAAAAAGTTTGAGAATCACTGCTCTAGGTCATGAAATCCATCATGAAAATTGGGAATGCAGAGCTTTGTTTACAATCTGGTCAGAGATGCCAAGGGCAGAATATGCATGAAAAGTAAACGATTTTTACCCTTACAATTGGTCCTTGTAAATCAGGGTTGAAACACAAGAAGATCAGGTTATCCCTCTTCTTGAGTTAAGCACAACAGAGGGCTCAGGGAGAAGTGACTTTACATCACCTCTGCACCTCTCCCAGTCTTGGAGCAGGCAGGGCCATTTTGGCCCCTAATGCAGATTGAAGTGTCCTGAAGGCTGCCCTAATTTGGGCCAGTCCAGCAGCCAGGAATAGCCACAACATAGGGAGTCCCCAGCTACTGCCCTACATTCCCTCCCTTAGGAACACACCCAATATTGTGCATTGTGTGAAGAAGCTGGAGATTTGAAAATGCAACTGGAGACAAAGAGGACCCTCTCTCCTAGCTACCTTTACCAGAGATGGCAGCTAAATAGGAGGAAAATAAACTAGCGTGGCCCTTGGGGATTTGATGCACCAGTAGAATTGGAGCTGCAAAGCCAGAAGTGGCAGGGGACTGATGAGAGCAGCACATCAGACAACATGTCCAGGAAAGCAAGAGTAGAAAAAGATTAAGTGGCTGGTCAGCATGTCCAGCAGAGAAGGAAACCTAATAACAAGGATGTACAGTAGGAGAAGAAAACTAAGCAAGTGTGTGGAATGTTCAGAAGAGAAGAGGAAAAGGAGACCACGCAGCATAGAAGTGTGTGCAGAGGAAGACAGAGGAGCAGAACAAATAGGAAGGGGAGATAGTGTGATTAACTTTTTCCCAAAACAGATATTAGTTATACCAACACAAAAGCTGCATGTAAACCATGTGTCCCATTAAAAACAGCTAAAAATGCATGCTTCCCTTTCCTTTTAATGCAGTGGTTCCCAAACTTGGTTCGCGGCTCATTCAAGGTAAGCCCCTGGCAGGCCACAGGATGCTTTGTTTACCTGGAGTGTCCGCAGGTACGGATGCTCGCAGCTCCTGGTGGTCGCAGTTCGCCGTTCCCAGCCAATGGGAGCTGCAGGAAGCAGCGCGGGACGGGCCACCGCTTTCTGCAGCTCCCATTGGCCGGGAACGGTGAATCGTGGGCACTGGGAGCTGCGAGCACCCGTACCTGCAGACTCTCAGGTAAATAAAGCGTCTCGGCTTAACCAGAACGAGCCATGAACCAAGTTTGGGAATCCCTGTTTTAATGTAAGCAACTGTGAAAAGGAAAGAAGGCGATCCACATGATCTCAAACAGGAAAGGAGGTGAGCTCTTAGACAATTCCTTTATTATTGGAGCTGGTCGAAATTTTTCATTTTAAATTTGCTGAAGGCAAACAATGGCTATGGGACAGGGTGGCCTGCCTCTTTAAGAACCAGGAGGCCTTGGACTAATCAGCCCTTGGAGTGCCATAATTAGCAGCCTCTGAACTTAAGGGGCAGGACTAATTGGGGTCAGGTGACAGTGTGAACAACACCAGGGCCTCATGAAAGGGTAGAGAACTCAGTTTCTGGGAAGTACCATAGGGAGAAAATTGGGTCCTGTAATAGGATCGGGAAGTCTCCAGTTGGTCAGTGCCTATCCCAGAGTAGGGAGACTTAAAAAGCCCAGAGGGGCAACTGAGAAAAAAACCCAAGTGGGATGGAAGTACCTTTTCTTTGGACTTTTGTTACCCTGGAAAGGGCCTGAACTCTGAGAGTGACCCAGCCAGAGGGCTGAGCCATATGAATTTCTCGGAGAGACAGAAAACTTGTGTGAGGAGAAACTGAGGTAGAGAGCACCTGCTGTGCTGTGCTCATCCAGCAGGGGACGGTGCAAGGCAAGCATACGCTGTGACAGGTTGTTTCATCAAAGTGGAAACTTCTGTAAGAAATGTTGCATTTTGATGGGATTTTTCAAGTTTTCATTTAAAAAAGGAACTTTTTGTTTTCACATTTTAGTTCATATTTTAACAATTTTCATATTTTAGTTGCTGAAAACTGACAAATTTGGGGCTTTCAACTGCCAAAAACCAAGATGTGACGGATGGACTGGCCCTTTTGGGCCCAGGAGACTTGGGGCCAGCTAGCCCCATTTGGTTAGCCGTGCCCTGCCACACCTGGACAAGGTGTGGGACTTAAGAGGAAGAAAGCCCAGCAGTAGGATGGTGACTGCGGAGGTGTGCAGGCTGACTGCTCCTTCCTGAGGGCTCGAGTCCTCTGTGACAGACAGGCTGAGGAGATCCACAGAGTCTCTCCACTGGAAGATGTGAAGGAATGCAGGTGTGGCTGTTAAGTCTCTTATGGCAAGGGTCTGAAGAAAGAGCCTGAGTGAGCCTGGGACCAAAAGCCAGTGAAAAGGCTAGGATTTGCCTGAGAATATGGAGGACACCCAGAACAGAGGAAGGAACAAAGAGGACTTTTCACAGATTTTAGTGAGAAGGCTCTTAGAGGAACACTGGAGGCAAAGCGAAGAAGGAGAGGAAGAAGTGTTTACAGGCTTGAGTGTGGGACTAAATGCGACTTAGACAAAGGGCACGCTCACCAAAGCAGCCCAGAGGGCATGGGTGATTGGGTAGAATCATGGAAATCCAAGGGGAAACTGAGGCAAAGCTGTTGCAATGCTCCACTGCATTGCAAGGGAGCACTCTGTGACAGAAAGTTGTGTAACACAAGCTTTTCAGTTTTAAAATGACAAAAATTGATGTTTTCATTTTTTCTTGGAACAAAAAGCAGCTATCAGAGCTATCTACTAGGATATATTTCACCCTATGAAAAAATCTTAGAATCCCTGCTTTGGTTATTTTTTAGCATGATGCAGCAGCACACTGGTGAAATAGTGAAAGAAAACCTTCTGTGTTTCAGATAATATGCAGCTTAGATGTGGCTTAAGCGTATTTTAAAAATATACAGCTGAGAGCTGAGCTCTGCATGTGATAGGTACAATAGGAGTTATACAGCTGTGTCATATTGATTAAAGAGAGGGATTTAGGTCTTTGAAAGAATTATCAGGGCACAATTACTTGATAAATTTCTATTTATCCAAAGTTAGGTATGAACTCATGTTGTATATAACAACTGTAATGTAAGCCTGTATGATTGCTAATATTATCAATATGTTTGCACTCAAGACTACACAGAATATGAAAAATGCTCTCTAGAACCAAAATAAAAATTATTTTTCCTCCATCTTATTCTGCTTGATCCGGCAGAGTTCTCCCTCTGGTGCTTTTGACTCTCAGGCCTCACTCATACTAGCACGAAAATAACAAAAGGGGTGAATTAAAATCAGTTTAGTTATTTTGGTACAAGTCTGTGTGGGGACACTTGGAATGAAAGTGGCTAAAGTTGATATAGCTGAAGTCAGTTTATACTTCGCCATAGTCCCCTGATGTCTCAACACAGGACTGGGTCCCCCTCTGCATTGTCACTGTCAGTCAGGGAAATTTCTAACAGGGCTGCAAGTGGAAGGTATTGGTTGTCCCTGGTTTTCAATTCAGTTCTGATGCTCAGCAAGGAAGAGCGTGAAAAGTTTGAATATCTAAAATGTGAGGGAGAAAATATTATATTTGAGGAAGAAAAAAGAAGGATGAAAGAGACAGTACAACATCAGTCACAAGAGGCCTTCCATACCAGTGCTGGGGGAGGCGAGTGGTGAATTTAGCTATTTTTTTTTTAAATGATTACGTGGCTGCATAGGAAAGTTACATCAGCCTAGTCATGGATTCTCTCCTCTTTCCTTTGTGCCTGTGGTATTGAAGTTCCCTAGGTCTGGGAGAACTTATGGGGAATTCTCTAAGGGGTTGTCTAAACACAAAAGGTGTACTGCTTTAACGACACTGGCATGATTAAAGCAGTATGGCCCCTCTGGTGTGGATGCAGTTCTACTGCTATAGCCTATTCCCATACTGTGGGTACATCCAGACTACCCGCTGGATTGGTAGATAGCAATCGATCTATTGGGGATCGATATATCGTGTCTCATCTAGACGTGATATATCGATCCCCGAACATGCTCCCGTCGACTCCAGAATTCCACCAGGGCGAGTGGCGGAAGCGGAGTCGACGAGGGAGCTGCGGCCGTCGATCCCACACCATGAGAACGGGAGGTAAGTCGAAATCAGATAAGTCGACTTCAGCTATGCTATTCCTGTAGCTGAAGTTGCGTATCTTACATCAACCCCCCCCGCCCCATTTAGACCAGGCCCAAGAGGAGAATAAGCTATACCAGCATAAGGTACATTTATGCCAGTATAACTATGTTAGTTTAAACATAAACCACACCCCTAATTGACATGAGTTATAGTAGTGCAAAAAAATTCTGTTTAAACCAGACCTAACTCCAAGTGGCGCTGCAGAACTGAGATTTTTCAATGTGGCATTGTACTCCATTACACTAGGTTCATCCTTTCTCTGAATATAATGGATTTCTATGAACTACAGTTTTCTGCAACTTGCAAGGCTCACAAGGCTGTGAGGATATTTTGTGTAGCACTAGGCTTGAAATTTATTTTATTTGGGATCGATTTATCTTGAGTCTCACCAAGGCTCCGTTTAACCCAATGGAAAATAACTTACTCTAAATGGAAATTGTTTATTTTGTACAGATTATACATGGGATAAATACAAAAGCGCAAAGAGATTAAAATTCCATGTTTATGGTTAAATAGTTACACACTGAGGCCTGGACCTACAAAAATAGTAATGGGAGGCAGGACTGAGATGAATGAAAACCTTGCAAAGATTCTATTACTGAGATTCTTAGAATCATTCCTCTGGGGGGCAGGGATCACTCACCTATCCCACCTGCCTAAAACAAGCAGTGATTCCCTGCAGATTCCTCAGAACCTTCTGTGCAAAGGGAGTTGGACTTGTTCATGGACTCCGGAGGATCTGAACATGTCCAGCTCCCTTTGCACAGAAGCCCTGTGCCTTCACACCATCTCTGAGCCCTCCTGCTGCGCTTCCCAGGAGCTCCATTGCAGTCATGCTGCCAGAGCTAATAGAAGCCACTGCTTGCCCAAAAGCCTCCTTTATTTTCCAGAGTGAAGGAGACCACATAAGTTAGTGCCCCTTCAAATTTATCTCTTAGGCTTTAAGGAGGATAATGAGCATCACTCCTTGGCCCATTCCTCCATAGCTTTGCAGCTGTGGCGAGCAATGGTGCCTCGGAGCATCTGCTATGTATGCTAAGGTGCCATGTACACCTCCACAACTCTAGTGTGGGTCAGATTATTTAAGAATGGGTCAAGTAGACAGTAGTGGGAACCATGTAGTGAGTAGTCCTTCAAAAATTTAGGTGACCAGACTGGAGGCTCCACCTATTTTAATTTTTTTGACTGCGAGTGGGATTTCCAAAGTGCTGTGTGCTGACCTAGCTCTGTTCCTATTAAAGCCCATAGGACTTCAGTGAAAGCAGCATTAAGCCAGTTCTGATCCTTTTGAAAACTCTACTCCATATTGTCCCCTGGATGATGATTTTGTTTGCCCAGTAGGTGGAGCAAACACATCAGTTAATAGTTGTGAATGGACAGGATTTGTTCCATTCTGTGTGTGAAAACATCTTTATTTCCTCAGGAATCCTATACTTTTATGTGTATCATCTAATCAGTGTTTTTAAAAAAGCAATAATGAGACGATTGAGGCAATTACACTCAGTCTATCAGTATATGCTATTGTTATTCTACAGTGTCATAGGTATGCATGGCACTTTAGAGGCAAAATAAAGTGTTCTTTGCCCCAAGGAGGCTACCATAGGAAAACCTGAAAAAGTGACACAAGGAGTCCCATTAATGAAAACAGGTGAGCATGTCCTCACCCATGACTCAGGGGCGGCTCTATGTTTTTTGCCGCCCCAAGCACAGCAGTCAGGTGACCTTCGGTGGCCCACCTGCGAGCGGTCCGCTGATCACACGGATTCAGCAGTGTATCTGCAGGTGATTTGCCGGTCCCACGCCTTCAGCGTACCTGCTGGTGAAATGCCGCCAAAGGCTGCCTGACTACCACCCTCACAACGATCGGCAGGCTGTCCTCCGTGGCTTGCTGCCCCAGCCATGCGCTTGCTGCGCTGGTGCCTGGAGCCACCCCTGACTGCACTAGAGGAAGGGTTGCACCGTTAAGTCTTTATAGCCATACTGGACCAGAGTTTCAATACGAGTAAGCATGGCAGTAGTACCTTATTCTAGTCCCAGTGAAATCAGGAATAATTCTCAGTATGAGTAAAAGTGGTAGAATCTGGCCCATTGAATAGAATGACATGTATTATTACATTTTAAAAAAAAAACCTCCCTACATTAAAAAGAAAGCTAAGGGTGTAAAGTCAAGCTTTCAAAAGTTAGAAGATGCCAGCGTTAAGGTAGCCTGTGGAACTTTAATGTGGCCTCCTCATGTATGTGCATTATGATACAATCTTTATTTACAGGATTGCATAGTATTTTTTGCACAGGATCCTTTCCTCATTCACTGTGCAGGATGGATGATGCTCCTTCCACCTCTCACTCATGTCTGTCTTCCTTACCTGTAAACTCCTTATATCTCTGTATTGCAGACAGGCTGCTGCCTTCTCCACCCTGCCTGTGCATCAGCTGAAGGAGCACTTAGAATTGCCCTCAGTTCCAGGGCCTGGCACCACTGCAGCCCCAGGCAGCTGGGAGGAACAATTGTAGGCAAAGTCCTGCTTAGTCTCTGCAGCCCTGTGATGGAGCATGTCTGGTACAGATGGAATCAGGGTGACAAACCTCAACTAAGCATCTGGGTAACACCCCTGTTCCATCGCCAAAGTTCAATACCTGCTCCAAATCATAGGTATGCGAGAGCTTCTAGATGAAACAGTTGTATGACTGTTTTAAACATTGACGAAATAACACTTTTCCCCCTAATTTTGTTCTCTGAACCAGCTGAATCATTTTTACTGAAGCTTTCAAAAAAAAAAATTAGCCTCAGGCAAACACCTAGCATGGAAAATTTCAGCTCAAACAGTTGCTGTTTGTCAGAGTTACATGCAACTGAAAATAGGGTCTTAAAATAGAAGATGTGAAGCAAACTTATAGGTGGCGCTACAAACAATATCCATATGTGAATGTCTTTTCTGTAAAACGCCACACAAAGTCTTGATGGTAAGAGCACCGTCCTGCTCCATTGAAGTCAATGGCAAAATTTCCATTGACTTCAATGGCGCATTTTATGTAAATATTCATTATTAACAGTAATACATATTAGAGCAGTTTATGGGGACAGCCATGGAAGATGAGACAAGAAATAGACTCAAGGAATTTAGTTGTGTTGCTTGTAGAGATCAGGCAAAATACATTGGAAGTAGGGAGTAATGTTTGTAGTTTGTTGTGAAAGAATTTCTTGATGGTCACTTGCATGCCCTCCTATACTGAGGACTAGTTTGTAGTTGCGTAAGTGGAGAGTGTTAATGGGAGCATGGGTAGAAATGGTCCTGGAATCAAGCAAAGGAAAATTCTTTGTGCCCCATTATGGTTGATGTTAGCCATATCAGATCAGAGTTTCAACATGAATAAGCATGGAGAAACACATGTTTGGATGCATAAGCAAGGAAGGCAAAGAATTGTGCAGGACTCTTTCTGCATGATCTGGAGATCTGAGAACCAAAAAACGTGGGTGGTGATCCAGGAAAGTGAAAAGGTGAAGACTGGATGAAGAATGCACTGAAATTTGAATTAGTACAGTGCTTAATAGCCGCAATACAGACAAGACAACTTGATGACTGCTTAAATTCAGAAAAGAGGTGGATGTGACACAGTAGCAATTGATCATTTTCACATAGCTCTGCATTAGTGATGGAGCTGGCTGAATATTTTTCAATATAATGGTTTTCTGTTGGAAAATGCTGTTTAACTGAAACTAGAACTTTTTGTGGGGACATGTTGATTCAGATCAAAATTTGTTTTTGAAAAAAATTTCAAAAGAAGTTTTTCGATAAGGACAAAATGTTCTGTTTTGACCTTATTAGAGCAAGACATTTTGACTTATTTATTCAAAACAACTTTGTTTCAAAATTTATTTTATTATATTATAAAATTTTTATATATTACATTATAATATAAAAAGTTGAAATCAGACCACAACATTTTTAATTTTTGAGAACAAACTGTTTCAACTGATCCAAAACAAACAGAAAGCCTTTGAGGAGGTCCTTCACCAAAGGCTCTTAAGCAAATAAAGCTGTCACGGGATAAGAGGGAAGGTCCTCTAATGGATTGTTAACTGATTAAAAGATAGGAAACAGAGTAGGAATAAATGGTCAGCTTTCAAAATGGAGAGACATAAATAGTGGTGTCCCCAAGGGGTCTGTACTGGGACCAGTCCTATTCAACATATTCATAAATGATCTGGAAAAAGGGGTAAACAGTGAGGTTGCAATTTGCAGATGGTACAAAACTCTCAAGATAGTTAAGTCCCAGGCAGACTGCGAAGAGCTACAAAAGGATCTCTCAAAACTGGGTGACTGGGCAACAAAATGGCAGATGAAATTCAATGTTGATAAATGCAAAGTAATGCACATTGGAAAACATAATCCCAACTATGCATATAAAATGATGGGATCTAGATTAGCTGTTACCACTCAAGAAAGAGATCGTGGAGTCATTGTGGATAGTTCTCTGAAAACATCCTCTCAATGAGAAGTGGCAGTCAAAAAAGCAAACATAGTGTTGGGAATCATTAAGAAAGGGATAGATAATAAGACAGAAAATATCAGATTACCTCTATATAAGTCCATGGTACGCCCACATCTTGAATACTGCGTGCAGATGTGGTAACCCCATCTCAAAAAAAGATGTATTAGAATTCGAAAAGGTTCAGAAAAGGGCAACAAAAATGACTAGGGGTATGGAATGGCTCCCATATGAGGAGAGATTAATAGGAGTGGAACTGTTCACCTTGGAAAAGCGATGACTAAGGGGGGTATAATAGAGGTCTATAAAATCATGACTGGTGTGAAGAAAGTAAATAAGGAAGTGCTATTTACTCCTCCTCATAACACAAGGACTAGGGGTCACCAAATGAAATTAATAGGTGGCAGGTTTAAAACAAACAAAAGGAAGTATTTTTTCACACATCTCGCAATCAACCTGTGGAACTCCTTGCCAGAATATGTTGTGAAGGCCAAGACTATAACAGGGTTAAAAACTAATAAGTTAATGGAGGATAGGGTCCATCAATGGCTATTACCTAGGATGGACAGGGATGGTGTTCGTAGCCTTTGTTTGCCAGAAGCTGGGAATGGGTGACAAGGGATGGATCACTTGATGATTAACTGTTCTGTTCATTCCCTCTGGGCACCTGACATTGGCCACTGTCAGAAGACAGGATACTGGGCTAGGTAGACCTTTGGTCTGACCTAGTATGGCTGTTCTTATGTTAAATCTCACTCTGTACTTTACTTGAGATTCTAGAGGTCTTCAAGGTATTCTGCTATCTATCCAAAACATTGCTTTTTCCAGTCACAAGACCTCTGCATCAAAGAGATTGTCAGTTTACATAAGTTGCTTGGAGACTTTTCTACACTGATTCCTTTTTTAAACAAATCATATAACAGATTTTCCTTCTATTTCTTATTTCTAAGATTGGAGATGAGATAGTTCGGATAAACGGATACTCCATCTCTTCATGCACTCATGAGGAAGTAATAAATCTCATCCGCACAAAGAAAATAGTGTCCATAAAAGTAAGACGTAAGTAATGCAAAATTCACATGGGTTGCTACAATTCCCACACTGACAGAGAGAATGTCATGTAGCTAATTCATAATCTGCAGGAAGATTTGCCTGACATATTTTTCTCTTGCAGATGTCGGCATGATACCTATCAAAAGGTAAACGCACTCCATCCCTTTCCTAAATTCATATCCAACATACAAATTAGATTCTTCATTTCCTC
This sequence comes from Gopherus evgoodei, assembly GCF_007399415.2. Taxonomy (NCBI): domain Eukaryota; kingdom Metazoa; phylum Chordata; order Testudines; family Testudinidae; genus Gopherus; species Gopherus evgoodei. Next base: position 108,401,148 of record NC_044325.1, on the reverse strand, counting down.
TGCAATCTCTTATCTTCCATTGATATTCTAGAAAGTTGGTAATGGCCAACTTTATCATTGATTAAAATGATACACCTTGGCTGATTTGGCAGGGTACTGCCTCATTTAATGGATCTGATTCCCTGTCTTAAATAAGCAAGCTTATCTTTCTGCATTATCAGTGGAATCAGTCTGGAACTCGGACAAATTCCATCACCAAATTCACTTAGCAGAATGCTCCAAAGTTCTTGCATCTTCCTAACTTTCAGAGTTGTCTTTTAGAAGCAGTCTCTGACTAAAGCTGGCTAAAGTTTTGAAAATCATGATAGGTGTATGATGACTTTTGTTGAAAAATTGAATTTCAATGGTAGGGGGGAAATAAATGTTCTGATAAAAAATTTTTTTAGATTTTTGAGGGATGTTTTGACTAGCTGTATAAACTGGTTGAGATTTTTTGACTTTTGAAAAAAGTTTCCAAAAACCAGTAATTTTTCAAAAAGTTTGCTAAATTATATACAGGGTGGTTGTTTTTTTACCAGCTCTACCTCCACCTTTACTGATGTAAATTATTGCATGTTTACCTGTTGTTTTTTAGACATCTAAGTACTTGATTACAAAATCAATATCATTCTTTATCAATAGTACTTACATTTATGTGTGGATGAAAAATACAAGGCTGGATTGAAGCCACATTCAATATACTGATCATTTTTAAATTATTTTCCTCATCATATTTAACCATTTTGGTTTTTTTACTTCTAGCTCTCCAGATGAGCCTCTTAAGTGGCAATTTGTGGATCAGTTTGTGTCAGATTCTGGGGTAAGACACCTAATATCTTATTTTAGTAATATGCCTTCTGGGAACACTTAGCGATATTTAATTTGCTTCCCCCTGCCCCCTGTACTTATCTTTTTAGTGATTGCATTTATTTTGATGGTACAAAAACCTGTTAAGTGAAATCTGAAACAAATAGCTATTAATATCCTACCAGTGTATTCTTATGTGGCCTAATCCACCTCTTCCTAAAATCAATAGAAAAAGCTTCCATTATCTTCAATGGGAGTTGGATGAGGGTGATAGTTAGAAAACATAACTAAAAAGCATCACCTACATTTTCAAAAGTAACTTGTGTTTATGAGTGCCTTCGTATTTGGGTGCCTGAACTGAGAGGGCTTTTAAAGGGGCCTGATTTTTCAGAAGGCAGATGCTCAACCTTTCTGAAAATCAGCCCCTTCAGGGGGTCTCAGCTAGAACTCTCAATATCACTAACTACTCCTGGAAAATTTAGACTTTTGTATATTTTTGCTCTGATGCCCTGGTGATGAGCTGATGGTAAATAAATTGCTAACATTTAGTAGACAAGTATGAAAATGAAAAACTCTAGAAGCAGTAATACAGAAAATGTGTGTTAGAAATGAAATGTTTCTGCCAATATAAATAAAAGAATCAATAATTCCTGTTGAGTTTAGTGACTCAGCAAGCCAATGCTTTATGTTGCAAGAGGCAATTTTTAATAGATTATTTGACATACCTTAACTGTGGTTAACTTAACTGAGGTTAAAATTCCTAGAGTGTGGGAGACTAATGGAAGAACAAATAAGTCTATGAATGACATCCATGGGTTACAGCAGTGCTAAGAGAGCCCATGACTGGCTTTCCCTAGGTTTATATCAGGGAAGGTCCATTTAAAATAGGTAATGAGGGCTATCAATATATTTTAGGCAACGCTTGTCATGATATGCACAAGTTAATCATTTTTTCTTATGCCCTTGCTTTAAATTTTTTTCTACTTTCCTCCTGAGATGTATCTTGACTGTTGTGATAATCCTCTCCAAATAGATAAAGAGTCAAATTCAGTCCTGGCACAGCTCCATTGAAGTCAATGTATTTGCTCCTCCTTATACTGGGGATAAATTTGGACTATATAGCAATGTAACCTGTAAATATATAGGGTGAAATCTAGACACATTGAAGTCAATGGGAGCTTTACTATTGGCTTCAGTGGAGCCAGGATTTCACCTGCAGTCTTTTTCCCCTTCTTTCTTTTGCTATAGGAGGGAAAAGGCAGCATTGCTGGGCTCGCTTCATCTGGAGGAAGGGACAATAAAGAGAAGAAAGTCTTCATTAGTTTGATTGGTTCAAAGGGCATGGGATGCAGGTATGTAGATGAGTCCTATTTAATATGGTTTGCAAGAAACATTTGTAATTTTTGGAATGAGAAATGCAGAGCAGTCTTTGTGTAGTATCAGCAAAATATACATACAATCTAATGTTTTGACAAAGGTGTGGGAATACCTTTGTACAGTGTGTTATTTAAACACTTAATACTGCAGCATAAATGTCTACTTGCCAAATTCTGCACCTCCATTTAGGTGCATCTTTAAGTCAGTACAAAAGAACTACTATCTTTGTTTTAACCATATTCAGAATGGAAAATGTGATCAGCTTATTTCATAAAAGACACCTAGAACATGGTATAGGAACTTTTTTCCTTTTAGTTACTTATAAATCAAAAGAAACAAATTATTTATTTTTATTGACAATGTATGTGTCTAAGGGTAACATTTTAAAAAGCACTTAAGTAACTTAGGAGCCTAAGTCCAAATTTCAAATGCAAATAAATGATTTAGGTGTCTAAAGGCTAAATTTTTTAAAGGGTATTTAAATACCTAAATATGCAGATAGGTGCCTAGTGAAATTTTCAAAAGTGCCTGAGTGCCATTGATTTAATTTATCAGAGGAGTAGCCATGTTAGTCTGGATCTGTAAAAAGCAAAAAAGAGTCCTGTGGCACCTTGTAGACTAAACAGACGTATTGGAGCATAAGATTTCATGGGTGAATACCCACTTCATCAGATGCATTTCCATCACAACTGCAACTTTAACAAACTGTGGCTGCAACTTTTGAACAAAAACCAAAAAAAATCCCAACTTTCTTATTGCCTTAGTCATAATGTTATTCACTCTTTCCAAAGCTCTCCATCCTACTTTTGGCACCAAAATTACTCAGTTGGTCTTAATTCACACTTTTTTTTAAATCGACTTAAGCAAAATCAAAATAGGGCACTTTTAATGGGAGTTTGGCACCTAACTGAGGCACTTTTGAAATTCCCACTAGGTCCCTGTCTGCATCTAAATACCTTTAGTAAGTCTGGCCCTTTATTTCTTATACTTACCTTTATTCAGATAGTCTCTGTGTCTTTGGTTAGCCAGCACTGTAAGATGAAATACCATTTCCATGCAATGTGCATTCACATACCGACCAGCATTATATTTCTGTGCGCTCTTTATGTTTTAATTTGTTACCCAGCTGCTGAACAACTTGAAGCAAATAATTAAGGGAATAAAGCTGGTTGCAAACTTAGAAAGATAGATAGGAAAAGCAGCAGTCAGTCAGCATACTTCAGAAATCTTTGCCATATTTGGTCTACATATTTTCTTAGCTGCAGCTTGAGGATTTTTACCCAGAAGTATGAGGTATAGAGGGTTTCCTTCCTGTGACTTCCCTCTTGGTGTGGTCCATTGTTCTGAAGAATGATATTACGTTATACATAACTGAGTGATAGTGTAGATCTCCTCAGCACCCTGAATGAACATGCAAGCATTTACTCACTCACTAACATGTTTTATGTGGAATAGTTGCTCAGCTGGCGTAGATGGATTAGCTCCATTGACTTCAGTACCAATTTACATCAGCAAAGGATCTGGCCAAAAATATTTTTATCATAGTATTGCTCTTCTATCAGCTTATTGTGATATGTGTCATGCATAGGCATTGTGATCAACTGGAAAAAAAATATTGGCTGTGACAGGATATGCTGTAATGATAATGTTAAATCCAGTGGGTCACATCCTTAGCTGATGTAAATTAACATAGTTCCATTGATTTCAGTGGAGCTATGGTGAGTTTCATCAGCTGAGGATATGGCCCAGTGTGTTTTTCAAAAATCAGTGAGAAATACAGGAAGCAAATATCAAGAAATACCTAACCTAGAAGCAGACACTAGTTCAGCAAGTATGATGCCTTCTTTGTATTGTGTTATCCTTTATCATTTGTTTTCTCTGCTTACTCCAGCATTTCCAGTGGTCCAACACAAAAACCAGGCATTTTTATCAGCAATATTAAACCAGGTTCTCTTTCTGCTGAGGTGGGGCTGGAGGTGAGTATGTTGTGCTCCATGTGAGATGTTACAGGGTAATTTTATTTTGTAGTAGTTTCATACAGTGGTCTGGGATCCATTGATGAAGTCATGTTCTGTGACCTTTTTCAGTAGAAGGGGAAAAGAGTGTAAGGATACCCATAACAAAGAAAGTCATGCTATGTTTTAATTATTTCTTATAGATTGGTGATCAGATTGTTGAAGTAAATGGAGTGGATTTTTCTAATGTGGACCACAAAGAGGTGGGAAAAGAAGTTTTTATTTAGCCCCATTATTATATTTATATTAAGTGTTATGTGTATGGAAAGTTCTGAGCAGTTGTGTAAATTCTGCCTTAGCTTCATTGCCAAAAGTGCTGGTGCCCAGGTGATGCCACCTAAACGGGGTTGGTCGTATAAATTCAGGTTAGGATTTTCAAAAAAGTTTAGGGAAGATTTAGGCACCCAACTCTCACTGATTTTCAGTAAGTCCCTTGAAAATTCCAGCTTTTATCACTTCCCAACTCTCCTGTATTCACTATGCAGCTCTTTATCTGATCAAAAAGATCAAGAGATGAACTTGATTACGGTGTATAAGTACTGTCATGATGAGAAAATACTGGGTACTAAAGGGCTTTTAAATTTAGTGGAGAAAAGCATAACCAGCCAATGGCTACAGGATAAAACCAGACAAATTAGAGTTAGGAATAAGACACACATTTTTTACAATGGTGATGATTAACCATTAGAACAAATTTCCCAAGGGAATTGGTGAATTCTTGATCTTCTGATGTCTTCAAATCAGGACTTGGATGCCTTTCTGGAAGATACGCTTTAGTCAAACAAGTCATTTGGCTTAATGCAAGTGGAATTGGATGGAATTCTATGGCCTGTGTTATGCATGAGGTTGGAATAGATGATCTAATAGTCCCTTCTGACCTTAAAATCTATAAAACTTTGAGTAGGAAAACTATCCTACTTCTTTCTCTTTCTTCCTTTCATACATAACGTTTTTACACTGAAACTGACTTTTTCACTTTGTTTTTGTAGGCTGTGAGAGTGTTAAAAAGCAGTCGAACCCTAACTCTCTCTGTTGTATCAGGAGCCGTAAGTAATGAACCTATAAAAGCAGAAAGCATGTGAAAAAACTGTAGGCAATAATAAATAATACAATAGTCTTTGTTTCAACATAACTTCATGTTCCCTTTTTGAATGCCCTCATCCAAAGCCCATTAAAGTCAACAGGAATCTTTCCATATACTGCAATAGGCTTTGGCTTGAAGTCACTAAAAGGGCCTGATACAAAAATCAAATCCAATTTTGCCAGCAAAGAATGTAGCTAAAACGCTAACTCGAGTTAATAGCAAGACAATGGGTCAAATTCTGCACTCACTTGCACCAGTGTAATCTACTGAAGTCAGGAAGCCAGATGCTACTCTCACACTGGTGTAGATCACAAGTAAATCCATTGAAGTCAGTGTTATAAAACTAGTGTGTGTGTGACCCCATGGTCCACATTTTCTAGTCTACTAAGGATGCTTTGGAATGCTTTGGTGGTATGAAGCAGCCTTTGAGCCAGCTTCACTGGTCCATGAAAGAGTCCCTCTGTCTAGGAAATCCTCTGCTGGTACAGAATTGCAATAGTGACCCCTATGTTACTTCTCTGTTCCTAGGAGAAAGAGGATACAACCAATATCCCCTCTGCCTGGTACTCCCTGGCTGTTGGAATAGCCCTTAATGGCTATGTAGCCAATGTAAAACAGAGCAAGCCACAGGCTTTTCTATCTTATACTGAGGACCAGACCAGTGGCTTGACAGCCCCAAGATCAGGGTAGCTGAAAGCCACATTTGCACTCTCAGCTTCTGAGCTGTGCTGAGCTTTGCTTGGATGCAGACAGGAGTTGGGATAGTGCACATCTAACCATTTGTATGGTCTCAAAATTTGCTTTGCACTGCTAGATTTGGCCAAGCTAGTATTGTTTGGCATCATTTTTTAATTATTTGTTTGAGAATTATGCTAAGTGTACTCTAGCAGAGTAACACTGGGACTATGAGCCTGTTCCCATATATTTACCAATGGCCAAAACACCTATTGATTAAGTGAGAGCAGGACTGAGCCTCAATAACGTCATAGGCAAATTAATTCCTATTGTAAATGTTAATTCCAGTGGCGTTGCATCAGAAATGAATTTGGTCCTTTGTCTCAACTAATGAACATAATGTGCCACTTCTAATGTTTTGTACGATGATAGTGTGCCCTTTTAGGGCCTGATCTACTGAAGTCAGTCAGAATATTTTCATTGACGTCAATGGGATTTGAATAATTGTTCTATTGTTTAAACCCTCTTTGAGTAAACTTTAGGGCCCCATACAATAAAATACTGAAGTAACATGTGCAGATCACAGGCAGTATACGAACCTTAATATTTACTTGTTACCAGTTCTTGTATAGCTGAAATAAATAGGGGAAACAACATCTACTATAGTATCTAAGGGCTAATGTTCATGGCATAAGCATACAAAACAATAAATAGTATTCTTTGGCTGACTAAATGCCTTTGATAACAGCAGAAACCAGTTATTGCTGACATTCTCCATTCCCAAGAGCATTATTACCTTTGCACCGTTATACAAAAGAACATTCAACAAATCAGAGTGCCAAACTAAGATGTTTTTCTTGCCATTTGAGGATTTGAAAGGTCTGTTCTGCTGTTTTCTCAGTCTCTCCATTGACGCAGTTTTGAAGGACAGAGCACTTAGGTGAATGATTGTTTGAGGGAGGGTTCTAAAAGAGGATACTGTGAGGGCAGAGCCAAAAAATGGCTTCTAAGGAAATGAAATGATGTGGCCAAAGACGTCAAAGGGCAGCTGTGCGTAGACAGTACCCAACTGAACAGACAGATGTGCATGAAGAAATGCAAATTTTTGCAAACACAAACAGATGCAGATATTATTAACGTTTGGCCCACAGCATAATAAGAATTTCACTGTCACTTGTCATAAAATCACAGATTCTTAGAAATTAGAGATGGTGAAAAGCTATTAGATTAGTCATCTCAAACCCCTACCAGAGTAATCATTTAAACAATTAAAATGCAGGCTACTTAGGAGTGGAATAATATGTGATGCTTTCTAGAGTATAGTTGAGTGAAATCCATCTGTTGTATAACTATTCCATGAACATAGTTCCAATACTTAGCCATTAGTATTTGGTCATGCACAGTGGGTAATAGTCTTCATCCTCTGATTCATGCACAATGATTTTACGTAAGTGACTCTCATGAAAGCTAAAAAGCTATTTTAGATGTACACTTCTAAACTCCCTGATGTTTAAGCACTAGAAATATTTATGAGTGACCAGAATGTACATGCCATTGGTAGGAGAACCAAATACTCCATTTACTGTATCTTAGGGTTTTATGCTGGTCTCCAGCACCAATGTATCTGAGCACTTAGCACATATCTGATCACTTTTCCTCAAGAGTCTATCCATTTAAAAGTCAATGCACTTAGCCCAATGTAAATATTTGCACATCATACATTTCTAGCAGCATCTGGAAAGCATATGTGGAGATTAAAAAAAAAAATCAGCGTTCAAAGACCAGCATTTTATCCCCTGGATGACTTTGGACTGCTGCTTGTTGAAGACAAGAAGTGTCATGCACACCTGGGTGTGCATGTGGAATTTTGCCCTTATTTTCTGTTTATGTTACCTGGGGCAACAAGTGTTAAATGCAGTCTTTGGTTTGGGAATATTTTGTGTGTGTGTGTGTGTGTGTGTGTGTGTGTGTGTGTGTGTGTATTTATCCATTACAGCCACACATACTATAAGTACAATCTTTTAATATTAAAATACTAAAGGTTTCAGTCACTATGGAGATCCAAGTGCCTAATAGATTTTTTGTTGTTTATTTGTATTGTGTCTAGGGCCGCAGTGGTAAATCTGTGTCCTTTTGTGCTAGGCACTGTACAAACACACACAAAAAAAGATGATCTCTGGCCCAAAGTATAAGACGAGGCAATAGGTAGACACATAGGTAGACAAGCGGATCACAAAGTAGCAATGAGACATAACAGATCTGTATGAACGGCAGTGTTCACAGCATAGTTCTCCTCTGTTATCACTAGTTATTCATTAAATGCTATAACCAATTACAGATGTCTGGCTTGGTTATGGTGCATGAGTTCTATTTCATCTTTCCACATATATAAGGAAGCACATAATCCTTATTTCAAACATTAGACCATCCAACATTCATGGGAAGTAGCCTCATCCGAAGACATGGGAATTTATACAAATAACTCACTTTTGTCCTGCTAAATATAATGGTCCACAGGCCTTGTAAACTTCATTTAAATAAACATTCCAGGCTGGATTCTCAACAGCAGACATGGGGGCTTAAGGAGCTAGTTATGTCCAGTGCTAATCAGCACCAGTAGACGCTGGAGGTGCTGGGGACCTATTCTAACTTTAATGCCATTGGCATTAGGTCCTTTCTGGAGTGGAACTCTGCTGTGCTACACCTTACCCCTGCTCCTGGCATGCCTCCTCTGTCTCCTAACAGACACCCTATTCTAGGGATGAGGGGAGGCTGCCATAGGAGCTATGGTGAGTTCTCTTCTGACTGTTTCTTCTCCAGATCCATACACTCTGAGCCTGAGCGAAGTGGAGAATCCAGTCCTCCTAATTAACACATGTTTTTCATTGAAGCAATTTTAGTCACATGGTACCAGGGTTTGAGTATTCAAGAGCATCACAGTTTTAAGGCAACTGCACCTGTATTTTCCTCTGTGGTCCACCAAGGGTACTCACTTTAGGCTTCTCGCTCCTAGCCATCACCTCTCCTGGGTGGAGACTCATGTCTCACTCTTTTCTGACCAAGATTTTTAAGGCTGCACAGCTCTCTGGTTTACAATGCACTATCCCCAGCAATCCAGATTGCCTAAACAGGCCAGTACCTGTGCTTTGATTTCTCTCTTAAGGTTATAACTAGCATACTTGCCAGCAGTCACAAGTTACCATACAGAGCAAGCATATTTATTCTTAAAGTGAAAGCATTACAAAGAAGGCATATTAAAAACAGAGGTCACCCATCAGACTTATGGGGCAAAAGTAGGTCAAGTCCGTCCAACCCTTCTGTAAGGATTGGGGGGCCCTCCTGGGACAGAAGGCCCTATCTGTTTGCTGGATCAGAAAGAAGGCCCTGAATCAGTTTAAACTCAGGCTGCTTATCCAAAAGTCCTTGCTTTGTCTGTTGGTGCCTGGAGAATCTACTTTGAACTAGTATATGTGAGTCTTCCCAGGGGGCTGATTTCCCTTAATCACCACCTACTGTTTCTAGTTCCTGGAGAAGCTGTAGTAACCCTCCCCAAAGGAGTAGAACACAATCAGATGTAACCTGTTTGTTTAAAAAACAATGGACCCAAAAGGCAGTGCTTGGGGTTGCAATATGTGTCACATCTCCCTCCAGAGAGGTTACATACAATCCTCGTAACACATAAATTTAATACAAGAAGGTTTTGCAAGGGCATTGAAGGAAATTGTCCTATCAGTCACAAAGGGCCCCCATCAAATAGCTCCATTATGTTATCTCTGCTGTTTTTAGATGAAAGTATTCCATATGTCTTAACTGAACTGTAATTCAAACTAGAAGAGAACAAAGAAACAGACGATGATGTGACTAGCCTTGTTTCCCACTCCCACTCCCTTTGGATCCTTATTCACTCATACTGAGATAGTGATGCTTGCACATCCACCCAGGCATAACACCTCTGGCACTGCCTTCACACCACTTGGATAGGCAGGAATAGAAAACAGGTGTGAGAATGGATGTGTTTCTCCACACTATGTGCATGCTGCTATTATAACATGCATCTGAGGAAGTGGGTATTCACCCACGAAAGCTCATGCTCCAAAACGTCTGTTAGTCTATAAGGTGCCACAGGATTCTTTGCTGCTTTTACAGATCCAGACTAACACGGCTACCCTCTGATACTTGGCTCCTATTATAAATTACAATGAGTGGTATTGAAGAAAGCGGAGGAGGGGGAGGCTTTCTCCTGGGAGATGCTGAACACTTCTTACTAGGTTATGAGCATTCTCTACTCCCTTTGACTTTAGCAGGAACTGAGAGTGCACAGCACCATATAGGAGGTGCTCAGCACATCACAGATTGGGACCCAAGTTGCTCACAGACCTAACATGTTTGATCATTGCTATCTGGAAACTGTTATAGAAGGTGTTTGGTAAAAGTGATAGGAGGAAGCATTTTAATGTACATTTATGGTAGCAGATTTGGAGCTTGGTTGTTTTTTGTTTTTGGGGGCTTTTTTAGGGGAAATAAGTTAACTCAGATTTTTAGTGATGAATTTGTTTTTATGCTGTGATTGCAGGGGAGAGAGCTGTTCATGACTGAGGATGAGAGGCAGCGAGAGGCGAGTCATCGTGAACAGGAACGCCAGGAGTTACTGCATCAGAAGCGGCTTGCGTTAGAGACTAACAAACTCCTCAAAGAGCAGCAAGAGAAAGAGAGACAGTAAGTGCTTTAGATGGAAGGAGATCTGTTCAACTTTCCTTTCACTTGGAACTGGCAATAATAATTGTGAAATAATGGTGAGGACACTCTCTAATAATGTTAACTCTTTTGCTACTGAGAGGCTCTTCTTCAATTCCCTTTTCTGTTGGTGTTGTGGGCACTTTGGAACTTCAGAGCTAAGATCCTTCTGGATTCATCATCTCAGGGAATGTGCCAGTGACAGACAGACACACACACACACACACACTCTCTCTCTCTCTCTCTCTCTCTCTATATATATATATATATACATATGTATAACCCCTCCCCACAGTATATATATGTAAAACCAGAGGTTAACAAATTAAGGCTATCTGTATTTTGCAGATACCAAACCTGGAGGGAGGGAACCAACAGCCACAGGTGATAGTAGGTCTGAAGACTCTCTGGCTCCTCTCCCTTCCTGACAATAGGAAACCAAAGTGGGAGAGGCTGGGAAAGGATTGTCATCTGACCAGCAGGAGAATGAGTGTGCAGGGGCCTGGTAGGATCAGAAGAGATGAATGGAGACCGCAGGTGGGACAGAACTGTGTTGGAGAGCAGTGGTAGGGTGAAGAGTGATATCTGGACTCAAGTGCCCACTACCACACAAAGCAGGCTGCCCAAGTACTTGAAGCCCTGCCTTTTTTCAAGGGGATATGTCATTGTGACAGGGTTGGGCCAGATGGCCACAGGAGAGTGATCGTATTTGAATCCAGGAAGTGGGCGGGCAGAAGCCCACCCACTACTAAAGGACCTTCCCCCAAGGCTAAGGGGAGTATCCACAGGACTGGGATACCAAGCGAGTACGGGGAACAACTAAAGATTAAAAAAGGACAGGAGTGAGGTCAGAGGGCTAAACAAAGGGACCTGATGGGGACACCGAGCAGAGAACCCCGGACAGCCTCCACTGCTCCTTGAAGGTATCAAGGGAGCCAGTGGATGCTGCCCAGAGGAACTCTGCCCAGATGCGTGAGCAGATGGAGGATCGGAAATAGGCCCCACAGTCACAGGAGACCCCATCAGCCAACTTCCTCTCCCTGGTTTTATAGATGGCCATTTTGGCCAGAGCTAGGAAGAGGCTAACAAGGAGGTCCCACGACTTTGTGGGGCCACGATTAGGGAGTACGTAGATGAGAATGTGATGTTCAAGAGGAGCCAGAATAGGGGCTGCAACCTGGCACACTTCAGGTAAATGGGTCTCACTCACACCACAGAGGGGCAGGTGTCTGGGACAGGGGTGAACCGCACCAAGTACACACCTATGCTCATGGCTCCATGAAGGAGCCAGCAGCTGATGTCCCCGGTGGGTCTCGGGAGCAGGGCGGAGTATAGGTTGGCCCACCAGAGCTCCTCACCCTCCAGAGGTGGCAGGAGGTCCCACCACTTTATGTCAGGGCAGGATGCGAGGGTGAGGACGTGAAGTGTGTGGCGTATAAGTGTGTACAGATGTTGTCTTGGCATGGTCCAGAACAGAACCGGCTGCAAGTCATGCAGCCAGCTCACGGTAAAGGGGTGGAACAGCCAGATAGGTCCACGGATAAGGGGCCCGATGAAAATGTCCAGAGGGCCTGAGGTGGAAGGTAGGTGGAGCGTTCCCTCTCACAGGACCTGGTTGAGGAAACCCCGAGCACTGGGTGGTAAAGTGGCCCTCACCTCCTTAAGTACGTGCTGGGGAGTACGAGGCCTGGAGAGCCCTATGCACCAAGCAAGTATCAGGGAATCCAGCCAGTTTCCCCAGTTGTAGTTCAGGAGGTCTCTGACTCTGGTGACTTCCGCCGGGACCAACCTCTGCACACGGAGCTGGGGCTCTGTGAGGAGATCTGCCCCTCGGTGACCGCCACGGACCTGGTCACCGAGAGCAGTTTCCAGGTCCGGAGGAGGTCCTGGTAGGAGACCAGCAGCCCAGAGAGGTCTCGCAGAAAACCTCTCAGATGGAGATAAAGGAGCTGCCGGTCGTATCAGAGCCTCAGAAGCAGCACAGCAAGGCATGCGCCAGTGTGCTCCACGCCAGACTATCTGCATCATAGGGGAACCTCTGCAGGACCTGGAGGGAGAAGACATGGACCTGAACATGTGGGCACTTCAGGCCCTGTCGTCCCTCCTCCAGGAGTAGGTGGAGGACCCCTGCAGAGACCAAGTGCAGTCCAGGCCCGAAGAACTCCGGAATTGAGTCTGTGAAAAAGAAAAACTAAGCTAAGCAGAACTGCAGAGGCTGCAAAAGCTAATAAGACAGCGAATGCCAGCAAGGGGAAAAACAAAGTCTCACATCCCTAAAGCCGGTGTGATTTGGAAAAGCTGAAGAAGCCACAAAAAGCCGGTTTGGGCTGGGACAAAGAGCGTGGGGGACAAAGGTCCCTGGACAAAATGCCCCCAAAAGAACCCAGAACTTAAAAACCCTCCTGAAAGCTGAAGCAAGTCAGAGATCAACAGCTTGCTGGTGATTTCTCTGCAGCTTGAGGTCTTCAAACCAATTTTGAGGATTTCAATAACTCGGTCCTGGGATAGAGGTTGTTATAAAATTGGATGGGTGAGGTTCTGTGGCCTGCCTTGTGCAGGAGGTCAGAGTAGATGATCAGATTGGTCCCTTCTGACCTATGAGTCTATGAGCTGACCCTAACGACTTGTGCACAAGACAGAACTCTTGTCTACCCTTCCTCTTCTTCTTACATTACGCCCTGGCTGGGCCAGCCTTGGGTTGTGTGTGTGTATGAAAGTGGGGTTAGGGCTCGGGGCACGAATGCTTTCTACCTTCCTGTGAGTGATGTGGGGAGCACCGCACACTCACCTCTGTTATTTTATCAATAAAGCTTTAAAACTTAAACACTTGGTGTGCTTCTCCTCCTCTAACGATTCTGCAGCCTCAGCCTGGGCACCTGATGTCTTAGGCAGATTGGTAACATAAATCTGTCACGTTTGGCCTGGAAGCCCAAGGCCGGGGCCAGGGTGTTGAGCCGGTGCCAAAGAATGGATAGGACTAGCTGACTGAGCACCAGTGCCCTCTCTCAGAGGGAGAGGCACTTGAGTAGTCCTGTCCCTTTCCGGAGCCACTCTACCACCCTGCCCTCTAAACCTTGACAGTTCTCCAGTGGAGACAGATGCGTGGCAGAAAGGTAAACACTGAGACAGAACAGAAGACTCGCGCTCCACTGGATGGCCTGAAGCACAGGTGGAAGGGAGGGAGCTCTCCTGCCACCTGACCCCAACCACCAGGCCAGAGCTCTTGACCCAGTAGATCTGGGTAGAGGAAGCCGCCAAGTAAATGGCCTCGCAAGCCTCCATCCACAACAAGTTGCCCAGGTCCTGGACCACAAGAAGCACGTCGTTGGCGTATGCTGACAGGACCAGCCGCACCTCTGGCTCTTGCAGACCAACCCCATCAGCCTCTGTCAGAGGAGACAGAGGAAGGGCTTGATCACCAGAACATTTAGCTGGCCCAAGAGGGGACCCCCCTGCCATACTCCCTGCCCAAAGCTGACCGGCTTGGTCAGGGTCCGGCTGAGCCTGACCAGACACTCTGTGGAGAAAGCCCACAAACTGAGATTCAAAGCTGAACACTCGCAGAGTGCCCAGGAGGAGATACTTGTGGTCCACCCTGTCAAACGCCTTCTCCTGATCCAGGGACAGAAGGGTGAATGACAGACCATTCCTACACCCGAGCTCCAAGAGATCCTGGACCAACTACAGATTATCAAACATGGTACGGCCCAGGATGGTGTAGGTCTGGTCGGGGTGGACCACATCCACCAGCATGGACCCCAGCTGCAGCGAGATGGCCTTTGCTACAACTTTGTAGTCTATGCTGAGGATCAAGACAGGATGCCAATTCCGAAGGTCAGGGGGGTCCCCCTTCTTCAGAAGCAAGATGAGCACAGCTCGCCTGCATGACAGGGAGAATCCCACTCTCCAAGGACTTGGCCCAGATGGTGACAAGGTATGGGCCGAGGACGTCCCAGAACATGCGGTAGAACTCCACAGTCAGCCTGTCCATGCCCAGGGATTTATTGGTGGGCATGTGGCAGAGGGCTTCCAAGAACTCAGTCAGGGTGAGAGACAGCTCTAGCTGGTCTCAGTCACCCACGCTGACCATCAGGAGTCCATCCCAGAGCACTCAGCAAGCGTCTGGGTTGGTCAGATCTGGGGATAAAAGGCCTGCATAGAAGTCCCTGGCCCTCCCGCACATCTTCGCCAGATCTGTGAGGAGGGTGCCGTCCTCTGCCAGGAGGCAGGTGATGTGCTTCTTGGCCCCCCTCCATTTCTCCAGGGCATAGAAGAAGCAGGAGCCGCGGTCCATCCCCAAAGGAGGCAGATGCGAGGTTGAACAAAGGCGCCCCGGGCCCAATGGTCCTCAAAGGCCCAGGGCTCCTTCTGCTTCTCCTGGCATGCTCCGCAGAGAGATGGATCCTCGGGGCTGGCAGACAGATGTCTCACTCACTCTGAGATCTCCCGTTCCAACTGCTCCATCACCGCATCCCTCCATTGGCTTGCGCCCCAGGGGTAGGTGCGGCAGAAGAGCCGGGCTTGCACCTTCCCCACATCCCACCACCACTGTGCTGAGGAAAAGGCACACCTCTGCCCTTGCCAGGCCAGCCAGAACTCCTGGAAGGACACCACAAAGCCCACATCCTCTAACAAGCTGTTACTAAAGTACCATAGGGTTGAGCCAGATGACTACAGGAGACTGATAGAAGGCAGATCTATTTGCCTCAGATTAAGCAGGTCCCTTTTCCCTGGGTAAGGTAACAGGGGTGGTTCCAGAACAATCAGGAACTTGCTGGAACTAATTAAGGCAGGCAGGCAAATTAGGACACCTGGAGCCAATTAAGAAGCTGCTAGAATCAATTAAGACAGGCAGGCTAATCAGGGCACCTGGTTTAAAAAGGACCTCACTTCAGTCAGTGAGGGGCACGCAAGGAGCTGAGAGTGAGAGGTTGTGCTGCTGGAGAGTACAAACTCTATCTGGCATCAGGAGGTAGGTCCAGTGGTGAAGATAAAGAAGGTGTTAGGAGGAGGCCATGGGGAAGTATCCCAGGGAGTTGTAGCTGTCACACAGCTGTTACACGAAACACTGTAGACAGCTGTGATCCACAGGGCCCTGGACTGGAACCCGGAATAAAGGGCGGGCCCGGGTTCCCTCCATCCCTCTCCCATCTATTGGATATAAGAGGAATTGACTTGGACTGTGGGTCCCACCAGAGGGGAAGGTCCCTGGCCTGTCCCCCGACTGACTTGGTGGATCAGCAGAGACTGTGGGGATTGTTCTCCTTCCATTTCCCCATTTTGGCCAGTGA
The DNA here is from genome assembly GCF_007399415.2 of Gopherus evgoodei. Classification (NCBI taxonomy): domain Eukaryota; kingdom Metazoa; phylum Chordata; order Testudines; family Testudinidae; genus Gopherus; species Gopherus evgoodei. Next base: position 108,385,186 of record NC_044325.1, on the reverse strand, counting down.
CGAGGTTAGCTGCATTTGATCTACTCTGCTAAGCATGTAGTTACGTTTACTATAGAGAGTATATTTTCAATAACTCTAAAAACCACAGTATCAACTGGGGAGAATGGTGCTTTCTTCGGCTAATGCTAAAACTTTTTGATTAAAATTCTTCTGACTTTAAAGCCTTTATATCTCACATTAACAGGATGTTCCACAGCTGTGACCAAGGTTACTATAGGCTCCCATACTCATCTAGGCTGCCTATTTATTAAAAGGAAGCCAATTCATTTGTGAGTAACCAGGTCAAGAATACAGAAAGAAAGCCATTGGCCTGAGTCAGTGTGGTTGTCTCTGGGTATGTCTACACTACCTGCTGGATCGACGGGTAGTGATTTGTCTATTGGAGATCGATTTATTGTGTCTAGTGTAGACGCGATAAAATCAATCCCCAATCGCTCTGCCGTTGACTCCGGAACTCCACCGTGGCGAGAGGCGGAAGTGGAGTCGATGGGGGAGCGGCAGCGGTTGTCTCGCCACTGTCCTCACGGCCAGGTAAATTGACCTAAGATAAGCCGACTTCAGCTATGCGAGTTGCGTATCTTAGGTCAACTCCCCCCACTAGTGTCGACCTAACCTCTGTTGTGGCAAGTACTCACCTAGAAATACATGGAGGCCTGGGTTCTATGTTCCCTGTTGATTTCTTTCCATACCTTGAGGCATCATCAGTCACCTTTCTCCCCTTGTCTAGAGACAAATGTCCTGTCCACTTCCAGTTGTGCATGTTTGCCTAGAAAATTTCACACAAGTAAGTAGGGAGAGCAACTTGAATGTGGATGATTTTCTGACGCTTTACCAATGAAGTAAAGTTGTCCTAAAGTTGTCTCATTCTGTGGAATTAGAATTTCTTCATCAGATATCATGTGCAAAATCACCTGTCTCTAAAGTGAATGGCTTTTATTACTCATTGGATGATAAAAGATATTCCTATATTATTAACAATGATTTGGCAATAGAAAGGTTGAACCTAATATGTCAGTGCTCATGCTTTTTGCATTAGTTTACCTAGTTACTTTTGTTTTATCTTTGTTTATTGAGAAGTGGAGGGGAGAAGGAGCACATATGCCTATATTATTTTTTGACAAATTTCTTTAAAAACCTCTCATCATATCTCTCTCATTTTAATTTTGTGGCAAAGCATATAGTCCATGAGCTTACCTTTTTCCTTAGAGTTAGCAAAGTTACCATGTGAATTCAATCTGTACCTACACTTCAGAGCCATTATCAGGGACATCTGTCTTGGGCCTGGTGAGCCTTTCAGTTTCCCTGGCTATCAGTTAGGTGGGACAGAAACCATCCCTCTACGCTTGAAGTGGGACATCAGTAAGCCCCGTCATCTCCAATATCATTACCCAATGCGCGATTGTCATTGAGCTGAGCAATCAGACTCCATCCCATCACAGAGAACGTAGTTGGACAGCTGCAGAATGCATTAAAAAGTTATCATTGAGGGTCAGAGTGGCTTCAGAATTTAGAGAAGTGACATGCTGTGTTGCTCAGGTGGGCTATGGAGAACATCGGGAATCATCGAGCAGGCATGATGAGGTCTAGGAATGTTAATGAACCCTTTTTTAAATATTGGAAACTCATGTGTCATGTTCTCCCAATGCATATTTGTTCTCATTTATTTATAATATATATTTGTTTTACACTAGCATACACATGACAACTTATTTTTCTCTAAATGCAAATTTCTCTGTATTGCAGAAGGAAACTTGAGATTTCTCAAAAGGCTGCAGAAGAAGAAGAAAGATACCGTAAAGAAATTGAACAGTAAGTAATCATTTTCTTCCTGTGCTATGTATGCTGCATAATACACATGTAAAGAGAAATTAAATACTAGAGTTTGTAAAAAAAAAAAAAAAAAAAAAAAAAATTGTCAAAATTTTTTTCCAGCAAAACATGGCAATTTTGTCAAAATGGAATTTTTTACAGGAAATGTCTGTTTTCAATGAAAAAATTGGGGTTCAGTGAAAATTGAATTTTTTCAAGTTTGAGTGACCAAAAACTGAAAAAAAAATTGTATAGTCAAGTGAAAAAGTTCAGTAAAACTTCATATTTTTGCCCAAGCATCTCAAATTTTTCAGTTTTCAACAAAACCTCCAAAATCTTCATAGAAAATTTTTGATGAAACGGAAACAGTTTTCCATTTTCATCAAGGAGTAAGTGGGCAAGGAAAAAAAAGATCAGCCTTTCCTTACCTGCTCTACTATATACATTTCACATCTCAATGAAATTTATCTTCAGGACTGCGAAGGTGCTGTTTTAAAGCAGCTTATGATAATTCCAAATGTAGGGCATACAAACTGTTTTTTCTGAGTGACGTATGCTGGAAATCTCTGCCAATTCTACAACATTCTGGTGATTTCTCAAAATTGTAGATGACAATTTCCTAACTCAAGAAGTGTTGCAGCCAACAGAGGGGAATTCTCTATTAGACCTTACCTTGATAGATAAGGAGGAATTGATTGCAGAACTTAAACATGGTTTGTAAGGTCCAGTGACCATGACATGATTATATTTGTTGTATGCAAACAATAAAATCCAAAGCAGTGACATTATGTACTAGGTTCTTTATAAGGGCCTGTTTTATAAAGCTGAAAATAACTGTGAGCCACAGCAGATGGGAGAAAAAACTTGAACACAAAAATGTTAGTGATCATGTTGCCGGCAGATAACTGCCTGAGGCCAAGCAACAGCGGGGAGGTCCGTCGCCTGGTGTGCCGCGCCAATAAACACACCAGGGTGGAGAAGCAAACCAAGTTTATTTGAGATCTCAAAGCGGTGCAGGGAGATTGACTCAGATCAAGCACACCTAAAACAAGCAGTCTGTTCCTTTATATCCATGAGAACTTTTCTCACTGACTAGCAATCCCCCGTTTCCCATCCCTCCTCCTCCTTCCTCCCCCTGTAGCAATTACGTAAGCACAGGTGCATTAAGTAATCTTGGCCCCGGCAGCTCGTTAGTAAGTTTTCCTTCTGCAAGTTATCTTGTCCTTCTGCTAAAGGTGCACAGGCCTCATTATTTCTGCTTTAGACCAGTTAGAACTGTTGCAACTGATAACGGCTGTTACACCTGGCCTTTTAGGTTGATTAAAGTTCAAACATGGAGGGACTCTTGTCTGCTGAGGCCTAAAACCAGGAAGGCTCCATACTCTTGTGGCCTTCCACCCTCCTGAGTTACGTAGGGTTATGCTTAGTGACACCAACAACTCCCTCCTTTGAGAATACTCAACAAACTTTTGGCTGAGTGTTCTCACATTTAAAGGATAACATGTGATTAAGCTCTAGGGAGCTGGAGTGCTTTACAGCAAGCAAGCAAGAGAAGAGTAACAATACACAACACCACACCAGTGAGCAGGAGGTGAACAATGCCTTCCCCTATTTCTCCCAGGTTGAGTAACCAGCCCCAGAGGGAATAGGAAATAGTGGGTTTCCTTTCCTGGGCCTTCCACTGTTCAAAAGCCTGTTTGGCTGACAGGATGTGCCTGTTAATATCCTGTGCGCTTTCTGGGACATAAGTACAGCATTCATCCCCTATAAGGGCGCACACCCAGCCCTGGGAAGCCACACTTCCACCCAGGAAGTGTCCAAGTATGTCTCCATGATCACAGATCAGATGGTATTCCTGATGCGTCTGTAAGGGCAGTGGGCCAAGTCTGGTATTTAAGATCACTCCAAATGGCCATCAGCTGGTAATTCAGGAAATCGCTAATTCCTAAACATACTAGATCCCACTGCAATGCCTTCCCAGCCTCAGTTATATTTAATACCATCTTTTCTTGGTGTAGTACTATAATACACCTGTTATTTAACTATTCTCAGGTACTGTCAAAAGGCATTTCCATTAATAGCATACATTATTAGTCACTGGAATGGTTTCAATACGGGTAAAATTTCTAGTAGCAGAACAAACTCTTTGGGTACTTGTTATTTAAAATCCAATTAGAGAGATATATATATGCTGAAGGATTTATCCAAAACACAGGGCGCAGCCTGTAGAATAAACCCCAAAATCCAATTAATACCACATTCCCAAACATGGGTCCCACAAATGTCCTCCCACCAGTGTATAATTCTTTGTTTCTTCACCAGGGTCAGTTCTTAATGTCCTTTCTAGTCAGGAATTCCTGGACTTTGGCAATTTCAGTGGAGCGAGTGTTCCTTCTTCTTTCCCAAAACAGTCATGGTGCAGCATCCTGGTACTTTTTCCTTACTGTCCAGAAGGCACAGTGGAGCTAGAAGGTGAAATAGGCTAATCATCAATAGGAGAATTCTCCCGAGGTGGAGGGGTCTTTTTGCAGTGAGAATCTTGGGACCAAGCAGTCAGCCTTTGGCACTTCACAGCGGTGTTGGTAAGTAGCAGGACTTAATAAGGGCCTTTCCAGCATGGAGCCAAGGCAGTCTTTTGTCGGTGGACCTTTACATCAATCCCGTCTCCTGGTTCCAAGGAGTGGCAGGGCTGCTAGGGTCTTTGGGTAGCCCTTCTTTACCTGTGAGAAAAGAAACTTAACACATTTCATTAGTGCCTGGCAATGTTTTTCAGATCTCATAGCTGTGTGGGCAAATTCAAGCCCTCCTTTTCCTAGTTGTTAGCCAAGTCTTAACTGTGAGCAGTGTCCTTGAATAGAGTCAGTGTCTTATCTATAGCCTGAGCTTGCTAGCTAATTTTTTTTTTTCCCCGTTAACTCATTCTGTGCTTTGTTCTTCTTCTCTTCTTGGCTTCTTTTAACCTGCAAAGGAAACTTCCACTTTTTACTTATACACCTTTTTCCCAACAATGAAGACATAAACATTGTCATTATACAGTACATTAGTCTTATTATTTAATATATGCCACACACACCCTTTTACTAAAATAACCTTATTACAGAGCTTTGGAGCAACAAGCCAGGACAAGCACACCCACTTTGAGGAGTTCACTCAATACAACCTCTAGTCCAATAGCCTTCCACCATCCCCAGCCCTCTGGCTAGAAATCTGAGGTAGCCAGAAAGATCCCATGTACAATATGGGGAGTGGGTTAACTTTTCATGTCTTTGCTTTCAAAGACTGTTGGTATGCAAATTTTAACAACAATTTTGCAATTAACAGTTTGACCAATAAAGTTTCTTTTCCTTACTTAAGGAAATGCATTAGACGTTAGTATATTACATTCTCCTGATTTATCTAAACACTTTGTATTTCAAGTTGAACAAAACAAGTATCTGCATTTTAATTTAACCTTTTTGTTTGATTTTAAACTAGACTATTTTATAAAAATATTAAACACAACAATTTTGGCCACGAGACAAACACCACAGGACAGAACATAGAACACAAAACATGATTCCTATTGTACCAGTAAATGCATGGTACGTTGAATGCTGTTCAGCTGGCATCAGTTTTCTCTGATTATCTGAAAGACAAAAAAAGAGAGGTCTACCCACCCCTTCTGGGCAGACAATCAGTGCTTGAAATATACAAATACTCTTGTTGGCTTCAGGCAAAACAGAGGAATTACCCCATAGTTTCTTGTATTAGTTTCATAGGCAGCCCAGGTTTTCAATTACATAACACTGTATACATTCTTCAGCTAATTCAACTAAATTGTTCATAGCCACACCAAATGATTGCAATCCAATAACTTCTTTGCCTGAATTTATTTACAAACATTTCACAGACACCAAAAACTTTTTTTCTTTAGCATTTTTACAAAGTTCAACTGCCGTTTTCTCCAGCAACTACAGAGTTAACTTCTCATTCTCCCTTAAATCACTTGCTTGTCTCCCAACAGCCACTTTTATCAACTTAAATCACCATTCCAAGTAAGTCCTGGGTATTTGAAATCTCCATGCTTACACTGACTGACTCCTTCCTTCCACTACACCCTTAAAGTTTTCCAACCTGCTTTCCAATCTCTCTCTCTCTCTCTCTCTGTGTTGCCTGCCTGCCTGGGCCCGATCCTGCTTTTCTTGCTGAACCGTCCCTTCCATGGGCACCAACTTGTTCCACTACCAGTTTAGCTAGGAGGGTGGGCTTCTCATCTAGCCCCCACCCCTCCTGGTCTCTTCCCTTAAACATTCTTACTCACAAGACTACCCGAGTCCTCCTTCATGAGGCTTGCCACCTGGACAAAAACACATGGCCCATTGGGCAAAGGCCATTTACTTAACATATAATTTAAAGGACTATTCTTAGAGGGTTTACCCAGAGACTCATTCATCTGTTTGACACTTAAACAGAAAAGAGAATTACACAGAGAGCAGAGGGAATTACAGTCTAAGCCAGACTTTCCCACCTTTATGCACTGACCGCTACAGGGGACGGGACAGAAGGATCTCAATTCAACCTCAGAACTTTCTCGCACACATGGCTTCTACTCCGAGGAATTACGAACAAGAGGTTCAGTTCTGCCCACACTCCTAACGCCCAAATGAACAGAGCAAAAAAACAACAGTAACCGGTTAAACAGAACAGAACCAGAACCAGATAGCGTTTTCTTATCCTATTAGGACTCACTTTTACTCATGCAGTTCTCAACATATAACACCAACAGTACCAAGCAAAGCAAACACAAAATAACAAGGGTAAAACAAATAGATGGTGTAAATTCTGCAGAGCTCCCCCCTTCTTAATTGCTCACCAAACTGTGACAAATTTCTGTTACCAATCTATCCCTCATGTCAGGTGATCAGGCTGACACTACAGGATCGTTGGGGGAAGATAAAGAAAACACACCATATAACTGAATTTTAAAGCTTCATTAATAAAATAATAAAACAACAACGGAGAGTGTTGGGAATGCTCCCTCATCACTCAAGAAAACATTAATGCCCCAAGCCCATTTCATACCCACACACGTACGTCCAGACTGGCCACTTCTGTGTATAATGTTCAGAGAAGGGGGGAGAGGTGGACAGGAGATTATCCTGTATACAGCTTGTCCAGAATTTCTAACATGCTTCCGCTCTTTGGAGGGCTGTTCTCTTGCACCCTGGAATCTTCTGCAGCGTCTCTTTCAGAGATTCCAGTCCAGGTCAGCTGCCTGCGGCTTCTTCAGTGTCACCAAGCCACACCGGCTCCGGGGTCACAAAGGCACACTGTTGGATCTTACTGGACAGTTAAGCTTTGCAAATGTAATCTTAGTTCTGTAACTTGTATTGCCTTTGGTTCGCCTCTGTCTATATTTTTTCCTTCACAGCCAGCTGGGGCCGAAAGCAGTTTTTCTTTGTACTTAGCATAGTCTGCTTTGATTCTGGACCTTGAACGCAGAGCAATCCCCCCCTTCCATCCCTGGGCCAAGATGATTTTTAAATTAACCCATTCCTTTCCTCAATAGACAAATTTGCTCACCCTGTGTCAGGGCTTTTTGGTGATTAAACGCTCCTCTTAGATGTATGATCTTATCTAGATTGAAGTACCTTCTAGTGGGCGTTGTTTAGATGGATTTTCACGCGTGTAAATATTCCATTTCTCTAAATACCTGAAGGTTGTTGAACCATAATGTACGTACATGTAATATGCTGGGGTACCCTAGGGGGTGAGATGGAATGTTTAGACTGCCCCCCACCCATTTTCCACTTACACACACAGGGAGGATGCCCTGTCCGCGCTAGCGGCTCATAAACTAAGGATTTTTCCCTACAGGGTACTCACACAGGAGAGGCTAACAAGGATGGCCACGACCCTCCTACACCTCCCTTCAGCAAAGAGCGTCAGCTAGTCTCTCGGAGACGGCGCCGCTTACTCTGATTGCATCCAGTGAGATGATCAGACTGTCAGTAGCCCACACGGAAAGGAAAGGGGAAGGGAAGATGGGTACACACACTCCTAGACCCAGGTAGCTTCCTCACCGGACGATGCCAGGCCAAGTCAGCCAACCATGGGTCGGACCTCCTAAAGATCTACTAGTTACTGGGCTTGCGTTAGAGTAGTCCTGGTCACGAGCTTTTGCTTCACAGGGTACTCTGGGCGTCTTCCGGTAACAGTCATTCACACTGCTTTTTAGCTACAACAGGGAGAGAGTGCACTAGGACATAGGGTCTCCCCTTTCTAGACAGGTCCCTCTTTTGTCCCTGCACTATCCCTAACCTGTTTTTGGATCCTTGCACTCTGCCAGACAGAGGGAGGAACTGGAACTACAGTGGGGTATTTTTACAAGAGCTCTCCATACAAACAGCTTCAGAAGCTACCCATTTACTGACAAAACAGGAGTAATTGGAGGATCATGTTATAATTAAGTGATCCTTCCGGTGGCCACCTTTCTGGTCCTCTAGTTGATATTGAGGCCAGTCTACTATACGGAACTTTTTAGTTTGCTTTTAGTTAGTGGATCTGATCCAAGCACTTCCCAATTCGCTAGAATGCATTCTAAGGGTGTACACCGTGCCCTGCCTGTACTCTGTCCCTGCCCCATATCCTAGGGTGACACTGGGCGTCCCCAGGTCATAACAGGCAAAAATCCAGACCACTGGACTGTTCCTACCTTATCCAAGGGACCGGTTCCTCACCGTCGCCCTCAACTGCTTCTCCACTACTCGAGCGCGTTGCACCGTTGTGCCCTCTGGGGTCAGTCGAACTGCGTCTCCGCCGAGGCCCCCGGTGAAGTCACCGGTGCGCGCTGGGCGTCGGTCGTCGCCGCAATCCGTCGACCACCAGAAGGGATCCAGGCAAGGCTAATTTTAGCCTCAATGCCCCACGTTGGGCGCCAAGAACTGTTGCCGGCAGATAACTGCCTGAGGCCAAGCAACAGCGGGGAGGTCCGTCGCCTGGTGTGCCGCGCCAATAAACACACCAGGGTGGAGAAGCAAACCAAGTTTATTTGAGATCTCAAAGCGGTGCAGGGAGATTGACTCAGATCAAGCACACCTAAAACAAGCAGTCTGTTCCTTTATATCCATGAGAACTTTTCTCACTGACTAGCAATCCCCCGTTTCCCATCCCTCCTCCTCCTTCCTCCCCCTGTAGCAATTACGTAAGCACAGGTGCATTAAGTAATCTTGGCCCCGGCAGCTCGTTAGTAAGTTTTCCTTCTGCAAGTTATCTTGTCCTTCTGCTAAAGGTGCACAGGCCTCATTATTTCTGCTTTAGACCAGTTAGAACTGTTGCAACTGATAACGGCTGTTACACCTGGCCTTTTAGGTTGATTAAAGTTCAAACATGGAGGGACTCTTGTCTGCTGAGGCCTAAAACCAGGAAGGCTCCATACTCTTGTGGCCTTCCACCCTCCTGAGTTACGTAGGGTTATGTTTAGTGACACCGACAATCATTCGGAACTGTTTTAGAACATTTTATTAGATGCCCCAAAAGCCACAACTGAGAGTTAAGGTTACCCGGGTTAGAAAAGCAGCGTGGCTTAGAGGGGAGGTTGAAAGAAGCAATAAAAATAAAAAGATAATGTATAACACATGGATGGGGGAGAAAGGGAAAGATGATAATATATATAAGTCAGAAGCTAGAAACTGTAGAAAATTCGTAAGGAAATCAAAAGAACTCAAAGAAAAATCCATGGCCAGCAGAGTTAAGACAATAAGGAAAACTCTTTATGATAACAAGAACAAAAGAAATCCTAACTATGGTGTTAACATATTACTAGATGTAAATGTCAGAATTGTCAATAATAATGCAAAAAAGGCACAAATGTTCAATACATTTCTGGTTTGTACATTGAAAAAAGCAAGGTGATGATATATTCATATCATAGGAGGTGTCAATGGAGGACAAAATAGTTTCCATTTTTAAAGTGACTAAGAAGGATGTTAAACAGCAGCTACTAAAATATGTCTGGATAACTTGTATCCAAGACTTTTAAAAAAGCTGGTCAAGGGACTCTCTGGACTGGACTGTTGACTTTTAATAAATCTTGAAGCAGTGGGGAAGTTCCAGAGGTCTCGAAGAAATCTAATTGTGCCATTATATAATAAAAAGATAAATAGGCTGAGCTGAGTAACTATAAGCCTGTCAATTTGACTTCCATCCAAAGCAAAACAATAGAGTGGCTGATACAGGACTTGATTCATAAACAATTAAAGGAAGGTAATATAACTAATGCCAACACTGATTTGTGAAAAATATCTTGTTAAATTAACTCTTACTTTTTGAAGAGATTACAAATTTGGCTGGTAAAGGTGACAGTGTTAAGAACATAAGAATGGCCATACTGGGTCAGACCAAAGGTCCATCCAGCCCAGTATCCTGTCTTCCGACAGTGGCCAATGCCAGGTGCCCCGGAGGGAGTGAACCTAACAGATAATGATTAAGTGATCCCTCTCCTGCCATCCATCTCCACCCTCTGACAAACAGAGGCTAAAGACACCATTCCTTACCCATCCTGGCTAATAGCCATTAATGGACTTCACCACCGTGAATTTATCTAGTTCTCTTTTAAACCCTGCTATAGTCCTAGCCTTCACAACCTCCTCAGGCAAGGAGTTCCACAAGCTGACTGTGCACTATGTGAAGAAGAACTTCCTTTTATTTGTTTTAAACCTGCTGCCCATTGATTTCATTTGGTGGCCTCTAGATTTTGTATTATGGGAATAAATAAATAACTTTTCTCTATTCACTTTCTCTACACCACTCATGATTTTATATATCTCTATCATATCTGCCCTTAGTCTCCTCATTCCCAAGCTGAAAAGTCCTAGCATCTTTAATCTCTCCTCATATGGGACCTATTCCAAACCCCTAATCATTTTATTTGCCCTTCTCTGGTCCTTTTCTAATGCCAGTATATCTTTTTTGAGATAAAGAGACCACATCTGTATGCAGTATTCAAGATGTGGGTGTACCATGGATTCATATAAAGGCAATAAGATATTCTCCATCTTATTCTCTATCCCCTTTTTACTGATTTCTAACATCCTGTTTGATTTTTTGACTGCCTCTGCACACTGCCTAGACATCTTCAGAGAACTGTCCACGATTACTCCAAGATCTCTTTCCTGATTAGTTGTAGCTAAATTAGCGCCCATCATATTGTATGTGTTGTTGGGGTTATTTTTTCCAGTGTTCATTACTTTACATTTATCCACATTAAATTTAATGGAATATAGTTAGACTTCTGTAAAGAATTTGACTTGATACCACATGAAATTTTGATTAGGAAACTACAATGATATAAAATCAACACGGAACATATTGGATCCATTAAAAACTGACTCACTGAGAGGTCTGAAAATCTAATTGTTAATAGGGAATCATCGAGCAGGTATGTTTCTAGCAAGGCCCTACTGGGGTCAGTTCTTGGCCCTATGCTATTTAACATTTTGTATCAGTGATCTGGAAGAAAACATGAAGTCATTGCTAGTAAAGTTTGTAGATGACACGAAGATTGGGAGAGTAGTAAATAATAAGAGAACAGGTCACAGAGTGATCTGGAACACTTGGTAAACTGAGCACAATCAAAATATATGAGAATCAATACAACCAAAGGTAAGGTTGTACATCTAGGAACAAAGAACATAGGCCAGCCATACAGCATGGGAAACTCTGTTCTGAAAAGCAGTGACTGAAAAAGACTTGGGGTCCTTGGGATAATGAGATGAACATGAGCTTGCAGCGCAACGCTGTGGCTAAAAGGACTAATGCAATCCTTGGATGTAAACATGGGGGGCTTTCAGTAGGAGTAGGGAAATTACCTATGTATTTGTCACTGGTACAACTGTTAGTGGTATACCGTGTCTTGTTCTGGTGTCTGCACTTCAAGAAGGATACTGAAAAATTGGAGAGGATTCAGAGAAGAGCCATGAAAATGATTAAAGGAAGAGAAAATATGCCTTATAATGAGAAACTCGCGCTCAACCTGTTTAGATTATCAAAATGGTAAGGGGTGATTCTGATCAGTCTAAAGTAACTACATGGCAAACAAAAATTTGATGATAGAGCTCTCATTGTTCTAGCAGACAAAAATAACTAGATTAAGTGACTGGAATTTGAATCTAGACACATTCAAACTAGCAATAAGATGCAAATTTATAATAGTGGATGTAATTAATCATTGGAGCAACATACCAAGGACTGTGATGCATCCTTCATCACTGGAAATTTGTAAATCAAGAGTGGAGGCTTTTCTAAAAGATTTGATCTACTAATAACCACAGCTATTGGACTTGAACCAGGAATTAATTCAAGGAAGTCCTGTGGTTTGTGTTATGCAAGAGGTTAGACTAGATGATCATAATGGTCCCTTATGGCCTTAAAATCTATGAAGGCTTTCTGGCAGTCCATCCATCAACGGTACTAAAAAGCAAGTTGGATGCAACTATCAATGTAATTTAAATATTGCTGTACATTTAGAACTGGAGGGGGAAAAAACAACCAATCACGATGTGGTTCACTGTTTTAATGTATGTTATCACTTTCTCTTCTGAACAATTTTGACAAATTATATTATAGTATGAAATTGGAAAATTAGTGTTGGAGATTTCATATTCTATGATTGTTCTGATGCAGCTTTCTGTAACTGTAATTTACTCTGAAATATTCAGACATGCCTCTCCTGTCACATTAAACAACTTTCCACCTGCATCATTTCATTTGACTGCTTTTGATCTATCTATATTAGAAGCTGAAATCCTGCACAACAGACAGGGCATGAACAGAGCGCTCTGAATCAGTGATGGCATGTTGGATGCAGAACGGCGTATATTTCCCCAGTTGCCACGACGGCCATCAGGGACCAGAGGAGTTTCTGGCAACCCCAAGACTGGGGTACAAAAATGCACATACATATACCAGCCATCCCCACATTGGAGTCTGTGTCAGCACAGGGATGTCTTCAATTTACAATGTTTTCCTATTCTCATACTGTATTGAAAAAATTGCTTCAATAACAGCAAAGGATAGTACGCAAGCAAACAAAGAAGTCCTTTTCCAAAGCCAGCTTGTCTGCCTCACTGTTGTGATGAATGCCTTTGGTACCTGCAGACTTCATCTGAACTTCATAACCAGTTATCAGGTTCTGCTGCCTAAATTACTGTGAAGCTGATGTATCGCCATACCTGAAGTTCTTTAAGTAACCTCAATAGCTTTATTTCAGCACTTCACGAATGCAACATCAGCAAGTGGAGTTTGCAGCTTACAAGCTCTGCTATCATTAGTGTTCATACACATGACAGGTAACATTTTCAAAAGCACCTAAGTGACTTATGGTATGTCTACGCAGAATTTTGGAGAGAGCCTCCCAGCCCAGGTCAACAGACTGGAGCTATCAGAGCTTGCACAAAATAGCTGTCTAGACAGCGCTCTGAAGTTTCAACTCACACTGAAGCTCAGACTCTGAACTTATGCTCCCGAGTCACCTGGGTTCTTTAGAGCATGTTACCCACAATAACTATTTCAGGCCATGTGGTTGGTTTCAATGAAGAGTTTCAAAGGCTTCAGCAAGCAGTGCCACCAATACTCTCACTTCAGTGAGGTGGTACTTTGAAAATCTCTTATCAATCCTTGTGTTCTGAACGTGAATACAAGTCTTTGCCTTAGCATCTCTGTAGCCTGTAGCCTTTCCTGGTGGAGCAAACTCTATTTAACAAAACTCCGTAACTGTACAGAATGAGTTATGTCCTGTAGGTTGCAATTTCTTTACAGGAACTAGGAAGATGGATCTTCCAAGGAAACTGTTGGCTCTGTGTCATATGTTAGTAGTACTACTTTATGAATCACCCTTCTGGACCTATTGGCATATTGTTTTATATTAAAGTCTACTCTACTAGCAGTTACATTAGCCAGAACATGCAGGGCAACCTCTAAGTTATTGGTCTTGACTCTGTTGCTACCAAATAATTTAATTACTAGACTTACCTCCTCTGATGTATATTGAGTAGAGTCCTCTGCATATGTGTGGGTCTTTTTTAAATCTTTTTTTTTCTTTTAGTCTTTTAACTAACTCCAAACATTGTTTATTTGTCATGTAATGCAAATAGCAACAACAGCAGTGGCTATATGAGATTCATATGCAAAGTCCATAAATTAGGGTTATCGTGTGGATCTGTGACACTGAAGGACTTTGCTACCATAAACCAGTGAATTACACTATGACATGACACAGTTGAAAATATATCTTTTCATCACTGAGAGGTGTGCTCTATGGTACAAAATTCAGCAACAGCAAAAATGCTGCATTATGTTATTGGATTATGTGTCACTTGTGATTGCAGCAATATTTAACAAGTTATGAGAAATGGGAGGAAATGTTATATACAGTTATTCTTTGTTCAAACATTTTATTTTACTATCTATTTTTATTTATTAGCAAAATGCCCAAGACTGTGCTTGGCATGTTGCCGTACAGCTAAAACATAATCTCCATCTCAGTGGTTTTACAATCTGTTTGCAGATGTGACCCAAAACAACAGAGCTGATTAAACAGTAGTAGGTGGGAGGATGGAAGGAGTAAAATCAAGAGGATTAGAGGGTTACTCAGCTAAAGCTCTGGACAGCTTGGTGGAGCAAAAATTGTTTTCAGAAATATAAGGAAAGTGGAATCCTTATGATTCATTTCTTGTAATTGCCATGGAGGATGTGGCTTCTGAGGAAGGATATGTCAGATATATTGTACAGACTCTGCAGTTTCAGTCAAACATTGTTTATTTGTCATGTAATGCCAATATCGGCAATAGTAGGGGCTATCCTGTGTTAAATTCACCATCATCAGTCTAGCTGTTTTTGCCTCTAGACACCGAATACGTGGCTGGTCCTGACCTAGTTCACGTCAGTAGGCAGCCTCCCCCATACACCTGATGTAAATCTCCATTTAGCTCTCCAATCACCATTTTATTGCCATAGCTCACGCACTTTTGTGTTGAGCTGGAGTTCCATTTTCAGAAGAATATTGGCTTGCCATGAATAACTACTCAAACCTTGACATTTAACCATATTGCGTTCCTGTTTCCTTTTATTCTTTAGGTTTTTTGTAGGAAGAGTGGGGGGATGGTTATGTGTACACCAGCTTGGACTTCTGTTGTTGTGTGCTGTAAGTAATCTCCACCAGGGGTGGGTGGAGTCTAAGGATTTTAAGCAGGGTTTTTGCAAAGGGCATTAAAAAGTTAGGCACCCAACTCCCACTGAAGGTTAGTAAGACATGAGATCCTAAGTCCCATTTGTGCCAATATTTCCCCTACCTCCTTATTTCTGATCCTGGTGTGACAGGTTCCCGCAGGGTGCCACCTGGAATTAGGGTACCACTGAGCCCTCTGACCCACCAGCCTGGGCTCCCTCTCACACTGTGCTGCTGCGACAAGTTGCAGAGCCCCCCAAGCTTGCACTTTCACCAGCATTCACACAGGTAGGGATATACCCAGCTGCAGTTACATGTGGGCTCTCTAACCACCAGCCTTGGACTCCAGAGCACTACTGTCCTGCCCTGGTCAAATCTGGCCAGTATATAGGTTTAGCACCCAGTCCACCTCTCCCTCAATGTGAAGATGACCATGCACGCTTGTGGTAACCAAGCTGAGATTTCTCCCAGACACCTTAGTCAAATGCACACTGGTTTGGATTAAAACATAAAATAAGTTTATTAACTGCAAAAGGATAGATTATAAGTAATAGCAAACAGATCAAAGCAGATAACCTAGTAAATAAACAAAACGGCAAACTGAGCTTAACATACTAGATAGGTAGGATATGAATTAGCAAATTCTCACTCTGAGTGATAAACAGGCTGGCGGATTCTTAAGGCACAAGCTGCCTTGGCTCTGTAGCTTGGGTTGCCCGGGTTTTCATACACAGGCTAAAAATTCCTTTAGCCTGGGACCATCCATTCCCTCCTGTTCAGTCTTTATTCCTCAGGTGTTTTCAGGTGTGGTGTTGTACGGAGAGTGAGGTCCCATCAAGATGTAATTTCTCCCTTTTATATCTTCTTCCCACTTGTTGGAAAGCTCTTTTGCTGTGATCTGGGTCAAACAATTCCCATTGTGTAGTGCTATCTCTGAGAGGTTTCTGTTGTACACAGTTCCTGAGGTAATCCTTGTGCTTGTGTGCATTTCCCCAATAAGCCATTAACATTGTTTGGCCTTTTTACTGTTGTACCTGAAAGGCTGCTTGTGGGTGTTTTCAACCTCACAACATGTTTCAGTAACACGTATGTAGCCAAGCTTCATAACTTCACATACAACGAAAGCATATACAATCCAACAAGATGTTAATGTCTAGCAGATCAAGACTTTTAGAATGATACCTCACAAGGCATTCTTTGTACAAAACATATCCTAATTACATGACAATGGTGAATTTTGTGATGCCAGGGTGTCATACATGGATTCTTTGTAACTAGTTTCTTCATTTTTCTGAACTCTCCCTTTCTAGAGTGTCACAGTGTTCGTTTTTGTTAGAAGTCCTTCTCCAGACATGATGAATTTAATTATACAGTGGTGTCACTGTTTAGTTGTCTCAGCTATAGTTATTTCTTGAGCCAGCTCCTGTCAGGGTATAGCTACTCTTTTGTGTGCTCTAGCTATGCCAAGAAACAATAATTTAAATGGAAATAAATCGTGTAGAAATAAGACACACATTTTTAACAGTGGGGACAGGTAAATATTGGAATAACTTACCTAGGTATGTAATGGAATCTCTATCACTTGAAGCCTTTAAGTCACAACAGGTTGTCTTTCCAAAAGATATGCTATAGCTCAGACAGAAGATATGGCCTCAGTGTAGAAATTATTCGGTGAGGTAGGTTCCCTGTTCTGGTTTATTCAGGCAGGCAGTGTAGATGATAATCATAATCCCTTCTGGTCTTAAAAATCATTGATTCTATAAGGTGCTCAGAATAAGCTTCTCCAAGCCTTACCCCGGTGTGCAATTCAACCAGTTTATATGTGGGTCTGTCATGTGTGTATAAAGGCAGTGACTTGCATTTTGCATGCATTGCCTCCGTATCTCATTAATATTGAAACACAAAAAAGCATATGCTTTCATGGGTGAATACCCACTTCGTTGGATGCATGTAGTGGAAATTTCCAGAGGCAGGTATGATTATGAAGCAAGAATCAGGCTAGAGATAACGAGGTTAGTTCTATCAGGGAGGATGAGGCCCTCTTCTAGCAGTTGATGTGTGAACACCAAGGGAGGAGAAACTGGTTTTGTAGTTGGCTAGCCATTCACAGTCTTTGTTTAATCCTGAGCTGATGGTGTCAAATTTTCAGATGAACTGAAGCTCAGCAGTTTCTCTTTGAAGTCTGGTCCTGAAGTTTTTTTACTGCAGGATGGCTACCTTTAAATCTGCTATTGTGTGTCCAGGGAGATTGACGTGTTCTCCTACAGGTTTTTGTATATTGCTATTCCTAATATCTGATCTGCTAGAAGAGGGCCTCATCCTCCCTGATTGAACTAACCTCATTATCTCTAGCCTGATTCTTGCTTGCATATTTATACCTGCCTCTGGAAATTTCCACTATGTGCATCCAATGGAGTGGGTATTCACCCACGAAAGCTTATGCTCCAATATGTCTGTTAGTCTATAAGGTGCCACAGGATCTGTAAAAGCAGCAAAGAGTCCAGACTAACATGGCTACCACTCTGATATTTGAAAAAAGTATATATTATCATTAGAAAACAAACTAGTGTTTGTTTATTATTTCAGTGTGTTTTCTGTTCAGTTGAATATATTAGTTGGACCAGAAGTGAAATAGCAGCCATTTCTATATGTTTAAAATTTGGGTTTTTAGCTGAGTTGGAAGGAAATGGTTTGTATTTCAAATAAAGAAAAATAATTTGTAGTTTACAAAGTTATATTTTTAAATGAGAATTTCAAGAAATAATATTATTCTGTATATATTTAGGATAACAGCAGAAGAAGAGAAATTTAAAAAGGAATGGGAAGAAGATTGGAGGCCTAAAGAGTCACCTAAGCCTGTAAAAACTGTAACTGCAGATGTACATCCAGCCCCTACTCCTAAACACAGAAGTAAGTGACTGATTCCATCCTAGTCAGTGGGGGAAACAGTTGTGTTTGAGGAACAATATTATGACTAAACAATGGTCATGGAGATGAGGTGTTTTCACCAGTTCAAATCTAACCTATGGCAGCCATAACTAAAACTTAACACCTGTTGGCTGTTTGAAGGTCTATGAGAGATGAGTTTAGTTGTATCCATCCAGTTCCCACTTAATAGAAATCTGTCACAAAACTCACTGCCACACTCACTGTCAGCCATGTTCACAGTCTCAGCCAAGAAATGTGTTGACATGGAGACTGAACTTCCTACCATGATGATGAGCCCTCTAGGTCAGGTTTGAGGTGCATCATGGGGGGTGTATTTTGCTGTTGTCCAGGCTGTTTCTATTCAGGGAGCCTCAGTCTCCAGAGATGTCAACCTGTCACATTTCATGTACACTAAAAGCAAGATTTTCTTTGAGCTGTTCTCATTCAGAGTTGCTATGTGCTCACTCTGAACACTTTTGAAAGTCTAGCCACTTCATTTAGGTGCCTAAAAAAAACTCAGCTCCCATTTGAAAATCTACACAAAATTTTTATGTACCGTATATGTATATATATGTGTGAATGACTGAGGTGGAAATATGTTGCATTCATAGTCTTATTTAAATCTCTTGGCATAAAATGTCAGTGCATAATGGATTACAGGAGTTATTGGCATTTTGCTACTTGGGTCACATTTCAAAGTTTTTCTGATCTCTTACTTTAAATGAGTGTTGAGCTTTCTGTATCCAGTAGATAATCAGAAAAATACTGTGGGTGACTTGGTTTCATTTCCCTATTTGACATCTTTGACTTGGGAGAGATCTTGAGAGATGGAGGAATAGGATGTGGAGATGTAATGCTGTACTTACAGCTGGAGACACAGTGGCTTGGTGCTCTGGCTTTATTACTGGGAGAAAGGGGAGGGTGTTCGCTTTTTTTAAAAAGGAGAAATCTATATAGAACTTCCTGCTTTTGGCGAAGAAGGACTGGAGCTACCACTAGAGCTGAGGGCAACGTGCAGCTTTCAGCTCATCTGAGCTTTACCAATTGAAACATGTGGATCACCGAGGTCCAAGTCCACATGAAGTATCCAGTTTGTGCAAACCACTGCCAACCCTTCCCCCCAGCTAGGACCCCAGAGTCCTTCCTTTTTAAGTCTTTGGAGGATGTGGGGATGGCTCCCTGGTGTCCTGTAAACTCCTTCCTGCTACTTATCTTTGAGGAGAGAGCGGTTAACCATCTTCCAGCATCTTCAGGTGATGCCTGGTAGGAAGATAATAAATGAACACCTTGTCCCCATCCAGGCCCACTGTGAGGCTGCTTGCCCCCTGACCCCCGTCTGCTGACTCCGACATGGTTCTCAGCCCAGCAGAGCACCATTTGCAGAGTCCTGGGAAAGGGCATATTGCCTACTTATTGTACATAGAGCACTGAATTAGTTATAGAGCTTTGTTCAGCATGCTGATGGGTATTTGTGCATGCAAATGGACTAACAATGATTACTATGGAGAGGCAATGTGGGCTAATGGGTAGAACACTGGACTGGGAGTCTATTCCCAGCTCTGCCACTGGCCAGCTGGGGTGACCTTGAGCAATTCATTGCACCTCTATGCCTAGTTTCCCTTTCTTTAAAATGGAGATAATGATATTGCTCTCCTTGTGTAAAGTGTTTTGAGATGATCACTATATAAGAGCTAGGTATTGGTACTATTATTTATTGTTATTACTGTTTTGCATGTGCAAATATAGGTCTTTTGTGTCTAATGCATGATCATTCTTGGGGACACACTCATCATGTCCTGTGTTTAAGCATTTGTCCCCTAAATAAATCAAGGGATCTGGTGGATACTGTGACACACTAGTGCAAATATTCAGCACAGGCTCTAGCAAATATTTATTTCTTTAGAAATTATAACAAAACTCTGAAAAATGCCCCAGTCTCCAGTACAATCTTGTAAATCACACTGTAAAGATCCAACACCTTTTAACTGTAGCAATAAACCTCTGAGCAAGCTGATCTTTTTAAAAAACCTACAATATTCCTACTCTGCTTGACAAATCAAATACAGATCCATCTGAAATTTTCAACTTTGTGAAATACAGATATATTCAAGGATGGGTGAATTTCTCCAACAGTTGTAGAAAATATCTGTTTTAAACAAATTATTCCCTTCAGTTTTTATACTTTACTGAAACCTGGTCTGAGTTTTATAGAAAGAATGACTTAAATTTTCATTCTTCTTATGAAGAATGACTTTTGGAAGTCAGGGTTTTGACTGATCTGCTTACTGTTTGCTGTTGGCATTCTGA
This sequence comes from Gopherus evgoodei, assembly GCF_007399415.2. Classification (NCBI taxonomy): domain Eukaryota; kingdom Metazoa; phylum Chordata; order Testudines; family Testudinidae; genus Gopherus; species Gopherus evgoodei. Next base: position 108,364,938 of record NC_044325.1, on the reverse strand, counting down.
TGATTTTGCAAGTGGTATGAAAAATGAGATTGAAAAATAAGGATTGAACTTAGGCTCTTCAATGCTAAGGCCCTGATAAAGCAAAGCACTTAAGAATCTGCTTAACGTTAAGCATGTGAGCAGATCTACTTAGTTCTCAGTGGGACCACTTACATGGTTAAATTTATGCATGCTCATAAGTGTGTACTGATTTTGAGGCCTAAGACCTTTGTCTGGCACATAAAGCAAATACATTCATATCTTATGTGGACCAGACACTAGAAGGAGACAAACACTCACATCTCCTACTGTGGATTCCATAAGGCTTGGACACACGTGTTCTTCACTTTTCAGTTGTCTAATCCATTCACGCTGTGGTATCCTTCCCCCCCCCCACCTTTTCTGCTCCCATTCCATCCTTTCTCCCTCTCTTATTCCTCATTCCTCCTTTTCCCTCCCCAGAAAATAATTTGTGCAAATGTTGTAGTCCTTACTAAGACAAAATTCCCTTGAAGGCAGAGGGCATTTTGCCTCAGTAGGATTTATCACAGGGAGTGGATCTGTTCAGTAAGAAGCTGCTGTTTGTGCACTCTAACTTTTCATAGAAGTGCCCATTAACTGTAAGCTTTCCTGCTGGACTGAGCTTTTCAAAGGCAATTGAGATGCTTTGAAGCTTAACTTCTAGATAAAAGACTAAATCAGGAACTGGTTAAACTAAAAAAACCCAGATGCTTTGAAGCACTATTATGCACAACAGGAAGTAGGAAAGTAGTACTGGTAAGACACTAGACTGGAGCTCAGGAGATCTAGGTTCAATTGCTGATTCTGCCACAGTATTCCAACTTGTGCAAGTTGCTTAATCTTTCTGTTCCTCAGTTTTCAAGTCATAAAATGCAAGTGATGATATTTCCTTTCTCCCACTGTTCATTTCTCTTGTCTATTTAAATTGGAAGCTCTTTAGGGCAGAGATTTGTTCTTACTGTGTTTGTGCTGTGCCTCCTGCAGTGGGGCCACAATATAGGGGCTACTATAGTATAAGGGAAAGAGGTGGCGTTTCTCTCTGAAGTTAGACCCAAGATAACTGTTGATGGTCGAACTTAAGAGTAGCCACTAGGTTCCTCACCCAACCTAGCTACAGTGCATTCCAGGCCATGGTGCTGTATGAAGACCTTATTTTCTTCAGGGTAAACCAGGAATTGATTATACCTGGGCTTTTTCATGATATTACAGATCTCAGTGAGGTTCCCTTTTTACCTTGTGGAAACCTCAGTTACCCTATCACTTGTGTCTCCTCATTTCCTCCCGCCTTTGTTTCTTTAGTAGATTTAAAGGGAGTTGCACATGACCAACTTGCAGCAGATGACATGGATGGAGTGATCACGAAGCAGAACAAACAGGTTTGCTCTTCAGCCTTGGCTTCCTATCCTGATTCAGAGTCTTCCTACATTTCGTTTCCTCCTGACAGTCAGTCTTGACACTAGACTGAACACTTTCTATTCTTGCTGCTTTCAGTTGCTAGGGCAGGACCCACAGTCCATTAGATGGTAAATGCTAACAAAATTACAGAGCTCAGAATATGTATTGCTGCTATTGTGCTCTAGAGACACCTAAATGAAACAGACTCTGTCAGTAAATTTTTAAAAAGTGGATGCTATTAATTAAGCTTTGTATCATCAGCAGATTTATGTATAAAAATAGAGTTACTATATGTCCTATGCATTACCCAACAGTATGGTTTTAAACTTCATGAACTTGGCTTTAAGAAAATCTTTTTTTTTTTCCTAAACAAAAATACTTCATATAGGGAATGAAAGGTTTTGTTGTTTCCCTAAATGTTGTGCACAAGCTTGGATGTTTTTGAATCATTTATTTGATTTCATTCAGTTTGTTATTGCTAACAAATTATTACAATGAATATAAAGCAATAGGCATGACAATGTGTATCTAATAACAATGAGAATGACTGTCAGGTTTTGTATAGAGGCTGGCTGTTCCATCTGTTTTGTTTCACATAAAAAGTGTATCAGTAAGGTAAACATGTTAGTAAATGTACAGATGCTGCTTTTTGATCAAATTTGATAAAGGAACTGTCATTTAATACCATAATTTAATACAATGCAACATTGAAGACATTTAATACCATCATTATTTTGCCTTCAGATAGCTTTTAACCAGTTACATATGGGTCCAGCTTGATCTAAACCAGTTCAGGACTTTTCTCCAGCAAATATTTTTCCTTTGCTTTTTTTAATAGCTTTTGGATGGTTTTATCGATATGAAGGAAAATTTCCCACAATTCGCAAGGTACAAAGTGTGTAGAGATATAAGTGAAAATTTGCTGTGGGTTTTGCAATTGAAATTACTTCTTTCTCTCCTCTGTATTTTTTTAAATAAATTGTACCACAGTGTACATTTATTTCTAAATGTGGCAGTATGTGACCGACTATCTTACTTTATATGGATTCACTATATTCAAATGCTTTCTCATTTAACGTGCATGTACAAGCAAGTTTCTTTGGAGTGCAGCTGGAGGGGCTGATCTTTGAAGTACTGAGTGCTCTCAACTCCCACTGATTGCAATGGGAATTGATAGCTAGCCATACGTTTCAGGAGGTGCTCAAAACATTGGAAGACTGGACTAATGGGGTGCTCCCCTCTGCAAATCGTATGCTCCCCATAAGCCTTTGAAATAGTGCTTAAAAGGGAGATTTTCAGAGGCAAATAATAAATGGGAATTGAGTGCCTCGCTCCCATTTGTGCCTTTGGAAATTTACCAGTAAGTGGGAGCTTACGTGGTGAATAGATCTTTAAGAGAAATGAATTTGACTCATAATGGAAGAAAACAATCAATACATACTTTTAAAATTTGGTAAACAGGGTAATATATTTTAAGTATCATCTCTAAAGCATGCAGTAGTGTTTCAAATAATATTCTGTTCCTCTTGGTACATTCTTCTTTTATTTTTCAGTATCTTTTGACACTATTATGAACAGTATATTACTGATGTCTACCAGGTTAATGACCAAAATCAATCAGGGACTTAATGGTGAAGCCATCATAGAGCCAGAGCCAGATCCTGCATTGCTCCTACATCAATTCATTTATAGTTTTGGGTGTGCAAGGAAATCAAGATCACAGCCTGGACTCATCAGCTATACCTACCATAGTAACCATTTAAAAGATCATCTTTTACTATGAACCACAATTATTTCTGTATGCGTAGGATAGGAAATATCTGCAACATCTCAGATACCACTTTGTGCTGTTGTTTAACGTTAACATGTCAGTGCTGACCACCATCTCGTATTCTAGCCAACATCAGTACAGTAGGTTATGTGGCAGAAAAACATAAGGTTTGCTGTAAAAGTGCAAACTGGTTTTACTGCCCAAGTTATTCTGTATAATTATATGCTTTGCATCTCTATATGTTTAGAAGTTCTCAAAGCACTTGGAAAAATATTAAAGGGCGAAACTACCCACTATTCAAATCTACGCACACAATAGACTAACAACTTGAAAACATGTATTTTTAATCTAAACTATTTTTATTTTGTTTGTTTTTAAAATGTTTCAGCCCACACAAAAACAACAAACCAATTTTTATAAAAGAAATTCACTTCCTATTAAAGATATTTTTAGTACAGAGCAAATTGCAAACAGTGAATTATGAATCCATTAAAAATGATCTATGGAAAGGATGACTCAGGCTCTGAAGAGTTTGATTTGAGCTATGGTAGTTTGTTCAGCTAAGATTAATGGGAACACATTGGTATTCTACAGCACCAGAATCATACAGAGAACTCAGTGTGAGTCTTCATCTACAGTTACAAAATGTTACCATCTATCACATGAACCCCCATGCTATATTTACCATTTTTTGTAAAGAATAAAGTAATGTCCCAATGAATGGTATGAACAGTAACTAGCTCTAAACAAAACATGAAAACATTTGTAATACAAACTAAACATCATGGCTAAAACATGGGGATTAGAAATTAGGTGTTTGATGCCACTAAATCATTTTCACAACATAGTCATTTTACCTGTTAAGGTTAATCTGTGCAACAATAGCCAAATTAATTGTGAAGCCAATAAAATACAACCTCACTGATCACAGTAATGCCAAGTTCTAATCATTCACATATCAGGACAGGTCTTTTTTACCAGCAAGAAGAACGCCTGTCTATTTTTTTTTTAATCTTCCAAATGGTTATTGCCTAGATTAGGGGTGTGAGCTGCTACATTTCACTCCAGTATCGCAGGGCTGATAAATTAATCCTGTTATGCAGAGAATAATTGTAGCATGATTGTCACTGTGCCCTGGGTTCCCCAAGCTATAGTGAAGAGCTATTGGCTGAAAAGAACAGCTCATGCTTCCTCACTGTGCTATGTCTCCTCTAACAACCAAGCCTGGAGCACTGCCTCTCACTGCAGTGGCAGTCTTTAAGGAACCAGCCAGCTCCTCTTCACTGTGCAAAACTGGAGTATGCAGGCTATCCTCTTGCACTACTACTTGGCCTCAGGGAACCCAGCAGATGGTCACTGTAATCAAAAGAGCAGGTTTTCTTTCCCTGACAGCTAGAGCACAGACTTCAAAGTCTCTCCAGAAGTTTCAGGGGCCTTTAGTTGCACTATTTTAAAGCCAAAAAAAAATAATTATCATACATGTAAGTCTTATGGTTGCATGTTAGCTCATCTTTAAGTGGCCAGTGCATGTGAGAACATTTAATCCTGTAGCTCCCATGAATGTCCATTTGCCATCCCTAAAATTCAGAGACACTGCCTCCTTAGTACACTGCACTGATCTAAGCCTTTTCTTTGCAATTGCTTGCTCTGTCTTTCCTAATGCATGTTATGCGGTGCTTTGGATGTATGATGCAATAAACGCTTTTTATAGGCTAAAAGGGAAAGGTTCACTCCTACATTTAAATACATGAGCACTTATGTGAAAGCCATCATGAAATTAATGACAAGCAGAAGGGTGAGAAATGACGACATTATGGAACTATTTATGAATATCTTAACTCTCACTTACAACCCCAGCATACTCACATTCTGAAATGTTATAGAAGAGGAAAAAAGTATGTAATAGTACCAACATTGTATGATCCTTAAGTGATGCATAGGCTTTCTGTTTGCCTTCTGAATAAGAAGGCATTTCACCCAATATGATGGGGACTGGGTTTTAGAATTGTTTTAAAAACAGTTTATGCACACAAACAGAATGTGGCTAATTTTCCAAGACAGGTTTTTATATATCTAAAGGCTCAATTGAGCTCAAAGTTTTGCAGTGTTCTAAGCCATTGTAAAGTATACACACTACTATTTTGTGTAATAAATAAAACCTCCCAGAAAGGGAAAGAGAGAAAGAAGTTGAAGAGCGACAGTCTGTGTGAACAGAAAAAGTGTAAAAAGGAACTGGAGTTTGAGCAAAAACTTGCCAAAGAAAAAGAAGGGATGTTGGAAAAAGAAAAACAGCTGAAAATCAACCGGCTTGTACAAGAGGTATGTTGTGATAAGTGTTGGACTATATTTCTTTATAGTTTGATTATTTCCTTCTATTTTATCCTGCTTTTCCTCTGCAGGCAAAACTCTTTGACTCTCATGGGTGTCTGGGACCCAGTTCAGCAAGATATTTGAGCATGTGTCTAACTCAAAACGTGTGTAATCTCACTGACTTAAAAGGTACCTTATAGTACCTCAAGTACCTTGTGACGTGGGCCCTTTGCTTTTCTGCAGATGTGGGTTATTTAAAATAACAAATTCTGGATCTTATTCGGTATACCCGGCAACAAGTGAAGAATACTAAGCTTATGTTGAGATCAGTGCCCACCTTTTTCCTTTTATTAGCTTGCTTTTTTTGGTAATAAAAATATGAATATCTGTAAAAATGAAAAGCAAGAAGTCAGTGCAAGACAAACAAAAAAAAACCGAACTACTAAAAATCAGAAACAATATGACCTGAGGAAATGAAGAAAATGTTTAAATTGAGGTGGTAAAGCATAGTACTATGTTGGATGTAAAATTAAAGGGAAGGCTGAGTTCTTTTCAAACAAGGCATGCACTTAAAAATGGGGAGGAGAAATTATAGCAAACTGCAATAAAAGGAAATGGGAGGAAAGTAGAATATGGTGTGGGTTTTGGGGTTTTTTGCAGAAAGTTTATTAAATCTTTGCATGTCAAAGAGACAGTGGGCCAAATTATCTGCTAGCATAATGCTGTTGGTTTCCGTGGAGAGTTTGTTCCAATGTGTCAGATACTTAAAAAACACAGGATAACAAAATACACTATTCTGTTGCTAACGGATAAGAAACCGTATCCTAAGCTTTCTTATTCACAAGAGCACTTCTTCCTCAGATGGGTAGTCCTACTGGTTTAAAGACTACAGTACTCTCACAATGAGATATTTAGGGGTTTTCAAGGACAGGCCTAATGGAAGGCAGTGAAATAGAAAATGACTCACAAGAGCATGATTGTTTTTACAGAAAGTGTTTTAAAGTCAAATACATGTTGTATCTTCTAATTTTGTGTGTGGTGTAAACCCATTACCCTTTTTTATGCCACGGTGATATGACTAAGGTATCTGAAACAGAGCGAGAAGATCTGGAGGAATCAGAAAAGGTTCAGCACTGGGTGGAAAGACTTTGTCAGACACGATTAGAACAAATCTCCTCTGTGGAGAATGATTCTCCTGAGGTAAAAGAAAGCTCTTGCTTATCCCTCCGCTGTGATAGCTAAATGACTTTTGTATGTTTCCTAGACAGGCAGGGAGGTTTTGCAGTGAGAAGAACCTCTCCCATTCTTTCCCTTTTCAGCCTTTAAGATTGACATAGACAGTATTTAGCATTTGACATCTGCACGTTTTTCAGGGCTCTACCTTCTTTGGGAAATGCATTGCTATTGGTAAATGTGACCACATGACATCCACTGAAAAGCAGCATGACCACTTGACAGTTCTGTATCCTGTTAGCTGACCCTGCTAGATTGGCTAGGATGGCTTTTGCTAGCCATATTCAAACTCGAGGCTATGAGGACTTTACTACCTGTAATAATGAAGCTTTCCAGGCAAGAATGCTCTGATAGTCAGGATCTTGAATGCATCCTAGTACCATGGAGAGAGAGGGATAACAAAGGGCCAAATCATACCTTCACTTGAAAATGTGTAAGGGAAAGAGACAGAAGCTGAGGGAACTCTACAAGAGTCACTTAATAAACTTCGTTCAAATCTTCCCCTTAAATGGGAGGAGTTTGAGAAGAGCGGGCATATAGAGAAAGGTTTATGGCCTTATAAATCCATATCCACAGAGATGTTTTCCCACCATCCTGCTGCTCTGGCTCCCCTCCCAGCACAGCTGCTTCAGGATGACTTCCCTTGGGAATGAACAATAGCAGCTGCAGAGGGGACCCATGGTGATCTCCCACTTGGATAGTTCTATAGTCAGCAGAGAGCAGCTGGTCCTCTGTTCCTCCTGGCCCAGTGCCCAAAGCCAGGTGGCTCTCCAATAGAAGAGACTCTTGAGGAGAGAGAGAGAGAGGTTTTCTGCAGACATTCCCCACACCTTCTGCACTCACTAGCTGCAATCTGGTGGATTGCAGTCCTCTTTGGTGGTGGAAATGAAGGGGGCCAAACTCCTTGATATATTTTCAGAGCTTTGCTGCTCGGAACTATTTACTAGCACACTACTGTATTTACGCTGCCACTAATTACTTTATTTCCGTTAAACTATTTGAGGAGATTAAACCAGTATAAATCAAGAGAACAGGTTGGTTCTGAGAGATTAACCTGTCTGAGGTATTAACAGCCATTATATATTATTATTTGTTATTAATTGTAATATATCTTTAAAACAAGCAGCAGTTCCCAAGGGTTGAAAAGTAGCCTCTTAGATGGTGGAGCCACTCTATGGTACTTAGCTGAGACTATCATTATGGACAGAGCAGTAATCCAGCTGAAGAAGTAAAGTCAAATAGGATAAATATCTTTGCTTTCTCTAGGGGTAACTTATGCCTCTTTAATCATTCCTCCAGGGAGTGGACAAAATAGTGGATAAGAGAATACTGATTAAGTGAACTTTCACAAATATTTTAATATGATCCATGACAAATGACTACCGGAAACATTTAGACCTCATTCGTATAGAACCCCCTTCTCCACTCCCCCAAATCCAGATTAATGTACTCACTTCTTCAGAACATCTAGTTCCTGTATTGATTCCTGTGGAGTTCATAAGCCCAGTAAGGACTCAAGCTCTGCATGGGCTACTCTGCATTGTCTAAGCTCTGCAGAAATTTGCCTGGACAACACCAAACTCACTGAGACTAAATCAAGCACTTCCCCTCCTCCCACATATGTGCTTCACCATCATGCATATAGCTTGCACCCACCAGGACATCATCACTATCACATACACAACCCAGGTGGATATACTTCCAGAACTGCTTATCAGACACTCAGGACTCTAGGGTGGTATTAGGTTGGTTGGGGTATTTTAACCGTGAATTCCCTAGCACTCTATTTTTTCTCTTTAAACTTCAGTGCTGATTAAGGATTTTCCCCTTATTGATATGTATTTACAACCTTTACTCCAGATTTCATGGCTTTTTTTTTCATCTGGTCTGGAAATCCTTTTAAATGACTCTTTAGAATTTCAGGAGCTGCTTGTAAAGTGCTCTCTGCTTACATCAGCCACTTTTGCAATGAGTATTTTTTCCTATTTGTTTTGCTTTTTGTGTCTGCTCTTTTTATTTCCCCAGCACAGCAATTATGTACAGTATTTCTGTTAACTATTTTTTTTTTAAACTGGAGCTCTTTGTACACAAAAAGGCTTCAGGAAAAAGTTGTGTACAGGTATTTTTAATAAGAACCCAAGACCTTACGGTACTGCATTAATTATAGTTTGTGGTGTCCTGCTATTTGCCTTTAGTTTCTTCTGGTCCATGATAGGCAAGTGTACACTTAAGGCAGATCTCTGTTGTTATTACACTAGCTGACAAGTGGACATACTTCTGCTTCTCCTTCTGCTACATCAATGCGGAGGTTTGTAGGTGGTCTGCAGCTTCACACCACAGATCTTGATGATATTAACCTGGATGAAGTTGACAAGCCTACAAAACGCATAGCACCTCTCCCTCCAACACCTCATACAACTTCTACAACATCAGCAGCTCATCCACTTTCTTCATCAAATGTCCCATCTTCAAGAGGTCCAGCCACTTCACCTTCTGCAGCTTCACGGATGACTTTATCATCATCCACTGGGATGCATTCTCCCCCACCTCCTCCCCCTGCCTCCTTACCCAGTCAACCCACTGGATCTCTCTGTCTACCACCCACCCTCTTAGAAGAAAGAATGGGAAACCACAGTTACCATTCTTCTGGCCCAACAGAGTCCTTGAATGGCTGGGAAGCAAAAAATTACAGAGGAAGATCTATGTTTGGACCCATTATCTCTCAAAATAATGAAAAGACCTACTTATCAAGTCCAAAGGTATAATTTCATTATATTCTCCTCTCATTGTATATATACATCATTCTTATTAGTGATGTGTCCAAATAGCAGGTGGAGAATATTTGTGTGTTTGCTCTGCATAATGTTCCAGATCTTCTGCATGCAAATATCTTTAACAGAATGCATTAGTTAATAGCATCTTTTGTGCTTGACCATTATTACCTATAACCCATCATATTTTAAATACAAAGAAATCATGTGACCTATTTATCTATATCTGCACAGAAAAACAAAAAGTAAATTATTTTGTAGTTGAATGAGATATAAAGTATCTATAAAGTAGAATATTAGTATTCAGCTAATATAGTTTAAATATTGTTTTATTGTTGAATTGTTTTACTCAGGGAAAGTAGTGGACAGAGAACGTTAGGTTGAAGTCGCATGCTCAGAAACATTTGAACTTTTAAGTGAGCACCAATAGTAATCCTTTGATGGGAACAAGACTGAACATTCTTACTACAAATCTGAGGGGTTTGTCATTTTAGTAGTTAGTTTTCTGGGGAAATACTCTGATTGTCCCTTATTACAAACTCACTAGGTTTATTCAAAAAGAGGATCTATACTGAATATTTCAAAAAATTCATATATTAAATACTATTATTCAGGGGAAAATATTTCTGTGACTTCATCTTACAAGTATTTTTCTTTACTAAGAACTATAACATCAGGCACATACTTGAATCTTTGTAATAAAAGATCTTTCTGCAGATATTTTACAGTAGTTTCAAACAGTTCAGCTGGGACTCTGTGGTAGTTTTTCTGCATGGATTTGCTGCATTGTGTGCTGCGGTTTTCTGCAAGATCATTTGGAATAATAATGACTGTGTTGTGGGTATTGCAGCTGAACAGGGGAAGGACAAATGGGCAAAGGATTGAAATGACTTCTTAGTTCTCTATGAAAATGTTCAGATTATTTGTATCGAAAGGATAGTTTTATAAGAGTGAATTATAAATCTTTGTTTCATTATAAACAGTCTGATTATTGAAGGGACTCCATAAACATAGTTTATAATCACATTTCAAGAACACTTTAGCTTCTCTGGAATTAGAACAACTGCTGCATCTTTTTATGGAAGATGGGTTTTCTAAACGTGGTTTTCAACCTTTTTGTGCTCAGGAGCCATTTATAAATGTTTATGGCCTGTCGTAACCCAATAAATATTCTGGGGGTGAAGGCCCTGGGTGGTTTCTAATCCACATTAGGCAGCTAAATAAGTGACCTAATCTTCAAAAGTTCTAAGCACCCGCCAGCTGCCACCAAACTCAATCAAGGGTAGGTCTGAGAGGAGATTTTAGCTCTTAATCAATAAAATATTAATATTGGGCCAATCTTACTCTATTATATGCATATAAACCCATTGTTTTGTCTTTGGTGGGGTTTCACATCAGAATCTGGCCTAGCTGTATAGCTCAATTACTAAAGACAAATAGATTATCCACTGTGCCTATTGTGGGTTTTTTTACACCTTCCTCTTACATGTCTGATACTAGACACTATCAGAGACATGACAGTGGAACACATGGACCGTGGGTTTGGTCCAGCTGAGTTCAGAATCTGGCCTGGTGTGCCTGTTTCCTTCTTAAATAGCTTAGTTTATATTATTTGGGCAAAACACAAACATTTGATGTTCCCAAAGAAGTAACTGGTTTCCTTCCTTGTATCTCATCCTCTGAAAATATTAACTGACTCAGTTACTCTCAATCAACTGAATAAATCTATCTGATTTTAAATATGAGACCCTGATGTTAGACCAGCCAAAGTTGAAGTAAACAAAGATTTATTATTCTGGTCTCATAAATATCCTTTCCTAATGTTATACAAATAGGTTTCTAAATCTTTTCAGCATCAATCATTTTCTTCACTATGGCCATTTAATTGCAAGTTCTGCCAGGTGCTTGCCAGTGCTGAAGGAGTGAAATTACCTGTCAAATATTATTGGCTATGAACAATTCATAGATGTGGCATGAATTGATTTTGAGCGTCATAAGTATGATTAGTAGATATGTAGTAATGAAGCTATTATTGTTTAGGGTTTACGAAACACTTCTCATGTTGGCAAAATATCATCTGCATCAAGAAATCCACTGGTATGTCATAAACTTTTAATAATTAATATAGGGTTTTTATGAACTTTCGATGTAATGCTAGTGTCAAGGAATTTTAAAAGGGGATGATTTCAGATGGGTGCAGGATATGATTTCCCCCCTTGAAAAATGGCCATCATATCTTTGGATTCTGGTGTGTAAGGCAGTCATTGCATTTACAATATACCGGGTAATATTGCCCTTCATGTACCAATTAGCAGTGCTAAGCTCTAAGAGTATAAAAGACTTTCTCAACGAGTCTTCACATTTCAACAGTCTCAGAAATATAAGCTTGAAGCATGCATGTTGCATGTACAATATTTTTTCTGTGTACTGTGTATTTGTGTTTCTGTCAGGGAGACATACAACATAGTTACAATCCTATGTACTTTAAATGCAGTTTAGGATAGCGTCACAGCTGAAAAATATAGCTCAATATAAGCAGTCTTCAATTGTTTTACTGAAAGTGTATGTAGACATTGGGTCATATTAGAAGAGATATGTATGCTAAGAAAGGGTGTAACTCCCAATTTCCAGTAGAATGCAAGTATTATGTTAGTAGAAGCTATTTTTAAATTTCTTCCTATAATAAATTCACAGACTTCACAAACTGCTACCATAACATGGGTCTGTTGATTCCCCCTTTATGTTCCATGATACAATACAAACATATACACTGCATCTAGCAAATAACACTTGAAAAAGTATGTGTCCAGTTTGATAGACTGGCATATAGGGAAAAGTCTTTAGAATCCATTTCTTAAAGGTTGTTATGGGCTTAGCCATGCACTGTATACCACTGGTGTGGAGAATGTGTAGAAAGGAAAAAGACAATGGAGAACCTTTTCATCTTCCTGTGGGACAGCAGGACAGGATCCCTCTTTTATGCACAGGAGTGAGATGGGAGAAGACCAAGCTGATGCATTAGCCCTTATAATATATCTGCAGGAAGCATGCTCTGAGGGTTATGGGTGTATCTTGTCCACTAGGTGGGTTAATGCATATGCCACCCACAGCAGCACGTGCCAGCTGGCGGATGTTCAGATACACATGGCTCCTTTTTTAGAGAAGCAGTAATTTTTACCTCCTTCCTGAGATGGCCATTCCACCTTTCGTCAGTCCCACTTGTCTGACAGGGAATATGCCAGTCTACATCTCCACTTCCCAATGCTGCACTGGCCAGGGCTAGATTTGTCGCCTGTGTGTAGAATAAGAACAAACTACAAAAAGATGCTTCAGAAAGGTGTGCCTTTAAAGAAAGAAACCACATATGAAACTATAGTATTTTGTAAACATAGGAAATTGAGTTTAACAGTGATCATAGTTTAATGCATATCAGGAACTTATTTGATTGGAAAATAGTTTCTCTATACTATGGCTATTAGATTAGACCAGTGGTGGGCAACCTGTGGTCTGCGGGCCGCACGCAGTCCATCAGGCTAATCCACTGGCGGGCCGCCAGACAGTTTGTTTACATTTGCACAGCCGCCCGTAGCTCCCAGTGGCTGTGGTTCGCCATTCGTCTGGTGGCCTGCCAGAGGATGACCCTGATGGGCAGGTTGCCCACCACTAGATTAGACTGTTTCACAAAGTTCAGTACCGCTGTAGTGTTCATTTTCTCACAAGGGATGATTCACTTCTGTGCAGAGGGCCAACACAAGGCTCAGGCAACACTTAAGCCTGAAATGGATAATGGGAAAGTTCATTTAAGTTTAAAAGTCCTCAGGTAGTAGTTATCCCATGATAACTAATCTAAAACTTCAGACTCATTTCCTGGTAAGCTGTAAAAAATGGACATTTTTGAAGATGTGAAAGGGACTTGCATAGCGAATATTTTAAAGTCATTTTAAGAGTCTGTAAGCTAGCACCAGAGATATTCCAAGATTCCTATATTTGGGAAAGGTCTATCAGTGATAAGCAACTTGTGGTTCCCAGTATCAGACCAGTATCTCTTCATATCCCCTTGATGTCTTCAAATGTGAAAACACCACTAGTTTATCATAGAAAGGATTAATAAAGGAAAAAGAAATTCACTTTGGTCCCTTCAAAATAGTGATGGTTCATACATCTACTCATATTTCTAAGTGAGTGTGATAGAGAGCTATTTTTCAGAACACCCATTTGCCTGAAAACAGCTCATATTGATTTTGATTCCAGACTGGCCAGATCCAAGTTTCTTCCACTAGGCCACTCTGTAGAGCCAGGTTTCTGGAAATAAGTGAGACTGCTGGAGGTATTATTCTGATCCAGAGTAACTTCAGAGAGTTGATCTCTATGAACCCTCAGATTCTTCTGAGATCATTTAATCAATAAAAGCAGCAAAGAATCCTGTGGCACCTTATAGACTAACAGACGTTTTGGAGCATGAGCTTTCGTGGGTGAATACCCACTTCCTCAGATGCATGCATCTGAGGAAGTGGGTATTCACCCACGAAAGCTCATGCTCCAAAACGTCTGTTAGTCTATAAGGTGCCACAGGATTCTTTGCTGCTTTTACAGATCCAGACTAACACGGCTACCCCTCTGATACTTGACATTTAATCAATGTTAGCAATAGATTTTGTGTGGGTAAACACTACGCTACTCCAGGGAATTCCCTGGTGACTTTCAAAGACCTGACTCAAAAACTTTTCTCTAAATTCTAAAAAATACTCCTTTTTGCTGTAAAAATGGGATTGTGTAACCAATTTACTGGAAATTATTCCAATCATTTCCATAGTAACAGCTTGTACTACATGCATGATATCTGGAATACATCATGTTTCCTATGAGAAATGTCAACTGGAGTGCTGGAGCTGAGTCAGAATCTAAACCCATAGGGCTCAGTCCTGAACTCTTTATTCAGACAAGACTCTCATTGACGTCAGTGGGAGTTTTGCCTGAGTAAGGAGTGTAGGATCAGGCACATAATTTGTACATGTCAGAGGATTAACTCTGAAATTCCTCAGAGTATCTACTGTATTTCATAGAGTAAAGGGATTAATACTGTGACTAACTCTTGATCTTAGCCCAAGATGAGTGATTTTTAATACATTTCTAATGGAATAATAATAAATTACAGACCTGGTGAATTTCACATTAGAAGATCAGTTTAGCCACCTGGCTGCAGTATATCTTTAACAGTATCACAATTCCAATTCAGGTTCGCTATCTCATTACATTCATTGTTTTACCATTACTTCTTTAGCTCTTAAATCAGTTCACTGCCTCTATGGGATAAGTGCCAAATGCAGGGATAAAATTTTCCATCATCCTTCTGAAGTAATGGTTTAAGGAAAAGAAGTCGTTATTTGGATCTACCGGGAATTACATTATGTTTTGTCTTATTATCATTATAGATCAGTTAATAAAATACTTCTGACAGCTTTTTGTTATACTAGTGGCAATAAAATTTAGCAATGAAATGATGTATATTGTGGTGCCCCTGCAATATGATTGGTTTGCACAAATTGCATTATCTGTAATTTTCTTAAATTGAACCCTGATAGCAATTTGCTCCAAGCCCACCTACCCAGCGTCAGCCAGTGGTACCTATAGTCTCTAAGCCAGTCATGCTGCAACCTGATCCTAATTTTATGGTCAGGCCAACAATCAAACCAGAGGCCCTGGTAAGCCTTTTCTAATATTCTTCATTGAGTGTGGTAAAGTTGTAGGAATTTTTCTTGTTGAATTGTCTTTAAAGGTTCAAAGTTTGTCTTTGTGTTCTCCTAACCATAAACCACATTGAATTGTTCTGAATAATCAGATGGTAAGTATTAAAGGTCTCAGTGTGGCTTTGTGAATAATAGTCACTGTTTCTAACAGCAAGGAGTTTAGAGGGGGGTTTTATATTTTTATTTCATAGATTGTTTTGATTTTATCATGTTTGTATTCATTCAAAAAGTCAAATTTGCCATAAGTGGCAAGATTGCCAATGTTAATTTTTGCCTTTACAAGGAAACAAAAGTTATATGATTTATACACATTTCAAATTCTTCCATTCCCAAGGAAAAGATGTACATTGTTAATATTAAATTGGACTGTATAGTAGACTGGTGTTGTGCTTGTCCTGTTAAGTGTTACACAAGTAGATTTTTTTTCACATCTGTTTCCAGTGTATATAAAGATGTATTGTGCTCTGACCAAAATCTTAGACTAAAAGTGTTTGGGCTAAATCTTGCAGTGGTCCCTGGAATTTTGTTGTATTAGGGACTACAAGGCTTGGCCCTTTGAGAGCAGAAGAGATCATGAGTAATTTGGAAGGTAAGGACTCAATCTTGAAGTCTCTAATCTGGAAAAACTACCATATAAGTCAATGGAAGTTCTGTCTGAGTGAGAATTGATGGCCCAGAGCTGCGACCATTACTGGCAATTATTCATGAGAACAATCACATTGACTGAATTTCTTAAATGGATGCATAAGAATGGCCATACAGGGTCAGCCCAAAGGTCCATCTACCCAGTATCCTGTCTTCCAACAGCAGCCAATGCCAGGTGCCCCAAAGGGAATGAACAGAATAGGTAATCATCAAGTGATCCATCCCCGGTTGCTCATTCCCAGCTTCTGGCAAACAAAGGCTAGGCACCCCATCCTTGCCCATCCTGGCTAATAGCCATTGATGGACCTTTTCTCCATGAACTTATCTAGTTCTTTTTTGAACCCTGTTATAGTCTTGGCCTTCACAACATCCTCTGGCAAAGAGTTCCACATGTTGACTGTGTATGGTGTGAAAAATACTTCCTTTTGTTTGTGTTAAACCTGCTGCGTAATAATTTCATTTCCCTAGTTTTTGTATTATGAGAAGGAGTAAATAACACATCCTTATTTACTTTCTCCACACCAGTCATGATTGTATAGATCTCTACCATATTCCTCCATTAGTTGTCTCTTTTCCAAGCTGATAAGTCCCAGTCTTATTAATCTCTCCTCATACGGAAGCTGTTCCGTATCCCTAATCATTTGTGTTCCCCTTTTCTGAACCTTTTCCAATTTTAATATATCTTTTTTTGAGGTGGGGCAACCACATCTGCACTTAATATTCAAGGTGTGGGTATACCATGAATTTATATAGAGGCAGTATGATATTTTCTGTCTTATTATCTATCCTTTTCTTAATGATTCCCATCATTCTGTTCGCTTTTTTGACAGCTGCTGCACATTGAGTGGATGTTTTCAGAGAATTATTCACAATGACTCCAAGATCTCTTTCTTGAGTGGTAACAGCTAATTTAGACCCCAATTTTTTATATTTATAGTTTTATTTCAATTTTGCCTATTACCTCATGAGTGATACTAGTATGATAGGCCCTGATCCAATCCCCATTGAGATCAGTAGAAAACCTCCTTAATGATGAAAAATAAATCACATCGGCACTTAAAATTCTTGAATTTCAGAGTTGTGTTATGAACTCTAAATGCTAAAAATTAACTTGCATATTATCCGTAATTGCCATTTATTAAAATATTCAGAACGTTCTGCTTTAATAATGTAGTGATTCTTGTTCCTCTGTTTTCAACATTACAATTAAAACAGATACAGTAGCTGTTTAAGGATCATTTTTTATCAAAAACACGTTCAGCCCAGAACTGCTATGTTAAACACATTCTCAAGCCACTATGTGCATAAGAGAGCTGATTTTTGCAAGATAAATATTAATTCCTGCCCATGCATCAAGCGGCAGGACCATGATTATATAATGGTAAAAAGACTGCAAATATAGATATGCCATTCAATTGCATACATGGAAATTTCATTTTAGTTTGGAATATGTGAAGTAACTAATAATTCAATAATTTACCAGCATCCCAAGCAATTTGAAATTGCTCAGAAAAAAAGATCAAAATGATAATTCAGAGTTAATATAATTTAACATCTGGAAAAAAATATGACATGCATTGTAAAACTGTCTGTTTGCAAAAGCAGCACTGGTCTAAGTTCAACATATTACATGTATTGTAGCCAACTGCTTACAATTAGTCTTGAAGAACTGGAAACAAGATTCACCCTCAGAAGGAACTTTGTCATTACTTGTTATGCATGTACACACGTTTTCCAAATCACAAGGCTATTCAGGATTGTATTGGGTTCAGGAAAATATAGTAACTACCATTGTAATCCTCATTTTGGACCAAAAATCTCCCAACTATTTCCAAAATTGGAATGCCAAAATTGGAAAAATACATGGGATGCATTTAAAACTGACTTTACTGTAACCACGGAACTAGAAATCTATGCGCAAGTTAAAAGTTCTTAGATTCAGAAGCACACTACACAGTATTTGTATTGGGGTCTAACTGACCCGATAACCAAACACATTTTTAAAATAGCTACAAACTACATAGGTGTCGTGGTCTAACAGACCCCATTTTTAGACAATGAAAACAGACAGCAACAGCAACATTATAAAAGGCACAAACACAGCAAAGTGGCAGTAAATGGTTTACTACTTTGAACAAATGGAGCAGTTAAGTTGACATATATTCTGAACATACAAAATTTTTACATTTTGAACATTTTTTATGTGATTCCTGCCTCATCTCCAGAACAAATGTAGCATCTTCCCTGTTTCTTAGGCTCTGGATCAAACAGGATGCTACTTTCCTAGAAGCCTGAAGTAAGGCTGCTATATTCCTTTCCTGCACCAGTGGTTTCACCATTTCTGTGCCCAGGTCCCTGTGAAACATCCATCTCTTACTCAAACACTTATTATGCCAGGTGTGATTCAACAAAATCCAAACAATATATGCATTCAGACATGCAATGTGCATTTGCAATGCAACTAAGTCGTTGCCACAGCAACAGCATCTGTCAAGTGTGGGCTTGCCAGAAAATAGTATCTGACAATTGTGGCTTCCCCAGAAACTTTCTAGCAAGTATAGGCCTCCCAGAAGATCATTGTGATAGGATTATCTTGAAAGAAACTCAATTTGCTGTACAATTGTGATGATATGTGATGGGAAACATTAACTGGGATCTCACAGACCCCCCCGACACTTTTGGTGCATTTTTTTGAAAAATAAAAACCACTGAAACTGATTATTAAAACAGTGCTGAAAGATTCATAGACTATCAGGGTTGGAAAGGATCTTAGGAGGTCATCCAGTCCAACCCCCTGCTCAAAACAGGACCAATCCCCGGACAGATTTTTGCCCCAAATCCCTAAATGGCCCCCTCAAGAATTGAACTCACAACCCTGGGTTTAGCAGGCCAAACCACTGAGCTATCCATCCCCACTATGAGTCATATAATCATATCACATAACTCCTGCCTCAACTTAAAAGCAATATGATGTTGGAATGCATAATTAAATTAGGGTCCAACAGATCCCAATATCTTTTGAGTAATTTTTTTCACTACACTAAAACCACAAGAAGTATGCAGACAAAACTAATACTAGCAGGTTGTCTGCATCATAGTTTGAGAATACTTAAAGAAGAGGCAATGTTTTGCCAATTATCTTTTATTTAAATTTTTGTATGTGCTTGGGGGCCAAAAGACCCCCCAAAGACTTTGGAAGTGTAGTACTTTCATTTTCCCCATTGATTAACATTGAGGGTTCTAACTGACCTCATTACCTTTTTAATGACTTTTTTGCTACACAAAATCCTACAAAAAGTGGAAACATGGTCAGATTGATGAGGAGTACAAAAGAACAGCACAAATATGTAGGGACAAAATCAGAAAGGCTAAGGCACCAAATTAGTTACACCTGGCAAGGGACATGAAAAGCAATAAGAAGAGGTTCTTTAAATACATTAGGAGCAGGAGAAAGACGAAGGAAAATGTAAGTCTTCTATTTAATGGGGGAGGGAGTGCTAATAATTCATGACATCAAAAAAGCTGAAATGCTTAATTCCCAGCTTCTAGCAAACAGAGGCTAGGGACACCATCCTTGCCAATCCTGGCTAATAGCCATTGATAGACCTATCCTCCATGGATTTATCTAGTTCTTTTTTGAACCCTGTTATAGGACTCGTGGAGGATGAGAGAAGTCCCAGAAGACTGGAGAAGGGCAAACATAGTACTTGTCTTTAAAAAGGGAAAGGAGGAGGACCCAGAGAATTATGGACCAGTCAGCCTAACCTCAATAACTGGAAAGATACTGGAGCAAATTATTGAACTATCCATTTGTAAGCACCTGGAGGATAATAGGGTTACAAAGAATAGTCAGTATGGATTTGTCAAGAATAAATCATGCTGAACCAACTTAATTTCCTTCATTGATAGGCTTACTGACCTAGTGAATCGGAGGAAGCAATAGATGTGATATACCTTGATTTTAATAAGGCTGTTGACAGAGTTCTGTGTGACATTCTCCTAAGCAAACTAAGGAAATGTGGTTTAGATGAAGTTACTATAAAGTGGATGCACAACTGCTTGAAAGGCTATTGTCCAAGAGTAGTTGCAATAGCTTGATGTCAAATTGGGAGGGTGTATCTAATGGGATCCTGCAGGTGTCAGTCCTGGATCTGGTACTATTCACTATTTTCATTATTGACTTGAATAATGGAGTAGAGAGTATGCTTATAAAATGTGCAGATGACACCAAGCTAGGTGGAGTTGCAAGCTAGGTGGAGAGTAGGTTTAAAATTCAAAATGACATTGACAAATTGGAGAATTGGTCTGAATTCAACAAGATGAATTTCAATAAAGACAAGTGCAAAGTACTTCACTTAGTAAGGAAAACTTGAATGCACAGCTACTAAATGGGGAATAACTGTCTTGGTGGTAGTACTGCTGAAAAGGATCTGGAGGTTATAGTGGACCACAAACTGAATATGAGTCATCAGTGTGCTGCAGCTGCAAAAAAAGGCTAGTATGATTCTGGGGTGTATTAACAGGAGTGTTGTATATAAGACACCTGAGGTAATTGTCCAACTCTACTTGATGCTGGTGAGGCCCCAGCTGGAGTACTGTGTCCAAGTCTAGGTACCACAGTTTAGGGAAGATGTGGACAATTTGGAAGGAATTCAGAAGAGAGTGACAAAAATAAAAGGTTTATGAGGAAAGGTTAAAAAAACTGGGCATGCTGAGTCTTGAAAAAAGAAGACTCGGGGGGGATGACTCGATAAGAGTCTTCCAAAATATTAAGGCCTATTATAAAGAAGACAGTGATCAATTGTTCTCCATGTCCACTGAAGGTAAGATAAGAAATAATGGGCTTAATCTGCAGCAAGGAGATTGAGATTATATGTTAGGAAAATCTTTGTAAAGTAGATAAGCTCTGGAATTGGCTTCCAAGCGAGGTCATGGAGTCCCCATCATTGGAAGCTTTTAATAAAAAGTTGGACAAATATCTGTCAGAGATGGTCTAGGTTTACTTGGTCCTGGCACAATGCAAGGGGCTGAACTTAATGTCTTGTCAAGGTCCCTTCCAGCCCTACATTTCTATGATTCTCTGAAAAACCACAACAGGCAGGATGAGAAAACCAATGTGGAAAGATGGACCTCATCCTACTTTGAGAATTCTTAATGTATGGAAAAGCACATATTTAACATGAAAATTTGTGTTTACATTTTTGTGCACATTGGAGTCAAATAGACCCTAAAACATTAGGAGGTTGAATCTCATTTAAGTATTATGAACCAATACTCTGAAAGTGCTGCTAGGCAATCAAATGGAGGCTTGACTTGCTCCTGTGAATAATCCGAAGCAAGTCAATGGGGCTCTCATTTATGTTAAATGAGTAGCATTTGATCCTTAGTCAACAGAACTATTCCTCCAAAACAGACCTCAGAATTCCACAATCAAACTGAACTAATTTATCAAGCAGAGACATTTGAAGAATGCCTCCATCCAGGACCAAATCCTGTTGTCCTTACAGCTTACCCAT
Organism: Gopherus evgoodei; assembly: GCF_007399415.2. Lineage (NCBI taxonomy): Eukaryota > Metazoa > Chordata > Testudines > Testudinidae > Gopherus > Gopherus evgoodei. Next base: position 108,343,550 of record NC_044325.1, on the reverse strand, counting down.
TCCTTAGAAGAATTCTCTGTTATTCAGTGGAATTCACCCTGCAAGATGGGGAGTAGCCTGATGGGAAAGAGGAATCTTAAAATAACTCTCTTGTCATTCATCCGTACATTTTCAAAACATTGGCCAAGTTTTTTGCATTAAAGTTTCCATTGACTTGAGTGGGAATTGTATAACAGACTGAGCAGATCTCGCTTTGAAAATTGAGGGCTGAAATGAAGCCTGATAAACAAAATGATTTTAAGAAATCTCGTTAAATGGAAATGTGCATTAATTATCTAGGGCCTGATTCTTTCCCCCCAACCTCACATTCAGTAATACTTGACTGCATGATTACTCCCCATTGAAAGTACTCAATGGAATTAGTACTACTAAATGTCAGAGTGAACCAGGCCCTTTATAAGTAACAAGGATGAAGAGAAATTAGATAGGTTGGTTGATCTTTATTTACAGGAAAAAAATTAATGTCTGCTTTGGCACTTTTCTTTCTTCTTTTTTTTTTTAATTCTTTTATTTTTTGCAGCCACAAGAGATGTTTAAAAGGATGGTGGTTTACAATTCATCATTTAGATCTAACAAAAAACAAGTAAAATAACACTTTCCCTCTTTGTGTGGTATTTTTTTTGTTTTGACTGTTCATAGATGATAACCGTGTCTTTTTCTCTCTTCTTTTTTGTTGACCAACTTTTCAGACCAAAGATGCACTACTGCCCTAATGCATGGAAACTATTAGTCTTTATAATATTTCAGTGTGTGCATGTGTTCACCTAAACAGATGCTAAATATAGAGAATGAGAAGAGAGTAGATACCATAGGACAAATTCTCTCTTCAGCTACTCACGTACTCACTGCTAGTTTTAGGGTAGTTGGGCATCTATAACCAAGGCCAGAATATAAAAAAATAATCAATTGTCTGAGCAGTGCTGGTTGTTTCTCTTTGTTTCGCACTCTGCTTGTTGTGCCATCTGTTGTAATAGGTGTATTATTTTCCAGAGCATTATTATTGATTGACTAGTTTTTTTAACTGAAATCACAGGAACTGGAGATGGAAAAGAGCTGTTAAATCATCTAGTCCAACCCTTTTCCAATACAGGATTGGTCCCCATGATACTACTTCTAGTGCTTCTGTCCAGTTTCAAATAAACCAAGTGATGAGGTTCCCTTGGAAAGCTATTGTGTGGTGTAATACAGCTTGGTCACATTTCACCATGATGAAATAATACTGGTCATTGCTTAACATGAGGGGGAAAAAAAATTCTTTGCTGTTAAATGTGCCAAGTCATGTACAAGCACCTTTACTATTGCCAGTTATGTTGGATTCGTTACCATGTTCTGTGGAACATCAGTAGAGCATGACCGTGCAATTGTTTGAATTCAGAGCCAGCAGTGAAGAGCAAATCATAACTGTTTTCTTTGATTTTATTAGCTTTGTGCCTTTCGTGACATTTATTTTAACATGGGTTTTTTTAAAAAGTGAAGGGTTTAATAGATTTTTTTTTTTAAGAACAATCCAGTTTCAATGCAATATACTAGATATCGGGAAACTAAAAATTATTGATGATGGAAAAATTTACGCTATACATAATATATTCTCAGATAAATGGAGACTTAGTATTGTATGCATTAGATTCAGAGCTGCTGTGTTTTTGTAAGCGCTGTCAAATTAATAAACAATTTGAATAGCTGTGAAATGTGACAAATCCCTTCAGTCCACAGGCAGCAGGACAATCATGCACTGACAAATAAGATTAAATCTCTGGTTAAAATGCACTTTTCTGTTTTATTACTCCTCTCCAGATATGATATTGACTAGAAAAATGGAGAATGAATTAGAATTAAACAGCATATTCTTTGAGGGTGGACATGTTTTAATCATTAGTATTTTCCCTTGTGGTTTTTAAGATTCTCTGATAATCAGACTAGTAACATGTGAAACATTGGCCCAGATCCTGCAATTGGATCCATATGGATGGACCTCTGCAGCCATGCAGAGCACCAGTGACTTGAGTGGGGCTCCACAAGGTTGCAAAGATCTACTTGTAAAAATACAGTTTTGGATGAGCAAGGAATACTGGATTGGTCTCAGACAACAAGAAGTGGGATTCTGGAGCTGATTGCTACTGAATGATATTATACTCTGCTTGTATAACGTTAGCATATTCAGAAAACCTATTCATTTATTTTTACTTTATTTTAGTTCTCCCTGGTTGTTTTGGCATTTTTTATTTATTTGTTGTTATTTTTTTTAATTGCTTGGTTGCTGCTAAATATGTAGGATGGGATTTCAGTGGCCAACTCCCTCGGCTTAGCCCCTTTGCAACTTTTAACCTTATGCTTCGTCTAGAAATCTATGCAAATGGCTGCTTGGGCTATCAAATATATAGTATTACTGGAGTCATTCTGTTCATAGTTACATGCATTCAATCCCAAGAACCCAAAGTGGGGTTGCATGGTTAGTAAATGAACAGACTTTGACCACCTACCCTCCAGTAGAGCTGGGCAACATTTTTGGACTAATAATTTATTCACTGAGAAACACAGTTTTGGGTCATCACAACTATTTGCAAATTGTGTCAAGTTTGCAGAATAGTTTTGAGCGAACCAAAAAAAGTCCAACTTAGTAATGTTGAAGTGAAACTTTTCATTTTGATTTTCAGGCATTTTGATGAAAGGAAAGGAGGATTAGATTCAGCAAATGTGAGTGGTGGGAATGAATGATTATAAATTGCTGCTGTGAATAGCAGTGGATAGTCAACAGGCTAGGCAAAGAGAGTGAGAATAATTCTACAGGCTGGTAGTTAAGGGATTCACCTAGGCTGTGGGAGGCACAAGTTCAATTCCATGCTGCAATGACTCTTTAATTCCTTCTGAAAAGTGGAACAGTTTCAAGAGGAGAGATTGAAAAAGTCCATCCCAGAATATCCCATAGCCCAGTGGTGAGGGCACAGTCCTGTGGTGTCGAAAGACCCAAGCTGAAATCCCTTCTCCACATCAGGTGTAGGGGGAGGGGGAGAATTGAACCCAGGTGTCCCACATTTGAGGTGAGTGCCCCAATCGCCAGGCCTATAAAGAAGGCACCACCACCTCCTTCTTCTTATCCAGCAATCTTGTGAATCTACTTCTCCTTTTCTCTCTTTTTTTGGTCAAAATGCCTGAAATTGAAACAATTGGTTTTGAATGAAGCATTTTGTTTTGACTTGAGGCATTTTTGACTTTTCAGCTGACCTAGAATTTTTGAAAAGTGTCTGTTTCAGTTGACCCAAAACAAAACTTTTAAAATATTTTTGGAATTGCCTATGAACCAAAAAAATCCACGCTTTATTCATTCTATCTTCTAGTCCCATGAGAGGTGATGAGTCTCTTCCCCAGAGAGGCACTCCTGTAACCTAAGGGCAAGATTGGGCCTTTGGTTTCTTTTTCATCTGGTTTTGCCACGTGACTGAAATATTAGCCCTCTCCTGAATGTGCAGTGTTTAGAGCACTGAATATACTATAAATGACTGTGGTGCCATTTGTCCTGGCAAGATTTAATATATTTCGAAGAATGTATGGCATTTGTGTGCTTATTGGATCCAGATTATGTTCTCTTTTTGTTCCAGGGTATCTATGTACCTACATATTTATGCTGTTGTTTAAAATATATTTTCCCAAGAAATTTTTCTTCAGGGGCAACATCTGGTTTTCAAGAAGTTGACCTTTGACTATGGAAGGTCAGGTGACTTGACCTCGGTTACATAATGAAGCAGTAGTTCTGACCAAATTAGAACTCCTTGCTCAAGGGTTTTTGCTCCAACACTATGGTTGCCTAGACCAACCTTACCTCCTAAAATCATATAGATAAATGAACTATTTAAAATCAGTTGTTCACCTGGATCAGTCTGGTTTCCATTTTCATTGTAAAATTTACAATAATTAAAATATAATCATAATGTTAATTTATCAAGTATCTAACATGCTGTCTAGGTGCGTGAATACAACGTTAAGGGTGAAATCCTAGCTGCATTGAAATCTATGGCAAATCTCCCATTGACTTCAGTGGGGTCAGGATTTTATCTCCTAAGATTTTAATTAAACATGCTTAGTACTGAGTGAGTTGGCTAATTGTTAACTAAAAGATTTATCAAGACCTCCTCTTAGCCCGTTCACCAAAAGGGGTCTTAAACCCCTATGCATCATCCTGTCAGGGAAAAGGTATAATAATGGACAGGGTCTGAAGGGCTAACTCTCTCAGAGCAGTGGGAGCAGAGTCGAGTGCTGGAATTGCAGAGTGAGAAGCACTGGTGCCATGGGCTCTGTGTGAGAAGCACTGCTAAACAAGAGAGCAGTCACAATAGCTGAGTCTGGAGTATTCTTCAGATGCAGTCCTGAGCATAGCATACTGCAGTAATTCACGCTGGGGGTGAAAAAGGCCTGTATGACTCTGGTAAAGTCAGGGGCAGCTCCAGGCCCCAGCACGCCAAGCGCGTGCTTGGGGTGGCAAGCCGCAGGGGGGTGCTCTGCTGGTCGCTGTGAGGGTGGCAGGCAGGCTGCCTTCGGCAGCTTGCCTGCGGAGGGTCCGCTGGTCCCGCAGCTTCAGCGGACTTCCCGCAGGCCCACAGGCAAGCCACCAAAGGCAGCCTGCCTGCCGTGCTTGGGGCGGCAAAATGCCTAGAGCCGCCCCTGGGTAAAGTCCATGCCCCAGAGGAAAGATCACAATTGCTTTGACAGATTCAGATGGACAAAATCACTTTTAGTTACTGCTGCAACTTGGGCATTTAAGAGCAGCCGAGAAGACAATGGGCACAACATAATGCTCCTCTTGTTAATAAAAGGTGGAGAAACCTTTGCTTCTGCTAGACATTTGGATAGCCAGGAGACTCTGTCACCTGTATTCAGTGAAACAGAGACTGAGTCTGAGGGTAGATGGAGAGGCCAAGCCAGACCAATGAGACTGATATTAAGCTTGGCACCCCTGGCGTGTGCCTAGTATCCCTTCACCTATCGTGTCAATGATTGAAGGACCCAGACTCCCACAATCAATCTTTCTGTCCCCAAGTGTCCATAGCCCCAAATTATGGCAGCTTAAAATGGCGACGGAAGTGCTGCTGCTGCCAGAGCTGGATGCACAAGCAAGACTCTCCAAGCTGCAAAAGTTATCAATACAGCGACACCCCCCCTTCCAAACAGAATTAATGCCGAACTTTCATAAACCTCAACCCCCTACCCACGCTGCTCACCAGCAGCTCCCAGAATACCCTAAAGAATGTCTCACCTTCTTGAGATGAGATAATCACAAACAACCACCTTCCCACACATGTTTCTTACCCCCCTAATGCTGTGCTTAAGGTAATGGGCTTGGGCCTGAAAGCTAAAAAGGCAGAGGATCCCTTAAAAATTTAAAATAAACCCATCTCAACATAACTCTCACTTCACCACCACATCCAACATAAACAAACCCAGAACCAGACCCATCTCCAATCCCACAGCATCTTCCTCCATACTTTAACACCATCCCCACCAATGTATCATGCACGTAAAACCAAAAATTATCAAACATCTATTTCTATTAATAGTCACAGTGACTTTGGTGATGGTAGGGAAGAATGGAGCAGCTTTGTAAAGGACTCAGCCCCGTGCATACTGAGCCACTGTGACTGACAATAGAGCACCAGATTCTGCCACCCTTAGTCAGGCCAAGCAGTGCCTTACTCTGTGAGCAGTCCCATCACAGATACTACTCTGAGAGCGAAGGAGGTAGAAAATGGCTCACAATGCTGACCATATGGGGCCAAATCCTGAGAGGTGCTGAGGGGTTGGTCAGCCCCCTCACCCCGCCAATTCCTATTATCTTCATCAACTCTCCAAATGTGGCCTATAATCTTACCAACTCAAATTGTCATCCTGAACACCCTCTTCTGGCCCTCAAACAAGCCCCTAACGTCTCTGAGGCCATCATCAAAAGCAAGCTCCCCACAGACCAGGACACACCAACTCAAGGCAGCACAAGACCTGCAAGAACAACAGATGCAAAACTTGTAGACATCTCTCCACTGCTACAATGATCAACACCCCCCACAACACACCTTTCAACATCTATGGTCCTACACATGTGGTGTACTTCATCCAGTGCATGAAATTCCCCAGTAACAACTGTGTGTGCAAAAAGATATTACCTCACCCACCTGGTCTAACATCCTATAATAAGGATATTAAATATCTATGTCAGGAGGAATATCAGCTACCTGCATGTCTTTCTCCACGTTACGTTCTAACCATCTTTTGTAGTTTAGAGTAGTTTTCTCACTAGTAATTTTGGTGGAATTTTGTGTGTGTGATCTGAATATAATTAAACACTTATTTATTTTCAGGGCTTCCAGAAGTATGTGGAAGATTTTGACCCCTATACAATGGTAAGGAGAAGATTTAATTATGCCACAGAGGTTAAGATTAAATGATGTGGGGAAACATAGGGTTACATACTATCCTTGTAAAAGTAGCAAAGAGTCCTCTGGCACCTTATAGACTAACAGATGTTCTGGAGCATGAGCTTTCATGGGTGAATACCCACTTCGTCGGATGCATGTAGTGGAAATTTCCAGGAACAGGTATATATATGCAAGCAAGAATCAGGCTAGAGATAATGAGGTTAGTTCAATCAGGGAGGATGAGGCCTTCTTCTAGCAGCTGAGGTGTTAAAACCAAGAGAGGAGAAACTGGTTTTGGCTTGCCAACTACATGAATGGCTTGCCAACTACAAAACCAGTTTCTCCTCCCTTAGTTTTCACACCTCAGTTGCTAGAAGAGGGCCTCATCCTCCCTGATTGAACTAACCTCGTTATCTCTAGCCTGCTTCTTGCTTGCATATATATATACCTGCCCCTGGAAATTTCCACTACATGCATCTGACGAAGTGGGTATTCACCCACGAAAGCTCATGCTCCAAAATGTCTGTTGGTCTATAAGGTGCCACAGGACTCTTTGGTACTTTTACAGATCCAGACTAACACGGCTACCCCTCTGATACTTGATACTATCCTTGGTTTGTGATGTGCCTGTAGAGCTCCCTTTGAGACCAGAGGTAGTTCAGCTAAGGAAGCAGATTGTCCTCAATGGACTAGTGTTCTGTTCTTCTCAGAGCTCTGATTTAGAAGAGGTGCAAACCTTCCCTTGTAAACTACATGCTTCATCTGAATGATTTCATGCAGCTGCTTTGTAAAGGTGGAAATGACTAACTGATGTGTCTTTTGATAGTTTTCAGCAGATCAGATCATGGGAAAAGATGTGCGGCTGTTACGTATTAAAAAGGTAACCCCTGTAATTGAGTTGAGACATTTTGTGGATCTGGTGAGCTCCTGATTTTTCAGAGTACATGGGGCACATGATTATATTGTTACTGTCTACCCTTGCTGAATCTCCTGTCCATCACAGCATTGGGACTTCCCTCTGACAAATGACAGGAGATTTGGGTGGTGAAGGGAGGGAAACACTAGTGCTTCCCCACTGCAACCTTCTCCTGCACCTGCTCCCTGCTAACTCTCCCCACGACTTCCTCAATAGCATTATGTTTTCATGTTTCTCCGAAACACCTAGGACTCAGAGGGGTATACAGAACAAAGCCCACACACAGGTCAGGGGACCCCTACAAGCCTAGTCTTTATTAAGAGCCTAATTCTGCCCAGTTCTGAGTGTACTCACCACATAGTTGCTGCTCACCACCTTGCAGAGTCAAGCCCTGTGACTAATCCAGATGCTAACTATGTGTCATTTTTGAGCTGATATGTTTCCCTAGCCCTTCTTCGTGCACCCAGATCATGAAATGAGAAGACTTGAGTGGAAAGAGCAAACAGTGGTCACAAAGTGATCACAAAGCAGCACACTTACTATTGGAGACATGTACCTATGAAAAAAATGCTAAAACCAATCTTGTGTGATACACAAAAGAACGATGTGTACAAATGACAAGTTAGAAAGCAGTCAGTACTGATTCCAGCTCCCTCATGCTAACACTAGGGAGAACATTTTCAAAAGTGAGTGAGTTTTGAAAATGGGACTTTGACTTAGAAGCTTCTGAAACTTTTATTTCTGAGCTAACCAGAAGCATGGACCCCAGTTTGGTAAGTTACTTAAGTGTATGCCTAATTTTAAGCACGACTAGTTCCGTTGACTTGGAACTACACTTGTGCTTATAGTTAGGTGCATGCTGAAGGATGTTCCTTGCTGAATCAGAGCCATAAGGAGGTTGAAAACTCAAATTCCTCAAGCCACACTCCCATTCCTGTACCCCCACTTTACAGTTCACACCAGATGAATTCTTAATCAGGAAAAACATTAGTTTCCTTAACTCTTATTAAGTAGACAGTAATGGTAACGTCTAGACAATGTAATTATAGGATCTTAGGACCAATTTACATTAGAATTAGGTCGACGTAAGGAAGCTTATGTTGACATGACTCTCTAAATGTCTACACTACAATGTTCCTCCCACCAATTTAATTCACCTGCTATGCCAACCTAAGAACTCCATGAGAGGTGTAGTGCTTAGGTCAATGTAGTTATGTCGATGCTGCCTTTGATGGCAGGGCTCCAGCTGTCAATGCCCCATGTCAGTCAGTGCAAGCACTCTTGGTGATGTGCACCACCAATAGAAAGAGTAGAGTATGAACATGAACAGCCGTTTGAATTATTGTGCTCAACCTAAGTCGAATTAATTGTGTGGTATAGATATGCCCTTAGATAGCAGTGGGGTTGGCATACTATAAAATCTATGAATCACTGCAGGTTTGCATCTCCTTCTCACAGCTACCTCTTCTTCCCACTTCAAAACTTCATGTTTTTTACACTTCATGTAAAAAGTCACCACAGTATTTAATGCTAACAAAAATAAATCTGAATTTGTTTATTATTTAGTTGTAACACTAGATTTTAAGTCAATCTAGGTAACTTGCACAGTTCAAACTCTCTAAAAAGATAAACTATTTTTTCCTGATTTTCTTCTTTTGCTAAAAGCATGTTCAAATTGTAATGAGTCATACATTTTTATTTCAATAATGTGACATTGTTTTGTTTTATTGCTGTTATTTCACCATTTCAATATAACACTGGTCATTCTTGGACCTCTTTGATTGAAATAACATGGAAGTATTATGTCCATTATCTTATATGAACTAGTTTGATGCTGACCAAGATTATCAAAAGGGATTAAGTGATTTTGGGTGCTGAACTTCAGACACCTTAAAGAGGCCTGAGTTTCCAAAGATGCTTAGAATCAAGCCTTTCCTATGTCTCAAAGTGCCCACTCGAAGAATGAGACACTCAAAATCACTGAGCACTTGTTAAAACCTTGATCACTGATACTACCACAGAATACACCATGGACCTGATCCTGCAACTATTATGTGTTCACTGTAAGGGTGGAAGGATCAGGCACCTACTGATTGTGATGTCTGTCTGTAGCATATTCTGAACTAAAACGTTTTCTTTAATAGGAAGGACGATTAGATCTTGCAGTAGAGGGAGGCATTGATTCCCCAATTGGAAAAATAGTAGTGTCTGTTATCTATGAGGGTGGTGCCGCAGACAAACACGGTGAGTACCCTGGGGAAAGTCAGAAGGATTTTGAACCTGGTTCTAAAGCACTTCATCTGTTAGCCTCCCAAGTTTACGCTTTCTTCCTGACTGGCTGATGCCTGTAAGCACCAGAGAAATATCTGAGGCAGATTAAGTCCCCAAGAGTTTCATGTTCAGAGCCGCTTCAGAACTAGGCCCTTCATTTGGGAGTTGGTGTGGCTTACAGTAAAAAATAATTGGAATTGGCCAGATTTTCTGGCAGGTTTCCACTAAGTATAAAGAAAAAGCCACAGCTGTTGTCATTTTAGCAGCAGCAGCCTAAGGCCAGTAATTGGGAAGAGGAGAAAGATGGAGAGCTACTTTATTATTAACAGCCCAGTTCTGTCACCCTTGCAGTGTAAGTCATCACCATTCAAACAAGGGTGACAGAGTCTGGCCCCAGATGATTATTTCGAGAATGATGTTAATGCGAGTTCTGAGTGCAAAGGGCCTACAAGGCAGACAAAGACTAATCGAAAAATATTATCATTCCCATTTTAGAGAACAGGGACTGAAGCACAGAACAATTGTAACTTATCCAGCATCACACAGGAAGTCTGTGGCCTTAGCTACCATATGGTGGGCTGGGTGCATAGCAGTGGCAGATCATTGCTGGGAGAGCTCCTTGGGTGGGAAGTTAAATTTACAAAATCTCTGGTTTGTTTTTTTTTAATTCTTGTGAGGATCAGAGAACAGGGCAGTTCAGAGATAACACTTAGGACTTGTCTTCACTATCATGCTGCAGCGGCACTGATGTAGCACATTTGGGAAAGATGCACTATTTCAGCAGGAAAGCATTCTCCCATCGACGTAATTACTCCACCTTAGTGAGGGGCGGAAGCGATGTTGGCGGGAGAGCGTCTCCCACCGACATGGCGCAATGTAGACACCACTTTATATCAATGTAACTTACATCATGGGGGGGGTCACACCCCTGAGCGACATATATTACAGCAACTTAAGCAGTAGTGTAGACAAGCCCTTAGTCTTCTGTTCCATATGTAATTCACTCTCTAGTTCCTAAGAATGCCCCTGATCCTGCAAAACAATCCTGCAGGCATGAGAATCTGGGTGTAAATGAGGGGAAAATGTAGCTAAGTACCTAATACCTTTGGCTTCCCTGTTTAAGAGAATTCACTGTCAGCAAGTTTCAAAGCCACTGTGGTGGCTAGGAACCCATTTCCATAGTTAAGGACCTACCTGCCATCTGTACCTTTGAAACTTTCCCCCTTAATATTACCATAGTGTGTTCATAACCAGAGACTGATTAGCCCTTATTGGCCACAACCAACAGAAGAATGTTATGCTCGCTGCCCCAGCACCTAAAGCTTCCACTTATTTTCATTTACAACAAGCCACCTTCTCTGCACTACTGCAATGTACATCTAGGAAAGATTTCAGGCTAATTTACATAGGGATGTTTGTTGAATGTGTGTGAAGAAGCAGCATCTGGGAGAGAAGTCTGTGACAGAAATGATGTTGCTGCTATGGTATTTTTGCTTCACCAGGAGGCATCGTGAAAGGGGATGAAATAATGGCTGTGAATGGCAAGATTTTAGTTGATGTGACGCTGACAGAAGCCCAGACAACTCTAGCCAAAGCCTGGAATGTGGGTGGGGTAAGTGAATGGGTGTTTTCCCCCTAAGAAGTACTCAGCAGCCACACAAGTTGCTTGGTTTAAATATATTCTGCTCTGGGCAGTTCATGGTAAGTCTTTCCAAGATGTTAACATTGAAAATGAATTGGGAATTGTCAAGGACTTTATCACAGCATCATAGTTTTATCTAATCCTTCACAAGGGATGCACAAAAAACTAGTGTTTTAGCTACAGTGAGAATCTTCTAAACAAGGATGATATCACCTAATAAAATTGCCCAGTGCAGGGTATAAATGATCATCCTAAGAGTCTGATACACAGCAGTGGAGAAAATATTTGTTGATTTTGGGATGTAATTCAGAATTAACCAGCTTGTTAAAACACTCCTTAGACTTCTGAGACTGACTTCAGCCAGTATTAAATAGATCTTTTTCCTGTTGCCCTTTTCCCTCCTAGCAATGGATTCCTCCATGACTCTTCTCATGATATTGCCATGTTGGTACAGTAGCCTTCCCTCTGCACCTCCTGCTGTGTGGAGTAACCTCTCAATAGATCTCTGACTCATCAACTTTCCACCTATGAAGTTGCTTGGATGTGTCTGAGGGCAGAGTTTGTCCCTTTTATGCTTAATCCTGATCTGGTTGAAGCTCTCTGTGAAAGTTCCACTTTCAAAGGGTCATGTAACGAGAGAGAGAATTACTTGGCTGCTTAAGTCTCTCCTAACCAGGGCCGGCTCCAGGCCCCAGCGCTCCAAGACGTTCTTGGGGCGGCATGCCGCGAGGGGCGCTCTGCTGGTTGCCGAGAGGGCGGCAGGCGGCTCCGGTGGACCTCCCACAGACATCCCTGCAGAGGGTTCACTAGTCCCGCGGCTCCGGTGGAGCATCCGAAGGGACGCCTGTGGGAGATCCACCGGAGCCGCAAGACCAGTGAGCAGCAGAGCGCCCCCCACGGCATGCCACCGTGCTTGGAGCAGCGAAATGGCTAGAGCCGGCCCTGCTCCTAACGATAATACATTCTTTTTACAGGATTGGATTGACTTAGTCATTGCAGTGTCTCCTCCAAAGGAATATGATGATGAAATGTAAGTGTATACATTCTGTTTCCCCAGCAGTTAAACAGCTAGTAACAACAGACTGGCTAGTTTGCTTTTTAACATACAGATAACATTACTAAGGAATGTTTGTCTATTTTAACTGTTACTGTAATCCACATGCCCTTCTGTATTCATGGTCATTAACTGCCTTCCTCATAGATGTTATTATACACTATAACAGTGGTTCCCAAACTTGTTCAGCTGCTTGTGCAGGGAAAGCGCCTGGCAGGCCGGTACAGTTTGTTTACATGCCATGTCCACAGATTTGGCTGATTGCGGCTCCCACTGGCCGCAGTTCGCTGCTCCAGGCCAATGGAAGCTGCTAGAAGCGGCGGCCAGTATGTCCCTCTGCCTGCGCGACATCCCACAGCTCCCATTGGCCTGAAGCAGTGAACTGTAGCCACTGGGAGCTGCGATCGGCCAAACCTGTGGACACGGCAGATACACAAACCAGCCCGGCCTGCCAGGGGCTTTCTCTGCACAAGCGGCAGAACAAGTTTGGGAACCACTGCGCTATAAACTTCCTTCTTCAAGCATGAGGATTTAATTATTTCTTATTGGACTGCAACTACTATACTTGGCTAATTAAATTAATTAGTCACTTGGGGGGAATTTTCAGAAGTGCCTTAATCCCATTTTCAAAAGCAACTGGGGCATTCACTGAGACTACGGGGGGTATGTCTACATTTTGAGCTGGAAGGTATAAATGCCACCTTGAGGAAATATAGTGCGCTAGCACTAATTGAGCTATTGCACTCAAAACAGAGCATAGCCAGAACGGCATAAGTGGCAGGAAGGACTAGCTGCCCCAAATACATGCCTAGCACCTTGGACGGGTACGTACTCAGGGTGGCTAACCCCTCTCACCACTTTGGCTGTGCTCTATTTTTAATAGGTCTCTCTCCTTGAGCTGGAATTTGACCTCCATTGTATGCCAGGTCTTAGAACAAATTTTGAAAGAGAGAGCAATTAAAGACTTAGAGGTCAATGGTAACTGGGATAAAATACACCATGGTTTTACAAAAGGTAGATCATGCCAGATCAACCTAATCTCCTTCTTTGAGAAGAGAACGGATTTTTTTAGATAAAGGAAACGCAAGAGATCTAATCTACCTGGACTTCAGTAAAGCATTTGATACGGTTCAGAGTGTAGACATTTCCTTAGGCTCCCAAGTACCTTAGTGAATATTACAAATATCTAAAACAATGAGATCATGCAAAACAAATTGGTAGATTCAATTAAGCAAAGGACCAGGTGAGTTAAAACCAAATGGACACATTATATTGATACCAGTTGTTTTATTTCAGACAGATATTTTCAAAAACAGAGCTTTGTTTTCTAACTTGCCTCAGGGAGACATATTTGCAGATGTACCTATGCCAAATGCACTGGTAATGGGAAGTTATATAATTCTTATTAAGCCTGATTTCCCATTGCCTGCAGGGATCCAGATCCTCAGATGGTGTAAATCACAGTAGTTGCACTGACGTAAGTGGAACTACACTGCTTTACACCAGCTGGTTTCTGGATCTGACCCAGAAACTGTAGTAAAAATGTTTAATACCTATACGCATACCAGCAAGCAATGAAATAACTTTCATCATTATTGTGTGTTTTCATATCCTGTACATTTAGCCCTACTATTCCCTCATCAACAATCAGTCCCAACACAAACAGAAAGGGTTTTGAAAGCAGTGCAGCTGTGTACAGACAAGGGTATCTCCTGCAGCTTTAGCCACTGCAGTGGTGAATAGCCAGATTTGGGTTGATACATACTGTTTCATTGTGAGGATGCATTGTTTCCAAAGCATGTGCATGCCTGTGCATTGCATGCTTCAGCCTGTCTTCTTACCTGGATCTCGCATGGTATATTGGTGTGTCCTTTGTGCTTTAGCCTTGTCTGATTTTGTATTAGTGATCATAATTGAATTAATAATTATTATTATTTATATTACGGCAGCAACTAAAGGCAATAATAAGGATTAGGACCACACTGTACAGGGATATAATAAGAGAAAGTAGCACACACATTTGGGCCTTTCTCTGGGAGGGGATTAGAATTAACTTGTCAAAGTAACAAAAAAAAATTATATTGCTTTAGCTCCTTTTTGATATGCTAAGCAAAACGTGTCTGGTTACATGTATCTGTTTTAGGCACTTGTGGAGCACCAATCACTGTACTATCTTCCAAAAATTAGTAGGGCATTTTTTAAAAAATATTTTACATTAGAGGTGTAGGACAAAAGGTTACATGTTGTTTACACATGTGAATTGTTACACATTACTAGTTTACATAAGATAAGACAAATTGTACAGCACCACTGGCTTGGAGATGCTCATGAATATCTGGGAGCAGAATTTGGCCATATCGCATGACCAGATTCTCCTCTGATGTAGATCAGCATGGTTCCATTGACTTCAGTGGCGCTACACTGGTTTACGCCAGCTGTAGATTTGGCCCTGGGTGGGTGACTGGCAGTTTTCACTGTTCTTGCCTGACATGCATTTTGTCAGATCAGCACATTTAGAGGGCCAAACTTTCAGATGTGCTGAGCATCTCAACTCCAGCTGAAGTCAGTAGGAGTTGTAAGTGCTCTGAAGCCATAAAAATCAGATCCTTAATCTATATTGAAAACTGACAGTGTTTAAGTGCATAACTTCAAGATTTGCATAGTTATCAGCATTTGTGAGCATGTGCATGTTTTATGGGAAAACAGATCAAGAAGTGTAGGGATAAAAGGAGAACAGCTAAAAGCCCAGCAGAACAAAGAACCATGCAAAGAAAATTAAAATCAATAGTAAAAGGTTCTTTAGTCATATAAGTAAAAAGAAAACCTGGAAAGAAATGGGACCTCTAAGCACTGAGGACAGGATGGAGATTGAAGATAATCTCTGTGTGGCCTAATATTCAGTGGGAGTTAGGCACCTAAATACCTTTTGAGGGTCTGGGCCGAGATCACTATAGAGACCCAGGAGTCAGTAACTGACTAAATCTAAGGGGAAACTGAGACACTAGCAGGGTCCACTGCCTGGTCTGGAGGGACCTAGTTACCCTTACTCAGGGCTGTTCCTAAAGACACACTCTAGCCCTATGCAGATTTAGTTTTTATCTGAGATTATGAGTGTGACAGTCCATTTAACTGACTAATAGTAATATCCGAGATAGTGGCTTATCTAACATCCCATAAAATAACGTATCTAAGTAAACCAGTTACAAGCAGGTTCATCTGGCAGAGGCAGGTATAGTGGGATTTGATGGAGCTACAGTTCTTTCCATCAGAAAAATTCTACCTTACCTAAACGAAGAGTTGCATTCTATGTGTATTGATGGCAGCAAACAAGTTCCCTCAGCAACCAGACATAATGCTTCCTGCTGAAGGAAACTGTTTTTCTATCTAATATGTCCGTCACCCTAGTTAAATGCCTGTTGTACAATCAGACCCTCCAGGGTTCTGTTACAGTAAACTGGAGCTCATATTTGTTTGGCATCAGTGTGATTCCCAGCACATTTGATTGTTGTTTGTGTATCATGGTGCCTCTCCTGATTTTTTTTTCCTCTTGGTCTTTGGAATAGTTATCATTCTTTCCACCACAAAACAAATACTTGTACGTATGCACACACACATATAGTTTGATCCTGTCAGTTCTGAGTGCTCTCGTGCCCCAGTGATGTCCTCAGAAAGGGCACACTTACTTGCAAGATTGGATCCTCACCCACACAGACATGGGAGAGCCTACTGTTACACAGGCAGTTGTGAAAACAATTACATGAATAATATCTCAGCCCCACTTTTCTTATTTTAGGAATTTATAGTTATTTAGGCAACTAAATTTACTACTCCCATAAGTCCAAAGAACAAGAGTTACTATTAGAGCTGTTGATTAATTTCAGTTAACTCATGTGATTAAATCCAGAAAAATTAATCACATTTAATCAGTTTTAATCGCACTGTTAAACAATAGAATACCAATTGAAATGTATTAAATATTTTTGGATGTTTTTCTACGCTTTCAAATATATTGATTTCACTTACAACACAGTATACAGAATAGACAATGCTCACTTTATATTGTTATATTTTATTACAAATATTTGCACTGTAAAAATGGCAAACTAAATAAACAGTATTTTTCAATTCACCTCATACAAGTACTGTAGTGCAATCTCTTTATTGGGAAAGTAAAACTTACAAATGTAGATTTTTTTTGTTTGTTTGTTAAATAACTGCACTTAAAAAGACAATAATGCAGAACTTTAGAGCCTACAAGTCCACTCAGTCCTACTTCTCGTTCAGCCAATCACTGAGACAAACAAGTTTGTTTACATTTAAGGGAGATAATGCTGCCCACTTCTTATTTACAATTTTATCAGAAAGTGAGAACAGGCGTTTGCATGGGACTTCTGTAGCTGACATTGCAAGGTATTTATGTGCCAGATATGCTAAACATTTGTATGCCCCTTCATGCTTCAGCCACTGTTCCAGAGGCTATGCTTCCATGCTGATGACACTCGTTAAAAAAAAGCCTTAATTAAATTTGTGACTGAACTCCTTAGAGAAGAATTATATGTCTCCAGCTCTATTTTACTCACATTCTGCCATACATTTCATGTTCTAGCAGTCTCAGATGATGACTCAGTACATGTTGTTCATTTTAAGAACACTTTCACTGAAGATTTGACAAAATGCAAAGAAGGTCCCAATATGTGATTTCTAAGGAGAGATACAGCACCCGACCCAAGGTTTAAGAACCTGAAGTGCCTTCCAAAATCTGAGCGGGATGAGATGTGGAGCATCCTTTCAGATGTCTTAAGAGAGCAACATATTGATGTGGAAACCACAGAACCTGAACCACCAAAAAAGAAAACCAATCTTCTGCTGGTGGCATCTGACTCAGATGATGAAAATGAACATGCGTCGGTCCGCACTGCTTTGGACTGTTAGCAGCATGGACGCATGTCCTCTGGAATGGTGATTGAAGCATGAAAGAACATATTAATATTAAGCGCAGCTGTCATGTAAATATCTTGTGACGCTGGCTACAACAGTGCCATGCAAACACCTGTTGTCACTTTCAGGTGACATTGTGAACAAGAAGCAGGTAGCATTATCTCCTGCAAACGTAAACTTGTTTGTGTGAGCGATTGGCTGAACAAGAAGTAGGACTGAGTGGACTTGTGGGCTCTAAAGTTTTATATTGTTAAATTTTTGAATGCAGTTATTTTTGTACATAATTCTACATTTGTAAGTTCAACTTTCATGATAAAGAGATGGCACTACACTATTTGTATTAAGAAAATTGAAAAACACTGTCTTTTGTTTTTTACAGTGCAAATATTTTATAATAAAAAATAAATCTGAGCACTGTACACTTTGTATTCTGTATTATAATTGAAATCAATATTTTTGAAAATGTAGAAAACATCCAAAAATATCTAGATAAATGGTATTCTATTATTGTTTAACAGTGTGATTAATCATGATTGATTAATTTTTAATCGCTTGACAGACCTAGTTGAAATTCATATTATACCTTGGTGTGCCTGTCAACAACTATTCATGTCTCTTTGCCTTTTTATTGCGGGCCAGTTTCTATTACTCTGCTGCCATTCAGTGATTGTCCCAAGAATTATCCTTAACTGCTTCTCAAACTCAGTTTATAGTGCAAACTTTTTGTATGCTTTTCATTCATGGTTTCTCTAAATATGATTACAGCCCCTAGAAGGACTGAGATAAGACTTCTCTTGTAGGTCTGCATGAAGATTTTGTGGTCATTCTCTCCGTGGTTAGATAAAATGCAAGCCAAAATCAGCCAGTTGTGATTTCATGATTTTATGTGGTGCTTATCACAAAGTCCTAAAGATGCATTCTAGCTAATTGTTTCTTTTCTATTGCAGGACATTTTTTTAAAGTAAAGAAGGTAAAGCTGGAGAAACTAAGTCTGTGCCCTGAAGAAAGCTGCCGATTCATAAATATCAAATCAATAATTTTGCAAAATCTACTTTTATATGAGAGAAATATGATTTTAGACTGTACAGAGAATTCAATTGGACTAGAGAGAAACCTCATATTTAGACTCTTTGGGCAACTTACGTAATTTCATGCTCTTCCCATAGATCCAAAGCAACATGTGGTTATAGGAGAAAGATAATTTCTGAGAAATGTTGCCAATGCAAAATAGTTTATTCTATAAAATCTATTTTTCTGTAAGATTTAGGGGCCAAATTTTGAAAACTGGCCTCCAAAAGTGCACCTGCAGTTTGCCTAGAAATGTACATCAGGATGCACAGATGGGAGGTTGAAAATCATATACTTTCTCTCAAGCAGCTTCATAAGTCAGCTTGGAGGGGGCTGACTGGCATTTGTACCCTATATATTGTATTTTTCTAATGAGGTCTGAGGTGTCAGTGTTTGTAACTCCTGTTAACATTAATAGAGATTATCCTCGTAAATCAATCAGAGCTCAATTCTGCCTCCCTTACATACACACAGTGAAATTCACCACTGTGCAGAAGACCTAGACCAGTGGTGGGCGAACCACAGCCACTGGGAGCTGTGGGCGGCCACGTAAAAGTAAACAAACTGGCAGCCTACCAGTGGATTACCCTGACAGGCCGCATGCTGCCCACCACTGACCTAAACTGATTTTGAATGCTTGGGGAGGAGCTTAAATGGTGCAAAGAATTTATGCTGATTCTCTGTACAGAGGTAGGTTTCATCCATTGCATAATACCTTAGTCAGCAAGGATTCCCATTGAGGTCAATGCACTTGTTCAGAATGAGGTACGACAGCCTGAGTATTGGTAGCAGATCAAGCCCTCAGGTATCAATGGGTGAAGAGACCCAGTTAAGGATACCCTTACTCATGTGATTAGTACCCAATGAGACTATTAATGTTAAGGGTGCAGGATCAGACCCAAAATACAACCTCATATTATTAATGACTCAATGTCTTACAGTTAACTAATATTAGATTATAGTAACTAATGTGATTTTAAAAGAAATTGTCTGATAAAATTGTACTTTTTAGAACTTGTTCTGAATCTTTTAAAGCCATTGAACATTTCTTGCAGTAAAAGTTCATCTTGCCTTCCTTAGATTACCCTAAATAACAACATGCACAGAGATCTAAGCAGTTTTTAATTTCACAGACATTTTAACTACAAGAAAATCAAGCAGAAACTAACAGATTTTATTTCTCAATCAAATACTTTCTTAAATAAGTGCAAAATCTTATCATATTCAAGCACCCAGTAGATGTTAATAACACAGAAGGCCTGATCCTTGGCAGGTAAATTGGTTTAGCTCTCTTACTGAATCAGCCCCTATATCATCTAAATATTCCATTACATCAGATTTCAAACATAAAGACATTACATATATTCATATCTGTATATTGCATGTCATGTTGTCTTTAGGTTATTCCTTTCTAATGTACTAAGAGCTGAAGCCCATGGTTTACACACGCTAGAAATTTTATCTGCTCAAGGCATATGGGATCGGGCCCTAAATGTATAACATGACAAAATAACAAAGTATTAATTTCAAATTGAATCATAATGGTGTACCACTATGTGCACTGATTATCTTTAAGTGTGAGCTGATCTCTTTTTGGTTTCACATGCAGTAATCTATCAGTAAACCAGTTTATGTATCTGGGTAGGATACATGTTAAAATCACTCTCTTACAAATAAATAGCGCAAGAATAAAATTGATTGTGCCAAACACAAGAACTCCTATTTCTTTTTTTGGACACATGTCTTGGGGGTATAATAGCAGATAATAGCAATCTGCTGAGGACACAGTTTTTCCAAGCCAATCTGGAATAACGAGCTTCTTTGCAGCAAAACAAAAACGCTTCAGGGGGCTGGAGGGAAAGTTGTTGATGGATAGATGGAGCTATTGCTGGTCTGAGCAGCAGTAACCCTCTCCCAGATTTTCAGATATGCCCAGTTGCTTGGGGACATGCTACAGAGTTCACCTGCTCCCTTCCCAGAGATGTAGAGTCCCTACCAAATGGAATAACCTAAGCACATCAAAATAGGGCCAAGGAGGGAGAATGCAACACAGCATGTTCCCTCTTCTGCTCTGGCTCCCCACTTGCCACATGTTGCTTCCCTCTGCACTGTCTAGTGAAAAGTATCATGCAACCTAGTGATCCTATCAAAAGTAGAACACTCGATATACCCTCAGTGTATATCTGCTGCAGGTGTGTATCCTGTGACACACCTGCAGCAGATAGAGTAGTAGTATACTGAGATTGAGGCCCCAGCTGTGATTAGTGCCCTAGGCACTGTACAGACATATGAAAGAGAGACCCAAAGAACTTACAATCTAAGTAGACAGGACTAGACACGGTGTGAGAGAGAGGAAATATGTCCATTTTTTTATTTCAGATGGGGGACTGAGGCATAGAGAATTAGTGAACAAGATTACCTGGGGAGTCTGTGGTGCAGGGCCAACTTTAGGCCTGTTCCACCAATTCTCTCAAATCAGGCCCCTCACCTAAGAGGGCCCCGCACCCAGTGAGAATCCCTTCCCTGGCTAGAGGTGCCTTTTTAATTTTTACTCACCTGGCGGCGCTTCGGGTCTTTGGCAGCACTTCGGCAGTGGGTCCTTCAGTGCCACTGAAGACCTGGAGCGACTGAAGGACCTGCTGCCAAAGACTCAGAGCACCACCTGGTGAGTACAAGCCCCATGTGTTTTTTTACATTTTTTTTTTTTTTAGTCGTCCCTGCCAGGGCCCTGTCGAAACTATTCGACTTGGCTCACGCACTTCCTAAAGCCGGCCCTGGGTGGAACTATAAATTGAAACCAAAGCATAGTTCCCTAGCATAAGACCATACTTCCTCTCCACTTCTACCTAACCGGCTGATTTATTCAGACATCACTTACAGTGCATAAGAGGCAGCTGAGAAAACAGCATTTCTCTGAGGGGTGTTATATTGCCATCCATCACTGATGTTTGAGCACTGGTTTCTTGGAGGAGGAGTTGTATCCGTTAGTTCTGATTCAGTACCTTGGTGGCAAACGTGGGAACACTCAAAAGAAGCTGCTGAAACTTCTGGAACCTCAAATCTGTTTTTAACAATTGGACATGTAGTGTTTTCTTCTTGTTCATTCTAGCTATCACAAATCTAGGAGCTGAGTCATTTCTTCACCTCTTCTAGCCATTCATGCTAAAGATCCTAAGCTAGAAATAAATTCAGTTTTCAAGCAATTTTTTCACTGGATACATCTTTATGCAAAATTTTCCAAGGTATTTAAATGAGTCAAAGGCACCATTTGAACTGCCATCATATTGTTTCCTGGCTGTTGTAATAGGTTTTACATGATTACATAACTCATATTAGGGGATTCCTGTCCTTTTGTAGGTGAATCAAACCAGCTACTAGACGACTGCAGTAAGTTAAATGGGACTTTCTCTTTTATCCAGTTGAGATACGGTGTCTTCTTTCAGAGTATGGAAATTCTGATCAGATACACTAAACAGCAACAGGTCTGAGTGCCATACGAACAATATCACATGTGTGTCTAACTGCCTTTAGCATAAACTTCTCTTCTTTTTTTTTTTCCTTTACTCAAATCTCAGAGGGAATATTTCTAGTTTCTCAGAGCTGTTTGTTTGGTTAAGGCCACTATCACTCTCTGGGATAAATAGTCCAAGGAAGATTTTCTCAGAACTGTTAGCAATCATTCTTACTCTCTCAGGAATTTCCTGGCCCTGTTAGTCACAGTTGTCTTCAGCTCATCCTCGCACTCTCTGAGCTGAAGCACGAATTGTAGGAGTGACTTGTGGCTTCTCCATCTGCTTTGTGTGTTTGTCACAGACAAAGTATGTGAAGTCTTATGGATAGAAGGCATAAAACTTTGTTGTGTGTTTGTACAGCACACAGCACTAAGGAGCCCTGATCAGGGCCCTGAGGCCCTACCACAACACAAATAATATTTTTTAAAAGCCCAGTTTAGCTATAGCTTTTGCATATGATACATATTTTCCTCTTAATATGCTTTTTAAAGAGGTCATGCCTCTTTAAAAGCAGTATCTTTTATTTATATAAAATACACACACACATACCTTGTGGGGGGCTGTGTACACATCAATATGGTAGGCTCCTTTAAATTGGTTGCATTCGTTCATAATACTTTGAACTAAGTAGCATTTTCCTTCCAAGAATCTCAGCACTTTGCAAACGGTGGGCTAGACTGTCAGTTTATACCATTGCCCTGAACAAGGGTTGTGTCACCTCAGAGGCCAGTTATGGCTCCCTGATTCTCAGAGCAGCCATACTGAGGCTATGACAGTTTCATATGTGACACCTGATTATGTGGTCCCTAAGAGACTGTCATCTGCGAATATGAGCTATGTCAGCTGTGAATTGGCAAAGCTGTGCCAGGACAGTTACTACAGAAACCAGCTCTAGCCACTTTACATTAAAGGAGAATTCCCCACCACCTGGGAAATTGTTAGCTGGGTTGACATAGCCCATTTCTGACCCCTTTGCACCACTCAGGCAGCAAAAAGAGGCTAGCACCAGGCCTGAGAATCTGACCCACTGAAACGCTATTTTTCCTTTTTCAGAAGGAACTGGTCTTCAGACTCACCAGGTTTGTAACCCTAAAGTCCCCCTTTTGTCACCATAGGTCAATCTTGGTAGAATCTGGTCCCAATGTCTAAATGTTCCTTCAGTGTTTATCTGCCCACTTTATCCTATATAATTATTCCTGTTGTCAGCTGATTTCTGTGTGTCTTCTCTTTTTACATTAAGGATTTTCTGTTTGCCAGAATCCTCATGTGGAGGTTTGCATTCTGGAGAAACTTTTAGCGGGCTATTTGCTACATGCACATGCGCAGGGGTGCACATTCACAGAGGATCAATGCTCATTTTTGTGCAGAAGACTCTGAAATTATAGTGTGGCTGTTTCAATGAATTGTGTTTTTCACTAACAGCTTTGGGTCCCCAGGAAATGCCCTTCCCACTCTGTTTCCATTTATTTTTATTCTCTATTTTCCCTTTTTTTTTCTTTTGTGCTTCTCTTCTTTCTCATGCCCTGTTCCTGCTCCTAACAAAGTCAATGGGAATTTAGCCATTGACTTCAGTAGGACCAGAGCAGATAGTTAGAACCAGACTCATAAAACCCAGATTCCCTTACAACACCTCAAATCACAAACCTGGATGGGATTTTCAAAATCTAAATCATTTAAGAGCAAAAGTCCTGTTGACTTTCAGTGGAATTTGTGCTCCTAAATCATATTATGTGCTTTTGAAAATCCCTAGCCGATTAGCTTTTTGTTTTTTCAGGTCTGCCACAACAAGGAATTAACACAAGAAAAATAGTATCTGTCTTTGAGAGACCTGCCAAAATATTTTGCATTCTTGTGTGCCCTCTGCTGGAACACTTGGGGCAAAAAACTCTGTTCCTAGAGTTCTGTTAACTTTATGATTTCAGAGAAAAAAGACCACACCATAGTAGCTTGGTGTGGTCAGGAACTATGCACATTTGTAGTAAGTTATCTGAAATGGCCGCGGCCTTTTCAGCTTTCATTGAAACATGACTGGAGTAGAAGGGAAACTGCTAACTGGAAAAGGAGATGGGAAAGCCATTCACAAGATTCTAAATAAAATGAAGGGAGGCAAAAAGGAAAAAGTATAAAAAAACACCGCTTTGAAAAGTAAATTGTGTTCAGTACTAAGAGGATCGAGAGGCAAAACATAAATATGTCCTTAGATGTGTCCTAAAATGCTGCTAGTGCATCAAACAAAGAAAATAAGTTTTATAAGGTATTAACTTGTAATAGGTGCACTGCAGACTGGCAGCTGCTGGATAGTTAAATGCTGGCATTAAATGTTGACTATTTAGCTATTTGGAGAAAATACAGCATCTGATCCACTGCAGTTCTATATAGATTTTCCAGCACTGGAAAAACTCAACACATAGTTACTAATATAGTGGATATCACTTGTGGGGGATGCAGATTTGAAAGGTTATTTACATTGGTACATAATCATGGCTAGAAGCTGCTTCCTGTTTACCAGGCAATGACCATATCGTGTGACTAATAAGGCCCTGATCCAGCAAAGAACTTACGCACATGCTTAACTTTAGGCCCATCAACCATCAGTCAGTTGAAGTCAATTGATTTCAATAGGACTATGCACATGCTTTAGTGCTTTACTGGATCAGAGCCTAAAGTCCAAGGCCAAGGTCTATTAGCCCAGCAAGTGCTTATTATAAAGAGCTGTTATGGTTACACTTAATTCTAAATATTTGAATTTTAAGTGAAAGCAGAAAATGAGCTGAATTTAAATTGAATGTTTAAAAAAAGTTTCTTCCTCCTTTCCCCATCTTCTATTTCCTCTAACTACTTTCCTTCTCACAAGTCAGCAAAACTCTTCAGCCTAAAGCAGCTGCAAAGAGATTTTGTTTACACAGTGCTTAAAAGTGAATTTAGGAGGGAGAGAGTGGGTCAAAGAGCATAAATACAAATCTGACAGTTGTTCTGTGGACAAGTACTTTTGCTGACCTGTAGGGGAAGGGAGCAGGACAGAAATCAAGAGTTGAACTCCTTTTTAAAACAAAGTTTCTCTTGCAGTACCTTTGAGAGGGGCTTTTTGTTCTGTCCTTTCTGGAAGTTCTGGAAGGGAAGGTGAGCCTGCATCTTTGTTTCTGGCAAACAGCTTGAGAGTTCTGAGCACAGGTACCAGCCAGAGCAGGTGGATTTTAACTAGGGCTGTGTGAAAAATGTTTCATCAAAACTGTTTGACAGAATATTGGAGGGAGGGGTTATCAAATGACAACTTTTTCAAAAAGTGTCAGCTTTCTGAGGAAAATTTTGATTTTTCATCAAAAAATTGAATATCCCAAACTGAAAATGTTTTGTTTTTTTGAGGAAAAAAAAAAGTTCAAAATCTCCATGGGAAGGGGGGATATTTTCTGACCAGCTTTAATTGTAACAGCCAATGGGAATAGAGCAATTTGCATGATCTCATTATAGTTATTCAGAAATAAGTGTTTCTGCAAATCTCCGAATTCTAGTTCACACTGGCTATTGGCCAGTTAGAACAGAGGGATTTGCCAAATGTGCAAAGATAATGCAAATCAGACAGCCCCCAACCAACCACAGTGCAAGGAATGAACTGCATAACGGAGGGTGAAAAATTGTAGTGCTACTAAGACAATTCCATTCCAGTGCAATGACTTATAATGTAATCATCATGTCCTGCATACAGATAATCATGAATGAAGAGAAGACGACAGGATGTGTCAGATTTAGAACTTGCATCATCTTAAATATAGTGCTCTTGACTCTGGATTGTTTTCTTCAAAACCCAGAACAGAACCCTTCCCTTCACCTGTCACATGGTACATCTTTGTTAAGGAGAACTGATTACTCACACTATACTCTGCTCAAAGGAATTCAGGAATACTGCAAAGGAATTTGAGTGCATGTGGCACCAGCTACAGAAAGTTGGTGGTAGGAAAGGAAGATCAGCAACGCAGAGAATGAGAGAGGCAGCCCAATCTATTGGTACTACATAGAAACAACAGTTTATTCAACTCATATATAAATGTCTTGACAGTCACTTTAGGGTTGACAGATCAGTGCAAAGTAATATGTAAAATATTGTTCTACGTGGAATAGAAGATCTAATTGCAGTGGCATTTTACTTTATTAATTTGCATCGGAAATGGACAACAGAAAGTGTGGAGTAGGGAAGAGTGTATTGGAATTGTTTGAGGGGGAAGGCTATTTTAGATTTTAAGTTGCCTGGCTTATTGCTGGTGGGTTTCTTACATCAGACTTTTTCTGCTATATTGAAAGCAACTGAAATGCACCACGAAAACAAGGAATGAAAAGTACCTTCTAGATTATGAATGTTGTTTTTTAAATAGTTAACTTAACCAAAGTGTAACTGAACAAATATATTCAAAGTATTAACATAATGGATGGCTAAGTACCTAGATATAGGGATTAAACAGACAAAAATTCTGTCCTAGTTTACACCAGGGAAACACAACTGGATTTTTATATGACATGTAATTTCTCTAGAACTATGAGCAGAGAAGCCAGAATGGCCCAGGGAATCAGGCCCAAAAGTATTTATTGTTTATTGCTTAAACATTCTCTTAATCAAAGACCACTGACCAGTTGCAGAACTTAAAGTCAGCTGTGTTGCTCAGGAGGAAATGAGAATGGAATTTTTATCTATAATATGGTACCCATCACTGTAGTATCTGAGCATCCTCTGCCCAGAATAGGAGGTGTATCTGAGTAAAAAGGGATATTGCCAGCATTCCTCTATGCTGTGGCAATCCCTGGTTGCTGGAATGGACCATTGGGGTCATAGGCAACTGGGCATAAGTTAGGACAGCCATGACTGGCTCCATGGTCAGAGAAATATAAAGGTGGTTTAAAGTCACCCGTGCTTCCCCACACATTTTGGCCAGGGCAAAATGAACTTGTGCTGTTGGCATACCAGTGGCACACATGAGAGAGTCATTACTTCTCGATTGCTTTCCAGCTGAACACAGTGTGATCTTGCTGTCTTCACCATCCTGCTGTGACACTGCAGATGAGAAACAGACTTGAGATGATTATACAAGCAAAACTCCTTCCTCAGCTGAACCTTGGAACATAACGCCTCCTTTCACATTCTGATAGCTAAACACAGTCACACAGAAAATTTCCACTAACCGTTGTGTCACCTTCTTATGACAGAATCCAGCTCTTTTAAAAGAACAGTGCCCATTAATTCTGTAAACACAAATGCTCCATTCTACCCAGAGCTTTTAGAGAGGGATTTTTATGAATCTCTGGAAGTGACCGAGCTGATTTTACAGATGGATTGATCTTGCTGCAGGTGGGTCTGAAAAATCATTCTTGGGCACCACCATCAAACCCATGACCAAGAAAATCAGTCTTCCATGCTATTTGAAGGCAGAAGGAAACAGAACCTGCATGTATAGTTACAGTGAGCCTGGGGAAAGCACTTTGACACAGGCAATTTACAGCCACCAGAAAGACGCATTCACAAATCTGGAGCAAGATCAGAATCTGAAGTTTGCACCATTCACATGAGCATTTCAAAAGTTCACTGCAATTTCATATATGCGGGCAAGATGTTTTTGTCTGCATTGTGCTTACTAGCCTTTTTCTGGTGATTCAGGTTATAGTCTACAGGCCCTGGGTATCCAGATGGATGGAATTAGTCTGAGAAGTACTTGGGGCTCTGCCCAGTCATATGACTTGCAGGAGAGACTCAGCTTTTACAAATTACTCCATAAATTTTGGCTAAAGCATTCTCCTTAAGCCTTAGGAACTGGCCTCCTGGTTATAAAATTCGGCATGGTTCTCATTTACACTACATGCAATTATATTAACACCTCACCTTAAGACCTCTTTATATTGACGGAGCAGGAAAGGGGCCTTTGTGTAAATGAGAGTCAGGCCCATCGTCTTTGTTGAAATTACTGAAAGAAACAAGTCTGAAGGGTCTGTGTCAGCAAATGAAAATGGATTGTTGGAAAATCTCCTAGGAACAAGGGATAGAGGAAAAAGCAATGAATGTGTCTATGGGGATTCACTTTAAGAGACCTATCACACAGTTCATTATAGCAAAGAGTGTTACTATCAGCAAAAAGGACTTACACATGTACGGAAGGACTTTGATCTTTTCTCAGTGGAAAGGGAGACTATCCACTTCACAGGAATAATCGGAGAAAACCAATTTCCATTTCATTGCAGCTTGCACTGTTAAAAAGTCTGGGCTGTGAAGAAAAGCATTTTAGAAACCTACAACCCACACAAGAATGTTCACTTTTACATTTAAAAGGAGGTTAAGTTTTATATTTTTTCTTATAACATCGCTCATAGAAGAATCTGCAAGTGCTTTATAAGCATTAGTTAAAAGGACATTTATTAGTACTGTTGTTGTTATCAATAGTATGGTAGCACTCAGAAGCCTCACCCAGGATTGGGATTCCATTGTCCTAGGCATTGTACAGACATATTAAATATTTTTTAAATAAGTTTACATAAAACCTAAGATTCATAAAAATGTTCCCATTATTTTATTTCAAATTCCTTTGGACACAGTTGTTCAGAAACAACTATTCCTCTGCAATGTCTGTGACACGCACGGTTGCACTGAGAAGCTGAAAGTGAAACTGACTGCATAGAAAACCTATTGATTTTCATTGTCCAAGCCCAGGGAACTTCAATAAGTAAACACACTGCATAATTGGTTAAAACTGTAAACTGGATATTCACCATTCCTGCCCCCTAGCCCCATAGTTACTAGTAACAGTGTATAAATGTGTTCAAAATACAGGGGGCTATGACTGACGTTTGCACGTTTCAGTTGTACAAAAGGGATATGGAGTCCTTTATATGGGGAAATCACTGGATGGATCTACTCTACTCCCTACCTGCCTTCCACTGCAGGAGACTTATTGCTGCTGAGCTCCAGTGAAGCCTGGCTAGTGAAATGGCCCCAGTAGGGCTACTACCAGTATTGCCCTGTGCTGAACTGGTCCCAGGCTTTCCCCAGGCTCTCAGCAGTCACTTTGCCCATCCCACCTTAGGTCCTGCTTCAAGCAAAGCTGAGGATCAGAGCCATGGGCTTTAGATTAACAATGACTTTTTTTAAGACTCCCAATATCTCTGGGAGGTAGGTATTATTCTCACTTAACTCGATCATGTCACTGATACACAGTGAGTGTATAGCACAGTCAGGAATAGAATCCTAGTGCTCTGGTCTAGCCTCTGCAAGGAATTTTCTTATAGTTGCTAATGCATAGCACATAGCTTCTAATTACAAGAAGGATATCATCATTGTTCCTCAGTCTCTTCTCTGCTCCTTCCTCATTGCCGTGGCAGCTTTCTCCTCTGTAGTAGCTGCTCTTTGGAACTATCTATTTCTCTCTCCCTCTTCATTGACTCTGCATCTAATTTAAAATCTAATCTAGAAATATTTTGCTTACCATAAATCTCTTAATCAGAGCTTCTAGTATTTTCTAATTTCTTGGCCACAGGATTTGCAACAGAATTGTGCTCCAGACTCTAAGCTTTCATTGTAATAAAATGTATCTCTAACCCTTTTGGTTGTGAAAATAACCTACACAATGTTAACTGCTGCAGTTTTGTCTTGATATTGCCTGAAGCGATGGTTCTGAGAGGTGATGTCCCCCATTAACCTCAAGAGGAAGCCAAACACTGACACTTAAAGTGAACATTATATTATTACCTATTTTATTGCTGATTCATTTGAGTGGAACCGCCCTAGTAATGTCCTTGCCATGCAATCCAAAATATCTCCCATGCCGAAAACCACTGCCTCCCTCTTCTTTCAATATGTCTGCTGGAAAACTGTTGCTCCTCTCAGCATAGCTGGGGTGGATTCACTTACAGAGTGCGGCTGTGTGACTGGCTGAATTACTAAAATTTAGCTAATTTGGTCCTTCTTTAGCCAAAAGATTGTACTAGTCAGGATGGAATTCTCCCCTGATGGTGAATTGCCTAAGCCTCGTGGGAGGGATCGTCTTCCCTAGTGCACCACTGTGCTAGTTAACAGGTGGTAGTTAGGTGGTTTGGCAAACTGGGACAAGGTCTAAGTGTTGACCCTTTGGGAGGCAGTTGTCAGTGCACTGACCAGGAGGCTGGGTGCTCAGTTTGTTTTATTTTGTAGCAACAAAACCTTTTTATTTTCATCAGCGTTCATGACAACTGAAAGATGAGGGAAGAAAGAAGTGAGGGTGCAGCAGACTTATAACACTGATGTGGGATCAGGCATATTACTGGAGACAGGTGTGAAGCAACCTGCTTCTCACACATGCCAAATACATAACTCTCCTCACAGGGTAAGGGCATTTGGGGACCTGCAATTCAGAGCAGTGGGTTTCTTGTTAATTGGAACACAGAGATGATCATAGGAATTTTAGTCCTATTTTGGATAATGGGGGACTCCCAGGATTTACTGCTGTCAGGAAACCTTCCACATTTCATGCTTAAAATGGATTTATCTAAAACTTGTATCTAGACTCTCCAAATCCAATGACTTGTGAACACTAGTTTGCTAGATACAGACAAATCTGCAGTGTCTCAAAGAGTAACACTCTCTAATGCAGGGGTCGGCAACCTATGGCACGTGTGCCGAAGGCGGCACTTGAGCTGATTTTCAGTGACACTCACGCTGCCCGGGTCCTGGCTGCCGGTCCAGGAGACTCTGCATTTTAATTTAATTTTAAATGAAGCTTCTTAAATATTTTAAAAACCTTATTTACTTTACATACAACAATAGTTTAGTTGTATATTATAGACTTATAGAAAGAGGCCTTCTAAAAATGTTATAATGTATTACCGGCACACGAAACCTTAAATCAGAGTGAATAAATGAAGACTCGGCACACCACTTCAGAAAGGTTGCTGACCCCTGCTCTAATGCACTTTAAATTAAAAATGGTATGGAAAACTCTATGCAAAGTAAGCTCTAAGCCTACAGGCTGAGGACTCCAAGGACCCTAGGAAGTTAGGCATCCCATTTTCATTGATTTTGCAATGGCAGTTTTGTTCCTCTAGAAACTTCAGCCACAGTCCATGTGTGGGCTAAGATGCTGAAACCAAGATTAATATTGCCTGTGGTAGGACTGCAGCACTAAGGCCATAAAGTCATATTCATTATGGATACAACAGGAAAACTAAACTAGAATGTTCAGGGTAAAACTTTTCTGAGAAAACTTGTAAACCTGTTCATTTAAAATGATCTGCAATGTTGTGATTTTTAGATCTACATGGAAAACCAGGTTTTCATTTCGTAATCTATACAGTTAAACACTGAAAAATTTTCCAGCGCCAAAAAGCTCACCCAACTGTAAAACTTCTCGCTTTCTTTTTCATGAGTATTTGCATAATTCTAGCTAGTAATGGCACAGCTAAAGTACACAGTGAAACTCCAAATCTAAGGTGCTGTTTTGACTTTGTTTTTAATTGTAATGCAGAGATAATTCACTTGATAATTCAGAAGATAACTTGGGCCAATTCCCAGATGGCAAAGAAACAAAGCAACTAACTGTAGTCTTCATGTGTACTTATAAAGAAAGCCGTCCTTTGTTTCTGAAGAAGAAAGGTGGTAGTTTCGTTGTGTTCCTAATGACCTTTAACAAATAATTCACATCTTAGATTTAAAGTTAGTATGAGATTTTTGGGACCAGTTGCTAGTGACTTTTGCCCCTTAAATTGTTTAGAAATGAATACATTGATATCTATTTCTTTGGAAGTGTATATGATTCCCTCCTATAGTATAAGCATGCAGAAACTCTTGAATATGGGACATTCCAGTATGTGGTAAGTAAATCTCAGAAGCACTGAACTGAGTCAGTAACTACAACATTTACAAAAGAATAACACATTTGCGCCTGAGCACAAGTTGTTCATTGGCACGAGTTTGTTCTTAGTTTATTCTCCTGAGAAATACATGGCATTTGAACATACTGCAGGAAGTTGCCCAAACATTGAACATTTAATGCTATCAAATGAACACGTACAGTCCGATAGTTCAATGATTTCAACAGTATGTTCATTTACGACAGAATACACGGGTGGCTAGGAGGAAACGGGAGGTTAGCTGAGATCACTTTAAATTAGATGCTTTACATCTAAATTTTCACATGTGCCCACCCATTTTGATTGCCTTTGTATTTTGGTGCCCAACTTGAAACACATGGGGCCTAATTTTCAAAGGTGCTGAGTGCCTGCAAAGCCAGCTGAAATCAATGAGGGCATAGGCATGCTCATTACAAGGTATCTCAGTGTAAAAATAAAGCAAGAACTAACAGAAATTTGAAGGGGATTTTAATGCAAACAAGTTTTTCTTTTTTTGGTAAGCAAAAGTTAGGCTTGCTGTAACCCTAATAATACGAGACTTATAGAAGCAAAAATTGTGTAAGGAAAATAAAAAAAAAACTGTGCAAAATTATTGCAACCTTGTGTTAAATAAAGTATAAAATGTAAACTATAGTCTAAATTTAAAAAAAAATCAAAATAACCTAATATAAACAAAATACAGCTGTTGCTCATCATTTATATATAGCAAAAGGTATAAATGCTTGCTGTAACTGTTTACCTGTAAAAAAAACCTGTTTAGCTCTCTTCCGCCACGCAATTGCTAAAAATAATAAAGTATCTAATTTGCTGCACCCAACCAAAAAGTAAAAAGTTTGTTTTTCTCTGACATCAGTCTGGACTCCTGATTCTTTCCTAAAGTAGGAAAATGGACAAATGAACAGGAAAAAACCCTATTGAATATGCTACTAGCTCTTATGTTGGGACTGAATGTGCATATGCAGGAAGAGGAAGATGTGTGATGTGGAAGTTGCTGAGCTAACCTTTGCACTGAATATTAACAAGGTATAAAGTAATATACTCAAATGAACACCCTGCACCTTTAGTGTGTTCTGCACATGCACTCAGCTCCCACTGTTGAAAGGAACCCTGAGCCTGAAGGAAGGTCTGACTCTGATCTCACAAAAACCACTTTAACTCAACTGGTTTCCATAAAGATACACTCAGGGGTAAGTCAAAAGAGAATCAGACCCACTGAACATATAGGAAATCTTAGATTTCTGACTTGGAATATATACCAAACAATGGAACTGTAGCTCATTAGTAGCTCATTTACTTTATACTCTTTGAGTATCTGAATGCGAGTTGTATCACAGTAATGTTACACAAAAATACCATTAAATTATGCTGCTATTCACAACTATTTATATTTTTGTATATTTTTGTGTGAAGTAAAACAAAAAATCCTGTCAAGAATTCCTCTCTTGAAGAATCTTTAACCAGAATGTTCACATGAATTGATTTACCGGTAACTAATGGAGAATCTAAGAATGTGTTCTGTGAACCCCTTATTCCTGTTGGTGCCCAATTACTCTCACAAGTAGTCCCACTGACGTAAACAAGACTACTCATGTGAGTAACTCATCAGAGAGTCACAGTCTGGTCCTATCAAGGCACTTGTACTGTGGTGTAATGGTACCTTTTTAATACCTCTTTCTTATACACATCTCATTCTACAATATTCATTCCCCCTTTCCAGTTGAGCTTATGAGTTGTACATTCTTGCTTTGAAAGTACATGTGTGTACTCATCCCAGTTGAAATACTGAGTTAGTTATTGTGTTCAAAGCAAGATGGTTTGATTTGACAAAGGCTGCAAAATGTTTGTCGTGGTTAAGTAACACTTTCCCTTACATTCTGGAAAGCCCCATTGTTTTTTGCATTCATGACAGGTCAAGGTGTACCTCACTGTGCAAAGCATTTGTGGCGTACACCCCAGAAGAAGTGCCAATGCTAATCTGAAACGTTACAGGGGTGGGAGCACTACTGATTGCACATTGAAGACTGGAGTTCCCTGTATTTTTATATTTGTGATGAATTTGGGCAGCATCATGGTCCAAGAAACAGGTTTACCTTATCCCGTCATTCATTCTTTCATGAATGCACAGATGGAAAGGGGGCGTGAATGGCCCTCTAGCCCGTTTACACCCACAAATTGGATCCAATACCCAAAGGCATAACAAATTTCAGACAGGATCATCTTTCCCACTATCTTAATGCATATAACATGGCATCAGCCATAACAAAAAGCATGTGTTTCCTTTTCCCTCTAAAACAGGTTGACTTACTTGTAAGTCCTTTCTTCATTTTTAATGAAGTTCACATATAAACAGAAAAAATTATTATTTATTGAGAATGAATATGCATCCCTCCTAACCTCTGTTCATATGCTTTTATGGCTATCCGGGATTGTTACAATAGCAATGCACTTACATTGACAGTTCACTTGTTTTGTTACCAAATATTTTCTATCAGATGATGAAATAGCATCTTTTGCTGCTGAGCAATAAGGATTTTGATTTGTGATCATGAACCCTTCTTCTTTTGAAAGGAAATTTGTCATTAGATACTCACACACAGTTCCCCTTCACATGAACTGCTGTTCACTTCCTATATCTGAGAGAAGAATTTCTCCCAAAGTATAAATTTTATATCAAATATTTATCAAGCCTCTATGAGTCCACAGCAGAAAGGGATGTGTTCAGCATCTGCAAATGCCATGACATTAGTAGGAGTTTCAGATGATCATTTCTTCTCAGGTCTTGGTCCTCTGAACATCCCAAAATCCCACATCTAATTTTTTCCAACTTTGGTGCCTAAATTTAGATGCTTAAATAAGTGGCCTTATTTTTCAAGTGAATGTGAGCTGTGGCTGCCCAGTGCTTTTGAAAAATCAGGTAACTTATTTATGTGTCTAATTATGTATTTAAGTTGCAAACGAAAGCTAAAGCCTGAATAATGATCCATATAATTTATACCCTCTGATGCATGATTTTATGCTGTAGAATCACTTCTGATATTTAGCATTGCTGAGAAAAAGCGAGAGAGAGGAGTCCACACACCACAGGTGAATTAAGGAGCGAGGAACAATAAAAAAGGCAGGAAGCAAATGCTGTATGTTTTCTGATCTGTTGGAAACAAACTCAGCAATCAGGTATTACATTGTGAAAGGCAGTTAAGTCCATTACCTGTTTACATCATTGGTAAACAAATTCAAAGCCCAATAAAGAAGATTGTCTTTCAGTATGATGTTATCCATTACCTGTTTGGAATTCAATTTCAAACCCTTCGGCAGCCTCTGTAGCATTTCTTGCCAAGCAAAATTTATGTCAGGTTATCAAATGTGCTGGTTACTGCCCAGACCCTGATCCTTTATTGAATAGTTGCAGCAATAATTGTGAAAAGATGGAAGAAAGATAGCATTGTGGAAATAAGGAAGATAGGGTGGGAAAACGGATTGTGCAGAAGTTTTGAGAAATATTAGGTGATAGCTACTGCATGGGTAAATACTGTAGGGTTCATGTAACCCACAAGAATCGGACTCTGGAGACCGGTAGTTACCATACTTCTCCTTTACTCTGCCTCTGGGGCATTCATCAGCTAAACCTCCCATTATCACAAGGCTCAATAAAAGACTTGCAAGTCAACTTTAAATGAAAAACGTATCTATTTCAGGCATGAGTCAAAACCCAATGAAGTCAAAGAGTACCACGGTTATTATCATAGGACTAAACTGTGAATCCTTTTGACCCAAGCTGGTGAGCAACTATCTTCACAAGTAGTCCTACTGAAGTCAAGGGGATTACCAGCATGAACAATTGCTCACCATTATGAGTAAAGGGTTCAGAATCTGGCCTACAGATGTCTGTCTTTCCCTAATATGCTTATATAATATCCATTAATGATACCTGTTAAATAC
The DNA here is from genome assembly GCF_007399415.2 of Gopherus evgoodei. NCBI lineage: Eukaryota > Metazoa > Chordata > Testudines > Testudinidae > Gopherus > Gopherus evgoodei. The sequence continues at coordinate 108,307,957 of NC_044325.1, read as the reverse complement.
CAAGGAAATAATAGAACCTGTAACCATTTGTGAGGGGGAAGAGAATACCACTTGATGCAATAGTAAGCAAGAAATTATATTAGTCCAAATTCATCACTTCTGCCCACTGATTTTAATGAAGTTATGCCAGGGACAAAATACAGGCATTGTCCGTAAAAATGCAAACTTTACAAGTATCTTAATATATGTTCTGAGTTTTGTTCTGTTTGTCTGTATTTTAAGTATTTTTTCTGGCGAATCATACAGGTAAGTACTCTGATGCTTCCATGATCTAATATTTTGACTTTATTTGAATGGCTCATCCATAAAACATCAACATGCCAAGTAATTTCAGTTGTTTTGATTTTTAAGCACAATATGCTATATTTTAAATTATTTTTAAAACAGTTAAATGTTTTATTGTAATTAAACTGTAGCTACAATGTATCACCATTTACTAAAAATTCCCGCTCTGATTCAGAATCTCATCCAGTCTAGCTACCAGTAAAAATGATTGACTGTGGAAGGGCTCTGGAGAAAAAAGGGTTATATTTAAGTGAGTTTAACGATTGCAAACGTTACCTGACCAGCAATACTAGAGTCAGAAATTGTTTATATATCTACAAAGTATGTACAGCTGGGTAGCAATAACAAAAGCTTACCCATGCTTCTCTGTCTTACTCATTTCCTAGGGGTGAGAGTGTAGGTTCCTGGCTGTTCTTTCAAGGCTGACAATACACTGCTAATTGAAATGGTTCTGTGATGTGTGGACCTGGACTGAGGCAACTAACTTCAAACAGCCATGTTAGTGATCTACTCTCTGCTGGATTGAAACCAATTAAAAGATACATATTGAATCCCCTATTCCTGAGCCATCCACTTCCCTGATGCAGAATATTTTGTGAAATGTCCATGCTTCAAGAATTACAGTATCTTGATTGATACTTTTAGCATATGAAGATGGACTTGTGATTCAGAGACTGGACTAAGACTTGAGATCTGAATTTAATTCCCAGTTCTGCCACAGACTGCCCACATGACTTTGAACAGGTCATTCAATCTCTCTGTGCCTTCATTCTCCATCTGTAAAATGGGGATGATAATTTATTTCCCCTAATCTTTGCCAATTTTTCTATTTCACTTCAGGGCAGGGACTTTAGTATTTTAAGTGTTTGTATATAGAAATAAGTATATTTTAAAAGTTGAAAAATAAACACACATGATTTGGCTTAGATTTTATACTTTCTAAATGTAACCAGTATAGACACAATTTCATCAGCCAGCTCTTTAGGATTAAGCTCTTGTCCAAACTGTTACGTTCTTGTGCAAATGAAAAAGATTTTGCAGATGAAATGCATCCTGTATTGGTTGCATTTTGAAGCATAAAACACAAGTCAAGATACATATGACTTTATTTACTTGCTTTTCAACTTTTAAAATGTGACTATTTGCATGAATTACTCACAAGCAACTGGTTTGCTTGCTTGCTTGCTTGGGCCCTGTTTGTATCCAGGGTTTTATACAGATCCATCTGTAATGAGAAAATATTTGGCTTCCACAATAGTTATTGAGAATTTTATTTAATTTTATCAAGTATTTTGATACTTTACATTTACCTAGGCCCTGATCCAAAGCCCATTGATGAAGAATTTAAATTTCATCTAGAATCATTTCAGACACAAAATAGCCAAGGGAGTAAATTCGATAAAACCAGTTTCAGATATGATTATACTCATTTAGAAATCTGTACTGAGCCCAGGGTGCAGCTGTTAAAAAGCTGTTAATCTAATAATGTCATCATTTTGGTGGAGAAACAAAACCGAAGAACTGTTGAATATATAAATATCATAAAATCTGTAGTCTATTACAGCCGCATAGGTCCCCTGGCATTGCTAACACAGTGCTGTTTTATTATAGAAAATGAATTAATGAAATGCTCTTGCTGACAGCATGTAAGATGCTAAAAATCATATATCCAAGCTGCCTGAGTGACTATTTCCTCTTTTGTCACTCCAAAGTGACTGAAGTCAGACAGCAAGGACAACCAGTTTCTACTAGAATCAAGATAAGGATGCAACCTCCTCATTTCAGCAACCCCTTCTCTGGAATGTCCCTCTGTGTCTGTTTTCAAGGATTAGAGCTAGAGCCAGCAAATTGTTGCATCCTGCATCCCTGTGCCTATGCAGAGCCCCTCTGAAGACAGGCAGGACAGATCCATTTGCAAGATCTACCTCATACTGTTCAAGAACTTTCTGCATGGGTCAGTTTGAGAGAACTCTTTAATCCTTTTGAGAGAAACCAGGCAGGGGAGGTAATATTGTTTATTGGACCAATTTCTGTTGGTGAGAGAGACAAAGCATTCAGGCTCCACAGCTCAAAAGCTTTTCTCTTTCACCAACAGAAGTTGGTCCAATAAAAGATATTACCTCTCTCATCTTGTCCATTTCATATTCTGGGACCAACACAGCTATAACAACACTTCAATCATTTTAGCTTTTTCCACTTGTTCTTCCTTCCTAGCTCTCCTCTTCCTCCTTCCATATACAGGCACTTTTAGTTTCACATTATTCTCTCTGGATCATTGGACCCACTCTATTTTTCATTATTATAAAAACTTAGTAAAGGGTTGAGATATATTATCCTGGGTGACACACACATCATTTAAAAAAAAATAAAACAAATCTTTTCCCCTATCTAGGTATCTCTATCACCATAGGAGTTGATTGCCTCAAGTATTTAAAAGTAGAAATTACAAAAAATGAAATCATTCTTTCCAGATTGTAGGAGAAATAACTTGATCTATCTAGGGTTTGTGGCGTGGGAGCGGTGAAAGAGAACAAAATTCACCATCTCCGTTAGCATTCATTTACAACTTGATTGGACATTTCAACAAAGAAACTAACTCTTGAATGCAGACTCTGGTACAGGTCCTCCACTGCCTTGCACCTTATGCTATCAAACCTTATGCTCCCATTCTGATTTGGCAGTGTCTTACCTGCACTTTGCATGGGTATAAACAACTGTACAAAGTAGTGGAGAAACAGGTCTTTTGTCTCCCTCCCCTAGAAGTCTCCCATCCTTAAAAGTGATCCCTCCAGGAAAGGCATGAGCAATACTATCAGGCCACCAGGAGGATGCTTACACTGCTGCTTTATGTGGTCTCCTGATAATAAATACAGGATGTTAGGCAGCAATTTTCAAAGCCACTTAGGGGATTTGGATGACTAATTTTCATGGGAAATTAGTATCCTTCCTCTAGTCACCTCTGAAACTTTCACCATTAGCCTCCACAAAACACCATCTTTTCTTTTTTAAATAAGTTTCTTTCCTGACAAAAGAATTGCTGTGCTGAAAGCTTGGAAGTTGTCTCACATTTTGCTTCAAGCTAAAAATATGAAAAGTTGATCTTCTTTGATACCTATTTACAAATGTGCTGACAACTGAAAAATAGTGGAGGGCTATGAGGTTTACAGTGAAATAGCTCAGGGATTTCCATGGAAAATCCCATGAGATAATCTAGATTCCATGAGATCCCATTCTGAATCCCACAAGCTCTTACTACTTTAATTCAGGGCAGCATCAACCACTCCAATCATGCACTAATCTTCCAAGGCTGGGGAGCTGGGTTCAATTTCAAGACCATTGTGAAACACAAATGTAATTAATAGTAATTTCTACCTAATATCCAATAGACATCCATCCAGATCCCCAAAGCAGGATCCATTTTGGTATTATTCCAGGACGTGCCCAGAATGACAACAGCTAGTGTGCAGGCAGTCACTTGCGTGGGCAGAGCTGGTTTGGGGGAGGGGATCAAGAGAGACCCCTGGGAAGAGGATGTGAGAAAGAACCACATAGCCACAACACTTAATGCACCACTGGAAAGAGATGGAGTAACATGATGACGAGGGCAGTATAAGAACCTGAATAAAAAGGCTGGGTTACAGCACCTGCCTGCTCTGTGCATTGACTTTCTGAGCTTGAGATTGGGGATGAGTAGCTCTTTCCCCAAATGATCTGAGTGCCTGGGGGAGGATGGGTCTGAGAGTGCTTGGTGGGGGTGGGGATGGGGATGATCTCTCCTGGGCTCTTTATCCTTTTCCAGAGAAAATCTGGGCTTTCTTTGGCCAACCGTTCTGGCCTGGGGCAGAGAAGCCTTGAAAGATTTCCCCCCGAGAGCGCCTGCACAGGCATGCAAAATGTTTACAAACCAAACCCAGGCCCGTTTTTCCACAGACCCCAGGCCTCCCTTGAATTTGCCAGGGGGTGGAAATGGGGCGAGCCTGCCGCCCCTGCCTCCTTGGCAGAGGGGGGAAGGAAGGCGGCTCCTTTAAGGCCGGAGCTGCCGCTGCACTCACACAGCAGTAGCAGCGGCTGAGGCGCGCGAGGAGCGGCCACCAGGGCGAAGCCTCCTCTTGTTTCGCTGTCTGCGATGCTGCTGCCAGATGTTCCCGTAGTCTGCAGCCTGCTCGTCCTGCAGCCTCAGCTGCTCCCATCCTAGCAGCCGGGGGAGCGAGGCAGCCTCCCGCCTGCTGGCCTAGGACTGGGCAGCCGGTCTGAAGGGCTCCGGACCGAAGGGCGCCTCTCCGGCACGGTGACCCGCGCGCGCCCCTGGGGCGCAGCTGCTGGCGGCCCCCGCGGCCTCGCCCATGCCTCGCTCCGCGCGCGCTCTGCCCCGGGGGCCGGGGCTCCGCACCATGTCCCGCAGGTAATGCTGGGGAGGGAGGCCAACCCTGGTGCCGTCTATGTGTGTGTGGATGCGCCCCCCTCCCCTGCGCGCTGCGCGCAGCGTCCCAGCTCCTCCACCATGTCCCTGGCGTTCTGTGGCAATGAGAATAACTCGGCCGCCTACAACGTGGAGAAAGGGGTGCTCAACAACGGCTGCTTTGTGGACGCGCTCAACGTTGTGCCGCACGTCTTCCTGCTCTTCATCACCTTCCCTATCCTCTTCATAGGTGAGTGCGGCTGCACGGCCCGGTTGGGTTGCTCTGGTGTGCGCGGGGGTGTGGGGGGAATATTTATGATTTTCTCGCCGGTACCCTAGCTCTGCAGCCTGCCTAGTCTGCTCCATATCTCCAGGCAGGGAGCCTTTGCTTTCTTGTTTGCTTCAGCCATAGCATCTGTCTCTTCACCTTGCACCTTGCCTTTCTGGATGGATCCACCCGCTGCGGTGTGCCTCGGGGCATTCCCCAGGAGCCCACCGCTCGCTCCTGAGTTACAAAGCGCTAGCCTGGGGCCTGATCCGCTGCCACATGGGTCAAGGGCAAAGATCGCGACTGGATGCATTTGATGGAGGAGGCTGACATTGTTTCCAGTCGCCTCTGAGCGGGTGGTTTGCAGTGGCTCATTCCAGACTGGCAGGAGAAGGGGAAAGCGGGTTTCTTGATGGGAAGATCCTACACACACTGTTTTCAGAAGCACTCAGCCTAAGGGCTCCTACTGAAGTCAAAGGTAGCATGTCCATTACTTCAGAAGGTGTAGGGCTTGGGTCTTGCTGAGCTTTTCTGAAAATCCTGTATCACTTGAGTTTATTCAGCATGTTCACTCAAGCTACTAATGTTAACACAGTTTAATTGACAGAAAAGGACACTCTTAAATGTTCGTTAAGGACAGCTTAATGAATTAGCCATATTCTGCCAATGCATCAGAGACTCCTGAGGTGCCACAGTATAAACAGTGTAAATAATCAAGCTGTCTGTACCAATATAATCATTTGTTGCCTCTGGACTAAACTGTTTAAACATTAATAGACAGCTAAAATGTTAAATGTTTAAAGTAATACTGACTAGATGCATGCTTCAGGATGACCTATCAATCAAGCTATCATTTCCCTCAACTATTATAATCTTATTATTTTATATTAATTAGTAAGAGTGAATGCTTCCATTAACACATGTAGCTCAGATTTGCCTGTGATAAGGGGACTTTGGAAAATCATATGGACTACAAGAACTGGCTTCCTTTATGCAGGCAAAACTCCTCTTGAAGTCCATTAAGTTAGTGGAAGTTTTCCCTGTGTACGGATTGAGTAGAAACTGCATAAGGACTTCAGGATTTTGCCCTATGAGCTTTGCAAGCTGAGGAAATAACAGAACAAGTTTACTGCTAAAATCAGAAAGTTACTGTTTTGGAGCAAGTTGATTTGATATTGTCAAATAATACAGCCACTTACTGAAACTTAAGCTTTATTAGCATGAATTCACTACCAGACATTATATTGAGGCTACCAGTAGGTGGCCTAGTGGTTTAATACACTTGTTACTGAAACTAGGAGTTCCAATTCTGCATAAATGTATAAGTTACAGGAGTCAGACTGGTTCCTGGGGAATGTTTGTCCACAACACAAAACCACAACGTAATGTGTCAAAATGGGTGTCCTTTGCTCACGAAAGCTCAAAGCAGTCATTTGAGGAGCTGTTAAGCAGAAATCTGGGCAGCATAAATGCCATGTTATGCTCTTGTATTTAACTTTCTTAAGAACTAAATATTGCTGCTTTAATTTTTAAAATTAAGCAATGGTATTTGTGAGCAAAGATTCCTGTCCAAAAAAAAAAGAATTACTTTGTGAAATTTATGCTTTTTTTCTAAGTTATATTGATAAAATTAATTGCACAGGATTTTATTATAGTAAAAATACTGGAATTTTTTAAAAGTTTGGTTATAAATATTGTTTGAGATTATTTGGAATCACGTTATTAAATTTACTGGAAGATTGTTATATATTCTGTGTGCTTTTTGGCTTATATTCCATAATAAAGTTGTTACATGGTCTCCAATCTTGCAACTGCTTAAATATATGCATAAATTTACATGCATGAGTAGTCTTATGGATTTGAGTGGGTTGATTCATTTGAATAAAGTTATAAACATACAAGTGTTTATAGGATGAGGCTCTAAATGTGTCACTGTTTCTGTCTCTTTATACTTGGGCCCTATGCTGTACTTTTTTCACAACTAAAACACCCACTGTAGGTCTCGGAAGTGTTTAGTGCACCAGGAATGTAAGATCAGTCCCAATGTCACATTTTTACAGTGTAGTTACACAGTGAGAATCCTCACTTGTAACATTTTCCAACTCAGTTATTGCTTTTAAATATGAAAGAGAGAAAAGAGGTCAACATTTTTAGTTTAGAACATTTTCTCGTGTGGGGTTATGGTTGCGCATGAAAATTCTCATGATGATTCTGCTTTTACATTTAGGATGGGGAAGTCAGAGTTCCAAAGTTCATATACATCATAGCACTTGGCTTCATTTTCCCGGCCACAATTTACGTTGGATCTTGACTTTCATCCTTTTGTTTGTGCTGGTGTGTGAAATAGCAGAGGGCATAGTGTCAGATGGGTAAGTGGATGCATAGTTCTTCTTGATAACACCAACTATTTTTGAAGGGTTTCTATGTAAGTACTACTCCCCTGTCTAAATTTTCATCTAAGCCATTTGGCTTGTTATAAACATGTAATCTTTGTTCATGGTGATTAACCTACGGACTTTGTATCAGAAATTCCATAGACCTTGCCAAGTATGTGCACACACAAAAATGGCCTGGCCCTGAATCATTTTTAGTTAAATTTAATGACACTATCATTCCAAAGGATAATCTTAGCTATATCCTGACAATTCAAGCAGATGGTGATGTTTTAATGAAACATCTAAGGACCTGATCCCACAGTCCTTGCTCAGACAAAACTCCCATGTACAGGATTAGATCAGAAATATTCCTCCGTGAGCCAAGTTCTGCTTGCCTTCCTCAGAGGCTCATTGGACCTGATTCCCTTCTCACACATGTTTTACACTGGAGTAACTCCACTGACCTCCACAGGGTAACTACTGATTTGCCACCAGTGTGTGAGAGAAAAGAATCAAACCTATTGCCTTCTTGCGTTGAGTGGAGCTACTCACATTACTCTGATGGGACCAAATCCTGTTTACTAAAGTTGAAATATAAACACAGTGAAACATAAACTGGTTCTGTTCAAGTTGAAATCAATGTGTGTTTGACTTTATCCATTCATTGGGAACAAGGTTAGGAGTAGACGAATATACTGGCATATATATTCTTATTTAATTCTACCAGTCCTTTACCTATGACCTGAAATTTGGCATAAGAGTTTATGTAATAAACATATGTAATAAAATATGAGAGAAATTTTCTGAATAAAGCAGGTCATATGAATCCCAAGAGTACTTTATTATACCACTAGTTATTTTGTTTTCTTTACCCTAAGAGGCAGAGAGTATATATGTATAAACATCATGGATTGCATAGCAGTAACCCTAGTTTAATGGAATTATATCTCTCTGTATCAGTTTTGCCCATTTTTATTATTATTTTATTATATATGTTGTCTCCTCTTAAGTATACATTAAATAGGAAATCCCTCAGCACCCAAAAGACATTTTAGAGCTTTTCTAATACTGATTTTAGTTTTTAATTATAAGGATGTCGGGACTTGAAGCAGAATATTGCCGTCTTTAAGGTTATTCTTAAACTGGCCCAGAACACTGCTATTGAATAATAAGTGCATCCTTATGAGAGTCAAAGTTCCTAACTATACTGGAGGACTGCCAGCCCACAATCATGTCTCTGGAGCACTCGGCAGCTTAGCAAGTTGTTCTGTGAATAAAAACAGATTTTGTTCCTGTAGCGAAGAGACTCATCATCTTCCTAAAATCAAAACAAATCTTGCTGTTAAAAGCCCTCTTGATAGTAGTCGGGCTGTCAAAAGCTTTGACAACCAGCAATAGACCCGTGCTACTGTGTTGTAAAAAATGGCTTAGTGATATGCGTATATAGTAGAATTCCTGTAGCTTGCTTCTGTTTGTGAGTTATAGCAAAATACCTCCTACTCCCTACAGCATTATCTACTAAAACATGGAATGACAGAAGAACGCTGTGGAAATCTGTGTAAAAATATGTGATCCCTAAAATATTGGCTTCTCACTGTTGGAATTCTATCTGTTGTATAAAAATCTGTCCTTATTTATAAATTTAGTGACACTAAGGTATCCACATATAAGTCTTCCTGTAACCAATAGTGGTTACTTGTAATTAATCAAAGCATTTAGGGCAAAGGTTGCCCATGTGACTTCACTTATGTCAATGTGTGGGGATTTTCCCAGATTATCCCTTTGAGGGCAGGATTTGCGTTCCCCATGCGCAGACCCAAGGAATGAGCAGTGGTTCAACCCCCAAGCCCTGAGTAATCTCTTGGAGGACAGATCCTTTGCGCACTCAGCTCCAGCGACTTCTGAAATGCTTTCAGCTCTCTGACAGTGCAGCTCTTTCCACCCCCCTCTACCCCACATACATACCCTCCACTGCCTCTCGATTCCCTATATAAGGGAGGGGCAGAGGGAGCCAGAGAAACATTCATTCTCAACTGGCTTTTCCATTAGGCTGGGGGACGAAGGTATACATTCTCCTGACTCTCCCACTCCTGGATTGTTCACAGACTTTTCACCCTGCATGTCCCCACCCTCACTTTGAGTGGCTCAGAAACGAGCCAGGCTGAATTGTAGCCTTTGCTTTCTGGGGAGCAGAGGTGCTGCATTGTCCTTACTACCTTATGGGGAAAAGAGAAAATTGGGTTATAGCTCATAGATTCATAGACTCTAGGACTGGAAGGGACCTCGAGAGGTCATCAAGTCCAGTCCCCTGCCCTCATGGCAGGACCAAATACTGTCTAGACCATCCCTGATAGACATTTATCTAACCTACTCTTAAATATCTCCAGAGATGGAGATTCCACTACCTCCCTAGGCAATTTTCTTCCAGTGTTTAACTACCCTGACAGTTCGGAACTTTTTCCTAATGTCCATCCTAAATCTCCCTTGCTGCAGTTTAAGCCCATTGCTTCTTGTTCTATCATTGGAGGCTAAGGTGAACAAGTTTTCTCCGTCCCTCATACAACTATCTGCCAGCCGGCAGAAATGGCTGACCAGGCATTGAAGAGTAAACTGCACCCTCGGTTCAATTCTGCCTTACCTGCAATGCAGGACTGTGTCTTCAAGGCATATTGTAATTCCCTGATTATTTGGGTGGGCTGATTTGTTTGATTGTTGATTTTAATTGTTGAAAATGGAATGAGCTAGAATTTGTACAATTTCACTGTACACACACAACCTGACACAAAATATTTCTATAGATGATCACTGAAATTTTCTGATAAGCAAAGTAAGAAAAATGCTGCTTGAGAACTTTTTAAAGTTTGGGGATTTAAGGATATTTGCATTGTATATTTTGACATGATTTTTGACAATGTGTTTGAATGGTTATGAAGTTTTAACTTTTTGAATCTATTAAATAATTGTCTGACCTTCTTCCATAATTTCCCACAACTGTGAAAATTTAAATGGATAAAAAAAATAAATGTTAAGCCTATAATTTTGCACAATTGTGAAAATGTAAATGGTTAAAAATAAAAAATGTTTTAAACATTTTAATTATCTGTCAATTATTAAAGAAGACTCAAATTCTGCCAAGTCTAATGGTAAGTAACAAGAGAGGTGAATAACTGACAATTAAACCAGTGTATACTTAAATATGTGATTACGCTTTGTTTAGGGTTGAGTGGCTGTGTATGTATGTGTATATATAATTTTTTATTTTTATTTTTAAGGGTTTCAGAATCCCGTCATTTGCACCTGTACATGCCAGCTGGTATGGCATTCTTGGCAGCCATCACATCTGTTGTTTACTACCATAACATCGAAACATCAAATTTTCCAAAGTTATTAATAGGTATGTTCCACAATACAGAAAGCTGTGGATGTGTGAATATGTTGCTCTTGTGTTATCTGTTAATTCTGTAACTAAGGTCTGACAGGTTCTGGCAGTAACTCCTCATACACTCATTCGGCTAGGTTTTTGCTTGCTTATCAGATAAAATTAAGCTATGTTTTGTTCTACTGGTTCCCATTATCAAACTTCAGTTTAAATGATATATGCTATTTTTATGCAACCTAAGCTTTCCAACACATTCAACTTCTGTGAGGTGCATAGTGTTGACTCTGTGGAATTTTCTCGGATGAATTGGGCCATGTGTTTTTTTACCTTAGATAGTAGAAGAGAATTGCAGTTGTTACAAATGTAGTCTCAAAAGCCCAGGTGCTAGCTAAACCAGCTTACTTAGTGTAATGTGTAATATAAAACTAATATATAAAACTGTAAAGCATCTAAAAGTGCTTTAAACAATATAAAAGTGGGTGCAGCCTGAAATGTGGTAGGAATCAGGGGAAATTGGTTCTGACAACGACCTTCAGAATTTTAACCTCTCTGTGCCTCAGTTTCCTTGTCAGTAAAATTCTCCTTTGTAAACTGCTTTCAGATCTTTTGAAGAGGAAGTATTGTATAAGGCCCAAGTGTTACAGTAATAGTGTATCTTACTGTGAAAACAAGGGTACATGCAAACTCTAAGTAGCTACAGAAAAGACACTACTGTAGGGTGCATTATATGAAGTATAGCAGTGGATTTCAAAGAAATCCCACTTGGAAAAAGTGTAGGTGTGATAAATTAATCTCAGACTACAAGAGGTTTGAAAGTGCTCACTACGTATTTACACATTTCCTGGCCCCCTGCTATGGCTGAAAGCACAAAAGTAGGAGTGCACTCCTACACAGCGTCCCAGCAAGGTCTCTGTGAGTTCTAATTCTTTACACTTTTTTCCACAACATGATTTTCATGCTGAAGAGCTTGCATTTTGTGTATCTGATTACTGTGATTGTGTTTTACAGATTTTTTTTAATGCATTTTGCTTCTTCCATGCCAGGAACAGATGAGCTATTTCCACTGGAGTTAGTCTGTTATAATGCAAAAAAGTAGTAGGAAAAGGATTTCTTCTTCTTTAATAGAGATGTTAATATGAACTGTCTGGGGCTGTGAATTACCTTTTTTCTATATTATAGGAGGCAAATTGTCAATTGGTGACTTCTCATGAGTCTTGAAAATATTACAGAAAAAATTCATCTGAGATGGCACTTCCCCAGAATGCAGCTCAGTAGCTATCATTTCAGTTTTCATTTAATCTTAGCAAGTTCTTCTTTTATCGTGGCAGATTTTTTCTATCTAAAATTACATTTCATTATAGCAATGTTTCGGGGGTACTGAAAATCTGAGAGTCCCTTGTAATTTAAATAACACAGTTAGGTATCAGCTGCAAATCCTTGGAGTAGGTTTTTCCAACCAGGACTATAATAGAAAGGTGCACTGTGAACTGACCGAAGAGCACATTCAGTGTTTCTTCATCATTAGAATAGCACTAAGGGAAGTAACGCACCACCACATGAAAAGAAGTGAAGCAACAGTCAGTTCAGCATTGAAACCCATGGAAAGGTTGATTTGCTGGTTAAAGTAAAGGCCAAAAACACAGACCAAGATTTTTTGGATGTGACTAGCAGTTTTGGTTTCCTCAAAAATTTGGATGCCCAACTTGAAGTGCCGGAAAGGTGTCTAAGCACCCTCCCCTATGGAGGGGAAAAAAGAACATAAAAACGGCTATACTGGTCAGACCAAAGGTCCATCTAGCCCAGTATCCTGTTTTCCAGCAGTGACCAGTGCCAGGGAATGAACACAATAGGTAATCATCAAGTGATCCATCCCTTGCCCATTTCCCAGCTTCTGGCAATACAGAGGCTAGGGATACCATCCCTAGCCCTTTTAAGGTATCTCAAGTTGGGCATCTAAAATTACTAGTTTCTTATTTTTTTAAAAGTGGCTTAAATATATAACATCCTCTGTTTCATTTATTTGTTTAGCCCTTTTGTGTACACAACCTGCAGTCAGGTCTCAGCAGTGGAGCCACATGACACTCATAAGCAGCACATGGAGTAGGTTGTACTGTTCAGCATCACATTAAAATAGATTTTCTCCTACGTAAGCTCCATTGTTGTGGGAGGAGTCGGGTGACCAGACAGCAAGTGTGAAAAATTGGGATGGGGGTAGGGGTAATAGGACTCTATATAAGACAAAGCCCCAAATATAGGGACTGTCCCTATAAAATCGGGACATCTGGTCACCCTAGGGAGGAGGGAGGAAGAAAGAAATCTGTAAAAACTACCTAACTTTTTTTTTAATGGTACTGGAGATCAGAGAGGAAAGCTAGAAGTACACAGGATGGAGAGGGAAGTTTGTAGGAGTTAAGTGCTTTAAACTGCCATCTTGATCTTTTGCTAGCAATAACTCAAATCCATATCCCATTCTTTTTTAAGCTTGATTCCCTATGTAATTCCATGGTAAGTTCTGCTTACAATGGGATGCAGTTGTGAGAGCCTCATTTATTACACCTGTTTTTCCATGGCCTTTGTAAAATGGTCAGATGATGCAATTTTGTCTTTTAAAAGTGTGTAAGGGGTGTTTGGGAGGAAGGGTGGGTAATATCTAGTTAGTGTTCTAAAAGCTGAACATCTTGAAGGTCCCTGGCAGAAGTTCAATTAAAGACACACACAAACCCAAAGGGGTGAGCAATAGTCTGGATGCCACAATGGCATGGTGAAGCTCAATCCTCAGTGCTGCATACTGGATCCTGCCATCCTAATTAATGTCAGTGGGGAATTTTCAACAGTATGCACCTTGGGAGAAAATCCATAGACTGTCTGGAGCTCTCCCTTACTCTTAGTACTGTCCATCCGTGATGTCTAGAAAGAGCTCAGCAATCACTGCAATATTTTATTCAGTATCATCTTAAAAGGCTGAACTTATTTTCTTTCTGTTGGCCAAGCCAAGACCTGCACTAAATAAAGGTGTTTTTTCTAGAGCACCAGAAATGGATAGCAGCTAGTATAACGCTTTTGTTTATTTTAAATTATTCTGAAATTTAATCAAAGAACCTGCTTTTCTTCATCTCTGATTAGCCTGAAGCATAGAGAGAGAGGCTAGTCAGAGATTGGTTCACAACTCCATGCACTGTGTTCCCTACATATATATGCCACAACGATCTTTCTCTGTATGATGGCTATAGAATCTTTATTTGACAAACTGCCATTGAGACTTTTGAATGTAGGGCCTGTTCCTGCCCAAAGTTATCCAGTGATTTAGTGGGGTGAGTAGGGGAAATACATTTCAGAGGAGGTGCTCATGCAGGATCAGTGGAGATAGCAAGCCCAGGATGTCGCATTGCCTCAACATGTGCTTGCAGCTCTCCCACTTCCGTGAATGTTCTTCACACTACAGGATCAGGTCTTAAGTGTACAGTAGGAATAGTATTTTTGTTTGTTTGTTTTCTAAATCCGATTCCCATCTATTAGGATCAAATCCTACTCAGTTGCATCTGTGCAAACTATTAAAGGCAGTGGGGCTTTACAGATGTGAACAAAGGCAGGATTTGGTCCAAAGCCTTTCACTGATAATCATATTAAAATGTATATAATTAGAAACAGGCACTATTGCTTACCTGCCCTACAAATGTAGTCCACATAGTATGTAAAGCACAAACTCCTCTCGCTTCCTAAGGTTTGATTAATTGGTAAAGCAAACAAGAGAGATAATAATATAAAAATGAGTTCAAATATTCTCCCCAGGCTGGCTGCCCCTAAGTTTCCTCTCCCAGGACTGCTGGGCCCACACTCTAGATAATCTCTCTACATCCCTTAGACCCATCTCAGGTAATGAGCCACCTGCTTTGGTGAGTCAGCAGATCCCATTTCCCTTTTTCCTGTCAGGCTAGACATCTGCTAGCAAGATGGGGTGTTTCATGCAAGCACTGCCAGCTGGTTACAGTGATAGAAGAAATTCAGTCACAGTGATTTTTTTTTTCATATTGTATAATGCAGTGTTTAATAATGCAGCACTGTTTCCACATTCCCTCTGTTAAATCACTGAGAATGTAGTGCAGCTAGTTAGCCATTTTATACATAATCCCATCCCCAAAGGGATCTTACATTGTGTTTTTGTGCAGTACCTAGCACAAAGATCCCATGGGAGGCGTCTGGAAATACTTGACTAGTAATAATCATCATAATTAATAAAGCATTGAAGCTTTGGTTTTCAAAGGAGCCTAAGGGAGTTAGGTACCCAATTATAATTGATAGTCAAGAGGCTTTTTTGAAAATTGGATTCTAAACAGTTAATAGACCAAAAGATAATCAAATTGCTAGATCACTTTCCTGTCACGTGATGTGGGGGGGAGGTTGGGGTTTTTTTGCTATCACTACTGCATCCTATTGAGATAGTTGAAGAAATGAATTTGTGCAGATGAGTATACAGAGAGGAGATCTTTAAAAATTTATCATTGGCAGATCTTAGACGGTTGTCCTACTTTCAGTTTTAATTATGACAGCATAGGTTGACAGAGTGAGGCTAGATAATGATGACGATTTTATGCAGATGAGCACATAAAGAGGAGATGATTGAAATTATTGATTTACTTAAGTATCAAACTCCTACATTGCAAAATGGATATGAAGTAATATATCTTTACAGTCCTTAGTGTGAACAAATTATTTGGGAACCAGGTAAAAAAATTTAAGCTTATGATAAGTTTTAGAATGGGTGTACTGGAAAAGTAACTGAAAGAAGTATCTTTCACTGATAAATTTACCAAACCAATCTAATTTAATCCCTTGTGAAATAAATAAAGCCCCAGTTCTGCATTAGGATCCCCATGAATGAACCTTTATACC
The DNA here is from genome assembly GCF_007399415.2 of Gopherus evgoodei. Taxonomy (NCBI): domain Eukaryota; kingdom Metazoa; phylum Chordata; order Testudines; family Testudinidae; genus Gopherus; species Gopherus evgoodei. The sequence continues at coordinate 108,292,361 of NC_044325.1, read as the reverse complement.
CGTGCAGAGTCCCAGTGGAGCTCCACTGAGGTTCAGGGTGCCATCTACACAGATTAGATTACAGGGTCAGGCCCTAAATTTGCAAATAGTTCCTAGAGGAACTGGGTTTTATAGGGCTTGATCCAAAGTCTACTGAAATCTATAGAAAAACTGATGTTGCCAGTAGGAATATAAGGTCCATAGGAAACTAATCAGGCCAAATTTGGTTGCTGTCTAAATTGTGTTGCAGAATGGGAACACAATAGGGATACAGCTTTAATAGCACAAATTGGAGTGCCACATTCATAAATGTATTCTGTCTTGTTTTGAAAAATATTAGGTATGTTATTTGTAAATTGAAAAAGCCTTTCTTTCTTTTCTCAGTATTACAGACTACATAACAGAATTGTAGTATCAGATCATTATGTTTAACAGCTACAAAAACACATATTTGTCTTTACAGATTTAAAAATCAGGCTTAAAGATAGGGATAAGACTTGGATGGCATTTGGAGTTTTCCAAGTAGGGAGCATTAAGTTGGGAAGAAATGGGGGAAAGTATTTTATTAATAGAGTACTAGTTCACTTGTATTCATAGAAGGGTTGATTCACTGTCCCTGACAGTAATCTGGTTCACTAATTACTATCGCTACTTGGCTGTTACTCATAATTTATTCTCTCAGAATTAGATTATTGTCTTGTAAAATGGAACATCCTTCCTATTTCCCTTAAACAATGCACAGGACTTGTCTCTAAACAGACACTGTGCATTTCATTAATCCCTGCTTACTTCAATGCCTGGTTTTGCAGATCTCATGGGCATGTTGCTCTCACGCAACTCCCTGTAACTCAGCAGCAGGAATTTTGGGCATTCAGCAAATGGATGAACCAACAGACGAAGATGTGAGAAAATGTGAACAAAGAAGAAATGAGTTTAGAAAGAGGAAGAATAAAGAGAAAAGATGGTCTTGTGGTTAAGGCGCTGGACTGGGTTCAGTTCCCAGCTCTGCTACAGATTTCCTGTGTGATCTTAAGCAAGTAATTTCATCTCTCTGGGTATGTCTACACTGCAATTAAAAACCCACTGCTGGCCCGTGCCAGATGACTCAGGCTCACAAGGCTTGGGCTCAGGGGCTGTTTAACTGCAGTGTAGATATTCAGGCTCATGCTGGAGCCCAGGCTGTGGGACCCTGTGAAGGGGCAGGGGGTTCCAGAGCTCAGGCTGCAGCCTAAGCCCGAATGTCTGCCCTGCAGTTAAATAGCCCCTGAGCCTGAGCCCGAGTCAGTTGGCACAGACCAGCCACGGGTGTCTAATTGCAGTGTAGACATACCCTCTGCCTTATTTCCCCACATATAAAATGGGGATGATTAACACTCTTTCTCCCACTCTCTGTGTCTTGTCTATTTAGATTGCAAGTTCTTAGTGGCAGCGACTGTTTCTTACCATGTGTTTGTACAACCTATTATCTCAGGATGTTAGGGTTAGAACCTTCTAAGACTACACAGCTGACCTACTCAGGTAAAATACAAGCTTTTTACTTGGCAAGAAGCAAGCTTTGTAAAATGAATCCTGTAATTAGGAAAATTGGTCAGATAGACTTGTACTTTAATTCCCAAAAGAAGAATGGCCTTGTTTGCTGATACCAGATACTTTAAATTAATATTTCTATAATTTTTTAAAAGGAGTGCCCACAGTTGATGATTTATATAACACTCTACAGTTATATAATGCTTTTAAAATATTGAGTAAGTTACATTCTCAGCCCCAAAGGGATTACAATGTGAGATAAATTAGACAAAAAAAGAGGGAGCAGATGAAGCGAGGAAGTGAAGAGTAGAACAAGGTAGGAAGTATTGCAGAAAGAAGTGGATTTGAAAGAGGAAAGACAGGGACACATGGCAGACAAGGAGTAGGAGATTTTCCAAGTGTAGGGGTCAACTTGAAAGAGATAAGCAGATGGGAGTGAGTGGAGGGATCATTAAAGAGAGAGAATTGAACCAAGAGGAAGAGTAGCCAGAAAGAGCAGCAGAGATGGAGGCAAGGGTGAGATTATACGCAGAGCCCTGAAGTTGAGCAAGAGACTGAACTTGATTCAGTAAGAGTTGGGAAGCCAGTGTGGGGCTTCAGGGAAAGGGTGATCTGATCCTATGAACGAGAGAAACACATGGCCCTCCCACCCCATTCTGCCCTGAGTTTCACTAGTTACCAAAGGCTAGTCCTGAAGATCTGACCATATATGGGCTTTTTTCTTACAATTTGTCCTGTTCCTATTACAGGAAGATCAGGTTTCCCTGACAGCAGTCATTCGCTTGTAATAGCTATTCGTTAATCTTTGATAATTAATTGTAGCCCATGGAAGTTCTGTCTTGATGAAATGCCATGCTTCCATTGTCTTGTAGCATTAATATAAACACTAAAGGTGCCACAATGGGGACTCCTGTAGTGTTACAGCTGCTCCCATTGAAATATATGGGTGTTTTGTCATTTACTTCAGTGAAAGTGGGATTGCAGACCATGGGCCAGATCTCACCACCAGGTTGTGTTAATGCAGAGGACTCTCCACACATAGATCTCACTCCTCCACAGAAAATGTGATCAGATGGACCTGAGTCTCCATCCTTCTTTCATTTCTGTGATATCTCAGAGTGCCTTGTCTTCCTGTGGATTGGTCAAGTTTTACATGGATCCTCTTGGGACCATCCAGCTTTAAGTAAGCCTCACAGTTGATTCTCCCTGGGGTGGTGACAAACCAGCCTTGTAAGAGGAGAATTGGAGAAAATGCTGCAAATAGATACTCTCAACATTTCCCTCCCCATACTGTTCTACTGTCAGAGTGAACAATCCAATCTGATATTATTAAATATATAAAACCAAATTTGGGGTCAACTCCCGGCTCATCCTACTCAGTTAATGATTAGATAATTGACACTAGTGAGACTACTTCCATAGAAGCTGTCTCATGATATGGTGAATGACATGAAATAAACTCCAGATTGGGGTTTCAATGTCACCAGAGCCCCTTGGTGGAATGATTTGTCTATAGATGGCTGCCATCTGAGTACACTTGAATAGAAAATGCTCTGTGAAAATCAATACTCTACAAAAGTTATGATTTCCTACTTCAGCGCCATTCTCCTTCTTTTATTTGCTTGTGTATTCTATGTTGTGTGAAATTTGTATAGTACATACTCACCAAGGAAAGCAGCAATTTTAGGGGGAAATTTTGCTCTCAGGTCTGTTTGGTGGCTTTTATCTTTAACATCAAGTAGAGTTCTGCACAGGTAAGGAAAGCAGAATATCTAGGTCAACATCCAGACCAAACTGTGGATTCCCCAGAATCCAAAAGCTTTGGAGTTGGAACCCTTGGCCTCCCCCACTGAAACAGCACCAGTCCCTTGGAGGGACTGATGTGGGCATAGGTTTACAAGCAGGTGGAAATTTCCACCAGAAGATCCTTCTGCAAGACTTTCCGTGGTCTCAATGTAATGGGAGCGGGATCAGACCCAAACTTCATCCTATTATTCACATTCTTGGAAACTGAATTGGTTGCATTGTCATTTTGACAGGAGAAAGAACGCTGCCTAGTTTTGTGCATGCTTGTCATTTCCCTTCTGCGTAATCGTTTAACAGAGTCTTCTAGTTTTGTCTAAAATAAGTTTTCCACAATCAATGTTGACTAATGTTTGTTGTATTTATTTATTTATTTATTTTTTCAGCCTTGCTGTTCTACTGGACCTTAGCTTTTATAACCAAAACTATCAAATTTGTAAAGTTCTGTGATAATGGGGTTGGATTTTCTCAGCTTCGATTTTGCCTCACGGGACTTCTGGTTATTCTATATGGAATGCTACTAGCTGTAGAAATTAATGTCATCAGGGTGAGGGTAAGTTAAATTTCCAGGTAATTCTAATTTCTGTTTCTTCCTTTTCTTTTATCTGGCTGCATAATGTAAAAAAAAAATAAAAATAAATAAATCAGTCTGAAATAGAGACCTATTTGAAAACCAAACACCTGAGTAATGTAATTAAGCCAAATTCATCTTTATTACCATCTCCTTTGACTCTACTGTATTGACAATTCAGAATGAATTTCATCCATTTTGTTTTTAAAAGATGTTTCTTATATGACTGACAACTTCAATCTTCAGAAATCATTAATCTTCATAAAGGGAAAGATACAGTGAAATGGATAGTCCGTTCTATCCGAAAACATAGTCAGTGACACCCACACAGAGTATCTGTTGTTTTCCTGTCTCTAAGAGCACACACAATGTGATTTTTATTATTAATTATTATTATTATTTTATTATCATTGTGCTAGAGCAACTTTAGTCCTCTGATTATTTCCTCTTTGCTATGGCCACAATCAGAATCCCTATTAATAAATGGCTTTGGAGATTGCTCCATGAAATACAATCCAAAATGCCTTATCACTTCCCTCACCCAGTGCACACAGCACTGAATTAAAGTAGGCATTAGGGAAAAGTTGCCTGCTCATAGACATTCAAGAGAACATACAGTGTAGATCAGACTATGGGAAGTTAAATAATAATCTCACAATTGACAACTGACAGCTCATGGAATAATGAGACTCAGCTGTGATACCAACAGGACCTTGCTTTTAAATATGGTTCTTTTAATAAAATTTTGTAATCTAATGAGATTTAATTAGCTAGGAAATGTTGGGGCCACAAGGGAGACTACAAAATGAGCCACTGAAATGACCATTGCTTAGTGTTTTTTTCAGTTTCATATTTCTTTAGAGTAAATAATTAAGATGTTACTTTTTACATGTGACTTGAACTAACTAATAATATAGCATATTCCAAGCTTTGAGGCATGAAGTGCCTCTCTTCTGACAACTAAGAATATGAATGATTGAAGGCAAACAGTTCAGAAGCAGAGATTGTACACAAGAGATTGTAGTTTTTAATCAAGATTGCATAGAATGTTCAGTTTGTCACTCATTGCTTTGTTGGAAAAAAATCCCTCCACAGCAGTCGGGAGTGAAAGTTATATTAAATGATCACTGAACAGAATCGCCAGTAAAATCCTTATTAGAAATGGAAGTAGAAAGCAGGTAGTGAAAGGTCATTTTCCCTTTTTCCCAGACATGGCTATTTTCTGGGAAGAAAATAAATTGCAGCAACAAACTGAAATCAGGTTAAATAACGCTTATTTATAAATACAGAATTATTGTTGCTGAATGTGATGGAAGGAAGCTTCAGGCCACCAACTCTGTCATTTCAAGCCCTGAATGGAGCTGCTTAATAGATTTACCCGTCTGCATATATCTATGTTGTTAGAGAGAAGGGAAAAACCTGAAATACATGGACTAAATTCTCTTTTCACTTATACCCATTCAACCTTGTTGATTTTGCTGGGTTGCATGGGATTTAATTAAAAATAGATTAATTAATCAATATGGCTTTACATAATTAACTACAACACTACAGTATATTAAATTCCATGTTAATATATATTGTAGGAGCAAATGATGGGCCATGTCATGTCATCTTTGTCTGAGCAGAACTCCCTAGTAATAGTGATAGTACTACAGGATAGTCTTAAATATGGTATATTGTACAAGAACTTTGATCCTTGCAGCATGAAACATCGTAGTCTAGGGGCTTGATCTTTCTCCCATTTAAGTCAATGGAAATATTTGCTAGTGTCATGTGCAGTCTAATTTTAATGGTTCTCTATGAAAGTTTGCAGGAGATGGGGGTGTGTTGTACTGTGCAGTTTGCAGCACTGGACAGAAGAATCTTCAATGCAGATTTTAACAAAATATTGTAAATATTCACTGAGCTTTAATATATTTCCCCAGTGCAGGATTAAATTCACAGGCAAAATATAATCTTTGTGTGGGCTTCCTTCAGGGCTTGAGTCCTTTCTCCTTTTAGGCTGGAATTTTCAAAGTAAGTTACAGAAATTAGGTGCCCAAATTTGACTGAAATTCAATAGGAATTGAGAGCCTAATTTCATTAGTCTATTTGCAAATCTCAGCCATTCCTCCTAAACAATGACAAGCATTTCTATTATCTTAGTATCCCCTTCCACACAGATTTGTCTTTTTCTTTTCCATGCACTTGATGTGATTCTTGGTGGGATTTTTGGATTTCAGAGATATGTTTTCTTCAAAACCCCCAAAGAAGTTAAGCCACCCGAGGATCTTCAGGATCTTGGAGTTCGGTTCCTACAGCCCTTTGTGAATCTGCTGTCCAAAGGAACATACTGGTGGATGAATACATTCATCAAGACGGCCCATAAAAAGCCAATAGACTTGAAAGCCATAGGCAAGCTGCCTATCGCCATGAGAGCTCTGACAAATTACATTCGCCTTAATGAGGCTTTTGAAGCACAAAAGGTATGAGGGGGAAAAAAAGACGACTCAGATTATCTACAAATTTTGTGGTGTTTACACATTGCTTAAAATACCTCATTACTTTTTTGATAGTATACATTCATATAAAAATGTAAAGTGGAAACATGCTAGGTATTAAGAGCCTGGTTTGCATTAAATCAAGCATGCAGCTGAGTGCCTAATTTGCATGTGCACTTTTTGTATTTACAGTGGTGGTTGTGCATGATTATGACCAGATGTGCATGTAAATTGCTATTTGAATGTGCAAATGTTTGGTTTGCAGGTACAATTATAGAAATGTAATTGTTTATACAACTGTGGATTATACTTTTCTGAGGATGGTTAATTTTTCTCTTAATAAGAACCTAAAATAAGTTTGACTAATCTTACAGGGACTTTATAGGCTAATTTTTATTGAGATCAGTGGGAGTTTTCCTGAGAGAGAATTCAGGATTGAGCCTGAAATGAACTAGCTTGGTGATCTTCACATAAGACCACTACCTGCCTCTTATATGTATGTGTGCAGTGGTATAAGACGTAGTAAGGAGACTCCCTCCCCAGTTGTGTGCAGCCTGTTTAAGGACAAAGCAGCATTCCAGGCTTGAACTCAATGGAGAACAGGAACTGCTTCCTCTCGACTCCTTTGGCATCCAGTAAGGAGCAGAGAGGAGGAATAGGCCAGCTCTGCCACTATCAAGCTAATTCACATCATGTAGCAGTGGGCAAACTGAGATGAATTATAACTCTGTAAGACAGAACATCTCTCATTGCTCCCTATAGAGCAATGCAACTTGTGCCAATCTCACTATAGACTATGTAAAATTTGCACAAATTCCCCTTGTATTTTTAGCACAAAATGGCTTTTAATGTAACACTACATTGCAGAACCATTGTGTTACTGTTCAACTCATAAGCCAAATCAGCATAAGTGGGTCTTGTTGCTTACCCATTCTTAGTCTTCCTGTTTAATCAGAAGAAAATTTCCCCTCCTCGTGGTACAAGGCCAAGAGTACAGCTGCTTGAAAAATTTCCAGTGAAATGTTTTGCCATCAAATAAGTTTGTTCTGACAAAATTGAAACTTTGCACAAAAATATATCGCCTCCAACAAAATTGTTTTGGGAAAAAATAATAATGAAGACTTCCATTTCAACCTTCTCAGAAGGCTTCATTATTATTTTTTCTCCAAAACAAACTTTTTTCAAAATGGAATGTTCCAATTTATCATTTGTTTAGCAATTTATACTATAAATTTAAAAGTCTAAATTGAAATAAAATGATTTGATTTAAAAAATCATTTCTGGTCAAACTTCATTTCATGGGAAATTTTTTATACTTCATTCTGATTCAGAACAAAAATAAAATGTTAAATTTGTGGATTTTCCCATGAAACAAATTCTAGTTCCTGCGCAGCTCTAGCCCAGCTCTTACCAAATCAATATTATGAATATCTACTCTGAGGCTTTAAAATTTAAAATATCAATTGTATTTATATGTTGCAATGTTTATATACTCCCCCCCTTTTTTTTTTATGGGCAGAACAAAAGGTCTCCATATCCACAAGGATCCAAATCAATTTGGTGCGCTCTCTGCTGGGCATTTGGGAGACCACTAGTTCTCAGCAGCACTTTCCGTATTCTGGCTGACTTGCTTGGGTTTGCTGGTCCGCTCTGTATCTCTGGGATTGTTCACCATGTTGGAAAAGGAAACAACACCATCCGTCCACAGGTACTACCTAGAATATCTTAACGAAGAGCCTGATCCAAAAACTTCAATTAATTTTAGTAGGATTTCCATTGACTTCAGTGGGTTTTGGATCATGCCCTAAGTCAGGGGTAGGCGACCTATGGCACATGTGCCAAAGGCAGCATGCGAGCTGATTTTCAGTGGCACTCACACTGCCAGGGTCCTGGCCATTGGTCCAGGGGGCTCTCCATTTTAATTTTAAATGAAGCTTAAACATTTTAAAAACCTTTATTTACTTTACATTTAACAATAGTTTAGTTATATATTATAGACTTACAGAAAGACGTTCTGAAAACGTTAAAATGTGTTACTGACATGCAAAACCTTAAATTAGAGTGAATAAATAAAGACTTGGCACAGCACTTCTGAAAGGTTGCCAACCCCTGCCCTAAATGAACATATAATGGTTGGCCTCTGACACAAATGCTACTCCTGAAGTGTGTTTTGATTACTCATTTGGAATTGTTTATTATTTATGATCATTATTTGTACACTTGTGGTACCAAGAATGTACTAGATGCTGTCCACACACATAAGAAGTCTAGGGCCCTAATTTAGGGTGACCAGATGTCCCGATTTTATAGGGACAGTCCTGATTTTTGGGTCTTTTTCTTATATAGGCTCCTATTACCCCACCCCCTGTCCTAATTATTCACATTTGCTGACTGGTCACCCTACCCTAATTCAGGAAAACATCTTTATTCAAGACAGTGCTTAAACACATACAGAAGTCCTCTTGAAGGACTTAAATATATGCTTGAAATTAAGTATGTGATTAAGTGCTTTCTTGAACTGGAGCCTCGGTGCCTGCCTGAAGACCTTATGCTCTGAAAAGAGAGAAGTTTATTTTAAGGATAGGGTCCATCTTTTAATTTCTGACAATGTCGGCTGTCTTAGAGGACTGAAGCAGCAGCAGGCTTTTATCATAAAAGTAAAGGACAAAGTAATTGAGCTATGACAAAGAGTTTCCATCAGAGTCTTGAGGGAGCTCATCTTTGAAAGGTCAACTATAAGAGACGTAGAGGATGTTATCCAAGGGAATACTATACAAGAAAAAAAAAGACTTCATTCTTGATTATTCTCAGGAACAAAAGCACAGTGAGCATTTTCACACTATACTGCCAAGTCAGGTTGGTACCATTTCTAGGAAAGAATCATTATTTGTGCTAGGCATGGATTTCTTTTCTCTTTTTCATATAACACTGTTTCCTGTAAGGGCCTGATCTAAATCCCATTGACTCCAAAGTACTTTGGATCAGGCCCTACACTAAATATTAAAGTTGTGACAAAGTTTCTCCTTTACCTTGGTGGGTCCTGCGCTTATTGGCAGATTTGCTCGCCTCACAGATTCACCCTATGGGTCAGGAAACAGCCCAGAGACCTTCCCCTCTGGTAGAAGCCACAGTCCAGGTAAATTCCTCCTGTGTTTGATCAGGAGTTGGGAGGTTTGGGGGGGAACCTGGTCCCACCCTGTACTCTGGATTCCAGCCCAGGGCCCTGTGGACTGTAGCTTTCTAGAATGCCTCCTGGTACAGTTGCATGACAGCTACAACTCCCTGGACTACTTCCCCATGGCCTCCTCCCAACACCTTCTTTGTCCTCACCACCAGACCTTCCTCCTGATGTCTGGTAATGCTTGTACTTCTCAGTCCTCCAGCAGTATGCCTGCTCACTCTCAGCTTCTTGCATGCCTCTTGCTCCCAGTTCCCCGCATGCATGCACACACACACACTTCCTCTCCTCTGGCTCCCCCTGGCCTGACTGGAGTGAGCCCTTTTATAGCATCAGAGGGGCTTTAATTATAGTCAGGTGCTTAACTGCCTCACCTGACTCTTAGCAGGTTAATTGGAGTCAGGTGTTCTCATTAGCCTGGAGCAGCCCCTGCTCTGGTCAGTCGGAACAGAAAACTGCTTCTCTAGTGGCCAGTATATCTCCCTTCCACTACTCTGCTGTTTACAACTGGCCTGGGTCTATCACAAAATGTATTGCATGTGTTGGAGGGGGGAGATTTTTGACATCGCTTTTAAGCTTAGAAACAATCATTCACTTATCCAACAACAGTCCTTTTATCTTCTGGTGCTTATCCTAATATTTGGAGACAATAAACAACAAATTCAGTGGAAAACAGTAAAAGAGTAGCCAATGCAACTGAAAATAACAGACTATAGGGAAAGAGTGCTGATATTGCTGCAAAATGCTATGGAGAATCCATGTGTATGGCTAAGATTTGTTGACAAAATGGGGAGCCTGGGCAGCTGCAGGCAGGCTGGGAGCTCCAGGGACCCCCACCACCCTGGAGGTTCCGAGCTCCAGGGGTCCCCCCTGCTGCCTGTGGCTGCTGGAGAGCTGCAGGGGTCCCTGCCTCCGTAGGCGGCAGGGGACCCAGCAGCTCCCAGCCAATGCTACCTGAAACCACAGAGGTCTTTGGAAGTCATGGATTCTGTAACCTCCGTGACAAAATCGCAGCCTTACTCATGAGCTGTGACTCTTGCTGATTTGCCTGAAATGAAGGCTTTACTGATTCTGTTCTGTTTAACTTCCCCTAACAAGCTTCAACTAATGATCCCCCCCTCTGTAGAAATCTCAAGACTGGCCCTGATAAACTCGAGATGGAACCCCATCCAGCTGTGCTGGATAGCTTGCCATGGTCATTGTGTGCAATTGAGGGGCAGCATCTGGGCTGTTCTAAATTATGCAAGTTAGGGGTCGCCATAATGCAATGGTCTCTGGTCATGCCCCCTTCACTGCCCAGTGGAAAGGGAAGTGCAAAGTTTGAGGGAGTGGCATACAACTGGCTGTGCTAGCTTTATTCCAGCCATGGGTAGGTATGCCCATTTAAGGCAGTTTTAAAGCCCCTTTGTGGCACCTGGCCATAGATCAAGATCTAGCCTGTAGACTTTGAGTGTGGTGGTAGTGAAATATGGGGTAATTCTTGAGATGTTTTCTTCAAAAATGTCATGAACAGAGTTAAACAAACGTGCTTTGCAAAAGCATATGGAGTTTTCAACGCCAACAGCCAAGAGCATAGACAGCTTTTTTTTTTCTTCTACTTTTTTTTTGGGGGGGGGACTAGAATTTTTTGTAAAAGAACTTTTGTTATTGTAGTAGGGACAGTCCCCTGATAACTGTTCTCTTCAGCCCAGCAAGGGTATAGTCCTCTGAAGGTCTCAGATGCTTTGAAGTCCCTATATTTTCCCAGGGTAACAGCTGGCTCTTGGTAGCCAGGCTCTAAGGGTCTCAGGCTCTGACTCCTTTCTACACTTGCTGGGAAATGGCTCGGTAAGCAGGGTTCCTTCTCACTGGTCTGTGCTTCTGCCACTCTGTCTGTAGCCAGACTAGTTGTTTTTTTTTCTCATGAAGGTTACTGATCCTCTTTCTCACTCTATGCACAAGGGCATCTGCTCCCCTCTCTCTAGAGAAACCTAGGTTAGATCCAGACATCTACCACTTTTCTTGGGCTACCTTCCAGAGCCTGCTGTTTGGCTCATCTCTTTACTCCTCCTTACCCCCCCCATCCAAATCCTGCGTGAATTCCATGTTCTCTTTTCTCAAAGGGAGGAGGCTAATCAGACATCATGGAGCCTATGGTCCTTTGGCTGTCCTTTTGCAGCATCTGACTGCAATCTCATCATGAGTAGGAGGTCAAAGAGCCTCTAGTGGCTGTTTTTCCTTGTCAGAGTATTAGGTGAGAGAGAAACTCAGGGGGTAACAAAAGCAAAATATGAAGGAATTCATTTCCAGTGTAATCAACAGCTCAGGTATAGGCTGTCCCCCATCTTGTCCATAGTTCACTTTTTGTCTACTATTAATAAAAGTGAGATAAACAAGCTTCTGTTCCAAACTTAGAGCTTCTTTTATTTATTAATGAAATCCTTAAACCTTTTTTGGTCGGTAGGCTAAAGCCCCAAGTTGAGTATGCCCATTCATTCTCACTCCAGGCAGCCATTGGCAAGGAGCCCGATGGTCCACTGTCCCACTATGGACCATGAAAGACTGGATGATAGGATCTTGCCTTTGGTACAATAATGACCAGAGAAGCGTTTTCTTTTCACTGGGCCTGGCTTTCACATAGCTTCCCTGCCAAACGGGAATTGGACTTCAACTGTGAAAATTGCTTGCAAAATAACAAGAAATGTCTTGCTAATAAGTGCCAAGTTTTCAATTCAAGCTATATGCAAATAAAAATATACTCAGAGAAACCTGCATGTGCCTAGGTCTGTTATGAAAAAAGCTTTTCCGTGTGATTTTCCTTGCAACAGGAACAGAGCTGGCACTAGGTATAAGCAGACTAAGCAATTGCTTGGGGCCCCGTGCAGCTCAAAGGAGCCTCCATTTGCTTTTGCTATAGAACTTGTCTATTTTAGTACTGGGGGAAGGTCCGCCCAATATTCCTCTTTAGGGCCCCAATAAGCTAGCAGTGTCACTGAATAGGAAACGTCTTTAGTTGTGCTGAATCAAAGGGTAAATACCCTTATTAAAAGTTTGCTCCTGGGAATGTAGAAAATGTTTTAGCAGTGGGAAAACAAAGATGGAGAAACCTTTTAAAAGACAATCTTCATAGATTCATAGATTCTAGGACTGGAAGGGACCTGGAGAGGTCATCGAGTCCAGTCCCCTGCCCTCATGGCAGGACCAAATACTGTTTAGACCATCCCTGATTGACATTTATCTAACCTACTCTTAAATATCTTCAGATATGGAGATTCCATAGCCTCCCTGGGCAGTTTATTCCAGTGTTTAACCACCCTGACAGTTAGGAACTTTTTCCTAATGTCCAACCTAAACCTCCCTTGCTGCAGTTTAAGCCCATTCCTTCTTGTTCTATCCTTAGAGGCTAAGGTGAACAAGTTTTCTCCCTCCTCCTGATGACACCCTTTTAGACACCTGAAAACTGCTATCATGTCCCCTCTCAGTCTTCTCTTTTCCAAACTAAACAAACCCAATTCTCTGGACCCTGTCCAGTTTCTCCACATCTTTCTTATGAAGATACAGATAATTTGCGGGGGGAAGGAGAAGTTTGTCTATGAAGGGCCAGATTCGATCTCAGTTTCAAATCTAGATTAACTCCATAGAAGTCAGTAGGTCTGATTCTCTATTTGCTGAAGTAGCAGGTCAGAATCTGACCCAAAGTGTAATACAAAACTTTAATTACAACCCTAAGACACTAGCAACTAATGGGGGTTGATATGTTCACAGATTAGGTATGCCATGCTGTGTGTGTTGCGGGAGAAGTAAGAAACTGTAATTAAGGTTTGCATTATCCTGTGAGTGATGCTTGTGTGTTGCAGTTTTCTGTATCTGATGGAGGCAGAAGGAAATTCTCTGTAGTAATACAGTGTCTGTCACTATCAGTGGAAACATGCTATGGGGGCATTAGGTGCAGCTACAAGATGTCCCATAACTCGGCATTTCTTTGCTCTAAAGGGCTTGCACTGGGGAGATGTCACAGAGAACCAACGCTAATCATCACTTTAAAACAACATTTTCCTTTATGAAATTGTATACACAGTACCAGTTAAAAAACCTCAGACTCTGACATGGACAGTTAATATTCTTATCTTATCCACAGTTCTGTCTGTATCATTTTTGCTTTAAGCAAACTACAAAAACAATCAGAAGATACTAAAGGCAGCTTTAAGGTAAATAGCTATGGGGATAATATATGGTATTTGCTGCATCTTTCAAGCCCTCAGTCATAGAGACTGAATGTCTGGGCTCTTAGATGATATGGATATCATGGGCATTGTAATAAGTATCGTTGGCAGTACCACAGCAAGTAACAGATCTATAATTTTATAAGTTCTATCAAGCTTTCAATGTTTGTTTATAACTCTATAGCATCAGTATTCATTGTTCACCTCCTGGAATGTTCGTGATATTTAGCTTGTATGTACCTCAATCATCTTGTACTGAAGAAAAGATCCTCATGATGTGATAGCCAGTTTGGTTTGTCGATGGGATGTGTATCTTCCATCCTGAATTAACATTAGAAATCATAGATGAAGTAACAAGGGCAGATTTATACAGCAAAACCACAAAAACATGGGAGGGAGGGAACCCTAAAAATTATGGGGCTTGATATGGCAAAGTGCTGAGCACTCTGGTCCCAGTCCAGCAAAGCACTTATGCACATGCTTAAATTTAAGTCAATGGGACTTCACTTGCTTAAGTGCTTTGCTGGATCAGGGCTTTAGCACTCAGCATATTGCTGGGTAGAATCCATTCATATCTCCATTAAAATCCATTAATAACTCCTATGTTTAGGCTGGGGTACTTTTTTTTTAACATTGTGGTAAGTATTCCAAGGATGGTATGAAGGGTATCAGTGGTTTTAAGTAGCTGTATTTCAATAGCTGCATTTAAAGGGTTATGTAATGCCCCTCTGGAAAACAAAGACCCAGATTCTCTGCTGGTGTAATTCCAGCAGCAGAGGTCCATGGAGTTACATTAGCAGAGAATTTGGCCGAGAATGCCTAAGAAGACAATATTAGTGGCCTTCTGCATGGCAGGAAGGCTGCCAAAGTTCTACCAGATTCCGCCCATATTCAAACATGGATCACATTGCACAGATGTGACTATGGGAGAAGTTTGTAGAGCCTCCAATATCTAGAGGTTTTTCTGAGGCTAGATTTCAGCATCTTTTGTTAATTCCAGGTGCCTTATTTAGGTTTCAGAGAACACAATCTTTTCCTTCTAGTTTTTCCATCTGAAAGTGTGTTGCCCATCTACCTAACAGGGAATACTATTATATGAAGCACATGCATATTTGTGGTAAGAGATCAGCACAATCTGAAAGATTGTCCCACGATATAGTATCCCTAACAACTTTTAACAAAAAATGTCACACTGGGTCAACAATGTGTAATGGAAAGTCTGAGTAAGGCAAAATAATAAAGTCATTGTAGTGTTGTGAATGCAGAGCTTTAAGAGAGATCTGAGAGATCAGTAACATAAATCTTGTTGATAAACGTTCAAATTCCATAAAATACTGTGGGATTTTTAAAAGGAAGACATCAGATTAGTTCCATCACCTTCCCACGTAAGTGGTGACATTATCTTGCTGCAAAGGACCATCTATCGTTACATACAAAAACTTTAATTAGATTTTCACTTATTCTCTCAAGTGGTATGGATGGGGAGGAAAATAATCAGAAAACTTCTATCATTTTTTCAACGGTTATTTACATACAGTTTTTTTAAAAAATATATAGTTAGTAATTTCATACAATTGTCCTTGCTTAACTACAATGGAAATGATGCTTAATATTTCATAACCTCTAATTTAAAATCTCCAATAAAATAGCAATCTTTTAAAACAGAATCTAAGACTGGCCTTTCTTTTACATTTGGAAGACTGAAGCAATTTTGCTCCATTCTTTATTAGAGGATTCTGAAATTCTTAATGTAAATGAAAGGTCAATCTTAGAATTTAACTACTTTAAAAGATTTATTTTCAATGGAAATGTAGATAAGTGTCAAAACAGTACTTAATACAAATCAGCACTGTACCAAAATTTCTCTGTTTGCAAAACTGTTCTGTTTCTTGAGTGGCAGAACGAATAGTACCAAAATGTATACGTAGGATACCACTAATAGTGCAGCCCTCCAGGGAGAAATTGCACCCTTTGATGTACTGAAGCACAAGCTGCAAGCTTTATATCTGACCATTGCACTGATACGTAGTCTATTTTTGTCACCATATTAGGATCTTTGTCAAGGGTTATGCCTTAAAGTTACAGATCTGTAAACTGGTGTTACTCTGCTTTCTTGAAAGGACTTAGCTTTATCTGAGATAAAAAGAGATCTCAGTGAAGGATTACTAAGATAATAGCTGTAACTCAGCCTCCTGGGAAAGGATAATTGGATGGAATGATTCTCACTGGTGCAAACAAATGAGACTTGCCGGCAGGGATAATTCACTGCTATAAATGATATAAGGTTTGGGTTTTTCCTAGAAGAAAATTTGCTTACTCTGGCAAAACAATCTAATACTGTATTGCAGTTGTACAGTACTTCGGTGTCCATTTTTCACCTGAATCTTTTTGTTGAGGCATGGTGCATTCTCTAAGAAAATTTACACCAGCATTTTCTTTAAATGATAATATTTTGCTGGGGGGAGTTTTGTTCAGTAATAAAATCTGTTGAAGTGGCATATAGGGCTAGATTGTCAACATAAGAACCCAAGTGGTCACTTTTGCACAATCTGCTGACCATATATTGGGACTAGTGCCAATTATTCTGGTGGTGGTATCTTCATTCCTCCTTTATCATTTACACTGAGTATTAATTTAGGATGGACTGGAGGGGAGGAAAGTTTAAAAGTAGAATAGAGTTTAATGTTCTCAAGGCCACACACAACATACTTCATTTCAGGTTTCATTACAAATGCAATACTCTGCCCAGGTTTCATCAGAAGATTGACTAACGTTCATGAAGCTTTTAACTGAGTCTGGGACCATTTTGTGGTTTTTACATCCAGAATGTAGAACTGGCAGTTCAGCAGTTTTGACTGAGGATCACGTTCTGGATTGGGGTTGTTTGAAAGTGACCTGATGTGAACCCATGAGAAAAGGAAGCAAAGAACATGTTCTCACTGTGAGTTGGCTCTTGTCAGTGCTACTTTGAACTCACTCACCCTCATCAATGTAGTTGAAGCCTCAACCCAGATTCACAGATTCTGTCAGCATTTATGAACAAAAAGACCAATATTCTAAACCCCTAAGCTTTTGAGATTTGAGCTGGCACTCCTGCTGAAGTCAGTTGGAGTTCTAAGCATGATGTACTTGCAGGATCAGACTCTCTGTGTTTCATTCTTCACACTGGGGGGAGGGGGCGAGGGAGGGGAGTGTCCTAAAACGAAGTAATATAGAAAATGGAACAGTGCATAATACTCAGATTACTTCTTCACTCTCAGAATAAGACAGGATTAGAAAACCTCTCCAGCAAAGCCACATTATCTCAAATAGTAATTTGGGGATGTTCTCATCTCACTTGAGGCAAAATTCGTCCCTGTGCAGATCAGCATGAGGCTTATGCTTCACTTAAGTCTCACATAAGACCTCAAAATGAAGACTGAACTGATGCATAGGTCTTGTGCTTGGGTAAATTTTTGCCCTTTGTGCATTGCAGAATTTCCATGGACAAAGCTGGCAGTGAGAATAGGGTATGGCCCTTAATAAGAACACTAGTAATCAGTTCAGTTCAATATCAGGCTCCATGTCAAACACTTCAGAGGATGTGTTTTCTCCTGTAATTTTCCTAGTAACCTGTCTACATTTGCTAAAACAAATGACATTTTTCCTGTTTTATCCTTATTGTACAATAGCAGTATCATCTATGGTTGCTACCACCCTTTCACCATCATCCAAAAAGGCTCTTTTCTTATCTGTGAGCCTTCATGCAACATCTGGTAAAGCAGGAACTTTGGATTCTTGTATTGCTTACATGTTTTGTGCTCTGGGCAGCCACAGTGTGTATCACACTGACTTGTTGAGGTGACAGGACTTGAACACAAAGGGTTCTGAGGTGCCTTCCTAAGACTGGTGAATCCCACATAGCTATCAGCCTTGAATTTGCAAATCCTTGCATAGTGTGCAGGAAGAAACACAAGGCTTTTGCACTCCCATTTAAGTGTGAGCAGAGGCTACACATGCACCGATATGAAGTTAAACAACAGGCATGGTCATCCATAGTAAGTGGAAGCCATTCACCAGCCACCTATATGCCCAGTCCTTTATTTTAAAGAACAGAAGGTTAAAAAGGGTCTATTTTGGGATGGAAAATGAGCAAGTCTGAGGAGACTTGGGCTTAAGCACCCTCTTCAACATGTGAATGAGGGATTTATCCACGTTTCCCCAATTAGTATTCCTCCTACGAGGCACGAGTAACCTACAGTAACACTCTGTACCTTCATTTTGTGGGCTAATGCTTTCCATGCTAAACTGTGGGACTTTGGGTGTTAATTTCCCTTCTGTTTGATTTTCACAGGAGTTTGAGTTTGCAGCTGCAGCTCCATCTCCAAAGAGTTAGAGTAGAGTTCGCTGTTACCTGAAATGCCAAAATCATAAAATCATAAGCAATCTGGGACAGGGACTTCATTTTACTATATGTATGTACAGTGCTCATGTATATTGACACTACCTCAGAATAATGTGAAATCTATAAAACTATGGATAATTAAAAATATCATATAATATCCTATTTGCCATAATTTCATAACTATAATGGATGGGCATGTAGCATGATTGTTTGAATAAATTTTCTACTTGGTATGTGTTTAGCAAAACAAGTATCACCAAAGATTTTCTGCATTCTGTTGATATGCCTTGGAGACTGCGTCTGGTTGAACATGTTTTCAATGGGTTTATTCTTGATATGGATTCAAATGCAGAATTAGTACCAGTAAGTTTGGCATTGTCTGTTCGCCACTACTCCCAAGTGATACCATCAAGTATCAAATGAACTAGAAAGATCAAGCATTCACGTTCTGGTACTGAAACACATGACTAACTTTAGGCATGTGAGTGGTTCCATTGATTTCAATGAGTAATTATATGCTTAAAGTTGAGTCTGTGCTAAAGTACCTTGATGAATCGGGACCTTATACTTATTGCCTGCAAATTGGTTTCTAAAAATCGTGATAAACTGTATTAAACAAAGTAGTAAATGTTTGGAACATACCTGACGTGAATTCCATTAGATCATCGTTATTCGTTAGTTCAATTCTCAGTCTTATAGAAACTGCCATTTCCAATACTAACAAAAGATTGTAAATTGGCTTTGCTTTCTCACTGAAATCAATGATTTTCTGGCGGATACACATAATATATATTAGCATTTGGATAATTGAATGAATTGGCTCTAATATTGGATGTTGCCCTTCCTAAACTAAGGCAAATATTTTCCAAAGTGGCCTGTAACTTTGGGTAACTCAGCTTTTGAGCACCCAGAAAAGTAGGTGCCTAAAATTAGAAGATGAGCGGTTGGAAAATTTGGATGCAAGTACTTGATAGCAACGATTTTATGTGTACCTAAATGTAACCTTAATTTTGTCACAGAGATTTGACTCTATAGCAATCACCTGAAATAAAACATTTCTGCTAGATTAAAAGTCCATCGTTTGTAATACTTATGTCACGTGAATGATGGTAAAAGGCCTAATGTTTCTTTTACTATGGCAACAGAAATTATTCTTCTGTCATTGGTTTTTATTGTGGAAAACAGCATCCATCAATTTAGTCTTGATGGTAGAAAATAAACAAACAAATGGTGTATGCTTCTATTTTGGGAGCTTGGGACTCACTCATGTAATATTTGATGCTCTTGTGAATAGTCCACTGACATATTACATAAGTAGTCTGTGACTTCAATGGAACTACTTGTGTGAGTAAGGAATCCTTGAATGAGTCAGGGTCTTCAGGACAGAGTTTTTTGTTACTTGTGGAAAGCTGAGCTCAGCCTCGGTGTGAATCTCAATACTCTGTAGTCAGCGAACTCCCTTTATAAGATATGTCACTAGAAGATTGGAGGATAAAGTGACCTTCACGCATTCAAATCCAACCTAGGTCAGTGCTGAGTGAAAGTCCTTGCCATCTGATAGCTGTTCAGTTTGGCCAATGTTTAATGAGTTGTTTGGCCTCAGTCCAATTCCCAGTGAACGGGTGTGCACAGTACAAAAATACAGTCCACATTTGGTACTGATTAGTCACTTCATTGACAGTCTCAGCAGAGATGCCAAGAACTGTGGATAGAGGCAGAACTATCTTCTTACTATGGGAAGGAGTCCTGCTCGGTGAAAGCTGAGGACTGCTGGCAGGGAACCACGTGAGGAAGTTTGCACTGTCACTGCATGAAGAAGACAGGATTTCGGAAGACATGCTACTGATTATCCTGGGCACTAGAAACTCTCACACAGAATTTTTGGATATTGGCCCATAGTCTGCAAGATAACTGAGCATGTGTCTAATTTTAAGATGGTGAATAATCCCACTGAAGTCAGTTAAATTAATCATGTGTTTCAGTACCTTGCAGAAAGGGGGTCATGTTGCCCATTAAAGAATGCAAGAATAACCATACTGTGTCAGAACAATGGTCCATCTAGCCCAGTATCCTATCTCTAACAAAGGCTAGTTGTTGATGCTTCAGAAGGAATGACCAGAACAGGACAATTTTGAGTGATCCATTTCCTATCATCCAGTCCCAGCTTCTGACAGTTGGAGGTTAGGAACACCGGAGCATGGGGTTGCTGTTTTGACTAACAGCCATTGATGGATTTATCTGATTCTTTTTTGAGCCCACTAATCCTTTTGGCTTTCACAACATCCCATGGCAATGAACTGCAGGGGTTGATTCTGTGTTGTGTGAAGTACTTTGTTATGCTTAAAGAACAAGGCGTACTTGTGGGCACCTTGGAGACTAACAAAATTATTTGGGCACAAGCTTTTGTGGGCTAAAACCCACTTCATCAGATGCATGCAGTGGAAAATACAGTAGGAAGATATATACAGAGAACATGAAAAAATGAGATTGCCTTATCAACTCTCACAATTAAGGTGGGATATTACCAGCGGGAGAAAAAAAAACTTTTGTAGTGATAATCAGGATGGCCCATTTCAAACAGTTGACAAGAAGGTGTGAGTAACAGTAGGGTGAAAAATTAGCATGGGGAAAAAGCTTTTAGTTTGTGTAATGACCCATCCACTCCCAGTGTTTAGTCAAGCCTAATTTAATGGTGCCCAGTTTGCAAATTAATTCCAGTTCTGCAGTTTCTTGTTGGAGTTTGTTTTTGAATTTTTGTTGTTGAAGAATTGTGACTTTTAGGTCTGTAATTGAGTGTCCAGAGAGGTTAAAGTGTTCTCTGACTGGTTTTTGAATGTTATAATTCCGTGTCAGGGTGTCCTCCCCACTCTGAACTCTGGGGTAGAGATGTGGGGACTTGCATGAAAGACCCCCTAAGCTTATTTCTAGCAGTTTAGGTTAAAACTTCCCAAGGCACAAATCCTTTCCCTTGTCCTTGGATGGTATTGTTCCCACACCAAGTGATTTAGACAAAGATTCAGGAAAGGACCACTTGGAGTTCCTATTTTCCCCAAAATATCCCCCAAGCTCCTTCACCCCCTTTCCTGGGAGGCTTATTATGCTTGTTTTAACCTGCTGACTGTTCATTTCAATCTGGTGACCCCTAGTTCTTGTGTCATGTAAAGGGGTAAATAACATTTCCTTATTCCTTTCTCCACACCATTCATGATTTTATAGCCTTCTTCATATTCCCCTTCGTCAGCTTTTTTCTAAATTGAACAGTCCCACTTTTGTAATCTTTCCTCGTATGGAAGCTGTTCCATAGCCCTATTTCATTTTTGGTGCAGAGAAAGGCAACCTTTCCAGTTCTAATATCTTCTTAACATGGGACCAGAACTGCAGTATTCAAGGTATGAGCATACCATGGATTTATATAGTGGAATTATAGTTTGTTTTAATATATATCCATTTTCTAATGCTCTTAACATTCTATTAGCCTTTTTGACTACTACAGATGTTTTCAGGGAACTATCCATGATGACTCCAAGATCTTCTTGAGCGGTAACAGCTAATTCAGATCCCATCCATTGTGTATGTGTAGTTGGGATTATTTTTTCCAACATGCATATTTTGCACTTTTAACATTGAATTTATCTGCCATTTTGTCGTTCTTTGTTACTTTTGCAGTCAGATTTGGATTTACCTATCTTGAGTATTTGTGTTCCTCTGCAAATTTTGCCACCTCACTGTTTACCCCTTTTTCCAGATCATTTATGGATATGTTGAACAGCACAGTCCCAGTACAGATCCTTCAGGGACTCCACTATTATTTAGCTCTCTCCATTGTGAAAACTGACCATTCTTACCCTTTATTTCCTATATTTTAACCAGTTACTGATCCGTAAGAGGAACTTCCCTCTATTCCCTGACTTCTTAGTTTACTTAAGAGCCTTTGTGAGGGACTTTGTCAAAGGCTTTCTGAAGTCCCAGTACAGTATATCAACCGGATTGCCCTTGTCGATGTACTTGTTGACTTCCTCAATAAATGTGATAGATTGGTGAGTTTCCTCAGATATGTCACCTAAAAAGGATGGCTTGGGTTTGGAATCACCCTCATGTCCACTGCAGTGAAGACGGATGCAAAAGGATTCTTTTTATTTCACAGCAATGGCTTCCTTGAGTGCTCCCTTAGCACCTTGATCATCGTGTGGCCCCACTGACTGTTTGGCAGGCTTCCTTCTTCTTGTGTACTTTTTTTTTAAAAATGCTGTTAGTTTTTCTGTCATTAGTTAGTTGCTCTTCCAATTCTTGCTTGGCTTGCCTTGTTATACTTGACTTGTCAGAGTGTATGCCTCTTTCTATTTTCCTCACTAGGATTTAATTTACAATTTTAAAAGGATGCCTTTTTGCTTCTTACCACCTCTTTTACTCTGCAGTTTTGCCACAGCAGAATTTTTTTTGTCCTCTTACCTTTATTATTTTTATTTGGAGTATACACTTAGTTTGAGCCACTATTATGGTGTTTTTAAATGGTCTCCATGCAAGCTGCAGGCATTTCACCATTGTGACTTTTTCTTTTAATTTATGTTTAACTAGGTTCTTCATTTTTGTGTAGCTCCCTTGTTTGAAGTTAAATGCTACTGTGGTGGGTTTCTTTGAAATTTTTTTCCTCTGCAAGGATGTTAAATTTAATTATGTTATGGTTGCTATAACCAAGTGGTTCAGCTGCATTCACCTCTTGAACCAGATCTTGTGCTCACTTAGGACTAAATCGGGGTCGGCAGCCTTTCAGAAGTGGTGTGCCGAGTCTTCATTTATTCATTCTAATTTAAGGTTTCACGTGCTGGTAATACATTTTAACATTTTTAGAAGGTCTCTCTCTACAAGTCTATATATTATATAACTAAACTAGTGTTGTATTGTAAAATAAACAACGTTTTCAGAATGTTTAAGAAGCTTCATTTTAAAATAAATTAAAATGTTTGATCTTACGCCACTGGCCCCGCTCAGCCCGCTGCTGGTCTGGGTTCTGTTCACCTAGGTCGGCAGTTGGGCTAAGTGGAGCCTGCAGCCAGGATCCAAGCTGGCAAGGATCCAGCAGCCAGAATCCCAGACAGGCACAGACAATGCGGGGCCAGCACTGGGACCTCCCAGACTGGCAGTGGGCTGAGCGGCTCAGCCCACTGCCACTCAGGGGTTCCATCCGCCGGCTCCTGCCAGCTGGGATCCTAGCTGTCGGACTCGCTCAGCCCCTGCAGTCTGGGGTCCCAGCCCTGCCCGCATACAGTGGGTACCTACCTTCTCCCTGGTTCTGGCCCATTCTCTTCCTCTCCCTGCACTGAGCTGAGAGTGGGAGTGGACCGAGCACAGGGCTGGGGGTGAAGGGTCTGGCCAGGAGCTAGAATAAGGGAGAGGGCTCAGGGTTGGGGCAGGAGGTTTGGGTATGAGGGCACTTATCTGAGCAGCTCCCATTTGGTGTGAAGGGCACAGGTGGGAATGTGAGTGGGGGTGGAGGAGCTCCCGTTTGGTGCTCAGGGTGGAGGTGGGGATGTGCGAGGTGCATGGGATGTGGGGGGGCTGGGGATGTGGGGGGGTGCCAGAGTCAGGGCTGGGGTCATGCGGGGGGTGTGAAGGAGTCAGAGGGCTGGGTGGTACAGGCCTCAGGGCAGGAGCCTGGGGAGGGTGTGGGGGTGCAGGGCTCAGGGCAGAGGACTGAGTGTGTGTGTGTGGGGGTCAGGACTCAGGGCAGAGGGCTAGGTGACTGCCCCCCCCAGAACTCCCAACCCCCCTGCTCCTTGTCTTGACTACTCCCTCCTGGGACCCCACCCCATCTAAGCCTCCCTGCCCCTTGTCCCCTGACTGCCCCCCTAGGATCCTACCCCTACCTGTCCCCTGACCGCCCCAACCCTTATCCACACCCCCACATCCAGACAGAACGCCCTGGACTCCCATGCCTATCTAACCACTCCGTGCCCCCTGACAGGACTCCTGGAACTCTGGACCCATACAACCGCTCCCTGCTCCCTGCCTGCCCCAACCTCTCTCCACACCCCTGCCTCCTGACAGCCCCCCTAGAACTCCCAACTCATCCAACCCCCCCAGCTCCTTGTCCCCTGACCACTCCTTCCAGAGACCCCCCCCACCCTAACTGCTTCCCCAGGACCCTCCTTGCTCCCTGTCCCCTGACTGCCCTGACCCCTATCCATCCCCTAAACAGACCCCAGGACACCCATGCCCCATCCAATCCCCCTCCTGCTCCCTGACTGCCCCCTCCAGAGACCCCCACCCCTAACCACCACACCGGGATCCCACCCACCCTGCTCCCTGTCCCTTGACTGCCCCCGTCCCTTACCCAACTCCTCCCCCAGCCCCGGACCCCTTACTATGAGGCTCCCCGCTCATCTGGAGCCCTGTTGCCGCTGTGTGCGCGCAGCCCTGTCCCGCCCCTCAGAGCAAGGCTCCGGATGAGCGGGGAGCATCTTTCCCTCCTCACAGAGCCAAACGCTGCCCCGCGGGAGCGCGCAGCCCTGGCCCCCAGAGCGCTGCGCACGCAGCAGCAGGGCTCCAGGGGAAGAGGGGGAAGGCGGAGGAGGGGCCCATGGCTTTCTGCACTCGGCTGGACACTCCAGACCGGGAGCGCGGACCCTGTGGCTTGCCATGTCAGCAGGACTTTTAATGGCATGCAGAGTCCCAGCAGGCAGCCTCATGCCATTAAAAAACGGCTCTCATGCCATCTTTGGCATGCGTGCTATTGGTTGCCGACCTCTGGACTAAATGAAGAATTGCCTCTCCCCTTCTGGGTTCCAGGACAAGCTGCTTCAAGAAGCAGTCATTTAATGTGTATAGAAATGTTATCTCTGCATCTCTTCCTAAGATGACATACCCAGTCAATAGGAGAATAGTTAAAATTCCCCATTACTGCATTTTCTGCCTTTGTAGCCTGTCTAATCTCCCTGAGCATTTTGCAATCACTGTCACCATTCTAGACAGGCCGTTGGTAGTACATTCCTACTGCTATACTCTTATTATTCAAGCATGGAATTTCTATCCAAAGAGATTCTGTAGTACTGTTAAATGAAGTACAAATCTTAAATGAATTAGACTCTTATTTCCCTCTCATATAGTGACACTCCCCCACTGACATGACATACTCTGTGATTCCTATATATTTTGTACCCTGGTGTTACCACGTCCCATTGATTATTCTCATCTCACCAAGTTTCTGTGATGCCTATTATATTGGTATCCTTATTTAACACCAGGCACTGTAGTTCACTTAATATTCATCTTAATATATAAACTTCTGAGAGTTATATATAAGCACTTGTACATTTTGCCAATGTTCAGGTTCTTGCCTTCATGTGTTATCTTTAAATGAGACTTTTGTACTTTTGACTGTTCCTCACTAACTCCTACCTGTACTTTACCAATTCTCTTCTTATCCTCTTTACTAGAATATAGTTTCCACTTTTAATAAATTCATCCATAAGGGATGACTCCACCTGAACCATGTGCCACTCCATAACTGTTGGCTTTTCCCTTACCCCTGGTTTAAAAAATTCCTCCAACCTTTTTAATTTTACATGCCAGCAGTCTAATTCCATTTTGTTTTAGGTGGAGCCCATCCTTCTGTATAGGATCCTCATTTACTAAAAGGTCCCTGTAGTGGGCCTGGCACTGCAGCGCCTCGTTGTGGCAGGTGCCGGAAGGGTGCCGGGGCCTTGTCTCTCTCTAGTCTCAGTGTTGGCCTCTCTACGGGCCATCTGTTACTGTCCCTCGATCGTACGCTCTTCTCTTCCCTGGTAGGCGCAGTAGCGCGACCTGGCGGGTGGAGTCTATATAACCCCTCTTATGGGTGGGGTGGTGCGACCTAGTGGCTGGAGTCCATATAATCCCCCCTTACAGGTGGGTTAGCATGGTCTAGTGGCCAGAGTCTATACAGTCCCCCTTTGCAGCGGGGTAGCACGGCCTAACGGCCAGAGTCCATATAATCCCCCCCTTGCCGGCGGAGTAGCATGGCCTAAGTCTATATAATCCGCCTTTGCAGCAGAGTATCACAGCCTAATGGCCAGAGTCCATATAATCCTTCATAGTTCAGGGTGAGGGGGGTAAGGGGACTCAGGTCCGCCCTTTCCACCAAGTCCCGACCCAGGGCCTTGCTAGCGGCAAGCTCTACTTGCTGCTCGCTCAGCGGGGATCCGCCCGCAACACGCCAAGCGGTAATACAGCTTTAACGCTGTTTATCTCTGCTTTTCCCTGGGTCACTTCCTACAGGGAATGGCAGTGCTTCTGCGGCAAGGCGTCCTCCAGTCTGTTCCTCCCCTTGGTCGTCCTCCGTCAGGATCTCCAGTGGTGCCTCGGCAGGGCTGACTCCTGGATCCTGACTCACAGGCCCTCTCTCTGCAGGAGCTAGCAGCATGCATCCTTCCCCTCTGGCGGTTAGCCCAGACTGAGCTGATCTGCAGGCTTTTATATGTGAGCTCCTGTTGGAGCATGCCCAGCAGAACTTCCGAGGTGGGGCTTCCTCTGCCAGGAAGCAAGGGTTAACCCCTGCTATATGAGTGCGGAGCCGCTGTGCCCTGTCACAGTCCCCCAGTTGCTAATAAACCTAAAACCTTTCTCCCTATGCCATCATCTTATCCAGACAGTAAGATCCTGCAGTTCTCCCTGTCTTCCTTGGCCTTCATGTGGATTCAGAAAACATTACCATCTGTTACCTAGCAGCCTAAATTTGGCCTCCAGAACCACTCTCCTACCTTTCCCTATGTCTTGTGAGATATGCAGCCTTTGCATTTGGCAGGCAATTTACCATGCTGTTCTCCCAGTCATCACAAACCCAACTATCTATATTTCAAATAATTAAAACCCTCATTACTATACTTGGCTTTTGCTAGAAACTCATGTTCTCTCCCCAGGTGAGGTATCATCAGTGGAAAAGGATACCATTACATCATCTGGAAGGAAGGTCCCAACTATGGGATTGTTTCCCTCCACTCCAGCTTGATGTTTTCCTTTCCTGAGACTTTCGTCTTCCTTGACAGCACAGAGCCTGTCAGGCTGAGGGTGGGACCTTTCTGTTGTGTTCCTGAAAGTCTCAGCTGTATACTTCTCTGTGTCCCTTAGCTCCCCCATTTCAGCCACTTTGGCCTCAAGCACCCGTATTGCATCTCTGAGGGCCATGAGCTGTTTTCACCATATACATACATATACCACCTGCCCACTAGTAATCATACATGCTGCATTCAGTCCAATAAATTGGATAGTCTACATTCTGCTTCTAGACTTCTGCCTGCATTATTCTTTTTATTCTTGCAGGGTTTCGGGGGAAGATGAGGTGTTGGGGGGTGAGGGTGCTTGTTTGTCTGCTTGGTTGGGTTTGAGGGCGGGGGTAAAAGGGGTTATTGGCCTAAGATTAGAGTATATTTGTTAGATGTATCTGCCTCTTGCACTCTCTCTCTCTAAACCCTCTTATAAAATGTCCCTGTTTGCTAGCTTCTCTGGCAGCTTAGGTGCTGACTTCTTAAAACCCCGTTCTTCATGAATTAGTCCCCCTTCCCACTTTTTAAGGGGCTTGGGTCTCTATGGATTTCTGTTATTCCATCAAAAAAATATCTCTGTTGAATATAATTTTGCAGTTAAATAAAAATAATTTACTAATTCTTCTGATTGCAAAAATAGACTTTGCAGTCTGATGCAATATGCCACTGTCTTCCGGAGTCTTCAGACTGACAGTATTGGGTCAGATTTGAAAAAACTTCCAAAGTAATACCTTGAATTCTTCAAACATGAATTGTACAAAAATAAGCTTTACTGAAAAAAAAATCAATTAAATCTGTTTTCTAACTTTCTTTTTCTTACAGATTAAAATTCTTGGTGTTTTCTTTATTTCATCTCAAGAGTTCCTGGCCAATGCCTATGTTTTGGCTGTCCTTCTATTTTTCGCTCTTCTGTTGCAAAGGACAATTCTCCAGGCATCATACTATGTTGCCATTGAAACTGGCATTAACTTGAGAGGAGCAATTCAGGTACCCAAGATGATAATAAGTAACATGCGTACAGAGGGAAAGTGCATACATACTAGAAATATAACAGCTGTAATAGACGCATAGGTTTAAATTCTACTTAATTATATCATAGTAATTTGGGAGCTCTCCCACTGAGGTAAGTGTTACTAGCCATTCTAGTCCAGTATTTGGCCTCTAATAATGGTCAGTAATGGATGCAGAGGAAGTACAAGGCCCCAGAAGTTGCCATTTATGGAATAATATGCTCATAGGAGAACTTTCTTCCTAATGTTCTCATTCAGAGATTGTATGATCTGAATCATGAGAGTGCAGTGGCACCAATTCAGATATTTGGGGGGAGGGGAGTAATTCTGGTTCCCCACCCTCTCAGCAGAGACTTCATTCTGGTCCCTGCTCATTTTCCAAGCCCCCCACCTCCTTTCAGGGACCCGGAGTCTCCCTCAGACAGGAAGTCTCCCCTCTCTCTTACCCACACAGTACATGACCCAGTGCCTCCAGGAGTCCAGTTCTTGGAGGACTCCCCTGTGCTCTGACATATTGGAACAGATTCCCTGTGCACCTGATCAGAACACCATTTGGCCCATATTATAATATAACTCTAAACACTGGATCACAATGACTTTATTTGCTATACAGAGTTCTGCAGTTAGAAAAATTCTAACAGTAAATAGAACAATTAACTGTAATGTTATAAGTTAATATTGCCAGATACACTGGTCAAAACATACCCTAAGAGATGTGAACAGTCAGCCCAGTTGTAGTTAGCATTAATTAAACATCCAATCCATTCAGATACACTAACAGCCACTGAAAGTACCCATTTATTACAAGGGCTCTCATTAGCTGCCTAATTATTTAATCCACTCCTGATTATCCATTGTAAATTCTTCTTAGCTGCCAGATCTCTGGATTCCACCTATTCCAACCAGTATTGCCTTGGTTAGAGCTGATCAGAAAATTTCTGTGAAAACAAAATTTTGATCCAAAATGTGAGAGGAAATCACAAATGTTTATGTTTTACCAGCCTGTTTTTCTCCTCCTTAGCCCGGTTTCCCACTTTGTCCACTACTTTTAGCTGCCCCCCAAATCACAAATAACTATGAAAGGTGCTTAAAATATAGTTGCCAGAAACTGATACAAAATTCCCTAAAAGGGTTACTAAGTTGCTAGAAATGAGTGCGCTTGCCAAACACTACTTCCACGATAGTTGTCACAAGCTAAGATTCTTGTTCCCTGTACTGTATGTTACACAAAGGTCCAGCTCGCTAAGAAATTCTGTTGTGATTCCAATGCAGAGCTTTTAGCAAACTTCCTGGTAGCAGGCGAATGAAGGGCAGCAATTTCCTGACAGTCTTCCAGCCATATAGGGTTTTTTGATAAGTTCTCTTTGTGCTATAGTATCTCGATTTTGTGGCAACCTTTCATCTCCTTTCCTCCTTCATACAAATCTGCACCTGTCCTACATGGCTTAATCCCTTGTGATTTATGGCTGGCAACTAAATGCAAAGGATACATGGAATTTGAGTGCCTTTCATCAAATAAGTCTTATGAGCAGCCATGAAGCAAAGCTGTATAGCTTTAGTACCTAAATTAAAAATCAATTGGTAAAAAGTGCTTCTCAAATATTGCATTTTACTTATTTTCTGAATCATGGAGCCTAATTCTCCCCTCTCATAATAGTGGCTTTTAATTGAAAGGAGAATTAGGCCAACTATATTATTCATCTGGGGGTTTGTGACATTTTTATTGCAAATCTAAAGTTAAATTCACACAGTGAAGTCAGCACAGCAAAGTAGATCCTCAGGCTGGGTGAGGCCTGAACCAAACATCATGGGAAGCTGGGGAAGCATAAGTAGCACGGACAGAACCAGCTTTCCTTGCAGAATCTGTGCTTTCAGTTAAGGTTACCAGTAGGTTCTCTGGCTATATGAGGCTTCACCTCATAGAGACTGCACTTTCCTCCCTAATGGGGAATATTTAGCAAAATGCTGTGAATCTGATGTCTCTGAGTTTTCCGTGGGAGTGGAGGACAGGAGGTTTGGAAATTTTAAGTCCCATTTAAAAAGATCTTAAGCATACATTCCTCGCACACATGCACAACTCCCATTGAAAGTAACAGGAATTTTTGTTGTTCGAAGTATGCAGGCCTAGGGCACTCTTCTGTTTGAAACTAAAGATCTTGTTTTGTGTGTGTTCACTAATGCTTTTTGGCCACCTTTGGTGCATTAGTCTTCTAAATAACAGATTGGTTTTATTTTAGGATCAGCCCTTCACGTGCTGGGAGTTTCTCTAAAACAGTGGTTCCCAAACTTGTTCCGCCGCTTGTGCAGGGAAAACCCCTGGTGGGCTGGGCTGGTTTGTTTATCTGCTGCGTCTGCAGGTTTGGCCGATCGCAGCTCCCAGTGACTGCAGTTCGCTGCTCCAGGCCAATGGAAGCTGCTGGAAGTGGCACAGGCCGAGGGGATGTGCTGGCCGCCACTTCCAGCAGTTCCCATTGGCCTGGAGCAGTGAACCGCAGCCACTGGGAGCTGCAATCGGCCGAACCTGCGGATGCAGCAGGTAAACAAACTGGCCCGGCCTGCTGGGGCTTTCCCTACACAAGCGGCGGAACAAGTTTGGGAACCACTGCTCTAAAACATAGAAATCAAGCCGTTTTAATAGTAATGTAAAGCAGTCAATGCTGTCTGATTTTTCTCTGAACATGAAACTTAATGTTCTAATTTCCAGACAAAAATATACAATAAGATTATGCAACTTTCCACTTCCAACATGTCTATGGGGGAAATGACTGCAGGCCAGATCTGTAACCTGGTTGCCATAGATACAAACCAACTGATGTGGTTCTTCTTCCTCTGCCCTAACCTTTGGGCTATGCCTGTGCAGGTAAGAACATGGAATGTTCATATGTTATTAATGTACTTACACCTATAGTGATTATTCTCTCATGAATTTTATTGAAGCAGAGAGAACAAGAAGATAGAAATGTATTTAACAGAAATAAGAATGTTATAACAAGAATAAAAGAGGGTTTTCACTTAGAATGTCATAAATTTCCTCAAGACTGTGTAGATGGTGTTTGAAAATAGCATGTAATTTGGCAGTGTGTTAGACTTATATTGGGAATTAACTCTTGGAGTGTTGCCAAACAGACTTAGTTTTCTGCCACAAATACCATCAGGTGCTGCCCCTTGTACCAATTGCATTACTTTAACGCACCATTATATTCGCTGCATTGTGACACAACAGTAAAGGGGCTAAACATAGACCATTACAATCACTTGTTTTCTGAGTCCCAGTGTTGACCCACTGGAAGGTGTAAGGGAAGCAGGGGCTTATTGAAATCACTTAAGGCTCAATCCTGCATTCTTCGGTCATTCAACAAAACTGCCATTGCCTCCAGCTCATGCCAAACTCCCCTGTAAGCCCAAGGACAGTAACAGCAGGCCTTTTTCACTTAAACACCTATGCTCATTAGCCTTTCTTAAGCTGTTTTCAAAAACATAAACATTAGTCTTCAATTTTAGTGCTCATGAAAGTGGGAAACTAATAGCACTGGCCCCCAGGAGTATTGTACCGATGGGCACTGTGTATATTTTTCACCAAATCCCTCC
Source organism: Gopherus evgoodei (assembly GCF_007399415.2). Lineage (NCBI taxonomy): Eukaryota > Metazoa > Chordata > Testudines > Testudinidae > Gopherus > Gopherus evgoodei. Next base: position 108,260,619 of record NC_044325.1, on the reverse strand, counting down.
CGGTACAGCTCATTTCATCCTGACTCCTCTGCTATTTTAGCTTTGGATCTCTGTCAGTCATAGAGTGCCAACATCCTATCAAATTGTACAGTATTTTGTACTGGCTTTTCATTGTGGATAAATGTTTAACAGGAGCTAGACGCAGGCCACTAAATTTATATCCCAAAATATGATTTGCTGCCTTGCCCCAGAAGATAATACACGCACCCACTGTTCCTACTCCTAGAAATATCCTTCAGGGCCATTACATTTTTACAACTCTTTCCTCTTGTTGTGAATTCCAGACAGACCAAATGAAAATCTGGAAGAAAACACAATTGTTTCTACACAGACAACTGCATTGTTTTAGGAACCTATTTGGCCTAATTTGCTACAGTATTTAACCTAGCCAAAAGCTACACTACATACACAGTGTAATATGTGGGCTTGTGGTACTAATAATTTCAAATGACTGTGGCTGTTATTTTACACAGATGCCTTTTAATGTATCCAGATACTATAACTAGCAGCAAATCCCAATCACAACTCATGCTCATGCAATTGCACAGCTTCGTTTGCCACATGAAATCAGTTTGCTACCTTGTCCCCTCCTTTTTCCTTGCTCTCCTCTATATACATGTCCATCCACAGTTCTTCACTCTTCTTTTTCCACTTGTACAGTAGTGCCACCACCAGTTGTTGGCTCTCAATTGCCCAGTTCTGAAGTCCTTATGCATGTGTAATGCCCAGTGAAATCAGGTTTGCTTGCATCAGGGCTTTAAGATGAAAAAAGTACAAAGTCCCTAGCTGTCTAACCCACTAAAACAGAGAGAGAGTGCAATTTACTTAGTTTGGAAAAGTCAATATTTAACAAAACCATAGAAACCTCCGAAACTCCCATTGGTAATTTCAAAAGAAGGTTAACAGTACTACAGTGTCACTGTATGGAAATTATTTCATTTGACATAAATACAGCAACTCCGATTGTATTTGTTGGGCTGCTTTTTTTGTTTTTGCCAAGAATGCCCACCTGACAAATATAAATACTCAACAGTGAAAGAGAACAGACTCTAAATTAATATGCGACTTTTTAAAGTAGACAATTCAGTTTCAAATACATCAGTGATATTTCTGTTCTGTTCATACTGCAAAGGTACTTTGTGAGCAGAGTTACATAGGGAATGGTCTGGATAATCTAAAAGTCAGAAGGATGGATGTAGTCTAACTCAGCTGCTCTAAACTTCATGTTGATTACTCCTATCCCAAGCAGGTATAATTTCCATGAGGGTATGTATGAGGATGCAGCTGGCCTGAACATATGGATATTGATAATGTAATCATCCGTTAGGCATTGAGGAAATAAGGCTTCTGGATCAGAAAAAAACATTTAGTAGCGATGATACCACAGTAGTCTAGTGGATAAGGCACTGGCCTAGAAGTCAATAAATCTGGGTTCTGCTCCTGGTGCTGCTGCTGTAACCTTTGGCAAGCCACTTAACTTCTCTGTTCCTGTGTGTCTGTATCCATAAAATCAGAATAATAATTCTTATGTCCTCTTTTGTAAAGCACTTGGAGATCTAAGTGTTATTATTTAGCTTCCTTGAAATTTTAATTTGTAATAAAAGACAACTATTTTATGCTCCTGGCTTTATAGACTTTTATTTCACAGGGAATTGGGAGGTACTAGTTTGCAATTCCAATATTTTGAAAACTGCAGGGACAAAAATGTAAACCATCAAACAATATAAGTTCTGCAGAGCTCAAGCAAAGCTTGTTCCTAAATTCATGCCAAGATCTAAATGTGTGTAAAATTTAATGCAAATAAATCATTTACCACTTTATTATTTATAACGTGTTTTAAAAGAAAAGTGGAAAAATTCTTACGTTTTAGTGATGCAATAAATAATGCTCTATTTGTGGAGAAAAGGTATGTTTTTTCATGTTATAATTATTGCCATAAATGGGAGTTTCATGTGCAGATTAAGGGCATGGTAAAGACCCCAACACAATAGCGGTTGTCATTGTCAGGGCAATAGACTGGATTCCCACATCAGATCTTTTTTCCTAACTTGGTTTGTCACTTACATAATTCTCAAATCAGACTGAAGTAGCTATAGCAAAGTTTGTCAGTCAAAAGAACAGAGGGACTTAATAGGCTAGATTTTGTAAAAATAAGTGTTATTTCTAGAGCTGGTTAGGAATTTACTGATTAGACATTTTTTCATCAGAAATGCAGATTCATTAAATAGGTTTCTCAGGTCCAGGATGGAATCTTTGGTGTGTGAATGAGTCTAGAATAGCCATTGGCCAGAATAGCTAGTACCCAGGAAGGTAAGGAACTAACCTAGGGTATGGGTGACTGCTCTGTTCCAGGTGAGTACCCTAACTGTGTGTGTGTGAGAGAGAGAAAAAACTCAGTTTCATCCCAATTGTGGACCAAAAACAAATGTTGAAATCTCAAAACTTCTCACGTAATAGAATTCTTGTTTTCCAGCCATACCTAGGTTTTTCACAACAGTGTCTTTCAGCACATCCTCATCTGCCCCATTTATGATTATCGTTACCAGCGTCTGGACTACAGGAATAAATAATTGTGTGATGTTCTTGTACAGAAAAGTGAATTGGTTCATCAAAAATGGGAGGGTTGAATCAAACAATTATCTGAGCAAGCAAAGTAACATTATTCATTGAATCCATTTCCATCTAATGCTGTTCAGAAGTTATATTTAACAGTCAGTGCTGGAAGTGAGATAACGTCAAGTAACGTTACTTCATGTGTTACTGAGCTGAATGTTATTAGAAGGCCATATGGAGAGAGAGAAGTGATGTTTTCTGGATGAGCAGGCTTTATATCTTCACTTGCAATCCAATTAATCATCCCCTCTTGAACTGCCTGGAGAATGCTCACACTTTTGAAATATCTAATGTATTACCTTATGCTTTCTGTTGTCATTCTAATAATATTAGTGCTTGATTGAAGCTCTTCTATGCCATGACATGAGCTGGAACACGAGGAATTGTGGATGATTCAGTAGCAAAACTCCCATTGACTCCAACAGAAGCTGCATCAGACCTCAGATGTCAAGTTAATGCATGAGAATTGAGCATAATGTCCATTGGCACAGAAGGGAGGCTGACTATGCAGAAAGCAGACTAAAATAAAAAGTAGTAAACAAATTACAAAGTAGCAGCTTTTTTTTTTATTGCTTTCACTTTTAGGTGCTTTCTATTGGTATACCTTAATCCCCTTCTCAAATGGGAATAATTATCGCATAGTTAATACAGCATGAGCACTTAAATGGATGCTCAAGAGTCTTTTAATCAAAAATTGAACAAATCAAACAATTATTTAAAACAAATTATTTTTTACTTTGGAGAGACTTAACCAACATTTTAGCCATTTTTATGAGTTTAATAACTTCTCCTTGATTAGAAGATTTGCACATGTATATTTTTTTTTCTAAAAGGTTACAGACTTTGAGCCCTATCTTGTTCCAACTGAAGTGAATGGGAGTTTTGCTATGGCTTTCAGTAGCTGCCTGATTCTAGCCCATTGAAGTCAATAGAAAGATTCCCTAGGAGCAGTATTAGGCCCTGTAAGGGCTTTTAACTTTCTGCCATAGTTGTCCTCCTTTCTCTGTGGAAAATCTCACATCCTTAAACCCCCAAGTCATTGAGAAGGATAATTTATATTTTTAATCAAACATACTTTACTTTACCTTTTAAAACCAGACACAAGGCAGATTTTTATTCATTTGTAACAGAATCAGTCATACTAGTGAGTTTCTTGGTCATGGTAAATTGTCAAAAATATCCTTGTCATAAATATCCCTGTCGTGGTCAGAGAAGAGCTTTGAGGTTTTGCTTAAAGGAAGTTATGTAAAGTTTCATTACAGGATTTTTTAAAACCATGATCCTCTGGGAATTGTGATGTAACTACTTGCTAGCTGCCAAATAATATTTGAATGGGCTGAGAACAATAACTAGCCACTCTTTTAGAGAGACAAGGTGGACGAGGTAATGTCTTTTATTGGACTAACTGATATTACCTCACCGACCTTGACTCACTAATATCTTAGTACCAACACAGGTACAACAACACTACATATCATGATTATGTGGTGTCTTATATGATGAGGATTAGAATTCACTGCAATAATAATTAGATGTTTTGACTACTAATGTCCACACCCTTGTACGGCATAGGTATTTTTGTCCAATGCGTGCTTTGTATATTGAAAACGTTTACATCTCATATCACAGTATGGGGGAGAAGATGAGGATAGGGTCACTTTTAATCAACTGTAAAGTACAGGATCATAGTCCTGCTGTCCCAGATGCTGGGCACTCCCACAGCTTGGACAGTGAATCTCATAAGTTTGCACCCACAAAACTTGTCTCTGGGGCAGATAAAATAAATAGGTTTCCCGCTCCTCTCTGTTCCATCCCTAGAATCAGTGGATCCCCTGAGAACTTGGCAGTCCACAAAGGTTAGGGCTGTCTACTTGGAGTTCCTGTGCCTTTGCAGTGGCTTCATGAACTCATGGGATTTCACTTTCTGGCCTTAGTTGGAGCTGTGCTGCCAAGTTCTTCCTCACAGAGGGTTCTATGGCATATTCGCATCCTTCCAAGACTCTCTCTTGGGTGGGAAGATCTGCCCCTTACTGATTTAGGGCCTCTTGCTACAAACAGCTCCATGGAAGAAACTGACATTGAGGTCTTCAGTGGCAGTTCTACACTGAAACACACCCTACTGAAGTCAGTGGAAAGAATCCCATTGACTTCAGTGTGCTATTCATCATGCCCATGGAAGACTTTTATAGGATCAGACCCTTATGGCTGCAAACAGTTTGTAAAGTGTATTTCAATTAATATTTAACTTTTGTTCCTAGAGGATTCCCGTCCAGCATGTACTATTCCTCCTTTATACCTTTCATGACACTGTGTTTTTCTAAGTAAACACTGCAGGGTATTTTTAAAAGTATGCATTGTCAACTTTAATACATTTTAAATAATCTGTAGAGATGCACCAAAGGATTATTTGGGGCAGGGGGAGGCTGCAAAGGGTCAAAGGAATCTTTGCATTAACCCATTGAATAAGATCAGACTCTAATGGGAAAAATAAAGAGTCTATTTTCCTCTCCATATGCACACATAACTCCCATTAATATCAGTGGAAGGTATGGGCTTGGTCTTCATCCTACTCTCCTGAAGTGAACGTAAATCTGACATCAGTGGAGGTTATACGTGTGTAAGCATTATAGGAATGAGCCCAGACAGAGAGAACATTAGGCAAAATATTAGGAAAATTGCTACATTATATTTTTAATTACCTTAAGGGGAATGGCACATGAAATTGATTTTCTAATTGTACGTCCTATGCCCTGATTTTATGTGGAAGGTTAGAGTTTAATTTATATAATCTGTGTTGGACAGAATGTCAGTAGCCCAAATTGTTCACACGTTTGTACATTAGTACATCATTACTGGGAATGTCTTGACTGATGGGTTACGTTTATAATGATGTTTATAGGATCTAAGGGCAAAATTCTCCTCTCCAATCTACACTGCTGTTTTATACCTCAATACCTGCAGCATAGACTGGCAATGAGCATTTTGTCCTTCGCTATTTCCATTCACTAAGGGACTGTGTGTTTGACACACAAGATCATGAAACTTCTTACAGGTTTACAGCTGAGTTTATTTGAGGTGGAGATTTTCAGTGGCATTAATTCTCCAATGATTTTGTTCCTTATTTCTTTGTGCATTATAATGTACAGTGTGGCCTTTGTCTGCAGCAATGCCATCACTGCACAGTATAATATCATGCTCTCTGCTTTAAATTCAAAATGAGTAAAATATCAACTGTATTTTTAATATTCTTTAATACTGTGCTCCATTGTGGGAAACTGCCACTCTTATGTATGTATAAATCCCAATGAATTAAATTAGACTTTTCCCATGCATCATGGACTGAAAGATTGAGATCACACTTTGAGCTGTAGGTTTCCCCTTAATTTAAAAAAAGGGGGTGAGACCTTAAATCTGCCAAAAATTGTGACAAAAATATGAGCAAGTATAATAAAGTACACATCATGTCATCCGATCACCAAGTGGGGGAAAGGGCTGTAGTAACTGTCAACAGAACAGTGAGAAATACCAAATGAAAAGATTTTCAACTATTTTTATTGTTTATATTACAGTAGCTCCTATGATACTTTGTTGCAATACAGAGCACTGCAATATTCTGTATATGGTATTATCTGTAGCAGGGAATCCAGGCAGTACAGAAATGTACAGCAAGCTTTTCTAAACTTCTTGCAATCTGAGATTAAAAACACACAGCCCACCAATGAAAGAAGATCCCTGTATGTTTATTTAGAATCACACTGGAACATCCATATTTTTCCACACCAAGCTGTGCTTTTTCTACCAGTAGTAAGTTAATAAGACTCTGAGCAGGGTAAATTGACCATAATTATGGGTTTGGTTTGGGTTTGGGTTTTTTGGGGTTTTTTTGTACTTTGGCTTGACCTCTGCTCCTCCCATCTTTGTTCAGACCACATGCCTTCCTTGGAGATTGCATAGCTTTGATGGATTTTAAACACTTTATGTGGTAGGTTGGTCATGCAGCATATCAAGCAAAACTTCTGAGGTTGTACGTGAAACCCTGAGGCAGGCTTTGTCATAGTGAAATCCTGTTTTTCAGCATACAATCCAGGGCATTTATGGCCTTCACTGGCTGCTTATTCTTTGCTGTGCGTCTACAATGAGGTAATTCCTTGTCTTTTCACCCTTTCTTACATCAGATTATTGTAGGTGTGCTTCTGCTCTACTACCTGCTTGGATTCAGTGCCTTAATTGGAGCAGTAGTGATCATAGTTCTTGCACCTGTCCAGTACTTTGTGGCAACGAAACTCTCACAGGCCCAAAGAAGCACGTTGGTAAGTATCTCTGGTATTTCTTCATTCATCTACATTTAGAATTGCAAAGCTAAGCCTTTGACATTGACCAAATACTGCCTGTCAGAGATTTTATAACATTATAGTATGTCAAAGGCAGGATGTGAAAGTGATGAAAAGACAAACAGCAAGGACACAATTTGTCTTAGAATTATTCTCTTAAATGGTTGGGGTTTTTTTCTCTTTACAGTAACTTGAGATTTGATCATTCTTCTCCTTTCCTGTCTTATAAATTAAAACTCAGTCAATGATCATTGTGTCCACTGAAATGCTATTGTACATAATAGAGCCAAATGCTCATCCCACACAAAGCCCAAAAAAATGAGCCTAATTGGGGGGGGTGGCATAGAGAGAAGGACTCCTTCAGTCTAGCTCAGAACCAAATCACAGAGCATAGGCGCAGTGTAGGGCAAAATTAGAAAGGCAAAGACACCAAATGAGCTCAAACTAGCTATGGGTATAAAGAGAAACAAGAAGACTTTTTGTCAATTAATTAGAAGCAAGAGGAAGACCAAGGACAGGGTAGGCCCACTGCTCAGTGAGGAGGGAGAAACAGTAACAGGAAACTTGGAAATGGCAGAGATGCTTAATGACTTCTTTGTCTCGGTCTTCACCGAGAAGTCTGAAAAAATGCCTAACATAGTGAATGCTTATGGGAAGGGGGTAGGTTTAGAAGATAAAATAAAAAAAGAACAATTTAAAAATCACTTAGAAAAGTTAGATGCCTGCAAGTCACCAGGACCTGATGAAATGCATTCTAGAATACTCAAGGAGCTAATAGAGGAGGTATCTGAGCCTCTAGCCATTATCTTTGGAAAATCATGGGAAACGGGAGAGATTCCAGAAGACTGGAAAAGGGCAAATATAGTGTCCATCTATAAAAAGGGAAATAAAAACAACCAAGGAAACTACAGACCAGTTAGTTTAACTTCTGTGCCAGGGAAGATAATGGAACAAGTAATTAAGGAAATCATCTGCAAACACTTGGAAGGTGGTAAGGTGATAGGGAATAGCCAGCATGGATTTGTAAAAAACAAATCATGTCAAACCAATCTGATAGCTTTCTTTGATAGGATAACGAGTCTTGTGGATAAGGGAGAAGCGGTGGATGTGGTATACCTAGACTTTAGTAAGGCATTTGATACAGTCTCGCATGATCTTCTTATCGATAAACTAGGCAAATACAAGTTAGATGGGGCTACTATAAGGTGGGTGCATAACTGGCTGGATAACTGTACTCGGGGAGTAGTTATTAATGGTTCCCAATCCTGCTGGAAAGGTATAACAAGTGGGGTTCCTCAGGGGTCTGTTTTGGGACCGGCTCTGTTCAATATCTTCATCAACGACTTAGATGTTGGCATAGAAAGTACACTTATTAAGTTTGCAGATGATACCAAACTGGGAGGGATTGCAACTGCTTTGGAGGACAGGGTCCTAATTCAAAATGATCTGGACAAATTCAAGAAATGGTCTGAGGTAAACCGGGTGAGGTTTAATAAAGACAAATGCCAAGTGCTTCACTTAGGAAGGAACAATCAGTTTCACACATACAGAATGGGAAGAGGCTGTCTAGGAAGGAATACGGCAGAAAGGGATCTAGGGGTTATAGTGGACCACAAGCTAAATATGAGACAACAGTGTGATGTTGTTGCAAAAAAAGCAAACATAATTCTGGGATGCATTTACAGATGTGTTGTGAGCAAGACATGATAAGTCATTCTTCCGCTCTACTCTGTGCTGGTTAGGCCTCAGCTGGAGTATTGTGTCCAGTTCTGGGCACCGCATTTCAAGAAAGATGTGGAGAAATTGGAGAGGGTCCAGAGAAGAGCAACAAGAATGATTAAGATCTTGAGAACATGACCTACGAAGGAAGGCTGAAAGAATTGGGTTTGTTTAGTTTGGAAAAGAGAAGACTGAGAGGGGACATGATAGCAGTTTTCAGGTATCTAAAAGGGTGTCATCAGGAGGAGGGAGAAAACTTGTTCACCTTAGCCTCTAATGATAGAACAAGAAGCAATGGGCTTAAACTGCAGCAAGGGAGATTTAGGTTGGACATTAGGAAAAAGTTCCTGTCAGGGTAGTTAAACACTGGAATAAACTGCCTAGGGAGGTTGTGGAATCTCCATCTCTGGAGATATTTAAGAGTAGGTTAGATAAATGTCTATCAGGGATGGTCTAGACAGTATTTGGTCCTGCCATGAGTGCAGGGGACTGGACTCAATGACCTCTCGAGGTCCGTTCGAGTCCTAGAGTCCACGAATCGATGAACTAGTGGTGCGGGGGATTGCTGCAGAATCCCGAGGTCCCGCCTGCCAGCCACGTATGCCTGGGGTCCCAGCTCTCAGCCTCAGCTTGGTGGGGTGGACAGGGATAAGGGGGCTGGCTTTCAGCACCCCCACTATTAAAAATGTTCCAGCGCCACTGTCACAGAGTATCGGTGCAAACACACCCGGCTACTACTGTAGCCTCTGAAAAGTACTAGCAGCCACGCAACATGATACATGTGGGGGTTTGGTCTGTAGAACCCCATAGTTTGCATAGCCACTGGTCATCCCTTAACCCTGCCCTGGACTTGCATTTATATTCTCCTCCCACCCAATCACCTGCACTGCTGCAGCCCAAGTTGCCACAGATCAGTGCTTCACAGCACAAAGAATGTGGAGCCCTCCTCTGAAGCCTGTCCCTATACTCAGTAGAATCACTATTTCATTGCCTCTCCAGCCATGTGAACCCATTTAGGGGGTCAGGGGACAAGATTTGCTCCCTGAGATCTACTTTGCCCTCAGTATGCACACGTAGCACTGAGTATTAATGAGAGTTATACATAAGTATCCCCACCTCCAAATACCTTCCATAGTATCAACTCCTCTAGAAATGTGTGTGGCCTCCATCCTCATAACTGAGCAATAATGGGTTGCCTTGGAGAAAAAGAAACAAATTATGAAACAACATATGTGTTCAGTTTAGTACATCATTACTAGCACATTATACAGTGGCAGTCTGTGTGGCTTTTAATTACCATGTAAAAATGTTTATTTCACATTGTCAGCAGCTACTAAGATTTACTTTATGTGGGGATATTTCATTACACAGTGAAAATTCAGCAAACATTCTTGGCACTAGAAGTCATGCCAACCCCTGGGTGTGACTGAAAGCCCCTGTAGGGGTGAGATTTTCATTAGCAGCTAGGTGATTTAGGAGCACCAGTCCCATTGAAGGTCAGTGGGACTTTGTGCTCCTAGTCACCTAGACACTTTTGAAAATCACACCCCTAGAAAGGGAAAGTTGAATGGACAGAGCCATTGAAAATATTATTGACTGATTACTGTATGCAACCAGCTGGGGACTGCAGGCAGTTTACACAGTGACACAGATCCTCATTCTAAGGTGCTCTAGTAATCTTCCTTAAATTAATTTACATGTAATTGTGCAGAATATTTCCAATGAGAGACTGAAGAAAACAAATGAGATGCTTCGGGGCATTAAACTCCTTAAACTCTATGCCTGGGAACATATCTTTCACAGCAGTGTGGAGGAAACCCGGCAAAAGGAAATGACCAGCCTTAAGGCCTTTGCTCTCTATACCTCCATATCAAGTAAGCTGTTTCCTTATCACACTGATGAGCTCATGTACTGGTACATTATTATCTCCTAATGAGTTTACCATTTCTCAGCTGCCGTAGATCCTGCTGCTTTAGGGTCTGATCCCATACTCCTTATTGTGCAGGCAGATCTTCCCTTTGATTCAATAAAGTTTGGTTTATGCATGTGTGCCCTGAATAATTAGGCCCTTTAATGAGCTAAGAAGAAACTAATCTCTACAAAATGTGTCAATTCAAGTAATCCGTAGAATTTTTTCTCTTTTACAAATGTGAATTGGAGTCAGGGTGAAGGACAAATAGCAGCAGGTAGAGGAGGGCTCCCTGGGAGAATTTAGTGCTGTGTAGCCTTCCTCCTCTGACTGTGCCTACTGCTCCCCAATCCTGTCTAGCATCACTTTCTATTGTTCAGTCTTAAACCTCACTGGAATGAGACTGCCAGCTATGTGATGGTTTTATGATGTGTGCAAATTAAACTAGCGTTTGTACATGGGTCTGCAGATTTGAAAAGTCATCACAATTCCTTGTACAGCCCCAGTAATCCAGATTAACTGAACTTCAAGCTACAAAACCTGTGCAAGATAGCTGATTTAGAGCCTTTTGCTGCACTGGTGAAAAGCCTGCTTGTATAGCACTTCCACTTGAGAACTGACTGGCTAGGGTAGCTGAGATTACTCAACAGAAGTAGTCTGTATTGCTGCCTGTGGACGGTAATAGGATCATACTGAGTTGGGAAGTGCCAAAGACAAAACAGAGATATTTGGTTTTATTCAGGACAACACAGTGTCTTGCTGTGCATCATTAGGGTTGTAAAAATGTCCTGTAGGTTCAGACTAGGAGTAACTGTCTAATTGCTGTTTTAATTGGACCTGTGATTTCATAGGGATTTTTCCTATGAACAACAAACAGCTAAAAAATGTAGAAAAGTGCTGCAAAAGGCCCTTATTGACTTAAGGCTTTATTTCCAATGTGATTTCATAGTACATTGTATCACGGTGCCAGGTATCAAGCAATATGCACCTCAGTACAGAACAAGTAGTAATGGTCTCAAGTTGCAGTGCGGGAGGTTTAGGTTGGATATTAGGAAAAACTTTTTCACTAGGAGGGTGGTGAAGCAATGGAATGGGTTACCTAGGGGGTGGTGAAATCTCCTTCCTTAGGGGTTTTTAAGGTCAGGCTTGACAAAGGCCTGGCTGGGATGATTTAGTTGGGGATTGGTCCTGCTTTGAGCAGGGGGTTGGACTAGATGACCTCCTGAGGTCCCTTCCAACCCTGATATTCTATGATTCTGTGGTAATGAGGCTGCAGAACAGAAAGATATCACAGGCTTCTTACCTAGATGGTTTCATTATGAAACTATGGTGATTCTCAGCAGGATCCTAGTATTCTGGGGATGGGTGAAGCTGTGAGACTCTAAGCAATTTTCAGCATTCCAGGGTTTTTGTGTTCCATCTTCAGTCTTACTTCATCTCATAGCCTGTAAAGCATTTACTCTACCTCTGAGTTGAGCTGAGCCAAACCTATAATTAAAGAGGCTGTAAAAAGTTCCTATAACCTCAGGTCAGGAGTATCTGTACCTTTGCTGCTTTAACTTAGGCCACGTTTACATACAAACTTACATCAGTAGAACTATGTTTCTCAGCGGCATAAAAAATCCACACCCCATAGTGATGCAGTTATAACAACCTAACCCCTGGTGTAGACAGCGCTATATTGACAGGAGAACTTCTCCCATTGACATAGTAATAGCCTCTTACAGAGGTGGATTAACTATGCCAATGAGAGATGCTCTCCCATTAGCATTGTAGCATCCTCTCTAAAGTGCCACATCAGTGTCGCTGCAGCTTTTTACGTGTAGACCTTCCCTTAGGCTGTCAATAGAGCTACATTGATTTACACTAGCTGATGCTCTGGCATACTATATGGGGATTATAAAGGCACAGAACTCATTATTTTTCTCAATATAGATATAAATAGAGTTACAAGCATAACCAACATCAGATCCGCAGATGGAAAAGCACAGTACCTGATCCTAGATCTAAGGTGTTCAGTTAATTTCCTTTTTTCTCAGTTCTGTTTCCCTTTGTCCAAGGACAGTGCTTTTGACAGAATCCAACTCATCTGCAATACCTGAACTCGGAAATAAGTTTATTTTAAAAACATTTCAATATACCACGTTTGCCTGATAATGGTAATGCATCCTTTTGTTTGTTTGTTTGTTTAAAATAGTTTCATTTAAAGAAATTAATTGGCCCCATTGAAATAACTGGCAAAACTCTCATGGACTTCCATAGAATCAGGATTTCACCTCCAATCCTGACTACAACAACCATTTTCCCTCTACCCACAAGTGAATCAGTTGGATAGGTTGCTGTTACGATCATACACTGGAGGAGAATATTGCCAGTGGGCAGTCTGCAGCAAAAGAGAGTCTATCCATGGCCAAACTTTGCTGGGTTCTCTGCTTAGACATGCACAAAAAACAAATCTATGTTCTTCAAAACTCCCACAGTTAAATTTCAAATACAGTGGCTGAGTGGATTTAAGAAACCCAGAACTCTAGGATACAAATTTCTTAAAGGCCTTAGGAAGACATTCCTTATCAAAGGTCCTGCATCACAATTTCTCCATATTTCATACGTGTGACAACTGTGCAGCAGGAAGGTCATGGGGGACAGAGTTGAGGTTGTTTTGAACTTCAGCACAAACATTTCATTTTATCTTTTTTAAAATGTAAACATAACTTTGAATTTTCCAGGCTTTTAAACATTTTTTGGTTGTTTTGTGAGTGGGGGGGAATCATTTTCCTTTAAAAAAATGCTTAATTATTGATCAATATTTACAATTTAATTCTAGCTTTAACCAAATTTTTACCTGGAAATATAAATATATGCAATATTCATTAATGCAAACATTCTAAATAAGAATTAGAGCTACATTAACATGACAAATTCATTTTAAACATACAGAAAATTAAGAAATGGAGTATATTTTCAGGATTCATTATAGATCTTTTTTAATGTTTGAAAACAGGAAGGATAGTCTACCAATGTCTAACAGCACATTAAATCCTTCTGGGAGTTCATGTCAAAAAAATGACAGCCAAGGAGTCAGCCAAAACTGTTTGAGGGTCAAATGAGGATATTCCGCAGGAGAAGATAAAATAACTTGGGAATATTTTTACTGTCTGAACATTGACTAAGCCTGGTGAGAGGAAAAGACAGGCATGGATGTAAATAAAAATTGAGGTTAACCTCTTTCTTTAGTATTACGAAACTACTGATATTTTCCTATGATATATAAAATGAAGTATCTTATAATATGCTTAGGCTTGAAAGAAGTAGATTTTTATCAGTAAATGTCAGTAAACATCAACTTCACTGTACACACATGAACTGAAAAAAAAATATTTCCATCAGTAATATTTGAAATTTACATAGGCAAAGTAAGAAAATACTGCTTGAGAACTTCTTAGAGTTTGATTTTAGGATATTTACTTTGTATATTATGGCAGGTGATGTTGACAATTGAGATTTTAACTGTTCTAGAACTTTAATGATAGCATAAATTGAGATAAAAACGTTAATTATTGTGTGACCTCTTTTAATTTCCTATAACTGTGAAAATTTAAATCAATAAAAATTGAAAAAATGCTTAGAACCCATAATTTTGAACTGTGAATATGTAAATCAATCATTGAAAAGAATGCTTAAAATATAAATAACTATAAAAATAATAAAACCCCATAAAATCAAATTCTGTCAAGCAAAAATATAAGAACATAAGAATGCCCATACTGAGTCAGACCAGTGGCCTATCTAGCCCAGTATCCTGTCTCTGACAATGGCCAGTGCCAGATGCTTCAGAGAGTATGAGCAGAGCATGGCAACTATCAAATGATCAATGCCCTGTCATCCAGTCCCAGCTTCTTGCAGTTGGAGGTTTAAGGATGCCTGGAACATGGGGTTGCCTCCCTGATCATCTTGGCTAATAGCCATGGATGGACCTTCCTCTGTGAACTTATCTAATTCCTTTTTGAACCCATTTATACTTTTGCTTTCACAACAGCCTGTGGTAATGAGTTGCACAGTTTGTGTGTGTGTGTGTGTGTGTGTGTGTGTGTGTGTGTGTGTGTGTGTGTGTGTGTGTGTGTGTGTGTGTGTGTGTGTGTGTAAGTACTTCTTTATGTTTGTTTTAAACCTACTGTTTTGTTTTAAAACTGCCTATTAATATCATCAGGTGACTGTTTGTTCTATGTGAAGGGTTAATAACACTTCCCTATTCATTTCCACTATCTCATGCATGATTTCAGAGACCTCTATCATATCCCTGCTAAGTTGTCTCTTCTAAGCTGAACACTCCTCATCTTTTTAGTTGTTCTATACCCCAACTCATTTTTGTTGCCCTTCTCTGCACCTTTTCCAATTCTAATATATCTGTTTTGAGATGGGGTGACCAGAACTGCACACAGTATTCAAGGTGTGGGTGTATCATGGTTTTATATGGTGGCATTATGATATTTTCTGTTTTATTATTTATCTCTTTCCTAATAGTTTGTACCATTGTTACCTTTTTTTGACTGCCACTGAACCCTGAGAGAATGTTTTCAGAGAATGTGCATGACTTTGCACTTTTCAACATTGAATTTCATCTGCCATTTTGTGATGTAGTGGCCCAGTTTAGTGAGATTCCTTTGTACCTCTTTGCAGTGAGCTTAGGACTTAACTATCTTGAATAGTTTTGTATCATCTGCAAATTTTTCCCATGCCACTGTTGACCCACTTTTCCTAATCATTTATGAATATATTGAATATCACAGGTCCAAGTACAGATCCTTGGGAGAACCTGCTATTTACTTCTCTCTCCATTGTAAAAACTGGCCATTTATTCTTACACTTTTTCTATCTTTTAAACAGTTACTGACCCATGAAAGGACCCTCTTTCTTACTTCATGACTTCTTAGTTTGCTTATGAGCTTTTAATGAGGGACCTTGTCAAAGGCTTTCTGAAAGTCCAGGTACGCTATATCAACTGGATCACTCTTGTCCACATGCTTATTGGCGTCCTCAAACAATTCTGATAAATTGGTGAGGTATAATTTCCCTTGACAAAAGCCATGTTGATTCTTCCCCAACATACCATGTTTATCGGTGTGTCTGATTTATATTGTTCTTTACTATAGTTTCAACCAGTTTGTCTGGTACTGAAGTTATGCTTACTGGCCTGTAATTGCCAGAATCGCCTCTGGAGATTTTTTTAAAAATTGGCGTTATGTTAGCTATTCTTCAGTTATCTGGTACAGAGGCTCATTTAAGCAATAGGTTACATGCCACAGTGAGTAGTTCTTCAATTTCATATTTGAGTTCCTTCAGAACTCTGGAGTGAACATCATCTGGTCCTGGTGATTTAGTATTGTTTTAATTTATCAGTTTGTTCTAAAACCTCCTATTGACACTTCAGTCTGGGACAGTTCCTCATATTTGTTACATAAAAAGAATGGCATAGCTGTGGAGGGTCTCTGCAGCAAAGACCAATGTAAAGAGTCCTTGAGTGCTGCTTGATCATCCAATGGTCCCATTGACTGGCAGGCTTCTTGTTTCTGATGTAATTAGCTAGTTGCTCTTCAAATTCTTTTTTGGATTGCCTTATTATATTTTACATTTGACTTACTAGAGCTTATGCTTCTTTCTATTTTCCTCACTAGGATCTGACTTCCAGTTTTTAAACGATGCCTTTTTGCCTCTAACCACCTCTTTTACTCTATAGTTTAGCCATGGTGGCATTTTTTGGTCCTCTTACTCTGTGCGTGTGCATGTGCGTGTGCGTGTGCGTGTGTGTGTGTTAATTTGGAGTATACATTTAGTTTAAAAACATCTATTATGATGTTTTTAACTAGTCTTCATGAAGTTTGCAGGCATTTCACCCTTGCAACTGTTCCTTTTAATTTCGTTTAACTAGCTTCTTCATTTTTGTGTAGTCCCCGTTTATGAAGTTGAATGCTACTGTAATGGGTTTCTTTGGAATTTTTCACCTACAAGGATGTTAATGATCACTATTACCGAGCAGGTCAGCTACATTCACCTCTTGGGCCAGATCCTGTGCTCCACTTAAGACTAAATCAGGTATTGCCTCTTTCCTTGTGCATTCCAAGCTGCTCCATGAAGCAGTCATTTAATGTATATAGAAATATTGTCTCAGCATTTCTTACTAAGGTGATACATACCCAGTCAATTTGAGAATAGTTGAAATCCCCCATTATTTTTGCAGTTTCTGCCTTTGTAGCCTCTCTAATCTCCCTGACCATTTCACAGTTACTGTCACCATTTTCATCAGGTGGTCGGTAGTATATTCCTCTTACTATACTCTTATTATTCAAGCATGGAATTTCTATCCATGGTTCTATGGTGCATTTAAGATTTTTGACACTCATTTGACTCTGTGATTTCTTTCACATATAGTGCCACTCTCCCACTGAGAGTGACCCACTCTGTCATTCCTATATATTTAGGGTGACCAGGCAGCAAATCTGAAAAATCGGGACGGGGGTGGCAGATAATAGAAGCCTATATAAGAAAAAGATCCCAAAATCGGGACATCTGGTCACCCTATATATATTTTTGTACCCTGGTTACTGTGTCCCGTTGATTATCTTAATTCCACCAAGTTTCCATGATGCCGGTTATATCAATATCCTCATTTAATACCAGGCATTCCAATTCCCCCATCTTAGTATTTAGGCTTCTAGCATTTGTATATAAGCACTTGTGCATTTTGTCAATATTCTGTTGCTTGCCTTCATGTGTTATATTTAAACAGGGCTTTTTTCTTTTACATGTGACTGTTCCTCACTAGCTCCTACCTGTACTTTACCAACTTCTTCCCAGTCCTCTTTACTAGGATATAGAGTTCCCCCCGCTAATAAATTCATCCCTAATTTGCCTAATGCCCCTCTTAAAAGAGATTTGAGAGAGTGCTATTTTCAGTAATGATAATAAGCAGATCTCTTTCCCATTCTTGTGGGTTAACTGTTGCACAGAGTGACCTGAAGAAAATCTCCATGTACTCTTGAAAGATTCTCTCTCTCTCTCTCTCTCACCAATAGAAGTTGGTCTCTAAAAGATATTACCTCACTCACCTTGTCTTTTTAATATCCTGGGATGTTGTAACATGGCTACAACAGCCCTGCACATTGCACAAATTGCATAACTGCATAAATCCCAGGCCTTTCCACTAGTGGGTGCAGGAAGCTTGAGAACAAAATACTTAATTAAATCAGTGGCTCTTTAAAACACATTACTAGAATATATACAAATGAGTTATCTGTGACCTTTCTAAATTCACCTCTTACTATAGTGAGAAAAATATTTAACTTAGGGAAAGGAATTAGTTTTCTTGATTTTTTTTCAATAGATTTTAAATTTTTTCTCTCTCTTTTTCAATTATATTTAGATAGTGAAATAAGACTGGGCAAAACAAAGCTCAAGTAAGTGGGGTGAGTAGCTTGTGATGTGACCACAGCTGACTCTGACACGAACAAGCAAGGTTCTTTCTGTGTTTTCAAATAGATAATTAGTCATTATGTAGAGTTGTTAGTTTATATTCATGTCCGGTCTGAAAGTGGACCTCAGCCAGAAGCCACATTCTTTCCAGTCCCCAACCATCTGTGCTTAATAATCTGGCCATATTAGAGAAATCAATGGCACCATGCCACAGGAGTGACCATAAAACTAGAGGTCAGAGAGGAAACTACAGTTCATTATTTATATTGCAGCAGCACCTGTAGGCCCCATCATATTTAGTCACTGTACAAATACATATCAAGAGACATCCTATAGAGGTTACAATCTAAATGGACAAGACTGATAAAACAAGTGTTATTATCCCTATCTCCAGATGAGGAATGAGTCACAGAGAGTCAAGTGCTTGCCCAAGGTCACAGAGGAAGTCATTGGCAGAGCTTGGAATAGAAGCCAGGTCTTCTGAGCCCAGGTCCTGCCTTACATCACTAGAACACCTTTTTTCCCACTATATGAAGAGATTTCAGCTCTGTCCCTATCATCAGGGATCTGCAGCTTTTCGGGACCATTCTCTGCAGCTTTTGGGACCATTCTCTGCAGGTTCTTGACCTAAGCAACCCCATTCCTTTCCCTTTCTGTTAGGTCACAAACCCTGGCTCATCGAAGAGATGATTACAAGAAAATATCAGTATAAAAACTTGTCACCCTTCCCACCCTCTCCCCTTTCCTTGTTATTTTTTTACCAGAGGAGAAACTGTAGTCCTGCAATTTTATAATAGAACCTTTAAATATTTCTCTCCTGAAATAGCAAAATAGGATGGGCCAAATCCATTCCTGGGATGTACAGGGAGTGACTCCGTTGAAGCCAGGGGTTAATCTGATCTTCCAGCAGTAACCTGACAGTTAACTCCTGTCTCAAAATGCTTCTGTTACTGTAATCATGATTGTAATTATTTTGGAATGTTACTGAGTGGACAATATGTCAGAAATGGCACACTTGCTACCTATTGCACCAAGAGTACCAGGGAAAAAAATTGTACTTCCTCTTGACCGTGCAATGCAATGTATAAGCCAATAATCTATTCATACAGTGATTTGATAGGTGCTGTGTATTTTGACAATCTGGAGTGCAATATACTGTGGGCACCATAAAAAAAAATACAAGTATATTGGCTGCAGTAGTTAAATTTACCACAATATTTGTGAATTTCTCCTATTCTAAGCATAGGAAATGCCATGATAATGTCAAATACTAGTTTATATTGTATACTTGTTATATTGTAAATATTTTTGACCGCTCGGTACAGACTATCTAAACAGTGATGCATGTTTCCTTCACAGTTTTCATGAATGCAGCAATACCAATTGCAGCTGTACTTACAGTAAGTATAAACTTTTTTAAAATAGCAATGTTTACAAGCCAGGTCTACCTGAAGTGAAGGCTAGTAGATTCCAAACTGAGATCTGTCAAATGCTACACTAGAAACACCTGATTTCACTTGCTTTTGCTAATTTAAAAAGAAGTGTCTAAGGGGGTTATTAAATATTATATTACTATAAGTAATATTAAATAATATAATACTGTAAGTAGTTATTACTTCCCTGGTGGCTAAAGGGGTAAGCTGTAGGCATGATGTATCTTTCTTTTTAGTCCCACATTATATTCTCATAAGCAAACTAGGGAAATTTGGTCATGGTGAAATTACTGTAAAATGGATGCAAAACTGTTAAAATACCATATTGAGAGAACAGTTATCCATACCTGGCAGTTAAACTGGGGGGACAAATCTTGTGGGATCCTGTAAGGATCCATCCTGGGTCTGGTACTATTCAAAATTTTCTTTAATAACTAAGATAATGGAGAGTAGAGTATGCTTTTAAAATTTGTGTATAACCCCAAGCTGGGAGGGGTTGCAGGCACTTTGAGAGACAGAATTAGAATTCATAAGGACCTTGACAAATTGGAGAATTGGTCTGAAATCAGCAAGATGAAATTCAATAAAGACACATGCAAAATACTATACTTGGGAAGGAGAAATCAGATGTACAAATACAAAATGGGAAATAACTGGCTAGGTGGTAGTACTGCAGAAAAAGATTTTGGGTTTAACATGGATCACAAATTGAATATATTCTGGGGTGCATTAACAAGAGTGTTGTATATAAGATATGAGAGGCAGTTGTTTACTCTGCTTGGCACCGAAGAGGCCTCATCTGGAGTACTGGGTCCAGTTTTAAGTGCCACACTTCAGAAAAATGTGGACAAATTGGAGAGAGTCCAGAGGAGAGCATGTTTTAGTCTTGAGAAAAGAAGACTGAGGAGGGATCTGATAAGTAAGGCTGCGATTCTGTCACAGAGGTCATGGAAGTCACGGATTCTGTGACTTTCACAGCTGCAATGTTTGGTGTGACTGATCTTGGGGCCAGCTGCTCGGGTGCCCTGCAGCTAGCCACACCAGGTGCTGCCGGAGTGACCCTGGGTCCAGCCACACCGGCTGCTTCCCAGGCGGTCCCAGAGTGGCTGGCCTCAGGGAGTGCCCAAGCAGTGGTCCCTGGCGCCAGCTGCACCGTCCGCTGCTCAGGCGGCTGGTCCGGGGGAAGCACCCAAGCAGTGGTCCCTGGGGCCTTGGAGCAGGGGTGGCTGGGGATAGTCAGCCCCCACAGCCAGTGCAGGGGCGAGCCGTCAGCTCCCAGGCTCCCGCAGCAGCAGTGTACTGAGCCCCCCCAGAGCAGCAGCTCCCTAGGCCCTAGGAGCTGCTAAGTTTTAGTCAGGGGTATTTATATAGTAAAAGTCATGGACAGGTCATGGGCCCTGAATTTTTTTTTATTGCCTGTGACCTCTCCATGACTTTTACTAAAAATATCTGTGACTAAATCTTAACCTTACTGATAAGTCTTCAAATACATTACAGGCTGTTTATAAAGAGGGATGCTGCTCAATTGTTTTCCATGGTCACTGAAGATGAGATAACAAGTAATGGGCTTAATCTGCAGCAAGGAAGATTTAAGTTAGATATTAGGAAAAACTTTCTAACTATAAGGATAGTTAAGCTCTTGAACAGGCTTCCAAGGAACTTTGTAGAATCTTCATCATTGGAGATTTGTAAGAACAGGTTAGACAAACAAGTGTCAGGGATGGTGTAGGCATACTTGGTCCTACCTCACCACGGGGTTGGATTAGATGACCTCTAAAGGTCCTCACCAGCCCTACATTTCTATTATTCTATAATGATCCAACCTGGTTCTCACTGAAGTGGAAACAGAACTATATAGAAAAAAACCTTATTCTTCCCAGATTCACCATAGATCTGGGACTGTGTCTTAACTGAGCTTTTTCTTAACCTTTTCCACAGTGGCAGAAGCCCTAGTGCAGGTCTACTGGTGGTAGTCACAGTGAGAGCATGAGGGCAGACAATACCACAGGCATTTTTATCGTTGTATCCTCTAACCCTTCTTAGACAAACATGGTTGTAAAATCACTGACACCTTGTCTGCACTCGTGCTCTGCATAGGACTACAACCTATGGAGCTAAAATGGTTCCAGTACAATGAGGAAAAATTTTAAGCTCAGTGTAGACCAGACCTTGAGGAGAGAAAGACCATGATTTGTATGTTGAGGAGTAATTACTGAGCTCATGCAATAAATATCAGAAAATAGAATCCCGGGGGCCTTTGTTTGAATGAGACTGGATTGAAAACTGTGCAAGAAGCTCAGAACATGGCCCACTATGGATCTGGTTATTCAGGACTAGATATTCTGTATATGGTGTGACATGATTTGAAGTGCCTTTCTAGCAAAGTTTTTTTTTTTCTCGATCATAAATGATCTTGTCATTAAATGTTTCCATTAAAACATATATGGGTCTTTCCTGTTTGTTCATTCTTTTATTTATTTGCTCCTGCTGTTCAATTCTCTGGGGCACTGGGACTGCTCCCTTACAGCACCCCTCACAATTTATCATAGTCCTGAACCATGTCTCTCTCTCTCACACACACACACACACACACACACACACACACACACACACACACACACACACACACACACACACGCCTATAGAGCTGGCCAGGTGCCCCAGGAAGCAGGAGCAGTGCAGGTCCCACCTTCTCACTGCAGAACTATGGGAGGGATAGTACCTCTGGGACACAATCCCTTCCGGAGCTCTTGCTGTGGTTGAGTGGCTCCATATTAACAACCCATGTGTGTACTAGTGCTTAAATGCTATAATCTGACCCTTAGTGTGTTTGTCTCTTTTTGCTTATCACACAACCAAAATTATGCCTCTTGCCACTGGGTGAAAGGAATTACAACAACGTGAGACCAAAAGCTGAGACCCTAAAAATCTTCTTACATAATTGATGTATGAACAGCAAATTGTAACAAATGTATAATGACTGCCAGGAGGAGCTCTGCAGTGGCAGGTTGCATGATGTTTCCCAACTAAAACAATAAACTGCCCATTACATGATTGAGAATACAGTGCAATGTGAAATGTTTTCTCTGTTTGCTTCTTTTAAGACTGTAATCATTGTATCTTTGCAGACATTTGTGGTTCATGCCCACCTGACTGGAAATGCTGACTTCTCCCCATCAGTGGCCTTTGCCTCACTCTCCCTCTTTCACATTCTTGTCACCCCGCTGTTCCTGCTCTCCAGTGTGGTCAGATCTACTGTCAAAGCTCTGGTCAGGTAAGAGTTTCTGGACAAAACCTCCCTCCATTTGAGAGTCATTATTGTTCAATTCCCCAATATGTAATTCAAAAATAATGTGGTTATTTTTCACCATTATTTGGAAATTGCTTTTCAACCTCTTATCGTAAGTGTTGTCCCATGTTATGCGATGTGGGCTCAATTCTCGGAATTAGGCAGAATGGAGCTAACTAGCCTGACACTGCAGCCATTTACACCAGCAGAGAATTTGGCCCTGTGGATTTTGAACTGATAGTTACTGCTTGTTAATAAATTATTGTATGATCCACTGTATAGATTTTATCACTGTGGTGGCTACAGTGTATTCTGTGCTGTGCTCTCTGTGTGTGTGTGTGTGTGTGCGTGCGTGCGTGCGTGCGCGCGCACGTGTGTATATAGAAATAGGAATTACACGATAAATGCTCATTTAAGTTTATTTAAAATCAGCTATATGTTCCCCTCCACATAAAAATATGTGGAAGGGAACAAAATAATCAGAAAAGCACACGGACATCAATGTGTATCTCTTGGGCTGCATTCTTTTCCCCTGATTCTGGCTGCAAATCCTGGGAGAATTAGATTTTATCAGGGGAAGCTCTGTGATAGAACAGTTTAAAAAAAAATTTTGAAGTCAACAGGGAAAAAATTCAGTGAATAAATTCTCAGTCTGGACCAGATGAATTTCCTTCTCATAATGAATGTGCTTAATGAGTGTCAAAGTCCAAGTTCCCCTGAGCCAATGGCTCATCAGGCTAATGCGGTTAAGACACATCAATTTCATAGCCAACTGTATGCATGAGAGTGTTGTGGCCAACAATACTGATAGCAGAACTAACACTTCAGTCTTTAACAAGCCAACCCCCCATTCATTTCAGTGGTGGTTCTGTCTGATCAAAGACTGCAGGATTGAATAAAATGATTCTTGGCG
Source organism: Gopherus evgoodei (assembly GCF_007399415.2). NCBI lineage: Eukaryota > Metazoa > Chordata > Testudines > Testudinidae > Gopherus > Gopherus evgoodei. The sequence goes on along the minus strand of NC_044325.1, from coordinate 108,236,945 downwards.
CTTATCCTCTACAAAGTGCTTTATAAACATTAATTCATGTTTTCTACCTCTTTGTGACATTACATATGGTTCTCTAAGGCCTTACCAAAACAATGGGCCAGATCCTGTCTCATGCTTAATTCTACTTGTGTTATTCTAGTAGTGCAAAGGGGAATTAAACAGAGATCTGAGGATTCCTCCAGTGTGGCAAAACCATCCAGCAACGTAAAGCCAATGTAGCCATGTCATGGAATAATTCCCCACTCTGAACCTTAGCGTCCAAAAGATGGGGTACCAGCATGAATTCCTCTAAGCTCAATTACCAGCTTAGTACTTGTAGCGCTGCCACCAATCAGGAATTCCAGTGCCTGGTACACTCTGGTCCCCCCAAAACCTTGCCCGGAGACCCCCAAGACCCAGAACCTCTGGATCTTAACACAAGGAAAGTAAACCCTTTCCCTCACCATTGCCTCTCACAGGCTTCCCCTCCCTGGGTTACCCTGGAAGATCACTGTGATTCAAACTCCTTGAATCTTAAAACAGAGAGGAAAATTCACCTTTCCCCCTCCTTCTCTCTCCCCCTCCCAGACTCTCCCTGAGAGAGAAAGTAATCCTAACACAGAGAGAGAAAATTAGCCTCTCTCTCCCCCTTCCCTCCTTTCTCCCCACCAATTCCCTGGTGGATCCAGACCCAGTCGCCTGGGGTCTCACCAGAATAAAAAAACAATCAGGTTCTTAAACAAGAAAAGCTTTTAATTAAAGAAAGGTAAAAGAGTAAAAATTATCTTTGTAAATTTAAGATGGAATATGTTACAGGGTCTTTCAGCTATAGACACTGGGAATACCCTCCCAGTCTAAGTATACAAGTACAAATTAAAATCCTTCCAGCCAAATACACATTTGCAAATAAAGAAAACAACCATAAGCCTAACTCGCCTTATCACCTAGTACTCACTATTATGAACTTATAAGAGCCTGTATCGGAGAGATTGGAGAGAAACCTGGTTGCACGTCTGGTCCCTCTCAGAACCCAGAGAAAACAACCACCAAATTCTAACAGCACACACACAAACTTCCCTCCCTCAAGATTTGAAAGTATCCTGTCCCCTGATTGGTCCTCTGGTCAGGTGACAGCCAGACTCACAGATCTTGTTAACCCTTTACAGGCAAAAGAGATATGAAGTACTTCTGTTCTATTAACTCTTACTTATCTGTTTATGACAAGCCAGCTCTATGCACACTCTCCTTCCAAGTGTATGCAGGCAGTGGCTGGAACAGAGTCCTCTCCTGCAATTCCCAGCTAGTGTAGCAGTCCACCAGGGACTGCTACAGGTTGGCAAACTGGGCTTGTGGCCTGCATTGGATCCGTCTCAGGATCATGGAGATTCCAATGGCCTTTACAGTACCTCACCCTGTCAGCTGCACCGAGCACATATTTGGGCACAGCTAATGATTCCACTGCAGAACTTCTTGCAGTTTGTAAATAGTTAGTGGCATGGTTGCCTCGGGACAGGGTTTCTGTTCATGCACAAATGCTTCAAACAGATTTAGGCCAGAAGGGACCACCAGATCATCTAGTCTGACCTCCTGTCCACCACAAGCCACCAACACCTGTGCACTAAACTGAATACAAATGAAATTAGACCAAAGTATTACAGCCCTTAGGAGACACCACTGTTATGTACTAAAGGCAGAGAATAGGAGGAACTGAGGTTTACCAGTGTGTGAGGTCCCTGCTTAAGTCAGATTAAGACCCAGATAGCCATGTGTCACTCTTGTTAGCAATGCCCTTAGCTACTATTTGGTTGCCTTCTTGCTACCAAGTTATTGCCCTGTTATTTGGAATGTAGGCAGGACTGGCTCAGATTACATAACCATGCTGTCATGTCCTCCTTCCTCCCTGCTGTCTGTGTGGTAAGAATCTGAGTCCATTGTTCTGTTACTTGTGGAAACACAACTGCAGAGTGCACACAAATCAATTGTTTGCTGTAATTGTGCCCTTCTGTTTCATCTTTCTACTAATGAACATCTTATCAGTAAGGTCAGATAAAGGTAACCTAACCTGATAGAGTGTAAATTTGGCTTTCTTCAGTCTCTGAGACAACCTGAACTGGCCTCTAAACAAATAGACCTGTGGTTGGTTAAATAGCCAGCAACTGAAAAAAACTGTCTCATTAAGTGAAGCAAAATATGTTCCAGGAGTGGGACCAGCCCAGGAGGAACACAAACTGGGACAAGATTGCAGTAATATTAACTCTTCACACTTCCATTTCACAGCTCCAGGCAGGTTAATGTTGGCCAGAATATTTAATACAAGATGATCTACAGGATAATGTATCCTCTCTAAAAACCTTGACAGCTTTTTTGATTCTTCAGCTAGTGTCTGAATTAAAAGCATCATAGTAGATTTCACTGACATTGTCAAAACAAATGTCAGTTAAATTCCTACTGGGCCCAGTCCAGCTGAAAAACCGCTTCAAGGCTTTTGTGCCATTTGGTATCCATAAAGCTCACAGGACAAGTAGCCTGGGAGATTATTTATGATTTAGAAAGGGGATTACCCCCTAGTGGCAGAAAGGCCACTAACAAGGTGAGGAATTCAGAAGTGTCTATTTGAAAAGCAGTTTTAATCTGCATGGTGTTTGGTATAAAAATAAAACCAAGCAGCTGACTGGTTTAGCTACTGCTAAAAGGTGGAGAAGACATAAAAGATGAAGGACACAGCCACGCAACTTTTCTTCACTGGAGGTGTATAGTAGCAACCATGGTATTTGGTATCTGAGTGGGATTCATATGAAACCACATGTGCAATTAGCTCTGCAAATAACCACCATAGCCTAATCAATATGTCCAATCTACTGGTTAAACATAAGATCCCTAGTGGAGATATCAGAAATCCAGAAACTATAGCTTCAGCTTGTGAAACTGCTGTGTCAGCCACAGCACCGTAACATGTATACATTTAGTACTTAAAAGAATGTAACCGTGTAGCACTATGGGAAGCAAGCCATCATCATTCCTCACAGGATTAAGTTACCATATTTTACGGTATGTGCAGCTGCAGCAGCAACAGGAGGAGAAGGAGAATAAGCCGATGGTTAGGAATCATCTTAGCAGCTAGAAGACTTGTCTCATGTTCTGAGGTAACACTGTTGACATTCCAAGTACCTCCATCTTGACGCAAAATCAAGGAGCAGAGAGGGCAAAACATAGGATCAGAGGATGCAAGTGTGACATGGTTTTACATATAGAGAAGAAAAACGTGCTTGCAGCCTCTCACCCTTCCTTCCCAGTGCAGCTGCACAAAGGCCTCTCCTATCTGCAGTCCCTGTCCACGGAGGGGCATGGGAACTGCACATCTCCAGAGACACACAGACACATGCTCCTCACTCTATCATCTGAATCAGTCTGCAGGACTGAGGAAGCAGGCAGCATTATTCTAAAGGATGATGCAGCCTAGGTAGTCTGTGTACTCATGGGGTAGGCCTCATGGGAGTGGGATTGTGTACAGTCTCTCCCTGATTTTCCCAAGAAGGAAAATGGGCATACAGCTCTACACCAGCCCCTACACAGGACAATGGTTAAAACCAGTTTGGACCAGCACAGTCAGTTAGAAAATCTCTAATAGATTATTTAGTTCACACCACTGAAAGGACAGGATTGTTCCCAACATTATTTTCTGTTGCTTTGTGCAGTTTAGATATAGTGACAGGACGTTACCACCTCCTCCCTTGGTCTAATAGACCTCCCCATTGAAAACTGTTGTCCTGGTATTCATCATTACTCCTAGCTAAATCCCTTTGCCTCACACTAGATAATTAATTCCCCTCTTTGGTTTTTAAATTCTTCAGATGCTTGTAGACACTAGACCAGATTCACTCCCTAGTCATGCAAACCATGGCATCAGTCCCTTGGCCACAGGAAGGTTGCCCAAGGTGGACAGGTGGATTTGTGCTGGCACCAGGGCCCAGCATCCACCTCTGTACTGGGAAGCCCACAGGTTGCCTGCACCAGTCCCAAAGTGGGTAGTGGTAGCTGTGCAGAGAATGTGTCCAAGGCAGATTCAGAACTGATTCAGAGCATCAACCTGGTAAGTGGAGCTCCAATGGAGTCCTTAAAGGAAACTAATGCTAACTCCCAAGGAGAAGCCCCCAGTGAGTGAGTTCAGTAGAAATACTGCCTGCTGTCCTCACCAAGGGCTCCCCTGCCCAAAATGGCACACCGAGGCACAGTTTGTACCTCACTATGCTAATACGGCACACTCAGTGTAGCTCCCCACATTTGCACCCATTGAGCTGAGAGACATATTTAAATCAGTTATTTCAGCCCTCCTTCACTAATCGGTACCTCCAGCACCTCCTCATTTTGGTTGCTGCTATTTGAACTCCTTCCCTTTTGTCACATCTTTTTGGTACTGAGTTGTTCAGGATTTAATCCATTATTGTAGTGCTGCAGAATGGATTTGCCTATTGTCTCAGCAGTGTACATGGATGGACATTGTAAAGCATGTGCAGCCACTCAGGAGAATCAACATCATGGGCTGTGATTGGATAAAGATATTTAGCCTCCTAACAAACTAAATGTTAAATATTCAGGGAGTATTTTTTTCATTCTTCTTTAATGCTGGTCTCCAGGATTCTTTTTACAATTGTATTTGTTAGGCAGGTCTGCCTCTGTAAACACACTGGGCCAGATTCATCTTTAGTGCCACGGTGGGCTAAATTCATCTCTGAAGCTGACACGATAGACAAATTTGTCCCATTGGACATGGAACAGGCTCACTTGAGGTCCTAATTCTTGTCAGTTTGCTCAGGACTAATTGTGTGGCACTTCATTAATTTAAGTGACCTATAAATGGTTTTGCTTTAGCATGCGGCTTCAAAAATGAGCTGTGATTAAGTTTAATCTCTATCTCACTGTTTAAAGAAATATTTTGTCCTAATTTCTCCTTCCTAGACACTGACAGTATGAGTAGAAGAAGGACCCAAGAAGTATCTAAAATAATTATTGATAGTGAGAGAGAACACTGCACAACTTTAAAATTTCACTGCAGAAACATCCCTTACTGCATATTTTTATAAAGAACAAATGTATAAGCCACCCAGTAAACTGAACAGCTGGGGCACTGCTGTGGGTATCCTCTAATGAACATTGCACTGATCAAAAATTTTGCATTCTGCTTTCTGCCCAATCCCTTTTCTCTGCTTTCAGTGTGCAGAAACTGAGTGAATTTTTGTCAAGTGAAGAAATTGGAGAAGAACATGATAAATGTTCAGAGCCAAGAAGTGCAGACAACCACAGCAAATACCAGGTGGTTGTAAGTAATAATGTTCAGTTGTACACTGTGTGGGTGGACTGATTTACTCCCCTTGCTAATTCCTGACAGATCACTCCAATAATCTTGTTCACTTCCTACTAATTAATGGCTGCAATTGCAAAAATCCATCTTAATATCCTGTTTCCTGTAGATCATAACATGAGTGTTTGAAGGCACTCTCCTGGTCCCATCACCATTCACCATGTATTTCTGTCTTCCTGATCCTGCACAGCCCCTCAAAGTTGTTAACCGTAAGAGGCCTGCCAGAGAAGACTGGAACAATTACAGCTCTCACATGAGAAGACCTGTTAACATCACAGAAGGAGATGATTTTTGTGTAAAGGTGATACTAAGATCACTCTTTCTAATAGTGCTGTTACTAAATTTGACTAATAATCATTCTTGAATTCCTACAGCAAGGTTCCAGGTTCAAAAATTAATGGATAACCTAGAGCTGCCAGACACCTAATTCCACTCAAAGAAACCAAAGGCAAAGAGTAATTTTTATCCCCACTGTTTCCCAAAGAAGCTATTGCCATCCATTTTGCTTCAAGTAAAGAACAGATTGCTGAATTGATTTTCAATGTATTGCTTTTGAATAGTTGTGTGTATGTCCTCCTTAAAATTCCTTCAGCCCTTCTATGTTTCATGTGTTTTTGAATAATTAGCCCTGACCTCAAAACAAATACCTCCAGCTTCTCCAAAGAAAGGATTAGAAGCCCCTAATCCACTTTAAAGATGGATGTGTCTGACTTGCTATAGAACTGTTTGGCAGCAGCAAATGTTGATAGCTGTTATAATGATGGAGTTATTTATTTAGCCTGTCTGTGACAGCATATGCGTCCCTGACACAACAAAATGAGTGATATCTGTGCCAGTTCATTTACTACTAAAGGGACTAAGTAGGACGACTGGTTAGTGCATTAGCTGTTACACTCCGAAGACTCCGGTACATATCCTGACTCAGCTCAGAGGTGAAATGGGATTGCTGTTCTGATTTTTGAGTCCTTGAACCCTTCTAGCCTGAGGCAGACTGCCAGGAAGATAGGCTCCTTCTCAGAGATCCACTCTTTCTGGGGAAAAGAACATCAGGCAGTACTGAGACAAGAGAGAGAATTTTGCAGCCCCCAAGACTCTGGAATGGTAGTGATATAACCAGAGACAATGAGTGCAGGATTTGACTGCAAATAGGGTAGAAAAAAAATTAATCAAGGGCCAGCTGCCAGCAACTGTAATTTTTGGCTCCCTCAGCTGTCACCATTGTCACAAGCTGACCCAAGGCTGCTCCCAAGCCCCTGGTGTTCCTGGCTTCTCTTTTATCCCAGATAGTTCCATGCTGTTCCTTTCCCCAGCGAGTCTTTTTTTCAAGTGAGGATTCCTTGGCTGCCCTCTTTCTTCTGGAGAGACAGGGAAGGACCCCAAAGCCTTTCTCTCATTTTTTCTAGGGGGCTTCCCAAGGTAACAAATGTCACTTTTCCCCTGTGGAAGTTGCAAGCCAACACAAAAAGATGCCCCATTCTACCTCTCTCCCAGGTCCAAACATGTTGGGCCTGACTGATCTCTTACATCGCTGTAAACCCGTTGGCTTCTTCGGTGGAGTCATTCCCTGTTTCTCTCTCAGTAAGAGAGGACAGGCAGCCCAATTTATTTACCGTATTGGAAAATGGCTCCTCAAGTCCCCATTTATTGGAGTGTCACAGGAAAGCCTCACTCCAGTTAAAGCCCCAGAGCACTACTTTACAGTAATTTTTAAAAGGAGTAAAGAAAAGATCAGATAAACCCAGGTGAGGGGAAAAGTTACCTCCAAACTTGGCAGAGAATCATACATAAGAAGCACAGAAGAAAATAGTGTAAGAGTGACTATTGGCAGCAATACTTAATTTCTGCTTCAGAAGATGTATTGTGTGAAAAAGTCTGTAAGCCTGTTATACTTGGGAATCTGACTGCAGTTATGTATAAAGAGTGGCATTCCGAGGTCTACAGAGAGCGGCCAAGGCCCCTGAACCATTTAAGTGATACATAGACCTGGTGCTTGCTCTCTGCACAGGGATGAATGTCACCCATATTTTGCATGCTGATATATTCCTATCACTTAAGATGTGGCAAACCCACAAGGTAAGCCGCAGAATTTATAGTAGAATCGCATGAAAGATGACACATGCACATAAAGAGCTGGTTAAATTGTTTTAATTTTCAGAATTTCATCAGAATTATTTCACACATAATGCAAAAACTTTTCACCAAAGCTTTTCACCATTTTCCAACCAGCTCTCACACTCACATGGGTGCAGAGTATTATATACAGAAAGGGAGACCCCTGTTTGAAAATCAGGCCCTGAAAGCCTCAGCTTTACTTCTTTGAGCAGAGGCAACCTCTGGTCCCATGTCCAATTTAAAGATGACAACGGATATTTCTCTCATACACAGAAAACAAACAGGTGTGCCCTGATGCTGTTTTTCCATTTTTCATTTCTCAACATATTGCCATAGATCACAAATGGATTTTTCACCTGGACACCTGAAGGATCTGCAACATTGTCCAACATTGATATCCGAATCCCTCAAGGTAAAAAACCACAGCAGATATATAGAATAACACATGTTCAGCAAATGTCTGGTAATGAGAACCTCAAATATGCTTCCCACTCTCCCAGGTCAGTTAACAATGATCGTAGGACAGGTGGGCTGTGGTAAGTCTTCACTCTTGCTAGCGACACTTGGGGAGATGCAAAAGACTTCCGGGAACGTATTCTGGAACAGGTAACTATTTAAAGACTTCATGTTTGTGCTGAATGGTAATAGGTCGAAAAGGGCCAAATTCTACCCTCAGAGCAATGTGCACAGCTCTTGTGAATTCAGTGCGTGTTGTGGATACGTATCCAAGGAGAGAATTTAGTCCTAAAGCTCACCATGTCTCATCAGTGGTCTCGCATCATCGATATTGGATAAATCGCAATATGCTCAGGATACTTCCCTGATGCACCTGGCCTGCTTCATGGGCTGTGCTGGGGGAGCATAGTCTTGTCCATATGCTCTTCTCAAGGGGACACAGAAGAAGTTGTTCCTGTGCTCCCAAAAGGGAAGGCTATAGTTAGGTCTGGCTTTTGTATGGGCAATGCAGAGAGAAGCTGCTGCACCCCAAAACTTGAATAAGGGACAGTCGCAGTCTGGTCTTTTAAATTTCAAGTCAAATTTCAATTAGTGTACTGTATACTGTGCTTTTATAAGATTTTCAATAACACCCCACCCTGTCTGCTCATTATCAGAGATAAAAGTGTGTGAATGTTTTTTATCTTGTGCGTATTACAAAAATAGATTTTTTTTTCAGTTTTACTAGCTGCAATGCGTCATAAGACTCTTTATGGTACAATTGTTTGCATGAAGTCTATAGACAAGTTGCAGAGGAATCTAGCTGATATAAATACTTTTCCTTCCAGCTGACTGGGAATTAAGGAACAAGCATGCAGTTATAGGACACTCTGATTGGCTAATAATGATTCTCAGCCAATGAGTGAACAGGGATTTTTACATACTGCCCTGTTTCAGAGAACTAACTGCACCTTCAGCCAATCAGACTACTATGTATTTTCATAATTGTTGATAAAACCTAGCTCAAAGTGCTTTACATAGGAGGTCAGTATCGTTATCCTCATTTTACAGGTCAGGAAACTGAGGCACTGATAGGTTATGTGAGTTGCTCATGGTCACCCAGCAGGTTGTTGGCAGAGCCAAGAATAGAAAGCATGTCTCTGGAGTCTTAGTCCAGTGCTTTATCTATTAGGCTACACAGATGTGGAGTGAAACCAGAGTATAACCATAAGAAAGTTATGCATCAGCAGCTGTACAGCATCCTTTCACTCTGATTAGCTGAAATAACTCCATTTCAGTAAAACTGTAAATATTTTGTTTAAAAATAACATCATTAAAAATGTTATTTTACCTGCTGATTCTAAACTAAAGCAGACGAAATTGTGAGTCTTATCAGACTGTTTATAAATATCACTGGCTTGTTGGCCAAGTATATGCTCAGCAACAGTGTAAAGGTCATGACTGGTTTCAGTTTGTTTTTATCCCATTGCACCAAAGTATGACAGGTTCAAATCCAGCAGTTATCACATTTGCTTTGCTATCTGTCACGTGTATACAGGAGCTTCCAACTGAAACAACCTTAGCACAGCTCCTACTGAGTTCCCGAGGGCAAGATTCTTTTTTCATCTTTCAGAACCACAGTCTGTAGAACGTTCTGCAGGGGTCCCAGTTTGAGTGTTGGCTTCAGTTATATATAAATTGTGCACACTTGCAGTACAGCTACCAGATGGGGGTCTTATCAAATCAGTGCAGCCCCCTAGTTTCTGGCCAGGCAGATTCTAAGGGGATGTCTACACTGGCAGAGGTACAGCGCCAGTAGCTACAGCACTGCTCAGAGAGCGCTGAAGGGAAATGGTGGTTGTGTGTTCACACTGTTAGCTGCCTGCACAATAGTGTGTTCACACTTGCGACACTTGCAATGGTATTCAGAGCCGTGCAATTTGGGCATCTATCCCACAGAGCATCTCTTTCACTTCTGCTGCTAAGACTTGTGGGAAAGTGGAGGGGGTTGCAGGGCATCCCTGGGTCCTGCCCCAAAGCCCTATGATGCATTGCTTCACATCCCAGCAATCCCTGTGCTTCCGTCCACATTTGACGTCATCTTTGACGGTTTGTGTACTGCACACTCTGCCTCTTTGGTCTGCAGGAATGGATCCCGAACTGTTGTCCAGTATGCTGCTCGTTCTGACTAACATGTCATGAGTGGCAGTGTAGTGATTCCTTAAACGACAAAGGCAAGAGGAGTGCAACATGGATCTCACTACGCCTAGTAGCTTCAACACAAGATTCCTTGTGGCATTCATGGAGGTGCTGACCACAGTGGGCTCAGGAAACAAACACTGAGTGGTGGGGTGGGATCAATCGTCATGCACATCTGGGATGACGAGCAGTGGCTGCAGAACTTTTGGATGAGGAAAGTCACATTCATGAGACTGTGCGATGAGCTCTCCCAGTCCTACGATGCAAGGACACAAGAATGAGAGCTGCCCTGTCACTGGAGAAGTGTGTGGTGATTGCTCTGTGGAAGCTGGCTACTCCAGACTGGTCAGTTGCTAACCAGTTTGGAGTGGGAAAGTCAACAGTTGGACTCATGTTGACAGAAGTGTGGCAGGCCATTAATCGCATCCTGCTCCGAAGACTGTGATTCTGGGCAACGTGCATAACGTGGATGGCTTTGCACAAATGGGCTTCCCTAACTGCGGAGGGGTGATAGATGGCATGCATATTCCAATTCTGGCAACAGACCACTTAGCCACCAAGTACTTTAATTGGAAGGGGTATTTCTCTCTTTCTCCAGGTGCTTGTGGATCACCGTGGGCATTTCACGGATATTAACACAGGCTGGTCCAGAAAGATGCATGATGCACGCATCTTTTGGAACACTGGCCTGTTCAGGAAGCTGCAAGCAGGGACTTTCTTCCTGGACCAGAAGATCACTGTAGGGGAAGTCAAAATGCCCATTGTGATCCTGGGAGACTCCGCCTATCCCTTAATGCTGTAGCTTATGAATCCATAAACAGGGCACCTTGACAGCAGCAAGGAGTGGTTCAACAAGCCAGGGGCGGCTCCAGGCCCCAGCACGCCAAGCCGTGCTTGGGGCGGCATGCCGCGGAAGGCGCTCTGCGGTCGCCGGGAGGGCGGCAGGCGGCTCCGGTGGACCTCCTACAGGCGTGCCTGCCGAGGGTCCGCTGGTCCCGCGGCTTGGGTGGACCTCCTTGCAGGCGTGCCTGTGGGCGGTCCATCAAAGCCACGGGACCTGCGGCCCGCGGGACCTGTGGACCCTTCGCGGGCATGCCTGTGGGAGGTCCACCGAGCCAGCCCTGCCGCCCTCCCGGCTACCGGCAGAGCGCCCCCCCGCGGCATGCCACTGTGCTTGGGGCGGCGAAGTGCAGAATGACTGAGCAAGTGCAGAATGACTGAGTGTGCTTTTGGCTGTTTAAAGGCCCTCTGACGCTGCATATATGGGAGGCTGAACCTGGCCAATGACAATATTCCAATGCTTATAGCTGCATGCTGTATGCTACATAATATTTGTGAAGGGAAGGGTGAAAGCTTCACTCAGGGCTGGTCCGCTGAGGCTCAACACCTGGAGGCTGAACTGAACAGCCAGAAACCAGGGCTATTAGATGGGTGCAGCATGGGGCCATAAGGATCAGGGATGCCTTGAGGCAGCATTTGGCCCTAGATGCAGTTGTCACAGCTATAATGCTTGGAATGTGCCACTTTAAGAATTGGAATGAAATGCCTCTAATTAAGGTGTCATAATTATGCAGAAAAGTGGGGATAAGGAGGTAAAGCAAGGGGAAGAAGACAGAGGACACAAGAATGCAAAAAGAAGACTGAATTTGGGGGAATGTTATCTGAAGAACATAAGAATGTTCATACAGGGTCAGATCAATGGTCCATCTAGCCCAGTAGCCTGACAGTGGCCAGTGCCAGATGTGTGAGAGGGAATGAATGGAACAGGGCAATTATCAAGTGATCTGACTGTCAAAAGCTGGGACTAGAAGTTTAGGTTCACCCAGAGCATGGGGTTGCATTCCTGACCATCTTGGTTAATAGCCGTTGATGGGCCTGTCATCCATGAACTTATCTGGTGGCTTTTTAACTTTTGGCCTTCACACATTCCCTGGCAATCAGTTGCACTGGTGTCTGTGTTGTGTGAAGAAGTGCTTCCTTATGCTTAAAGCAAACCTGCTGCCTATTAATTTCATTGGGTGACTCCTAATTCTTGTGTTATGTGAAGGGGATGAATTATATTTTCTTATCACTTTCTCCACACCATTCATGATTTTATATACCTCTATTTTATCACCCCTTATTTGTCTGTTTCCTAAACTGAACAGTCCCAGTCTTTTTAATCTCTTTTCATATGGCAGCTGCCCTTTTGTTTTGTTGCCCTTCTCTACACCTTTTCCAGTTCTAATATACCTCTACCTCGATATAACGCTGTCCTTGGGAGCCAAAAAATCTTACTGTGTTATAGGTGAAACTGCATTATATTGAACTTGCTTTGATCCACCGGAATGCGCAGCCCTGACACCCACCCACCCACTCCCGAAGCACTGCTTTACCACGTTATATCCAAATTCGTGTTATATCGGGTGGCGTTATATCAAGGTAGCAGTGTATATCTTTTTTTGGAGATGAGGCAACCAGAACTGTATGCAGTATTCCAGGTGTGAGCATACTATTGACTTATACAGTGGCATTATGATATTTTCTATCTTATCTACCCCTTTCCTAATGTTCTGTTCGCTTTTTTGACTGCCACTACATAGTGACCAGATGTTTTCAGAGAAAATATGCTCAATACTTTACAGGAACACAGAGCAAGGACCTGATTTAGCATTACTTGTACTAAAACCACCACTTTCTAGGATCAGGATTCAGGTAATGCAGTAAGTCAGATACAGGCTCATCACTGTGTATTGCTGGACCACGTGTTACTTTTTCAGAGGATGATGGTGCCACTCAAGCACTGCCTTGAGTAGAGTGGCACAAGCTGCCTGAGGGAGAGATCAGTAGAATGGGTGATACCAGCCATGAGTGACCCATCTGAGGCTGAAAGGATCCGTACTGCCCATCACACTGAGAGAGATACAGTCCCTTCCTGCACTACCCAGTGCAGAGAAGGACCATGCAGGCTGCATAATCCTACTCTTAACCCACTCCACAGGCTGACATAGGGGAATGAGGCCAAGTCTCTACCTCTCCCTGCCCCCATTTGGGGGTGATGTGTGCTACAGGGACTGAGACTGTCCCTGGTCCTTGTGGAGGGCATGCAAGGGATGGAGAATATTTTCAATATATCAGCCTTTTCAGTGTTTCGATAAAGAATATATTGCTGTTGAATAAACTTGCTATGCATTAAGATTAATGGGCTTTTGGACAGGAAGGTGCAGTCGGGTTTACTTTTGATTATGTAGTGGCTTATGTGAGTAAAATGTAGGTTAATTGTGTGTGGGAGAGAATTTTTTAGTACAATAATGCATAGAAAAAATACAACAACATGTTGGCAAGCTCTCAGGAATTCTGTAGTCAATTGAATTTAGGTACCATGGTGGCTTATTATGGACTAACTTTTCAAAGGGACCATAACTTAGCTTTTTAAACAGCAGGTGCAGTTTTTTCCCATGTGCCTGCACAAACTTGCATTTGTTCACACAAAGTGGGTAATTAGGTTGCCCCCATTAAAGCACAAAAATTGTGCCCCTTCCTAATTTCATTTGGTTATCCCCATTGGACACAAACACTGCTTTCCATTTTTTCTCACTGGACCTGAAATTAGCGTGACTCAGAAAAGGCACGGCACATTTATATATGTAATAGATTGCTGTGTCAAAACAACTTGGTTTTTAGACAACTTGATACATTTGAAAATAGTCTAGACAATAATCCTCTGTCCCTCTTACACACCTACGCACATATACACACCTCCTAAGAACAGTGTTGACCCTGACTGGATAGACGTAGCCCTAGGCACTTATAGAAGTCTCAAGTGTTGTTCAAAGCTGAATGAGCTGACTATGAGGAAAACACTGCTGGACACAAATTCACTTTTTTTATGACTGCTAAAACAAAGTGCAATTTCTGTAGAAGGAACAGATGCTGCTGTCTTCAAACAGCAGCAGCCTGTGATAAACACTGTTTGCAGTCTATACACAAAGTAGAATTTAATTGTTACTCTTTCTGGGGCAGATTGCTCATATTTACATAAGTAAACCATCTTTGTCTGCTTTTTATTTGTGATGCAGCAGTATTCCTGACAGCGAGACAGGGGAAGATGTCAGGTATGGTATTATATGTGATTGTTGGTCTTTCTGCTTCCTACTAAATTAATCACAGTGGAAGGAACCAAAGGGGAATTCAGCTTGTCAAACTGTTAAATACCATTAAAGAAAAAAAACATAAAGTGAGGGATTTTTTTTAAAGTCAGTGGGACTTGTGCTCTTAAGCCACTTAGGATAAAATTTTCCAAAGCACCTAAATGACTTTGGCTCCTAAATCACGTAAGTACTTTCACAAATCCCAATGTAAATTCCTAAATCAGGTTATTCCCTAGTTCCACATTTTCAGCGCTAATCAGCACTTTCTAGCACTATCACTTTAAAAGTCTCATTTGTTAATGCAATCTTTCACCTTTACCCTTGTCTTCATTTCCTTCATCCTGTCATGAGGCTTTTATTTTCACACCCCCCAGGTCTTCGGGCATGTGGGAAATTAAAAAATGTGTGGGGAGTACAGATTAGTCCATGTCTTCGCTGGGCATCCTGGCATGGAAATCATGTTTTCCTTATAGCTAATTTGAGAGCTGAGTTAATCTTAGATTTCTGGAATACTTCTCAAATCTCATTCTGGAACAGACACTGCCGTGCTTGGCATCTTAGCCTGGCATGCAAACACGTGGAATGTTGTACAGGTGACAGTTCTAAAAAATCATGGGTGAAATCCTGGCCCCATTAAAATCAATGAGACCTTTGACATTGATTTCAGTGGAGCCAGGATTTCACCCTATGTCCTTTTTCTCTGACTCTCCCTATAGTATGTGTCCTCTACTGACCAGAATGTCTTCCTGGATCTCTGAAGCATTAACTACTCTACTGATAGTACTTTTGGGTGCTCATGCTCCTCCACTACTACTTTGCTTGTTTCTCAAGTTTGTCCCCCTACCCATCAGCTTGAGTACCTTTCACTATGCTTGTTTCCCACCTAATTATGCATCTGATAGATACCTTTGACAAGATCTTATTCCTGACCTACAGTACATTTCCCTCTTACTCTCCAATGTTCCTTTACAGCCTCTTTATCTGCCATTACTATAAAGCAGTTCCTTATGCCTTATTCCTGAGCCTGATTTCAAGTTTTCTGTTCTCCTTACCTGTTCCGCATTGTCAAACCAACTAATATTTCTTTGTGAATAAGGGTTATCAATTGACTGCTTATAAAGAGACAGAAGTCATATGGCTTGCTGATTCTTTATTGGTTTGCATTACATTGGATTAATACTCTGTGCAAAATGTAGTTATTTCATTATTTGTGTCATCAGTTATATTAAAAATGCAGCCAGGAAAGTGAAAATAATTTAATAAACAAAGAGGCAGCTAACAAACTGTAGACAAGATTACTGTTATTTTTTAAATAAAGAATAATTTATTGCACACCATTTGCTGTAATAGCTGTATCTGCTCATTGTTAGCACTAAAGTGTCAAGTTATTAGAAGTCATTTGCATATCCTTAGCCTTACTAACAAAAAGAATAACCTGCACATTTCGTTCAGATGTAGGAATTTTGTTAGAAATTTGTAACATCTTGTCGTGCATTTGTAGTGTGTGTTTATCAAAATCTACAAATAGAGCTCCTTGTATTTCAGGGCGCTTTTTAGCATAAAACTGCACTTATTTGTTACTATTCCTACTAAACATGGTTTGTTAAAGGTTCTAATCTTCCTTTGTGTTTGCATTTTGAGTTTTGAAACAGTTTGTGAAATCCTTATACATTGTGTTCACACTACAGGCAAAATTCTGCCCTAATTCACATCTGTAAAACCACTCTAAAATCTATGTGACTGCATGGGAGAACTGAGAGCAGAATTTGACTCTGTATGAGTTCCTGAATTATATGATATACAGGAAAACAGCTGCAGTGCCTTGCAATTAATCCCCTTTTTACTTTTTTTTTCCCCAAAATGTACTGGATTTTTTTTTTACTGTTTTCATAACAATTAATCCTGTCATGTTTCTTCTGTCATCATTTCTATAGCTAGATATTTGTCTGCTTATAAATGTCCTGGTCTTGCAGTATTTGGGCTCCAAGTGTATAGCTGTCATTTCCATCAGCTTTCTGTTTTAAAAAATGTTTAAATAATCCAGACTTTGAATACATGTTTTTCGTGTCTGAATTGAGAAATATGTTAAATGTGCAACAGCATACAAATTCTGCAATACTTTAGCAATATTCTTTGGAATAAATGGGAGTTTTGTGTGCATAAAGGCTGCAAGAATGTGAAGGAGAGGCACTCAGTTGTCTCATAGTTGCATCTGTGCAAGAATGCTTTAAAGTATTTGCGTTAAATAAAAAACTAGGTGATTTGAAACAGAATATAAAATCTGATCAGAATTAGAGAAACCTACAAGATTTTAACATTTTTATGAAGATTAATAACAATGTATATAACAGTGTTATGTAATTAGCATTTCCTCAATTCCCATTAAGGGTATACAGCTTTTCTCAGGTTTAGGGCCCTTCGAGTTTCCAATTTCTCTGTTGTATTTCCATATCATAAAGAAAAGCATTGTACTTATTAAGGAGCTTTACTTCTCTTGTATAGCTATATTTGTGATACTGTATTTGGAATGTTAAAACATAAATATATATAATTTTTTACTTATTTAGTTTCACATTTTTTGTATTAGACTATTTTTAAAGTGTCTGGTAGCTGTCTACAGATTTAAAAAAATAACTGATGTTTTGATTTCTGCAGCCCAGAGAAGGAAACTGCTGTTGACACGGAAGTCAGGTACAATATTTTAAAACCTAATTGGAAAGAACATCAGTCTCCTATTAATGAGTAGCAACTATTGAGCCTTCTGGGAAATCAGATTGAATTGTTTTACTTTCTGTGCAGCTGCTGCAAGCTTTAGAACAGATGAAAACAAACAGAAAAGCAATTAAGCATGTAGACCTTTTTTGGTATAAATTAGACAATGATATAAATGGATGTTTCTGCGTATTCATAGGTGGTAATGCAGCAGCATTCTACTACCCTGGGACCTGAGTCAGACTGGAGGGGGAAAAAGCAGGGACTCAGTTTATTTTTTGTAAAAATGAAAGGGTGGCACAGACTGGTATAAGGACCAACACAGTGTATGTTCCTCCCTCAGATATGCCAGGGAACTTCAGTGCTGACTTGTAATGTTTTTGCTGTATCAGCAGTAGACATTCATGAATTTTGCAAAAACTTGAGAAATGCTCAACCTAAATTTTGACCCTGGGCTCCAGAAGCACAATAAAGGGTTTGCAGCATACTGTATCTCACCTTCTCACCAATTCTTACTCCACAACATTTTTGTGTGTTTTTTTTTGTTTGTTTGTTGTTTGGTCAAATTTAGTGGTCAAAAACTTAAGCATCTGCATCCATATATAAACAACTAAATAAATGGCTTTATTTTCAGAGATGCTCATTATGTACATTGACTTCTGAAAATCAGGCTTGAATATGGACTTTGGTAAATAATTGAAATTTTTGACCTATGTTCCTAAATGGTACATCAATATGGAATTGACTCTGAGTCAACTTGGTACTCTCCAGTAAAGTTAACATTTTCAGATGATTATTCTTCTGATTTCAATGAGAGATTTGAATGAGCAGTTAGATTCCTTATGGGAGACACTATGGGCTTCAGCATAAATTTCTCACGCAGGTAAGAGTTCACGAGAATTTTGCCCATGTAATAAATATGGGATCTACCCCTGTGTGTCAACCTGATCTCAGCTTCCAGCTAAGAATTGGATCTGAAGAGGATGAAATTCACCCCTGTGCAGAGGGCCAACACAAGTCCTGTGGGCCACTAAAGGGCTCAAAATGAGGCTTAAGCAATGTGCCTGTGCTGGTTCAGTGTACATGGGTGATTTTCACCCACAGTGTACTAGTCTCCATAGCAGTGTTTTAAAAGACAAGACACATTTCTCATAAGACTTTCCCCCCTGAAACATCACAATCACACTAGCAGTTAACTGTTTAGAAAAAACTAATTTGCAGTAACCTTTCAGCAATCTTCAGAGCTTGTACAATTTTAACCCATAGCAAGTGAATGAAAGACACTCTGAACTTTAAAATGAATTGCTGAATATATATTAATCCTGTAACATATGCACTGATTTCTTCTAAAAATTATTTATATGTAAACTTCACACTAATTTAACTAATGGTTTCTTTCTGAGTTAGGACTGAATGCCTGTGAGGAGCTAGGGGTTTTTGAGGTTTCATTTCAGCTGCGAGCCAAGAATATTCATCAAACATAATTAAAATTCCAACTGAGTGTGTACTTTTTGTGCTCAGAAATGATGTCTAGAATGTGCTAATAAAGCCTTTTGGGTAGCATAACACTGTCCTCTCAGCTCCTCAAAGAAACTTGTCTCATAAAAATTTCTAGGCAAGTCTTCCTGAAGACTTGACAGAAGATCAGGGCAGATGAGCTCGGTTTCTGATAAGAAAGGTGTCCAGCGCACTTGGCTGTCAGCGCATGATTTGAATTGCATTAATGTCCAGCTAGAAGAGGAGTAATGAAATGGCTGCTCCAGGAGACAAAGATGGTGATCTGGGGAAGGCAGGCAACATTTTAAAAAGGGAAAAAACTATTTAATTTAAATAAAACACGTCAGGCCAAATCTTGCTGATCTTACTGTGGTGAGCAGTCTCATTGAAACAGACTTCTTGAATGAGAAAGGCCACTAGGGGCCAGTACCTTATATTTATCCAGGAATTGTCTGGCTACATATGTGGGAATTAAGGTCTTGATCCTACAAGGTGCTCAGAGTCCTCAATTTGTATTAACGTCAGTACAGTCAGGCCAATTCTGTACTGAGGTAACCTCCCACCCTGTAACAGAGGAGGCACTGTGATTTATCACTGGTGAGAAACTCCTAGCAACCATGCCTCTGAAATACTGGGGAGTGGGAGGAGTAGGAGGACCAAGCCTTCTGTGGTGATAGACTGGGTGTACTCTCTGAGACCTGCAGATTCTTGAGGCTGACCCCTACCTACTGTTGCACAGTGAGGGCAAGCATTGCATTTGGTGGGACAAAATGGAGACAACTCCACAAGGAGAATCTATCAGAGTCTTCCTCACTACTAGCCCTCTCCTATTACTTTTTCTGTGTTATGGGGCAATATTTTACTGAGAAATCCAAAGAACTATTATTATTTTGGGAAAACACTGTGTTTATTTTGTTATTGTTTGTTTTTTGAACTCCTTTTCAAAATAACCCTTTTGTAATGTTTTATATATTCCTCTGTGAAACCTGTCTGGTCAGCTGCTATACACTTTCTATTAGGGTCTCAGAACAATGCTGTAACTAGACTTCCTTGCATTTACTGGCTTGCCTCACAATACCCTCATTACTCAAGCAGAATATGCTGTGTGTTAGCTTTCTCTTAAACTCACGTCAAAGAAGAAAATAAATTACGGAACAAATGTATTTTTCCATTCAAAACCTTTGTTAGGAAAACAATGACAATGTGCAAGAGGGGTTCTAATTAAATAACATTTCTTTGGTGAGAGATGTGATATGTGGAAAATTCATTTGCCTTAATGAAGGGAAATAGAAAGGTTGCATTAGTGAAGACTCATTACCAGTTTCTGCGTTATATGTTTGTTTTTTGTTTTGTTTTTTAATTGTACTGATGAGGTGGGAATTCCTGTTTTTCCAGGAAAAGAGGATCAGTGGCATATGCCTCACAGAAACCATGGCTGCTCAATGCTACTGTGGAAGAGAATATCATTTTTGAAAGCCCCTTCAACAAACAAAGGTAACATGTTTCAGCACCCTGCCAATAAAAGGAAGGGAAAGATTAATTGCCTTTCACAGAGACAACTGCATTAGCTGTTTATGGCTAACAGGTCATATTCTCCTCCTTGGTTACCTGGTTTGCCACTAATGGTGTCTTGGTATGATGCACGGCATGGTCAGGTGACTCAGAGATCTCCTTCTCGCCAGCAGTCCTGTGTTGACAGCAGACATAATATTGCTTGTTGAATGCAAGAGGGAACTTCTCACTGTTTAGATAGTGGTCCATGTCCCCACAATGGACATATGTTCCTGAGAGAGAGGATAGTCATCCACTCAGCGGGCTCAGTGGCTCTGGACCAAATTCTGTTCTCAATCACTCTGATTTTACACTAGTGTAATGGAAGAAGAATTGGGTGTATTTTATCTGCTCCTGTATAAGACAGACACCATGGGCCTAATTCTGATCCAATTTGTCCTGGTTTAATTCCACTGACTTCAGCGGAGATACTCCTGATTTATATTGGCATAAGCGAACTCCAAATCAGTCCCAATGCCTTCAGTCACAGCTGCTCAGATGGTGCCCCTCCTCTCCTACTCCCTCTGACAGGGATTTGGCTCCAAGAGCTTAATTGAGCCCTTTGGCTTCCATGGGAGTTTCATTTGTGTAGAGGACAGGAGAATTTGGTTCATTTTTCTAAGACAACAGAGTTATGCTCCTGTAAGACTGAGACGTTGGAACTAAAGTTACTCATTTCATTGCAAAAGAATCTAGTGTTTACGTCAGATTACCACAATAAATGTCCAATGATAACATTGTTTCAGCTAACTGGGCTACCCCAGAGATACACATGCCATTACTGACATTTATTATTCAATATTGAACCACGTCTTCACAAGAAAACTGTGAAAACTCCTTATAATTTCCTAGATATGACATTGTATTTACCCATGTCTTACACTTCCAGAGCCAGCCTCTCTATTGTGTACTGTCTGCCCATATTTGTGGCATTTGCAACTTCTGCTCAGTACTGTTGGGAATAATATCAGTGTTACAAACTTTTAGGTTGTATGTTGGAACCCTGTTTTTTATTACAAATGTAACTGCACTTTAAATAATGCTGTTTTGAGGGAGGAAGCTGGTGTGCCAGCAAAAGTAATTACTAGAAACCCATTCTCCTTTCAAAAAACACAGAACATTAAACAAACACTTCAGCTCCAGGTCTGGGACCATCTGTTAGGTGAACAACTGACCATATGTTTCTAAGCATAAATTTACAAACTGCACCTTCAGCCAGATACATTTTGATATTTAATGTATTTTGATCAATTTCTTGTGAAAGTGTATGTATGATAAAAGTTCATCTGACTTCGTAGTGCATGGAGATCCACCAAAAAATTCATTTTAGGAGCTTTTGTTCCTTCCAAAGGACAGCTGTGTGTGATGCACAGTATTTGACAGACCACAGTGGCACTTTTGAGTAAACTCTCTTGTAAGTTGATCTTAAAACTTTTTTAAAATTTAAAAATTTGAGATGTTATTGATGATAAGTGGTATGTTTGTGCTTAACCTGGGTGGATCAGCTAATCTTTGAACTCCATTTTTTTTACATTCTGAAATAGCATTTGGCATTGAATCTCTACTATTATTGACTTTGGAAAAGAAGGAGGGAGTAGCAAAAAAAATGCTATTTGAAAAATAAAAATAGTTTGAGTAGATTTTTTTTTTATTTAAAGGGGTGTTGCTAAGTGCTCTGTTGCAACATTTTTCTTTCCAAATGACTGTTTTGCATTGCTCAGGAGATTAAATAGGCCAAATTCTACTCAGATTTAGACCCTGTGCAATAATTGACTCCACTGGAATTGCATGGAATAAAAGTCAGTGACAAATCTGGCCCCGGTGGCTTCTGAATCTAGGAATGTTGTCATGTCTCCCTTCATTTTTGCCACCAGTGCCCTGCTCTCTCTTGGCTGCTGGGGTTCCATCCAATAAAACAGTTGAACAAGCTTAATTAGAAATATTGATAGAATAACCCCACTTGATTGAATAAGATCTTTACAAGTTCCTGTTAACTTGAAACCTAAAAAGTCTCTTAAAGTGAGTTTCAGATGTCTCACCTGCTCCTGAGTAGAGCTGGCTGGGAATTTTCTAGTGAAACAGTTTTTTGTCAGAAATGTCGGTTTTTCAAAATTGAAACTTTTTGCAGGAAAGGACTAGTTGTGAAGAGCGTTTTTTGGGTCATAGTGAAATTTCTGGTCATAATGAGAAAGAGGGAGGAACTCCGGAACAGAATCTGTGAACCAGCAGAACAGGGACTTGAACATGGGTCTCCTGTATCCCAACTGAGTGCCTTAAGTACTGGCTATTGACTATTTTGGGGTCTCTCTCACTCTCTGTTGTTCATTTGTTTATTTATTATTTATTTTGGGGTTTTTGGTGGAAAATTTTTAAAGAACTCCATTTTGTTCCAATGTGGAACAGGAAAACCATTTCCTATCCATCTCCACTCCTGAGTTCCTCTCCCAATTTTGGTGGCTATACAATCACATTGTATATGTTTTTACTGTTTCTCCCTTGTTTCTGTGAAAGGCCTACACAAACAGGAAACTAAGGTCCTGATGCTGCAAACAAGTAAACCTTAAAGAATAACAGTGCATCATAAAAGAACCAGTGCCTGCTCTCCCTATTTTTAGCCTGTAAATATTTTTAATTGGTCTGGGGAGCTGGTCTAAGGCAGGGCCACCCGGGGGAAGGGGGGGCAAGTGGGGCAATTTGCCCCAGGCCTAGGGCCCCGCAGGGGCCCCACAAGCCCTGGCCCGGTGGTGGTTCGGGTCTTTGGCGGCATTTCGGCGGCAGGGGGCCCTCCGGTGCTGCTGAAGACGTGGAGCGACTGAAGGGCCCCCCACCTCCGAAATGCCGCCGAAGATTGGACCACCGCTGGGTGAGTACAAGCGCCATAGCTCCCCCGCTTTGCCCCAAGCCCCTTGAATCCTCTGGACGACCCTAGTCTCAGGTGCTTTGCTAGCCAAAATGTCATTTGCTTGACTATGATTGAAAGGGATTCCATTAGAACAGTTAGTGCCTAACAAACAAGTCTTTTCCACCATGTGACTTTTTACAGCTGGTTAATCTTTGCTCCTATGCAGGTAGAAAGAGTGTTTCTCTGGCAATATCTGTGTAGATTTTGCATTATCTTTTTTGTTTCCACAGGTACAAAGCAGTAATTGACGCTTGCTCCCTTCAACCTGATATTGACATTCTTCCTCACGGAGACCAAACCCAGATTGGAGAGAGGGTCAGTAACCATCTACAGGATTTGTTTTTGTGTTTTTTCTTTAAATTGTTTGAGTACTCTAGTTGCCAAATAAATCTTTGAGTTAAATATACTTTTGGATCATTAGTCTGAAAGCTCGTCGCTTGGTAAATATGGGAACATTGCTGTTTGTGTGAAATGTGTTGGTTTAAATGTTCTGCTATCAGAATGTTTTATTAGTCCCACAGTCGCTATCTGAAATATCAGTGCCCAAGCATCACTCTTTGCAGTTTGGTGTCTACAGGCATATAGTAAAAATAAAACTTTACAGTTTTAGAGCACCTTCCATCTGAAGGTATCAGGTAATTAACAAACAATGAATTAAGCCTTGCTATACCCTGGTGAAGTAGGAAAATGCTAATACATTGCAGCTGAAGAAACCAACGCACAGAGATAAGGAATTTGCTCTAAGCTACACAGTAAATCTCTGAGACAAGGTGGGTGGGGTAATATCTTTGATTGGACCAACTTGTTTTAGTGAGTGAGACAAGTTTTCCAACTTACACAGAGCTCTTCTTCAGGTAAACTTTATCTGAGAAGAGCTGTGTGTAGCTCAAAAACTTCCCTCTCGCCAACAGAAGTTGGTCCAATCAAAGATATTACCTCACTCGCATTGTCTCTCTAACATCCTGGGCCCGACACTGCTACAACTACACACAGTAAATCTGGGTCAGGGCTGGGAATAGAACCTAGATCTCTCATAGCCACCAGATTATGTTTCATCTCAACATAGTCTGATATTGTGATTAAAAATTGCCTCTTGTAATTCAGTTACCTAGTATAATTATGATACCGTAGATAAATAATATAGCATCACAGCATTATACAAACCTTCACATGCCTCTAGAATGTTCTCAAACCAATGTTTCTGAATAAATGATTGGGGGGAGTGCCAATTAAAATGTAATTTAAAAAATTGCTGCTACCTTTACAAGAAAAATAAATGTGTTATGGGAAAACTCTACCCTTCCTTTGCACCCCACCAGAAGCTGAAAATGTCATTTAGTTTATACGCCCAACTCAAGGACAAGGTGTCCAAAGGTCATCTGCAAACCCAGATCTCTTCAGTAGCACCACCAATGCATCATGACCTTCTCACTAAAAAATGAGTCTAAGAACTAAAGTTAAACTGTTAAGACCTTATTTAAACACCTGAACAAATGGGCTTTTTTTTCAAACATGTCAAGCACCCAGCTTTTCCTGTGGAACTGAATATGGACATAAAACTTAACTTTATCCATCTATATTTTAAAAATCTGGGTCTAATGCACTAAAAGTTCTCCGCTGATGTGGAAGTACATTTTGAGTTTGGACAAAGAACATTAACAAGTCAATTCCAGCTGTTGGTAGCATACAACTGAGGTCATCTAAAAGTTTCCTCTTACCTTGTAAGAGGAAATCTGGAACATCTCAGCAAATCAGTGTAATCTGCATTGCAGTTGCATTTGCTCAATAGCAATGAAGTCTTTAACAATTTTACAGTTGTGTATATATGGCCCAAAATTCATGGTAGAGCATTCCAGATATCAAGGCATTAGTCTGCTGCTTTCCCAAATGAATAGTAGGGCTACTTTTTCAAAAGGATATACCTGGATTCTTTCACTCCATGGTGTCTTCTCCACAAAAACTTCTAACAAAGCAAAATTTGAGTATTCTGATTTTAGAGCTGGATTAGAGATTTTGTGATCAATTTATTTTTATCTGTTTAATTCCAGGGTATTAATCTTTCTGGAGGGCAGCGCCAGCGCATCAGTGTGGCAAGAGCACTTTACCAGCAGACAAATGTTGTGTTCCTGGTGAGTAGATGCCATTATGTCTGAGCTGTAAGTTGCAGCACCAAATACACCTCTACCTCAATATAACACTATCCTCGGGAGCCAAAAAATCTTACCACGTTATAGGTTAAACCGCCTTATATCAAACTTGCTTTGATCCACCGGTGTGCACAGCCCCCCCCCCCCCCCCGGAGCACTGCTTTACCGCATTATATCCCGATTCCTGTTATATCGGGTCGGGTTATATCGAGGTAGAGGTGTATACTCATTCAAAATGTTTAATGGGCAGAAAATGAAATTCTGCTCCACTGAACCAAAGGGGTAGTTGCAATTGAAATATTCACTACTTTATTTTACGTTTGTTATAGCTAAGATACCCAGGGAACAGACCCCCCCCCCCATAAATACCACAGATGGATCTTAAGATAAATAATGTAAATGGAAATCATGGATTTGATCCTTCACTTTACCCTGTGGCTGGGAACGTGCCTCCCAGCCTGGGTAGACAGGCTCAAGTTAGTGCACTAAAAATAGCAGTGTGGATGTTGTGACATGGATGGCAGCATGGGATAGCAGCCTGAGTCCAAGTCCCTCTGACCCCTGGGTTTGAGCTTGGGTGGCTGACCCATGCCATCGCCCACGTCACAACGTCCACACCACTCCCTGCTGCAGTATAGACATGCCCTCCTCAGTTTCTATTTGAAATGCTGCTTTGACCACTGCCTTTATTTTTAGTACTTTAAGATTTTATTTGAGCTAGTACATTTCAAATATTGACTGCAGTATTTGTAAAAATTCCTAAATTCTCATCCATAAAATTAATATTGTCTGTGCCTAAGGCATCTCTTTTCTTTGTGGAAACAAACTCTCTGCCCATCCTGAATTGTTCTCTGCGTATTTTGCCCCAACCGCAGTGGAGCTACTATGGGGAGTGGGAGTAGGTGCTTGGATTAGTATGAGGAAGAATCAAGTAATTCCCCCCCCCCCATACAAACGCTCACTAATGGGTTTATTGATTCTCCTAGCTGATAGTTTCCCTTTTGAGCTCAGCTTTCAAGTGTATGATCCCTTTCAAGTCCTCTGTACCAGCCATGTCATGTGGAGTCAGGAAGGCACTACATATCAGACAACATCCCTAAGAGCCTAGGAGGCAGATTCATAGGCCTGTCTTTATGAGAAGGTCTATAGCAATTATGTGACTGCCCCAATGAGTGAAAACCCTTTCACAACATGAGTAGCTCTTCCTGGGCAGTGAATATAGCACAAGTAGAGCTGCATTGTCCAGCCAAGTGCCACAGTGGAGCAGGGCCAATATTGGGCCATAAGTTGCCTTTGTCTGTCATGAAGAGTACAACACTGCATATGTAGCAGGCATGCACAAAAGCCATAGTTAAGGAACATGATCAATTTTGATCCAAATCCATAGAGCAAGGAAATTCAGCCTTTCACCTGTCAACTTCAGATACATTTTTTTAACCCTGCAGTGTTTTAGATATATGGTTCCCATGGACTTTACTTGGAACTGGGTGACTAAAATTCCATGCAAAGATTTGAGAATATGCTCTTTGTCAGGGTGTGAGGTTACTGTAACATATGTCTGACCATACCTGACACCTTGAATGTCCTTTATTTCTACCCTTCATTTTATTATATTCTGATTTATTACACCCTCAAAAATCATCATCTCTACATCATCATTGCTTCTAGATATTTTAAATTATTTTTATTGATTTTTGTAAATGTACTAATACAACAATAAATGTATTAAATGTAATTACAATATGACATTATTCCAAAATTGAGGGGGGGGAAATAAAGGTGTCAGATTTTCAAAAGCATCTAGCTTTGATCTGACTCTGCCTCCACTGAATTTGATTGCAAAACTCCTATTGATTTCAGTGGGATAGAACAGACTTAACTCAATGATCAGAGAGCAAAATTCCACATTCCACATAAAAAGCATCACCTTATAATTACCTTAATAAACAATATCCAGTGGGAAGACAATGTAAATCCTACCAGTAATATTAGTACCACCTTTTACATGCGATGTTCATAATTCTGAATATAAATGGGATCAAATGAATAAATCCTCAATAAATGTTAGATCTTTCCTCAATTAGTTAAATACAAATCAGTGTGTCAATAGGACAGAATTAATCTAATTTTAGCCCTTAAAAGCAATCAGCTGGTGAAGATCGTAGAACTGATCAGTGGTTTTTCAACAGGGAAATTTCTCTCAGAGGTGGGAATAGATAACTCACAAGGGAGCAAGTATGTCACCAAGGAAATCAAGATGTGCTTATACTCTGTTTCTCTGGAGGACTTCAAGTCAGGCACACCATAGTTTTAGGCTACTGTTGACTTCACTATGTTAGGCCTAAATAGGGGCTTGTGAGTACTGCAGTGCCATGTAGACAAGCCTTTAGTTACACCAGTATATCAGTATCTGAAGAGTGCAGGTAAATAAACTGGCAATTACCCTAAGGCTCAGTAAACCACAGCACAAGTCCAGCTAAAATTACCATCTTTCAGCTTAGTCATTGCAAAAAGTTGATTCATGCTTTGTTGCCATCTATCTGAGAATCCCCTGCCACTGCAAAATATTGATTTACTGTTCATCTTCTCCTGCCTCTGGTTGTCCGTGTTGATCTAACTGACTTAACTGAAGACAGCACTAGTGTTAAGATATATCACTTCCATTAAATCCTGTAAAGGCTTGGCTGCAGGAATATGGCATGTACTTAATCTCTTTTTTCATGGCTAGGACGATCCATTTTCTGCACTGGATATCCACTTAAGTGACCATCTTATGCAGGAAGGGATCCTGAAAATGCTAAGGGAAGACAAGAGAACCATTATCCTGGTCACTCACAAACTACAGTACCTGCCACATGCTGACTGGGTAAGAAAGCTGTCATTTTTAATGATGAAATTGAAAAGTGACTTGTAAGTGACTTCTATTGCTATAAAATAAACATTACAGGTCTGTCGCAACTTACGCACATTTAACATGCGCAATTTCAGCTTTACACAGTTGGCAAAAACCAAAAAAAAAAGAGAAAAATAACAATTTTAATACTGGACCTCTAGTGCAGGCGATTCTGCCCACCATTCAACTCAATGTAATTTTGACTATACGCGGTTTTCGCTTTACGCGCTAACCACGGAACAGAACCCCCGCATAAGATGAGACTCACCTGTACTGAAAATAATCTTTTTACATTTCTGTATCGACAGGACTGCATAGGGAGAATGTGTATTATTAACATTTTCAAAATTTACTAGTGATTTTGGATGCCCTTTAATTTTTCAATTCTCAACTTGAAACACCTTAAAGGGGCCAGATTTTTAGAGGGTAGGCAATTCTGGAAATTGGGTCCCTTTTAAGGCATCTCAGGTTGAGCACCCAAAAACCAATACCCAAAATCACAAGTCCCTTTTGAGAATCTGGTCTACATGCTGTCCTTTAAACAACTGAAGATATTGGAATGATACATCTGTTTATATCTTTGACATCACTATGCAGTTATTTTATTACCACAGAAGAAAACCATTATAAGGAGATTGAGTCAAAGGAAGACACAAGGGGAAAAAATTGACACTTCTTGGCCTTCATTTGTAGTAAATAACATATTGAGATGGGCACTTTCCCTTTCAGAATAATTCCGTTATTTAGGTAGTTGTCTATTCTATATCTTGTTGCTGATAGACTAAACAGAAGTAGCATTTTCATGTACAAATACCAAAGTTTTGTTTGTTGTTTTGTTTTTGATTAGGTTGCACACATCTTCATTGTGTTGTTATCTTGTACTGGCAACACATGCCTTCCTGTCCACAAGGATTGATTATTATAATTGCTTCTCCTAGCAGGGCTTCAGTCACTTGCAATAGATATGTAATGCAGCAGCACAGTTATTCCCTGGCCTGAGCAAGTATTGTCATACCACCCCCACCCTTGCATTCTTCATACTGGCTTTTCATAACGTTGCAGGTAGATTTCTAAGCAGATCCTTTTGGATTTTAAATCTCTTTATAATGTCTGCTCTGACCTCATCCTTCAGTCATCATACTACGATAAATAAGCAATTCTGCCTTTGCTGTGGTGGTCCCTAGGATATGGAATTCCCTCCCTCTAGACATCTGTCTTAGTCCATCCCTTCCCATTTTTAAACAACACCTATATGCATTTTTTCCAAAGATTATTTTTTTAAACAAGTTCAACTGTTGGCCTTATATTAATAACCTCTTCCCTCCTTTTCATTTGTCAAAAACATGTATGTTGTCCTTATTTAAAATGTTCTGAGTGGTTATTAATAATAATAAATTCTTTTTAATATTGTTGTTACTGTAATACTGTATAGGCCCAAATGCATGCAAGGTGCAAAGGGGCTTTTAAAATACAAGTTATAATTAGTTGTCATTATCTAGTATTAGGCTAGATCACGCAGTCCTTTCTCAGGCAAAACTCTCATTAAAGCCAGTGGGAGTTTGTCTAAGGCAGGGCAACAAGACTTGTACTAGTTGTTCCTATTGTTATTCATTAAGAAATTTCTCAGACTTTTAATGTGAAATATATATGTCAAATGACATGCCTAAACTTTCCTGCAAAACCTTTGAGAGAATTGGAGTCCCAGTTTTAGAAGGTGTTTCCTGAGTAGATGTCATCAAAAAATAAGGCTTTTTTTCCTGTGGAAGTTTTTGGCACAGACAAAACAAAAAGTCAATTTTTTTCCATGGAAATAAAGCTTTCAGTGAAAAATCCAAATCTGAAATATTTTGGTCAAAGACTATAATATTCCAATTCACAAATGTTGCTGTGGTGCCTCATGGGAGTTGTAGTTTGGGTGCCTCGTGCTCCTATTTTCTATAGACTGGGCTCCCTGTCAGACTACATCTCCTGTGATGCACCAGAGTCCAGCCTGTGGTGAGGGGAAGCGATGCATCATGGCAGTGATGCATCATGGAAGGTGAAGTCTAGGTGCTTCAAAATTTTTCAGTTTTCAGACATTCATTTTTCAATGAAAAATTAAACTTTTCCAAAGAAAACAGAGACATTTTGAAAAAGTGTTTGTTTTTCAGTGGAAAATTGGGTTTAAAAAAATGTTTTGACTGAAAATTTTTGACTAGCCCTATGCCTGAGAGGGGCTGAATACCCTCAGCTCCCGTTGACTTCAGCTGAAATTGTCAGTTCAAGTCACTGAGCTTCATTTCCTTCAGCTTTCCTCAGTGTTAATCAGAAGGAACTCTGCTAAAGTTACTGGAGTTACGTTATTTTCAAACTGGTGCAAGTGAGATCAGAAGGAGGCCCATTGACTTGAATCAATAGGAGTTAAGAGGGCCCCACATTCTTCACATTTAGGCCAATGTGACTATAATAATTTCCTCCAAAAAGGTGTGTTTCTTCCATCTAACATTTACTGTTTGGAAAGCTTTAATAACCAGAACCCCACTGCATTTCCCAAAGGCCCATGGTGGCAAACAGGCTGTAGAACCAGAATATGTACATGTAATTTCCTGCATGAAGAGCTAAGGTGCTGGACACAGCGTATAGCTAGAAGTCTGTGTTTTCATTTTTCAGTGGTGACAGCTCTAACTTGTAAATTGTTATCTTGTTAATAAACTGTGTTTAGAGAGAGTTATAAGCTAGGTAAGCTAGAAACAAAGAATTAAAAGCAATCTGTGTCATTAATATGAGGCATAGGATGCTGAGGTGTGTTTTTTAAAGGGAATAAGCATTGAAGGATAAACATTTTTTTTTAAGAAATGGATTAATTCTCAGAAACAGTAGCTTATTTCAATGCAGAGGCAAAAATCTGTCCAGGCCCCACAGTATCTCAAACTAAAGTGATATAAATAAAAAATGATAAAATTCAATGAACAGACTTGAATTTCCACTGCCTAGCACTTTGTATGCACATCTGTGCAAAATGGGTATAAAATATTACCAGGCCAGAATGTGTTTTGCACCCCCTTTGCACAAGCGGTGATACGTATGATAGGTGTAAGTCAGTGGAGAATCAGACCCAGCGTGGCTAATTCTATTTTATGCTACTACAATGGCACTGACTTCACTGCATAAGTAATAGCAGCATTTGACCCATTCCCTATTCTTCTAACACACTACAGAAGAAGTGTCATTATCCCACTTTAAAAGTAGGGTTAATTGTCTTACCCAGTGTCATGTAGCAAGTCAGTAGCAGGGAATTAAAGTACAGGAGTTCCTGGCTCGCTCACTCGTCTTTATACGCTCTAGGACCAACTAAACTCCTTGTGCTGGGGACCGTCTCTTCACATATATTTGCATAGCACCTGGTACAGTGGGGTCCCAATACTCAAAGGGGCACGTGAGCATTTTTAGAATTCAAATGTTAGTCAAATGCCATGTTATGTAATTTCTGTGCCCAAAATCTGATACCCAAAATCACATGCCACCCTCTTTAATTATAAAAATTAGCATAGTAAGCAAAGGATTTTTTTAAGGAAAATATGCATTTGTGATAAAATAGAGACATTCTGAGAATCTGTTGCCTTAAACTCACTGTGGGAAGCTCTTCTGCTGAGTAGCCTCAGTTGCTGCTTACTCTCATTTTGCATTTTTTTTTAAATATTTCAACCTGTGAGAACTAAAAAGAGGTCTTTTTTAAAAAAATCTGTTTTATGCAATAAGATAAATTCAACTAAATATGGCTTGTGGGGAGGTTGGGCTGCATACTGAATCATTTTAATGTAATATGCCGTATCATTGAGCCACATCACATCTAAGAGTATCTCTTGCTGACTACAACTGATGATGCTTGAAACATAATACATGCCATCCTACAAATGAAGCAAAAATAGATGTAGTTATGGCATACATTCTGTGCATGTTCAAAGCAAATGATGCCATGATGTAAAGGCAAAGGAATGCATATGGAACGTGGCATTCAGAGGCTGCTGAAGAGGAGAGGGATTGTCCTGTGTCATTTGGAAATAACAAATGTTGTCTGTGGATGAGGAGCCCAGAATGCCAGCAGACTTTGTGTGGGCTCATATCCTGAGTTTACTTACTCCATTAAAGTGGAATTCATGTTTGGAGCGATGAACATAAGGGGCTCTATCCTGCCCTGCAATAAATCCCTTTGTGCCACTCTACCACAAAGGAATCCTCAGCAGACATAAAACCAGAAGAGCTGCCTCTAAAACAGCTCCTTCTGCCCATCCCCTGTGCAGTAGGGGGCTTATCAGGAATGGGAGAGGCCTGAGCATTATATACTTTAGTGATCCTGGGTCAATGGGGCAACCTACAAGGAACCATTCCTGGACAGTACAGTTTGAAACAGCTGAGGCTGCTCTAATTTATTCTGGTCGGCGGAAGAAGCCCTAGCCAGTCCCAGGATTGAGAGGATCAAAAAATGAACCCCACTCCACCCCCCTTTCTGGTTCACCACACTCAGCTCAGGCAGCACATCAGAGATTGAACCAGTGTTATCCCTGCTTGGATTTCAGCCATGATGCTTGCTGAAGCTCTGAAGATTCTGGGGATTGTAACTGTGAATAAGATCCCCATCCCTTCTGATGGTAACAGCTATTGTGAAGTATTGGGTCCATTCTGGAGTAAAACAATGATGCCTCCTCGAGGAAGGGCGAGTTGCTTGTTTCTCTTAAAGAAGGGAAAAGGGAACAACTGACTAAGGGGTAGCTAAATCCTTGGCAGCACTTCACAGGCCACTCTGAGGTGGGAATGACAGAGAGGCTGAGGTTTGCTAAAAAGAGAAGTGTCTTGAATCATAATGTCAAGTAGAAACAACGAGGAGTCCTTGTGGCAGCTTAGAGACTAACAAATTTAGGATATCCTCCTTCTGCTATGTATCCATGTTGTCTATATTGATCTGTGGAATAGTATTGTTTTTATTTTTTGTACAGTGCCCAGATCACTGAATGGGAGCTTCAGAAATATAACCAAATATCTCCTTGACAGTTTGTATTCCTAACCTCTTAGATCATTGCAATGAAAGATGGTACCATTCAAAGAGAAGGAACACTCAAGGACATTCAGAAATCGGAGTCTGAGCTCTTTGAACACTGGAAAACACTCATGAATCGACAGGACCAAGAACTGGAGAAGGTTTATTATGTATTTTTTCTCAGTATCCTAAAAAATGTATTCCTTATGTGGTGAAGCATTTTAAATTGAAAACATTAGTAACACTTACTCTGTGTGTGTGTGTGTGTGTGTGTGTGTGTGTGTGTGTGTGTGTGTGTGTGTGTGTGTGTGTGTGTGTGTGTGTGTTTGAACTTCACTTGAATGAACTTTGCTCCATTTATTAAGACAAAAACCTTAAATCTGCATGTATCATATTTTATCTGTACTAGGTAGGACCTACATCCACTCTTTTTAGTGAAGCCCTGTGGGGAATTTTCTTGCATGAGGAGCATGGAATTGGATCATTAAGTACGGAGAAAATTGAGTTAGTGACATGTACAGGAATAGTTATGCTGCAAATGGAAATGTTTGTTAAATTTAGCCATTGTACTGTTTTTAATTTTTTTTAAATTCTTATATAACAACCACAAATGACTAGACTAGATCTTGTTAATTAAAATATTATGAGATAGGAAGATCCAGCATCTGAAACTATAGTTCTTACTCAGGCAGGTGCTTTCTTCCATGGGAGCTTTGCCTGAGTGAGGACTGCAGAATCAGCCTCCAAAGATGGAAGGAATTCGTGTCCTGACTGTCAGTGTTTCAGGGGAATGTGACCTGTGTGCCCCCTCTGTGGTCTACTCCAGGAGTACCCAGTCAGGTTTCAGGACTCCCGCCAGGACCTGAATCTGGGAGAGACCTGTGCCCATGTCCCACTCTCTTCTGATGGGGGAGTGGAGTGTTAAGGCTGCACAGCCCCCTGCTTTACACTGGGAATAATTTATGCCTTTTGGATTTAAAAATAGATGGCACATCAAACATTCATGACAGCCAATTGTAATCCTCTCCCTTCCTTTTTACTGACACACTGATTTGAAAATACATTTTGTGACATCTGTAATTTTAAAAAACTTTATCACGCAAAGCCACATGACTTGTCCTGCTTTTAGGAAACTATAATAGAAAGAAAAACTGTTTTGGAGAGGAAGAACCCCCGGAGGACCAGGTATTCCCGAGAAGCTCTGCTAAAAGATGACGAAGAGGATGAAGGTAAAGTAATTTTTCTAAAAGGGCACCCTGAGACCCAGTGCTGACTGCATCGTTGTTTTACAGTTCAAACTGTTTTAGATGAAATCAATTCACAAATTTCAAGTTAGTAACAAAATCAGTCTTTTCCAGGAGGAACTGTGGCCTGGTTCTTTGTGTGGATTGTGGCTCCTAAGAGTTACATACTAAAACTGAGCTTTAATAGATAGATAGAGAGCAATCTGAAGGTGCTGGTTAACCATGGCCTTGTGAGGAGCTGTCAAAATTGTTTCCACAGGATCTCTGATTTGGAGAAGCATCCCTAGTGAGGAAAGTTCTAAAGCACATACTTCATTTTAAGCATCTGCTTCACTCGCATCAAACTCAATCAGACTTAAGCATACGCTTAAGCGTAACCATGGGCTTCTAAATGCTTTCCTGAGTAGGGATAGATTTAAGAAAGTGCTTACATGCTTTCCTGAATTAGGGCTTTAGTAAACTTTCCAACAACAATACACAAGAGTTAGTGGGCCCAATTTTTCCATGGTGTAAGAGAGCTCAGGTCCAGTGACTTTAGTGGAGTTTTGTCCAATTGCATTAGCAGAAAATCTAGGCCAGTATTATTTGAACTGATTTGTTTCGCAGTTCAAAAAATATCACTACATTTTGAAAACATTTTCTTCCTTTTTTCCAGTCAAGAAAATGCACACACAAAAATAATCCCTTATTTGATTTGGAAGTTAATATAGGAAGTAACAAAAGTTGTTCTTCAACTTGTAATTTATGGTTCTGGATTGTAGAAGCTTCAGGGGCAGAGAAGGTGTACCCATTCTCTCTGCACTAGGCCATGCACCCTTATGGCACTATAGATTGTGTAATTTACGATATTGTGCCCTGAAACTGCAATTAGCACATGGGCTGAGTACTGCTCCTGCATAGAGCCCTAATGACTTCAGTGGAGCTGTGCATGGATATAGCACTGCATCCACACACTATCAATTGCCGGATTTGTTAGCGGCTCAGAGCAGGGACTGTGGCCCATACTATTGTCTATGGCTGAGGAGCACACAGTGCAGTTCAGGATGGGGCATGCAAACATGAGGCTGCTCACCTTATGACCCCTAGCTGGCCCTAGGACCAGGGGCGCACAAAAGTGGCTTTAAGACACCTCTCTTCTGCTCAGATGCACCAAAATGAGCTCTGAGGCACATGGGAATCTGCCTTTTCATCTTAAAAAAATCATAGAAGCATTTGAATTTCAAATAGGCAGCTTGCTGGAGATTTTTCTGTTCCTTTTTCAAGAAGGAAATAGAATCACAGAATATCAGGGTTGGAAGGGGCCTCATGAGATCATCTAGTCCAACCCCTTGCTCAAAGCAGGACCAATCCCCAGCTAAATCATCCCAGCCAGAGCTTTGTCAAGCCTGACCTTAAAAACCTCTAAGGAAGGAGATTCCACCACCTGCCTAGGTAACCGTAGGTAATAGTGTATCCACAATGTATTTAGCGCTATCCATGTGTATTAAAGTATTTGAATGTTTATTTGACAAACCTACCAGATCATTTAGGGGGGAATTTTCTACAATGCCTACAAATCCTACTGTGCACATATTAATTTATTAGCAGCTATTTAAGAAACTTATGTTTCATGAAAACTAATCTTAGGTGAGCCTCAGAAACCATAATAATGTAGCATTCATATACCCATGCTATTTCTTTCATAGTGATAGTCATGCAAAGGTTATATTTTCTTCTTGATTACAAATAAATTAATTTACAAAGATTAAATTATTCCAAGCATGTATAAATCATGGCATCTGGAAAAAAATTCTGAGTATCTTTAAAATAATTTAAATGCTATCTGAATGTGAGAGGATGGATGAATTAAAGGTGAATAGCTAGTGCCAACTGAATTTACAGACCTATCTATAGCCAGGGATCACTGACCTATGCTTTTACCTAGAAAAGAAAATCATTGTTTTATTTCATTATTATCAAGAAAATCTTGAACCAGTAAACTATAAATGTCACAAATACATTGATGTAAAGACATTGTTTATTGAGGGCTAACTTTTCCTTCACTTATGACCATGCACTTATGACTGACTCCAAAGGTGTGTTGGAAACTGAGGAGGTAATTTCACCCTAAAACTGTATTCCATTCAGTAAACTAAGCATGATGTCCATGTGTGAAGATGCAAGTGCTCCTTTACTCACTATCTCTCCCCTCTCATGTTAAGTTAAATCTCCTCTCCTTGGTTTCAAACTGTGTGCAACCCCCATTCCAGCCTTCATCTCTGATCTTATTGCCTCTACACAAACTCCCATTCCTTACGTTCCACTTCAGTTTCAATCTTGACTGCTGTCTTATACTACTTCTCCTATCTCCCACTTCACTCCATCTCATGCAGTCCCTTATGCTTGGAATATTTGCCAAGTGCCCACTCTACTCCTACAAAAACCAACTCTGATCTCCTGCTGGTTCTGTGAGGAATATTTGCTATAATAATCACCCTGCAATTTGTGAGTGTTCTGCACTGCATTTTACTTGTTCCTTTAAAATACAATTTGTTGGCATAGTTTGCCATATTTAACCCATCAGAGAGCTTGTTCATTTACAGCATTATGATTAGGATTCTGCAAAGCTCCTAAGCACCAGCCTAGGAACTTTGCTGAATTGGGGTTTACATAAGTAATAGATAAAAATGTGTAACTAACAGACATGCATTTATGAAAAATTCAAGGCATGTAAATAGTTTGAATTGTCCTTTTATTTTGCAATTTGGCACCTGCCATTTGATATGGAAAAAAATGAATATAAAAGGTTTCCAGGGCAATGTTACAATCCAACAGTCTTTTTTTCCCCCGCTGATTACAGAAGAAATAACAGAAAGCGATGATGATGACAACCTATCTTCTGTGCTACATCAGAGAGCAAAGATGCCTTGGCGAGCCTGTGGGAAGTACCTCAGCTCAGCAGGAATTCTGCTCTTGCCTTTACTCGTCCTTTCACAGCTCTTAAAACACACTGTTATGGTGGCTATTGACTACTGGCTTGCAAAGTGGACGTCTGATGTCATTTCTGCAAAGAGTGACCTAGAACAAAAGAATTGTTCTGTATGCCAGGTACCGTACTTCTAAGTCAGTTCTTTTCTTTGACAAAGAAACATCTCCCCGTGCTAACTTCCGCTTGACCATTGACATGCAATATGCTATATTCCTACTAAAATGTACATCACAGAATGTTTTCAGGGGCATCACATTTTGGGGGGAGGGGATGTTTTGGTTTTTGTTTTTTAGTTTCTCTCTCTCTCTGCTCTTCTTTTCCTTTTGCCACCTTTAGCATTGCTTGACAGACTATGTTTGCATCTTGTGACAGACCCAGGCCAATGTTGTACAGGAGTCTGGTAGAGGGTAAATATAGTGGTCACTGGATGAGTAGTTTTCTGTTCTCTGAGTGACCAGAGCAAGGGCTGCACTAGAGTAATCAGGAACCTGCTAGAACCAATTAAGGCAGATAGGCTGATTAGAACACCTGCAGCCAATCAAGGCAGGCTAATCAGGGCACCTGGGTTTAAAAAGGAGCTCATTCCAGTCAGGGAGGGGGAGCCAGAGGAGAGGAAGTGTATGTGTGAGGAGCTGGGAGCAAGAGGTGCAAGGAGCTGAGAATGAGAGGATGTGCTGCTGGAGGACTAAGGAGTACAAGAGTTATCAGACACCAGGAGGAAGGTCCCATGGTGAAGTTAAAGAAGGTGTTTGGAGGAGGCCATGGGGAAGTAGCCCAGAGAGTTGTAGCTGTCATGCAGCTGTTACAGTAGGCACTATAGACAGCTGCAATCCACAGGGCCCTGGGCTGGAACCCGGAGTAGAGGGCAGGCCTGGGTTCCCCCCAAACCTCCTAACTCTTGATAAGACACAGGAGAAGTTGACCCAGACTTGGGGGAAGATCACTGAGGTGAGCAAATCTGCCAAATAAGCGCAGGACCCACCAAGGTAGAGGAGGAACTTTGTCACAATCTCTAAAATAGTTTTGATAGAACTCACAACTCTTTTTTTTTCTTTCTTTCTGTGCTGCAGCATTCTGGCTGCTGGTAGAGCATTCAGGCTGAGTTTCATAACAAGTGGGAACAAAGATCTTTCAGAATGAACTGTCTGTTCCAGGTTATTCTTCTTTGATTGACTTTGTCTTAATTTTGCACAGAATGGTAGGCTTGCCTAAGATTGGCAAGGTGTGACATATACAGTGCAGTCATGTATATTTCCATCTCAGCCTCCTTTGGCATTAAATTACCTTACTAATTGCTCAGGTGAACCAGAGAGTCACCTCCCAGGGGATTTTATCCTGCCAAGGCATCATTTGTGTTGAACAACATCATCATAATTAACATATTTTTTAAGACAGACTAATTAACTATCCCCATGGATCTGATACAAAGGTGACATTATTTCATTAAAATTCCAGTTGTCTTCTCTGAAGGGATTAGTGTCTGTAAAGAAGCAGTCTTGACAATGGTCTAAATACGGTTTTAAACATTTTTCAATCCAAGGTATCACAGGTAGTGGCTGGATGGAAACCTAGGGTGAAATCCTGATGCCACTGATGCCAAAGAGGCGTTTTGCTATTGACTTCAGTGAAGCCTTTGATTCATCCCTGGAGACTATTTTATTAAAGCCGAGTTTTAATGGGAAGTTATTAATAATTTATTTTACATTTTTCTGGGCTCATTCCAGCTCCCACTGAAAAGGGGCTACTACCATGTCATATTACAGTCTTTAAAGGTATCTGTTTCCCCAACTGGAATTAACTAATGCATAAAATCCTTGGATTCTTTTTAGGAGATTCCATGGCTTTTGAATTTTTAATCTAATCCAAACAGCATTTTTTCCTGAATAATGCTTAATTATGGCAGAGAATCATTGGCAAAACAAAATGAGGAAGCTTGTTCTGTCCCTGTTGTGTAGAGAAAAAGAGAACTTCTTCCTCAAGGCTGTCAATCCCACCTCCCCTTTTCTGAACGCAAACTGTATTTTAAATTATTAAAATATTAAAAATAATATTTTGCTTCTGTTTCTTTACTACTTAGGAATTTAATCATTCTCGCTATTCAAGGGTGTTCAGCATTCTCTGTTGCCTTGGGATTATACTATGTCTTGTCACGTCAATAGCAGTGGAGTGGACTGGTCTAAAAGTTGCCAAAAAACTACACTATTGTCTGCTGAATAAAATTATTTTGGCACCAATGAGGTACTACTTTGATTCTAATGTAAGCAGTAGTGCAGAGTAGAGGCTTGATATTCCTTATTTCAAGGCAGCCTTTCCTGTGCAGTTCCATTCTGAAGTTACTATGAATTAAAAAAATGTGAATTGGCTCATTGAAAGTCAATAGACACTACACATGTTTACACTATATAAAAATTCTACTTTCTGATTCAACAGATTGATTCACCAGAGTCATATCTGCTGAAAATAAGTTTTTACTTCTTTTTACTCTTTTACACAAGAGAAACAGAGGAGGAGTCCATAAGTTGCAGATTCTATTCCATGATATTCATCATCAATGGAAACATTTGCTGAGGTATAAATATT
The DNA here is from genome assembly GCF_007399415.2 of Gopherus evgoodei. NCBI lineage: Eukaryota > Metazoa > Chordata > Testudines > Testudinidae > Gopherus > Gopherus evgoodei. Next base: position 108,197,223 of record NC_044325.1, on the reverse strand, counting down.
TACACCTAAGCAACTCTGTTGAAGATAACAGAATGGAAGAAGTATCACCAACGGTGTCATTAAAGATAATGGGATTGCATAGGTGTCACTGTGATCCTAATTTGGCCTTTATAACTTTTATTTCTGGTGATGATACATGAGAGGGAAAGAACCCAGCTTGACTGTCAGAGCCCAGAATAGGGCTGGCAGTTAGAAAAACATCTTTTTATTTGCAAGCTTCATTTGACAAGGAAGTCACTGAGGGACAATAAGCATGGAACCCTTCAACACTATTTCTGCAAACTTACTTTTCAAAATAGAACCACACTTTGAAGTTAACTCAAACAATGGAACAGTGTAACCTTCATTTAATCTTTGTTTTATGTGTGCATACTTAATGGATAGAATATAAAATTAACACTAAATAGAAAATGAAATAGGCAGTAATAGAGTTAAAATCCGCTCTGCATCCTTTTAAAAATCCTTTCTAAATTATTTGATATCCTTTGCTTCGTGTACTAAAAAAGGTCCCAATGACTTTGGTGGACTGTAACCTAAAATACACATCTCCCTATGATCACCTTGCTGTCGTATCCCCACAATAACTTCAGGTCATTTAAAATGTCATTAGTCCTTTTACACTGATAATTTTTTCACTACTGTATGTTGCTATTCCAAGAAAAATTAATGTGATCATGCAAGACTTGCAATTACATTTTGTCTGTATTTTTCCTCACTGAGGAGTGCTTTGTGTGTGTGTGTAACACATATTAAATATCAAAATATTTCATATTAGATATAATATATTTATAATATGAAATATTTTGTTTAATTATGTACCTTGTATTGTGCGGAGAAGTTTGTGAAATCTGGCGTGATGATTCATAGTGCTAGCACACAGTTATTCCTTTATTATGTCTGGTTTTGGGATGCAATAAGTATGGGCTGACTTCAGCACAGCAGAAACTATAGACCTATTACTCATTCCCCACTCTTATCAGTAGATTGTGTTCCAGCTCAGTACAGAGCTAAAGAGAAATGGAAAGAAATGGGAAAGTATTCTAATATCTACTTGCATATTAACGTTATGACCTTTCCTATTTACTGTCCATTTTAGATTTTTTGAAACAACACCACTGGGAAGCATCTTGAACAGATTTTCAGCTGATTGCAACACCATCGACCAGGTACAGCAACCACATAAATCTATTCTCCAGAAATGCATGCCAATTTTCCCCTATCATCTTCAGCACAGAAAATGTACTGTCTGAATGCCGCCATGTTGTGTTAAGAGGGACTAAATATCATTTAGCTATAATTGATCTGAGAATTTTGTTGCGTTTTGAATGCATTTTATATTTGTTTCCATTATGCCTTGCAGTGTTCAGAAAAAGAGACTCCTGTTTTTAAAATCCATGCTGAAATACCTATTTGGTTAGAGGCTTTTCAGATGCTGCGGGGTCTTGGTTATCTTATTTGTTCTATAAAGAAATGTAAAGGGACACAGTGTTGTCTCAGGGTTGGAGCACTTGCACCGGAATGAACTAAAGATGTTTAGAGCACCTCCAACTAAAGAGGGTACCTAGGATAGTCTCAGGCCTTGAAGCTGACTAGTTATTAACCGCATCTCCATTGCTAGCTGTGCAACATGTATTCTTTTGGAGGAATGTGCTCTGCAATGTATGCCTGCAGAGGAGCTACATAGAAATACCATCAGGTTTCCCCAGAATCCATCAGCCAGTTCAGAAATGCTAATCTTCAAAGTTATAGTATCCTGTTTTTGTGAGTGGGAGGAGGGAGAATGAGATAAGATGTTGACTTATATATTACTCCTTTGATATTTAATGCTCTTTATTTATCCAGCACATTCCTGCTACCTTGGAGTGCCTGAGCCGCTCCACTTTGCTGTGTGTATCTGCTCTTGCTGTAATCTCCTACGTCACGCCAATGTTTCTCATTGCCCTGCTTCCTCTCGCTATCATATGTTATTTCATCCAGAAATACTTTCGAGTGGCCTCGAGGTAAGAGCATTGACTGGGCTCATTCTAGTATTCTGAAATTCATGGTCTGGGACCAGGGAATAGAGAGTTTTAAACTGTGCCCTGCCAAGGCAGTACCCCTACATGAAAGCAAGTCAGGTCCATCACAGTAAAAATGTATCATTTTACAGCTGCATTGTTTATAACTATTAAATTAGAATTTCTGAGCGGGAGAAAAGTTTGTTTCTATCATTAAACAAATGACCATGCCAGAATTCACAATCCACAAAACAAGAGCCAAATGCTAGCCTCTCCAGTGCGTTTGAGCCTTAGGAGAAGTGTGTAGATATAGCAGCAAAGCTGAAATGGCCAGAGGCATTTAGCTTGAACAGGGCAGATGGAAAGGAAAAGTTCAGGGATCAAGGAAGAAAATTGAAGAGTGGAGCTTACTCCGCATCAGTACCACAGTTGCCTCTAAAAGATGCAGCATGCACTCACAACCTCATTTGCTACTGGATGCCAGCAGGCCCATAGAGAGTTGGGAGACATCAACAGTATCCCTATTTCTGTCTTTGTCCCTTTACAGCCACGTAGGTCCCCTCTCCACAGTGTTCAAGGAGTGCAAGTGGAAGCCTTCTGCCTAGATCCTGCATATGTGCCCAAATTGAGAAGGGGCTACCTGTGCCCTTTCCCACTTCCTGCAGGACTAAGCTGAATTTAACTTTACATAGGTCATCAGTGCATACATTTATTTGGTGGTTATTGCTAAGCAGTGTAGCAAAAATCCATTGCTTATATTCATTTGAATTAATTGAAGCCAGAATGATGTTTCAAAAGTAAATCATTCCACATGAGAAACTGGAATATAGGAACACAGTGCATGTGGGGTTGAAGTTTAGTAAGACCTCCCAGAGCTCCAGCACTGTGTGTTTCAGTTTAGTAAGAACGATCCTCCTGTTTTTCTACGAGTATCTGTCTTAGTGCAAGAGTCCCATTAAAGCATTTGAAATTCTGCCATTTTAGGATCATGGGCATGAGATTCTTGTCTGTAGATGTTTCATTTTACTCCCCAAGACACTGTAGTGCCTGTTGCAAAAAGATCACAGTACTATTAAAACTGATTTTCTTTTTTAAATAATTTCCAGGGACCTGCAACAGTTGGATGACAGCACCCAGCTGCCATTACTTTGCCATTTTTCAGAGACTGTGGAAGGTTTGACCACTATACGAGCGTTCAGGTATATTTTTGAGAAAGAATTATATTGTTTTTTGATATATATTAGATATAGGATATATGTCATGAATGAAATGTTCAGCCTGCTCTTAACTGGGCACCACTTTTACGGTTTTGTAGGTGCAGATAATTATAGTTTGGGTCACTTAGAAGTTTAAGTACCTAACTGCATCAGTAAATGAAGTTCTTGGACACTTAAGTGACCTAAAATGTGAGTGCCAATAATTTCGGGGGTGGAGGAGCAAAATTGCACCCCCAGTTATTTAATCCACACCTGCAAGAATGGAGGCTGGTGGCTACAAATCTGGGCATTTATGAAGAATTTAAAGAACAGTACAGTGATCTCTAAGTCCTTGCTTGCCTGAGTGGTCCTTGGCCATAACATCTATTTAGACCTCCAGAAACAGCTGAGGAAGATCTAATAACACACCTGAGTTGTGCTTCTCTATTACAAACATTATATTCCCTGAGGTGTGCCAGTAAAAGTTCTGCCAAACCTACCAGCTGCTTCCCCAAACCAACATTATCTCTGTCATTTCTGGGTTAAGTCAAAGCCCCTGTCTCATCTACACATACACATGTTGCAAGTTAACATTGCTGCTGACAACTCACCTTTGGAATTCTGTAATTCTTTGTGAAAACAACAAGGAGTCCTTGTGGTACCTTGGAGACTAACAAATGTATTTGGGCATGTCATAAACAGATAGCTAAGGGTTAATGTCTCTTTCACCTGAAAAAAAAGTATCCTGAAACACCTGACCAGAGGACCAATCAGGAAACCAGACTTTTTTCAACTCTGGGTGGAGGGAAGTTTGTGTCTGAGTTCTTTGTCTTCTGCCTGAATCTCTCTCAGCTAGAGAAGGATTTTCTATTTCCTGCTTTTCTAATCTTCTGTTTCCCAGTTGTAAGTACAAGGAGATCAAATAGTGAATTATATGGTTTTTTTCTTTTGTATTTACATGTCTATAGTTGCTGGAGTGCTTTGAATTGTATTCTTTTGAATAAGGCTGTTTATTCAATATTCTTTTAAGCAAATGACCCTGTATTTGTCACCTTAATACAGAGAGACCATTTTTATGTATTTTTCTTTCTTTTTATATAAAGCTTTCTTTTTAAGACCTGTTGGAGTTTTTCTTTAGTGAGGAACTTCAGGGAAATTGAGTCTGTACTCACCAGGGAATTGGTGGGAGGAAGAAGTCAGGGGGGAAATCTGGGTGTGTTAGATTTACTAGCCTGACTTTGCATTCCCTCTGGGTGAAGAGGGAAGTGCTTTTTGTTCCAGGACTAGAATTAGAGAGGGTGGACTCCCTCTGCTTAGATTCACGGAGGTTGCTTCTGTGTATCTCCCCAGAAGCACCTGGAGGGGGGGGGAGGGAAAAGGATTATTTCCCTTTATTGTGAGACTCAAGGGATTTGGGTCTTGGGGTCCCCAGGGAAGGTTTTTGTGGGGACCAGAGTTCCCCAAAACACTCTAATTTTTTGGGTGGTGGCACCAGTACCAGGTCCAAGCTGGTAACTAAGCTTGGAGGTTTTCATGCTAACCCCCATATTTTGGACGCTAAGGTCCAAATCTGGGACTAGGTTATTGACAGGGCATAATATTTCATGGGCTAGAATCCACTTCATCAGATGCATGGGTTCTAGCCCACAAAAGCTTATGCCCAAATAAATTTGTTAGTCTCTAAGGTGCCACAAGCACTCGTCGTCATTTTTCCTGATACAGACAAACACGGCTACCACTCTGAAATAATTCTTTGTGGTCATTCCTGTACAACCTTAATGTTTCATTTACATAATTGTATAATACTTTTCATCCACAAAGTTATGAACCTATAGGGTCTTTTGCATTTAATTTCCTTTCTTTTCTGTTTCTTTTTTTTAAGAACAGAAAAAATTGAGATAAAAAACATATTGCCTGTATTTAATTATATCAGTATTTAAATTGTCCCAATCAGGCTCTGAACTTCTTAGCTGAATGAGAGTACAGTCTGCTTGCATTTTGCAAGTGTTTGGAAAGCAGCATAGTATTTCTCAGTATTAATTATTATGATTTTGCTTCTTGTTTGTTTAAGTGCCAGTAGTCTTCTCTAGTTTATTGGTATGTGTCCCCTGTGTGGCTTATTAGGGAAATTTATTATTCTGATTTTTAATCCTTGCTTTCCACCTTGTTTCGTATCCCAATCCTGTTCTACTCTGGCGGAAATTGAGATTTTGTGACCATTAGTGCTGCACTGCTTCAGATTTTGCTACAATAAATCACTTCTAATACCATCTCACTTCCTCGTGATTCCCCCCTCCTCTCCATCACCTTGAAATGAACTGCTCCAGCAAAGCCTGTTCAGAATTTAGGGAGCCTCATGTTCGCGATTTCATCAGCTTGAAATCCCAGGCTAACCGATGAATCTTTGCCCCAAACAGCAGGAGACATTCAGTAGGTTTTGTATTCCATCTACATGCCAAGCTTCTGTGTCAGTGTGTATCTTGTCTATTTTTAGGAGTATACTGCTTTTCAGCTGCATATTGAGTGGTATTAATGGCCTTTGAAGTTTAGACTTTAAAGCTTGAGCAAAGTACGCAGCCCTTGCATTCCTAAAAATAACACAGTAATATAGGAGTCTAGCCATAGAGCTAGCAGGTACCGGTTGTTCCTGCAGCACCCTTACTGTCCTATATTTGCTCTTGGCCATTTTGAGCAACTTATAAAAATCCAGGAATTATATCAAAAAGATAGCAGCTGCTGTTGCTACAGCCACAAATAATCCTTCGTCAAGTATCCTGGGTGTAAATATACCATCTCCATATGTTGTCTGGTGTATAAAGGACTTCAAAATGGGCTGCCCTAAATAATAAATAAAATGTAAACAAAGTTTTCCCAAGGAAGGGTTTCACTTTAGGGACAATTCCTGTAGTGAGATTCTGAGAAATTTGCAGCACTCTAATGATAAATTGTACTCATGAGCAATTCCACCCCCCTACACGTGTTCCATTGCTGACTGCACAGTGCCAGAATCCCTAGCATTTTATAGTGTCATGATCACTGCGATAATCTGTGAATAGTCTGGACATTTTAATAAAGAGGGACTGATTTTTTTAAAGGTAATTACTTTTTAGCCTGTACGTGGAAGGGAATACAGGAATGTTTATAATTGAAACATAGTAGAACTTCACTAATACTCATGCTTTATAATTTGTACAAAATGTTGGCTGTCTATCTCCTCATGTCTGTGTAATGATTTGATAACGGAGAGCTGTATTTATAACCAAGGCTTCATTTCTTTTACAAACTGTTTTACAGTCTGTTTACTAGTATGCTGTGTAGTATTAGTAGTAGCCATCAAAATAAATGTACAAAGTTTATGTTTTGGTATATTATCCTGACTGATTTGAGTACTAGCCGAAACCTTGATCCAGCAAAGCACTAGATTAAGCAGTCTGCTGCATCCAGACAGAGCCCCAATGACATAATTGCAGGATCAAGGCCTAATGCAGAAGTTTTACTAACTAGCAAATGTTCTTCTATTTGTTAGTGTGCATCAGTGTGGTTCTACAGTAGTAAACTTAAAACAAACTTGCTGTATTTAAAAGCCTTTTCACTCTTCAGATGGTTTATTTTGAAGAGAGAAAAAATGGCTTTATAAAAGTCTTATTGCTACTTTTATTGATTGTAGTTCAGTAGCTCCCACGATGTACTGGGCATTGTCTATGCAAAAATTAAGAGACAGTCCCTAACACTGTGAAGTCTTGATCCATGACTGGGGCTCCTAGGCACTACTGCAATACAAATAGCAAATAACCCACTCGATTTTATATGATAAGGTGAAAAGAGGAGTTGTGTTTTCTGTAGAACTAGCACGTCTTTTACTTGCTCACTCTCTTGCTCACTTTCATTCACGTGTGTGTGCACACACACTTTCTCAGACTCTTATCTTTTTCTTTATTTCAAGCCACCTTCCTCACTGCTGCTATGGTAGTGAATGACTAGGCAGAGTCTGTTGTCATTTATAAATTATAGTTTTAATATGAACTGTCCAGCTAGCCAATGTCAGTCCCAGAGACATATATAAAATGTCAGCTCCAGTTTAAGAAGGCAACAAAATCTTATTTGTTCCTAAAGAAAGGACATTGTAGCTGAGGGATGATTGTATATGGTCATGTTGTAGGATACTCAGGAGGTTCCAGTTATTGAACTGTTGAGTGATATAGACCTTTAAAATTAAAGTTTCATCAATAATTAGAAGCTGTGACAGCATGCTGCTACTTACAGCTCCACAATTTGGGCATGTAAATGCTGTTTGTGTGTGTATAATATATACACTCCAACATCTGGGTATTCAGATTAAGAGGCTGGGTTGAATCGCTCTTAAAAATATGTCCCATTAAATGCATGTTTTTTTGTTTGTTTGTTTGTTTTACTTTCCCAAGGCCTCATGGCACACATTGACTTCTTGCTTTGCCATTTCTGTTTTGAAGGTATGAAGGCCGGTTCCGACAGAAGCTTCTTGAATATACAGATTCCAACAATATCGCTTCCCTTTTCCTTACAGCTGCCAATCGCTGGCTGGAAGTCCGCATGGCAAGTACATTACTCTGTGTGTGGTTGGTTGGTTGATTTATGCTTCACTTTGATCCTGGCACTCCATTGATGTATATGAGAGTTATCCAACCTATACCTTTGCCATGTACATGTCTTTTTAAAGAAAACTTGCCCAATCACCCAGTCGATGAAAATATAGTGGAGTGCAGGAGGGGAGGAATTCTTCCCATAGGCTGCAGCTGTTATTCCAGAGCTGGAATAGGATTCATGGCCCTTTCCTCCCTCTCCCCTCCCCCCAGGGTGACCAGATGAGAGGAAGAAGATATCAGGACAGATGGGGGGTGCCAGCGAAGCAAAAAATGGGAGGGAAAACGGAGTGCCATGAAATTGGTCGGGACACAGGACAAACGCCTAAATATTAGGACAGTCCCAATTTTATCAGGGCTTCTGGTCACCCTGCCTCCCCTCCTTTCCCTGTGTGGAGGATAATGATCAGAGTATCAAGATCCTGCAGGGGGCTGTGCATGTCAGTACACCTGGGCTTCATCCATCCAGCCACCCCTGCTGAGATTCCATTGTATTGGGTGCTTTCTGCACCAGTAAGGTGTGTGAGGATTTGGGCCTAAGCCCTTTCTGGGTCAGCCAAAGGACAGGGCTATTGCCTTTTGTGTTCTTGTTCCCCTTGTACTGCAAATACAGCAGGTAGGTGAAAGAAATTATCTGTTAAAAATGAGTCTTCAGGAAGGCAATACAGAGAGCTTCTTATGCTGTGTGATGTTAGCATTTGTATCTGTTTCTGCAAGGCACTGATGTAACAAAGCTGCTGCTAGTCTTGTTATAAATGTGTGATCCTTCCATATGCATTACAGGTACATCTGTGTATATATTTCATGTCAATCTGCACATTAATTTTAGACTTTCACGTATACTGGTATATTTGCCACCTAAACTCAAATTTATTTGGTGACTCAGAGGAAAGAGAACTAGCCTGTATTCTATTCAGCAAATAAGGAATAATAATGAAGAAGCATCTAGAGATGATCAAGATCCCGTTGTACTAGGCACTGTATAAACATAGACTTCATCTACACTGGCAACTGGACATGGTCCAAGCACATGGTTGTGCCAGAACCCCCTACTGTCCACATCTAAACCCAGAAATACAGGTTTCAAGACCTGTCCAGGGAAAAAACACTAGTAGACCTGAGGGGTGTGGGTATGAACATGTCTTGGGCTGTGGCATGGCCCCGTTCCCATGCCAGTGCGTAGGGTGGATAGGGTAAGGGGTATGTCTTGAGTTCAATAGTCCTCCAGCCAGTTCCTACAGTATACTGAACCTTTTCCTGCCTGACCCTTATCCAAATCTATAAAGGTCTCTGCCCCCACATTCTCACCAGTAGTGGTGAGCTGTGCTGACCCCTTCACAACTGTTTTCCACTAGACTCTCTTCATCAGTACATGTGGCCATGGAACTTGCTTCCAGAGCTGCTTCTTGGTCACCCAGCCACACCCAGGTCCCAATAAATGTGTGGTCGGAGTTCACCATTTTCCATGACTTCTCCCACATCACCAGGAACTTACACCTGTAATGGGAAGTTGCAGAGAGGCTGGTGCAGGTGGGCATTCACTGTACTTTGGCCCAGTCCCAGGAAGGAATAAAGCACCTGAGGCTCCAGTATCAGAGGGCAAAAGACTCCACCAGTTGCTCCAGGAGAGGTCCTCCAATCTGCCTATTCTTCAGGGAGCTGGACCACATGTTCTCCCGGGCTCCCGCTACTGAGCCTGTGGTGATGCATGACTCCCTCCTCAATCTCCACCAGCCTCATCAGCTGATGAGATGCTGATGAAGGCCACAGTGTGGAGATGGTGAGGACTGCAGAGGAGGAAGCCTTGGAGAAAGAAGAGTATGTCATCCTGCACCTCTGCAAGGAGAAGATGGCTCAGCACGCCCCTCCTGATGACCTAGAGGAGGACCTCTACTCAGCAGGAACTAGAACCTGAAGCTGGTAAGTTAAACTCCACCCTCACCCAGATGGTCCCCAACCAAGACACAACTGTAAATTCAACATTTTATCGAATTACCATGAACCACTATGAAGCTTTTTTTGCAGAAGTTATAGAATGGATTATTAGCGGACCGTTAGTACTGCCCCAGAAATAAATGTGCCCACCAGCCCAATCATACACTTTAAGACATTACATTTTTAAAAACCATTAGTTGATGTTAACTCCCATTGTCAGCAGGTGCTCCTTTCATGGGGGCTGCAAAAGTTGTCTGAGAACCAAGGATACTGAAATAATCTCATTCCTGAAATGCTGAGAAGTATCACTATTGTGTCCTTCCACAGCAAAGTTATGTTATGCGGGGAGATTTCTTACCTGCTTTCCAAGGAAAGATACAATATAATGCTGCTCTTGTGATTGACTTGGCAGAACCTTCATCTGAGAAGAGTGAGCTCATTCTGCCTGGGATCCAGCAGCAACAGCCCAGCAAACAAAGCATGACACTGGAGGATGTGCTCATTGGAGTTGACAGAAGGAGCCAGGAAAAGTTTGGCTTTGCGGAAAAGAGAGGAATGGCCTACTGGGCTGGAGCAACAGACTATAAAGTGGGAGGAACATTTTTTCCAAAGGCAGGAGGCATTAATGATCTGGTTCCTGGAGCAGGACACATGGTACACCTCTACCGTGATATAACGCTGTCCTCGGGAGCCAAAAAATCTTACTGTGTTATAGGTGAAACTGTGTTAGATCGAACTTGCTTTGATCAGCTGGAGTGCGCATCCCCGCCCTGTCCTCCCTTCCTCCCCCTGCCCCCCCGAGCACTGCTTTACCACATTGTATCTGAATTCATGTTATATCAGGTTGCGTTATATCAGAGTAGAGGTACATGGAATGGGAGTTGCCCGAGGGGACTGGGAGTAGGCCCTGTTGCAGTCCCTGATACAGGGGGAGGTGGAATGGATTCAGGTCCTGCCTGCCGCAACAGCTGCACTAGTATCCATAAACTGGCATCTCCTTCTCCAGCTACTACTCCTCCTGCACCTTCCACCCACCATGCTGCTGAGTTAGAGGACCCAACTCCCACCCTCTGTGATAGAGGTGGGAGTCTGCAAGACTCCATGCACAATACTCTGTACTGGCACCCGAAACCCCTCCCTGGGGAAGTCCTGTGACCGTGGACAAAAGAAACAATGAGCCCGAGACTGCCTGAAGGCCAGCATGTGTCTAGCCCCCAAACCCCATGCAAGAGACACCCCTTTTTGACCCATCCTCCTCCTTGTCCAGAGTAGGGGAAGTTCAAGGGCCATAGGTAGTGAAGGAAGTCTGATCCATTCTGTTTTCATTCACAGTTCCTTTTAAAAAAATGTTCAGAGTTATGCTAAATGTACTAGTTTCAATAAATTTTAGCTTCTTTTATTTGTGTGTGGACCTTTCATTTGGGCTTTGGTAAAGGTACAATTTTTTTCCCTTTCAGTTTTGGGCTCCTTCAGTCAGTGCTTTGAGTCATATAACTCTCTGGGGTAGAAAACTGCAAAGTCCAGTCTGACCCTCCCAGAACCACACCCCCACACCCCAAAACTTCCCCTGGCCTGGTATATGTGAATATAAGTAATCTGGAGACATGTTGGAAGCACAGTGTGCATGGAAATAACAAGTAATTTTATTAACTGGGCCTGTGGGAGGGGGCAAGGAAGAGAAGGTGAGTAAACTTCTGTATGGGTTTGACAAAACAACAGGAAAAACAAAGTAACTTAGCTGTGCCATCACATATTGAACAGTGCTAAAACAGCCCTTCCTGCACCCTGAGCCCTGCAAAAAAACCACGACCACTTTAAACCACGGGGTGCTCACAGTTAACAGCCAGTGAGTGGTTATATCCTCCAATACAATCACAGTCACCAGAAATGAATTGTAAAAGCCCCTCCCACATGCTTCATCAACTGTTCTCAAGATCCTTCAGATACTAAAGTAATCTACCTGAACTGTGGTCTGGCAAACAGCTGTGAATATTAACACAAAATGAAAAAACAATAAGTGCAATTTAACTGGCCAGATGCCATCTGCAGGCCAATCACAAACCAGAAGGTGCTATACCTGCGGAGGTGCCCTGCCCCAGTTACCTGTAATGAGTCATTACCTAAACAATCAGCTAATGACAGTCATTGGGAGAGGAAAAAACCTGTGTTGAAACACAAGTGAAAGGGAATGTTCCCTCTTTTATTTTTACAGTAGCTGCATGGGATGTGGCACTTTGCTTGGGACCAGGCTGCAGTCACCTACCTGCATGCCCATTGCTCCATAATGTAAGCACAAATTGCATCCTTGGTTTCCCTGGCCCACTGTGGTCCAGCACCAGTATGAACATTTATGGAGCAGCCTGATTCAATGAGGTTTTGCAAGCCCTTCTTGTCCTGTACGCACTCTGTCCTAAAGTACTCACCTTTAATCTCACCAGTGCTATGAAGGGCACAGCATGCCACAGTAATGCAGACTGCGTTGCCTACATTGGCATCTAACCAAGAGCATAAGCATCATCAACAAGCCTTCAGCCGTTCAAAGGTGTTATCCACTACCGTCCTGCAGCTGCTTTGTTTGACGTTGACTCTCCATTTTGCCGGGTGGTTAAAGCTGGGCTAGAGTTTCATTAGGCAGCGTAGGAGCGAGTATGTGGGGTCCCCCAGAATAACTGGGGGCAAAGAGAACCACATTGCTTCTGGGGAATAAAGTCTCTTCCTCCCCCTTCAAGGACAATCCCAATCTTCTCAGCACTCTAGTGTCATGGCCTATCCTGTGTGTTGGACAGCATTCAGGAATCTGCTTTTGTGGTCCACTAAGCCTTTAAGAATGAGTGATGTACTCACTGATGTATTCACTCGCTCCTTTCAATCAGCAAAGTATGGGGATGTGGGTGCCATCGATGGTGTTTCCAAATTGTACGGGGCCATTCTCTGGGACCCCACTATAATTTCTGGTACTTTGGTGATGGTAACCATGTGTGGGTAGATGAGTGCATTGACGGGTTCACAAACCTGCACCACCACGACCCTGACAGTGGTCTTCCCCGCCCTAAAGTGGTTTGCAACTGGCCAATAGCTGTCTGATGTTGCCAGCTTCCAGAAGGCTATAGCCATCTGCTCCTGCACTGGAATGGGTCTCCAAAACCTTGTGTTCTGCCACTGTAGGGTTGGGGCCAGCTCTCCACAGAGCTTCATGATTGTTGGCTTCCTCATCCTGAAGTTCTGTGGTCACTGGTCATCATCCCAAGTTTCTAACACTATGTAATCCCATCACACAGTGCTGGTTCTCCTGGTCCAGACGTGGTGGCCTCCCATGGACTTACAGTTGCAATGCTAGTAGTCTCCTGCATCTCTCTGTCATGGGGAAACAGTGGATTACTCCCCATCCTGGCCACCAGTCTTTGGCTTGCGAGAGAGCTCCGAATCCTTTCACCCAAAATTCTCACCAGTCATGTATTGCAATGCAGTCATGTTTGTCTCACAAGAAGGAGCCGGGCACCATCAGTCACTTGTACCATGTCTTCTACCAGTTGGGCAGGAGAGGGTGAGTGGGAGCTCGATCACTAGATGTGTGAAGGCATCTGCAGTCCCACCAACACACAGCAAGGCAGATCCTAGAATATATCCTGTGACTCATAGAGCCTTGGGATACTGCCCCTGAAATGCTAGTGCTAACCTTGCTTACCAAAAAAAACCTGTGTTGACACGGGTGTTTCCAGGTTCAGAGTGTACACCCGTGTCCAACACAGCATATTTGGACATTCTGTGCAGCTGTGGGGTATATGGGCAAGCTTACACACACCCTTGTACCTTTGTCCAGTTGCCAGCATAGATGTGGCCGTAGAGGAGGACAGTCCCTGCCCCACTGACTTCCCATTCTAAAGTTTTATCTACATACAAAAGTTGTACCACGTTAACTATGCCAGTTCCATAACCTCTAGTGTGGACATAGTTATATAAGTATAGCTTATTCCTGTAAATTTAAGGAATAAGCTATTCTAATATATGACACCTTTATCTAATGGGTATAACTGACTCTATACTAGCCATTGTATCCATATAACTATTTCAGTAAAACATCACACACCTAACTGAAATAGTTAAATTAGTACAAAAACTATATGTAGGCCAAGCCTAATTTAAGATGGCATGGGGACACAACCGTGGATACAACCGACAATACCAAGAAGTGAGAGAGAGAGGACAAGGGAAATGGCAACAAAAATGGGGGTTAACAGGCCATCTCTATCCACAGATTATTTAAAATCTTCAGCATGTGTTTCAGTCTTAGCTATGTAAAGGATTTATTGTTTCAAACTGAACTTACCAAAATATTTGCATGGTCTCTCTATATATAGTGATGAAGCTTGTTCATGTTTCTTCAGGAATACATTGGAGCATGTGTGGTTCTCATAGCAGCTGTGACTTCTATTACCAAGTCCTTGTACAATCAGCTCTCTTCAGGACTTGTGGGCTTAGGACTAACCTATGCTCTTATGGTAAGTTAAATCATGCTTTGAGTGGCTTCTCCCACACACAATATTTTCTTCAGGGCACAAAGGTGGAAAGGACAGAAGGTGCTGTATACACATCCATATTGGGAAGCTGTAAAAACTGTGAAATAGTACATTAACTTCAATTCATATTATGTGGGTGATATGTTTGTTAAGCATATTCCTTTCTGAGTTCTTAAATCCCATGTAAGTAATATATAGTGTAGTTATTAATAAATCTATCAAAATGTTAACATTCATTCTAATTGAAAAATAGTATTACTAGATCACTAATTTACTCATCATTATGCTGCAATCTTTCATTCTAGATATTCAGGCTTTTTTTAAAAAGAAAAGTTCTCTCTCTCTCTTTTAGCTTTTTTTTTCTTTTTAAATATTGGCATGTAGCACCATAATACCAGAGCACCATACCTAGGATATTTAACTTGCAGCCAGTCTTGCCACTCTGTTAATGTGCACCAAATGTTTCATTCATCTTATTAAGACTTTGTATTCTAAATAAGCTTCACAGAAACAATTAAAAAGCTGTCCTGGAGGAATGGAAGTGCTTGGTGGCCTAATGGTGTTATGATGTTTCTTTTCCAGTATTTCATATTAGTAAAACATGACATTTATTTATTTATATTATTTCAGGTGTCTAATTACCTGAATTGGATGGTTCGTAACCTGGCTGATATGGAGATCCAGCTGGGAGCAGTGAAAAGGATCAATGGCCTTCTAAAAACAGAAGCTGAAAATTATGAAGGGCTCCTTTGTGAGTGTGGTATTGTATTACTTGAGAAAAGAACTCATTCAATATTTAATGATTCACAGTGAATTGCCATAAATAACTTATTAGAGCATTTAATGAATTGATGAATTGATAACAAGTGGGTTTTTATGCTCCGAGTACAGCTCCTTCGCAGATTCCTCAGAACTGGCCTGACAGAGGTGAGATCCAGATACAGAATCTGAGTGTCCGGTATGACAGCAACCTAAAGCCAGTCCTAAAGCATGTCAGTGCTCACATCTCTCCAGGGCAAAAGGTAAAAAAGTGGAGATTATTTGAGAAATGACTCTTTCCCCAGTCAGACCAGCTCGTTATAGAAACTACAGAGTGGGGAGAATGTACTAAGCTATTTTTTAATAATGATTTCCAAAGTTTTTCCTCCTCCAAAATAATATACTCTAGTCCTGATCCCTTATACCGGTTTCTTTATGCCTTTGCTCTGGTGCCTTCAAAAATGTGTACTGTTACAGTGATGTAAGTGCTTCTTAATCTTCGGGTGCTCTGCTGTGGGACATAGGGCCTCAAAATAAGAGACACTGACACTTGTAATGTGAGACATACACTCCATCATTCCCAAATGGCTTCTCTGCCCTGTCCCTTCATTGGTCATCTCTCCCTACTTGTCCCTTTCTCCTCAATCTTCTTTCACCTCCTTAATCTTGTGTCTCTCTCTCCCATCATACAATTGACTCTCCCACCCAGACACACCCCCTCTGGGGTACTAAGCTTTGCTGGCAGCACGAGCCAACCCTCCTTATGCTCTGGAAGGTCTCCTTGTGGCCCACTGTGCCCTAGCATCCCCATGGAGGGCCAGCCAAAATCTAACCCTGAATGTCCAATTCTCTTTTAAAAGACAAAAAAGTGAAAATAAGGCCCCTGCTGAAGACAATTAAGTTTTGTCCTTAACTTCAGATGGAGCCAGAATTTCACTCCAAGATGTTTGTTGCAAATGCCCTGTACAGATATTTCTCCTTCCTACTCATTTAATGTTCTACTCATCTTGTTTCTGTGTTGTAGATTGGAATCTGTGGCAGAACAGGCAGTGGGAAATCCTCCTTCTCTCTTGCCTTTTTCAGAATGGTTGACACCTTTGAAGGTAGGCTCACACCTGTTCCCTCCAGTCAGGGTTAGCTCCCTGGGGAAGCCACTTTGAACTTTCTTCATCTGACACTAACAGTCATGAATTATAAAGACTGTACAAAGACTGTGCTAAGGATTGTTGCTGGGCTTATTCCAAGTAAGGGACCATCTGTCTTTCATCAGCTTCTGCCTTATTGATAACCCAGGTCAATATAAAATCTCATTCAATGTTCTAACACCATGAGCAGCCTCAGGCAAGTGTTTCCATTAAAAATAGAAAAGAACTACAAACGTGTATTTTTTTATATAATCTGTATTCTGTGTCAGTATTGGTTTCCTATAAGGCCTGAACCTGCTTCTTTTGAAGTCAATAGCAAAATTCCCATTGACTTCAGAGAGAGCAGGATTGAGCCTTTAATTACTTCCAAAAGTAGATTTGCATGTCTGGTTGAGAGGGAGACTCTTCATGCATCAATTAGATCTTTTCTTAAGCATTTACCAGTATGCATTAAAGGGGTAGGCAAAGGTGCAGAGGCAGCATAGTGTTTATCAGCAGCAGGGAGGGTTGAAAAAATATGCTATAATACAGGTGAATCCAAGGACAGAGTTGTTCCGGGCTCCAAGGATAACTTGGAGCTTTTGCTACCCGCTCTGTGTCCAAATAGGTGGTTACTTCCATCTTCCACCCTACCCCATCTCAAAATCCATTCCCATCACTCCACAATGCTATGACCTCCTTTGTGAGACAGTATTTCCAGAGCTGATGTATAAGAATAGCAAATACTACCTCCTGGGTCTACTATGAGCCCAGAGGCTACTTGGGGAATTGTCATGTGCACCAGTCTGAGTTAGATGTCTCTATTTCAACCCATCTGGAAATAATATTTATTTGCCTGTTACTCTGAACACATGCACAATGGAGTATTCCTCATACACCGCCTATGTAGTGCTAGTGAAAAGAACCTTCATCCCCCTATGCTGCATGTGCACATTAGCTGCCATGAGAGGAGGTGGGCTCTCTCCCTATGAATATTCTTAGAGCCAAAATCTCTCTCTCTGTTCACTTCTCAGCAAAATATGGATATAATGTTTTTCTGTAGAAGCAGCATTCATTTGCAGTCCATTTCTGGTTGGCCTATCCACATACAATTCATGCATATCCATCACCTCTGACTACGCTTGCTGGAGCAAACCAAACAGAGCAGGAAGCATAGAGGGCACAGGAAGATCTGGAGGATATGTGCTAAAGCTTGAGGAGCACACTCCTCATCCTCTCTGCCCTACTGTAGAACATCATAAACAAATTCTTCCTGACATTTTCACATGGGGAGGGGAGGGGAGAAAGAAAAAACCACTCATGATAGGGGTTAGTTAGTCACATCACTTAATGCACTCAGGAAGGCCCTTGGATATGGTTGTGATGGAGGGGCTATAAGAACCTAAATAGAACATAATAGAATTGGATCCCTCTGTAGCTTGGGGCATGAACAACTCATGGACAGCATACAAAGTGTGAACCTTTAGAGACCTGAAGGGAAGAATTTTCACCCTGCACTTGCCTTCTTCAACAAATGCAACTTAGCTATGTTCTCCAGTATCTTTATGACATTGCACTAAATCAACATCTGATAATTTATTCTGGGTTATTAGACATCCTGCAAATTAAATATATAATTATTTGTGTGGCTCTGACCCCTTCCAGGTCTCTCTGCGTGCATCCCTTCGGATGCTAGGCTTTTGCCTGTTCTGGAGTGGAATCCCCGATTCTCCCACTTTCAGAGTGGCCCCAAGCCTACAATAACTTGAGTACCAAATGTGATTGCTCAGCAGGTCTGACTAGGTCCAGCTACCTGCAAGTCTTCCTTCTGGGAGCCGTGACCAGTGTACACAGTGATCCACTACAGCCTTTTCAAAACAAAGCATTGTTTAATCACAGGAACAAAGCACAAGAGAAAAAGAAGCTTAACACAATAAAAGTTAGATGCCTGCAAGTCACCAGGGCCTGATGACATGCTTCCTAGAATACTCAAGGAGTTAATAGAAGAGGTATCTGAGCCTCTAGCTATTATCTTTGGGAAATCATGGGAGACGGGGGAGATTCCAGAAGACTGGAAGGGGGCAAATATAGTGCCCATCTATAAAAAGGGAAATAAAAACAACCCAGGAAACTACAGACCAGTTAGTTTAACTTCTGTGCCAGGGAAGATAATGGAGCAGGTAATCAAAGAAATCATCTGCAAACACTTGGAAGGTGGTAAGGTGATAGGGAATAGCCAGCATGGATTTGTAAAGAACAAATCATGTGAAACTAATCTGATAGCGTTCTTTGATAGGATAACGAGCCTTGTGGATAAGGGAGAAGCCGTGGATGTGATATACCTAGACTTTAGTAAGGCATTTGATACAGTCTCGCATGATATTCTTATAGATAAATTAGGAAAGTACAATTTAGATGGGGCTACTATAAGGTGGGTGCATAACTGGCTGGATAACCATACTCAGAGAGTACTCTCAATCCTGCTGGAAAGGTATAACAAGTGGGGTTACGCAGGGGTCTGTTTTGGGACCGGTTCTGTTCAATATCTTCATCAACAATTTAGATGTTGGCATAGAAAGTACGCTTATTAAGTTTGCGGACGATACCAAACTGGGAGGGATTGCAACTGCTTTGGAGGACAGGGTCAAAATTCAAAATGATCTGGACAAATTGGAGAAATGGTCTGAGGTAAACAGGATGAAGTTCAATAAAGATAAATGCAAAGTGCTCCACCTAGGAAGGAACAATCAGTTTCACACATACAGAATGGGAAGAGATTGTCTAGGAAGGAGTATGGCAGAAAGAGATCTAGGGGTCATAGTAGACCACAAGCTTAATATGAGTCAACAGTGTGATACTGTTGCAAAAAAAGCAAACATGATTCTGGGATGCATTAACAGGTGTGTTGTAAACAAGACACGAGAAGTCATTCTTCCGCTTTACTCTGCGCTGGTTAGGCCTCAACTGGAGTATTCTGTCCAGTTCTGGGCACCGCATTTCAAGAAAGATGTGGAGAAATTGGAGAGGGTCCAGAGAAGAGCAACAAGAATGATTAAAGGTCTTGAGAACATGACCTATGAAGGAAGGCTGAAGGAATTGGGTTTGTTTAGTTTGAAAAAGACAAGACTGAGAGGGGACCTGATAGCAGTTTTCAGGGATCTAAAAGGGTGTTATCAGGAGGAGGGAGAAAACTTGTTCACCTTAGCCTCCAATGATAAAACAAGAAGCAATGGGCTTAAACTGCAGCAAGGGAGATTTAGGTTGGACATTAGGAAAAAGTTCCTAACTGTCAGGGTAGTTAAACACTGGAATAAATTGCCTAGGGAGGTTGTGGAATCTCCATCTCTGGAGATATTTAAGAGTAGGTTAGATAAATGTCTGTTAGGGATGGTCTAGACAGTATTTGGTCCTGCCATGAAGGCAGGGGACTGGACTCGATGACCTCTCGAGGTCCCTTCCAGTCCTAGAGTCTATGAGTCTATGAGTTTACACACATACCTTACCTAACCTAAAGCTTATGTAGGTGGAGCTTAACCCAAACATCCCAGAGAGTGCTGGGGAGCAGACTGAAACCCTAAAGGTTGGGGGACGGGGTTTCTGTCTGTTCCCCAGCACCCTGTGCTGCAGGGATGTCTCTTTAGCCTTCCTGAGAAAGTTCTTTGTTCCAGTTTGCTGCCTGTTTTCCCACCCCACCCTTGCCAAGCCATACTGTTCAACTCATCAGCATAGCTAGATGTAAAACATCAAAGTGATTGACACCTGCATTGTCCATTAAGTATGGTAAATAGGGCTATCTGAAGCTATTGTACCCTCTCCTGTGTGCCTAACTTCTGCTTGAATTAACCCCTTATAATCCTATAGCAAACAACACAATAATCAACAACCAACCAGATGGGACATATAATATTCATAAAATATAACCGGCATCTGCCATGATTTAGTCTCAAGGGAATTGCACTTTCTGCTTAGCAGTAACTCATTTCACTGGTGAATAAAGTAATATGTAGCCCAAAGGTTAGTCTTGCATGCTTCTCTGTAATATAATACAAACTAAAATCAAGTTGTGTTGTTGGTTGCTAGCTATATGATGTGATGAACAATCTAGCAGACTCTCAATGATCTTTTGAATAGGGAGGATTATCATTGATGGCATAGACATTGCAAAGCTCCCTTTACAGACGCTAAGATCCAGGCTGTCAATCATTCTTCAAGATCCTATTTTGTTCAGCGGTACAATCCGGTAAGCATAAAGCACAGACAACAAGAAACAGTTAGGATTTGTGTTATCCCAGATTATGATTTTCACAGAGAGAGCAGCAACAAACTATGCAGGTAAGAGGCCTCATGCTCCACTACCTTTGATTCATCTTTTCTATGTTCTCCTCCCCACATCCTCCTCGGAGCCCAGGTAGCCCTTCTAGAGCAACTGCACCTGGTCAACACTCCAGTTTGGCAGAGATTTCTCCTTAAGGTGGGACCTGGGACTAGTCACTGTCTATGACCTGCTATCCTCAGGACCCAGTGGGTTAGCCAGCCAGAGTCAGCTCAGGAAATTGTGAGACTGGCATTAACCAGCCCTTTAGAGGTGAAGTGGGGAAGATGTAGGTGGGGGGGGGGGTGCCATGGTATGTAACAAAGGAGAGTGAAAGGGAACCAGGGAAGCAATGCAAAGACGGTTCAGGTTCTGTTGGCTTGGAGCTTAGTGCTCTGTTAGGTTTCCAGGACCTTGCCCCTTTCCCTCCTCCATGAGTTTAAAACCTCTTTCCTATGTGGGGAAGGTGAAATGGAAACTCAGAGAAGAGAACTTCAGAGTTTCCAACAAATGCCATCCCCTCCTATGACATTTTCCACAAAAAGGGACAATCTGACCCTTAATAAATTGTTATATTGCCTATGTACGCTAATTTGGGCATTAAAGTGGTTAGAGTGGAGTTTCATTTATAATGACTTATAAACTGCTGAAGTTTTATTGATTCCATGAGACTTCTCCTGAGGCAGATTATTTCCTGTACTCGCTTGAATAGGACATGAATTCTTTATATCAGAAGATAAAATGGCAGTATATATTTGTTTTGTTTGTTTACTTATTCAAGATTTTATTTAGGCCAACACTGGACATTCACCACATGTACACTAGCAGTAAAAAGTGAACCAAAGATCACATTTGCTGCTGCAAGTCTTTTATTCCTGAATATCATGTTATATTTTAAGCAACATGATATGACATGAAGGAGATTAGCACTTATCGCTGCCTATTTCGGGTGATGATAGGCTAAGGATGCACTCAGAGTGGTTGATAACAACTGTTGAGTAATTCATAGCTACTGTTCTGCTATGGTGATGCCCTTTTGTGTTTCATAGTTCAGCATGATGCTGATCATTCTGTGTACCACAAACTGGTATTGTAAAAACTAAAAGGGGGCCATGTTGGATTCAAAGGGTCAGATTCTGATCTCAGTTTCACTGGTATAAATTCAGAGCAAATCCACTGACTTCCATGGAGCTGTTCCTGACTTGGATTGAGGTGAGATCAGAATCAGGCCCAAATTGTTTAATCCATCTATATAATTATGTGTGTGTTTGTTTTTAACCATACAAATATAAAGGTGTATGGGTGAATTTGATGTTGATAGTTAACTTTTAACTGTATTGAATCTTAGGTTTAACTTGGATCCAGAAAAGAAATGCACAGACAGTATGCTGTGGGAAGCCTTGGAAATAGCACAACTCAAACATGTGGTGAAAGCACTACCAGGGGGTCTAGGTAATGCTTCTTTTTGCTTTGGGAAAATGCTTCCAGGGTTAAATTCATTTCTGTTTAACATTTAGTTAGTAACTTACAGCAAAATGGCTGTTACTGAAGCCACTTAATATCAGGCAGGCTGGCCCAAGGTTTTGTGGGGCCCTGTATGAAATCAGATAGATATGCTGGGACCCAGCCAACTCCCTCTCCTGTTTTACCTCTAGCCTGGGTAAAGCTATAAATGACTGCCCCTGGGATGTCAATTAAACTCCTATTGAGGTCAATGGCAAAACTCCCATTGACTTCAGTAAGGCCAGATTTTCGCTCTTGGTCTCTAGTCCTGTGGCCAGTGGCATGCTGTCTATGTATGCAACACATGCATTGCATGCCCCAAAAATACTTTCTACAAGAATACGAAAGCCCTGACCAGCTGTGTCTGTGGGATAATTCCTTCCAGCCTCCAAACACACACAAAGTACACAGTTTTCTAGAACAAAATGGCATCCTCCACGCAGCATGGTGTAGAATTGTATTCCTTACTAAAAATGTCATGGTACGCCACTCACTGTTTGCGTACACTAATAAGTCAAGTGTATGCAAACAGATATAAAGGTAATTGAAATATTAAGGAGGTTGCAAATGGAAATATAAAACAAATTAGAGAAAATGATCGTCTTATGGGATGGAAAAAAAAGATGGACATATAAGCTGGCAGTGGGATATAATGCCCCAATCCACACACAAAATCGAAGAAAGACCCTGTTTCAGGACATGAAATAAGTCTAGCAACCCACCTATGTAATATATTCAAATAATACTGCATGGTTGGAGTAGTACTGTGAATAGATATACTAGAGAGAGAGATACAGTCTGTCATATAAACATGTTAAAATCATGTCGGTATTCATGGAATTGTTTGTGAGTGCTGCACTGTGTTCCAGTATGCGCCAGAAGGCAGCATTTCCCCAGATTATTTTTTCCCTTGAAAGAGCAATGCCCTTGGATTTCTGTAGGGTAGTTAGGTCTCCTTTAGAATTCCAGCATTTCTTGTAAGCTACTTTCACTATTGCAAATGCATTTAAGTACTTGAGTGCAGTACTCAGACACATAAAATAAATCTTAGAATAGGCAAATGAAACAAGTATTGTGTGCTGAATGAAATGTACTCTATAGACTGATCCAGACAGCTGTTTTTAATAAAATAAAATCAAGTATGAAATGTACAATACATTACAAAACACAGCATTGTAAACACCTTGGAACAGGGACTATCTCATACTCTGCTCTGCACAAGGCTGAGCACACTGTCCAAGCTCAACAAACAACAACAATGGTAACATCATAAGCTAAATCCTGCTCTTGGTTACACCTGTTCTACCTCACTGAAGTTAGTGAGAGCAAAACTTTGCCTTTCTTATGCATTTATCAATACTAGTCCTATCCATTTTTTTAAAAAAAATCCTGAACATGAATTTTAGGTAGCCTAATCACCCATTGTATGCCTAGCGCATTCTTAATCATATCCAACAGCTGACTGTGCAGTCATGGAGCATAGTTCCAAACAGTTCAAAAGCTCAATGACTTTAATCTCTATTGAGGACATCCCAGGTAACTAGTAGTATTCAAATGTGTAATATTACAAGGGATACATTTGGGATTTCAAATCAATCTGCTCTTGGAAAATGCATATCACTTGTCTTTTATTGTCATTCTTCATGCTGCATGACACCTGCTGTACCTTTCTTTTTGTGCACAAAGAGTCTGATCCTGCTGACCTTATTCAGACAAAGCTCTTTTTGATTCCAGTAGGATTTTGCCTGAGTTGGGACTGCAGGGTTGGGCCCACAAGCAGTCGGTGCTGTCTCACATAAAGTTGTTTTCCTTCAAGAAGGCAACAAGATACAACTCCATTTAAAATAGCTTGTAACAACTAGTTGTTCTGACAAGTTCCTTTGAAGTCAGTCACATTTTTAACAGCATTTCCTTTTCCTCAATTTAATGTGTATACACAGAAGTTATTCGCCATCGGGGTAAGCTAGATAAAATGAGACAATCAACCAAATTTGTAGGAGAAGGGAGATCTTCCAGGGATTAGTTGTCTGGTTTGCAAGAGATGTATCAACAAATTAGGTTAGAGTGCTTTACACAGGCATTGTGGCAGGTTTACAAAACAGAAAGACACATTTCACATATTAATTTCTCCCCTTTACATTTGATTTACATCAAAATATGTTGGAGGGGAGGGTTCCCTGTAATATTTCAGTTTCTTATTTACTTGGCATAGTTCTTTTTATGCTGTTACTTCAGACATGTTAGAACAGTATGTCCATTTTTATTTATATGAAGAGCTACATTTAACTATATGTGTGATGGGCTTTGGGTTTTCATTTCTGTGCATAAGATGTATCAATTTTGAAAATAACAATGTCCTGTTCTGCCATCCTCATGATGAATAGTAACTTACTTCATGAGTAATGCTGCTGAAACCAGTGTTACTACTCAATGTGAGTAAAGGTGGCAGAACTGGGCACCAGCAACTTAAGACCTATAAATAATTATCTTAAAAATTCTTAACATAAGTATGAGATCTTTCTTTGTGAACACGCTCTCTGTGCTCCCCTCCCCCGCAACAGCCTAAATATTATTTTTGTTGTCCAGATGCCATAGTCACAGAAGGTGGAGAAAATTTTAGCCAGGGGCAAAGACAGCTGTTCTGCTTAGCACGGGCATTTGTGCGGAAGACAAGTATCTTCATCATGGATGAAGCCACAGCATCTATTGACATGGCAACCGTGAGTTCAGAGTTTCAAGTTTTTTTATATGGCACATGATTTTTCAGATAGGGTAGCCACACTATTGTTAGTAACCAGAGATGAAACTTATGTAAAATATTTCTACTTAATATTGTGTGAACACACGTTTTCTTGCAAGTGTGTTTACAAGCTGGCTCCATCATAGACATTGACCATATATGAGAGTCACTGTTAACTAGTCTGACAAATCTATCTTACTAGGGGTTGATAGTCCCTCACTATATACTAAATTGAAGCATTGGTGCAAATGTTTTTGTATTGACAGTTCAGTTTTCTAAAGTAAATAAGTCCTTCAGAGGCTTAGCTATGATGATCAGTTGAGGACAAACTTGGCTGGTAATGTTATGCCTCCTCCAACTTGTACTAGCCAAGCATATCAAGTTTCTTGGTGAATGCTTCAGCATGATGGAGAAAACAAGTGATGAAGTTTTCTCCCTGCAGGGGGCTGAAAGTAAGGTCAAGTAAATAAATAAGAAATAAAAAAGACCTGTTAGATCACTGCATCTATTCTCCTGCAAGTGCAAGCTAGAGTCCCTAGTAGAAGATAAACTGCACACTAGTACTGCCGTGGCTGGTCTTAGCCAAAAACAATAGAATATTCTAAGCTGATTTGTTCCCAGTTACGTTAAACTCTGTTATCAAAGACTGTCATAAGGTATGTTGAGATCCTCAGAAGGAAGGCAGTACATAAGTGCAGAAAATTATTGTAGTGGTTTATTAGAATAAATAAAAATCTTTAGTATCAGTTGGTGTAAGTTACTGTTGTGTAGAGCCTTGAGACTGTGGTGCTGAGAGCCAAGGTTGCAGTTACCCACAGACCAGTTAAAACACATTTTGAATGTTGATGTATTAAACAAGCAGTACATTCACTGGGGCACGAGAACCCTGGGTGAACATGCTGTGAGGACAGCTAAGTATTTTAAGACTGTCTTAAAGACCTCCTTTGCTGTTGTACTGGCCAGGTACATCTAGCAAAACACACCTCCAGTGCTGTCAGCTGTATCAAGTATATCATAACGTTCCATTGCTTTCAGCGGGACAGAAAGAATGCACAGCATGAATACCAGAATGGAGCAGGATTGGCAGCAAAGTGAATATTCCTTTGCAACAACATGATTTAAAACATAGTCTTCAACTTTAAAACAGACATAGTGATATGTCCCTTCTTTGTAAAGTGCCTTGGGGTCAGTAAAGGAAAAGTGCTATGTAAGAGCTAACTAAGTAGTAGTATCAAAATTCAATAAGTTGGGGTTGCTCACAGAATTCGGCTCATTCTGGATGATCTTTCTAGAATACCCTAATTTAGCATGCTATTAATTTCTGATATTTTTATTGTTATTAAAAAAAACTTAGTATTGTTTGACACTTGTTTTTATTTTTATGCCCATCACTGTAGAATCTGTTATTTTAAAATAATAATTGTTTTTCCTTTATGTAGGAGAACATTCTTCAGAAAGTTGTAATGACTGCGTTTGCAGACCGTACTGTGGTAACCATAGCAGTAAGTACACTCTATGTGGCTTCTTCAAATGCAAACAAGTACCTGAAATGTAAAACAATGCATCATGTACTTTGTTAATTTCTCTGATTCTCTAGTCTGTTGCTTTCTAATATGGCACTTATTTAATTAAAAATTACATTTATTTTCCATTTAAACCATTTAGAAAGTAGATCATATATTTGTATTTTAAATATTTAACGCATAATCCTGAAATGTGTTTAACAATAGTAATTACCATTGACTTCAAAGGACCATATATAAGGATATTGTGTATTTTCTGTGACATTCATTTTAGGCCAAATTCAACTGTGGTTTAACTCCACTATCTTCAATGGGAATTGTACATGCCTATCTGGGAATAAAATTTGGCCCTTATTAAGCCATCATACAGTTTAATTTAAGAACAAAAATGACAATAGAGTTTTACTGTTGGATAGTAGTAATTAGTTGTTGGATAAGTTAAATAAGCATTTTAGCAACTTTAAAAATATTATTTGGTTTTATTGTTAAATATATCAAATTTATTAGCATATGTATTTTAAAATGATTAGAAATTATCTCAAACAGTAATAATTAGAATTAGCTAATAAAGAGAAGATTTTGAACTGAACCAAAGAAATGTACTTGACAGTCACGTCATTATTGATAAATATCTTTCAGTCCTTTATTTTCTAAAAATAAATGGGTCTTTGGGCAATGAAATAAGAGGTTATTATATATTTTTAAAATGTTAAAGCTATATTATGATTGACATTTTTTGCAAACAAAAGTCAGGAAATTCATAGTTAGAGTTACTATAGAAATCATAACTTGGCCTTCTTGCATGTATGTAATATTACGTATTAGTGTACACAGTGTTATTTTATACACATTGAATGTGGTTAATATATAATTGCTGCAGGAATCTTAATTTAGAATTTCATGACTTCTCTTCATTAACATTTTTAGGTAGTGTTGCACTGAGTTTTTTGCATTTGAGTTCCTTGTTTTGTTTGTTTGGGGATGTGTGGAGGGAAGGTTTTTTGGTTGTGTTTGTCTTTTTTTAAAGTTGCCAGTGCGCACACATTTTTATTAGTCTCTGGGTTCTATAACAGGTTTTAAAATACACAATTCATACACAAATATTTTTAAATAAACCCAGTTTACTACAACCCCAGTTGTAAATGTAATCTCAGCAGCTGCATTTGCTTTAGAAACACAGTCATCCTAATAAAGATGAAGTGATAAATTGTAGGAAAAGGGCCATATTTGTCTAATCCGTATTTAGCAATATCAAAATACAGTAAAAGTGCATCTGTAGCCCTGACTCTGCAGGTGATTCCATGCGTGCAGATTCCCAGGCTTGCACAGAGCTCCATTGACTATGCATGGGTTACAGGGATCCACACCCATGGAGTCAGTTTCAGGATTAGAGTCTAAATATATATCTACATAATTGGCATAGTAATGAGCTTTCACTAAATGGAATTAAGTCATCTCCATCAAGCTTGAACTTTGATAGGAATACTGATTTCTAGAATTTCTGATTTCTGTCTTATCTTGCACAGTTATAATCAATACACTGAACTTGTGTTTCATTTGTTTACTTTTCAGCACAGGGTACACACTATTCTGAATGCAGACTTAGTCATTGTAATGAAGAGAGGGGATATTTTGGAGTATGATAAGCCTGAGGTTCTTTTGGAGCAAGAAGACAGTGTGTTTGCTTCTTTTGTACAAGCCGATAAATAATAAGATAAAGTGAAGCCTTTCAAAGTGCAATTGTATTACTCATTTTCTAATTATGTAAATTACCTGTAAATAAAATACTGATTATTTCATAATAAAATACTGAGTTTTTCCATTCTTGAAATAACCTGAGTGGGTCTCTGTTATCTGTTAATGAATTATCCATGTGCCTTTCCTTTTTGTTTGCTGGATTATTTTGGTACTAAGGACCAGTGAATTGGGTGATTTGAGATGAATACATAGCTGAAATGTGGCACAATGTACTGCAAATATGAACAACTGATACAGGGTTTGTTTTATTACTAACAATGAAACCTCTGCTGATAATATTTCATTACTGCATTTTTTTTTCCTGAGAATAGCAGGTGCAACTCTAAGGAAATTGCTCTCTCTCCATATTTAAAGCAATAACCACTTAGTCTCAAAAGTTGCAATTCCAGCTCCCTATTAAGTAATAGTTCTGGAGACTAAAGTGGATTGGAGATAGAAAGAGATACATTACAGCCTTAAGGTGTCAGGTGTTCATGCCTGGAGCTCTGATGAAATATTTTCCTATCTCTAATATACATTGAAACAACTCAATTTCAACTCTGCTCTTTCTCTGCCATCACAAAGATCAGGGTGGGATAGGTGCTCCGCAGAAAATACGAAAAAATATGCAATAGTACAGTAAAAGTGGTTAAAAGCAATAGAACTGCTGGTGCCTCACAGTTTGGGTGTGGAAGGACACTTGAGATCTATAATTCATGGGGGGAGAAGTTATATTTGCATTTTTTCTCAGGATCCAATTATCTAATACACCCCCACAATGATACTTTGTACAGTAATTCACTCTTGTAACTGGACCTTTTGTTGTGTCATAGATGATGCTAAGTTTATCCCTATTCTGTATACGACAAAGTACTCACTTAGACAGCAGCAGGTAAGAGGTGCATCAAAGGTTGTTGTTTTTTTTCCTAAAGCATTGATTTCCTTAGTCTACCACTCTCTGAGGCTATTAATAATTCCCTTTCTTTCTTCATACAGTATACTGTTACTTGTTGATTCTGATCATGTCCCCTTAGCCTCTTCTTTACTACATTGCATCCAGTTAGCATCCTCAGTCATAACCCATGTCCCTTATTCTCATTCAAGCTATCTAATTTCAGCCTGTATTGAGCTGTACTATCTAGAAATGTGGCCAAAATCTTCAATACAAAGACCCCTCCCAAACACTGGAGAAGTTCAGAATCTGCCCAGGATTTTGATCTAAACTTCAGAGCTGCCCTCTCAGCCCTTCTGCCATCCCTGTTCCCATAATGGGTCAAAGCAAAACCATGGGCCCAAACTATGGGATGTTTGAAATCTAGATCTGAATTTTGAGATTCAGCCTCATCTCTAGTGTTGTTAATTAGCAGGATGAGCTCTGAAAGACCTTGAAAGACCTCTTTACTCACACAAATAGATGGAGTGAGCCCAGGACAGCTAGAGAATAGAATTCCTTTTCTCTTGACCTCTTCTAAGTACATTCAAGAGCTGTATTGGGTGCATCTTCTGTGAGATCATGTGCTTTGCTGATGTTCCCCATTTGCTATCATTAATACTATATGGATTAGAGAGGGCCATAAACTAAAACCCCAGCTCCCATCACTCCGTTTTTCTAGTCTATTCTACATAATTTCTCATTCTGTTCTTATCACAGTAGTACCTGAGCACCCTACAGTAATGAATTAAGTGGTGTTCCTGACATCTGGCATGTGTAGTTTGTTCTTTCTCTCATTCTCTCACCAGGCAGAGAATTGTGTATGCAGTGGAGTGTTTAGTTCTGGCAGGGTTTTGGTCCTTGTGTAACCCACACACCTTCTGGGTGTTTTGTTCTGTCCCAGCTAGTGGCACTGAGATCACTTAGAGAAAAAGAGAGAAAGCAATTAATAAGTCTGCTCTACAGTGTTGGCAGTAGTATGCAACAATACAGTAAAAGGGGTTGAAAGCAATAAAACTGCTGATGTCTGACAGTTTGGGTGTGGAGGGATGCTTGAGATCTATAATTCATGGGGGGAGTAGTTATCACTCACTCATGCCCATCACCCCAATCGGGGTATGGGCCGCCAACAACAGATCTCCAGAGTCCTCTATCCTGGGCCATTCGTTCTAACTGGTTCCAGGTATAGCCCATTTTTTTGCTATCAGCCTGAAGGTCACGTCGCCAGGTGTTTCTTGGACGGCCTCTTTTCCACTTGCCTTGGGGGTTCCACCGCAGTGCCTGTCTGGTGATGTTAGTTGGCTGCTTGCATAGTGTGTGTCCTATCCAACCCCACCTTCTCCTTCTGATTTCTTCCTCCTCGCTAATGCCTAATAGGGTCAGGTTGTTGCTCCTCATCTCTGCTGCAACCTGCGCCGTCTTTCCTGACTCGTACATGGTCCTCACATTCCATGTGCCTATGGTAATCCTCCTGGTTGCAAGAAGGGTAATCAGCTTAGTGGCTTCCTGATGGCTTTTACCACCCAGCGTCATGCATCTTCGAATTGAAGACCCTTGTTTTTCCAGGGTAAAAGTCTTTGTTGTCTCTATTTTTGGCGTTTCTGTAGCAGGTTGATTTTTTTAGGGGGTGGAGTTGCTAGCCCCACACCCAACCCTCCTCCTTTATCCTGACTTGGGACAGGCAGATGGCCCCAAGGGACCTCTCTGGTGGAGTTGGAGTAGTTATATCTGCATTTTTTTCTCAGGATCCAGTTATCCAATACACCCCCACAATGATACTTTGTACAGTAACAGAGGGGTAGCCATGTTAGTCTGGATCTGTAAAAGCAGCAAAGAATCCTGTGGCACCTTATAGACTAACAGACGTTTTGGAGCATGAGCTTTTGTGGGTGAATACCCACTTCGTCAGATGCATGTAGTGGAAATTTCCAAGGGCAAGTATATATATATATATATGCAAGCAAGCTAGAGATAATGAAGTAGTTCAATCAGGGAGGATGAGGCCCTGTTCTAGCAGTTGAGGTGTGAAAACCAAGGGAGGAGAAACTGGTTTTGTAGTTGGCAAGCCATTCACAGTCTTTGTTTAATCCTGAGCTGATGGTGTCAAATTTGCAGATGAACTGAAGCTCAGCAGTTTCTCTTTGAAGTCTGGTCCTCAAGTTTGTTTGCTGCAGGATGGCCACCTTAAGGTCTGCTATAGTGTGGCCAGGGAGGTTGAAGTGTTCTCCTACAGGTTTTTGTATATTGCCATTCCTAATATCTGATTTGTGTCCATTTATCCTTTTCTGTAGAGACTGTCCAGTTTGGCCAATGTACATAGCAGAGGGGCATTGCTGGCATATGATGGCGTATATTAAATATATATGTATATTACCTCATTATCTCTAGCTTGCTTGCATATATATACCTGCCCCTGGAAATTTCCACTACATGCATCTGACGCAATGGGTATTCACCCACGAAAGCTCATGCTCCAAAATGTCTGTTAGTCTATAAGGTGCCACAGGATTCTTTGCTGCTTTTGTACAGTAATTCACTCTTGGTTGGTGCTGTACCAGTTGGCTTTTAGCTCATGCGGTAGAGCAGGGGTCCCCAATGTGGTGCCCGTGGGCACCATGGTGCCCGCTGGGGCATCTACGTGCACCTACGTACTGGCCGGCAGATGAGCATCCGCCAAAATGCCTCCGACGAGCTGCGTCATCCAGAGGTGTTGCCGCCGAAATGCCACCGATTTTTGTTGGCATTTAGGCAGCGACGCCTCTGGGTGATGATGCTTGTCAGCAGTATTTTGGTGGCGACACCTATTGACGTTGCCGCTTGTCGGTGGCATTTTGGCGGATTCTCGGCCACCGCCATGGTCCTCCGTGGCTCGGCGTCTGGCACCTGCCAGACAAAAAAGGTTGGGGACCACTGCAGTAGAGGCTCATGTACTAAGCTCCAGAGGTCCCAGGTTCAATCCCACCCACTGGCAACCAGGGTCTGTTGGCATTACGCTTGCAATAGCCAGTGTTGCTGAGGAGATGTGCTTCAAGGTTTGATACTAGTTGGAGTTTCCCAAAAACTGTTGGCTTCATTCCCATGTACACTTCATTGCTATAGTCCAGATAAGAGGTGATGGAGTGTATAATAACCAATGCAAGGTCATCACCTGCTGGGATGGGATGGTAGAAAGCAGAATCTAGCTGGGAAGCACAAGGGCTGACTGCTTCAGGAGTGGGCAGGACAGCCAATCAGAGGAGATTTCTTTGTAGACTGATAGCTTTTTCTAATAAAAGGGTCAGAAACCCACAGTCTGCAGGGGGAAACCATAGTGTTCACAGATCTGTGAGTGCCAGAACCAAGTTCTGAGAGACTGTGGAGCCCAATAATTGCCATTTGGAGGAATTGAAACATCCCCCGGGCAGAGAGAGGTGGTTTTAGTTTATAAATTCTGTGGCTGCACCTTATTTGTTTCATCTGCTTTGTTGAAGTAGCAGCCCACATCACAAGTTTCAATTCACCACTGCTATGCTGCCCAGTAACAAGAGTTGAAACAGTTAGGCAAATCCATAGGATTGCCAGCCACCTGTGAGGAGGGAGACTTTAGGCTAAATAAGCCTGTTCAGGCACTACCTGTTCATCATACTAATGATAAAGGCCCTTGAGTTTTTAAAGGGCCATAGAACCACTACAGCTTTCCTGTTAAAATGCTGAAGATTGTTCCAGTGCTCCCAACCACCCCCTTCCCAGAGGCAGGCCAGGCTTGTGATAAAATAACAATACATAATGCATGCTATTTCCAAACATTAGTTAATCCTCACAACACCCTATGAGGCAGGTAAACATGTACTACTATGCCCCTGTCATAGTATAATTCCCAAACCTGGACCTTAGCGTCCAAAATATGGGTACTAGCATGAATTCCCCTAAGCTTAATTACCAGCTTAGATCTGATAGGCTGCCACCAATGAGGATTCTGAGTACCTGATAAACTCTGGTCTCCCAAAACCTTCCCTGGGGACCCCAAGACCCAAATTCCTTGAGTCTCACAACAAAGGGAAATAAACCATTCCCTCCCCACTCTTTACCTCCTCCCAGATCTCCAGCAGAAATACAATTTAAAATACTTTCACCCAAATACACATTAAAACTCTACCAGCCAGATACACAGTTGCAAATACAGAAAAACAATTAAAAAGACTAAACTGTCTTTCTACTTTTGTACTTACAAAATTGGAACAGAAGATTAGAGAGCCTGTAGGTTCCCTCCACCGGGATTTGAAAGTTTCTTGTCTCCTGATTGGTCCTCTGGTCAGGTGTTACAGGTCACTGTTGGTTAACCCTTTAGAGGTGAAAGAGACATTAACCCTTAGCTATCTGTTTATGACACGTCACCTAAATCGCAGACAGTGGGGAACCTCACTGGCGGTGATTTCTTCCTAGAACTTTAGAATAAACAGATTAATACAACACATGCACCTTTACATATACTACTAACTATGTAAACTACAAGACTTTCTACATTTCAAGGACAAAGTTCAACCAGTGGATTCTGGGAAACTTTCATGAGAGAGTGCATCAGCTACTTTGTTAGAAGCTCCTGAAATGTGTTGAATTTCAGAATTAAAATCTTGGAGAGCTAAACTCCATCGAAGCAGTTTTTTGTTGTTCCCCTTGGCAGTATGAAGCCACTTTAGCACAGCATGGTCGGTTTGTAGCTGGACCTGCCGTCCCCAAACGTATGGGCGTAGCTTTTCCGGGGCATATATAATGGCGTAGTATTCCTTTTCACTGACTGACCAGTGACTTTCCCTCTCAGACAGTTTATTGCTGACAGGATGGAAGTTGTGATCCGGTCCTTCCTGCATGACAACTGCTCCTATACCATGCTCAGATGCATCTGTGGTTACTAGGAATGGTTTGTCGAAGTCCGGGGCCCTTAGCACAGGGTCAGACATGAGCATGGCCTTAAGCTGGGTAAAGGCCTTCTGACACTTATCAGTCCACTTAACTGCATTGAGCTGGGTTTTTTTGGTCAGGTCGGTCAGTGGGGCAGCGATTTGGCTGTAGTGTGGTACAAATTGCCATAATACCCGGCCAAGCCTAAGAAGGATTGGACCTGTTTCTTGAACTTTGGGACAGGCCACTTATGGATAGCATCCAGCTTGGCCTGTAGGGGTTTATGGTTCCTTGACCCACCTGGTGTCCCAGGTAAGTCACTCTGTTTTGGCCTATTTGACACTTTTTGGCCTTAACAGTTAGTCCGGCCTGCCTGATGTGCACAAAGACTTTTTTTAGGTGTTCTAGGTGTTCATAGACTCATAGACTCATAGACTCTAGGACTGGAAGGGACTTCGAGAGGTCATCGAGTCCAGTCCCCTGCCCTCATGGCAGGACCAAATACTGTCCATCCCTAATAGACATTTATCTAACCTACTATTAAATATCTCCAGAGATGGAGATTCCACAACTTCCCTAGGCAATCTATTCCAGTGTTTAACTACCCTGACAGTTAGGAACTTTTTCCTAATGTCCAACCTAAATCTCCCTTGCTGCAGTTTAAGCCCATTGCTTCTTGTTCTATCATTGGAGGCTAAGGTGAACAAGTTTTCTCCCTCCTCCTGATGACACCCTTTTAGATACCTGAAAACTGCTATCATGTCCCCTCTCAGTCTTCTCTTTTCCAAACTAAACAAACCCAATTCCTTCAGCCTTCCTTCGTAGGTCATGTTCTCAAGACCTTTAATCATTCTTGTTGCTCTTCTCTGGACCCTCTCCAATTTCTCCACATCTTTCTCGAAATGCGGTGCCCAGAACTGGACACAATACTCCAGTTGAGGCCTAACCAGCGCAGAGTAGAGTGGAAGAATGATTTCTCGTGTCTTGTTTACAACACACCTGTTAATGCATCCCAGAATCACATTTGCTTTTTTTGCAACAGTATCACACTGTTGACTCATATTAAGCTTGTGGTCCACTATGACCCCTAGATCTCTTTCTGCCATACTCCTTCCTAGACAGTCTCCTCCCATTCTGTATGTGTGAAACTGATTGTTCCTTCCTAAGTGGAGCACTTTGCATTTATCTTTATTGAACTTCATCCTGTTTACCTCAGATCATTTCTCCAATTTGTCCAGATCATTTTGAATTTTGACCCTCTCCTCCAGAGCAGTTGCAATCCCTCCCAGTTTGGTATCGTCCGCAAGCTTAATATGCGTACTTTCTATGCCAACATCTAAATCGTTGATGAAGATATTGAACAGAGTCGGTCCCAAAACAGACCCCTGCGGAACCCCACTTGTTATACCTTTCCAGCAGGATTGGGAGCCATTAATAACTACTCTCTGAGTACGGATATCCAGCCAGTTATGCACCCACCTTATAGTAGCCCCATCTAAATTGTACTTTCCTAGTTTATCTATAAGAATATCATGTGAGACCGTATCAAATGCCTTACTAAAGTCTAGGTATATCACATCCACCGCTTCTCCCTTATCCACAGGGCTCGTTATCCTATCAAAGAATGCTATCAGATTATAGACTCATAGACTCTAGGACTGGAAGGGACCTCGAGAGGTCATCGAGTCCA
Organism: Gopherus evgoodei; assembly: GCF_007399415.2. NCBI lineage: Eukaryota > Metazoa > Chordata > Testudines > Testudinidae > Gopherus > Gopherus evgoodei. The sequence goes on along the minus strand of NC_044325.1, from coordinate 108,161,762 downwards.
GTCCCCTGCCCTCGTGGCAGGACCAAATACTGTCTAGACCATCCCTGATAGACATTTATCTAACCTACTCTTAAATATCTCCAGAGATGGAGATTCCACAACTTCCCTAGGCAATCTATTCCAGTGTTTAACTACCCTGACAGTTAGGAACTTTTTCCTAATGTCCAACCTAAATCTCCCTTGCTGCAGTTTAAGTCCATTGCTTCTTGTTCTACCATTGGAGGCCAAGGTGAACAAGTTTTCTCCCTCCTCCTGATGACACCCTTTTAGATCCCTGAAAACTGCTATCAGGTCCCCTCTCAGTCTTGTCTTTTCCAAACTAAACAAACCCAATTCCTTCAGCCTTCCTTCATAGGTCATGTTCTCAAGACCTTTAATCATTCTTGTTGCTCTTCTCTGGACCCTCTCCAATTTCTCCACATCTTTCTTGAAATGCAGTGCCCAGAACTGGACACAATACTCCAGTTGAGGCCTAACCAGCGCAGAGTAAAGAATGACTTCTCGTGTCTTGTTTACAACACACCTGTTAATGCATCCCAGAATCATGTTTGCTTTTTTTGCAACAGTATCACACTGTTCACTCATATTAAGCTTGTGGTCCACTATGACCCCTAGATCTCTTTCTGCCATACTCCTTCCTAGACAGTCTCTTCCCATTCTGTATGTGTGAAACTGATTGTTCCTTCCTAAGTGGAGCACTTTGCATTTATCTTTATTGAACTTCATCCTGTTTACCTCAGACCATTTCTCCAATTTGTCCAGATCATTTTGAATTTTGACCCTGTCCTCCAGAGCAGTTGCAATCCCTCCCAGTTTGGTATCGTCCGCAAACTTAATAAGCGTACTTTCTATGCCAACATCTAAATCGTTGATGAAGATATTGAACAGAACCGGTCCCAAAACAGACCCCTGCAGAACCCCACTTGTTATACCTTTCCAGCAGGATTGGGAGCCATTAACAACTACTCTCTGAGTACGGTTATCCAGCCAGTTATGCACCCACCTTATAGTAGCCCCATCTAAATTGTACTTTCCTAGTTTATCTATAAGAATATCATGCGAAACTGTATCAAATGCCTTACTAAAGTCTAGGTATATCACATCCACCGCTTCTCCCTTATCCACAAGGCTCGTTATCCTATCTCCTATCCTATCCTATCCTATCCCATCTCCCAGGTCTTGTTCCCCACTTACCTGTGGGCTTTGCTCACCTGTCCCTGTCGAACCTAGTTTAAAGCCCTCCTTACTAGGTTAGCCAGTCAGTGCGCAAATAAGGCCTTTCCCCGCTTCGAAAGGTGAATGCCATCTGTTCCTAGCAGTCCTTCCTCAAATAGCATCCCGTGGTCGAGGAAGCCAAAGCCCTCCTGGCGACACCATCTTCGCAGCCAGGCATTCACCTCCACGATGCATTAATTTGACATGACTTGTTCTTTACAAATCCATGCTGGCTATTCCCTATCACCTTACCACCTTCCAAGTGTTTGCAGATGAATCTTTAATTATCTGCTCCATTATCTTCCCTGGCACAGAAGTTAAACAAACTGGTCTGTAGTTTCCTGGGTTGTTTTTATTTCCCTTTTTATAGATGGGCACTATATTTGCCCCCTTCCAGTCTTCTGGAATCTCCCCCGTCTCCCTTGATTTCCCAAAGATAATAGCTAGAGGCTCAGATACCTCCTTTATTAACTCCTTGAGTATTCTAGGATGCATTTCATCAGGCCCTGGTGACTTGCAGGCATCTCACTTTTCTAAGTGATTTTTTACTTGCTCTTTTTTTATTTTATCTTCTAAACCTACCCTCTTCCCGTAAGCATTCACTATATTAGACATTCCTTCAGACTTCTCAGTGAAGACCGAAACAAAGAAGTCATTAAGCATCTCTGCCATTTCCAAGTCTCCCGTTACTGTTTCCCCCTCCTCACTGAGCAGTGGGCCTACCCTGTCCTTGGTCTTCCTCTTGCTTCTAATGTATTGATAAAAAGTCTTCTTGTTTCCCTTTATTCCCATAGCTAGTTTGAGCTCATTTTGTGCCTTTGCCTTTCTAATCTTGCCTCTGCATTCCTGTGTTTTTTGCCTATATTCATCCTTTGTAATCTGACCTAGTTTCCATTTTTTATATGACGCCTTTTTATTTTGTAGGTCACGCAAGATCTCGTGGTTAAGCCAAGGTGGTCTTTTGCCACATTTTCTATCTTTCCTAACCATCAGAATAGCTTGCTTTTGTGCCCTTAATAGCGTCCCTTTGAAAAACTGCCAACTCTCCTCAGTTGTTTTTCCCCTCAGTCTTGATTCCCATGGGACCTTACCTATCAGCTCTCTGAGCTTACCAAAATCCGCCTTCCTGAAATCCATTGTCTCTATTTTGCTGTACTCCCTTCTACCCTTCCTTAGAATTGCAAACTCTATTATTTCATGATCACTTTCACCCAAGCTTCCTTCTACTTTCAAATTCTCAATGAGTTCTTCCCTATTTGTTAAAATCAAGTCTAGAACAGCTTCCCCCTTAGTAGCTTTTTCAACTTTCTGAAATAAAAAGTTGTCTGCAGTGCAGTCCAGGAACTTATTGGATAGGCTGTGCCTCGCAGTGTTATTTTCCCAACATATATCTGGATAGTTGAAGTCCCCCATCACCACCAAATCTTGGGCTTTGGATGATTTTGTTATTTGTTTGAAAAAAGCCTCATCCACCTCTTCCACCTGATTAGGTGGCCTGTAGTAGACTCCCAGCACGATATCACCCGTGTTTTTTACCCCTTTTAGCCTAACCCAGAGACTCTCAACACTCCCATCTCCTATGTCCATCTCTACCTCAGTCCAAGTGTGTACATTTTTAATATATAAGGCAACACCTCCTCCCTTTTTCCCTTGTCTATCCTTCCTGAGCAAACTATACCCATCCACACCAACATTCCAGTCGTGTGTATTATCCCACCAAGTTTCAGTAATGCCAACAATGTCATAGTTGTATTTATTTATTAGCACTTCCAGTTCTTCCTGCTTATTACCCATACTTCTTGCATTTGTATATAGGCATCTAAGATACTGGTTTGATCTTGCCTCCCAGCTTTGCCCTGACCCTCCTTTCTCTCTGCCATTATAGCCCATGCTCTCTCCTGTTTCCAACTCATCTCCCAGGTCTTGTTCCCCACTTACCTGTGGGCTTTGCTCACCTGTCCCCGTTGAACCTAGTTTAAAGCCCTCCTTACTAGGTTAGCCAGTCTGTGCGCAAATAAGGCCTTTCCCCTCCTTGAAAGGTGAACACCATCTGTGCCTAGCAGTCCGTCCTCGAATAGCATCCCGTGGTCGAGGAAGCAAAAGCCCTCCTGGCGACACCATCTTCGCAGCCAGGCATTCACCTCCATGATGCATCTGTCTCTGCCCGGGCCCCTACCTTCGACAGGAAGAATCGAAGAGAATACTACCTGCGCTCCAAACTCCTTAACTCCCAGAGCCCTGTAGTCACTCTTGATCTGCTCAGTGTCACACCTCACAGTATCATTTGTGCCCACATGGATGAGTAGCATGGGGTAGTAGTCAGAAGGCCGGATAATCTTCGACAATGCCTCTGTAACATCTCGGATACGGGCCCCTGGCGGGCAGCATACCTCCCGGGATGAACGGTCAGGGCGACAGATGGGTGTCTCCATCCCCCTCAGCAGATAGTCTCCAACCACCACTACCCTACGTTTCTTATTATCAGTGGTGGCAGCAGACCTCCCAGCCTTAGGGGTACGAGGCTTCGACTCCTTAACTGTTGGGGGTGATTCCTTCTCTCCTGTATCAAGAAGAGCATAACGGTCATCTATTACCACAGCAGGAGGGTTCGCAGCAGGGGTGGAGCACTGCCTGCTGCCAGAAGTAACCAGCTGGCTGTGTCCACCCTAAGCCATCTCCTCCTCCACTGGTGTGTCAGTAGTCCTGTGATCTGGGACAGCTATGTCAGCTGTCTCCACATGGATACTGTCCAGGAATTGCTCATGGATATGGATGTTCCTCAGCCTAGCCACCTCCTCCTGTAGCTCTCCCACCTGCTGCCTGACAGATTCCACCAGTAGGCAATCACATTGGATACCACCCCCAGCCTGGATATCAGTAAGTGGAAATTGCAAATTACAGTTTTTGCAAGCCCACACCAGAATCTAGGTAAAAGCATCCATGCTTTGGTGCTCTGTCTGGCTACAGGCGCAGGTGGAGGAGACAGAAGCAGTGCTGGCACAGGTGTTGCGGGTCCTCCTCACCATTGTAAGCCTCTCTCTGTCAAACTCTCTCAAATTCCCGTCTGCAGCTCCCGGTCCACTCTGCTCTGCTTTAAACAGAAAGGTTTAGGATGGGGCTTGGTTTATAGGTTCAGAGGACCAATGGGCCAGGAGTCAGAAAAAATGGCCACATCATCGAGGTAGGCAACTGCATATTCTCCCAGTCCTGCTAGTAGACAATCTACCAGCCTCTGGAAGGTGGTGGGTGCATTTCGCAGCCCGAAAGGAAGTACATTAAATTCATACACCCCAACATGGATGATGAATGCTGATCTTTCCTTGGCAGGTTCATCAAGCGGTACTTGCCAGTACCCCTTGGTTAAGTCTAATGTAGATATGAATTGGGCACGTCCCAACTTTTCCAATAGCTCATTGGTCCGTGGCATTGGATAGTTGTCTGGACGAGTTACCGCATTTAGCTTACAGTAGTCCACGCAAAAGCGTATTTCCCCATCTGGTTTGGGTACCAGAACCACTGGAGATGCCCATGCACTGGTAGATGAGCGGATTATACCCACCTGTAGCATGTTTTGGATTTCCCGTTCTATAGCACCTTGGGCATGAGGAGACACCCGGTAGGGTGGGGTTCTAACTGGGTGAGCATTACCTGTGTCAATGGAGTGGTATGCCCGTTCAGTCCGTCCTGGGGTGGCTGAGAACAATGGGGCGAAGCTAGTGCACAGCTCCTTGATTTGTTGCCACTGCAGACGTTCTAGAGTTGTGGAGAGGTTCACCTCTTCCACGCCACCGTCAGTTTTTCCTTCGTAGTAGACACCTTCAGGCCACTCAGCGTCATCTCCTCCCTGGACTGTAAACTGACAAACCTGTAAGTCTCTGAAATAAAAGGGCTTGAGAGAATTAACATGGTAAACTCTGGGCTTTAGGGAGGAATTTGGAAATGCTATGAGGTAGTTAACAGCTCCCAGGTGCTCTTGGACTGTGAATGGCCCTTCCCATGATGCTTCCATTTTATGGGCCTGTTGCGCCTTCAAGACCATAACCTGGTCTCCTACCTTGAAGGAACGCTCTCTGGTATGTTTGTCATACCAGGCCTTTTTTTCTTTTTGAGCATCCTTTAGGTTTTCTTTAGCAAGGGCTAAAGAGTGTCGGAGGGTGTTTTGTAGGTTGCTTACAAAGTCCAGAATGTTAGTTCCTGGAGAAGGCGTAAACCTCTCCCATTGCTGCTTCACCAACTGTAATGTCCCCTTAACCTCGTGACCATACACAAGTTCAAACGGTGAAAACCCTAAACTGGCATGTGGTACAGCCCTGTAGGCAAAAAGTAACTGCTGCAACACTAGGTGCCAGTCATTGGAGTGTTCATTGATGAATTTACGTATCATGGCCCCCAAAGTTCCATTAAACCTTTCCACCAGGCCATTGGTTTGATGGTAGTACGGGGTGGCAACCAAGTGGTTCACCCCATGAGTTTCCCACAGTTCTTTTATGGTCCCTGCCAGGAAATTAGATCCTGAATCTGTAAGGATGTTGGAGGGCCAACCTACCCTGGCAAAAATGTCTGTTAGGGCCTGGCACACAGTGTTAGCCATAGTGTTGCCTAGAGCTACTGCTTTCGGCCATCGGGTAGCAAAGTCCACGAAAGTCAGTACGTACTGCTTTCCTCTGGGTGTCTTTTTTGGAAAGGACCCAGAATATCCACAGCTACTTGCTGAAATGGGACCTCAGTTATGGGGAGTGGCTGGAGAGGGGCCTTGACCTGGTCTTGGGGCTTTCCCACTTTTTGGCATACCTCATAAGACCGGACATACTTGGCAACATCCTTGCCCATCCCCTCCCAGTGGAAGGACTTCCCCAACCAGTCTTTGGTTCTGTTCACCCCAGCATGGCCACTAGGATGATCATGGGCTAAGCTTAAAAGCTTTTCCCGGTACTTAGCTGCAACCTCCAACTGTTTTTGCGGATGCCAGTCTTCCTGGTGTCCACCAGAAAGAGTCTCCTTGTATAAAAGTCCTTGTTCTACAACAAACCAGGATCGATTAGAAGAGCTGAGAGGCGGTGGGGTACTCCGTGCCGCCGCCCAAGCTTTCTGAAAGCTGTCATCTGCTTCCTGCTCAGTCTGGAACTGTTCCCTTGAAGCTGGAGACACCAGTTCTTTCTTAGACTGTGGACTTGGGCTTGGTCCCTCTGGAAGTGATGTAGGTGATGGGGTTGTTTCCGTTGCTGGTGAGCCGCTCTCCGCTGTGCACCAGGGGGTATTTCATGCTTTGGCTGAGCCTCTTGGGTGTGGTTGTCTGTTGCTTCTGCCAGTTCAGGCTCGCTGGCGCCCTCTGGCGTTGGGGTTGAAGATGGGTTTGCAAGCACTGTCGTCAGTGCTGGCAAGGATTCTGGTGCTGGCTGCTTTTCCAGTTCCTGGTCTGGGACTGGAGGCACTGTGGCTGTTTCCGTGTTGGCATGGGATCTGGGTCCATTATCTCTGTCTGGGTCTCTTGTAACACAGACGGGGCCCCTGTGGATGGCTCAGGAACAGGAATAGGTCTGGAAGCTTGCCTGGTTTGGCTACATGTAACCATTCCCACTCTCTTGGTCCGATTTACCTGGTTGGCCAAATCTTCCCCCAGTAGCATGGGGACGGAATAATTGTCATAGACTGCAAAAGTCCACATTCCTGACCAGCCTTTGTACTGGACAGGTAGTTTAGCTGTAGGAAAGTCTACAGCTTGTGACATGAAGGGATAAATTGTCACTTGGGCCTTTGGGTTGATGAATTTGGGGTCGACAAAGGATTGGTGGATAGCTGACACTTGTGCCCCCATGTCTCTCCACGCGGTAACCTGCTTTCCGCCCACTCTCAAAATTTCCCTTCGCTCCAAGGGTATTTGAGAGGCATCTGGGCCTGGGGATCCTTGGGGTGATGGTGGTGTAATGAACTGCACTCGTTTGGGGTTCTTTGGGCAGTTGGCCTTTATAGTCCCAGTTCATTACACTTAAAGCATCTTCCAGCTGACTGGTCAGTGGGTCAAAGTGGGTTACTGGAGACTGGTGAGGTGGAAGAATAGGGAGTCTGTGGCTTTCCTTGGATTGTCGGTGGGATCTTGTGCTGCCCTCGGTTATAGGGTTTATTGTCGGTGTGCCCGCTGGGGTATTCGCTCCCCTTGACAGTAGGTTTTTTCTTTTCTGCCACTTCCATCCATTTGGCTCCAATCTCCCCCGCCTCGATTATTGTTTTGGGTTTCCCATCTCGGATGTACCTCTCTATTTCCTCAGGAATACCATCTAACAACTGCTCCATTTGTATCAGGAGGTGCAGCTCGTCCATATTGTTAACCTTTGTTTCTGATATCCAGGCCTCATAATTCTTTGCAATGTGGTAGGCGTGTCGGGGAAATGACACAACTCAGTTCCATTTTAGGGTTCTGAGCTGCCGACGGGCATGTTCAGGTGTTATCCCCATTCTGTATCTGGCCTTGGTTTGAAAAAAGTTTATAATCGTTCATGTTCTCCTTAGGCATTTCAGCCGCCACCTCTGCTAAGGGTCCACTGAGATGTGGCCTCAGTTCTACCATGTACTGGTCTTCAGAGATGCTGTACCCAAGGCAGGCCCTTTCAAAATTTTTTAAGAAGGCCTCAGTGTCATCACTTGCCTTGTAGGTGGGAAATTTCTTGTGATGTGGAACAATCATTGGCGCAGGGTTGTTAGGACTGGCTGGAGCATCCTGCCTGGCCTGCACCAAGTCCATTTCATGCTTTCTCTCTTTTTCCCTCTCTTCACTCTGTTTTTGTTGTTCTTCCAGTTTTTGGTGGTGTTTCTCCCTCTCTTGTTGGTGGGCTGCATCTTTGGCTGCTTGCTCTCTCTTGTAGGCTTCCTCTTTGGCTGCTTGCTCTCTCTTGTAGGCTTTCTCTTTGATTTTGTCTTCTCTTTCTCTCAGCTCCACCTCTTTTTCTCTTATTTCTATTTCTTTTTGTTTTCTTTCCATGTCTCGCTTGTGGTCAGCGTCTCTGATGTGTCCCTCTGCATCCAGTCTTGTCAGATCCTGTTTCAGGTCCTTGGTAGTCATGGTTCCTGCTTTCTTGTGTTGGGGTGCCCTCTGGTGTTTTACTGCCTGAACTGCTGCTTCTTTGTTGCCTAGCAACAGTGCCTTTCTAACTTTTTCTAAGTAGCCTTCCCTGATAAAACTAGAACAAAAAAAACCCTTTCATTTGCATATGTGTTCTGCTGGTGTAGTTGACTCACAGCTGGAGTTCTATTGTTTAACAAAAGACCCTTGTTAAACCTTAATGGCCCTTGCCTGAGGCAATCTCTATGCACAGCCAGAACGGAGCAAGGAAAAAAAATTCTCTGGCTGTAGGTTTAAAACAACAACAACCCCTCTCTCTGCTTACAAGCCAGCTAGCAGAGAAAAAAAATTAATAATCTTACTGGCTTTTGGATTCTTATCTTTCCCACCGCTGCCACCATGTCATAGTATAATTCCCAAATCTGGACATTAGCGTCCAAAATATGGGTACTAGCATGAATTCCCCTAAGCTTAATTACCAGCTTAAATCTGATAGGCTGCCACCAATCAGGATTCTGAGTACCTGATAAACTCTGGTCTCCCCAAACCTTCCCTGGGGACCCCACGACCCAAATTCCTTGAGTTTCACAACAAAGGGAAATAAACCATTCCCTCCCCCCTCTTTAACTCCTCCCAGATCTTTCCCACCCTGGGTACACTAGTAGATCACCGTGATTCAATTCCTTGAATCATCACATAGAGAGGAATGATACCTTCCCCCAGAGGCAATCCAGATTCAAGCTCCGTGAATCTAAAACAAAGGGATTCCACCCTGCCTCCCACCCTTCTCCTTCCCTGTTAAGTACAGACTCAATTCCCTTGAGCCTCAACAAGGGGGAAAAAATCAGGCAGGTCTTAAAAGCAAAACTTTTAATAAAAAGAAAGAAAAAATAAAAGGTCTATCTCTGCAATTTAGATGGTAAAAAGTTACAGGGTCTTTCAGCTTATAGACAATAGAAAGAAAGCTTTCTCCAGCTGTCATAAACAGATAGCTAAGGGTTAATGTCTCTTTCACCTGAAGCACCTGACCAGAGGACCAATCAGGAAACCGGATTTTTTCAACTTTGGGTGGAGGGAATTTTGTGTCTGGGGTCTTTGTTTCTGGCTGCCTGCTTTCTCTGAGCTTTGGAGAAGTAGTTTTACTTTCTAGTCTTCTGTTTCTAAGTGTAAGGACAAAGAGATCAGATAGTAAGTTATATGGTTTCTTTTCTTTGGTATTTGCATGAATATAAGTGCTGGAGTGCTTTGATTTGTATTCTTTTTGAATAAGGCTGTTTATTCAATATTCTTTTAAGCAATCGACCCTGTGTTGTGTCACCTTAATACAGAGAGAACATTTGTATGTATTTTTCTTTCTTTTTTATAAAGCTTTCTTTTAAGACCTGTTGGAGTTTTTCTTTACTTCAGGGAAATTGAGTCTGTACTCACCAGGGAATTGGTGGGAGGAAGAAATCAGGGGAAATCTGTGTGCGTTGGATTTGCTAGCCTGATTTTGCATTCCCTCTGGGGGAATAGGAAAGTCCTTTTTGTTTCCAGGACCGAAACGGAGAGGGGGAGTCACTCTGTTTGGATTCACAGAGCTTGTGTCTGTGTATCTCTCCAGGAGCACCTGGAGGGGGGAAGGGAAAAAGGATTATTTCCCTTTGTTGTGAGACTCAAGGGATTTGGGTCTTGGGGTCCCCAGGGAAGGTTTTTCAGGGGGACCAGAGTGCCCCAAAACACTCTAATTTTTTGGGTGGTGGCAGCAAGTACCAGGTCCAAGCTGGTAACTAAGCTTGGAGGTTTTCATGCTAACCCCCATATTTTGGACACTAAGGTCCAAATCTGGGACTAAGGTTATAACATGAATTACAGGGTCTTTCAGCTTATAGACAATAGAAAGAAAGCTTTCTCCAGCAGAAATACAATTTAAAATACTTTCACCCAAATACACATTAAAACTCTACCAGCCAGATACACAGTTGCAAATACAGAAAAACAATTAAAAAGACTAAACTGTCTTTCTACTTTTGTACTTACAAAATTGGAACAGAAGATTAGAGAGCCTGTAGGTATGTGCGGTCACTCTCAGAGCCTAGAGAGAACAAAGCAAAACCCCAAAACTACAAACAAAGGCTTCCCTCCACCAGGATTTGAAAGTATCTTGTCTCCTGATTGGTCCTCTGGTCAGGTGTTGCAGGTCACTGTTGGTTAACCCTTTACAGGTGAAAGAGACATTAACCCTTAGCTATCTGTTTATGACAGCCCCTCATAAAGATGGGTAACTGAGGCTCAGAAAGGCTGTTACTTGCCTAATACAAGTGAGTGAAAAGCCAGGTGTAAAATATAGTTCATTGTCTCCAAGGCCTCCATGTGTTCAACTCACTATCACATTGTCTCTCTAGTTTGCTGTGACTTTTATCAATAAGTGATACGTGCATATGGACTACCCTTTATCAAGGGCACCGACACCCACTGTAATCAACCTGTTTATTTAATTGCTAGACGACTACCCATCCTTACTCCTCCTCTTCCCTGATATAAAGAAGCAGTCTTTTGAGAATACACAAACTTCTAAACATTCTCAACATAAATGAGTCAGTAGAAGGCTGCCGTCAATTTTATTCTGGTATTGTCTTCAAGTAACTTCTGCTGCACATCCTTGTCATCTTCTTCCCTGGTGGGGAATTCACAGAATTTGGGAAATCTGGCATATCTGGGGAAATCCAGACTGAGTAGTGCACTAGAGTGTCATTTTCAAAAGATTGTTTTCTGCAACCAGCCATCTCAAATTTATCATGAGACATTTTTCATGCACTAATTATTCTCTTCCAGTGCCTCAGTGGGGAGCAGGAAAACCTGAAGACTGTTTGTGTTGCTTAAGTGGACGGTTACAAATTCCACTATGCAGATTTCAAGATTAGAAACGATGCCCTTTTTGCAGCATTGGCTTGTTGTTGTTTGTGCAATGCGACTGGGAAAATGGCATTAAACTGGATTGTGAGAATATACAACCAACAGCAGCTTCTAGCGCTAGGAACATTAAAAATGGGGAGGTACAATAGAGTTACATAGATAAAATGTGTCAGATCTGTCATTGCCACCTATATCTGGAGAGATGGAAAACAAGCACCAGGAAACATCCCCCTTGCAAAGAAACTTGGTGGCAAGGAGAGTTTCAGAAATTCCGCTGCAAAACTACAAGTACTGCTAGTGTGTTACAGCAGTAAAATTATTTAAAGTCATGTGCTACAGAAGACGATTCTATAGTGCGCAAGTGAGCATCATAGAATATGTATCATCTAAATTTGCTATAGCATATCATTAATGGTGAGAGGACACAACTAAAATACAATAAGAATAAAATTTCTCAGTGATAAAACTGTGTGAGGGCATTCAAAGTGGCTTCTGGATTTTACGGAGAAGATTCACATGAGAGTTAATATATGACAGTTGCCTCTGATTCATAGCTAATGATTTCCTTCTGCGTGGTAGCTTGCTGGTGAGTGAATGTGTGACCTTAGAGGCCTGATTAAATAAATGCCACTTAAGATTAATAGACTTAGCATGTGTTCCCAGCACTCTATATCTGTATTTTATATGAGACAGAAATACTTCCCTCATATCAAAGGCCAAATCCTAAGGGCTTCAAAGGGCCCTTATTCCTGTGAGGTTAAAATCCTGGGGTTGGTTAGACACATGCAGTGACCAGTGCAGAGCGGCTGCTCTGTGGTGAGAGCTGTGGAGCCCTAGAAGAAGGTTGGAAATTCACTGTCCTTTAGGGGATCATTGGTCCCTGTCTTCCCAGAGATTAGTAATGCATGAGGCAGCAGCATATTAGCCCCACAAGACTAAATTATTTTGCATGTCTTGGGGGGTCTGATGCCCCCACTACCACCCTTTTCCTTGGAAGGAGTTTCTCAGGATTATTATTTAACTCAGAAGCTACTGTGCAGAGGGAAGCTTACCACTTCTCAAGCCATTTACCTATCCTTGGGCATGGAGCCTGGCTGGGGCATGAAGCTATTTCTGGAATCTGGACCTGCTGAGTTGCAGTCAGGATTTGCCTATAGTGCTGCAATATGGAAATGATTCCACTATGATAAATATTAGCATTATAAAAATCAGCGTTTTAATAACATTTAATTCTATTTCAAGAGAGGACGTATTATTGTCTCGTGGACAAGAGGAATCAGGACTCCTAGGGTGAAATTCTGGCTCCACTGATGTTAGGATAATGTGACTATCAGTCACTTAGAATCCCCAGTTCTGCTAATGACTTACTTTTTAACGCACACTTTCGCTCTCTCTGCATCATTTTACTCATCTGTAAAACTACACTGATAATACTTTGATCTCATGGGGGGGCTGCAAGGCTCAATTCATATTTTGAAGCACTTTGTGGTCCTTGGAGTAAAGGTCTAATATAAGTGCAAAGTAAATAGTACTATCACAGTGCCATTTTAATGTTATTTTATAGTTATGGGTCCATCATTAAAAAAAACACAATTCCCATACAAAATGATTCAGCAAGGCAAAACAACAAGAAAAATGTACAAGAATATAAAATCCATTTTGTAGGAGCAAAAGGTCCCATCTTTATTCAGTGCGTCAACCCTCAGGCTGAGGGGCTGTTCCTGTGAGCTTATAAGGGTGTAATCCCTTATTTGTCCTACACCACTTAAATCAAAACCAGGTTGGCTCATAAAGAACTGTCACTTTTTTTTCTTCTAAATATCTATTACTTGATCCATAAAGACAGGGCTCCCCTTTATTCTGCTATTTAAATTATTCATCAAAACGTCACTGGTTTTGCTGTCCCAGACTGAAGTTATGTGCACAGACAACCAGTGCTGGTGGTGGAGAACAACAGAGTAAGTGGGTAAGTGACAGCCACCAGAGGTGAGAGACACTGAAACCCTCTGCCAGGTCTGCAAGACTGAGAATTCTTGAAAGGAAAGTAGAAAGCCAGCTCATCCTTGCTAGTGCAGCCCATGTCAGGGCTGGCCCTAGACTAATAGCGAGCAATGTCTTTGGCACCCCACCCCTCCTCCTCTTGTTAAACTTCTGAATGCCTTATTTTTATTGCATTTGTAGCCTATTTCACCCTGAGCACAGCGCCCTAGGCGCTCGCCTGCCCCTAAATATGACTCTGGCTCATGTTAGCCTATTTCAAAGTTCCACTTCTGGTTTATTGCCCCAAGCATTGAAATTAGTGCACTAGTGAGCTAGCTTCCTTTTGGCACAAAGGGTGTCAGGCTTTTTTTTTTTTTCTTTCTTTTCAGTTTCACTTCAAGTGAATGTAATTACTGCCCTCTGGAGGACAATAGAAAGAATAAGAAAATGATTTTGTGATTGATCGATCGATTGATTTCAACAAGGGCCTGATTGTCTAGTGCCTCAGCACCTTAGTAGTGTTATTATTTGGGAATTTATAGCTTTGTAAAGTGTGTATAAAACATTAAGTAAGTATAGAAGCATTTTACATGCACTTTGCACTTACGTTACACAGGTATAAGTAACTGATGCACAAGACGCAATGAGGTGGAGAACTGAGCCTTTAGCATCTGAGCCTTTAAGTTAGTTTCTCCATTTAGCTGATTTAAAAAAAAAACCCTAAAAAAAATGTAGAAAATAATCCTGTTTGAGTAAAACTATTCATATTGTATGTGAATTTAAACAGATTCTTTACCGTTCAAAATTTTCATCTGCCATGTACAAGGGGTGAACTTTAGAGTTCAGCACCAAAATATCTGCAAAAAAAAATAAAGTGGACAGGAAAACTAAAAGCATCCTTGGCTCAGAGCACAGCCCACAAAACCAGGGTGCCAGAGTATTTCACCACCATCTTTGTGTTAGAGATCAAAAAGGCATGAAAGACAGTCCCAGAATGGGGAATAGGGGGTGCAGGAGAGAGAGAGAGTATTGAAAACAGAGCCTCCCAAAGGACTATGTACATCAATCTAAGATGTGTTTGGATGTGTGTGTATGTAACTGTTTATTCTTATTTTTAAAACTATCCAGGCAACATTAATCAATTTAATTTGAGAATCTAGAATGATTTTTCCAGGCTAAGAGTGTATAGTCAGCAATATTTATTCTAAAATCAATAGTCAGGCCACAAGAACATTAGATGCGGAAATTGCATAGTTTATTTCAACCTCAAAGGCTGGTTGGCTTTCACCCACTAACCTCCTTTATAGTATTGATACCGTATCCAGTAAATCAACACCCATAACTACTTACATTTTATGGCACAACACTTAAACCCTCCAAAGCTTAAGGGGGATTTGACCAATGCGCAGAACCCTTGGAAACCTCCCACTCTTTCCTTTTAACGCAGGACAAAACAATTTTTTTTGTGGATATTCTTTCTTAACATTAACACAAAAGAAAGACATCGCAGGCAGTACATGCTGGTAAACTCAAGCAATTCAATCATTTTACTGTCTAGGCACAAATATAAAACAGTATACTTACTTATTGTCTTTATTCAACTAGTTTTGAGCATAAATCCACTAACAGTGCCCTTTAAAAAATATTGCTAATTATACACTCTGGAAAAATCATTCCAGATTCTGTAGTTAAATAATGCACATTCTCTTGGTTGCACATGGTGTGTGAGTACGTGTGCACACCAACATAATTTCTGGTTACTTCTTTTTGTTACTTCCTCCTGCAATTTTAACATCTATTGAAGTCACGTTGTTGTTTTAAAATACACATGGGGTAGGATTAAGCCTTCCCTCCTTCTTTTCTCTTCCACTGCATTTGCAGGGTCCATTCAACAACCCTTTGCTTGCGTTCATATGCCTTTCTGCTACGGTTCACATCTTCTTCACCCCTCATACTGGAACACTAGCGCTTGGCTTTAAAAAACCTCTTCTGCTTTATTAGCTATCCATTCACTAAACTTTCTTATAAAAGTTTAGGGATAAATGATAAATAATTCTAGAAAATTCAATTAGTGCTGGTTTGGTGAGGCACTGATTCATTTAAGCCCAGGCGTAAATGTATTTACATGCTTGTATTTAAGCCTGGGCTTAAGTGCTTTGCTGGATCACGGCCTCTGCAAACAAAGTTTCCATCCTTCATTATCCAGCTGAACTATCTGATTCTTAAATGCAGCCTTTCCTACTATTTAAATAAAAATTGCAATGCAACCTCCTCTGAATTTCCTTTTAATAAAGATTTCTTTAAAAAGAGACATTTTATGTCATTTCCTCAGCACAAGTTAGACCAACACAAAACTTAATCATATTAAAAAATAGAAACCAGAGGTAGAGCTATCCTCAAAATACTCTCAATCAAGACCACCACTAAAGAAACAAGATAATTAATAAAATTTAATGTAAATATTTATGGAGCCTACATACCAGCAGGCTATGTGCCACAGAAATAGCTAAGAGATGTATGTATTTATTTATCACATAGATCAGCAACCAGAAATTGAGAATTTCTGCAGTTTTATGCCCCAATCAATATCATATAACTTTTTTAAATTGTACAACATACAATGTTTGAAATTGATAGATAAAAAACAAGATTCGTTCCCCAATATATCTGTTTGGGATTCAGAGAATCATGGTGCTAAAAATTATCTTAATATTTAGGTTATAAATGAATTTGCCAAGTGACCTTTGTCTAGGTCTGCATTATCCTCATCTGTTCTGTCCCTGATCTGAACCTGCTTAAGAAGTGCAACAATTTGACTAGAAACCTCCCCCTGGAAAAACTTGCCAAACCTCCCATTTAAAAAACATTTTATTTATAATCTTGCCATGGTCCACTGCTAAAAGGAAACAACCCTTGCACAGAACAGAGCTAGCTTTCAGTACAGCAGCAGAATGTAAATATAAAGAGAGCCAAACCACTCCTTTTTAATTGCAGTGCGCAGCAATGGATAACGATGGGAATTTTTTGTTTGTTTGAAGACCAGTAAGCTTCAAACCCCAGAACCGCTGGCTATACCAGGAGCAGGGCAAGGAAAGCTGCATTTCAGGGCATTTAAGTCCGCGCTATTCCCCGGTGGTCACACCATCCTCTTTCCCTCACACTATTTTCTCCGCTAGCTGTATTTACATCTGGCTGGGGGCGGGAGGCAGATTTCCCTTCTGCTTCGAGCAGGCTGGCGATTCCTGCAGGTCAGTTTCTGTCCCTGGGTAAGGACACAAACAGAGCTGGTGAAGTGAGTTCTCTGCGGGGCTGCAGGGAAATGCGCCGCCGCTCGCAGGCCCACAGGGACCTGCACGGTGAGGCCCTTTGCGCGTTTCTTTCTCCCTCCCCGGCTGAAGAAGAGAGGATTTGTGTGTCCCCTGCACGCCCCGTCTCGTGACACCGGCTCTCTCGGTGCCCCCCGCCCCCGCGCCATCCACCTGAGCCGGGAATCTCTGGCGCCGAGGCGCCCCCTGGTGCTCTCCGCCTTGCACTGGGCGGCGCAGGGAGCGCTGCAGTCGTGCCAAGCGCAGGGGGGCTGAGCGCACCTCTGCGTGCATCGTCCCTTTCCCGGGTGGCGGGGGGAGCTCCCCGCCCTGGGGGACAGGCCCGGACGGAGGCTCTGCATGTCCGAAGCCCTGGCTGCCGCAATCCGGAGCAGTGCACCAGATACTAACCCTTTGCCTCCCAGTTTCCTATCCCCACCCTCCCGGGGCGGTGATTGGCGTGAGCAGCTGAGGCTTGCCCAGGACGGGACCGCGGGGACGGAAGAAGAAGCCAGCCTGGCCTGGGAGCAGAGCCGGGGAAGGGTGGGGAGGATCCGCGTGTGCCTGGCTGCCCGCGGGAGCCGGCATGGGGCATTGCTGAGCGCCTCGGGGAAGCCATGCTGTCCAGGAAAGGGATCATCCCGGAGGAGTATGTGCTGACCCGCCTCGCCGAGGATGTCCAGGAGCACTCCCGCTACCGCGCCCGGGAGCGGCGGGCCAGATTCGTGGGGAAGAACGGCACCTGCAACGTGGCCCACAAGAACATCCGCGAGCAGGGCCGCTTCCTGCAGGACGTCTTCACCACCCTGGTGGACCTCAAGTGGCCGCACACGCTGATCATCTTCACCATGACCTTCCTATGCAGCTGGCTGCTCTTCGGCATGACCTGGTGGCTGATTGCCTTCGCCCACGGGGACCTGGACCACAGCACCCAGCTGCAGGCAGGAGGTAGCCAGGGGGTTGGGGAGGAGGCTGAGGGGTTCATGCCCTGCGTGACCAGCATCCACTCCTTCACCTCCGCCTTCCTCTTCTCCATCGAGGTGCAGGTGACCATCGGCTTCGGGGGCCGCATGGTGACCGAGGAGTGCCCGGCTGCCATCCTGGTGCTGATCGTGCAGAACATCGTGGGGCTGGTGATCAACGCCATCATGCTGGGCTGCATTTTCATGAAGACAGCTCAGGCGCACCGCCGGGCCGAGACCCTCATCTTCAGCAAGCATGCAGTGATCGCCCTGCGGGACGGCAGGCTCTGCTTCATGCTGCGGGTGGGTGACCTGCGCAAGAGCATGATCATCAGTGCCACCATCCGCATGCAGGTGGTGAAGAAGACCACCAGCCTGGAGGGCGAGGTGGTGCCCCTCAACCAGATAGATATCCAGATGGAGAACCCAGTGGGGGGCAGCAACATCTTCCTGGTCTCCCCGCTTCTCGTCTACCATGTGATAGACAAGAACAGCCCACTCTACGACATCTCCCCCCTACACCTCCACCACCACGAGGACCTAGAAGTCATTGTCATCTTGGAAGGGGTGGTGGAGACCACTGGCATCACCACCCAAGCTAGGACCTCCTATCTGGCCGATGAAATCCTCTGGGGCCAAAGGTTTGTGCCCATCGTGGCAGAGGAAGATGGCAGGTACTCAGTGGACTACTCTAAGTTTGGCAACACGGTGAAAGTGCCCACCCCTTCTTGCACTGCCAGACAGCTGGAGGAAGACAGGAGCATCATAGACTCCATCCCATTGTCACCTAAAAGCACCAGTAGGAAGAGGTCTTTCAGGTTGAAACCCAAATTTACCATAACTGATGAGCCTTCCTGACACCGTTTTAGAGGAAAGATGCAATAAACAAGAACACTGAGATAGCCTCTTATTTTTCTTAGCCAGGTTGGTAGCACAAGGTGCGTGTAGTATTATTTATTGCAGGATAAATTAAAGTTAATTTTATTTTTTTAAAGGCGTGCAACATTTTTAAGCAATATAGGGCGTGGAAACATTTTATTCAGTTGCTTGTAATTTCAGTTCAGACTGTCTTGTTTATTTGCATCATCATTTTGTATGATTCATCCTCACTGAATAATTTCTTTTCTTGAAAAGTAAGTTTATCTGTAGCCTAGCAGGTTGCATTATTTATGGTCTTGCAATGCCTCTCAGAAATTTAATGTTTTTAAACTGGTTTTATAAACAATCACAATACAGGAAAAAAGTTTTCAATGATCATTATTAAAGTTACATGGAGTTTAAATAATAACAGAAAGACCATGTAGTAAGATATGCACCCCAAAATAGTCCAGATATGAAGGTGTCTGTTTAGGTTATGGTGTTTTATATCTTAAAGAAATAAACTTACAGATGTATTTAGTCCATATTGTATGTTTGGATCTGTTGATTGCAAAAGCAATATGAAATGCATGCTTTTGTGCATTTTAAAACCCTTTTACAAAATAAACATTTAATATATTTAATATACATTTCTGATAGTGAATGATGCAACTGTGGCTCTAAAAATACTTTGTCTTTACAAAGAACAGCAGACATTAATTGCTATGATGTGACTGAAATGTGTTGTACATAGGAAGAAATTAAATATATTAAGTGGCTTTATTTAAGAAATCAAACAAAAACTCTGCCACAGTGAAGTAGGACACTTATGAAAATTCATCTCCCAGTCCTACACATCGGAGTAAATACCATCTAATAAGGAGGAAATTAAATAAAATCAGAGATCCTATGTAGAAAGTCATCTTAAAAGATGTAGAAGAGCAGACCCAAATTACATTGAACAGTATCTGCATGCACTTAGCAACACCTTTTAAATTTTTTTCAGGTTTAAAAATTATGTTAGTGTAATTTGTGGTCATGAAAAGGAGGGACTTGTGGGACACTGCAGTCCATTTCCTGGGTGCCATGTCACCTTTGTTTCCTTTTCATTTAGGGTCTGAGCCTAAATTCCCCTCAAACCTTAAATTCTCCCTGCCTATATTGGTTTTGTGTGTGCTGTTAATACAGTATCAGGCACTTACTGGAAAACTATCCATATTCATACAACAAATTCACTCTGTTTACAAATAGAAGAGAGAAAACTGGATAGCCAGTTTCTATTAGCCTAATCCTGTAAATCCTCTACATGAGGAACCTCCCCATTAATAACAATAGCATTTCCCCGTGTGGAAGACTTGCTGTATAGGACCCTGCTAATGCAGTTTACAATATATTGTTTACAAATACTGCAAACTGTCATAGAAGTGAAAGGGAATTTGGTCTAAGCCTGAGCAGGGACTGGGCCCACACTAGTGACAGAAGTTGTGTGGTGGTGATATTTCATAAGAAGCTGTGTGAGGTTACATTACTAATGGTCTTTTAGTCAGAGGAGTTTCAGTGTGACAACTCTTTGTCTCTTATGCACTAGATAACTCCGAAAACAATGTGTTAGCCTTGCTCTGGTCAAATTTTTTTAGACTTGTCAGTGTCATAACACATTCATGCAAGCTAAGGTCAAAAGGGAAAAGGAAAGTTGCATATTCACTAAATAAGAATCTATGGTAAAATGAAATGCAATTCCAGAAATAAAATCTCAATCCATTTTAAAATATTAGAAATGCTATTTATTTTAATATATTTAACTATGTTAATAGTTGCATATTTTAGAAACATTAAGGCTTGCACTGGCACTATCCAGGCTGCCAGCTAAATGAATGCTTAGGAGCATGTAAATATGTGTCTAATTTTCCAAAGGGTTAACAAACTTTTTATTATTTGTACAATGCTAAGAGTATAGTAGGTGTTTCACAAGGAGAAGACAAGTTCCCTATCTGGAACAGCTTATGATCAAAATAGGACTAATGTATAGCAGTATGCAAGGAAAATTTGAACATATACATTTTATATTTTGGTAAAACAAAAACAAATGCAACATTTAAAAAAAATAGGAAAAGCCTAAAAATGTTTCTGGTGGTTGTTCCTTTTTTTAAATTCAATTTAATTGCAATGTTATTTGCCAACCCTTTGTTTTACTGACTCTGTGCCATTCTGCTCCTGAAAGGTAGTTCTGCATATTTCTCCTAGGTGCAGGTGGAAGGCGTATGCCCCTTTGAAAATACACTCTTTTGTTTGCCACCTGTCACTACCCTGCCATCCTATCATTATAAAATGCATAGATAAATATCACTAGGGGAATTTCAAATGACCTGAAAAATCATTGTCTTTTCTCTATTGTGCCTTATATCAGTGTATAAAATATACTTGTAGATGTTTATTGGAAATTGTTTGGAAGCTGTTATTACACTGTGGTGTTTTTTAGGATTTGGCCTACTTGAGAAGCAATTTAAGCAACGCTACCATGCAAGTGCCCATGATTCTTCTTCCCTCAAGGGAATCTGTATTATTCAAGCTACACGGAGTCTCTTTGTTTTCTGTGAGATGAGGAGGGCGAAGCTGGGAGGAGGAGCTTGCTGTTACTGAACTGTTTTCAGGACCATCTTTTGTGTATCTTTGCAAGAAACCTTCTAGTTTTCTTCAGTGTTGGAGTAACAGATGCCAAAGAAAGGAATCTCAAGGATGAGAATGAAAAAGAAAGAAATCACAAAATAATTGTTTCTGTGGCTTTAACCAAGATTTTCATGAATTTAACCAAGACTTTCATAAATCTGTTTTCAGTCTTTTATTTTTCTCAGTTTACATTCTCCTGTTCTTTAGAGGTTTTAAACACACGAAAAAGAAATTTCAGAGTCAAAAGTCATGAGGAAAGAGGTTAAATGTTTAAAAATGCCTCTGGACATTAAAAATTGGTGAATAACATTTTATTTTGTTGCCATCCACTGTTATTTACAAGGGATGTGAGAATGCCCAAAATCTGATGTTTTCCGTGAGCTTGGGTTTACACTGACCAAGCTCATTCTCTCTTTTGAGTGGTCTGGTTGAAGCTTTAGTGCTATCATTCTGTATGGAAAAAAATTTATCTTAGCATGAAGCTAAATGACTTCTTCTATAGCTGTAGTCCACGAGTGGGGGTTTTGAACTCTCTGAGAGTCCCCTGGATATCTGATGTGGGTAATCCCTAGCAGATACCCTGAAGTGGCCATTAACAGTTATTAAGTTATGGGAAGCTCACAGTTCATGCTGCTTAGTGCTCTATTTGGCAATATTGAGCAGGGTAAATTAAAATGATGAAAGAAAGGATCCAATTCTGCAAACATGTACATGAGAAACTTTATTCACAAATACATTTAGTGTCATTTAACTCAGGATCACACCCTGAATAAATATCTGTGTTTGTGAACAGCCAAGTGTCATGACTCAGATATTAATATATTATAGCAATAAGGGAGAAGATTCAATTTAACAGATGGGATTATAAGAAAAAACAGGTGAATCATGTTCATAAAAATCAATTGAAAGCTAGTCATGGTATTTGTCATAGTTTAACATAATTTTTAGTCAGTTAATAAGAATAATTGGCCCTGTTGTGCCATCAGTTTTATGCAGAGATCCCCATTGAAATCAATAGGCATTATGTTTTTTAAATGATAGCATTATAGCGCCCAATATTAGTTATAAATGGCCCTGCCACAAAGCACTGATGGACCAGTCATAATAATATAGTATAAAACACAATACAAATGTCAATATTACAACTATCTGCAACAAAAAACATTCAAAACCAGAAGCAAACTCGGGCAAATGCATGTGGCGGCTGGGGACAAGGGAAGGTCCAATAGCCATCATAGCAAATATATTTTTTAAATATTTCTTTAAAAGAATATGATAGGAATGGGCTGAGGAGAGAGGAACTGGGAAAGATATCAAGAAGGAGTAAATGCCATGCCTCAGCAGTCACCACAACAAAGGCCTGATCAGCTACTGACCTAAACTGAGATGCTGAATACCGAAAAGGTGGGTAAGCTGGTCAGGAGACAGGAGCAGGTACCAAGTGAAGTGAGGTCCTACATACTGTAGTGGGCTTTGATTTTGAATTGGCCTTGCTGGTTTGTAATCTACCCTTTATAGAAGTCAGAATAGAGAATGCAGGTCAGACGTAATGTGATCACAGTTGCTCAATCCAGTGAGTAAACACATTGCTGCATTCTGCACAAGCTGCATGTGACAGAGAAGCCCTGCTGGGAATCTTGTTGGATGGGAACCACAGTAGTTGAGTCCAATGATTAGCTATTTATTCCTAGTTAATAATGCAATACTAATTATTAATCAACAGAATGTGCATTGACATTGTAATTGTTTATTTAAGCCTTTCCCTATCCCCCTCTTTCTCTTTCACACACACAAACATATGCTGGTTAAGTATTGTAGGGCTGCTGGCACAGATCTGATTTTGTGAAAAAAGCATTGAAGAATTTGTTTCCAAAAATACAACCATAAGAATTACATAGATTTCAGCAATACAGAAAACAGTTATGTGAAATATGAAGACTCTCACCTGTCACTGATTCTTATTAATAAAACAAAGAATTAGTGGCCTATTAATAGCAATTGGATACTAATAAAGTCTAACAAAGCATCTTGTTTTGTTCATGTTGCAGTGCATTGTGGGAGGGAGTGTGGTTTAGATATTGGGGAATAGGTCAGGGTGGGGGTCAGTAATCCTGCGCTCTAGGCCCATCTCAGTTACTTACTCATTTGGTGCCTTTGCTGTAGTCACTGATGCCTTAATCCTGCAAGCTGTTTTGCACAGGTGGATTCTGTGTCCACCCAGAGCCCTTTGTCACCTTGCTATAGGGGTCTGCCTATGTGTTTTTATGGGAATGCTCCTAACACAGAGATCACCAGTGTGTAGAATTTGCCTCCATTAACATATCTGTAAAATGGTGATAACCATTGTGTGGGTGTTTAAACCCCAGTTATCACCATCCTGTCTGAGCCCTTGCACACCTCACACAGGTGTTGTGAGGCTTAGCAGTCTGTGAGCTTTTGATGAAAGACACCCTGTTAGTTGTATTAATATATGTACTGAATCTCCATGCCCCAGACAGGAGCAGGGCCGTAGGGTGCTAAGTGCTGTACAGACACATAATGAAAAAATGACCCTGCTCAAATAGGTTTACAAGCAAAGGCTGAGGTGGGAGACAACAGCTGGCTATCACAGACAGACGGGGAGCACAAGGGAATGTTGAGGCAGTCATGTGATTAGTGACTAAGCATCAGTCATAGCGTATCAGCTGCCTAGCCAGAGTCAGGTAGTTTGTGGGGATCACAACACAGGTGGGTTTTCAAGAGGATATAGTAGTGGCTTTTTTATGAGTTCCCTCTAGAATGAAAACAATTATTAGTAAGGTTGGCTTTAGAGGTGGGACAAATGTGGATGAAGCCTCTGTATTTGTAGGTCCCAGAGGCAGTGGGATGACTCTACTAAGGAGTAAATCTGCTATTCTTCTGACCCTTGCACTGGTGGGCTATAGGTTGCCAAGACAAGCAGGTTCCATGCCAGTTGGGGGGTGGTTGCAGAGAGAGGCAGGGAGTCTGAGGGTAGTCAGGGAGGAGTGTAAAAAGGCAGTTAGAGACCAAGAGGGACAGGCTGAAGGGAGGTGTTCCTGGGCAGCTGGGCTGTGATGACTAAACTAAAGAAGAGAGGAAAGCCTGTCTAGTGGTTAGGGCAATAGCTTGGGACTTCTGCCATATTCCCTGCTCCTCCACAGATTTCCTGTGTGATCTTGGACAAGTCACTTAGGGTACGTCTACACTACGGGATTAGTCTGATTTTACATAAACCGGTTTTGTAAAACAGATTGTATAAAGTCAAGTGCACGCAGCCACACTAAGCACATTAATTTGGCGGTGTGCGTCCATAGTCCGAGGCTAGCGTCGATTTCCGGAGCGTTGCACTGTGGGTAGCTATTCCATAGCTATCCCATAGCTCTCGCAGTCTCTCCCGCCCCTTGGAATTCTGGGTTGAGATCCCAGTGCCTGATGGGGCAAAAATCATTGTCGCGGGTGGTTCTGGGTAAATGTCGTCACTCTTTCCTTCCTCCGGGAAAACAACGGCAGACAATCATTTCGCGCCCTTTTTCCCTGGATTGCCCTGGCAGACGCCATAGCACGGCAACCATGGAGCCCATTCAGCTTTTTTTTTACTGTCACCATGTGTGTACTGGTTGCCGCTAACAGAGGCGTTACTGCAGCGCTACACAGCAGCATTCGTTTGCTTTTGCATGATAGTAGAGATGGTTACCAGTCGTTCTGTACCGTCTGCTGTGCCATTGTAAATTGGCAATAAGATGACGGTTATCTGTTGTTCTGTAGTATCTGCTGCTATCGTAGGTGCCCCTGGCTGAGGTCGGCTGGAGGTGCAAAGGCAAAACTGGGAATGACTCCCTGAGTCAATTCCTCCTTTATGGTACTAAAAATAGAGTCCGTCCTGCCTAGAATATGGGGCAAGTGTACTAGAGAACCAGTGTATCACAGAGCACAGCTGCTCCGTGTCAGATCCCGCAGAACTGACAAGCTGCATGCCATTCACGGGGGTGCCCCTGCAACAACCCCACCCGTTGCTTCCTCCTCCCCAACCTTCCTGGGCTACCGTGGCAGTGTACCCCCCATTTGTGTCATGAAGTTATAAAGAATGCAGGAATAAGAAACAGTGACTTGTTAGTGAGATAAAATGAGGGGGAGGCAGCCTCCCAGTGCTATGACAGTCCAGGCAGGACATTAAGCGGTGCGGGGGAGAGCAGCCCAGCATCCCGCTGCTATGATAGTCCAGGCAGAACAGAATCTTTTCTTTACACATGAAAGGGAGGGGTCTGATGGAGCTCAGCCCCCAGTTGCTATGATGAGGACTGTTACCAGCCATTCTGTACCATCTACTGGGAATGACCAGGAATCATTCCTATTTTTACCCAGGCGCCCCCAGCCAGCCTCACCTGAGGCCAGCCAGGAGCACTCACGGGCTGATGGTGATGACAGATAGCAGTCATATTGTACCATCTGCCACTGGGGAGGGGAGAAGAGCAGATACTGCTCTTCACTGCTGCAGCATCGCGTCTACCACCAGCATTCAGTAGACATAGGGTGACATTGAGAAAAGTCAAGAAACTATTTCTTTCCCTTTTCTTTCACGTGGTGGGGGGAGGGAGTAAATTGACAAGCTATACCCTGAACCACGCCAGACAATGTGTTTGAACCTACAGACACTGAGAGCTCAGCCAAGAATGCAAATAGTTTTTGGCGACTGCTGTGGACTGTGGGATACCTGGAGTCCTCAGTACCCCCTCCCTCCCTCCATGAGCGTCCATTTGATTCTTTGGCTTTCCATTACGCTTGTCACACAGCACTGTGTAGCCTGGAGATTTTTTTCAAACGCTTTGGCATTTCATCTTCTGTAACAGAGCTCTGATAGAACAGATTTCTCTCCCCATACAGCAATCAGATCCAGTATCTCCTGTACGGTCCACGCTGGAGCTCTTTTTGGATTTGGGACTGCATCGCCACCCATGCTGATCAGAGCTGCACGCTAGGCAAACAGGAAATGTAATTCAAAAGTTCATGGGGCTTTTCCTGTTTACCTGGCCACTGCATCCGAGTTCAGATTGCTGTCCAGAGCGGTCACAGTGGTGCACTGTGGGATACTGCCTGGAGGCCAATACCGTCAATTTGCACCCACACTAACCCTAATCCAATATGGTAATACCGATTTTAGCGCTACTCCTCTCATTGGGGAGGAGTACAGAAACTGATTTAAAGAGCTTTATATCAATATAAAGGGCCTCGTAGTGTGGATGGGTGCGCCGTTAAATCCGTTTAATGCTGCTAAAATCGGTTTAAATGCGTAGTGTAGACCAGGCCTTAGTCATGCAGTGTCTCAGTTCCTCATCTGTGACACTGGTATTTTAATGCTCCTTAACCACACAGGAGTGTCATAAACATAAATACGTTAAAGAGTGTGAAACTTTCAGATACTATGGTAATGGGGGAGAGGGGGGCATAAGCTTGGGCATTCCCTGCAAAGCAGATTGCCTGCTTGCAGCTTGTGACTCCCTCTGCTGAAAAACAGCAACATTTAATGTAAATAATGTGAATGAATAACTCACATTAGAAGATGCCTGACTACATGAACTCCAATTTCACTAGCAATGGAAACCAACCTGCTGCAAGGCCCTGAAATTAAAGGTGAGAGTCAATGATTCCCTCTATTGTGCCCCCTTTGTGTAACATCTTCCCTCAGCAGTTAATCCTATGGGGCTGGGAACAACAGGAAGAAAATATGATTTTATGTTTTTAACGGGGTGGAAGATAGAAGCAATGAAAGCGAGGGGCTCGAGGCTGGAGTGACAGGACTCATGAGAAGAAGAGATTTTTAAATAACTGGCATTTCTCTTCGTCACCCCCTCCTCCCTTGCAGTGCCACACTTGTGTTTCCTCTAAAATTTGCAAGATCAGCACTGATGAGAGGCACTCTCTGCATTTTGACCTCACACACTGGCTTCCATTCAGTCAGATATAACTGCCCCAATTTGAAAAGTGTAAAAGGCCATGTCCACAGTATACAGAAGCACAACAGGTCTAATACAAAGCCGATGGAAGTCGATAGAAAACTCTCATAGACTTCAGTGGGCTTTCGATCAGACCCAAAGGGCCTAACCTATCTAACTTCATGCAAATATATAGTCTCATTGAAGTCTGTGGTGAGAAGGAGTTAACCCAAAGACAGAGAAAACTGAGAGGCCAGTCCTGCAGTCATTACTCAAGCGAAGCTCCCACTGAGATCAATGAGAGCTTTGCCTGAAAAAAGACTAGGAAAATATTTCAGGCTTTAGATCCTACAAGATTATGTGAAGTGTGTTCAAAATGTCTGGTGGATGTTTTGTTCGCTGTGTGTAACAAATGACTGCGTATACTATTTTTGATGTTAGCAACAGGAGAAAGCTACATGATACAAACCTATATACCCTCGCCCGAGCTGTGCTATTAAAAGAGCAGAAGACATTCTTGAAAGCGTCTAGATATCACCAGCTCTTAGCCATGCTGGGGGTTTATGAGTTGCTGTATGCAGCTCTGGCTTACTGAGACATTTTCAAACCACTCAGAGGCAGAAACACAATAAAGCTTTAAAGAACTGTCCCACATGTGAGTCTGCAATGACAGACTTGGAGGAATTCCCCAAGGCAGAGCACTTGCAGGCTCTCTTTACTCCCTTTCCTGTTTGTCTTCTGACGCACCTATTAATACTGAGTTCAGTCAGCAGATTAAAATATCTGCACTTTCCCATAAACAGTAACTCTCTGAGGGCGCCATGTTTCCTACCTGCCTCCTTTCCTGCCAAGGAGAAGGAGGTCTAGGTGACCCTGCACTGGCCTGCGCTATAGCCTGCATCCCATCAAAGCTGACCTCTCCACTCCTGCCTCGTGCTTTTCTGGTGTAGGAGAGGAAGGCCAAGGGATCCCCCAGCCAGACTTGGCTCTGAGAAAAACTGCACTCTTCCCACATAGCCAGATAGGCTCCCAATGGGACACTGGATGTAGGAAGCAAGGGACACAGACCATTTCTTTCACCTGTTTTTGTCAGCCTAGCTCTCTCACTGAAGCCTGAAGGGGCAGCAATTATTGCAAAAACACCAGAAAAAGGAGAAACAGAGCTGAAGGAGACAGTCTCCCCAGAAATCAAAATGCAGCCCTGGGACACGACTGGGAAATACATGGACACATTTCTGAGCTGAACTTTTAGTCAGAAATTTGAACTAAAGTCTGGAATTTTCCCCAGCAAAGTTCTGCAGCAGGAAGGTCTGGCTTAGCTGCCAATCACTGAGGAGGCAGAAAAAACCTGAAGCGAACTACAGGGGGTGGGATATTTCCCCCTGTGGTGTTCAGGAATCACTCTGGGACCAAGTTGCTTAAAAGAGATCCTCTCCATTCCAACTGGCCGTAACAGAATATGGGATTCTGCAGCAGCCTACCCCAAGCTTCCTGTCTGGGGAGCTAATCCACTAGAAGGGACAGTTCCAATGCCTAACAGGTGGTGGCTCTGCTCTCAAGCAGGCTGAAGTACCCATTGTAATGGATCCATGGACCTGAGCACTCAAAATAAATTTTCTAGTAAACACAGATACATTTTCCTAAAATGGTTTGGCAGGGACAGGGCCTGCTGCAGAGACACACACATAGACTGAGCATTTGGGAAACCCTTGGCCAAATCCCACAGACTGCACCAGCTGCACAAAATTCTCATCCCTCAGTCTACCAGCCATAGCAACATGGCTGGCCTGGTTTCCATGGTACCATTAGCTCCCAGGGCTACAGCAGCAGCATTCTCTGATCCATGATGTAGTGGAGGACACAGGGGGCTACTTAATGTACTTCTGAGCAGAAATATTTTTTTATTTACATGGAAATGGACTTGCCTTGGAGGGGGCAAGGCACTTAGCCCCTTTCCCCTGAAATCTCCCAGCTTTATGACTGCCTAGTGGGTAATGTGACCCTTCCCTTGTCTTGGAGCCTTTCTGAGCATGCTCTCTTGATAGCTGGCCTTTTAAATCTGGGACAGCGAGCTAGCTGTGCCCCTAAAAGAACAATTTGGTCTTCAGCAACTACAGGCTGAAACTCTGTCTCACCTTTCCAGCTAGTGAGTATTTAACTCTTCTTGAATGTTGTTCTTTTAGTTTTCATTTTCTCTTTGCCCTGAGAAGCTGGTAAATAATCTCACAGATATGTAAACAAATTGAACAATGGCTTTTGTTTGAGGTCCTGTTCATTTAAGCTAATTACATTTTTAACCCCAAAAGCTATTGGAATGCACACACAACACTGGGGTAGGATGTGGGTGGCTAGTACTCTCAACATCCCTTTTCTGATTTGGAGAATTAGCCCTGGAAGGTTTTTTTTTCAGGGGGTGGAGATGTCAGTAGCTCTGCTGTTGGGTTGGAAACTAGTAGCTTGGAAGACATGCTGAGTGGGAAGATAGATCCAAAGGCAAAAGAGTAGGGATTGGCAGTAAAGGGGAGATAGTGGGTGTCTGGTAAAGAAATTGAGAGAATCAGCCTGGGGAGTAGCAGCAAGGTTAGCATATTTCCCAGATGGATTGTAGATGGATAAGGGAATAGGGAGAGGTTAGTGGATTGTGAATTGTCCAGAAAATTGTTTCTCTGAAGTGATAGTTATTTTGATAGGGAAGGTCTGAGGAAAGGGCTGTGGCAAGGAAGGGAAAGCAGCCTCAGCTGGGGGCCATGCCCCAATCAGGCCAAGGCTGGCGTAATGAGGGCCCAGCTGACTCTTATAAGAGGGCTGGGACAGGGAAACTGAGGCCTTGTCTACATGTGAGCATTCCACTGTTACAACTGTCCTAGTTAGTGCATTGTGCTTATGTCTACAGTGCCTGAAAGATATCTTTGTTTAAATTAATCTCTTTAACTCTTAGAGTGTCTCTTTAACAGCATATAAAAGGTAAAACTGTTCAATTTCACTTCAAAGTCCTGTAGCCTGGGGCTAGAAATGTTAACCAGCTACTTTACACTCCAAAATATTCTGAAGACCTCATGAGCATTTATAAGAATGATAGTTGCCATGGTAAGGGTTTTTTTCTCCATCTCATGTGGTTGTGGTGGTGTCTTTATTTTGCAAACTGTAGAGTAGATTCATGCAGGAATCATCACTGTGTTTCAGCTTATAATATAGCACCATAAATATTTGGGGGGTTTTGTTGTGTGTTTTGTTTTTTTTGCTTGAGGTAGCAAAAAACCTAGAGCTGGCTCTGCTTGCACAAAACCAGTCACCTTTTAAATTGAGGGGACAAGCATTTCTTATAGTTCTGTTGCAATGGATGACTTCAGTAGTGAACTTTAATGCATGGTCCTCATGTTCAATTGTAAATGTCACTTGGCTTTCTCTGTGGTACAGATTTGTTGCTGTATCAAGCTGAGTGTCCTGGGTTTTAACAGCAGCCTCAATGTGTTCTTCAAAGACTGTCATCAAGCACACCTGACACTGTGCTGGGTGGTAATCTGTCACCTGGCAAGATAATGTGACAGCCTCCCCACTCTCAGGGATACTGGGCTCACATACCATTTTTGAGGCTTTTGGAGTAAATACTGCAAATAAAGCAACAAATAGGACAAAAGTAAAATGATTAGGAAGTGAAAGAGCACAGAAGTAAAAGTAGAGACTTTCCACTATGTTGCTTGCAGTATTGTTGTACCCATGTTGGTTCCAAGATATTAGAGAGACAAGGCGGGTGAGGTAATATCTTTATGGGACCAACTTCTTTAAGAGAAAGAGACATGCTTTTAAGCTACATAGAGTTCTTCTTCAAGTCTGGCTTTTTCCAGACTCAACTAGGGGTGACATCATGGTGGAGGTCTATTATAAAGTACCAAATCAGAAAGAGGAGGTGGATGAGGCATTTTTAGAACAAAAAACAGAAATATCCAAAACACAAGACCTGGTAGTAATGGGGAAGTCTAACTACCCAGACATCTGTTGGGAAAGGTAATACAGCAAAACATAAAATGTCTAATAAATTATTGGGGACAACATCTTTATTTAGTGAGATTAGTCATGACACAATAGATTTCATGATTCTAAGGAAAAGGAGGAGTGACAGCAGCAAATTAAGGACAATGGACTTTAAAAAGCAGATTTTAACAAACTCAGAGAAGTCGTCCTGTGGGAAGAAAATCTGAGCAAAATGGATGATCAGAAGAGCTGCGGTTTCTCAAAGAGACAATATTAAAGGCAGAACAGCAAACTATCCCAATGTGAAGGAAAGATACGAAGAATAGTAAGAGGCCAATATGGCTCCATCAGGTCTTTAATGACCTGAAAATCAAAAAGGAATCCTACACAAGTAGAACATGGACAAATTGCTAGAAATAAGTACAAAAGAATAGCACAAGCATATAAGTACAAAATCTGAAAGGCTAAGGCACAAAATGAGTTATGCCTAGCAAAGGACACAAAAGTCAGTAAGAAAAAGTTCTAAAAATACATTGTCCTCTATGATTTCTATATAAATTAGATTTCCATTGTTCCTGATTCCACTATGCTTAATTTACATAGAAGATAGGTAGATAGCTGTGACATTCCCTGCTGTCTGGGCAGACCGTATGGCCTAATATCAATGAGTATCCATAATTCCTTATATAATAATACATACATTTCACAATTATATGAATCATCCTGTTTGTCATTAGCTTTCAGAAATGACCTTACTCTATATACTTATATAATAAGGTAATATTGTATACAATCAGTTGATTCCGTTGTTTCCCAGGCCAAGCTTCCCTCTCCTGCACATTTCTCACTTATATTTGGTTCCAAAGACTTCAACTCTCACCCCTTTGTTGAAGGACCTATCTGCCTCAACTCATGAGAGTTCTATGCCCCTGTGTCTGGCTAGTGATGGATGCCAAAGATGGCTTCTGTCCTTTTTTATATCTTCCAAAGTTCAATTACTTTGTTTCAGGAGGCAGGATGATATTATACTGTTCTTCCCTTCCTGTGAGGTAAATACAAGTTGAGACAGATTAAGAAGAAGCAGTAACACACATTGGAAGTGGTCACATGAAATGAAGTGGGCAGTTGGGGGTTAGGGAATTATTATGCATAAAGGGTTTGAGTGGGAACACTTACAAAGTTTTCGTTCTACTAAAAGAAAATAAATAGCATTTTGAGATTTTAACACACACAAATTTTTCAGCACCCAAGCAGATTCTCTATGCTGATGTGAGCCTTTAAACTTGAGATTTGCATATGAATTTATTTCCAAGTTCCTCAACTTTAGGACAAAATGTTAATGTACTGGTGCAAAAGAAAAGCCCCTCTAGTCCCTTAGTCGCATCACTAATGAAGGGTTTCTCTGGCACTCGTTCATCTTTATACCAAACCGCATCAGTTGTTTCTGGGAAGAAAGAATGAATGGTGCAAGTCAAAGTTAGATGCTCATCTGGTCTTGGCACATGTGTAGAACACAGCACTGGATCCAATACTGGCACAGCTAGAGAGGAAAACAATCAGATTTGCGCACTTTTTTAAATTTGATGAACAATATATGTCTCAGTCCTATAAAGTGCTGAGTATCTCCTGCCAGAAACCGCATGCTCTCAGCTCTTATGCTGGGGCATCTCTTAATGGCAACTGTTGAGGTTTTATAAGGGCTGATGCATTTTCCCAAGTTTCATAATTTCACTAAAAGTAAAACATTTTACATTGTGCCAAATGAAATACTGTCCTCAGGTACATCAAAAAGTGAACTTAAAAAAATCAAAATCACAAAGTAAATGTAACAAAGGTCAAATTCTAGCTTCCCACTGGTGTATTCTATGTGTATTTGTAAATGAGATATTTCTGATGTCTGTTCAAGAAAAATCAAACCCTCTCCCATCAATAAGAATTCCTTTGGATGTCTATCAATATTATATATTTTTATTTAGAACAAAATACTCCCAAGATTATGCTTTGAATCACAAATCACAACTTACAGATCTGAAAGCTAGCATGGAAAATAGACCCTGAGTGTGCACTCTGCAGTATGCATTTGAAACATCCATATGCAATACTTATAAAGAGATGCAGTTTTTTATACTATGAAGCTCTACTTCTTTCCTATGGCTCTGAACAGAAAGCAAACCTTACATACTGGTACCTCTAACTTTGGGCAGAAGATTGCTTCATTGATACACTGAAGCTGCACCCTTATACATTTGTTCTGCTAAGCAGTCAATCCGTTTGAGAAAACTTGACTATCTTCTCAATTCTAGACCTAACCCCTAAATTTTAGAAACAGATACAAAAGATCATTTAACTGATTCAGAGCTTAGCATCAAGAATGTCAGTGATTGGAGGACAGGTAATTCTGAATCTACATGTAACTCCTGCTATTCCAACATTGAAATGTGATGCCCATGACATCATATCTACCTTAAGCAACTCAAACTTGCACATGTTGTCTTTGACACAGTTGAAAAGTTCTGTGAAATCTGGGCCCAATATACAGTAGTCTCTGGTTCTGAATGAGAATCAGTAGATGTAGATCTTATTCTAGTTAAAGGGGCCACATTAATCACAGTAGTCAATATTTAAAATAAATTTAAATGTCAAGTTCTGTATTATTAAATAGAAGAGCAAATCTATGTAGGACTTTGCTCCTGAATAGCATCAGGTAGTAAAATACTAGATCTGAATGTTATTGAATACTATATTATTGACACTGTTCTACCAACTATTGTGTAGTATATTCATCTTTAAATTCTGTTATCCTTATGCTGAACTATATCTGATGCAAAATATATGTGTGTGTGTGTGTGTGTACATTTACGATGTTCAAATAAAACTGTGTATCTCCCCTCAAGGTAAAACAAGGAGTTGGGTCTGTAGGGATGCTACCAATCAGTAGTGAGGTACACAGGCAAAGCTGGAGTGGGAACCTATCTACACTAGTCTGCTTCAAACCATTGCTGCTAATTCTTCTTGCTCATAAGCATTAAGTTGTACAAAAATGTATGAAAAAGTAGGGTTCACCTGCTACCAAATTAGAGGCACTGCTACCATAGAGCAAGGGTGGAATTGTGCCTTAACTTACATAACAAAAGGGAGCTGCCACGTGTGTGCTCTGACCACCACCTGAACCTGTGCCCATTGAAATCAATAGTCAAGCTTCCACTGACTTCAATCATGTAAGATCAAAACCCAGATCAGGATAGGGGGATGTGTTGCAAAATTCATATCCCTGCATCTCTGAGAAGTAGCAAAAGGGGTGTCACCGGCCATCATTTGCTAATGACAACATATATGCCAGTGATCTTGGTTTTTTCAGAGGTTAAGCATGCCACCAATTCACAGACTATACCCTCTTTAGGGTGGCAGGCCAGTATACTAGCCAGGCATACTTCCTACCATCTGTAATTCCTTTAGACTCTATGTCCATATCAAGTGTACCCTTTGAGTTCTCCATTGCAAGAAGCATGTGTTGCTTATGAATACTTAAAAGGACCTGTCATTCTCAAGCATCTATGTTTCTAGGAATTTCAAATGCAAACTAGGGAAGCACTTTGTGACTTTAACATCTTTATACTGGGAAGGCAGTGAACAAGGAGAATGACTAGATGCCGGGGAATTCAGTACTGATATAACAACATAGCCACATAGGCAGGACCTATTATCTTTCCACCAGCAACTCTGTGTGTTCAGATAAGAATAACTAAAGCCCAGAGATCATCCAGGAAAGGAAGCCTGAGGCAGAGCAAATGGCTCTTACCTCAGAAAAAAACACCCAGCCTCAATACCCTGAAGCAAAAAAAAAACAAAAACAAATTACTGCCTGAATTTCCCATCATGCAGATTTGCAGTGTGGCACTAGACTCAATATTCATTTTGAGAAATGTCTTATTGTAATGCCAGCTATGACCCTGTCAACAGGAAACCTACTGCACTTGCAGAAGCTAAACCAACCCCATCACATACTGTAAAGCACTTAGCTTACCTATGGCCTTCAGTGTTCTTGACTGAACAGCAGGACATTGCTGAAGGGCCTTATGTGTCACCTCAAGAGAGCGCTCTGCCTCGTCAAGCTCATGCACATCTGGAGATACATAAATAGTGCATGGAACTTCGAAAGTGCCATTACCTAGTGACTTCAAATGTATCTGAAACTGAAAATTCTTTGGCATAGTCAGGACAGCAGCACTTTCCCCATCTCATTCGAGGGCACCCTTTTCACTGTTCCAAGAGTAAATTTTCTCCTTTTGTCCTTGTTGATACTTTTTTAGAAAAAAGGCTACAGGTAAAGGTTTTAGGCAAAAGCCTGAAATCTGGCAATGCAAAAAAGCATCTCCCAAATGCTTCATTTCCGTATTCCCTATGAATGGGATTGTTGGTGATGTGACAGGTTTGACCCCTCTTTTCCGGGATGCCATTTGATGTGCTGAAGTCCTACTGAGCTTGCCCTTTCCACCAGCCCAGGTTTCCTCACCCTGATCTTGCTGTGTCAGGCTCTCAAGCCTTCTCTGGCACACATACAGAGGTATGGCCACGTCAAGCTGCAGACACAGATGGCAATCAGATCTGTTGGGAAGACTCAGCTCAGGGATTATACCCAGCACTCACATGCACATCCCTTTTGGGATGAAAACCCAAAATAATATTGTCTTGTGCTGTATAGAGAAATCTGTAAAGCATAAGCTCATAAAAATCGCCCTCTCCCTCAATGTGGAGAGAGATATGCACAGCTTCTTCCCCCCGCACGCCCACTCCCCAGATATGAATTGCACAATCTGGGTTATGTTATAAACAAGAAATAAGTTTATTAACAACAAAAGGTAAATTTCAAGTGATTATAAGGGATAGCAAACAGAACAAGGCAGATTACTGAGCAAATAAAACCAAACACGGCAAACTAAGCTTAATACACTCAAGACACAGGTTACAAAATGTAATTTCTCACCCTAACTGTTATTTTAGGCAAGTTGCAGAGTTTCTGTAGCTTAGAGGTCCAGTTATTTCTCTTTAAAGACTGGACCCCCTGTCTCAGCCTGGACTCAGCCCTTGCCTTGCCCTCAGCCCAGTTCCTTTGTCTCTTCAGGTACTTTCAGCAGTCTTTCTTCTTGGACAGGAAGGCAATGGAGAAACGTCCTCTTTGTCTTACTCTCCAGCCTTAAATAGAATTTACATAAGGTGGGAAGCCTTTCTCTCCAGTGGAAAAGTACCAGCAGTGTCCAAGGTGGTACTTTGTACCAGGTGACATTGTCCAGTTACCTAGCCGTGTCAAAGCAACTATGAAACCAGGTTTATTTGCAATGTCCACAGGAAGGAACTCCCAGAAGATGGGAGATCCATATCTTTAAAGAATCATTGTCTTTTCCTAATGGTCCATCAAGGCTGATTGGTGGGCATCTCCAAGTATAACCATGGTTGTAATTGTTACATAGTCAATATTCCTAACTCCAGATACAGAAATGATACATGCATACAAATTGGATAATCACATTCAGTAAATCATAACCTTTCCAATTATATCTTATATGAGCCGTCTTGCATAAAATATCTTAGTTATGCCATATTTATATCATAGACATATTTCTATAACGAATATGGAGCGTCACGTCACAGGTGGAGCTGCAAGGAAAAATATGTAAATTAGTTGCTTGATGCACCACATTATGAAAAAAGACAAGTGAAAAAAATTAACTGCAATTTTTCGATCTCTGCTGCATAACATTACACTGTATTTCAATACACTAAACACCTATCAAAATTAAATACATAAGAATGGCCCTACTGGGTCAGACCAAAGGTCCATCTAGCCCAGTATCCTGTCTGCCGACAGTGGCCAGTGCCAGATGTCCCAGAGGGAATGAACAGAACAGGTAATCATCCAGTGAGCCATCCCCTGTCGCTCATTCCCAGCTTCTGGCAAACAGAAGCTAGGGACACCATTCCTGCCCATTCTGGCTAATAGCCATTGATGGACCTATCCTCCATGAACTTACCTAGTTCTTTTTTTAACCCTGTTGTAGTCTTGGCCTTCACAACATCCTCTGGCAAGAAGTTCCACAGGTTGACTGTGCATTGTGTGAAGAAATACTTCCTTTTATTTGTTTTAAACCTGCTGCTTATTAATTTCATTTGGTGACCCCTAGTTCTTGTGTTATGAGAAGTAGTAAACAAACTTTCTTATCTACGTTCTCTACATCAGTCATGATTTTATAGATTTTTTAGATTTTATAGATTTTTTACCTCAATCATATCTCCTCTTAGCCCTCTCTTTTCCAAGCTGAAAAGTCCCAGTCTTATTAATCTCTCCTCATATGGAAGCCATTCCATACCCCTAATCATTTTTGTTGCCGTTTTTTGAACCTTTTCCAATTCCAATATATCTCTTTTGAGATGGGCCAACCATATCTGCACACAGTATTCAAGATGTGGGCATACCATGGATTTAGAGAGGCAACGTGATATTTTCTGTCCT
Organism: Gopherus evgoodei; assembly: GCF_007399415.2. NCBI lineage: Eukaryota > Metazoa > Chordata > Testudines > Testudinidae > Gopherus > Gopherus evgoodei. The sequence goes on along the minus strand of NC_044325.1, from coordinate 108,124,413 downwards.
ATTATCTATCCTTTTCTTAATTATTCCCACCATTCTGTTCGCTTTTTTGACTGCCGCTGCACATTGAGTGGATGTTTTCAGAGAACTATCCACAATGACTCCAAGATCTCTTTCTTGAGTGGTATTAGCTAATTTAGACCCCATCATTTTATGTATAGTTGGTATTATGCTTTCCAATGTGCATTACTTTGCATTTATCAACATTAAATTTCCTCTGCCATTTTGTTGCCCAGTCACCCAGTTTTGAGAGAGCCTTTTGTAGCTCTTTGCAGTCTGCCTGTGTCTTAACTATCTTTCGTAATTTTGTATCATCTGCAAATTTTGCCACCTCACGGTTTACCCCTTTTCCCGGATCATTTATGAATATGTTGAATAGGACTGGACCCAGAACAGACCCCTGGGAGACACCACTATTTACCTCTCTCCATTCTGAAAACCGACCATCTATACCTACCCTTTGTTCCCTAACTTTTAACCAGTTATCAATCCATGAGAGCACCTTCCCTCTTATCCCATAGTAGCTTACTTTGCGTAAGAGCCTTTGGTGAGGGACCTTGTCAAAGGCTTTCTGAAAATCTAAGTACACTATATCCACTAGATCACCTTGCTCCACATGCTTGTTGACGCCCTCAAAGAATTCTAGGAGATTGGTGAGGCATGATTTCCCTTTACTAAAACCATGCTGACTTTTCCTCAACAAATTATGTTCATCTATATGTCTGACAATATTGTTCTTTATTATAGATTCAACCAGTTTGCTCGGTACTGAAATCAGGCTTACAGGCCTGTAATTGCCGGGATCACCTCTGAAGACCTTTTTAAAAATTGGCATCACATTAGCTATCCTCCAGTCATCTGGTACAGAAGCTGATTTAAATGATCGGTTACAGACTACAGTTAGTAGTTCTGCAATTTCACATTTAAGTTCCTTCAGAACTCTTAGGTGAATACCATCTGGTCCTGGTGACTTATTGCTGTTTAATTTATCAATTTGTTCCAAAACTTCCTCTACTGATACCTCAGTCTGGGACAATTCCTCAGATCTGTCACCTAAAAAGAATGGCTCAGGTTTGGGAATCTTCATCACATCCTCAGCCATGAAGACCAATGCAAAGAATTAATTTAGTTTCTCCACAGTAGCCTTATCATCCTTGAGTGCTCCTTTAGCACCTCGGTCGTCCAGTGACCCCACTGGTTGTTTACCAGGCTTCCTGCTTCTGATGTACTTACTTATGTTTGTCAATGCTGTCAGATTTTATATTTTAATTTTTTGTACTGATAAACCATCCAGTTGAATTCCCTTGATTCAAATGCCCCAATTGTTTTTTTCTTATCCACAGTTCTTGGCAGATAAGTGACTATATGGTCAGTTACTTAGAGCCTCTGACTTTTCAGCCTGTTACATGAATTTCTCTCATGAAGGCAGTTACTTCTCCCTTTGTGTGTGTGAGAGTCAGTGTTTTTTTTCTGCACAGTTACACTAACAAAAATGGATCACCATACTGTTAAGAATTACCACTTAAAGTTAGTTCCAGTTATTATTGATGCTCTGTTTGTGTGGAAGAAATTCCTGCTACTAAACCAATAAAAGGCAACTTTAGGAGCAAATCTTTATGTGACAGTATATGAAAGCAAAGCATTTCTTACTAAGCCTGTCATTTCTCCTGACTGATAGCTATCATGTTCCAGGTTGTTTAAAATGTTCTAGTCACATACAGTATGACCCCAATTTTTCCCAAAGGGCTTCAGAGGCACCTGACACATTTAGCAAACATTGATTTCTTCATAAGCAAGGGAGCAAAAGTGTGCTGTGCACTGCTCTTGGGACATGACTAACATTCACTTAATGGGTGAATGAGTGGATAATGAACATTCTGAGGTTTTGTAATTATTAGTCTGTTACTGGTATTAAGGCTTACAATTCAAGCATTCACAAGAGCTACTAGTTGCCATTAAGATATCCTTAGCACAGTGCACTTGTAAAACTACTTACTTTTCTTCAAACACCTACAGTACACGAAAGTACCCAAACCAAGCACAATAATACAGGCTATTATTGTTCCAATGACTGCTCCAATTATACTGTTCAAAGCTGACTTGGGGGCTGTGAATGAAAAAAATAAAGAAAATTCTGATTCTATGCTTGTTCATGTTAAAAAAAAATACATTTTAGTGGACTGCACCTACACTTTCACAGTAAGTGATTAACTGGTTATTTTTCTGGCTGAATATTGGAAATTGATGTAATAAGAAAGTCAAAGTAGGAGCAAAACTTCTACTAGCCACTACACCAGGGCTGGTGCTTTCCATTTAGGGCGACCTAGGCAATCACCTAGGGAGCCAGGATTATTGGGGGGCAGCATTTTGCCGGGGGGGCGGCAGGCGGCTCTGGTTGACCTGCCGCAGGCGTTCCTGTGGATGGTCCGCTGGTCACGCAGCTCCAGTGGACCTCCCCTGCGGCAGCTCCACTGGAGCCTAGGGCGCCAATAACACTGGCGCCGGTCCTGCAATACACTACTAAAGAAATCACAGAATAACTGCCAGGCACAATATGTTGTATCAAATCACAGCTTCAAAATGCCTTCCCCATAAATAGACAGCATTAAGGGTATCAAAATGCCCACTTAAAAACTTAAATATTAACAACATTCTATAGAATGAGGATAATAAAATGTAGGGTCAAAACAGCCTTTTGTAAAACACCTGTGGATCAACTCAATTAGCTCAGAGAGGCCCTAAAATGTGGCATGTGTCACCTAATCCTGCCAACACAAATATGGCACTAAAATGGTGCATCCAGAAACGCCTGATATCAAAACGTCAGACGTTTGAAAAGTTGCCACCAGATTTCAACCCCTTCTTTTCACTGAATTGGCTCTCCTTGGCTCCTCTGCCACGTCTCCCACTCCCTTGCTGGCTGGCATGTCAGCAAATCGACTGTTTTGAATGTCGCTGCATGGCCAGCTCTCCTGCCCTGCTGTCTATCTCAAATGACACCTGGTGTCACTGCACTGCTGGGACAGCATAAGGCTGACAAGATTCAAATTCCTTCAGAAAAGATCTAGCCACATCATTCCGTAACACATGATATATCAAAAGAAAAGAGATAAGACCCTAAAGGAAATGGATACCTGTGACAGTTAAGGTGCTATTGAGAAGTAACTTGGCAGGAAATGTTTTGTGACTCACAATACATCTATAGACATTTCCATTATCTTGCAAAGACGGTTGCAGCCTTAGTATGCTAGTAACATTAAATGTGCCATCTTCATTTTCTACAGAGGCTCCTGTGTGGATATCCTCTGCTGCTACACTACTGTCCTGGTTATTCTTTGATATCTTCGTCCACTTAATGTCAACCAAATTTGGATAGAACTTATTGACATCACACGACAGGGTCTTCTCCTTGTCGCTTTCTATTGTAACTTCCTTTGGAGACAGGCTGACTTCCGGTTGAGCTGTATGGAGATAAAGGTTATATTGCTGTCGTCATCATCATCAGTGATATTCTGGCTTTTTAGCAGTGTTAATGTACACTGAATACACACATTTCCTAAATATCTGATAGGTGCAGTGTTTAATGTTCATTGCAGGAGTGGAGGTTTTTTATTTGTTTTTGAGTTTGTTTTTTGCTAATCTAGTCATTTTTTCCCAGAAACAAGATCACAGGAGTGAATATTTGTTAATAGATAAATAGCATTTATGCTCATTAGAACTTTAGTAGTTTTGTTATTTTCTGCTCTTTGTAAATAAGTATCTACAAAATTAATAGAGTTTCTCAGATTTACAGCATGTTTGGATATTGAAAATGCCACTGCAAGCCTGAGGATTAGATAATGAAAACCCTTACCTGGCCAAAACCTTAGAAATTATGACAAACAGGCTATTTAGGTCCATATTTTCCCCTGACCTGCAAAAAATTATGGAAGGGGAATATTTAGACTGATACAAATATGGAGAGGTTGCAGGGGGAAATGAACTGCAGTCTCCTGTTTGTGGCAAGGAATGTGACAGTGAATAAGGAATAGGGACTGTGCCCTTTTAAAGGCAACTATGATGGAGAGAGAGGAAAAATACCTTAAACACATTAGCTTGATGAAAACTGCTAATCCCCATGTAAAATCTCCTGCAGAAGGCTGGGCTCACCACACCACCGCCATAACTGTTAGCACAGCTTACCCAGGTGCTGTGGCTATTCCACTGATATAATGCAATTCCCATCCCCACTGCCACTCCATCCCCACAAAGGCTCCGGGGGGTGAGGAAACTGGTACCGCTAAGATGGACTCTAATCTTCTGCCTTTGGGTCTCCAGGTGATGCAGTATAAAATAAATGGTACAATAAAGTCACTTACCAACTACCTCTAATATAGCTGTTCCATGAGCATCAGAAGGGGCAACAATAACATAGCACCTATATATTCCTGCTTCCTTAAACTGTATCTGTGGTAGTGAGAGTGCAGCATTTCCTCTTCTCAGGTCACTGTCAGACATACTGGCCCCATTTCTATGGGAAATATGTGCTCCAGCATGAAATGTGAATACTTTTTCTTCTTGGTCTGTCCTCGGGGTCTTAAGATACCAGGTAACTCCCACATTCTTGATATCCAGTTCTGCTGTATTGAACCCAGAAATCTTGCATGGTATGGAGATGTTTTCATTCAGTGACACAATCAGTGGGGTGCTTCCCATCAACACTTGAAGGGTTTCTTCAAAAATAGAAAATGTATATTTGGAGCAATATATCCTAAAGGCAATGTTCCTTTGAAAGAGTTATTATTGGCTAAATGATCATGCAGTTTGGTAGTAGCCTGTTTCCGCACCCATAACCCTTTATAACCTCTCTCTATGGTAGTCGAATGAAAGCTTTCTTTCCTAAATTGATGATGGCTTTATGAATAACAATCTTTGCTTTTATTTGAATGAAATAATAGAGATAACACAGGCTAGTTGGGTAGCTCTCGCTCTTGGAACAAAAATGCAGGAGGAACTTCAGCAGTGCATACACTGCCTATTACATGTAATACACTGGAGCTTTGTGGTAGAACTACAGCAGCATGTGATGGGGAAAAAAATATCTATTCTATCTATCTGTCCATCCCAGGTATATATATATGCACCCCATTGCCATAATAGCTGAGCACCTCAGACTCCTTTATGCATTTTATCCTCACAGCATCCTTGTGAGGTAGGAAAGTGCTATTATCCCCATTTCACACATGGGGATATGACGCACAGAGAGACTGAATGAGACAAGCAGGAAGGGGGCACAGAGAAATTAACACAGGTGAGTTCCAGACTAGTGCCCTAAGTCTGGAGTCACTTGTCCATCTCCTTTGAAGGAAAAACTGCCCTGCTGGCTTCCCATCACTGCAAGAGAGAGGGGCACAACATCACCAATTTCTTTTGCCTTCCCCTTGAGGGGAAAGACAAATGAATAATTAATACCGATAGATTATTACAAAAAGTCTATTTTTGGAAATGACTCAGAATTTCACTGGGTGTTTCAAAACATCCAGGAAACAACTCCAGGATCCCCATAATGATCTAAATCTTTGGCAAATCTAAGTGATAACAGTAATAGAAATGGCACCTTATACACATTTTTTCGCTTGGCTGCCTATGTGTCTGCTTGGGGACACTGTCTCCATTCAGGTACATTTCTGCTCTTGTCTCTATTTTCCATTTGCTGTGTTCCGTACACACAGGATGGGGGTAATCATGCATCTTAACCCAATAATGATGAGAACTGTGACCTCAGCCTCTCAAATTTGTGGGCTCCCTCTAAGTCTTGTGCATTCACGCATGGATTGAAGTTATTGATTTTCAACTTTCTGAACTCAGACTCATACTGCTCACATACCAGGAGCTTCAGGAATCCTTGTATAACACTCCATCAAGTGGAGAGATGACATGAGATGGCATGTGCTGAGGCTGAGGAAGATTACGAGGGGATAGAGTGGAGGTTGTATCACTTCCTTACTGTACTCATTGCATTGACAAGACCTGTATGGACCATAGGAGGTCTGATGGTGGTCTCAAGAATTTAATTGTTACTGCAGAGTCCTGAAGCAGTGAGGAACCTACCCACCATATCTATGCAGCGAAATTGGGCTCTACAGTTATGGAGGCAACTTCAGCAGATATTGAGAGGGAAACTCCTCCCTAATTGGTCACCAAAGAATTCATCCCCACCCACCCCCAGGGACAGAATTCATGATTCCTGAAGTGGTGGGGAGGCGCTGCATATTCACAGTGCCATGATGTGGGTGGTGGTGGTGGTGGGTTGGTTTCTTCTTTCTTCCCACTGCCTCCAGAGTAACTTTAGAAGGGCTGTGTTCCCCTTACACAGCACTTTCAGCTGATAGCACTGAAATTGGCAACCAGGGGAGGTGACAAGGTCAGGTGGACAATTAAAAGGACATTGAAAAACGAAAGAAAAAGAAAAATCTTTTAGAACACAGGAATCCTCCATCCCTCTTTCCATAGCAGTGGCAATGGGATCCTGCTGGCCAAGTCAGGGAGAGGCACTGGGTTATTGTGAGCTGATCTGAGAAGTAAGGATTTAGGTGACCTCCTTTTCTTCTCTCAAACAATTCTCCAACTTGCTTCTGTGAAGAGGAGGTGAGGCGCTTCCACACTGAGCCAACTGTACTGAGGATCAATCTGCCCAATTCATGGCCAGTTTATGTGGCAGTGAGGCGGGATTACCTCTATCCACTGTTACTGAATAACCAGCCCTGAGGATTTGGTCTACCAGGAATACCTGGCATAGTACTTCCCTTTTACATGTCTATATTTAGTGGCTGTCTAGCCTGAGAGGCTACAACCCATCTGTGGCTTAAAAATAGTTCAGCTGAGAGCTTCTCAGCTCTAACTCTTAAGGTTTTGCCCAATCGGATGTCTCTTAGATATGAAATCATTCCCTGGGGTAGAATATTTATGCCATGCTATTGGCACTATGTTTAGGTTTGCTCGCATATTACAGTTTGGAGTGGAGCTTTATACAGAAAATGTGTCAAATTAGCCTTTCTGCTGTTAAAGGCTGTGTGCACTTTTTGCTGTCAATGAGAGGAGACTGTGAAACTGTTCTGAAGGAGCTGGTATGTGCCATTTTCTGACCCTAAGTGATATTTCTGGGCTAAATGCAGCCACCCCATAGCCCCACCTTCTTGCAGTTTGCTAATGCTCCTTGAATAAGAAAGGAAGGAAGGGGGCCAGAAATAAAGCTGTGTCAGGGAATGGCATGTGCCAGCTACTTCAGAACAGCCCAATAGTAATAAGGATGAGTCCCTTGGCATGCCAGGGATTTTCTCACAGCTACTCAAAGCTGATTCCTTACTCCAGGAGCATTTGCAAAATGGAAAATTGAGTGGGGGTGATATGACAGCATGTTGCACAGAGGTAAAGCTTCAGGTCAGGGAGTGGCATGTGCCATCTACCTCAGAACAGATTAATAGTTGCAGGCATGTGACAAGTTATTTGGCAGTTATACACCCTCATTACTTATTGCAAGTGAGAGCCCATTACCCCATGTAGGACTGAGGGTCTTGCTCGAATATCTATTGTTACACCATACAAGAACATTTTAGTCGAGTGAAATTTCTAAAACTATAAGCCCGCAGCAATGACTTTTGATGGCCTTTGGAATAAAGACCTGGGACTAAGGAATCAGCTTCAGCCTTGGGACGCCAGAAGTGTCACCCCTGCCCCCCCAGACACATCCCCACCCACCCCACCTCCGGACGAGTATTCGGGGGTGGGGGAGGACCAGGACACTGGGCTGGGAGAATCCGCAGGCTCAGGAGGACCCCAGTGACCCTGCCCCGATATCCCCTTTGCCGAGCGGCAGCCAAAGTTGGACCCGATCCTCCCCCGCCGTATGGGACCCAGGATCCCTCCTTTACCTGCAGGCTGGAGCGCGCCGCTGAGACACAGGAGCAGCCCGAGCAGCCGGCAGGCCCGCCCGGCACAGCCCGCTCCCCACCCCATGCTCTGAGGTAGGGCTGGGGGCTTCGCTGGCCCGGGTCGTGGCAGTGACTGGGCTGAACGGTTCCCCTTCATTTTCCTCCCTCGGACACGTGCCCCAATAAGGCAGCGCCCCGGGCGGGGCTCGGAGCCAGCAGGTGGCTGCTGTGACTATCTAGGGCAGTGATCGAGCTGCAGGCACTGTGCAGCCACCCACCCACAGATCAGTGCCCCTCGGGCAGCGCCTGGGAAATGTACCCAACTGGCCCGGGCTCTCCAGGGCTATCGGGGGGCTAATCCCCACTCCGCAGATCGGGAACTGACCCACAAAGACTGGCACCCTCGTCTCCGTGTTTAGGGACTGTGGCTCAGTGCCTGGGCTGACATAGCAGGTATGTGCTGGACTATTACTTGCACCAGGGGGCGTTACGAATAGATTTGCAGCCTTAATTCTGGATTTCTAGCTGTTGGGAGTTTACATCACAGACTCCTACCGCCTCATCTGAACGGCCTTTTTTTTGAGTTGATTAACTGGCCTCCTTCCTCAGAGAGCAATATGCAAGTTATTTCACTTAAGTGAACGCCACTTTCTCACACTCCATATTCACAGGCAGAATTTGGTAAAAACAAAACATACAAATAACACCAGCCATCTGGTTCTGAGTTCCAATTTTACCCACTTAGGAATGAATCTGTACAAAGTATGACTGAGGCAACATTGTCCCACAAACACTGCACTGGACACTCTTAATTTTTACAAGTGACCAACTCTCTCACTCCCTTCGCATCAATAATCCCTGCCTTAAAAGATTGTTAAATCAATGTTTACATCCGTTGGAAATCTCAGAACTCTTACTCCAGCCAAGGTGCATTCAGTTACTTGCCATGCCAGGCAGCTGGAGGAAGACAGGAGCATCAAGGATTCCATTCCATTCTCACCAAAAAGCACCATGTTTTATTACTCATGTTGTAGCAAAAAGTATGTGCAGTGTTGTTTGTTACCAGACAAATGAAAGTCAATTGCATTTTTTAAAAGGCATGTGTAACATTTAAGCAACATTGGGCATGCTAATTATGTTCTGTCCACTTAAATTTGAAATCAGATTGTTGTGTTGATTTGCATGATCATTTGGTATTGATTTATCCTGACTGAATGACGCTTTTTCTTGAGAAAACAAGTCTAGCATATAGCAGGCTGTTTTATTTAGGGGGTTGCAAAGAATACAATAATTTTCTGATATGTAACATTTTTTAAAACACGAATGTTATCATAATTTAAAGAAAGGCTCTAACAATAATTATAATATTACAGTGGAATTGAATAATGCAAGATCAGGCAACAATATTTGTGACAATAAAACCAAAGTTTCATGAAGTATCTATTTATGTTATAGTGCTTCATGTCTTAATGACTACATTTAGGAATTCATTTAATCTACATGGCGTATTGTGTAGATCCAACCATTGCAAGTGCAATAGGAAAATGTATGCTTTTTAATACATTAAAACTCCTCTACAGATAAGATCTGAAACGTTCAGACATTAGTCTGAGTTACTGACAAATCATCATCTGCTGAGCCAGTATGTTTTAAAAATTAAAGTTAGCAAAGACATGGTCACAAGCAAAGCAAACTGCCATTGACTGTTGCCCTGATGGCAGGAGTCCTAGCGGGCTGCACAAGTGCACAAGTCAAGGGGGAGTGGCCAACTTACAAAACTGAACTGCCACCACTAACTCTGTGTCTGAACTGTGGAAGAGGGAGCTGCAGAATACATTTTTTCCCTCTTGAGATTTCAGGCCCTGATTCTAAGCCAACCAAAGTCAATGGGAGTCTTTGAATCCAGGGCCTCAGGGTGAAATCTAAGCCCCTTTGACATCAGTGGGATTTTTGCTATTGATTTCAATAGAGCCAGAATTGCACCCTCAGAGTTTAGCACTGTGATTAGATTAATGGGCCAAGAAGCAGGTCCAGATGATACATGAAGTTTCTTTTGTCACATGTATGAAGCATCTGTCAATGTTCAAGTGGTGACGTGCTGAGAAATGTAGTCCCTTTTCCCTCCCTGCTTTCAATGCCACCTTTTCATGGACACCTTTCTGAGCATGCTCTCCTAATAGCTATGTGGATGCTTCCCAGAAGTACCGAGGGTTGTGAGGCACTTCCCTACCACCTGCCTTCAGGCAAGGAAGCCTTGTATGTGCCTCCTGTGAGTCAGTTCCCTAGCACCACCAGCCTCTGGCAATACAAGCCCTGCCTTCCAGCCTTCTGCAGGCCTCGCTCTCTCTTTACAGGTTAGCGATAGGCACACTCCGACCTCACGTCCTCCATGGTGTTTCCCTAGCGTGCCCAGCTCCTGAGCTACTGGACTCTCACAGAATTCCCAGATCCTCTCCCAAAGGAGCTGTACATCAGAGCTTTCCAAACACAGCTCCGCTTAACTCAAAGCACTTCATTGGTTTATAGGGAAAGCAAGTATAATTTTATTGAACCAAGACTGGAAATTCAAACCGATAGCAAGTAGCAATATTAACAAACGGTTACAGATCAAATAAAAGCATAACACACATAATAGATCCTGAACTTAACTAATAGACCATTATTATGTCATAAGAGCAAAAGCTCACCCCAAAATCCTTCCAGTGTATTGCAGATGCCTGGTTGGGATCTTTCATTCATGAAGCAAGCCCACTGTCAGCTTCCATCCTAGGTGAAAGATACTAGAGTGTGCCTTTGCAACCCCAGATATATCAAAAGAGCCCTTTGATCTTTATTCCTAAACCAGACACCATCTGGCTGTATGCTCCTTCCTGTAGATTTTATGATCTCTTGTTATTTCTTAATCTTTGATTATCTGGTTGCAAATAGGCATCCATTGTGAAGTCTACAATATTCACTTCGCATACAACCAGACAGATAGATAAGTGTCTCCAGCCTGTCTGAAAGAAACATGTTTATCACCTCATAGTGACCTGCTTTAACTCACAGACCTTAAGAACATAATTTCCAGTATAAGAACATACTTCTTACAATATTATCTTTACATACATTTTGAAATGGTTATGATGAGCTGAGGGTTTATCACTCTTAACAGATATCTCACATGCCACCCTTTATGAATTATTATGCATATAACTGACCCAGGAGATCCCTATAAGGCGCCATGCACTATCTATGCCTTCTGCCAGGTGGCAATCAAGGGTTCCTGTGTCACAAGCTGGCCCTTTCAATCTGGGAGCAAGTGCCAGCTCCATCCCAACAGAGCAATTTTGTCCTTAACAGTTACCAGCTGCAACTCCCCCTCTTTCCCTATGTTCTTCCTCTTAATTGGAGTTGGAAACCAGTGAGTGGGAAAATAGAGCCAAAGGCAAAGGGATAGAGAGGAGATAATGGATGTCTGGTGATGAAAAGAGTAGGGGCAAGATTAGCAAATTTCTCAGGTGAGATGTAGATGGATAAGGGCTCAGGAAGAGGTCAGTGGTTTGTGACTTGCCCAGCAAAAATGACAGTTGATTTTCCTAGGGAATGTCAAAAATCAAAACCCTGATTGGTAACATTTATACACTTTGTAGGATTAACATCAATAATTGCATTAATGGTGAATAATTTAGCATAAAATAATTGTCTGAATCCTGCAGAATTCACCATAGGTACCTAGAAATCATAAGGAAGAGGCAAAATCTTATCTTGAATTACCTATGACTGTAAACATTCCTCTGTTAGAACTGTCCTGGAATTCACAAGAACTGCTGTGTGTCACACAGAAGTTTTTCCTCCTCTGAGGGTTCTCTGGAACCCATCCTGAGTAATTCACACTGGCATAAAGGTTATATTTTACTTCAAAGATGCATGTTATGCTAAACTTCTATATTTAGACAAGCTTGAGTGCTCTTAACGTTCTCTCGTGATTTTTGGTCTGTTCCATTTTATGGGATCATTGGGGTGGAAAAATACATTGTTATTTAAATTATTTCCTATTTTAGTGTAGTTCTGCTTAGCATACACGGTGCTTGAAAGGTAGTGGACTCTTTACAGTATATGCAAGCTAAAACTATTCAACTTCACTCTGTAGCCCTGGAACCTGGGGCTAAAACTTTTCGCCAGCCCCTTTGCAATCCAAAATATTCTGGTGGCATCATGAGCATTTGTAAGAAATCACCCTGCGAGGACTTTTTTCCACCATTTCATACAGTGTGTTATGTTGCAGACTTTAAAGCATTATCACTGTGTTTCGTATTACAATTTAGCACCATAAATTATGTGTGGTAAAAGCAGATGCAGGTGTTGGGTCTAAACTTTTGGTGAACTTTGGAGCCAAAACACACCCAGACTGGCCGTCTCTGCATAATCCTTTCTGAACCCTTTATCGAACAAAGCACTGACCTGCAAACTACTCATGACACCCCCTTTATCAAGTAGCCATTAGCCTTTATCTCTATGCATTTACTTGTTAAACTTGCTTTTCCTGTAAAATCTTGATTGATTATGCATGACCATTATCTTTTATTAATCACTTTGTTTACTTCTGTGTATAAATATTGATGCTCACCCCTAATAAAGGGGCCACACTTATTCTAAAGCTTTTGGGTTAGTGTGAGCCCGTTAATCAATGCATTGGTGTCTGGTCTCTGACAGAATTGTGTGCCCATACCCACTCCGCACGAACTCGGGTGCTGGAGAGGTGAGTAAGGACTTGCTTTATTACCTAACAATTTGGGGGCTCATCCGGGATACCTTCTGGTGCGGTACCTCTGTCCAGTGGTCAGACCACTCATATATGAATTGGCAAGGCGCCACAGGAGATTTCTCCCAGCCAATTCAATATTGAGGGGTCGTGTATTGGACAGCAGGGTAAACGCCAGTTGGAGGGCTCCTGTCAGACACCATGGGTCAAGGGACTAGCGTGCCTCTTGAGAGTCCGTTGGGGATTGTAAATAAGTTATGGAACGAAGGGAAACTCCCAGTACAGACAGGAATGTCTAGGAAGAAATTGTACACACTATGTGTAAGGAATTGGACTGGGTATACCGCGGTATTGGCCGACCCGGAGATGAGGTGGCCTTCGTATGGCTCTTTCGAACAGGCTGCCTTAAGAGGAGTAAAGAGCCAGATCGAAAAAGACCATCCGGGACATTTATGTTACTGGTTTTGTTGGGACACAGCAGCAGAGCTGTGGAAATCTTTAAAAATTATGGCAGTCAGGTACTCTCCCGAGAGTGAACCCCCTCCAGGTTATTTCGATGAAGGGTGTAGACCACGGCGTGTTTTGACTCGTCAGCTGGTCCCCTCTGCACCTGCCCCTATTCCTCCGCAGGGGGACTCTCTCCTTGTAGCAGAGGGGAATCTGCAGGATACCAGATTGGAATTTCTGCAGAAGGATGAGGAGGAAATGGAGGGGCAAACCTCGGGAGGAGTAGTTACTAGGCTTATGTCCAAGCAGGTACGGCAGGGTGCATGCCCCCCCCCTGAGGAAAGTATAGTTAGAGAGATGCCTTTACAGGTGCACGATCAACCTTATATGGGCAATGATGGACGGTTGCAACATGCTAGTATTGTGGAATATAAAGGATGGCTAGAATGGGACTTGAAAGAGTGGGGACAGTTGTCAGGGTCTTTTGGGGAAAATCCCCGAAAGATCATAGAACTTCTAGAAAGATTGTTTTTAAGTTATAATCCTACTTATACGGATGTGGATCAGTTGTTAAGTAGAGTTTTGACCGGAGAGGAACGTAGTAGATTGTGGATGGCAGAAAGGACATGGGGAGATAGCAATGCAGTTAATCTTACTTGGATGGATAGGCGGGATCTGGCCGCTGGCTGGAATCCCCTAGACTGGACTCAGCCAAGGCTGACTCAGCTGCGAGCAGATAGAGAGCGATTGTTAGAGAGACTCAAGGAAATGGCTCGCCGCTCGCCTAATCAGGCTAAGTTCATGCAGATTTGGCAGGAATCTGATGAGCCGCCCAGAAAGTTCTGGTCGAGGCTATTGGAGGGGGCCCGAATGTTCACTCAGATGGATCCTGAGAGAGAAGCAGACCACCCTACTCTTATTTCATTTTTTGTGAATCAGTCGGTGCCCCCTTTAAGGGATTACTTCTTAAAGTTTCGCCCTGGTTGGGGAGGTGAGTCAGTCACTTCAGTGTTGGACGTAGCTGATTTTGCCTGGGAGAAAGAAAGGGAAAGTAGTAAAAGAAAGAGAAAAAGGAAGAATATAAGCTGATGGCTTTAGCTTTTCACGGCGGTGTTTGAGGCAAAGGCCGTGGCCGTGGCAGGGGATTCCAGGGTGCTCGGGGAAGAGGGTCCTGGCGACCCCAGCCATCAGGAAATTGTTTTCAGTGCGGACAGCCTGGTCACTTTAAACGTGAATGCCCCTGGGGACGCCCAGAGGGTCTGGTTGCATCCGCAGATGCTTACACAAGTGAGGAATACACCCCTGCACCACCAGCTCAGCCCATTCCCCAGGCCTGGATCAACTACGGGAAACAGCAGCAGCCGCAGCAAACTCAGCCTCCTCAATGACGGTACCCCGGGGGCGAAGGCAAACAATGTGATGGTCTTATTTCCTTAATGTCTTTAGCCGGCTCCTTTCTCACTTTCTCCCCTCCCAGCAAGAGCCTCGTTTAACCCTTTCAGTCCAGGGACTGCCTGTCTCTTTCCTCATTGATACTGGGGCTACTTTCTCTCTTTTAAATCATGCCCCCTCTCCCTGGCTATCCTCTGAGGTTAAAACTGCGACTGGGGTGGAGGGCAACCCACAGTCTCTGGAACTCACTTTGCCTTTGAATGTTGTTTATGCTGATAAATGTTTTCCTCACCGTTTTCTTTTTTCCCCAGCTTGTCCGATCCCTTTGATGGGCTGGGATTTACTCTGTAAGCTTGAGGCTACTTTAACCTGCACTCCTGAAGGGGTAGGATTATTGATGACAGTGTTAGGAGATTCGGCCCCTACTCAGGGTAATTGGGAAACACCCCCCTCTCTCTCCCCTGACCTCACTGACTTGCCTTCAACCCTCTGGGGAATTTCTGACACTGATGTTGGCCTGCTCCTTTCGGCAGAACCCGTAAGGATTCAGGTGAAGCCTTCCTTAACCCCCCCCGTCAGTCCCTCAATACCCCCTGTCGCTGGAAGCCCGGGAGGGCATCCGCCCCATTATCGAGGGATTCATTGCACAAAAGCTAGTCCGCCCTCAGCGCACTCCCTGTAACACCCCTATACTGCCTGTCAAAAAGCCTCCTAAAAAGAACGGAGACCCTGTTCGTTGGCGCTTTGTACAGGATCTACGAGTTGTTAATCAGTATGTGGTCCCTCTTCATGCAGTAGTTCCTGACCCAGCTACTATCATCAGCCAAATCCCCTGGGATGCTGAGTGGTTCACTGTTATTGACTTAAAATCAGCTTTTTTCAGCATTCCTGTGCACCCAGACTCTCAGTATCTCTTTGGTTTCACCTGGGAGGGACAAAGTTATGTCTGGCAACGACTTCCTCAAGGCTACAGAGACAGCCCCACGATTTTCAGCCAGTGCCTCCGCCATGACTTGGAAGGTTTCACTAGTCCGCAGGGATCCACATTGGTCCTATACGTAGATGACATCCTATTAGGTAATCGCGAAGAAGCTGCCCTCCGCATCGATGGTAAGGCACTTTTATTATACCTACACACCAGAGGCCACAAAGTAGACCCTAAAAAGATTCAGTGGGTCTCACAGAAGGTCCGATATCTGGGCTTCCTGTTAACCCCAGAGGGAAGACAGATGGACCCAGCCCGCATAAAGACTATTCAAAACTGCCCTCTACCGAACACCAAGAACAACTTCGAGGTTTCTTAGGATTAATTGGCTTCTGTCGCCCCTGGTTGCCATCCTGCGGGGAGTTAAGCAAACCGCTCCACCGACTCACTGCTAACCTTGCTCCTGACCCTTTGCAGTGGTCCCCGGACACTATTAAAGCCTTTCAGTTACTCAAGGACAGTGTGGCCTCCTCCATGTCTCTCCGCCCCCCCAATTACAGCAAACCCTTTCACCTTTTTGTCCATGAGAGGGGCGGAATTGCTAGTGGTGTCCTTACCCAGCTGAGCGGGCCCCACCATTTCCCGCTTGCTTTTTACTCTCAGCAAATCGACCCTGTCGCTCAGGGAACCCCATCCTGCACCCGGACTCTGGCAGCAGCTGCCCTGCTGATCACAAAGGCAAAGAGCCTAACCCTGGGTCATTTTACCACGGTTTGGACCTCTCATGCCTTGTCAGCCCTTCTGCGTAGGGGCACAACCCAAGTCTTTTCGGCCCATCGTCAGCAACAGCTAGAGGCCGAACTCTTAGAAGACACTAACCTAATTTTGAAAGGTGTGGACCCCTTAATCCAGCTACCTTGCTTCCTGACCTGCCAGTCCTCCAGGATCAGCACGACTGTGTGGAAGTAGTTTCCAGCATCTTACAGATAAGGGACAACCTGTTGACGTGCCACTGGACAATCCCGATTGCATCCTCTTCTCGGACGGAAGCTCCTTCTATGTTGATGGCAAGCGTTTCACTGGTTATGCTGTCACCTCTGAATGGGACATTCAAGAGGGCCGCCTCACTGCCAGGCAACTGGGGAGCCCAAGCTGCTGAACTCTATGCCCTGGCCCGAGCTTGCCAGTTGGCCGCTGGTAAGACCGTTACCATTTTTACTGATAGCAAATATGCTTTTGGAGTTGTGCATTGTCATATCCACCTCTGGAAGTTTCGAGGTTTCCAGACAGCTGCCGGTAAACCCATTCAGCACCTCCCCCTCATCCACAAGCTTTTGGACGCCCTCCAAAAACCCTCTGTCCTGGCTGTAGTTCACTGCCGGGCCCATACTAAAGATAGTAGCCCCGTTACCCGTGGGAATGCCCTGGCTGACGTCCTCCGCCAAGAAGGCTGCCACCTTACCTTTAGCCATGCCCACATTGGCTATTGCAACCTCCTCCTTTACTCCACCGCACCCCGTACCAGTACCCGCTGCTGACTACAATCGTGGGAGAGCCTCGGGGCCACTCTGGTCAAAGGGACCTGGCTTATGCCAGATGGCCGAGCCTGCCTCCCTCGCTCCACATACCCCGTGGCAGTTCGCTGGCACCATGATAAAGGGGGTCACTACGGCACGCACGCCCCTCGTGGACACTATCGCTCGCTTTTGGTATGCTCCAGGCATTCACCCTATTGCCTATCAATAGTGAAAGCATGCAGCACATGTCAGCGTAATGGACCTGCTCCGCCTCTTAACAAAATTAAGGGTGGAAGACCTCCGCCTGCTGCTCCATTTCAACATCTCCAAATTGACTTTGCAGATATGCCAAAGGCTTTTGGAAAAAAGCACCTCCTTGTTTTGGTTGCCCTCTGACTTCCTGGGTCGAAGCTTTTCCTACTGCTAATTGTACTGCTGCCACAGTGGCGAAGATTCTCCTTAGAGATATTGTACCCCGTTTTGCATCCCTCTTGTGCTCGACTCAGATCGCGGACCTCACTTTACTGGTCATGTCCTTGGCCGTTTAGAACAAGGACTGGGCATTTCACACTCCTTCCATACACCCTACCACCCCCAGTCTAGCGGGAAAGTTGAGCGTATGAATAGGGAACTTAAGTTTACATTGGCTAAATACTGTCAGGAAACAGGATTAAAGTGGCCTCAGGTACTTCCCTTGGTCCTGTTCACCTTCGTACTCGCCCAACCCGTGCATTGGGATTATCCCCTTTGAACTGCTCTGTGGACACCCCCCTTTCAAAGGCGGGGCGCTACCACGTGCTGATGTTTCACTATTGGGAGGGGATCATATGACCGCGTGTCAGTTTCTCTCCCTACAGGCTCGCCTCCGTACCCTTTGGAAAGCCTCACAGTTTTCCCAGACCGTGCCGCTGGAGGAACAAATCCACCCGTTCCAACCAGGGGACTTCGTCTGGGCCAAAAAGTTCGTTCGTGACGACACCCTCCAGCCAAGGTTTACTGGACCTCACCAGGTTCTTTTGACAACCCAGACTGCAGTGTTCCTGGAAGGACGCAAATCTTGGATCCACCACTCCCACGTCAAGCCAGCCGTAGTGGACCACAGTGACGGACCAGCAGCTCTTGTCACCACTGAGGACACTGCCTTCGACCAGTGGACCAGCTTACCTCTCTCAGACATTAGACTTAAATTGACTCGAAAAAAATAAGAGGACCCTTTATTCTGACAACTGTATGTTTTTTATGCTTTTTTAGTTTATTTTCTGCTTATGAAGATAATGCTTTTATCAGATATTCCCACGAGGTTAAAACTCGTATTTTAGGAAATAGAAGTGATTGCTGGGTATGTACTCAATTTCCAGTAAATGCAGCACAGGGACTCCCCTTCACACCCATTCCCCTAACCACTGCTAATATGACTTGGATGCCACCGACTAGAATAAAAGATCCAGTCCAACCCAATCTTACATGGGACAAAACAGAAGTGCCAATTAACAAATATCTCAGGGTAACCAATCAAACAGGATCACTGTGTTTTGTTAAAGAAAAAGGGTCAGCTTTTGTGGGAACAAGTAAATGCAACATATATTTTAATGGCACCGCCTTTAGTAAAAATCTTGGCTTCAAGCCTTGCGCATCCCACTTATCCATATGTGGATCCCTCACCCCGATCCAACCTTTTCAACTTTTTCATGGAGGGGCAGGTTTTCAAAGTCAGTTTTTAAAAAGCCCTGCTCAGATCTCGAGGGTGTCCAACTAATTGTTAAAGAATACACAATTGCCTTCTACAACTGCTCAAGCAGTACTACACTGCCCTTGAGGACAACACTACCAAATTGTGCCTCTGCAGTTCACACAACGACCCCTCTGCGTTACCAGGGGAACAGTGGTACAACGGGTGGTGGGTTACCTCCTACTTTGAGAAATGGAATACCCAAAATGCATTATATGGAACATACTGGGTGTGCGGGCCCAAGGCTTATTATTTTCTCTCCCCTGATTGGGCAGGGTCATGTTATTTGCATGGCTAGCACCGCCTTCTCGCATCTCCCTCACTCCCCCTCATTTTCCCCACGTTCGTAACATCCGTGAAACTGACAGAGATATTAATCTCCGTGATGGTTTGTCCTGGCAGCGGTGGCTGTCACACTAGCTTGAAGGGTGCTATCATCTGTCTACAGGGACTATTAGAATCTTTGACCAATGAAACTGCAACCCTATTTAAAAATCAGGCCGGGGAAATGTCCCAGCTGCGCCAGTTAGCTTTGCAAAACAGAATGGCTTTAGATATGATGTTAGCAGCCCAGGGAGGAACTTGCACCCTCATAAATGAAGAATGCTGTGTTTTTGTAAATGACACCTACTCTGACACTTTTCAACGTACCAAACACCTAAGGGAAATGGCTAAAAACTACTCCTCTGGCCAGCCACCTTACGATTGGTGGGGAGCCTTATGGAATTGGCTGCCCGGACTTGGGTGGGTTAAAAACCTCTTGGTGGGTGTTGTTGGGGCCATAGTAGTCCTTATACTACTGTGTTGCTGTATTCAGTGTGTCCCCTCCCTCATAAACTCATGTAAATCAGTTTATTCTTTTCCCACTTCAGCTAAAAGCCTTACTCTCTTCGAATTGGCCCAGGCTGAAATTGCCAAGCGGCCCTTGAGATCTTGAAATAGGGTGTAGCTTTTTGATTAATAGTTATCTCAAAGCTACAAATGGAGGAATGTTGGGTCTAAACTTTTGGTGAACTTTGGAGCCAAAACACACCCAGACTGGCCGTCTCTGCATAATCCTTTCTGAACCCTTTATCGAACAAAGCACTGACCTGCAAACTACTCATGACACCCCCTTTATCAAGTAGCCATTAGCCTTTATCTCTATGCATTTACTTGTTAAACTTGCTTTTCCTGTAAAATCTTGATTGATTATGCATGACCATTATCTTTTATTAATCACTTTGTTTACTTCTGTGTATAAATATTGATGCTCACCCCTAATAAAGGGGCCACACTTATTCTAAAGCTTTTGGGTTAGTGTGAGCCCCTTAATCAACGCATTGGTGTCTGGTCTCTGACAGAATTGTGTGCCCATACCACTCCGCACGAACTCGGGTGCTGGGAGAGGTGAGTAAGGACTTGCTTTATTACCTAACACAGGAACAAAAAGTGGTGTAACATCCATCTGACTTAGTTTTCCTTTAGAATACTAGCAGCGAAAACTGTACGTCAGGTGGTCCTTCTGAAAGGTTTCATAAATCTAAGAACAATAATAGGGCTGATTTTCAAAGGGCTAAACTCTCACAGTGCCCACTGAAGTTATTCATGATTTTGAACATATAAAATACAATATACAAAATCTTTAAAAAGACTGATTTCCAATCTTGCTCACCCGTTAAATTCAGGACAGAAATCAATGAAAAGCAGTGTGTGCTCAGCACCACTAAAAATCAAGTCACAAACACATTACCAGAGTTCCTTAATTTCTTCAAATATAGTATCAACACCTTCTCTATTTTAAGACAATATAAGGAATATTTTCAAGAATTTTGTGGAAGTTTACACCTCTCTTTCTGGGTAATTTACATCATACAATGAAAGTATCTTTATGCTGGAATGAACATAGAAGTAGTTGCCCTTCAGTTATAGCCAAGAGATTTCCTTCAAATCACTCCCAGACTATTTTTCCCTATTGCTACAATAAAAACCGTCCACAATACTAATAAAGTTAAAAAAAATTCATAATTTTTCCAAGTCTTGGAGAATATGCATTTTAATTAAGGATTCATTCTGTTGGTGTTAAAACTATTTTCCTTTGTTCTTTTATCATAGGATAATTACAGTCTCTGGCCAAGAAATCAAAGTTAAAAATACTTGAGATGGGGAAAAAGGGGGTCTAGAATACTTCAGTCCTGCAGAAGAACGTGGGTCCCAAACAGTCCATATTTTCCTCAAACCCTGTTCTCCTGAGTAGTGTATTTGTATACGTTGATAAAGTTTTAATTCCTGAAAGATGCTTTTTTTTAAAATGAGGTAACTGTTCACTGAACCCTTGAAGCACTGAAATAGAGTTGCTGTTTGATGGCTATATTCTTCACTGAAGGGAGATTATGCAAGTTTTAAAATATATGAACCCTCAAAGGAGTCCTCTTCGGTAGAAACCTCACATCTGATCTTGCTTTCTTTGTCCTGTTCTTCAGGTTTAAAAGTTACGGAAGTAATAAAACCAGACTTATCCTCACAGTTTGTGTTCTCTATTCCATCTTCAATGGGGTATTTTCCCTTAAACCAAGAAACATAGGTACTCTCTGTAGTCCATCCACGTACAAAACAGTGAAGTGTCACATCCTCACCAGCCTTTGGGTTGCTAGTAATGCACTCTATCTTCAGGGTGTTAATCTCTTGATTGATGGGTCTAGGGCCTAAAGAGAGATACAATTGTCAGAAAAAGAGGATCATAAATAAAGGCCTCAGCACCAGGGCCATTTCATTAATCAGCTGCATTCTGCTGTTAGTTATATATTTTCCATTTACATGTCACTGATATCTTTTATGATTTCATTGATGGGATGGAGTGTGGACCCCACAGGAACCCTGAGTGGGTTAATGTGGGCCTGAGAGGCATCAGCTGACTGCACCCAGAGGAACAGCCAGACTTAATTGATCATGAAGTTCAGCTGGGCAGAAGCAGGCCAGTTAATATAAAAAGAAGCAGTCTGTAACAGAAAGGGGACTGGCTGGCTGCAGGTGGGAAGGGGCTGGGCTGGGTTAGGTTAGGTCGGGAGGGATGGGACTGCATGTTAGCATCTGGCTGAAGCCAGTGAGGCTTGGGCTGTAGGAGCAGGTTGGGTGTAGGGCTGCAGCTGACCTCTAACTGACAGGAGGGTGAAAGCTGAAAATGTCAAGGGGAAGGGGGGACATAGACGCCAACTTCATGGGTGCTCCAGGGCTGGATCATCCACAAAAAAAAAATTAGTGGATGTTTAGCAGCCATTGGTAGCCAACCCCCCAGCAGCACCTCTCGCCTGCCGGTGGACCTACCGCTCAACTTTCCCCTCCTCCCAGCGCCTATCACCCACTGCAATCAGCTGTTTTGCAGTGTGCAGGAGGCTCTGGGAGGAAGGATAGGAGTGGGGGATGGGGCGTGCTCAGGGGAGGAGGTGGAATGAGGCAGGGAAGGGACGAGGGTGAGAAGAGGCAGGGTGGGGACTTGGGAGAAGGGGTGGGTGGAGCAGAGAGGGGACAGGAAGAGGGTGATGGGGGTCGGGGTTGATGTATTGATGTAGTGAAGAGAAGTTTATAGTGCTCATTATGGAAGCAATTAACTGCATCTTGAAGATGGGGGGGTGGGAAAATGAAAGGATTAAAATCATAGCAAAAACAAAAATATCTAAAGATCTCAATAGATTACATTCATGCAATTTTAAATGAAGGCAATAACTCAGCTTAAATAACATGGTCTTAATGATCATTAGTTTGAATGTGCATATTTTAATAATGCATAGACAGGAATTTAAGTCACCTTTGAAATATCAAAAAAGCCTAATGTAATATGGGTGCAAGAAACATGGCTAATAAGTAAATTTGTGTTCAATCTACCAGCTAGTAGATGCAGCTGGAAAATTCATAAAGATGGAATGGGACAAGCTCACTTCCCTACACTTACTGAGTACCAAGGATGAGAAAATGTCAAAAACACAAGAGGAGTTCCTAGCTGGAATTTTCCATAAGCTGAGTAGGGCTTTTCAAGAATAAATGTGATGCAAATTTATGCATAAATGGTACATGTGATAACCTAGGAGAATTCAATAACTTAATAAAAGTAATTACAGCAGCAGCTGATCTGGCCATCTATAAAACATCAAATTGCCCCAGACTTAGAAATCTGGATCCCTGGTGGAACAAGGATTGCAAATTAGAATGAACAATAACAACTTTATGAATTGTAAATGATGTAAGGTGGTGGCACAAAGAATTATCAAAAACACAAAAAAAGAAAGCTAGAGAAAATTCTGTGAGGAAACTGAACAAAGAATCAAAGCCTTCAAAAATATATAAGCAAATTCAAAGAATCAATGGACTTAAAAATAAAAGTACATGTATACCTGGTCTTACTGAAAACAATGAAAGTGAGGTTTCCAATGTTTGAAAAGCAGGCATTTTAGCAAAAAAATTCCAAAAGAACAGTAGTGATATGAATTAAAACAATGAGTTTCGTGAAAAAGGAGGTTTATTGAGGATAACTGTGAACTATTAAATGGCTAGAGAGAATATACTGGTGATGTGTTAAACAAAAATTTTAGTGCACAGGAGCTTATTGCAATCATTAGAAAAAGGAAAAACACAACTGCAGGTAAAGATAATATAAGTAAATGCTTCAACCCTTGCCAGAAGGAGTTGAAAGAGTCTCTTGTGGTTATATAATGATGTCTGAGGAAAAAGGACTGCTGCCAATAGAGTGGAAACCACCATCGGTGATATCAGTTAGAAAATCAGGTAAGATACATACCAGATCTGATGCCTATTGTTGGCCTACTGCCCTCACGCCATGTGTGGGGAAAATCATGGACAAAATGAAACGTGTAAGACTAGTGGGATACTTGAAGAAAAATGATGTAACTGAGGTACAAAGTGGTTTCAAAAAAGGAAGATGGACAGTAGAACATATAGTGAGACGAGAAACAGAGGCACCAAAAAACCATAAGGGCTAAGACCTTTACGATAACTGTCTTCCTGGACACTGAACAAGCATATGACATGCTAGAGAGGGAAGGCCTCCCATATAAACTGGTCAAAACTAGAATAAAAGGGAGAATGTTTTGGAGGATAAGGGACCTCTTAAGTGACAGAACTAGACACGGGTAGCCGTGTTAGTCTGGATCTGTAGGTTGGATCACACATGAGCTTTCGTGGGTGAATACCCACTTCGTCGGAAAGCTCATGCTCCAATACATCTGTTAGTCTATAAGGTGCCACAGGACTCTCTGCTGCTTTTACAGAACTATACAAGTCAAACTGGGAAGAGCGTTATCAAAAACCTACAAGCTTACAAATAGAACTCCATGAGGGTGTATTATCAGCCCTGCCTTGTTTTCCATTATAATAAATGACCTTCCAGAAATTGTGCAGACAGGAATGGGTATTTTCCTTTTCACAGATGACTGTGCTATATGGACTAACCAAAAATACTTTAAGTTGCATGGAAAAGACAAACGTAGCACTCCAGAGAATTTCCAAGTGGGGAAATGATTGAGGATTTAAATGCTCACTTGCACAAACAAAAGGAATGCTTTTAACCAGGGAGAAAATCTAGGAAAATTGGACTTCTTTATCATGAAAAAATTCAGACAGTTCATAAGTTTATGTGCGTAGGAGAAATGTTTTGATATATATTAACTCGGACAGGTCACATAGATAATAAAAAGCAAGATGAACTTACTTAAAAGTGTAGCTGGAAACAAACCGGGTGCAAATAAGATGATACTGATGATGGTCTATAAAGCATCGATAAGACCAGTTTAGACTATGGAGCCCAAGCTTTTGGTTCAGCCACAGAAACAACACTTGAGCCTGGAGCAATTCCAGGTTTCTAGGTTCTGAGACTGGCATGTGGCACAACGATAACACCAGTGTGTGTGCTGCAAATAGCCACTGGAGAAGCATTTATAAATCTAATGATGAAACTATTAGATCAAATCTTTTGGGCAAAAGGGAATAATGAAAAGAGAAGTAAACAACAGATTTATGAGGATTGCTGAGAGTTTAGTATACAAAATGATATAGATTGCCGGAGACTTCCTCATACTATCAGGGTCAAAAATGGGTAAAGAAGATATGTAAAAAAGAAAAATTGAGAGAACTAAAAAATGTTAGCCATCGGAAATCAAATTACAGCTGAACAGTTATTCCACCATTTGTAGATTTGGAGCTATATGAAAAAAACAAGGGAAGGGGGAAAAAAACATTATGATCAATGAAATTTCTGAATTGATTTATGAAAAATGGGGCCAGCTTTGCCAAGTCTACACAGATGGATCAAAAGATGACAGCACTGGTAGAGTGGGAACAGGCTTGTCTGTTCCTAGTCTTTGAATCCAGCAATCAAAAAGGCTATCAAATTAGGTGACCATTCTGATGGCTGAAGTAATGGGGATAAGGTTGGTACTAACCTGGATAAAAGATGTGCAATGAGCTGCAGCTGTAATTTTATCTGATTCCTTGTCAGGCACAATGACAATCAGAACAGGGACTTTGGAAAGCAGAAATGACATAATCCGTGAAATAATGTTCCTAACTACGGAAATAATGCAAGCAAGTAACAACAGCATGGATCCCAGTGCATATCAGAAGGCCTGGAAATGAGATGGCTGGCAAAACAGCAAAACATGCTCTAGAAAATTAGGAGAGGGATACTGAGATACCCTTAAGTAGACAAGAATTTAAAAGCATGGCCAGGGAGGAGCTTGCAAAGGAATGGCAAGAACTATGGACCAAGAAAACAGAAAGACAAAGGTTCTATGAAATATGCTCAAAAATCAAAGATAATACTATACTCCACAGTCATGACAGAAAAAGTGAAGTACAGATGTTCCCCAGGTTATGCAAACCCAATTCACGCAAATCTTCACTTACGGAAAGAGTTCCGTAAGCTAGAAATAAAAAGGTTTTGTTTTGTTTTTTGTTTGGGTTTTTTTTTTGCGTAATTGTCGGGTATATGTTTCTGACTTATGCAAAATTCGAGTTACGCAAGGTGTTCCGTAACGGAACGCTTGCATAAGTCAGGGAGCGTCTATAGTCTTTTTTAGAGCGTTAGCAGGTCATTGTGCCTTAAATGATAAGTTAAACTTATTAACAAGACATAGACGGGCTGTGTAATCCATACAAAACCACAGAAACTGTTGATCATGTTCTATGGAAAAAAAGTTTCTTTATGAAACATTGAGTCTGCTTAGAATTAAAGACTTTTCTAAAGGGACTAGTGAGAATGTTAGGGAAATGGAATAGTACAAAAAAAACCCCAAAACACCCTGGCTACGTTTCCTTAAGGAAACTAAACTGAGTGACTGGATGGTGAGGGAGGAGGGGGGAACTTGACTAAAAACAAATGAAGAAAGAGGCGATCATAGTCTTGTATGATGAGGTTGCTGCACCAAAAAACAAGGAAGAAAGGGGACTGCCAGGTTGAGAGAGCCTGCAGCCACCCTATGGGAACAGAGCGATGGTAAGGAGGAAGCTGAGGGAGGAAGCAGCAGCCCTGAGATCCTAGTTATTGAGGAGCAGAAAAGACTGGCAAGCAGGTGGGGAGATAGTAGCTACTGGGTTGGAGCAGGCTCTTGTGGTGTACAAGAGAGCAGGGTCAACTTAGAGAGGTTGTGGGGGAGATGACCTGAGAAAGGCTGGATAGAAAGGAGCCCAAGGAAACAGCAGCAAGGAGTGGGACTGAGCATAGGTGCCGACTCCAGGGCTGGAGCACCTATGGGGAAAAATTAGTGGGTGCTCTGCACCCACTGGCAGCCAAGCTCCCCCACGCCACGCCCCACACCTCCTCCACCTCCTCCCTTGAGCGTGCTGCGTCCCTGCTCCTCTGCCTACGTATCAGCGCTTCCCGCCTTGCCAGGAGGGGGAGGAGCGGGAATGTGGCACACTCAGGGGAGGAGGCGGGGAAGAGGCAGAGCTGGGGCGGGGATTTGGGGAAGGAATTGGAATGGGGGTGGGGCAAGAATGGGAGGGGGCAGTGCAGGGATGGAGTCAGGGCAGGGCCAGAGACAGAGGGCTTCATGCACCCACTAGCAGGAAAAGGAGTCAGGGCCTGTGGAACTGAGCAGACTTTACTGCTGGTTATAGTGTTCCTGGGCTGGAACCCAGCGTAGTGGGAGGGCCTAGGTGCCCCTGTCAGCCATTGGTAAGGTGGCGTGAACCAGGAGATGGGCAAAGGACATTGGAAAGCCTTAAGGAAAGGGTGTGAGGACCCAGGGCTTGGAGTTGAGGCCAAAGATCTTCTTGTGAGGAAACTGAACTGTTCTATGTTGAGCTTTGTATTACTCCGGAAGTAATCATGATGTGGCCAGAGGGCCAAGTTACAGGAAGAGAGACCAGACTGAGAGTGACCATTGGCTGGGGGCACCATATTGGGAGAGAGCCATTACACCACACCTGGACATAAGGAGGTGCTCCTGCAGTGACAGAACCCCTTCCCAACTAATTAACTGAAGACAAAGTGGCATAGGTTCAAATCATCCCTAAGCAGGTTCCACTTGTGGAGTTTCCAACAGATTATTCCTCCAGTTGGGGGTGGGGAGGGGTGGGTGTGCTACCTGTCTATGTGGGACAAAAAAGAGTTTCAGTCCCCAAATCCCAGGGTTCTTGTGAATATGCTGGAGACCAGGACCATCTGTATGGAAGCATTGTGTGTTCACGTTCCTTCTCTGGTCTTCTCCAACTACCCTACCTGCCATGAACCCCAGAATCCCCTCGGCCATCCACAAGGGGGTTCCACAGCTGAAAGGGCTCTGTGAAAAAGTTAGGAGGGGTTTTGAGTTGATTCTTTCTATACAGGGTTGAACTACCACCATCCTGCCCCAACACACACATCCTTGATCCCACACCCATATGAGAAATGGGAGGAGGATGCCATACAGACAGTATTGCGGCCTTCTCACATCTCCCACTAGGCTTTCCAATCCCTGTGCCTGAGGGGGACAAGGTGATGAGTTGGACCATTGCTATTAGGAGGATTTGCAATTTTTCTCAGTTTGATATAAAACTCACTCAATGTGTGGTTTTGATATCCAGTCAGAGTGGATATATCTCCAGTGCTGGTAGAAAAATCTGTAAAGTAGGAAGAAATACCATATTATCTATAATAAACATACATTTATCATCGGCGTAGTTAACATATCAGTAGGAAAACACACAATTATATACATTATAAAATTCTGTACAGTTCCATGGCATCCTTATAAATATGTTCTCATCCCCTGTTATTTAGTACATCTGTTTTCACATTCACTGTCGGAGGACCTCATCCAAACTCCTCTGAACTCAACAGAAGCCTTTAAACTTACTTCACTTACTCATTTCACTTATTTTCTCTTATCATTAAAACAAGCCAAGTTTTGAGCATGAGTATCTTGAGAGGTTCTATGTCCATTTTAATGATGATATAACAGGCCATTTTCTCTATAAAGCTATGTAAGTGGATATAGTTAGTTCAGTGGATGACGCTGGGAGGGAAAGCTAAGGTTCAGAATCGAGTATCCTATGGCAGTGAATTCTACATTGATACTTATATAGAGACTCAAGCTTATTTAGGGTCAGATCCTGACTTTATTCACGCTGAGTGGTAACTTGGCGGCAGATTTTCAGAGAGATTTAGTGCTTAAAGATGGATAGGCAACTTTACCTGCCTAAATATTTTAAAATCTGGCCCTTCCTTCATTAGCCAGTTCCGCTTAAATCAATGTGAGTATCTGTGGAGTAAGGTACCACCCAACCTAAAACTGGCCCTGTGTAGGGGGTGCACCTGGCCTTTGTGCGCTCCCCACAGGAGGCCACACTGCTCTGCTATACCCGCAGCAAAGTGAAAATAGAAAGGAGCAGCAAAGGTGGGTCCTCCAAGGTCTGCCTAGAGAGACTTCACGGAAGCAGCCAATCAGAGCTAGCAGGCTCAGATAAAAGGACCTGCAGATCCTTAAAAGGTTAGTTCTAGCTGGGATCAAGGGATAAGAGTGCTGTGCTCTTGAGGGGAGAACCAGAGTTTGTTTCTTTCCTAAATTTGCTTAAACTGGGTTTGCAGGAAGAGAGAGAACCTAAAATCCTTAGCCCTGAGGGCTAAAAGGGGCCAGTAGGAAGAGTCCCATGAAGAAACAGCAACAAACTAAAATCAAGCAACATGTAGCTGCTGTTATATGTCCAGGGCCTGGGGTTCCCCTACTGCCACACGTAGCTTAACCCCAAGAAGGGGACAGAACTTATGGGAGAGCCAAGACAAAGGGCTCAGAGCTAGGGCTGAACATACTAGTAGGGCACAGTACCGTTCTGTTATGAACTCCTTACTACGCCCTGGAAGTGATTCATTTGGACTCAGTGACTCTTCAGAGGCTCAAGTCATGGAAACCCACCAAGGTCAGCCAACAGCTTGTAGGAGGGCACGAGGTGAGAAAAGGACTGCAGTACCACACTCAGCTGCTAACAGGCACTCAAGAGATGAGTGCCTCCCATCACAGGCCCTTAATTAAAAAAATCCAACTTACCATCAGTTTCAATATAAACCTTTTCTCTGTGCAGGAGTTTGTTTCTGGAGGAATTACCTCACATCTGAACATTTTTCCATTATCACCATGCATTAGCAGTAATTGTTTTTCAATGTAGAGAAACATAAACCATTTTTTCCATTTGAGTATCTATTGTTATGGTGTCCTTAGGTAACTGCTAACCAGTCTTTATACCATGCAACTTTATATTTTTCGGCACAAAATCTGATATGGAAACTTCAGAGACAGACAGTCTCGTTGACCTTGGGGATGCAGGTGTTGCTCTAATCTCAGAAACAGCAGGAGACTTTGCTAAAAAGGAGGGATAGTTCTCCATTAGAAACACAGTGCAGATAAAACACTCCTGGACACTATCAATGGGATTAGCAAGAAAAGAAAATTAACCAGCAAACGAGAAAATATTCACTTTTTTTTTTTTATGGGACAGAGCACCTGGCTTGATCCTGCACAAGGCCACGTGCACAGTACTCTGCTGTATAAGCACAGGTTAAAAGTGCTAGCAGAACAGAGAGCCAGGGAATCTGATCCTGCATCAATGGTTCTGCCACCAAATCACTTCTCTCCAGTAGCAGGAGTAGGCCAAAGAGTGGCATGTGCTGCTAAGCACTTCATTAGAATGATTGAGGATTGTGATTGAATAAATGTGTCAGGAACACCCCATCGGTAGGGCCCTACCAAATTCACGGCCATGAAAAAACACGTCACGGACTGTGAAATCTGGTCCTCCACCCCGGTGAAAATCTGGTCTTTGTGCGCTTTTTACCCTACACTATACAGATTTCAATGGGGAGATCAGTGTTCCTCAACTTGGGGGTACTAAGGGGTCGAGTATTGCCACCCTACTTCTGTGCTGCCTTCAGAGCTGGGTAGCTGGAAGAGTGGCGGCTGTTGGCCAGATGCCCAGATGTGAAGGCGCGCCTTGCCACAGCAGCACAGAAGTAAGGGTGCCAATACCATGGCATGCCACCCTTACCCTCTGCCCTGCTGCTGCCTTCAGAGCTGGGTGGCTGGAGAGGCGGTGCCTGCTAGCGGAGGGCCCTGTTCTGCAGGTTTGCAGCACAGAAATAAGTGGTGGCAAAACCAGACACTGCCATCCTTACTTCTGTGCTGCCGCTGGCACCCACCGGCTCTGCCTTCAGAGCTGGGATCGCAGCCAGCAACCACTACTCTTCAGCTGCCCAGCTCTGAAGGCAGTGCCGCCATCAGCAGCAGACAGAAGTAAGAGTAGCAGTGCTGCAACCCCTCCTACGATAATCTTGCAAACCCCACCCCCCACCACCACCACCACCACACACGCACATATCTTTTTGGGTCAGGATCCCTACAATTGAAACACCATGAACTTTCAGATTTAAATAGCTGAAATCATGAAATTTACTATTTTTTAAATCCTATGACAGTGAAATTGACCAAAACAGAGCGTGAATTTGGTAGGGTCCTACCCATCCACAATCCATGTCCCATTCCCCTCAGAAAGGGGAGGTAAAGACTCTCTAAGCATATGTCTACCTTACAGTTAGAAACACGCAGCTGACCCATGTCAGCTGACTCAGGCTCATGGGGCTCAGGCTGTGGGATGGTAAAAGTGCAGTGTAGATCTTCAGACTTGGGCGGGATCCCAGACTCCGGGACCCTCCTTTCTCACAGGGTCCCAGAGTCCAGGCTTCAGCCCAAATCCAAACATCTACATCGCAGCTTTACAGCCCAAGTCCCAAGAGCCTGAGTTAGCTGACACAGACCAGCTGCAGGTGTCTAACTGCAAAGTGACTAGGCCCATTTACAGACAAGATACATGTTAGACTTGAAAGAAAGGGCTGTCTCTTTATTTGTAACACATTTTCTAGGGGGAGGAAACCCAAATCTTTCTGAAACTTGGCGTTTTAAATGGCTAGCAAAAGACAGACAAACCTTGGGTTCAGCTTCAGCCTGGGTTAATCCTAATTTCTGCCAACATGAAGCAATGCACAAGGTCCCAGAGGCAAAAAGTCCCTCAGGGTGTGGTGGTCTGGAGCGGGAGTTCTATGGACTGCTGCTACACCAAAAGTAGCCAGCAGTGGGGTATGATCAAGGGGGCAGACTAACAAAGGTCTTCAGCTGCTCAAAGATGTAGATAAGTGCTTAGCTGGATTTATGAATGGGTCTGGCAGGTTAAGTGCCCAACTCCCACTGAGAAGTCATTGGAATTAGGCACTGATATCATATAGGTGCTTTTTGTCAATCTTACTAGGTTCCTATCTGCACCTTTAGGTACATATCTACCTTTGAAACTCTGGCCCTAGATCTTTTCAGCAGATTCCATCTATGGGACTTCTGTGCAGTCCTGACTGGAGCCTAAACTGCCCCAGGCAAAACACAAATAGGGAGAGCAATAGCCAGGTGAATCTCACTGTTGCTAGAGGGTATAATTTACACCCTCCTGCACCATGGTTGGTGGATCTGGCCCTCTATCGGTAAAACAAAAATACATTTTTCCTCATGCTCTAGAAAACTTATTGCTCTATCATAGACCCCCAGACTTGTTAAACATACCTGGGAGTTTTAGATACACATTTTTTGTAATGGGCTTTGTCAGAGTCTTGTGCATCACCATTACACCAATCTTTCTGCCATAATCTTGAGCAGAAGGTATTAACTGAAGAGCAGAAGATGTGCAGAAAAAGCCTCTTGTATCCTGCTTTGGCTCTTGTACTGATGAACCCTTCTTGATTTCATCATTCTCCTGGAACCACCGGACTTGAATAGCGTTGGGATAGAAATCCATGATTTTGCAGGTCAGAGAAAGGGGTTTTCCATACTCTGCATTATTTGGACTAAGAACAATATTTGTAATTCTTGGGAAACCTGCAAAAAGTGTTGAAATATATTTTATCTGCAGAAACAAAACAAATATTTAAGAAGGTACTACTATTGTTTGTGTTAATGTTAAATATAGACAGAGTAGAATGTGAAGTCAGTAGCTACTGGGTCTGATACACAGGAAGTAACCAAAGGCTCAGGGTTAAGGAAGTGACTGTGCTTTTAGTAGTTTAAACATATAACAAGAATAACTTTGCACCCCCCATAAATACATGTGTATAATTGGCCAAGGGAAGTGAAGTCCTACACTCAATTTGATGACATTTCTCTGTTTTTATCTGGATGTAATGCATGAACTCTTAAATGATGCATCTGCTTGATTCCAAAATTTCAGGAAATGTTATAGACATCAGTGGGGAGAATGCTATAGATTTTGGTGAAAAATGGAAAATTAGAAAGTGGGATGCATGAAGATGGGTGCTAGCATCTGGTTAGCATAGACAACAGCTTCAACCACTTATCTAATTGTCTATAGATCCTACAACCAGTTGATGGCACTCATTAACACATTCCCCGCCTAACTCTCTAACCGCCATCTAAGCTCTGCCCATCTTCCCAATAAATTTAATATGGTGACACCCTGAATGACTTATCTCCCAAGAGAAGGGGAGAACCAAAAACCAAACATAAAAATAGTGAGAGGGGAATAGAGTGGTACCCAGAGCCCTGGCATGGGCTGGAAGAGGGGAGTAGGGAGCATGGAGAATGAAGTGCACCCAAAGCCTCTAAAATGGGGAAATGGGGGACCTTGGCAAAGGGCCAAAGGGAAAAATGGGGGAACACAGAGATCTTACCATGGGGGAGGGCTAATGGAGGGAGAAAACAGAAACCCTGCATGGAGGAAGAACAGAGACAATGGTATGGGGCCTGGGGGGTCTGTGAGGGGACACAGACTCCTGTCATAAGAGAGGGTGTGAGGGTGCAGGGAGTCCCTGCAAGAGGGGGAAAGGAGGGTGGCATACAGGGAGCTTGTGGTGGAGAATGGAGGGATGCAGGGGGGCCTGGTGCGTGCAATGAGCGTGGCCGACAAAAGCTATAAAGTCAGACCCCCTAATTCAGTGTTTCCAAACTATTGGACACCGCCTGTGCAGGGAAAGCCCCTGGCGGGGTGGGGAGGTTTGTTTACCTGCCGCGTCCACAGGTTTGGCCGATTGCAGCTCCCAGTGGCCGCAGTTCGCTGCTCCAGGCCAATGGGAGCTGCAGGAAGTGGCAATCTGTATGTCCCTCGGCCCACGCCACTTCCAGCAGCTCCCATTGGCCTGGAGCAGTGAACTGCAGCCAGTGAGAGCCGCGATTGGCCAAACCTGCGGATGCGGTAGGTAAACAAACCTCGCTGGCCCACCAGGGGCTTTCCCTGCACAAGTGGTGTCCCAAGTTTGGGAAACATAGCACTAGTTTATATACCTGTCAGTAACTGTTCAGCTACGGAGATTTTCTAAAAAAATAGTTCTTTCTTTGTTTTTTGGTAGAGCTCCCAGGAAGTTACTTCATACTTCTAGTCTTCAAAAAGACACGGAGAGGGAAATGTTCCATAACACCTAAGAGTGCTTGTTTTCTTGTTGTTGCTCATAAATTTTTCAAGCTTCCAAGAGTCTCTTAAGCTTGAGATTGTTAAATTTGCCTAGGGATTTGGACACCTAGTTCCCATTAAAGTTAATGGCAATGAGGTATCCAAATCCTCTCAGTGGTTTTGAAATTCTCAACCTACATCTTTCTTTACCGAGTATTTTTCCCTACCTTGCACACACTGGCTTCTTATTGTAGGGTTGCTTGTCAGAAATCCGTTGGCTATTGACACTGGGACAAGTAAGTGTTTTATTTGATTAAAATACTCTATGTTCTCCCCTCTACATACAAGGGGAAGGGAGCAGAATCTTGCAGAGCCAGACTGGGTGGTGAAGAGGGCAGGAGCAGCATTTTCACTGCATACTCATTCCTTTTCCACACACCACACCTCAACTCTCTGGGGGCATTGTCTGTGGCAGGGGAGAGCTGTGCTATGGCTGGAATAGCCAGGGGAGAAGATCTGCACCACACAGTAGTTCCTCTTGAGTCACTAAGCAAATATCTCTAGGGGAGTTAATGCTGGTCCAGCTCAACATCTGCTCTAGGCCTGTGCCCTTCCCATATAATGTAAAGAAGACTAAAGGGAAAAGCAGGAGTACCTTGCACAAAGAACAGACAATTAAATAGTCACCTTTTAACATGAGGGGATAGGACTTCTTTGTAGTTCTGTTGCAATGGATGACTTCAATAGTGAACTCTACTGCATGGTCCTCAGGTTCAGGTGTAAATGTCACCTGGCTTTCTCTGTGGTACAGATTTGTTGCTGTATCAAGCTGAGGGTCCAGGGTTTTAATTGCAGCCTTAGTGAGTTCTTCAAAGCCTCTCATCCAGCGCACCTGACACTGTGCTGGGTAGTAATCTGTCACCTGGCAAGATAATGTGACAGCCTCCCCACTCTCAGGGGTACTGGGCTCACATACAATATTTGAGAATTTTGGAGTAAATACTGCAAATACAAAGACAAATAAGGCAAAGGTAGAATGATTAGCAGGGGCGGCTCTAGGTATTTTGCCGCCCCAAGCACGGCAGGCAGGCTGCCTTCCGCGGCTTCCCTGCGGGAGGTCCCGGTCCTGCAGATTCGGCGTCATGCCTGCAGGAGATCCGCCGAAGCCGCAGGACCACCAGACCCTCCGCAAGCATGCTGCCTGCCGCCCTCACAGCGACCAGCAGAGCGCCCCCCACAGCTTGCTGCCCCAAGCATGCGCTTGGCATGCTGGTGCCTGGAGTCACCTCTGATGATCAGGCAGTTGAGAGAAAACAGAAACAAAAGTATAGACCTTCTGCTGTGTTTCTATTAATTAGAAATTCACAGTAGTGCTCCCATTGACAGCAAAGATCTTAACGGCTGTGTGTGAGCAACAGGAGAGGAAGGAGAAAAATAATAGAGGAAAATAGAATGAAAATGGAAATAAAACAGAGGGGAAGAGGTAGAGACTCTAAATGATACAATTCTGTAAAAAATAGCACATCCTATCTGTCAGAAAGAGAAGTGTTACATCTATGAATGTCTGTTTCATTATTTTGTCATATATTCATTATATATGACATAATTATTTCATTATTATGTCATATATATATTAGGGCTGTAGATAAATTGCAGTTAACTCATGCAACTAACTCAAAAAATTAATCATGATTAAAAAATTAATCGTGATTAATCACAGTTTTAATCATACTGCTAAACAATAGAATACCAATTTAAATTTATTAAACATTTTGGATGTTTTTCTACATATTCATATTGTATTCTGTGTTATAATTGAAACTAAAGTGTATATTATTTATTATAAATATTTGCACTGTAAAAATGATAAAAGAAATAGTATTTCTCAATTCACCTCATACAAGTACTGTAGTGCAACATTTGTCATGAAAGTGCAACTTACAAATGTAGATTTTTTTTTATATAGCTGCACTCAAAAACAAAACACTGTGAAACTTCAGAGCCTACAAGTCCACTCGGTCCGCTAAGACAAATAAGTTTGTTTACATTTACAGGAGATAATGCTGCCCTCTTCTTATTTACAATGTCACCTGAAAATGAGAACAAGGCATTTGCATGGCACTTTTGTAGCCAGTACTGCAAGGTATTTACATGTCTGATATGCTAAACATTCGTATGCCCCTTCATGGTTTGGCCACCATTCCAAAGGACATGCTTCCATTCCAATGACGCTTGTTAATAAAAAAATGCATTTATTAAATTTTGTGACTGAACTCCTTGGGGGAGAATTGTATATCTCCTGCTCTGTTTTACCTGCATTCTGTTACATATTTCATGTTATAGCAGCCTCAGATGATGACCCAGCACATGTTGTTCATTTTAAGGACACTTTCACTGCAGATATGACAAAATGCACAGAAGGTACCAATGTGAGATTTCTAAAGATATCTACAGCACTCAACCAAAGGTTTAAGAATCTGAAGTGCCTTCCAAAATCTGAGAGGGACAAGGTATGGAGCATGCCTTCAGAAGTCTTAAAAGAACAACACTCTGATGTGGAAACTACAGAACCTGAACGACCAAAAAAGAAAATCAACCTTCTGCTAGTGGCATCTGACTCAGATAATGAAAATGAACATGTGTTGGTCCCCACTGCTTTGGATTGTTATTGAGCAGAACCCATCATAAGCATGGACACATGTCTCCTGGAATGGTGGTTGAAACATGAAGAGACATATGAATCTTCAGCACATCTTGCACATAAATATCTTGCAACGCCGCCTACAACAGTGCCATGAGAATGCCTGTTCTCGCTTTCACGTGACACTGTAAACAAGAAGCGGGCTGCACTATCTCCTGCAAATGTAAACAAACTTGGTTGTCTGAGTGATTGCCTGAACAAGAAGTAGGACTGAGTGGACTTGCAGGCCTAAAGTTTTACATTGTTTTATTTTTAATGCAGTTTTTTTACATAATTATATATTTGTAAGTTCAACTTTCATGATAAAGAGACTGCACTACAGTTCTTGTATTAGGTGAACTGAAAAATACTATTTTTTGTTACAGTGCAAATACCTGTAATCAAAAATAAATATAAAGTGAGCACTGTACACTTTGTATTCTGTGTTGTAATTGAAATCAATATATTTGAAAATGTAGAAAACATCCAAAATAGTTAAATTAATGGTATTCTATTATTATTTAACAGCATGATTAATCACACGATTAATTTTTTAATCACTTGAAAGTCTTATATATGGAGAGAGAGAGAGAGAGAGAGAGAGAGAGAGAGAGAGAGTGATTTCCCAGAGGAACACTTCAGAAAGTAAAATATGCCACATTTCTGTACAGTAGTTTACAAATGTCCCCAACCCTTGAGAACTGAAACTTTGCATGTGCAGACATCAGTCTGGGATCAGAAAAGAAACATTGGTAACTTGAACCAAGCACAGGATTTTTAAAGAAAACTCTAGGAGGGGAATTTGTTCTTGGTTTTCTTTTATAGATAGTAAAAGTATAAAATGTGATCCTGTACTTACCCACTCATTTTCTAGTCAGGCAAAACCTGCAGTGATTTCAAAGGGTATTTTGCCTGCATAAGGAGTAAGATCTGGCCTAAAGACAGAACAGGGAGGCCTTGTCTTCACTAAGAAAAAATGTGGTTTTTTTGGGTTTTTACATGTTTATAAATCCATATTTCAATATGTGTTAGCTCACTGAGGTAACACCGAAGCTCCTACTTATTACAATTGCAACAGTCTTTCCTATCATAGGATTTTAACATGTCTGTTAATGTGTAAAAATACAGCCCTTTTCTTACTTGAGATGTTGCCTTTTGATAAAATTCACCCCATGCAAAGATCTAGCAACTCT
Source organism: Gopherus evgoodei (assembly GCF_007399415.2). Taxonomy (NCBI): domain Eukaryota; kingdom Metazoa; phylum Chordata; order Testudines; family Testudinidae; genus Gopherus; species Gopherus evgoodei. The sequence continues at coordinate 108,086,978 of NC_044325.1, read as the reverse complement.
AGGCCTATGCAGCAGTTAAATCCACAAAATGTGGCTTTGATGGTGCCTAAGCCTTCAGCTGGCCCTCTGTGGAGAGTTGTATTTCACCTTTTAAAAGGGGTCACCTGAGTACTGCAGAAAGTGACCCAGAGATCAATAATTTTTCCTTTAAAAGCAGTGTGTGTTATGGTGATGGTCATTACAGTTTTCAGTCTACTAATAAAATAGTATTTTGAGAATTAACTTACTCAAATTTTCCAGCTTCCAAGAAGATTCTTTATATTGGTGTGAGCCTTTAAGTTTAGCTTTGCATATGAATCTCCTTCCAATGTCCTCAACTCCAAGATATAATATTAAGCTACTGGTGCAGAAGAAAAGTCCATCTGGTCCACTTGTGACATCACTAATGAAGGGTTTCTCTGGCACTTGAATATCATCTTTATACCAAGTCAATTCAATTGTTTCAGGGAAAAAAGAATGAATTCTGCAAGTCAAAGTTATAGGCTCATCTGGTCTTGGCACATCTGTTGAACACAGGATTGGATCCAACACTGGCACAGCTAGAAAGGAAAACAATCAGATTTGTGCATTTAACAAGAATCAGCTTTTTAAAACGTGATAATCAGCACATGACCAGTTCTGTAAGGTACTGAGCACCATCTGCTCCCATAGAAATCAAAGGGATTTAGGGGTGCTGAGCATCTTGCAGGAGACCTTATGTCTAGATTCTTCTACCACATCCATCTCATTTTCAGTCTTAAGACTTAGCACTCAACATACATGAGTGTCATAGTTCACGCAAATAAAATATTACACAGTAGGCCAAATAAAATACTGAGCTCAGGTACACCTAAAGGTGAACTTAAAAGACTAAAATCACAAAATAAAAGGTTAAATTCAAGCTTCTCTCTCTGCAGACATCTACATGTGTTTGCAAGTGAGATTTTCTGATATTTATTCAGGAGAAATCTACCCCACTGCTCACAAGAAGAATCCCTTTGGACATCTATCAATATTATATACTGAACAGAAAGCAGACATACATACTACTACCTCTAACTTTAGGCAGAAAGTTGCTTCATTAATGCATTATATGTAGAGCTAGACACTAATACAGCTGTTCTACTAAGCAGTCAGTCAGTTTGAGAAAGCAAAACTAGTTGTCATCTCAGTTCTAGACCCAAAATATAAATTTCAGGAGCAGATACAAAAGATTGATTAACCTATAAAGAGCTTGAAATCAAGAACACACTTTCAGTGTCCCGGGCAAGAAATAATTCTCAATCTACATGTAACAGTTGCCATTCCAACACAGAAAATGTGATGTCAAGACAACGAATCTGTCTTAAGCAGCTAAACTCACCCATGTTGTCAATGACACAGTAGAAAAGTTCTGCGCTTTGTGGTCAAGTTCAATATACAGTTAGTCCCTGGTTTTAAATGAGGGTTGGTAGATCTGGATCCTATTCCAATTAAGGAAGCCTGTTTAATGTTAACATGCCACAGACCATGCTTTCTTTGGGTCATGATGCAGAGGCCAACGTGCTAGCAAGGCATCTGTAAATTGCTTCTTGACTCTATGTATATCTCAAGTGTAACCTTTAAGTTCTTCAATGCAAAATCTACATGATACTTTCCGAACACTTAAAAGGGTCTGTTATTCATAAGCATCCATGTTTTCAAGCATTCTGAATGAAAACTAAGGAAACACCCTAGTGTTTTTTTGTGACTTTATTAGTTCCTGGAAAAATATGAGAAGACACCTAAGAATTCAGTACTGAGATACTAACATTACCACATAGACAGGACATAATGTGTTACCAACAGCAATGCCAAGTAAGGGTAAGTATTGCCAAAGATCTTCAAACAAAGGGAATCTAGGGCAAAATTATTCAAGATAGCTAAGTCCAAAGCTGATTGAGAAGAATTATAGGGGGATCCCAAAAAACTAGGTCACTGGACAAAAAAATGGCAGATGATATTCAATATTGAAAAGTACAAAGAAATGCATGTTGTAAAAAATGATAGGGTCTAAACTAACTCTTACCACCGAATAAAGAGATCTTGGAGTCATCATGGATAGCTCTCTGAAAACTTCAGCTCAATATACAGCAGTCAGCAAAAAAGCTAACAGAATGTTAGGCACTACCAGGAAAGGGCTAGAAAATATCATAATGCCACTATATTGATCCATATTGTGTGTGCACCTTGAATACTGTGTCCAGTTCTGGTTGCCCCATCTCAAAAAGGATACAGTGGAATTGGAAAAAGTTCAGAGAATGGCAACAAAGATTATCAGAGGGATGGAACAGCTTCCACACAAAGAGATACTAAAAAGATTAGGGCTGTTCAGCTTCAAAAAGAGACAATTAAGGTGGTATCTGATAGAGGCCTATACAATTTTGAAGGGCGTGGAAAAAAATGAACAGGAAAGTGTTATTTACCCTTTCCCACAATACAAAAACTAGGGGTCACCCAATGAAATTAACAGTCAGCAAGTTTAATACATGCTAGAGGAAGTACTGTTTAAGTCAACACATGGTTTACCTGAGGAACTCACTGGTATGGATGCTGTGATGGCCAAAAAGTATAACTGTGTTCAAAAAAGAACTAGTTAAGTTCATGGAGAGTAGGTCCATTAATGACTACTAGCCAAGATGGTCAGGGACATAACCCCATGTCTTGGATGTCCCTAAACATCTGACTGCATGGGAGGGGAAGACAAGTGGATCACTCCAGTATTGCCCTGTTCTGTATGCTCCCCCTGAAGCTCTGGTACTGGCCATTGTTGGAGACAGGATACTGAGTTGGATTTCATTGGTCTGACTCAGTATGGTGCAGTTCTTATGTTCTTAATTCAGACAGTGACCAAACTTGAAGAAACTAAACTTTGCATACTGCAAAACACTTTGCTTACCTATGACCTTCAGTTCTGTTATTGCCATAGCAGGACGTTGCTGAAGGGCCTCGTGCATAATTTCAAGAGAAAGTTCTGCCTTGTTTAGCTCATGAACATTTGGAGATATACGAATGAGGCATGGAACTTCAAAAGTGCCATTATCTAGTGACTTCAAATATATCTGAAACTGAAAATTCTTTGACATAGACAGGAGAGCAGCACTTTCCTTATCTCGTTCGATGACATCCTTTTCACTGTTCCAATAGTAAATTCTCTCCTTCTGTTCTTGTTGATACTTTTTCAGAAAAAAATCTACAGTTATAGCTTTTGGACGAAAGCCAGAAAATTGACAATACAAAGAAGTGTCTTCTGAATGCTTCATTTCCACATCCCCTACGAATGTAATTATTGTTGGTGGAACTGCAATAAAATATATGTTAGTTGCACGATGCACCATGTTATGAAGAATGACAAATTAAAAAGTGAAGTGCAATTTTTCTACCTCTGCTGCATAAAAGTTACACTGTATTTTTATATGCTAAAGCATTGTGCTTATCAACATGAACCATCTTTGCCAATGCTGTGTTTTTTAATATACCATATGGTTGAATTCCCTTGATTCAAATGCCCCAATCGTTGTTTCTTCTCCACAGTCCTTGGTAGATAAGTGACTATATGGTCAGATACATACAGTCCTCAAATTTTCAGTTTTTCACATGAATCTTTCTCAATAAAGGGGTGATCTGAGCAAGGGTTTCGTCTCCCTTTTTATGTATCTGTATTTTTTCTGTACAGTTAGTACTAAAAAAATACATCATATTGTTAAAAGTTATCACATTAAGTTAGTTCCAGTTACTACTGATGCTGTGTTCGTATGGAAGAATTCAGAATGACACTCTCACCTACTAAACCAATAAAAGGCAACTTTAAGAACAAATCCTTTCGTGACAGTATATAAAAGCAGAGCATTTCTTACCAGCCTGTCACTTCTCCTATTTAATACCTATCATGTTCCAATTTGTTTAAAATGTTCTAGTAAAATACAAAATGATCCCTAATTTTTTCCCAAAGGGCTTCAGAGGCATCTGAAGGATTCAGTGAAAATGGGGGGCTGGATAAGCAGGGGAACAAAAGCAATGGTGTGTACTGCTTTTGGGACATTTGACTAACCTTCACTTAACTGCTGGGTAGCTACAGAGCATGGTGATGTACTGATTCTTGTTAGTTTGTCCACTAGCGTTAGCTCTTGTGAATATTTGAATTCTAAGTCTGTTAGTTGCCATTAATATATCATTAGCACAGTGCACTTTTAAAACTACTTACTTTTCTTAAAACACTTATCGTACACGAAAACTCCCAAACCAAGCACAATAATACAGGCTATTATTGTTCCAGTGACTGCTCCAATTAAAATGCTTGAATCGGACCTGGGGGCTGTGAATGGAAAAAAAAATCTGATAATCCTAAACTTGCTCAAATCAAAGAATTTAGTGAAACAATCTAGTCCTTCATTTCCTTGTTGAATATTTCAAATGTCACAGAAAAGTTAATATAGGCCTAAAATTATTACCCATTGAACTACTAAAGAGACCAGAGAATAACTGCCAGGTATGGTTTTGTTGTATCAGATCAGAGCTTCCAAAGGCCATAATAAGAGACCACTAAGAGTACTGAAACGCCCACTTTAAAACATTACATATTTGCAAACCTTCAAGGATGAAGACCACAAAAATGTGTTGCAATGTATTGTAGAGTCAAAACCAGCCTTTTGTTAAAGACAAGTCTTGATCAACTCAGTGAGCTCAGAGAGGCAACAAAATGTTGTTAGCCCGACCTACCACCAAAAATACATGCCACTAAGATGGTGCACCTGGAACAGCTCTGATATCCAAAGGTGTCAGTGGCACCAACATATTTCAACCTCTTCTTTTTGTAGGCTGGCTCTCCTTGGCTGCTCTGCTCCCACTCCCATAGTTGTTTCTTTGAGTGTCATTGCATGGCCAGTTCTCCCTGCACTGCTGTCTGTCCAAAGTGAGACCTGATATCACTGCACCCCAGGGATTGCAAAAGGTTGACATGGTTTAAATTCCTTCAAAGGAGGTCTAGACACAGCATTCCGGAACACATGACATATCAAAAGAAAACAGATAAGATCCTAAAGGGGATGGATACCTGTGACAGTCAAGGTGCTACTGAGAAGTAACTTGGCAGGAAATGTTTTGTGACTCACAATACATCTATAGACATTTCCATTATCTTGCAAAGACGGCTGCAGCCTTAATTTACTAGTGACATTAAATGTGCCATCTTCATTTTCTACATAGGCTCCTGTGCAAATATCCTCTGCTGCTACGCTACTGTCCTGGTTATTCTTTGAAATCATCATCCACTTAATGTCAACCAAATTTGGATAGAACTTATTGACTTCACATGACAGAGTCTTCTCCTTGTCACTTTCTATTGTAACTTCCTTTGGAGACAGGCTGACAGTTGGTTGAGCTGTATGGAGAAAAAAGTTAGATTATGTTAGATTATAATCATAGCTATGGTGTTAGTTTTGTTGTGACACATATATTACCTAAATGTCTTATATGTGCAATATTAAATCTTTTTTTTCCCTAATCGTGTCATCTTTCCCCAGAAATATGACTGCACTAGGGAATATTACTTGGATGATAAACAACACTAACGTTCATTAGGACCTCGGCGGTTTTGTTATTCTCTGCTCTTTCTAAAAAATATAGAAAGAGAATAGTGTCTCAGTCTAAGGTTTGGATAATGAAAATCTTCTCTGGCTAGAACCTTAACGATTATGACAAACAGGCTTACTTAGATCCATATTTTCCCTCACCTGCAAAAAAAATCATGGAAGGGGAATATTTTGACTAATACTACTGTGGAGATGTTGCAGGGAAAAATGAGCTGCAGTCTTCTCTGCTTGTAGCAAGAAAAGTGACAGTGAATAGAGAATAGGGACTGTGCCCTCTCCAAGGCAACTAAGATGGAGATGTATAGAAAATATCAGGACAAACCCCAAAGATGAAGACTGCCAATCCACATATACATTCCCAGGGCAGGTGTGCTCGCCAAACTCCTGCTATCATTACTGGCAGCACAACTTACCCAATTTCTTGGGCTAGTCCCACTCCTCCACAGAAGATCTGTGGGGTGAGCAAATTAGCAACACTAAGATGGACTCTCATGTTCAGATCATCTGCCTTCAAGTCCCCATGATACAATATGAAAGAAATGCTACAATAAAATCACTTACCAACTACCTCTAAAACAGCTGTTCCCTGAGCACCAAAAGGGGTGACAGTAACTTGGCAGATATATGTTCCTGCTTCCTTAAACTGTATCTGTGGTAGAGAGAGTGCAGCATTTCCTCTTCTCAGGTCACTGTCAGACATACTGGCTCCATTTCTATGGGGAATATGGTCTCCTGTGAGAAATGTGAATACTTCCTCTTTTTGGTCTGCTCTCGGAGTCTTAAGATACCAGGTAACTCCCACATTCTTGATATCCAGTTCTTCTGTACTGTACCCAGAGATCGTGCATGGTATGGAGATGTTATCATTCAGTAACACTATTTGTGGCATGCTTCCCATCAGCACTTGAAGAGTTTCTTCGAAAAGAGAAAGTATATACTTTGAGCAATACATCCTAAAGGCAAGGTTCCTTTTAAAGCAGTTATTTGGCTGAAGGATCATTCAATATTTCAGTAGCCTTTTTCCGCACCCATAACCCTTTATAACTTCTGTCTATGGTAATCAAATGAAAGCTTTCTTTCCTAAATTGATAATTGCTTTTATTTGAACGAAATAATAGAGATAACACAGGCTAGTTGGGCGGCCCAGGTCCTTAAGAACTAAAGTGCATAGAGAGACTGAATGACTTGCCCATGGCCAAGCAGGCAGTCAGCTGTGGAGCAAAGAACTTAACCTAGTTGAGTCCCAAGCTAATGCCCTCAGCACTAGTCTCAGTGCTGCAGTCAGAAGCCATTTGTCCATCTCCTCTAAAGGAAAAACTGTGCTGCTTGGTCCCCATCACCACTGGGGTGAGGGGAAGAGGGACACAATACCACTAATTCCTTGTCATAGAATTATAGAAGTGTAAGACTAGGAAGGGACCACAGTAGTTCAGTCCCCTGCACTTAAGGAAGGAATAAGTAATAACTAAATTTGTCTAATCCAGTAGTTCTGAACCCGCAGCCCACAAGCCACTTGCGGCCCAATCAGCACACAGCTGTGGCCCATGTGACATCCTCAGAGTCATACAGGTAGTTTATATATTGTGTGGATGCGGCCCATATAACACATAGAGAGCTGCATATGTGGCCCACAATGGTAAATAGGTTAAGAACCACTGGTCTGATCTGTTCTTGACCTCCAAAAATGGACATTCCTCAACCTCCTTCAGCAATTTGTTACTGTGCTTAACTACCATGACAGGAAGCTTTCCACAATGTCCAACCTAAACTTCCCTTACCTCAATTTAAGCCCATTGCTTCTTATCCTATCCTTGAGGTTAAGGAGAACAATTTTTCATCCTCATCCTTGTAACCACCTTTTATATACTTGAAAACTTATCATGCCCCCTGTCATGGTATGCACCCCCACTCTGAACCTTAGCGTCCAAAAGATGGGGTACCAGCATGAATTCCTCTAAGCTTAATTACCAGCTTAGATCTTGTAGTGCTGCCACCAACCAGGAATTGCAGTGCCTGGTACACTCTGGTCCCTCCAAAACCTTCCCAGGGGACCCCAAGACCCAGACCCCCTGGATCTTAAAACAAGGAGGAATTGACTATCCCCCCCTCCCCCCTTTCTCCCTCTTAGACTTTCCCTCCCTGGGTCATCTGGAGAGGCTTCACCAACTCACTGGTGAAACAAGATCCAAATTCCTTGAATCTTAACACAAGGGAAAATAAACCCTTCCCCCACCGTGTCCTCTCCCAGGCTTTCCCTCCCTGGGCTATCCTGGAGAGATAGACAGATTCAAGCTCCATGAATCTAAAACAAAGGGAAATTCGCCTTCCCCCCCCTCCTTTCGCCCAACCACTCCCTGGTGAGTTTAGACTCAATTCCCTTGAGTCTTAACAAGGGGGAAAAATCAATCAGTTTTTTTAAAAGAAAAGCTTTTAATAAAAGAAAGAAAAAGTAAAAATTGTCTCTGTAAAATTAAGATGGAAAATGTTACAGGGTCTTTCAGCTTATAGACACCAGGGAGAATCCTCCTCCCAGCACAAATACAAATTGCAACAGAGATACAATCCTTCCAGCAAAATACACATTTGCAAATAAAGAAAACAAACAAAAAAAAAGACTAAACCGCCTTTCTAACTGGTACTTACTAAATTGAACAGAAGATTGGAGAGTCTGTATACCTGTCTGGTCCCTCTGAGATCCCTGAGAGAACAGAGAACAAAGAAAGAAGCACAAAACAAAGACTTCCCTCCACTGAGATTTGAAAGTATCTTGTCTCCTGATTGGTCCTCTGGCCAGGTGTTAGCCAGGTTTACTGGACTTGTTAACCCTTTACTATCTGTTTATGACACCCCCCTCAGTCTTATCTTCTCCAGACTACAAAAACTCAAGTTTTTCCAAAAGCAAAGAGTTCTGTGTCACCTTATAGACTAACAGATGTATTGGAGCATGAGCTTTTGTGGGTGAATACCCGCTTCGTCAGATGCAAGTGGTGCATCCAACAAAGTGGGTATTCACCCATGAAAGCTCATGCTCCAATATGTATGATAATCTATAAGGTGCTACAGAACTCTTTGCTGCTTTTACAGATCCAGACTAACACGGCTAGCCCTCTGATAATCTTTTTCAATCTTTCTTCATAGGTCATATTTTTTAGGCCTATAATCATTTTTGTTGCTCTCCTCTGGACTTTCTCCAATATGTCCACATTTTTCCTGAAATTTGGCTCCCAAAACTGGACTCAATACTCCAGTTGAGGCCTAATCAGCACAGAGTAGAGCAGAAGAATTACTTCTTGTATCTTGCTTACAACACTCCTGCTAACACATCCCAGAATGATGTTTGCTTTTCTTTTTTGCAACAGTGTTACACTGTTGACTCACAGTTAACTTGTGATCCATTATGACTCCCAGATCCCTTTGGCAGTACTCCTTCCTAGGTAGACATTTCCCGTTTTGTGTGTGTGCAACTGATAGTTCCTTCCTAAATGGAGTACTTAGGGTGACCAGACAGCAAATGTGAAAAATCAGGATGGGGGTGAGGGGTAACAGGAGCCTATATAAGAAAAAGACTCAAAAATCAGGACTGTCCCTATAAAATTGGGACATCTGGTCACCCTAGGAGTACTTTGCATTTGTCCTTATTGAATTTCATCCTATTTACTTCAGACCATTTTTCAACTTTGTCCAGATCATTTTGAATTTTAATCCTGTCCTCCAAAGCACTTGCAACCCCTCTGAGCTTGATATTGTCCACAAACTTAACAAGTGTACTCTTTATGTCATTATCTAAATCATTGATGAAGATATTGAACAGAGCTGGACCAAGAACTGATCCCTTCAGGACCCCACTCAGTATGTCCTTCCAGCATGATGGAGAACCTTGACAACTATTCTCTAGGAATGGTCTTCCTGCCACTTATGCACCCACCTTATAATAGCTCCATCTAGGCTATATTTCCCTAGTTTGTTTATCAGAAGGTCTTGTGAGACAGTTATCAAAAGCCTTACTAAAGTCAAGATATATCACATCGACCACTTTCCACCATCCGCAAGGCTTGTTACCCTGTCAAAAAAAACTATTAGATTGGTTTGATATGATTTGTTCTTGCCAAATCCATATTAACTGTTATTTAGTTATCTTCTAGGTATTTCCATTATCTTGCTGGGTACTGAAGTTAAGATGACTGATCTGTAATTCCCCAGGGTGTCCTTATTCCTATTTTTATAGATTGTCATTATATTTGCCCTCTTTTAGCTCTCTGGAATTTCTCCCATCTTCCATAAGTGTTCAAAGATAATCACTAATGTCTCTGATATCTCCTCAGGCAGCTCCTTGAGTATTCTAGTATGTATTTCATCAGGCCTTGCTGACCTGAAAACATGTAACTTGTCTAAGTATTTTTTAACTTGTTCTTTCCCTATTTTAGCCTCAGATCATACCTCATTTTCACTGGCATTCACTATGTTAGATGACCAATTGCTACTAACCTTTCTGGTGAAAACAGAAACAAAAAAAGCATTTAGCATTTCCACATTTTTTGTTGTTGTCTTTCCCACTCATTAATAATAGGTTACCCTATGCCTGATCTTCCTCTTGCTTCTAACGTATTTGTAGAATGTTTTCTTGTTACCCTTTATGTCTCCACCTAGTTTAATCTAATTTGGTGCCCTGGTCTTTCTAATTTTATCCCTACATGCTTGTGTTGTGTGTTTTGTTTTATTTTTTATTCATCCTATGTAATTTGACCTAGTTTTCACTTTTTTTAGGAATCCTTTTTTATTTTTTTGAGGCTAATTAAGTTGTCCTGGTTAAGCCAGGGTGGTCTCTTGCCATATTTCCTATCTTTCCTATGCAGTGGGATAGTTTACTCATGCACCCTAAATAACGTCGATTTGAGACAGTTGGCAATTTTTCAAACTATTTTTCCCTTAGACTTGTTTCCCATGGGATCCTACCTACCAACTCCCAGAGTTTGCCAAAGTCTGTCTTCTGGAAATCCATTATCTTTTTTCTGCTGTTTTCCCTCCTACCATTCCTTGGAATCATGAACTCATCATTTCATGATCACTTTCAGCCAAGCTGCCTTCCAATTTCAAATTCTCAACCAGTTCCTCCCTATTTGTCAAAATCAAATATAGAACAGCCTCTCCCTTGGAGCTTTCTCCACCTTCTGAAATAAAAAATTCTCCCTTCCCTTTGAGGAGACAGATGAATGATAAATACAGATAGATTTCATGCAAGAATCTATCTTTGGAAACATCTCAGAATTCCACAGCCTGTTTCAAAATAGCCAGGGAAGAACTCCAGGATCTCCATAATAATCTCAATCTTGGGCAAATCTAAATGACAACAGTAATAGAAAGGATGTCTCCATATACACATTTTTTGCTTGGCTGCCTATGGGCCTGCTTGGGGACCCTGTTTCCATTCAAGTACATTTCTGTTCTTGTCTCTATTTGCTGCATTCTTTACACACAGGATGATGTAATGCAGCATCACCAAATAATACAGAGAACTGCGACATCAGCCTCTCAAATTGGTGACCTCCACCTAAGTCTTGTGCATTCACATTTGGTTCACTGTTGTTGATTTTCAACTTCTTGAGCTCAGGCAGTTTAACTGCTCACATACCAGGACCTTCGGGAATCCTTGTATGACACTACAGAGAGTGAAGAGATGACAAGAGATGGCATGTGCTGAGCCTGAGGAAGGTTACCAGAGAATAGAGTGGAGGTTGTGTCACTTTCTTACTGTACTCATTGCATTGACAGGACCTGCACTGATCATTGGAGGTCTGGTAATAGTTTCGAGAATTTAATTAAAGCAGAATCCTGAAGCAGTGGGGAACCCACCATACCTATAAAAGCAGCAAAGACCTTATAGACTACCAGACGTATTGGAGCATGAGCTTTCGTGAGTGATGCATGCCATACCTATGCAGCCCAACTGCACCATACAGTTATGGAGGCAACTTCAGCAGATGTGGAGGGGGAAACTCCTCCCTAATGGGTGGCCAATTAATTCATCCGCACCCCTACCCAGAGGCAGAATGATTCCTGCACCCTGCTGGTAGTGGTGGAAGTAGGATATCAGCAAGGCAATGCATATTTATAGCGCCATGATGTGTGTGATAATGTGTTGGTTTCTTCCCACTGCCTCCAAAGGAACTTTAAAAGGAATGTTCTCCCCAATGCAGGTCTTTCAGCTGACTGCACTGAAAGGGAGCTGGCAACCAGAAGAGGTGAAGAGGTGGAGAAGTAGAAGGATATTACAAAACAAAAGAAAAAGAAAAATATTTTACAATATAGGGATCTTGGTCCCATCCTCCATACCACAGCAGGTAGCTGTGCAATACTGCAGCCTAAGTAATGGAGAGGGGCCAGGATATTTGGGAGCTCATTAGAGAGGCAAAAAGTCGATTTATGTGAGCTCCTCTTCCCTTCCCAAACAATTCCCCTACTTGCACCTGTGAAGAAGGGGTGAGATGTTCCTGCACTAAGGCAACTGTTGTGGGATAAATCCCAGTTATATGGCAGTGAGGGATTACCCCATCCATGCCCCAAGGATCTGGTCCAACAGGAATAGCTGGCATCCTTTTACAAGCCTATTTTTAGTGGTTATGCAGAGTATGTCTGCACTGCAAATGAAAAATGTGATTGTAGCACATGTAAGCATACCTGTGGTAACTTTAATATAGCTAATACGAATAACAGTGAAGTGTAGACATGTTGGCATGGCTTTCCGCATGGGCTAGCAACAACAGTACATACCCAGAGTCCCTGAAGAGCTTGTACTTGGGTTTCTGGCACAGGCTTCAGCATGGTCTAGCAACCCAAGTATTTTGTCATTTATACTTCCTGAAATTTCAGTTACTTATTCATTAAGAAGCAATTATACTATGTAGGTTTGGGGTCTTGCTTGGGTCTATATTGCTACAAAACTTTTCTTTGTTTCATTCTATATATCCTTTATTTTGGTGAAATTTCTAAAAATGTAAACTTACGTTGATTTTTTTTAATTAGCCTTTGAATAAAGAATTGAGAGCCTTGAACAAGAAACCAACTTCAGCTTTGAGTTAGGGGGGAGGATAACTGATTCCAAAGGTGAAAGTAACTTAAGAGACTTACTGGTACACAGGGTGGCCAGGGTCCTGAACAAGGTGTGGGGGCAGCTCAATCAGAAATGATGGGGATGGGGCCAGACTACCCCAGCCAGCCCTTCAGCACAGCCCAGCGGTGATTTAAAGGGCCTGGGGCTCCCAACCACAACCAGCGCTGGCCCAAAGCTCCGGCACTGATTTAAAGGGTAGCAGTTGCTGGGAGCCCCAGGCCCTTTAAATCACCGCTGGAGCCCCATGGTAGCAGTAGCAGCGGCTGGGAGCCCCAGGGCAGCGATTTAAAGGGCTAGGGGCTATGGCTGCTCCTGGGTGCCCCATGCCCTTTTAAATTGCTGTGCCCCGGGGAAGCTGCCCCCTGCCAGTACAGATGGCTGTGTACCAGCTCTTACCGGTACGCCATACCAGATCGGACCGGCTTACTTTCACCTCTGACTGATTCTGAGATAACAGGAAAATGCCCCTAAAACTAGTATTTCCTGAAGAGATGCAGCAATTTATCATTCAGGGCTAGTTGACACTAGAAGCACGGCACTACAGTGGAACAGCTGCACCAATGCCGTTGCACCGCTGTAGTGTGGCTGGTGAAGATGCTCTATGACAATGGAAGAGAGCATTTCCATTGGCATAATCACTCCATCTCTGTGAGAAGAAGTAGCTATGTCAGTGAAAGAAGCTCTCCTGCTGACATAGCACTGTCCACACTGGCACTTAGGCCGGTGTAACTTTCGTCACTATGGGGTGTGAATTATTCACGCCCCGGCGCAACAGATGTTATACTGAAGTAAGCTGTAGCATAGACCAAGCCTCCCTAATGATTCTTTCTTTCTATAGTGATGTGAGCCAATATGGTGCTATGCACTGGCATGGAGGGTAAGTCTTAGTCAAAAAACCTGAATCTACTAGAAGGGAAGTAGACAGATTCTTTCTTTGGTTGTTGTTTTTTTTGTTTGTTTATCTGAACTGAGTGTTTCCATCTTGAACAGTCAACCCAGCAACAGACCAGCATGAGTGTGTTGATATTGCAATCCTTCATGTGCTCTTGCCTATTTAAAAAGAGTACCAGCCTAGAGGTATACAGCTTAAGTGGCAATAGCTTGTCCCAGACTCCAGTCCAACCAACTTATTTTTTTTATTTATATATAATGAGCTGTGCTAAAATTAGTTAAAGAACCCTGGGACTCATTTATATGAGCTGTACTCTTTGAATAAGGTCAATTTTGCATTTAAAGACTGATCTTGTATTTACATAGTGCCGTTCATATAAATAAGTCCCCAGGTGTTTTTAACTAATTTAAGAACAGCTGATTGTACAAATTACCGATAGAGGCAAATAAGGTGACCAGACAGCAATTGTGGAAAAATTGGCAGGGGGGCAGAGGTTAATAGGAGTCTATAAAAGAAAAAGACCCAAAAATCAGGACTGTCCCTATGAAACCAGACATTTGGTCACCCTAGAGGGAAATCACTTTGCTCACCATGTAGCCAACTGTGTGGTTAACCACAACTGACTAATAGCACACAGCAACCTACACAACTCTAGGGTATAGAACAGGACGCACAGCAGCAGCTACCTCCTTGAAAATACAAGGGGAATATAGGCTGGTAGTGGCTTGAGAGCTAATTAGGTTAGACCTACCGCTCAAACTCTTGTCATGAGAGCATAACAATAATTAATAAACAGTGTAAAGAAGCACCCTGGTACCAGTCAGAGTGGGGATTGTCACTGACTCACTAGCGCCACCTCCCCACCGGGCTCAGCCTGCAGTTGTGACATTTTAAACGAATGGCCCTTTGTGAGTTAAATTAAACGTCCGGTTTAAACAAACAGCCAGGCGCAGGGTAACCCTTGAGCCCCAGGAAGAGGCTAGATCGGATTGGCAAACAGAGGCGGGGGAGCTCTGGGGAGGCCGGGCCCAGCCAGGGAATCGGAACAGGTACAGAATTAAACCAGACACCAGCTGTGCCAGGCAAACTGACCCCTGCAACGAGAGTGCGGAGCCCCTCAAACCCTCCCCATCCCACCCCGCTCCAGGGTGTGCGCGGGTGGGACCAGCGCCCCGCACAGTCCCGCGGCTCCTGCTACCTCTCCAGGCTCAGGACGCCAGTGACTCTGCCCCCCCCCATACCCCCTTGCCCAGGGGCACCCGCAGCTTGGCCCGATTCTGTACCGGGGCCGCGAGCAACTCTTATTGCCGTGGCCCGCGGATCTCCCTCCCGGCCGCCCCCCGCTGAGCCTTGTTCACCTGCCAGCTGGAGCAGGCCGCCGAGAGCCAGGAGCGGCAGGCACCGCTGCCCAGCGGAGGCCCCTACCCACGCCATGGCCCGCGGCCGATCCAGCCAGGGGGCGGTGGTCGCTCTGCTCGGTCTGCCCCGGATCTGAGCTCTGTGTCAGTCTGGCTGGCAAGGGGACGTTGTTTCGCTTTTACTTTCTCTCTCTGGTATCCTTAGCCCCAAGAAGGCGCGGTGCCTGTAGCCTGGGGACGGGGTAGGAGCTGACAGGCAGCATGGCTTGTACTTTGTACAAGGAAACACCAGGCATCGTCTGACTTTGCGTTTGTGTGTCCCTCACCCAAACACTAAAGGCTGGGAAATATTTCTTTTTAAAAGCCATGACCAACCAGCTTCCACCCCCCACCCCTAGAAAAGTGTGAAACCTGACAGAAAGGGTCACCCAGAGAGAAATGAAGGAAACTTGTAGCTGCTAGGCTACTGATAGCCTCTCTCTGGGAGACGAAAAATAGTCCAAAACTAGAGAAATGGCTTAAAAATGTGGGAGGTTGTTATGGAAAAATAATGCACCAGTTACATACCCAGCAAATTAGACATATGACAAATAGGTATTTAGTTACCATTTATTCAATACTCTAAATACACTCACCTGCAAAAAAAACCCAGCACATCTGTCCATTATTCTTGAATATTAACATTCCATAGACTCACTGGTTTGAGAAATACTGTAAATCAGAAATTTCAACTCCATTTGGTGAGATTACCAGAACAACATGTCCTGGGTAGTGTGAGGAGAATGGTAGTTGCAAACCCAGTTGGGGGAGAATTCTGATTATTATATTCCAGTATAAGGTTTCTCTAAACAAAGCTCACTGTTGTGGTGATTATCATTTGTCCCTGATATTTACATGGCAATGGTTTGTAAATAGATTATTGTGCGAAACCAATGTTTACTAAAGCCAAGATGCATTGCAATTATTTAAAAATGTACTGTATATAATACTTGTCCCTTAGTGCACCCCTACACTGCTGGAGGAAGACAGAAACAGCAGCCCTGTAGCTAAGAGGAGGCATGAGAGGCCACTTCCCCCTGGAAATCTCTTTCCCCACCTCTCCTGTAGAAATAAGATGTGTTCCAATTTTTTCCCCGCAGTTTCTGCCTGTTTCCTCAGATAAATTATAATAGTCCTAAAGCTCAGAGTTGTAGTCACAATTCCAGTAGCCCATGAAGGGTGTGTTATTGACTATGTTTCAGCTAAGTGAGTGTGGTGACTGCATTATGTTGCTGCTATAATAAAAGACACCGGTAAGAAAGTGTGTACAGAAACTGCATCTGCAGGAAGGCATCCAAGGTACATGAAGCGGCAGAATGGGGACATAGGGCTCTGTGCTGGAGTTTCTACAACCAGACCCTGCCTACCTGTTTGAAGGGGGGAGAAGAGAGGAGAGAGTTCCTTTCAAACTGAGAGAGAGGAAAAAGCTCCTTTTGGAGTGTGTAAGAGAGCATTGATGGGCTGGCCAGAACTGGAATGCTCCTGTAGCATCCAGAAGAGACCTCAGATGAGCTGTACACTGTGACTGTGACATAACTGCAGAGCCAAGGAGAATCCCTAGAGTGGCTGGCAACAGTATTGTGAGTACCATTTCTGTTAAAGCTGAAAAAGCCTTTTGTTTTCTTATAGGATGTATGCACACCCTGGCAATGCTGGTGGAATGGGAGCTGCCATGGACTTTATAGCAAATCTGGATTTTGCAATTGGAAAAATCCATTTGTGACACTTAGGGTCTAGACACTCCAAAGGGAGATCTGAGGGTCTGATTCCCAAAGAATGTGCAATTGAATTAACTAGTTGTATACAATATTGCTGTTAAAACTTGTCAAGCAAAGTCTCTTATGAAAATTTGTAACATGCTGAACCTGTTGGTTATTGTGAGATATGTATACAAACTTTGGTTATGAGTTTATATATTTGTGTATATAAACCCATGCTCATAATTTGTGCTGCAACATTCAGCTACACTTCACTGTAGGGAGGTGAAACAATCAGACAGACAGGGGCCACCTCCCCAACCAGACAAGACTAGCCACAAGTACTTAGCATTGTGCAATCCAGAAAAGAGAAGGGGGGACCATTAACATTAATGGGGAAAGCATTGAAGCAACTTGAAACTGAAAAGAAAACCTTAGTCATGGAAAACTGAAAAAGAAGAGAATTCCCCTCCTTTCCTATCCTCCTTCCACAAATAACCATGAATCACCTTGCCAAGGGAGAAAAACCTTTTAAAAAGAGGCTCTTCTGCACCTATAAAAAATCCCGTATCATGAGGAAAGCTCCAAAACTTGATGTGGTAGATCCAACATACAAAACATTTACTGAGTTTATGATTTCAGTTTATTCATTTGCTCAATAACTGAATTATTAATTGATTATGATATTTATTTTACCATAACTTCATTTTAGAGGTGCCACAATTGCTGCTTTGGTCTCACCCTCAAAAATTGAAAGAAAGAGGTACTATTTAAAAACCTTTGCAAAATACTGATAGTCCACTCAGCCACAAAAAAACCATTCCATTTGAATTTTGTTTCTTTTTCACTGTTAATAAGTCTGATAGACATGGCTGGATTTGTAAACACAAGTTAAGATAGAATTTTCTTTCATCTTAAGAAAATCCTCAGAAACAACATGTCTTGGGTGGTGTAATGAGGCTCATAGCTACCCCACTGCACTCCTTTTTGGTCAAATATGGCACTCCATATGCTCCTTACCTCAGTTTCCTCCAAAGGTGGGACCCCTCTGCCTTCACCTCATGGGTTGGCATAGGCAAACTAGCTTAGCCTTCTGGACAAGAAACTTAAATTTAACCTCTTCTGGGGTAAGAAGTCAACTAAATGTCCAAACAAACAAAAGGTTCTTCCACCACCACCCACCCTCCCAGGGATGTCCTCAGCCCAATTTCTCAGCTCCTTCTGGGCTATCTTTAAGTTTTTCTCTGCTTTGTTAGAGCACTGAGTTCCAGGCTGTCTTCCTTGGAGTCAGTCCCTCTGACAGTGTACCAGTTGCTGGAGTTCCCTACTTCCTGCAGATCCTACTTCAGGACTTTCCATAAGAGCCTGACTGCTTCTTGTAGTTCCTCTCTCTGAGGGTACATCTATCTACACTGCAAAACAAACAAACAAACAAAAAAACCCTACAGCAGTGAATCTCTCTCACATCCTGAGTCTACAGACTCAGGCTCCTGTTATGGCACTAAAAATAGCTGTGTAGATATTCTCCCTCCAGCTTTGAAACTCAGGGAGAGAGGGGTGAGTTTCAGAGTCTGAGCGGGAATGTCTACATAGCTATTTTTAGCACTGTGGTGCAAGCTTGAGTCTGTAGACTTAGGCTCTCAGACTCACTGCCGCAGGGTGCAACATAGCAGGGGCAGCTCCAGGCACCAGCATGCCAAGCGCGTACCTGGGGCAACAAGCCGCCGGAGGCAGCCTGCTAGTCGCCGTGAGGGCAGCAGTCAGGCTGCCTTTGGCAGCATGCCTGCGGGAGGTCCGCCGGTCCCGTGGCTTCGGTGGCAATTCTGCAGCGGGGACGCCGAAGGCATGGGACCGGTGGACCTCCCGCAGGCATGCCACCGAATCCGCGATACCAGCGGACCTCCCGCAGTTGTCCCGCTGAAAGCTACCTGCCTGCGGTGCTTGGGGCAGCAAAATACATAGAGCTGCCCCTGAGGATAGACATACATATAGTTCTCTCAGCCCTTATAGGCTATGTCTACACTACATTGTAAATCCATGTCAATGGGATCCAGGCTTGTGGCCCTGGTGTTTTGAAGCCCAAACTTGAGGATTCACTCTGCATTGTAAACCTGGATTGACAATTTCTGGACTCAAGTCTCATTGCCATGCTAATGTGTCCATACTGCACTATGCAGACTGGTTTGGTTCCGTAGCTTGAACTGTGTCCATATTGCAAAATGACAGGGCTTAGACCCAAGTCACAATGGGACTCGGCCTCTGACCTACCCCTTAGCAGGACTGGGATCCAGAGTGCTTGCTGACCCAAACCAGACCGATTTGTGTGTGGACAGAAAGGGGATCTTGGGCTTAAACCTGAGTCAGAGCCCAGGCTTAGGATATGTTTACATTGTAAAAATAAACCCTCAGCAGCGAGTCTCTGAGCCCAGGTCAACTGATAAGCTCTGGGGCTTGTGCTACAGGGCTAAAATTAGCCATGTTGATTGTCAGACTCAGGCTGCAATTGGGCTCCAAGACCCTCTCCAGTGACTGTATTAGACACCTGCATCCCATGTAACTTCAGGGGACTGCCTGACATGGTGACTCAGTTACTTGTCCATGGTGACAAATACAGCTATAGTGGAGCCCAAACCTGTCCTGCCTGTGCAGAGGATGCCATTTTGTTGAGCACAGCTGCACAGTGTGATCTCCCATGCATTGTATGCGTGAGGTCACACTGCATGGAGGACACCATTTTGCTCAACAAGAGGTAGGGGCCCCGGAATTGAACTTTGCACGGAGCCCCCATGGAACAAATGCTGCCCCCTCTGCCAGAGCCCAGTCTCCAGCTAGAGCCCAAACATCTTCACTGCTATTTTTAGCCCCATAGCACAAGCCCTATGAGCCCAAATCAGTTGGCCCCAGCTCTCAGACTTGCTGTCATGAGTCTTTTTTCACAGTGTCCAGGTACCTATAACGTGCAGGGTAAACATACCATTTGACATCCCGGTGTTCATCAAGCTCTCACCTGGCCTCATTAGTCCCCACCCCATCTTCTCAGGTTGGGAGGCAACTGATTATGGCACAGGCAGGACTGGCCCCAATGCCCTTTACAGAGGCAATCACCCACATGGTAATATCCCATCACATACAAAAATGTGATTAATATATCCTTAAATAAAAAGCCTATGACAGTGATTTGTACACTTGTTAAAATGTCTGAAATAACCCATTCTAAAACATAAGAAATGCTACTTATGCTTATAACATTGTTTGCTCCAGGCCCAGCGGAGTGCTAATCCCAAATCAGCCCAGAACCAAGGCTTTCTAGAGAGGACCATGGGAATTGTCGGCTGTAGCAAGGCATTCTGGGAAGAAGTGCCTGGAGTTCCAAGAAAGGAGCCTTCCCTCAGAGCAGTAAAAGACTTAGAAACAGCAGGCTCGTCTCGTGGGTTTCTCTAGAAGGAGCTTGGGCAGCGACTAAAGGTGTGTTAGAGAAAGTATGTGCCAAAAGAGAGGAGAATAGGGCTGGTGGGTTTTATTTTTGTTTGAGGACTGGAGGGACTTTATTTAGCAAGTGCCTTTGAGATGAAGAAGGTGACTTGTGTACTGAGGCAGGGCTTGTGGAAAGCCTAGGGTTAGCATTTGCTTCCTATTGGGGGTCAGGGTTCAAGTACAGGGAGGTGACTTGTTTTGCTGGATTTTTGTGACCAGGCTGGCTGTTTGTTATTGGAACTTTGCTACCTCAGAAGGGTGAAGCTTAGTTTTGGTTTGAGGGCTAAACCACTGCTACAGAAAATGGAAACTGAGGCAAGAGCTCCATCACCAGAGGAGGAGGTAAGAGCTCTGTAACAATACTGTTACGTATTTACATATTTTAGACATTTAAAGACCCTCACTGTTATTATCCAGACTGCAATCTAAGTGAATGCTGAAGAGAAAGTAAATGTATTTCCAAGTTTCCAAAGCATTAACACATTGACTTCAATATTTATCTTCTCACTGTAAAACATTTAGTGGTGCACAAAGTCCTTGCTCAGAAACACTTTCAGTAAAAATAACAAATATGCAGCATGAGGAAAAATTGAACCTAGAAATATTATAGTGTGGTAACAAAAGAAAATGCTCTTTTTAAAAAATACAAACTGCTTTAAAAATTGCTAATTAAATTCCTTTTGTGAAATTCAGCTTATTTGCAATGTTATTTTCCAACCCTCTGTTTTATTGCAGCTGGGCTATTTCTTGGTCTACGAATGACATTTGTATATGTTTTTTAGTGAGAGTGTTGGATGATGTGTTGTATGGACAAGAAAGGTGTTTTGGGCCCAGGAGAGACAGCATTGTTTCAAAACCCTTCTTCACTTATTCAGCATTAAACAATTAATTGTGGTTCTGGGTTTGCATCTGCTACTGCAGACAAACTCCCATTGCAACATCCAGCTAATAAATACATTTTAATAGCTTATTAATTGCACATGTTAAAGCATTTGAAACTTAAAAAGTAACACTTCCATTTTAACAACCTCCCTTATTTCTTTATGTTTGCTGTACAGTGTCTTTTATATTATTTGTGTTGCTAGGACCCTCAGACATGGACCAGGACCCCATTGTGGTAGGCACTGTACAAACACAACAACAATAAAAAAGAAATCTCTTGCTAATCTATTTAGTTTATATTAAATTTCTAAAAAAAAAAAAAAAAAAAGGGTGGGGGGGGGAAAGAATCCATTATAAATATCCCTGAACTGCTGAGGGCTGTTCCTTTTCAGACAAAACAAGTCACATCTGAGGAAGGAAGAAGACACAAACAAAAGCTGCAATTTCTGTCTTTCCCACTTGCAAATTAGCTGCTAGGAAGTTACAGGCACAACACAATCTTATTGTGACCTGGCAAACTTTTCTGCATGTGTTAAGGTGTTGATTTTACTTTGCCTTTTCTTATTGCAGCAGTGTTGCAAAATCAAATGCCTTATGTACCTAAGCTAAACTTTTGGGGGAGGTTTAGGTTGGATATTAGGAGAAACTTTTTCACTAGGAGAGTGGTGAAGCACTGGAATGGGTTACCTAAGGAAGTGGTGGAATCGCCTTCCTGAGAGGTTTTTAAGGTCAGGCTTGACAAAGCCCTGTCTGGGATGATTTAGTTGGTGTTGGCCCTGCTTTGAGCAGAGGGTTGGACTAGATAACCTAGGGTATGGCTACATTTGGAATTTCAAAGCGCTGCCGCGGCAGCGTTTTGAAGTGTGAGTGTAGTCAGAGCGGCAGCGCTGGGAGAGAGTTCTCCCAGCGCTGCATGTAAACCACATCCCTTACGGGTGTAGCGTGCAGCACTGGGAGCCGCGCTCCCAGCGTTGCTGCCCTGATTACACTGATGCTTTACAGCGCTGTATCTTGCAGCGCTCGGGGGGGTGTTTTTTCACACCCCAGTTGCAGCGCTGTAAAGTGAGAGTGTAGCCAAGGCCCTACTAAGATCCTTCCAACCCTGATCTTCTATGATTCTAAGGCAAAAAAAGAGAAAGGAAAGAGACAAAATAAGGAAAAATGACACAACAGGGTGACTGGGAAGGATAATAGTAACTCCAGCCATCAATCTGGATGCAGCTGAACCTAATGCAGATAGTGGTATTAGCTGGTGTGCTCTTCTTGGTCAGTCAGGACTAGGGCTAGTCAAAGAGTTTGTGTTGAAACTCTTTTTTAAATGGACAACTGCGTTTGCAAAACATTTTTCACAAAAAGTGTCTGCTTTCTGTGCAGAAACTTAGGTTTTATTTATTTATAAATATATTGTCAAAAGAACATCTGAAAACTGAAATATAATAGCAAAAAACCAAAATACTTATATTCTGAAATGCCATCTTGATGGCACTTGGGAGTTGTAGCTCAGGTGCTCTGTGTTCCCATTTTTCATTCTGGGTCAGATTCTCCAGCCATACTTCAATTCGCATTATACGCTGCTGCCATGAGAGTACGATGGTGCACTGCCTCCCTTCCCCTGTGTAGTCCAACCAGTGAGCCTTGCCTATAGAGGAGAATGGGGGCATGAAGCACCCAAACTGCAGCTCCCATAAAGCACTCTAGCAGCATTTCAGAACTGAAATATTTGGCCAAATCCCAAAGTATTTCAATTCTGGATTTTGGCCAAATATTTTAGCTTTTTGACAAAAACAAGATAGAAGTTTTTTTGGTCAACATTTTCCAGCAAAGGGGGGCAGGGAGGGAGAGAGAGGAATTCCAACCAGCTTTATTTGAGACATCTGTCAGGATGAGGACCATGGAGGTCCAACAAATGGTACATTCCTGGATCCCAGCTGAGATATGAACTTGAGATTTCTGCTGCCACCCTCCACCAGTGTATCAAATTTCTTTCCCAACTTCCTCTCTTTCTGGGTCTGGATTTTGGGCAGAGGTTCAGATCATTTTTAATTATATCTGAACCAGTTCTCCCATCCATGGCACGTGTATGCTGTCTCATTATAACTGTCATTCTGGTTAGAAGTTTAAAAGGAACAGAGTAACTGTTCATTGAACCCTAGAAAGTCAGGGATAGAGTTGCTGTTTGATGTCCACCTTCTTCACTGTATGGAGATTATCCAAGTTTTAAAATGTATGTTTCTTCTAGTGGTCCATCTTCAGTATCAGCCTCACATCTGACCTTGCATTCTTTATTTTGTTCTTTAGCTTTAAACGTCACAGAGAAAATAAAACCACCTCAGACTCAGCATTTTCTATTCCTTCGTCGGTGAGATATTTCCCCTTAAACCAGGAAATGTAGATGTAGATCTGTATTCCTATATAAAACAGTGAAATGTCACATCCTCACCAGCCTTTGAGTTCCTAGTACTGCACTCTGTCTTAGCTGTCTCTTGACTAGAAGGGCTAGGGCAGTGATTCTCAACCTATTTACCATTGTGAGCTGCATCCAATACTATCTGTATGGCCCTGAGGATGTTACATGGGCTGCAGCTGTGTGCTGATTGGGCTATAGGTTGAGAACCATTTGATTGGGGCCTAAAAAGGATACAGTTGTCATGAAACAGGATTACAAATAAGCCTACATAATGATAAGGCCTCAGAAGCAGGGACCTTCATATTTGCTTTATGTTAGGATATGTTTTGCTGCTCAAGTTGTCATTTTTACATAAGTCATAATTTTTCTGTTCACATGTGACTATTGCCTGTTAAGCTTACATAAATAAACAGAGGTGTAGGTCCCCAAATCCCATATCTCATGGATGTGCCGGAGTCTGGGTCCATCCATGAAGAAGCCTGGTGTGGTCACGTTCCTTCTCTGGTCCCCATGGGCCTCTCCAGCTGCCTTGCCTGCCATGGACCCCAAAATCCCCCACTGCTACCTTCAAGGGGTTTCCAAAGTGTGAAGAGGGCTGATGCAAAGTATTACTGATCAGTGTTAATTTTTGTGTCAGTTCTCAATACATAGATTTGATAGCGTAACAAGGCACAACCTCTCCAGCCATGCCCCTTCCAAGCAAATGAATCCCTGATCCCACAGATAGACCTTCAAGGGCATGGAGGAGGGAATGATTGCCTTCTCTCACTTCTCCCAGTAGGCTTTCCATCCCTGTGTCTGAAGAGGAAAAGGGGGTGAATAGGGCCATTGTTATGAGATGGGGCTTTGCAGTTTCATCTCAGTTTTAGGTATAATACTCACTTGTTGATGGCTTTGTGTGGTTCTGATTTACCGTCAGAGTAGGTATTCATTCACAGCTAGTTGAGAAATCTTTAAATCTTTAAAGGGGAAAGCAAATACCATGTTACCTATAATATCAAGCATACATTTGTAATGGGGTAATTAACATATCAATGGGAAAGCACACAATGTAAAATTTGTCCAACTCCATGGCATCCTTATCAATATGTTCTCCTTCCCTGTTAGTCAGTACAGCTCTGTGATTTCATATTCACTCACAGAGGACATCTGACTGCAGCATATAAATAACTTGCTGTTTCATTTATCTTCTGAAACCTTTTAAACAAGCCAGTTTTTAGCAGGAATATTTTGGGATGTCACCTCTCAATTTTAGTGATTAAAAATAGAAAGTGACAAGTCTTTTTCTCGGCCAAGCTTTGGGATCTGTACTATAAGAAAGTGAACATGGATAATTCAGGGCATAGCACTGAGAGCAAAAGGTGGACTAGGGTTTGGAACTGAACTTCCCAAGGCAGTAAAATCTACCTTCATACAGATATATAGATTCAAATATACTTAGTGCCAGATTCTGATACCTTCCCTCATATTAACTAGTACCTTACTCCACATGCAGCGCTGTTGAAATCAATGGGAATAGTCACAGGGCAAGGTACTACTCAACACGAGAAAGGGAAGTAGAATCTGATTTTAGGAATTAAGCCATTCTGCTCACCTCTGAGTTTCAATTCAAAGGCTCTCTCTATACGGGAGTGAGTTGTTGGATTAGTAACCTCACATCTGATCCTTCTCCCTCTGTCAGCTGCATTTGGAGTAAATTTTATTTTAGTTGTAGAAAAACATAAACCATTTTCACCAATGTGAGTTTTTATGACACGGTTTTCTTCAAGTAACTTGGCCCAGGTTTTATACCACACAGATTTTATATCTTTAGGTGCAAACTCCAATATGGAAACTTCAAAACAGACAGCCTGATTAACATTAAGCAGAAACATCAGGAAGCTTAGCTAAATGGGTGAGAAAGTGTTTCTGACAGTGAAGTAAACATTTCTGGAAACTAATCAGTATGATTATTAAGCAAAGTAACTAATAAGAAATAGCGTACACACACTTTTTATGTGTCTTGAGCCGCTAGGCTTTATTTTGCACAGAGCAAGTGCAAAGTATTGCACAGATTAAACATGCTGAACTGAACAGGGAGTGCAGGGGACTGATTCTGCACTGCCACCAAATTACTCCTGTGTATATTCACAGGGGTAAGGCAAAGAGAGGAGTCTGTGGCTAAGAGAATGCGAGGACTATGATTAAAGCCCTTGCTCCTCAAACACCTCCATTATTAGCCCAAACCCAAATCTGTCTTGACGAAAACAAAACCCGCTGTCTGTCAGAGGCAGAAAACAAGACCTCCAGAAAAAATCTAGTGTTGGGCTGTGGCTAATAATAATAAATATGATTTTATATTTATATATATTTCTGGACTTGTATAGTGCTTTACATTTACAGATATTAAAGCTCTTTACAAAAGAGGGGAAACATGATTATACCCCTTTTACAGATGAGGATAGAGGAGGCCAGGGCAGAAAGTCCACCAGTGGAGGAGGTGGGATTTGTGCTACCCCAAAGGGAGCTAGTGCTCCCCAGGAAGGGGGCATAGTCAAGGCACAATTTGATCACTGAGTCAGGATATCTCCTTGGCAGTCTTCATTTATTGGGTTCTCATAAATCCATGTATAATCTCAATTTGCCCAGGCCAGAAAATATAAAATAGGGACATCAATAGTAGCAACTCTGCCAGCAGCGGTTTCAGGCACCAGCCCCGAGGGCGGCAATCAGGCAGCCTTTGGCGGCGCGCCTGCGGGAGGTCTGCCGGTCCCGCGGATTCGGTGGCAATTCGGTGGCGGGTACGCCGAAGTTGCGGGACCAGTGGACCTCCTGCAGGCGCGCTGCTGAAGGCTGCCTGACTGCCATGCTTGAGGCAGCAAAAAAGCTAGAGCCTCCCCTGTCTGCCAGGCCATACCAAAGATGACTTCCTACTCACTGTAGCAAACTTACACCTTTGTACTTTACCCTAAAATTAAAAGTGACAGCAGAATTGTTATATATACCTGGGAGTTTTAGATACATTTTTTGTTTGTTTGTTTGTGTTATGGGCTTTGTCAGAATCCTGTGTTTCACCATGAAACCAATGTGTCTGCCATAATCCAGAGCAGTGGGTGTTAGCAGAATATCAGCCAAGTAGAAAAATCCATTCGTATCCAGCTCTGTCTCCTCCACCAATGAACCCTTCCTGATTACGCCATCATCCTAGAACTAACACAACTAAATATTTTTGGGATAGAAATCCGCACCTTTGAGGTTAGAGAGAGGGGTTTTCCATATTCAGCATTTTTTTGAATTAAGAACAATACCAGTAACATTTCGAAAACCTGCAAAGCCGTGGATTTCTGTCCCAAAGATATCTAGCTCTGTTGGTTCCAGGATGATGACATAATCATGAAGGGTTCATTGGTGGAGGAGGGGTTTTCCGTACTCAGAATATTTTGAATTAAAAACATTTGAAAAACCCACAAGAGGTTTGGACAAAAATGTGTTTTACCTATAAAAAAAAACAAATTAAGAATTAAGAAAGCTATTAGAAATGGTATGGTATTTGCCAATGATAGATATAATCAGAGGACAATGTAAGAATTATATCAAATAGATGATAAAGTTGATAGCTACTACGAGTGATGCTTAGGAAGTAGGAAACAAAGGGTCTGAGGCTAATAAAGGAAAGAGACTGGACTCTATTGACTGTTGCTGGGAATTTTGTGTTTAGTCATTTATACCAGTTCGAAGTAACTGTAAAATGCTATTATTCTTGTTTGTTAGTGTCTAGCACCCTCTGCACCAGTGAAATTAAATATACAAGGTGCAGGGCAATGGCAAACTGAGCCCATTGTGTCTTTAGGTAGATTAAAGACATTACAAGAATTTCCAGTCTGAATCTGTTGAGCTTCAACTTCCAACCATGGGATTATATTACGCCTTTTTGTCCTAGATTAAAATCCATCTATTTCCAGAAGTCTCTGCCAAACAAGAATAACAGCATTTTACCCCTATTTTGCACTGGTAGATACTTGTCGTCCATTCAGGTCCTTTGTTTACTTTCTCTTGCATAAATTAAATAGATTGAGAGTTTAAGACTGTCAGTATAAGGCGTATTTTTCCTTAACTCAGATAATTCATGTAGCTCTTTTCTGAGCTACAAGAATTTGTCAATATCTTTTTTTTTAAGCTGGAGACACCAGAAATGGATGCAGTATGCCAGTAACAGATTCCCCAGTGCTGTATACAGAGGTAATACCACCTCCCTACTCCTACTTGATATTCTCTTGCTTATCTGTGCATGGATCACATTCACTGTCTTAGCTGCAGCATCACACTGGCAGCTCATGTTCATTTGGTTTTCTATAATTACACTTTTCAGTGTAAATCCTCTTCTGTGTCACTGCGTTCCAGGATAGGGTCTCCCATCTTGTAAGTATGACCATTCATCCTAGACGCGTGACCTTGCATTTGGTTGGCTGAAAAGGAATGTTGTTCAAATGAGCATAGTTTATTCAGCGGTTCTGAAGCTGACCTGTTCTCTTCATTGTGTCATTTGCCAATTTTACCTGCAATGATTTTATATTTTTATGTCATTGATAAAGATACTGACCAGGATTGGGCCAACAACAGATCCTTGCAGGACCCCACTAGAAACACCCCGATAGGATGATGATTCTCTATTTACAGTTACTCTTAGTGATCTATCAGTTAACCAGTTTTTAATCCATTAAATATGGGCTACATTGATTTTTTGTATAGTTCCCACTTCTTCTATCAGAATGTCATGTGAGACTAAGTCAAATGCCTTACAGAAGTCAGAGTATATTGTATCAACCATAATCTTTACTCAACCTGTCACGGACTCACAGATCATGCCCCCTCTTGGCCCCGTGAGGTCTGTGGGGGGTGCCCCTTTCAGTGAGACAGCCCTTCTTGGGGGTCCACTCTCTCTCGGGGTTAGGCCCCTCCATCTCCTGGAGCCGCACCTCTCGGAGCCTTAGCACACCTGTTCCTTGCCATGGGCCCCCTCAGGGAGTCCACTTGCTCTGGACCCCTGGGGCTTCCACCCCCCGAAGGGGATGATGCAACCCTGTTCTCTAGACCAGAGTGCCTCTCAGCCAACGTAATACAGGAGGGTTTACTGAGCATTGAACACAGCGCAGGAAATTCTCAAGGCCTCAGGCCTGGCCTCCCTCAACATAGCACATCCTAGTCTCCCTTGCACCCAGGTGGGCTCTGCCTGCTCTCTCTCACCAGCCCAGAGACCCACCTGCTTCCCAGCTGGGCATCTGATATCACCTCCCCCAAGCCCCGCCTCTGTTCATTGTCTTCTCTCCAGGTAAACAAGGTCATAAACTGGGTTGCCTGGGCCTCCTCTCCTCTCTTCTGTCCTCTGACTGGTCTGGCTGGAACGAGCTGGTTAGGTCACCGCGGTCCTCTCTTTACATACCATTGTCCTCCCACTGGCCAGAACCAGCTGCACTCCTGGGTCTCCGAGTCGTCAGGTCACCAGTCGCTGGAGTGTCCATCCTCCAGGCCATCGTCTGGGGTCCCAAGTTCCCTCTCCAGTCCTCTGTAACAACAAACTCCCTCTCCCCTCACCTCATTAAACCAGTAACACCCAGGGACACTAAGTCCCACTCCCTCTGCATGCAAACCATTGGAAAACAAGGAAGAAACAAGACAATCCCCCATTTCGTCACACAACCAAATTTGTAATATCAAAAAAATAACATTGTTTGCTTGACAAGACCAATTTTCCACACAGGTATGTTAACTGGCATTAATTATGGTACCATCCTTAAATTCTTTATTGATTGTGCCCCATTCAGCCTTTCCTGACTGATGTTTGCCTTAGATCAATGTCAGGCTAACTGCCCTATAGTTACCTAGGTCATCCCATGTGCCCATTTTAAACACTGGCATAACATTAGCTTTTTCCCGCCCCTAGTCTTCTGGAACTTGCCCACTAGTCCAAATTTGATTAAAAATCAACACATACAGATGGCTCCAAGAGGTCCTCGGCCAATTCTGTTAACACTTGAGTGCAAGTTATCTCGTGCTGCCAATTTTAAAACAAGTTTAACTTTAATACTTTTAAATATCCTCTCTTCATAGGAATACATCATCCCACAAATATCCCCATGAGAATTAATGCTGGTGCAAACAGCATCAATTTCTGCTCTAGGCATTTGCCACTCCCATATAATGTGAAGTCCATAAACAGAGAGACCCAAGAGTGTCTTGCACAAAGAGCAGACCATTAAATATTAACTTTTTAAAATGAGGGGATAGGCACGAATAGTTCTGTTGCAATGGATAACTTCAACAGTGAACTCTAATGCATGGTCCTCAGGTTCAGGTGTAAATGTCACCTGGCTTACTGTGGTACAGATTTGTTGCTATATCAAGTTGAGGGACCTGGGTTTTAATTGCAGCCTGAGTTCTTAAAAGCCTCTCATCTGGCGCACCTGACACTGTACTGGGTGGTAATCTGTCACCTGGCAAAATAATGTGATGGCCTCCCCACTCTCAGAGATACTGCGCTCACATACAATAATACAGAGTGATGATTTTGTAAAAAGTGTTCACCCACAGGTGATAAAAGACAAACACTCATCATTTTCCTGTGCGAGTTCATTTGAGAAGACTGACCTATCCCCAAAGGAAACTTACACAGCACTTTCAAAAGACAACCGTGGAAGCTTACATTCATTACTCTGCTAGATCCTAAAAGTCATGGACTGAACAGAGACATTGGATTTATGGCTTATTACAACAATCTGTAACCCACTAACTCCTTCTTTGTCCTATGACTGCAGAGGTGTTAAGGGGCCACACTACCTTGAATGGTCCCTTATAATATGTGCTAACTACTTATGCTAAACAATCTGTTCCACCTTTCATCTTGGCTGGGAGTACCTTTCCCAGCCTCTCTCTCTCACCAACAGAAGTTGGTCTAATAAAAGTTATTTCTTCACCCACCTTGTCTCTCAAATGTAATGCAAGTTGTCTTACCCAGCAGGACCTCTCCTACATGTGGCATTATTTCCTTAGGTGGCATCGCAATTTTCCCCCCATAGTCTTGGCACTAAGTATAGTTTAGTTTCTGTCTTACTGTTTTAAGTGAAGACTAAATTGTATGTGTAAGACTAATTTGTGCAGGCACCGGTGGGGGTAGCTGTCACTGTGTTTAGACAGTATTTCTATTTGTCAGGTACTTTGTTCACCTGTACCTCATCCTAGAAAAGATCCAATCAGGATGACCTGTACTTTGGGCTCCCATTCCTCCTTTTGCCTGTTCTGGCTGCCCTTCTGCAGTGCTTCTCAATTTAGCTAGGGAAACTTCCCTAGAACTGGGTCTTTGATGTTGTTTTGTCTAATGAGTCCTCTCCATTGACTAATTACAAAACTGCGCCAAAGACATTGCTTCTGCCAGCTTCAAAACCCATCCTGTACCCTTCCATGCCTGCTTACTCCAACTCCAAGTAGAAAGCCCAGAGCGGGTGGCAACCGAGCTATGTAAAGAGCCCGCAGAAAGCTTTGCTGTTGGTAAGAGCTAAAACGTTTTCCCCAGCCTCTTGCTGTTTGCAAATGCAATAACCAGAAAAAAATCAGTTACCCAGTGTGACTTTGTGCAGTCTATATGTTTTTATAAAATGTAATAATAAGTGAATATAATGTAACTGAGATATGCTTCATGCAAAAGGTCTCTTGTAAGGTATCGTTATACAGCTTATATTTACTGAGTGTAATCATCCTATCTGTATAAATGTACCACTCTTGTATCGGAAACTAGAAATATAACTCTGAGGGCCTATTGTAATTATGTTAAGTGTGGGCCATTAATGGTGGTTTGGAATCTTGAGGACTCCCATTAACTAGGACCATTGCCTGCAAATGGCTGTGTTTTACCTGTAAGTCTTCCTGTATACATGTGCTGGCAAGTGGGTAATGAGGTCTTGCAATGTCATGTGATCATGTCACTTGAACTGGAATCCATCTTTAACCTGGTGTCTTTCCATTGAGAAGGAGTGGGTGGGAACTCAGAGAAGGACAAAAGGATTCCTGCCTTATGCAAAAGATATATAAAGGGGTGAAAGAGAACAAGGAGAGAAGAGCCATCATGAAGAATCCCTTAGCTACCACCTGAGCTGGAACAAGAGCTGTACCAGGGAAAAGAATTGTGCCCAGGTCTGGAAAGTGTCAAGTCTGATGAAAAAACTTACTGAAGCATATCTGAGGGTGAGATTATCTGTACTCAGTTTGATTAGACATAGATTTGCGCATTTTATTTTATTTTACTTTACTTGGTGACTTACTTTGTTCTGTCTGTTACTACTTGGAACCACTTAAATTCTACTTTCTGTATTTAATAAAGTCACTTTTTACTTATTAACTCAAAGTATGTATTAATACCTGGGGGAGCAAACAACCATGCATATCTATCAGTGCTATAGAAAGCGAACAATTTATGAGTTTACCCTGCATAAGCTTTATACAGGGTAAAACGGATTTATTTGGGTTTAGACCCCATTGGGAGTTGGGCATCTGAGTGCTAAAGACAAGCACACTTCTGGGAGCTGTTTTCAGGTAAACCTGCAGCTTTGGGGCAGGTAATTCAGACCCTGGGTTTTTGCTGGAGCAGATGGGAGTGTCTGGCTCAGCAAGACAGGGTGCTGGAGTCCTGAGCTGGCAGGGCAAACAGAAGCAGAGGTAGTCTTGGCACATCAGATGGCAGCTCCCAGGGGGGTTTGTGTGATCCAACTAGTCACACCCAGTATCTCAGACTCCTGCACAAGGGGAAGAGAGTAAGCTTTTAGGCCCTGCCTCATGCCCGGGGCTCTCTTGGTTAGCCCACAAAGAAGACTCTTGTGGGAGCATGACAGGTGATCCCCCAAGCACCTAGCAATGCCAAAGTTGCTGCTACAAGCCAGGAGAGAGCGCCCCATCCAGTTCTTCCCCCCTCCCTGCCCCTATATGCCCTTTGCCCAGGGGCAGCCAAAGTTGGCCTGATCTTTCTTCTCCCTCACCTCCCCGCTCCGCCTTATGGGACCCATGATCCTGCCTTTACTGGGCTGGAGCCTGCCACACAGACACAGGAGCAACCGGCAGCTATACCTGGCAGAGCCCACTCCCCACCCCATGCTCTGAGGTAGGCTGGGGGATTCACTGGCCCGGGTCAAGGCAGTGACAGGGCTGAGCGGTTCCCCTTCATTTTCCTCCCTCGGACACGCACCCCAATAAGGCAGCTCCCCGGGTGGGGCTCGGAGCCAGCAGGTGGCTGCTGTGACTATCTAGTACAGTGACCAGGCTGCAGGCACTGTGCAGCCACCCACAGGTCAGTGCCCCTTGGGCAGCACCTGGGAAATGTACCCGACCAGCCCTGGCTCTCTGGGGCTGTCAGGGGGCTAATCCCCACTCTGTAGATCAGGAACTGACCCACAAAAACTGGCACTCTCATCTCTGTTTAGGAATAGTAAGGTTGTCATGCAGTGGCTGATCAGACACAGTGTGTATATGCTGAACTACTGCTAACACCAGAGTATGTTAACAATAGATTTGCAGCCTTTACTATAACTTTTCTGGCAGTTGTGGCTTTACATCAGACTCTCACCATCATGTGAAGGTGCTTTCTGTTGACTAACTTGCCTCCTTCAAGAGGCAAATAACATGCAAATTATTTCACTTAACTCAGTGATCACCCCTTTGTCATCCACTCCAATATCATAGGAACAATTTGGTAAAAAGGAAACACCAAATATCTTGCTTTGAGTTGTTTCAATTTAATCCAGTTCAAATCTAATCTATACAAAGGATGAGGGGGACAACATTTTTTTCTACAAATATTGCACTGGAGAATATGAATTTTTACAACATCGACCAACCTATCCCTTTCCTTGCCCCCATCCCCAACAATAATATAAAATAAAAATGCGAAATTCAATGTTTACATCTTTTAGAGTATTGGAATTTGTGTTAAAACCAAGTTGCATTAAATTTTCTTTGAATGGCCTTTAAGACAAAGTAAAACCAAGTAAGCCTGAAAGTAGTGGTATCCATGACACTTCAGTCCCTGGTACAGCTTTGAAAATCTAGTAGGAGACCCATTTATCACTTTCTGTTCCCTCATTTAGCTATAAACATCATTTTTATTCATACTTATGACCTTGAGAGGCTTCTGAGAAATCAGTACCATGGTGACAAAAATCTGCAGTTGAGATGCACGCTTGAAGTGGGCAATACTTGTTAATCTTTCCATGCATGAGAAAGCATCCCCAATAAAATGTTTCATCCAGGAAACAGAAGAAATGAAAGTAACATGCTACAAGTAACTAAAGCTACAAACATTGCATTTATAAGCATTATTTCTGGCACCCTGCACAACATCTTTTTAAGGCAGAGGGTTCCTGACAGAAGGAGAACTCAGCGATGCATCATTTTTCATCCTGTTTTTACAAAAAAATACTTAAGTGAATTTAGTATTGGAGAAGGGTGCCAGATTGAGAGCACTGGTAATTGCTTCTGGAACAGATGCTGCATGGGTAGCAACAGGACAAGCTTTCCTACATGCCCTGCTAATATGCCAAACCCTGACCTGAAGACTAAACTTTTGAGAGTAAATTCGGTCTCCACGTCCATTCACTCCTTGACCTCTTTGCATACAGTAAAGAAGGGAACAGTTTAAGGTGGGCTTTTGTGCAACGTAGACAACTGTCCACTAGCAAGTTGGTTAATGTCATGAATGTTTTAGGCCAGACAACTGTCAGTAGGTCATCTTTGACTAGAGCTGGATTTGAGCCAAGAATCGAAAGTCTGCCTGTTTCTTGTAAAAATGTGCTATATCTCACTTAAAAAAAATCTATTTAAAGAGGTTAAATTGATAACAATGTATGAAAAGAAAACCGACAGAATGACAGTAGACCCACAGGAGTTGATGTGACAGTGTGCGCTTCTTCACTGGGAGCTCACTCTGCTGGTTGGCATAGAGTGATGCAGCTGCAGTATAAAAGTTGAGAGATTTTTGCATGCAGAAAAATGGTGACACACAACGAAGTGACAAATGAAAACTGGCTTTCCCTGCATCGTTGTGTCAGAGCAGTCACAATAGCTGTGGCAGACACAAAGGTATGGAAAAGCCTGTGTTCAGCACCTAGATACCACAGTACTTTATGAATACTTTGATGTTTGAAGGTTTGGAATAAAAAATAAATGACGATAAACCTATATAATGCCCATCTTCCCATAAAGCACAAAAATAAGACACTGATTATTATAATCAATCAGAACATAACTAAATAATGTTGCATTTAGAATGGGATTTGATCAGTGATGTAGAGTTGGATCATTCTACCCTTAAAGGAGGGGAAGGGGAGGAATCTAATGTTTGAGTAAAACAGTTACTAAGCTTGGAGCATGTCTCTCATAGGGTGCAGGTGTGATTTGTTGCAAATCCAGTTTTATTTTGCATTTAAAAGATGATCTGTACTGCATTATATATAACTGTACTGAATTATTGGGGATTGAAAACAACTGTGATGGCAGAGACTTAACACCAAGAGAAGCTATTATTATTTGTATTGCAGCAGTGCCTGGGGACCTCAGACAAGGATTACTGTTCCTTCTTTCTGGGTGTTATGCAAATGTATGGCCGGATCACCCCTCTTGCGGTAAAACCCATGTGGAGGAGAGAGCAAATCTCCCCAAGTTTCCCCTCATGGACTCCTCTT
Organism: Gopherus evgoodei; assembly: GCF_007399415.2. NCBI lineage: Eukaryota > Metazoa > Chordata > Testudines > Testudinidae > Gopherus > Gopherus evgoodei. Next base: position 108,051,834 of record NC_044325.1, on the reverse strand, counting down.
GTACAGTGTGGCTGAACTCCTATCTCCCAAGAATCAGCTTACAAACCCAACACCAGGGCCATCCACTGGGGAAGGCCCTGTGCTACATCTGGCGTCCCAGTGCCACCTTCTTGTGTTCATGCTAGTATGACTCTACCGGACCTGGCTACAACTGCCCCGAACCTCCTTTATGGGGGGATTCCTAGCAAACAGTTGGAACTGCAGAAAAGTAATTTGATCTCTGGACAAATAAATCAAATTGACGTAAAAGTAACAAGGAAATACCAAAGACCTGGATAGATTGATTTGAGGAAAGGTTTAAAATGTTATACATCTTGAGCAAACTATGAAAGAGGTGAGGTGGAAAGAAACCTACCACTGCCTGAACAGGGTCAATACCAAGGAGGAAAGGAACTGTGGCCTAAATACAATTAACAAGATGAAATGAAGAAAGAAATCAGAACTGATCATCAGAAAAATTATCCTGATAAGCGAGCTCCATTAGACCTTGTGGAATTGTTTCCCAAGGAAGAACATAAGTCATTTAAATCTAGATTGGAGAAAGGGAATATGTCCCATCCTGCAGGAAGAAGTCTGCATGAGCAGGAGGGTGAAGGACATCTAAATCTCTAAATTCTAAGATGCTACAAAACAAATGTCTGAAAGTTCTTCTGTGAAAAAAATACTGCTTGAACTGCTTTGCAAATACCCATCTTTCTCTAGTTATTATGATACATGCTGGCATGCATCTCTCCAGAACAGAGGCTCACTTTTATTTATTTAAAAGTTGACCCATTCCATGCAGTGACATTGTATAGAATGGGAAGGAAATCTGATCCCGATTGGAGGGAGGGATGTGTTTATATAAAAAATCAGAGCCAGCTTTCTACAAAGGGAAAACATTCTTGTTAAAGGAATTGGGTTTGGGCTTTAAGATGCTTCCTTTAGGTCTGAAATACGCAATGCATCTTTTTCTATATTTTAGCAAAATTCACAGGTAAATCAAATAATTTCTTGTAAAAGCTTGGGTTAGCTTGAAGAAACCAGTTTGATTCCAATACCAAAAATATACAGTCATGACACGTGCCCATTTCAGGGAATTTCATAAAATTATACCGATTGTTGTAAAACTAATGAGAACTAACAATGTGAAACCAGAGAGACTTTAGCAGTCAGAATGTCATGTCTGAAAAAAGTTGTTTGAAACATGCTGTGGATTTTGAAAGGAAGGTTTTACCACAGGAGGTAGGATAATATGCATAGAAAAAGACCGAGTCCTTTTCTATTTCTCACAATATTTTTTCATCGACCAAAAAAACCCCTCATTTTAATAGCATGCAAAATGTTGAGAGCAGGTAGAAGATAATGAAAGAAAGAGGGACAAGAATATAGTTTTAATAGCCAGTCTGCAAGATGAGCACCCAGCTGCTACACTGGATTCATCTTAACAATGAGGATGGTTCAAATCAACACCCCATAAGCACAGTATTCTGTTTTGAAGGCTTACAGTGAAGTACGTAGTTATCTGTAAACATGAAAAGTATTCACTGTTCTAAAATTCTTTGCTGTGGTTACATTTTTAAAAGTGCAGATTTCTTGAAATTAAATCAGAACAGGGTTTTTTTTTTAATTTGGTCTCAAAGGAGAAAAGGGTTGGCACTACTGGAAACTGAAGACCTCCATTCTTGGGCCTAGTTTCCCCAAATTCTGCAGTTTAGTGCTTCTGAAAAGTGTTTCTATATGGAACAGGATTGGCTGGATCTCTAGCCCAGTTCTCCGCTTCTCCAGAAAGCGAATTTCTGATTAATCCCTACCTATTAGTAATAAGGACTTCTGTGCTCCAGGGACTGAGTTGTTGGAGATTTGCTTACAGAAAATGGAGAGATGCTGCTTTTGTTATTTCTTCCATTCCTTCCCTCCAACCCCCCACTCCCTTTTATCCTGCAATTGATCTGCCTGTTATCTTTCTCACTGATACACTGAAGATTAAATTAATCTAATTTAAACATCAGTTGGGTTTGAATTGTAAAGCTGTAACATTCCCAATGACTTTACAAGCAAGTGAAGAAAGTGGGCAGTTCATATTTCACTCTTTCTGTTTAAGACCCCAACCCCACCCCCCCAAATAATAAAGACTGTATAAAGTTGAGGCACAAGTGGTTAAGGGTGAATTTGAACATGATCACTTCCGGCGGCTGCTTCTTGAACTGGTATGTGCCCTGGTGGTAAAGGCTGATCACCTGCAAGATGGTTTTGTGCATTTCCGACTTGGTGTTCCACAGCTGTAAAACAAAAATAAGAAACAGTGTCAATCTTTTAAGCAAACTGATCCCAAACTAGAGAAGTCCCTGAAAGAAAATGACAAGATTCCAATGTATGTGTAGCTGCAATGTGCTTATTGTGAATAAAATGGTCTAGATTTTGCTAATATGACCATTAGGTTCCATAACAGTATTAAACGTCAGATTATAGGCCCGCCTAGCAGTTGCTCCATTCTCAATGGATTTTTTTTTTTTGGTCTTTCTTCTTTTCCCCTGCCCCATAAAGAGAGAGGCTTTTTTTATTTAAACAATGTAAAAGCGTACTATAGAGCTGAGAGATTATATTAGCAGAATCTGAATTTATTAAACACAGGGTCCAGAATCTCCAAAGTTATATTTTACCTTAATTTAATCTAGGTTAAATCTTCTGTACCTGCGCTTAGCAGATCAAGGGAAGCCCAGTGCTAGTTACCAACAAAGGTAGTTACCAGTTCTGATCATGGATACAAAGTGCATATTGTTAGGTATCTTGCAAAACCAGGCATGGTGGATAATTGGACAAGGCGGAGGGCACAAATGCACCCAACTCTTTCTTCACTTGATAGAAATCAGATTTTTGTTTAAAATGTTGTCATTTTTGATGTAGGCATCCAACGCTGAAATGTTAATGTTTCCATAGAAATGTTTTCTGTCACGTGCCTTGACATTTCATAGAATTTGCATGAAATAGAACGCAGTCCACAATAGGAAAAGGACAGGTTAAAGACTCTTCGTATAAATCAGGGGTAGGCAACCTATGGCACAGGTGCCAAAGGTGGCACGTGAGCTGATTTTCAGTGGCACTCACACTGCCCGGGTCCTGGCCTCCGGTCCGGGGGGCTCTGCATTTTAATTTAATTTAAATGAAGCTGCTTAAACATTATAAAAACCTAATTTACTTTACATACAACAATAGTTTAGTTCTATATTATAGACTTATAGAAAGAGACCTTCCAAAAACATTAAGAGGTATTACTGGCACGTGGAACCTTAAATTAGAGTGAATAAATGAGGAGTCAGCACAGCACTTCTGAAAGGTTGCCGACCCCTAGTATAAATATTTAAGTTAGCAGGGCCCGATGAAGGACCTAGATGAAGCAATCTCAGAACTGATGGTGATTATCTTGGAGAACTCACGGAGGACTGGTGGGATCCCAGAGGACTGATGAAGGTCAAACATAATATCTATCTTTATGAAGGGGAACAAAAGAGGACCTGGGAAATTACAGGCCAGTCAGCCTAACTTCAATTCCTGGAATGATACTGGAACAAATTATTTAACAATCTATTTGTAAGCACCTAGAGGATAATACGGTTATATGGAATATCCAACATGGATTTGTCAAGAACAAATCATGCCGAACCAACTTAATTTTTTTCTTTGACAGGGTTACTGGCCCAGTGGATGGTAGGAAAGCTGTAGATGTGATACGTCTTGATTTTAGTAAGGCTTTTGGCACAGCCTCTCATGCTGTTCTCATAAGCAAACCAGGGAAATGTGCTCTAGAAAAAATATGTGGAAAACTGATTGAAAGCCCATACTCAAAGAGTAGTTATCAATGGTCCACCGTCAAACTGGGAGGATGTATCTAGTGGGGATGTCAAACTGGGAGGATGTATCTAGTAATGGAGTGGGGAGTGTCAAACTGGAAGGGTGTATCTAGTAATGGAGTGGGGAGTACGCTTATAAAACATGTGGATGACACCAAGCTGGGAAGGGTTGCAAGTTCTTTGGAGGGTAGGGTTAGACTTCAAAAGAACCTTGACAAATTGGAGGATTGTCTGACATCAACAAGATGAAATTCAATAAACCAAGTATAAAATATTTCACTTAGAAAGGCAAAATCAAATGCACCACTACAAAATGGGGAATAACTGGCTATGTGGTAATACTGCTGAAAAGGATCTGGCAGTTGTTGTGGATCAGAAATTACATATGAGCCAACAGTGTGATGTAGTTGTGAAAGAAAGGGATATCATTCTGAGATGTATTAACAGGAATGTCATATCATACATGAGAGGTAATTGTCCTGATCTACTAAGCAGTGATGAGGCCTCAGATACAGTACTGTGTCCAGTTCTGGGTGGCACACTTTAAGAAAGATGTGGGCAACTGGGAGTCCAGAGATGAGCAAAACAATACAATGATAAAATGTTTTGAAAATCTGACCTGTGAAGAAAGATTAAAAAAAAAAATAGGCAAATTTAGTCTGGAGAACACAGGACTGAGAGGTAACCTGATACCAGTCTTCACATATGCTAGGACTGTTATCAAGAGGATAGTGATCAATTGTTCTTCATGCCCACTGAAGGTAGGTCAAGAAGTAATTGGCTTAATCTGCTAGGGAGATTTAGGTTCCATATTAGGAAAATCTTTCTAACTCTAAGGATTGTTAAACACTGGAGTAGGTTTCCAAGGGAGGCTGTGGAATCCCTGTCCTTGGAGGTTTTTAAGAACAGGTTAGACAAACACCTCTCAGCGATAGTCTAGGTATACATGGTCCTGCCTCTGTGCACGGGGATGGACTACATGGCCCTTCCATCCCTACATTTTTATGGTTTTGAAATTAAAATAGTAAACAGCTCTTACATCCTTATTTCCAATTCAATATATTCTTGTATTTATAATATCATCTGAGATACATGTATAAAAGGCTTTATAGGCAGAGATGAGAAAATGGCTGCGCAAAACTGAGTAGAGCAATGCTTACACGTCATGACAATGGAGTGTAACAGGGATGGACTAGATTAAAAGAAAGAGGCTGTAATTAAAAGCAGTGACAATCTAAATAATGTTCCTTTAGCCTATTAACTGTGAGGAGAGAAAGCAAGCATGCAAGATTGCAGAACGGGAAAGAATCATAAGAATCTGCAGTTACAGATGAAAAAGATTTGTTAGGTCATTCAGTTCATTTCCCTGCAAATGCAGGATTAAAGGGACCACATTTCAGTTTCTGTCTCACGGTAGAGCAAAAAAGAGGGTTTTAAACAGAGCTATGAAGATGGGGTATTGTCAGTGATTTCAGTATCAAAATTCTCCTACAATACATGTTTTTCCTTTGTGGGTATAAAGCTGACTATTCCCCTAAGTTTTTTTTTTTAATTAAATTGATACAGCAAGTGATTTTAAAAGAAAAATAATGGACAAGTCGTGTTCATTCTGCTTGTAAATAAATCAGTGCATTTGTAAAGAGAGACAAAATACACCAATAACAGGGACCTGTGTGTGTGTGTGTCTTTGAAGTGTCTCCCTGCTGTAGTACTCCATTTTCATAAGGAAGAATACTAAGGATGCATCTATACAGGGATACAAGACATGTGGCAAGGCCACAGCTGGCACGGCTGCAGCTAGCCCGGGTCAACTGACTTGGGCTTACAGGGCTCGTGCTGTGCAGCCAAAAATTGCTGTGTAGATGTTCAGGCTTGGGCTTGCGGGGTCCCAGAGCTTGGGCCCAAGCCTGAACATCTACACAGCAATCTTTTTTTCAACACACCTGAGTCAGCTGTCCCATGCCAGACATGGGTTTTTTTTATCCCTGTGTAGACATAGCCTAAGGGTACATCTATACTTCCACCGCTGTAGCGGAAAAGCTACGCTGCTGCTGCAGTGCAATAATGTACACACTTCTGACATTGACAGAAGAGGTTTTTCCATTCAAGTCATTAATCCACCTCTCTGACAGGTTGCAGCTCAGTTGACGGAAGAATTCTTTTGTCAACCTAGCTGTTGCTACACAGGGGGCTAGTTCAACCTAACTACATCATTCAGAGTGCAACTTTTTTCACATCCCTGAGCACTATAGTTAGGTCACTCTAATTTTTCAGTGTAGTCCTGGCCTAAGAGAATGATTCCTTATCCTCACACCAAAAAAGGAAAACCGTCTAAGGTGATTTTATGGCCTCTTTGTAAGGTCTAATGGGTCTTGAACCAAGGCCTAGCAAGCCACCCAGCAGCAGCTATGATTAGCTTGTCCTTTACTACCCATGACCTACTGTGGACACAGACCCATGGGAAGTGCTACCTCATGGTTCCCCACCTATATAAACCCAAGAGCCATTCCAAGAAATGTACAGGCAACAATGTAGATCTCCTGTAGTTGCCACAGCCATTCCTGCACCCTGTTCTGTGACCTTGGCTTGATTTAGACTTCGCCTCCTGACCTGGACCCTGAAACCTAACTCTGACTCTGATCCTTAATATCGACCCTGGCCTGGAACTTGACTGTGAACTCTTCTGCTACTCTGACTCTGGTCTGACCCTGCTCTGGCTACCATTGTCAGGATCCCGATACCCTTACTACCCCTTTCAAATGTCTGATTTGATAGCAAAAGTCTCCATGACCTAGTTTATGCAAATTGAATCCATTATTCATGTACTGGAGCAACAGCATACACACACACACACACACACATACAATCGCAAGGATGAGAGTATCTAAATTACAATATAAACATGTTATGACGTAGAATTTCCTGTTGAATTACTATCTATTTCCACACACATTTGTTTCCCCCTCAAACATTCTGTCCATTACGTTGTTTATCATCTTGATTCTTTGGAGATTACATTAATTTGCCCTTTTTGAAATGTGTCACATTAACAAGGGTAAAGTGAACCTTCGATCCATAAACAGATGTGTAGTCATTTTTTTGAAAATGTGAATTCCTGACTGACCTTTACTCCCTAGTGTGTCCACAATCTGTGAACTCACTATCTCTTCACCTTCCCTTGAATAACGTCACTTATCTTAGTTGGTTGGAAACTTTAGGACAGTAATCAGTTCTTCTCTTTTTTTTTCTCGTTTCCTCTTGTTGAGACACAAGGCTTTGGCAGATAAAATGCACTGGCTACTTTAGTTTTCACCACATTAACTTGATGAACAAACATTGGGGACACACAAACTCCAGTAAGCGTTTAAAATAATTGTAATTGATTGGAAATGTGTTTTATGCCAAAAACATATGAGAAACTTGTTATAAATGGTTTGTACTTATCCTAGTAATGGTACCAGCATCAGCAAGACCTAGGGGTATCACTTTTCTAATTGCCAGCGGCATCTTTAACTAGACCCTTCACTTTCACAAAAGTGCGGGAGTGGGGTTCTATGCTTTCTACAAGTTTGTGAGATTGTGTAACCTGTTCAGCCCATATTTTGATCAGTTAAACAAACTCCAATGAAATTAGTGGAGTTATTCTGGATTTTTCCAGACGTTCAGAAACACCACCTTTTCTCCACCTCAACTCTACTTTTGTCCCTGCTCTTCTCACAAGGGTGAATGAGAATTCCCTGTTTATGGAGCAAATGTTCCTAATTTTATGGATAATCAGGATAAGTGACAGTGAACAGAACTATACAGAGAATATTGTGTGTGGAAACACAGTGATTGAAGACAAAATGTCACCTATGTCAGTTTAACTTCTGTACCCGGAAAGATAATGAAGCAAATAATGAAGCAAACAATTTGCAAACATCTAGAAGATAATAAGCTGATAAGTAACAATCAGCATGGATTTGTCAAGAACAAAGTGTGTCAAACCAACCTGACAACCTTCTTTGACAGGGTAACAAGCCTTGTGGATGAGAGAAGTGGTAGACATGGTATATCTTGACTTTAGTAAGGCTTTTGATACCGTCTCACATGACCTTCTCATAAACAAACTACGGAAATGCAACCTGGATGGAGCTACTATAAGGTGGGCGCAACACTGGTTGGAAAACCGTTTCCAGATACTAGTTATCAGTGGTTCAGTCATGCTGGAAGGACATAACAAGTGGGTTCCACAGGGATCAGTTTTGGGTCCGGTTCTGTTCAATATCTTCATCAATGATTTAGATAATGGCATAGAGAGTACACTTATAAAGTTTGCAGATGATACTAAAATGGGAGGTCTTGCAAGTGCTTTAGAGAATAGGATTAAAATTCAAAATGATCTGGAAAAATGGTCTGAAGTAAATAGGATGAAATTCAGTAAGGACAAATGCAAAGTACTCCATTTAGGAAGGAACAATCAGTTGCACACACACATAATGGGAAATGACTGCTTAGGAAGGAGTACTGTGGAAAGGGATCTGGGGGTCATAGTGGACCATAACCTAAATATAAATCAACAGTGTAACGCTGTTGCAAAAAAAGCAAACATCATTCTGGGATGTATTAGCAGGAGTGTTGTAAGCAAGACACGAGAAGTAATACTTCCACTCTACTCCACACTGATTAGGCCTCAACTGGAGGATTGTGTCCGGTTCTGGGTGCCACATTTCAGGAAATATGTGGACAAATTGTAGAAAGGCCAGAGAAGAGCAACAAAAATTATTAAAGGTCTAGAAAACATGACCTATGAGGGAAGATTGAAAAAAATGGGTTTGTTTAGTCTGGAGAAGAGAAGACTGAGAGGACCAGTTTCTCCTCTCTTGGTTTTCACACCTCAACTGCTAGAACAGGGCCTCATCCTCTCTGATTGAACTGACCTCATTATCTCTAGCTTGCTTGCTAGCATATATATACCTGCTCCTGGAAATTTCCATTACATGCATCTGAGGAAGTGGGTATTCACCCACGAAAGCTCATGCTCCAAAACGTCTGTTAGTCTATACGGTGCCACAGGATTCTTTGCTGCTTTTACAGATCCAGACTAACACGGCTACCCCTCTGATACAAGACTGAGAGGGGATATAACAGTTTTCAAGAACATAAAAGGTTGTTACAAGGAGGAGGGAGAAAATTTGTTCTTCCTAACCTCTGAGGATAAGACAAGAAACAATGGGCTTAAATTGCAGCGAGAGAGGTTTAGGTTGGACATTAGGAAAAAATTCCTAATGCTCAGGGTAGTTAAGCACTAGAATAAATTGCCTAGGGAGGTTGTGGAATCTCCATCATTGGAGGTTTTTTAGAGCAGGTTAGATCAGGGGTTCTCAGACTTTTATACTGGTGACTCCTTTCACACAGCAAGCCTCTGAGTGCGACACCCCCACCCACCATACATTAAAAACACTTTCATATATTTAACACCATTATAAATGCTGGAGGCAAAGTGAGGTTTGGGGTGGAGGCTGAGAGCTCGCAACCCCCCATGTAATAACCTCATGGCCCCTTGAGGGGTCCTGACCCCCAGTTTGTGAACCCCTGGGTTAGACAAACACCTGTCAGGAATGGTCTAGATAATACTTAGTCCTGCCATGAGGGCAGGGCACTGGACCAGATAACCTCTCAAGGTCCCTTCCAGTTCTATGATTCTATTGCAGCTACTGGACAGAATGTTTTCACTTTGTTTGATCTTTATTTACCCTGTCAATGGATAATCAGATTGCATAACCCAGACCAGGGAGACTTTCACTGGAAAACTGGACAATGAAAAGTTGCCACAAAACTCATTTATTATAGGTATTTGCATAAATTACGCAGAGCACCTGTTCTACCCCTTTTCTTTTCCTGTTTATATGATATGAAAAGAAGTCAGACTTCTCATTTAGAGTGAATGACATGAAAGTGGAAAAGAGTGTGACAACACTGGGAACCAGGCTCTGACGACAAACATGGTTAACTGTGCTGGCATGAACAGCAAACTGACAGTTAAGAATTCAGTACAGCATGGAATGTTTTTCAGAATTACTTTCCTATATACAGGGTTTTGTCATCTTCAGAGCCATAGATGGGGAAGACCACTAGATCATCTTATCTTATCTCCTGTATATCACAGGCCACCAACACCACATAGCAACCTGTTCACTAAACCCAACAATCTGTTATTCCTTTCAGAAGTTCAGGGATCAGGATGAGCCTAAAGTTATGCCTGAGTTTTAGTTACAGAATTGATTGGCTTAACAATTGAACTGCAGGGTATTTAAGAGTGAACTGTAATCACTAACTTGGGAGTGAAGAAGTTTTGAGCGTCTGTTAACCCTGCAGCAGCAGTTAATCAGAGAACAGTTGCTATTCAAAGAGTTGTCAGGACCCAGGCCAAGGCTGTGTAGATGAGATACGTGCCACATGCTGCATGTGCCATACTGACACAGTGGTGCTCAAACACAAACGTTAACAAAGCCAGGTTAACTTCAGTCCCACTCAGGAATAAAAGTGTGTGAGGTATGTGGAAAGTTTTTCCTCATATGTAACCTAAATCTCCCTTGCTGCAGATTAAGCTAATCACTTCTTGTCCTACCTTCAATGGACATGGAGAACAATTGATTACCCTCCTCTTCATAACAGCCCGTAACACATTTGAAGACTGTTATCAGGTTCCACCCTCAGTCTCTTTCTCAAGACTACACATGCCCAATGTTTTTTAAATATTTCCTCATAGGTCAGGTTTTCTAAACTTTTTATATATATTTTTTCTCCTCTGGACTCTCTCCCATTTGTCTGCATCTTAAAGTGTAGTACCCAGAACTGGACACAGTACACCATCTGAGACCTCACCAGTGCTGAGTAGACCAAGACAATTACCTCCTGTGTCTAATGACACTCCCGTTCATACACCCCACAGTAAGAGCCATTTTCAAAACTGCATCCCATTGTTGGCTCATATTTAATTTGTGATCCCCAATAACCCTCCCCTCCTTTTCAGCAGTACTACTATCTAAACAGTTATTCTCCATTTTGTAGTTGTGCATTTGATTTTTTTCCCCGTCCTAAGTGAAATATTTTACACTTGTCTTTACTAAATTAATAAAGGCAGAGAAACAAGCAGGTCTAGTGAACTGAGCACAGGCCAGGGAGCCAGGATGCCTGAGTTCTATTCCCAGTTTTAATGCATTTGCTCATCCATTTGGTTTACTGTGTGGCTTCAGACAAGTAATTTAACTCCCTTGTCTTGTTTCTCCAGCTGGGAGAACACTCTTCCTGACACATGTGGTGTGGAGATTGAGTAGTTGACCTGTACACCCACTTGGTCACATTTTGGAGGGTTTTGCATCTCATGTACATCCTGCCCTGAGCAGTCTCATCTGATTCGCACAACAATGGGCTGCAGTAGAGATTAAATTTCCTAAGCACTGTTTCCTTTTTGGAAAATTGTGCATCAGATCCATCCTCTAGCTTCCTGGTCAGTTTGAGGCTGGGCAGAAGCACAATCATTCTCTTACATAGTGCTTGTCATCACTGATCTCAAAGCACTTCACAAATTCAATGCTTTTGATGAGTATCATTGTTCCCAAGAGGCCACACAATGGGAAGGTCATAAACTTTCAGAAGGCAGCCAGGGAAGAGTTGTGGATATGCAGAGATGGGTTGGGAACCTAGAGGTGTGTGGAAGAAGGAAGCAGAGGGTGTCCCAGACATGTTCCTTTGCATGGGGGATCCCAGTAACCTATGGCAGAGGTTCTCAAACTTCATTGCACCATGACCCCTTCAGACAATAAAAATTACTACATGACCCCAGGCTGGGGGACTGAATCCTAAGCCCCACTGCCCTGGGCTGAAGACTTTCGCCTCTGGCCCCAGACAGGGGGACTCAGGCTTTGGCCTCCCTATCCAGGGCCCCAACAAGTCTAATGCCAGCCCTGGCAGCCCCATTAAAATAGGGTTGTGACCCACTTTGGTGTCCTGACCCACAGTTTGAGAACCGCTGACGTACAGCCATCTGGATTTCAAAAGGGAAGGTGTTCGGCTGGAAGATCATATGGATAAAGGCTCTTCTAACAGGAAAAGATGATCAAAACTTGTTCACTTCACTGGGTAAATAAAAAATCAAGCACTGAAACCTCTCCTCTGCATACATATTTTTGCAAGCTATTTGGTGGTACATGATATGGGGACAGCCACTCAATGAAGACATCTTCAGCAGTTGGCTGAAAGTGAAAGGTACCTTGTAACTATTGTAAACAAACATCCACACAGCAAATCCATGAGGAAATACCCATGGGAAAGAATAACTACAAGGTCAGGGATCAGGGTTTGCTCCCTTCTAGAGGATACAGGGGGGTAAGAACAGCATTAGTTCCTGCAGATTCCCACTCGGTATTAGCAAACTCATTCAGGGCATAGGGTGAGGCATTAGCACCAAGGTTCTTTGTGGCACAGGGAGACCCAAAAATAACAAACAGAGGCTGGCTCCCTGTGAATGCCCCAGCTTTCTTTGGATACTCTGAGACTCTGGATCTCCTAGATCTCAGGACATCTCGGGGGACTGAAAGGCCACAACATTGCTCACTCTGAAATGAGGCAAATCCTGTCTCTATGACCATGTCATGCCTCAGAAACTCTGCAAAAATGAACTCTGGCTTTTCCAGGGAGGTTATTATTTAATCTCATTGGGTTTAGTGATATTTTAATAATGTACTTAGACCTCCAGGTTACTTTAGAAAACTTCAATACTTTCCCCTTAGGTTAAAGAAAGCTCAGCAATTTTCCCTAAAATGGATCACTGCAGACAAGTTATACTTACAATTTTACCAGACAGACAGGAGCTTTTAAACCACTTTTGAAATGGGATCTTAGATTTCAAAGTTTGTCCATAATATAATGTAATATAATCTACATACGTGGCTGGAATTGCAGTTCCCCAGCTGGTCCTGATAGAGGACTTCCTTGCTGTAGCCTCCTCTGTTCCATCTGTTGTACAACCTGATGGGTACGACCCAGGGGGGAAAACAAGAGGGGTCTGAGAACTCAGCAGCATCAGCTTCCTTTCACCTTGCACAATTCAACGTTTTTGACAGTATGTACACTCATTACATATGATCTTCACCAGTGGAAACATACAGAGTTCAGCTTCACTGGTATAATCTGGAGTTATAGGTTGTACCCTGTTGCAGGAAAAATGAGTTTAAAATTCATCTGCAGCCCTCATGGCTCATACACTACCTAAAGGGATAATGACTCCAGAAGTAACACCGCTTTGCCATTTGGAAATTCAGCAAAAGGCTCAGCAAATGGGAGGAATCCTCCTATTACAATGACAGCACCTGCTGAAGTTCCTGTTTCTGAGCCTGAAGCTGGTCATGCTGTTTCTGTAGCTCTTCCTTCTGTTGTTGAAGATCTTCTGCCTTCTTCAGGAGTTCATTTTCCTGCTGCAAAATATGCGTTTCAAATTCCTTCAGCTCCTCTTCGGTGAAGACCTGCTGTTGATCCAATGTCTGCAAGAAAACAGAGAGAACTAAGAACCTTCACACAGGAATAATAAAAATACAATTTGCAAAAGGAAATTAGTAATCTTCACAATGCTATGGCTACGAGCTGGATTTTAAAATTCACCAGTACAGAAAATGTTGGTTTGATACTTCCAAAAATATATTGTACTGTGAAGGAATTCCTCATTTCTACTTATGAGGAAATGGTTTGAATCTTGCTCAAAATGTGGGATGAGGTGAAAAAAATCACTTCTGCTTCTAATTGAAATCTGTCCTCCAGTCAAGGAAATCCATAGCCAAAATGTTTGTTTTCTGTTTCAAAGGCCTGTGCAAGCAACAGGCTTTCAGATAATCCACATGAGGACACAAGACCTATTCAATTTATGTTCTTAAATACCTAGATGTTTTATTTAGCTAATGCCTCTAACCATGGCACATAGGCACATACCAAGGAGGAAAATTGAAAAGTCAGAGACAAACATGACGCTTAGTTTCCTGATTAGACTGATAGTAACAGTACAGTATGTTCCACCTGGAACATGCTATTATTACCTCCCAGCTATCTGGCTCCAAAAATTCTTTTTTCTCTGTAGCTTTCAGGAACTCATGTAAAGTTACTAACCGATCCTTGTTGACGTCAATCTAGTAAAAACAAAAACAAAATGTAACACATCTTTGACCAATACAAGAGACTTTGAGCGGGGTGAACCTACATTTATAAAGCAACTTAATCGTGTGATTGTTTTTTCATCTTAAACCAGACCTACTTTCAATTTCAAATGCAAAAATGCAACTTTTTTCAATTGGTTTTGATTCTGCTTTCCTTTCCAAATGCTTGCTCTATTACTGTCTCTCTCACTGGAATGTCTCACTAAGACATTAATGCAGGATTAGGTTGATCACAGTCTTGTGTTTCTGAGCTGTCCCAACTGCAAGCCAGGATTTCTAATACATCTATAATCTTGATATCTAGGATTTAGTTCTCTTGGCCTTTCAACTCCAAAAGAAGCTCACACTAAAAGCTGACTGAAAACTTGCTGCTAATAACTGTGATCTATCCTATCCTTCCACTTTAGTAGGAGGGAATTAAAGCAGCAGGTAACCAGTTAAACTGTCCCAGTATCCCTCCTTCAGGGCCTCCCTCTGACTAATAGAAGCACAACCTCAATGCACTCCTCATGCTTTAGGGAGAACAGCTGGGTGTAGAAGTGCTGTTGCTGGAGGACACCAGCTCTATAGAGCATCATCCCTTCCCAACACCCCTGGGAAATATCTGCAAGAATGAATGTTGGCATACGTTTCTGTCAGACTCCTTGTGAAGTGGGGGGAGGGCTGGATACAGGCAAGAAAACACTGACAAAATTGTTCAGCTTGGAGCTGATCTGACAGACGTATAAGGCAGGCTAAGGGAACAACACAGAGGCCAGCCCTGTTCTACTCCATGCTCCAGGATTCACAGGTAATATCTGTGGCTCCTGGGACATCTGTAGAGATCTCCAGGCTGGTTCCACAACATGATTATTCTGGAACTCAGGAAACAGGAACATGGACTTTACCAAGCAATTTTATCTATCCAGCATCTTTTCTGAGTGAGGACAAGAGATTGCAGCATAGTATGCTTTGAATTAATTGTATGCCTGTGAAGCAGTATGGAGTAAAATGGGCAAAATTTCCCTCTGCTGTACCTGGGCAACCTCGCTGACTTCAGTAGGATTGCACAGGTACAACAGAGCAGGATTTGGCCAACTCTGTTAACCTTCAGACCACACCTCATTCATAACATGCTCTCTCATTCTTAGCCTTTCTTCTTCCATTTCCACCATATCATCCTCTTCATTTTTGGGATCATATACTTTCTCCAGCTGAAAATAAATGTAGTAAACATTAGCTGAAAGAAAGGACTGCTTACTCAGAATAGAGCACATTTGAGACGATGTAAAATGTTGCTTAAAAACAAAGCTTCACCAATTTGAACCAGCCCTGATACTGATATGCTTTTGCATTACATTTAGTTGAGGCACTTTTGACTGAACAGTAAATCTGAAGGGAAATGATTGTTCAAGGCAAAGAAATAATTTATTTTAGCATAATTTTAAGCAGAAAGTGAGCTTTTCAATGGTATGAAGCCAGTTGTTAATTCAAGTTGACTACTGTAATGTCCTCTACACAGGATTATATTTTAAATTCACATGGAAATCTAGACCCTGATTCTATGATTGCCTTAGTGCAGGTGAGGAGCCCAACTGACTTCAATCGAACCCCATGTGGGCACGAGGTGGGACCATAATAGGTCAATTGCAGGACCTGGGTGTAAATCTGGTGCTGAACCTAGTTTCCATTTGTTAAGTGGTGCCTCTTTTTGTGTGTATTGTTGTTCTGTACTCCTTGATCTGCACTGGCTACCTATAGTTTTTGGAGTGGATTTTTCAGATTATGGTTTTAACTTACAAAACCATAAGTAGCTGGCAAACACCCATCTAAAAGACTGCCTCTCTTCCCACTGGGAGCCCCACTGGTATAGAAGAGGAGGCTACTGGCAAGGTGCTCTCTGTAAGGGCTGTACACTTTAGAATTCACTCTCTGCTTTGGTCCATAATAGCCTGAGTTTGTTAACCCTGAGGGCATGTTGTGAGGCCCATCTCAGCTCACTGGCTCATGAGAGTCTGTGGCAGAGCAAGATATTGAACCCATGACTCCTGAATCCCAGCCCTCTGCCTTAATCGCTAAACCATTGTTTCTCTCCCTCACTGGTGTGCTGAATAATTTTAGAGTGTCAAGGTCACTCAGACCTGGGGATAAATGTTCTTGTTCGTAGTCTAAATCAAAATAAAATAAGTAAATGTCCCTTTAGAAAGACAGGGCACGCGTCAATATATTGAATGCTCTGAAATGTTCCTTTTTTTTTGTTTGTTTTTTTTACCTCTTTAGTAAACAGGGCCTCTAATTCTTGCTCATCCAAGAAGCCATCATTATTGACATCTAGAAAAGTATAAGAATTGAAAACATAAATTCAGTAAATACAGAAGATAATGAATACAGTAATTCACAATGGGTCAGATAAGCAGATGCCAGCAAAGTCTAGAGTGGATTAACCTCTGTACCTAATAAGATGCTGAGTACAGAGTATGACATGGAGATTATGCCACTTAACCATAAATCAGGCCATGGTTGGTCTGCACTGGATTTCTGGCAACTTGGATATTTACTTATGATCAGATAAGGCTGCAAGGATTACACTAACTCTCAAATAAGAAAAGCTAAAAGGCATCTAAAGCTAAAAGAAACTGCTAACCAAACAGGTCATAATGGGGCTCTAGGCCCTCTATCTTTTGGGGGAATTTATTATTTTCATTTTGGGGGGATTACACTGCTCTACAGCCAAAATGCTTCTGAAATAAATGTAGTCCAACTTTACTAATTCTGGGTCACTGAGAATGAAAATGATGCTTAAAATTGTTGATTGGCTCTAGTTTTCAAGATATGCTATTGGGTCAGTATATAGGACTCTTGACTTGGGAATGGCGGAGGATAAGTGAGTTATAAAGGGAAGGGATCTCAATTTAAACCAGAAATGACTAAAATACATCTTTGACTGGATCTATGAATAAATCTATGACTGGGTTTGGACGGTACTTGCTTTTTAGGCAAAACAATGAATGATGCAATCTGAAGCTGGTATTGCGTCATACATGATATGAACTGCATCATGTTATTCCTGGAAGTCATGGATGATGCAATCATAACGAAGCTTACATCGCTCTGCTGAACAAATTGCCCTATATAAGCTCTAGAAATCATACAGTGTCGTGCTCTCTTATTTGTCAGTGTTTGATTTTGCAAAGGGACACATTTCTGTTTAGCCAAAGTGAGCAGAGATGCCTCGTACTTGTGTGAACAGTGCAGATAACTTCTGCTATGTTTGTGGTGAAGTGACCTTTGCATCACAAAAGCGCAGTATAGCCACTATGGTTAAGAAAGCCTATCACCTTTATTTTGGCTGCAAAATTGGAGATCAGGATAAGAGGTGGGCCCCACACATATGCTGCAACACTTGCGCAACAAATCTTCGTCAGTGGTTGAACAGGGAAAGGAAATCTATGCCTTTTGCAGTGCCAATGATTTGGAGAGAGCCAACAGATCATACCAGCAATTGTTACTTCTGCATGGTGCCTCCAGTTGGGAAAGGTGTGTCAAAGAAGAAAAAGTGGACTGTGCGTTATCCAAACATTCCATCAGCTATACGCCCAGTACCCCACGGAGAAGGACTGCCAGTTCCTGATGCACCAGAATCATTCTCACTTGAGTCAGACGAGGAAGAGGAAGAGGATGAAACTTCTGGTCCTGAACCATCAATGTCACAAGACCCACATTTTCTCCCATCCTCCTCCTCTGAACCACACCTCATAACACAAGGTGAACTGAATGACCTTGTCATTCAGGCAGAGCTGTTGGGCTCCAGACTACAGCAGTGGAATCTCCTGGCAGGCTATCAGGGCAAATGGAGCCCATCAATGCTTGCAGACTATTGCTGGACAGTGACAAGAGATGTTCCATTTAATGAATACAAGAGACAAGCCAAGAAGCGCCGAATAGACACTGAATAGGACTAAACTATGCACATAATAGTTTTTTGCCTTTTGTTTCATAATAAATTTTATTTATATAACCCTTTTGCTGATTTTTAAAATGTTACATAAACAGGACAGGTGAAATATTATCGTGTAAAGCAACCATAAACACATGAAAAGACCTAGGTTTACAATTTATGATTAAAACTCTATTATCTACACAATATACATAGACATAAAATGTAAAAAGTTAAATATCTTAGAAACAGTAGCCAATCAGTTGTTTTAATTGTCATATCTGAATTCAGCACATCAAAATACATAATAAATATCACATTTTATCTCTGAAGCAGACGACTTCTCAAAAATTGTAGACCAGTGTTATTTGTAGCAATTTTTGAGTTTTACGTAGAAGTCCAAAAATTGGTTTTTTTTAAGAGCTTTCTTCTTCTATATACTGTAATCTCTTTGTAATGTTCCCTAGTGTGCTTTAACATAGTACTGTTTCAAACAGCACTATGCTGAAGTGCATTAGGAAACCTTTGGTGTGCACTGTCAGGATCTACACAGATTCCTGTAGTCTGCATTACTGCTCTATGTAAACAAACCCTTAACTACAAGTAACCATTTCTGGTGTTTTTCCTGTGTCTATTGGATAAACACTGATTTCATTTTGGGGGCAGGGTGTGTTTTTTATTGGTGTTTATTGGTTAAAATAAGAATACCCAGGCCACTCTCTCAGTAAGGTATTGCTCAACATGAGAAAAGGTAGCTGTACTTGGGCAAGATTTGTAAATATATCCCGGACCACCAGGAACCTGTGGAAAAGTTTGGCTAAATGTATGGCAGTTTCTCCAAGCAAATTACAGAATTCTGCTGACTGCTATATAAATACTCCATCCTTCAGGAAGGGACCCAGTTTAGCATGAGTTTGGCAAAGTAAGGAAATTTTATTAAATATTTGGTAACTGTGGATCGGTAACTCATGCTATGTGATGATCCGTTCTTAATCTGAATATTATGTGATACTTTCAGGGCTAGCTCCAGGGTTTTTGCCGCCCAAGGTGGCAGGGGAAGGTATGATCGTGATCGACGGCAGTTCCATTGAGCCGCTTTCTTCTTTGGCAGCAATTTGGCGGCAGGTCCCTCCCTCCTCCCCTCCTTGCCGCCAAAAAGCCCAACGTGCCGCCCCTTCTCCTTGGCCACCCCAAGTACCTGCTTGCTGGGCTAGTGCCTGGAGCCTGCCCTGGATACTTTAATGGTTGAGAGAATGTCTGGTCTAATTCAAATGTGTTTATATACTATTTAAGTTAGCTGCATCAGAGAACTTATATGTTAATTTTCAATGAGAAGAACTGGCTATTTCTGTTTTGGAGAAACTGACCCAAAAGAAGAAGCTATAGGCTCTACTTAGATTCCTAGGAGAAAAGAAATAAAATCTAATACTTTTTTGAATGTGAAGTAGAGTGGCTAAATTGCATAGGACTTTAATATATTCATAAACCAGGATTTAAAAAGCTCAGACAGACAGTTCAGAAATTCTTTGCTTTAGCTGGAGCTGGCATTAGTTTCAGCTTGTGCATTTTTTTTCCCTTTGTGAACTGGGTGAGTCAAAACCAAAACCAAACCTAGTTTCCTCCATTTGTTTTTGTTCAGCCCTTCATTAAACCATCAGCACAATGCCAGGCACATCCAGCTGCATCAAGTAAGGGCCTGCCTACACAGTGGGGTAATGTGCTGTACAAGAGTGTTATTTCTAAAGCGTACTAAGATGTACATTTATTGAAAGATCTGAAACACTGCTATATTAAAGCACACCAGAGAACCTTCAGCATACACCAGCAGGGCCTATACAGACCAATTAATGCACAACACATTAATACGTTTTAGAAATCAGCTGCCATGGAGCACATTATCCCACTGTGCAGATGAGGCCCAAGTGCCTTTGCATACAGCTCAGCAGTGAAGTAGTTAAGTGATGAGATTTAGGGATGTGAACACCCTATTAAGATCAATGGGCAAAGTTTACACCTGTCTGCTACCGTTTCAAGTTCTAGCTGCAGAAACCAGAAATAGTAAAGGCACCTTTATTTATTTTTTAGAGGACCGTGACCATCCCTGAAGGAGCCCAATTCTCTGTGCTTTTCCGGAGGTAGAACAGGGGTGGGCAAACTACGGCCTAGGAGCTGCATCCAGCCCTTCAGACGTTTTAATCCAGCCCTCGAGCTCCTGCCAGGGAGTGGGGTCTGGGGCCTGCGCTGCTCTGGCCAGGGAGCAGGGTCGGGGGCTTGCCCCACTCCATGCATGCCATGGCTCTGCATGACTCCCAGAAGCAGCGGCATGTCCCCCCTCCGGCTCCTATGTGCAGAGGCAGCCAAGGGGCTCCGCATGCTGCCCCCACCCCAAGTGCCACCCCCGTACCTCCTATTGGCCGGGAATCACAGCCAATGGGAGCTGCAGGGGCGGCGCCTGCGGCAGATGGGGCAGAGTGCAGAGCTGCCTGGCTGTGCCACCACATAGGAGCCGGAAAGGGGACATGCCGCTGCTTCCAGGAGCTCCTTGAGGTAAACGGTGCCCGGAGCCTGCACCTCTGACCCCCTTCCGCACTCCAACCTCCTGCCCCAGCCCTGATCCCCCTCTTGCCCTCTGAACCCCTCGGTCCCAGCCAAGAGCACCCTCCTGTACCTCCAACCCCTCATCCTCAGCCCCACCCCAGAGCCAACAATCCCAGCCAGAGCCCTTGCCCCCTGCTTCCTCCTACACACTCTAACCCCCAATTCTGTGAGTATTCATAGCCCGCCATACAATTTCCATACCCAGATGTGGCCCTTAGGCCCAATCCTGCAGTAGAACGACTGACACTCTGTTTACTGAGCTAGACTGAGATGGTGGAACTGCATGTTCATTCATACAGTTCTTCTGTGGCTCATCCTGATGGCGTAGTTTGTGGGCAAAATGACAACTAAAGACTTTCCCCCTAAAAAAAAAATTACCTGGCAACTGAAGAACCAGCTGTGTCTTTTAAACCTACTACCACATACAATTATTGAACTCCTCTTGGAGATACATGAGCTCTTTCTGAAAATATAACCTGTTTGTACCTATTGGGTTTCCGGGAAGTGGGCGGGCAGAAGCCCGCCCTCTGCTAAAGGATCCCGCCTCCAGCCTAAGGGGAGGATCCACAGGACCTCAAAAACCCAACTGATTTCGGGGGACAACTAATAAAAGAACAGGGACAGTAGTGCAGTCAAAGAGTCATAACCTGTTTGCATCTATTGGGTATCCGGGAGGTGGGCGGGTGGGCGGAAGCCCGCCCACTGCTAAAAGATCCCCCCCTAGCCTAAGGGGAGGATCCACAGGACCACAGAAACCCACTGAATCCGGGGGAAAATAAAAGAACAGGGACAGGAGTGCGGTCAAAGGGTCATAACCTGTTTGTAGCGGGGTGGTTACCTGCTCCTGCCCTTTGGGGCTTGAAACAGCCCAGGAGAGGGCTGGGACTGGGGAAGGGAGCAAAGCCCTGGCTGATTGTGGGAAGTGGCTGCAGCTGGGGCCACACCCCAAACAGACTAACCAGGCCTTATAAGACCCGGGCAGCCAGAAGCTCAGGAGTCACTCTCTGCTTGTAGAGAGAAGGGCCTGGCTGCTAGGGAGCTGAGAAGCGTACTGGAAGTGGAGCAGGGCTGGGGGGAAGGCTAGAGGAGCTGGGGTGCTCCAGCCTGGAAATCCCCCAGGCTGAAGGCCTAGCTGAGAGCCTAAGACCAGAACTGGGGCTGTAGAGAGCCAACTATAGAGAGAGGCAGCAGGCCCAACCCAACCTTGCTTGTGATGAATGGTGTATACTGCAGTCTGCCCCAGGGAGTGAGGCTAGATAGTGACTGGCAGTAGCCATACACTGAGGTGGGTGGGGGTTCCCCTGGGTGGGGAGACCCAGAGTGTGGGGGTACTACTAGGTGGGCAGCAACCCAGAGAAAGGGGCACTGGGGTCCTGGGAGGGACATGGGGGGCCAGCGGCAGCAGGACACCAGCCTGCAGGGGGTGCTCCAGGATGCTGGAAGAGCTGATGACCAGCAGGAGGCACTGCAGGGGTGAGTCGACTCCCTTACACTGTTGAATTTTTACATTGCTCTACTTGAGAGTGTAGCAGTACAATAGTACATTCACCCAATGTGGTAAGTGCTCTTGCATGAACAGTTTGAACTCGACAAAACTGCTGGTTTACTCCTTTTTGTTCTTCTGGACTCATCCAAATAGCTTGTGTGACCAGATTTTTCCCAACAAACGATAACATCTTCTAAACAAATAGATAATGCAAGAATCAATTGACTTACACCTTTTTTTAAACTAAATCTAATCTCTTACCGTGTAACTTGAAAAATGTCTTTGGATTGAAGTCATTAGGATCCAGCCCATCCGACTCCTCCCACACCTCTTTCAGTTGGTCTTTACTTCCCTGTAGATTGGTTAAAAATAGAAATCACTCAAAGTAATGACATGTAATTTTATTGCCCTAAACTGGAGTTAAAGTTTCTCAAAAAGGCTTTTCAAAAACCTTTGGAATGGCCCTGCTTTATAGGCCTGATCTAAAGCCCACAGAAATCAATGACAGTCTTCTTTCATTGACTTCAATGGGTTCTGAGTCAGGCTCTATGTTGTCACAAGGCAGAGGGGTTGAGGGTACCATGAAGCAGCATTCTCTGACTCTGGGGAAAAGGAACCCCTGGAATGGCTTTGCACAGCCCCTCATTTAGGAACTATGTTTAAAGTGGATTTCAGTCTACTCTTCTTGCCTAGAGGGAAGGTAGCTATAATGTTGGGATTTGCAATCTAAACATGGATGGTGCAGAATAATCCTGAATAATCTCTGGTGTCTTTATGAGCAAGCATTTTGCCAGTATATCACATTACTGTATACCAAACACACAAAGATAACAGGCATCTAGGGTAGGGTTTTCTAACGCACCCAGCACTGGTTTCTCTCTTTCCATCGAACTCAGTGGTAAAACTCTCACTGATTTCAAAGGGAGCAGAGTTTGAGCCTTTTGAAAATCCCATCCACAGAGTATTAGTCTTTATTCCCCATTTTAATGCTGATCATATGTGAATGAACAAGGTGTTATCTGGGCCCGTTTTGTTATAAGCCGTTGCCCTTTAGTATGCAAAGCTTTCTCTAGCAGGATAAGAAATGTGTAAACACTGTATCCTTACAGGATGATTGATTTTGGGATGGTCTCCATGCTTTTTCTTCATCTCCTCATATTTGGATTCCTCTTCCCGTCTCTTCTCTTCATTCAGTGTTTTTAAATATTCTCTCCTTTCATGTTCCTTCATCATCTCGTATTTCTTAAATTCATCGTGGCGTGTCTTGTCATAGTTTTCCAGGTCACTTGTAGCCTACAGGAAATGTTTATGCTGAAAAGACTGTATTGCTTAGAAGTGTGAATGACTGGCCATATTGCCATTGCTTTGCCAAACGCGAGGTAAACTAATTGGGGATCATCTTTCAACAGAGTGTAGTGTAATAGCCGCCTCTCCCCACTCTACTTGTTCAGCAAAAGCAATCACTTTCACATAATTTAATATTCTAGGAATGAACTGAGTTGCATTCCACACCCATGCATTGGTTTAAGAGGAGGAAGTAATGCACCCTTACTCTCCTCTGTAGGCTACCCACGTTGTACATAGGGCCATTACTCTCCATCCCACACAGATGGGCAGGAACTGGAGAACAGACAGTTTCGACTTCTTTCTCCCCACACGTTTCAGCCAGTGCAGCTGAACTGGCATGGTGAGGGAAATAAGATGAGCCAGGTACAAGGCTAGCACAGTGCACTTTCTCCAGGAGCTAAGAAGTAGCATGTACCAAACATCAGAGGATTTAACACCTGGGAGGGAGAGGAGTTATTTTAAGCTAAGGGTTAATGTTGGCACAAGAACAAATGGATATAAACTGGCCCTCAGCAAGTATAGGCTTGAAATTAGACAAAGGTCTCTAACATCAGAGGATTGTAGTGCTGGAACAGCCTTTCAACAGGAGTAGAGAGGGGCGAAAAAACTAACTGGTTTGTAGATTGAGCTTGATAAATTTATGGAGGATATGGTATGATGAGATCCATTAGCAAATAACTCCTACGGCCGGAGACGGGGCATTAGATGGGGACGGCTCTGAGTTACTACAGACAATTCTTTCCCAGGTGTCTGGCTAATGGGTCTTGCCCACATGTTCAGGGTCTAACTGATTGCCATATTTGGGGTTGGGAAAGAATTTTCCCACAGGTCAGACTGGCAGAGACCTTGGGGGCTTTGGACCCTCTTCTGTAGTATGGGGCACAGGTCACTTGATGGTATGAATTAGAGTAAATCGTGGATTCTCTGTAACTTGGAGTCTTTACATCAAGATTTTAGGACTTCAGTAACTCAGCCAGAGGTTATGGGCCTATTGCAGGAGTGGCTCGGTGGGGTTCTATGGCCTGTGATGTGCAGGAAGGGAGACTAGATGATCATGATGGTCCCTTCTGGCCTTAAAGTCTATAAGACTCTCCGGTGTCCCTTGCTCAGGGTTCATAGCAACTCTACAATCGATCCCTTAACCTGTAACGACAGATTACTTTAAATCCTGTGAGTGAAAATGGATAATATTTGAAAGTCTATGTTAAGGCTCATCTATGTGGAAAATTATTCTCAAATAGCTATTTCCTGATTAACTTCACGTGTGGACATTTACTCTCGAATAAGAGTGCTTTATTATGAATCAGCTTAATCCATTTTAAAATAGTAAATGCTACTGTTATCACTCCCGGTGTTTGTTCCAGGATACAAATGTCTATGGTTTACCGTAGTGAACAAACATGGAGTCACATGTCAGGGATGATCTAGGTAATGCTTAGTCCTACCAGGAGTGCAGGGGATTGCACTAGATGACCTCTCAAGGTCCCGTCTAGTCCTACAATTCTGTGTTTGTGGACTGTCCAGACTTACATTTACAATCATATAAATTAATCTGAATGAACTGATTGCCAATTAGAGTTGAAACAGGACCACATGCCCAGTCCAGACATACCCTTATGGGGGGTTAGTTAATGCAGACTTGCTTATGCTTGGAAGCAGTTTGCAGCTGATTAGTTTTCAGTTTTTGATGTTAATGTATTTAATAGTATTAAAGGAAGTTCAGCTTTCTCATGCTGTCCCCTAAAGGATGTTCAGATTCATCTGATACTGCCTCTCCAATTATTTAGAGTTCATCTCCAAAATTCCCCACATTTTTAAAAACAATTATAGCGGAAATGGCCCCCTAAGGTATCCCTTAAATTGTGTAGTTCCAGCTGGTAAATGAAAGCAGACAAAGGTGGAATGGTTTATGAACAGAAAGAACTGCTAGTTAAGAACTTCCCTCTCTCCCTACCAACTAGAATTTTTCTGAAATGATGCTCCTAACTGGTAAGATTTTTGGAAAGTTTAAGGGTAAATTAGAAGGAGCATTTTAACTCGCCAAATTCTCTGTGCAAAAACAGTCAACCAGCTTCTAATATCAGATGTACAGTGCTATGTGCTGCACACCTGAGGTTAAAATCTATCTTTCCATGAGAAGCATAATTTTTCACTATTGAAAAAAGCCATGCTGCATTCTCAGCCAAACTGCATCTCACTGATATGTCAGCTGAGCAACAACCACACCTGTGATTGATATTTACTTAATCTCTACCAGAACCACTAAATGCCTATTAAGCAACTTTTAGTATTGATATCTGAAATTCAATTGTGTTGTGGTATTGCAGCTTGCCATACACAAGAAATCTATATGGCCATTTTGAAAGGAGCAATTGTTACCTTATATCAGGGATCAGCAATGCCCTGGTGGGCCAGGCCGGTTTGTTTACCTGCCATGTCCACAGGTTCGGCTGATCGCAGCTCCCACCGGTTGTGGTTTACTGTTCCAGGCCAATGGGGGTGGCGGAAAGCAGCGGCCAGCACATTCCTCGGCCTGCACCACTCCCCGCAGCCCCCATTGGCCTGGAGCAGCGAACTGCGGCCAGTGGGAGCTGCGATCAGCCGAACCTGCAGACACGGCAGGTAAACAAACTGGCCTGGCCTGCCAGGAGGCTTACGCTGGCGGTCCATATGCCAAAGGTTACCAATCCCTGCTTTATATTAAAGTCATTATGTGACGAGGTGAAAGTAATTTAGGTATAAAAATATACTTTGTAAATACTCTACAGGCATAATACCCTTCTATCAAAACTGAACTGAATTTACATGCCCTTGACAAGTCATGTTCTGTTTCCAAAGCTGCTCACACCGGCATAAGAATGAGAATGCTACAAGATGTTACTTGAAGAATTAACAGGTTCTGTGGCGAACACATGTCAATGGAATAGAAGTTTTCCAATACATAATGGAGCCAACTAAGTTCCTCTAAGATTAAGATCTGTGTGGTATTTACAGAAGATTGGTATAGATAAAGTAAAAGGATTTGCTTTCTTGCAGAGAAATACATGATCAATCATAGCAAGTGAACATCTACAATACTTTATATCTAACACTCACTGCTTTGATCAACATATCTAAATCTTTAGATTCAAACGTGTCAGGATTCTGGTGGTTGAGGTGTTCAAACTGTTTAAGGAGAGCTTGATGGTCTATGCCAGTGTCTGAAAGAACAAGATAAAAATATGTTTTTAAAACATTATTTGAACACAAAACATATCAAACAAGTTTGAAGGAGAGAGTTCTGGAAGTTAAAAGTTTTCAAACACAAGCCTGTGATATACAAATAATTTGAGGCTCCTTAGGGACTGGATAGGTATTTGCAATTTGAAAGAATAGCAACATTTCTAGACTAGCATTGCTTAAGGAAGATTGGTGAGCTTCACTGAGCCTCTAGCAATTTGCACAGGCACTCCTCCTACCAAGATGGAGTACTGCATTTTTACACTGTAATTTTAACATGCAGAAGTTAAAGCAGATATCACAAGTATTTCAAGCTTCACAATCCAGAATAGACACTGCACTACTAGCTCCTGCAAATGAGCATATAAATAAAACAGCTGATTTTGTAGTTGTGAGGGAGTCAGTTGAAGTGCCAAATTGCTGACCAGCATCATCCAGCTGAACTAGGGTCTTAGGGCTGACGACTCCACCTTATACCTTGAAAATCACCTTTACCTGGCCAAAGTGGATGTGGAACAATACCAAATCAGAATGGCAGAAGTTTAGATTCCTTTTGTACAGACTACAAGGTGCAAGGCAGTAGGGAGTCAGGCCCTGTGTCCAAATAAGGTGCTGCAAACATTTCCCCCTCCCTTCTGTAGGGGCTGCTTCCAACAATATAAAACATGCAAATATAGCAATAGCATCAAACACTTCTATGCTACCAGAGTTTTCCATATGCTACTGTGATTTTGGTCGATACACCCATATAACGCTCTAGACCAATATTACGTTGAACAGCATCTGTTCTGTTAAAGTTAGGCATGATGGTCATGTCCTGTGATTCTAGAAGTCTATCAATTTTTTTAATTGGGCAGCTTGTCAAGATGGCTGAACAAAAAAAAAGAAATGTTTGATCTGTATAGGAGATTGTAGGACAGTCTCCTTCAACTTGTTACCCTTTAGTAAGCTAAAGATAATCTTGTCACATCTGTGCTCTGTTTTTTTTATCATCACATGCCAGCAAACAGTGACCAGTGCATATTTCAACTACCATTCCTCCACCATGAGATCACTTGTGCCTAAATACATTCTCTGATGAATCACTGTTTTATAAAGCATTTTTAAAAGTGCAATATTAGAGTTTATCTTTCCACATTAATGCTAAACCACACAAAAGATTCTTATTGGATCATTTGAAAATAAAATGCTGTAAAAATACATCCAGCTGGGGGACATGGTACCTTATTACTGTAGTATAAGCACCTCACAATCTGTATTGTATTTATCCTATGAGGTAAAGAAGTACTGTCACTCACATTTTATGGATGGGCAACTGAGGCACAGAGATGCCATGTATGTAATGGTGATAGCATTGTGATAAACTGCAGGCCATATGATACATAAAGTTTAGCACATAGATTCTGTAGGGTATAGGAATTTAAATAGTGTGAGTCCCTAAGAGGCCCCGACTTTCTTCCACGTTACAGAAACCACCAGAACCTTGCCAAATATGTATTGTATATATGTAGTTAGGTCTTGCATTTTGTATGCAGTTAGTAAACATGGTTATGTGGACTCCATTGTGTCTGTGTGGCGCATATTCATATTACATATGTAATATGAATAGCAAAAAAAGATAATGGCCTTTGACTGCTCCAGCTGTGTGCTAATTCGTCTCTTCCAGGACCACTGCTAACAATCAAATCTCGGAGCAGCTTCAAACAAACAGACACTTGTTCTTTTTCAGACATGCTGTCAGAGAAATATGTCCTAATTTCCACATACACACAACTGTTGAACTCTCCCCCACACTAATCTGATGGGTAGCATAGAAAATATTCTATCCTGCATGAGTGTTTTAAGGCTCAATATCTCAAGACCTTCTAGGGCTAGACATGGGAGTAACATGCCCATCCCAAACTCATGCTGATAAGACTTTTATTAATCACTGATTTTCTCTGACTTTCTCTCTGGCAGTGCAAAGCAGCCAGAAAGCTGCCCTGACAGGGCATCTCAGGGAATCATCAGGTGGCATAAAGTCAGCTATAATCAATGGCAGAGGAGGAGTGGGGAATAGCTAAAGGACAATATGCTCTACCACTCCCTAGCAGGCACAAAGGCCCAGAGCCACAAAGGGATTTTGGCATTGTGAGGCTCAGCATTGCCATGCTTAAATTTTGGTGCTCATAAAGTCACAGACAATACTGTGATCCAGAAAGTCTGAGTTAGAGAGCCTAGGCTCCCTATACAGTGAATGGGGGGAGAGAGGCATCTAAGAATGTGATCCAAAAAAAGCCAGCAAGCTAGGCAGCTCCCCATGTAAACTAGCCAGTTGGAAATACCTTAGAGAAGGAGGTGTACTAAGCCACTCCACTCTTGAAGATAGGCACCTAAATCCAGGCTGCAGGTAGGAACCTAACTCTGCCTGCAATCCATAACTGCAAACCCTTCTTCTGGAGTCAGGCAGCTTAAGCACCTGCCTCACTCCACACAAAACTGACAGAAAAGGAGGAGGAAGAGGTGATGACCATATAATTTTTAGCCCAGTGGTTAAAGCCCTCACCTGGGATGTGAGAGACCCAACTTCAATCGCCTCCCCTCCCCCATGGAGTGGTGAACAGAAGATTTGAATAGGGATCTTCCACACCTCTGAGGGCTCTAACCACTGAGCTTCAGGATATTCTGGTGTGGGCTCATTCAGTATCTCCTGTTGAAGCTGTTCCACTGTGCATAAATACTTAGTTGCTGGGCTAGAGAGAGAGAAAATGACTTTATAGCTTGGTGATTAGAAAATCCATTTGGAAGGTGGGAGATCCAGAGTGCAGCACCCCTGCTTCAATCACTGTGCCTGAAGTGGGAACCAAACCTGTCTCCCACATCCTAGGTGAGACACAGGACTAAAAGTTTTAACCTAGACAGTGTTAGCACCACAACTACAACTGCAACCCAATCTGATAGGTGACCTCTGAGCACACCTAGCCAATCTAGCCCTGCAGTAAAATAAGCGGATGAATGCTTATCTTCCCCTAGTTCATGTATTGCAATGAGGCTTGGGTGGGAAATGGTACCCGGGTGCCTTGAATGAGGCAGCAGTATGCATGCTCGGAGACAGAACTATAGGTGCCTCAGAAAACTTAAGTGTTGAGTGTTTAGGCACCCACAGCATTTGGCGGCAGCCAACAGGGAGTTTTGTGGATCGTAATGGTGCCTAAAAATGAGATTTAGGCACCTAAGTCTGGGGGTTAAGGACTAGATTCACAAAGGAATTTATGCACCTAGAAAATCACTGGGATTCACAATGGCTGAGTTCAACACCTAAGCTCTCTATACAATGAACAAAGAGAGATAAGCGCCTCAGAATAGAATTCACAAAAGCCAGTCACTAGGGGGCACCTCACCTAAACTAGTCAAGGAAATGCCAAGCCAAAGGATGTGTGCTAAGCCCCACCCCTCGCTTGGAGATAGGCACCTTAGCCTGGGTTCCAGGGCCATGCCTCCTTTTGCTTGGAATTCTCTGCTGCAACTCCTCTTAGAGCCAGTCTCCATTCCTGCTTACATTGCTGTAACTTGTGTTGCTCAGGGGTATGAAAGACACCTCCCTGAGCAACATCAGTTAGGTTGACTTAAGAGCTGTCCACATCAGGGCTATGTTGGCGGGAGACGCTCTCCCACCAACATAGCTTCTGACTCTCATGGAGGTGGACTAATTATGCCAACGGGAAGAGCGCTCTCCTCTGAGCATAGCCCATATTCACCAGACGTGCTACAGCAGGGCAGCCGCACCAATGGAGCGTGGTAGTATAGACTTGCCCTAAGTGTTAGGTGCCTATGATGATTTGTGCAGGGGGCTGTGGGAGGAGGGAGCTTAGGCATCTGGATGCCTGGCGTGGTGCTGCATGGCTGAGCACCTGCAGTTCTTATTGATTTTGGTGGAATTTGTGCGTGCTCAGCACTTCTGAAAATCAGGTCGTTAAAGTTAGGCACACTGGTCAAATTTTTCAAACCTGGATACCTAAAGTTAGAGATCTAAATACAAGAAATGCTACATGCCTGCAGCTCCCACTGAAGTCAGTGGCATCCAAATTTGAAAAATGTGACCACTGTGCATACATACATCTGCAGTCTGAGGATTTAGTTTGAGTGAGTACAAGCTACTAAATACAATAATGCTGATCTTCTGAGATAACGTGGGTTCATGGGTGTGACATTGCACTCTATGATTTTATGAAAATATGCTAGAGTGTGAATATGTAACTGGAATATGCTTAATGCAAAAGGTCTCTTGTAATGTATCATTACAAAGCTTATAATCTACTGAGTGTGGTCATCATATTTGTATAAATGTATCATTCTTGGATCTGAAACTAGAAACACAAAATATAATTGAGGTCCTTTTGTAATTATGCAAAGTGTGGGCCATTAATGGTGGCTTGGAAACTTGATGGTTCCAATTAACCTGGACAATTGGTTGTATATGGCTCTGTTTATTTGTAAGTCTTCCTATATACATGTGTGCTGGCAAATGGGTAATGAAGTCTTATAGTGACAGATGATCATGTCACCTGAACTGGAATCCATCTTAAATCTGGTGCTTTTACAATTAGAAGGAGGGGTGGAAACCCAGAGAGGGACAAAGGATTCCTGCCTTGTACAAAAGAGAGATAAGGGTGTGGAACGGAACAAAGGGGGCTGCAGTCATAAGAAATCCCCTAGCTACCACCTGAGCTGGAACAAGGACTGTACCGGGGAAAGGATTGGGCCCAGACCAGGAGAAGGCTAGTCTGTCAAAGAAGCTTACTGGAACATCTCTGAGGGTGAGGTTTCATCTGTATTCAGTTTATTACTGTAATAGACTTAGACTTGAATGTTTTTTATTTTATTTTGTTTGGTGATTTACTTCGTTCTGTCTGTTATTACTTGGAACCACTTAAATCCTACTTTTTGTATTAATCACTTTTTACTTGCTCATTAACCCAGAGTATGTATTAATACCTGGGGTGCAAACAGCTGTGCATCTCTCTCTATCAGTATTATGGAGGGCGAACAACTTATGAGTTTACCCTGTATAAGCTTTATGGATTTATTTGGACCCCACTGGGAGTTGGGCATCTGAGTGCTGGAGACAGGAACACTACTTAAGCTGTTTTCAGTTAAGCCTGCAGCTTTTGGGGCATGTGGTTCAGACCTGGGTCTGTATTTGTAACAGGCTAATGTGTCTGGAACAAACAGGCAAGGCACTGAAGTCCCAAGCTGCCAGGGAAAACGGGCTCAGACGTAGTCTCAGCACATCAGGTGGCAATACCAAAGAGGGTTTCTGTGAACCAACCCACCACAATGAGGCATTACAACGAAATTTTCAGCTACATAAAGTTACCATCCACTGTACCATCCGTACTAGTTGTCCTTAATTAGATCATTGTGAGCTTCATCACAACTTCAGGGGAAAATCTGCCTGCATTTGAGTCTGAGATGAACTATGAGTCTTTGTGTTCATAGGTGAAGCAAGCCGTTTATTCCTCTGGAGAGGCTATGTAGTGGGCTGTGCTCTCTGGACTGTTCTATTTTTTTTTTAAAAAAAGAAAAGCACAGAAGACAGAGGCCAATTTTATTATCTACTAATTGTAGGGCATAGCACCCAGAGGTCCCAATCAGGGATCAAGGCCCTACTGGAATAGCCAGGGGCAGATTAGGGTTTTGTAGGTCCCCTGGGCCAGAGCAAGTGGGGGTCCCTCCCAACCCCTCCCACCTGCAGTCTCCCACTCCCCCGCATCCCTCCCAGTGCTCTTTCCAGGGAGTGGGGTGCTGGTGTGGGGAGATGCCCTGCTCTGCCCAGCCAGCACCGCAGTGAGGAGTGGAGTCTGGGCACGGGCTCCCTGGCAGGGTTGCCAGGTGGGCAGAACGAGTTGGAGGTGTGGGGCAGAGCCGCAACTAGGGATTTTTGCGCCCAAGGCAAGGGACAGGGGCGGCATGTTTGGCTCTTCGGCAGCAGGTTCCTCTAGAAGGGAAGGACCTGCCGCCGAATTGCTGCCATTCTTTGGCAGCAATTTGGCGGCAGGTCCTTCCCTCTGAGAGGGATTAGGGGACCCGCCGCCGAATTTCTGCCGAAGAGCCAGACATGCCGCCCCTCTACCTTGCCGGCGGCCAGTGGCAATTTGGCGGCGGATCCCTAAGTCCCTCTTTGGAGATAAGGGACTTGCTGCGGAATTGCCGCCAAAGGAGAGGACCTTTCTGTTGCCCTCACCTTCTGTGCCTGAGGCAAGTGCCTCACTCGCCTTGCCCTCGTTATGGCACTGATGCGGAGGCGCCCATTTTCTGTGTCCTCATGGCCCAGTGGCTAATCCACGACTGGTGAATAGCACTCACTAAAAACAGTAAAAAACAGTCCTTCCCCAAAAATACAGATCTTTTGGCTTTCTCCTGGCATTACCGAGGCCCGACTCCCTCAATCTACCCTCCATCCCCACACTAAGCTCATTGGCAGTGTTTCAGTGCCACAGAAGGGTGGCAGAACACTGCAAGAATACAAGCGTAAGTTATGATTCATTTCCCACTGAAATAAATAGGAGTCTTTCCGCTGACTTGATAAGGAATTGGATCAGGCCCTACTTGCACTGATAAATCTGCACAGAAAATACACCGTCCACTTAAAAAAAAACACAACAACACCTAAGCAGAACATTTTGGAAGAGATTCTTAGCATCACCATTAGAAACATTATGCTTGTGAATACAATTCTTTTCAGAAAGAAACCTCCAGTAAAAGGTCTGCATCAAGTCTCCCTGGTTGTCTTTTTTTTTTTTTTAATTTATATTTTGCATATTAGAATTAAATCATGCAGCGCTGGGCAAAGAGACAAGGCAGCACCCCCTGCCAAGCAAGCTAGCAGTAACTGTAGGCACTGGAAATTTGTATACTTTGTTTCTAAATATAAAGGCCTACTGCCTAGATTGCAGTGTAGCATTAGCAATGCTATAATTATGGACAAGAAGACACTTTCATTCCAAGTCCCTGTTTCTGATGCTTAGAACTGCAACAACAACAAAAATCCTTTGAGCTGAGTTTCTCATGTTTCTTATAAGACTATAAAATTAATTTCTGGTAAGGAGGAGGTTGAAAGAAAGACAACCACTTTTGAGCTAGTCGACCAGTTAAAAAAACCTGTTCCAAACACCTTTTTAAAAAAAAAATTAGATTGCGCTAAATCCACAAAGGGATGTAGGAGTCCAATGCCTAATTTTTAGGCACCCTGGCACCCAATGGAATTCTCACCCCCAAGTAACGCACCCAGGCTCCCTGTACAATGCATAGGGGGAGTTAGGTTCCTAAAAATGTGATTCATATGAGCCAGCATGCTGAGCAGGGAGCTGCCTAAACTAGCCAGTAGGAAATGCCAAGGAGAAGGGTAAGACATAAGCGCCAGCTCTCAAAGGTAGTGAGACACCTAATTCTAGACAGGAGGGATGGTGCCCTATCTGTGCTTTGGGATTTACATCCACACACCTGCTCCTGGAGTTAAGCACCTAAGCTAAGCCAGGTCAGGTTAGTACTTTCTCTCTCAAGGGCGGGTGGCTGTTGATGTGACCCCAACCTGGTATAAGCAGCAGCCAAATGGTTCACTGGAGTAGAGAGTGCAACATGGGTTTCCTGCATCCCAGGAAATGTCTAAGCCACCAGGCTACAAAGTCTGTATCTTTCTCTTTTCCTCTCTGTCCCAGTGAATATTTAATTATTCATACACAGTGGAAGAGCTCCAATGGGAAAGACTTTCCATCTCAGGAGTATAAAACGGGGACCCTCTTACCATTCCAACTCAGTTCAACCATTCCTATTGCTGATAGGAGCCAGTGAGGAGAACAAAATTGGTGGATTCCAGGCACCTATCTGATAAAGACCAATCTGTTAATTCTGTGTGAATTCTGCTTCGTATTCTTACCTTGAAAGGAATCCATTTTAGCTTTGATTAGCATTCTTAACCTTGCCACTTCTTGTCTTTTCAGTTCATCCAGCCTTGTTCTCACATGATGGCTTACTAAGTCTAGCTCTTTGCTTAGCTTTCCACTCTGTTAAAATAAATAAGTGATCTATAATGACAATCGTGTTGTAGTTTTCAGATGCCTACCACACGTGGGCTGTAATTGCCATTCTGAAGACTTTATAAACATCATAAGTATCTCACACATTTTTTGAAGAGAATATTAACTTTGTAAATTTATGAAAAATAGAAATTGGGGCAGGGCACTCACTGAAAGACTCTTTAAGCTGCCTTTAAAAAAAAACAAAATTTGATGCTCCAAATACCATAATTAAACCAAGACCCTGTAGCACAGCTGTGTATCTGTATTTAAAGATCTCTTCAGAAGTGAGAAGTGACCATTCTGTAAATCAGCTGTTATCATGTGGTCCACAGAGAACTGCAGATCAACAGAGTGATGTGGGTGCCAAACTCTTGCTGAAAGAGGAATCGGCACAGCAGCAGCCACCTAAGGGTGCTGTAAGAATGTTCAGCAGCACCTGAAAACTGAGACCAGCTCCCAGGGGCTTTGCCAGGAATGCAGTGGATACTTAAGCTGTCAGACCCTAGCAGCAGCAGAGCTTTACATCAAAGGTAATGCAAGAGGAATGAAAGCTTAGTGCTCTTAAGGTGAGACTGTGGAGAAGAGAGAATTTGGAGCAGCCAGCTGGACCTGGGGACTGGAGAAGGGTGGAGGAGGAGTGAACATAACCTAGGGTGGCAACAGCAGGAGAGAACAGAACACGAAGATGGTGGTTGGAGTGGTACCAGAAGTAGGGGTGCTGGGAAGAGAAGAGAACCACAGCTCAGTCTTTATTCTTCCCAAACACTGCCACCTTTATCACAAAACTTGAACACAGTGTGTTGTTCTCAATTCCCAGGGGCTTCAGGATCAGGCTTTTTTGTGTTTCTCTACTTCCCCCACTTGTTTCCATGTCATTAAATTCACATGTGGCACATGGCTTCCACCTGGGAGGGCAGAGAAGCCTCTCTGCCATTGGCTCAGTATTGCTCTGAATCACTTGGCAGGCAACAAAGTGAGAGCTATGCGAAGAGCCATTTTGACCTTAATGAACTTTGTGCTGTTCCTTCTGAATTCCGAAGAATTCTAAAGAATTCTTAAGGCCTTGCTTTCCATTTTGCAGGAGAACACTAATAAATGTTTTCCAAAAGCAAGATTGAATCTAATTGTTTTATTAGTAGTTAGGTAGCAAATTAAAACCTCTTGGGAGACTGATATGGTACAGTTTCTTCAAAAAACAGGATATCTGTCCTGTAGCTGCAGAGATAAAGAACTCTTTAAAGAATCTAATTTAAATTGCATAAGCTAATGAAAAAGTAAAGGCAATACTAAATAAAAATTAAGACTAATAGAAGAATATGAAACTATATCATTGTAGCTGTCTAAACTCATCTTGATTAAATTCTATTGATCTTTGCACATACCTTTATTTCCTCTATATCAGCAGTCTGAAGTTTCTCTCTGAAATGTTTATCTGTTTCTAGGACATCTATCACTTGCTTGAGATATTCATCATAATAAAGCCCAGTATCCTTTAGGAAAAGAAGTTTGAGATTAGGAAAAAAATGCCTCCAAATGTTTTATTTTAATATAAATGCAAAGATTTAATCTATGCACACACAATCTCAAACATCAGTAGTATTGAGCAGAATGCACCAACTCGGTATATCAGCAATAAGATATGAATTTCTTTGCTTTGGTTGGTTTGCACAATTATCAAACACAAACTAGTTTCCTCTGTTCCCTTTTTGTTCTAGAAGTTGACAAAGGAATAAAGGCAGAGAGAGATTTAAGAACGCACATCATGCACATTTGGGGCCTATCATGTACATTGAAATTGTTTTTTTTTTTAATCTGTAATTTACTTGATAGACAAATAGACGACAATTCAGAACATTTTCCCCTACAGGAGATTATCTCCTTGAGTTTCCACTTGCTGAGTTTAATAGGAATTCTTTTTTTAGGGAGCATAATGTGCCACTTCATTCCCATCCTAATAGAAGCAGCCGCCACAAGTTTGGCCCCCATAACCCGATATCTACCTCCAAGGGTACGTCTACACTACAGGATTATTCCAATTTTACATAAACTGGTTTTGTAAAACAGATTGTATAAAGTCGAATGCACGTGACCACACAAAGCACAATAATTCGGTGGTGTGCGTCCATGTACTGAGGCTAGTGTCGATTTCTGGAGCGTTGCATTGTGGGTAGCTATCCCATAGTACCCGCAGTCGCCTCCGCCCATTGGAATTCTGGGTTGAGATCCCAATGCATGATGGTGCAAAAACAGTGTCGCAGGTGATTCTGGGTAAATGTCGTCACTCATTCCTTCCTCTGTGAAAGCAACGGCAGACAATCATTTCGCACCCTTTTTCCCTGGATTGCACTGGCAGACACCATAGCATGGCAACAATGGAGCCCGTTTTGCCTTTTGTCACTGTCACCGTATGTGTACTGGATGCTGCTGACAGAGGCGATACTGCAGCGCTACACAGCAGCATTCATTTGCCTTTGCAAGGTAGCAGAGACGGTTATCAGTCGTTCTGTATCATCTGCTGCTGTCATGGGTGCTCCTGGCTGACCTTCGCTGAGGTCAGCCGGGGGCGCAAAGATAAAAATGACCCCCTGAGTCATTCCCTCCTTTATGTTGTATCTAAAAATAGTCAGTCCTGCCTAGAATATGGGGCAAGTGTACTAGAGAACCTGTGTACCAGAGAGCACAGCCGCTCCGTGTCAGATCCCACAGAAATGATGAGCTGCATGCCATTCTAGGGGGTGCCCCTGCAACAACCCCACCCGTTGCTTCCCTCCTCCCCCAACCCTCCTGGGCTACCATTGCAGGATCCCCCCATTTGTGTCATGAAGTAATAAAGAATGCAGGAATAAGAAACACTGACTTTTTAGTGAGATAAAATGAGGGGGAGGCAGCCTCCAGCTGCTATGATAGTCCAGGCAGTACAAAATCTTTTCTTTAGACATGAAAGGGGGGGCTGATGGAGTTCAGCCCCCAGTTGCTATGATGAGGACAGTTACCAGCCATTCTGTACCATCTGCTAGGAATAACCAGGAGTCATTCCTATTTTTACCCAGGCACCCCTGGCCGACCTCACCTGAGGACAGCCAGGAGCACTCACGGGCTGATGATGACGACGGCTACCAGTCCTACTGCACTGTACCGTCTGCCACCAGGGAAGGGAAGGGAGAGGATGCTGCTGTTCATTGTCCCAGCACCGTGTCTACCAGCAGCATGCAGTAGACATATGGTGACACTGAAAAAAGTCAAGAAACGATTTTTTTCCCTTTTCTTTCACGGGGGGCGGGGAGGGGCAGTAAATTGACGAGATATACCCTGAACCACCCCGGACAATGTGTTTGATCCTACAGGCATTGGGAGCTCAGCCAAGAATGCAAATGCTTTTTGGAGACTGCGGGGACTGTGGGATAGCTGGAGTCCTCAGACCCCCCTCCCTTCCTCAATGAGCATCCATTTGATTCTTTGGTTTTCCGTTATGCTTGTCACACAGCACTGTGGTGTGGACTCTGTATCATAGCCTGGAGATTTTTTTCAAATGCTTTGGCATTTCGTATTCTGTAACGGAGCTCTGATAGAACAGATTTGTCTCCCCATACAGCGATCAGATCCAGTATCTCCCATACAATCCATGCTGGAGCTCTTTTTGGATTTGGGACTGCATCGCCACCCGTGCTGATCAGAGCTCCACACTGGGCAAACAGGAAATGCAATTCAAAAGTTCACAGGGCTTTTCCTGTCTACCTGGCCAGTGCATCTGAGTTCAGATTGCTTTCCAGAGCGGATACAGTGGTGCACTGTGTGGGATACCGCCTGGAGGCCAATACCGTCGATTTGCGGCCACACTAACCCTAATCCGATATGGTAATACCGATTTCAGCACTACTCCTCTCATTGGGGAGGTGTACAGAAACTGGTTTAAAGAGCCCTTTATATCGATATAAAGGGCCTCGTTGTGTGGACGGATGCAGTGTTAAATTGGTTTTACGCTGCTAAAATAGGTATAAACGCGTAGTGTAGACCAGGCCTAAGACTCATGCAGATATTGGGAGAATTTACAGGAAGTACAGGACCATTCACACAGGGCCATTGGAACAGAATTGCTGGGTGCTCACTAGCTGGAGCTGCCCCAAGAGGGTGAAGCTTGTTCACATCAAGCCAGCAAAAGTTTGTATGGCAGCAACCTATAGTAACATCCATTGTGTTTTCCCCTGTGAGTTTGGGGCAAAGAGAACAATCTAGAGGAGCCTAGCCAGCTAGAATTGAACAGTGGATATAGAACTACCCCTCTCCAAGATTTCATGTTTAGTAGCAGGACTTCACTTGCAAAACAGCAATATTATTCTTTAATAACTAAAAGCTCTTAACATGCACTTTGACAAAGTGGAAAATGGAGTTGCCATGAAACAAACATATTATCTCAGCTGTCATTTTGTGACATGGTTACCTACTGCATTTTGTTACTAGGAAAATGGTTTGCGAAAATCCTTCCGTATTTCCCTGATTTAAACCTATTCCACTCTCTGAGATCCAATTGGGACCAGCATTCTTCCTACCAAAGATGACTGGATGGAACTTCCTTTTAGCCTATTAATAATACTCAGTCAGTTGGGAGAAGGTGTACAATAGGCATTTTCTTCCCTCAGGAGCTTTGTGCATTGCCTCTGTTACCTCCCCAGTCCTACCATATCAGGGAGCAAGAGATGGGAGCAGGTATTGAACCCTGAATATGACCACCCCACATGGAAAGGTGAAATACTACTAGCTTCCCCTTGGAGTACAGCACCAACAAAGTTAATTATTATTTATTACAGCACCTAGGAGGACTAGTCAGGGACAAATCTCAAAATGAGAAAAAAATCAACAAGCTTGTTATTGATAGAAAGAATACTGCCTTTTAGTATAAAGTATTTAATAAAATACCCTTCATTTACTTACTGGGGTTTCTATTTTTGCTCCTTCTACATGAGGTTCTCCTTGAACTTTTGTCTTGTCTATGTCTATAGGCACTGCTTCCAAATTGATTAGGAGACATATCACCAGCAAAACACAATGTTGTGGTAGGATGGTTCTCCACCTCATCTGAAACATCATCATCATCACTAACTAGAGCTAGGATTTAACAGAAATAAACTAGGTTATTGGACAGAATTAACACATTCATATTAGCACCAGCAATAATCCTACTGATTATACATTATAAAGCCATCAAAGGACATTAGAGCCAAACAGGGTAAAAAAAATAGTACTCAAGGATTATTTTAAAATCTTAACTGATTAATAATTAGACATCACTAGGTTGTCAAAGTGGTAGTGATATTACACGCTAGCATATGCAATGTAGCAAGCACCCTACCCACAGAGGGAGAAAAGATGAGGCATTATTACAAGGATTATTATATTGGCTTCTGTATGTTTAAGTGAAGACTCTTTTAAATCTGCTGTGGTATTATCAGTAATTCTGTAAAATGGTTTGGGTAGCAATAAAGTTTAGGATTTATACACTAATTTAGATGTTCAAAGTCCTGTATAATTGTCAGTTAGTGAGAAAGATACTATACAAAACAAGGTCCAGATACTACTCTCACTGAAAGCTTTCCAATGATCATAATGGGAACAGGATCAGCCTCAGAAATTGTATAGGGAGTGTCTTGATTTTTGGGTCTTTTTCTTATATAGGTCCCCACCCCCAGTCCGATTTTTCACACTTGCTGTCTGGTCACCCTAGTCACT
This sequence comes from Gopherus evgoodei, assembly GCF_007399415.2. NCBI lineage: Eukaryota > Metazoa > Chordata > Testudines > Testudinidae > Gopherus > Gopherus evgoodei. The sequence continues at coordinate 108,011,470 of NC_044325.1, read as the reverse complement.
TCTGAAGAGACCTTTAAATACAGATTTATTTGGGCATCAGCTTTTGTGGGTAAAAAACCTCACTTCTTCAGATGGCATATGCAGAACAATAGATACATACAGATGTTAATACAGACAATCTTAAGTCTTTTGTTGAGGAAATAAAGTGAGAAAGCTAATATTGAATGTTACATACATTTTTTGTTCAGCATTTCACAGACTAAAAGGATCCCAAGGATTCATTGAGATTATTTTTTTCTTATTTAAAGAAATCGGCAAAAAATGCCTGGCTGGAGTACAGTAACTCTACTGAAGTTAGTGGACTAACTCTGACATTAGTCCTTGGTATCTGGCAGGAGTTGCTGTTGCTGCCACCAATCATGCACTGAGGGCTTGGCTACAATGGAGAGTTGCAGCGCTGTAAACCCACCACCAGCGCTGCAACTTACTCACCGTCCACACTTGCAGGGCACATACAGCGCTGCATCTCCCTGGCTGCAGCACTGGTTGTACTCCTGCTCTGTCTCGGGTATAAGGATTGCAGCGCTGGTGATGCAGCGCTGCTCCGCAAGTGTGGCTACCAAAAGTGCTGTAACTGTCCTCCAGGGTATTAGGAGGTATCCCAGAATGCCTGTTCACAACAAACCAGAAGAGCTCCTGTTTGCTTGAGAAGAGGCAGGCAGGGGAATTGCTTTGGAATGTTCACAGCTGTTTGCTTGAGTAGAGAAGCCACACAGCGGAGGGGGTGGGGGGAGTCTGTGTTGGAGCAGCTGCTTATGTGGTCTGAAGGCTATTTAGGAGTGCATTTAGTGAATAAGAGAGGGGTGGGGGAAGGGGTCAAAACTTTTTAAATGATTGAAGGTAGGCGCTGTGTATCTTCCAGTCCTTAGAACTAGCAAGGCAGGGAGCTGACACAGTGTCAGCTCCAAAAATCCACTCTCTCTGTCTCCCCCACGCTCCCTGTCACACTCCACCCCACCCTCCTCTTTTGAAAAGCACGTTGCAGCCACTAGAACACTGGGATAGCTTCCCACAATGCACCACTCCCAACAGCGCTGCAAATGTGGCCGCGCTGCAAATGCGGCCACACTGCAGCGCTGGTAGCTGTCAGTGTGGCCACACTGCAGCGCTTTCCCTACACAGCTGTATGAAGATAGCTGTAACTCCCAGCGCTGTACAGCTGTAAGTGTAGCCATGGCCTGAATGTGTTGTTTTCAGTGTCAGCAGCTGTGGACAAAGTACATCAGATTAACTTTTGCTGGATCATTCCCATAAAATAATCTGAACTGATTTGCTGGGATCAGTAAATTAATTTCTAGCCTCAGCACAGTGTTGGTGACTTCTCTGTGGCCTGCAATGGCTCTGTACAGTTGATGTGTGAGGCTGTTCACTGTTCTAAATATTTTTAGAAGTCTGAAGTGTCCTGATCATACAAAATGTGCAATAATTATCAGATTTTTTTTAAAAATCACTTTGTCTAACTTTACCACTTTAACAATACAATATACAGATTCATTCTGAGGATCTTATTAACAACTATCAAGACAGTAAATGGTTTGCACCCTCTTAAATTTGATGATAGAATAGGCAAATGAGTATTCGTCCATACTTCTGAGTCATGACTTTTCAAAAAAACAAACGCACACACACACCATCCTTGGCTTTTGACATTGGGTAATTTTTGTGATTGAGGTGCGAATAAGTCGTACACAGCTGCACAAAGTCCATTAACAATTTTAAGGGAATAATTCATGAGGAGGCACTTAGCAAGCAGCATATTGGAAACACGTACAACCAAGACTGATACACTTGCAATCAGCTCCCTTCCCAGTACTCATGTGCACTAGGCCACCAGGGCAGAATAGGCCAACTGGATAAAGGAAAAGAAGTAGCAGGAAAGCAACCCTATGTCTCTAGCTATAGTACAGCTTTTAACTGCAGTTGTAACCTGTTAGTGGCAGTCTGTTTACATACATGACTAATATTTGATTAGTAACAGTGACAGCTAATCATATGTCACTTGTGCCAGCAACCCCCTAAGCTGGCCAGCGGCAGTCTCCCTGTAACCACTTTGTAATACTGTTGTCCTGTGAGCAAGACCCTGTTATTGTGCCTCATTACCTGATACTTCTTCCTCCCAGAGTTCATTGCCCCATGTGCTGCTAATGCCATCTTTTTGCATGTTCTCCAGTTCTATACCTAGTCCCTGCTGAGGCACGATGGAATACGTACCTCATATACAAACATGGTTAGGAAGCATAGTAGTTCAATGCACAAGCTGAGGGCTTGTCTACATCAGAAAGTTGCAGCGCTGGTGAGGGAGTTACAGCGCTGCAACTTAGGAGGTGTACACATCTGCAGGGCACCACCAGCGCTGCAACTCCCTGTTTGCAGCGCTGGCCGTACTCCCGTTTTGTCTCGGGTGTAGAGGATCCAGCGCTGGTGATCCAGCGCTGGTAATCAAGTGTAGACACTTACCAGCGCTTTTCTTGACCTCCGTGGAATAAGCAGGTATCCCAGCATACCTGAGGAAGCCTCTGGTAATCAAGCTGGTCTCCTTCCCCGGCTTGCTCTCGCGTTCCCCGAACCCCGAGCAAGCAGGTCTCCTTCCCTGAGGTTTGCTGGGTGGTTCCGGGAACGCGAGAGCAAACCGCGGCGAAGCTGGTCTCCTTTCCCGGTTTGCTCTCTCGTTCCCCGAACCCCCGAGCAAGCAGGTCTCCTTCCCTGCGGTTTGCAGGGTGGTTCGGGGAACGCGAGAGCAAACCGCAGCGAAGCTGGTCTCCTTTTCCGGTTTGCTCTCGCGTTCCCCGAACCCCACTTGAAGCCGCCCAACAGCGCTGCAGTGTGGCCACATCTAACACCACTTGCAGCGCTGGTTGCTGTAAGTGTGGCCACTCTGCAGCGCTGGCCCTATACAGCTGTACTAATACAGCTGTAACAATCAGCGCTGCAAAATTTTAGATGTAGACATGGCCTGAGTTAACAAATGATTGCGTTGTGAATAAAAGCTATTGTTAGTGGAAATAGCTCAACCATATTTGTGGCAACTAGTTCAGATAAAGTCACAAACTGGTTACAGAAACACAATTTTATTCATAATGTGGGCAAGCCCCTAAATGTTTCATTATAAACACAACCTCAGGGAACCTAATTACAAACCTGCTTCCAATTTATAGCATAGTCTGGACCATGACCATATAATCTAACTGCTGCAACCTTATATGGCCCAATCTATGCTACAAATTGGTTAGCAGGCTTATTTTAGGTTAGAGGAGAATTGTGTTGAATAAAGTTTGCTGTAGGAGGTGTATTAATAGTGTAGATGTGGAGGTTTGGAGGGTGGTGAGAAAAAGGGTTAATTCTAAAGTTGTTTGATGCACAGCCATCAGAAAGCTTTCCTCCCTCCACCCTCACCCTCAGGGGAAAAAGTTAGGACAGACACTTGTTAAACAGAGTTGTCACCTCAGTACTTTTAAAGACAATCCTGGAGAAGAGCTGAATCTCAGAAATCCACTCTGAAATCAGAGGAGACGGTCAAATCCACAGTCAAACTGTAGAAACCACTTCCCTGAAATTTTTCCCCAAATGTGCTGCTTTGAGGGCAGCCTGGTGAACTGGACAAATGAAAGGAAGCAGGAAATCCTAGGAATAGACACGAACATAAGTTAATGACCAGAGCCTGAGGACATAGTAAGCACACTCTGATGCATCTTTTCAAAAGTGTTTCTTAAGGAGATTAGAAGAGCAAACATTTTAATTGTTCATGTAAAGAAACTGCACTCTTGTTTTCTATGATAAAGCTTTCTATGATAATTTGGGCCTTTAAAGAGGTTTCCATAAATGTTAACGATACTAACTTAATACTGCCATAAGTCACTCTACATAAGTGTGTAGTTGTTTTTTAAAAGTTGCGCTGCCACTGACTCAATTTAGCCTTGCGCATGTCACTAAAGCCAACACTTTCAACAGTGATCTCTGATTGTGTGTGCGCACGTGCAGGACAGTTTTAGCCTAATTTTCATAGCTGCTAAGCTTCAACTTGAAATTAATAGGAGGTGTAGATGCTTGGCAGCTTTGAAAATTAAGTCCTGAGCGTCTCAAGTTGGGCAATGAAAAATCAAAAGCTACAATTGTAAATTTTAGCTTTAACTTTCCAGGGAAACTGAAACATAAGGCCAGATTCTACTCTCAGCTACCCTGAATTTACACTGCTGTAAGTAATGGAATTACTCTACCTTTTCACTGTTGTACCTGAGATCAGAACCTGGACCATAGTTTGTGGAATGGCAATATTTTAATATCTATCCCACAGGACCAGATTAACTCTCCTGTGGGCCTGGGGCTATAAGATTTTGTGGGGCCCAAGTCTTTTTCCCAATTTAAAACAAAATTATCACAATTATGGCATTGAGGCTATTAACACTATAAACTTGCCTTTTAATTAACATAAAGCTGTTCTATGGCTACATTTCAGTCTTAAAACATGTAAACTATGGTTAAGTTAATTCAGAATAGCCTACATTTTACCTGAGAACAGCCATAATATTAGTTTCTTTCTGGTAGGGAGTTTGGGTTCAGGAGGGGGCTCCAGGCCGGAGCAGAGTGTTGGGGTGAAGGAAAGGGTGAAGGCTCTGGGAGGTAGTTTGGTGCAGAAGGGGATTCTGACCTGGGGTAAGGGTTTGAGGTGTAAGAGTGGGTGCGAGGCGCAGGCTGCGGTCAGGAGGCGCTTACCACAGGCAGCTCCTGGCCGGTGGTGCAGCAGGGCTCAGGCAGGCTGCCTGCCTGCATGCCATGGTCCCACGCTGCTCCCGGAAGCAGCCGACTGCTGGCACATCTCTGCGCGCCCCGGGGGGAGAGGAACAGCGTGTCTCCATGTCTGCCTGTAAGTGCTGCCCCCATAGCTCATATTGGCCAGTTCCTGGCCAATGGGAGCTGCGGTGATGGTGCTGGGGCAGAGGTAGCACATGGAGCTGCCCTCCACCTCTGCCAGGGGCTGCAGAGATGTGCCAGCAATCAGCCACTTCCGAGAGCAGCGTGGGGTCACAGCATGTAGGCGGTTTGCCTGAGCCCTGCAGCCCCTAAAGCCCCTGCATTAATCCGGCCCTGCTATCCCAAAGGTGTATTGTGAATGCTTGTACAGTGCTTTGAAGATGTAAAATGGTAGGTGAATATACACATGAAGCTTATTACATGTACTTTATGGATGAGTTTGGTACTATTACTACCCTGATTTGCATTGCAGTCAAATGAAAACAAACAAATGAGGTTTCAAAGAACTGTCTCGACTTACAGTGACATCTGGAACTTGGAGTCCTATTTGCTTGTTCTAGGGGCAATATTTGCTAATACTTTGGAGAGCAATAACGTAGGCTATTGGTGTATCTTAGAATTGCTTGCTGTTAACATATTATGGTGTAGGAGAGAGAATGGAAGAGTAAATATTTGGGTCCATATTTTCAAAAGGGCAGCCTCTTTTGCAAGCACAAATTCTGCCCACAAGATTTCCACATGAAGTTTTCAACCTACAACTGAATTTTAGTTGCAGTTCTGAGTATTTGCACCTGATTGTGAGTGCAAATCAGGTAGTTAGTCACATCAGTAATTAAATTTATACCTGCAGTTCATTTTGTGGATGCAGATATTGTTGGTGAAAATTGCATGTAAAAAGCATTCATAAAAATATACTCAATTTGGGGGAATATTTTCAGCTTCTAAGAACCTTAAATATTTCATAGTTCTTTTTAGACTAGATATTTAGTTTGGGTGGGATGTTCAAAAGAAACTAAATAACTTAGGAGCACAAGTCCCATTGACTTTCAATGGTACTTGATTTCCTAAGCAAATTAGGTGTTCTTGAAAATTCCCACCTTCTGATTAAGTATTATCAGATAAGATATTGGAATGTGACCTGATCCTCCCTGTATCTGTCCCATCTACCTGACATGATGCAGTGCTTTGAAAACCAGGCTATCAAAAGAAGGTGCAAATTGCTGGGTCAGACCTTTTTACCTTTTTATGTAGATGGAATGCTGCAGTGCAGGCTAACGATAGCATGATCTTAGAGAGACAAGGTGGGTGAGGTAATATCTTTTATTGGACCAACTTCTGTTGGTGAGAGAGAAGTTGGTCCAATAAAAGATATTACCTCACCCACCTTGTCTCTAATATCCTGGGACCAACACAGCTGCAGCTACACTGCATACAACAATGGATAGTATGATAGTTTAGCCTAAACAGAAAAACCTGTAGGTGTGGGGAAGAGTTAAAATTACGGAGAAGCTGAAATGGATGGACAAGAAATTCACAGATCTGTTGCCACTGACTGCAGAACTTGAGTTTTAACAGTGGGTTTTGTAATGCTTCCTGGGGGCACCCAGGTGCTACGAGTCACCTCGCTACCACCTGAACTTAGCAATAGTAAGCCTTGTTTGTGCCTTCCAGGGGTCAGCTCCCCAACTCCACCAGCCACAGGCAACACAAGCACCACCTCTAGGCCTATACAGGCCCTGCTCTCTCTCTCTTCTACAGGTTAGCAATAGGCACACTACAACTTTGAGCCCTCCAAGCATCTCTCTGTGAGGGTCCAGCCCCTGTTCCACTGGACTCTCACAGTATTCACATATTTGCTGCTTCCAAAGAATCAGTACTCCCAGGTTACAGTTACATCTAAGATAAGTTCTTTCCTTAATACAGAGCACACAGACATGGTTACAGTGAAAACGAGTAAAAGTTTTATTTAGCAAGGTATAGAGGTGCAAATGATAGCAACTAGAAGTACTGGAAACAAATGCTCACAAAGAAAATAAAAAAATCATAACAAGCGTTCTAGGACCCAGATTCCCTTAACTGGATACTTTCCTGCCTTACAGAGCAATATTCACCCAAAGTCCTTCCAGCTTTTTATAACCAGGCTTGGCTGTGACCCTCCTTTCATAAGACACACTGTTAGATTGCTTTCTCAGTGAAGGATCCAGGGTGTACCTCTGTACCCCCAGATATACCTCAGTAATCTACTGTCTTTACTCATAAACAGGATCTCCCTTCCTCTGTTTGTTTTCTCCTGTAAATTTTCTCTCTTGACAGTTTCAGTGTCTCTTGATTAGCATTTTGCTCAGTATGCAAATAGGCATCCAGTGTGACATACAGTGCCCAATACATACATGACCAGATAAAGAGATAAGTGTCTGTTACCTCATGCTTGAAAGGAATCTGAGAGATGTCAGCTCCTGGTTACCTGCCTTAAGAACATTTTCAGTACAGATACAACTCCTTAAATATTATCCATTCATACATTTTACAATGATTATGACAACCAATGGATTACCAGTTCTCAGAAGAGACCTCAAATGCCACCTTTTTGCATATATCGGACACTGGGGATCCCTGTAAAACTCTATGCAAACCTGGAGCCCTCTGCTATTGGCAGCAAGAGGTTCCGGGGTCACAGGTTTCCAGGAGTAGAAGGAACCCAACTGCTTACACAAATCTAGTGGTCAGGATTCCTGGTTTTCACCCAGGCGGCCTGGGTTCAATTCCCAGTTTGGGAATAATGTACACAAACTGTTGAATATTTAAAATATTAGTCAAATGTGATTACTAAAATAGCAAATATTCTTAACCTGATCAAAACAGTCACCAGATTCAGAGGCATCTTGGCATGAGATTACATTTATCAAATTACGCATGTAGGAATAGCTGACTAAATTATGAGTCAGTCTTTAGAGTTGGACAGTCTCTATTGTGAGTCACTGAAACAACTCTATTGTGTAACACATAACAAAAGAGGTAAAACAGGCTGATGGAAACCTTTGACATTGAGTAAAGATATTAGGCAAAAGGAGAGAGCTACACTTCATAGAATCATAGGACTAGAAAGGATCTTGAGAAAATTCTAATGTCTTGAGAAAATGTTATGGTGTAGATAGTATACAGCACATCTTTAAAAAATATTTAAATACATAGGCAATAAAATGAACAAAATGGATATAATTACACTAACATAACCTAGGTGTTGTGGATCTTTGGTCCCAAATATATAAATCTCCACCAGCTGAGAGAGATCAATGGAAAAAGAAAATTGTGTTACGATCGGAAATGAGTTTGAATATCCTCCACTCACCAAGTTGTAGAGAACAAGCTTAGAAATAAATCTTTAATTACCTTTTAAGGAATTATACCTGCATTACACTCAGTGATATCCTACAGCACATTCTTGTTTAGTACACTAATCTGAGCTTGTCTATTTTCATTTTTGTCAAGCCTATTTTCATTTTTGCTGTTCATTGTTCAGACTTAGATCATCTTTGTATCTAGGCCTGTTACCAGAAGGGAACATAAGCGATAATCACCAACTTCTGGTCAAGTCTCATTTCATCCAGCGGATTTGCAAGTATCTGTTGGAAACTAAGGCCTTGTCTACACTGCCACTTTACAGCGCTGCAACTTTCTTGTTCAGGGGTGTGAAAAAACATACCTCTGAGGCCTTGTCTACACTACAAAGTTGCAGCGCTGGTGAGAAGGTTACAGCGCTGCAACTTAAGATGTGTACACACCTGCAGGGCATTACCAGCGCTGCAACTCCCTGTTTGCAGCACTGGCCGTACACCCGGTCGTGCCTCGGGTGTAGAAGATCCAGCGCTGGATCACCAGCGCTGGTCATCAGGTGTAGACACTCACCAGCGTTTTTGTTGACCTCCGTGGAATAAGCAGGTATCCCAGCATACCTGAGGAAGCCTCTCTGGTAATTAAGCAAACTCCACTGCCCTCCAAGCAGGTCTCTTTCCCCGCGGTGTGCTCTGGCATTCCCCGACCCCCCTCCAAGCTGGTCTCCTTCCCCGCGGTGTGCTCTGGCGTTCCCCGACCCCCCCCTCCAAGCAGGTATCCAGCCCCGCGGTGTGCTCTGGCGTTTCCCGACCCCCCCTCCAAGCAGGTCTCCTTCCCCGCGGTGTGCAACAGCACTGCAGCGTGGCCACATCTAACACCACTTGCAGCGCTGGTTGCTGTAAGTGTGGCCACTCTGCAGCGCTGGCCCTATACAGCTGTACTAATACAGCCGTAACAACCAGCGCTGCAAAATTGTAGATGTAGACATACCCAGAGTGCTGCAAGTTTCAGCACTGTAAAGTGGTAGTGTAGACAGTGCACGAGTGCTGGTAGCTACTCCCTTCGTGGGGGTGGGGTTGTTTGTTTTTTAAAGCGCTGGGAGCGAGCTCTCCCAGTGCTGGTGCCACAACTACACAGCCAAGTTAAAGAGCTGCCACAGCAGCGCTTTAACATTTCTAGTGAAGCCATGCCCTCAGTATGTTACACAAAGTAAAAAGCAGTTAGTTTTAACCCTCATTTTTCACTTAAGCAGAAATCATATAATTGTTCATGGTTTAAAAAGAACATGTACAAGCCTGTCAAATTCACTAACAGCGCAGGCAGAAAATCAATAATATTCCAGTCTTTAGTCACTGATTGTTAAGGAAATATATGAATGAATACTTGCTTTGTTTTGTCAGCAAGGATATTCAGTATTCCTCAAAAGACATTAAAATTGTTATCTTGATTTAAAATGCTATATATTTGCACTATTTGTCATGTTAGTCACTAAATTTGCCCTCAAATATGATAGTACTGTATTAAAGCAATAGAAAAGAATCCACTGGCAAGATGAATGCCATTTACAAAACTATGCCAAAGAGGTGGCACGTGAAAGAATTTTACTACCTAAAGAACCATCATAATATTGATGTAAAAAAACAGAAGATCTATCTGATAGTTACTTTCCAAATGAACTAAAAGTATTCCAGTCCTAGAGGAGTAACTGAATAAAAGTTTCTTCTTGGAATACACAGAGAAAGCTACTTACAAAAGTATTAATATAAAAATTACAGATTAAAAGTCCATAAAGAGACCAAATACTCTAAGCTTTCACTGAAAACTAAACATGTTTCTAAGCATTAAGTCATAGAGTTGTTTTTTTTAAATCTAGAATGAAATCTAAAAGAATGATCTATTCAACAAAAGAGAACTACTAATGTGAAAAAAAAGTTTGTAAAAGAAAATAAACCAGACTCCATATTACACCACTCCTGCTCCCACTGAAGTCAATGACAAACTCCTATTGACTTCAATAGGAATAGAATTGGAGTTTTGGATGTCAAGAACTGAGGCCTATGGGAAATCACTACAAAACATATTCTCAGGTGCTTCAAAGCATGTTTCGGTGACTCTAACTTGGGAAAAAACAACACCTCTGCAGGACTAATCTTAATTAAACAATACAAAATATTTCACTTAGCAAGCCTAAACATTTCCTTTTGAGTATTTAATTAAAAATTAGCAATTGGAAATCAGAATAGTTCCAATCCTGAAAACAGTATCTCTTTATAACAATACTGCCAATCTCCTTGGAGAAGTAACGCGCAAAGCCAAGTTCTCAAAAACTGAGGCTCACTAATATTTGTATAACAACATCTGTGTACACAATGATGGCAACATGTGTAAACTTGACAGCTGAATAGCCAGGCATGCAACAGAATAGCAAAGCATCCTAACTGGCAGTTTGTACGTGCACATTTGCCAGATTGTCTTTGAACGCCTAGTAAATGTGCACAAGCATCTAGGCTTAATATGGGACACACATGGGTTTCTACACTAGAAAATCTGACCCATAACTGTTTCATCTGATGTGGAAGCAATAAAGCACACGATTAGTGATGCCAGCCATCTTGGTTATATCCAGAATCATGCTATGATTTCATACTTTATTACTGTACTTTAGAGATGAGCATTACTTGATGAAATGATAAATAGCAGATCTACCTACAAGTCTTTTAAATTCAGGACCGGTAAGCTAAGAACTCCTAAACATTAATCTCAATTATTAAAAAGACCCCTTCTGTAGCCCTGGGCAAGTCACTTACGCCCAAACCCACAAAAAGGACTTAGGTACCTAACTCTTCACTTAAGGTACTTCAACCCAAATTTAAGAACCTCTGAGATTCTCAGAACCCCTGCTCAGCTGCTCACTAGACCTGTAGCTGTCTAAAATCCCTTGGCACCTATGCTTTCACCATAAAAGTCCCCTAAGCATATATTTTTCTGCCACTGGGCATAGGTGCAACACATCTCACAACTAAGCCCCAGTGAGATAGGCATTCTCCCCACCTATCTTGCTTCTGGGTCCCAAACTGGTAGGCGTGTTCTAGGTGTGCCTACTGGATCAGGGCCCCTATAAAATCTGGTCAGAAGAGAAGATGATGGCAACAGTGATTCCTCCTTTTTAACTTTTATCCCAGGGGGTAGCACACTCACCTGGGATGTCGGAGACCAGGATTCAATTCCTCCTTCTGCCTAATGGGAAGTAAGGATTTGAACATGGGTCTTCTAACTCTCAGAAGAGTGCCCTAACCTCTAGGACATTCTGATGCAGGTTTAGCTTAATCTCTCCTGTTGAAGCTGATCCATTTTGGATAAATACTTATAGTCATTGGCCAGAGAAAGTGAGAATGACTTTAGCCTGGGGACTAAGGACACTTATCAGGGGGGAGGGAGACCCAGGATCCAGTTCCCCTACTCCAGTGACTATTTACTTACCCAAAGTGCAACAGCATCACAGGAACCCACAATATCCCAGAGCCCAGTGGTTAGGGCACTGTCCTGAGATGTAGGCGGCCTTCATTCAATCCTTTTATTCCCATCAGGCAGATGAGGGAATTGAAGCTGGTGTCTCCCACATCCCAGGGGAGTGCTCTAACCACTGGTCTAAAAGTTATAAGTGAGGTGGCAATACCACAGTGTACTCTTGTTCCATTTAAATTATAAGTTTTCTGGGGCAGCAACTATCTCTTATCTACCTTCACAGAGCACTGTGTAAGGTTTTTTTTATATTAAAACTATTAATAAATACAAAAGTAGCACTATAATTTTCCCCTATATGTTTATTTTTTCTTGGTTTTTATGTTTTTTGCTTTGTCATCTTCCACAGGTTTTCACAGCATCTTCTTATCTGTTCTTCCATCCCAATGGCTGCTGTCCAAAGCTGATTCATCCTTTCAACTTGTTCTCCATGGTGGCTAACTCTTCTTAGACATTCAGCAGAAATAACATGCCTTGTTCTTTTTGTAAAGCACAACATACATTGACAGCTCTATACATATAGTCATAAAATACATAAATCTGTTTACTAAACTGCTATTTATTATGTAGAAAAACATCTGGACTTGATTACAGTTGACAGTGTTCTAACGAGATAAAAATAGTTTAATTCTTCAAGTGACATTTAAATTATACATTGTAAGAGCCAAATCCTGGTCCCACTCAAGTTAATGTAAGTTTTGTCATCAACTTCAATAGGAGCAGGATATGGCACTAAATGTTCTACAGTGTTTTTGGCCATAGGCAAGCAGTTCCAGAGCCAGAATGCTCCCCAATAGTACCTATAGGGATGTAGATTGTGTAGTACGTATATTACAAAAGCTTCTGTGATTTATTCTGGCTACTTAGCAAATAAATAAAAAGATAGACCTACAAGACATCACTAGGCAAACATCTTTGATGTACAGAAGTTCAATTTACAGCAACCCTGATAAGGGCTTTTAAGTTAAAAAAAGATAATGTAGTTCATTGCTATTAGAACATTTGTTTAGTCAGTATATCGCTAGAAATATGGGTCAATATTTTTCATATCTGTGATATGTAAAATAAGTTTGTGATAGTAAGCCAAATGTTTCCCTTTTACCTGTACAACTACGATTGCACTGGAGTTGCATAGATGCATCTGAGGTCTAGAATGTCTAAAAACCTAAATGGTTTATTATAACTCTTAATTTATATTAGCTAATGCTTTATATTCAGAAACACTACAGTCAACTTGCTGAAGTCTTCCCTTAGAGAAATCTTATTTTAAAATGACTATGAGCCTAGATTTTGGTTTTGTACACAATTTCTTGTGCCAATGTAAAGATGACCTAACAATCCACATAACATCAAGCCACAACTAACAAATTCATACTAATTGTTTCGGATATTAAAACTGCTTTTTAATCAAACCCTCCATTAAGTAAATAAATTAGACACACAAATTGCATGCATAACGCTCAATGTTAGTGAAAGTTATGTACAGACTAAAGGGGGAGAATGCAATCCTTAATTTTGTTTCCTTGCTTTTATTGATTTGTGATATCACATTGTTTAAACATAGGTTTGGGTGTTCATAACCTTTATTTTCATAATAATCAATTCTGAACAACTTTTATTATTTGATTCCATAGAAGTTTCACATACAAATGGGAAAATCTAGCCCTTATGCAGAGATTCTGTACTGTAGAATAGAGCAGTTCTGTTGCATAATGGATGTACTGCCTGCGTGGTACCTTGCTCCGTACAAGTTCCCTGTGTGGTAACCTACCGGATGGGGTGGAGTGGAGCATGTGGATTTTATCCTCACTCCTTGTGGGGTATTGTGTAATGGCTAAAACTATTCCAGAAATTGGGCCTGAGTAAACTTTAAGAAATGGTTCTTCAGTTGCTATATAGCCTTCGGAGTAAGAGTCTGGGCTTGTCTGGGTTGGGGATCTGGGCCAGAATGGTTGGAGCATCAAGGCCACTGCAGGACCATTTTGATTATTTATTTAAGTAAACCATCTTCATGTCATCTCATTCAATAGTAAACTCGAACAATTTCTCAGCTACTATGTTGTCAGCTTGAAAATACTGGATGTTATCATTCCCACAAATAATATTTACATCCCAGGTAGTGCCAATGTAAACCACCATCCACCCACACTGAAATGTGTCACACACCCAAACTGTTCTGAAAGCCACACAGTTGTGTTCTTCTGAAAGTTTGTAAAGAAAGTGACAGTTTCATACACATGATTAAATTTTCTTCTGTAATATTTCCTTTGCATACTTGGTTAGCCTTACACTACAGTATTCTACCTTAGCTGCCCAGAACATCAGTAGTACGATTGTAAGCTGTAGCAGTTTGGACCAGTAGGCTATAAAATTGTAGTATTTCTAAGAGCAGCAGCTTTGGGGATTTTCGGTTTTGTGGAAGAACTGGAAAACCACAGCCCCCACTGTGATTGCACAATAAACGGTCAATCAACTGTCATCTGCTACAGGGTAAGCAACCATCCTGCTACTATGTTAAAACTAGCTCTGCTTACACACACACCCATGGGTTACTCAAGTGTCATTTCTTCAAACCTAGTTCTTCAATGTGGATTGCATAGATGAGTAAGGACTATTTGCATTAGAACTTGAGGGATCAGTCCCTAAGAATAGCTGCTAGTTATCTAAAATTTCCTTGCTACCCAAAAAAGTCTCATTCTCTGACATGTACTAAAAATTCTCTCATAGATCTAGTCTATTTTGAATAAAGTAGTGTTACATAGTGACACAATATAACATATGTATCCATTTTCAATACACATGTTTTCTGCTCATAGGGTAGAGCCAGCTATGCTTATCTATAGTGTAAAGTAGGAGCTTGGCCATGCAGGTTCGTTAGTGTGTATTGTAACGACAGGCACCAAGATAAGCACCTATATTTTATTTCAGCTATTTGGTAGCACACCAGGCCTGCAGCTGTTTTACTTTTTTTTAAACACTCTTGGTCTTTTTCCTCAACTTGTAGGAGAAGAGAAAAAGGAGTTTTTCAAAGGATCCCATAAATGAAATCAACACGAGACACATTAGCCCACTGCACCTGCCAATACAGGATTGCTTCGTCCCAGTTCTGCAGCACTTTTCCCCCGGTGCTGGGGCTGCCACTGCCTTCCCGGGGAAGCCTGCACCCCATGTGGGCAGACCTCAGTAAGTTTTACTGAGCTTAAACCTAAATTTTCTTTTGCCCCAGCCAGACCCTATTACACCCACCTCAGCCTGTCCTGTCCTGCCATTCAGATCCTCCAAGTCCCCCTGGAGAGTATCACAGTCCCATCCTTAGACATCATTTGGACACACAACTCTGCGGTCTTCTTGTAAACGCTACTGCTCCCCAGTAATCTAGCTGGGCAAGAGGTGCTGCTAACCACAGGGTGGGGAAACCTCGCATGGGGGCTGGTCACGCAGGACCGGGGTGCCTAGCGGCAAGAGGACCTCGCAGAGCCCTGCACGCAACCCCCTTTCCGCGCCCCGGCTCGGGGATCTCACCTTTCTCTCCCTCTGGTCCCCAGGGGCAGGATCCAGCGCTGGGGGAGCAGCCTCCAGAGACCTCTCTTGCAGGGACCGTGCCAGGCAGGGCTCCGCAGCCGCTCCTGACAGCGCGATCAGAATCCTCCCCCTCCCTCCGCTGCTTCGCCCGCACCCCCAGCAGCAGCAGCTCTCCGGCAGACCCCGCTCCGGTTCCTATAGCAATAGGTCCCGCCTCCGGGGCAGCCCCGATTGGCGGGGCCTGACTCCTTCTGGGCATCGCGTAGGGTTCTGATTGGGCGGCCGCAGGGCCGCGGGTTAGGCTGCGCGGGAGGGAAAGCAGGTTTCAAGGAGGGTTGAGGCGAGAAGGTACGTGGCGGCGCCGGCAGAGGGGGTGGGGCTAGTTCACCTCTCGGCTGGGTTGGGGCGGGCTGAGGGGGAGCTCCTGGCCGCGACTGGCCACCCCCCGGCCGGGGCGCGGGGATCTGGCCGGTCCGCTCGAGGCTGAGCCCCCTGCCCGCGGAGCCTGGCCCCGGTCTGCATGTGCTCCCCCCCAGCCCGCGGGAACGGGGGTTGCTGGCCCTAGAGGCTGGGAGCCAGGGGTGTGAGGGGGTTGCTGTTGGGCCCACTTCCCAGGATGGAGCCATGAGAGGTGGGGGGCGTTGTTGGCTGGCTGGCTGCAGAGGCTGGGAGCCATGTAGGGGGTTGCAACTTGCTGCTGGTCCAGAGGCTCATCCAACATGAGAACCTCTTCCCTGAACTGGCCCAGCAATGGCGTCCCTAAAACAGCTACCTCAGAAGTGGTTTATTTGTGATGGGCTGTTCCCAGCAACAGGGCTAACGGTTTCTAATCATAACAACAACTTTGTGTTTATGTAATGCTTTCTGTTGGGTATGATCCCTAGCTTGTTCTCAAACCATGGGCCCCATTCTACAGAGACACAGGCCAGATCTACACTTTCATCGGTGTAACTACCTTGCTCAGGGGTGTGAAAAGTCCACACCACGGAGCGATGCAGTTATGCCAGCCTAACCCCAGTGCAGACAGCACTATGTTGACCGGAGGGCTTCTTCTGTTGATATAACTACTGCCTCTTGTGGAGGGCTTCTCCCATCAGTGTAGTAGTCATCACTGAAGCCACTACAGCTGCCACTAGACCTATCCTGACTCTTTAGAGCAATCATTATTCACAGGGGTGGTCTCAAGGAAGCTAAGCATTCTCACTCAGCACCTTGTAAGAGCAGGTTCCAAATGTGCAATTTTGTTAATTCCAATGTAAAATGAAGACCTTGTCCATGAGATCCCCCAGAAGTGACTCATCTGCCTTATATTGAAGGCTAGCTCTGAAAAAACTTGCATCTTTCTTCTAAAGTGTCTTTTCCTTGGCTGTAAATGTTTAATGACTCCCAATGTAGAGTTTATATTTTTCTTTGGTTTATTGCATTATTTGCTTTACTTTGATCCATGGGTAGGATACCCTTAGAGACAAGCTTTTGAGGTCAAGAGCTCTGTGTCAGGTTGAAAGCTTGTGTCTCTCACCAACAGAAGTTGGTCCAATAAAAGATATTATATCATTTACTTTCTTTCTCTCTAGTATCCTGGGACAGACAGCTACACCAACACTGCATACATAAATAAAGCTAGCAGTGTTCAAGGTATGTAGTAATTAATAAAGACAGCTGAGACAGAATAGGTTTATAGTGGGATGCATACAATCCAGGTGAGAGATTCAAAGCTGGCTAAAGGATTTCAACATCCAATTACCATTCATCTTAATATGAACTATGTGTTCAAATCTCCTAGGTGTTTTTTAAAATCTCAGGCTCCATGTTTATGTGAAAGAGAACTAGAAGTATACATTTTGTATAATGAAGTTGACTAAATAAAGGCTATTTTTAAAAAAGTTGTCTAACACAACTCTTAACTGTTAAAGAAAATTTTGGTTATGACTGAACTATGCATTTTTGTTCACAATGTTTTTCATTTTTTAAAAATGGTTCTGCCTTCTTTTACCATCAAATTTGAGAAAACATTTCAATGTAACTTAGAATTTATTTGTCCAATAACTTTAATTGAGATGGGAAGAGGACTAAAAAAGAAACTGATCTCATATTGAAGGTTGAGTCAAACATACTTAGCAAATTTAAAAAAAATCTGAAGTGATCACTGTGATGCTGCGGTCTATATAGTTTTATAAAAATATGCTAATGAGTGAATATAATATAACTGGAATATGCTTCATGCAAAAGGTCTCTTGTAAGGTATCATTACAAAGCTTAGAATCTACTGAGTGTGATCATCCTAGTTGTATAAATGTACCACTCTTGTATCTGAAACTAGAAATATGAAATACAACTCTGAGGGCCTATTGTAATTATGTAAAGTGTGGGCCATTAGTGGTGGTTTGGAATATTGTTGAGTCCCATTAACCAGGACAATTGTCTGCAGATGGATGTGTTTTACCTGTAAGTCTTCCTGTATACCTGTTTGCTGGCAAGTGGGCAATGAAGTCTTGCAGTGACATGTGAGTGTCTGGCTCAGCAAGACAGGGTGTTGGGGTCCCGAGCTAGCAGGGAAGGCAGGAGCAGAGGTAGTCTTGGCACATCAGGTGACAGCCCCAAAGGGAGTTTCTGTGCTCCAACCCATCACAGTCACATTCTTCAAAACCTCCCTGTTTTCATTTGAAAT
This sequence comes from Gopherus evgoodei, assembly GCF_007399415.2. Classification (NCBI taxonomy): domain Eukaryota; kingdom Metazoa; phylum Chordata; order Testudines; family Testudinidae; genus Gopherus; species Gopherus evgoodei. Next base: position 107,993,676 of record NC_044325.1, on the reverse strand, counting down.
ATTCCACTGAGTATAATTTTGGTCCCAAAGCAGGATTCATGCCTTAAAACTATTGTTTACGCAAGTAAGAATTTTCAATTGGAAGACTGCAGTATGCCAACTATGGGAAAATCACTAATGTATTTTATTAACAATTCACTATGATAAAAAATTATATCAGTCTACTATGTGTTCAGAGGGAAACAAAATGAGATCAAGTATTTCATTCACCCTAAGAATTAAAGTTGATTAAACTTCTATTGTGTGCACTACAATGACTGTGAACCATCTGTAGTTCTAAAATCTAAACAGCAAGTCCACTATGACTAGTTTACAAGGCTAAGTGAAGAGATGGGACACTAGATGGGGAGGGCCCTGGGTTACTACAGAGCATTCTTTCCCAGATATTGTGGTCTAATTGATTGTATAGTTGAGGGTCAGGAAAGAATTTTTCCCCAGGTCAGATTGTCAGAGATCTGAGGAGTTGGGGTGGTTTGCCTTCCTTTGCACCACAGGGCACAGGTCAGTGGCTGGTTTAAATTGGAGTAAATGGTGGATTTTCTGTAACTTGAAATCTTTAAATCAAGATTTGAGGACTTGGTAACCAAGTTATGGGCCTACTATAGGGGTATGTGAGGGGTGAGCAGGGGCGGCTCCAGGCACCCAATGCATCAAGCGCGTGCTTGGGGCGGCAAGCCGCGGGGGGAAGTGAGGCTGCCTTCGGCGGCATGCCTGTGGGAGGTCCGCCAGTCCTGTGGCTTCGGCAGCAATTTGGTGGCAGGTACCCCAAAGGCGTGGGACTGGCGGACCTCCTGCAGGCGTGCTGCCGAATCCACGTTACCAGCAGACCTCCCGCGGGCATGCCGCCGAAAGCTGCCTGACTGCCATGCTTGGGGCTGCAAAATACATAGAGCCGCCCCTGGGAGTGAGGCTCTGTTACATGCAATGTGCAGGAAGTCAGTCTAGATGGTCCCTTCTGTGTCTCGAGTCTATGCATCTAAGTATGAGTATGTTCTGATTTTTGAAAAAGCATGCACAACAAGACCCCTGTCAATTTGTAACCCCCTTTTATCAATGTAAATTGCAGTGTCATAATAAGTGCTGGGAGGCAGAAGCCCACCTTGATTGGTACACAGACATATCACAGGACTCACCAGCAGGATTGGTTTTAGACAGCAGGGTTTTGCCATGGTTCACTAAGCTACCATCACCTTGTATAAATCCCCTGGAATAACATTGTGATCTTTCTGCTAAGGCAGAAAAGAAAACATCTAAGATTAGGTGTGAAGGGACATCTCCTCACACTGGTGTGAAGGAGACTAAGGAGCTCCACTGGGCCTGTTCCATGCTAATGAGATGCACCTGCAAGGCTTGTTCAGCCTAGAAGAGGAGAGGTTTAAAAGGGGGTAACTTAACACAGGAAGGGGTGGTGAATAGGAAGAAACCACCTCATCCAGACGTTGCTGGTAACAGAGATAGTGCAGCTGGGGAGGAGACAGCTGTGAGATGCACCACTCCGGAAGCCATCCTGACTGACAACAAAGCAATGTGTAGAGCCCTATGCAGTTACAAAATTTATACCCGCGAATGTGGGTTATCCACGGAGTTACAGAGAGCTAGCGACAAGAAGTGAGACCAGCAGGGCCTTTGTCAGCAACCAGGCCAGGAACTGCAGCAGTGAAACAGCAGCATGTCGGGCTGCCACTTGCAGGAGCCAGCGCCCATCTTACATAGCTTGTCCGCTGTGGCTGTACCGCCTCCTGCCCAGCTCACTGGAGCTGCCACCAGGCTCACCAGCAGCTGTCCCTGGTCATGTTTGTGTGTGCAAGCAGTTCGTGCACTCCCAGACAGAAGTCCCTTCCACGCAGTGGTATGCATCTCCTGCCCAGGAGCAATTAACCCCAGGTCAGGGGACACCTTTATAACATGGTTGTCCTGGGACTTGGTTACAGCATGGTTAAAAGTTATAACTCGGCTGGGACTTCTTAAGCTTGTTACAGGGACACAGTTGGACCCAGGTATGCTACAAATCGTGTTATAACAAAGTTAGATGACAACTGTGTTGTTACCAGGCTCTCTCACTTGGCTATAGTTGTAGCTTTTTAGGTATTATCTCCCCTAATCAGACAGTACACCAAGTTCTTCAGGATTGCTAGTGTAGACTAATACAGGCATTTTACCATGTCTTCTACACCTGCTTCAAGAGCAGGTGTAGAAGACATGGTAAAATGCCTGTATTAGTCTACACTAGCAATCCAAACACCTGTGGAATTGCACCAGTGTTAGTGCGGTGGTGTAAGGTTTCCCCCAAACTGTCAGTGCAGACTAGGCCTTATAAAGCTTGAGCGTAGGAAACTCACCTTAATGCAATGGAGGAAGCTGCTCCATTATTACTCCCATTTTATTTCTATGTTACTTGTCTACTCTTGCTGGTTAAAAGATGGTGTTACACTTGATGATAGTTTTTCCAGTTATTGGCTACCTCCAGTAATGCTTTAAAATTTGCAAGTCACTGCAGTTTGATTCAGTCATCTTGTATTTTTATTATACCTCCAATTTTGATGTCTATGCACTTTGCAGAGGTTTTTTTGTTTTAGTCTATTTTAAAAACAAACAAAAAGCCTTTGGAAATCCTAAACACCCTTTACTGGGCTACAACTTGCAGGAGTCTTCATGGCTTGAAAACTGATAAGTGCTGCGGTGTTGCTATTGAAGCAGTTACCTCATCCAAAGTTTGAGAAGTTTTCTGAATGGTAGATGTATCAAGACACAGCAGGGGGAAGGGACTTTCCTTGACCACAGTGGTGTTTTGTGTTCCAGGGTTTTAGAGTAGCTGGGGAGAATTTTTACAGGGCTTACATATATCAATGCGCTCTTTATATTCATCAGAGTGCTGTTATATCTATTATAAAGTTCCCCAGGGGTGTGAATAGTGAGTTCCTGCCACTGCATCTTCTATCTCTCAACTCAAGAATTGACTCCACGATAAATGCAGTGGCAAAAACAGTATTTTCCCCATTGATTACAGTTAGCATCATTTACTCAGGGTAAGAGTGGGGAGAAAAATCTACATGTAAGCAGCAGTCCTCTATTTAACCATAGAATAGTCACATGCTCTCCAGACTGTTCAAACTGCTGTTAAAATAATTTCCCTCTCCCACATCGCTGCCTATGGTAGAGAGCAGCAGCAGTGAAATTCATGTTACCCTGACAGAATTCTTCAGTCCTGACATAGAGAAACCACTGCTTGGTGAGAGGAGAGTTCATTCTCCATACATGTATAATCCTGGCTTCTCTTTTCAGAGTAGCAGCCGTGTTAGTCTGTGTCTGCAAAAAGAACAAGAGTACTCGTGGCACCTTAGAGACTAACAAATTTATTTGAGCATAAGCTTTCGTGGGCTACAGCCCACTTCTTCGGATGCATAGCTGGCTTCTCTGCTACAATGGACAGCAGCACATGGACCAACTGGTGTCCTTGTGATGCTGGTTTTGTGTGATGTGCACAATAGTTTGCTAGGAACTGAACTGAGACTGACAAATTGGTGACCTATGGAAAATAAAACAGCCACCAGGTAACAGACTCATCACTACAAACATGGATTGGAAATGACATACTGAATGTAAAAGTGAAAAGCCCTTCTGTAATTCCTTGATCAGTCCAGTCCTGCAGAGAGAGAGTGTTGACGGTATGTGATGGTGTTGATTGTTGAGCTAGTGAAAACATGATTAATTATTGGGAGGGAGACAGTAAAATATGTTTCTTCACAGGTTCACATCTCATTGTGTAGGAGGTGACATCAACGGAGTTACACCAATTTACTCCATCTGAGGATGTGGCCTATCAATTCTCTCTCTTTCTCCTTTACTGTAAAGGAGCTGCAGCGGCACAGGAGCCAGCAAACAGAGCTGTAAACAGGGGAGTTTGAGTGGGAGTTTGCAAGGGAGAGTTTGGTGGAAGACTAAGAGAGGCAGGCAGAGGAACAGACAGGCTAGTAAAGGGAGTGTTTTGGTGCTTGTTGGGTGTTTGTTTTGCTGTGGGTGGTGGTGTTTGTTTCCTGGACTAACAGGATTTAGGTGTGAAGGTTATGACAGATACAGAGGTAGCAGTGGTAGTGACCTAAGCAGTGGAAAACACAAGCTGACTGGATGTGGAAGCTGCAGCATGTACATGATCCTGGAGGGGGTACCTGAAAAGAGTTGCATCTGCATGAAGTGCCATCTAGAACAGCTGAAGAAAGAAAAGATCCAAGGATTGGAGATGCAGATGGAAACTGTGGTTGAGTTTAGAAGGGAGTTCGAGCAGATGATGAAGTGAAGACACGAGGAGGCTGAAGGGAAAAGCTCAGACTTGCAGATGGAAGCAGGACCAAAGAACTCTGAGGGGAGACTGCTGAGTGAGGAAAGTGGACAGTGCAAGCATATGACTAAGAGAACGAGGCAGAGGAAAAGAATGGCTAATGAAGGAGAAATAGAGCTCAGGAACAGGTTTGCAGAGTTGGAAAATGAAGAAGGGGCACAGCAGGTAGTTGATGAAGGTGAGAGGGCAAGGAAGAAGAGAACAGCTAGTCCTGTAGGAAAAGGGGAAGAGTCAATGGAGATAACAGCACCAAATATGAGCCCCAGGAGGATACAGGATGGATTGCAAGGGAGAACAGGAATCGAGAGGACTTGCAGCCAGAGAGAACAGGGGATAGACCAGAGAATCGCACCATCACCAGGAAAAGGCAGATCTACATCACTGGGGACTCCTTACTGAGAAGAATAGGCAGGCCTGTAACCGGAACTGATCCAGAGAAGAGAAGGGTCTGCAAGGTGCTAAGATATGGGATGTGGACTTGAGGCTGAAGAGGATCCTAACGGGAGTGGGAAAGAATCCACTGATTGTCCTTCATGTAGGAACAAATGATATGGCTAGATTCTCACTGAAATGTGAAGGGAGACTATGCCAGGCCGGGGAAGATGCTTAAGAAAATCGAGGCTCAGGTGATTTTCAGTGGGATTCTGCCTGTTCCTAGAGAAGGGCAACAAAGGTGTAACAAAATTATGATGATCAACAGATGGCTCAGGCAGTGGTGCTATAAGGAGGGCTTTGGGATGTATGGCCACTGGGAGGCATTCATGGACAGAGGACTGCTATCTCGGGATGGACTTCACCTGAGTAGGGAGGGAAATAGACTTCTAGGATGGAGGCTGACACAACTGATTAAGAGAGCTTTAAACTAGGAATTTGGGGGAGATGGTTGGGAGGTGTCCAGGTAATTTCCACGCCGGCTTTTAAAATTGAGAGAGAAGAAAACGAAGTAAGACAGGATACAGCCGTGGGTAGGAGAATGGGCATAAAGAGGAAGGGTAGTGTAGATACCAGTCTAATAGGTGATACTGGTGATAGAATGTCTGTGCCTAATTGGGTAAAGAATGTGAGCAAAGCCAAACAGCAAAAATTAAGATGTTTGTACACCAATGCGAGGAGCCTATGTAACAAAATGGAGGAACCAGAGTTACTGGTGCAGGAAGTGAAACCGGATATTATAGGGATAACAGAAACATGGTGGAATAGTAGTCAAGATTGGAGTACAGCAATTAAAGGGTATATGCTGTTTAGGAAAGACAGAAATAAAGGCAAAGGTGGTGGAGTAGCATTGTATATTAATGATGAGGTAGACTGTAAAGAAATAAGAAGTAATGAAATGGATAAGACAGAGTCTGTCTGGGCAAAAATCACATTGGGGAAGAAAGCTACTAGAGGCTCGCCTGAGATAGTGCTTGGGGTGTGCTTTAGACCACCAGGATCTGATTTGGATATGGATAGAGACCTCTTTAATGTTTTTAATGAAGTAAATACTAATGGGAATTGTGTGATTATGGGAGACTTTAACTTCCCAGATATAGACTGGAGGACAAGTGCTAGTAATGATAATAGGGTTCAGATTTTCCTGGATGCAATAGCTGATGGATTCTTTCACCGAGTAGTTGCTGAACCAACAAGAGCGGGTGCCATTTTAGATTTGGTTTTGGTGAGTAGTGAGGACCTCATAGAAGAAATGGTTGTAGGGGACAACCTTGGTTTGAGCAATCATGAGCTAATTCAGTTCAAACTAAATGGAAGGATAAACAAAAATAGATCTGTGACTAGGGTTTTTTATTTCAAAAGGGCTAACTTAAAAAAATTAAGGAAATTCGTTAGGGAAGTGGATTGGACTGGACTGGACTGAAGAACTTGTGGATCTAAAGGCAGAGGAGGCCTGGAATTACTTCAAGTCAAAGTTGCAGAAGCTATCAGAAGCCTGCATCCCAAGAAAGGGGAAAAAACTCATAGATGGGTGTCATAAACAGATAGTTAAGGATTAATGTCTCTTTTACCTGTAAAGGGTTAACAAGCTCAGTGAACTTGGCTGACACCTGACCAAAGGACCAGTTGGGGGACAAGATACTTTCAAATCTTGGTGGAAGAAAGTCTTTGTTTGTGGGTTTTGGGTTGTTCTTTGTTCTCTTTTGGAGTTAAGAGGGGCCAGACATGCAACCAGATTTCTCCAATCTTTCTGAAACAGTCTCTCATGTTCAAAAATAGTAAGTACTAGATAGAAGGTGAATTAGTCTTTATGTTTTCTTTATTTGCAAATGTGTATTTTGCTGGAAGGATATTTTTTCTCTGTTTGCTGTACTTGTATCTTGGGCTAGGGGGGAGGGATTCCCTCTAGTCTATATAAGCTTAGACCCTGTAAACATTTTCCATCTTGATTTTACAGAGATAATTTTTACTTTTTTCTTTCTTTAATTAAAATCTTTCTTTTTTAAAAAATCTGATTGATTTTTTTTCCTTGTGTAAGACAAGGGGATTGAGTCTGAACTCACCAGGGAGTGGTCGGGGGAAAGGTTAATTCCTCTCTGTTTTAGGATCCAAGGAGTTTGGATCAGTGATCTCTCAGGGAAAGTCTGGGAGGGAGAAAGGAGGAGGGGGAATGGTTTATTTCTCTCTGTTTTAAGACCCAAGGGATTTGGGTCTTGGGTTCCCCAGGAAAGGTTTTTGGGGGACAAAAAGTGTACCAAACACTATATTTTGGTTGGTGGCAGCATTATCAGATCTATGCTAGGAATTAAGTTTAGAGGGGTACATGCAGGTCCCCACTTTCTGGACACTAAAGTTCAAAGTGGGAATAAGACCTTGACAACAGGAGATGTAGACCAAGCTGGATGAGCAAGCATCTCAGAGAGGTGATTAAGAAAAAGCAGAAAGGAGTGGAAGATGGGAGGGATCAGCAAGGAAAGCTACCTATTGAGGTCAGAACATGTAGGGATAAGGTGAGAAAGGCCAAAAGCCATGTAGAGTTGGACCTTGCAAAGAGAATTAAAACCAATAGTAAAAGGTTCTATAGCCATATAAATAAGAAGAAAACAAAGAAAGAAGAAATGGGACTGCTAAACGCTGAGGACGGAATGGAGGTTAAGGATAGGCATGGCCCAATATCTAAACAAATACTTTGCCTCAGTCTTTAATGAGGCTAATGAGGAGCTTAGGGATAATGATAGGATGACAAATGGGATGGAGGATGTCATAACTTTAGTCCCAGATTTGGACCTTAGCGTCCAAAATATGGGGGTTAGCATGAAAACCTCCAAGCTTAGTTACCAGCTTGGACCTGGTACTTGCTGCCACCACCCAAAAAACTAGAGTGTTTTGGGGCACTCTGGTCCCCCTGAAAAACCTTCCCTGGGGACCCCAAGACCCAAATCCCTTGAGTCTCACAACAAAGGGAAATAATCCTTTTTCCCTTCCCCCCTCCAGGTGCTCCTGGAGAGATACACAGACACAAGCTCTGTGAATCCAAACAGAGTGACTCCCCCTCTCCGTTCCCAGTCCTGGAAACAAAAGCACTTTCCTCTTCACTCAGAGGGAATGCAAAATCAGGCTAGCAAATCCAACACACACAGATCTCCCCCTGATTTCTTCCTCCCACCAATTCCCTGGTGAGTACAGACTCAATTTCCCTGAAATTTCCCAGAAAAGAAAACTCCAACAGGTCTCAAAAAGAAAGCTTTATATAAAAAGAAAGAAAATACGTACAAATGGTCTCTCTGTATTAAGGTGACAAAATACAGGGTCAATTGCTTAGAAGAAATATGAATAAACAGCCTTATTCAAAAAGAATACAAATCAAAGCACTCCAGCACTTATATTCATGCAAATACCAAAGAAAAGAAACCATATAACTTACTATCTGATCTCTTTGTCCTTACACTTAGAAACAGAAGATTAGAAAACAGAAACTACTTCTCCAAAGCTCAGAGAAAGCAGGCAGACAGAAAACAAAGACCTCAGACACAAACTTCCCTCCACCCAGAGTTGAAAAAATCTGGTTTCCTGATTGGTCCTCTGGTCAGGTGCTTCAGGTGAAAGAGACATTAACCCTTAGCTATCTGTTTATGACAGAGGATCTGGAGGAAGATATTACCACATCTGAAGAGAGAGGTTTTAAGGAGGTATTTGAAGGGGGCAAGAGAGTAATTGTTCCAGGCACATGAGGGGCAGTATGACAGAAGTCACAGAATAGGAGTGGGAAAAGCAGACAAAGGGAGCAGTAAAATGAGCGGATTAGGAAGAGGATAAAGTATAGGAGTCAGATTAGGAAGAATGAGAACAGAGATATAGACTGGGGCAAGTTTATGTAGGGCCTTGTATGTGAGGATGAGAGCTTGAAGTGATGTTGTAAGAGACAGGAACCCAATGGAGGAATTCAGAGACCAGGGTAATGTGATCAGAGAGGGAAGAAGTAAAGATTAACAGCATTTTTCAGTATCTTGATACTCATTAATGGAAACATTATCCTAAAAAAAGGTTTGGGGTGAAAGGATGTGCAGTGTTGGTACATTTCATAGTAATCCCGCCCTAAACAACAGGAATAAGAGAACCATAAATGTCTGTCTAAAAGAAAATGTAACTTCAGTTTTCGCATAAGTTTTTCTTTTATTTGCTCTCTGAATTATTTTTATTACTTTTTTTTTCAGATCACTGGGAGCTCAGAAAATGCCACTGTCATTATCAGTGGGGCCAATTCAGATATTTCTTGGGAGAGCAAATTTCAGTCCCCGCCCCTGATATCCCTGCCCTTCCAGTACCCACTTGTTCCCCACCTTACCCTGTCCTCCTTCCACAGGAAATCCAGGTTTCCCTCAGCCGGGGAGTCTCTGCTGTCTCTTACCCGCAGAGTGTGTGAGCCGGTGCTGCCGGGAGTCAAGTTCTTAGTTAACAACTCCCCTGCCCTCTGTTACACCCCTCGTGCCAGGTCAGAACACCACTCAGTGAAATTTGACTTGGACACCCATCTCGAGGAGGCGTGGCTGGGTCAGATTTCAGTGGCAGTGCAATCACATAGCCAGAGTTATTCTCCAGACCACTCTGGCAGAAGCAGTACTGATTTAGTACAAGACCTATGCTTAAAGAGTTGTTGGGCCATGGTCCCTATGACTCCACAGCCTATGGAACTTTGAACAAGTGCAAAAAACTTTGGACTGGCACTATGGTGATTATAAAGGGTTTGGATGGTACCTGAACATCAGGCTAGGTACACATCGCCATCAAATATGTCAAGAACTATAGACTGAAATAAAAACAAAAATCTACAGTGCATTTTTAAAAAGGTGCAACTACTTCTTCTAAAATGGGCTGTGTTTACGGTGGCCAACCCTCCAGGATTGGCCTGGAGTCTCCAGGAAATAAAGATTAATCTTTAAGTAAAATTATGTCATGTGATTAATCTCCAGGAATATGTCCAACCAAAACTGGCAACCCTAGTTGTGTTCTTCTTCTCTCTAATTGGATATATTAATATAACAATAACCCAGTGATTGGCCCTCTTCCATTTTTTTCCCCACTCTCACACTCACTCTTAAATTTGTGTGTGGGGAAGACAGAATGCACATGCAAGTGGGTGAGCAGAGCTGCTGGGATACCAGCTTAGAAGGAAAGGAGAGTGTGCTATATAATAATAAAACAACATGTGCCTAACAAGACATGTGCCTAGCATGACCCCATATGTTTAGCTTGTATTGTATGTTGTAATCTCTTCATACATGCTTTGTCTTGCTTGTTTTATTTAGGCCCCATTTTTGCCACCATATCCACACAGATCTGATTGTAAGATCAGAGCTTTAGATTGTAACCTTTAGAGCTGAAATTGTATCTTCTTTGTGACCTGTAAGGCACATAGAACATTTTTATATGTGGAAAAGTAATGGCAATATTTTACTATGTTTTCTCTGCTTTTGTTAAATTTTTGTTAAACCTCATGAAACCTACATATTTTTTATACTTGAATTATTTCTTTAAGGCTTAACACATTGCATAAACAATCACAAATGTCTAAGTCCTATGAGGAAGTTGGGTTCACCCAATTATAACCCTCATTTCTGGGCTGCACAACGACGATCACTCATAGTATATAGAAAATGAAAAATGTCCTGTAGAGACTTGAGCTGGGTTGTGGGCACAGGGAAATAGTGGGATTGTGAGCTCTCTGGAGCAGGGACTGTGTGAGCCTGAATCGCCACTCTCCTGCACCGTATGTCACCATTTAAATCAGTGCAAAATAGGCATAAAATGTTACCATTCTTATCTGGTAACACTTTTCATCCACATTGCACTCCCTCTGCAGTGGTATAAATGACTATGCGAGATGCAAGGCAATGATGAATCAGGCCTTCTTTTTTCTTGTTTATACAGGGCTATGCTCTTTTTAGAGTCCTTAGGTGCTGTTGCAACAGAAATAATAATAAAGGCAGATTTTAGGATTAATTTTTAAAAATCAGTTAAAATCCCAGATGTGGGGGTGAGGAAAGAGAGTGCATTTGACAGGGGAGCAAGACAGGGAGTTGAAACTGATAACCAAAAAGTGTGGTCTTTTATTTTTGTACCCTATGGAAATGATCCTAGAAAAAGAGTGGGTAAACTTTTTGGCCTGAGGGCCACATTGGGGTTGCGAAACTGTATGGAGGGCCAGGTGGGGAAGGCTGTGCCTCCCCAAACAGCCTGGCCCCCGCCCCATCCAACCCCCCGCACTCCTTGTCCCCTGACCACCCCCTCCCAGGACCCCTACCCCAACCATCCCCTGGGATCTCACCCCCTATCCACACCCCTGCCCCCTGACAGGCCCCCCAGGACTTCCACGCCTATCCAACCCCACCCCCGCTCACTGTCCCCTGCCTGTCCCATCCAACTGCCCCCTGTCCCCTGACTGCCCTCTGGGACCCTCTGCTCCTTATCCAACACCCCTACCCCGCTCCACACCCCCTTTCCTTGCAGCTCAGAGCAGCAGGAGCTCACAGCCCCACTGCCTGGCTGGAGTCAGCCATGCTGCTGCGCTGCCAGGCAGGAGCAGTGAGCCAGAGCACTGGCGGTGCGGTGAGCTGAGGCTGCGGGGGAGGAGGGACAGCAAGGGAGGGGCTGGAGGCTAACCTCCCCACCTGTGAACTCAAGAGCGGGGCAAGACAGTCCTGCGGGCCATAGCTTGCCCACCTCTGTGCTAGGACAACTAAATCCTTCATGTATAGCTTCAGCTCATTGACAGTATTCAGGGCAAGTTGTATCAATTTTAGGACCAATCCATCCAATGAAAAGCATGCATTTCAAACCCAGAAGCTCCTTACAGAGCTTTTCCAGACACACTACAGTACACAAGTACCTTGTTTTGTCCAATGCATTATCCAGTATGTTTGTGGGAAATACTTACACTTTCAAAGTGATATTGAAAATCACTAATAAATTGGCTGTTCAGATTTGCTTTCAATGTGCGTGCTCACCAAGAAGAATGGTAAGAGATTGGAAGTTTCGTGTGTTTTTGCATAACCAAGGAGGGAGGGAACATCATTTGGCAAAAACACATTGTCCTTTGGTGGAAATGTTATTACTTTGTTCCTGAGAAATAGGCTGAGTATACTAACTGTATAGCAGTGTGTACTTATGTAATTTGTGCTGGATAAGGATGGGGAAATCTTGTTGCAGGGTCCAGAACTCTGCTTCTTCCTGCATTTTTTGAGGTTACTATCCAATAGGAACCATCTTCTCTATATCAAAGGCAAAACATGTTCTCTTAAGAAGTATTTTTATGAGCGACAGGGGATAAATAATCTCTGGCAAGAGATGACTCCATCAGAGGCAGAGAATTCATTTCCAACCTTTTCTTCAGGTCTGTGGCAGAATTTTAATAGGGGGTCCCTTCAGGTTTCCTCTAGCATATAACTGCATGTTTCACATTGACCTACATAAAGCCTATCATACACAAATAGTTAGGGATTTGTTTCACTTTGTTTCAACTACTACTCCCTATATATATCAATCACTGAGTCTTACTCTCTGCCAATAAATGTCTGACATTGATTTGTGTACGTTTTTCCCCCTCAAACAAGTTCATAGGAATCAAAATTGTATTCTCACTGTGCACAAAGGAAAAAAAAATTAGAGGGAGCATTGCTCTATAGTTTGCTTGCTTGTGCCAAGCTGTGTGGCTAGGAAATGCATATATGCATTTCCACCAACTGCAAAAGAATGGAAATAAGTCATAACCCAACATTATATAAATGATCCTATAAATCCAGGTTTGGGGAAACTGATGTATTTATATGACATGCTTTGGACAGCATGAGCTTTGTTCCAAAATACTGAAAATCTATATAAGGATTTACTTAGCATCAGATTGCTAATTCTGGCAAGCATACATGATTTGTACAGAAGTTATGCTGCTGACATCAGTTTAAATTATGAGGCAAAAAAGAGGTGAAGGGTACTGAGAAACTTTGATAGAAACAAAATAAAGATTATGGACCATGCTTCTGCAACTGAAGACAATAGGGTCATTGTAGGAGTATGTTTTGCTGGAGCAGGCACTCCAGTAATATTAAAAAGTCAGTTCTTAAAAAAGACGAACGTTATCTAAGCACAGCAATGACATTACATACTTTGTACTTATAGATCCCTTAGATCCAAAGTGCTTTGCAACATTAATTAATTTTCATCAAAAGATCTCAAAGCAGTTTACAAACATCCCTTAGCTTCACAACACATTGAGATAGGAATTATGCCCATTTTACTAACTGGTTAATTGAGTCATAGACAAGTCATAGACAGAGTTGCTACTTCAGTCTGAGAGCTGAAGTAGGCTCTATGAGCCTAGAAATGGGAAGACTGCAAGACTTGGGTATCAGTGAATCTTTTGCCCATGACCTTCCCCAAAACCTACTGCGCAGAATCATGCAGAGCTCTGCACTATGGGTGTGCACAAACCCTCTAAAGCCTTCCAAAATAATACCCTTCTGTACCCAACCAGTGAAATTACATGGGAACAGCGAACTGCAGACACTAGGATCTGTGGGGGGCCATGCCTGCAGATGGTCAACATTAGCAAAATGTCTCATGGCCCACAATCAGATTACCCGCATGTGGCCCATGGGCCGCAGGTTGCCCACCACTGGTGTATAGCGTCCTCTGTACCTGCAGAGGTGGGGACGAATATCATTATATAGCTGCATATATTCCTTTTAATTCTCTGAAGTTTCAGAGAACTTTCCCTGCAGAAATTATCCCATGGTTGATGTCCACTCTTTTTAGTAGATCAAATATAACCATAAGGCCTGGCCCTCTAGGCATGAGGCAAAACTCCCTTTGGAGTAAGGACTGCAGGACTGGGCTGATAGTATTAAATCTTTATAAGGGAACTGTTGTCACATGTACATCAGAATATTCTGACTTCTGCAACAGTAAGTTTGATAAGACCACATCTCTGAAGATTCTGTTGTTACTCATTTGAGATGTTGCAAACTTAATAATCAAATCTGCATCAGATTTTTGCTAATCCTCAGATGTGAGAAAAGTCCAAGAGCTCATCCCTATGCTCATAATGATCAAGGAAGCCCATACGGTTTAAGCATGGATTCTTAAAATGGCTTCACAAATAGCTTTACCTCAATTGGCATATCTGCCTGCCTTTTGTCATTAGGTAAGCAGTGCCTTTATAATGGTGGTGTTAGTCATCCTCTCTGAGTCTTCTCCAATCAGCATACATCACGTTCCCCCCTGTGCACATTCAATTCTGAGCAAAATATAGCATCTGTTTTTTCCTACTGAATGAATGTTTACTCATGAGTAATGGTGTTTGATAGTGTTAAGAGGCTTTGTGTTGACCCTGAAAAATGAGGCAAGTTAGATACCCATAACACCAGGTGGTGAAATAATTGAATGCTTATGTAAGAAACGCTTTGTTCAAGAAACCCAACAATGGATTAATGGCCTTATCGTCATTATGCTCAAGAAGTGTACTTAATTTTCAAAGTGGCTTGAAATTTGAAAGGAGATTCAAAGATCAAGAGGATGTCTGAAGTCATTCAGGGACAGTAAACAGGAATTGCTGTATCTAGGGAAGTCAAACATGGGAGCAGATTGTGAACTATGACACTTGGATTCTATTGCGGATTCTGTGACCTTGGACACATCACATATGGTCTGATTTTTCAGAGGTGTGTGTGTGCTCCATAGCTCTGAAGTCAGGCCATTAACCTCTCTGAGCCACAGTTTACCCTCTCTATACTGAAAATAATATTGCTTACTTCACAGTTATGCTGTAAGGCTTTATTAATTAATGTTTGTAAAGTCCTTTGAAATCATCAGTTGGGAAGCACAGTGTGACACCTCAGTATTCACCACTGTCATGTAATTAGGATATGTTTTGTACAAAGTATGCTTTGTGAGATATCATTCTAAAAGTCTTGATCTGCCAGACATTAATATCTCATTGAATTGTATGTGCTGTTGCCGTATGTGAAATTGTGAAGTTTGGCTATGTATGTGTTACTGAAACATGTGAGGTTGAAAACACCCACAAGCAGCCGTTCAGGTATAACAGTAATAAGGCCAAACAATGTTAGTGGCTTACTGAGGAAATGCATACAGGCACAAGGATTACCCCAGGAACTGTGTACAATAGAAACCTCTCAGAGGTAGCACTACACAATGGGAACTGTTTAACCCAGGTCACAGCAAAAAAGTTTTCCAGCAAGTGGGAAGAAGATACAAAAGGGGAACGATGACATCATGATGATACCTTACTCTCTCTGTAACAACACACCTGGAAACACCTGAGGAGTAAAGGATGAGCAGGGGGGAAGTGATGGTCCCAGGCTAAGGGATGGCAGGCCTGTGTATGAAAACCTGGGAAAGCCAAGGCAGCTTGTGCCTTAAGAATCTGCCAGCCTGTTTATCACTCAGGATGAGAATTTGCTAATTCACATCCTGCCTGTCTAGTATGTTAAGCTAAGTTTGTGTTTTTTGTTTATTTACCAGGTAATCTGCTTTGATATGTTTGCTATCACTTGTAATCACTTAAAAATCTATCTTTTGTAGTTAATAAACTTGTTTTTGTTTTGTCTAAAACCAGTGTGTGGAAATCATGACGGGGAGGGGGCGCAAAAAGCTATTGCATATCCCTCTCCGCATTGAGGGAGAGGACAAATTTTACGAGCTTATGCTGTACAGTTCCTTGTACAGCTGAAGACAGCATAATTTTGGGTTTACCCTTCAAAGGGGGTGTGCACTTGAGTAACTGGGCAGTTCCTTAGCTGAGCCTTTCTATGCAGAGCTGATCTCAGCATCTGTGTGAAGCTGCAGCTGGATGTGTCCCTACCCGTATGTGTGTTGGAGGGGGTTTGAGAGCCTGTCACAGCAGTACAGTGTGAAAGGGGGCCCAGGGTGGTGGGTCGGCAAGCTCAGTGGTACCCCAGTTCCAAGTTGCACCCTGAGGGGGAACCCGTCACACACAATAGAACTGCAAAGTATTATCACTGGCCAAGAGAAGTGAAGTCATATACTCAAATAGATGACATTTCTTTGTTAGTATGTGATATCTTTTGAAAACGACATCTAATCAGTTCCAACAATTCAGGGAGTGTTCTAGATATTGATGAGCAAAACCCTATTGATTTTCGTGAAAACTGGAAAAGTCTAATTTCCACTAAAATCACCATTTGGTCACTCTGCATACAGGAATGAGTGACCTTAGGGTTAGAGGGAGGATTAGTGGGCCCTTTTTAACCCACTCCAGAAAACCCCTCCTCAGCTGGGTTCCTTGCCCCTCCCCACTCTGGCCAGGCCCCTTTGCCCCCACCCCCACCTGGGCCTGTCCCTCCCCCCCCCCCAGTCTGATCTGTCATCCCTCCCACCCTTAGCCTGAACTTTCCAGTTTTCATCAAAATCAATAGGATTTTGACTGGGGGAGCGGGAGGGGCTCAAAGCATGGCAAGGGGCCAGCTGGTAGGGGGAGGGCCTAGCCATAATGGAGAGCCATGGGGCACACCTGGAGGGACTGGCTGGAGTGTGGGTGAGCTACTCAGCCATAGTAGGGGTGAAAGTCTGCTGGGTGTACAGTTTAGCCTATATAAGCAACAAAGTGTGTGACCCTCTAGGTACCTTTTTCTAATACAGCATGTTTTCCCTTGTGGTGTAGTGATATAGTTGAGGTAAGAGAGAGTCATATTTTTTCCTGACTTAGAACAACTAAGCAGAGCATAAAAACTTTGTGAGGAAAACAAAAGTACAAAGAACTGGAGGTGCTTTTTCCTCTGGGATATTTTGTTTTATAATATCTAAAACCAGACAGAAAAATTTAAAATTTTGAGTAAGCGTGCAAATTTCAGTGACTTGCTATCTGAATCCTGCTCCTACGGTATCTGAAGTCTGAGGGCCATGCCACCACCTTTATAAGTGTAGTCCCATTGTTGTCAAGCAAAAGAACATTTAGTGTTTGTGCTGAACAGAAACCAGTGATACTGTTGATTATAAACCTAATGGAATGTTAAGAATGTACCCTTACTTTCCCCAAATGGTTACAGTACTGGAATTTAAGTACTAAGAAAAGAACACTGTATCCACAGCAGCGTGGAGACCAACTTTTTAACTTTTCAGCACATTAACAAGTCAATGATTTTCCTGTCAGCCAAAGACAAATCCAGAGCCCTGTGCCCAGCCTGAGTAGCTGAACTAGGATGTGAATAGATATGCGGGATAGAGAAGAGAGACACTCACTGCCACTTACAAAGCAGCTCCATGACCACCCTGCTGAGATAATGACAATCTTGCATGGCCCAAAGGTGTCTCAAGCCAGGCATTTAAAATTAGTGGACATGTCTGAAAATGTTGATGTCAATGTTGCCTCATATTCCCCATTTATACAATGGGGATAATAATACCTACACTTGTGAAATTCTTTGAAATCCTTGCATTAAAGGGCTTGTATAAGTTGAAAGTATTATTACAGAGTGGAGCTGAGGCAAGCCTTATCCACTTACGCTCAAATGTTTAAAAACATCTGTGCAATGCACCTGGATTGCTAACCAGAGAAAATCAGCAGTGTTGAACAATGCCCAGAGTCTACAGAACAAAGTGATAAAAAACCAAGAATATAAACTGTTCTAAAGCTACCAAGGAGTATATTACCTGCAGCAGATGCTATTGCTTCTGCATATTTAATTCCAACCAAAACACTTACTTCAGAGTCCTCTGTTAGCGCAAGTCCGGATTCAGCTTTGGTGTAACTTCATTTCATTCCATGGATGAAATCTAGGCCCCTTTGCAGTCAATGGCAAAACTCCTATTAACTTCAGTGAAGCCAGGATTTCACCCCATGAGTTGCTTCTACTTATACCAGGGCTGAATTGAGCTCAGTAAAAAGCCCTATTAGCTCATCTGGCCCTTACTCTTGCAAAGTAGGATTCTTCCATATAATTACACTTTAGTGTTCTGTCCATGCTATTTTCAGGTGATGTCTCACTATTTGCATTGAGAGATTATTCCACATTAATAGATCTAATTTTGGGAAATGTCTCTAACTTCAGCCCATTCTATCTAGTTATAGTCATTTTAATTATGCTAAATAGTTCATCTCCCTCCTTCATTCCCTTGCTGTCCTTACCTTGTCCCTTGTCTTTAAAATCCCTCATTGTTCATTCCTTTTGCAAATTAAACAACAAATAAAAATAAAAATTGGACTTGTTCTTTATTTTGCTTCATGCTATCAAGTTTTATTGCTTTAAAAAGACAACAAACAAACAAACCCCTGCTTATTTTTTACATTAGTGATTGAGAGCATGTTTGCTCTTGAGCACTCTGTTGTGACTGGAGAACTAGTGAAATGATGACAGCAGAAGAGCCAAGAGATTAGAAACTGAGTAACTGAGAAGGGGGATTTTTAGTTAGAACGTTCAAAACTCTGTTTTTGTTAACACCTGTTTAACTTTAGTGACTAGCATTTTATAACAAAAGACTTCTTTGTTGAAGATCAAGTACCCCTGCCTCTTCAATTAAAGGTTTGAGTGCTCACAATACACATACTCTGAGCCATCCAGGAAATTCTCCAGCAAAAGCATGGAAGACTAGATTTGTTGTTCCTCCTATTTCCAGCATTTAAGTGTGGTATTCAGAATTTTTTCTAGTGTAGAAATTACATTGTTAATTAGAGCCTTTAAGCAAGGAATACCTTTGTACATTTCTCTGGTTGTACTCTCATTGTTATCCAGTAAATAAAGTTTATCACTCCTCTAGTTAGCATTTTTTATTAACTATTTGTAGCATGAAAGGTATTTGAAAAAAAAGCAAATTAAATGAAAAGCCTTATGATATAGATGATTATAATTCAAACTATACCAATTAACTGGTTGTAGTTAAACAAATAGATAAAAATGTTAAATTATTTGTATTTATCACTAGATGCCAGTTTAGTAAGACTTCCAGATGTAATTTATTTGGGTTCACTATCAAGCTAAATGAGTACAATTTGTTATGAATATCTGCTATTTATCCTATCTCTCCATACTGCACTGTAGTGTTGACTAAAGAATGTGCATGTACTTAGCATATAAAGGATTTACCCACACTAGTTCTCTACAATATGTTGTTTCTTTTAAATCTGCCTTCATTTGAATCCACGGTCACTCTTTTAATTGCATAGCAGAATGCTATTTTTCTGCCCAATAATATATGTTTATATTGGCCAATCCAAGTCCTTTATAGTTTTGATGGGATTCATGTAAGTACCATAGGTAGACAGACTGTACTGACAGTTAGTTATGTAGCAACGAGACTGTAACAACATGTAATCCCAATCTATTCTCCTCTTCCAAATCAACCAGCAATCTGACACCAAAACTGCATCCCAGCCTCCCCAAAAAACCACAATATAATAACAGCAGTACTCTCTTGAATAAACCACCTGTAGCTGGAGGCAGCATGTATTTAAACATGACAAGAACACAAACATTTCAGAGTGTAAAGATTACTCAAGAGAAGGCATTCAGAGAAAACACACAAAGTTCTGCAGACATATTTTTGATAAAGTAATACAATCTTTTGGAGTCCAAAATGAACCTGTCTCCCCCTGGTGGTATTAGATTAAAATGATATTTGTGAGAGTTTTTTTTTTTAATCTTAACTGAAGCTTTTATACAAGTTCTAATTAATGTGGAAACAGAGTTTAAATCCTGCTCACATTACACTCTTGAATAGTCTAGAGCACTAGTTCTAGTTGTAAGAGTAAGGTAAGACGGATTTAGCTCTAGAATTGCAACTATTATGCCATTTTAGCTAATAATTGTTGAATACCTTTGAAAATATTTTCTTAACTTGTAATTATTTCTGTCATCTGTAAAAGCTAGTTATCCAAAAGATAAAATAACTTTACATGCCTTTAAGATATTTAACCATTAGCCCAAATGGGAATGTCTCTTATAGTTTTCCTGAACAAGGTCCATATCCTGCATGCAGATGAGTAAGTTTCCTCATATGAGTTACAGTACATTGAGAAAAATAAAATGGTATATTTTATTTAGTTATTAAAAATTAAGATTTCCCCCCTTATCCTTTATATTCTGTATATATAGTACAAACTAAGAACCAAATTGCACCAAATCTTTATTTTTTTAAAATTGATATTGGGTCAAATCCTCAGCTCCAAATCAGAATAGCTCTATGGATCTAATTCTCTATTTTTAAAGCAGTTGTTCCCAACTACTGATCCGTATGTCAGTATTAGGATTTTAAGCTTTTGTGACTGGCATGCTATGCTCCCCATTCCTATTTTATGGCCTAATCCTATTCTACTGATTTTGATGGGAACAAGCTCAGGCCTTTAATGCCCAGTGTGTTTCCAGTAACAACCTCCCATTCAGTGAAGTATAATTTAACTTACAATTGTATTTGAGCTTACTCTCACCAGTTAATAAAAGCTAGCTAGCAATACAAATAATACAGCTAAGATCTTGGTCAGGTAACCGAGAAGAGTCAGCTGAATTGGTTGTGAACAGCTGTTTAAAAGACACTAATGTGTAACTTTGTAGAAGTTTTTTAAAAAAATCTATTTTAATATCTTCATATAACCTTAAAAATAATTTTTTGTTATGTACATATTTTGTCTTTTTGCACTAGGCATACATAAAAGTTGTATTGTGTCTTGAATATTGTCAGAAGAAAAGCATTTGCAAGCTTTACATAGGTTATCAATCATAACACTATTCTCATAATTAGTTGCACAATGTTATTTGTCTTTTGCATACATTTATTCTGTTATTCTTCTATGAAAACACTGCAGTGAAATGAATCTGAAACTATATTAAACTAAACATGGGTGTAAGCCAGACTATCAGATCCAAACATTGGTGTGAGGAGGTCAGAAACCAAATTTGGATCCTGGTACAAATTTCACAGCTACTCCTACTTATATAAAGGACAGAAACAGGACCCCAAATAAAAACACTCCCAGAATTTGGACAGTAAAATTTAAAAAATACGCTCTGAATTTGGAGCTAGAACTATTCCTGTTTTTAACCAAGAGAACTAATGCCATATAACAAGGAATTCCATCAATTTCAATATGCATTGGATCAGACCCTGTAAGCTTAATATACTTTTGTGAGAAATTAGTTCTAGGCAGCTGACCATTTGTTTAATTATAAGTTCATAAATCCATATTTGTAATTATTAATAATGTATCATAAAACACCAATATTGATTTTCCTACAAAATAACTATATTTAAATAATAAAAAGATGTAATACAAAACTGCAGAGGAAAGAAATATGCAGTTAAGACAAAACATATATGAGAACCAAACTTAGTGTCCTACAAGTGTCAAGGATGGTGAGCATAGCAGTGGCAGAGTTAATCCTTAAAAGACATTTTTTCCCATTAATTGGAGAAAGTGTTTATAGTGACAAAAGTTTGTTAACGTATGCTTTGAATTTACAAATTTTATTTAGTAAAGGACCCGTCCTTTATTTCCAATCAGTCTGCCATACAAATCTACCCTTACAAAACATGTGTTTGAAAAAGGATCCCTGAAAATGTACAGGGCAATTTAGATATTTTATCAGTGTATAACTGATAGCACATACAGTGACAAAATAGTGACACTGGTTATACATGTATACAGCATTTATATGTTCATGTTAGTGATTTCCTGTATCATAAATACTTTAAGGGTGACACCATTCTTTGACTCAAGGCACAGAGAGGTCATTATAATTATACCTTTATAAACAAAGCTGTGGGCTGTGTCAGTATTCCCCTCATCAGTTCAAATAAGAATGGGATAATTTTGTCCGACCTACAAGCTTGCCTTGTACCAAGTAGTTATGATTATAGAAGCAGAACCACTTGGTTGAATCCACTCATCATTGCAAGTTAGACTGCTCAAAAAAGGTGTGTTGATGCCATAACACCCTAGGTATAAGAGAACCCCTGCTGGACACATAACAAATAGGAGGCAGGTTCCAAAAGGTGGATAGGAACTCTATTAAAGTATATCTAATGGTACAAAGGCAGGGAGTGTAAATTTAATGTGGATGTAGTTGAGAAACTATGAACATCGTACCACACATTGCTATTTTTATAGAATTTCTCCTCAAACAAAGAAAAGAGGATATTTTAGGGTATACAGGGGGATCAGTACCTATATACCATAGTGATGGACACTATAGGAATGTGTTTTAATAGATTAGAGTAGTTAGTTAGGTAACGAGTTATGATGAGATAAAAAAAATATAGGCTTGGTATCAGAAAGCTCTCCTGACAGCAAGAACCCCTGCTGCTTATGACATTTAATCTAGACTTGGAAATAGACTTGATAATAGACCGAAGAGAATAATTCTGCATTGGTCTGTGAAATGGACTAAATTACCAAATTAGTCCCTTTCTTTCTCAAATTTCTATGACTCATATTTGGTCCAGTCCCAGGCAGTCAGATTTTAGGTACTATCTAGCACCTTCGTAGTGTTTTACAGCTATAATCATTAAAAGTCCAGTCATGTAAGCCCTCTATAGTAGTTCTGAATGCACAGTGTTTTCACTATCAGACCTAAAGGTCTTGATCCTATTGCAAAGTTCCCATTGATTTTAATGGTACAAGATCAGAGTCTAACTGATTAATCCTTACAATAAGCAGTCAGATACTGCCATGGTGGGTGCCAATATAAAAACTAAGACAAGAGTATATTCCAGATAAGCAATATATATGTAATTTCTTCATGAACTGAACAATTTACTGACAGTTTTTCATGTGCCATCTATCCTGGATTATATATTTTGTTGTTTTTGGGGTCTCCAGAAATATCAAAAGTTGTTCATTATCTGAATAAAATAGATAGTCACAGTGAATTATTCAATCATTATGAGTGACACATCTTGGAATGTAGAGAATACGGTGTCATTCTCTTGGTAAGTTTTTACAAAATTAATACTGAAAAATAATATTTTTGTTACAGTACATATACTGCATTTTATTAGATATTATGAGATGTTATATTTGCCTAACCTTGGTCTCAAATGCCATATATAATACTTTTGAACATACAAAAACAATTTGTACTTTTCAGAGATTATTAAAACAACATTTTTATTTCTTTTTCATTCTGACAATTTAGAAAAATTCAGCTCTCCAAATGCTGATAATTTGGGGGCTATAAAATATTTTGTAAAGTTAGAATAAGTGAATATTTATTTAATAGATGTCCCTGATTACATTATAGCCTTTTCCACTGACAAATGATGAAATACTTACTTCTGCTATTAAAAATCACAAGCTATATATACCTAACTCTATTTTACTAGCGTCATTCCAAAACTCTTAGTTTAATTTATTTTCTCTTCCCCGGAAAGCACACTCAGTACCCTTCCTCCACAGCATGTGATAAAGGAAGTTCATTGTATTTGTACTGAACTGAAGCCCGGGAGAAGGACATGTTTGTTACGCAAGTTTCCAGTAAGTCTGAAAATTCTTACTCAGATCAGATGATAAGAAAAGGAAATTAGGTTGAGTAGCACCTCCCCCTAAAATCTCTGCATCTCTTTGGATAGAGCAATTTATTTTGATGACAATATCCAGCCTTTTGAGAGGTATATACAGCCAGGTCAAAGATTTTTTGGTTCAATTAAACTGAAGGTAGTCTTTAAAATATGTCCTTATTGGTGCAATTTGCTTTTCCAGGAGATATTTAAAATCTCCCTCAGTTCTTCCACATTAAAACTGACACAGCCTCACAGTCTGTGCTGTTTGTGCAATGACACAATAGACATTTTCCTGCCTGTGCAGCTCATTGATTTCAAGAGAAAATTTTCACAATGGTCTTTCTTGAGTAGTGTTTGAAAGCTGTGTGCAAATCACCAGTTTATCCCAGGCCCCATTTGAGAGGGCCCCCAAACTGAGTGGCATTGTGATCTGGTGTGCCACTCAGCTTTGGCCTGGCAACACATTGACAGGGGTTGCTGCTCATGTTACTTACTGAACTTTGGCCCAGCAACCCCTTGATTGATGCTAATATGACCCTGAAAGCAAGAGTAGTTCAGTTGTGCATACCACCTGAAAAATTTCTGGCAGGGATTTTTGTTGCTACAAAATACACGGGCTCTGCAGAACTGGGATACCCTCAACATGAGCCATATCTGGCCACAACATAAGCTATGCTGTCTGAGCCACAAGGTGGAATCTGCCCCCCGCCCCCCATGACCATTACAGGAACCAGCCTTTTGGGTATGGAGGTTGGTTCCAGTATAAAAGGGGGCAGTTGGAGCTGGCTGGCTGCCCTGCCACCTCCCCGTGGGGCTGTGAGCAATAGGCCATGGTTCAAGTGACTCAGCCCCCCCACGTTATTACAGCCACAACAATGATGTAACAATAACAACACATGTGAGCTCACGCACAGCCCCACCCTTGCGCAACAGGCCACGCTCCGCCCCCGTCCGCAGGGTCCCGCCCTTATTACCCCTTTCCCCGCCCCCATCAGAGTCGTTCCTCCTTCTGCCCGTCTCTTCAGCGCCTGGGCTCCGCCCCCAGGAGGCGGGCTCGCGGGCCCGGCCGGAAGTGAGCGCACGGCGCGGGGGGGTTGGGCCGGCGGCGGCGGCGGCGGGGGGCTTGTCCCTCCAGTGACTTTATCTGCGGCGGTGGCGGTAGCGGGGACGGGAAATGGCCGCTCCTGCTGGGCAGCGGCGCGGCGAGGTGAGCGCGTGGCCGGTAGCCGGGACCCCCGGCCCGTGGGGCGGGTCTCTCCGCCAGGCGGTTCGGTGCCCGTGGCTGGCCCCGCGCGGCATCCAGGGTGCCCGGGCTCGCCCTCTCCCCGGGGCTGGACCGGGCCCCCTTCCCGCCGAGACTCCGGCATCGCCGCCCCGTCCCGCAGCCACCAGGGCGCTGTGCCTGGGGCCTGCCCGGCCCCTGCTCGGGAGCCTTCCGCCAGTGAGGCGGGCGCCGAGGAGTTGCCTGGATTCAGCTCCCGCCGGTGCCGTGCGGGGAGGGGGACTGGCTGTGTCGGCACCTCTCGCTGCCGCCCCCTGGGCTCGGGCCTCCTGCCGCCCTTGGTGTCGGTCCCCCGGGGCTCCGGGTTGAGCGGATGCTGTGACCTCTCCGGGTGACTTTCCGCCTCACAGGGGCGGCCGGGCCCGGGACGCAGCGGGGCATACCGGCACAGTTAGCTTCGGCTCTGAAGCCGTCACTGTAACTTGCTTTTCCTTTATGTGGGTTCAAATTTGCCTGGGGCGTGGGCGCCCATAAACTGCCACGTAAAAATGCCTAGTAATTTCTTTCTGTTAATTGCATTATTTCAAGCAGTAGAACAACACTTCTTCTAATCGCAAGATTTTTATTGCAAGATCTATTGAATAACATTTAGCATTTATATAGCATCATTCACCCTTAAGGATCTGATTGCATTTCAGAGAGTGTATATGATGTCAGGGTTGCTACCTTGGGTGGACTGGAGAGGGTAGATGTTAACTGCTATATAGCTTAGTGAACAACCATGAAAGCAAAAAAAATACTTTGGTGCTGCATATTGAATCAAATGTATAGTCTTATGTAAAGTATAACCCCCACCCCTCCATGCCATTGTAGAGTATGTGGCATCTCAGTTGTCATCTACAATACCCACAAAAGTTAAACTGCATTTAACTTGGTTTATTGCATCATGGATGGCGAAGGAGCTTAACTGATCACGTGTTGATATTTGACCCTATTCCAGTTAAGTTGAGCATTTCAACTCTGATTCTTAAACCACTAAGTTGTCTTTTTTTTTTAAATTACTCTTTAGACATAATCACTTTCCACTTTGACAGTACATAGATGACTATGTATTACATGTATGTCTTACTCTTTATTGAAGCCAAGAAAATATAAAACAAAAAATAAAACATGAACATGTGTTTTTGGTAGTATAAATAACTTTTTTAAGATTGTCCAATACTTGGAGAGGCAGGATGGGTAAAGAGGACACTAGCAAGAAAATAACTGGAAGAGGGAAATAAGATATGGAAGAAAGGAAAACTAGTCTTAGTGATGTTTAGAACTACTGTGTTAAATGTGCCCCCCAAAACAGTGAAATGAAAGTGATGGTGTTTTGCTGACTAAAGATTTAAGATGTAAAAATAACTAATGTATTTGGGTTGAGAGGAATCTCCTATTTTGGAGAGATGGATGTAAAATAACTGGCAATCCTAAGGTTTCAGAGGAGACCTTTACAGCTCCTATTGAGAATGTAGTATGTGCAGCAGTCATGAGTGAAATCCTAAAGAAAATGGAAGGGAAGGATAAACTGTAAGGGGGGAAAAATGAAGTTACAAAAGGGAAGTACCTTGACGTCCACTGGTAATGCTTGTTAATTCAGAGTGGAGTTCAGTCTCTTATTCTGGCAGAGGCTGTTTGCTTTTCCCTGTAATACTTCATCACTCTATCTGATGCAGATTAGACCTGAAAGAGAGGTTTCTGTGGTTGCCTTGAGGGAGAAAATAGGTTAAACTTAGTTAGGTTATTAGGTCCTATCCAGAAAAATGGAGAGGGACAGAGGGGCAATTGAAAGCAGGAGAAACTGAAATGAAGTGCAGTGAGGAAGGATGAGCATGAATAAAGGAGTGATGGAGCAAGGAAGCTGCACTGAAGAAAAAAGTGTGTGGTGGAAGAAGGTTAGACCCAGAAAAGAGAGAAATGAATGCTTGCTTTTAAACGGGTGAGGTAGTCATTTTTCTGTTGACTAGCTATCAAATGGTGGTGCTTTTAAAGGAGT
This sequence comes from Gopherus evgoodei, assembly GCF_007399415.2. Lineage (NCBI taxonomy): Eukaryota > Metazoa > Chordata > Testudines > Testudinidae > Gopherus > Gopherus evgoodei. The sequence goes on along the minus strand of NC_044325.1, from coordinate 107,967,126 downwards.
ATAATCACCTTTAAAATGTATTTCAGTCTGAAAATGGTTTACCTGCTGTTACTTCTAATAACACCTAGAGAAAATCAAAGTAAAAAGATTAGTCAACATTTTTTCCCCCCATTGGCTTACTTTAACTTAAAATGCTTTATGTAGTGAGTTTTGGATCAGTTTTGATTTAATTTAAATCTCGATCCTGCTAGCGGATTGTCTGTGGTGATATGTATCCTTGAAGAGTACCACTGTTGATGGGGCTTTGGGGGGCATAAAGGTTCAGCTGCACAAATAATCAACAAAAATAAATATAGGAGGAGAGTCTAGTCATTTTTCTCTCGTGTGGAACATTCCACAGTAATCAAGAAACAAGCTTCTTAAAAATAGGAAAATGTGATTGTAAAATCACAACAATTGTCACAGGTCTTTGGGAGCAGATTTAATACCTGAAATTTAATTTAACTTTTCTCTTTAAATTGACTGGATTTGAAATTGATGGTGTTCCTTACCCTCGATTGCTAGTTAGAAACACTATTTTAGTTTTATCTGTAGAGCCCTGTGTGGATAAAAATTTTGTATCATCAACTGATCTGTGATCTACAAATATGGCCTGCGTATAGCTGCATCTGTGGATGTGGGTATCTACAGATATAAAGCGGATTGCTGCGGATTTGCAGGGCTCTAGATCACTACTATCAATAAATAGCTTCATGCAATTGGCGAGTTTTTTGTCCAACCCCATTGTCAGTTCCTCATTGTGGTAATGTCTCTGTATGGTCCTTTAAATACCATCTAAAGTAGTAAACTAGGATTTGAAATACATTTTAATTCCTAGGCCACGTCCAGACTAGGTATTAAAATCGATTTTAGATACGCAACTTCAGCTACGGGAATAACGTAGCTGAAGTCGAATTTCTAAAATCGAGGTACTCACCCGTCTGGACGGTGCGGCATCGATGTCCGCAGCTCTCCGTGTCGATTCCGGAACTCTGTTCGGGTTGATGGAGTTCCGGAATCGATGTAAGCGTGCTCGGGGATCGATACATCGCGTCCAGACTAGACGCGATATATCGATCCCCGAGCAATCGATTTTAACCCGCCGATGCCGCGGGTTAGTCTGGACGTGGGCTTAGAGTCAATGATATCACTGAACTCCAGTCAGAAAAGTACGTTGAAATGGAATGTTATCTAAAGGTTTATAAACAGAGCTGAAGTTTAATGGCAACTTATAAAGAGTTAACAATTCTTGATGTAGTAAACAATCCAGTGTATGAGCAGCAAAGAATCCTGTGGCATCTTATAGACTAACAGACATTTTGGAGCATGAGCTTTCATGGGTGAAGACCCACTTTGTCAGATGCACGGCTACCCCTCTGATACAATCCGGTATATGGGGTTTGCTTCTTCTTTAGAATTCCAAACCCCACTCTGTAAAATGCAATATTACATTTTCAATTTAACCTACTGAAGTAGAAAAAGTTTCTTTGAATTTTTTGACTGCCTTTTAGTATCTATGGTTGGTGCAGAATTTACTGTAGCATTCCATTTTTATTGGGGAAAGTACAGCAAAGTTTGAAAAAAAATTGTTAAAGAATATAAATCAGTTGTATGGATGTGTAGATCTAATAAATTGCTGTACATATTTAAAAAATGGGGAAATGGATTTTTAGCTACTTGGCAAGGCTAGATAGTTCATTATTTATCCTCCAACAGTCAGTGACACAACCTCTTAATACTGCACTCTGTACTTTTTATACATCAGAAAGGGAGGTTGCAGTATTGATTATTGCAGGAGAGTGCAGAAGTCTGGACTCTAGATTTGGCAAGTAAGTGAAGGAGGAAATATTTGCTAAATGTACTTATAGTAATGAAATCTGCACATTGTGAAAATGATTTGGAATCAACTTTTGGCTTTTCAAAGTGCATATGATATTTTTGTGGGAAAGCTTACCCACAATAACTTAACTATTTTAATGTTAAGTACAATGCAGATTCCATAAACTCTGTGTAGCAGGTGGGAAGGAAGTAGGTGGCTCAGGACATTTGCAATAGGATATATTGTCATCAATTCAGACCTAGATGTCAGTACTGTTATCACTATGTGGTTACCTTGGTGGAATGAGTTGGTATAAATTGAGTTCATAGCTTCATTATTTTGGTACCTCCACAAGTAACTGTCATGTGGCTTACTCCTGGATTTTCTGGTTGAAGTGCCTTGTTAGGTTTTCTCAAAAGCTTGTACCAATCTGGGACTCCCTGGGGTAAAGGGTATTTTTTGAACAGTAAGGCTTTTCCTCCTCATGTTTTTTCCCTTCTTGTGAAGTTTGCCTGCTGTGGAGAATACCATGCTATAAATTCTTTGCCATTCGGTTAGTACTCTCAAGTGTTTTATTGCTGCATATTATTTTATACAGGTTTTCCCCACTGTCTCTTAAAGGGGCGATTATAGTTTTTCCTTAAACAGGAAAAGTCTGTACATTCTTTAAATTCAACCTAAGTCGTCGTCATGTGTTCAGCAAATTACCAGTAGTTTAATTCTGTGGTATTTAAAAGCAAAACAACTATAGGGAGTACTTTTTAAAAAACACACAGCCCAAGGCGTTGTCTACGTTGCCACTTTACTGTGCTGCAACTTTCTCACTCAGAGGTATGGAAAAAACACTGCCCTGAGCACTGCAAGTTTCAGTGCTGTAAAATGACAATGTAGACAGTGCACCAGTGCTGGAAGCTACTCCCCTCATGGGGGTGGGTTTTTTACAGCACTTGAAGAGCTCTCTCTCAGCGCTGGTGCTGCGACTACAAAGTCACGTTTTAATGTTGCGAATGAAGACATACTCTAACTTTATTTTCAAGAAACTTGGGCTATTATACATCAAGGCATTACTTTAAAAAGGTTGGAAATGTACCTATATGTTACCATCATATTTAGTGCTGGAATTTTTGGAACGTCATTGGGTGGTCAGATTACTGATAGTTGTAAAGTTTCTCTTAGAAAATGACTTAAAAAAAATAATATACACTGCTTTTGAGGGTACTGTTGTGTACCTCACTGTAATGAATGATTATAAATAGGTTAAATGAAATTGTGATCAATATCTCATTTTGGGACAGGAAATTGCTGTCCAACTCTGCTTAAGTAGATCAAGAATGTTAACTGTAGTGTGAGCAGCTGGTGAGATTACCTCTGCTTGGGGTAATAGGGTTTCTCTATAGAAAAGACATCTTTGTAATTCCCAGTTAATTTTTTTATCTGGATTTGAAGAGTTTTCTAACAAATTGAAGTTTAAAATTCTGGAAAAATGAAAGTACTCTGGAATTCTTTATTTGGATTTTCCACCCAAAATTATAAATTCATTCCTAATCTCAGTAGTGACATTGCTGTTAGAATGTTGTACACTACTAGTTTTCCTGTTTTGGTAGGCAAAATATAATATATTGTAACTTGGGGAATATCATGTTCCTGCTGGGTAGCCTTATCTGTAGAAGATAAGTCTAACGTTTTCATCTGGCAGTTTCCTCACGACCTTAATATTGATACAGCTTTTAAAATAGTTTTCTAATAGTTTTATAAAATGATCTACTTGGAGATCAGTATTGAGTAAACATAAATGTCAGCGTCTGAACCTTTTTTGTTAAAGTATTGCTTGGGGGGGAAATACTCAATTCATTTGGAGCCATGAAAACAGGTTGCATAATAGTTGGCAGATGTATGGCTTAGTAAATCTAATCAAATAGCAGTACACTTGCTGTAAATAAGTTTATTCACTCTTATTGCTAAAGACAGATTAATTCAGTTCTGTCAAGTGGAGAAAAAAGAGCACTATTTTGGACGTTGTTCAGTGTGAAATTCTGATTCCATATGCTGTCTTTGGAATCTATAGCAGAAACAGAACCAACAATTAGGTGCTTCTGTGCTCTTTCACTGTCAAAGGGGATGTGGGGCTCAATGCTCCTCTAAGTGGACAGCAGCAGAAAACCCGGGGACTTAAGATAGAGGGTCCATTTTATGGCATCCTGTCTCCGGCCCCACAGAAGTCCTTATCTGGGTGCTACACCAGGATTAGATTTTGTGGGTGGGGACAGGGTCAGGGCTTGAGGTACAGCTCAGCCACTCATGCTGCGATCTGTTCCCATTCTTTGGTGTTTCGCTGTAGGAATTAATGCTGATCCCATCAACTTTATGCATTTTAACACTGGAGTTGCCCTCAGGTGACCCTGCTGCCTCTTTTTTTCCTGCTGTTTTTTGAAGTGGGAATGGTTTGTTTTTTCTCTCCTGGAAGCTTGGACATGGGGGTGACCATAGAGTTAGAACTGGGCAGTGGGGTGACTGATACAACTTCTCCCAGAAATGGAGCGAGGAAGCAAATAAACCAGTTAAGGGATTTGCCTTGTAACTTTAATCAAACTTGGTTGTTAGATAGAACTGCGTCATTGTCCGTTGGTTGTATCATCCAAAGTTATTGGAGATAATGTGTACAACAGTTACAGCCCAGGGCTATGTTGACATAATTGATGCTAATACATAGACAAAGTACACAGGTATCTTAGTTCAACTTCAGATGCAGGGGAAAATCAGTGACTTGGAAAAGGGAAACTGTCAGATTTCATTTTCAAATAAAATATTGCAGTCAATTAAATTTAAAAAAAAAAAGGTATTTGACAAATGCCATTTAAGTATTTGGATGGAGAATTGTGCTCTTGAAGGTAAATAAGTGAATACCTAGTTTAAAACTACACTTGGGACCCGATATAACGTGGGTTCGCATATAAGATGGTAAAGCTTTGACACACTGCTCTGAGCAGCATGTTAAGGGTGAGGGGTTTGATAAGGGGCAGAGGGTCTGGGGGGCAGTCGGGGCTTCCCCGTGGGCCCCCCCCACCAGGGTCTTGGGGGAAGGAGCTGTGGGAAGGCACTTTTGGAGACCCTGCAGTCCCAGAGTGGCCCGTGGGCTTAGCGGGGGGCCAGGAGCAGCCGGCTCTGCTTCCCTCACCTCAGCCCCAGCCGTGTTGCTTGGGGGAAGGGATCCCCCCCACAGTCACCAGCAGTGGCGGAAGCCGAGCAGCCTAGCCCAAGCCTGCTTCACTCCACCAGCTGCAGCGCTCCGTTTCCGGCTGCAGGTGAGTACAGGGGAGGCATCCTTTCCCCAACCTACCCACACTCACCGGTGGCAGGAAGAGGAGCATTGAGGCTGGGAGCTGGCAGAGTGGAGTGGGCTGGGGCTGCCTCACTCAGCTTCCTGCTGCCATTGAGTGCAGGGAGGGTGGGCGTCATTTCCCCAACCTCCCCGCACTCACCAGCAGTGGGAAGCAGAGCAACCCAGCCCCAGCCAGCTCCACTCCACCAGCTCCCAGCCGTGGTGCTCCACTTTCCACTGGGCAGATGAGTGCAAGACCTTTCCCCAGCTACCCCCAGCCGAGCGGGCTGGGGCCACATTGCTCTGCTTCCCGCCACAGGTGAGTGTGGGGGGGCATCCTTTCTCCAACCTCCCCGCACTCATCGACAGTGGGAAGCGGAGCACCACGGCTGGGAGCTGGTGGAGTGGAGTGGACTGGGGCCACGCTGCTCTGCTTCCCGCTGCTGCTGGTGAGTGCCTGGCGGGGGCGGGGGTGGTGGTGGATAGGGGTCAGAGCAGTCAGGATGGGGGGGGGGTTGGGTAGGGGGTGAGGTCTTGGGGGTGATTAGGGAGGGGGGTCTCAGGAGGGGGTGGTCAGGGAACAAGGAATTGGGGGGCAAAGCAAGTTTAATATAACATGGTCTCAAATAAGACGGTGAGATTTTTTTCTCTCGAGGACTGCGTTGTATCAGGGTAGAGGTGTACATTCTAATGGTATTGGGTGCAGTGTATCTCAGTAGTTGAGATCAGAGCAACAATTTTTGAGTCTTTTGGGATTACTTCCAGTGTTTAGAAGACTTGACTGAAAGCACAGTTACACCTTGCTGTTAGCTAGGCCTAGAGCTTCCAATGAATTCCAGTTGTCATAAACATCTTTCATGAATTTTTAACACAAGATCAGTAACAATGCAGGCATCTCTCATTTCTTACCCTGGGATTTGAATTTAAATGTAATGCTGCTGTGAATCCTAGAGCCTGAGGGAAAAAAGTTCTACTCTGATCACTCACCCTTCTGTTCGCAAATCTTGCAGAAGTTTAACTAGGTACTTTTAATTGCCTTCTGAATTTGATAAGCTACAATTTTAGGCATTTTTCACTCTGGTGTGTAAGAAATTTTGGCAGATGTTGTGCAGTCCACATTCAAAACCGAGTTAGAGAGTCTGTTTTGTATTAGCTAAAATTGAGGGAGCATTAGCTATGATATATTAATCATATGAATTCAACATTAAAATGTTGGCATACATGAAATCAAGTCCTGTTAAAGCTATTGCAGTCCCATCAAGTGCATTTGGATTTTTTCCCCCAACTACTAGAAAACTGCAGTCCAGTTATACCAATGATGCAGAATCGGAGAACAGATTTAGATATTTGGTTTGGCTTTCTGAGTACCCTGTCTAAAGACAAGCCTTGAATGCTGTGATCAAACTAAGTGTGTGCGCAATGATTGAATGTCTGCCTGTTAAAAATAAAACTAGAAAGAAACTGTGACCACCATTAATATACTTCTAACTATCCTATCCTTCTTGGCTATCGAATGTAATTGGGGGTTAGTTAAAGTATGCAACTGTTGAATACTTCATTGTATGAAAGTGATTCATGATAGAAGATCTTCTTTGTCTATTAATGACTTTACAAGTTCAGTTTTCTAAGGATGGGCTTACATGTTGCTAATCATGGGTGTATTGTCACAGATGTATAGCACTGCACTGTACGTGAGAGCGAAGTGTTGATATCAGACCAGGGCCTAAAAATATCCACTTGCCCATGGAGACTGGGAAGCCTTTTCCAGGAAAAGAATGAGTGCCTGTGTCCTCAATTTCTTCACAACTTAAGTTTTTTGCTTATTTAAATCCCTTTAAAGTTTGAAAATAGCCTGTGTAAACTGATGCAGTTTTCTGATAAATCAGAAAGATAATATTGCATTGCTTCTGCTGCTCTTAATTTTTCCAAGCAGCACCGAAGTGAAAATTATGTAATTCTTGGCAGTTGCTGCTGACCAAAGGGTTCTGAATAGTGCCAATGAGTGTGTTTAATCTCGTTAGCTTTCCCAAGCAACAGCAGACTAATACTTTTAACTCAAAGCAGTTTTCCTGCTGCTATTCAGGAGCCTCAGGGCAACAGTGAAACTGTTACAAATGGTACCAATACTCAGAGCTATGTCTAGCAGTAGTGCCTGGAGTTTATTCAGAGGATGATCAAAAAGTATAGCAGGCTGGAGAAAGATAAAATAGTGGACACTTATCCATTCTCATAGCACCCAAGAATCTCTGGTGTTGAGAAAATTTGGTCTCTCCCTTCCTCCCTTCTAGTAGTTGGGAGGAAAGGAAATGAGGGATGGAGCTACACATCCATCATCTCTGCACATCTGTTTAACTAGCCAGCTGCTGGTGTAAACGATTGAGGGAACCTGGCACTGCACTCTGCCTCCTCAGCAACTGGTGTGAGAAGTAACTACAAGGTTAGTTATCTGTGGCAAGTAGGTTCAGTCCTTCAGTAGGTGACTAGTAAATATTTGGAGAGAAACCTTTTCAGAAAACTGTATTGCAATGTTCTTGCAAGAAAATTGTGAATAAATAAGTGTGCACCATTTCAAATCAGTGAGCATAACAAGCATGCCTCTACCTTGCATCGATGGAGTACAGTACTCTATTGCTTTCATAGAAAATGCCTTGATTGCAGAGGTGTCTAGAATAGAATAAAACCAGTTTAATTCACCGCAAATTCCTATACAAGTCAATGATTTTTCTAACGTTGCTATGCCCCTTGTGACTTATCTGAAGTGTCCTTGAGGGAGTAGGAAAACTGGTGACCTGAGAAGCTGTGTGAGACAGCCATAACAACTCTCATTTGCGACCATATTTTTTTTTAAATGTGCTGGGAAAGATGCAAAACATCTGTTTGGTACTTAAAACATAAGCATATTTATGCAAACTAGTAATAGGATAAATTTACAAAAGTGTGTGTAACATTCTTCCTCTTTAGTCTTCACAACTGGAGAAATCCATTAACATGTAAACATCTATTAGCATAAATTAGTTTTAAGTCAAAGACTAGATTTTGGGGGAGGAGAAAAAAGGCTTTGTAAAACCTACTACAAATAGGGAACTCTTCCAAATTTTCAATGTAGTGTTCTGTTTTTCAGCATTTCCATAAACTGTTGTCAACCCAAACACCACAGCAGAACCTGATGGCAAGTTGACCTGTATGTTCAAGCTGAGCAAAATGTAAAAATAAACAGTATGAAGGGGAAAGTAAATTTAAAAGAAAATATTAGTAAGAAAGTAGGGCTGTCAAGCGGTGGAAAAAGATTAATCATGATTAATCACACTGTTAAATAATAGAATACCATTTATTTAAATATTCTGAGATGTTTTCTACATTTTCAGATATATTGATTCCAATTACAAGACAATACAAAGTGCAATGCTCAGTTTATAATTTTGATTAAATATTTGTACTGTAAAAAGATAAACAAAAGAACTAGTATCAGTTCACCTCATACAATTGCTGTAGTGTAATTTCTTTATCATGAAAGTTGAACTTACAAATGTAGAATTTTTTTTTTATATTATTGCACTCAAAAATAAAACCATCTAAAATTTTAGAGCCTGCAGTTCCACTCAGTCCTCATTCTTGTTCCTCCTTTAGAGGAATCTTGCCTTATTGAAGGGCTAAGATTCTTTTTATCTCAGCAAGTCAGTATTCTGGAGATGGGAGGGTGAGAGTTGTGCAGGAAAAGGGTGAATTCTTCATGCTGCTCCAGTTGTTTCTGGGTTCACCTCCTGTCTGCAGAGAGTTTCATCTTAGAAATCTGCATTCAGTGCTTGAGGAGGGTCGGGTGGGGAGGACACAAGCAATGACTTGTGCAGGAGGAGGATCCAGGAGGTGGAAAGGGTGGTTTCTGGTACCAGGATTCCTCTTTTACTGAGCTAGATGGGCTCCCTTCAGCTGAGCAAGCCCTAGTTTGCAAGGGAGGGTAGATTATTACCTAAGGGACTCTGCATGCAGCAGGAGAGGAGAGGCTGGTGCAGTGAGACCCCTGTGAGCCAGACCCCTGTTCTCTATGGGTATCCCCTGGCATGAGGGCCCAGCTGAGGGGCACTAGAGCACGGTGCAGGAATGTTGGTCCCTGGAGTGAGGAGCCAGCCAGGGGCAATGGCACATGGCAAGGGGGGTGGGTGTTAGTCCCCAGAGTGAGGGACTGGCTGTGGGCAGTAAGGCATGGTGCAGGAGTGGGTGTCGGTCCCCAGAGCGAGGGGGCAGGCCAGGAGTAATGGGGGACAGTGTGGGAGGGGTGTCGGTCCCTGGAGCTGGGGGGCATGGTGGGGTCAAGATCCCCACCTCTCCATGGAGCTAGGATGGGAGCCACTTCTCATTTCCTCTTCTCTTCCTGCCCTCTGGAGGTGGGTTGGGTTATTGCGCTTGATGCGACACTGCAGGCAATGATGCCATTCCTGCCCAGAGGTATGTGATTAACGCTGATTTACAAAAATTAACCCATTAATTTTGTTTTCAGTTAATTGTAGGCATTAACTGTGATAGACAGCCTACAAGAAAGTTTGTACACCTCTACCCCGATATAATGCAGTTTGATGTAAGACGAATGCAGATATAATGCAGTAAAGCAGTGCACCAGGGGATGAGGCTGCTTTACCTCATGATATCCGAATGTGTTACCGCAAGCGGTTCCTTTTGTGCGCGCGCGCACACACACCACTGTTACTTGCTGTGGCCATCCCCACCCCCAGCTCACCTCCACTCCATCTCCTCCCACGAGTGTACTGCAGCTCTGCTTCTCCCCCAGTCAGCTGTTTGACACGGCAAGCATGGGAGGGAGGAGAAGCAAAGCTATGGCACGCTTGTAGGAGCCGGCAGAGGCGGAGGTGGCCGGGGGGTGGTGTAGAGGAACTGCTCCGGCTCACCTCTGCTCTGTTGCTGCTGCCTCCTCCCATGAGCACGCCGCTTAGCTCCACTTCTCCTCCCATTTTGTGTCCATTTTCCACTTTCTTTGCACTAGAATATACAACTAGGTAAGGTTCAAAGCAATGGGGGAACTGATTCATTTGTTTTGTAGCGTGCATCTTTATAGAGTATCATAAGCTGGTGGAGTGGATCAGCTGGCTTAGCAATCAAAATATTTAGTGCAAATTTCTTCCTAAAGGCTTTATTGTGAAGAGCTTATTATAAAGTTTTTTTTTGTTATAAAGAAAAGAAAAAAAGGCCTTTGCTTCCCAACCCTGCTTTATTATTTCCTCCCCCTACCCGTAGCAGTTTGAAGTCTAACCACAGAATTTGGGTAGTCTTTGCCCTGGCACAAACATAAGACATTTACTTAAAATAGACTTTGACACAATGTATTGTGCTTTAGGATGGCTTGGATTAAGCTTTCAAATATTGGTTGCATATATGTTGTGAGTTTGACTTAGTTTTTCAAATAAAAGGATATGAATTTGCTTTTATAAGTTTAACAGGGACCTGAAACTAAAATGATTAGTTATAGGCGTAAGAGGTCTGACGAAGTGGGTATTCACCCAGGAAAGCTCATGCTCCAGAATGTCTATTAGTCTATAAGGTGCCACAGGATTCTTTGCAGGCAAAAGAGGGAATCCTTCATCTAAGAATTTTTAAGTTTTGGGAATGGGAAATGAAAATTAGTTTCAAGGACTTTTTTCCCCTCTAGAACATAATTGTGGATTCTTAGCTGGAGGTCAGGAAAGCCACTCTCCTTTTTTTTCCATATGGATTTCTGCTCTGTACCATTCTCTCTTCCTCCACAGAAGTAATTATGAATGTAAGAAGATTAGTCATTTATGAAGAGCTGTTGATTTGTAGATCTATGAAACCGTTTATTGATTTACAGATATTTCATCGATCAGTAATGGAGATGTTGTAGTCTTTGTTCGCTGTCTGCATACTTGCTTGTGAGGTACTCTTATTGTTAATCTCAATTTACAGCTAAATCAACTGTAAATTCTTAAAGGCAATGACTGCCTTGTATGTACAGTGCCCCATACGTTACAGGCTCTACAGCAATTATTTATAATAAGCTTTTGGCACTGGATGTACTTCACCAAAATGAATTTGTTTGCTGCTGTAGCTTTTCATATGTCTACTTCTGTCACAACAGGTGTTTTTAGGACATGTTGATTTCTCTGTGCCTTTTTATAAATATCTTTGCAGGTCACCTCAAAAATTGATCTTTTACTGCTTTATAATAAAGAAGAACTAAAAAGTTCAACAACAAGAAGGCTTATTTTACCTTAATGTCAGGAATGTCAGTTCTGGGCTGGCTTGGGAGCTAGAGATGATGCGTATTCTCAACCCTTAACTGAAGAATGAGGGTGTAAAACCTTGGATTTCCTCTTTCCAGAACACTAGTCATTGAGGATAAATAGTTGTAATAAAAGCCTAAAGCAGAGCTGTATACAGCTGCATTAAAAATCTCATCCTGTCCTGTCCTCAAGTTACCTCAAGAAGGCTCAGCTTTCACTCTTCTGGCTTATGATTTTATTTCACTAGTGGTCTGGATTCATCCTGTGTAGAAAAATAACTTCTGATTTTAAAAACAGAATTTTTTAAAAGAGCAAAAGAGAAATTAATGTAAACTTTGTACATTATAAAGAACCAAAAACACACAAGTCCAATTTGTTTCCCTTTGCAGATCATTGAACAGTTTATTTAGGTGCCTAATGCTCTCCATGTAAAGGGCATATCCTGCCCAGTAATGCTATGCTTTGCAGAAACTCATTATTTGTGATTTTTTTATCTTGCCATTTAATATGCATAATAGCTCAGCTGCTGTTGGTGAAAGTTTTCTAGTTCAGCAGCTAATTGCCCATGTTTAACAGCTATAGAGGAAAGTGGAAATAGGTATAGTATGGTAAACACTGAAAAATCAGACTCAAGACCAGAGTCCTTGTGACAGTCTATTGTACAGTAGTGATGCTTTTTTAAAATGTGTTACAGTTCTTCCCAATACTAACCAATAAACTGGAATAGTTTGGCCATGGGATTGCGAATCAAACACTAGCCATGCCACTGATTTTCTCTCTGGCCTTGGGCAGTCATTTAGCCTCTCTGCCTTCATTTGTGTAATGAGGAATAATACCTCTTTATTTTATATTGCTCTTATGGGAATTAAGTATGAATGTAACTAGATATGTTGCTTGTATGTGACAAAGCATTTTCTAAATGCTTAATTTAATTATGATAACGAAGTATGATGAAACTCCTCCAGAGACTGTGAAATCCTTCATCGTGAGTTTAGCGTTGCTAATAGTGATGCCTCTTAAGTATGGTATACTGTGATCATCAATAAGGCCCTACCGAATTCATGGTCCCATTTGGTCAGTTCCTCAATCATGGGATTTTAAAAGCTGTAATTTCATAATTTCGGATATTTAAATCTGAAATCTCACGATATTGTAATTGTAGGGGTCCTGACCCAAAAAGGAGTTGTGGGGTCACAAGGTTGTTGTGGGGAGGGAGGGGGTTGCAGTACTGCCACACTTATTTTTGTGCCACTGCTGTTGGTGGTGCTGCCTTCAGAGCTGGGTGGCTGGAGAATGGCAGCTGCTGACCAGGAGCCCAGCTCTGAAGGCAGAGTTGTCGCCAGCAGCAGCGCAGAAGTAAAGATGCTGTGGTATGGTATTGCCACCCTTACTTCTGTGCTGCTGCTGGCAGGACACCATCTTCAGAGCTGGGCACTCAGCCAACAGTTGCCACTCTCCAGCCACCCAGCTCTGAAGGCAGCGCAGAAGTAAGGGTGTCAATACTGCAACACCCTCCTCCAAATAACCTTGTGATACCCCCGCACCTCTCCCACCCGCAACTCCCTATTGGATCAGGACCCTCAATTTGAGAAACACTGGTCTTCTCCTGTGAAGTCTGTGTACTATAGAATAAAAGCACACAAAAGACCAGATTTCATGAGGAGGAAGACCAGACTTCACAGTCCGTGACCTGTTTTTCATGGCAGTGAATTTGGTAGGGCCCTGATCATCAGTCTGACATGTCCTTATTGCCTTTTTAAACTTACTGGTGGCAAACTGGAGGAGGTCCTTCTGGAGTGTGCATTGGGAACACTAACTGACTTTGGTACTCAGGGTCCCTCAATACATTTGTAAGGGAGGGAGCTTTTCCCATATTACAGATGGCAAACTGAGGCATAAAGAGAGTATGTGACTTGTCCAAAGTCTCTCAGATTTCCGGACTTGAAACCAGGTGTCCTAAGTTTTGGGCTACAGCCCTAACTACTGGACCAGCATTCACCTCCACTCAAAACATAACTGCTCTTTGCATGACATTGCAATAATTTATTATGTTATCAGCAAAGAGTCCAACAAAATTAAGCTCTGAACTGTGTGTTTATTAAATTTGTATCTAATTTAACTACACAAATCCAGTCAGAATAGTAGCAAAGGTTTGTAACTGGTTAGAAATCTAGAAAATGATATTCTGAAATGGGTTGAAACATAAAGCTTTAAATTTACGTTTTTACAGCTTTATGTACTTAATGTACAAATTATGCCTGTGCATGTTTTTCTAACTTTTTTTTTCTGTTCAGGTCTACTGAATCTATTCTCAAAGTCAAGGACCAAAGATTGTTAGGCACAAGGGACTGATCTCTTAAATGGACATCTGCTTTCACATTATGGCTCAGATATCCAGTAGCAATGGACAGTGTTCATCTCCTTCATTGGGAACTGCAAGGACAAAAGATGTGGACAAAGAAGAGGCATTGCAGATGGAAGCTGAGGCATTAGCTAAGATGCAAAAGGAAAGAGTGGTAACTGGCAATAAGCAAACTTCTGAGTCTATAAGCAACACCAGACAAAAAGCACAAACTCATAATAAACAGGACCATGATCTCATGGTGTTTCCAGAGGCTGTTGCCAAAAAGAGGGTGGAAGATAAATTAAGCACTGTTGATATAGATAAAATGACCCATGCTGAATTAGAGAAACTGCTGCTAGATGAAAGTTTTGAATCTAGTAAAGTACCTGCATTACCAGCAACTCCTGTTCTGAGCCCATCTTTTTCTTCACCGTTTTATATTGGGCCTACTGGTCAAAGAGGACAGTGGACACCTCGGCTACCTGGGCCTGTGACTTGCACTTTACCTCCTATTTACCCATCAGCTTCTTACAATAAACAAGCTGGTGTATTTCAGAATGGCTTCCACCTAAGCATGTCCACCTATCCATCTACAGAACCTGTTTATCTTAGTCTTCCCGGGCGGTCTCAGTACATTTCATACCCATTGACAACTACTACCCCTTTCCATCCACGAGGAAGCTTGCCCATGTATCCTCCAACACTCACGCCAGAAATGGCAAAAGTGTTTGACAAAATAGCCAGCACCTCCAAATTCTTGAAAAATGGGAAATCCAGCACTGACTTAGAAATGACTGATTTTAAGTCTATAGTACCTAAACTACCAACCTCAGAAAACTCCAGTGATATTAGTAAATTTGATTGGCTGGACTTGGATCCTTTAAGTAAACCAAAAGTGGATAACATGGAGATTTTGTGTAATGCAGAGGATGATGCAAAGGTGACTTCGAGTACAATTGCAGAAGATCCATGGGATGCTGTGCTACTAGAAGAAAAATTGCTAGTAACGTGTCATCTTGAAAGAAAAGTGAATGGGAAATCCACTGCTGAGGCAACAGTTACAAGAAGCCAGTCTTTAAACATTCGAACAACTCAGCTTGCAAAGTTACAGGGCCAAACGCCACAGGTATAATCTTCATTATTTCAAATTGCATTGTTAAACTTTCTAATACTGATTCGATATCTTGCAAGATACTTAGGTGCAAATTTTAATCTGTTGTCCTTAATATAAACCATAAATGGAGTCTTTTTAAAAAACTATTGGGTAGGGTAAATCTTCAAATAAGCCAGCACTCATTGGACTGTTGTGTGTAATTTTGATGAATTTTGGAATAGTCAATACTGCTCTTTTAGAGTGATCCTAACTCAGTCTAATCCATTTTAAGTAGTTGCCTCCTAAGCAGTGTTTGTGGCTAACTGAAGTTGTGAAATGCATTTGCTATTCTGTGACCCCTTCAGTGAAAGGAAGTGTGTGATTGAGTGTTTTAAAGAAACAGTTTCTCTGGATTTTATGTTAAATCAATCACTACAGCAGGAATTACCATACAATCTTCATAAAATTTATGTAACATGAGGATCACCCAATACATACATTTCAACTTTTAACTCTGTAATTAAACAATAAGCATACTCAAACTGTTGCCCTTGCTCCTGGAACTCAGACACCTCAGCGAAAATTATTAGGCAGATAAGTATATAAAGTTCCCCACATTCATGTTCTGAATGAAAATATCCAATAGCTGTAATGAGTAGCTGCAGTTTTGTTGTCCTGTTTTTAAATTCTATTTAACAAGTTCAACTTTGAGCATGCCTGTCACCAGTGAATTCTAATCTCTTCTAAATCACTCCTGAGGGCACATCTACACTAAAAGCGCTACATCAGCGCAGTTTCACTGCTGTACTGCATCTGATGAAGACTATCTATGCTGATGCTCTATGCTCACACCCATGAGCAACATAAGTTTAACTTAAGCGGTTGTGTGGACCTACCCTCAGAAGCAGCTAAATTAGAACCTCTGATCATTATGGACCAATTTGGGGGTCATGTAGTAATTTTTGTTGTCAGAAGAGGTCATGGTGCAGTGAACTCGTGGAGGAGAGCAGGGATTCCATCCTTTGCTCTCTTCTAAATATCTTGAAGATTGAAATGATTCAGAGCAACTTAACTGCTAATGTATGCCATTGGCCTGACTTTCAGAGTTGCTGAGCATGCACAACTCCCTTTGAAATTAGAGATACAGGTGGTCAAAACTTCTGACAATATCATAAGCAGACAATAGGCTGCCTGCCCAAGCAGTTATGTCAGTGAAAATTTACATTCCATGCTTTCAAAATCAGGGCTGCAATCCATATTGCACAATCAAGTCAATGATTAAAAACAAATAACTTTAATATTAAAGTTGATCTGCCTGCCAAGAGAAAATATTGGGTGTTTTTATGATGTATAAAGTAAGCACAAGTTTTTTTTCCCCTCCCCAGAAGGTTCCTTTACTTGGATATATCTCAGTGTCAAGTCTAGTAGTCTTCCTCTCCTTTTTTTTTTTTTTTTTTTTTTTTTTTTTTCCCCTTTGGTTGGAGGATTTAATGGATAGCTTAAATCAGTTATCACTAGGGCTGTCAAGCAAGTAACAGAATTAATTATGCAATTGAAAAGATTAATCATATGAAACAATAATAGAATACCATTTCTATAAATATTTTGGGATGTTTTCTACATTTTCCAATATATTTTCAATTACAACACAATACAAAATGTACAGTGCTCACTTTATACTTTATTTTTACAGTGTAGATATTAATAAAAATATTTTTCAGTTCAGTTAATACAAGTACTTTAGTGCAGTCTCTGTCAAAAGTTGAACTTACAAATGTCAAAATGTGTACAAAAAATAACTCCATTCAAAAACAAAATGTAAAACTTTAGAGCCTACAAGTCCACTCAGTCCTACTTCTTGTGCAGCCAATTGTTGAGAAGCTAGGGTTTTTTGTTTTCTTTTAACACTTGCAGGAAATAATGCTGCCTGATTCTTCTTTACAATGTGATGTGAAAGTGAGAACGGGGTCGCATGGCACTGTTGTAGCTGGCGTTGCAAAATATTTATGCGCCAGATGCGCTAAAGATTCATATGTCCCTTCATGCTTGAACCACCGTTCCAGGGGACGTGCATCTATGCTGATGGTGGGTTCTGCTTGATAACCATCCAAAGCAGTGCAGACCAATGCATGTTCATTTTCATCATCTGAGTCAGATATCACTAGTAGAAGGTTGACTTTTTTCTTTTTTGATGGTTCATGTTCTATAGTTTTCGCATCAGTGTGTTGCTCTTAAGATTTCTGAAAGCATGCTGTACACCCTGTCCCCCTCAGATTTTGGAGGGCACTTCAGATTCTTAAACCTTGAGTCAAGTGCTGTAGCTATTTTTAGAATTCTCACATTGGTACTTTTTGTATTTCCTCAAATCTGCAGTGAAAGTGTTCTTAAAATGAAAAACATGCTGGGTCAATTATCAGACTGATATAACATGATATATATGGAGAAATACAATTCTCCCCCAAGGAGTTCAGTCACAAATTTAATTAATGCATTATTTAATGAGCGTCATCAGCGTGGAAGGGCATCCTCTGGAATGGTGGCCGAAGCATGAAGGGGCATGCGAATGTTTCGCATATCTGTCACGTAAATACTTTGCAATGCTCTTACAAAACTGCCAGGCGAAAGTCTATTCTCACTTTCACATCACGTTGTAAATAAGAAGCAGGCAGCATTATGTTCCATAAATGTAAACTTGTTTCTCAACAATAGGCTGCACGAGAAGTAGGACTGAGTGGACTTGTAGGCTCTAAAGTTTTACATTGTTTTGTTTTTAGAGTGCAATTATGTAACAAATGTTTCTACATTTGTAAGTGGCACTTTCATGATAAAGAAATTGAACTAGGGTACTTCCGAGGTGAATTGAAAAATACAAATATTTTTATTACCATTTTATCATTTACAGTGCAAATATCAAGTGAGCACCGTACACTTTGTATTCTGTGTTATACTGTAAATCAATATATTTGAAAATGTAGGAAAACATCCAAAATAATTAAACAATAGAATACCAATTTAAATTAACAGTGCAATTAAAACTGGGGTTAATTTTTTGTTAATTGCATGAGTTAACTGCAATTAATCGACAGCCCTAGTTACTACAGAAATGTTACCTTTGCTGAAACTACATTCCTTGGATAAGCTATATAATTAGCAGACATCTTAAAGATATATAGGATTTCTTGTTTTAAACTGCTAGGAATATGTAGCCATGTGACTAGTTTTAAATCCTTGATGGGTGCTATTAATTACTTTAATGTGAAAAAAATTAAATCAGTTCAAAGCCGTTTACTATTTTCCAGCATTGCTAGAAATTTAATCAATGATTCTTGGCACAATGTGTCATGAATGCTGAGGCAAGGCAATAATTTTAAGTATTGTTGCATTGACTCATAATAATTCATGAAGATATACACTTCTTCCAGCAACTAACTACACACGTTTGCCAAGTGTATTGCTTTATTTACTTTATCTCCAGGAAAAAACATTAGCTTGGTGATTTAGACTTTCTGGTGTTTCTGTGAAAGTGCACTAAATTAAACTGGTCATACAGTGGCATTATAAAAATCAGTGGTGTCGCCATCTGAGAGGATATTACAGAATTACAAAGGGTCCAGAGAAGAGCATTGAGAATGATTAGGAAGGTGCAGGACTTTCATTTAAAGAGATTGAAGAGGCTGAAATTGTTTGTTTATCTTGAGAGAGGACATGATGCAGGTATACAAAATAATGAATGGGTTAGAGTATAGATTGGAAGCTTTTGTTGTCCTTGTCCTGTCATAACATACAGGTGACAAATTCAAAACTGATGTTTTTCCCACATTGCATAACTAGACTGGGGAACTCATTGTCACAGGATGCAGAGACCAAGATCTTGAAGGAATTAAATGTTTATAGGGATGAGAACAACCAAAGTTGTTCTTTAAATAAAAATATTGGAAGTGAGATGAAAACCGTGCTTCAAGCCTTACCTATTTTATTAGGGATTATGATGAGACCTTTGTGGCAGGCAGGTTATCTCCCATCTGCCTACTGTGGGGTTTCTTATGCTTTCCATTGAAAGAATCAGTGTTGACCACTGTCAAACAGGATGCAGGACTTGATGGACCAAGGGGCTAATTCAGTTTGGCAATTATACCTTTTTTAAATGGCCACATTTGCTTTCCTGAGCTGCCATCTCTCCAGAAAAGTCTTTCACTATAGAATTCCTCATACTTGTCAAAAGAGACAATAAAATCTCTAAAGACTTCAGCAGGAAATTTTCTGCTATAATTCCCCCTTACAGTCTGCAACGTCATACTTGTGGAAATTGTGACCACAGAAAAGGGATTTAGAGGATTTAGCTGCAATACTAAAGTAAAATTCAAATGCCTGCTTTGAGAATTATATCATACACTATCCACACAACATCCAAACGGAACAAAGGTATGACTCTTCTGCTGGATCTCTAAAATACTTGTTATAAAGTTAAATATATTTCTAAATTTGCTCCCTAAAATCTTCTCCAAGACGTTCCTCTAACCATGCTCTTTCTAGAAAAAGTATTGACAAAACAAAAGAACAAAATACTTGTCATCCTTAATTTTCTATTGGTAATATTCCTGGCATCTGAGTATTTCCTGCTGTTCTGGGCTGGTTGTCATATTTTGGAAGGCTTTTTCCCACCAGGATTCCCTCTATTTTATAAGAGACTAGAGGTTTGAAAAGCTGTGTGAGGAGTAGAATGTCAGTATAACTTTGTCTTCTGTGTAATTCTAACCTTTGATATCTGTGAACTCATTCTTCATGTAGTCTGTGTTTTAAAAACAAGGAAACTGTTTGCCTCTCTAACTTCTGTAGCCAGCCCTTTAACAATGACACCATATCGGATGTGTTTCCCAGAAACATCAGGTTCATCATGGCCTTCAGACACACTATTATGGCCTGTGATAAGTCAATTGTACTTGTAAATTGGATCAATATTTGGATGTAAAACCTCCTAAGAAAACCTGTGGTGCTACAGGAAGTTTGTGACTCATTTTATTGACAGTTTTCCTTCAGTCATTCCTAATACCTTGATTGAGTATTGGTTCAGTAATGTTGTGCTGGAGGAGCTGCCATATTTTGTATGATCAATAAAATGAATGTCTTGTTTACTGGTGGTTATCAGCAATCCCATAACATTTGTCCATAGGAATGGATTATTAACCCTAGTCAAACTTCAACTTGAGTGACTACATTCTGCCTCCCTAAACATCCCCCTGGAGTTCTAGTGGGGTGAGGTATTGTTTGGTTGCTGTCTTAAACAGTTGTGTGATGTTACCGAAATGGCAATGTTGTATCACATTATTGGAAGTGATCCCTGTGTAGATTGTACAGTACAGCTTGAATTGAAAGGTTTTGTCTAAATGCAAGATTACTCTTTTTTTGAAAACTTTGATTGTGGTTATAGCTTACTGGGTAGTGTTTTTCATAGAACAGGTCATCCTTTTCTTGGTGGATTACGTGTGATGAAACACTTTTACTTAAGCTATGCTGTGATATTCTTGACTTAAATTCAAGTGGTTTTTTTCCTTATTTGCAGTTTACATGATGTGAATTGAACCTTTATCATGGGTTTGCCTTCCTCTTTGTATGCTAACTTCCTGTTTCTTTGTGCGTGATTTGGTATTGTGTGTTGCTGACTTGATCACCTAACTTTGAAAAAGCTGTACTGGATTGCTGAGTTACTTAGATCATTACCTTGAAGTCCAGTCCACTTTAAAAAAAAAATAAAAAAATTAAAAGTAGTTGCAAGTGTTGCACCTGCAACCAAGTCCACATTCCAGTTTTTGTGATTTTTTTTTTTAGCCTTTGTCCAATTTCCTTAAATTGTACATAGGAACAGGGATTAGTAAAGTCCCAAACAGTGGAACTGACTATTATTCTATTAAATGCCCAGAGTAAACTGCTGATTTTTTTGTTCAGTTTAGTCTGTAACCTTTCAGCTAAAGTTAACGTTGTCACTAACTATAGCTGGTTAAAATAAATTTGACAAGTGATTTGTGGTCTCTTTAAGGTACAAGGCAAACTAATATATAAAATGTTTCCAAACTCAGTTTACAAAATAAACTGTTTATAAAACAACAAACAAAACTACTATGGACTTATTTACATAGCACAGCAACATGAGTTAGAGTGTGAGTGTATAGCACACCAATGTGCTTAACAAATAACTGGCTTATGTAGACACGATCATGAACTAAAAGTTCCTTAGTGCATATTAACATAATACCACTTCAGATGGGTCAGTTAGTGCACAACAAATCTAGAAATTACACCCCTCTAGTGCAGATTGTTGCATCATATAGACAACCTTATGACATGCAATTTTGAGAGCTGTAAACTTTTTGGTCTAGATCAGACAAGGTTGGATCACCATGTTTCTAGTCTGTATGTATGTTTAAGTAGTTCATTTAATACATCATGAATTTATACACTCATTTTGTCAGTATTTAATGAGCAGCTGTTACCAGTTGAGCAGGTTAATTAGAAACATGTTTAATTCAAGATTCAATATTTGAATATTAATAAATGTTAAGTTGACTTCCTGAAGTACTGGCAGCTACTGTTTCTACATGTATTACAGGGTTTTTCATAGAATTTTAAAACTTGAGGATGCAATGTGAATTACATAACTTACATTTTCAACTGCGCAGTACTATATATAATGAGGACCTCATTCTCTGCCACAAACGGAACCCCAGACTGATATAATTAACCCAGAGATGTTTACCCAATGCCAGAGGTTCCTCTGGTTGTGCAGAGATGACTTTACCACTTGTCTTCCATGATAACAGGAAAAATAGGGTGTGGTTGAGGGAAAGAGGATGGTGCCAGGATACCCCCTTGCCACTCTTGGCTGCATTTCAGCCGTCTAGGGTGATTGGTAGTCAGTGTAAGTTAGAGCAGATCTGAAACTGTCACAGCATAGACCTGCAGCAGGATAAAGTCAGTGTGAAGATTTATTTTAAGTTAGTTTCATGAATGCATGTGTATCCTGACCTGCTTTCTGTACAGATCTGCCTTGCCCCAGTCCTACCAATTTAAAAATGGCTTAGGCCATAATCGATGTAAGTAATTGGAGGCTAGCAGACAAGACATATAGTAAAATAGTTGAAAGACAGGCATCATGTGCAATCTTTCTCTTGCTTGTGGAAAGATGACTGGATTAATGTTTCTAAATTTCACTGAGAAGCATTAATCGTTACTTCCAGCATCAGTTTAGCTTCAATAGCAAAATGTCAGGATTGAGGCAGTTGAGGAAATCTTGGATGTGGGAGCCATGTCTAAGGGCCATTTTAATTTAGATAATCTAAAGTTAGGAGGAGGAGAGAGATCCGCTGATCAACTTTGTATTGAAGTGTGACTGTCAAGCACATTCCTATGTACTTTGTATGTATGTCTTTAAACAATCACACCAGAGATCTAGCAGAGAAACGGTCAAGTTACTGCTTCTAGTTATTCTCCTTTGTTTTAACTAGTGTACAGGAGAACGATGCTCGCTATGCAATGGCTCCATATTTTGAGGTGGTTCTAGCAATTTTCTGCTAAAAATTAATTGAATTGTAATTTAAATATCTTGCAGAGAAGTATTAAAGGTAAAATGTGACTAATCAAAACATCCCAAAAGATAAAACTTTTCAAAGTAACTTCCGTGTTTAGCGATGGTATAATATGTCTGAAGTTTAGTGTACTTTTTTAAAAGTATTTCTTTAGATTTACCTTTTCAAAGCTTGAAACACATTCTAAAAAGACATAAGTTACGAGCTGCCCCAATGTGACTATATATGAGTAACCCTTCCCTGCCCACCAATCCAATGCATTACGCAAGTCTTTCATAGGGCATCAATTCTTCCTAAAAAGCCTTGAAAAAGATGAGGCTTGCAGAATGTTCTGGGGGGGAAAGCAAATGTGCACTGTCCAATCCTGAGTGTATTTGAGTTCCTGAATTGAGTGGCCTTCCATTGTATGCACTGTGTCCACAAATATAAATGGGGGCTGCTAGCTTGGGCACTTCGTCATTTCACCTGCTTTCTCTAGAGAAAGAGAAGCATTGTCTAAGGCAGTGGTTCTCACTGTAAATGTTTGTGGCCTGTCACAACCAAGTAAACAGTGTGGGGGTGGAGACCTTGGGGTAGTTTTGGTCAGATCCTGCCCAGTATTCACCCCACAGTGGCAGCTCCTGTGTTGTGGGGCTGGCTGCACTTGGCTGTCAGCTCTGTGCATTGCACCCTCCGGGATTGCAGCGCCACTCAGGTTTGGCCCTGCCCCCTGACTAGATCAAATTTTGTGAGTGGAGTTGTGACCTGGCTCATGGAGCTTGAGTGCCACTCACTTAAATTTGGCCTACCCAGACACCTGTTGTCATGGTGGCTGGGCCAAACCTGAGTGGTGGTGGGACCCCAGAGGTTGCAGTTAGGGATGTAAAAGGTTAACTGGTAAGCATTAGGCTTACCATTAACCAACCTTAACTGGTAACCCCGTGCATGCCAGCCAGAGCAGCCCCAGCCCTGGTGGCCCCATGCAAGCAAGAGGGACCCCAGCCACACTGGGGCAGCCTCAGTTAAACAATATAATTTTAATCATTTAACTGGTTAACTTTCTTAAACAATATTTACATCTCTAGTTGCAGTGCCTGGATCAGGGAGGTGAGCCCAGCCAACCCTGTGGGACAGGAACTGCCACACGACCCTTGGAAACATTCTGGTGACCCAATTTGGGATTCTGACCAGTGGATTGAGAAACCCTGGCCTAAAGTGCACAAGACCACAGTACCTTGTTAGATGAAACTTCTAACTAGTCTTTGTGTTCAGTCCTTTGAATTTGGAGAATTGGAACTCCCTTCAAGGGATCTCAGACACAAATAATCTTCCCACCCTTGCAAATCTTATTGCTTGGTTGGAGAGAGTGGCCAAAAACATCATGGCATTGGAATTATTGAGAGAGAGAGTGAGGCCAATACCTCTACCTTTACACTGCCCTCAACTACCAACAAATAAGGAAGAAAGTTTTGGTTGACTGCAATCAGCAATTCAGACTTCATCATTCTTTATGGTCTTATTTCAGATGAGTCATTTTGAACATTTTTCCTTCACTGAGATCTGGTTTAATGACACCTACAGTACCCTTTAACATGCTAGTCACCCACAGTCTTCTCACTGTAACTCAAATCAGAAAGGATCCTAAAAAGTAGAGGAGTAGTCTTATTACCCTCCACATTGGATTTAGAAGATGCACTACTCCGAAGGAAAAACGTTCGAATGCCTTGATATGAGACAAAAGATATAAGACCAGTAATTGCAAGTGAAACAACAAATTCAAATTACCAGTGCTTCCTTTAGAGAATCAAATCTCTTATCTTGCTGAAAACTCTGATAGCAAATTGGTATAGTTGCAGGCTACCACACTTGATATCTGAAAAGCTGCTTTCGCCATTAAAATAAAGCTAGTGGAGATAGGTATTTTGCAGTTTTTACTACAGTGTAATTTAACACTGTTTTGAAATATCAAAGGTTGGCTTTACACACACTCAATAACGTGAATAAAAATTCCTTACTATATAATAAACAGTATATTGCATCCACAGAAGCATAGGTGCTTACACGTAATGCCTAAATACACTGATAAGAGTAACCCAGCAGATCAAGATTGATTGATTAAACAGGGCCAGTTTGTTTGTGTGGTAAGTAACATGCACAGTTGAATGAAGAGCAAATGCCAATTGTGCATGTCTCTTCATAGTGTTTATTTTGCATGAAGTAGAACATTTTTCTGCTATGGCATGGCTATGTGACACAACTGTGCCTTAAATTGGAAACAAATGCATGATTAAAGTAACTGGTTCAAAAATGCTACAGTGGCAGAAGGCTCTAAAGCTAAAATCCTAATAAAATGTGTAACTTCAATATAATCATATTTATACATACGATAGCTTTATATTTAAATAGCTTTATCTGGTATAACAGATGTACATTTTTGCCAAGAGATGAACTTGAGATTTTTACAGAGTTCACTAACAGCAGCTGTCGGAATGTTTGTGCAGGTTATTACATGAAAACGTTGCACTGATTTCTGAAATAAACTCACTTGTATCTTTAGTCTACTACCACAAAAGGTACTTGTATTTTAGACCTTAGAAGGTTAAAGTAGAAGTCATAAAATTGGAACTAATATATGATTAAACATTCCCATTGAGAATTGAACAGTAACGTTTCAGCTTCTTCAGGAGTAACTATAGATAGTCAATTTCTTCCCTTTCCGTTGCCTGGAGTATTGAGAGTAGTTGAGGAGGGCAAACATTCCTCTGTATCCCCATAAATAGTCTTTTACCTATCTGCTCTTGAGATAGTATCTGGTCAAGAGTTGGTCTTACTAGCACAATGCTTAAATTCCCAGTGACCTGTTTGCATCAGGTCTTCCAATATTTCTGTTGCTTGATCAGAACTGGTGTCAGTAACTTACAGTTGTAGTCAATAACACCTCACCTCAGCAGTGTTGCCACCCTCCTTGCCTGAAGGCTGAACATGTTTCAAAAAGGTCAGGGGCCTAAATTAGTATTTGTGGGGGGCACAGATTTCTTCTTTGTTTTTTTCTGTTCCATTTATGCTATTTAACCAGTCTGAGGGGAAACTTATGTCATCCCAAAATTCCCCTTCAGGAAGTCTTAGTAACTGTAGTGTTAACATACCCTTCTGCATCAAGAGTTTGTTAACTCAGGCAAGGAAGAGGGAATGGCTAGAGCATCTTTCTTCTGCTGGGGACAGCCAAAGAATGTTCTTCTGAGGAGACTGTCCACTAGAACATCCCCAGACTGTTGGGTCAGAGAAGCAGAAATCTTTAACTGGTGGATTCTAAGCTGCTTTCTTCTCCCATGTGCATGTTCTCCCTTCCTTCCCCCCAGGCCTCTGTGGGAAGGAAGCCATCCTTTGCTGCTTGATGCTTGAGTAGGCTCAGGCATAATAAGTAAAGCTTCTATCATGTGCTTCCTGGGGCTCCCACAGTGTCACAGGGGAGCAGGTAGTGGAGCAACCACGGCTGCTGCAATTATTTTCCCCAAGATGTAGTGCAGGGGTGGGCAAACTTTTTTTTTTTTTTGGCCTGAGGGCCACACTGGGTTTTGGAAATTGTATGGAGGGCTGGTTAGGGAGGAGTGTGGCCTTGCCCCTGCCTCCTATCCACACACCTGCTTCTGGCCCCCCTGGACTCCTGGCCCATCCAGCCCACCCCCAGAACCCCTGCCCTGCGCTGCCCCATCCAACCCCCTCCTCTTTCCTGACTTCCTCTGCCCTGTCCAACTGCCCCTGGAACCCTCACCCCTGACTGCCCCCTGCCATCCCATCCAACCCCCCTCCTTCCTGACTGCCCCCCCCTGGGGCCCCAACCCCTATTCACACCCTTGACCCCAATGCCAAACTCCCCTGTCCTGTATCCAATCCCTGCCCCCTTACTGCGCTGTTTGGGGCACCAGTGGCTGATGGAGCTGCAGCTGCACTGCCCGGCTGGAGCCAGCCACGTGCCACGCAGCACAGAGCACCGAGTCAGGCAGGGCTCTGCAGGTGCCCTGCCGCCCAGAGCATTGGGCTGGTGGCAGAGCAAACTGAGCTTGCAGGGGAGGGGCTCCCGGGCCAGGAGCTCAGGGGCTGGGCAGGAGGGTTCCGTGGGCTGTAGTTTGCCCACCTCTGGTGTAGCATGTGTCCCAATGTGAGAACTATTGAACTGGGAAGAGACAGCAGTTGCTCAAGGTATTGCTGCCTTGCATCTGGGCTGCAGTGGTGCTTTCTTCTTAGTAATGGGGCTGATTCAAACACTTCAATTTAAAAATTGCTGGAAATAAATCGGAATCCTCTGAACACAGTTGCCCTCAAAGACTGCAGTGTGGAGTCTCAGGGGTCACAGGGAGAGCACTACTAGAGCTCATACAGAATGCTGAAAGTTACTGATTTGTGACTAGTGCCATTCTTCTTACAGCCATTATTCAATTCATTCTGCCCTCTGACCAGGTGGAAGTTGTACCATGTCATAAAATAGAGAATAGACCTAATGTCCTCTCTTGGCATTCCCCTAATAAAATGGGATAGAAAGTACAAGACTGACTATCATTGTATGTGTGCAGTATCTGCTACATTTACTTAGGCCTGGCCTACACTGGCGGGGGAAAACAATCTACGATTCGCAACTTCAGCGACGAGAATAGCATAGCTGAAGTAGACATATCTTAGACTTAGAATCACTCACTTTGCATCCTCGCAGTGTGAGATCGATGGCTGCTGCTGCTCCCCCGTCAACTACACTTCCACCTCTTGCCGTGGTGGAGTTCTGGAGTCGATGGCAGAGCGACTGGGGATTGATTTATCCACATCTACACTAGACATGATAAATCAATCCCCAATAGATCCATCACTATCCGCCAATCTGGCAGGTAGTGCATTTGGAGAGTTAGCTGTCTCATATCTTGGCTATAAACAGCTATCTAAGCCAGATTACATGCTTCCATGAGTGTTGCCTTTCCAATTTGCTAATGTTGCAAAGAATCAGTTCTGATTATTTAAATTGATACAAAACCAAGTAAATCATAACAAACATTGATTTTCTTATTACATGTGTTTGCTAATATCTGTAAATTCACATTTCATGTAGCTGAAATCTAGTTGGGACACAACATTGCTTTGAGGTTTGACTAGTGATCTGAAGATTTATGGGAGTATGTTTTCAACCAGTTTAAAGTTTTGTTTTATCCTTTAACTGTAGCAAGACAATGGGACCACTAGCCTGACAACAGAAAATGCACTTCTCCAAGATATAGAAGGGCGAAATCAAGAGCTGGCAGCTTTTTGTCAAGCAGTTACCAAGTAAGCAGTTACTGATTGCAAATTAATTCTCAAATAATTAAATGGTGGTGTGTGTTTGTCCTGAGGTTTGAAATAAATATCCAAGTTCAAATATCATGAACTTCCAGTAATGTTAACAGGACTAGCCCTGCACATTTTGCTGCGTTAGGCAAGCTTCAGTATGTCTTTCTCCTCACATCGGTCTGTTCTGTCCAACCCCTTTTCCTTTCTTTCTTTGGCGCATATTTTAGCATTTTTGGCATTGTTTTCTGTTTAGTAAATGTCTCTTGCCTGCTCTTTTCTTTTTGATCTACTGATATGACTGAGCGTATTCACTTCCTGTCTCTTCCTGTTCCCCTACACACATTTTTCTAAAGTACAGGTTCTTCTTTTCCTTCTTTGTCTCTCCTTTCCTTTTCTATTCCTTGCTTTCACTTGGTTTTTCAATCTCTTCTCGAAGTTTTTAATTCTTACCTCTTCCCAATCAGTTCCTCCCTTCTCACCCTCCCAACGAGCCCTATCTCTACACTTGAAATGCATTCAGTCAGTCGTTGTCCCCTGGCCCCAACTCCAGACACACAGGCTGCTGCCACCTCCTTCAGACAGGCATAAACTTCTTGAGGAAAGATGTCCTCGGCCTTTGCCCTCCCTGGGCAAGAGACCTGAAATCCAGGCTGACTGCAATGATCAAACCTCAACTTGTTCTCTGATCTAGTCTCTCACCAGGGAGAATGAGTTGTCTTAGTTTCTGTTTATTACTGGTATTGGAGAAAGAGGTATCGGGGAGCAGGGAGATGCTGCTCAAGGGGAGCAGAATAAAGCAAGGAGAATGTAAAGACCTACGAGGAGAGAGAGAGACAAAGAGAGGTAATAAGGGAGACTTTGTCTCTCTCTCTTCTCCCCCTCCCCGACTTGCTTTTCTGCTGCTCCCTCAACCTTTCCTCTGTGACCAACTACATGATTTGCAGACAGGGTAGGGCAAGTCCTACATGTTCTTGGATCATTTAAGAAGTGGAATCCTGAATATTTGGTTTGTCTTAAGATCCTTACAATTTTGTATCTGTACTTCAATAGCAATCTCTGTTTTAGTTTGTTTTGGTGGACTGGGTATTGCATGATCTCAGAATCTGTTTGCTTTAAAACTATTCACAAGATCCTGAATATATTGTATTCTTTGTAGGGATGTGTCTGTGAAAGATGCATCCAATTAGTCAACTAGTATTGCTTTGAATATTTCATTCGCTCTGGTCGCTCCATCTCAAAAGTGACAAAGTAGACAAAGGTCAAGAGAAAGATGACAAAAATGACCTAAAGGCATGGAATATTACTCTTCAGAGCAGGGACTCCTTTCTTTTGAATTTGGAAAGCACCTAGCACATTCTGGGTGCTATTATTATAAGTGTAAGATTTTTCTGTATATTT
This sequence comes from Gopherus evgoodei, assembly GCF_007399415.2. Taxonomy (NCBI): domain Eukaryota; kingdom Metazoa; phylum Chordata; order Testudines; family Testudinidae; genus Gopherus; species Gopherus evgoodei. The sequence goes on along the minus strand of NC_044325.1, from coordinate 107,938,054 downwards.
AAATGCACTAATTAGGAATATTTAGTTTAAAGGAAATTAAGACCTAAAAAGTAATGAATGAGATAGAGATTGTCGGTTGCTATCATTTACTCCTTCTCCAAATACAAAAAGGGGTATACCTTTATTTCATTGGGTAACTTTGTATTCTTTCTTCAGTTTTATTTACACAACTCATAATTAACCTGTGGAACTCACTGCTACAAGATACTGAGGCAAATCGTTTTGAGTATTGGATAGGAATAAGAATGTTTTTTAACATATTACAATTAAATATATCCACTTCAAGACTTAAACCACTAACAGCTCTTCTGTAGACTGCCATATAAGGGATTTCCATTTTTCTCTGAAGCATGTTGTTAGTCACTGTCAGGATACTTAACTACACAGGTAGGATACTTTGCCAGATAGACCAGTATAATTCCTCTGTTCCTAATGTCCAGTAATATTGCTGTAATGTCAGCAAAAAGTTAGTGACTTTAAATATTCTGCCTAATTCGTAATAGCATTTTTTTGGTAGCTGCTTCTGACTGAAAATAAAGTTTACTTCTGAGAACATTTTCTAACAAATGAGGGGGGAAAAATTATATACCTCTCTCTCATTAGCAATTTGGTTTACAAGACTTAAACAAAATGAGCTCCCTTTTCCTCAAATTTTTTTTGCCCTTAACTTATCTCCTTTTTATTGCTTCTTTATTTAAATTTCAGTGTTTGCAATAATCTGATTTGAACAGTATATGTCAGCAGTGCCCAAAGACTAAACATTTTAGAGTGCTTTGAGGACTTGTATTACAAAAGTATTGGATTTTTTTAGCTATGAAAATTAGTTGTCTTATGCAGATGTTACAGTATAGTTTGCTCTCTTAAATTGTAACTTAAAGTTAAACATGGAAATGCAGAACATCATGCAAATATCAAGATAATGGGTATCAATGAGCTTAACATGTGAAAGTAATCTCTTGCTCCAGCATACACGCGGTAATTTTAAACTAGTTGCTCATCTGTTTTGTTATGGGCAGTTTTGGGGTGCAAAGAGCAGACAAGTCAAATGTTTCTGAATCTACAGCTTTAATTAAGAATGAAAAAGCATTTTCAACTTGTTGGCCTTTGGTACTACTTTCAGACAAGTCCATTGCAGCGCATGACAGACAAGGGACTTATACATAGACTATTTCATTAACTAATAAAACCCTTTTTGTTTACAGATTGAGGACCAACTTTCCCTATAACAATCGGCACACAAATCCAGGCTTTGTGCTGAGTCCAGTCATGCTGCAAAGAAATATAAGTAGGGAGAATGCCAGTATCAAGATTTCTATAGAAATTGAAGGATTCCAACAGCCAGTAACATTTACATGTGATGGTAAGTGTTTCCATTTTATAGTTCACAGTTCATTTTTGTAGTTCAACGGATTACTAAATTATTTTAATAAGTTACTTATTCCTTTGAATTTAAGTGACTTCTGAAAGTCTTAATTATAAATATTGAGATGGCACACTCATTCCAAACCTTACTTTTTTGGTACTTAATGCCTTTTCATGGAAAATTTTCCTTTTGGACTTTACTCATCCTAGTTGTGAATTAATTTATTTTTATTTTTTTATTCAAATATATTTGAAAACACTGAAAGCTATTCAGATTTCACTGAAAGCTGTTTGAGGCTGTCTACAGGGTCAGATAGACATCCTTGCATAATGTAATATTCTGCTCACACTTCAAAAGTTAGTTTTGCAATTATAAGGGCTAGAGATTTTTGACTTAAATTAATCATTTAGGTTTTGGAGCACATGATGGCAGTCATCAAAAAAGTGTGGATTCAGCAAGACCCTTGCAAATCAGCCCAATTCAGTCACAAACAGTGCTCTGGGAATTAAAGTCTAACCTGTCTTGAAGGCAGCAAAGATTATGTCCCAAGACTGCACGATATATTAAAACTCAGCCATAAATGTGGGTATTAACTTTTAGCAATCCTCGGTAAGGAAGTTAGGTGACAACTGCTGTTATCTGTCCTACCTGAACAAGCAGGAAATACTGAATGGCATGTGGAAGGAAAGAATCTGGGCAGCTAAGAATCTTTTCCCTGAGGGTTAATTATCTCATAGGCAGCAGGTTTAAATTAATAGGCAGCAGGTTCAAAACAAATAAAAGGAAGTTGTTCACATAGCGCACAGTCAACTTGTGGAACTCCTTACCTGAGGAGGTTGTGAAGGCTAGGACTATAACAGCATTTAAAAGAGAACTAGATAAATTCATGGAGGTTAAATCCATAAATGGCTATTGGCCAAGGTGAGTAAGGAATGGTGTCCCCAGCCTCTGTTTGTCAGAGGATGGAGATGGATGGCAGAAGAGAGATCACTTGATCATTGCCTGTTAGGTTCACTCCCTCTGGGGCACCTGGCATTGGCCACTGTCGGTAGACAGCTACTGGGCTAGATGGACCTCTGGTCTGACCTGGTACGGCCATTATTATGTTCATAAGAAAATGGGTGTCAGAGCACTCCCCTGGTGTTCTTCTCTGCAGTAGCTGAAACTGTAGACGCTTAGAATTTTTACGTCCTTCACAAATGCCAAAGTACACTGCTGTTGTAGCTGCTACATTAGGCAACTCCGAATGAGAACATGTGGAACCTCAACTTCCTGTATTGGTTTCTACCAGCATATGGATATTTCCACTGTGAATAATAGACTCTTCTGCGAGATATGAGAGAGAGCACTTTCTTTGCTATAGAGCACGGGTTCCCAAACTTGGTTCGCAGCTTGTTCAGAATAAGCCTCTGGCAGGCTGCGAGACACTTGGTTTACCAGGTGCAGCTGCTCGTGGCTCCCAGTGGCCACAGTTCACCATTCTTGGGCAATGGGAGCTGCGGGAAGCAGTGGTTTTCTATGTTATTTGTCAGAGCTGTCTCCTGGTCCCTTAGTAACATACTTTAATTTTCTTCCATTAAAGTTGGGTCTAAACCAGTGTTCCAGTACAATAAGGATTCCTGTTTGAGATGAAAATTTCTGTGTGGTGTGTTTTGGGTTTTTTTTGTTTTTTTTTTAAAAACAGTGAGTTCTCCTGTCGAGCTTATAATAATGCAGGCACTTTGCTGGGTACATGATGACTTGAATGAAGTGGACATTAGTAGCTATATCCTGAAAGTCTGTGGTCAAGAAGAAGTTCTACAGAAGTAAGCCAACTTAATTTTTATTAATGTTTTAACTGTCACTCAGTTCAGAACAGTTACTAGAAAATCTATCCATTAAATGTGTAAAAGTAAATTTGCAAAATTTGAATTTAATGAATATTAGAATTTGAATATTACTACTTTTCCTTTGTAATGGGGGAGTACAGGGGAGGAAGTGTGTGTGCATAGGTACTATGTCCCTGCAGATTGATTGATTGATCTGGAAACTGGCTTTTCTGTTCTAGCATGTATTAGCCTTTTGTGCTGTACTACATCATACGATGATCAGTTCCCGTTTCTATATTCATTCCACTCTCCTCATGAGAGTAATCCTTCAAAAGTTACACTGGTCTTTGAGCTTCTTCTGGCTTGGTTACGGTAGCTGTTGTGTGACTAACTGAAGTGGGGATGACACAGTCCGGGGGAGGCATTTAAAAAGCTATAGAATTTTAAAGTTGCTTGAGTACCACACTGCATTTCAAAACTGTTAAGTACCTCTTTGCCTGGTCAGCAAATAAATGAGACAACATTTTTAGGTCTCAGTATGTCTGCTCTTCCCTGCACTGAATTCACTTTTTAACTTTATATAAATCACCTTATTTGCCTCTCCAGGGCTAGTTTTCACACTTCAGCTCATATTCATTTTCTTACCTGAACTTCCTGTTTTCTGAGCCTTCTTCATTAGAAACTGCTGTTGGTGGATAAAGTGCTGATTTAAGCAAGAGGCTGTCAGATCATAAGGGGTTGAACGAAGTTCACACTTGCTTCAAGTTCAGTAAAAGCTAACTTCGGGGTTTGGAAGGTTGCCTTGTAATGAGAATCCTGTTTCCACTAAGGCTGTTTTCATGATCCTAGACTCTGATGAACATCTTGCAAATCTTGTCGTGTGTTGGATCATGATATAGAAATGGAAGTGATATATCAGTTGTTTTGGGGTTTGTAGCCCCTCCTACTCACTTTAAAAATAAAAGTGCTGTGGAGGATTAGACTGAGTTAGGAGGCCTACTCATCAAAATACAAGCTACATTTGCATTCTTTATTGATGATAGATTCTAGTTACATGTATATATTGTCATTTGGGAAAATTTAGGAAAAAATGTTTTGGCTTTTCTGCCTTTAACAGGCTTTAGGCCTTTTCCTAAATTGCCTTCTCGCCTCTCTTGAGGCTGTGATATAAGGATCCCCCCCGAGTGGCCTTTTTACTTCTGAATGCTCTTTCAAATACGATGTGGAACACACTTGGAAAACTTACGTAGTCATTTCTAAACTATCATAGATAAGTAGTATTTTGGGCTGTTTTCTGGGTTCATAACCAAGGGGGAAACCTCACTGCACAAGTGAAAAGTAGGAGGAAATTAAACTGGGGGTTAGAGAATCTTAAGCATTCTGTGGTATGACTGAGGTTCTCAAATTCTTCATGGATTTGAAAGAAAAAAATTCAACAACCAAATTCTCCTTTGTTTCAAATCTGTGAAGAAGGCTTTGTAACTGGAATTTCTTGCTTCTCTTTGTGGATAAGAATTTTAAAGAGACTTGTGTTGTATGGGATCTGTTTCCTGTTAATATCTGAGCACATGCTGGGATCCCATATCCTGCAAAGTGAGGGGAAACGAAGATAACTTGAGAAGCTTCCTAGAAATCTCTCTTCCTCATCTAAATCATGTGGTGAATGAGTGCTTGTATGCAGGCTTCTAGGGTCTTTGACTATAATGAGAGAATAACATAGTTTTCAGCTGCTATTCAGATGTCAGCAGCCTGGTAAATTAATCTGTAGGCATAGAAGGAATTGATTTTTAAATCAGAATTAAGATGTACTCTTAAATACTCTTTTGGAATTGGCAGTTGACCATGCACACTTCTGGAATTCTATAAATTGTTAAATTTTAAGATCACCTACATCCTGTGGTAGTCTTAATTCTCTTCAACGGCTGAAAATTCAGAGATGTTCTGCAGGACTAATGCTGAATCAAGATATTAATGTCTAACTTAGATCTTTGTTGTTTTTCAAAGCATTTCTAAAGGATGAGGATTCAGGGCTATCTTGAATATTTGAGTGCTGGTTTAAAAACATTTTTTGCATATTTTGAAATGGCGGGTAACTACAGTATTCATTCATTTAACAGTAAGCACTGTGTAGGAAGTCATGAATACATTCAGAACTGTCGAAAATGGGATGCAGAGATTAAACTGCAGCTCTTGACCCATAGTGTAGTGTGCAGAGATCTGGCACGAACAGTAAGTACAAATTAAACTTCCAGTTACAATAATCCTGACTTTTATGTTGCTGAAACTGTATATGTAATGTTGCCATGCTGGAAGGGGAAGGTGTATATACCTCCAAATGGTAGTTTAAAAAAAAAAAAATCCAAAAAGGATTTACAAATCAATGTAATCTCTTAAACCTCTGGATTGGATTTTGAGAGCGTAAGAAGAAACAACAAAGGTTTTTATGGTCTTTATATGCTTGCTGACACGTTTTAAAGGGGATGGAAGTGGTGGTCAGTTAGTGATATGATTGACACATAACTTTGTTACGTGAGTAACAGAGTGTAGTTAATCCACATAGTGTTGTGCTGGACTTTTTCTCCTCTGAATAGAGGAAATAAATTAAACACGTATGGATAACTGTACCACTTTAGAGTAACTTTTCAAGTGGGAATTGATGTTTGTGTAGGAGTGAGTAGAGATGGGGCTGGTCTTTTTCAACTGTCTCCTTTCTGAGTTAGGAAACCTCCCCACCACTGCTCTCCCACCTGCCCCAACCAAGAAGAAAGCAGTGCTATTGAATAAGGCTGATTACTATTTGCAGAAATTAAGCCAATTACACAAACAGGGCCCCTTCCACTTGCAGGATTCCACTGAGGGCAGGTCATGAATAACTGAATACTAAACTGGCTCTCATGAAAAGTGGACTCTAAGAATCCGTCAAGTCCAATTGTTTTTGTGGAAAATCTATTCCAAAATGTCTTGCAATTTTTGGCTTATATTTATAGAAGTAAAGAATGGTCATCTGGATAAAGCACACACCAGAAGAGAGATCTGGACTTCTGTGACTCTAGGAAACGGAGGCACAGAGGGATCAATCTGTGCTTGCCTACCTTAAAGGGATGTTGAGGTTTCGTTTGTTTTCAAACTGCTTAGAGGGCCTCAGATGGAAAATATTTTTGCAGTGGGAGCTGCTGGATGTAATCAGTGGGAATCGCTGGGTGCTCCAGTGTTTCTGAGAATTGAGTCACTTATTTAAGTGCTTTAAATATGGATTTAGCAGCGTAACTTTAGGCATCCATTTTTAAATATCTTGACCCAGTTGCTTTTTACAGTCTTTGCATCTAAAAATATTGTATCTAAAATACTGGTTTACATTTATAACTTGAATGAAGGGAACCGTTTTTTCATGTCAAATACTGACTGAATTACCAATATTTTCTCATTACTAGGACGAAGATGATAGGACACCTACAAATTTAACAAAACACCTCTACAAAACAGAAAAGCCTTTCAGAGAAAATATTTCAAGGTAACTGTGTAATTTACAGCCTTCATGATAAAGTCATCTTCTGCTAAATTTTCAAACAATTTACTATATTTGCCTTTAGTGAGAAGGTGGTATATAGTATGAAATTCCACTTGTACAGTAATTAATCATGTATTCCAGGGGTTCTGTTGAAGAGCTCCTAGAGGCTTACCATACTCAAACTGACATGGTTCTTAAAAACGAGGTAAGATACTCCTTTTTTTTTTTTCTAGAACAAATTCTCCTTCAAATAGTGCTATACTAAAGCTTGCATAAGAATGATCTTGTAGTCTTTATATGCATCTTAACTCACCTTCTTGTATTGAGAGAGTTACAAAAACACTAATGGCATTTAAACCAAAAACTAACAAGGTCTTTCAGTTCTCCCTGTTAAAATCAGATCCCAAGTTCTAGGCTTTCAGATCTCCTTTCATGTCTCTCTTCCTCATCACACACAATTAAAATAATTGGTCATCTAACCATAAGGGTAAATGGTGTGGTTTTCCAAGCATTGCATGCCAAGTAATTTTATCCCCTAAAGTGCTAAAAATGTATAGCCTAGAGCAGGGGTAGGCAACCTATGGCACATGTGCAGAAGGCGGCACACAGCTGATTTTTCCGTGGCACTCACGCTGCCCGGGTCCTGGTCCGGGGAGCTCTGCATTTTAATTTAATTTTAAATGAAGCTTCTTAAGCATTTTAAAAACTTTATTCACTTTATATTAAAGACTTATAGAAAGAGACCGTCTAAAAATGATAATGTGTTATCAGCACACAACCTTAAATCCGAGTGAATAAATGAAGACTCAGCACACCACTTCTGAAAGGTTGCCGACCCCTGACCTAGAGAAATAAGGGCAATAGGCCAGATCTTAATGATTGTATCTCATTGCCAGTTCAGAGATGATACCTCCTGGTTTTTAGTCCTTTTTTGGCTCTTAACATTCCTTAGAGGACAGCGTGACTAAAGAAAAGCAAAATACTCATACTTGCTAACTATGAAAAACTGAAAATCCTATGAAACTGAAGGAAGTATTTAACTTGGTTATTTAGATGGTCGTTAAATAATTACTCATTTATAAAAGCAATTTTTTTTCTTAAACTCATCAACTCACTGTAGGGAACAGTCTTGAAACAGGCAGCTTAATTAAAATTGAGAGTCTTGTACTTAAATTAAATCCTACTGTTTCGTTTTGTTTACTAAGATTAGACTATGTATTCCTGGAGAGAGAGAAGCTAAACAATCTTTTGCTTAACAGGAGAAACAGTTAGTTAGTATCTTAAACGACAATAGTATTTACATATCACCTTAAAATAAATTTAAGGTTATAACTCAAATCTAATCTACTGATAGTGCTTTTACACACTCGGGCTCACCACTAGTGTTGAATTCTTGGAGGTGGTGTCATATTGCAATGTTGAACTGGAAGATTATTTCTTCTTGATGCAACATGGTGGCTTCTTTGCTCTTTGGTGTCTTAGCTGTTTTTTTGCTGCTTGTTTGCTGGCTTGAATGAGATGAGATGAAGCTAAGAAGAATGCCAAGAGCTAGTATACAAATTCTTGGCTCTCATAGCCTTAGGATCAAAGAGGCACCTCTTTCAGGGGCATGCTGGACCCAAATATATTCCATTGACAGCTTTATTGGCCCAGTTATATGTGAGGACTTTGATAGCATATAAGCATTCTGGGAATGTGTAAGCAACAAGGTTGTAATTCAACTTTATGGTTCAATCAATTTAATAAGAGTCAAAATTCCATTTTAAATCCAGATTACAGCTGTTTTTTTGTTAAAAATATTTCTTAAATTTAAATGATTCTTAGTCTTTAAACTTATCAATAAGTGGTTATCAAAGAAGGTATTGAATTTTCTTCATCTTTGGAGTAATTGTTCTTGCCTTTCTGAGCTTGGTGAACCAGTTGCTTAGGCCTTGCCAGATAACTAATTCCGTAAACAATGTAAATACTTTTTATGTTCAAGTAGCTTATGTTAACCATTAATAGCAAGGTAAGTGGATTCCATATTTTTCTCTCACTCTATGGAAGATTTCTAAAAGGGGGTGTCTGCCTTTTTTCCACCTGTAAAAGAAGCTGTTCCTCTGTGGGATCATAACACTGTGCTGGCTTCCCTCATGGGACCTCCATTTGAGCACTTAGCAACTTGTTCCCTGTCCTTCCTTTTGCCAAAAGACAGTCTTATTATTGTTATACTCACAAGGAGAGTAAGTGAACTGCAGGCCCTAATGGCCTGGCCTCTATACACAGTTTTTTCAAAGTCAAGGTGTCCTTCAAACCACACCCAAAATTTGTCTAAAGTGGTTTCACAGTTTCACCTTAACCAACCAACCAGTAAACTTACCTGTATCTTTTTCCTAAGCCTCAATAGAATGCAGATGAGCAGCACATTGATTTGTTGGTTGTATGATGATCCTTGGTGTTCTATCTGACAAGCAGTAAACTTTTGTGCATTGCTTCAACTTCGTGTCTGAGTGGATCAGAAGAGGGGTCAGGCACACAGATGACTTGCACATGGATTACGTCCTTTATTATGACAGCGTGTGGGCTAGCTCAGACTACACCTCCCCAATAGACTGATTCATTTGATGAGAACCTACGCACCTTCAGTCATGTTTCTCAGTGATGTGTCTATATTGGACACATGCAGGGCCACTACCTGGTATTCCTTGCATACTTTTACCAAACACTATGCTATTACAACTATCTGTAGATCAGATGCAAGCTTTGGACAGGCAGTTCTTCAGTTGTTCTAAGTAGACACTGAGCCCCACCTCCTTCCATTACTGCTTGACTCACTTGAGTGAAATACATGTCTGTAATTACTCAAAGAAAAATGATCTACTTATGCTGTAATTGTTCTTTGAGAAGTGGGTGCAGATGTGTATTCCATAACTAACTCTCCATCCCATCTGCATCAGTCTCCAGTTTTGGCTCACAGTGTGAAAGAATTGAGTGGGGTTGGGACAGCACTGCCGATTAAGTACACCAGGGAGGGGCTGTGAGGTTTCAAAAAGGCATGTGTACTGCCATGACGGTTGCTACTAAGCCAAGTTCTCCAGCATGCACGCGTGTGTCTACTTGATCTTCAGTTACATAGTCACTATTCTCACTCTGGTCTCAGTCACTGCCCAGTTTTGATAGTGGATGAGGCAAGGCTGTAAGAAGCTAGTGTGGAGCACTTCTGTCTCGTTGCAAAAAGTTTGGTGTGTGATGATTGAGGTAGGGTTTCTGCAGACCATTACCTCAATAAGAAGGGAGGTTAAATAGTGTAAAGTCTGAAGTATGGAGCCACACAAGGAATGATAAGTCTGCGTTTGAACAGAATCATTGTTTACTCATACTATTTCTCCTTCACATTGAATCACACTGCATTGGAGCCAGTGGACTTACATGAGCTGAAGATTTGGTCCTAACTGTGTCTGTACCATGAAATACAGATGTAAAAGGAAGATGTGACTAGAAATCTTGCAAGCTCTTTCTGGGAGGTTATATACTAGGATCCATGTCAGGCCTGTGATTCATACCTTGGTAAATGAGGCATAAGCAGTTTAGTTCAAGGAAAAATTCTTGACTTGTACTTTATAAGTTGATGTCAACTCATGATTTCAAAACCATGATTTTTAGTTTAAAAACTTAACTTTTTAGTGGAACTGAGCAGCTATATCTGTAGATAATGTCCAAAACTGTGTGTGTTTTTTCTGACTTCCCTTCTAACTTTTTTTTTTGGACTGCAGCAGTCTCAATTTCTGCAAACATAATCAAAATTCTTCCTTTCTTTGTCTGTTTACTTTTCTCACTAGAACCAACAGAAAGCAGTAGATCATGTAATCAAGGCTGTAAGAAAAATCTGTTACGCACTGGATGGAGTAGAAACTCAAGCAATAACAAACTCTGTAAAGAAGCTGAGGAGGGCTGTTAATCTTCCACAGAGTAAAAATCCTGAGGTAAGCATGTTTATCATGTGAACTTGAACACATTGTATCAATGGCATTCTGATAAAATACTTCTTCTATCAGTATTTATTAAAGTTTCAGAGTGGTAGCCATGTTAGTCTGTATCAGCAAAAACGACAAGGAATCCTTGTGGCATCTTAGACTAACAAACTTATTTGGTCATAAGCTTTTGTGGGCTAGCCCTCTAAGGTGCCACAAGGACTCCTCGTTTTTATTAAAAGGTTATTTCAGAAGCAGTGATAACTGAAACCTCCTGCAATATTTCTAAGTAGGGTTGACTTTTAAAAATAAAAAGTTTAAAGGGACATGTCTACCAAATGTGGAAGGCTTGGTTAAAAAAATTCCCTCTTCAGTCTGTTCCAAAGAATATTTGATGGTGAACTTTTGACATTCTCTATCTAAATAAATGTTTTTGAAATTACTGTGAGTAATATTTTCACATATTATATGGGTACAATACAAGAACCTGAGACTGTGCTGTGTGGACTTGTGCATGGCAGTGGGTGCACTAAATTCGAATGAAGCTTTAATGATTAGTTAATGCCATTCTGCAGTGATAGGAACTTTTCTTCCTTTCTTATGAGCAATGATCAGCGTTCTTGTCTGTAGTGTGTAAACTACCAATTGCACTTCAAAACTCCCATCTTCTCTGAATATTGAGATGCTCCTAAATGATGCAAATTCTCATCCAAAAGCCACCTTAATTGACCAGTTTGTTTCTGTGAAGTTGGCTTACTTTTTGACAAGATCTGACTTAGCTATACCAAAAGGGGATCTTTATTAGAAGGAATAAAACTCTGCCAAAAACGCAAAAGCCAGAGTTTTGCAGAGCTGTGCCTTTTGCTGTCCTACCGCTAATATCATACTGGCACCAACCTTCCTGGGTTCACCATTGTGATGGCGGTAGTATTTGTAAATTGGTTGTGAGATGTATGCTTAGATTTCACCAACCAGTTATCAAATGTAAACTTCTCAGGCACTATAACAGCCTAAACAGTGAGTCAGACAGTCCCCTTCAGACTGCTTCTGAAAAGTAAAATTTGGCATGGAAGTGTAGAAACCCTGCATAAAAATGTCTGTATTCCACAGAATGTCACAGGAAGAAAAAGTTACTCCAAACATTACTGGATCAGTTTCCAAAATTTCTTTGCTCCATAGCCTAAAAGAAAACTTTGAAAATGAACATGGTCTTTAGAATGTAAAAATCCTCACATATAGAGTGTGGAATCATGATTTCATAATAAAAACTTGATGTACTTCTGTTATCTGTTTTAATATAAAAAAACTTCCATTTATTTGTTGCAATAAATATTTACTTAGATTACCCTTGTTACAGGTAAGTGAAATTTACTTCTGGAGAAGGAAAAAAATTGCATTTAATTGGAATTCTCTAATAGTCTCCATCGAAACTCTCTACATACAATGTTTAGCAGTTGCCACGAGTCAAGGGGTAACAATAAACAATAGATCTTTGGATAAAACTATACATACAATCATGTAGTAGTAATGCTTGAGGTGTGTGTATATAGCACTTGTTGTTGTCCAAGGTTTTCTGAGTGTTTTTTATAAATAACGTGGAGACTTGGCAGCCTCTGTGAGTGAAAATATAATTTTGCTCTTTTGTGAAAACTGATTTTCCAAGCTTTAAGATCTTTGATAACTACAAGGTTCTTAGGTTTTATCTATATTTATAATCTAAACTGTCTTGTCTGACTAATTTGAGCATATCAGCAACAAATAAGTATATAACAGAATTTCTTGACACTCCTATGAGGTGCATAAGATTCACTTCATGTCTTAAATTTAGCTGTCTCTGGGATCAGTTGTCAGTTATTTAATCATTTATAGTCTCTTTACCTGATTTAGGACAAGAAGTTAAAAGGAAGTTTTTAGTTTAGTGTAGACTAAGGGAGAACTTGCACGGTGAGCGTTTATTGGAGTTGGAAATTGACCAGCAAGCCCTCATTCATTTTGTCTAGGCATGTGAATTTCCTGTGCATTTTATTCACAATTTCTGCAGCCCAGTATCTTCCACCATTCTGGAGGATGCTTGGGCTGCTCTATCTCTTGCAGGCAACTTAGAGGCCAATCAGTGGTTTTTTTGTTCCACGTGGTCTGGATATGCCCCCTCTGCTCTTGTCAAATCCTCTGCCTCTATAGCAACAGGCAGTGGCAGGGTTTGGTGTGGGTGGTGTTTTTTTTTGTTTGTTTTTGCTCCCACCCTTCCTCATATTTTAACACTTCTGCCTAGTTTTTTGGGCAGTGGGATCATTGCTCTTCTGCGGCATTTCTTCTTCTCATTGGTTTGGTTTAGCCCTCCCTGAGCCTTTGCTGCAGCATTTCCATGCTGTCTCCTCTGCCCCTTCCAGGCATGGCAGAGCAGCTGATAAAGCACCAGGTTAAATCCAAACAGTGCTTTATCGGTGAGGCAGCCTTCTCCAGGCTCAGCAGATGTCAAGTTGTGCCCAGCCTTCACCTCTAACTCTGGGGTTAGGAGTCAAATAGGCAGGTGGGGTCCCCACCCACTGAGGCAGCTGCAATTCTGATGGGGCGAGGAAAGGACCAGTAACCCCAGTGCAGAGCAGGGAGAGGCTCTGAAAGCGAGAAGGACCCTGATCACTCCACTCAGGTAAGTCCCAGTGGACCCCTGCTGAACGAAGAGTGGAGGCTTGCGGGACCAGAAGTCCCAGCCTTAAAGTGGGTCTTCAACACCTTGGAGACAGAATCAAAACTTCTAGTCAGTGTCGCTCATTCCCAAGCTGACTGGGAGATCTGAGGGGGGATAAGACCCAGTAGGACAGAATTCTGAGTCAGACCTCTGAAGAGGGCTCCCAGGCCACAGGAAGAGAAGCTGCAAAAGGCCTTACCAAAGTTGCAGCAGAGCTACAGTTCCAAAGTGCTCTAAAAAGGTGAAGGGGGAAAAATCTAAAGGAAAGAAGCACAAAAATCCAGGAGATACAAGTTGTTGTCAACCTCCTCCTTCCACCCCTTTACTGATGAAGGTGAGCTGTCTGGCTCTGAAACTTCCAGGGGGTGATTAGGGATAAAAGGAACAAGCCTGATAAGGGCTAGCCTGTTAACAAGTGCAATGTCAGGCTGTATAACATTCAAGAATTGAATGGGGTCTGTCGATTTGAGATACAGGGGGTGACACTGCTGTAGCGGGATAGGATTCTTCCCTGAAAAGTGGGGTTCTGCCCTCAAGACTCCTGGATAGAAAGATGCTGATCATTCTTAAAAAGGGTTTTGAAGGTTCCTCTGCCCCCCTCCCTTCCCACCATCTCTGACAATCTGCTTTGGAAGAGCATCTTTCCTGCCTGGAAGATCTCAAAGCCCTTGAATAGAGATCAGCCTGGCTTTGGCTCCACTTCAAAGAAAGTTTCCCTAGCAATAGCGTTTGTAGCCAATGCCTCAGTAGATGCAGTGAGGTTCACAGCTTGAGCCATGGCTCTGAAAGGTGGATACTCACTAAGCAGGTCTGTGCTTGGCCAGGTTTACAGGCTCCATCCTTTTTGGAGAGAGGGTGCATAAGGTGATGGCTGACAATGTGACAAAATTCAACATAGTTTGGCTGTCAGAGAGGCACTCCTTTCATTCCTTATCCTCACAGAGGTGCCAGCAAACAGACATCAAATTCCCCAGGGGAGAACAGTGGAATTGAGGTCTGGGGGAAAGTCCAGAGCATCGATACTCAGACCTCAGTGGTCAGGAGCCAAATTAGCAATCAGCATTACCCAGAAGTGCCACAGTAGTGTGAATGCATGATATCATTTTCAGCAAAATAACTGACTGACCAGTTATTATTTTATCAACTACAGTTGGTGAATCTATGAATCTATAACCAATCAGGATGCTTTTACTAACTCATTCAGTGTTTTAATATGTGCTGCAAAGAGCCTCATGAGGCACATTAAAGAGGCACTTGCGAGCCTCAGTCTGAGTATCCTAGAACTGGAAGGGACCTCGAGAGGTCCCCTAGTCCAGTCCCCGGCACTCATGGAAGACTTGAGTATTACCTAGGGCATTGCTGACAGGTTTTTGTCTAACCTGCTCTTAAAAATCTCCAGTGATGGAGATCGCCTCCGCCCTGCCAATATCCACTTTATGACAAAGATGGCAGAGACCTGTGCCCAGAGCTGAAACTAGGAGGAAGGATTTCCCATTTCCTAAAGGAATGGTTTTCCTCAACAAGTGGGTCAGGGACGTAGCAAGCCAGGAATGCTCACCTCATATGTTCTTCATCCAGTTACCCAGTTCCACTGACCCTGTAAAACAGTCTGATCCAGACCAAAATATCTCATATTCTGGATATTGAAGTGATGATGTGTTTCCTCAGAAGAAAGGTTCTCTGGGTTCTACATCATCTTCATTGTGCAGAAGCCCATTGGGGGAAGGGAAGGGGAGGGAGCTATCAGAGCCATTCTCTGCCTCAAAAGGTAGAGTAGATAGAGACCCTGGCCTCTACAGTATCATCCCTGGCCTGGAGGAGGGGGAGGGGAATTCTTGACTTCAGTAGATCTAGCAGAAACTTATCTCCATATCCCCATCATGCCATGCCATCAGAGACTTCTGGGGTTTGCCTATGGCAGGAAACCTCTGTACTGAACACTCCCATTCAACCTGTCCTGGGTTCTCAGGGTTTTTACAAGGATGTTGGGGACAGAGCCAGAATCAGTTCACAGGGAACTCACCCCTTCCTGGATGACATCCTGATCAGAGCTCCATCACAATCCGTATCACACAGGGGCACGTGTCTCAGACATTGAATCTCCTCAAGGCACATGGCTTCATAATCAGTGCCAGAAAGGGTTCTCTGGTTCCATCCAGGAATTTTTCTTGTTCTAGAGCTTCAGGAGGCTTACCATAACGCTATGTCTCAAACTGCTGGTACTCCTGATGTCCTGCATGGGGCTCATTCCATCAGCACAATTGCACATCAGAAATCTTCAAGCCTTCAATCTGTTGGTGTGGGACCACTCCCTGGAACATGTGAAAGATCAAGTATGGGTTCCAAGACAGGTGTTCAACTCTACAGTGGTGATCAGCCCACAGCAATGTCTATGGTGGCATGCCTATCTGACTTCCAGTTCTTTAAGTCCTCGCATCCAATGACGGGCTGGAGAGTTTACTTGGAGACCCAAATAGCCCAGGGCCTCTGGAGCCTGGAGGAAAAGGCTCACAGCATAAACTTCCTAGAGCTGAGAGAAGTGAAGCTAGCTCTGTGACGGTTCCAGCATATCCTAAGGGGGAACCATGTCCTTGTTCAATAAGACAATGACAACTACAGTCACATGTAAACAACCAAGGGGGAACAAAGAGGTGACACTACACACAGAAACAGTGCAATAATGAGGTGGGTAGAACAGTTCCTCTTTTCCCTCTGAGCAATCCATCCCAAAGGGGGTCTGAAGTAAAAGGCAGCCTGGCTCAGCATGGTCAGCAACTCCAAGTGGTGCCTAAATCAAGAGGTTTTGAATATCCTTGTTTAGATGTTCACTCTCCCTTCAACTGACTAGTTTGTGGATGGTACTAATGCGAAGAGGCCAGAATACTTCACAAGAGAGGCAGACCCAGATCCATGAGAATAGATGCCTTATTGCATAGTTGGTTGCAGGGACTATT
Organism: Gopherus evgoodei; assembly: GCF_007399415.2. NCBI lineage: Eukaryota > Metazoa > Chordata > Testudines > Testudinidae > Gopherus > Gopherus evgoodei. The sequence continues at coordinate 107,921,782 of NC_044325.1, read as the reverse complement.
TGCCTTCCCTGCTGCTGGAAAAGGTGGTCCAGAAAATAAAACAAGAAAGGGTGACGGTAATACTAGTAACTCATTGGCCAAAGAGACCTTGGTACTCAGACCTGATAGAGCTGACCTTGGAACCCCCACTTCAACTTCCACAGAGACCAGACATTCTCTCACAAGGTTCTCTTCTTCATCCAGACCTAAAACAGCTTCAACTAACAGCCTGGCTGTTGACCAGAAAGCACATCTGTCCTCCATAGTTAAGACATTGGTTTAGTCCAAAGAGAGTATTGACACTAAAAGCAAACTCCTCTCTGGTCCATATGCAGCAATTGGTGCCAAGAGCACAGTGCAAACCCAGGAATTCCAGCCATTCTGAACTTTCTCCAGGAACGTAGATAGGCATTGCAGCCTGGTACCATTGCATGTCAGGTGTCCGCTCTTAGTAGCATGCAGTTCGCAGGCTCCTTGGGCTCCCTGACAGACAATCCACAGGTTAACCACATTCCTTCACAGTCTGATTTGCCAGACCAGTGGTCAGGCCACTCTTTCCCCCAAATGGGACCTACTACTGGTTTTGAGGGCCCTGACAAGCTATCCCTTCGAGCTTCTGACTTCAGTCTTTTATTTTTCCATTAACACTGATTTCTTAATAGTTGTCAGATCTGCCAGGTGGATTGGAGCTGGCAGCCTTAACTGTACAGGAGCTGTGTGTTCAGAAGGACACCAGAATCCTGACTTCCTTCCACACTTCCCAAGAATTTTTTGTTCTTTCATTCTGTCCAAACCCATAATATCCCATTGAAAAGGAGTGGCACACTTTAGATATCAAAAGAGCATTGAAAAGTTCTGAAGCATACTGAATCCACAACAAGATTAGACTCCCTAGTCATATCCTTCCACGCTAAATGCCATGGACTTAAAGCTTCCAAGTCTGCCATTGATAGGTAGATCAGACTGTGTACTGTGGAAACCTACAGATCATCAGAGGCTCCTGTTCCAAAGGGATCAAGTTGCTTTTCATGAGAACCTTAGCAACCTCATGGGTGAAACAAGCAGGTCAATTCACTTTGGAAATTTGCAAAGTGGGCCACTTAGTCTACAGGTAACATCTTCAAAGCACTGCAGGGTGGACCTTCTGTCTTCTGCAGAGACCTCCTTTGGCAGGAAAGTGCTTCAGGCAGTAGCCCAGAAATAATACAGACTTGAGCAAGTTCACAAAAAGGGCAGGGTACTTCTTTCCTACCAAACTTGTTTCACTGCTCATTGCTTCTCAGATCTCCAGAATTGTGGGGGAGACAGAGCTGCAGAACAGAATTTCTTACCACTGATTTTTTCTGCTAGCAGCATCTCCCAGCCTGGATGGCTCGTGAGTCCAGGGTCAGATATTAAGTGGAATTGTTACTGTATGATTGCCTTGGTCTAAGGTACACTTATTTCATTGTCTCTGGAATACTTGTTGTCATGCAAGTTTCACAGCTTCGGAATAACTCATCTGGCCACATCACCTCTGCTCCGGCTGGCTGCCAGATCGTGGAGCACCAAAACACTGACCCTTCTCTGAGTTGCTGAGAGAGGAAAGCAGGCCAGACATGCAGAATTGTGTGAGGTGCTCCTAGCAGAAAGGAAGTTATCAGTAGGAGGTTTTCCATTCTATGCTACAGCAGTACCCCTTCATCACATGACAGTGATGTAATGGAAGATAGACCATCCAGGTATTGCATCACATTACAAGTTGCTTTTTACACAAGAAATTGTTAAAAAGGAATAATGGAACAGATACAGAAAAATTAAGGCGCTAACTTCTAGTAGGTCTCATCAGTTCACTGAACAAAAAATAAAATATAGAGGCTAGCTGTATGGTAAAGGTACTTCTGATAGAATACACTTTTGAAAAAGTTTGGTGCTCCCTAGGTGTATAAGTTCATGCTTTACACTAAATTTGTTGCATAGTTTGAGAAATAAGTCGCATATCAAATAAGAGATACCTTGACTACTGTTTCAGTTTTTTCTAGTAGTGGTATATTGACCATAACAGTCCTTTTCCTCTGGAGTAGCTGATCTGTATGCCACCTTTGTGTTCCCCTAGTCCCTTGGTGTAAGTTAGAGCACCCTCAGCACTACTGACTTTATTCTGACTTTTAATGGTCCTGTAACAGTTGTTACATTGATTGTGACTTGCCAGAGCAGTTTGCTCTGGTCTTGATCACTCACTGTGAATCCTCAGATATTCACATATGGTAGCTTTTATGGACTTTTTGTGCTAGAAGAGTGCAAAGGGACCAAAGTGTGAGCCTAAATCTGGCCCAGTGTTTCACATTTCATAATGTGTTTAAACTACAAAGCTTGTCGTCATTGAGAAGAACGGCAATTGGGATTATTTAGATGTAAGCTGCTTCAATGTTTTTCTGAAATTTGCCATAACTTATTGTGCAGGTGTCCTTAAAGCCCAGTGATGACACTAGCAACGGTTCAGTTGGTAAGTAACTTTTTTAAAATCTTATTTCAGAATAGTTTTCAGATGGTGGTTTTAGGAAGATATGCATTAAAGATGTATTATAATCTAGGTTCATTGCCGCCTGAAAACCCTGTGCAAGTGAGCATAGACCAGTTGACTGCAGCAGTCTATGCCCTTCTTCATCTCCACTTTAACTCAGGCTGCAGTAGCAGCAATTCTGCAACAAAAAATAGAAGCACTAAGGAAGCATGGACTGCCATAGAGCACCTGCAATTCACAATATTTGCTGCTCATGGAATTCTTACCGGTTGGGTGTCAAAGTGAGTAATTTATTAAACTAATGTCCCTTTTTACAAATCAGTTCTCTTGTTCTTTCTGCTTCAACACACTGACTGTTCCTTTCCAGTTACGAAAAATACTACTTGGTTTGCTCTCTGACCCATAATGGAAAAGATCTGTTTAAACCTGTTCAGTCCAAGAAGGTTGGCACATACAAGAATTTCTTCTATCTGATTAAATGGGATGAACTGTAAGTAATTTTAGTATTTCTGCTCCTAAAATATTCCTGTCTTTTTTTTAATTATAGTATTTTCTAACTATACTTACATAACATACTGTTAGCTATCTAAGCTGCTAATTCTGTTGAACTCCTTAGTAAAATTATAATTTCCATTATCACAAATGTCTGACATGTTAATACTGTTTGGGTTAGAGTACCACTTTACCCTGTTAATTTTGAAAGTGTGGGGGTAGAGGGAAGAAACAAATGCTCTCTACTAATATGCTGATTGTTCACATTTCTAAACTGTTGGAAAACTCACATTTTAAAAAACTCCTCCTCCCTTTTTGTGGGCACAATTTGCACCTCTAAAGAGGAAAACAGGAAAAAGGCTTCTTCAGTTATGGCCTAAATATCTAGGGAGGAAAAAACTTGTTACAGTATTGTAAGTACTCTGGAAGCTTGCCTTCTCATTGGAGTCTCTAAGCATTTTTCAGTGATAAGCTAGATAAGCTAATCTTGCTTAAATGCAAGTAGTGCGTTTTAACACTTGTGCATATATTATAATTTTAAAAATCTTAGATGGGAGGGCTGTCACTGGCAGGAAGGCAGACTCTTTAAATGCTCACTTAAGAAAATCAGAAGTTTTTTGCTATTAAATCTTACCTTCTGTGTGGGAGAATGTTTAACTGTCCTTGAGTTAATCTAGATTGGGGTGGTGGGGAAGGGGCAGGTAATGCAGGAGGAAAAGTGTGCATTGATGGTGGTCTAATCCTGGGGGTTAAAAATTAGCTCCCCTCACCCATTCACTGTTTGTGTTTCAATACCACCACCACTCCACCCCTGTCACACTTAAATCAATAAGTGTCCAGAAATAGGCTTTGAGCACCTTCCTCGTTGTTTCAAATTATAAATTTAAATACACAGTTCAACTCTCCACTTCTATTTGGCAACATCTTGTAATCCAAATGCTACAAACCTACACGCCTACCTATACCTTAGTTTCCTATCTCTTCAAAGGCCAGGTTAAACAAATGGGCATTGTGGTCAACAAAATCCTGGCTATTTTACACCAGGACAGAACAGTATTTCAAAATCCTGGAATTCTATATAGAATGACTAAGCAGTTGCCTTCTGTTATACGGAGGGCTCTAACCTGAGCGTCTCTGCTGATGGTAACTGGGCAGCGTATCCCTGAGAGACAAGTGGTCTCTCTCAAACTAATTCCAGGTCATTTAATGTAGGAAGTGTATAGGGTTTTGGCATATAAAACTGACATTACAATAAAGCTAAAGAATACTTCAAGGCAGGAAAAATAATTGTTAATTTTACTCTGTCCATTGAATTTTATTAGTGTTTAGCAAGATTTGAAGGTTCTGCTTTGTGTGCCATTTCAGTACATGTAAATGCTTACATGAAACAGCACTTCGTTTGGATGGAAAACCTATTGTCTCAAGCTTGACTTTATTATTAAACTTAGAAAAGTAGAGCTGTTAAATCAAATCTGTAGGCCCTGATAGTGAGCAAAAAGAAGTAGAAAAATTAATATTAGACAGTTCAGCTCCTTGAAAAGAACATGTAATTTTACACAAATCTTCTTCATTAAGAGGTACTTCTGAACTTAGATATGATGCAGGATTGTTGCCTTGACCTTTCAGAAATTGCGCACAGTCAGCTTGTGGAACTCCTTACCTGAGGAGGTTGTGAAGGATAGGACTAAACAGCGTTTAAAAGAGAACTAGATAAATTCATGGTGGTTAAGTCCGTAAATGGCTGTTAGCCAGGATGGGTAAGGAATGGTATCCCTAGCCTCTGTTTGTCAGAGGATGGAGATGGATGGCAGGAGAGATCACTAGATCATTGCCTGTTAGGTTCACTCCCTCTGGGGCACATGGCATTGGCCACTGTCGGTAGTCAGATACTGGGCTAGATGAACCTTTGGTCTGACCCCGTACGGCCGTTCTTTTGTTACTGACACTAGAGATATGATGCAGCGTGTGAATAAATGAAATTTGCATGTTAACTTTCAACACCAATTCACTTCCTTTGAGAACAAAAAGCATTAACATATATTGTAACTTCCTTTAAAGATTCCAATGCTTTATCTTTTCTTCTGAATTGAGTCGTCTTTAACATACTTTTATTTTACAGAATTATTTTCCCCATCCAGATTTCACAATTACCGTTGGAATCGGTCTTGTGTCTCACTCTGTTTGGAATATTAAATCAAAATAGTGGAAGTTCACCTGATTCAAATAAACAGAGAAAGGGCCCAGAGATGTTGGGTCAAGTTTCTTTACCTCTTTTTGACTTTAGACGGTAAGCATCCAAAATGTGTGTGTTTTTAACTAATGACTTGGGCGTATAAAAGGATTTAGATGATCCCCACAAGTGCACAAGCTGTTTCTTTGCCATTGTTTTTAATAGAATGATAAAGGTAAGAGGTGTAGACTGCTGCATTGGAAGTTACTTTTAATTAGATGTGAAGGAGCAACATTAAATAGAAATCTGCTTTTAAGATGCTGCTATTCAAATGGTTCTGCAGTCTCCTAACAGACAGACTTGTAGGATTGGTTTGATAGGCTGTTTGGATGATACTTAATAATCAAAGAATGTTCATATTTCACCCACAGCATCTGAAGAAGTGTGGTGTGTTTTTTACCACAAAAGCTTATGCCCAAATAAAACCGTTAGTCTTTAAGGTGCCACCGGACTCCTTGTTTACATGATAGTTTTCCCAAATAAAGACCACAGTGGGTAGCAGTACTTCAGAGTGGCAGCAGTTTGTAGCATAAGAGAGCATCCTTGAAGCAGTCCACTGACATCCAGCATAGGATCTGGTGAACAGTAGATTACATGTATGTAAGTGTCCACAAGTGGTGTCCCACATTGTCTACTAAATTAAAATTGTACTGTTTTCTCCACTGACTGAGAACAGTCTATAGGGAAGGAGAGAGTAGCACTTGATGAACAGCATCAGGGCCATTTGGCTAGAAGGTATGAAAGGCAGATGAGTTCACTATGTATGCAAGTGTTAAGCAGACAGGAGCTGGTAACAATGTGGTGGTAGAACAGATTTGGTCAGAGCAGAGCAGCTTACTCCTAGCATGCTCACAGGGTGTGCACACACAAGCGTTGGTCCAACCATATGACACGAGTTGTACAGTGCAACACAGCATAGAGGGCGAACACACCAAGCAAGTAAAGCAGACACTACAGAGCAGCAAGCTCTCTGAAGAAAACACTTATTGCTTAACATGTCTTTTTATGGGTTAGTTTTGTCCTAGCGCAATACTTTGGTGCTGAAGTAGACTGTGAGTTTCCTCAGTGAGGCATTTTTAGTTCTGGGGACCTCAATTCATTCTCTCACAAGGCCTCCAATTTCTTCCCAGTAGCATTACTCTTGCTTTTAGTGCAGCTAAATTCCATAGCTTTGCTCAGCAGGAGTTGACTCAAAGTTAAGAGCTTTCATCCAGCTCATCACCTTGAACAAATAGGGCATCAACGGAAACCTTTTTTCAGCCAGGACATTGAGCTTGTATATGAACATGTCTTTGGGACTGTATATCATGGAGAGAAATTCAGTTCTTGCAGTGCTCTTGAATGGAGATTGGAGAAAAAGAGAGAGGCTCTTTAAAAATGGCATCTGGGACTCTCCTTTGCATTCCTTTTGTGAAATTCAATTTTTAGTGGTCTAGAAAGCAGTCAGTCTCTTTGAGTCTCAAATTTTCACATGATAGCAGTAGCTGGTCTTATTACTCTGTAAGTTTTTTTTTTCCTTATTTTTATTTTATGATAAACCATATCAAACTTTGAAAGAACTAAAAACTCAAGTGCAGTGATGCCTCTAATCCTGTCTACAAAAAAAGTGGATAGAATTGATTTATACATTTAAGCTGCCTTAGTGTTGTTAATGTAGTACACTAATTCTGTAAATTGCTTATGCAGTAGTTAAAATGATTATGGAAGCTCTGAGCAAAACAAATATAGTTTGTATGTAACAAAGATCACTTCCAGCCTATCCACATTTAGGAAAAGTTTACTGGTTCACAAATTTACATCTAGAGATTAGACAAACTAGAACTGAAGGCTTTTCTAGTTTTACAGACACTGAGCAGTGGTTTCTTGTTGTAGACAGTGAAACTGTTGTGACTTTTTAAAGTAAATAATCTGGGGTCAGATTAAAGGAGAGTGTAAATGATCAAGGTATTTAATTTTCTCTCTTTTTTAGAATAGTTTTTATGTACCAGTAACTAGTGTTCTCCCCCTGTGCATTCACATTTATTTAATAGTGCTGGATCCTTTTTGCAAAGGACTTAGTTGACAATATAGATCTGGGGACATTGATATCATTAATGCTGGACACACAGCTACATTCACAAGAAACTTCAGTCCCTAGTTATTGGTGCTGGATACTTGACATTGAACTCAGTGATAAGCTCAGAGACCTGCATACTGTTAAAGATGGACATAAAGCTACATCTAGTGCAATGTGACCCTGATCTTAGTCATGGCCTCTACTCTACAATAGTATGAATAACAACTTTGAGTGGCTCTTTAAAATCAATGCTGGACTTACACCATACCAATTTTAGTCAGCTCAGTCTGAAGACCCTCCACCATCAGAAGGGATTTTGAGGCAGCTCTCACAGGCTTTGCTGATCCACACAGTGCCTCTGCCATAAAGAAACTTTCTTTCTTTTTTTAAATGAAAAGCAGCAGTCTTAACTATAAACAAAAGTAAGTACAAACAGGGGCAGCTTTATGTATTTTGCCACCCCAAGCACAGCAGTCAGGCGACTTTCGGCAGCACGCCTGCGGGAGGTCCACTGCTAACACGGATTCAGTGGCATGCCTGTGGGAGGTCTGCCAGTCCTGATCCTTCGACGTACCTGCCACCGAGTTGCTGCGGGACCGGCAGACCTCCTGCAGAAATGCCGTCGAAGGCAGCCTGACTGCCGCCCTCACAGTGACCAGCAGGCTGCTCCCCGCAGCTTGTGGCCTCAGGCATGCATTTGGTGCACTGGTGCCTGTAGCCTCCCCTGGGTACAAATGGGCAGGAGACGATTAAACCTAAGGGAAACATTTTTGAACACTGAGTTTTAAACCTTCAGCTGTTCAGCAGGAACTAAAAGACAGTTGGAGCCATTCCACTTGGAATCCTCCATGAGGGAGAGGTAGGTGGCCAATATAGGCTAGGAGATTCTAGACACTCATAAGTGGGAATATTCAGAGGCCTCATGGAAGAAGAATCAAAAGATGGATCAGACATTGTTTACCAGACTTAATGACTAAAATATGGATTAAAATAATTTTTACAAGGTGTAGTGAGTTTTCAATTCAAGGAATGTAAAGATAAAGTGGTAAATGTTTGAAAGCTCTGTGTCATTGAAGACCACTGGCCCAGATCCAAACCTTGCTCAAGAAAGCAGAGGAGCAAAGCTCAGGCTGGAGATGCAAAGGTAACCTTAGTCACCTTTGTGCTCCTCTGATCTTGAGCTGATCTGCCCCAGACTAGTCCCCAGGCACAGCTTGAAGGCTTTGGCATTTTACCCTTATGGTTGCTGACTGGTGTAGGTCTACACTGCAGTAAAACACACCTGTGGCTAGTCTGGGTTAGCTGACTCAGGTTTGCAGGGTTTGGGCTATAAAATTGCAGCATAGACATTTTAGACTTGGGCTACATTGCTATTTTTCAGCCTCAGAGCCCAAACCAGCTGCCCTGGGCTATGATACTTAGTGTCAGATTTTTTTTCATCGCAGTGTAGACTTGCTCTGAGACCATTTCAGCAGCTGGGATTTCTGCAGCACAGGAGTGCTCTGACCATACCCGCTGCACCATTCATGAAGAAATGATGCATTACAGTGGTCGTGTGCTACCTGAGGACCCCCTATTGTCAGGGACACACAACTGCCCTTGTACAGCTGAGGAGCTGGTCCTATGATCCTGCATCTAAATGGTTTTTTTTTTTTTTACCAAATAGGATAGTGCTTATCTTCAGCTGAATGTCAAGTTGTCAATTATGTCGTATTGTTGGGCTACTTGGAGAGAATCCTATCAATAGTTTGAAGAGCAGAGAGGTGGATATGTCATATGTAACGTGTGAGAACTATTTCAGCTCCCTGAAGCACAAGTATCCAAAAGAATGTTGGGCTAAAGTTGGATGAATAACTTGCATACAGTAGATGTGGCAATGCTAGCGCAGACTGACAGTGGACTACTACAGTTGAATGCAGGCCAAGGTAGTTGAGGGATACAAGCCAAATACTCCAGCTGCATTTTCAAATAACATCAATAACAAGGGGATCTGAAAATTGCTACTCACTAGAACATTGAAGATTCAAAGGTCATTACTATGCTGTGAGAATCTAAAGCCAGATTGGAAGCACTTGTGATGAAGTGTGGGTTTGGAAAGGATACAGCTCTTCCATTCTTGCTACCACATAAGGGAACTAACAAGTGCTTGAAAGAATACTGTAATTCTGTGTTCATTTGTTCTTCAGTGGCACAATTAGCTGGTGGTTGGGTTTTTTCATTATGAATGTCATATTAATAAAGACCAAGGTATCACTGCCTCTTCTCTTCTCCCTCTTCCTTCCCAGCCCCTTCTCCCCAACAACTGAAGGCTTGATCATCCCTTTACATCTTTCTCATGAAATGAAACCTGTATTGACTAAAGATGTTTTTTGACTACTTGAGGCAGGAATTATCTGCTCTATTCAATGCCCTGCACACTGTTAGAACTCTGTAAATATATAATTGCAGCGATTCATACTAATTAGTATAATTTGTTAGTAGTAATATGAAGTTATTAACAAAATGTTGCATCTGCAGTTAAACCAATATGTGTTTTGATCGAATCATAGAAGCTAGAGATGAAAAAAGATCCCAAGTCCTATCCCCTTGTTGGTGCAGGATTGTTGCCTGTAGAATATTTACTTTGTCTGCAAGCTTTATTCGCTCCACATGGGCAACCTGTGCTCCATTTTATTTATCTGAGAGGCTAAACTTTTTTTCTCTTAGCCAAGTCCACCATTTTAATATTGAACTTTATCCTTCTGCCTCAGCTGGCTTACAGCTGCTCACAGGTTCAACCATTTTGAGGATTTGAAAAATAAATATGGAAGATAGATGAACACACATAGGAGAATGAAATTATTCTTATAGTGATCATATTCTTTTGGCTGCGCAGAATCACAGTTGCCAACAAGTGGCATGCTTCCAGTGTTCCCTCTGAGTCCAGAAGCTTCATATAGAACCTCTTTTTGGAATAAAAAGTTTCTTCTTTCAAGGAAGGTTACCGTTTGAGAACATCTATGTTTTGTGACAAATTTTTGCCATTATAGAGAACCTACTGATAGTCCATTTAAATTATGAAGATATAGCAGATTAATATTTCTATCATTTGAGAGCTACCATCTTCTAATGGGTGTTTGCACTTCCCAGATTTCTTACTGTTTCTAACAACTAACTTTTTGAGGAGTAGACACAAGATAGTTACTGAAATACTGTGTGCTTTTTCCTTTGTGTTCTTAGTTCGTTAACTTGTGGGACTAAGCTCTTACACTTTTGGACTTCATCACATGTGACTACAGCATCAGGAACTGCCCATAAAAGAGGAAATCTCATGGAAAAAATAGTTTTGCAGGTAATATTTTTTCTGATTTACTTTAGTGTTTTTGTTTTGAATTGAATACATACTGTTTGAATTCCATAAGTGATCAAGAACTTGGTCTGTTGGCAGAAATAGGTTGATATCACTTGGGGGGGAGGGGCGGCACAGGAGCCCCTTCATTGTGCAGGCTATGGTAGGTGATACCAAACCAAAATACCAGTGTAAAAACTAGGGCTGTCAATTGCAGTTCTCATGCAATTAACTTTAAAAAAAAAATAATTGTGATTAATCGCAGTTTGAATCGCACTGTTAAACAATAAATACCAATTTAAATTTATTAACTATTTTTTCCTGTTTTTCTACATTTTCAAATATATTGATTTAAACTACAACACAAATACAAAGTGTACAGTGTTCACTTTATATTTTTATTGCAAATATTTGCACTGTAAAAATGATAAAAGAAATAGTAGTTTTTCAATTCACCTCATACAAGAACCATAATTAAGTATCCTTATGGTGAATGTGAAACTTATAAATGTAGATTTTTGTTTGTTACATAACTGCACTCAAAACAGTGTAAAACTTTAGAACCTACAAGTCCACTTGGTCCTATTTCTTATTCAGCCAATCACAAAGAGAAACAGGTTTGTTTACATTCACAAGAGATCATGCTGCCAGCTTCTTGTTTACAATGTCACCTGAAAGTGAGAACAGGCATTCACATTACACTTCTGTAGCCGGCATTGCAAGGTATTTACTGCCAGATATGCTAAACATTTGTGTGCCCCTTCATGCTTCGGCTACCATTCCAGAGGACATGCTTCCATGCTGATGACCCTGGTTAAAAAAAAATGCATTAATTAAATTTTGACTGAACTCCTTGGGGGAGAATAGTAGGTCTCCTGCTCTGTTTTGCCTGCGTTCTGCCATGTATTTCATATTATAGTACTCTCAGATGATGACCCAGCATGGTTTTTAAAATGAACACTTTCACTGCAGATTTGACATAATGCAAAGAAGGTACTATTGTGAGATTTCTAAAGATAACTACAGCACTCAGCCTAAGAATCTGAAGTGCCTTCCAAAGTCTGAGACACTGGGTGTGGAGCATGCTTTCAGAAGTCTTAAAAGAGCAATACTCTGATGCAGAAACTACAGAACCCGAACCATCAAAAAAGAAAAATCAACCTTCTGCTGGTGGCATCTGACTCAGATGATCATTCGTCGCTCTGAACTGCTTTGGATTGTTATCGCGCAGAACATGTCATCAGTATGGATATATGTCCTCTGGAATGGTGGTTGAAGATGAAGGGACATATGAATCTTTATAGAGCATCTGCTATGTAAATATCTTGTAACGCTGGCTGCAACAGTGCCATGTGAATGTCTGCTCTCACTTTCAGGTGACATTTTAAACAAGAACCTGACAGCATTATCTCCTGCATATGTAAACAAACTTGTTTTGTCTGAGTGATTGGCTGAATAAGAAGTAGAACTGAGTGGACTTGTAGACTCTAAAGTTTTACATTGTTTTATTTTTAAATGCAGGTTTTTTATACATTCTACATTTGTAAATTCAACTTTCATGATAAAGAGATTGCATTATAGTGCTTCTGTGAGGTGAATTGAAAAATATTGATTTTTATACAGCAAATATTTGTAATAAAATATAAAGTGAGCACTGTACACTTTGTATTGTGTTGTAATTGAAATCAATATATTTGAAAATGTAGAAAATTTAAATGGCGTTGTTTTAAAAAAAATTAATCACAATTAATTGCACTGTTAATCACTTGACAGCCTTAGTGAAAACAGTGGTCAATGATCACTGATGCAGTAGTTCAGCGCTAAGGGAGCCGTTTCAGCTTTCTGAAAGCTTTTAAAGACTAGCTTCTGTTTTAATTTTTCAGGTTGACTTTCCCTCCCTGGCTTTTGATATCATATACAAAATTCCTCAAGCTGCAAACAGTTTGGTACATCATTCAATAGAAACATTGGAAAAAAATGTAAAGGAGCGTCTTCTTACTATCCTTGCCAGAGATGGCACCCTTGGGTATGTTAATATATTGTAGCAATATTTTATCTTTCTACATGTAAGGAACTCTGTGAAGAGGGAATTAAGTCCATAACTTTAGTTAAATTTCCTTTGTACTAGTCTGAAATATTAGTTTAGTGTGTTTGAAGTCCTGTGACTGGCTTAAGTGTTCTGTATGTACCCCAGAAAACTGTGGTCTTGAAATTACAACACCTGCTTGTTGTTTCCACAGCTTGTACCCTGGCATCTCCTTTGTTATACTAGACTTTTTTTTCTCTTTTTGACGCCTTTCTGCAAAATGTGCTTGCTTGGAGCTCTTCAGACTGTAAGACAGTGATGGCAAATTAATGATCTGGCAGGTGCTGTGAATGAATTTCTGGCTTTTGGGAGATGGACAGTGGATATTTAAAATGTGGGAAGGCTACGAGAGAACTGGAGAAGGAAGGAGAAAATGACACAATAGAGTTTTAAGGGGGGCACCTGATAATGTTATAAATGCCATGTCTGTTAACATCAGTTCCTCTATTACAACAGGATTACTGGCCAGGATTCTGCATTTAAAATACACTTAACGTTCTTAACTTCATAAACAGCACAACATTCTCCATTAATAAGGCTGAAATGCTGTTGTGAGGGGAGCCTCCTATATGACTATATCCTGACCCTTTTTTTTTTTCCTTAGCTGGGAAGGAAATGGGACACAGTGTTGCTTGTTATCACCTAAAACTTGTCCCCCTTACTAAAGGCTGACACACAATCTACAGCACATATGCCCCATTTCTTTCACATAAATGAGGCTTGTGTGCAGCTCTCATTAGGAAGAGTTTCAGTTGAACTGGAAACACAAGAACCCATTTTTGGAGGGAATCTATGTAGTAAGTTAACTTTTCACAGAACAGTTGATAAGTAGGTTTCCTGAAGCTGCTATATACAGTTGAGAGATCACTAAGAGAAATTAAGATATTGTACATGACAGTCTTCCTGTGTCATCTGTGCTGAACTAACACTGCAGTATGGCATTCGGCGCGGCTCCCATTTCAGATGAAACTTAAAATGATAAAGTTCCGATTGCTGCTCAAAGCAATCTACCATTTCAGTGGTATCTTCCTCACTGCCCACTTCAAACTTTTAGGTTGTATTCAAACTTGGAGGTAGGTGAAGTGACTTGTATGTACTTTGGCAAGTGCTTTGGTATTCTTCAGAGTAATGATAGTCATTCTTATAAACTAAACTGCTGGTTGAATTGTCTGCAGGCTATCAAAGGAAGATAAAGAATTTTTGTGGGAGAAGCGACATTATTGCCATGGACACACACACAGCCTTCCAAAAATATTAGCTAGTGCCCCACACTGGGACTGGACAAGTCTTCCTGAAATATACTCACTACTTCAGCAGTGGCCTCCCCTACCTCCTTTGACTGCTATGGAACTACTGGATTCAAAGTAAGTGAACTCCATACATTATATTGGGTGTTTAATTTTTTCCCAGTGTTGTATTGTGCAGATAGTTATCATGCTAATTTGTAATTCACTGTAGAATTGGACATCAGCTGTTGAATTAACACAAGTTAATGTCCACTGCACAATCTGTAATTTTTGTTAATAAGTTATGGCCTCCATTAACTTAAATTGTTTCTCTTTTTGGCTTGCATAGTTAGAGATAGCTACTTAATGGATTTCTACTTAAAAAAAAAAGTACACAGAAAAGGTTTGCCAACAAAAAATGATTTCTAAACTATCATTGATAAGAGGATTATCTGAATTTTCTTCACTTGTAAAATATGGCCTAAATTTTTATACCAAAAAACCCCTTGTCTGCGTTTCAAAAGCTGATTTAATTTCTTTGATAAACTCAGCCAAATCGACATCCTACTGTGACATTAGAAGAGTAGACTTAAGTGACTCACCTCAAAATCTATCCTTTTACTATGAGAATAGGTTTGCTGTCTAAGCAAGCTGCTAAGACAAATTGTTAGAGGGTAGGTATCCCTGGACCTGTGTGTTTATACTTTTCCTTCTATGTGGAGAGCCTGATACTGTTGGGGGGCATGCAAGCACGGCAACAATTAAAAAAAAAAAAAAAAAAAAAAGTTAGCTCCCAAGACTTTGTTTTAACTTCAGCAGAGATACACAACTAACAGTGAGTGTGGACCTGTGATACTCTTGCAGGTTTGCAGATCAGGAAGTGCGAACCACAGCTGTGAATTGGATTGAGGCAATGAGTGATGATGAGTTAACAGACTTCCTCCCTCAGTTTGTGCAGGTGAGAGTTATTGCTGACCCTTTTTGTACATTTTCCAACTTAGAACTCTTGATGAACAAAAAAATCATTTTTTATATATTTTGCATGTGAAAACACACATCTGGGTCCTTTTTCAATTAGTGTTGCCATTAGATGGCTAGGTACAGAGAGGTGCTATGAGTGATATTAAATAAGTTACTTAGTTTACATGCTGGGTTAGGTAGAACAAAAAATAGAATTATACTTGCATCTTCTGGATTCATGAGACTTCTATGTACTAAATAAATGGTCACTTCTTAAACTTTACCTTTACATAAAAACAATAAAAATAAACACAATGAAACGAAACATATATAAATGCATAAGATGGAAATAGCATATAAATAACAACAAAATTCAACATTCATTATTTGCAAAACCTGGTAGGGAGAAGTGGGGGGAGGGCATGACCTCATAAAGGTAATGCAAAGCATCAATTATTAAAATGACTACATAGGTAAAGTGAGTAAACAACCTGTGAGTATCAGGGACTAATACACCTCTACCCCACTACAACGCTGTCCTTGGGAGCGAAAAATCCCTACTGCATTGTAGATGAAACCAGGTTATATCGGGGTAGCAATGGCAGGGCTCCAGCGGTGATTTATAGGGCCCCAGACTCCCTGCAGCAGCTGGAGCCCCGGGCCCTTTAAAGCGCTGCTGGAGCCCTGAGGTTACCGTACTGTATGCGAACCCATTATATTGGGTCTTGTTATATTGGGATAGCAGTGTATATACTAGACTGCAAAAGTAAGCAATAATTTTCATGTATGACCAAACATCCCAGTATTTTTTTTCCAAGCACTTCTATTAGATAGTATTTTTTTCCAGTGCAATAGTAGAGTGCTCTCACTAACCCAGTCTGTGTGTATGACGGAGGAATTGAAGATTTCCATCTTCTCAAAATAACTTTTGGCCACTACAATAGTTACTGCGATCCATTTCTTCATGCCATCTAGTAATAAGTCATCCAGCACCCCTATACTACACAAGCTTGGACAAAGAAGGATGGTGACACTTCATGTTTTTGAGAGCACACTAAATATGGTGATCTGGAACACATGCATTTTTGACAGGATAGAAGATGTGTGAAATGTTGACATGTGGCTCTTTGCATCTCCAACATTTGCCATGTGTTACCAATTGAGACTTAAACAAAAATTCTGGAGTCCAGTAATGCCTGGTTTTTGTGTTTTTTTTTTTGTTCTGGAAGAATTGTAAGGATAAAGAACTTGTTGTATCTTTCAGGTTAAGCCGGTTACCTTCCTGGATTTCTGTTGTAGTACTAAGGCTAAGTTTGTTTTTTGGTTTTTTCCCCCGTTTTTCTTTCAGACTGAGATTGAGCATTAAGCCACTTTAAGCAGTTCCTCCAAAGTTAACTTTGTTTCCTTATTTCTTAACCTATTCTTCTAGAGGTGAGAGAGTTGAAATAGACCAATTCTCTCCTTATCTTTTCATGAATCCTTAAGCATGGCTGCTGAAAGAAGGAACTGAGACACAGTGGTATCTATTGTTTGGTCTCCCTTGATTATATGATGATTTATCACCTTATATCTTTAATTTTTGTTAAACAATTTGGATAGAAAAAGGATTAAGTGTGGAGTTGGCCTTGATCCTGAGGCACTGGTTATCCCATAGTGGTATATGAAGAGAATTAGTAAGATCAGATGCTGTAATCATCTTAACACATTGCAGGATGCCCCATGTAGATGCAAACATTGGATTTTTCCCTTAAGGATGTGGGTGGCTTCTTAAAGTATAGGAGAGGGAACCAAATGGAATAGCTGAGCATGGTGGTTTTTTAGTCTCAAACCAGGCTGGTATGTATACAGAGGCACTGGAGAGGGAACCACCTTTACAATAGGACACATTCGAAATGCTAGATAATATAGATGCAAATCTGGCAACCCCATACTTCCAGTTGCCCAGAATGTTTTAAGGGTCTTGGGTGACAAACGAGGCTGTTTTTTATCCCATATAAATTGTATATGCCGATTTATTGAGCAAAAAGCGAGGGAGTGACCTTGAAAGGCAATAGGCCAATGACATAAGTCAATCAGCCAAAATAAATATCTGCCCATTTGTATTCTCCTGAGTAAGGATAGAGGTGGGAGAAATGTTATTACTTACATCCTTGGTAATTTGTTTTAATATATAGTCTATTGGTCACTCTTTGAAAAACTAATATAAAAGACACACCTGAAGTTGTAGTGGTATTTTGATCATCTAAACTTTCACAGATCTGGAATTAATAGCTAAAGCTAGTAGTTTTACTCTGGTCTGAACCGCTAAGGATCCTGTGGCCACCACTGAACTTCTAATGTTATAAGTAACCCCCCAAAACAACCACAGTTAGTGTATAATCTAATTTTTAAAATTGATTTTTTTCTTACATTTTAGGCGTTGAAATATGAAACATACCTGGACAACTCTTTAGTCAGATTCATTTTGGCTCGGGCATTAGGAAATATTCAGATAGCACACTGTGTATATTGGTAAGAATGTCTGTCTTTATTTATTTAAATAGTCAGATTGGTGTTTTCAGAACAAAGTAATTTGCTGTCTAAATGCTAAAATTTCATTAATGTGTGACAGATCAATAGACGTTACATCAAGTCAGTGTAATGTGCAAAAGTGTTCCTTGTAGTAAAACCAAATGAATCCGTAAGAACCAAACACACACAGTTCTCAGTGTTACTGATTTACAGCAAGTAGTGTATGTGTATGTCTGTGCAGTGCTGTGTAACAGACTTTTTTTTTAAAAAGGCTTACTATTGAATGCTTTAGAGGGGAAATATTGCTTTGTAGGGAAAACTACTAACTTAAATACCTGCTATTTCAGGCTTCTGAAGGATACCTTACATGATGCAAAATTTGGGGTAAGGTATGAGCATATTCTTGGTGCCTTCCTCTCAGTCTGTGGGAAAGGACTGAGAGAAGAGCTGGAGAAACAGACCAGACTGGTACAGCTTTTGGGAGTGGTAGCAGAAAAAGTAAAACAAACAAGTGGATCTGCTAGGCAGGTGCGTATGCTTAACTTTTTAGTATTATGTTAGAGGGATACAACTGACTTGAATTTCAAGTAAATGTATTCAGCCTTAACATTAAATACATCACTGTATAAAAGTATAGTAAGATATTTTTAATCAACAGATGTTAAATGTTTCGTCAACAGAATTGTGCATGTTGGAAAAAAAAACACACACACACACACTTTTGTCAATGACTAATCTTCAACTGCTAGCCATAGCTGTGTGGGAGAAGTGGTTATGATGGGAGGAAAGGAACTGGCAATGAAATTGATGTCGCTATAGAATTTGGCCCCATTCTCTCATAATATATGGGGCCCTGTCGATAGGCTGCTAATGCAAATTTATAATTTTATAGATTCAGTACTGAAAAATTTCACTAGCATGACATTATGGCTGTACTGGTGGGGTTATGGTTTCTTTTGGATGAAAAGTAAAATAGATGTTATGACTGTGTGGTAACTTAAAATCCCATGGCACTTTTCAGGAATTTGGCTCTGCTGTTCTGCATAATTATTTTTGCTTGTCAAAAATTTCCCTGTAGGTATTTTAATGGATTAATGTCAGTTCTGCATGTTTATTTTTTTGCTCTCAGGTTGTCCTGCAAAGTGGTATGGAACGTGTACAGTCCTTTTTCATGAAGAACAAATGTCGTTTGCCTCTCAATCCCAGCCTTGTGGCAAAAGAATTAAATGTCAAGGTACAGTATAGAAAGACTCTTTTTTTTAAATCAGCATTACATGCTTGTAATTCCTGAAAATCAACATGCAGAAAGGAATATTTCATGTATATGAAAAGTGTTATACTGGTGGGGAATCTTTTTTCTTTTTTTTTAATAGAGCTTTTAAAACCAGACAATTAAATTAGTTGCGAAGAGAGAACGATTATGGAAATATTTGGTACATAGCCAGACCAAGGTTTGATTTAACTTGCTACTTCATCAGAACCTAGTGGAGCTCTCCTTACATAGCAGCAAGGACCTGGTCATACATGAGTCATAAAAACATTGTGTGAGAACAGAGGAAGTTTCAAAGCATGTGATGGAAAAGTTAGACAGCCTCCAGCAATGGTCAAAGGAGAAGGAAATGTACAAGACTAAAATATTTTGATGTGTATCTAGTGGGATGGAGCTAACTCGGGGTGTGATTGGATGTGTTCCTCAGATTCTCCCTGCTGCGGAGGCAAAGATTCTATTTTAAAATAAGAGGTTTTTATACAACTGGGAAGGTTAGTGAACACAAAGTTGCAGAAACATTTGCAAGCTCTGACAGTCTTCAGAGCTTCTGAAGCATAAGTTGCATACACTGTTTTGTATGCTTAATAATACAACACTTATGCATTACACAATACATATGCCAAAATTGTAAAATAAGATTATAATCCCATTCCCTTATGAGGCTGAAGTTATAAATGCGATCAGAAGACTGTCTGTCTGGAACAAGAAAATATTGGAGTTTTTAATTCCATGCTATGAAAAGAGGAACTGTATCTCAAATTGTAGAAGCCTCAACACTGCTGACAATTAAATCAGAAACCAATAGAAACTAGAATTTTCCAGGAGACAGCTACAGTAATATGATTTTAATGGGTGTGGGGCAGAGAAATGACAAGCTGTAAAACTTCTGAATAAATTGATACCAAAACAAACTCGCATGTACTGAACATTGGTCCTAATCCCCATGAGGGACCTGGTGGAGAGAGTGAATTAAAGGAACTATACTATGTAATCAATAGAAAGTAAGAAACTGAGAGATGGGAAAGCTCCAAACTTGTATTCTCTTCAGATCTCAAATTTTACAGTTCAGAGACAGCAGTAAATCCAACTTTGAATAGCTTCTTCAGTTAGAATGTCAGTCCGTTTTTTATTCATTCTTTATTTTGTGTTAGGATATTTTCTATCTTGCATACTAGCATATGTACAAACATTTCATAAATAAGTCAAGGGGTTCCTGCCCAAAGGAAGCAGATGTATTGTCCATAATCATCTTGGTGAAAGAGCCTTAGTACCTGCATGGACTTACACCATTTGTTGGTTGTCTAAACTGACTTTGTCTAATAAAGCCAGTAAATCCAATGCTCTGCCTCTAGCCCAGAGATGTTCAGATCTAGGGATTTTGTCTAAATTGTCCAGACTGTCTAAGCTGTTGTGACAGCACATACGGAGAGACATGACTTGTTTTCTTTGTGGTATGTTTATCCCACCAAAGTCAGGGTAACTGTCCTGTCCATCATACAAGGCCACCAACAGGGAAGGGCAAAAAGGGTAGCACAAGTGGCATTGCAACCTGGCGCGCACAGTCACAGCACCACTCACTGATAATTGGCCTGGTGGCCTCTCCGTTGTGAGTGATAGGCAGCTGGGCCAAAAGCTGAGTGGCATTGTGACCCCGTGTACCAGGTTGCAACACCCAGAGCGGGGAGCTGGGGCCAGCCCCGTGGGACAGAAACCACTGCTGCCAGACTAGTGTGATACAAGCACTCTCCAACACCCCAACCTCCGCTCAGTGTTTTTGTTTTTGGAAGGGTGGGAGGCCTCAGTTTCATATTTTGCATCAGACCCCCAAAAAGCTCTCTGCAGCCCTGCCACCATATTTTAGGAGAAATGGGAGATGGTGTGCAGATTTCTGAGAAAGTAATGATTCCAATCAGGAAGACAACCTATTGAAGATTAAAAAAAAACCTTTCAAGTTATGGAATATATTAGTGATACTTGCATATTAAAATACACATGTGAATTAAATGTTAAGTCAATTGATTGTATACAAGCATGTAAGACATTGTTAGGGAAGAGACAGAATGACCAAAAGGAGGAATGTATTCACTGCTGTTAACTAGCAGGCATGTCAGAACTGGGCATTCAAGAGATAGTGATTGGAAGATTAAACTCCATTCCAAGATGTTAGGTGTATAGTGTGGTGAATCATGGGGCAATGAAACATTTTTAACTATGCATGTCAGATGTAAGTCTGTTAAATATCAACACCACAATTTAAAAATCTTGTGGGTCTCTCAAAAGCAGCAACATTTAGTTACTGGTTGTGTGATGCTCTCAGGAATGGGAGTATGAGACCACATACTCTAGAGGTAGTACTTTGTGATATATTGCTACTTCATCGGTCTCAGAACTTGCGTTGTTATAGGGTGTGCAAACATTCCAAGTATTAATAACTTTGTCTGACATGCTAGCAATTTTAAATTATCTCTGCAAACTATTAACATTCTATTTGATTTCTAAGCCAAAAATGTTATCAGTCATCCTTCTAAGGATTAAACTATCATGTACTTGCAGGCATGTTCCTTCTTCAATTCTAATGCACTACCACTAAAAGTCACATTGGTGAATGCAGATCCTCTGGGAGAAGAAATTAATGTTATGTTTAAAGTAAGTTTGGTTTTCCCCCCCCGTTCTACTGGAGGAAAGAGATGGGGTTATGATAACTAATGCCAACAAAACTAGCTAGCTTTGCCATGTATCTACAGGCTATTAGCTGCATCTTGAGTCTTCTCTCTATATTTAGAAACTGACTTAATTGGATGAATGAAAATAGCTAATGCCACGAGTGGTTCACATTTGTAGAAGGTTGAAAACTTCTTTATACTTACATGGCTCCCATTGTGGTCATATCTTAGTGCTCCACAATCTTTAATGTTTTTATCTTCACAACACCCCTGTGAGGTAGGGCAGTACTATTAGCCCGTTTTACAGATGGGAAATTGAGGCAGATACATACTAAGTGACTTTCCCAAGGTCACACCCTGTCCATAGTGGAGCTAGGAATTGAATCTGTTTCCCAAGGCAGAGTCTAGTACTCTAACCATTAGACAAGCTTACCTCTTCTCCCTTCTTGGAGTGAAGTGTAATGTTTAAAAAGGAAAAATACTATGTTCATCTTTCAAAGAGTATCTCAAGGGCTAACTGAGATGGCTGAGTATATTGTGTATATATAAAATGCCAATTTTCAGTTTATACAAGCTTCATTGTGGCCCATCATTTACGCTTTCTCTGCACCTAAGGAAATAAGTCATTTGCAATTTAAGAAAAGTATAGTTTGTCTTACTGGGGATATCTGTCTAGTTCATTGTTCAAAGTATGCTTTTTCTGCTTATTTTTATTTAAGGTCGGAGAAGATCTGCGACAAGATATGTTGGCTTTACAAATGATAAAGATTATGGACAAAATCTGGCTGCAGGAGGGACTGGACCTGCGGATGGTTATCTTCAAGTGCCTCTCAACTGGAAAAGATCGAGGTGCAGTAGCTAGATAGAGACTGCCCAATGTATTCCTGCAGTTCTCCCCATAAAGGGCTCTACAACACATTCTTGGCATCATGCTTCAATCAGTTAAAAACCCACCAGTTTCTCATGAATGGCAGACGTATGTAACAATGAATGTTAGCAGTAGACCCCCAGAAGGAAACTCAGCACTTCAGCAAGAGTGCTTTACAGGTGTAATAGTATTGTGAAACAAAACTGATTGGAATCACGCAGTACTTTGATTCCATTTTGTTGGATATATGCTTCTGCTCTTGACCACTGAGCTCCTCAGTGATCCTTACAGGTAAAGATTCGTGGAACAAAAAAGATACGTGGAAATGAAAGAGAAAACAAATTAGATGCAGTGGAGAAAAACACAACTGAGAAGGATGAAATACAGGAGCAATGTTAATTCTGGCACGCCATATAATTTCAGAGATCTGTTTAGATCAAAATTGAATTGCTAAAATGTTTGAGGACACTACATCACAACCGTCCATCAGCAAAGATGAGCAAACTCACAGGGAGACAGTTAAGTTAAATCAGTACTTGTGTACCTGTATTAATACTTTCAGCTTTTTAAAAAGGAAAAATTTAAAAATCAATAAATTTTGCACCACATACTGTGTTTACATAGAATGAGGCAGCCTTTTCTTCAACACTTGTTCTGACTGGATTTTGATTCACAATACATTAAATGCCTTGGAGCTTAAATAGTGGAAGGTGTCCTTCACAGGCAATTGACTAATGCATTGTGGGCCTGATCTTGAGCAGCACTGAGAACCTGCAACTCTTTGAAATCAGTTGGGTCTGACCCAAAGGCACTCACAAGAGCACAAATGACAACTTTAGGTACTATAAATATTGACATCCAGATAAATGTGGCTGAGAATAAATTGCTTTTTGAATACGGAAGCTTTGCTTTTAGAATGTACAGAAAGCATTTCTTCTGTACATTCCAAAACTGTACTCTAGATTGGCAAACCATGTAATACCTCTTTTTTTTCTTTTCAGTCTGTTTTAAAGTATTTTTTAAAGTACTTTCAGTGTAATGAACAAAAATGGAAGCTCTGCTATAGATTTGTGCCTGCTACTTCCCCTCCTCCACAAAACAAAAAACCTACTATCCAAATAGGGATTTGTGGTTTAGCTAAAGGAATTTTTTTTTAATAGCCACTTTCTCCTAAATAAGGCCTCTTGTAGTGCCACGTATTGTGTTTTGTGTTGCTCTAGAAATAAGTCAACTTAGAGCCTCTTCTACTCCAGAACTTCACTTATACTAGTTAGTCATCTAAATTACTTGAGTGCATGTGAGATGTTTTCCTGTCATTAAGTAATAATTATACCCAATACTAGTTTTACACAAACTGCATATTTAACCAGCTGATGGTTTTTTAAATCAAAGTAGGAGTTACCTACAATATTCCACAAACCTTAACTGATTGTAGTAATAACACATGCCTAATTTAGCTACATATTTTTTGTAGTATACATTGTAAAATTGCCTGCAGAGAGGTTTAGCAGACTAACAAAGTTCACAAATATTTTTTCACTGCTTGAGACTGGGATTGGGCTCTACATTTTAAAATCAAATGTCTTCAAGATACTTCATACCAAATGAGAGGTAGTGGAAAATATAATGTGTAAACAAGATTTAACCAGAGCAGTAGTCTCTGATGTTGCACACTCTCCCTCTCTATATAATACACAATTTTATATATAGGATTGGTGGAGCTTGTTCCTGCTTCAGATACACTTAGGAAAATCCAAGTGGAATATGGAGTGACAGGATCTTTTAAAGACAAGCCACTTGCAGAATGGCTGCGAAAGTATAATCCTACAGAGGAAGAATATGAAAAGGTAACTTCCATAGTCTTCCTTCCAAATGGTAAACATTTTAAGTTCCAGGAGAATACAACTCTTATTCTGATTCTGCCAATAAATAAGTTTTCTAACAATCTGTTTGAAGCTATTCAGGATGTTGAATTTTCTGTACTGTATACATTTCAGAAAAGAAATCAAAATTGACTGTAGGATTGTAAAGGAGGCTTTTGGAAATGGCAGTTTAATGTTTCATTTCAGATAGATCTATTAAAATGCCTTCTAAATGTAGGAAAATTTCATCCAAAATTAAAAGTAGCGGGGAAGCATGACATTCAGGGCTTGTCTACATGACTTAAGTCAACTTAATTTTGTCAGCAAAAAGCCACTGCAGTAATTGAAGCAGTGGTTCATGTCCATACTTGCTCTTTCAGTCGGCGGTTCATGTCCTCCGCCAAGTGTGTGGGGCATTGTGGGACACTGACAGCTGGATCCCAGCAATCCTGGGGCTCACGGCTGAGGCCCCACACCTCTGGCTCTGATGGTCCAAACTGGCTGACAGCTCTGGTTGTAAGACACAAGGGTGTGGGGGAGGGCTCCAGCTGTCAGCCCCATTCAAGGCTGACAGCCAACAGGTGATGTAAGTAAGAGTGTCTACATGGACAGTACATCACCCTAACTATTTCAGCATAAGCGCTATGCCTTGCGTGGAGGTGGAGTTATGGTGGTGTAGCGGAGGACTTACCTCAGTGGAATCTGCATTGTAGTGTAGACACTGGACATAAGTAGGTTGATGTAAGCTGCCTTATGTTGATCTAACTCAATAGTGTAGAACAGGTCTCAGTTTTAATCTTGAGTTAGAAAATATGACCCCTTCTCATGCTGTTTCTCCTTTGGATGCAACATTTCATCTTTACCAGGCAGGGGTATGCAGATTTTGGTAAACAAATGTTCTTTTGGCCTTTACTTGTACTTTATCTCTGAACAGCCTTTTGTCTGCCTTCTCGCCCCCCAAAACCAAACAAGTTGCCTTTCCTCTTAGCAGTACAGCATACAGAATTTTTTGCTAAATAAGTAGCTTCCCAAGTAGTCTGAGGGAAGTTTACTTAAGAACTGTCAGCTGCCCAGAGCTCCATCCCTGTTGTTAAAAAGTGAACTCTGAATGATAAACTGAAGTACATTTTTCCCATTGGTAGATTCATTCTGATCTCATTACTTTTTGCTAATTTCAGGCTTCAGAAAACTTCATCTATTCTTGTGCAGGATGCTGCGTAGCCACCTACGTATTGGGAATCTGTGACCGTCACAATGATAACATAATGCTTCGAAGTACGGGACATATGTTCCATATTGACTTTGGAAAGTTTTTGGGCCATGCACAGACGTTTGGTAGTTTTAAAAGGTATCTTCTACAGTTTAGCATTTGAGAATGCAGGCAACTTCCCTTTTGCATTTTTCCTCACACGATTAAACATCTGAATCTTTTTGTTATCACTGTCCTCAATGTGAACTTAGTATTGTCTTCATTGAGTTCCTCTGTATGTGGGTCCCACTCATGGTGCACTTGTGCCTTCTGCACAGGAATGCAGAAAGCTTTCTCTAGCAGTGTCCACTAGGGGTTGGACATGCTCTTCCATTTCCCCACACAAGACCATAAAGGGCGGGATGACTAACTGCCAGTCAGTTCCTTCTGACCATCCTAGCAGAGAGTTGGAACTTCTGAGTGTTCCTTTGTTACAGTTTTTAGACTGTAGTTTAGGAGAAAGTTAGTTAGGTTTTTTATATTTTCTTTTATTGCCTCTTGGCTTCAAAAAAAAAAACACAACAAAACCCTGGGTTTTAGCCATGATGCCTCAACCACGCTTACTGGATTTTAAATCTTGCCTGTTGCAAAGAAGAGTAATTCCACTTGAAGACAGTCACACATGGGAAGAGGGAGAAGCGTGTGGCAGCTGGAGTCCTTCCCTGGCAGGAGGGAGCAGTACAACTGGCAGACCCAGAGAAGGAAGGGAGAACCAGAAAATTTGGAAAGGGCTCAGGGAAAATGCAGCATGGTACTAGGTGGAACAGACCTTGATTGCTGACTAGAGGGCCCTGGAACCAGAACCGGGAGTAGAGGGTGGGCCTGGGTTTCCTAACCAGTCACTGGGGAAGTGGCATAAGAAGACTGCCTGAGCCTGTTTAGGAAAAGACTTCCCTCCCCAGAAAGGAAAACCACAATAGTGACCTGGCCAGAGGGCCAAGTCACAAAAAGGAGGCTGCAGTTCCTGGAGTGAGAGGGGAAACACTGCTGGAGGAGGGTGCAGCACCTGGCAGAGCTAATTCACGGGATGGCCAAGAGGAGGCACCACCAGTAGTGAATTCACCTTGTGACAAGGATCTTCATTTCTCCCCACCCCACCCCCCACCCCCACATCGGTCATCAACTCCTAAAAGGTTTATATCCCCTTTTTCCACGAGTTAGAAAAATGCCTCCTCCTTGGCATTTTGAGTTTAGGGTTTATGGCTTTAAGACTCAAAAAGACATTGCATAGCTTGTTTTATTCATCATTTATCCATGAAAGTGGTGTTTCTAGTGGCTATTACTTCAGCCCCCAGAGTTAGCTAAATCCAAGCTGTCATGTCTACCCACCATATGCTTTTTCATTAAGATCTCATCCCAAATTCATACCCAAGTTAATACAGGATTTTCACATTAACCAGTATATTCACTTACCAGTTTTCTATCCTATGACTCTTGCTTCTCCTGCATAATTAAAACAAAACTTCACACTTTGGATGTCAGAAAGAACCCTCTTGTATTACCAAAACAAAACAAGACCATTGAGAAAGAAGCTTAGGTTGTTTGTGGAATATGGTAAAAGGCTCAGGTCAGACCACTTTATTTCAGCAGGTTTCCACTGATGGAAATATGTAGAGCAACTCTGTGGTTATTGGTTCCCACAATTAGTGGACGTTTCTCTTTAGAGAAGAGCTGTTCTCCAATCTTTGTTCAGATAACCTCCTAGTGCTCACCTCCAAAGAATCAAACTGCTGGCTAATTATAGTAAGTGGGATCCACATGCACAGGAGCTCAAAGATGAAAGAATGGTTACTCACCTTATAGTAACTGATTTTCAAAATGTTCTGTGTATGTGGATCCCACGACCCACCCTCCATTTCTGCAGCTCAGTCTTATCATTGGGACTTTGGGCGGCAAAAGAAATTGAGTAGCAGTTGGGATCACCCCTCCCTTTATGCTCTTGGGTGGGGGAGCAAGAGCGCACACAAATAATATCCATGACTCCTAGTGGACACTGCTAAAGAACTTTCTTAACTCCTGTGCAGAGGGCACAAGTGCACCATGGGTGGGATCCACATGCATACACCATCTAGAAAAATCATTGACTGCAAGGTAAGTAACTGTTCTTTTAGGTTGAACCACTCAATTTCCAAAATCCATTTTGGATTCTCATTGTAGACTACTGTGCTTCTGCAAAGTCTCTACTGTCTCCTCCTGTCCATCAACTTTGTTAGTTACAAGTCTGCTTGAACGCCAAGATGTGAAGGCTGCTCCTACATACTAGAGATGTTCTGTGCATTAAAAAACCTAGATGCACAAGTGTAGCTTTAAAGTAGTTCTGTTACTATTCCAGCAATTGGAAGACCCAAATGTGCTAATTGGCACAACTGTCCTCTGACATTTCATTTCTATACTTTCAGGAATATCACTTTTTCCGTAAGGATTTTATTTTTTAAATGAATTTCCTGGACCAAAAGAGCTTTGCACAAATCAGTGAAAAACCTAAGAAAGCTGTTTATAAAGCAAACATTTTGGAACCAGGATATTCTAAGATGAGGTTAGTGTAGCTTTTTTAAATGTTGAGATTGTTTGAGGGAACTCCAACTCTCACCGGATGACCCCAGCTACTGTCATAGCTATGATCACCAAGGAATATCCATGTGTAACATGGCATACTTCTATATGCTGTTTTAGAGGGCATACAATTATATATTGCATGATGGAGTACCCTAAGCTTTATCAGGAGTTGAAAGAGGACCCAAGGGTATTATTAACTGCTATCTACTTTAGAGTGTTGAAGTAAAGTGCACTATCTGGGTCACAGACCAATGGTGAATGAACATATTCCTATAATGTATATGGAGGATGAGTTGATAAGGTGAAGAGGAATAAAATTGTTTGGATGGATGGATCATTCTTATGCGCTGGATGATATTCAGTATTAGTATGGAGTGCCGGGTTGTCTCCTTAACATGCGGTGCCAGAGAGCTCTGGTGCTGAGGATCTCTTAGACTGGAGTCCTTCCTTGCCACCGTGTCACGTATCAATGCTGGGGCACTCTATATGGACACGCTCAGTACCGGGTCCCGATGGTCAGCAGCAGACTGGGGATGAAGAGCAGATTCCATGAGCAACTGTTTGTCGGAAATCTCGCTCCTTTTCTGGGGTGGAAAGCCCTGCAAATCTTGTCTGGTGTGCCTTCCCTAGACAATTCAGACGCGAATCGTGAGGGTCACTTGTTGGCATAGGTTTACTGCAGGTTCCACAGGGTTTAAAGCCTTGGGCTCATGGCATGTCTCGGAGCCCAAGCCGGGGGTTAGGGATTGGGAAAACCCTGCTCCCAAACCTTACTATATACACTATCTACTAACTATGCTATGGAAAGAACAGTAAGGGAAGCACTTGCTAGGCAAGCAATCACAGTTCCAACGACCATCACTGGCAGTAAGAAGCAACTGAGAAGACGGGGTTGGCAGGGTCCTATATTCAGCACCATGAAGGCACCACACTTGGGGGCGCCTGATGGGAGCTGCTACGGGAGAACTTTCTGATGACTGTGTACATGGTGCGCACGCACCTGATTGAAATTGACATGAACAGGCACTTGAAGAACTTAACTTTAATTCCTTGGTGTTTGGATGTTTTCAAATATAATAGGTTAAAGTTGTACATGTAAATCAATCTTAAAAGTTTTTTTGGTTGGGAATTATTATTTTCTGATGTTACCTGGTCACAGAGGAAAACTTTGTATTCATGCATTATTAAATATGATTTCTTAAGAATATTCTTCCCTTTGAAATCATGGCTGTAATATTAGAATTAGCAAGAATGGATCATACCCTGCGAGCGAGACTGACCTGCTCTCTGCAAGTGCAGTGATTTGATTAATGCTTTTAGTTCAAGCTCTTGGAAAAATACTGCTTTAGAGTAGTAATTACATTTAGCAAATTGCAACTAAAAGTGCATGAAAGTCCAAGAAACAGTCATTTTAACAAACTCTGTATTTTGTTTTTTTAAACAGGGATCGGGCTCCTTTTGTGCTAACATCAGATATGGCTTATGTCATTAATGGTGGTGAAAAACCTACTATTCGTTTTCAATTGTTTGTGGATCTCTGCTGCCAAGCTTACAATTTGATCAGGAAACATGCAAACCTCTTTCTTAACCTGCTTTCACTGGTAATAGTTTTTATTGCACATAATTTTCTTGTAGTTTAACTGTGGATTTGAGTAAATTTACTCCTAGGAAGTTATAGCCTCTGATAAATCCAGTCTATACAAAAAACCTAAATTGTTGGCATTTATACTTTAGAATCACTTCTAAATGTGCTGTTACAAGCCAGAAATGTAGTAGTGTTCCTGTGGAAATACTGGAGGTACTTAGTTTTTGCACTATGGGAAATAAAATTATAGATTGAAATTACTACCTCTTACTTTAGTTTTAGCTTCCGTAGTAACTGCTAAAGAGTAAGAATTCCAAAACTAATGTTTCTTCAACACTGATGTTAACTGCCACACAATGTGGTGGTGATGGGAGTAGTTGTTGGTTAATAGCATTAGTATTTAATGTAGTACCCAATGCCCCAATCAAGTTTGGGGCCCTAATGTTTTAATTATTTAAATGTAAAAATAGATTTGGTATTCTTTCCAGTGTAAGAATAGTAACTTGTCTTCTATAGATGCTTTCTTCAGGTTTACCAGAACTTACTGGAGTTCAAGACTTAAAATATGTACAAGATGCTCTTCAGCCCCAAACTACAGATGCAGAAGCTACTATTTTCTTTACAAGGTACTAAATAAGTGACAAGTGAAACAGAACCAAAATATATAAACTCACCACTTTTTTTTCCTATTAGAAGCTCTGCACTATGATACTAAAACACTGTAATACTTACAGCTTATAAAAGTTCAGTAGTCTTGAAATTATCATAGTTAGATAACAGATTAGTATTTTATATCACTAATTGAGAGATGTACAGAACTTCATTTTCTCAAATGCTTAAATGTTGGGGTAAAATGTTGAGCCTGTTTTACTTAGATTTTTTTTTTTAATAGTGAATGTTCTAATACGTAAAATGCTGGGAGTAGTGATTGATGGACAGCTAAATAAAGCTGTTAAGCTGACTTTCACATTCATGAGGAAATATTCCCTAATTGATTCCATAGCTAATATGACTCTTCTAAAGCTGTTTACAGTGGGAACCCTCTTATTGTTGTGAAGAACAACTTTTACTGGAACTGCAGCTTGCCATGTTTTGGAAACAGTTCAGAAATCTAATTACAAATATTTTCACTGTATCCAGTTTTCACTAAGTGAACTACTGGATCTTCTGCAGTATATAGTTCATTGATCATTTAACCTAAATAAATGGAAAAATATGGTATGTATACAGCCTTGACAAACTCTGGACGACCTTTCTTGTTCAATCTTTAACTTTACCCAAAATTGGAGTATTGGATATCCCAGTGCTTGCAGAAATGTTGTCATGTTAATGGACCAGTGACCATTTTTTGTCAAAACATGATGTGTCCTTTTACCTCAGTGGGGATTTGATTATATTTTAGAATTTGGAAGCTAAGGTGCTGACTAACCAAACTGGAATGTGTGCTCTGAATATGTAATTGTGCTCCAGCATTTGAAGTTACTGTCTCTTTTTTTTTTTATAGGCTGATTGAATCCAGTTTGGGAAGTGTTGCCACAAAGTTTAATTTCTTCATTCACAACCTGGCTCAGCTGCGTTTTTCAGGCCTACCTTCCAATGATGAGCCTATTCTCTCATTTTCTCCCAAAACGTATTCACTTAGACAAGATGGTCGAATCAAGGAAGTGTGTGTGTTTACGTACCAAAAGAGGTACAACCCAGATAAACATTATGTAAGTGTGTGGATTTTATTCCAATTTGTAAATACTCACTATGCTCAATGCCACCGTCAGGCTTCCTCTCCACCATTCACTTTAGTCACACGTTCTCCTCTTCCAAATAAATTCAATTCTTATCAGCAGAGAATTAGTCTATGCCCCAAAAGTAAAACATAGCTATTCCTAAATGGGTTGATTCCATTGTTTCTCTCAGCTGCCTATTTACCTGCCAAGAATGGGAACAGAACATTATAGTGCACATAATTAATTTAGTGTAGAATACATTAAGGCTTACTATAATTCTTCCTAAATCAAACATTATAACCAGGAAATTAAGAGTTAAGATTAAATGTAAAAAAAGGACACATTAAGGTATGGAGAAAGTACGGTTAATGTATCCAAACAACCTTATAGTAACACTATGCAATAACAATATGATTAAGGCATTTAGTATTTGGGGATCCAGATTAAATTGTTTTTAAAGACTCATTAGATTTTTTCCTCATGGTGTCACTACAGTTATGCCCTAACTGCATTTCCATACCTTAATGTGTTTAACTCTGAATTTCTAGTGTATAATAAAATATATAACAAACTATTGTGTTCCTCTTGGAATGTAGCTGCTCTGCCAGTCTGTTCAGAATCTTTCACTTGGGGCTTTGAGAACCAGAACAGACTCTAGAGGCAGCAAGCATTGGATTCTGCCACCCCAAAATTGAGAGACTCAAGCCACAGATTTTGATCATGTTGGACAGGCTGATTTCAAGAACCTCATGATCTTTGAGAAAGCAAGCTTATATTTGCAACTTTAAATTGAACATAGTGCAACTCTGCAAATATGAAACCAATTTCCAAAGTTAATGTATTTCTGATCCACTGTATAGTGCTCTAGTCTAGAATACTGGTCTCAGGCTGTTGTCCTAATTAACATTTCCTCTAAACTGTTGTTCTAAAGCAAGAGAATGAATTACTGTATATACTTGTTCATTAGCCTGTTCATTTATAAGCCAATCCCCCAAAATTGATAGGTAAAAATAGCAAAAACTGTATGACCCTTTCATATGCCGACCGTATATTTCAGGTATTGGAAAACTTTGGCTCCCGGCCCATCAGAGTAAGCTGCTGGCTGGTCAGGATGTTTTGTTTATGTGGAGCATCTGCAGACATGGAGCCCCTCAGCTCCCTGTGGCCACGGTTCACCGTTCCCAGCCCATGGGAGCTGCAGGAAGTGGCAGCTCCTATGGGCTGGGAACGGTGAACCGTGGCCACAGGGAGCTGAGGGGCTCCATGTCTGCAGATGCTCCAGGTAAAGAAAACGATAATATATTAGATATTTAAATGATTCCATACAGTTTAAAATGATCAAATTTTGGTGTAGACCCGCTTATAGGACGACCTCTGCTCTTTGATGCGTCTTGTTTTACCAAAAATATTCAGCTTCTGAATGTGTATGTGGTAGATACCAACTGATAGCAAAGTATATATAATCTTTCATCTAGTTAAAATTATGTGAATAATTCTGTAAATTAGGGGCAGATGCACCAGCTGGGGAAGGTAAAATAAAAGCCCAAACTACAGTTCAGTGCAAGACTCTTTCCTCAGGTCTGGCTTTATCCTCACAAAAGGATTCAAATAAAGCAAAACAACTAAAAATGCTTGGTCCCAGCCATCAGAGGCCTTTCTAGATTAGAGCAAGCTAGAAGGAGAGAGGGCACAGCCTTCCCCCAGGATAGCTTTTCCTGCTAATGCCTAGGTCTCTTGCCAGGTCCTTATGGAGTGGCTTCCTTCAGGGTCTGACCTAAACCCTCATCTTTCCCAGACTGAGCCTGGAGAATTTCTTTATATAGTTTCCAGCAGCCAGTCACATAATGCCTAGGTGACCAAGCTCCATGATGTGTGGAGACGACCACTCCAGCCATCCCTCTGTTTTTAAGGGGGCTATATCACTAACGTTCACTGGCCACACCTGTGTTTAACTCATGTGGTACAAATGAAGTCACTGAACTTAAATTTTGATCTAGTTGACCAATGCAGGGTATCCAGCAGCAGCTCCTGAGACCCACAGCACTCCAGTACTGCAAATATATAAAGATCTTCCAACATGCCAGATACAAAAGCCAGCTGCCATAAGCAATCTTCAAGTAGCTACATATGATTAGTGCTGAAATCAAAAGGAAGAGGGATAAACTTATTGGGAAAGGGCTTTTCAGTTGTAGTAAGTTTCCTTAATTTACACTAAAGGCTGATTAATTGAAACTAGGAGAAAAAGTGAGATTAGATTTCATCAGCCTTGCATCACTTTGAGACATGTAGTCTAGATAAACTATAATACTTGATAATATACTAATGGAGTCACTGTAATACATCTTACTATTAAAACTTGAAGCGTGGTGAAACTTCCTGGAGTCTTAGTGAGAATTATCAAGTTGCCGATGAGTGAGGGTTTCTGGTATTCCTTGATCTAATCAGGTAAATTTTGGAGTTCTTACTATTTATTTAGAAATTTGGTTACAATTTAATAAACTGCAAATCCTTGACACTATGAACATTTTCCTATTGACAATTTAAAATTCTTTTTGCTTTTCCTGTCCCTTCTTCCCAAGCATGAGAACTTTCTTAACCTTTAAGATGATCTGCTGTCATTTTTGTTGCCCTGCACAGCACTGTCTCTTAAGCAATAACCACCTTGTGGCTTGGTGATCAGTACCGCACGTAGTGTTATGAATGGATTTATGTAGATTTGTATATCACATTCTACATGTTGTGTATACTATCCTTTTAATAAAATCTAATGTCCAGGTTTCCTTTAACTGCTTCTCTGCACTGGTCTCATGGGTTCATTGATTCTTCTTCCCCCACCTCCCCAATAATCCTTCTTTCATTTTCATGACAACAGCCTGGATAATTGTTTCCTGTGGAACATACGCTCTAGCTTGATTTATTGCCACATAGTGATTAAACTGCATTTATAGAGCCCTGCATGGATAAAAAATTTGTATCCACATCCGAGTCGCATACATGGTTCATGGATATCTGCAGATTTGCAGGGCTCTATGAACTTGCAGTCTACCAGCCATATTACATTTTTAAAAAAAAAGTTGAATCATTGAGAAGCTGAGGTGTTTGTTGTTTACTGTCTCCAGGCTTAGTATTTTTCACTCCTAGAAATTATGTTCTGCTTATACATTTCAAAAGTATTTTAACTCTGATTCACAAAGCTCCTGAACTGGTTATATTGATAGGATTTAGACTAGGACACTAATTATTGACACTGCTGAAAACTGCCATGGAAACTTTGCATACAAGATATTTTGCCCAACTGATGAAAAGCTAAACTCACAACTCTATTAAAACTGGCTTGGTGTGTATATCTGTACAAACCCAAGTCCTGGTGTGGGATCTGAACCCAGAACCTCCAGGTTTAGAAGGGCAGAGTAACTACTGAGCCAGACTGGCACTATTTTCTTTATCCGTATGCACTAATACATAGATCTACATTACAAGATGGACATGTTTAATGTCCTTTATGAAGACATTAGAGGGGTGGGTGGATGTGGTGTGTGTATGTGTATATGTATATACATATATAAATAAAATAACTACAGTTAGTCTTAGATTTTTCTGTGCAATATTTGTCTTCTATTTGGGTGGAAAAACAGTTGCTATTAATGGCTTCTTTAAATATTCTGGTTTTTTGGCAGATCTATGTGGTGAGAGTCTTAAGAGAGGGGCAAATCGAACCAACATTTGTCTTCCGGACATTTGATGAGTTCCAGGAACTTCACAACAAACTCGGTATTCTCTTTCCTCTTTGGAAGTTACCAGGGTATGTTCCTAATTAACTAAGATACCTCATGTCCTTCATGTAGACAAAGGAATTTTATATTTTTGTTTCATGGAGTTTTTTCCAGTGTTGGCATAAGTGTTAAAAGGGGAAGTTCTCACCCTTTACTCTGCTATTGGCCTTACATCCAGAAATATAACTAATCATAAATGACAGCAAAACTAGCAACTGTGCCTCTTTGAAGAGGGGAGGTGTTTCTTTGCTTAATTGAGCCTGGTCTACGCTAGGGGGCAGGGTCAATGTAAGATGTGCAACTTCAGCTACGCTATTCCTGTAGCTGAAGTCGAAGTACCTTATTTTGACTTACCTCCTGTCCTCACGGCACGGGATTGATGGTCACGGCTCTCCCCATCGACTCCGCTACTGTCGTTCGCCCTGGTGGAATTCCGAAGTCGACAGGAGCGCATTCGGGGATCAATATATCGCATCTCATCTAGATATGATATATCAATCCCTGATAAATCGATAGCTACCCACCAGTCTGGCGGGTAGTGTAGACGTACCCTAAGAAATCAGCTTGCTGTGCTTGGTTTTCCTAAGTTCAAATCTTTCAGATATACAAAGCATTTCTTTTTTTAAGACATCTTTAGTTTCCTTTTGAAAGTGTCGCAGAGCTGCCAACATTTGGGTCACAATTATTTCCACAATGCCCTGATAAAATTGGAATGAAAATTTGGCAGGGAGTGGCCCTTTTTGTAAGGGATGTACCTTTTGCCATCCCTATAAAAATCCACTCAAATTAGACCAAGATATAAACCTTTTGAAAGATCAGTTTGCATATGTTCAGTAGACTTCTTATATTTTAGTAGCTAAATTCCCCAAAGACTTTGTCCACATTGAACATGCTCCAGTCCATAACTGATCAGGACTTTCTCTGCAATTGCTGCTGTAGGCTGTACCAGGGCAGGATCTGAGAGCAGGGAGCCTGTCTTTCCTGTGCTCTGTGATGCCCCTGCTGGGCCAACGTAGCATGGAGGAAGAAGCTACCTGATTTAGACAAGAGCTGGACCTGTGGGTGGTTGACTGGGATAAAGTGTCTCTGTCCCTCTGTGAAATCCACTGGGCAAGTGTCCCATTCTGCTATGGTGCTAGTCCACATGCAGGATGATAACCTATCAATCAACCTGCTGTCAATTACTCCTTTAGCTCAAGTGGCAGAAATTTGTGCGATGGCTCTCAAGCTTCCAACCCTGATGAGGACCCATGTGTGTCGACATGGAACTTCTGTCTTTAGCTTTTTTAAAAAACCTAGGAGGTTACGCACGCACGCACACACCATGTTAAGGTTGCAAAGTTAAACACTCAGAAGTTAGGCAGTGCTAGAATTAAGGGTGGCCAGGCAACCTTAATTCGGTTTGTGTATCAGCATTATGTAGTCAGTGGTTACATGATATATGCTAATTTTTTTCATAGGCTCCCAGCCTCATTCAGTACATAGGCTGGACCTGCTCGGGGATGAAGGGGATTATGTGGTGAAGGAGGTTGTGTAAGACCCCTGCTTTATAAGGTGGTAGGTGTGTGTAGTAAATGAGGCGGGAGAGGGCAGGAAGACAAAGGATGGTCTCGTGATTAAGGCAGCTGAATGCTGCCCTCGAGATTTGTATCCTGTACTTCTTTCTGTCAGGAGTTTCTTTGTGATGCTGGGCTAGTCACTTAAACCTTTTCACAGATAGTGACTAATTGTGTGTTCAGTTTTGTTTGGGGTGCTTGACTTTAGATCCAGGGGTCTAATTTGCAGAAGGGCTGGACAGCTGCACCTGAAGTCAGTGGAAGCTATGCTTTAAACATATGAGGTATTCTGAACTACACTGAACAATGAGAAAACAAAATAGTGACTAGCTGCTTATTAATTGTGCATTGAATAAGGCAAGGGTCTTGTGGAAGGTATGTCTGTGATAGTATGTGATCACGTACTTAAAGACTGCATCACAACCATACACACAACTTGAATTAAATTTTCACCTTGACTCTGGCACTTCCGAGCATGTGGCTTTGCAACCTTAATGATGTTTGAATGTATTTTTTTGTGTGTAATGTTGAATATAGCAAATGTAATGGTGTGTTCATAAAGCAAATACACTACTGTGCTTTGTCTCAAGTCATTACCAAGAATACATATCAGCCATTCAGGATTTAAGTTGTACTTAAATCTTAACTTGAGTAAAATTAGCAACAAAACGCATCTTGTCATTCTCTTGTAGCTTTCCTAATAAGATGGTTCTGGGAAGAACTCATATAAAGGATGTAGCCGCCAAAAGAAAAGTAGAGCTGAACAGCTACATACAGAGTTTGATGAACAGTTCAGCAGAGGTGTCAGAGGTGACGGCGCAAAGCATTTAAGTAAAATTAGTTCTCTCTCACATTTTAGTACATTTTAAGCTAACATGTAACCTTTTTCCCAAATGCAGTGTGATCTTGTTTATACATTTTTTCACCCTTTACTTCGGGACGAGAAAGCTGAAGGAATAGATGGAATATCTAAGCCTGCAGGTAGGCACACAAGTTTTGGGGGGGGTAAATTGAATGACTTACTGCAATATAACATGAAAAACTTGAAAGTACTGCACAGTATAAAATCCATCTTTTGATTCCTCAGTTTAACCATTTTCCCCTCACGAAAAAATAATCAGTCTTCATATCAAATTCAAGCCTCCTTTACTTTGAAAATGTCTTTCAAGGTAAATCCTACACCATATGGTTTCAGATCAAGCAAAATAAAAATTGCACATAAGTGAGAATTTCTTGATTTATTTTTAATGCTTTTTATTAATCAGATCAAATAAATACTCCAATTCTCTCACTCTAATCCTCCATATTGATTCCTGTTAGAATATCTATTCTTTCTAGGTACCCAGACTTTTTGTCAATTTTGGAGGTAAAAAGTTCCTGACACACTGATAAAAACTGAAAAAAGGAAGTGAACTTGGCATAAGTCTTACATTTGTCAGTTTTCAGTACACTTAGTTAACTTGGTACAGTGGTACTGATGGACAATTGTGTGAAGGAAAATAACTTGTGTCGATATATTTTTAAGATGCAAGTCCATCAAGTCCTACCTCAGGCAAAGTGGGAGGAGAAGTAAAGTTGTCTATCTCGTATAGAAACGGCACTCTGTTTATCATGGTGATGCACATTAAAGACCTGGTGAGTGAAGAAAGTGAACCAAAATTTCACAAACTTGTATTATATGAATAATTCATATAGAACGCTGTGGGATATTGGGAGGGGGGTGTGTGTGACACAGAATGGAAGTATCTTCTTAAAACACATTTGTCTTCAGTTAGTCTGATTATGAGCAGTTGCTCATATGTTAGGTAATTGAGGTGAACGTAGACTCTAAGGCATTTCTTTGGAGGAAAAGATACTCAAATGGAATACACTAAAATAGAATGAAGGCTAGTTGTTATGCTCTATTTACAGGTTACTGAAGATGGTGCAGATCCAAATCCTTATGTAAAAACATACTTACTTCCAGATATAAACAAAACATCAAAACGCAAAACCAAAATTACACGAAAAACAAGGAACCCAACATTCAATGAAATGGTAAGAAAAATCAGTTACCTGGTAAAGATTCCATAACTTTCTTTCATAAATACATGCTGGTGACCACAATTATTTGAAATCCTGGTAAGTAAGTCCTGTCAAACACATCTCAGTAAATTGCTTTGCACTTCTGAAAGCTTTGTACCTTATAAATGTGCACACTCCTGTTCCAGATTTATTCCCTCCCCTTATCCCAAAATCCAAAAAAAATCATAACTCTGGAAGGAGGGAAAATATCTTAGGCAAATATTGACTGGCATATTCTCATTAGAATTCACAAAATGCATTGACCATAACCCACATCACTTGCTCTCTGGTTGCTCTAAACTGATTGGATTTAGCAATCTTTTCACTTACTCAGCACCTTGCATCTGAGCTCCTCAGGATACTTTAAACATGAAGTTACACAACACCCCTCTAACAGATAAACATCCCCTTTTTACCAAGGATAACTGAGATGCAGACTTGCCCAGGGTCACGCAGCAAGTTGGTGGTAGATCCAGAGAATAAGCCAGGAGCCCATCTGTAAATCCCTTTGCGTTAATCACAAGCAGTCCTTATAATTTATTCTGGATATCTACCAAATAAACTGTCTTGGCTTTCATTGGCTGTGTTCTTTCCATAGCTTGTGTACAGTGGATACAGTAAGGAGACTCTGAAGCAGAAGGAACTTCAGCTCAGTGTGCTCAGTGCAGAATCGTTGCGTGAGAACTTCTTTCTGGGTGGAGTTATGCTGTCCCTGAAGGATTTCAACTTGAGGAAGGAGACTGTTAACTGGTATCAGCTGACTGCTGTGCCATATCTGTGAACTCCTACAGCAAAAATATAACAAAAGTGAAACCGTTCTGCACACTTGTGCTTTGTGCAATTTTCCTACTTGAAAATAACTTGGATATTTTTAAAATGAGACTCTG
Source organism: Gopherus evgoodei (assembly GCF_007399415.2). NCBI lineage: Eukaryota > Metazoa > Chordata > Testudines > Testudinidae > Gopherus > Gopherus evgoodei. Next base: position 107,882,357 of record NC_044325.1, on the reverse strand, counting down.
CATTTCAACACGTGTTGGACCAACCCTCACCATGCTGAAACCACAGGATGTCTAGAAACCACCTGTTTTAGGCTTATGTGATATCCAAGCATTAATGTAAATTAATTTTGTAATCATAGTACTTCTGGGTAACTAAAGTTTTAAACCATCCCTGGAATAGTCAGGTAGTTTATTCTGGCTTTACTGTATCAGTTCAACCACGTTTAATCAGTTTCCCTGTGGATATAGTACAAGTAATCTTTTCTGTTACCTGTTATATTATATATGGCAAGGTGCTGTAGAATGCCAGAGGAAAGATGTGGGGGGTTTATGATATAGCCGCTATTCACCATTGGTGCAGCAATGATCAGTAAAATGTCAGTGGTTGCACAAACTGTCAGAAATGAAATTGGACGGAACAGATGGAAAAATTGTTACATTTGAATCTTGAGATTAAATGCATCTGAAACATTTATCAGAATGAATGCCCATAATGGAAGTTGTAGATAATGGTGCCTTACCTTATAATTCAAATGCTTCTTGTATCTGTCTGAAATTTACAAATATTTACCTGTTAGCCAGGTTTAACAAACTCTTACCCAGCTCTTTAAAAGAGGCAGATTCATGACACCGCCTACTGAATCTTTTCTTTGGGGAACTTATTCAGTTTCCTAGACATAGTTTGAATTTTATACCAGCTATCTGAGTAAGATTAATCAGTTCATTTAAGTGAAGTCCTCTGTGCAAGTCACTGATGATTTGCAAACTTTGAATGAAGACTGGTTGGTTGTGGTGCCACGTAAGTTGTGGTCTTCCAGCATTTTAAAACAGTTCTTAAAATTTCAAGGACCTCTGTAGTGCAGTCAGCAAATGCATTAGCGATTCATCTAGGGACTTGGGTTCAGCTATCGGGTCACAAATGATATTTACACATAAGAAAATACCTTACCCCACAACTTCACATAATTGATTCTCCCTACTTGAAAAACATAGGACTCCAATAGCAGATATGTTGCAGGTCAGAAATGATTTGCATTGGCAGATATACTTAGCTCAGACTAGTATTGTCAGTCCCTCACCTCTTGTAAAAATAACTCTATTGATAAATTTTATTCCTTTATGATACAATATTTAAAATCATAGGGTGCAAATACAATTTACTGTCTCATGCATGTGATTAGTTACTCCACTGGGTCTGGCTGCACTACATGTATAGGTTTCTTATTCACTTATCAGTTTTATGGTGACCAGTCTGTTCTCTTTGGACAAAGCTGTATGAAGACTGTGTAAAATCACAACATAATTTTTAGCACTATTTTAGAAATACTTTTTCAATGAAGGCTGACAGTGATAGACTATAGAACTGACTGTCACTTGCAAGGAACTTAAAATATACAATGATGAAGACACAGCATAGGAAAGTCACAATCTATTTTATTTGCCCACCAATAAAATGCTCTTTAGATACTTCCCCCCCCTTCTTCCTGCCCCCCACACAAATACAATGACCAACCATCTTTCCAACCCAGATGAGCAAAGTACAATTGAAAAGTACATTTAAATCATCTTTTGATGCCTAAAACATTCATGGTCCAATTTCTTAGGAATTATTACAGTAAAAATCTAAGAATGTCTGTCTTTCTGAATGTTAAGCTGGGTTGTTACTAATAGGAGCTAGTTAAAATAAAATCCAAAATCCCGGTTTTATTAGCTATCGCGTGCATAATTTTTTCCTTCAGTATATAGCATGTAAATAGTAACATACAGTAAATATAACTAGATTTATTTCCTGCTCACTTGATGCTTTTGAGACTTATTCCATTCCATCATCAAAACCACAAGTCACGTAGACACAGGAAAGTAGACTACTGTTTTTGTGAAACGTTCCATTGTTAAATAAATTGAAAGCAATACATACTGCCTTTTTGCAGTGTTATTACAGCACAGTGTCTTACAGCACAAAATATAAGGAGAAGCTTAATGCTTTTTTAAAAATTTGATTTTGCGACTGACAGATGTCTGGACTTAGGTTAGAAAATATGTAGTACTGTATGATTGTTAGCATTTGTCCTGACCTCTGGTTAACAGTGTTCTTCATAGCTCAACTGATTTGTGCCTTTCCCTCCCCTCTTACAAAATTCACATTGGCTCAAGCTTTTTAGGATCATGGCTTTTATTTTTTGTCTGTAAAATCTAGTCTTGGGTCCTCACCAAAATATTAGAGGAACAGCACTGAGTTTGCATCTCTTTGCACTACTCTTGAGGGGTCAAAAAAAATCAGTGGTCAAGACTTGTGATAAACTGTTTCTTTTATTATTAAAGGATAAATAAAAAGAAGCATGATTAAGGGACACGCTAAAATTGGGATGAAATTTGCCAGTACGCTCATTTGATGTTTTTAAAGTGAATATAGTCTCAACAGCTTTTTATACCTTGTTTGATCTAGTAAAAAGATTGCATTTTATGCAACATATGTGGCCTGCAGCCAGAAATAGAACTCTCTCTTAACGATCCTATGTTTTGATATTTGAAAATAACAGCTTGCTCTACGAACAGTTACCACCTCATTTTCTCTACTAAATAACCTAACATAGGACTTTGCACTGATATTTTTTATTGCCTTTTTATGATCTACAGGTACCTCTATGTAGAAGCATGTGTGATCTTTGATTAAAAAGTTGATTTCTCTATTTTTAAAAATAAGGTTGTATAGACATCTCAATATCTTGCCTTAAAGTGACTGCTCTTTCTAGGATTCTAATATGGTGACTTTTTTTTTTCCACATTAAATAAATCTTATTTCTGGTATTTGCAGGATATGTATGTTACATAGACAGGGAAAATGTTTGGGCAATATTGCACCATTCTAATAATCCACAGGAAATTAACTTCCTTGTGTGCTATTTACTCACATACTGTGATTAAAATAGTGTAAATATTTCATAGATGGTATTGGTAAAATTCATTGGGAGCAAATATGGTGGTTTGCCTCACATTATCTATACATCTGTAAAAACCAAATACTTCAGTTATACTGATAGCTAATAAAGATGCTCAATATTGCCATCAAAACCCTACCTGTAATGAATGGGTTAAATGTGACTTCATAACTGTCTTACAATTACATTAAACACTATTCTGGAATAAAACACTTGTGCTGTCTCCTCCCTCCCTTCTCCACTCAAACGGAAACCTCTGAAGCCGAACTCTACCCTAAGATGTGTGCAACTGTATTTGAAAGCCAAAAGGAAAAAAGTCTACATGTGTCAAGATAGAACTTAGCCTTAAGTATTCAAAATCCCCAGGGCTGTATTGTGCATGCTTGACTATAAAGCTAAAAAGCAGCAGTTTTTTTAGGATGTCTGTATTAAATTAACCCTAATAGTGAGCTTTGTAAAAAACCTAGTTGAAACTTTCAATGCAGGGGATTTAGCAGGTATTTTCCATGGCCTTATGGTTAGGGGTCCATTTGTGTCATGAAAGTCACAAATTCTTTGACTTTCCATGACTTCTGCAGGGGCCAGTGTGGCTAACCCCAGGGCTGCCCAAGCAGTTGGCTTTGGGGCCAGCTGCTTAGGTGGCCTAGGGGACAGCCAGACTTGCTGCTGTTGCTGCTGCTGGAGTGGCCCCACACCGACTGCTGCTCGGGCAGCCCTAGGAAACTAGCCCTGGGGACTGCCTCAGCAGCTGGTGCAGCTGCTTCCCTGGGGTGGTGGTCTGTCAGTGGTCATCTCCCTTTCTGCTCCTCTGCCCCCCTGGGCAGCTGGTGCTGCAGCAGCAGTGACCTCCACATTTATAGTGGTGTCACAGGCCTGTGAATTTTTGTGCGTTGCCTATGACCTGTCCACGCTATACTATATTACCCATGACTAAATCGTAGCTTAACTTATGGTTCACTTAAGCATCTTCTATCAAATTTGGGGTTAGGGTTCCTCTCACTGTGAAACCTCAGCATGGTGATAATCCCACCAAATTCTATTTGTGTGCACGTAAAATGCAAAACACTAATTTCTGTAGCTGGATGGTGGGAAAAGGCTGGAATCATCCTTAGAAACCTTAAGGAGGGGAGAGTATAGAAAAAAATGATTAAGTAACAGAGTTGTGGTCAATAAAAATTAAATTAGCCCTCTCCTGAACTTTAGGTTTTTCAAACTCTGTACATAGAGCTATGAAATCCTGAGTTAGTGCACTGGCAATCAGCAAAAACCAAAGGCTACAGTAATACATATATCTATGATTTCCAACTATCTCATAAAATTAATACTACTTAATTCACTCAGGAATGAATCCTTCCATTTCTTAGGCATGCATGTATGACTCTTAGTATGTTTCTTCTCCCTTAAACCTGACTTAAACAAAAAAAAAAAAAGGGCATAACTGTAAGATTAACCTCCAGGAAGAGTTTTAAAACCTGTATCAATCAGCTCAAGTCAACAGAAAGTGGTTAATTATAATTTGTCTGTACTGGATTAGAAGTCCAGTAACACTCTGAATAATGGATAAAGTAATATTACTTGTATTCAAAAGACTTTCCTCTGAAGGCTTCAACATTTTTAGTGTATTCCTCCCTCTACAAGCACATTTGCACCAACTTTTTCCTAAAAGAATCCTAGTGTGGTTAAAGTTGTGAACTAAACAAGCACACCTTTCGAGCAGATATACAAAAAGGTATTGTAATACACATGTTCAAGGATTTATCTCCAGGAGTTAAAGTAATTCTAACAATTTTTTTTAAAAGTTCCAATGCTTTTTTGGATGGGAGTAACAGGGATAGGATAGTGGTGCAGCTGCAGTTGTTTGTGCCAGTCTTATCTACCAATACCTAACAGAGCACTACAGGCTCGTGAACATGATGCACAGATGTTCTGAGCAAAACACCTGCTGGATGCTACCAGAGTAAGTTGTGCATGGCCCATCTGGGGCTGACAGGAAGGGGTTTCTTCACCTGTCAGGAGCTGAGTGCATGATATAAACTGCAGCACTCGTGTCCTGACTTGCAAGGAAAAATGAACCATGTCACATACTCTAACCTTTTGCATATGAAACTTACAACTTGTTCGAAATGGCAAGATTCAAAGAATTTAGTCAACGCCTGAGGAAATGTCACCAGGAGGAAATGTTAAGAGAAAATACTCACTTTAGTACAGTGAGGATTAACCAGATGAGGAGGCTGCACTACTTTTCTAAGGTACTAGATTAATGGGAAGGAATATATTGCGTGGCAGGTTAGGACTATTGGCAGTGCTGTTTGGAACAATATTTCTTTCACCAGCTGTGCCTGCTCTGAGCAGGGAGGCTACTTATGCACATGGCCTCACCCCTGCTGTCACCCTCTTCCCCGGCTGGCTGTTTACGCCACTGTGGCATCTTGCCATAGTGGCAGAGGCGAGTGCTCTGGGGCCAAGTGTGAGGTGAGCAGGTGTGGGCGCAGGCCCCGTCTGCTGAGGGCGCCCAGGCTTCTACCTTCCCAGCGTAGCCGGGGTTCGAGACGGGGCCCTGTCTGGAGGCTGGACTCTCGGTTAGTGCTGGGGTGAGGGGAGGGCCCTTCACGGGCCCCGCGCTCCCGGCCCCGCCGGCGTTGCGTGGAGACCGTCCCGGGCTCTGCTTGCCACCTGCTGCTGTCAGTGGCGCGGGGAAGGGTCGATTACAAACGCTTCCCGGGCTCCCAAACGGAACGTCCCGCTCCGGCCCCAGGCGCTGCGGGAGCTAATGGGGCGGGACCCTGTTGTGCCGGGGGAGCCGCAGTGCATGCTGGGAGCCACGGAACGCGAGAGGAGAGCGCCTCTCTGGTTGGCCGGCGCGCGGAGAGGGCGGGGTTACGCGTTGACGTCTCTTCCGGCGGACGGGGTGAGCTACAGCCCCCGCCTCCCTCTGCTCCTTCTTTCGCTGCCCGGCGCCATCATGGGTCGTATGCACGCTCCGGGGTAAGCGGCGGCGCCGGGGGCCCCGCGCGGGGGGCCGCGCCTAGCGCAGTGGGAGCGGCCGGAGTGTCCCGGCCCCGCGGCGCGCACAGAGACGGGCCTGGCCGGGGCGGGCAGAGAGAGGCCGGGGTGTCCGGCCTGGCCCTGCGCGGGCCTGAGTCCCGCTTCCGAGCCCCGCTGGCGCGAGGGGCACGTGTCGGGTTCGGCCTCGGACCCCGCACCCCGGCAGCGCTGGTCCCTGCACCCTGGGCAGCGCTGGTACTTGGCTGCTGGCACCGCCCGCCCCGCAGGCTGCCCCTGCCGCGCTGCAGGAATAAGCGCGCGCATGCCCGCCCAGCCCCCCGAGTGTCGCTTGTAAACCCCCCCCCACACACACGTTTCACAGTAGTGCTTGTTAAAGACCTCGTCTAGCTCAGAGCAGCGAGGCCGGTGGCTGTGGGAAGCGCCGAGCAGTTAATGGGGTGGCCACGCTGGTGAGGGCTGATAGATACATTCCCCCAAAGGAGGGAAAGGGCAGCGTGGGAAGGTAGGGCAGATACACGGAAGTAGTGACCGTGTTAAGTTACAGTCCCAGGGATTGCCACATACATATGTCGCCCTGAGATCTAAAATTTAAAGATTTTTTTTCCTTTAATTTTTCCACTCAGTATCGCATGCCTCTCTTTTCAACAGGAAGGGCTTGTCCCAGTCAGCCTTGCCCTATAGGCGCAGTGTGCCCACAGTAAGTAAACACCTTGGTTGCTTGTCGTATTACTTTCACCTCTTGACCATTGGTTTGACTTGAGCTTAGGTTTACAGTGTTAAAAAGATCTGTTTTTCACACCCGCTTCCAGTTTGGTGTATGCAGCTTTATGCCCCCAGTGAAAAAGTATGTAGATATTTAGTTGAGGTAGTTTGGTGTCTAATCTTACCAATTTGGCCTGCAGATTGTAGAGCTTTTAAATAGAAAACTAGGTCCTACAACCTAGTGGCCGCCCCATTTCCTTGGAAAGAGTTTGTGGTCTCTGTAGTTTATGGGACAGTTCTGTATCTTTCCAGTTACTTTTAGAAAACTTCTGTAGGCAGTATGAGAGACAAGGGATTGACTATACTTGGAGAACATATGGCTTCCTAAAGACATGTCTGTTAATGGACACAGGAAACTTTAACTGAAGTTGTAAATTTAAAGCACACTAACCACTTATGCAAATGCGTTCATTCAGATGTAGTGGCCTTACTTCATTTTAGCTTCATTGTGTAAGTGAATTAAGCTAAGGCTACTTCACTTCTGAAAGAGCATTCTCACAGGAGTTTAATGTGTTCTATAGTCATAACTTGAATTAACTGATAACTTCCCTCAACATCCTCTAAGAATGATCTTAACTATGAATAGAGCACTGAACCCTGCAGTGCTGGTACCAGAGCAGTCTTCCCTCAAGAAAATCTTAAAAGGAGGTCAATTAGAAATGGTAGTCATTTAACTTAATATATTTTTTATTAAAAATAGTTTTCCTTTGCAAGTTATCCTTTTAAGTTAAAGATCTACACAAACTTTAACTTGTTAGGCAGATATTGTTGTCCCATGCACAAAGTAAACTAAAAATATGGAGTAACTTTTCTCCATCTTAATTTCTAGTGATAGATAATGGAGTAATAGAGAAGGCAAACTAGCAGTTTTTAGGTTTGAGATCCTCTAAGGCTCCAGTTAAATTTCAGTAATTCTAAATTCACTTTATAGATTTGCATTACTTTTTTGTATGTAATTGTTTTGTTTGGCAAATCAGACAGTAAAACCAGGTAACTACTGGAGACCATATTTGAATATCCAGTTGGAGGGGAACTTCCTTGGTGTTACAAACCTGAGTTCATTTAGTCCCTTTTAGGTTTTCTTATCAGATTGTTGTGGAACTTTAGTTCTCCACATTTTGTCAGGTAGTGTTCTGTTCACTAAGGCAATCCTTTATTTCAGACCATGAAATGCCTTTTAACAAATCACTCACCAGAACCATTTTTGATTGACCTCTGACTTGGAATTTTACCAGAACTGTTTTTTGTATGTCACCATGTACAACATGATCATAGTAGTTGCATTGCTGCTATGGGTTCAGTGATAACTCCCTGGTGATGTAATATTTTCTTTACTGTTATGGTGTAGTGCCAGTCCAAGTTTTATTGTGCTCTTGGGCACCACAGAGCAGTCTATCTCCAGCCACTAGAGGAGACTGTAGAGTAATCATGTGGATGTGTGCTTCTGATGATTAGCCCTGACAGTTCCATGCATGCTACATGCCATTAGTGAAACAGGCTAAGAATATCCCCTTTATAGTGCACATAAATATTTAATAGACTATTATTGAATTTCAAAACTACTAGCTGTGTAGTTTCTCCTATGTAATCTATACTTACTCATCGCTGACTTTTTACAATTTTTTTTCTAGTGGTTAAAACTTACTTCTGATGATGTAAAAGAACAAATCTACAAACTGGCTAAGAAAGGTCTGACTCCGTCACAGATTGGTAAGTTTTATGAACTCTTATGAAGAATGGATTTAAAATTGCAAATCTGGGTTTAATTCTCACTTTTGCTAAAACTTCTTGGTGACACTGGACATCTTAATGTGAAACCTTACTGTCTGTCTGCTTTGATCCCCTCACCCACCCCTGTACAATAGGGGAGGTCTGGGGAGCTCGGTTAAATTAATTGTTTGTAAAGTGCTTTGTGGTCCAGCAGTTGCATTGCTCTGGTAAGATGTAGGTCTCACTGTGATGATTGTTTTCCAGCCATTCGTAGTTTCCACCAGAAAGGTTTTCCTTAATGTTGGCTAAACCTTCCTTGGATGTCTGAGTGAGCCTTTGGAATAGTAGCACTTGTTAGCATGTTTTTCCTGGTATAAAGTATATAACTTTTAATTTCAGGTGTAATCTTAAGGGATTCTCATGGTGTTGCCCAAGTTCGTTTTGTCACTGGCAACAAAATTTTAAGGATCCTTAAATCCAAGGGACTTGCCCCAGACCTTCCAGAGGATCTGTACCACTTGATCAAGAAAGCTGTTGCTGTTCGTAAACATCTTGAGAGAAACAGAAAGGTAAGCCCTCATTGACCCAGGTCTTTGAGGGGGAAAAGAATGTTTTAAAAAAAAAAAAGTTTTTCACCAAGATAAAGTACTGTAAAAACTTAAGCTAAACCTGGAAGAGTCTTTGAACTAATTTTAGATACTTTGCAATAATCAGGTGGATTATAAAGCTTTATTTGCTTTTTCTTCATTTTTTGAAATATATAAATAGCAACTCTATTGTAGCTTCTTATTTTATTAGATTGAATTTTGAAAATGACCCTTATGATACTACTCTGAAATTGCTATACATATTTTAATTAATATTATATATAGTTATACAAAGGGCAGATCAGTTTTTGATACTTAATGTTGAGTTTGTTTTCTAATCTTTACATGACTGGTAACTTTGCAGCCTGAGCAGAGATTTTCAGTATGCTTCAGGAAATGTTGGCCATTACTTCATCTGAGTAAATGTAAAGGGCACAGCTGATAAAGCTGAGACTTTTATCGCCTATAAACAATACAAACCATTTTGGACTTGCCTGTCTTAGCACAAATGCTTATCTTATGCTTAAGTCTGCATGAACTTGATGGGTCAAAGAGCAGGATTGAACTCGAAAGTGGCCCTTTACAATAGCTGTGGGTAATATTGAAATAGTTCCCCGTTCACCAAGTGTAAATGGATCTCTTTGGATGTTATAATGGGAATTTCTTGATTTGCTTGTATCTTCCTTTTCTTTTTAAGGATAAAGATGCCAAATTTCGTCTGATTCTGATTGAGAGCAGAATTCACAGGCTGGCTCGCTATTACAAGACCAAGAGAGTACTCCCACCCAACTGGAAGTAGTAAGTGTTTGTCTGTTCTCTTGTCATTTCCAACTTGGAGGTCCCACAGGCCTAGTTGACAGTAGAGTTGAGTCCCTCACCCTCATTCTAGGCAGGACTGTGACAGATATCAAACTTAGCTAGATTAGAACATCCAGTAAATTTGTAGGCTGATAGAGCGACCAGCATCAGCTAGATTATTTATTATACAGTATCATATATAAACTGCAATCTCATCTACCTTGTTTCAAATTATATATTTTTAATAATCTAAAATTGCCTTTCTCTCTAGTTCCCACATTATTTCCATTGCTCAGGTCAGACAGCTCACTATGATGATTGATTTTTTTCAACCATTTGCAGTTTCCACCAGAAAGGTTTTCCTTAGTGTTGGCTTAACCTTCCTTGGATGTCTGAGTGAGCGCCTGTAATTCTGAAAAGCCCAAAATCAGCTAGGTAGACTGTTAAAAATTACTGCTATTGTAGCTGTTCTTTGCTTCAGTGAAATATAGCAAAGCTGATTTGAAGCAAAGTTTGTTTCAGGTTTTTTTGGGCAACTAAGTTATCTGAGAAGTTGCCACTGCAGTAGCAATATCCAAAATGAGAGGGAAATAATTCTTTCTTTTTTTCTTTCAGCGAGTCATCCACTGCCTCTGCTCTGGTCGCATAAGAGTTCACTCTTCTTTTTACTGAAATAATAAAGTCACATTAAAGACCTGTGTTGTCTTCTAAATTCTGTGTGGAAGTTTCAATGAATTATAATTTACATCAGCTTACACAAACTTATATCTAATATTATATAAGGGTGCTTGTTAAAAATTGGAGGTATGTGTAGTATACTGGATCATGTTTGGACGGATGTGAAGTGAACTGGATCATACCAGCTGAACATATTTTACGTGGTTCTCATTGAAGCCTGTGCCTGATCTGTGAAGCTAGTGACAGTAACCATCTTGTTGCTGTACGCCCAGTTTCTGAACTATTTGTTCTTACCTTGTGGTGGTTTTACAATAACACATGTTCCTCTTGCTGCCGCAACTTAGACAGGTAAACAATTGATTTGCCTTTTCTAATGTGGCAAATTCAAATTGAGTTGCTGCATTTCAGTCTGGGAAAGGGTTGGAAATATAACAATTGAATCCAGGCCTTGTAAGGAGAAATTGACTGGTCTTTGACCATTTGTTAGGCCCTCTTAATACCCATAATTTAATGGTTTCTGTATTATATGAATTTTGCAGAGCTGGGATTCCCAGCACTACTTGAATCTAGGGTCTGTGCTGTTAAATCAGCCACTGATACAAGAAAAATAACCCAGTTGCAGTTGTACACGTTGATTGGAATATAGTGGTATCTGATCCATCTTGTTTTAGTAGATTAAGAAAACCAGTTGTAATCCTGCTCTTGTGCCACTAAAGTCTGTTCATTGCCCTGCTCACTGCCTTTTTAAAAAAGCGGGTTTTCAAATCACTTTTGGAAGGTTACAATTTTTAAATATTTTGGTTAGATGGCCTGACAAAGGGAAAAGTTGGGTTTGTGCCCCCGTAGGCTTTCTGTATATATAAAGTGGAATTTCTTGCCTTAAAATGTTAAATCTAGTATCCTGGTTTATTGGAAGGCCTAGACAGGATTGAAAGTTTCCACAAAACGATCCTTACCTGTTGTAAGTTGAGCTCTCGGAAAGGGTGGTTGATTTCAGGAGCAAGCTCTTACCAGAGAGGCCTCCTTCCTCAGTGGCAGTTCTCCAGTCCAGCTGTGTTCCTCTGTTGACTTGTGCTGACCTAAAAGAGCTTACACAGTACAGCAGCTGAGGTTGCTTATGTATATAGTAGAAGGATTTGATGCAAGATGGGGATGGATGACAGCATGTATCACTTGGTGATTACCTGTTCTGTTCACTCCTTCTGGGGCACCTGGCATTAGCCACTGTTGGAAGACAGGGTACTGGGTTAGATGGACCTTTGGTCTGACTCAGTATGGCCGTTCTTATGAAATCCAGTTGGCTTAGGATGCTGTCCTGGGACTGGCTATCAAGGCCTTGCTGTGTCCCACTTCCTGTAGACAGTGCCTCTGTAAAATTAAGATACTAGTACTGCTCTACCTCATGAGTGTTAAGAGGATAAATATATCAAAGATTGAATAGCTCAGCTTTTATGGTAATTGGTGCCCAAGTAAGTTAAATTGCAGCAAGAACTTTATGCAATAGATTTTTCCTTGTAACCTACTTGGTCCAGTGGAACACTTCACTGCTTCAGTTGTCATCTTACATCTTGACTGCATTACAACCACTTCTTTCCAAGTAGGATTACTGAGCAGAGACTGCCCAGCAACTCTAATCTCTACTCCAGTTTGAAAGGGTAGGTGCAAGAAATAGTAACTCTAAGGAGTTCTGAGATTTTGATCCTGCTGGTTCTGCAGATGCCTGCTTAAAGGAACTGTTCTGCAGAGGCAAGATACCCGACTGTTAATGCTGAAGCTCTGCTATAAATTGTCCTAGTAATGGCCAAAGCTTATTAAGGAAAAAAATTTTGCTTCTCCTTTTACAGCTCCAGTTTGAGAGACCCACAAACACTACTTAATTTCTCTGTATGTCTACCCTCAGGTAGGAAAGCTTTATTATCCCTATTTTACAGGGGGAACTGACATACATAGGCAAAATTGTGGCCATAACCAAAAATGTTGGTATCAGATGTTATCTAGAAGTATTAGTAAAATAAAGTTCTAAGTCCCTTAACCACAGGCCCATCCTTTATCTTTCTGCAGCTACCACTTCCTTCCACTGTTTTCTATCGATGTTAGGCTTGGTCTACACTACAGAGTTAGACTTCACAGCTCTGCTCAACTGCAAGGGGCTCACAGTTGGAGCTGTGAAATTAAAAAAGGCTGGTAGACTCCCTACCATGAAATTGAGCCTTGCTACAATACAATATTTGTATTGCTACATAATCACTAACTTTCATATAGTCTGCTATGAACAGAGATGAGACCAACCCTGGTAGTTCAAATGCTGATTTCCCCTATGGGTTAATGTTAGTGTTCCTGTTCAGTCCTAACGCTACCAATGTTGTCAGCTCCCCCCAGCCATTCTCCTGGATTCTAATGATTCAGTTCCGGAAATGCATTGTGGATGCTATAGGCAAAATAATACAATTGAAGGAGACTGATAACCTTATAGTGAGCCTGAGCTGTTTTTTTTTTCCGTCTATGCAACTCCGTTAACGATTGTGCGACTTTTATAACAGAGTTTGTCCCAATGTCTCTGCCAATATTTTCCTTCTTAATAAACTTCCTTGAACTTGTTCTTTGCCTGCCTGATTGATGCCCTCTGCCCTAGAGGTGGTTGCATTTCAGCAGTATTGTATGTCTTGTGGGCAGCTTCAGCATGTAAAATACTTTGAGATGTAAATGCAATTAGTTATGAAAATTATAATTCACAATTCCATAATGCCTCTGAAAAGCACAGGTGCGTGGGGAGGGGAGATGTATGTACTGTAATCGGTAGAGGACTGCCTCAAGTGACTGCATATGACATATCCACACTTCTAATCTCAGCCATACACCCACTGGTACTTATCTTTGGTGTTATGAGATGTCCTGTTATGCACAGTCCTGGTAGGTGGCGCTCAAGAATATATACCATAGGGTCTGTAGTTTGTAGGACCAGTAAAACTTCTTGTGGTATGCTGCAAATAGCTTTCTTCTTTTTGTGCAGATCTTTCCAATAGCACCTGACAGGTCTGGCCTACTGTGCTGATGGAGGTGCAGGAGTGAAGTGAACAGCTACTATCTTGATGTGGCAGCAGCTTGTGGAGTTGGTGGGAAGAAAGAGGAGGGAGGTACCCCTTCTGGCTCTTGGTGGGGGAAGTTTCTGTAGCCTCACTGACTTACAAATTGCAGAACCATTCCTGTCCTCACACCTTCAAGTTAGCATGACAGCTGGAATAGCCATGGGACTTGAAGACAGGCAGTATAGTCTCTAAGGCCATGTTGTTAAGTGACCAGAGCTCAGTCCATTCTCCCTGCTATATCCACTGAGCTGTGTTGCCAAAGTGGAGCCTGAGTTAAAACCTGCTATTTTCAATGTTCTCAACTTTTGAAAACTGTTTAAGGGAAGGAGGAGGTTGGAGAAAGTATTTTAAAAGTACAGAAGCCCCTCAGAGACCTGGGGAAGGGAGGGGTGGTAGACTGCAGCAGCATTTGTTCAGACACATTAATTTAGAATGTATGGGAGGTAAATTAAGAACAGAGCCTCTGTATTATTCTTCCCAGTGGATTTAGCTGGCCTGAAGATGCTGCTACTGATCAAAGTAAAATAATGCACTAGATATATTTTTAAAAGTTGGACAATTTTAGGACTAGTATTTCATCTGAAGACTCAAATCTCAGATTTCTGAGCAGGCCTACAAAAACTGGCTGCTGGAAGGCCGAGACCACTGCCTATCATGCTGACCAGTATCCTCTCATCATTTCCTAGTGCTCCCCCATTTGTCTATATCCGTCTGTTGTTTCTTGACTTACATGTGGACCATAAGAACTTTGGGCAGGGTCATTGTTTTTGTTCTATGCTTGTACAGTGCGCCTAGCACAATGGGGAGCTGGTCTGTGATTGGGAAGGAGCAGCGGGCCGATGGTCAGCCCTGGCCCTACCAGAGCAGCTGGCCAGTGGTCAGCCCTGGGGCCAGAGTAGCATGCCCCCTCCAGCAGCAGTCCCACTGTTAGTCCCCCACACATGCCTCTGGGTATTTTTAGTAAAAGTTAGGGGCAGGTCATGGGCTTCTATGAATTTTTGTTTATTGCCTGTGACCTGTCCTTGACTTTTACTAAAAAAAATCTGTGACAGAATCTTTAACTACCATTGAGAAAGGAGGGGTGTCCCCATTACATAGCAGGTCTGGTGCATTGGCCTGGGTGTGGTCTCCTCTTCTGCCACACACAGGGATTGTCTTCACTGCAGCGTTAACCTGGCTCTTACTCATACAAAAACGTCTCTCCAAGCATGGGGTGTTTTACATCCCAACTAGCTGACTTGTCTGGAACTATAGGCTAAAACCCATTTTCAGCTGGGATGGTAACCTACCAACTTTGCAGTGAAGACACAGACTAATCCACTTGGGGATGTCATAGTCCAACCCCTTCCCACAATTTCCATGACATAGCCAAAAACAGGTTCTCTCACAATTCACTTGGAAAGAATCATAGAACGATGCAACCTAGTGCAGTGCAAAGCACCATGGGATAGAACCCCAGAAGTCCTACTGACACACCAGGGTAAGAGCAGCACCCAGGAGGACACTGATGCCTTAATGTGGCCATGGGGAAAGGATTGTTCTTTTTCTCTAAAGCATCAAGTATCCACCTCTGCTGAACACCTAACAGACATCTATGAGCAATAGTGTGCACTGAAAGCATGGAGGGTTAAGCAATGCTTACCCTGATTTATCAGGCACTTTTACATGAAACTAAAATCTGCGTCTCTGAACATAATTTCACATGGTAGTACCACCTCTGTCCACTTTTGAGACATCACTTTGCAATTGCTGACAGTCTGACTTGGAATGGTAAATTCTACATCCCTAGGAATAAATCAGTATGTACTTGATATGCATGCATAATTCCTACAGTTATTAAGAGAGAAATAGAGAAAAGGTGTGGGTGATAATATACAGAGGGAGTGATTAGCAGCACCACTAACCCCTGCCCTGCATAAGGGGCTGGAAGGAAAGGAAGCCTTGGTTAGTTAATGTTTGCAGGGTGCTCTGAAGACTTTAAGTGCTGTTTGAGTGCTAAGTATATATTTATTATTATCCTGAAGTATTCTGTGGTATGTGACTGTTTATTCTATGATTCCTCCCCTGTGAAAGACAAACAATGAGGAACCATACCTCAGATTGTGAGAATCACCTTTAATATTTGCAAAAATGTATAACTGTTCAGAGCTCCATTTTCACATCTTTCTATGACAAATAGATGACTTTTCCTCAGGTAATTTATTTCAAGTAAGGAAACACAAACAAAAATTATCTCAGTGATAAATCATGGCTGCCACTAGACTGCTGAAAATATTAAGTGAAAAACAAAACACTACCTCTCAGCACATGTATGACTAACAATCGGACAGGGCAGGAGCAGATTAATGGTGTTTGGAAATGTAAGGCTGCAAGTTATGCTGTTCTGCTTTCTCTGGAAAAAATACAGAACTTCAAGAATATGTTCTCAGTCAGCATTTCACTACCTTTTCGAAGTCTTCAACTTCAAATCACTGTATGTAAATAACAAAATGTGTATAAAACTGATCTTCCTGATTCTCTGGGGAGAGGAAAAGAAGTATCTACTCTTGTTCTTCCTGGCTAATAAACTGGAAAATAAATATGCCCATCTGCAGATCTTTTTGAGAATTATCAGAGCTGTGAATGTCCCTGCACTCAAAACAGACCTGTGGTTTGGCTCCTCCCATCACTTTCAGACTGGAGGGTATCTGATCAGTTAGTTTCTTCACTGTTAATGGCACCCTTACAGCAAGCAATGTAGTTAAAAAACATTGCACGTGTTTCCTGGAGTTCAAGGGCCTCCTCCTGCTCCCACTCCCATTGAAGTAAATAGAAAAATTCCCACTAAATTCACTGAAAGCAGGATTGGGCTCCCAAGTTTTCAGGGTTGCTGGTGGGTTTGGTTTGGGCTAATGCAGCTGTGCATTCATGCAGCTGTTTTGTTTCCTTTTCAATGCTGGAATCAATCCAGTGAAAAATTTGCTCTGTTGCTGGGCAGTTCCTTGCAATAATTCTGCATAATTTGCATGATAATACATTGCCTTGCCATAGTAACCTGCAGTCACTGCATGCCTTGGCAACACTGTACAAATGGGATGTCTGCAAACTGTGCTCATTGCCCTTTTATTCTTTTGGAGGATTTTTTTTAAATACTTTGAGTTTGATGGGCTATGTTTTTTTTTTCCTCCCTCCATTGTGTGACAACTTTTTTCCTCCAATGCAAGTTGGAAGGCTATAACGCTGTAATGAACAGTGTGGTGACTAGTGCAACCTCTTCCCTTTCACCAGCAGGATTTATTAAAACCATTAACCAGCACAGGTCAAGTAACTGGAATTACATAAATATAAAAGGTTAATGCTAATGGCAGTGCAAAACACATCAACTGTAAATGCTCTCACTGGCATAGAATTTTTGGGAGATTGCTGAGTAGTACTAATTTAGCTTTTAGGACAAAAGGAAGTGAAGCATGCTTCGTTACATCTATCTGTCAGCCTGAGAAATAGTGTGGCAAGTAATTACTGCTAGCTTTGCTTTGAGCAAGCGTAGTACCTATATTAAAATACATTGTCTGGGTTTTCTAGCAAGGGCCTTTGGGCTGGTTTTGTGAGCTAATATTTTATTCTTTTTGATGCTGCTTAGTTAGGACCCTTGTCTGGGTCAGAATTCTTATTCTTCAGCACGCAGAAGGGGCTTTCAAGTTGAGCAGGGCTGTTGGGGACCAGTGTCTTTTATGGTTCCTGCAGGTTCTTTGTGATGGAGATTAGTAATTTGCGTAGATCCCTTAATGCCATGTTACTCTGGTGTAGGTAGTGGGCAGCTCCTATCTTGTGCTGGAGAAGCTGTGGTGGGAAACATGATAGCCATAAACAAAAAGTTCAGGTTAACTGAACAGTCAAGTTGAGCCAAATTCCAAAGCACCAGTTCCAGTGTGGATGATATTGGCAGTTTGGGATTTGGATAAGCATTTACAAACATTGGGGAAAGGGGTGGAAAATCATGAAGACTTTATGTAAGTGGGTCTGTTAAAGATGGCCAATTGGAATATATCCAGCATTTGGGCAGGTAAAATTCAAATAAGAGAAACCCTGACTTCCCCCCCCAACACACACACAGTGAAAAATGTGATGCTCTATCCAAAACAAAATTCCACCCCCATCCTTGCTCACCTCAGCAAAACTGCATAAACAAATTAGGACTGAACATTATTAACCTTTTATAAACTGCAGCTATACTAATACTTAGGAGTAGTATAGGGCATTTCATTCATAGAGCTCAAAACACTTTGCAAAAGAAAATAAGTATGGTTATCTCTAATTTACAGATTGTACGAGGGAGGCAAATGAGGCACAGAGACCTGCGCAAGCAGAGCCAGGAATATCCAGGCTTCTTTTCAAGCTCTCACACTGATTTTCTATCATTGCAGTATATCATTTATATCCTCTCATTTCATTGGAATGACTCCTGGTTTATACAGGTGCAAGTGAGTAGAATCAAACTTCAGGTCTCCTGGCTTTCAGGCCAGTGCTCCAAATCCTGCCTCGTTAGCACTCCATCTATATTACATTATTGGCTAACAACAATACTTCTGTAGTGCGAGTCAACCAAGGATCTCAAAAGGCTTTACAAGCATTAACGAATAAAGCTTCTTGACGTTCCTGTGAGGTCTTGGTAGTCTATCGATCCGATGATGACAAATCTGAGCAAATCATCTATTGTTGGTCTCATGGTGTGCCCTCTGATGGCTATACAAGCCAATTCTAGGGGTGCACATTTTGCGGCAGATGGTGCATGGGAAGTTCGCAGTCAGTGGGTTGTGTGCAGCTGGTGCTCTGTGACATTGTTCGCATGCCTCTTGTAGACGCCGGCAGCGGTGTTCCTCAGAGGCGATGCAGGTATTTCAGACTGTTGCACGCCACTGTGTTCTGTCGCTGGCATCGTCCTCAAGGTCCCTGGGTTTGATACTGCTATACTGCAGATGGGCTTTGATGGTGTCCTTGTAACGTTTCCATGGACGACCTATATGCCGGATGCCCTGGGAGAGCTCACTATAGAGAAGCTGGCGGGGGATTCTGTTGGGATCCATGCAGCTGACATGACTGGTCCAACATAGCTGTGACTTCATGATGGTCATTTAGATGCTTGTCATCTGGGCTTTCTCAAGGACCTCAAGATTAGGCACTTTGTCTTGCCAGCGGATGTTGTTGCTTCATGATGTTTCGGAGGCAACGCATGTGGAATGGTTCGAGCTGCTTGATGTGACACCTATATAGTGTCCATGTTTCGCACCCGTACAAAAGAGATGAAAGAACAGCAGCTCTGTACACAAGCAGTTTTGTTGACATCCGGATGTTGTGGTGGTTTAAAATTTTGACAAGCAGATAGCCAAGTGCCTGGCTTGCTTTGGATATTCGTGCGTTAATCTCATTAACCAGTGATATGACACTACCCAGGTATTTAAAGTTCTCCACCATTTTAAGCTGATTGCCATCAATGGAGATACTCGGGACAGAAGCATTTGATCCAGGTGCAGGTTGATGGAGAAATTCTGTCTTTCCGAGGCTGATAGTTGGTCCGAAGAGTTGCGAGGCCTCGGCAAACTTGTTGACAATGTGCTGAAGATCATTTTTAGTGTAAGCCATGAGGGCACAGTCATTGGCAAAGAGTGTCTCAAGAAGGAGGTAGGTAGAGGGGATTTAAATGTTACTCTAGGCATGACTGTAATGCAGCCACTTGTGGTTTGGAATGCAGCAGCTGTTAAGCACCATGCCCATGAGTAAATATTTGCTGGGTCGAGGCCTTCACGCTCAGAGTACTACCTTTGCATTTTCCATCCTTAACCTTGCAATGTTTTTTTTTCTCTCTCTTTTTTTTCTTTGCATATAAAATACACAGTCTTTCGCCCTTGCTCCATTTGGCTGGATGCTAAGGGTACACAAATGTTAGCCCTATACCAAAGCAGACAGTATGTCAGTTAGCAAGATACACTCAATTGTCTACAGTTAATAGGGTGACCAGATGTCCCAATTTTATAGGGACAGTCCTGATTTTTGGGTCTTTTTCTTATATAGGTTCCTATTACCCCCTCACCCCCGTCCCGATTTTTCACACTTGCTGTCTGGTCACCCTAACAGTTAATAAAAGGCAAATACACTATAAATACAAAATGCAGAAAGGTAATAAGATATATGTCTGTTCAAATTAGTCTGTTAAATGTAGCACAGAATTACTTTTTAATTTTACAACCAGAGGAGTATCGGGCAATTATCTGGAAGCACTAAGGGCCTCTTACTAAAAAGAGGTTAGTCCTAAACTCTGTCATCATCATAGAAAGTTTTTATTTATTTAATTTTTGCATCTGTACAAACATTGTGACATGCTTCCCATAAATTAATCCTGTTACTTTTTTTTAGTAAATGGATTCTTTTGCCTCTGAGATATTATCCCAGTTTTACAAAAAAAAATTTTTTTAATCTGTAGCATGGGTTCCGTGTGACTCGCATTGCTTCCAATGCTAGAAAAACCTCAAAACTGTTACCCATGTAGGTGCTGGGCCAAAGGGAAACTCCCACTGATGTTCCTAGGAGCCTTGTCTGTATCAGGCCTGCAAGGTCAGATCCTTAGATTTTAGTTCCCTGCTGAGGGAGTTTTTTTGTTAAAACTCTTTTTGGGTAGGCAGGGTGGGTACCTAAAGGTAGATCACTGCACTGGGATTTAGGAGACTTGGGTTTAATTCCCAGCTCTGTCACTGACTTTCTGACTGACCTTAGGCAAGTCACTTCACTTCCTTGTCTCTGTTTCCCCCCCTGTAAAATGGTGGTAATGGCACTGATCTTTGTAAACCACTGTGAGATCTATGAATGAAAAGTGTTATGTAAGAGCTAGGTGCTGCTATTATTCAGTTTAGTAGATGAAAGCATTAAATAATCCTTTAATGATGTTTATATGAAGGGGGGAAATGTATGAAGTTGCACAACACAACAACACACCCACAAATGAGAGTAGCAGCCATGAGATGCTTTCCTTACTCCCCTGGGTGGGTTACCCATGTTGCAGGTCACATTATGAGCAACAGAAGCCACTGTCTGTTTCCCACTCCCCCTCCTGTAGTTGTGTGCTTGCAGGGGCAAGGAGTGGACAGAGCCACAGCCCCACTCTCCAACACACAGCATCAGCATAGTGCTGTGGAGAGGAGAATTGGTGTATTAGGAATAGGGCGGGCAAAACTAACTTCCTCCACAGAGTAACAAGGAAGCAGGGATAAAACTGAGTCACAATTCCTGGGGTCTTTCAGCTACCCACTGCTCCTTACTCAGGGTAAACTGCAAGGTGCCTCTCTAACCCGCTAATCTCGTCCTTACATAAACTGCTATGAGGAAAGTTACAAATCAGGCCACTTACAACAGAAGTTGGGAGCCTTGGATGTGCTGTATTTCTGTGCCACTTCAGTTGTTAGTATTGTAACCTCTTGACTGATACAATATACTTTGAAATGCTTAAATTATAAATACAGTACAATAAAACCCCAAGTTAACAGGCTTATACAGATAGGTTCTCAGAGGAACTATGCAGAGCCTGTCGTTGCTTCAGGAATCTTTAGAAATGCTCAGCTTATCTGCCTTCCACTGCTAGAAAACAGCAATTGCATCACCAGCTGCAGCTGTCTGATAAATTTCTAAGGGTCACAAGCTTGTACAAAAGATTCTATTTCAGACAGAAGAGATTTGGTTGCCCTTCAGCCTGTTTCTGATCAAATCCACAGCTCAGCCTATTAGGGCTGATTATGACGTGAGAAGCATTCATCCCTTGCAGCAGCCCAGGACACTTTGATGAAACAATGATATCATTTGAGCAACACAATCACATCCTGCTGCAGCGTTGCTTTGGACTTAAGGAACAATTCAATTTTTTTCTTACCCCCCACCAAAACTGAAAAGTTCAAGCTATTTCTTGTCTGCAAGTGACTGTCATCAGAAATGTCAGACTGCAGATATTGAGACTATATAAAATTTAATAAAACAGACGTTAGTCCAGAGTGCCACACAATCCTATAACATAGAGAAATGCAGTGCTGTTTATGTAGACAGGAGTTTGACTTGAGAGGCAACTCTCTCTTTCTGGGAAAACAAAAATGTAAGTTTCATTCTCTGGAACTCCATTCAGTTGCTCTGATGTTTACTCATATTATTTAGTCTTTATTATCAAAGAGTTGTATGAAGGGATTGTGACGTTCCCCTCTGGTGTTGTCTGGACTGGTGATCTGCTAGGCCACGCCAGTCCTTGACTCTGGAAACCAGCCTTCCCCTGCTCTGCTGTGAGAACCGCCACCCCTAGGCTGTTCACTCTGGCATGTAAGCCGCTCCCAGCTACTTGCTAGTGAATGACACTAGCCAATATCTCTGATCCCAGAAACAACCCTATGAACCTCTGTCTTGCAATGTCCAGTTATGCCCACTGGACACCGCAAGCTTATATAAGTTTTCAATTTAACAACAAAATTATGTACCAGGCTTGTTCTCCCAAGGGGAGTCTCTGACACACTGCAAACCAAATGCACTGCTTCAGGTAGAATAAACAAACAGGTTTACTAACTACAAAGATAGATTTAATATAAGTCAAGGCATAACAAGTCAGATTTGGTCAAATGAAATAATAGCAAAACACAGTCTAAACTGATGGTAACACTTTCAATGTCTTTACAAACATATAGATGCTTCTCACCACAGGCTGGCTCTTCAGCCAGGCTCTCCCCTTTGATCAGTGGTTCAGTCGCTTGGTGGTGGTAGTGTCTGCAGATATAGGTGGAAGAGAGAGAGCATGGCAAAATGTCTCTACCTTTTATCGTGTCCTTTCTTTCCTCTTGGCTTTGCCCCCCCTTTCCCCTTTCAGAGTCTGATGAGCATTACCTCATCATAGTCCCAAACTGTGCAAAGGAAGGGGGTATACACCTGCAGCTCCCATAGCCTTCAATAAGATCAGTGGGTGCTTATCACCTACGAAAAGCAAGCAATCCGGTATACAGTACTGTGACAAAAGGCAGACATTTTCCAGGGGGCTGGATAAATTATTCTAGAAAAATACTTTCCAAGGAATGAAAATTAAAGACAAACTAAAAGAAACTCTCTGTTACCTTTGAGTAACACAATGCTATCATTCCACAGCTTTCCTGAGACAGCATGATCTCACAGTATTTAATGTTCACAGGAGCTATACTGCAGCCTCATGACAAGTCACAGATCCCATTTATCATGTAGAGTTCAGAGGTTCTATCTCAGTGGCCAGGAAACAGTATTTCTCTTTTAATCTTTCTCATGGACTAAATTATTAACACTCTAGAGAAAAAAATTTTATTTAAGGGAGTTGGGAGCAAAGCTACTCTCATAAGTGATATCTTTATTACTAGCTAGTTATTTTATCACTGCCAGATACTACAGCCTATTACAGGGTGGCTGGCTCTTTAAGGAGATTCAGGCCCAGCCTCACCTGTGATGGACTAGCTACCTCCCAGCTGAGACCAGCTACAGCTCATGTGATTATAAAAGCCAGCAAGTGTCTCAGTTGAATATAGAGAGTTGGTAGTGAGGTTTTTATGTAAGGCCCTGAAGTAGTGCATGATGGAGGTATGTACTGGAAACCTATAGCATGTAGAAGACCCTGGATTAGGAGGAAGGGATGATTGATTTGATGTGTTGTACTAGTTTTATGGGGGAAGAAAATAAAGCTGAAGCCCTGGAAAAAAAGAGACTGAATATGATTTTAGGTACGGTACCATTCCTTCCTAGGCTGAATAGACAGATTAGTAGCATAGATCTGGCCTAGAAAACATCAGGAAAGGAAAATGTAAAGATGCCCTTCCTCCCTCCTCTCCCAAAAAAAAAAAAAGCCTAGTTATGCCTGCATTTTAGTAATCTGGCATCAGTTTCCAGTACATGAAAGGCAAACAAATATTTAAGAATCTGAAGGGAAGGGTTAACAGCCATGGATTGGATAACTCAATATGTATTAATGAGCCCTGCTTGTAGTTAAATTGATATATTGCTTTGGGATCCTTCAGGGTGAACGAAACTATATGCTTGTTTTGCCTTCCCCTTGTCCTCCTGTAAGCAAGGTTGGTGTTGCAGACACACAGTGCATGTGTGATTGGGAAAGGAGCTATATAAAGGTAAGATGCTATTCTCTATTAAAGTCAGTGATTAATCATATTCCTAATTCTCTAGCTGGCTTCCCCACATCAGGTTTTCTTGTCCTCTAACACAACCCAGCTGCTAAATGAGGCAAAAGTAGTTACTGTGAAATTTGTATCCTCACTATTGGATTTGAAGAAATAACAGAACAATTGGTGTTCAGAGATGGGGAAAGACCTATTAGCTGATCCAGTGAGAGGTAACATTCTTGAAGCGTCCCTGTGCCTGAACATCAAGGAATGTTTCTGAGTTATACAGATAGTGGGTACCACACTGACCTCTGAGCCATCCCTGTTGCAAGCTGAGCTGGACCTTTAAGAAGAGTGGAGTACTGAGTTTCTGCCCTTATGGTATTTGGGAAGGATCATGTGGCCAAGAGCCAGGCTTGCTGGGACACTTAAGAGCTCTGTTCTGGAGATCAGAATTGAGGCAAGACTTAAGGGGCTCTCCTCTTTCCTCTGCTAGTGGCCAAGGATGTGGCTAGTATTTTAGCCTGATGAGAGGGTAACAAAACCCTGAAATGGGGATTGGGATCCAGCCCTGTTCAAAGGGGTGAAGATTGGGGAGCCTTGAGTGGAGTATGAAGGACAATCCAGCCCTGGGTTAAGAGTGGATGTAAAGAGCTGTGAAAAGGAAGCAATTTGCAGCACAACAGCAACAAAAGTTTTACTGGTCCCACAAAACTCAAACTGGTGTTTGTGTGTATAAACTGTATGTATACACAACTATTTACATATATACAAACAGAGCACTCTCATAATGCCAGGAAACTCCCCAATACAAGGGGAGAAGAAATCCTCTTGCATAGAGTGGTAAAGGACGGTGAAGCCCTTCCGTGGGGAAGGGCTGGAGAAAATCTGTTAAGAGTTGAACTGTAAACTGAGTAAGCTGACAGCATGCTGTGTATATGACTGTTAAAAAAAGAAAACTGAGGCAGGTTGAAGCATCCATACAGCGGGTATGGTAACCATAGGAGGATTCTCAGAGTGGGCTGTGGAGGTGGGAGTCCCCCAGTGGTGCTGGAACTAGAGATGCTGGGAATGCTGCCGCACCCTCTGGCTGGAAGTAGTAATAACAAACACCAAATACATGTTTTCCATCATGAAAACCCATGGATTCCCCAGCAGATGGAGAGCTGATATACTGACTTCTACACTACTCTCCTCCTGGGGCAGGAGAGGGAAGAGCTAGAACACAAAGCACTCTGGCTAATCTGAGCTAGCAGATGGCCCTTTGGGGACCATTGTCAGCTGGCATATGTTAGAGTGGCCCCCAAACTCTCTGTTAATTGGATCCAGGGCAGGGTAGAATGCTCTCTGATGGCCAATTGCTCTCTGTTGTACCAAGTGGAGTTCAGGAATGGGAGAGAATATGAACTACTGCCTTTAAATGGCCACAGCAGGAATGATTCAAAGTTTGCCACCTCTTTACTGATAGGAACAAAAAGCTGTTTATGGGGAAATGGCAGCCCTCCAGGACTAGAATGTATGTCACATGAAAGCAATGACTTGTCCCAACAGGCCTTTATTTCCTATCACAATACACAATATCTTACCCACAGTAACTTCCAGGAGGGAATAGCAGCTCTTACATGAGATTCATGACCAGTAGTAAACAACGCAAATGGTTACCTCAATGCTAGTACCAGTGCATTCATACCTGCTAATAGTAACGGTTAATAAATTTGCACCCAAAGAAACCTTCACTTCAGTTTAGAGTAGCAGCCGTGTTAGTCTGTATCCGTAAAAAGAACAGGAGTACTTGTGGCACCTAAGGGCTGGTCCACACTACGGGGGGGGAAATCGATCTTAGATACGCAACTTCAGCTACGTGAATAACGTAGCTGAAGTCGAATATCTAAGATCGGATTACTCACCCGTCCACACCGCGCTGGATCGATGTTCGCGGCTCTCCCTGTCGATTCCGGAACTCGGTTGGGGTTGATGGAGTTCCAGAATCGATATAAGCGCGCTTGGGGATCGATATATCGCATCTAGATTAGATGCGATATATCGATCCCCGAGCAATCGATTTTAACCCGCCGATACGGCGGGTAGTCTGGACGTAGCCTTAGAGACTAACAAATGTATTTGAGCATAAGCTTTCGTGGGCTACAGCCCACTTCATCGGATGCATAGAATGGTGTAAGGCTAGTTATCATAAAATTGCCACCTTCAGGTCTGTTACTGAGTGGCCAGAGAAACTGAAGTGTTCTCCTACTGGTTTTTGAGTGTTATGATTCCTGATGTCAGATTTGTGTCCATTTATTCTTTTGCATAGAGACTGTCTGGTTTGGCCAACGTACATGGCAGAGGGGCATGCAACAGAAAGACTTCAAAAACAGACTCCAACAAGAAACTGCGGAGCTTGAATTGATTTGCAAATTAGATACTATCAACTCTGGCTTGAATAGAGACTGGGAATGGCTGAGTCATTACACTACTTGAATCTATTTCCTTATGATAACTATCCTTACAACTCTTGTCAACTGTCTGTAATTGACCATCTTGATTATCACTACAAAAGTTTTTTTCCTGCGGATAACAGGTCATCTTAATTAATGAGCCTTTTAGAGCTGGTATGGCATCTTCTCTGTACGTCTATATATATACTTTTCTTCTATGATGCATTCTATGCATCCAATGAAGTGGGCTGTAGCCCACGAAAGCTTATGCTCAAATAAATTGGTTAGTCTCTAAGGTGCCACAAGGACTCCTGTTCTTCACTTCAGTGTTGCCAGTCCCAGTGTTCAAAAATCATATGTCAAGCCCCCAATAATCCTGGCTTACTGAAAATAAGATATTGGGGTTCTTATTTACCTTTTGGATTTTGAACCTTTGGGGTGCACTCTGGTCATGTTTTCAATCTCCTTTTCTGCAAATATGAGGGCTAGAAATGTACTTTAATTAAAAAATAAAATTTGAACTGCTCATGTAGTTACCTGAGACCAGGAGCAGTGGCTTTTTGAGACACACCAAGTACCATCTGATTTGCAGTAACATGATGAGAACTGGCAACACTGAGTTCAGATTCTAAGCCAAAAGCAGGCCTGTAGCTATGACGTTTATGTAATTGCTCTAATCAGTATTCTAGAGCATCTGGTTTACTAGCAGCATTGATGCTTGAATGAATCTTATTGCCAACCTTTGTAATCTAACACTGAAAGAGATGCTTGGGGTTTTGTGACTGCCTGGAGTAAATCAGTGTAAAAGTTTCAGTCTGGAGTTCAATGTGTGATATGAATGGTCAGCTCTGTATGAGTGTAACTGTTGTCTCCCCTACACAGTAATTGACTTTAACTGGATACCCTGATTTATCAGGGTTTGTGATAATGGTGGTATAGCAACATGACCGAAAAGGAAAAGAGATTTTTGTGTGTGTAAAGGGGATACGGGGAGAGAGATAATATTATACCACATGTATATGTGGGTGTTATCAATTTCCAATGCTATTGTGCAGACAAGGACACTGGAATCAGAAAGGAGATGGCTGGTTAAATTCTTAGTTTCTTAATGGCACCATAAAGCCAGCTCACTAGGGCTTGTTACAAAGCTCATTGAAGTTAATGGAGAGTCTCCCATTGACTTCAATGGAGTTTTGCATCAGACCTTAATGACTTAACTCTGGAGGCCTTACCCAGATAAATCTCCCATAGATTTCAATTGGGGGTAGGGAGCAGTTGCTTGAGTGGGGACTACAGGATCTAGTCACAAATAACTATTGGGGTGCCTAGACTTTTCCAGCAGGAGGAACAGATCCCTCCAGCCTTTGCAAAATAATTGATGAAAACTTTCTGGTAAATTTTGCTGACTGATTTCATTGTTGTTGAAGTCACAACTGAACCTCAGAAGTCATCTCTACATGCTAAATGCTTTCATTATCTTTTACCTTCTTAGGGCCATAGTTTTCCATTGCATTATCCAGCTGTGACTCTGCACAAGCAAATGGCATCTTCATGAATATAGTCACTTTAACTTCCCAAAATGAGTGCATATGCGATTTCCATGTAGAATCCTGTATATTTGGGTACCCAAACTTCTCCTCTCCCCAGAAATGTTGGGTGCACAAATAAAGGCACAAAAAAGTAGAGATCCTTCTGGCTCTTACTATTTAGTTTGACCTTGGGCCGGTCTATTCTTCATTACTGCCACTATTGCTGCTATTCTTGTTTAACGAGATAATCCAAATCTCCTTTGATTCACAGAGCACTGGATACAACACATTTTATTGAGGCATTTTTGAGTTCTGCATGTCAACTTAGCTGTCTGCAGTCCTATCTTCTATGAAGGAAAGAGACCTAATGCATTTTACTGTTGACTGTTTCTCAAAGCATTAGCTTTTGTCAGTGTGTATATTTAAACAGCAGATTTTTTGTTAAAGTAATACATTTATTGTACATTTTGGCTAGCGGTGTTAACTGAGTAAATTTAATAGTGATTCTCAGAAAGAGAAAACTACAGCAGTTTCTGTTCTGCCAAAAAGGTCACCTTTCTTGTAAAAGCAGTAACACAACAACTGTGGGGCTACTTTTCTTGATTGATGGCAGGATGCCAGAGATCCATTGAAAAAAACTCCACTCAGAGGTTCATCATTCCTTTGAGTATTTTACAGTGACACTGGAGAGTCTTGCCGCTGTCTTCTGCTTGCACACTCTCTTTCAAATCTTCATTGCACCTTGATGCTGCGCACACTTTCCTTAGACATTAATGTTTACACATTATCACTAATACCATGTTGAAGTTTTCTGTGTTCTGTCTTTTTTTGTTTGGAACTAGTCAAGAGCTGCTTAGCTATTAATGTATATGATGGTGTGGTGGTGATTTGAAACAATGAAAAATGGCACAGAGAAGTTAAATGGAAACTGTCCCTCAGCTCTTAAACAGATACTTAGAGTTGTGCTGTTTGTGCTAGCGTTTTCTCTATTTACCTTGGATTTTGTCAGTGTAATATGCAGGGCTCCACGTGCCCTGCAATTTTGAAGCCATAAAGTTTACCAGACTATTTGCCCTTTGCTGAAAAATCGTGACCCAAGGACTAAGCTACCATTTAAAAAAAAACAACAACAAAAACTAGCCCTCATGCTTGCATTTGCTATTCTACACGTATATATTTTATCACTTACGTCTGCAGACAGAGTGAAGCCATAGTTCTGGGAGGTGTGAATTGCCCACAATTGCTAACTCTGGAAGTGTAACAATATTGACATTTAAATTGTCCCCCTTAATTTTGCATCATCAAAGTTCTTATCCTGCTTTCCCAAACTGCCTTCCATGCCTCTCCACTGGCACCTTAAAGACTAACAGATTTATTTGGGCATAAGCTTTGGTGGGCAAAAAAATGTTTAGTCTTTAAGGTCTGGTCTAGGCTTTAAAGGCCACCCCACGCTAGGTGGGTGGGGGGATCGATCTAAGTTAAGCAACTTCAGCTATGTGAATAACATAGCTGAAGTCGACGTATTTAAATCAACTTACCACGGTGTCTTCACTGCGGTAGGTCGACTGCTGAACCTCCCCTGTCGACTCCGCCTATGCTTCTCGCTCCGGTGGAGTACTGGAGTCGACAGGAAAGCGCTCGGTGGTCGATTTATCGTGTCTTCACTAGATGCAATAAATCGACCCCCGCTGGATTGATTGCTTCGGAGGTAAGTGTATACATGCCATAAGATGCCACTGAACTCCTCGTTGTCTTTGTGGATTCAGACTAACACAGCTATGTTATGCTATACAAAGAACATGAGATTAGCTAACAATTAAATTATACATTAATTTTTATAATATAAATATAAAATCCTACTCCTAGAGCTACCCCTCTGATACTTGATACCCTAACTGTCTTTCACCAGCAGCCAAGCTTCCCCTGAAACAATCTTCAATGTAGTGTAAAATAAATTGAATTAAGTGGCATAGCCCCTTCAACAGCTTGCCTGCAGGAGGCCCCCGGTCCCACAGATTTGGCGGCTTGCCTGTGGGAGGTCCCCAGTCCCACAGATTTGGCGGCTTGCCTGCGGGAGGTTCACCAGTCCCGTGGCTTCGGCATACCCCGCCGAATCCACAGGACGGGCAGACCTCCCACAGGCAGGCCACCGAAGGCTGGCTGCCTGCTGCCCTCACAGGGACCAACAGGGCACCCCCCATGCTTGCTGCCCCAGGCACGTGCTTGGAGCGCTGGTGCCTGGAGCCACCGCTGAGCCCCTTTCAGGACTGGGTCCATTGTTTGTATAAAGTAACTGCAATCCACTAGTCTAGTTGTAGGCAGTTTCCTCTGGGGACTCGCTCTTGTAAAGGAGAATTACATCAGTGATTATTGGCATCTGTATGGAAAGAAGGAATAATCCTTCCTCACTTAAAGATTTGGTATAATGATTCAAGTTTCCTTTCTTAATTCACTTCTTCCTCCAACTATATTAGGTTGCAGTATAATTAAAAGCTTCAGCTTCCTGTAATAGAGTCACTTTTTCAGAATTGCCCAGGTGTAGGTGATTTTTTTAATAGCTGAGGCTCATTAATGGTCCTGTGTATATTTTTAGAGCTTGACTTCAATCAGGAAAGGTCATTAGATCATTATGCAAGTGACTGAATCAGCAATATGGTATCTTATCTTGTCAAAGTTGTAACTTTAACATTATCAAAGTGATTCAAAGACATTCATTTGCCTTGGATCTGAGTTAAGTTTGCCCCTTTAGAGAGAGACAATACAAAGCTCTAAGGCTACATCTACACTACAAACTCTGATTGATGCAAGTTATGTTGGCATGCGGACGCTTACATTTACATATTGCTTGGGCACATGCATACTTTGCTACTTGTGTCTGCTGTCACCAGGAGTGCTTGGCTCAATGTAAAATGTGGTGCATGTTGGGTAGGTATCTGTTTCCCAAGTGCTGCTGTCCAGCACAGTTCCTTTTGGGAAATTTTTGCAATGTGTTGTAGGGTAGAAATGACTGGCCTACAGATCTCTGGGAGCTAGGGGTCAAGTTCTCAGGACACAATTTTCTCCATCCCATGATACTATCCATATTCCATAATTTTTGTGACTTAAAATCCCACAAACACATGTGTAACTTTTTGGTGCCTGGCATCTCTGAGAGAAGCAGGTGGTATTCTCTTCGATTCTTCCTGTTGAAGGTAGGGGTCCGGGCAGAAACAGATGCATCGTGGAGGTGAATGCCTGGCTGCGAAGATGGTGTTTCCAGGAGGGCTTTGGCTTCCTCGACCACGGGATGCTATTTGAGGAAGGACTGCTAGGAACAGATGGCGTTCACCTTTCGAAGCGGGGAAAGGCCTTATTTGCGCACAGACTGGCTAACCTAGTAAGGAGGGCTTTAAACTAGGTTCGACGGGGACAGGTGAGCAAAGCCCACAGGTAAGTGGGGAACAAGACCTGGGAGATGGGTTGGAAACACGAGGGAGCACGGGCTATAATGGCAGAGAGGAAGGAGGGTCAGGGCGAAGCTGGGAGGCAAGATCAAACCAGTATCTTAGATGCCTTTATACAAATGCAAGAAGTATGGGTAATAAGCAGGAAGAACTGGAAGTGCTAATAAATAAATACAACTATGACATTATTGGCATTACTGAAACTTGGTGGGATAATACACACAACTGGAATGTTGGTGTGGATGGGTATAGTTTGCTCAGGAAGGATAGACAGGGGAAAAAGGGAGGAGGTGTTGCCTTATATATTAAAAATGTACACACTTGGACTGAGGTGGAGATGGACATAGGAGACGGAAGGGTGGAGAGTCTCTGGGTTAGGCTAAAAGGGGTAAAAAACACAGGTGATGTCGTGCTGGGAGTCTACTACAGGCCACCTAATCAGGCGGAAGAGGTCGATGAGGCTTTTTTCAAACAACTAACAAAATCATCCAAAGCCCAAGATTTGGTGGTGATGGGGGACTTCAACTATCCAGATATATGTTGGGAAAATAACACCGCGGGGCACAGACTATCCAATAAGTTCCTGGACTGCATTGCAGACAACTTTTTAATTCAGAAAATTGAAAAAGCTACTAGGGGGGAAGCTGTTCTAGACTTGATTTTAACCAACAGGGAGGAACTTGTTGAGAATTTAAAAGTAGAAGGAAGCTTGGGTGAAAGTGATCATGAAATCATAGAATTTGCAATTCTAAGGAAGGGTAGAAAGGAGTACAGCAGAATAGAGACAATGGATTTCAGGAAGGCGGATTTTGGTAAGCTCAGAGAGCTGATAGGCAAGGTCCCATGGGAATTAAGACTGAAGGGAAAAACAACTGAGGAAAGTTGGCAGTTTTTCAAAGGGACACTATTAAGGGCCCAGAAGCAAGTTATTCCGATGGTTAGGAAAGATAGAAAATGTGGCAAAAGACCACCTTGGCTTACCCTTGAGATCTTGCGTGACCTACAAAATAAAAAGGCGTCATATAAAAAATGGAAACTAGGTCAGATCACGAAGGATGAATATAGGCAAATAACACAGGAATGCAGAGGCAAGATTAGAAAAGCAAAGGCACAAAATGAACTCAAACTAGCTATGGGAATAAAGGGAAACAAGAAGACTTTTATCAATACATTAGAAGCAAGAGGAAGACTAAGGACAGGGTAGGCCCACTGCTCAATGAGGAGGGGGTAACAGTAACGGGAGACTTGGAAATGGCAGAGATGCTTAATGACTTCTTTGTTTCGGTCTTCACTGAGAAGTCTGAAGGAATGTCTAGTATAGTGAATGCTTACGGGAAGAGGGTAGGTTTAGAAAAGAAAATAAGGAAAGAGCAAGTAAAAAAGCACTTAGAAAAGTTAGATGCCTGTAAGTCACCAGGGCCTGATGAAATGCATCCTAGAATACTCAAGGAGTTAATAGAGGAGGTATCTGAGCCTCTAGCTATTATCTTTGGGAAATCATGGGAGACGGGGGAGATTCCAGAAGACTGGAAGGGGGCAAATATAGTGCCCATCTATAAAAAGGGAAATAAAAACAACCCAGGAAACTACAGACCAGTTAGTTTAACTTCTGTGCCAGGGAAGATAATGGAGCAGGTAATCAAAGAAATCATCTGCAAACACTTGGAAGGTGGTAAGGTGATAGGGAATAGCCAGCATGGATTTGTAAAGAACAAATCGTGTCAAACTAATCTGATAGCGTTCTTTGATAGGATAACGAGCCTTGTGGATAAGGGAGAAGCGGTGGATGTGATATACCTAGACTTTAGTAAGGCATTTGATACAGTTTCGCATGATATTCTTATAGATAAGCTAGGAAAGTACAATTTAGATGGGGCTACTATAAGGTGGGTGCATAACTGGCTGGATAACCGTACTCAGAGAGTAGTTGTTAATGGCTCCCAATCCTGCTGGAAAGGTATAACAAGTGGGGTTCCGCAGGGGTCTGTTTTGGGACCGGTTCTGTTCAATATCTTCATCAACGATTTAGATGTTGGCATAGAAAGTACGCTTATTAAGTTTGCGGACGATACCAAACTGGGAGGGATTGCAACTGCTCTGGAGGACAGGGTCAAAATTCAAAATGATCTGGACAAATTGGAGAAATGGTCTGAGGTAAACCGGATGAAGTTCAATAAAGATAAATGCAAAGTGCTCCACTTAGGAAGGAACAATCAGTTTCACACATACAGAATGGGAAGAGACTGTCTAGGAAGGAGTATGGCAGAAAGAGATCTAGGGGTCATAGTGGACCACAAGCTTAATATGAGTGAACAGTGTGATACTGTTGCAAAGAAAGCAAACGTGATTCTGGGATGCATTAACAGGTGTGTTGTAAACAAGACACGAGAAGTCATTCTTCCGCTTTACTCTGCGCTGGTTAGGCCTCAACTGGAATATTGTGTCCAGTTCTGGGCACCGCATTTCAAGAAAGATGTGGAGAAATTGGAGAGGGTCCAGAGAAGAGCAACAAGAATGATTAAAGGTCTTGAGAACATGACCTATGAAGGAAGGCTGAAGGAATTGGGTTTATTTAGTTTGGAAAAGAGAAGACTGAGAGGGGACCTGATATCAGTTTTCAGGTATCTAAAAGGGTGTCATCAGGAGGAGGGAGAAAACTTGTTCACCTTAGCCTCCAATGATAGAACAAGAAGCAATGGGCTTAAACTGCAGCAAGGGAGATTTAGGTTGGACATTAGGAAAAAGTTCCTAACTGTCAGGGTAGTTAAACACTGGAATAGATTGCCTAGGGAAGTTGTGGAATCTCCATCGCTGGAGATATTTAAGAGTAGGTTAGATAAATGTCTATTAGGGATGGTCTAGACAGTATTTGGTCCTGCCATGAGGGCAGGGGACTGGACTCGATGACCTCTCGAGGTCCCTTCCAGTCCTAGAGTCTATGAGTCTATAAGCATGGAGCCTGCAGAACTCTACGCTATTCTCACAAATGTTGCAAATACAGGTCACACGATTCTCCTGTATTTGCTGTTCCACAGAAAGTACCTCAACAACTGGAGATGTGAGGATTTCTTCCAGGACACGTTGTTATGGAACCAGCGGTGGCTCCAGGCACCAATGCTCCAAGTGCGTGCCTGGGGCGGCAAGCCACGGGGGACAGCCTGCTGGTCCCTGTGAGGGCGGCTGTAGCAGGGTGTTTCCTGCTCCTGCCCTGAAGGGCTTAAAACAGCCCTGGGGGGAGATTGTGGCTGGGAGCTACTAAGCTGAGCTCTTTGGGGAAAGTAGGCTCAGCTGTGGCCATGCCCCAATCAGGCCCAGCTGGCCCCTATAAGAGGCTGTGAGCCAGAGGCCCAAGGAGTTTCTCTCTAGCTGTAGAGGGAGATGGGCCTGGCTGTAGGGAGCTGGACATAAGGTACGTGAGTGAAGCAGGGCTGGGGAAAGGCAGAGGAGCTGGGGAGCTCCAGCCTCGAAAGTCCCAGGCTGCGGCCTAGCATAAGGCTAACAGGTACTGGGGGTTGCATAGGGAAGCCCAGGGGTAGGCCAAGGCAGCAGGTCCAAACCCAACCTTGCCAGTGATGAGTAGGTTGATACTGCAGTCTGCCCCAGGGTGCAAGGGTTAGATAATGACTGGCAATAGCCACATACTGAGGCAAGGTGGGGATAGTGGGTGGGGATTCCCCAGGGAGGGGAGATCCTAAGACTGAGGGGTTACTGCCAGGGGGCAGCACCCCAGGTAAAAGGGCACTAAGTCCAGGGAGGGACACAGGCCAGAGGACAGGCGGATCACTGGCTTGCAGAGGGCACTCCAGAGCTGGAATCAAGCTAATTCCCAGAAGACACCAGCAGGAAGTGAGCGCAGGAGTGAGTCCGCTTGTGTACAGCGGCAGTCAGGCAGCCTTTGGCGGCTTGCCTGCGGGAGGTCCACTGGTCCCGCAGATTTGGCAGCAATTCAGCGGCAGGAACGCTGAAGCCACGGGACTGGCGGACCTCCTGCAGGCAAGCCACCAAATCCGCAGGACTGGGGACCTCCGCCGAAGGCAGCCTGCCTGCTGTGCTGGAGGCAGCAAAAAAGCTAGAGCCGCACCTGTATGGGACATAGTGAAAAAACAATTCAGGGTTATTGGTGGCATTCACGGAGCAGCTGCAAATAGTGGATCACTGCTTCTGGGCCAGAGAAAAAAAGCACTGGCTAGTAGTGCATCGTAATGCAGGTTTGGGATGACGAGCAGTGGCTGCAGAACTTCTGGATGCAAAATGAGAGCTGCATTGACAATGGAGAAATGAGTGGTGCTTGTACTCTGGAATCATGCAACACTGATTTGCTACCAGTCAGTGAGAAATCATTTGGAGATGGAACATTCACAGGAGAGACTGTTGTCTCGCAAGTCTACAGGGCCATTAATCATCTCCTGATATGCAGGTCTGTGACTCTTGGCAACGTGCAAGACATAATAGTGGATCACAAGGATACTTCATCATATCAGTGTGGGTTGGTTAAGGAAAGTGCATGATGCCTGCATCTTTAAGAACACAGGCCTGTTCAGAGAGCTGCAAGTAGGGACATTTTATGAAATGCCAACAGTGATTCGGGGGGCCCAGCCTACTCTTTGCTCCCGGGCTCATAAAGCAGTACATTGGCCATCTTGACAGTACCAAGAAAAGATTCAGCTACTGGCTCAACAGGTGCAGATTGACTGTTTCAATGTGTTTTTGGTAGACTAAAAGAAATACTGGCAGTGTTTGTTCACTAGATTGGGTCTCAGTCAGAAACACATCCCAATGGTGTTAGCTTCCTGTTGCATCCTACATAATATCTGTAAAGTAAAGGGGGAAAAGCTGCTGTCAAGATGGAGGTGGTGTGGCAGCTGACTTTAAACAGCCAGACACAAGGGCTATTACAAAACCCTAGTGTGGACCTATGCAGTTGATGGTGGCTTTGAAAGAGCACTTGAAGGATTAGCCGTGGTAGTGGTTTCGGAGTGCCTTGGCACAGCACTGTTCTCCAGCCGCAACCATGGTGAGTATGGCCTGCTGAGGGGTGGGGTCACTATTTTTTTCTCTTGCATGAAGCTATAAAATTTTGGTCCCTATTCCATGGATATGAGCATAGGGCAATGGCATGGAATATTGACACTATTTTCCACAGGTGGTTGTGATTTTAGCTGATATCTCACTTCTGAGGGTCACAAAGGCACAGAACACAGCTGCTATTGGCATTCTGAAGCTGTCGAGGCCCATATGCTATCAGCCTGTTTACTGCAATGGTGCCAGCCAAACTATTGCAGAGTAGGGTGGGAAAGTGTTCTATTGGGGAGGAAGCAATTCCTAGAAACCTTCAGGAGAGGATTGCAGAGTATCTCTGTGAAAGTTTTATCAAGATCTCAGGAGGATAAAAGTGTCCTGCATGGCCCCGCCTTCTGCCTAACTCTACAGGGGAATGAAAAAACAGATGCCAACTCTAACTCTGTTGTACTGCTTTTGTCTTAAATTGGGGATGGGATTATAAAGCCTCCAGGATTATAAATTAGCTTTCATGAAATCTGAACTCACTTTAAAAACCTGGAGAGATGAAGTACTGTGTGGATTGTCATTTATGTTCCATACAAATAAACATCAGAGGTGGAAATGAGATGGATGACCTGTTTGGAAACTCTTCCTCTCTGTGGAGAAGCCCTAAAAATTCTTCTTGATGAACCAATAATCTCCTCAACCATCCCATTCAAACCAGATCTTTTGCAGCACTGTCGCTGCAGCAGAAAGACTGTACAGCTTTCTCTGGAGCTGGTCAATGCTGTTCTCAACATGGGTGGAGTGAACAATCCAATACATTGTGATGGGCCTCTTTCAGTCCTGTTCCTATACTGCCCCAGTCCCTATCGGTCTTGAAACTATTATATTTAGCATCTTTTAACTGGAGCATCCTAGCCTTTCTTTGCTTATCTAGAACTTCAGTGTTAAAAAGTCACCGGAAGGTGTCTTGTGTTTAGAGACTGAGGTTTTTTTTTAAACATAGAAAGGAGTTCACTGTCCATGTGACGCTCAGGGCAGGAAGCACTATTCTCCACCAGAGATCATAAAGCAATGCTTCTGCATCTGAGAAGTGATGATCAGATATCAAAGGAAGGAAAAGGGGAATATTTAGTGCTGGACTGAGGCCTGAAAAATCCATACCCCAACAGATGTAGCTATGCTGTCCTAACCCCCTGTGGAGACACAGCTATGTAGATGGAAGAATGCGTCCGTTGACTTAGCTACCATTATCTGGGGAGGTAGTATATGGAGAAACCCCTTCCATTGCTGTAGGCTATGACTATAGTCCAGGGGTCGGCAACCTCTGGCACGCAGCTCACTAGGGTAAGCCCCCTGGTGGGCTGGAACAGTTTGTTTATCTGCTCCGTCCACAGATTTGGCTGATCACAGCTCCCACTGGCTGCGGTTCACCACACCAGGCCAATGGGGGCGGTGGGAAGCGGCGTGGGCCGAGGGATGTGTGGGCCGCGGCTTCCCACTGCTCCCATTGGCCTGAAGCAGCGAACCACAACCAGTGGTTGCCGTGTTTGGCCCAGCCCACCAGGGTGCTTACCCTGGTGAGCTGCATGCCAGAGGTTGCCGACCCCTGATATAGGCTATGACCTGTAGATACGCTGGTGTAATCCCCACAGTGTAGAGACAGTTCTCTGAAGGAAAAAAAGAACTCCTGTAATGATTCAACACCTCCCTTTCACTCACTCCCTTATCTCTGGCAAGTAAATAGCAACTTTGTTTCAATACATAAACAAAATATTGCATTGAAGTGTGGGCCTAGCTGAGCTTCAGGAAGATAGAAAATTTGGCTCTAAACTTATGCTGGTATAAACTGACACAGCTCCATTGACTTCAGTTTGACCTTGATATTGGTGATGTATTCTTGTCCCTTGTTTCTGTGCTGCCAGAGTGTCTCAGAATATTTAGTATGCTGCACTACATGAATGGCATGAGACTATACCTCAGCTTCTGCACAAAAAGTGACATTGTACATAACTGGCAGCTTTGACAACTCCTGTCTGGGTGCAAGATGGTTTGCCCTGTTAATGAATACTGTGAATTGTGTACAATTGCATACTTTTCATTCACAACACTTTGAAAAAACTCACTTTTGTGGTTTTTAAATCTAAAGAAAACATACCAAACTGTGGGCTGTCCTCTGGGTAAATACCACCTATGCTCTTCCACTAGAAATTTACCACAACAGCTTCTTTACAGAAAGCAGGGTCAGATTTTTAAAAGATATATTTAGGTGCCTAGGGCGACTTTCAAAAGCTCCTATGTGCCTAACTCCTATTGAAATCACCGGGAGTTACTTAGGTGCTTCTGAAAATATCACAAGGTGCCTAAATACATTTAAAAATCTGTCCTTGGTTTCCTCAGATTTCAGTTTGAACATTGTTTTAGTGATAAGACATAAATGTCCTAAATTTCCAAGCTGAGGAGAAAATGTTACCAGCTGTTTGAACAAGGACAGAAATGAAAGCAACTTTGAAAATCATACTGATGACGATTGCCAAACTTAGGCTCTGATTCAGCAAGGTACTTGAGCATGCATGTAGCTGTAAGCATGGTAGTAACCCCACTGAAATCACTGGGGCTACGCCTGAGCTTAACTGACAAATGTGTGTGAGGGTATGTCTACACTACGAAATTAGGTCAAATTTATAGAAGTTGATTTTTAGGAAGCAATTTTTGATTGCTTTTTTTGTTGATTTTTAAGAAGTCAATTGTGTGTGTCCCCACTAAGTGCATTAAGTCAGCGGCGTGCATCCACACTACTGTGGCTATCATAGATTTTTCGGAGTGTTACACTGTGGGTAGCTATCCCACAGTTCCCGCAGTCTCTGCTGCCCACTGGAATTCTGGGTTGAGCTCCCAATGCCTGATGGGGCAAAAACATTGTTGCGAGTGGTTTTGGGTACATGACATCAGTCGGCCCTCTCTCCATGAAAGCAACAGCAGACAATCATTTTGCCCTTTTTTTTTCTGTGCAGACGCCATACCACAGCAAGCGCGCAGCCAGCTCAGCTCACCGACACCGCCGCTGTTGTGTCCTGGGTGCTGCTGTCAGCATACGGTGCAATAGGACTGCTAACTGTCATCATACACCATTTCCACTGCAATTCTGCTCTGCTGCTCTTGTCTCAATAGCGCATTTCTCCATTTTGTCTGTCGTGCTCCTTGATACGTGTGTTCTTCCTCAGGGAAATGAGCATGGTGCTAACCATCATCCTCCACCACTTCCGCTGCAACTCTGCTCTCCTGGTGCCATGAATCTACCTCGCAGGTCCTCTTGTCTTTCTGTATAAATATCTATTCTTGTGGCATCCGTCGTCATCGACCGCTTCCACTGCAACTCTTCTCTCCTGCAGACGCCATACCATGGCAAGCATGGAGCCCACTCAGCTCACCGGTGCTGTTGTGAGCATTGTAAACACCTTGCACATTATCCTGCAGCATGTGCAGAACCTGCAAAAGCAGGCAAGGAGGCAACAACAGCGCGATCACGATAGTGATGAGGACATGGATACAGACTTTTCTCAAAGCACGGGCTCTGGCAATTTGGACATCATGGTGGTAATGGGGCAGGTTCCTGCCGTGGAACGCCGATTCTGGGCCTGGGAAACAAGCACAGACTGGTGGGACCACCTAGTGTTGCAGGTATGGGATGATTTCCAGTAGCTACGAAACTTTCGCATGCGTAAGGGCACTTTCATGGAACATTGTGACTTGCTTTCCCCTGCCTTGAAGCGCAAGAATACCAAGATGAGAGCAGCCCTCACAGTTGAGAAGCGAGTGGTGAGAGCCTTCTGGAAGCTTGCAACACTAGACAGCTACTGGTCAGTAGGGAACCAATTTGGAGTGGGTAAATCTACTGTGGGGGCTGCTGTGATCCAAGTAGCCAATGCAATCACTGAGCTGCTGCTATCAAGGGTAGTGGCTCTGGGAAATGTGCTGGTCTTAGTGGGTGGCTTTGCTGCAATGGGGTTCCCTAACTGTGGTGGGGCAATAGATGGAACGCATATCCCTATCTTGGGACTGGATCTCCTTGGCAGCTAGTACATAAACTGCAAGGGGTACTTTTCAATGGTGCTGCAAGCACTGGTGGATCACAAGGGATGTTTCACCAACATCAACGTGGGATGACCGGGAAAGGTGCATGACGCTCGCATCTTCAGGAACTCTGGGCTGTTTGAGCAGCCACAAGAAGAGACTTACTTCCCAGACCAGAAAATTACTGTTGGGGATGTTGAAATGCCAATAGTTATCCTGGAGACCCAACCTACTCCTTGTTCTCATGGCTCATGAAGCCATACACAGGCAGCCTGGACAGTAGCAAGGAGCAGTTCAACTATAGGCTGAGCAAGTGCAGAATGGTGATAGAATGTGCATTTGGACGTTTAAAAGCTTGCTGGCACAGTTTACTGACTAGGTTAGACCTCGGCAAAACCAATATTCCCATTGTTATTGCTGTTTGCTGTGTGCTCCACAATATCTGTGAGAGTAAGGGGGAGACATTTATGGCAGGGTGGGAGGTTGAGGCAAATCATATGGCAGCTGATTACACACAGCCAGAACCAGGGCGATTAGAAGAGCATAGCTGGGTGCCCTGCGCATTAGAGAAACTTTGAAAACAAGTTTCATGACTGGCCTGGCTACGATGTGACAGTTCTTTGTTTCTCCTTGATGAAAACCTGCCCCCTGGTTGACTCTATTTCCCTGTAAGCCAACCGACCTCTCCCCTTCAATCAGCACTTTCAGAGGCAATAGTCATTATTGTTTCAAAATCATGTATTCTTTATTCATCACACAAATGGGGGGAAACTCACAAAGTAGCTGGGGAGGGGTGGGTGAGGAGGGAATTACCGGGTGAGGTTGTGGATGAGGGGAAGTGGGAAGGGAAAGGCCACACTACAGTTCAAAACTTACTGCATGCCCGTCTTCTGTTGCTTGGGCAATCCTCTGGGGTGGAGTGGCTGGGTGCCCGTAGCCTTCCCTCCACATTCTTGGGCATCTGGGTGAGGAGGATATGGAACTTGGGGAGGAGGGCAGGTGGTTATACAGCACTGCAGCGGCGGTCTGTGCTTCTGCTGCCTTTCCTGCAGCTCCACCAGATGCCTGAGTATGTCAGTTTTCTTCCCCATTAGCCTCAGCATTGCATCCTACCTCCTCTCAGTGTGCTCCTCTCTTCTCTCATCGCATTCATTTAACGCTTTCCTGGACTCTACCATTGTTTGCCTCTACACATTCTGCTGAGCTCTTTCAGTGCAGGAGGAACATGTAATCACGAATGCGTTTTTTTCTAATCTGCACTAGCCTGTGGGACGGAGATGATAGGGAGAGAGTAGAAACATTTTTGCAGCTGCAAGAGGAAAAAAGGGAACATTTTAGAGAACAAAGGTAAGACTATTTCACACTGAATCAAGAGATTCACATTACATAGCACATGTGATTTTGATACAAGGTCGGATTTTGCCTCTTATATTGAGTGCCTGCCGGTTTGGTGTGAGACATCACACACGCTCGCCTGGGCAACAGAATTCGTCTTGAAGTCAGCCATGGTAAGGCAAAGGGTTTCGGCTTCTTCAACCTTCATAACATGTGGGAACAGTTTCAAACAGCAGCACCCTCCTTTCCCATACCAAGCAAAGGCCATTGGGTTGGCCATTTAAAAGGAGAGGCTGTGGTTTTAGGGTGAATGTGCAGCACAATCCAACCACCCCCTTCCAATTCTCTGGGATGATCACTTCACCCCCTCCCACCACGTCACTAGTATCAGGGAAGATCCCTGTCAGCCAAACGTGAATAGCTCAGCATGAACGGATCTCCCCCCACTGCATGGCTAACAGTGGGGATGATTTCTTTTCAGCCAAGGGCAAACAGCCCAGCAGGAACGGGCACCTCTGAATGTCCCCTTAAACAAATTTCCCGTATTTTAACCAGGTGACTATGAATGATATCACTCTCCTGAGGCTAACACAGAGAGATAAAGAACAAATGTTGCTTGAATGCCACCAAAGCCTGGGCCCATTTGCTGCAATATTTTGTTCTGCAATGATTCCAGACTACTTGCTACTGGCTTGGTGTGGTAAAGTGTCCTATCATGGTGGACGGAATAAGGCTGCCCTCCCCAGAAACCTTCTGCAAAGGCTTTTAGAGAACCTCCAGGAGAGCTCCATGGAGATGTCCCTGGAGGAATTCCGCTCCATCCCCAGACACGTTAACAGACTTTTCCAGTAGCTATACTGGCCGTGAACGCATCCCAAGTCTTCAGGGCAAATTAATAATTAAACATGCTTGCTTTTAAACCCTGTATTATATTTACAAAGGTACACTCACCAGAGGTGCCTTCTCTGGCTTCATGGTCCAGGAGCTCGCCTTGGGAGGGTATTGGCTCCAGGGTGATGAACAGTTCCTGGCTGCCAGGGAGAAGGGATTCTCCACTTGCCTGCTGTGAGCTATCCTCAATCACCACCACCTCCTCCTCATCATCCACAAAATCCTCATCCCTGTTGTGTGAGACTCCCCCCTTGCAGGTGTCCACGGACAGTGGTGGTGTAGTGGTAGCCCCCCCACCCTCAAATTGCATGCAGCTCATCATAGCAGTGGCATGTATGGGGCTCTGACCTGGAGCGACCATTTGCATCCTTTGTTTTTTGGTAGGCTTGCCTCAGCTCCTTAACTTTTCACATGGCACCCCTGTATGTCCCTGTTGTAGCCTCTGTCCATCATGCCCTTGGAGATTTTGGCAAATATATTGGCATTTCATCTTTTGGAATGGAGTTCTGCCTGCACGGATTCTTTTCCCCATACAGCGATCAGATCCAGTATCTCCCGTTCTGTTCATGCTGGAGCTCTTTTGTGATTCTGGGACTCCTTGGTCACCTGTGCTGATCAGCTCGCCACGCTGGCCAAACAGGAAATGAAATTCAAAAGTTCTCAGGGCTTTTCCTGTCTATCTGGTCACAATGGAGCACTCTGGGATAGCTCCTGGAGGCCAATACTATCAAATTGCATCCACACTACCTCAAATTTGACCCAGTGAGGTCAATTTTAGCACTAACTCCTTCGCCAGGGAGGAGTACAGAAATCGATTTTAAGAGCCCTTTAAATCGACAAAACAGGCTTGGTCCTGTGGATGGGTGCAGGGTTAAATCGACCTAACGCTGGTAAATTCAACCTAAACTCCTAGTGTAGACCAGGGCTAAGTAACTTGCTGAATTGAAGCCATGGCTTGTTAACACAAGAGAGTGAGCGTGTGTGTATATTTGTATTGTTGCTTAGCCACTGAGACCAACCTTTCATATTCTACATATAGAGGCTGGAGGAGAAAAATGAGGAAGTGACTGAA
This sequence comes from Gopherus evgoodei, assembly GCF_007399415.2. Lineage (NCBI taxonomy): Eukaryota > Metazoa > Chordata > Testudines > Testudinidae > Gopherus > Gopherus evgoodei. The sequence goes on along the minus strand of NC_044325.1, from coordinate 107,838,899 downwards.
TTACAAATGAAACTCTGATTCAAAATATCAAATGACTTGGAGCTCAACAGCTTAAGGCATAACAGCAGTAATATTTCATATCTGGCATTGTGGTTTGAATTTCCTGAAGGCATAAGTATTTGCAAGTGAATAGACTGACTCTTAACTCTGCTCTGATAAAGCTGTCTCAAGAATTGGCTGGCAAGGAGAATTCTGACTGCTGCAAGTAGTAGTGTTTTTTCCTTAAAAGCTGGGCATGAACACTATAGTAAGAAAGATCCACTGAATACTTCACATCTGAGAAGTTAGACTAGTGATCTCTGTTGTTGTTGTTGTTGTTTTTGCTCTTTATCTTATTTATGCCACGCTTCAGCAGCCATATTTCTTGGCAGGTGTTTGTTTTGTATTTCCCTCACCAATCAGGCTGTTTTATATCCTAGCATTGTGGTGTTTAGTGCAAAACAGATCAATATTTCACTTTAAGTTTCGGCCACAAGAGAGCGGTGTTGATGTTATAAGCTGAGGCAGTGTGCCTCTCAATCTTTTTTTCTTCCATCAAAACATGTTTGAATATTGCAAGTGAAATTCTGATTTAGTATAAAAATGTTCTGAGAGCTCAACAGATTAGGGGTTAAATGATCTTTAATTTCTGATGCTGTTTCAGTCTCTTGGAGGTATAACAACAGAAATGAGTTTAGGATTGTCTCTTTATTTTTTAATAGCTTATAAAATTCATGGTGTTTCACCCTCACACACAGCGTATACAATTTTTTTTATTTTATATAGGCCAAATTCTGCTCTCATGCTGATGCAACCTTTTGTTGAAGTTAATGGAATTTCATGGGTATAAATGAGAGCATAATTTGGGAGGGGTACGTTGTGATGTTACAAGATTTTCAAAGATGCTGAGCTTCACTGAGAGTTACGGATGCTCAGCTTTGAAAATCAGGCCAGTGCTGCTCATTTATATGAACGGGGTCAAATCCTGATTGTCTTGATTTACAAAATTATCACTGAAGAGCATCAACAGTAGATCAAGTTAATGGGAGTTCTGCATGAATAAGCATGCAGAATTTGCACAAGTACATTGCATTAGTAAAGATGGCCTGTGTATGGTGTTGGCAAGCTATTGGCGAGGATCACAAATACTGAACCATTACAGATATTCATACAGCATTTGTATCTTGGGGGTAGAAATTCAGTTCTCACAGATCAATTAGAACTGTGTAGGGAAAAACACCCCCTTCTTCCCCCTACTTCCCAAAAACACTCTCACCAAGTTGGAAATCACAGATGTGATATTACTTCAAAAGAGAAAACATCCATTTAGTATCTAAACTTTCAATATTCCAATATTTTCCACAAAAATGCTTAATATGATTTGTTTTTTTTACTGGTGCAAAAGCTATGGGTTTTGCTCTGATGTAATTAAGCTGATTTGTTCCCCAGTGGAATTTTGCCACTTAGGACAATTAATGATGGTTACATTTGGGTCTTGATCAAATTTACCAATTCTCACAAATTCATGAAAATCTGTGTTCACAGGCAAAAGCTGATAATTCATTATTGCAAGAGTGAACAGAATGACGTCAATAAAAAGCAAATTGTTCAGTAAACTTGTACTTACTTATAATACAGATATGGGACATGGTCCTTGCCTTGAAAGCATAGGCAATGATTTTAAAATTGCTAAGCACACACACTCCCCAATAACTTCACTTTGAATTATGAATGCTCAGCATCTATGTGAATCAAGACTAAATGAGACACACCCAAGCAAAGTCACAGGACAACAATTTCAGTAAGTGTGGATGAGGGGAAGATGGGAAGGATTACCTGAAGAGAAGATGGGTTTGAACAGGAGCTGTGAGAGAGTGCTTGGCAGATAAAGGTAAAGGGAATGTTCCAAGCATGACAGCAGTGTTTTAAGTATGAAATCAAGAATGGAAAGAATTATGGGACAAATTTTCTGTGGGCATAGAACAACTGAAGTCAGTGGAGTTATATCAACAGAGAATTTGCCTTACTGCGGGCAGATCAATAGGAGCACTAGGAAGAGAACAGGGAGGGAGGGTCTATGGAAGGTGGAAAGGAGTAAACTACAGTGGAGAAGGGAGGTTAAGGAAGTGAGGGGGAGAGGGAGTCAATATTCTGCAAGGTCTTGTAAATCAGGATGAGGATCCTGAATAAGGAGTAGTCTGAACTGGATTTGGATGTCTAACTAAAAATAGCTTTCTTCTCTTATTTAAATATGCATAATATCTACAAAGCATTCAACTTTCTACGTGCTGCTATGATTGGAATGACTTGCATCCTAAATTAAGAACCATTCATATCTTCTGGATTTCCCTGTACATTTTATGAATGTACCAGAGTACAAACTGTTTTTTTTCCAAATCTGATAAATAAGGATAGCATAATACACTTGTGCAAGTTTGAAATGCCTATATTTAATCTCTAGAGGCTGTGTTTTGTCTTGAAGTTTAATTCTCAGTTTGAATAAATGTTGTACAAGGAAGATGTACAGGGATTTTATGCAAGGAAGAGGTATAGGGACTATTAAACCACATTTTTAGAAGAGATTATTCTGTTTGTTCTAATATACCTATGAGCTTCCCCAAGGGTATATTGAACACAATTTCATATACCAAGGTATTCAGTTTCTACATATGGAAATTACATGAGTGATGTAATGGTAGGAACTGTACCTTCAACTATACCTCAAAATATAGATTGCTTTGAAATTAAGTTAGATTACCTTGCTGATTATAGCTGTAAGCAATAACCATATATTTAATTTAAATCTTAGGCCTATATCCAACATATAGTAATGTGAGACTGATGGATTTGCTAGAGACTTGCAATCTTGTTTCCGTTCCATTAATACTCAGGACAGGGAGAAATATTACATTGGTTTGACACATTAATGCAGAAACTAGTGCTCTGAATAAAATCTTATTTAGTATATTGTTCTAACCATGACAACAGCAACTCCCATAGAATTCAGGTAGAAATAATGAACTTACAGCCACAGCTATCTGTAATGTTTGGATTTCACAGAATGCTTTTGGTTAAATTCAAGCTTAATTCTAAATATCTCATATTTTTTAATGCCCATTATAAAACATGGTCATGAACATTTCACAGATTCTGTAAAGTCAGATTTAATTTTCTGGCTTTGAAAGACTTTTGTATGAGGCTATTAAACCTATTGGCACAATGTCTGAATAAAACATATGTTTTTAGATTAGTTGTTAGGCTGCTCACCCAGTAATAAATCAAGCTGAGTTCTTGATTTATCCTGAAGTTCTGTCATAGGAGAACATCTTGTAGCTTTTGTGCACTAACATATGAAATGTTGTTTAACTTGTGATCAGTTCTTTCCCTTTCATCAGCTGATAAAAATTGGTATTGTCTGTGTGAAGTATGAGCTTACAGGACATTGGTTCTTTTTGTATTTGGAAGTAGATGCAGACTTTCTGATGGAATTTTTGTTTAAGAATAGAACTATCCAGTACTCCACACTCTTTACATCTTCCCTTCCTCCCTCTACCCCCCACCCCCCAAACAGTAGAGATAGCTAAAGCCCAATTATCTAACATGGGTAGTCTTAATAGGATTATAAATCCTGCACTTGGTACAAAAAATTGTATTGATGGACTGATTTGGGGATCCAAATGAAACTTCAGGCAGTCTGACCCCACAGTGTGGAGCGAACAGTGCCAAGAGTTGATTTCATGCCTAGTATGTCCACCATTATACTTACTCCTGAGGGAATTCTGCACCACTGTACAATGCAGAATTTGGCAGAAATCAACGTGTGCTCAGAATTTTCTTTCTCCCACCCCAGAAATCGGCTGCAGTACTCCTAGCCATAACTGGACCCAGCAGAGCCCAGCTCACACGTAAAAGACACTGCTGGGAGACGGAGCTAGAGAGTTTCTGGAAGCTGCAATTCCCAGCATGTCCTGAGGGCACGGGTATTTTTGTGTGTCTGTATTGTTACAGGCATACTTGCTGACAAGTACTTTGAAGTAAATTTACATAATCAAGCCAGTTTCAATTATTTTGGTGAGTTATTTTGACAAATACAATTAGCAGAATTTTAAAATATTGTGTGCAGAACTTCTAATTTTTTGGTGCGGAATCCCCCCAGCAGTAATTGTATCTTTGAGAAGAGAGAGTGTTCTAACCAAAGACCAGGCTACGTGGCTAAGATTCCATTCACAAGGTGGAGTGGCACTGTTTGTCTCAGCCCTTTTGACAGTGCTTGCTCTTTCAGACTACAGGCTTGTTGCCACCTCTGACAGTTTAGATAGTTTTTAGGGTGTTCCAGAGACTTTGGGGGAAAAATAAGTAAAAATCAATTTTGTAGATGGCAATACTCAGAATCAGCCATTTTTTTCTCCTACTATGCAACTGTGTTTTACTACTCCTTTTTAAAAATTCCAATAAAATTTTATTTTAAAATTGTTTGAAATGAGTTTACTATTTCCCTCCCACCACATCTGAGAGGAGGAACTGGACCTAATCTTCCCTCCCTAATAAGCAGTGAAATCTACATGTAATGCTGAATTAGTCTGTTCAAAATCAAGCTGATGGCATAGTGATGGAAAACCTCCTCAGGGGCAAGACTTCAGATAATTATCCAAATTCTGGCATTGTCCTATGCCCTCCCAGACACACACTCTGACCCTCCCTTCACACCAATGTTTCTTCCCCCACAAATCTGGACTCCTCAAGTTGTCCTACTATGGCAAGGGCTACACTCCATGGTGAACAATTCACCTCTGGAGGCATTTGGCTCTAATTTCTCAGTTTTTGGGGGGCACAATATCAGCTAAATCCAAGGTGCTAGTATCTGCTGGAAATAGGTCACCCTAATTTTTTAGCAGTGAGATCCAGAAACTTTCAACCAGTCCCAATACTTCCTGTTTTATTAAAATTTCAGAAACTTTAGAAAACATGCCAAGTAAAATAAAAAAGCAACTGAATTTCTTAAAATGGTTCTAAAGAATCCTGTACCAGTGTCATGGTTGTTCTAATACCTAGGAGTGTTCTTTACTTGATTCCTTACTATACCCATGTTAATTCAGACATGAAATACACTTATTTGCAGTGGTGTTGTATCTATGTTGGTCCCAGGACATTAGAGACAAGGTATTATCTTTTATTAGACTAACTTCTGTTGGTGAAAGAGACAAGCTTTTGAGCTTCAGGTCAGACCTGAAGAAGAGCTCTATGTAAGCTTTTAAGCTTCCCTCTTGCATCAATAAAAGTTGGTCCAATAAAATGTTACATCACCCATCTTATGACATATGCTTGGCTTTCTGAAAAACCTGTACCGTTCTCTTCTTGCACTACATGACCCCATATGCAGCCCTTTAATTTAAGCTGAGTACTTCTGTATCACAGACTTTAGAGTCAGAAGGGACCATTATGATCATCTAGTCTGACCTCCTGCACAACACAAGCCACAGAATCTCACCCACCAACTCCTGTATCAAACCTATATCTGAGCCATTGAAGTCCTCAAATCATGATTTAAAGACTTCAAGATGCAGAGAATCTTCCAGCAAGTGACCTGTGCCCCATGCTGCAGAGGAAAGTGAAACACTCCCAGGGTCTCTGACAATCTGTCCTGGAGGAAAATTCCTTCCAGACCCCAAATATGGTGATCAGCTAAACCCTGAGCATGTGGGCAAGACTCACCAGCCAGACACCCAGGAAATAATTCTCTGTGGTAACTCAGATCCCACCCCATCTATCATCGTATTACAGGCCATTGGGCATATTTACTGCTAATAGTCAAACACCAATTAATTGCCAAAATTGGGCTAGCCCATTATACCATCCCCTCCATAAATGTATCAAGCTTCGTTTTGAAGCCAGATATGTTTTTTGCCCCCACTGCTCCCCTTGGAAGGCTGTTTCAGAACTTCACTCCTCTGATGGGTAGAAACCTTCATCTAATTTCAAGTCTAAACTTCCTGATGGCCAGTTTATATTCATTTGTTTTTGTGTCCACATTGGTACTGAGCTTAAATAATTCGTCTCTTTCCCTGGTATTTATCCCTCTGATATATTTATAGAGAGCAGCCTTCTTTTGATTAGGCTAAACAAACCAAGCTCTTTGAGTCTCCTTTCATAAGACAGGTTTTCCATTCCTTGGATCATCTTAGTGGCCCTTCTCTGTACCTGTTCCAGTTTGAATTCATCCTTCTTAAACATGGGAGACCAGAACTGCACACAGTATTCCAGATGAGGTCCCACCAGTGCCTTGTATAATGTTACTAACACCTCCTTATCTCTACTGGAAATATCTCGCCTGATGCATTCCAAGACCGCATTAGCTTTTTTTCACTGCCATTTCACATTGGCCACTCATAGTCATCCTGTGATCAACCAATACTCCGAGGTCCTTCTCCTCCTCTGTTACTTCCAACTGATGCGTCCCTAGTTTAAACAATAATTCTTGTTGTTAATCCCTAAATGCATGACCTTGCACTTTTCACTGTTAAATTTCATCCTATTACTATTACTCCAGTTTACAAGGTCATCCAGATCTTCCTGTATGATATCCCGGTCCTTCCCTGTATTGGCAATATCTCCCAGCTTTGTGTCATCCGCAAACTTTATTAGCACATTCCCATTTTTTGTGCCAAGGTCAATAACTAAAGATTGGTCAAGAATAGGTGACCAATCTTTTTTTCATGTGAGAGAGAGACACTCTGGAACAAAAATTAATAATTCCTCTACTTCCTGCTCTTATTACCTTGCATCCTGAAGGAGGATAATATGGGATTCAAAGGGAGGGAATGCAGAATTTTGAATTTTATGATTTACTTCTATAGTATTTTTAGATTTCTTCTAAGTAGCCTTAGTCAAACTAATGGTCACCAGAAATAGCAATGCAGCAAATCTGTTCGCTCTGCTGGAGGATAGTCATCCTGGAAATGAAACTCAGTGCAAGTCCATTTACAGTAAAGTTGGGCTTGAGCTGTGAAGTTCTTATCCAGATCAGAACTCTTCCTAGACTTTGAGGGTGTTTTGATCTGTGGCTTTGATTCAGCCTTATCTATAATGTAGTAGTATTATTACAGTAATACCTAGAGGCCCAAACTAAAATCCCACCTCCAATAACCACAGCACTGGGGAGAAGCTGCCCTCACTTCAATCCTTGTGTCAGCCATGCTGGTGACATAGGAATGAAATCCCTCCTAAGCCCTCTCTTTGGAAGCAGTGAATGGGGACAGGAAATGAGTAGTCAGGCTCTGAGTGAGGAAGTAATAAAGGTTGCATGTCTCACCCAGATGTCCTTTTTTCTGCCACTTTGGGCAGAGATTAAACCCAGCCTCAGGCAACTAGTTTCTTAGGAGAGTGATTTTTTTTTTGAAGCCTCATTATTGTTGAATGTTTTACCGGTTTTAATAATCTCTTTCATTGTTGCCTTTGTCATCTTCACCTCTTTGTCACTGAGAACAGTTTGCCAGGATTGTAGGAACAGAAGCATAAAGCATTAGTAATGTGAATTACGCTTGCCCATCTAAGACAAAACTTAGAAATATTAGACACAGTGATGCTTGATCCATGATGTGTAACAGATACACGACAGTTACTTTAAGAGGTCATCTCAGACTGTCCAGCTGCATAATTGGTGAGGGTGAATTCTTCTGTCTTTTACCAATGTAAATTCAGGGTAAATCCATTGAAATGGACTAGAATTTGATCTAGAATGTCTGTCTAGTTTAGTGTCTCAAGTGGCAGATCGTATAAAAAGAACACTGTGTAGTGTACCTGCAAGGTAACAAACTTAAATAATTTGAGCTCTGTACAGAAGAGCTTTAAAAAGGACTATTCATTTATCATGTTGTTGTTGATAACTTTTCCAGGAGCTAATGTCAGGGATGTCAGGAAATACAGTGAATTCATATCATGTACACCAGCAGGTAAACTGACTTCAGTAAATTGGCCTGGATAAGTAAGAATAGTAGGCAACCTGGGAACTGATTAACATGGAAGGTGGCTGATACCCAAAATAAATTCACAGTAGTTCCATTAAATAGGCAGTGAGATCTTGGAGATGCTTTCTGGGATATTCACATGTAGGATTACCCTACTTCCAATTTAACATCCTTATAGTTTTGTACAAACAACCCTTCCTCTTCCTATGATTTAATTCTGAAATTATACAATCTCTTTTTAATCTACAGTAAAAATGACAGCAATGTCTTCTAAATTAGATAACTCTGCACTCTTACTTCTTTCCCTGGCAGTCTTCAGGGGAGAGGCCACAGCTCGCCCTGCCCTCTTCTGCTGTATAAGTATAGTAAGATGCAGTAATGTTCCAAGACTCATTAATGTCCCTTTCAAATATCATGCTGCTGGACCTCATAAGGTATAGGATATCATTGTAAAGGCTGTCGGTGCAACCCTGTCCTCCTTAACCTAAGCTTGTAATAACTCATATGTTTCAGTGCTTGGCTTCTCCTATAGAGATTACTAATTGTGCTGAACAGTGCTCATGTGAACAGAATAAATTTCTGAAGGGATTACGTTGAAATCACCCAACTTCTTCCCCTTGAGACCTAAGCAAGATTTAAAATGAGGTATCCGGAAATGGAAATAAATGAATTTATTTATGGCATAGGAAACATTTAAAAAACAAACAAAGATTGCACTCCCTGGGCATTCTCCTCCTCATGTCCAACAACTCTCTGCACCTCACACACATCATGCCCTAGTTTTCTATGGATGTCCCAGTTTTAGATTTCCAGACTGTTAGAGCTGAAACCAGTCCTTTGTCCCAATTTCAATAAAGTAATTCTTTGCACTTATATAGCATCTTTCAGCTGAGGTACTTACAGCATGTTACAAATGATGATAAAGCCTCTCTATGCCACTAGGAGATGGAAGTGAAATGTAGCAGCTGTTTAATTACAGACTGTAGGGCCGGCTCCAGGCACCAGCATTCCAAGCTGGTGCTTGGGGTGGCAATCTTCAAGGAGCGGCAGCCCCTGTTGTTTTGCCCCCAGCAGTGCGCCGAATTGCTGCCGCGGACGGCGGGGGCAGTCCGTGTGCCCTTAGGGCGGCACGTGAGTTTCCGCAGTGGCGGCAATTCGCCAGCAGCTTCTATATTTAGCTGTCGGAGACAGCTTCAGCTAAACATAGAAGCTGCTGCCGAATTGCCTCAGCTGCGGAAACGCGCCTGCTGCCCTAAGGGCACACGGACTGCCCCCGCCACCCATGGCGGCAATTCGGTGCGCTGCTTGGGGCAGCAAAAACTGTAGAGCCGGTCCTGACAGACAGTGATGCTTATGGTCAGGAAGGGTAGAATACTACCTAGAGGGGACAATGTGGGAGGAATGTACGTGAGCACAATGTAACTATTTGAGTTGGAATTTAGCCAGGTACCAAGAAATCTCTAATCAGCACAAGTGAACAGGACTTTGTCTCTACATCTTATCTGAAAGACAACACCTCTAGCAGTACAGTGTCCCCCCCGCAAACACCAGGCTGGGCCACTGATCAAAAACTGACTTAGAGAGGAAAGTACCACCTACAAAATCAACTTCCTGCAGCACCTATTTGTTCCTTTGAGGTCTCTTTTCAAAGTACTGACCCAGTACAACCATCGCCACTTCCCTCTCAAAGTGCAAGGTGTATTCCTTTGACCTTGCCTTCTCTAACAAACAGCATCCTGTCTCTGTGTGTGTATGATATAAAACCACACTTCACTACACGCACTTCTTCCCCTGGGCAAGGGTGAGAGAACACAAACAAGCTAGATGTGAGGCAGGCTGCTTAATGCACTATTGGAAGGCAGTCAGGTACTACGATGAAGAGCTTGGTATAAGAACCTACATAGAGTGTTAGAGTTGACTGGTTCCCAATTCAAGGTGGTTTGATTACAGATAATCAGATGATTTCCCAGTGCTCTGCCCTCCTTGTGGTATTGAGTTGAACTGGAAGCCTAGCTACAAAGCCTCCTCACCAGTTAACTGTTGTGTAGTTTAGCCCATTGTGATGTTCAGTACCTTGGGGGAACACCCAGCACCCCCATGTTCATCCTTGTAAAATGATTGTGTGGTATCCATGCAAATTTTGTCATGTCGGGTGTCTTTGGAAGGCTCATGATGCAATGAGCATGGTTGTTATAGTGATGTTATAGTAATTGTTACAGTTGTTATAGGGTATAATTTCATGTATACAGTTATGAGGCTGAAAAATGTATCCTCATGGCATAAAACAAGCCTATGCAAAAACTCTCCAAGAACAGGGAGGCAGTTCACACCTCATCAGGGCAGGTATGGGACAAACCAAGCCCAGCCTCACAGGAACAAAGGACACTGGCCTAGGCAGCAACAAAAGAAGCTGTTAGGGCATGGCTACACTTTGCAGATGTAAAGCTCTGTGAGTTAAACCCGCCTTCGTAGAGTGCAGTAGGGAAAGCGCTGCAGTCTGTCCACACTGATAGCTTTCAGTGCACTGGCATGGTCACATTTGTGGCACTTGCAGCGGCATTGGAAGCGGTGCATTATGGGCAGCTATCCCAGCATGCAAGTGACTGCAACGTGCTTTTCAAATGGGGGCGGGTGGGGTGGAGTGTGACAGGGAGTGTGTTGTGTGTATGGGGGGAGAGAGTGGGTTTTTGGAGTGCTGTGTCAGCATGCTGTCTTGTAAGTTCAGACCCCCACGATCTTCCTCGCCTCTCTCTCACTCACTCAAATCAAACAGTAAATGTTTGCTTTTTCTCTGAGCTGATGAGCAGCCGGCTTCTCCAAAATGGAGCTTTGAAAGGGTATTTCTGCAGCTGATTTCACAATGACAAGAGTGCCCACTTGACTTAAGGGGATTATGGGACATTTCCGGAGGCTGATCACAGTGTAGTAATGCAACAGCTTGTTCACACTGGCGCCGGGGCACTCCAGTGAGTGTGCAGCAAACGTTATTCCACTCATTGAGGTGGAGAACCAGCAGCGCGGTAGCTGTAGAGTTGGAGCATTCTATGTGCCTTGCTGGGGAGCGAGCTAGGGTGCCCAGGGCTGCTTTATTGAGCTGCAACTCGCAAGTGTAGCCAAGGCCTCTCAAGGGAGTCTCTCCCCTTACTTTGGTCAGTTTGGAACTGTGATGAGGTAATGCTCACCTGACTCTGAAGTGGGGACGGCAAAGCCAAGAGGGAAGGAAGGACATAGATTCATAGATTGTAGGGCTGGAAGGGATCTCGGGTCATCAAGTCCAGTCCCCTGCCCTCATGGCAGGACCAAATACTGTCTAGACATCCCCGATAGACATTTATCTAGCCTACTCTTAAATATCTCCAGAGATGGAGATTCCACGACCTCCTTAGCCAATTTATTCCAGTGTTTAACCACCCCAACAGTTGGGAACTTTTCCCTAATGTCCAAGCTAAACTTCCCTCACTGCAGTTTAAGCCCATTGCTTCTTGTTCTGTCCTTAGAGGCTAAGATGAACAAGTTTTCTCCCTCCTCCTTATGACACACTTTTTAGATACCTGAAAACTGCTATTGTGTCCCCTTTCAGTCTTCTCTTTTCCAAACTGAACAAACTCAATTCTTTCAGCTTTCCTTCATAGGTCATGTTCTCAAGACCTTTAATCATTCTTGTTGCTCTTCTCTGGACCCTCTCCAATCTCTCCTGAAATGCGGTGCCCAGAACAGGACACAATATTCCAGTTGAGGCCTAACCAGTGCAGAGTAGAGCAGAAGAATGACTTCTCATGTCTTGCTCACAACATACCGTTAATGCATCCCAGAATCATGTTTGCTTTTTTTGCAACAGCATCACACTATTGACTCATATTTAGCTTGTTGTCCACTGTAACCCCTAGATCCCTTTCTATCGTACTCCTTCCTACTCAGTCTCTTCCCATTCTGTATGTGGAAATTGATTGTTCCTTCCTAAGTGGAGCACTTTGCATTTGTCTTTATTAAACTTCATCCTATTTATCTCAGACCATTTCTCGAATTTGTCCAGATCATTTTGAATTGACACTATTCTCCAAAGCAGTTGCACTCCCTCCCAGTTCGGTATCATCTGCAAACTTAATAAGTGTACTTTCTATGCCAATATCCAAGTCATTGATGAAGATAGTGAACAGAGCCGGTGCCAAAACAGACCCCTGCGGAACCCTACTTGTTATATCTTTCCAGCAGGATTGGGAACCATTAGTAACTACTCTCCGAGTACGGTTATTCATCCAGTTATGCACCCACCTCATAGTAGCCCCATCTAAGTTATATTTGCCTAGTTTATTGATAAGAATATTACGCAAGACCGTATCAATGCTTTACTAAAGTCTAGGTATACCACATCCACTGCTTCTCCCTTATCCACAAGACTCGTTATCCTATCAAAGAAAGCTATCAGATTGGTTTGACATGATTTGTTCTTTACAAATCCATGCTGGCTATTCCCTATCACCTTACCACCTTCCAAGTGTTTGCAGATGATTTCCTTAATTACTTGCTCCATTATCTTCCCTGGCACAGAAGTTAAACTAACTGGTCTATAGTTTCCTGGGTTGTTTTTATTTCCCTTTTTATGGATGGGCACTATATTTGACCTTTTCCAGTCTTCTGGAATCTCTTCTGTCTCCCAAGGTTTTCCAACGATAATAGCTAGAGGCTCAGATACCTCCTCTATTAGCTTCTTGAGTATTCTAGGATGCATTTCATCAGGCCCTGGTGACTTGCAGGCATCTAACTTTTCTAAGTGATTTTTAACTTTGTTCTTTTTTTATTTTATCTTCCAAATTTACTCCCTTCCCATTAGGCATTCCTTCAGACTTCTCAGTGAAGAGTCATTGAGCATCTCTGCCATTTCCAAGTTTCCTGATACTGTTTCTCCCTCCTCACTGAGAAGTGGGCCTACCCTGTACTTGGTCTATAAGGACATGATAAAAGGGAGAGAGATTTGCCATGTTCTTTTTCTTTCACCTACATCTACAGACACCACACCCAGTGACTGAAGCACTGATCAAAGGGGAAAGCCTGGCTGAAGAGCAACCAGCCAGTCTGTTGTGATAAGTTTGTAAGGGCACTGAAAGTGTTAAGATCAGCTTAGAATGTATTTTGCTTTTATTTCATTTGACCAAATCTGACTTAAGTTTTGACTTATAATCACTTAAAATCTATCTATCTTTATAGTTAAATATCTGTTTGTTTGTTCTACCTGAAGCAGTGAGTTTGGTTTGAAGCTTGGGATAACAGCCTGGTACATATACATTTCTTTGTTAAATTGATGAACTCATATAAGTTTGCAGCATCCAGCGGGCATAACTGGACACTGCAAGACTGAGGTTCATCAGGTTGTGTCTGGGAACGGAGGTGTTGGCTAGTGTCATTTGGTTGTACAATCTAAGGAACAGTTTATATGCCAAAGGCTGTGCGTGAACAACCCAGAATTGGGGGTTCTCACAGCAGTGCAAGGTAAGTCTGGCTCCCAAAGTCAAGGATTGGAGTGACCTAGCAGATCATCTGTCTGGATAATATCATAGAAGAATGTCTCACCCACCAGTATCTAAATCTCACATGAAATAACGTGCTGAAAGGTTGAATGTCCACACCTACATACTCCATTGCTCTTTAGCAGGGGTAGTCAATAGGCCACAGGCCAATTCTGGACTGCCAGATGCTTTTGAATGGATTACAAAATCTTTTTATATACTGTTTATTGTTATTTTTATATTATTATTTTCTCTGGATTCTGAACATTGATTATATCTGGACCTTGCCAAAAAGTAATTGACTACTGCTGTACAGCATGCAACAGTTCAAAGGGTAAGTTCAAACTGGAGTCACCTCTGGGTAGCAAGCTCACATTTAAAGTTAAGCAGCAGAGCATGATAGGAAGTGGAAGATAGGAAAGTTGACAGGTCATGTCCCTACCCAACTACTACCTTCTTTCAAAACTGTCAGTAACAAATTCACTTAACCCATCAGTTTGTGCCGTAGTTGAAAAATCCTCCTACCTAATGTCAGTGATAAATGTCCCCAACTCCAAAGCTGTCAAAATCCACTTGCATCCCCTACCTCCTCTGACAATATTGGGTAATGGCCCCTGCTTTTCTCTTTTGTGCTCATTCCCACAGACTTTATGTACTGAAGAATTTTCTTTGACAGTGTTTCAATAACAACCTTCTCCGCCCCGCCCCCCCTTGAGTGAAATCCTGTAAGCATCCCCAAGTCCCCATGCTCCTGGTTAGAGAGGTTTTGTTGGAGAGAACAGTGCAATAGACTCCTAGGAGGTTAGGGTCCCACTGCACTGCCCTCTCTACTGTTGAGGAATTGTCTTGGCTGTCCTGACCACATGACTCAGTTTAGTCTTGATTATGTAAACAGGACCAAATGGTTTATGACCACGTTACCAAACTGTTGCAGCTCTGGGACTATATTCACCCATGATGGAGCAGGGATGGGTAAATGGCCCCCGATACCCTAGCTGGGATTCACTGTTAGGGTGATGTCACTGACTGCCCTCCTTTGGCGTTTCTATGGGGAAATGGGCAGCTTGAAGTTGTGTCCTGCCCTGGACATGCTCTTCCCTAGCCAGCACAAGGTATTTTTGGTCTGTGCTGGTATGACTAAGTGGGAATTTTGGTAATATTTTTATGACTCCTATCTGTTCCTCATTTTTCACCATAGTTCGCATTGCTATGCATGGAGTGTAAAAGGTTGAAAACTGCTCTTGGGGCAAAGCAGGGGACATGAGGTGGTGAGTCACATAACTCTCTGTGATGGCGTGAATCGTTCCTAAAGGACTGGCTGAAGCCCACCCAGATGAATGGAGGAACTGAAAAGACAACGGGAACCCCAATGGCCAGAATGTTCACAATTAGCAACCAGCAGCCAAGAGGAAGGCAATTTTCCCCCCACCTCTTAGCAGGGCAAAATCCCCATCTGGAGAACAAAAGACAAGGGTGTCATGTGGCTGGGTTAAGCGCTGGCCTTTGGAGACAGGGACAGAGACAGTGAGAGAAGGCCAAGAGAGCTTCAACAGCAGCATGGCTCAAGGGAGCCTTGGATTGGCATTGGTCAGGCTAAACACTATCTTAACCTTTGCCTGACTTTGTTAACATAAAGACTTTCAGAGTCTATATGCCAGGTGACTAATAAATTGTTGCATCATTTTGAAAAGACTGCCAGATGTCTCTGCAAATACTCATCGAGAGCCTTGTCCTGAAGGGGTATAGTACAAGTGTCCCACAGAACTCTGGCTTGGCTGGACACTAGCTGCAAAGATCTGTGGAGAGCAAGACAGGAATCGCTAATGCCTGAAGGCCCAGATTTGGAGTCTTGGAGGCTATGAGTGGGTCGCTATGGAATTGTGTGGGTGCTTGGGGCTACGTACACTAAAGGGGTCACTCTCAAGGGACTGGTTATAGGCTGATGCATAGACCAGAACCATGGATCTGTGACAGCGTTGTCTCTAAGTCTTTCTATGTGGCAGAGGAGTGGCTCTGACCATTTACAACCACCACCACCACCACATCCTCTGGTAGACTTTCTGCTTCTGGGGACTGCTGCCAGAATCTATGCCATGTGGAGTAAATCTGAATCCTGGTCTTTACAATAGGTTTTTAATAATGGAGTTAGAACCTGGTTTGATGCCATCTACATAGGTAAGACCAAGCAATGCTATAAAATAATATGATCCCTAACATGGAGGACTTGTCTAAGATGATGGATCCTTTAAAACAGTTTGGCCAGTACAGTTTCATGAGTGTGGAGGAATCTTCTACCATGATATTCCAGGAACTGCGAGAGGGTGAGGGTGTTTGTGGGAAATGAGTTGAGAGAGATCTGTGCATGGGAGTGGGTTGAAATAAGGACAAGGTGATAAGAAGGCGTATCTTTGGTAGTCTGAGTTGGTAAATATGTTTGAGCCTCCTTCTTTCATAATGTATTTGGAATTAAAATATTAGATCAACGTCTAATAGAATAAAAAATTAAGACACCTGCGCTCCCCCATCCAGCAGAAATGGTATTGATGTTTAGGTAAAAAGTCCCTACAAATGGTGCTAAAATTTCCTTCATATTTCTACTGTGTCTGCTAGTCAATGTATTATTTTAATACATTTTAACTGTGGGATTTCTCTACTTGTTAGTTGATTTTATAAGCTTAATAAAAAAGCTACTGTTCTGTTTTTACTTGGCAAAGTGTTCCAGCTGAACCAAAGTCCTTTACAAATTAATCAGATTTTTTTTTTGCTTTGTAATCCTTAGTAATAATGCCATTTTCCTCATAATTCATGCATGACCTTCTTCACAAAATTCTTTGGGCAAAAAACCAAAAAGCTTGTCATAAACGTATCTGATTCAGTGCTATTCAACATGACACAGTTCCATTTCTTATTTTCTTTATTCTTTGGTGAGATAGGATTATGCTTAATCCTTTCAACAGCCTCATATTTGTGATGTGCTGGCGTCTTTTCTTTGTATTGTGTTCTGTTCATTATTACAGAGGCTATTAGAAAGATATGTATAAGACATTTCAAATTGTTGAGCTGGCAAATGTTTATTCTAAGTGGCTTTTGATTCCGAGGGGAATGCCAAAGGGATTTTAACTGGTTCTTTGTTGTTTGCCTTGCATGTTAATTTTGTTTGGTGGTGGTTTGGCAGAGATATAGAAAATATTTATGTCAATGAAACTGTTTTATTAGATTAAAAATGTCACCAGATGCAAATCAAAATGTTTGGAAAAGCAACTTTATTAATTCACGAACATGATAAATAATCCACACTGTGACCATTCTTTAATCTAAATTTCTTTCTTGCCCACACAAAAATAGTGTTATTTCACTCCAGAGATACTGGCAAATGGTAAGTAGCCAGACTACAGCTATAGAAAGTTGCAATCAAACATTTTATTACTTGAAATTTGAAAGACTGCTCTACAGAAATGGTTCACTTGGGTGCAGAATGCTAGAGGGGAGGCTGTTTTCCCTTTCAAATCAGGCAGCAGAAATTTTGCTTATTCCATGACAGCTGTTCATGGATAGCAAAACAGAACCAGAGATGATAAACACTAGAATACTTCTCCCCAATTTGTAGAATGTCTCAAGTCTCGGCTCACAAGTTTTTTAGGATATGTAAACAGTTTTAATTTTGTGGGTTTGTGGGTTTTTTTTTAATTACTCAATTTGCCCGCTTAAGCTTATAAACATTACTATTATAGTTTTCCAGCACAGGGCTATCCAATATTTGGCAATCTGCCAGACTCCACTTGATACTGAGGCCATGTCTACACTACAAGTGCTGCAGCTTCACCGCTGTAGCACTATAGTGTAGACATTTGCTACAGCAACAGAAGGGGTTTTTCCATCACTGTAGTAAATTCACCCCCTCAAGAGGTGGTAGCTAAGTTGACGAAAGAATTCTTCCATTGATCTGGTGGTATCTGTAGCAGGGTTTAGGTCACTTCACACCCCTGAGTGATACAGCAATGTTGTCCTAAATTTTAGGTGTAGACCAGGCCTGACACTGGATTAATGCTCTGCTTTCTGGAAAACACTTCATATAGTTCCTTGAGCAGAGGAGAGACTTTGGGCCCAATTCTTAGATAGTCTCTTCCTGTATTTGGAGCTTGATCCGTAACCCACTGCGGTCAATGGAAATATTCTTACTGACTTTGGGTTTGGCGATAAACTGTAGGAAGGGGTAGTGAAGCAAGAGTGGCTTTAAAGTAGTGTGGTCTACTGGATATGTCACTGACCTGTGAATGTTTCCCAGAGAGAGTTACTATCATTCAGATACTTGTCAGCAGGAATTCAAATCCGATAAGAGTACGGTACAGGGAATGTAGCTTCCATTTGAGTATATGACAAAACAGAAGGCTTTCCAAATTGTTAGGTAAAATCAATTTTTATAATTTTGATTAAATTATTAATACATTTAAAAGTAACATTCACTGTTTGCTTAAAATTCCTCTGCTATCCCATAGTTTCAGATGGAGCTGCATTACTTGTCCTATTCTACATGATCATGAAAGCTCCTTCCTCTTTGATTAAGTACTCTCTCTGTGCCCTCAGTCATAATTAGATAAGATTACATTATTGCCACTTGATATTGTGCCAAAATATATTTCAGTGGTCGTTTAGAACTTCCAATCAGCTTGCATGTTGAATTGTAAAGGATGCTTATAACAAATACTGCACACAGAATCATGGCTTGCATGGATACCACAGGACCCTCTCAAGCACAATAGATGCCAGGTGACAGAGCCTGAAACAGAAAGTTTTTCGCTCCATTTCCCTGCATTCTGTGTCGATTTTTACAACTGTGAATAGTGGTGTAAAATTATGCCATTCTGATTGTTACTTCCTTCTCCATGTGGCTGAGTGCTGCTTGACCCCAGAGCAGCTACCTCAATTGGTCCTAGGGTATGTCTACACTACAACATTATGTCGATTTTATAGAAGTTGATTTTTAGAAATTGATTTTATACAGTCGATTGTGTATGTCCCCACTAAGCACATTAAGTTGGCGGAGTGTGTCATCGCTACCGTGGCTAGCATCAACTCACGGAGTCATGCACTGTGGGTAGCTATCCCACAGTCCCCGCAGTCTCGCTGCCCATTGGAATTATGGGTTAAGCTCCCAGTGCCTGATGGGGCAAAAACATTGTTGCGGGTGATTTGGGGTACATGTCATTACTCTCCCCTCCCTCTCTCTGTGAAAGCAACTGCAGGCAATCATTTTGCGCCTTTTTTGCCTGGGTTACCCATGCAGACGCCATAGCACAGGAAGCATGGAGCCCGCTCAGTTCACCGCTGCTGTTGCGAGCATTGTAAACATCTCACGCATTATACTGCAGTATGTGCAGAACCTGGCTAAGAGACAGCAGCATGAGGATGATTGTGATGAGGACATGGGCACAGACGTTCCTGAAAGCATAGGCTGTGGCAATTGGGCCATTATGGCGGCAGTGGGGCTGGTTGATACAGTGGAACGCTGATTCTGGGCCTGGCAAACAAGCACAGACTGGTGGGACTGCATAGTGATGCAGGTATGGGATGATTCTCAGTGGCTGCGAAACTTTTGCATGTGTAAGGCCACTTTCCTAGAACTTTGTGAGTTGCTTTCCGCCGCCCTGAATCACAGGAATACCAAGACGAGAGCGGCCCTGACTGTTGAGAAGTGAGTGGCGATAGCCCTGTGGAAGCTTGCAATGCCTGGCTCCTATCGGTCAGTTGGGAATCAATTTGGAGTGGGCAAATCTACTGTGGGAGCTGCTGTGATCCAAGTAGCCAATGCAATCACTGATGTTCTGCTACCAAGGGTAGTGACTCTGGGAAATGTGCAGGTCATAGTGGATGGCTTTGCTGCAATGGGGTTCCCTAACTGTGGTGGGGCGATAGACGGAACGCATATCCCTATCTTCGCACTGGACCACCTTACCAACCAGTATGTAAACCGCAAGAGGTATTTCTCAATGGTGCTGCAAGCATTGGTGGATCACAAGGGACGTTTCACTGACATCAACGTGGGATGACAGGGAAAGGTGCATGACGCTCGCATCTTCAAGAACTCTGGGCTGTTTGAGCAGCTACAAGAAGAGACTTACTTCCCAGACCAGAAAATTACTGTTGGGGATGTTGAAATTCCAATAGTTATCCTTGGAGACCCAGCCTACCCCTTGCTCCCATGGCTCATGAAGCCGTACACATGCAACCTGGACAGTAGTAAGGAGCAGTTCAACTCTAGGCTGAGCAACTGCAGAATGGTGGTAGAATATGCCTTTGGACATTTAAAAGCTCGCTGGTGCTGTTTGCTGACTAGGTTAGACCTCAGTGCAACCAATATTCCCATTGTTATTACTGCTTGCTGTGTGCTCCATAATATCTGTGAGCGTAAGGGGGAGACATTTATGGCAGGTTGGAAGGTTGAGGCAAATCGCCTGGCTGCCAGTTTTGAACAGCCAGACATCAGGGAGATTAGAAGAGCACAGGTTGCTGTGGTGCGCATCAGAGAGGCTTTGAACACCAGTTTCATGACTACCCAGGCTATGGTGTGACAGTTGTGTGTGTTCTCCTTGATGCAAACCCACCCCCTTGTTGATCTTTAACTCCCTGTAAGCCAACCGCCGCCCCCCTCCACTTCAATCACAGATGGCTAAGGAAATAGTCACTATTGTTTTGAAACCATGCATTCTTTCTTTATTAATTTAAAAAAAAAGAAAAGAAAAGGGGAGATAACTGATAAGGTATCCCGGTTAGGGTAGGGTGAGATGAGGGAGGAGGATAGGACAAGGCCATATTGCTTATTGTAGCCACACTACAAATCAAAACTGTTTGACAGCTTTCTGTTGCTTGGGCCATCCTCTGGAGTGCAATGGCTGGGTGCTTGGAGCCTCCTCCCCCCCCCCCCCCGATTCTTGGGCGTCTGCGTGAGGAGGATATGGAACTTGAGGAGGAGGACAGGTAGTTGTACAGTGGATGCAGCAGTAGTCTGTGCTCTTGTTGGCTTTCCTGCAGCTCCTCCAGATGCCTAGGCATGTCCATTTGCTCCCCCATTAGCCTCAGCATTGCATCCTGCCTCTTCTCATCATGCTCACTTATTGCTTTCCTGGATTCTGCCACTGAATGCCTCCATGCATTCAGCTGTGCCCTATCATTGCAGGAGGACTGCATGAGCTTGGAAAACATATCATCACAAGTAGTTTTTTTCGCCTTCTAATCTGCGATAACTTCAGGGACGGAGATGATAGGGGGAGCATAGAAACATTTGCACCTGTGGGGGAATAAAAAGGGAGAGTAAAATTTAAGATGATACATTTCTGAGAACAAAAGGGAGACTCTTTCACAGTGAATCAAGCAAATCACAGCAGACAGCACATGTGCTTTAGGTACAAGGTTGCATTTTGCCTTTTATACTGAGCACCTGCCGGTATGGTGACACATCACACACTGCTGGGCAACAGAATTTGGTTTCCAGGCATCCATGGTAAGCCAAAGGGTATGCAGGTTTGGCTTGTAATGCCTTGATAACATGTGGGAATGTTTTCAAACTGCAGCGCCCTCCTTTCCCATAGCAAGCAATGCTGGTTGGGTTTGCCATTTAAAAGGAGGGGCTGTGGTTTTCAGGTGGATGTGCAGCACACACCTCCCCCCCCATCCCTCCGTGTGGCTATTTGGTATGATCTCTTTCCCCTTCCCCCCACCGCATGGCTATTCAAAGGGATGATCCCTTTTAGCCAACCGCAAACAGCCCAGCACAAACAGGGACCTTTTTCTGTTCCCTTACCAAAATTCCCCTATTTCAACTATGTGACCATGAATGATATCACTTTCCTGAGGTTAATACAAAAAGATATAGACCGAATGTGGCTTGAATGCGACCAAACCCCAGGACCATTTCCTGCCATGCTTTGTGCTGCAGTGATTCCAGACAACTTGCTACTGGCTTGGCATGGTAAAGTGTCCTACCGTGGAGGATGAAATAAGGCAGCTCTCCCCAGAAACCTTCTGCAAAGGCTTTCATACTCAGCTCCCTCTAGGAGAGCTTCATGGAGATGTCCCTGGAGGATTCCTGCTCCATCCCCAGACATGTTAACAGACTTTTCCAGTAGCTGTACCGGCCACGAATGCATCCCAAGTCTTCAGTGCAAATCAGATATTAAACACTATTGCTTTTAACCCCTGTAGTATAGTTACAAATGTGCACTCACCAGAGGGGCCTCTTCTGCCTTCAGGGTTGGGGATCCTGCTTTAGGAGGGTATAGGCTCCAGGGTGATGAAAAGGTGCTGGCTGCTGGGGAGAACAGATTCACCACTTGCCTGCTGCGCATTCTCTTCCTCATCCACAAAATCCTCCTCTGAATTGCGTGAGACTGCCCCCTTGCAGGTGTCCATGGATGGTGGTGTGGTAGTGGTAGGGTCCCCCCCCACCAAAATGCCATGCAGCTGATAATAGAAGTGGCATGTAAGGGGCTCTGAAACAGAGCAACCATTTGCCTCCTTTGTCTTTTGGTAGGCTTGCCTGAGCTCCTTGACTTTCAAGCGGCACTGCTGTGTGTCCCTGTTGTAGCCTCCATACATCATGCCCTGCGTAATTTTGGCATATATATTTGCATTTCTTTTTTTTGACTGGGTTCTGCCTGCACAGATTCTTCTCCCCATACAGTATTCAGATCCAGTCCAGGGCCAGATTAACCTTTTGTGGGCCCCGGCGCCAAACATATTTGTGGGCCCCTATGTAGTCACTGTGGGCTTCAAGTGTGGGCCTGGTGTGGCAGTGCCATTGGTGCCATAGTATACCCAGTACTGAATCTCAGACATTTTTCATTTTGATCATACCTCCATATCACTATATACATTGCTATACACAGCTCCCTCAGCCCCCCGTTTTTCTTATTGAACTGTACACCCATATGGGTTTACCAGTGTCCACACTGAGTAGAACTTTCAGAATGATCAGGGAAACTCCCCAAAGATTTATCGCCTTCCTCATTCAGACCTCCTATAGCCATGTCTCCAGTACTACCCTATGTCACCAGTTGCTGCATGTGGTCCTAGTCTCAGCTCAAAGTTCTAAAGCCAGCAGATACCTGATCAGTTCTGACAAATCCCTCCCTCAGCACCCATCCTGCCATTTGAGCAAGCCACCTGCAAACACTAATTTCCCCAAAGTGAGGACTTAGCCCTTGGGATTCTGAAGACACCAGCCTTTCTCCCTCTGCTCCCATCTACATGCTGGTCTTTCCAGCTGATCACCACTACCTCTCCCCATACTTGTTTCCTTTCTACTTTGGACATGCTCCCCAACCAGCTGGGGCCAGCTCCCTCTATTCTCCCTCTGCAAGCCTGACCTGCTTCCTCTTTCCCTGCTCCTCTTGACATTCCTTTCCTACCAGTGACCTCTGTTCCTTGAGGTTAACTCCAGTTTCTTTATCTGCTCTAGCTTAACGGCCCCCAGTAGTCACAGAGCCACTTGTAGCTTCTCTGGCTATAGCCATGGGGCCAATTGCCAGAGGCCAGCCTTAGACAGCTGCAGCTACTAGTCAAGGGAGGGGTGACAATTCCAAGGCTGAGCATGCTTGAACCTGCAACAGCAGCGCTAGGGACTCTAAATCCTCAGTGCTGGCCCTAGACAACTGCAGTTTCTGGACTTAGGCACTTCCCTCCTCTAGGCCATGGCTTTAAGTACCTGAGATTCCCGTCACCTGCAGCAGAGGCCACCAATTCCCACGCACCTCTCGGCTAGCACACAGTCGTGCAGAAAGTGCAGCCTGAATGATTTTGGAGGCTTCAGTGCCAGGAGGTTCCCATCCGTGAGCAGCAGCTCTGCAACAAGCTCACATACCCCACGTCTGCTGTGAGACCAGGACCCTGTGAAGACAGTGGAGTTACCCTGTGTATAATCAGTTCTGTCCAAAGCCTGTTGAAGTGAGTGGGAGTCTTTTCATTGTCTTTAAAGGGCTGTGTGTAGAAGCAAAGGACTCCATTCTAGACTCTAGGAGCAAAGTGCATTCTATGCTGCACTGGTTTACTATTGTAACAGGAAGGTCTCGCATTACCTAGTGAATAAGCAACACCTTCTACAGCACCTAAATTTTTCTGAGAGGCTTCCCACCCAATTACTAAATGTAAACCTGCTTTGCTTACAATGCTGAAAATATCAGGCAGTATGGTCACAAAAGCAAGGCACTTTTGAATTCAGTAAGAATTCTGGATGTGCACAGAACACAGAGGATTGGTTCCCGCATGGTTACAGAACTGCAGTAAAGTGGAACAATTTTCAGCTTGTGTGTTTGGAAGATATCTGGATCCATAATATAAGGCTGTCCTACATGAATGAGGAAAAGTTGAGGTGCCTTTATTATTCTTTTGTTCCATTCTTTGTTTCTATGGGGAATTTGCCAATGCAATATTACTGTCTTCCTTTTAAACAAACAAAACTAAAAAAAAATAAATGATGATGGCTGTTGAAAATAGCAATTCCAGTTCTAGTTAGCACTGGGAAGACCCCAGCATTTGTTGCTCAATTTTATCCTACTTTTTCTACAGCAAATTACAGTGAATCAGAATATTTGATTTAGGAGACATGAAGTAACAGTTGCCCAAATTGAGCTTGAGTGCTCCTGAATATTGTGGGTGTTCAAATCTGGAAGGCAGGTGCTAGATTCCTTTTCTGAATATTAGATAAATCTGGAAAGGAAAAGTCAATTTTTATTTTCATGGCTCAGAAGTGGAGATCCTCCTACGTGCCTGGTACTGTATCTGAAGCTGCCCAGGTCCTCTAGTAGAGCCTCTCCTCCCTTACTTATCATTTTAACTTCTAGTGGGATCCACATATCTCCCTTGCTAAGCTTCAGATAGAGGGGTGCACTATCCATTTAGTCCACCCAGTTCCTTCTTTGGGGGTTGCCATGCGAGGTCACACCAGCATCCCTACACTAGTCTGGGGAAGTCTTCTGAGGGTGATATCTGGGCCAAAGCCTTCTATTCCTTGGGCATACTTGTTCCGCATTCATACTGCCACCCCCTTCTAGCAGCCAGCTCTCCATTCACAGCAAGCTGCAACGCATGGAGTCTCTCAGCTTCCCCACTTCCTCCCTCTCCCTTTCCTGTTGATAGTGGCCAAGGGAATGCTGGGAAATGTAATTCCTTCCCTGCTCCAGGGCAGGCTCTCTAGGCAGGGAGCTGACCAAGGAACTACAGCTCCCAGGGCCCCATGGGGTCTCAGCTCCCATGCTGGATCCGGGCTGCTCTGAGGCTTCGTTTCTGCAGAGGGGAGGAAGCGAGTGTTACAGGCCCCCTTCTGAGCTTGGGCCCGGCATTTTGGCGCCATGGTAAATCTGGTACTGAGTGTCTCCCGTTCACTACATAGTGGACCTCGTTTCCGATTCTGGGGGGGGACTGCAGGGTCACCTGTGCTGCTAAGCTCGCCACGCTGACCAAACAGGAAATGAAATTCAAAAGTTCTCGGGGCTTTTCCTGTGTACTTGGCTAGTGGATTGGAATTGAAAGTGCTGGCCAGCGTGGTCACATTGGAGCACTCTGGGATAGCTCCCGGAGGCCAATATCATCAATTTGCATCCACACTACCCCAAATTTGACCCAGCCAGGTCGATTTTAGTGTTGTTCCCCTCACCGGAGAGGAGTACAGAAGTTGATTTTAAGAGCCCTTTAGGTCATCGGAATGGTGTGTATTATAAAATCGACCTAACCCTGTAGTGTAGACCAGGGCCTAGAGTTGGTAGGGAAAGCAGAGGAAAGGGGATGGAGAGACAGTCTGCTGCTGACCCTCCAGGCAACTGGGGCCTTTTATAGGCTGCTCCTGGAGGAAGCTGCATGGTGAAAGCTCATGTGGATGCTGTTTGGATTTAGTGTCCTGGAGTGGTCTCCTAGTCGTAGTGGGGAAGAAAAGAGTGTTTGGCAGGCCCACCCTCTTTCCTTCCTGCTACCTTCCTCGGAACAGGGGCCTTCTGTATATATATTTACATCCACCATTTTGTCATGTTTTATTTAATTTATTTATTTTATTTTGAAGTTCAGTATCCTACATTTTGTCTCTTAAGTTTGCAGGTAAGTAATAAATCATCCTACAATAGTACAAGGATAGCCAAGATGATCTAATAGGTATTTTCCATCTCTGTTTATAATTTAATGAATAAACCTAGCAACACGTTGTACTAAGTGGCTAATCATAACAAATTGCTTTGGCATTCACTATAAAATACCATTAGCCATGACAAAATATTTTGGCATCAATATAGTGTAAATAAATTTGCCAATTAGTAAGACAATGAAAATAATGTTGGGGCCCATTAGGGCTTCAGCAGGAAAAAAATCCCACAAACACTTATGCATGTGCTTTAATCTTAACTTTACTACTGTGAGAAATTTCATTGTAAGTAGTCCAGCTCATTACAGCAACTTAAGCACATGTATAAGGATCAGGCCATTACTTTGGAGGTTCTGATAGGTAATTCAAAAGATCTAATCATCGTCTACACAGTACAAATGAGACAAAACATAGTATATATCTCAGTGAGACATCTTGGTTCAGGCAATACTAGAGCACATAGGTGCTGACTCCGTGAAAAAATGGTAGATGCTGAGCATCCATCAGCAGCCCCCTTATCTGCTCCCCTTCTCCCCCAGCATCTCCCATCTGCCAGCGGGCCCCACACATCAGCACCCTTCCCTCCCTGTGCCTCCTGAGATCAGTTGTTTCGCAGCATGCAGGAGGCTCTGGGAGAAGTAGGGGAGGAGCAAGGATGTGGTGTCTTTGGGGGAGGGAAGAGGCAGGGTGGGGACTTGGGGAAAGGGTGGAGTGGGGGCCGGGGCCTGGGGCAGAGCCAAGGTTGAGCACCCCCTGGCACATTAGAAAGTTAGCACCAGTGCTACAGCAGGCTGCACAGGAACTGGGTTTTATTTTTGGTGACACTGACCACTTGTGTAACTTTGGGCAAGTCATTTTATTTCTGTGCCAGTTTCTCTATCTATAAGTGAGGCCAGTAATACTAGCCCATCTTCTTAAAGTGCTTTGAGATCTATGGTTGAAAAGTGCTAAGTATTATTTCTATGAGTACAGATTAGATCCAGAAGTATTCCAAAGTCTTTCACACCAGATCATCCCTGTTCACAGAAGAATCTTAATTGCCATTTGTATCTATCTAGGTTATCTTACCGGTGTTCTTCACTGTAATATGTGAGCACTTTCCAAATATTTAAAAAGACATATTTATCTCTCTCCCTTTCCAGTGAGTAGAAAAAATACTACATTAGAGTTAAGGTTATTATTAACTGCTGTCCAGAAAGTACTTATTGCAGGAAAATTAGTATAGCTCACTGTGTGTGTGAGAGAGAGAGAGAGAGAGAGAGAGAGAGAGAGAGAGAGAGAGAGAGAGAGAAAGAAAATATATATATAATATATATAGTGGAAACAAGTTATACATACTTTAAAATATGTACTTACTATATTATATAGGATAAATATTCAGAGGAAATTCTAGCGTAATTGCAGCTGGGCTAGCTTGGAAGCAGTGCAACTGAGAACAGAAATTGGTACTATTCTAGAGTAGTTAATTTATCCTGTGTATTTTGGAAACTAGTCATCTGGAAGCACACATTTATTTTAGTATGATATAAAATTAATTAATTACAATCAGTGAGACTCCCTATTACACCTATTTTCCCCTCAAAGAAAGAGAATTGCTTTGGAACAATTTGGAAAATGAGCAATGAAAGATGTATCAAATTGTACCTTTTTAAAATCTATCTTTCCAAGGATCTAAAAACCTTTGCAAACAGGGCCAGCAAGCAAATGTTTAATTTTTGCAAATGCAGAAGCCTGTGGCTCTAGACAAAATATCATTCGACATAACCTCTTGCAAATTTGTAATGTAAGATTAAATGTGATTAATAGAATACATTTAATTAACTGAATGCCTTTCTGACAGACAGTGGCCTCTGTAAACATTATCTTCATAAACAGTACTGCCAATGACACTGATATAATCTTGAGTCCCAACCATCTTTCTCATGCAACTCATTTTTTTCTCCTCTCAGAGGAATACAACCTACACTTATCCTTGTTAATTAGGCTACATTGTAGGCAATATATTTATCAAGCCTTCCTAATGAGGAAAAATAGCATTTAAGTTTAAAGTTGGCAGACTAAAAAATAAAAAATAAAAAATCACATATTAACCATTTAAATCCTTAAATGGTTCTCTCCCCATCACGTAGCCATGATGTACAGAAAGCTTTATCCTTCATTGAAACATTGTCATGGATACACTAAGGGACTGCTGCACTGAGGGGAGGGGTGCTAAAATGGGGCTCAGCCAAAGCCATGCCTCCCACTATATCTAGCACTGTGCCAGTGAATTCCCAGTACACTCTGGGGGCTTTAGGATCCATGGCTGCAGAAAGGAGCCAGCCAGAGACAACAGCTGGAAGGGGCAGAAGCTGCAAAAGCAGAAACATTTGGACCTCTGCACATTCAGAGAATTTTCTATAGTTCTCACTGGACTTTCTCTGCCCTGTGCTAATTGTCTGTTTGCTTCAACTGTCCTCCTCCCTCTTTCTCACAGTCTCTTCACCATAGCTTTACTCCACGCCTGCCCCTCTTACCCTCTGCTCCCCTGCCCTGTGCCCCTCACCCATTTTACTTTGTTTATTCCCCTAACGAACTAAAAAACAAAACACACACACACAAAAGTAGCAGGAACACGATGTTTGCTCCCATCATGTTGTTCACTCTGCCAGAGCATTCTACTTCTTCCCCCACTGTGTCTGTCTTGTTTATTTAGATTGGAAGCTCTTTGGGGTAAGGAGTGTCTATTGTCCTGTGTTTGTACAGTAGCTAGCACAATGAGGCCCTACTCTTTGTTGGCTCTTAGGCACTGCCATAATAAACATGTTAAAATAATAATTATAAAAATGTCAGTTCTCCCTAATGCCCCGATGTACAACAGAAGCCAAATATGGGTGAAAGTCATAACAGAGGCAGTATCATCCTGACTTAAATGTGGAAAGGATTAGCTAATAGACTGAAAAGTACATAACTTTTAAAGCCCTGGTTTTCCCCCTTTCTCTCACTTCTAATTAATTATGAATGGCAAGAACACAAACTGCCAAATCTTGCCCCAAGGAGCTACTGAGGCTGGTAAACCACTTCATCAATCCTGAATGCCTACAACTTGCAGTGGAACTGAATGCCAAGCACCATGAAGAGCTATCATCCTACTTCACTGAAAATACCATGCACGTTTGGGTAGCCTTCTCAAATAGCATGGATCCACTCCATCTATAACCGCAAACCAACAGCTCACCTACATTCCCAGAGTTCAGTATGTTCACTCATAAAGAAGTAATGGACACCCTAAAGGAGTCTCAACCCAAGACTTGTGAATCCAAACCATGCCCTTCCTGGCTTGTGCAAGAGTCATGAACAACAGGTTTCTCTCTTCATTAAGCTAGCTAAAACATCATTCAGAAAAGAATTCTTCCCTTCCTTCCAACACTCAATAATCTGACCAATGCTGAATATACCTGGATACATCTGTTCTAACCAACTACCATCCAGTGTCAAACTTCCCATTCCTGAGCAAGCTCACAGATAAACTAGCCAAAGGCAAGCTACAAGAAGTGGTGGAACTGCCCTAAAAGTGGGGGTGCCATAGGCACTCAATTGTGGCCCTGTTCTGCACTGCCTCTCCCCCCATCTCTCACTTGCTCCTCTCCATCCCCTCCCCCTGTCGCTCACCCTTACGGCTGGTAAAAAAGTGGGAAGGATAGCTCTCCCACTTTTGAAAGTGAGTGGGTCCTGGCCTCCTGTTCTGCTGCCACTGGCTACAAGCTAATCTAATTGAAGTCAATATTCTAGACATGGAACAATCTGGATTCATGGCAGAACATGGAAATGAAACAGTCTTTAATGGCACGGCTGAATGATCTCTTGTAAATAGTTACGGTCAAACATTTATTTGCATCTTCTTGAACCTCTCTGCAGCATTTAATACTGACTACGAGATATACCTGTCTCACCTGAAACAGGTGGCAGAGATCCAGGGGAATGTGGTAAAATAATTGAGTCCTTCCTGGAGGAAGCACCCAATAAGCAGTATCAGGAAACTGCACCACCACTGCTAGACCCCTCAGTTGTGAAGTCCAACAAAGATCAATTCTCTCTCCAGTCCTTTTCAACATCTACATGCAGCCATAGGTTAACTGGTCAAAGGATATGTACTTAAGTGTCAGCAATATTTAAATTATATACAGCTCTACCTATCCTGCAGCACTTACAACCATATCACTACCACCAAGAGGACCTAGAGCTTGGAAGAACAGCTGGCTGAAGATGAATCCATACAAGACAGAGGTGATGCTGGTAAGCAGAGGAAAGCATTGTAAGAATTCATATCCATGGTGCAGTTTCTTCTGGTTGAAGGCCTACACCTACAATTGGTCAATTCAGATTGCAGTTTAGGAGTATTCTTGGATTCCTCAGTGCATAAGTTCTCACACAGAAAACATTACTCGCTAATTCTGCTATCATCTCCAGTTGGCTAGGAGACTCTATCCCATCCAGGCGGACAATGACCTGGCCTCAGTTATTCACATCTTTGTCACTTCTCAGCTGGACTACAGCAATGTTATATACCTGGGCAAAAAGCCTGCAGCCTTTAAGTGTTGTCTACAGGGTGAGTAATAGAGTATGATTTCTAAAATGCACTAATGTGTTGAACATTAACTGATCCATGTAGACCCTGCTGGTGCACTTTAAGACAGTTTTGTTTGAAACAGTACTGAGTCAAACAGCACTGGGAAACCTTTAGTGCACATCAGCAGGATCTACATGGACAAATTAATGAACAATATGTTAGTGTGTTTTAGAAATCACTTCTCCATAGAGCCCACCATGTAGACAAGGAAACGCCAACTAATACAGAACCCAGCAGCACTTTCCTCAGCAATAGAGGCTACCATACTGTCATCCACTCTCTATGCTGGCTTTCCATAGAATTTCCAATCAAGTTTAAGATCTTGGTCCTTATCTTCAAGGCATTCCATGGCCTGGGCCCAGGGTATAAAAGACCATGTAAAGCTCTGGGATGAAGATTATGGTTGACAACTCAATGGTACAGCTTGTCTGTGCAGGACGAAGAACTTTCTCCATGGCCAGTGCAAGACTGTAGAATGAACTCCCCGAGGAAGTAAGTACCATCACAAACCTCGCCACCTTCCTCTCCAAGTGCAAGGCATGTTTCTTTGAGCTTTCCTTCTCTCACATAAATACATAGGCAATGTAAGAACCCATGAGATTTGCAGGTTTTAAGGCATGTGCCACTTCCTTGTCACTATCAGGGGTCCAGGCAGGGTTGCCATCAAGCAGAACTGAGAGGCTCAGTCCTGCAGGAAGTCCTGCCCTAAGAGGTATGAGGAACAGCAATCTGTGATTCCCTGATTGGCAGCCACTCCCCAGATAAACCAACAAGTCATTTCTGGGAGTCGTCTGAGCAATGCTGCAATTCACCTTGATCCCAGACTCCTGGCTCTTGACCTAGGCTTGACTTCCAACCCTGATCCTGGTTTACTGTCTCTGACTTAACCATTGCTGACCCCAGGGAAAGACCCTGGCCTGGCCCCAATTCTTGCCTCACTCTCTGTTTGGTAATGGACTGTGATTTTGCAGTTGTGACCTGGCCTGGCCCCAGACTGATCGGACCTTTTGGTCCCAATACTGAGCAGCTCGCTCTGTGCCCATAATGTGACCCTGACAGCACCATGTATATTAAGAAACAAAACGAAACAAAAACTCGCATAACAAAACAACTCTACCAAAACAAAACACTCCACTGCAAGTGATTCTTCCAGTGGGGAAAGGATGAGAGAAGCACCACCACATGACATACATTAGTCATGTTGCTCAATGCACTGCTTGAAGGCACTCATACTTTGGTGGTGAACACAGGATTAGACCATGAATAGAATAGATATGGGGTTCTCAAACTTTTGGGTCCCAAAGTGGGTTACATCTCCGTTTTAATGGGGTTGCCGGGGCTGGTGTTAGACTTGCTGGGGGCTGGGACTGAAGCCCAAGCCCCACTGCCCAGGGCCAAAGCTCAATGGCTTTAGCTCTGGGTGGCCAGGGCTCAGGTTACAGGCCCCCCTCCTGGGGTTGAAGCCCTTGGGCTTTGGCCCCCCCACCCAGGGCGGTGGGGCTTGGACTTTGGCCCCCCTACCCTGGGGTTGCAGGTCTCAGGTGGCCTCAGGCTTTGGTCCCCCCACCTGCAGTTAAGCAGTAATTTTTGTTGTCAAAAGGGAGTCACGGTGCAATGAAGTTTGAGAACCCCTGGAATAGATGTTCAGGATTGGTCACATAACCACACGAA
This sequence comes from Gopherus evgoodei, assembly GCF_007399415.2. Lineage (NCBI taxonomy): Eukaryota > Metazoa > Chordata > Testudines > Testudinidae > Gopherus > Gopherus evgoodei. The sequence continues at coordinate 107,807,051 of NC_044325.1, read as the reverse complement.
CAGCACAGTGAAATAAACATGAAAAATGTAGAATATCAGTTTAGAAATAAGGTGACATTTTAATTTCTTGAACACATTTTTCAACTACTTTTAAAATACTATGGCACGTTTAATGATGAGACTAGTAAGGGAAATGTGAGAAGAGAATCATGTCATTATAGAAGTTAGGGATGGAAAATACCTATTAGATTATCCTGTCGCTCTCCCTGAAGTTATCTTAGCTAACATTCTGGAAGGAAGAGTGATCTCACTTCATGAATTATACTACCTCATTATTATACCCACATTGGTGAAGGTGGCCTGGAGGAGTTCTCCATAGCTCTCTTCCCCAGCATTCTCTTGATGCTGCTAAAAGTACTAGAGCACTGACATGCCCTCTAAAATGAGTTAGCAGGGATTTGGACCACTCCAGCAAGACAACAGTATCATTTCAGAAAGGGATGGAAGCAGGGCCGGCGCTTCCATTTAGGCGACCTAGGCGGTCGCCTAGGGCACCAGGATTTGGGAGGGTGGCAGACTGCTCCGGTGGACCTGCCGCAGGCGTGCCTGCGGAGGGTCCACTGGTACGCCTGCGGCAGGTCCACCAGAGCCACAGGACCGGCGAGCCGGCCCTGTGCATAGGGCGCCAAAAACCCTGGCGCCGCTCCTGGATGGAAGGATGCTTCCAAGAAAAAGAAGGGAATGTGAGGAGAAGCAGGAAAACAAAAGGAGTAATAGCCATATAACTCATTTAAGAAGAACATAAGAATGGCCAAAGTGAGTCAGAACAACAGTCCATCTAGCCCAGTAAACTGTCTTCCAACAGTGGCCGCTACCAGATGCATCAGAGGGAATGAACAGCACAGTGCAATTACCGTGTAATACATCCCACAATCCAGTCCCAGTATCTGGCAATCAGAGTCTTAGGAACGCCCAGAGCATGGGGTTGCAGCCCTGACTATTTTGGCTAACAGCCCTTAAGTTCACGGAGGATAGGTCAATTATCTAATTCTTTTATTAACCCAGTTATAGTTTTAGCCCTCACAACATCCCCTGACACTGAGTTCCACAGGTTGACTGTACATTGTTGTTTAACCTTGCTTATTCACCTTTTGAAATGCATCAGGATAGAGAGGAATATACTGTTTAATTTAAACTCTAGGAAAAGAGAACAACAAAAGAAACAAAGTAAACTACAAGTCTTTCTGTCACTCCCAATGTTTCACAATGGAGCCTCTAGGAAACATACACACACCCTTAAGCCAGAAAGAATATTAACCCTGAAGCCTTCCACTCCCCCCCCACACTCCACCATATCTGGTTTCTTTGACTTAGCAGTCTTTTCCATTACCCCCACTGAAAACACTACAATACTTTGCAGTTAGTGGTTTTTAATCCACGGATTTCAGAGCTTTACAACTGTTCATTAAGCCTCACAACACCGCTCTGGAGTAGGTAAGTAAATGATATAGGAAAAATCTTCATTTGAAATCCCTTTGCTTTGCCAAATGATGTGCAGTTTTCATGTACCCTATATGCAGCCAGTTCCATTAGGTCCTTGACACGTGTTTTCACTTTCCCCCTGAACACTGTTCATTATGCTTTGAATTCGAATAAAGCAGGGGAGATGAAATGTAATTCACCCTCCTGAGATAGAAGCTGTGCTACTGCACTGCTAGCAACTGAATGCATCAAGTCCATTATTTCACTTTTTCAAAAATAGAGTCAGAATTCAGTGGGAAAACAGTACTAGTGATAGCAAACTTGTGCTTTCCTAGTAATTGATGAGCCCGCACAACACATAATTGATTTATGGCTAATACTGTAATACTCTTGCCATTTAATGCATTTCTAGAATTGAGCAAGATGGTTATTGTCATCACAGAACTAGAAGGAACCTCAAGAAGTCATCTAGTCCCCTGCACTTGTGGCAGGACTAATTATCTAGACCATTCCTCACAGGTGTTTGTCTAACCTGCTCTTACAAGTCTCCAATGATGGAGATTCCACAACCTCTCTAGGCAATTTATTCCAGTGCTTAATCACCCTGACAGGAAGCTTTTCCTAACGTCCAACCTAAACCTTCCCTGCTACAATTTAAGCCCATTGCTGCTTGTCCTATCCTCAGAGGTTAAAAAAACCAATTTTCCTTCCTCCTCCTTGTAACAACCTTTTACATACTTGAAAACTGTTATGTCTTCTCTGTCTTCTCTTTTCCAGACTAAACAAACTCATTTTTTTTCAATCTTCCCTCATAGGTCATGTTTTCTAGACTTTTAATCACATTTGTTGCTCTTCTCTGGACTTTCTCCAGTTTGTCCACATCCTTCCTGAAATATGGCACCCAGAACTGGACATAATATTCCAGCTGAGGCCTAATCAGCACGGAGTAAAGTGGAAGAATTACTTCTCGTGTCTTGCTTATAACACTCCTGCTAATATAGGCCAGAACTCTGTTCACTTTTTTTGCAACCACGTTACACTGTTGACTCATATTTAGCTTGTGGTCCACTACGACCCTCAGATCCCTTTCTACAATATTTCTTTCTAGGCAGCCATTTCTAATTTTGTATGTGTGCAACTGATCCTTCCTTCCTAAATGGAGTACTTTGCATTTGTCCTTACTGAATTTCATCCTATTTACTTCAGACCATTTCTCCAGTTTGTCCAGATCATTTTGAATTTTAATCCTATCCTACAAAGCACTTGCAACCCCAGGGCCGCCCAGAGGATTCAGAGGGGCTGGGGCAAAGCAATTTCAGTGGCCTCTTCCATAAAAAAAAGTTGCAATACTATAGAATACTAGGTTCTCGTGGGGGCCCCTGTGGAGCCTGGGGCAAATTGCCCCACTTGCCCACCTTGCCCTGGGCAGCCCTGTGTGCTCCCAGCGCTCTTAAAAAACCCATCTCCGTGAGGAGTGCTGGTGCACTGTCTACGACTGGTGCTTTGCAGTGCTGCAACTTGCTGCATACAGGGCCTGCTCCAGGGTTTTTGCTGCCCCAAGCAGCGGGGGGGGGGGAAGGCAGCTGTGATCGGCGGCATTTCCACCACACCGCTTTCTTCTTCGGCTGCAATTCGGCGGCAGGTCCTTCCTCCAAGAGGCTTGCCGCTGGAAAGCCCAATGTGTCGCCCCTTCCCCTTGGCCGGCCCAAGCACCCGCTTGGTCAGCTGGTGCTTGGAGCCGACATACCTGAGCAACAAAGTTGTAGCGCTGTAAATTGCCAGTATAGAAAAGCCCTTAGTTTCTGAAGGTTTTTTATTGGATGTTAATCACCTTAAGTTAAGTAAATTTGATGATCTCAATCCACATTAAAAAATTATTACCAGAATTGGAACCCTTTTTGGCAGTCTCACTCTGAGGCCAAAGTATGAATGAATATGAAGAATGAATTACACATGCACCCCTATAATCTGGTCCCACATTGGTAGAGCAACCTGTGGGAGCCTGTACTGCCACGATCCATGGAGTACATGTTCTGTGGATTAGAGAACACCTGTTGCTAGAGAGGTCAGTCTGGTTTTGCTAATAAACATTACATTCACCCAAGGAAACAAGGTAAAGAATTTTGTCAAATTGCTACAACTGCAAAGAGTAAATCTAATTAGCCATGGTACCTTATAAAGCCTGTATAACAGCATCATCATTAACATCAGTTCCTTCTGCACTCTGGAAAAAGGGCAGGGCTATCAGTACAAAATAAAAAGTGGAATTTTTTATTTAAATTACATATTTTTTTGATTCAGCAACAACAACAAAAGCAGCTTTAATAGCAATCATGACTTTGGGCCAAGGCATTTCCTGGGAAATTAGTCGATATCTGGGGAGAACAGCCTGCAACAAAACTTATCTTGACCAGTCCCTAGGAAATGCCCCAGGCCTCTGTGAGTAGTACAGCAAAATTGTGCTAAAGTTCCACTTGAGAATTTGCACATTCTCTGCAGATTTGCATACAGTAAGGAGGAGGCTTTGTGGTGGTTTTTCAGGGTCTTCATTTTCACCATACCACAATATGTCCTTACCAAACCCCAGCCAGACACATTATGTTGGATTTTTTTCTTTTTAAAATGGGTGCTGCTCTGACAATGTCACCACCAGAAAAATATGGAAGGAAATGAGCAAAACACCCACATAATTATTGTTGACAGAACACAGCTATAATTTTACCAAGAGTGATATATTGTTAAGCCAGCCATCCACATCTCTGTTAATGAACCAATGATTTTAAAAGTATTTAGTGCCCAAAAGAACTGTACAGTCATTTTGCTTGAGAAAAAAAGAATGGAAAAGACATCTGCTGGACTCTGACAACATGGGAGTAATTATTGCTAAGTCTCTGAAGAACGATTAGAATTAGTTTTATTACATTTTTCACTTTATGATTAACATTGTAACTGAAAGAATCAAGATGTAAATCTGAATTAAAAGGAATTTTAAGAGATACTGAGAAATATAATACTTTACAAAGCCGTCTGTGGAAAGACTATACAATGCGGAGTCAAAAAGACAAGTTTACCCTTGTACTATACAATACATTGCTTTGCTTTTGTTCTCTTCTGTATTCTGGTTAATTGTTAAAATTGGATTTCAGAGAACTGTGTAATTAAGAAGTAGTAATGAATGTATTATCAACCTAGATGATTGTTGCATTCATTAGATAATCTGTTATAAAAATAGTTTACAACAAAACATTCTGGAGTCTTGTGAGAGTCTTAACTATTAGAGAAAGCACCAATAAAGGGATATCAATGGAGAAAGGGAGATAAACTGGAAGATTCCTGCACCCTGTTCAGTTTATCTGAAAAACACTGATATATCCTGTTAAACTGTAAAGATCCCCAATATTATCACTCCTTGATTGCATAGTAACTTCATATGTAGATTTAAAAAAATGCAAATTTGTATCACATGGATTCTGAATGGTGTGAACTGTGATGCTTCAGACATAACCAAAAGGTTATAATCCATCAGAGGCTAGAGTAGAAAATAAGAGCTCTGAAAGAGAAAGCAGTACTATTTTAATTGAAGGAAAATACTTAATTTTCATTTTAATTCACATAAAACAATACCAAATTTCAAAGAGATCTTAGTTTTTTTGTACTGGCCCTAGTTATTAAGGTATCAGCACTATTGATCTGTTTCAAATGACTGTATTTTTAAAGCAGGAATGAAAAGGTCTGACATGTATAAATGCATTAAATTTCAGAACAGTGTTTTGCACCCTGATGACCTATTTGATTATAAAGTAAGCTGAGATGCAGAATCTATTTTTTACCTATTATATGAAGGGCCACCTACACAGACTCAAGAGGAGTGGAGAACATATTGGAATGTTTCTCTTCACCCCTTCTGCGATAGTCTGATTCAATAGTCCAGTCATAGCCAACAATTTAAAGAGCTCTTCTATGCAACTTCAGAACATATTCTTTTCCCCCTTTTTAAAGCATACCCACATTATTTAGCACTCTGGACAGAAATGGCAATCCAGGTTACTACCTAACAGATCACTGGTATTTAACAGAATAATGGCATTTTATATCTGTGGTTAATGGCTAAACAATAGAGATACTTATCTTGATACTTATCTTAACTGAGTCTTGATGTAAGAAATGAACCTCACTGAACCTCACTGAAGTTAATGGAATTGCATCAATTTATATTAGGGCTGAATATGGCCCCTGTGACATTGTACTCTATATGATTTTATGAAAAGATGCTAATGAGTGAATATAATATAACTGGAATATGCTTCACGGAAAAGTCTCTTGTAAGGTACCATTACAAAACTTATAATCTACTGAGTGTGGTCATGATATTTGTATAAATGTATCACTCTTGTATCTGAAACTAGAAATATGAAATATAACTCTGAGGTCCTACTGTAAATATATGCAAAGTGTGGGCCATTAATGGTGGTTTGGAATCTTGATGGCTCCTATCAACTAGGACAATTGACTGTAGATGGCTCTGTTTACTTTTAAGTCTTCCTGTATATACATATGTAGGTGCGTGCGTGCGTGTGCGGTGGGAAGTGGGTAATGAAATCTTGCAGTGACAGATGATCATGTCAGCTGAACTGGAATCCATCTTTAACCTGGTGCTTTTCCATTTAGAAGAATTGGTGGGAACCCAGAGAGGGACAAAATATTCCCACTGTGTGTAAAGGATATATAAGGGAGTGGAACAGAACAAAGGTAGCTGCAGTCATGAGAAATCCTCTAGCTACCACAGCTGTGCATATCTTTCTATCAGAGTTATAGAGGGCAAACAATTTGAGTTTACCCTGTATAAGCTTTATACAGGGTAAAATGGATTTATCTGGGGTTTGGAGCCCATTGGGAGTTCGATATCTGAGTGCTGGAGATAGGAGCACTTCTTAAGCTGTTTTCAGTTAAGCCTGTTGCTTTTGGGAAATGTGGTTCAGACCTGGGTCTGTGTTTGTAGAAGGCACAACCAGGCAGGGCACTGAAGTCCCAAGCTGGCAGGGAAAACTGGCTCAGAGGTAGTCTCAGCACATCAGGTGGTGTCCCAAAGGGGTTTCTGTGACCCAACCCATCACAGCCCTCTTTGTGCAAATCCAGAGAATTCCAATTTTCTACTGAACAAAACCATTTTAAAATACTGTGTTGATACACCGGGCTAGATTGTGGAGTTAACATGATCCCGGAGTAAAGATTCATGTGTAATTGTACTGCCTTAGGAGTCACAGCTTAGTCCCGTCTTCCCTCTTTTCCAGGGCAAGAGTAAGCTACACCAGCCTGCACCTTTGACTTTAGAAAAGTTTTTTCTAACTTTTTTGTTTGGACTTATCATATCTCCAAACAAATTAGCCTGCAAACTTGAAAGTGCTAGTGCTGCAGCTTATTTAGTATGGGCAAGGGGTCTGCTTATGCAGAACAAGTTGTATATCAGGGCTTATATGTGTGTTGTTGTGTTACTCTTGCTGAGGAGAGGTGCCTCAGTGTTACTTTGTGAGGTTAATATGGGAATTTTACAAAGACCTATAATATATAAGAATTTTGATGAGATGGGAGCGCATACCCTACATTAAGATAGGCAGGGAAGGGGTAAACTAGGGGTTCATTAGAGCAAGGTGATGATAAAGAAGAAGCAATCTTTCCATTTCAGCCTGTAAGGAAGCTCCTAGGGTTGGACCAGGTCAGGAAGCAAGGAGAAACTAGGAAATTGACCGTCTTGCATAGAGTATACTTTGTAAGATAAGTTTCAGAGTGGTAGCTGTGTTAGTCTGTTTCAGCAAAAAGAATGAGTACTTGTGGCAACTTAGAGACTAACAAATTTATTTGAGCATAAGCTTTCGTGGGCTAAAACCCAATTCATCGGATGCATGCAGTGGAAAATACAGTAGGAAGATATATATACACAGAGAACATGAAAAAATGGGTGTTGCCATACCAACTATAATGAGAGTGATCAATTAAGGTGGGCTATTAGCAGCAGGAGAAAAAAAAACTTTTGTAGTGATAATCAGGATGACCCATTTCCAACAGTTGACAAGAAAGTGTGAGTAACAGTAGGGAAAAAAATTAGCATGGGGAAATAGCTTTTTCCCCTACCATTAATTGGTGCTTGAATAGGGACTGAGAGTGACTGGCTCATTACAAAAGCAGCTTTGTCTCTCCTGGAATTGACACCTCCTCATCTATAATTGGGAGTGGACTACATCCACCCTGATCGAATTGGTTCTGTCAACACTGGGGCCATGGCTACACTGGCACTTTACAGCACTGCAACTTTCACGCTCAGGGGTGTGAAAAAACACCCCCCTGAGCGCTGCAAGATACAGCGCTGTGTTGTACCAATTATATTAGACCAATAAAAATCAGCAGGATCTTATTAAAGGGGACAAGGCAAAGATGCCACATTTATTATGATAACAATTTATGACTAATAACTAATATCTTAATTCTTATACACACACATTATACCTATTACCTATACACACACACACACACTCTCACATTATAATACCTAATACCTATATACACACACACACACACATTCATCAGGTGTTCTGCAGCTGCTGCATAGTTACCAGTCCTGAAGATAGCTTAAGTTCATGGCTTGATTTTGCAGCTTGGGTTCGTAGCTTGTGGCAGCTAACTGGCCAGGAAAGCTGGGCACAAGGCTGAGCTGGATCTCTGTTGGGCAGGCACTGATGTCCTTCCATGTTGGCAGCAGAATGTTACCCAGAGTTTCTCATCTCACCCTTCTTTTTTATAGGCTTTTAGTTTGGATTCAAAGTCTATAGGTCTTGCTGTGTCACGCTGCCTCTGGGTTTAGATTGATCACCCATCAATTGCAGGCGTGACTTTCAGCCTTGGACCTGGCTTTGATCTTCCTTCTGTTGTTCTGTTGTCCTTTTCTTTTTAGCGTGGATGCTTCTTACTTTGTTTAGTTCTGTTGTCTAGGTCTTCAGCCGTTGGTATTTGAACTTTATCTCATCAGGACAGGCTGGGGCTGGAGGTTGATTCTATCACCCATGAATCCTCATTCACACATGTAAACTAAACTAATAAGATTACAGCAGGGTTTGCAGAAATGAAGGTTGGAGGAAGCTTTTACAAAATGGAATGAGTGTTTTAAAATGGGGTTTGAATTACAATATGGAACAGAAGTTACAGTATAGGCAAGTGTAGTGAATAGTGAACAGAAGTTACATTAATAAAACAATTTCATTTATCAGTTCTACAGCTGTAAAGCCGTGCAGCGCTGGGAGAGCTCTCTCCCAGCGCTGGTGCTCCGACTACACTCACACTTCAAAGCACTGCCGCTGTAGCCATACCCTAAGTCTCCACTTGTGAGGTAACTCCCTTCTCTTCACGTGTCATTATATAATGCCTGCATCTGTAATTTTCACTCTGTGCATCTGCAGAAGTGGTTTTTTAACCACGAAAGCTTATGCCCAAATAAATGTTAGTCTTTAAGATCCACTGGACTCCTAGTTGTTTTTGTGGATACAGACTAACACAGCTACCCCGATAGCTGAGGGTAGGGAACAGAAAGGATATTGATGGATGAAATGGAATCCTACTCCCTGGTCTTGTAATAGAGCGGCTATATGGCAAACAGAAGAGAGGGTGAAGGGCAGAACAATGATGGATTTATAGTGGGGTATAGTAGTGGGGGACATGGAAGTGAGGCGCATTGAATTGGAGGAGGCACAGAAGGGGATGCAGGAAAAGGCAGAGTCTTCTCCTATGCATAAAACTTAAAATGCTCAACATATTCTAGATTTAAAACTTTAAGCCTCTTAGGTTTAAATCTATATCTTACCTGAGGAGGTTGTGAAGGCTAGGACTATAACAGCGTTTAAAAGAGAACTGGATAAATTCATGGTGGTGAAGTCCATAATGGCTATTAGCCAGGAGGGGTAAGGAATGGTGTCCCAAGCCTCTGTTTGTCAGAGGATGGAAATGGATGGCAGGAGAGAGATCACTTGATCACTGCCTGTTAGGTTCACTCCCTCTTGGGCACCTGGCATTGGCCACTGTTGGTAGACAGATACTGGGCTAGATGGACCTTTAGTCTGACCTGGTACGGCAGTTCTTATGTTCTTATATAAAAGCTTCTCAACACCCTTTCTGTCCCCCATCTCTCTCACAAAGATAACTTCCCTCAAACACACATCACTTGTGAACTTGCAAAGTCTGCAGGAGGGCAGCCCTGCTTTGGAGAGCCTCATAAGTTCTGTTAGAGCAAGGCTCTGCTCCTATAGTCTATATTCATCAAGCTGATTTAAAGGTTTGTGTTCATTTCAAACAAACATATTCACAAACATTTTATTGAAAGTGTTAAGGGTGAAGGTATGTTTCATTGCAGTTCAGCTAAAAATTTTCCTGACCAAAAAAACCCATACAAAAACCTCACCACCACTCTCTTTACAAAAATCCAAACATAAAAAAGTCTGAAAAGTTAAATGCTTTCTACTGCTATACAATTGTTCAGCTCTATCCCCACAAACACTTTATCACAGACCCAGTCTTAATTGTGCTACCTTGTTTTATTCTGTAATGGAAATATGGTATGGATGTATACTGTTGACTTTACATAAAGTTTATTAAATGTGTAAATACAGATTTTGAAAGAAAAGTAGTCTTAGGATACTTTGGTATGTAATAGTTGCATAAATTCAGTGTGATGTGTAGTGAAGTAGAAAATAATTTATTAACAATTGGAAGGCTTAATCAATTTTTAGTTGTGGAATATGTTTGTGGTGTCACAATTGTATCTAAATAGACTGTTTTCACTATACGTATTATATTGTATAGCAACGAATACACCTAGGGTTTTTTTGTAGTCCATAATGTTAGAAAATTGGAACTGAATTACTTTACTAGGAAATCAACTAAAAATTCATTTTGATTTATGAATATAGTTTTGCAGATTTTAGAGAATTAAGTTAAACTTGTGTGAGCAGTACAAGTGATAATGAATGATGAACAATATGGCAGTGGGGAACTACCTGCATATCTTAAGTTAATTTCCAAATTTTAATATCCAATTTTTTTAAAGGTGGAGGAGTTTTGTAAAAAAGGTATAATTATATAGATAACATTAGCTGAACTCCATTAAAAGACATGTTTGACATTAACACTTTCTGATCCTTTTTTGTTGTGAATAATCCTTTTTGGCTTAAAAAAAGCTTATTTAGCATTTTTCTTGACTCTAAGGAAACATCACTGTTCTGGAAGGAGGAGTTTGAATTTGATTTGCACCACAAGCATTGCTTTCTTTGTGGCATTTTCCCATCTGCCTCACTCAGTTGTTACAATCTCTCTGTTGACCTGAGTGTGAACAATCAATCAGATTTCACACTGGGTGTTGACTTGGTGAGCATGAATAATATCCTTAAACAGTATTTGCGGTGCCCAGTGTCTTCCTCCATGCCTTCCACAAATTGTAGAAAGCAATTAAACTTATTCATATTCTTTCCAGCATCTAGAAAAATGAGTAATTTCTTCTTCAGACTTTTGGATTCCCCTACTTATAAACTGATCTGATTTACTTTATGAGCTATATTCGTTTTAAGATAGTTGTAGCATTATAGGGTGTGATCTTGCTCCTACTGAAGCCAGTGGCAAAACTTCCACTGTATTTCAATGGGAACAGGGTAGAGACTCATATACACGCACGCACACAATTTGCCTTCAATTTACCTTTATTTTCCATGTCCTTTGGAGCTTACATTCTCTTTCACTCACAGTGTGCCTGTTTTAAATACACAATAAAATTAAATGAATGTATGTTAAAGGTACAAAATGGCCTGTAAGAGAGAATATGCTCATGTTCAACCCTTATTTGGCATTAATGTTGTTTGATTATTAGCTGATATTGAATAACATTGTGGTGACTCCTTCAATTTTTTTTATATATTATTTTATGCAACAGCAACATCAAATTTAGAAATGGGTGACCAAACACTTTAGCTGTGTGAAATGTCAGAACAAACAGTTGCTTTCCCTCTTTCTTGTAGTTGTCTCATCTAATTTTTGTACAGCTGTTGATAACTTTTTGCCACACTTATGTCTATTCCCACTGACTCCTGTGGTCCAACTGATAGAGCTCCGTACTATGGGTCAGACATGTGTTTTATTCCCAGCTGTGTCATTTACTGTGACATTGGACAAGTCATCCTTGCTCAATTTCACTTTTACTATCTGTAAAATGAGGCTAATTCTTATTCACCTTTTAAAATTACTTTGAATCCAAAGCTATCAAATGACTATACAAGTGCTACATATTACCATTTGTGATACTGAGCCAGAAAGGGTTAAGAAAAAAAATCACCATTTATTTCCAGGAATTAAATTCCCCAATCTCACTTTTTTTGGAGCAATACCTTCAAAAAAGGATCTTGAAAAAAGGAATTTACTTAATTACCTCAATGACCTTTTCATATTTCTATCAGTCCTTAGTCTGACAGTAGCAGTGTTTTCAGGTGAGAAGTCAGTGTTGGATTTCTGACTTCTTGTAATAACTGCATGCTTGGGAATTTTCCCTTACTGAACTGGACTTTTTTTTTCCTTTTTTTTTTTTTCCCATGGCCTTGGGGGAAGATGAGCAGGCTGCACCATCTAGAATTGGGTATAGGTGATTTTGTACACATAGCATTTGTTAGGGGGGCTGTATCTCAGGAAGTTTTTGTTCAAATGATCCCAAATTTAGACAACTACTGCACCCCTATGAGGCGCACAAAATTTCAAGACAATCTGACTCAGCATATGGATTTGAGTACTTAGAAGGACTGTCTTTTAATCAGTAAGTGACTTAACATTAACTACTATTACTTCGCTTTAATACAATATTCTGTTTTTAAGTATTGTATATAAAGTCTGTAATATGAGTGCCAATGCAGCACTTTCTAATAATGCAAAAAAGTCATGTGCAGTTGTTTATAAGGTATATGAACCTTTTATGTTAAAATACAGATTATGCAACTGCAGACTAGACTCTTGATAAACAGTTCATTTAAGTCAATGGGAATCTCCACTGACACCAAAGGTCTTTCAGTCAGGTCCTTGTAACTCAAAGGGAAACATCTGCCTTCAAGTTAAGAAACTTTCTTATTTTATTCTTTAACATATATGAAAACTAAGCTGTATATTTGTATGGTTTTATTAAAAAAGCTTGTTGTTGGTTAAAGGACAATAATTAAAAATATTGATATGACACCAGCTGAGATTAAAGTGTGTAAGTGCATGTAACAGAAGTTAAGGTATATCAGCTGAATCATGTAAAAGTCTTTCATCACCATCTGATGTTAAAGAGCAGTAGTAATTCAACATGTCAATATCAGTAAGAGAATTTAATATCTCTGTGGGATAAGAAAGGGACTTTAATGTGCAGATTAAAGAGCTCAGATCAATAATGAGAAGTAATTATCTCTGGTAGGGAGAGAAGTATGCAACATCTTTTTCAAAAGTTTATAGCTGCTTACACATTAAGCATCAGAAGCAGGTTTTAATGTTGAACAATGCTGTGTAGAATAGGTTCCTTTTGAATTATTCAAAATATTTTCCATTACGTTACTGAAGACAAGTCACAGGATCATTCCAAGTAGTGGTTTCCACAATGAAGGGTTAATGTTAAACTCAGTTAGTGGTCATTATGAGTACGGAAGTCCAGCCAATCATGCGGGTCTAGAGGCAGTGCTATGGCAGGGAGCTATAGGCCAATTTAACTAGTCCATGCAATTAATGGATGTAAAGGACATGCCCTGGTGCATAAGATTCTACCAATACTTGGAAGGTGTTAGCAGTGAGGGAGAGGGATTATATGATGTGGTACATGAAGATGTAACTAGGAAGAATGGGATAAAAGAAAAAAAATTAATCTGTACAATCCTGCATGAGCTAGAGGAATAGGACTTTTTCACTTTCAGCATTTGTGAATCAAAGCATAGGAAAGACATTCACTGCTTAAGCGCTCAACAATTCATTAAGCATCCATGTTATGTTTTTCCTGTGTTCAACAGAAAGCAGCTTGCTTTTCAATATCTTTCCCAATTATAAAGTTCTTAAGGCCTGATTCTCCCTGGCTTTTATCTTTTGTGTAGTTATTTGCACCTCTGCAAAATCAGGATGCAAAAACTCTACCCTGGCAGAGTGGTAGGGGTGTGTTTTACATCCACTTTGCACTAGTATATATAGCTCTGCAAGGTAGTGAGGAATCAGAGTAGAAAAACAGGTTTCAATTAATGTCAAGTTCATCTCAGCTCTACCTCTTTCAGTAGAGAACTTAGTTTGCTATATATAGGTCCTTGGAACCTACCTACATATCAAATGAGACCCTGGAACCAGAGGCCCCCTGTGTACTGTGTATACATTCAAGATCCCACAGTATTTTAGTAAAAGAAGAAGTTTGACCTAGTGAGTTTAGCTAAAATTTCCCCTTCCTCAGTGCTGTGTGGGGTATGTACATTTTAACCCTAAAGCAACTGCATTTCAGAAGTGTTGCATATAGGAGGTACTGTGCAATAGAAAGTGCTATGTAAATTACTGCAAAATTCTGCTTCTTTAACGATCTGGTGTTTCCATTCCCTTGGCTGAATAACCACAACCTACTCTCTTCCTACTTTTTCAGTATAGCCACAGGTTCCTGGCAAGATAGCAATTAATCTCCATCATCCTCTTGTCCTCTATATCAAAGGCCTAGACTGACTAATGCCTCAGCCTGGGAAACGAGTGGAGGAAGGAATAATAACTTTTTATATTCAATCCCCCAAACAGTCATTCCATCTGCCCTGATTTGTTCCCTCCAACTTGCTGGTTTGCTCACAGAGCCTTCTCCACGGGAAAAACAACAACAGAAACGAGCAGGCAAACAATTTTTTGCTAGGAAGTGAGAGACTTTATGAATTGGGAAAATCAGAGACTTTTAGGTGCTGAAAAAAGGGGTGTTGCTGCACCTCCTTTCTTGAAGGAAGTTTCCATCATATATAGGGGTTTACAGTTGGGTTCAATGGCTCTCAGCCTCCCTGCAGCGAATACAGGCTTGGGTCAGAGTAAAGAGGGGAACAGACTTATTGTTGTATCCCCTGTAGGTGTGCGCCCTAGAGTTTGGGGGGAAGAGGAGGGCAGGAATGGGGGAACAAGCAGCCATCGCTGATCAGCAGGAGTTGCACCAGCTTAGGTAAGAGGAGAAGTCAGCCTGTTGCGCCCTGTTCGTGTGGGGGCATTTCAGGCGCGTTGTGCGGAGAGTTTATGCGGAACAGGCACCGTGAGCCCAGCTCTGGGCGGGGAAGGACTCCCCAGTGGGACGCCCGCACTGTAGCCAGGGAGCTGAGAAAAGACCGGAGCGGGTCTCTCTCGTCCCCTCTGCAGCCAGTTCCCCGGGGAGAGGGAGTCTCTCTCGGCTGTACAGCCAGGGACCCGCCGCCCCTGCGCCCGCTCCCTTCTCCTCCTCTCCCAAGGGAGCGGGCAGAGTTCTGCCCGCGCCTTTACTAGCCGGTGGCGGTGGCGCTGCTGAGCAGAGCAGAGCCGAGCCGGGCACTGGGCGCCGCCCGCCCGCGCTCCCCTTGGCACCCCCTCCCCGGCCGGCCGGCTGGCTGTGCGCAAGGCGAACATGGCGGCGGCGGAGGCTGTGGGGCGGGACACTCTACCTGAGCACTGGTCCTATGGCGTCTGCAGGGACGGCCGGGTGTTCTTCATCGAGTAAGGCGCGGGGAGGCGCGCGGGGAGGCACGCGGGGGGGGGTCCGCCCGTCACTAACAGGTGCATGTTTTCCGCTTCTCCCTCCTAGTGACCTGACCCGCTCTACTACTTGGCTGCATCCTCGCACCGAGGAGCCCGTCAACTCCGGCCACATGATCCGCTCAGGTGGGTGCCCGCCCGGGGCTGGGGGTGTGTCGCGTGGCGGGGGAGGAACCGCTAACGACCGTTGTGTGGCGGGGGTCTCGCGGCCTCCCCAACCCCGCCCCCCCCCTCCGGACAGGGAGGCACCTTCAGGGCACCGGGTTCTCACTCCCTCTCTCTCCCTTTGTTCTGCCTCCCCAGATCTGCCCCGCGGCTGGGAGGAGGGGTTCTCCGAGGAGGGAGCCAGCTACTTCATTGAGTGAGTACCTCGCTCCCCGGCCCCCGCCGGCGGGGGGTCCCCCCGCGGGCCAGTTGGGCGGCGGGAGCCGCCGGTTTTACGGCTCGCGGGGGGATGGTCGGTTTGTGCGTGTGTGAAATGGTTCCCGCAGCCTGCGCTTGGCTCCTGTTTAATGATTACCGCCAGGGAAAGCGAAAATAAAGGCGGCGGGGAGCTGGGCGCTTGGACGCGGGGAAGGACCCGGCCGGGAGAAGGAAGTCCAGGGTCTCTAGCTTTGTCCTGGGCCGGCTCTTGCCTTCCCCCCTCTCCTTGGACCTTTCACTGTTTATTTCCCATTAGCAACAAGTTGCACCGGGCGGGGGGACGATGTCTACTCTTGGCAGTGTTTACAGTGCAGGTTGGGGCAGCTGGGGCTCTCCCTCGCTGCGCCGGAGCAGCGAGCGGCGGCTGAAACTTGGCGGAGTGTTTTGCTCACGCTGAATGGAACGTGTCTGGAGCCGCACCGCAGCAACCAAGTGTTTTAAAAACAATGCTGTGTGAATGAAGGAGGGCTGCTGCGGCTTTGCTGCTTAAACCCGACTGGATTTTATTCATTGGTTTAAAAAAAACAAACCGAAGGTGCATTCTCAGGATGTTTCTGCGACCAGGCTTTAAATGATAGTACAGTAGGATGGGAGGCAAGTGAGAAGTGCAGCTTTATTCAAAAGCAAATTAACAGGAGCTGGAGGACACCCATGCTATCCTAAAAGAGGGGACGTGATCACAATTAGGGCATTTGGAAAGTTGAAGAAAATGTGGGGTAAATTATGTAGGTGTCCGAATTTGGGTTTTGATCCCCCTACAGGGAAATTGCAATTGTGATGTGTAAATAAATTCTTGTTGCTTTGCTCTACTGGTAATTATATAGATGAGTATTGCAAAGGGGAGAAAGTGGTCTGATGTTTGGGCTTATATTGAAAAACAAACTGGGATAACTTTGTCTCTGTTTCCATGTACGTTATACTGGACTCCTTGCCACTCTGAATCAAATTATGATGGTGCCATAATGAATCTATATTTAATACCTACATTGATCTTGTGTAGGGTCTGCATTGCTTTTCTCTTTGCCCCATAACCCTGTTCATTTCTCCACATTTTTAATCTACTTTTTAAAATCTCTGTTTGGGAGGGAACATGTTAAACTGAACAATAAACTAGAACAGTTGTGGCAGTGCAATAAAATGTAGGATCATTATGTCCTAAAAGAAACAAACCCTCTCCCCCTTATACCTGAAGGAAAGAGACTTGCCTAGAGGAAATGTCAATTCTGCAAAACTTGATTCTCTTTCAAAGCTGTGGTGCAGCATACCAGTCACTTCCTGAAAATATTCAGGATATAGGACTATTTAAAAATAAGTGATCATATTCCCATATGTTGGCCTACACAGGTGAAATAGTTCAGGGATGTTCCAAAGTTAAGAAGATCCCATGGATACTGTACACTATTAGGGTATGTCCAGACTACCTGCCAGATCGGCGGGTAGTGATCGATTTATTGGGGATTGATATATTACGTCTCGTCTAGACGCAATATAGCTATCCCTGAACATGCTCCCGTCGACTCTGGAACTCCACCAGGGCGAGCGGTGGTAGCGGAGTTGACAGCAGGGAGCTGTGCCCGTCGATCCTGCACCGTGAGGATGGGAGGTAAGTCGAAATAAGATACGTCGACTCCAGCTACCCATAGCTGAGGTTGCGTATCTTACATCGACCCCCACCCCCCACTGTAGACCAGGCCTTAGAGCATGCAGCAGAAGTGAAATACTGAGAGATTGATAACCCAAGGACACGCTATGCCTTCAAACTCCTAGAAGGTAAATGATCTCAACTCATAAATGGAGTCATTTGGAAACTTCTGAGGTTGTGTACCTGAGGACACATGGAGTGGCTTCTGTCTCCTGTCGTATAATAGCTTGTTTTTTTAAAGATATGGTTCTGGGCTCTTGTTTCAGTTGAATAGCTTGTAATGGGAATTGTCTACTGAAAAAGTTTGCCTCTTGGGCTAGGAAATTTCAAGAAGATGGCTGTCATTTTGCATATCATATGGCTTTCATGGATGACAGGGCTGGCTCCAGGCACCAGCTGAGCAAGCACGTGGGGAAGGAGCGGCACGTTGGGCTTTTTGGTAGCAATTCAGCTGCAGGTCCCTCAGTCCCTCTTGGAGGGAAGGACCTGCTGCTGAATTGCAGCTCAAGAAGAAAGCGGCGTGGTGGAAGTGCCACCGACTGCGATCACGGCTCCCCCCCCACTGCTTGGGGCGGCAAAAACTCTGGAGCCAGCCCTGATGGATGATGATGTAGTGTTTTTGGAGTGTTCCCAGAAAAACAGTTGTCATTTTACTTGTGCAGCATATGACCATTGAGATCATGTACTTGGATTTGATACTTTCGAGATGCCGTAGTCATTTTGCATCCTACAAAATGTTTTGGATAATTGAGTACTTGGTGCGTTGGCATTCCTTGAAAACTCCTGCTATATAGGAATTTATTTTCTGTCCTTCTATGTGTTTAATGTATATGGTGCCTAATAAGCTTCAGAGAGATTTGTAGGAGTGGGTACCATTCTGAATCGGCTATGGATAGTTTAGGGGACGGGTCGGCAACCTTTCAGAAGTGGTGTGCCGAGTCTTCATTTATTCACTCTAATTTAAGGTTTTGTGTGCCGGTAATACATTTTAACGTTTTTACAAGGTCTCTTTCTATAAGTCTATAATATATAATTAAACTATTGTTGTATGTAAAGTAAATAAGGTTTTTAAAATGTTTAAGAAGCTTCATTTAAAATTAAATTAAAATGCAGAGCCCCCTGCACCGGTGGCCAGGACCTGGGCAGTGTGAGTGCCACTGAAAATCAGCTCACATGCCGCCTTCAGCACCTGTGCCATAGGTTGCCTCCCGCTGGTTTAGGGGGAGAGAAGTAATCAGTGTTTTTAGGTTTTCATTCCATGAAGAGAAGTTCTTTTCACTTTGCCTGTGCAAACTGCCACGGGACCTAGAAAGTTGTAAAACTTGCTTTGGATTTCTATTCCAGGAAACTTCTCCCAAACTTCACAGTGTATTCATATTCCTTTTTTAAGTTTAATTTATTTTAGTATAATATGTTTTACTTTTATCCTTTGCTCCTCTTCATGCACATTATTTCCCTCCTTGTAGTTTAGTTTCCCATGCTGACTTTCTTGAATACTTGATTGCTACTTTTAAGTGTTGACTTTATAATGGAGCACATTTAAAACTTGCCCAAGTAGTCCCTTTATTAGTGACTCATCTCTGAAAGCTTGATTTATTCTGGATGTTGTTAATTTCCATTGTCACTTGAAATAATTTAGCAGAAGAATATATACTTTACGCCAGTGCTCCCCAACCTTTTCCGGGTGCTAGGCGTCAGACGACGAGCCACTGAGGACCTTGGCTGGCGGACAAGCATCAACCGAGAAGCAGCAACGTCAAGAGGCGTTGCTGCTGAAAAGCTGCAGAAAATCCGTGGCATTTTGGCGGTGACACCTCTTGATGATGCCACATTTTGGCGGATGTTTCTCCGCTGGCCAATACGTGGATGCACATAGATGCCCCGGCAGGTGCCATGGCACCTGTGGGCACCGCGTTGGGGACCCCTGCATTACACGTTATATTTGCGTATTAACATACATGATAATTAGATGCACCTCACAACCATTCAAACACTTTTAAGTTAATCCACTGCATTATACATTAGATGCCATGCAACATGGTGGTACCAGAAAATATCTCATTGCAGAATTAATCCAAGATTAAAAAGGAAATGTGATCATGGTAGTAAGAAGGCAATATTTTGATTCAAAAGTAAGGAAGAATTTATTACTATTTTAACTCTGTTTATGGTCTGTTTACCATGGAAAAAAAATGTGCTGACTCTAAAGGCTTCACTTGGTGATGGTGATTTTTAAAAAGGACTCCAATTTGCTTCTTCATTATTTAGAAGCTTTGACAATTCTGCATTGTATTACAGATGTGTAACTGATTATTTTTTCCTTCATAAGGCAAGTCTGTTGCAAGATGTGGCAATTCTATAGTTACCTGCTTCCTACTATTACTTTTAAGACAGGATCATCTTATTCTGGTTTTAGAATTGTCATTTTTTTTCTTGTGTAATCAACTAAAATTATTATATTAAGTGGAAATAAACACTAGCAAATGATTTAATAGATTTTTTTTCTTGAAAAGGGAATCCTTTATGCAGTTTTTATTTTGACTCTTGAGATTAGACTATCAAGAGCTGAACACTCCATTTTTTAGAGTAGCAGCTGTGTTAGTCTGTATCTGCAAAAAGAACAGGAGTACTTGTGGCACCTTTAGAGACTAACAAATTTGTTAGTCTCTAAGGTGCCACAAGTACTCCTACTCTATTTTTTGTTGTTGTTGGGCAATTATTGAAATATGTGGGAACACTTGAATTTTTGTTGTCTTTCCTCTGTAGTATTGTTTACATGAACACTTCTTAATTAACAGTCACACTAAGTAGTTTTACATTTAAAATGAGAAATAATTGAAAAGGCTCTTTTCTTCTAGTACCTGTTTTAAAACATCTTATTTGATACCATCTTTCAAGCCTAGTTAAACTAGTTCCTTAAAATATCAATCTATTCAAGTTTCAAGGAATACAAATATTGTTAACATTAAACTGGCTCCTTTTAAAGAAAAAAAACCACCCCAAACTAAGCAGCCAAACTCTCCAGCCTATTTTTAGAATTTATATAAACTAAGTAGCAATAATAATGTGTCTAACCTAATGTGAAGCAAAATTGGTTTTACTTTCTAGGGTAAAGCCTCCTTGAGTTCAATTTAATGAAGGAAGAAATCTATATCTATAACATTTTTCATCTCATGGGGTCATTGAATACTGATTTATGGCATAAAAATTAATCAAACCAGTTGAGGAGATGCCTTTCCAAACTGCTGAAAAGACTGGATCTGTTGTTAGAGTGTGGCCCACTTGCATCAATATCAGATAAAGGAAACACATTGATTCTTTTAAATTCTGCCTGATTAAAATATATTAAACACACAAGCGTTGTGGAGAAAAGTTGAAACATAATTATTTAGCCTGTTGAATTTGATTTTTTTGAAGACTGAGCACACAGAGAATACAGTGACTAGGGTCACAGAGCAGCGTGCTACGTTTAGAGAAGCATTGTTTGGGAAGTGATACTATAATTTCTGTTTTCTGCTGGGAGCATCATGGTAGGTGGACTTATGAGAGCAGAGTACAGCGTAAATTGCCATTATTTTCTGTTTTCTAATGATTGGTTGTAGCCTCAGGGACAGCTGTTTTTCATCTAGTCATTATAGGATGAGCACACCATTGATGAATGAGTGAAGCTGTAGTAGAAGTGAATGAAAGCCCTATTAGACTTGCTCAGACTGGTTTCAGAAACTTGAGTTACTGGCATGTGCAGATGAATTGGCTTGGTAAATTCTCTGCTTGGGATAAAGATAAGGTGAATGCAGGGAAAATACTGAAACAGTTGATCAAAGTAGATACACACATACTTAAGCCTTAATGTGTGTTCATTAGGTTAGTGCCTCCACTAAACATCTAAAGGAGTTTTAAGCTGAACAAGAACTGGAAGTTCTGTAAATTCTGTTCTTATGTTGCCTTTTTATAGTTTATTAAAAGAACTGAGAGGTATATCTATATAAAATGCTCTGCCCTCCGAAATAATCCGTTCAGATAATTGTAACCGGGCTTTATCTGCCTTTGGTAATATAGAAATATGTATGTAAAATACCAGAAGAAATTGTGTACTACACTGTTAAAACCTTCGGCAGGTATAGTGAATAGAACTGACTCTAATAGCACCAGTACGTTCAAACGGCAGCTTTGGTATTGAGAAAACTAAGAAATTGTAACTGGAAATCAGCGCTTAAAATAGCTCAAGATATTTCATCATTGATTTGTTCTTAAGCAATGTCTTTGATCTATGGCTTCTGTACCAAGTTTGACTCTTCTTCTGGGAAGACTGATCAGAACAGAGGTGTGTTTGTGTTCAACTAAAGAGTCATTGTTTATTAACAACTATGGTATTATTCTTTAATGAGTATTCAGTGTTTTTTCTGTGTGCTGAAAATATGCATAGCACATCTTTCAAGTGTTTTAGAAGCACATGGCTCTTACTAAATATTACACTCAAAAAAACTAGTTTAAAAAAACATTGTTAGGGTTGCAAAGATAAGCACTCAAAAGTGAGGAAATACTAGAATTCTGGTTGCCTGTGCAGCCTAAATCCAACCTCCATATGCCTGTATCTTTATTTACATGATGGCGTACTATTTTTTTTTTCCCCCCACAGGACCCCTGCTATATTTAGTGCTCAGTTAATGAGAAGCTGTTCAACATTTTATTCTCTCCTGCTTGTTTAGTGTGCAGCTGTAGGCCTTAGTACCACCCTGTGAGGAGATGGGAGAGTGTGTGGTGGTGGGAGGCACTATGGATGTGTATTTGATGGATTTGGTTAGATCTGTGGGCCGTCACAGAGGACTTGTTCAATCTGATGGTTGTCCAAGATGCTTTCCATTCAGGCTAACTGAGGGAATAATTAATTGTCCGTTTGTTTAATGAGTGCTGAAATAATAGAAGTTACCGCCCAAAGACTAGACTGAATGCAAACACAACCCATGTCCCTGTCCTCATGGGTCCTTGTTTTTAAGAAAGAAAAACTTGTATTTAATTAAAATAAAAATCTATCTTTTAAATTTTTTAATTATTTATTTTTATTTATTGTGACTTCTAGAAATCAGACTCATTGTCAGGCACCCAGAAAATAAGGAACTCACAATTAATGACTACCTGTGAAAAGTTGTGATTTAAGTGACTTGGCTAGCATCACAGAGAAACTCTGTGGCAAAGGCAGGGATAGAATCTGCTTCTCCATTGCAGCATTCATCTGCCTTAACCATAAAATCATCCATTCTCTTTCTTCCTGCAATTTTCCGTCTTATTTACTACACACCTTCCAGCTTCTGCAACAAATGAAGCAACAGCCTCCTTCACAAACAACCCTGATTCATCCCCAGAGCTGGTCCAGCCTGTGGAAAAAATAGATTGTATCATAATGCGTATGCACAAAGGAGATGAATTATTAAGGTTGCATGGGCCACTTTAATTTCAACATTTCCTAGGTTTTGAGCATTTGACTTTGCAACCTTAATGGTGTGTGAGTGTGTGTGTGTAAAATACATGTATAGAGAGTATAGCATTAGGATGTAAGCTCCCAGGGTAAGAGACTTGTTTTCCTATTTTGCTGTAAAATACTTGTAAGGGCTGTATATAAAAAATAAATAACAAATTGAATTAAAGCACATAGGATCCAAAATCTGGTTGTGTGTGTTTGCTAATGGTAAAAGTTACTTCTTGTTTAAATGACTTACCACCATATGTTGAGTGCATGTCAGAAATTTTTTCTTTATTTTCTATTCAAGGTTATCATTAAAGTTATGCTAAAAATATCAAAGCATAAGCTTCTAAATTTGTTTCCTGTATTTGAAGTAATTTATGGTAAATATGAATATCCTAATTCTTACCTGTTCTTCAGGTTTTAATTTTGGTTATTTGAAAAGCGGCATTTCTGGTCATTTGTTTGCTGCTGAAAATGTGCTAGATGGAAGATACTCTTCACTGATCACTGAAAACATATTCGCTTATATACTTTTATTGGGGAGATGTGTATTCATGGGAGCTGTCATGGTATAATTCCCCACTCTGAACCTTAGCGTCCAAAAGATGGGGTACCAGCATGAATTCCTCTAAGCTTGATTACCAGCTTAGAACCTGTAGCGCTGCCACCAACCAGGAATTCCAGTGCCTGGTACACTCTGGTCCCCCCAAGACCCAGACCTTCTGGATCTTACCACAAGGAAAGTAAACCCTTTCCCCCACCGTTGCCTCTCCCAGGCTTCCCCTCCCTGGATTACCCTGGGAGATCACTGTGATTTAAACTCCTTAAATCTTGAAACAGAGAGGAAAATCCACCTTCCCCCCTCCTTCTCTCTCCCCCTCCCAGACTCTCCCTGAGAGAGAAAGTAATCCTAACACAGAGAGAAAATAACCTTTCTCTCCCCCTTCCCTCCTTTCTCCCCACCAATCCCTGGTGGATCAGACCCAGTCCCCTGGGGTCTCACCAGAATAAAAAAACAATCAGGTTCTTAAACAAGAAAAGCTTTTAATTAAAGAAAGAAAAAACAGTAAAAATTATCTTTGTAAATTTAAGATGGAATATGTTACAGGGTCTTTCAGCTAGAGACACTGGGAATACCCTCCCAGTCTAAGTATACAAGTACAAATTAAAATCCTTTCAGCAAAATACAAATTTGAACCCCTTCCAGCCAAATACACATTTGCAAATAAAGAAAACAACCATAAGCCTAACTCGCTTTATCTACATAGTACTTACTATTCTGGACATATAAGAGACTGTATCAGAGAGATTGGAGAGAAACCTGATTACACATCTGGTCACTCTCAGAACCCAGAGAGAACAACAACCAAAAACTAACAGCACACACAAAGACTTCCCTCCCTCAAGATTTGAAAGTATCCTGTCCCTTGATTGGTCCTCTGGTCAGGTGACAGCCAGGCTCACTGAATTTGTTAACCCTTTACAGGCAAAAGAGACATGAAGTACTTCTGTTCTATTAACTCTTAACTATCCGTTTATGACAGGAGCTTTTTACTACTTTCAGATATTCTGATCTAAAAGCCTCTCTAAAATGTGAAGATTTAAAAAATGCACTTCTTAAATCATTTTTTATTTGTAAAACAAAGTCCATCCATAATCTTTCTGTCTGTCATGTAATACTTTGTTAGAATTTTTTCTTGTGATCGTTAAAGCAGCGTTAAAGAGAACTAGAATCTTGGCTACAATTACTGATGTTAAATTCCCAGACCACATGATTCACAAATTATGTCTCTCTTTAAGCAAAAGGGTGAGTGCTACTGTGTTTTTTAGAAATTCTAATCTTAATTGCACTTCATTTTGAAATACATAGTTTACATATCTCAGAATATGCTTCCTAACTAGGGTTGCCAGGTGTCCTGCTGGTGTGTCCATTTTTTTAAATATTACAAAGTTGGCAACCCTATACACTGCTCTAATTATAATGCCTGCAGTTTTTTAAGGGTGACCCAAACTCATAAAAGGGAAAAGAATTTTTAGGTTGAGACTAGTGTTCTGTTTCAGGTGTCTCCTTGTACTGTAGGTGTAATGCAGTTATCAAGTTGTGCTGCGTATAGGAATAAATGCCATGATTTTTGTCTGGAGAAGGTTGTTTAAATGAGGCTATTTCTTGCATATGATGAATAATTCAGTACAATAAAACCAATTAAAATAATAGACTTTCTTCAAGTTTTGTGGTTTGAATGCTAGTGAATGTGTATGTACTGTAATAGTTTGCTTGGAAATAAAATAATTTGAAGTTTTGTGGGGAAAAAATCTAAATCTTGTTTTCGAATTCAGCTTTTTATCTGAGCAGAGAACAAATAGGCTACATCTTCTTGATCCTTAGGACTTTAAAATGTTTTTATCCGAAATTAAATACATAGTCATTCATAGTAATACATACATTTACATCATGCAGTTTTGTTTACACAATTTTACTGATTTGTAGTTTGAGATGTCGTGAATATATATTATTGATCTTTCACAGGGAAGCATAATGTGTTTCAGCTTGCATAGGGTTAAATGTGATATTACATTATTTGAGTGGTTCTTTAAAGAAAGCAGTAGAACAGTGCTAAAACAATACACACTTAATATAGCCAATGAAATACATCAATTTCTATCCATTTCTAGTGAGGGATTCTAGTGTAAAGTATTATAATACTCTTTTGGAACATAAAATGTTCTATGGTAAAGTAAAGCAATGTATTCTTCTTAACTCAAATTTTATCGGTTTTCTCCCCTTGTTATTTTATAGAATATGCTTCTGTGTTTATAATAATTTTGCCTGCAGCTATGCAATTCTCTGGACTTAGTTGTAGTTCTGAGAGAATTGAGTGGCTAGCTGATTAAGAAAAAAATTCTTGAGAGCTACAATATACGGTACAACAATAAGGATTTTTGTTGTTCCTTTCAGAGTCAGATGATTTGATGCTTTTTTTCCCTTGTGATGTGGTATTAGTTTAAAATACTGTATACGGAATGTCTGTAGTATTTTCTCTTGAAGTTATTGTTTGGTTAGAGCTGTTTAGAAAAGTGCTGGAAAAATTTTTTAATTAAAAGCTTGCCAAATTTAAAAAAAAACTCCAGTAAGCTGTATTGGCTAGTATGCAATCTGTTTTACTGGTAAAACCACACTTCCTGTCTCTTGGAGGCCAGAATATTTGTGATGTGATTTTTATTATGATGCAGAAGTAGTGTCCACAATGTGTTGGTTGCTATACAAAAACAAAAGGTATAGTTCCTACCTTCAATAATAGAAGTCATGGCTTTTAATACAGCCTGTTGCTTTAATATCTCTTTTTGTTGTTGTCAGACTGCTCCTTTTCCCACATTGTTATGACTGACTGTTTTACAAGACTGCCCTGGGATATTGCATTCAGAAGCAGAACTTACATTTTCTACTCTAAAGTTTTATTATTTAAAAGAGGAAAAAAAAGCTTTTGATTCCCTAGAATTATCTGGCTAGTCTCCTAACTCTTCTCTTTTTGATTGTCTGCCATACCTAAGGACATTCTATGTACTGTAATACTTAATGATAGTTTTGCTAACTTGTTTAGACAGATGCAAAAACTAGTTACTAAGACAGTATGTGGTTGGGATGAGCTTTTCTGCCTTTTACATCTAATTCCTCCTTCCCCCATTGCTTATATTAGTTTTATCTTTAATTTTAAAGCCTTATGAAATGAATTACAAATACATCCATGAGATAAATGCACTTGAATAGTACAGAATTTTCCGATTTGTGTGTGGTTTACTTAAATTGATCTGGTCAAGGTAACTCCCAGAGGTCCAGTGTTGTGTAAACAGAGGTGAGCACTCTGTGTTTTGCCTTCTTGGCTAAAGTGGTAATTTTGAGTAACTGCATAGATTATTCAAATCTGACTAAGAGCAAAGTGAGCTGCTAATTTTTTGCTATTTTTTTTTAAATATGGTAGAAATATAAAACTACATAACGGACTTATTGGCTTTTGCAAACCCACAGATTTGTTTCAAAATGGAATATGTTGTACACATTGTGAAATTGACATTTGCCTCTCAAGTGTTCTGCCAGTATTTGTGGTATCAGGTGACAATTGTAACAGTAATAGGCAAAAAAAAAATTCAGACGAATGTAATTTTTTTAAGTTGGTTTCCTGTTAAGCTGCTTTTTTTGTAGTTAAGTATGTACTATGCAGATTTAACCTCTGAACACCTGAGTTCAAAGGGAAAAAGGGGTTGGTCTTATCCGAATGCCTATACTAATAAATCTTATTACACGTAATTCCCCAGAATGGTCAGTCACATTTGACAGTTGGGCTATATCATGAGAGATGTTTCATGAATATCCTTTTGGCTGATTAGTAAAGCAACATTTTCTTCATACTTGCCTGTAGATGAGGTGCCATAATACTAGCTGTTTGGATGGGGAAATAGGATTGACAAAGGTCAGAGGAAAACAGTTACTGCAGAATGAAAGAACATTTTGGTCAGAGCCATGTTCAGATGCCTGGAAAGCTACATCAACAATAAATACCGAGCTACAAAATTGCTCTTAATAATGTGATTAGAGAGTGACTTTCTTAGACATTTACTAACAGTCATTTGCCGTGTATTGATGATTTTCCAGGCTTGTTTGCAGCACCGATTATTAAGTCTGGTGTCCGGTTACCTGGATCATTAAGAAAATAGAAGTTAATTGTTTAAATGATATCCAATAAATGAACAAATATTCCTGGCTCACTGTTTATCTGTCCATTCCCATGTCTCTTTAGGTAGGGATTTTTTTTTTTAAGACTCAGTGGGCTGTGTGCCAGTTGCTTCCTAATATGAAGATTTGCTGCTTATTTTAGCATCCAAGGTAATGATCTTGTTAAATAGGGCAGTAAAATGTCTTTACTTTCTTTCTCACAGAGAACATTTTGTGTCTAGCAGAGATATGCCAATGGTTTTCAAACTGTGGGTCGCGACCCACTACTGGGTGATGGCGGCTCTGGTCAGCACCGCCGTCTGGGCCATTAAAAGTCCCATCGGTGGTGCTGCCCTGCTAAGGCAGGCTAGTCCCTACCTGTTCTGACACCATGCTGTGCCCCGGAAGTGGCCAGCAGCAGGTTCGGCTCCTCGGCTACATGGGGCTCTGCGTGCTGCCCGAGTACTGGGGAGCTTGGAGGTGGGAGTTTCAGTTCCCTACTTGTAAAACATTTCCATCCAGCACTGAGATGAATTTATAATAAAACAAAAATAAGTTTATTAAGAACAGAGATTTAAGTGATACTACTAAGCAAAGATAGTAGAAACAGCAAATGGTAGAAATAATTAAAAAAAAAAAGTATAACATGCTTCAAAAAGACTGCATGTACCTTTGGCAGGCTCCAAACAAAGCTTTCTCTAAAGCAGTTTTCTCAGATGCAGCTACTTCTCAGCATCACTGACCCACATTGTTGGGAATCCGTTGTTCATGGATGCAAAGAGTGCTGACCTCCTTGTTCCCTTAGTGATGAAGAACCAGAATGTATTTTTGCTTCTCCTCCTATCACCGAAAGTTCGTCTTTATCACCGGAGTCTGGATGAACTCCTGGGGCTCAGACTCCAGTATCTTCTCATGCTGAGTTCACATCCTCATGTTAATTTGTTTCTCCTGTTCACCTCTGATGCAAATAAACTGCTTTGGCATTACCATGGTCAATTTATATTAGAGACAGGGAGATAGCTGTCCTCTCTCTTGTCTGGAAGAAAACCTGTTTCTCCCTTTGTTTGGTTACAGACTTTAAAGCATTGTGTCAATAACCACTTTTCCTAATATAGTGTTAATACATGAATTTCACAATATTAATGACTAATGTGTTATCAGCTTTCATGTGATCTTTCACGACATTCTTTACAAATAGATATTATGACAGCAGTGTGTTAGGTGTAGTGAGTTTATCAGGCCTGATGAGATACTGTCAGAGCAGTGAACCACCAGTGGTTTATAGTGTCCATTTTTCAGTATTGGTGGTGCTTGGAATGGTGTAAACAGTACTATAAGTAGGGCAGGGCATTTTTACCAGTGTCACAAAAATGTATGAGACACAACAGGAAGCCACCACTTCACCCACCCCCACAAAAAAATCCCCAAAACAAACAGAAAAACCCAGAACCCCCCCCCCAGTGTCTTGTCTGTACATCATAGGGTAACAATAGTAAGTCTAAAAGATTTAGGAGCACAAAATGCCATTGACTTTCAGATTCTTCAGAAGTCTTTGAAAATCTCTCCCCACCCCAAAAGTCTGGAAATGGACCTATGGACAACTGCAATTTAATACATACACATTAGAAAGTGCATAAGAAATTGATCTTTAATTGAACATTCTGTTTTTCAGATATTCTACTTTTCTACACACACTTCCTGTGAACTCAAACCTAGCATTATTGTAGCAGAGTGAGCTGGGCCCTTTAAAGGTTTGTCTTTGCTTCAGAGTTAACTTGAGTGTGGATAACTTCTCTGCAGATGTGCCACTATAGCTTGATGACGCAGACAGTACAGTGATGGAAGGGTTTTTCCTGTTGCTATAGTTAATCTCCTGAGAGGTGTTAGTGGTGTCTAGACTGGGGCTTAGGTCACCTTAACCACGTCTCTCAGGGTTATGAAATTTTCATACCACTGAGTGACATAGCTAGGTAAACCCAATGTTCTAGTTGTAGACCAGGCCTTAGTCCAACATGATGAGAATAGCCACATTGTAGTCTACTTGCTTCTGTACTACAGTGCAGTGCTATGTGATGCTAAGACTTCTGGGTGTACAGCCTTCATTTTTTAGTGTTAAAGTAAACTGAGACACTCTATAAATTCTTTTGCAGTGAATTGAGAGAAAACTTAGCTATCTTTTCTGAGGATGAGAGCCAAAGTGGTATTTGTCTGATTAAAATGACTGAGTTCTGTGCAGTTACTGCTTGTGAATATGGGGTTTCAGTGGCGAACCCACCTGCATGAATTGATAAGTGACTAGTGAAGACTAGTGCTAAGAGTGCATGTTGCCACCCTGGGTTGGTACTGAGGGTTTGACCCTGTAAGCGCAGACATTCTGGGGTACAGCAGAACCTCAGAATTATAAACAGCAGAGTTATGAACTGACCAGTCAACCACGCATCTCATTTTGAACTGGAAATACACAATCAGGCAGCAACAGAGACCCCGCACTCCCTCCTTCTGCCCCCAAAAAGCAAATTCAGTACAGTACTGTGTTAAACGTAAATTACCTTTTTTTAAAAAAAGGGAAAGCAGCATTTTTCTTCTGCATAGTAAAGTTCAAAGCTGTATTAAGTCAATGTGCAGTTGTAAATTTTTGAAAGAACAACATAATGTTTTGTTCAGAATTAAACGTTTCAGAGTTATTGACAACCTTTATTCCCAAGGAGTTGGTAACTCGGAGCTATGTACGGTAGAACCTCACTCAGTAGGATGACCAAATAGCAAGGGTTAAATATCAGGACAGGGTGGGAGGTAATAGGAGCCCATATAAAAAAAGAGCCCTAAATATCAGGACTTCCCCAATAAAATGAGAACATCTGGTCACCCTATCACTCAGGGATCTGAGAATTGTAGTTCCTCTTGGGGTCAGTGATGGTCATGCAACCAGGCACAGTATTATAAGGGAAGCCTATGGCTTAATACAGGGAGACTCATGGAAGTGCAAAATGGCAGAGTGAGTTGGGACAACAGATTTGAGAACGAGCTCCTAGTCACTAACTTCATGAATAATCTGGGTTTCTGCCAAATTGTTTGAACTTGCATCAGTTGCATGAAAATGCACTCAAGAATAATCAGTTAATGAATGCGCTTGTAGTGGTTTAGCATTATAGGTGCAAAGCTTCCCCCTCTCTCTTGAAGGCATAGATATTTGGTGCCTAAAAATGAATGTGACCTGACCTCTTCTCAGAGGCTTTGTGTTATTGCAGTACTTACAAATGATCTGCTGCTTTGTTAGTCTTTTGCAGATTAATGCTTAAATAATGTCATATTTGCTAAAACCTAAGTAAAGCAATGTTCTGCCTTCAAAATAGGTGAAATGTAAGAATGCCATAGCCAGAGTCCTTTGACACAGTGTTACTGGAAAGGTTTGTGATGTACTTGATGTAGAAAAGTAAAACTTACAGTTGAAAGTGTAATATTTAATAGTTCTTCTGGAAACTGACTTCTTGATTGATATTCTTCTGACACCATTATCCCTTCTCTGCTGAGTGTTAGCATGTATTGGGAGGTCAGCAGATAGATGGTTGCTTGCAAATTGATTTCTTGTTGGAGGAGATTTCAGTGATGTGAAGTCTTCAGTCTGGGTATTTTCTTAGTGGTAACTTATTTTATTTATGCTGTATACACAAGGTCTTGAACAGAGAAGGTCAAACAGTGCACAGGAAATCCCTTGGCCAAAATGCTAGTGCCCAGTTCCCATGGAGCAACTCTCCCCAAGAACTGATTGTAGGTTAGAGAGATTAACGCTGAAAGCAAACTCTCCTACTGTTTGCAAGTTACCCAAAAGGAAACTCCATCACAAAATTAATAATGGAGCATTTTTCCAAAGCCTGAGCAATATTTGCTCCCTACGAAAAATAACTTGTAAAACTGTGTAACAGCCATTTGGTGTCTCCCCCATAACAATATTTTATGTTTAGAGTTCAGTTTTGAATATGAAAATAAATGCATGTGCTATTAAATATTTTACTTTGGATAACTGAGAAGTTGTCACCCTTGAAAGTGGAGTGAAAGTAATATTTATATACTGAAAACTACAAAAATATAGCTAATGCGCATAAATATTCAGTTATGCAATTTTACTTTGTCTCCTTTTTATTTTTTGGCTGACATATTGGACTGTTTAGACATTTTCTAAATTACATAAAATTATAACTGAGTATTCTGAAACAATTTAAATTATTTCTGTTGAATTAAAAACGTTGTTTAAATGTTTATCAGATACAGACTTTTTCATTACATAGGAATCTAGCTTGTCAGTGCTGACAGCCAAGAATAAAGTCACATGCAGTCAGGGCTTTGGAGCTATGCTCCTGCTCCGCTCCAGCTCCAGGCAAAAACCTGCAGCTCCACTGCTCCGGGGCTGCTCCACGCTCCAGCTCTGGGCTCTGCTCCAAAGCCCTGCATGCAGTGACAAAATAAGATTGTAGATCAGCTTTCTTTTATAGGTCCAGTAATATTTTAAAACTTTGTTGCAATTAACACTTTGAAAGGCTATGATTAAAACTATGTGAGTGCAAAACAGGCTATTATTTTATTCGAATATCTCTTAATAGACTTTTATAAAAATATAGGAAATCTCTTTGGAACTGTTAGATTAATATATATACAAGAATAATTTTGATTACGGGAGATTTTACATTTCTTATATGGAATATAATTAATATTGTAAATAATGATTGTGACAATGTCTGTGAAGAACAGAAATCCAGTTGTGAGCCTGATTAATCTTTAGAGGCTTTCTGACCACTTTGAATGTTTATACTTTTTCTTCTTTTTTTATTTAAAAAATAGATTGTACCAGGGGTCGGCAACCTTTGGCACCCTGGCGGGCTGGGCTAGTTTGTTTACTTGCTGCGTCCGTAGGTTCAGCTGATCGCGGCTCCCACTGGCCGCGGTTCACTGCTCCAGGCCAATGGGAGCTGTGGGAAGCTGCGGCCAGCACATGCATCAGCCCATGCCGCTTCCTGCAGCTCCCATTGTCCTGGAGTGGTGAACCGCGGCCAGTGGGGAGCCGCGATCGGCCAAACCTGCGGACATGGCAGGTAAACAAACTGGCCTGGACAGCCAGGATGCTTACCCTGGTGAGCTGCATGCCAAAGGTTGCCGACCCCTGGATGGGGTATTGCTGCTTTTTTATGCTGGGTTTATCAGTAGTTTTGAGAGAGAAACTGTGACTGAAATGTATTTAAGTGCTCATTGTTACTTTTGAGTGTGTTCTTAAGGTGATGGGATAAATTATTATAAGTGTACCGATAAATGTTAGAACTACATTAAGCATTTGGAAACAAATAATTTTATTGCTGTAATTGTAAATCTCTGCATTAATTGCTTCAAAATTATACTAATTTAAAAAAAATTGTTTTATTAAAAACAAATAACTGCAATCTGGTACTTCTACATGAAGTAATTAGCAGTTTAGCAAAATGTCTTTTAGCTTCATTCTCTCAGTTTTCCTGTTTTTGAACTAGGAACAATGGACTCCTATAGACTTCTCTCTATAATTCACTTCTGAGTTTTCTCGAAGTCCCCCTAGTTTAATGTTTTGAAATATATGCTTAATTGTCTTTCTAGTTTATGAACTGAGGTTGGTACTAAATTTGTACCTTAAATTAATATTTTTCTCTAAGTTACAGAAATAAACAATTGTGCTACTGTAATCTGGATTCCACAACTTCATCTCGGCATGTTCTCTCCTAGGATGTCCTAAGCCTATTGAATGTTGCATGCAGAGAGCCAGTGTGGCACTAATGATTTTCTTACATAGTTAAGTAATCTGAATGCTTGTTTTTAATAATGCTGTTCAGTCAGATTTGGCATGGTTCATTGTGGAATACATTCTTTCTGCTGTTGGTGTAGTTACTGTATTGAGAAGCAAATTTCTGTTTTTTATTGTGCTATCTCTTTCAGAATAATGCCCTTTTGTACCATGATCTACCAGTTTTTATGATTTGTTTGCTGTCTATTATCTTGACAGCTCTGTTTTTAAAAAAAAGTCTAGGCAACAATCTATTTTATTGATTATGAAAAATGTTCAAAAATACACAACTGTAATGCATATGTTTTCAAAGAAGAAATGACAGATGAATGAATGGATGCTGAAAAGAGGATTTTTGGAACAAATTTTCTAGGTGGATACTTTCAGCGCATTTTCCTTAATAAATTTGCTATTTCACATTAAGGCTGTTGCTGAATTCCTTATTGCAGTGGATCTGTTACAATGCATCTTCTGTTATATAATTCAGCTATAATTTGCTTTTCTCATTCACTAGTAAGAACAGCTTTTCATTCATTAGGAAGGACTTTTTATCTCTAAGGTAACACTTAAAAGTGCAGTGAGGAAATACTCCCATGTTTACCTAAGACTGTCTTTAAAAGGTTAGTTTTCTTTGCAGCTTGTTTCATAATTACATGCGGATGTGTTCCATGCTTTACACTGGTTTATGAAACACAGCGTATGTCTTCACTCCCTCTCCCTCCTGCCCCTCCCCCAAAAAGAAAAGTAAAGTGTATTCTTAACTCAGGTTAAAATAGCAGTGAAGACAAGGCAACTTGACTTTTAACTCAGGTTAGCAGCTTGAATTAAAGCCTATAGGAGAGCATGGGCAGAAGTTGAGCTGCTAACCCAAGTTTAAAACCAAGATGTCTTCATTGCTGTTTTAATCTGAGTTAGTTAACTTGGGTTAGGTAACCCAAGTGAAGAATACACTTTTTTTTTTTTAAGTAAAGGTATGCCTAGAGTCAAAAATTTGAGGAAAACTGCCAGACCTCCGAATTCAGTTTTTTACAACGAAACTCTTTAACGAAGAAAACAAATGTGCAGGCAAAGTTATTTGTTGTGTGTAAAAAATAAAAATAAAAAATGAGGGGGCTGCATGTTGATGAATCATTTGTTTCAAAATATAACAATAGACCCTATACCAGTAAAAGAAATTATGGGAACTTCATAATTTACAAAAATCCTTGGAAATTACAAAGAGATAAGTCTGGGCATTGCTAAATCTAAAAGTCCTCAAAAAGTACACCAGGCAAAATGTGTTCAGTATGAAGACTTTATCAGCTCTTTTGACCATATCATGGGATCTGATTATATGAGTAGATTGTCCATCAGTAGACGTGGAATATATGTCAGTAGACATCAGACTTGTGGAACTGATATACAAAATATGACCTGTTTTCATTTGTCAAATGTATACAGAGATACTGTTAGTAATAATTCACCTCAATCAAGACATATTTAGACAACAGAAAAGCAGATTCTACAGAAGTTTTATAAAGAAACTCCTATCTTGTGTTGACTCTAATAAACTTTTATAAAGCCCTTGGATATCCTAGTGATAGTCATAGCATAGACTTAGTTATTCTTACTGCAGAAGAGTCCACCTTTGTTCAAGACAGTAAATAGCTGCTGAATGCTATGTTCAGGTAGTACTCTTAAAATTGTGATGTATTAAATGACTTTTCCATAAAAAGGTGGGGTGGGGACAAAAATTTGAACATTTATATATGATGTATTGTATCATATCAAGTAACATTATTTATGGCTTCACCTAACATGACTCAGTGTCAGTTTTTTATATAATAAATCTTTTTCCATTGTTGTTTCTGTCTCTTAATTTAGACCATAACTTCCCCTAGGAAAGGCATTTATTTTACCAAAGTGATAACACTATGTATGGATTGGAATATGTCTTCGTCTTGTTAAACCTTATCACGTGGCCAAGTGACTCTTCCTATGCAACAGTTTGAGACCTTGCTGTAACCTTTTGTATTTTATAAAAGGGTAGGAGGATCATGAATGGTTGGGTACAAGAGATCTCATACATGACTTTCATTTGTTCTTATATTATACACATGATTCTCTTGAAATAGCTAGGAGCTGGAAGAGCCTTCTGGACATTGCACTGCATATGAACACTCCATATAGCCTACTGCTGAGATTTCCCTATCTGTTGCTGTGGCAGGAAACATAGTAACTTTAAAAAACAAACACCAAAGCACAGTAACAGTTAACTAGATGTGCGCTCATGGAGTTGTTTGATCATTTTACAGCTAGTGAGGATGGTATGTATCCATGGCCTATTATAGGAAAAGCTAATCTTGGCAATGACACGCGTGTCCACTTTTGCAGTGGTTTGACAGTAAGTCACAATTATTTGCGAAGAAGTGTGTGAACATTTTTGTTTGGAGTGTTAGAATGGTTGCCTCACAAAATACAGCAGTGTATTTTATTTTTGTGAGACCTTCTACATGTGGTGATGTGGGTGGGGAAAAGTTTCATTTTAACATGAAAACTGTCCTATTTATAGAAGACGGTGCTTAATTTTGTATAAATATTGTCTGAGCAATAGTTCTTGGAAATACACTTGGATTTCTCTTATACTAGGTTTCTAATTTTTGCACTTCAGAGAGTTAGTAGATAGTTCAGATTGTTAAATATTTGTATTTATTTTGATTGGTTTGTCAGGTATCTTGTTTACAAAGATTTAGAAATTAAAAAGATAGTAAAGATAGTATA
This sequence comes from Gopherus evgoodei, assembly GCF_007399415.2. Taxonomy (NCBI): domain Eukaryota; kingdom Metazoa; phylum Chordata; order Testudines; family Testudinidae; genus Gopherus; species Gopherus evgoodei. The sequence continues at coordinate 107,771,065 of NC_044325.1, read as the reverse complement.
GCCAATAAAAGCTGACTTTGATAATGATCCCAAGAACATGTTTATTTTTTTTTCTCCTCTACCTCTTTAAATCCGGCACAAAACCACATGACTGTTACTCCTGGAAGAATTCTGTGCCACTGCACAGAATTCATGTCCTCCCACCCCCCCACAGATTTTTGTTTTCCCAGCAGAAAATAGATTCTGCCAGGGAGGTGCAGCGGTTACACTTTTCCCCACCAGGGGCTGCTGTGGTGTCAGAAGAGAGGGCAGCTGGCTCAGGCCTGGAACAGCTAGACATGAAAAGGGAGTGAACAGTGGCTGCCTTCCTCACCACACATTGCCCCCGGGGCCAGGTGAGGAGGCACAGGATATAGGGAGGACAAGACAGAGGAGGACACATAGAGTTGCTGGGGGGTGGTGGTGTCACATAGACTGGGATTCAACAGGGCTAGTGGTGGGACAGACTGGAGTGGGACACAGGAGCTAGTGGAGTGACAGCAGTGAGCTGAGTGGAGTTGGGGTGAGGGTGCAGGGACACATGGGGAGAGGAGGTGCAAGGACACATGGTCGTGGGCAGATGTGCCTGACTGACTGGGAGAGGCTAGGGGTCAGCCAGGGTCAGCATGTGGGAGGCTCCCCAACTCCCTAAGAATCCCCCGCCCAAAAAACTTTCATATTCCTCCAATCCATACCCAACAGCCCTCCAGGTTCACTCCCAGGCTCCTTCCCAGCAATCACTTCCCTCTCCCTCAGCTTCTCCATTACCCCTGACTCCCACCAAGTCTTTGCATCACGTCTGAGGGGGTGCGGGAAATACATTTAAATACAGTTGAAACAAATTTTTATTCAAAGTGCTGTATTAATATGCCTAGTAAGGAAACTCTTTGTCAAAAAAACATTTTTTGTTGTCTGTATTGTTACAGACATACTTACTGAAAGGTATTTTGAAATAAATTACCAAAATAATTGAAAATAGCGTGATTATATTCTGTTGTTTTGACAAAATTTGCAGAATTTTAAAATATTGTGTGCAGAATTTTTAATTTTTTGGTCCAGAATTTCCCCAAGAGTAGACTGTTAGCTGAAGAAACAAGTGCAAACACAGTATGATAGATGGTTCCACTGCATTGACAAGGTTATTCTTTCTCTGACAGTCACATCTGTGAGTTTTTTTTTTAGTGGGTGATGAGTTGTTTGGTGTAAAATAAATGTATCAAAATATTATTTATCTTGTCTGTCTGCCTTGACAGTATCCTCTAAAAATTAAGTTTATTTAGTCATTATCATATTGATTTTATAGTGCCTATGGCTTTGTGAGTTGGGCACTTCTAGAACCATGTTTTATGAAATTTGTGTTTGTTTTTGCTTTCAAACAAAAAATAAAACTGAAGATTCCTTATATCTCTTGAAATTTACTAGACTACTGCAACACCAAGGGCACCAAATATTAAAAGTGAAGAGTCATACTCTGAGCAAATTCATAATGGAAGAATGCTTGCTGATGATTTGTCCTGGAGATCACCACAAAAACTGACACCAAGAACATACAGTCTTACCAACAGTGGGGTCTAGCTGCAAGGCAGTTTCTCTGATAGCAAGATCCCAGAATAGTCAAGAAATTTTACAGACGGTCTTTCTTAATTTTGCGGGGTTTGAGTTCTGCTGGGAGTTATGTGGAAGATTCATATGAACCTTCTTCTCACCATTGTTTTTGTTGGGGGCTGTGCAGATTAAGCTTTTGGTTTGGAAATTCAAGAATAAACAGTATTATCTTATGTAAATCAGTGAAATAGTTAGTGTTTGCCTTATCTTACCTCCTACAGCCTTATTGTAATCTGTTGTCTCACAACTTTGTACATTGGCATGTTAATTTCTGGTAATTTACTGGTGCTGAGTTTGCGTGGGCATAAACTTTCAATTATAGATCATGTGAGAACAATTAAGTATCACTGTGTGTGCCTCGTAGGTTCCATTCAAGCAACTGAGTTGTAATCAACTGAAAAAGTATTAGACATACTGTATTAAGCAACCATCCAGAAGAAATGCAGGAATGTGTAAACAGAGCTCTGATTTGTTTTTGGAGAAAATTGTTGTGGATTAATTGTCACAAGGTGGTAGTAGTACAAAAGAGGAGGAGAACCCTGTGAAAAAGGTAAAGTTAGCAGTAGATGTGTAAGAACAAAACTAGTTATGAATTTGCGAGTAGAGGGGAAGATAAACTACTCCAAGTTAAAACAGAAAAGATGTTAAGTACTCCTTTCTGAGAATATTGTAGCTTTGGGAGTGCAATAGACGTGTACACCTCTAATGATGAAGCATTCCCTTATTCTAATAGAGGAAGCAATATTATCAGTACCAGTAAATCTTAATGTCACCCCTGTAATTGAGACATTAAGCTTTAAAGTACGCCTCTATTTATGTCACTGGAATTTTAAAGGCTCCAAAGTCCTCATGACTTCTGAGTGTATACATTTTGTCAGTTCTCTGTTTCATGAATTCTGCCAACCAGCTAATAGAGTAGGTACTATGAAATTTATGTAATATTGTAAAAGTGGAGGCCTAGGGGGGGGAAGATAAGAGGAACCTTCCCAAGAAGCAAGCTTGTACTGGCAGGACAAAAAAGTATATGGAGATTTTATAAGGTAAAATGGTTAGTGTTAGTTATTCTTGCCAAATAATTTAATCTTTTATCCTGATCTTCACCTTTCACACCCTGCCTCACCAGTTCTCAGAAGTCACTTCTTTTCTGCCTTGTCAAACCCACAATGTCTGTCTGTCTTGCTGTTTGTAAGCCTTTGACTGCCGCCATGGTGCTAGCCCACGGTACTGACGGTGAAGAGAGCAGTATTCAAATAAGTAAATTCGACTGCACTTTTTGCTTTTTTATAAGGCCTTGGGAGAGGGAAATATAGGATGCCAAATAATGGCCCACTCAGCTTAGTGTTTGACTAAAAGAAGCTCTTTGCTTGAACAAACTCTGTTTGTTATTTAAAGGAATATTGTCAAAACAAGTTGTCTGAGCTACCAACCCCACCTTACATTACTACGCTTCATATATAAAAATATTTTTAAAACCTCACATTACATGGTTTCCTTATATTTTGCATTTGTTCATCTTGCATGTTGAAACTAGTTATGCTTCTCTTTCTTCAGCTGTGCTTTAAGGTTCTCCTGCACTAGTATAATACTTTAGTCACAGTGTTTGGGTTGTAAATACTATAATGATGTTCAATTAAAAAATTAAATACTTTTCAACGAATTTGAGTCATATAAATGTTTCTCTTTTGCAGTGTTAAACCCACATTTGGGGCCCACAAATGGGAATGAGTTTTTTTTTTTTTATAAGTGAAGGATTTAAATTTAAAACAAAATCTGATGGGTTTTATAGTTTTACTTCCTGTACATTTTTGATGCTGTATTTGTCTACATGTTTTCATTGTGGTTTAAGTAGCTGTCTTGAGTACAGCAGTGAATTTGTATAATCTTGAGATTGATTTATTCATTTATAACCTTAAATAAGTTTCTTAAGATTAAGTCTATTTTTATAATCTGTCCCCTCCACCCCACCCCGTGGATAAAACTTGCTTGGACTTCCTATGTAAGGAACCTGAGGTTACTCAATTGGGGCGGCTCCAGGCACCAGCACGCCAAGCTCATGCCTGGGGCGGCAAGCCATGGGGGCGCTCTGCCGGTCACTGCGAGGGCAGCAGGCAGGTTTCCTCCGGTGGCATGCCTGCGGAGGGTCCGCTGGTCCCGCAGCTTTGGCGGACCTCCCGCAGATGTGCTGCCGAATCTGCGGGACCGGGGACCTCCTGCAGACAAGCCGCCAAAGGCAGCCTGCCTGCCGTGTTTGTGGCAGCAAAATACCTAGAGCCGTCCCTGTACTCAATTTTCTTTACAAAGGCCATGGCAAAAGGGAGGATTGGCTTTTACCAAATGTTAAGAACTATGAGGCTAGTCAGTTCAGAAATCCAGTGTACTGGATATCACCGAACACTAATAAGCACTGGGGAGAGATGGAAAAAGATCATTATTGTGCAGTCAAACTCCATGTGATCCCCTGGATAAAGAAATCCAATAGGCCAAAATCAACATATTATCATCCTTTTATAAAAACAACAATAGAACTTAGCTTTTTAAATAAATTATCCTAAGCTCATACCCATCACCTCTAGCGCCTACAGTAGATAATATAGAATTTAACCCTAGAAAGTTTTGACATTTGGGAATTTATAGATATATCAAAATTTGGCCAACTGTTCAGAGACAGTACATTTAGCTCACTTGATGAAATAACTTGCAAAAGACATCTAAACTCCAGGATATCAATACCTTGAATAGAGACATTTTTCAACCCACTTCACAAAAAGGCAAACCTAACAGAAAATTGATGGAATTTGAAAAAATACTCTCTACAACCATGAAAACACAAAGGCTTACTCTCCATTCAATAGAGAGTAATCTCTAACCATTACTGAGAGGAAATAACTGCATCCATGGAAAGCTGATGCAGGCATAGACTCCAAAACTGAGAAATCGGAGAACATATGACACAATGGTCCCCACACCTAAATAAACACATTAATAAAAGAAAATCATATTAAAATTCTTTATCCATGATACCTGTTTCCCCATAAAATTCAACAGATTGATGGCACAGGGACAGGAAAATGCATGAGAGAATGCAAAACAATGAACAGATTTCTCCATATGTGGTGGAGGTGCCCATAATTAAGAAATTTTGGAAAGCCATTGGGGACTCCATAAGAGACGTAACGTGTCACCTGTCAGATAAACTCTTAGTATTTTTATTAATTTGTCCAGAAAACTGTGGCTTATTAAAGTCAAAGAATTGATTACTTGTCTCCAACTTGCTTCTAGAATTAACTATAGTAAGTTGATGGAAATGGAGTGACTCCCTTATATCTATTGGTGAATATGAAAAAGTATAGGAAATTCTGATACTAGAAAAATAAACTCATCAAGTTAGAGGTTTACAGGGGAGAAGGAAGAACGATAACTACTTAGAACGATAACTGATAGAATATTTTGGAGCTGGCTGGAAAAGGGTCATCACGCACCACCAAACCTGATGGTTTGAGTCTTTTTTATACTGTGGAAGAGAGAAACCCCTTCTTCAAAGGTCAAAGTTAAACTACAAAATAAGATATTAAAATAAGGAAAACTGATAGGAGTAAGAAGAACAAAAGCCTAATTTTGTGTTGAGTTTTGATAGGACAACTAACTAACAGGTTTTGCATCTAAAAGAAAGAAAAACATAAGTTTGGACTTAAATATCAGGTAATGAAAGTCTTTAACTGACACCAACTGAAAATATATCTTCCATTGTTGTGTGCAGTGTTGTTGTAGGCTGTCAGTCCAAGGATACTAGAGAGACAATGTGGGTGAGCTAATATCATTTATTGGACCAATGTCTGATGAGAGAGAGAAGCGTTACAATTACTCAGAACTATAGCTAAATACAAGTTCAAACAGATAGTTTAACATAAGAAAGAGCTCTGAGTAGCTTGAATATCATAAAGTTGAAGAAAGTGACAGGAAGTAGGTCTCATCAGTACAGATTTAGGGATTTCCACAGGCTGATATATAATTGTGTGTATATTAGGCATGTCTATTTAAATGGTAAAATAAATGTTCTGTTATAAAAGAATGGAACTGTTAATTTTATTTAGAACTGTATTTAAAAATGGTGGAAAACCCCAAAAGGGAATCTGAAAGAAAAGACAAGAAGGCAGCAAAAGAGGAGTGATGTATAACTATTTGATAAACTATATTTCCTGCTACCCTGCCCTTATTTTCTGCTTACACTAGGTTTCCCTCTACAAGTCAGGACAGATAGAACTATTTAATAAACATCCCCCCCCCCAATAAATAAATAAAAAGAGTTGCCCAGAGCTAACAGCTCTTCATGGATTTTTTTTTTGATGGGACTTAATACTTTCTTTAACACTCCTGACTTCCATTACCCACTTCGAAAACATTCAGAGTCTTATTGGAAATCATGATCATTCACTGTACTTTTACAGGATTTCAATAATTTATCAAGTCATCTCAATTTTCTAAGTGTATTTAAAAGTACAGTGAGGTGGTGTCTTTTTGTAGTTCATATTTTTCTCACCAATGGTAGAAGGATGATGAGTTTTCTATACATTTTTGTTACAAATTCACTAGTTTGTTGCCTTAAACACTAATTATGCACACTGCTTATGGTACCTATGTAAGTATAGGTGGCATTTACAATAAATGAGAAAACAAGGATTCTGTTAATGCAGACCCAGTTCCAGTTTTTCAGACTCTTTGGGAGGTACATACTGTCGGACATGTTGACTGATTAGCATTCAGAGATTAATGTAATGGATTGTTTCAGTTACAAATGTTGAAATGCTATCTGCCTTTAGTATAGCCAATGGAAATAAATACTTTTGGCGATACCGCTAAGAAATTAGGTTGGCTACACTGTAAGATAGTTACTAAATGTAAATTAAGAATGTTAACTTGGCAGATTCAGAATTAGTTTTATCACGTCAAACAACATTTTCATTGTGAAGCACCACTTTGTGCAGGATTTCATGACTAAAAATACAAACCTGAAATGTTTAGTTTTTTAAACGTCGTGCAATTTCATAGTGAAAACACTTTGTGAAATAAGATTGTTGTCTGTTACAGATGAACAATAAACATACCTGTGAGGTGTAGAGGGAATTCAAGAAAAAATATGTAGAAATGTTTTGGGAATAGTTAGTAAGAGTTCTGTTTGCTAACAAATCATTAAACCATAACAATATCTAAGGATATGGCTACACTTGCAGCCGTACAGCGCTGCTGCGGGAGCGCTCCCATGGCAGCACTTTGAAGTGCGAGTGTGGGTGCGGTGCCAGTGCTGGGAGAGAGCTCTCCCAGTGCTGCAGGCACTCCACCTCCCTATGGGGATTAGCTTACAGCACTGGGAGCTGTGCTCCCAGCGCTGGGGCAGTGTTTACACTGGCGCTTTGCAGCGCTGTAACTTGCTGCGCTCAGGGGTGTGTTTTTTCACACCCCTGAGTGAGAAAGTTGCAGCGCTGTAAAGCGCTAGTGTAGCCAAGGCCTAACTGTATGATATTAACTTAGGGTTTGGCTACACTTGCAGCTGTACAGCGCTGGGAATTAAAGCTGTCTTCGTACAGCTGTGAAGGGAAAGCGCTGCAGTTTGGCCACACTGACAGCTACCAGCGCTGCAGTGTGGCCACATTTGCAGTATTTGCAGCAGCGTTGGGAGTGGTGCATTATGGGCAGCTATCCCGCGTTCAAGTGGCTGCAACGTGCTTTTCAAAAGAGGGTGGTGGGATGGAGTGTGACAAGGAGTGTGGGGAAGACACAGAGAGTGGATTTTTGGAGCTGACACTGTGTCAGCTCCCTGCCTTGGAAGTTCCGACCCCTTTCCCCACCCCTCTCTCATTCACTAAATGCAAATAGCCCTCTTTGTTTTTTCCCTCACAGACCAGATAAGCAGCTGCTCCGAAACGGACACCCCTCTCGTCCACATGGCGTGCTGCTTCTCTCCTCAAGCAAACATTCCAAAGGGATCCCTCTGCCTGTCTCTGCTCGAGCAAACAGTAGCTGTGTTTGTTTTTTAGATAAGCGGCTCCGGGAGCCCCGAGTTCACAACAAAACAAAGAGAGGCATCACAACAAAACAAAGAGTGTTATCTTTACTTAAAAAGCATTATGGGAAGCTTCCGGAGGTCAATTACAGCGTAGTAAGATTAATCACTGTTTACACTGGCACTCCAGCGCTGCAGCACCAGCGCTGTTCTCTTTATTCATCTTGAGGTGGAGTGCAACCAGCGCTGTAGCCAGGGAGATACAGCGCTGTATGTGCCTTGCCAGTGTGGACGGGGAGTAAGTTACAACACTGTAAAGCAACCACCAGTGCTGTAACTCTCAAGTGTAGCCAAGCCCTCAATAATAGAGCTGTAACTGAATAACACCTTTTATTCCCTGTGTAATGTAGTCCAGGGAAATGGTTTAAGGACTCCTCTGGTGGTTTTGTACACTTTGAGATACAGACATTGTCTGTAGCAGAGTATCTCAACCCCTGGGTTGCAGTACAAAACTGGGTTATCTGAATGTGCCAAAGGGTTGCATGGGAAGCTCGGGGTGCCTGTTTGGCGGTGGGTGGGGGCGGGGTTTGCAGACCCATCCTTGTACTTGCCACTGCAGTGGCAGCTCCAGTCACGTAGGACTGGTGAGGTTCAGCTCCCCACTCCGGGTGTTGAAACCTGGTGCATGGGGTAGCAGTCATGCTCAGTTTTGGCCTACCCTCCCCTCTGTTATGGTGACAGGACCATCTGGGCTAAATGTGAGTGAGAGGCACTGTCACCCCAGACCTCAACGAGTGGGGAGCCAAAGGAGCCACCGGTATAGTATTTGTGATATACTATACTATAATATGTGTATATTAGAGGTAGTGGGTAAGAAATATTTAGTAAGCTTCCCCCCCACCCCCCACACACTAAAGCTGTTTACTGGGTCATTTACAAATGGATCCTGGGACCAAAAAGGTTGTGAACCACTGGTCTGTAGTGCTATACATGCATCTGATGAAGTGGGTGTTCACCCACGAAAGCTCATGCTCCAATATGTCTGTTAGTCTATAAGGTGCCACAGGACTCTTTGCTGCTTGTACTATACTATAAAATAAGTATTTTGTACTTATTTCCTTAATGTGTATATTAGAGGTAGTTGGTAAGAAATATTTAATAAGATTCCCCCTGCCCCCCACACACACACTAAAGCTGTTTACTGGGTCATTTACAAATGGATCCTGAGACCAAAAAGGTTTTGAACCACTGGTTTGTAGTGCTATTGGTATAGCTGTAAATATACCAGTTTTCCAGTTTAAGAATGCTTTAGTATTACAGTGTAATGCAAGCTTTTTAAAAATCAGTTCAGGTACATCTGACATATGTGGACCTGAGCTTTCTGTAATGTGCTGTCATCTGAGTCAGTCTTGGGAAATATTAAAGATTTTCTTCAGCGCTTGTTTTGAAAGAACATCAGCCGCCTGACAGACTGTGAGCATTTAGAATCCATTGGACACAGAACTGTGGCAATGATGGCTGACCTCAAGGGTGTAGCTGAGTTATTTTATTTTTTCGGACTGTGGGGGAATGGTCCCCATCAGAGAAGTGATTGTAAATACCGTATTACTCAGTAAGGCCACAGTCCTGCACCTGTCAAACACCCCTGCCCCACCCTCTGCCCTGAGGTGCCGCCTCTACTTGTTCCATGCACCCTCCCTCTGTCACCTGCTTCCTCCCACCCTAACTCACTTTCACCGGGCTGGGGCAGGGGGCTGGGGTGTGGGAGGGGGGTGAGGGCTTCAGCTGGGGGCTCTGGGATGGGGCCAGGAATGAAGGGTTTGGGATGCAGCAGATGGCTGCAGATTGTGGCAGGGAGGGGTGTATGGGCTCTGGGCTGGGGTGCGGGCTCTGTGCGGGGCCAGGAATGAGGGATTCATAGAGTGGGAGAGGGCTCCGGGCTGGGGTGTGGGAGGAGTGAGGCCTCCAGCTGGGGGTGGGGGCCGGGAATGAGGGGTTTGGGGTTCAGGAAGGGCCTCTGGGCTGGGGCAGGGGGTTGGGGTGTGTGTGGGAAGCATGCGAAGCATGCGGAGCCGCAGGGACCTGGCAGCCATTTCCTGGGAGTCACAGTAAGCGCCACTGGGATGCCACACCCCAAACCCCCCTTCCGCACCTCAACCTCCCCCCCAGCCCGGAATCCCCTCCTGCACCCAATTTCCCTCCAGAGTTCACCTTTAAAAGGAGCCAGATAAAGAGAAATAAAGTGTATATTTTAAAGTCTGGTAATAGAGATTATCACTATCATACCTGGATTACTAATTGTTAGTAACAAAGATTGACAAGTCATCTTTAAAAATTCTTATTTAATACTATTTAGTTGTTACTAGTAATATACAATAGGTATGAATATTTTAAAGCAATATTTATTTTTAATCTGATAACTTCTCTCAGGTATTTATTGTATTTTTTTTGCAATATGTATTGACTGCTGACTTTAATTCATAGAAATAATTAGTAATCCAGGTATGATAGTGATAATCTCTATTACCAGATTTTAAAATATACACTTTATTTCTCTTTATCTGGCTCCTTTTAAAGGTGAACTCTGGAGGGAGATTGGGTGCAGGAGTAAACTGTGTTATATAAATGGATTATGCAGAATGCTGTTTGCCACTAATCAAGCTGTGGGATGCACTGAGTATAGTGTATTTTAACTAATGTAATAAAACTTCTGTTCTGTAAAGTCCTCTTGATGCATTCTGGTTCACTGAAGATATTGCAGAATGATGTGTATTGAGATATCACAATTACCATGGATTGCATTAGATTGTTGTTTGTGCATTTTGGGATACTTGCAATGAACCGTGATGTGCCATGAGTATTTTAGAGGATAAGAGAGAGAGAGCATTCTTTAGCTGCTTTATTCCTTCACAAGGACATTATGAAAATATATTTTCAAAGTTCCTCTGTGAAGTTTCCTATTTGGTAAGAATTGTGACCCATCTGTGTCTTCAAGTGGTTACTCCTTCCTGAAGAGGCACCTACTGATCTATCATGAGCTGATCGGTTTTCTTCCCTGCTCCTATGCACTTCTTGTTTCTTTTCCTGTGTTTTAGATAGTTGCTAGCTCCCCATGTCCTAATGCTTAGATAACACTCCTACAGTCTCGTCTCCACCAGGAAGGTAGAGGTTCCTTTTGGGCTGCTCTGTCTAGGAGTTTAGGCCTTTATTGCTTCTTTATTTTCAGCCTGGCACCTTAGGAATTATGGGCATCTAAGAATAGCTGGAGTGCATTGGCATTCTGGGCCCATCCTAGCATACTCCCTAATCCAGGAGCTGGCATAGAGCTGTCCCAAAGTTGAACATAGGTAGAAATGCTTTGCCTTTAAGTCCCCTATATGCCAAAATACCTACAAAGATCCTTAGTGAGGCGTGCGGTTGAACATTGGCGCCTGAATTTGGTTTGATATGTTCTCTCCATTGAACTAATGGGGAGAAGTATATGTGGGGTAGAAAGGGGTATTGAGCACCAAGTAACTTTTTATGGAAAAAAAGGCTGTAAAGTGTATAGTCTAGAGAAACAAGAAATGATAGGTCAAATCTTAATTCTCTCAGTGCTAATTGAGGGATGTGACCCTCGCTTGTTTAGTCAAATTGGGGTTTTCTCATCAGGATCTAGGTCTGACAGCAATTCAAGATTAGCAAAATACTCACAATAAACCTTTTTTTTTTATTATTGAAGAAAGGAAAATAAAAACAAAATAGAATACAAACAATGGTTACTTAAATTGAGTTTTTTTCTGTAAAGATCTTTCGACAGAGATTATAATTTAAGAGTGTGTCTGCTTTGGTGGGGACACTCACTTTTCTCCATAAGATGAGACTAAATTATGTTTTCCCCAAAATTAGTAGAGGGTCCTGTCTTGGTATATCACAGTTATAGATAGATGAAGGAATTTCATTTACTGGTTGGTGAATCCTGTTTGACATATCATGGGTAATTTAAATAGTTTATAAATAACTAAGCTAGGTGGTCTTAATTCCTATGAAACTAAAGAAAGCATTTAACTCAGTTACGTAAAAGAAGCCATTCCAGGGGAGGGGTCTTGAGAAAACAACCACAAGCTGCCCCTTTATTGTTCCAGAGGGGCCATGGGAGAGTACTCTCAGGGGGATGCCCTTCTCCTCCCCTGGATGGGCAATCTGAATGATGAGCTTCCCCCATTTGCCTCTTGCAAGTTCTCCACAAGATTTGCAGAGACAGTGCTATGGCGATGCTGATAGCCACAGTCTGGCCACATCAGTATTGGTTCATAAACCACCTCTGCCTCTTCACTCCCGATCTGCTTCTGAGCCCACCCAGATCTCAAGCAAGATCAGGGCCAGCACTGACATCCCAATCCAGGTATTCTCCACCTCACAGCTTGGTTTTTGGCTGGGACTCTGGGATAACCAGGTCATACTCCACCCTAGTCTGACATATTCTTACTGAAAGAAGAAGGACCTCCACTAGGGCCTGCTATCAGGCCAAGTAGAAGTGCTTCACCTCATGGGTTCGCCAGCCTCAATACCTGCTGCAGTCGGTCACTATACCCATCATCCTGGATTTCCTCCTTGAGCTCAAAGCTTCAGGCCTCGCGCTCTGCTCCATCTGGGTCCTCTTGGCAGTGCTCAGTGCCTTTCTTCCCTCAGTCCATGGTGTTTTTGCGTCTTACCACTGTCCACTTTCTGAAAGGCCTGCGTAATATCTTCCTACCAGTGTGAAAACCTCCACCTCCATGGGACCTTAACCTTGTTCTCTCTGCCCTCACTGTTACCCACCTGTATTTAGGGCACCCTACCTCTACCCTGCCGAGGACTCAAGGTGTAACCCAGGCAATTTAGGCATCCCACCCTTTCCCTGTTGAGGGCTTGGGGTGTAAGGCACCTATCCTTACCCATGGGGCTCAGGAAGAAACTTAGTCAATTTAAGTATTCCCCCCACCCCGCTTTCCCACGGGGCTCATGACTCTTCAGGTCTGTGGAGCTTTTTCCCTGTGAAAGAGCCTTACACAGCTGTGTTCAATTTATTGGCAACACACACAGAATACATCTCTTATGCTCACCATTCCCAATATACAGACATATTTCATCCGATGGCCAGTCAGGATCCACTCTCTGGGGATTCCTGGTGATGCCTCTGCACGTCATGGTCATGCAGAATGGTCAGCGTTTCAGCAGCTTGATGTTGAATGCAGTCTGGAAATGATTCCCAAAGAACATTGTTTTTCATTTACATTATATATGTAAAACTTACTTATCACATTATCCACACTCCTAAATAACAAAAATTTTAACCAGTTACACACTGGCATCTGTATGTTCTCCTTCCTGCCCAAGTTTTTTACATTTTATCTTTCATGCCTAAATTGTAACTTAGTTGTGACTTTCTCTGTTCATAAGAATGGCCATACTGGGTCAGACCAAAAGTCTATATAGACCAGTAACCTGTCTTCCGACAGTGACCAATGCCAGGTGCCCCAGAGGGAATAAATAGAACAAGTAATCAAGTGGTCCATCCACTGTTGCCCATTCCCGGCTTCTGGCAAACAGAGGCTAGGGACACCCTGGCTAATAGCCATTGATGGACCTATTCTCCATGAATGTATCTAGTTCCTTTTTGAACCCTGTTATAGTCCTGCATTCACAACATCCTCTGGCAAGGAGTTCCACAGGTTGACTGTGCATTGTGTGAAAAAATACTTGCTTTTGTTCTTTTTAAACCTGCCATCTATTTAATTTCATTTGCTGAACTCTAGCTCTGGTGTTTTGAGGAGGAGTAAATTCACTTCCTTATTTACTTTCTCTACGCCAGTCATGATTTTATAGACCTCTATCATATCGCCCCTTAGTTGTGTCTTTTCCAAGCTTAAAAGTCCCAGGCATATTAATCTCTCCTCATATGGCAGCTGTTCCATACCCCTAATAATTTTCGTTGCCCTTTTCTGAACCTTGTCCAATTCCAATATATCTTTTTTGGGATAGGGCGACCACATCTGCATGCTGTATTCAAGATGTGGGCATACCAATGATTTATATAGAGGCATTATGGTATTTTCTGTCTTATTATCTATCCTTTTCTTAATGATGCCCAACATTCTTTTCTCTTTTTTGACAGTCGCTGCACATTGAGTGGATGTTTTCAGAGAACTACTCACAGTGACTCCAAGATCTTTCTTGAGTAGTAACAGTTAATTTAGACCCCATTATTTTATATGTATAATTGAGATTGTTTTCCAATGTGCAGTACTTTGCATTTATCAACATTGAATTTCATCTGACATTTTGTTGCCCAATCACCCAGTTTTGAGAGATTCTTTTGTAGCTCTCTGCAGTGTGCCTGAAACTTAACTATCTTGAGTATTTTTGTATCATCTGCAAATTTTGACACCTTGTCTACCCCTTTTTCCAGATCATTTATGAATATGTTGAATAGGACTGGTCTGAGTACAGACTCCTGGGGGACACTGCTATTTACCTCTCTCCGTTCTGAAAACTGATAATTTATTCCAACACTTTGTTTCCTATCTTTTAACCAGTTACCAATCCATGAGAGGACTTTCCTTTTTATCCCATGACCGCTTACATTGCTTACGTGCCTTTGGTGATGGACCTTGTGAAAGGCTTTCTGAAAATCTAAGTACACTATATCCACTGGATACCCCTTGTCCACATGCTTGTTGACCACCTCAAAGAATTCTAGTAGATTGGAGAGACATGATTTCCCTTTAAAAAAAACATGTTGACTCTTTCTCAACAAATTATGTTCATCTATGTGTCTGACAATTTTGTTCTTTACTATAGTTTCAACCAGTTTTTCTGGTACTGAAGTCAAGCTTACCAGCCTGTAATTGCCGTGATCACCTCTGGAGCCCTTTTTAAAAATTGGCAGCACATTAGCTATCCTCCAGTCATTTGGTACAGAGGCTGATTTAAATGATAGGTTACAAACTACAGTTCTGTAATTTCACATGTGCCTGTAACATCTGTGATGTATCTCACTCTGCTGGGGTCATGGCACACTACATGAGCGCTCATGGCAACATCTGCCTGCCGGTAACACGCAGATGTACCATGATAGGAGGTCTGTTGTGCTGCTACATGGCGCTCCATTGCACCGGTTGCAGCAGCAGATGCTGCCGTAAGCCATGCTTTATTCTACACAGGTCTCCTTCTCATGTCCTCGCACCCACCTCCACACTGCTCACTACCTACACCCATGTTTGGAATCCATATAGGGACCATAGCTCAAAGAAGATGAGGTTACTTACCTGTAACTGGAGATTCTTTGAGATGTGTGATCCCTATTTGGATTCCAATACCCACCTTCTGTCCCCTCTACTGCAGACTGTACTGCTTCACGGTAAGAGGGATACTGAAGCAGCATCGACCCTAGTGGTCTGTTATAGCTTCGGCAGTGAGCATGAGGGGGACGCATGGCTCACATGTAGGTCAACAGGCACTGTTATAAAAATCTTCCTGCACATGGTGTACATGCACACACCACGTTTGGAATCCAAATAGGGATCACACATCTCGAAAAACCTCCAATTACAGGTAAGTAACCTTCTCTTGTCAGTGCATTCTTTCAACAAATGCTGTAAAAGAGTTGTTTTGACCTCCTCTAATGCTGCTTTTGAACAAAGGATTCTTTGATCTTTCTTTAGTTTCTTTCTGCATAGATCTTACAATAAAAATAAAACCATACTCTTTATTTTCTGGATTTTTATTAGTTCTGTCCCCAAGAGATCTATTTTCCCCCTCCTGCTAATGAAGGATATTTGCTACTTCCTACCGATATAGGACTGATAGAGCAGTGGGTACTCATAAAGGAAGGTAAAATTAGTTTCCTTACTCATAATTTTATTCTCCCAATTTGGATATTTAATGCTGTATTATAATCTGCTGTGTGCTTATCTATTAGATTGGTTGTGCTTTCCTCTGGGTTTACTTCAATTGTATTGATATGGTGGTATCTGCAGAGAGATAACATTGCTATATCTTTATCTGAATTGGCTGTTCAATTTGTTTCTCAAATATGTGTTTCTGCTGGGTTTAAGTTGTCTAACAGTCCCTAGTTTTGTTTCTCAGTCAGAGTAGTAGCTCTGGAAATGAGCACACTTAGGCCTAGTCTACACTACGCGTTTAAACCGATTTTAGCAGCGTTAAACTGATTTAACACTGTACCCGTCCACACTACAATACTATTGATATAAAGGGCTCTTTAAATTGGTTTCTGTACTCCTCCCTGACGAGAGGAGTAGCGCTAAAATCGATATTACCATATCGGATTAGGGTTAGTGTGGCCGCAAATCGACGGTATTGGCCTCCGGGCAGGGCCTTTCCTGTTTACCTGGCCAATCTCAACTCAGATGCAGCGGCCAGGTAAACAGGAAAAGTCCCACAAAATTTTGATTTTCATTTCCTGTTTGCGCAGCGTGAAGCTCTGATCAGCACGGGTGGCAATGAAGTCCCAAATCCAAAAAGAGCTCCAGCATGGACCGTACGGGAGATACTGGATCTGATCGCTGTATGGGGAAACAAATCTGTTCTATCAAAGCTCCTACAGAAGATGAAAAGCCAAAGCGTTTGAAAAAAAAATCTACAGGCTACACAGTGCTGCGTGACAAGCGTAATGGGAAGCCAGAGACTCAAATGAACGCTCATGGAGGGAGGGAGGGAGTACTGAGGACTCCAGCTATCCCACAGTCCCCAGCAGTCTCCGAAAAGTATTTGCATTCTTGGCTGAGCTCCCAGTGCCTGTAGGTTCAAACACATTGTCCGGCGTGGTTCAGGGAATAGCTCGTCAATTTAATCCCCCCCCCCACGTGAAAGAAAAGGGAAATAAATCATTTCTTGACTTCTTTCAATGTCACCCTATGTCTACTGAATGCTGCTGGTAGACGCGGTGCTGCAGCAGTGAAGAGCAGTATCCGCTCCTCTCCCCTCCCCGGTGGCAGACGGTGCAGTAGGACTGGTAACCATCCTTCTTATCAACCCGTGAGCGCTCCTGGCTGGCTTCAGGTGAGGCTGGCTGGGGGCGCCTGGGTGAAAATAGGAATGATTCCCGGTCATTTCCAGTAGATGGTACAGAATGGCTGGTAACTGTCTTCATCATAGCATCTGGGGGCTGAGCTTCAATCAATGTGCTTAGTGTGGCCGCGTGCACTCGACTTTATACAATCTGTTTTATAAAACCGGTTTATATAAAATCGGAATTATCCCGTAATGTAGACGGACCCTTAGTAAGGCATTGTAAGTTGGTGAGCTGGCATTAATTAACATAGAGTGCACAAGAAGTCTCTGTGGCATGGGTTTAAAGGCAGACAATGCATTAGTCCAGGAGTGAGAGAGCAGCGGTTACCTGTTTGAATGTAAAAAATATATTTAAGGAAACTACTCTCCATGCTTTCCGCTTATGTGAACAGTTGTCCCATGTCTAGTGCCTGTGTATTTCTCTTGTTCAAATTGTAAACTATGGGCAAAAGGACTAAGACTTTTTAAAGCAGTGACCGGTGACTTTGGGCGCTTCAATATTTTGATGTTTAATGTTGGGACCTGCTTTTCTGAAGGTGAGTGCTCAAAACTTTCTGAAAATGGCTGAAGTTGGGCCCCCAAAATCACAAATAGTTTTTTAATATTTTGGCTGTGAAGTACCGGAAATGGGTGACCGGGGTTGGATCACTTGATGATTACCTGTTCTGTTCATTCCCTCTGGAGCAGCTGGCATTGGCTACAGTCAGAAGACAGGATACGGAGCTAGATGTAACTTTGGTCTGACCCAGTCTGGCCGTTCTTATATTCTTACTATATGAATTTATGGTTCTATAATATCTTTTGTAATGGTATTTATGCATTTGGTTGTATTGAAAGTAGGAGCTCACCCACAACTTATGTAAGTGACTTCTTCAGGTATATATGCTTCAGGTATATATGCTTCAGGTATCTATAGGCTAACAGTCCTATATATGGTTCTAATGTAGTCTTTTTAAGAAATTTTTAGTGCAGAAGCATACTTTCCTAATTCTAGGTAGGCCAGCGTCTCTTAGCTTTTCTCCCTTTCTGGGTTCTTGTAACTGATGAATGCACTCCATCTTTAGTAGTAGTAAAATTATTTCAAGAGTATTCGTAACTGGAAAAATCAAAGGAATAAATTCACACCATACCAAAATCTACCACATTCTAGTGTTATGCTTGTTTAAACCCTTTTTATACGGGCAAAGGACCAGTGTATTAAAAACATTTACTTTCATCCTTCGCAAGTCATTAAGGATCTGATCAATGGCTCATTGAATTTAGTGGAAAAATTCTTATTTACTTCAGTGAGATTTGGATAAAGCTGTAATTGAGCTGTAGAAACTTCATTTACATCTCTAGAAAGAGGAGGAAAAGGGCACAAAATTCTATTCCAGATTGTCAGCTGGATTTTATTTTTATATATAATATGTATATAAAAATTCAACTAGCAGTCTGGATTAGAATTGTATATATCAATTATATAAAAAATCAAGCAGCTGTCGAAACGGTGTAGCTTCTTTGCTGATTGAATGCCAGTCAGATTGTGGACCAGGGACCCCCTTGTGCTAGTCACTGTTCAAACACAAATCCTTAAGTTGGTCAGGCTGGATGTTCTGTCTGTGTCCATCATTGGTGATCTTACCACACTACTGAGGCTTTTGGTGACCGTGTGATTCAGGGCCGCCCCAGAGGGGGCGGGGGGCAAGTGGGGCAATTTGCCCCAGGCCCTGGGCCCCACAGGGGCCCCCACAAGAGGTTTTTGGGGCCCCCGGAGCATCTTACTCTCTAGGGCTTCGGCGGCGGGGGTTCTTCCGCTCCAGGGTGGAAGGACTCCCCACTGCCGAATTACCACCGAAGCGGGACCCGCTGCCGAAGTGCCAGGTCTTCAGTGGTAATTCGGTGGTGGGGGGCCCCCACCGCGGGTCTTTGGGGCACGTCAGCGGCAGGTCCCGGAGTGGAAGGACCCCCCGACCGCTGAATTACTGCCGAAGCTGGGGCCCCCGCCGCTGAAGTCCCCAGGCCCGCTGAATCCTCTGGGCCACCCTGATTTGATTGCTGGCTGTGCAGCTGCATTTCCTGATAAATATGCTTTGTAACTCTTTGGTTTTTCATCCTAAAATGTCCATACCAAGAAAGCTGCTAAAACCAAACCAATGCTGATAGAGGTAATTACTGGGTTCAGCTATGAATATCCCCATTGCTGCTCTTTCCTGCCACTTATTATGATGCAACTGACAAAGATGACAAGCACTGAAAATGTCAGTCCATCACTGTTGAGACTTTCTAAGCACCCAGGTTTCATTGTTGCACCACAAAGTTGGTAAAATTGGGGTTCTATAAATTTACAGTTTCTTGTCAAGCTTAATGTCATGACATCTCCACAGAGGAAGTTGAAAGGCCCAGAACACGGCAGTGGCTGTTGCTGTATAAGCATCTTCATCTGTTGAACATCCTCTAGCATGGTCTGTGATGGTTCCCAGGTATTTAACAATTGCCTCCCTGCCCAATATCATGCCCAGATAGGTTAATAGTGAGCTTGAGGCTGCTTGTGGTCATAGGCAGGGACTTAGTTTAATCTAGTTTAATAACTAGACCAATGAACGTTGCTTTTTGCCCAAACACATCAGCTATAGCAATTCACCAAACTGAGACAAGAAGGCAATATAATTAGTTTGAGGTTTAGAAGCAAAATGATATTCAGCTCAATGCCATTTGAAAGTGCCTCCTAGTCTTATCCATCAACCAACGAATGCTGATACTGAACAGTGATGGTGACAGGAATCAGCTTTGCTGAACTCCCATAGAAATAAGAAACCATGCTGTATATTTACTATTATCTTGAACACAACTTTCTCTTCCTTTTGTAGAGCTCTTCTATTAATAACTGCCTTTCCATGGACGCTGAGTTGCTTCCTTAGATCCTACAAGTTGCTCAATGCAGTGAATCAAAGGCCTGACAGAAGTCCTATAAACAGTGCTGTGCACAGGTTATTAAATTCAGCTGTCATCTCAAAAAGTTGTCTCAAGATAAAGATCTGGTTAATAGTAAAATTAACAGATCCAAAGCTGCATTGAGTATGCAGACCTTCTCCAAAAAGTGCATCGTTGATATGAGATATTATTAACACAGAAACTTTCTGTGGAACTGACTGTAGTATAATAGCTCTATAGTTGCTACACTTGACTTTATCACCTTCTTTGAACAGCCAACATATATAGGACTAACAAATTGTCTACTTGCTGCAACTGAGTGGCAGACAAATATTAAGAGGTGTATGTTCTTTCTTAGCAGCTTAGATCTCCTCAGAGATTAGCCATTTCTTGAGATTTGGCAGTAGTCCTTGAAGGCCTCAAATTTCCGTTTTGAGACAGTTAATGTATTTGATTTTTTTGAAATTCCCTTAATCTAACCTTAGCTTTCTTATCGCTGTCACATTATCTAGTACAGTGGGAATAGCTCAAGGCTGTGGTGGTAACCAAATATAATGTATATTGTGACAGACCCAGGCCAGTGGGATACAGGAGTCTGGTAGAGGGCAAATATACTGGTCACTGGGTGAGTAGTTTTCTGTTCCCTGAGTGACCAGAGCAGGGTCTGCACTAGAGTAGTCAGGAACTTGCCAGAACCAATTAAGGCAGACAGGCTGATTAGAACACCTGCAGCCAATCAAGGCAGGCTAATTAGGGCAACTGTGTTTTAAAAGGAGCTCTCTCCAGTCAGATGGGGAGGAGCCAGAGGAGAAGTGCGTGTGAGGAGCTGGGAGCAAGAGACACAAGGAGCTGAGACTGAGAGGGTGTGCTGCTGGAGGATTGAGGAGGACAAGCGTTATCAGACACCAGGAGGAAGGTCCTGTGGTGAGGCTAAAGAAGGTGTTTGGAGGAGGCCTTGGGGAAGTAGCCCAGGGAGGTGTAGCTGTCACACAGCTGTTACAAGAGGCACTGTAGACAGCTGCAAATCCATAGGGTTCTGGGCTGGAACCTGGAGTAGAGATCGGGCCCGGGTTCCCCCCAAACCTCCCAACTCCTGATCAGACACAGGAGGAGTTGATCCAGACTCTGGGGGAGATCACTGAGGTGAGCAAATCTGCCAATAAGCGCAGGACCCACCACTGTAGAGGAGGAACTTTGTCACAACATATTAAGATGAATAGATTTTTCTTATCAAAGAATACTTTGAAATTTCATGTGAACTTTAAAATCAGATTGATGTTCATTCAAAAAATACTTTGATGGAGCTAGATATCATCACTAAAGCAATACATGTCTCTCTGTCTTCAGACCTGTTGGTGTGTGACACAAGCAACTGAAACGTTTGAGAAATGACATAAGTATGGGACCATTGGGTTTTGTTGCATGGAGTATCTCATTCATTTTTAGCTATGAAACCTGTTAAGGATATTTTCTGCATGAGCCAAATGAACCTGTTTAAAGCAGAAAACTGAAAAAAGGAATTCCATCATGTGCAATGAGAATGGCCTCATTTATTAGTAATCAGCACGGTTTCAGTTCCAGCTCTTGATCACTGTAGCTCTGACCTCTGCCTCTTGAAATGAAGGGAGTTCCTGTTATCCTCCCTCTGTAGATTAGCTACAGGTGTGGGTCATGACACATACTTTGCCAGTGGACTGCATGCTTGTTTACTAGATAGTTTGACCAAGTGGGAAAAGGCATCAAATCTAACTTTTCTCATGTATATTTGCAGTCACCCAAGCCTTCGTGCTATGTTACGCAGTGGAGGCGATGGGATTGGGGAGCTTAGATTGTTTTATGTAGCTGTGACCAGACTCATCTTCTTGGAGAACTCGTGTTCTTTCAGGGTCAGCCCTACAAAGGTGGAAGCAGGAGTTAAGGACTCTTTTTTGTAGCTGAACCAATCCAATTTCTTTTAAAGGGGCAGGATTGAGTAGTCAAATGTGACTATATTCCTATGCCACTGTTGGGCAATAGCACAGTATAATAATAGGAGGATCTGCCATTATGCAGATCATCCTGTCTGTCCTCCTTTATAGAGCTAGGAGGCTAATTCAGCTACTAGTTTGGAGAAGCTGTGCAACATTGGGGGAACAGAAGGATTCTTTACCCTCTTCCCTCTGTAGAGTTCCCAGTGCCCATGGAAGTGACTAGAGTGGGGGTAGGATTTTGCAGTAACTGAGAAGATGCGTGGCTTGTAGTAACTCTGTGAGCTCAGATCAAGTGTGAGTAGTCTTTTGGCTTATCTAAGGCCGTGATCAAGTGTCTTGATGTTTTTGGTCTTTTAGCCTCAAGATGAAAACCTTGTCTGTGTCTCTGGGACCTGGAAGTAAAAACATTATTTAAGTTATATCTAGGATTTGGTTTTTACTAAAGTTTTAATCATCTGTTTGTACATTTGACCTGATTAAGTCTGTTACAATATCTATTTTCAGCAAAATATTTCAGAATGGAGTTTTAATGTATCCTAAAATGCATGCAGTGATATAGGGTAATATTTAACCAGAAGTTTGTTTATTTGTTGCTTTCTAGTGATCCTCCTCTTCATACTTGCTAGTATAAAGTAGATTAGAAATGGTATAGAGGGACATGAGGCTAGGGTCAGGCATGGAAGTTTAAGTTAGACTAAAGACTTTTTCCACATAAGCAAATATTTGCTCAAATTCATGACCCGAGTTCCATCAGGCTTTTAAATACTGGCTTGGTAAATACTGGTTTACTGTGGTAGTCCTATCTGTAACCCTTTTGTAGTATAACAAACTGAGAAATTCATAATCCTTTCATGTTACAAAATTGTAATGCCTAGCTTTTCAACACACAAAATAAGTTTAAAAGGCATCATTATCTCCTTCTCCCCTACTCGCACTCCCTTGAGGTAGAAACCTTACTTATAGCATTTCATTAGCTCCAGATTATGAATGTTCCTCTTCATCATTCTGAACTCAGCTAAAAATCAACATCAAGTGGACACTTCCATTACTGAGCCAAAACTTGAATAGCTAGTATGGGGAGAGCTGGTAGCACTGCCAGATAAGGTTGTTTGAAACTTCTCATTATAAATCTGGTTTCAGTTGCTTGCAATGTCTACCTCATTTTCACTATGTAGGCTGAACTATTGTATTCTGGAGGTCTGCCTTAGATTGATTTTATTTATATTTTTGGTGTAATAGTGGGGGAATTTCAGCTAAAACAGTTCAGCCAGTTTTGACAAAGAGATTTGGAAAAATACTTTGTTTTGCTCTTGTTAAAATAAATTCTTATGACTTTTTCTTTGAAGTGTGGACTTGACTTTGTAGCCTGGACATGAAATTTGGCAGACAGGACGACTTTTTTGTTGTGAATAAGCCTTCCATGATCCCCACGAAAATCCACTCAAAATTGACCAAGTTGAGTTTTTGAAAATCACAGTTGTATGTGCGCAGCAGAGATTTGTTGTTTTTTAGGAGCTGAAATCTCTGACGATTCTGCCTTCATGGCTTGAGCCTCTCAGAGCTCTTGCCTGTGACAGGGCTGTGCATATGCCATCCCCAAAGAGCAACTGAGCATACTCCATGCCTTTATAGCTCTGTTAGAAACAGATAGTTAAGGGTTAATGCCTCTTTTACCTGCAAAAGGTTAAGAAATTCACCTAGCCTAGCTGACACCTGACCAGAGGAACCAATGGGGGAACAAGATGTTTCAAAAGGAAGGAGGGAAGTTTCCTTTGTTTAGAGTCAGTTTCAGTTTCAGCCGGAGTGGAAAAGATCAAGAAACCAGCCTCTTATCAGAGTAGTAAGTTTTAGAAAGGAATAAATAGGTTTATGTTTATTTTCTTTTGTAACTTGTCTTTGTGCAATTAGGGGAATTATCAAATTGGATATTCTTGTGTGTATTAAGGTTTTCGCCCAGGGGAACATCCTGTGTTTTAAATCTGTTGTCTGTGAGATCAGCTTATATGCTGTCTCCCAGAGGTTTTTTTCTTTTACCTTTCTTTTCTTTAATTAAAAGCCTTCTTTTTAAGAACCTGATTGATTTTTCCTTGTTTTAAGATCCAAGGGGATTGGATCTGGACTCAGCAGGAATTGGTGGGGGAAAAGAGGGGGGATGGTTAAATTCTCCATGTTTTAAGATCCGAGGGATTTGGATCAGTGTTCACCAGGGACTTGGTGGAGGAGTCTCTCAAGGCTATCCAGGGAGGGGAAGGTTTTGAGGGGGAAAGAGATTTTTCCAGGTAACTCAGAAATCTGGATGGTGGCAGCGAGACCAGATCTAAGCTGGTAGTTAAGCTTAGAGGTGTTCATGCAGGTCCCCACATCTGTATCCTAAAGTTCAGAGTGGGGGTGAGACCTGTGACAAGCTCCTACATGTTACTGGACAGCAGATACACTATCCTCACAGAGTGACTGAACGTACTCTGGACCAGGCCTACAGTGGCAAGCCAAACTTCTCCTGTAAAAGCTGTGCTCCCAGCTACTTTGGGCGGGCCGATTTGAGAGCAGGGAGCCTCTGTCTGATGTGTTCTCAGTGACCCCTTCTCCCCACTGACTCCTAGGCAGTATGGAGGAGGAAGCTGTCTGATTTGAATACAGAAGTGACAAATGATGGACTAAGGGAGCAGATGTAAAGCAGTATATTTGGGACTATGAGTCAGAGACTGGGAGTGGAAGAAGAAACTGGGACTGGATTGGCTGGGCAAGGAAACTGGTACTGAGAGGCCGGGAGGCGAGGTGGAGAGGGCAAGATGAACTGGTTGGTCGAGGAAACTGGGAGCCAGTGAAGGAATATTGTGCACGTGTATGAAGGTGTATGTGAGTAGGATTTATTGCGCAAGCAAACTTTAATTGGGATGAAAAGCTTGAGTGGAGACTAGTAGTAGAGTCAGGGAGAATGGGACTGGTGAAAGAAACATGACAGACAGGTTGGAGAGGATGGAGCATGAAGGGTCAAGCTTGGAGGATATGGGTAGAACAGTCTGTGCCCTAGAGTGCACACTCCTCCAGAGCCTAGAATGGAAGTCAGAATTCCTGAGTTCTACCATTCTTCTGCTGTTTCATATATCTGTGAAACCAACTGGCGAAGTGTTTCATATCCCTGTCTAGTGGTAGTCCACATAGAGGATGACAACCTATTACTGTATCATTTGCTCTGTTAGCTCACGTGGCAGATGTCAGTGTGGTGGATCTAAAGGTTCGAACCCTGCTGATGAGCCATGTGTCAATATGATGCCACATGATGGAATTTCTGTTTTTTTCAGTTTGCTTTTTAAAAACCCGGAGAATTAGTGTCATAAAATTAACATGAGAAGAACATTATTAAGGTTGCAGAGCCTCTCTAATATGGCAAATGTTTTTCACAGTACCCTTAAAGTAGCCTGTTTAAGTTTCTTAAAGTTTGGCAAGTGTGTTAATGTCCTGTTAGAACATTGTTTTATATTTTTAGTGTGAAAATACCTGTTTTACTTTTTGTTACAAGTTTCCTTATAAATTTCTGTAATATTGTTTGACTTAAACTTGTTCCTTTTGTGCTGACAATACAGTGCAGTGCATTAGTGTCATCCGTGGAGGATCGAGCTGTGCATACCAACACTATGACAACTTGTTTCTCATTTTTGAGTCTGTAGGCAGTGTATTTCGTTTTACACAATGGTAGCGCTGTTGAAATGCCACTACATTGGTATAGAAGTACACATTTCAATTCATTTTTTTCCCAACATGATCTGGGTCTCCTCTTCTTCTTTTTTTTTTTTTTTTTAAAGTAGGTGTCCTGTTTTGATAAGTATCAGAGGGTAGCCGTGTTAGTCTGGATCTGTAAAAGCAGCAAAGAATCCTGTGGCACCTTATAGACTAACAGACGTTTTGGAGCATGAGCTTTCGTGGGTGAATACCCACTTCCTCAGATGCATTCTTTGCTGTTTTGATAAATTACACTAATAATTAAAACTAAGTTATTTCTATAGGCTTCTCAGTTGTGACCAACTGAGCAAAATAAAGAAGTGGGCTGAGATTTTTGTTCCTGACCTGATAGTATTAACAAGATGTAGTAATGGATATGAAACAGAAACATAATTTGATATGCATTTATACAGGTTTTTAAATAATTATGATGTGATTTTAACAAAACTAGAGGGTCAAATATTGCAGTCCTTGCTCACTTGCCTTACATTCGTAGTTTAAGATGGCATTTCTGTTTTAACAGTACTTGTATTCAGCTGCATATGACTCTTCAATAAAACTGTCTGTTGAGCTATAACTTCTGCTTGGTTATAGCCCAGAAGTAAGTTTACTTTAGAATAGTCTGATAGCTCAGATGTGCAAACTGATATTTGTTTGTATGCATATATTTAATATATTAATATATATTTCTGAATATATACTGTGCATTCAGTACAAGGTTTTTATTTTTATTCAGTCTTCTGGAGGGTTTTTAGTGAGATGGTTTATTACTAAAAAGCTAAAAAAAATTGAATTGTTTAATATTTTTGCACATGGTTAACTCAAACATCACATGTGTTACATACATTTTGTTTTGTTAGAAGAAACTTTTCTTTGAATAAAAGATTTTGGAGGTTTGAAAGTCGTATGTTGTTGGTAGAAAAGTGTAATTTTAAACTGTTAGGTGCCAACTAATTTTATGTTAAGAATTATTAAAATATTGAGTCCGAAGAAACAAGAAATGGTAGGCCAGCTCTTACTGATTTTTTTTCTTTTATTGCCATATCAGGGACGTAACTCCTGCTATTTTAGTCACAGGCATTCTTTTACGTATCTTAGCAGACATCATTTTTAAAACCAAGCAAAATAATCATAATTATTGACCATGGCTATTTTATTATTAAAGAAAAGAAAACACATTAAGTGAAGCAACACGAATGGCAACACAACTGAGAAACTAGTTCCTTCCTTTGTAATCTTCTGTATGTCTCTGTCTCTCTATGGAGAGCTTTTGGACTTCTTTGAGAGTGGATCTCATCTGGTGTCATTCTTTGTTTGATAAGACTAAAGTATATTGTTTCCCAAAATTTTTGTGAATCCAGTCTTAATATCTTATTAGATAACTAAACTGTTACAACCGGGCATCAAAATTTACGGGAAGGCGAGACCTAGTCTGGTTATGATGAATAACCAGCCAGTGTAGAATTGGGCAAAGTAATCTTAACTGAATCCTATGAAATCTACGAAAATATTTAAATCATTTATTTAGAATAAGCCATTTAAAGACTTGTCTCAGGAAAGATCATATAAAAGTATTAAGAAACTTAGATACAGTTAAATTCCACTCTTTTTCTGTATACCAATGTTTAATCCTCATCTCCTTACCAGGAATTACATGGTCTAACCATTTGGTGATTAACAAGAGAAATGGTTAGTATAGGGTTGCCAAAATTTTAATTTCTGAAAACCAGACACAGCAGCAGGAGAGCTGGAACCTCCCTCATCCCTACCTCTTCCTTCAAAGTTCTGCCCCTGCTCGTCTCTTCTCCTGATGCCCTTCCCCTGTCACTTATTGCTTCCTCCCTTCCTCCTTGCTCAATCCTGTGCACTTCTTTCCCCCTCCCGCCCCCAGCTGCACTCCCTCTGGTCCAGGGCTAGTACGGGAACCTGCCTGCCCACAAGATGCAGGTAGGAGCAGGGGCTGGTGTGGGTTGGTGACCCAGTGCCTCCTCCCTTCCCTCCCCATGGTAACTGGACTTTTGGTGTCTGGTCAGTACGTTTCCCCTTTCAACTGGACTTTCTGGTTGAAAACTGAACACATGGCAACCCTAAGTTAGTAACTTAAATTACAACAGCACTTTCATTTTCCAACAAAGTTATTACAAGAGTTTTAAAATCTGATCCCTTAATAGTGTCTGTCTTAACTTTCTCTCACCAATCCCTGATGAAGTTTTGGGCTGGCTTCTTTTTGAGTCTTCTCTTTCTTAGCTGTCTGTAGTAGCTTGCTTGCAGAGATGACCCAGCTTTATATCAGGATCAAATAGATTTTGTAATATATATGGTTACCATTTTTTGAATGTCACCAAAATAAATACCCAGGTAATAAAAGGATGACGAAACAGAAATACATCTCTTAAAAGTAATAGACAGGTTATGAATAAGATTTACTAATATTTGTTTGGAAAATATATATATGTTAATATTGATTTTAAAAAAATCTTCCCTAGAGCAGAGATTCTCAACCTTTTTCTTTCTGAGGTCCCCTCAACATGCCATAAAAACTCCATGGCCCACCTATGCCACAATAACTGCTTTTCTGTATATGAAAGCCAGGGCTGGTGTTAAGGGGTAGCAAGCAAGGCAGTTGCCTGAGGCCACGTGCCACAGGGGCCCCGAGAAGCTACATTGCTCAGGCTTCAGCTTCAGCCCCAAGTGGCAGAGTTCAGGACCTCGAGCTTCAGCTCCCTATGGCAGAGCTTTGGTTTTCTGCCCTGGACTCCATTGAGTCTAATGCTGGCCCTGCTTGGCAGACCCTCTGAAACCTGAAACCTGGATCCCTAGTTGAGAACCACTGCTGTAGAGCATTGTGCTTGACCTCAGTAGAGTTCACTAACTGGGATATAATCTTTATAGTTACCTACAATAACTTCCTAATAGAGAGATACTCTGGCTGGAAAAACATTTAGACCACAATTCTGTTGGTAGAACTAAATTTTGAGCTGGAGACTATTATGTAGAGGTCAAGTCATTATAGCTTTGACCTATCATGCTGGCATTTTTTCCTGTGTGTACTTAAAACTTAGTATGAAAGAATTAGCTAAACTGAATCTTGTGCTCACAATTACAGGGAAGCTTTTTGAAAATGCACATTAGCGCTAGCCATAACAAAGCAGATGTATTGAGTAATCTGTTTTACTTTAGTACTTTCAGAGCAGGAAAAAATGCTGCTTTGCTTAATCCAGAATTATAACTGCACTTTACTGGCACAATTATGGGACTAACTGCACTTCTGGCCCCTTTTTTGGCCTTGGAGTGTGCCCCTCAGGTTTTAGTTGTCTTGCTGTTGCCTGTCTTGCAATGGAATCTCTCTATTCCCCCACCGTTAGAACTGCATCCTGGTACAACCCACTGTCAGTCACTTATTACTCTGTAGGCCCATCTTGGTTTGGGCACCTACTTGATCTTCTCTTTGGAAACTGTGATCAGTGATGCTTACCAACAGCCTTCTTAAAACAAAGTATTTTTATTTAGGAGCTAGAACACAGCATTAGAGAAAAAGGTTATTAAAACAGCCTTTGTGCATATTTAGTCTCATCTAAGCTTATGCTTCACTACGAGCGAAGGTAGCTTTTTCTCTTCAGTGAATTCACGTTTCTTAGACAGCCGAGATCCTTTTGTGGATGTCTCATTCTAGTCTGAGAACCCCTTACCCCTTTCAAACTGATTTGGGTGTTGCCTAGGAGAGCAACACTGTTGTAAACCTCTGTGTACAAAGTATAGCCTAATCATAGCTGGAAGAAAAATGTGGCAAATCTCTCTACTCCCCGCCCACCCCTGAACGAAATAAATTCTGTGCGCCATAGTCACAGCTTCTGTGAAAAGATGCAGTTCTGAACTCTGTCAGTTCTGAATTTGGTCAGTTGACTTGTTTGAAAAAACATGTATTATTTATCAGTCAAGTTGCTGTCCTAGCAGCTGTAACGTGGATAGAGCACCATCATTATCCACTTCTCACAGTCTACTTCAGTCTCGCAATTCTTGTGAAAACACAGTACATTGACATTTACAGTAATCTTGCTAAGAATCCCTTGGAGCAGGTTTCTTGACATCTTAAAATATTCTTGTACAAGAATACTGTAATGGTACTTTTATGGCCTTCACACAGTAGTATCTGAGGGACCCCCATATAATTTAAAAAGATTAAAAATAAAAACTGTTCCATGGCTTATGCAAACATTGAAACACGGATGTGTGTGTGTATGTGTGTTTTTAGTTGGGACACTGATTAAAAGTACAGGCGAGGAGAGCTATCATAGAAGATTAGGGTCAGAAGAGATCACAATAGGTCATCTAGTCCAACTCCCTGTTCAAAGCAGGACCAACCTCAACTATATCATCCCAGCCAGGGCTTTGTGAACCCGGACCTTAAAAACCGTAACATTAAAAAAAGCTATGCTCAAATGTGGGATGCATTTGGTTCTGAATGCTGTATGCTCCGTTTTTATATTTACGTGAATAGGTTCTGTAGTCTAGGTCCAATTCTTGTGCAAGTTCTCTTCTGCACTCATGAGGCTCCTCCTTTTGGTCGGCAATTTCATTGTTCTATTGGAATATAGCTGCTGAGGGAGGTCAGAGCTGTAGAGAGAGAAGTGATCTCTCAGGTAGCTAAGGTCAATCCCATGGAGAACTTCAAATATTAGTACAGCAACCCTGAACAAGAATGCATATTTAAGTGGGGAGCCAATGAGCAAGTGGAGCCATTAGGGTAACACATTCACTGCAATCTATATTGCTGAGTTTGTACTTCTACATTTTGTACTAAACTGGAGCTTTTTAGGGTTAAAGACTTCGTTCTTAGGTATGAGAAGCAGTTTTTGAGCACAGCAAAGAAAGTGGTATGTGCATTATAGAACTTTATATATGGTTCTCCAGGTATTGTGTAATCTTTTAAAAGATTTATTTTTTAAAAACAATGTAAATTCTCTCCCTGTCCCTCAACCCCATATTCAGTTGATTATAAACATATCCTAGAAGCAAATCAGAGGAAGAAAGTGTTGCATTAGGCTGATGCCACTTGCAGTTTTCCTGAATTGTTTGTTTTAATGGAAAACTATTTAGTTACAGAATGCTGATGAAAATTGATTTAATTGTTTTCTGGCTCTGTAGTAGCACATGTGCTGGTAACACACACACACACAAGCATCCTCCTACCTCTTTTAAATTAATTTACTTTTACAATAGATTGTGTTTCACCAGAGACATTCACGTTTGCTGTACTTTCATCAACACAACTATAAAGTATTCTTATATTAAATTATACTAGAGGCAAGTGGATGTGAATATCTATATTTTAAAATGCTGTAATACAGCTACCAATTGCAGGAGTGCAAATAACTTAAAAGTTGCACAAAAAATTGCTAAGAGACATCTCTGGTGGAAATCCTGTGACCGGACATGTCTTCCATTACAGATTTGTTGTGTAGTTCTTCAGTTCTTCTACCATCTTCTTAACTAAACAACACTACCACTATTCCATTAGTGGAATGGAGAGTGTGCTTACAAAACTTGTAGATGACAGCTGTGACAGGGCAGTTTCCTGCAATATACTGGACAGACCTTATTGAATTAAGTTTTAAGATCACAGGAGTTCATTGTACTGAAAATACAAATGTACATGCATTATTGTGGGATTGTATGTAACATCTCTGAGGGGTGTGGGAATGGAAGAGACATAACTAATTCCAAGAATTATTTGAAACCATGTGCCAGGTGAGTGAACTTTTTAAGTTAAGTGGATTTTTAAGGAAATCCCTGGAAATTCCCTTCTGGAAATGCAAGAACTCAGCCTTTTGAAGCTTTACCCTCAGGAGTGGACCTTTGTCTGCTTATCACCAGTTACAGGAGGACAAGATCAAAGCATAAAAGAGCAATTCTCAGATTCCTGAGTGGGCTTGTTCTGAGCTAACAGCTATTATGAACTTGTGACCACAGGAAAACCCACTGATAGAGTATAAAAGACTGATTCCTCTGAGAGCTCTTACTGGTGTTGAGGTGATCTCTGGTAAACATTAGCATGCATGTAGGTTCTTTAATTATTTTAATGTTTTCTCTGTAATATTTTCACCTTAAGAATAAATGTTCTTGCTTAAAAAACGCTTTGTGGTAGCTATTTTCCAACTTTTTGCTGTCTCCAGTAGGGAAGAGTTTTTTTTTTGTTTTTTTTCCCCTCTTGCTCAACCACACATGACTTTATTTAAAAAGTTTAATAGCTACTGCTTATAACCTAGCCTGTGGCTGGAAGGGGCTTCCTCAAAGTCTTTAAAGCATCTGAGAGCAAGACAAACAAATCTTGCAGACATAGGAATTAGTTGCCACTCAAGACTAAGGCCTTATCTACTCAAAGTTGCACCAGTTTTACTTTGTCATGACCACACGTGCCTTGAACTTGGATCTGTGGGGATCCCAGTCAGCTGATGCCTCCTTGCTTTCACCCAGCTGCTTACTACCATCTGATTGGGTGGAAAGACCATGAAACCTGAAGCTACATCAGGGAAGCCTCCCTTGGGCCCTGGCTGGAGGAAGACTGGGACCTCTGATTGGTCAGGACTTCTTTTTTAAACCCAAAGAGAAGCACACTAAGTTGTGTGCACAACTGAACTATACCTGATTGCTGCTCAAAACCCTCACCTGGCACTACAGACTCCTTAATCCTCAGCATCCTGACCTTGGCCTGACTTCTGGTGACCCAAATAGTGCCTGACCCTGTCTGGATTAGTTCAGTTGGGTCCAGCCTATTTCCGAGGATCCTGAACATGGCTCTCTTGAACCAGGTTTCGGAGTGGTAGCCATGTTAGTCTGTATCAGCAGAAAGAATGAGGAATACTTGTGGCACCTTAAGAGACTAAATTTGTAAGTCTCTAAGGTGCCAAAAGTACTCCTCATTCTTTTTGCTGAACCATGTTGTTAACCACTCAACCTGGCTGCCTACTTACTGGCCCTACAGTTTGTGTGGATCACAACTCCAAGAGATAGGCCCAGTGAAAGAACGAGGATGGTGTCATTCGGTCAACTTCAGATCCAAAAAGAACTGGGCTCCCTGAAATGGGCAAACTTGCCTTTTGGTGGACAGCCAGCAACCACAGGCTCAAGCTGCATAATTGAACACTGAGAACCAACTGTTGCAGGAGCGGATGAGCAAACTCTGCACTGAAAATACAGTGCTGTGGGCACAACCCATGGCACAACCCTGAAAAGTGTCTTCCAGTACCCCTGCTGGAATGATTTGATGGTAATCATCAAAGGTTTCTGGGTTTCATGAATCAGTGTTACCTTCAGTTCTTACTCAGTTTCCAGTCCTGCGCTTTTGACCAGGCCAAAGTAGGCATGATAGCTAGTCAACTGTCTGGGGAAGTGTTGAATTGGGCCTCCCCATTGTTGGAGGGCATATTCTGGTATTGTTAAAAAAGACATTTTCTTTAGTCGATGTTGACCCTCATTGTGTCCACTTGGCAAATGCTGCTTTAAGGAAGTTGCAGCAGGGACATTTCCACTGGCTTATCACAGACACTGAATGGAATGTGGCAGCACAACATCACCAATTTTGATGGGGCCTGTGGGAGGAAATTAAGGATGAGTTGTCCTGGGCCTCAAGTCGAAAGATGCCCCCTTCAAGCCTCCACTCTGATCAGCATCCCAAGAAGGTCTTGTAATTTCAAGTAGCGATCCAACTGTGTGTATCGGAGAGGCTTGATGAATGCCAATACAGCAGGTCCTCATTGGGGGGCAGATAATTTTATAGACATTGCAGTTGCTCACGCCCTGCAAATCACCCTACAGCCTAAGGCCATGACCTGACATCAAGACTGACAGCTTACCTCTACCCTTGGGACCTGTATAATTTTTAAAAAGGGCATTTCCTGCTTTCCCACATAATGTCATTCTTCTTTCATTCATTGAAGCAGTAGATATCAATGCTATGGGAATGAACAATTTTTTAAAAATACAGTTTACCTAAAAGTTTGGTGCAGTAGCTGGAGCCAAGTGTTAGATCCTTCCAGGAAGTTTATAGTTATTTTCATGTCAGCACGTTAATGCTCCTCCCCAAAAAAAATCTTAGGTAATTATAGTCCAAGAAGAAAATTCAATCACAATTATGACATAATTGGCATCATTGAGATGTGGTGGAATAGTTCACATCTGGAATATTAGTATAGAAGAGTACAGCTTGTTCAGGAAGGACAGGCAGAGAGAAAAGTGAAGAGGTGTTGCCTTGTATATCAAATATGTACACACTTGTGCTGAGGTTGAGACAGATGTGGAGGGCAGACCTATTGAAAGATTCTGGGTAAGGATAAAAGGGGTAAAAGAAAGTGTGATGGTAGAGGTCTACTACAGACCACCAAACCAGGAAGGAGAGGTGGATGAGGCTTTTTTTAAATAAACAAAAATCATCCAAAGCAAAGGTCTTAGTGGTGATGGGGGACTTCCACTACCAGACACCTGTGGAGAAAGTAATCTGTGCCCTGCTGTATTATCACAAGTTCTTGTACTGTGTTAACAGACAAGTTTTTATTACAGAAGGTGGAGAAATTGACTAAAGAGAGGGGCTGCTCTTGATTTGAATCTGACAAATAGGAAGGAACTGTTTGAAAATCTGAAAATGGAAGGCAGCTTGGGTGAAAGTGATCATGAAATGAAAGAGTTCATGATTTCAAGGAATGGTAGGCAGGAAAACAACAGAATGAAGAAAATGAACTTCAAAAAGGCAGATTTTAGCAAATTCAAAGAATTGGTAGGCAGGAGCCTGTGGGAAGTAAGTCTAAGGGGAAAAAAGAATTCAGGAGAGCTGGCGGTTTTGTAAAGAGACATTGAGGGCCCAAGAGCAAACTATCCCAATGCATAGGAAAGATAGGAAGTATCATAAAAGACCACTTCCCTTAACTAGGAGATCTTCAACAACCTGAAGCTCAAAAACAAAAAACAAGTTCATAAAAAAGTGGAAAATAGTTTAAACTACGAAGGATGGCTATATATGAGAAGAAAAGCATGCGGGCAGAAAATTAGACAGGCCAATGCACAAAATGAGATTAAACTAGCTAGGGATATATAGGGTAACACGAAAACATTTTACAAATACATTAAGCCAGAGGAAGACCAAGGAGAGAGTAGGCCCATTATTCAGTGAGGCAGGAAAGACAATAACAAAAACCGCAGCAGTGGCTGAAGTGTTAAATGCCTTTTTTTGTTTGTTTTTCACTAGAAAGTTTAGTAGTGATTGGATGACTAACATTGTGAACATCAGTGTAAATGCAGTAGAATCTGAGGCTAAAATAGGGAAAGAACAAATTGAGAATTACTAAGGGCAGGTCTGCACTATAAATTTACAGTGATGCAACTGCACCACTGTAGTGCTGATGAAGATGCTCTAAGCTGAAAGGAGAGAGCTCTCCTGTTGTCTTAATAACTCCACCTCTGTGAGAGGCGATAGCTATGTTGGCAGGAGAAGCACTTAGGTCAGTATAACTGTCACTCAGGAGTCTAGATTATTCAACTCCCCCCTCCCCCCGAGAGATGTAGCTATGCCGAAGTAATTTTGTAGTGTAGACCAGGGTCAAGAAAAATTAGATGTCTTGAAGTCAGTAGGGCCTGATGAAATACATCCTGAAATACTTAAGGAAGTGGCTAGAGTGATCGCTGAACCATCTCAGAGGATGGGAAGAGGGCAACTATAGTATCTATCTATAAAAAAGGGAATAAGGAGAACCTCGGGAGTTATAGACCAGCTTGCTTAACTTCTGTACTCGGAAAGATAATGGAGCAAATAATCAATATCGTATCAAATGGGATCCTGCAGGGATCTGACCTGGGTCTGGTTAGGGTGACCACACAGCAAATGTGAAAAATCAGGATAGGGGGTTGGGGGTAATAGGAGCCTATATTAAAAAAAGACCCCAAAATTGGGACTATCCCTATAAAATCAGGACATCTGATCACCCTAGGTCTGGTCCTACTCAGAATGCCTTCAGAGCTGGGTGCCCAGCCAACAGCTGCTGCTCTCTGCTCTGCTTTCAGTGCTCAGTGGTGATATATGTACTTGGGGAATGGAGGGGGGTAAACAACTACAGACACAAAGAAGGGGGGCTCGATCAAATAAGTTTGAGAACCATTGTTCGAGATAATACTTAGCCCTGTCTCAATGCAGTGGAATGGACTAGACAAGGTCCCTTCCTTCCTACATTTCTATGATTCCTTATGTATTATTATTATTATTAATTATTTGTTGTGGGTGCCAAATTGAGCATTTTACTTAGTAAGCCAAGTATGATCTCTAGAACTCAGTTTCTATTTCATCTATTGAATCAAATGTCCTGTTTTTGATGGTTTTAATCAGTTTTTAACTAGAGATGGGTCTAAACTGGAACCTCAGATCTTCCTTCTCCCCATACCACTTGGTCCCTGAATATTTGAAGATTGAGACTTAAAGCCTCTAAATAAAACTCTCACTGTATTTTCATCCTGTCAAGATTTAAAAAAAAAAAAAAAAAAAAAAAGATTTTTACAGGTCTTGTTTGTACAAAACCCAAGAGCAGACAGTCTTCTCAGGCATCTGCCATTTTGACCCCCAAATCTTGAGTATTAGTGCAGCTATATTTGCCTCCTTTTGGTAGTAACCCTTATTTTAGGCAAAGTTTAATCAGGATCCAACTCTGATTTGAAAGAAAATGTATATTGTTTAATAGTTGTAGCATTTATGATCTAAAACTGTGTTACCCTCTAAATTTTAAATGGTAGAAAAATGTCTTGAAAGATTGTGGCCAAGAGAATCATTAACTACAAATTAAAAATTTTGCTTAACTATTTTCTAACCCTGTGTTTGGTATCCCAGATCATCGAGACACTGTACATACTTGTCAGATATGTCCTTATTATGTTTATAGCAGCTTTGCAAAATTGTTTTAAAAAAATCCAAATTCTTTTACCAGTTCAAGTGTAAAGTCTTTACCAATCTTATCTCTAGTGATGATAGGTATAGCTTGAGTGGTTTGGGGGTGATTTTGAGTACAGAGTTCTGTTCCATGTTTTGTATCCCTTTAGAGGAGACAGTAATGTCTGTACGTAAGCATACATGGATTACTAACAAAACATTGTAACATAGGTTTATAAATTAAAAAAAAACTCTGAGAAATCAAAAGTAAAGTGAGCTTTTTATGAGATAGTCATATGACCTTCAATACCATATTATCTGAGCACCTCACGGTCTTTAATGAAACAGCCCAGTGAGGTAGGGAAATGAGAGCGCTGTATTGTTTTTTGCTTTTTCAGTTTTATATTCTCCTATCCCACAGTTGACTTTTCTTCTTAAGCACCTTCTAAATGACGGAGCATTGTTCTGGTGTGTGGGGAGATACTTTTGTGTTTGAAAGTCTATGTGCTTTTAAAATTCAGGCACAAAATATTTTATACCATTTTGTAAACAAGAAATATAAAAGCAGCCATTCAAATTTCCTGCTCTAGTGGGAGGATGTGACTTGTACAGGGATGTGACTTGTACATTCCATTTCATTTCATGTGATGTAACTGGTGACATTTAACTCAAGGTTTTCACTGTTTTACTTAACATTCATTTTATAGACCAGCTTAGCTCAAAGATGTGTATAGTGAAAATCTTTCCTGAGAGATGGCAAATAATATTTTATTAAATTGTGGAAAAGAGATGTCATGGTACAGAATGGGTTTCTGCCATAACTGCATGCTCTCCAGATGTTTCAGACCTAAACCTAATTACAAGAGAAATACTTCTAAATGCGCCAGAAAGAAGAAGGATTATCTGACTAGTCTCAATTCCTGGTGAGTGGTTTTAAATGATCAAACTGAATACTTTGCTCTGTCTGTTGGTTCTTTTTTCATGCACTGAAGAATGCTAAATCACTATTATTCAGCACTACTGTTGGTTGCTATTATCATTTCAAGGTTCAAGTTTAGGAGAAGAGCCTGTTTGTTATACTTTTTTTAAAGTTTACTGATTTCATAAACCCTTTTTACTGTTTATGTCAATTTTATTAAAGAAGTAAGTTTGTCTGCTACCTACTTTCAGATCCTAGATTTGATATTGCACAGTGATATTACTTAATGAAACCAACTAAGAGCGTAAGAACAGACCAGATTTTTCTGTGGATAGTTGAACTAGCTGAAATATTTGTTTGAGAGACTTTAATAATTTTTTTTAATAAGTGGTGAGTAATTCTGCTGTTGAAAACTTTCAGTACAGATAACTAATAACACTAAAAGTTTTTTTTTGATCCACACTTCAAATATGTAGTGTGGACTGATGGTTGTTCGTGGTGGTAATATTGCTGCCAGAGTTTTTTTAACCACATATTTCCTCTAGGAACACTCTAGTAAAACAATGAAGTGTGAATGGTCTTCACTGAGGAGAATTCACTAGTAAATATACAGTGTGGTCACAGTGAGAGGTGACAGAAAATGTAGACTCCACGCTAGCCATGAATTGGATGTGGTAAAATAGGAAAGAATACTAATTCTGCTGTGAAGAACGTGGCTTTTAAATTTATTACACATCAGGCAATTCTCCTTAGAGACCGTTGCTTATACCCCAAAACACTTCACACTAGAGGTACCAGATCATAATTACTCTTTCATCTTCATGATCACAAATCATGTCATGCATCTCTTCTGTTGTATGTTGCCTTAAACATACAAGTGAAGTGGAAGATTGGAATGAATTCTAATAGTTCTGAAAAATGATTATTTAAAAAAAAGGTTTTTTTGGACAAACAGGTTTAGCCAAAATGAAATTTCAAAAACCATCTACAGGCATAGTACAAAAATGAAACTTTTTTCTAACTGCATTTTAAAGAATAAGTTTTATGATGCATGGTCCATGAAAAGTACTCAGGATATTCATAAAATAGTATTCTGAGTGCATGAAAAGTCCAAAGATATCTGTGCTCAATTTGACTGGAGAAGATAATGACATTGAAAGAAACATTTTATTGTTAAAATAATAAAAAAAAAAGTCCTCTTTTGCTGAAACATTTTAGATTATTAAAACTAGAAATTGTAAAAAATCCTTTCCCTCTATTGATAGCTTACTACTTGCACTTTTCCGTTTGAATAGTAAAAGTAGACTGTTTATTTTTACTTTTGTTTCCTCCTTTATGGTTCATGATCTCTCTCCCAATTGGAGAAGTGCGTCTGTGTTCCTGATGGATAACAAAATGGAGCAAACAAAAGGACTAGAAATGCTCAGTCTGTGAGGAGAAGCTTTTGTGAACTGTAGAAGGGAAACCTTCCCACAACTAAGCCCTGTCATAACTGTTTCCTGCCCACAGTCCCTCTGTCTGTCAGGAAAAGGAATTCTGAGTCTGGACGGTATGTTGAAACTACCACATCTCTTTACACCAGCCAACATGGCTCTGGACGCCACTCTGTAAAAAGTCCTCTTCAGTGACCTGCACTTATGAATCAAGGTTTTTGTTTGTTTGGATTTTTTTTTTCCCCAACCATATCTTGGTCAAGAAGTTTGTTCCCTCACCCAGTACTGGATTTGCCATGGGGCCGGGCCCACGGTCCAAAGGGTCCCGGCCCGCCCCACTCTCCCCCGCACTACGCTCTCTCCTGCAGGGGCAGAAGCCTGATGCTGCTGGCTCCTGGGTTCCTGTTGCAGCAGGGCAGGCTCCACTGGCAGCCAAGCTCCTCCCCCACTTCTTCCCCCAGCATGCTGCGTTCTGTCCCTCCCCCTCTCCCTCCTAATAATCTGTTTGCTGGCAGGAGAGAGGGGGAAGAGTGCAGCCGCAGTGTCCTCCCCGCTCCAGGGAGGAGGAGAAGAGGCGAGGGCGGGGCCTTGGGTAAGAGGGTGGAATTGGGGCATACCCTCTCCAGCACCCTGCCGTGAGCACCCACCTGACCCCCAGCTCACCCCCCCTGCCCTCTGCCCTGACCCCTGCACCCCCCCTTACACCCCCCAGCCCCCTGCTCTGACTCCTGCACTCCCCCAAATCCCCACCCCTACCCTGAGCACCAAACAGAAGCTCCTGCCCACACACCCCATTCCCACCTGCACCCCTCACACCAAACAGGAGCTGCCCCAGGTAAGCACTCCTGCGCCAACCCTGAGCCCCCTTCCCTCACCCTAGGTCCTGGCCAGACACCGCACCTCAATGTTTTTTACATTTTTTTATAAAGCGCTCTTATCCAAAGCACTTTACAATAGTTAGCTAATAGTACAAACAATATTTGGAAAGATCATTAAGTGGTCCATTGAGACCCTCTGCGATTTTGAAGTGATCTCTGGAAAAAGAAGTTAGACTACAAGAACAATCAAGGTACCTCACTTTATTTTAAATTACTTCCTATTACTTATGGGAGGAGGATAAAGAAAAAAAGAATGAAAAACGAGGGTGGGGCGGGGGAGATGAGAGAATGTTCTTTTTCTTGACTGGGTCCCCAAAAATGAAGCTGAGCACAGGGCTAGGGGGCCCCACTAATTCTAAATTCACCACTAATTGTCATGTCACCTGGGCTGGCGATACTGTGTTGACTGATCCCCACAGTCTCTAACCTACCTAGGCAGTATAGCAGACATGGCCCTGCCCACTAGCTCCTCTTCACTCCCTAGCCCACCCACCACTTGCTTCCCCTCCACTCACTTAACGCTTAGCCCTCTCACTGGCAGCTTTGCTGCCAGGTATCCAGTTTTAGTGGAAACTCCAGTACAAAACGGAGCCTGGGTGTCCAGTTAGCAATGCTGACTGGAAACTAGAAGTCCGGTTATAGGAGTAACTACATTAGCCTCCATTCCCAACACCCACCCCAGCGGGCCTGGAAGAGTACCTGTACTGCTGCTGCGAGAGGAGGGGCAGCTCAGTTTAGAGAGAGACGAAGAGAATGGGCTAGAACCAGGTTGGTACCTGCTGTATGTGGGCAGGGATGGGAGGTGGGGGTCCTGTTTAACCCCCCCCCCCAAGCCCTGCTGCGCTTGCAGTTTACCCAGGCCCCTCCCTTGCTCCAGGGACCAACCCTAGCTCCCTCACCACTGTGCTTTTGCCCCTGGCCCCTTTTACAGTCATTTCCCGGGGGGCCCACAAATATGTTTCGTGTCGGGCCCACAAATATGTTTCGTGTCGGGCCCACAAAAAGTTAATCCAGCTCTGCCCCCATCTCAAGTTCTGCAGTGGGTAAATCTCTTGGCAAGGAATCTGGCATACTGTCTTGTTCCCCTTATTTACAAGAGTAGGATCTGGGCTCTTATATGTATGAACCTCCATATTTAGAGAGGTCAGGATCCCTAATTGAAATTGGATAACAAATTTTCCATAGCTGATCAATTTTGCATTCAGCTTGTAGTGCACTAGAACAATGCCATGAAGTTGGTGTTGTGAACACTTCTGGGGAATATGAATTTTCATAAAAACTGTTTCCCGTGTGAATTTAAAACAGTATTTGGAGTATGCTTGGAAACACCTATTTTAGTCTTGGGTTTGGACCTGTTTTTGCCTGACAGTGTCCTCTTCTTTTCTGCTGCATGAAGAATAGTTAATGGCAAAGTTTTTTTAGGCCCCCATCTTAACAGCTTTGCAAGATGAGGGCAAATTATGTATGTTTCTCTAGTGGACCACAAAGTGTGCTACCATTCTAACAGTTCGCATATAAAATATAGTTACCATAAGTTACGGAACATTATTAGCATCCAGGCACATCTTGTGGTTTCACAAGAAGTCTCTGTCTGTGTTCAAAAAAGAATAGAGGAGCCTGTAGAGGAAGTGGTGGTTGAATTAATTTAAGACCTGAAATATTCATTGTTTTTGGTGCATATCTGTGTGTGAGATTTAGAAATATCCTTTCTAAGTAAAAATTCAAACTTTCAGGGAAATTGTTTCTCCACCCAAACCACTGCTATAGCTTCGGTGGTGGTGTTAGTAATAACACCACTCACAAATACAAGCTCAAGCCAAATTGCAGCAATTTTGGCACCTGTCAACGTACCTGACTCTTCTCTCCAAGTACTTTACTGTGCCTGATTTGTCTAGTTAATTTTACTTCTGTGTAAGGGCTATATCTATGATCTACCATATATATGGAAAATACCAGAGATCCCTGTCCCCTGGAATGGTGTTTGAAGTGTGAAGGGACATGTGAATCTTTAGCGCATCTGGCACATAAATACCTTGCAACGCCGGCTACAACAGCACCACGCGAACGCCTGTTCTCACTTTCAGGTGACATTGTAAACAAGAAGCGGGCAGCATTATCTCCTGCAAATGTAAACAAACTTCTTTGAGTGATTAGCTCAAGAAGTAAGATTGAGTGGACTTGCAGGCTCTAAAATTTTACATTTTATTTTTGAATACAGTTTTTTTAACATTCTACATTTGTAAGTTCAACTTTCATAATCAACTTTTCATAATGCACTACATTGTATTATGTGAATTGCAAAATACTATTTTTTGTATTTTTACAGTGCAAATACTTGTAATAAAAAACAAATAAGGTGAGCACTACATGTTTTGTATTTTGTGCTGTAATTGAAATTAATATATTTGAAAATGTAGAAAACATCTAAAAATATTTAAATAAATGGCATTCTATTATTGTTTAACAATGCAATTTATCGCAATTAATTTTTTTAATTGCTTGACAGTTCTAAAAAGGAGTAATTTTTGTGTTGTGTCTTTTAAATGTAATGAGCTGACCCAGGGCCATGGATGTGAAATACTTTGCAAAAGTCTCATTATAATGTAACAGTCTTACTTGTCTTAAGTCAATTTCCTAATATGTTAACCTTATCAGTATATCAGGGTTCAAGTTAGATTAAATTCTATCAGCGGTTCTCAAACTGTGAGTTGAGACCCTGTTTTAATGGAGTTGCCAGGGCTAGCTTAGGTTTTCTGGGGCCAAAGCCCAAGCCCCACCATCCAGGGCTGAAACCAAAGCTGGAGCTGAAGCTTCAGCACTGGATGGCAGGGCTAAGGTTACAGGCCCCCTGCCTGGAGCTGAAGTGGTGGTACTCGGGTGGGCTCTGCCTATGGTCCCCCCGTCGTCTCTACTCCCAGGATTGTGTCATAATTTCTTATCCGAAGGTGGTTACATTGCAATAAATTTGAGAACCCCCTGTTCTACATCAATAAAAGTAGTTTGCTGCTTTGCTAAATTCCAGTAGAATTAGTAAAGTATTTATACCTTATTTATCTACTGAGCTTATTGATTTAGAAGTATAGTAGTTATCAATATAAAAGATATTATTAAAATGACACTTTTAAAATCTTGTTTGTATTTCAGAAGTACACCTCTACCTCCTTATAATGTGGTTGTGGGGAGCCAAAAATCCCTACCGCGTTATACATGAAACGCCGTTATATCGGGCTGCAGTGGTGATTTAAAGGGCCGGGGGGCTCCCCGCAGCAGCAAGAGCCCTGGACCTTTTAAATCACTGGTGAGCCCCACTGCCACAGCCCTGGAGTAGCAGCAGCAGGGCTCCAGCAGTGATTTAAAGGGCCTGGAGTTCCCCACAGCAGCCGGAGCCCCAGAGTCCTGCTGCTACCATGCTTTATGCAAACCTGTGTTATATCGGGTCGCGTTATAGCGGGGTAGAGGTGTAGCACAATGCATTGTTTTTGTATAGAAATTTTGAGACACTGCAGTATTTTCAGCATTATTACTTACCGTTAAACCATAATATAAACTAATTTTGAAAAGTTTCTTTTTCTCTGAGGTATTTATATGCCTTGCCAGGTAGTGTTGAATTTATAAATGATGTAATCAATAAAGCTATTGAGTGCATAGTGGGCAGTGGATCAAAGCAAGTGAATTTTCCTAACTAAACAGGTAGACATTTAGAAACGTTAACATTTTCTGAAGAAGAGATCTTTGTGGCCTGAAAGCTTGCCTCTCTCACCAACAAAATTTGTTCCTGTAAAAAAAAACC
The DNA here is from genome assembly GCF_007399415.2 of Gopherus evgoodei. Lineage (NCBI taxonomy): Eukaryota > Metazoa > Chordata > Testudines > Testudinidae > Gopherus > Gopherus evgoodei. The sequence continues at coordinate 107,727,903 of NC_044325.1, read as the reverse complement.
TACCTCACCCACCTCAGTGTCCTGGTAGATCTATTTGTGGCTTATTATCCAGAAACTATACGTGAATTTACAAAAGACAATCTGGTTAGATGCGATGTTTTAGAAATTAGGCAGGACTCTGCCGAACTGCAAGCTAAAGAGGAGCATTGAAATTAGTTGCAGCTCATTCCTATGAAATGTTGGCATGCTTGGAATTTCAAAACCTCTCCATTATTTGATTTGCAGCACAGTGTGTTTCTGATAAACAAGAGGAGTATGCAGTATTTCCCTCTTAGATGAGTTTCTTGCAGTTTTCCAATGAGAACTGAAGAACTAACCAGAAGATTTTCCATAGTATTTCTTAATATTCTACAAATCTAGTAGGCTGGTGTTATACTTGGAGAACTTTAATCAGTGTGGCTGATCTGAGACAGTGGATGGCCTCCAAACAATATTAGGGAGGATGGAGTGACTGGGTACAGTTGTTTTATATTTCCTATTTCTACAGAAATGGCCATCCTCGTGATAGAATAGGCCTCTCAGTTGGCTGCCAAATCATCTATTACAGACTGCAGCAATGTAAGAGAAATGCAGCTATTATGGAGCATGCAGAACACCAAATCTTTGGTGTATAGAAGACGTGATTGAAAATCAGGATTTTTTTTTTAGCTCATATTACTCAGCCTTTTCCAACAAAATTCCATCCAAACATACATACTTGCAAAAAAGTGTCTATTTCTTAACAACATCTCCCATGGTTCAGGTACATTATTTTCTTTGTCATGTTTACTAAGGGAATGACTATCAATATTTTTGATTGTAAACTCCTCAAGGCATGGACTGTTGTTCTTTCTTTTCTTGAGAGCCCAGCAAACTATCTTAGTTCACTAAACACTGGATACCAGAATGTGGTTCCTAACAGTTTTTTACCATTGACATCTTGGTTTAAATATTCTTTTGTTTATTTTCTTGGAAAATCTTTCCCTTTTTGTTTCCCGCTCCTCAATACCCAGAAAAGTCAGTGCTACATTTACTTATGACTATGCTTTTTCTACCCTTCTGTCAGTTTATACCCTTAGTAAATACTACTTCTTCTTGGCTTTTTATTAGCTGCTTAAAAGTCATCTTGAATATTGAACAGGTTACAAGTGCACCTGGGAATAAATTTGTTTCTGTTCAGATTTTATCTGTTTGGGATCTGTTGGTAAAATATACACCACTGTAGGAGACAACAGTATATGAGAGTGGCCTTGTCTCATTCCATATTGTGTGAGTAAATATTTAGGGTTTTTTAAAGAAAATATGTCCATCCATTTTCCAGGAGCACTCTGTGGCATTGTGCTGCCTTAAATTGTCAGTTTAAGTGCAGGACTAAGTGGAATCCCTATAGAATGGGTAAGTGGTTTTCTTTCATTACTGTTAAGAGAGAAATGCTAGTCTCTCTAATATTCTGTTGCTGTGTGATACAACAGGTATATGCTGCTGGAAAGAATTCAGTAAAGGAATCAGCGGTGTCTACAGAAATTAGGAAACTAGACAGTCTTTAAAATCCATTTACCAAAGTGTTTGTGATGCACATTTCATAGCAGATGAAATATTTATAAATACTAAGCAAAGAGAGTAAATTCTCCCATCATGTCAGAAATCTTTAAATATCTTTACAGGAAAGTTCACTGTGATATGTTTTGTATTGCATGATCATTGCTCAAAGAATTTGTCTATTGTTCTTAAAAGGAGACTAAACTTGTCCTAGCAGTCTTACCAACTGAACTTAAACTACATATCTGAAGTCAACTTTTCAAATGCATTATCACTTCTGGTATAGCTTTCTGATTTTGGGGTTTTCATCACCTACAGAAGGTGATTGTTTCTACTGATGCAAATCATTTGCATGTGGAGACATATGAAGTAGTGAGTATTTTAAATTGTGTGTTCAGTGAGATGTTCTATTTGGGTAGCGTTTTGGTTTTGGATTTTTTTAAAATGTATGTTCTGCTATTCCATTATGTTGGAGAAAGCAAGGTTGAAGAAATGTGCCTTGCATTTGGAGCAGAAGGTTGTGACATTTATGATAGTCTTTAGTTTTTATGAAGGTTTGTTCCATCGTCTTGGACTGACACCTGGCATAGCTCAGTCTCTTGCACAGATAAATTTTTACCCTTATGATAGAAAATTTGATTGTGTTGAGTGGAGTTGCTGACAGCAGTCTTCATCCTGGTGTGTTGGGTGATATGCTGGGCCCAGGCCACTGAGCACCTTGAAGATAAGGACCAAGACCTTGAATATGACTTGATATTCTGTGGAAGGCTGGTGTAGAGTGTGGATGACCGATTTGATATGCCTGTAGTAGCCTGCATTGCTGAGGAGCTGTGTTGCCATATTTGGTATTGGAGCTTCTGAAGAGGTTGAAGGCTTTATCTGCTGGTATTGCTTTGCTGCAGTGCAGACAGGAGGTTACAAAGGCATGTGTAACTGAGGCCAGGTCATAGTCTGTCAGGATGGCACAGTCTCCTAGCCAGCTGGAGGTGGTAAAAAGTGTTCCTTGTGAACACTGCTATTTGAGAGCTTACTGTCGGTGAGGACTCCAGGAACACTCCTATACTATGGACCAGTGGTCCCCAACTTTTTTGGCTGGCGGGTGCCAGCCGAATGACCACTGCAGCGGTGGAGCACCTGCCGAAATGCTGCCGAATTTTGGCGGCATTTCGGTGGCGATGCCTCTCGATGACGCCGCTTGTCGCCGATAAGTGACGTCATTGAGAGGCATTACCCCCGAAATTCGGGAGTGACGCCTCTCGATGACGTCACTTTCGACGGCAAGCGGTGTCAGCGAGAGGCGTCGCCCCGGAATTTTGGGGGCGACGCTTCTCGATGATGTCATTTGTCGACGGCAAGTGGCATCAGCGAGAGGTGTCGCCACCGAAATGCCGCTGAAATTTGGCGGCATTTCGGCGGGTGCTCTCCCAGGGGCCAGGACGCGGGCGCATTGACGCCCGTGGGCACCGCGTTGGGGACCACTGCTATAGACTGAGTGTGTACCTTCAGCCAAAGGAGTCTGCATCATAGCTGCAAACTTTTCAAAACACTTTCCTCTGCTCACTAGCATAACCTCTGTATTGCTTGGGTTCAACTTCAGGCAGCTGTTCTTCATCAGTAGCTGATTTTGTCCAAGCACTGGACTATCTTGATGGTGATTGTAAGGTCATATGTAGGGGAAGTGTCACCTGCATGTTTCTGGCACTTGAGTCTGTTTGGTCTGACCAGTTCCAGTTAGTGGCTACATGTCAGTATTGAATAGGATCAGTGAGAGAATTGATCCTTGGGGGACTCCAAAAGTTAGGCATGGATCTAGTGGTGGAGATTCTGTTACCTATCCCTCCAGGAAGGACTTGAACCATTTTAACACATTCCCATGTACCTCCCTTAAGTGTCTCAAGTGGAACACCAGCATCTCATGGTTGATAGCGTTGAATGGTGCAGAGAGGTCCAGGAGGATGAGAATGGATATTTGCTGATTTTCCATTAGCAGTAGGGACCATCAGTGCCACTAAAGCTGTTTTCCATGTCCTGTCATGGCCTGAATCCCGACTATGCCAAGTCTAGGATGTTAGTTTAAGTCTTAGTTAAATTATCTTTAAGTGCTTTAAAATGTCATTTCCATTCATTAAATCATCCATGGTTTGATCAAAGAAGGTGTCTAGTCTCATTTCCCCTGCTGTGGGAGAAGACTGAATATTCTAGCAGGTTTTAGGAAAATTTTCAGATTATTAAAACAGAACAGATAACCTATTTGATTTTAAAAGATTTTTGCATGCAAACAGTCAATGGAAAGGCAAGTCAAACACTCACCAGTCTCTGAATCCTCAGACAACTTTCTCTGAATTTTCCACATCCTCAAATTCATTTTCTTTATCTCATTTACTTTGAAATCTCACTCATTTCCATGGCTTTTATTTTCTTTCCCTGATTTAGTCAGAATTGTTTCTTGGTTTTCTGCATAACCTTGATTTAAAAATAAAGTAAAATCAGGACACGGTATTTTTTTTCAAATCTGTTCAACATCTAAAGGGCTGAACCTGAGACTTGAAGTTAATCTAATACAACGCTTGATCTTAGCTTGCCAAGCTTTTAAGTACAGTGCATTTACATTAATTCAAGTTAGTCCAGAGTATCTGGGAAATAGGCAGAGTAAACCCAATACAAAAGAAAGTATCTACACTTTACCAAACAGAATTGCAAATACATTTATTAAGAAATACATATTAGCATTCCCAATGGGAATATGCAAAGACATTTAGAAAATTGTCTGTTGAATACCCTTTTGAGTTTCTATTAAGTGAAATGTTCAACTGTTGTGTATTATCCATGAGCTCAGAAATTTTGAAAGGTACAATGAATGATAATGCCATGAATAAAAGTTCATCTTTATGTCAAAAACACCAGAATTAATTGCTAGAGTACAGTTTAACAAAAGCTAATATGAATGTTTTAACTTCTTGGTCATGAGTTTGGGAAGAAAATTTAGACTGCAGTAGAGAGAATAATCTTATTAATGGATCCTCACTCTTGGAGTTTGATGCCAGAAAGATGCGACTCCCAAGTCTGGCCATGTTTAATATTGTATGATGTGTCTCCTTTGATTCAGTTGTCTTGAAATCCCTGGCATCTGGTCTTCTAGCTAGTATACCCTGTCTTTATTGTTTTTTCAGAGTAGCTGATTATAGGCTGCAGAAAATATGTTCACTTATTAATCTAAAGCATTAGGGTGATGGAGGTCTTTATAATTCCATATAATAATAATTTAAAATTGTGCTAAAATCTATTATGGCTTTATTTGAAATGCTACAAAGATAATTCTAATAAAGAAACATGCTGTTCTTAAAATGGAATGCTGTGGGCAAGAACTGAACATAGTTAATGAAGTATAACTAGGTAGAGGCCTGCAAATCCTGTGGATACCCACTTTTTATATCTGTGGACCAAGTTTGTGGATTTGATGTGGATAAAAATTTTGCACAGGGATCTATAAATAGCAGTTGACAATTCTTCAGAGGAAAGACTTTTCAGTAGTTGTTCCGTTATAATATAGTCTTGATTTAGGGATTGAAAAGACCGAAGTATCACAATGCTAAGCACTGCTTCTTAATTGGATAAATATATAATTTCTAAAATGAAATTCACATGAATTTTTACTGAGACGAATTGAATGACTGTTCTTTGGATGTGTTTTTAGTATGCCTCTGAATGCCAAGTGGTATAGAAAGTTTTGTTGCATTGTTAGGTTTGGATTAATGTGGGAGATAATTCTCATTTGGGAGATTAACATGTCATTTTTATAAATTCTAAATCTAAGAAATTGTAAAATGTTAATATTTAAAGCACTCAACATCTAAAAGCTAATTTTTTTCCTGATGCGCTTAAGCCTAACTTAAAAAAAAACAACCCTAATTTTGTATATCTGCACCTGAGCCATGATGCCTATAAACGATCAACCAGGTAATAATATCTTGAGGGGCAGATGAGAATACCTGGCAATTCAATGATTCTTGCAAATGGCTGCCAAGAAGACAGAGGAGCTAATTTCATCAAAACTCACTGAAAGGGCGTTAATATTATTCCTAATGCTACAGCAGATTTAGTAAACTCAGAAGCTTGTAGAGTAATCCCCTTTGTAAAACAATGATACTTTTCATACAAACTTAACATTATCAAGAATCATTAAGAGAGTAGAGCAAAGATAAAACTTGCTTTATATGATCCACACGATTGTTTTAGTGAGTAAATGCCTATTTAAATAATAATAATAAAAGGTAGACAAGCATACTCTTGCAATTTATAATTGCAAACATGGTTCATAATTAATTACTTTCTAATGCAATAGGATCAAAGACTGTATTTAGGTTCGCCTGATTCTAGGGATTACATGTTGTGTGGATTTTTAAAGGAGGTGTGCACTGCCATGGCCACTGTCACATCTCTTGAACTAATAAGGTAGTCTATTAGAATTAACTGAGGTAGGAGCTGGAGTTTTGTATGTAGTTTGTATGTTTTTAAGGGCAGTTACCTTCCTGGACAACTACAGCTAAAGTAATTCTAAGCAGTTTTCTGAGTATAGGTGAATGTTTACCATAATTGTTTAACTACTATATGGCTATGTATATTAGAGCATCACCTAGTGCCTATTCTTGTTACAGGTCAGTTGTGTTTCACTGTAACATCCTCTCTCTTTTTTTTTTTTTTTTAATAAATGAAAAGGATGAAATGGTGAGCTACTGAACTATTGGAAGAGTTGTAGATGAAGAGCTGCTTGTCTTTTAATATTACTGATGTATGTAATATAGAAGATAAAATAAAAAAAGAGCAAGTAAAAAATCACTTAGAAAAGTGAGATGCCTGCAAGTCACCAGGGCCTGATGAAATGCATCCTAGAATACTCAAGGAGTTAATAGAGGAGGTATCTGAGCCTCTAGCTATTATCTTTGGGAAATCATGGGAGACGGGGGAGATTCCAGAAGACTGGAAGGGGGCAAATATAGTGCCCATCTATAAAAAGGGAAATAAAAACAACCCAGGAAACTACAGACCAGTTAGTTTAACTTCTGTGCCAGGGAAGATAATGGAGCAGGTAATTAAAGAAATCATCTGCAAACACTTGGAAGGTGGTAAGGTGATAGGGAATAGCCAGCATGGATTTGTAAAGAACAAATCATGTCAAACTAATCTGATAGCATTCTTTGATAGGATAACGAGCCTTGTGGAGAAGAGAGAAGCAGTGGATGTGATATACCTAGACTTTAGTAAGGCATTTGATACGGTCTCGCATGATATTCTTATAGATAAACTAGGAAAGTACAATTTAGATGGGGCTACTATAAGGTGGGTGAATAACTGGCTGGATAACCGTACTCAGAGAGTAGTTATTAATGGCTCCCAATCCTGCTGGAAAGGTATAACAAGTGGGGTTCCGCAGAGGTCTGTTTTGGGACCGGCTCTGTTCAATATCTTCATCAACGATTTAGATGTTGGCATAGAAAGTACGCTTATTAAGTTTGCGGACGATACCAAACTGGGAGGGATTGCAACTGCTTTGGAGGACAGGGTCAAAATTCAAAATGATCTGGACAAATTGGAGAAATGGTCTGAGGTAAACAGGATGAAGTTCAATAAAGATAAATGCAAAGTGCTCCACTTAGGAAGGAACAATCAGTTTCACACATACAGAATGGGAAGAGACTGTCTAGGAAGGAGTATGGCAGAAAGAGATCTAGGGGTCATAGTAGACCACAAGCTTAATATGAGTCAACAGTGTGATACTGTTGCAAAAAAAGCAAACGTGATTCTGGGATGCATTAACAGGTGTGTTATAAACAAGACACGAGAAGTCATTCTTCCGCTTTACTCCGCGCTGGTTAGGCCTCAACTGGAGTATTGTGTCCAGTTCTGGGCACCGCATTTCAAGAAAGATGTGGAGAAATTGGAGAGGGTCCAGAGAAGAGCAACAAGAATGATTAAAGGTCTTGAGAACATGACCTATGAAGGAAGGCTGAAGGAACTGGGTTTGTTTAGTTTGGAAAAGAGAAGACTGAGAGGGGACATGATAGCAGTTTTCTGGTATCTAAAAGGGTGTCATCAGGAGGAGGGAGAAAACTTGTTCACCTTAGCCTCCAACGATAGAACAAGAAGCAATGGGCTTAAACTGCAGCAAGGGAGATTTAGGTTGGACATTAGGGAAAAGTTCCTAACTGTCAGGTTAGTTAAACACTGGAATAGATTGCCTAGGGAAGTTGTGGAATCTCCATCTCTGGAGATATTTAAGAGTAGGTTAGATAAATGTCTGTTAGGGATGGTCTAGGCAGTATTTGGTCCTGCCATGAGGGCAGGGAACTGGACTCGATGACCTTTCGATGTCCCTTCCAGACCTAGAGTCTATGAGTCTGTGTCTTTGCTGGCCAGTACTATCACTAAATTCACAGTTTAAACTGAAAACCTTTCTGAAACTGTATAATTTAAGCAGTTGATAAACTTGCGAGACATTAACATGCCAAATGCAGGTGCAACAGCTGGGGAGGAGGAGGAGGAGGGAGTCCCATCAGCAAGATCTGATATAACACCATTACCATTATCATGCAGTGGCGTAGTCAGGTTTTAAGTGTAGGGGGAGCAAACATAAAAAAGGTGCCCTTTCTTGGCTGCTCCTCTGGCCACGCCCCCGGCTCCTCCCGCCCCCCCCCCCATTAACCCCGGGGCTGGCTCAGGACTCCTGCGGGCTTCCCGGAGGTGCGGATTACCGCCCCCCCCCCCTCCCCATCCCTGGGAGACTCTCTCCTGCCCAGCGCGCTCTGCAGGTGTTCCCCGCCGAGCTGTGCCACCCGGCCCCACCCGCGGGGGCCTGGCTCCCAGGCTCCTGCGGCGCACCAGGGCCCCCCGTTCAGAAAGCGCGGCTTGCGCCCCTGCCCGGGGAGCCCCTTGCCCGGACCCCCCAGTGCAAGGCACTGGACCCTCGCCGCTCACCTTCCGTCCTGCACTGCCGCCTGTCTCCGGCCTGCGCTCGGTGCACTCCACGCGGGGCTCGCCAGCCAGGTGGCCTTAAAGGCGCAGGGGCCCTTTCGCCTCCCCCCGCCTGCTGCATTGGCCAGGGAGCGTTTGGCCTCTGAGCCCTGAGCCGCCGGCGCAGAAGGTGGTTGCGGCGATGTTGGGGCCACAGCGTGGGGCGTGATGGCCGAGCAGCCGGCCGCCTCGCTCCTCCGGTCGCGCCTGCCGCCCCCCATGGCTCCTCCGGCTGTTGCTGCTGCCAGTGCAAGCCCGTCAGGCGCCGCTTCCTCGTCCGCTGCCCCATGGCTCCTCTGGCCGTGCTGCTGCATTCTCACTTTGCTCTCCCATATACCCCTGCCAAAATCCTAACTGCAGTGGTGCTGATGAGGGAGCTATTTGCTATTCTCACTCAGCACTTCCTCCCTGGTTGCTGCCATGGGAGGCTACTTTTTTCTGATCTGCTGGTTCCATGGCCTATTTTTTTGCATTGTCTTCCCATGTGAACAGCTTCATTATGTCTGCTTCTGTTGATAAGGAGAGGCAGATTGAAATTGACATGCCTGTTGTCTGTTTCCTGCTTTACTGCTAGGCTTCTGAAAAGATGCTGAGAAGCAAACCCATATTTTGTTAATTTCACTCTGCTGCTGTTTTTGAAAGCTATCAGTAGCAAGACATGCACTGGAGATGTGTGCAGACTAAGGATCACAACACTGCATTGGACTCATTTGGAAGGATTTCTTTGCACCCATAAGGATTAGAAATGCTTTTCAAATGAAAGCTTAAATGAAGCAGAAGTTGATATTTGGGCCTGGCCCACATATCAGGGAAAGTTTTCTATTGAGTTAGGCATGTAGATTTTTCAAATTTTGATTTGAGTTTCAAGTTCACCATCAACCATTATGCTGATGTGATAATCTCAGAAGAACACTATGAAGCTAAATACATTAAATATTGTGACATGCGCAGATATTAGATAAACAGGGGATACATAAATACCTCCATCTTTCTTTAGAATTTCCAGCAGTACTCATGTTTATACTTGTTATTTTAAACCCATTCTTACTTAACTTAGTCCTTAGGTTCAAAGATCAAAAAGATATGAAATTCACAAAAAGGAGAAATGTGCTTAAGATGAATGAAGGCTTCAGATTCAAGAAATGCCAACGTTACTATTATTTGTAATTGTACTGAAAAGCAATATAGCAAATTATCTTCATGTAAGCAAACAAACTATTTTCACAATCTGTCCCTTCCTGGAGAAAAGGGATTTTTCCTTTAAAAAAACATATACATGCATTTGATTCCTTCCCAATAGGGAATATTGGGGGAAAGGCAGGAAATAGAGCCCCAGATTTTTTGATTACCTCTTACCAGGTGGTGCTGAGCCAATATTATTTTCTCTTGTGAAAGTGCCTCAGACCTCTGATCTGTTGTGCCAATTCATGCTGGTGTAAATCCACTGGTTTGTTATCAATTATTTCACTGTTAGGTGTTCTGCACTTCACCAGGGCACGGTTAATAATTATGTTTAGTTAACCTGAAAGCCTATTCCTAGCCTTAATTTCTGTTGTTTTTTTTTTTTTACAATAACATAGAATATAGAGGTTTAATAAACTGTTTGGGGGTCTTGACTGCTATTCACGGAATACATGGTAAATGAGCTGCTTCCGATATGACTGCTAAAGCCCTTGTCAGGTTTGTTTGTTTGTTTATTTATTTATTTATTTATTTAAACAACGAAAATGGGTTACAAGTTGAGATGAGTGAAAATCAAGCCAAAGAGCAGCTCACTGATAAAAAGGTTGTACTTTCATTCTTGGTAGGCCCACAGATTAGGTTAGAGTTCAACAGTGGGTCTTTTGTTGCATAACCATGTTTGTAATTAAGACAGTGGAATGTAGTATTGGTTTTACCGAGCTAAATTCGGTTTCACTGAATTCATTTGTTACTGATTTTGGTGTAAATCGTGTTCAAGTTATCTCCCATACCCACGTCAGATCTTGTTTTTGGAATTTGATTCAGCACTGCTTGCTATCATTTTCATAAACATAAAATAATTCTGTTGTGTTTTGTTGGAGGAGGGGAGAAATTGATACAAACACATCATTGAGCAATCTTGTATCTTATTAATTTTAAAATTTATTTTCTTTAGATAATCTGGTTTAAGAATTATGACACTTCAAATTCTTTTACCTTCATGTTTATTAGTAAAGACAGCTCTTTCTACATATATTGCAAATGCAAATTAATTAGCCTAGTGACATATTTGAGACCAGAATCCATTAATGGGCTTCAGTATGCTGTGCCTTAGGTCGTTCAGTTTTAAATGTTTGATACTCTAGCACTCTACAGAGGAATCCATTATCAGTACCTCTTAACTTTCTCCAAATGCAGCCCTCCTCAGTTTTATGGAATTAAACTTCACTTTTTAAGGTGACAGAGTCAAAAGTTGCAGTTAATTTGACAAGTGGGTTTTGGCAAGTGTCCCTTTGTTGTGGGTTTTGTAAATTTAGTGTGTGTGGGGGGAGTGGTCGTTTCTGTGTTTGGTTGAAACTGAATTTTCAAGCTCTCCTTTTGGATGGCTTGGGGTTGGGATGTGGGGATTTCCCCTTTTCCTTTATTACCTTTTTTTTTAAACAGGAATATTTTGCTTCTAACAACTATTTTAACTTTTAGACTTCAATCATTTGCTCTGCCAGCTAAATATAAAATCTTTTAAAAATATTTGATGCTTTAGAGGTAAAAAGATCCTACCTTACCTAGCCAAGTATCTGGCTGTAAGTGCTTGACATTTAAAAGTTAGTGTCATGCTGGTCTATGAATTTGTTGCCATGAAAATTTGGCTATAGAATTAAAATGTACAGTTTCTAATGGAGGCACTTTTAGAATAATTTTGTTTCCAGAATCATGGTTTCTACTATATATTATGTTGGTTCTTCTTTCACAGCTAAGTTTAGATTACATCCTTTTCCCAGAGTTAAACTACCAGCCTATTTAAAGGAACAGAGAGATTGTAATTGAAATGTAGAGTAATAAATACTACCACTGTCCCCTGGGGAAATTTTGAATTTAAGACCAGTAATTCTTCTGTTAAAGTCAAGGATTTACTATTTTCTCAATTTATATTTTCTGTTTACTACTGAAGGATACAAGGATATCCTTTTAGGATTCATTCTTTGGTGAAAAAACCCCCACCAGCTCTGGAAATGAGGTGAAGTTGTACCTCTGATTTGTCAGTCAGAGCTGTGTATTTAATTATCCTGCAGAAGATTATGAAGAAGAAAAAATGGAAAGATTTACAGCAAGAGTCTATGGCTAGAAGCCATAACTAATAAAGGGGATAAGTTTTGGTTTAAACTATTTTATCTTCATTTGATTTGTTATATGCTGATTATCTGTATTGGGAATGTACAGCCTAGAACTTGAGACACTGGTAGTTCTTGTTTCTGCTTTAGCCTGGTAAACATAACCACTCCCTCCCTACCCATCCATAAATTAAATAAAATAACAAATAAATATATCTATATCTATCTTGGGATTTACCTTGTACTTACGTAACCTGATTTTGTATTACAGAATGGACCTTGGCTGCCGTCCTTACCATAACATAGATAGAATGTCATGGCATACCAAGTATAATGTACAAAGATGTACTGGATATGCACAATTTTCTGGTATACCTGGTTTTGTTCAGTGTTGACCAGTTACACATTCCTCCTGGTCTTAGTTTATACAGAATAGACAAATCTCATCTTTCTTCTCTTGTGTGTGTTCTCCAATTTCTTATCCACTTCCAGAAGTGGGATAAGTGGCAACTTGCCTGAAGGATTTGTAAGATTCCTTCATTTAACTGCTGTGGTGCCTGAACTGAGGAATAGCAAGAATTGGCCTGCTGTTTTTGGCCTGTCTATACGAGTAAATTGCACTGGTATAACCTGAACCAGCTTTTAAACCAATATAATTAATTCAGTGCAAAAGGCTGCACAGCCACTCCTGTTTTGGTTTAGCTTAAACTTATTCCTAATCAATGTAACCTAAACTGAAATAAACCACTTTTAAAGCGAAATATGCTTGTCCACACAGTTTTTTGCACTAGTTTAAATTCACACCTTAAGTTATGCTAATGAAATTTTTTTTTCTAGACAGACTCGTGGCAGTCATTTAGTGCTGTGGATCAGTAAGACAAAATGCAGCACTTTCAGTGTCCTCATATCACAGCTGTATTAGAGGTTTTAAAGTTGTTTTTATTTCTAAGAAGTCATTTGAGCTTCTTCCATCTTTGAAGTGATGGCATTACTCTTTGTAATGCCCAAACATTTTAAAATTTGAGGGAAAATAATTCATCTGAATTTCCTAGAACTTCGGTGAAAGTCTCAGTTTGCCAGTTGTTCATGCAAATAGATGTTTACCTTGCTTTTATAGTTTATAAACAAAACCTTTTTCTTGATAAGTGAATTGCATTGTGAGTGAGGTGTCTCCACAAACAGAGACCTCCAAAGGCAAAATGTTCGGCAGTCTGACATTGCTCTTGTCTGAGTAAACTCATTTCATATATTGGTCTATGCAGTACTTTGCAGTAGTGTTATTGAGTGAATAAAAAGCTAGTAGATAAATACATAGGTGAGAGTATGAGAAAAGGATGGTTTACAGCTAATTTAAATACTTTTAAGAGCAGTTCTGATTTCACTGTTGTTCTTGAACAAGGGGGTGGGTATGTTGCCACTAAAACACAATTCGGGATGGTTTATGCTGCCATCATGAGGAGATCTATTAAATATGATTAACTTCCTCTGTACATAGGTGTTTATTCTATCACTTAAAAATAATTCAGTATCATAAAGGTGAAAAGGCAGATGCAACCATATTTAAAATTTATTGAACAAATTTGTGGCATTAATAGCATACTGTGAATTAAGTTCACTGTAAGAAGAGATGATTTTAGAATCTTCCAAGCCCTGGCACTTGGAAAATGTAAGGTGAAGTGTAAGACAGAATATTTGTGTTCATGGCTCTGTGCTGCTGATGCGCAGCCCAGCTTGCAATAAGCTTTTTTTGTGGGGTTTCTAAGAAAAGATGCATAAGAATACCTTTGCATTTTTCCAAGAAACGAACAGACTGTGGCACTCAAGTCAGAGAACAAAAATTCTTCCAAAATAACCAACCCACTTAGAGTTTGGATGTAGCACTTGTTTGTATTTTAAAGTATTCTACTTAAATGTTTGGTAACTTCAGTAATGGCTGGCAATGGGCAATTAAAAATGGGAAACATTATAACTAAATTATAGTAATGATTTTGGCATATTTCATCAGAGTATACTAAAATTTTGGGACAAAAATTTGAAAACCACACCAAATATGGGGGTACACAGCAATGGTCTCTGATGTTTGACTAACATTCTGTTTATACAGTTTCAGTGCACAATAATAACCCTGTTTGTGTATTTCATAGGTAAATTATTTGTTATGTAATGTGTTATATTTTTTTCGTTCCTTTGAGTGTCCTTTTCCCCTTTGTATTGTAGGTCAGGAATGCCAGATAACTGTTTTCTCTACCGTCTTCCCTTCTCTATACTGTTCACATACATCTGTTTTCCCTCTTTAAATAACCCTAAAATGTTGTACAGTAAGAACCCAAAATCTGTTTATATGTAACCTCACTCTCTCTCAACAAAATAAAACAAACATACAAAGATCCCCAAGGCCCTAGCCAGCCAGCCAGACTAATTTCTACATTGTTGGTTGCTGTTTTGGAATCTCCTTTGTTTCTTCATCCTTTTTAGATGAGGTGACCAAAACTGAAAATGAATAATTAAAGTTTGAATAAATCAACATATGTAACACATTTGTGGCCAGTTTCTTTTCAAAAACATAGCCAATGCAATTCTCATGTTTTCAACATTTAATTTTCATTCTCTTTCAAACTTGCAAAGGGCTGTTATTAAAAGTTACATCAGTTTCTTTGCTGATTATATCTTTTTTGATTATATTGGAGAACAGATTATCCTGTTCCTTCTCCTTTGTGTTTGGCTGCTGACACTGATTTTTAGAGAAAATCATGTAATATATTAGTAAGCTTTTTAATTGTAAAAGTTTTGTGTAAATTTCAGTTTCAAGGTTTTATGTTTCTGACCTCTCAGATTTACATCATAAATGGTAAGAAAACCTATTTGGGAGAGAAATAGGGAACCCAAATGGTAGATATACCCAGAGCTACTTTTGGGTGATATGCCAGTGATTTGGCCACATGTAATTAGTATGCTTTTGTTAGCTACTGCATGTTTGTGCTAGACATACTTTTTAAAATAACCAAACTTGTTTTATTTAATTTGCCTAACTATACATACTTTTGTATCCCATATCATCAGTTGCTGCAGAAGATGGTATTGCTGACTGAGATCAGAGCTGATCCTAATCTAGTCTACTCATCTGTAAGAATGGGGAATTAATTGCTTTGCACTGATTGGCTTTTACTTTTTTTTTTTAACTGACATGTAATTTCTTTAGGATGTATCCATCATCAGAAACTGAGAATGATGGATCAAGTGATTTTTTTTCTTCATTATTTGGTAGATGTTTCAAAGTGAAAGAAATTTAACTATTAGACTTTGACAATACCAAAGTTTTGGTGTTGGCTTTTAGGGGAGGGGAAGTTGCCTTCCACTCTGCAAGCCCTACTCGATTGGAGAATCAAGTAATGAGTTGCTGAAGTTATACAGATTTAGGCTGTGAATGTTCCAAGCACTTGCTTCCCTTAATGATGGCATTGAGTCTAAACAATTATAAATGTTTGGTTTTGTTGGCTTTTGTCATGTTTAGTGAAGTTGATGCTTCCATATTAATTTTTGTTACAAAGTTTAACGTTACCTTTTTTACTGAAAGCATGGTCCACACCTCATCCCTCTCAGATTTTGGAAGGTGCTTCAGATTCTTAAATCTTGGGCTGAGTACAGTAGCTATCTTTAGAAATCTCACATTGGTACCTTCTTTGCATTTTGTTAAATCTGCAGTGAAAGTGTTCTTAAAAAGAACATGTGCTGGGTCATCATCCAAGACAGCTATAACATGAAATATATGGCAGAATGCAGGTAAAACAGAGCAGGAAACATAACTATTCCCCTCAAAGGACTTCAGTCAAAATTTAATTAATGTATTTTTTTTTAACGAGCATCATCAGCATGGAAGCATGTTTTCTGGAATGGTGGCCGAAGCATGAAGGGCCTTATGAATGTTTAGCATATCTGACACGTAAATATCTTGCAGTGCTGGCTACAAAAGTACCATGTGAATGCCTGTTCTCACTTTCAGGTGGCATTGTAAACAAGAGACCAGCAGCATTATCTCCAGTATATGTAAACAAATTTGTTGGTCTTAGCGACTGGCTGAACAAAAAGTAGGACTGAGTGGACTTGTAGGCGCTAAAGTTTTATGTTGTTTTGTTTTTTAGTGCAGCTATATAACAAAAAAATACATTTGTAAGTTGCACTTTTATGATAAAGAGATTGCATTACGGTACCTTTATGAGGTGATTTGAAAAATACTATTTATTTTGTTTATCATATTTACACTGCAAATATTTGTAATAAAAATAATATAAAGTGAGCACAGTACACTTTGTATTCTGTGTTGTAATTGAAATCAATATATTTGAAAATGTGGAAAAACATACAAAATATTTAATAAATTTCTACTGGTATTCTGTTGTTCAACAGTGTGAATAAAACTGTGATTAATTTTTTTAATTGTGATTTATTTTTTTGAGTTAATTGCATGGGTTAACTGCAGTTAATTGACAGTCCTACTTTTTATTAGAAAAAAGAGAGGACTTCTCAGCTGAGTGATTGTTTTGGTAAATTGAATGCTAGAGTGAATTTTTACTTGTGTTAGAATCCCCTAAAGACAATAGTTTATAATGGAAACTTCATCTCATTCTAACTATTACAGTAGGAACACCTGCTATAAAACCAAATTAAATTACCGCTTGTACTTTTCTTAATATTCTGAGGTTATAGAGAATGTTAACTAATCTTCAGTCTATTGTATAATCTTCAAAATAACAGGCTTTAATGTTCTTGGAAATGAGAAAATGCATTCAGTTTTTGGAATTTCAGTATATGTGCGAAGACAATGCTTTGGTCTTTATTCAGGTTATATTGCTGAAGCTGAAAATATTAGTCTGTTCTCAGTTTTAGCACTTATGTTCTACATTTGCAGTATAAGCCTAAGATTTGTATTTTTTTCATTTTAGAGCATCACCTAGTTTTGTGGGTTGCATATTGTGCACTGAAATTCTATGGTTATAATTCCCTACATTCTTTCGTGTGAAATATTATATCTCAATGCACTGGTTTCTGTTTGAATTTCTGATAAAGTTAGTATAACCAAACCAGCTGTTCCCTTTTCAAATAGGCCTTGATTGTCTGGTAATTTTCTTTGAAGTATAATACAAGAGATTTGTAGGTTTTGCAATATCTAACTCTGAGCTTGGTTTATGAATCTCTGGCACAGCTTTTCTTTTGAGAAGAAAATAAGGATCCCAAGGACACTTCTAATGAGGGATCCAGCATTTTGTGTAATTATAATTTTCAGGCAGTATTGTAGGCTGCTTCTCAACCCTTTCCTCCATGAAAGCACGATTAAAAATACAATAAAAAATAAGGATAGTTACTTTGATAATGAGAAAATCCAGAATTATGGTAGTAAGGATTTTTAAAGATGGAGAAATAAATGAAACACGAGTTTTAGAAGGGATATAAACTTTTTCACCAAGACATACACCAAACCCTAACTAAGGAAGCTGAGAAGAAATTTTCCCGGTAGACCTGTTGAATATTTTCCCACTTCACAGTTTCTTATACTTCCTTCTGCAATATCTGGTACTGGCTACTCCTGCAGAGAGCCTGCTGGACTTGATGGACCATTGGGCTAATCAAGTAGGCCAAATCCTAAGTTTCTAAAATACTAGATGGGATGGAAGCATAGGGTTGAGAGTAGCAGAGAAATTAAAGAGATTGTTAGAATAGAGATCACAAAATTGATGGTTTGGCAGAGAGGAAGAGAATGAGAGATGAATAGTGGCAATAATGGGGAGGGATAGCTAAGTGGTTTGAGCATTGGCCTGCTAAACCCAGCGTTGTGAGTTCAATCCTTGAGGGGGCCATTTAGGGATCTGGGGCAAAAATCTGTCTGCAGGATTGGTCCTGCTTTGAGCAGGGGGTTGGACTAGATGACCTGCAGATGTCCCTTCCAACCCTGATATTTTATGATTCTATGAATAAAGGGAATTCGGAGAACATGGAAAGAAAAGTGGCCAGCACAGTGTTCAGCATAGTATGTGAAGAGGCAGTCTACATCAAATAAAGATATTAATGAAAAGAAGCAATACCTAGCAGAATCGCTTGGGTGGTTGTGGGGAAGTTTCTTGGATGTCTATTAAGTTACTATTTCTATGGTTCCATCTTTATCCAATGCCAGCTACAGAGACTAATAAGTATGAAGTTGTATCTTCTCTTGCTTCAAGAGCTTCATCACTTCTTCCCTCTCCAGAGCATCCCAAACATTATCTATGTGAAATGGATAGGATTCTTGGTAGTTTTACCACAGCCCACAATGTGTTTGTAGTTTTGGGAGAGTTTATGACCTTATGGCCATTTTTATTTTACTTTTTATAATATTAGTATACACATCCAGAGCACTGGGTTTATTAAATACAAATGTAAATAAAATACTTCATGTTTTCAGGGTTTAGAAACAGTGCATAATGTTTCCTATGACTTTCAGTATTTCATTTTATGTAGAACTATATTGGTCAGAAATGCACATCTGAAGTGGTACAACTTTGTTCTGATCTAGCTGTAAAGCTTGTTTTTATCTGTCCAGTTGTTTCCTAATCTGAATATGTCCTTAGGAAAAATAACTCAACATGTTTTTTTAATGGATCATCATACCATTATGATGTCAAAGCAGAAAATAAGTTATGATATGATTCCAACTCAAAATACAAAATGCTAGAGGAATGTGGTGCCCACAGTTGATGAGTTTTTACCTTGTGAGCTCCTGCAAGTAGATGTAATGTCATTTAAAAAATATTTGTTGTACAGTGTGGCCCATTGCTTCTAATTACAGTAAGAACATTCTATATGCTGGTAGGTTTTGATAATAACGCTTAGTATTGATACAGGGCTTTATATTTTCAAAGCATATTACTAACCTAAATCCTTACAACTCTCCCATCAGGTAAGTTAGGAATTACAGAATCATTTATACGCGTGTGTGTGTGTGTATATAGATACTTTATAAGTATGAGAAATTAATTTTTTCGTGTTCTCACTGAGCAGAAAAGGCAAGAAAAATGTTTGCCAGGATTTACAGGTCAACTGGTGCAAGATGGCATTTTTTTTAGTCATCGTCTATTGCATTTACTTTCATTAAGTTGAATATACTTTACGTAAAATTAAAATACTTGACTTAAAAAAATTAAAACATTCTTTGATTCTTGAAAAATTATCAGGAAACTTTTAGAAACAACAGCTTGGCACGGCATTTTTTTTTTCATACAAGCAGACATCTCATTGCCTGTATGAGGAGCTGGATGCATTTGAAACATGATTTGAAATAAGATATATGTCAACTTTATATGAAATTGGTTTACCAATTTATATACACAAAGTTAATGTCGCTAATTTCAAAAAGATTTGGAAATTAAGTTTCTAAATAGATTTAGTTTCAGTGGTGCCACCCTCTTGGGTGGACACTCCTAAACCAATGTAATGGCTTATATCAGTTTAACTTATTTTAGTAACAAGCTCAGTCTATGCAGCCACCTCTTAAACTGATTTAGGGTTTCACCAATTTAAATCAATTTAGAAACTAATTTAGATAAATTGGTGCAATTTTTGTATGTAGAAGAGATTCAAGAGGGGAAAACAGTAGTGTGAAATGTGGATGCTTTTTTCAGTGAGAGTGGGATGAGGCATTAGAAATTCAGAGAAATCAGCAGTTCTGTCTTAACCTGGAAGTAGACTTGAATCCTTATCCCCAAATTGAATTTTTTTGAGCAGTTTAAAAAAAAAAAAAAGAGGGAGGGTGGAGAGTGAGAGAAATTGAGCTTTGTCCTTTTAATGACTGTGCTTCGCTGCCAAATACTTATTAGTGTATGCTTGTGGTTTCCTGACAGTGTGAGTGGTCAATGACTGACTGAAGCTGATGGTTGCAGTAGTTGCTTCTAAACAGCAGATACTGTTACAAGTAAACAATTATAGGTATGTATTTTGTCACCACATCATTATTTGATTTGTCTTTGGACAGCTGGAAGTTGTTGGCTGAGACAAACTATCAAATTTGGCGTATTATATATTTTAGGAGATTTCTGAGAAACCTGCTATTCAAAACTACAAGGAAAATGGTATACTGCCCTTTATTAATACTCTGTCAATTATTTTAGTTGAATTACTCGGACTCTTACTTATACCTTTAAAAGTAAGCTATTTATTTAATATTATGTTTTTATAAATCTGTTTTGTTATGAGAATATCTGTTTTGAAAATTTGTTTTCTTATCCTGAGCAATTAGAACAGCTCACGAAATATATTTTTGGCATATATTGTTAATGCTATGGCTTCTTACAGCAATTATATTGCAAGCTTGTTAAGTTTTTAGAGAACAGTAGGCTTGGGATTTGTCATTGTGGAGTTTGCTGTGAGGTTGATTGTTGTCCTTTTTAGAATTAATATTTTTGCTATTTCCTTTTGTGAAAGGGTGTAAATATGAAATTATATATTGTTTTGTAAAAGTAATTGGGGAAGGGATACAGAAGAAATTCAAATGCCTTGTGGAATAGTTGGATTCATCCAGTGATCTGAAGCTCAGGTACAAAGCTCAAGGAAGTTATAAATGCTGCCAGGGAATTAGTTTAGTTATTTCTTATAATTTATCAAACATAGTATTCTCCATATTTGTGCATGTGTCCTTTCCTTTCTACTATTGGCTTTTTTTCACAACATCTTATACAGCTTACTTTTTTAATTCACGTGAGATGACATGAGATTTTTCAGTTGCTGTGAGTATGAATCATTGAGTCCTTATGCTTGAGAGGATGCTTCTGAATATATTTAGGTCGTGTTATTTATTGTGAGGGGTTTTTTTTTAGAAAAAAGACAATATATTATTCCAGAATAGAGAAATTTCCCACATCATCGAAACATTTTTTCTTACAGTTGTACTTTTTGGTAACTTTTTGGTTTCCAGGAATATCTCTGGGTTTTGCCACTCCAGACTTTTTACATTCTAAAAAAATGTTTAGTAATATGTCTGTATAGTTAAATATATGTGACAAAACACATTTTATGTTGCCAATTATTTATGAATTATAAGATTGATTTGTAGTCCATTTGAAGGGGTGACTTATCTCATAAAACACAAACTATTTTAGTATAATAGAATTTTAAAGGATACCAAAGCATTACTTGGGCAATTAATTGGTGAATAGTTTTCTCTCAGATCAAAGAAATATGACAAAGAATACACCAGAAATAATTGTAAATTCAGTTCTTAAAGCAGCACAGAATGCAATGGTTAAATAATACTAAAGGCTTTTCAGGAAGAGGCCTGAAATTTTTGATGTTTTGGTGAATAAGATAGATGTAACTCAGTTTCCATTTGTATGCAAAACCATTGTTTTCTCATGTTCAGTTTTATCTATTAAATTAGAATGTTTGATTATGTCATTAAAAGTTCTAAGAATAAGAACATGGAACAAATGTAAGCATCATAAATGCAGCCATAAGCCTGTTTAATTAAGCAAAAGAAAAATTTCCTCAGAAAAAGTGAGATGAGGAGCTCTTAGTCAAAACTATGTATGTCGTTCTATAGTCTTGTATGCAAAAGAAATGAGAGAGAGGAACAAAAAACCCCAAACAAACAAAAAAGACTCCTGACAGGCCAAGTCCATCCTTGGGGTAAATTTTATTGACTTCAGTGGATTTACACTGTGAATGAGTTTGGTCCATTGCTTTTAATGTTCAAATTAAAATAGGTTCAGATTACTGTAAACAAAGACATACACACAACTTTAAATATAAGAGTTCTTAAAATACTTTGTCTTTCTAGGGATTAACTTTCCTTTTATCTGAAATTTATTTTCTGCATCCTCAAAATGACCTTCAGCCTGTTCTTATATGCCTGAGCCAAACAGTGGCAATACTAAAAATATTTTATCAAGAATATTTCAGATTGTTTGTAGCAGGGATGTTAATTGAATGTCAGCCAGCTCTGTTTAGAAAGTCTTAATAAGGAAAGATTATTTTGAAAGCACTCTCATTATCACTGCATTGACTGAGTTTATTTGTAAGCCTTATCTTTTCCATTACTCCTGTTCTAAGAGGTTTCCTAATACAACATTTAAAATGTTAAAATTTGAAAGCAGAATGAGTGAATTTTGATCTTAAAACTGTAAATCTCTTCCATAACAATCCAGATATACTATACATTACAGCATAATTTAAAATAAATGATATATGAGATCATGTTATAACTGTCTTCAACATGTATAAGTCTGATGATGTAGCTCTTATCAGAGTCGTTAACACACAACACTGGCTTCTAAAAGTAATAAGATATTATGTAAGAATAATGGTCTCTTGAGAAGATTGCCCTTCAGGTTTTCTTGGAGATCAAAAATAGATTTCAACCATATCATGAACATATTATGTATAATGAAATACATTTAGAGGGTTAGGGTTAGGGTAAACAAAGTACAGTTTGGAAACAATGTAGTCTTAGGTTGTGTTGAGATATTAAAGGCAACATTAGTTAATATTGCAGTGTGTGAAAGCAAAGGCATAGGTACTTTCTGGTAGTTCAGATATCAGTAACCTTAATCTAGAATAATCAATATGTATATCTGTCCAGTATAAATAATCCTCATATAGGATAAAGCAGATCAGTCCAATTTCAAGCTGTGATTGTTTGTATTTGCAAGGCTGTTGGATGTTATGCTTCCCAAACTCAAAGAATAAAGCATGTTATTTTAGTTCAGATAATTTACTTCAGATTTAAAAAAAACAAATAAATGAAAATACTTTATGAAGAGAAGCAACAGTGATATGATGCCATATTTTTACAGTGCCTCCACAATGGGACTCCTGTTCTGGGGCCCACCGAAATATATTGAATAAAAATGGTATAATGTTTATGATTCTTTTGCCTGTATTCATTCTGGGCCTGTCCAAATTCTGCTGAAATCTGTAGTCCTAACTTTTCAAATTTGGGAACATTTTTAGCAATCAAATCCTGCTTTCTGAATGCTGAAATGGGTGCTTACATGCCTAAGATAAGTATTAGGGGTTCTTGAATGCCAAAAATACAGATTTGGATGTCTGAAGGTACTGACATTTGAAAGCTGCAATTGTAAATTATTATCAAACAAGTTGAAACCAGTATGGCAGGTTTTCTTTGAACTCCCAAATGTAAGGTATTACTGACACTGCATCTCCGCAAGAAGTATAAGACTGTTAATTCAGTTCTTGTTGAACCTCCTTCCATGGCCACGTCCAGACTACCCGCCGTATCGGCGGGTTAAAATCGATCCCCGAGCGCGCTTATATCGATTCCGGAACTTCATCAACCCCAACGGAGTTCCGGAATCGACAGAGAGAGCCGCGAACATCGATCCCGCGCGGTGTGGACGGGTGAGTAATCCGATCTTAGATATTCGACTTCAGCTACGTTATTCACGTAGCTGAAGTTGCGTATCTAAGATCGATTTCCCCCCCGTAGTGTGGACCAGCCCCATGTTTGGAGACTCTTACGCATATATGTGACATTCCCCAGGGAACAATCTGGACTGTTGAACATACTGCTCTTAATTCTCTATCCTGGTGTGCCTTTTACACTGCTTTGTTGTCAGAACATCCATTCCTGGCCTGATCACACAGCCTTTAGCATGCAGTTTCACTTCCAGCTAAATACATGAGCACTCTGACCAGTCACTTATGAATTACAAACAGGACGACAAATGGAGTTCCCCCCACACTTTAATCCAAACTCGCTGGTTAAGATAAAACAATAAGATAAGTTTATTAACTACAGAGAGACAGATTTTAAATGATTACAAGTGGTGATACATTAAAGTCAAGATTGGTTACAGAAGAAAATCAAAGGGTAAAACACAAGCTAATACCTAACTCAGTGGTCCCCAATTTTTTTTGTCTGGCAGATGCCAGATGACGAGCCATGGAGGACCGTGGCGGTGGATGAGCATCCGCCAAAATGCTGCCGACAAGCAGCGTCATCCAGAGGCAGCACTGCTGAAATACCGCCAAAAATCAATGGCATTTTGGCAGCGACGCCTCTGGATGATGCTGCCTGTTGGTGGCATTTCAGCAGATGCTCGTCCGCCAGCCAGTACTCGGGCGCTCTTAGATGTCCCGGCGGGCGCCATGGCGGACACTGTGTTGGGGACCCCCGACCTAACTTAACAAGCTAAGCAAAAGGTTTTCTCTCACCATACACTGTGGTAAATTTCAGAGGCTGGATCTCCTTTCAGCCTAGGACCCCTCCCCCTTAATTCAGTTTTTTGAGAGGAGTTGATGTCATGAGCAGAGAAGAAAGAAGAGAGAGGTGAAATGTCTCTCATATTTATACCATTTTCACCTCTGTGAGGGTTACCCCCAGATGGGGTGCAGGCAACAAGTTGTCTCTTGTGGATGTGAGGGTTGAACCGTCCCTATGATGAAACGTAAATTTATTGTTTACAGCTTCCCATTGCTGGAGAATGGCTGCATAAGCCTGTGATAGCTCTTTAACACCTGGCTGGAGTGCCAGTGAGTCTTTATCTGTGAAAAACTTATTTGGGCCTGCTTTACTTAATCTTGGAGCATGTTATAACAATTCTATACAGTAGCATCTTGTAACTTTACAATCAATACTGATAAACATTTTACCAGGGCAATAATGTTCAGCAGATTATGACATTTCAAATGATACCTCACAAGGCACACTTTGTTGGTTATATATTGTGGATTATATATATATTTTTGTTAATTATATATTGTGGATCATCTACAAGGACTGAAAAAATTTCTGGAGTAAGTGTCATTGGGCTTGAGATTGCCCCTGCACATGGTGCTGAAGGATTCGATCCGCCAATATTGGGTTAACCAACATGCTAACACAGAAAAAATAAATTAGCAACAGAATTTATCTTATTCTTGTAAAAGTGATGACCATAATAGTATATACCATCACAATGAATAAGCCTATTAACTACTTCATGTAAGAGAATGGAATCTTATAACAACTGCCCCGCCCTGCCCCAAGAACACTGTATGGATAAGTAACTGAACTGAGAGAAATCAGACCTGCAATCTTATTGTCCTCCCATCCACCTCTCTACCCATTGTACTACAGTCATGTACTGTGTTCATCCATGTCTTCTTCCTTTTCTTCCCTCCCATACCCTCTCTTCATTTAGAGGCTGTTGTTTCTCTTTTGCTGTTGACCTCACACTGTTTTTGCTTTCAGGTAAGCATAATGTCAAGTTGTTAGAGTCATAGCTTGCTCTGCCATTAACTTGTGATGTGACCTGTCAAGTTACTTAAGGTATGTCAGTAAAGATTCGGCTTCTTTGGTGCTGTCAATGGTCTAAACACCTCCATAGACCAGGTGCAAGTTTATTAACATTGGGCTTGTCTACATCACAAAGTTGCAGCGCTGGTGAGGGGGTTACAGCGCTGCAACTTAGGAGGTGTACACATCTGCAGGGCATCACCAGCGCTGCAACTCCCTGTTTGCAGCGCTGGCCGTACTCCCGTTTTGTCTCGGGTGTAGAGGATCCAGCGCTGGTGATCCAGCGCTGGTAATCAAGTGTAGACACTTACCAGTGCTTTTCTTGACCTCCGTGGAATAAGCAGGTATCCCAGCATACCTGAGGAAGCCTCTGGTAATCAAGCAGGTCTCCTTCCCCGGTTTGCTCTCGCGTTCCCCGAACCCCGAGCAAGCAGGTCTCCTTCCCTGCGGTTTGCAGAGTGGTTCGGGGAACGCGAGAGCAAACCGCGGCAAAGCTGGTCTCCTTCCCCAGTTTGCTCTCGCGTTCCCCGAACCTCCGTGCAAGCAGGTCTCCTTCCCTGCGGTTTGCAGGGGGGTTCGGGGAACGCGAGAGCAAACCGCGGCGAAGCTGGTCTCCTTCCCCGGTTTGCTCTCGCGTTCCCCGAACCCCCCTTGAAGCCGCCCAACAGCGCTGCAGTATGGCCACATCTAACACCACTTGCAGCGCTGGTTGCTGTAAGTGTGGCCACTCTGCAGCGCTGGCCCTATACAGCTGTACTAATACAGCTGTAACAACCAGCGCTGCAAAATTTTAGATGTAGACATACCCATTGTGTCATCAAATCCTGTTTACAGCCTGACATTCACCTCTCTGACTCAAGTTTCCATCTGTAAAATGAGGACAATACAATATCTGTTTACTTGTTTGTAAGCCTTTTTAAGATCCTCAGCTGAAAGTTGCTGTAAATGTGTGTGTATTTGTGATTCCTTCTCAGGGTGCCCAAAACAGTAAGTTCTCATGTAACCTCCATGCTTCCGTGAGAAAAAGATTTGCTGGTGCTAACCTGGGAGACAGCTTCCTGTCACCTCAGGCTGTTAGCTACCCCAGACAAACTTCTCAGAACTTGCCAGCCCTTACTTTTCCTTGTAGGTTAACACACTGTCTACTCCAGTTCCTGAACGTCTCAGGAGCATCCCTCTGTAATATCCATCCTTCGGCACTGGACACAGAGAAATTACCAAGCTCACTGTCTACCAAGAGACACTGTACACACTAGCCTGTTTGGTCCAGCTGATTCAGTTAATATTACAAGACTGAGATAAACATATTCATGCTTTTATTATAAATGTATTAATAAAGAACAGTGATTTAAGGGATACTGAGTAGGGGTAGTGGAAACAGAACTGGTTACAAATAAATCAAAAGTATAACATGCTTCTAAGAGACTAAGCATAACTTTAGCAGGCTAGACTCCTTCTACTCAAACAGTTCTCTCCCAGTCCTTTTGCAAGCTTGCTGATTTTCAGTCAAATTAGGATCCAGAGTTTTCATTAATCACCCCCTCTGCCAAGAATGTTCCTAAGCAAAATTGGATAATGGAATGTTGTTTGCTTCTCCTTATAGTTCCCAAAGTTTATTGTCTTTGCTTCCAAAGGCCACGTCCAGACTAGGAATTAAAATCGATTTTAGATACGCAACTTCAGCTACGAGAATAACGTAGCTGAAGTCGAATTTCTAAAATCGAGGCACTCACCAGTCTGGACGGCGCTGCATCGATGTCTGCCGCTCTCCGTGTCGATTCCGGAACTCCGTTCGGATTGATGGAGTTCCGGAATCGATGTAAGCGCGCTCGGGGATCGATACACCGCGTCCAGACTAGACGCGATATATCGATCCCCGAGCAATCGATTTTAACCCGCCGATGCCGCGGGTTAGTCTGGACGAGGGCTTAGTCAGGATGAACTCCTGGGTTTCAGACTCCGCTGTCTTCCAATGCTGATTTCACATCCCCAACCTGTTTTTTCCTGTTGACTTGTATGCAAATACAGCTCCTGTTGTATCTGGCTTCACAATTCTCAATTTACATTACAGAGAGGGAGATAACTGCTTTCCCTCCTGTATGGAAGAAAACCTGGCTTTCTCTTTTGTTTGGTGACAGGCTTTAAAGCATAAGACCAGTAACTGTCAACAATTCCTTTTATAGTGTTAATACATACATTTTGCAGTGATATGAATGATAAGTGTGTTACCAGCTTTCATATGGTACCTTAAAAGACACACTTTATAGATGAATACTATGACCATGATGTCTTAGGTATAGTGAGTTTCTCAGGCGTGGTAGGAGTTGCCGACGTAGAATAATGAACCACCAATGGGCCTATGTGCCTCAGTATTGCATGATTTGTCATTTTTCCACTTGAGTGAGCAGATAAAGATTGCAAGGAAAATAGGTTTACCTATATTTAGCAATGGCAAAAATGTTTTTGTCCTTACCATTTGCCTATGTGCTTTTCATCCCATTAATGGTATAGAAGAACATCATCTAAGAAATCTGCAGTGAAGCAGTCACAGCAGGATTTAAAACTCTAAGGATTGATTATGCAAACGTTTATGCGTGTAAAGACCACCTACATAGGTAATGGTTTTCAGGATTAGATCATTTAATGCCTTTGTTTGAGATTCTTTACTACTGGAATTAATAATACTATGCAATTGTGAAAGTGAACTTTCTTTATATAGGTTTTATGATAAAGGCAATCACTTTAACAGGCAGGATCCACTTAGTAAAACTATATGCATTTTTATTCCCAAGATTGGGATGGGTTTCAAATAAAACAGGTTTTATAAAGTCAAAAGAGTTTGATTTGTAACTATATCAGATACTATGCCTTTTAAACAAGATTATTTTTCTCAAGTAGAGAATCAGTTTAGCAGGAGTATGGAAATTGCCATTGCCATTGGATCAGACACTTAATTCATCTAGTCCAGTATCCCATCTCCAACAGTAACTAGCATAAGGGTATGTCTACATCTACAATTTTGCAGCGCTGGTTGTTACAGCTGTATTAGTACAGCTGTATAGGGCCAGCGCTGCAGAGTGGCCACACTTACAGCAACCAGCGCTGCAAGTGGTGTTAGATGTGGCCACACTGCAGCGCTGTTGGGCGGCTTCAAGGGGGGTTCGGGGAACGCGAGAGCAGACCGGGGAAGGAGACCAGCTTCGCCGCGGTTTGCTCTCGCGTTCCCCGAACCCCCCTGCAAACCGCAGGGAAGGAGACCTGCTTGCTCGGGGATTCGGGGAACGCGAGAGCAAACCGCAGGGAAGGAGACCTGCTTGCTCGGGGATTCGGGGAACGCGAGAGCAAACCGCAGGGAAGGAGACCTGCTTGCACGGGGGTTCGGGGAACGCGAGAGCAAACCGGGGAAGGAGACCAGCTTCGCCGCGGTTTGCTCTTGCGTTCCCCGAACCCCCCTGCAAACCACAGGGAAGGAGACCTGCTTGCATGGGGGTTCGGGGAACACGAGAGCAAACTGGGGAAGGAGACCAGCTTCGCCGCGGTTTGCTCTCGCGTTCCCCGAACCCCCCTGCAAACCGCAGGGAAGGAGACCTGCTTGCTCGGGGATTCGGAGAACGCGAGAGCAAACCACAGGGAAGGAGACCTGCTTGCAAGGGGGTTCGGGGAACGCGAGAGCAAACCGCAGGGAAGGAGACCTGCTTGCTCGGGGGTTCGGGGAACGCGAGAGCAAACCGGGGAAGGAGACCTGCTTGATTACCAGAGGCTTCCTCAGGTATGCTGGGATACCTGCTTATTCCACGGAGGTCAAGAAAAGCGCTGGTAAGTGTCTACACTTGATTACCAGCGCTGGATCCTCTACACCCGAGACAAAATGGGAGTACGGCCAGCGCTGCAAACAGGGAGTTGCAGCGCTGGTGATGCCCTGCAGATGTGTACACCTCCTAAGCTGCAGCGCTGTAACCCCCTCACCAGCGCTGCAACTTTGTGATGTAGACAAGCCCTAAGATGTCTCCAAGGAAGGGACAAGTGAGCACCACACAGGCAGATGTGGAGTAATCTGCTTCTCGAGCGAGTCTCCTCCTAACTCCTACTTGTTATAGATCTTAGGCCCTGAAGCATGAGAATTTATATCCCATGAAGCTTCTTTTTGGTTTTTAATATTTTCTGTGATAGCTTCTGGATATTTTTGATGTCCACAGAAATGTCCAATTCCTCTTTGAATCTTGATGAGTTCTGGGCTTCAAATATTGGGATGGGGTACCACTGAGCCCTCTGACTCAGCAGCCTGGGCTCCCCCTCATACTGTGCTGCTGTGACAAGCTGTAGATCGCTCCCTGTCTTACACTCCCACCAGCATTCACATAGGTAGGGACACACACAGCTGCAGTTACATGCAGGCACCAACCAGCCACTGCATGAGCCAACAATAGAGAAGCTACAGCCAAGGTAACCCCCACTTTCCAGGCGTGCGCCCACCCACTGGAGTATAAACCCAAAATTATACTGTCTTGCACTGCGCAGGTATCTGTACAATCTAAGCTCATAAATAATTCACCTCGCCCTCAGTGTGGAGGAATATGCAATAAGCATGTTGTTAACCAAGCTGAGATTTTCCCAGACACTTCAGTCAAAGGCACACTGATTTAGATAAAGCAAAAAAACAAGTTTATTAACTACCAAAAGATAGATTTTAAGTGATTATAAGTGATAGCAAACCGATCAAAGCAGATTACCTAGTAAATAAACAAAACTGCAAACTAAGCATAAAATACTAGAAAGATTGGCAATGAATATGCAGTTTCTCACCCTGGCTGATGATACATGCAGTCCATTAGATTTCCATACACAGACTAGAAATCCTTTCAGCCTGGGACCAGCACTTCCCCCATTCTTTAGGTGTTTCCAGGAGTTCTCTTGTGTGGAGAGTGATGTCCCTAGATGATGTCACACCCCACCTAATATAGCTTTAACGTATGGAGGGAATCCTTTTGTTCCAAAAACAATTCTCACCCAGTTTCTGGAAAAATAAAGGTATCAAAATGGGGTTAAGTGTCATGTGATCTGGTCACATGCCCTTGCTGAGTCATAGCAACCATTACTTACAGGCTGTCTAGAGCACTCGCAGGAAGGCTTACCTGGTGGGGGATAAGCTTCTCCTAAGGCCTGTTTTTCCTAATGCCCCATTACCCTGAATAGGTCCTTCACAACCAGCTGTCTGGTCTGGAAACATTTGGCCTTGTGGATGTCACCCAGGTATAATCATATTTTGAAATACTGATACATAGTCAGCATTCATAACTTCAGATACGAAAATGCTACATGCACACAAATAGGATAATCATATTCAGCAAATCATATCTTTTCCAATGACACCTTACATGACCCATCTTAAAAAAATGCACCATAATTATGTCATAATCGTATCAGAATCATACCTCCAGGATGAATATGGGCCATAGTGTCACAAATATGTCCTCTAACAAATGAGTTTCACAGTCTAATTATGCATTGTGTGAGAAAGTATTTCCTCTGATCAGTTTTGAATTTGTTACCTTTCAGTTTCATTCAATGTCACTATAGTCTTGTATTTTTGAGACAGGAGAATACACGTTCCCAAACAATCTTCTCAATACCGTTCATTATTCTGTATACTTTAGTATATGTCTCTTCTCTAAAGAACACAATCTTGATCTTTTCAATCTGTCTTCACGCGGGTTTTTCCATGCCTCCTACTCATTTTTGTCGCTGGTCTCTTGACCCCTCTTCTAATACTGCAAAATCCTTTTTGAGATGGGGATGACCAATACTGAACACTATTTCAGATGAGGGCAAACTCCTGATTTTATAATGCTGTTATTTCTTTATTATTCTCCATTCCATTCTTTACCCATCTTAACATTTAATCTACTCTTTTTGACAGCAGCTTCACACTGAGCCTAGGTCTTCATTGAGCTGTCTTAAATGATGACCATGTCCTCTTCTTGAGCTGACAGTTAATTTAGAGCCTAGTAAGGTAGTATACATTTCTCCCTCTTATGTACATTGTAACTCTATTTTAAACTGTTTTTTCAGTTAGTTTGCTAAGTACATTAGGGATGATCTCAGGAATGACAGACCAGTGAAAACTTTTTAAAATACAGGTGTACAAGATTTGCTATTCTCCAGTCATCTCCAGTAGCCCTTTTGAAAAAGTGTATGCATATTTTTTCTAGCAGTTCATTCTTAAGGTAGTTTAGAACTGTTGTATACCATCTGAACCTGGTGACTTATTTTGTTTGTTTAACCTTAATTTGTTTCAAGCACTGTAGTTTTCTTATTTGGTAGTTTGAGTGGAACATTTTATAGTCCATGAAACAGTATCAGTGTTTTGTTAAGTTTATCTTGACTGGCACTGGCTGTCAGTTTAAAGCGCAGAAGTAAAGTATACATGTGATCAGACTTGGAATGAAACTTTTATTTGTCAAGTAAATATAGATCTAGGAAGTAGATTTGTACATAACAATAAGCTTGCATGAGGAAAAATATGCCCGGTTAGTTGGTCTGTTTTTTCGGTTTGCGGATATGCTTGTGTGTGGTGTCAATATCTACACTCACCCCTATTCAGAAAAACTTCCATAATGTTAAACTAGTATGTTATAATGGAGGGATCCCACTTTTAAAAATATATTCCAGTTTCAAGTCT
The DNA here is from genome assembly GCF_007399415.2 of Gopherus evgoodei. NCBI lineage: Eukaryota > Metazoa > Chordata > Testudines > Testudinidae > Gopherus > Gopherus evgoodei. The sequence goes on along the minus strand of NC_044325.1, from coordinate 107,696,150 downwards.
GTGGGCTGCTTATAAACTCTCTTTCCAGTCTTAACTATTGCTTAAAGTTGTCCAGTCTTTTAAGTATCAGGTTTATTCAAATTTAAAAATGTGGAAGAAGCAATTGAGTTCTTACTGTGAGCTGCAGGATCAATTAAATTTCTGGTTTGTCTTTCTTTAGTAATTAAAAGTGGGAGGCCACGGGAAAAAAATCAAGTATCCTGAGACCCACACCCTTAAAATGTTTTAGCTGCTCTTCCTTCACAACACACCTTTAATCAGAGGGTTTCAAAGATGTAATTACAAAAACTGTGCTTAACATTACACCTTTGCTGTGAGCAAGTATTATCTTCATACATGTGGTGAAGTGGACACAGAAGAGCTAAATGCTGGAATGGTGGATTTGCTCAAACATGTTGGAGCCCAGACCCATCTAATAAGCATTCCAAGATGTAAAGACTTTTTTTTTGCTCTGGGGTAACTCCACCAATGTTTCAAACTTAGGGTGAGCTTCACTAGCACGTCTCTTTTGACACCAGTGCAGTGTGTCTATGCTAAGAGTTTGCATCAGTGTATTTGAAGTGGCTGGCTGTAGCAGTGCAAAACTTGCCTGTTAAATTAAGCCAGGGGTTCTCAAACTGGGGGTCGGGACCCCTCGGGGTCACAAGGTTATTATGTGGGGTGGTCGCGAGCTGTCAGCCTCCACTCCAAACCCCACTTTGCATCCAGCATTTATAATGGCATTAAATATATAAAAAAGTGTTTTTAATTTATAAGGGGGTGTCACACTCAGAGGCTTGCTATTTGAAAGGGGTCACCAGTACAAAAGAGAAACACTGAATTAAGCCCTATGTAAGGCATAAAGGGCAGGGATTTCCCTACACCCCCTAGGTGTGTGTGTGTGTGTGTGTGTGTGTGTGTGTACACTTCTCTCTTCTCTCTGGATTTCACCATAACCACCCCCCCCCCCACGGTCAACTAGTTACATGCAGTGTTGCATTGGGTTGGAAATTTGAATTGAAATTGAAACATTAATACACACTTTAAAAACATATATGGTATATGATAAAATACATGTACCTCAAAAAGCATAATAGATTTTAAAAGTATGAAGAAAGACTAGCTTCCTCACACAGCTGTTGTTTTTCATGACAATGTCAGTGCATTCGTTCTGGTGATGTTGGCTAACCTTATAATTTCAAATAATGATTCATAAGCAAGGCCTGAATGAGCTCTCTTCTGACAGCTGGTGATGAACTGGGGGTGAGGAGAAAAGCTTCAGGACCAGACTGTATTTACATGAACACATCCACTCTGCCTAGGTATCCATCAGACAGATGTGTTGCCCAAGTGATCAGTTTTCACTGGTGTTCGATTATAAATCACTTTAGTATTGAATGCAGGGGTAATTAAATGTTGTTGTTGTTGCATGGGTAAAGGAGGCAGCAGAACTGTGCTTAGCCTTTCCTGATTGAGGGGATCACCCTCAGTGCTTAATTTGTGCTAAGGCTGAGCCCTGGCATCTCTAGGCTTGGCAGTTCATAGCCCCTGGACCTCTGGGCTTGCCACTTCACTGATGAATGTAAAAAACTTGCTTGAGGCCTGGCACCTCTTAAGCACTGGTCACCCTCACCTGAACTGACCTTGCTAAGCAGGAGGTTTGGATGCCAGATCCCAGTGGAGGGGAGGGGCAGGAGGGAGACAGGTGTTTTGCTTGGTGGTGTGGGCTCTGCCTAAGCGTCACGGGCTCTATTTAACTTGCCCCTCTCCCCTGTTTAAATATAGAGCTGATTAGGCTCCACAGAAAGTCTTTTTTTTTTTTTTTTTTTTTTTAAGTGACCACTAGAGCTGAAATCACTGATAATCAGGTCTAGGTGCTTAGTCCTGCTGCGGGACAGTGTTTCTGTGGATGAGACTGCCCATCATGCACTAGCAGTGAGGTTCCCCCACTGAGAGCTGAAATCATGAGAACTGAGTAGAACCTCAAGAGACAGACTTGGAGAGGTCACAGTGGCAGGTGGCAGCAGAAGTTGGCGGCACAGGGCCATCGGTAAGGCAGCGGTGGAGTGAATGGTCACATGACGAACAGCAGCAGCCAGAGTGAGTGGCTGGAGCGAGCGCGAGCGGTTGAAAGAACAAGCAGGGTGCTTGCTTTCTCCCTCCCACCCAACCCCCAGGGTTGGAGGTGAACTCACACGAAAGCACCTCTGAACTCTGGGTCTCCACTGACCAAGGACAACTACAATAAGTGGGGTGTAGTGGAGGGAGATGAGAGGGGCACATTAAAAGAATATCTGTTTAGACTATATTTTACTGCTTCAGAATGCTAGATTTGTGACTGGGAAACTTGTATAAATATATGTTTCCTAGTAGGTCAAGATTTTTAAAATGCATTATTTGCCAAAGTCGTTAGCTCACATCATCTCTGTCTTGAGAGGTTATGTTGGGAAGTTTCTGTGCTATTTTTTTTTATTATTATATTATAATTAAATTTTGCATAAGAACGGCCATACTGAGTCAGACCAATGGTCCAACTAGCCCAGTATTCTGTCTTCCAACAATGGCCAATTCCACATGCTTCAAAGGGAATGAACAGAACAGGCAATCAGTGAGTGATCTGTTTCCTAGCATTCACTCCCAGCTTATGGCGAACAGAAGCTAGGGACACTCTAAGCATGGTATTGCATTCCTGACCATCCTGGCTAATAGCTATTGATGGACCAATTCTCCATGAAGTTATTCAGTTCTGTTTTGAACCTTGTTACAGTTTTGGCCTTCATAACATCCCCTGGAAAAAAGTTCTAAAGGTTGACTGTGTGTTGTGTGAAGAAATACTTCCTTTTGTTTTAAACCGGCTGCCTATTAATTTATATTGTGTTATGTGACAGAGTTAACCATACTTTCACTTTCTCCACAGCAGTCAAAATTTTATATACCTCTACAGTATCAGATCCCCCCCAGTCGTCTCTTTTCCAAACTGAAAAGTCCAAGTCTTTTTAATCTCTCCTCATATGGAAGCTGTTCCATATCCCTAATCATTTCAGTTGCTCTTATCTGTACCTTTTCCAATTCCAATATATCTTTTTTGAGATGAGGTGACCAGAACTGCACACAGTATTCAAGATGTGGGAGTATCTTGGTTTTTCATAGTAAAAGTGGAGGAGCTTGGTTTTCTAGGCCGATCAGCAAAGCCAGTGCTGACAACTTATGTGAAAAGGCTTCAGAACACTAAGCGTCTGGACCACTGGGACACATAGAAAGCCTTAGAAGCCAGTCACTGTAAAAGCCAATTTTAGAAGTACTTAATGAGGCTTTTGAGAATGCTCTAACAAAAACACAGTTTACGTGAACAAATTTGGCTTTTGCATCATACTTTCTATTTAAGCAAGGGATACCACACACTACAAACTGGAGGCCAATGTTAAGTCCATTGTCACTTGTTAATCCTGAAGTTGGACACCGATTCCAAACAAGACTGACAAACGCTCACTATCTTTATGCAAGAAACTCAGCTAACTGGTTAGAAGCATGTGATATAACAGCGAAAGACTCAGCAGTTGAAAAAGTGAAGAACTCTCTCACCACATTCAAAAAATGTGCATACACGGCTGATGAATGTACTGATGCAAATGGTAATCAAGTATTAAGTCATTGTGTTTATCTTTATGTCAGTGGTAGTCCAATAGATGCATTTCTAGATGTTCAGGTTAGAGAAGATACATTGGCTGCATCTGTGAAAACCCACATCTTCGAAGAGTTAAATGCTTGTAAATTGAACCCCAAACAGATGGCTGCTTGTGCATTTGATGGAATTGCAGACTTCTCTGGAAGACATAGTAGAGTACAAGTTTTTCTCAGAAAAAAGCAATCTCTTCTATACACACTGTGGGGACCATCTATTCCAACTAGCACTAGTATGAGCTGCAGAATCTTTAAAAAAAAAATTTAAAAGCCATCAATTTAATGTCTTTTTTATACTCTTTTATTTTATTTTATTTCCTCCCAGCAAGAATCCAAAAGGACTGAATGTCTTGGGAAAAATAGAAGATTCATTGGGATAGAAGTTCAAATTAGTTCAACCTGGGAAAACCTGTGGATTTCTCATGATGAGCTGTCCTTGGCTGTTGTCTTAAAATTACTGCAACAGTTATTACTGGCTTTGGAAAGTATTTACTGAAATGGGACGGACCTAAGTAGTGAGGCTGGTGAACTATTTTTGCTACTAAATTCAGAGCAGACTATCACCATTCTCTCTCTTGTAAGTCTACTGATGAAGCCACTTGGGTTATTAATGCCATCCAGGCTTCTGCAACAACAGTAGTAGATCTTTGTCCAGCAATAGAAGCTACACTTGGATTGATTGAAAACATACTGGAAGAAGCAAAGACTTCTGTCCAGAGGCTGACTAATAAAGGCACTTATATTGAATCCATATGTGAAGTGGACAAGAAGTGTTTGTTAATCCAGCTGAAAAATTACATAGACTTGATTCTTATAAATCTACAACAGCAACTTCTGGATTCTACTCAATGTCTGCCCAGCTTTTATGGATGCCTCTTGTCACAGAATTTGGGGGGAGACAAGGCCCTGCATCTCTGGCTTCCTGTGATTTACCATGAGTGTCAGCCAGTCAGTAAAACAGAAGGTTTATTTAGATGACAGGAACACAGTTCAAGACATGTCTTGCAGGTACAGACAACAGGACCCCCTCAGTCAGGTTCATCTTGGAGGGCCAGGGGAGGCCAGGAGGTTTGTCTGGCCTCCCTTCCATTTTCCCAGCCAGCCCCAAACTGAAACTCTCCAGTCCCTCCTCTCCCTTTGTCTCTTTCCCGGGCCAGGAAGTCACCTGATCTCTTTGCTCTCCAACACCTTCTGTTGGCACCTTTGTAGAGAAGGGGCCCAGGCGATTAGTTGCCAGGAGACAGAGGATCGGCCATTCTCTGTGCAGACCATATCACAGGGGCCCTTTTGGACTCTGCAGCAATCGCACATCCTGATCTCCCCCCCCCACCTAGATACCTAAGAAATGCATAGGGGAAACTGAGGCACCCACACAGTATTTAGAGAAAACATTAAGAACATTCCCACTTCATCACATCTGTCTTATAAAACACCAACTGTTGAGTGAAATGAGGCACTACCAGCAGTGGGGCTGCGATGTGATCAGGACCGAATAGAGAATTTGAACACAGAGTGGAATGTAATACAATGAACAAATGAAGATTTGACTTCAACTGCTTCTTCATCATCACTAGTGGTTTGACCCAATCTTTGTGCTATGTTTCATGGATTGAAAGAAGTAGGAATGCCTCTCTTGCTACTCCCAGTCACAGTAGCTACAGTTGAGCATTCTTTTTTCTCATTGAATAGAATTTTGTGTTCTGAAAGAAGTCTCCTGCTGCCTGATCATGAAGAACTGGAAGTGTACCAGACATATAAGACGCCACCAAAGATGAATGCACTGCATTCGAGAAATTCATTAACAAAGTTGTGCAAAATCACAAGAAGAAAACAAGAAGGATTTAGATGTAGTGCTCATAGTAGGCTTGAGTAGCCAACTTTAATTTGCATGATGATTTTAAAACATGAGTTAAATCTAATAAAATGATCAAAACATTTTTCAGGTTTTACTGTGGTGCCATACAACTTACCTTCGCCCTCATGGTCTCACCCCTTGCCGGTACTTACCTCCTGTAAATTCAGACACTCCCCCTAATTTCAATCCTGGGAAAAAACATAAAGCAGATTTGTTGGATGAAATGTGGAAATCTTTAACTTTACATTTTGATATGAACAAAAACCCAAACATCTTAAAATTGGTTGATTTCACTATCAGATCAAATTTGCTCTGAAATGTAGGCATTTTAGGATACAATACACACACCTTTTTTTTTGAAGGTCATCTTTAAACATTACCCTTTGCAGCCAAACTTTGCACCATTTTCATAGTGAATGAGAAACTGACCAGAAATTTAAAGTAAACAAAAATGAAGTTGATTCCTTTTTTTATTTCCAAGATGAGAAACAAAAAGAAATCAGAAATAGTAAATCATAATTTAGATGTTTTAAATTCCCCTTTTAGTATTTTTGCTAGCATATGTAAGGAAATATGTTTTTTAACCTCAATGTCCTTTAAAATTATATGGTACTAAAATTGAAACCTACATCCATCCTCCATTTTGGCTTATTGGAAGGACATGTACAAATTCTTTAGTGTAAAACTAATAAATACTATGTATGGTTCAAACATTTTCAACATAAGCATTATGGTACTGTACTAGAATGGAGAGGCTTTAGTAACACCACGTTGCTCACGTTTTTTTCCTGCTTTTTATTCAGTTTTTCTCCCTTCCTCTTTAAGAGGAAAACACACACACACTTCAAAATTACTTTATTTATATTCTCTGTTGCCTAAAGAATTTTGTCAGTATGATTTTAAAAAACAAAAACAAGAAACACAATACCTTTTAGCTGAGTTGCCAGAATAGTGGGATATGGTTTCTTTTTAGCACAGAGGGATTCTGTCATATTACTATAATGCGGTGTGATGTTGATTTGAGATGGTTGATAAAATAACTATATAAATTGTTAGGGTTTTGTTGAAATGATTCTGAGAATTTTGTAATAGAGATTCAAGGTCATATCATAGATCTTATATGCATTTCCAAGGGAGTTCTTGTCATGGGACTAAAATCATGTTTCCCCTGCAGTCTTGATCTTCTTTAGCTGATAGGAGGGATTTGCAGCATTGGCAATAAGTTCTGCTGGTTGCTGGCTGGCTGCCAAACCGAGGCTGCTGTTTCAGACAGCAGGTCTCTCTCTTTTTCTCTTCAGCCTTACATGTGCTGTCTTTACAAGAAGGATGCACTGCAGGATTTTATTTCTGATTAGAAATGAGAGAGACTCTTTTTTTAAGGAGATGATTACGTTTGTAATTTTGTGTCATGTGATGTCATGAGGGTGTTGGCTTTTAGGAATTTCAGGAAGAAGTAGTCTGATATGCAGTCAGAATTTTAAGACCTTTGAATATGCACTTGGTTTCTCTTCAGTCATCTTCTGAACAAGTCTACAGATGGATGTTTGTACTTAATTCTTTGGTAAGGAATATGGAAACACTTTAAGTGGGTACAATTCGTAAAGGCAATGTGTAGTCAGTCTCTATTTTCAAACTCTGTTCCTGAACCAGGATATCCTTTCTACCAGGTGTCAGACAGGTATGTATGTGTTTTCAGTTTTCATTCTGTTAATGTTCTTATGTAAAGCTGTACAATAGTGTCTGTCTTGCTAGTAGCAATTTTAATGGTTGGGTGACTGAAAATGTGTTAAATTAGAGAAATAAGGAAATCAAATTTGCATGTGCTTTGTATGTGCCTGATCTATATGATTGAGTTTTCAAAATCTGTTTTCATTTTAAGCAAGAAGTTTATTTTTATGATCAGGATTTTATCTGAGGTCTTAAGATTACACTAAATGTTTTGAAATCAGTGCTTCATGAACAAATGAAATTTTAGCCATAGAAATTTTTTCCTAAATAGTTAATGTATTTGGATCATTTATTGGAAGGATAAATTTCGATATTGCTGAGAATTGGAATGTCATGCACACATTTCTAGTAAACATTGTTTGATCACATGAAACAATTTCTTAGTGAATCACTCATGCTAAATAATGAGTTCATTCATGTTTGTAGTTATGTTTTATAAAATGAGACACTTCACAAAACGTGCATATTTAAAAAGCTGGTGAATGCTGATTTTCAGATGATTTCTTATCATGTATGCTGTTTAGTGTTTACCTTTGTCATACATCTGATCAGTTTGACCTTTTTCACAGTAAGTCCCAAAATAACTTTTGTCAGACATACTGACAGTGAAAGAATTGACGTTTAAAAAGTCATTATATTGTTATTGCTAGTACTGAAGACTGCAATATACCACAGAACAATTGGAGTAAATTTGTTGCATTCTCAACCTTTGATAGTTAATATACCTCTGGTTTCTGGCACACCTTTCTAAAGGAATGCGGTCTTTGTTCATTGTGTCTGTTTGAAGTCTGTGACTTTTTTATGGCTCAGGAATGACACAGAGTGAAAACTTGAGTTGAGCCAGGAGCTTGTGCTATTACACATCGTTTTGTAATGTATTTGAAGAATGGTGTAGGAGAATAAGTTAATAATGAACATGTTCATATGCAGAGAATGCACCTTGCAAATAGTATTTATAAAATGTTTATTCAAACAGTGGTTTCTCTTAGAGTGTCATAAGGAATAATGTTAGATCACATTCACAAGCAGAAAACTACTTAATAGGTGAATGTGCATATTACCTAGGAGGCAGAAACTTGAAGACTTAGGGTTGGTCTACACTACAGCTCACATCAAGCTAATTATGTTAGCGTTTGTACTACAACCTTGCTCCTGTCAATATAAGTTCCCTACTAAACCACTAGAGGCATGGGGTTCATGTTGGTGTAGTTAGGGTGACATAGTGTGAGTGTAGACGCTGTGGGTTACTTACATCCGCTGTTGGCGGTAATTATTGTCAATTTGATAGCTCCAGAGACGGGGTGGCGGTGGGGAGGAGGACACACTTCAGCTAATGCCTGGCTTCCCCTGGGCTTCTTGCTCCCAGTCAGGCAGCTGCCCAGGCTCCCCGCTCCCAAGTCAGGCTGTGTCCCGCTGGGCTTCTGGCTCCTGGCTTTGAGCCAGGCTGCAGCCGCTGGGCTCCTGGCTTTGAGCCAGGCTGCAGCCGCTGGGTTCTCAGCTCTGAGTCCGACTGCACCCGCTGGGCTCCTGACTCCCTGCAGGTAGCCAAGAGCCCGGGCAGCTGCCATGCTCCTGGTGTGGAGCTGAGTGTCTGGGTCGGGTGGACAAGCCGTGCTCCTGGTGTGGAGAGGGAGCTGAGAGTCTAGGGGGGACAGCTGAGCTCTCGGCAGGAAGTTGGGGGCAGCCGGACTCCCAGCAGGGAGCTGTATGCAGAGCTGAGAACCCCAGCTCTCAGCCCCCCAACACTGCTCCTCCTAAGTTGGTGGAAGTGCTCCAGGTGAGGTTGTGCACCACTGACAGAAGGGCAGTGTAGACATGAACCACCTTAGTAATTACTACAGTGGCTGTAAGTTGACTTAACATAGGTCAACTTAAGTTTGTAATGTAAACATGCCTATAAACACTACATGTTACATATATGCAGTTCCAGTGTACTGCATTTTTTGCCCCTCATGATGCCACAGCAGAAAATCACATAGCACTACCAATCTTTACAGCTAAAGGTGCCAGTAGGATTTATCACTAGAACCTCTGCTAGCATCTAACGCCAGCACTGGTGGCTGCTGATGGGCTTTCAACATCCACACTACTATTTTTAGCACTCCTACTTTGAGCCCCACTAACACAAATCTGTTTTCCTCGGCTGGGAGGCTTATTCCCACCTGGAGTGTAGACAAACCCTTGGTTCCTGTGCCTGACTTCAGAGGAGCTGAATTCTGATCAGAGTAGTGCCATCCTTTCTTTTCAGCTCTTCTTTGAGTGTTTGTTCATGTTCATTCCACATTAGGTGTGCGCGCGCGCTGCGTGCACGAGCGTTGGAAACTTTTCCCTTAGCGGTACTTGTTGGGCTGGCAGGGCCCCTGCCTAAGCGGCTCCACTGCACCATGCATATATACCCCTGCTGGCCTGACCCCCCTCCAGTTTCTTCTTACAGTTCATGGTGGCGTAGGAACAACCTCTTGCTCTCGTAGGAGAAGCAATCCCTGAGCTGTAGAGTACTTAGCTGCTATCAGTTCATTAACATTCTATTGTTGTGGACACTTGATAGATTAGGTGCTTGGAGGCTTCCAGCACCTATCCCAGGCCGCAGGCTCATGGGTTTAAGACTTGTGCCACGTGCCAGAAGCCTATGCCGGTTAGTGGCCCCCACAACTCCTGTCTATGTTGCCCGTAGGAAGCACACCAAACAGAAAGATTTAAGATTTGCAAGGCGTTTAAGCCTGGAACAAAGAAAGAGACTTGCGCTTGAAGCAGTTGTTGATGGAGGTAGCGCTGCAGCCATCGGGCCCAGAGCTTCCGACACCGGCTCCAGCCTCCTTGGTGCGGAGTGCCCCGGAGTCGTCAAGAGACCCGGTGCCGGACAAGCACCACAAGCTGTTGGCCCCGGAGAAAAGTAGGCCTCAGCACCGCTCATCCTTCCTGGTGTGGCCCAAGGCCAAACCAAAAGAAGGGCGTAGACGTTCCCTGCAAAGGAGACCGGTTCCATCTAAGGGCTCAGGCACTGGAAAGAGCGGGATAGACATTGGACCAGCGCCACGAGTCCCTCTGAGTCTGGTCATAAGTGAACTCAGTGAGGACGTTGGGCTCGAGGGAATAATGGATCAGCCCTCCATGCCTGACACCTTTGAGGCAGCAAAGGACCTCATCGGGTTGGCAGTGATGAGCCCCCTCCCAATCAGGAAGAAGTCTCCAGCATCCAAACCCGCGATGCCGTCGAGGGGAAAGCCAGCAGTGGTGCGCTGTTTGAGGTCACCATCCCGGCATCACTCCTAGCGTTGGTCCCGGTCGAGCGTCGAGTCTGCGGACTCTGTTACCCCAACACAGAGGGAAGCCTCAGTACCGGAGGCGAGTCAGCGCATGGGGTTGGTGCAAGGAACCCGACGGTCTCTGACACCCTCCAGAGGCCGGCACCAAGAGAAGGCGAGCTGACCATCGCCAAAGGCCTCCGAAAATCACCAGTCCCAGTCCCGCAAGCAGTGGTACCAGTTCCATTCCCAATCAGCAAGAAGCCTCTCATTGACCTCCTGCCAGCACAGATCAACGGCACTGCCGTGGCCTTCGCACTTGGCATCGCCAGAAGCTGATGCCGTCTTGGGCCAGTACAGTTACCTGCACCGGGCACCGGACAACAGAAAACACCTGGCTGGATGGCAGCCCCAGTGGGGACCACCAGGACACTGGCCGTTCTGGACCCCCTGGGCCCACCACCACCACCACCAAGGGGCTCCCCCCAGGGCCAGCTACTCAGTACACCGGTCCTGGTCCCTGCACTGATGCTCCTCCGTGCGGGAAGCTACAGCATTCAGACTGCCTGCGCCGTCATTGAGCGAGAGACCAGAGAAACCGGCACCGAGTCTGGGGCTGCCCCAGGGTCAACTGTCCGGGCCTGAGCTGGAAGCCCCTTCTTCGGGGGAGGGGGAGCAGGAGGAAGCGGAGCAGCTGCTAACCTCCTTGTCATCCACACATGAAGCGGTGGCAGGCACAGCGGTATCAGGACCTCCGCCAATAGACCACAGAGCTCACCAAGAGCTACTGTGTAAGGTTGCTCATAACTTGGGGTTACAGGCCAAGGAGATAGTGGAGCAGGAGGACCCCATGGTGGACACCCTGAGCCCAGAGGGTCCATCCAGAGTAGCGCTTCTGCTTATTAAGTCCATACAGTCGAACTATAAGACTATATGGCAGAACCCAGCCTCCAGCGCCCCAACAGCCAAAGGTGTGGAATGCAAGTACTTCTCCCCATCAAAGGGGTATGACTTCTTGTTTTGCCACCCAAGTCCATATTCCCTGGTAGTCTTTGCAGTAAACAAGAAAGAGTGCCATGGGCAGCAGGCCCTGGCCCCTAAGGCCAAGGAAACGAAGCGCCTGGACCTGTTTGGCAGGAAGATGTATTCCTCAGGGGGCCTCCAGTTGAGGATTGCTAACCAACAGGCCATCCTCAACAGGCATAACTTCAGCTCCTGGGTGGCAGTGGGGAAGCTTAAGGACAGCCTCCCGCAGAGTTCTCAACAGGAGTCTACGGCACTCCAATAGGCCAGGCTGGAGCCAAGGCCAACATAAGTCTCGGCCCAATCCTAAACCAGGCTTTTGAAGGTCTGCTCGAGGACAGCATACCAGACCAGTCACCGGATCCATCCCCTTGTTTCTTGGACCGCCTGTCCCTCTTCTCCCATGTGTGGTCCGGTATTACGTTGGACCGCTGGGTGTTATGCACGGTGCAAAGCGATTACAGGTTGCAGTTCTCCTCCGTGCCTCCCCCGCCCTTCCCTGTCCCTCTTCAGGGACCCTTCTCATGAGCACCTCTTGGAAAAGGAGGTTTGCAAGCTCCTAGAGGTGGGGGTGGTACAGTTGGCACCAAAGGACCTAAGAGGGAAAGGGTTCTACTCCCACTACTTCCTCATTTCCAAGGCCAAAGGAGGCCTGTGTCCCATTCTGGACCTGTGCGGGCTCAACACGTTCCTGGTCAAGGCCTGGTTCTGGTTCTCTAGGCACCATCATCCCTTCCCTGGATCTGGGGGACTGGTATGTTGCCCTCGACATGAAGGACGTGTACTTTCATATCACCATCCACTCGGCACATCACCGATTCCTGCGCTTCACTGTGAACCAAATACATTACCATTTCACGGTTCTCCTGTTTGGCCTAGCTGTGGCCCCATGGGTGTTCACAAAATGCATGGCGGTGGTGGCGGCCTTCTTACGGAGGCAGAGGGTTTGAGTTTACCCATACCTCGACAAGTGGCTCCTGGTGGGCCGGTCCAAAGAGGAGGTTCGGTCCCATATGCAAGTGACCCTGAGACTATTCTGTATGCTGGGGCTCCTTGTCAACGTTCCCAAGTCCATCCTCATTCCAACACAGAGAGTGGAATTCATAGGGGCGGTCTTAGATGCGGTACAGACAGAATCAAGCCTCCCAGTATCACGATTCCCGACCATCCAGCAAGCAGTGAACTCCCTATGCTGCCTGAGGTTCCTGGGCCACATAACAGCATGCACACGTGGTCAAGCATGCCAGACTGAAACTCAGGATGCTGCAGGCTTGGCTCGCCCACGTATACTTCCCAGGCAGGGACCTCTTGGACTTGGTAGTGACAGTCTCGAGGGGAGTGTTGGACTCTCTACAGTAGTGGCTGTCCCAGACCGTGGTTTGTGAAGGCATCCCCTTTTCTGCACAACAGCCGGACCTGATGCTTTAAGGAAGCATCAGACCTCGGATGGGGTGCTCACCTAGGAGACCTCAGGACTAAGGGCTTGTGGTCGGGAGCGGAGCGGTCACTCTATATCAATGTGAAGGAGCTCAGGGCGGTTCGTTTAGCCTGCCAGACCTTTCATGCCACTTTGAATGGTCACAGCATGACAGTTCTGACGGACAACACGACTGTCACGTTTTACATAAACAAGCAGGGCAGAGGCTGCTCCTCGCCGCGGGGTATATATGCTTGGCTCAGTGTCGCTGCTGAGGCGGGGGCCCCGCCAGCCCGCCGGGTACTGCTAAGGGGAAAGATTCCGATGCTCATGCACGCGGCGTGTGCACACCTAATGTAGAATAGACGTGAACACATCTCGAACAACATTACGAAAAGGTAGGTAACAGTTTTTTCTTTCCTCCTCATGCCACATATGTGAAAAAGTTAGAAATTTTAAAAAAGTAGCAATTCAGCAGGTAACAACTGCTCCTTAGATCGAAGTGACCTGAGCACTTATCTCTTTCTGCTGTTTAGAATTGCTGACTCTCACTACTCCCATAATGAGCTGACGGGGGGGAAGAGGTGTGCATAGGTGCAGATTCTGTGGGTGCTCCAGGGCTGGAGCATCCAAGGAAAAAAAAATTGCCAGTGCTTAGCACCCACCAGCAGCCAAGCCCCCCCCCCACTCCTGCCCACCTGAGGCCCCCACCAATCAACTCCTCCCCCTACCTCGCAGCACCTCCTGCATGCCGCAGAACAGCACTTGGGGGAGAAGGTGGGAAGAGGCGGGATGGGAAAAGGTGGGGTGGGGCCTTGGGGGGAAAGAGTGGAGTGGGGGTAGGCCCAGGGGTGGGGTGGGGTGCGGGTTTGGAGAAATGGTGGAGTGGGAGCAGGGTTTGGAGTGGGGCAGGAAGAGGCAGGGTGGGAATTGGGGAAGGCCTGGGGCTGAGCGGGGTTTGAACACCCCCAGGAAAAGTTAGAAGCTGGCCCTTGTTTTGGTGTGTATGTGAAATTGCCATTAAGGAACTCCCAGAATTCACTTGTGATGGGAAAGAGTAGACTAAAGCTTTGTCGACACTGGAACTTCATCAGCAAAACTTTTGTCATTCAGGGGTGTTAAAAAAGAAAAGAAAACAAAAAAACCCCTAACCTTATCCTGCCAGCAAAGCCGCTGCCGCTCGTGGGGGGGTGGAAGCTTTTTGTCGGCAGGAGACCTTTCTCCTGCCCACAAACAGCAGCTACACTGTGTGCCTTTTAGCAGCATGGCTGTGGCGGCATAGCTATGTCACTAAAAGCAAGGTAGTATAGACAAGGCCTGGGTCCCTGGATATCCTCTTCCCCTTCGTGAACTTTGATTCCCCATGCTCCCATAACTTCAAATGCTGAGGAAATATTTTAAAATGGGAAACCCTTGTAAATTAGCTACGTAATCTGAGAATTACTACAGTACATAACCGAAAACGTTTAGAAAGATCATTTAAATATCTATTTTGCATGTGGCTGAATAAGGACAAATTTATTTAGTTTCACAATTTGTTAAATCTTAACTTGCAACTGAATCTTTATTGTAACACTGACAAGAAGCTGTGCTTCTTACAAAATACCCAGCCTTTGAAAATCTTTAATGATTTAGGGCTGTCAAGTTGATTATCACTTTCTTGTGTTACCTTGTTTAGTCCATCCCCACTGTCAAATCTCCTGTTTTAAGCTAGTGAGTTTAATATAGTTTAGTCTTGCTTGTACAGGTGGGCCCTAATTATGTTCTGTTCTGTACACGTTCTTCTGCCACCCTCGTATCTGACCAGATTTCAGTAGCACAATAAACATGATTGATATTTGTGTGTGGTTCAGTCTCTCTCAAATTTAAAGTATGCAGAGATTTCCTGGGTTCAGCAAGGCTGCCTTATCCAAGTTGTAACCAAGCCTAGAGCCCTGTGTAGGCGTCCATATGGATCAAACTCCCTCAAGACTGGCTGGTTGCTAAATTAACAGGAAAGTGGCATTAATAAAAATATTTGCTGCTTTTATAGCATTGAAAAATCTCCTTCACTAATTGTAGTTCATGACTTTTCAGGAATGGTGTGTGTTTGTGTCTCTTTAGTTTCATTGTCATGATATTATTTACGATCAGTCACATGTCTTGTCTGGCAACCAAAAATGTATCTTTGAGACAAAGAGATAAAATATCCCACTCACAGAAGCAACAAAGTAATGTATAATGCAGTTGTGTAGTTTTGCTTGCAGGGAATAAACTTTAAACTCATGCTGCTCTCTGTGAACGCAAAATAATGGGAAAAGCTATTAAAGATGCAGCATGTTGCAGGATTACTATACCTAAAGTTTGTTCTGATAGCTCAAGCATATAATCAGAGTGATTGAGAGATGATATTTAATGTGTGGGCTAATGTGACGGTTCCTGTGGCAATTACAGCAATTGTTTACCTGGAAAAGTAGTCTTAAGTAAGAATTTATTTTTATCTGTCTTCAGTGTGATCAATCTTGTCGTTTTTTAAAAAGAGGTTGAACGTGTTTTTGTACGTTAATATTTTCGTTTATTTTATTTCTTCTCATCCCTCCCTATCTGTTGTGTGTCAGCTGGAAGCAAGCAGAAACAAGCAGAGTTAGCCCCATTTGAGCTGGCAGCAATTTGAACTGTGGTTGACCAGTGGTCTATAGACAAAACTTTGAAACCACTTCCTAGTTTATGCTACACCAGGGGTAGGCAACCTATGGCATGGGTGCCGAAGGCGGCACACAAGTTGATTTTCAGTGGCACTCACGCTGCCCGAGTCTTGGCCACTGGTCCGGGGGGCTCTGCATTTTTAATTTAATTTTAATGAAGCTTCTTAAACATTTTTAAAACCTTATTTACTTCACATACAACAATAGTTTAGTTATACATTATAAACTTATAGAAAGAGACCTTCTATGAATGTTAAAATGTATGACTGACACACGAAACCTTAAATTAGAGTGAATAAATGAAGACTTGGCACACCACTTCTGAAAAGTTGTCAACCCCCACGCTACACCTATGTTTAAACAAACAGCAGTTATGAAACTTTGCTCGTGTATAAGTATTTTATCCAGTTTAACTTGTGTTGCATTGTATAGATGTGAAGTAATGCCTTCCTTGGCTCTGAGTTTAGCTTTCTGTGTTGCTCAATCATATTACCTTCTGGGTCCCTAATTTCTCTTTCCAGAATTCAAAGCATGGCTTAGGTTAAACTGACCATAAGGGTGTTTTCATGGTTAATGAAGTTGGGATCCTCTATTCATGAACTGTTCTTGAAGAAAAAATCAAATGAATTGCATATATTGCAGATGGAAAATTTAGACCTTTTTTTTCCTATTTGAATTGTATGATAGCTGACACACTTTAGGTACAGAACTTAGGTAAGTTTTTTTCTAAAGACCTTGATCTTGGCTGCCAAAGAATCTTAATTGAGATAAGTGGTACAGTATTTGGCTTTTTTAAGAACCATTTGCCAAAACATTATTTCAAAGGAATGTTAAACCATCCAGTGAGTAAAGTATAAGAACTCCAGAATGTGATGTTGAGTTGCTTGTACTCATTTTGCTTGATACAGAGAATTTTATTATATAAAGGTAACTTACTTTTGTTATATTTTTGAACCATTTTATATTTCTGTTATTTAGTGGAATTATTAAAATAACCATTTTATGTGAGTTTTGTACCAAAGTTCTTAAAGGGTGCTCGAACTGTACACAAACAGAATATTTCCAAAACAGCAGAGTCTAAAAGAAGGCTTTTAAAGAATAGAAAGTTCAGAGTTATATATTCTTTCCATTACCCTTTTGCCTCATATCAGCCTGATGGTTTACTTTTGGAGCTATAATTATTTTCCCTTTAACGATATTACCTCCCAAAGATACATGTTGTAGCCACCATTCTTCAAATCGAAGATGATTGGATGAGACATACATTGTTGCCAATCAATAAAATTTCTTAACGGGCCAGATAGGTGTCTTTTGAATAGTGCAAAGTGCTCTGTTTTGCTGAGGGACTGTGAAAGTGTTAGATCAGCTAGCCCTGGAAGTTAAAGTGACGCAGGAAATAGAATCTGAGTCAACAGTATGGCCAACCCAGAGCAGTACTTTTAGGATACTTAAAAGGATAAATCTTGAGTTCTTCTTTGAATGTGTCTCTCTATGGGTGCTCCGCAAGAGGATGCATGTGTGCCTATGTCTTCTCGACTGGAGAATACAAAGCAGTAGCTGTGGGCCTGTGACTGCACAGAGCAGCACCATGCCCCTCCAAATGAGGGAGTATAAGAAGAAGTGGGCCTGCTGCCTCTCATTTCCTTCTCAACTGCCTGCAGTTTGAGGCTGAGAGATTGCATGTCCATTGATTCTACAACTACCCACCTTTCTTAGTATATCAGTTATTCCTAAAATTTACTTACTTATTTTATTTAGTTTTATATAGATATGTTTAGAAGGGGGGTTACTCCACTGCCCTTTTTTGTCTCCTCCTTTGGGTCACAACTACTTCAGGATATGCCAAAGATTTAAGCCCTACCAGACCTGCCACAGGTCTTCTCCCCATAGTAATGAGCATTTGAACTTTCACCCACAGGTGCTGACTCTGTGGGTGCTCCGGGGCTGGAGCACCCAGGGGGTAAAATTAGTGGGTGCTCTGCACCCATCAGCAGCCAAGCTCCCCTACACTGCGACCCATCTTGCCTCCACCTCCTCCCCGAACGTGCTGCATCCCTGCTCCTCCTACCTCCCAGTACTTACTGTCGCCAAACAGCTGTAGCAAGCTCCGGGAGGGAGGGAGGAGGAGTGGGAACGTGGCACGCTCAGGGGAAGAAGTGGGGCCATGCTGGGGATTTGGAGAAGGGGTTGGAATGGGGGTGGGAGAGAGCGGGACAGGGGTAGAGTTGAGGCAGAGCTGGGGGCAGAGGGGGTCGAGCACCCACCAGTGCCAATAGAAGTCGGTGCCTATGCTTTCACCCACCTCCAATCTGAATGTAAGATTTGTATGGACTTTAAAGGCAGGTCTTAGAAAGATGTAGAGGCTAGACTGAAGATCCTTCCAGTTCACTAGCCCCAGTGAGGTCATTTCCCCTTCCCATTCGTTGGCCGCAGAGTTCTTTGGAAGAAGCTTCTATTCCAACTATTTCCTAGTTCCAAAGAGGGGTGGAGGATTGAGATGTATACTTGACCTGAGAAACCTGAAATATCCTTTGCAAGCGCTTCGGGATGGTGATGCTAGCCACTATAATCCATTTCTAGATCTAAGAGACTGGTTCATCATCTTTGACTTCCTGGACACTTACTTTCATGTAGCTATCCAACCATGCTACAAATGTTTCCTATGCTTCAAATTAGGCTCAGACTGCTAACAGTACCAAGTCCTTCCCTTTGGACTCTCCACAGTCCTGAGGGTTTTTTCAAAGCAGTGGTGGCCCATTTATGTCAATGGAGCATAGCAGTATTCCCTTACTTTGATGTTAACTCCTTAGAAGTCAATCAGCTCTAGAGGTCCAGTTGACAATCCCCAGGGCTCTAGATCTTTACAGTATTTGGGTCTTCATTACATCACATCATTAGAAAGAAGTCTATATTGACCCCAGTTCAAAGAATAGACTTCACTGGAACCACTGTAAACCCCCTTACTGCTCTGTTCAGTCTAATCTTGACAATACAACACAGCCAGCAAGGACCTGGCTACAACTCCTGAGTCATAGTTTGGCCTCTACATTCTTCACATCTCATGTGAGACTGCACTTCAGGTGTCTTGAGAGATGGATGAGGTCTGTTTACACCCCGAATAGACACAGTCTCTCCAAACGTTTGTCAGTACTTCAGAAAGTTCTGGATTTTCTCAGTTGGTGGAAGGATCCACTGGCACTCTGCAAGAGAACCCCTTTCTCATATCCTCACCCTCAAAGATCATTACAACAGGTGCTCCTTCTTTGAGATGGGGGGCCCTCACCTCCAAAGGGCTACAGCCAAGAATAAGTGGTCCTCACAAGAGTTCACACTCCACATTAACATTCTGGAGCTGAGAACAGTTTGTTACATTTGCCAATTTGTATGAAATGATTTGCAACTTGTTTTTAAGGACTATGTACATTAAAAAGTCAAATTTAAATCAAAATTCATACTAAACTTTGGAAATGGGGACATACTAAAACAGAGAAGTATTTTGCTTTGGATGTTGCATAGTTGCACTGATCTTTCTTCTCATACTCTCTGCTACTTCATTTATCTGTTTACTATTGACAAAACCATTGTCCTCTCTATGAGACCAGTAGTCTAGGGGATAATCTTTGGTACCTCCCTCTTGCTGCACATATCTGGGTAATATCAAAACTTCTGCCTCTTCCTTTCTATCTTTTTCTTTTGATCCAGACAGCCAACTCTCCTGTTTGGACCCTCATCATCTCTTTGATTATCTCACTCTTTGTTTTATCCTCCTTAACATCTACTTTGTCCCCAGTCCAATCCCTACAAAATTCAGGTTGTTGCTCTGATCTCATCACCCTCTTCTTTGAATCCTTCGAGTGGCTCCTCTGTTTTACTGCATTAAGTTCAAGCTTTCTGTCCTCACCTTTAATGCACTTCTTAAGTTTATTCCTCCTTACTTGTTCATTGTGGTTTTTTTGCTGTGTTCACCTCTGCAAATGTTGCAGTAGTGAGAGTGATTGAGAAATTCTCGCTTTTTTTATCCACTGTCTAAAATTGTCTCTGTATGGAACTGCGGGATAAGTCCCAAGAGTACAAGTGGTAAATAATATAGTGTAGTACTGTTTAGTATTGTTACCAGCAAATATTTGAGTATATTATGCACAGAAGTTTGTAATGATTCACCTTATTGGCTTTGTTCTCAAGAATTACTAGTTTTTGTGTTCAATGTATTTTGATGTAAGTTGACATTTTGGAATAGGATGTATATATTTTTTCTTCTCTAGTTTTCTCTATTCCGCAGTGCTATAGAAGGATGGTCTGTGGGAAAAGAAAAGTAATAAAGTAGAATGTAGCCCTTAGCTCCAAACTCTTTAGCACAATTTGTGTTTTTTTCTTCCAGCCACATGGTATGAGTTCCAGATGGTGTATCAGAGATGCAGAAATATCATTTATAAAAAATATCTTTGTTGTACAACTATCCAAGGTAATAAAATGAAGAAAACACTCAGAATGTGGCCTTGCGTCAATCAACTTATTGAACATGTGAATCTCAGATCCTAATTCTTAATTGTTGAAATTAAGATAAGCAGTGCCTATCTATTAATACTTGCCAAGAGTCCTTTTAAAGTTTATTTTATTCAGTCAGTAGCAAAATATTTCTCTCCTATGGTTTTATTACTGCTGTCTGCCAAGCCTGTCCTTTTTCAATGCTGGAAACATTAGAGAAGTCTGCAGTGGATTTGCTAATGTAATTTTTCCTTTTGCAGTTCCATGTGCCACTTGATTGCATTTTCTTCTGCCCTCTCTATATATTATTTTCTGCCCACTCCACCACTGAAGGCTCATGATTTGCTATGTTTCAAATTCCAGAAGCTCGCAAGGGACAAGCACCCTGCATTTCCAGGACATCTTATATTTAAAACTGAGTTGACTAAATCTCATGGTTTTCCAGGCTTTCAAATATAGCTTTCCCCCTCAGCCTCCACCCGTTATACTGTTCAGTATTTGTACTTTCCTACGTTTGGACAATAAAAATAGATTTGTCGTTTGTACTTTCTGGTGTTTATGCACTAACAGAATGCTGCAATGTTTGGGTTAGAAACACTGATGGGGTATGGACATTTAAAAGAAAATTTCCTTTTTTGAACAACAACTTTACATTCCCATCTTGAGATGCAGCAGTGGAGTAGTTTGGACTGATGGAACATGGTAGTATCAGTGCCTGTTGGAGTGGTGTTGGACCTCGATTTCTTAGAACAGATTGTGCCAGTCCTGCTGCCTTCTTAGTTTAGTTAGGGTTTAGGTAGTTCTTTTTTCTTTTATTTTCCTTTGGTTTTGGTTTTTATATTCCCCATGAGGGGAAAGGCGGGGTACAGCACTGGTTCTGATATATTGGAGTCAAAGACCAAAAAGCTGGGGTTCAAGAGGTGTACCCTTCTTGCCCTGGTGTTTTTCCTGCTGTGGATGCACATGTGTAGTGTTCAGCTTGTTTGGGGGAAGGTCATTTGCCTTCTCTTTGCTTCATATTCAGCACGTTAACCCCCAGGGTCAGAAAGGAGCATCTGAATTTACCTGCAAGCTATGTTATTGAAGTGGTTAAACCTTCTGGCTCTGAAATGTACAGACCCATAAGTGCTGGGAGGCGAGCCTCAGATCCAACGACTCACTGGGTTAATAAAACTCTCAAAGGTTTGGCACAGGTGTTGGCCTTCTTGACCGGTGCAAAAGTGTCACAGCTCCTGCCATGGAGGGGATCAGCCGCTTAAGTTCTGAATGGAGTCCAGACACTGCCACTGTCTGAGGGCCCTCTGGATGCAGATCTTCTATCTGGTACCCAACCCCCCCTCCCCTTGAAAGTTGTGACTATGTGGTCTCCTGCCCGGCCTCTCTTACCACTACTGGCCTCTCAGACTCCGTCCACAGCTTGGACACACATGATATAGTTTCCGGTAACTGCACCTGTATTTCTCCCCTGAGGTCCATTCAAGGAGTGGCCAGTCAGCTCTCTAGTCTCCAGCTGTCACCTGTCTCTGGGTAGAGACCCTAGTCCTACTCCCTTATGATGGTGTGGTTTTACAGATGCATAGCTCCCTGTCTCACATTGTTCTATCTTCACCAGCCCAGTCTGCCTAATGACCAGCGCCTGTGCATCGTGTTCTCTCTGAGGACTATGAACAATGCATTGCTGGCAGTTACAAGTTACCACACAGCTCTTTCTAAGCAAGAGCATTGATTCCTAAGGTATGTCTGCACTACAAAATTAGGTTGATTTCATAGAAGTCGATTTTTAGGAATTGATTTTATACAGTCGACTGTATATGTCCCCACTAAACACATTAAGTCAGCAGAGTAGCAGTGCACTGTGGGTAGCTATCCCACAGTCCCCACAGTCTCTGCTGCCCATTGGAATTATGGGCTAAGCTCCCAGTGCCTGATGGGGCAAAAACATTGTCACGGATGGTTTTGGGTACATGTCATTACTCTCCCCTCCCTCCCTCCCTCTGTGAAAGCAACTGCAGACAATCATTTTGCACCTTGTTGCCTGGGTTACCCATGCAGACGCCATAGCATGGCAAGCATGGAGCCCACTCAGCTCACTGCTGCTGTTGTGAGCATGTAAACACTTCGCACATTATACTGCAGTATGTGCTGAACGTGGCTAAGAGACGGCAGCACAAGGACGATTGTGAGAGGACATGGTCACAGATGTTCCTGAAAGCATGGGCTGTGGCAATTGGGACATCATGGCAGCAGTGGGGCTGATTGGTATAGTGGAACGCCAATGCTGGGCCCGGCAAACAAGCACAGACTGGTGGGACTGCATAGTGTTGCAGGTATGGGATGATTCCCAGTGGTTGCGAAACTTTCCCCCATCCTGAATCGCAGGAATACCAAGATGAGAGCTGCCCTGACTGTTGAGAAGCGAGTGGTGATAGACCTGTGGAAGCTTGCAACGCCTGACTGCTACCAATCGGTCGGGAATCAATTTGGAGTGGGCAGATCTACTGTAGGGACTGCTGTGATTCAGGTAGCCAGTGCTATTACTGATGTTCTGATACCAATGTGCAGGGAAATGTGCAGGTTATAGTGGATGGCTTTGCTGCAATGGGGTTCCCTAACGGTGATGGGGTGATAGACGGAACGCATATCCCTCTTTTGGCACTGGACCACCTTGCCAACCAGTACATAAACTGCAAGGGGTACTTTTCAATGGTGCTGAAACATCCCTTGTGATTCACCAACATCAGTGTGGGATGGCCGGGAAAGGTGCGTGATGCTGGCATCCCAAGTCTTCAGGGCAAATCAGATATTAAGTACTATTGATTTTAAACCCTGTACTGTAGTTACAAATGTGCACTCACCAGAAGGTCCTTCTCTGCCTTCAGGGTCGGGGATCCCGCCGTGGGAGGGTATTGGCTCCAAGGTGATGAAAAGATCCTGGCTGCTGAGGAGAATGGATTCATTGCTTGCCTGCTGTGCATTCTCCTCCTCCTCTTCCTGATCCACAAAATCCTCCTCTGAGTTACGTGAGACTCTCCCCTTGCAGGTGTCCACTGAAGTGGTAGGGACCCCCCCTAGAATGCCATGTAGCTGATCATAGAAGCGACATGTATGGGCCGTTTGCCTATTCTGTCTTTTGGTAGACTTGCCTGAGCTCCTTGACTTTCACGTGGCACTGCAGTGTGTCCCTGTTGTAGCCTCTGTCCATCATGCTCTGTGCGATTTTTGGCATATATATTAGCATTTCTTCTTTTTGGCTGGAGTTCTGCCTGCACAGATTCTTCTCCCCATACAGCAATCAGATCCAGTGTCTCCTGTTCGTTCCATGCTGGAGCTCGTTTGCGATTCTGGGGGGACTGCATGGTCAACTGTGCTGCTGAGCTCACCATGCTGACCAAACAGGAAATGAAAGTCAAAAGTTTCTGGGGCTTTTCCGGTATAACTGGCTAGTGCATTGGAGATGAAAGTGCTGTCCAGGGCGGTCACATTGGAGCACTCCGGAATAGCTCTCGGAGGCCAATAATGTCGATTTGCGTCCAGACTACCCCAAATTCAACCCAGCAAGGTTGATTTTAGCACTACTCCCCTCACCGGGGAAGAGTACAGAAGTTGATTTTAAGAGCCCTTTAGGTTGATGTGGTTGCTTATGTAGATGCATTCATTATAAATTTGACCTAACGTGTCTAAATTCGACCTAAGCCTGTATTGTAGACCAGGGCTAAGATAAAAGTGTTAAAGAGAAAACATAAAAACAATAGAATGTTTCTATACACATGCTAAAAGCTTACTGGAGCTCACCCATCAGTCTTATGAGGCCCCTATAGGCCAAAGTCTTTCCATCTGTTCAGCAAGTGTTGTCCCCTCTCCCCCAGCCCATGTCAGAAGGCCCTATCCATTTGCTGGTTCTGAGAGAAGGCACTGAGGCAGTTTAAACCCAGCCTTTTTATGCCAAAAGCCTGTCCCAGTTTCAACCAGTGTATGTAAGCCTCTCCAGGGGGTGGGGATTCACCTTAATATAACCCACCGTAGTTTTTAGTTCCTGCCTGGGTTGTGATTACTCCTCCTTTTCCTGCGAGAACTCAACAATTCATGATAAAGCTGAAGTTCCGCATGATATCCCTGGGGACCATTATCCCATCCCTGGATCCAGGAGACTGGTATGCCGCCCTCGATATGAAGGATGCATATTTCCACGTCGCAATTTACCCCACCACACAGACGGTACCTCCGTTTTGTGGTCAACCACCAACACTTCCAGTTTACTGTACTTCCATTTGGCCTTTCTACAGCTCCGCGTGTCTTCACAAAGTGCATGGCTGTGGTCGCGGCCTCCATCCACCGTCGTCGAGTACACGTCTACCCCTATCTCGATGATTGGCTCATTCGAGGGACTTCCCAATGGCAAGTATTACAGCACCTGCACATCATCAGAGACCTCTTCAGGAGCCTAGGTCTCATGATCAACACAGAAAAGTCTATCCACATGCCCTTGCAGAGAATAGACTTCATTGAAGCGGTTCTGGACTCCAATCTGGCCAGAGCCTGCCTCCTGCAGTCGCGTTTTCAGACAATGGCTTCATTAATCCAAAGTCTTCAAACCTTCCCAACAACATCGGTGCGCACCTGCCTCAGCTTGGTAGGTCACATGGCCTCCTGCACCTTCGTGACCAAGCACACCAGGCTACGCCTCCGTCCCTTCCATGCCTGGCTTGCTTCAATGTACCAACCACACAGAGACAACCTGGACTCGGTGCTCACTATCCCCAGGAAGGTTCTGGGCATCCTAATCTGGTGGCTAGACCCCACTCTAGTCTGTGCAGGGATGCCATTCCACCCAGCTCAACCCTTGATGGCCCTAACCACGGATGCGTCATCTCTGGGTTGGAGTGCCTACCTCGGGGGACTTCACACTCAAGGCCTCTGGTTGTCTCAAGAACATGCTTTACACATCAGTGTGCAGGAGCTGAGAGCAGTTCGCCTAGCATGCCAGGTGTTTCGAGACCATCTACAAGGCCATTGTGTACTAGTGTTCACGGACAACACAACGGCCATGTTTTACATTAACAAGCAGGGAGGAGCATGCTCCTCCCTCCTTTGCAAAGAAGCAGTCCACCTTTGGAACTTTTGCATAGCCAACTCCATCGAATTGGTAGTGTCTTTTCTCCCAGGAGTCCAGAACACCGTGGCAGATCACCTCAGCAGATCTTTCCTGTCTCATGAGTGGTCGATTCGCCCGGACGTCATCCATTCTGTTTTCCGGAAGTGAAGGTTTCCCCATATAGACCTATTCACCTCCCGAGAGAACAGGAAATGCCAGGTATTCTGCTCCTTCCAGGAATGCTCCCCGGGCTCCCTCTGACGCATTCCTGATCCCGTGGAATAGGCATCTACTTTATGCCTTCCCACTATTTCCACTTGTCCACAGAGTCCTACGCAAGCTCCGCAGGGACAGTGCCCACCTGATCCTGATTGCTCCAGCATGGCCGAGGCAACACTGGTACACCACGTTATTCGACCTCTCAGTGGCAGACCCAATTTCCCTGCCACTCTGGCCGGACCTCATAACACAGGACTTCGGCAGGCTTCCCCATCTGGACCTGCAGTCCCTTCATCTCACAGCTTGGTTGCTGCGTGGTTGAGCCAGTCTGAATTGCGTTGCTCTGCCTCGGTCCAACAGGTGCTCTTGGGCAGCAGGAAGCCTTCCACTAGGATGACATATCTCGCCAAGTGGAAGCGTTTCTCCTGTTGGTGCGCTAAGCGTAACTTAGTCCCCAGGCAGGTATCCGTTCCCACTGTCCTGGACTACCTCTGGTCCCTAAAAGAACAGGGCCTAGCGGTCTCTTCCATAAAGGTGCATCTGGCAGCCATTTCCGCCTTCCATCCGGGAGAAAATGACCGATTAATCTTCTCTTACCCTATAGTCTCAAGGTTCCTCAAAGGACTGGAACGTTTCTATCCTCAAGTTAGACGCCTGACCCCTACCTGGGATCTAAACCTGGTGCTAGACAAGCTTATGGGTGCTCCTTTCGAACCACTGGCTACCTGCTCACTGCTGTACCTTTCCTGGAAGACAGCCTTCCTCGTCGCTATTACTTCGGCGAGACGAGTATCTGAGCTTTGGGCTTTGACAGCGGACCCCCTGTACGCTATATTCCATAAGGACAAGGTACAGCTGCGACCGCACCCCTCTTTCCTTCCTAAGGTAGTGTCTGCCTTTCATGTCAACCAAGACATCTTCCTCCCAGTCTTCTTCCCGAAGCCGCACTCATCGCGTCGGGAACAACAGCTACACACCCTGGACGTCTACAGGGCTCTGGCCTTCTATATCGAGAGAACCTAACCCTTCCGAAGGTCACCTCAGCTCTTTGTAGCTGTCGCGGACCGGATGAAAGGCTTACCAATCTCTTCCCAATGGATTTCTTCTTGGGTAACATCCTGCATTCGCACATGCTATGAATTGGCTCATGTTCCGACTAGCCACCTCACCACCCACTCTACTCGGGCGCAAGCTTCATCTGCTGCCTTCCTGTCCCACGTCCCCATCCAGAAAATATGTCGGGCAGCTACCTGGTCATCGAGTCACAGCTTTGCTGCACATTAAGCATTGGTTCAACAGTCCAGAGATGATGCAGCATTTGGCTCAGCAGTTTTGCATTCTGTAACATCTTGCTCTGACCCCACCACCTAGGTAAGGCTTGGGAATCACCTAATTGGAATCGATATGAGCAAGCACACAAAGAAGAAGAGACGGTTACTCACCTTTGTAACTGTTGTTCTTTGAGATGTGTTGCTCATATCCATTCCAAACCCGCCCTCCTTCCCCTCTGTTGGAGTAGCTGGCAAGAAGGAACTGAAGGGCCGTTAGGTCAGCAGGGGTATATATCCAGTGCCATAGCAGCGCCACTTCAGGGGGCGCCCAGCCGACCCACTGAGTGTTGCTAGGGTAAAAATCTTCCGACAAGCGTGCATGCAGCACGCGGACACCTAATTGGAATGGATATGAGCAACACATCTCGAAGAACAACAGTTACAAAGGTGAGTAACTGTCTCATATATGCATTTCTTAGCCGCTGTTTCCTCATCATTGCAGAGCATTCTTTGGGCTAAGACAGGGTTGTCTCAGGCTCCAGCTTGAGCCTGAGCATCTACACAGCAATCTAGTAGCCTGCAGCTTGACCCTGGGCCAGCCACGGCTGTGTTGTGGATCTTTGATTGCATTGTAGACATACCCTTCAAGTGCTGATAGTCCTTAATGATTGACTATTGCTTCTGGTCTGGGAGGAACATGCTTAAAGGCTTGTCAGCAATGACGGATATACAGAAACAGGCATTTGTGATAATAGCAATTTTCACAGCAACAACTGCATAGTTTCATAAGCAGAAATCATAAATTGTATATAGGTTCCCCAAATCTTCATAACTGGTCACTATGAATTTGCAAAGATCAGATCCAACTGAAATATAAATGCATAACCTCACAGGTGTTGGTCTCTGAAAGAGCCAGTTCTCGAGAACGTACGCCTAAGGATCCAGTACTTCTGATTCTGTGCACTGACATGCAAAAGTATATTTACAAAACTTGCAAGTCAGAGCAAAGGGTAATACTGCGTGCCAATGCTGTACTAAGGATCTGTACAGGAGGCTACACAAGGCCCATACTCCAGGTTAAATCCCTGGAACTGGGGGATGCAGGTCAATCAATAACCCTCACCACCAGCTAGCCAATGGGTGCCAAAGATTCTGGGCTGGAGGGAGGAGCTACCTGGTGTCCCTCATCAAGTATCTCCCATGCTGCTAGAGCTGTCCCCCCTTGGCACAGGCCTGTTTAACTTCTCTGACATATTGAGGTGAGTGTGTGGAATATAAATTATTACATATTAGATGAGGCCTCTATAGCATTGGCTAGCAAGACACTATATACCAAATATAGACACATGTTTATGATTCATTGACCTTCCTAGGTTGTGTTGCAGTGCCACGTATGGTGGACTCAAACTCGCAATGTCAAGAGTTACTTTCAACTCGTCAGATTTCAGTCACAGTCACCTGTTCTGTTTACAGTCTGCATTGCAATGTTCATCACAAGAATTTGACAATTCAGAATCACTGAACTTTCTGGGAGAAAAACCTGCACATCAGCATTCTAGAATTAAGAGTAGTAAATTGGATTCTCCAAAATCCTTTTACCTACAACTACATGGCAGAATGGTTCTGTCATTACCAACAATAATACAGGGAATCTTACATAAACAAGCACAAGAGATCACATTCCAGCCAGCTGTACAAAGGGTCCGTTGATCTTAATGAGTGGTGCATAATACAGCAAATTTATCCTATAACTCTCTAAGGAAGATATATAGTGGCAGATTAGCTGAGAATTACACAATGAGCGTGAATGGTCACTCAAGAACATGGTAGTAAATGACATCTGTGGGAGTATCTGGAGGGAGATAGATCTATTTGCAACAAAATATAATTTCAAATGTCAGAGGTTTTGTTCCAGCAAAGGAGCAGGCAACCAGTCCATCTCGGCTATGTTTCTTCTAGACTGAGAGAATAGGTCTCCTCTACGTGTCTCCCCAATTCCTCTAATTTAGAAAATTCTCAGGTAAGTCAAACAAGGTAAAGCAAGGGATGTTCTGATTGTCCCATTCTCAGTGAGATCAGTGGTTCTCTGATCTACTGCAACTGTCAGAAGAGGTTTATCTGTCCTTCCTTGCAATTCCAGACCTACTGACCCTCGGAGGGATTGGATTTGTCATCTAGACTCTTTCTCCACATGACATTACAGGCTATAGGACTTTGGAGATCTAGAACTGTCTTGATTGGAAAAGGTACAGGACATTCTGTTGAACGCCAGGAAGCAGTCAGTTCATCTGTGCTATGATCAGACGTGGAAAAGTGTCTCTCTGTGGGTAACCAGAGACCAACACAAACCAAGCTTTTGCTTCTTTTCAATTCATAATGGGAATGCTTAATTTTAAATATCCGGATTTTTCATATCATCTTTAAAAGTGTATCTGACTGCTATCTTGGCTCATCACCACTTAGTTGAGCAAAAAACTGTATTAAGCCATGGTATAATAAAAAGATTCTTGAAGGGTTAGTGAACCCACACCTATATGGGACCTCACTCCTACTACTTAGTCCGTAATCTTCCCTTTGAACCCATGAGAGAATGTTTCCTGTTTTTTCTCTCAGTTAATATAGTTGTCCTTGTAGCTGTTACATTTGCCAGAAGAATGAATAAGCTGCAGGCTCTTATTGCTCACTCCCATTTTATGGTCTTTCACAAAAAATATAGTGGTACTTTGTCCCCATCCAAAAGGCTCCCCTCTCTGTAATGAAGAATAATATAAACACACCTGTTCTTCTTTCAGAAGAGCTTGGAGCCCATTCAGCTAGAGCGAAGGCCATTTCTATGGCCTTGCTTAGATATGTTCACATAATAGAAATCTGTAGAGCTGCCTCTTGCAGTTCAACTCATATTTTCACAAAATATTATTATTCCTTGGATTTGGCATCTAGATCAGATAAACAATGTGGTAAAGCAGTATTCATTTCTGTTTAACTAGGCTTCCTCATCCCACCATCCATAGGGAGGAGCTTTGATTATCAGAATCCCAAGAGTTGGAATATGCAGAGGCTATTCAAAGAAGAAATGAAGATTACTCATGTTTAGGATGACCTTTGTGTATTCAAACTCATGGTCCACTTTCTACTTGCAGTGTGGTGGGAAGAACTGAGTTGGATTATTTTATTTTATTTTTTACTACTTGTAACCATATTTGGAGGGTGGTAATATTATTTAAATGCTGTCTGCGAGACACTGTACAGGACAAAGATGAAAGGTAGTCATTAGTCCGTGCTCCAAAGAACATACTGGTTAACTACTAAGTCAAAGTTCGTATATTGGCATTGATACTCAGAAAATATCTGAATAGTGAATCTATCCCTCAGCATATGGGAAATCATAGGGATATTAGCATTCAAACTGTTCTTTTATTGATATATATGACACTCTGGGGTGCAGTCCAGACCAGTGACGGCTTGTGACCCCTGCTCTGCAACCTGGCATGCCTCACAATGCTTTGCTGCTTTAGATCTCAATCTGGGCTCCTCACAAACAGCATACAGATTACACCATTAGTGTGTATGTATAGCCACACAGCAACTTGGTCCAGCAACTCTGACCCGGCAGCTTGTTAGCAAACACCAGCCACAATCTGGCTTCCAGCAGCCTTGGTTACTACTTGGAGGGTGACCCCAACACACTCCTAGTCCTGAAATTTCCCCCAAAATGCGTGTTCTGCACCGTCCAGACGTGTTAGTTCTGTTGCCCTTCTAAGGGGATCAATATACAACAGTTTGCTCCCCTAAATGAAGTTATCCAAATAACTCACAACACTGCATTAGTTTTAATTAAATAATAAAACAAGTCTATTTAACTACAAAGAGAAGTTTTTACAAGTATAAAGCATTAGAGGTCAGAAATGGTTACAAGAGAAATACAGACAAAATGCTCGCTAGGACTAAATTTAACAAATTAGACTGGGTTCATGATAAAGTCCCTTATCACGTTTCCAATAACATTGCTGACCAGATTCTGAGGCCAGGATCTGCTCCAAAAGTCCAATGACTGTTTCTTTTGTTGTCTTAGGTGAAAAGGAGAGAGATGGCTAGGGAGAGAGAACTTGAGGTGCTTTTTCTCTTGATTTCTATAGTTCAGTCACCCTTTGAAATGCATTTTCCTGAGGGTTGCCCCTAAGTAAAGTTCATTCCTGCTGTGAGGACAGAGACAGAGTCTGTTGGGGGAAAAAAGTTCTGTGCTGCTGTTTGCTAAGAGGGAGATCTGTTTGTTCCTGCCCCACCTCCTTGCCAAGGAATGGCTATTTGATAAGTGATTGCTCATCAGCTTTGACGATACCTGGCTGGAAGCATCAGCTTGTCCTTTGAGAAGCAGGTTTATCCACTCCCTAGACTTGTCTGGTAAATACACTTCAGCCTTGATTTCAGCTTATGTTGAAACTTTACATGTAAGGTTGCCACACACATTTCACCAGGACATTATTGATAAGCAAATTATTAGTTTTCAAATGACAGCTTACAAGGCATATTTTGTACAAAGATTATTACAATAGTATTTAGGCTGCAAATACAGGGGTGAATTCAGTCTGGTATTGCAGTGCCTTTCTATTAATTCCTTGAACATCTTTTTGGATGCTCATGAGATTAATTACACTTCAGTCTAGAATGCATTGACCAAAAAGATTATTTGAGAAGTAGGCAAATAAATAACAGATGTTTGAATACACTGTTGAGGCAAAAATCTCTGCAGTACGAAGGGACAAAGAACTTGAGCAGTCAATATTAGAAATACTAAGAATGGGAAATGCTTTGGATATTTGTTCCAGTCTCCTATTTTTTATTGTAAAGTAGTAGTTTTGTGCTTTTTTTGTCACAGGATATTAATTTTAAGTAAAATGTGCACCATTTTAAAGATTGTAATTTTACCTTTTTCTGTGGCTCTCAGTTCTTTTTTTTAATGTAACATACAAAATTCTCAGAATTCATGATATTCAGTTTCTTACAAGCTCATTCCTGAATTTCAGTTAAGTGATTTCAGAAGTTAACTCCAATGATCTCAAACTATGGAATAGACAGTAAAATTAGACTAATATTACTGTATTATCTGGAAGTTGTTTCTGAAGCACTTACCAAATATTAAAATCCTGTAGACTTAATTCAGGCACATTTTTCTATTATTGCACAGCTAATGTTTTCAATATTATGTAATCACAGAACTTGAAAAGTGAGTAATAACATGTTATAAAGTATAACATCTAGCATTTGATGTATTGCAAAGCATAAGGGCTTTTAAAGATTGGTGAGAAAAACTAGCATAATTTGTACTGGCTCAGTTTTTTAAACTTAATATTCTCTGACCAAGAGCTATAGTTAATACTTTATTCCGTCACTGCAGAATCTGATGAGTACATTTTGTTTAAAATGTGAAGTATCTATCATAAAAATGATTTAACTATAAATGTAATCAGATATTCCTAATCAATTGGGTCTGTTTCCTGGTACAGAAAAGAGAGAAGAAAGTCAAAGACTACAGTAATGGAATCATTCTTGCTACCACCTCTGTGATCTAAAGAGAGAGTGAGTGTGGTTTTACAGATATATAGGCATTTTAATAGTTGAATTCTGCACGATAGCTAGTAAAATGGTTTTCTGGAACTATTGAGTTACATTTGACATGTCTGTGGATAGTGTGATTTAAGCTAATAATCAGGTTGCAGTCAGTGTGCAGGTTTATAATGGCCTTTCATTCAAGTATGGTACGAGTTCCATGAATAGCTCATTTAATGTTGTATAAAGCTGTAATTAACTTCCAATAGAATTGAGGACACCTGCAGCTACTTTTCAACCCACTGTTGTATTTTAAAATTTTATAGGAATAAATTCTAGTGAGAAGGGAAAAATGCATCTGAAAAAAGCATCAACATAATTTTACTATAAGATTTTGCCTGCAAAAGAAATTCTGAAATAGTTGCAATATGTGGCTCATGTGTCTTAAATTCTAACTACTTTTTGATGCAGCACAAAATCATCATGGTTTCTTAATTTTCTGCTGTTAAAATAAAATCCAGTGTTTTCCCACAGAACAAGTATATAATAGTAATGCAAGCTTCCCTGTAGTTGGGGCTTCTATTTTGGGTGGAGGGGTGGTTTTTTTTGAATTTTATGTAGTTGTCCAAAAATCAGGAGTTTGAGGCTTCCTGTTTGTGTATACTGTAATGAGTAACGTATATTATATATATTACTCTTTACAGCAATATATACTGTGTATTGTAATGAGTAATCTCTTTGTAATTTTCCCAAATGAGCTTTAATGTAATGTTTCAAAGAGTACTATATTAAAGCACACTTGGTAACTTTTAGTGCACATAAGTATGGTCTACACAGATCATTTAATGTGCAACATGCTAATATGCTCTAAAAATCACATCACTGTGGTCTTCCTTTCTGTTCCATGGTGACAAGTCCTTAGATACAAGTATCCATTTCCACTGTTATTCTGTTGTTTATTGGATAAACACCAATTTTCTTTTTTAAAAAATCATGGTGTTTTATAGATGTTTATCGGTTAAAACCTAAAATCAGAAACTCTATACCTATATTGTCTTGCTAATAATCCTTAACTGTCTTGGAGGGACCAACTATAGGGGAAGAAGGAAGTTGAAGGGTTACCAAATGATTACAGAAATTAATTGTGATTAATTGTGAGATTAAAAAAATAATCATGATTAATTGCAATTTTAATTGCAGTGTTAATCACACTCTTGTCTTATTGAAGGGGTAAAAATTTTTTTATCTCAAAGTCAGTATTCTGGACATGGGAGGGGTGTGGGAGAAGGGTGAATTCTTGATGTTCTTTGGGTTGGGTTTCTGAGCTCGCAAGGCTTGCCTCCTCTTCAAAGAGGAAGAGAGTTTCATCTTAGAAATCAGCACTCAGTGTACAGGGAAGATACGGGGAAGGAAGCAATGACTTGTGCAGAAGGAGGGTCTGGGAGGATGGGGTGACGATGGGGGAAGGGACAAGCAATGATTTGTTCAGGAGGAGGGTGAGGGAGGTGTCTTGCTGCTGCTTTGGAAGGGTGGTTTCTGTGTGCTCACCTCATCTGAGCGAGCCCTTGTTTGTAAGGGAGAGTGGATTTTACTGTCGGGACTTGGCATGTGGAAGGGGAGGAGAGGCTGGTGCAGGGAGCCTGGGCTCGCTAGGCTCCTGTTCTCTATGGGGTACCTCTGGAGCAAGGGACCAGCCAGGGGTAATGGAGCATGTCTGTGGGGTGGGGGTCAGTTCCTGGAGGAAGGAGCCAGCTGGGGGAAATAGGATATGGCTTGGAGGGGGTTGGTCTCTGGAGCAATGGATCAGCCGGGGGCAGTGGGTCATAGCGGGGTCAGGATCCCTACCTCTTTGCTGGAGCCTGGATGGGAGCCATTTCCTCTTTTCTTCTCTCCTCTTTTCTTCTCTTCCCACCCTCTGGAGGTGATTGGGTTACTGTGCCTGACTGGACACTGTCAGGTCCCCCGCAGCCAATGCCTCTCTCCCCACCCAGAGGTGTGCGATTAATGCCATTAAAAAAATAATACATTAATTTTGTTTTCCATTAATTGCAGGTATTAGCTGCGATTGACAGTCCTGGCTGAGATCACTTGTAATGTTTGTGATGTGGCAACCATCATTAGTAACTGCATTGATAATGACAACATTTAATGTAGGCCTGTAAATCATTATATGCCCGTCACTTTCCACTTTTATGAACCTGAGTTGGATTCAAACTAGTGATTGAGAATAATTCCATTATTGGTCCACAAAATCATCTAATCTCTTTGTAAATTTTAATATAATTAGTATCAGTGACAAAACTCTTAGCTCTTTTGACTACTAACTTCTATAATCTAATTGCCCATGTGATATGGAAATAAATGGAAGTTATTTTGGCCATAGATTTTATTTGCTTGGGTGTCTTTAAATAACTAAATTTTGAATGTTCATGAAAAAGAAATTTTGTTTGTTCTAACTTTGAATATTCTCTTTGAAGAACTTGCTACAGTGTATGAATGCATTTGTCATTGTCATACGGTGCAATTTTGAAAAAAAGGAGCATTCAGCATTACTTGGTCACTGACTTAGGGCTTGTCTACACTACAGAGTTGCAGCGCTGGTGAGGGGGTTACAGCGCTGCAACTTAGGATGTGTACACACCTGCACGGCACTACCAGCGCTGCAACTCCCTGTTTGCAGCGCTGGTCGTACACCCGGTCGAGCCTCGGGTGTAGAGGATCCAGCGCTGGATCTCCAGCGCTGGTCATCAGGTGTAGACACTCACCAGCGTTTTTGTTGACCTCCGTGGCATAAGCAGGTATCCCAGCATACCTGAAGAAGCCTCTCTGGTAATCAAGCAAACTCCACTGCCCTGTGCTCACCTGACCCCTCCTTTAACTGCCCCGGGAAATTTAAAAATCCCCTTCCTGTTTGCTCAGCCAGGTGTGGAGTGCAATTAATCTATCAATCACTCAGCGACCATGCCTCCACGCACCAAACGAGCCCCAGCATGGACCAATGCAGAGCTGCAGGACCTCATTAGTGTTTGGGGAGAGGAGGCTGTGCAAACACAGCTCCGCTCCAGAAGGAGAAATTATGATACGTATGGGCAGATATCGCAATCCTTGATGAGAAGGGGCCATGAACGGGACGCCTTGCAGTGCAGGGTAAAAATTAAAGAGCTGAGGAGTGTGTACTGCAAAGCCCGTGAGGGAAATCGCCGCTCAGGAGCTGCCCCCACAACCTGCTGCTTTTACAAGGAGCTGGATGCCATACTTGGGTGTGACCCCACTGCGAATCCTAGGAGCACGATGGAAAGTTCAGAGCAGGGAGCAGTGGGGGATGTTGTAGAGGACGGAGACAGTGAGGCTACTGGCGTGGAGGGAGACACCCCGGAGTCCCAGGACACATGCAGCCAGGATCTCTTCTCAAGCCCGGAGGAGGCTAGCCAGTCGCAGCAGCTGGAAGCTGATTTTGAGGAGGAAGCTGAGGATCGTGCTCGGAGTAAGTAGATTTCTATGTTTTGGGAGAGGAGGATTTTGGTTATGGCTGCCTGCATGCATGCCTAAACGTGGAATAGCCCATTGATTTGATCTATTACGTCTCTGTAATCTGCCTCGGTAATCTCTTGAAATGTTTCTGCAAGAGTGTTTGCAATTTGCTTTCTCAAATTGATCGGGAGAGCCACCGTGGTCCCTGTCCCGGTCAGGCTAACTCGTCCGATCCACTGTGCAGCGAGGGGGGGGGGACCATGGCTGCACACAGGCAAGCTGCATAGGGGCCAGGGCGGTATCCACATTGCTGTAGAAGACCCTCCCTTTCTTCCCAGGTAACACGCAGCAGTGATATGCTTGGCAGTAGGAAACCCTGTTGAGAGTTTAGGGGTAATTGAGTGCAGGGCGCCAGATTCGCGGTTCCCCAGCCCATGGCGCTCTGTTTTCCCCCCCACCCCTCTCCCAGCACTTAGGCAGCCACGCGGTGTGCTCCCGTGTTTCCCACCCCTCCTCCCAGCACGTAGGCAGCCACGCGGTGTGCTCCAGTGTTCCCCAGCCCCCTCCAAGCAGGCACCCAGCCCCGCGGTGTGCTCTGGTGTTCCCCGACCCCCCTCCAAGCAGGTATCCTTCCCCGCGTTGTGCTCCGGTGTTCCCCACCCCCCTCCAAGCAGGCACCCAGCCCCGCGGTGTGCTCTGGTGTTCCCTGACCCCCCTCCAAGCAGGTATCCTTCCCCGCGTTGTGCTCTGGTGTTCCCCGACCCCCTTCCAAGCAGGCATCCAGCCCCGCGGTGTGCTCTGGTGTTCCCCGACCCCCATCCAAGCAGGCATCCAGCCCCGCGGTGTGCTCTGGTGTTCCCCGACCCCCCCCTCCCAGCAGGCACCCAGCCCCACTGTATGCTCTGGTGTTCCCCGACCCCCCTCCAAGCAGGTATCCTTCCCCGCGTTGTGCTCTGGTGTTCCCCGACTCCCCCCTCCAAGCAGGCACCCAGCCCCGCGGTATGCTCTGGTGTTCCCCGACCCCCATCCAAGCAGGCATCCAGCCCCGTGGTGTGCTCTGGTGTTCCCCGACCCCCCCCCCCAAGCAGGCACCCAGCCCCGCGGTATGCTCTGGTGTTCCCCGACCCCCCTCCAAACAGGTATCCTTCCCCGCGTTGTGCTCTGGTGTTCCCCGATCCCCCTCCAAACGGGCACCCAGCCCCGCGGTATGCTCTGGTGTTCCCCGACCCCCCTCCAAGCAGGTATCCTTCTCCGCGTTGTGCTCTGGTGTTCCCCGACCCCCCCCTCCAAGCAGGCACCCAGCCCCGCGGTATGCTCTGGTTGTTCCCCGACCCCCATCCAAGCAGGCATCCAGCCCCGTGGTGTGCTCTGGTGTTCCCCGACCCGCCCCCCCAAGCAGGCACCCAGCCCCGCGGTATGCTCTGGTGTTCCCCGACCCCCCTCCAAGCAGGTATCCTTCCCCGCGTTGTGCTCTGGTGTTCCCCGATCCCCCTCCAAGCAGGCACCCAGCCCCACGGTATGCTCTGGTGTTTCCTGACCCCCCTCCAAGCAGGTATCCTTCCCCGCGGTATGCTCTGGTGTTCCCCGACCCCTCTCCCAGCAGGTATCCTTCCCCGCGGTATGCTCTGGTGTTCCCCGACCCCCCTCCAAGCAGGCATCCAGCCCCGTGGTGTGCTGTGGTGTTCCCCGACCCTCCTCCAAGCAGGAACCCAGCCCCGCGGTGTGCTCTGGTGTTCCCCGACCCCCCCCCCTCCAAGCAGGCACCCAGCCCCGCGGTGTGCTCTGGTGTTCCCCGACCCCCATCCAAGCAGGCATCCAGCACCGCGTTTCCACCCCCCCATCACCGTCAGGACGGCGTGAACGCGGACCAAAGATACCCCCCCCCCCAAGCAGCTAGCTCACCACCATCCTGTTCACTACTGTCCCTTCTTCAGGACACCAGCTACTCCCTGTACCCATTGCTGATAAACCCCAGTGACCTAGTGGTCAATTCCAACTCCCAAGGGGAAATCGGGGCAAAACCACTCACCCCATTTCTCGCCATGACTTAGCTTGCCTGCCCTCTCTGTGTTATGTGAGGTATGTGAGAAGGATGCTACCAAGAGTCTCAAAAGTCCTTCAAACTGTGATAATAAACAATGATGCCTCTGTGAATTACATGGTTCTATCTCTGTTTTCTAGGGACCTTGACTACTGCAGCCGTATCACCGGCCTCACGTAGGTTGCAGAACTTGAGATGGAATCCTAGGAAATCAAAAGAGGAATTGATCAAGTCTGTTATGAGCCACTACAACAGAGAAAGTAGGAATACAGAGGAATGGAGAGAGAAGACGTATGAATGGAGAAAGAGTGCACATGAATGGAGGCAAACAGAAAGCAGGAGAAAGGAACTGTCTGCCAAAAAAACCACAAAGCAGATGATAAGCCTCCTGTCTCGCCAAACTGAGTCTTTCGAGTATCTTGTAGCCATGCAGACGAATATGTACCGTGGTAACCCACAGCCCTCCCAAAGACCTCTTCCTTGTTCCCCAGTCTTTCCACAAAACAGCTTTCTCCAGCAGCCAGTTCCATATTATCCCCAGCTGCCCCCAACACCTATAAGATCACCTACCAGCCCTGATAACTATAATTCTTACCCTGTTCACTCCACCCCCACTGTTCTGCAGCATAGTACTGCTGAAGTGCAGCAGACAGGGAATATTGATCAAAATAGGACATATTAAAACCTGTAAATGTACAGTCCACCACCCCTACCCCCTTGCCTGTTATGTACTGTTTGTTGAATAAAGTTTTTTCTTTCTATTTCTTTCACTACGTTTTATTGTTGCTGGAAGTGGGAAATATTACACAGCAAGGTAAAGCAAAGCACATCAAATGCATCAAACATTACTGTTGGTTCTCAGCATCAAATTGCTCCCTTAAAGCATCCCTAATCCTTGAAGCCCTTTCCTGGGCCTCCCTATTAGCCCTGCTCTCTGGCTGAGCAAACTTATCCTCCAGGCATCGAACCTCAGAGGTCCATTCCTCACTGAATCTTTCACCCTTCCCTTCACAAATATTATGGAGGGTGCAGCACGCAGATATAACTGCGGTGATGCTGCTTTCCATCAAATCTAGCTTCCCATAAAGACAGCGCCAGCGAGCTTTCAAACGGCCAAAAGCACACTCCACAGTCATTCTGCACCGGCTCAGCCTGTAATTGAACCGGTCCTTGCTCCTGTCAAGCTTCCCTGTATATGGTTTCATGAGCCATGGCATTAAGGGGTAAGCGGGGTCTCCAAGGATCACAGTGGGCATTTCCACGTCCCCTACTGTGATGCGGTCTGGGAAAAAAGTCTCGGCCCTCAGCCTCCTGAACAGGGCACTGTTCCGAAATATGCGTGCATCGTGCACCTTTCCAGGCCATCCTGAGTAAATGTCAGTGAAATGCCCACGGTGATCCACAAGCGCTTGCAGAACCACAGAGAAATATCCCTTGCGATTAACATACTCTGATGCCAGGTGGGGTGGTGACAGAATAGGAATATGAGTCCCATCTATTGCCCCTCCACAGTTAGGGAACCCCATTTCTGCAAAGCCATCTACAATGTCCTGCACGTTCCCAAGAGTCACGGTTCTTCTTAGCAGGGTGCGATTAATGGCCCTGCAAACTTGCATCAGCACCATTCCAACGGTAGCCTTTCCCACTCCAAACTGGTTCACCACCGATCTGAAGCAGTCTGGAGTTGCCAGCTTCCAGATTGCAATAGCCACCCGCTTCTCCACAAGCAGGGCAGCTCTAAATCTCGTGTCCCTGCGCCGCAGGGTAGGGGCGAGCTCAGCACACAGTGCCATGAAAGTGGCTTTTCTCATCCGAAAGTTCTGCAGCCACTGCTCGTCATCCGAGGATTGCAGGACGATTTGATCCCACCACTGAGTGCTGGTTTCCCGAGCCCAAACGCGCCGGTCCACGGAGCTGAGCACGTCTGTTACTGCCACAAGCAATTTACTGTCTTCACAGTGAGGCAATTCAATATCACCGTCTGACTCCTCACTCTCACTGTCACTCTCACTGTCGCTCTCACTCTCACTCTCATTTTGCAGCTGAAGGAATAGCTCCACTGCCAAGCGCGATGTGCTGGCAACATTCATCAATAAGGTCGTCAGCTGCTCAGGATCCATTTATAAAAAAAATTGCAGAAAAAGCGTTGTACAATCACAATGCTGCCACACTGCTCCGAATGTGTACCAAAGCACCATGGGGCGTTGGAACAGGAACAGGAAGCGGAAAGACAATCACACTTCCTTCCCCTTCCCACAAGCCACAGCACCGATATGGGACGAGGTGCTCTGTGGGATAGCCGCCCACAATGCACCACTCCCAACAGCGCTGCAATGTGGCCACATTTAACACCACTTGCAGCGCTGGTTGCTGTAAGTGTGGCCACTCTGCAGCGCTGGCCCTATACAGCTGTACTAACACAGCTGTAACAACCAGCGCTGCAAAATTGTAGATGTAGACATACCCAGAGATCAGAGAGGGGTAAGTACAGAAGGAGAGCTTTGATATCCCACCAGTTATTGCCCTCGAATGTTGCATAAAATTTAACTCAGCACAAATCCTCAACAGAGGAAGACTATTTGGATTTTCAGAAAAATGTGCAAAAGTTGTCTAGGAATTATCCACATCACTTCAACTATTTATTCCTTAATGTAAGTTGATCTGCATTAGTGAGCCTCAGAAAAAACAAACCAAAAAACCCTGATGGTCTCACAGTATAAAGAATTTCAGAAGACCAGGAATCTAGTCTCTAGAACCACAGAAATGAAATGCAGGAGGAGGGAGAAGTTAAGTTGTTATATGCATTTTGCCACTTGGTCAGGATTATTCCCTACCTAGCATGTTTTTTTCCCAGTGTTCTATCCTTTTTTTAATGAGTCAAAAATGTAATTTGAGCACTTCCTGTGGGAGACTTACACAGTTGTCGCCTTCTAACTGATCTGAAAATTATGAAATATTTTTGGTGTTTCCTTTATCTCACTTCATCCTATTACTTTTTTTGTACTTAAATTTATCTCCCTAAATAATTCTCCTAACTTGGTGATCAGACTCTTCAAGTATTATGTGTAGACTGTTACATCCCCTTAGTGAGTAAGCCTGACATAACCTTATTCCCAGATTCTGGACCTTAGCGTCCAAAATTTGGGGGTTAGCATGAAAACCTCCAAGCTTAGTTACCAGCTTGGACCTGGTACTGCTGCCACCACCCAAAAAATTAGAGTGTTTTGGGGCACTCTGGTCCCCCTGAAAAACCTTCCCTGGGGACCACAAGACCCAAATCCCTTGAGTCTCACAACAAAGGGAGATAATCCTGATTCCCTTCCCCCCTCCAGGTGCTCCTGGAGAGATACACAGACACAAGCTCTGTGAAACTACGCAGAGTGAGTCCCCCTCTCCGTTCCCAATCCTGGAACAAAAGCACTTTCCTCTTCACCCAGAGGAAATGCCAAATCAGGCTAGCAATCCAACACACAGCTCTCCCCTGATTTCTTCCTCCCACCAATTCCCTGGTGAGTACAGACTTAATTTCCCTGAAGTAAAGAAAAACTCCAACAGGTCTTAAAAGAAAGCTTTATATAAAAAGAAAGAAAAAAATACAAATGTTCTCTCTGTATTAAGATGATACAACACAGGGTCAATTGCTTAAAAGAATATTGAATAAACAGCCTTATTCAAAAAGAATACAAATCAAAGCACTTCAGCACTTACATTCATGCAAATACCAAAGAAAAGAAACCATAGAACTTACTATCTGATCTCTTTGTCCTTACACTTAGAAACAGAAGACTAGAAAATAGAACTACTTCTCCAAAGCTCAGAGACAGCAGGCAAGCAGACAAAAGACTCAGAGACACAATTCCCTCCACCCCAAGTTGAAAAAATCCAGTTTCCTGATTGGTTCTCTGGTCAGGTGTTTCAGGTGAAAGAGACATTAACCCTTAGCTATCTGTTTATGACACGCCCCCCAAATTGCAGACAGTGGGGAAGCTCACTGGCGGCAATTTCCTTCTAGAACTTGAAAATAAACAGATTAATACAACACATGCACCTTTACATATACTACTAAGTATATAACTAACAGACTTTTACATTTTAAGAACACTTTTTAACTACTGGATTCTGGGAAACTCTCACGGGAGAGTGCATCAGCAACTTTGTTAGAAGCTCCTGTGATGTGTTGAATTTCAAAATCAAAATCTTGGAGAGCTAAACTCCAACGAAGAAGTTTCTTGTTGTTCCCCTTGGCAGTATGAAGCCACTTTAGTGCAGCATGGTCAGTTTGTAGTTGGAACCGCCGTCCCCAAACATATGGGCGTAGCTTTTCCAGGGCGTACACAATGGCATAGCATTCCTTTTCACTGACTGACCAGTGACTTTCCCTCTCAGACAGTTTCTTGCTGAGAAACACGACAGGATGGAAGTTGTGATCTGTTGCTTCCTGCATGAGCACTGCTCCTATACCACGCTCAGATGCATCCGTGGTTACTAGGAATGGCTTGTCAAAGTCCGGGGCCCTGAGCACAGGGTCCGACATGAGCGTTGCCTTAAGCTGGGTAAAGGCTTTTTGACACTCATCAGTCCACTTAACGGCATTTGGCTGGGTCTTTTTGGTTAGGTCGGTCAATGGGGCAGCGATTTGGCTGTAGTGTGGTACAAATCGCCTGTAGTATCCGGCCAAGCCTAAGAAGGATTGGACCTGTTTCTTTGACCTTGGGACAGGCCACTTTTGGATAGCATCCACTTTGGCCTGTAGGGGGTTTATGGTTCCTCGACCCAC
Source organism: Gopherus evgoodei (assembly GCF_007399415.2). NCBI lineage: Eukaryota > Metazoa > Chordata > Testudines > Testudinidae > Gopherus > Gopherus evgoodei. The sequence goes on along the minus strand of NC_044325.1, from coordinate 107,653,635 downwards.
CTGGTGCCCCAGGTAAGTCACTCTGTTTTGGCCTATTTGACACTTTTTGGCCTTAACAGTTAGTCCTGCCTGCCTGATGCGCTCAAAGACCTTTTCCAGGTGGAGTAGGTGTTCGGGCCAGGAGTCTGAAAAAATGGCCACATCATCGAGGTAGGCAACTGCAAATTCTCCCAGTCCAGCTAGTAGACCGTCTACCAGCCTCTGGAAGGTGGCGGGTGCATTTCGAAGGCCGAAAGGAAGGACATTGAATTCATACACCCCCGTATGGGTGACGAATGCTGACCTCTCCTTGGCAGGTTCATCTAGCGGTACTTGCCAGTACCCCTTGGTTAAGTCTATTGTAGAGATGAACTGGGCACGTCCCAACTTCTCCAATAGCTCATCGGTACGTGGCATTGGATAGTTGTCCGGACGAGTTACAGCATTTAGCTTACGGTAGTCCACGCAGAAGCGTATTTCCCCATCTGGTTTGGGTACCAGAACCACTGGAGATGCCCATGCACTGGTAGATGAGCGGATTATACCCATCTGTAGCATGTTCTGGATCTCCCGTTCTATAGCAGCTTGGGCATGAGGAGACACCCGGTAGGGTGGGGTTCTGATTGGGTGAGCATTACCTGTATCAATGGAGTGGTATGCTCGTTCAGTCCGTCCTGGGGTGGCTGAGAACAATGGGGCGAAGCTAGTGCACAGCTCCTTGATTTGTTGCCGCTGCAGACGTTCCAGGGTGGTTGAGAGGTTCACCTCTTCCACGCCACCGTCTTTTTTTCCGTCGTAGTAGACACCGTCAGGCCACTCAGCATCATCTCCCTGGACTGTAAACTGACAAACCTGTAAGTATCTGGAATAGAAAGGCTTGAGAGAATTAACATGGTACACTTTAGGCTTTAGTGAGGAATTGGGAAATGCTATGAGGTAGTTTACAGCTCCCAGGCGCTCTTGGACCGTGAATGGCCCTTCCCATGATGCTTCCATCTTATGGGCCTGTTGCGCCTTCAAGACCATAACCTGGTCTCCTACCTTGAAGGAACGTTCTCTGGCATGTCTGTCATACCAGGCCTTTTGCTCTTCTTGAGCATCCTTTAGGTTCTCTCTAGCAAGGGCTAAAGAGTGTCGGAGGGTGCTTTGTAGGTTGCTTACAAAGTCCAGAATGTTAGTTCCTGGAGAAGGCGTAAACCCCTCCCATGCAATGTAGTAGGCGTGTTTGGGAAATGACACCTCTGGTTTCCACTTTTGGGTTCTGAAGCGCCGACGGGCATGATCTGGGGTTATCCCCATCCTGTATCTGGCCTTGGTTTGAAAAAGTTTATAGTCATTCATTTGCTGCTTAGGCATTTCAGCTGCCACCTCTGCTAAAGGTCCACTGAGGTGTGGCCTTAATTCTACCATGTACTGGTCTTCGGGGATGCTGTACCCAAGACAGGCTCTTTCAAAATTTTCCAAGAAGGCCTCGGTGTCATCACCTGCCTTGTAGGTGGGAAATTTCCTGTGCTGTGGAGCAATAATTGGCGCCGGGTTGTTAGGGTTGGCTGGCACATGCAGCCCAGCTTTTGCCATCTCCAGTTCATGTTTTCTCTGTTTTTCCTTCTCTTCATTCTCTTTTTGTTGTTTTTCCATTTCTTTTTGTTGTTTTTCCATTTCTTTTTGGTGCTTTTCCATTTCTTTTTGGTGCTTTTCCATTTCTCGGCGGTGGGCCACCTCTTCTTCTTCTAGTTTTCTTTTGTGTGCTGCCTCTTGGGCTGCCTGTTCTCTTTGGAAGGCTGCCAGTTTGAGGCTTTCTTCCTTTTCTTTTATCTCCATCTCTTTTTGTTTTATTTCTAGTTCCTGTTTGTGTTTTTCCATCTCTCGCCTGTGTTCAGCTTCTTTGAATTGGTCTTCGGCCTCCATTTTTGTCCTGGTAGACATGGTTCCTGTTTTCTTGTGTTGGGGTGCCCTCCGGTGTTTCTCTTTTGAACTGCAGGCTCTGTTGCCTCCTGAAGTCTGCCTAGCAACAGTGCTTTTTTCCTTTTCTCTCTCTAGCTAATGTTCAATTAAGGGAAACCAGAAAAACCACTTTATTTGCATGCATATAAGTGCTGGTACTTTGCCTCCTAATGGGAGGGCTATTGCATGACAAAAGACCCTCAACAGTCTTCTCGCTTAACATGCAAACCACAAACTGCTAGAGAGAGCAGAAAAAAAAATTTCTCTCTGGTTCCCTTTTAAAACCAAACTGTTTCTCTCTGCTAAAAAGCCCTTAGCAGAGAAAAGAAAAATATAATATTCCTACTGGCTTCTGGATTCTGTCTATATCCCACCGCTGCCACCATGACATAACCTTATTCCCAGATTCTGGACCTTAGCGTCCAAAATTTGGGGGTTAGCATGAAAACCTCCAAGCTTAGTTACCAGCTTGGACCTGGTACTGCTGCCACCACCCAAAAAATTAGAGTGTTTTGGGGCACTCTGGTCCCCCTGAAAAACCTTCCCTGGGGACCACAAGACCCAAATCCCTTGAGTCTCACAACAAAGGGAGATAATCCTGATTCCCTTCCCCCCTCCAGGTGCTCCTGGAGAGATACACAGACACAAGCTCTGTGAAACTACGCAGAGTGAGTCCCCCTCTCCGTTCCCAATCCTGGAACAAAAGCACTTTCCTCTTCACCCAGAGGAAATGCCAAATCAGGCTAGCAATCCAACACACAGCTCTCCCCTGATTTCTTCCTCCCACCAATTCCCTGGTGAGTACAGACTTAATTTCCCTGAAGTAAAGAAAAACTCCAACAGGTCTTAAAAGAAAGCTTTATATAAAAAGAAAGAAAAAAATACAAATGTTCTCTCTGTATTAAGATGATACAACACAGGGTCAATTGCTTAAAAGAATATTGAATAAACAGCCTTATTCAAAAAGAATACAAATCAAAGCACTTCAGCACTTACATTCATGCAAATACCAAAGAAAAGAAACCATAGAACTTACTATCTGATCTCTTTGTCCTTACACTTAGAAACAGAAGACTAGAAAATAGAACTACTTCTCCAAAGCTCAGAGACAGCAGGCAAGCAGACAAAAGACTCAGAGACACAATTCCCTCCACCCCAAGTTGAAAAAATCCAGTTTCCTGATTGGTTCTCTGGTCAGGTGTTTCAGGTGAAAGAGACATTAACCCTTAGCTATCTGTTTATGACAAAGCCGTATATGTAATTCTTGCATTTCTTCATTCTGAAAATGAGTCTATTCAGTCCCTTAGTTTTTGTTGCTCTTCTCTGAATTCCTAGAAATTTGTTGCTGTTTCTCTAGTACTGAGAGCCTAGAAATTAACACAGAATTCCATATGTAATATCATAACTCTCTTTTACTAAGAGACACTATAGTCTCACTGGTCAGTTGAAAACTGCAGTGGCTTTTCTGTCCATATTGCAACCCCAAATGTTTAAAAATAATGAATCAGGCTCACTAAAGTCATGAGATTGGCTTTAAAATCATGAAATTATGTAAAAATAATAATTTGGTGTTATTTTTATTTGCCGTCTGCGTTTTGAGCTTTTACTGGGGTCACATTTTGAAGCTTTCTACAAAGCCATAAGGGCTAGAAACATCCTTTTTCTTTAAGAATGAAGGCTGAAATCGTCACATATCCACTTGACTCCAGGAGCTAGGGCTTTAAGGAAAACAATAATTATCATGAGACTCAATACAAAATCATGAGTTGGTGTTTTTCTTTCAGCATTGCTACTTTCCAATCACAGGCGCTGACTTTCCATTGTTCTAGGGGGTGCTTGACCCCTGACTCTGCCCCAGACCCCACCTCCACTCCATCCCTTCCCTCAAGACCTCACCCCACCTCTTTCTGCCCTATTCTGCCCCCTTCCCCAAGTACGCCTCAACCTCACTCCTCTGCTTTGTCGCCAGAGCCTTCTGCATGCTGCAAAACAGCTGATTGCAGCAGGTAGGAGGCACAAGGAGGGAGGAGGAGGCGTTGATTGGCGGGGCCTGCTGGCAAGCAGAAGGTGCTTGGGGGAAGGAGAGGTGCTGATAGGGGGGCTGCCAGTGGGTGCAGAGTACCCACCGTTTTTTTTCCCCGCGTGCTCCAGCCCTGGAGAACCCACAGAGTTGGCGCTTATGTTTCCAACTACACCTCTACCCTGCTATAACTCCACCCGATATAACAATTCGGATATAATGCAGTAAAGCAGTGCTCCAGGGAGGCGGGGCTACGCACTCTGGTGAATCAAAGCAAGTTCGATATAACGCAGTTTCACTTATAACGCAGTAAGATTTTTTTGGCTCCCAAGGACAGCGTTATATTGGGGTTGAGGTGTACATTTTCCTCCTAAGGAATACTTGTGTTTCAGATACATTTTCCCCAGATACATTTTTCCAGCCTGAGTCCCTTTTTCTTTTTTTCCCCTTCCTGGTGTCCGTAACAACTTGAATCCAACACACTCTGCATATAAAAGATGTGTTGTTTTAGGATACATCCCTCCTGGATAATTGATAAAGGCCTACATTTTCAAAAGCGACTAATGATTCTGCGTGCCTAACTTCTGACACCATAAAATGACCTGTTTTTCAGAGGGCAGGTGCTTAGCACATCTGAAAATCAGATGCCTGAAGGTGTCAGAAATTGCACACACAAATATCATTAATCTCTCTTGGTCTAACAGCTATTCTTGCAGCACTCCTGGAGTCACCCAAGCCTGCTTCTCTTTTTCATGCATACACCTTGCCTCCTTCAACTCTGTAGTGTTTCCCATAGATTTTGCTTTAATCTGCCCTGACATTGCTTTTATTTTGGTTCACATTTTATGGATTAAAGGACAGCAGGATGACCAAAGTGCTATATACCATCATATACACACACAAAATAATATCTGTAGTTATATATCTGTACCAGCTTATAACTAAGGATATGTCTATGCTATGCAGCTTTTAGCAACCCGACTGTGCCGCTACAACTGTGCCGCTAAAAGACACGCAGTGTAGCTGCTGTTTGTTGGCAGAGGAGTGCTCTCCTGCCGACAAAAAAAAAATTCCACCCCCAACGAATAGCAGCAGATTTGTCATCAGGAGAGCGCTCCTGCCAACAAAGCACTGTTCTCACCAGCGCTTTTCGTCCATAAAACTTTTGTCATTCGTCTGTGTGTGTGTGTTTTTCAACACCCCTTAACAACAAAAGTTTTGCCAATGAAGTTCCAGTGTACACAAAGCTTAAGGGGTAGCTTTTGTGTGTGTTGTGAGAATATCTGGAAGTATGTTAAAATGCAATTCTACTCTACTTTCAATGTATGTATGTCCATAACTAGAGAATACTGTTGTTTTAATTTTTCTAACAGCATCTTTTCATATATATCCATGTGATCATATAGTTCGTCTGGTGATGTTGACAGAATCCTGTGATATAATCAAGCATCATATCCATAATATATATTAAAGGATTTAAGTTGAAGACTACAGTTATAAAAAAAAATTTAAAATAAGATGGCCATCTTAAATTTAAGATGCTTTAACGCGTCTACAGTTTTATAGTATTTTTAACTTCATTGGGCATGCTTCCTTATTTATTTGTACTCTATCAAAATCTAAGCAGAACTTGTCATTCAGTAAACATGATACAAATAACATTTTATTTTCTGCAGGTCAGATCTCTGATGCTTGTTTGCAGATTCTGGCATCTTCTGTTCCTACACATTTGTTTTTTGGAACCTTGGGGGATAGATTACTTGTTTAGAATATAAATATTATAATGGGTCATCTCCCCAATTTACAACATAACTTTAATGATCCAAATATTCCTGGAGTATTACTGCCTGAAAAGCTATAATGTATGAAGGCATCAGCTGAAAATAATGGCAAAATGTGAAATGATCAAACTGCATCCATTTGCCAGCCAGTTAAAGTAAATCATTCTGATGTGGTTAGATTAAATAGCTGCTGTCATTCATGTATAGTTTTATCCCTAAGGGAAAACTACACCAAGACTTCTTTCTGTCATCCCTTTGTATGCTTTTATGAGAGAACTGAAAACATTTTGCAATCTGAGGGCCAGAATCTGCATACTTTCACTCAGCAGTAGTTGAGTTAGTCAGTGGGAGTGCTCACATGAATAAGGATTATCTTTAAGATTTTGCAGAAACCAGCATTTACAATTTGGACAATGGATGAATTAATTCAACTTTTAAAAATATATATACAATATGTTTAAAATATAAATATTTAAAAGCAGGGTTTCTTTATTTGTCTTTCTTCCCCTGCGCTCTCTCATCTGACTGGTTGCTTGGGGTAAAGGGAACATTAATAAAATAGTCCTCAGCTTTGTCTGTTTCTTTTTTAATTAAATGTTCTGTGATTATATTTATTTAGATAAGTGAGTCCCTGACTAACATTTTGGGTTTCAACATGAGGTGCAGATTTTTGAAACTTACTTTGTATTGACGTCAGAAGAATTTTAACAGCCATCTTAAAATTCAGGTTCACAAAAATGTTTGGTAAACAGGCACTGTTGAGTGTTAATTTATGAAGTGCTGCAAAGAACATAACACTAGGGGAGGAAAGAGTGGTAATGTGTACATGGCAAGGTTATTCTTGAAATCTTAAATTAGTATTTTGCTGCCTTTTCATTCTGGGTAATGTTTTGGTAAATGTTTTCATTCAAACTGTCAGCAGAATGAATGGCAGTAATTAAAACCCCCATTGTCTTTTTTACTCAAGGAAAGCTTTTTGTTGTTGTTGTCATGGTGACACTTGAGTGACAGCTTGAAAGTGAGTAATTGCTTCTGAGAACTTTTTTTTAAACATTTAAAATGTTTCAGAAAGATTTGTAAGACAAAATTGCAGATTTCCGTAATGGGCTTTTAGTATAAAGGAAAACTATCTTGATGGTGGTTTTGCAGCAATTTTTTTGAATAAGTATGTCTGAAATATCATTGCTAATTGCTTCATCTTCAAAAATACAGCACATGGTCTCATGAAGACCAAATGGATAATTAGGAACTGTTAGTTGATAAAACCATTAAAAATTGTCAGCTCCCTTCAAGTATATTACCTTATATGGATTTGATTTTCTTTTAACTGCCTTTCTTTTTACAGTTAACTACCATTCCTTGTTTTATGAAATGCAATGTTATGACTTTTGTACTTGACTTCTGTATTGCATTTATAGCATCATGAAGACCAGAACATGTTTTTGAAATTAGAGATTTTACTGTGTCATTTATGGGAAGCTTTTCTTGTGGATACAAATGTTTAATGAATTCAGTTGGAAGATTTTGTTGCAAAAAACTGTCTTAGAGCTACGTTTAATTTCTAGAGCCTAAAGATTTTGAACTTCACCGTTGATACACTTCTGAATACTGTGGGTCCATGAATTTAGCAATGAAGTTTTATACTCTTGACTTTACAATTTTCCCAGTGTTTTTAACTTATATTTTATAGTGTTTCCTAGTTTTTGTTTTTTTTTTAAAAGGATGGGTGGTAGTATTCAGTAGTGTGCAACTCTAGTCAGGCCCATATGCATTATTATCAGGGTTTGAATCTAGAACCTTCAAATCCATATTACAGGTATCCATCAGTCCAGCTAAAGAAGAAACTCACTTAGCTGACAGCATTAGTAGGATTTTATCCTCTCTGAAACACGCACAGGATAGGAATTTAACCATTTGTTAGACAGCAGAGAAATGCTGGGAATCAGGGTTTCTGGGCTCTACTCCTGGGTTTTGGGGAGAGGTGGGAAAGTGGTCTTGGTTAGAGTATGGGACTAAGATTTAAAACTCTTGGGTACTATTAATATTTATGTAGTGCTTACTCATGTGTGGGTCTCAAAGTTAGTTATGAAAAAGTAGTCCTTGTGACATTGCACTCCATATGTTTTATGAAAATATACTTATGAATGTGAATATAATGTAATTGGAATATGCTTTATGCAAAAGGTCTCTTGTAAGGTATCATTTACAAAGCTTATAATCTACTGAGTGTGTTCATCGTATTTGTGTGCATATATCATCCTTGTATCTGAAGCGATAAATATGAAGTATAACTCTGAGGTTCTATTATAACTATGCAAAGTGTGGGCCATTAATGGTGGATTAGAATCCTGTGGGCTCCCATTGACTAGGACAATTGGTTGTAAATGGGTTTATTTACCTGCAAGCCTTCCTGTGTATGTGCGGGCCACCTCATGGGTAATGAAGACTGAGGTCTCACAGGACATGTGACCATGTCACATGATACTGGAATCCATCTTAAATCTGGTACTTTTCCATTTAGAAGAATGGGTGGGGACCCAGAGACAAAAAATATTCCTGCCTTGTGCCAAAGCTATAAAAGGAGTGAAACAGAAGAAAGAGGGCTGCCAGTCATGAGAACACCTCTGCTTTTCATCTAAGAAATCTGCTAGAACTAACAAGGACTGTACCAGGGAAAGAATTGGGCCCAGACTAGGAAGGAGTCTAGTTTGTGAAAGAAGCTTATTGGAACATCTCTGAGGGTGTGATTTTACTTGTAAAGAGTTTCTTAATGTATTAGGCTTAGCCTTGAATGTTTTTGCTTTATTTTGATTGGTGACTTACTTTGTTCTGTCTGTTATTACTTGAATCTACTTCAATCCTACTTTTTATACTTAATACAATTACTTTTGTTTATTAATTAACCCAGAGTAAGTGATTAATACCCAGGGAGCAAACAGCTGTGCATATCTCTTTATCCGTGTTATAGAGGGCAGACAAATTATGAGTTTACCCTGTATAAGCTTTATACAGAGTAAAAACAGATTTATTTGGGGTTTGGATCTCATTGGGAGCTGGGTGATAGGTGACCTGCTGAGCAGTTTTTGGTTAAAGTCTGCAGCTTCAGGGGCGTGGACAGACCTGGGTCTGTGTTGCAGCAGGCTAATGTGTCTGGCTCAAGAAGGCAGGGTTCTGGAGTCCCATGCTGGCAGGGAAAACAGGCTCAGAGATAATTCCACCATGTCAGGGGACAGTCCCAATGGGGTCTCTCTGACCGAACCCATCACAGTCCTATTCTAGGCATGAAAGTTATCACATACTTTTGGCATACTTGTTCTGAAAGGCATTGGGTGTAGTGAGTAATATTTGGGTCCATCACAAACCTTTGTTCTGTTTCCAAGTCGGCCAGAAGTGACCTTGTGCAACCTCCTTATGTTTTCTTCTCTAAAATACTTGTCTGCCTCTTAAAATAGGGATATAAGTCCTTGATCAATAAGTATTGTGGAGTACAAAAAATTATTAAAACCAATCTTTGGAAGAGGTAAAACTGGAACTCATGGTGCCCTGGCTTCTAGCGCAATAGAATTTTCATAGGCCAAACGGTATTTTAATGGGCAAAAGCAGGCAGGGGATGGTCTGTTTCGATCATATAGCAATGCAGAAAGATGGGGCCTGGCTGCATACACAGTGTAACTGGAACATTGAGAAAAATCTGGAACAAGTTGTACTGAGCATGTGTGTTGGCATTTTTCCACAATTTCTAATTTGGCCAAACAGGACTGACTTTCTTGAAGACCGTAACAGGTCTGGGATTTTGTTACCGAAATTTTGTGTCTACATAATTAAATTTTTGAGGTTTCTTAAATGCTTTCAAATAATTTAGAGCTGACCCACTCATATAAACACGTGTTAGAAGAATTAGGTGCTATTGTCGTATATTCCTAGAACTCCAGAAATAAGAGATGTTGAGGTGATTTAATATGATTGACCTTCTTTTGTTTGTTTGACTGATCATAAACTAGAGAATGGACAAGAGCAACCAGAAGGGCCAGTTATCGAAGATGCCATCACCCATAAAAACAAAGTTACTGGGAAACTGGTTGAGTGAAGTATAATGAGGAGAGAATGTGCTACTGCGGCTGTGTTCTAGAACTCCAAAGGAGAGTTCAAATGTTGCAGTTGCATAGTAAGTGCTTGATAGTTTTTCACTATTAAAGGTTTGCAGAAAAAGGAGGAAAATATTAAGGAAGCTTATAGGACCAGTGCAATTTGAACATAAGCCATTTGCTAGGGGGCAGCAGAATATCTGTCCCATCTGCTTTTAGGCGTTTAAAATGTTTTTCAGTAGTACAAGAGAGCCTTGGACTTAAGAGAATGTAAGGCTGACAGGAGGCTCAGATGCTTGATAACAGAATAAAACCATATATATTGATTCTGAGGTTTTAAATTAAATAGTACTTTTATTTCTAATTTTATTGTGGAGGTTCTAAGCTCCATCATCGAATTGGAGTTGGAATTTCCATGTATTTAGTTCATTTTATTTATTTTCAGTGAAGCTCAGATAAGTTTTAGTGGCAAATTTGAACCACTTCCATTATTAATTTTGAGGACAGTTTTGAAAAAAAATATTTACTCTGTTTAAAGTTGTAAATATTTTAAAATGTCTCCCTTTCTAAACTGCACCTTTTTGGATCATTCTAGCTCAGACAATAGTCTTATTTCAGATTTATAAGTATGAGTAGATCTCTGTTACAGAAGTTACACTGAAACCTCTGATAATACTAATGTGTTTATATTCATCATAACATTAGTTTTTTTGGTATTGGAGGAGATGGAGATCTCAATGTCTATTGTGGATATATGGGTGTTGGAGAGAAATTGCCTTCAGGTGCTGGGATTATCTGCAACTCCTTTAGCAGAGAAGCTTTAGTGGGAGTGCAGGGGGCAGAGAAAGCCAAGTGAGGATGCTGAAGAGCAGCTCTTCTGTACATGAGCAGAAAGAAGGGGGAAATCCAAGTGCTTACATGTCTATTCTAGCCAATGGACCTGCTAATGCTCATGCATGGGGGAATCCTGCACTTGTGAAGTAGAAAGGATTTGTTGCAGTAGCATTCACCTACTGCAGAAACTTATCCGGTCCCCAGCTTCTAACACACCAACCAGTCCAGTCTTTCAGGTGGTAGGCCCTAAGCATTGTCTGGTTCCTCGGTTGTGAAATCGGTTTTGCTGCAATAGAGCCTAGGCACCTTGCAAACTCTTTATTCTCCTCGCCCAATACCATAAATCCTCACCCATGTCAATCAACTTCCTTTGCTGCCATTGCCACATCCCCCATATGTTCCTTCTGTATTCAACATTACTCATTGCCCCTGTCTCTCACATGCCTACTAAACACTATCCTTCTCATTTTTACTTAAAACGAAATTACCTCTTGAGGGGGAAAATGAACTGTGAAAAGCCACCAACAGCCTTAACTCTGGTCCTGTTTCACAATGTTCTGTCATCCATTGCAATTTGAAATCTTAACTTTTAATTCCTATTACACATATTCATTTAGCTTCTAGACCAGGGGTAGGCAACCTATGGCATACGTGCCAAAGGTGGCATGCAAGCTGATTTTCAGTGGTACTCACGTTGCCCGGGTCCTGACCACCGGTCTGGGGGCTCTTTATTTTAATTTAATTTTAAATGAAGCTTCTTAAACATTTTAAAAACCTTATTTACTTTACATACAACAGTAGTTTAGTTATATATTATAGACTTATAGAAAGAGACCTTGTAAAAACATAAAATGTATTACTGGCATGTAAAACCTTAAATCAGACTGACAAAATGAAGACTCGGCACAGCACTTCTGAAAGGCTGACGACCCCTGTTCTAGACAGTGTCTTCATTATGTGTATGTTAATATTTTTCTATAAGTATAAATTACAGGATGGCATTGTGGCCCAGTAGATAGAGCACTGGGCTGGGACTCGGGAAACTTGGATTATTCCTGGCTCTGCCACTATTCTGTTGTGTGATGTTGGGCAAGTGACTTGCTCCTCCTTGTGACTCAGTTTTCCACCTCTGTAAAATATAGATGAGACTGACCTGTTTTATAAAATACGCTGAGATCGATGGATAAAATATAAATTTATAAAATATGTTTAGTTTAAAAAAAATCTACTGCAAGTTACTTTTAAAACTCAGGAGACTTATCCTTTTTTTTAGAAGAAGCCTTGCAAACAGTTTGTAGGTTTAAAAAAAGAGAGCTAAAGGAAGAAAATGTGTGTATTTTCTAATAATGCTAATATGGTACTTGAAAATACATATGCCTTTCTGTATATTGTTCTCCAGTATTTTGTTGTGATTACTTATAATGACTGAATTAAAAGAGAAGTGAAAAGATGTAAAACCTTAAAGCCAGTTCAGAATCATAGGAGGCAGTTTCTCTTCAGGCTTTGCTACAGTTAATGAGCAAACTGTGGAGCTCTCTCTACAGTATTGCTCCCCGAACAGTGTTTTGAAAGAGAAGTGGTTGTATACATTTATACATGTATACATTTATGATGATGGCTATCTCCTTCACTCCCAAATCCCTTCTTTTTTCCTGAGGCATCTGGAGTCAAACAAGGTTTTTTAAAAATAAACATAAATGATTGATTTGTTTTAATATTTCACAATTTAGCATTCATTATGCTTCCCAATATATTTCAAAAGTTTTGGATCTTCTTTGAAATACTGTCTAAGACAAATAACATTGTAGGGTTCTGGTATCCTGATCCTGCAAGGTGCTGAGGTTCAGCTACTTCTGAGAAATGCGAGTGCTTCTCAGGATCAAACCTAAATTGAAGATATTTCAGCACATTTTGTTTCACTTACCCTGTAAATACCTCCCCGTCATGTCTTGTTTTAATGACCATGAACTGTTATCATTTTCCGCTGCTCTTTTTTCTAATTGAAATGCAAAGTCCCTTCCAGGAGATCTACAATACAATCGACATTAACAGGACTGTATACAGATGATCTACGCAAAAATTTATAGACCAGTATACTGCAGTCAAAGTGTATCTTTGACTGGTCCCATGTGGTTTGTGAGAGAATTATGTAAAAAGATGCCAGACATATTGCCCCAAATATGTCTGGCATAGTATAAAATAATTCAGACTGTTAGTTTTGCTGTATTCAGTCTAAACATGTCTAGATGAAAGAGAAAACTGAATGTACTTTCCCAACATATAGATTGAAATAACCTGGCTCTAGAACCATGTGACACTATTTGGCTTATTGCCCGTGATTGTGATACAACTCATTATGTACAACAGTTTTGTAAAAAGACTTTTATTTTTATTGACACTTCAGATTTCCAGACAGTTATGCAGTAGTTTCAAGCGTCATCAAAGAACCAGGCAGGTCAAACCCACAAGGATCTAGACAGACACATTAAGTTGCACTAATTAAGTAGTAAATGAAACTGGCCCTTAAAAGTAAATGCTGATGTATATATTTGCCTTATATCTATTGGTTGGTATTAATGAACTAATGAAAGGGAAATCTAAATTAACATTTTTCTCTTTGGCTGGTCAAGAGGTAGTTGTAGAACAACTGGTTTAGTGAATGTCAAGATTCCTTCCCCACTCTGAACTCTAGGGTACAGATGTGGGGACCTGCATGAGAACCTCCAAGCTTAACTACCAGTTTAGATCTGGTTTTGCTGCCACCACCCAAATTATTTATGGGTCATTTGGGAAACTCTGTCTACATTCCCCCCCCAGAATATCTCCCTCCCAAGTACTCTAACCCTTTCCTGTGTAGCCTTGAGAGACTTCTCCACCAAGTTCCTGGTGAACACCGATCCAAACCCTTGGATCTTAAAACAAAGAGAAATTAACAATTCCTCCTCCTTCCCCTCCCCCCCACCAATTCCTGGTGAGTCCAGATCCAGTCCCCTTGGATCTTAAAACAAGGAAAAATCGATCAGGTTCTTGAAAAGAAGGCTTTTAATTGAAGAAAGAAAGTTAAAAATCATCTCTGTAAAATCAGGATGGAAAATAACTTTACAGGGTAATCAGATTCAAAGAGCCCAGAGGTTCAAAGTTACAGCAAACAGAGGTAAACCCTTTAGCAAAAAGAATATTTACAAGTTGAGAAAACAAAGATAAACCTAACACGCCTTGCCTGGCTGTTACTTACAAGTTTGAAATATGAGAGACTGGTTCGGAAAGATTTGGAGAGCATGGATTGATGTCTGGTCCCTCTTAGTCCCAAGAGCGAACAACCCCCAAAACAAAGGGCACACAAACAAAAGCCTTCCCCCCACCAAGATTTGAGTGTATCTTGTTCCCTTATTGGTCCTTTGGGTCAGGTGTCAGCCAGGTTACCTGAGCTTCTTAACCCTTTACAGGTAAAAGGATTTTGGTGTCTCTGGCCAGAAGGGATTTTATAGTATTGTACATAGGAGGGCTGTTCCCTTCCCTTTCTAGTTGTGACAGTGAACATGCCATTTTTGTATATAAGGCATCTGGCTTTTTGATGTAGATTCATTTGTTCCCAAAAGTACCTTACTTTAATCCTTGGGGTATATTTTTTCTTCTATACATGCCTACACAGTTTCCTTTAAGAATAGCAGGAATTCTTTGTTTTTAAGTTGTATCCTGTAGAGTATGAAACTTTTTTCTGTAGGGTAAAGTAGATCAGTTAAATTCAGATGCATTATTTTAACTTTCATTTCTTCTAATAATCTTCCAGAGAGACTAGTAAGCAACATAAATGCTCCCTTATCTTGTAACTGAGGATGTTGCCTTTTCAATAGTCAGTTGTGCTCTGCAGCCTGGGAGCAGGAGAGTCTCCTGGTAGAACACTGCTATTAGATCACCGACCTGGATTGAAACACTTGGAATTTTATTGTGCTAGATTCTTGACTTACAGTCAAATATCAGCTGACAGCAGACTCTTATTTCTATTTTCAAACATTCACTCATAAAAGCCAGACATAAATTTCATAATCCTGTACTGATTTGTTTCTATTGTTTTTAATGAGAAATGAGAAAATTAATGTTTTGGCTCTGAGTCAGGAAAGTATAATTATTCAGGACAGCACTTAAAAATAAGCTAACAGTTAAACATGTGTTTATATGCTGTACCAAATAGGGATGGACTTAAGCATGTGTGTAAATGTTTTTCTAAATCCAGGGCCTTTGTATCTGAGACAAGTGAAATGAAAAATCTTATTAATGGAATTCCTAAATTCTTTGTCCTTATGTGACTGTTCTTTTTTAATTTTTAAAAATATAATTTTATTTAATTTTTACAATAATGTTTACCACAATGTGTGTGAACTGAAAGCACAGTCTTGAAGTGTATACTTACAAAATACTATCAGTATATTCCAATAAAAACAATGATAAAATTGGAATAAAGTGATCTGATTCTCTAAAAAGAATGCATAGCTGTGACGATAAAAATCATCATAGCTCAGAATATGAAGCTCATCCTTTTAATAAGCACACTGCGGAAGATTTTTTTTAAATAGTATTTGACTATAAAAATTTAAAACTATAATAAAGTTCCAAATGCTTTCATGCATGAATTACAGTGTACATATTGGCAGAGTGTTTCTTATGGCACTCAATATGAATTAGTATGCACACCATAATAACCTTGTCACATCATGTTGTTTAAATGTCAAATGCACCATTCCAGAAGCTAGTAACAACAAATGTTCTCCATTCTATGGATAATAAAACATGATTATGAGGAACAGGAAAAAAATTGCTTCTGAGGTCTTCATTTTACCCTTCTTAGTATTTCCTTCACCACATCTCAATGATGATGTCCTTTCGTTTATATATGTCCCTCGTTCTTACTTTATATAACATCAAGTTGCTTTTTCCTTTTCCTTTTCATTACACCAAGTTAAAGAAAGAGGCATTGTGCCAAAATGATTTGATTTAACATGCCAATTTATTTAACACAATGAAAAACTTATTTATTATTCCTGACCTTCTGTAATCACTTTAATCTAGTATTAAAACTACATTTTCATTTTGCATCTAACCCCCAAGGGCACATTCTGCTTGGCTTTCCCATTTACATAGTCTCATTGGTTTCCACAGGACAACTTGTGTGAAAAAGGGAAGCAGAATGCGACCCTTCATTTTTATGTTTCTGTTGATTTTTAGTATAAAATGGTCTTAGAAATTATTTTTGTTTTCTTGAATTCAGACAGCAAGATCTACGTTTCCACTAGAAATGGACAGAATACTTTTTAAAAAGAACATTTACTTTAATCTAGAATAAAACTTATCTTCCACAGGAAGCCATATTATCATCCTAACTTTCAGGTTTTTTTGCTAGCATTTGCATCCTTAGTCTAAATCCAATTTCTGGTGAGTGAAGCCTTGGAAAGCCTAGTTTGAATTAAATATATTTATTTTACATACAGCTAAATTTGGGGCTACAATTAATAGAACAGACACTCCCCCACCCCATTTTTCTCTGGAGTGGATTTAGCCTAACGAACGTTAATTTCAAAAGCAGACCCTGGCAGCTCTAGCTGAAAATTATGGTTGCTGAAGAGGAAGCTGTTAGCACAACCAAAGCTTTTTAATTTATTTTTAAATTAATTAAAATTAACAAGAACAATTAAGGGACGAAATCCTCTTTCTAACTCCCCACCCTTCTTGGACATAGTCTCAGTAACTTCCCTGGATCATTAAGTTCTGATCTGCATGTCATATCAGCCTAACTTGGAGCCTTTATCCAGTGACATTCTTCCCTTCATTTCTAGATCATTTTATAAAAATATATTCAGTCATTCAGACTTCTATTGATAATAGCTGGCTCATTATTTCCAAATTAAGCCCATTTGACTGTTGTTTTCTCATTTGCCAGTAATATAATTTCTGTATCAAGAACTTACGGGCTCAGCTCTTACAGGGCTTACACAGACAAAACTCCCATTCAAGTCAGTGGTAAGGACTGTAAGATGAGGCCAGAGTAACGCATGCAGGATCAGGTCACTTCAGGATGCCAAAGCAGCAAGAGCTACCTCTGCTTCCTTTATTAGGAATAGACTCTCTCTTCCCGCTCAAGCTGTTCATGTCAATATAATGAAGAAACTGAACATCATTATTGCGTTTGAGTGATGTTTGTACATGAACACTATTTAAAGTACAACTTAAAGTAGTAAATAATAATATGTAATTTCTGAAATGCTAGGTGAAACTTAGATAGTGTCTGTATTACTCAACATAATGAGAATACATTGTCTTTTTTTCTGCCAGATTGTCTTGTTAGGGAAAATGTCTTATTTCTGAATTATCTCATATGAAATATTTTGCATTAGAAAGTACAGTTGTCTTCATGCATCACACTTTGTGATAAATGACTATTAGCACCTGTTATCTTTCTGAATTGCACTTGCCATCTCTTTTAACACTGCTTATCTCATGATTTAATTTAGATTTTAGAATAAAATGGTACTGAAGAAATTGTCTGTAGTATAATGACAGTGTCTGGGGCAACTGCTGAGAGAAACAAGGTTTCCCTGAGTCATCCTGTTGTCAGGTGGTTGAACCCTACATGCAGGTGCAGTATAATTATTGCTGAGTCAAGCAAGCAGCTGAATTCAGTTAGCACCAACCAGCTGTAAAGTAAGTTTACCTAGGACTTCAGTCAAAAAGTCTGTTAGGAGAAAGCCTATCAATAGCCAATCTCAGAGAGGAAGTTTTGGCTGAAGAGTCTTACTATTTAAGTTAATAAATCCAAATCCCATGAAGGGGTAAACTGCAACTTCATAAACTGCTTTCATTTTGTTCACAGCAGGGTTCTTACACTGATAAATTCATATTATGCTTATATAGAGACATGTCATCTTGTACAAGCACCTTGGGTTGGGAGGGGCATCTAGAAACATGTGATCTCCTGAATAAGTTTGTCAGACAGCAACATGTATTATTTAGGCAGATACACAATTTTTTCTAAACTGCTCTCAGTTCTAACTACTTCCTTATTTTTAAAGATAATACCCTTTAGGAGGTCTAACTGGATGATCAGAATTTTTCCTTCTGGCCTTGAAATTGAAGAATATTTGTTATTTAATTGTATTGCAATAGCACAGAGACCCCAAATTTTGCTAGGCACTGTTACAAACGTAAAGTAAGAGACAATCCCTACCTTGAAAAGCTTACAATCTAAATACGTAACACACATTTTAGGACCTGTACAAATGGAGAACTGAGGCTCAGAGAAATTAAGTGATTTGGCAAGGTCACATAGGAAGTCTGTAGTAGGGCTGAAAACTGAACCCAGATCTCCTGAGTCCCAGTCCAGTACCTGAGGCACAAGATTATCTATCTTCTGTATTTATATAGCACCTGCTCTCAGTTATGTGCTTGGCAGGAAAGTATAAAGAAAAGCTTGCTTCATCAAAGGTATGCTAATACAGTAGTTGTTGGTGTGATTGTAGCTTGCATACGCATATCTTTGCTAGCTTTAATCTAGAGGAGCACTTCTAAAAATAGCAGTGACAATGTGGTGGCATGGACGCTGGCATGGGTTGTACAAGTTCTCTGAGAATGGAGTTCATACTCGCATTGCTAACCAACGCTGGGATCCATGCTGCTGTGCCATCACTATTATTTTTAGCAGTGCTAGCTAGATTAAAGGTACCTCAGGTATGCCTATCTTACCTCCGATTGCAGTATCAACATACCCAAACAAATTACATGTTAAGCCCCTCATCCTTTATGCCCTTCCATATGGGTGGAATCCTGTGTCTGCGTGGTGCCACATTGAAGTCAGTGGCACTCTGCATGAGTTCAGGGGTCTGCAGATATAGGACAGGTGCTGATCCTGCAAGCAAAGTGAATTGAGAATAATTGAAATTTAATCATTTAATAAAATTGTAATTAAGTTAAAAAAATAATGACACAGTTGATTTTTAAGCAGTATTTCTCATTAAGTCAGTGATGAATTCTGCTAAAAAATCAACACATTTGGGTTTATAATATTAACTGTGCTTGTTACAAGTGTGGATCATTTTTAATATCAGTTTAACTGATGTGTTTACTGCTTTACATTATATGATTAAATGTAAGTTGTCAGCAAAATCATTTTTTATACGAATCGGATAAATGTGACCAGCAGGTGTTCAGAGTGATAATGACCTTCATGTGTGCCTATAGCCTAATTGAAGCTAAAATGGGATTGTAGCTGAAATTAAATTAGCACCCACATAGAAGAGAAGCCTCAGTGAGGCTTCCCAATCAGGGATGGCTCTAGCTTTTTTGCCACCCTGAGCATGGCAGGCAGGCTGCCTTCAGCAGCGCGCCTGCGGGAGTGCCTGGTCCTGCAGATTCGGCGGCATGCCTGCGGGAGGTCCACTGATCCCGCGGTTTCAGTGTACCTGCTGCCGAATTGCCGCCGAATCCGCAGGACTGGCGGACCTTCCGCAGGAACGTCACTGAAGGCAGCCTGATTGCCACCCTTGCAGGGACCGGCAGGGCGCAGCCCCGCAGCTTGCCACCCCAGGCACGTGCTTGGAGCACTGGTGCCTGGAGCTGTCGCTGTTCACAATAATTGAGGTGTTAGGATATACAGGCTTTGGCCAGTTAGTACCCAGCTATTTTAATATGAGGGATTCTCCATCCAGAAATCTTGGTACAGTATCTCATAACTGGATTGGGTCCCAGAGGAAAGTGAGTATCAAAGTCACAGCCCAACAGCAATTTTGTGTGTGTGTGTGTGCGTGTGTGATGATAGTACTAAGAGCCTAGACTTTCTTCAGAGATGCAAAATTCAAGCAGAGGGAATGACAGACCAAGTGACTGACTACATTAATCATTGTACTGCTTGTAACAGCTTGGGAAAATAGCAAGGATGCTTGAAGGAGAAATTAGTTGCATGCTTTTCAGGTTATCTGCTATTCACTTAATAGAATCTATACAACTAACTGAAGTGTATTTATTCAAATTAGATGTAGTAAAGACTCAGTAGCATATTCTACCCTGAAGATGGGACATTAGTAGAAATTATGTCTAGTTCCAACTGCTGAAAGTTCAAAAGCATGAATTATTGAGGAAATCTGTATAGTTTTTTTGGTGTTGCTTAGAGATGGTTTGTAACTATATATAATGTTCAGTATAAGGTAAACCTAATTCAGTCTTCTTGTTTAAAAGCATTGACATGCCAAGCTCTAATTTAAGGGCACATTTCTTTGATGCCCTGTGCTGCTTTGTCCTACACTGGGCTGTGTAAGGGGTTGTAAATAGAGCACCTGCAGGAGGATGCCTGTGCAGCCTCAGAAGTTTTATCTACACTGGCCCCATGTTGGCTAGTATGCAGTGCTGTTATGCAGGAGTGTTGTGAAACTGCCTACAGGATAAATAATATGCAGATAATATCCCAGCAATGCTCTTCAAATGGCACAGGAGGAATGCAGCTGATACTTCAAGAGAATAATGGGGCACAGAGTCCCTTATAGTTTGGAGTTTGTTGCAGCCTTACTTTCTCTAACCCAGAGATGATGATGCTTGATTTCACCTCCCCAGTGAACTCTCACTTGGAGGTTGTCTACATAGAGAGTTAATGCACAGCAAGCCAAGGTGTGAATCTTCAGTGCACTAGCTTGCTGCGCACTGACTGACTGGTGTGGACCCTGTTACTATGCACTAGAAATTCCAGAGTGCAGTTTGCTGTTTTCCCATTTCAGAAGTTAAAACAGAATACTGAACTTTTAGTGCACGGTAGCAGGGTCCCCATGGCCAGTTAATGCACGACAGGTCAGTGCTCTCTAGATTCACACTCTGGCTTGCTGCACGCTAAATCACCATCTAGACAAACTCTTCATCTTCATAGGATCCAATTACTGGCCTTCTGAGAAGGAAGTGTCCACTTCTCCCTTCTAAGAGGTGGCAAAAATAAATAGTTGTGCTCTTCATGTATTCTGAGAGGAATTTGCCTTCTAGTTGTCCTCCTGTGACGGTGTGGCTTCACATCAGGCCCAATTCAGAATTGTCCTTTGAACACACGCTAGAAGTATGTATGTGCATGTTTGTTTAGGTGGGGGAAGAAATTCTCACCCCCCCCCACACAAAGCCAGAAAGGGAGTTGTAGAGATGGGATTTTCTATGCCCACAGGCAAGTTGAAAGGCTAGAAGGTGCTTCTTTGCAGACTCCTGGGGAATTTTTGAGCCATTGTATATAAGTGTGGGCAGTCCCTGCATGTACCCTTGTGGCCCAGGGTGGCTCTGGAGGTATGCGCCACCTTTATTTCCCTTGAATGGGCAGCAGTAGCTATGTTTTAAGAGCCCAGGCAAGGAGAAGCCAATACAAATTAACAAAAATAGTATGTCATGTTTTTAATAAGGCTTCAGGACAGGAGCAATTACACAAACAGTTCATAAGATTCTCCCTCTGGAGCCTCGTTCAGAGCTCCCAGGCTTCAGGTCCATAACAACCTCTGTGAGTCTAATTTAGGCTGGTCTTCTGGAGCCTAAGAGAAACTACCACACACTGCAGTCTGCATGGCTTCTGCTTTCCTCTCTTGTGCCAGCTTCCTCATCCTGTTTATATAATCCACCAGATTAGTATCCTTTCATTGAGACACATGGAATGCAGACACCCCTTATGTGATTCTCTGGCTATGCCATAATCCTCTTTACAGCCTTGACCTTGAACCTTGCACCAGCTCTCTGCACTCAGGTGAATTTCACTTGGTGTGTGTGCAGTATATGTATTGTATCAAGAGATAACTCTTGAGAACACACAAGGACTGCAGAAGAGATTATTAAATAATTTAGATTTATTTTTTATCAGATCTGTCTATATCCCTAGAAATTAAAAGGCATGAACATAATGTAAGCTATTGATATGAATTATGGATCCTATCATGAAGAGATTGTTCTGAAGCTATGTAATCATGGCAATTTTTTTTGGAGAAAATGTGATTGTTTCTATCATCTCCAAATGGGTTTACTTGGTGAAAAAATCCATCTGTCAATATGTCACTAAATATGGATTCCTGAGTTGAGTAGAAGAATGAATTCTTCATAATCATCTCCAATAAATGAAAATAGTGTACCACACTTGAATTACTCACTCATATCTTGTAGAATGAAGCAAGGAAAGGTTATATCGTTTAGATTTGTTGCTGAGTATGTTGTTGTACTTTCATGAGATTCATGTTCTAATTTTTAAAAATAGTTTATTTTCTCTATTTGTATAAATGATCTATGGCAATTTTTATATTTTATCATGTTTTAGTTTGTATAAGAAAATGTTAAAGAAAATACTTCAAGTTAATTCTGTTGCGATGTTTGTGTGACATGTTCGGAAAGGTCTGAGGAAACCTGAATTTTTCTTTCTCTGGATGACCTGAGGCTCTAGAATTTCTCCACTTTTATACAACTATATTGTTAAACTTTAACCTACAAGGATAATTTCCCCTCTAAGTTATTCTCTGTACTAGTTTTGATTAAGGTCATTGGCAGTTTATGTAACCATAGGGATAACTTTTTAGTTTGAATATTAAATGTAATATTAAAGAAGATATGTCTGGATTCCAAGGATCATAATTTAACTAGCCACTATTTGGTGTAATCTAGACAGAAGAGTGATTGTGTGGTTGTCTTGTGTTTCCAACTAATGAAAATGCATATTCACTTCAGTATTAGGATGTGAATTAGACTTTCTCTGTGTGCACTATAGAGGTGCATCTGGATAACCATAAGGGAGGCATTTGGGTAAATGACATACCTTTTAGTAATGTTTATCAGCTTCATATTTTAGATTGGCCCCATGAGAGTTATGATGCATTGTTTAAAATTCACAAAAAGCTTTCTATCAAGTAGTGATTAAAATGAATGTATTATTTGATGATTTTAGATTCACCAGTGTTTGACACAATACAAAAAAACCTTTGAAGGAACAGAAGGATGATTGAAAAGAATTCTTACTTCCCTTTTTTGGCTCCCTTCATGTTTTTATATGGTCCCGGTATAGGTGGTTTTAATTGTAACAAAATAAAACTAACATTGAATTTTTATGTAAGTGCACATGATTTGCAACAATGTTGTATAAATGGATTATAGCTAACATGGAGCTGCTGTGTAATCAAAAAATATAGATAGATAACTAGATGCATACTTTGCTAAGTCACAAGCAGTAAGTTACTGTATAGATATTTTGGGTTATTACTTTCCTGTATGAATGGATTAGCTTAACACAATAGGGAGCTGTTGGAAAAACAAGGAAAAAGGCAAGACAAAGGCTCCCAGATAAGAGCATCCTGGCACACACTTGAAAAGCAATATGAAAAGTTGTTAAATTATTATTTTTCCAGTGCTGGGAGTATTTTGCCAGTGCTAGGAGTTGAGTTGAAAGGGATACTAGGTGGTTAAAAGGACCCTGTGAAGAGAAAGAGGGAGGATGACAGTGCAGTTACTGGTGGCTCAAACTGAGATGAAAGAGAGAAAGGTCCTGCAGGAGTGTCTGAATGCAAATGGAGGCTTTCCCCAGCTTCCAGGGAATGGTAAATGCTAGGAAAAGACAGGCAAGTGTACAGACTATTTTGAGATCTGTTTCTCTGAAATCTTTGGTTCTAAATAAAATACTTTGCTTTAAGAAGACTTTCTGGTGGACACCACTGTCATGGCTCCTAGAGGGAAGAGAATTGTGGATACTTGAACTGAAGTCAGGCCTGCTCAGATAATCATGGTTAGCGCCTGGGTACTATAGCCTGTGGTGGTGATCTGCTAAGCTCAGCCCTAGAAGGCCCAGTACTTAACACTACACAGCCCAAGATCTTATCTGAAAGTGGGAGAACCTTACGATTCCACACTGAGAGGTGATGACACAAATCCTGAAACAGCGCTGCATCCTGAGTCCCAGAAGCCCAAGTCAGCTGGCATGGGCCAGCCATGAGTGCCTAGCTGCTGTGTAGACACTTTCTCCCACTTTCGGCTGGGACTGGCCAGCCATGGGTGCCTCGTTGATGTGTAGACATACTCTTAAAGACCAGGAGGGGTCAGAGGTGTAGTTATCCCAGTAGCTGTGTATATTATATAAAGTATATAAATATAAAGTATTATATTAAAGTAATTTTGGTACATCTTGGGTATTTCTTCATTGTAGGTTCTGGTACTCTCTGGAAGATGAAAACAAATAGTCTATATAGTTCAAAACTGTGAAGTTTTGGTTTTAATGGGCAACTGTTTTTAACAATTTTGCATAGACTTACCGCTCCCGTAGACAGATGTACCCTAGTATTAGTATCATTTGCCAGACAAAAGCTTGATATGTACCTATCAAAAATGACACAATCTATTTTATACTTTTTGTATATTTTTATATGAAACATTTAAATCAGTTTTTCTAAATACAGTAAAACCTCACCTCCGGAATGGAGGTTGTTCGTAACTCTGAAAAAAATGTTATGGTTGTTCTTTTAAAAGTTTACAACTGAACATTGACTTAATACAGGTTTGAAACTTTACTGTGTAGAGGAAAAATGCTGCTTTTAATCATCTTAATTTAAATGAAACAAGCACGGAAACAGTTTCTGTACCTTGTCAAATCTTTTTAATCTTTTCTTTGGTTTTTAGTAATTTACATTTAACATAGTACTGTATTTGCTCCCCTACCCCACTTCCCCACTTCAGCTTGCTGCTGCCTAATTGTGTATTTCTGGTTCCAAATGAGGTGTATGGTTGACTGGTCAGTTTGTAACTCTAGTGTTCATAACAATCAGCTCCCTTTCAGAATAAATGTAAAAAGCACCTGAGCTCCTTTATGGAATAGATAGCTGAAACAATAGGGGCTTTGCCCAAAACAAACCCACGTGCAAGGCTGGAGTAGTAGTTGAATCAAGGGCCTGGTCTACACTGGAGGGGAAGGGGAGAGAGAATCAATCTAAGATATGCAACTTCAGCTACGAGAATAGCGTAGCTGAAGTCGACGTATCTTAGATTGACTTAGATTGACTTACTTCCTGTCCTCGCAGCGCAGGCTCAACGGCTGCTGCTCCCCTGTCGACTCTGCTTCCACCTCTCACCCTGGTGGAGTTCTGGAGTCGACGGGGAATGCATTCTGGGGTCGATGTATCACATCTAGATGAGACACGATACATCAGTCCCCGATAGATTGATCACTACCTGCCAGTCATACCCAAGGAGTTTCTTAAGGGGCTAATAAAATGCAGGGGCAGGGGAGTGACTGGATTTTGGAACTTTGTCTCTGTGGGTGTGAGACTGAAATACCTGAGAAAAAGTAGAAAGTCAAGGAGATAGCAGAACAAATACTGCGAGTGTGACCCTGGGAAAAAAGCCGAGAGAGAGAGCTTTTTGGGAAGAGTGCTGACTGTGAGAGGAGAAACTGTCTCCTGTTTGATTCATCCTGCGTTCAGGTAAACAGGACTTTGTACATTCTTAATAAATAAACAAGGCTGCATCAAAGAAATATGTGACCTCAATTTCTCCTCCTAATGGAAACTACCTGCTAGACCGGGGTGGCCAACTGTGTCTCCGGATCCACATGCGGCTCTTCAGAGGTTAATATGTGGCTACTTACATAGGCACTGATTCAGGGGCTGGAGCTATAGATGTTAACTTTCCAAAGTGCTGGGGGTGTTCACTGCTCAACCCCCTGCTCTGCCTCAAGCCCTGCCCCCATTCCACCCCTTCCCCCAAGACCCCTACCCCTTCCCCTGAGCCTTGTATGCCCTTGCTCCTTCCCTCTCCCCCTCCCCGCATAGCCTCCTGCAAATGTGAAACAGCTGATTGCGGTGGGCGGGGGGGGGGATAGGCGCTGATTGGGGTGGGGAGCGGATGGGGAGCTGCTGATGTACTCTTTGGCAATGTACATTGTTAAATTCTGGCTTCTTCTCAGGCTCAGGTTGTCCACCCCTGTGCTAGATCTTGAATTTTGGCTAACCAGTGAGGTTAAAAAAAAAGAAAAAAAGTAGCAGTATCAACAGTGGACTTATAAAGCAGGGTGTGTGTTCACATTATCTTATGTAAAGCTCATTGATTTTTTAAAAATAGAATGCAAAGGGCTTTAGACAGAATTAATTGCCATATTGTTGATGTAGTTAATGCTCTGTTAAGTTTGAATAAAACAGAAATGGGATATTTAAAAAAATGTTTGTGTGTGACTTGTGGGTGCCTTTCTTTTTCTGCATAATGTGGAGTGTCTACATTGCAGAACTTTGTTAGCTACATGACACACCATCTTCCAATTGTCCTGGGGGGGGGGAGGTGCTGAACCCTCGCTCAGCTCCAGGCCCCTTCCGCACTTCAGTCTTTCCGCCAAGCTCCCACCCCTGGCTTGCCTCTTCCCATTCCCACCTCCATTCCACCCTTTCCCCCAAGGTCCCACCCCACCTCTTCCCGCCCCTGTTCTGCCCCACCTATTTTCACCTCCTCCCCTGAGTGCACCCCATCTGCGAGGCGCTGGGAGGGAGGGAGGGAGGGAGAGGAGTTGATCAGCAGAGCCACTGGCAGTCAGGAGGCGCTGGAGGGAGAGGGGGAGTTTGGCTGCTGGTGGGTGCTAAGCACCCGCTAATTTTTTTCAGCGCCTGTGCTACATGATGATCTGCCTCAAAACAGACAAACTAGGCAGTTTGTACTGTTGCTCGTGGGAGAACTTGGTCAATAGAACAGCTGAGAATGATGGGGGTGGGAAAAGATCCCATCTAGCCCCTATTGCCACATAAAGGATAGCCCTAATGTTACCTTTATTGCTGCATGGAAGAAAATCTGTCTCCTGTTTCTTTCTTTGGTTTTGAAGACTCTGAAGGGATATGAATTGTTTGTTCTGGGTCTTCTCATGTCAGAATGATGCCAATTCTTTGCCCTACTGAAAAGATTTAATGGAAAATAAATATTAACAATAAATAGTGCCACTTTCTGTCTGGCACTGGAATTTTTAAAAGAGCTCTTACCAGAAAGGAATAAGACATGAATGACTAATCGATCCTGTACTACAACTTTACCATGAGATGCACAGTAAATATAGATGGTATAAAGAAGGGGGTTTTTTTTACATAAAAACACAATCTGTTGGAAAATCAAGAGGGGTGTGGGTGTGTATACATATACACACATGCTTATATAAAGGAAAACTACAAAGGACTGTAGGCTCAACAATTGAATCATGCTATACAATGTTTTTTTCAAAGATAAAGTAAAAAAAAATAATAAAAAAGCCTCCAAACCAAGGACTGCAACATTGGAATAGATGACCTACAACCATCTAACTCACAGAATCATAGAATATCAGGGTTGGAAGCAGGGCCAGCTCTAGGTTTTTTGCCACTCGAAGCAAAAAATCCCAAAGAAAACAAACAAAAAAAACCCCTCTGAGAGCGCGACTGCCAAAGCAAAAAAACAAATAAAAAAAGCCCAAACCCAACAACCCTTATTGCTGCCCCTGGAATTGTGCCGCCTCAAGCACGTGCGTGGTTTGCTGGTGCCAAGAGTCAGTCCTGGTTGGAAGGGACCTCAGAAGGTCATCTAGTCCAACCCCCTGCTCAAAGCAGGACCAATCCCCAACTAAATCATCCCAGCCAGGGCTTTGAAAAGCCTGACCTTAAAAACCTCTAAGGAAGGGGATTCCATCACCTCCCTTGGTAACCCATTCCACTGCTTCACCACCCTCCTAGTGAAAAAGTTTTTCCTAATTCCAGCCTAAACCTCCCACACTGTAACTTGAGACCATTACTCCTTGTTCTGTCATCTGCTACCACTGAGAACAGTCTAGATCCATCCTCTTTGGAATCCCCTTTCAGGTAGTTGAAAGCAGCTATCAAATCCCCCCTCATTCTTCTCTTCTGCAGACTAAACAATCCCAGTTCCCTCAGCCTCTTATAAGTCATGTGCTCCAGCCCCCTAATCATTTTTGTTGCCCTCTGCTGGACTCTTTCCAATTTTTCCACATCCTTGTAGGGCCCAAAACTGGACACAGTACTGCAGATGAAGCCTCATCAGTGTCGAACAGAGGGGAACGATGATGTCCCTTGATCTTCTGGCAATGCTCATAATTGTACAGCCCAAAATGCCATTAGCCTTCTTGGCAACAAGGGTACACTATTAACTCATATCCAGCTTCTCACCCACTGTAACCCCTAGATCCTTTTCTGCAGAACTGCTGCCTAGCCATTTGGTCCCTAGTCTATAACACAGCATGGGATTCTTCCGTCCTAAGTGTAGGACTCTGCATTTGTCCTTGTTGAACCTCATCAGATTTCTTTTGGCCCAATCCGCTAATTTGTCTAGGTCCCTCTATATGCTATCCCTACCCTCCAGCATATCTACCACTCCTCCCAGTTTAGTGTCGTCTGCAGACTTGCTGAGGATGCAGTCCACGCCATCCTCCAGATCATTGATGAAGATATTGAACAAAACTGGCCTCAGGACCGACCCTTGGGGCACTCTGCTTGACACTGGCCTCCAACTAGACATGAAGCCGTTGATCGCTAACCATTGAGCCCGATGATCTACCCAGCTTCATAGTCCATTCATCCAGCTCATACTTCTTTAACGTGCCGGCAAGAATACTCTGTGTTTTCAATTTGTTTTTGATCCCAGGTATGTCACCCTTCTACTCCACCTGCCTACTCTGTTCTTGTGAGCCTGCAGGATAACAAAGTTGATACAAATCCTGCTCGTGGAGAGAAGATTTTGATTTGAAAAAGGCTTCAGAAGTAGAAGTTTCATTAGTGCAGGAACGCTTCAAAAGCTCAACTCATACGAGAGGAGCTGTTTTTTTTCTGCTTTCCAACTGATATAAAGAATGTGATAATTCTGAATCTGAACGTATTGAAAAATTATTACAAAAACTTAGGCAACGATGGTCTAGACAGTATTTGGTCCTGCCATGAGGGCAGGGGACTGGACTCGATGACCTCTTGAGGTCCCTTCCAGTCCTAGAGTCTATGAGTCTATGATATTAATAATGAAAGAGTTGTCCTCTTTTTGTGCTTGTTTATTTATAATGATATTTTTAGCTGTTTTTCTCAAATAATAAAATTAGGAAATACAGATTAGTAAGATGTATTTATGTGCAAATAAAACTATTTATCTCTGATTTATCAGTGCCTGAGGTAACTTAAGTATTTCCATTTTACAGATGGGAAAATAGAAGTGCACTGAAGCAGAGTGTTATGCTTGAGATCACACAGATGAATGCAGCCAAATCATTCAACCCTCAGTGCCGTGCTCTAGTAACTGGGTCACATGGCATGTTGAATTCAGTTCTATGAAGTATAAATTGGAAATACCTTCTCCTTATGATGCTGAAATTTATGGTCAACATAAAAAAAATCATCCAGGAGAAAATATTTGAGGTTGTGTGAATTATACTGAAGGCGAATATGCTAATTAAATGTTTTCAAAGCTGTGCTGTTCAGTTTTCATAGTTGTCATATTAAATTGTTTCAGCTTTCCACTTTATGGCTTAGTATTAAATGAGAGTTGAAATGCTGGAGGATTTGTATTCATTCCCATTCTCAGACCTGTATTAGTACATTGTGAGATTTATTGTTATTTAGGTTTCATATAAACTGATAGTTTCAATCCTTACTGATGAATTTTTAAAGTACAGTATTATATAAGCACATAACGTTTTATTTTAGCCAATTAATCTTTTAAACTGCAACTTCCAGAAGATTTAGGTTTTATAAAAGTTTTCTTCAATTTTTGAAGTAATTTTGCGCTAAATTATTTGCAGATTGTGTAATTGACCATTTTGTGGCAAATCTTTTCATTATTTTTATGAATTTTGAACTGTATTGGTTGGTCATGATTGATCTCTTAAATTGTGCTTGGTATTGGATTTGGTTACTAGATTTGCTGAGACTAAACCATGTGGTCATGAGAGTTAGCGGAAGCTATTGTGGCATATCTTCCTGTGAGAGAGAGAGAAGGGGGCTGTGTTTTGTGTGTTGTGAGACAGTTGCCCCCTACTTGATTTATGCTTTTTGTTATGGTGAAGCTAGTTTACTGCATAGATTTTTGTAAAAAGGTAAAAAATACTTTAATTTCACCCAGTCTAAGTCTTTTCATAAGGGATATTTCAAAGGTGCACAATCTCTGGTATCAAAATATTATATTGATGTGTACTCTCATACAAGGTACCAACACTATTCCTTCAGTTTTATATTGGGGGGGGAATGCACATGATTGTAGTGATTGATTAAGACAATATCTTGTGTGTGGCAGCCACACTAATGGAATCTTTCTTAATCTACTTACCCACCTGGTTTTGTTGCTTTTTGGAGTCAGACTCAATGTATCAGTACATTTATAAGTGGGATCCTTGCGATGGCACAGAATAAATGTATGATGCTCTTTTAATTTGTAAAGCACAGGAGATCAGTAACCTTTCAAGAGCTTTCAAAATAACATGATTAACTTGTTGCAGAATGGTGTACAAGAGTGGTATATTTTCAAAAGATGGGAGGGAGGTTCTTTAGTATTTGAGAATAAAGTTCAAAACCAGCCTCAGATGGTTGCTGTTGTTTTTCTTAAATGTTTTTGTCTTAACTGGTTTTTAGATCTGGTGCAACTTAGAAAGTTTGTGCATTACTTAAATTGTCCAAGAATAAAAGTAGCAGGAGGGTTTCACTTCTATTGAATTTTTACTGTTTTCTTTGAATTCCAGTCAGAACAGGCTCTTTTACTTGCAACATGCTTGAAAAATATTAATCCAAGTACAGAGGGGCATGTAGTGATAGGGTTGGAGAAGAATTAAATCACATGGTGTCAAGTATCAGAGGGGTAGCCGTGTTAGTCTGGATCTGTAAAAGCAGCAAAGAATCCTGTGGCACCTTATAGACTAACAGATGTTTTGGAGCATGAGCTTTCGTGGGTGAATACCCACTTCCTCAGATGCATGTAGTGGAAACCTGCCCCTGGAAATTTCCACTACATGCATCTGAGGAAGTGGGTATTCACCCACGAAAGCTCATGCTCCAAAACGTCTGTTAGTCTATAAGGTGCCACAGGATTCTTTGCTGCTTTTACAGATCCAGACTAACACGGCTACCCTCTGATACTTGACAGAAATGACTCTTTTTCTTGGCCATATGCTATTGACCATGGTATGATGTCTGTTCTTGTATTCGGACCCTAAATATTTTTAGAGTAGTTATGTAAAAAGTATCACTTTATGTCTTATTTGCCAATGTAAAATTAATGTCTTAAATGTAGGTAATACAGTTCTTGAAATAGCTCAAATAGGTTGTGAAGAAACTTTTGAAACTCAAAATGCCTATTGTAAGAAGAGAAAAGACTGTTATATCTCCTTTCCCGTCTGTGATAGTCTATTGCAAAATCGTACTTCCCAAAACTCAACTAGTGTTGGTAATATATTTTGCAAGAATGAGTCAGTCAGGCTGGGACAGAATTTAATGTTTGTATACACTCTCTACAGCTAAAATGAACACAACAATACACATTTTAAAGTGTTACACACACACTCACTCACTCACACTAAAGAGGTTTCAAAAAGAGCTTTGCATATGAAGTAGGTTCCAACTTTAGGGTTATTTTGGCTATCCTCCTTGGTGCTGAGAGAATATAAATCTGGTCTCAAGGTTAACTTAGTTTTCTGAATGGTTCTGGATTAGTTCCAGTATATAGTTTTTCACTTCTAGGTCAAATCTACCCTGGATTTATAATGACTGAAAATGAGTATGTGAAGGCAGTTTTGTTTAGGATTGTGAAATGTGTTGGTGGGTTCAGTACATTTCCTAGTGAGAAAGTGATGACATCACAAAATCTGCCATCACAATTGGCATCTTTGTTGGCAGCCTTAGCCAGAAGTATCAAAGATTGAAAAAGCATGAAGACTTGACCTAGAAAGAATACTTAAAGCATTTGAAGACAGTGTTAAAACTGCTTGGACCATATGAAGAAAATAGAATTTGGCTGCTGCTGCTGTGTTTGTTCAAATTTTAAAAATACACCTATAGATACCCACTCTGTACTTTGTGTGCATATCCCATAAATCACAAATTACGACATAACGAGACAAAAGATGGCTAAGAAAAATATCCCCTTCAACCCACACTTTCTTCAACAGCTTTAACAAAGCTGTAGGTTTCTCCCTTTATTGTACCCCTGGAAGATATCAATTGTGATGTTCATCTTTACAGACCTAGCAGTAGCATGGCATGCTAGAAAGAAGGTGGAGAATTTACAATATGAACAGCTGCTTCTCCTGACTCTCTCTTTGTCTAACTAGGAACCAAATCTTGGGAGCAGTTAGGGTAAGAATTGAGAACAGACTATCACTCTTGAATACTCACTAGTTCAGGTTTCTCCTGTTGTTCTTGTATTTATATTTCAGCATTATAAATGTTTTGTGGTTTTATTTTCAAGCTGTCACTTTGTATGGAAGGCCTGCTGTTGTCTTTATGGAAATTAGGAAGCTTTTTTGTTGTGCAGATTTGATAGGTACCTTCTAGCTTGCATAAATTCCATTTCTGTCTATTTTGGGGGCATCCTGGGATACCAGACAACTGAGTGCCTCAAACCCTAGAATACCAGATGGCTAGGCGCCATGGGAGAAGAAAATAAAATTCCTTTTTTTAAAAAATAAAAGTTGCAAAGACATCTAGTATGCATTTTTAGCTCATACAGATGTTAATAATTTAATAGTTTACATTTTCATATTTTTGCATTACTGAATTTGATTCCTGTGTAAAATTATTTTATATTAATGCTTTATGTTTGGTCGGATTTACATGGCATTTTGAATGCTATGCAGTTAAATACCATTAAATAAAAATATGAAAAATTCACAGTTTAAGTAACTGACCTTTGGTTTATATCTATTAAAAATTAGATTAACAGATTTTACAAATTAATTTCTTTGGAACACAGAGGCTACCTAAAGACATTGCAGTTGACCCTTACTGTTCCTTTGAAACAATAACACTGAAAAATTGTTTTCAGTTTTTCTTGATGACTTAACATTTTTTTTTGCTGTGGAAGACTTGAACTCTGCATAAGGCTTCAGAAAATGTTTGCTAGGTATAAAACTTTCATTAGAGCATGTACATTGCATGACAGAATCCAAACTGAAATGGTGACTGAAATTAGATAATTTTTTCTATGCCAATTTGCCTAATATTCTTGTGGTAGGCAAACTTTAAGATATGAATTTCCATTACATAATAACAACGACAACAACAAAAAGCTTATGGCAAATTGTGCTGCACTTCCCACAAGAGTTTCACTAAATTATCTTATTAAAAATTCAAAAGTTCCTACTAGGTTTCTAAATTATTGAATCTATGGCCATATCATATTCTGAGAGCTTCACAGAATTTAGTAAATCGGATTATGCCCTTTCTATGTTACTGTAAAATAATTTGGTACTATTAAAATGTAAGTAGTCATAAACAGTGGCTCTCTTTTGCTGAGCATTGCAATCTGAGTGCTTCAAAATATGAGCTTGGTTAGCATTTAGTGCAGTGGGCCACTTGCGGATCCACAAGCCTGTGAAAAAGTAATTGAAAACATTTGTCCTAGAATCCATGACTGAAATATGATTCATCTTTGGGTAGCAACAATAAACTATCAGTAGAAATAAATAATTGGTTTTTTTAATAAAAAACAAACAAACTAATTTTCTACTAAACTTAGCACTTAAATCACTTTTTTTTTTTCCTTTCAGCCATAACCAGCAGACCACGACATTTAGACATCCTGTGACAGGACAGATTTCTCCAGAAAACATTGAATTTATTTTACAAGAAGAGTAAGTAGTTTTTGATGCATTCTGAGACCTTTAAAAGTAACTTCTTACATACTGTATTATCATAATTACTTGAACATTTCTCATTATGTAGAAGTGATATTACACAGATACGGAGGATGCACTTTAAAACATTCTGGTTTTTCTTCCAGTGTTGATCCTTCTGTGTTTTCCACATGTGCGTATGCATGCGTGCCATGCGTCCGAGTCCAGAGATTTTTAGTAAGCAGTGTCCATTGACCCCCACCCACGCAATTGCCCTCCTGGTGCTCTGGACCAAAGGCCTAAGATGCAGTGCAGGCTGACGCCTCTCTAGTTACTTCCGACTGCCACATGCTGTGAGTCAGAATCTTCTATGTTGGCAGATTTCTCTAGCTTTCTTATTGGCTTGTAAATATATATTGTCAATAGCTTTAATATTTAGCATAGTTAAAGTTTTAATATAGCATAGGTAGGTTAATTTATCCCCTTTCAGGGCGTCCCTCTTTGTGGACTGGGACTATGCCTAGAATCCTGGGGTTCAAGAATTGTTATTTTGCCCTCACTCCTCTCTGTGGGGGACAAAGAGTAATGCTGCCTCTACTGTCTGGGTGAAATACATATCTCGGCACAGTGCAGTATATGCCTCTCATTTCCCCTGTGACGCTCATGAGCTTCAGTTGAGGAAACACCTTACGGAGAAGGCTATGAGACTTCACTCTGATCTAGGCCCTTTTACATCATCCTAAAATGATAAGGAGCACCCCTCCAAGTATGAGTTTTGGACTTTAGCCTGAAGCTTCTAAGTCCAAGGAATCATCATCCAGGGCTTCACACGAGTAAGGAGCGATCCTATCCAGGTCTGCTCCTAAAAGAAGAGACCCCTCTTCAACTCTGTCTAGGCTGAGGGAGCCTTTGTGCATGGATCATAAGGGTTCAGGACTGCGTAAGACTCCTGGGCAGGATGATATAGCACACAGGATTCATTGACTTTGACTCTTTTTTTCATAAAAGACCAACACCTATCAGCTCCACCTAAGAGTGGTAGGCATGACTCTTTGACAGTACTGGCCTGGCCTTCTAAGGACTGACTGTCCACCCTCAACATTTTGGGACATATTGGAATCATCTGTCCCAACCACCAGAGTGCACCAAACACCAGGACATGCAGACACTTATGTCTCGCAAGAGAATATCTTCCTCCTTTATGCTCAGTCTCCTCTCCTTTTGGGCCTGGTTCTCCTGAGAGACATGGACAACATGGGAACCCTTAGGTAGGAATGTTCACCCTCTGGCACCGACGGCCACACTGGTATAATGAGAGCAAGTCTCCTACTGGGATGAGTGAGACACTCCAGCTAATCCATAATCCCCTTGCAGAGAGATGAATCCTGATGGAGTCAAGGAGATCCAGATGCCCTCCTCCCAGATATGACTATCTTAGGG
The DNA here is from genome assembly GCF_007399415.2 of Gopherus evgoodei. NCBI lineage: Eukaryota > Metazoa > Chordata > Testudines > Testudinidae > Gopherus > Gopherus evgoodei. The sequence continues at coordinate 107,618,763 of NC_044325.1, read as the reverse complement.
ATTGTGAGTACCTGATGCCATGGGGTCCCCCTCAACCAGTCGACTCTTTGTACTGGCTATCCTGGGGCCTGTGGGATCCATATGACAGACATCCCAGATCTGTCCTCAAGTCTTACTGCTCCTGTTCCACACAGAATCTATTAGATCGATCAGAGTATGAAGAAGAGAAAATCGATCTAGATCCACAGGCACCAATGAGGATCTAATCTTCTTCACCAAACTAAGTGATCACCATCTGCACTGGACAACCATAGGCAGTACTCCTGCAAATGATAGCAAATGACTTCCAGATCCCACTGGAAGAAGTAGTCCAAGATACCCATCATCGGGTCCTTGACATCCTGCAGCCAGCAAAATGGCTCTCCCAGTAAATGAGGGCATCATAGAACCAGACAAGGTGGTCTGTCATACCCCACTGTCCTGCGCTCCCACATCTTAAAGAAAGGTGCTATTTTATCCTGGCCAAAGGAGCTGAATTCCTTTTCATTCATCCAGAGCCCAACTTGCTGGAGGTGCAGGTAGTCATAGACGGAGCAAGATTACAACACCCTAAAGCAACCTCATTTGACATGGGCTTGGAGAGGTTGTACCTTTCAGAAAGAAAGGTATTCTCCTCTACAAGCTTGCAGTTCTGTATTTCTTACTGTTGAGGTTTGTTAGTGAAATATGATTTTAATAACTACTCCAGACCGACAGACTTTGAGAAAAATTTTCCTTTAGAGGACAGAGCCTAATTTCAAACCTTTATTGAGCAAGGCAGACTAGTGGCAAAAACCTCCCTACGAGCTTCAGTGAATGCAGTGGACATAGCCACTGGTATAGTTATGAGGTGAGTCTTCACTTCGTTCTGCAGGTTTCCTGAGGGAGATGTGGAGCACCATAGAGGAGTTAGCATTCAGCAAGATTCAGTGAGAAAACTGAGTCCTTACAATCGTTCAAAGACTCTAGATCAGCCCTCTACTGCCTGGGAATTTACACTGCAGCCCTGAAGAGAAGAGACCAGAGGCAGGAGCATATGTCAAGACTGTCCCCTTCACAACCATTCTGCCTCCAGCTGAGCCTCCACTCAAAAGATGGAGAGTTAAAAGACCTCGATTTTCAGTCCTCTTTGCTGCTATGACCTCCACCCATTCCCGTTCATCCACTAAAGTTTACTTTTGGCACCTTGGCTGAGAACCACCTGCCTTATTGATGACAATGACTTCTAGCACACCACCCCCATCTTTGGGGGCCATCTCTCACTTTTCACTCGCAGTTGGAACTCAATCAAAACAGACAAGTGGGTTCTTCTTCGAGTGATTGCTCACATCCATTCCAGTTAGGTGTGCGCGCCGCGCGTGCACGTTCGTCGGAAACTTTTTACCCTAGCAACTCCAGTGGGCCGGCAGGTCGCCCCCTGGAGTGGCGCCGCCATGGCGCCCAATATATATCCCTGCCGGCCCGCCCGCTCCTCAGTTCCTTCTTACCGCCGTGTCGGTCGTTGGAACTGTGGAGCGCGGCATAGCTGTCCTCCACGTCCCTAGCTCTCCTAGTTATCTATCGTTTATCTATCGTTCATCTCTAGTCCATTATAGTTGTTAATTAGTTGGTTAAGTAGATAGTTAAGTTAAATAGTTGTTAAGTAGTTCTTCGCCGGGGGCTTAGCCCTTCCCGGCACCCGGCGCCAGGCTCATGCCTGTTTCGCCGGGCTTCAAACAGTGGACGATTGGTTGATTCGGGGCACGTCGGAACAACAAGTCAACAGCCATGTCCGCGTGATCACCGGCATGTTTGCAAGTCTGGGCCTCTTGATAAACACAGACAAGTCCACCCTGAGGCCCACTCAGAAGGTGGAATTTATCGGGGCCGTCCTGGACGCCACTGTGGGCAGGGCCTTGCTGCCTCTGCAACGGTTCCAGACCATGGCGGCGATCGTTCAACGTTTGCGGTCAGCCCCATTGACGTCAGTGAGGACATGTCTAACCCTGTTAGGCCACATGGCGGCTTGCACCTTTGTGACCGATTACGCTCGGCTCCGCATGAGGCCTCTCCAGCTGTGGCTTATCAGTCATTACAGGCCGGCAAGGCAACCGTTAGACATGTTAGTCACAATCCCCCAGAAGGTCTTAGATTCTCTCGGCTGGTGGCTAGACCAGTCCGTATTATATGCGGGTCTTCCCTTCCACCCCTCTCAGCCCTCGGTATCCCTGACGATGGATGCCTCAGATCTAGGCTGGGGGGCCCACCTAGGGACCCTGCGGACACAGGGCCTGTGGTCTCAGGAGGAGGTGGGGCTACACATCAACATGCGGGAGTTGAGAGCGGTCCGCCTTGCTTGTCAAGCATTCTGTCATCAGTTTCAGGGTTGTTGTGTCGCCGTGTTCACGGACAACACGACGACCATGTACTATATCAACAAGCAGGGAGGCACCAGGTCCTCCTCCCTGTGCCACGAGGCGATACGACTCTGGGACTTTTGCGTAGCCCACTCCATTCACCTCAGGGCTTCTTTCCTCCCTGGAGTACAGAACACGCTGGCGGAGCGATTGAGCAGATCCTTCCTGTCACACGAGTGGTCCCTTTGCCCGGACGTCGCTCTCTCCATTTTCCGGAGGTGGGGTTATTTCCGGGTGGACCTCTTCGCGTCCAAGGGGAACAGGAAGTGCCAAGCGTTCTGCTCCTTTCAGGGCAGGGAGCCGGGGTCGATAGCGGATGCCTTCCTCATCCAGTGGTCGACCCACCTGTACTATGCGTTTCCCCCGTTCCCTCTGGTCCACAAGGTCCTCCTGAAGGTGCGCTGGGACAGGGCTCTCGTGATCATGGTGGCCCCGGCATGGCCCAGGCAGCACTGGTACACCATGCTGCTGGACTTGGCCGTAGCCGACCCAGTTCCCCTGCCCCTTCATCCGGACCTGATTACCCAGGACCACGGGACCCTCTGTCACCCAGACCTGCAGTCGCTGCACCTGGCGGCGTGGCTCCTGCGTGGCTGACTGGTTCCGAGCTGCGCTGCTCCACGCCTGTGAGGGAGGTGCTCTTGAGCAGCAGGAAACCGTCCACAAGAGCCACATATTCAGCGAAATGGAAACGCTTCTCCTGTTGGTGCGTAGAGAGAAATCTCCGCCCTATGGAAGTTTCGGTGACCGAAATCTTAGACTATGTTTGGTCCCTCAAAGGGCAAGGTCTGGCCTTATCGTCGTTGCGAGTCCACCTAGCAGCTATCTCCACCTTTCACCCGGGTGCGGACGGTCGCTCCGTTTTTTCTCACCCGACGGTGTCGAGATTCCTTAAAGGGCTGGAACGTTTATTCCCTAACGTCCGTCCCCTTGCTCCGACCTGGGATCTTAACCTGGTGTTGTCCCGGCTCATGGGGCCCCCCTTTGAGCCGTTAGCTACTTGCTCCCTGCTCTACCTCTCTTGGAAGACTGCCTTTCTAGTAGCTATCACCTCAGCTAGACGGGTGTCGGAACTCCGAGCTCTTGTGGTAGACCCCCCATATACGGTCTTCCACAAAGACAAGGTGCAGCTGAGACCACACCCTGCATTTCTGCCCAAGGTGGTCTCAGCCTTCCACGTCAACCAAGAGATTTTCCTCCCGGTTTTTTTCCCAAAACCTCACTCCTCAGGCAGGGAGCAGCAGCTCCACTCGCTGGATGTCCGTAGGGCTCTCGCGTTCTACATAGAGAGGACCAAACCCTTCCGAAAATCCCCCCAGCTTTTCGTGGCGGTAGTGGACCGTATGAAAGGGCTTCCTATCTCCTCCCAGAGGGTATCCTCTTGGGTCACATCCTGTATCAGGACCTGTTATGACTTGGCCCATGTCCCTACGGGCCGTGTGACTGCGCATTCTACCAGGGCGCAGGCGTCGTCGCTGGCTTTCCTCGCCCGTGTGCCCATCCAGGAAATCTGTCGGGCAGCGACCTGGTCATCGGTCCACACCTTTGCTTCCCACTACGCCCTGGTCCAGCAGTCAAGGGAGGATGCGGCCTTCGGAACTGCAGTGCTCCGTGCCGCGACTTCTCACTCCGACCCCACCGCCTAGGTATGGCTTGGGAGTCACCTAACTGGAATGGATGTGAGCAATCACTCGAAGAAGAAAAGACGGTTACTCACCTTTGTAACCGTTGTTCTTCGAGATGTGTTGCTCACATCCATTCCACACCCGCCCTCCTTCCCCACTGTCGGAGTAGCCGGCAAGAAGGAACTGAGGAGCGGGCGGGCCGGCAGGGATATATATTGGGCGCCATGGCGGCGCCACTCCAGGGGGCGACCTGCCGGCCCACTGGAGTTGCTAGGGTAAAAAGTTTCCGACGAACGTGCACGCGCGGCGCGCACACCTAACTGGAATGGATGTGAGCAACACATCTCGAAGAACAACAGTTACAAAGGTGAGTAACCGTCTTTTCTAAAAATCATTCACCATGGTTTTTCCATCAAATTCCTCTGTCTCTTCTCTCCCCATCCCCCAGTCTCCCTTCTCCAAGGACCACTCTCAGGAGGAGATTCTTTGCCAGGAGGCATATATTTTTTTCCCTTCGGCGAAGGGCAATAGAACAAGTACCACCTTAGTATCAAGGGTGACGGTTATATTCTCCATACTTCTTACTCCCAAAAAAGATGGCAAGTGGATACCCATTCTGGATCTTTGACAACTCAGCATCTTTATTTGAAAGTCAAAATTCAGGATGTTTACATTAGCATTAAAGAATTCCCTCCCTACAGGAGGAAATATGGTTTGCAGCTCTTGACATAAAGGATGCCTGTTTTCATGTGAATATTCATTTATCCCTTGGAAAATGTCTCTGGTTTCTGGTAGGTCAGGAACACTGGCAGTTCAGAGTCCTTCCCTTTAGACTAGCAATAGGGTCTTAAACAAGGGGAAAAAAATCAATCAGGTTCTTAAAAAAGAAAGCTTTTAATTAAAGAAAGAAAAAGTAAAAATTATCTCTGTAAAATTAGGATGGAAATGTTTACAGGGTAGTCAGATTTATATAGCCTAGAGGGACTCCTCCCCCCTAGCCTGATATTCCAAGTTACAGCAAACAGAGGTAAAACTCCTTCCAGCAAAATACACATTTGCAAATTAAGAAAACAAACATAAGACTAATCCGCCTTTTCTAGCTAGTACTTGCTATTTTGAACATGAGAGACTGTTTCAGAAAGATTGGAGAAACCTGGGTTGCACGTCTGGTCCCGCTTAGCCCCAAGAGCGAACAGCGAACAAAACAAACAGCACAAACAAAGACTTCCCTCCACCAAGATTTGAAAGTATCTTGTCCCCTGATTGGTCCTCTGGTCAGGTGTCAGCCCGGTTTACTGAGCTTCCTAAACCTTTACAGGTAAAAGAGACATTAACCCTTAACTATCTGTTTATGACAGCAATAAAAAGATTCCATTAGGAAATGCTACCTAGCTAAAATGGAGATGCTTCTCCGCCTGGGCAAGGCACAATGAGTCTTACTCAGGATCTGCAGATATCCCAGGCATTTTAGATTATCTCCTGTCATTGGAGAACTCAGGTGTTTCCATTAGCTCATTGCAGGTCCCTCTCTCAGCAGTCAGTGCCTTCCTTCCTCCAGTACATGGGGGTTCTGTTTTTACTAGTCCAATAATGATTAGATTCCTAAAGGGCTTAGTCAGGACCTTCCTTCCAGTGGTCAAGCCTACACCTCAGTGGGACCTCAATCTCATCCTGTCAGTATTTACCAGACCACCATTTGAATCTTTGGCCATGTGCTGGTAATGACTCTCCATTTCCATGAAGGTTGCATTTTTAGTTGCTATTACTTCAGCTAGAAGGATGAGTGAGATGGGAAAACTTATGGCTGACCAGGGCCGTCTCTACAGTTTTTGCCGCCCCCAGCAGCACACCAAATTGCCACCGCGGAGGGCGGGGGCAGTCCGTGTGCCCTTAGGGCGGGCGGCAGGCGCGTTTCCGCAGTGGCGGCAATTCGGCGGCAGCTTCTATGTATAGTTGAAGCCGCCCCGGACAGTTAAACATAGAAGCTGCCACGGAATTGCCCTCATCGCGGAAACGTGCCTGCCACCCAAGGGCACACGGGCTGCCCCCGCCCTCCATGGCGGCAATTCAGCACGCTGCTTGGGGGCAAAACAAAATGGACTGCCGCCCCTTGCAGAATGCCGCCCCAAGCACCAGCTTAGAATGCTGGTGCCTGGAGCCGGCCCTGTGGCTGACACACCCGTACATCATTTTTCATAAGGGGAAGGTCTTCCTTTGTCTTAATCCTAAATTCCTCCCTAGCATAATTTCAGAATTCCAAGTCAATCAGCCTGTCCACTTACTGGTTTTCTTCCTAAAACCCCATGCTTCTATAGACAAGAAAATATTTCATTCTCTCAATGTCAGATGGGCCCTGGCATTCTACCTGCAAAGGACCAAACCAATCAGAAAATCACCATTATTTGTCACTGTGGCAGAAAGGTCACAAGAACAAGCAATATCTTCTCTGAAAATCTCTAAATGGATTTCCGGTTGTATTGTTGTTTGCTTCCAATTAGTGTGTGTCCCTCCCCCGGAAGGAGTAAGGACCCACTCCACAAGAGCACAAGCTGTTCTCCACAGCATCTCTCCAGGAGATATGAACATGTGCAGAACAGCTACCTGGAGCTCTATTCACACATTTACAAAGCTTTATGCACTAGATTAGGTCTCTGCTGCAGATGCAGCTATAGGGATTGCACTTCTTCAGGCTTTACTGAGTGCATCCTCACATCCCCCTCTGGTCTCAGGACTGCTTGTTAGTCACCCACATGTGGAATACACATGACGACCAGCCTCAAATAAGAAATGGAGGTTATGTACCTGTAGCTAGAAGTTGTTTGAGATGTGTGGTCTCTGCTGTATTCCACTACCCACCTTCTTTCCCCTCTCCTTCTGATCTTTTTTGAGTTGCGATTGAAAAAAGAAACTGTATGAGGGTGACAACTGTGGATATGCAGGCAAACAAACACCGTTTACTAAGAATCTCTGGATTCAAATGCATTGTGTGCGTGTGCCCATGTGTGGAATACAGATAGGGACCACCATCTTAAAAGAACTTACAGTTACAGGTGAATAACCTCCATTTTTTAGAGACAAAAAAAATTGTGATAATCCTCCCAAGTTTACTACTGCTGGAATCAGTACTATGCCTCTAGAATTGGAATTAACTTTCTTGAGTGCACTAAATCTAGAAGGTTAAGCAAATGCCAAATATACAGTACCAGCCTTAAAGGAATATGGTATAATAGTAGAGTGAGAGCTACAATAGGTGAAGTTTCCATTCTAATCTTCTGTCTTCAGATATTCCTGACTTTTTGGAATATTGGGCTAATATTTTTTCATGCTTGACCTCCACCTGAAAATTAATTCTTAAGGAAAAATTGAGCAAAATTTGTATTTTTTTTAATATCAACAGGACTGAAAAATATGTTTTTCATTGGAAAAAATTTAGCTTTATAATTTTTAGACAGAGCAACAGGAAAATGGGCTCAAGTTTGAAACTTCATTTTGAAACCCTAATGAGATTTAGAAAACAGACTGAGACTAAAGCACATCAGTTTGGTACTTTTAAGTTAGTTCATGCTTAATATCAGCGAGTCCTTAAATCAGTTCAAACTGGTTCAAAGCTAGGTCAGTTTTGTCTCCTAGACTGACATGGCCTTAACAGTTAGTTCTGAAAATGGAGAGTCATTACCAGATTCCTTCTGCTTAACTTGTGTCTTCCTGTTCTCAAGCAAAATACCTAGCCCCTTTGCTGTTCTCTTAAATTTTGGTTTTTGGAATGTTCTTTGCAGTTTCTGATCTAAGGCCTTATACCAGCTTAAATCAATCTAAAGCCTTGGATTGCCTTCAGATACATTGTTGCAACCTGTTTGATAGTCTTATGACTTTTGCATTATGGTAGCATGGCCAGTGTACCATTGTACTAGGTGTTGTACAAACATATGACATAGCTTGAAATCTAAGTAACGACAATATACAACAATTAGATAAAACAAATGGGGGGAAGCACAAGCACAATGCTGGGCAGGATCCAAAATGGTAGTCACAGCAAGCTAACTGCCTAACCGTTGACAAGGTTTTTTGTAAGCATGATGACAGAGAAGTTTTAAGGAGGGATTCAAAGGAGCATATTGAGATAGCATAATGAGGAGGCATGGGAGGGAACATGAAGGTGCTTATGAGAAGACTTTTTTTAAATGAGCAATCAAGATTGGTATAATTAGCAGACTAGAGGTAGTAGTGACTTCCTATGATTTCTAATAAAGTATAGAGAAGAGTGTAAATGTGACACTTATCACCCCAGTATTCATACCTTTTACACTATTGTAATAATCTGTGTATAAAATATGCCTTGAGCTATCATTTGAAAAATAACTCATTGATCATTAATATACTTATTAAGAGCTATGGATATATGATAGAATTATGACTAAAGTGTGTTTAAATCAGGTATGCCATGTTGGTTGGTAAACAGGCCTGCATCAGACAAAGGAATGTGTGTTAGCCACATAGGAGTTACTTTCAAAGTACTTTGAAAGACAATGAGAACATATTTACATATTGTGTAAATAGACTAGGGCTGTCAAGCGATTAAAATAAATTGCAATTAATTACACTGTTAAAGAATAACGGAATACCATTTATTTAAATATTTTAGATATTTTCTGCATTTTCAAATATATTGAATACAAAGTGTACTATGTTCAATTTATTTTATTTTTTATTACAAATATTTGCACAGTAAAAAATAAAAGAAATAGTATTTTTCAATTCACCTAATATGAATAATGTAGTGCAATCTCTTCATTATGAAAGTTGAACTTACAAATGTAGAATTATGTACAAAAAAACTGCATTCAAAAATAAAACTGTGTAAAACTTTAGAGCCTATAAGTCCACTCAGTCCTACTTCTTGGTCAGCCAATCGCTCAGACAAACAAGTTTGTTGACATTTGCAGGAGATAATGCTGCCCGCTTCTTGTTTACAGTGTCACCTGAAAATGACAATGGATGGTTGCATGGCACAGTTTTTGCTGGCGTTGCAAGATATTTATGTGCCAGATACGCTAAAGATTCATATGTCCCTTCATGCTTCAACTACCCTTCCAGAGGACATGCGTCCATGCTGATAATGGGTTCTGCTCCATAACGATCCAAAGCAATGCAGACCAATGTGTTTCTTTTCATTATCTGAGTTAGATGCCACCAGCAGAAGGCTGATTTTTCCATCACTGGTACTCCATAGAATTCCTCTCCTTCCCTCCATACAAACTTCCTACCATTTGGGGGCCCCTCTCATCAATTGATTCTTCAACAGGAGGCAAACTCTTTGCTACATCAGAGAGCAACAGAGAGCATCTCCCCCCTTCGCACTCCAGTACCAGGGGAGAGAGTTCTATTCCCCATAATTCCTAATCTCCAGAAAGGGCAGGGGATGGAGACCCATTCTGGATCTTTGGCAGCTCAACATCTGCATCAGAAAGCTGAAGTTCAGGATGCTTACACTGGCATCTATAATCCCTTCCCTTCAGGAGGTAGTGTGATACGCAGTTCTCCACATGAAAGACACATATTGTCATGTGGACATTAACATAGGAAGTTCCTGCTGTCTAGGGTTGGCCTGGGTTGGCATTATCAATTCTATGTCCTTCTCTTTGGGCTTGCGACGGTGTTCAACATGTTCGCAAATGTTTTCTTATTGGTGGTGGTCCAGATCAGGTATGGCAGCACCATTAAACCCCTGGCATCTGGACAACTGACTCCTTTAGGACAGTCTCACCAAGAAGTTTTATTAGTGATACGGTCCCTTCGATGCCTTCTCACCATGTTAGGGGTCTGTATAAACAAAGACAAATCCATTTTTGTCACCCACACAGACAATCCATTTTATAGGGATGTGACTCGATTCTACCTCTGCACAAGCTTTTAGGGTGACCAGATCACCACACTGAAATATCTGGACACATCTTCTTCTAGATTTAAATTAAAATGTTTGTCTGAAATGGAATATCAGCATTTTGATGGAATTTCAACTAAATACCTTTTTGAATCAGAATTTCAGTACAGCTCTAGTGTGAACTGTTCTGCTCCAAGCATAGCTGGGAAAAAAGATTCCATAGAAGTGACGCTTGCTGTTTAAATACTTGTTTTTCACAGTATTCCCAGTACAATCCTAGGAATAAAACTCTGAAATTACATTTTCTGTGTGGAATTCATCTCTGAAACTGAGCATTGTGCTATTGAAGTTGAATCTTTTAAAACTATAAACTTTGTCCTAAATATATTTAAGTACTACCTAAGACAAAAGTACAAACAATCTAAAAGTTATTATTTTACTTCACCTTGAAGATCCTTTTTATATATTTGCATAATAAGCATGGCTAAAGTTCATGAAAACGCTCCTTTTAAATTCATGAATTTAAAATCAAGACTAAAAATTTATATTATGTAAAGCAGCCTAGATCAAAAAAAAATGTTGTTTTGTTTTAAAACAGCTTTTATGGTGAAAAGCAGTACTAAGAGCAAATATTCATAATTGGTAAAATATTTCACTTTATATTGCACTGATTTTCAAAAAGTTATTATTACATGCATACTAATAAGAAGCAGATGTTTTAACATTTGCATGTTTGAAACTGAATCTGTTGTAAACTACTGATATTTGTTTGTGAGAGATGTTTTAAAAGTTTCCACTGTGTATGGGCTAGTACAATTGCATATGAAATCAAGAGGTATGGAATACTTCAATACAAAATACAAGCACTTTTTTGTGTTTTAATTAATCAAGCCTGAGTTTTTTATTGTGTCCTTTCTCTTGTATTCTGTGTAACTGCAGTTGATCAGTCCAGTACACTACCCCTTGAGAGAGAGCCTTGTACTTGTTTCATCCATTGCGTTTGGTTACTATGGCAGCAAAAAATGTTGAATAAAACCTCCACCAAAACATCTGGGATATAGAAATATAAACTTAGGCTATTTATTTTTCTGCCCAAAAGAGTAGAAGGTTTAATTAAATTAAAAGGTAGAAAGATTAATTTGAAGCTGTTTTGATTCAGTAACAGAAGGTTGTTTATGGCTTTTATATACAGGTTTTTTTTCTGTGGGTTAAATATTTGTATCTCTTTTAGGAAGACTGAATTAGCCATCTCATAGACATTAAACATTCTGGTTGCTGGTGAAAATGCTGCATTATTGGATTTTGTTGTTTTGTAAAAACAAGTGAGGTTTGCCAATAAATTCTTCGTAACCAATTAAATGTGCTCTCCATATAGATAGGAATGCAATCTAGGTATGATGGGGAATAGCATAGTGAGTCAGGAGATATTGTACCAAACGGTCTGCTTTCACAGGCTTTATATCGATTCACACTGGTCCAGAATGCCAACTGCAGCAAATGGCAGTTTTCCAAAAATGTGTGCCAAGTAAGGTGTAATCATTTGGATTAGCTAACCTTCTCCTGAGTATGTGCCTGTGTGTGTGTTTGTATGATGGGAGAGAAAGAGAACTGAAAAAGTAAGTTGAATAATATAGCACTGTTACTGCAGCGCAGCTGTTGTTGAATAATAGATATCATTAAACTCCAGTATAGGTGTGTTTGAACTGATGATGTTGAATATGGATTATGGCTTTCTTTACTTATTTGTAAAAGTAACTTTGTTTTTAACTCTGTCAATGTTAATATGCTTGAGTGTTCTAGACAGTAAAATGGGATTGCCTCTACATATATTTCCTTTTTATTTAAAATAGTAACTAGCTAAGGATGTCCTCTTTGTTAGTTGACAATTAAGAGACTTGCATTTGAGTGTTGTGTGCTGAATTGGGTTATGTTCTGGATTGATTTGGTTTTGATGAGCATGTAAATTCATCCTTGAAATGTCAGGTAGAAACTGATTAATCCTTTCTTTTCAGTTGTTCTCATTAGTCCTTATATAGTTGCAGGCAGTTTGGATCAACACACTGGTGGCTCACAAGCCATTATTTTAGCTGGAGAGTTATACATTTGTTTAAATATTAATCAACTGGCTATTTTTCAGAAAAGTTTCCAACAGGGACACAGAAAAATAAGTCTTTATTATTTTAAAGGAATTACTAAACTGACACAGGTACAGATTAAATATATGCTTTCTCTTTTATTCTCTCATGTTGTATTGGATTGACACCACATCCTGCTATTTTTTAATAACTACCTAGGATGTCTTAAAAGGTTTATGAATCATTGCCATGTAAACATTGGAAATAAAATGTTAATCATTCCAATACTGAGCTTTTCATTTTGTTTCGAGAGAGATTATGTGGTAATATAAACATCAAATGTCTCAGTTTAGCAAGGTGTTACCGTATTGCACAGTAAGCCTCTTTATACAATGCAGGAAGCGTAGTTTCCGGTAATTAGATTAAATTGAGTGAAACTATTGACTCTACTCAGATTTATCAAATCAAGCATGTCTATCAAATGTCAGTATTAAAAGAAAGTTTGACAAGTGTGCAGTGGTTTTTTGGTTAGGCAAATATACTTTGAGTTAAATCTTCAGAAGGACCTAGGTGCCTAAGCCTAATGTTTTGGTACCACTGGGATCCTCTGACCCTCCACTCAGCTTCTGTTTAACTTTGTACGCACCTAAATTTCTGCTGTTTAATGTTCTCATGGCATGTAAGTTTCTCACTGGTGTCTAATCCTAGGCATCTGGAAGCCTATCTCCCACCTAAACCCCATCAGGATCCTCAGATGGAGCATTGCAGGACCTGATCTGGTAGGCATTCTCCAAAGCACGTCTAAACTCACAAGTAGGAGGTGATGGTAGGGGTGTCTGCCTTAAACTTCTAGCTCAGTGGTTAAAACGCTCACTGTGAATGTGGGGAGACCCCAGTTCAATTCCAAATTTTGTCTGATGTGGAAAAGTGTCTCCCATTTCTCAGGAAAGTAGCCTAACTACAGGGCCATGGGATATATATGGGCTATAGGTAGGGATGTCTCAATCTCTCTTGTTGGAGTTGTTCCAGTGTGGTTAGGCTGTGGTTAATTCCACTCACCTGAGAATTGGGAGACCTCAATTCAAATCATTTCTGAAGATTAGGCAGAGGGGGGGAATTGGACCTGCATCTCCCACATCAACGGTTTGTGCTCTAAGTTGAGCTAAAAGTTTATAAGGGAAGAGAAGGCAAAAGAAACCAGATTAGACTTTTTCTTGGGATTTCACAGTACAGTCAGGGAACTGCAGCCTGAAAGCAAACCCGTCAGAAAGGAGAAAGATGCAGAAAGGACCCAAGACAGTTGATTATTGGGGTGCTGGAGCCAAGAGGGGGGATCATTTGCTGGCCCATAGAGTGGGACTACAGGTACAATTACCCTGTATTGTGACACACAATGCCTAATCTAAAGGTATTGTTACCATGGGAGAATGGTCAAGTTAGATTTTATATGTGTGTGTGAGAGAGAGAGAGTGCGCGCATGCACAGCTGGCCAACTGTCATGGATGGTGGGTATCATAGGCTAGGGAAGGCTGTGCCTTCCCAAACAGCCATACGTTGTCCTGCTCACATTCCACCCCCAGGCCTCCTCCTGCTTCCTGCTCTGGCCACTCTTCCCAGAGCCCCTGTGCAGTGGCTCGGGCTGGTGCTGCTGGTGGGGACTGCTCACCCAGTGCTCTGGGGCTGGGTGGGGTGTCTGGCTGGGGCTGCACTGCTTACCCTCTTGGCACTCGAGGGCTGGGGCTGCACTGCCTGCCTGCCCGCCCGGGCTCCGGGGCTGAGCTGCACCGCCTGCCCACTCAGCACTCTAGGGCAAGGAAGGGGCAAGGTCTTGGCTGGAAGGGGTGGGGCTAAGGGCTAGCCTCTCCCACCCAGCAGTCCACGTGCCACTCATGCCAACCATATTTATTCCATGGCTTTCCCAGTGTTTAAAATTCCTAATTTGTGATTTGGGTTAAATTTTGGATTTTTTTTAAAGCCCCAAACTGTCATAGAAAACGAGATTTATTTCTTCAAGGCCCAGCCAATTTCCTGAGAGATGCCCACTCTCTTTGTAAATCTTGTATTTTATTTTTAGTTGCTATCTTGGTGCTCTTAAATCTAGTGCTTTAAATTATTTTGGATGAACATGTGTTGAAATGCAGGAAACCTTAACATCTTTACTGGAAATAGGCTGGAGTATCCTGCTAGGTACAAGGACTAGAAAAATGAGAGTGAGGAGTATGGAAAAAGACAAGTTCAAATTAAGCCTAAAAAAAGATTCAGAGGTACGGAAAGGTCAACTAAGGTCTGCAATCTCCAGGTTCTGTAAAAAGTACCTTAGAAGGAGGAGAATAGGGAATCTAATGAGAAGCAGAAAGTAAAGGTTAATGATTCACAAGAGGGTAAGGCAAAATTGTTTGTATATATAGAACATCTCACAACTCCCTGCTAAAACTGGACACTAAAGCTGACAAAATACTGGAAAAAGAGGTATCTGCAAGGCAAGCAGAACAGACTGGGAGATCAAGCTGTCAGGCATACAAGACAGGCAGAGGTTGTAAAGGCTGCATGAAGCTTACAGAGATTATTTTAAGGGCTCTAAAATCCTCTTCTTCCCAAACCTGACCGTACTTACAAAGGCTAGAGAGAAGGGCTTGATGTCAGGCATTTGAAACAGAGGGAATCAATGTTGCATTGTTATTTCCTCCAAGCTTAATTTAAATTACATGTTCAGAAATAGTCTCTCTCTTTTGGGACTTCAAATCAACTGAGAAACTGTTGGACAGGTAATCATTCAGGATGGAATAATTGGTGTAATTTAGAGCTGATGGTGGCTGACCTCTTGTCTTGAATGAACACCTTGTGGCAGACTGCTCTGATGGCAAACTGTTTTCCTCTCATTGTTTGCTGTTTTGTATGAGTGATAATGCTCAAAATGCTTCTGTTCCCTGTTGTACTTAGTATTTGACTGACTATCTCTGGCAGCAACGTTTAGAGTGAGTAATTTGCCAAAGTTTTTATGTAAATTTTACTGCATGCATTTTAAGGTTAGAGTGGGAGAAATTCATAGATTGTCATTAACTTGTTTGCACTTGTTAATGATTTTTGTTGTAATTGTGGGTGTGTTTACAAAGCAACTAGACACCTCTTGCCACAAGCAAATGCAGACATATTTGTGCATTTGAAATATCTTACTTTTTTTTACTGAAGGTAAAGCTATGAAAATAGATCCTTTGGCTTCTACACACAGAGTAAACCATTGGACCAAATCGAATAGAAGTAGCTGTGTGTGCTCATCTTGGATTGGTATATGACTGTTGTGCAGAGTAAGAAGTGTAGATTTCTCATGAGGAATAGATTTGGTAATAAATATCTGTAAGGAGTTCTTCCTCTAGGGTGTTGGCTTTTTGTTTTGTCCTTCAGGGACATGTCCATTGCATTCAATGATACATTATAAATATTAGTCATCTTCTCTCTCTAGGTAATGCAGAGGATCTGGTCCTTCATTTTATTAATCAGATTGTATTATTCTGTGTGGGCATAGGGGTCTGCCCTTGTGAAACAACTTGCAGCATCGGGACCTATGAAAGCATAGCACTTAGACTTTCAGCTTCTTAATGAAATACAGACTGTATGACAATCAAGTCTGAAATAATGTTTTGCTGAGAAAATTCCACAGAATTTTAATATGCACCCTTTGAGGATAACTTTTAATTTTCCAGACTAAAATAATATATTTATCAAATATTTTATTGATATTTTTCCTTCAACTTATCTGTTACTATCTGTATACTTTCTTTGAATTCTCTTTCTCTCCAGTTGAATAAAATTAGCTATTCCTCTCCTGCTTTAGCTGCTTCAGCTTGAACATATGACATGCCATGATAAATTGAAAAGAATTATACCTGTTGAGGCGGGTGGCATGGATTTCTTGCTGATCATGGATACAAGAAGCTGAACAAGAAGAACAAGAAGCTGTTTTCTCTTTTTAGATTGTCTTTCTGTGTGTTTGTGTTATACCTTTACAGTGAAATCCTCATCCTCAAGTCAAGTATACCTTTTAGACTAATCTCCAGGTCGTCTAATTTGTAGGACCAATATATAATGTAACTATATGTAGCACAGGCATTCACTGAGCTTGACAGCATTGTGAAAGCAAAATATTTCTCATGTTAAAACATTTGAGAACAATGTTAGAAAAATAATCCTTAGCTTTGACATAACACTTTTCACCAGCAAAGCAATCTTTATAATTTGTTAGAAAAATCCCATGTCATTCACTATGTACAGTATCATTTTATGCTTCTAGTATCGTTAGATATTGAAGAACTGGATCATCTTGTTCTGCCATTTTCTAGTCTAGCACAGCAGAGATTATGCTTGACCACTTGCACCAGTAATTCTGTCTTTAGAAAATTAAAATAGAATTTCCTTTTAAACCATGATGATTCCATGTTTTCTAGTCTTGACCTGATTGTGTCTTTAGTGTGTTTGTCTTTTTACCCTGGAAGGAATAGGTTACTTAAATACTTGCTTTGCCTGGAAGTGTATATGTAATATATATGTGGTTAATGGTTAGCTAATGATTATCTATGTATATTTCAGCTCCTTTTTACAGACATTAAAAAAATGTTACAGTGTGTGGAATAGTGTACTGTTACTTTTTTGTTACTAATAAAGAATTATGAACCACTGAATACCATTGGCAATATCTTCTTAGAAAAGACCCATTACCAAATAATGGGTGTTCCGGTTGATCCTTTAAGTGTGTGTGTGTATATAAAAAAGCAAAAGCTGATTATTTAAAAATACTTTTTTTTTCTTTTCTAGGCAGAATTCACACATGTCCAAGCAACAAGTAAACCAAAGACCCTCAAGCATGGTCAGTGAAACATCTACTGCAGTAACTACATCCACTGTAGATACAAAACCTGGCTCCAAGGTAAGATAAAAGTCGTATAAGTTGGTCTAGTGGTAAAACCCTGGATCCCTTGAAGTCAAGGGGAATTTTGTTACTGAATTCAGTGAAGCCAGGTTTTCACCCTGGAAGTCTAATAATGAGTTTCCTGGGAATGTCGATATCTTCCACCCATGCAAAATTGGGAAAAAACTAGATTGACTAAATAAGCTTTGGACAGCTCAGAAGCCCCCAAGTAGATGACAATTTTAGATGAGTATTTGAAAATTATTGATGATATGAAATGCAGAGTTTGAGAGGTTCGTAAGGGGTGGAAGTATGTGTAAGTAATACTGGTATTCCCACAGGTCATATGATTGTCCAAAGCACTTCAAAATCACCTGCAAAATAGTGGAAATTTTAACTTGGTCTTCCACTTAATTTCCGTTTGGTTACCATCACTTCCTCTTCCTTTATCTTAGGCACTTCTCCACTTTAGCCTCAATTATCATTAGTGCTTGCACCACTACTATATTTGGAACATTTAGATTACAAAAATAATAGAAAAAATCAACAGAATATGGCAAAAATGATCATCTTTCTGAGGGCACAAAATATACCTGTGCTTTACTTTAGTAAACCCAAACTTACTTTAGTTGCATCTCCAAGACTACAGTAAATTAAAAAATAGAAGATGAAGGGGAGGGGGAAATATGGCTGTAAGGAAGCAAAAATAATAGAAGAGCTAGCTAAGAAATATAAATGAAGCCTTAAATTTGTCTGTGGCCTTTTCACTTCTCAAACCTTCTTCATTGGGAAGGTGTAAAATCTAAGTATCTAAGTCAGTGATATTCATACCTCAATGGTTCAGGACCAAAATTTGCTATCAGCATTACCCAAAAGAGCCACAATATTGTGAATTCATTGTTTCATTTACACACTAAAGAGTCACTTGTGGCTCACAAGCCGCACTCTGAGTATCGCTGATCTAAGTCAAAGAAGAAAAGGTTTTGCCAAATTGATTGTAAAGAATGCTTACTGAGTTAACCTCTTTGTTAATATGGCATCAGCTGAAAACTTGAGTTGTGTTGTTTTATTTTTCTTGGCTTATTACTAGGGATAAGTAAGTCATTCAATGAAAAACTCAAAAACACTTTTTAGATCCAGAGTGTAATAATGCAGTTACAGGTTACTAGATCAATGCACATGTTCTCATATGGCAGTCGTTAGTATTACATTTAAAGCCAAACGTGTTAACAATAAAAGTATACTAATAGATGGATTTTTCATCTTAAAATAGTAAGCTTAAATGTCCACTTGAGGTACATGGTAAATTCTTTCAGTCTCAGTTGCGAATACTTACATGTTGATATTTATTTATTTATTAACTTCCTTATTATGATTTTTTTAAATGCCATTTAATTTTTTAAATTTTGCTTTTGTTGATTATGGTAGAGACAATTATTGACACTGCCAAAATTGACAGACTTAACAGTTTACCTAATGTAAGTAACTTTGGTGTGTAGAACTCTGTTATAAGGTGAGAAGGAGACATTTCTCTCCCCCTTCTCCAGTTTGCCAGTAAATGATGTCCAACATCACCTTACAACATCCTTCAGTCTTTCTCTTTGCCCTATGAGGAATTCTACTACAGTTCTGTCTGCATCCTAGAGATGAGATGAGCCTGCATGCTCTTGGCAGCCTACCAGGTGCAGCATTTCTCTCAGTGCAGCAGCATGAGCTCTGGAGCAGAGCTGGGCGAATTGGTTGGGTGGAATCTCTTCTGCTTTTTGTGCTTCTCCAATAAGATTTACTGAAGTCCTCTTTACTCTAAGTCCTTTTTACCTCACCTTTGCTTTGCCCCACAGAGATTCTTACTTATCATCGGGATCTTCTCCCTTGTGGAACCTTTTGCTTCCAATAATCTACTTGTCTTCAGGAGGAGGGGGAACAACACGACGTCCAAGGTCTTAACAGAAGCTCATTTCCACTCTTACTCAGAGCTATACTTAATTATTCCATGCATCCCTAGCAGTTCAATCACTCCTGCTCCTCCACAGACTCAGAAGTGGACATTTTTGGCTATCTCCCAAACAAACAAAGATTGTCTTCCCCCTTCGCAAGGATCACTTGGGCAGTACTGAGCAGCAATGAGAATCTCTGGACAAGCGTTAGAGCATTCCAAATTAATGTAAAGATAAGACACTGAGTATCATATTATACTGTCAGAAGAACATAAGAATGGCTATACTGGATCAGAGCAATGGTCCATCTAGCTCAGTATCCTGTCTTCCAATGGTGACCGGTACCAGGTGCTTCAGAGGGAATGAACAGAACAAGGCAATTATTGAGTGATCCATTCCATGTCATCCAGTCCCAGCTTCTGACAATCAGAGGTTTAGGGACACCCAGAGCATGGGGTTACATCCCTAACCATCTTAGCTAATAGATGTTGATGGACCAGTCCTCCATGAACTTATCTAATTCTTTTTTGATCCCAGTTATATTTTTGGCCTTCACGTCCTCTGGCAATTAAATTCTTCAGGTTGACTGTGTGTTGTATGAAGAAGTATTTCCTTATGTTTACAGGGAACATACAACATAACCTGTCAAACATAACTTGCTGTCTACTAATTTCTTTGGGTGACCCCTATTTCATGTGTTGTAAAGGGATAAATAACAGTTTCTTCTTCACTTTCTCCACACCATTCATGATATTATAAACCTCTATTATATCCCCCCTTAGTCATCTCTTTTCTATGCTAAACAGTCCCAGTCTTTTTAAATCTCTCCTCACATGGAAGCTGTTCCATACCCCTAATAGTTTTGTTGCCCTTCTGTACTTTTTCCAATTCTAATGTATCTTTTTTTTTAGATGAGGTGTTCAAGGTACAAGATGTACCATGGATTTATGGCATTATGATATTTTCTGTTTTATCTATCCCTTTCCTAATGGTTCCTAACATTGTTAACATTATTGACTGCCACTGCACATTGAGCAGATGTTTTCAGAAAACTGTTCACAATGACTCCCAAGATCTTTCTTGAGTGGTTACAGCTAATTTAGACCCCACTGCTTTGCATGTATCATTGTGATTATGTTTTCCAATGTGCATTATTTTGCATTTATCAACACTGAATTTCATCTGCCATTTTGTTGCCCAGTTGCCCAGTTTTTAAGTTGGAAAAGTTGGACACCAACACTGTTATGATTCAGATGAAATTGGAACAGCATTTCGTACTGATATGTTGATGATAATGGGAAGCTGACTTTCCTCCACTAGTTACTTAATTAAATACTATTGCCAATACATGTGTGCCTTTGAAGAGTGCTAGAACTATTTAATTACTGTATAAAAAATATGAAACGATGCCTCAAGTTATTTGTAGACTGAGTGATGTGACTCTAGTACAGTATGTTTAGTACTATTGTAATGTGCTTCTTTTCAGGTTTTAAAATCTGGCAATAAAGTTCACAGCTTTGGAAAGAGGGACCAGTCTATCAAGAGGAACCCTAATGTTCCTGTTGTGGTGAGAGGCTGGCTACACAAACAGGTGTGTGAGAGATGATATATTTCTCTCTTAGTATTGCGGAATGTGGAACAGAATATATCAGATAGCTATGAAAACTTTTTAGATAACAGTAAAAGAATTGAAGTGCCTGAATTTCAATTTTGTGGAACACCTGACGCTCCCATTGACTTCAGTAGAGAGTTTGCTTGCTCAGCACCGCTAAAAGTCAGGCACTGAAGCTTTCAATAGAGGTTTGATTTGAACATGGAAAAAATGAGAGAAACGCTATAGTACGGTTTAAATGTGGAAGCCACAACTTTATTTTAAACTGCTGCCTAACTCTGGTAACCACTGCACACTACATGGCAGGGTTATTCCAATGTGGCTCTCAACTGACACTGATGACCCTACTGTTCATAAATCTGAGTATGATTATAAAGGACTGCCCATGGATTCTGACTCAAAGCCAGAGTCCTGACTTCTTCCCATCTTCCACTGTAGAAGTAGGAGGGATAAGATAAAGGGAGCCACAAGCTGAGCGAGACAGAGGCCAGCCCTCTCATCATGTATTACCATACCAGGACTGTTGCCTGAGCAGCCCACTCTAGGTTACAGGGACTTTAGTCAGATCTTTTTTAACCCACCACTCACACTGGAATCTGCCAGCGTTGCAGCATTTGTAACCTAAATTCTCCAGAACAAGACCTCCTGGATGGCATAGTAAGTGGAAAAAAAAATCCACACAGCAGTTTGCCAGTTTTGCCATATGAACAAATTCCCTTCCATGCCCTACACTGCTGATCAGCCTAGCCCCCACCATCACTGGAGATCTATCAGTTAGATTAAAAGGCGGCGAAGATGGGAGCCTTTGACGGCTAACCTCTCTAGGTAATAAACTGTATCAACCCATGATCCTCACATTCCACTACCAGCAAAAGGGAGCTAGTATCCTGGCCCCGGTAGCACCCACAATGCCTAGTAGCAGCTGCAGTGGACGGGCCAGGCCCCAATAGTCTGGATCATATAGGCCTTTTCCTTTTGTTCCAGTATGGAACTGACCGTTTTGTTCTTTGTAACTTATAAAATCTTATCTTAAATCAACAATCCACACATGGTTAAGAAGTGTCAATTCATCCTGAAATGTATTGACAATGTTCAAAACCCCTTTCTTTCCTAAAACATTATTTCATACAAAAAAACTGAATTGTAATTGCTTTTCAAATCTCTGTGCTATATCTGATAAAACATACTCTGTTTAAAATCTTGTCAACTGCTTAAGGCCTTGTAGGCTATAGTGTATTCTAAATAGATTTTTTAAGTTACCTTGAAGGTTAGTGACAAAATCTTCTAGGAAGTGTGTCTTAGCCTTTTTGGGTTTTCTATGAATGTTGTCTCTTGATTTATTTACAGTTTTTTATGCTTTTCTGTGCTGTTCCTCTAAGTTTTCCCATTTCACTCTGCGTATATGCTGATACTCATCTCTGTCAAGGAGCAATCCTTGGAATGAGTATCACTTCCTGTTACACAATTAATTATCCTAATTACCTGCTAGATCTGTGAGGAAAATATATGGTAGCTACCCATACTGCGCAATCCATGTACCCTTCAGATTTTAGGTTACTTAGAGAATAAAAACAATTTTTTTGAAAATTGTCCTAGATAGCATAGGGAAGATTTATCCTGTAACTAGATATTAGCCTTGATGATTCTATCATTGCATAATGTTTCTTCAAGTACAAGTAAAATATTTATTTTTATATTTATTAATATTGTATTTTGGGACATCTGTGGTAATCTGTTAATTAGTAGAGCACTGTCAGAATTAGATAATAAAACCGACACTATATGAGTTTTTATCTGAACTGAAAGAAATTATATTACATTTGTTGGTTTTGCAGGATAGCTCTGGAATGAGATTATGGAAAAGACGATGGTTTGTGCTGTCTGATTATTGTTTGTTTTATTACAAAGGTGAGTAGACAATGTAGTGGTTTTGAGAGTTTCATGAAACTGAGGCCATTGTGAAAAATGTGCTAATTTGTGCCTCAGAACTCTTTAGAGCTCAAAAAACTGTTAAACTTTTACACTGCTGTTTAGCCTTGAAACAATTGTTTAACATTAAATTGTGACTCAAACCCTCATTAGAAAGCAACATTACTGTTTGCTTGCTTGCTTGTATTGGTTTGTCACACTTATTGGAATATAAGTTATGAGGATAGTACTTCCCTAACTCACATAGATGTTGAGATTAAGTACATTGTTTGTAAAGTGCTTTGAAATATTTGGAAGGTTTTATAGAAGTGCAAAGTATTATTTATTCATATTTATGACTATTGTTTCTCTATGTAGTGCCAATAGTAATGACTGTTCATTAACTATAGTAATTATTTGGCTGGATGTAAGAATCATTGAGTGAAATTGTTTTAGATTATCAAAATGGTCTATTCTGGCCTTAAAAACAAATCTAAGAATGTTTACTATATATTGATCTGAGAACATTACACACATGAGTGAGTAAAAAGGCAGGAAGGAAGAAGAAACAGGACAACATGGGTGGCCAGTCCCCATGGATGGGGCCTTACTAGGAATGGATCTAGAGGAGAGTCTAAGTAGAGACAGTGGGCCCTTGTTGCCTCAGTGGATTTTAAAGGAAGGCTGAACAAAGACTGTCTCTCTGCTTTGTCCCTCTTTAACTCATTGTCACTTTGGTGGCCTTCTTTTCCATCTTCCCATGTTTCTGCCCTTTGGTCACTAAAGGGACATCATCAGGAGCTTTGTTCTGGAATTTTATTCTTCTGACTAAAAGATAAGGGGAAAAGTTTGGTTGGCTGGAAGAATTCTGGTAGCATTACTTCATATAATAAGCACTTGTTTTCTCCACTTGTTGGTACTGTTATTGGTATATGTTAGGGCAGCGGTTCTCAACCTTTCCTAACTACTGTACTCCTTTCAGGAGTCTGCAGCTCAAGCCCCACCACCCAGGGCTCAAGCCCGAGCCCACCACCTGGGGCTGAAGCATATAATTTAGTTTTGCGGGGCCCTGGGCAATTTCCTTGCTTGCCACCTCCTAATGCCAGCCCTGCACTTGTGACCCTCCTGGGGGGTTGTGTGCCCCAGGTTGAGAAACACTGATCTGGATGAGTTGATGTATGCTGTGGAAGACCTCTGCGTATCCCCAGGAGTATGTGTACACCTGATTGAGAACCACTGTGTTAGGGAATATGTTTGTTTACACCTGTTGAAGAAGTGCCCTGAATCATTTTGATTTTTCTTTCATTCAATAGACAGCAGAGAAGAAATTGTTTTGGGTAGCATACCATTGCCTAGTTATGTAATATCTCCTGTTGGACCTGAAGATCGCATAAACCGCAAGTATTCCTTTAAGGTACAATTAATAAATCACAGAGCTTATGATTTATGTTCAACAGTAAATACACTATATATTTAAAAACCATTTAGAGGAAACGGTAACTATCTCCATTTTTAAATAATTGTAAAAATGAATGTTTTGTTTTTTACATCATATCTACTTCACACATACTTACAATGGTCCATATTTCTTTCTTGGATCTAATAGTTTTATCATAGTTCATTTTTCTGCTATGCTATAAGTTTCCCTGTTGCTTTAGTATGTGCCTGTGGTTAATGATCTTCTGTCTGTAAAATATCAGAAAATAAAACTGGCAAACCTTATCAATACTTATAAATAGAGAGAAATACTGACTTTTCCCCCCATAGAATGTTTTCCTTCACAGTGGATGGGGATGACTTATTTTTTTTGCAATAAAATCACCACTAAGTGTTGATAAGGAGAAGAAATGACAGTGCCATGACTTTAGTTGCTTTGTTATATAATGCATTGTGGCAATTAAACTTCTCATTTATTTTCTCCGCAAAAAATGGATAATTAGTGTGGCCTCTATAATAGTTCCAGAGAATTAATTTCCTCCTTTTATCTCTTAACTCATGATGTAATTTCCTCATCTTAGGGAAGAAGAACAGCCACCTTTATCTACTTGAAGTCTTGAAGCTATAGTTGTTTAAGGTTCTACTTAGAACAACATTTTAATTTTGCCTTCCATGTAGTTAAGTACATCTATTATTTTGATAAGGAGTGTTCCTTGTTAAAATTCTATGTTGAATGATTTATGGTTTGCTCTAGCTATTTATTGCTCTTTGAAATTACAACAAAAAAAAATAAATCTATTCTTGGTAATGGAAAAGCCTGCTTCCAGCTCACTACATGTCTGAGCACATGCATTAAGGCAAATTATAGAGGCTTCAATGCAGGTTATATTTTTAAAATATACAGATATTTGGAACAGAACATGACACATTGAATCCATCAAAGTAAATTACAAGCATTAATCATGCACAGTTTCATCAAGTGGTATGCAAATGATGTTCTAGAAAGAAACTTTTTTCCATCTGTTTTGCCTTATGAAAATTACAGAAAGATTTAGCTTTTAAATCTACCCACCCAGAGCTTTTTCTTTCTTCTTGATTTGTGGGTTTTAGCAATTCAGATTGCCTGTTGCTGATCTCAGGTTTATTTTCTGTGGAAAATGAAATGAAACTGATTTGTTTGTTTAAATGAATGTTTCTTCAAGTAGTGTCCCTATGGGTGTTCCACTTCAGTTGCACATGTGCCTTTGATTGGCGATTTTCAGTAGCAGTGCCTGTTAGAAGCTCATGTGCCCTTTACCAAGGATACATAGAGTTGCAAAGGCAAACCATCCTCAGTTTCTTCTCAACCACCCCACAACTTGAGACAGCGCATCTAAAATACCCACTTCAGCTTTGCCTTGACTTCTTAATTTAGCTTATTTAGTTCTTTTGATAATTGTACTACTTTAGTTATAACTTGGGCATTCCTGTTTAATTCCCTGCTGTTCTGAAAGGTTTGCTTTTGGGGGCATTATCAGCTTGTCATGTTGGTGTCCCTGAGATTCAAGCACTGCCTTACCTGCTGGGAAGCTGTCCTGATCAGTAACAGACATTCTATGTATCCATTGTTTGGGAGACACTCACATCCCAGCTAAATTCAGTTCAGTTCAGCTTTTAAAGGCAGATCTCGTAAAAAGTGGGAGATTAAACTTTGGCTCCTTATGTTGGCGTGCTCCCTCCTCCGATCTGCCTCAGATACAGGCCCAGATCCCCCCTGCCCCCCAAGACATCAGCCTCAGAGTGAGCATCATGCTCCGTTGCCCTTAGTACCTAGGTCTTTGCAGGATAAGAGCACATCAGAGATTCTAAACGCTGCTACATCTAGGAAGTCTGTAACATCATCAAACTTTTCTTTACCACCTCTAGTACCTAAACAGGTGATCCAGACTGCAACATTGATACCTCTACACAGCTAGACATGTACATCTAGACAGATACTACCACCAACACCTTCAGTATCAACATTGTTTACTGTGGAGCCCTGTCTAATCCAGATGCAGATTCATGCACAAGAAGTTCAGATTCTACAAGGACTTGTAGTGTCTGATGAGCCAGAGTCTCCACTATGAATGGGTATCTAACAGAAGTCAGTATTGAGATTTGCAGGATCTCTGAGGCCTTACCTTTTTCTGGAACCTTCTGGTTCTATGATACCATTCCATCAAGCAGACAGTGATCTGCTCCTCCTCTATACTATACTGCGGACACTTCTTTAGAATCCTGTAGTGATGCGGGACTCACCCCTGCGGCAACTCCTGCTGGTTGACTCTGGGAATTAGCTCATCCAGCCTCCGGAACACTCTCTGCAGGCTGGTGTCCCACTGCTGCTTGGCCCCCATGTCCCTGCCGGTGCCCCTTGTCTTTGGGGTGCTGCCCCCCTGGCAGTATACCCCTCAGTCTCTGGGTCTCCCCTCCCTGGGGAACTCCCACCTGCTATCCCCACCTCGCCTCAGTCATAGGCTACTGCCAGTCACCAACTCGCCCCCGTGCCCTGGGGCAGACTGCAGTGTCAGCCACTCATCATAGGCAAGGTTAAGTCTGGACCTGCTACCTCTCTCTGCAACCCAGTGCCTTTATGGGGCCTTGGACAAGGCCCTGCAGCCTGGGGAGTTGCCATCCTGGAGCTCCCCAGCCCCCCTGGCCTTTCCCTAGCCCTGCCTCACTCTAGCACCCTGAGCTTCCCAGCAGCCAGGCCCTTCTCTCTCTGAAGGCAGAGAGAGACTGCATGTGCTTTTGGCCCACTGCTGTCTTATAAGGGTCAACTGGGCCCTTATTAAGACAGTTTCGGCCTGATTGGGGCATGGCAGCCAGCTGAGGTTGCTTTACCCAATCAGCCCCGCTTTTCCTTCCCTGCCACAGCCCTCTCCCTGGGCTGTTTTAAGCTTTTTAAGGCAGGAGCAGGTGACCATCCCGCTACAATTCCCATATCGCTGTACAGGGATCTCCTACTTACCACCATAGAGACATCTTTCCAGGCACCTTATCTGAGAAAAAGCCCAAAGGGCAAGAGAATCTCTTGCCCCTTCTCCTGTGTATTAGCAGCATTGGATGCATCCCCCTCTACCTTATGGTCCTCAGTGGCCATATTGGGTCCCATGGGCAACCTTCCATCAGCAATATTGAGGGGTATTAGCTTCTCCTGTGGGGAATATTGTGAAAGGCAATTGCGTGCTCCGTCTCTCCCTCTTAAACAACCACAACTTCGTGAGGAGCTTTTTGAAGAGCAAGAGACTAGAATGGATAAGGATGTGACACCACAAATTCATATCTCTTCATCTTCTCCAGACGTAGTTGTGATGCCTCCTCCACTCTCTTATGCCAAAGATTTTAAACAGTTTTAGGAGCTGACTAAATAGATAGCTGCCTTGCTTCAGATCCCATTGAACAAGTTCCAAGAGTCACAACATAAGCTCTTGGATATACTCCACCTGGCAACTTCTCACTGAGTAGCTTCGCCAGTAAAAGAGATTCTGCTGGATCCTGTCAAAATGATCTGGTAGACTTGAGCAAGCTGATTAAAAGTACTATGTTCCTCCAAAGACTTCTGAGTTTTTTTATTTTCACACTCTTCTCCGAGTTCTTTGGTTGTGTGAAAGCTGTTAATGAGTATGGTAAACAGCACCACACTGAATCCTATGCCATATAATAACATCAGAAGCATCTTGACCTCTTTGGGCTTAAAAACTACTCTTCCTCGACACTGCAGTTTAGAATAGCAAATTATCAGGCTCTGATGGCAAAGTGTGATCAGACCAATTACAGCAAATTAAACACTTTTATTGATCATCTTCTCCCAGATCATCAGGAACAGTTTCAGGCCATCAAAACTGAGGGTTGGTTCTTAATGAGGACCATACTACAAATCTCCCTGGATGCAGCCAGCAGTGCATCTTGTTCTATCTCTACTACTGTCATCATGCATTAAATATCTTGGCTGCAGCTATCAGCATGTCTTAGGGAGGTCTAAATATCATAGCAGATCTTCCTTTTCACACTGAGACTTTTCAGTGAGTCCAGCAAAGAATCTTGCACACCTTAAAGGACTCAAGGGTCACTCTGTATAAACTCTATAAATGAAAGACAATGTAGTAGATCACAAAGGGCACAGAGATCCATCTGGTCCAATTCTCCAGCTTTCATAGACCCTAAGAAAAGACAGATATCAGAAGAAGAGACCACCTGCTACGACCACTACCACCACCCAACCCTTATTATCATCGAAATGTCAATTTAATTATCTGATTGAAGGTCAAGAACCCGTCCTACTGTGGAATATTCAGCAACACCACACTACCCATCTTCCTCCCTTTGGTGATCATCTCTCCCATTTTTGACCTGCGTGGGAGAAAATTATACAAATAACAGATTATAACATTGGGTAACTCCATCCATTTCTCCTCCATCGTGCCATCCCACCCAATTTTCCTTGTCTCTCCTCAGGGATTCTTGTCACAAACATTTACGGAGACAGGATTTCCCTTCTGTACGTAGGAGCCATAGAACCAGTTCCAGTTCACCGCAGAAGAAGGGGATTTTATGCCAAGTATTTTCTGGTTCCATAAAAGAAGGGGGCATGGTGACCAAATCCAGTGCACTTTCTAGAAACATTCAGTATATTTTAGGAAATTTTGTAAAAATAAATAAATATGGAGAGCTGAGACCTTGTCTACAGTACAGGTTACTTTGGTGTAACCCCTGAGCGACGTAAATTACACCGACCTAAGAGCAGGTGTAGACAGCAGTATGTTGGCAGGAGAGCTTCCCCCACCGACATAGCTATCACCTCTCGTGGAGGCAGGAGTTATTAAATCGATGGGATAACTCTCTCCTATTGACTTAGTGCGTTTCCACCACAAGCTCTACAGTGGCACAGCTGTAGGGGTTTAGTGTAGATGTGGGTTTAGTGTAGATGTAGCTTCAGACACCATGTAACAGGAAAAATTACAAAGGAACCTTTGTAAAAGAATCTTCACTCCAACATTTAACAGGTATGACTCAATAAGCCTTTTCCCCTTAGATTCTTTTCCCTAGAAAGAAGCAAATATTGGAAAAAGAGATAAAATGAAGGTCCAAGCTTTTACGTCTTCTGAAGTATTATCATGGAAAAATAAGGAACAATTGCAAAGGGAATATCTTCTTTAGTATAGTTGTGCTAGCTAAAACATACCTTTTTAGTGAAAAATTGCTGCTTGGAAACATTCTCCTTTTTATAATAAAGTTATAAGATTGTATACCTATGTAAAACTATCACAAAAGGAAAAAAAATAATTAATATGGGTTTCAAGAGCCAGACATCATCTCCAGTATGCAAGCTCTGGTGTTGATATTGACAACTACATCTGTCAACCCTGTGCTTTTACCTAGGGTAGATCAAATTTGTATCACTCCTCACTAGTTCTGCAGTTTGCCATGGTTATGGTTATGGTTAAATAACAATTTCAGAAGCAATTAAGTTACTTCTGTCAAAATTTCTTCTCAAATGATTCAGAGTATCCCAACTGGGCTTCAGTTAGTCTCTGACAATCAGCATTATATAGTCATAGACTCAGCCATGCAGGAAGAAAGCGAAGAGGGAAGGCATGTGGTTTAATTAGTCACTTAACACATCTGGGAATACCCAGCAATAAATCGTACAGTTCAGGTCATTGTTCTTTCCTTAATTGTTTACAGTTATCTTGGTCCCAGTCCATTGCGGGACACCACCACTCTCTCCTCAAATGAGGGTAAAGGAGGGCTGAAAAAGAGGAGGCGGATTGTTTTCCTATTGTACTGGATATTAGGAGCCCCAGCTCCTCTTTTTCCAGCTTCCTTAGGGGATGCCATCCCTTAAATCCTCTTCCAATTCCTGTTTATCAGGGAACCATATCCCCTCTGTAATGAGTACCTGCACTGGACACCTGCCACCAGCTGCATTTGCCACATCTTGACCTATCCTCCGTATGTACTTTGCCCTGACTTGCTGTGAGGAAAGCAAAAAAAAAAAAAAAAAGCCAGTCTGGTGGTGAAGCAAAAATTCCTTCCAAGGAACTAGTACAATGTTTGCAGCAGATGATGATAAAGACCAGTCCTATTCTGATCTCATGGGTGAGAAGTTGGATGCTACTGATTGGTGTTTGATGAGAGTTCCTTCCCAAATGTACAGAGTATAAATACTTCCCCCTCCTCTGGTGCACATGGTAGGTCAGTGCTGCCACATTGTCCATCCACTTCCTGTCCCCCCACCCCTTGGCTCTGCTAAAGTAAGTCCATCCCTTTTCCTCCTCCCTAGTAACCCAATTGCAGTGGGAACCTTAAAAGGAGCCCTATCCCTTTTTTCTTGCTGGATGGACAAAGACCCACCACATTAAGTTGTGGTGAGGACATTTGGTTAAAATCACTGTAAGCTATTATACTAAGATGTTCATAATGATCTCTTCACCAAACTAAGGGGGAAAATATCTCCTGATGTCATGTAGGATTTTATTGCAAAGCCGATGTTATGCTGTTACTGGAGAACTCATAAAATAAATCATGCATACATAAACTGCTGTGTATTATTTGTAAAAGATTATTTATTGGGCTGGAATTGACTCTACTTAAGCTTTTATCTGACGTTTGAATGCAGGTTTAAAGCCAGGACCTGTGACTTTCTTACTTCAGAACAAAGTTTATAGCAGGGGCAAGAATAGATTTCCTAGGATTTCTGTAGTAGTGATAACGTGAGACTGTCTCAAATTCCACACCTACAGCATCACATGTCAGCTTGTAGAATTTCAAGAGCACTTCCTTACCAGAATTCCATCACTCACTAGCCATTACATTTATCTAATCTGTTCAGTACCCTTAAATACACAGAGCATGGGTGAACATTATATGTCATAACTAAATGCTGCTAGAAATAGAAAACACAACAAGATTAATCCCAAAATAGAGGACTTTTTTCACACTGAAGTCCTGAACAAGTGGAAAATGTATCCTGTCATATTTTAAACGTGGTCTGTCTTCTATTTAGTTTAGTGCAAAATTCCAATTACAGTATAAGTATGAGTTTAGTTATTGGCCAGCTTCCATTTTAAACATTTATTTTCTGACAGATGTATTTAGTTTGTTGAGCTAGTGTTAGATTTAAACAGTTTAAAACACAGAGTATTGTCAAATTAATGTCAATTAATGTCATTAAAATCTTACTAAAAGCTGGAGAGTTCTCTCTGAGAAAAGATTACTTTTGATTGTTCCTGTGTGTGAAAAGTATTTTCATAGGGAATGTTTTTTAAGTTTATCCAACTATAATAATAAAAAAATAGTTTAGGAATATTTCTCCATTATACTAGATTGAGAAAGTGGGGGAGCCACTTGTACACTTGTAAGCATTTGTACAAACATAAGTTCTGATCCTGCAGAATCACATCCATGATTTGTTGCTTTATGTCCAATATGGTGAAGATGAATAAGATGGAGTAGTAATAAAACTTCAGTGAGAGATCACAAATGACATCAGCCCTACCAAGACACTCTACTTTTACGTTGATACTACCATGTATAACTTCTGTAACAGGGAAGATTCATCTCTTGAAGAAGCGAGAGAGATCCCAATTTTTGCCTGTAAAATAGAGGCCATTGCAACACTGTTTCTATGTATTTTAATGTCCTTTATTAGCGGAAATCAGGATTTACTATGTTGAGCTGCTCTTCATTGCTGAGACTTCGTCAGTTGCTCATAGTATCTCGCTGCTTCCTGAAGTTAGTGTTGACATACTTCAGTCTTTATATATAAATCCATTAGCCAGATTTAAGGCACATGTGCAACCAGGGAGCCTTCCCTTTAAGCGTTCTGGTACTTATGTACCTTCAATCTGTCTAATGGATTTATTACCATGATGTAAACTGAGGAAATGCCATGCTCTGTATACCTGAAAGGGACTGTTTCGGACTTTAGAATGGAGGAAGAGGAGGGGGAAAAGTGGTCCCAGCTTCTAGATTTCCCGAAGAATTATGTCTAATTCCTCTTCCCTCTCCACATCACATTGATAATTTTTATAGGGAACTGATTCACTGTCTAGCTGAGGGATGAGATATTTCTTTAATTTTGGCTTATAAGTGTTCCATAAATTTGACACTTTTCAACCTAAGAGTAAGAGGAATTATTCTGCTATATTTTCACGAGTCATTGTGATGCTTGACTTTCAGAGGAATGTGTAAAAAGTTGTTAACTAACTCTGTGTAATTGTGACTTTCTCTTAGTTTAGTACTTCTATCTATTAACTTAATGGTTCTAGACATTTAACATTAGTTCTTACTTACTTACTTTAATCAGTGTAGTTTTATGTTTAAAATGTAGTCCTTGAAAACCTGAATCCTTTTACTATTTTAACTTCAAC
Organism: Gopherus evgoodei; assembly: GCF_007399415.2. NCBI lineage: Eukaryota > Metazoa > Chordata > Testudines > Testudinidae > Gopherus > Gopherus evgoodei. The sequence continues at coordinate 107,586,614 of NC_044325.1, read as the reverse complement.
ATTTTTTGTCCTTGTCTTGTCCTTATGGGTATGCTCTTGGGGTTTGCTCTCCATTTCTCCTTCTGTGCCTTATGGGAGAGAGCCTGTCTTTTCCTGTCTGTCCAGAATAAGGCATCTGAATGCATGAATACGTACCAATATTATTTCCCCCACCCCCCGTTGTGTATGTGCATGTGTTATATTTCAGTCTTGTTTAGTATGTATGCTGTAGATATCCTAATAACAATTGTTTAAAATAAAAAATAAGACTCTCAAAACTCTTCTGTGTCTGTTAGCAGTGACAGCCATCAGACACCAGCGTAAGATTGTGGTTTTCTTTCTTGCGTGTTCGACCTCCTACTAATAGATATCTGGAATACATTTGAATGTTATTCTGACCAATTTTACATTCTCTTAACTCTTTTGAGAGTCATGGTTTGTTGGTAATAGCACAACACCTTTAGTCCTCATTCTCTGAGGCTATATATGTAATTTCTTCAGTCTTTGAAGGTAGAAACTGCCATATACATATTGCTTGCTGCTTATACAGTTTGTTAGGCAATAGTGTCCTGCACTCTCTTCCAGTTGCATGGTGAACATGGCTACCCTGAGAGAGAGTGTAATAGAATTCTATGGGAGAAAAGACACATCACATTAATCAGGATATACAGGTGAATGAAGACAAAGTTCAATTTAAGCAGCAGGCTTCAGCTTTATTAACTTAACCCTCAGAAGCATGTCTCATCTCCTGTGACTCTCATGCACCAGGCATTTAAGTGTTTTCAGTCCAAGACTGCATGGCTCACACTCTACAACCTCATAACTTGGGGTAAACCCTCTTCAGCCTATCCTTAGGACTCAGCTCACTTCTGAATCCTCCCATCCTCCCCACTCCAAGGAGGGCACAAGGATAGCAAAGAGGGACCTCAATCTGCAAAGCCTCCTCCCATACTCACAAAGTCCACCAGCAAAATTCCAGGTCTCTTACTTCTGGGAGTTGGCCCTTTTGGCCTTTATCCACACTAGACAGTGGCAGCGAATTGCAATGAACCAAACATTCCTACAAATGACTAATATTAATTTCTAAGTCCTACTTCTTTTTAACAAAACTGTGCTTCCATTTTACTGTGAGGAAGGTGAAATAACCCAACAGGCCTCTGCCAGACTGCCACAATGGGAAAAATTTGTTCTTGATCCCAAAACAGGTGCGTGGTCAGACTCTGTGCATCCAAAACCACAGCTACTATACTACAATTATAAGGAGGGAGGGTAGGCAGCTGAGGTGCCCCCCAAAACCTCAGTAGAGGTTTAAATTAATGGTGAAGTTAGGGGGATGTGAGAGGCCAGTCAGCTTCCCTCTTTGCACTACCCTCTCTCCCATCCTCCCCTCCCCTTGGCTGGCCAATAGGATGTGGACGGCCTTGGAATCCCAGGCATGTGCTGTCCTCCTCCTTTCTAAGCTGTCCTGTTTAACACACTGCTGGTCCGATCAACCTTCCTGCCTAGTGAGATGGGAGATGGCAGCCAACAGACTTGCACTAGAACAAAATATGTGAAAGAGCTGTCTTAAAGGAAATAAGAGGGCTCCCTTGTAGTGGTCATGTAGGTGAGTGAAAGGCCATGTTCAAATGTTTGCAGTCCTTCTGGGGAAAAAGGAAGGGAAGGGAGCAAGTTGTGTACAAAACATGAAGTGCTGAAATAGTGGGGAAACCCCCTTATTCTAGAATAAGTTTGCACATGATTGAAGTGAGAGTCTGATGTTAACACTAACTCAGCAATTTTAGAGTATATAACAGATCATGTAGCTTCACACAAGATCAAACATATTCTGTTCTGTCAAAACTGTTTGTATTTCTAAAGCCACGTATGATGGTAGGTTATTTTTCAGTGTAGAATAACAAGTGGGAAAAGACTTTATCAAAACAGAAGTTCAGCTATAAGAGTTATATGTGGAATGTAGCTTTTAAAATAAAAGGCATGTTTGTTTTATACATATGTATATGTGAATGAAAATGTCACTCGGTTAAAAAATGCTTTTATGTAGTTAGTGTTTGTGTGTGTTGATACTAGCTGTAGTTTGTCCAAAAACTGTGAACAGTTAAATTACTAATGTGCTCATAATATTTATTGCATAAGCCTACAAGATGAATGGAGTTTTATAGTCAGTTCCAGTGCTTGGAAATACAACAAAAAAAGAGGGAGATTCATTGATTCTGTCATTAAATAAATATGACCAAATAAAACCAAAGCTTCTCAAGCCAAAATAGAGGATTTTTGAAGTACTAACTAGTATAGAGAAAACTTGAAAATTGCTGACCTCATTTACGATTCTGTGAATAGCTGTCAGTTGCTGTTAATTCTGTTAACAGTAGCAGATGAGTTCTGATTGTCTACTTTTGAAGTGCATTTATAATGTAACACACAGGAAATATTGTAGCTTGTTTCAGGAAGGAGCATCTGATGAGACTTAGTAATTTAGGTACCATGTCTTTATGGAACTGTGGGTAGGATCTGACTAAACATAACTAGACTAGAATAATGAAAACACACATTTGATATAAAATTATGTACATAAGAACAATAGAAATGTCACAGTGTTGAAGTTTAATACTTAGCTGCTGGCAGTTGGATATATCTAAATATCTCAAATAGTTTTGGTTTTAAGATGGCACATGGACGCTTTTTGTATGCAATAACATTTGAAATACAATACCATGTGCTTTAATCATTCAGTAAATGTTGCTAATTATCATCAAGTGTAGTGTTTTTGCAGATAATTTAGTGCTTTTTAAAGTATATTGTAAAGGTCTTAACATGCAATACAATTTATTCCTAAAATGCCAGTTTAAGAAACATGTATGGTAAGATTTGTATTGTGTTTCTTCTAAACAGATTGCTTCATGATATGGTCTGGGAAAATTGGCTCACTTAAACAATTCTTGCTAAAAGATCCATTAGTTTGTTTTGTATTGTGTTCACAGCAAATAAAATGCATGAAGTAAGGTTGGAGCTTTTCATTTTACTCCTATTATTGGTATGAAAAACAGAACAAAATGCTGCAATGTTTTTTTAATGATATGAAAAAGAGGGAAAGGAACTACACAGCATCAACTGATCTAAAATAAAATTGCAAAGTGACATTAAAACTCAACATTTGTCACACTGCAGTGGTTATAGCAGTGTGAGATCTATTTTTTGTACAGGAGGATACTGTGAGAACTCTTAACTTTTTTTTAAGGTAACCACTCAAGTTATAATAAATCTTTAGGCTCAGAATAATAGTTTTGTCTAATTTGTCTTTGCTTTTTGCTTTTCCAGGCTGTCCACACAGGGATGAGGGCATACATTTATAATAAGAGTTCTGTTATTGGCTGTCAGGCAGAACATTCAGGAATGCGCACATACTACTTCAGTGCAGATACCTTAGAGGATATGAATGACTGGATCCGTGCCATGAATCAAGCTACTCTGATGCAAACACGTTCATCACTGAAGAGGCAAGTTTAATATGTTACTAACTTGCAGCTAAAAACTTGTTTCAAAAATCAAGAGTAGTGAGTTAAAATATATTTTTAGAAGCAGGAGGATACTCTGTTTTCATTTTAACTTTTTTAATCAGTGAATAAGGCGTATACAATTCATTCGGATTTTAAAGAAATTTGTGGGTTTTTTTATAGTGGTCCTACATTAGTATACTTAGATGCTAATGAATCAACAAGCTAAGGAGCACAAAGTAAAGAAAACCCTAGGTTCAAAATTGTTTTGCCAGCATCAGTGGTGCTGGTACACAAAGAAAGTACTAGGGCTTGTCCACATCAAGACTTCGTATGCAGCAAGCCGGGGTCTGAATAAAATTACAGCTCACTAGCCTGTTGTGTATTAAGTCACTCTGTGGACCCTGCTACTGGATTCTAAAAGAAAATAGAGTGCAGTATGTCACAGCATACTGTGCAACTTTTAGAATGCTGTAGCAGGGTCCAGACAGTGACTTAGTGCGCAACAAGCTACTGCGCTATAGATTTATTCACACCCTGGATTGTTGCACACTAAGTCTCTGTGTGGACAATGAAATGAAGCAAGTTTAAAAAGAAAAAAATAGGACAAGAAAAACTTTTGGAGAGAAGTGGAATGGGGATACTATTTTCAAATTTCTAAGAGAGGTATTCTAAAGAGTAGAGTGTAAAAACCAAAATATAAGAGAAGGACAAATATACTTATCAACTTTAATTTTCCCATGCTTTTCAGTTATGGAATTAAAGTGTATAGATACATCTTGCAAACTAGTATTAGTTAACATCTTGACTTACTATATTTTCTAACGCTGCGTTTTGTAACATTTTGGGGGAGGGATATGCTCTATGTTACATAACTAGCACGTTGGACTCCTGGTCTGTGATTGGAGCGCCTAGGCACTACTTTTTCTAAAGTTCATTTCTGAAGTGCTGAAATTCTGAAGTCCAAGAAAAAGCAATCATTGAGCAGTAAACTTCAAAAGAGGCTGGGATGAGGAGCTAGCAGTTGAAAATGCTCTCAGAGACCAGAAAAATTCTGTTTTGGCTCAGGCAGGACATAAATAGACAAAAAATAAGAAAGACTCCATTTTTAAGACCATCCCTTATGATGCTTGGTGATGGATCAGAAGAAACTATGAACTCTACAATAGTAATAAATGTTTAAGATTATCTCATACCTTAAATAATACTTATTTTCTTTTTTGTGATGTTAGTAAAATGCCATCTTAAAGGAATTTCCCTCAATGTTCACATCAAGGATATATAATATTTACCTTCCTTTTATTCTTTTTTTCTGTAATTTTTAAATTAAATACCTCTTTGGAGGGCTCTGACTGATATATGGATATACAACGTAAAGAGGTTGTTTAGTTATATATGTTTATTTCAGGTAAAAGATAATAAAGAAAAAACTTATTAACTGTTGAGTTGCTGATATGACACAAAGGAGGAGCCATAGTTAAAGATTAATTGTTCTTACAGCTGGTCGCCAAACGGGGGACAAACGGAGAGGCAAGAGCAGTTTGTCCTTAAGAGGCAAACTTTAAAAAACCATCACAGAAATAAAAAATTGATAGTCAGAGTGTAATAGCAAAATGCAGTCAGCAACAAAATACTGTTAATGTTGGCTCAGTATATGACGTGTAGGTCTTTGTTACAGCTTATTCAAATGTTAATTGATTTTAGTCAACTTTCACTTCCTTCCTCTGTTTCATGTATACTCATTACTCATTACATAAATTAGTGGGACCTGAGAACACTCAGCGTTGATCTATCTCATCCTCGCTGCCAGAGTGCAGCTTTGATGGGTCTGGAGGGAACGGGGACACCTCCTGCCTTCACAGTCTTTCCCCTACTCTCCCTGCCATTGGACAGTGTAGCATTGCGGGGCTGGCTGATTGGCTCTTACCTGCTGGGATAGATAGAATGGGGTAGTTTCTCTTTCCCTTTACTGCTGGTAGTAGCCAGTTTGAGTTCTTTTGCTTTCTGCTGATGACTCATGAGTTTGACTGTGTTCGAGACCTGCCTTTACCCACCCATATCTAATGAGCTTGATCTCTTTTGATAGGGGGCTAGGTTGATGGCCATACTTTGTTTGGGGTCTGGAAGGGATTTTTCCCATATGGCAAAATTGGCAAACTGTTGACTGGGTTTTTTCACCTTCCCTCCAACATCTTGGAGGTCAAGTTTGGGAGCTTTCAATTTCATTGTTGCAACTTTAGCAGGTTCCGGTACAGTTGGTTGGTTAAAAAGGGTTCGACATGAGGTTCCTGTAACACAATGGGATGCTTGTGCATGGTTCCATAGCACAACATTGTTCAGTGAAGGGGTATGTCTCCATGTCTGTTCAGTGTGTGACTCCCTTCATCTTATTTCTCCTACCTCCAGGAGGGGATCTCAGAGGATCCAGCCAGGATCTCAAAGCCTTTTTTAAACATATTATGATGTATATGTCTTATTGTTTCACAGCATGAGGGAAGGTGTGGTACACAATGGCAGGCAGAGGGCAATTTTCAGACTGGGAGAGAGGGACTTGTATAAAGGACTGTGATGCCTAGATTTGCTTCTCCAGCAAACCCTGACCTGCCTGTCTCCCAGGAACCACAAATCTTGCCTTCTCTTTGGCACATCCTCATTTTCTTGACACCACCTCCTGCCCCGAATGGCCTAGGAAAAGTTCTAGGAGTATAGAATTAGGGTCTTGGATACACACAGAAGTTGCAGTTTTTAAATTGATTTAGTCAAATTGGTGCAACCCTCTGTTGACCACTCTTTAACTTGATTATATCTATGTAAATCATGTGTAAACAGATTTGCATATCCACATACAGGTTTGCACTACTTCAGCTAAATGGATTTAAAAACTGATTTTGTTGAATCACTGCATCTTTTGTGTGGAAACAAATAATCCTAGGTTTAGCTAGTTGACAGAAATTCACATTTGAATTTTTCGAGGAGGGATCTCAAAACCCTACTGAAAGTGGTAATGAAAATTAGGGAAGAGTTACTGACAAGTTTTAAGTTCAGATACAGATGTAAATGCATAGAAATGCAGGTGATAACTATTTTTTTCTGAAAGATATTGGCCCACTTCACTAGTAAGCATCCTACACAATTTCAGAAACATTTGTGCCAGTCTTTTAAGTTTTATTAAGTGTAGAACAAAGGAAGATGTAAGAGACAGGAGATATCCTCTAGCCTGCTGAAGACTTCCCTATCTAACCTGGGGTTGGTGGGTGAGGGGAGGACTAAATCAAATAATAACTGTTTGTCTTTAGCTGCTTCCAGTTTTTCCCTGTTCTTACAATTGATTTAGTACTACTTTTCTACATTTTGACTTTGGCAATGTATTCCTTTTCTTACATCTATTCTGAAAAGAGAACTGTTTTTATACTGAGAGCTGATCCTGTTCTTAACCCTTAGGCTCTGAGGATTAAAATTTCACAGTGCAGTTTCCCAGAAGTACTGCACCTAGTGCTTGTTTTTGGCAAAACTCTCAAACAATAAACAACAGATAACCTTCAAATTCCAGAACCCTTGTGTTTTCCAGTTAATTATTGTCAGACGCAGTTTTAACAGTAGCCATACGTATATCCTGTAATGAGATTACTTTTATTTTTCTTTTTTTAGGTATAAATAACAGACTTACCAGTAACTAATCTTTTTGCTCTGGAATCTAGCTCCAAAACTGTGATTTTGGTTTTGGCTGCATGCTGATTCCCATTATGTGCCATATATACTTGTTCATAAGCCGAATAATTTTGGTAAAAAAGTGATGCATCAAAGAGCAGGGGTTGGCTTATAACAGGTCTACACCAAAATTTGATGATTTTAAACTCTATTGAATCATTGAATTGAATATCTAATACATTGTCATTTTGTTTACCTGGAGCATCTACAGGCATGGAGCACCTCAGTACTCTATGGCTGCAGTTCGCCGTTCCCAGCTAATGGGAGCTGTGGAAAATGGTACACCACTTCCCGCAGCTCCCATTGGCTGGGAAGGGCAAACCGCAGCCAGTGGGAGCTGAGGAGCTCTGTGCCTGTGAATGTTCCAGATAAACAAAACATTCTGACCCGCCAGCGGCTTACCCTGATGGGCCAGGAGCCAAAGTTTGCCAGCCCTTGAACTATAGAGTTGGCTTATAAAAGGTCATACAGTTTTTGCTATTTTTACCTAACCATCTTGGGAGAGTCAGATTATAATTGAACGGGCTAATGAACAAGTATATACGGTATGTTCTTTGTAAGTTACGGCTAGGAACAATTGAAAGGAAAAATATCAGAGAGGCCCTGCAAATTTTACATACTGATTCCATTTTTTCACCCATATTTAACATTGAATTGTGAAGGAATAAATCAGAGAGTGAAGGTAGAATAACATTTCTGTGAAGGAATTAATATTCAAAAGATGTGTACTTATGTAATTCTCTGTCTGAAAAGCAATTTGGAAAAATAAGAAAAGGACCATCTTTATTTGAACCTGTGATGGGATGACCAGGCCCAGAGGCTCCTTGCTGGAGACCTCAGGGTATAGGCACACCCATCCCAGGAAAGGAGCAGTGGAGCTAAATCCTCTGAGCAGCCTAGAGAGACTGTTCAGGAAGCAGCCAATCAGAGAGGCTGCAGGGAGCAGCTAATCATTGCCCAGAATGGCCATATAAAAAGGAGCTGCAGTGCCAGTGACAGGCAGTTTCTGGCTGGAGCCAGAGGAAGGTGATTAGTGCTCCTGGCTGGCCAAAGGGAACTGCAGCACTATGGACAGCTCAGTACTGGCAGGGTCCAGGGGAGTGAGAAAGAGCTCCAGGCTGGCTGTGGGCCTGAGCACAGAAGAGCCTTGTGCTGAGGGTGAAGCATCGGTGAAGGCTGGGGCTGTGGGGAAGTGGCCCAAGGAATTGAAGGTAGTTTTGTTAAAGGGACATAGTGGCATGAGAATCCCTGGGCTGGGACCTGGAGTGCTGGGTAGGCCTGAGTCTTCTCCCCACCCCAAAGGTCACCGGGGAAGCGGCCTACGATTGAACAGCGATAAATCCCCGGAAGGAGAAATGAACTGTTAAGCGGCCCAGCTGGCGAGTGTCTGCACAGAGAGTTTTAGCCCAGAGCCCGAGCCCCACGAACCCGAATCAGGTGACTCGGAGCAGCTGCGGCTGTGCTGCTGATCTTTTATCCCTGTGTAACCATACACTATAAATCTAAACAAAAATTGGCGGGGAAAATCCCAAGAAAGTTAGTAGCATGTTGTCATAAACAGATAGCTAAGGGTTAATGTCTCTTTCACCTGAAGCACCTGACCAGAGGACCAATCAGGAAACCGGATTTTTTCAACTCTGGGTGGAGGGAAGTTTGTGTCTGAATCTTTTGTCTGTCTGCCTGCTTTCTCTGAGCTTTGGAGAAATAGTTTCTGTTTTCTAATCTTCTGTTTCTAAGTGTAAGGACAAAGAGATCAGATAGTAAGTTATATGGTTTCTTTTCTTTGGTATTTGCATGAATATAAGTGCTGGAGTGCTTTGATTTGTATTCTTTTTGAATAAGGCTGTTTATTCAATATTCTTTTAAGAAATTGACCCTGTATTTTGTCACCTTAATACAGAGAGACCATTTGTATGTATTTTTCTTTCTTTTTTATATAAAGCTTTCTTTTAAGACCTGTTGGAGTTTTCTTTTCTGGGAAATTTCAGGGAAATTGAGTCTGTACTCACCAGGGAATTGGTGGGAGGAAGAAATCAGGGGGAGATCTGTGTGTGTTGGATTTGCTAGCCTGATTTTGCATTCCCTCTGGGTGAAGAGGAAAGTGCTTTTGCTCCAGGACGGGGAACGGAGAGGGGGAGTCACTCTGTTTGGATTCACAGAGCTTGTGTCTGTGTATCTCTCCAGGAGCACCTGGAGGGGGGAAGGGAAAAAGGATTATTTCCCTTTGTTGTGAGACTCAAGGGATTTGGGTCTTGGGGTCCCCAGAGAAGGTTTTTCAGGGGGACCAGAGTGCCCCAAAACACTCTAATTTTTTGGGTGGTGGCAGCAAGTACCATGTCCAAGCTGGTAACTAAGCTTGGAGGTTTTCATGCTAACCCCCATATTTTGGACGCTAAGGTCCAAATCTGGGACTAGAGTTATGACACATGTAAATTATGACCATGCACAAGAAAGAAAATGTGACTGAGTTAGTAGTAACTGCTGAAGATGAAAATGCAGACATTTTATCAGAAAGGTACTCATATCCCTAACTCCAGTTGCTTTAGGTGGTGCTCTTTCAGTTAGCAATGATTATTTAATATTGTTTGTATTAGATGAGGTAGAATCTTTCATCATTCATTCCTGTTTTCAGCTTGCTTAGACTATGGTTGGAGAGCTGTGTATTTATTTAAACTATCAGTCGCTATTCTTGAAACACATGGGACTGGTCTTTGGAGATGAAGACAGCAGTGTGAGGAGAAAGATAGGGACTTCAAGTGGGAAAAAGGAGAGGTGGGAGCTTGGGGAAGGGTGGCAGTATCGAGATTTATTTGATAGGAGTAGGAGTTTGTAGGACAGAATTAATTTATTCATAAGTGGGACAGATTTACTTATAGGTGCAAAATTGATTTATTTATAGGGAGTAAAAATGTGCCAGTGGAAACTTAACATGGTTTTAGTCCTCAGGCGATTAGACATCAGGGCATTTTTCAGGCTCTCTTCTTCTTCATCCTGTAATGATGGGGAGAGCTGTACTTTGTGAATAGTGGAGACACCAGCGCCCAGGATCTGTCCAGACATTTGGAGCTGCTTGCTTGCCAGCCTTCCTTGTTTTGACATGGATACAGGAAAAGTAGGGGTACTTTGTGTGTGAGGGGAGGAATGATTCAGGGTCCCCTCCTCTTTAGGTTGTCTTTACTACGAAAAATGTGTGCTCTTAACACAAGCTAGCTAACTCGAAAAATTCTAGTGAAGACAAGGCAGTTTGTAGTTTTTGCCCAAGCTGACTGGGTGTAGGCTCTCCCAATGTCTCTTGAACCTGCTAACTTGTGTGAACACTACACACTGCTTTGTCTTCACTAGGATTTTACCTTGAGTTAAAAAAATACACTTTTTTTCCCTAGAGAATACAAAGCCTAGCTCTTTTACCATCTTGTTTCTTCCCCTGCTTCAGTAGCTGTGCCTGGATGATTGCCCTTTAAGCTATTGCAGGACTCTGAAGTGATAATGCTGCCTACATGCTGCCAATTTCCTGTGTTTACCTCTGGACCTTCCGTCCTTCTCTGTTCTTTCCTGTATACCTGCCCTTGCTATTTGAATCATATAATTACATGAGAGGGTGGCTCAATTGAATTGATCTTCCTCGACCTCCGAATACACTTGAACCAAGCCCTGAAAACTAGCTGCAATGGTGAGGCCCCTCAAAAAAAATTATTTTTTTTTGAGAATTGTCTCTTTATCCGTTTTTTTCACCCATCTCTATTTTTTTTCAAAAATTTTCAACAAAAAAGGGACAAATTTTATGCAAAAAAATGTGTCCTCATTTTTGACTAGCTCTATAGTGTTTAGAATCTTGTCAGCTAAGGGCTTGTGCAGAACTACAGAATTGCCCAGTTCTTGAATGGAATTTGTTCACACAATGGCACTTCAGCAGTGTAGATTCTGTCTGGCCCTTAAAGGAAAGTGAAAATATAGCTTTAGTCTCTTGAAGATGGAAATGTCGCAGTGACACCGGATAGTCTGGTTTAGGACCTCTGTGTCCCAAAATCTTTGAATTGATATAGCATTTAAAAAAACAGTTAGGTTAATATCTGTGCACTGCCAGTTAAAAAATATATCAGCCAAAGTTTGACAGATTTAATAAACAGAGACTCCAAGAAAAGTCGTCACAGCTAGGCTATTTACTTTGAAGCTTTACAGATGCTGATACCAAAAACTGACTATCAGGTCATATGGTTTCAGAGAAGATGAAGTGCTACTTAGAGATCAGTGACATCTTAATAAACTGCCAAAGAGGATTAAATGAGGAAAGTTAAAGATGAAGTGAGCTAGCTGTCAAAAATAACATAAACCAACAATAGTACCTAATACTTCCAATTATCAAATAACCTCAAAAGATATTCTGCTTTGGATTTTGGCAAGGTTTAGAAAAAAGGAAAATACCTAAAATAAAGTACTTAAAATAACATGTTTAACAATTTTGTCTGCGATAGTCTTGTTAAAATTTAGCCACCAAACTGAAGAAGGGTTAGAATGATTTCTCTTGCTTCTGATGGGACTTCATCTCTCTCTGGATATTGCTGTATCATTCTTATCAGAAATGGCTTATTCTTGGAGCTTATAAAAATACTTCTAAGAGAATTTTTTCCCCTTTGAAATGGAGAAGCTTGTACCACATGGCAGGTGTTTTCCTCTCTTCTCTTCTCTCCTCTCCTTGTTTTTCAGTCTACAACTTCTTCCCTCCCAACCCCTGTAACAAACAATTTTACATTTATAGAAGTTGAACACTATGCTGTGCTATCAGTATTTTCAGTTTATTTTTCAATAATGAAGTATAACTGTTTCTAGCAAAGTGCAGCTGAAAATAAGTTTCTCTGGTGTTTTCTTAGTAATGGTTTGTATAAATGGGGGAACAAAGGATTCTCACCCAGTCTTATCTGCAGTCACACACCCCTGGTACATCAGGTTATCACTAGCTGTAGAGGCTATTTTTGTGGGCTTCCCTTTCTACAATCTTAGGAAATCTACGCTGACTTTTCTTTTAAGATTTCACACTAAATTGGTGTTCACATAAGCACATTATTTTGATTGCAGAGAAACAGGAAAAGCGGATCAGCAAGCTGTTCCCCAAGCTAACCATGTGGATTCTCGCAAAGAGCGTGCAAAGGTGGATACTGCTGATATAAAAGAAAGTTATCAAAAAGCAACTGAAATCTTTGAATATGATAGGCATGAAGAGATAAGAAAAGAAGGAGAAGATGAGGAACGTTATGTCTTCAGAAAAGACATTCTGGAAGCTAAGAGGGGAAAATCTAAGCATCTGTTAACATCAGGGGAAGTTGATCAGTTTCCAGATTTAACAAGTGCATCTCGGCCCCAAGTTGCTCAGCCTCAGCCAATTGAGAAGAATGGGACGTTTCCTAGTTCATTAAACACTAGTGTTGGCCCAGTGGAGCAGAATGGTACCAGTTTCTATAAAAGAAAGTTTGTTCCCAGAGCAAATCCAGATAAACAGATGCAAAGGAAAAACAACATGACTCAAGTGGAGCAGTGGGTAAAAGTCCAAAAAGGAGACACAAAAAGGTTAGTAACAAGCCAGTCTTTAAATAGTTAATTGTGGTGTTCTCAAAATAAAGGAAAACAAATGACAGATAACTTGTTTTATACCGAGCAGAATGCTACCATATTAAGATAGTATGCAGTGACTACTATTAATTTTCTCATCCATCCAGTGCAGAATAACACTTTTAAAATATGTACTTTGAATTTTGGAAAAGTCAGTATGATACTGATGAAAACATTTTCCTTAAATGTGTTCACATTTTTATTGTCAACTGAAAAGAGACATTGGAATATGTTTATATTCTCTTTGAACATATTGGATGTTTTCTTAAAAAATTTGACCTGAATTTATTCAAAATTTAAGAGCCAATATGAAAAGACTAACTTTTAAAGTCCTCTTTTATTCGTGGACAAAATAGATGACAAGTTTTTAACCTGTTTTCCACTTAAAAACAAGAGAGAGAGAAATTTTAATCTTTTCCCCTTGTTTCTTTCCCCCCCACAATACTTGTATATGGGTCATGTTGGTATGTAACACATACATGAAATGCAATGTAACTGGATTCTTCAGTATTTTGGATGTACAATATGTCTAACGAAGCAGCACTAAAATGTCGCTGTGGCATGCAAGATGCATCTTGTTCCTTTTTAGTCTGTGAAAATTACATGAAATCCAGGGAGTTTAGGCAGATGGAATGCTTAATGTTTGTATTATCCGTAACTTACCAATGTTTTCATCTGTTTATTTTTCTTCAAGGTGTGTGTGCTCATATGTATTTCTCTGGTCTCTCTCTTTCTGGAAAGTGATGGTCTGATAAGTAATAGGTGTCTGCTTTTACTGATCCTGTGAGTTATTCCATGTGGAGTCCCAGTAAAGTTAGTTGGGGGCTATACGCTCACACAAGTCATCCCACATGGAGTTAACTTTTTAGGATCAGAGCCTTAGATATTAAAGGAAGCTTATGAAATTGAGATGAAATGGTAATATTGAATGAATAGGAGAAAATCAAATATGTGACTTGTGGGTGGGGAGGACTCAAATTGTGATTTAAAAAAAAATTAAATACATATTAAAATTGTTCATAATTCTCTGCTGGAGTTCCAGTAAGAGACTTCAGTTAATTAATAATGCAAACTATGTGAAATTCCAGTTTTCTGCTCCTCTCATTTCCTCTTCTGTCCACTCCTCTCCCCTCAAAAGTAACCAAAAAACAAAATAACTCTATCATCAGAGGCCTATATGGTGCCTTAATCTAATATTTTCAATAATTTTTAATTCTTTTATCATTCTGTTTTACTTGCCTATTTATTTGTTTGGGTGGATACAGTTAAAGGTAGGGGAAATTATGTCTTTAGTATTTTTTCCAGACATGCACTGTTGCTAATATATGCTATATAAATACAATGTACTATCTTCTTTTGGTGTCCTATACTAGCCACACAAGCATACAAAAAATTAAAAACATTATAATTATGATTAAAAATTAACACAACAGTTTAAAATCTATCAGTGTTATAGGAAGGCCACCGAAAACATCCCCTTACCCTCCCCCCCTCAAAAAAAATGTGGGTAATGGTCAGACTTGATTAGTACCTAACTAGGAGGCATTAGGAAAATTAGATTTCAGTTTTGCCTCTGAGTCAATATTATGCAAATTTCACAGCCTGGTGCTAGGGACATTGCAATTGCAGATGCCATCTTTTGAATGAGACATAAGACAACTGGATGTATTGTTACCATAAAGCTTTCTATGAAACGTTTTCTAGTGAGATGTGATGAAAAGTGTTATAGAAATTTAAGGTAGTAATATTAACTTTGAGAGATGGCCAGTGTAATTCATTTTTTATTTTAATTTGTTGGATTTGACCATGAACATCCCACTTCGTTTTATGTTGCTTCCCAGTCCATGGATTATGCTGTCATTCAGTAAATTATAATGATAAGTCTATAGTATATGATTTGCAGAATGCACTATTTTGGGGGCAATAAATCTGATGCCTATTTCTTAAATGTATATACCTATCATTTAAAAAAGTAATATTTATAAACATTAGTTTTTTATTTTAAATTTTAAAAATCTCATAATTGCTGAAGCATGAAATACATGTGAAGTTGCTTCCTGGCTCAACTCAACAAACCAAGACCCTAATTCTGCAATGTGATGCATGCTAGTGAACTTCATGCTTGTTCACAGAGACCTATTTATATCACTGGTTTCAGAGTAGCAGCTGTGTTAGTTTGTATCCGCAAAAAGAACAGGAATACTTGTGGCACCTTAGAGACTAACAAGTTAAATTTGTTAGTTTCTAAGGTGCCACAAGTATTCCTGTTCTATTTATATCACTGAGACTCTGTGTGGGCTCTAGGAGTCCATCTGCATAATTATTGTAGGCTCAGGATCAACACTTCAATATCTAGAAGGTGGCATAAGACCTTTTTAAAAAGATACTCTTCCTCTCATTTCATATAGTGCCCATAACTGGTTCTATGCCATTGATACATTTTGGCTTTCAGTAACGCACCCTTGTAAAGTAAGACATCCAAAAAGATTATACAGGTTGAAAATGACTGAGATAGAAAGTTTTAAAAGATATTCCCAGGAGGTTAGTGATTTTTCTTTTAAGTAATTCCAAGTGAGGGGCTCCCCCATCCTGTAGTCATTCAGAGGTGATGCTCCAGCCTTCAATCTGAAGACTTCCGTGCACAGGCAGACATGGTGAATACAGAACTTCAGAATAATCTGGTCTTTGGGGGGCGGGGGGTTGGTTTTGTTTTTAATTATTTTATGAGTCAAACCCAAGCTAAACCTGTTTAGTACTTTCCTATTAAACACACTCATGCTGAGCAATATCCTCCCCTTTCAAATATAGCAAGAAATAATTCCTGTTGCAGAGAACTTTTCCTGTTCCTGGCTCTTTTCGTTAAGAGCCATACTTTTCTTGTTCAAGAGCTTCTGTGCGTTTGCACTTACGAGATTTCGCTCCACTGGTATCAAGCTGTAGAACTGCCTTGAACAACTGTCCCTGTTGAGGGGATTTCATAAGCATTCTCACACAAGAGTGAGAGTCATCACCCTACTTTATATAAGGGTGTTCACACCCTCACCTGCCTCACATTGTTTGCTTCTGCTTTAGAAAGTGAACAGAATTTGCTTTGTGTCCTTACGATTTGACCTCCCTTTAGTCTGGTTTAAAACTTTATTCTAAACTGTTTATAATAGTATAAGATAACTAAGAGTGAATAGCCCTTCACCTGTACTGGGAGCCTTCAACACCTTATCGAGAATAAATCTGGCCTTGAGCCATGTAAAGGCTTTGTGAGGTGTGCATCTTGTTTGGCAGTCATACCAGAGGTGTCCTGTGCCTTCTATGTCTTAGAGAGACCCACTCGGTAACCCAGTATATGATTTGCTACACCTACCCTCAGGCTCATCTGGCTTCTCAGTGTTATAGCCTGATACCTCAGCAGGCCTGCTGAGGAAACTGAAACCAGTCTCTGTGCCAAGCTCCTCTTACACAGGACCCAAGACACACGTTTACTGCTCCATCATCAGTGCTGCCTTCTACTACTGTCTCAAGACTGCGATCTTCTTGGCCCTGTACTGGCAGGGAATCCTTCATCCAGCACAACCAGAGCATCTATTTTAGGCCTCATTAGCCCTGATGCTGACACAGGAAGTGCCCACCTCAGTGCCTACTCCTCACCTGGCATCATTGCTCAGTATAAACTCCAGACCTGACCTCTGGCACCAACGCGTCTGCCTTGGTACCTCAAGCACAGTCAAATGTGCTTTCAGGAAGGAGAATAGGAAGTACATTTCCCAACAAGAGTCATAAACTGAAGAAAAAGAGGAAGCATCATCTCAGTCCTGTTCTGCAATCTGAGACCCATGGCTGCTTTGAAGACTTGGACAGTGGTGTGGTCACCTCTTCTCAGTGCTCCTCCAGAACCAGTCATCTTGACACCAAATAACTTGGACTCCTCACTATTTCAGATTCTAATAACGCTTTTAATTTCTCTGCATCTGACTGTGTGTGGGGTCCATGGTCAAGGCTATTAACCATCCCACTGAATCCTTTTCAGCAACCTGACTCTGTGCCATCTTTCAGTCCCATTATAGACCTTCCTCAGAGCACCTTTGTAGATGAACTTGCAGGTCCCCTGATTAGATCTCAGGAAATCAGACCTCATCCCTTATCTCAAATCCAGATATCATAGAAGGATATTATGCAGGTTCCTGTTCAGTTGCTAATGTGGCCCTACATGCAGGACTTTATGAAGGCCTTTTTTGGAAACTGCAAGGCCTACTCTGATGCTGAACTAGGCATTGGCACTGATTCTCCTTCTGGAACAGTGCTTTCACTTGGCACCAGTGCCCTCACTAGGGCCTATTCCTCATCTGGTACTAATGCATCCTGATACCACCACTGCATCCATCTTACCCTAAGGTGGATCTTCCTATATCAGAATAATGGGATGAGATTCCTTCAGAGGATCTGTATGGGTCCATTGTGGAAGAACGTGCAGGTGGCACCTCACCAGACAATCAAATGGAGTTCTCTCTGTTTCCTTTTATGATGAACAGAAACAGTTTAGGAGCTATTTGGGAGAATGGCAGAGACTCTTCACTTACCAGCAGGGGTCATGGCCCTTGAGATATCTGGTCCCTTGTTTGACATATTATAGATGTAGACCAGGGAGAAGCTGTCGCCACCTCCTAGCTCCAGCATTTTCAACACAGCCAAAAATATATGTCTCCCTTTTCATTCCTGCATGTGTCCAAACAAGCAGACAGGATGTATCCTGTGCCAGGTGAAGGATGTCAGTTCCTGCTACATTTGCCAGCTAGTTCCATGGCAGTGTCTGCAGCTTGGGAGACAGTGTGAGGCAACAGAGTAAGCGTTATATATTTGGCATAAGTGTCTTCTGATCTGGCTCACTAGCCCTTTGGATGGCCTATTATAAGGCCATAATGTCCCATTATGTTTATATCTTGTAGGATGCCGTGAGGGACTCCTTACCAAAGGAACAGAAAAAAATGGCTAAGACTTTAGTCACTAAGGGTTGTAGGCTTGCTGCACACTCTGAGAGCAGAGTGTCATTCTGCTTCCAGAGACAAACTTCCTTGTAACACCAAGGAATGCAATCCCAGAGGCATTATTAGCTACTTCCAAAACAGGTTGCTGGCAAACTACCTCAGTGGTATAGGGGCAGGATTCCTCATCATACGTCTTCACAGTCCTCAACATCAGCCTCCAAGCAGCAATTCTGATGGTGTGGTTGACAGCCACACACCAATGTGTACCACATCTCCAATTCTTTCTCCCTCCTTTTGGGCCTCATCTCTCTTCTATATCACCTGGTGCATGATTTCTTCCAGTCACAGGTAATATACGCTATCCAATTCTGCACCAGGCCACTTCACCATCCTCCAGTTCCTGCTTCCCTCTTCACCACTGCCATGTACAGACAATAACACAGCCATGTACTACATGTCTAAGCAAGGGTGTGGGGAGGGAGTACATTCCCAACCTTTATCTTTGGAGGCAAGAAAACAGACTGTGGTACATCCAAAACCAGTTCCACTCTAGACTTCACTCTAGACTCTAGTGAACCCTAGACTTCACTCCCACTCACAAGAATCTCCTCTCCTAGACATGAAGAGAGTGCTCTTTTTTTTTAACCTGGAAAAGACCAAACCCTTTAAAAAAATCTAATTGGTTATTTGAAGTATATGGGTGAGATGCCAGTGAGAATCCATTATCTCTTACACACTCACACTGGATTAGGAGGTATATAGAATATTGTTACATCTTGACTAGGAAACCAGTAACATCCTAGTTTAAAACCCCACTCCTTAGAGCCTCCCTCTGCAGCAGCAGCATCACAGCTTAGATATGTTTCCCTCATGAAGATCCTCAAAGCAGCAATTTGCAGTTCAGTGTACACTTTCACCAAGCACCTCATTTTGCACTTAGCATCGTGGTCCAGTATCCGGTCTAGAAGAGTGGTGCCATGCAACAGTATGTATTTAGCTAAGTTCTCTTCACCATGTTCTACTTGATGGAGCACTGCCCACTGGAATTCCATAAATGGAAGTGCAGAGGCCCTCAGAGAAGAAAAAGCGGTTACTTGGTCTTTTAGAGTCATCTCTGTGCATTCACACTAGCCTCCTTCTCCTCTGCCTCGGAGTTCTAAATAACAACAGGACTGTACAGTTTGGGAGTAAAAATTGAGTTGGGGCGGGGAATGCACTTCCTTATATAGACTAGGGTGATGACATTATTCTCACATGAGATTTCTCAAGAGCCTCCCAACTTGAGTCACAATTTTTCAAGGCAGTTCCACAGCCTCTGGGCACCAAATCCCATGAGTGGGAATACACAGAGGCAACTCTTGAAGAACAACAGTTACTGGCAAGTAACCACTTGCTCTCTTTTTGTTCCTCATATCCATCTTGTATGCTGAGAAAAGATAATCTTTTTCCCTCCATCTCACACTTTCCTTTACATGGTCTTCCATAGGGTCTGGCAGAGTGAGTAATTTTGCTGACCGGAGATGTTGAAGCAAATGACCCTCAGATACTAAAAGGACAAAATAATGATGGCTAAGTGCAGAAATTGGATAATAGACATTCTGGTATTTCAGGCTGTGAAAAGACTTCATGAAGTCAAGTAGATCAAAGTTGGAAGCCAACAGATTTTGCGTGAAAGCTGCTGGCCAAATGTGGAGCTAATTTATGCAATTTAATTTCTGCATGTTGTACTGAACCCAGGAAGTGCCATTTTTTTGTAGCAGGACTATAAATTAATTTCCTTGTAAATTCCAGTGTGCTGCTTAAGATAGCAAGGACCAGTAGCATTATATCATGTAAAAGAGTAACTCATAAGGACTAGAACATTCCAAACAAATGTTCATATATCAAAGAATTTAAGAAATGGTTTATCTCTTTTATGTATAATGAAGCAAAATCTACATAACAGTTGCTTGTTCTGTGTAGTGAGGTTTCTTCCTCCTCTCTGATTTTTAAAGTAATGTAATTTTTAAAATGAATTAATATATCACATTTGTACAGCAAACTACACCATCTAGTGGTGAACAATGTACCTTTTAACTAATCATAAAAATTACTTACAGTATTTGCTGTTTATAAACACAACTATGACTCAGTTCTTTGCATACTTGACTTCTAGTGTTTCTAAACATAGAGGTAATGTAACTTATTCCCTTAAAGCTAGCTTTACTGTGGTAGGTCCAGGCTGATCATTGGTCAAAGAATTGTAGCTTTCAAATATTTCTCAAAGTAAAATTGCTTGCCAGATTACTGCAATCTTAATATGTGAATAGTGCAGGTTTTTTATATAAAGATACTGGGGCAATAGTAGCTTCATTTTGTACACATTAAGTGAATTTTAATCAGAATCTTTATAATTCCTAAGGTAACATTAATTAGAAGAGATAATTTATGTTTTTGTACTTTAGCCAGTCCTATTGATAAATGTACATTTAAATCTGTATCTCTTCTTATCACAGTCTTGCTTCTGATCAGATTCTAACTCGTCAGGGTCCCAGTCAGTCTTCGTCTTTTCCTGAAAATTATCATACCTTGCCAAAGAATACCAGGCTGCCTTCAGAGAGCTCTTCTCCACCAAATCGCAACTTGCCAAGTGACTACAAATATGCCCAGGACCGTGTTAGTCACTTGAAAATGTCCCATGAGGAGAGGAAAGCTAATAAGGATGGTACTGTATGGCAGCTATATGAGTGGCAACAGAGACAGCAGTTTAAACATGGCAGTCCAACTGCTCCAGTTTATGCAGGTTCTCCGGACTTTACTGACCGTGGTAAAGCAAAAAGTTCACTAGATGTTCCACGATCAATTTCTGTTCCTCCATCTCCTTCCGATATTCCTCCACCAGGACCTCCAAAAATCTTTCCGCCAAGGAGACCGCACACTCCTGCAGAAAGGGTTACTGTTAAACCATCTGATGGGAGACAGAGTATAGACATACCTTTTGCTGGATCTCCAAGGAGGATACAAAATCATTCTCTAAAGGTGTGTATAGAGTATAACAGTAATCATACATAGGTTTGCATATTAATCCGTCTAATTAATGTAGGCATTTGCACTGCAATCCTTACTGTGGTATCAAAGTGACACACAAGTTCTAAAAGTAAACACACTAACACACAATATTTTTTTTCCCCAAACCTATGTCTTCTCAGTTGTCACAGGTTTATTTTTGTTGTGGAAAAAATAAATGGGTAGCTAAGAAAGAAGGAGCCCATTAATTTGAAATGTTCTTATTTTATAGTTTCAATTGAGTATCTTATTAATATTTTAAAATTTTGTAAATATATGTTAATGTATTCAATATTTAGCTATGCATAAGTAGGATATATGTATCTGTTACATAAATATATGTATAGGATGTTCATGCACAATATTAATGGAGAATTTTAATATTAAGTTACAGAACAATTCTTCTATACCTTCTCCAAACACATTTCAGTGGGTTTTCTCACTGTTGTTAAACAGACTGTTTTTTAATTTTTGATGAAGCAAGTTGTGGATAATTTCTCTTCTTCAAGGTTAACGTGTTTTGCAGAAAAGCTCTTTCAGGTAAGCCACTGTATCTAAACTAGTGCATAGTTATTTTTCGAGTGATTGTCCACAAAGATTCCAGTCTGGGTGCGCATTGCCCCATGTGTGCAACATTGGATTCTGTTAGCTCCAGTGGAGATGGTTGGCTATGCCTGTGCCATAGATGTCCCCTGCCCACCACCCAAGGGCATAAAGACTAGAGCAGGCTGAATTGTTCCTCAGTTTCTTCCTAATGCCCATGTCAGAAAGACAGAAGCTAGATTTCCTGGGTTCATAACCTGCCTTCATGTGACACTTCAGTGGTGCTTAATGATGGCACTCGTGGTTGCTGTTCTGCTTAGGACATAGACATATCTCCAAGCTATGCTCCATATGTGTCGTCTTTTTGAAGCAAAGTCAGAAAGCTAAAGAAGCCTGCCTGAAGTTGTTTCCCTTGAGAGCTTGAACACCAGGAGGAAAGGCAGAGCTAAACTCATGTTCCTCTGGTTCGTCCCTTTCCATTAGTGCTGTGGGAATTGAGTTTCTGCCTTCCCATTTGCCACCATTCTGGTGTCGACTTCCTCTGACAGGGCAAAAAACACAGGTCACCTTTTCTAGTGCCTAGCGAGTAAAGACGTGGATATCAGACTTCTGACTTGCCTCGGCCTCAGCCCCATAAGGGCCAAAAGCTCTATGCAAGCACCAAGTATGAAATGGGCACCATATGTACCCACTACATCTGTAGACTGTATTTCAATGCCAGCCCTTTGGCACGAACTTGGCACCTGCCATCTCCATACCAGTCAAATCAGAAATGTGTTCCTGAGTACTAGCACCTGCCATCTGGGTATCCAGAGCCTTTATGGTACTGCGTGCTTTAACTGTGGGCCTAGTACTGAACTCGTCTCCTAGCGAGGCTGACAGTGGCAATGTCTAAGATACAGAACCAGTCTCTTCCCTTCAAAAACAGGGTACTCTGGATAGAACTGCCTCCTTTGGAAGCTGTGTGCTTCTTTTCCCCATTCCTATCTAGACAGAGCAGGGAGACCTCTCCCACTCACCTGCCTATATAATATATGGACATATACGTATCATAGAACTGGAAGGGACCCCAAAAGGTCATCAAGTCCAGCCCCTTGCCTTCACTAGCAGGACCAAGTACTGATTTTGCCCCAGATCCCTGAGTGGCCCCCTCAAGGACTGAACTCTCAACCATGGGTTTAGCAGGCCAATGCTCAAACCAATGCTCAAACCACTGCCAGCAAGGCCTGTTTGTAAGCTCAACAGTAGCAGCAACAAGCTCAACACTTATGTCCTCAGATGTGATTACTTCTGTGCCAGCCTTGTTCCCTGCATCACTCAAATCCAGTCCAGCCCTGCTTGCTCCTAACTCCAGCTGTGACTCTTGGCTTTATTTCTGGTTCCTGACTCCGGCTCTCATCCTTTACTCTGGTTCCTGACTCCTGCACCAGCTACTAGGCTTGACTGTTTGCACCCTGGTTACGACAGTTTGAGTAGCCTGAAAGTCCCTGGCTTAGCTACTAGGATGGACCCCTCTAAAACCAACATCATCTTCGTGGAGTTAGTGAATGTTTTGCAGAATCTACAGACCCAGATCAGTGCCCTGCAGTGAATGCCACCCTGCAAGCACAAGCTGTGCCACCTGTGACCCAGACCTACTGAGAGCCAAAAATAACATTTCCCAGCAAGTTCAGTGGTGACTGGAGGAAGCTGTGTGGGTTTCTAAATCAGTGCCATCTTCGCCTTCTACTGTACCTGCAGACCTGTCCTACTGACAAGACCAAGGTGGGGCTTATCAGCTTGCTAACTGAGGAGGTGTTGGCCTGGATGTTGGTGATTTTTGGCAACCCGAACCACACAAACATGGCAGTAGTTGCACTCCAGACACTTAGATGTTGGCATAGAAAGTACGCTTATTAAGTTTGCGGACGATACCAAACTGGGAGGGATTGCAACTGCTTTGGAGGACAGGGTCAAAATTCAAAATGATCTGGACAAGTTGGAGAAATGGTCTGAGGTAAACAGGATGAAGTTCAATAAAGATAAATGCAAAGTGCTCCACTTAGGAAGGAACAATCAGTTTCACACATACAGAATGGGAAGAGACTGTCTAGGAAGGAGTATGGCAGAAAGAGATCTAGGGGTCATAGTGGACCACAAGCTTAATATGAGTCAACAGTGTGATACTGTTGCAAAAAAAGCAAATGTGATTCTGGGATGCATTAACAGGTGTGTTGTAAACAAGACACGAGAAGTCATTCTTCCGCTTTACTCTGCGCTGGTTAGGCCTCAACTGGAGTATTGTGTCCAGTTCTGGGCTCCGCATTTCAAGAAAGATGTGGAGAAATTGGAGAGGGTCCAGAGAAGAGCAACAAGAATGATTAAAGGTCTTGAGAACATGACCTATGAAGGAAGGCTGAAAGAATTGGGTTTGTTTAGTTTGGAAAAGAGAAGACTGAGAGGGGACATGATAGCAGTTTTCAGGTATCTAAAAGGGTGTCATCAGGAGGAGGGAGAAAACTTGTTCACCTTAGCCTCCAATGATAGAACAAGAAGCAATGGGCTTAAACTGCAGCAAGGGAGATTTAGGTTGGACATTAGGAAAAAGTTCCTAACTGTCAGGGTAGTTGGACACTGGAATAGATTGCCTAGGGAAGTTGTGGAATCTCCATCTCTGGAGATATTTAAGAGTAGGTTAGATAAATGTCTATCAGGGATGGTCTAAACAGTATTTGGTCCTGCCATGAGGGCAGGGGACTGGACTCGATAACCTCTCGAGGTCCCTTCCAGTCCTAGAGTCTATGAGTCTATAAAGCAAGGATGCTAGTGGGCAGATAATTATGTTGCTGACTTCTGGTGCAGACACAGAATGGGAAAAGGGTGCTCAGTGCCATCATTTTTGGCATGGTCTCAATGAAGACATTCAGGCTAAGCTGGCTTGGATAGAGCCTCAAGCTGGCCTGAACACTTTTATCAATCTATATATTAAAATTAACAACTGTCTATCTGAGTGCTGCCAAGAAAGGAGGGGGACACTTTGAGCCATGCTGGTTTTGATGGCATGAACCAGTCAATATCCTGCATCCATGCTTCAGCCTGAACCCATATAGGTGGACATGGACTAGACCCTTCTCTCTGAAGGGAAAAAGTCTCTGCAGAGAGAGTAGGGGAGGGATGTCTCTGTCTGTATTGCGGACAGTCCTGGCATTTTGTTTGCTCTGCCAGACCTGCACCTTGATTGGGAAATGCCCCAGTCCCAGTGAGGGGTCTGGGCTGGGTTGGTGGTTCTCCTCTTCATTTTAGCATCCAATGGGGCTCTTTTGGTCAAAAGACTGATGACAACTAGCACCACCGTGCCAAAATGGGAACAAGGCAAATCCATTATAAAGTCCAGAGATGCAGTGAACTAGGCCTGGGACTGTGGGCTATTGCTGGAGGAGACCAAGTGGCCTCACATTTGGGTTCTTAGTTCAGGAGCATTATTTTCTCATCCCAAAGAATGGCATCCCATTTTTGACCTTTGATGTCTCAACAAATTCATCCACTGTTTCAGGTTCAGGATGGTGAGGCTCTAATGAGGGAATGTGTACATTGGTCAAGACTGGTTCATGGCTCTCAACCCATCAGATTCCCATTTCTACATATCCATTCAGCCAGACCACAGGACATACCTCAGAATCAGGAGCATCTCACTGTCAGTAGAGCCCTGTGCAGATACAAAATTTGTATCTGCATCCGATCCACGATCCACAAACAGTCTGAGGATTTTCAACAAATGTTTGGTAGTCATGAAAACACATCTTAGGAGACAAAATCCAGGTCTGCCCCTACCTTGACAACTGGCTGATCTGAAAATCATCACCCCAACAAATGGTCCAACTCAATACAAATAACCTTAAAGATTCTTGCCACTCTGGGTCTCAAATTCAACACAGAGAGATCCATGCTTACTCCAATTCAAAACATAGACTTTATAGAGGATGATGTCAAATTCCAGGCAATGGTGGATTAACACACCAGGCCATGAGGCCGAAGCCCAAGGACCTTGGCCAATTTGGGGGACCCTGGCCAATTTAGGGGCCTCTGAAAAAATGGATGCCCCGAGCCCCTGTAGAAGCCACAGGGCTGAAGGAGCACCAGAAGCACTCTGAAGTGCAGGGGCCATTGGCACTCAAACCATGGCCCTGCCTACTGCTCTGCTTCTTGCCCATAAGACCTTTCCCCATGCTGCCTCTTCCCCTGAGGCCCTATCTCCGCTTGCTTCTCTCTGCCTCTTCCCCTTCCTTCGCTCATCCTTAAGGCAGGTTAAAAGTGGGAGGGCATAGCCCCTTAAGAAGCTCCCCTCCATATAAATGTAATTTGAGTTCAGTGCCATAATTATTCCTACTACTCCGTGGATCCACAATCCAAGTGCTGATATTATGTCAAGAGACAAGGAGGAGCCAGGTCGTCTCTGCTCTGTCAGGAGCCATTCTGGACTCTGACCTTGTGCATTCAGAATCAAATCACAATATACATCTTCCTGGCCTTCAGAACATAATGGCAGATCAACTTAGCAGACAATTCTCAGACAATTGCAAATGATCTATCAACGACTCAATCCTGCAAAGGCTTTCCAGAATTTTTAGATTTCTAGAAATAGACCTGTTTGCCACAAACCACAAGAAGTGTCAGATATTATGTTTCAAATGGAATCCCAGCCCAGACTCCTTGATGGATGCCATTCTCACTCGATGGCACTTGGACTGATGTACACCTTTCTGTCAGTCCTCCTGATAGCGAAGGTTCTGATGAAACTGAGGCAAGATATAGGACTGATAGCCAAAGCATGGGCCAGTGAGTTCTGGTATTTGGATCTGATGAACCTCTCAACATAGCCCCCCAATCACCTTACCTGTCCTACCCAACATAGTCTGGCAACACAGTGGTCAGAGCCTTTAATTGGAGCCAGTTTTTTTATATCTGACAGCCTGGATGCTAGCTGAGTGATGTTCACTGAAAGAAGCTGTTTAGCTGAAATTCAGAATGTTCTGATCCAAAGCAGGAAAGGCTCAACTAGACTGACTTTAAAAAGGAAGTGGAAAAGGCTTTCTATATAAGCATCTCAGCTGCAGCTGAGCTGTCTCCTTCAACAAGACCCGTTTCAGCAATATTAAAGTATTTACTAGCCCTGAAACAATCTGCTCTATAAGAGTGCATCTAGAAGCAATATCTGCACATCACTCACCTAAGCAGGGCCATGCTATAGAGTGGCTAGATTTCTTAATGGCTTTACTCTTGTCTTTACTCCAGTTAGGGAGCCCCCCTCCCTCTTAGGACTTCAGTATAGTACAAACATGATTGATGAGTCCCTTTGATCCCTTAGTAACCTGTTCCATGTATCACCTACCAGTGAAGACTGCCTTTTTAGTAGCCATTGCATCAGCTCAAAGGGTAGTAAAAATTCAGGCCCTCATGACTGGGTCCTCCTTATACAGTGTTTCATAAGGACAGGGTTACTGTCGGACCTCATCCCAAATTCCTACCCAAAATAATTTCAGAGTTCCATGTGAACCTGTTTATTAATCTCCCAATTTTCTTCCCCAAGTCTCACTCATCCTTGGGAGAAGCTAAATTTCATACACTTGATGTACCAAGGGCATTGGCATTTTACACTGAAGGGCAAAACCATTCAGGAACACACCTAGACTGTTTGTGGCCTTTGCAGAGAGGGTTACAGGTCATACTATATCCTCTCAGAGATTATACATTTGGAGATCTACTTAGATAAGGACATGTTACAAATTAGCCAGATTAGATACACCTAGCCACATTAGAGCCTATTCCACTAGAGTTCTGGCAGCATCTGCTGCATATTTGTAGAATGTTCTTATTTCCAAAATCTATAGAGCAGCTACTTGGAGCTCTATGCATACCTTGACAAGACACTATTCTTTGACAGAGTCTTCTAATTTGATGCCTGCTTTGATAGGGCTGTCCTACTATCATTGTTTAAACAGGGGTCCTCCAAGTACCCATCTCCAAGCAAATGTGCTTGTTAGCTACCAAGAGTGAAATCCATGTGGACAATCACTCAAAGAGAATAGGAGTACTTGTGGCACCTTAGAGACTAACAGATTTATTTCAACATAAGCTTTCGTGGACTACAACTCAGTTCTTCGGATGCATAGGATGGAACACACCGACAGGAGATATTTATACATACAGAGAACATGAAAAGATAGAAGAGAATAGTTACTTACCTTACAGTAACTGTGGTTCTTCAGGATGTAGTGTCCACATGGACTCCACAACCTGCCCATCTTCCATGCAACCACAGAGTTCTTCTACTCTTGGCTTCTGTACTGGTGAAGGAACTAAAGAACAGTTAGGCCAGCTCTGCCCTTTATGCCCTCAGGTGGGTGGGCATGAGGACATCTAAGTCATTAGTGTGGCTCCAATAGACACTTATGGCTAAAAGTAATTCATGTTGAATGCATGGGGCACATGCACACCAAGAGTGGTATCCATGTAGACAATGCATCTTGAAGAAGCATAGTTACTGTAAAGTAAGTAACTGTTCTTTTCTTGTCAGCTGCATCTTTACAGATGTCATCTTGGGGGGAATGGGAGAGATACCTTCTTAATTACACAATGTATATAATGCGTATTATTTGCTGAAGTCTCCTCAAGCACGGTCTAAAGTCTGGTACAAAAGATCTGGTATATTACATTGCTGGCAAATTGAATATACTTAGCATATCATAAAAGTAACACCACAGAGGAATGGTAAACCCAGTCTTTGTAAAGCTCACAAATAGGAGTTGCTTGAAGTCTGCAACGTTTAGTTCCATAGGGTTGGCAGCAGGCTATCCCTGCAGTTTTCTTGAGAATTCAGATTTTTCCAACCTAAATTGAAAACCCTCACACAAAAACCCAGACCCTTGTATCTCTCCCTCCGATCCACCTTCCTCTCTCCTCCTTCTCCCACCCCCTGCACTTTTATAGTTTTATTGTAGAGGCCTGGTGGCCTGTTTCTCTTTTGGCTCTTTTCTTGAAGAGGAGTCACCCTCCTGATCTTTGAGTGAGAGGAGGTATTTTCCTAACTGATCACTGTCTTCCATAGTCCAAAAGAATTTTCTGGTGAGACCGAATGCAGTCCACCCTGTCCTATGTTAATTAGCTTGCCCCCACTGTCAGCTGATAATTCTTGGAAAGAAAATGAACATAGATTTTCTAACAACTATTCTACAATCACATGCAACAGATTATGGTTAGTCTCTCCACCTCAGCTCAGTGTCAGTGCTGGACTGTAGCATAAATAAGTTTTCTCTCCCAGTGCACTATGAGCAGAGGGGAAGGTAAAGGAGAGCATAGAAGATCCTTTAGCACTAACACTGGAACAAAGTGGGAGCGCATTACTCGTCCTTCAGATGTCAAATGTTAAGAGTGGGAAGGGAAGATGACTTGCAAACCCACACCATTTCAGATTCAGTAACGTGCTAATATTCGGCGAAGATGATTACTTCATGTCATTTTGGGATTTGTTATTTATGTGTACTCAGCACAGTTCCACTCACAGCTTCACATCTTTTCCACTGGTTCAGCTTATCGTAGATCTTTCATCTCTGTTGTTATATATATGGTTTGGGCTCTAGTTTTGTAATGCCATACTTCACATATATAAATGAGGGACAAAATTACTGGCTGATTAAACAACCCCAGTGAAATATAGCACTGGAAAATGACATGTTCTTAAACTTCCTGTTATAGCTCACCTACCATTGTTTTTCTAATTACATTGGCTGTACTGCTGTTGAAGGTATACCGTTGTAAAAGAATGTGCAATATCATTCTTCCCTTACTCCATCAAAATGTTAGAGTTGCTCCCTGACACTGCAGCTCCTTGCTTTTTCATTTTTGTTTTCATTAGGTATTTATAATTGTGTGACAAAAAAACTAATTCTTTTTATGCCATATTAATGTCTACCAAGCTGTGAACCATAAAATTGTTTTCACTTTCTATACAATTTGTAGAAGAAAATAGTTAGTGCTTATTTAATATTTTTTGATTTATAACATCCCTAATATAGATGTATAAAGATGTACACAAAATAATTACTATAGAGAGGGTAAGTCAGGAACTGCTCTTTATCCTTTTTTGTGTTACAAGAACAAAGGAACATTCAGTGAAATTGAAATGTGGCAAATTCAGAATTGATAAAAGGTGATTTATTTGTCTTACCAAACACCACATTGGTATGTGGCACTCGCTGCTACAAGATGTCACTGAGCCAGGAGCTTAGTGGAATTCAGAAAAGGATTAGACATTTATATGGCTCAAAAAGGACATCCATAGTAATGTAAGGGAAAACTGTGCTTCTTCAGAGCATAAACCAACCACTAACTAACAGGTTTAGGAATAAATTTCCTGTATGGACATCTTATTCCATAATTGTTGACCACAACATTTCTTGCATCTTCCGCTGAAGCATCTGGTACTGGCCAATGCGAGAGACATGTACTGAATTAATCCCTGGTCTGAGCCAGTATGGCAGTTCCCAAATTCCTACGTTTGTTTGTTTATAGGATTTCCTATGATGCTTATTGTAATATCTTCAATCCTCACAAGCATTAATGAAGTTACCCCAACTTAGAGACTACCTAAAGCCAAACAAGAAGACTGGCAGAGCCATGAATATAAGCCAAATCTCCTGAATCCCAGTCAAGTATCTAAAGCATAAGATCATACTTTTCACTTGCGGTAGTCTTCATTATTTTGATTATGGCTCTTGTTACAGAATTCAGCACACGTTGATAGATGCTCCATGCCTACTATGGGATATATGACCCATACTGTAAGTGCACCCAGTTTGCATGGCAAGTCGGTAAGTTGAAATGTTAGAATTCTTTTCCCCTTCCCCGCCACCAAATTATTGTAAGGTTTTCAAGTCCTGCTATTTTCTTAGTCATATTGTTTTCTCTTGTTGTTTGACAACCAGCTAACTCTTCCTAAACTTGAACTACGTAAGCTTAAGCATTGACCATTAAAGTCAATGGGAATTTTGCTGTTGACTCCAGTGGGGGCAGGAGTAGGCTATGTGTAGAACTTCTTTAGTTTTGTTACTATACTACAGTTTTCTAGTAAACCCTGTTCTTTTATTGCATTTATTTGACCAAATGCAGAATTAATTAAATAGTTGCTTAATCAGGTCAAGTAAATGCTGTCTGGGCACTGAGGTGAAGAATGTAATTACAGTGACGCTCCCTGAAGACTGCTAATTTCCTCTTTACAATGTGTCTAAATACCTGCAGCCTGAAGAGCTAACATTGCTTCTCATTCGATTAAGGAGACATCAGGCTAAGTTGGCTAGTATACGAAATTACACAATCGCCCAATTACTACAGCATTTGCCAACTAATTCCATCTATCAGGTCAGCTGCTGATTGGCTCATCTGTGCTGTATGATAATTTGTGACTCTGCAAATTCTCCATTAGTGACGTGCTTGAGTCTGTGCTTCCTTGCCCATTCTTTGGTATTTTCAGTCCTTGAATCATTTGTGTTTTTTCTTTGTTGTTGTACATGCTGTGAATTATAAGTATTTTAAGCTACTGGGTGTTGTTGCTTATGGTTTCAAAGCTTTAGATATCACTTTGCTTTGATATTATTTCTGGAAATGCCGCCTCTTAAAATCTTTTCAGAAAAGAGAATTAAGTATACTTTATTCATTCTGACTGAAGCAAGACAATATCTTTGCACTGCTTTCATAATGGGTGTGGCTCACTTCACCACACGCTGCATTAACTCCAAAGTGAGATATATCAACCAGCTAGAACACTCATAGTAGCTTGTAATTGCATAATTTCTGCAGGTAAAGATTAGTTCATAAAAGTCGAATTGTTCTTTTGCATAAATAACACTAGCCATCATAGGTCCATAACAGCCCAGTTGATAGCATTTATGTAAGAAGTTTTAAAATTGAAGATGGGGCAGAAATGCAATTGTTAATCTCTTTATCAAGGTACTAGATTTGTAACATTCTCCAAAGGGGAGCCATCTAGTAATCTGGGCACATTTATAACCATGTCTTTTAAAGCTGTCAGCAATTTTTATTTTGACCAAATTTAGGGAATTTTTCACTATTTTTTCTTTAAAACACTTATTTCTCATTTTCTTCACCTGCCAAACAGCTGCAGTGAACTAGTTCATACACTGTAGAGTGTTCAGGCAATCAAGTAAGCTAATTGGTCAAACATAACTTTCTCTGTTACAAAGCACACCTCTGTCTCGATATAACGCTGTCCTTGGGAGCCAAAAAATCTTACTGCGTTATAGGTGAAACCGCGTTATATCAAACTTGCTTTGATCCACCGCAGTGCGCAGCCCCACCTGCCCAGAGCACTGCTTTACCGTGTTATATCTGAATTCGTGTTATATCGGGTTGCATTATATCGGGGTAGAGGTGTATATTGAACATACCAGAGCAATCTTAAATTAATCCTTGCAAAGAAATATATGTGTGGTATATGGATTCGCTAGCACAGAGTTTTTTCAGATAAGTATTTTCATTATAGCAAAACATGAAGTCTCAAAACTTGAAACCAGAGTAGTTGTCTTTTCCTCTGTTATGCCAATAAGTCCAGAATTCAAAATAATGAAAATAATTCTAAACAATGTTCTGGATATTTTGCCCAGTTAACAAAGATTGTTTGCAACAGTTATGTCTTGCTTTGTTGTTTGTTGAAAATACTTCTGGTGAAAGAAGAGAAATCATTTTCTCTTGTGACTCTGGTGTGCACATTTTTGGGGGTAACTTAAATAAAGGTAATATTATCTTTGTATAATTATAAGACCATACAGACAGCAGCTACTAACTAGACAGTGTTTCAAAAAGAAAAAAAAGTTTTAATTTAAACATGATCAGATGAAAAGCCAGAATGGTTCTCTAACTATATATGATAATTTTTATTTAATATTATCCATGAAGCAGCTGTTCCATCTCTCTCAAAGTGAGGGATGCATACAGTATTTTAAAATGTTTATGAAGTTTGACCAGAAGTGTTTTGATGACTTGTTATTTAATGAAATATTTTACATTTCAAATCTAAGACCAATCCTAAATAAGGCAAATTTTTCTGTCAAAAAGGATGTAATACAGGATGCTAAGCCATGGCTTAACACCTTTTTCAATAAAGTATCCTGCTCTGAGTATACTATCCATAAAAATGTTGTTCATGCCTTCGAAAATATTTTAAGCCACAAATATGTTTTTGTCACCCTGTATATTATGGAAGGGGGGGAAAATCTGTTCTCCATGATACTTTGCCTATTTCATATTCAGTCATAAACAGCAATGTGACAGTGAGGCCAGTGTGCTTATTTTGTGCCACTTGTGTACCCGCTTTGTCACTTTACTTTTTATTTCTTACTTACATATAGCTTAATACAAGTTTTCCAGTATTTGCAAATTACTTTTAAAGTAGTGGAATACCGTACATTGCATTGTTGTTCATTCTTTTTATATATTTAACTGAAGGCTGATGACACCTACATCCAGCTGAAGAAAGACTTGGAATATCTGGATCTAAAGGTAGGACATATTTATAGGAATCATATTTCCGGTATTGATCATCCCATCAGTCCTCTGTATATCTTCTCCCTACTTGCATTACTCAGAATCTTGTGTATCCAGATTTTAGAATGCTGAATTTTCTTTTGGTGTAACTGGAAAAATCTCTAAAATTGAAAGAGTCTTACTTCACTGACTATAGGCTGAAAATGTAAACTAAGTAAATTTGTTGCAAGTTTATTTTGTTTTAGTTTAATTTGAAAGCAGTGCAAGAATAATTTATTTTATCTTTTGTAAATTTAAAGAAACTAGAGTAAGATCTGATTCAGAATATTAATGTCTGTTACAGCATTATGGTAATGCTGTTATGTTTAAGACTAAGTATTCTGAGTTAACAGAATACAGAATTTCAGTGTTTATTCATTCCTATTTTTCCTTTATTTCTATTAGAAGCGGTCTCCTTTTATGATAACAGTAAGAATATTATTATTTCTAAACATATTTATAATGTAGTAGTGTTGTAATAAATTAGTTGAATATATTGCAATCTTCCTCTCACCTCCATATTATTATATGGGGGCTTTCCTTGTCATACTTGCATTTCTGAAGATCCTAAATAATTCCAAAGATTAGGTGGAACTCCTTTCAGAATGAATTAACCTTTTCCCTAAATTATTCTCCATGGTTCACTTAAGAGTAATGCAATATTTTCCTAACCACTTTATGCCATTATTGAGCTATTGAATAGCCAGAAACTTCCTAGAATTAGCCCACTGGACAATAGGGTAGGTTCTAAAAATAAGCCCATATTGCTCTCATGTTCCTATAGCTTGCATTCACAACCTTGACAATGTCACTGAGTTTTTCAGTGCTGTTAAATTAGTCTAAATTTGGTGCATTTTGTTTCACTTTTATAGTATATATTTTTGGTACACTCACTCCTTTTTATTTAAACAAATTTTCCAAGCTCAGTCTATCAAAATATTACTTTGTGATTATTCTTTAGCAATAGGATCAAATTTATGTGAAATTGTTTAAAGTTCAAATTTTTCACAGCCAGTGAAATTCTGTGTTAACATCTGTATCAAGCAATAGTGTCATCCAGTGGTGAGTTCAGTTAATTGACATTTCTTCCCAAAGAGAGATTGCAAATTCTTATTTATATCAGGTCGCCAGTATCATGTTGCATGAATCCAAGATGTTAAACAATGTTATTATCCTGAAGCTCAAACTCTGCATCTCAGTTAAAATAGCTATCATCCATGGTAAGCAGATTGAAAACAAAACTAGATTAATAAACGTTAGGTTTTGAAAAATCCATTAAAAGAAAACTAATAATTTTGCTCAGCACAACAGCCTGCTGGCTCTCATAGTGTGAAACTCTTCTCCTCATGCATAAATCATCATTGAAGGGACTGAGCAAGATTTTCCCTGCAATTTCATCTCCCAGCTGGAAACCACCTTAGTGCTGGGCACAGGAACTGAGAGTAGAAAGACTCTCTTGTTCTCTCAGCGCCCACAGTTGGTGTTCAAGCAGTGTGGAAGAAGAGAGGGAATCACAGAATTGATTGGAAGAGACCTCAAGAGGTCATCTAGTCCAGTCCCCTGCACTCATGGCAAGACTAAGTATTATCTAGACCATCCCTGACAGGTGTTTGTCTAACTTGCTCTTAAAAATCTCTAATGAATGAGATTTCACAATCTCCCTAGGCAATTTATTCCAGTGCTTAACCACCCTGACAGGAAGTTTTTCCTAGTGTCAAATCTAAACCACTCTTGCTGCAATTTAAGCCCATTGCTTCTTGTCCTATCTTCAGAGGTTAACGAGAACAATTTTTCTCCCTCCTTCTTGTAGCCACCTTTTATGTACTTGAAAACTGTTGTCATGTCCCCTCTCAGTCTTCTCTTCTCCAGACTAAACAAACCCAATGTTTTCAATCCTCCCTCATAGGTCATGTTTTCTAGACCTTTAATTATTTTTGTTGCTCATCTCTGGATTTTCTCTCATTTGTCCACATATTTTCTGAAATGTGGTGTCCAGAACTGGACACAGTATTCCAGTTGAGGCCTAATCAACATGGAGTAGAGTGAAAGAATTACTTTCCGTGTCTTGCTAACAACATCCCTGTTAATACATCCCAGAATGATGTTTGCTTTTTTTGCCACAATGTTACTCTGTTGACTCATATTTATCTTGTGATCCACTATGACCCCCAGATCCCCTTCTGCAGTATTCCTTCGTAGGCAGCCATTTCCCATTTTGTATGTGTGCAACTGATTGTTCCTTCCTAAATGGAGTACTTTGCATTTGTCTATTGAATTTCATTCTGTTTACTTCAGACCGTTTCTCCAGTTTGTCCAGATCATTTTGAATTTTAATCCTGGCCTCCAAAGCACTTGCAACCTTCCCCTCATCTTAGTACCATACATAAACTTTATAAGTGTACTCTCTTGCCATTATCTAAATCACTGATGAAGATATTGTACAGAACCAGACCCAGAACTAATCCCTGCAGGACCCCATTTGATATACCCTTCCAGCTTGACTATGAACCGCTGATAACTAATCTCTGAGAACAGTTTTCCAACCAGTTATGCACCCACCTTATAGTAGCTCCATCTAGGTTGTATTTCCCTAGTGTCATGTGAGACAGTATCAAAAACCTTAATAAAGTAAAGATATACCACATCTACCGCTCCCCCTCTCCACGTGGAAGTAGTCATACAGGATTGCAGATATGGAGGGATGAGGTTGCAGGAGCTGGAGGGTAGGGGGAAGCAGACAGGGACAGGAGCTAGGTGGAGAGAGGTTCATGAGCTGAGGGGTAGATAGAAGCAGAAGGGGAGGGAGACAGGAGTTGGGGATGTGAGTAAATCGGAGCAGGGGGCAGGATTCAGATGATGAGAGAGGGGATAGTTGCAGGGGAGAAGAAGGCCAGGGTGGGAGCTGAATAGGTATAAAGTGTGTCAGGGTGGAGGGGAGAGAGAAGAGGTAGGATATGCAGGGGGCATAGGCAGAAAGGTCTATACAGTATAACCATTAGTTAACACTCACCTCCTGAACCTGAATTTGAACCCTGGGGTCCTGAGTCTCTACATTTCTTTGCTGTTAGCAAATGCTTTGCCACTGGGTCTCATATGTATGTTTCTTATCCCTCCTCTAGAGACTGGTCCACATAGAGGATTACAGCCTAGTATTGCTACCAGTTACTCTGCTATCTCAAGTGGTAGAAATCTGTGCTGTGAATCTAAGGATCTAGAACCTGCTGGTGACCCAAATTGGGGAAAGGTGTCAATATGGTTATAAATGATTGAATTTCTGCATTTGTAAATCTGTTTGTTTTTTAATTAGAAAATTACTCTAATAAAACAGCCTATTAAAGATTGCAAAGTCAAGCACTCAAAAATTAAGAAATACCAGATTAATGTTGCCTGTGCCACCTTTATTTGCCTTCCTTGTGTGTGCATATTATGATTAAAGCTACAGTTTTGTCACAGCAGTCACAGAAACAATGAATTTGAATACAGTCTGTGAAATGCTGATAGGCTTTGTGACCTAGCGCATGGGATCATGACACCACGCAGGTTTGGCATGTCCACCCCTCCAAATCTGAGTGGTGGTGTGACCCCATGTGCTAGGTCACAATGCCAATCGACTTTGGCCATCTGTCTCTATCTGTGGAGGTGTTGTGACCATGTGGGCCAGGTCGCAATGCTAACAGCGGGGGACCTGGGCCTAGCCCCACGGGACAGGAGTCATGAGCATAAGAGGTGAACTTGTTCTCCCACAACCACCCACTGGCTTCCCACTGTCCTGCTTTCCAGACATAATTGTTTTCTCGCGTCTGTGCCATGAAATGTATTAAAAATGTGTGTGACAAAATTGTAGCCCTAATTATGACTTGGTTTTTACTTACATGATCGCATACAGTTTTTTTTCCATAGGATCCATGCCTCATTCAGTGCACAGTAAGGAAGGCGCTCACTGAATGAGCAACTATTTGATATTTTGTTTTATCCTCATTGTTTAATGTGTGGCCCGGTGCTTAGGCCTGATGTACACTAGAAGATTAGCTTGATTTAACTGCATCAGTCAAGGGTGTGAAAAATCCACACCCCTGAGCAGCGTAGTTAAAATAAAGCAAGTCACGACATAGCGCTGAATCAACAGAAAAATTCTTCCATTGACCTAGTTACCACCTCTCAGAGAGGTGAATTATCTGTGCTGACAGGAGAATCCCTCCCGTTGATGTAGGTAGTGTCTACACTGAAACACAGAGCACTGCCCAGTGGCAGAGTTATGCTGCTGTAGCATTGAAAGTGCAGACAAGTCCTTATTTACTGAAAACTAGTCAAGTCCTTACACAGTAAGGAAAGACATTTCATGTGTAAGCTTATAATAAAGTATGCTACAGGCAGTGGAGAATTGAGAAATTCTAAAAGGAAGTACACCTCTCCCCTGATGTAACGCGACCCGATATAACACGAATTCAGATATAACACGGTAAAGCAGAGCTCCAGGGGAGCAGGGCTACGCATTCTGGTGGATCAAAGCAAGTTTGATATAACGCAGTTTCACCTATAATGTGGTAAGATTTTTTTGGCTCCTGAGGACAGCGTTATATCAAGGTAGAGGTGTAGTTTGTTTTCTGCTTAATAATTAAGAGATCAGGTGTAAACGATCTGTCTGTAGAGTGGGTGGGTAAATCTGATCTCATAATACCGTAGTAACTTGTTGATTTTTTTTTAATTCAAACATACATTCCAGATTAGGAAATGCAGAATGTGAATGAGGAAGGCCTAATAAAGTGTAGAAGAGTGTATTCCATTAAGCATTTGCACTAGAGCAATTCAAGAAAATCTGGGATCCTGTATAAAGCCATTCAGTGATTCATTATAGAAATGTTGGGCTGGAAGGGACCTTGACAAGTCATCAAGTCCAGCTCCCTGTATTGTGGCAGAATCAAGTAAACCTAGACCTTCCCTGACAGGTATTTGTCCAACTTGTTTTTAAAAATCGAATGAGGGGGATTCCGCAATATACCTTGGAAGCTTATTCCAGAGCTTTAACTACCATTATAGTTAGAAAGTTTTTCCTAATATCTCATAGACTCATAGACTCATAATATCTAACCTAATCTCCCTTGCTGCTGATTAAGCCCATTACTTTTGTCCTATCTTCAGTGGAGATGGAGAACAGTTGATCACCATCCTCTTTATAAACAGCCCTTAATATATTTGAAGACTGTTATCAGCCCCCCCGCCCCTCCCTCCCGAAACTTCTTTTCCCAAGACTAAACATGCCCAGTTTTTTTAACCTTTCCTCATAGATCAGTTTTTTAAACCTTTTATCATCTTGTTGCTTTTGGACTCTACAATTTGTCCAGATATTTCTTAAAGTGTGGTGCCCACATTTGGACATAGTATTCCATCTGAGGCCTCAGCAGTGCCAGTAGAGCGAGACAGTTACCTCTCTTGTCTTAGTTACAATATTCCTGTTAATGCACCCTAGAATGGTGGTAGCCTTTTTTTCAGCTGCATTACATTGTTGACTCAAAGTCAATTTGTGATCCACTGTAACTCCTAGATCCTTTTCAACAATACTGCTACCTAGCCAGTTATTCCCCATTTTGTAGTTGTGCATTTGATTTTTCCTTCCTAAGAATAGTACTTGACAATTGTCCTTGTTGAATTTCATCTTGTTGAATTCAGGCCAATTCTCCTATGTGTCATAATTGTTTTGAATTCTAATCCTGTCCTCCAAAGTGCTTGCAACCCCTCTGAGCTTGGTGTTAGCTCCAGATTTTATAAGCATACTCTCCACTCCATTATCCAAGTCATTAATGAAAATATTGAATAGTCTCAGGCCCTGGAATGACTCCTGAAGGACCTCCTAGATATGCCTTCTCTGTCTGACAGGGACCACTGATAACTACTGGTCTTTCAACCAGTTGTGCATCCATCTTATAGCTATGCACTGACCTAGACCACATTTCCCTAGTTTGCTTATGCAAATGTGTGGGACCTGTCAAAAGCCTTACTAAAATCAAGCTATAACTTTGTAACCTTCTCTGTAGCATCTGCTCCAAACTTATGTCATAGCAACTGGAGTTCAGTTCCTCTGAAGTGAAGAGGAGAGAGAAATAAGGTGAAATGTGTGTGTTCGTAGAGAAAATTAAGGAATAGTGGATAGCAGTTTTTGTTAGAGGAGGAGTGCAGGGTCTGTAGTGTGCCATAACCAGAACATTGTTAAAAAATAGATAGCCTGATTCTGAGAGTGCTTATGTTATCACTTCTAAGCAGTCGGCACAAAGCAGATTGTACTATACTGCTAATTTTCTGACACTGGATCATGACGAGAAAACATCACACTATACTTGGTGAGGCCCTTGGAAACTGCAGGTTTGGCAACACTGTAAGGCCCTGAGTTACACAGTGTTTGCAAAAGTAAAATAAAAAAAAAATAGTTTCATGGTTGAACTAGCAGCCTTGCCAAATCATAACTAGTGTTATAGCAGAGTAGAAGCAGACAGTTATAATTTCCAGGTTGGTTTTTTAAATTTTGGTGATCAGTGTGGAAAAAGAAAGTCCTCTACACATGTCAATATTCTTCATCTGTAAGTCAAGGGGTAACAATCAGGAATGAGGCAGCTACAGTACCTGCTGGTTGCCTTCCCCTGGAGAATAGTTGCAGAAAGAGAGAGGAGATCAACTTTACACAGATATTTTATCTAACTTCTGGAATCTCTATTTCTGTTTTTCATGGATTCTGAGTTGTAATATCTTTTTTTTTTTCCCCAGTAATAAACTATTGCTAAACTTTTGTTTGAAACAGATAAAAAATAATGGACCTCTGATCAACATGGTTTACAAAGTGCTAAAGAACTCAGCACAAGGGTTACTGTCCGGTATAAATGTAAGACTGCTTATATCTGAAATGTGACCATCCCATTGCTTTTTTTCAAATGGCAATCAATGTATATACTCTAGCTTCCACAGGTGTATCATGATAAATAGAAGAGCTTCCTGCAAGATGTTTTTTTAGGCTGTATGCAAAATTATGGCTGACCTCGCTGTGCTTGGTTTTGTCTTACCATATGTTGAAAATGAATGGCTATGTTAAGTAGTGACTCCTTTATGTAATTCCTAAAGTGTGAAAGCATGCTAAATCTTATTTTATGTTCTCATTTTCACTGCTTTGAAATTAAGGTAACTTTTGCATTTGTGATTATATAATCCATTTCAAAATATAGCAAATTATTCATAGTATTTTCATTGCAGACTAAGAGAAAAATTCATCTATCCACTAGTTTGCAGATTATTAAAACAGCAAATTTTGTACTTGGACACACTTCTGTTTATGCTTAAATATACCAAATATTTTCCTGCACTTGAAAATGTGACCGAATATTTGCTATCAGTAATGCTAAATGACATGCATTAATAAATTTAAAAGGAAAATCATTCCTATTAAAATATTGTACTATTTGGCAATTTATGTTGAAAATACAAAAATAATTAAGACTGGTTTCTTCTAAGGGAGAGTAAACCCTCTTGTATTTGATGATCGGGAAATAACAAACGTCTGGCTTTTATTTAATGAAATACACATGATAAATATATGCATTCTCTATGATAGGCATGAATAATATAAAAATGGTAAATGTACTTATATCTTAAGACTAGAATGATATTTGAAAATCCTACTTGGTGACCAGCTAACTTCATCCAAAATAAAATGTTGAGGGATAGTTGAGTCTCTGTACCACTTTAAATTGTGGGTGGTCCCTAAGGATTATCTTCTTTCCTTCTAGAAGTTGGATTTGGAGCCAGAGATTACTGAAATGAAAGAGGGTGAAACTAGAAAGAAGTATATCCCAAATGAAATGTATTTAAATATCATTTTTGCTCCGGCCTCAGACTAATATCCCTCTTTGCATTCCCATAACGTTCATCATGGAGTGAGCATGAAGAGTGAGCCCTTTGTAGATACGCAGGAACTACTGAAACATGTTTCTAGTCAGTTGGGCCTCTATCCTGTGAACACTTATGCACGTGTTTAACTGTAAGAACATGAATAGTCCTATTGACTCCAATGAAGACTACTCATATATAAAAGTTTTGTAGGATAGGGGCCTTACTTTTAAACTAAGGACAAATGGGATCAATGTTTCCTTTGATTATAAATCTGACACAATTGCACTAGTCATTTGTCACTGGTGCTGCTCTACCCCAGTCTTCTGACTATAGAAACCACACAGTGTCCTCCAGGTGTGCTCTCAGTGAAACTTCATTTCAAGGTCCTTTCACCAATATCACTACAGTCCCCCATGCTCCCACCTATTTACAGTGTTTGCCAAGCTTTCGGCACTCTCAGGAGGACTTGATGGGCACAGAGGTCTCCCTAGTCTGAGCTCTCTGTGTATTTAACCCTGGCTAGTTCCTCTCTACCCTCTCTCTCTCTCTCTCCTCTTTTCTTGCACTTCCTTCCTGTGCCTTCTTTAAGCCCTGGTGTGATTGGCCAGTTGAGTTCATTAACCACAATCAGCTTCTCCTGGGGCACTAATTAGCCTATAAGTGATCAGAGTGCAGGCTCACCTACTCACTAGCTGCACTCTATCACATCATTAAACAGCCTATGTTAACTAATTGATAATCCTTTGGAATTACATATTTGATGTACCATTGTCATGTTTCAGAGATTTGATATGGCAAGCTTTTTGTAATAATTCTAGAGTCGTAAATTTTCTTTTCGTGAAGAAAATAGTATTGATCTATTACTTTTATACAAGTTCTACAATTTATCTAAAATTTCTTATATTTCAAAAGATAAGCCCTTTAGCATTTATTTTTAGTGTCAGTAAATCAAATAGTGTGTTGTCCAGAGCATATAACAAAACTTTTTCTTTATCACTGAAGCATAATTATACTTCACTTTGCCACCAGTCTAATATATCTTTAAACCTTATTCTTTTTAGGTAACAGGGCGTGATGTACTAAAAGAACGAAGTACAAAACCTGTCAAGATTGCAGAAAGTGATATTGATGTAAGTATCAAACATCAATTCAAAACCCTGTCAAATATAGTTACTTTAGCATTTAGCTGTTTCTGTTACACTATAATTGTTCTCATTCTGACCCAAATGAAAATGAAATTTGTGCTACAAAAGAAGGATTCTTTCTTTTTTAAAATCTAACTTAAATATATATGGTTTTATTGGTAGGTCAAGCTAAGCGTTTTCTGTGAACAGGACGGGATTCTACAGGACTTGGAAGACAAAATAAGATCCCTTAAGGAAAATAAAGTAATACATTAAAATTTTTGTGTTAACAATAATAATAAATTAATTATCTTGAACAAACCTTAAAGTTTCTTATCCAGGCTTTTGGGACTCCAGACCAAGCATTAGATTATTGTAATGTACCAATATTGTAATAATTCAGTTTGGACAGTTTTTATGCAACTCTTTTGTTAAAGAATGAAAATGGTATGTTTTGAATATTACAGATGAGTAATGTATTTGGAAAATATATATTTAAAAAAGTTTTAATAATGCATATTTTAAAACTACTCACATTTATTTTTATGTGATCTCCATTACAAATTGCTGAATGCACATTTTCAGAATAGTTTTGTTTTTCTTTTTAAGTTGACAATGGTACGGGGATGGGTCAAGGAAAGGGCTCAATCTATATCATTATTTTATCACAATTATAAGATTGAAAAAAAGTCTCACCAGGGAGGCAACCGTGTTATCACAGTTAGCAATGTTTTAAAACTTGTGCTAACAAGAACCATATTTAAATACCATTGTAGGTAGTGTGATTGCACTAGCATTATGCAAAAAGCTATAAAAAAGGAGGGTTCTGGGGGTTTGGGGTCTTCGGCAGCGGGGGGTCCTTCCATTCCGGGACCCGCCGCCAAAGTGCCTTGAAGACCCACTGCGGGGGCCACCCGCCTCAGAATTACTGCCAAAGCGGGACCCGCTGCCAAAGTGCAGCTGGGTCTTCGGCGGTGGGGGGCCCCCACGACACTTCGGCGGCAGGTCCCGGAATGGAAGGACCCCCTGTTGCCGAATTACCGCCGAAGACCTGGCTGTACTTCAGCGGCGGGTTCCGCTTCGGCGGTAATTCGGCAGCGGAGGGTCCCTCTGCCCCGGAGCAGAAGGATCTCCGCCCCCCCCCCCCCCCGCGCCAGCGAAGACTGGGAGCCGAAGAAGCTCCGGGGGCCCAGGCATGCAAGAGTTTTCCGGCATCCCCGGAGCAAGTGAAGGACTCCGCTCCAGAGGCCCCAAAAAACTCATAGGGGCCCCTGTGGGGTCCGGGGCCTGGGGCAGATTGCCCCACTTGCCCCCCCTCTAGGCGGCCCTGGAAGTAGATCCTGAGTTATTTCAATGTAGCTAAGCCAATTTACAACAGTTGAGGTTTTAGCTCCAAACATCTCAACCAAACTTGCAGTAACTTCTTTGACCTGTTTGCTGCTAAGACAGGGGTTCTCAAACGTTTGTATTGGTGACCCCTTTCACATAGCAAGCCTCTGAGTGCCACCCTCCTAATACATTAAAAACACTTCTTTATATATTTAACACCATTATAAAAGTGGGGACTGGGGTGGAGGCTGACAGCTTGTGACCCCCCCCCCAGGAAATAACTTTGCAGCCCCCTGAGGGGTCTCGACCCCCAGTTTGAGAACCCCTGTGCTAAGATCTTCTTGTTCCTCCCCCCAACATTCTTCCTTCCTTCTGTTTATATCCCATATAAAAGTCACATAGTAAACGTTAACAAAAGGACCATTTCTTCCCTTCTCCTCCTTTCATTGTGTGTGTATAAAACTAACACTTTACTAGCTTTTGAGCTCTACCTATATACTCGGGGGCTGCTGAAATTAAATGTGCTCATTAAAATGAATGTCTGAATATAGTAGGTAAATTAATTAATTTAGAGGCAGTTTAGAAAAAAAATGCTTTCTACTGTTTGCACAGAAATTAAACATGAAACATTTCACCCCCATTGGTTAATGTTTTTGAAAGGTACAAACACTAAAACGGATTTGTAATGGCAATTGTGTTGCAACTTAGTGGTTGCTACTGTGATGGCCCAACGCTTCAGACCTTCCAATAATCAGTTTCCTTCTTTGTCATCTCAGTAAAAGGAAAATCTGTGATCCTCGTGATTTAGAGGAAAGACTTGAGAGGTAGAGAAGATCTTTCATATTCTCAGTAATAAATCAGAACAGACCCATACAAATATAAGTCTATTGCTATTTTCGTTTTTTCTTTAGGACCAGCTGGAATCTGTTTTGGAGGTTTTGCATAGACAGATGGAACTGTACAAAGACCAACCACCGCATGCAGAAAAAATTTCTTCCCAGCAGAGACTTTTGCAAGAGGACCTCATTCATATTCGGGCTGAAATATCCAAGGCATCCACTGTATGTGTTCAGTGCTTCCAAAGAAATGCTAAACTAAGCGCTAGACTAAAATGAATTACTTTTCAGACATAGGGCTAAATCCTACAAACCAATTTAGATAATGTTGCAAAATATGAAAACAAATCATGCAGATCTGTCTTTTTAATGGAAGTGTTAATTGCAAACCTTTGTTCCAGTCTCCACTGGTATCCTGGTATAAACTAGATTAGTGGTTTTCAAACTTTCTTTCTGGGGACCTAGCTGAAGAAAATTGTTGATACCCACAACCCA
This sequence comes from Gopherus evgoodei, assembly GCF_007399415.2. Lineage (NCBI taxonomy): Eukaryota > Metazoa > Chordata > Testudines > Testudinidae > Gopherus > Gopherus evgoodei. The sequence continues at coordinate 107,542,035 of NC_044325.1, read as the reverse complement.
GTGGAGCTGGGATGAGGGATTTGGTGTGTGAGAGGGGCTCTGGGCTGGGACAGAGGGTTGGGGTGCAGGAGGGGGTTTATGGCTCTGGGATGGGACTGGGGATGAGAGGTTTGGGGTGTGGGAGGAGGCTCTGGGCTGGGGCGCAGGAGGGGGTCAGGGCTCTGGGGTGGGACTGGGGATGAGGGGTTTGGGGTGCAGGAAGGGGTTCCAGGTTGGGGGGGGGGGCTCAGGGCAGGGGATTGGGGTGTGGGGTTGGAGCGTGGACTTATGGGTTTTCGTCTGTCCTGGCACCGTGGACAGCGCTGCACCCTGGAAGCGGCCAGCAGCAGGTCTGGCTCCTAGGTGGTGGTGTGCAAGTGGCTTTGCTCCACTCTCACCCTCAGGCACCACACTCCCTTCCTCCCCCCGTTCCCATTGGCCAGTTGGTGCTTGGGGCGGAGTCGCTTCTGGGATGCAGTGCGGTGTTGAAACAGGTAGGCACTAGCCTACCTTACCTGGGCAGCACCAGTGGTGGGACTTTTAATGTTCTGGTCGGTGGTGCTAACCAGAGCAACTCAGTGCCACTATTGGGTCACAACCTGAAGTTTGAAAAATGCTGAATTAGATTCCCTGGAACTTTTCTAGGCAGAAAAAGGAGTTGGGTCTTACCATGGAGTATTAGCCAGTATTTTCTCTCTCTCAGTTACCACAACCTAATAAGAATAAACTTTAATAAAGGCACCACATCAAATTAATGTTATGTTTCATTAATAGGCCACACAAGAAAGGGAATTTTAAACCCACCTAGCACTCTGTACTCAGCCATATAATACCTAACTCCTACAGCACATGAGGACAGTTTTTAGAAAACTGCCTCTAAAATTGTACTCTCACGTCTTGTGTGTATAAGTCAGGTAAATTAAAATGTCTACATCATATACTTGCACATATGCAGTGTTTTGTGTCTGCAGACAACACACTGTTTTATGGGCTGTGTTGAAATTTTACATAGAGGTGTATAAAATCAAATCATCTTCCACTATTTTGAGTCAGAAAGCAGAATGTACAGCTGCAGATGTTAGCCATAATGTAAATGTCTTAAGGATCCTCTGGTGGCTCTGACTCGGGGGTGAATTTGTACCAACATTTTAGAACTCTCTTAAAATAGTATGTTCAGTTTTACACATAACAGAAGTAAAGTGAACAGGGAATTGAAATTAAGTTGTCTTCCTTCAAAAATTCATATCAGTGCCTAGATTCCTTTGAACGCCTGCTTTGTCCTTAAATAACTAATAGAGCATTCTGTGTTTGCAGATTATCAAAACATTTCTAACTAAAGATTCTGAACTCTGTCCTGCAAGGTGTGGAGCACTCGGGCCACAACCCAGTAAAGCATTTAAGCTCATGTTTCACTTTAAGCTCATATCATTACATTCTGTTCAGAAGAGATCATTTTTCTTTTTTCAATGGAACAACCTAATCCTTAAGGTTAAAAACATGCTTATTTTTTAACTGGCTGAAAGATAGAGTGCTGTGTACCTTTTATTGCTTATTGTAGGGTTGCACTGAAACCTTTCTCTTTGCCAACAGGAAATGGAAAATGCTTGGAATGAATATCTGAAATTGGAAAAGGATGTGAACCAGCTGAAGCAAGCCTTACAGGAACAGATGAACAGATCATTCTTTCCTCAGGTGAGTCTGTTTTCAGGTACTAAATTACTGTTGTTGAGATCTTGACTGAACTCGAAAATGATTAACTCCTGGGAGGAAGTCTCTCAAATGCTTGTTCTGTGTAGGGAATACTGGAGGGTTCCCTGCCTACTGCTCCTGCTGGACATATCCAAAGTCAGCAAAATATACTTCAAGATACCTAGCTAGCTTGAATGAAACTTGTATTTAAGAATCTCATATTAGCTTTAATATTAAATACAGAAACAATCATTTGCTTTTGTCCTTTTGTTTTTAAATTAATTTTGATACGGGAAATTTAAACGTGCCATATAAATATATTCCTGAGCAAGGAGACATGCTTGAAAGAAGAGTCTAATAGAGAAGTACTAAACATAGGTTGACATTTGTAACAGGAAAATAATTAGAAATTCTGCAGAAGTTTCTTCTTGGAGAATTAACCATTGGTTGAAACCTGGAGTATGAGATCCTGCTAACAATGATATAGGAGAGTAAAGAGAACTAAACAGAAAAATTCTATTTCCTAAAATCTCAACATCTATAATTTAGAAGTGGGAGTGGGGGGAGGAGTTAGAAGCATTACCTGGCAAAGGATATGGGGAAATCCACTGGCAGGGCATCAGTACTAATGCAAACCTGAGAACATACATGGGTGGGGAAGCACCATTAAAAAGTCACTATTTACTAGCACCATAGTGTGGTATTTAAAATATTGGAAGTCTCTCCAATCATACTGTTCATACAAGGCTATTGTAATGAATGTCCCATGATTCAGGTATTGTATTTACAGCTGCAGATGTTTGAAACTGCTTCTAACAGATCCTTGTTATTTCTGAACTTAGGATAAACATCTAGGAAGATATTCATTTTCTATATGTTTAATTCCTAAATGCTGCTGACTCCTGGTATTCTTAACTCTGAAGTATCCACTAATGCCTGTTTGTATTCTACATTTTTTTGGCTCATAAAGTAGAAAAATGGTGGTAACATAGCAATGAGATGTCTAGCTTTATTTTTAGTGCTGTAAATGTTTTTCATAACGTTGTGTCTGTGCAAATTTGTCAGTATTTTATTAGATGCTGTCATTTTTGACATTAATAACTTTTTAATTTGTAAGTCTGTGCAGGACTTCCTAGTTTTCCATTTATTTGATCTGTCTTTGTTGGTTCATCTATCCATTTTTAAGGTCATCAGTCACTGACATGCTATTTTCCTTACTTGTTCTCTGTCATGTTGGGATATTAGTGGATGGTTATTACTACAGATCCCTTGTAAATTGATACAACTGTTTAGAACTTATCAGTGATTGAAAGTGATCTGAATTTTAAACCAATTATTTAATTTTGAATCATGCAGAGAAGCGCTATTTTCATCTGTCATCTTATTTGCAAAACTGAATGTGCAATGCCAGATTTTTTCTACATACCCGTTGTTTGTAATTATTGCTTTTTATCCTTAGAGCAAGGTAGGTTGTTGAGGGTATTTTTACATTCTTCTTTACAAAGCATTATCTTAAACAAAAAAGCAAAAACAACAACAACAATGTGAGTATTCATTCAAATTCCTGGCTATTTATCTGGATATTTCCTACCAAAAGACAACAGCAGTTATATTTTAAAATTTTTATCTGGTTACACTGTACTTCTGACCCATTATCAATTAGTCTGTTTGTTTTGATTGTTATCAACTAAACCTCTTCTATCAAATTATGGGTTTGAGAAGCTTTTTATAGTGTATCATCCGTCTTAAATTCCATTCCCTTGCTTCTAAAGAAATCATCTCTCAACCTTGATGCCTGGGCAGCTTTGAGTGCCAGAATATTATTGAACTGAAGCCAACTGTATAACTTACCATACCAAAGAAACTTAATTAACTTAGAGTTAAAGTTGCCCAAATTCATGTCCTGTCAACTCAAAAAAACCATTAAGAAAATTAATACTGGTCATATCTCAATACAGAATACACTTCACCAAAGGTAAGAATTTCAGTTGTGCATTTGAACATCGTCAGGAACTGGGTTTGTACATTGTAGTTGATTATACATTCTCCCTATGCCCTCCTTCCATATCCTAACCTGTTCCCAATAGTTGGAAAGGACAGGGAGAATTCCATCCAAATTGTTTTAGTTGCTAGTAGTTTGACTACGAAGGCAGCATTTTCCCCGAGCCTCCACTGTCTCATCAGAGGGACCCTTGATCTGATACCTTAGCATGACTCCCGACACAGAAGATTAAGATGCCCTATGGGGTAGGGAGGACATGGATAGAGAGTGGCATTGACATTAACATGGGAAGTGGGTGAAGCATGCTTTCCTAGTTGCTAGTTCAGTTGTCTAACCTAATTCCCAAGCTGTTTTCCTGATCCCTCCCGTTATATGTATGTTTGTTTTTTTAATCTTTTACTAACATGAAGTTCTTCTTTCATTCCTGTCTGTCAGGTCAACAGTGACGATGGGGCAGAGTGAAGTCTTTCCATCACTCTCTATCTTGTGCCACCTCCATGGCTTCATTCATCTTTAACATTTTCATTCTATGTCATTCTTTACCATGTTTATCCAGCTCATCTTTGGTCTTCCTCTATTCTGAGTGTCTTGAAGTTAGGTATGTATCGCCATTTATAGTGTCCTTTCTGGGTCCATTCTTAACACCTGTCCATACCATTGCAATCATCTTTCTGGAACCTTCTGTAACAGCATTATTTCTCCTAAGCTGTTTTCCTGTCTCTTCCTTTTTTATTTTCTGCTGTCTTGAAACTCTCAGTATTCCCGTCCACCAGTTCATATCTACAGTCAAAATCTTTCGTTCATGGCCGTTCTTCATACTTTGGTATTCCAACCTGTACAGCAGTATTAGCATGACAGCATATGTGAGACAGCTGACTTTTAAATAAAAACAAATGTCTTTAGCCTTCTAGATCCTGCAGAGTTTTCTGAATGCAATACTAGCTGGTCTGATTCTTCTTTTTACATCATCTTCACAATTCTCATTCTTTAATACCAGTCCTCCAAGATACACACATTTTTCCACTTATTCTAGTTCTTTATCTCCAAGTTTGGTATTTACCTTTCTCTTGTCTTCTCGTTGCCATAATTTTTGTCTTCTCCATGCTGATCTTTAAGCTGAATTTCCTGCTTTTCCAGTTTACCTTATTGGTTATTCTTTGTAAATCCTCCTTGATCAATTCTGCAACCTCGGTGGTTGTGTTGTCAGTTCCCAAAGCCTTTTTTTCCCCCCCAAACTTTCTATCAAGACATTTAATACAACTTCGAAGAATTCCAGAATCTCCTCTCCTTTGTTTGTGCTGGGAAGCTTCTCCAGGATCATTTCATCTACTGTGTTCTTTGCATTATATAGCTCTTCAAAATGTTCTTTCCATTGTTTATTCTTTGCTTGTTCATCCTCAATTATTTGTCTGCACTTGTCATTCACCACCACCATCTTCATTTCATATATCCCTTTCAGTTCTCTTATCTTGTGATATAACCAGTGTCCCTCTAATTTTCCCACACACGTGTGGAATGAATTTTGTTATGGTCACCAATATGGAGGTGACACATCACCTTCATATTGGTACACATAACAAAATTAATGTGGTGGGAGGGGTGAATGGTTTGGAATGTGGGAGGGGGCTCAGAGCTGGGGCAGAGGGTTGAGGTGCAGGGGTGTGAGGACTCCTGCTGGGGGTGTGGTCTCTGGGGTGGGGCTGAGGATGAGGGGCTCAGGGCTGGGGATGAGGATTGGGGTGCAGGCTCTGGGGTGGGGCCAGGGATGAGGGCTCAGGGCTAGGGCAGAGAGTTGGGGTGTGGAGGGGTGAGGGCTCCAGCAGGGGGTATGGGCTGTGGGGTGGGGCTAGGGATGACAAGTTTGGGGTGCAGGAGGGTGCTCCAGGGTTATACTAGGGAGAGAGCAACTCTGGGGTTGGGGCCATGGGATAAGCGCCTCTTCCCCGGCCGCAGCAGGTGTGGGATGGGTCTGGGTTGGGGTCGGGGGAGGGGAGACCAGCCCAGTCACTAGTGCCTCTACCTTAGCAATGATCTTTCATCGCCCACCGAGAACCAATCACAAAGCCTTCTCGCCAGGGCATGTGGGCCAGCACAGAGTACAAGTCCCAGCACACATTACATCCTGGAATGGGAAGGTCAGAACAGCAGGAGGTGCCTGATAGTCCGTGCACCTTCACAGCTCTAAGCCAATTAGAGCACTCTTCACCATGAGCCGTGAGAATACAAACCAAACAGCGCCTGAGTTGGTGTGAGGATTTGGACCAATTAGTGCCTGCCCCAGCCGCAGCAGGTCTGGGATGGGACTAGGTTCCGGGTGCCCCTCCTCTGGCCGCGGCAGGTCCGGGCCAGAGCTGGGTTCAGGATGTCCCGGCTGCAGCAGATCCAGGGCTGAGTTGGGGCCGGGGGAGCAGCGCCCCGGTCCCGGCAGGTCCCGGCTGGGCGGGTTCCCTGAGCACCTGCGTGGCACTAAATAGGCTGCTACACAACCCCACAGCTTACAGGGAATTTAGGATACATCCCCATATCACATTCTCATTATGTATTCTTCTGCTTCTTTACATTGTTTGCTTATCCAGTTGTTTCTGTCTCTCTCCGCTTTCTGTTTTATCTCTCTGATCAGCTTTTAGACTTGTCCTCATATTTTATTGTCCTTCAGCATCCTAAGCTTGTCACTTAACAGCAGCACTTCATCTATTATCCACCTTGGTTTCTTCATTTTGGCCTTGTAGCCCAACATTTGTAATCCTACTTTACACTGTTCCATGTCTCTTCAACTCCTGTTCCATGTCTTATTTCTTCATTCAGTAGTGACAGAATGTTTTCCTCACGGCTTCTTTGCATTCTTTCCTAATATCTGGTGTGGCTGAATGCACCCCTCTATTTACACCCTACACACTATTGTAATAATCCTTGTACAAAATATGCCTTGTTGAGGTATCATTTGAAAACTAATAACTAGCTGGTCAATAATATTCTTGTGAAATTTATGTAGCAACATTATATGTAAAATTATGAACATAAGCTGAAGTTATGACTGAAATATGGTTACCAGACAAGTCTGGGTATTGGATAAATTTGTTTCTCAAAGGCAAAGAACAAGGTGATGCTCTAGCCAGTTGTCAAAGCTGTCAAGTGGCCATTTTTTGGCAAAGAAGTGGGGCAGAAACAGATCAATCTATATTTTAGCAGCCAACAGCATGGAACCTCTTTCACCACAAGACTCCATGACTCCAATCTCACAGCAGCCATGAACTATATCTCAGGGTAACCCTCTGCAAAACACATTTCAAAGGGTGACTGGAGTATAAACATGAAGTATAAAAATACCCCCAACGTATCTCTCCCTATCTATCGCTCTTTCAACTAAGAAGATAAAAGAAGTAGCCATTTGACTTTGGGAAAGATCCTAACCTGAAATTTGGTCAGCCCTGTTGCTGGCAGCACGTGGTAAGAATTTTATCTTGAACTAAGTCAAGTTTAAGTTTTAGTACTAGAAAGTGTTTTTATCTCTGTCTCTTGTAACCATTTCTGACTTTAGTACCTTGTACTTGTACTCACTTAAAATCTATTCTATGTAGTTAAAGTCTATGAGACTAAGTTAATTTAAGCTCAGAAGGGACCATTGTGATCATCTAGTCTGACCTCCTGTATATCAGAGGCCAGAGAACCTCACACATGTCCTCCTGGAATAGATCCATAAAGTCTAGCTGAGTTGCTAAAGTTCACAACTCATGATTTAAACATTTCAAGTTACAGAGAATCCACTATTTACTCTAGCTTAAATCAGCAAGTGGCCCATGCCACAGGCTGTAGAGGAAGGCAAAAAAATAAATAAAAAAACCCGAGAGTCTCTTCCAGTCTGACCTGGAGAGAAATTCCTTCTGGACCCCAAATATGGCGATCAGCTGGACACTGAGCATGTCAGCAAGACTCACCAGTCAGACCATCTGGGAAAGAATTCTCTATAGTAACTCAGAGTCCTCTCCATCTAGTGCTCCATCTCCAGCCTCTGGGGATTTTTGCTACTAATAGTTGCAGATGGGCTATATGCCACTATAAGCAGTGTCATCGTACCATTCCCTCCATAAATTTATCAGTCTCATTCTTGAAACAGCTTAGGTATTTTGCCCCACTGCTCCCCTTGGAAGGCTGTTCCGTAATTTCACTCCCCTGATGATTATAAACCTTTCTCTGGTTTCAAGCCTACACTTGTTGATGACCAGTTTATTTCCATTTGTTTTTGTGTCAAAAGTGGCATTTAAATACTCTTTTCCCTCCCTGGTCATTATCCCTCTGATGTATTTATAGAGAGCCATCATATCTCCCCTCAGCGTTCTTTTGATTAGGCTAAGCAAGCCAAGCTCCTTGAGTTCCTTTCATAAGGTAGGCGTTCCATTCCTCCGATCATCCTAATAGCCCTTCTCTACACCTGTTTCAGTCTGAATTGATCTTTCCTAAACTTGGGAGTTTGGGGTTGCATATAGTATTCTGTGATGGGATGTTAGATGGAATGGGATCTGAGTTACTACAGAGAATTCTTTCCTGGGTGCTGGCTGGTGAGTCTTGCCTATATGCTCAGGGTTTAACTGATCGCCATATTTGGAGTCAGGAAGAAATTTTCCTCCAGGGCAAATTGGCAAAGGCCCTGGAGGTTTTTCGCCTTCCTCTGCAGCATGGGGCATGGGTCACTTGCTGGAGGATTCTCTGCAACTTGAGGTCTTCAAACCACAATTTGAGGACTTCAGTAACTCAGACATAGGTTAGGGATTTGTTATTGAAGTGGATGAGTGAGATCCTGTGGCTTGCATTGTGCAGGAGGTCAGACTAGTTGATCATAATGGTCCCTTCTGACTTTAAAGTCTATGAGTCTATTCCAGATGAGGTCTCACAGTGCCTTGTATGGTGACAATAATATTTCCCTATGTCTACTGGAAATACCTTGCCTGATGCATCCTAGGATTGCATTAGCCTTTTTCACAGCCTCATCACTTTGGCAGCTTATAGTCAACCTGTGATCAACCAATACACTCAGGTCTTCCTTTTCCTCTCACTTCCAATTGATTCATCACCAGCTTATAGCAAAAATTCTTGTTGACAGTCCCTAAATGCATGACCTTGCACTATTCTATTTCAGCCCATTTCTTTTACTTCAGTTTTCAAGGTCCTCCAGATCTTCTTGTATAATATTCCAGTCCGATCCTGTTTTCATATTAAAAACTTCCATCACCAATAACAAGTCTTGTCCTGAAACTTTTTATATAGTTTCCTGTAGATTGTTATAAAATGCTTCAATTTCCTCCTTGGGTGCTGCTAAGGTTGCTTCATATACTTGTACTATCATAACTGCAACAGATTTGATTTGTGTATCTCACCTTCAGAATACAAGATACTGAGTTAAATGAAATGAGAGCCTGGCTTGCCTTTAGTTTTAGCATCAACACAGCTCTGTCCTGGTGTCCATCGTCTTCTCTTCCTGATGTCAATATCCTATGTTCATCAAAGTAGACCATGCCAGACTAACCTATCTGGTCTATCTATCTTGGACAAGATAACTAAATTTTGTAGGCAAGGAAGAGTGGTAGATATAATACATCTGGATTTTAGTAAAACATTTGATATGGTCTCCCATGGAAAATTAGTAGTTAAACTGGAGAAGATGAGGATTAGTACAATAAATTGTAAGGTGTGTAAGGAACTGGCTACAGTGAAGACAGTGAGTTGTACTGAAAGAAGAACTATTGGGCTGGAGGAAGATTACTAGTGGAGTTCCTCAAGGATTGGTTTTTGGGACCAATCTTATTTAATATTTTCATTAATGATCTTGGCATACAAAGTACAAATGTGCTAATGAAATTTGCAGATGACACAAAATTGGGGGGCATTGTCAGTACAGAGGAAAATTGGAATATTATACAGGAAGAATTGGATTGAGGACTGTAGTAATAGAAATGGGATGAAATTTAATACTTTAGAATGCAAGGGATTAACAACAAGAATTTCTACTATAAGATGGGAGCACCTTAGTTGGAAATGGCAGACGATAAGAAAGACGTTGGTGTATAAGGCTATGTCTACACTGTCCACCTTACATTGGTGCAGTTGTGCCGCTGCAGCCACACCAATGTAAGGTGCTCTGTGTAGCTGCTTTTTATTTCTGGGAGAGAGCTCTCCCGGCAAAAAAATAAAACCACCTCCAATGAGAGGCGGTAGCTTCATCGCCAGGAGCCCAGCTCCTGACAACGAAGCATTGTCCACACCAACACTTTTCATCGTCAAAACTTTTGTTATTCGGAGGTGGAGTGTGTTTTTTCACACCCCCGAGTGACACAGGTTTTAACAACGAAAGTGCAAGTGTAGACATAGCCTTAGTCGATTGCAGGATAACTACAGGCCACTAATGTAATGTGGCTGAGCAAAAGGCAAGATGTGTCAGGCAAGGGATTTCCAATGGAGATAGGGAAGTATTAATGCCACTGTATAAAGCAGTAGTAAGACCTCATCTGGAATACTATGTATGATTCTGGACACCCATGTTGAAGAAAGATGGACTCAAACTCAAACAGGTGCAGAGAAGGGCTACTAGGACAATGGAGAGCCTGTGGAGACTAAAAAAACTTGGCGTGCTTAGCCTAGCAAAATGAAGGCTGAGAGGGGATGTAATAGCTCTATAGAAATACTTCTCGGGGGTAAACAAGAGCTATTTCAGCTAATGGACAATGTTGAGACAAGAACACATGGGTATAAATTGGGCTGGAATAAATTTAGACTGGAAATTATTAGGATTCTGTCCATCAGAGGAGTGAGATTCTGGAACAGATTTCCGATAGGAGTAGTGGGGGCAAACAACCTAATGAGTTTTAAGATGGAGTTTGGTAATTATACGATGGGATTGCCTGTGATTGCAAGGGACTGGACTCTGTGACCCAAGGGATTCCATTCAGTTGTATGTTCCTAGGTGTGTTTTGAGGGCCAGGGAATTAGCAGGGAGCTTACCTGCAAATATTGGCATCTCCAACTTGGGACATCTTAGGGCTTGTCTACATCAGAAAGTTGCAGCGCTGGTGAGGGAGTTACAGCGCTGCAACTTAGGAGGTGTACACATCTGCAGGGCACCACCAGCGCTGCAACTCCCTGTTTGCAGCGCTGGCCGTACTCCCGTTTTGTCTCGGGTGTAGAGGATCCAGCGCTGGTGATCCAGCGCTGGTAATCAAGTATAGACACTTACCAGCGCTTTTCTTGACCTCCGTGGAATAAGCAGGTATCCCAGCATACCTTAGGAAGCCTCTGGTAATCAAGCTGGTCTCCTTCCCCGGCTTGCTCTCGCGTTCCCCGAACCCCGAGCAAGCAGGTCTCCTTCCCTGAGGTTTGCTGGGTGGTTCCGGGAACGCGAGAGCAAACCGCGGCGAAGCTGGTCTCCTTTCCCAGTTTGCTCTCGCGTTCCCCGAACAAGCAGGTCTCCTTCCCTGCGGTTTGCAGAGTGGTTCGGGGAACGCGAGAGCAAACCGCGGCGAAGCTGGTCTCCTTTCCCGGTTTGCTCTCTCGTTCCCCGAACCCCCGAGCAAGCAGGTCTCCTTCCCTGAGGTTTGCTGGGTGGTTCCGGGAACGCGAGAGCAAACCGTGGCGAAGCTGGTCTCCTTTCCCGGTTTGCTCTCGCGTTCCCCGAACAAGCAGGTCTCCTTCCCTGCGGTTTGCAGAGTGGTTCCGGGAACGCGAGAGCAAACCGCGGCGAAGCTGGTCTCCTTTCCCGGTTTGCTCTCGCGTTCCCCGAACAAGCAGGTCTCCTTCCCTGCGGTTTGCAGAGTGGTTCGGGGAACGCGAGAGCAAACCGCGGCGAAGCTGGTCTCCTTTCCCGGTTTGCTCTCGCGTTCCCCGAACAAGCAGGTCTCCTTCCCTGCGGTTTGCAGAGTGGTTCGGGGAACGCGAGAGCAAACCGCGGCGAAGCTGGTCTCCTTTCCCGGTTTGCTCTCGCGTTCCCCGAACAAGCAGGTCTCCTTCTCTGCGGTTTGCAGAGTGGTTCGGGGAACGCGAGAGCAAACCGCGGCGAAGCTGGTCTCCTTCCCTGGTTTGCTCTCGCGTTCCCCGAACAAGCAGGTCTCCTTCCCTGCGGTTTGCAGAGTGGTTCGGGGAACGCGAGAGCAAACCGCGGCGAAGCTGGTCTCCTTTCCCGGTTTGCTCTCGCGTTCTCCGAACCCCCCTTGAAGCCGCCCAACAACGCTGCAGTGTGGCCACATCTAACACCACTTGCAGCACTGGTTGCTGTAAGTGTGGCCACTCTGCAGCGCTGGCCCTATACAGCTGTACTAATACAGCTGTAACAACCAGCGCTGCAAAATTTTAGATGTAGACATGGCCTTAGCCTCTACAGCTTAAGTCCCATTCTGATAAGGCTAGTAACCTCTGGCAACCACTGAAGTATTCATCAAAGGAAAAAACTGCCTCCATAGGAAAACTGCTAGCTCTGTTCCTCAGGCACTTTTGGTTACAAGTCTTTCCCAAGGATTGGATGGGAATGGAGATTTATTTAGACTTTAAGATAATCTATCCGATTCTGGGTTTTGTCATATTGGCAGGGCAGTGTAGGAAAGCTTAACTTACACTGTTACACCTGTGCACTTGCTCTGTTTGTGTGTGTGTGTGTATAAAAAAATATTCTGGCTGAGATTTTGACAAATGATTTTGGGTGCCCAATTTAAAAATGTTGAAGGGGCCTGACTTTCAGAAAGGGCTGATGTCCAAATCATGGGCCTTTATTTGTTTCAAATTGAAGCACGCAAAATCAAAAGTGATTCTGAAAATCATTTTCTCTCTGTATGGAGGAATTTAGGCTCCAGAGCAGTTCATCTACCATCTTGCATACTTTTATTTTATTTTTAAAAAGTGGTCCTTATGGAACATTATCAAATGTTAATAAAGGCATAGATTTCAAGTTGCTAGAGGGTACAGTTGATACTGAACACTAGCGTAAAATGTTCATTCATCAGAAGGTTAAGAACTGAAGGGTTCAGGCAGCCTGTTCAAGCGAAATCTTTATTTTAGAGTGGTGATTGATGCCATTTTGCCTGAGGGGAGGGACCTGGGCAAGCGGGAATGAACTCAGATGTGGGGTTTTTTGTGAGTTTTAGCTTCTCACTTAAGTGTTTATCCTGTAGTTTTATCACTCTAAATTATGCTTCTGTGGTGGAAAATTTAAGGAAATGATTTATTTATTCAAGCCAACTTTTCTTGCCTTGCACATAAAGTATATTTACATCTTTTTTGTAAACATTAATCTGTGACAGCTCATACTTTAAAATATATTCAACTATTTAACTTTCTAGACCTACTCTGTTTGCGTCAAGATTTAAGTAATGGAAAAAATCATAGAATTGTAGGACTGGAAGGGACCTTAAAAGGTCATCTAGTCCAGTCCCCTGCACTCAAGGCAGGACTATTATCTAGAAATAATATTGAAAATTCCTTATTCTGTATACTACTTCAGCACTGATGGAAGGTGCATTTTTTGAGTTGGTTCAAAGTTTTTCTGACTTGTTACCTTTTTATGTGTTCACTGTACATCCATCATTCAATATCCTGCAGTGTGATTCTTCTCAGGAAGTTGAAGTGGAACAAGTATGATTGTCTAGTTTGTGTCTTGATAATCTTTCAGTAAATGTTCCATCTGTCCTGTGAGTCTACTACTAGCAAATAACATTCTCCATTGTTTAAACGTCTGGCTCCTTGGCACTCTACTTTCTGATACATAGCCTGACTGAATATACTTTCCAGGTCCAAGAAAGCAAAGGTGAAGCAATTTATCTCCCTTCACTAGTGCTAGGAGGTTTAGGAGCCAGTAATGAAGTTATCTTTTCTTTCAAGACAATGCTGTGTTATATGGATTAATTAGATGCTATTTTTCGCCCTCATGATGGGTGAGTGTTGTGTTGTCAGGCTCTTTTGAATGGTCCTCAGGCTTAACTTTCTTAGTGACCCTTCTGGTTCACTAAGTGTACAGGAAAAATTGTGCATTTAGTTCCACTTCTTAACGTTTTTGTTCAGTGCTGGAGATGTTAAAGATACTACATCTGGGACATTGCCAGCTTTCTTACAAAGCTGTGAATTGTCCTGTCAGTTTCCCCAACCAAAAACAGACAGAAGAAGAGACAGGAAACAGGAGGAAAACAGATGGTCCTATTATGGTCTAGTGGTGGGTTAGGTTAGCAGTCTACAAAAGTTAAGTTTTCAGAACAAAGTTCAGCAAGGTTTCAGCATGCAACAGGCCATACTAGGGCGGGGGAGACAAGGAAGCAGATGACTGTAACAACTGTCCTGCTGTGAAGCTTGAAGCCACACATGTAAAGGAAACTTGAGTGACTGCTTCCAACTCCCCTCATCCCAGCTGTCATTTGTGACAAAATCTGGTCAGTCAGAGTAGATTGAATTAAATCTTCATAATACAAGTGAAATATTTAACAGTGGTGACATTTAAAGTATTATAAATAGTACCCATTCAAATGAATGGGGCAATTCACACCTCAGAGCTGTTTCAGATTCTCTGTAAACCCAGGCCCATTTACATGGTTTGGTTTTTCCTTGTTTTACATTCTGAAGGTTAAAAGCTAGAGACTATCTTTTTATTTTAAATTAAAGCTGGGACTCTAGAGAACAATTCAGACGTATGTCTGTGCTCCCCTCGACTCCCCCACACCTCCCCAAACTTGGGGAAACACACTGCATTACTTATGGCTCCACGTATAACGTATAGGTAGGGCATGTTGTGAACCAACAGCAGCAAGAGGTTTGAATGTTTGCTCTTACTTGAGAGAATTATTTAACCTACTTCCAGACTCCTAGGCATGCATGCAAACTTTGGAAAACTGGATATATTTTGACATCATATATGGGTATGGCTACACTTGAAATTTCAAAGCGCTGCTGCGGCAGCGCTTTGAAGTGTGAGTGTGGTCGGAGCGCCAGCGCTGGGAGAGAGCTCTCCCAGCACTGCACGTAAACCACATCCCTTCTGAGTGTAGCTTGCAGCGCTGGGAGCCACACTCCCAGCGCTGTGGCACTGATTACACTGAGGCTTTACAGCGCTGTATCTTGCAGCACTCAGGGGGGTGTTTTTTCACACCCCTGAGCGCAAAAGTTGCAGCGCTGTAAAGTGCCAGTGTAGCCATGCCCTATAGTCAGGGATAGGCACCATAGTGATAAGGAAGCCAATCTCTGTTTGAACGTATATGTAAAACTACTTAGTTGATCTCTTGTCTGGATGGTACTCTGTTCCCACCAGCATAGTCATGCAAAAAACTCTTATAATTCTGAACTGGCTGAATTAAGATGCTAACATTTGTGTTATGCCCAGTTTTTTCCAATAATCTTTCCAAGCCATGTAGCCTGTGTTCAAGTGTCACTAAAATGTTTGGTTCAAACTAGCTATAATAAATGAAACTGACAAATTTTGGAATTGAACTGATTTTTAAAATCTTTCCTTTTACTAAACATTAGGAGAAAACACAAATGCAAAAAGATTTATGGAGAATTGAAGATGTCACAGCTGGCCTAAGTGCAAATAAAACAAACTACAAAGTCATAGTAGATTCTATAAAAAATCCAGGTAAGAGAAACTGAATAAAGATGTTAAACTGTATCTAAATTCATCTGAATCTCTTAGGTCTGTGGAATTGGTCTCGAAGTCTTGAGGTCGTCATTTATTAGAGAATCTCCAGTACTTTCTCCTGCTGGTTGTGTTGAGAGTCTCCTTATCGCAGTAACCAGGGCCGGCTTTATGACCCACGGGGCCTGATTGGAATACTCATCAGTCTGGGGCTTCGGCGGCACTTTGGCAGCAGGGGGTCCGCTCTGGGACTTCCGTGGCACCAAAGGACCCCTCCCCCGCTTAAATGCCACTGAAGACTCCCAGAGTGGACCCCCCCACCGCCAAAATGCTGCTGAAGACCCCCAGAGCGGGGCCCCCTTAGGCGTGGGCACAGGGCCCAATTCTGGGGAATCGGGGGAATCGACATAAAGCCGGCCCTGCTAGTAACATCCTTTCTCACAGGTATTTTTGTACTTACTGATGGAACCAAGAAATGCCAAGGCATAAGAAAAGAAACAAGGGGATAAGTTAGCCAAACCTGAAAGATTGTTTTAATCCTTATAACTCTCACTCTTACAGTTGCTATCCTGCCCATCACCTGACAGCTCCTCCCACCTGCAGTCTGTCTGCCTTTTCCACTTGGTCCTGCCCCCTCCCCTGCCTGCAATTCACACTGTTTTCCATTGTGGGGAATGGTTGGTGGACAGAACAAACAGCCTTCTGTTGTAGGAAAAAGTGAAGTGAGAAGGTGTATATGGGCTGCATGCTAGTCCGCTTTGTTGGACTTCACAGAAAAGAGCCAGTAGGTTGGGGAAGTGAAAGTCAGTTGGATGCCTTATGTAGATTAAGTTTGTATCATATGCATAAGAGTATATTTATTAACATTATTTACCATTTACCTATAAACAGAGTGTGAATTTGTTTTGAGATCATATTAATTTATTTTTAAAATACAACTATAGACACCTATCTATGTCCAGGTGTCTGGATGTTTTATGGCATTGCCATAACATCATAGGTTTTTACATCTTAAAATTATAGTCAATAGTCAGAAAAATGAGGGAAGTTTAAGGTTTTTCAAAAGCCAGCGCATAAATACATACTGCTTATTATTTAGTGTGATGTTCTTGTGGGAAAAGTGTGTGCACATGATGTAGATATAACACCCATACAACTTTTAACTTATTTACCTGTTTCCACCATAGAAAGAAAAACAGTGCCTTCATTTTCTCAGCCTATCGTGCCTTCATTATCAACTTCTCTCACAATTATGGAGAGCAAACATTCTACTCAGCGAACTCCTCCATCCAGTCCTGTTAAGTCCTCTTTAGAGGTTAGACTGTTTCCACAGCCTTATTCTCAGCCTAGAACACAGTCTCAACCACAACAGCTGAAAAAAGTTGAGCATCCTCTTCAGGCACCAGTGAAACTAAAGTCAAAAATTGTAAGTATTACAACTATGAATTAAGTGTAAATCTATCTACTGCTTTCACCACCATTGTATCTGAGGAGCTAATGCTATATGTGAAAACATTTTATAAATAATCCCTTCCTTATCAATGTGAAGCCCAGGCCACATTACAGAATTTAGCCTGGTAAGGAGAAACGGGCTCAAGGTTCTAAAATTGTCCTGAATCTGTTCACAGTTTGGGATTTGACACTGAGCATATTGCACCTGGCTTTATGTTTTCATTAAACAAGGTTCACGTGTAGTTCTAATTGTGAAAATGGAAGGCATTCATCAGCAAATATTGCACAAAATAGAGGAATTTCCGAGTTGTGTAGAGTTCGATGTATTCAAGATAGCAGGATCTGATGAAATTCACACTAGGGCACTTAAGCAATGAGCTGAAGCAATCTCGGAACCATTAGCAATTATTTTGAGAATTCATGGAGGAAAGGTGAGGTCCCAGAGGAATGGGGAAGGGCTAACATAATATCTATTTTAAAAAAGGGGATCAAAGAGGACCAGTCAGCCTAACTTGGATATCTGGCAAGATACTAAAACTAATTATTAAACAATCAGTTTGTAAGCACCCAGAGGATAATTGGGTTATAAATAATAACCAACATGGATTTGTCAAGAATAAATCATCCCAAGGCAACCTAATTTCCTCTTTTGACAGGATTACTGGCCTAGTGGATTGTGGGAAGCTATAGATATAATATATCTTGATTTTAGTAAGGCTTTTTATACTGTCCTGGATGACATTCTCATAAGCAAACTAGGGAAACGTGATGTAGATGAAATTACTTTAAAGTGGGTGCACAACTGGTTGAAAGGCCATACTGAGGGAGTGGTTACCAATGGTTTACTGTCAAACTGGTGGAATGTATCTAGTGGGGTTCCACTGGATTCCTGGGTCCAGTACTATTCTGTGTTTTCATTAATGACTTGAATGATGAAGTGGAGAGTATGCTTATAAAATTTGCAGATGAGACCAAGCTGCAGGGAGTGGTTGCTCATGCTCTTGAGGACAGGATTAGAATTCAAAAGGACCTTTACAAATTGGAGAATTGGTCTGAAATCTACATACTAATCTAAATTCAGTAAAGACAAGTGCAAAATACTTCACTTAAGAGTGAAAAATTAAATGCACAATTACAGAATGGGGGATAACTGGCTAGGCACTAATACTGCTGAAAAGGATCAGGGGTTATAATGGATCATAAATTGAATATGAGTCAACAATGTGATGCACTTACAAAAAAGGCTAATATCATTTTGGGGTGTATTAACAGAAGTATCATATGCAAGATAAGGGAGGTAATTTTGCTACTCTACTCTGCACTGGTGAGGCCTCAGCTGAAGTACTGTGTTCTGGGCACCACACTTGAAGCAAGTTGTGAACCAATTGAAGAGAGCCACAAATATAATAAAAGGTTTAGAAACCTGACCTATGAGGAAAAGTTTAAAAAACTGGCCCCTTTTAGTCTTGAGAAAAAAGAAGATTGAGGGGGGACTTGATAAGTCTTCAAATATGTTAAGGGTTGTTATAAAGAGAATGGTGATCAGTTGTTCCCCAGGTCCATTGAAGGACGGACAAGCAGTAATGGGCTTAATTTACAGCAAGGGAGATTTAGGTTAGATATTAGGAAAAACTTTCTAACTCTAAGGATAGTTAAGCACTGAAGTCAGTTTCAAGGGAGGTTGTAGAATTCCCATAGTTGAAGGTTTTTAAGAACAGGCTAGACCAGTGGTTTTCAAAGCTTGGGTCACAACCCAGTACTGGATTGCGGAATGCAAGGCACTGGGTCGCCTTGCTCAGCACCCAGGGACCCTGGCGACCAGCCAGTAAAAACTAGTAGTAAAACTAGTAGTCCGTACCCAGAAGTGGCCAGCAGCAGATCCGACTCATAGCCACTGCGTGCTGCCCCCAGCCTGAGCACTGGCTCCACTAGCCAATGGGAGTTGGGAGGACAGAGCCTGTGAGCGAGAGCTGCGCCAAGCTGCTTGGGCACCTCCACCTAGGATTAGGACCTGTTCGCTGCTTCCAGGGCGCAGCGTGGTCTGCGGTGCTGGGACAGGACGGCCTGCCTCCCCTCCCCAGCTGTGCCACTGACCAGGAGCCCCAGCCCTGAGGCCCCCCAAAACCCAGAGCCCTTCCTGCACCCTAACTCCCTCATCCCTGGCCCCATCCCAGAGCCTCCACCTCAAGCCCAGAGCCCTCACTCCCTCCTACACCCCAGCCCCAGTCCTGAGCCCCCCGCAAAGCTAGAGCCCCCTCCTGCACCCAGAGCTTGCACCCCCATCCCAAAGCCCTGACCTGCTTCTGCACCCCAACTCCTGCCCCAGCCCAGAGCCCTCTCCCATACCCTGAGCCCCTCATTCCCGGCTCCACCTCCCCGCCCTCACCCCCACACTCCAACCCTCTGTCCCACACCTGAGCTCCCTCCCACACCTCATACCCCTTATCCCCAGCTCCATCGGGTCACGGGCATCAAAAATTTTCTTCAACTGGGTCCCCAGCAAAAAAGTTTGAAAACCACTGGGCTAGACAAACACCTATAAGGGATGGTCTAAGTTTACTTGGTCCTGCCTCATTGCAGGGGGCTGGACTAGATGACCTCTTAAGGTCCCTTCCAGCCCTGTACTTCTGTGAGTCTGTAAAGGAACTGAGCGATAGTGCTTGAAGAAGAAGTTGAGTAGATAACATGTAACATCATATACATTAGTTGGTGGGATGAGGGGACATACTTCACCGTTTTATTATACAGAGCCTTCTTCAGTAGTTAAAATAACCTTTTAACGCTCCAAAAATATAGGAGAAGGTATGTTTTAAACTTCATAGCATATTGTTTGCTGAGTTGCAATTTATTTACCTTTTACCAGGAAGATGAAGCACCACCCAGACCTCCTCTCCCTCAGGTCTACAGTCCTGATGATCACCCACCAGCTGTTCCACCTCTTCCAAGGGAAGCCAGTGTCATCAGGCACACATCAGTGCGAGGCCTGAAACGTCAGTCAGATGAAAGAAAACGAGATCGAGAACTGGGACAATATGTCAATGGAGATTATAGGGTGAGCAATCACTTAGCCACAGCCTTTAAAATTTATGGACCTTTTTAATTTTTTGTTCTGATACATTTTATAATATGCAGAATGCTTATGAAATGACAGATACATAGAAACCTGGAAACCCAAAGACTCTAAGAAAACTATTTTAATTTGTCTGAATCTGTGGTCTCACTTGATCAAATGAATATTTTTCTATGTAGGGAGAACTTCGTTCATATATGAGTGAACCTGAATTAGCTACAATAAGTGGTGACCTCAGCCAAACTTCACTTGGTTTCATAGGTTCTGACAGTGGATACCAAACATTACCTACCAGAGGTAAGCCAGAGAATTGATAAAAGGCCATTTTTTAAAAATACTTGGTGTCTGACATATTACGTATGGTGTGTATGTATTTGTTATAGATTAGGGGTGCTGTTTGAGTCATTATCTTAAAGTTAGCTAAACAATGATATCAAGCAATGTTTTGATAATTTTGCCATAGAAATAATCAGCCTCTACTTAAGACATTTTCACATTTTTTGTTAGAAAGTGGGAATGTACCATAACAGGAAAAAATAGTTTATCAGAATGGCTTTTAAATTATTGCCTGACCCAAAATATTTCTTATGTTCATAATGGCTTAAATTGTAGAGTTTTTTTAAGTGAATCTATTCCGCCAGATTAGCAGCCCTAGAGAATGATACAGCATAAGCAGAGTTAGTACAATTTTCCCTGTGCCATCTCCAATATGTACCTCAGTCCTGTAACCACCTTAGAGGAAAGAGGGGGAGTAATTTAGTTTTTATCCCCCATTCAGTCCTGGACCCTCTACTTTGATTGTAAGTACCATTTTGGGTCAAGTTTGCTGGCAGTTTGATTACATTAACACTTGTTACAGGACTGAGGCCTCAAACTTCTCATTTTACATCAGCTTCCAAACTGTGTTCAGATGGTACTGAATTATGGTCGTTATGAACCACAGAATGAATTTGACCAGAGACCTAGATGTGAAAGTCCTGTATCTCATTACTGCCCTACTGAAAATTTCGAGAAGTGAACTGTAACAAAAATATATAATAGAAAATGTAAAATGGTTTTTTGAACCACCCACCCGTTATCTGTCTCCTGAGCATTGTTTTGCTTCTTTATAAAGGATTATCTGGATCAACTTCCAGACTGCACCAGACATCCACCAGTTCATCGTATGCAACATTTCAAAGAGATAGCTCCAAGGTAACTTTAAATAAATATTTTGGTGACAGGTGTGTGGATCTCTGTAAACAATATGTTGAGTGCAGATGTATTTTGCATAACAGGAGCTGATTCTGGTAGCACCCAAGAGATGGAAAACTGCTTAAATTTTTTGTACACCTGTCATGTTAAGGCCTCTTACTAGTCACATTGCTAAACTGACTGGGCATCCCTAGAGGCAGAAGTAACACCATAAATGAAAAAATTAGGGAGTACTGGCTTGGATGATTTGGTCATGTAAACTGTCATGACAATTCTGTGGGTAAGAGAGTCCAGCAGATCAAGACTGAAGGAAAAAGATAAAGCAGCTGACCCCCAGGAAGAAGTGGTGGGATGTTCTAAAAGAAGATGTGTAAGCATGTGGTGTGATAGAGGATATGGCATTGAAAGAGTACTTTAGAGGGAGAACTCTTGTAGAGCAGACTCCATTTGATAGGATTAATACAAGGAAGAAGAGACAGAGTCAGAACGACTCACTGAAGTTGCTGCAGATTCACAAAGGAAGGCCTTGGACCTAGTTAATGATATGGTGTGTTTATTACCTCAATAGAAGTTGCAGAGTTGAAAATATGCAAAATAGTTTAAAAAGCAATAGGATAAAATCTGCTCATTTACACTGAGAAATAGAGGAAGAGTAAACTTTTTTAGTATACTACTTATAAAGTATTAATTGCAACATATGTTTTGTATTCCGTGTGACTTTTAACAGGAGAGACCAAAGAGTGCCTTGGAACGCTTATACTCTGGAGACCACCAAAGATGCAAGATGAGTGCTGAGGAACAACTAGAAAGAATGAAGCGACATCAGAAGGCATTAGTTCGTGAACGCAAGAGAACTCTTAGCCAAGGAGAAAGACAGTCTGTTTCATCTCGGTCTTTCATCCGGCCCGTTTCTGCAGACATAGGCTCAGTATGTTAGACATGCCTTAGAAGGACTTAACTAAAAATATGATCTGTAGTTTTTCTAGGAAGCACTTTCACTTGAGTGCATGATACTTCCACTCTAAATATATCATAGTGTAATACCAGTTTCAAGAGTGTGAATAACAAATGGTCAGTTTTTGATAACAAATAGTTGCAGTCTGTGTAGCTGGTTGTGCAGGTAAGTTGGTGAGAGAACAATGTGGCAAGAAGAGACTAGCATATATTCAAATGACTTCAGAGACAGGGATTGTTTTTATTGATTGGAACTGTATTTAGAAAGCATAATGAAGTTTGTACACCTTTCAGATTGCTTATGACAGGATGGGCCTTTTAGAATGTTCTTACATAGTGTGTTTAAAATAAATCATTATAACTAGTTTAAGAGCTATATATGGCTATAGGAGACCAAGATTTTTTCCATGAGATGTTGACAAAATATAAATAAACTGATAATCAGTTTTAAAATCTAATCCTATTTAATGGAAGTTTATACAACAGTTAATGTGTTTTAATTATAAATTATTCTTTAAAGCTCAAATGTGGAATATTTTAATGGCGCTCAAAAGTTCAGTTGCTGAAGAAAGAGAATTTTTTAGTTTTTGTTACTGAGAATAAATGCTGTACTGAACAGAAGTTTTTTATTATACATTTTGGACACTAACCAAAGCAATTCTAATTGGTGAAGTTATCTGATCATGTTGTGGTGTCAAATAAAGGATGTATTGTAAATGTCACAGCCACTGTAATGCTAGCCTTCCTTTTCTAAAATTTATTTTTCTTTTGGTTCACTAGAGCCTTAGAACAATCACCTTATTTACCTAATTCATTGCACAAGATCTCTTGCTTTTAGAATTGTCACTCATAATACCTAATTCCTTCTTTTGTTTAAAAAAGTTTCTAATTATTTCAAAATAATTTCTAACTAGACTACTCAATTTTTACCAGGCTTAATTGCATTTTAGTAGCTATGTGTCTATTATTAGCACTTCTAAATCCCTTGATATTACTCAATTTTTAATTCCCATTTTTTAAGAATCCTTCAGAAACACTAATTTACAACCTAATTATCCTTGTTTACTTTATCAAATAAATATGGCTACATTTCTTGGAGACATTCATCCATTCTGGCCTGTATTTTGCAATCTCAAATTTGCAGAAAGATAATGTATAACATTTGGGAAATGTAAAATTTTGATATCACTGCCATTTTCATGTTTTAGTTAGCAAAACAAAACCTGAACTTTTAATGTACAACTCTAACATATATGCACTCTTCTAATTTAAACATTTCATAACACTCCTTTAATAATTTTAATGAATATTTTATGTACAAATTTGTGTGCCATCTTGTTTCTTGCTATAAGGAATTAAAATTATCTCTTTTAGCTGTTGATATGTTTCATAGAGATCTCTTCCTGTAACTAGAGGGCTCCAACACACAGAAGCATGTTTGATAGCACATTTGCTTGTTTGCAACCTTACAATTATTTAGCGGCCAAGATGGTAAACAGTTAAATGTGTAATTATTTAATTGCTGCACAGTATGTAACATTTTATTTTAAACATACATTGTATGTGTAACTCTAATTTTAATATAACACACTGATTTTTTTAAAAATTCATCACCTCTCAAGTGTAGAATGACATTTAAAATATTGAACATAGTACATGGATTTATTTGTTATATAAAATGCCTTTTTAATGTCTCAACATCAAAGCCAATAAACATATTGCTACATAATAATGGTTTGATGTTTTTCTTAACAATATAACAATATCTTGAAATTAATATTGTGTGAGTATAAAATATATTATGGCAATCAGGCCTGGTTGAATATGAGTAGAAGATTGCATCTTGAGCACTGTGAGTGTAAGAAAACATATTTTCCCCTTTGAATCCTAAAAAGAGATTTCTTAATTTTTTATGTGCGCTTTAACTGCCTTATCATTAATGTTTTGAATATATATAAAAACTACATATTTTTGAGTGATTATTGAGAGCTTGTGCATGAATAGGTTTAAATCAGATTTTTTTTAATATATATAACCTAGTGGAGTAAAAGTGGCTGTAAGCTTTAATCAAAGCCAGTCAAGAGTTACTGGAGGGAGATTTAAGAAAAGCAGATGTGTGAAACATATAGCAACATATTCTGCTTTCTACATCCTCAAATACTGGAGGAGTGCTTTTCTTTTTCAGAATATAAATACTGATTTGTGGATTGAGGGAGTATGATATTTTCAGTTTTCAGCTTTATGAGATAAAATTCCAGGGCTCCACTAATATGAATTGCCACCATGAGGTATTTGTGGCATTTGATGAGAACATAACTACATCCGTAATATCGTTTAGGCATATAAATTTGTATTAAGTTTTTATATATATATTCCTAACTGAGGAGGGGCATTCTGTCATAATTTCAACTTTGAACCCCCAAACATACTGCTTAATTCAAATCTGCCATGATTCTATGATAGATAAAAGTTTGCCTTATAAAGGCAATTATTCTTTTAGTAAGCTTTTATTGTGAGATTTTTATAATGATAACCAATAGATTGTAAATTTTGGTTGATCTTATAAGGAGAATAAACAATCTTTTTATTGAAGTTTTATGATTAAGATGGCTTTGAGGATATTGTAAATATTTCCAGGTCCATTGGAATTCAACATTAACATTATAATTTCAGTTAATGTATGAATCTGTGGAGTATTAGTAGTAATAATTACTGCTCACTTCTGAAGAGAGCTGCGTACAATCTAGTGTAATTTTCAGTCTGTTGTGTAAATGTCCACCCTTCAAAGCCATCCTATTTTATAAGATATGTATATATAATGTTTATTGCTCCGTATTCCATCATTCTCTAAGCTCACTGAAACCAAAACAGTCTGCCTATGATCCCCTTAATGTGTGTGCATGGAGCACTTACTTCTTATTAATGGGACTTACCCACAGTCATGACAAGATTACTTATTAGCGCTTAATACTGATCAACAGTTTTTTACAGCATACAAAAAGTAAAGTAAAATCTTATAGCATAGCTAAAAGTCAAAAGTAATATTAATAAGACTAGCAAACTTTTTTTGCATGACAGTCGTGTTTTTTGTGTGTCAGTTATTTAAGAGCATAATTTCATGGACTCTTTCAGCAAACTAATATTAGAGGCTATGGCCATAAAAATTTCTAGGAGATCTATTTGTTGGTATACACCATTAATTGTTTTGTATCTGTTACCAGTGGAAACGAGAACAAGAATTTGATTTGCAGTTACTTGAGAGAACAATACGTGGAGAAGAGAAAAATGAAAATGACAGGTTAAAAATTCAGCCTGTACCAGTGACAGAGATGGACCTGGAACCTCAAGATTATAACTTAGATATCAGCCGAGAGGTAATCCTAGTGGCATATTGTTCCATACAGTATGTCCAAAATTCTTTAGTCATTCAGGTTTTCTAAGTTTTAGGTAATTCTTCTCCTCCCAAATGCTTGTGTTTCAAGAACACAAAGTTCCATTTTAACAGATAATTTTATAAACAATGAAGAACTAGTATGGTGGCCTTGTGCTAAAAGTCTCTCACTTTCGGAGAACAGGATCATATGAATGGTTTGGCCTTATTAGATAGAAGATGTTAAATGTTCACTCTCTGCTGTAGAAAATATTTACAAAAGTTTTAGAAGAGAAAAAGCAAACAAATTATGTATTGCATATGCAGATTTCAGATTAAAGTTGAAAAGGTTAGACACTAAAGGCTAATTTCAAATAGGAAGTAGGGAAAGCAGTAGAAGAAAAAGCTAGCACAAGGAAGCTATCCAGCTGTGACTCATGGTTAATGTGAACTGACACAACACAATACGGGAGACGATTGAATATCTCTTTATACTGGTGAGAAAAGATAAATCTTGTCTTTACTAAAGGCTATATGAAAAGTATAAATCAGTGATATCGGTGCTGGATTTTGTCAGCAGCTTTCATAACTCAGTAAAGCATTTGTTTGAAATGCTATAGAACCATCTGGTGGCTCAGAGGCAGTATAACATAGTGTTGTGTGAAAAGGGAAATGAAAGAATCTGAAAGTATTTGTAATAGAATGCAGTGTTGTTGTCGCTGTGTCGGTCCTGGGATTTTAGAGAGTCAAAGTGGGTGAGGAAAATGATCGCTTTGTGATAAGAGTTCACCCACAGGTGATGTGGTGTATTTGTCTCTAATCATTTTCCTGTGTGCGTTCATTCAAGAGCATAGTGGTTGTCTCGTTTCACCCACATAGTTGCTATTGAGGCATTTAGTGTACAGAATGAGTTGACAAGTCTGTAAAGATCCTTAACAATGGCTTGAATTGCAGTACATTGCCTGTGGAATCAGGAAGTTGTTATACCTTGATACCTTCATATTAGAGTCTTTGTTGATAGAGTTCAGTTGATGATGGATCAGTACTTTAATCTTTGTGTGTATGCAATGAGGAGCACTCCACTCCAGTGGATTTTGGGAGTCGGGGAAGTGATGCCCTATTCTTACAAAGCTGCTCAGCTCTACCTTGGCCCATTGGAATCCTTCACAATACCCAGCTCCCCTTCTAAGAGCTTGGCTACACTCACACTTTACAGCGCTGCAACTGGGTTGTGAAAAAACACCCCCCTGAGCACTGCAAGATACAGCGCTGTAAAGCATCAGTGTAATCAGGGCAGCAGCGCTGGGAGCGCGGCTCCCAGCGCTGCACGCTACACCCGTAAGGGATGTGGTTTACATGCAGCGCTGGGAGAGCTCTCTCCCAGCGCTGCAGCTCTGACTACACTCACACTTCAAAGCGCTGCCGCGGCAGCGCTCTGAAATTCCAAATGTAGCCATACCCTTAAGTTGAACAGGAATGGAGAATTACTCCTGTAGACCCTGCAAGGTGGACTACAGTACAGCTCCCCTCATGCAGGTATTTGGAAATTGGCAGGACTGAGAGCATGTCTACACTATAAAATTAAGTCAATCTCACTTACATTGGCACACAGCCACTGCAGTAATTATATCGGTTGTACGTCTTTACTCTTCGCTCCTTGTGTCAGTGGTGTGTGTCCTCACCAGGAGCACTTGCACCAATTGAACTGTCAGTGTGGGGCTTTGTGGGATTACTTTTAAAAGCAAGCAACAGTCGATGTAAGCAACCTAGTGTCTAAACTGACACTGTGTCGACCTAACCACATCGACATTGATGCTACACCTCTTGTGGAGGTGGAGTTATTAAGTCAGTGTAGCGAGTGAGTTGTGTTGGTGGGAATAAAATTTTAGTGTAGACACTTACAGAGTTAGGTCGACATAAGCTGCCTTGAGTCGACCTAACTCTGTAGTGTAAACCAGAGCTTAGTGTGAACTAGAATACCAGGGATGGATGGAAAGCTGCAGAGCTGGAGGCTCATTTATGTTGACAGCGGCAGCAGCTGTGCCCTGTTTGGTCAGACCTTTTTTTTATGAATGATATTTCCCTTTAATTAATTATATGCATATCTGATCAGTTTTGTGGTAGATAACATAGTCTATGTATCTATGATACAAAGGTTATCATTTTTTAAAAAATGCAGGATCCAGTCTAGAAGTTCGAGGGAGTAGCTAATTCTCCATGCCCGTTAGATTCATGGCCCTTCTGATGAAATTCCTGCTAAAGGTGCCAGTTGTAATAGAGAGTGGGGTTCAGTCCTCCGCTTTATGCCACCTTTCTGCCTTCCCCTGCCTTCTGGGGTTGGCTCCGGGTACAAGTTAGAGCAGCCCAAAACTGCTCTGGTCCTCTACAGGGCAATTATGCTGGCAAGATTTCTGGAGTGCATTGGGTTCTAGCCTCATCCTCTAGCCCCTGGAGTGTTCCCTGTGCTGAGAGGGATATCATAAGAGGCTAGCATAGAGCCATCTGTGTTGGAGTTTTGCCAATTAAGAATCCCCCATGCCATGGGACTCCCCAGCTATCCCTTTAGGGCAAATCTGTGGTCACTTTGCATAGTAAAGTGGCACAAATTTAGTTCAGCAGAGATGAGGATCTAGATTAAGGGCTTCTTTTCCTTGTGACATCACCAGACCATATCCATGTCACCCTGGCCTCAGGCTCCCCCCCCCGCCCACTTTAAGAAAACTTGGTCACACAGTTCTGTCTCTTTGGCCAACTAACCTGCTGCTCACACTAAATAGACTTTTGCTTGATTGTTTTACACTATACACTATCTGGCCAGTCTGCTTGAGTTAGTGCAAAGTGACCAGATGAGCTGTTCTAGCCTCAGCAGAGATACTTAGCAGGATATCTGCTGAACTCAGAATTGAGTTGCCTTAAAAAGAAAGGAAGTCTGGTGTAAAAAGGGAAGTCTCAGAAGGCAGACCTCTATGGCTGATTGAGGTTGGAGGAATAGAACTTTGGGGGGGTACTCCATAAGAATATGACAAAAGGAAGGTTAGAGTCAGATATTTTGGTTCTAAAGTTATTTGAGTTCTGAATAATATGATTTCTATATTATGTTATTTGGGTTTGTGGTCGCTTCTAGTGTACACTTATACCAATAGCTAGGGGTGCCCACATGGGGAAAAATCAGGTCTTTCTCATAGGCCACTGAATTGGGTTGGATTTTAATGCAGTGACCTAAAGATGAAAGGCTTGGGATCTCTTTACTCAAAACTCTGAATCATACAGTCCTTCAGATAGGTTTTAACTGCAGATCCAAAGAAGAGAAGGAGTTCCACTCTTTTCTTCACCTTTCCTTTACTCTTACATTATTCATTTGTGTTCTTCACAAGCACTTTGTCATGTTTAATTAGTGTTGGCTACCAAAGTGCCCTTGTAAATTTGCTGCTCGCTGGCTGGTTCAATATCTTATGAATGTGTCTCATTCAGCTCTGAATTCTTCAAGCGGGAAATCCATCCAAGTTAAAATTGCTAGATGTATTGCCAGCTGTTTTGCAACTCCCTAATTAGAAGTTTTAATCTACATTATTATATTTGTATAATATGTGTAGTATTTAATCACACAGAGTGTATGTCTGTGTCACATTGCCTCTGTGGCAATTTTTGGGACTCTCGAGGTTTCAAATTATCATTTAAAAAAAAATACAAAACCTCCAAGCATTTCCTTCTTTGCTATTCATAAGGAAAGGTCATGAGTGCCCCAGCTTTGGCCTCCTCTCTCAACTTTTTTGTACAGCAGCCTTAAGCCAGACAATTCCACTCTGGGCTCTGCTGCCTGACAGAATGAGCTGCAGAAAGAACCTTTATTAACCCTGACTCCTCCCACAATCTCCTCCACCAATCACAGCTCCACCCCAATGACTTACCTCCCAAAAAGAGAGAAAAAGTAAGAAGAGAAAAAATTCTTAAAGTGCATTAGTTCAAGTTCAAAGGGAATGTTTAGAATCAGGGAAATACACAGGGCTGTAAAGACCCATATCACATTCCAGTCAATGTGCACATGCAATTCCCATTGGGTTAATATGTCTAGTGGAGAATCGCTATACCTTTGAGATTTTGAAGTCCTAGGTATCAGAAGTTACGGTCTCTCTCTTTTTCCATAGTTGTCAAAACCTGAAAAGGTGGCAATTCCAGAACGCTACGTTGACCTGGACCCTGAAGAACCTCTCAGTTCAGAAGAATTAGCTGCAAGACACCGTAATGCAGAAAAGATAAAGAATATTCTTACCAGGTCTAGGTCAGATTATTTTTATAATCTCTCCTTTCTTTTTAATCTCAAACAACTCTATACCACAGACTGTTTCAGATCCAGTGGTGATTATTAAACCAAGGTACAATGTATTATGTAACTTTTATGAAAAATATACAGCTGTAATATACATGATAAATACACTTAATACTCAGAGAGGGATATGTGTATCCAAATAATATAGGAGGAGGGATTATCTATAAAATTCCAAGCATGTCACTATGTGCGTCACTCTGAAGCCTTAAAATATCTGTACAAGAAGTCAGAAGTGATGGAAACAGCTACAAGCATGGCTGAAAGCTGTTTTGGTTCAGAATGTCATCAGAATCATATCTGGGTTTTGTGGTCTGTTACTGTCCAATTTTTAAATTCTTAGCTACTTTGACTTTACAAATTACATTTGTGCGGTGCTCAGCTATGGTAAGGCATGTATCTATATCATGCCAAGAGGTTCTCAAACTGTAGCAACCTGAGGACTCTCATTTTTATTTGAAATTTTTTGGGGACACCCAATCCCCTCTCCCCCCGGTTCAGCCTTTGCCCTGCCCCTTCTCCAAGGCCCCGCCCCCACTCACTCCATCCACCCTCCCTCCATCTCCCTAACTCTCACTTCCACTTTCACTGGGGTAGGGGGTTGGGGTGCAGGAGGGGCTACGAGCTGTGAGAGGGAGTTTGAGTGCAAGAGGGGGTGAAGGGTGTGAGCTCTGGGAGGGAGTTTGGGTCTGGGGTGCAGGCTCTGGGCTAGGGCAGAGGGTTGGGGTGCAGGAGTGGGTTTGGGGGGGAGGCTCTGGGAGATAGGAGTTTGGGTACACATCCCTCTGGGAGCTGCTCCTAGGAGGGGGAACCAGGGCCCCTCCACGTGCTGCCCCTGCCTGCAGACACTGCCCCCACAGCTCCCATTGGCCGCAGGGGGCTCAGGGACATATTGGCTGCTTCCGGGAGCAGCGCAGAGCTGGGGCAGGTAGGAAGCCTGCCTTTGCCCCGCTGCACTGCTGGACTTTTAGAGTGCAGGCAGCTCTGGGAGGGAGGTGGAGGAGTTGATCAGCAGACCTGGGGTATCCTCGGGAACCCCAGTTTGAGAAACACTGTCCTAGAGCATTGTGATATCAGAGGTACCTCAACCAATCACTACCCTTATTCTACTGCTAACTTGCATGCTACCATTTCATCGGTTGTATGAGGGAGATTGCACTGGTGGTAGATTAATTGGCCCGGTTGTTGCACATAAGTCTGTGCAAATAAATGCACAGACTTGCATAAATCTCAGAGCACAACCCCCCAGACACAAATCGACACAACTACCCACATAACACAACCAGTTTACACAATAACCCCATCACAGCAGCATGTACCTCTCACTCACCATCCACACAGCACAACTAGCACACACAAAAGTTCCAAAAACATATTATCATAGAGTATCAGGGTTGGAAGGGACCTCAGGAGGTCATCTAGTCCAACCCCCTGCTCAAAGCAGAACCAATCCCCAGACAGATTTTTGCCCCAGATCCCTAAACACCCCCTTCAAGGATTGAACTCACAACCCTGGGTTTAGCAGATCACTGCTCAAACCGCTGAGCTGTCCTTCCCCCCATCCTTCACTATAGAACACACACTTCATTTGCCATCTGCGCAAATCTCCTAGCTCAATCCCACCTAGACACAAATCAACATAACCACCCACACCGCAACACACCTAGGATACACAAGAGCACACATTCCTCATTCACCACCTACACAAATCCATACAACTCTCTCAGCAGAACACAATCCCCACACAACATAATCCACACACAGAATAACCCTGAACATCACTCTGTAGCCTGGAATATCCTCAGAGTCAGTGTGAAACTGTGAAAACAGCTATAAGCATGGTCAAGACCTATTTTTGTTCAGAGTATCACCAGGTTCAATCAACACTGGGATTTGTAGTCTGTTGTTCAATTCTTAGCCATTTTCATCTTTTATATACATGTGACTTTATCAATTAGAGCCGTGTAACAGCATGGGCTGTAGCTACTAGTGTCCTAATAATGGCTTTTACTTGTATGTCTGAGTGTTTAAAAGCATTAGTGAATCCTGACAAAATGTCTTTTAGGTAGATGTGGTAGGTAAACTGAGGCATCGAGAGATTGTGATTTGCCCAAAGGCAGAAAGTCCATGTCAGAGCTGGGGTTAGAACACCGTTTTCTATCCAGTATACTACCCCTTTTAGACACAGATTTTCAAAGAACTTGCTGACTTACTCATATTGATGCAGTTGAAACTTTCAGCATAAAGCGTTTATCATCAGCTCAAGTGCCTGCCATGTCGTTTATAATCTGTTTGAAGAGAGAGCACCTGTAGGTCACTAGGTTGTGCCTCTTTCTCTTAGCGCTAACAAGTGTCCTCACTAACTTCAAAGAAAAGCCAGTCATTTTTCATATTGCTTTCATGTAAACAAACCTGTTTTCAACAAAGGGCTTTAAGATGCATTTGACACTATGCATGAGTTATTGCAGAAGCTATAATGACTACATTATTTGTTTGTGGTATATACTGTAGTCACTACATTGTCAATGGATCTAAATCACTGTTTTGTAAAGCATTTTACAAAAGTCTGGAGTGCGATATCTGGGGTATGAAACTAAGCTTTGTTCTGTGCTGCACCATGGATTTTCTGTATGTTCGTAAATGTTAATGATGTTTTTTCACTTTCCCATTAGTAAGCACAACCTGCAGCCTGCTGTTGCTCAGGACAAACACAACTCAGTTGATTTAGATTCACAGCTGCAGGAGCAGGAACGCATCATTACCATATCATACGCTTTGGCTTCTGAAGCCTCTCAGCGGAGCAAGGAAGTAGCAGGTAATGCTCCATTATTTCCAAACTAATGGCAGTGATTAATGTGTTCTTATTCTTATTGCTACCTACTTTTAAGAGTCTATATGGTTATCTGCTGAACTGCACTGTATACAGATGTTGCCACTATGATACAATTCTATTGCCAGTCTTATTTAAAATTCGGAATCAAACAGCAGATACCAAATTCTACAGATACCAAACTAGAGAGGCTTGAGGATTGGCTTTGAAAATTTGGCCTGGTGTAAAAAGAAAAGGAAATATCTCTCTGGTTATGATTATGAAGCTGAAAGCCTGCTATTGTTATAGGTGGCACTGATACATCTAGCCCATCGTATTTGAGATTTTAATCCCATGACCTCGAAACTGTGACATAGCCATTACTGAGTAGCCTAAATTACAATACTTTGCCTTTTGAAGTGACAGAATAGCTTTCTACACTTATTTAAAACATTACTGTGAATGTAAAAAATGCAGAGAGAAGTTGTTTAAAGGGAAGCAAAGCACTGACATTTGTTTGGGACGTTGATCGATACTATCACTGCTGAACCTTGCCAAAGGACACAGCATTTGAAACTTTCAAGTAACCCATCAGATGCTTGTTAAACATCTTTGTATATTGCTAAAGAAAAGTAAATAAATCAGCTGAGCTGCGGCTAAACAAGAAAAACTCCAGGCCAGAAAAGCTGCTTTTTTTAAAAGAGAAATTAAAGGGGTTCAGTGACTGGGATAACAGAAAATCACCTGCAACTTTAACTATAATCACTATTGTGCCCTTAAAATGCTGAAGGAAGATATTGCAAAATTGACTCACTGTATGTTTGTCTCATGAACAAGTTTAGTGAGCAGACCGACCAGGCAAGGATCCTCTTTGCCTGGTGATGACAGTGGGTTCTTTATAGTGTGTTGAAAATGTGTTTTCTTTGTTGAAAATGGGAACTGCACTCTTGCTTTCATGACATTTGAAATATTTATTAACTTAGAAAATGTCAACAGAGCTGTATCAAATAGGACAGTGACCATGTTAATAGTTGTTGTTCCAAGTATTTGAATATTCGTTTGTAATTGCCACTGCCAACTCTTCCAGTGGAGAATTGGAATAATGGAAATAATTTCAACCCTGGGGGAAAAAACATGTTTCTCATCTGAAACAGTATGAATGACACTTGCCACCCAAGCACTAAAGACCACTGCATTTAAGATAGATGTTTTCAATAACTGGACATATAATGTTCATCCATAGAAACACACACAGTTTCCTTTTATTGAATGTGGCTGTGTATTCAAAGACCCAGTGGCAGCAAACCTTGAGGGGAGGCTGATTTATTTATTTTTTTTAGGGGGGAAATGATATTTAGGGGGTTATGTGTTTTGACTCTTTGGAGAGATTTTGTATGTAGTTTAAGAGGAAGCTATACGTTACATCGTATTTGCTTCAGGAAAGATGTCTTCGTGGCAACTGACTTGAAAGGATAGGATGATTCATTGAGGAGGAAAACAGCACCTGGATGCATGGCAATAAAAGGGCCATTCAATTAAAACAAACAAACAAAACACTAAAAAGTGAATACAAAGACCTAAAGTATCCATTTCCATGAAAGGGGGAAATTGCTCATAGGTTAGAAAGGATGTAGGAACTACGACACATTCTCCCCCCATCTGAGAAGAATGAGGGCTTGTGTGGAAGGGGGGAGACATTGTAAATGCACTAAATCATAAGATCGCTGGAGATCAAATACCTAGCCCACAAAAATAGCTGTCAGATTTTTATTATTACAGTTTAACTTCTTTTATATCAAACTGAAAAAGTAGGGCTTATGTGGGTGCCAAGAAAATTGTTAGAAATTCAGGAAAACAAAATTCCCACGAACATTTATTGTATATATTCCCTAGAACATCTTAAGTGCTGCCTGGAAAACTTATTTCAACTATTGATAGTCTTTCCTTTTATTCTCTTTCTCTTTTCTCTGTTCTGTTTTCTTTCTTTCTTTCTTTTACCATCTAAGGGCTCAATCCTGTAAGGAGAGCCACATAAGTTGATCCCTGCATCCACATGATGGGGACCAAAATGTTCCTCTTCTATAACAGATTGCTGTGGGTTCACCTTTCAGTAACTCTTAATCCAGAGCTAATGTTAATGAATTTTTAAAAAATAGCAGGAGTTAGTAAAAGTAATTACAATATATTCTTTCAGAATGAAAAAGAATTAGGTGTTTGAGCCTTCAGGAATTGATGATGTCTGATTGGATGTGACCAGTTAAAAAGAGCATCACAGGATTTTTTATTACTTCTTTGCACAGTTGGATATCTGTTCATGTTTGTTCTATTTTCTATGTTTATATTTAAGGGTGAGGTTTTCAAAGACTCTCGGTGCTGGCCTAATCTTGCTCCAGGGATGTCAATGGTAAAGTCCCCTGGGAACACAGTTAGGCCCATTCTGAGCACTTCTGAAAATGCTACCCTAAATGCCTAGATTTAGTATAAAGACTGCCTTGTGTAATTTTACTGTAAGGTTTGTTTCTGAAATTTTTCCAAGTTATGCTTTTAGTGATCATCTAGCATACTCTAGGATGCTTTAAAATAATAAATGGTAATATAAAATGTGAGCTGCTGATACCCACACAAGCCACAACCTTCAACAGGAAGGTTCCTGTACTCCTGAAAATGAATCTCTCGTCAATCTGTAAATCAAAGGGTCGAAATCTGAGAGATCAAGTATCAAAAAGCCACTTCTCATATAACCATTTGCACCCTTTCCCCTCCAAAATTGTAAAGGCAGAGCTTAGCATAGAAATCATTTGGGTCTTTAATATTATGCCAATAAATCAGGATTTTATGTCCTCTATTATAACACTATTTCTGTGCATTGTATATAGAAAAAGCCTTATATTTTAGTAATGAGCATACATTATACTCGGAGCATGCCTCAAGCTGAAGCCTTAAAAAGATATTTGACTTCTCACATAATTTATTACTTAAGCTATAAATTATATTTATTTTGTTGTAAACTATTTTTTCACCTTCCTATTTGCTGTACATCTGCTTACTTTCTGCCCATTTATACTAGTGTAACTTCAGTCAAGTTATGAAACTGGACTAACAAATACAGTGTCTGTGCTATCCTGGGATTTCAGATTTTGTGTACAGTTTGACTGGTGTAAATCAGTGTTTTTTGCCATGTTATTCCAGTGAGATTCATATTAATATGGGTTTTCCTTATTTTGTTTGTGTTTTGTGGAAATAAACCATTTCTGCTTTTAATGTTACTGAACGATACAGAAACAGGTGGATATATTGTTAAATAGTGTTTTCCATGTATCTAACTTAATTTTAACACCCCATTGCATTACTGATCTGGTGCAGTGTTTCCTTATTATGTAGTAGTTAGATAGTTAAGGTGGCTCTGTTGCAATATGTATGTTAAATTATGCTACCTAATTCCTGTGTGTGTGATCCCTTCTAGCTCACCAGTTGACCTACCCATCTAAAGCACTCTCACCTTCTGTACCACAGCCACCTCACTCCCCATTAAGCAATGGATTTCACTACACATTTGTCTAAACACCTTAAAAGTAAGAACTAACTGCTCTTGGAATGTCTAATTTGTCATTACAGCTTTGCTTTAACTTTGTCAAAAACTAACACTTTTTACTACAATAATGTAAAATTTATCCAAATTAATGCATGCATGCAGTTTTCAGTAATCAGAAGAATCTGTTCTCAGACAGCAAATATTGCTGCTTATGAACTAATACATAAGCTAGCAAAAGCCTTTAAGATGATTGCTGTTGGTTAAAAATAAGTAAAGGTTATTTTGATCATCTTAGTGTGGCAAAAGAAAAACTAAAATGTCAATGCTATTGGCAAAATTGGGGCCACATTTTCAGCAACAACTTCCCCTATTGAAAATGTGTGCATGTGTTTTCACCTGCAAAGTGGCACACACCTCTGTTGAGCACCATACCTGTAAAAACAGGAACCCTTGTAAACAGGCAGTTTGGGGTCTGCATGCAATTTTGTGGGGACAAACAGGTGCATTTTTGCAGAAACCAAAATTAAAGATTAGTTTGAGACAAGCTGGCCTTGTGTAATTAACCTTACAGTAGTTTGTTTGACTGATGCCATGCATTCAATGTTTTTCCATTAAATTATTAAACTAATGGAATGATGATGTTTTCCCTTCATTTAGTTTAGTTCTAAGCTGCAAGTATCGTGGGCACCATTTTTAAAAAGGACATTTATTGCAACACCATTAAAAATGAACATTTACTGCACATTTCAATGATATTTGCATTATTCCCTATACTTAAAATGGGAAAAACTTACCAATAGTTAAACATATCATAATACTGACAGTATCCCAATTTGGCACCCACTGTACCTCCAGAATTTACTATTAATTCATTATTGTCTTTCTGCTTTCAGATGGGCTAGTTTTCTCTCATACTATTGTATAAAAATACATGAAATAAATTTAGTAGTAAGTGTGACTGAACATCTTTTAAAAGAGTTAGTCTCTGACTACCATGGTTTTCGTTTTGGAGTACTTTTGATATCAGCACTTCTCAGAGTTAAGAAATCTGCATACTTAGATAAGCTCTAGAAAGGCCCAATACTGTGCACACATCAGTTTATGTCAATAGGAGTTCTGTTCAGAATGGCTGCAGTATTAGACCTCAAGATCGTAAAAGGTGACTTGCCTTCAGAAAAGCATATCACAAGTGATAGACCAGGGTTAGGCAACCTATGGTACACGTTCCAAAGCGACACACGAGCTGATTTTCAGTGACACTCACACTGCCTGGGTCCTGGTCACCGGTCTGCAGGCTCTGCATTTTAATTTAATTTTAAATGAAGCTTCTTAAACATTTAAAAAATCTTATTTACTTTACATACAACAATAGTTTAGTTATATATTATAGACTTATAGAAAGAGACCTTCTAAAAACGTTAAAATGTATGACTGTCACACAAAACCTTAAATTAGAGTGAATAAATGAAGACTCGGCACAGCACTTCTGAAAGGTTGCCGACTCCTGTGATAGACTGACAGCTGTAAAGTTGTTCTGACATCAGTCAGAGCAGCAGGGGAACGTGATAGAAGTGGACTAATGCCTGCCTAGTTCACTTTCTGATTTGGCCGGCCTGATTCCACCACCCTTGCTCAAACTGAATGGCACCCGACTCTTCTAGTAGTCCCATTTAAGTCAAAGAAGATTACGCATGGAGTGAGGTGTTTTTCCATGAGTAAGGAGTATCAGAATCTGGCCTTGAACTTTTCAAAAGAGTGCAAAAAATAAAGCACTGTCCCCAGATACCAACAGTGAACTCGTATTAGGGAACTACTCCAAAAACTTGCATCCAAAGTTCACTTTAAGGGAGAGCGTTAAGGAAAGAATCTAGTAATTTTAGCCATTACATTAGGGGCACAACGATTCTTCTAGATCAGTGGACATCTTCCAGAATTTCAATGGCATCGAGTAATAATTGGTCATACAATTTTAAATATCTATTAATTATGCATCCTATCTTACTGAGGACTGCAATACAAAATCATGTTTTTCTGAAAATGTGTACTGGTTGGCATCAGCATCCCCTACCGTATTTGACTGCATTTTGTTTTATTTCATACCAGCCAAAGCAGTAACTGAACATTGACATAAGATACAACCCAACAACCATCTGATGCCAGAGCATGGAAGAAAGAATGTCTTCATTACACCAGCTTCTCTGAAGATACTCATCAGCTGATCTCATAATTTTTCAAAAACAAATTCAGAGAATAATAGAGGGATTTTCTATGAAAAACAAATAAATTCAAATCATTTTAGTTTGGCATTGTTTTAGTTCAGATTTTTTATATAAATAAATGGCACTTTTAAGATACTCTATAAAATACTGATGTATTTTTAGAAACAGAATATATTTTAGATTTTTTTAATCAAGGGCTGAGTTCATTTTTTTTTTAAAACTGCTTACACAGACTTTACAAAATGTAAATCAAATAATCTTGGAAGCACATCATGGCATTTGGGTAAAGCTAACTCAAGTGAGAAGCTTACTGAGAATTTTCTTCTTTTTTGGCAAAATTGATCACTCTCGTGCCCTTTAAATAAGAAATAGCAAAGGACTCAGCTTGCATTTCTAAATGTTAGTAACCATCATGTTTGCACACAATGAACAAAATTATGGCACTCAGCTGCTAACTCCTGTACATTTTTTAATTCCATGTAGTTAATTTTCAAATATAAGTACCCAGTGTGTTGGCATTGACAATAGCACTGTCCGCATCAGTAACAAGAAGCTACAAAAATATTTTTTTCTTAAATTAAGAGGACTGGGAAGTAAAAGATATTTTAATTCTACTGTGTGAAGTAAGCAATAAAATGTTAATAGAATGTGTGATTTTACTAGTAAAAATATATATATATTTAATTGTTTTAATTAAAAAGCAATATGTGATGTATTGCATTATCCTGGAAACAACAGAAATAATGTACTGTGGCACTTGCTAATTTTGTATGTAAATTTAACTGGTGCTTAATTTCGCCAAAACTTTCAAGTCTGATGTTTTGCTTGGGTATAGGGTGAAGAGTTGGCCACTTACATATGAAGAAAATGAATTTAAATAAATTGCTGTTGCTTCTTTACTTGAAAAAAGTATGTGTACACTTTTAGTGTAAGGCATGCAAAAATCGCACAATACTGTGTAATTTTTGGTTGAGTCGAGTGCTAAGAGAGGAATGATTCACAAATACTGTGCTGTGTTTTGCGAGACTTTTAACTTCTGTTTCTTTGCTGCATTCAGATAATGGGTTTAAAAAGAAACTACATGGATTGAGCTTCACATTTGTTTAAAATGCATAAAATAAAAATTCATAATGTATTTTTACGATACTCAGAAGCTATTCTTAAGAAATATATTTAGAAAATGCTGTCTATTTTTCACTAACTCAATACTGCCAGTGTCAGCTTCATAACATTTTGCCAAAATAAAATTTTTATTTTTGCCTTTATAAAAAATGTTTGAAAAGCAATTAAATGAATATTTTGCAAGAAAATGTTAATTTAAATAAAATATAACAGTTTGGGGAAAATGATGTATGTACAGATTAAAATATTAACATAACACTTCTACTGCTTTTGTCTTGTCAGCTGTCCTGTTGATTGTTTTCAACATTGTTTTTAAAATCCCTGTTAATTACATTTTGTTTTCCCTGGTTCTGACCCAAGCCCATTACTGTCCATGGGAGTTTTTCCATTTATTTATATAGGAATTGAATCAGGCCTCCTGTGTACCAAGTGCTGAACTTAGGACAGCTCTTAAATACATACTTAAGTCCATCTCTGTTCAGGAAAGCACTTAAGTACAGGCTTTCCTGAATTGGAACCTAAATGTTGATCTTTCCTAGTTTACAGTTTTCTCAACTGCCAAATTCTTGACACTTGGTATAGTATGAAATTAAAGTAGCTAGAGTAATTTACATGTTCTGTGTGCAAAAAGTGCAACTCCCCATCTCTAATCCTGTAAACATCATGCGGTTGCTTGTGCAATGTATGGACACACATTAACCAATAAAATGTCTGGAAACCAACTGGAATTTACGACTTCTGTAATAGCAGGCGAGAGTCAATTTGTACTATGACAGTGCCTTCAAATGACATGGGTTTGATACAGACTACTGGAGGTTTTTAGTTCTTAACTTTCTTAAACTTGAACTACTTAATACAATGGAGTGAAGGGAACAAACAGTCAATAACTTTTTAAAAAAAGAAAATGGAGATATTTCTGTGGTTCAGTATTGACATTGTGAACTTCACAGAGTTTGTGACTATTTGACTTCAAATGTGTGAACAGGGAACACAAAGCTGACATGCTTATAAAACCCTTGTCCCATTTGTGGGGATATGCATGGCCTGAAAAGTAAAGGAACCCTCAGCCATAGGGATTTGTGATGTGTCATGGTTCTGTAAAAAAAAAAATGTTGTTGATGCAGAAGGGGGAAGTGTGTGGGCTATGCCGTGGGGAGGGGGTGCAGCCAGTGGGTTCATGAACTACAGTACTTCAACCCACTGACCAAAAATTCCACTTGTCTGTTGTCTTTTGGGTGGGTGTTGGGCAGGTGGAGAGAAGCACAACTGATTGTCATAGTAGTTGTGCAGGTGCTCTACAGGTTGTGATGAGACTATTCATATTCTCCTCCCCTGCCGTGTACATCATTCACACACAACCTGCCTACTTGAGCTTCATATGAGATGAAAGAATTTCACCCTTAACACACATACCATTAATGTTTTGAATAATAAACTGACCTTCTTGAAAACTTTTGGTCTGAGACAAATCAAGCAATTTATATGTCCATAATTAATCCCATATTTTGAAAAAAAATATCTCCAACTATGACACTTTTTTTCAAAGCCCTTATTTAAATATAGATATGCTAATGAGTTATCCGGTGACCACTCTGTATGGTGGTTTTCTTTTTTCAATTTCATTTTGCATTTATTCACCAAAACAGTCTTATCTATGTACTTATACAGCACCCATCACTAGCATCAAAGCTAGAAAATTATGATGTATTCACAGTGGTATCTTTTAATCAGACAATGTTCAATTTCAAGTCATAAAATAGTTGGAATAAAAAGGTTTTTTTTCATTTTGATTAACTAAAAATATTAGACAAATAGTATCTGTTTTTCTTTTGGAGGAACTAATTTGTAATTAATCTGTATAGTTTTTTAACTATAAACTGTATAGTTTCAGTGTTTTTTAATCTAAAAGCTCTTATCTTTCTTCCTTTCACCCATGTCTGTTTTTAGTTTGTTACATTATAGAGTGGTTGCCCTAATGACAGGTTAGCAATTCACAACACCCTCAGCCTTGTAATCCTCAGACCTGTCATTAGTCTCCATTTTTTTAAATTGAATGGGTGCTCCTTTTGTTTATTTTCCTTCCCGTTGCTCTAGTTTTGCATTTGTGTGCCAGGCTGCTAGGGAGTTTTGGTGATGACATTGTCCACACTGGGTTAACTACAGCTTTTCGAGAGAATGGAGAGTAATAGTGGTGATAAACACTAAAACTAATTTAATCCAGGACAGCCAGAAACACCCACAAGAAGCAAGCTGTATTGGAGAGATTTTTTTCACCCGTCATATTAGTTTAGTGGACTTTTTTCTAGAAAATCTGGTTTGTGTGCAGAATATTGTTATATATGGCTTTGCCGCCTACAAGTTCATAAAAATTTTACCAACCCTTTAGTGTTTAAAAAAATGACAAAGCCTGAGTAAAATTGATTTAAATGGCTGAAATCTGCTCAAGGATTGCTGTTTTGAATCTACATACAATATAATGCTTATGGGCATATTTTAGGTATTGCTTACAGCTTTATTTTCAACTCATGTTATTTACTTAGTTGATTTCTAAGTCTCAAAAATAAAAACAAAACAAAAAACAAACATGAGGTACGTTCTGAGGCTTCACGTCTCTGATTTATGTCTGTCTTTGGGTATTTTAAAGCATTTGCTTGTGTAGTAGATGTGTGGATTGCGTAGTTATAAAAAGAAAGAGACATGCAGAGGAAAGACATGAAAAATTGCTATATTTTTCCACACCTGGTAAACATTCCCATTGGTTAGTTGGCTGTATTCAAAAGGCTAAGATTTTTATTGCTATGCTAGCAAAAGCAACCTTTCTTCATAGTAGAACAGTACAAAGGAAAAGCACAAAATGTACACACATCACAGTGACTGGAATTCTGTTTGAACAACTGTATTGATTGGGTCTGACCCCTTTACACTTTTTTTCTATTATTTGAAAAGGTGCATCTAAGTGTAGCTGAATTGAACCAACTGAGATGAACTTTCCATGAAAACTTCTTGAGATACTGCTTTTAGTTCAAAGCTTTGGAATTTTAAAGGGCATTTTTAATATAAGCCTGTTGAGGTATTCTGTACCACAACCATACTTTGAATGTTAAACTACAGGTAACCCTAAGGAGAAAAACATAACATTGTGAAGCCTACCATAAATTATTGGATATGGCAGAAAACCTTTGGACTCTAGGTATGAAATAAATTAAAGATACAAAAATGTACCATGTAGAATCCTAGGAATTAAAAAATGTGTTATACTATTATTCATTTAGAGAACCATGAATGTACATGGTGCTTTACAGACCTATAGAAGGACAAACAACAAAACAACAACATTGGACGATAATTTCAGCTAAGGTGTAAAAACACTATTGGTGAGAACATGTTACAAAGAATTCTTGGAAAATGTGAGCTTGAAAGATGGAGTGGGGGGAGGGGATGGAAGGTCCTTGATGCCCTAAGAATGGAAGTCTTCTTCATGAGGTTGTGGGTATCCAAGGGGAGGTGTACTGAGTATGGGAGATGGGTGGAGCAGAAAAATAAGAGGATTTGGAGGGAAAAAGAGCAGAGATCTAGTTGCAAGCTAGTAAAAGGATTCAAGGAGAGGGAAGAAAAATGGCTCTAGTAGTTGGACTTCAATTAGCCTGGAGAGGGAAAGGAGAGAAAAGAGAGGCCTGGTAGGAGAAAGATAGTGATAAAGTTGAGATGACCAAGGTATGAAAAGCGTTTTTTATGGGAGTGGGGTATGGAGACAGAGGGAGGGGTAAGGTGGTGATAATGTGGAAATATTGAGGGACTTAGCAAGAATTGGAAGCAGAGAGAAGTCAATGATGTCACCAAAGTGATGAGCTGGGAATTACTGGAAGGTAGTGGGATGTAGGTGGTATCAGGAGAGGAGATGGATTAGCAGGGAAAATAATTTGTTTTGAAAATCTGGAGTTTCACAGGATAGAGGGGTATCAGAGTCAGAAATGTGAGACAGAGGAAAGGGATGCAAGGTGTGGGGATCCAATGAAGAATTTGGAGTTAATTTCACAGAGGGGGTAACTGATGCCATGGTAGCAGATGAGATTACCTTAAAAAGCACAGATGTGATAAAGAGAAAGACTAAGAACCAATCTCTGAGGGACAGAAACAGAAAAAACAAAGAGGAGACACTAATGAAGACACTGAAGGACCAGCCAGCAAGGTAGGAGAATCCAGTAGAGTACAATAGTTGTAGAAAATTAGTGTGTTTCCCATATTAAATGAGTTACAAGCTTAAATGATCCAGGACTCTGGGGAATTTGCAGAGGTGTGTTGAGAATTAGGATAATATATTTTCAAATCTGGACATTACTAATGAGGGGAGAGATTCCACAAAATCACACTTGGATTAATGCAAATATTTTAATATATCTAAACACTGACCTGTCATTACTTATTTGCATTATTAATAAGCCCCAATCAAGGAGATATGTATAGGACCTAGCACCGTTAACTACAAATTACATAAATATACAAACACAATAATGCCTATATTTTGCTGTGTGTGCAGGGGTTTGGGATTTTGTTGGGTTTTTTGTTTGTTTTTTTCCCCATGTCTGCCTCTAGATATAAACTTTGACAGCATAATTTGTCTATCTTTAGAGCTATGGCACAATTTTTTTAAAAACAAAAAGTCTTCCAAACCTTAGTGATAGGTCATATAGGATTAGACCTAATGAAATAAAGAAGTTGAATGTTCTAGTGAAAAGCATTTTTAGTTACCATTAGAGCTTTACTATTATGAAAACTAAATGAAAAGAAAGAGAATAATGTGGCATGATAACGGAAACTGCTGCCTGGTTCTGAATGAATATTTTGCCTGTATGGATTCCCTTTCTGATTGTTCAACTCTGCTAAATAGACAGATGGGTCAACTGCTTTTGATTTCCTCCCATACTATATATTGTCTGCAAGAATCACCTTTTGTCTCCGATTTGTAATTTGTAGATGGATTCCTTGCATTTTGCTCTTTGCCCAGTTAACAATTTGTATTATGTTAACCTTCCTACATCTTTGTGTTATAAGAATCAAAAAGTCCTGCAAAATTGCTCCAGAAGACTAACCATCAGGTAGGGTGTGCACTGCTTCTTCAGGTCTGAGGTGTGTCTGAAACTCGAAGGGGAAGAGAGCTTCCTACAGTTACAGTTTTACCGGACCAGGTACTAAGCCTAAAACTATGTAGACTGTAAATAAGCAATATTCGAGGAGTTCAGTAAAGAGTAAATTGCAAACCAAATGCCTGCTTTATTTGTCTTATATGGGATAGCAGTAGGTGCTTCAGCTCTTTAATACACTAAATAAAATCGAGCACATCACTTATGCAATGACTGCTTCTTCAGT
The DNA here is from genome assembly GCF_007399415.2 of Gopherus evgoodei. Taxonomy (NCBI): domain Eukaryota; kingdom Metazoa; phylum Chordata; order Testudines; family Testudinidae; genus Gopherus; species Gopherus evgoodei. The sequence continues at coordinate 107,497,359 of NC_044325.1, read as the reverse complement.
TGTGTATCACTTGAAAATACATGAACTATTGCATTTTAAAGAAAAGTTGTTACTATGTATAGTTATAAGACCCATAATACTAGTTTTGTAGCGTTCATGAATAGCAGATCTCAGCCTTGTGCATATAAGTAACATAATGGTTTGAACCCCACATTTGTGTGAAAACCTAGGATAAATAGGATGAAAAGGAGCTATTCACGTTGTGGTCCCCTCTCCATTTCTGCATCGTATTATAGCCCCAAAACATTCTATACTTTATTTAACCTAGTTTGAGTTATTCCTAATGTGGAGAGTTGAAAACCACCTGATTACAAGACACTGTTTTCTGGTGTGACACTATCCTGGGAATGGCTAAAAGGAGTCAGTCTGCTAGTCAAGATTAGTAAATGGGAAAATCTCAAAACATAGGGAAGTTCCATTCAGATCAGCCCTGGAACATTTGACTTCTGATACATAACTTATTTGAGGTTTCTTTTCTGGCATCCACCACCTCTCATTCTTTTCTCTCCTTTTCCAACTATCTCCCACTGAGTGTGGAGATACCTTAAATGCCATCTTCAGAGTTGGATGGATTATATAGCAGGAACTGCTGGCCTTTAACATAGTCTCATATTGTACTTTTAACTCTCCCCTAGGAATAGAAGCATCAGGAACAGTGCTCCAGAGGAACACACTCTTTGGGTGATATTTCTCAAAGATTCAGGGAAAAAATGTAGTTAGTGTCACTTTTAAAACCCTGATGGCACTCTGTTCTGTCCCTTGACACCATGTCCCTTTCACTTTCCCCAGACAACTCACAGGAAACTGATGCAAATAACGATGCCATGCTTTGATTATCAGAGTGCACTGCCATTTATTCTCTTTGTCTCCTGCAGTTTATAAAGGCAGCTTCAGTGCATAATTTAATCTCTGTTCTGGGGACTGTAGTAATCCACAGAGATTTCCACCAAGCGTCAGTGCTGACATTGGAACATGTGCGTATCCTCTTTGATCTGAATTCCCCAACCACAGCTGTAGAAGGACTTCTAGCTTTGAAGCTGTCCTAAAAATTGTACTTTCAGGAATAAAGTTGCCAGGCTCCTCTTCAAGAAAATGGGGAATGTAAACTGCAAAGCAGTTGTGTAAAGCCAGAAAGCACCTTATGTATCATACTACTTGGCCCTAGAATTCCTTCACAGCTGAAGAGTGGGAGAAAAATGGATTCCTTTTTATTGGAACAGGGAAGTAGAGGGTACTAGTGATGTTGCTTTCTCACAAGGTGCTCCCCATCATACAAAGAAGTGAGGGGGGGTCATTCCAATGCTCTGCCTGTTCAGAGGGGTACCCCATCTCCCCAAGACTGTGTGCTAATGCTACCTACATACTGATACTGGTGAGGATTGCAAGTGTGCAGTAAGCAATTATACAGCCTGTATGCTTGTTCATTTGCTTTCTCTTAAAAGACAGACTTTTTTGACTCTATCAAGTTATAGCAGAAGACTGGGATCAAGCTTTCTGTCTCCTGATTTGGGCTTTCAAAATATACTGGCTTTGGTCTACCCTCATCATGAAGGTTGAATTTAAATGTTTGATTAGGCACCTGTGCATGACACAACTGAGACCTAAATTAGAAGTGCTAGTGATTTAGCATCTTCTTGAAGGACATCCGTCTCCATGTTACAATTTAAACTATTTGTATACAACTATTAGTGATGCTGTTCAGTAAAACATAGGACTACCTGCAACCCCCTTTTTAGTGTTGCACCCATCTCCAGCAAAAATGGGAATGCATGTACAGCCATGGGGAGATAACTTGGTTCTTGAGGCACTAGTTTGTGCCCATCTTTGAATGTAAATGCAATTCTGATGTAGAGACTATTTCACAATGTACGGTTGACATAGCAGAAACCAACTCTACAGAAAGGTTGTGTCCTTAGATATAAAGTTAATTTATTTACCTTTCACTATTCTACTAATATCTAAAACTAACAGAGCATCTTTCACAACAAAGTGCCTCTGGGTGGTTCTCAGCGGCTCTTTAACAGCACGCAGTGACACTGCACAACAGCCTAGGAGCTTCAAGTGTGCAAGGACCTGAACGCACTTTTCTTGATCCAGCAATACCATTAAGCATGTGCTAAGTCTCATGTAAGTCAATGGTGAAGTCTAATACCACTCCTGGGGCCTTTTTACATATCAATGCAGAGGGGAAAGGATCTTCCTGGAGCTCCCACAGCCTAGCAGGGAAGAATGCAATGAAGTACCTAGAACTACTCGCTTATCTGACATACTGAGATGTTGTTGTGCCAGTGGAGGAGCTGCAGGCAGATGTTAGCACCTGAGAGATTACATGGGTGGTGAAGGATAAGCCATAGTTGCTAACAGAAAATCTAGCAAGTGTCTTGCTGTACTACAATACTACCTGAGCAGCCATGAAATGAAGATTATGAAAGAAACCTGAGCCTACATCCTGGGAGAGAAGCCACAGTCAGTTAACATGCAACTATTCGCAGGATTAGGATCTAAGACTTTTAATCCTGGTTTTGTTAGTGTGTATAAAAACAGCCAGACTGGCTAGGTCAGTCAAATTTTTGCTCTTGCTTTAGCTCTCTTAAACCTGTGTTTAAAAGAACTTGACTGTGGACATAAGTGCTGCTAAACTTTCTAGCTGGGAGGAAATTAACATCAGGCCTTCAAGAAGGTTGAATTAAGAGAGATGTACCAGACTGAGTTGATGCTAGAGCTATGGATTGTTGAACACTCCACAACACAGAGGTGCTGCACGGCTGTTGGTTCCATTCAGAGTATGGGTGAAGACCATGACAGCAAGAGACTGTTGACAGTTATGTGCTAGATGGGATTTCTCATTGCAGAAGCTGGTTTTCAGATTTTTTCTCATCTTCTGTAGAAAAGCCAGCCCCTGAGACTAGAAAAGGCAGCTCACTAAAGTCCTAACTGAGAAAACCTGCCAAAATATTAGCAGTAGCACGGCAGCAGTTTTGTTGGTGGATTCTTGTAGATGTATCTTTTTGGGACAATATCCTAATAGTTTTCCCCTTACTGACACAGAAGTGAAACACTTTCAAATTTCACATATATTTTCCTTACTAGGCAAACTGAAGGCATTAGCTAATGACAAATGTATTAAAAGCAAAATGGTTCCTACCTATCTTCTCTGTGTAGATATATCCTCAAAGGTGATTTAGCTAAAGCAAACTCAGGCCACTTTGCTGTGAATAAGAGCATCCCCACGGAGCTTAAATGCACTTTGTAGTTAATGCACTCAGTTGTAGTTAATGTCTTAACAATCCTGGAAGTTGCATATAAACAGGCCCTCCTCGATGGTGAAAAAGCATAATACACACATTTCATCAGGCAAGGTTAATATAATGACCTCTTCCCAATTTTTATTTATGCATTAGAGATAGTGGGAGTGGTTGAAAAGATGGTCAGTGATTCAACATCTCTGTAAAATAGCAGTTGATTAATTCCTGGTGCTTTTATGAATATTGGCAGCTTACAACCACCATTTTAACCACTAAAACTAAACAAGGTAGTTGGTAAATACAGCGTGTGTGTATATATATATTATATTAGGTTACTTCCTTACATATTGCAGAAATGTACACAAGTATAAAAAGGATCAGATTAACAACATGAGGGGGGACAAATTAAATCGTTTGCTGGTCAAGTTCTAGTACTGTCGGACTTTTAAGGACTTAAATTCAAAAGTTCAGATACTTTTTTGCCCTTTCCCCTGTCAAATATCACTACTCCTTTACGTAATGTGAAATATGGTATGGTTCAATGACATGTTCAAAAACTAAGTTAAAAAGTAAATGCAGATTCTGATTAAAGTCACTTTGTGTGTCAGTGTATAATCACATGTATCTGGTTTAATACTGCTTGTTTTTTCCATAAAGTAACATTTGTTCAAAGTCTTTCAGTATAGCTGAGGCTGAAGTACTAATTTTCAATTATCTTACAATCAATGTACATATTTCAGCTCATACAAATTAGCAAACAGTACGGAAATAATCACTGCCACAGATTATCAGTAAATTAAACACAGCTTTACCAGATACAGAAAAAAGTGGTAAGTTTCAAGAGCCTCAGGTAAGCTTTTTCTTGCAAAGTCTACAGTGCAGATGAAGTTCTGCTCTCCCATAAAGAAATGCATTCAGAACGTATGCAATGTGGCATTCCTTGTGTGATCCTCAGATTAAATCTGATGACCATTTTTCAAACAGATGCCATTACAATAGCTGAGAAAATGCATACAATATGGAAGTTTAATCTTCAGTACACCAAAAATTTGCAGAATATAAATTTACAGAAGATACAGGCTTTAGTCCTTACTATGTCTTAGAACTTCTGTTTCTTTCTTTTTGCACAGACTAGAGGATTTGGTGCAAGGAAGGTAAGAGGTGGCATGTCTATCAGTGGTAATTGTGACTAACTCTCTTCACCTCAGTTTGATCAGCAGCACTCAAGCCGGGAGGGACTGCATAGCACAACTTTGCCTACATATCCCTTTAGGTTGTATCCTCCCTCTTTAAAAAAGGTAACTAACTGAGGCACCTGTCATTTTCCATATCAAAGTATCTTTTCCCTTCACTTGAACTCATTTCCTGGTTCGGTTATTTATCTCCTGCAAATCTCACTTCTGTAGAAATTATTAAAACTAGCATGTTAATGAGACCAACCTCCCTCCCCAAGCCTTGCTTTTACGCAGTTCTCATGCACACTGCAACTCAAGCAGTTACAGGATCAAAGTCCTTTATTTCAAAAGGGATATCTACACCCAAGAACATCAAGCTAGTTGCAGAACATATCCCTCTTGTCCTGTAGCTGTTAAAAACAGGCCTAGAGAAGTAACTAAGAGTACATCTACACAGGGATGAAAAACCTGTGGCATGGCCGTGGCTGGCCCAGGTCAGGTAACCTGAGCTTAGGCTGCAGGGTATCGCTGTGTAGATATTTGCGTTCAGACTGGAGCCCATGCTCTCAGACCCTCCTCCCTCACAGGTTACCAGTGCTCAGGCTCCAGCCTGAGCCCTGCAAGCCCAAGTCAGCTCATCTTGGCCACCAAAAGTTTTTTTAAATCCCTGTGTAGATGTACCCTAAAGGCCCTTTTCTGCATTCTGCTATGATGTAGGGCCCCCTACACTGATGGAGGGCCACAGACAGCAGTAAGACTCTGCCACAGAAACTCATTACAGAATCAGGACCTAATGAATAAACCTGTTCTCTGGCAATTATGTCAGACTGTACTGCCGGTACTACCAAACAGAACCAAGATTTGAAGCTGCATTACACTGCAGAATACTGATGTCATTGCTACTGTATCATAATAAATACATTAACAAGCAACACCAATGAAACCTTATTTCACAAAAAAAAGACAAAAAGCACACCAATAAAAGAAAGTAGTGTCAGAGGTTTGATAACTACAATGGAAGGAGAGTGGGTTCAGAGACTATTGTAAAAGGAGGCTGGCAATTAAATTTATTTTCATCCAATGCATGTTTATACTTTACCCCCAAAAAAATTACACTCATGCCCATAAAAATGTCATCCATGGCATCTGAAAGCAAGCACTATTTTTCTCTTTCATCTAAAAGGGCTTTTTTAAAATCATAATACAAAAATCTGTGCTGTAAGCAGTCCTCCACTTTGCACTAACAAAAAGGCTTACTGTACTTTAAATACAAAGACTTATTAGACCTGAAGTTATGAGCCGCTGGATTTAACAAACATCATTTTATAATTGCTTTTCACATCTTTCTTGCTTTCTGGATCATCACCTTCACTGTCTTTTTCAGCAGATTGCAGTTCTTCTGCAGATTCCTCTTGCTCTGACTCAGAGTCACTTTCAGAGTCCTCTGGACTTTCAGGTTCAGGAGAGTATCTGTTCACATCATCTTGTCCTTCAGCCTCCTCCAGCTAGAATAAAATTCAGATTACAAAAAGAAGCTAAATCATTCCCCCAAGCAACCTCTAATTTTGACATTTAAATACAAATGCAATGAGTTTTCACTAGTTGCTACATTGTTCCTTTTGTGTTAGTGGTTGAAGATAGGACATGAGATTGAACAACAGAGGTACCAGATAAAACCCATCTTAGTCTTTAATATAGAGAGGATTAGTCTGTCAGATACTGGAATGACTGATTGTCAACTTCCTTAACATCTGAATTACACTGGTAAATGATATAAAGGTCTAGGATCATTGACATTACTAATGCAGTAACTGGACCCTCTCCATTTTGTTTGCTAACATTTAAACAGCAAAGGACGTAAGTTTTTAAACAATAATGCTTTATGCCGGGAAGGGTTTTTTAGCAAGAATGTGTGTGCACACAATATGCAGCTACTTTGTGGTTGACCACTAGCCTCATATTACTCAGCATGAAGGAACCAACAAAGAGAACTTGGAAGCATTATCAAATGTAATTGAGCATGCAAGGTTTTTACTGCCTCGTTACTTTAGCTTTGGTAGGAGTTCAGAGAGTCATGCTTGATGCAAGAAAATTGCTGCCATACTGTAGCCAACTTTAACGTGAGCCACATTATTTCTATGTGAGGATCATCAGGGACTCGTGTGCAAGATTGCAATGCTTTGTAAACCTGACACTATTTGGCAAATACAGCACTTAGTGCTATGGAAGAAATACTCAATGCACAATCTGACAATGATGGGCCAATACAGGTATTGCATCTATTTACACGAAAATGCCTTTCTAGGGAAAAAGTGCATGTGTGTTTGGAATAATAAGAGTTCGCTAATGTGGTACAAGTTCTTTAACTCAAGTCTAGCAACCTCACTGATATTTCAGCCTCATGCTTAAGTATCTTGTTTCTAGGCTTCATTTAAAGAGGTACGATAGTTTCATAATTTTTTTTTGTCTTCCTTCACTTTTCTGTGTCTCCTCCAGGCAGTGGTGGCCCTATCCTTTCCTCCCTGGAGACTGCCTCATAACTACGTGACTGGAGGAGAGACAGGATCATTTGAAGATTTCATCTGTGTCCAATAGTCATTTCCTACCTCTTCCAGATTTCCTTCTCCCCACCCCTCCTCATGCATTTGGACTATACAACATAATTATAATTGGAGCACGCAATCATAGCACCTCAGGCTCTGACTGAACCTCTTGGAGCTAAAGCAGTTTAATCTGGGTCAGTACATGAAGAGGAAACATCCCCCAACCTTTCCCAGGGAATCTCAGGAAATGGGGCTAGCAATTGGGTGGGCACTCCTCTGAGTTAGCACTGAATGGATACCCCTAGCTTGTCTTAAGGCATCGTGCTACTCTCATGTGGGTGCTGGTTTTTGGAAGATATAAAAAGCCTTAACTATTGTAGTCATTAAAGATTCCACAGCAGGTGTGAGTCCCATAATTATTTTGGTGAGTGTTCTATCTATTTAAATTCCCCTTGCAGTCAATTGAATAAAATATTCTTCATTTCCTATGTGAAATTGTTGGGTAGAGCTGCTATGTTACATCTCCGAGGAGCTTAATGAGATCTAGCTGTACCTACTGTAGAGTATGAATGTTTTCAGGTGTTCAAGAATTCTCACTGGTACCTCTGTGTCCAAGCCCAGGAAGCTCTTGGCTCCTGCAGATTTGTACGTGGTAAACTTATAGGGGTACTATGGGTTAGAGTACATTGGACATGTTGTTAAAAATGGCCATGGGATGTTTGTCATTCATTCTCTTTGCCCACTGGAGCAAGCCTGTCTGCATCAATAAGAGTAAGTAAACTACTACCTCACTGAAACCAAGTCCACAGTGTCGTCGATTTCTTCCAGACATAGTACTGTCCATGCTTTGCTGGAACTGAGACTCTAGGTCTTCATTCATTTTCTTGTCTTCTTCCCCTGCATGTCCAGTGTACTTGGTTATGGTTCAGTCAAATTAACAAAAACATCTGATTACACAAAATTACCAGATCTTTAGGATTTAGCACTGTATGAAAATATTTTTAATACTATTTATTGGGTTGACTATTTACTGCATAGTGAATACACCATCATCCTTGTAAAGTTATCTCTGCCTGGAACAATCAATTGTTCAACAGGAAAGTAAAATACTCTTATATTGCAATAAAGGTAGAATGATAGATTATCAAGTTCACCACAGGCTCATATTGTACCATGGATAGTACTATAAACAGGGTTTACTAGAATGTAAAATACTACCTTGTAAAATCAACCCCGTGTCTATACTAGAACAGTTCATTTTGAACATTACCCCATCCTGCCACTATTGCCATTTTTCATAGCAAGATGAAAATGTTATATTGGAGCAGGATCTTCAAGATATTCATTTGTGCAGCAAGCAGTCTCTATACTGGCAAATCAAGGCACTGCAAACCAATAGTTAAAATGAAGTAGCACACACATACACAGCAGTAAGTCAGAAGTTCACTACTGGACGTAACCTGCTACATTTTAGATGAACTACCTCTGCCTTGAGCCATTTCATCTCATACATTTGAATTCTTAACAGCATAAAATGGAAGCTGCTTAGCTTTCTTTTCACCAGCCATGGGAAGCAATTTGAAAATTAGCTCTCTTTTGTCTATTAAATAGCTGCTTTCACATATGCTATCCTGCTGCTTATTTTAATAAGTTATTACAATTTTTTTTCCAATAAGGCATTATGTCTATCCAGGAACAGTCTACATTATACAATGAAGAACCACCCTTGGCCTCGTTTACTGTGAGAGAGAAGCCAGGGACTTGTAGTTCTACTTCAATCTGCCACTGACTTCCTCCCTTGTAAAATGAGAGATAATTACTTACCCTTGCTGTGAGAATTAGTGTTTGTACAGTACGTTGAAGGTAACTATATATGTTTTTATTATTAAAGGAGGAAAAGACTGCCAACTGTGGGAAACAGGAGGAGAGGAGATGAAGAAGATTACTTTATATAGGAACAGAGGATGTTGGTTTCTTTGGTCTTTTAGCAAGGAGCAGGCCTCTTGTCAAAACCTAATCACAACTTCCTGCTACTGATCAATAATAGTACTTAACTCTTTCAAATATCCATTTATCTTTGTAAAGTACTTTACAAAGGAAGTAAGTATCATCAGTCACTTGCTCAAGGTCACCCAACAGGCCAGTGAGAGAACCACCTACAGAACTCAAGTTTCTCACATCCCAGTCCAGTGCTTTATCCACTAGACCACATGGCCTAGATCAGCTAAGAAGCTCTTACTACCAAGGCAAATTGTAGAAAAAAATGCAGAGGAGTCTGGCAGTTCTTATTCTGTACAGCTAAGAGAGGTTTTAACAAAGCTCTTATTCCGAACTTGATAAAGTCAGAGATATCCTGGCTTCTGATAATTAATCAGAGTCTGACTATGGGAAAAACAAAGACTTGCAGAGTCATCTACTGACTAGAAATAAGTCATAGTTTTGTACGTCTTATGTCCATGGCAATTCGTCTCAAAGTTTGCAAAGAAAAAAGTCTTGCTTTGACTATCAGGACTACATAATCAACAGGGACTCTGAAAAGTCAAGCCCAATTCTGATTTACACACAACATCCTCCATCAAAGGTCATCAGCTGGTAGTGTAACTGGTGATGATGCGTGAAGCATAATACAGTGTATCCTATCAGTCTGCAGCTACAGTCACCATCTGACACAGAATAAGATTTTTACTTCTATGTAAAGAAAAGGAGACAGCATATGTGGGCTCCAGTTTTGCAAAGCATTTAAGCACATGCAGAAGTGCTCTGCTGAATCTGGGCAGGAGGAAGTAGATATGTGCAGCAAAACTAGGCCTTTTTCAGTCACTATATTGACTAGTAAGAGACGATGAGATTATGCCAGTTCCCGGAATCTAACTTGTTTTCTTCAGCTTTAGTCACAGCAGTGAAGGTACAAGGACTCACCTCTGCCTCCCTAGATCAATGTTAGTTTACAGATTTCTAATTTGTATCAGCTATTAAACTGACCTGTTCTGAAATGAGACGTTGATCTGTGGTCTCCGATAACAAGGCGGCCAGTGTGTTCTTTCTAAAAGAAAATGCAATTTATTGTGAACTCTGACAGCTCTACCTACATACTAGAATTCTTGGATAGACGCACCTTACTGCTCACTATCACCAAGCTTTTTTTCGGGGGGGGGGGGAGAGAAAACACATATTAATGAGCTCTTTCACCAGCCAATGACTATCTGTTGACACAGCTAGCTTCATTTTCACCTTCCACTGATCATCTTGGAGGAAACCCCAGGAACCCTCCCAACCCCCAAATCTGTTCCTTTCCTTTTTACTTGCCAGTGTCACTCCAAAGGGGATGATTACAACCCTGCTGAAGTTGCATCAGGATGAGGGAAAAATAGATCACCTGAGGCCAGTATTATAATGCACAATAAAATTTCAAGTTACAATCAAGGTTTTGCCAGTTACAGTAATAACTCAACCTTTCTTTGATTCCCGTAGAAATTACTTAGCAGCTCAGAATCCTCCTCTACATAACTATTTTCTGTTCGTGTATTTTTTGCTTTTCCTTCTCATTCCCTTACTGGACAGAAGACCACCTGCTGGACTGAACTGATAGCTCCATAGGGCTGTACGTTCTTTTCCAACGAAACACCCACACAGGATAAGCAAAGATGTGGCCATGTGCCTTAACCCACAGCCCCGAATGGGAGAGCCCAACCTACAGTTTATGTAAGTCCCTAGGTTAAGACAGGGTCATGCTACTATCGCCAACAGCACTAAATTACTCTGTTAGGGGCAGAGAATAATAACTCCACCAGATTAGGGAAATACAACATTAGAGAAGCAGCAAAGAATCCTGTGGCACCTTATGGACTAACAGATGTTTTGGAGCATGAGCTTTCGTGGGTGAATACCCACTTCCTCAGATTCACCCACAAAAGCTCATGCTCCAAAACATCTGTTAGTCCATAAGGTGCCACAGGATTCTTTGCTGCTTTTACAGATCCAGACTAACACGGCTACCCCTCTGATACTTAACATTAGAAAAAAGTAATTAATTTAAGGGAAGGCTAATTTTAATTTTTGCCTCCAATTCAACTAAAAGCCACCCCATCTAGTAATTGCCGCCTGTATAAAAGAAAAAACTGCAACATTAAAGTGTATTTTAGGCACATATGAAAACATTCAGGCTCCAATATTGGTCTCTCGTGATTATTATTGTCTACATTAATCTCATGAAAAACAAAAGACTTACAATACGCAATGTCCACATATGTAAGTGGATTTAGATTTTGTCCTGCATAAGTAATTAAATTCCAAGCCATCTGACTGTGTTTGCTACTGAGTTACTCCAGTCTGGTTGCTGTTATATTTAGCCTTTGTATCCCAATCATCTGAAGCAAACTTTCACTTGTCTGGAGCCAACAACTGGGGGGGTGGGGGGGGAAGGGAGGGAGCGGGTTTGGTGTGTAAAACATTAGGCTATTGGTTATTCTCATAAGGGTGGGCTAGAAAGTGTTCCTGCCTACTGCAGGTGATGTACAGATATAAGAATCTGGAAAAACAATTATTTAGAATCAGTAGTTGTCGGAGGTGAAGTTGGAGCCCTTTTTTACTGAAAAGCAGTGCTACCCAGGCTAACTGTGGAGTAACAGGCCAGTATTCTGATAGTACATTTTACAGACACTATGTAATAAGTGGTTTGTGGCCTTGAAATAACTGTAGATTATAATTACAACTGTTAATTGCAGAAATCCTGCCAGAACTTAAAGTTATGTACAAAGGGATGCACAGATTAACGTAAGTATAACGTTTTAAAGAAAACTTCTACCTTCAAGCAAGCACTATCTTATCAATACAGTAACATCTTCACTTTCAAAAAGAACAGAAAACACTATGCAATCACTTTCAGTGTGATCAGTGAATTGTTTTGTCATTTGAAAAATCCTTTCCTAATAGCAACTACCCTTTATTTACACGGAATGCTTGGATTTAAATAAATAACAAAATCTCACCTTTCCTGCTCCCATAAGTCTCAAGAACTTTTGCTTTCTTTCTTCATTACCTAAATCTACTGCCTCCCAGCTGCTCGATCCCTGCTGGAAGATAGAAGGTAATAAATTATTTTTAAAAAAAAAAGAAAAAAGATCAGTTTCATCTAAAAGCTTGTTTACAGTAAATAAAATATTTCAAGTTATACATAACTTGAGCATTTCTCCAATGCACTAATGATACAACATTTACGGTCACACAGTTTCAATACATGACTAGGGCCCCCTATGACATGATCATGACTTAACTCGCTCATTTAATAATATCAACTCTGAGAAGTGTTTTAAGGACACAGTTGTTTGTTTTAATAAATAGGTTCTAGTGAAGAGTGAGTAGGGAAGGGAGCAGGAAGGCCTTTTAATAAACTAAACAGATTTAGATGCAGTAGTCTCAAAGGTGGTCAACAGGCACTAGAAAAAGATCTTCTTATAACATCAACAAGCCATTGAATTAATTTTAAAAATGCAAGCATGGATTCTGATTTTTGAAGCCATTTGCAGAAAGCTAACATATCTAGCAAGAATAAACCCCTGAAGAACTTGCACAGGAAGGAAGGGAGAAAACTCAAGCAAATGAAAAATAATCGTACAGTTAACTGACAAGCCACTTTTGAACTTGATCAAGATTCACGCCTATCAAACAAAATCTTGAAAATAAACAGAGATTTGGGCCTCTTCAGGAGGCAGAAGAAGCGCGGGGTGGTACCCAGCCCAGACCGGCGGCTCGCAGGCTGGCCTAGTAGTGGCAACAGACCACGTCCATTATAGAGCGAGCACTGGGCATGAATGCAGCCAGCAGCGCTCCCAGCACGGAGGCACATCCCCTCTGAACCGACTGCTCCCCCCCTCCCCGGCTGCTCAGGGAAGGCGGGCGGCCTTCACACAGGGCCGAGTCTGTTCAAGCGGGACACACGGCGGCTCAGCCCGGTGAGAAGCTTCAGGTCCCTCCCCGCCACCAGGCAGCGTCAGGGCACCGAGAGCGGGACGGAGCCTCGGCTACTTCACTGACCTGCAACAGGCCGATCAGGGCCTGCCCGGCGCGAACCGCCACCCCCGCCCTTACCCCGGGTTCATCTCCCAGTCCCCTCCTCGCCCCAGGCCTCCCACGGCCCGGCCCCCGCGCTATTTACATCGGGGGAGGCCGCTCGCTTCATGCCGTGACGGGGCTGCGTCTCCCTGGCCGAACTCATCTTCCCTCAGGCTGCGGGATCGGCGCCCAGGCCGCGGCCCTCACGTCTTCCTTCGCGGCCTGGCGGGCGGCAACACGACGGCGGCCCCGCTAGCAGGTCAATATCCCGGCAGGCGCCGGGGACGCTGGGAGTTGTAGTTCTTCTCTGGTGACTCGCACTGGTGGAGGGCGGGAGAGACTTCACGGCCCAGAATCCTCTGCGACGGGAGAGGGGCGGTGCCGGCCCATGATTGGCCATGGCGCAAAGCGTCCCGGTCCTCGCGGGTGGTGACTGTAGCGCCGGAGTAGCGGGGTCCTGCTCAATTGCAAGACGCCGAGGCTGTGAGGACTGGGTTCGAGTCCCGGGCCCGCCAGAGTAACAAACCTGCCATTTATTCCGTGCTAAACCCTTCGCCTACCCCTCGTGGGGCTGCCTGGCCGCGCCCGCGCTTTTATGGAAACGTGCCTGACGCAGTCTGAGGCCGGGTGTTAAAAGGGAACCGAGCTCCCCTCTGCGCCGCCTGCCCTGGCGAACCCGGGGAGCCGCGTCTCTAATAAAAGGCAGGAGCTTCCTCGGGGCGCGCGCCGCAGCTGGTGTGACGAGAACCCCCCATTCAGTTTGCGCTGACTCTCCCGCAGGCTGTGTGCAAGCCTAACGTCTCCCCGAGCCTCCCATCTTGAGCCCAAAGCAGAGAGCCCTTTTCACAAAGCTGGCCAGCTTTTCCTAGTCCAGGGCGACCAGACAGCAAGTGTGAAAAATCAGGACAGTGGTGGAGGGTAATAGGCACCTATATGAGACAAAGCCCCAAATATCGGGACTGTCCCTATAAAATTGGGACATCTGGTCACCCTGTCCTAGGCGCAGATGGGCTGACGGCATGGCCACCTCCTGTGTGCTGTGGGTTTCCCTTCCTCAAGTAAGATGAGGTGTGAAATAATACTTGGCCATTTTCCTGGCCTTTCCACTGGTAGGTGACAGGGCTCCGAGCCCTCCTGGGCTGCTGGGAGCAGAAGGAAAGAACTGGACAAACTTGAGGGGACATGAGGTTGTGAGCAGCTTCTCCTGAATATGCAGCCAGGGACCAGCTATGTGGTAAAAACAGTCTCATGTTCTGTTAGGCAGGAAATGTGCATGCTAATGTGAATTTCATTTATATTTGTGTGGAGAGGTTTTTTTAATGCAATTTTTATCTGATACTTCAATGGCCTGCCCTAGCAAGTGGTTATATCTGTACAGAGCCTAGTGAAATAGGACCTGAGCCCTGACTGAGGCTCTTGGGTGCAGCTGTAAATGATAACATGCTTATCCACCCAAGGAAAGGCACCACCAGAAAAAAATAAACAGTTCACCACCATAGGAGGCTGCAATACTACATTTCTGCCATTATGTGGTGCTGTGGAAGCCTATAAATCTACAGCCATGCAGGCCCTATCCCATAATTCTAAAAAGGTACCTTTCATGAGGACCTAAGCAAGGATATTTTCTTATGAGACTTAAATTCAGAAGACTTAGGACCTTAGGGAACCATTTATCTAAAGTAAGTGAGTGCATTTGTGGCTGGTGTATGTGACTTAGTTTTCTCTCTTTTCTTTCTTTCTTTATATTTCACCTGGGGTTCCACAGTTTTGCTAAGTATCATACACAGAGAGTAACAGTCATGCTTGGAAGCTGTTTGGGGTGGGGGCTATATTTTTGTTCTGTCTTTATACAATGCCTTGCACAGTGATGTTCAGCTTCAGAACTAGGGTTCGTATGCCTCATAGTAATAGACATAGTAAATAACAATGCTTGTGGATCTCCCTCACACATACACACACATTTTCTCAGATTGCTGAGAGCTCATACACCACTCATTGTTGCAGGGACTGAGCAGCATTTTCCAACAATTACCCCTCTGAGGTGCACTGTGGTGACATATGAAACAGACTGGCAGTCTGTTTTCTGCCTCCCCGTCCTCCAACTGCTCCCTGCCCTTGGCCCTTTCTGCCTTGCAATCTGTTTCTCACTGAAACCAAGTACCCATCCTTCTCTTCCAGGCTCTCCTACTCACACCCGGTAACCTATCCCTGGGTCCTATTTCCCTATTATAACAACTCCTCAAGGTTCACTCCATTAACTCCCTCAGATTCCCTCCCATCCAGCAACCATATCTTCTGCCCCATCTCCTGGTTCCATCAGTTATTGCTGCATTGTATCTGGAGCCCCAAAGCCTTCTAATTACCACTCCTAAAGAGTACTGGGAATAAGAGCCTGACTTCCCTTACACCTGTTGCTACTGTTCAGAAGCCTTAGGAGGTAAATTAGTGATATATCATTCATGGAGGTGAAAATACCTTGAGTCGCTAGTACTGGATGGTATTCATCTAAGTAGTTTTCCCCATTTGGTTTCTCTTTTTCCTGGAAGCAGAGGTTCCTCTTTTCTGGGATTGTCTTAATCTAGAGGGACTGTCTTGATAAATTTTAATGAAACTGAAAATTTACCTAGACTCAGTAGATCTAGACAGGAAAATGCACAGCCATCTCTGTGGTGCCTACCCTCCTACATTAATACTAACAATAATCCTCCTCCACTGTGATTTTTTCATACTACTAGAAAATTGCACCAGTTTAACTAAAGGAAAGATTTTAAACTAATTCAATTAAACTGATGCAAATGAATGTGTGGACACTTTTATTTCAGTTTTTAAGCCATGTTTATCATGGTTTAGCTTGATTACACTGCTCTACAGCCAAAATGCTTCTGAAATAAATGTAGTCCAACTTTACTAATTCTAGGTCACTGAGAACGAAAATGATGCTTAAAATTGTTGATTGGCTCTAGTTTTCAAGATATGCTATTGGGTCAGTATATACGACCCTTGACTTGGGAATGGCGGAGGATAAGTGAGTTCTAAAGGGAAGGGATCTCAATTTAAACCAGAAATGACTAAAATACATCTTTGACTGGATCTATGAATAAATCTATGACTGGGTTTGGACGGTACTTTCTTTTTAGGCAAAACAATGATGCAATCTGAAGCTGGTATTGCGTCATACATGATGTGAATTGCATCATGTTATTCCTGGAAGTCATGGATGATGCAATCATAACGAAGCTTACATCACTCTGCTGAACAAATTGCCCTATATAAGCTCTAGAAATCATACAGTGTCGTGCTCTCTTATTTGTCAGTGTTTGATTTTGCAAAGGGACACATTTCTGTTTAGCCAAAGTAAGCAGAGATGCCTTGTACTTGTGTGAACAGTGCAGATAACTTCTGCTATGTTTGTGGTGAAGTGACTTTTGCATCACAAAAGCGCAGTATAACCACTACGGTTAAGAAAGCCTATCACCTTTATTTTGGCTGCAAAATTGGAGATCAGGACAAGAGGTGGGGCCCATACATATGCTGCAACACTTGTGCAACAAATCTTCGCCAGTGGTTGAACAGGAAAAGGAAATCTATGCCTTTTGCAGTGCCAATGATTTGGAGAGAGCCAACAGATCATACCAGCAATTGTTACTTCTGCATCGTGCCTCCAGTTGGGAAAGGTGTGTCGAAGAAGAAAAAGTGGACTGTGCATTATCCAAACATTCCATCAGCTATATGCCCAGTACCCCACGGAGAAGGACTGCCGGTTCCTGATGCACCAGAATCATTCTCACTTGAGTCAGATGAGGAAGAGGAAGAAGATGAAACTTCTGGTCCTGAACCATCAATGTCACAGGACCCACATTTTCTCCCATCCTCCTCCTCTGAACCACACTTCATAACACAAGGTGAACTGAATGACCTTGTCAGGGATTTGGAACTACCCAAGAGTAAGGCAGAGCTGTTGGGCTCCAAACTACAGCAGTGGAATCTCCTGGCAGGCTATCAGGGCAAATGGAGCCCATCAATGCTTGCAGACTATTGCTGGATAGTGACAAGAGATGCTCCATTTAATGAATACAAGAGACAAGCCAAGAAGCGCCGAGTAGACACCGAATAGGACTAAACTATGTACATAATAGTTTTTTGCCTTTTGTTTCATAATAAATTTTATTTATATTACCCTTTTGCTTATTTTTAAAGTGTTACATAAACAGGACAAGTGAAATATTATCATGTAAAGCAACCATAAACACATGAAAAGACCTAGGTTTACAATTTATGATTAAAACTCTACTATCTACACAATATACATAGACATAAAATGTAAAAACTTAAATATCTTAGAAACAGTAGCCAATCAGTTGTTTTAATTGTCATATTTGAATTCAGCACATCAAAATACATAATAAATATCACATTTTATCTCTGAAGCAGACGACTTCTCAAAAATTGTAGACCAGTGTTACTTAAGGAATCTGTTTTTACTAAATCAAAATAAACTACTCTTAAACTGAAAGCTCACACAGAGTTTGCAGTGGTTTAACTACATTTATGTAAAAACATATTAAAGTTAAACAAGGACAATTTCTTGGTGGATACAAAGAAGCAAATTTTCAAAAATGCCCAAGTGACTGAAGAGCCTAAATCCCAATTTCCAAAATGACTTAGACCTTTTTAGAAGCTTAAGTCCCACGGACAATCACATTGGAAAATGAGATATAAGCTTCTCAGTCACCTGTGTAAAATTTTCAAAATTGCCTAAGCCTGTGCTTCAGACTCCACCCTGCTCCCCCAGTTACCTTGCAGAAGTGAATCAGAATCAAAGAAAAGCAGGAGTGGCTGATAGATCAGCATTCTGCAGTGTAGACAGAGTAGAAGGTTCAGCAGATCTAGTGTTTTGTAGTACATTGGATAGAACAGCATCCAGGTAGACTTGGACAGAGATACGAGTTGTTTGTAGAAACTTAATTTTCTGAATTTCATGGCTTTCAAATTTTTTGCTTTTTGTTTTATAATACAATGTTAGGATGACATTCTTTTGAATTAACTTGCAATCTTAATGGAGATTTTTTTTTATTTTGTCTGGGAATGTAAAATCTCTTTTATCCCACAGTAGAATAGTGATACAGTAATAATAAAAACACACTAGCTTTAACTGTCCAAATATTTTGCAGAGTTATAGCTGCACCTTGATTCCTGTAAATGTGAATGGAAGTTCTAGTGCCTTGAAAATGTAGTGGAATTGTATCTTCACTTTTTATATTGAACATTTACAGCTGTCAGTTTGTGTTGGTTAGCCTAAGGACTTGTTTCCTTATTAAAAAAAACTTCTTACCAAAAAGATCTTGTTGTCTCATGTGATTCCAAAAAACAAACAAACCGTAGCTATGATTGTTTATCTCCACAACAATAGCATCATTAAGGAATGAGATTGCAAAATGTTGCAATTTATTGTTTATATTTGTAAGAAAAGTACAAAGAAATGAGAAATATTCTTATATTCTAAAACTAACCCAAAGCGCAGATGAGCTTTCTTTTAAATTGTGGCTTGCTATGATATGCAGTGCAGGTTTTTGTAAAATAGTAAGATCCACGTATTTGTATTGTATTGTTAGTTGTATAGGAACAGTGATATCCTGGTTGTATTTTAATAATGGGCTCTCACAAATGACCTGCAATAAACCCAGTCTAAGGTGTGTGTACGTGCAGGAAGGGTGAGGAAAGGGATTTCTAAATTAAAGAGCCACAAGTCATAAGGACTGGATGGTATTCATCCAAGGCAGGGGTGGTCAACCTGTGGCTCCGGAGCCACATGCGGCTCTTCAGACATTAATATGCGGCTCCTTGTACAGGCATCGACTCGGGGGCTGGAGCTACAGGCGCCAACTTTCCAATGTGGCAAGGGATGCTCACTGCTCAAGCCCTGGCTCTGTCACAGGCTCTGCCCCCACTCCATCCCTTCCTGCCCCCTCCCCTCAGCCTGCAGTGCCTTCGTTCTTCCCCCTAGACCCTTCTGCACACCACAAAACAGCTGGTTGGGAGGTGTGGTGAGGGAGGGCTGCCCGTGGGCGGGAGGTGCTGGGGAGCGGGAAGCTCGGGGTGGGGGGGGGGGGGCTTCTGATGTCTTACTGTGGCTCTTTGGCAATGCACATCGGTAAATTCTGGCTCTTTCTCAGGCTCAGGTTGGCCACCCCTGATCCAAGGCTTCTGGAGTAACATAAGAATTAAATGATTGATCCTCTAACAAAAATATGGACTTTTTCATTAAAATCAGCTAGGAGTGAAGGATGGCAAATTTTGTACCTCTTTTTGCAGAGGTGTTATAAGTAATTCTGGTATAGGCTTTTACCAGTGAGTCTTACGTCAGCACCAGGAATGCTGGTAAATTATAATTAAAAACAGAATTATGAAATCCTGTTAGATGCATGTGATAGGGACAAAAGGCCATATATGTGTAAAGAAAAATTATGCTTCTCCAATCTGTTAGAATTCTTTGAGTGGGTAAACAAAATAGGGGGTAAAAACGGTCTGGATGACATTTGGACTTTCCAAAAGATTCACAAAGATTTCACAAGATTGTTATGAGGCTGTTATGGAAACTGAGTAGTCATGAAATGATGAGTAGAAGTTCAGTCATGGCATGGGGGAAAAACTGTCCATAAGTCAAAAAACAGAGTAAGAATAGATGGCTGGCTTTCAGCAGAGCCAAAGGTTAATGGTGGGGTATAGGAATTGATGTTTAATATATTTACTGATTATCCTGAAAAACAGATGAACAGTGAGATGGCAAAATTATTTGATAACTTTTCCCTCAGACCTCTGTCCGAGTCTTTATATAGTGAGTTCTGCCCTCAGAGTGAGGAGCATGCCTTCTTTTCTAGTTGGAAAGAGCCCAGTGCATTGTGAGAACTACTGGAAATAAATTACACAGAATAATGGCCTCAGTGTGGATTGTCTGTCTCTGCCAAGTTTTGAGTTTCAGACTTCAATTATATTTGTTATAGCTCTAGCCTCTGTTCTGAAAGAAGCATGGCTACAGCTTTGTTTTAGCTGAATTGAAAAATGTCTAAATAGATTTTTCTCAAACTTTGGGCAGATAAAAGCATAGAAAATTTCAGTTCTAAAGGTGAATGTTTTTGGAAAGTTGTAAGTATGTGAAAGCAGGGGGCTATAATGGAAACACTTCTGCAAGGTCTCCCTAGCTTTGAAGACCCTTGTATAGTATCTACAGCTTTTTGGTAGCTGACTATGTAGAAATGGCTTGATGTAGAGGAATGGGATTGGGAATCAGGATCTCCTGAATTATACTCCTGGCTGCACCATTGACTCATTGGCCTTGGGTAAGTTATTTCACCTTTCTGCTTTAGCTGTAAAATTGGGATAATATATCTCTTTGCCTCAAGACATTGTTGAGGATTTATTGCACAGCACTGTGCACGTTGAAAGCACTATGGAAGCGCTAAATACAAAGTGTAGTGTAACTGGTCTGTATCAGTTGTTAATATGCTAACAGATTAGCCCATATAATTCAGAGCATTTAGGAGCAACCTAAGTGGTTTAGGATTTTTAATTGTAACTAAGAAAATTCTGATCCTCAAAGTAGCTATCCCTCTGGGAAAAGGGAATGTTAGCAGAACCTCTCTATAAGAAAGCTTAGCAGTATAGCCGATCAATATTTTTAATTTGAAACATTTATAGAGTAAAATAGCTATTTTTTTAAAAAGGAAGTTTTAGCAGAAAATCTGTTTCTTTTGAAAATTTTCTGTTTTTTTCTTGAACAATTTTGAAAAACCAAAACTCTTGAAATTTTCAGATTTTTTTTAGCTGAAAATATTCTTTTCTGACCAGCTCAATTTAGCAGTGATCACATCAGGCAACCTATAGATATTACCACAAAGGAGAGGGGAAAATAAACAATATATGAGTGGAAATGTGAGGAAGATCATTTTTAATTGAAATCTAACGTGCACAGGATATCTGTTCAGTGTCTCAGGCTATATATTTTAGTATTATGATGCCAACCAAAAATTCAGATCTAGTCTCTTTCAGGATTTTTTTTTTTTCCAGAGGAGAAGGAGGGGAAAAGGTAAGAGCAGTCAAAAAGACAGCTATAAAGGGAAAGAGCTGAGAAAGGAGCATCAGTTGAGGAAGGCAGTCATAGCTGTTAACATTTAAAAAGCCCTTTCAAGGACTAAGGAAATAAAAGGTAGAAATGCCCTCCTCTTGAAATGGCTTTTATACTTTTGAACCTGTTATAAAAGCTTTTCTTAGAACATTTCCCCTCTAAAAACAAAATAGTTTTTATCGTAAACAAGACAGGAAGCACATCAATATAAAGAGTGCTGTCTTCATTACCTTTATTTCTGGACTAGCAGAACATCTTTTTTATTTACAGTGCAAAGGAAAGAGGAATTGTTGCCCCAGTTTAAAGCATGAAGGAAACAAAGACCTGAGAAGTGGTTATATCCTTGAACCTAGTAAGTTGCTGGCTTGCTGAAGCATAGGTACTCGTTAGACTTTGTCTTTATTACTAAAAAGATGTTTTTTACATCATGATAGCTAACTCTGGACAGCTAGCTAAATGTAAAATCCTAATGGAGACAAGGCATGGGTAGTTTTTACTTCCATATAGCTAGTGATCAACCCTATGCCTCCTACTTCGATTTACCTCGACTAGATAGATACCTGGAGGTAAAAACTGCAGAGCTTTGTCTCCACTGGGATTTTACATTAAGTTGGATTGAGTGGGACGCTTAATTCATTACTGCCCATGACCTACGAATCTTTTACCTCTGCTCTAAGATTACACTTTTGGTAAAAAAACTTTTTTTGCAGTGACGACATGGCCCTATACTTCCACTTCTCTGGTTTCTATTCCTTCCGTACTGTATGCAGCCAAGAGCACCAATAAACTTCTGACAAATG
The DNA here is from genome assembly GCF_007399415.2 of Gopherus evgoodei. Taxonomy (NCBI): domain Eukaryota; kingdom Metazoa; phylum Chordata; order Testudines; family Testudinidae; genus Gopherus; species Gopherus evgoodei. Next base: position 107,475,423 of record NC_044325.1, on the reverse strand, counting down.
CAGTTATTTTCGTGTCAATCTAAGCAATGCCATGGAAGCATCAATATTATCAACATATATTGTATTCATGTAGAGAAGGAACCTCAGTAGTCCTTCTGTTTCATCAACTTGTCAAATTGAGGAAAGTCCATGTGATGTGAGGAACAAAATACATATATAGGCAGCGCTGCTTTTATACCTTACGTGCTCCTAGGCACAGCATCTTCACTGCCCCCCTGCTTCTCCATATGGCCCTGTCTGGAGCCCCCCTCTTGCATCCCCATGTGAGCCTGCCTGGAGCCCTCCTCCCAAATCCCCAAGTGGCCCTGTGACCCACCCACCGCAGCAGCCTGTTTGGCCTGCTCTGCCTCCTCCAAGAAGGCTGCTATGACTTTTCACTTGAGGAAAAAAAATGCACCCACCACCTGCCTGCTAGCTGTTTGCTGCTGCCACCCACCAGACTAGTCAGCCTCAGCTAGCTCTGGCTGTTCTGGCACCACAGCAGCCTCAGGTGGGCAAAAGCTGAAACTGCAGCATATTTTCTCCAGAAAAAGAAATTCTGCTTCTCTTGGACAAGAATTCTGTGCACGAGGCAAACGTCACTTAAGGGGAGGGACACAACTTGAGACACGTGGTGTGTGGGACTTCTTGGCAGGGTGTGGGACAGCTTAAATGGCTCCCTCCCTCCTGAGAACTTCTGAGCAGTGCAGTTAGCAGCAGCAGGGCAGCAAAATAGCCCAAAATACCGCAACTTGCAACTGCTACCCCACCCCCGCAACTGAGAGCTAAAAATACCCCAGTTGGGCTAGAAAGTCGCATACTTGACATGTGCCTCCTGTGCCTAATTGGAAATCCGGCCCTGTATATAGGCAGAATCCTGTATTGCTTAGAGGAAAATTGGAAACATAATGGAAATCTGTTTCCATATGTGTTTTCCTAACAACGTGATGGAAGACCACTGCTGAATAATTTGTAAGTGGACTGGACAAAGCACTCCTGTAGGGAAAAATCCTGCACTGGCACATGACCTAAGAAGTTTTTTCCCCCCCTTTTCTGATTCTGGTATTTCTGTGAAATTGAAATCAACGGAAGTGGCAAGTACCTGTCTGAGGCTAAAATTTGCCTATTAGAATTTTTATTCCTGTCCAAAACACTTCGCCTAATAGCCTTGAGCCTGAATTATGATCAGTCTTTACATGACTGCATACTATTTTTTCTACATGAACCCTGCTTCATTCAATGTACATGATGGATGCATCAGGGGGGTGGTCAGAATTAAGGCTTCACAGGATACCTTATATTCAGTGTCTCCTAAATTTAAAATGCTTGACTTTGCAACCTAAATAATATTTTTTGACTTAGTTTTGTTGTACGTAGTTGAGAAGTCTGAGGGAAATATGTATAGTAGTTGTATCATTGTAAATATTTGTATGCCTCTCAGGTTATCTGTTTGATGTTAACCTGCCTGAATGTCAGGAGTTAAATCAAAGGAGTCTGTAAAGGAGAAAAACCACAGGAAACAAAACAATGGCAAAGATAATCTGGCTCCTTGATGAGGAGACTATCAAATTGAGGAATATCTGTTGTCTGTTTCCATCCAGTCTAAAATGGTTTACTCCTCCTACAAATAACTTTGTTTCAATCATGTCTAGGTGTGTTTGGGAAAAATTTGCTGTGTTTAAGTTCCAAGTTAGAATTTTAGTTTACATTTACTTTTAATTAAAATTCTTCTTAAGAACGTTAGTTCTTCGAGGGTCTGAAGAAGCTCTTATTTTGTTTTTTGATTTTTTTTATGGAGAAACTCATATTCAGTCTCTTAATTGTTATATTTTTTCTCTTCTGCAGTGAAACACATCTGCTGCTTCAGAACCCATATCCAAAACCTTTAACTTGTGTTAAAGCAACTGGATTAAGGAATTCTGAGAGGCAAAAGACAAAGCCTAAAACCAACTGGTTGCTAGACTTGGAGATGCATAAGACATCATGAAGGCTTGAAGAACTAGAGGAGGAGCTCTAGGATCCACATCTTAAGGAACCAGAACTGTTAAATACGTTAGTATTTTGCCATAATTATCTAATTTTCCCTACTTTCCCCCACGCCTAGGAAGTCTACTTAGAGAACAGAACATGAGGCTGATAATCATTGTAGCCAGACGGTATATATTTTTGTGTTTTGTTATTTTTAAAAAAAGATTACTGTATATACTCGTTCATAAGCCGAATATTTTTGGTAAAAAAGTGATGCATCAAAGAACGGAGGTCGGCTTATAAATGGGTCTACATCAAAATTTGATGATTTTAAACTCTATGGAATCATTGAATTGAATATCTAATAGATTGTCGTTTTGTTTACCTGGAGCGTCTGCAGGCATGGAGCCCCTCAGCTCCCTGTGGCCGCAGTTCACTGTTCCCAGCCAGTGGAGCTTTCCCATTGGCTGGGAACGGCGAACAGCAGCCACGGAGCTGAGAGGCTCCATGCCTGCACACGCTCCAAGTAAACAAAATGTTCCGACCCATCAGCGGCTTACCCTGATGGGCTGGGAGTCAAAGTTTTCCAACCCCTAAAATATAGGATCGGCTTATGAAAGAGTCATACTCAGTGTAGCAGAGACAAAAGCAAATACAGTACAGTACTGTGTTAAAAGTAAACTACTAAAAAATAAAGGGAAAGTTTTAAAAAAAAGATTTGACAAGATAAGGAAACTGTGCTTGTTTCATTTAAATTAAGATGGTTAAAAACAGCATTTTTGTTCTGCATAGTAAAGCTTCAAAGCTTATTAAGTCAATGTTCAGTTGTAAACTTTTTAAAGAACAACCATAACGCTTTGTTCAGAGTTATGAACATTTCAGAGTTACGAACAACCTCCATTTCCGAGGTATTCATAACTCTGAGATTCTACTGTACTGAAATTCACCAACTGAATGTTTGTTTAATGTAACTTTTGCATATAATATATAAAGTTGTTCAATTTAAGTATTTGAACACTTCAAAAATATTTAAAGGAGAACAATCTGGTGGCTCAGTGTATTTTGACAGTAGAGTAAAAACACCTCCTTTGTCTTGCTAGCCAAGACCATGAGAGATTACAGAAGTCTTTGCTGATGCTTCTCTTCTGTTACTCTGGTTGCCTTTTTTTAAGAACACTGGAACTTTTCATAGGCCAATCTGGGAGGATGAATCCACTCATGGTCCCTTGCAGCTTCCTGAAAAGATACTTGAATATGACTGAAAAGATAAGCTGATGGAAGGATGTAATGTTATGAAAATTTGGCATTTTGTGACTTGAGCTTCAGTGCAGGTCACTTTTAGTGTATGTCTACACTACAAAATTAGATCAAATTTATAGAAGTCATTCTTTTAGAAATCATTTTTATACAGTCAATTGTGTGTGTCCCCACACAAAATGCTCTAAGTGCATTAATCGGTGGACTGCGTCCACAGTACCGAGGCTGGTGTTGACTTCCGGAGCGCTGTACTGTGGGTAGCTGTGGTAGCATTGCACTGTGGGTAGTGTCAACTTCCGGAGCGTTGCACTGTGGGTATCTATCCCACAGTTCCTGCAGTCTCCGCTGCCCATTGGACTTCTGGGTTGAGATCCCAATGCCTAATGGGACGAAAACAGTGTCGCAGGTTGTTCTCGGTATATGTGATCAGGCCCCCCTCTTCCTCCCTCCCTCCATGAAAGCAATGGCAGACAATCGTTTCGTGCCTTTTTTCCTGGGTTACCTGTGCAGACACCATACCACGGCAAGCATGGAGCCCGCTCAGCTCACTGTCACCGTATGTCTCCTGGGTGCTGGCAGACGTGGGACTGCATTGCTACACAGCAGCAGCTCATTGCCTTTTGGCAGCAGACTGTGCATTACTACTAATAGCCATCATCGTCATACTCCTGAGTGCTCTTTTAGCAGACCTCGGTTAAGTCGGTCAGGGGTGCGTGGGCAGACATGGGAGTGACTCAGCCAGGTCATTCCCTTTTTAAATTTCATCTCCTGGAGACTCAGTCCTGCCTGCAGTCATACTGAACCGTCTTCTGCCAAGCACCCAGGAGATGACAATGGCTAGCAGTCGTACTGCACCGTCTGCTGCCAGCCTAAGATGTAAAAGATAGATGGAGTGGATCAAAACAAGAAATGGACCAAATTTGTTTTGTATTCATTTGCTCCTCCCTCCCTCCATAAAATCAATGGCCTGCTAAACCCAGGGTTTTGAGTTCAATCCTTGAGGGGGCCATTCTGTGTGACAGTTGTTTGTGTTTCTCCTTTAATGCAAAACCACCCCCTTTGTTGATTTTAATTCCCTGTAAGCCATGTCGTCAGTCGCCCCTCCCTCTGTCAGAGCAACAGCAGACAATCGTTTCGCACCTTTTTTTCAGTGCCGACGCCACAGCACTGGGAACATGGAGCCTGCTCAGATAACTGTGGCAATTATGAGCACTGTAAACACCACACGCATTATCCTGCAGTATATGCAGAACCAGAACCTGTAAAAGCAAAACCAGGCGAGGACATGACGGCAGCATGGTGATGAGAGTTATGAGGACATGGACATAGACTTATCACAAGGTACGGGCCCCAGCAATGTGCACATCATGGTGTTAATTGGGCAGGTTCATGCCATGGAATGCCAGTTCTGGGCCCAGGAAACAAGGACAGACTGGTGGGACCACATAGTGTTGGAGGTCTGAGACGATTCCCAGTGGCTGCAAAACTTTCGCATGCGTAAGGGCACTTTCATGGAACTTTTGACTTGCTTTCCCCTGCCCTGAAGCACCAGAATACCAAAATGAGAGCAGCCCTCACAGTTGAGAAGCAAGTGGCAATAGCTCTGTGGAAGCTTGCAATGCAAGACAGCTACTGGTCAGTCAAGCATCAATTTGGACTGGGCAAATCTACTGTGAGGGCTGCTGTGATCCAAGTAGCCAACACAATCAAAGAGCTGCTGCTATCAAGGATAGTGACTCTGGGAAATGTGCAGGCCATAGTGGATGGCTTTGCTGCAATGGGATTCCCTAACTGTGGTGGGGCAATAGACGGAACCCATATCCTTATCTTGGCACCAGAGCACCAAGCCAGCGAGTACATAAACCGAAAGGGGTACTTTTCAATGCTGCTGCAAGCACTGGTGGATCACAAGGGACGTTTCACCAACATCAACGTGGGATGGCCGGGAAAGGTACATGACACTCGCCTCTTCAGGAACTCTGATCTGTTTCAAAAGCTGCAGGAAGGGACTTTCTTCCCAGACCAGAAAATAACCATTGGGGATGTTGAAATACCTATAGTTATCCTTGGGGACCCAGCCTACCCCTTAATGCCATGGCTCATGAAGCCATACACAGGCAGCCTGGACAGTAGTCAGGAGCTGTTCAACTATAGGCTGAGCAAGTGCAGAATGGTGGTAAAATGTGCATTTGGATGTTTAAAAGCGCGCTGGCGCAGTTCACTGACTCGGATAGACCTCAGTGAAACCAATATTCCCATTGTTATTACTGCTTGCTGTGTGCTCCACAGTATCTGTGAGAGTAAGGGGAAGACCTTTATGGCGGGGTGGGTGGTTGAGGCAAATCACTTGGCCACTGATCACGCACAGCCAGACACCAGCGAGGTTAGAAGAGTACAGGAGGGCGCAGTGCACATCAGAGAAGCTTTGAAAACAAGTTTCATGACTGGCCAGGCTACAGTGTGAAAGTTCTGTTTTTCTCCTTGATGAACCCCCCGCCCTTACTTCCCTGTAAGCTAACCACCTTCCCCTCCCCTCTTCAATGACCGCTTTCAGAAGCAATAAAGTCATTGTAGCTTCACATTCATGCATTCTTTATTAATTCATCACACAAATAGGGGGATAACTGCCAAGGTAGCCCGGGAGGAGTGGGGGAGGAGAGAAGGACAAGGCCACACTGCACTTTAAAACTTAAAAACTTTAAAACTTATTGAATGCCAGCCTTCTGTTGTGTGGGCAATCCTCTGGGGTGGAGTGGCTGGGTGGCGAGATGCTCCCACACCACATTCTTGGGCGTCTGGGTGAGGAGGCTATGGAACTTGGGGAGGGGAGCGGTTGGTTACACAGGGGCTGTAGCAGCGGTCTGTGTTTCTGCTGCCTTTCCTGAACCTCAGCCATACGCCGGAGCATATGAGTTTGAGCCTCCAGCAGCGTGAGCATTGACACCTGTCTTCTGTCAGCAAGCTGATTCCACCTATCTTCTTCAACCCGCCACTTACTCTCTTCAGCCCGCCACCTCTCCTCGCATTCATATTGTGCTTTCCTGCACTCTGACATTGTCTGCCTCCACACATTCTGTTGTGCTCTTTCAGTGTGGGAGGACAGCATGAGCTCAGAGAACATTTTATCCCAAATGTGTTTTTTTCGCCTTCTAATCTTCGCTAGCCTCTGGGAAGGAGAAACATATGCAGCTGGTGCAGGAAAAAAAAAGGGAGAGTGGTAGTTAAAAAGACACATTTTATAGAACATTGGGTAGACTCTTTCACTGTAAACCTTGCTGTTAACATTACATAGCACATGTGCTTTCATTACAAGGTTACATTTTGCCTCTTATTGAGGGCCTGCTGGTTTGGTGTGAGAGATCACTCAACACAGGGCCGGGCAACAGAATTCAGCTTGCAGGCAGCCATGGAAAGCCACAGTCTTTTGGCTTCTTTAATCTTTATAACATATGGGAATGGTTTCAAACAGCAGTGCCCTCATTTCCCATACCTAGCAGCCGTTGGGTTGGCCATTTAAAATGGGTTGGCAGTTTAAAAGGAGGGGCTGCGGTTTCCGGGTTAATGTGCAGCACAAACCCAATTAACCCTACTATGGAGGACGGAATAAGGCTGCCCTCCCCAGAAACCTTTTGCAAAGGCTTTGGGAGTACATCCAGGAGAGCTTTATGGAGATGTCCCTGAAGGATTTCCGCTCCATCCCCAGACATGTTAACAGACTTTTCCAGTAGCTGTACTGGGAAAATCAATCATTAAATACGCTTGCTTTTAAACCATGTCTAATATTTACAAAGGTACACTCACCAGAGGTCCCTTCTCTGCCTTCAGGGTCTGGGAGCCTGCCTTGGGTGAGTTCGGGGGTTACTGGCTCCAGGTCCAGGGTGCAAAACAGATCCTGGCTGTTGGGGAAACCGGTTTCTCCTCTTGCTTGCTATGAGCTATCTTTAACTTCCTCATCATCATCTTCCTCATCCCCAAAACCTGCTTCCATGGTGCATCTTACTCCATTGATGGAGTCAAAGCACAGGGTTGGGGTACTGGTGGCTGCACCTCCTAGAATGGCATGCAGCTCATCACAGAAGCAGCATGTTTGGAGCTGTGACCCGCGGCCATTTGCCTCTCTGGTTTTTTGGTAGGCTTGCCTGAGCTCCTTCAGTTTCACGCGGCACTGCTGTGTGTCCCTGTTATAGCCTCTGTCCTTCATGCCCTTGGAGATTTTTTCAAATGTTTTGGCATTTTGTTTACTGGAACGGAGTTCTGATAGCACAGATTCATCTCCCCATACAGCGATCAGATCCCATACCTCCCATTTAGTCCATGCTGGAGCTCTTTTGTGATTCTGGGACTCCATCATGGTCACCTCTGCTGATGAGATCTGCACTCACCTGCAGATTGCCTTGCTGGCCAAACAGGAAATGAAATTCAGAAGTTCACAGGCCTTTTCCTGTCTACCTGGCCAGTGCATCTGAGTTGAGAGTGCTGTCCAGAGCAGTCACAATGGAGCACTCTGAGACAGCTCCTGGAGGCCAGTACTGTTGAATCACATCCGCACTACCCCAAATGCGACCCGGCAAGGCCGATTTCAGCGCTAATCCCCTTGTCGGGCGTTGAGTAAAGAAATCGATTTTAAGAGTCCTTTACGTTGAAAAAAGGGCTTCGTTGTGTGGATGGGTGCAGGGTTAAATCGAGGTACCGCTGCTAAATTTGACCTAAAATTGTAGCATTGACCAGGCTTTAAGCTAAGAGATATTATACAGAAGACAAGCATTTGTTGATGATGCCTACAATTGTCAGTAGATGACACCCTTTCCTAGCAAAGCATGCAAACTTAATTTAGTATGAGTCATGACTAAGATGATCTTCTTGCAGAACAAATGTCATTTGCTGAATTTCTGGGTATTAGTCTAAACCTACATTTGGTTGTTCAAAAACTGTTCAAAACTGGCATCCCACCCTGTGAGAAGGCATAATGCTACTCTGACAGATGGGGAGAGAACCAATGTATATGCATCAAGAGGTTAGATTTTTCTCCAGTATTGTTGAAATACCGGTACAGACAAAGCTTCTGTATCTGAGGCACACATGTTTCTTGGCAACGACCAAAGTTCCTGCTAAATATTTTGGCACAGTACTCACGGAAGCTTAGTGGATTTTCATGGCTTCCATGAGGTTTCCACACTATGGGAGCCCATATATAATTTCTGCTAACCATGGCCCTATGAATACCAACAGAAGAGAGAATATATTTTGCAAATTGTTCTTTCTTAATAATAGATTAAAAACTCTTAAAATGCAATCATAGCTTTCATGGACTATGACTCTTTTTATTAGTTAATGGTTGGTTTATCCTGGTCTGAGAGCAATAGAAAGTGTGGTTTGGCAATCAACCCAAACTGCCCATGTCACAGTTTAAAACATCATTCCATTTGTTTCTAATATTTTAATACTTTTTATTTAAAATAAATTCTGGATTCCATTCACACTTTAGTACTTCATCAAGAAATTAGGTTGCTGTGTGATCCTATATATGAATTAGTGGACTAATATTAACTCAAGGGCATTCCTTTCTTTTGCTGAAGGTAATTCTGCATGGTTTATTTCAGTTTATTTACTTTTTTTCCTCCAGAATTGCTGTAAAAGTTTTCTATTTCATCCATTACAGCACAGTGTTTTTCACTTTTGAATAACTGCATCAACATGAATCCTTTATAAGGACCTTAAAAACAAACTTTGCCAAGTCCCAGAATACAGAAGCTAATTCACATCCCAATACTCAGCTGCCTCATGAATAAAGGAGAGTCTGTGCCTGACACTTTGAAGCTGTAGCTGTTAAACCATACAGAATATTTACCTCAATAAATCATTATAAGAAACTAAGGTACAATTATACCCACAGAGAAATAGAATTCAAAACACTGATTTATGTGGTTCAGTGCCTGTTCCCTTTTCCATCATGTTTTGAATTTTATGCATGTTTGTCATCTTTGGCTGTTTCCATGTATCTTTAAACTAATGGGTCCTGCTTTTTTAACATTCCTCATTAGGTTTGTTATTTTACTTTGACATACAGACATGATTTGCACAGTGTACAAAGTTTTGCATTTAAAATTATCTCATTTCTTATGATATAAACCAAAAATAGAAAATGAGACTAATTTGTTTAGGCTAATAAAGAGCTCACTCTGCTTAATTTGTGACCATTCAGGGTGAAATTCCATATTAGTTAAGGCTTTTATTTGGCTCCTAGTTGCGGGATCTGGGGAAAGAGTACAACAAACAAGGAACAGGAACACACCACTGTCCCTTTCAGAAAGTGGCCACTATTCTAGAATGTTAAAGAGACAGAAGCAATATAAAATGTCATTTGACCGGTGTTGGAATTCCCTCCTCCCCCTGAATGGGGAAAATAAAGCTAAAAAACAAAATAAAAACCCATGGCCATATGAAAGAATGACGCTGAAACCGATAAATGGCAGCAGGAAGTTAAATGCATACGGCAAGAGGAGTCTGAAATCAGCCACAGAATCTATGGGGCCACCCACGCCTTGAAGAGGATGAATGGATATGTGGTGCTGTGCTGCAGGGCAAGAGGGTGGAGAGTGATTTAATAACTAGTAAATGTTCCTTAATAAACTTTAAAAAAATAAGAGTTTTAAATAGAAATATATTTAGAGTTTCTCTTCTTCTCTTGACTCTCTGAACTATTTATTTATTTTGACGTGTATTATGATAGCACCTAGAAGCCCCAAACAGGTTTGGTGCCCCTTGGTGTTAGGTGTTTTACAAACACATAATAAGTGTATCCAAAAACTATGCTTTTACCTTTCTGCTAATGCTTAGCCCTATCATTCAAATGGATTTATGGAAGGGAGATGTATCATAGTAGCACTCACTAATACTGCAGTGGTTTAGGTTGTGGTAGCACTTTGATTATCATCCCTTATTACTGCAGTTGGAGCCGGTTTAAATCCACATTTAAATTACTTTTGAACTGAATTTTAGTATGGAAGCTTTTAGCTCATGGATGAGATTTTTTTCACTAAATACAAATACATTTAATTACATTTTGAAATAGATACATTTGTAAATTACACTTTTGGTCACTTCACACTTTTTTTTCATCTGAGATTTAGCAAAATTATCAAGTTAATATCTGTACCAAATTTCAAAAGGCCTTCAATCTGACCTCCGACCATGTGCACAAAAAACAGTGCACAGAATTATTTGCTTGCAGTTTTGCATGCACTATAATTCGTGTGAGCAGATCAAATTTGCACTTACCACCTGCATGTGAATGCGTTTACCCATATAAATCCTCTTGTTGCATTTAAATTATTATTTGTATGAGGAAACAATAATACAGAGAATTCCACGTGCAAACAATTGGAAGCCACATTTAGGAATCTGTGGCCTGTTAAGTCCCATTGCTCAGTGTTCTGGGAACCTGTATCACATTACTTTACAATCTGATTAGTATTTAACATGTTTTTGTGCCATTGTCTACATATAATGTTTTTTTGTGCTTAGACACCAAGGCAGTAGGATCCTTAGAAATATGTATGTTAGATAAGATTTAATAATCCATAAATATTGCCAAATAACATTTTATGCCAACTTTTGTCTTCATGTAATGAAAGAATTCATGTGCTATCACACAAAGGGGCATGGTTTAAAGATGTGGAAGCAGAAACTCATGACGACTTAGCCCCAGAAACATTAAATTAGCCCAACATTAAATTATTATATTTCAATACAAGTTTTATTTATACTGTACAGTGGTTTTAGCAAAACATAATTATACTCTATAAAATATTGAAATTTTCATTGTATTTTAAAACAAAATTCAATGAGGCTTTAAAAATGTTTAAAATGTCAAGTGTTTACCCCAAGTCAATGAGCTCAGAGGGCTGGTGTGGGGATTCAGAGCCTTTCAGTTTTTCTAGGCGTCAAGTTCTAATACAACCCAGGGCTCAGTTAACCAAAGCTGTTATCTTCTGCCGACAGTTTGGTGGACAGTGAAAAGAATTTGGTCATCTCCGTCCAATTTGAGTTACAGAAAAATTTACTACCAGAAATGGCATTCTTGTTGACAGAAACACCAAGCACTATGTCAAGAAAACACAACTATATTTTCATCCACTGAGGTGGTCCCGTGACGGGTGAGGAAGCTGTTGCTTGTGTGATACTTGTTTTGTGAATAGATGGGAGACTTGAGTCTCCCAGGCTGACAAATCTGGAATCTTTCAACAGCTCTAAAATATTAAGAGTCACACATTAATCTTTTTAAATTAGTCAAATCCTTTTAACATGGAACATATCTAAGCCCAGTTCTACATACAGTATTTGGTTTTATACTACAACCCAGTATATAGTAAATATTTTGGTTAAGATGTGAGCTTCTACCAAAAGAGTTATACAGGTACCACCCAGCCGTGGATGCAGTTATACTGATATAAAGGTGCCATATACCAACATAGCTTGTTCTCCTTCCCTGGCAGAAATAGCTCTACCAGTATAAAGAAGATGTATGTTGATATAACTGCATTTGCTCTCGGGGGTTTGTATTTTGTTTTTTTTTTTTAATGCTTTAACTGTATTGATCTAATTAAAGTGGTATCACTTTTGCGTGTAGACAAGCCTTAGGCATAGCTTGAACAAAGAAAGAGAAGACAGCTGTTTCATTTATAAGCAAGAAGACTTATGGCTGCAGACTTGCTGTCATACAGTCTGGGAGAGCTTTTTTTTTTTAAGGGTTACCAGTTGGCTTTGGGGACTAAAATTATGCACCTCCCATTTAAATCAACAGACGTTTTGGCTGAGTAAGGAGGACAAGATCAGCACCAATGGAGTTGTATGGATGTCAGTGATTACCAAATTTAGTTCCTTGAACCTATTTGATGGAGCCATAAAACGTCATTTGCGGTGGCCAACTTGAATAGGTAGTGATGGTGGAGGAATGCAGTTGTCCTACAGATGATACTGTATTGGTGATATCGAGATTCATTAACAATGAACATTGGATTTTAATACAATCATTGTAGCAATTCATCTTCTTAGCATTCAGCTTTCATTCACTGAAAGTTTAAATTGTTATTTGGATCAAAGCGTTTTAATTTGACCTTTGATTATTCAGTAGAATCCAATGATTATGGATATTGGTGTATGAATGACTAGAGCATCAGTAATAAACTTCTTGAAGGGTTTCATCTAGAATTCCTGAATTACAAGAGAAATTGTTTAGGATTTTTTTTTAAAGCTCATGGATTACAAATCCTATGTTTATAAGTGAGAAATCAGTGGTCTGACACAGGAGGAAAAAATAACAGGAAAAGCCATAGAAAATGCACCTAGTTTGGTTTTCTTGGGTCCCACTATGGTGAAATCCTGCCCTCAGATCAGTAAGAATCCTTTATCTGACACAAATGAAGGGATAACAGGATCAACATTTTAGAGGATATGTTTGAACAGCAGTGGAACCTTCTGAAAACTCCAGGTTGATTATAAACTGTATACTGGTTATTCCTGGAAGTATATGCGACTGAAGACCTGTTGTCATAAACAGAAAGCTAAGGGTTAATGTCTCTTTTACCTGTAAAGGGTTAACAAACAGGGAACCAAAAACACCTGACCAGAGGACCAATCAGGAAACAAGATACTTTCAAATCTCAGTGGAGGGAAGCCTTTGTTTGTGTTTTTTGAGTTTTGCTTTGTTCTCTCTGGGTCCTGAAAGGGACTAGACGTGCAACCAGGTTTCTTGTCAATCTCCCTGCTACAGTCTCTCATATATTCAGAATAGTAAGTATTAAGTAGAAAGGTGGTTATAGTCTTTTGATTGTTTTCTGTATTTGCAAATGTGTAGTTTGCTGGAAGTATTTTAAATTGTATTTTGCTGGGGGGGAGGGTGGGCTTCTCTCTAGTGTCTATAAGCTGAAAGACCCTGTAATTTTTACCATCTAAATTACAGAGACAACTTTTACTTTTTTTCTTTCTTTTTGTTAAAAGTTTTGCTTTTTAAGACCTGTTTGATTTTTTCGCCTTGTTGAGGCTCAAGGGAATTGAGTCTGTACTTAACAGGGAAGGAGAAGGGTGGAATCCCTTTGTTTTAGATTCACAGAGCTTGAATCTGACTATCTTTCCAGGATAGCCCAGGGAGGGAAAGCATGAGAAGGAGAGAGAAGGGGGAGGACAAAACCTGATTTCTCTGTGTTGTGATTCAAGGAGTTTGAATCACGGTAATCTTCCAGGGTAACCCAGGGAGGGGAAACCTGGGAGAGGCAACGGTGAGGGAAAGGGTTTACTTTCTTTGTGTTAAGATCCAGAGGGTCTGGGTCTTAGGGGTCCCCGGGCAAGGTTTTGGGGGAACCAGAGTGTACCAGGCACTGGAATTCCTGGTTGGTGGCAGTGTATCAGATCTAAGCAGGTAATTAAGCTTAGAGGAATTCATGCTGGTACCCCAATTTTTTGGACTCTAAGGTTCAGATTGGGGATAGAATACCATGACACCTGTCATAGGGTCTGTCTATGCTACATTTTGTACACATGTTAGGTTTATTTCTAAGAAACAGAATTATCTCAGTTTTGGTGTCTTTGATAAGATTCAGTGTGGCTAAACAGCAGTGGAGTTTAGGATGGTCTAGCATAGGTGGCGAGTTATATGGGCCAGTGGTGCCCGTGCTCCACCAATATTTAGAAACGTGGGCCTGGCTCCACCAATGTTTGGGCTTACCGTGCTTTGGGGGGCCTCATACTTCAGAGGAATGCAGGTCCAAGGCAGACTGAGGGGTTAGTGGGGGGCTTGGCGCCAGCAGCAGCAAGTGACCTGGCCCCAACCCATCCTGCTCCACTCTGTCCCGCTGGCTCCTGGTGTTGCTTGGGAGGGAGTGGAAGCTGGAAAGAGGTGGGGCGAGGGCTTGGAGAAAGGGGTGGAATGGGGGCAGGGAGAGGGCATATCAGGGGCGGGCTGGGGCCAGGTTGCTTTCTGCTGCCGGCGCCAGGCCCTCCGCTAACCCCCCAGGCTGCCCAGAACCCTGCATCCCCCTGAAGCTTGGGGCCCCCCAAAGCACGGGGCAGTTGCCCCAGTTCATCCTATGGATGAGGTGGCTCTGCTTGGACCCCGTGTCCCGCTGAAGTGCGGGGCCCCCCAAAGCGCAGGGCATGGGGTGGTTGCACCTGTCTGTCCTATGGACAGGACGGCTCTGCTTGGGCCCATTCTGGGCACCACCAAAAATCACTAGACCATGGTAAAGACATAGGCTGCGGAATTAAGATATCAGGGTATTGCTTGCAACTGTGCTACAGATATCGTTTGTGACCTTAGGTTTCCCTCTGTGTAAAATGGGGATAATACTTACAATACCTCACAGGATAAACAAGGCTTATATAATTATTATTTCTGTGGTGCCCACACACTACAATGATTTTAAATGCATTTGTGATGTTGCTGTAGGGTGTTGGGTTCTGAGCAACATTTGTAAAAGTGAAGGAGAACTATCCCAAAAGGAATGGTCTTGGGAAAATAAGCGATACTGTCTTTCAGCAACCTAAATTTGTTGTGATTGAAAACACTGTTGTTGAGAGCACCTTAAACAATGACATTTCAGGTGTAGCACCATCTGGACACTTAAAACTATTTGGGCAATCTCATTCTACTGTGAGGAGTGCCATAAAAATGCTGATCATTTCAGTAGAGTCACTGTTTTGACTTGGGTATTTTGTGAGCTGTCTAATACATCTTTGAAAAATTGGAAAAATTAATATCCGTTGGATAAATCACTGTAATATACAGCAGGGCTTGGATGGTGGGGCGGGAGAGGGAGTAGAGCAAGTTGTCTCACAGAGGCAGGAGGAAGATATGGAAGAGGAGGGCAAGGAACATAGGCCCAGGAAACAAGTCACTTGATTATTTGTCACTTGCTCAGGCATTCAAGCTAGTGGTTGTGGGCAGGATGTTTCCTGTTCCTGATGTTTCTAAGAGGCTTATTTTCCCACCTCATGGGTGTCTCCTTCTGAAACACAGTCAAGAACTCCTCTTGATGTCCACTTCTTCCTTCTCCGATTGCTGATTGTGGGCCTGGATTCTATTATCTAGAAACCCTTTGACACAAAACTACTTAGTGATGCACCAGTACTTCCTCAACGCTGCAGAGGGAAGGAGAGGATGAAGGGAAAGTTTAAAAACCTAGTTAGAATAAATATAGCTGTTCCATATTTGCCATATACTGAACTGATACACATGTTGATGGAAGATAAGCTGTAAGTTATCATTATTTAACTTGCCATTGGGTTTTCCTTTTTTGTTTTATGCATGTTTAGAATGCTTGCAATGTTTGCTTGTTTTTTTAATGTGCAGTTTGGGTAAACATTGAATTTAAATTCGTTTTGCAAATTTGAGTAAGGCTTTTTTTCAGTGTGAAATTTTACACACTTGCCATGTTTACTTCAGGAAAACTAGAATCTTCCCATTATTCATATAAAATGATGGGGTCTAAATTAGCTGTTACCACTCAAAAAAGATTCTTGGAGTCACTGTGCATAGTTCTCTGAAAACATCCACTCAGTGTGCAGCGGCAGTCAAAAAAGTGAACAGAATGCTAAGAATTATTAAGAAAGGAATAGATAATAAGACAGAAAATATCAGATTGCCTCTGTATAAATCTGATACCCCCACATCTTGAATACTGCGTGCAAATGTGGTCGCCCCATCTCAAAAAAGATATATTGGAAAAGGTTCAGAAAAGGACAACAAAAATGATTAGGGGTATGGAACAGCTTCCATAAGAGGAGAGATTAATGAGACTGAGGCTCTTCATCTTGGAAAAGAGATGACAAAGCGGGGATATGATGGAGGTTTATAAAATCATGACTGGTATGGAGAAAGTAAATAAGGAAGTATTATTTACTCCTCACTGACACAAGAACTAGGGGTCACCAAATGAAATTAATAGGCAACAATAGGTTTTAAACAAACAAAAGGAAGTAGTATTTCACAGATCGCACAGTCAACCTGTGGAACTCTTTGCCAGAGGATTTTGTGATGGTCAAGACTATAACAGGATTCAAAAAAGAACTAGATAAATTATGGAGGATAGGTCCATCAATGGCTATTAGCCAGGATGGGCAGAGTGGTGTCCCTAGCCTCTGTTTGCCAGAAGCTGGGAATGGGCTCAGGGGATGGATCACTTGATGATTACGCATTCTGTTTGTTCCCTGTGAAGCATCAGGCACTGGCTATTGTCAGAAGACTGGATACTGGGCTAGATGGACCTTTGGTCTGATCCCGTATGGTTGTTCTTATGATCTACCAGCCTCTAGCATTTTTCACTTGTGAACTTTCTCCATCATGTTCATTTATGAGCTTATGTGAGGCTGTCCAGATAAATATGAGTTTGAACTGCTTAAAGTAATTGTCCTGGCTGAAGCATTTGTGCAATGAAAATGAAAGGGTGGGGGAGAAATACTCTTTTGTGTACTTTAGTAGTAAAACTAGAATAGTGGGTGGCTGAGACATTTCCTTGCAGAATTGATCACAGAAGAATAGACTGGGAGTCAATGTAAAATACAATCTTATCTGAAATTGAAAATTTTTCTGATCTCATCTTCAAGGAGGATAACTTCAGCACGCTGCTTAGTTTTGTGGTGGCCACAGTGCTCCAGGAATAATGTTGAGGTTAGCTGAATAAATTGCTTATATTTTTTTCATCAGCTTTATTAATGCATATTTTATTTTAATCTGCTGTTGCAACCTAGTAATTCCAGGTCTAAACAGGGGTTAGTTATCCTGTCACAATGGCAATAATGGTAGCACCCAGGTGCGTATGCCAAGAAGAGGCGAGATATTGATCAGAGACAGCAGATATGGTCTTTGTTTAAAGGCTGAGATAAGCATTTTGTGGCCTTGCAGTTGATTTTGATTCGCATCCTTCCCTGAGCGTTTTGACCTTCACTGGGAACCCAGCAATTTCCATCCTCGCTAGTGGTCAGTTCTGTTTTTACAATCACATAAATGGCAGCTTCTGTCTTGGAGGTAGGAATTATGATTAGAGAAACAAAGGAAAGAAAATGTGTTGCATGGAATGACACTTAACGGACATCAGTACAGCTATGTGAGGAAGCCTGCATAGTACCTACCTATACGGTGCCTATATCATGTTAGTGCTGTTAGTTCCTCAGTGTTATAAGCAGCATATTTACTCATAACTGTTTAAATGGTAAGAGTTCTGTGGAGGTATTATTTATATGATTAAATTATACCAGCCTTTAAAAAAACTTGTCTATTTAAACATATGTGTGTGTGTGTGGTGGGGGGGTGTCATAAACAGATAGCTAAGGGTTAATGTCTCTTACACCTGGAAAGAAGTAACCTGAAACACCTGACCAGAGGACCAATCAGGAAACCAGACTTTTTCAGGTCTGGGTAGAGGGAAGTTTGTGTCTGAGTTCTTTGTCTTGTGCCTGTGTCTCTCTCGGCTATGGGAGGATTTCTGTCTCTTGCTTTCTAATCTTCTGTTTCCCAGTTGTAAGTACAAAAGATCAGATAGTGATTTATATGTTTTTTTGTATTTTACATGTGTGTAGTTGCTGGAGTGTTTTGAATTGTATTCTTTTTGAATAAGGCTGTTTATTCATATTTCTTATAAGCAAATGACCCTGTATTTGTCACCTTAATACAGAGAGACCATTCTTATGTATTTTTTTTCTTTTTACATAAAGCTTTCTCTTTAAGACCTGTTGGAGTTTTTCTTTAGTGGGGAACTCCAGGGAATTGAGTCTGTGCTCACCAGGGAATTGGTGGGAGGAAGAAGTCAGAGGGAAATCTGTGTGTGTTAGATTTACTAGCCTGACTTTGCATACCCTCTGGGTGAAGAGGGAAGTAATTCTGTTTTCCAGGACTGGGAATGGGGAGGGTGGAATCCCTCTGTTTAGATTCACGGAGCTTGCTTCTGTGCATCTCTCCAGGAACACCTGGAGAGGGGAAGGGAAAAGGTTTATTTCCCTTTGTTGTGAGACTCAAGGGATTTGGGTCTTGGGGTCCCCAGGGAAGGTTTGGGGGGACCAGAGTGCCCCAAAACACTCTAATTTTTTGGGTGGTGGCAGCTTTACCAGGTCCAAGCTGGTAACTAAGCTTGGAGGTTTTCATGCTAACCCCCATATTTTGGACGCTAAGGTCCAAATCTGGGACTAGGTTATGACAGGGGGGGGAGAATGATTAGTTTATACCCTTTGATTAGGTTACAGATCTACTGCTGCAGAAGCTTTTTAAAATGTATCCAAAATAAGACCTATGACTATGTACATTTCTGTAGGAAAAGCCTGCATGAACATTTCCCCTAGAGATAATGAGCATAGACTGCCTAGGAATAATTTCTCTCTCCTTAAAAATATATATGTATGTGGAGACTTATGTATGTGAATTATTAATTATGAATAATTTTCGATGTGAATTATATATGTGACTTTATATATCTATATAATTTAATTCTGTGGAATTTTTTCCTGGGTAGGTAGGTGGGCGACACAAATATTAGCAACATTCTAATGAAAGGGGTTAATTGTAACAGTCAAATCATTCTCACACTTCTGTTATTCGTATTTTCACAAGACTTCAGGGGCAATCTTAAAATGCAGCCTGACTCATTCTACCATTGGTGGATGAAGATTTGGCCCTGCAAAGACTCTCCAATCTGCATTTAGCAAAAGAAAACCGTTAATCCTCCCCCCGTCCCGCCCACCACCCCCAAAAAAGAGAGAGAGCAAGAGAGAGAAGCTGTGTTCCTGAGCTAGAGAGATGCTGTGTTGGAACTTGGTTGGGGCTCAGCCCCTCTCAGGATCAGATTTTAATGCAGAAACACACAAAAGTCCTAAATATCCTGCATAAAATTCATCTTAAGTTCCCATTTATTTCATTGTGAATTTTGAGTGAGTTGGTACTGCTAACCCAGAGTCTGAAGAAAGGCAAACATAACTACATATATAACTTTGAATGAAGGGAATTAGGAAGAAGGTCTGGTCTTGTGGATAAAGCACTGCATTTGGACTTGAAAGCAGGGTTCATTTCCTGGCTCTGTCACAGAGTTCCTATGTGACCTTGGCCCAGTTACTTAATCTTTCTGTGTCCCAATTTTATGTTGTAGCCCTTTCTTCCACCTTCTGTGTGTCTTGTCTGTGTAGATCATAAGTTCTTCATGGCGGAGTCTGTCTCTTACTATGTGTTTGTGTTGTGCTTAGCACAATGGGGACCTGCTGTTGGGTGTGGCCGCTAGGCACTATTATAATACAAATAATAATAGTGAATGAGTTTATTGTTTAAGACACATACATGGAATGGGCAATGGAATCAGGGCTAAAATTGCCCTCTAGATTCTTAATCAAGCTGTTATATGTGCAAAGGTTATTTTTTGTCCTAGCTTTGTGTCACCAGTCAGGTACTTGTTGTATTTGGATAGAGAGATAATTCGTTGCACTTTATTTTTATGCAACTATCACTTTTATACTAACATCATATGAGTAACTGGATTTAAAAGATCAGATTTTTTTGTCAATTAAAAACAGGAATTTTGTTTAGAAGATCAATGTAATTGATCACTGTTTATCACTCCAAGAAAAGAGGAGCTCAGTAACATATTGAAGTAAATTAAAATTTAGTCCACAAAAATGTTAAAGGTGCATATTGCATAACATTGTTTTTACAATCTAGCTTAATGAAGTCTTTGGGTGCAGTGGTTGGACATTTTGAAACAAGAGAAGTCATTGATTGTAAAATTGTTTATTTGATTCATGGACCAGCTATCAGTTTCTAGTTGATCAACTTCAGGCCTGGAGAGCTACTTGAAACTGTTTGTTAGTAAATGCTACTTTAATAAAGTCCAGAGCCCACTGTAACTGAGTATACCTGTAATTTTAATATACAGTGAGTGGAGGAGGAATGGCGCCACAATCCATTTCCATTACAATGAGTGACTTAACCACGCAGGGGAATAGGCAAACTTTGTTTTTTAAAATGGCTTTAATAATGTATGACACTTGAAGACAATATGTAATTGTATATAATTTGTTAACTAAGAATTTGAACTTCCAAAGGAGCAGGAAATATGTCTGCGATGAATTTGAAAGTGATTTCCATAGGTGTACAGTGACAGATGTTTAAGTCTAGTATTTTGGGGTGTGCCTTGAAAATGAATCTGCAGTGGAATATATTTTGAAGTAAGCTTATTACAACTACTCTGCAGGCAGCCCAATTTCTTTTGTAGCATTACTACCACTTGACTTGTACTTCTTGATGAGTCTTTCATGAAGTAGAATTTCGATTTTGGTTTTTCCTCCCAGTACAAGCTTTGGTGTTTGTTGGGGCAGAGTTAAAAAGTATTGGTAGGGATCTGAGTGTGACTTTGACTTGTTGTGGAAGAGAAACCTTCATTTTGAATTTCCTAGGCTTCTAATTTTTGTCTTGACTATTCCCCTAAGGTAACCTACTCTCACAACATTGATATGTACCTGCAACCTTAATTTCACCTCAACTTTGTTATAAGAATTGCTATGTAAAAACAAAACAAACAGTTTCCCATCCCCCGAAGTTCCACTGGAGAAGAGCCTTGTTCCTTTAGAAGTTCACAAGAAGGGCATCCCAATCCACCAGCTTTTCAAATATCAGAAGGTTGGGGGAAATTATACACCCTAGCTCTGCTGCCAGTGAAGTGTCCTGCCAACCACTATCCAGCGGAGAGGGATTCTGATGCTGCAAACATCCTAAGATCCATGCAAAATGAGTCCACGTCCTAGGAACCAGAGAATGAGGGCTTTCCTTATGCATAATTTGGGATATGCATCGAAATGCAGCTTCCCTCCTATAACTGTCTTATGCCCTTAGAACTGGGGTTTCCAAAGGCCCTCGGTGAAGGCCAGGAACATAACTGATAGGGACTTAGAGGTCTGCAGAACTATGGGGAGAATCATCACTCCCCTCTACTGTTTTCCAGCAGGGGTCCCCTGCACACCTCACCTCATCATTCTCCCTGAGGAGATAGTCCTGGAAATTAAGACTCCTCCTTTCATCTCCCTGTGAGCCTTAAAAGGGTCTTTAGCACCTTGACAGCCTCCAACTCCAGTGAGCCTTTAGAGGCTCATGGCCCAGCTGCTTTCCCCTCTGAGCCACAGAAGGTTCTTCAGAATTGTCCCAAATCAAGATAATGCCATGGGCCCTATGTGAAGGATGTCACGCTGATATGAAGTAATTCATCAGTATAGTATGTGACCTGTTTATTAGGGCAGTTACTGTATGGGTATATTGGGTTTATTGGAATGTTTAATGTATACATATGTTGGTTTAGGTTAATAGCAGGGCAGTTAGGAAGCAAGCAAGAAAGCAACACAATGGATCTAGATAAGCAACCTCCCAATAAAAATGTTGGTTGGTCATTTAGGAAACAATGCCTGAGCTATTAAGTGCAAAGATGATACTTCCAGGCTGCAGCTAAAGTAACATAGATGTTTTGCCAGGGCTGGGAATGAACAGATGAAAAGGACTATAACAGTTAAAAACTCTTCCTCTGCCCAGAGTGGTGAGGCAGATGTCAAGGAGCTGTTTGCAGAAAACAGACTAACATAGATTCCTGCTTGGGGGTCTGAAGCAGTTAGGCCTTCCTAAGCATCTGGGGGATGGTGAGCTTTAAGAAGAAAGATGTACTCGTAGCCCCTTTCATTGGTTCTGGAACTAGAGGTGCTGGGGGTGCTGCTGCACCCCCTGGCTTGAAGTGGATTCCATTATACACAGGATTTACAGTTTGGTTCAGTGGCCCTGAGCACCCTCATTATAAAAATTGTTCCAGCACCCCATGACCTTTTATTGTTTTAAAATTCCTTTTCTCTTATGCTTTGGTGTATTCCAACTGTTAAGATTGTACAATACTTTGCCTGAGAAGGCTCTCAGATCACCTGTATTGACCACTGGCTACAGTTTCTTGACGGGAAGACTTGCAGATGCTGAACCTTGTTGGGCCTGCTGATAAGCACAGTTGAATCACAGGGTGCTGTAACCTGGGACCTGGTCTAAGAGTAGGAGAATTGCAGGATTCCATCCTGACTGAGGTGAAGGCATGGGGCCTAGCCACCTGAAGCTATGCACTGAGAGAGACCAGAAAGGGGTCAAAGGTGCAGCTAGCCCTGTAACCATGACTCTTTAGCCAGGGTCTCCCCCTCTTCCCCAACTTTCTTTAGAAGGCTTTTCAGAGACCACCACTTCCAGTTTTAATAGGCTCCTAACCTCACCACACACCCAGCACCACCTATAGATTCATCTGCCATTCCTTGTCCTGTGAGCTAAAATAGGATTATGAGGAGCATGGCGACATAAATCTTGCTGGGAGTTCTCCCCTCTCGCAAGATCTAAGAAGGTCCATGGAAAGGGGAGGAATGCCCCTCTAAGCTCCACCCCACAAGAAAGGTGACAGAGAGACATCATAGTGAGGGGGCATTCCTTCACCTATTGCTTACCTGGATGTATGCAGGAGATCTCAAGAGGGTAGAATCCATTCTCCCCCAGCACTGCCTGGCTACCTCCTGCTGTCCAAACCACCTACATAAAGCCTCATTTTGCTTTTGACCTCTTTGCTGTCTCAACTTCAAGCCCCCACCAATCACTGTAGACTCTGTGACCCCTGATCCCTACTTTTGGCCCCTTTAGTGTTATTCCTTTATACCCATTGGTGCTGCAACCCACTGCTCTCATTCCCCTGCAAATAGTTTCCTCTTTCATGTGCTAAAATATTAGTATTATCCTGTAGCACTCCTTGTCTTGACCTTTGGAAATGTTTTCCCATGTTATGTCATAGATTGTTCTACAGTGTTTTCAAAGGAGGTGCAGAGAGGTGTGGGGTGGGCAAGGGAAGAGTGGAAATTGTCAGTTGAATTGGTGTTGTTAAGAAACATTTCCAACATTTTCAAATAAACAGTCTTTTTAGTTGAAATACCTCAACTAAAAGGCTTCAGTTAGAAATGGGATCTCTTTACCGCTAGTCTGCGCTCCAGATCAACATTTCCTAAATGATGCCTTTTATCTGTCCCAGTATAAAGGTCAGATTTGTCATCTACATTGCAGAAGCATATAAGTGTATGTATGTACACGTATATGTGTGTGTGTATATATGAATGAGAGGGGGAGGTTAGGAAAACAATAGAGTTCTGAGAAGAGTGTTTTTTAAAATTGTTCTTTTAAAATTATTTACCATATATACTTGTTCGTAAGCCGAACATTTTTGGTAAAAAAGTGATGCATCAAAGAGCGGGGGTCAGCTTATAAATGGGTCTACACCAAAACTTGATGATTTTAAACTCTATGGAATCATTGAATTGAATATCTAATACATTGTTGTTTTGTTTACCTGGAGCGTCTGCAACCATGGAGCCCATCGGCTCCCTGTAGGTGCAGTTCACCATTCCCAACCAATGGGAGCTGTGGGAAGTGGCTCACTCTTTCCCATTGGCTGGGAACTGTGAACCATGGACACTGGGAGCTGAGGGGCTCCGTGCCTGTGAATGCTCCAGGTAAACAAAACGTCCAGGCCCGCTAGCAGCTTACCCTAATGGGCCAGGAGCCAAAGTTTGCCACCCCCTGAAATATAAGGTATACAGTGCCCCAAAGTGTGCATGTTTCTTTACATATCAAATAAAGAGATGGAGGCAGATCCTCAGCTGGTGTAAATTATCATTGCTCCACTGACTTTGATGGAGGTATGACAATTGACAACAGCTGAGGATCTGCTCCATACTCCCTCTTCTGAAGAGTTTACACACTAATTTTAGAAGTAAGGCAGAGTGAGAGCAACAAACAGTAAAAGACAGGAGGTGAGACTGAACAAGACTTACAGTAGTAACCCAAGTATGAGTTTACTCAGTTATGAAGAATGCACATTTTCATCCCCATAATGAAGAAAATTATAGGACCATCAACTTGATTTTCCTATTTAATAAACCTCAGTTGTTTCATCTGCTTTCCTGATTCTGCCATTCTTGCTCAGGCAAAACTCACTCCTTTAAAATAAATTTAGAGTTTTGCTTGCATAGGGAGTGTAGGATCAAAAGAAAAATTCAAAAAGCCCCAAAGAAAAGTTCAGTAAACATGTGAATAACATATAATTGCTGAGCTTTTTACATACAATAAAGCAATGCCAGAAATGTAATTGTTTTGGTAATGTGCTGGGTCCTCCACACAGAACTGCTAACTTTGTCCATTACGTTTATGGAAACCCTCATTACGTTTTTGGAGTGGAGTTTGCAAATAATAACATGAAGCCCTAGTTTGCTATCAATACTGGCACAGCCCAGGTTTTCTTCTGTAATTCCATATTCCAGAATCCGTTGACAGTATTCAAGAATCCATTATTCTTTATATACCAGAGCACCACATCTGTAGTATGCAATAATTAGCTGGGATATTTTTTAAAAGCTATTTGCCTATGGTCAGAGTAGGTGTTTACACTCAAGTTAAATAAATGTGATAATTCCACATTTTTAAAGTATAAATTAAATAATATAATTTGTACGTTCTCACTGAAAATCACAAATTCCACATTCCCCAATATTATATATTCAATAAACCTCTAACATGACAGTTTTCTCTGCAACCGTAAGAAGTACTTATCTTTCTGATCGGAATATAACTGGGGAAAAAGCAATTTTGACTCAAGAATACTTTCTTTTTGTTCATAGTACTGGGCTTTTTAGTTCTAACAACCACTGCCATGCACTGTTTTGCTCTTGAATGTGAACATCTCCTATTTTAACTTATTTTTTAAAGAGGCTGTCCACTTTGGGCATAAATTCCTATTGCATATATGAGATAGCTAATTGAAAGGGCATGTAAAATATGAATATACAGAACTGAAACCTCACAGTCAGACATTTCAGATCATAGCTGAAAACACTTGCAGCTCTATGTTATTAAAATATCATATTAAAATAACAGCAAAGTAGCAAATGAGACCGGGGCAAAATCCTGCCCCCTTCTGTGGAGCTATGGAGGGTTTTGCTGGGAGCTGAACTGGTGCTATTCTGCTGCTCATGGGACAGGTGCCAGGATTTTGTGAGCCAGACAGGGGTCTACACATCTCTTTTGGCATGCAACCGAGCTCTGTGGGGCCGTGCTGTGTTCCAATGCAGTAGTATTTTGGATTGGAGTGAGCCGGTGAGCTGCAATGGGTTGATTATTTCCCCACATAGTGTTTGGGCACAGTACTAGTGCAGGGTGTTGCAGCCTGGACGGATTGGTTTCCTTCCCTTGCCCCCATATCCTGTGCCAATCATACGTATTGGAGGGGGATTTGCCTCATGATATTTTGCAAATAGATACAAAATATTGCTCAATAACTTCTTGCTATTGTATACATAAATAATTCAGTTTGGGAGAATATGGGCCTATATTAAGTAAAATTATTGCTTCCTTGGGCCCCAATCCTGCAAACATTTACACACATGCTCACCTTTACCCATGAGTAGTCCAAGTACCTATGTTTGCAGGACTGGGGCCTTAATTTACTCTGTACATTGTTACACAGAGTTACAGTAGCAGCATAAATTTTATTCTAGGAAAGCTACCCTATGTGCAGGGATGTAGAGTAGTTCAAGAGTCCATTGAGAAAAATAAATCTGGTCAGGTAATATGAACTGAATATTTCCATAATTTACTGGAATACATTCATGCACAACTGGATAAATAAAAGAAACAATGTGGGCATTAACTGAAATTAGAATTTATTCAGTGTCTGAGATAAAAACCAAATTATTCAGGCACTGGTAGCACACAGGTGATAAATGAAGGTCTTTTATGATTATGATTAAATCTTAGGCATTATTTTTAGAAAATAGATATGTAAAACCTTTTTTACAAATGTGTTTAAATATCACTAGTCAATGATTTTTTTTAAATGTTCAATTTACTATATGTCCTCTTACTTGTACTAGAAAACATTTATAATATATATAATACTTATATAATTCCTTCTAGCTAAAGGTTTCAAAGAGCTTCACAAACCTTGGGCCTGATCCTGCAATCACTTAAGCATGTGAGTAACTTTACACATATAAATAGTCTCATTAATTTAGGCCCTGGTCCTGTAAAAACCTACACATCTGCTTAATGTTTGGCACAGTGAGAAGTCCCCTGAAAGTCAGCAGGACTCCTTAGACTGTGTAAATGTAAGCATGTGCACAAGTCTTTGCAAGATTGGGACCCTAAATGCAAGTCCTTTTTATGCATAAGGATTGCTTGATCATGATGTAAAGAATCTAATTAAGTATCCTGACATCCCTCCAGGATCGGTAAAATAGGCTAATCTCCATTTTATGGATAAGACTGAGAACCCAGAAGGTGTAGGTCTGACTTTTCAGACATATTTTTGCATGCACCCAATTTAAGTACACAAATCACAATAAATGCGCCTAAGCTGGGGTCAAAAAACATTTGAAAATTTTGGCCAAAGTTACTTGGTCAAAATCACTCTCTCTGTATGTAGCAGAACCAGGAGTAGAATGCACATCTGCAGACTCTCAACCCTAGGCAAGGCTTTCTCTCAAATTCATGTTAAATAATTTGCCATTTTTCAAAATGACACTGGGTAAATAAAACTGTTGCTGTTTTGTTGTATTTTATGATATTCACTAGATTATCATACGCAGTGAAGGTGTAGATTTGAATGTGGACCTCTTTTGTGTAGACAGCTAGCACCTGGGTTACAGAGACAAACAGTTTCACACCAAAAAGGAAAACTTGGAACCGTAGATTGTTTAATGCACAGATCTTGTGCTGTAGTTGCAGTGTTAAGAAGTCCTTGTTGTTATGAATGTGCATTATGAGTATATTGTACACAGTCCTGGTATGCAAATACGTAGCATTCAGAGAAGTGAAATAATTCTGTGTTATTATTATCTTTGTAAATTACATCTTAAGAGTTTTTTGAGGACTTTGTGATGGCAGTTTTCTATAGTCACACACAGCACAAAGTGTTTCTTTCATTATTAACAATAACTGAGCCAATGAAAATGCTTTTTAAATATACAGCAGGCAAGCAGTTATCCAGCTCTTCCTTCTTACCATCCACAAACCATCTTTTAGCATCTTATAAACCAGCATATAATATAGCTTTGTAAACATCTGCTTTTCATTGTTAATTGTCAGGGAAAACTAGAGATTTAAATGCGTCTTTTGTAGCACTCCTTAATCCTATCAAGAAGAATAGCTCTAGATATTTCTTCTTTCTATACTGCAGATAGCTACTTCAGTCTCTCTCTTTTTTTAAATAATGTTAGTTTTCATTTACTTGAAGATAACTTATTTAAAGCCTCAAACAATTTCAGAGGTCTTGGATATAAAAAGCTGTATGACAACTCATTAAATATATCAAAATTCTTATATATTTCCTGATCACCATTAAAATATGTTAGTGAGAAAAATATATTGGATTTCTTATATAAGTGCTGCTCAATATTTTCCTCCATAGCCTCACTATTGAATTGGGTATTTTTATGAAACATGTAATAAGAAAAATCCGAGTAAATGTTGTTGCTCCATAACATAGCAAAAGACAGACAAATCAAGAGCTAAATCTTCTTACATTATTATTTTTAAAGAACATTGTCTTTATTTTGGTAAACATTTCTGTTCTAATAATCAAGTCAGTAATGCCAACTGAGTGTGTCTGGCAATGATTTACTTAAGGTAGCATTCATAACACACAGTAGCTGCATTATAGAGGAAAAATAAATCTATTGATATTACATTTCCTACCTTGAAAAAAATATTGAATTGCAGATCCAGAGCCATAACACAATGTTAAACTTTTTTTCACCCATTATACATACAGAAAGAGTATTCATGGTTTAAAAATTATTGTTTAATACTTCACATTCCCTAAACTGGAATTGATCATACAGTTTTTAAATATGACCAGATCTGGTTCACTGAGCACTGATAATTTTTCAGTAAGTAAATGTTCTCAGCTTTCTTTGAAATAAAATTCTACTCAATTGCATACTGAGTTGTAATTTTAACAATGAGTTGTATCTTGTATTTTTTTAAGCAAGTAATAATTTGAAATGTGCTGTTTCCTATTTATGTTTCTTATTCCTTGCTCTTCAGTCTACTTTTGGAACTTGTTTTATAGAACTGATGTAGACATAGACGTTATCATCACTGCATGGAAAATTAATTTAAATGACATATTGTTGCTGTTTCTATGACAACCATATCATGATGCTGATGCTCTCAAACATTTATAAACTACAATTTCAAGTATGCTAATACCAGTGAACAGGGTTGACATTTATTTACTTAATGCTCAATTTAAAACTATGCTTCCTCTACTTTGTCAAAAGGCAAATTACAAGAGAATATACTTTAGCAGTTTGCAACTGAATTCTTATTTTTATGTAAACATTTTTTGTTTTAACTCTGCTACATATTATAGTCAAAAACATTATTCCATCAAAACAAGGACAAACTATTACCAGCTTTTAAAAAAACTTTACAATGTAATATCCCAAAACAACTGTCACAATTTACAACATACAACATTGCTCTATTTTGGAGTAAATAAAGCACATTTAATTTTATCTGTGCAGTCATAGGTCCCAGTCCTGCAAATACTTGTGCATGTGAGTAGCTTTGCTTCACTGCGGGAAGACTCATGTAGGTTAAGTTACTTGTATAAATGTCTGCAGAATCTGGCCCATAATGACAGAATAATAAACAAGCCTTTAAAAAGATGTCTACATTAAGTCCTTTATTCTATTATTTAAATGTTAAGAAGTTTACTTTTTCTAAATTGCATGATTTTGCATATTAAATACACATCTTCAGTATGATCATGTGGTTGTATTAATCTGGAGCCTTTTTGGATGTCACTTGAGTAGAAAGGGCTTGACTATGCACTCTGCTATTCAAGCAATATTCACATTGAAGTCAGTGAATGTTTTACTTAAATCAGAAATGTAGTACCAATTTAAGATCACTTGTTTCAAGTTAGTTTATCGCTATAGATTGTAAAGATTTACACAGAAGTTTTGCTGTCATAACACAATTTTATGGATTCTAACTTGCACTGGTAATAAACAAAGTGTGCTTTAGATTTCTACAGCATATTACTTGTGCATGTCACTTGCCAATGATTGACACAAATAAGAAATAAAACACTATGAGCCAAATCCTGCAGTGCTTACTCTCAGCAAAAGTCCTAAAGCAGTCAATATGAGGTTGAATTGAGTAAGGACTGCAGGATCAGGCCCTGACTTGGTACTAGCAAATAAGAAAAGTTATCAATCATTGAATGTTAAAATAGATTGAATACTTTCAGCAGTTTCAACCTAATGTTTAGAAAACTATTTACACAATTTAGCCACTTATCAATAGATAGACCCAATTTTATTTGCCTCAAAAAGTTCCAGAAACAGACTGTGGTAAAAAAAAAATTAAAATAACGTTCTTAGAAGTGAAAAAGGAAAGGAAACAGCCTTGCAATATTCACTTATAAATCTCATACAAAACTCATCTGCTTAGTAAAACTTAATGTCTTGTTTTTGTTCGCCACTGCATGATCTTTTTTGTATATCTAGTCAACTACTTCAATATTTCTAACCCTCCTAATAAAAAATACCCTTCCTAAGTACACAGAGCCTGAACCATCAGTTCTTAACTCAGGCTAGACTCCCACTTAAATAATTGACAATGACATGGGCCTAACAGGATCAGGCCCATACTGTAGCAAATCCACAAGTGCATCTTGAAATCAATGTAATATGTAAGTGCAAAGTGTTGTTATGAATAGTATGGGATACAGAACCATTGTCCTATACCCGACAATCACTTTTCCTCCTATCATTTGGCATACATATGGGACTTAGTGGCAGTGCCTGTATTTACAATGTGGGCATGCCCTCAGTTCATAGATAGCTGTGTGTATTTGTTCTCTCCTTTGAGCTTCTTTCTCTCTTTATATAAGCAATTGTTCATGCTTTTGTGATTATAGCAGTCTCTTTAAAACATGCTTTGTGCTCTTTTGATGCACGAAACAAACAAACACCAATGGGGTGAAGCATAGGTGTATCTTATAGACAGTATATAAGTTCTCTACTACGTGCTTCATATTGCATCCTAATGTGCAACATTAGATTAGGGCATTGCCACTAAGAAATAAGGAATTCTGTGGACTGATAAACACTTGGAATTTTCATAGTGGATCAGAATAGTCCTGTTTAACACAGGCTCTTTAGTAATTGGGGTTTGGGGACAAATATTCAGTAACTGTCATATTTACACCAGCGATCGACACTTAGCTCACTGGGCTATAATATGAAATATGGGAACAGTGAGTTACTCAGTACCTGCTAACGGGTTCTTTAATCCTGTCTTCCCTCCCAGCCCTCTCAGTATTGGTGTGTGTTTAAATGAGGTAGTATTTCTTCTTGCCTTTCTTTATTAAATAATATCATTTTAACAAAGTCAACATAAGTACAGAACTATCTTTAAACGTGGGAATAACATATAGTAGAACAGGCCACACAGGTATACGCTGCAGGAGCATGACAAAATATGGTTTAATGATGGTTGTGAGTCTCTAATACATGGCCTTTAAAGTCTACTGGAATAGAAATGTTAAATATTTTCTCTCAAGGTACATTTTTGTATCTGTTAAGGTATTTTAGCCATAGTTTCAGAGGGGTATACAAATGGAAGTTACAAATTAGTTTTTACCGAGAAGAAGGGCTCAGACAAATCTAGTAGCTGAACTAGTCAGAGTGGGAGTGTACAACTTCTTTTTAGCTGATATTTTTGCTTCTTCAGAAATCACATTAGTTAGTCCCTCTGTTTCTGTACCTGCTATGTATGAAGAATTCATTGGTACTGTTGATTCTAGTCACTCTAAGTAAATGAAGTTTGAATTCTTCTTTCAGTTAGCTGAGTTTCTTACCACCTTTCTCAAGATTCATTTTCAGGAGACACTATTGCACTAGTCTAGACTGCAATGAAAAGTTTGATGACTGTACATTTGCCAGGGAAGTTACTGTTCTTCCAGTTGAGAGTGACTGCATACCATGAATGCTTTGCTGTGGTTTAGAAAGGACATCAGACCCCAAAAGGAGACCACCAGCTAGGGTAGGTCTCAGCTTCTAAAAGTCACTGTGTATTTTTTTTCTTCATCTCGATGTAAACTTAGTAAAAGCAGGGCTGGCAGTTTACAGGACGCCATAATGTATTTCCATAGCTTCCAGGTAGAACAAGACCTGTTCCATGACGTTGTTTTGTTGTGATAACTTTCTTATGTCTGGCCAGTGAAAATAGGCAAACCCAATGTGGTAATTATTGCCCTCGACCTAAGCCAAGTCTGGACCCTAGGAGCTGTTTATAGGTCACAGCAACGTGTTTCCATAATTCCTCTTTCATTCAAACCATTCAGCAAAGATTATAAACCACACGCAGCCCCGCCTCCAAATCGAGAGACAAACTAAAAGGCAAAACACTCCAGGGAAATCTGGGCAGTGCACTTGCCCTGAGTTTGCCTGGAGTCTGGGGAAACTGGTGGGGCAGTCAGTCAGAGATGCTCTGAGGCACGTGCTCTGAGGATGTGAAGGGAAACTTCCTTGAGTGAGTGGCGCTGTATAACCCCACCCCCATCCCCCAGGTTACTTTGTAAAGATGGGTAAAGAGATGTTCTGCCTATCAGGCGCTGGTTTCTGCCATGCAAACCACCGTCGGTGTGGTCCACAGTACAAAAGGTGCAGAAGCGAAGCAGGATTTGGGAGCAGATGGTTGGGAAGCGAAGTCGTGGATGCGTTTCCAGTACTTCTGTCCCCACTTCACCTCCTCAATTTATATAAATCTCTCTGCATGTGTTTTCCCGAGCCCATCACTGTGGCTGAAAGTGAGGGAAGATCCTGCTTGATCCTCCCCTCATCCCAAATTCATTCGCAGAGCCGTTAGAAATGGGGTTGCCAAAACGAGATTCTTCGATGACTTTCCCGATGCTACTGACAGTGTTTGTTTTGCTGTGCAAAGTGCTAAGCCGAAAGCTCCTTGGCAGGCTTTTGCCTCGGCTGCCTTATTTGCGCTGACCTCAGGGTGGCGTTTTAAGCACATAAACAAAGCCCAGGCAAGCCGAGAGACTGGCAAGTGTGGTCACCTTTATTGGAATAACAGTTCCATTAATATTTTGGATAAATCAAATCTGCCTATTAAAAACGGTATAAAGTATAAAAGCTGCAAGTCTTACGTATAAATGGACAGCATTTTAATGCTGCCGACCCTGGGCACTTCTGAAAGTTCAGAACGAGGTGCGAGGTCCGTTCATCAATCTTAATCTCACCTGTTTTGACGGGGGAGTAGTTTACAAAGAACTTGTCAAGCAACAGATCAGGATTTTAAACTCTAACTAGATGTTAGCAGTAACGACAGGAGGGAGAAACATCCCTAAATTGCTGTCCTGTTTACACTGGAACGTGTCTCTGGACCTGAATTGCATGGAGAGAATAAACACAATATAGAGTCATCTTACCTCCGAGACGAAAGGGCAAGTTTAGAGGAGGGTTAGGGGAACAAATGTAGTTATCCTCCATCCCATCCTAGGTCGGTCTGTCGCAGGGCTTTCTTACCAGCACTGCCTTCTTCTGACTAACTTGGATCCGATCTCAAGCGTGTTTTCCCTCCCTCCCTCCCTGTCAGACATTCCCTAAACTCAGCCCAGGACAAATCCAGAAGTCAGTCACAGCGTTTCTAGTCAATCGCTGTTGGTGCAAATCCCTTACAGCTCCTTTTAGCCCGAGCTTGGAACAAATTGCCGATCACAATGACTTTTTGTAAGCTTTTATTTGAGCTCTAGACGCAGGTAAGGCTGCCATTCACTGCAAATGATCCATGTTGCATTTGTGGAGCGCAGCAGCAGCCGGTGAAAATGGGAGTGTGATCCACTGTTCACTAGGGGGGAATGGACCTGGAGGGGATCCACGGCAGCACTTTACTCCATTGCATTGTATTCTCACTGATCACTCTCTCTGCTTTTGTGACCCTCACTCCAAGCATTTTCAAACCCATCCGGAATAAGTTCAGGTCCTCCCCCTTAGTTTACATTGGAGATGTCAAAGGATTAAGTAAATGCAACTTTATTTGACCGTGGAGTTTACAGACCCTGGGATTCCTCCGTTCTTTGGCCTGATTCTAATTCCATAGCGGTAATTACCCTTCGTTTCTTTAAGTGCAATAGATTTATTGCCTTAGAGACTATGCACAGTTTGATTGAATTATTCATTTTTTTCTTTGGTGTAGACTGCATCTGGGGACTCTGATGTGACGTGTAGATTTTTTTTTTCCAGGAACAAAGGGAATGTGGAAATGAAAGAGAGAGGGAGAAAGAGGCTGGCAGATGTGATGAGATGCGGTGAAGGTGTATCCAGCTTGGCACTCCCACTCCTCTCCTCTCCTCTCATTGCAGCCCTGGGTGACTCTCACACAAACAGCTTTTCTTCCGCAGCCTGCCCTCTGTCACTGTAAGTACAACAGCCTTCTCTTATCAGCATGCAAATTCCAGCCACTCACTACCTTAGCCTAGTGTTTGCACTTTAGATTTACAGAGGAGACCTTTAAAATGAACTTTCCGAGACTGGAAGGGGTTTCATGTCAAACTTGCTTGTATTTTCTTTGTAAAAGTTTATGTGGTTTGCCGGTTTTGGGGGGTTGTTGTTCCTGCGGCTTCTTTGCTTCTCTATCAGAATGATGCACAGTTTCAAATGAAATTAAAATGTTCCTTTGATCTGCTTCCGCCAAAAGGACAATACGTAGTTAGTAAATGACGCCTTAAGAAACTCAGAGTTTTGTTTTCAATTGGGTCCTTGCTAAAATGTAATCCGTTCCCCCCCTCAGTTTTTTTTTTTTAAGAATATCACCAAGGGCTCTGTTATTGGGGAACTCAAATCATCTGATGGGTTTGCCTATAGAGAAACATGTAGTCATTTTGGTACCAGTTTTAACAAAACTTTTCTCCCTGTCGGATAAGTTTTTAACTCCTTTTCCTTTACCTCTTTCTCACGCAAGTTTGAACTCTTTGAATCCTTTTTTTTTTTACAACCTATAAAAAGTCGTCCTTGTCGGAGTGTGTCACCAGTGAATTTATAAGCATGCTACTAATTGTCCTGCATTAATAAGAGGGCTTTTATTGCTTGGCAAATGACTTCTAATGTAGAATTGCTTGCCCTTTGTATACAAACTTTAGACTATACTAAAAACTCTATAAGTCTTAGGTTTGCTCATCTTCTCTAGGAGGTGGCACAACAACCCAGATACACAGGTTGCTTTGCATGTTGGACACTGTTTTCCATGCCTGTATTAGATGAGTGGCACAGCACAAAATGCAGTGACAGCTGTGAACAGGTAAGTGCTCCAACGTAGCTGAGTGCCTCTAATTCCTTCACTCTAGAAGCGAGAAAGGAGGCACAGCACGAGATGTCCAGCATCCCTCTTCAACATCTGGCTGCGCTGCTGTGGCTAGCCTTTAGCAGTGAGAGGCAACCAAAGTAATTCAACGAGCGGTAAACTTATATTAATTCTAAAAATAAAGGATATTTTCTCTCTTCCACTGCATATCTAAACATCATATGATCACTTATTCAGCATTCAGAGAGATAAATACACAATTGTTATCCGCAGAGCACACCCTCCCCCATATTTACATACAATGCACAATGAGACTTTTTTAATACGGTCCATCTTTTACATCTGTGTATATTTACACCTGTAGCTTAATTTAAAGGAAGCAACAAGCTTTATTGCCCAAGTTACTTATTTGAACGCAACCCATCTGTGCCGTGCATTTCTGCCCCGACTTCATTTCATTCTTTGCACGATAGTTTCGGTGGAGCAGAGATGCTCTTCAGATTAAGGGCTAGCTGGGCTTTGAAACTTCTTAAATTACACTGCCTTTTTAATTGTTTGATGTTCATTAGCACCTAGCACTTGATAGTTTCAGTTGTTCGAAAGAGATGATATAACTGCTAATGTTTAAAAAAGAGGAAAAACTTTCAGCAGCAAATTGATGGGGCAGTAGATACGCATCAGAATCTTTTCTTTGTACATTGAGTAGATCTTTTTTCTTACAAATCTCAATTTCTTGTCCCAATAGGTTACAAATTATGCAAAAAGTCTAGGTGTCTTCATTTGTGAAATATTTCAGTGTATCACTATAAAGTCATTACTGTCAAATCCCGGGCATTATAATTAGTTTTAAACAAATCTCTACAGTACCTAGAAAGAAGAGTCATTTCTTGTTTCTGAATTTGTGCACAAGGCACCAAAGGCAGGTGAATGGTTTGAAGTTGCTGAAACCAGGTGAATGTACAGTCACTTAAGCGTCTTATAAACTGCAGTCCCTCTGCCTGACTGTAGATTTTAGCACTTTTATTTAAATGAAAAGAATACATGAGAATGAGACTTAATGTAGCCAGTCAGCTAATTTGAGGATAAAGTATTATGAGAGTCTCTTGATAAATTAGAAGTTCTGTCTGGAGATGATCTGCTTACAAAATGATACGTTGATTCCCTTTATTTTGTGGAATTGCCTCAAATATTTTTTTAAATTCTTGTTATTCCTACAGGTTCTTACTTTAAACTAATTTCTCCAGGACTTGATTAGAAGGGCAATAGCATAACACACTGGAATAGCAAGGAAGAGGATGCAACATGTATGTCTCTTAATAGAGTTTTAAGTTGTAAAACTTGTAAAGAAAAGAAAACAGAACCAGGTCTAATCAATCCTACGTCATCACGCTGATTTTCAGCATGTTCCTGGAGAGCAAGGTTTATTTGCAGTAGATCTGATTGTACTTCTATTTCTAACCTACTCCGTAAATTTGGGTTTGTGTGTGTGAGAGAGCGTGCAAATTCAGCCTTTCTGCTCGTCTTTCTGGCCTCTAGAACCTATGAAGCCATTTAAAATTAAAAAGTTTCTCTGTTATTAACAGTTCCAGGCGCCTTCTGGAAAATGGGGAAAGGGTTGCCAAAAATATAAAGAAGGATCAACAACTTTTTTTTTTCTCTCTCTCTCTCCCTCTTTCCAGGAGGCTGTTCTCCGCACTCCCAGGCTTACAGTAGTTTAGCTAAGGTGTGCATCATATCAACAGGGAGAGACGCTAGTTTTACAATTTGGTTTGCCCACCTGATCCTCTGGCCCCCGACAGTTTGTAAAACCTCTTTCACGTTTGCCTTTTGGAATTTAAAAGGAAACCATTGAGACCTTCTTTCTGATTGTTGCAACACTCCAAGCCACTGGTTGATTTACTCTTGGTCCACTTAGGGTTGTTTCTTCATCCTCCCCAGATTTGCTTTTTCATTAACACTTATAAGTAAGCGCTAGTTCCTAAATCACTGTTCACGTCCTGTCTGTAGCCTCTTTGTAGCTGTACATTTTTTTGCCGCAGATAAAGCTCTCGTCATCACAGGCAAAGCCAAACTTCAATCTGAATCTGTTGTTCTGTATCAGATATTTCCTCCCAGATTGTACCTCTCCTTTTGTTTTAATTATGTGCATCTTCTTTATCTTTCAGTTGAATGCATCACTATATACTTTGCACTCACCCCTTTTCCTTGTGTCTCTTTCCTTCCCTCCCTCAGCCGTGGGTTTGTCTAGCGTATATCTGGATTCCTATCTCTAGTGTAATTTATACATTTCATCTGGTTTTACCCAGATTTAGCTTTGGGAGAGGGCTCCTACCCACTAAAACTGGCAATAAGCGTTTTTGTTTTTTTGTTGCTTTTATTTGTATTTGATGTCTCTTACTCTTGACCAGTCCATCCCTTGCCCTCCAGACGTTTCTCCTTGTCTTCTTGAACACGTGTCCTTTCTGACTTTTGTGTGCGCCCTCCTAAACACATCCTTTAAAGTACTTGGGGGAGAAGGTGTCAGTGTGTAACATGATTCTTTTCTCCTTTAGTTTATTCTCTTCTTACTCAATTCTCCCAGGACTCGCCACATCCCCCTCCTGCTTTTCCGGTCCCCCCCCCGTAACTTTGTTACCTTTCCTCACCACTCAGAGCAATCAGTGGTCATTAGGCGAGAGAGGTTTAAGGTTTCATTTGTCTAATAGCAATGTGAGTGGTGATAGCTTCTCGGGGATGCGGCTAGCAGCCTGGGGTGATTTCACTTTCTGTTTTGTGCTCACTTTCTCTTCGGTTGTTGCGTTTCCCTCACTCGCTCGCTCCCTCTCACTGTGTTGTCTCATCTTGCCTCTGCTGTCTGGGAGGGGGAGCCCTGCCTCCTCTTGCCTTCCTCAGATCAATGCCCTGGCCACTCACTTTCTGATGTTGCACGACGGGAAATGCTTTGAATACTTACGACATGGCCGCTCACATTGATTGCCAAGATTGACAGCAGTAACCATCGCCTTCACTTGTTTCAGGAGGAAAAAAATTAATAATAATGAACCTGATTGTAACCAAATCTCCAGACAACCCATCAGCAAACTTCTAACGATCCGGATCCTGCACAGCCATGGCCCGGAGAAACACCAGCAGACTTTAGTGCATTTATTTTTATTTTATTTGCTGAATTACTCCCCGTTTATTTCTCTCCTTTCTACATCCTCTTGCCCTTTTTTTAATGAAAATTACTGAAGCGCATAAAAAAAGGGGGGCGACTCTCCCAATGCTTTGTGTCACACCGGATTCCGAGGAGGTAACCAGGGGGAAAAAGCCCTATTGTGTTGTATACCTGTTGTTTACTATGGTGTGTAGTGCAGCCTTGCTTGGTGGTGGTGGTGGTGGTGTTTTAATGGGGTTTCGCTGGATTTATGTCGCTTTGCAAGAGAGAATCAGGGTTCCCCTGTACTGTCTTTAATGGGTTGTTAGTTGCAATTGTCTAAAGCAGCTGCGTCCGGAGGTAGATGTGTTGGTTAGTTTTTAACAATCTGAATTAACCCCCCTCCCCGCGCGATTATTTACTTTTATACCACGAGGGTTTTATTTTATTTTAGGAAAAGTACTTACAGTCTCCTCCGTGTGTGAGGTTTCCAAGACTGTGAAATCTTTCATGGACCTTAAGGACTCCACTTTCTTGAAATCACAACACTTTCTCATCCTCCCTGAGAGTTGAATCTATTTTAAAATGTAGTGACAGATCAGCGTTGTATTTTAAGATCACCCACGGCAGAGAACACATGGTGCTAGGGAGATAGTTTCTTACGTACAGCAACACAAGAGAGAGAAAGAAACCCGAAATAAATCTTTCAGAGCAGAAAGCTGCTGTCATTACTCCGTAGTGGTCGCGTGGGTTTGTCCTCCGTGA
The DNA here is from genome assembly GCF_007399415.2 of Gopherus evgoodei. Lineage (NCBI taxonomy): Eukaryota > Metazoa > Chordata > Testudines > Testudinidae > Gopherus > Gopherus evgoodei. The sequence continues at coordinate 107,436,919 of NC_044325.1, read as the reverse complement.
TAGACCCAAAGAAACAGAATGGAAGAGGATGCAAAGACTTTTTATAGCGATTTTAAATTCTCCGTTAAGTTTGAGGTGGGTAACTGCATGGAAGTTTGCCACAAATGTGCTATTCGTGGAGTATATTATACAAAGATATTGGACCAGTGGGGTTGGTAATATTGCGCTTGGCCACAGAGGGGCACTATCCCGAGGATTTGCAGTTCCTGTGGTGGCGTCTTATCTCTCCAGGCAGAAGGCTTGGATAAAGTTTATACTGAAAACTTTAAAATTGATATCACACCCTAATTTGTGATACACAAGGAGGGGGAGGGGAGAGACCATCATCAGAGAGCTCTGTTTACACCATGAGAAAGGGAGAGCTGTGCTGCATTGTGGGCTTGCCCACAACATTCAATTTGGGATTTCTTGCTGCCTTAGCTCTCGCCGGAGGTCATGCAAATCGACCTTAAAAGAATGCATAAGCCATAAATTAAAATAAACCCTTAGCCAGGGGCTGATCCATAAGTAGACAATACCTAACCTGGACAAAACGGCTTCCTTTGCGAGCTGAAAAAAAGAATAGCGCCTAAGCTAAATGCAACGTAAGTTTTCAGGAAGTATTTCCCTTATTGTTGGTTTTAATTAATCGCAATGCAACTACATACAGTAGCAGTTTATAGACAATGCTATAAGAATCGGAGTGAGAGGCACGGTATGGTTGTGGAGAGCTTGTGCTTTCTCGAGTTTTCACTCTTTCGGAGCTGTTGGTGTGTTTGATTATGGAGAAGAAGCCTCTTTATGTGATCAGGTTTGATGTTTTATCTTAAATAATGATCTTAGGTTTAGGAAAACTCTGAGTTGGCTACAAATGTATGTAATAGGTACACACACAGTGTATCTGTGTATAATCATCTCGTGAGTGTGGTTTTTTTTCTTGCGTTTTTGGCAATTGTTCCATTCATGATTCTGAAAAGAATGGTCAGTAAGAACTAATAATTCTTCTACTTCTTGAGTTCTAGTCTTTAAAGTAGGAGGCACTGGGCATGCTGGTGGTTATTCTTGTGTATATGCCTGTATGTGTGCATCCGTGTGTGACACTGTCTGTGTTTGTGTGTGATCACACACGTTATATGATCAGATACATACACATGTACATTAATAATTTAGCTGTCAGTGAATTACTCTTCCGACGAGATCTTGCCAGCCCCGTTTCCTACTTCTGTTTAACAGCACTGAACAGTTAACCCGCTAGGGCTGCATGCTTTTAGAAGAGCAGGGCCTTGAGGTGAATCAGAGACACTGATCATATCGATTTGATTGCTGCCTTTGCTTTCCACAGGACCGTTTCACAGTTTGTTGTTGTTTTTTTTGAAGGACGGGAAAGAGTGAAAGTGGCAACGTGAAAAGACAATTAGTGTTTTGTCTGTGTGTGTCAGGGGTATTTTACAAGAGAAAGACAGCGTGTTGGGAGCCTGGGGAGAAGAGATTAGCTCTGTCCTAGGGGTGTTTCCCAAAAACACAGACAGTGAAACTTTCAGAGATAAAGAAGCATGTTTTTCGCCTGTTGTATGCAGATAAGGTATATGTCTGAGTTCATTTAAATAGCCTTCTGCACATGGCCGGCAACTTTTACAATCATTTTTATTTTACATTTATTTTTACATTTTTTAATATTACCATCTTTAAAACTGATCCAAAGGATGCGAGGGAAGAACGCAGTCCTCAACGCAGGGTTTCAACAGAAAATACACGAATTTCCCCTGCTTCATATTCGTGGAAGGGGGTAATTCTGAAGCCTGTTTTGAGACTTTAACTTGACTTGTTTTATTGACGTGCTTGTGCCCACTCAATTAAGCCATTGTGCCAAAAGTAAATAATGAAATGGATGAGATGTATGAATGTAGTCTGCCATGATATACAAATACTGAATAGGAAAGACGCCCGCCTTTTTTACTTTTCCACAAGCCCACTGCATATCATGAGCTATTTTCCATGACTTTATTGCAGGTTGCTCCCGGCATGAGATTTCTTGTGTTCAATAGTCACTATGTTATATACACACTGTCTGCACATACTAAATAGCGACCATACCTAGCATTTCATTCTAGTAAAATAAAAGTAATCTATTTATAGTGAATACATTGAAAAGAAAATAATTAGGTCACTTGGATTATGCTGCAGTTTGAAGTAGCACAACACCTGGCAGGAACTACTTATCATTTTCTTTAAACTCTGTACTATCCATAACTTTGTTTCTTATAATACATTCTTGTGTTAAGTGAGAAAGGCTGTTTGTAAAACAATCCCCTGGCTAGTCCCACTGTTGGGTGAAGTTGATCCTGTAATGGCATTTTGTTTTGAACAGTTGCTGTAGTTGAAGTTCCCTCATAAGGTAAGGTGGCACTGGGTCTGAAAGGAGGTCCAAATGCCACATTTATAATTAGACTGCCAATTCAGCACATTGTATCCATTGCTATACAGGGATATACTGCTGTGTCTGGTCTCTCAATAGCCTGTATTCAGAATTAGCCAATTCAACTGCTTAAACCTCGGAGTCAAATTTAGAATAGGCAATGAGAGAAGGAAAGAAAGAAAACAATAATGCTTTCTCTTTTCCTCGGCTAGCTATTAAAAGCCAAAGAATGTACGGAAACCATGCACTGTACTTGGAATCAATACATCAAACGTAGTTTGGGCAGAGTCTGCACGTTCTTGTGTTTTTTTTTAAATGCACTTGAGGGAGACGGAGGGGGGTAGGTGACACAAACTACCCCCCACCCTTGCGAATCAGAATGGGATGTTAATCCTGTCAGTGCAGTTTAGAAGGTACTTTCCCTAGCAATTGGTTGATTATTTTTTTTGCAGAGGGAGAATCCGTATTAAAATAAGGAGCTGTCAGTGCAACTTGCCCTGGGTTTACAGAGCGAGGGAAGTATTGCTGATTTCAGATCTGATCAGAGATGTTTGGACAAACCCTGGCAGGTATTTTCCCAAATGTTAAGGTCCTTACATGCTGAAGAAGTAACTTTCCTTGGCATTGTGAGGCAGTTGCCTGCCTTAACTCCATTGCATGCATCCCTCCTGGCAGGGTATGTATAGAGGCCACAAAGATGCTGGGAGGGAGGATGCATCTTTCTGCTCTGTAGGGCTGAGGCTGGCAGTCTTAGACGCAGAGCGAAAGGAGGGTTGGCAAGGTGCATCCCCCGGACCTTACACAAGCAGTGACCTGCTAATTTCTGGGCCACCCACTGAGGCTGCAGCCAGAGACTCCCCGGCCAACTGAGACCAGCAGGTCCTGCAGGAGGCAAGACGCTGGTTGGTTTGGAGAAGTTCAAATCCGCCCCCCCTGCCCCGCTCTCCATATTCCGGCAATCACGCTGGGGAGCCACCCAGGCGATTGGGGATGGGAACAGACAGGGACCAATGCCCCTGGATAGCAGCTCCGGGTGTTGCGGAAGTCCCTATGAATCTCACGCGGCGATTCAACCCAAGGGATTTGGTGGTTTCCTCAACAGCCCCAAATTTCCCCGCAAAAGGCCGTGAGCCAGCGCGATAGAGGGCTGGGGCAGCGGCTGCTTGAGCAGCAATCAGCAGCTCAGGGAAGTGGCGGCTAGAGCGAGCGAAGAGCAGCTCTGCCAGCAGCTCCCCAGCAGGAGAAGGACACACGCTAGGTCTGAGCTCGTGAGGGCTCCAAGCCCGACGCCTCCCCGGACACCTCGCACTGGGCACTTGCTGCTGGCGTGCCTCGTGCGTCTGTGCCTGGATTTACAGTGCCCCAACCTCCGCTCCTAAAGCTTTTAACTCATTCAGGAATGAACATGAGGGGCCCTTTGCCGAAGCACATTCGCTCCTCCTTTCTCTTACCACTTCTTATCCTTGCAGCTGCACTGAGAATTTCAGAACCGTTTGCGAGACTTTGCTGGAGACTACTCGAGAGCTTGTCTGGTTTCTTTTCTGCTGGCTTGCAGGGTGCAAAACCGGTGTAATGCGTAGGGAGTGAGAGTAGGATAGATAGCGCCATGTATGCGCATGCACGTGTGTTGTGTTGCTGATTCTGTGTTGTATTTGTGTAGCTCTTCAGTGCTTCCTTATTACTCCAAAGAATCATTTAAAAATACATACACCTTTATGAAAGCAAGAGGAGAGGAGAAGAGCAGAGTGTACCAGTTCGTCAGGCCAGGCCAGGCCAGCAGTAGCTGACTTGTACAAACCATTAGCCAGTGCCAAACGTTAGTTGCCTTTGTTGTCAGTTTGGTTTTTGTCAATAAATATTGCTCCACTCCCCCTTTGTTAGTTGGGGGGGGGCGTTTGTAATATGTGGCCAATAGTTGGTCAATTCAGGCCAAACTTTTTCTATTGAATAAAAAAATCACTGGAGGTGTTTTCCAGCAGGCCCTGGCTCCTGTTGAAATGCCTGCATCTCTTTAAAGGCCTTGCAGTACCCTTCAGAGTGATGAAGACCAGGACTTTGAACGATGATAGCAAAACCAAATATTTTCTTTTCAGTGGGCACAGAAAGTTTCTTCAGTCATGACCTTATATCTATTAAACACCTTAATCACCTTGGGAGATAACACTTTTTCAGGAAGAATATCCATTAATCTTTTACAGTTGGTTTGATTTTCCCCTAAAAGAGTATGTGGATCAAATGTAAAAGGCTATTGACATTTTTTATTTTTTTTCCTAAAACAAAGAATTATGTCAGAGGAGTAGCAATATAGCTTTCTCTATAGTATGTATTGTGGGGTGATGTATATTTCTCTCTCAGTAAAGTGACTTAAAAGATTACCGGGTGTACTTGGCAAAGGATCCCTTTTAACAACTTACACTTTAAATGTTATGTAAATAAAAAAGTAGTTTTATTTTTGTGTGCATATATAAACTGTGTCCTTCTCTGTAATTGTACAAGGGTGTATTTTTTAAGGTTTCTGGCGATAAAATAAATCATAAAAACAGAGCTTTGAGTAGCTTGTAAATTATGCCAGAGCCCCAAGATTAAAATACAACCTAATAATATGTACAGTAGTTTGGGTGTATCTTGTTACTGAAGTGGCAACAAAAAAGTCAGACACTAATGTAAAGTTTTTTAATCCTTTACTAAGTTGATACATTGTCTTTCTCACTGTCTTTTTATTTGTTTGAGCGTACATACATTTTTCTATATATATTTTTTCCAGGTAGAATATCATATGTGGTACGTTTGGGGACATGTTTTTGCAGTATAACTCTTGAAATTCCTTTTACTATATATAACATATATTAGGTTGCTTATATAACAAAAATCTGTAACTATTTATTGATGTATCATTATGGCTCATGACATCACACTAAAATCCAAGACTGTAAAAAGTTGTGATTAATAAGGCTCTATCTGACACAAGTGTGATGTCTGTATGTGTATGTTTGTGTATATATGTAACCATATGCAGAGGAGGGTGATCGTGAAGATGTGTTGACTAGAAAACAGCTGATTTTTACCATGATAAAGCTGGATAATGGCATGTTTTCAAAGCATGTCCATGATACCAGTACATTATTCTTTTAATACTTTATTCTATAGCAACAGCAAATATTTGTGACATCACAATGAGAGATTTCATGCCAGTGTTTAGTTTATGATCTTTTAGAAAGTCTTCAGTTATTTGGCACTGATGAAACTGCTACATATAACCATGGTATAGTCAAGTATTCAGTGAAGTTTTAAATAATTCTCTTTCAATTAGTACAACAGGAACTTGAAAAATGGATTTTCTCTTAAAGGAACAAGAATCATTACATGCAGGTTTCTTCCCTCCCTTTTAAAAACTTCATATTGGTTTTATGTTTTTTGTTTAGTCTCTACATAAATTTAAAAAAAAAACACTCCTGCCCTCCCTCTTGCCAAGTTTGAAAATGTTGTTTGGAAATGATTAGAGAGTAGAAGTATTTTTATCACATTTCTCTTGGGGTTTGCAAATTTGATTGGGTAATATAAAATGGGGTACATTACTGAAGATGGTTAATCAGAGTCATTCATTTATAACACAGAATACATATATATCAATTGATGTTTTTGAAGTCAAGCGAAACATTCCATCAAGTTAATGTGTTTAAGAGTATCATATCAGGCACAGACAGGTACTAGAAATGATAAAAAGCAGATAACCTGCAACAAAATGATTTACAGATGGATCATTATCTACTACAGTGAGGTTACAAAGATCATATTCTTTATAAAAACAGAATGTAGTTTCTATAGAGTTAGCAGAATTATTTAGACAAATCTGAATAGTGAATGTTTTCTGAAGGATTGGTAGAATTTGTCGAAGACAGCATGTATTACATTTCTAACCCTCTTGTAGTCTGCATATTATTTTAATATGTGGAAACATACTGGCATGTGTTTTTAAATACTTTTTATGCTGGGAATCCCTGAAATAAGTTTGCTGATAAAATGCTTTTTTATATTCTGTATAAATTAGATATTTAAACTTCAAAGTTTTCATACTCCACACAAAGGTTCTTAAGACTAAATTATCGGCTCTTCAGTGAGAATGTAGCACATTTATTTTACCTGCTTTAAGTGATATGGAAAAGCATTTTAACTCTTGTAGTGCAGTTAGAAAACATGTGTTTTAAAAATAAGCATGGAGAATTTTACGTTATCTACACATTTAAAAAATAAACAAACAGTGGGAAGGTGTTTTTTAAAATTTTTTAAATTTTGTAGGCTTGCTAGGTTTAAGGACCTGCTCAGTGTGGTGGCTGAGGGTGTAAATTATTACAACTGATGCATCTCTTCTATAGATTGGTAGACAGGACCCTAGTTAAAAGTTTGCTATTCACTTCTTCAACAACATATAGAAGTGTGCATGCCCATTATTTCTCCAGTCTACTATGGTAGACTAACATAAGGCAATATGAAACCGTAAAACCTAAGAGTTGCAGTATTGATTTGATTCTTAACTGCAAATCCTTCATATCATTGCTCAAAATATCTAACTTTACACCAATATTAGCCATTCTTTTTATAGTGACACCATGCTTAGTAAAAAACTTCTAAGCACTGAGGTCAGGTGTTGAGATTGGATTCTGGTTTATTTTTTATGAATCAGATAAAGATTTCTGTGCATGAGACCGTATGTGAAGATGAGAGAACAAGAACATTTCCATATCAAAGGCAATATATCTGAGGCTGCATAGTAATTAAAATGCAGTGGTTTGGACTGTGTGCAGTAGCACTTAAGCAGAGCGTTGTTGGGAACTTGTGCAGCGTGCAGGCGGTTGCCACTTGCATACTTCTAGAAATATACTTATAATTTTGTACAAACATTTATGCCAGTCCACACTTTTCTGTGGATAATTTGTATTTCATCCAAACCATTCAAAGTAGAAGATATTTTTTGAGCAACCCCTTCATTATGGCTTTTGTGCATCAACTATTTTTATTCTGCTTGTTTGTATTTCCTCTTACCAGAATGATGGCTTGTTTATATTCCGATTTTTTTTTCTGTTTTTCTAAAACCCCTTCTGTATATCACTCAGATTTTAATGAAAATATCTTCTTAGATTAATTGAATACAGCATGATTTATTACATGCTGCATTTTAGAATAAATTAACTGTATGCATCGGAACAGACTATTTTTAATGATACAATACACATTCAAAAATTCTGACTAAGTCTTACATGATACTAAGAGAACGAGGAAATTAATTCTAAGGCCCTGTCCATGAGGAGAAATTGACCAGCATAGATGTTGGGGGATAAACTATTCTGTAGTAGCTGTTCCAGAATAGCTCCACATGTGGTGACTTTATTCTGGATAATTAGTCTGTTCACAAAGCAGAATAATTATAAAAGATTAAAAGTTACTTTTATTCCAGAACAGAATATCTGCAAGGAGAACTATTCTAGAATAGCTATTCTGGAGTAGTTTATTCTATAGTAGCTATGCCATGTAGACAAGGCCTACGAATACTTTCATCTCAGAATGCACATCAAGTGTCCTCATCACCTAAGCCATCTGTGCTAGGGATTCCTACTATTTGTTACATCCATTTAGTAACCAAAATTATTAATTAGAAGCCATCAGGAAACTTTATATTTAAACATATTTTTGTATCTTGTGAAAGTGTTCTGTTCTGTTATTCTTATTATAAGTCTCTCTTTGGCCATTTCTTTTCCACTTTTAGACTCTGATTGGTTTAGAAGTATGACACTTGAATATAATGGACCACATGACCAGGGTTTTACAGCATATCATGTATGCATTTGACATCAGTATTATTTTGGCCGAGCTATTAAACTGAAGTCCTGACCATTTGTGGTTAGCAAAGAGCCCAAGGCATTGTTTTTCAAGAGTAGGGTTATTAATCTCAGTGTCATGGCCAAATTCCAGTCTAGATAGGATGTAGTTACCCATCTAAATTTCCCCCTGCAGTTTCATCAACTGGCTGAGTTAATCCTCACTTCCTCTCAAAAATACAGTTGTGTAGTGTCACTGGTGCAGAAAATTTATTGTGTTTTATCCAACTAGTGCTGCACTAACAGTTGGTGACGTTATAACTAGAGCTGTATAATCTGTGAAGCATTTTGGGAACCTTCTCAAGGAAAGGTGCTATGTTTATATCAGGAGTAGGCAACCTACGGCATGGGTGCCGAAGGCAGCACTTGAGCTGATTTTCAGTGGCACTCACGCTGCCTGGGTCCTGGCCACTGGTCCGGGGGGCTCTGCATTTTAATTTAATTTTAAATGAAGCTTCTTAAACTTTTTAAAAACCTTATTTACTTTATATACAACAATAGTTTAGTTATATATTATAGACTTAGGGAAAGAGACCTTCTAAAAACATTAAAATGTATTACTGGGATTCAAAACCTTAGAGTGAATAAATGAAGACTCGGCACACCACTTTTGAAAGGTTGCCGACCCCTGGTTATATATATGTTGTAAGTGGTTTATTATTTTGTTGTTAAGATGGAACAGTTAAAACGATTATATTTATTCAGTTTTTTAGTTCTTGAGCTAGTTTTGAAAGAAAATATTTAGCGAGATAGGGACAGATTCTCAACTGATCCTCAGCATAGCTTTATTGCAGTGGTTCTCAAACTTTTGTACTGGTGATCCCTTTCACACAGCAAGTCTCTGAGTGTGATCCTCCCCTTATAAATTAAAAGCACTTTTAAAATATTTAGCACTATCATAACTGCTAGAAGTGAAGTGGAGTTTGGGAGCATGGAGGCCGACAGCTCACAACCCTCCATGTAATAACCTCGTGATCCCCTGAGGATCCTGCTGCTCTATTGACTTCAGTGGAATGATGCCATTTTATATCAGCTGAAGATATGGCCCATAGGAGCTGATCTAGCTCCCACTGGAGTCAATGGAAAGACTTTAAGGGGACTTCAAAAGGACCTGCTCTCACTGAAGTCAATGGCAAAACTTACATTGATTTCAGTGGATCAGGGTCAGGTCCTTATGTGTGATGCTATCTTTTGCTCTTTGGATGAAATTCACTCCCCATCCTTTTGCCCTGTAAAGACTAAGTAACAGGAAGACTGGAATTTATCTCTTTCAAGCCACCTCTTGGGCTCTTTCTCAAGAGCTGCTCTTCCAGTGGATCAGATAGAGTAGGAGATGCTGCCGCTTCCTCACCCATTATGTGTGGTTTCTGGGCCACTGAATCCATGTAATAATAATCCTGGAGACTGGTTGTGCATACTCCCTTCCTCACCCACATCATATGTGGAGTTCAGGCTCCTTGCCTGCAGATCCTTGTATATAGTCCCTCTGCTGAGGGCTTTATGCTGGCCCTCACAATAAGGGTGAATTTCACTTAGTCCTCAGCACAAGTATATGGGTTGTGCACAAGCACAGTTTTCATTTATGTGCAGTGATGTATGGTTCAGGGTATTTTGTTGTGGTTTAAAATAGAGTAGTGCCTGGGATTGAGACTTCTGTGTTCAACTCTGATTTACTTAAGTACTTTCTTAAATTTAATACTAAAATATCCTACTGACTTGCCCAAAATTTCAAAAGGCAAATGTCTAAAAAGGCTTTCATGTTACCAGACACCGTTTGATATTTTAAATACAATTACCTTTTTGTCGTAAAATGTAGACTTTTTACTAGTTTTGATGTGTACATTCAGTTCTAGAATGGGATTTTCTGTCCCAGTTGCACATAACTACAATTTGTATCTTTTTTTGTTTTTTTTTTGGTGTGGACAGACATACATTCATTTAACAGGATTGTTAAAACATACTGTGGTTAATGTGTCCACCCTGAAATGTATACCATCAAGGTTCTACTCTTAATATTTTTTCCCTACTAGAGGGTAGGAAAAGAGGCAAAAAGGAAAACACCAAATGAATCTCCCTCCACCACCTTCTTCGCCCACTAAAAAAGCATCAGAGAGAGAGAGAGAGAGATGTGGGAAGAAGGGTATAAGAGACGGGAGAGACCCTGTTGCATCTTTTTTCTGGTTTGATGGTATAAATAGTTACAGTAGATGTAGCTTTAACTATGGAGTCACTTGTGCACTTCCTAATTATGGTGGTGCCTTGTTGCCCTGTGCAGGATCAGGTCTGCATTGAGGGAGGTGCAGTACAGACAGTGAGGTAGACACAGTAACTTGTAACAGGTTTCAGTGGTAGCCATGTTAGTCTGTATCAGGAAAAAATAAACGAGGTGTCCTTGTGGCACCTTGGAGACTAACAAATTTATTTGAGCATAAGCTTTCATGGGCTCGAACCCACTTCATGGTATCCTGCTGTTAATTGATTTATCTCGTTAGACTGACTTAACACTTGATAAAGCAACCCACATCCTTTCATGTATTATACCTGTATCTTTTGCTTCATACATCTGATGAAGTGGGTTCTAGCCCATGAAAGCTTATGCCCAAATAAATTTGTTAGTCTGTAAGGTGCCACAAGGACTCCTTTTTTTTTTTTTCAGTAACTTGTACTATTTCTCCTTTTGGTTAGTGATTAGAACCTTTTTATTTAAACAAGTTAGATATGATCAGCCTTTTCATCTTGGCTTGGTGGGATAGAAGATGATTAAAGGGGAGGTGTATATGTGCTAGAAGATGTGGAGGCCATGAGGACTATGTTTGGAGAAGTGTAAGGATATGGAAAAACCTACAGGAGAGAAAAGGAAGATCAAGGAGGAAAGCTCTTGCCAGTTAATATTTTATTTACTGGGGTAAGGTCACACATAACTTGTTCTTGGTTCTGCTGCGCAATAGTCGAAGAGAGCATTTGTTGTGGTGTCAGTAATGTTGCTTGTGTTTAGATTACTTTTAGAGCATCCCAACATACAAGTTTGCTAGCATGCATACTTGAAAAGGGAGTGTCCCAAATTTAAGATTCTTCTTCCACATTTTTTTTCTTAAAACCTCTTTACCCCCTGCTCAGGCCACTTTCCACTAACCTATTCTTCTTCCTTCTTCACTTCTCAAGTGTGAGAGACAGGTGCTGATCACTGCCATGTTTCTTGTGCTGTTTAACACCAGAATACTTTCCTGATCAGTGCTCAACACTGGCCAAGTATGTTGGACAGAGCTTGTGGGTTCTGATGACTGCAATGAGTGAGGGAGTGGAGTAGGCTGGTTGAGTCAAGGTGGGCAGCATTCTCTTGCAGCCAGCAGTATTGGGGCTGATGAGAACTGGTTAAAAGACAGGGCTGGCTCAGGAGGAGTGGGAAGAGAAACAAAATTGAAAACTTCCTCCAGTAAATCTCTTTCAAGTCTCTGGGCAGCTTTGCTAGGTTGGTGTTTTTTACATCTTCTCTAAAAGTAGTCCTTCCAAAAGCAAAGTAAAAGTAGCAGAACTTTGTTCAAGCTCTGTGTGTTGTAGTGGAAAATAGAGTTAAAGTTTTCGTATTGATTATGTGAGATCTTGAGTCTGATCCAACTTCATACAAGACAAGGTTCTCTTCTGTTCCTTGCTGGGCCCATTTAAACTTTGTAAATGAATACAACAGGTCACAGTGCTAAGAGCTCTGTATGCACTGGAAGGAAGCAAAACAGATTGGGAAGTGTCAGGTGAGCAATCACTCAGGGATTTCGTCAGCTTCAAAGAGGAAGAAAGGAGCTTTCACTGGCCTCAATCAAGTCTTGCTTTTCTGGGCTTGGAGAGCAGACTCCCATTGACTCCTCTATCCTGTGGCTTGTAGAATCATTGGACAGGAAGCAGGCCACAGATTCCCTGACTATCTTGTAGAATTGCTGCCACTGGGAGAGGAGGAGTGAGTTTACTCAATATCATGCCTGGTGGCTTCCTGGTGCATTCAGGCTGTTTCTGGAAAGAGAGTGAGCGGCAGGCAAGTGGCTCTCTTTAGCCCCCACTATTTCTCATCCCCTTGTGCTCTTTGTAAGGTTGGGTGGAGATGTGGCATTGGTATAGCAGAGCCAACTTCTCTCTTTCTCTGCACTGTCCTATCAATATACAGACCACCTTTAGGTGAGAGAGCGTATAATAATAATAAGGGGTTCAGGCACGTAAATATGGTTCTAGTTTCAGCTCTCCAGCAGACTTCTTTGGTGACCTAGCACTAGTCACTTAATCTCTCTGTGTCTCAATTTTGCTATTTGTAAAAAGGGAATACTTCCCTATTTGAGCAAGGATGGTGCTAGGTGTTCAGAGATGTCCTGTAGTAAAAAGGAGTCAAAATAAGGAGAAAAGTTGAGTGGGGAGAGAGCAGTGTTTCCTCCTCCCCATTGCAAAGGTTGGGTAAGCTGTTCTCTTCCATAGTTCCCTTTCCTCCTTAGTCAGCGAAAGCTCTCCGTCCCTCTTGTTTCAGTCTACTTTACCCACTGGTAATAAACAATGTTGATTCAATCCTTGACCTGTATATTTAGACTGTGACAAAGGTGCTAATTAGTGCTCTTTATTATGATGGGTTTTTATGCGTGGGGGTGTGTGTCCATGATCAAGTGGTTTGAAAACTCCGTTTCATATAGGTCAACTGTCCTGTAGTGTTGAGACTGAATAATTGGGCCAAATTAACAACCATTACCTAGAAGCAAAAGTTTCTATATCTTCGGAGTTTATCCAGTCTCTCCATGGAAGAGAGAAATAGGTAGGAGAGAGAAGGTAAATTGCAGTGGCAGCCAAAAGAATAATTTATGAGGACTGGCCATAGTACCCAATTTATGAAGGCTGGCCATAAACTGAATCTGAGGTTCTGTGATCTTCATTGCACAACATGATGAAAAGCAGAATTAGAAGGAAATTTTCCTTCAGAGGGCAAGGTAAGTGTGATCATTGATGGCAATGTAATGTTCAGGATAAACGTTTGTTAAACCCACTCCTGGTAGGCTTTCTGACAAAACACATACAAGAAATAACAGTGAGGGACAAAGCCCACCCTAATCTTATGTGGTTTCCGCTTTGCCTTGACGAAAGATTTCCTTTCAATTTCAGTATTTCAAAGTGTGGAATGATAAGATAAAGAGGGTGAATGCTTGCTTCCCCCCATGCTGCCTAACTGTGGCTCTCACCTTGACATTTTCTGTCCTCAATATATTGTATTCCTAGTATTAATAGTAAGTGGATGCAAATCAGTATGGCATCTGGTAGACTGTTTTCAACTGACCAGGCAAAACAGCAGATATGGAATTTATCTCCATGAGACTGTGACCTCCTCACACAAGTGGTATTCCCACATATAGGTAATGAAGCACCCCTACTGAGTGTAGGTAAAGTCCAAATCCTCAGTAGAGTTATTACATACAACATATATTAAAGCTGTTCCTTGATTTTTTAATATCATCTTACTGTTGTAGCTGGAACAGCAGCTGCCGCTAGTCTTTGCTGATGTCACACTGTGCTAAATTGGTCCTTCTTGAAAGTGTGTGGGAGAAGAAAAGGGATGAAGAAACAAAGAGAGAGGAAAAGGAGTGGAAAGGACATGAAAGGACAAAGTTAGAGTGGAGAGACAAGGGGAATGCATTTATTTGAATTATATGATCAGTGACACTGTTAGGGCTTTTGGACATACGTGTGAGAATTTCTGTACTCTTTCCACATGATTATTTGTATAGCTTAACTTTAATAAAATATTTAATAATTTATTTTAATACTGTGTGTGGTGTTAATCCAACCAGTAAATCAAAACAGTACACAGTAAGTTAAAGGAGGCCCAGTTTATGCTTGCTATCCTTAAGATTGAGTTCCAAATTCCTTCTCAGTTACATGTAACTTGTTCAGAACAAATTCTTTGAGGGTGAAATTATCCATGTTTGGTCTCATACAAAAGGTAAGCTTTTTTAGAAAGATTGAGTATCAAATCTGTTCAGTCATTTTTGACACCTGTCAGTCCATTTTTCTGTGTGTATAAACGTATTGTGTGTGTGAATACATACACACACACACACACACAGTATAATTAAGGTGAACGTCTTAAATAAAGTTTGGTGTTTTACCGCTCATTTTAGAAATTGATTGATAGTAAGATAGGTTAAGTCTTCAAATTCTAAAATATCATTTTAAATTACTAGTCCTCTCAAACTGTTGCACACAAATGTGTGTTTACTCAAACAACTTTAAGTTTGTATGAAAGACACTATGCAAGATGAAGTTGTGGGGTTTTGAGTCCTTACCTTATGAATGGTAGGGAAATAGCTTGCAGGTCTTGTAGGCTGGGCAGGTTTGATTTGGCTGGGAGCAATACAGAACTGAAAAGGGAGCTTTCTGGGTTAACAGGCAGAAGATTATTCACTAGGTAGAAGGAATTCAGTTTCTGAGGTAGGGAAGTGTGCACTAGATTGAGAGAAGAGGAGAGAAAAAGGAATGAATATTGGAGGGACAGAGTGGGAGGAAGTCAGAGAAAAAATGTGTCAGAATGATGGTAATGGATGAGATGCATCCAGTTATAGAGGCAAGTGTACAAATGGTGTTTCATTGATAACTCAGGAGAGGCAAGAACTCTTCTTCTTCTACTTTACCTATCCTCCCTTCCCCCCCGCAAAAAATCAGTTCAGAGGACAAGACCCTGAATTCATCCATTCCGCCAACCCCTAACCAAACAGGAATATTATACTAGTTGAGACTTGGATTAATGACTGCAAGGCTGTACAGTCGTGGTTGCCAAGGCTGTATGGTCCCAAGATAACCGCCTCCCAGGAAGCTGTGTGACTGCTTTGGGGATGGGATTTTTTGGGCTTCCACAACAGGCTGCTTTTTTTGGCCTGCACAAAGCCATTACCTTCAGCCTTCCAGTGTGTGTATTGATATTGTTGGCTGCATTGAACCCAGTGTGCTGCATCTGTTAAACAACAGAGCTGCCAGTGCGTGTAAATACATGTCTATACTTAGTACAAAATGAGGCCTCATCCTGAAAGGCACTGAGCTACTGCAACTCCTATGGGAAAAGTTACAGTTCCTCCACGTGTCTAAGGGTAAGGCCCACAGTTAGTAGGATCATCCTATTGCTGTGGTATCCTGAGTAGAGCGGAATAACTTTGTACTGTATATGTCAATCTTTCACTGGAGGGAAAAAAAAAAGGTTTAACCGGTGTTTCTGACTGTGGTGATTTCTGTTGTGAAAGCTGCTTCATTATCTTAGTTTCAGCCATTTACTGCAGTGGTTTTCAACCTTTGATCCACAGATCCCTGGGAGTCTGCAGACTATCTAAGATTTCCATATCCCCATTCAAAAATTTTTAGGTGTCTGCAAATGAAAAAAGGTTGCAAACCACTGATCTAATGATCATGGTTTCAATCTGTGGCTGGTTCTTCATATTTGTTAACTGATTTGTTCTGTGTCTCAGTTTCATGCAGTTGTTGAAATGAGGCAGAACAGCCATTAAATTAAATATCCATTTCAGACACTGGCCATGTGATCAGACATAAAGGTGTGTTTTCTTTCTTGACATTTGATTTCTGTGTGTAAATGCACACTTAACTAATCTGCCAACGTCTTGCTAAGCATTGTTTTTTTTATGTTCATATCTGATAAAATCCACACTCCTGCCTCATGCCTAAAAAAGCCTAAAACGTGTGAGAACAAGATTGGCATTTTGTATACACGTTCTTTGTAATGAATAAGGCATTAGGCCCAGACAAATTCATTCAGAAAAGATACATAATTTTACCATTAGTACTCCTTGCCTGATGTCAGAAATTAATTTTGTACTTTTACAAGTCTCATTTTACTTGTCTTCAGTTATCCTGTATGGTGAAAAGCATATTTCCCACAAGTCAGATTCTGGCATTGGTCTTTTTGTAGCCGAGTACCAGAAAAGCTGTGTTGGAGAAGGAACTGTGAAGCACTAGAGTACATCCTCTCCAAAATCTATGAATCTCACATACCAGAGGTTCCCCAACGCCTCAGAAGGGACATTATATGATCAAATATATGAGAAATAGATTTTTTTTATTTGTCAGAGTCTTCATATGAAAATAAATTGTAATGACTGAGTAACAGTCAAATGTATTAGCAATAATTCCAGTAAAAGTGGTTTTTACAATTAAACTAAAGAGTAAATTTTCAGTGCTGTGTGTCTGCAGTCTGCACAAGTCTTAGAAATTACTTCTAAACTGACAAAGTTTGAAATCACATGCCACATATTCAGGAAGTTTTCAAGGACAAAAGCAAACTATATAGTGCATGAACTGGGAAAGGGCATATTTAGCTTCCAGCTCCATCTCTATGAATGCCAATAACCTCCCCTCGCCCCTCCGGTAACGTGGTTGGGAAAGCTTGGAATCACGCTGTATTCTAGTGTGTTGAAATGCAACTGAAGATGCTGCAGAGTGAGACAGAGAGTCTGGTGGAATTTTTGTCTGTTTGTCCTGTGGAAGAGGTAGCTTTTGGGAACAGTCTCTGATGCCCTAATACACCCCCCCAACCAACCAACCAACCAACCAACCAAAACCCTAAAATTCAACAGAATGTAGTCTGAACTCTCCAGTGGACACTACACATTTGAAGAACTATCCTTGAAATTCTATTTTTAAATATTGGCTACTATGCTCTGGATGACTTCAGGAATAGACTTTGTCGGCCAGGGAAGAGCAGTAAAGCTGCCAATCATGGTCATGAGATTTATAGGGCTAGGAAAGAGTGCATTTGGAAGCTTCTTTATTTATCATCTAACCGTCAAAACAGAACATTACAATGGATCTGAAGATTGGCTGCTCCACATTCCCCCACTTGTGGTTGTGCAAGAGAGTTATCTGGACTCTCACTTTCTGCATGGCTGCATGTCAGGGCTTTGAAATGAAGATAGGGAATTATTGACTATGGCGAGTGGAACAAATCATTTGCATGAACTCTCTGCTGCTGGTTTTCAGTATTTAAAACTTAATCCTGAAAGGTACTGAGCACTCTGACCCTGATCCCGAAAAGGACTTCTGTCCAATGGGGCTACTCATGTGCTTAAAGTTCAGCGCACATTTAAATACCATGCAGGAGTGGGATCTTGCAGGACTATCCCTTTATTGCTTCCAGAGATTTTCTTTTTTTGGGGGGGGGAAGAGGAGGGAGTCTTATGGATTTCCTCAATGAGATGACTTATTGTTTAATGGTCAGCCTGTCACATGGTCAGGATTAGCAACCTTCTTGGGCTTGTTCTGTCTAGAAGTCTGTGGATAGCTTCTGGTGGGTATGGCTCATATGTAATTACTGATGCTCAGTAAATATGTTCTTAATAATCAACTGGTGTTTAATGTGAAATGGCTAAAAAGTTAGATCAAGATGAAGTGCTCTGGGCTGGATTCTAATCTTCAATTTGTTTTGAACCTTGGTATTTCTGTCAAAATGTGCTAATGCGCTAACACAGTGTTCTTAGCATATGCGTAACGTACCTCAGGTGGCACATGACCAGATTTCATCACCAAATTTGGTCTACTTGTTGGATCGTTAGCTTTCCTGGGCTAGGCACTGATGGGGAGCCCACCGTGAACGCTGATCCATGCCCCCCTCTCCCTCTTGTAACACAATAAGAGAGATCAGTAATGCTTAAAATAGTAGCCATTTACTTATTATTCCTTTTACTTCCAGTTTTTCTCTGCCTTCTACCAGCTATTTTGTTGTCATTCTAAAACAATATTCTGTGCAACAGTTCTAACTGATGGCAAGCAGCAGGCTTTCTCTCTGTACAGCCACAGCGTTCAGTTCATTATTTTGATAGGGTTGCTCTGTGGTACAAAATCACTACACCTGAATATTTGTTATCCCCTCCAAATGTTCTCTTTTTCAAGGAGAAAACTAATTCAGAATTATTTCCTTCCTCTGACCATATCTGTTATATAATGTAATCTTGCTGCTGCTTTTAGTTTTGTTGTATTGAATCACAGAAATTAGAGAAAAGAAATAATCTAATCCCTTCCTCTGGCATTGTAAAATTGTTCAGAAAAATTTCTATAAAGATTATTGGAACACTCTTGCGATGGGAAGTTGCCTAGGGAAGTTGTGGAATCTCCATCGCTGGAGATATTTAAGAGTAGGTTAGATAAATGTCTATTAGGGATGGTCTAGACAATATTTGGTCTTGCCATGAAGGCAGGGGACTGGACTCGATGACCTCTCGAGGTCCCTTCCAGTCCTAGAGTCTATGATGATGTATGTAATTTGCCCATCATAATCTCTAGATGTCTGATCAATCGATATGAAGCATCACTCACAAATTCCAGGAAAACTCCAACCACCTCTGCCAAAGGCTGAAGTGAATAGGTAAATTTTGGATTTTCTCTTGAAAGTGAATAAACTTTGGCTTTGTCAGACCACGAGGGAAAGAGAATTTCATTGTCTCTGTAAGAACTCCGTGCCTGCAGCCCCACAGAATTCAAATCTAGGGACTGTTAACTAGTGTGGTCTAGCTGAGCTCTGATTCTCTCATTATGCACCATTCCAACAGAAGTATCTAAGGCATCCCGGGTTCAACAGCATGTAGGTCTTACCAGTGTAGTTACAATGGCAGTGTGATTTAGCATATAGGAAACTGGACTGGAAGTCAGAAAACATAATTTCTAATATTGGCTCTGTCAGACCTGTTGTGTGACCTTGGACACATCACTTCACTCTCTCCTCTTGCCTTTTGTCTGTTCATTTAGATCCTAAATTCTTAGGGGTAAGGACTGTCTCTCACAGTGTGTTTGCACAATGGGGTTTCAATTGGGTCCCATAAACACTGTAATACAAATAAATAATAATAATTGCTGTAAATGTTTCCTTAAATGTGTGTGAGTAGATTTTTTTTATACTGTTTGTGGTGGTGCATGCTGAGGATGCAAGAGTAGAATCTCACTTGTAGTTCAGTATCTGCAAGGGGCTATATTTAAAGTACTGTATTACAAATTATTTGTTGTCAACTACTGTTGAAGATTCAATGATTCACTGAGAGAGTAGTGAGAAGCACCAATATTTGACATACATTTATCATCTCATGACTACCAAAATTAGGTGGCCTCAAGATTGCCTTTGAGAAATTTGTGTACTGAAAGTGCTCACTATTATGTGTTTATTTTCAAAACCTCTTAAAAGCTCTGACACTGACTCCTTTTATCTAAATACTTGGGTTGAATTTACTATTAATGACAAGGGATTTTTTTTATACTTTCACTACTATTCTAGATATTTATTAAGCCTGACAAGTAGTAGGATTAAGCTTTACAAATGAAAGGGTAATATATCTGATGTTTACAAGTAAGACTGAAGCCAGGTTTTATAAAATTAAAAAAAATACTTCTATTGCTGGTGTATAAATTAGACCAGTCAGCTTTCCAAAAAGAATAAATCCAGCACTGGAGTTGATTTGTTTGGGAGTTGGTACTCTCATTCATAATAATTTGTTGGGACCAAGAGCAATGTTACATGGGAGACTTAAAAGCATTTTGAAAAGAGGTCAAATAATAGAGCTCATTCTTGAAGCTAGAGAAATATAGGGTCCGATCCTATGAGGAGCTGGGTGCCTTCTGCAAAGTGCTGAGAATCCTTCACTCTTATTGAAGTTGGCACCTCGCAAGATACACTCAGCACGGATTGGGATTGAACCCATATAAAATCACAGTGCCTGATCTTGCAGATGCTTACTATCTATTGTGCATTATGCTTCCTCAGTAGTAAGCACAATGCTTGGAAGCGAGCATCACACATGTTAGCAAGCTGGTAAAACATTGATGGGTTTTGACATGCACCAGGACATAATTTGATGCACAAAACAGTAATAATCCATATGATATCCTGAATCTCTTTTGTTTTGTGGTGGAATAACACCACAAAACAAAAGATCACTGCAACCAAAATTGCTAATTCACCAGAAGAATACTCAGAAGTATTAGATGAAACAAGTATCTTTGATTATAAACATATTTAGCTATCTGGGAAATTCCACATAAAGATGTTTGTTTTATCATTTGCAGTGCAGAATCCTAACGCATCTTAACTTTAAAATGTTTGTATTCATAGAAGTTTGAGAAAACATCTTTGATGGGTTAGTGCCACACTGCTGGGTATTTTAATTTTGTGTGTATGTGTGTTTAAGTTGTGGATAGTGTATTTAAAATGATGGGATTGGATTTGCTAGTGACTCTGGTGCACAGGTCTCCTGTAGCATTGAGGAGGTGCTGCCCTGCTCACTCTCAATCTTGTCACTTCTGGGGAACAGCAGTGAAACTGTTTGTTCCTGACAGCAGACAGCCCCACTGCAGGGCCATGGTTTCATGTTGCATTAAGTATTAGTGCTGTTCTTTCAGGAGCTATTATGCTGTGACATCAAAGATTTTCTGACAGGGCAGTTGTAGGTTAGCACTAAAGTTGTCTGCTGAAATTTTTAAGAATGGAATTAAATATATATGATCGAATTTAATATGAGATATAGGAAACTGCATATAAAATCCAGCTAGTGGTTGAAGAAAGTTGGAGGAATGATTATTTGATCTGACCTATTTGTCCCTTTTTGTCCAAAGCAATGTTTATTGCTTTTAATTTCTACAGAAAATCCAGAAATTTTGTGCAGCTGATCCTGTTCTGAAAGATATTTTGAGAAAAGGGTGGAAAAGGACTTTTATGAAATAAAGTGCTTAGCGTAGTCTCTGAAATGTATGGTGTAAATTAAGCTATGAACAATAATTGTAATGGCCTGACTTATTGCTTGCTGATAGCCTAATTATTTAAAAGGATCAAGATACATATTTTTTTAAAGTGGTGAGGAAGCAATTTAGATGGCTAGTAGAATCATACTAGTGATTTAAAGGTTTACATGAGAGGCAGAACTCACAGAATGAAGTATCAGAGGGTTAGCCATGTTAGGGTATCAGAGGGGTAGCCGTGACATGCATCTGAAGAAGTGGGTATTCACCCACGAAAGCTCATGCTCCACAATGTCTGTTAGTCTATAAGGTGCCACAGGATTCTTTGCTGCTTTCACAGAATGAAGATAAACTATAAATATTTGATTTGGAAGTTTATAGTTACTGTTCAACTTAAAGAGAAGATGATAGCAACTTGAAACAAACTGATTGTGTAGCTGCTCTGGACAAGACAAATATGTTCCTGAACATCTGCAGTCTAAAATGTTCCTGTAGATTTTTATGTAGTTAAATCAGCATTGCTACAAAATTACGATTATGTTCTGATGAGGCAAATTTGGCAACAGGAAATATCAAAATTAATGTTGGAAGTGCAAGTCTGAATATTTTTGACTAAGTTGCTAAGACATTTGATCCATACGTATCAGGCACGTGAATCACCTATTAAAATGGAAAAATATGTACAATAAAGAGCTTCCAACAAATAGTAATAAGCTTAACTGTGCTGGTTCAGTCATAAATGAGATACCAGCATCAATTTGCTTTTGAGGAATATAATACTGATTTTTGCCTTTTGAGACGTACATGAATATAATTAAATAAGGGCTTTAGGTGGCACTGAAAGTAACATTTGACACGTGAACAGATTTCTTGTATTACTCAGTATCAATCAATATGTGTGAAAATAGTTAAAAGACATGTATTTAAAAGAATTGTGCTATATATTTTATACGCACATTGAGACATAAAATGTACCTAAAGAATAGCTTTCTTTCCTCAGACAAAACTTTTTGTTTTGGTACAGCCTAAAATATGGGGCTTGATTCTGCAGCCTTACTCAATTAAGCCCATCTGTTGACTGCAGTGGTGCAGTTTACTTGATTAAAAGCTGCAGGATCAGGCTCCAAGTTTGTAGGATACTATAATGTGCTATTTATAATATGCTAATCGACTAAAATTGGTTACCCATGCTATTGCTGTACACTAGCTTTGATCTTACACAAATGTTTTTAGTTTATTCTTTATTTAGATTAAATTGCTTGACTTCTCCTTTGATTTTCCTGTATTGTAGAACACATTTTGCAGCAAATAAAAATCCCGTTTTATGTGAATGAACATTCAGAAATAGCCAGTTTAGGATGAAAACTAAACTCTTTTTGTTCGATGTGTGAAGCCTCTGGAATAGTGGCACTTGCCTCAGGTAATATTTACTGACAGGTGGTAACAGTGGAATAAAAATGTATCTAAGTCACTTTAGCTTTATAATCTCAACTCACAACACTTATATTCAGAAAGAAAAGCATGAGAGTTACTAGGGGGGCGGGAGGGGAGGTGCGTATGTCTCACAGAGGATAGTATTTTTTGTTTTTTAAATACAGATAAAATTCCACAATTGGTCAAACTTAAGAAGAATCACTTGTAGTAATTCTCATCTATGCAAACTTCCATCTGATAGGTGGATTGTCTGTTTTTTAAGACCAAGAAGCTGGGATCTCTAAGTCAGTCTGATTGTATGAATCATTTAGTCCTAAAAGTAACCAGACTTTTAGGAATTATGTTTCCATTACAAAGATTACAGCTTCTGAAATTATTAAATGAATATTTTGATGCTCCACTGCATATCTACTTAACGGAAAGGATTACTGAAGAGCCTAAACCTGCAAAACTTAGGTGCTTTTCAAATGACTTTAACAAGATGTTATGACAACTTGTTTATTTGAACTTTTTTGTACAACTTTAAGGTCTACTTAACTTTTTGATTGCATTTTATGTGAATAACTGCAAATACATATTTCTGAAAAAATCTAGTTAACTACTGTACCTGTAAAGCATTTGCTGTTGAATAGTTTTAGTAATCACAAAACTGTGAGATTATAGGTAGGGTTATCCTTCAATAAGATAAAGTTTAAGAAAATTAAAAGGCAATATACTCTGTGTGCAGGGAATTAAAGAGTGTCAGTTAAAGCCATGTTTTGAGAGGAATTCTAAGAAATCTGTTTATACTTTACAGAGCTCATTTGACTATTTTGGTATTCTGCTCAGTGGTATCCTTTCATTTAGCCTGTAATCAGAGAACTTAGGGGCTTTATGTTAAATTCAGGTATATGAGGCACACCAGTATGTCTGCAGTGTGTCCATCTTTGGATACATTTGCCTTTTTATGTTCATATTTCCAGCTTAGTTATATTTTTTTTCTTGAGGTTTAGAGTGGTTATTATACTTCAGAACAGGAAACAGTTTAGGAGAACATGTCAAAAGTTCTCTCATTATAGGACAACCTAGAATCCTTTCAATTTCCTGCGTAGAATTCCTGGTGTTTGCTGGGTAGCTAATCTTTCAGTTTCTATTTAAATAAATAGCAGTAGAATGAATTTGATAAGTATGCCACTAAATAGATCATATTACCACTTAATTTAGGTCTAGTGCTTAACAATTGGATTTGTTCCTTTTTTTTGTGTGTGTGACAGCATTCACATAAAGGCCAAATGGATACAGAAAAGAAACAAACAATATTATTATCTTTGTAACACAGCAGCAATTATGATTAGTCCATTACAAGTCTGAAGATGCAAAATTTCAAAATTATGTATGTAGATTTTTGGCAAATGTTCAGTTCTCTGGCAGGAACACAGATTGTTGATACTATTCTATACCTAAAATATGGTTAAATAACATTATTTGTCTGTCTGTGAGCAACAAAATCCAGGAAATTCAAATCTGCAATGGGACAGTCTATCCCTATTTTACACTGTTGGGGGAGGAAAATAAGAAGCACCAAAGCATAAGTTAATGACTTAGGGTCAAACTTAAGTTACAATTTCTTGACTTTTGTCAGTCTTCACAGCATATAAGTATTTTGGGGTAGTCATGTCCCAGTGAGCTACCCAACCAAAAGGCCAAGAGGCAGAGGAATTAGAAAAGCTTTATAAACCATTCCCAGACTATGGCTATAGAAATTCTAGCAACAATGCACCATCTTCCACCATGCTGCCTGTGCAGATTGCTGTGTCATAGTTCCTGGACAAACAGCAACAGTGAAAAGAAGAAGGTGTTGGTGGGAAACAATCTGGTACTGACTGGACACCTAGAATTTCAAATCTGTGAAACATTGCGAAATACACAAATTGGTCCACAGCTTTTGCTATCCAGTTCCAAGTCTCTGACTTGATATTCGAAGCCCTCCATGGCATTGGTCCTAGCTGTCTGCGAGATCTCTGGCTTCTGATGACAAGCATTTTCCTACAGAACAGAGAAACCATTGACCAGTAGTGACAAGTGTCATATGAGGACCAAGATAGAGAAACGTCTAGTACACACTTTAAATAATCTTCCATTCATCCTTGAGAGATGGGTACTTTAGGCAAATATGATTATTCCCATTTTGCCAATTGGGAAACTGAAGCTGGTAGGTTGAGACTTACTCAAACCCATGGATGTGGTCTGGGTCATAGCCAGGAATAGAACTCAGGAGATGTGACTAGTTTCCAGTCCTGTGCTTAAGTTAGATACTCTCTCTCTTACGTAGTATATCATAATGGAGGTAAGGAATGACTTATTCGTTGACATTCTGCATCGTTACTTTAAAAATGCAGTAAGTATGGATACACCTGCAGTTAAAATGTAATTGTACAGAGTGTATATTTTAGGCCTGTTGCTCCATTTTCAGGTGGAGGTCTACATTTCTGCATGGTTTTTGTTGTAGCACATGCCTGTTCATAGCATCACAGAAATGTAGGTCTTGAAGGGACCTCAAGAGGTCCTCTAGTCTAGGCCTCCTGTGCTGAAGAACAAGTATGCCTATGCCGTTCCTGACAGAAGTTTGTCAAACCTGATCTTAAAAACTTCCAATGATGGGGATTCCAGTAACCTATTCCAGCACTTAGCTATCCTTAGGCCTCGTCCAGACTAGGGGAGGAAAATCGATCTTAGATATGCAACTTCAGCTACGTGAATAACATAGCTGAAGTCGAATATCTAAGATCGAATTACTCACCCGTCCAGATGACGCGGGATCGATGTCCGCGGCTCTCCGTGTCGATTCCGGAACTCCGTTTGGGTTGATGGAGTTCCGGAATCGATGTAAGCGCGCTCGGGGATCGATATATCGCGTCTAGACTAGACGCGATATATCGATCCCCAGCAATCGATTTTAACCCGCCGATACGGCGGGGTTGTCTGGACGTGGGCTTAGAGTTGAAAATCCCCACCCCTCCCCCCAATATCTGACTCCCTTGCTGCAGATTAAGCTGATTACTTCTTGGCCTACCTTTAGTGGACATGCATTTGATTCATACTCAAGTGAAACTGTAGACTGTGTGTAGTGCATCTGCTATTTATTAGTGTTTTACTTCTACTGCTGCTGATTGCTGCTTTGCATGTCAAGTCATCGCACAAGTCCTCTTGCAGCTGCAGCTTTGTCCTGCCACATAGAATCCCAGATTGCAGCAACATCCTATGGTGAACAGGAATCTCTCTGGCGTTTGGCAATATTGTTCTTGGTTAACTAGCCAGGGCTCTCACCACCCCCACGCCTGGCTCTACTTCCAATTGCTTCCACAGCATGAGAGGCCTTGAATGCAGACCCCCTTTTTGGTAATACAATGAAGAAAGAAGTATCAGAAATCATCAGAAACTTATAATTTCCTGGATTTTTCTGCATTTGTTTCATCCTCGTTTCTGTTTTGCGATTCAGCTATATGTTCTCATCTTGAAAACAACATTAAGTGGAGTTACATGCACACACGCTGAGAGCAGAATATCCCCCCACAGTGTTTACGGCAACACCTCTAGGTGACGGCAGGCAGTAAGCTTTCTTTTTATAGAGCTCCAGATTACAGATCATTAGCTTGATATGGTATCTCAGTGGTGCAAAGTCATTTGAATATTTATTACCGTGCTTAAGACTTTTTCTTTTCAAGTGGGAAATAAATGTGATAAGACCCCTTTCTGTCCCCTTGCTTGATTTGCCAAAGCAGGAATACACGAAACTGACTCTAAATTGTATTTCTTTGAACCACCACACTAGAGAGCAGCAACTTGGACATATTAGGCATAAAAGTGTGTTGAGTGACTGATCAAGTCTGCAAGTCTGTTTAAAAAAATATTGTGAAGTCCAGCTCAAGAAAATGAGCTGAATTTTCAGACTTTGACTTGAATATAAGTGAGCTTTATAGATGTGTACTTGAATAGGGCACTGTTAGTTAAGCAAAGTACAGGTTCAAATGCCCTGAAAACTGAGCTTTGCCAACAGTCCATAGACTTTTAGAAATAGTAACAAACCAAACACTGTGTAAATGAAGGTTTTGGAAAGGAGACTATTACAATATGATTAGCAAGACATGAAAGGCAACAGCAGGCAACAGAGAGACTGAGGTGGGCTCCTGTATTTATTTTAAAGGTAGAATGTTGTTTGTGTGTTTTCATGTAGCTATTTTAAGATGTCTGTGTTTCACTTGCTACAATCACAGATTCCAGCTATGAATAATAGGAATCATTATATGTAGGTGTAAATGGTATATTGACTACATTTTTCAGGCTCTAACACACCTTCCTTGTTGGCAGTGGAAAGCAATGAATGAGACATTTTATTGAAACTGGTGCTTGTGGTTCTAATCAAAGGTCACTGGTTAGCACTCACTTTTCAGTCTCAGATTTGTCTAGATGTTTGATCAGGGGGCTGCAATGAAATTATTATGACAAAGACTTTGTACTAGGCGGTATCTGTCTGATGAAACTTTAAAGTCTTTGACACAGTGATGCTGACAGCATGTGAACGCTGAAAGAATGTGCAAGAAATGTTATGTCTTAAAAAAACCTTTACTAAGTATCATCTTCCTTTTGTGTTACGTTTGAAATCATTTCAGTTGCTATTAAGGTACCAGTGAAAAGGTGTTTCATTGATTAAAGGTGGTGTGTTTTTTTTTTTCATAGTGTACTGTATGCTTTAAGACAGTCTTCCCATTACTTACTCTGCTCAGTCCCTGCTGCACACAGCAAGTTCATTAACATGCAGATATGCAGCGATTGAAGTCAGGCTGCCTTTTACATTGGAGTTGTCTTGTTATAATGAGCTTCTCTTGAATGTTCAAAAATTGTTGTTACTTTCTAAAAGGGGTTGTTTGTGAATTTCATTAAATTTAATTCCATCTTCAAACAATTTCAGTATTGTTCATTTTACTACAATTAAAATGCTTTCTGATATTAAAAACTAATTTTTTTTCACAGATTCACTTCAGTTTTTAGGCAATGTAAGATGGGGGTTTGTTTTTATCACGAAAAGAGAAAAGCTGCTATAACTGAAGGATTCCATATTTTAATTGGTGCCCCATGTGGAAAACTAGAGAGCAAAAGTAGGTTACGGTTAGGTCTTATTGCTTTGCCTCTTGGACAAAGATAGACACCATTCTCCTAGGGATAAAGAGATGAAGTACATTACCATGACAGCTACCCACCACTGCCTCATTTTCTTTGTTAAACTAGGCCATGTGGGGGTGAAGGAGAAAAAAAAACCCACTGGTTAGGTAAGCCACTGTCGGGGGTTGGCGGGGATTAGACCCTTTATAGAAAAATGTAGTCTGTAGTTTACAGTATTTCTATTCCGAAAAGCTCAGGAAATCTAAGTAAATACTTGCTACAAGAAGGGAATACTGCCCCAGTCCAGTCCATCAGTTTTACATCTAAGTCTTCCTCCTTGTCCTGCTGTTTGTTCTAATGCTGATGGCTCTTTGAGACTCTTCTTAGAAAAGAATATGGCATGGCACCAAGGGACTGGTTCATTTGGTTTGGAGACTGTTTTAAATGGAGGTGATGCCAGATTTCTGAATAGCTATCACTAGAGGGAGAAGAGGCTGCCAGTGACCTTGACCTTTTCAGTTAATGGGGCTTCCATAGCTCATGAGAAGCTTCTACTGCTTCAGTGCTTAAAGATGCTCTAATGGCATCCTGAAGAGCTGTGTTGGCATTATCTATTATAAGAAAGAGTTCAAGAGGTGATTAAAAACTGACCTAGCTCAATGAAAGAAGGGAGCAGGTCAAACAGCAAGGCAGTGGAAACAGGCCTGCATCAGATATTGGGTGTAGGGTTGTTTGTTTTTGATAAACCATGCACCTGTTGTAGCTGACCTTCCAGGTCCATTCTGGGTGAATGATGCCTATTCACCTAATAATGGAATTGATATTTTTGGTTTGGACTTGCAGAAGATGCTCTTTAATTTCCAAGTTTTCATCAGGAAGACATAATTACATATGGAGCCATGTCTCCATGACATAACTGTGGTGATCGGGGACCTTGCTTAGCTGTAGTGTAGAAATATAGGGAGAGGTGTTCAATCCTGTTTTGGACAACTCAAGAAGCTCCATTCTGGCTGTGGAAGTTCCTAGTTTGGAAAGGCTCTAGCTGAATTCCTGGTATACCTAGAGGAAAACCTGGGGTGGATGGGATATAGCTGTACTTTCTGTCTGCATAACTGAAAGTAATTTGTACCTACTGTGGAATAAGATTTTATCTTTATACCAGCAAAAATGAATCTCCAGCCTAACCACCCCATTGTGACAAGTGGGAATTATTAAAATGGTGTAATTCTATAAGAAGTACAAAATTATTATCTGTATTATCGCTTATTTGGACTACTCAGAAGGAGTACTCACATGCTTAAAGTTTTAAGCTTGTGCATAAGTGTTTGCAGAATTGGGGCCCGAAGCATGTAAAAACTTATTAGGATCATCTCTGCCCATGCAGGATTATTCCCTCTAATAGATTTTTAGTGTCATGTACAGTATAGTTTTAAAAGTCCTGTGTCATGATGGGGGCTTTCATCACTTCCCTTGGGAGAATATTCCGTAGTAGTCTAATAGACTTCCCTGTCATTAATTTTTTCCCTAATATTTAATTTTTCCCTCTCATAATAGCATCACATTATTATTTTTCCTTAAAGCTGCCTAAATTATTCCTTTACTGATAAGTCCTCAATAATAATAATAATAATAATAAATAATAAGAAAAAATACACATAACTCTTAGAAGTTATCTTTAAAAAAAAAGAAATCCACTACAGTTTTGATTTATTTTCTTTGCAAACTAAGACACAAATCCCACAAAGAGGAATCACATTGAATTCCCATCAAAGCTGACTAGAATGACTTTTTTTCAAAGTTACTACATTTGAATGTGCCCTTTGAATACATTTGTTCAGAGTTTCCTCTAGCTATATAGAAATATCTGATGTCAATTCCATTTTTTAAATCAAGGTGTCTCTTGTATCAAAGGTCCTACTGAAGACGCTTGCAAATTGAAATTTTCTCCTTACATTATCCTTAGTTTCTCTATCAGTTCTAACCTGCCCACCTAAATTTTAAAGCTTATGTCCTCTGTAGGTGGAAAAACCTTCAAATGTAATTTTTGTTACCTTAGATAATATCTAGTGTCATTGCACTAGATTCTGCTACCTTTGGCCTCATCTTTTCTGGGGGAAAAAAAGGTGTGTTGATGCATTCTGACTGTGTTAGCTAATATTAATGTGAGTTAACAGATTAAGATAAACCCTAGGCTCCTCTCTACTTGTGAGAAAACAACAAAGTGCCTTGTCTTCACAAGGATTTATATTAGCTAACATGTCATATATTAGCTAACGTGATATGAACACACTTTTTTCCCTAGTGAAGATATACTCTGAGTAGTCCTACTGATATCAAATCAAACTAAGGTCAGTGAGACTTCCTGGGTGATTAAGGGTTGGAGATGGGGATCCCTAACTAGTGGTAATTCAGTTTCAGTGAATACACATGCCAAAAAATGAAGAGCCTGATCCTGAAATCTTATTCTTGTAGGTGGGCCCTTAGCATGTTGTGGATTCTTATGCCCATGTAGAGCCCTACTGAAGTCAAGTGGTACTCCTCTTGGGTTCCAACATCTCCCACACAGCTCCAGTTGCAAGACTGGGGCCTTAATAGATATGTGGCGCATCAATAATTGTTTGGGTATATTTGAATTTTTCTTTTTCGGGATTTCTCCTCCTGCCCCTCCCCAAAATGACTTTTTATATTTTTTTGAGATCATAAATTTTTAGCTTTGGCTTGTGAATTTGAGTTTGGATTGTCATTTAGACAGTCAACATACTGTGTTAAGGAGTTGGTTTTTTAAAAAATGTTAGGTTAAAAATATGACTTTTGGTTTTGGCTATTTAAATGGTTGCATATGAAACTTTCATTGAAGTAAACTTGTCACTGCAAGCATATGCAGTATCTGCTTGAAAATGACTTTATAGTTTGTTAAAATCAAATGACATTCAGTACGGATACTATGAAGAGAAAAATCAAAATAGACGCCTAATTATAATTACTTTTTTTTCCTGTCATTATATCCGTACGTGCAGAACAACTGATTTGAGATTACAACAGCACACTTTTGGTAGGTACAAAGGCTTTTCCTCCCCCACTTTTGAACATATGAAGGAAGTAATAGAATTCTCATACTTACCTAAGCCTGAAACTTCCTCTGTCAGTAGATACTTTACCTGAATTAATAAAATTTACAAATAACAAATAAATAGAGAGAAACTGGTGATTAATCTGACCCACATGAAATTAAAAGAAAAAAACAAACCATGCCTCAGGTGTTTGTTATTCTAATTGTTTGTAAATGACTGCTGTATTCTCATTAGCATTCAGACTTCCAATTCCCTAGTGTTAATCTTCCTACCCTCAAGGCTTTGTATCATGGTCACCCACCTTGTAACAAGGAAGGACTGGACACAATATACTTTAGAGGTATGTAAGCATTGCTCCTAAATTGACCAGTATTGAGAAAAGAGTTCAGTGAATTGCCTTCAAAAGTCGTCCCAGATCCTGCTGCCCCAGAATCTCCACAGACCCGCCCCATACAGTAGTGCAAACCAATATTTCATAACTATAGTTTTTGTGAGGGTCTCTGTGGTTGAACAGAGAAAAACAGAGTTATCAAATTGGTCCTAATCCTCCATAATAGATTCAGTGCTTGAGCCAGAGACATACTTCCACTTCCTCCAGTCCCTAATTCTGAGTCATTCTCAAATTCTGAGTCCTTTGCAACAAGCACAGAAAAATGAGATAGCACTGAATGATTTCTTAGGCAAAGGAAAACACTTTAAGATGAAAGGTTGGCTCTAGTAAATCCTTCATGGCTTGTTTGGATTAGTAGTCCATACTACCAGTTCCATTTATAGATGGGAAGTCACGTGCTCTTACTAAAATAGCCATTCTACCTGCCGTTCTCCAAATACACTCAGATGCAGACACATGTGAAAATGCAAAACGACATCAGTCCATAAATGGTTCTGTTTTCAGAATTAAATAATGATGTTGCATATGTCCTGCTAGTCCGCTTCAGTACATTATTGGAGAGATGGTGCCTTCATCCTTAAAAGGAATAGTTTACAGTGCTGAAGAAAATAAAATAGGTTTAATGTCAGACACTGATTTGCTTCAAAGCTGATCCTTCAAAAACCCAATTTGCACTGTGCTAATTCCAACGGCGTGTAAACACCCGTGTAAGTGCATGTGGGAAATCACCGGGGGAGGCATGCAGAAAGCAGTTTGTCTATGGGCATGGTTTGATCAACAGGGTTCTCAGGAAAAGCAAAACAAATGCAGCCCATGCTGGACAGGGACATGGTGCTCTAACCCTGTCAGCAATAACCTGATGAAACTTGCAAACTTGAGTGCCTAAAATTATTTTCCTAAATCCATTTTTAGACCCCCTCAATAGTAATGGCCTCATTTTCAGAGGTGTTACGCACCTACAGCTCTTATTGACTCCAGTGGGATCTGAGGTTGCTCAGCACCTCTCAAAATCAGGTTACTTTTATTTAGTTGTCTATATATAGATTTAGGAGCTAAACTTTAGGCACTCATGTTTGGAAATGTTAGCCAGTCATGTTTAGAAACAGCCACTGTGGTTCTGATTCTAAAATAGCTAGGGTCTATAATTCAGTTTACACTGCAATTTACAACCAAATCTAGGGATCTAGATACACACATGGTTCCACTGCATATGGCTGTATCTCTCTAATAGAACCATGTTGTAGCCATATTCCCAGATTTTAACTGCAGTATAGCTGTGGCCTTGATATGACCATTGAGGAAACTGGTTCAATCAGTTGGTTTATAATCTAAAACCTGTAGAGGAAGCTGAATTGTGAATATTTAAAAACTTTCAAAAGATTTTCCATAAGTGAGCCTGACCTTTGTAAATTATATACAACAAATTATTGACACTAAGAATTTGCCTCCAACACTTTTAGATTTTACATTAGGCTTTGTCTGCAAAATGTTAGGTACAGACCACATATTTTTCTGTTTTGGTTTAGGCTCAATCTGCATTACGCTTCATAGAGATATGGGTGATGATTAGCCCTTTCTACCATTTAATCTCTCTGGTTCCTTTGTAATTTGTCAGCAGATACTAATTTATTCTAAAGTTTATAGTGTTAGAGACAATTAGATGTGTTTCCTGTGGTTCCCCCTTCCTCTTTTTGGATATCGAGTCTAGCAAATGCACACAAATATGGGGAGGAGATGGAAGGGAAAAGAGCAATTTGTTGAAATGTAAGAAAAATGTGAACTACAAATTTGGTTAACTAAATTGATTAGCATAATTCCACGCAGCTCTGGAATTTTTTTGCCTAAACATAAAGAGAATAAAACACATTCTGTGTGGTCAAACCCTGCTTTCAAGAAGTTTTTCATGTCAAATATATTTACATGCCACTACTTTTAGTTTAACACTTTATCTAGGTTAAACTAAGGTTTTGGCATGCCCTGTAAACAGGAGAATACCACATAGTATATGTATCAGATATTACCAAAAAGAATTTTCCCTGACTTAAAATGCACAAGAACTTCCTAACCTTGTCTCTTCCAACGTTGAAATGGACTTACCTGTGTGTTTGTGTGTGTGTGTGTGTTAGGGATTTATGATGACAGCCTATCAAGAGGAAGGGGGTGGGTGAGACAAGGGTGTAAATTGCCACAAAGATTCAATTTTACACTTGTCAAATCAGTAGTAGGATTTTCAGTAAAACTTGCTGTGGAAGCACATACAAAAATCCTGTCAGAACCACGCTAGAGGTGGCAATGAAAAGACATTTACAGTCCTAAAAGCAGTGGCAGTGTTGCTGAACCAGGCCATGTAGTGGAGTAAAATCCAGGGCCAGACATGGCTACCAGCATGGCAGTGTGCAAATAGATGGAACATACCTCAGGAGCAGCTTTCCACAGGTAGATGAGAGAGTGATGAGTAGCTATGGTTGTCCGTAAATTTTCTATGTTTCCCTAGGTATGTTGCTTTCTGATAACAAGTTACTGCTTTCTAGAACTCTACTGGACTTTGGTTTGTTGTTCTGGACTCAGTGGGAAAAACACTGGACTTCAGCCACTGATTTTTTTTAAGTACTCTTGTTATATTGGAAAAGAATGTTTTAGGCAAATGTAATTTTGTTTTAGCTTACCTGCAGTTCTTTGTTTGCCAGATGGTATCCAGAAATGTTGATCCTGAGATCAGGCTTCAGGGTGTAAGGAAGGTAGGCGTAGGGCTGAGGTTACCACACTGTGGTAGACGTACCTTAGGGGTACACGAGACATCTCTGGGTGGTATGCGGGAGAAATTGTGAAATGGTGGATTTTTATATATTATTTCATTATTGCATTTTCATAATAGGCCACTAAAAAACTCTGTGGGAATTGGTTATGTAAAACATGTTAGTATATTTATTTCAAGGTGTACCAATGAGAATACAGATACACAGATGTACAAAGCCCTCATCTCCAATCACTGTACAGCACAGGTTCAGTTGCCCAGCAACTGTCCAGTCTAACTGAGCTCAGAACTTAGGGTATTTTTTCCAGTTGTGTACATCACACCATAATTAAATCTGTACGTATAGGTTTATGGAAATATGGACAGATGGCTAAAGACAGGTAGTGTTAAGAAGAACACACAAAAAAGCATCAGTGATGAGAAGGGTAGGGCAGCTGGTAGATCTGGAAGGGGTATTCAAGAAGTAAAGTTTGGGACCCGTGGTCTAGTGCAGGGGTTGGCAACCTGTCAGAAGTGGTGTGCCAAGTCTTCATTTATTCACTCTAATTTAAGGTTTTGTGTGTCACTAATACATTTTAACGTTTTTAAAAGGGCTCTTTCTAAAGTTTATAATATATAACTAAAGTATTGTTGTATGTAAAGTAAATAAGGTTTTTTAAATGTTTAAGAAGCTTAATTTAAAATTAAATTAAAATGCAGAGCCCCCCAGACCGGTGGCCAGGACCTGGGCAGTGTGAGTGCCAATGAAAATCAGCTTGCATGCCGCCTTCGGCACCCGTGCCATAGGTTGCCTACCCCTGGTCTAGTGGCATCATCTTGTCAGAGAAGACTAGAGAAAAGGCATGAGCCATTTCTCAGTTTATCTTTCATCTCTTGAAATCATTGGACACCATTTAAAAATAAAACTAAAATACAACTTAAACAAAAACTACATTCATCTTTAAAATATTGAAAATTTTATATTCCATATATACATGGGATCTTAACTAAAAATCTGCCCAGATTTAAAACAAGGCCGAAGGAAAAACACAAAATTGGAGTTCTTGTAAATGTTGGCCTTCTTTAACATTAAACTGTATAAGAACCGTATTTTAAGTAGGATGATATATGCAAGGGAATTATATATGACAAAAATAAAATACTGGATTCACTAGAGTAAAAATATCATATGCACACTTGAGGTGGAAACCATAAAACCCTATTGTTCAAGGTAGGGCACAGATATAGCTCACACTTAACAGGGAGCGGTTGAACTGGTTTCTCTTTCAGACTATTGTGCAAGGATTTAATATTTTCTGACTGTTTGACACCGTGGCTGAATTATGCCTCTACTTTCGCTTACCATCAGGATTTGACTAGGGTGCCTAACTGCTTCTAGGTCATCATGATTTGCTATTACACTAATGACAGGAATTACTAAATATCTTTGCCACCTTATTGACCATTTAAAGTACTTAAAATGTCTAAGTGCATGCATGCTTTTAGGAGGTTTGTCTGGATCAACATTTTAAAATACAGTTAAAAAGAAACAGTGTAGAAATTTTCAAGTCAAGCCATTATTTATAGTATTATTTTTATAAGAAGCAACCACAAAAATAATCATGTTACTGGAGCCAGAAGCAGTATTTTGAAATGGTAGGATCTAATGTATGAGGTTATTGCATATGAATGGAGAGATATGCTATTGCAATGATATATTTTTATTACTTGCTTCTGTTTTTATTAAGGATGATGAAAACCTTGTGTCTGGCCCTGTGAACAAAATTAATGTGACCTTTCATGTGACCCACCTGTTGGGCTTTCACAATTGATAATAGTAACCTCATGTTAGGGTGATCTGGAGAATAACAGTGTGCCACCACCATAGAAGATAACATTTGTGCTTCTGTAGTTTGAATTTGTATATATATACAGTTCAGGCATGAAATTAAAGAAAAAAATGTTATCTAACAAAATATTTTGTTAAGGAAAAAATATTATTGAATAGCATGTTCTAGACAAATGCCTGTTTTCAGGGGCTTGCATCTTAGCTATACAGTTGGCCAAAAAGGCTACAGATACTCAGAAATTTTTTAGCTAATTGTATCATTTGTGTTGGGGGTGGGGAGGGGTAAGGGGGATGCAGGAATCCAACTTGCTATTTTTAAAGTTCCCAGAGTGTGGAAAGTTTAATAATAATAATAAAAAAAGTTAGGAGGTGTAGATGCATGTTTTGCCATCTCATTTACTTGTAACATAGGAAAAAATAAATACTGGGTATAAAGTCAGTAATATTAATCTCTTTTGAGGGAAAATGTGAAAAAAACAAAATGGTTCTAAATGAGATTATTTGTACATGTATATTTATGTCCTGATTCTCCAAACACTTAGACATGCCAGTAACTTTACAGATGAGTGGTCCCAGTGAGTAGTTCTAGGGTGTACTTGGGTAAATATGTATTTTGTCTCTCACTGGGACTACTCACGTGCTGTGATGGGGCAAGGCCAGATGGCTACAGTAAAGTACTGAGAAACAGGTATGTTAGCCCCAGGCTAAACAAATCCCTAGTACCCTGGTAACCAAATGGCAGTTGCTCCAGGTTAATCAAGGCACCTGGGGCCAATTAAGATATTTCTAGAAGGCAGTAGAGATAGCTACTTTAATTAGAACATCTGCAGCCAATCAAGGCAGGCTAATCAGGGCACCTGGGTTTAAAAAGGAGTTCACTCCAGTCAGGCAGGGAGGAGCCAGAGGAGAAGGAGCATGTGTGAGGAGCAAGAAGCTGAGAGTGAGAGAGTGTACTGCTGGAGGATTGAGGAGGACAAGTGTTATCAGACACCAGGAGGAAGGTCCTGTGGTGAGGATAAAGAAGGTGTTTGGAGGAGGCCATGGGGAAGTAGCCCAGGGAGTTGTAGCTGTCATGCAGCTGGTAAAGGAGGCACTATAGACAGCTGTGATCCACAGGGCCCTGGGCTGGAACCCGGAGTAGAGAGCAGGCCGAGGTTCCCCCCAAACCTCCCAACTCCTGATCAGACACAGGAGGAGCTGACCCAGACTGTGGGTTCCACAAGAGGGGAAGATCACTGAGGTGAACAAATCTGCCAATACGCTCAGGACCCACTAAGGTAGAGGAGGAACTTTGTCACAGTGCATAAAGTTATGTGCATAAGTGTTTGCAGTATCAGGGCCTTGATTTCAAAGGGACTTTTTGCACGTGTTTTTGGAGTTCATGCGCAGCTGCTGGATTTGATCAACAGACCAGAAAGGCTCTTTTCCTTTGGAGCCCTTACGGTTTACTTGGTCAATGGTCTGCAAGCTAAAAAGGATTTACACATTGGGTCAATGATCCATGAAATAAGAGGGATTTCCACAGTGTCTTTCAGTGAGGAGTTACGGTTCAGCCAAACAATATGCATTTTCAAAATGAACATGTGCCAGAATACATGCTTGTCAAAGTACAGTGTAACTGCTGCATTGGAAAATAGTGTCTAATAATAGAGTCAGTATCCAAATGATGTATAATGCATGTAACAAAAAGCTTGCAATTTCTGCCTATGGTTTCATTTTTCAAATGTGCCACTATATAAGTTGTACACCCCCACACGAAAAACAGATGTACTTTTACCCTAAATAAATCAATAAAAATTCAGACCTAGTCCTTAAGCAGTTAACCCAATAGGAATATCGGTAGTATCCCATCCCTGAAATCCAAGTATACTGTTCCCACCTTCCCTCTTCCAAAAAGCTAGGTAAATAGATGGCCCGTACAGCATGCCCTGAAGATCAGCAGATTCTGGCTTTGTTACAAGAAGAGTTGAGTGTGCTTAAATGAAAATGTCCTGCCACCAACCCTATCATGGTTAAACCATGGGACTGTCAGCTTGAGTGCCTCCTGATAGCAGCTGCTAACTTAGTTATAACATGGGGAGAGTGGTGGCCTACTCAGTAGCAAGGGCCTGATCAAAAGCCCCTTTGAAGTCAATGGAAAGATGGCTATTGACTTAAATGGGCTTTGGAACCGGCCCTTAATTACAAGGTATTGAACCAGCCAAATAACAAGCGTCTTATTGCTTAATTGCATACAGTGGTGACCTTAAGCCTACAACCCCTATGCAGATTGCATAGGCCCCTTGGTTTCCAGCAGCCCCATGCCACAATCAGATCCTTTAGCAAAGCAGTGTCTCAGATTCTTCATCCTTTGTATCATCTCTTGCCTTAGGCTTCTGACTTGATAAGATTCAGTTCAGCTCCTCCTCATAGCTTCCTGTGAGCTGGCTTGTATTCTGACAGCTTTTGCTAATAGATATCAGAGCAAAGGCTACTGCAGGAGTGAACTTGGGGCGGGGGCGGGAGGGAGATATATTTATTTCGAGGGAAGGGTCTGCAACTGCAAAGTAGGCTACATAGCCTGTTCATAAACCCTGAAAATGCCCCAGGACCAGCAGGAAGCCAGGCCCATCCACGAAGAGGCCTGTGTCTCTGCATGTGATCCGTTTCAGAGTGACTCCATTCAAGTTGTGCTAGCAGGAACTCTTTGGCTTTAATGGGAGATCTTCACTGCAGAGGAGGCTTTACAGGAAAGGCAGGGAAGCCTGAAGCTGCATTGTCTTGTCTTAGTAATCTCCCCAGGGCCATTAAAGGGGAATGTGAGGTGAGTCCCTCTTGGTCTGCTGTCTCTTCCCCATCCTGCCCAGTCCCTGCCCTCTCACGCTGCATGAATCCCCAGATGTGTGAGAAGGCCTTTTGGGGGGACACTGCCACAGAAAGGTGACTGTTCTCTGTGCAGGATGGCAGAGGGGGAATGATCCTATCAGGGCTGCCCAGAGGATTCAGGGGGCCTGGGGCAAAGCAATTTCGGGGGCCCCTTCCATAAAAATAAATTGCAATACTATATTCTCGTGGGGGCCTCTGGGGCTTGGTGTAAATTTCCCCACTTGCTCCCTATCCCCCACACGGGCCCTGGGAAAAATAAACCTTCCGCATCTCGACACAAACCTAGTTTTGAGAGAACTTCTTTACAAGGTATCACTGGTTCTCAGCATCAGCTGATGCTAAAAGGCACTAAAGCTCATTAAAAGGGTTGGACAAATATTTTTCGTCAAAACTTTTTTTGGATCGAAAATTAGGGGTTTTTAAAAAGCATAAAAAAATCACGGACAACGTCTGCTTTCCCTCAAAATTTGTTGTGGTTTTTTTAATTGAAAAGCTGAAATTAGTCTGCCAAAACCTGAACATGGTTTGGGGTTTCAGAAGTGTGTGGCCAAATATTTGCTGCTTGCTGTGTTTGATTGTTTAAAGAAACAATAAAATTCTGCTTAAAAAAAATCCAAAACTTTTGAACCACCTCAGCTTGTGACCAAATGCCTGAGCCCATCCAGTCAGAGATTTTTCCAGGTTTCTGATACTCTGCTGGCTTCCTTGACTCATATCTGTCTCCATAACTTTGGGTTCATTTAGGTTAGAACATAAGAACAGCCACACTGGGTCAAACCAAAGGTCCATCCAGCCCAGTATCCTGTCTACCTACAATGGCCAATGCCAAGTGCCACAGGGGGAATGAACCTAACAGGTAATGATCAAGTGATCACTCTCCAGTCATCCATCTCCACCCTTTGACAAACAGAGGCTAGGGACACCATTCCTTACCCATCCTGACTAACAGCCATTAATGGACTTAACCACCATGCATTTATCCATTTCCTAGAAACTGGCTCCATGGGGTCCTTCACAAACTGGAGACAGTTACTGTGGGTTTATCTTTAGTATAGCTTATGTACATACTCTACAAACTGAGTATTTGAACTTGTTCCAGAATCTGGGATGAGCCTATGTTGTGAAAACTGAAATGCTCAAAATAGCACATGCATGTGAATGGACACAGGATGCTAAAATTAAATTAACCCAGTGGTTCTCAGACTAGGGTTTGGGACCCCTAAGGGGGTCATCAGGTTATTACTGGGGGTCGTGAGTTGTCAGCCTCCACCTCAAACCCCACTTTGCCTCCAACATTTGTAATAGTGTTAAATATATAAAAAAGTGTTTTCAATTTATAAGAGGGGGAGGGGTCACACTCAGGTTTGCTATGTGAAAGGGGTCACCAGGACAAAGGTTTAAGAACCACTGAATAAACCCTTCTTAAGCCTCAGGGAATGCAGGGGTGGGGGGGGGTCTCCCTTGGTAGGGTTGGGAAGGAGCTAGATGGTGTAGGATATTGCTCTTCTCATGTGATCCCTCCCTCTGTGGCTAATTTTAAATGAAGCTACCCTCCCCTGACATGAATCTCCCTATGGCATTGAAATTAAATATAGACTATAATTTGGCATTTGAGAAGTGAAAGGGATGGTAGCCCTAATGGAAAACCTAACAGCCTGGCTCTTCTGAAAGCCTCAAACTGCTGAATGAGCTTTAGGGTAGGGAAGGCTGTGCCTCCCAGACAGCCTGGCCCTGCCCCCTATCAGATTCCCACCCACTTCCTGTCCCCCAACTGCCTGCCCCCCTCAGAATCCCTGACCCATCCTGCTCCTTGCACCCTCACCGTCCCCCAGAGATCCCCCACCACTTCCCCGGGACCCCACCCCTGCGCCCTGTCCCCTGACTGCCCTGACTCCTATCCACCCCCCCGCTGAATCCTGACAGACCCCCGGAACGCCCACAATCCAACCCCCCCATT
This sequence comes from Gopherus evgoodei, assembly GCF_007399415.2. Taxonomy (NCBI): domain Eukaryota; kingdom Metazoa; phylum Chordata; order Testudines; family Testudinidae; genus Gopherus; species Gopherus evgoodei. The sequence continues at coordinate 107,396,473 of NC_044325.1, read as the reverse complement.
CCCTGTCCCCTGACTGCCCCTTGCCCAACCTCTGCCCCCTCCCTGTCCCTGGGACTCCCTGCCACTTATCCAACCCCCAAAGCCCTGGCCTCTTACCCCTGGCTCCCCCCTCACCTGGAGCCTCAGCGCATCCAGGACTGTCCCTGGACAGCTGCACCCCGCTCAGAGCTGCATGGTCAGGGGGTGGGGCTGTGAGCTCCAGGCTGAGCTGAGGGAGCTCAGGCCCCACTGGAGCTCGCAGCCCTGCCCCCTGACCACGCAGCTCTGAGCGAGGCGGAGCTCAGGAGCCCTGCCAGAGCCATGCTGCAGAGCTGTTGAGGCTCCTGGATGTGCTGAGGCTTCGGGTGAGGGGTGGAGGCGGGGTCGGGCTGGGGCAGGAGCCTCAGCCGTTCTCTTGGAGGCCCCTGCGGAGCCCGGGGCCTGAGGCATATTGCCCCACTTGCCCCCCTCTGGGCGGCCCTGGATCCTATTCCTTACATAGGACTTTGAGCAACTAAAAATTTACCATGGTTTAGCTTGGACAATGAGTGAGATGACATGGTATTTTCTTTGAACATGAGGTACTATTAGCACTGGCTGCAGCCAGCCATACTGTAAGTAGGTGATGTGTAAGCTTCCTCTGCTAGCTCTCCTTTTTCCTGGACTGCAACATCTCCTATTTCGCTTGGGGACTTCTCTTAAAGAGAGTGTCTATAGTGACAGATTATGTAGTTGGCTTCACTCCTATGTCCTCAAGCACAAAGACATTAGGAAATTTCAGACCTATTTTTCAGCAGTGGTGTAGCTACAGCTGTCTAGGCTCAATTTTTCCACCACTGGTAACTGCAGAGCTGCTGTGCACTGCTGTTGAGCAAGTATGAAATTTTCCAGTATAGACAGACTATGGGAGAACAAATTGAACAACCTTCCTTTCACAGGTTTTTGATGGACAGCTATTTGGCTACGGTTTCCCTTTTGGTCTGTAGATGAGGCCTGAGGTTGGGGTCAGGAAAACCAGGGAAGGGCCCAGATCTGTATGTGCTTTTAACCTCTCTTCCTTGGCTTTTGCCTTTACTTGTCATATCATATTTCTGTTTAGATTGTAACTTTGTGTGGCAGGACCTGTGGCTTAAATTTTCTAATGACTAATCATTTTGGGAGCCTCAATATTTGAGACACTTTTAAGGGGCTTGATTTTCAAATGGTGGGTACTCTGCACTTTCTGAGAGTCTGACTTCTATAAGGTGTCTCAAAATGGGTAATCCTTGGTAACTTTTGAAAATTTAGGCCTATGTCTTTTATTTGCCTTTAAGGCAGGGGTAGGCAACCTATGACATGCATGCTGAAGGAGGCACATGAGCTGATTTTCAGTGGCACTCACACTGCCCGGGTCCTGGCCTGGGTCTGGGGGAGGCTCTGCATTTTAATTTAATTTTAAATTAAGCTTCTTAAACATTTTAAAAACCTTATTTACTTTACATTAAACAATAGGTTAGTTATATATTATAGACTTTTATAGAAAGAGACCTTCTAAAAATGTTAAAATTTATTACTGGCACACAAAACCTTAAATTAGAGTGAATGAATGAGGACTGGGCACAGCACTTCTGAAAGGTTGCTGACCCCTGCTTTGAGGCATCCAGTCATAATAAAGATATCAAAAAAGCAAACTGCACATTGGCATTAGTTTAAGCAGATAAACACTACTTCTTTCCACACAAAAATATACCAGTGTTAGGTGAAAATTTTAATTTAGTGATTTTCATTTATTGGAAATATTTCTATCAGCCATTCATCTAACATTATTAAGTGTTAAGAGGAGGATGTTCTCTCCAGCTCTTTTCCCTGTTGTGTCCTTATTGCAGTAATTATCAAAACCATTTGAAGAGTTTAAATTAAACTTAAATGGTTCCCCATAGAATAAACAGAATATCTCACCTGTGAAGGATGATTACATTTTAAAAATTTATTATAAAGAAAGGACCTTCATAATTCACAGGTCTCCTACTTGTGTTTCTCATGAGGGTGAAACCAGACCTGTTTCAGGTCTGAAAAGAAAATCTTACTACATCTGTATCATTGGGACTGAAGGGTAATTGTTAAAGTTTCATCTTGATCATTCATCTTGGCACCCATTGCTGTTTTTTGCTGTTTTATTTGCTGAGCACTGATGATGGGCTGGGTGTTGTGCAAAACATGAATGAAGACTGTCAAGCTGTCTAGAGTAGCTCACGTGTGTTAGTGCCAACTTCAGGACAGATAGTCAAGGAACAGGACACAAACTCCAAACTAGTGGTATATTCTATAGTGAAGACCCACTAAATTGATGGCAAAGTGCTCTCAGGTCGACCCTGGTACTCCACCTGGAACAAGAGGAGTAAGGTAAGTCGACAGGAGAGTGTCTCCTGTTGACCCAGTCCAGTGTAGACACCACAGTAAATCAACCTAAGCTACGTTGACTTCAGCTACATTATTCACGTAGCTTAGGGTGACCAGATGTCCCGATTTTATAGGGACAGTCCCAATTTTTGTTTTTTTTCTTATATAGGTTCGTATTACCCCTCTGCCCCCCATTCCGATTTTTCATACTTGCTGTCTGGATACCCTACCGTTGCTGGAGATGCATAACTTAAGTCGCCTTACTGAGGTAGTGTACACATAGCCTTAGTGGATGGTGATAGCTTAAAATTCTATTACATCTTTGTGAGTATTCCCCCATCCCCTCTCATATGTGGCTTGGGCTGTGGCCTGGCTGTTTGAGCTGTGATATCTTTCTGAGAATTTCACTTAAATGTCTTACCCGGACAAGTCTAATTGATGCCAATGAAAATGGAGAAGCAAAGCTTGCCCTCTGCTCTTCTGCGCCTCCAGTGTCTCCCTGGCAGCAAAACCAAAGCAGATCAGCTTTACAAGGGAGGGCATGATTGCAGAAGGGCTGTACAGACGGAATGTGGTGTAGCTCATGAAATTCAGTGCAAAGCCAGAGGATTCACTGATAAAAACTACTCTTACCTTCCTCACAAGCCTCACAGAGCATGTGTAATGACTATGGTGGGTACTGTGGCCTTCAGTCCTTCTCTCCCTCTCAGGAATTATCTAGCACATAGACAGCTATTCAGGCTGGGTGAAGGTTGCAGGATTGGGTCCTTCAATGATAATAGCAATTAGCCAGGCTATGAAGAGGCCTACATGCTCACCTATTAATAATTTCATTAAATGAAGTATTCACATAGTCTCATATCTAAATGTTTTATGCTTTATTTATATGTTTAAAACCACAAATTTCCATTTATTTCTAAATGCTGAAAACCCTTTGTTAGTGGCCTGAAATAGTTTTGTACTTTAACCATATGCTGCCATTGTTATTTCTGAGATTTCTTACACAAACTTAGCTATTTTCTTAATGTCAGTTTTATTTATTTATTTATTTTTGCTGCCTTTAGAGTAGTATATACAATGGACCACTTGCGTATGTTTCAGTTGCTATTTACTGAATGTTTCTTGGGACACATATTGCTTGACTGACAAGTTCAACCAGCCTAGATAGTAAATTTTTCAGCAGTTCAGAAAATACCAAGGCCAGAATTTTAAGGGGATTGCTAATTTTGTGTGCCTTAATTTTTGGTGCCCAATTTGTAATACTTTAGGCATGATTTTTCAGGCATAAGGTATCTCAAGCTAAGCACCCAGAAAACTTCTGAAAAATTGGCTGCATTAATTTGTGGGGGAATTATTTTTTTAGTACCTACTGCCATTTGGTGCAATCTGGTATATTCCAAACAGCAAAATAAATTGCTCTTAACATGTATATATGAATCAGTGACAAAACTCATCCCAGTCAGGATTGGTTTAATAACAGAAAGCAGGGGAGAGGGAAGGAAATCAACTTTTTCAAGGGAAGGGAAATTTCTCCTTCCCCATCCTCTATTCAGAACCTGCTTGTACTACTTAAGATCTTCTGGCATACTTATTTTTCTGGCACAGCATAAAGTACTTATTCTACAGCACCATGTGTACTTAGGGTGTTCTGTCTACCATATACTCTGTTACAAGAATTTTATTGTATTATTCTGAGATTCAGCTGCCTAATAATTTTTTTTAACCTAACTTACTAGATCTCTCTTGCATTTGTTCCTCCTTCTTTGCCTTCCTTAACTTTGCCTTTCTTTTTCTTGAAAAACTTGGGTATCTCTTCTTCTTTCATTTTCAATATTCTCTCTCTCCTCCCCACATTCCTTTTCTCTAAGTTGTGCTCTCTCCTTTCACAGGGATTCAATGGCTTTAATGTTCCTCATGTATTCCTGATAGTTTGTATGAAACACAGGATCAAAAAACCAAAGCCAAATCTGCAATCCTTGGTCTAACAAAATTTACACTGGCTTGAAAGGAATTTTTGCCTTCACAAGGAGAATGGGACTTTGCTTCTAGACTTCCTTAGGCTTTCCGTACCTTAGGAAATATTTATACTCGTGTTTTTCATTTGTTGAGCAACTTTTTATTCGGAAATACTGCCTGTGCATTTGGTCAGTTGTGAATGTAGAATGTGGATGTTTGTGGCAAGTCATTATATAATTTATGGGTAGAGAGCTGTTAACCACAAAATTACAAAAAATCATCCACCGTCATATGGATGAACTGGCTCAGTTTTATGCTGTCTGTCCATCTAAAGGGCCAACGAAGTTTCTGTTCTGATCCAACAGTCAAATAACTAGAAACATACAGTAAAGTCTACTGATGCTTGAACATGAACACCACAATAATTTGGTGAGACTGATATGGCTTACTGTAACCTGATCATTTCTGGATCAATTGATTCTATTCTAGTTTAATTTACCATATGATTGACTTGAAGCTCTGAATTATAGGAAAATATCCACACTGAGCTTAGTTAAAAATAGCTTTGTCACTTCAATATAGCTGTTGTACAGACAGAGAATGAGGTAGATGCAGCCTGAAAAATATGAGAGGAATGGAGAACAAGCATCCCTCTTCAGATTAAATGTGTTTTGCTATTGGCAGACTTCAGTGTTTGAAGCTTAGAAAAGGCATTGCGTACTTTCTTGTACTTTGTATTATAATTACCTCTTCGGCAAGAAGAGTACAGAATATAGCTGAATGGAATAGTTTACCACAAGGTAACTGCAAATTTTAGCCATGTGGGCTGTGCCACTCAGGAGCTTCTCTCTCTACCCCCCAAATAGCAGACTGCCCAATTATTTAAAAAACTGAGGATTTTGGACAGTTTAGGAGTGTTAGCATCCATACCTAAGCCTTGTAGGCTTGCAAAGCTTTTCCAGTTCACTGATGCTAGTGCCAGCATCCTATGGTTCACATACAGCTCTAATTCTAATTGACTTGGCAGTTATTTCTTAAATGGCCTGATTTTACATATGATTAGCTTTTAATTCTTGGATAACAATACAAACTGCATGAATTATATTACTACAAAAAGCACGTTAATACACAAGCTATGATTCACACTAGCTACTAGAATGGAAGATGGTAGGCATAAGTGCAAATTCTGCTCACCCGTGTGCAACCCCTTTGGCTTCAGTGGGAGATGTTTGCATTATATCACAGTCTTTTGAGGGAAGAATTTGTCCCAAAGTGAATAGTGAACCTGAACATACAGGATGTAACTAAGGACGAAAACAATGTTTCAGTGAAAAGCAGCCTTAAGGATCAAACCTATCTCCATCTGTCTTTTGTATACAGGTATTGATGGACTAATCCATGGCTGTGAAAGGCCCTAGAGACACTTGAACTGGTGCGTTTCTGCTGTGTTGGGGAGGATTTGGGAAACCTGTGCCAGACTTCTGCCCTCCTTTGGTGGTCAGAGTGAAGCAGGCCAATGTTTCTGCTGCTATGCACATACACTAGCCTTTCCTTGCTCTGATTAGAGTGGGGTGAAGAAGCAGCCATGCCATGGCTTCATGACCAAGAAAGAGAATTCCATACCCAAACCCCCATGCCCTGTGAGATCCCTCCCTTGGTCAAATCTGGGAACTCAGGCTTAGTGGGCAGGAAGAATTTAACTTTTAAAACGTTCTTGATGTAATGGTCTACTATACTAAGTAACTGGTTGTACGGGATTTGTTTCAAAAATATGTTGAAAAGAGTCACCAGGTTTACAATAGAAGTAGCACAAATCACATAGTTACATTTTCATTGAGATGCTCTGTGATAAGGCGATGTTTGAATGCCTGTTTTTATGGCTATTTGGGCAGACGTTTTTAATTCCTATGGCATTTGGTTCTTTTTCTTTGACTCCTCTCTGGGCTGATGCAACATTGTTGCATCATGATGTTGGATAGGATCCTGAAGACACAAGATCAGGAATGTTGCAGTGCTTATGCAGGGAAACCTTGGCCCAGCGTATCCTGCTAGTGCCTTTCCCCCTTTAAGTTCTAAAACAGGTATAGATTTTATGAAATGTTGGCAAATGGCATCAGAAAATCACGTTTAAGTTTAGACAATGAGCAGAATATGGCTCATGTGAATTTGCCATTTTGCACATCTCTTATAAGATCTCTTAACCATAATGATAAAACTGAAAAAACGTAGAAAATAAGTAAGCCACGTACTTATTTGATCTTCAAATTTTGATATTAGGGAATCTGCTATGAAATTTTTATAAAAGCAATGATGTAAAGTGAAACTTGTTTTTGCAAGCAACTGCCAATGGCTGAGATGGATTTTTTTTTTTTTTTTTTTTGGAATGACACCCAGTGAGATGCAACACTCATGCAGTCAAATATTTGTTTACTTGCTCATATATTACATTCTGGCTGTCTCAAAGCTTATTTATTAGGATGGTTACACTCTAATTTTGGAATGTAATTTTGCAGGTTGCCATATACATTTGAGATGGTGTATTAATCCATTTTTGTACAGTGGCAATTATTGTCTAAGCACCAGTCTGTGTTAGTGAGTATGACAGGTAACCATAGCCTGTAGTTTCAGCTATTGCAGTGATAGTCTTAGACTCCATTTAGTTGTGGAACTATTTTGCATTTCCACATTAGGGACTCTGTTGATGCTGAGTATAAAATAGTCCTAGTAAGGATTCTTAGGTACATTAAGACTTTTGCCTGCAGTCTTCATTTTATTTATACTTCTGCTAGCAGAGCCAAGTAACTGTTGTTTCATTATATGATGTTTTGTTTTGGACATTTTGTCCAGATTACTACTTTTTGAAAAGTCTTGATTTTAAGTTTCTAACTCCAAGCCTCGTACATAATATGGTACATGGTACAACCGAAAGTGGCCAGTGAAGCAAAATGGCCACATTTTAGGCTTCTGAATCAAAGTGGGAAAAATCCCATGCATTAGATGTTGTTGTTCACATAGTGCTGTTGCCATCAAATGCTAAAGTTCTTTCCAGTGGACCAACAGCATAACTGTCTTCTCTCTCATTCACGCTGTTAATGTTCAACTTTTAATCTAAGATAAGATAATTTGTTTTATTTCTGTCTTTTTTTTGGAATGTATTTGATCTCTGAGCTGCTGATGCTTTTTCTTTTTTTTTTTTTTTAAGTTCTCCTTGGTTAGGGCTCAGCATATTCCTTTATGTCTACTTTTCTTTTTTCCAGCATCTTTTCCAGTGATTTAATCTCTCTCCCACTATCTCAGATACAGTCTTGTCTGTCACTAATAAGTACACTACATTCATGTACACTAGGAAGCTTCATGCCAGCAGAGTCTGCATGGGCCAGTTAGTATGGAACACCCTGATCACATTAGAATTTACACCCTCTAATGCTGACTAATGCACAGAGTAGATAAACCCTTAATGTCAAGATCACCTAATCTGTCCATTTTGGCATTGGCCAAAGTGGTCATCTATAGTTCTAGTAAGCAGAAGTTGTTGAGACTGGGGGGTTCTTGTTTCAGTGGTACAATATTAAGGGTACTCCTAATAATGTGTCTCCAGGCAGACTTACATCAGCTGGAGACTATAACGCTGTAGCCTTTTGCAGATTAATGGGCACTTAATGGAAGTCTGTTCTCAATGTCCTCAAAAGCAACGTGAATTTCCAGATTTGAGACCTTCGTCCTGTTTTATTGATCACTATTACTTTTTATTAAAGTCAGCTGAGTTCTGTTTTTTCTTTTTATCTACACTTCACAGGGAATGCTGAGGATAATGCTCTCGTCTCTTAAAGGTTTTGATTTTTAGTCATAAACTTTCCTGAGAGAAATTAATAAAATAAATGAAGGATAGGAGATCTTCAAGAAAGATATTTTATAGTGTGTTTTTGTGGTCTAATCTGTGTTCTTACTGTCTCCATCTTTTCTAGTTCTTTTTGATAACTAAGAGCCAAAATAAGATTGAGTGGGAGATTATGATGCAATGGTCTCATTCTGAATGTTTTGCAACACTTCTGGCTTCTGCACTTGTAATATTTTGACTTCTGGTGAATTAGTAGCTTGATTTCAGGGCCAGACATCATGAAGCAAACATAGTTTTGAACTTAGGCAGTTCACTTCAGTCCTTGTCATCAGCTTTGACTGAGTCACTATTCTTTGAATCCTCATTTTAAAGAGGAGGAGAAGAATAACCAAATTGGCAATGGGAGTTTTGTGTGTGGACGTGAGGACAACAGCTGACTTGTCAACATTGTATTTGCCAGAATATTCATGTTAGGTTTCTGTTTTACTAGAAGTTGTCTGAGTACAAGCAGGGTTCTGGTGAGCTGAAATCTCCATTTGAGGCTTTGGCAAGATGATGTCTTCTTGGAGCTGCATTGGCAATTTTCTTACGGAAAAAAAAAAAGACTCAAGAGTCTACCAAATGCAAGTGCCAAGTAAAAATGTTTTCCATATTTTGGTAATTGTGCAGAGAGAACACCAGATGGTTCCGATGATGAAACTCTTTTGGGTGGGAACATCAAGGATCTAGGAGAGGTAAACTCCAAAGATCTCTAATAATCAAATTCTATAGCTGCATGTTTTTCTATCACAGTGGAATAGGCAAATTCAGAGACAGGGAGGGAAGAATCTGGATTATAGCAACAATGTTAACATATTAAATATTGCTTGTTTTTAAAGATTTATCCAGCTTCTTAGTATGGACCTGAGAGATTAAGAGACTCACTGTAGCCAATACCAGGGGCTCCGAAAATGATTACGCTCCCAAAACAAGAATTCTATATAATGAACACTCTATGTGTTGGTTTAGTTTAAGCAGTTTGCTTGTTTCCATCATGTTAAATTTCTGTTCACCTTAACAGGATGTTTTTAGCATGCCACTTTGTTGGCGTTCCCTCTCTTGCAGCACCAATATTCCAAAGACTTTTTGGTCTAATTAAAGAAGCACCTCACCAAGGTATTTATTGTTTCCTACAGCTGGTCTGACCTGGGTAAGAGTGATGTTCCCTCACAGAAGAATTGCAGGGACATAGACTGACCAAACTATTAAATGCGGAAGAACAAACAGAAAAATGAAAGTACAATAACAGAAACATACAGCATACTTGTTTGAATGCTAACGGGTAATTTACTTCATTGAAATAAAACTCTGTCATTAAAGACAAATTCTTGGTTGATTCTACATGCTTCTCCAATGCTAAAATTTGTTTCCAAGAAATTCCAGACAGGCCTAAAGGCTGAATATCAAATGTTTGCCTCTCTCAATCATATATTAGTTTATAATAGAGCCTTTTGTGACTACTGTCACCTTCTTTTCCAGAGACGTAGCCCTTGTTCTTCACTTAGGGCTCGTTGTGCAAGTTATGTTCTGTAAAACAAAGATCATACTTTTAATGTTGTCACACCACAGTGAGGAACAAAACCAAAAATACTTTTGGGTCATGTCTTCAGAGCATGTTATTTAGTCTGCCACAGCAGAGGTTTGCTGCAAAGCGTAGCTGTTTTTTCCAGGTATGGGAGTGGGTATTGAGTAGTGCATCAGACATGATGGATGGAAGAATCTTTTGTTGGCATTGAGCCAATTTGTACTTTTGTGTGTATGTAATATGATTTTAAATTTTGTACATGCACTGTCAGTATAGTACAGACACTGTTCACCTCACTCTGAATGATGTGGTTTTATATTTTGTTTATTCCTAATACCTTTTACTAGCATTCTTACCTGCTTTGCAAAATTTTGTATGTTTTTTATCCAGACTCTGCCTTTCTTGCCCACAGTGATTAGTGCCTTATTCATGTTGAGCAGGCTATTGATTTTGAAGAGATTACTTGTGTTAGGGCACTGCTCAATTGGTGAAATTTTCTCTTGTGCAGAGGGCCATGTAAGGACTGAACATTGCTTAAATACGCACTAAGGGCGTCAAAATATGGCTGAGGTGGTGCATAAGCTTTGTGCTGGTCCTCTGCACTGGTGTGAATTTAATCCAAAGTGAATATGGGTCTTTAATTGGTTACTGTTGGCAAAGTGCTTTGAGATTGCTATATATGTGCAATGTGGTGGTGTTAGTTATTGTGATGCAATGAATTATCAGAGTTTTAGACGCTCCATAAGCAGAGTTCTGAAAATAGCTATGGTTCACAATGGGGGGATAGCTCAGTGGTTTGAGCATTGGCCTGCTAAACCCAGGGTTGTGAGTTCAGTCTTTGAGGGGGCCATTTAGGGATTTGGAGCAAAAATCTGGCTGGGGATTGGTCCTGCTTTGAGCAGAGAGTTGGGCTAGATGACCACCTGAGGTCCCTTCCAACCCTGATATCCTATGATTCTTATCACAGTTAGAGGACAATGGGTGAAATCCTAGCCCCATCTAGGTAGATGGGAGTTTTGCTCTTGACTGAAGTGGGGAAAGGATTTTACCCAAAGTTCCAAACAGAGTGTCTTACTACTTCTGAGAGAACGAGAGCCCCAACATCTGATATGTTAATTCAAGGGATCAGATTCAGTCACATGGAAGAGGATGTCTAATGACATTTGTAAAGTGCAAAACCTTTTTATTTAGGCTGTAGGTTGTTTGGGGCAGGGGCAGGGACAGTCTCTCACACAGTGTTCATACAGTGCCTAGCATAATGGGGCCCTTATGATAGGTGGCATCTTTAGGTGCTATTTTATGAAAGTCAGGCCCAAACAAAGCAAAGGACTTGATTTTACTTGAAAGCAATGATTGTTTATCACTGCAATACCTGAAATTATAATAGCATCCATTAAAGCTTTAACCAGAACTTTGTAGGTTCAGCATTCAGGCAACAGAAAAATAAGCATTGGCAAAAGGGAAAGTTCTATTAATGTATATTGTGCAGCTGAAGAAAGACGGTGATAAAAGGCTTCAAAGTGCTTTCTTTCTTTGATTCTCTAAAGACTTTTTTCCTTCTACACAAATAGTTAACTATCCACTGCATTCCCAAGGGATGTGTGTGTGCCAAAAAGAGGGCAGGGTCACCTGCAAAAAGAAATATTTCTTGCTCAAGGAAGTAAAGTATGCCTGGTTAAAATAAAATAAAGAAGTCAGAAAAATTTACAGAAAAGGAGGGATACATACATTGTACCTGCCTGGGAGAAGTTATAACTTGTACTATAATCATTTATGTGGGATGTTGCTGTACTGTTTACTCTGGTATTCATTAAAGTAAAACACCCTCAAATTCCACAGCAATAGCTTCTTCATCTAGCACAACCAAGGAGAGATTCTTCTTTAAGAAGTTTCTTTTTAAAGAAACACAAGTTTTCTATATATGTTGCTTCCCCCCCTGCCCAATTTTTCTTTGATTTTAATTAAAGCACTTACAGTATCTGATCATAAGAAATTTCATGCTGATGTGTTACTTTGAAACTTTTTTGTTTGCTCTACAGACTTATGCTAAGTTTTTGTGTTGTTTTAAATTGATGTTACGATTACATTTTTAAAATATCATCCTTAAAACTCCCAGTAGTCACCACTCTAGCTGTCAGCTTTGCATCAATGCTTGCCAATTTCATACTGGGGACAGGTGCTGGTAGCCTGGGGCGCACTGATAGCAAGCAGTGCTAGTAAGTGCCTTCAAATGCCTGGAAGATAGTTTTATAAGATCTCATACAGAATCTAAGAAATATCCCCAATTAGTTTTCACCATTTGTTTAAAAACTAGAATCTCTAATTTAAATGTTTGTAGTTTAGGCTTAGTGCTGTAAAGTGCTGAGTTCTTTCAATTCCCAGTAAAGTCAATGAGGGTTGAAGACATTCTACACTTTGCTGGATTGGGCTCTTAGAAAATACTACAAAAATCACGCTTTGAATATGTGGCCAGTCTTCACAGACTCATTCAAAGCATTTCTTCATGGCCACTTGTTGATGAGCTATTTAAATATTTTAACCTGTTGAATCGTGAGGGTCCATAAGTGGTTTTGGATAGTTTGAGGCTAGGGAGAAGGCCCTTGTTGTGCTTATTTGACAGGTAATATTGTCTTCCAGGAATTCTAACTCTGGCAAGCATGCATCAACTCAGTTTGCAAAAATTTCTTGCACTGGCCAAGGCTGAGAAGATTTAGAAAACCAGAATTCTTAGCTAATGAACACCAGGAAGAAACATGCTTTTGATAGGATTGCATTGGTGAAATTCTACAGAAACAGGGGTTCTGTTTGGATAAGTCCCCAAAGTGTGGATCCCACTCTGATTGATATCATTTTCAGGTGCAACTGTCTCCTTCAGTAACTATATTTTATACCCATAAACCACAATTCTCCACTAGCTGAGGAGGAGATGGGGCTGAGAAGTTTCTACTTTTGGGGGGTCTGGCAAACTCATTTGCATGTTTTTCCTCTAGATTATTTTTTTTCCTTCAGCAGACGGATAAGAGCAGAAACTTGGCTTAATGGTTTGTTTTCAGGTTTGACTTCCTGGTGATGGTCACAAGAGCAATGGCCCACAGGGCAGAATGAAGAGCAGTGTCCTTGCTGATATCTGTGTATACCATGTTTTCAGTGTTTTCAGACTCACGATATATGTAGTAGTTTGGATTCCATGTGGATGAGCTGTTGAAATGAAAGGTTTTTATTTAGCTGATTATCACAAGAAAGCTTATGCGCGTTTGAAGAATGATTAAAATTTGGACAAACAGGCCGTCTTCTCTAGGTCTGTACTATCAGCCAGGAGAAATCTATTTCATAAACAAGAGTCTAGATGGATAGTTAGAATGTGTAGTCTCTTCCTTTTTTTAAGACTGGAGACTCCAGTTGTATTTGTGTGTCTCATAGCAAAATATAAGTAAAGGGGTGACATGGAGAGGCATTTTGTCCTTCAGGCACTCTCTGAAGTTAGACCCCTAGTGCAGCCACGCACGCTGAGATTTTAAAGGATTTGGATACTGATTCTCATTAAAATTTATGATAACTGAATTGCTACGATGGCCTTGAAAATCTCAACTTCAGAGAGTTTTGGGCATTGTGCACCAGAGGATCTTCACAATTTCCTGGTATGACATCCAGCACTGGTGAGAGTAAATGGCATTTTTTTTATAACATTCTTTCCGAAACAGATTTTTCAAAAAATAAAAAACATGGACTTGGAGATAGAATGCAACACAGACATGGCTTGCAATCTGCTTGGGTTCATCTGGGCTCAAGGTGTGAGTGAATCTTTAGGTCTTTTATTTTTATTTAAATCCAAACTGCTTCATCTATCTTTAATTTTTGGTTTTACTCCTGGGATCATTCTGTGCCAAAAGATTAAAAATTCTGCAGACAATATTTTAAAATTCTGCAAATTTTATTAGTTAAAATAAGACTACATAATCATGCCAGTTGCAGTTATTTTGGTAATTAATTTCAAAATACCTGTCAGCAATGTCTGTAACAATACAGACACAAACAAAAAAATCCACCCAGGAGTAGAGAGTTAAAGAAACCCCTATGACAACCCAGTTCCTGCTTCTCTGCCCCATTTTCCCCCCACCACCCTGTGCCAGCTGGGGGCGCCAAACACCCACAACCCCTCCCCCACCCAGAGCCCAGCCACGCCCCCCCTTGCCCAGACATCCCCACCCCCAGAGCCCAGGGATCCAGAGGGAGAAATAGCCTGATGCTCCGCCCAGGCTTGCATGGAGTTTCCTGCATTCTGCCCTCTCTTTCCTTCAGGATATGCTGGAAACTCCAGCTGCCAGAAACCTGCTAGCTTCCTCCCTCTCCTCCCTGCAGTGTCTTCTATGTGTGATCTGGGCTGTGCTGGGTTGAGTGGCCCCTAGTGGCAGCTAACAGCATTGCAGCCCATTTCTGTGGATGGAAAGGAAATTTTGCGCGCACAATGTTAATTTGTGCAAAATTCTGCATTGCGCAGTGACACAGAATTCCCCCAGGAGTCTGGTTTGTGAGGTCTGAAGAGCTGAGACATGGAGATTCTGCACTATTCTGGCCTTAAAAGGGAATTTTTTCAGACCCTCTACGTGGGGGTATGCATATCCCCACTTTGCAGTTGTAATTATCTGCACTTGCGTTTTAAACAGGGTAACATCTTTGCATGCACAAGTGAAAAACCCTTGTGAAAATGTACCATAAACCTCTCCATACTAGGCAAAAACACAGCATATCTTCTGAACTTCAGTTTTTGCATGCAATAAATGGAACCCTCACATTTTATTTTACTGACCACGACTCTGTATCATTCTTGAAGCTATGAACTAGCAAGAAAAATCTAGTAGCTGAAACATTTTTTTTAATTTTTATTCTTCCCCCCGTCTTGAGGCCCTTTATATGTTTAGAGGAGATCAGTTACAGTGGACGTTAAGTTATCCAGAAAGTGGTACTGCAGTGAATTTTCATGGAATATTTACTTTTAAAGGTAGATTAAGTTGATTTGAAGTAGGTTCAGACAAATCAATATGATTCCAATCTGTTGTATAATTGAGTTTTAATTTTGTCCAGTTCAGATCTCATGAAGCTCATTAAAGACACTTAACTGCATGTTAAATGACAGGTTTGAGTAAAATTTTATACTCTTCACTGTCAGGTTGCCATGTATCTGTGTTTGATAAGAATATGACTGGGTGAAAGAGTACATTCTCTTTTAAAATAAAGTAAGCCATGCCTTTAGCAAACATATTTCAAACATCCTTCTAAATATAAAATAGCAGAAAACCTGACATATGGTTCAAATTGACAAAAAGAGTCAAACAGTCTTTAACAGTATATTGATTTTAATACCATTTATCAAGAAAAATATATTAGGCTATTAAACTAACACAATTGGTGTATGTGTTGCTGTTTTATATTCCAGTAGCACCCAGAGGCCCCAACTGAAGATCAAGACCTCATTGTGCTCGCACTATACAACCTCAGAGTAAGAGTCAGTTTCTGCCTCAAACAGCTTACAGTCTAAATATACAAAACAGCCTAAGACTATGTGTACACTATAGGCACTACAGTGGCACAGCTGTGGTGACGGAGGTAGGCCACTGTGGTGTGGCGATTTCCTACCGCAAAGGAAGGGTTTTTTGGGTCGTTGTAGGAACTCCATTTCCCCTGACGATGTTAGCTAGGTTGATGGAAGTGTTCTTCTGTTGACCTAGCTGTGTCTGCTGGAGGTTTGTTTGGCACAGCTATGGCAGTCATGGAGTGCTGTGGCTCTGTTGACCTAAGTGTGGGAAGGGAAACAGAGGCACAGAGAGGTGAAGTGACTTGCCTAAGTTCACACAGCATATGAGGGGCAGCACTAGGAGTAGACCCCAGAATGCAAATCTGCAGCTTGTGCTAACTATCGTAGTTCCATTGACTTCAATGGAACTACGCAGTTTTCGACCTCTGAGGATCTGTCTCTGATGCCCTATCCTCTGAACAATGCTTCTTCTCTGAAACCAGCAATATCTATGTAACCTGCCCAGGGTAAAATCCAGACTCATGAGTAGTTGTGTCCCCCTGCCCTCTAAGCTGGGGTGCCGTTTCACTACTTCGCTGCTGTAGCCACCACTCCATTCGGCTCACCCACTGAGCCTCCAAGTGTTAGTCATTCCCAGCTACTTTGAGTGAGTGCTGCAGCCATTCACTCTTGAATTACACTGGAGGATGATCCCAACGTGCTCCCAGTCCCAGATATCTTGTACAGCCCAGGGCTTCCCTGGACTATATAGGCTTATATAAAGTTAATCGTTTAATTAATAAAAATGATACTCATACTCCTGCTGTCCCAAATAGAGTTTCCCAGACACTTCAGTTCAGACACACTGAATTAGATAAAACAATACAACAAGTTTATTAACTACAAAGAGAGCGATTTTAAGTGAATGCACATAATGAGGCATAAATGTCAGAATTGCTTACAATAAAAATAAAATGCAACTAGTATGCCAGGGGTGAATTCAGGAGTACAGATCATCACAATCTAGAATAACTTTCCAGATACATTTCATACCTCTCTGAATTACAACCTACTAGATCACTATATTAAAGAATTTGCTTATATTCAAATAATGAATCACATTGCTTCTTGGCAGTTTGGCTGAAATCAAGTGTAATTCAAATAATCCGTCATGTTTTTCAGGGCTTTATCATTTTGCCACATAATCTGGATTTGTGATATAATTTGACAAAACTCATTCTGGGACTAATTGCCCCTGTGTTCTCTTAAAACATACACACTTTCCCCATCTAGAAAAATTGATGTGGAATTGTTAATCAAAGAAATACTGTAGAGATTTACTAGTTCTGGATGCTTTTTCTGTTTGCTTAAGCATCTACTTTTTTTTTAAGTGAAATTTCATATGTCCCTAATTTACAGTGTGGATGAAGACCATTTGGAGTTTTTAAAAGTTATTTTAAAAAGGCAGATATATTAACATTTTTAAGTTGGTTATTGGGCAGTGCACAGTAACCTTTGATCAAAATTCCTTTTAGTACCTGTATTATCCTTCTGAGGACTATATGTTATAAAATTGCATAGTAAGCGATCCTTAATTTGGTATCTAGCACTTAGATCCTAAACTGATTGGATGCTTTATAGGTAGGCAGGCAAACAGCAGAGAAACCTTTATGAGTTTTCTACTGAGGACATAACACACGCTTTCAAAACTGCATATGCATTTACATAAGAGACCATACGGAGTTATTATACTCTATATCAATTATATAATATAAGCCAGTGATCTATCAGTGGTCCATACAGCCTTTCCTGGCTAGTAGAATTAAATATTTTAAGAACTGTGCACTGGGACTGGCAGAGGATCCTTTTCCTAAGAAGTCGTTTGCAGAATTAAAGTTTTGGAGAACTACTGTCTATCTAAGGTTCCCGTATGAACCCCATTACTGTAGTATCTGAGCACTTCAGTCTTTAATGTATTTATTCTCACTACACTGCTTGCGAGGGAGAGAAGTGCTAGTATCCCTGTTTTACAGATGAGGATCTGAGGTACTAAGTAATTTCCTAAGATCATGCAGGAGGTCTGTGGCAGACTGGGAACTGAGCCCAGGTCTCCAGAGTTACAGGCTAAGGTCCTAATCACTGGACCATCCTACTCCACTATGAGACTATGTTTACACTGCAGCCTATGTTTTCATAACTTTCGTTGCTCAGGCGTGTGAATAAACAAGCCCCCTGAGCAACATAAGTTTAGCTGGCATAAGTGCTAGTGTGCACAGCACTGTTGGTGGGAGAGCAGGGCCGGTGCAACCATTTAGGCAAACTAGGTGGCCGCCTAGGGCACCTAGTGGTTGGGGGCGCCTGAAAGCCCCCTCAGGTGAGGAGGTGGAGGTGAGCTGGGTGGGGGGGGGCGCGCAGAGAGGGTTTCCTGCAATAACGAGGGGGGGGGGGTTGCACAGGGGAACTGCTCCCTGCCCCAGCTCACCTCCTCTCTGCCTCCTCCGCTGAGCACACAGCCCAGCTCTGTAAGTCTCCTCCAATCACTGCTGCAAGCCTGGGCAGGGAGGAGAATTAGAGCAGCGCCGACATGCTCAGTGGAGGAAGCGGAGCCAAGGTGAGCTGGGGCGGACTACTCAGGCAGGCTTAGTTTCCGCAGGAGGTCTCCCCAGGCCGGGTTAGCTGCCGGGGGAAGGGAAGGGGGGAAGTCTCCCCAGGCCGGGTTAGCTGCCATTGGGAGACGGGGGGGAGAGGGGTTAGCTGTCGTGGTGGGGGGGGGTAGCTGCTGCGGCGGGGCTCCCCTGGTGAGGGGCTGAGTTAGCTGCCATGGGGGGGGATGGGTTTAGCTGGGGGGGCGTGCAAGGTGGAAGTTTCACCTAGGGCGTGAAACTTCCTTGCACCGGCCTGTGGGAGAGGTTCTCCTGCCAACATAGCAACTCTGCTTATTGAGGTGATTTTATTATGTCAACAGGAGAGATCTTTCTCGTTGGCACAGAACAGCTACACAAGTGCTCTTACAGCAGCGCAGCTGCATCAGTACAGCTGTGCCGCTATAAGCTCACTAGAGTGGACATGGCCTAAGTGGGTTACAGATTGCATAATGAAACATAAAACCAGCGTCTCTAATGAGTCACTGATTTTTGGTATCTAGCAGAGTTCTGAATTTACGTTACTAGGGTCATTTTGAAGGTGGTGTGCCAGGTTTCCTTTGAGGACAAGGACTGAGAGGTCAGATATGGAGTGATTGTTTTTTGAAAAGTGTTTGCCCATGGGTGATAGGATCTTCTTATTTTTACTATGTGAGTTCATTTGAGGGCGTGGCGATTGTCTAGTTGGGAGGTTATTTGAAGGCCAGAAGAGCGGGTATGGGAGCCCATATGGAGTATCATCAAACTCTTACAACCCATACTTGATGGGGACCACATCCTGGAAAAAATCTTTCCTGAACCCTCTCTTCTAGCAGTCAAATAACTCCCTAACCGCACCAAGCTCATAATAAAAATCAAGCTTCCCACAGACCAGGACACACCAACTCAAAGCAGCACCGGACTCTGCCACAACAACAGATGCAAAACCTGTAGCCATATCTCCACTGCTAGAGTGATGAATCCCGCAATGATTAATCAAGATCCATGCTTCCTATTCCTGCCTATCAAAACATGTGATATACCTCATCTGATGTATCAAATGCCCCAACAATGATTTTGTAGGTCAAACTAGACAATCACTATGCTCTTAAATGAATTCACGCAGGAAAATGATAAAAAACCAAAAACATTGTCACCCAAACACTTTGTTCACAAAAGAATCACTCCGTATCTGACAACAATTGTGGACTCAGTAGAGACACTGGTTTTATGTCTCATTACAACAGTCTGTAGCCCACTAAGGCCAGGTCTATGCTCAGAAGTTAAGTCGATCCAGCTATGTTGTGTGAGGTGCTGAGGAACATAGTTAAACTGACCTAATCCCCATGTCGGCTGCATTAGATTAATTAATTCTTCTGTCAAGTTAGCAACAGCCTCTTAGGGAGATGGGTTAACAATGCCAATGGGAGAACCCCTCCTGTTGCTGTAGGGAGTGTCTACGCTGATGTACTACACTAGTGCAGCTGCACTGTTGTCACATTTCACGTGTAGACAAGCCCTAATTTTCTGTCCTATAACTCCTTATGTGTAATCTGTTCCACCTTGTACTGAGTTGTGACACTATGATACAATAGGTGGTGTGATCTGACTATTCTTATGATAGATCATTTTGTAACAGTTTCAGTTATCAGGAAGAAAAATCAAGTTGAGGATTCTTTTGGAAGGCTGAACTGATGATATTTAGACAGCAATGAAGTAGGAGAATTTCAAAAGGGAAAGTCATGAAGTAAACAACACTTTTCCGTAATGGATGGAACTGTACCTTTGATGGCTTGTCTACAGGGGGACCCTCAGGAAAGATAAGATGAATTAGCTAAAGGTGTGAAGTTTAATGTGCATAAGATAAAGCACGTTAAACCGCAGTGTGGATGTCTTGTTGAATTTGAAGGCAAAATTGTTATTGTTTCTCCAGTAGATGCGGGTATATATTTAGAGGGTAAGATCCTGGTTGCATTGATATCATTGGGATTTTTGCCATTGGTTTAAGTGGGACCTTGGATTAAGCTACAGCAAACTAAGACTACTTTACTACTTTAATGTGTATTTACTTATGTGCACTAACTTCACACCTTTAGTTAATTTTGCCCTAACTTTCCTGAATGTCACGGTGTAGACAAACCCTAAGGGTATATCTACACTGCTGCTGGGAGTGAGCCTACACACTCATGCACGTGCACTAAAAATAGCTGAATGCTGCAGCACCCCTGGAGCTCAGGTGAGCCGTCCGAGCTTAGATTCACTGGGTAGGATGAGTCTGAGCTTGGCTGGATAGTTTGAGACTTTGCCAGTGCTGCAACGTGCACACAGCTATGTTTACCAAATGTAAGCAGGCTAAGGCCTTCTCTACACTTAAAACGCTACAGCTGCACTGCTGTAGTGCTTCAGTTTAGATGCTAGCTATGCTGATTGGGAGGGGGCAATTCTTCCATTGGCACAGGTAACCCATCTCCCTGAGACGCAGCAGCTAGGTTGATGGAAGAATTCTTCCATCGATTTTAATGCTGCCTACATCAGGGGTTAGGTCACTGTGGCTCTCTCTCTCAGGGAGATGGATTTTTCACCCCCTCCCCCTGCCCCCAAGAAACAGAGCTATAGTGATGTAAATTCCTAGTGTAGACCAGGCTTCAGACTAAACTACTTTTCCTGTGGTGGTAGCAGAATATAAGCCAGGTAAAAGATTACAAAGAGAGAAGGTAACAGAATTTCCCTCATATTATGTGTAGGGAAGCGTCCTATGAATAACAACGTAACTCTGTTTAATGTCACTTCCAGACAGTCTGGGAAGCATTGTCGATACCTTAGGCTATGTCTACACTAGCACTTTTGTTGGTAAATGTTATGTCGCTCAGGGGTGTATAAAAACCGCCCCTCTGACCAGCATAAGTTACACTGACAGAAGCGCCGGTGTGGACAGCACTATGTTGGCGGGAGATGCTCTCCTGCTGACATAGCTACTACTTCTTGTTGAGAGTAGTTTATGACAACGGGAGAGAGCAGCTACATGGGAGACCTTAATGGTGCAGCTAGGTCTCTAGTGTAAATAAAGCGTAAATAAAGCATCCTTCACTGACTCGTGTGGAAACTCTGCCTTTTACCTCAAATAAGTAAAAATCTAAAGAGACATGGTAGATGTAACAGAACTCCAACTCAGAGGAGCTTAACACAGTCAACTTAGTGCTCCCTTCATTTTTGTTATCGTGATTATGGCCTTGCATATGTCATTACTGTTTTAATTGTGCAATTTTGCACATACAAAGTGTGAAATTATGTGAATCTGGCCCTAAATGTATACCTTCAATGTCTGTATTATACCTTTTTCTCATCTCTTATCTTGCTGTAATTCTGAAAATAGGTTTTTAACAGTTGTTGAATGGTACATAGTTTGGTCCCAGCAGCCCACAATGATAAGTCACATTCTTAAATGACGTAACGATACCATGCTTTCTTCTAAATAACTGCTTCCATTTTTTACATGCAAGCTTCTTTGGTGCTGACTGATGGTTGTCTGCAGAAAATTCACACTCCCTGTAGAATCTGGTTATCTTAGAATGACCACGGTCCTTTATTATTATTGAAAGCTTTTATTAAATGAATACACTCTCAGCTTTCTGTAGAGAAATGTGGTGAAATCATATGTTAATACAAGCTATTTTCTACTTGGAATTACTTAAGCTATTGAAGAGGAAGAGGGTTCACTTACAAAAAAAAATCCTGTTTTTGTTAGAAGTTTCTTTGTTTGCTGATATTTATAGTGATACTTTAAGTATTGTGGGCTTGATCCTGCAAACTTTTACTCATGAAAATAGTTTTTCTTATGTCCATGGTTTTATTTGCAGGAGTATGGTTTTGCAAATAAAGCCTGACATTTGTAAAGCAAATTTCTCAGAAAGTTTCCTGGAAATTCTTGGTTGTATATGCATCGCTTTAATTGAAGTCAGTGGAGATGTGCTTATGCCTTTGAGGGTATAATTTGTCCTAGTAGTCTTTGTATATACAGTCTCTATATACAATCTCAGCCCAACTTAAACCAGTGGCAAAACTCTCATTGATAAGAATGGTGCTAGGATTTCATCCTATAAATATATAAATTTATGTATCTACTGGAGAAATAATAAACTTTCCTTCAAACCAGGCCCACTGAATTTTGGTGTTTTCCTTTTTGTTAGTCTGGAATTCTGTACATCCCTCCTGACACCTAGACCCGTAGGATATATCCACACAGCCTGCAGCAGTGAGCCTCCCAACCTGGGTCGAAAGACTTGGGTTTGTGGGGCTTGTGCTAGTGCGCTAAAAAGAGCTGTGTGGACAGCGCTTTTAAGTTGTGGCTCAGGCTCTGAAGGCCACCCACCTTCCCAGGCTTCAGAGCTCAAGCCTCAGCCCCAGCTGCAACTTCAGAATGCCGTGTGCACAGCTGTTTTTAGAGTGCTAGTGCAAGCCCTGGAAGCCCGAGTCTATTGACCTGCGCCGAGAGGCTTACTGCTGTGGGCTGTGTAATCGTACCCTTATCCTTTTCAAGGACAACTTTTATCTGATTGCCATTTGCCCTTTTGTAATCCCTCATATTTAAAAGATGCCACTTCGGCAGGCTTCTTAGGCTAGGATTATCCAAGGGGACTAAGAGAAGTTATGTACCCAGTTCCCATTGACTTTCAATGAGAGTTGGCCACCTCACCTCCCTTTTGAAAATCCCAGCTTTAATTTTTTGTTCTTCACATTTCCTGATGTTTTAACTGTAGCGTGTTTGAACTGTTTTTATTCCCTCTCCCAATATGTTCGCAGTTCACAGGGTGCTCTCAAAATGTGTTGTACTAGCGAGTGTGCTGTGGTTGTGGCAGGTGGATCTAAGCTCTGTACAGTTCTACTGCATTGCATTGTCTGCTTTCTCCTTTCCCTGCATGCTAGCCATGCCCCCCCATTGCATGGTGATTGCTGCTGGTTGGGGCATTACAATGCCATGATTCTGGAATTGATTGGTATGGTGCAAGGTCCTTTCACTGTGGTGTTTATAATTAAGGGGTGGGATAAAAGAGTCAACAGAAGAACTTTATAATTTATTTGATTGGTTTGGGGAGCAATGGGCTTTAAATATGGAGCACTTTTTGAAACGTGCCTGAATCTGAGCGCAGGGTTGGTTTTTTTTTTTGGTTTTTTTTTAAAGCTTCACTTCTGTCCCTTAGGGGGAAAAAAAAAAGAACAAGCTAATCTTCAGTAAATATGCTAGCAGCTTTCCGAAAAGCTGTCTAAGAATAAGCTCAGACATCAGTTTGTACAGCATTCTGACTACAAACACACATTTCAATTAAGTTACTAATAGGAGTAGTACCATAAAAATCAATGGGAATGCTTCACTGAAGAGGAACTTTATTCTTGTGTTTATGCAATGACCATTCATTTCAGTCATCACCTGGGCTTGAACCAGAGACCTCTAGAGCTGAAACACAAATATCTTGTCTGGTATGAGGCAGCAGTGGCAGACTTATGTCCTCTATGGATGAGCTACAGAGCGGAGTGCATATTACACATGGAACAGTGGGTTACCTTGTCAAGTCTATACTACTTTATCTAATCAATAAAAATAAATGCATGTTTTAAAAAATATATTCAACATGGGTTTAATATTTGTGATGTTAACTTTCTGATGATGGGGAAAGATTGTTTCCCTTTCACAGCTGCATCTTTAGTTTTTTGATTGGAAAAACCAAGTAGGAAAAGAATAAGGGGCAATGCTTACTGGTAAAGCATTTCACTACAGATACAAAAA
This sequence comes from Gopherus evgoodei, assembly GCF_007399415.2. NCBI lineage: Eukaryota > Metazoa > Chordata > Testudines > Testudinidae > Gopherus > Gopherus evgoodei. The sequence continues at coordinate 107,372,842 of NC_044325.1, read as the reverse complement.
GAAAAAGTCTTGAAACCACTTCAGTTAATTAAGTCATGAGATGAGTTTTGTATTTGCAATATTGTTTTTCTTTTGATCTAATAACTATGCATGGTAAAATGAGTCATGATTTTAGTAACTGTCTCTAATTTTCCTTCATTTAAAGTCAAGGTACTTTATGTTTTGAATTTGCACTGTAAATAAGTGTTCCATAGTCTGGAGTGTTTTCACTATTGTTACTTATAGTCTGGTTGTACTGGTAGACTGCTGCTACATTACTGCACATTTAGTTGATTTACTTTGAATGTATTATATGGGATGCACTATTTTACCCTCACATTTCCTTGGTTAATTTAGTAAGGGAAAAATCATTTTTTTTTATTATTTTGTATGATGTACGAAATATAACAACCTAGCTAAGATGAAACCATTTTGAATAGATTGGGCTGTTTATTTTATTTTTTTTTCAGCCTGACTAGCTGCATAATGGTGCAGCCTGCAGCTGATTGCCAGTTTTGAGGTGTTATCTGAACAACAACAGGCTTTAATTTGCTCAGGATCACTGGACACAGTTAGCCCTGTTCTGTCTCTCACTTACTTGCATTGTTATAAACATTAATGTTTTTACATGCATATTTCCAGGCTAAATTTTTTTCTATAGTTTTAATTTTAGCTGAACTTTAAGGCTAATTTTCAAGTTTTGTGTGTTTAACCTTCATCCTAATTGCTTGTCCACCATAAAGTGATGGTGCTTTGTTCCTAAACTCTCTCTATGAGGTGGTGTGCATTAAAGTGTATTTATACTCTTTCAGATTAATGAACTGTGACCTTACGAACCACTGTCCTTGTTTAATTGGTGGCTCCAAAGCACACTAATGGCATAAATCAACAGATAATGAGATTCAGACTTGCTTTTAACATATATAATAACACTGCAATGATATGGCAAATGAGATTTGTTGACTCTGTATTGGCATTACAGGAGAGAAGACACAATTAGATGTGTACTTTTGGGGTGGGGGAGGGCTTTACTGGAATGAATAACATGCAGTTCAGGGTGAGTGGATGGGATAAGGAAGATATTCTACATCAAGATAAGTTTGGTATTCTCTCCTTATCTGTAGGCAGTGTGCAATATTGTGCAATGTGCACTTGAGGGTCCAGAAATGTGGTGGGAAGGTGTTACTTACACATTACTGGAGGGTAACAAAACGGATGATTTCATCTTCAATATACTTACATGTTTTTTACACTAAACTTACACCCTCTATTTTATGAACTGCAAATTAATCAGATAGTTCCCAAGGAACAAAAAAAGATTTTGACCTAAACTAGTAGCCCAGGCCCATTATTATTTTCAGTTTAATGTTACCCATATCCATCTCCTGCATTTTTGGAAAGAAAACAAGGGCTTTGAAACAAAGTTTCTTTGTTTTCACAAGAACTAAATATGTGCTGTATGTAGACCAAACAATAAAAATAAACTGCCGAACTACCTTCTAATGCATGGGGGTTCTGGAGAGAGGAAACCATGGATATTTAGAGGCATAAAGTGAGTCATTGTGCTAGTTAAAGAATTTTATAAGGCAAGCTCTGTGGGTTTGAGTTGCATCTGTTACCTTTCCAGCCAGAACTGAGGGGTATGGCGGAAAAAGAATGTTGGATTGAATCATGCCTTATACTGAATGCATTGTACCAACGCTAAGCTTCTAAATGGGATCTAGACCTTAGGTAGAACAAAAACATTCTTGTTGTATGACTGTTACCTTAAATGTATTCCAATTTAGAATACCAAAAAAAGATATTATATTAAAACAGTTAAGCTACAAAACACTATTACTAACAGATTTTTCTAAAGTGATGTGTGTTCCCATAACCCTTTAAAAAATCTATTTGTTGTTTTCCCTCTTAAAAAGATAACCATGCCTGTTATTTCTGACAACTCTTACAAGCCATAATGGACTGGGTTGCTATGGTGTAAGATGTAGAACAATGAAATAATTGTTTGTCATGGTATTGGCTTCCTGGAAACAAATTCTGTATAAATTATTCGGTTGAAATGGTGACAACAGCAATTTTGTTTAGTTCATAGTTAGAAAATGCCTCTCTCCTATAATAAAAAAAAAAGTTAAATGTGTCAATTTTGATAGTTTTTCTTTGCTTTAACTTTTTTTTTTCTACATTTTTCAGGTCAGTTTCATGAATTCAAAAGCAACTTACCAGTGATTTCTGGGTGCTGGGGCTGATTTTCTTGTGTATTTGTAAGTATTTATTGATTTATTACATTTCTTATTTGCATGTATGTCTGAAACAATTTTAACATGAAAGTAGGCACAATATTAAAATACCATCCTAGGACCTCACTAATCAGAATGTGTTAAGAGATTTATCGAACTACTTAGAAACATTTTATTTTTTTGAGGGGTGGGGAGGGGAGGGGAGGAGTCAATGTCCCTCTGGAGTTCTTGTGCAATCCTACATTTCAGTCTCTCAGGGTGGATATAAATACCTGAATTAAGGAGTGAGCACCACTGCCCTCATCTCGGAATGTCTGTTGAATTTCCCAATAGTAATTGAGATGTAACTAAATAATGCTTGTCATTTTATAACTTCTGTGAATCTGTGCTGACCCTGTGGCTTATGTCAGCAGTGTTTCTTGCTGCAGTGATGGAGATATGTGCCTGGAAGCAAATTGGGGCCACCAATGCTAGGAAGGTGGAGTTCTTGGACGTAATGCACATAGGTTATTGGGAAAATGCCAGGGCAACCTCTGACTGCTGAACCAGAGTTGTATTCATGTTTAACTTGGAGGAGGCTGACATTTACAATTGCAGAAAAAGTTGCGAGACTGTAGTTATTTAGGCCTTGACGCAGGAAGGCACTTCAGTATGTGTTTAAGTTTCAGTGAAGTCAGTGGGATTTAAGACATGCTTAAGTGCTTTTCTGAATTGGGGACCTTAGAGACAAGAAGCTCGGTAGGGAAGAAAAGCCATCTACACAATAAAGGCACAGAAAATTTTCAGTACCATTACTTACTTAGTGTTTGGATGTGGCCAGATGTGATAAGAGTGAACTCATGGGATGGGGGCAAAAATAATACCTGACAAACTCTGTTTCTGACTATAAGGTGGTGCTACATAAATGGAGTAAATCAATACAACACAACTTTAAAGCACAAAATATTGTTTATGGAGCTTCAGCTAAAGTTGTTCACAAAATTATGATGAAATGGGAGAACAGCTGTTTTCCCCCCAAAGAAAGAAACATGATCAAAACTCACAATTTGTGATGGATAACATTCAAGTTACTATCACTTTCTTCTTACAAAAGAGTGCCTTACCACTCATCCCTTGGCAAACACTTGTCTTTTAAATTCCTTTCACTTACTAATCTATTGACCTATATTTCTTTTTAGTGAAAATTGTTAATCAAATTTGGAGAAAATATATAATAGTTAAGAAATAAAATAATTCATTTAAACAAAATTACTAAAATCTTAGAAAAATAGATTTCTGATGTCTGATTGTGGCAGTGTAGAGTCATAGACAGGACATAGGACTGAGATCTAGGAACTCATTATTTTTAATCCTGAATTTACCTAGGACTCACTGCATAGTTCTGGTTAAAAAAAAATCACTTAGTCTTTCTGTGGCTCAGTTTCGTCCTCTGTAAAATGCAAATAGTAGCTAAATTTATCATCATATCCCTGGTATTTCTCAGTCTAAGTATATGTAGTGCAATATATACTATGGTAAACCAGTATCTTAGATGCCTATATACAAATGCAAGAAGTATGGGTAATAAGCAGGAGGAACTGGAAGTGCTAATAAATAAATACAACTATGACATTATTGGCATTACTGAAACTTGGTGGGATAATACACACGACTGGAATGTTGGTGTGGATGGGTATAGTTTGCTCAGGAAGGATAGACAGGGGAAAAAGGGAGGAGGTGTTGCCTTATATATTAAAAATGTACACACTTGGACTGAAGTGGAGATGGACATAGGAGACGGAAGTGTGGAGAGTCTCTGGGTTAGGCTAAAAGGGGTAAAAAAAACACGGGTGATGTCGTGCTGGGAGTCTATTATAGGCCACCTAATCAGGTGGAAGAGGTGGATGAGGCTTTTTTCAAACAACTAACAAAATCATCCAAAGCCCAAGATTTGGTGGTGATGGGGGACTTTAACTATCCAGATATATGTTGGGAAAATAACACCGCGGGGCACAGACTATCCAATAAGTTCCTGGACTGCATAGCAGACAACTTTTTATTTCAGAAAGTTGAAAAAGCTACTAGGGGGGGAAGCTGTTCTAGACTTGATTTTAACAAATAGGGAGGAACTTGTTGAGAATTTGAAAGTAGAAGGAAGCTTGGGTGAAAGTGATCATGAAATCATAGAATTTGCAATTCTAAGAAAGGGTAGAAGGGAGTACAGCAGAATAGAGACAATGGATTTCAGGAAGGCGGATTTTGGTAAGCTCAGAGAGCTGATAGGTAAGGTCCCATGGGAATTAAGACTGAGAGGAAAAACAACTGAGGAAAGTTGGCAGTTTTTCAAAGGGACGCTATTAAGGGCCCAAAAGCAAGTTATTCCGATGGTTAGGAAAGATAGAAAATGTGGCAAAAGACCACCTTGGCTTACCCTTGAGATCTTGCGTGACCTACAAAATAAAAAGGCGTCATATAAAAAATGGAAACTAGGTCAGATCACGAAGGATGAATATAGGCAAATAACACAGGAATGCAGACGCAAGATTAGAAAAGCAAAGGCACAGAATGAACTCAAACTAGCTATGGGAATAAAGGGAAACAAGAAGACTTTTTATCAATACATTAGAAGCAAGAGGAAGACTAAGGACAGGGCCACTGCTCAATAAGGAGGGGGAAACAGTAACGGGAGCCTTGGAAATGGCAGAGATGCTTAATGACTTCTTTGTTTCGGTCTTCACTGAGAAGTCTGAAGGAATGTCTAGTATAGTGAATGCTTACGGGAAGAGGGTAGGTTTAGAAGATAAAATAAAAAAAGAGCAAGTAAAAAATCACTTAGAAAAGTGAGATGCCTGCAAGTCACCAGGGCCTGATGAAATGCATCCTAGAATACTCAAGGAGTTAATAGAAGAGGTATCTGAGCCTCTAGCTATTATCTTTGGGAAATCATGGGAGACGGGGGAGATTCCAGAAGACTGGAAGGGGGCAAATATAGTGCCCATCTATAAAAAGGGAAATAAAAACAACCCAGGAAACTACAGACCAGTTAGTTTAACTTCTGTGCCAGGGAAGATAATGGAGCAGGTAATCAAAGAAATCATCTGCAAACACTTGGAAGGTGGTAAGGTGATAGGGAATAGCCAGCATGGATTTGTAAAGAACAAATCGTGTCAAACTAATCTGATAGCGTTCTTTGATAGGATAATGAGCCTTGTGGATAAGGGAGAAGCGGTGGATGTGATATACCTAGACTTTAGTAAGGCATTTGATACGGTCTCGCATGATATTCTTATAGATAAACTAGGAAAGTACAATTTAGATGGGGCTACTATAAGGTGGGTGCACAACTGGCTGGATAACCGTACTCAGAGAGTAGTTGTTAATGGCTCCCAATCCTGCTGGAAAGGTATAACAAGTGGGGTTCCGCAGGGGTCTGTTTTGGGACCGGTTCTGTTCAATATCTTCATCAACGATTTAGATGTTGGCATAGAAAGTACGCTTATTAAGTTTGCGGACGATACCAAACTGGGAGGGATTGCAACTGCTTTGGAGGACAGGGTCAAAATTCAAAATGATCTGGACAAATTGGAGAAATGGTCTGAGGTAAACAGGATGAAGTTCAATAAAGATAAATGCAAAGTGCTCCACCTAGGAAGGAACAATCAGTTTCACACATACAGAATGGGAAGAGACTGTCTAGGAAGGAGCATGGCAGAAAGAGATCTAGGGGTCATAGTAGACCACAAGCTTAATATGAGTCAACAGTGTGATACTGTTGCAAAAAAAGCAAACATGATTCTGGGATGCATTAACAGGTGTGTTGTAAACAAGACACGAGAAGTCATTCTTCCGCTTTACTCTGCGCTGGTTAGGCCTCAACTGGAGTATTGTGTCCAGTTCTGGGCACTGCATTTGAAGAAAGATGTGGAGAAATTGGAGAGGGTCCAGAGAAGAGCAACAAGGATGATTAAAGGTCTTGAGAACATGACCTATGAAGGAAGGCTGAAGGAACTGGGTTTGTGTAGTTTGGAAAAGAGAAGACTGAGAGGGGACCTGATAGCAGTTTTCAGGTATCTAAAAGGGTGTCATCAGGAGGAGGGAGAAAACTTATTCACCTTAGCCTCCAATGAGAACAAGAAGCAATGGGCTTAAACTGCAGCAAGGGAGATTTAGGTTGGACATTAGGAAAAAGTTCCTAACTGTCAGGGTAGTTAAACACTGGAATAGATTGCCTAGGGAAGTTGTGGAATCTCCATCTCTGGAGATATTTAAGAGTAGGTTAGATAAATGTCTATTAGGGATGGTCTAGACAGTATTTGGTCCTGCCATGAGGGCAGGGGACTGGACTCGATGACCTCTCGAGGTCTCTTCCAGTCCTAGAGTCTATGAGTCTATAAAACAAATACTGTGGGACAATAAATGGTGTGGGTTTTTTTTTTTTTTTTAAGTATTGCCTCTTGTACTAATCTAACTCATTGGAAGGATGTGAAAATTCTTTCATTAGTCCATACAGCATCATGAAGTTGTACCGTGACACAAATGTTTGTCATAATCATATTTCAGGCCACTTGTTTGAATCCTGCCCAGGTTGGTAGTGACCAAAAGTTGTTTAAAAATTAACATAAATATGCCTTTAAAATACCATATACATGTAAAACAAGTCAATTAAATAGACACATTAGAAAGAACTCTATAATAAGCAGTATAAATGATTGCCATCTGACATGTATAAGATGGCCTATGCCAAAGGAATTGGTATTGGTACAATTCCTGGAAGACAGATAACCATGTCTGCCAATGCTGCCCCCATCATTGCTAGCACGCTTGTTGGCAACTTCAGCAGAGAGGTCAAAGATTGAATGAATATATAAACTCAGCTACCAGCTAGTCTCTAGAGGTGGTCTCTGTAAATCAGGGCTGAGGCTCATTGATAGGATGTGTGGAGAAGCTAATGCTGTTTCTAAGTGTCCGTGTTCTGTGGCTAGATGGCTTATTTTAGCATTTAGGGTTATCAGTACAGCAGCATTCACAAGGTCTAAATTCACTTAAGCTAAAAATAAAATCTAGAACATAAAACTGACGTGGTACTATCCAGTTCCTTCTCAGATACTATAAAAGTACTGAAGTAAATTCCGTATTAGCAGTGGATGAAGCCTTCTTCAGAAAACTGCTCTGTAGCTTCCTGAAATTGCAAAGATTCGGAATATAACATACAACAGGTCAACTGATGTTGTTAAGTGATGATAATTTCTATGTTGCCATAAGGATTCATGGTGCTTTACAGACAAAATGAGCCAGGCTGCTGCTTCAAGTAGCTTACTCTCTGAGAAAGACATGATTTTTGCAAATCTTAACTTATGCACGTGGCCCCATTGAAGTTAATCAGAGCAGAATCAGGACCTAACTTAGACATAACACAGCAAGGTATGACACAGAAAAGTTGGAGATGTGAGGGATTGGCATAGAAAGGACAAGAGATGTAAGCGATCATGAGATGTTTTAGTTGCATACATATCTCATTTGTGCATTTAAAAAAAACTAAGATGTAATGTTTAGATATGCTACAGAAGTCTTTCACTCTTATAATATGGATAATATGGATCATTTGGTGGGCCAAAAATTTGTGCAGGAGTAGAAATCACTACTAGAAAGGCTGAGTAACCTCATATATTTTCCACAGAGGTATACTGCAGTGTCTGTTAAATACCTGTTTATATCAGTTCAGAAGCTGTTTCAGCCAGAGGATCTTTTCTTTTCTTTTTTTTTCAAATGTTTGAAAGTTTTGTCATAAATGTGTTCATACTGTAACATATAATTACTTGGATCACCCAGTTCAGACAGCTTTGTTCTTGTTGTTGTTGTTATAGCTAACCAGTTTCATTCAGGAGAAAACAGGACTGATGACTCATACAAATTGCATAGAAAATGTGACTTCTCTCCTTTTCTATATTTCCGACAGAGTTATTGTCATAACTAAAGGTTACTTTTGTGGTCTTAAAGTGGTTTTATATTTTGAATTATTTTCATAGGTAGACTTGTTCAGTGGTGAATTGCAAGAGTCACTTAAAATTACAAATATTAAAATAGAAAGATATTTTTAATGGCTCTGAGCTTATGCAAGGTTTTTTGTTTATACTCTAGCAATTATACATACATCCTTTCAACAGCAGGTAGCCTCTAAAATTCTTTTTCTGTATTTACATTTTATTCTAACCCGTGTGTATGACAGAGAGGGGTTTTATGCACATATACAGTTTTAATGAGAACATCAATAAATGAAGAAAAGCCTTTCTTAAATGGACATAAGCAAAGTCCGGGAAACTTCTAATGTATTGCTACAATAACTCTTAAATGAAAGGCCTGTTTTAATAATATGATGAAAATAATACCATATAATTTTTGTTTAAAGTCAGATGGCTTTAAAAAGCATCTAGTAAAAACGTTTAAAAATGAGTATTTATTATACATACTGAAACAAACACCTGCAACCTGTGTATTTAAACAATCATGTACAATGTTGTGTCAAATTTTGTTTGTTCAGACCTTTCTTGAATTGCCCACATCTGCTGTCAATAACAGATCAGGTTTTTTGCTTCGAACTCAACAATATATATTTTTGAAGACTATGTTTTTCAAAATAATGGAATCAGATTCTCGATGCAAATCAGCATGGTTCCCATGAAGTCACTGGATTTACACTAAATGAGGATCTGGCCAAATACATTTCTGTCCTGTGTCTGATGCATTTTGATTTAAAAGATAAAATCTATGAAATTTTGTGAATAGTTTTATGTATTAAGATGCAACAAAGATACAGAGGTAAATTAAGATAAAGCATCTTTGAAGAGGTCTTTATGTAAATGGAGAATTCAAAGGATCTGAGGTTTCCCTGCTTTACAATCTAATTGTAGACAAATGCTCTGCTGGTTTATGATAGATTAGTTTCTGGTGGACACCATCTCTGTCTGCTCTCTAGCTCAACTTTTTAGTGCATTCAAATATTAGAAAGTTCATTTTAAAGATTCTTCTATTTTCATTCTTTGTCACATACACAATCGATTAGCGTTTTGGCCAAAAAGGTCTCCATCACATTATCCCTTACCTTTCTCAATAGAAATGTTAAAAGAACCAGTTCTTTATTGAGAAAGGTAAGTGTTACCTTAACACAGGCTGTCTTGGCTGAATCATCTATGATTATTTTATGGCAGATAAAGAAATCATCTTCAGCTAGAACTGTCTAACTGTTATCATTATTATTTAATGTTGGTGTTGTGGTAGTATCCAAACGCCCTAACAGAAATCTGAGACCCATTGTATTATGTGCTGTGCAAACACGTAAAAAATATGTTGGCTGCCTTGAAAAGCTTACCCTCTTAAATAAACAAGACAGACGACCAGAAAGATGCACACACCATTTAGGTAATATGGCCAACGTCCCTATTTTGCCTTATCTTTTTTTCCCTTAAAGTTTCCTCCAAAATCTCCATCCCTGTCCTGTTTCAATGTTCCTCAAGTGTCCATGGACATGGATTCAGGCATCCAATAGGCTTTTAATGGAATTGTAGAAGGCAGGAGGAGTTAGTGATTTATATATTCTGACAGGCAGAGGTTATTTTTGTTAGATGCCATTAACCCATTGTTAATATTCTACCTTCTTTTGCTTATTGGGTTTTCAGACATACAGTGGGTAGGGAAGACTTTGATTTGGGGCTGTTGCCTAGAAAGTCTTACTCATGTAAGTAAGTTGCCAATTCAATCTTGGAACTACTCATGTGTGTAGGGCTCTGCAGGATCAGGTTCCTGATTGTTGTATACCTTCCATGATAGCAGAGGTGGCCAATCTGAGCCTCAGAAGGAGCCAGAATTTACCAATGTACATTGCCAAAGAGCCACAGTAATATGTCAGCAGCTCCCCCACCCCGCTCCCAGCACCTCCCACCCACCGGCAGCCCCGCCAATCAGCGTCTCACCCTTCACCCCCGCACCTCCTGATCAGCTGTCTCATGGCATGCAGGAAGCTCTGGGTGAGAGCGAAGGCACTGCAGGCTTGAGGGAGGGGTGGGAAGAAGTGGAGTGGGGGCAGGGCTGGTGGCAGAGCCAGGGCTTGAGCAGTCAGCATCCCCTGGCACATTGGAAAGTTGGCACCTGTAGCTCCAGCCCCGGAGTTGGTGCCTATGCAAGGAGCTGCATATTAACTTCTGGAGAGCCACATGTGGCTCCGGAGCCACAGGTTGGTCACCACAGGTTGGCCACCAGAGCTACAGGTTGGCCATGGATGTACAGACTGTACTTTGACAAGAAAAATTGGTGCACAGTATGCAGGTGTTTAGAGCAGCAATATGTGTTATGTTCAATTTGGATTACTGCTCCTTAAACAATAAGGGGAGAGTACATTTAGACTGCATTTAGAACATTAATTTATAATGCACAACCCCTTTTTCCTTCATTTCCTTTGAAGCAACAACATGGGTGTCACAATAGAAATTCATATAAAATAATAATTTACATTCATACTAGTCTAAAGGCTATTAAAATGTTTATAAACTACAAATATATGACATTACTGAAATGCAGCTACCACTGGGTTGGAAATTAGCGTCCAACTGGCTCATAGCATATTGTGCAAAGTAGAAAAAATATATTTAGTCATTAACTTACGTTTTTGGTAAGGGTTAAGCCCTGCTGTTTTGGATACATTTTTGTAGTTAAAATATTTTTAGAAATGCTCCTTTTTAGAACTGCAGTGCTCTGAATGCAAGCAGGGACCCCTCTGCTCTGCCACTGCCGTGTATATGTGCCACATTAGATCAAACTGCTGCCTACAAAAATCTACAAAATCAGTAAGGGAAAAAGGCCAATGCTCATCCAAACAATTCTCCTTTTGCAAGGGCAGAGTACACTGTGCAAGCTGCATAGAGCACATGGGAGACCAAGAACTGTTAGGAAATCCTTGTATGGAACAGCTGGAACAAGAATGTGGAAGAAGAGTACTCTACGGCAGTTTGTACCTTGAGACAGTTTCAGAGATTCTGCATGTGATTTGCATCTGCAGAGTCAATGTTTGTAGAAAAGAAAGGCTTAATCATCACACAACTGAACCCTTAACGTGTCTGAATAGATAAACTCAAGACCTTAGGAAGGTTGTTAGGGGAGGATTTTCTTCAAGCCTGGCTGTAGTGAGGCAAGTGATATGAAATACTTCTTGCATATACAATACAATGTGGATGGACAACACCAGCTGTCTGTGTGGACACTGACTGAAATCTTACTGAGTCAAATTTATTAAGTGGGTCATGATGGTAAACTGTTCATTGTAAGCTTCTTTCTATTTCCCATACCCTGGATGTATATCAAGGCTAGTTTGATTCATTTATTGAATGAAAGAGAATTGCTTAGGACTAACCATTCTTCATCTTAATCACTGTTATAGGAGATGTTGCAGTAAAAGGTTAACTGCTCCCTGAATGTACTAGATCTACAGTGTATACCTATGCCTGACTCCTTAGAAATCGGGTAATAATCTGTTCAACAGAGATGTCACCAGTTAAGCACAATCTCTAATAAAGATTCTACAGTGAAAATCTCTTTTTCTAAAGTTAATTTTAAAAAGTTGATAAAAGTGCAGCATCCCTTTAAAAATGTTATTCTAAAACAAAGATGAGGTAAACCACAAAGGTCAGCTATGAAAATCCATGCAACTGGTTTTGGAATTCATTTCCCGTTACAAGCACTTGCATTAATAGTGAGAAAGTAAAGAATCTGAAATGAATCATTTTCCCTTTTAATACTGTGTGTTCATATTAAGTGGAGATGTACCGATGTTTGGAGTCTCTATGTTAACATATTTAATACTGCTAAACATTGCTGAATACATAGATTTGGAAATTTATTTAATTGAAAGCAGGTTGCCAATTTCAGTATGAGCACTGATCATATTTCAACATGTGGAATCTTAGGAACATGGAAATCTTCCATACTGGATCAGACTTATGGTTTATCCAGTATGGTATTCCACAGTGGGCTGCAGCCATTACATGATTCTTCAGAGGAAGGTAAAAATGATGCATAATGCACTTGGCTTGTTGAATAATGCTGTGCTGTATTGTGGGGAGGATATTCCTTTTGAACCCCTTTTATTTCTGCTATATTTTTTGAGTTAGTGTCCAGAATTGAACACAATATTCAAGGAGAGGATTCACCATCGATTTATAATGGTGTTAAAATATTTTATCTGATTCTTCATCGATTGTAATGTTTGTTTGCTGGTCTAACTGCTTCTTCACATTCTTGGATATTTTAATTCCTTGGTCCACTTTTTTCCTGAGTGGTTCCGGTATATTTAAAATCCAGCAATGAAAATGAATAGTAAAGTGTTTCCTTCCAAAGTGCATGACCCTGCATTTTTCAATACTAGATTTCATCTGTCATTGTGCTACCCATTCACCTACCATTGTTTAGGTATTGTTGGCAAATGTTGTCATTTTATGGGTGACTTCCTCCTGATCATGACACTGGTTGCAATACCAATAACTGGTGAACACTTCCCCCACGACTTATTAGCTTTTTTTTTTTTTTAATTCCAAGAAGCAGCTGTTTATTAGGACCCTTTTTGTTCTGGCTTGCTTAACCATTTTTTATTAATGGCAGAGTATTGACCTTTATTTTCTACTTATCTATTTCCTTTAAAATGTCTTATACTCTGCTAAGGCCTCGTCCCTCCAATCAGTGTTATGTCTTAGAAAATGCTCTTGTTATTTCTTCCTCATCTTCTGCATTGAATTTTGACAATGTACATGTATAATTTTTCTGCAAACTCTTTAACTTCTTCAGTTGCTCTCTCATTGTTTTCATTGCTTGTTGGTCTAGATGGCTTGTGGATGTACCATAAGTGCAGCCGGTGGACGCAGGTTGAGAGGGACGTAGCCACCCACATTTTATCATCCCTTTGCTGTGCCCTCGGAATAGCTGTAGGACTTGTGAAATTTCACTCCAGATTTGTTATATGCAGGTGGTCCCCAGGAACACTAGCATAGTCTCTTTGTGACTAATGTGCTTCTAGTTACCTCAGTCTGTGTAAAATTCAACAGCAGGCTGTGCTCACAGTTGCGATCTGCCCTGTTAAAGGTGTTTTGGCAGAGTTTGCACATTCCAAAGGCTGCCTTATAATGTTGCATACACCCTGTGCCACTGCCCCTACCCCTCTGCCCAGGAACATGCTGGATTGATTCTCTCTCTGTTAGTGCTGATTGTTTATCTCAGCAGGTAAAGAAACTCTTCTGTGTTTCCTAAACAGCCTCCAGCCTGGAACAGCAGGGTGTTTTTGGTTTTAGCGTTACCCGTCCACCTGCCATTAATGGTTTCATTGCCATTGAAAGACCTCTGCACCTGAGATTTCAAACCTTATTGTCCCATGGTCACTGTTGCTTAGGGGAACAGCCATACTCGCCTCTTGTACACAAAACTAAATTTGAGCAGAGTTTATCCTCCTGTGTGCTCCAGAAGGAGCTGCTCCAAAAAGAAGACATTTATAGTATCAATAAGCTGCTTCTCTAAACCATGTACAGATGTGTTATTCAACCAGTTTAATATTGGGGTAGTTAAAATCACCCATTATTATTTTTCTGGCAGATTTTGCCACTTCATTAATATCTTTCAACATACTGAGTTGCTTGGCTGCTCCTTCTTTTACATGGTTTATATCATATCATGCTATCACAGCATATTCTGTAGTTTTGAGTTAATTGCTCAATTAACAGTGGTATTCATGAAGTGCTAGGAAAATTCCACAACTAATGATTTGGACAAATTCAAAATAGGTTGGTATTCCATAGTTTTCAATGTCAAAAATGCCAATATCTGCTAGCATAAGACTGTGAAGGCTTAGAACTCGATAGCTCAGAAACTCGAGTCTAAAAATCATAGTAAAATCATTAGGCATACATATAACCCCCACTAGTCCTATGCAGGGGGCTCTGTGCCAACCTGCTTGTTCCTCAGGATGATCAGGAAGGAGAGGTAGGGGCATTGCATGACTCCTCAGTCACTTCATGGGTGGATCTTGTGGAGGTGCAGAAGGAGGCAGGGGGATAGTGCTGATGAACCCCGATTCTTCCACCCTCCTGGCCTCCAGGTCCTGTTTATGGAAGCATTGTGGAGGCTGCTATAATAACCATTGTATAGATGTTTGCAGGCACTGCAGAAATGGAGGAGTGATGGTGATTGGAGGGTGATTGAAAGGTTTGTAGTGAGCTTTTCTTCTCCCCCTGTGGTCCATGATTAGGTGTAGGTGTAGGTGCAGAACAGATAGTTAACTCTAATGGGCCATTGTTCCCAGCTGTTGTTTGGAGCTGCCAACTAGCTCTCTAGGCAGTGGGCTGATTCTTTGTCTCACCAGCTGCCATGCAGGGATATGAGGGGATGCACTGCCTACCCATTTTGCCATTCCTCAGCACCTTCACTTTCATTTGTGGCACTGGGGGAATGAGGAGGAGTCATGGACCTTGCCTGGGGGTCACAGTAATGCAGTGTGGCTGCAGAGTAGCTTCATGGCCACTTCTAAACAGGGAGTGGTTTTCCTCTTGGGATTTAGGTCGTACTTCACAGGTTCAGGGATCAGATGCCAGCAGGGCTTTGGTCAGGCTCTGCACTCTGAAAACAACAGGGGCAAGATTTGGCATCATGGCTTTTGTCTGATTTTTGTACATTACTCATTTCACTACTTTTAAAATCTTTCTGTACTGTGCTGATGATCTGATGCAAGACTATACTGAGTTGTAATGGTTTGCATACAAGAATAAGGCTTCAATCCAGCAAAGCACTTAAACATGTGAAACTTCAAGCATGTGAGTAGCTCCCTTATGACTTCAGTTCCTGAATAGTCCCATTACCCGTATGTGTGCTTAATTCCTTTCTGGAATAGTATTGATTATGTGTATGTTGCTGCTAATTTGTTCAAATTTAAATTAAATAACTGAAAAACTAGTAGGAGATATAATGATGTTTGGACTTTCTCTTCAGTCCTTCTTGGAGATTCTGTGGATGCCTTAAAGACATTATAATTTACATTTTATGACAAAAAATATAGAGAATTGTCTTATTCCTCTTGGCAACTCAGCTAAACTATCATAACATTTTTCATCAGTATTCTATTTAGTTTTGTAAACTGAACACTACAGTGCTAACAGATCATTTTTTAGATGCTTATTACAGTTCTTTCACATCTTTATAGTACCATAGTAAAGCTGAATTTACTAGCTATGTGGAAAGTAGAGTAAGGCAGCACTAGAATCTACATTAAAGTGATTCAATACTCTTTGGAGAAAAACTTGAGATCTGATCCAGTATGTGGTTTGGGGGCAGTTGTAAAAGAGTTGCTATAGCACATTGAAATTTAGGGGTATTTTCTTTTTTCTGTAAACACGTGACTAATGTTCGCCTTAATGGGAGTTACATATACAAATGAAAGGGAGAGTATACCGGAGAGAGTAATTTGATGTTTCAAAATTTAAAGATGGGAGGGATCAATTTGCTTGCAACTCATTTCTACCTGAAAATAAAGGCAAATACCTGATCTCCTTAGGTAACTACCATTCTGCCTGTAAATTACTCCTAAACATTCTGCTCCGAAACCATTAATATGTACTTTAAACTGAGCAGGGAGAGCAAAAAATATGGATTTTTTTATTAGTGTGTCTCTACAAAAACAAAACACGACACCCCCCACAACCCCCCCTCCCAAAGCCTAATCAAAGTTCTAGGAGTTTGGGTCCAGTGAGTTTGAGAGGCTGTGACTAGGGGACTGGACTGGGATTCCTGGCTGTGTTGTGTAAACTTGGGCAAGTTGCTTTTCCTTTCTGCACCTGTATTTCCTTTCCCATGCTGTCTGTCTTCTCTGTTTAGACTGCAAGTTCATCAATAATGTTGTGATCCTGGCTGGGGCCTCTAGGTGCTATTGTAATACAAATAAATAGTAATATAATTCTGAAACCATATTAGTCCAGTTGAAAATTCCTTCCTGTGTATAAAGATATAAAGATATTTGGACAACAAAGTGGGTTTTTGTTTTTTGTTTTTGCAAGTAATCATTTGTACAACAGACTTCTTACCACCTATCATTTTTTGCACTGCAAGCTAAATTTCAAATTATAATTGGGGTATGAAAATAATCTCTCCTCTTTGGTTGCTTATGTTTTTGCCATAATCATATTAGGCTCCCATAGCAACATATGAAAACATTAACACAAGTTCCTTTTGTATATGATATGGTTGAACATTTCCCCTGTAGAACTGTGCAGCATGCTGTGTTCACAAAGAAAAGGCATCCAGCTTGATTGCTGCTTACTGTTGTTTCTCTAAAGATATGTTTTGGGGTTAGCTATTTTTATTTGCATTGTTTTCCAGATCAAGTACAGTAAGTTAATTAAGCAATAACCTTAATGGAATCTGAGTTTATGACCCAATATCCACCTACCTCTAACATATAAATGTGAAGATGAACATTAGACTCTCTTCACTGGGGTAGTCTGTAACTTTATTAACAGTGTTGCTTTTATTCCAAATTAAAAATATAACATTAAATGAACAAAAAATCAGATCCTATCCTGGATTACTCGTGTAAATTTCCCAAGCCAAAAAAGAGTGGCAGTGACCTAAAAAATGGAGGTATTATACGATGTTAGTTTTAATTACATTCAGATACCACAGTGATGGGCTGGTATAAGAACTTGAATAGGATAGAATTATTATTACATTTCTGGAAATCAGAAATTAATATACCCTCCCCAAATTTCAGTTAGCCATAATTTAAATGAAGATGATACCTATTAAAGTAGTGGCAGTTGGTATAATCCAAGGATTCTTCCTCTAAAATAGTATGGAAAAAATGGGGGAGATATTGGATTTTTTTTGTCTATACTTCATTCAGTAAGAATAAAACAAAAGTGTGAAGGAAAATGCTTCTTAGCAGTATAATAATATTAACAGTACAGATACTAAATTTTTAAATGTAATATATTAATTTATGTGCTGATAATTTTCATTCTGAGGATCTCAAACATTTCAGAGAGATGTATTACACCATCATTAATCAGAAGTTTTCAGATAATCACATATTGCCATGAGACAGATATTGACCCAAAATATCAGAAAAATACTGCAAATGAGTGATGACCCAAACACCTAATAGATATATAATTCTGTCTCAGGGAGGTCCGAAGGCCACTTTTAAGAAGGTAATTGAGCTGGTTAAATAAGGTAGTTTGCAAAGAAAGTTTGTTTATTTTTCTATGCTAGTCTGTATATCTACCAGAACATCTGGTATGGGATTGCTAGCACAGATGGGGAGGCAGCTTCTGAGCTTAAGACAGACTGCCAGAAGCCTTCCACTTTGCCGTACCCTATCATGTGCCCACAAAGACGCAGGATGATAATTTTCAGCATTTGTGCTGTAGGATGGAGGAATAACCTGGCATTGGAGAAAAAAGGTTGGTTTGTAGCTTATCTATTTGAGAGATCTTTTCTTTGCTTTAGGAAGATACTTATCCCAGCAAAACCATATTGTGGAATTGCTCCCCTTGTGCAATGTGAATAGCAGATAAAGAGCAACCATATCCTAAAACCAATTGCTGCACAAAATGTTAATGACTTTTTGTAGCAGTCTAAATAACAAGATCTCTTTGTTGCCTTCAAGTCTCAGACAAACCAAAGACTTGACAAACTCTAAGGAGTTAAGGTGAGTCAGACATCCCGGCTCAGTAAAAGGCTTTGCTGCATCATTGCTAGGACAAAAAGTGAAGTGCCTCTCCACCAGCTGAAAAAAAGAAGGGACTCTGAATACTAATGAAGGATTGAGGGTTCAGTAACTGAGAAACAGAGGCTCTATAGATAAGCAAATATTTTCCCAGGACCTCTCAGTCTGATTTGTTTAACTGGAGGAAGTAATATTACTAAGGAAGTATTTAAATGTCTTTAGCAGATATTAGATGGTGAAGTGGACTAGACATTATTTTCTTATCCAGACTCCAGTGTGAGAGAGGCCCATTGAAACACGATCTTTGAGAGCATCCACTTAATCTGTGAGTCTAGAAACAAGACTAACTTGGTCGTCCTATTAATCATGAGACCTCCAGGCACAAAAGATTTCCAAGAGGAGTTAGTACAGAGTAGTGAAGATCACAAGGCTTATTATGTTAGGAGACTTCAGTACAAATCTGGACAACATCTCTGGCTCAGCATTACAGAATCTCCTGCCTGATCTGGGCACTCCCTAGACTTACATACGCAGCCCAGATATCCCCTTTGACTGGATCCTTGCTCTAGATGTGAACATAAAGAATAAAAGATTCAGTCTCCTATCACTTTGCTCTTCTTCTCTGACCACTCCTTACTACAGATCTCACAGGACAAAAGAGACAACCCTTTCTTAAAAATTCACGTTAGTAGGAGTTGTACAAATACTACCAGCATTCAAGCACATCACATTTGACTCTGATCCTTGCCCTTCCTGGCAAGTAAAAGAGAGTAGAGAACATCCCCTTCATGAAGGGAATTCTGCCCCCCTACACTAAAGCATACAATTGTGCATCTGTTATTAAAGAAACTATCACATAATCTTGGGCTCCACACCAATTACTGTCCAGTACCAAACTTCCCTTTTCTAAGAGAGCTCATCAAGAAGCTAGCAAAAGCTTTCGTATGGCAGCTGTCAGCTACCAGTATACCGAGCCCTTTAGAACTGGGGTTCAGACCTAGGCATCTGCTGCTCTGGTGGATGACCTTCTGTAGACAAGGGGTCATCCTGCTTGGATCTCTCTGATCACCAAACTCTCCTGGTCAACCATTCCTTAGCTCCCAAGATTCTTGTCTGTGATGCCCCTCAAGGTTCAAGCCTTTTTTCCCCATCATATTGAATATCTACGTGAAGCTGCTGTGGAACAAGGTTAGATATCACAATATGAAATAAATGCCAGCAATACACAGACAATACCAAACTCTACATTTCTCTCCTGGTAGATGTAAATGGCACCATCTCCTAGCTCTCTGTGTCTAGCACCTGGATGAAAATAAATGTGCTGAAGCTGAACCTAGGCAAAATAGGTGGTGCTGGTAGCAAGAGGGAAGCACTTTGAAGAAATCCCTTTCTTCATAACATCTCCATTTATTGAGTGCATCTACCACTAACATTGGTTCACAGCCTCAGGGTCTTTTTTGACTTCTTAGTGTTTTTGGATAATCAAATAACCACAAGTCTGAAAAAATTCTTGGTTCCACTTGTAGCTGGCCAGAAAACTGCTTCCCATTGTGCTGGTCACAGTTTTGCTAAGATAATCCATATATTCTTAATCACTCTACTTGTTTACTCATATCTAATGAAGACACACACCCTGAAAAAACTCTGGCTATTACAAAATACAGCAACATCTCCTTAGCAACACAGGTTCTTGTGAACACATCAAATTTGTGCGTAGTTTGCTTTGGTGGCTCCTCATTAAACGTAGAATCCAACTGGAGATCTCTCTCCTAATATTCAGAGCCCTCCATGAGACTGGACTGAGTTGCTTGAGAGAGTGCTTCTCCCTACATGAGGATGACCTTCCAACAGAACAATTAAACTGCTGAACAATTGTGCGTGTAAGCCGCACCTAGAACATAGAATGCACTTCCACAAAAGGTAACGGCCATTGGCCTCACTGCATTCAGAGCTAAATGCAAAACTTGCGTCTTTGGTTTAGCATTTCCACAATAGCTCCTCATGCACGTATAACATAAGTTATTTACACTCATGTAGTTTACACTCAAAATAAACACATTCTTCTACCTGTTCAAGTCTTAGTCCTACTGGGAAGAGAGAGAGAGATTTGTTTTTCGTAATTATTCTTTTGTCTTTTTTATTAATGAGTAGGCCCTCAGATACTATATTGATGATGGTCACATAAGCAGCTAGCTAGAGAGAGGCTGGGATAGTTAGCAGTAAGCCTCAGCAGACTACTGAACTCCCACATTAGTATTTTTCAGAGACTCTCATCTCATTTAGATGAGCTCATAGAAGAAATTAGTTTCCAAGGGAAAAAGGAAACAATTTTAAACCCTCATCTAAGAGATTTAGAGTTCCACCCTATCCTGAATTAATATTGAGAGGTCTGTGTTATGAATCTTTCTTTCTCCTTCTTTGAATTATCTTCATCTTCCTGCCCTCTGGACATGGCAGAGAACTCAAATGCAGATTTTGTGAATTCTTGTTCTGGATTTTAAGTTAGACTCTGAATACTTTAACACAATGGTCAAGAGGATATGAAAATGTGAGGAATTCAAATAAAGACAGAGAAAGTTAAATCTGGGAAGTAATTTGTGGAAGACTAATTGATTTAAGAGAGAGAAACTCGCAGCAGATCTCATGCTGAAGAGACAACAGATAAAATGCTTTAGATTACAGAAATCTAATATAACCAATATGGATGTATTGATTGTATCCCTAGCAAAGAACACTCTGATCCAAATAGATGGTAATTTCTTTCCAAAACAGCATTTGGATAGAAATTAGATATGTAGAAATTATGTTGGAGAGCAAAGAAATGTAGAAATTATGAGCCAGTTGCATGGCTGTTGACTTCAGTGGCAGTCTGCATCACAGAACTGAAAGATAAACAAAAATGTAACAATCATTATCATAGTCTGTGGCTACCTTATTTCCTTTTCATTAGATCTATGGTATATAATGCTGTTGCAAGGACATACTTGTGGTTCAAACCAAGGCACACAAGCTAAGCAAGAAGTCGTTGAGTGCCAGTTTACTAGAGCTCAGAGCTGTCAAACTGGCACTAATACATCTGAGATGTAACACAATTCAGAGCCAGGTGTTGGTGATGTCAAACAACATCATAGTATCCTCAGGTCTCGGTAGCCCTACGTGCCATTAGCACGTGTACGTCTCCCCAGCCATTTGCTAACGTGTACATCCTGTGCTCATTCCTGTAATGTTAGCATTTCTTCATGTCAATTTTGAATGCAGGCCAATCCTGCTGGCCAAGAAGGTTAATACTGTAGCATAGTTTACCAAGCTGATTCAAAAGGGCTTCCAGTAGTCACCGTTTTTATTCTTCCTTCAAAGTTTTCTGCATTGCAATCTGCAGGACTCTTCTTCTTTTTTCATGCCAAAATATTTCAGCTCTTTCTGTTTGACTATAGAGCAATATTGGAGACACAAGAGCCAAGAGGTGTTACCTTCAGCCGTGATTTTGAGCAATGGTTATATTCTAGTTTTAACAGTAAGAGGAAGGAATCTTTGTTTTCTTACTCTCTGTGTTTGTGTGTATGTGTGTGTGTATAAAACCAGTTTTAAATCAGAACTTATTCTCAAATTAATTTGGTAGATAAGTTTCTGTTCAGTATTTGCATCTTGGAAGGATCTTGTTCTGGATACAGCTGAGTGGGAGGATCCTTTTTGTAGTCAGCTCTGACTGATAGTTTTGGAACTGTCTCCTTCTCTGGGTCTGGAAATATATCATCTTATGGTAGATGGGTTGCTGGACATGCTCTTTTGGAAGAAGGAAACTGACAAGTTAGCAACATTTTCCATTGGCAATGCTCCAGAACAACAAACAGTCCCCTATAGGTCTTTGTGTATTTGCTTTTTTATGTTAATATTTTGCTCCCTCTGTGATAAAACAAGGTTTCTTAACAGGGTTGCCACATAGCTGCTGGATAGTTAAAGGTGGATGACTATCAAATTTATGATTTAGAAATGTTGCAGAATAGCTACATTATGAAATGTTTCACATACTACTTTGTACTTTTTTATTATCACTTGAATTCATTTCTGTTTTACACCCTCTTATTCTAGATAGTCCTCAACTAAGGTAAATGGTCATCCATTGACTTCCATGGAGCTATGACAATTTCTACTAGCTGAGGATTTTCTCTTCATGGTTTTATTACTCAACGTCACTTATTTTTAACTCCTTATTCAGTATGAAGAGATGGGGTAAAATGTTCAAAAGTGTCTAATTCCCCTTTTCACAAGTGACAGGCACTTTAGAATCCTTTTGAAATTCTTAACCCCTAAATTACTTTTGAAAACGGGAATAGGCTCCTAAGTCATATAGGTGCTTTTGAAAACTTTCTCCAGGATCTTTTTAAGCACATTGTGGGAAGCTTTCTGCTGGAAAAAAAGGAGGATAGAGAGAAGCTACAATGAAATTGGTTGGTTAAATGTTTAGTTGGCTAGCTGTTTTTTTTCATATACTCTGTCTGAAGTGCCTCAATAAAGATTGTATCATTTTTAAAATATCTATCTCTGCAGCAGTTCCATTTCCTTCTCCTCTTACTATTTATAATAAAACTTCCACACAAAGTTCTAAGATTGTAGTGGGTTGATGGTGAGAGGGGTGGCGCTAAATCTCATGGAGGGCAGATGTTCAGCTCCAGAAAACATTTTTTTTTCTGTAAACTTATATGTCGGGTTGGAGTGAAGTGAAGTGGGCATAGGAGGAAGGGAATATATTTTTCATCTGTAGACCATCAATAAGTGGCATATGATTGAACCCAGATAGATCCGTAACACCAATATATGAGTGAGTGGAAAAAATGTCTTGATCCCTTCAATTTCTAGCTAAGTCTCAGGCTGCTGCTATCATCCTGTGTTGCTCTCTCTAGGGCTTTGGGGGACAAGTTTCTGAAGAATTTATGTACTGTAAAATAGATAGTCTCCATTACACTATGACCTCAGAAAGAGGATTCTTCCAACAGAAATAACACATGGAAATGATAGAAAAACACACACTCCATGGAAAAAGCATGTCCTGGATGATAGAATTTGGTGTGTTTTAGAGCTGTATTTTGGTAAATCTTGACATCCCCAAACCACTAAAAATGCTAATAATAAACACGTGGCCGAGAGGTGTAACATGTCTTGTCTTTGCTGTCAAATGGAGATCCATTTCTAGTTGCATTTTTGAGCTTGGCTGACTGCTAGCAAAAATGCCACCCCATCAGTAGGCATGTCCCACTTGGTTTAAATTGGACTATTATTATTACTTTATTCACAGTTGCTTTGTTTTTAAAATTGCATTTTGAAACAAGGCACCTTTTATCATAGGAACTTGCACCATCTCATGAGGCAGCTCTGCTGCAATCTGTGCTATATCACTTCAAGATTGCTTTGGAGTAGATTGATATTTTGAGCTTTGATACATAGAAAAGATGAAGCAATGGATTAATGGATTATATTCTAACTCTGCACACTTAGGTATAGTGGCAAGTGAAAATGAATTTAATGGCACATACTAATGCAAAATTGATGTCAGCTCATATGACAAAGTCAGGACACAGTTTAGCAAGGTAAGCAACATCTACTGAAGAAAGGCCAAGGAGCAGGAGCCTTGCAGACAACATTGAAAAACATGCTGTTTAGGAACACTTGCGTTCTTACATGAAGGGATCCACTGCTGAAAATGTTCTCTTGCATGTCATAATAAAATATATAAACAGTAATTACAGAAACTGTAGTTTTGCTAACTATCTTTAAGGCAAGTTTTCATATAG
Organism: Gopherus evgoodei; assembly: GCF_007399415.2. Lineage (NCBI taxonomy): Eukaryota > Metazoa > Chordata > Testudines > Testudinidae > Gopherus > Gopherus evgoodei. Next base: position 107,349,113 of record NC_044325.1, on the reverse strand, counting down.
CTTATATTGTCCAAATGATTTTACATGAAATGTTCATATTAATCTAAATAAATAAAGTATATTGGGTTGATTTTCTATTGACAAGACAGGCCAATCTCTAAATTACAGAGTATTATGCATATGCAATTCTACCTTTAAGAAATCAGACTGATGGGACTTGCACTGCTAAGTCACTTTTTTGAAAATTTAGCCGTAGGTATCGAAATATGGATTTAGAAGACTAATTTTAGGATACTAGGTCTGCAAATTTGGGCCACCATGAAACTGCATTTTGCTTCTCTCTATCATCCAAAGAGGAAGTAATTACACTAGTTCTGTTATCTGTATAGTAGTAGTGGATAAATATTAATATATTCTTGGTGACCACTGTATACCATTACTTACACTAATGACAAGTGTACTGAAAAGAAGTAAAAGCATATTTATTTTGGTTTATCTTTCATTCAACATTTTTACAATTACTTAAAAATAAATTTATTTCAGACGAACAAAAAAAGCCATGTGAGTTAACACTCATTCTTAAATTGGTAAAACGTGGATAAGATTTCATAATAAGTAAAACAAATCTAGTTAAGCAGAAATTAAAAGGAACAGTTACAAGCTGCATGGAAACTGTTTAAAAACCACTATTATAGAGGCTCAAAATAAATGTATATCCCAAATAAAAAAAAGTAAGAGGGCCAAAAGAAAAATGTCGCCATGGCTAAACAGCAGAATAAAACTGGCAGAGGTAAAAAGGCATCCTTTATTGGAAGTCAGATCCTACTGAGGAAAGGAGCACTCAAGGAAGACCAGGCCATTGTGGAGAAGCTAAATTAATTCTTTGCATCAGTCTTCACTGCAGTGGATGTGAGGGAGATGGCCACACTTGAGCCATTCTTTTTAGGTGACAAATCTGAGGAACTGTGCCAGATGCAGGTGTCAATAGTGGTGGTTTTGGAATTAATTGAATCATAGAATATCAGGGTTGGAAGAGACTTCAGGAGGTCATCTAGTCCAATCCCCTGCTCATAGCAGGACCAATCCCCAACTAAGCCTGACCTTAAAAACCTCTAAGGAAGGAGATTCCACCACCTGCCTAATAAGTCACCAGGATCAGATGCTATCTACTCAAGAGTTCTGAAGGAACTCAAATATGAAATTGTAGAACTAACAACTGTGATATGTAATCTATTGCTTAAATCAGCATTTGTACCAGATGACTGGGGGTAACACTGATTTTTTTATTTTTTTTTTTCTAAAGAGAGGCTTCAGAGGCAATCCTGGCAATTACAGACAGGTAAGCCTAACTTCAGTACCTGGAAAATTAGTTGAAACTGTACTAAAGAACAGAATTATGGAATGCATAGATGAACATGATATGTTGGGGGAGAGTCAACATGGGTTTTGTAATGGGCAATCATACCTCATCAATCTATTAGAATTCTTGGAGAGTGTCAGGATTTCAAACATGTGGACAGTTGTTATAGTTAGTATACTCGGACTTTCAGAAAGCCTTTGACAAGGGCTCAAATCCAAGGCTCTTAGGTAAAGTAAGCAGTCATGCGATAAGAGGGAAGGCCTCTCATGAATCAGTAACTTGTTAAAAGATAGGAAATAAAGCGTAGGAATAAGTGATTAGTTTTCACAGTGGAGAGAGGTAAATAGCAGGGTCATCCAGAGCTTTGTACTGGGACCAGTGCTGTTCAACATATTCACAAATGATCTGGAAAAGGGGGTAGACACTGAAGGTGGCAAAGTTTGCAGATAATACAAAATTACTGAAGATAGTTAAGTCCAAAGATTATTGTGAAGAGCTACAAAGAATCTCACGCAACTGGGTGATTGGGGAACAAAATGGTAGATGAAATTCAATGTTGTGATATATGCAAAGTAATGCACACTGGAAAAAAATAAATCTCAACTATACATACAAAATGATGGGGTCTAAATTAGCTGTTACCACTCAAGAAGAGATCTTGGAGGCATTGTGGATAGTTCGCTGAAAACATCTGCTCAAAGTGCAGTGGCAGTCAAAAAAGTGAATGATATTAGGAAAGGGATAGAGAGAACCACAAATATCATCATGCACTGTATAAATTCCTGGTGTGCCCATCCTTAACTACTGTGTGCAGGTCTAGGTCCCCCACTAAAAATTTACATTGGAGTTTGAAAAGGTATAAAAATGATTAGGGGCGTGGAACAGCTTCCATATGAGGAGAGATTAAAAGTGCTCAGTGTTCAGTTTAGAAAAGAGACAAAGAAGAGGGCTATGATAGAAGTCTATAAAATCATGAATGGTGTGGGGAAAGGGTATAGGAAAATGTTATTTACCCCTTCACATACCACAAGAACCAGAAGTCACCCAGTGAAATTAGGCAGCAGGTTTAAAACAATCATAAGGAAGTAAGTCAACTGTGGAACTTGTTTGAAGACCAAAAGTATAACTAAGTTAAAAAAAAAAAAGAGTGAAATAAGTTCATGGAGGATAGATCCATCAATGGCTATCAGCCAAGATGGTCAGGGATGCAACCCCATGCTCTGGATGTCTCTAAACCTCTGACTGCCAGAAGTTGGGACTGAATGACAGGCTGGATCACTCAATAAATTGTCTTGTTCTGTTTATTCCCTCTGACACATCTATCACTGGCCACTGTTGGAAAAGAGGATACTGGGCTAGATTGACTATTTTTGTCTGATCCAGTATGACCATTCTTACGTTTTTGTGACCTTTTAAAAGATTTTATTGAAATAGGCACACCAAAAGTGAGGATCCAATATATAATATTCTAACTGTACATGGAATATGTACCTCTTTAACCAATTTGAATAAAATTTAAGATGAAATAGCCTTAAAGCCCTGATGCACACAAGCACTTAAGTGTGTGCTGAAGTCCTGGTGAAGTCAGTGGGGGTTAAAACGTGCTTAAGTCCTATGCCTGATTGTTTTCATAGCTTATTGATTTATTCCCCAATCAAGTCATACACTCTGTTATAAGATGTTAACTCACAATACTGTATTCTCATTAATACATTTTCAGAAAGGCCATTATGTCCATGGTATTAATGTGTGAGGTTAATATCCACAATTTGCGAGGTCTGTTACAAAGGGATCTTGTTGGTCCTTGTGCAAAATTTTTCTTAATTTTTAATTTTAGTAGTCCTTTGATATCTTCAAATTAGAATTTAAATTGAAAATATGCAACCTTTGCAAGGAAATTGATCTGTATTCAAGTTCTGAAATTATGGATGGAAAGGAATTAGAGATGTATTTGAGAGAGCAGTGTTAATCAGACTCCTCAGTGGAGTTGGCAGGAGTCACTTTGTACCACTGTTTTGCCCAGTAGATCACGAAAGCAGAGTTGTAAATGTTATTGTGCTACAGGTATAGTAGTAAAATCTTTTTATTAATCGTAAGGTTAGTTCAATAGCTTTGCTTTCAACTTCTCTGTACAAAACACTGTTTGTGGAAATGTTGTTCATGGATTTGCTCTTGCCCTGCAAAATCATAAAGCCCAACTTGGCTTTTTGACACTAACTAAACTATCTGGATTAGGTAAAGCTGATCTTAAAAGAGAAAAATTGGATACTTGGCAAACCAAGCTGATATTTAGAGGCACTCTTGGAGCTGATAAGAGTTGTCATAAATTTAAACATTACCTTGCTGTGCACAGAAACCACGCTAATAAATGGCTTTGAATTTTTTATGAGTGATTGAGCACCCTGTTTTGCTAATAAGTCCAAGCTTGTTTTTTTTATTATTTTTTTTGGATAAAGGATGCTATAGAGAAGCTATTGATGAGGTGTCATATAATTTTACAAGTTGCAAAACTGCTTTTAACTACTAAACTCTCTCTGATTAAAATAACAATTGAGCTTGTAATTTTTCTGAACAGCTGCTGCTACGGGGGGTCATTACCTTGGAGAGCTTTGAAATAATCGTACTCCTAATACATGAGTTATGTAGCCATGTTTTACAGCAATGCACAAAGTTTAAAGCCTATAGTAGAATGTTATTTGAAAGCTGTCAAACCATGTTAAAAAAGACTGAATCGTCAAAGGCCCTTGTGGCCAGGATTCAACATGTAGCCTTGTCTTACTCATTATAAAATGCATGTTTATAAAGTTCCACAGAGCATCCAATTCCCAATTCACTTATATCAGCAAGACTTAACTTGCTCATTAATCTAAATTCTTTTGCAACTTTAATCTACATGTTTAATTAATCATAAAATGAGGCGGTAAGTAATTTCAGCAATGTGTGGCTTGTTATCAGATGCATTTAATCACTCTTCTGTGAGCTCATTTGGAAACACCTGAAGATGTCGAGAGCAGTTTGAATAAGCATAAATTATTCTTTGTCAGTGTACTTCACTCAACTAATAAGACATTAATTTAAAAGGCACTGTTTGTCATTTTTAGATCTTCACCAATATTTTTAGCTTAGCAATATAACTCTAATTGTATATACTGTATGATTCACAACATAGTGCCCAACACTGAAAAGGGTAAGAATTTTATTGAATTCATTCTTATTTACGTGTAATTATATAATGTAATCTTAGTTTTAATAAGGATTAACCATAGTTATCAAATGTCTTAAGTATTCAAATGTATTTGGAATAAGCTGCTAATTAATTAAAATGTTAAAAATTATTAGGTGATGCAGAGAATTCTGGGATCTTAATTCTTCTACATAGTGCTTGATAAGTCTGACAATATTTAGAAACTGTATCATATCATTTTCTCCTGTAGATATAGCTCAAGCATATGTGGAATTAGCTTTTAATGATGAAGAAACAAGTACTACAACAGTAGTCAACTATTTTATGTGAATGGATGTTCTCAGATTCTTACATGAGGTTATGTAGGGCGGAAAAATAACATTCCCATTTTTTCTTGTCACTTAACTGTTATTCAGTCAGTGATGGCATTCTAAAAAATAAGACATGACCTCAGAGCAGATAACTCACAGGAACTGAGTGAGTAATGTATCTCTGGAAGTCAGAAGTATGGGAATAAAAATTGCCTTTTACAGAATGTCATCACCTCTCCTATTTATGCAGTGAGAGGGGATGACATTCTAGCAAATCATTATTTCACTGGAAATACATTTATTTACCTGCCATGGAGCCTCTCAGTTAATCTTGCTTTTGAACACGGAAATCTTTACTGGTTGTCTGGGACATTCCAATATGGATCATAACATGAAAAAGGGGGCGGATATTGAGTTTTGAAACAAAATACACCTCACTTCTCTATATTTTTCTTTATTGTATGTACCACCTATGAATGAGTCCTGGTCTTCTCTGACTAAGCTGTGGTTTAATACAAGAAATATTATTTAAAATGCCTTTCCTTTGCCTGCACCATTTAAACTATAGCTGTAAATTGGGATAGTTGCGTTCCCCCTCCTCCTGTTTTTATTTTCTGATGAGTGTATGTTCCTTTCCACCACAATTTTGTTCTTACTGTATTCAGTTTTCCATTCCAGATGGCAGAGACTGTTTGTTAATTTGTTTGTTTCTAGAGTGCTAAGAGTTTGAGAACAGTAAAGCTTTGGCAGCATCATATAGTACTAACCACCAGCCTGGACAGTTGAACATCATTCTATGAAACCACAAAAAAACTATATACAGATTGCATTTAGTGTCTGACAAAAACACACACAAACAAGGAAATATGAGCTCCTTCTGGGCCTTCCTCCATGTAAATTTTTTTTTGTTTTTGTTTTGACTAATGGCCTGCAAAATGTCTTTGCAAAAATTTGCATTTGAGTTTCAGGGACTTACATAGTGTCTGATCACTTTTTAGTTTAGTGAATTCAATCTGATTTTTTTAAACTACTCCCAGTTTAGAACTTCTATACCAGTAAATGTTCTCAAGTGTTTCACAATGGAGCCTTTCCAAAAGTCTAATCTAGCTGTCTTTCCCTCTGGCTTTCCTGTATCAGGAGTGATATCTTCAGATATTCTTATTGTGACCAGTCAAAATATGCAGCTCCTATTAGACTCCCTAGAACAGTGGACACCATTAAAATCTTATCATTGCTGTTTGAAAGTACTTAACATTACTGTGGTACCTGTATTATTCCCTGGAAGTATCACAAATACCTCATTACGGTTAATTACGCAATAGATAAATTGTAAAAATTATCATGCTAATCACTTTTGGTATTGAGTCAAACAGAACATTAAAACCACCTGTTAATATCCAAATTGTAGGTCTTTAATACTAAATACACTCAATTTGCATAATACTTGGTATTGACCCCATATAGAAGGCCCCGAATTTAGATTTTCTAAATCTCAGTTAGGCCTTTAGTTATTCCTTGGAGTCTTTGTGACCTGCTTCAATCCAAATACTTTTATTGACCCTTAAGGACTCCTATTGAACATTTTTTTGTAAGTGGGCTTCATAAAGGTGTTGTGCTTGCAAATATTTTAAAATCTTATTTTTTGTTACTAAATAAGGGGCTACTACAAGTCCTCATAACAGCGTTATCACGTTTGCATTGTACTCCAGTATTATGAACCTAAAGCATTCAAAAATTGAGTCTAGCCCTAAAAAAACCTGGGATTAAAGAAACCTCCCCCAAACCCTCTGCATCTTTTATTTTGCCTTGTAGAGTTTGAGTCTTTAGAATTCCATTTGCAAGCTTTTCTCTGCAACCATTTAGGGTTAGACACTTGCTTTTAAAAAAGTGAAGGCTTACATTCTGATATGTTCACATAACTCCAAGATTTGGGGCTTTTAGCAAAACACTAAAATTGGAGACACAATAAATTGGTAATAGTGGACACTACTGGTATTCCATTACAATAGGGCAGACTTTGTCAATAGATAATGCACCTAAACTGATACATGTAAAGAGAAAGTGATAATATTGGGAAGTGGTAATAGCACATACTTCCTCAGCACAAATTATTTATTCCCGTACTCCTGATTCACTGGTGGTGCCAGTTCCCACACTCTAGGGAAAAGGATAAAGATACACATATGCCAAGATGAAGACAATACTTTATAAAATGCTGAGGTTTTATTCAGTAAACTCATAGCACAGATTGAGATACTGCATGAACAAATTATGCTAAAAATACATCTACATTAAAAATGAAATAACTCGATAGAATAGTGAAAGGGGGGAAAAATAAGTCAGAAAACACAACACAAACGCAGAAGATTATACATGAAGAGTGAGGATTGTGCTGGATCACATCTATGACTGACAGGGTTTTGAATCCAAATATAAAACAGATAATATTTACAGGAGCAACAAATATATTTAACAGCTGAGCAACATCCTAGTAACAAACCCAAACAAAAACCCAATCCCTCTAAAAAACAACTACTATCTCCTTTTACCTTCAGTCTGTCAAATAAACTCTACTATGTGAAGTAAAGAATCTTCTTAAAATATTTAGCTTAAATCCTTGAAGAAACCACTGTCTTGAGATCCCTCAGAGTGCACTTCAGCTCTCAATAATCTTTGAATTTCTAGGTCTCATCGGAAGTGAAAAAAGAGGGGGTTGTCTGCCAAATACAACTCTGTTTTGAAGGAAACAAACAACAAATTCCAAAAAATAAGTTCTTCAGTCAAGGGATGAGAAAACCAGACTTTCCTGCTAATTCACCGTATCTAAGAGAATGTTACCAAATTTCCTGAAATTTCCACTGTGAGATTCTGACTCTGCATTTTTGTTAAAATAGGAGTACTAGCTTGAGTGATTGAAAAAATTTTCTCTGTCGCTGAAAGAACAAGCCACAAAGTGTGGTGTTCTTCTGTTCTTCACAGGAGATGAAGTCTATCATGTATCCAAGATGCTCTCGTGTCATAAGAATAAAACAGCACTTGTGCTAAGTCATCTCTCACTATAGATAGTTGAGCCTGTGTATAGTGAATACTAGTATGGTGAACTACAAGAGGGAATTCTGAATTATCTGAGGCACAGTGCCAATGTATGTCACACTGAGGTAATTCATTTAATAGATGAAAGAGGTCCCTACTGTACAACAGACTTCGCAGAAATATAGCCTTTGAGCATTATTTTCCACAGGATGCCTCAAGAAAAGTGAGGAAACCCAGATGAGTACCTAGGACACCTTATAATATCATACTCTGGGATGCAATGCAGGCCAGGATGTTGTTACCGCTTGCCTTACAACCTGGGTACCTTACAATGTTTTGCTGCTGTAGCTTCCAGTCTGGGATGCTCATAGCCAGCATATGAGCAAGTCCCACCCGCTGTGTCTGTGTGCTAGACTTGTCTGCAGTCCCCCAGCTCCACTCTGGCTTCCCCCAGCCTTGGTTACAGCCAGCAAGATGACCCTCCACACATGCCCAGTCCCAAATTTCCCTCAAACCATGTTCCCTGGGGTGTCTAGACCTCACCTGGACCACTTTGAAGGAAAAACAAACCTTATTATTTCTCTGAGAGAAAAGCACATTACATCTTATTAACTTAACTGAGGTAAATACATCCTTTCCTTCAAACACAGCACTGAATTGGTTTATAGTAAAATAAAACAAAAATATTAACAATAGAGCATAAGTGATGCCAAGTAAAAGGAATAAAATTGGAAATGATTACAAGAAAATAGAAGGGAAAACACACAACAAAGTTTAAAACTTAATCTAGCAAGGCACAGACTTTGTTCAAGATGGTTTCTCTCACCAATCTTACTTCTTCCCAGCCATGAGTAACTTTCCCTCAGTCAGGACCTGAAGAAGAGCTCTGTGTAGCTTGAAAGCATGGTTCCTTCACCAACCAAAGTTGGTCCAATAAAAAATATTACCTCACCCACCTTCCCTCTTTAATACCCACTGCAATTTACCATATGTTGATCAGGAAATCCTAGGACAGATAGTACTATTAAGTAGATAGTAGAGTTTCTGTCTAACTTAGTGGGAGAACAATCTTTCTATTTGTAAAGTGAGAAAAAATGTGTTTGTATTAAGATTTATAATAAATCTTTAGAGACACCCATTTAATGCTCTGGACACAATTCCATAAAGATCTGTTCTGGAGAGAAAAATGTTGCATCCTCTCTGCCCGGCAGATATTTAAAAAACAAAAGGCTTTTGGACTCAGTCACTACTTGCTGCAGCCTGGATGTACCTCTTGATGCGGAGACCTCATTTGCAATTCACACACTGCTCTTAAGCCATTAGTGTATGAACTCTGTGTTATTTTTTCCTTTTATTTTCTTTCTGTATTCAAATGTAATTTAAAAATTCTCCACAAACGTTGACTAGCTCCAAAATGTTTGTTGTCAAAGTTCTAGAAGATTTAATCTTCAAAGTCTAACAATTCATCAGCATTCTACAGAAAACCATGCAAATTGCTCACTACAGATGGTGCCAATAGGCCAAAAAAAAAAAAGTTTGCTACTGGTTGGTTGCCTGACAAAATTCTCTTGTTGCTAGTCTCTGTTTTGGTCAACAGTTCAGAACCACTTTGTATCAGGTTCATCAGAAAAATGAGTCCAAGTGAAAAGGTGATGACCCAGCAGAAAATAAAAACCTAAGAAACTTGCTAACCAGTTCAGGAGATAGATGATTCCAGTTCTCAAGGTGCTTGAAGGAAAATCCTTTAAGAACACATAGTCATATTACAAACAGCCTGGTCCCTGTCACCCTGAATTGCTAGATCATCAGAATGAAAGCACTGTAGTGAGAGCCAGTAAAGGCTAAAATTCAAACATTTTCTTTGATTTAATCCAGAAAGTGAAGCTGATGACGTTTTAGATGACCTCCTTTGTTGGACCTACCCCCCTCGAAACCTCCACCACATGAGCGAGGCTGAGCTAATCGGAGAACAGCAGTCAATGCGATGCTTAGTGATCACAGGACAGACTTCCAGTTTCCTTCAGGGACTCTGTCACATGAAAGGAAACCATTAAGATTAATAAGATTTCAAAATATTGCTCTTCTACCCTTAAGTAAAGCATTACTATTTCCATTTCTGCAACCAGTGTGTAAAAGAGGAAGGATCTAAAACCCTGGAAAGATTCCCATCTGTGCTCTGGATAAATGATTCTTCTGTAGTGAAATAAAGATACTAACTACCCTCTTCTATAGTATTTCAAACTTTGCACACGACTCAATACAAGTTTGGACAGGAAACATTGGATCTCACACAGATCAGTTCTGTGTAGTGATCTGGCTTAGCAGGAGGTAAGGTAAAAACTTAATTTTTTTTTTGTATCCTTAATGCTTATTCTCGGTTTCTGAATTGGTCACACTTTATGTTAAGGGTACAGTTTACAAAGAGTTAATAAATGATTAATGGATGGTATAAGAATGTTACAGATATGAGTAGTATTAGATCTGTTTGGAAAATAGGGGAGTTTTCCACAATTTTTTTGACATTTGACTGAAAAATGTTTGGGTTTTGTGTTCTCAGTTTTCAGATGAAAAATCTATTTTTTATTGTTGAGGAAAACAAACACTTTCTGCAAAAAATGTGTAGTTGAAAATTCAATTCCCTGCTGAAAAGGGGTTTTGAATAAGCATTTAACTAGCCCTCAGGAGCATGCATTATAGATGGTTATAAACATAGCAGTAGATGGTGTTACAGATGGCTAAAGCAACCTACTGATTTGTTGGATTTTATAACATTCTATAGAGATAGATTAATTGTTTATTAAAACAGTAGAGTCTTAGGAATGCTCGAGAATGGAAGGGGCTGCTTTGAGAATGCCCCTTCCAGCTAGTGCCAGTATTCCTCCACATCTCTGGCTGTTTGGCCAGCTAATGCTAGCTCAAGACTGAGATGTACAGCTCATGCTCACTGCCTCAGAACATGGAACATCAGGCTTCTCTCAGAGACAAGAGATTCAGGGAAGCCATTGCAGAACACACAAAGCTGTTTTTCACATCATGCTTTGGGCTTCCAACTAGAGATGGAGACACCATTTAAATCAAGAAAATGTCTACTGGTTTGCTCTGTTGTCCACATAAGTGAGGAGAGAGCTTTTTTGGCTCCTTTATGTATGCAATTTTTACAGATTTAAAGTTAATTTGATATTTGGGATTTGATTTAGGAATCCAGTGGAACAGCTGGATGATATGGAATTTTTATTTGCTTAACAATGTGCTATCAAGGATCAATGAAGAGCCTGGGTCCTGTTATCAGACTTTAGACAAACTCTTTTAACACTGTAACTGGATCTCTAGAGCTGATTAGGCTTGAAGTACTGCTGTCAGTCATTCCCCGGGAACAGGCTCAACTATGACATCAGTGGAATACCTAGACTTGCTCGGATGAGTTCAGCTGATGTTATCAGAGCAGGGCATACACTCTCTAGGACTATGAAGGGTTGTGGGTGTTCAGGCTAGTCAAGATTTGCATCAGAGCCTGGAATTTAAACTGTATCAGAGGGCTGCATTGGGACTGAGTTATGTTGGGGCCAGCTAGAAGAACTCTTGCTCAAATATGTGCTTAACATTTTTTTTTAATAGGGCCCTGAGGGATAGGCAGATGAAGTATTTAATGATGAATAAATGGCACTACTACCAAACAGATGAGAAACTGGGTTTCTGATTCACATAGGAGGAGGATAGGAGGTAGAAGTTACTATCTAATAGGTATTTTATGTTTAGCAATTTCTTGCTAAAAGAAGTGTGGGATAGGAGGAAAGAAATCAAAACAAATTAAATGAACTACTAAATAATTTACAATACTAATCAATATTTTCTTGTCCTATTCTTTGTACTTGGACAACAGGAAGCCAGGGAAATAAGCTCTTTACATGGTTTATACAATGTATACATTTAAAAAAAACTGTAGGGCTGGGTTTACAATGGGATAACTCCACTGATTTCAGGCTTCAAATATGTTAATCTACAAAATCAATTTTAATTCATAATCATAAGGCAGCACAAAAATTGTTTGGTTATGGTATTTTTATTTTATTATTATTGTTTGATTCCTTTGTTGTGTGCTTTAATTATCTCCTTTTCCTGAAAAATTCTTTATTTTAATTTGACAGATATAAATATCTATATATACACACAGGTAGGTAGATATCTATATATATTCTGGATAGATGAAGTCCCTGTTATAATTGTAAGCTGTTCTTTTTATTATCGTGAATTGTAAACTTTGCTATGCATAATACTATAAGTTGGACGTAAATCTATTTGTATTTAAAGATATAACATGATGCAAAGGGATGTGGTGAGTAGAAATTCAGGACAATGATACTAGTTTCAGCTAGGATAAAAGAAACCAACTGTATCTTTTTAAATTCCAATTGCCATACTCATTGAAATCAGGTGTTGGGTTTCTAGAGCTTTAACGTGATAAGTGGATAAGTTATTCACAAGGAGAAAATGAATTGTTATTTCAAGGTTAGTGTAGCAGACCCAGAACCTAGAATTCTGGGTTCTAGTCCTAGTTTTACCAATGTATAACATTGGACAAACCATTAAACCTGTCCATGCCAGTTTACCTATCTGTAAAATGTAGATAAAAAATATCTTCCTCATAGGATTGTTTTGAATATTAATTAATGAGTATAAAGTGCTTTGAGATCCTCAGGTGAAAGGTATTCTAGAGGTGCACCTTATTATGTTGCTTTTATTACTTCAATATTAGCATTTTATTTGTGTTACAGTAGTGCTTAGAGGCATCAACTGAAATTGGGGGCCCATTGAACAAGATGCTGTACAAACATGAAGTGAGGGACAGTCCATTCCCTGGTGATCTTACAGTCTTAATTGACAAGACAGACTTAGGCCTGGTCTACATTGCAAGGGGATCGATCTAAGTTATGCAACTTCAACTATATGAATAACGTAGCTGAAGTCGATGTACTTAGACCTACTCACCAAGGTGTCTTCACTGCAGTGAGCGACTGCTGCCCCCCATCGACTCCGCCTCTGCTTCTTGTGGCAGTGGAGTACAGGAATCGACAGGGGAATGCTCAGGGATTAATTTATTGCATCTAGACTAGACGTGATAAATTGACCCTGCTGGATTGATCACTGCCCGCTGGTCTGGCGGGTAGTGTAGATGTACCCCAGGGGTTGGCAGCCTTTCAGAAGTGGTGTGCCGAGTCTTCATTTATTCACTCTAATTTAAGGTTTCGCGTGCCAGTAATAAATTTAAATGTTTTTAGAATGTCTCTTTCTATATGTCTATACTATATAATTGAATTATTGTTGTGTAATAAAGTAAACAAGATTTTTTAAATGTTTAAAAAAGCTTCATTTAAAATTAAATTAAAATGCAAAGCCCCCCCGGACTGATGGGCAGGACCCGGACAGTGAGACTGCCTCTGAAAATCAGCTTGCGTGCTGCCTTTGGCACACGTGCCATAGGTTGCCTACCCCTGACGTACCCTAAAGAGTGGAGGAAAGGAAGTAGTATAATCTCCATTCTGTTGAAAACTGAGGCATAGCGAGATTAACGTGGTGTTTTCAAAAGTGCTCAGCATTGTCTTACATCTATTTCTATTGATCTAAATAGTTAAATGCCACAAGCACGAGCATGTTTGAATATCCTACCCTAAGTTTCATAGATTCATAGAATTTAAGGACAGAAAGGACCACTGTTATCACCAGGTCTGACCACCTGCATAATACAGGTTATAGGATTTTCCTCAAGTAAATCTTGCTTCAAGTCCAATTGCTATGGTTGAACTAGAGCATATCTTATAGAAAGACATCCAATATTGATTTAAAAATTTCCAGTGATGGAGAATCCACCACAAGACTTGGTAAGTTGTTCCAGTGCTTAATAATGGATCCAGCGCTTAACAGCTTAAAATTTGTGCCTTATTTCTAGTCTGAATTTGTCTAGCTTCAGCTTCTAGCCATTAGATCTTGTTATACCTTTGTCTGCTAGTTTGAAGAGCACTCTGTTCCACAGGGAATTACCCAGTACTTCTAAAGCAGGGGTCGGCAACCTTTCAGAAGTGCTGTGCCGAGTCTTCATTTATTCACTCTAATTTAAGGTTTCGTGTGCCAGTAACACATTTTAACGTTTTTAGAAGTCTATAATATACATTTCTGTAAGTCTATAATATAAAACTAAACTATTGTTGTATATAAAGTAAATAAAGTTTTTAAAATGTTTAAGAAGCTTAATTTAAAATTAAATTAAAATGCAGAGCCCCCTCCCACCCGGACCCAGTCCGGGACCCAGGCAGTGTGAGTGCCACTGAAAATCAGCTCACGTGCCGCCTTCAGCACGCATGCCATAGGTTGCCTACCCCATTCTATAGTCTGTGATTAAATTACCCCATAACCTGCGTTTTGTTAAGCTAAACAGATTGAGACCTGTGAGTATTGCACTATAAGGCAGTGGTGGGCAACTGCAGGGACATGCTGGTTGCCGTTTCCCACAGCTCCCATTGGCCGGGAACGGCAAACCCTGCCCACTGGGAGCATGCCTCCGGATGCTCAACGTCAGCAAAATATCTCATTGCCCATAATCAGATTACCCTTATGGGCCACATGCAGCCCATGGGCTGCAGGTTGCCCACCACTGCTATAAAGGCCTGTTTTCTAAATCTTCATTCTTGTGGCTCTTCTGTGAGACTGGCCTGAGGTCACACAGGAATTCAGGTGCAGAGATGGGAATTGATCTCCTGAGTCTCAGGAGAGTGTCTTAACCAAAGGCTTCCTTCCTTTCCGTATATCTTGCAAATATTTTTTTCCTAATCACAGGTGTGTCTCATATAGCCACAGTAGCTATTGTACATATCCCCTATTTGCTATGTTAGAATAAACTGGATAAGTTCATCTTTATGTTAGTGTTGGTTATGCTAGGTGTACTTTTAAACTCATTTGTGCTTGCTTTAAAAGATTTTAATTTTTTGTTAAGTTTTAGTATAAAAGAGTAGAGACCCATTTATAATTTTGAGAAGCTGTACTGCAAGAGTTGTTTCTTCTTACTGCATCTTCTGTATATTTCCTATCTCTGAACATAGCTAATAATAGTGAGTTTAAATTTGCTTAAGAGGCTGCCATAGAATTATATCTACTGTGATGTGTCTCTTAAGTTGAAAAGTTTTTCACCGAGTAGAGAAAATTGTCAGAGAAACAACTAATTAATCTCTGCTCCTTTACAGCTGTGTAATGTTATGCATAACTAAAAGTCCTGTTAAATTAATTAATGATTTCAATTATGAACTTTTCTCCAAAATGTTATGATTCATATCAGGCTGATAATGCAGTGACCTGGGAGTGTGAAATCTGTGTTATGTAGAGAGTTGCCAGTTAATTGATTCACGAATTATTTAAAGTTTGTTGCACCCATGGGAGTGCTCAGATCCATGACAGCTATTTCTTAAAATGTACAAACTCTCTCTTTTCTTCATATTAGCAATTGCTAATGCCAGTTTCTAGTTAATATGATAGTTTAAGGACTTTTCCAGATTCTTTCAGTGTCACAGTGAATATATATGAAAAACACACTCTATACCTATCAATGAGAAAAAGTTAATCTCTTGTCAAGTAATATATTTTATGACATTTTTTATGCCAATTATTTTTACATTTTTGAAAGTTTCTGTTCATTTTTCCTACGCTTGGTTATCATACAATTCAGTTCTGTTTGCTCCACGGGAAGCATCATTTATTCCAAAAGGTAATAGAGTGAGAGTGTCTTAAAAAGCTTCTAATGGTTAAATGAAAGAGATTTCATACAGTGCTGTGATAGAGGCAATTCTACTGTATAGATTATCAGTAATTGTGCTAGCCTCCACTCTGGAATTTGAAGTGGTCAAACACTATTTCAGAGGTGTCATACCTCTGTGAGGGCAACAGTTTCAGCAGCAAGTCTTTCTACCCACGACAGCATGCTAGGGATGACTAAGAGTATTCTGTATAATTTCATCATATTTTAATGTTTTAGTCCATAACTTGCACAATACCTAAAAGTTGAAGTGTACACAGAATAAAACAGAAGCAGGTTAATTGTTAATATTTTATAATGCTTGATTAAAATTTTATTAATGTTGTTAAAGTGTGCTTGGGTTGACTTTAGTGTTGTATAACATGACCATTAGTACCAATCCCTTTGTGAATGTCTGAGGTCAGAGGAAAGGCTACACATGGCTGCCTGGGTTGGAGGAGAGACTTGTTAGTACTAACACTGTGGAGGTTTGGATATCACTCTGAAGACTAGGGGTGACTGAGGTTTTTTGCAGGCTAAAATATTGTTCCTTTTTTTTCTTTGAGATCAAAATACAGGGGATTGGTTCTAGGCAGCAAATGTAGTGATTTTAGACAGTCTCAGTTAAATACTCTATCTAGTGCCAACAATATTCATAAATGAAAGAAACAAGATATTCCTCATTTAGTAAGAAAAATGAATGATCTTGTCATCCAGAATTAGTTTATTTAGGTCTGAATGGCCTGGTGTGTAGATTAATAGTACCCTAGCTATTCAGAGATCTAGTTTTCTCCTTTTTCAACCATTTTTGCTACTTCACTATTTCTTTTTAGTGTATCTTTCCCCTGCCCTTATACAATAAAATAAAATAAAATCAAACAAACAAAGTATTTTAAAAAAAACAAGTGCATCATCTCTTGTTGAAGTTGCTGCGTTGCTGCAGGGCCTCAAAACTGCTGAAAAGGAAGCAAATTTAAACTAGTATCTGCATTGTAGAAAATATACCATTTCAAATAGTGACTGAGTGACTGCTTCTGTTTTCTAAAATTAAGGAGCCTATAATCTCAGCCCCATTAACAAGTGCTGTCATTCAGATACAGTGTCTGGCTGATTTAAATAAAATGAAATGAAGATAGTTGTTTCTGGTCCCTTGGCTTCACTCATTGCCATAAACATATGCTCTGCGTCCCGCTTCTTTCCATCTTATTTATGACTTTAATTTGTTGTGTGGGCTGCGCTAGAAATTAAATTTAATACAATTCTCCAAGGGACCCTGTCATATAATAACATGGTAATTTCTGTGTATCCTTTTGAAAAATGAGGAAATTAATTCTTCCTGACATGTTCTAATTATTCCAGTGTGAATGGCAAATCCGTTTTTCCCAGCCCCTGAAGTGTTATAGGCAAATGGCTGCTGTTCAAAGCTGAGGTGCTAATGCTGACCAGCAGTGCGTTTAATTTGAAACATGAGCCGACACCTTTCAACACACCTTTGTAATATTGGAGTACTTTACAGAAATTAATTCACTACTTATTTGGCAGCTTAGCCTGGGGGTTATGGTTTTTATTCATCAATACTATAGACATGTTAGCACAATGTTTCCTGTTTTCTCTAGTGCTTTTGTGCCTGTGCTGCAGAATATGGATTCAAAGTGTATGATGGGTAGCTGTAATGTACAGAATAAAAAAGGGTGCTCGGATACCTGACCACTACCAGTTGTATGTAGGCATATATTTGCAGTTTGGAGAGAGGTGCTATAAGGTCTTGAATGTTAACTTAATTACAATATATCATTAACAGTTTCAACTGAAATTACAGTGGAGAAATTATTTGGACCAACTTGCTCTGAAAGGGCTTTGCTACCTAGATGCAGATGCTACCGATGCAGGTCTCAGTTCTGAAGATAAATTGACCCTTATATTTGTAGCATATTCAAATGTACTGAAGAAAGAATCAGTACACTGTAATTTTAAAATACTTGGGTACCTTTGGCATGGATAAACTTTGGCAAAGTGGAAGAAGGTGAATTAGTCAGTTTAGGCACTGAAACTAATGATTTCTTTGCACTGGTGACTTTTAGAAAACTGCATTTGGAGAGTTTCAGTGTGTTCATTTTGTGCCGATTGCCAAGTAAACTTCTTCCTGAGTCCCATCTTTGATATATATATATAGGGGTATTATCTATGTTAAATGCTCTTTTGAAATCCAGATAGGTGAAGATATAAAAGGAACTTGGACTATACCAAGAAACAGGATGTGGCAAAAGCCACCATGCATTGTTAACACGTGAAATATCCACCCATAAGGCCCTTATGTATTTGTAAGTATGTGCTCAGTGGCTTGAAAAAGTGATAAAAACATCATTACTGTCAGTGGTTTTTTTTAAAAATTCAAATAAATATGAATGTAACTTTTTGTGAAGAAGCGTGTGTATTTTTCCAACTTAAAGTAAGTCAATGTATTAGTTACTAGTACTAATCTCTTTACATGAGGAAATACTTAATACAACACAGTTATGTAGCTCTTTTCATCTGCAGGACACTTTATAACGATGATCTTAGTGCTCCCTGCCCTTCTTAGTTGTTGCTATTTCTTAGCCCCACTGTTATACCTGACACTGTATAATTCACAAAAACACAATCCTTGCACCAAGAAGGTTACAGTCTAAGCAAAACAGATGATGACATAAATTCACCAATTGTCCAGGAGACTCTCAAAAGGAGGCAGGTTTGCACAGGTATAAATGACTGCACATGGTGCAAGATGATGGAGAATCATCCTTGAAGTGTTTTAATGATAAATTTGAAAGAAGACAGGGAGTTTTTTTGGTCACAAGAATGATAATGTTCCAAGAGCGTGAAGAACAGCAGGGACAAAGCTGAATAAAAGACAAAGGTGAGACCAGGAGAAAATCTATAAAGGAGTTGGTAGGAGGGCAGCATGGCTGGAGTGAAAGAAGCAAGCAGGATAGTAGGAAGAACCTAGAACTGAGGGGAAACTAAGAAATCAGAGTTAGGAATAGAATTGTGCAGAGGTTTAAAGGCAAGGTCCAGAAGCTTCTGAAGCAGATGTATAAGGCTAAGGGAAACCAGTGAAGGGTTTCAGGTAAGGTAATTTCCACTGTAACATTTTGGATAGATCAGAATGGAGTCAGGGGGAGCAGAATAGGAGGTGGTTGCAATAGTTAATCCAGGAAATGACCAAGACATGAGCCCTGGTTTTAGCAGTAAGGATGGAGAAGAAAGTATAGTTTTCAGAGATATTGCTTAAGAAGTGTTGGAAGAATTTGCTTGACAGCCTGAATATGGGGTGAAGTGGGGAAATAGTTGTTGAATGCGACACTATAGGTGAGCTGCAGTAAGGGAGTTACAGGGATTGTAATTGAGGCTGTGAAGATGGATGAGATCACACCAGGATAAGATCTAGGAGGACATGATGATAGTATTAAGGATTGAAACCTGAGTGCATGCTGAGAGAGGGAAGTAGCCAGGGGTGGAGAGAGAAGGGGCAGGATCAGAATAAGTACATAACATAAAAATGGCCATACTGAGTCAGACGAATGGTCCATTTACCTCAGTATCTTGCCTTCCAGCAGTGACCATGTACCTTGGGGTTTTTTGCATTAAATCTCGGTACATTGTGAGGAAAATGTTAGATATCTCTTCCACGAAGAGAAACGTGTACTACACTGTTATGTGGACATCTGACATATTCATACAAAAGTTGAGTATTTCTTGAGGGCTGCAAGTGAGTTAGACGTTATCATAAAGTTTCTCTGGCCTGGTCTACACTACGTGTTTAAACTGAATTTAGCAGCGTTAAACTGATTTAACCCTGCACCCGTCCACACAATGAGGCCCTTTATAGCGATATAAAGGGCTCTTTAAACCAGTTTCTATACTCCTCCCCGACGAGAGGAGTAGCGCTGAAATCGGTATTGCCATGTCGGATTAGGGTTAGTGTGACCGCAAATCGACGGTATTGGCCTCCGGGTGGTATCCCACCGTGCACCATTGTGACCGCGCTGGAAAGCAATCTGAACTCGGATGCACTGGCCAGGTAGACAAGAAAAGCCCCGCAAACTTTTGAATTTCATTTCCTGTTTGCCCAGCGTGGAGCGCTGATCAGCACGGGTGGCAATGCAGTCCCAAATCCAAAAAGATCTCCAGCATGGACCGTATGGGAGATACTGGATCTGATCGCTGTATGGGGAGACAAATCTGTTCTATCAGAGCTCCGGTACAGAAGACTAAATGACAAAGCATTTGAAAAAATCTCCAGGCTATGATAGACAGAGGCCACAGCACAGTGCTGTGTGACCAGCGTAACGGAAAGCCGAAGAATCAGATGGACGCTCATGGAGGGAGGGAGGGGGTACTGAGGACTCCAGCTATCCCACAGTCCCTGCAGTCTCTGAAAAGTATTTGCATTCTTGGCTGAGCTCCCAATACCTGAAGGATCAAAAACATATTTTCCCAGGTTTTTTCAGGGTATATGTTGTCAATTTACACCCTTCCCCCACCCCCAAAAGAAAAGGGAAAAAAAAGTTTCTCGCCTTTTTTCAATGTTACCCTATGTCTACTGCATGCTGCTGGTAGGTGGGGTGCTGCAGCGCTGAACACTAGCATCCCCTTCCCGGTGGATAGCAGTCATATTGTACCATCAGCAGCAGCCCGTGAGTGCTCCTGGCTAGCCTCGGTGAGGTCGGCCGGGGGCACCTGGGTAAAAATGGGAATGACTCCCGGTCATTCCTGGCAGATGGTACAGAACGGCTGGTAACCGTCCTCATCATAGCAACTGGAGGTTGAGCTCTATCAGCCCCCCTTTCATGTCTAAAGAAAAGATTCTGTACTGCCTGGACTATCATAGCAGCTGGAGGCTGCCTCCCCCTCATTTTATCTCACTAAAAAGTCAGTGTTTCTTATTTCTGTGTTCTTTATTACTTCATCGCACAAATGGGGAGACACTGCCATGGTAGCCCAGGAGGGTTGGGGAAGGAGGGAAGCAACGGGTGGGGTTGTTGCAGGGGTACCCCCTAGAATGGCATGCAGCTCATCATTTCTGCAGGATCTCTGGGGCTCTGACACGGAGCGGCTGTGCTCTCTGGTTCTCTAGTACACTTGCCCCATATTCTAGGTGGGACTGATTCTATTTTTTGACAAAACATAAAGAAGAGAATGACCCGGGGAGTCATTCCCAGTTTTGTCCATGCGCCCCCGACCGACCTCAGCGAGGCCAGCCGGGAGCACCCATGACAGCAGCAGATGGTTCAGAACGACTGATAACTGTCATCTCATCGCCAATTTACAATGGCATGGCAGACGGTGCAATAGGGATGGTAACTGTCTGCTACCTTGCAAAGGCAAATGAATGCTGCTGTGTAGCACTGCAGTACCACGTCTGTCAGCAGCATCTAGTACACGTACGGTGACAGTGACAAAAGGCAAAAGAGGCTCCATGGTTGCCATGCTATGGCGTCAGCTGGGGCAATCCAGGGAAAAAGGGTGCGAAATGATTGTCTGCTGTTGCTTTCATGGAGGAAGGATTGAGTGACGACTTTTACCCAGAATCACCCCCGACACTGTTTTTGCATTGGGATCCCAACCCAGAATTTCAATGGGCAGGGGAGACTGTGGGAACTATGGGATAGCTACGGGATAGCTACCCACAGTGCAACACTCTGGAAATCGACGCTAGCCTTGGTACATGGATGCACACCGCTGAATTAATGTGCTTACTGTGGCCGCGTGCACTCGACTTTATACAATCTGTTTTACAAAACCGGTTTATGTAAAATCAGAATAATCCCGTAGTGTAGACATACCCTCTGTTTCTTTGCTTAACATCCCCTGCCTGATTCAAGCAGGCCCCAAGTGCAGTATGTATTTTTAATTTTAAGAATGAGGTTTGGAGCTGAGATTTTCACTTGAGGGGCTAGCTGCTCCCAATGGACCGGTGGAATGTAAGAAGGAAGTGAGTTCCCAAAAGGCTAGCAAAATCTGTGAAAAATGCCAGTGACAGAATATCCATCATGATGACCTGTGTCTGAAAAGGAGAGTGGAAATGGGGCATAGATTCATCAAGAAAGGAATAGGCATGTGAATCAGGTGTACTTTTGTGCAATCAAGACTGAATACAGCATGTGGCCCAGTGAACTACATTTTCTTATGTACAAGGAGATGATAAAGGCAAGGAAACATATGTGGATGTTGATGGTGATGACTGGGCAGCACTAACTGGCTGAAGGGACAACGCTTACCAAAGGAGACCCATTGCCACAATGGT
The DNA here is from genome assembly GCF_007399415.2 of Gopherus evgoodei. Taxonomy (NCBI): domain Eukaryota; kingdom Metazoa; phylum Chordata; order Testudines; family Testudinidae; genus Gopherus; species Gopherus evgoodei. Next base: position 107,327,222 of record NC_044325.1, on the reverse strand, counting down.
GGTAGCACTTCAAAGGGAGCAGCACCATGCATGAGAAAATGAGTCTGCCCTCTGATGCAGAGAGAACCTTCTTTCACTCCCATGAGAGTGCCGCTTTTTCCCCCACTGGACGGAAAAAGCATTCTCAACATATATTCAGAGGGATTCACAATCTCCTTTTACCTCCTTTTGCTCCTGTGCTGCAGTTCGGCTTTCCTGTTTCTGAGGCCTGTTTGGGTGTGACTGCTGCAGGCACAATGATGGGAGCTATAGCTTGCTCTCTGAGGGGGTCTGATCTCCTTGTGCCTCAGATGCTGTTCTGTACACTTCCTTTTTAAATACCGTGACCAGGACCAGCCAGATTGCTCCTCATTCAATTTAGTATCTTCTGTCATCCCTTGCAGGTTTTCCAATACCTTCTAGGCCTGGCCCACTAATGCAGGGGTCTATTTGCAGTGGAATGCAGGTCATGACTGGAGGAATTTTCTATATTCATTTATTTTTGCTTCACCATATTTCCTGAAGATCTGTGGGCCCTTGAATCAGAATTTAAAAATAGAAAGCCATTTGGTATTCTTAGCTGTGAATCCTTCAGCACCTAGGTAGCATTAATCCCTTGGCTGCTCTGAACTCATATCTGTAAGGGTGTCATGGTGTTGCTCAGTCACATGTTTGTCTGCCCTCTGCATTTAGACATAAAACTGGTAGATACAGATTCTCATCTTTGCTTACCCAGCACACGCTATCTCTGAACTGCAGGAAGACCATTTCCTAGGTCAGCACATACTGCATGTGGGGCAAATGGGGAATTTCAATTACTTGCTCTTTGTTAGTCATGGGTGTTAAAAGTCTGAGTTTTATGGGAATTGTGCCAATCAGCTTTTGGCTTTGTGATTAGGCTCAGCAAGAATGGAGCAGGGGTAGCTTGTGGAGAGTCCATCACCAAAATTATGAAATTTTATTTTGCTTTAAGTAGAGCTTTTTTAACATTTTCCATTTTATAACAATAGTGGACTACTTTTGACAGTCTAGCAATAATCACTAGTAATAAAATAAACACTGAATGGGCATGGAGACTGACCTACCTTCACACTCCTGGAAGTGGCCTTTTTGGGTCAGGATTGAAACAGAATGGTTTGAAGTAATGTGAAGAAGCTTTGCAATGCCTATTCTGTGGATAAATGGAGGCTTTTCAGATTCTAAGGCCGTCAATCTGGCATGAGCAATAAATTCAAGTGACAGGAAGATAATAGAAAAGACAGTAATACTACCACATCTGTGTGAAACAGGGCCGCCCAGAGGATTCAGGGGGCCTGGGGCAAAGCAATTTTGGGGGCACCTTCCATAAAATAAAGTTAGAATACTAAAGAATACTATATTCTCATGGGGGCCCCTGCAGGACCTGGGGCATATTGCCCCACTTCCCCCCCCACCCCCCCACCCCCGGTGGCCCTGGTTTGAAAAATGTTCCTTTTGTTCCATAGAAGAAGGGAGCAATATGGGAAATGGAGGAGGCAAGGTTTGAGTATTTGTTTTTTTGGGGGGTTTGGAAATACCGTAACTTCTCTAGCAGGTGAATGAAGGGGTCTTTGTCACATCTGTGTTCCTAATTATCTTGAGTTTATTGTAGATATTTTTCTGTGACAAACCTTTTCTGTTTTTATCCTAGAGACATCACTGACTGAATAATCAATAAACATTTTTTCTCCTTGATCTATTCAAGCATAACGGTGAGATTATTGAGTGGGAGAAGAGGGGTCACTATCTCAAATATTTTAAGATTATTGACAATTTCTTTTTATTATGACAACAAAAAAGTCAGTGTATCCTGATAGTCTCTTGATGTTTTATGCTTTTGCTGATAATATATGAAAATATTATATGTGTATTTATTCCTAAGACCTTACTATTGGAGTGTCAGAAAAAATTAAAAGTGGCATACAGCAAGCCCAGGAAGGCCTAATGTCTCATTCCCCATTTGTTTTTTTTCATTCTTAAATCTTATTCCTTCTCCTTTCTTCATTGCTGTCTCTCAGGTACTGTCTGTCTTTCTGATAGATTTGGTTACTAATTTAAAGCTGATCTAATATCATGTCAAGTTTTTATATCTCTGACCATTTCCAGAGAAAAAATTAAATTGTGATTTATATTTAAAATATATACATATTGAAAAAAAAATTAATATATGTACCTAATACTTGGAGTCCATTTTTCTTAACTCTTTTTCAATAATTTTTACTTGTTTGTACTCATTTGGTTAAAAAAAACAAAGAGTATTTCAGTTACACAATGAAAAGAAGTCCAAGTTTTACAGGGTTTTGCAACTATTCAGTATAACAGAGATTTATATGTATTCTGTAGTCACTGACAATCAGATAAAAGTGACTGCATTACTTGCTGCTTAACGACCCACTGGACCTCATACAAAAATATGTAATAGTTGTTAAACCTGCTTTGTCGTGATCTTGTCCCGCTAAATTCCTACCTTTTCAAAAAGATCTCTGAACCCCTCCTATTGCCAGGTCTCTGTGTTCTACCAGTATGACACTTTTTAATAGAGTTCCATTACATTCAATGGAACACCATGATATACAGTTCATAACTAGGCCACAGAAGTGCCCTTTCACAGGATGTAGGCTACACTTCTCAAAATACTGTCAAGATTATATTTGGACCTCTCTTGCTCTGTTCCATTTTGGTCATTGACATTGACATGCTTGGATTTCTGTGGAGCTGAATGGCCATTTCATTAGCTGTGAGTGATGATGCTGTTTTATTGGCTATGTTGTGTTAGCAAGGATTTCAGCAATGGATATATGTCATCAGCAACATCTCTGATTAAGAAATATTGGAGAAAATAGCTTTGATGTTAAATTATATCTGAAACAATGGCGGCACCTGCAATACAAAATATAGGACAGTGTATCTGCAGTAGTTCTATTATAGTCTGTATTGTTTAATTTGATCTGAAAAACAGAACAAAAAAGACCAGAATAAGGTAGTAAGGAAAAGCTATATATGGTGTATTGTGATTTTCATTCATGGTATGTCTACACTGTTAAAAAGCCCCAATAGTAACGAGTCTCAGAATCCCAGTCTACAGACTCAAGCTTGTGCTACAGTGCTAAAAAGAGCCATGCAGACATTCCTGCACAGGCTCTGAAACCTACTCCCTGAGTTTGAGCCCAAGCTCCAGCGTGAGTGGGAACATCTATGTGGCTATTTTTAGGACCCTAGTAGGAGCCCAAGTAGGTAGATATGAACTAGATAACCACAATTTGTAAATATATATTTTTTAAAATTTTTTTTGACTTTTTAAATATAGATAGTTAATAATAAAGATCATGATGAAACAGTAAGTTGCCCAAGCACATAAAACTGGAAGATATAGCAGTACAGTATACACCTACAGTTTAACTATTCAAATAACAGTGGAAACACTGTTAATGAATGAAGTCTAAACCAATCATGTATATAAAGAAATAACAAGATTGACCTGTAGGCAAGATCTGTGAGGACTAAACTTCATAATATTTGTTTAGCAATGGAAGTTTCTTTATTTAAATTGGTAGAAACTCTACTAGAATCTCCCAAATGAGTAACCTGCTCAAGAGCAACAATCTAAAACCACATAGGAGGAAAGTAAAACATTATGATTATTTAATTAATGCAGTTTTTGTTACTAAGCAGAGTTTCAAGCTTGTATGACTTTGTCACTGACCCTACCAGTACATTAAAAAAAAAAGTTTTGAACAATCCAAACTAACAGCATGTTAGCAGCTAATTCAAACATTATTTCAGTATCATTCATAAATTACTTTTGAATCCTTTGACTTAAGAAAAAGAAAATCCCACAAATCCTACTTTTGGTCAAAGCATAAGACCATAATTAATTCGGCATGTGCTTCTGAATTAAGAACACTGTGTTCTGAGCTTTCTAAAAAGCTTTTTAAAATGTTGGAGAATACTTTCCTAGAGCCTTTTTAATGGGGTGAAGTCTTAAGATTTGTCACAAATGAAGTGATGTTAATTAAATATTGTTATTCCTTTCTGTCAATCAACTAAGGTTAAGCTTTATTTGTAATTTAGATCAAAAAAAAGTGAAACAGACAAAAATATATAAAACAGCTGCCAGGAAAACAGAATGGCATAGTAGGACTTGAATTTGTAGAAATTTATGTAGGAGTGCAGGGGTGCATTGCATTGCATTTTCCTCAGGACTAAGGATATTTTTTGAATTTTTTTTGGATTTGTTGGTTAAATATCTTCCGTCTCATGAATGTGTTATTTGGAAGGACAGGTGTATTGGCAGCATGGTCTTTAGCATAAATCACTGGTATGTGGAAGTGATTTGGCAAAGTGTGTGTTTGCATGTTAATTTCAAATATGGTCATGTATGGACTCCTAATTTTATTAAACACAGAAATATCACAAATAATAAGACCACCTGAATATTACTGTTATGATAATGGGAAATGCCTGTTTTCAAGTGAAGATACACTATTATCAGTCCAAAGTATTCAAAAATTGAGCTATAGTGCCCCAAATTATGAGATTTTCTTAAAAATGAGACTTTTAAAAATAATAAATGTGAGCGCTCTTTATTTGCCTGAGGGTATTTGAGCCTTTAGGGGCCCTGTTTTCAAGCTTTTTTCAATAATCATGAGGATTCAAAACTTACTTTTTTTGAAGGCATAAAGACAAATGGAATCCCATGATTCCAGGAGCTAAAACTGGAATCAGCAAATAACAAGACCCGCTATAAAATCTCCAGAGTTGACAACACTTACAAATATGTGGCAACTGTAATAGTTCACAAAGATATACAAATATAGTTTTGTATTACTTCATCCACATAGAGTACTGGATATTGCTCCCTTCTGTGCTAAGACCTTTTAGGACAAGAGAGACCCCAGGAAGCAATGTGAAGTTTACTTTGAAGACTTTCCTCTTGATTGTCCCCTCATGGGGGACAGGTGTGTTTGAGTGACACAGCATCAAGGAGCAGGGCCCTCTCAATGTGTAAAAACATATGATGTGGGGAGAATTTTGCTCCCAACCCCCCAAATCCTAGGCCTTCTACACTTTATTATGGCTTTCCCTTCCTTGAGAGTTTGGTGGCTGTTGGATGCCTCCTCCACAGCTGTGGAATTTTATGCTGCTTTTAAAATGCATGGGGTGTTGAGAGGAACATTTCATAGTGTGTGTCTCTTCCCTGGTTCCACCCCTGCAAACTCACAGAGCTTTGCCAGCGGGTATTAGGTATGGAAGGGCTTGCCAGCTAACTTAGGTGAATTAAGATAGACTCTACTGCTTCCTTTCTGTTGGTTTAGGGCATTGGTTCTCATGCACTAGCACAATGGCGTTGTGTTTGGACTTCCAACACCTCAGACAAATGTTTAAATGCCCCCCAAATCCAGTCTTATGATTTTAATAAAAAATAATTTCACTGAAAACGTTTTATTGGTAATGGCATTGTGGGGTGGGGAGTTGTAAACTTTCCAAAATCTAAATTTAGCACCGATTTACTTGTCATTGTCCCCTACCAGTCTCCTCCCCTTTTTTATTTGCAAATGACACAGAGCATGAAGTTGCCTTAAGTGCTATATCTCTAGGACATGTAATAGCCTGGAACAGCAGAAAGCTGCTAAAGCCTAAAACAATTTTGTTAAACAGTGCAAGATGTCTACTAATTAGTAATTAGATGAATTTATTTGACCTACATCAAGTATTAATTTTGATATTAACTGCTAAGTAGCATATTATGCCATCTTTGACAAAGTCACTTATACTCAGATCTTCAAATATTTGCATGAATAGAGGATGTAAACCACAATGAGCGGCTAAATTGTGGGTGACTTTTTCATGCTTATTTTGATGATATAGCAGTATCGTAGGATGACATATTGTAGGGAGTGAGGGTAAATGTCTGTTGCCAAGTTCTAAACAGCATCTGTATGGAAGTAATTCAGAAGTCAGTTTCACTAAAAGTTTGAGATCTGTGCTGTATAGAGGTAGGCATAGAAGCTGTGTTAATTACTAGCTTGTTTTCCCTGTGGTTCTGTTTTAATGGAGCACATTTGTTGCAGATGATTGGAAAGTGGGTTGGACAGTGTCTAAACTGGCTATGACTAATTCAAACAGTGATTATACTATAATGTTTAACAGTCCTCTTTGTAAACTCCTTTCATTCACAGTTCCCTTGCCATTGAAATGTGGTTCAAGATAACTGAAAACTATTCTTCTTAATTTAAACTTGGCCTCAGAGAAGAGTAAGAGCATGGGTTGTGGAGTCATCTTTTCCCTGATTCAAATTCAAAACCACACCCCAAACTGGTTTCTTTAGACAGTATTCTAGGACTATCTCCATCATTATTATGGTTTGCTGAGCATATTTAGCTGAGGTAATGGACTCTAAGAAGGACCACTTGAAGGAACCAAAGTGACCTTAACAAATGCTAAAAACTGGCTTTGTTCACACTACAGCACTTTCATCTCTTCATTGGAGTGGAACTGAACACAGTCATTTCAGACTGTCTGGAATATTAATAACCATTTGGCAGATTTTCTGTATCTTCTAACTCAATAAAATTGGACATGTTTAATTTATGTTAAAACGAAATTGCAGATAAATTACCCAGCAATGCTATACAATCTGTCCATTTAATGTGCAGAACAATAACTTTTTTCTTTATACTTATGAGACTTGTATATCAACACATAGTGTATCTGTCCTAATTCTTTTGGAGTTCATACATGTCTTCTTGTCTAACAATGATGTAGTGATTTCTTATAAGTATTTTATTTGGGACTTTTCTGATAAAACATGTACAATTGACATCACATTTACTGGGGACTACAGCGAATGTCACAGTTCAACTCTTGTGGATAGTTCTTAGCAGAGAGAAAAAAGACATGGTTGAGTGGTTTTTTTTTGTTTTTGTGTTTTACTATTTTTACTGTTTTTCTCACATTGTCACTAAAATACTCTCTTTGTTATCTGAATGGGACATCTGCTGACTAGCCTAGCATTCTTTACCTGATTGTGTGAAAAGTCTTGGTTAAATCTGTTAGGCCTTGGAGGCCCAGTATCCTGCTAAGTGCTATAGAGCCTGAAAGACATCATGTCCTTGGACTAACTTGTCTCTTTTGCTTATGGTTGTCTTGATAGATAAAACTTGTGTAGGTACATGTTACTGGAGTAAGTATAATAGTAATACAATAATTGATACATTAATGAGTAGTTGCATTTTCTTGCATTGTATTATATGAAAATCAACATGAGATAAAGTACATTCTGTAGAAGAAACAGAAGAGTATAGAAGACTAAATTTAAAAATTAATTTAGAGCTTTTTTGTGACTATATTATTAACCTACTGGACCTAGAATTACTGCTATTTTGATTGAAATGGAAGGAAAATCTACTTTTTTTTGGTGACATCCTAAAACCGACAAGCATAGAATAATACAAAACCATTTGGAAATTACCAAGAGAATATTGAAATGTTGCAGGTTTGAGGCAATATTAACATAAACTTAAAAGCCACATTTTTTTTTAAAGTTTGCTCTGGAAATTGCTATGAAGTACACACCTGTAGTAGCTTTTTGGACTGTTGTATTGCCCCCACCAACAAAAAGGTCTGTTAAAAAGCACATTTAAATTTGATTGGCACTTTGAAGTGTTGATGACTGCTTGCTCTCCTCCACAGAAATAACTCCTTTGAAAAAAGGTCAGTTTCAGCACTGAGATTTTTATAAGAATAGAAAAAATACAAATTTTTACTAATTTTTAGGCTGTCTCGTGGAAATGGTATTCAGCTCCTGTTGTCTCAGGTTGACAGTCTTCACTTGGTTTTCCAGCACTCACTGAAAGAAAATGTGTATTTCAGACTATTATTGAAAAGAAATTACAACTTCTTTTTAAAAATCTCTTTTTGTAATTGTCACATCACAATTTTAGGCAACTTTGATCCTTTGGCTTGGAGGGTTATTTCTATTTTTTGTTGTTGTTGCTTTTGTTTCTAGTATGCTCTAGTTTTTCACTGAGGGAAGCACACAGTAATGTCAGGAATGTAGCATTTCAACAGCTGAACTGTATAACAGAACTATCAAGAATCTATTGAACAGTTTGCAAAATATTAATACAATACATAATTCTATAAGTCATGGTCTAAAAAAAAGGTATTTTCCCCCCGAGCGATGTTAGACTACATCACTTTTTAAAGTTTTGATACATTTTCCATAATTCTGTTTGTCACAGTTTTTTCTTTGTCGTCTTATCCAGGTTGCTGTGGCACATACTATATTACAGAGGTGGCACTAAAACTCAAAGGGAATGGAAACTCAAGTCTCTTCCCATTTACACTGTCCCTTGTTTTTAAAACAGCACCACTTGTTTTGGCTTCAGAGTAGCTGTATGTTCTAATTCTGGAGGCTGGAGGTATGGTACTGCAATGGTGGTCAACAGCGAATGAGGGAGGAGAGTGTAATGAATTTAAAAAAACTCAGGATTAAAGGCAGGTGCTTCAGTCTTTTCTCTGTCAAAGCACTTGTCTAAATTGTGCACACAGATGAAAGAATTTTAAAGGGAAAACCGTTCAGATTTTAAAAATCAAAAAGATATATTTGGTTTTGATATTGCCTTGAATAGAAATAGACCGATTTCCTTTATCTTTTTAGTTATATTGCCTAAAATTGTGCCTTTTTGGTCATGATTCTTTTCAAAGAAGTAGCAGAGCTAAGCCTTTTAATTTAATTGTAATAAAATGCTGCCCTAAAGAAGAATACAAAATTATTTTTTTTACTGGTTCATATAGAAAAACATAACTGTAATAGTATTTTAACTATAGTTTGTATAGATCTCACACATTTAAACGCTATGCAAATCTTTGATACTCCGGGGCAAACGACTAGGAGACTGTAATATGCAGTGTAGCAAACATAACACCATAAATTTGATGATGATACTTGTGAGTTCATCATAATTTATATAAAGAATCTCCAAGAACAAAATGAGAGAGAGCACATAGTAGTATTAAGGATAGCAATGAGCAAAGAGAAATAAAAAGGTTACCTTGCCCTTATGTACATGACTATGTTAATACTATTATCATGCTGTATTCTACTCCTGCACTGTGATTTATTATGGAAAGTGCAAATATTATGACACTAGGATTCCTTTCAGTTGTGCTCTAATTTTGGTAGTCATGTTATTTTCTCCATATATTTTAGCTGATGAAATAAGAACAGGACCCTTTTAGTGGGCAGCCAGAGACTTAACTGCCCAGATTGTATATGTTGTTCAGCTGTACTGATCGCAACTGTTTAGAGAAACATGGGTGGGAGGCTGTTTTAAAAGAAAATGAAGAAAGTGTTTGTTTAGCTGCATGGCAACACAAATGTTTCAGTAAGTGAGGGCTGACAGTGCATTTCATTACAGCAAGGGGTGCCAGCTTGTACAAATTGTATATTTATTTTTCAATATTCGTTGAAGATGCCTAAATTTAACTGTTTAATCTCTGGTATCTATTTATTAATCTAAACCTAATATGAAGCAGGTCCTTGGAAGGGAGCGTGCACCACCAGACTCTGCTATATGAGGATGTTTGGAAGAGGTTGCTGGTAGCTTGCAGAGACTCCTTCTTGAGCTCATTCACTGGGCTCCTCTTCTGTTATGCTCCTGTCCAATTGAGACATGCATTGTCTCCCCATGCCTGAGATATCTGTTCTACATACCTGAGACATCCACCTCCATCCTGCACAGGCTTGTGCAAAGGCCTATAACTGCTTCCTCATGTATTCCCCCTTGTGTGAGAGAGACTTCTGTCCATGGCTGTCCCTCTGGGATACACACAGACTTCATAAACTGTATGTCCATAGAGAAGCCTCCTCACTGGACCACTGTCTGCCTTCTTCTCACAGGTTCTGGCAGCTGTATATGCTGGAACTAGGGATACTGGCTTGAAGTAGTTATAACAACCCAAATACATGGTTTCTACCTTCATCACCTTCAGTATAAAAATTGTTTCAGCCCACTGAAGGCAGGATCTCTCTGACCAAAGTCTCACTCCTTTACCCCTGTGAAGAGGCAAGGCAAAAAGAGGATTGATGTGGCTTGAATATTTCTCCTCAGCTGCCTGAAAAGGAGAAACTTGAGGTGGCTTCTTTCTAGGGTGAAAGTCTGTCTCATTCAGCCTTATCTTCAGCCTAGGGTTGCCACTTTTCTAATTGCAGGTAACGGAATCCCCAAGGCACTGCCTCTGCTCCACTTCTTCCCTCCAAGGCCCTGCCCCTTCTCTGCCTCTTCCCCCCAGATCCCACCCCCATTGCTTGTTCCTCTTCCCCCGCCCCCATCACTCAGTGGATTGTCTCAAGGAGCCTGCCTGCAGACAGGAAGTGGCTCCAGCTGAGCAAGGGCTGGCATGGGTTAATGACCTGGCGCCTCCCCCCGCCCCGTGGTAACTGGACTTTTGGTTTGGGTGCCATTTAGGATGCCAGGTCCCATTTTCGACCAGACCCTATTTCTGTCTCCCATAAAAAGAGAGGCCAAAAATGAATGACCTCATAGGCACAGCTCATATTTCCCTACTGTAGGAGAGGGACTTTAAAGAAAAGATTGAAAAAACAAAAATCCTAAAAAAAGGTGTCTGTGTGTATGTAAAAGAATGATGTAAATCATGATGCACAGCATGGCATAGTAATGAATGTTTTAGCAGCAGCTGTCTGGGGTGATCACATTCCTCACAGATGTCGAAGACACAAATGCGTTATGCAGGACATCCCATATGAGTACCAGTAATGCTTTTACAACCACACTGTATTATCATGTATTCTGTATATACCACATACTGAGTGAAAAATTAAAACTATTTTAGCAATGGTCTTAAATTGTGAGTGGGACATACTACTTTGCATACACATAGACACCTTTACTATAGTTACTATAAGTCTGTCTCTACAGGCCTTGGAAAGAGCCATGAAAACATCTAAATATGACTTAAAATAACTTTTTTTATACCAAAAAGTCACAAATTTGAAGTCCGATATTTCAGGTCCTTCCAGGGTTACAAATCCCTGTGTCCTCCCAGGAAGCTGGGACTATCCTCTTTCCAGTAAGATATAGCTTCCATTTCTACCCTTTTAAGGGCTGTGTGATTTAAAGTCATTTTTTTTGTGTGTAAAAAAAAATCTGCCACTGCCCCAGGATTAAATTTTGCCAGTTGTGAGCCTTGGGCAGTTGCAGTTTCTGAGGCGAAGTTCAGCATGTGGATGTGTGGTATATGGAGCTTTAAGAACAGCGGTGAAAGTGTGTAATTAGGGCACCTTTAAGGTCATAAACCTTCTGTATGGCAAGGTTCCAAAAAAAGCCTTGTCAGTTCTGAAGCTATTTGTAGCTGGAGCTTGGTTTCAGGATGAACCTAGGAATGAAGTGGACAGGATGTAGCTTGTAAACAAGAGTGCACTCAGCATACTAACTTGATTAATTTGACAATTAAAGTCATTGTAGTAGAATTTAATAGTGCAACTGGTTGATTGGATATAGGGATGTATAATGGAGGGAGAAGGTGAAACATTTCTCTGAAGATTCACTTTTAAAATGGTGGCTGTTTGAAGCTGCTTAGGGCCATGGAATAATAATACCTACCTCTTCCACAGAGCTTTTCTTCAGTAGATCTCAAAATGCTTTATAAAGAAGGTCGCTATTTTACAAATGAAGAAACTGAGGCATAGAGTGGTGAAGTGACCTGCCCCAAGTCACCCAGTAGCAGACCGAGGGATAGAACCTAAATCTCTTGAGTTTTAGTCTAGTGCTCTAGACACTAAGCCACAGTGCCTGGGAAAATTGTATTAGTGGAAAGAGAATGAGGTGGTCAATAGTGCCTGGTAAATTAATTTATCATATGGCTCTGCAATTTCACATGGGTATCATCTCCATATGTGTAGGTATAGCTAAATATGTCAAAATGTAGTTGTCTTCAGTTTGGAAGTGTTTAGGTTTCAGGTTGTACTGGAACCAAAATGTAAATACAAAACCCTACCTGGGCTAATTTCACATGGTTTCCACCAACAACGATAGATCCCTCACCAGCTTTCAAAATTTTTGGCCCAGTTTTACTCTTCTCTTGGTTAATGAAACTGAACTGCATTTTAGCTTGTACATAAAGTTGAAATTGAGCAAACTTTGCCTAACTACATGAATCAATGTGAAATTTTCACACAGTTCGTAAATGTTGGTACACAAACACATGGTAGCAAAATACCAGTATCCATTGGACTGAAGCGCTCATTGGGTAAACATCTATATCTAAGAATATAGTTTTGGTATTGCAAATAACAGTCATTCATCAACTTAATTTCTGGTCTGCACAATGAAGGTGGCATGATTAATTCAGTGATAAATTGCAAAAGTCAATATTATATTCCAAAATCGTCTTATGCAAAACAGGGCAGTGGTATTTATAAAAGTCAGTGATGACATGTAGAGATACTGAGTCAAATGCTTCTGTGATTTTTCATCTAACATATATCTATTGTTATCTTAATGATTTGAAAAAGAAAATTTGACAGTTCTAAAAATTTGATGAGTACCATTGCTAAGGGAATTTCAGGAACTTAAGTCAAAAGTGCTTTTATCCATTTATATGAGAAACAGTTACAGAACCAAATAAGTAATTTATAAGGGATTTGAGGGCTAAGTATTTAGTACAGTATGTTACAAACCAGATGTGAATGAACTTTTGAAACAAGACAAAGTAGCTGGCTTTGCAAAAGGAATGGTTGCATGGTAGTAAGAATATCTATTGGTAACTATGCTAATCTAGTAAGTGGCTTTTAAGAAAATACATGAGTGACCTGATTTCTTGGGCTGAGAAAGGGCTACCCAAAATCAATCTTTTGAAAATCCAAAAAGTAGCTATGGGGCAACTCTTGCTTCTTCTCTTTGTGACAGATGTGAAAGGCCATGCATCAAATGGTACCAGTGTGGCATGGCTGTGCTGTGCTGGGTGGAACAGGATGCAAGGAGCAGGGATGTTCAGAAAGGATGGGGATGAGGTACGGCAAAGCAGTAGAATTGGCCAGTGAAGCTTTCTGGCTATATTAGGGTCCATAGAACAGCACCACTCCTGATTTATAGCTTGGGAAGATGGAGGCTCATGCGATAGTGACTGTGTAGTAGTAGTTAATGCAGTTAATTAATTTGTGTTGTAACAAATAAAATGGATATTCTTGTCCATTCTGGAACTATCTGGTTAATGGCCATTTCTGTTGAAAAGAGTTGAACTGCTGGGGTGCAAGCAACTGTGGTTTGTTTTGGTTTTTTTTTGTGTGTGTGGGGGTACTTACCAGTGCTCACGCAGCTGTGGACATCTTCTTACAGAAAGGAAGGATGGGTTTGTGGTGATTTAAGTTCAGTTTCTGTGCTGTGGTGTTCAGTGATCACTCAGTGCTTAAGATGCTTGCTAGACCTCTGCTTTATTCTGTGACCTGTTCCTCTTGGCTGTGCATAACAGCAAGAGCTTCCACGTGGCCTATCCAGACTGTCTCTGGAAATCTCAGACATGAAGGCACAGTCTCCAGTACCACACGAGCTTCCTGTGTGACATTGGGCAAATGATTTAATCTCTTTGTGCCTCAGTTCCCCATCTGTGAAATAAGGGATATTGATAATATTTCCCTACCTTATAGGGGAGTGAGAATAAATTCAATAATGATTGTGAAGTATGCCGATATTGCAGTGATAGGTATAGGGGCACTGCTTCCCATTCTGAAACTACTGGACGCTGACACAAATCTTATGGTTGGGGCACAGTGACTGAAGAGAGGCATTCTGAAAAATCTGTGGACACTGTATTTGCATAAAAGCATATTTTAAAAGGAGCCTATTTCTCCCCTTCTCCTGCTTAAATTTTCATGGAAGAAATTCCATTGACGACATGATTTGGCCCTGAATGTACATTTGGTTTCAATTAGTATCCATGGAAGAACAGTTTTAAAAATCCTAAAACTGCAACTATATGTTTGAGAGCTTTTTTCTATGTTTTCTTCTGAGCTATAAAAATGGTAGCTTTGCAGGGGGAACCTCTTAATCTCCTTGTTCCCTGATGTATCTTTGTGACCTTTTATTACTTTTTTCTAGCATTGTATATCTGTTTTTATACTCCAATTTAATTGATTGGTCCAACTTGCAATATTTAGGGCTAGATAGTGACGGGACCTTCTGTGAGTGGGCAAGGACTGTGTGTTCAAAGGAGCGTAGGAAGAAGGTGAAGCTCTGCCCCTCATTTTTCCTTTGTACTAATCACCAGAGCTCCATAGGCCAGTGTGACTCTGCACCATACCTACTCAGAGCTGCACCCTAATGGCAAAATTGAGCTGTTAATGTACCGGATCCCATTCAGTGCCTTGTCCGGCACCACACCAGCATGATTCCTGATTCTACACAACTGCTTAGCTAGTGTTTCCAATGTGCCATGCTACTAACTGCTGCTGTGCCAGCTTGAACAGCCAGATTGCTATGCTGAAGTCTTAACTTGCTGCTTCTCTGCTATGTACACTAATATAGTACAATGTAATATACAGATATTCAGTAGAAGCCACAGGACACCAAGTACTGTAGCCATGCAGGAACTGATTGTTCTAATGGTGTGTGGATTAAGATTTTACCTGGATAGCCTTCTATCCAGTAGCTGTTAAATGATGCAGATAATTTATTATCTAAGCAGCTCTGATCTTAAAACACATACTCACACTGTGTGTGGGAGGCTGATGCAAATTTTACCTCATTCCTAAAAAGGCAATGGCATGTACTTCAACATTAAGCAACAAATATACCTTCTGGAGGCCAATCTATCCCAATGTATGTGCATTGTGCTTATAAATACATATATAATAAAAATGCAGACATTACACAGTGTCTTTAAAATGTGCTATATTAGGGCTCGATCCTTCACATGCTGTGTGCAGAATTCCAAATGGAAACAATGAGAATTTCACAAGAGGAGGCCAAATATCACTTTTTCTCAAGTTCTGTTTTTCACTAGGTGTACAGTGACTTACTTACATGTAGCTATGTAAATATTCCTTCAGGGCCAGACTCTGACACTCCTACCCATAGTGGGACTACTGAGACTATTGACTGAGTAAGGTACTATTCCGAATTAGCATGGGAGGACAGAATCTTACCCCTACTTACTAAAATACAGAAATCCAAACCCTTGACTCACATGGCTTGGGGTTTTAGATATAGCCAGTTTACGGTTTGGAACATAACAGAAGGTTTTGGGGTTCATTTGAACTTCAAAATCCCTGTGTTACACAGCACTGAGAGGTGCAGTACCTCTTAGGGTCTGTATATACACTGCATTTTTAAAACCTGCAGCTACAAGTCTCAGAGCCCAGGTCTACAGACTCAGGCTCATGGGGCTTGTTCAAAAACCAATTGTATAGACCTTCAGGCTTGGGCTGGGCCTTGGGCTTTGAAGCCTGGAGGGAGGGGGGTATTCAGAGCCTGAGGTAAACATGAAAAGGGGTCAATTTATGAATTAATCTAGTTTTTTAGATTTTAGTTTTAAAATCTGTCACCTTGACAAATTCATAAATTGACCCCCAGCCTGAGCCTCATTGTGCGAGCCCGAGTCAGTAGACCCAGGCTCTGAGACGTGGTTCTGTGAGTTTTAAAACAGTGTGTAGATATACTGCTACTGTCACCTAATCTGGCTTACACGCCAGGCTGATTGAACCTTGGGGATGGTCAGGCCCAGGGTACTAAAGGGAATGGAATGGAATCTGCTTGCACTTGGCAGCATGGTGATGCAGAACTACTTGGAGGATGGGAAACTCATGCAAATGAGCTTACATCCAGCCCTGTGCTGCCATAATCAGATCCTCAGGTTCTCTTTCCACTCACTGTCACCTTCAGGGGATGTTGTAATGCCTATGCAGCTCTGCTTGAAGGAGCAGTAGGCCCACAATCCCTGTATTGTGTTGGGGATGGGGAATCACTGGGACACTATTTCCTCTTCCTCTTGATTGTTGTGGAATGTTCTTTGGCCCAGTGGGCTCCATCTAGGTTGCCTGGCTGACAGCACCACTTCAATGTTGTCAGCAAGTGATGCTGTTTGGGGCCATGCAGAAGTCACCCTGGCTGCTGTTCTCTTGGAGAGGACCCTTCCTGCCACTACCTGTGAGATGTCAGAGATTTTCCACTTTCCATTATATCATTATAATTGATATATTGGAGGCAGGGGGAGCAGAAGCATGTAAGCAGTGAGATGTGCAAGAACATAAACAGCTGAAAGGGATTTTCCAGCCTGTGACATAATGTGACCAAGAGATCTACATCAACTTCCTGGATGATGAAGCAGAAGAAAGCCAAAAGTAAACAATCTGCAGTTATAAACAAACTTTTAACATCTTTATCATAAAATCAGACGGCTCTCACTGCCCATTGGCGGACACGGTCCTGCAGATGGAAAACACATTATGAAAGTGTGTTGAACCATACACCTGCTGAAGACTGTCCAAAGCTTTGTGAGTTGGCAAACCACACAGCTACAGAACCAGGGACAAATATTGATTCTTCATAACTTGAAGTATGAAAGGCTATCTAAAAGTTGCAGAATGCACATGCTGCTGGATGTGATATTATTTTGCCCAAGCTGCTAAAAAATGCCTTGGAACCTATGAGCATGGGATAGCATCAACTGTTCTTAAATGTATGGGCATCAGGCAAAGTACCAGTAGAATGGAAAGACAACATCATAGTGTCCCTGTATAAGAGCAAAGGATCTCACACTAAGTGTGACATATACAGGCCAGTTTTATAGTTATAACACCCTGGAAAGGTCTTCACTCCTTAGCAGACATCATTGTCCACAGCAATCAGGTTTCATTGTTGGGCAGTGGACTATGGATGCTCTCCTTACTATCTGGCTTCTTGCTGAACTGCACCAAGAATCTATGTGCCCACTTCACACAGTATATTTTGACTTCAAAGCTGTCATAAACAGATAGTTAAAGGTTAATGTCTCTTTAACAAACAGGGAACCAAACACCTGACCAGGGGACCAATCAGGAGACAAGATACTTTCAAATCTCGGTGGAGGGAAGCCTTTGTTTGTGTTTTTTGGGTTTTGCTTTGTTCTCTCTGGGTCCTGGAAGGGACTAGACGTGCAACCAGGTTTCTTGCCAATCTTCCTGCTACAGTCTCTTATATATTCAGAATAGTGAGTATTTAGTAAGAAAGGCGGTTATAGTCTTTTGATTGTTTTCTGTATTTGCAAATGTGTAGTTTGCTGGAAGTATTTTGAATTGTATTTTTGCTGGGGGGAGGCTTCTTTCTAGTGTCTATAAGCTGACAGACCCTGTAACTTTTACCATCTAAATTGCAGAGATAACTTACTTTTTTTCTTTCTTTTTATTAAAAGTTTTGCTTTTAAGATCTGTCTGATTTTTTCCCCTTGTTGAGGCTCCAGGGAATTGAGTCTGTACTTAACAGGGAACGGGAAGGGAGGGGAGAAGGGTGGAATCCCTTTGTTTTAGATTCACGGAGCTTGAATCTGTCTCTCTCTCCAGGAGCCCAGGGAGGGAACACCTGGAGGCGAAGAGAAGGGAGGGAAAGTCTGGGAGAGGCAACGGTGTGTTAAGATCCAGGAGGTCTGGGTCTTGGGGGTCCCCACGGAAGGTTTTGGGGGGACCAGAGTGTATCAGGCACTGAAATTCCTGATTGGTTGCAGCTTATCAGATCTAAGCAGGTAATTAAGCTTAGAGGAATTCATGCTGGTACCCCAACTTTTGGACTCTAAGGTTCAGATTGGGGAAAGATACTATGACAAAAGCAGCTTTTGCTTTGGTTCACAGTGAATGGAGTTGGCTTTCCAGATGTTCTACTAAATCTGGTGTGTGAGAGAGTGTATTTTGGTTCATGGCTTTTGCCACATTTCTGTGCAACCTCAGGTATGAGACAGGAATGTATTCTCACTCCAGCACTATTCTCTCAAGCTGTGACCTGGGTGTTAGGACTTACTGCTCCATATGATGGAATCAAAGTTGATCAAGAAGAGTTCATGAAATAATGATGCTGCCTGGCTTGTGGAGAATTGAGAGAATTTCAAGCTGCTCCTCCAGGGTCTTCAAAACCCCACTCCACTATGGGGCTGAACATCTCATGGCAGATGACCAAGGTCCAGAACCTTGAGGCTGGGCCACCAGAAGCCCAGTGCAGATGGGTCAAGTACTGCGGAGGGTGTTGATTTCATCTATCTAGGCTGCAAGCAGAGTTCAAACACTTGCAGGTAACTGGACGTTCTTTGACCAATAGGTCTCCCTGCCTCCCGCATAAATCCACGTCTCACTTGGGGATGCAGAAAATGTCTTTGTGCTTAGACTTCCTGATCTATCAAACCTATGTACTACTTATATTGCTATATGGGTCAGAAACCTGGATCCTCTTACAGGCAGACTTGAAGGGGCTAGACACATTCCATATGTGCTGTCAGCACCAAATCCTTACCACAAAGAGGTTTGACTTTGTGAGAAATGTCACAATCTTGTAGAGATCTGGCCTTCTCTCAATTGCTCATGTTCAAAAGTGGTGTTGCATGCTTTTTGACCATGTTGCCAGGATGGACAAGACCACCACAGCACACTGTACATTCAAATTCTCCATTGACATGTGAAGGGGTGCTCCCTGTGAGCCTACCTGGCCCTACCTGTGGGGCCACCCCAAAGATTTGTTGACACACAGGATTATGCCAAATCTGGGAACTTCACTACATGTTGCCTGATGTAATGCTATCAACTGTGGTCACGCTGTCTAGTGCAATGGTCCTCCCCTGTATATCGTACCCTGTTCTGTATGCCAGAACCATAAATTCTATTTCTGGTGAGGAGTTGTTTCCCTGTTTATCACTTTAGAAACACAGTAGAGAGGAACTGAGAATTTATGGATATGTTTGCAGTTGTGGAACCCAGTTGCTGATGTCTCTGTGCAGCAGATGAAGCTTGGATTTGATCCAAGCTCTGCACTCCTTTAAGGTTTATGTAAATGAATTGAAAATGTCCTTAAGTTTAGATTTGTTTTGTCACTGTATAATTAGCTGTTTTTTCTTTTTTCTGTTTTCTATGTGAGGTGAGAAATATTGCTAATCCCAAACATTCAAAATCATGAATGGGTCCCAATGAATCATTAGATTGGTATAAAGATCATAACATTAAAAATCATGTTCTTTTTTTCTTGTTTCTGAGTCTTTAGGGTACACTTGGGTCACATTTTCAAACTTTTCTCTGCAATTGTGAGAGCTATTAGAAAAAACAATAACCACTGAGATTCTCACTTATTTAAATATTTCCTGGAGCTGGAGCTTTAAGAAAATTTCACAAGACTCGCAATAAAATTGTGAGACTTGTCAACACTGGTTGAGTCTTCTGGTATTAAGATGCCTCTCCTTATGCTAAATTGTAAATAAAAGGGCTGATTATACAGTGACAAAATGTACCTGTACTTGGATCTTGGGATCTTTTTGGATGCAGTCTTGACTCCAGGTGAACAAAGCCTATAAACAGGACTCTCTAGACCCTGACTGGAGTTGAAGTTTAGAATATTTATATTGTAAGAATGGCTGTATTGATTCAGACCAATGGCCTATCTAACCCAATATCCTGCCTGTTGACAGTGGCTGGTGCCAGATGCTTCAGACAGAGTGAACAGAATAGAGCAATTTATCAAGGGATCCATCCCCTATTGTCCAATCCCAGCTTCTAGCAGTCAGAGGTTTAAGGACACCCAGAACATGGGGTTACATCTTTGACAATCTTGGCTAGTAGTCATTGATGGATCTGTCCTCCACAAACTTCTCTAATTCTTTTTTTGAACCCAGTTATACTTTTGACCTTCACAACATCCCCTCGTAACAAGTTCTACAGGTTGACTGTGCATTGTGTGAAGAAGTACTTCCTTGTGTTTGTTTTAAACCTGCTGCCTATTAATTTAATTAGGTCACCCCTGCTTCTGCTGTTATAGGTGGGGGTAAATAACACTTTTTCGCCATTCCATTCATGATTTTGTAGCCCCTTGGTCATCTCTTTCCCAAGCTGAACAGTTCCAGTCTTTTTACTCTCTCCTTATATGGATGCTGTTCCATACCCTTAATCATTTTTGTTGCCCTTCTCAGTACTTTTTCCAATTCTAAAATATGTTTTTTGAAATGTGGATGACTAGAACTGCCTCTTTTACTCTTCTCTTTTAGCCATGGTGGCATTTTTTAGTCCTTTTACTATTTTTTTTTATCTGGGGTGTGTATATAGTTTGACTCTCTATTTTGAAAAGTTTCCATGCAGCTTGTAGCCATTGCCTTGTAACTGTTCCTTTTAATTTCTGTTTAACTAGCCTCCTCATTTTTGTGACATTCTCCTTTTTGAAGCTAAATGCTACTGTGGTAGGTTTCTTTGGTATTCCCTTTCCCCCACCTCCCCTAGTGATGATGCATTTAATTACATTATGGTCACTGTTACCAAGTGGCTCAGCTATATTCAGCTCTTGGACCAAATCCTGTGTGCCATTTAGGACTAAATCAAGAATTGTGGGTTCTAGGACTTGCTGCTCCAAGAAGCCGTCATTAATGGTGTCTAGAAGTTGTATTTCTGCATCCCATCCTGAGGGGCCAAGCTTCCAGTCAATACAGCGATAGTTGTAATCCCCTATTATGGTTCAGTTTTCTGTTTTTTGTAACCTCTCTAATCTCCCTGAGCATTTCACAATCACCATTACCATCCATAGGAGTATATTTCTACTGTTGTACTCTTATTATTCAAGCATTGAGTTTTTAGCCATAGAGATTCTGTTTGATTCATTTAAGATTTTTACTATATTTGATTGTATGCCCTTCTTTCACATAAAGTGCCACTCCTCCACCAGCATGACTTACTCAGTGATTCCTATACATTATGTACCTCAATATTACTGTGTCCCACTGATTATCATAGTTCCACCAAGTTCTTCAATGCTTCTTATATCAATATCCTTATTTAATGCCAGGCATTCAAGTTCACCCATTTTAGCATTTAGACTTCTGTATTTGTATACAAGTACTTATATAATTTGTCAATATTTACTTGTTTGCCTTCATGTGATGTAATTGAATGGACCTCTGTTTTGTTTGAGTGTTTCTCTTCAGTTCCTACCTATACTTTATTACCTCCTATCCTCTCCTTTTTACTAGGATATAGATTATCTTCTTTAATAAATCTTCCCCCAAGAGATGTGTCTGTCCAAACTGTGTGCTTCTCTGTACCTGTTGTTTTTTTCCCTAGCCCATCGTTTAAAAAATCCTCTGACCTGTTTAATTTTACTTACCAGCAGTCTGGTTCTGTTTTGGTTTAGTTGGAGCCCATGCTTGCTGTATAGGCTCTTCCTTTCTCAAAAGGTTCTCCAGTTCCTAGTAAACCTAAATCCTTCCTTTAAACGCCATTGACCCATCCGTGCATTGAGACCCTGAAGTTCTGCCTGTCTTCCTGGCCCTGCATGTAGAATTGGAAGCATTTCAAAGAATGCTTGCCCTGGAGATCCTGGACTTTAATCTCTTTACTTAGCAGCCTAAATTTGGCTTTCAGGACCCTCTCTGTACCTTTGCCTGTGCCTACATGTACTATGACCATCAGCACTGCACATATATCTATCTAGATGTCTTGAAATGTCCACAGTCTTTTGCATGCAGCAGGTAATTCACCATGCAGTTCTCCCAGTAATAAACCAACTGTCAGTATTTCTAGACTCATAGACTCATAGACTCTAGGACTGGAAGGGACCTCGAGAGGTCATCGAGTCCAGTCCCCCTGCCCTCTGGCAGGACCAAATACGTCTAGACCATCCCTGATAGACATTTATCTAACCTACTCTTAAATATCTCCAGCAATGGAGATTCCACAACTTCCCTAGGCAATCTATTCCAGTGTTTAACTACCCTGACAGTTAGGAACTTTTTTCCTAATGTCCAACCTAAATTCTCCCTTGCTGCAGTTTAAGCCCATTGCTTCTTGTTCTATTCATGGAGGCTAAGGTGAACAAGTTTTTCCCTCCTCCTGATGACACCCTTTAGATACCTGAAAACTGCTATCATGTCCCCTCTCAGTCTTCTCTTTCCAAACAAACAAACCCAATTCCTTCAGCCTTCCTTCATCGGTCATGTTCTCAAGACCTTTAATCATTCTTGTTGCTCTTCTCTGGACCCCTCCCAATTTCTCCACATCTTTCTTGAAATGCGGTGCCCAGAACTGGACACATACTCCAGTTGAGGCCTAACCAGCGCAGAGTAAAAGCGGAAGAATGACTTCTCGTGTCTTGTTTACAACACACCTGTTATGCATCCCAGAATCACGTTTTGCTTTTTTTTTGCAACAGTATCACACTGTTCAATCATTAAGCTTGTGGTCCACTATGACCCCTAGATCTCTTTCTGCCATACTCCTTCCTAGCAGTCTCTTCCCATTCTGTATGTGTGAAAACTGATGTTCCTTCCTAAGGGAGCACTTTGCATTTATCTTTATTGAACTTCATCCTGTTTACCTCAGACCATTTCTCCAGTTTGTCCTATTATTTCTAATAATCAAATCCCACATTACCATTACCTGTCTTTTCCTAATAACTGAGGTTCCCTCAGCTGGAGGGGTATCCTCTGTGTGAGAGGATACCATACATCTTCTGGAAGGAGAGTCCCAACTATGGGATCGTTTCCATCTGCTCTAGCTTGATGATCTCCCTCCTCGAGATTTTGCTCCTCCTCAACAGTGTAGAGGCTGACAGACTGCAGGTGGGAGTGCTCTACTTGTCCCAGAAAGTCTTGTCTATGTATATTTCTATCTCCCTTACCTCGTGCAGTTCAGCCACACTGGTCTCAAGAGCCCGCACTTGGTCTCTGCAGGTCATGAGCTGCTAGGGTGACCAGATGTCCTGATTTTATAGGGACAGTCCCGATTTTGGGAGTTTTTTCTTATATAGGCACCTATTACTCTCTACCTCCTGTCCCGATTTTTTACACTTACTATCTGGTCACCTTATGAGCTGATTGCACAGAATGCACAGAACATACCACTGCCTACAAGGCAAGTAATCATACAAGCTGCATTTAGTGCAATAAACTGGATAGCCCCCACTGTGCTGCTGAACTTCTGCCTGCATTAATTTTACTCTTGCAGGGTTTGGTTTTTTTTGTTCGTTCTTTGTGGATTGTGGTTTTGTTTTGTTTTTGTTTTTTTTGCATGGGTCTTTATTGACCTCTGTTTAGAAAATGTTTATTAGGTGTATCTTGCTCGCACACTCCTCTTCTAATATCTTTGCAAAACTCCTCCTGTTCTGCTCCTGGTTACTAGCTCTTCTGGTCAGTACAAGCTGGCTTTTTTAACCCTTGATCTCCTTGCGTCAGCCCTGCCCCCTCATCAAGGATCCTAAAGGGATTAAGGATCAAAGAATGGTAGGCTAGAGCTTCGTTTAAGAAGCTCTTCAACCGTGCCTAGTAGATGGCTAGGCTCAGCACACAGTCCCCCTAAATAGACCACACTAAAACTTCAATCAAGCAGGCACACAACAAGGAAGCAAGCACAACAAACAAACTCTCAGAAAACTCACACAACTGCCTGTTTGCTAGCTCCTGAGTTCAAGAGAAGTTGTCTCTGGAATATCTTTCTTGTACGTGGCTGAGAATTTCCCATTCCTTGCTTTTCCCTGTGCTGTCCCCAGTTTCACTTAGCTTCTGGTGACTTTCCCTGCTTTGCCCTCCCCTTATAATGTCTCGGTGGATATACACTTCTCTCCAGTTTTCATATGGAACACTGTGGTGTTGTCTGTGGAACTCAGATCTTTGGCTGGATGCACATTGTTTCTTTAAGCACATGTGGTGCAGAGCAGACCTGAGGTTGGATAATTCATAAGAGCTGCGTATTAATATTATTACTTGAAAGGATCCTTATTATTTTGCGCAACAGTACGGTCACCTGGCAGCAGGTCATTAGCATTTTAGGCTTCTTTCCTTCACAACAATGCACAACATGCTAATTAGAGGGTTCCGAAGCTAAGCAACCTTTTTTAAAATCAGACATTTTAATTTGCAGTTTTAATGGCTGTGTCATAATAACTCGCATTGGGGAGAAAAAAAAATCTCATTCCAGTAGCAAGGCCCAGTGTAACAGAGGCTGACAAAATTAAAAACCTCATAATGTGACCTTTGCCTGGGATAAAAGGCTGTTTCATAACAATTTTCCTTTTGTTCTTTGTTTAAGCCATTACTCCAAGAGAAGCCTCCGATTAATCTAAGTAAATGCATCATTACAGTCCTAATCCATGTCCTTCTGTCAGTGTCTGTTTTAATTAAATAAGAAACACTAGGAGAAAGAGGGCTGGTTGATCAGGGTAAGATTAAAAAAGGCTTTACTGTTTTGTCCATTTGCATAGCTGCAGATGCGATAATATTGTAGGTTAAAGCAGGAAGACTTGTTGTATAGTTGAACACAGTGCTCCCTGTTACAGTATTAAAATAACCAGATTCGCCAATGAAATCATTCCAATCATCCAATTAATTATATACAGAACATTCACAGGCAAATGGTATGACAGCTTTGGTCGAGTAATTTGACACATTATTATGTTTTGGGTAGTATACATAATTGGGTACAAACTGTTTGTACCAAGTGCAATTGTGTTTTATATTAAATAAAGCATTGAGTAAAACTAGTTATGAATTTATGGTGCCTGTTTGGTTTTTTTAATGGCTATTAAAGGCTTCTGAAATGTTTTTTTCTTTAAAGGAATTTGAAGCATAATTCTTTTAAAGCAGTGAAGAGCCCATTTAATAAATGTTGTAAGATTAATACATCTATCTAGTTAATATTGCTAAAGCAATACATATGTAAGAAACTCTTCCTCAAGGTAGTGTTTCAAGATCCCTGTGGTGAGGGCTTCCTCCCACATCCAGGCCATTATTTGATGTAATGAAAAGAGAAAGTGTGCAACACTGAGATTGTTAATTAAGTTAGCTTAACAAGATGAAGATAAATGAAGCAAGGCATGGATTGAATGAAGCAAGAGGTCTTATTTACAATTTAATACTTCTTTATATTATGCATTTTTTCAATTTACAAAAGAAAAGCCCCTGACTTTAGAGAAAATATGTACTGTGATACTACATGCAAGACACCTTTACAGCATGTAAATCTGTCTGGGTACTGTTAAAAATGTAGTGTGAGTTAACCTTTAACTTCTAACTTTTTCTTTCTTTCTTTTTTTAACATTGGCGACAAAATGTTGATTATAATAGAGTAAGTGAAGATCTGAATATGCTGCCACTGAAATCAATGTCAAAAATACCCATGGGAGCACTTTGGGGGCTAACTTCTGTTTCTTCTTGTTTGAATTAACTTTCGAGTCTCAGTATGCAGTCTTGTATTATCTTATTTCTGATCCATTTATACGTAGAGATTTGCTTAAAAATAGAAAAAAAAAATGGTGGGACCTGATTCTGATTTCATTTCTACCAGCATAAATCTAGACTAACCCATGGGCTTATTGTCATTTTATACTGATGGAACTAAGAACAATGTATTTTGCCAAATGTTTTGATGGATTAAAACTAGGGTTTCTGGTTTTATTGTTTTCTCCTCTCAAACTCAGTGTTTATTTTATACAAGTTAAGACATTTTCAAACTGCATACTTGAGTTTTATCAGTTAAAAAGCAGAATTAAAACCAAAAAAAACCTAAGATTTTTTAACAAACTTTTCCTCCCAGTTACAATTTTCACTTCAAAGAATGCTCTCTCTTTAAACACAGGAAAAACTGTAAATTGCCAATAGCACTTTTCAGTTGCCTACATCTCTAGATATATTATTTGACTTCCCAATCACAAACTTTGGGACATCACTCAACAGAGGAGTTGAAACAAATTCAGAATAGCTGAAGTTGGTTATTTGCAATAGTTATTTAAAAAAAACAAACAAATTTGAGCTACACATGATTTCTGTGTAGATTTATTGGTTTAAACCTAAAACCAGAAACCCTAATTGCTATTTTGTTTAATAAAATATTTTCTCATTTACAGATTAGTTGGATCTGCCCAGTATTTGACCTTATGTCATTCTTACTGTCTACTAAGGAAATGCCTTCCTTCCTCTTGCAGCAGCTAGACAAGACTGTGCTATCTAGTGTTACTGTAGGCAGCGGTAGCAGGGCTTTACAAATAGTATTATTATGGTCCCTGTGTTTTTATCTCAGGGGTCACAAACAAATCCATGCAACTCCTTCTAAAGATTTCAATAAATAGGACTTTTTATCCAGACAATTGCCTTTTATATTACTTTTAAACAAAACTACTAGTCCATCAAGAGTTTCAAAAGGAAAACAATTCTCAGAGTGCTGGTATGGCAGCACAGACCAATCATTATGGCACCCATTCTCCAGTCCTTTATTTTTCAAGTCTACAACAATAGGTTGTTGATTCAATGGACAAGACCAGAACAATTAAGTTCTCTGTTTAGCAGCAGTGCAGCATTTTAATGCCCTCCTCTAATAATGGTCTCATTATTGTTATTCTAAGACTGGGCCTCAGGAGGAGGAATATTTGCTGGAGGTACGTCATTATTTTGCAAATTTCGATTAGCTCATCATGTTGTCTGTACTGTGAAAATCGTAGCTAATTAGGGCAGCCAGTTAGACTACCAGCTTTTGAGCTTGTGAGTTAAAAGGTAGCACACTTGATAGGCCAATGATGTGAAAAAGGTGGTAAAAAGGAGGATTAGAGCTGTTGCCCTAGTAACTCTAACTTCCATCTGTGCTGGAACAATGAACTTGTGTTTCTCCCCCACCTTGGTGTAAAAATTGGTTTTGTTTTGAAAGGCCAGGGCACTTTTTATGACAATCTGGAATTCAGCCTAACTGAGTGTAGTTTTAGTTGTTATGAGAGACCGTTGGGGAATAGGAAAGATGAAAGATCATGGTGAGCTTCAAGGACATGAAAGGTTGTTGTCTCATGTAACAATAGTAGATTGTTTTGTCCTATTATTTCTAGCCAACCACTAAGTCAGGTGATGGAACAAATACCTCCAGTTGAGTCAGGTGAAACAGGAGAGAGCGATAATGCACCTCTTACAGAACAAAGGATAACTATAATTTGTCTTTATTAAACAAAGTTATTTTTATTTGTATTCATCCTCTGAAAAAGCTTGTTTACTGACCTACTATTCCAATGTGTTTGGTACTGCACTGCCTCTGTAGGCCATCACATCTCTGGGAAGCACTCCAATGTGTTAAAAAATGTTGTTTAAGCTTTCTTCCCATGAAGAGAAACCCCCAGGAGTACCAGTGATGTGATACTTAACAATACATTTAGTTGTTGTAGCTTTCTCACATTATTGGTGTTCTTAAAAGGTTTTCCTTCAAACACACACTGAATAAAATTAACTATAAATATGAAATAAATTTGCTTCAACACTTTACAACATTTTATCATAAATTCTACAGCACATATCATAGAATGTTTATTGCAAACAGTATTACGTACTGCTGCAGAGAGACCTACAATCCTGTAAAAAATAAATTTGCTACAGGGATCCTAATAAAGGACTGCTTTTGTGCAGAGGGAGGTAGTCTCTTTTGTGCTGTATCATAACTTTAGGAGGTTCTGCCCCTTTGTCTGTGGGGAAAACAAAAGTACTTCAGTGCTATTTAATAAAACAGCTACTGCGCATTTTTACAGGGAAAGCATTCTGTTAGTGAAAAGGCTGTAATCTCTTGGATTTTGCCCAGTGCTTCTTAAAACCAAAGACAGTTGCTTTTTAGACAGAAAAGGGAATGTAGGAGCACTGCTTTTCACGTTCTTATTTCTCTGCTTTTGCAACATGATGCTTCTGTCATCTGAGAAATTATTTTCTTTCTGCCACCACATCCCCTCCACCCTGACCCTGACCAAAGCATATGCTAGGGGGCATCTCGCTTCTCTAAAACAAAGATTAGTGATTTCAGGTTGGGATTTTAAGGTTTTCACCCACCTTTTCATATGGGGCCCCATAACCCCATTAACACAACCATATCTGAGTAATTTTCACTTGCTTCAGCATAGAGCTGTGAGATCGATAACAAATTTTGTAATTAGCTATTTATTATCTTTGAAAAACAAACTTCCCTGTAATTACTAGGTTTCTCATCTTAAGCTGTTCTGACCTTATTTAAACTCCTCTTTTTAGCTATTCTGAGCCTTTCTTATCTCCTCTCTGCTCCCAACCACTCTTGCTCTTGCTTTCTGACAACACAGATGGACGGCCTTGCACAAACTGATAATTGTGATAATTTCTCAGCTAACTATTCAGTAATAAAAAATGTTATTTTCCAAGCATAGCAGGCATGTGTCACACTCGCATATACACTGAAGATGAGAGGCCAAGTGGTAAGTTCATGGGAACGTGATGTAGTATGAGCCTTTGGACTTGACAGCATTTGATTTGTTGATAATGTGGTTTATCCAAATGCAGTTGTCTTTTCAGACTATTAAATTTAAGGGGTTAGAGACCTTTAAAAATCCAAACTTTTATAAAGGATGTTTAGTCTGAAAACATTTTGAATGTTGTATGTATTTAGTTTATCAAATACCTGCCCTCAAATTTCCAAATCAGCTTCTTCTTTTTTATTTTATAGTAGTTTCACGTATGTACCATCATTTTATTTTGTTTTCTCATTAAAATGGACTGGAAAGCAGGTAGACTGTTTAGTGTAGAGTGGGAGCAATGCAAAGGGTTAACCAGCAGAGAATTACAAATGAACTATCTGAAAAGTTGATTATTAATCCAGCAAGAGAGAAAATATCCTTCCAGTTAGCACTTGAAGAGCTGATAATATTGTTCAGCCTGTCGGTGTGGTATGGCAGAGTCAGGTAAGCAAGACATCTTTTCAAAGAGATTAAGGCTTTTCCTTTTTGTTTTTCACCGTAAGACTATCTAATTTTAAAGGGAATCTTTGTGGAATCACTTATACTGCCAGCATATGAATCTGCATATACTGATCTTCCACATTCCAAAATGAATGAAATAAATTAAAATGGTGCTTTTAACATTGGTAAGAAGAACTATTTCTGTTAACAGATCCATTGTATTTAATAGTGAAGTATCTTAGAAATTCATGATTGGATTGTGGTTAAGAACCAGAAGTGATTGCAAAATCTAAACAAGCTCTAGTGTGATACATACTAAAGAATCCTGCGTAATTGCCAGGAATAAGATTATATAATTTCTTTTTAGGTGAGAAAGTTCTGGGTTGTTAGAAGTCCTATGTGATTCTGAATATAATGTTTCTGCTTACAGACTGTATGGCTTTATGCAAATGTATATGTTGCGGACAACTCTTTACCAGTCCTGATGTTTTCTTGGCCCAAGTGTTCATGTAGTATTGATGCGTGTATTTGTTTTTTTGTAAACCATTTTGAATTCATTCATGTTAATTTATAAACATTTGTGGGGTTACAAAGTGTGTGCAGGATGGGAGGAGGTGAGCATATGGAAAATGTTTAGATGGAATAATCTCTATGTAATTTCACCTAAGACTGATTTCTCTGTGTTGTAGTGGAAATTTTACAATTTCCTATGTCTTTGTTATGTGGACTGTATGCTCTTGAAATTACTTGCTAGACATAGGTGAATGAACTTACCTTTTCAGCATAGTCTGCAGTTTACAGTTTGTTATCTCAAAGGTGCATAAAATGGTTGGAGTAATAATGCTCTTGCAGTTCTGAAATTCAGGGTAAGTCTGTATATTTAATGATATTGCCTCACATCATTAAATGGTACACTTTTAATTACATAAATGGATTTAACATAAGCTTTAAAATATTTTGGTTTTGTTAATAGAACTGTGTTAAATAACTATATTTTACTATGTTAGTGTCTGTGTTGGTGGAAAAGAATTTACCATCACCAATTGTTTATTTTGTTTCCATAGAATAGGTGGAAGGCTATACCAATGGGACTGTTTAAATAGGAGAATCAAAATGCAGTTAAAAACACAAACTAATCCAAATCTGAGCGCACACACCATCTGAGGGTTTAGTTATTATACATGCTAATATTTCTTGAGTCGTACAAAGGGGAAGGGAAGAGAGGCTCATCATCAGCACCAGGTTGGATGCTCCTTCTAGTTTGTCTTTGAATTTTAAGAATTGGATTATGATAAGGCCCCAGGCAAGGAAAATTGAAGAGAAGAGCAGAAAGGACAGTTGGGAAAGTGGAAAAGAGAGGCTGAATTTGTTTGGCAAGACACATTGTTTATGACTATGTGTCGTTGGCCTACCCAGGCAAGGAAACAGTTAACAGAAGATGGTCAGATTTTTTTAAAAGGGGGATTCATCTCATTAGCACCAATTAAGATCCCCAGCTCTTGCTGCTGCTAGTAATGGAAGTCATCAGTCCAACAAATGACTGCAGTCAAAGTACACTGAACAATCTTACTTCGTAAGAGAAACAAACAAAACAATTCCAAGAAGTTATCTTAGTGCTCTTTAAGAGTGTTATTAGGCCACAAAGAGGTCACCATGCCAAAGTTTGAGCACCATGATCTTGTTAAGATATAAAGAGCGTGTTAAGGGCACAGATGAGATCAATTACTATATAGGGATGATATATATACATGTAGGAATGATATACCTATAGAAGGGCTGAGAAAACACTGAGAAAAACACTGATGGGAAAAAAGAAGTAGATTCAGAGGAGATAGCGAGAAATTAAGGGAGATAGCGAGGGTCAAATCTGATAAGCTCTTTGAACTACTTCTCAAAAGGAGGGACTCGTTCAGGACTGGAAAAGCTAGACTTATAAACAAGGAAATAGCAGGCAAAATAAAAGTTTAGTCAAAATGGCAAGGGAACAAATGTGTGGAATGCCCTCGTTGGGGTAGAAGCTGTAGCTATGTTTATAAAAAACAAAATGAGGTACACACTTATCTGGAAGGAATAAAGCATAGTATTTATGGAATTTTATAGTATATTAACTGATTAGATTAAATGGATTCCAAAGTCTGTTTTCAGGCTCTAATTTATTATTTTCTTATAGATATGTATTACTGAAGTCTGGTATTGTACTGGCTAAACTGGTAAAGTTGGCAAGCTTGATATCAGTAGTCTATTTAACACCTATTATAAATTTCAGCTTATTGGCTGAAACTTAATAAATCAAACATTAGTTGTATCTTTTAAGAAGCCAGAACTGAAGAGAAAGGGGTGAGAACTTAAAAAACAAAAACAACCCCCCCAAGGTCCAAACCAGAGTAAATTAACTGTAGCTCAAATAAAAATAGTATGCTTAAATAAAGGATGTAAAATGGAAACCAGAAACATCAAGCAGAGAACCCAGTTTAATGCTCATTTTAAAGACTTTTATCAAACTTGTAGAGAACACATAGTATAACCACCTGAAGGCATGCTCTAACCAGTGACTTGATTACAGCCCCACAGTTGACGTTATCTTCCCCGTTATGCCAATTTAAGCTTCCTAGTTGTCTATAGAACAACTTTGACAAAAGTCTGGAGCAGACTGATAAGAATGGTTCCCTGACTTAGTGGAGCTAACTTGACTGAAATCGAGCCAGAATTTTGGCAGGAGGATTTTTATGGAAGGTACAATCATTCCATTTCCTTTCTTGGTAAAAGTGAATTTGTAGATTCCTGACTTATTTCAAAATGGGTTAGTAGCTGAATTTGACAAGTACTGCAGATACTTGCTCAGAGTATTCTGTATAAATCTTGGATCCAGGGCCCAGGTGGACATTATTATAAGATTTGAATGTTGAGTGTCCCACTTTCGTATTTTAGTTGTTGTGGCATGTGGTAAAAACATCCTGACTAAAGCTGTTTGGGTGGGACAGTGAGGTGGCAGAGTGGAACATGGATGTGTATGTTTCTCTCTGCACTCTGTAAATACATCGGAGAGACTAAGCCTGCAGGCGTTATCTACAGAGAGAAATCAAGGAGGTTCTTGAGAATTTGGTTGGTTTTCTATTTTTTAAATGGCTGAGGGAAACATTAAGTCTGGCCCTTACGTTCTTTGGAACATACCTTCTCAGTGATGGCATGAGTGGAAGGAGATAATGTTTCAGTTCACCAAGAAAGCCATGAGTTTCTGTGGATAGGCTAAAGTATTTTACAAGATTCAGTGTAAGGCTGCATAGTTGAAGAGTTCATATTCTAGTTACAGTGTCCAAGGTCAGTTATTCACACAATGAGGGGAAACTCTTACTTACACAAGTAGATAAATATTGTGCAGCAGGTGCTCAGCAATGTTTCAAGCCCCTGTATTACCATAAGATCTTGAAGAACTATTTCCACACTTTTATCAAGTCCCTTTAGAACATCAGCAACTTAGAGAGGTCATGACTGATACTGATTTAAAGAATTTCAATGTTGTGTAACAAGTGAAAGAAGGAGAATACAGTGCATCCCTCTGCAAATGTGGGTTGGCACACGTGTACCTCTTCAGAGTCCAAAAGTGGAGGGTACAGACCAGTATGTGGGGGTGATATCTCTCTCTCTCTCTCTCTCTCTTTCTCTTTTCAGGGTAATATGGGACAATTATGATCGGCTAGTCTCATCTTCTACTGCATCAAATCTAATAACTTGTGGGCTTTCACTTCAGTAAGAGGTTCTCAGTGTTCAACATTTCTGAAATAAGGCCACTTATTTAGGTGTCTAAATATGGACTTGAGTCTAACTTTAAGTATCCTTTAAGGAAAAAAACTTGGTATGTGTTTCTCAAATGCTGTAGAAAGAAAAGCTTTTAGGATGTTTGACTGGCAGCTAGGACAATCATTTTTACTGCAATATGGAAAAAGATTTTGTTTTAAATTGTTGCAAAGAGTGAGCCATCATGAAAAACTAAACAGATTAGGTGCTGTCATAGGAAACTATTTTCATTAGTTTTTCTCATCAGGACTATTAGAAGGCTGCATGTGTTCTTCGTTATACCCAGCATATCCTTTAATAAAAGGCATACCTTCTGAAGGAACTGTACTTTCAGTGGCTAAGTCATGGAGCAATCAGATATGCATAATTTTTGACAGTCATTATTCAGTTCTGTGGTACTAAAGCATGATGTTGCCTAACATCCACAGAATGGTAAAATTAAGAAAAAATCTCTTCTGTTGTCTGAACAGAATGATCATGCAGTCTATAGCATATGGGTGATGCTGTATTTTTCATAGTTTCTGGAGAAGAATCTGATGGTGCCTACTGTAATCTTTCTTCAAAAGGAACTAGGAATTGGTGTTTGCATAACAATTACATTATTATGGCATCTTCAGACAAAAAAGGTTGAACTTGGGTTAGAAATACTTGCTCTAACCCCACTCATGTAGGCATATAGGAATCCACCAGTAGAGTCCTATAGATGAGTCTTCTATACCAAATAGTTCTGTGAGATAGGAGCACAATGGGTGTTTGAGGGTAGATGAAGAGCTGCCAATGGACCTGTGACAGCATAGAGTCCCCAGCCACACTCCATTAGAGGGAAGGGAAACTGAGACTGCTGAAGAGCATGGGGTGCAATAGCAGTTTTTGAATGGTTGTGCTAGTTCTTTATGACCTGGGGGTAGGATTGCATTTCTGGCTCCATATTTACCGCTGGACCACAAACACACACATTTCTGCTGCCTGCCACTATTGAGTGAAAGTCATCTGCTTAAACCTTGGTGAGAAATGCTACAAGCAAGTTATAGCTATTGCCTGTAACCATTATTTCAAAAAGGAGCTTTACCTCGTGACCACACTTAGTTCCAAACATAGAACTATTCCCACTTAGATAAGTCATGTTCTTCTTTCCTACTTACTTAAATATATATATATGTGTGTGTGTGTGCATGTGTGTATATATATATATAATATAATAATTTTAAAATGAGGGAGCATCACAATTTTCATGTGAAAAATTTGGGCTAAATATAAGTTGCTCATGGGTAGCTCTATCTTTACTGAATTAGGCTCTTAGCATTTGTAGTGGTAATTGAAATGGCATCTCAATGTTCATGCTGAATCTATCTTATTTATGACTCTTCAACGGCCCATATGTTTTTCTTTGAAAAGTAGTTTTATAGAAAGTTGCTGATTGTTTTTGTTTTTTTCTTCTCCCTTTTCTCATCAGTTATAGTCCACTTAAGGCTATCATCATATTACAGCTACCACAGTTTTGAGGCAGCCTGAAGTAGCTATTGGTGACTCCATAACAGCTGTCTGCTAAGACTGATTACTAATCTACAGTAAAAACAACGAGGAGTCCTTGTGGCACCTTAGAGATGAACACATTTATTTGGGCATAAGCTTTTGTGGGATATAACCCACTTCATCAGATGCATGGAGTGGAAAATACAGTAAGCAAGTATAAATATACAGCACATGAAAAGATGGGAGTTGCCTTACCAAGTGGGGGATCAGTGCTAACCAGGCCAATTCAATTAAGGTGGATGTAGCTCATTCCCAACAGTTGACAAGAAGGGGTGAATATCTACAGTCTTATTTAATATAAAGGTCAAATAAAACGCTAAAGGAGAGAAACATTGTTTCGTTTCATTTTAAGTTCTGCTTAGGAAGGGAGTCCATGTTTTATAAGTAACCAATAATAAGCCTCCTTCATTTGTCAGGATTCAGATCTAGGTATTTAGTATATTCTTGCATAGATTTCCTATATTAAAACAAGTGCTGAGTCTTGGACTTGATGCAGAAGTCAACAAAATCATTCATAATAACAATAATTATTAATAACACTGTTGTATCAATCATAATGAACAATAATAGCAATTCATGGATTCAGGGAGGATATACTTTTGAGGCCAGATTCTACTCTGTGTTCCACTGAAATAAATCCCTGGACTTCACTGGCGAGTACTTGCATACACCAGTATAACTCTGAGCAATATGCATCATTGTTACTGTGAGCAATGTCTGGAACTTACTGGTGCTCGCTAACTCACCAGCAAGGAGGGAATGAGGACGAGTGCCTTTTTAATCAGAAGTGTCAGTGACAATGTCTTTTGTGGAGGTTCGTAAAACTTAATTTTAGCCATTTTAGTAAAAAATAAAAAGATTTTGGAGAACGAATTAGAAAAGAATTTTGGTGCCAGAAAATTATTTCTTGAGCCTTTTCCTGAATGAAGTCCGCACTATAATGCCGTTGACCTTTTAAGGATGCAACCAAAATACCTTAGTTGGCAAATTATCACACTTTTTAATGTACTGGCCCCAGGGATGTGTGACTGTTAGAAACAAAACTACCTACGCATTTCCATAGGCATATAAACATACACAGACAGAAGGATATTATACTCTCTTGCATTTTTGTAAGATTTTTATCTGCACTAATTAAACATAACTTCTCCTCCTTACTGTAGTTCTACTTTACCAGTAGTGGTATCCTCATTTAACTCATGCAAATGAAGATTGCACCACCAGCAGTGTAGCAATTGTTTGTTTATTTTTAGATTTTTTTTTTTAAATGTGCCCATATCTCTGGGCATATCATCATAATTATTAAACTGTACAAAATGCATTGACTAATGTCAGCCAAATCTAGAGAGACTCAACCCCATAATAAGCTATTGACAGAAATATTAATATTTATTTTTATTAAAATCATTTATATAACTCTATAAATTTACATGGCATTTTAGATTGAGTATATAGACATAGAGTAGGGCAGGATTCCTGCTCTGGAGAATTTGTAAGTCAAGGTCCTGATCATGCAAAGAGATCTCTGTGGGTACAAATCTACCCCCCCACAATATTTTGCAAGATCAGGAATATAGGAGATTTAAGGCATAATCAGGGGCGGCTCTAGGTATTTTGCCACCCCAGCATGGCAGGCAGACTGCCTTCAGTGGCTGCCTGCGAGAGGTCCCTGGTCCCAGGGATTTGGCGGGCATGCCTGCAGGAGGTCTGCCGAAGCCGCTGGGACCAGCGGACCCTCCGCAGGCATGCCGCCGAAGGCAACCTGCCTGCCGCCCTCGCGGTGACCGGCAGAGTGCCCCGCGTGGCTTGCCACCCCAGGCACGTGCTTGGTGTGCTGGTGCCTGGAGCCGCCCTTGGGTATAATTTCATCAACACGTTCTCCTGAAAAAGCCTGTGTAGGATACATAGATGGGTCCTATTGAAGACAATGGGAGTTTTGCCACTGAGTTACATAGAGCCAAGATTTCACCTATGAACTTTACACTGTGGCTCAAGGTTAATAGACTGGGTTTCTGACAGAACAACCGTGGGAAGGCTTTTAGACTAAGGGCCCACTACTTCCTCTGAAGTTGCCAATAGGCCTCAGACGTTCAGATCTAAGGACTGAATGACAGTAGATCAGCTGATCAGCAGTAGATCAGTGATGATGCATGTGTATATATGTATACATTTATAATATGAGCATACACAGTGACAACGAGGTTCATTTAAGAAGTATTGGCATATAATGTAATGTATGTAATGCAGCCTGATTATGAATGCCTCAAGTGCCGCTATCATTTATGGCAACTGAAACTGCCACTCCTGGTTAGCAGCAATTTAGTGTTTTCCCTCCACAGGATTAGTGTCTTCTTTCTTTAGGATGTCTGTCTATCTTTCCATCTATTAGGAGTCCATCTGTATATAGTCTATATAGGGGGTGTGTATACAATTATAATTAGTGTATATACATATATGTACATCTACTGTACATTTATTTGTATATGCATGTAGATGTCCTGGCTAGATAGCAGATTGATACAAGGCACAAGATTTCAGGACAGTTCTGTGTATATAACCAAAGACTGTTGTCTATGATGTATAATAATAATACCTAGCACTTATGCGAGCTTGGATGAATAGATCTCAAAGCATTCTACAAAGAACGTCAATGTCATTATCCCTATTTTACAGACAGCAGAACTGAGGCACAGAGCTGGAAAGTGACTTGCCCAAGGTCACCCAGCAGGGCAGAACTAGAATAGAACCCAACTACCCTGGGCCCCAGTCCGATGCTCTATGTGGTAGGCCATTCTTAACCTCAAAACTGATTTGTTGTAATATACTAGTCTGTTGTTTCAGTTAATATAATTAGAATTAGTTTATAAAAACATTAGCTAAGCTTTGATTTGAATGCCTACTCTGTCTTTGATTGCTTTAGCAATTTTTACTTCACTGTAAATTTAAGAGATGAAATCTGGCAGAGCAGTGGCCAGTTGGCTATTCAAAAGTTGGAATGCCTTACCTGGCACCTATTGTGTTTTCTGATTTTATACGATAAGAAATTGGACATTGTACGCATCTGTTTATTAACCTAAAAAATACATAATTGCTTTTAGAGATTAGAGCATTGTACTGATGTTCTTTGTTAAGTTTATTTTTACCAGGTTTTCAAGGCGAAATGCATTGTAAACCATTCCTTTGGCAACATTTATAGCAGTAGCATATATATGATCCCCCTACTAGACAGTAAGACCTGGTGCCTTTTTAAATTGCCTTTTGGCCTGTCACATGCTTAACCGTGTTTGTTTGGGTTGCATTTTCTTTTTCGACGCCATAATCTTTTAACCTACTTTTCATTCTGAGGACTTTTTGTACAATCATCCAGTGAACAAACCTACCCAATTCACTTATGAGCTCTAAACTGAATTATATTTATGTTAACGAGTATTTCCATTGTCTAGATGCCTATGAATGTTTCCTTGGTAAATAAGAAACCTGAGTTTAGGAGTGATCCTTATGATATTAATCCTACTTGCCTGTCAAATGTCTTGAATTAGCAGTAAAGTCTGTCACTCAGGATAATAAAGAATGTACATTTTACAGCTTGAACATGTATAGGGACCTGTTCCTTCACACCATTGAGGTCAATGGGAGCTTTGCCATCAATTTGAATGGGCATAGGATCAAGCCCAAAGCTGTTTCTTTTTGGTCTGTGTTTATAAAAGATCCCTTTTTGCTCAGATATGCTTGTTCACATGTTGTAACTGTCCTGTTTTCTTTATAACAGAAATCCATTAAAATATTGGTCCACAGATCCATAGTCACATATAGTAACACATCTGAACTTCTGTCTGATTTTATCCCTTTGACACATTAGCAAATTTTACACACTTGTTTAAAAGAAAAGTGTTAGTTTGAAAATAATTTATTTTCAAAAAAATGTCATTATCTGTGATGCTAATTATAATATGTCAAATGAGTGTTGACAAATGCAAGGTACATTGTATAAATGTATTTAGGATAGAATAATTTGAACTACTTACATATCCTGCTTGATTCTAAATCAGGGATGGGCAAATTTTTTGGCCCGAGGGCCACATCAGGGAATAGAAATTGCATGGCGGGCCATGAATGCTCACAAAATGTGGCGGGGGGGGGCCCTGGGGTGGGGCTGGTGATGAGGAGTTTGGGGTGCTCTGGGCTGGGACCGAGGGGTTCGTAGGGTGGGAGGAGGATCAGGGCTGGGACAGGGGTATGGGAAGGGGTGCAGGTTCCAGCTGGGGGATGCGGGCTCTTGGGTGGGGCTGGGGGTGAGAGGTTTGGGGTGCAGGAGGGTGGTCTGGGCTGGGATCAAGGGGTTTGGAGAGCGGGAGGGGGATCAGGGCTGGGGTTGGGATGTGGGGAGAGGCTCGGAGTGCAGGCTCCGAGTGGTGCTTACCTCAAGCAGCTCCTGGAAGCAGTGGCATGTTCCTTCTCTGGCTCCTATGCGGAGGCGCAGCCAGGCATTCTGCACATTGCCCCATCCACAGGCCCCGCCTCTGCAGCTCCCATTGGAGCACATAGGAGCCAGAGTGAGGCCATGCCACGGCTTCTGGGAGCCATGTGGTGCAGCCTCCAGTTCGGCCCGGCTGGAGCAGGGCCGAGCTGCATGGTGTGGCTTGCGGGTTGGCTTAAAATGGCTTGCGGGCCGGATCCAGCCTGTGGACTGTAGTTTGCCCACTCCTGTTCTAAATTCATTTAAAACACTTAGGTATCACTATGGGCATCTCTATAAAATCTGCTCAGCATGCAATTCTGGTTTAAAATTGTGAACAGCATGTTAGGAGCTATAAAGAATGGGATATAAAATAATACTCAAAATCTGATAATGCCATTATACAAATCAATGGTACTCACTCACCTGAAATAGTGTCTCCAGTTCCCACCAACTCATCTCAAAAAGATATATCATGAATGTAAAGATATATCAGAGACAGGTGATGAATTTGATTAGTTGGCATGAAAATACTTGCATATTAAGAGAAACTAAAAATATTAGGACTCCTCAGTTTAGAGAAAAGCCATAATAGAGGTTTTCAAAATAATGAGTGGTATAGAAAAGACAAATCAGCTATTCCTCTTGATATTTTTTTCATAATATAAGAGCAAAGGGACATTTAATGTAATTGAAAATTAAAACTGATGAGGGAAGGATTGAGACAGTTATATTGGTAATGAAAACATCTATCACTTAGGATTTTTTTATTTTTTTTTTTAGATGAGGGGGTATAAACCCTCATGCTTCAGGCCACAAACTAGCCATTAACTGAATGTGGCCAAGAATGCTGTAGTAGCTGTGTTGATCTCAGTACATGAGGCAAAGTGGATGAGGTAATATCTTTTATTAGACCAACTTCTGCTGGTGAAAAGACAAGCTTTTGTAGCTACGCAGAACTATTCTTCAGGTCTGGAAAAGGTAATCAGTGTGTTAGGTAAGTGTTCAGAAGAAATTAAATGATGGGGTCTAAATTAGCTGTTACAACTCAAGAAAGAGATCTTGGATTCATTGTGGATAGTTCTCCGAAAACACCCACTCAGTGTGCAGTGGCAGTCAGAAAAGGTAACAGAATATTGGGAAACATTAAGAAAGAGATAGATAATAAGATAGAAAATATCATATTGCTTCTATATAAATCCATGGTACGCCCACATCTTGAATACTGCAGATGTAGTCCCCCCATCTCAAAAAAGATCTATTGGAATATAAAGGACAGCAAAATAATTAGGGGTATGGAACAACTTCTATATGAGGAGAGATTAATAAGACTGGGACTTTTCAGCTTGGGAAAGAGACAACTAAGGGTGGATATAAAATCATGACTAGTGGGGAGAAACTTCCTTATTTACTATTATTTACTCTTTCTCATAACACAAGAACTAGGGCTCACAAAATAAAATTAATAGCTAGGTTTAAAACAAACAAAAACAAGTATTTCTTCACACAACAAAGTCAATCTGTGGAACTCTTTGCCAGAGGATATGGATATTGTGAAGGCTAAGACTATGACAGGGTTCAAAAAGGAACTGGATAAGTTCATGGAGGATAGGTCCATCAATGGCTATTACCCAGGATGGGCAGCAATGCAAAACCATGCTCTGAAGTGTTCCTAGCCTCTGTTTGCCGGAAGATGGGCATGGGTGACAAGGGATGGATCACTTGATGATTACCTGTTTTGTTCATTCCCTCTGAAGCACCTGGCATTGGCCACTGTAGGAAGACAGGATACTGGGCTAGATGGACCACTGCTCTGACCCAATATGGCTGTTCCTATGTTCTAACTTATTTATTCAATTACTGTCCACTTAGGTGTTTGTTACATCTTCCTCTGAAACCTCTGGTACTAGCATCTGCTGGAGACAGGTTACCAAACTAGTAGGATGCTGGTCTAGTCCAGTGAAGCAATTTTCTTGTGAAACAGAAAGCATTTAAAAATGGAATTCACTTTTTTTCTGCTGTTCATTTTCTTTGTCTTTATCTTAGCTTAGATGGAAATAAATGAGACATTTTAAAATTGCTTTTAGTTGTTAGTTTCCAGTCTGTTTCATTATATTTCTCATGCACTAGCACAACTGTGTAACGTGTAGCTTGCAGCCAATGCAGAAAAATGTTTAAACCCAAACAAATGGTTTTTTTTTTAAATGCAGAATAAAACTGATAACTCTTAACAGTAACATTAGGTTTGGTGTATATACCTTAGGTTGTTATAACATTTACTTGTGTCTAATATTCTTCCTCAAGTACTCACATGAGTAGTCCCAGTGGCTACTCATGTTGTATATGCTTACAAAGTTGAACAAGGATTACATTATTTAGTCTCTAATTTGTTATAGTACCTATATGTTGGGTAGACTACCCAACACTGTCTTTTATTGTGAAAAATGTCATTCCCTCATGCTAGCTAGTTAAGCTGAATATTTTGGTACATCGAAGTTTTCATATTTATTTTGTACTGTCTTGCATATTCAAAGACTGAGACTTAAACAAGGAAATAAATTGATATTACATTTTTGAGCAGATGGACTTGAAGCTACTAATTAAGAGTTTTAAGTACTCTCTCATCATCGTTTTTGATCTCTGTATTCATCTTTCATTCTTTGTCTCTCCTTATCCCCTTCTTACTACTAAAAACAAGCAATAAAACAGAGGATGTGGCTTAATTTTGGAATTGCAGGTATTATTAATGCTAAATTTTAAAAAGTGAAATCTTGTCTTGCCAGAAACAGTGTTCTCAGTAACACTGCTATTATTACTTATTTTGTACATAAGATAATATACGGCTCTCTGCAAACTGTTTAAGAAAGCATTAGGCGCTCTTAGGAGAGTTTTGTTTGCCTTTAAATTGGTTTGTCATTGGCAAAAAGAAGTGGTCTGTCATAAAGACTGAAGTCTTATTTACTCACAGAACAGGTGAAGTACATGTTGCAACACAGCTAACTTTCCCACCCTTACCCAACGATATGCCTCAACCCTTCTTTGAATGATGGGACAGTTCAGTCTCTGGGTTGATATGGTCATTAGTTTCTTTGCTGTGATTGGTAAAAGTTTGCCCCTTGTTATGTAGAACTGGTTTGGATCAACTCAGTTTGCATAGACGGCTGAACTGCCATATAGCGGTGATAAATTGTCTTCAGTATTAACCTGAGGACATTTTGAACCGGTGAGCTATAATTCAAAAGGCTTTTGCATTCCAGTCCAGTTCCCTGCCATGCCCTATTCCTTCCCAGTAATTTTTTTTTCAAATCAAACCTCTATATCCTTAATAATTCAGGCAGGAAACCTGTTAGAGGATTATGGACCTGCTGTTGATATTTTTATGGACATTGACACACGCATATAGCATCAACTGGTGGTTTTTGTCTCTTGGAATTATAGTACCTGTTTAGTGCTATATTTGTGCAGTCTAAGGTCCTGATCCTGTAATCTAATCCATCAGTCCATGAGGACTCTTGCTGAAGTCAGTGGGACTCCACACAGGCAGTAAGGTCAACCTATGTGGATCAGATTGCAGGCTTGGGCATATGGTTTCCAGAATTTAAAAATAATGTTAGATGGAGACTTTTTTGCATTAGTTTATCAGATAATATCTTATTTTATAGTGCCAATTCTTTCTTTACACACTGATAACAGACACAATATAATTATTCGACCTTTGTTATTCCATTGCTATTGTGTATAGATTCGTGCATGTTCCATAATCTAGGAAATGTACATCTGCTGCAGTCCTTCAAAAAAATAAAAGAAAAAAAGGAGTAAAGAAAAGAGAGGCACAGAGAAGAAAAATCCCCTATACATTTAATGTTAAATTGGAGGGTGATCTAGAGATAGAAGAGGAATCTCTTTTTTGCTTTTCAAATATTTACTTGGCCTTCAGAAGGTATTTGCCTTCTCTGTTTACATTGGATTTATTTTTTAGGCCTACATGCAGTGAGAAAATGATACAGTAACAAATAATGAGCAATAGAGGGAAAATACACTCAGCTTTCACAGTTAGCTTATATTTTCTACTTTAGTTTTTAAAAAAAATCTTGTCTAGTGTTAAATAGAAACTTCTCATCATTATAAAAGGTTATAAATGCTATAGCATCAGATCAAACGGAGGACAAGAAGATTTACAGGATGGCAGATTTTAACAAGAATTGGTTAAGTGCCCTTTCCCACTGTGGTCTTTGGGACCATATGTTATCCCTGTGTGAGGAAGAACAATGTAAGGGCTACAAAAGTCAGCATGTTGCCACTCGTGGAATCTCTTTCTGATGTTACTGACAGACAGGTGAGGCTTGCCTCTGCAAATCCATGCAAATCTTGGTAAACTCAGAGGGGAAGAACATCTGGGTGGAAGCACAGGCCTGCCTCATGGCAGCTTCAGCTGTCTCCTCCACTATGGCCTCATGACTTCCTTGGAACCCATGTTACCATGTAATCTCTGCTGGTGTTTTCATGGAAACATCTCCTTAGGGGTGGTGTCATCCACTGACTGGAGTAATATTCCAGAAGTGACTTCCAAGTGGGTTTCCAACAGGATATATGCCAAGGCCCAAAACACCCTGTGGCAAACAGTTATTTCTCAGTGTTATCTCCTCTACTACTGAGATTTGGCTCCTGTGGGTGCCACACTTTGCTACCATCCCTATTGTGGAGCTTTTTGTCATAATGGATGAATGTGTCATTTGTTGTGTTCTTTGTAGAATTCTAAGTCATGAGAAAGAAGTCTGTCCCAAACCTGCTCTTTATACAGCTCCTGGGAAAAGAAATTCAACAAAATGGTTTGAGAGATTTAGGTATTTTGACAAACATGCTTCAGGAATGTATAAAAAATTATTCTCGCCACATGTTTGTCATAAAGCTCTTTGTATGTTAGCATATGTGAAATTACAGTCAGTTAATGTGTCAGCTCCCCACAGTGTGCTTTGTAGGATGCTTAATGGGTGTTGCATGATTTATTTGCTAGATTTTGCAGGATTTCTGTAGCATGTCAGGTGCTTCGCTGATTGCTTGTTGAAGTCCAGAGTATGAGTTCCCTCCGTTTGAACAAGTTTGCAACATTTTATTTGTAACTCTAAAGTTGTTTGAAAATTTCAGAATCTTAAAACCAAACAGAGAACTCCCTTTCTAAATGTCCTCCAAAATTAAAGCAGTACTTAGCAGGACAACTATTTATCAATAATTGAGACTATTAAAATAGTTATTATAGCAGCTAACTAATACCTTCATACTGAAATTTGCATGTCTAAATCCTTAACACCCATTCCCCTCTTGCAAGGGGAAGAGAGAGAAGCAAAAGAGAGAGACCTTGGCTCACAAAAACCTCAAGGTTTTC
Organism: Gopherus evgoodei; assembly: GCF_007399415.2. Classification (NCBI taxonomy): domain Eukaryota; kingdom Metazoa; phylum Chordata; order Testudines; family Testudinidae; genus Gopherus; species Gopherus evgoodei. The sequence continues at coordinate 107,283,172 of NC_044325.1, read as the reverse complement.
CCCTGTCGCATAATGTCCATCAACAAAATTCCAGGCCTTTTACTTCTGGGAACTGGCCTTTTTTTTGCTGATGAACTAACATCCCTACTAAGTCCTACTACTAATTATTAAGTGCTACTCCTGTTTAGCCAACCTTTGCCTCCAGTGGGGAAGCCAAATACCCATCAGGCCTCTGCCAGTTTAGCCCCAGTAGACAGAAAAAAATTCTTCCTTATCCCTGGAGAGTGATCTGCAGCAACTGCAAAAAACACAGCTCTTACCCTACTGGTGGGGGGAAGGTATGGGGGCAAGAAGCTCCCAAGGAGCTGGACTGGAGTTTAAATTAATGAAAGTGCAGAGTGAGGGGCCAGTCAGCTCCCTTCCTCCACAACTGGCCAATGAGTGGATAGAGTCTCTAGAGGAGGTGGGGCCACTTCTGTGTTATGCTTCCCAGCTCCTACCAGTTGAGCTGTGTCACTGGCATTTTCTTCTTTGCTTTACTGATGATTTATTATTGATGATGGATATTGGAGGTGCTGTGGAGCACTTCTGTTCTTGTGTCCATGGCCCCCTGAGCGAACAGACTTGAGGATTGAGTTGTTTTGTCAAAAACGTACCGAGATTTCAGTTTCCAGAAAGCATCGCATCCCTGAACGTGATTGATAGCTAGAGATTAAAATTCATATATTTCCAAGATAAAAAGCCAACTGAGCAGTCCATAGATCTTTTTGCTGCTCATCAGTGCCACCATATTTTATCAAGTTGGCAGCGGTTTAAATAATATCAGTACACCACTGTACACCACGTAGAGAAACTAAGAGCAGTGCAGGCTATGCAAGTTAGTGGATTTAAGGTGTTAAGAAACTACAAGCAGTTTTGAGAATGGGAAGTTATATAAATTGAATAAGATTTAATTGAATTAAGAAATAGAGATTCTGGCTGTACCGACATGTAATAGAGGCACTGATGCCATTCTTTATATATAGTTTAGTTAAATATATATTGTGTGTACTTTGTATATGTCATGTTATATGTTTCTTGAGTGAAGTATATTTTTATAATACCCAGATTTCAGACTTAAACCTGTGAATGCAAGAAAATTTCAGTGAATCTATGCAATAAAAATTGTATAATGTACAGATTCTGGGGGCACCCTTGTGAATTACAAGATTCATCCAACTGCTGGATTGGTAGGAAAAGTTGCTTTGGAAACAAGAGCTACTACAGGGCAGAACTGCCTGAGCTGTGAAGAACTAGCTGTTCAAAGTCCACGTGGAGTTAGAACAGAGCTGAGTATAAAGGTATTTTCAGCATAGGTTAGAGTTTTGGAAGAAGGGGCTAAGAAGGCAGCCATCCAGAAGTTTTGAGGAGAGGAGCTGTTACAAGTGTGTTCAGGGCATATATGTGGGTCTTTGATCCATATTTCATAAGCAATAGAAAAAAATAGCTTGAAATTCACAATGTGCCTATGTTCCATGTCTGGTCTCTGGTGATGTCATACATCATGAGAGCAAAGCTCAAGAATTTTGTGTCCACTCCAGAACTACTTGATGGAATTATAGCTCTATATTCCTCTTTTCTTTGTGCGTATGTGTGTATACATTTATTTATGTATAGTAGGAAAGTGAAACAACCTCTGTAGTTAACATTACATAAGCATTTCCATTCTAAACCCCTGTTTTTCCATCACTTACAACTTTCTAAAACTTTGGGCTGAAATTTACCAGGCTTATTCTCTGACAAAGTGATCTTTATTTGATATTATTTTATTTGGAAATGTTTGAGCATTGAAGGTGATATCCTATAGCAAATACGATTCTGTATGTTTCTTGCATGTGTAATGAAATGCTGATTTTTTTTCTCTCTCTCATGTTTATGCTTGTTGTGTATGCCTCTAGCTATGCCATCCTCTATTGTGCACCCATCTGTTCTCATGGGCTCTCTGTTCTCCGTATGTTTCAAGGAACATTCCATGCTGCAGGAAGTAGTGTTTGCAGGGCTACTGTCAGTTGGGGAACAGCCAGGAATTTTGCCCAAGTCCCAGAAGGTTCAGGTGGCCTGGGCGGCCCTGTCATGAGGCTTTTTAAAATCAGTGTGATTGAATGGATATAACTGAGGTAAAAATGGTGTGGCCTGATATTGCATATATACATTTCTAACCTATAAAGAAAGAGCCTGCCTCTGAAAGGTTAGAATGTGTGAAATGTTAACCTTGTGATTTCTTGTTCATTCAGCACACTCATGACAACTACAGAAGAAAAGTTCTCAGAATTATTCAGAGAGGGAAATGTGGCACAGATATCATCCATCTTCAATGTTCTGATTGGCTTCAAATATTAAGTGTTCTTATACGTGTCCTATGACATGAACTGAGTAAATGCATGTATGAACAGATTGTCCATGGGGTGCTCAAATGTGTGGTCCCTGCACTGGTGTGCAAAGAGCCATTCCCCTTCCATCCATGTCCCTAATTAAGTGGCTTGACACAGTTGTATTGTGAAGCTCCAGGCATTGCACCTCGATGATGCCACTACTAGCTATTTGAAAGGGGGTGGAGTGAGGGTGGATCTGTGACTCTCTGCTCCATCCTTAAAAGACCTGCAGCGAAAGGGTGTCGGAGCTGCTGCTGTGACGTGTGCATCTCAAGAGTTCTAGGGAGAATTATGACTAAATTAGGCACAATTCCTCCTGGGGTTCCTACTATAGTAAAGTCTCTCTGTATCCCCTTTAGCAGAGGCTGTCTCTTAAAAGTCTTAAAACACATTCAAGAAAATGGGACCAGGATTTCACCTATAATTTGGCCCTAAAGGCTTAGTTTAGCAAAAGATACATATGGCTTCAGCATTCTGGAAATCATTTCCCCTCAAACCACTGTAAATGTTGCCCGTTGTTAAAAAGTGCATGCTTTGTTTAAGCTCTATATCTTTTGGCATCCATACCATCTTATTGTTAATTATTGTTTTTGCTCCTCACCATGCAAAATGGAGGAGGGGACATTTAATCTTCAGTATTTTAGTTCTATCCTTGTTTTCACATTTCTTTACATTATGGATGGTTAAATCAAGGATCAAGGCCTTACTGAAAATACATTCTGTATCTTTTTTTTTTTTTGCTAGAGAAAAATATACCTTTGAGGTTATAGATGGGAATTATACAAATTTTAATCTATACAGTAAAAATACGGTGGTTTTCTATACATTATCTGAAGCTAGAGATATGCCCAATTACTCCGCCGTGCATCATAAAAGAGATGCATACTATGTTCGTCTGTCAGTACCTTAAGTCATCACTCTAAAGGCTTTTTAAAAATTATCTTTTTTACTGAAACCAAGAAACAAAACAAAGACAAAAAAAGCAAAAACGACATCAATTAGATGTCAACATGACATCAAACGGCATAATATATCATAAAAATAAATATATGATCTGGTGACTCAATGATTTCCATCCCTATTACATTTACAGAGATGTAAAGAAAAGGCAAACAGCTACACATTTGCATGGAAGAAAATATAGGATATGAACTTGGCGATAGTGATAGTAGTGAGAGACTCTCAGCTGAGATTACCTGGCTACTCAGAACATGTTTAGGAGGAGGTATGGTACCAAAAGGCTGTGTATATGTTTGTTGAATATAGGTTGTTTTAAACAGCTGTGGCTCCAGACACCAGCACTCCAAGCGCATGCTTGGGGCGGCAAGCCGCGGGGGGGGCACCCTGCTGGTCCCTGCGAGGGCAGCAGTCAGCTTTGGTGGCTTGCCTGTGGGAGGTCCGCTGGTCTCACGGATTTGGTGGCAATTCAGCGGTAGGTAGGCTGAAGCCGTGGGACCAGCGGACCTCCCACAGGCAAGCCGCCGAGTCCGCGGAACTGGGGACCTCCTGCAGGCAAGCTGCTGAAGGCAGCCTGCCTGCCATGCTTGGGGCGGCAAAAAAGCTAGAGCCACCCCGGTTGTAAACTGAGCACTACGCAGGTTATACGTTTGTATAAAAGTGGTGTTATGGAAAGAAATATTTGATGTGCTGGCAAAGGTTCTAAATGTGTGGCTATCTGGTACAGCTGCACACGTGCTAGTGAAAAATTTAATTGGAGAAAAAATTTAAAATCTTTGGGAATAAATAGAATTTTCTGTTGAAACTCCTAAAAATAATCAACTCCAAGTCTATTTATATGTAAGTTGAGAGACTTGTGAAAAAGTGATAAGTACATAGAAAACAATGAGAATCAGTTAAGCCTCGAAAACAGTAATCTGTGATTTCCATTCATTATTATAGTAAAGGGCACTAGAACTTTATAGTAAAGGGGGAGAGGTAAGACTGTGGGGGTGGGAGCTGGAAAAAGAGAACTCAGAAGGATCCCTAAATGAGCACAGTCTCTGTTCTTTGAATTTATTGTTCATTTTCAGTGGAGTGATAACTGCAACAGCTCAGCCTGAACTGCCTGGCTCAACACTTCCTTTTCTAAGGAACTTGGATGTATTTCACAGTTTACATCTGGACGACAAGTCACAAGAAAAAACAAAGAGCTGAGAATATATTGCACGTTCTCTTTGCATTACTTAGGGTCTGAGTCTGCCTCTATATGCACGGGTATAAATCCCATTGTAGTCACCATCTAAAAACAGAATTGGCCTTATAGTTTATTTTCTGATAGTCCGGTTCTTGTCTCCAATTCTTTTATCTGTTGGTGTTCCAGTAATCCTCTATGGGATTTCTGTTGCTCCCATCTGAAGCTGCATATCTATCCAGGAGCATCAGCAAGCTCTTGCAGTTCAGTCTATTACAAGTTTATATGCAGGCTGAAGTCCCAAAAGAAGGGTAAGAAATGTGCAGCTTTGAATGGTTTGGTAGGAAGATCTTTGCTTTCAAGGCATAGAGCAGCATTTGAAGAAGTGATTCCTACCAGCTGCTTTGCCTGGGATGAAGGATGTGTAGATAGTAAATAAAAAATCTTCCCTTATACCAAAATGTCCTATCTTTTTTCCTACTTGTCACCAGAACGATCCTTTCCTTATCTTATAATGTTTGGGATGAGAATTGTTTTGTCACTTAAACAGGTTTTAGACTTCATTGCTTGTTCAAGTTGTATTCAATGGCCAAAGTTGAAAACCTCAGGGACAGTCTCTGAGGGACTCCTGCCACACTAGCAGCTGAGTGTGTGCCCACACACAGGGTGTAAAGAGTAATAAATTACCATCTCGTTCCTTCCCAAGAGGCAAGTGACATTCTCTCTGCATTTGCTAGATCAAATTCTGGAACTGGGGAGCCAGCCTGCTGGTTTCTTTGGAGTAATTGAGCCTGGGAATGGTACTTTTCTTAGGGAGAGGAGATAAGTAATGAACTCATTATCCTATTATTAGGATCAACTCTAGTTTCAAAGAGACAATTCAGAAGGTACAATTCATTTGCGGGGCCACATCTCCTCAGAACTTCTCAACAGCTGCTTAGGTTGTCTTCCTAAATGTGCAGTTGCCTGTTGTGAATGGTTGAGCCTACATGGTAGTTTGAGGAGGATTCTAGTGCGAGGCTTGCAGGCAGAAGATCTCAAGGGTATGCAGCAGTACATGAAAGCCTGAAAGAAAACTCCAGAATGGTGGTGTGAGTGTACGCATGTAGATTTTTGTGTCTGAAACCAGAGAACTCTGAGGGCTATGTGGAACAGTTCCTGGTTTACCACTAAAAAAAAAAAAAAGATCAGACTGCCAACCCCCAAGTGTCCATTCCTTCTTTCTGGACTTCTGCCTGCCCTGGGAATCATCACATGTTGCATCCTGACCAAAGTTCTGAGAAGTCTCACTGTGTACCCTCATTCCCCCACTGTAATACCTTCTTAGCCCCACATCCTTTTAAGCTAAGGAGGATTCTTCTCACCCTGGGAGGCCAGAGCATGAACCACTACAAGAACTCTCATTCCTTTGCAGAGTGAAGGTGCTGTATTGTGTCCTTACTGCAAGAGGGATTGAGAGACTGGGAGTGGAAACTAAATTAAGATTTTCATTCATGCATTCATTCACTCATTCAATCTGGGTGGCAATGAGAACATTTCCAGTCGGCTGCCAACTGTCCCATATCCCATAACTGTGATACAACAGATCATCTTATACTTACCAATGGCAATTATAAATTTGTTTGCAATTTTGTCCCACTTCATGTTCATTATTAAGTTCAAAGATTGTGCTTTTAACTTTTTTAAAATGTGCTCATCATGTGTTTTAGGCGAATGTACAAGAAATATGGTACAAAAATATATAACCGCTTTGATCCTATAGCCCAGGGATAGGCAACCTATGGCACGCATGCCCATAGGGCGGCATGCAAGCTGCTTTTCAGTGGCACTCACACGCCTGGGTCCTGGCCTCGAATCCAGGGGTCTCTGCATTTTAATTTAATTTTAAATGAAGCTTCTTAAACATATTAAAAACCTTATTTACTTTACATACAACAATAGTTTAGTTCTATGTTATAGACTTATAGAAAGAGACCTTCTAAAACGTTAAATGTATTACTGGCATGCCACACCTTAAATTAAAGTGAACAAACGAAGACTCAGCACGCCACTTCTGAAAGGTTGCTGACCCCTGCTATAGCGCATTGTTTATTACGGGCCTGATCCAAAGGCCACTAAAGTCAATCTTTCCATTTACTTTAGTGGACCATGGATCCGGCCCTATATGCATACAGCACAACTGAAAAGCATTCTTTCCCAGGGTAGATTGCCAGCAGATAAGCAGTACTCATCACACTGGCAAGTACAGACCCTTGCTCATATGAAATGTGGTATATGGTCTCGAATGTCCACAGAGAGCTGACAGGAGCTCAGATTTTAAGGCTTCATTCAAAATTACTCCCAATGACTCCAGCAAACTTCAGGGAAGTCAACATATCTATCCTGGAAGGATGAA